>NW_027223760.1:37942500-47942500 GCF_028538775.1 Myotis yumanensis | reverse complement strand
TCTGTCTGAAGTACTTGCTTTAGCCAGTCTTTAAGGATAGTTTTGTTTATATACTCTTGATTTCTTGACAGACTGCCCTTGACCTGACACCTGATAAAATCACCCACTAGTCTATGTTTGGTTCTCCTGGGCAGATTTCTACAAGTTATGTTACCACAGTCCTCAACAGTTGGCTCTACAGTGGCCTAGAAAGGATCCTGGGAGGATAAAGAGCCACCTAGCGTGGAAATGACACTTACAGATTCTGTTCACAGTCTATTGGCCAAAACTAATCACATGATCCAAACTAGATGCAAGGAAGCCAGGAAATTCTAGTCCCTGGCTGGGCACCAGCTTTCCAACACGTCTACACTATGGAGAGAGAGCATAAAACTGTAGTGGTTCTGTAAGTGGGTTCTGCTACCACCATGATATAAAGTGTGTTCATGTTCAATTTTTCAAGATAATTACAATTTGTTTTCTAAGAGGGGATAACAATTTGTACCTCTACGAGCAGTGCAGGAGTTCCAGTTGCTCTGCATCTTTGTCTATATCTTTGATATTGTGCAATTTACTTCATCAAATGATTGTACAGATTACCAGTTTGTAAATTATTTTTTGAAAATGTGAATTCCTGGAAGGCTTTTCTTAAATAAATCAGTTAACCACTTTATGATGAAGTAAATGAATCATAAATTTAATATTCTATTAAGGTTAGGCCTATAGTGTCCAGACTTTATTCTCTATAGCCCAGCCATCTTTCCTGAGGTTTTATAATTTTAGATGTATTTGGTGAAAGCTTTTTTACTGTTTCTTTTCCCACCTGTAGATTTCAATGCTTACCATAGTGTTTGTAAATTATTGGCAATTAATAACTATCCTTTGAATGAATTTCAAATTAATGTACAAAATAAATACATTAATTTGTAGGAAGCAATCACAATGCAAAGCTTCATCATATATTTGTATTATTTCAGGTTGAACTCATCGGTTTGTAAAAAGGACTTGAATATCACCTTTTTCCTTTCTTTCTATTTTTGGCAATTACCTGATGATATAAATGGCCTATTTCCCTGTCTTTGGAAATAAAAAAGCAGAAGTTAATTTGTGCCAGACTGTGTCGCTTCGTGTTTAATCACCATAGTTATCTATTGTGAGCAAGAAATACCTTGTGTAACTTTCTCTAACTGCCATGTGTCCATTCTTACCTGGAAATTAATCACTATGTGGACCAGAGAGACTTGTTCAAACAGCACTTGTTCACTGTGAAACTTATAAATCAAGTACTGCAAACATTCTCTCTCTGAGAAGTTAAGGAGCAGGAGCTACAAAGTTCATGGAAAAGTGACATGTCCTTTAACCACAGAGTGTGAGAGTAGAAGATTAGTTTAAATTTTATTTTTTCAGGTCTATTACTTTTAGAATAAAGGTGTATAGGGAGAAGGAGGTTACGAAATACAAGTTAGCATGCAATAGTGACTCCTTTTTGCCTTTTCCTATTAAAGCTTTTCATAGACTATGAATAGTAGATGATTACAAATAGATACTTTGATTTGCTATAGAAATTGAACAACTACATTTGTTAGGGAACAGAAATTAACTGTTGTTTTTTTTTCAGAATAATTTCACATTTCTTTTTATGTTAAAAAATAAGTAACTTTTCCTTCCTTGTAATGCCAAGTGTAATAAAAGAGAGATTTGGATTGCTCAATGCTGAGACATACTCCCCAGTGAAGTCCATTAATCACATCTCCTAGAGAAGTGAGCTGTGCACTGTTTAATGCTGAGATCACATTATCTCCTCAGGTCAGTTTGTTCAGCTTGCAAGGCCAAGGGTTCACACATCATTAGGCAGTTTCACTCACTCAGTTGCAAAACTGACCTGAAGCCTGAGATGGATAGTGCTAAAGGGGAGTGGCTGATGTATCCACTCTCCCAGGGCGAAGGGCAGAGAGAGGGCAAAGAGAGGGCACCACAAGGGGCATTTTAAGGAGCAGCCAGAGGTTCTGTTTTAAGAAATTCTGGGAACAAGATTCCAGCTTCCTAGGGCGATAGATTTGAGTGTTTTAGTAGGAATGAGTAGTTGCTCTACTACTAAAGGCAGTACTTTATTTTTTATTGTTTAAAGTATTACATATGTCTCCTTTTCACCCAATTGACCCCCCCACCCACCCACCACTCACCCCCCCAAGGGCAAGCCCCCACTGCCCCAGTGTCTGTGTCCATTGGTTATGCTAATATGCATGCATATAAGTCCTTTGGTTTATCTCTAATTCCCACCCACCCCCGCTACATAAAGGCAGCACTTTAGCAATAAATGCAGGGGCTTCTTTGAGATGTGCTCACTTAGAGTCAGGGCGAGCTAAAACTGAAGACAAGAGGTGTGAATAAACACGAATTAATTTCTCTCAGCCAATTCCTTGTGAAGGGATTGACTTGTGTCCTCATATAAGGGGGGGGGGGGGGTGAGGGGAAGCCTTTAATATTTGCTCCACTACGTGGGTGGGGAGTCCACCATACACAGTGCCGTCATCCAATGCTTCCTAAGCAAGGGAGTCTGGAAAGCATTCCACCTGGGGCTTCCTCCTGCCTCGGCCGGGGCAGAGACAGACCTCAGGCAGATGCAGGTCTCAGTTTTGGTTAGAGACAGAAGCATGGTGGAGGGAGTGGTGAAAGCAGTTACCGGTGGTGACGGAGAGTTTTAGGTGGCTATGCATGAAGTAGACTGATGCCAACTATAAAATTGCCCTAGGAAGGGTAGTGGGTGTGAGAAAAGGTATGTCTGTCAGTAGGGACCCATTGTAAACTTGAAGCTAGAGCAGCAGGACGTTTTCCTCAGAGCGGACTGAACACTGGTGTGAGGTGCCCTTCTTGGTCTAGAGCTCTCTCTGAGTCGTCCGTAACCGATAGGGACGTGGATGTGAAACATGCTGAAATATCACTGCTGGCTAGCAGGAAGAGACCAGGTCAGAAATGGGGAAGGGACAAACCTACGAAGAATGACGTGGAGTAACCTACGGATCCCTTTTCCATTGCACTACTGCATGTCAGCATGACTGGAGAAGCCAGGGACTGAACACCCGAGGGGAAAACTTCCCACTCTTCCACCTTTTCTCTGGGGGACATGTCCCTAAAAATACTCAAGGAAAATGGATACTCAAGGTTAACCTGTCATAACTGGGTAATTCCAGCACCTGGCCCTACTCTTTCTGGAAAGGTCTGAATTGTTTCCATATTTAAGAAGGTACAGGGTGAATAAGTATGTACAGGTACTTGAGAAGATGTTTTTCTACTCATATTTCATGAAACAGTTTTATTAAAACTATTCACATCTATAAAATCAATTCAAAGAGTGATTTGAATCAGTTATGTTGGTCAGATTACATCATCTTCTACTTCTGTCTAAATTGAGAAGTAGTGCTCTTTGACTCCGTGGGTGGTATGGTCACTGAATATTTTTTCCTAAGCTACTGGTACCCATTTGCACAGCATCCTGACAGATATTTTCCCAGCACCCTATAGGTATACATTTATTATCTTCATGATATAAGGCACACTCGTCTACTTTTTTGTTTAATTTTTGTTTTCAGGTATTTAAAAGTAAAATTTGTATACAATAAAATGCACAAAACTTTAGAGTACAATATAATGAATTTTGATAATTCTGCTCAACCATGTAATTCATATCCCTATCAAAATAAAGAAAAATAGTTCCATCATCCTAAAATGTTCCTTCACAGAACTTTCCACACAATTACATCCCCCCCAGAGATACCAAATTTCTGATAATTTTTCCTCTAGTTTACTTTGCTTAATTGGAAGTTCATGAAATGGTACCATCCAATATGTACTCGTTTGTATCCAGCTTTGTTCAATTAACATAACATCTGTGAGATAGTATCCAGTAGTCCTTTATTATTATTTATTATTGTTGTTGTTGTTATTATTGATTCCTTTTTAGAGAGAGGAAGAAAGAGAGAGAGAGAGAGAGAGAGAGAGAGAGAAACATTGATGTGAGAAACATTGATCAGGGATCAAACCAGCAACCTGGGGATGTACCCTGACTGGGAATTGGACCCACCACCCTTTGGTGTATGGGATGACGCTCCAACCAACTGAGCCACAGGGCCAGGGCAGTCCTTTCTTTTTCTATTGCTGAGTAATAGTCCATCATATGAATACTACACAATTTATTTAGATTTTTTCCAATGTTTGACTATAATGAGTAGTACAAATTTTATAAGATGTGCTTTATTTCTCTTGGGAAAACACAAAGAATGGAATAGCTGGGTCACTAGCGAATGTTTATCATTATCTAAAACTGCCAAACAGTTCTCCATAGTGGTTTTTATCATTTTATACATCCACTAGCAATGTATAGAAGTTCTAGTTTCGTCACACTTTTAGGGTTGTCACCCTTTTACATTTAATCATTCTAATATCTCACTGTGCCTTTAATTGGCATTTCCCTAATGATGAATGCCATCAAGCAACTTTTTAAGGTTTTTTCCCCCATCTTTTTTGTGAAGTGTTTTGCCTGCTTTTTAATTGAGAGGTTAGTTTTCTTACTGTTAGGTTACAGGAATTCCTCATAAGCTCTAGATATAACTCCACTGCTAGGTAAAAGCTGTGCAAATATTTTCTCAGTTTATGGCTTACATTTCAGTTTCTTAATAGAGTTGTCAGGAGAGGGGAGAATTCCCCCTCTACCCTTCTTTAGCACGATTAATACTAAAAATAAAATTGACACAAGACTAGATTAACAGGAGAAAAACCAATTTACCATGTATGCATGGGAGAACCACAATATGATGTTCAGATCATAAATACAGGGCTCAGAGAAATGATCAAACCAGGCACCTTTTATACTTCCAGATAAAGGAATAATAAATTTATGAGAAACTGACAGGGACAAAGAAAGTTAGTACTCACTAGAAAGGAATCTAAGCAAGGTTTGGATATTTGTTAGTGAAGAATCTACCCATAGTAAATTAGAAAAGAGGCAATCAGGTTTGATTACACACATTCTTGGGCACTGAGTTGTTTGGGTCTAGTGACAAGGGATGTCTTCCAGGTGCCAGGAGGATACATTTCATGAGGCAAGAGAGAACCAAGGTACCCTTTGGGCATTGGCTGCTTGTAAGTAACTTTAATTCAAAGGATTCAATTCACCATTATGAGATATTTTGGGACAGACTGTCTTGGGTCCCAACAGTTTTCTGGTGAATAAAACTTTTAATGTTAATTAAGTCCAATTTATCAAAATTTTAAATGGTGTTGTTGTTTTTTTGCTTTCTAATTCTGGACTAAAAACATATTTTGCATACCTCGGATGGCAATGGTCACCTATATTTTGTTGAGAATATTTCTGGCTGTTCCTTGTTTAGTGAGTTTTGGTAAGTGGTGGTTTTCCAGAAATTTGTCTATTTTATATAAGTTGTTAAATATATCGGCATGAAGTTCTTTATAATAATTTCTTATTATTTTTTTTAAATATATTTTATTGATTTTTTACAGAGAGGAAGGGAGAGGGATAGAGAGTTAGAGACATCGATGAGAGAGAAACATCGACCAGCTGCCTCCTGCACACCTCCTACTGGGGATGTGCCCGCAACCAAGGTACATGCCCTTAACCGGAATCAAACCTGGGACCTTTCAGTCCACAAGCCGACGCTCTATCCACTGAGCCAAACCGGTTTGGCAATTTCTTATTATTCATGTAATTTCTGCAGGATCTCCTCTTTCATTCTGATGTTGGCTAGTTTTGATGTTGTTTGTCTTCTTAAATCAGTCTAACTGTGGATTTATCAGTTTCATAAGTATTCTGAAAAAATTCATTTTTAGCTTTGTTAATTTTTTCCATTGTTTCTCTGTTTTCTACTTAATTGATTTCTGTCTTTATATTTGTTATTTCCATTTTTACTTACTTTAGATTTACTTGGTTCACTTTTTTAAGCTTCTCATTATGTAAACTTAAATAATTGATCTTAAATCTTTCTGCTTTCCTAATATAAGTAGTTAAAGATGTAAATGTCTAAGTCCTGCATTAGCTGTATTTCATCAATTTTGATTTCAGTTTTAAATATTTTCTAGTTTTCCTTGACATTATTTCTTTGACCCATGGATTACTTAGAAGTGCATTAAGTTTCGGATAATCAGACTTTCTAAATATCTTATTATTGTTGATTTCCAATTTAATTTTGTTTTATCTGATAATATACTCTGTGATATTTCAATGTTTATATTTATTAAGACTTGTTTTATGACACAACATAGAGTAAATGTTCCAAAACATTTTAAAATAAGTGTTATTTCACAGTTTTTAGGTGTAATGTCCATAAATGTCAGTTAGGTCATGGTTATGGGTAATGTTGTTAACATCTGCATCTTTTCTAAAATTTGTATACTTGCTCCATCAGTAACTGTCAAAGGGTCAGAATGTTTAAGTATTATTGTAGATTTGCCTATTTCTCTCTTTACTTTTATCAGTTTTTGTTTCATGCATTTTGAAACTCTTATTTGATGCATATAGATTTATAATTGTTTTGCATTACTGATCAATTAATCCTTTCTCATTGTAAAATGCATTTCTTAACTTGAAAATTTTTTCTGATATTAATATAACCACTCCAGCTTTCTTATATATACTGATTGCTTTCATAATCTGTTTTCCTTTTATTTCTATCTCTGAGTTTTTATTTATAGTACATGTCTTGCAGACTCTTGATGGGATCTCGCTATTTTATCCAATCTAAAAATATTTTCCTATAATGTAATTATTTTTCCAAACAATTACTTATTTGTTTTATACACATGATTAAAAAACTATTTGTTTGTAAGAAAACTTTTGGATTTAATAAAAAATGGCAATAACTGATACATACATTAATTCAAAATATGTATTGATATAGTTGGATTGAGGCTTACCACTTGCTATTTTTTTCCTTTCTCTTATCTTTAGTATTCCTTTTCCCCTGCCTTATTTTTGAGTTAACGAAATTCATATTAGCATTTTATTTTTCTCTTAACTTTTACAGCTGTTATCCTTAGGTTATTTTTCTATTGGTTGCCTCAGAGGTTAATAATATATTTTTAATTTTTACCACCTACTCGGGGTTAATTTTGCACTACTTCATATAAAATATAAAAATCTTACAAAAATCTATTTTTAGTTCTGCAACTCATATATTTTATGCTATTTTGTCATATATTGCAGCTACATATATTTTGAACTGTAGAGTAATTTATCTTTTTTAATATAAGAGAAAATGTTATCTTTGATGTTAATCATGTATTTATAATTTTTGGAGCTCTTCAATGCCTTCTATAGATTTGAGGACAGATCACATCTCTTCTACCTAAAGAACTCAAATGGATTGAGACACCCTTTGTCCACAGGCAAGGAACCAGTGCAGTGTCTCTTAGGACTGTACCATCACAAGTAAGGAAAAGAGTTTTTCTCTGTGTGTTTTTAAACATATTTTTATTGATTTCAGAGAGGAAGGGAGAGGGAGAGAGAGATAGAAACATCAATGATGAGAGAAAATCATTGATTGGCTGCCTCCCGTGCTGGGGATCGAGCCAGCAACCCAGGTGTGTGCCCTGGACAGGAATCGAACCTGGGACCCCTCAGTCTGCTGGCCAACACTCTATCCATTAAGCCAAACCAGCTAGGGCTGGAAAACAGTTTTAAATTATGTCACCTTTTTATAGAAAGTAGATGAAGAGTTGGAGCCAAAGTGAAAGACCAAATTATATAATATTAAAAAGAGGAACTAGAGCAGTCCATATATATTTTTGATCTAAATTTTTTTAATTTGCATTCAAAATTGGTTCAAATCAGCTTCTTATGCCACTCTGGTGACTGAACTAACTTGCAGACTATGTCAAAGGAAGAAAAGAATAAACCAAATTTAGATTCTACAAAGTTATCTCTGTAGCAAATTTGTGCTCTTGATTATAGGGTGGAATACAAATAATTGAGTGACTCACTCTTGGATCTAACAAATTATCAGTTTTCTTTAATGTATACCAGAGTTGTTTTTTGCCCAAAGACAGATATTTATCAGTTACTTGCACTGATAATAGTTAGAACATATTAATATATATTTATATTTATATCTCCTTGTCCTGCTTGCTATTGGGAGAATAATAAATAACACTGAACAATTTGAGAACTGTATACTTTGGGCAATATAATCTATGACCTTTTCAAAGTATTTCAACTACCTTGTCTTTAATGCATATTCCACATTATTTTGCTTTTTATGTGAAAATTCAGGAAAATATACTGGTTGAATCTTGAGCCAGTGCATTTCCCCCCATCAAATATGACATTTCATTTGATTTTTAAAAAATTTAATTGTTATAATTCCTCCATTTTCTGGAAACATGAGTCTGAGACCAGAGTTTAGTTAAGATTCTCTTTCCTTAACCTGATTTTCAATTTGGAAAAGGAATTTTATTGACCTTTATTGGGAACACAGATGCTAAATTGCCAAATGTCTTAGATCTAGATAGATGTAACTTTAATCACCTCTCCTGTTGGTTTGAACTTTGAATCTGTCAAGGTATTGATTTGGGTTTGTCAGCATGATTTTAAATAGCACCTAATGCTGTTTTTCCCAAATTTTCACCAAAGAAGCACTCTTTTCCCCATTATTTTCTTTTTTCCATGAACGTGTGTTTTAAAATATTTTGATCCAACAAACCAGATTTGTTAGACAGTAGCTTGTGTTGCCTTATAATAACTAACTATAATAACTTGCAAGCACACACTTACTTCTTTTGGTTAAGTCAAATAATTCAGAGGCTCAGTGGGGATGTAGTAAGTAAAAGAGGTAGAATACAATGGTTTCCTTGATAACAATATCTACCTTATTAGAAACATGTATAAGAACTTCAATAAAGATACAGTACTAACAAGGCCAGTAAGTTCTGCTGATATCTAGAACAGAAAACTGGCTGCATGATATAGTTACAAATAATATTATATGGTGACATTTTATTGACTATATATACATACATTTACATATATATATACATAAACATATATACATATATATATATTATTTTTAAGGCAATCCACAAGGTCAAAGTAAATCTTACAGAATATTAAATATTTAAATGTAGCCAAATATTCTCAACATCATTGTTTCCCCAGATTTTCCCCTTCCTGTCATGTTAGTTGTTTCAGCTTTCATGGATCTGACTTGGTACAAAAATATTCTTCCTGTTTAGAGGTGACAGGATGTCACCTCTAAAGTGCTTTTATTTATAAAGATTAAACTTACACTCTATTATAGTTTGGTAAAATTATGAAGTTTGTACTTTTTTCTAGTGCATTTTTAATTAAGTTTATTGGGTTAGTAAGATTTTCTAGGTTTCAAGTGTACAACGATTAATCTTTTGGTTATACCATCTTGTATATTCTTAGATCAACCATTGCCTGTTATTTAACTTTGGGGAAATAACCAATTGGAAGTAATGGAGTTTTCTCTCTTGGTACCTTGAATTTTGAATATCTTTGAAAAAGAATCTTCCACTCAGACTGTACGGTTATGTAAAATCTTTTTGTTGATTATGTTCACTTAGCTAACCAAGAGAAAATAAAATGGTTTGCTTGTTATGTCATTATCTCCAGAGTAAATTATGTGGATGCCAATAAACTCTCTAAGTTCATTGAAAGCAAGAAGGATTAGATTGCAGCATGCAAACAAATAATTTGCCATGATTGCTGCTTATTTTCAAGCACATCTTTGTATATAATTGGTTCCTTTTCCTTAAAAGTGGTCCAGTTTTGTGCTTCATAGTTTCACGTGTAAAAATGGAGATATAATTTTCTAAAGTTGATTAACACAGCACACCAAGGAAACAGTAGCAGCATTATTTATTTTATTAGATGAGAAAGACTTATTGGGCAGGGGGAAATTTTTCTCTGTTTCCTTCCCTGAAACTGCTTTCAAGCCAAATTTGTAAAGAAAGCAAGTCCAACAGCTATATCTGTCAGTATTGAGAAAGCACAGGATGGTAGGTAACCACAGAAAAGGAGAACAAAATTGTAATAACTGTTGTGGTTACCTTATGATAAAGTGCAAGAAAGTCTCCTGAAACATCCCAAAGGAGTAATAACATGTCCTTGAACATACTCAAAGCACAGTCGACTCATCACAGAGATCTTCCTTTGGGATTTCTATAATGGCCATAATGACAAATCTGGTATGTTCACATAGAACCCTAAGATATAGCCATGACATTGTGCCTTTACATTGAAGAAGAGCAGAATTTGCCACTCCAAAATATGCCTCTTTTCGATATTGATTTTTTTAAGCTGGTTAATTTGTAGGTGTAGAAGGCTCAGGAAGAACTTTGTACCTTATCCCTGTCTAAAAGAATTTAAGGCAGAAGGCCTGTTCCATGTTGAATCTCAGAGGGAAGGTGGGGTGGGTTGTATGGGTGGGAAGAGATCAACCAAAGAACTTGTATGACCCTAGCGGGGTTGGCTCAGTGGATAGAGCATCGGCCTGCGGACTGAAAGGTCCTAGGTTCGATTCCAGTCAAGGGCACATACCCAGGTGTGGACTCGATCCCCAGTAGGGGGCATGCAGGAGGCAGCCGATTCTCTCTCATCATTGATGTTTCTATCTCTCTCTCCCTCTCCCTTCCTCTCTGAAATCAATAAACATATTTTTTTAAAAAGAACTTGTATGCATATAGACATAGATAATAGGGTGGTGAAGGCCTAGGGTGGGGTGGGCTAGAAGGAGTCAATGGGGGGAGGAGGAAGGGGACATATGAATACTTTCAACAATAAAGTTTTTTTTTTTTTATATAAGGAAGGCCTGTTCCAGGAAGGAGTATCACCACAGATAACTACAGAAAATTCCTAAGTGTGATTGACAGGGAGGAGGGTTGATCAAAATCTTTTCTTTGATGCATTGTCTCTAGATGGCCCAGCAAACAAGGTTTACTAAACACGAACTCTTTTCATGTACCTGTAAATTGTCTTAACTTCTATGTGAAGTCCCAGGCTCTAACTCCTCATTAGTCCAGCATAACAAATATACCTCATTTGGCCTTATTCTTTCGAATTCTTCATGTTTATGTAATCCCTTGTGTGTATGTACTAAAACTTGATTTTTCTCCTGTTAATTTGCCTTATGTCATTTTAATTACTCAATCAGCCATAAAAACCAAGAAGAGAAGGTGGAATTTTACAATATCATATCCCCCAAAGATTCTGTGCTTAACCTAATAACTGGAATTGGTTTTGCCATGTTGATTAAATCTTAAACTCAGTTCATTATAGATAGTTATGCTGAGTCAATTTAAAGGCTGAAGAAATATCTGGAAGATCTAGAAATCTTCCTGCTATGCACTTTGTGCCTATCAAAGTCCAGGTCACTTGGAATCCTGTGAACCTGAATATAAGATGTCGGATATTTGTTCAGCATGCACAGACCTCCTAACCAGTGGTTCTCAACCTTCCTCATGCTGCGACCCTTTAATACAGTCCCTCATTTTGTGGTGACCCCCAACCATAAAATGATTTTTATTGCTACTTCATAACTGTAATTTTGCTACTGTTATGAATCGTAATGTAAATATCTGATATGCAGGATGTATTTTCATTGTTCGCGACCCACAGGTTGAGAACCATTGTGGACTAACCCAATAATGAAAAATATTTTAAAGACTAAATCAAATGCAAAATTTGGGATGAACTCAGTGCTAACGATAAAGCAAACAGATGGAAAAAAACCTGAAAACATTGGGTTCATATATGTATTCTCAAGGGCCAATGACTCCAAATTGAAGAAGAGAAATGCAAAATATAATAAGGAGTCATTATGTTATTCTAACGAATTTTGATAATGATAAGAGTCAACTTAGCACTCACAAATCCTGAAAAAAATAAAAATTATCCCACAAAACCATTCAAAAACCTCGTTGAACACAAACCAAAATAGTCTAAGCAAATAACTTGTAATGATAATTACAGTGGAAATGACACAGTAGTGCCAAAGAGAAAGGGCAAATTGTTACATCATATTAGAAGGGAGTTCACCATGAAGACCTCCAGAGATCACCATCCTCTGAAGGGGGCTTGTGGAGCTGTTTCTCATTCAACCTCCAAAAAGCAACATCATGATCTTTTGTATTTTTTGATGAAACAACAAAGCACTTTCTCTCTCTCTCCTCTTTCTCTCTCTCCCCCCCCCCGCTTCTCCCCCTCCCCATGCAACAGAATTGTATCCACATTTAGCCTTCCAACAATGATTAAAACTTACTGAGTCTGCTGACAAAGTTGAATATTTTTTCAGACAAAACCCATCCTAGAAACTAAAGATTAGTTTGCTTAGAAGTTTCATTGCTGCATGTAGAAGCATGGCAAATCTTCCCATGTACAGACTCAGAGAAAGGAAATGAGGTGAAACTTGGGAACATGACCTTAGGTTTCTGGTGAGATTTTAAATTTAGTCTAATTAACATGAAATGAGGTCACCTTTTCCGAATTCCCAAAACATATCTAGTGAATGGAGATGCTTGAGATGTACATAATTGCCCATGTTAAGTAAATTGCTTTGTGAGAGTATTAGGTCCCTTAATCAGACTTGGAGGAAATATGCAAATTAATTATTTTTCAATCAGAAACTAGAGAAGAGATTACCCAAAGATGAATAGTTGAGATAGTTAGGTACCTGATTTTTATTTATTCTCAATTTACCTTTGAAAGTAACACATTTAAGATAATTAGCTCATAAATACTATAAATCACTTTCCTAGCAAACACATCAAATCTATGCTTATAATATTTCAAAACAAATTTCTTTTTTAAAAAAATATTTTTTATTGATTTCAGAGATGAAAGAGAGGGAGAGAGAGATATATAGAAATATCAATGTTGAGAGAGCATCATTGATCGGCTGCCTCCTCCATGCCCCCACTGGGGATCTAGCCCAAAACCTGGGCATGTGCCCTGACAGGGAATGTAAATGTGACCTCCTGGTTCATAGTCTGATGCTCAACCACTAGCCCACGCTGGCCAGGCTTTCAAAACAAAATTTTTAAGGGAGGTTTGACTTCTAGCTATTTTTAAACTGCTTAATCACTTTGAATTACTTAAATAAAATAAGCTAAATGGATGTTAGCAAATAATAAGAAATAAGTTCTGATTTGCTTGTTATACATGTGAATCCCTGATGGAGTCACATGAATAAAATGGAAGTTTTGCTTTGGGTGATTTCTTATGCCAGCAATTGTTACCAGTGAGTATGATGAGAACTGAGAGAGACTCATGAGCAGCAACGCAACAACCCTTCCTTCTAGAGCGGAGGATTTGGTGAGCCAATCTTCCTGTGTACACACACAGGTAATGTATTTTGTCCATGGCAACCTGGGAATCCTTCACTTGGTTTATTACCTTTCCTGACCCCATATTTACAATGGCATCTTAAGAAATACATAGTAGTCTAAGTTCCAGGAAAAAAATATCAAAACTACATAAACTATTTTTAGAATGCTAAAGTAAAGAAAACTCTTGTACTTTATATGACAAAATTAAGGTATGAAGATCATCAAATTGAATAATTTTGGACAAAAATGAATTTGGGGAAGGAAGTCACCCAAGTTAATATTTTGTAGTCATTATAGAAACCAGATATTTACCCAATAATTCCTTTAATTTGGGCAAAGACACTCTACAAATGATAAGGGATAGTTTAGAGAAAAGGTTAATCCACAATAGATTCCTACAAGTGAGGTAAATATAACGTTAGTAAGGCCCATCACGGTCTTTGGTGAATACTTTGAGTGCATTTTTGAGGGTTGCTACTGCTATTTAAAAATGATTTTTCTACCTGAATGTCTCAGATCCTGTCCCTCATATAATTAGAGTCCAGTATTGTAGGTTGGAAGGAGCTTACCACCGGAAGAGAAAGACATTAATATTTTTTAAAGAATTAACTACTATAAGAAGGATATCACCTAGGACATATATTCAGGATTGTGAGAGAAAAGAACAAGAGATTTTGAACATGGAGACAGAAAGAAGAGAAGCTTTAACATGTCTAGAGGAAGGTGGGTCAGTAGAAAGACACAGAATGAATTTTTAGGACCACAAGACCAACATCATAAAGGAATCTGGGAGAAGGATAAATTTGAATCATCAAATTTTGGTTTGGAGGTGGTCTCTGTTGAACAGTCATGAGGGGAATGAAAAGTTTGACAGGAAAATAACAGCTGTTAGAATCTGTCATTCATAGAGCTGAGAGTGGGTTTCTGAAGATTCCCGGGAAGCATAAAATCACACGCAATACTGGCAGATCCTGTTTCCAAAGAAAAAGTCTGACAGGCAGAATTTCACATCTGTCAGTCTCTGGATGACCACATTTCCTCCTACAAAGAGCAGGAAGTATGCCTGGGTGAGAGAATGGGAATGGAAGGTGTCCATTAAAACGGATAACATTCTGTCGCTGGGTAGTCCCCTTCCTATTGACAACTATTAATCAGATTGTTGCTTTGTCCTGGATGGGGGTGTCAGGACATCAGACTTCCCTTCAATCTTGAAGAGAAGCATGGTATTTTCTTGGTTGGTCTGTTTCCTTTTCTGTGAGCTTTCACAATGTTAATATTATTACTCTGTTCCTTTGCTTAAGTTCTCACCTTCCTGCTGATACTTTGCCCCTGAAACAGTGTTCCTGAGAGATCTGTGCAATGATATGGCTTTGGTACTGTGAATCGGGAGCTGCTCACTCCAGAGGGTAACTTCCCATTGGCAAAGCCAGTCACCTCCTAGGCAGAGGACCCAAGCCTAGACAAAAGCCTAGGAGATAATCATTATGTTCTGCCCAGAGCACATTTTTTACTATAAAGAGTAATACTACAATAAACATTCTGCTTTTATAATGCTTACATTATAGAATTTTATAGTGGAAAGAGACCATGAATACTATGAATACTATGAATCCAATGGTTTCCCAATTATAGAAGTTGAATTCCTTTTTCTAAAATGAAACCTTACATGGGATTCTTTTGTCTCTGTGCCGCTTCTCTCTGACCTAGTGCCATGGTCGTTTAGAGAAGGAAGAGATATTTCTTTGATGTTTCATCTCTCAATGAACTTTCTATGACATCTGGTATCTTTTCCTAAAGGAGTTCCTCTATTTTCCATTTTATCTGGGAGATCCATCTCACATTTCTTCACAAAAAATCCTTTTTTAAAAATATCGAGCCCATGGGTGATGTCCTTCTAATAGATTTCTTTTGGCAGCTTTCAAACAGGGAGAGTATTCTTGATGAGCAATCTTATTAGCAACTCCCATGAACCTCCTTTCCCTAAGCCTAAATAAGTTATTTCCCAGATTTTAGGGTTCCTATCTTTCTTAAAGGGATACTGAGAGAGAAAAAAACCAACACAACACAACCCAAAATGACATATAAATTAAGGGAAAAAATCCTGACTATTTTTTTTCATTATCCAACAGTATAGAATGATATAGACACAAAACTGAGTTCTTTCTTAAATAATACAGCTCAGAAAATTACTAACTCTCAAAAACATATATTATCCATATACAAAAATACCCAAATTGGAATATTTATCTAACAATCTGAGCATTGGGCAAATGAGAAACTATTTTTTTGTTGTTGCTGGTGTGAGTATATGTGTCTTACTAACACATGGTTATATTTTCTACCATCTCAATCCATAATAGAAATTCATCTTAGAAGGGCACAGTGAGGGAAATATATATTTTGCAAAGGTGGCCACCTGAAACTAATAAGGAGAGTCTAAAAATTTGAATATTTAACACTGTCCTCAAGTTAAATAATGACAAACTATGAGATAAATATTTATTTTCTTGTTTCTTTCTTTTCTCTCTCCTTTCTTGCTCTCTCTTTTTAAAATCCTATTAACTAATTATGTTTTTTGCCTTGTTGTGGTTTTTTATATAGTTCAGTGCTGCCAGTTAGCCACCTATATGGCTCCTATGGAGCAAATAGAATGTTTTCTTGTTTTTTGTGACTGACAGGAGCAGAACAAGAAAGTAATTCCAGCACAAATACTTGGTTGTCTAGGAGAGTTTTCCACAAAACAAAAATAAGATAGAAAACAGTAAAATACAAACTTTGCTCTCAGGGACAGCTGTCTGGCAAACTTCCTTGCATTTGCAGAGTAATTCCTGAAATGAT
Source organism: Myotis yumanensis (assembly GCF_028538775.1). Taxonomy (NCBI): domain Eukaryota; kingdom Metazoa; phylum Chordata; class Mammalia; order Chiroptera; family Vespertilionidae; genus Myotis; species Myotis yumanensis. The sequence goes on along the minus strand of NW_027223760.1, from coordinate 47,926,327 downwards.
AATCCCTGAAGAAGCTATTCCCCTGGTTTGCATGGCTTACCAGGTCAAAATGGAGTTTTCTCTCGTATTTGCTTGGCTCTCTACAAATATCTAGTAGTCATCACTGAATCAGTGTTCATTCTAATTGGCAGAGGCTTCAGTATTCAGGCAAAAAAGATTATCACACATCACAGTTCTTCGTCTTCCCACACTTGACAAGCCAGGCTGTACAATATTCATAGCAAAATCCCCAGTGCTAAAATTGGTATAAGAACGTCATAGCCTCATAGTACTATTTCCCTCAAGTAAAGCAAATTAATTTTATGGTTGAATTAACACCATACCCATACATAAAAAATGAAAAGGGGAAAATTGAATTCTCAAAATCATTATTTCCAAAACTTATCTGAAAATTATGATGCATTGAATGAAGTGCAACAGGATAACAGGAGATACAATGCAACCTTGAATTTAAGTAAATACAGAAGGTAGTGATAATGCATTTACCATGGTGTGATGGGAAAGAAATATATTTTTCTCCTCTTTGACTACATCCCTTCATCGGAGTGGGGTGACTTGCTTGGGTGACATTTAGGGTAGTTGGAATCTCAGAATAACTTGGGTGAATGTTCAAGCCAAAATAAACTTGCATTGTTATTCAATCTTTTGGTTTTTCAGGATCATTAACTCAGTAGGGATGATGGAGAGCTGCAGATCTCTGATCTGAACACCAACCACAGTATTCTTTGGGGGTTTATTTCTTATACTTGCCTTTGAGATAGCTGCCATCCTTTCATAAATTGGAGTTTTGATGATTAGCATGGTAGACGTCATGAATCTGGGGTGGGGGTGGAGGGGGGAGCAGGAGGAGATGTGTCCAAGGAAGGAGGACTAGAGCTAGGAATTTCAGTTCTGAGAAGAAAGCATTTCCACTAAGCTTGAAGTACTAAAATGTGAGAAGTCAGAGTTCTCTAGGCTGAATAGGTGCAGAGTTGGAAGCCGTGGAAAATTAATCCTACAGGATTCATTTGGTTTTAAGGAGGAGTTTCAGGGAGATTTTAAAAAACTACTGCTTGTTTTTAGTTGATTTAAAACAAGTTACTTATTCATTTATCAAGCCTCAGTTGAGCTGGAGAGTGTCTTCAAAGATAAAAGACTGGAATCCTAATCCCTAAACTACCTTTTGCATCCCATGAGCTCTTAAAGCAATCTAAGGACAGAATTTGTAATAGTAGCTTAATGTTAATGGGTCAATTTATTTGATTTTCCCAATAATGTACTTCATAGTTGCTTACAGGGATGTTCCTGCATGCTGCTTCTTTCCTCATTACCTGCTGCTGCACAACTACCAGTGCTCTAGTGGTTTGTGTTCTGTTCACACACTGAACGAGCCTTCTCCTTCTGTCTCTTCAGGCAAGCAATCTCTTCACTGCACTCACTTATCTCTAGTCATAGAGAAAATCTCTCTCTCTTTCTCTCTCTCCCTCCTTGTTCTCTCTCTGCTATTACTACTAAATAAAAGTTAAACTTTGAGGAACTTCCTATGACATGATCATGGTAGCAGTGTTTTGTTTTGTTTTAATTTCCCTGAAACTCCTTAAAACCAAACTAGTTAGCCATAAGAGTAAAAAGAAAAAAGAAAAAAAACACAAACTCACATGACATTTTCCAACAAATTTTATGTCACAATCCACAATCAATCATGTCAGTCAATGTGGGAACACTAGAGTCTTTGCAACAAAGCCAGGAATAATAAAAGGACACCCAGTACCAGCCCCTCTGTTGACATAGCATTGAAGATATTAGCCCATGCAACTAGAGAAAAACAATTAGAGACCAAAGGGGAGAAAACAAGATGTAAAACTAGCATCACTGGTGGGTGATATGACATGATAAAATTAATGAAAAAAAAGTTAAAAATCTAAGAAAATTTAGTAAAGGAGAAGGATAAAAAATTATCATATAGAAATTAATAGTCTTCATGGATACAAATAATCTGTTAGAAATATAAGAAAAGGTCCATTTACAGTAGCAAAAAATTATTAAAAATACCTAGGTAAGGCCATAACTTAAAATATCTTAACAAAGCCTTAACTTTAAAACATTACTAAAATTATAAACTACACTTGAACAAGAGTTTGAATTAAGACTAAATATCATTAATGTATCAAGTCAATATGAATTTATGAGTTAATATAATTCTAATACATTTCCAAAAATGTTTTAAACCATATATGATTATTAAATTGATATGGAAAATATAAACAAGCAAGAGTAGCCAAGAAAACAGCAATTCATGGTAAAAATTATCGGCAAACTAAGATGGAAACTTCCTTGAGGGAGGGAACTAATATGAAGACCAAGCCAAGGATGCTTATTCTCATAAATTCTATCTAGCATTGTACTGGAAATCCCAGCCATTGTAATAAGGCATAGAGAGGAAATAAAAGGCATACAGACTAAAAACAAAGAATTAAAAATGTTTCTATATTCTGAAGCAAGATTGTTTATTAAAAAAAAAAGTAGCCAGAGAACCTTTGGAAAGAAATAAGCAAGTCAGTGAAGTTGCTTCTATAATTTAAAATGTGTGCTGATCCGTGAAGCGACAGATCAATGGAATAGCATAGAAATTCCAAAAAGAGACCCAAGTGTATGCAGAAAGTAATGTATGATATAAACAGGCTTCTCAAATCCCTGAGGGAAAGATGAACTTTTCATTTAGAGGCACTTTTCACTTTGCATAGTAAAGTAATGCTTTGTGGTATAGTGATGTAAAACGTAACTATGCTGGCCGATATCAGGTAAAGCAATCTTAATAGTGAATGAAAACAAATTATACTTGTTCTGTGGTCTTTTAACATTTACTGTCAAAGCACTGGACATTCCTTTAATATGGATTATGACTGTCTAGGGGAATTAAAAATAGTAAAAGAAGTATTTATTTCATGCACTCTAATCCAAAACATAAGAAACACTGAGAATGAGAGCATTTCATTTCTTCATAAAAATGTATCAAGAGTAGTTTTAACAGTGCTACGCTTCTTCTCACCATCACATAACTTATGAAACAGGGAATGCATCTTTTTGAGGCCCTGGAAAATTGTCCGAACCCTAAGTTTGAATCAGCTTCCAAAATTTTATCCTTTGTACTTTCAACGCTATGAAATGCCCTTGAGAGTTCCAATGTACTCTTTTTCTTTTGCTGGCACCACTTCCTCTGGGACATCTTCATTTTTTTATTGCAGCCACATTCCACATTTATGTCATCAAGTGATTTTGGCTGCACATACAGTCTTTCAAGTGGTAGAATGTCACCATTCCCACAGTCAGCTACTTTTTTTTTAATATAATTCTATTTATGCTTGATTCAAATCTACTTACAGCATTATTTCGTTACCACACTTTTATCTTTGCTGAGCAATTCTCTCTCAATTACCTACTTTTGTAAAATGTCACATGGATTTGTCACTGGGAGATAAGAATACAAGACAACTACATGCTTTACTGTCTGTGACTGAATGCAATCATAGATGTACAGTGACCAATTACCAACAGCCTTTGAAAGAAGTAACATGATCTGTCACTGATCAAGATGTATATCTGCTATTTATGTAGTGATTTATAAACTGAAGAGCAAGCAGCAAAGTTCACAGATAATATACTGTCGTAACTGAATTTGAACTATGTTATTGAGAGACAGTACTATTTAACTAAACCACAGTAACTAAAATCCATGCATATTTGAACCACAGCACTGGGATTGCTTGTCATTGTTGTTTGTAAACTGATTGGCCATTTGAGAAAAGATAAAAATCATGTTTTTAACCTCACTACCAAACTAGGAGGATAAACTCCATAACAGATCACAGTTCAAAACATAATTTTAAAAAATACGCATAAACTAGCAGAAGCTATAGACTACCTTAGAGCTAGACTTCTGTAGTGAATTGGTATGGCAGTTAGGTGAGTTTGCATAGGATTTGTATGAAAACAGTGGTAATGAATCTGTGCTCATTTTCCTAATACTTTGACTGGCTTTTTATTGGTAAGTAAAATTTTGGAGATGTGAGGTTTATATATAATATTGGTTATTCTTTATCTTCTTGATGAAAAGAGGCTGTTTTGGTGGAAAAGGCAGTGAGCTCCCATACGCCCATGCCCATTTACCAAATTTGTGGCTGGTGAGAGGCTCTCGTGCTAGGAATAGCCGGTAAACTTTATGTACCAATTCACCTGCTTTGTGTCTTCAAGAGTCACACAAGCTTACTGACTCCATCTCCCCGATCCCTCAATGCTGCAGTAGTACAGCCTTGGTAGGTAGTTCAGTGGCAGCTTTGAAGGTAAAACTCTATCTGGTGGGACAATACAAGAGTATTCTTGAGGTGGTTCCTGGGGATTCCCACCTCCAGCTCATTTCTTCACCTTCCACCCAAACCTCCAGTTTTGTTCTTTTTTTTTCTAAAAAACCAACTTTTAGTTTTATTGATTTTCTCGATTTGTTTCTATTATTTATGTCATTTAAGTCCACTCTTATCTTTATTATTTTTTTCCTTATGTTTGCTTTGGATTTAGGTGTTGTTGTTTTTTCTTTTTAGTTTCTTAAAATGGAAGTTTAGATAATTACTTTAACAATTTTATTATTATGTTTTAATATAGTAGTTTTTATACCTGCATCACAGTTAGCACTTGCAATTAATCTAAAGTGCTTTCCTGAAATTCCAGGTTTGAGAATCCTGTTTATTGTTAAAATAGTGACAACTATTATTTTTTCTGGCCTCAGAGAATTCTCCCCCTAGGTCATTTAATCCTATGAACTGTGAACCATTACTATCTAATTTTTACAAAAGATGAAGTTCAGACTTATAGAAATAAAATTATTTTCCAAGGGTCTTACAGCTCCTATAAGCCAAGACAATATTCAAACCCTGAGTTCTTGAGACTATTTTTTAAATTTCTAAGCTCATATTTTTCCTAACCTCCCCTTCTGTTATCCCTTAACTCATTGTTCCATGCTACATACGGATTAGGAGTCTCACTAAGAAGAGGGCAATAAAAAAGGAAGAAGAGTTCTTTTTCTAGTCATAGGAAAGAAGTAACATTATAATGACAAGAAAAATGTTTCAGGCTTTTATATTTTGTGAATTTTCAGTTTTGCAAGCCAGGAAAACCTAATCAAAATACCCACCTATCAGCATTGCTTCATTTCACTGGGATATAAAAAATTTCAGGTATACAATGATCCCTTATTAAGTTCGAAGTCATGGATCAGATATATGAAAAAATACTGTGAGGCCTTTCAAACACCATCCAACTGCCAGTTTTCCTTGTGAAAGACCTATTCAAGGTCACACAAAATTAGTGGGGAGCCAGAATAAAATCCAGGTTTCAGTTCCCTAAACTGGGGCTCCTTCTATTGCACAGCCCTTATTCATAAGCACATGAGCCTGAAAGATACATGAAGCACAGTGGATAAGCTTTCTTCGTGTCATAACTTAATTTTAAAAACTTCATTTTCATTCAATGAGAGTGACTCAATTTGCCAATACCTAGATTTACTTAGAGATTTTAAAAGTTAAATAAAATAAATAGTGGCTTTAAAAATCCTTCATGTGGGCCAGACATGAAGTAGTTTGTGAACTGAAATGTCAAATACACTACATTTTCCAATAATTAATCATTAACTACTTGTCTCTATGCTAAAACTTGGCTTTTAAGGAAAAAATTTTACAAACTATAATTACAGCTTACAGAAGCAAAAGGTAAAAAAAAAAAAAAAAAGAAAGTTTAGCTGCTTAATGGGATTTCTTATTGATCCAATATAGCATTTTGAGAATGTTGTTTTTCTCTTCATCAAAAGGCTACGCACATAAACCTAGACCACCAGTTCAAAATTATTGATGTGTCATACTAATACGTAACTTAAATCAATGGTCAGGCTCTTAGGCACCTAAGTTCTAGACAAAAGTCAAAAAGACAGATTTGTCAAGGCAAGTAAATATATGGGATGTTGGGAATGCATGAAAATCTCTCTTGAAACTGAGAAGTGGAAACACTACAAACCATTTCCATTTCAATGAATCTACACTGAGTTGTGCAAAACCACTACTTGTAATGAAAATGAAAGCAGGACTGATTTCTTCATTTCATCACTTGAATAAATCAACTTTGCAGAACATTTCTTTAGTACAGGTCAGGAAAGACACAGTCCTTTAAGGAATTCCTTTTACAGAGTTATAACGTATTCTTTTACTCATTGGATTTGTATACTGCTCTTATATACTAAACATGTTACAGCTTTGTCATTGCTCCTAAGCTAAGGTGGAAAGTGATGTGAATATTCTCTGAAAAGTAATATTAAATATTTGGTTCAATCCATGTGGAGGTTATAGTTTAAGCCATAAGAAGTAAATATTGATATTTTTAAGTATCATTTTAGAGTCCTAGAAGTCCTAGTTGTAGGGCTTTCTATTGCTTTTCTCACATTATTCCATACTTTGATCATACTAGGCTACCTTTTCTAATTTCCAAGAATACCTTGTGTTAGAACAAGAAACGGTGAGCCAACTATGAAAAACAAATACCAAATATCAGTGGCCTAGCATGATACAATCTGTTTCTTCCTCATCCCTGTTGGCTACAAATTAGTTCCTCAAGAATGTCTCAAGAATCTAGGCTCCTTCCATTTTATAACATTGCCATCTTCCACACATGGCCTCCGGGGTAACCATAGAGGAGTGTGGACAAGCAAGCAGGAGATTTGTATGGCAAGCTTCCAAATGCACACATTACTTCTGCCTATGACTCAGCAACCAGGGTCCAGTCCTATGGCCACAATCTAACTTCATGGGAGGCTTAGAAATGCAGTCTTCCTTGGTGTTCAGGGAAAGGAAAGAGGAATGGTGAACATAGAATTATTTTCCGTCACATTCCCTAAACAACAAATCTGCAACTTCTAAACATTTCAGGTTGTCATCGGAACCCTTGAAAGCTGGTTATTAGCGGTAGAAGGGGACGTTGTTAGGGATAGATAAGTGGAGCAGGCAGGGCACATAAAGATATGTGATAAACAAGAGCTGTCAATCTCTATTAACCATAGTATCTTCTTTCCTTCTGTCCTTCCAACATTCTTCCTTTCTTTGAGGTATCAGCTTATCAGCCAACCTCCTGGTAGTTCTCAAAGAGCCCTTTGGACTGACTTTGGAACAATCTGATCCGGTCCATAGATTGCTAAGCCTTTTCAAGGTTTCTAGATATCTTGATTTCTACTTCATGAAGAAACCAGATAACCTTAGTAGAGGCAGCAAGAGGCAAGAAACAAAATATGCCCAGAATTTAAACTGTTAACAGAAATAAATGTCTTTTTGTTGAGATATTGACGTGCACAATTCCGAGTCACTCTTATTTAGCTGCGTATTAAAATAAACTTGCAAATTACTGTGTGGTCATATTACGTCCTGCTAAGAATCTAGTGAGCTGATAAGCTGATACCTCAAAGAAAGGAAAAATGAAAATTAAATTAGAAATAAAAATTAACAACCCAGGGCATTTCAAAAATAAACTTCCATCTTATCAGTCCCTTTCAAAGGCTCCAGTGACGGGTATTGTTGTGAATGGAAGTAGTGATTTTCTTTTCAAGGTTTTTCATTCAGTAAGATGACAAAGGTATCTGAAATGACAGATCGGAACCCACGGAGCATCAATGCGTTTCCTGCTGGCAACTTAGCAGCTTTTGTAATTGATGTGACAGTGTCTGCCATAGACAATCGACATGTTACTCCATCTCTCAAACAAGTCTTAAAAAAAAAAGATTTCCAGTTTTACTTTTTTGTAGATATTAACATTCCCCAAACAAGAGATGGTAGCGATGACAGGCTACATATTCTAGGCTTTGACAACATCCTGCTCAGGAAGATACAAAACAAATTGCTGGCGATGTGACTTTGTCAGCATACCTAATAATTGACTCAGTAGGACAACTCATAATTTGAAATCTTTCTCTAAAGGCCTTTAAAAAAGGATTCCCCTTAGCACAAGGTGGACATGAGTGATGATAGACAGGTGCTCATGCCTTCACCATCACTGTCTCAGAGTTCTTCTTCTTGCTTTGAAAATAAGGTAGTCCTTTAATATAGCAATAAAAGACTGTTCACACCTTGCCCTGTCTCATCTTTTTTCACTCAGATACCCTGAACTTGAGCCCCATTCAATTCACTGTTTCACAGTGTTTCACATTGATCCTTCGCACTTCTAGGGTTTTTTTCTGCAGTAGCTCTTCTCTCACCCTGGAATAGGTTGTATCTGTCAGAATTAGTTAGGTTATGTTACAGTAACAAGTGACCCTTCACTTATCAGTGCCTTAAAACAATAGAACTTTATTCTTCACTCTTGCATTGTGGACCGGTGAGGCTCATCTCATCAGAGTCACCCTGACAGCAAGGTTGGTGGAAACTTCATCTCAAATTGTGCTCCATGATCACAGCAGAATAGAGAAGGGACCCTGCCAAATAGTGCACTGGCTTTTAATTTCTTTACCTGAACCCACCCATCACTCATTCTCCTCGCATTTCCTTGGCCAAAGAAACCCACATGGCTATTCCTAAATTAAAAGGGGATTATAAGTGCAATCCTATCATGGAAGGAAGAATGTCAGATACTTTTGTTGAGCAGTACTGATGACTACCATTTCAACCTTCTCAGCAGGTGAAGTTTTCCTCACTTTTCAAGATACATACAAATGACACCTCCTCTGGAAAGCCATCCATAACATCTCAGAATAATTAACTGCCTCTTTATCTTTACCATTAAAATATTTTGTAAAAAATTTATTAGAATACTTACCTTATTGTGCTCTAATAATCTATTACCATATCTGAATTACACTGAAAATTCCTTATTCACATTTTTCTGCTGAGTGCCTAGCACAGTTGCAGCATATGCTGGGTGCTTGTTAGATGCTTCTTCTTGAAGGCTGGCTTGTCCATTTTCCTCATTAGATCATTAGGTCACTGAGGACACAGACTTTGCCTTTTTGCACCATCTTAATCCTAGTGTCTTGCCACAGTACTTGGCACTAGTGGATGAATTTACCTACTAAACGTTGAATAAATTAAGTGATGAATTGTTTTGGTATTAAACATGTTTTATTAGTGGTGTAGGCGAGGTTATGCTGCAGTAATAAAATGGTTCCAAAATATTAGATAAGTTCAGCAAAGTGTATGAATTGTTCGTGCTATATATTCTGTGTGGGTGAGCAAGGAGCTCTGTTCCATCCACCCAGTCAGGGACCCAGGCTGACTAGGTTCTATGTCTTATAGCTGAATCACCTGTAACTCCAAGTGTTTTCGGTTACCATGGCAGAGGAATAAAACACCCGAGAATCACAGCTTTTTAATTCTTCAGTCAAGAAATGGCCTATCATACTTCCACTCATATTTTCTTTTAATTGGCCAGAGCTGATCACATGGCCCCATAACTGCCGAAGGTGGGAAGAATGGAGAAACAAATGGGATATTCAGTGTGATGGCAATATTCTCATAATAGAAAATAAAATGTTTTCAATATGGGGAACATAATGTTGGCAAGTAATATAATCACATTTCTCTAGCACTTTCCTAGTGGGAAGATGCCTGAACTCAAAAGCTGGTGTAAAATTCCTACAGACTTAAGAAAATAATCAAACTGCTGTTTTGTGGGGAAACAATTCTTTCACAGACACTTAAATGACTTTCAAGTTAAAATGAATCTGCCTTCCAACTTCCCATTAAATAACTATAACAATAAAAACAATGCAATAACACTAAAAGCTAAGAATAATATTTAGCTGTATGCTAAGACTAGAAGGAATTTACAACATTGGAAATGTCGGGTTTCAGCAGACAAGCCTGGGTTGTGTCAGCACAGGGGCCTGGGAGGGAAAACTTCTTTAACTTCCACATTTCCCCTCTCAGGGATGCTGAGATTTCACTAACCAAAACTTGGGAAGTTTCCCACTATTATATAGGTATTATTTCATCAGGCAATCATAATTATGTCCCATTTTCTCTATTTTCTTTATGGTTCCAAGTTTGAAATACAGCTAAACTATGAACAGACAGGTAGGAGCCTTGCTTCCTAGGATGTCCTCTGATAGAGTGTGCTGGTTGTGTGTTCATCTGGGAAAAGTCATAGAGATGCCTCAGACTCTCTTTTCTGTGCATGAAATACAGGACAGCAGCAGAGAAGTACATTTTATCACACTCTAATGGAGTTGTATGAGTTGGATTGATGCTGTACTCTTAAACCTGCTGTTTAGCTATCAGGACCACAGAAAGATATTCTACTGCAACAAAGTGGACAATGGGAGCTCAATGAACACATGTGCCGTGGCAATACATAATTCTGATCAGAACATTTCACATTTAAGGTTGAGTAAAGAAGAACAAAATGGAGCAAATAAAAACGATAAAAAATATACTTCGATATATTTCAATGCAATTGAAGTACAGACTATTCCTCAGTGTTGGTCTTCTCTCCCAAGCACATATTTTAATAGCAACATTTCTATTCTCTAAGCTACTTTCAAAGCCTTTTTTTTTTTTTTTTTTTTTTCAGACTTCCCGATTTGACCAGGTTGGTCAAGTTTATGCCCAGCTTCCAGGTCAGTTCAAAACACATGGTGATCTCACTTAAATCAGACACCAAGAGCTGAGAGCAATTTCCAACCGTCCGAATGCATGAGTTGATAATGGATTAAAAAACACCCTCACTGTCAGCATGCCACTTTCAAAGCAGACTCTGCCTCTTACAGTGTTGGGCCGTTTCTGTAGGAAAGAGTGGTGCCAGGGGCTCTTACATGTGTGCAGCTTATCTCAATAAAAGGTATTTAATGCTTCTTCCCCAAACTGACCCCTAATTTTATCCTCCTGGCTCAGCTGTCATATGCTAATTTAACCAATTTTATTCTACATTTGGTTTTTCCTATGTATGAAATGTGTTTTAATATGTGTGTCAGTGGAAGAAATGAGAATGACTCCAGACATAAAGTGTTGGAACAACAGTTCATGAATCACTGGAATTAAGTGCTATTAGAATTAGACATGTCTCAGAGATTCTTTCTGCCATTCATTAAAACAGCCTTTAAACTACGAAGTAGAGTTCTGAAGATCAGAAAAATGAAAGAAGCAGAAAGTGCTTTGAGAGATAATATCATTTCTTTCCAAATGGAGATCTACTATCTGTAGCCCTAGCAGGGGCAGTGTGATCTGGTAAGAAACACACAAGTCTTTTGAAATACCTGGGCTTTAACCCTGGCTACTCGGCTATCTGAGTTTGAGCAAAGGTATTGTCTTCTCTGAACCTTGGTCCTCTTGCCTGCAAAATGAAGATAACAGTGTCTTTCTCAGAAAAGACATTTAAATACCAAATGAGATAAGCTATGAGAAAGTCATCTTTAAAGTCTAAAACTCCATAAAGTCCACATGCTCATTTAGCCAGTGTTTGCCTAGTACCCACATTACGCTGTGCACTGTCCTGGGTACCATGCATATTTCTCCACTTGGAATACAGTGGTGAATGTTGAGTACTTAAGCTATTATCTTTTATAGTTGGCTTGTTAAAATCCCACAATATCTAAGAAACAAAAGGCTTGTTTATTCAGGTAAGTTGTCATTTAAAGTTTTGCTGTGATCCGTCTGTTTTCCCTTTGGCAGGTATCATAAATGCTTAGTTGTCTTCTGATGTGACCCAGGAATCCACCAAAGCATGTTTTATAGCACATCATCTAAACTCCCCTCAGCTCACAGAGTCTACAATTTTCCTTGTCAGTTCACTCCACTATGAAGAGTTGTGTTCAAAACCCCTCAGTAATAGAGTCTGACTCCATTTTTGATGTTTAACTGGTACGAGCTTTTAAAACTCACCTTGCCTCTTTCCTTTCTACCTTACAGTTCAGCAAGCTGGTAGGAAAGCCTAGCTACTCCCTCCTTTGGAAGGAGGTTCAAACCACAAAAGCTTTTTCCTACCATCCCGTGATTATCATAAAAACTCCAAACAAGTCTCTTCTCTCTATTCTCTCGAGCCATTTTTTGGACCTGGTTGGGAAGCCTGTTCTCCTCTCCCCAGAAATTCTCCTTATGTAAATAATAATCCTTTTTTTCATGCCTTCCTGGTGTGTGCATGGGGTCTTCAGACTTGACCTCCAAACTAAATTTTGGTGGGGGTCCACCCTGTGTCTGTGTATGCTCCCTGTCTCTGCAGAATGGCCACAATTGCCTCTGAGAGTGGGATGTCTCTAGACAATAATCACCATCACTGGGGTCTTTCTTCTCTTTGCTTGCTTGTGACCTGGTATGTTTCACCCAAGTATATACAGTCATTCTATGGAGAGGTCAGGTGAAAGAGATACGTGGGCTTTTGGGGTGGTAACTCACATGGAGGAAGAATTTGAATAGCAGTCATGATTTGAAAATTCAAATTCCTTAATCCCACACTCCTAAAGACAGATAGATGGCTCACTAGGATCCATCCTACAGATGCCTTTGATAGTGCTACTGCTGCTGCACTCTGTTGCTAGAAAGATACTTATCATCAGAAATACAGGCAAAAATACCCATAACATTCCTGTAGCACCAATCAAGAATTAATTCAACCATTGCAGAGGGGAAGTCCCTAACTCTAATGAAACTGATTTGAGTCTCTCTGGAGGAAGAAGCATATAATATGAGCTGAATAGAGAGAAACCCACTGAAGTATGTCTACTAACCGAAAAAAAAGGAAGAAAAGAAAAAAGGAAGAAATCAAGCAAGCTAGATATAGAGGAAGAAAACATGCAAAAAAAAAGAAAGAAAGAAAGAAAAAAAGAGGTCCACATTTGATGCAATAAAAAAATTCAAGTTACTAAAATAATTTACATAACAAAAAGAAAAAGGTATTCATAGTTTTTGTGCTTCTACAGCACAGATTCTTTTTTTTTTTAAATATATTTTTATTGATTTTTTTACAGAGAGGAAGGGAGAGAAATAGAGAGTTAGAAACATCGATGAGAGAGAAACATCGATCAGCTGCCTCCTGCACAGCTCCCACTGGGGATGTGCCCGCAACCCAAGTACATGCCCTTGACCGGAATCGAACCCGGGACCCTTCAGTCCGCAGGCCGACGCTCTATCCACTGAGCCAAACCGGTTTTGGCTACAGCACAGATTCTTAATTAACTTTAACATCTGCTGAAATGTACCAGTTGGCAAATCTTCAGGCCTTAATCAATATGATAGCTCAGATTACAGTTACACTGGGAAATCCCACTAAAATGAAATAATGTACCCCCCTGTAATCTTAGAGGAGTTATTGAACATAAAGTAGAGGACATGTGCCTCATTTCAGCCATTGAAACTATTATCTGGCCTAAATTACCCATATTCATATCACCTATTGCCCCAAAATATTCTATAATAAGCATAAATGTCCAGACCTAATGAGCAGTAAATGAACATTAAATTGTATTTGCACTTACAAATTAGCTTGAGACTAGGTGGACACTCTCTTTGGTTAAAATAGTTAATAGGGGGGATAAAGACACATATGTAATACCTTAATCAATAAAGAAAGGAAAAAATAAAATAGTTAATATATCTCAAGGCAGATTAGAATTGGGGCCTTCAAGGATTGAACTACATTATAAAAAACCTATTTAGAGGAGAGGTGATTATTCCCACTGCTTCTCTATTTAATAGTCTAATTGGGCCCTTTATACTGAAAAGAATGAATGGCATCACACAATAGACTACTGCAACCTGGTCACTTGATTTCACGCTTTAAGGTCCCCATACCTAACATTATTGACGTTACTGAGTCCATACAAATAGCAATAGCTAAATATTTTGCTACTGTAGATTACAACAAAGGGGTCTAGAATCTGTCCAACTTATGTACAACAAGCACTCCCATTAGTGTCCCCACAGACTCCTTTATTGTAGAAGCTTTAGTAACTAACCTTGTCTCATGTCTTTTGGAGTCTCTTGACCATCTACAATGGTAATAAGCTGCAAATAGGCTTCTGATGCAAGAAAGTACCCTCCCTGACCCCCATGCTATATGCCACGATACTGTAATTTCTTGCCACACACCAGGCATATGACCCTCCACACCCAGCTGCCTATCTTTTATTGAGTCATAGAAGCAGCAACCCTCAAGTTCATCATGACTACTGAGGCTCCTTGCTACAGGATAGAGCCAAACATATCCCACCTGCAGGAGGATGTGCCCTCCTCTGTCCGTAGTCTCTTGTTATTTACTAGAGTGCTATGAGAGGTAAAACCTCTCCAAGTCCTTCTGGTTACATGAGTTCTCGGGATCAACTGAATGAATAACAAAGGCAGTGTGTAAACTTTAAGGATGACATTATCACCATCACAAATGATGGAATTCACTGGAGAGCAGCAGCTTTTCATCCCTTAACCTTAATAACCCTGATAAAAGACAAGACACAAGAAACGAAATGAATGCATCTCAAAAAAAAAAAAAAAAAAAAAAGAATCAACACAACTGGCCAAATTTCAGGCACTGAAACACTGGATGTCAGGCATCTCAGCCCTGGATGCCTTCGCCAGCCATCAGTCCTTTCCACACAATTTTAGTCTCCAGAGCCATTGCAAATGGCCTGGCTGTCTGATACACCCTATGGAACCAACAATTCCTTATCCATATCCACATTGTTCCCCTTGTGGGTAAAAAGAGCTTTGGTAATTTCTTGCCTCATGGGTACCCAAAACATAAATCAAGGTCACGTATGTCTCTAAACTTACTAAAGCTACATCCTTGCCAATACATACCTTATTCTCCTCAGAGTTCCAGACATAATTAATAGTGACCAAGGCACTCGCTTTACTTTTAAGAATATATATAATACTGGGCTTATGAAGAAAACATTCAAGACTCTTTATTTATTTATTTTGTTTTTGCTCTTGCCAGTCTCATTTAATAGCCCTCATAGAGTGCAATAACAGCCTACTTAAATGAGTTCCAAATTCAATGAAGTTAACATGGTGCATTTCAGTTATCAGCCAAATATCAGGGGATGGGTTGTAACACAGAGATTAAATGCATTTGTAGATGTTTGCTTGCTGAAAACATTTGAGCTTCACCATGACTTCTTCCCCTTTGTCTCACATCTAGACCAGCTCATAAGAGAGCCCAGATGCTCCCTTCTTTGGCATAAAATTCAAACGAGGCATGCCCTCTTCTGACTCCAGTCCCACTCCTTCTCCCTACCATAAAAATTGCAAGACCGGCTCCTTTCCACACTCTTTTAAGCCATTTTGAACCAGCTTGAGAAGCCTGCCCTGCTCTCCTCAGAAAACCAGTGGTGTTATTAGTTTCAACATCCAAATCAAATTTTGAGTAGGTGTCCAGCAGGATGGTTATAATACCTTCCTGTAACAAAAGTTTCTTAACCAATGCAAAATATGGGAGGGGGAGGGGGGACTGGGACGGCAGTGGGAGGGGGGGGGACAGAGAGAGCAAGGGAGCAAAGGGAGCACTCATATGTGTATAGAAAAAGAGAGAGGAAGCAAAGTGATCAAGTGAAAATGAAATGAATTGCCAAGTGCCCATTTAGATAACAAGAAGGATAGTGTTATTTACTGTTCCATTCCATTACTGACATTTTCTTCTACACGACAGGTTGCCATGACCCCTCATTTTGTAACATTTCATGATTGGAATTTTGCCACATGACATTTTACTAACCACATTTCATTAAACATGCATCTTAACCCTTGACATTTGGGCACTGATGACATATTTGGACTTGCAATCAGAAACCCTTTCCTAAGATGTAAGAAATATTTAAGAGTCTATAAAAGGGATGGAAATGTCCTCTCTATATTTTAATAAGACATTTACCATTTCTCAGATGTAAGATTTCCTATTAATATTCCTTAGGTGCAAGTTAAAATATGAGTTTCCCCTCTATTATGATTTACTTAGTACATATTATAATCTTAGTAACTACTATAGTGCTGTTCAGAAGTAATATATTTTCTTTGATGGACTATAAGTCGCTTATAAATTTTTAATTATTCTTGCTCAGTGGTGTCTACTTGCCAAGTGAACTTTCCCTACAACTTAATTGAGGTATAATTGATAATTAAAAATTGTAAGCTTCCCACTGGTCAATGAAAACTTCCAACTCATCCCTATTTTATGATGTACTATCAGAATCAGTTATTAGATATTACTAGAAAGCTTGGGGGATCTGCTGTCTTTGAAGCAAATGCTGTTCCTACTCCTGCAATTTAGCTTTACCAGAAACAAAATGGGTATCTCCATCACTCTCTGACTTCATTCCTATATTTCCGTTGAGTTGAACTCTCAACAGGAGAAGGGATGAGTGATAATCACACTGAGCCAGACATATGCCATCTCCAGGGAATTTGTACCGGGGCACAGGGACTCTAATTAGTCTCATTTGAGCACCTGGATTTGAAAGTTAAACCAAGCCAAATGGGACAATTCCAGTTGAAATGGATTCCCTTTTAAATACAAGTCAATACATAAACTGGCATAGACTACAAACACAAAAAATTTGGAACTGTATGACATAAATGTATTCAGAGAGATTTACTATAATAGACAAATCTTAATGAGAACCAGAAAGTATCTATAGCTGTGCAGAGAGACAAGACTAAAGACGGCAGCAGAGACCCTATGGCACAGAAATGGCAAGAGTGATCATGATGAATAAGAGAGACTAGTTTTTGCTCCAGTCATTTATTTGGCCCAGCTCTGGCCCTTAAGATCTATATTGATATCCATGTATCCATATAATAAATTTCCATATTGATATTATCAGCTAAAAAAAAAGCAGAGGTGGGGGGAATTTGGTGAAGGTAGTCAAAAGGCACAACTTCCACTTATAAGATAAATAAGTCCGGGGGATATACTAGTAATGTACAACATGATGACTAAAGTTAAAAATTCTCTGTGGTATATTTGAAAGTTGCTAAGAGCAAATCTTAAAAGTTCTTTTCACAAGGGAAAGACTATCTTTTTATAACTCCATGAGGTGGTGGATGTTAACTAAACATATTGTAATAATCAATATATACATATGTCAGGCCATTATGCTGTACAACTTAAACTTGTACAGTGTTGTATGTCAATTATATATCAATAAAAAGGGAGGGGGGAGCATATGCTATTGATTTGAACCAGATTGTTCCTCTAAGAAAAAAATATATGTGGTTTCTACAAATTGGAATGTCTCCTTCACATTTGGTAGTTGTATTAGTTATCTATTTCTGCAGAGGACACATTAACCTTAGAACTTAGCTGCTTAAAACAACAAACATTATTATGTTAGGAATCCTGGTATGCCTTAGCTGGCTGCCTTTGGCTCAGGGTCTCACAAAGGCTGCAATCAAGGTGCTGGCCAAGGGGACAATCATCACAAGGCTTATTTCCAAGCTCCCTCATGTTGGCAGCTTAGATGGCTTCAGTCCTTTGGGAAAGGTCACAGCAAGATAGGTGACCTCCCTCAGAGCAAACCAGCAAGTCAATACAGCTCAGATGCCACATCTCAAGTGCTCCTATTGGAGAAAAACATGGCAAGGAACTAGTGTCTCTGGCCAGCAATCTAGGAAGCCACTTGAGGGCTTCTTGGAAGCATATGCGCCTACTCGAATCTGGTGATGACTGCAGCCCCAGCCAACACACTGATTGAAGCCTTTTGAGAGACGTAGAGCCAAGAGATCCTCCAGAGAAGCAATTGTACACATATGTCAACCAAAGAAAGTTTGTGCTGTCCTATCAAATATCAATTAAAAAAGACTTTATAGCAAAAAGTATAACCATAGATAATGAGAGGCCTATCATACTAAAACAAAAGTTTATTCTCCAGGAAGATCAAATGCCTCCAACTTTTAATGCACCTGACTTATATAGCCTCATTAAATGTAAATCAAAATTTAACAGCAGTAAAAAGATAGACAAATGCATAGCCATCGTGGGTCAAATTTACATTCCTTAGTTAGTAATTGATTAAGCAGACAATAAATTATTAAAAAACATAAACATTGTAAGCATTTTTATTAGCAAAACTCAGCAGAAATTAGAGAATATCTCATAGAACAGTCATTCTTTCCAAATATAGAAAAACAAACATTTTAAAAATATACCATATACTGTGCCATAAAGTTAGTCTGAATGTATTTCAAGGATTGAATTAATAAAAATATGTTTAAAATGTCTATTTTTACCTCCTCAATTATAGTATAAGTTAAAACACCAACTACTCATCACGTATTTCACATTTTAGAATATTATATAATTATTTATTTGTCTATTTTACACTTTCCTCTACTGGAGAACAGAGATTTTTAACTTTTGGAATTTTGTTTGCTTGATTTCTTGCTTTTTGTTTTCACTGATGTATCCATACTGATGGTCAATATGCATTTGTTTTTGTTGATGTTGATTGTTAGGATCAAAAAGAGAAGTTGTATGTCACCTAGAAGACTAGCCCCCCACTCCAAATTTTTGGTTGTTCTTTTTTTCTAGTTATGGCTGAGCAACTACTGACTGATGCCAAAACAGAGTAGAAATATATTGACACTGTGGCGAGGGTATTGGGAAAGGAGTATGGTCTTCCAGGGTTAGCTGTTGAAAGGGGAGAGGTTGATGAGATGGCTGCAGAATACTGATGGAAGCTAATGCAAAATTACTGAGGTGCTGAGGGTAACAATGAGAACAACATTGTTCTACTGAGGGTGGGGACTATTGCTGAAGTAGTTAAAGGAGAATTAGTAAAAACGGAGATTACAATAAATTATATATAATGTTCTCTTTGCACATATATTCTAATTTCTTTATTGTCTTTTCAGCTGTGTTTAATATACTGTTAAGCTTCTATCAAGTTTTTAATATTATATTTGACATCTTTAATTTTTTGGTTTTAGAATTGCCTTTTGGATCTTTTTAGAATTTCCAATTCTATACATAAGTTCATAATTTTGTGTGTTATATCCTTAAATGTATTGAGCATAGTAACTTTAGATAGTGTCTGATAGTTATTATCTAGATCTCTCCAGATTCTATATCTATTGTCTTTTATTTATTTTGTTTTTTAAATTACATTCTTATATGGTTGATTAGCTTTTATTCAATTCTGGATATAAATTTAAAAAATTAAAGATAGTTTGATCCCTGATATGATGTTATATTCCTCCATACAGATATAAGTTTGCTTTGGGCAGATAGTTATGAACACTAGATATCCTGGAAGTCCTTAATTCAATGAAAGATTAGATGATTTGTAACTGGGTTTCAGACTTTTATTTTGCTTTTACTCTTATTTCTAGGCTAGAGGTTTCAAGGTCCTCACCTAAACTTGGAGGTTTCATATACACACTCCCCCAGTGATCCCTGAATTCCCAATTTTTGTTTAGCTCAGTAAGTCCTATTGAAAGTCCCGGTCAGCTTCTCTGCTCTTTGCACTTTTACTGCAATTAACTGATGCTCCACGGGGAAAATTGTCCCCACATGACAACTTTATCTCTTTGGATTCCCTTCTCTGTCCTGATGTTTGCTCCATAATTTTTCCTATCTTAGTAGTGATCTGATGCTACCTTCAATAAGATGCTTTGTAATAATTCATCTAGCTTTCTAAACTATTCTCAGTGGAAGTACTGGTACAAATGACAAGTTCCACCATTACCACAGTGGAATCACATTTATTTGACCTCTGGCACAGTATAATTTCAGGGTTCTGGCAAAAACTCATGGAACTTATTGTAAATAAAATCACAATTATCATTTGATATTAGATTCTTATACATCCTGGTAGGTTGTTACTCAATTTTAATTACACAAATAAAGCAAAAGCCATTTGCACACATGGAAGAATCTTTCAAACCTATCACAAGTGACTAAGTTATCTTAGGGTATCCAGAGTAGAGATTTAGCATCAAAAGAAAAATAAGAGTCTAGTCTTGACCAAGTGTCTTCTACATATTCTTCCTCTTTTCTCTCAGTTCTGATATTCCTTCCTATTTATGCCTCAAACATAAAGTGTTAAATGCTAGAGATACATTCATTCCATGTTCTCTCCCTTCCACTTGCCACCACCCATCTTCAATTTCTCTTCTTATCACCTATGCCTGACTCTTTACACAGAAGTCCCATTTGAGATTACTGCAGGCCTACCTGGCCAGCACTCTTCACCAACTAAGCATGCAGGCTTACGGACCAGATAATATTCTGTTTCATGCCTTCCAGAAATATAAAATTGCCGAGATTGGCCAGTAGGTTCAGAAACTTGTCTGGGCATCAGTTTATGTGTGGGTGTGTGCCTGCCAATGAAAGTATGTGATAGTGACTACAACTTTTGACATCAACATTGATTATGGATACAGAAAAACTGGCAAAATGAAACCAGGAAAATGAAAAAAGTAATTTGTCTGCATAGAATTAATGCTAATTACTGTCATTTCTGTGAACTACTTAGCAATTATTCTTAATTACCATGTAGCAAAATAATGATTATGTGCGATTAAATATTTACTTTAGTAAATCTTAAAAACCCAGAAAACTTAGCATTATCAGCATTAAACATTTCCTGGATTATATTATCTGGTGACTAAGAATGGATTCAATTAAAAATGATAACTCAGATTTTACCACCTTGATTTTTTCATATGCATGATGTTTCCTATAAGCTTGAGAGTGGACATTTAGTATCAGAATGGAGTTTAGGAAGTCCGGACTTAGCTGTCCTCACAAGCATGAGATGACTTCAGCTTCATGCAAATCCTCCCTCCCAGTTCCCCTGTATTCCTATGGTTGTCGGAGAATGTCTCATGTGTGCTTATAAATGAGCATAATCAGGGCAAAAGAGTCCTGGGAAGGGTCCATGTTGCTCTTCTAGGCACTTGTGTCTATTCCTGATTGCTGCTGCACTAGGGTAGTCTCTGGACTATGCCAGTCCTCTGTTTGATCTTTCTCTCCAGGGATCAGATTCATCAAGGTAGGAGAAGTCTACTTGTACTGCAAATATTTTACAGAACTTTGGGGAAAAATTTGATCATGTTTCATTTATAGTTTCCTTTTTCCCCGTAAGACTCAGACATGGAGAAGTTGGACTGAAAGACACGTCTGAGTGGTAGACACTATGCAATATTCATGATCACCTCTTCTTCTGCAGTGATTGCTTCTCTGCTTCAGGTCAACCTTTCCGAAGCAAATAAACAACATTGCCCATTGGGCTGTCATTCGATTTCTTCAGACAGGCTCAGAAATGTCCAAGCCCCAGTGGCTGGTGGACATGCAAAATCCTAAATTCAAAATGACATTGCTTCTAAAATAATCAAACTGTATAGTATATTATAATTTCTAAAAATACATATGTTGACATTTATTTGATATAGCAATATCTCCAAATGTACATATCTGAAAAATCAAGAAATACGCCTATTTTGAAAACTGAGTATTAGTTCACAGACATTATTCTTCTATCCCTAAAGATATCATCATGAGGTTGGCTTCCTCGTTAACTGATATAGGTTACAAAAATCTGAAAATGTGATGATGCTTTGAATTACTTTCAAATGAAAAAAATTGGCCAGATCTAGCTACCCTCAAGTTTGAAGTAAGATGAGCATGTATTATTAGTCCTACTTATTCCAGTTTTGAAGGAAGAGCAGAAGTCTGCAGTCACCCCTGGCTTACAGATAGATGCTGAAAATTATCCTGCCCCATTCTGTGCCTCTATTCTGTTTCTACTTGTCAGGTGGAATTCTGTAGAAGAGCTAACTAGACATGAGTATATCCGTTAACTCAATATTCAATCCCTGGCTAAACATTTCAATCATCCAACAGAGAAGTATTTAGAAAATAGCAATTCCTGAACCCCCTGTTAACCTAATTAAATCAGAGTTGGTTACAGGTAGAGCCTGGAGAATGGTAGTTTTTCACGTAACCCTACATAATTCCCTGGTGGATCTAGGAATGGGAACCACTGCTTTAGGTGACATTAATGAGTGCGAAGGGATTTTTAGTGTTCACTAATGCCAGTTCTATTCTTATTTCTTGGCACTTCTCATTCCTTTGTATCAAGTGAAGCCACATCACAAGCTTTGGCCAATGGACTATAGGTGAAAGCATGTAGGACACTTCCGAGTTTAACCAGCAAAAACCTCTTGCCTGATTCTCTAGCCATCTCATTTTTAATGGCAATTTTGGAAACTCCATTGAGATGGAAGAGCTGCAAAAATAGAAGCAACCTGGATCCCTGAGTTATCGATTGGAGAACTGCCCTGGAGAGTGTCCTAAAGTTTACCTAAGAAGAAAGAAAATTTTGTTGTATTACACTATTAAGATTTCATTGTATTGTAGTGTTGTTAATCCTTAAGCCTAAAGCCTTGTTATTTAATGTTAGTCCACAGACTCATAGTATTTACATTACCTAGGGCCTTGTTAGAAATGTAGACTCTCAGGCCTCATCCTAGAGTTACTAAATCCCATGGAGATTTTTGTTCACATTAAGGTTTGAAAAGCACTGATCTGGCATATTCCAACTAATCCCTTATCCATTTGTGTAATATCCTGGAGGCAAATGCACAGCCAGAGGCAAAAGCCAGTCAGGAGCATCTCTGGTGCAGTCAGTCAGTTATTCATTCATTCATGCACCCATCTATCTATCCTTCTACCCAGGAACTGAGTGAATAAATGTCTTTAGTTATTTTTTTTGAACTTTTATTTGCCAAAGATTTGTTGAGAACCTATAATCAAAGACACTGTAAGTATACTAATGAACAAGTCAGTTAAAATTGTACAGATAAAATGAATAAACTAGCACAGAATACAAATAAGTAAGTAAGCAAAAATGATATAGCATGGGGAGTTCCATGATAGCCAAGATAGGTGGTGATGGATACACATGAGAAATATAAGAACGGTTTCCTAGGAGATATGATATTTAATCTCAGATGTGAAGGTTGAATAAGAGTTATTCAAATTAAGTTATGGGGATGCTATTAAATATGGCTGAAATACAGTGAGAAATTGTATAGAAGGATGAAGAGCATGGACAGGTGAACAAGGACTTGGGTTCTATGCTCAGGCATACAAAGAAGAGCAAGGACAACTGCAAAGAGGGTTAAAATAATTGTTCAGTGGCATGAATAAAATCTGTATTCAGACCATTCAAGTGTTGGAAGAACTCAAGTAGGGTGGTCCACTGAAGATCAGCCAGTTCTACAAGGATATAAATATTAACTCATGCCCCTGCTCAATTTTTTTTCACTTCAGGTGTCAGGTAGAGAATTGTATAGATTTCCATTGAAATCAAAACATTCTGATCCACTGTTTGTTGCCCTTGGGTCTGGTGAATTGGGAGATGAGCACCCGTTTCTCCTACAATCATAAGGAGCTTTTCCCGAGGCATGTATTGGAATGGCATGCTAATAGCGTACGTATTGAAATATGGTTGGAATAAAGTCTTATTAACCAAATTGGTCATGACTTGTTTACTTGTAAGAACTAGAGACAGGAAGCTTTGAAGCAGTAATTTAAATATATATAAGTGTTTAAATTAGGAAGGCAACTACTACCTTAACCATGGAAACAAAAGGACAGAGACTCAGAATATACTTTCAGGGAGGCTATTGGTGATTGAAAAAAATGGTGTCTCTATTTCAATTGACAACTTTTCCATGATTTGCCTGTTCCAGGATTTCAGAATGCAAAATAGGCTTGTCCATCCATCACAAGATCTTTCGTAGTAATGACTCTCATTCCTGACAACTATTTTCCAAGTAGCCTTTGGGGATCAAAGCCCTGGGTACATGGGAAAAAAAACCAAACTTATGGACTGTGAACTCTGAAAAACTCTGTATAAGAGCCTTCATTTAAATGCTGCCAGTATAACTGCATATATCATGATAATAGACTTAGAAGTCAAAGCCCATTATTATGAAATGCAAGAGTAATCCTCATTCTTCTATCACTGTTATTCTACTAAACTGAACATTTCTAGTTATCAGGATTTAAAAATGTTTGGTATAGCTGAAATTTCAGCTGCATCTAATACATTTTGATTCAAGCATAAGGCAAAACTTTAGGCAGAGTTTATAGCCAGAAAGTGGGCTTTCTGGCTCAGGTTCTCTCCTCATCAAGATATTCCTCCTCACTCCTTGAGATCCGTTGTTGCCTGAGCTGTGTCTCCTGTTTCCTCACCTTATAAAGATGGAAGATATTTATGGATTATAGCTGCCTACTCTGCCCTGCAATTATGGCTCACTTTTGGGCCAAAGTCACAAAATGAGAATCTGACATTTCATATCTCAGACATTTCATTTTTCATAAAAGTGGCAATTTCCTCTCTCCAAATTTTAACTACCCTCCCAAATCTACCTGGTTCACTCTCTAGAGCCCTCAAGAAGTTATTTGTAGTAGCTTATTTGTTCACAGTTTAGCATTTATTTATTAGGAACTCTGTGATGAGTTTTCTTTATCACATCAGAAACAGGATATTCATAGTGTTTTATCTAAAGAGTATATTTTGATATTTGGAGGGACTCGCTGCCCTCATCTCACCTCTGACTCTGGATCACTGGTCTCTGCAGGTTTCAGGGAGGCTGTTTGCCCTGTAACCTCAGTTTTCTAATGAGACCAAGAAAAGTCATTGATTTTCAGTTTGTTCATCTTTCACTTGTAAGGGCAGGAGTGATAACTTCCAAGTTCTTAGATGTTGGCTTGAAGCTAGAAGTCCCCATTATTTCAAAACATTTTATTCCGTTTTTCATCTTCAATTTATGGTGTTCTTTTATACCTCCAACTAAATAGCTTAATTCATATTGGCTTGTTGTGCTACATAGCATTCTCTGCCTCAGGTGTTTGTGTGTGGTACATGTATATGTATGTATGTGCATGTATGTGTGTGATATTTATTTTCTATTTTCTTCTCAGTATGTTATTGAATGGACTCTGGGTTCCTTATTCTGTTCATGAGGATGTCTGATATATTTGCTGAATAAACAACAGCAGATGATCCTCAGCAGGTAGAGGGAGTATTTATAAGGTTTATAAAATTTCCTCCTGAAATTTACCAAATTCTTACTTCACTAGCTTCTTCTGTTTTCACAGTAAAAAGTGCAGTCTCTTTAATAGAGCATGTGGGTTTTTTCTGTCTTCATCTTATTTTCTGAAAATATTTCATTTTCTTAGAGGCTTTCTTTCTGCCACTTCCATCTTTTCCTTTTGCCATCCGAGGGACAGGCTTCTTCCTGAGGTGCCGCCTCACCCCTAGGACAGTGGCTCCTCAAGACTGCTGCTCCCAGGCTGCACACTTTCCAACCTCTTAACATTCACGGTCAAGTAGCCGAGCATTCTGATCAGATCTTGGACCTGCTCTTGTTCCCTACGTTTCCTGAGTCAGGACAGAGACGACTTCCTCTGGACTCGAACCCTAACGTGTGTCTGTGTCCTATTGCTCCTGTTGCACTCTCTTCCCTTCTGTTCCTTTCGTGCCTGACCGTCTGCTTTTACGTGAGCCCATGAGGGAATTCTGCTGTTTTCAGATCTTTATTGATCTACCTAAACATAAACTTACAATTGTATTATCACCTGTCTCCCAGTTGTACTGTAGGAATAAGCTATGGGTAGTTTTATTTGCTGCCTGTTTTGTTCTCTATGGTTTTATTTTAGAAGATGTGTGGAAATATGTGAAATTTCAGTAGCCCACCTTATTTACCAATGGAAAAAGAAAGGCTTTTTATGAATTCTCTTTATATTATTTTTTGATCCTTACAATAAGCCTTTGAAATAGATATTTTTACCCCTGTTTTGCAAGAAGCTTTGAAGGGCTATTTTACCTGAAATACTTCCTTGGAAAATGATAAAGTCAGGGTTAAACACATATTTAGCTCTACAGTTCTTAACTATCATACTATACTACAGGGGTGATAGTTTTATGCCTAAGAGTGTAAGGTCCTGGAGTCAGATTGTCCAAGTTAAATTCTTGACTCTATCACATGCTAGCTGTGACGTCCATAGGCTATAGAACCTAGAGAGCTAAGAGTTATTCATCCATACAATGAGGATGATATAGTACTTTTCCTTATAGAAATTTATTGATGTATTGATTTCTTTTAATCCTCACTCACCTCGGATAGGTTTATTGACGAGAGAGAGAGATGGAGATGTGAGAGAGGTGTGAGAGAGA
This sequence comes from Myotis yumanensis, assembly GCF_028538775.1. Taxonomy (NCBI): domain Eukaryota; kingdom Metazoa; phylum Chordata; class Mammalia; order Chiroptera; family Vespertilionidae; genus Myotis; species Myotis yumanensis. Next base: position 47,900,157 of record NW_027223760.1, on the reverse strand, counting down.
AGCATTGCTTGGTTGCCCATACCGAGGATCGAACTCACAATCTAGGTATATGCCCTGGCTGGGAATTGAACCTGCAAGCTTTTTGATGTACAGATGGCACTCCAACCAACAGAGCCACCCTGCCAGGCTAGGAATATCTTAATATTAGGTGAAGTAATCCATGTAAAGTTCATAGCACATATTAAATAACTAATATGCATTGTTTATATTGATGCATAAGAAATATTACATTAGTTCAGGCTTTTGATATCTTCACAATGTGATGGTTTCTAAATTTGAGCACATAGCCCAGCCGGTGTGGCTCAGTGGTTGAGCGTTGACCCATGAACCAGGAGGTCACAGTTCGATTCCTAGTCAGGGCTCAATCCCCACTAGGGGACTTGCTGGAGGCAGCCAATCAATGATTCTCTCTCATCATTGATGTTTCTATCTCTCTCTCTCCCTCTCCCTTCCTATCACTAAAATCAATAAGACATAAATTTGAGCATATAAAAATAACAATATTGTCAATTTGACTGTAGATTTATTGAGGCCAAATTCAAAAGAAACTTCAGTTTGCCCAGTGTCTATTCTGTACTTGAACCCACAATAGCTACTTGAATTTTAGACTTCCTCTAAGAGAAAACTCTTGCTAATGGCTTTTAACATTGAAGGTCTAGCTGCACTCTAAAAGCACAGTAGAATGCTGCTGTTCTATTCCTCTGTCCGTAGAACAGGTTCCCTAAAGCATCTTCAGGCAATCACATTAGATTCCAGTGTTTTTAGTAGCACTAAAAGGTAGTTGGATTACAAAATTTGCCACTGAAAATGATAATGTAAAGAAAACAAATGTATCTCATGTTGATCACACTAGAGGTATATATTGAAACAAATATTCCTGAATGAAGCTAGAAGAAGCATTTTAATACAGCTGATCAATTGGAAACTTCCATGGTACTGCGGTAATTGCTGCCAAGAAAAAGGGCATGACTGTTCATTTGAATAGCTTATAATCTGATGTCTTCTAAAATAAATTTGAGAAACTGAAAAATTATAATTTTTAAATAATTTTTGAATATAAAAATATCCAAAAATATTTCAAAGTGTAGAATTATTGCAGAGCTTTTCCTCCAAACAGACTGTTTGATCACGAGTTGTCCATGGAAAATCCCACCCCCGAAATGATGTCTGACATTTCCTCAAATATAAAAAATGACATTTCTGTCCACAGACCAGAAAATTGTGCTATCACAGTTACAAAAGAAAAGTTAGAGTTTATTTTAAAAATGTAAAATGCAACCTAGTACTCACTCTCTCTAGGATTTTATGCTTTAATATAATCTTACATCCACTTTAGAACTGCTGAAAAGTTGGCAAGGCGGAAAAGATTTGATATTCTATTATACTGTAAATCTGCAGTATTTGTGAGGTTGCCCAGTCTAAAAAATCATAGGTACTTCAAACATAAGAACTATTCAGAGTCTTAAGCAGTAAAGTGGTTTGCAGATGCATTTTCCAACTTACTTCTTCAAGTAAGTTGGAAACGCCACAGTGAATTAGAGAAAATGTTCTTACTTACCTCTACAGCCAGTGTTAGAAAATTAAGTTATATTGTGCATCCTCCCAACCCTAACATGCATTGTAGGATTGTGGTTTACAGAATTGTTGAAATTTCTGAACTATTATTAATAATTATAGGTTAGTGCAATGCTACTTTTACTTAATTATTTTCTGACCCCCCTACCATCTCTCCATATCTAGGAATACATATACACCAAAATAACCACCTGCTAATATATGTCACTCTAAGCGAAGAGTAGGGTGGAGTGGAGGATTGTGGGGTCATTTTGGTTAAGCTTACATTTTCTGCCAATGGGTAAGAAATAGCAATGGGAGGAGAGACTGGGTAAAGCATGAGGGCTGGGAGGTTGTGCGATGCAGCAAAGCATCCACCTTCCATTCTGCATCGAGTAGCATAGCCGCTCTCCTCTCGGTGTAGCTCCTCTTCAATCATATATCCTCTAGCATCTTTAATCTATAAATGACTTTATTGCTAACAGTTCAAAAGGAAGGCATGAGCATGTAATATACTCAAAAGCCACACAGCTCTGTCATGTCACCACAGCTGAGAGCAATCCATGCGGAGAGAAGGACTTGATGAACTCATTGATCTCTTACAATTCTAAAATTGGTGGATATAATGGAAATTGCGCTTGACAGAGCTTCAAGAGACCACATTTAATTTCTTGACAATATGTAAAATGGTTTAAAGTGAAGGACATGTCTATATAGCACATGTTTGAAGATGCATGGTGGGCAAATCAAGTCACCGACAAGAGACTTTTAGTTTAATGCTGATGCTGTTTGCTTAAGTGTAAAGGAAGTTAACAGGCCTGACTTGAACTGCTTTGTATTGTTTGTAGCATAGGGTGATCTATAAGAATATTTTGATAACATTTTTAATAACATTGATTCAGCACTAAACTATGTTTCTAAAAATATAATAATTAAATGGTGGCCAAATTTAAAATGTAGATGCACTTTAGCATTAAATTTGTTTATATACGTACACACATGCAATTACACATATCATTATACTTGTATTCTGAGATAAAAGATCTATGTTTGAAGGCACAATATCAGTTCAGCAGTAGAGTGTTAGTGCAGTAAATGATATTAGAGAAACAAAAATGAATGAGATGTGTTCCTTGTCATCAAGAAGTATGCCATATTACTGGGAAGGTTTCAAAAGGTAATCTAAATGTTCCCAGCCATGCAAAACTCTGCTAAAAAAGAGTTTTGTTTAATTTTTATAGAGAGATGAATGTGACCTATCTGTGTGAAATTTAGCCCCCTCAATGTACCCCAGTTTTTGGAGAGTCTCCAAGCCACACATTATTCTGGAACAACCCTCTAAGTTGATATTGTTCTCATCTCTTTGTTCTGTCATGAGGCTGGCACACTCATCTGAGAGCGGTGACACTGCTCAAAGTCAAGTAAGTGTTTGCCTGGTCACCTTTATCCTTCCTAAAATTTCAATCTCACCCCAATAAATTTAATAATAAAAATAAAATTTCAACTTAACCAACTTTAATTCAAAGATTATGATTAAATTGGAATTATTTTATATTGTGAAGGAGACAAATATTATTCATTCTCTCTGTGTGTATCGATCTATCTATCTATATACACACACATAGATATGTGTATACATATGTATACATATATTTATGGGTACACATCATATATATAGTTTCTCTACATAGTTTTACACACACAAATATATGTATATGAATAAAGAAATAAATATATAATTTACATATAAAATTTAAAAATATATTATATATGTAGTTTCTTTTTACATATATTTTTTTCCTAGTGTACTAGTGACTAAGATATATGGTTATTGTTCTCAAGGAGAACATAGGTTATGAAAGGTTTGGAGATAAACATAAATGACTACGATATCAATAGAAATAATGCTCTGTGTAAGAAATGCAAATAAAATTATATGGAGATCAGAATCAGGAGAAATTCCTTATGGTTGAAGGGCTCATAGATAAGGTGACAATATAATTTATCATCTAAACTTGCATAGTTTAAGAATGAAAGGGGGAGCAATTGACAATTATGCCAGGAAAACAGGTGTTAACCAGGATTGCTGCGGCAAATCAAGACAGAAGAGTCACCTTGGAGGGACAGTCTTAGAGAAGAGATGGCATTTCATCTAAGAATTGAAAATGGCTAAGAGCTGGACAAACAGAAACAGGGTGAGGGTCATACAGAAGCAACAAGTCATAGACATGATTTTTAAAAGATGGATTCGAAAAATTAAATAAGATACATTTTATAGACTAAAAGAACCAGCAAATATAGGTTCTATTTCAGGATCCTGGAAGGAATAAATTAGTGTGATCAAACTGAGTAATTTATAAAGTGACTATTTATAAAATTCCATGAAGGTCTGGAAAACTATTGAATAATTAAATTTCCCACACTGACACAAACTGTGAGCTGTTTATACCCTCTAAGCTTAAACTGGTGAAGGGGAGCTGTGTTTTGGTTTGTTTGTTTTTAATTGTATTGATTGAGAGAGAGAGGGGAACATAGATTTGTTGTCCTATTTATTTAATGCATTCACTGGTTTCTTTTTATATGTGTCCAGACCGGAGATCACATATATGTGATCACCTGAATTATGATAAAGAAGCCATTAACATTCAAGGGAAAAATTATGGCGATTTCAATAAATGGTGCTGATTCAATTAGATATCCATATGGAAAAAAGTAAACCTGATCCTTATCTGTTATTTATCCAAAAATGAATTTCAGATGATTAGTCTATCTAAATAAGTAATATGTAATCTTTATAATTTTGCATTACTCAAAAATAACAGTAAATAAGTCATAAAGATTACTAACAATCAATAGATGGATACATAGAGAGATAGCTTGAGGACAGATGTATCAGTGGATAGCTACAAAGGTGATAGGTTAATGATAGACAGTTTAGTAAATATGCAGAAATCTTACTATATAGATAGATCATGGGGTAGGTGTGCGAGTGTGTGTGTGTGAGTGTGTGTGTGAGTGTGTGTGTGTGTGTGTGTGTGTGTTTTCTGGGAACATTCATTGAAAAACTGTTAACAACAATGAACTTTGTGGAGGGACTTGGGGTGAGTGAAAGCAGTAGGGGACAGAGGTTTTAATTTGTACACCTCAAACTATTTCCATTTTTGAAGGGTGTATTTTAAAATATCAATAGAGTATTATAAAATTGTGAACAAGTTCAATATTTTGGTTTACATTTCATTGACTAAAAATCCCAATAAGTATTATTTAATATAAATCAATAAAATGTTTAATAAAGAAAATATGATTATGCCCCTCCCTTGTTAAAACCCCCATGGGACCCCTACTCCAAAGATAAAATGTCGTAGGCCCATACAACGCATGAAAGAGTCCCTAGAACAAAAGGCCCTTATTATCTGGGCCTACGTATCCAGCCTTTGTCTACATATCCAGCCATTTCAGACTTCTTCAGCAACACCTTATGCTAGATTATACTGACCTGCCTATGCCTCTCCAAAAATATCATGTTGTTTCATAGGCCTGCGACTTTCCAAATGCACAGAGATTCCTCTGCTGGGAATGCCTGTATCTCCTTTTCTGCCTGAAAATTTTTGTTGTTGTTGTTCCTTTAAAACTCAGCTCACACGGGTGCCCGGCTAGCTCAGTTGGTAGAGCATGAGACTCTTAAAACTCAGCTCGCACATTAAGTCTATCAGAAAAGTTAATTACTCCTCCTACAGTATTCCCATTACCTCTGTATTTACTGGTGTGTGTGTTTCCCCCCCTATTTTATCATCTTTGAAATGCTTTGTTTACTTTTTTTATCTCCAACATTAGAATGTTGTCTCCCTATGGGCCAAGATTTCTCCATTTATCTCTGTATTCGCAGTACCTGACATGACATATAGCTAACTAAGGGTTCCGTTAATGGGCTGAATTAATGAGTTAAAAGTAACTGGTCTAATAAATTAAAAAATTGTACTGTGGTCACATGTGCACATAGAGACTTTAGAAAAAAACTACAGATATCTAATCACATAAGCTGGACACCTGTAGAATGATTAGTTCTTACTAGATGAGCTCTCTTTCCAAGAAATGGCATTTGATTGTTGAATTGATTGATGCAGTTCTCTACAACTTGTGTTTGAGTGGAAGAAAGTTCTTAGGTACACTGGATATTTCTGGGTTGCCTAGCAACAGAATTTAACCTTCAATATTGGCTACTTCCCTTAGTGGTTATGGAAGAACGCCTCACCAAGTCCAGCCAAACTGTCACTGATCAGCATTTTCAGAGTGTAATGTTTTTAAGCTGTTACAGAGAAGTGAATGTGCTATATCAGAGAAGTTTGAGCCAGAGTGATTTGCAAAATCTAGGAAGAGGGTGGTCTGAAGTTCTGACGCCTTTAAGCAGGAATAGTCTCTACAAAGTTTTCATGCTGCCATATCCAAGGGAAAAAAGCTCTTAATAACCAAGCAGCATATTACAAAAAACAAACTAACTAAAAAGCCTTAATAAAATAATAATAATAATAATAATAATAATAATAATAAACCTACTGGTCAAATTTGATGGGATTCTTGCAGTAATTCATTTCTCTTTGAATAAAATCAAATTAATCTTTGATTTTTATTGAATTAATTAAATTGTGATTGAAAATGAAACAATGTGAGGAAATGACTTGATGATTTTATGAAAAGTTATAGATATGTAATTTCTTTTCCCCCATAATATCTATCTTAGGAGATCTTATAGCTCTGATAAAGTTAAGTTAATATGTGGATCTTTGGATAAATAACACCTTCAGAGAAATGGATAATGACCAATAATATATGGCATCATATTTATTTTACCAGTACATAAGCCTGAAAGGTTGATTCATTCGGTTTTCACTCATGCATTTAAAAAACGTTTAGTAAGCATTTACTGTATTCCAAGTATAGCACCAGATGCCAGGGACACAATGAGGAGAAAAACAGGCAAGTCCATGTCCTTTCACAATCACCAGTGAATCTGCTTAATCATTTTATCTCTGCAGAACAGATTTCTCTGCTTCTTAGTCCACAACTTCGAGGTTATACTTCTCTTCCTCTGCTCAAAGACCAGCCTGTACTGTACTGCTTTGAAGTCTAATTCCAAAATCCAGGAGAGCCAACCTGATTAGTCTAGCTCAACCATTCTGGACCAGTCACCTGTGGCAGAGGCAGGTGGTATCATAGGTAAAAGTATAGCCGCTGAGGGTACACCCCATGTGTGAATGGTCCCATTGAAGTGCCTGATTTGGGAATGCACCTTAAAAATACCTCTACAAATATATAGGTCCAGAGGATATTTCTTTTATGGGTCGATACATCCCAAATAATGTTTTTGGCCCTGACCAGTTTGGCTCAGTGGATAGAGCATCAACCTGAAGACTGAAGGGTCCCAGGTTCGATTCCGGTCAAGGGCATGTACCTTGGTTGGGGGCACATCTCCAGTGGGGGTGTGCAGGAGCCAGCTGATTGATGTTTCTCTCTCATAGATGTTTCTAACTCTCTATCCCTCTCCCTTCCTCTCTGTCAAAAATCAATAAAATATATATTTTTTTAAATTTTTTTTAAAAATAATGTTTTTTGAAGAATAATTTACAAAATGGCCAAAGACCCAAGTTCTCCTCCTTCCACCAATCTGCCGCTCCATAAGTCTGGGTAGATGACTTGAAAAATGCAAACAATTTGTTCTATGAATGAGCCCTAGTCTCTCATGCATTTGTCATCCCCTTTGGTTTTATTATCATCACATAAATAATTAAAAGTGCTGAAGTATTTTGCATGTGAATAAAATACTCCTTTGATCCCACACTCATGAGTTCCTCTAGTTTATAGCTGGTCTTAGTTCTTCACCTCTTACTCACTTCTCTACCCATCCCCAACTGTCCTCTCTTCCTAAAACTGCCTTGAAACTGCTTTTACCAAGGACTTGACTAACAGTTTGTGATATGTATTAAGAAAAAATTTTGCCCTTATCTTATCTGACCTCTCAGAAAGATTTGGTTTCTTCATTATTCCCTCTAGACAGTAACTTCTATGACATCACATTCTCCTAGGTAGCAAGGATAAGATGTTGGTTGTGAAGAAGAACATTAGAGAGAAGGGAAGGGTCTCCTGACTCTTATTGATGTATTTGGGCAAGTGTCTGAAAGTGGGTCATCTCTGTCTTCTCAAATTAGCATGTCTTCCATGCTCTTTGGGGTTGCTTCTCTTTCTATCATGCCTCTAGTAGAAAGTCAAAGCAACTTAGCATTCACTTCATTTGTTACCTTTTCTTGGGGATAATAACCCTGTGCTGCCTGTTGTCCAATATCTGAAAACAGTAGTTTCATATAATCTGTTCAATATTTTAATTGCTTATATCAGGGCATGTTTAGAACCAGTTATTTTGTCATGGCTAGAAGTGGAAGTCCCTCATTATTATTCTTTTTTAAATTATTAAATTCTCCCCAACATTGCCAGCGAAAGTCTCATCAGACTCTTACCTTGTATGGCAACTTAAATAAAAAATAAAATGAATTGACCTTTGAACACAAAAGCAAACAAGCAAACACAAGAAAAGGTTGGGCTCTCCAGACTTTGTAGGCTGAGGAGCTGATTCCAAGAAACAACTCTCAACAATGGAAAAGAAGCATAAATATTTGATGGGTGGCCTGCTATCTGTCACTGTTTCCCTTATTATTCTGTATGGTTTCCAAGAAAAGTTGGAAGATTCAGAACTAATTTGCTGGAAAGGAAATCCCCAGAATAAACTTTAATGTAAGAAAAGCAACTGCTCTCTAACTATTCCTTGAAATATTTGTGGTTTGTTGTTCCTTCTAGGTATTGATTTTCTTTTTGTGTATAACTCAACTGGTGCTTTGTTTTTGTTCCAGAGAATCTGAAAAGAACTCAATAATCACTGTAGTTTTAAAGTGTGAACTTAAAAACTTTGGGCAAACAAACTAAGTATTACCAACTTGTACTGCAAGCTTCTTTTAAAAATATCCACCTGAACTCTGTGTCCTAAGTAGCGGAGTGGGATCTGACTCTCATTTTCATCTATAATCAGTGAGGTAATAGATGGCGCATGATGAGTTTTATATCCATGGGTATATTACTAATCAGGTGAAATACTAGTATGTATAGGGTCTTCTTGAAAATTAATTGTAAGACTTTGCTAATTGATATTGACCCAAACCTGCGAACATGACTGACGACTGGGAAGGTAATGTTTAATTAGAGCCACATTTATTATTAGAAGAATAAGTATCCGAGATCTTGGATTTCATGTATTACCTCAAGGAGCACAGACTATTCGCTCAGTTGATTAACTAGTAACTCAGTGAGGACATATACTATATAAAGGTCAAAAGACAGACATTTCTTATAAATGCAGAAAACAAAAACTTAAAAATTCAGGAAGATACAAATGTTAGACTGGAATGGATTGCTTACTCACTCCTAACTATGCACCCCTGGGAGCCCAAGAAAATATTCTTTAATTAAGTCAGGGCTTCTTAATTCACAGACATAATCCAGTTGTTAGCTATGGAACTCATTGATTAAAAGGAATCAAACTATGTGAGTCCCTTTTCTAAGTCTTATTGTGACCTGTCAATAGTTTTCATTGTGACTGTACTGGGAAAAGAGAAATATCTGATATTATGAAAATAATTAGATACTAACTCTGACCTAACACAAATACCCAGAATTCCAAAACACTAATGTGACCAACCAGTTAATGTTAGGACTCATATGGTCAAGTGATAGATACATTGATTTGATAGAAACATACCATACACAAGAATAAAAAATAATTCCCATACTGTGGAATATTCAAGTGTTTCATATAACTATCTTCCCAGTGGCAAACTAACATACCCTTGGTACCTGATAGGTAGTTATTGACTTAGACTGTTTTTTTACTTATCTCAATAATTCAAAATAATCAAAACAGCACAAAATATCAGGAAGAACAGCACACTTTCATTGTCTTATTTCAGGGTCATGTCAATTCTCTTTCTCTCTAATATATAGCCCAGAAAGTTATTGATCATTTTGATATCCTACAGAACACCGTGCCATCCATTATATTGATATCATTATGTTAGCTGGACGAGTTGAACATAAGATGCCTCAAAAGACAGCATGGAAAAGAACAGACAAGAAATCCCATAAACATTCAGCTTGCCACATCAGTGAAATATCTAGGAATCCATTGGTCAGAGACATGTAAGGTACTCCTCTAAAGTGAGAGAAAATTGATATACATTACCCTGTACAATAAAGAAGCACAATGTTTATCAGGCCCTTTTCGATTTCAGAAGCAACATATCTGATATTTGAATTCACTACCCCATCCATCTGCTGAGAAATCCACAAAGTTGCCAGATTTAAGTCATGTCCAAAGCAAAAGAAGGCTCTGCAGCAGGTCCAATCTGTGGTATAACTTGACCTACCACTCAAGCCTTATAACAAAGCAGTCCCAGTGGTAAGAAACTTGTAATGCAGAGAAATATCACATGGTGCTCTCACCAATCCCAAGAGGAACCTCAGTGCAGAATTTCCTCTACGGCTTGGAGTAAAACCATGCCTTCTTCAAATAAGGACTAGTTTCAATTTGAAAAACCAAACTCAGATACAGAAGACAAAGTGATGTTTGCCAGAGATGAGGGGGGTTGGGGACTGGATGAAAAAGGTGAAGGGAGTGAGAAGTACAGATTGGTAGTTATAAAATAGTTATGGGGATGGTAAAGTATAGCATAAGAAATATAGTCAACAATATTGTAATAACTGTATATGATGCCAGGTGGGTATTAGAAATATCGGAGGTAACACTTTGTAAAGCGTATGACTGTCTAACCACTATTCTCTATACCTGAAACTAATACAAAATAATATTGAATGTTAAACTTTAATGGAAAAAGTAAATAAAAAAGTCAACTCCAGACTTAGTACTGGACTTCAGTAAAGACTGAATATATTCAGTCAAGATTGTATTTTTTGTTGTTGTTAATCTTCACCTGAGGATATTTTTTCCATTGATTTTCTAGAGAGAGTGGATGGGAGGGGGGGAAGGCAGAGAGAGAAAAATCCATGCCAGAGGCTCATTGACTGGTTGCCTCCCATATGTGCCCAGAAGCCTGCAACCAAAGTACATCAACTGGTTGCCTCCCACATGTGCCCTCAAGCCTGTAACCGAGGTACGTGCCCTGACCTGCAACCCTTTAATCCACAGGTCGATGCTCTAACCAGTATGCCAAACCATCTAGGGCAAGACTATATTCTTAAGATCTAGGAATACAAAGAGATTATGACACTTAAACTGCTCATTGTGAACAAAATTATTTCATCCACTGAATCATCTGTAGGAGCATTTCATTGTTTAATGGATGCTGAATATGGGATGGGCCCTAGCAGTCCAGAAAGGATGAATAACTTGCATGAATAGGATCCTCAGGGTTCCTGTTTCTACCACTTTGTTGCCTTGCCTTAACTACACCGATGGTTTTTTAGGAAGTTCCTTATGTCCAGTTACTCACGGAGAAAATAAAAGTAGTCTGTTTTATATGTAGCAGAGGAAGAAAAATATTTTTTGTCTGTGTGATATTCTGTCACCAACAAAATCTTGATAGGCACTACATAACAGAGCTCCTCAGGATGGGCCTGAATGACAGCAATAGTTGACTTGTCCCCGGTCTATGGTAGGAGAGTTGGCCTGAAGTATTGATTCATACTAAAAGTGTCTCTTCAGCAACTCTGAAGATTTTATAAGTCTTTAAATACCCAGTAATAAATCCATCTCTGCTCAAACCTGCTCAACAGCATTATAGTCTCTACAAATGAACCCTGACCAAATAAATTTAACTAATATTTTATGACTTGACTGTGTGATATAGTATGTTCGTGATCTTAGAAGCATTATAGTCAAATGACATATAAAGAACAACTGTTGCTACTTTTATTTGCATTTAGCAGAAATAATTCATATATATATATAGTGCTAAAACAAGCCTCATCTTCACAGAGAGGTGTGCCTGTTATAATATAGATTGAGAAAATTGCTTTTTATTATTTTTATTTTTAAAATATATTTTATTGATTTTTACAGAGAGGAAGGGAGAGGGATAGAGAGTTAGAAACATGGATGAGAGCGAAACATTGATCAGCTGCCTCCTGCACACCTCCCACTGGGGGTGTACCCACAACCAAGGTACATGCCCTTGACCTGAATCAAACCCAGGATCCTTCAGTCCGCAGGCTGACGCTCTATCCACTGAGCCAAATTGGTCAGGGCAAGAAAATTGCTTTTAAAAAAAATAAGAACATATAGAGATGAATTTGATAAGTCAGAATGCATTTGCCTGGTGAGAACAACAAGAGGTTAAACACTTATTTTTTGGTTAGTAAGGCAAGTGCCCTGAATGCTTGGGGTCATAAAATGTTGAAGCTATGATGTTTTGGGAAATTTTAAATGCAGTTCTACATGACCTAGGTTGAATGATTGAAGTATTGATGTAGGTATTACTCTAGAAAGAACATTAATTTTCCTTCTTAATTTTAAAAGTCAGTATTGAGTTCCATCTAGCTGGCCGGATAAACAAACCACCCTTGAGAAAGTAGCAGCAACTGCTATGCACCTGATTTGACTGAAGGAGTGGAAAACTATAAAATCAATAATCTAAAGGTCTTGTTTTTCTAGAAACCTTCGGGCCAAATATGACTCCTTTGGAAATGTCAGTACAAAACATGTAAGTAGTGACATTTAATCTATTTCTTTACAAAAAAAAAGAGTAAAACTTAGAAAGGTTAGAGAATTTTTTCTAGAGTAAATAGTGGCAATTCTGGAATTAATTAAATGTTCATTAAATTTATTTAGGGCTATGATAAATAATACTGATAATAATACCCATTAGGATTTAGTTCCTGCCATTTCACCATTTCAGATCATTTAAATAGCCTTATGAAATTACAGAGATAAAATCTGAATCTGGTTTGTCAGGCTCCAAAACTTGCAATTTTCCTCAGTGCCACTGAGATAAATAAATGTGGAAACACATTTGAAAGGATATTTCATAATAAAGGACTGTAACGCAAGAAAGCTAAATGGCTTCACAATATAGGATGAAGAATATATGATAAGAACATGGTTTTCTCATATTTAGGCCCAATTGTTATCCATCTCATGGCACGAAATTCCTCAAACTCAGGGTCTTCTGCCTTTCTCTGGCTGATCAATGATTTAGAATACATACTGTTAGATGTATGCATTGCCTCTATGGCTATTTGATTCATGTGCCCCTTGGGGAAAATACTAGGATGAGAACCTAGTTGTTTATTAAATTTCATCAGGGTTTAATAAATTTCTTTGGTCTTCCCACCTGCTCTACATTTTCTTCCCTTGATAATGCCTGTGCTCCAGAAGTTACACATCACTTTGTTTTTCAACTTCATAAGCACCAGAACTATCGTTTCTTAAGGATAGTTCTTTTCAACTAATTGCCAGAGGGAACTGTAAGAAAAGTATGTGCTTCCTGTGTCTTATATCCATGCCCACTCAAGATCACCCACTGCAGCAGAGACACTGAGCAATCAAATGGATAATGTGACTCCTCTGGTGGGGATTAGCCAGCCTCCTTCTCAGTCATTCCAGTGCTTTCACAATGGGCAAATGAATGGGATACCCATATTGGCCAGGAGGAAGGCAATACATACACCTAAAAGTAGGTATTTTGTCTCACGAGACTGATTTTTGGTCCTGAATGTCCAACCCAATAGCAGCAAAAATTGACATGAAATCCTCAATATGTTACCATCCCTTGATGAGCTCACCCAGTTCCTTGATGGCTAGTTGAATAGATCTGATGCCCTTTTCCCTAGGCAGCAACTTGTCTTTATCTGGATTGATACATCTTCCAGTTATAGGTTTAATTTTTGTACCCACAGAGCCTTGGGCAGCTAAGCCCAAGGACTCACAAAACATCTGATACTGGATCATGTTGCTTCAGACCAAGGAATCCACTGGTCTGCATCACCTATCAGCTGTTGGACTAATAGAATGTTGGTGTGGCCTCTCACAGGGGCAGCACAAGCACTGGCATGGAGACTTGCATGGTCGGGGCATGTCTATGGTGCTGCTGTAGGCAGAATACTGAGTCCTGGAACCCAAAGAATGGAAGAAAGAGTGACTGCTCTCACCATCATTCCAAGCAATCAACTTGAAGAGTTTTTGTTTTCTATTAGTATAAGTTTGGGTCCTGCTTTACTTGAGGTCTTTGTTCTTTGGTAGGAGTAGGAGGTAAAGTTAGGAAGAAATCTTTCACCAGAGGATCTAGTAACCTGTGAATTGCCAACTGGTCCTATATTGCTCTTCAAAGCACCCAAGACAAGAGTTACTGTACTAGCCTTACTAGTTGACCCTGATTAGCATGAGTCGCTGCTACATGGGTGAAGCAGGAATGATGAAACTCAAAGGATTCACTGGGGTGCCTGTTTTACTTCCAGGTTCAGTAATAGCCATGAATGGGCATTTATAGAAGCCATCACCTGAATAGGGTGTAATAACCATAGGAGCTCAGACTTTTGAGTGATGAAGGTGTAAATCTCACCACTAGGCCAGCAAAGGTACTGGCTGGGGTTGAGCGAAATCTGGGAGTAGTTGAGTTGAAAGATGATGAATATCAGTTGTGGTTTCAGAAATAACTACAGCTGCCCACTAGTTTCCCTTTTTCATAAATTGTCACTGGGTATGGCTTCACAGAAGTAATGAAAGGACAGAATTTAACATAGGGCATGCATGAATCAGAATATTAAACTGTGGACCTTAACCAATATTATGAAGTGCCTGGTTCATCTCACTTTGGCTTTACCACTTCACTAGGCTCTAGCTGACTTCCAGTTCTTTTAATTGCTAGTACATTCATCTCTTTGCCCCAGGGCTTTCTCCAAAGCAACAAAAGGTTACTTTTGTGGTAGCTGAGGTCTGGAATTGCCAGGAAATTAATTCCTCCTCCTCCCTAAACTCCAGCTGTCAATCAATGACAAACAGGAGCTGGTGAATGAATATCCCAGTTTCCTCACTCAGAATTGGCAAATGTCCCATTGGAAATTCTATTTGCTAAAATAATCTCTCATCTGTTCCCCTCTTTCTATAATCTTAGCCCCTATAGTCTTAATTGTTGTAGTAATCTTTTCTCTAATACCTTTACTTTGGTTATTTTTTTTTTTAATATTAGCAACTTTCTAGTTGATTGGTGGGACTATGTTTGGTGCAAGCTACTCTATTCTAATCAGCAGTGAAAATCCTCAGTGAACCACTTCTGATTTCCTAACATAATGTCTGGCTCCTTTTTAAAAGTATGTTAATAATAGGTAGCATTTATTGAGCAATTACTATTTGACATGCTTTATAGTGATCAGCATGCATACATTATATGTAATTATCCCTTTACAAACATTATTCTTTTTTACGTATAAAAAATGAGCTAGAAAGAGGCTAAATAACTTTCTAATGATCACAATTTAATTAATAAGTAATCTTCTTGAATTTGAAGCTAAGTCTGGTTCCAAGCTTTTTACTGTTTTACCAGCGATCCTCCAGTTTTATACATGCATCAAAATAAAGTGTATAAAGTGCAGAGTCCCAGGCCTAACTCAGAGATATTCTGATTAATTTTATCTCTAGAGAGCCTCAGAATCAACATCTTCGGTAAGCAACCCAATATATATATTCTAAGACTATATTTTGAGAAGCATTACTCTACATAAGATTATCGATTTTATACTTTATATAAGTATATAAGCTTTAAAAAATTAATTTTATTGAATTCAGAGGTCAAATATTTTGCTTTGAATATGGTTCTCATAGGATGTAAAAAGGCACATAGAAGGGCTTCAGAAAATATTTTATGCATAACAATGAATATTCCAAAAGAGGGACTGTGTACATGATTTGATATTATTATGGTCTAGCAGGAATAAGAAAAAAAAACAAAAAAAGTCTCATTTCAATAGTGCAAGAATCACAAGACATCTGTGCCTGCCTTGGAGGAGAATATAGATTAAAAGGAAATTAATGTTGTACATGTCTTGCTAGATATAATGGGTGGTATAATTTATTGCTTTAAAACTACACAGAAAATATTTTAAGATGTGGCTAATTTCATGTCAAATCAGTACCTTTTTATCAAGAATATTATTTTTTGGCACTCTTAAGAAAAGGAGCTCTCTTTAAGAAAAACTGAACTCCAATATTTAAAAATTTCAGTAACTTTTACAGAAATAGGCCAAACCCTGAGGAATACTCTAAAGTTTTACATATCATTAAGAATCATTTTAATTCAGCATGCATTTATTTAGCATAAATTTTAAATTATTTTATCACACAGGTATTTGATAGACAAATCATTCTTTCCAATCTGTTCACTGTGACTCCAGTAAGTACAGAAGGTATTTGCAGCAGATTCTCCTATAAGCTACTCTCCTCTGGGAATGAAATGATAGCTCATCTAATTATACATATATTTCATTTCTGTGACACAAGGAAAACTTTGACTTCAGCTTATTTGGCATAGTATCTGTTTGGGGTAAAATTTGAGGCTAATACATGGTAAGAAAGCTCATCTTTCTATCCAAAAACAATTTATACTAACAAAAATGACAATTCAAAAAACACTTGAAATAAGAATAACAGGTTAATCATATATAGATACTTTCTACTATATGAAGTGTCAACAGGAAAGAAGTAAGAAATACAAAATCAAAGCACAATGCCAGACTAATATTTCTAGCATGAAAATTATATTATGTCCCAAGGATGTTACTGGAATGTGATATCCAAATGAATGCCATCCTTCATGTGTGTAAAGCAGAAGAAAAAGATTGGAAGTCATAATATTATATTGCCCCTAAGTATCAGGCAAAGAAAACATAGCTTACATAATAAAAAAAATTTTTAAGTACAAAAAAGCATAAAAAAGCAAATGCAAGAAATAATATGAAAGAATGAGTATCACAAAAGTATTTGTCTTAAAATTCCCAAATTGAAAAGCAAAACCTACTCTGAATGAGTAAAGAAATAAAAATGCCCACATGGAACCTAAAATAGGTAATGATTAAACAAAGTGACAAAAGTTTTGAAATATTAAGAGGGAGTCCACTTCTGCACAGGACGGATTAGGTTAGAGCAGACCAGTAATCCTTCTGCAATAACTAGATAAAGTGAGATAAATTTAAAATGTCATGTTTATACAGACATTTGAGAGCTGTGGAAGCAATGAGAATTGAAAAAAAATGCATCTAAAGAGCAGAGCAGAATTTTTCCAATATCAGGGTACTTAAAAGGCAAAGATTCGCCGGAGAGGAAAGAAGAGTGGGGAGAACATAATGAACACTCACAATGAGATTATTAGAAAATTGGGAATGACAAGGAATTTCTTAATCTCAACAAAGAGCATCTGCAAAAGGACCTACAGCAAACATCACATAGAATGGTGACAGCTTTCCCCCGAGATGGGAAAGACACAAAAGATACCCTGTCACCAATTCCAATCAAAATTAGTCTAGAAGTTCTATACAGTGCCATAAGGCAAGAAAAGACATTAATATTGAAAAGAAGAAATAAACTGTCATTGTTTACAGGTGACATGTATGTATGTGTTGAAAATCTGAAGGAATCTACAATTATTAGAAATAATAAGTGAAGATAGTAAGTATAATATAGAAAACATTAGTAAAATAAGTTTTTAAAATAGTATCTTTATAATTTTAGAACAAATACATCAAACACCTACCAATAAATCTAATGGAAAAATGTGTATAACAACTGGATTGAAAAGATCACAATTGAAAGATGACTTTAAATAGAGAGATACACAATCTTCATAGATTAGAAGACTCAATACACTGAAGATGCTGTCTGCTTAAATTAGTGTATAGGTTCAATGCATTTCTAACCAAAACTCCAGATGATGTATTTTTTGAACATCAGCTGCTGATTCTAAAATTTATGTGGAAATTCAAAAGGTCAAGAATAATAAGGCAAACTTAGTTATGCCAAAACAGCATGGATGAAAAGGATTCACAGTCATCTGATATATGGTAAAGTTGAGTACATGGAGAGAGAATGGCCTTTTCAAAAATGGTGCTAAATCAATTGGATATCTATATAGAAAAATAATATTCAACCCATTCTTAATACTGCACATAAAAATCAATTTGACCATGGATTAGACCTAAATACGAAAAAGTAAAGCTTTTAGAAGAAACATGTGAATCAGCACACATGATCTTGGGGTAGGCAAAGATTTCACCAACTGTATGAAAAAAGAGAGAGAAAACATGACAAGTTGCACATTAAACTTAAAATTAGTAACTTCAGTTCATCCAAAGATACCATTAAGAGAGTGTAAAGGAGATCACAGGCTGAAGAAGACTTTTAAATTCTTATATTGGACAAAGTACTTATGTCCAGAATATATAAGGAACCCATACAAGGCCATTTTCAAAAGGTAAACGAGTTCATAACACTTTAGTCAAAGGACTTGAACAGGTACTTCATAGGAAGATGATAAACAAATGACCAGCACACACACGACCAGGTATTCGACTTCATTAATTATCAAGGAAGTGCAAGCTAAAGCCAAAATGTCACATTTACAGCTTTCACCAAAATGGCTAACCTGAAAATGGTGGACAACAGCAAGTGCTGGCAACGGTGAGGAGCAATTGAAATACTCAGAGTCAGCTTGCGGTGGTAAAATGGATAAAACTGCTTTGGAAATAAGGTTGGTAGTAGTATCTACTAAAGTTGAACTTATGCAAAAGCAAGGACCCAGCAAATCCACTCCAGGTATGACCACAACAGAAATGATTTCATATATAAACCAAAGAATATGTACAATAATTTTCATAGCACAATTATTAAAAAACAGCAAAAAAACTGGAAACAACCAAATGCCAATACGTTTCTTAAATATTACCTTTATAATTTAAAAACAAATACATCAAACACCTAGCAATAAATCTAATGGAAAAAATATCTGTCTGATGAAATATTAAGCAATACAAACAAACAAGGTATAGCTACAAAAAGCAACATGGATGAAACCCACAAGCATAATGTTTCATGATAAAAGCCAGAACTATGAATACTTAATGTATAATTCCACTTTAAAAAGTTTTTTAAAATAGCAAACAGTAATCTAAAGTGTTAGAAATTAGAAAAATGTTTACCATAGGGAATGGTAATGGTTTAAATGAGTTCCTGGGATACAAGTAATGTTCTGTTAATTGATACAGACACTGGTTATAACACGGAAACGTGTTCATTTGGTGAGAATTCATTGAGCAATGCATTTATTATAATTTGCATGTTTTTTCCTATAGAAATTATATATTTTAATAAAATTTTGCAAATTATATGTTTCACGAAGAAAATAAAATATAATTTTGAGTGTATGAGCCAGAAATTAGGTATTCAGTCATTGCACATGTAGAACATATGGCAAGGCCGGGGGCCTTGTCGTGCCCTAGGTCCTGACACCTACTCATTGGGAGACTGTCTTCAACCAAAACCCTGCTCTGTAATTCCTCCAGTGTGTCTCAGACCTTCAGAATATTTTTCTATGACTTTTAGTTACTTTTCAGAAAAATGTGACTGGTCCTTTTGGAGGTAGGTTTTTGGGAAAGAGGTTACAATCACTGCCTGGTTTCATTGTTTTCCCTTTACCTTTAATTAGTAATGCCGAAGTTTTATTTATTGTCTATTTTTTCATCAAATTTTTCTTAATTGTTATTGTATGTTAGATTTTTTTTTTGTCTCTTTTCCCAATACAAATGGTCTTAGAGTCCTGGATTCATAATCTGGCTGGCATTTGACCTTGTATTATTCTTAGTTATTGGGTCTTCGTTGGACGAAAATGTGAGTTAAAGCTAATTTACATCATTCTTGTTTTACTTTGACCCTGTGAAATTTTATTAAGGGAAGAATTCCTCATCAATCACTTACATCTCAATGAGCAGGTGAGTCAGCACATATCACCTCCTAAGTCATTTGTCCTTTGAAGCCTTAGGTCTGTAGAAATAAAGTTATTAAGGCAAAGTTTGTCTAAGTTTATGAGTATTTTGTTTGGAGCAGGAATTTCCTTGAATGCAACTAAAATCACATCATGTAAACAACTTCCCACTTTGCCTACTTCACTTGGTTATTGTCTATGAACACCTCTCCAAAACTAAATTATAAGCTCCTTCAGTTCAGGGGATATTTGAAGATACTTCTTTCGAGCCTTTAAGGAGATCTGGAGAAAGAATACCCTCAATATTTATTCATAACATTAGATTCAGAAACTAGTGCAATACACCAGTATTTGGAATTATGATCCACATGATTGAATAAATACGACTTTAGATCTAGACCTGATTCTCTGCATTCTGTCTAAGGGGAAATGATGCTTTATCATGGGCACCAGGAAACCATAGTCCCATCCTTTGTTATTAATGTCATTTGAAATTTCCTGTCATGTTTACAGTTCTGAGCCAAGTCACTGAGAATCATCTTCATAAGCACATCTTAAAAATCATCTGTCTAAACCACAGGTTGAGAACCGCTGTTAATGTATACTGCCAATCACTGGAAATGAAAAATAAAATATATCTAGGTTTAGCTTTTTTTTGCAAACTAGCACATACTAGGAATAACATGGAAAGCACAATGAGAAAATTTGCCTTGAACTCTGAATTAATCAGGCAAAGGTAATTATCTTTAAATTGCAAAAGAGAGAAACCCAAGTCAAACTAGATTTATTAAAACAATGGAATTTATTGAGTGATATAAGAAGAAACTTCAACGTTACTTTGGACATGGCTATATACAAAGATTTACATGAGAGCATTAAAATCCTGTCCCTTCTATCTCTCTACTCTGCTTGCTATACAGATAAATTCAATCTCAGGCAAAGGTAGTCACAAGAAGCCCCAGGCTTATAATGTCCTTACAACTTGTGATCCCACAGAAAAGAGGCAATGTATCTGCACTAACATTCACATCAATTCCTAAGAAGAATTTTGATGTGCCCTTGCTTGGGCTGTATATTCACTCTTCTCATGAGTGAGTTGGAAACTATATGATTAGCTGCCTCTAAAGAGGAGAGTCACCTCCCCAAAGAAAATTGTTTTGGAAGGCAAATAGAAATAGAAGTCTATTGAATCACTGAAGTCTTTATGTCCTTCAGTTTTATATTTGCATATAATCAATAATTTAAATTAATTATAAAGGTTATGCATATGCAAAGCAGCCTATATACTGACAATTTCCTCAGTATATTGTCAGCTTCTAAGTCATGAAACATTATTATAGAGAAAGCAGTATTATAATAAGCCTTATAAATTAGGTACTCTTGGATTTAATTCGTGGGAAAGCTGTTTCATGTTAAAATTTTTATGTGCTATTCAACTTGTATCTGGAATATGTTGAGTTTATAGGTTTTGATAATGGTTTTATAATTTACTCTATTTCAGGATGAGCTTCTGAGTATAATAAAATATTTAATATATAACAACCTCTCTGTTCTCTAATTCAGGTCTGGGTAAACATTTTCTGTAAAAGGCTATATAGTAAATATTTTAGGTTTGTGAGTCATAAGGATTCTGGTACAACTACAAACTCTACTGTTGGGGCACACAAAAAAGCCACAGATAATTTGTAAAAGAATGAGTGTGGCTGTGTTCTATTGTAATTTGCCAACTTAGTGAACTTGGTAAAAATGCAGTACTTACTAATATTCACAATTAAGTCTCAATACTCATAGAGAAGATCATGACCTGTATTGCCAATGTTTTAATCACCAACAATTCTAACCTTAAGTAAATTCACTTCTCCTTCATTCCAAATTTTCTACTATTAGTGAAAACAATGGCAATTTGTATTTATATAGTACCCTCATGAGAAACTGCATCATTGGTTCCTCAAAACAATCCTATGTGATATTGCCTTTTTACTCTAAGTCTTTCCCAACCACTTCTCATTCAGCATGGCATAAACCATTCACATTTTAAAGAGGTCACTTATAATCACTCTGGTAGCAACATCAACAAGGAATAACAAAAACCACAAACACAAACACTTTTCTGACCTCTCATACTGCTGATACATATAAGATTCCTGATTTAGGTAGAAAACAATGGTCACTGACAAAGCCTATCTAATTCCCCTAAATATTTCTGAAATGCATAAATACAGCTCTATAACAATGTTGCACAGCATGTCTAGTCCACACACCAATGCCAAAAGGAATATAAGTCCATGAAACTTTTTAAAACAGGATTTTGAGGAGATGATACAGAAAGGAGTGCCTATACAGGGTTCAAAGGAAAAAAAAAATCAGCAGCAGGATTCAGATACAAATCAGCAAGTAATCTGTCTCTGTCATAGATATGTTTCCAGATATGTTTTATAGGAAATGCATTAATAAACACCAGGATCCATCAGTCTCCTGTGAGCATAGATAGGTAATGTAAGTCATTTTCCCAAACAACTCTGGGTAAGTGGGTAAATGGCTACATTTGATTTTCTGGATCAGAAAAGTCATCTTTAAGATTCTACCACCTGTAAAACTCTCCCTGATATAGACAGATATTTATTTTCTTAAGAAAAAACTGTTCTAATCAGATTTTATAGTATGACATAGAGACAGCTGTACAGTGTGACACTGAAAAGGCGGTACTTTGCATGCATGTGTGCACTTATGCCTACTGCCTTGAAGCATGCTGGTGTATCATGGGCTCGGCAGTCAGATAGATCTAGGTTTGAGTCTTCGTTGAGTAACTTATTAGCTGCATCCATGAGAGTAAGTTACTTAAACTCTCTGAACCTCTATTTCCTGACTACAATACAGGAAGAGTCACAGGACAAAATTTGAGTGTTTTATAGATGCAGTTTCCTTCCCCATTGACCCACCATTACCATCTATAAAGGTTAAAGAGTTGATTTTGGAATAGTTTACCAAAAGCCATGTTCTATTATACTATAGATTCTGATTCAAAGGAAATGCCATGTATACTAGAAGTTAGGAAACTCAAATTTTGGTTTAATTTTTCCATAGCATTAAACAAATCAATAACAATTAGGCACAAACAATTAAAAAATCTGAGAGTTTAAGTTCTCATATGTGATATAGAGATAATAAAATCTCCCCTGGTTATACATAGCTGACCGTGTAATTTTTCATAGGATACTTGTGAGAGTTAAAGTGAGCACTTTTTATAGACCAAGGAACCATGCTATGGCCACTCTAACCAGAAGGTTCAGACAAGACCAACTGAGAAGATGTTTGTGAAATTGTAAAACTCTGTACCACCTGCATAAGAGATGATGGATTTTATGCTAAATGGACCCCAAAAAGCCCCATTTTGCTTCTACCATCTGATCGTATCATTTTTTTCAGTATCTAACTTATGTTCGATTCAAAGCAGTTCGAAGATTATAGCTGAATTGTATCTTAATGTCTGTGCACCTAGATGACATCAGCACAGAGGCATGGGATTCTATACTAAACTCATGTATAAAATGGAAAATGGCAGAAAATCAAAGCTAATTTTAGTAATAAGTGATCTGTACAAGGTGAAGGTATATATGTCTCTTGAAACAGCTATATAAATTTCAATGATCAATTTTAAAGTTTCCAAGCAGATGGGATTATAAAAATAAGTCTGTAATAACTATATTAGTTGTTTTTCAATTTTAAGCTCAATTTTCAATTTGTAACATCAATGAATCAGTGCAAAGCATAACGTTCCAACTACTATTCATCATTTAAAAATGAAATTTTAAAAATTCTCCAACTCTATTAGAACGCAATGTGGACCATGGTTATTGACCTACTACTGCCTTTTGCAGCCAAGAGAATGTGAACTAGCACCACCCCATCCTTGAGTCAATAGGCAGCCATTGACCTTCATTGTAAGCTAAATGGCTGTTTCAGGTGCAGTGCCATGAATAGGGGAGTTTTTAACTTGATAGAGCTGAAGAGGGATCCAGACTGAAGAGATTTCAATAAAAGTTATGCAGAAAGATGACTGGCTGGAAGCATTGTTGTTCATGAAATTATGGCTGGGAAGAGACAGCATTCTCTCCAGCTATTGCAGTTGTTACAGGCAATTTTCAAAGAATTTTATTACTAGTGATTTTAAAAGAAAGGGCAGTAAAAGGTTGCTTCCTGTTTCTATTTAGC
Organism: Myotis yumanensis; assembly: GCF_028538775.1. NCBI lineage: Eukaryota > Metazoa > Chordata > Mammalia > Chiroptera > Vespertilionidae > Myotis > Myotis yumanensis. Next base: position 47,876,371 of record NW_027223760.1, on the reverse strand, counting down.
AGCTGGTACATAGCTGAAAGGGAAGAATCAATGGAGCCTGAACCAGATACATTCCCTGTGATTTCTATGTCTGCAGGTAGAGTTTCCCATAACTGGCCATTCATTTTCTTCAATTTAACAATAATTCTGTTCACTTCATAAGTAACTGGCACAGTTCTAGACACTGGGTAAATGAAACAAAATTCCCTCTCCTCTTGGCATTGATACTTTATTGAAGAAAGACAAAAGAGAAATAAAATAAATTATATAATCTATTTATGTGTGATACATGTACTGGGGAGGGGGTGAGTACTGCAAATTTTAAATAATTATATGTGAAAGCCTCATTAAGAACAGTTTTGTGAATAATGCAATACTTGCATAAAATTGGATACTGTGTAAAAGTTAACGGCAAATTACCTCTCTGTAAGGTGTATGCACATTAGGAATAAATTCAGTGATGGCTTAAAATGCAGCCAGTGCAGAAAATAAAATAAAATGGACTCTTCAGGCTATCGTTTCTCAAAGTCTGGATCTGCCCTGTACTTGGGGCACCTGAGGTATACATTAAAATGCAGATTCCTCTCAACCCACAGCTAGTGAATCAAGCTGCGTAGGGCATGGGTCCTGGGGATCTGTCATTCATCAAGCTTTTTGGATGACTTTGAGGGACTTCACATTTAAGCACTAAGACTGCCTAATGCAAACACATCAAAACTAAGTAAAAATCCACCCATTTATTGTGTTAGAAAACAAAAACTCTGTGATATTAAGTTACTCTCCTACATTACCACCACTGTAATTTATCAGAGCAGGGATAAGAATTTAGTTCTCTTGATTTAGAATCTATCATATAAAACTGTTGCTTTTTTTTTTTAAACTACAAGCAACTTCTTTAGAGAACTTATAACTGGCATTTTCACTTTTTAAGATATATGAGATAAATCCAATAGAACAATTACTTAAATAAAAAGCATTTTATTGTTCTGAAATTCTTGTGCCGCTAGAGAAACAGAATCCCAAGGCTGCATTCAGTAAGATTCTGTGATGTATTTATTGCTTGCCTGCTACTCACTGTTTTATTTGCTTTCACAAGTTGGAAAAGACTCAGTGTTCTAACTATGAGGATATCAACTTGTACTCGTGTACAGTCTAAATAAGTGATGGCGAACCTATGACACGCGCGTCAGAGGTGACACTCAAACTCATTTTTTTGGTTGATTTTTCTTTGTTAAATGGCTTTTAAATATATAAAATAAATATCAAAAATATAAATCTTTGTTTTACTATGGTTGCAAAGATCAAAAAATTTCTATATGTGACACGGCACCAGAGTTAAGTTAGGGTTTTTCAAAATGCTGACACGCCGAGCTCAAAAGGTTCGCCATCACTGGTCTAGATGATGGTTTGTTTTTTGAGCCACACAATTCTCTGAAATTAAAGCTGTATTTTCAAAAATGTCTGCTCAATTAAACATAAACCTTTTGTGGAGATCTCCATATACATGTTGTTTTATATCATGGTATCACTTAACCAGGATCTAAGAAATGCAACAAGTTGCTCCAGCCACATTTTCTGGAACTAAAATGAGCCTGTCTGAAATACCATTGAGAATCATCTTTAGATAAGTCTATTTGCTAATAGGGCATAGGACAATATGCAGTTTTGCAATTAAATAATTACTTTTAACTATGCAAGCAGTCAGTACAATCAATTCATGCAGAAAGTAAATTCTTTATCTAAATAATTTAGTTACTGTTTTCACTGAGAATCCAAATGCTTTGTTCATTTAAACAAACATTTACTGAGTATTTTTTGCCCCATAGAAAAGAGATTTTTTGCATTATAGGTGAATAAAGCAGACACAGTCCTTGCCCTCCTGCAGCTTACAATCATAACTAAAGTTAGAAGGGGAAAATACAGTGTGTAAGTATCTCATGAGTAACCTTAACTAATACGGGTACCAGGGAAGGCTTCCACAGAGAAATGACTAATCAGCAGACATGAAAACCAAGAAGAATTTATCCAGGTAACTAGTCAGAGAGATTTATTCCCAGGAGGAAGGAATGCAAAAGCTCAATTTGGAAATAAGGAGAATTTAGGGAATTCAAGGAATGAAAAACTCCATGAGGGGGGTCTTGCCAGATCATTTATATAGTTCAAGTTAATTCTTTTAAAAATTAAAGAGAAGGGGAAAGCCACTGAAAAACTAAAGCAGAGTACTATCACGGTTGATTTTTATTTTTAGAAGATTACTTCAGACCAGAGTCATAGTGCACACAACCCAGGGAGGCACCATTCACGTTCACTATTCACCACTCATAGGAGTTTCTGCTCCAGACTTTACGTTCTGCTCCAGAGTGAAGACAGAACTGTCAGGGGAAGAGAATGCATTTGTCCAGGCAAGGGATGGCAGTGGTTTGGATTTAGTTTTTTAAAAAAAAAGTAGTGAAAAGAAGTGGAAGCATTTGAAAGATATTAAAGAGATAGTATTCCTATTATATAATGAATGTATGGGAGCTGATATAGAGAAAAATCAAGAATGACTTGCAGCTTCCTGCTTGGTTGGCATTTGGGGGTGCAGGGAGCATAAGAGGTAGGGGAATCATAACTTCAGTTCAGGGCATGGTAGTTTTAAAGGACCTATGACACACATGAGTGCAGATTTCGAATAGGAAGCAAAGTCATGAAGCGTCATGGAATCAAGGAAATGGAGTCTTTTAAAGCTGAATGAGCATTCGGCTAGATCTCCGGCTGCTGAGAGACGAGAAGGAATATCCATGACATCCTGTGGCAGGAAGGACCTCTTCCACAGGTGTGTTTAGGGCAGCAGTCATGTTGGACTGGACTGAGGAATGAAAAGGGGATGAGGATGCAGGGAGGCCAAGACATTTGATTGTGAAATGAACAAGATAGTAACAAACTGGAGAAGAATGTGGGGGACCAAAGATTTAAAAGTGGGTGAGAAGTATCTAGTTCCGAAGGGAGGTTTTGGACAGTTGGAGTATAAGTTCACCAGGAGAGAAAGAAAGAGGGAAGGAAGGAGACTCAGGGTACACCAGAGCATTCGGCTTTAGGAAGAAGGAGGAGTAATTTCTTCACTGGGCTAGGTGGAGAGGAATAAGAGAGGTACAGGGTGAAAAATCAGACAGAGGGTGAAAACCAGGACTACAGGCTTTATTAGAGGGGAAGCACCTGCCGGGCTGTCTCGCAAGGGGAGAACAGCAGCACGTGCAGGGGTGGGCACGCCTTTTGAGGGGCGGAATGGGAAGGGGTGGGGGCTTAGTGTACTCGGCGCACACTGATTGGTGGCTTACTGCATTGTCCATATAGGACAAGGGCTTAGGGTATTTGGCAGGTGTGGATTGGTGGTCCAATGTATAGTCCATATAAGGTACATGGTTAGTTACTCAGGTATTTCTGGGCTGCAGGTTATGTCATACTCCGCCCACCAGTTGGGGGAAGGGAGGATCTATCACAGGCAGATTGGTAGATCTGGCTATAGACTTGTATTAGTGGTGGTTGTGGGACCTTGCCAATGGCTTCTGCTTTCTCTGCAAAATACAGGCTTCAAAAAAAGGACAAAGAGTTCTAGGCTTCTCCCTACACTGTAATTGGTTTCTTAAATATTTTTAAATAATCACTTCAAGACAGAATTATTTTAAGCCCAAGAAATTTAAGTTTGCCATTTGTTTGTAATTGTGGAGTAAATGAATACTACAACGTCTCTAAGAAATTACCATTTGGTAATGTGGTGAGTTAAGCCATTTCTTACCTCACAGCCCAGAAGAGACAAACCCAACATTATTAGTCAATTGGGAAAAAATGATAGTGAAAAAGAAGATGGCCATCTTCAAATTCACTGTAATTATTCCTTCCTTTCTCTGAATTTATCCAGCATATTATTTTTAATTCTGTTTAGGCTACTATCTAACCTTCCCTGCACTCTAATTGGTTATTTGTATGTCTTAGTCCTTTGCTAGATTTTCCTGGACGTGAAAGACAGTGTGCTGAATGACTATTTCCATATGGTTTCTGAAATAATGCCCTGTTCAAATAATAAACCTTACTTCACAATTCATTCAATTATTATTGATTACCTTCTTTATGCCAGATATTGTGCTGCACACTAACTACCCAGTAGAGAAACAAAATAGATATGCTTCCTGTTTTCATAAAATTCATTCTAGTGGGAAAAACAGGCATTAAACAAATAGATGCAGAGCTGAATCCATAATTGAAAATTTAGGAGAGTTGCTGAGCAAAAGAGCAGCATGGCATGAGAAAAATAAAGGGAATTCATTTTATATTAAGTAAAAACTTTGAGGTAGTCACAAATCAACCAGGGTTTCTCAACCCCAGCATCCCTGACATTTTAGGCTGGATGATCCTTTGCTATAGAGGGCTGTTCTGTGCACTTTAAACTGTTTACCAGTGTCTTAACTTCTCCCTCGACTAGCTGCCAGCAGCACCATCCCAACTACAACAGCCAAAATGTCTCAAGATATTGCTAAACGGCTCGGTAGTGTGCCACTCATTTAAGTTGGAACCAAGTGTTTAAGTAAGAATTATGAAGGAGAGAAATGGTCCAAAGGGCATTATTCCAGGAAGAAGAAACAGGAGAAGCACATGGGAGAGAAAAGAGCTCAGAGCATTTACATGACCAAAGGAGGCTCCTATGGCAGGAGCATACTGAATGAGGGAAAGGTCTGTACAAGGTGGGGCAGGAAGGAAAGGCAGAGGACAGGTTTAAGCAGGGTCTTGTAAATATTTTCAAGGATTCAGAATTTATCCTAAGAGAAATTGGAAGCGTCAGGAAAGTTTTCAGTAGGAAAGGGGCAAGATCAAAAGATGCAATTCCTATTTTAAACAATCACTTTGGTTGCTCTGATTAGAAAAAAATGAGAGGCTGAGAGTGGAAATAAGGAGGCCAGGTAAGGACAATTGCCATTTTCTAGGATGGTGGCTTAGTCTAGCAGGAAGGATGAAGAGACGGTAGGGAGCAGGCACAGCAAAGCTATATTTTGGAAGAAGAAATAGCAGAATTTATTTGAGCTCTCCATCAATTTATAAATACATACAATGGATTTGTGTTACTTGCTTCAAATAATAAAAACTTTGGTTGGTCTTAGTCTTATGCCTTTATGATATTAAAATTTTAAAATTCAAACTCCTTCCATGTGATTGCCCTAAAAATACAGTTTATATCCTCTAGCCCACTACATTTTCCACCCCACCTAGTTTTCTCTATCGCAGGTTAAAATTTGAAAGATTTTCAATAGCTCAGTTCATGCTATAGTTTGCTAGTCTATTAACCTATTTCTGTGTGTTTATTAGATTATTGCATTTAAAATAGAATGGTTTACTCTAAATAATGCTCTGAAAAGTATTAAGGAACCATTTAATAATGAGTATAACTTTATGCGTCTTCTTGGCATTCTTCTTACTTCTCTCTCAATGTGTAATGGTCAACTTGTTTATTGTCATAAATGTTGTAAATATATTTCTGTTGATACAAGAAGACCTCTTTTATTGATTTTATCTGCTATAGAGTATCATGTCATGTGAATATGTATGTTTATCTATTCTATGTTGATTACTCTGTATATGCAATATCCATTTGTCTGTTGATAGACATTTAGGCCATTCTTTATTTCATATTATTTTAATAATAGGACATCTTTCTATATAGAGATATGTACAGAGATATCTCTGTTTCTCTGGAGAACCCTGACTAATACAGTTCACAATACAGTATCTGAACCAGCAACTGGAAACATAATTCCTCTCAATAGTACCCAATGCTTTTTATCTGTATTGTTGCCAAGACATGAAAGTTTCCCAAAGGTAGACAAAATTTGAATCCCCTCAGTTACTTTACTGGTTCTACTTATGTTCTCAGTTTGCTACCAAAGCCAGTGCACTTTTTTTCTGTTGAATTTTGGTGAGATATATGTCACTATATTTTACTCAACTACTGGTTTTACTCAAAAACTAGTTTGTTGATTTAAATTTGATAAATATTATTATTCCATATCCCTGGTGTTTCTGAATGAATCAGGAATCAGACATATGCTCCTGGTAAAAGCGAAATTTGCCAAAGTTGAAAAGAGTATTTTTTCAAAGACTATCTGGAAGAAATACAAATCTCCATTTATCAGAATGGATACCAAGATCTGTAATCTTTAAACAGGTGCTAACCTTCTTCATCTGTACTCTTGACCTCTCTCTAAAAATATTTTGTAGTGTTTTTGACTTATGCATTGTTAAGAGCAATGATATCTATGCTGTGCACCTCACACCTGGTGAGAAACAGCTGGTGCTACAATAGATGACATTCTCCTCAGCTGCTGTGTGGACATTCATTTCCAGGATGTAACTAAGAATACCTAAGGAATAAGCTGCATACACACACAATGGGCAATAAACGTGAAGGAAAGTAATGGCCATCTGTTTTAACAAGATAACCTTATTTAACCCCCCCCCAAATTTCAGAAAAGCCACCCCACAATCAAAAATTCAAAACTTTAGCTGAGAAAAGTATCTTCTAACACTTGATATAAGTGTTTTTCCAAAAGTCTTTAATCAAAGTCAAGTGCTAAAATTATGCAAGCAAAACACCATGGTTAAATGATACCTACAGTTTCTAGATCCTCCCCAAATGAAGTTCTTGCCCCTCTATTATGGCTTCTGACTTCATCAATGAAAAGATACAGCCATTGAAGCCTGTTTGCTTTAGGAAAAGTTAAATGAACCCAAAAGTTGATCAACCCATAGTTTGATAAAACCAAAGAGATGGCAACTTCCCGAAACTAGGTGCTAACCTAAAATACACAGAGGGATGAAACATACCTGCATCTTGCTTAGCGATCATTGTCAGGGTGGTCAGACTTACTGGGTAGCCATGTGATGCCAACATAGCTTTTTTACTTGAAGAAGTCAAGTAGTGAGTCTGCAACCAGAGATGGGGTAGTGCATAGGGGTGTGAAAAGACTTGTCTCACCCACACATGGAACCCTGAGGAAGGATCAATCAGATTTAAAGTAAAAGATCCAAATGAACAGAGACCCAAATGGTACCTGTATTGCACAAGCCATCCAGACTCATCATGCACCAGCAGGAAGCCTCGAGGCATTGATCTCTTTATACAACCAGGTGGCGGTCCTTTTGATTGTTAGAATATGCACCCCAAACCCAGACTCTGATCTTTTTCCCCAGATCTAGTTATCCTCAGTGCCTCACTCTTAATTTCTTGCATTCACTAAATACCCCGCCTCTCCTCCATTCCTAAACTGGGTTTGCTCCTTAGCCATATTTTTAGAACCCGGCTCTTTTTCATTTCTGTTGCTGAGAAGGGAGAGGAGTGGTGGAAAAAAATAACTAAGTTGGTTTAGTCTCCTCTTGACAGAGTTTTACTTTCTCTTCTGATTAACTACAAATAGTTACTTAAAGGAAATAAAACATTTTATTTTGAGAATAAATATCCTTTATTGTTTGCATATCATTACTTCCTTATTATTCAAAAAGAGTTTTAGGTTTCTTTTTATTTTGTTTTGTTCCAGTGGGAAGGTTTATTATAAAATTCACCTTCCTGCTTTTGGGAAACATTTATTTGCTTGTTTGTTTGCTGCAATTTGTGAAAAATGTGCCATTCTATTACATTTACATTAATTAAATATCCCTGTATGCCTGTGCATTATAGGAAACCTGACTAAACAGTGCAAATAGTAAAATGTCAGATCCTTTGAATATATACCAATCACGTATCATACTGGTAACTCCTTTTCCATTAGGATAGTTCAATTCATGACGACAGCATTATTTCGGCAATAATTCAACATCAGAAAATAAAATAACCAAGGCGATGACTGTAAATGTTTGCTGGGTGATCATTAGTGATTCCTGGCCAGCAAACAAATTTTCTCATCAGTGTAATTCTCCTTTAGTATGGAACCTCTTTCAAGTTATTAGGGTCTCTCAGTGAAATACAAATTGAGAAAGAAAGAAACTGGCCCAGTTTGACAACTGCAGTGTATGATTGTAGGGCTAGACAGAGCATTAATCCAGAAATAGCAACTATTTACTATTTTCTCTAAAAGGAACACTTAGAGCAAGGCAACTCAGTTCGGAGACTCAGATGGTGCATTTTGCATCTAATGATCATAATGACTGCTTACCTCAAAACTTATTTTGTGGATTAAATAATAACCATGCATGTAGAGGAACCCTAGAAATCATGGGAAATGTTACAGTATTAAAAAACATTGATATTATTTTCTCACTTTCTGCAGAAATACCTATGTGCTTTATTTATGTTTATACTATTTTTGCCATAAAGTGGATTACTTTTATTCTATACATGCCTCAATATTTTTCATTACAGTTTATGCTTTGATTATTATGCTTAAGAATTCTTTTTCCTCCCCAAACATTATATAATATTCATGCCCATTTGATCTACCATTTTTTTTCAGTCTCTACATTTTAATATTCAACTTAGCTAGAGTTTAATTTTGTTATAAGGTGTATAACTTAGTTATCTAAAATATTTCCCCCACCGCAAATGATTAGCCAGTTATCTTTTGACATGTCAGGGCCAAAAATCCTCTCCTCATTTTACGGATGAATAACAAAAGCTCGGGGAGGTAAAGTGATAGCCAGTGGTGTGAGACCAGCTCAAACCTGCTCTCAAGAGCTAATTGTAACCAGTATTTCCCAAGTCCACATTCAATAAATTGGACATAGTGGAAATATTTACACCAGGAAAACTGGCAAACACTACAAACCAGAGATCCCTCCCTCCCTTCCTTCCTTCCTTCCTTCCTTCCTTCCTTCCTTCCTTCCTTCCTTCCTTCCTTCCTTCTTTCCTTCCTTCCTTCCTTCCTTCCCCCTTCCTTCCTTCCTTCCTTCCTTCCCCCTTCCTTCCTTCCTTCCTTCCTTCCTTCCTTCTCTTTCTTCCTTTCCTTTCCCTTCCTCCCTTCCTCCCTTCCTCCCTTCCTCCCTTCCTCCCTCCCTTCCTCCCTTCCTCCCTTCCTTCCTTCCTTCCTTCCTTCCTTCCTTCCTTCCTTCCTTCCTTCCTTCCTTCCTTCTCTTTCTTCCTTTACTTTCCCTTCCTCCCTCCCTCCCTTCCTTCCTTCCTTCCTTCCTTCCTTCCTTCCTTCCTTCCTTCCTTCCTTCCTTCCTTTCTTCCTTCTCTTTCTTCCTTTCCTTGCCCTTCCTTCCTTCCTTCCTTCCTTCCTTCCTTCCTTCCTTCCTTCCACAGACAGTTTATCAACCTACCACTGGAAAGGGTCCTCATTCTCAGTGGGCAGTATGCTGTGCTAAGGCATTAAGAAGGTGATAACAAACATGTTCTATCTTCCTGGAGTATCATTTGATTTACTAGTGACATATTTAAGTATAAGAAACACAAGTATATGATAAAGTGGGGTATAAAATGCACACAACTTTTTAAGATTTCGCTTGACATTACACATACAAAAAAAAAAAAAAGGTGTCCTGTGGCAGACAGATTTCATCCAACTCCCGGTGCAGAAATGAAGAGATGTATTAACCCTCCTTGCCCTATGGGATAGCTTCAACAGAGATTTAAAAGCAGGAGAGTAGAATATTCATAAGGACTAGGATTCCTTCTACAACCCTGAGCTTGCACTCCTATAATTTGAAGTGATGAAGCTGGAGCAAAACTGCAGATCCCCTGCCAGTTCTTTGGTCTTTCACAGACAGCACACGATTTCCCACTGGCTCATTATCAGCACAGACTTAACGCAAATAAAGCAGAAAATATGTGCTGCTTGCCAACATGCTCTAAACATTTAGAGTACTCGCAGCCATGTGTTGTAGGAAACCTCTAAGGTAGCTCCCCAGAATTCCCACCTCCTGGTGCTCGTGACCTGGTATGATCCCCAACTCTTGAGTTTGGGCTGGACTTACTCATTCACTTTTAATGAATAAAATACGGCAGAAGGAATGGTATGTCACTTCTGCAATTACATTTTTGACAGTCTGTGGTTTGTCTGGGGGCCTCTCTTGCTCTCTCTTGACTTGCTGTCTCTGACATAAGCCAGCTGCAGTGTTTTGAGCTATAGAGAGATCCACATGCCAAGGAATTGATACCTGCAGATAATAGCCAAGCAAGAATCTCAGGCTTGTCAACAACCACATGACTGAGCTTAGAAGCAGATAGGTCCTCTGTGAGTTGGACCCTGAGATAACGGCAGCCCTGGCTGATACCTTGGTGGTAGCTTCGTGATAGACAGGAGGCCAGGCACTCAGTTAAGCCATGTCAGAATCCCTGACTCTCAGAAGCGATGACATAATGTTTGCTGTTTTAAGCCACTAAACTTTGGGATGATTCACAATAGGTAACTAATACAATCTCCAAGGGACTCAACTCAAGGATGATGCTATTGTGAGACCTTACACGTTAGCAGTCTGACGGACTAATGAGTCATCTCCCAAATGCGCCACTTCTCTTCTGAAAGCCTCTTTTATTTAGTGTTCTTGGAAATAAAGACATCAATACTCTTTGTCAGTGGTATCTGAATTTCATGTATTTGGATTTTTTTTTTCTGAATAATCCTATACCTTTTATCTCAGTTCTCCTCCTCCCATTCACTTTTATTGGCAGCTTGCAACTGAACTTTGTTGGCCTGGAGCTATGGATGAGTGATTCCAGGGAAAACAGGAAGTGGCCATGGGAAGACCATATTTCTAATGCTAATCGTATTAGCACCAAATGTTGGAAATCTTGCCCCAGACCCAGGAAATGGCTATGGTGCATCTTTTAAGAGCAGGTAAATGGTCCCTCCTTGCCTGAAAATAAATTGCAGATTTCCCCAAAAAAGAACAGCTGCTCACGTAAGGGCTCAATGTGTACAATTTTGTAAGTAGGCAGTGTCCCCACTCTCAGAGTTCTCACATTTTGAAATCACTTTTGTCCTCTCCTATGTTTAGAGGGCTTTGTAAGTGCTCTCTAGTGTGCCTGGCTCTACCTGATTTTGTTGTTCGTTTCAGATGTGGTTTTAAAAATTAACACTAATACAACTTGATATCTAAGCTATTCTGATTTATTGCTAAGACTTACTGGGACCCTGAAGAGTTGGGGAGTGCTCAGGGCCAGAGGAGGGTATGCTTAGGAGGAGATGCTGACACCTATTTGTTAGAAGAGGAACTGCTGTCTGTAACTCATTAAACCATTGCTCAGAGTTCAGTGGCAATACCACGAATATGGGCTTGCATTTAATATTTTCTGTCTTTGTCTTGCAATGGAAATAACATGCTAAGCATTTCTTCCACTTTCTAATCCCCCACCAGATAGACTTCCACCAGAAGGCCATCCCTACCTCAACTGACAGTGATTGCCAAGACTTTCAAAATTCTGATCAATTTTCTCTCTTGCCTGGCACGATAGGAGACTTTGACCCTGCTCAGTTTAGTCACTACTTTTTTTTGATGTTTACATTTTATAAAATGGTTCTATTAACCAGTCCCTTTGCCCAATAGATTCAAAGTATTCTGAATCACTGTTGGTCATTGCCACCCTGGTCAGGTCTCCTGTGTGACCAACTTTTGCAAAATGACCTTTGCTGTAATTGTTACAGCTTGCCCTTTGCTGTGTAAAGTGGAGTTGAAGGTGAAGAGGAAGCACCTATAACCAGGTACTTCCTCCTCCAGCTGATTTGTCGTCTGAACTGTCCAGGACTAATGCCTTTTCTTTCTGTGAGTTAACAAACCTTTCACATGGGAGGAGAACTGTGCAGCTACCACATATTTAGAGATGCATGTAAGCTGGGTAAGTGTGTATTAATGTCCATTTTTATACAGAAAAGCTGGATTGTGGTGGAGAGGACCCAAGTCCTCTGTCGGACACATGTGTCTCCACCTTTAAAGCCCTAGTTAAATATCAGCTCCCCATGAAACTGCACAGAATTTTTCTAGTTAGAAGCAATATCAACTACCTAGGCATTTCTTACCATTTGGTTGTGCCACTCTCAGCACGAACCACTGGCAGCTTGCATTTCAGCTATTTGTGTACATCTTTTCCTCCCCGCTAAACCATTCATTCCTTGAAATCAATGAAAGACTCATTTTGCTCTGTGGTGCTCCACAGCTTCTTGCACAAAAACTTGCTACAGAGGAGTTACATAAATATTTGTGGGTTGGATGAATGAAAAAAAAATGAATGGAAAGAAGAAGTCTGCACTTGACAGAGAAGGAAGACACCAGGCAATGAGGAACAGAGGAATAGTAGTAGAGGTACAGATGCATTTTTGAGGGGGAATGAGGGGAGACAGGAGGAGCTGAAAATGGTGATGGTATCTGGTCCAAATAGAGGTAGAGAGCAGAACCCAAAGTTACAACTAACTTCATCAATTTAAAAGGTCTGACCTATTTAAAGTGGTATATTTTGATATTTTTGTGTTTTATTTTTACTACCAACAAAGTTGACTGAAACAGTTAATTCCTGGTGTTGTCTAAGCCAGGAAAGAACAAAGAAATTAATAACTATCACACTTTGTGTAATGAGCATTTATTGGCAGTGTTGAACATTCGAAGTGAGCTAAGCTTTACATGAAAACACAAAGTAGCTATAACAGACATAGGATATAGTTGCAAAGATCATTTGTGAAAGTAATATTGGAGATCACCTTCCACTCTTGAATTACTTTGGGGTTGCAATGCTGTGATGTCAGGTCTATGGGCTGACTGTCCCTGGTTTCTTAACTGGATAAAATTGTAGAAAAAGCACTGTTTAGATCTGGAATATTATCCAATTGTGTGTCTCACCAGCTATGTAACTTAGGGTAAGTTCCCAATTTGAAAATGTGGACTTAGGTTGCAAAACTTATGAAGTCCCTTCCAGGTCTAACATTCTCTGTTTCTAGGATTTAGGAATATGCCATGCAAATGTGGATAAGCTTTTCCCTTTCTGTCTTCTCCCTCCATCAGGACAGGCCCCTTTACTCTCCAGGAGCCCTGGAGCGAGGGTGGAGGGAGGGGGTGCTGGGCTCTGAGGCTTCCTGGACCACAGGAACCTCCTAGTGGCCACCTGGGGAACTTTCTCACTAGACACCTCTTTGTCCAGTTCCTAAACCTTAGGGAGATTACAGATACTCTAGCAGTGGTTCTCAACCTTCCTAATGCCGTGACCCTTTAATACAGTTCCTCATGTTGTGGTGACCCCCGACCATAAAATTATTTTAGTTGCTACTTCATAACTGTAATTTTGCTACTGTTATGAATCATAATGTAAATATCTGATACGCAGGATGTATTTTCATTGTTCGCGACCCACAGGTTGAGAACTGCTGCCTAGAGCCTTCTTGTCTTTGATGCTTTGACTTAGAATTCAGTTGATATAACTTTGTGTAATCTTTTCTAATATATCCATTTACTTTTCCAATTACCTCAGGACATACCTTTATTTCATTTACCTCCTTGTTTTATTTATGGAATAAAAAGAAGACTAGTTTCATTTTCTAAAATAAATTATTTTCTAAAATTTTCAATACCTTTTTTTTCTGATTGTACAAAAACATGCATGTTTATTGCAGAACATTTGGAAAATAATAAGAAAATAAATTACTCACAATACTGTTATCCAGAGCTATCCACTAGAAACATTGTAGGAAATTTCTTTTTAAAGTTCTTTTGTATGTATATATAAATAACTTTCACAATTTAATTTGGATTATGTTACACTCTTGTTTTTTATAATCAGATATTGTTCACTCAATATTTTATATTTTAAGTATTTTTCAATGTCAGCATTGATTCAACTTTATGTCTCATATTCCCAAGTCTAATAATACTTTATCTAGTGATTACTATGTCCCTGGCACCACTATAAACACTTTATATAGATTATCCCCTTAAATCCTCAAAATAACCAGTGATGTAGACACTGTTATTAGCCACATTTTAAAGATTGGAAGACTGAGACAGATAGATGCTTGATAAAGTAACACAACTAGCAAATTCTAAAGTTAGAATTTGAGCTCCAAAGTCCAGCTCTAGAGTTTGTGCAACTAATTATTACATTATTATACCACCCCTTGTCGGCATTTCTGTCATCTTTAACTTCAAATCTATCCAGAATTAAACAGCTTCTCTCTACTCTCTTACCACTTCCCTGGTATAAGGTGCTATTATCTTTCACTTGGATTATTCCAAAAGCTTCACATCTGGTCTTTCTGCTTCTGACTTGCCTGTTCACAGACTATTGTCAGCACAACAGCCAGAAATATTCTTTTAGAACATAAGTACCATTGAGTTGTTTCCTTGGTTAAAATCTTCCAGTTGCTTCCATTTCACTCAGAACAAGAGCCAAAGTCCCTTCTTAGGCTGGCTCTGTGTTTATTTCTTACTCCCTTTCTCCTTGCTCAGTGGCTCCCTCACCCCCACGCCGCACCGCCCTCTATTGTTCCTCAAGTGCACCGCAGGGCATACATTTTTGCTGTCCCCTGTGCATGGAATATTCTGCCACAGGAGAGCCATGTGAATTGATTTACCTCTCTAAGGTCATTTTGCAAATGTAACCATCTCAGAAAAACTTTCCCTTACTAACATTTTTAATTTGACAGACATGTATCTTGTGAAATAATTCCTGCCACTGAGTTAATTAACATACCTTTTTCAGGAGCCTCTTATGTCACCACCATAACTCCTCACTCCCTAACCATTTTTTTTTTTCAATCCTCTCACACGAGGATATGTTTAGAGAGTAGAGGGGAGAGAGAAAGAGAAATGCTTGATGTGAGAAATATCGATAGGTTGCCTCCAGGATGCACCCCAACTGGGGATCAAACCTGAAACCTCAGTATGTGCCCTGACCAGGAATTGAACTCTCAACCTTTTGTGTACGGGATGATGCTCCAACCAACTGAATCATTTGACCAAGGCCACTCCCTAACCATTCTTTAAATTGCAAGCATTCTCGCAATTCCTCCTTGTCTAAAATGACAATACCATTTCGCCTCCCTTAATTTTTATTACTATATTAATAAATTAATGTTTATTATATACAGACATAAAGTTCGATTATTAGTCTTCTGACTAGAACAGGCAAAGTATGTGTCCTATTGCTTACATGTCAAGAATTTTCTCTCACAAAGATAAGCTCAACATATATCTTCTAGATTTATATGTTACTCTTTAAAAGTACTAATTCTTTAATGTATCTGGGACTCATTTAGCTATATGATATGAAATAAAATTTTTCTTTAAATCATTTTATACCGTCTACTTTAAGTTGTGATACTTGCTTTGCCATATATTAACATGTATCTTTTTATTATTCTCTCTGGCCAGAATTGTGTAAAGCCCATACTATTTTAATGATTATAGTTCTAAAAATGTTTGAAAATGTGATAGAGCAAGTTAACGCATGATCAGTGGTGAGGTTCCCTTTTCGTAAACATTTTCTCAGGTTTTTTCATCACTTTATTCCTACAAAGTTAATTTAGAATTATGTCTGTCCCCTACTTCCAAAATGGAACTTTGATTAGAATTTCATTAAGATTACAAATTATTTGGGAAGAATCAATACCTTTAAGGCAATTCAGTGCTTTTCTTAATCAAAGAACATGTATATTTTATTTATTTATATCTATGATTTGTTTTAAAGGGACTTTAGGTTGCTGATATCAACTTATAAATTATAAAATCTTTAATAAGGGGATAAGGAAAATAGGACAAGAAGAGGAGGAAAACAAAATATAAATGTAACTAGAAGTGAGCTCAATACACAACATGCATTCCAAATGCTTCTGCACCCTCCGTGAAGGCGATCTGCCAATGGAGAAAGTAATTAGGTATAATGTCAGCTTGGGTTGTTGTAGATAGACCTTATCAAGTTGTGAAAGTTTCCCTCTATTCCTAGTTTACTGAAGGCTTTCATCATCTATGGTCATTGGACTTCGCCAAATGTTTTCTCTGTTTTTATTGATATCTCATTGTGGTTTTGATTTGTATATCCCTAAAGATTACTTATGGTAAGCATCTTTTCATGTGCTTATTGGTCATTTATATATTGTCTTCAGAAAAATATCTATTTAAGCCCTTTGCCCATTTTTCAAATGGGTATTTGATTTTTTGTTGCGTTGAGTTGTAGAAGTTACTTCTATATTCTGATATAACCCATATAAGATATATGATTTGCAACGTTTTTTTTTCTTTCATTCTGTAGGTTGCCTTTTTAATCTCTTGACTTTTTTCCTTTCATGTGCCGGACTTTTTAAGTTTGATGAAGTTCCATGTGACGACTTTTTATTTTGTTGCCTGTGCTTTTCATGTTGTGTCCAAGAAATTATTGCCAAATCCTAGCCCAATGAGATATATGGATCAGTGGTAACAAGGGTTAAAGAAAAAGGTCTGACTAGAAAGTATCAGCCCAAGGACATTTTGAAACTTTTCTGTATTTTGATTATGGAAGTAATTACATGCCTGTCAGCCAAATCTCATAGAACTATGCAACATAAATATTGAATTTTATTGTTTATACATTTAAAATAAATTTTAAAAGATTAAAATACCCTCCAAATTTCTATTTGAGTCAGAAAATGGAATACAGATATATAGAAATACATACATTTATATGTGTATATACAGTGCTTTTTCTTAAAAGACAATGAAAAATTTACTATCTTTACCTTCTTTATTATTCCAACATTCCATCTTACAAGAAAATAAGTAATAGGATTTTTGTCTTCCTATTATAAAGACTATGTACTTAGCAATGCTGCTAAAGTATTCTGTCTTAGAAGAGAAGAGATTATGGGCTTTTTGATAAATCTTTGCTGCTACATGTATGGTTGTTCTGTTAGGAGAATCTGCTATCTTGGTAGTTTTCTGAAACGAGTTGTTTAACAGGAAGAATCAATGAAGCTACTGATTGATTAATGAGCAGGAAGACTCAGAATGCTGCTATCTTTATTAACACTGAAAAAGTATAGATTTTTAGGAGAAACAGAGCAAAGACATATTATGTGAAACATTTAGTCTAGCCCTAGCTCATTGTTCTCAGGAACCAATTTATATCTGCATGTTGATGAAAAATAAACTTTCAATAAATAATATTTTGGAGAGTGAGAAATTAGGTTGTAGTATTGTGGGATCAGACTGATTAAATTCTATAAACATCTGATGAAATTAAAGTTAGTCTTTGTACTTTTAAGTGTTTCTTCTCCTAAATATTCATTATCTACTTTACTCCCCATTTGCTTTTGTTTCTTTTGTTTAATAGAAGATAATAAAATACTTTCATTTTAGGTATGTTATGGATTGTTCTAAATCCTTCCAAAAGCCACTAGATTTAGTGAAATAGTCAACTCCATCAGGGTCTTAACCAGCTTGAAAAATATTCTTAAAACTAGTCAGTCAGAAGTAAAATCATCAAAGTGGACAGATAGAAATAATATTCAATTGTTTTTCTACAATTAATTTTCTGTTCTCAATCCCTTGCAGATCTTTCTCCATGTCCATGTTATGTTGTTTTTGTGGCCATGGAAATATTCAAAATAAGAGGAATTGATAGAAAACTCATTACATATGTATATTACACACACACACACACACACACACACACACAGATGCTTACTTTCTTTATTTTGCATGAGACCACTCTGTTAAAACTTTCTCTAGAAACAAATACAATATTATAATGACAAATTTTCTAATTTGAATAATTTTCTGACTAAATGTTGAACTCTACCAGGTAATTTGTGTTGATGAATCAATGTGAGGATTTATTAAAAGTTGAACAACATGCCATTTTCTGCTTCTGCCTGATTTACTGAGGAGTGCCTCAAATATATTAAGACTCATGTTTATGATGAATGTTAGTGTTTAGGATCCAGAGATCAAGGAAAGTAAATGTGTGACCACCCAGGAGAGAGACATGTGAGGTGATGACTATAGAATGGGACAACAGGTCAATCCTTTGGGACTAGGAAACAATGGGGGGATTGAATGGCCAACAAGAACCCATTGTCCCCTACATGTTACCTTAGTAGAAAATTTAAGTCTATGATACCTTTGTCCCTCTACCTCTGGAATCTGTGCACATAAATCTTGTTCCAGCTCAGGTTCCTGTATCAGAACCTTTTCAGTGACCTAGATGTCAGCAGTTTCTGCTTGTACTACCCAGAAGGTGTTAGGTTAATGGAAAAGATAAAATAATTATTTATTAGAGTGCAATGTTTCTTTGATAGACAACTTTGAATACATGTTTCTCATAGAAATATTGCATTATTGTTGTAATAATATAATACTATGCCCCAGATATATTTAGAGATACAAATATCTTGTATAATATTGTTCCCCACAGAAAAATACCTTCCAACTTCTAAACAACAGATTTATAATCAAACTTTTGGAACCCTGCCCATTGTTGTAGGTGGAATTTCAGGTAGATATATTTGCATCTATGTTGTTTTCTTCATTACTATAAACTCTGGGCACTAGGGATAAGGTTAAACCTTTTTATTAGATTAGTAAGGAAGATAGAGTATCTACTTTGTGCCACAAGTCAGGCTCTAGAGGATAAGAAATTAATCACCATCAATTGTTTATTATATACAAATTTGGCTGTGGTCTATGCTTGGCCATTTCAAAAGGAACTAAACAAATCTAGTCTCTTCCCCCTGGGAACTTAAAATCAAATATAGGCTATTCTAATAAAGCGATAGAGCTCCAAGAAACATGTAAATTAAATAAGAAGTACTTATCAGTCAAAAATAAATTGAATTAAATGAGAGCTGAGCTTCCCAAAGAGTTCTGAAAGGTTACAATGCAGTGAAGGGCTGCACTGGTGATGTGCTCCCTGAGTTGCTTTGCTCTGCCCACCCCCCAAACTGTGGAGGATTTCCCCTGAATTTAGAGCTTTGGGAACTTTAAGGGTCTCATAGGGAACTTCTCAGTCTCAACACTGTACCTGTGAGGATAACATAATCCTACCAGACCCTCCCTTTATTCTCTACAGTCATTTCAGACTTAGAACTTGATCTTTCATTTTGAAAATAAGGAATTCCTTCCATTTTGGCATGTTGGTTCGGTTGAAGGACATAAAGAAATTCTGGCCTCACACATAATTGGAAACGGGAGGAGTGTTTTGGCAGTCTTTTTAAAATAATTTGATACCTACCAAAACTTGATACATAGTCGTTTCTTAAAAGTAGTTGCAATATGGAAGAAGTGGTGAAGTTTGGCCTGAGGGAAGGTACAAAGCAGAAGTTGGCAAACTATGGCCTGTAAGCCATATAAGTTCTTCTGTTGGTTTTGTAAATAAAGTTATAATGGAACACAGTTACATTTATTTGTCTATAGTTTGTCTATGATCACTTTCATTTTATAACATCAGAGCAAAATAGTTGTGATACAGAGCATACTGCCCAAAAGGTCTATAATATTTACTCTCTGATCTTTTACTGAAAAACTTTGACAATTCCTGGTGTAGAGTCAGAGCTCATATGATTAAGTGAGAGTTTTACAATTACAACTCTCTCCTGATGGTAGAATAGCACAACAGAAACTCTGCTTTCTTTCAAGTTTAGTCCTTGGTGTAGTGGATTGGGTTAGGCAACATGACAAAGTGCCTTGGGGTAATAGATTGTGTATATCTACCACATCTTCTTTATCCAATCATCTATCACAGGATACTTGGGTTGTGTCCATGTCTTGGCCATCATGAATAACACTGCAATGAACATAGGGGTGCATATATCTTTGCAAATAAATGTTTTCAGATGTTCCAGGTAGATACCCAAAAGAGGGTTGGTGGGTCATATGGTAACTCTATTCTTATTTTGTTGAGGAACCTCCATACTGTTTTCTATAGTGTCTGTACCAGTTTACACTCCCACCAGCAGTGAATGATAAGTCCTTTTTTTCTCCATAACCTCTCCATCACTTGTTAATAACATGTCTTGATACCAATAGTCATTCTAAGAGGTATGAGGTGGTATCTCATTGAAGTTTTAATTTGCATTTCCATAGCTAGTGAAGTTGAGCACCTTTTCATATATCTCTTGGCCATTTGTATATCTTCTTAGAAAAAGTATCTGTTCAGGTCCTCTGCCCATTTTTAAATTGGATTGTGTGTTTGGTGTTGAGTTATATGAGTTCTTTATATGTTTTAGATATTAACACCTTGTTGGAGCAGTTGTTTGCAAACATCTTCTCTCATTCAGTTGGTTGCCATTTTGTGCTCTATTTTTTATTTTAGAAAAATAACTGATAGCTGGGGCTATGGAGCTCACTATCAAAGCACTTTCTTTTACAAATAATTTTTAACTTTTGTGGCTATGGCACATTTCTATCATCTACAGTTACTCCTCAAGGTAGACCTCATTATACACCTATTTTCTCAAGAAAACTTGACTCAATCCAAATAAAAGGGCACTTCAAAAGGTAAGCCTTAATAATGAACAAAAGTACATTGTTGCCATAAGTTGCAATTTTTAAGAATTCATACAGAATCTTAGGACCATTTTAATATTGGAAAAGCCACAATTAGTACTATCTATCAAATAATGGAAAGTGATGACACTAGAAATATCATACTGATTAGTTTTACTTGGATGCTTCAAAAAATAATTAAGCAAACCATCAATTAATGATGCAGTTACAAAAAAAAAACCCTCCCTGGGATAAAAATTATCATAGTTTGATAACAAACTGTTCCTTTCAGCTCTCCTTATAGAACTGCAAAAATTATATCTTTCAGTATTTCAAGAAAAATATTAGTACATTTGCTCTTTATTGGGAAGAGTTTACTTCATTTACCGATTTTTATATATCTTAAGGTCTTCCTAAGAAGTTGTGTATAAACAGAACTTCAAGTTACATGTGTTAAGAATATGTCTTTTTAAAAATCTTATAAATTCACATTAAAATCCTGGCTCTTACATTGTATTTCAAGTTATTCTGTGGATTATTTAATCTCTCTGAAGTTCAGTTTCTTAAATATAAAATGGGGCAACAATAGTATTCATTTCATAATGTATGGTGAGTATTAAATGAGATAATACTAGTAAATGTAAAGCAATATAACATTATCTGGTATATGGAAAATGCTAAAAAAATTACATTAATATTATTATGCTACCTGTATTGGGGAAGATAACTATGGTGTTCCACCACAAGCACCTTGGTAAAATCAGATGTTATATCAATATGCTTTCTTCTACTTGATTGAGTTTTACTTTTTGTCTTTGGCATTTGAGTTTTTGCCTGTTTTGCTTTCTTGTTTTCAATAAATGTGTGTTCCTTCAGTGGGTTTCCTTAAAGTAGCTAGATTTACTCTATATTTTTGACAGATCAATACTTGTACCATAATTACTTGCCAATATCTTTTAATGGCAAACCTGTAGCACACATGCATTATTTCAATTTTCCACTCCAAGAAAAAGAAGACATCATTAATCAATGACAATATTTCTTTTGCACCTGAGTTCTAATGCAGCTCAGCATCCTTCTCAATACACCACTCCTGCAAGACAAGGACTGTAGATCAAAGATAATAGATGAGCTTAAATCTGGTTGGCATCCCTGATGTAGCAGATGGTGCCTGTTAAATTTTCATGATCTGTATCTTTTATCCTCCCAAACCTGCCAGTCCTTTTAATTTTCTTCCATGTCTATCTTTTTTTTCCACCTGAGTAAGTCTTGGGTCAACCAGTGATGGCCACGCACTCCATCATATCTAAGATCCACTGCTGATATTGATACTAAGATGTTGCTTATTGAACTTCTATACTACAAGGAGCTGCCTAGAAAATCATGTCTGCCCTTATGGAATTTATAGACTAGTTGATTATATGAACATTCACAAATAGCCACCTTTAAAATTTTAAATTACAGCTGAATTAAATGAAAACTGTATACAACAGGAGTCCTAACTAAATCCAGTTGGTCAGAAAAAGCTTCCCTAAGGTAGTGATGTTTGTGCTAGGATGCAAAAGATGAACAGGACTTAAGTAAAAGTAGGAAGTGGTAAGAGGTAAAAATATTCCAGGCAGAGAGGTCAATATGAGTGGAAGTATAGGAATATAAAGAACTCGTTGTGTTTAGAGAACTGAACAGGCTAGCCCTCACAAATCCCATAGGGAGAGCTTGGAAAATAAATATCCTGACTTCACTTTCTTCCATGTCTTTTCTCCCTCCTTCTAACATCCTGCTGATGCTACAGGTAGGCAAAATCCAGTTCTCAATCTGAGTCCAGAAGACAAGGGCAGAGCATTTTGGAGAATGGTGAGTAATGATTCTGGAGAGCCATGGAAAGATACCCAACACAGTCACCCACTAAGTTGGGGGAATGGAAAGGACTTTATTCATGAAGCATCAGTGAAGAACAGCATAACAAGGCCAAAATTATAATGCTCAACGTGTCTCAGAGCGCTGGCAGTCAAATCCAAACTGCCAGACCACGACCATACAGGACCTGCTTATGTTTCTTCCATAAGCAAAACATAAGAAAACCGAGGTCTCTGTTCTTTTTGCTTTTGCCAAATGGCCCCTTTAATTGGTACTGGTCACCCAGCACACATCAGTGATAGGACACTCATCACTCTGCATACAACAGGTGTTGGATGGTACTTGATTATAAGAGAAATATCTTAGGGAGTTGATTTCTTCACATTGATGATGGGGGGGCGGGGTGGGTGGAAATCAGGCAGACTATATGTGACTTTGTGCCTATGAACAGTGACATTAGTCTAACTTCCTTGTTTCTGACATTCTTTTTCACCTATCAAGACATTGCTTATGACTACTAATCAGTTTCACAACTTTATTCTTACATGAACGTTCAATTATCTAATTTTGAGGATGCTGGTTATTTTCAAGACAGTTTCTCTTTCTTTTATTGACTGTTATTATATCTCTGGTGTTTAAAAAAAAAGTTCCCTAAATTTCAATCTTCAGAGAAAATAGTGAGAGCTTGGGCTGCCTAACTTCGGAAATTCTCAGAACTTTCCCTTTTCATCTCATAATACCTTTCTTGCTAACCTCTCAGAATTCTTGGAAAATAAAATAACATAATACAAAAGGAACCTTTTTTTAAATGTTTAGCTTTAATCTTGTGCTTCTTTCTACAGGTTTCTCAATCTTCTGGAATTGGCTGAATTTTATTTTATTTTCATTTGTATGTGAGAAACTTATTTTTTAATCTTATCTGTTTTCATTGTAATAATAAGAAAAGCCCAGATCCAGAAGCACAAGCGGATGCCCGCATATACATACATCCCCAGAGAAACAATATTCAGACAATTTTATTATTTCTAATGTTCAGGCTTTACAGTTCTTGGAAACAGGGCCAATGAGTTCACATCTAGAAGCAATGGTGAGAAACATGGCCACTGACACCTTTAAGAGGAAAAAATACTGTAACTTCACAATGAGTTCTTGTGTTTCCTTTGCATCCTTTTATTAATTGGCCCTTCCTTCATGAAGGATCTAAGGGCAGAATGCTGTGCTAAATGTTGCTTTCCTTATTACTATAAAAGATATAAACATTTTAGAGGATTTGAAAGTTAATTTTCCTCAATGTCCTTTTAAAATATAAATTACTTTCAGACATATAATTTTATTGTAAATGCAATCTGTATAGTAATAGAAGAGAGTAATATATATTGAGTTCCCACTAATTATTATAAATTATAGTATCATCGTGTAGTTCACCCAGACAAATTAACATTCATTAAAGAGTAATATGTATACGTTTTATGCCTAAAGTGAGTACTTGGATCTTGACCACAATGGCAGAATACATCTTCCAGGTTCAGAAATCTCTTCATATATTAATATTTAGAGAGGCTCTTTAACTGGAACTCTTGTAGTCTACAATGCCACTAAACCCACACTCTGAAAAGAGAACTGTATTGAGTGTTCTCTACATTTAACACAGGCATCGTTTTTAATGTAAAGTGATGTTTTGATGTAAATTTCCAATTCCTCCTCACCACCGACTGGTAAAACCCCTTGACTGCTATGTCTAAGAGCACTTTAATGAGCAAATTAGGATTCCTATTCATGTAGGCAGTACTGATCTCCTTCCATGTCTCTGCTAAGTCTGCCCTAGGATACTGTCTTTCCACATCAGAGAGCATTACCATATGGAATAAATGTTTAGTCTTTGCTTTTGCACTTCCTCAAAGCTCCCTTCCAGCAGAGAAACGTTACAACTACTATTAAGAAGGTATTGCTTTCCTCCATGATGTTTAAAACCTGTCCTTCTTATCACCCATGAAGCTGGGAAGGACCTGAATAGAATAGACATTTCTCCAAAGAGGACATACAAATGACCAAGAGACATATGAAAAAATGCTCAATGTCATTAATTATCAGAGAGCTGCAAATTAAGATGACAGAAGAGTCACTGTCTTTCTCTTCTCTTCTCTGAATGCTTTGTGTCTTAACGTATTTGAAAATTCCATGTGGTAGTATCTAATTAAAGAATGATCTCCAACTCACGTTCATTTTTACCCAAATGATCAAAATTGTGGATGCTGAGGTATGGCCCATATTTGATACACAAACTCTTGCTATAGTATCTCCAGGAGGTGGTTAGTATTTAAAATATGTACTAGTACATCTAATAGTATATAAGTGACATTTTAAAAATGTGGAATAACTGTCTTCATTTCTTCTAGACACAAGGCACAAATGTCCAATTGATCATAATATATTTTCTGTCAAACCCAAATATAAATTGATCTAAGTGATGAGATGATACCTCCCGGCCTCCTTAAGAGTACTACATTTGTGGCAAAGTATAAAAAGATAATCCATGTTACTGTAAATAGGGCTATGCAGGAAATAATTAACTTGAAATAAAAATATTGAAAAGGAAAATGGGAGGAAAGAAAGATTCACTTCTATCACCCCATTGGAGCTGATTCTAAAAAAAGGCCATTTACTTTAAGATAAAAGTGAATAGTAACTCACTTTAATGAATCACTAATTTGGTCTAAAATTTGCTATAATTTAATGTGACTAAGGAAATATTATGGCTCATAACTCTATGTCCAGCACTTAAAATAGTACCTCAGAGTATATTTGTCAATCATTATTTATCACTTCTGAAGTCCAATATTCCTGCTTCCTTGATGACCATATGTTATGAACTATAAGCCTTCTCTATCCCAGGCCACTTCTGATTAAACTATTACTTCCTCCAGAATTTAGAAACTAATTAAAGTCGGAACATAGGCCAGAGATTTTCGGTGTCACA
Organism: Myotis yumanensis; assembly: GCF_028538775.1. Classification (NCBI taxonomy): domain Eukaryota; kingdom Metazoa; phylum Chordata; class Mammalia; order Chiroptera; family Vespertilionidae; genus Myotis; species Myotis yumanensis. The sequence goes on along the minus strand of NW_027223760.1, from coordinate 47,851,161 downwards.
ACTTACTCTTTGAAAACTTTTAGAGGATAAAGTAGAAAAAATATATTTTTCATTTTAAAAAATCATTTATTAATATTATTACTTCAAACTAGAAACAATCCAATGTTCATTAACTGGTAAATGGATAAAAAATGTTGTATATACCTACAATGGAATACTATTCATCAATAAAAATTTTAAAATCTATCAATATGTACTCAATATGAATGAATCTCAAAAATACTACACTATGTGAAAGAAGGCAGACACAAAATTCTATATATTATATGGCCCCACCTACATAAAATATCTAGAAAAGGCAAATGTACAGAGACAGAAAGATCAGTAGTTTCCTGGGGCTAGAGGTGGGAGCAGTGAATGACTCCCAACAAGCATGAGGAAACTTTTGGGGGTGATGGGATCTTCTAAAATTGCATCATGTTGATGGGTGCACAATACTGTAAGTGTACTAAAAATCACTGATATATAGATAGCTGCATGCATAAACTATATGGTATGTAAATTACACTTAAAAAAACACGCTTTTCTGAAAAATCCAACAAAGGTTGGGAGGGTAAAATTTATATGAAATAAATTTGACAGCATATTTATAAATGTTGATGCTGGGCGATGGGTAATGAGGAGCCCATTGCACCATTCCTTTTACATATATGTATGTTTGAAACTTTTCAGAATTAAAAGTAAAAGCAAAAAGAGAGTAAATGAATCATATTTTGATCTATTGTGGAACTTACCTTATTTATATCGTCTGGCTGGTATGCTATTAGCATATGCCATTCATAACCCTAAGTACTCATATTCATTTTTAACCAATAACTATGTTGACCCAAACTTTTTAATATGTCCTGTCTCAGCCATTTATCATTTTTAATAAGTCTAGAGAGCCATTTTCAATATAATTTCTCTCTTCAATTATAAATGAGCCAAATGCCTGATTTTCATGCAGGTCCACATTTCAAGAATCTTATTTAATACACTACAAGATTACTGAGGAATTCAATGCTCTGTGCCAATGCTGAGGAAATGGAAGGAAAAAAGGTGCTTTTCATACAGATTTCACGTGTCCTTCTTACTCATATTTTAGCTATTGATTATTATTTCCCTATGGAATTATGATATGCCTTAAATCATTCTGTAAGTATTTTTTTCATAAAGGAAATATAAACACTTGAATTTAATCCTATTTCCCCAGCTACTGCATTGGGAGGTGCTCATTCCTGCCAACAGCATGTACTGGGATCTTGAAATAGTAATCTAAATTCCCTTTATCTGAATCATCTCCAAGATTAGGACCTTAATTCTTAGACCCTTCTCCCCTTGCCTTGGAGATTGAATCCCAATCAATTTTTCTGAAAATATAACATTCTCACCCACCTAAGTGTCACCTCTTTGTGAAGTACTCTGTGTGTGTGTGTGTTTTTCTGCAATTAAAATTATTCATTCCTTCTGAGTTTTAATATCACTTTGATTATAATTCATTCTCAAATTTGTCACAGTATGATTTGTATTACAGGAAGATGCTGTCTCACCTGTCTTTCCAGTGAGGATATAAACTCTTTTTAAAAAAATATATTTTATTGATTTTTTACAGAGAGGAAGGGAGAGAGAGAGAGTTAGAGACATCGATGAGAGAGAAACATCGATCAGCTGCCTCCTGAACACCCCCACTGGGGATGTGCCCGCAACCAAGGTACATGCCCTTGACTGGAATCGAACCTGGGACCCTTCAGTCTTCAGGCCGATGCTCTATCCACTGAGCCAAACCAGTCAGGGGAATAAACTCTTTCAAATATATGACTTTGGCCAAACCACATTCTGGTAATCTTTGAAGCTCAGAGGTCAGTGTAGTGATCCCCCAAAATGTTTATTGAATGGGACTGATCTAGAGCTCAACTTATCCAATGTCTACATTTTACAGTTAAAGAAACTCAGCCTAGACTGGACAGTATTTCCTTACCTTTTTCACATCATGACACACACAAAAATATTAACACTAAGGTAATTAAAGTAGACTGCCTCAAGGAAGAAGCTACGTCCCTGGAAGCTCCAGCTGGCCCAAGCACCCCATCCCCACCTACTCTGCTCCTCTCTGGACACCAGAAAGGCTGAGCAGATCATTATCTCAACCTGGTTATAACCCATTCACAGCACAGACCTCCGCCAAGGCAAAGGAGGCCAGAGAGAGTCTCTGCTTGTGTCTGCCTCAAGGTCATCCAGCTTCCTAGCTCCAAATACTTCTCCTGTTCAATTGAAATTAATTTGTATAACAATACATTTATTAGTGATTAAAACACATCCTTTTTCATTTAGATGGTGGACAACTTCCCCTGGCTTTTTTCTATATAACACTCTGTAAATTAAAATCATCTTAGCTATGCTCTCCAAAATGTGAGTGGGATGTTTTGAATAAATATTGGGTTTTATTTTCAATATCCCCAGATGCAATGGTCCTATCCATCCCAGGTTTCAGGTCATGGACATTTTCCTTCATTAAGAAAAAAAAGTAATTAAAAATGACCGTTTATGGTTGTGTTATATAAAGATGAATATAATCCAAGCATCATTCATTATTATGTATTCATTATTATGTTTTTTATTAGTTTAAAAGGAATTATACATAAAGCATTTTCTTGGGCCCTTGGCACTGATTTTTGGCTGTGAAGTTCACACACACTGGGGTTCTTTAGTTAACCATCCCATGTGCTAAATTTCTGAATGTCTCCAGCAGCGGAACAATTGGCCTCAGCTATGATTGGACAGAAAGGTAGCAGAGTTGAATGTATAAGCAGGACTAAAAGCAGTGTATTCTAATTTCTACTCTAGGACACATTAATGTGCTCTTGGGCAAGTCCATTGAATTTAGCATAATTACCTTTGTTTGTTCACTTAAAAATAACTCATGAAAGGTGAAGTTGGAACACTTTAAATAATTATATAAGACTTCATACTGTGAATAAAGTTGCCTACCGACCTACATTGGGTAACTGACATCTGTCACAGAAACCAAATACAAAATTTAAATTCTTAGGCTTCAAAGAATCTGATCTCTCATGCTTCCTAGCTCCTAATTATTTTCGACAAGAAAACGCGTTCATGTTTTCCAGAGAACAGGTGCCCCTGAATTAGTGCGAGGCATGATAGACAGAGCAGAGTAAATGGCTTAGTTCCTGCTCTTAGCTCTATGGTAAAGTCAGACTGCCCTTCCTTGCTTTCTCCTTTTCCATGGGTTTAATTCAAAAGTCTTTCTCACTAGTGTACCCAAGTGAAAACTGATGTGAGATGAGGAGTTTCTTACCTTCAGTCAAATTCCATTCCTTTTATCATTTCCAGGTGGGTTGAGATCTGATCAAACACTAAAAGTCTAGGTTCCTGCTAGCTATTTTCTGCATTCTTTTGATATGCATAATAGGGCCTGCTGCTAGTTTCATTCTGATGATTGCCAACTTCCACACCAGAGAGATGGAAATGTTTTACAACAGCATTTATCTCATTTATTTACGGGAACTGCTTTCCTTGGGGAATTTAGCACCTCTTCCCTGTTGAGGCCTCAGACTGGGTGCTGTGTACTAGTGAGGGCTCTGTCTACCTCAGACTCAAGAACTTTCTGTTGCTTCCTCTGCAAGGCTCAGCATTGGGACAGTGACTGGACCTGCACTCTCCTCTCAGTCTGAGCACCTGGGGGTGGGAGTGTGGCCTGGAATCGGTACTAAGAGAAGCAGCAATAGTATTTGTGGGTTTTAATTTATTCATTCAAAAATTATTTATTAAGTGCTTACAAATTACCAAGTGTTAGATTACAACACATAAAGAGGAAAGACATAAAGAGGAACTCTCTAAAAGAGTTCACATAATCTGAGGGAAGGGGCAATAAGAAATGACCCTTATATTGGGGATAGAAAAACGCTATCATTGAAAAAAATTAGGAAAAGATCTGTGCGTGCTCTACAATGGAGTAATATCAAGATGGTGACAGTTTGTGGTTAAGACTAGATACATTTTGACTATTCCCTTATTTGGGCTTACTGTGTTTTTCCTACTTCGTAGTTTCCATAGTTGATAGGTACTCTTCTGTGAGTTCTGTTTCAAACCTGTTATTTCATATTATCCTGAATTCTGTTCATTTTTAAACTCATCTTTCCCCAACACCATTTTCTTATATTCTTCCCAGATTTTCCACCAAAGAAGTGAAGTGTTCACTTTAGAAGTTAAATAGAAAAAAAACACACCCATGCTTTTCAAATGTAGAGGCAAGGTGCTGTATTGGCTTCCCATGATTGCTGTGAGACATTATCACAAACTTGGTGGCTTAAAACAACACAGATTTATTGTCTTCCAGTTCTGGAAGCCAAAAATTCAAAATTAGTTTCACTGCATTAAATAAAGATGTCAATATGTTTGTATTACTTCTGGAGGCTCTGAGGTGAATTCATTTCCTTGCCTTTTCCAGCCACTAAAGGCCACTTATATTCCTTGGCTTGGGGCCCCTTTCTCTATCTTCAAAGTTCATCAATTTAATCTCTACTTCCAATGTCACATGGCCTTCTCCCTGATTCTGTTCCTCCTATACTGTGACTACATGGATTCACCCAAATAATCCACGATAATCACAAAATCTTTCATTGCTTCTGCAAAATTTCTTTTGCTTTATAAGGCATTATTTATGGGTTCCAGGAATTAGACTGTGGACATATTTGGGGGACCATTATTCATCTTACCATAAGTATTTTGAACCCAGAGAATTCATGAAATATATTCAGGGCTAATGTTTCTGGGTGGTGCATTCTATACCACCATATATTTCCCCAGTCCTCAGTCTACTCCTGGACCTGATTATATGTCCAAAAGTAGATAACCTAGCTAAAGGGGTCATTCTTAATGTTTCCAATGTAAATGTTTCACAGTATTTCTCAATTTTTGTTTAAAATGTATATGGACATTTTTTAAAAATGCAACTGGTGTAATTCTGGTTCACTGACATTTAACTCATCTGAAAATTTCACTTGGGAAAATGTTCATATTTTCATAAAACTGGAGATGTTTCTCCCTCAATTCATGGTCTGAAAATGTAAAGATGATAGTTATTAAGTCAGAGTTGAGAAGCATGGAGAAACATTGTGTCTCATTTCCAGTGAGATCGACTTTTGCTCTAATTTTACATTTATTTAGTTCTTAAGTGAGAAATTAGTTTTTCTAAATTAAATTAAAATCATGAGTCAATAAAAGAACTGTGTGTGTTTGTGTGTGTGTTTTTTTTTCAAATGATAAAATGCTTCCTACATTTTCACTGAAATATGGATTTAACCTGCATTTGATAAAACCAATAAGTGCTAAAGCTATTTATACTTCCTTCCCCCAGCATCTGAGTAGCCTTGCAATGGAGAGATCAAGTTATGCAAAATAGTTCAGGTCTTAGGTATATACTTTATTCTCATTTCAATATCATTTCTTGTTTATTTATAAGAAGTATCAATAAAAGTGCTATATACTGTTAGAAATCAAAATATTTATTTTACACCACTAATGATAGAGAAACCTCAGTGATTCTTATAAGCAGGACATTTGTCAAAGATTAAGATGATAAGATGTAAAGACATCTCATATTTAGAGTTAAAAATGACATGCATAGCCATGATTCCTTTGTAAACATCTGTTGCTTATAGTGCATACACTTAGTATTTTCAGATATGAGACTCACCAATAATAAAAGTTTAATATATATTAATTGACTGTTGCTATGAATATCTTAATTTTTGCCATCTTCTCTCTTATATTTCAATTCCAGTCTTTAGGAAGGCAACATTGGGAGGTAACTAGAGCAAAACTAGGAGGCTGGATGCTCTTCTCAGCTTACCTGACACCAACAGGCATATTATTCAGAGCCAAACTTGCAAAACATTCTTGCTTCCTACATGATAATGTCTGCTGAGACACTATCCCCAGTAGGTTTTGAACATATGGGAGTAAAGGCCCCATATAAATGCATTGATATTTAGACTAAATTATCATATTTTATCATTTAATATTTATTCTATTTTACTTTCATACACACTTTAATGAGTTATTTTTATAGACCTCATGGTATCGAAAAAGATATACAGTAAGAAGATGCTGTATGGTTCAAATTTGGCTTTGCATTTGACTCATGAAATCCCCAATTTAATTGGTGCCAAGCTCTACCCTTTTTTAGGGGAAGCCACAATTAGTATAATTTCACTATGGCTATCTATGCCCTAAAAGACTCAGTATAACATAAAATATTATGAAATAGAATATGAAAATAGTGGAAAAATTATTATATACCTTTTTCATTTTTTCTATCTTCTTGGTTAAGCCTAGCTTTAAAATATATTATGCAATTTATCAGCTTTAGGATGTTTAAATAAACACATAATTAAGACTTCTTTCTCTTATGGAGTTTCTGCTTAATTCCCACCTTAAGCAAATATTTTTACATTGTTAATATAGACACTTATATGTGCTAAGATGCAAGTGCAGTGAGTATAATAATGAAAAAACTCATGATCAGGGAATAAAAGAGATAATATGGCAAGTAGCTTATTTTCTGAGATCTGTTTTTTCAGATATAATATGGGATTGATATTTACTTCATAGAACTATTGTGGAGATGAGATTAAAACATTTAAATTTCTTACTATTGTACTTGGGACGGGATTAAGCCCTCAAAAATAGTAGCTCTGATTGTAATTATTAGTAGCATTATCAAAATCATTATTACTTCAGAGTCCTTGTTAGGTACATGAATAAAATGAATCCTGAAGGACATTAAAATGTGCCACCACCTGGCAACTCTTCAGAGCCTAATTATGATTTGGTTGCAATAACATTTATTAAATACAAGAATCTTTATAACTACATATACCATCCCTCTTGTGTGAAAAATTTGCCCAAGATTCTGGGTACAGTGAATAGGACTCTAAATAGGCTGGTTTTTCAATAAATTGATCTCTGTCTTATGATATCTTTTAGACTTCCACTAAGGAAACTGTGCAAGCAAGCATGTCACCTAGTCTTCTGGGATTATTGTGACTCCTTTATTTTTCATGAGGTGCCTAGAGAAGGGCACTTTCAATTTCAGCTCCTTATTATTCTGCAGTCATTTCTGAAACATTCATAGGAGCATGTGTAAGGAACTGAATACAAGTGTGACTGAAGAAACCAGATCAGGTCAGAAGGACTCTTGACTACAAGACACAGAACCTCCAAAAAGCTTTTTGCAAAAAAAAGAAAAAAGAAAATATAATTTATTGGCTCTCTTAACTGGAAAATTTAAGAGCTGTGTTTTGAGGTTGAGATTGTTATAAAGAGAGAGAATTCTTATGGTGATTAAAAATGAGTGTGAGAACCTACATTAATATTAGAAAATAATTTTAAGCCAGTGAAAGTTCCTGCTAAAGCAAGTAAGATGATCAAATTTGAAGGTATTTTTTTTCCAGTAGGTAAGCAATGCATTTGTTCAATACATTTTAATAATGCACATGTCTGGACCATATCTGCTTGCCCCTCCACATAGGCTCTGCCTCCTCCACCTACTATATGCTTCAGGACGACTCACATAAATCAGCCTTCCTTATCCTCTAATTGTTGTTGTTGTTGTTAATCCTCACCCAAGGATATTTTTTCCACTGATTTTAGAGAGAGTGGAAGGGAGGGACAGAGACAAAGAGAAACACTGATGTGCGAGAGACACATCAATTGCTTGCCTCCTGCATGTGCCCAGGGCTGCAGACTGAGCTTGCAAGGGTTCATGCCCTTGAAAGGAATCCAATCCGTGACCTTTCGGAGAGCAGGTCAACACTCTAACCACTGAGCAGCCGGCTAGGGCCTTATCCTCTAATTTTGATCTGTTCAGCCAATATGAGGCTCTGCCTGGAAGTTTAAGGTCAGGAGGAGAGAATTCAGGGTATTTATTCCTGCAGTTTATCCCTGATCTGTCAAGAGTTGGCTAAGGCTGTGTTCTTTGACCAAAACTTGAGCTTCTGTTTGATGGGTCTTTTCTATACTTGGAGGTCTTAAAAGGTTCCAGAACACATTCACCTTCTTTCAAGCCTGCAGGTGATGGCAGCTGCTTTGCTAGCTCTTGAGTATTTTACCATTCTTCATTAGTATTGTTTAAACCTGCCACATATTTGTAAAAAAAAACCAAAACAACAACAACAAAAACAACCACCACAAACTGGTTTATTAAACTATTTCCAATAACCCCTAGGACCTTGCTTTTCCCTGCTAATTTCATGACTGATATAGTAATTTATATCAGGTCTGGTCCCTGGAAAAATAAACACCTTCAAAATGTAATTCTGTAATTGAGTTGTTCTCATATTGGATGGCTAAACTAACCCTACTGTGGAGATGGGAGGACGGGCCTTAGTGTTCCCAATTCTTCCTTTTCCTGCAATGGAATTATGCAACAATAATCTTGCATGGACTCAAGGTGGGCAGAGGAAAGTGCCTCGTTCCTTTATGGAAGTAGATGATGTTTCAAAAGCATGGGCCAAATGCCTCTGCGGGCACAGTGGTTTTGTGGGTTCCATGTTCATAATCTTTAGTCAAAGTAAGCAATATCAGAGGGCTTTCATCTCTATGGGTCTTTAGCCAACAGAATAATTAAACATCAATTCCACAGAGCAAGAAATTAAAGAAATAAATGAATGCCTTTGCTCTAGGTGGAGAGTGTCTAAATACTCAAAGCAAGCTGAAGTTTTCCAATGACCAATTAGGTAAAAAATGTGAGAAAATTACTTGAGTTAGAAAGTGTTTGATGAAATATGTTTACCTTCTCTGGTAATCAGAGGGCAGTGATGTGAAGTGGGGAAAAGCTTTAAATCAGGCATAATGTGAACTTTGTTAGAATTTTCACCTTTATATTTAGTATAATTTTTGTTGAGCAGATCATTTAATCTGTGTTATGTCAATTTAGCATTTTAAAATGAGAGTTCAAGAGACCTCTAATTTTGCTTCAGCCTTTTAGTTCTTTTTGAAATTTCTGGCTTCCAAGAGGTCTTCCAAAGCCTCAGCAACTTAGTGAAGTCAATCGGGACTTTCAACACAGTGTTCCAAGTAGGAAATGGGATATAAACACAGACGGAGTGTCTCAGTGACCTTTCAAATAGTGGCACCGTGATGGTTGCAAAGTAGTATCATAGCCTAGCACTGTCAAAACCATGAAACAAACCATTTAAACTAAATGCCAACAAATTCAAAAAACAAAAAAAAGGAAAAGAAAAGAAAGAGTACCACTGAATAACCTCCTGCATGGCATTCCATTCAGAATCCACGTAGAAATTTAGGGTAGTTACAACCTTCTCATAAACAATTTAAACCTTACGTACAGGGAAGTATGAGTAGTCTATTGGCAGGATTGGAGAACAGCAAAACATTTCCTCTAGCATCAAGTAGTTCCCAACATTATCTCCAGGCTAACAGAGAAAAGGCTGCAAAAACATAAAAAAGGCTCACAGAGGTGTGCCAGGGCAGCTGGTGCTGGCCTTCATTTGCTGGAAGATGTGCCAACCTCTCGCTTCAGGGGGAAGGTTTAGTGAGGGCAAGTGTGGTGGCCATCTGGGATCCTTCAGGGCTGGTATTGGGGTGGGTGCTTTTTTCCTCAAAGTTAAAATGCAGGGAGTTGAGCTACCAAATGGGTTATTAACAGGAAAGGTGGCTTGAAATGAGTACTGGGTACCAATTATAGACAAAAATTGGGGCCAGAGACCCAGGAATACAGGAATGAAGAACAGTAAGTTAAAATGGAGAAAGAGGTGGGCTTGGGGAAATGTGAACAAATACTGGAGCGAAAGGGTCATTGTTTGGGATAGAACTTTTAGACACTTCCAACATATGTGTGTAGAATTCTGGGGTAAAAGAGGGATAAAGCAATAAATATCACATCTCTTCAATGTCCAGGTTCTGAACAAGTTGTGAGAAAAAAAATAGTAATTATGGAGAGCAAATTATCACTTCTATTATTTAGTGGCTAGGTTGGACGACTTTTACGTGGGATATTGAAGTAGGACTGCCACCATTGGAATCCTGAATTAGATAGACTTAGGCACCCCACAGCAACCAGTGCTGGACCAGAAGCAGAGGAGAACCTGTCTTGTAAGCAGGCTTGGTTCCTGAGAGACAAGTGGAGCTGAGCCAAATCTGTCTAGTTACCCTACCCAAGTTTACACGGGGAGAGATCTAGGTTTTATTGAGTAAGTTCCATTCACAGAAAAGGAACATTAGGAATAGGGACGGCACCCTCCCCACTCATAGGAAATGGCTAAGTTTGATGGATTGCTAGGGTGGTGGGAAGAGCTCAGAATTATATGGAAGGATTAGCCAGGGGAAGTAGAAGTCACAGTGCTGTGCTCCAGGACCTGAAAGGCAGGCAGTGCTCATCAAAACCCAACCTCCATGTAATTCAAATGTTTTTAAGAGCCTTAAAAACTGAGCCAAGGTAAGAGGGTATTAATCAACCCCAAATTTTCATCATCACATTCCTGTATTTGTCTGTATTCCCTATAGTTGCTTAGCACTTTATATGTTTCAAAATTCTTCCATGTATTGTCATTTGTTCACACTCATAATCATCCTTTTGGGGGAGATAAGACTATCATCATTATATCTATTTTACATAAAAGTACAGAGGGCTAAGATGTGTTCTTGGAAGATATTTAGTAGAACTAAAACAAGAACATAGAATCCCTAAAATTTTTATGACTAGACTATGAAACTTGACATACTTGATGGCATAAGTAGAGGCTAAGAAAGTTATGATATGTTTCTTAACATATTGGCCTCATTCTCAGAATATAAAAATTCAAATACCTGGAGTTTCAGGCTGGGCCAGTTATCAGGAACCACCTTGTATAGAAATCTTTGACCCATTCAATCCATGAGCTAAAATTCTACACAGTACCATATAAAGAAAAATCAGTTGTGTATTTTTTTTTTTTTAAATTAAATCTTTATTGTTCAGATTATTACATTTGTTCCTCTTTTTTCCCCCCATAACTCCCCTCCTTCCAGCTCCCACCCCACCCTCCACCCTCACTCCCCACCCACTGTGTTCATCCATAGGTGCATGATTTTTGTCCAGTCACTTCCCGCATCTCCCACACCCCTTTTTCCCCCAAGAATAGTCAGTCTATTCCCTTTCTATGTCCCTGATTCTATTATAATCACCAGTTCATTCTGTACATCAGGTTATTTATTCACTTGATTCTTAGATTCATTTGTTGATAGATGCATGTTTGTTGTTCATAATTTGTATCTTTACCTTTTTCTTCTTCTTCCTCTTCTTAAAGGATACCTTTCAGCATTTCATATAATACTGGTTTGGCGGTGGTGAACTCCTTTAGCTTTTCCTTATCTGTGAAGCTCTTTATCTGACCTTCAATTCTGAATGATAGCTTTGCTGGATAAAGTAATCTTGGTTGTAGGTTCTTGGTATTCAGCACTTTGAATATTTCTTGCCATTCCCTTCTGGCCTGCAAAGTTTCTGTTGAGAAATCAGCTGACAGTCGTATGGGTATTCCCTTGTAGGTAATTGAGCCTCTTTCTCTTGCTGCTTTTAAGATTCTCTCTTTGTCTTTTGCTCTTGGCATTTTAATGATGATGTGTCTTGGTGTGGTCCTCTTTGGATTCCTTTTGTTTGGGGTTCTCTGCGCTTCTTGGACCTGTAAGTCCATTTCTTTCACCAGGTGGGGGAAGTTTTCTGCCATTATTTCTTGAAATAGGTTTTCAATATCTTGCTGTCTCTCATCTTCTGGGACTCCAATGACTCTGATATTAGACCGCTTAAAACTGTCCCTGAGGCTCCTTACACTATCTTCACACTTTCGGATTCTTTTTTCATTTTGCTTTTCCAATTGGGTGTTTTTTGTCGAATCTTTTGTTTGATTATTGTACTCCTCTGGTCTGCTATTGGGTATAATATTCTTTATTTCAGTCCGTGTATGCTTACTTTCTAATTTCTTTATCGTAGCATCGAGGGTCTCATTAGTTTTCGTGAGGCTCTGCACAAATTTATGGCAAGCCCTCAAAATTGCGATTCTTAGCTCCATATCCTCCATTTCTGTCATGTTTTTTTGTCTCCGCATCTTTTATGCTTTCTTGGTGCACCCCCTTGTGGTCTCTGTGCGCAGTCTTGTTCTAGCCAAGCCTTAATTGTTGTAGTTAACACTAGAGGGATTTGACCCCCAGGTCGACTGGCTATAGGAATCAGCTGTGCGGAAAACGTCTGTCTTCTGGGGAGGCGCTAATCCAGCCTTTGCCTGAGGCGATCGGCAAATGGCTGTGCGCAGGCTTTGGGCGGGGCGGGCTCAACAGGGCGGGCGGAGGGAGCAGTTATGGCCACGCTCAGTCCCGTTCCCAGAGGCTCTGCTTCTCAGAACCCCGGCAGCCGCTGCAAACCTCGGAGAGAAAGCTGCCCTCAGGTTCCAACTGATGCCGGATAATCCCGCTTCTCCCGTTTGAGTCTGGGTCCCTAGAGACTCGCCCGGATCTGGAGCCCAGAGTCTGAGACTCACTCCCGACCGAAAACGACAACCGCGCCCTCAGCCACCAGCCCGCTTTGCGCGCGCACCTCGGTACCTTTGTATTTTCCACACTGCGCCGCCTCTGAGCCTCGATTTGCTGTTCTCTTTCCTTCTAGTTGTAGAGTCTCTCTTCAGCCAGCCTTCCTGTGGTTCTGGGTGATGTCCGTTCAGTCTTTTAGTTGTATTTTTGAAATGGTTGTTTGCGGCAGTGGTCTCCGGTGTTTACCTACGCCGCCATCTTCCAGTTGTGTATTTTTAACAGATATCTTAAAGGTAGGTTTACAGATATCTTATTTCAAATTTCTTTTTTCCCTAAACTCATGGCAATATTGAAAAAAAAACTTTCTAATCATTGTTTTTAGGGGAAAATGGGTACTTGTGTGTAAGCCAGTCACTTATTTACTTATGTTAAGTGCAAAATAAATGTGCACTTTAGGTGCTTGTTTATACAAAGAAGAAAAACACTTGTCTTTAGCTGAGTATACTCAAGTCAGAGAAATAGACAAAAAGGTGAATATAATTACTTACTACAGCTGAAATGATAGGGAGATATAAAGCCTATACTAGTAAAGGAAGCACAGGTGATAAAATAGATAAATGATAAATTAAAGTCTAAACTTTTAGAACTTTTCTTACAGATTTTATATAATACATAAATTCTTTTCTACAAGAATTTTACTTCACAAATTGTATGGGAGCTAGATTTACGCTACTCAGCTTGTAAATACAAATGATTTATCTTTATGGTCTATAAGATTTTTTTTAAATGAAAGTGTAAATGATTGATATTAATTATCATTGCATGAATAATCACATTAACATTTGCCTGGTTATCATACTATCATGAGAGTAGGGATTAGGAGAGAAAAACAGTAGGATCCCAAAGCAGTCAGAATAATATAAGAACTGATCGCTATGTGTCTGAAAGAACATGTTCCATTATTCTAGCTGAGAACAGTGACATATCCCTATAGAATCTCTGGACTGACCCAGCAATAAACTAATGATTTAATGAATCCACAGAAAGAACCTACTTTTATGATTTTCTCTGTGCCTGCTGGGATATTTTTAATGAAACACAGTATGCCCCTAATCACATAGGATCTTATGGAATGACTGAACCTGTGACTGAAATATCGAGCCATCTTTCAAAAAAATAGAAAATATTTATACTAGCATCCAACTTGCAAGAGTCTTTATCTGTGAAAAGTTTTTGAGAAAGGCATATCCTGTACAGGAAAGTGAGCCTGTGCTAGTTTGCCTGATAAAACCTTCTAAATCTGCCTTGTCCATTGAATAATTCATTCCATTCAAGTAGAGAAGATCTCCTGGGGTCTTGTTAATCTTGTGATGGGAACATAAGCCATAGCTATGACACAACTGCCCTGCCTGAAGCACTCAGTTCTGAAATATTCACCTGTGTCATATTGACGGGTCTCATCTTAGAGGACATACCTGATATAATCATCCGCAGTTCCATAAGTAACTTCTTTGTCCAAATGGGTTTATACACCACCTTTATCTTTTTGAAATGAATACCTTACCCATTTGTGTGTTTCTCAGAGACAACTGAGATACAAACCGCAAATAATTCATCTATCTGATTTCCTGAGTTTAGTAAAATCCTGAGACAATCGCTGGCTTTGGTGCTAAGAAATGTACTACAATAGAGGACATGGGATTAGAGCAAGCCCCAGTGAAGTCATGGGTGGCCCCACAAAGCCTGGTAGGGAAATATCTGTGATACAAAGTCACTAGGCAGCATTTCCAGAAATGATAGGCATTTGTCATCTAGTGAGGAGTAAAACAGCATCGCTCCATAGGTGTGAAACTGGTAGCAGAAATGTAGAAGTCTCAGAGAGGGCAGATAGGGAGGTAGGAATTATGTCAGAGGCTTGATTTTGGAAGTCACTGAGAGTCAGTTTCATAAGGTCAAGCTTCATAGTGCCCCAATAAAGGAAGTTAGTAAGTAGACACTTTATCAATGTTAGTTGGTGATGATAATAGGCTTTGAGTCCGGAATCAGCCAAGAGTCTGAGCTAGATAGTATAGGTAAAAGCACTGTTCTACAGATATTATTGAAGTTAGTACTGGCAGTCCCAATAATGAAATCTCTGAGTCAGGAGGAGGGTGAAGAACTAGGAGATCAGCAAGTGTTATAAACTGCTAGTTATGTACTCTTCCCCCCACCCCGAAAATTCATATAATGAAGCCCTAACCACCAGTGTGGCTGTATGTTAAGTAAGGATTTAATTAAGGTTAAATGAGGTCACAGGATGGGGCCCTGATCCAATAGGATCAGTGAATTTATAAGAAGAGACAACAGAGAGTCTCTTCACGAACACACTGAGGAAAAGCAATGTGAGCACACAGCAAGCCACGGATAGAGCACTCCCCAAACACCAACCCTGCTGGCTGGCGCATTGATCTTGAACTTCCCATCTCCAGAACTGTGAGAAAATAAATATCTGTTGTTTAAGCCACTTGGTCTGTGATAGTTTGTTATAGCAACCCAAGCAAACAAATGTAGCAAGCATTGTCAGGCAAAGAACTTTGAAAAGGGAGTGACATCGTTTTAAGTTTTTAGTGAAACCTGTTGCATTGAGGAATCTGCTAGTAAAGCATTAGATTTTATATTTTTCAATCGGATGTAAGCTGTAGGAAAGCAGCGATTTAGTCATTCACTGTAACATCGATAGAACACAACAGGTGTTCAATAAATACTGGCTGAATGAGTTTCGTCTTACCAAAATTGGCCAGAGACCTGCAAAAAAGGCAATTGGAAACAAAAGCAGAGAATAAAATAGCTCTCAATACAGCATTTTACACACAATAGACACTGGACTGATGTTATATCCAAAACAAAGCCAGTTGCAGACGCCATTCACTAAACCTTCTCCAAAGTTTCAGAGTAAAAGTCATTCTCTAGACTACTAAACAAACTCCTCTGGGCCAACTTTGTTGTCTTTGGAAAGGCAAGAGGGAGAAAACACTTGAAAGGCAGCACATTCAGAATGAGCATAACGGACTTCCTCATTTTTCTAAAAAAACAGCCAAGGACGGATCATGATCTAACACTGAAAACAAAACTTGGAAACAATATACAAAGGCCAAAAGTGTGTGTGTGTGTGTGTGTGTGTGTTTGTGTGCGTAGGTTTGAGTGCATGAAACATTTCATAATTTACAGACTGCTCACTGATAAAGCGAATTCAAACAAAATACAGATTATTAACATTGTGGATGCCATATATTACATGCACAGGCATAGGAATGTTATAGGGAAATGCTGGAGAGCTTAAGAGAAAGCCCCACAGTGTAAGCCCAGTTTAAGCCATTGTTTATGTCATGTACACTTACCCATTAGTCAAAACAAATCATAAATAACTTAAGCCCAAAGTCAAGGAGAGAGGACATTCATTTTACACACCAAGAAGCCATGCAAGAATGCATATGTGTAATTGTATTACAGAGGAATGAAATGTTAGAGCCAACTATGCAATTTAACAGAATAGGTATTTTCTAATTTTTAAAATTTAAAAAATCTTTATGATTAGTACTGTTTTTGCTTTTATAGTATTATTTTGCTTATCCTTGATTATTAAAAGATTAAACATGGTGTACTTTGTCCAGGTATATTTCAGATTTTATGAGATGTAGGAATGTTATATATATATATATATATATATATATATATATATATATATATCCAAATCAAGTTAATTGTCTATTATATGTTTTGTGAGTATCTTTTCTCACATCATATATATATATATATATATATATATATATATATATATCCAAATCAAGTTAATTGTCTATTATATGTTTTGTGAGTATCTTTTCTCACATCTTCTAAAGTGGCTTGTCTTCACTTTTTTCTAAAATTAGAGGACAAAATATTTTATTTTAATGTAACTGAATTTATCTATCACTTTTATAGTGGGTGCTTTTCTATTTTTTTTTAAGTCTTCCCTGCTTGGCCAGAATGGCTCAGTGGGTAAATATTGATCTATGAACCAGGAGGTCACCATTCGATTCCCAGTCAGGGCACATGCCCGGGCTGTGGGCTCAATCCCCTGATTTGGGGTGTGCAGGAGGCAGCCAATCAATGATTCTCTCTCATCATTGATGTTTATAACTCTCTCTCCCTCTCCCTTCCTCTCTGAAATCAATAAAAATATTTTTAAAATATAAAGAAGTCTTACCTATTCAAAAACCTAAAATATTATTCTATATTAATTTTTTTAAACAGTAGTTCTGCCTTTAACAATCAAATCTTGAGTGCACCTGGGAATTTGGGGGTGGGGGATATAGTATGAGATAATAGTAGTCTAATTTCATATTTTTCCATATGGATTCCAACTGCACCAGCCCTTTGATGAAGTCTACAATTCTCCACTGTTATGCCATCTTTCTCATATATTAAGTGTCCACTTACACATGCAATATTTTCTGGGCTAATTGTTCTGCCCATTGTTCTATATGCCTATTACTGAATCATGTTGTTTTACTTATTAGAAAGTAATAATAATCTTGATACTAGTTTTAAAAAGTCTACCTACTTTGGGAATAAGGCAAGTTAACATGTCAAAAAAAAAAAAAAAAGCCAATCATCTTACTGAGATTCATCTGCTGTTCTTGACTAAATACTTCCCAGATTGCTGCAAGCCCTTGGTTAATTTCCAGAATTCTGATAAGTTTAATTAGCAGAATTTCTGCTAGAGCTCTATAGTTTCTACGGGCAAAGGATTTCTGGAAGTCTTTTACTCTGCAACTTCTGCTGACATCATTCCAATAATGTTTAAAAATTGAATTGAATTTATATCCAACAACTTTCAACAAATCACCTTGTAATACTAAAAATCTATCAATATATTGAGAATGCAAGCTTTCCTGTCTTATTAATAATCTCAAAGCAAAAACTTTGTTTTTGCTATTAAGTGTAACGTTGTTATAGATATTTTTATATAAGCTATACCAGATTAAGAAACTTTGCTTTTTTCTTCTGTTTTCTAAAATTTCTACCTTATACAAATGTTGGGTTTTTCTGCATATATTAAAACAAAAATATAACTATTTTGCTTTAAACTCTTTTAATACATATTTTTATTGATTTCAGAGAGGAAGGGAAAGGGAGAGATAGAAACATCAATGATAAGAGAGAATCATTGATTGGTTGCCTCCTGCACACCCCACACAGGGGACTGAGCCCACAACCCGGGCATGTGCCCTGACTGGAAATAGAACCGTGACCTCCTGGTTCATAGGTCAATGCTCAACCACTGAGCCACACCGGCCGGGTTCCTTTAAACTCTTAATGCCTGAATTAAATTAACTGATTTTTAAATATTAAACCAAACTTTCATTTCTTAAATTCCATTCTTTTTTATCCTTTTGTATTTCCTTAAGTATAACTGCTAATATTTTGTTTAGGATTTTTGCATTTCTACTCATGATTGAAATTGGCCTACAATTTTCCTTCTTTATTCTATCCTTTTCAAATAGTAGTGGCATCAATATTATTCCACACTGAAAAAACAAAGCTAGAAATGCTTTTTCAGATTATCTGGAAAATTTTGTATAAAATTGGAATACTTTCTTCCCTGAGAATTTGGTAATAGACACCTGTGAAGTCACTGAACCTTGGATTCCACTTGTGGAAAAATTTTTGATTGCTAGTCTAATTCTTTAATTCAATTTCAGTTTTTTTTCTTCTTAGCTGGTTATAGCAGCTTATATTTTTCTAGAAATGTATTCACTCTGCCTAAAATATCAAAATTATTGTATAAAGTTATCCGTAATATCTTGTTAAAAGTTTTAATGTCTATATCATTTATAATGCTATCACCTTTTTTATTCCTGATATTTGTGCCTCATTGTTTTAAATCAGTGTCAATGAAATTTTGCCAGTGATGTTTGTTTTTCTCAAAGAACCAACTTTTGTCCTCGTTGATCTATTCAATTGCATGTTTATTTTCTATTTTGTTAATTTCTTGTCTTAAGTTAATGTTCTTACTTTTAATATTTTAGTTTTTATCCTAACATCTTGAAAAAGACCTTAGTTCTTTAATTTTTAGCTCCTTTTTAATACTACATGCATCAAGGGATATATTTTTCTTCAAATACTCCCCCCAATGCATTTTTTTAATCCTCACTGGAGGATATTTTTCCCATTGATTTTTTAGAGAGAGGGGAAGGAAGAGAGAAGAAGGAGAAAGAGAGAGAGAGAGAGAGAGAGAGAGAGAGTACAGTACAAACAGAACTTCCTTGCTTTGGTCCTGTGTTTAAAATAGAGATTGAACCCTATCATTATTTTACTTTTGACACCTTCAATGATCTGATATTCCTCCTTTACTTAGCTTTCTCCCAATCCACTAGCCCTATAAATTTCTTCCCAAATATGTTTTTCCCTCTCTATAAGCCTTTCCTAAAGCTCTTTGGAATACTGTCCTCCTTGACCTATCTAAATTCTGATCCCTCAAAGCCCAGTTCTACTCTCCCTTAAGTCTTGCCCATCTATTTTTGCCATTATTATTATTATTATTATTAACTACCATTTTTTGAGCATTTACATGTTATATGCTATGCTGTTTTGCTTGTCTAGTTATTTCTCATAACAACCTCATGAGATAGGTAATTTTACCCCTAGCCCTATACAGAAAACTATGCTCAAAAGCAATCTGCAAAATATTAGATGTCTAGAAAGAAGCAGAGCCAAGATTCCCAACTATGAAGACTAGGCTCTTAAGCCAGTCTACATTCAATCATATGCTTTTTTTGGTCAGTATGAGTAAGCACTTTAATACAGTGGGGGGTTTTTGTTGTTGTTGTCACAGTCTCTAAAGAATAGATACCAGGGCTGTCATTTCTCTTACTCCTCCTAAAATACTTTACATATTATAGTCACATAGACAACTAAGGAATTAGTTGCTGATTGAAAATAAAGTTATCTCCAAGTCTCTGGAGCTAGAGCTTTCCCTAGTAAATAAAGGAAGCAGTCACAATAATTATGGCTAAAATAATGAGAGTTTTGTTGACTTCTGACTAAATTGTTGCCAATACCATCACTTGTCAGACACATCCTGCATAGGTTATACAATGGTAATGATTAAAGCCAGCCTCTTGAACATTAACATGAATATAGGGACAGAGTTATTATCTGCACAAATATTTTGTATCCATTAGAGCTATGATGAAAGCAAAGCTGTCATTTGGGTAAAGAGTTTTGAACACAAAATTAAAGCTGGGGTGTTTTATTCTACTTCCATGTATTTCTAAGTGACAAGTGTTGCTTGTAATTTGAGTTGTCTCTTATTAAATTAGTTAAGTGGCAATCCCTGACATCCTTTGTTTCTTTGCCTTTCTGAACATCTCTAGGTGTTCTTATTTTACATATCAGTGAATGGTCGTGCCAAGTTTTCTCCACCCCCAGCACTTCTCATTTCAGTATCACGGGGAACTACATTTATTTGTCTTTTCCTTGCCCTCTGACTCTCCAAGAAGGCATGGCCATTAGAAGGAAATAGCAGAAGATCAGAGGATAAAAGCAGGGTAAAATACAGGATATTTCCGTCCTTCTTTCTCTACTTCTGGTGACATCTCTGGCAGGGGTCACATATCCTTGTGGCTTTCACTTCCATCACACAGTCTTCCACCTGCCCCCATGATTCTAACTGCAGGGAAAGATCTAGTTTCTGAGGCTCTGGCCAGGTAACTCAGTTGGTTAGAGCATTTCCCCAATACACCAAGGTTGTGGGCTGGATCCCCCATCAGGGCACATACAATAATCAACTAATTAAAGCATATACAAGTGAAACAATATCTCTCTCTCTCTCTCTCTCTCTCTCAAATGAATTACAAAAAAGAAATATCTAGCTTCTGAACTCTATACTATCACCTCTTCATTTTATTCCTCCAGCACTGGGGGTTAGTGTAGTCCTGCTGTTGCAACCATCCAGATTGCTTCAACTTCTGCTTTTTGGTGTCTCAGCTATTCTTACTATTTTTTTAAAAAAAAGGATAACCAAGTTCAAAGAATAGTTATCTATATCATTAAATCTCCCCTTTTTTGAAAGACCTGGAAAGGTGTCTGTCTCTGTGTGTGTTTTTTTCCATTCGACCCTTGACTAATACATTAACCATTTTTTAAACTAATCAGTATGACTCAGTGCCTGTATGTTACAGTAATATACTTTCAAAAACTTCAAAGGCAATAGAAAAAACTTCTCAGAAAAGTACATACTGTGTACATATCCTTTTATTTTCTGTCCTGCTCATTCAAGATGTGATGACAGCAATTAGCAATGTGGAGTCTCATTCTCCTTAGTTTTAGTGATAATATAGAGAGCCCAAAGTTGCACTGATAAGCATAACACTAATTTCTCTGTTTTGGTTAGTGTTTTTTTCTTATTTGAATTTGTTAGGAATATTTCAATTTCTGATTGGCTTTGTAGTGCACTTTAAGTGATATGTTTAACATAATAAATTACCAATTAGTAGCCAGTAAATACAATGAAATAGATATATTTTCTTATAAGAAATGACAATCAAATAGTGCTTCAAAAGAGAAGTAGCCATATTTTTGAAAGATGAGTGTGCTTAATGCAATACCTTTTTTCCTATGGATTTATTAATAAATTAGAAAGTTTAGTTAATTTTTTAAAGTTTGATATCACAAATGGATATTATTAAAAATTAATGTTTTCTAAAGTAATGAATCATTGATCGGTCTTGAGATAAATCAAAACATATATTTTTAAATCAACTGAAATTCAGGACTCACTAAATAGGTCTACCGTAGAGACTCACACCAAGATGAACTCCTAAGACAGATCTCTGGAGCTACAGCGAGTGATGTTGTCCACTGGCTCTTTGATATACATCCCGGAAACTCAGAATTGAAGCTTCCTATATTAGCAACAGCAAACTAAAAAGCGTTGTTTCTGCTTTTCCAGTGTGAATAGATGAGAGTAGGCACATGCCTCACCAAGGCCAGCACGTTCTTTGATAACCTCCCTGACGTATAGTAGTGTTGTTAACCCAAAATTAAGTTAAATGTCCACAAAGTGGGTCAGTCGAAAAAAGGCCTGAACTCATAACTGCTATCACTTTCTTGAACAACTCCACCAATGACCGCTATTGACAACACAAAAAAAGGTAGCTTAGCATAGACATATGCGATGATTGGGAAAGCGGATTTACTAATGTCACTCAAGTAACGTGTGATCTTGGAAAACACAGCTTCATCCACTAGATCTCAGTGTACTCATCTATAAAGCAAAAAGTCTGTAACAGCTGATCTCCAAGTCCCTTTCACCTCATGTTCCTTGTTCTGGAATCTCTCAACTCCCTGTGTCTGACAATATACTCTCTTTAAGAACTGGCTACACATGTACAAAGGAATATGGGAAATACGACTCCCATAAAGCTGTGACACAGAGAAAATTATGCATACTGTAAGTAAGCCTGAACTAATATCAGTGGAAAATTTAAAAGAAAAAAAAATGCTAAACCATCCAAAAAGGGAAAAAATACCTACTATCAGGAAGTAAGTCTGGGAGGGGTGAACGTCAAAGTTGGGTAGCTCAATTATAACAGAAGCAAGAAGAAAAGCACCAAATAGTGAACTACCAGTAAAACAAACAAGCAGACACTAACAAAGTAATGATTTTCTCCTGTTCTCTCTTACGTACAAAGAGCAGTAAAGCACCCACTTCATCTTCAGTCTTCTGAGAAGTGCACAGAAGACAATGATCTTTTAAGCTAAAATGTACAGTAGCCCCAACAATGTGAAAAACTCCTTTTCCTATTTAAAAAGTATATACCTCCAGCTGGGGAGCATTTTTTTTTTCTTTTCAGCCGATTAGAAAGGAACTGCTTGAGCATCTGACAGAGTCCATCTCTAAAATATTTCCAAACTCCTTTCCCCTCAATTTTCATTTTTTTTCTTATTCCCAGATAACTGGATGTTAACCAGGAGGAAAATCTATTCTCTTATGTAGTTTCATTTAAAAACAGTGAAGGGTTTATCAATTCGAGTGAGTTCCTTGGTTCATTTTTATTTTATAAACAATTTATTCCTGAAGAGTAATTAAGAAGTAAGTTAGGTGTCAGAATGTCACACAATAGAGACACATCTCTGTATTTGGAGAGGAATTCGTTTTGCAGTAGTGAGGGAAAACTGAGTTGCTCAATACTGCGGTCAGTGCATACAATTACAAAGGGTTTTACAAAAACACCCAATAGCATCTCACTGTTTAATCTGTAATGTTTTTTATGTATACCCAGAACTGGTTGCCACAGAGTTTGGAGTTTTTACCTTCTCATCATAAGATGGGACATGACATCCAGTTCTTTTACACATAAACGGAGAACTCAAGACTTTGAAAATAAAGTGAAGCTCCAAGGTTTGAGTGGTAAAATGTGACTCTCACCAAATGTGACCACAAAGACAATAGGAACATTATATGGAATAATTTGTTCTTCCCTCCCAGCCTCCCCCAGCTTTTAACCAATCTACTAATCCTGAAGGGAAAGTATCTGACACTTACCGTTCCAGTGTCCGAGAGTCCTATAAGGTCAAAGATTGTCAATCCTAGACATGGTCACCAAAATAACAATAACAATACATATATACCAAAAAGCAATAATAACTGTAGTTGTCATAATATCAAACACTTACTTGTGGACTTACCTGCATTATTACCTAACTTAATTTTCACAATTCTCTGAAGTAGAATTATGCTACACATTTTATAAATAAGGAAGACAAGACTTGGAGAAGTTATATCAAACAGCTAATGAACATGGTTTACTCCTTTAGGCCTCAGCACTGGTAATGCTACGATATTTTATCAATTATATTATGCTAAAAATTATTTTACATTTTTAATTTAATATTTTCTTTCAGAAGAAAATTTCTGAGACTATGGAGCAAATTCTGGATCATGTTTGGAATGATTCACAAAAGTTTCTGTAGGTGTTTATGGTGTTAAGCAAAACAATGCAGTATTTCCATTTCTATTGGTTCAGTATATGTAAAAAAGTATTCACATTTTGTTTGAAAAAAGTGAGAGTTGTACTGGATATGTATGAATGGAGATATTCATCACTTACATAATGAAGATATTCATGACTTAGTCACCAACTGGCTTATAATTCAACTGAAAGATACCAGCCATCATAGTGATTCCTTTTTATACAGCTGTGATTTATAGTTCACATACCATACATGTCACCTACTTCAAATGTACAATTTCAACATTTTTATTATATTCACAGGGTTGTGTGATGATTGTCTCAACCTATTTTAAAATATTTTGTCCTCCCTAAAAGAAAGCCCATGCTCATTAACAGTAAATAAACTCTCCAGTGCCCTCCCCATCTACACCAGGTCTGAGGAACCACTAATTTACTTTTTGTCTCTATCCATTTCCCTATCCTGGACATTTCATATAGATGTAAATATATAATCCATGGTCTTTTGTGACTGGCTCTTTTTAACTAAGAATAATGCTTAAAGATTTACCTTTGTTGAATATGCAGCAATTCTTAATTTATTTTATTCCATAATAATATTCAATTGAATAGATATCTAGTGTTATATTAACCCATTCATCAGTTCATAAATATTTTTATTGTTTCCACTTTTTTACTAAAACATATAGATAATCCAGTCAATAATTTTATATATAAAATTTGTGCATATCAAACAATTATACGATAAAATATTTTCACATATTTTCACAGTTCAACTATAATTATACTTCAATCTACATTCTAACATTTATTCTATTTCTAACTAAAACAAATCCTCTTAATGTATTTTTCTCCAAAAAATAGAACTTAAACTAAACTAAAATCCTTTATGTTTTAGTAATATGAAATTAGGCTTTAAGTAAATAGTACTAATTTTCAATTAAAAATATATACACATTAGCAGGTATAGCATGAATTTCATGCCATTCTGTTCCGAAATTATGTAATATATTTTAGACTTAAATATAAATATTCCAAATCTTAATTTAAAAAATTTCCAACAGATAAGAATGATTTGAGATATATAATTATGATAGATATTTGGGATAAACTTTTCTAAATTTGGGAGGGCTGATTTATGGTATTAGACAAGGTAAGCGTTATGGGAACAGTCACATTCACAGGTTACTAAACACTATTATAGTTAGGTTTTCTTTTCCTGTAAGTGACAAAATGTAATGAGTGGCGTCCTCTCCTTTTCATTCTTTCATGGAGTGTTCTTTTAAGAAATAAAGAAAATGACCCATAAGATATATATTACATGATCAGCCCAGGAATGATTCACATATATAGAGTTTCCATTTACTTTTAAATGGTGTCCTTTATCTTTGTATCTTTCCTTTCTGTATGTTTTCCTTAAAAACAGCACAATGGAGAATAGCAACAAGGCTGCCATTTGCCACTGAATTTGAATTGGGTAACTGTGAATTTCCACAATGCATGAAACCACTTTCCAAATTAATTTTAGAATCAGCTTCTGAGGTGATTCAATTTTTGTCTCAATAACTAACTATAAGATTATTTTATGCCCTGGAAACAAAGCTTTTTGTTTTCATCTTTATTAATGAATAGGCTTAGCAGACACTTATGCCTGACCAAACTAAGTTTCTTTATATATTTTTTGTATGATGCAGTAATGGCGATACTGAATTCTACTTCATTTGGTTGGTGTAACTGATTGAATGTTTGTGTCCCCCAAAAATTCATATGTTGAAAGCCCAATGCCCAAAGAGATAACATTGGGGGATAATATTAGGAGAGGACTAAATCATGGAGGCAGAGCCCAATAAATGGAATTAATGCTCTTATAAAAGAGGCCTGAGAGAGGTCCCCTGCCCTTCCACCATATGAGAACTCAGCTACACGTCAGCAGTCTGCAACCCCGAAGTGGGCTTTCACCAGAACCTGACAGTGCCACAACAACCCCGATCGTGGAGTTTCCAGCCTCCAGAACTGTGGGAAATAAACTTTTGTTATTTATAAGCCACCCATTCTGTGGTATTTTGGTATGGAAGCCCAAGCAGGCTAGGACAATTGGAATATTCCCACATCAATTTTCCTTTTCATTTTTGCTCTGTAATGTCATTCTCTTTTCAATGGGTTAAGAAAGAATATTTTCTAAATATTCAGTAAAAACATCTTCTGAAATAGGAGAATCTTACTAATTAAATATCTCTAATAAGTACCATAAATGTAGTGGTCAAAAGCATGGGATTCAGTATTAGGCAGACCTGGGCTTCAAAGAGTTTTCCAATTAGTAGCAGTATCACCATGGAGACACTGCCTCTCTAAGCTTTACTTTCCTAATCTATTAAATAGACAAATTAGGGTGGTTGTAAGGACAAATTAAATTATAAATAAGAAAATGAAAATGTACTTAGCAAAATGAATGAAGTGATAATTGTTAGTGTTTGATAAAGGTTAACTTTTCTTCTTAAAAATTATTATTATTTTTATTCTTTTTGTCAGGCCCTAATAATAATAATATTATATTTTTATTATTTGATAAACTATTGGAGGACAAAGATAAATTAAGACATCAGAAGTGGTCTTGTGTAGTTCACAGCCTATTGGAAAAGACGCATTAACAAATTATTATAATACAGTGAAATTATCTCTATCATAGTATGGACAATACACCATCATATTTCAAGGAAAGAAGATATTATAGATTAATTTTACCTCCAAGTGAGAAAAGGTAAAGGCTAACAACTGCTGGAAAGATGAAAGGAAAATCTCCATTAATATTATGACATTTAAGCTTCCTCATATTTCACAATGACTACTTCAGACTTCATCCACCTCTCCTTGCATTTATAATGCCTCCTCTCCTCCCCACATTCTCAACAGATAACAATATTTCTTGGAGAAAAGAGAAGCCATTAGGCTGTAATGCCATTTATTTCCTTTTTCCTAATATGCAAACCTGTCAATATGACAACCTATCTATGTCCCTTCATTCCTGTTAAATAAAGGATCTTAACCTCTGTATGTACTTTGGATGTCATCTCTTCCACCTTCTCAGGAAACTATGATACATATTCCTCCTTCTTTCTAATATGTTTACAATTCCTTTCAATTGGATCCTTCTAATTGGCTTTTAAATATGTTAAGTATTTCCTAAAGGAAAAAATAAAACAAACACATCCAGCCACCTCCTGATCTCTTCACAAGCCAACGTCTTTAGAGTTTTCTATACCTAGCATTTTTTTTCTTTCTTTTTTTTTGTTTTTACATTTTTTTTATTATTTCAGAGAGGAAGGGAAAGGGAAAGAGAAACATCAAAGATGAGAATCATTGATCAGCTGCCTCTTGCACGCCCCCTACTGGGGATCGACCCCACAACCTAGGCATGTGCCCTGGGCATAGTTAGTGTTAATCCTCACCCAAGTATATTATTCCATTGATTTTTTTTTTTAGAGAGAGAGTGGAAGGGAGAGGGGAACGGGAGCGAGAGCGAGAGAGCGAGAGAGCGAGAGAGCGAGCGAGAGCAAGAGAGCGAGAGAGACATCGATGCGAGAGAGACACATCAATTGGTTGCCTCCCACATGAGCCCTAACCAGGGCAGGGGACTGGGCCTGCAACAAAGGTATGTGCCCTTGACTGAAATTGAACACGGGACCCTTCAGTCTGCAGGCTGATGCTTTATCTGCTAAGCCAAACCAGCTAGGACAAAAGACTTGTTTTCTTGGCTTCATGACACAGTGCTTCTTTTTCTTCCATAAAGATTGGCTTTCTGTCTCCCATGTGAGTTTACTGACCTCTACGTGGCCATTAAATGTTAAGATTCTTAAAGTTCCATCCTCTTTTCATGTCATACTCTCCATAGGTGATATAACTCATACCCATGACTTTATTTATCACCAATACATCAATGACTCATAACCAATTGCTTACTTGGCATCTCCTGTTAATTTCCTCAAAGGCACATCAAACTCTACACATGTAAAGCCCAATTCATGTTCTCCACCCCACACAACCACCTTATAATCCACTTAGCATGGAGGTCTTCCAATGTATGACAAACCATGAATCATGACAAACCAGACACCTGCTTTAACTAACCCATCTCCCTTGTCCCCCAATCTGTCACTAAGTCATAGCAATTTGAGCTTCAGAATATCTTTTACTTCTGCCTATTTTTCCTCTATGTCCACTGCCGCCATCGTAGTCCACACTAAATTGTCTCTCACTCCAATAACTACAATGTTCTCTGTATCCATTCTCTATTGTCCAATAACAAGTTATCACAAACTGAATCCCTTAAAACACCAATTTATAAATTCATAGTTTTGTAAGTCAAAAGCCCATCATGGGGCAGCCATAGCAAGGTTCTCTACTCAGGGCATCAAAAGACTGAAACCAAGGTGTTAGGAAGGCTGAGTTCTTGTCTGCAGGCTCTGGAAGAAAATCTATTTCTAAGCCCATTCTTGTTACTGGCAGAATTAAGTTCCTTGTAGCTATAGGACGAAGGTCCCCATTTCTTTGCTGTCTGTCATCCAGAAACTGCTCTCAGAACCTAGAGGCTTCCTTCATTTCTTCTCTCCATCTTTAAGCCATCAGTGGCATCCCAAATCTTTCTTGTGGTTTGAATCTCTGGCTTCCTGTTCTGTAATCTTCTAAAGAAAATTCTCTGTTTTTAAGTAATTTTAAGGTCAGGTTAGATCCACACAAATAATCTGCCTATCTTATATTTAACAGATTTGGGATCTTAATTCATCTGTAAAGTATCTTCAAAGGAGTACCAAGATTAGTATTTAATTGAACAAGTGCGAGAGGGTATTTGTACATCAAGAGAACAGGAGTCGTGGGGGCAATCTTAAAAATCCTGCCTATCGTAGTCTCTAAACTTATTCTTTCCTCCTACAGTGAATTCGTGCTTTGCCAAAGTAATCCCATCCTTGACACTGAATACACTCCATGGCTTTTTTGTTGGCCTCTATATAAGATAAAATGGAAAGTAAATTATCTGACTCTTTGAATAATTTTTATCAAAGAAGCATATCACAGAATTGGGTGATAATCACCTAGTATAAGGATTATCAGCAACAAAGAACTGCATGGGGTCTTAATGAAAGAGCTTCAGATATTAGACAACTCCTTATTTTATAATGACATGATAGTTCAATGATCTCAATTATAAACCTGATTATGGAAACAGGCAGTTCTGGGAACTATCTTGGGGAACAGTTTGTATAGAAAACCCAATGAAAGCTGAGTGAAAACATGGTAGAATAAAAAGAAAAACAAAGAGAAGCTTGAAGTTCTGTACAAGTATGAAAATCCAAACATCCATATTTAGCACTCTGTAATACTATAGACCTATTTCTTCTCCCACTGACACTGTTGTCTCTGTCTGGGTAAATAAGTCATATGTTCATGGCTAAACAATCTAACCGATTGATATGTTTACAAAGACAGCTTTCTAGATGAGGAAATAAACAACAACAGAGTTTGCTTCCTTGGAAGAATAATGAATGGAAATGGGATTTTAGTGAAGTAGATAGCCAATAGATATAGAACAGCTCTGTTTCATTGTTACGGTGGCCACGGACAGTAGGACTACCTGGCAAATGGGCTAGAAAAGATACTGTCAACAGAAGTAATGAAGGTATGAATGTGTAACATATGGGAGAAACAGCAAACAGGTTGGGATAAACAGGGCGAGGGGAGAGGAGGAATATTGGGAGGCTAGAAAGGCATATTGGAGGTATATGGTGAAGAATCTCCTTTTTCTTGAGTACTGCAAAGGATCTGATACTGGCTGAAACCAATGGGCAGAAGTGCAATGGTTTCAAAGATTCTCCATCTCTCAGCGTCCTATGGCATCCTTTGGAGGGCTCCTTGGGAACAGGGTGAAGCAGGACATACCAGGTTGCTGTGCTTTAGTAGAGAAACCACACCACTTCCTATGTGACAATTCCCACATTGACTTTTTTTTCCTTACGGGGCTAGCTGAGCTAGTCTTTGCAGAGTTTGGGTTGAAATAAATTGCTTTGTCATAAAAAAAAAAAGTCTGAGCATAAGTGACAACTGCTCAGAAAAGTACCAGAAAGCCCAGCTGCCTACCACCTGGAGACACTGACAGTCTCACTCATTAGGAACAGGAGACCTTAGTCCCTTTGGCAACCTAGAAAGACCATCCAAGGTTACACATCAGAGAAATTCTGGCTGCATTTCCCCACCATGCTAACCATTATACTTTATTCTCCAGGGTGGGAAAAGTGTCAAAAGTTTCCAAACAGATGACTGGCATGATCAGGCTGGTGCTTAAAAGGATGATTAGCAACAATGTAAGAGACGAATTTGGTAAGAAAAGGTACACAAGAAGTACAGACACCACTAAGAAAACTATACAATAAGCCAGACCATGAAGTAGGCAGATATTCTGGGAAAAAGGGATGGATTCCAGTGACATTCAGATATCTGATAAAACTTTAACTCAATCATCCTGATTTTTATTAAACCACCACTGGATCACTCAGTAAGTTTTCCCTTATATTCTCTTTTTGTAACTACATTTAGGCTTGTTGCTAGGACATTAGTATAATCAAAGAACCAAGTAATCTTCTGGAGCTTTCTCAACCTTAATTTCTTAGATAGCAACCTAGCCATGAAATAATTAAAAAGAACATAGGTTTCATAGAAAATGAACCCCTAAACAAAATATTATTAGTTAAAGCATTTTGAAAACTGTAAGGTATTAAGCAAATATAACACATTCCTAATGCCTAACCTTCCTTAGGTCGATTCAACCCCACTCCCATCTATCGGATCACCTAATTCTGAAAACCTCAGGGAATAAGATTAATCTACCCAGGTCTTTTAATCTACCCAAGCCTTTGAGGCATCCCAGAATATCTTTACTGACTGATATCCTAATCAGGAGTCATGTCCTTTGGTCACTTCCACTTCCTCAATAATAGGGGTCTTCTCACTTTTTCTGATCTATTGGCAGCTTCTGAGGCTTCTACAAGTAGAAGCATAGAATCATTTTATTTAATCCAAAGAATTTTTATTAAGCATTTACTATCTATGCAGCATGACATGGTAGACACTGTGAGAGAAATCAATGCAAGTACACACCTATTATGATGCTCAAGTAGTCCATAATCCAGTAGGAAGATGGACATAATCAATTAATATGTAGCATCAAAAGTGAAAAATGAGGGTACATATAAAGTGCTATGGGGCATAGAGTGGATAGCAAATTGTTATGCTTTGTTTTTTTCCTATAGGATTGTGCAGGAACCTTACCAAAAACTGAAATCTGGATTGATTTTTAGCAACCCATATTGAAATAAAAAATATAGAAGAAAGTAGTGTAAGATCAGTTATTTCTAACGTTATCAAAAACTAAAATTTCCAACTATCCCTATATGAGAATCATCTTTACTAGTAATTATACATTATTTAGAAGATTCAGAATAACAAGAAAAAACTTTTGCCTTTAGTTTGGTCAATAAATCACAAATTAAATTTGACATATCTATTAGGAAAAAATGCACTGTAAACATTTTTTTAATCATTAAGGAATTTTCCTTTAATTTCACAGACATTTAGAATTAATTATCTTAATACTGGTAAGCATAGGAGTACCTATATTTAAAAAATTAAAGTGCATACATATGAACCACTTTCAGTCCACAGAAAATATGTCATACAGGTAAGGACTTACAAGGACTTCAGGTTCTCAGAGATCTGAAGTACTTAATTTGAGAGTCACTTATCTAGGTGATCTAAAGCTCAGAAAAGGAATAAGAACAATCTGGATCTTTGGGGGATGGAGAAAGAATTAGAAAGTGTGTGGAAGCTAGAATGGAACTAAGAATTGTCATAAGTGTTTTACATTCAGTAAGTCTGTGTGAGTCCCTAATACAAAATATCAAAATTAGTAGGGTCATTAATGATTTTCTTTCTTGGTCCTTCTCATTTCACAATGAGGAAACAAACTCAGGGAAGTTAAAATACTGAATACCAAACAAATTAATCAAAAGTAGGATCTAGGTTCTTGAATCTAAGTATATGATTTTATCTAATCCATTAAAGGAAAATACCTTAGTGATTAAAAATATTTTTGCAGTGCATTTTTTATAAGTCATATGTAAAGACTGATTTGTGAATTCTTGACCAAGCTAAAGGATAATTTTGATATTAATTGCATATAGAAGATGACAAATAATAAAGAATATAAAATCTATATGGATAGTAATTTATATACAGGTAAGTTTCATTGGAAATTTGAAAATACAAATGGACACAATTTCCTTTCCAAGAATGGGAACCAGAAATAAACCACAAACAACTTAAAGCTTATTTTCTGCAAAAAAGACTTGTGCCTGTAGCTCTTTGAGCATCCTAGGTCAGAATAATTACGCAGGAGAAGAAATATTAGACAATATACGGACTGACACTTCATCACTATTCCTACAATAATTACTTGGCTTCATTTGCTAAAGTCTTAGATGAGGAGCTAATTTCCTTTCTGTTGTTCTGACTATAAATGAGATTGTCACTTGCTTCTGTTTAACTTTGATTAAAAGTAATAACCACTTATGTATGACTATTTAATCTACTTTGGATCAAAACCACCTGTCACTACAAATAATAGAATTTAAAACATGTGTTATATATTTATTCAGAATTCTACTTGTCACTCAAACAAGGAAACAAGTCCTGCATGGTATCTCTTTATAGAGCACTCAGATTCTTTTGCAGAGTGGACCGGTGCTGGGTTTTGTCACCAACAGGCTTGTAGCTCAAAGTCCAGGAAGAAATAAGGCTTTTGCATCATTCAAAGAAGGAAGTTGGAACTGAACGCCCTGCATAAAGATGAATCATTTGTCACAATAACAGGGGATGAGACCTTCCCTCCAAAGCTATCAGACATTATAACTATTGAATCAAAATGGCAAAAAAAGTAAATTAAAGATATAAAATAAGAATTTGAAACAGAAAAATGTAACAAAATTTAAAACATAAAAAGTTAAACCACAAATAGATACAGCTAAAGTTTTACGAGTTATTAGATTGAAAGCTAGATATTGAATTGGTCAGGAATAGAAAATATTTTTTAAATGAGCAAGTATAGAATGTGTAAAAATAAAATCTATTACAAGTTAGTAGAATTCCCTAAGAAGAGAAATAAGAAAACGGCAGCAGAAAAAAGAAAGCACAACTTTACCAAGTAAAAGTTCCACAAATTAGAGTTCAGATCTGGGAAAGAAGCTGGAAGTATAAGGGGGAAATTGTGGCAGTCTAAGAACCAAAGAAAAGTGAAACCAAAATTCAGAGTATAAACTGACTATACTATGCATAATGGGATACATCCTGGAGACACAGGGAAAATTCTAACAGAGACCACAAAGAAATCCAATCTTGGAAAGTAGAGAAATATAAAGCCAGATTTGGAGTCTGGTGGTTTTCTCTACTGATTTCAAGATCCAAGAATCTCAATCAACTCCAAGCAAGATTAAAATATAAAAATAAAAGCTCCTCTAGACACACCATACTCATTTAGGCTTCATCATGCTACTGAAAGGCAAAAATAAAGAGAAAACCTTGAAAACAGCCCGAGAAAAATGGTATAATACATGTAGAATAACAATGATTAAATAATAGGTAACTTAGAAACTCTTCAAGCCACAGAACATTGAACTGCATATTCATGGGATTGAAAGAAAAATATCGTCAACTAAGAATTCTATCTCCAGTGAACATATACTCCAAATATGAAAGTGAAATGAAGAAATTTTCATATACACAAAAATTAATTGAATGTATATCTCACAAAATTGCACTATAAGAAATACTAAAGAAAAACGCTTTTAGAGGGCAACTTGAATCTATTGAAAGAAATTTAAAAAACTAAAATGGTAAAGATGGAAATATATATCAGTGCGACACAGAAAAATGACATTAATAACCTCATTAACCTAAATGGTAACTATGTTAGGTGATGGATATGTTAACTAACCTTATTGTGGTAATCATTCTGTAATATATAGAAATATCAAATTATCACACTGGCCCAACCTGGTTTGGCTCAGTGGATAGAACGTCGGCCTGTGGACTGAAGGCTCCTGGGTTCGATTCTGGTTAAGGGCACATGCCCAGAGTTGTGGGCTCAATCCCCAGTGGCGGGGGGGGGGGGGGGGGGGGGCAGAGAGGGAGCTACAGGAGGCAGCCAATCAATGATTCTCTCTCATCATTGACGTTCCTATCTCTCTTTCCCTTTCCCTCTCTGAAATCAATAAAATATATATATATTTTTAAAAATTCTCACACTGTATATCTTAAATTCAACAATATTATATGCCAATTATATCTATAAAAAGCTGTAAAAAATAACCACAGTAACTTTTTGCCAATGATAGAGCACTACACCCAACAACTGAAGATGCAGATTCTTTTTAAACACTCATAAAATATACATGAAGATAGACCATAAAACAAACCTTAAAAATATTTGAAAAGATTGAAATTTTACACAATATTTTCCCTTGACCAAAATGGAATTAAAATATAAATCACCAATATAATACATCTAGAAAAGCCCCAGATATCTGGAAATTAAACAACTTACACTTAAACAACTCTTAGGTCAAAGAAGAAATCACAAAGAAAGTTACAAAATATTTTTAACCATTGATAAGAAAAAACACAACACATCAATATTTTTGGATGCAACTACAGCAGTACTTTGAAGGAATTTTCAGTCATTAAATGCTTATATAAGAAAAGAAGGCCTCAAATCAAAGATCTAATCTTCTCCATTAGAAACCAGAAAAACAATAGCCAATTCTCCTCAAAGCAAGCAAAAGGAAGACAATAATAAATGCAAAGGCAGAAATCAATAAAATTGAAAACAGAAAACCAATATAGAAAATCAATAAAGCCAATGTTTGTTCTTTAAAAAGATCAATGAAATTACAGCTCTCTGATGAGGAAAAATATACACAAATGATTAGCACCAGACATGAAAGAAAGGAAGCCACTATAGACCTTACAGATGAATAACTTTATATCAATAAATTGGAAAACTTAGATTAATGAACAAATCCCTTGAAAAACACAAATTATTACAGCTCACCTAAGGAGATATTAAAGTGAGAGAGAGAGTCTGTAAATCCATAAGAACAAAGTCAAACAACCAAGTAGGAAAAAACAAGAAGAAACAATTTTTCAGAAAAGCAAAACCTACTATCAAATAAACATAGAACAACATGCTGGCCATCATGTAAATGTAAAATAAAACCATAATATGATACAATTTCATACCCCTAAACTGGCAAAAAAGTAATAATAATAAATATATATTTATACACATATATACACACACACAAAGAAAGTCTAATAATACCAAGTGTTGATGACACTGTTGAATAATAAAAACTCTTATATATGGCTGAAGAAAGTGTACGTTTGAGAACCATTTGGGAATATCTGATAAATTTGAAGATGCATTTCCTATGATCTAGTAATTCCCTGTTAGAGACCCTCTCACACATGTACACAAGGAGACATATATACAAATGCTCACTACAGCATTTTCTGTAATAGAGACAAATTATAAGCAACCTGCACGTCCTTCAACTGAAGGATGGATAAATGAATCTATGTAAGAGTTGCATCAATTCCATTTGAACAAAACAAACAAATTATTAGAGGAAACACTGAGTATGAGACCATTTATTATAAAACAGGCAGAACAATAGATGAAGTAAAAAAATGTGCGTGGGAAGATAAATACAAAATTCCAGAGTATAGCTGGAGAAAGAGAAATAGGAATGAGATCAGGATGGTACATGCAGGGATTTTCGGGAATAGTTTCTTTTAAAAATAAAAAAAATGAATATGACAAAATTTGATTACTGACAAACCTGAAAGAAGGATAAATGATGATGTTGATTAAGATAGATAAAAAAGACAAAATTTATCATAATGTAAAAAATCATGAAATATTCTAAAAATGTATCTTCCAAACGTCGGCTAAGAATAATTTTTTAAATGGGAATATGTATAAAATTACCTGGCACACATTAGCTAATAGTCTTACTTTATTTTACTAAGCGAGGATAATCTATTATTACTAAGCTGTCCAAGTCCTATTAGGGGTCACTTGTTCGATCGTAATTTCATGAGGAACAATTTTCTAACACTGGATCTATACCTAACAATTGATCAAACCAAGGTACAGTTAAACCAGTCATTTCAACTCTCTTCAAGATCAATGCCAATCACTACAATATTGATTGGAATACAAGGCCAGATATAGATTGTGAAGCCGAAGAAAATGATTGGCTTAACCTGATTTTGTCACTATGTAGAGTGGCTAGAGGAAGTCAAATAGAAAAATCCCTTCAATGTGTCAGACTACATTATTTTTGAGGATTTCCTATACCCATTTTTCAAAGAGCAGGTCTGATCTATTTTGACAATAGAGTAATGGAAATAGAACTTCCCCTGTGCCTAATTAAGAATCAGAATGTAAAATCAAGAGGAGGAAAATTTGGTAGACTCAAAGTGTTGCATGAGAGGGGACGAGATTGTAATAAACTGAAATTTCTATAACATAACCCATAATATTACTATCTAATATACATATTCCTGACATTTTTAGGCTCTTATGATAAATGGATACCCTCTGTCATATGAAAATGTTGGTTTACTTCCATATGATTATGATCAATACTAGAATTACAATGCATCAACAGTATAACAGTGATATACGAATAGAGATGAGAGTGCTTTTGTGGGCATTTAAAATGCAGTAGGTAAAGACATTATTCAGGTTTCCTTTATTACCTTCTTAAGCCAGTCCCCATAAAGACATATTGGAATTATGGAATGCTGTAAGTGTGGTCAGCTAAAAAGAGTAAAATAACATAATCTGGGTACTCAAAGTAGCAGCATTCTGAATATCCAGCAAAGCAACTATCTCTAATAATCTGCTTACAAGTAATTCCTTCCTGCTCATATAGTAGAGTAATGCATAATAGCTGCTGCAAGATATAACATATAGCAAACCTTCAGAATAAGGAAGGGAAAATTCTATTTCAAACTTTTTCCCCCAAGTTAGGGGAAATACGTAGAAAAAAACATCCCTATAGAACGCTCAGCAGCTATGCCTCCGCACAGCAGTGTGGGAGAGATAATCTAATGATGCCTGCAAAGGAAAAGATGTAGATCAAATTATTCATGGATACCACCTGCTGGTAGAGATGCAGCGTTGCTACACAGAGAGGGGCACAGAGGGGAAATATGTACACAGAGAAGTGAAAAGACCAGACTATACTAGAGAGAAATATGACACTTTTAAAAGGGTGATGAAATCGACTAAGCTTTATAACAAGCTGGTAACAATACCTCATTTTTTCCAGAACTTTTCTAACGAATTTCTGAGTTTTGACTTTGAAATGTCTGTAGTAGTAGTGACATAGTAATAGTGACAAGTAGCAATTGACTCCACTTTATAACTTTGTAATTACTAATAATTGTACATAAATCCAAGATTTCTAGGCTGCTAATTTTTATATCTAGAGCAAGATTCTCGATGGGAATGATTTTGCCACACACACCTAGCCCCATTGGGAAATCTGTCAATGTCTGGGGACTATTTTAGTTGTCACTATGGGGGGGTACTGACATCTAGTGGGTAGAGGCCAAGGGTGCTGCTAAGCATCCTGCAATATACAGGACAGCCCCACAACAAAGTATAATCCAGCCCCAGATACAAATAGTGTCAAACTTGAGGAACTCTGACCTAGAGGAACCAATTCAAAGATGAAAATACACAAAATTAAAATTAAACCATGACACTTACTCCTTCTGGCTTTTATTTTATTTTATAAACACTTAATTAGTATTTACTATATGTCCACTGCTCTTCTAAGACCTTTACAAACATTAACATATTTTATTTTCATAACAACTCTAGGAGATATATTATTAATAGCCCCATTTCAATAACAGGAAAACTGAAACTCAAAGAGGTTAAATAGCTTGCCCGAGGTGTTACAACTAACAAGTGCTGGAGCCATGATTTGAACCGTGGAGCCAGGGAGACTGTCTCCATAATCCATTCCCTAAACTATGAAACTATGCTCATCACCTTTCTTGTCTATTTTTATTTTTCCCCATCACCATCTTTCAGTAGACATATTCTTTTAATCTAAGAATTTATCCAAAAGTAGGACTACCATTTCAATATTTTTTCTGCACAACTTAGCATCTTCTGCTAGAACCTGATGAAGTCAATGTAGTGTCAGTCGCTGCACTCTGGTATCCTTGCATCAAGACAGTAAGTTGGCATTGTGGGAAAAACAAAAACACTGGGTTTTAAATTTCAAAAGATATGAGTTCAAAGGCAAACAAGTGGAAGAAGATATTTGCAAGCAATATCTCTGATAAGGGGCTATTATCCAAAATATATAAAGGACTCAAGAAATAATAAGTGTTGGAAAGGATGCGACGAGAAGGGAAAGTTTCCACACTGCTAATGATAATGCAAATTGGTACAGCCAATATGGAAAACAGTACGGAAGCGACACAAAAAAATTAAGAATAAGCTACCATATGACCCAGCAATTCCTCTTCTGGGTAACTAACCCCAAAATTTGAAAATACTTATTTATAAATATATATGTACCCCTATGTTCATTGTGCCTTTAGTCACAAATTGCCAACACATGGAAACAACCTAAGGGACCTTTGACGGATGACTGGGTAATGAAGACGGGTTATAGATATACAATGGAATACTACCCAGCCATGAAAAAGATGAAATATTGCCATTTGTGACACCATGGTTGGATCTTGAGAGTGTTATGCTAAGTGAAATAAGACAGACAGGAAAGGACAAGAACCATATGACTTCACTCATATGTGGAATATAAAACAAAAATTAACAAATGAACAAACAAACAAAAAATCAGGGGGAAAAAAAACCCTCATTGATAAAACAGAATAGTGATTACCAGAGGGGAAGGAGGAGAGGGGACAGAGAGAGTAAAGGGGATCAAATACATGTGATGAAAGGAGACTACAGGAAGTAAGCACACAATAGAATGCAGGTCATATTGTAAAGTTGTACACCTGAAACTTATATGACATTATGACCAATGTTACCTCCATTTATTTAATTAAAAAAATTTTAATGAAAGAGAAAAAAATTTAAAAAAAGGTATGAGTTCAAACTCTATCCCTATTCTTTAACTCTGTGGCCTTTCTAAGTGTCGGTTTCCGTCTTATAAAATAGAGATATTAATACTTGAAGACTGGTTGCAAGGAATAAAGATAAGGTATGTTGTGGCCTAAATCACGGTTATTTTTATGGTTCACATTCTCTTATTTTGAGAACGTATCTTAATCCAAAAGATTAAATGTTATATAGAAGTCCCCGAAGAATCATTACTGAGGAAAATATATGCAACCTGTAGGACAGAGCTAAAACTAATAGCAGGACTGGGAAAAATTGGAACCTAGTTATAAGGAAGGGAAGCCTAGCCAAGCAAAGCATAGGATTTGGGAAATATGATAATAGGTAAAAAGTTGTGCTTAGATAAGCAGTTGTCTTCAATAAAACTATACAAATCCAAAAACCTATTCCAGTCCTATAGTCTGAGGCACCAGGCTAAAGTAATAGAGGAGAAAAAAGGAAGACCTATATAATACTCCCAACAATAAAGATCTCTTAAAATTTTTTAAAAATTAAGTAATAGAGGGAAACCTATAGTACAGAGATCAAGGTTATAGAAGTTGGCCATAGAAGGGGCTTTTTGCAATGGAACCCAGTGCGGACCAGAAGACATTCTTTTAACTACACTCTCTTTTAACATACAAAGACTTCGGAGAAGAGCTCCCTGAGAGAAGCTATCTTGTTAATGCTATAGCATCAGCTCTTTCATAAACATAATAAAGAAAGTAATGACAAGCCTTATTTCCAATAACAAAGGAATAACAGTCTTTCAGATTCCCCACTCTAACACAATGCCATCATGGAGGCTTCTGCTCCTCCTCCCTGTACTTTCAAAATCTGAAAACCCTCTCCATCACCCAGTGGAGTCTGACTGTGTTGGAATATGACATTTGAACTTAAGGAAGAAGACTAGACATTCTTCAGGATCCTGTGTATATATTTATCTAAGAGTAAGGTGGTTTTATTATGAATTTGACTACCCTCGTCTTCTCTAAGGGAGCATAGATCTAGAATGACACATTCATTTGCAAAAGTTTATTGAAAACCTGGTATATAAATATGCCAGGATCTATGTCAGCATCAGGAATATAAAATTAGTGCAATATATTCCTGGCATAAGATAGTGATAGGTTCTGTTACAGTGGAATGAACAAAATTTCATGGAAACAAAGAAAGAGGGGATGAAACAGTACAGAGAGAGCCTGGAGATGGGTAACTGGAAAGTAAAACATGGACCTTATCTTTTCAGAGCTGGGAAAACTTTAAATAAAGGACTCAGGCAATAAAAAATAAAACAAGAATTTGTTTAAAGTCTAAGAACAAAGCAGAAGGCCAGGTACTGGATCTAAGGAGCCAGGGTCAAATCAGAACTGACAATAAATACTGATTTGATCTTTTGTGCCCCAGGCATAGATCTGTATTCCTGATATCTCTTCCTTCATAAAATGGCATAGATCTGAAAACCCTCAGATGCAGAATGGACCCATATTCAGGAGAAATAAAGTTGCAGAGACAGTTACTAAGAAGTCTATTATTATTAGAGAGTGAATAGATAGCCATTCACTTGGGTTCTTCTTTTTTGATACTTTGTATTTAGGACATCGAAAAATTTTTAAATATTAGCCCTGGCAATCATAGGAATGAAACTACTCAATTCTTCATCAAATTCCTATTTTTCTTAGAATGTCATTTCAAAAGCATTTCAATGGGAATAACACAAATGGCAAAGAATATGAATATATATACACGAATGGTCCAGCCCAGAGTGGCTGACCTTAGGCATGAGAATTTTGCATTCCCATTAGTACTTATCCATAGTGATATTGTTGTGTTGTTATTAAAAGGTTTACTCCAAACACTTTAGTAACAGACATTACAAGAAGATGTACACTGTTTATCAAACAGCTATGGGTACTACAGGAATCCTGCCATATGTCACCAAGGAAACAGACTCAATTTGAAAAGCGCAGTTTTAGAGCGAAAGAAAAATGTTTTGATCTTCAGGAGAAATGGTGCAATGGCTAAATTTGCATAAAATTACTCCATGAGGCTCCCTCTTTCCCTCCCCCACCACATGATACAAACACTCTTAATATTCTTTGGAAATCCATGTCATGTATAGTTGTACTGGATATTGACTGATTCCAGAATAGACTT
The DNA here is from genome assembly GCF_028538775.1 of Myotis yumanensis. Classification (NCBI taxonomy): domain Eukaryota; kingdom Metazoa; phylum Chordata; class Mammalia; order Chiroptera; family Vespertilionidae; genus Myotis; species Myotis yumanensis. Next base: position 47,810,226 of record NW_027223760.1, on the reverse strand, counting down.
AAATCTACTCTGATAATAAGAAAAATCTTTCCTGTTAGTCATTTGGCAAATTTAAAGCATAATCCAGTAAAACAAACAAACAAAACTATCACTTAATCTTGAAGGACACATGGTTTATGAAGACCATTTTTATGAGAAACGCTTTGAGGAAAAAATTTTCAAATGTGTTGCCAATCACTAATTTACAAAGCTGACTTCCATCTTGTATGTCAAACTATTTAAAGACTGTAATTGATACTCTGTAATCTCAAGGCACTTTGCCTCTAGCATCTAAATATACCATAATGTTTGGCGCTCAATGTCATGTTTATCATCAAGATTCCCAGAAGCCAAGAGAGGAGAACTATTTTGACAGATGCTGGGCTTTGTTTTAACAAATGTTCAATGGCATGTTCTCTCAAGGTGGTCCTACTGCTTGCAAAATTTGCCCTTCACCTTCTTGACGCTACATATTGGAGGCTAAGAGATAACAACAGATCTCTTAAATAATACCCACAAATGTTAATTGCGAAAAATTGCAAAAATATGTTAAGCATGTAGCCATACTCTCATCAGCTTATTGTTTTTATTTACGAAACTTATCTCTCCAAGTAAAGATTCATGGAAGACTCCTTTAGTAATACAATCATATTATTATGAGTCCTGGTCATGAAGAAAGTTAGGACATGGAATCCATAATCTGATGAACTTTTCCTCACAATTTGTCACATTTTTTCCCTTCCCCTATTTGCTTTCGAAATAAATACTCTTTTGTCATAGATTCACAAGAAACAAAGATTAGCATTATAATTGTCATCAGTATACTAGGATGATCAGTTTTCAGATAGAATGCCTTCAATTAACAGATCTATGAGCTTCTAGTTCAAGATGGTGACATAAGAGGATTCTAACTTCCCCCTCCTCCCACAAACACATAAAATCTCTAGGTACATAGAGAATACATTCCTCTAAGAAAACCTAAAACTAGCTGAGCCACTTCCAGCATCTGCCAAACAAGAGAAGGTCCACATTGAAGTGGGTAGGAGAGGCTGGGACACAATCTTGCCATAATTCACTCCCCACCCCTGTGGAGACCCTGAAAGGGGAAAAAACTCAAAACCTGTGTTTTCCCCAATCTCATCAGTAGTCCTTGACTTCATTGATGCCATGTTGCAGTCATTGTCCACTTCATTTTCAGAATCTGTATGGATTTTTATCTTCTGGTATGGTAATTTTAAAAATACAGTATTTGTGCCGAAACCGGTTTGGCTCGGTGGATAGAGCGTCGGCCTGCGGACTGAAAGGTCCCAGGTTTGATTCCGGTCAAGGGCATGTACCTGGGTTGCGGGCACATCCCCAGTGGGAGATGTGCGGGAGGCAGCTGATCGATGTTTCTCTCTCATCGATGTTTCTAACTCTCTGTCTCTCTCCCTTCCTCTCTGTAAAAAATCAATAAAATATATTTAAAAAATAAATAAATAAAATAAAATAAAATACAGTATTTGTTTTATAAAAGATCACTCTTTAAGATCTATGCACCTGGCTGGGTAGCTCTGTCGATTAGAGCATCATCCCAAAACCCCAAGGTTGTGGGTTTGATCCCCAGTCAGGGCACATACAAAAAAATGCGTAAGATTTATCCATAAGCTCTACCAAACACGACATTAGATTCTACATATATGTAATGAATAACTTTCTGAATATCAGAGGTTAACCTCATTGTGTTTCTTTTTTTCTCCTTAAATCTTTCATAAGCTGACTTTGCTAATCAGTGCCTGTCAAAAGAAATCTTTTCCATTCATCTTTTCCATTCATGCTTATTAAACTTCACAAATACAATTAGTGGTTACCCATGATATGTTATTAAGACAAAACAATTAACTTGTCAAATTATTTTTTTTTAAAAAAACACCGATTTCTAACTTCAAAACTTCTGCATACATTTATGATAACTATTTGAGGATCTTTTTAAAGCACCTTTTTAATCTTTTGATTAATTCTTTCTCTAATTTACCAAATATAGTATTAATAAACTTTTCAATATTTAAATTTAAACAAATTTGCTTAAATTTTAAAACAAGTTTCAATGTTTTATTTAAGAACTTTTGGAAATGTAAAATGATATTGGGCATACTTGAAAGTAAATTTTTTAAAAACTGACCTAATAAATTCTCTGATGCATGAACTTTGTATTAGTACTCATATAAATGCATAATACTACCTCTTCTATTACTGTAAGGCTTAATGATTATGGTCTTAGGGTGACATTAAAGATTTTCTTTAAGTAAGTAGTACCCATATCTTTTTGTGAATATTTAATTTTTCATTTTTTTTACTTGGAGACAGAGTGAGGAATTGGTTACTCTGTGATCATTTACATCAGATTGGTTTAATGTGCATCCTTCCTTAAAGCAAATCAATTAAACTTATCATTAAGTCTTATTTTGTTTTTAATGCACTTTGTGGTCTTGACTATTTGAATTACACATATCCCATTATAGCACATTAGAAACCTCAAAAGAACAAAAATAATCTTCCATACTCCCACCAGCAATCTTTGACTTTTTCATTTATGATATCCTTCAGGTCCTTGTCCACATTAATTTTAAGTAGTTATAGAAGTGTGAGCATTTCAGGCTCTTATAGCAGAAATGTAAGGAACTCATATTCCATCTGATATCTTTGTGTCATTCTGCTCAAAGTTTATGAGTACTTAATTATCTCTGTTTCCAATCTTGTTTTTACTTAGAGAAAATATATTCCCATTAATGAAGCTTACCCAGCACAGGTTTCACCATTGGTTAATACCTACCCATCCAATGGTGTCCTATTTTTCCTGGCCCTGCATTTGACATCCTATTTAGATTTTGACCAAGTTCCTCTATAACTCTATGCTATGCCAGCCTTAAAAATCATATAGCTGAAGAAACTATCCCCTCAAAATTATTCAGACAAGATACAATCTTAAGAGTTGGTCACTAAAATACTTTCTTGGCATCTTCTTCCCCATTTCTGAGGAATGGAAAGTTCAACCAGATGGGAAACAAAACAGAATATAATATTAAATACTAGTTTAATTATTTCTCACATATTTAAACTTTACTGATGTTCACAACAATCCAATGATATAGATACTCTGGCTCCAGAGTCTGTGGGTTTAATCATTGATATATTGCTTCTTAATGTGACTAACATTATCCACCTTATTCTTGATTTTTAACTTACACATCCACTGGATTTAACTGTATTTGAGAGTAGCTAAATATAGATAAGCAGTTCCAACTTAGAATTTTCTAATAATCTTGAGCTCAAAAAAATTCAAAAATTACATTCTTGATATTTTCTATTTTAAAAAGAATTTCAGGCAATTGTGATTCAACCTCAAAAGTATTTGAGAAAAGATCACGGATATTGTTGAAGTATAGAATAACAATTTTCATTTAAGTATAGACCTATATGATATGTTACAATAGACAAAGAATTAAACTAGGACCTAGAACACCCAGCTCTAGTCTTGGCACTGCCTCTAGGTATTTAGTTTAGATAAGTTACTTTCTTTTCAAATTAGTTTCTTCATCTGATTTTTAAAAAAATCTTAAAAATATATGTTTTGCTCATCTCACTGAATTGTGTTAAATACAAATAGGATAATGGATTTGGGGTTTAGTGCAGACTCTAGTGTTTTTTCATATATACTCTCTAGCTATCTGGCCTTGGCCAAGTTCCTTAACCTCTCTAATATTCCATTTCCTTAACTATGTACAGTGTTTATAAAGTGTGCAGTAACGTCTAGGCTTTCACATTCACTCACCACTCAATCACTGGCCCACCAGAGCAACTTTCCAGTCCTGTAGGCTCCATTCTTGGTAAGTGCTTTATACGTGTATACCATTTTTTTTTATCTTTTATGCTGTATGTTTAACTACTTTTTCTATATTTAGATATATTAAGGAACACAAATACATTCCGTTGTATTACAGCTGCCTACAGTATTCAGCACAGTGCTGTACAGATTTGTAACCTAAGAGCCATAGGCTTTATTACATAGCCTAAGTGTGTGGTAAGCTATGCCATCTTGGTTTGTGTAAGTTCACACAAAATCACCTAAAGACACATTTCTCAGAACATATCTTCATTATTAAGTGGTGTATGATTGTATGTAATCTGACAGCACACTCCTGGTGCAAGGTTATAAATGTCTATTTTCATTCATCCCAAGTGAATGTGAAATTTTCTGATTATCTTTCTTGATTGGGTTTGAAAGGAACGCTCTTGTCAGATTAACAGTCTCATATGTGCTGGAAATTTTATTGATCTGTATAATAAATATATCACATCTGGCATAGCAGCTGCAATTGGGGCTACCACTATGTTAAGTTTTTGGAAGAGTACCCTTATCCACCATAGTCCATCTGGTTTTTGCCAGATGGCATATGCAGATGCAATATCTGCATTCTTTAGTTTTTTAAAGTGGCACTAATCTCTGCCATTCTACCTAGAAGGTTCCTGATTCTACACCTGTAGATGTTTAGCATCCTAGTACTCACTACATTTCCCATATGATTGGCCACATTATTGATTCATACCACTAAGTTGTAGGGCCCTTAATCCACAGCTGCCTTCGCTTTGCCTATAGAAGAAGCAATGCCTGAAACTCTGTGGAGCCTCTTCTGAACTCCCCATGAGAATACCCATTTGCTATAACCAAGGGTGCATTATTGATACCTGTAGAGGCAGTGATAGTTAGAAAAGGAGAAGTTCTCAGCATTGTATTTGGGAAGCAACAGACAATGGTGAAAACCACCTCTTTTTTTGCTACCTTTCTGCTAACCAATATAACTAGTTATTAAAATTCTCCAGGTCCCACGCCATGCTTGATATCTGAAAATGTGTTATATTGAGGAAATAAGTGTGTTAAACTTCTAATAATCCCATTCATTTCCATCACTACTGGTAGAGTATCTTTCAAATGAAATGTGAAGTGAAGACCCAGACTTTCTGTGGTTATTACAGATTTCATCACTTTCTTTGAGATTGACATTGCTAATCCCAGTGCCTTGCTCAATTCAAATGAAAGTAATTATATTTTCTCTCAGTCACCTTTTTGAATTTGTAAATCTCACACATTGGGCTATGATTTTGTGCACTTTTAGAGAGTTACTAAGTTTGCCCATCACTTCAAATTTCATATAGAATTCCTGACTTAACCAAGAAAAGAGGGGGGAAAAAGATGGGGAACATTGCTTTAATGTTAGTGTTGCCAAATTACATCAACATATTCAGCACTGTGTTTTGTATGACTAGATGGATATTACAAGTCTCCGCATCACCATAGAAATAATCATCAATATACAATAAAGACAGCACATTTCACTGATACAAGAAAGTGGGAACATTAGGTCTGGCAGGTCCAGGACAGATTTTCCTCCAATCAAAACAAAATTAAATCTCTGAGACAAAGTAACGTGGCTGGCAGAAGACAAATAATTTTTAACCAACTACTTCATGACTTACCTTATAATTTTTAAGTCTGTCCAACTAGAAATGTCCTCTATTGAGAGGAAACTTCTTTCTGAGGAAGCAAAAGTCACTTTCAATATTACACATCAGATGATAATTTCATTTTCTAATTTATGATATATGACATACAAAGAAGAGATAAGTATGGAGATTGGATATAAAACACAGAAATTTTGCTTTCTTATGTCATTAAATTTACTTTTTATTTACATTATATTGAGAGGTCTTCTCTTTTCTCTGTTTCCTGAAAACCTTCCTGAGTGCAGAACTGTTTAGGAATATAATTTGGTGATGGTTTTCTAAAAGTGGTTCTAGAGCTCTTGTAGAAGATATTGTAAATGTGCCTTACGTGAATCAACTTATTTTTCAAAAAGTTTGTAGTGAGAATGAGAGCATAGTAAAGGAGGATAATGAAAATGTATGATAAGCAACACAGCTTGGGCTCTGACCAATCAGAATGTAATCACTAAGAAGAACATTGGCCATAAATTAGTCCATCTATATCTATGCCTACTGCATTATTATACAATCTGAAGACAGGGATTGCCAGCAGAAATTATAGGAATTCCTATTGAAATTCTATAGGAATATTATAGAAACAATAGGAAAATGTAGGAATAATAATGAAAGCATGTGTGTATTTTTTTATAAAAGGTACAGTGAAAGATATCATCCTCATTCTCTTGCCAAAAAGAAAAAACAAAACAGTGAAGAAATTTTAAGATAATAAGCCCCCTGACTGATTGGAATGTAGAAAAAAGTTTTGTAATTACTAATATGGAATAATGGACACCATTTCTAGTTCTCTAAATTTATGTTAAAAATATTTTATTTTGTATGGAATGCATACACCAAATGAACTCATGTCCCATCAGTAGTCATTTCTCTGTCAGATAATGGGATTTACTTAGAGATGAGTTACAAGTGAAAACTGGTTTTGGTTTTTGCTAGCAATAGAGAATTTGGTGAAGTCTTCAACTGTGCAAAGGGCCTCCCACAATGAAAAGGACTCATTAATGCCCTCTGAACAGTGTGTAAGATGCTTAGTAATCCAATAAACTACCCACAGTTCAAAATGGGAAACACATGGTGACTGTGGAGGAACAAGATATATTTTGAAGTTATTTCAAAAGAGTAAATGCCCTAAGTTTTATCTTGTGTGCTCAAAATAGAAAGAACTTAAAGAATTGTTTAAGCTTTCCATTATATAAAACCAAGTCATGAAATTGCAAATCGAAAATGAATAAGAAATGAAAATGGTCACTCTGTGAATCCTCAAGCAGTTTAAATCCTTGTTTGAGAAAGTAACCACAATTTCTTATTTGACCTTCCATCACTCCCCATAACTCTCTAGACACCTACAAGGAGAGGATGTGTTTTGTCTAAAAAATAATTTCTCTTTGTGAGATCCCAAGAAACCCATACTGTATGTAATAGGCCTGTAGAAGACTATGTTCTGAAATAACGGTGTATTTCCTTTTCTTCCCTTCCTGTTAACTTTTATAGCATCCTTTTGTGAAACAAACTCTTTACAAACAGGAAACTAATATTTACAACTATCTTGCGACTTAGGTGTGTGTCTATCCAGTTAAGATGACAATTTTCTTGAGTTGGTTGAATCATAAAACCTTTCTAAAGTATAACATTTAAGAAACATATTTTCACAGATCACTGTTTTTCAAGACTTTTTTCACCACACGTCAGTAAAAAACCATTTTTCACCATGATCTGGAAAACACATTTATATGCTTGCATACATATGTCATAGAAACAAAGATCCTTACTATACAGCGAAAGCTAATAGTCTCTATTCTGTTGTAGTTGAGTCACTCTTAAGCTGTTATGTAGTATGTTTTTATTGTTATTGCTTGTCTAGAGATCTACAAAATTGATACCACAATCCTTCTATCGCTTGTGTTTTTCAGTTTGGGAAATACTACTGTAAAGATCTCAAAAGATTGTCTAGAGTAGACCTTTGTTACAAATGTGAAGAAGTCAAGAAAAGGGGCTCTATCCTAGAGATGATGAGTTCTCTAAAATAAAAAAGAACTCTTCTCTGAGATAACCTACAAAGCCAAGAAGGTAGGAATCTGTTTCAGGCACAAGGACTGGTCTAGCTCAATGCCTTTAAAGAATCTCTGAAGCTTGATGGCAAAAGTCCAGAACCTCACAACACAGTGGAAACGCCATAGTACTTGTGCTTGAATTCACCGTGCAGTCTTCCTTTATTTCGCCCAGAGATAAAGTTATACATTAGATGTAGAAGGATCAAAAGAACATGTGGCATCTTAGGGGCTGTAAAATGCCAATATGAACCTGATATTGTGACATAATTGTCAACATTGTGCTATCAACACGAATGTCAAATAGGATGGGTGTTACAATAGTTAGCTGGTGCAGACAGGAACCACACAAAATGATCTCATGGTTATATAAGCCTATCAGAACATACTTAGTACTATCTTTCTGATATGACAAAAACAGTACCTGAAGCATTTTCCTAGTGATGAAAATTGTTTAACATTTATTTCATTTGAATTTGCCTTTGCTTCTTTTCTAATGTTCCACTGTATTCTTGATCCCAGGCATGCTTCCTCTGTGTGTGTGTGTGTGTGTGTGTGTGTGTGTATTCTTATTATGTTTTACAAAATGTATATGTTCTTTTTTGTTAAAATTAAAGTTTTATGCCCCTTGAAGCCCTCCAAAAAAAAACCATACACAACCATGTTTTCCTTCTTTTCCTAAAGAGAAGGCAACAAAACAGCATGACTAAAAGATTTTCCCACATATAATATATTTTTTCTGAGAAAAGATATTATTTGTAGGGTCAGCAAAAGGGTTCAGTAGGATGAGTTACTCACGATGGTCCATTATCTGGTATTACGCATTACCTGACTATGGACTATATTCTAGTAAAAAGAGAGTAAAAGGATCACTTTTTAGACCACATTATCTTATTTGTGCTATTGAAGTGTTGGTGCATATTAAAGAGAAAGCTTTGGATCCCCAAAGGTTTAATGCACCCACATTAAATAAAAAAGAGAGTGTCTTCCTAGTAGGCTTAATGTGGAGAGAAGAAAGACCAGGAGATAAGAAAATTCAATAATACAAACTACACTGCATTTAATAGGAAAATGTTCAGTCATTCCAAACAAATACATTTTGATACACCTTAACATTATAATGAACTGAAAATAGCTATGCGAACACTAGGATCATTTTGTTGCGCAACGTTTTATGTTCACTTGGACATAAAATAGAAAAGTATGAAAAAGAAGGCATGTATAGCGATATCTCTATATGAATGTACCCTCATCTCTCAGCAAGATGCAGAAACAAACAGATAATTTTGCTGTTTTTTTAAAACTATTTTAGTAGATTATCTCAGAATTATGGTTGACTTGCAATTAAATTTTTATATTTAAATAGGCTATAATTTGTTCAAATCAACCCAAAGCACATTTTAAATAATTACTTATTCAACAAGTGACTTGCTCTTTATCTTATATCCTTTCACATCCAAATTTTTTTTATACATTTGAATAAAAGCTACTTGTTATTATAGTAATATTGGGATTTTTAGATGTATAATTACTGTTTCTAGAAACAAAGACATAAGTAAAATTAATCTGGATAATAAAAATATGTATTTGATGTGAATTTATACTTTAAATTTATATCCATGGTCGTGTGTGTGTGTGTGTGTGTGTGCATGCTTGTGCGTGCACTTATAGTAGCACCATTAATTTCCTTTTTAGCATAAAATAGGCAATCTTTAGTTAAAGATAGCATTAGCAATTATTGCTGAAGTTAGATCTTCCCAATAGTAATATTGAGAGTCATAGAGTTAACTGGATATTGAAAACAAACTTAATTGCTTTAGTCTTAAAAGAGACCCTGCATCATTTCTCATATAGACATTTCAAGTCATGTGTGACTTGGTTCCAAATACTACAGGTCTATATTATTAATCTTTGAATGCCAGAGCAAAAATTAGAATTAAAAACCTCCCAACTGCAAAACTTTGCCTTTAATCATTAGCAAATATTTATGATATAAGCTTGATAGGATACCTGAGTTTGCTACTTGTTAAAATGGCTGTTTTTAATTTTATAAGTTTTGCTCATTTTCCTAGTATCATGTAAAGGCATCCATTGAGAGGGCAGGAGGCATTAATATCCATGTGCCATTTGCCACAAATGATTCATGGTGAGCAGCTCTATTCAGACACTTTCACGTGAACTCTAAGAAGGCCTGTTAGAATCTAAGAAAGTCCAAGTCAGTAGGTATTAGAATAAATTCTAAAGCCTTATTTTGCCCAGAAGTTGTGGCTCAGTATTTGAGCATGGACCTATGAACCAGGAGGTCATGGTTTGATTCCCGGTCATGGTACATGCCCAGGTTACAGGCTCGATCCTCAGTAGTGGGCATGCAGAAGGCAGCCAATCAATGATTCTCTCTCTTCATTGATGTTTCTATCTCTCTGCCCCTCCTTTCCTCACTGAAAGCAATAAAAATATATTTAAAAAAATAAAATTCTACTTTACCCAATTTGTCTTTTTTAGAGGCAGTAACAGTGGCCATTCAGCACACCGGAGTGGTAAAATTTGGGGAGATGGAGGAAATGACTAAAATAGGACCCTTAGCCCGCTTTAGGTTGAAGCTATATGGCCAAAAGAATTAAGAAAAAGGACTCTTTCACACAGCACACCCAGAATTCTTGGATTTTGAGACAAAAACCCAGTTGATATAAAATATTGCATTACCTAGTTTGTCTCCTTTGTGCATGGATTTCTTTGGGAGCCAAATGCAGACTAGGGGTATTTGAACTAAAAATACTATGTTTTGCATTTAGCCTGACCATTATGCATCTGACATCGGTTCAGCAAGCCAGCAAGTAAAGGCTTAGGAACGGACATTTGGAGAACAAGTTACAATGTGGACAGAGTCCTGTATCAAATGCGGGCTCTTCCTTTGAAACCTCAAAATGAAAGTGCACTTTGCTATTAATGGCACCAGGGATCCAGAAAATTCTGGATAATTGATATAATACTATTTAGAAACCTGCCGAATGAGAGACCCCTGAAGGGAACAGGCATCTGGCCATGGCCAGAACTAAGATTTGTTTGGGTGAATAGAGAAGACTTATTCTTAGGCCTCAGACCAAAGGGAAAGACGGTCTTTCTTATGGCCTGAATCTCACAAGGAGTCAGCAGAGCTCTTGCTAAACCCTCAGTGGGTATCAAAGGCTGGAATTTGTTTCTATGACCAAGGAAGCCTCAATCCTAAATAGAGACATGGCCATTGACTGTCCCTATTTATTGTTATTTTTAAACCAAATCAGTAGTGAGAACTTTCATATCTATGGGTGGGAAGTCAGGCTGTGTTCCAATTAGAAGGAAAAAAAGATGTAGTAGAAAAATAATATTGTGTTCTAATAAAAACGGCTTCTTTTTATTTACTCAATAAATATTTATTGAGCACCTAGTATGTGCTAAAGTAGTAAAGTTCATTCACAGCCAGGAAATGAGAAGGTAGGAGCTTAGGAGATGCGAAGGAGTAGCATTAGAGCATGAGACCTGGGCACAGGATACAATGCTTCTTATTTGCTCCTGAGGAGCCAGTCTCCTGAGGGCAGCATCAGAAAGCACCTCTTCTGGCAGCGGGCACTTGACAAGCTCCGTTAGGGTTCCAAAAGATAGTAGGGAACGGAAGACTACCGCACAATTAACCTCTTCTTGTGAGATTTCACTCATGTCTCTTCACATTTAGAAGATTGAGTGATCATCTGGAAAAGCTGAAACCATGAGACTTCATCGCTCTCTCTCTATATTTTTTCCCTCTGTATTTCCCCTGTCTACTTGTTTCCTCAAATAATGCTAATGCTCATTAGCTAGCAACTTCATCTGGACCTAGATTTTAATAAGAAATTATTCGGAGAAATTGCTTTGTTTGGGAATTATTATTGTCTAAGAGAATCGGTATTTTTAGTCTAAGTTGCTCCTTTTAGATTTGGGGGCCTTATTGGATTCTGGCAATATTTTTATTTATAGTCCCATAAGTATTATTCCAATGCTATAGTCCCGTGTTGTGTTGACATTCTGGAACCTCAAAAAGAATATATGAGAAACTGGTCACATTAGTTAACTATTGCTGCACAACCAACAAACCCCAAACAACTTCTATTTGCTCATGACTCTGGTTTGGCAGTCTAGGCAGGGCTCTCTGGGGCAGACAGCTTGTTTCTATTCCGTGCAATGACAGCGGGGCTCATTCATGTGTTTGTAGCCAGTTAGCAGGTGGGCCAAGATCTAGGTGGTCCCAACCGGCCTCACTCACGTGTACAGCGGTTGGCCCGGGCTTCCAGTAGAGGCTCCTCAATTCCTTCACACATGACCTTTTCTTGTGTCTAATTCAGATGTTCTCACTCAGGGGCTAGGTTTTAAGATGTTATGGCCCAATGCACAAATGCTCCTCAAATCTCTGCTTGAAGTGCATATGCTGGTACTTAGTGGACAAAATAAGTCCCAAAGACAACCCCAGAATCAATATGGAGAGGAGCACACAAGGGAGTGACTGGTTAAGAGGCATGACTCATCGGGGACCATCAACATAACAATACACCTCCTTTGTCTGAAGAATAATCCCTCTTTAGTAAAGAAAGCATATTAGTAGTTCTGTGCAAAATGACTTGGGCTAAACCCATAGTATGTGCACAAACACACACTCATTCACTTGAGTGAGAGAGACTCCTTTAGGCAGGGCCAAAAAGAATAAGAAGAAACGTTAAATGGTAGGCCTTTGAATTATCGTTCTGTTGTAAGAAAAAACACGATCCATTGGTGAGCAAATAATTTCACCTTAGCAGAAAAAAAAGTAAGAAAGTTAATTTGCCCTTCTCTGTGGAAATAAGCATTTTTCTTGACCATTAAGGAAATTGATTGCATTATTAGACTTATATTATCCATATCACAATGTATAACACTGTCTGGTGAGTGTGACTGAACAACAAGAAATTAGTCAAGATAGGAAATAAAAGAGATGGCAAATTCTTGACTTGATGGGACTTTAGAGTCACATAGCATTGTATTTTGACTGATTGCAGAAACTTCTGGAGGGATTATCAAGGCATTGAGGGTATAGTGGTTTTAGAATATGTCTACAAATTCTTCAATAGCACTTCCTTCAAGTGGCAGAGTTTCATTTCCCTCTTCTTGAGTATGGTCTGAATTTAGCGACTCACTTCTGACAGTGTGTGTCTTTGTGATGTACAAGAGCAGGACATAAAAGGCACTTTGGCTTCCTCTTGGATCACACACTTGAAGGAAGTTTCATGTCATAAGGACAATCAAGGAGCTCTATAGAAAGGTCCAAGGGATGAGAATTGAGCACTCGGCCAACAACTATGTGAGTGACCATCATGGAAGCAGATTCTCCCAGCCCCCAGCAAGCCTTCAAATAACTATAGCCCCACCTGATACTTTGAGTGCAACCCTGGGAGAAACTCTGAACCAGAACCATCCAGTTTAGCCATTCCCAGATTCCGACTTCTCAGAAACTCTGAGATGATAAAAGTTTGTTGATTCATGCTGCTAAATTTTGAAGTAGTTTGCTATACAAGAGAGTTCAGAGGAGCCGAAATACCTCCTCATTCATTAATCCCAGATGCACAAAACAGAGTCTGGAAAGTGCTCGGAAAAATCACCTTAGTGATGCAGGTGGGGTTACTGATGTCTTTGAGGCTTTCAAGAAAGAAGGCAGGAGTAGTGTTCAGATGTTAGTTGGTTTAATTGACCACTGATTTTTTTTTAAAAAAAAATTAATATACAATTATTAAGGAAAATGTGGGAATTGTTGGCTTGCATTAATTGGGGGATCAAGTTAAAAAAGGAATACAATGACATCAGCCTATCTGATTGTCAAATTGTCAGGAGAACGTTCTGAGGGATGTGAGGAAATGCAGAATTATTCCGAGCAGGAATCGAGCACTGTCATAGCAAGCAAAATTCCATAGTGTCAAGTTCACAGTAAGGCACATTGGAAATAGCAATTTAACATCCTTTGTCCTGGTTTTGTAGTTTCTGTACCCAACTCCCATTATTTCAGGAAGCAGTTTTGTCTGAGTATGAACTGTGGAACTGGATCACAGCTGATAAGCTGTGAAATAATTTAACCACTTGGAGAAGGAAGAATAAAAAAAAGACCCAAGAGTTATCACTGTTGTGACAGCTTAACAAAATCTTCTGTTTGGTGTGAAAAGAACTTTAAAAAGCAAAAACTCTAGTCAGGCTAGAGAAGTGAATATTATATATTAAAATTATGCATTGAGTGCCTGCTATATGCCAAATTAATTATATGATTATCTCATTTAATTTTCATTAAAAATGCCTGTGAGGGCAGTACTATTATCATTCCTATTTTACAGATAAGAAAACAGAGGCTTAAAGAATTTAAATGTGTTGGTGATGATCACAAAAAAAATGTGAGGAGGCAAATGTAGGTAGGCTAACACCAGAACGTTCAATCCCAACCACCTCACTATAGTATTTCTAACAGAAAAGAATCCTGAGAATAATGAAGTACTATTAAGTGCCACCAGCAAATTCTTTAGACCTGATGGCTACAAGGGAGTGAAATGAAGAATATTTACTTACTGTCTTTTCCTGGCTACCAGCCTGGTAATATTATAGTCTGTCTGTTTGTCTCTTATTTTAACATTGTGGATTATGAGAACTTCCGTTCTTTCTCTCTAATTCAAAGCTGAGTATACAGGAGAGATTCATTTTGTAGTTCAAAACTGCTACCTTCTTCACATTCAAAACACAGTACTGAGACCCAGTGCTCATTGCTCCAACAGCTCCGAGCATCTTAGAGAAACTCTATATGCTGCACCCATCGTAGTTGCCCAATGAAGCTATTCTGAAATGCTCTACTCCTACCTGCATCACTGAACAGATGATTTTCCTATTCACTTCAACTGTCCTGGAACTGAATTCACAAGATAATATTGTTCCAAGCCCTCGGTTTTGTACAGGAATATCAGCGACATCTGCTGTTTGACCATCTACATCAGTGGTTCTCAACCTTCCTAATGCCGCAACCCTTTAATACAGTTCCTCATGTTGTGGTGACCCCAAACCATAAAATTATTTTCGTTGCTACTTCATAACTATAATTTTGCTACTGTTATGAATCATAATGTAAATATCTGATATGCAGGATGTATGTTCATTGTTACAAATTGAACATAATTAAAGCATAGTGATTAATCACAAAAACAATATGTAATTATATATGTGTGTTCCGATGGTCTTAGGCGACCCCTATAAAAGGGTCATTCGACCCCCAAAGGGGTCGCGACCCACAGGTTGAGAACCGCTGATCTACATAATCTCTTCTTACTTTGGAACTCTGGCATTGAGCCTGAGGGAGCTAGCTAGACCATCTGAGTATCACTTCACCATGACGAAATGAAAGGGTGCTTTCCTCATGTAATAAAAAATGGTGTGAAAATATTTCCCATGCCTTCTGGGAATCAGGGAGCGCTGATTGGGGCTGGCTGTCAGCCCCCAGAGCGGGCACTTATTGTATCTCCACTGGGCTCCTTGGTTGCTCATGAGAATATCCTCTGGCTGGTCCACTAACCAACCCTCAGGACATACCCATATAAACTATGAAGCTGCTCGAAACAGAGTGTGTTATTCTAGCATCTGGACATGTCAGAAACTCATCATCAGTCAGCCACAGGATGGCCAGTATATTGCAACCTATTCAAGTGTCCATGTTACAAACACATGTTCAAGCTTGGGATCAAATAGTGTGTGACAATACTGTTATGTATTTTATTTATGATTAATGGAAAAGCATAACAATTCTGTATAAATTATAAATTTTATGTTTAGTAAAACTCCCAATTTCGTTACTCTATAAAAATAGTATAGAAAATTATAATACTGCTAGAGGCCCGATGCATGAAATTCATGCAAGAGTAGGCCTTCCTTCCCCTGGCTGCCAGCACCAGCTTCCCTCTGGCACCCGGGACCCGGGCTTCCCTCACAGCCCCAGCTTCGTCCGGAAGGACATCAGGTCTAATTAGCATATCATGCTTTTATTATTATAGATTATCAATGTATTTGTGTGTCAAAAAAAGCATACAAATTATGCCAGTAGAGGCCATGTGTAATTAAACTGGCAGCATTGATATGATCATGATAAGATCTTGGTTCTGAAAGAAGCCACTAGAACAAACCTTTGTTATGCAAACAAAAGGTTATAATTAGGCATATATTTGCAGGGCAAGTTTCTGTGGAAAAGGTGTAAAATAAATTTTTTTTTAATCAATCCAGGCTGTCTTTTCTGACGTCCCTGGTATACAAAATTCACCAATGCAAAGAATAAACAATAAACAGAAGAAATGAAAGAACCTGAGTGAGAATCTAACCTCTGCTCTCCAATAATCTAAATTAAGGAAACCTGGCAGAACAGCCTGAGGTGCTGTCTCTCAGGTCCACCTTCAGGAGTGAGCTCCTAAGGTCCCACAGGGAATGAACCAAGTGGGAAAGTGCAGTTCGGTTTGTTGACAGGGAGCCTCATGTTTACCGGCAACAAACAAGGGCTGGTTATAGTCCAGTGAGTGAGTCTGGGACTGGAAGCACTTTGGGACCCGGCCAGCCTGCTTTGGGAAACAGTATCAATTATTCTGTTTGCTTGATACTGTGGTGACTATGGAGCTGGCAAGGGCATCTCTACAGAGTTGAGCTAGCATTCTTAGTCTTGCATGTAACCTATTTTCAACAGTGCCATTAGGTGAACCAAGAAGCAGCAACAAAACTGATGTATCCCCTGTTATCTCTCAGTAAAAATAAAATTGAAATTTTACTCTGTTATTACTGTGTAAGTCCTGGGGTTTTTAGGAAGATTTAAGGTAAAAGAATGCAAGAAACATCTAACAGACTTCCAGCAATTAAGAGCATTTGGAAGCATTATTTATTAATTCAATATATAATAAAATTATATATATTTATTGAAATATGTTGAGTTATTGACACAATGCCTAGCAGATTATTATCCTCATCCTCATCATCATTATCATTAATTATCAACTCAACATACAAAGTTTCAAAATAGTCAAAGATAAAGCTAATATTTTTATTTTGTCAAAAAGTACATTTTTTTTCAGAGCACTACCTCAGAATAGTAAAATATAAAGTTATTCTTGCATATATCTTCTCCCAGAAAAACTTGAAGTCAAGTGTTATCATTCCAGTTGAGATTGATATAGATGTAATGACTTGCCTAAGGTCATACAGGCTGCAAGTTGCAGGACTCACATTTCAATCATGATTTCTTAATGCCAGTGTCATGTCTTGATCCACTAGCCAGGTATGCCCCTAAGTACCAGCATGCCCATGTACAAAAGGATATGTGAAGAAATAAGTTTCCTTCATACAGTAGCCATTCATGAAGAGCCTACTCAATTACCAGGAAGTCTTCTTGACTTCATAGAGGACATTGTCTTATATATGTCATTAAATAAGACATTGTACCTGCTCTGAAGGTAATCACAGCAATGATTGGGAAAGGGAAGTACTAAACATTACAGTTCCTTTTGATATCTTGGTTAATTCTCTCAGCAACTCAGTTTCATTTTCCAAATTAAAAAAAAATCTAGGGGCGAGAAATTAATCTACTTATCCATAGTCATTGCTAATTTTCTTCCTCAAAACCCCTTCTGTTCACTTACCCTTAGTATCAGAACCCAATTTTATTTGGGTGACAATGTTACTAACTAAAAAAATGACATTTTACACATTTTTTTGTGAAAAGGTATAGCTCAAATCAGTGAGATGCTAAGCAGAAGACTTGTGAGACTTCTAAAAAAGTGTAGTTTGACCTGAAGACTCTAGGGATGGCAGAGAAGCAAGATAAAGGGGGGCTGGATTTTGATAATCCTAGAGTCATCACAATAGCTATCTCTAGACTCCTTAATGAGTGAGTTAAGACTTTCCTTTTATTTTAACCTCCTATGACTTTGGATTTTCCCATTTTATATGGCCAAATCTGATCCTAAACAACATCTTACTAATTAGATTTAGGTTGTTGTTAAATGTTAGATTATCTTAAAGTAAATGATATGTAAATAATTCCAGTAATTTGAAACTTAATGGAGTTTGTAGCTGAGTTTGGCCCATGAGCATTAAATATAATTATCTTAAAGCTGACCTAAGAGAAATGACTCAAAGTTAATAACAGAAAAAAATCACCTTTAATTTCTTCAACATTTCCAGTATTTCACACGCAGAGCATAAGCAACAAGGACAATAAAGTGTTTGGGCTATTTCTATAAATAATTAATGTTCTTCTGATAAAAGGAAAATTATCAAATCAACAGAAATGCAGGACTTCATGTTAATCTCCAATATTCCCTTAAGTATCTATACTTTTCCATTAAATTATATTGTTGAAGAAAATGTGCTATTTTGAAAGGTAATATAATTCTTAAATATAAGTTAATGATAGTCCTATGTACATTACATTAATAATAAAAAATATAGCAGATTGGAAGAGTCATAAATATGCTTGCTAAAATCTCTTCCCAATTTTTCACTAAAATTGGCTATGATTTTTCTGGTTCATCATCTTTTTAGAGTTCTTCACTTTAATCAGCCTAATTCCAGACTGAGAGAAGACATCAGGAGGTACTGATCACAGGATAGGGTACTTTCAGAAGGCAGGAGAAGAGGGAAAAGAAGACCACAGAATAATACTGAGGGGGACACCACACATACTTTAACACTTTTCTTGTTAACTGGGAGAATGAAAAAATAATAATTAATGAGAGAGAGGATGTAGACAATCAAGCCCAGTTTCTGTGGGGGAGTGAAGATGGGAACTGCACAAGCAGCCTCCTTTCTTCAAAAGGAACAGGTCCATGGAAAGTTTCACACTCATCAGAAAGTGTCACTTCCACCCTCATTTTATCTCGTTTTACATCTTATTCCATAGTAATTTCTCTCGCCGCAAGACCCCCATCGTGCTTATTTACAGATGAATCCCCAATGTTTATCTCAGGTCTCACTTCTGTCCTGAATTCCAGGTCTGAATACTGTCATTCTCATATGGACATCAAATAGTCATCAGTCACCCAAAGACATTGAAAACGAAAAATAACTATCTTGCCCCCAACTCACATGTTCTCCGCCTTGGTTAATACCATTTACTTTACTACCCATTTTTACCTACACTCTCTCATCCCCAAAAGGACTTACCTCTGCAAGCTTCCTTTTATTTATCTCCTCCTTATTTTCTCTGCTAATGATCTAAACTAGCTACCAGTACCCACATCTTTCACGAGGACCACTGGACATCCTTCCAAGTGGTCTCCACCCTTCCTGTCCCTTTCCCCTTTAATTGAAGATGATTTCTTTTCTAAAATTCATCTCTGAGGATACTTACGCTCTCCTTAAAAGCCTAACCACCTTTACAGTTTCACCTCCTGTCATTTATTTCCCTTGACCTTAGACTCCAGTGACATGAAGCAATTCACCTTTCTTCGAACATGACAGGCACTTGGGGCCTGTATGCCTTGCCCGGTGCTCTTTCCTCCGCCTGAGATGCCCTCTTTACCTTCCTTCTCTGCCTGTGCATGTCACCTGTATGTGTACATCGCTGGCACCTTCTTTGTGCTTCCCTGTCAAAATAAATTGTTCTCTCTTCTTTGTGCTCTTAAAACATTTAGTACACACTACTATTAAAGCAATTATATTTTGTGTGGTACTTAATTTTTTTACTTCCCTTCCCACCACTAGGCTTTTGAGTTCTTTGAGGAGATGATAATTTATCCATTTTTTAAAAAATATTTTAATCAATTCTCTGTCTTTCTTCCCCCCATTGATCTTATCGAGAGAGGAAGGGAGGGAGAGAGAGAGAGAAACATTGCCTTCCGCATGCCACTGACCTGGGTTTAAAGCCACAATCTCGGTATGTGCCCTGACTGCGAATCAAACCCACCACCTTTTTGGTGTATGGGATGACACTCCAACCAACTGAGCCACACCTGCCAGGGTTATTTATCCATTTTTCTATCCTTAATATTACACCCTTTCTTGTATATAGTAAGTGTTTGGTTTTTCTGAATTGATATAAAATGTATTATCATGTTACCCAAATAAAGGTTGTTTTTGTTTTATACATTCATCTTTCCCCCTGAAAAAAAAATTATCCGTTACTTTAGTTTTATTCTCAAAAGGTAATGACTTGAAATGCTCGGGGAATCAAACCAGAAGGTACTGGTACTCTATTGCATGTACACAGCACATTGTAAGGGCACCATAGTGCTTAATAATCACCCTGATTGTTTATTAAAGTTTAACTCTCTCTTTCAGTTAATTAAATTTGCATTTGGTAAAGCTATCCAATCTTGGCAGAGAAGCAGCTTTGTCTATGTGTATGTATATGTGTTAAAGGCTGACTAGATCTGATTTTTAGAGCAGTAGAAGTTTTCAAATTTCTCTCCCTATTAAAATACATGGCAACATCACTTCTTTAATATCAGAAGGCTCTCGCAAAGAAACAACGAGACTCAATCTATTGCCTCCAAAGGGGTAAATCTTGAGTAATTTAGAGAGTTATTTTTTTCTTTCACATGTCTACATGCTTACAGATTAAAAAGACCTCTTTTTAAAAGAAATAAATATTAGAAGAGTCTATAGCATGGTTTTTGGTCTTCCTAAATAATGTATCCTACTATGAGTAAATGATCTGCATTTGGTGCCAACAAAACAATGCAGAGCCCTGATTACATCAGCCATGCTCATCTCAAAAGTGGGCCAATGCCAACCCAGCATGTTCTCGTTCTAGGAGACATTGGCCCTCCTCTCTGTTTTGGATGCAGGTGCTATTTTTGGAGAACAGCAGCAGAAGCAGACACATTTTACAGATGTGCACCAGCTCTGGAACTGCGGATACGACTCTGGAGTTTCAATCACCAAAACTATCACACTCCACTGATGGGAGTCACACTGCTCCTGGTACCGCTCTCTCGGGGCTCCTCTTAGACATCCAAATTGGAATCACACCAAAACTCGAGTACAACTTGCTCTAAGGGAGGGCTGTAATGGTTTCCCTTTAAAAATATTTTTCAATTAATTAATTATTGAATATTTTAAACATACCAGAGAAATACAGAAGATGACTTAACAGCCTTCCATCTACCCATCACCCGGATTTGACAAGTGTGAATATTTTGTCACAATTTAGTTCTGGATTTTTTAAAGAAATAAAACTATATCAATATTTCCTAAGTCTCACTTCCATCTCCCCCCCCCTCCCCATCTAAATGGTAATACAAAGAGTAGTATATCTGATTTATGGGTGCACCTAAATATTACTAATAATATAAAGGGTTTCTTTTACCTAGGGACTTGACAATTACAAAATAAAGGATTCATTAAAATTTGTGAAACCATACTTTAAAACCTAGAGCAGAAATTGGCAAATTTTTAGAAAAGGCAAGATAGTAAATATTTGTAACTATTCAACTCTGCTTTTGTAGTGCAAAAGTGGCCATCCACAATATACAGATGAATGAGCATGGCTGTATTCCCGTATAACTTTATTGACAAGTACAGACGGCATACCAGATTTGGCCCACAGGTTGTTGTTTGCTGAACCCTGTACTACACAGTCTAGACTGAACTCTTTATTTTATTAAAGAATTACCTGAAACACAATTATATATAGAATAAGCTATAAAAAAACTCATTGTGGTTCTTCTAAATAACTTTTCTAGAAAAGATCAAAATTGTCCATCCATCCTCCCCTGCTTTTATATTGATACAATTTTTAGCACATGCCAGGCTGGAATGAAAATTGATTTTCCCATAATATTTTCACATACTCATTGTGCCAATGAGCTATAAGCACATTGGTCACTTGGCAGCTTCTGTGAACTTTCCTTAAAAGAAAGCTGGCATAAATCCTTTGATGCTTTATTGTTGCTTCCTGCATCCTGTTGTTTGAAATGTGGTTGCAGTCACTGGAACTCTGTCTTAGCTCACATGAGCCTCATTCTAGGAACGGAAGAGCAACAAGATGGAAGGAGCCCAGGTCTTTAGGGACTCAGTAGAAACATATCCTATTAGCCACATTATTCCTCAAATGCCCATCTCAATCTATTTCTTGACTAGAGACCTAAAGTTTAATATTATGAATCCACGGTTTTTTGGGTTCTTGCAGCCATACCTAATTCCTACTAATATAACTTGCAGGCCTACTCAGGAAGCAATAGACAAAACCCTCAGGCCCACCTAGCATCAATATTCTTGTCCAACAGAGTCTCCTCCTTCCTTATTCAGATTCTGCATTGCTCACTTCTCTTCATCATGGAACCTGCTGGGGGAGGATCATCTTTACACACCTACATTAGGAAGTTATACAGTATGTCAAGAAGTATCAATTGCCTCTCTACAATTGTTCAAAGCATAGACTTAAAATGCTGTACATACACTTTATCCCTTTCATTTACCTAATTTTGATTTATACTAATGCCAAAGCAGGTGCATGCAAATGCTAAAAATTTCAATGTGCTTTGTTCTAAATATTTGTGCCTGTTTTTTTAAAATATATATATATATATATTTTTATTGATTTCAGAGAGGAAGGGACAGGGAGAGAGAAATAGAAACATCAATGATCAGAGAGAAATACTGATTGGCTGCCTCCTGCACGCCCCACACGGGGACTGAGCCCGCAACCTGGTCGACACTCAACCACTGAGCCATGCTGGCTGTGCTGTGCCTCTTACTCTGGGTAAAAAACTTTCTTTACTGCACTGACAAGCATTGTTTCTACACAGGCACCGCTGTAACAGTGGTTGATGTTATTTGTGCTGTTGTAGTTGTGCCTGGAAGAAAACAGGTTCCAGGCTGGGTAAAAGCTGCAAAGAGTTTTCCTGATGCATGAAAATCATGCAACCTATACTTTGAAATTCTTATCATATGCCCCCCTAAGTGTATGTGCAACTTACCTTTTCTAGGTTCTAGATGATGACTGACAGAGGTAGGTTGCAAAGAAAACTATAATTTCAATTTAAATGTAATTTAAAATAAGAGAAAGATAAGAAGATACAATTAATATTTCTAACACAGCAAAACTGGGGAAGAAAAGAACCAGAATTTTAATGTTGCTTATCTCTGACTGGTGAAGTCATAGGTGATTTATTTCTTCCTTTTTGTTTTCTAAATATTCTACAACAAACTTTACTTTTGGAAACTGAAAAACATATAATTCGAGTTCCCAAAAATCTCTATTAAATAAAGAAAACACAGAGAATGGAAAATATGAGGAAAATCAACACAGCACAGACATTAAAAGCAAATAATAGATCAACAGTTCTCATTTGTTTAAATTAAAAGAAGACAATGAAGATTTAGCTGCCCAAAACACAAATAACACACTGTTCAATTTCACTTTGGTTGGTTTTAGATCACCTGTGCAATTAACCTTCTAGTCTATTCTCTGAGCCATTGAACCTCTATCTCCTCCTCTGTGTAACTGTACCCATCCCACAGAGCTGCTGAGAGGACTGAAAATTGATGGGAAAGCACCTGGATTTCAATTTCTCGCAGATGAATAATCAATTCCTATCATTGTAATAGCAGATGTTCAATCAATTCATGAAATGCTATGTGAGTGCACACGGTGAGCATCAGTGTTGTGTGGGAAACAAAGATGAATGCGGAAGCCGCCCAGCACCCAAAGACATCACAATTGAGTTGGAGGGAAAAGACATACCCAGAGAGATACAATGCAATGTTCCTTGTCTGAGAAGAACAAAGTACAAGGAAGTTCAGAGGCAAGTTAAGAAAGGTTTTACAGGGTAGCCTATTCCAATGTAAAAATGTAAAAGAAGTGAAAATCCTGAATTCTAGAGCTGGCTGTCCCAGCAACTATGTGACACAGGACAGAGTTACAAAGCCTTATGAGTTTCAGATTCATCATTTTCCAATTAGAAGGATTTTCCCAGATGATCGCTAAGGTAACTTCTGCTTTTACGACAAATACTGATATAGTGTTTTGTGCAGGAACTGATTTAACTTCTTCATAGCCACAAAGATAAAGATTTTGTGTGTGTGTTTGTGTGTGTGTGTGTGTGTGAGAGAGAGAGAGAGAGAGAGAGAGAATGAATGAATAAAGGCATACATATAGTTAATCCTCACATAAACCTGAGAATACAATTATGATCACTCCCATTTTTCAGCTAAGGAGCTGAAGTACAGAGAAAGTGAACTGCCTAACGTCACAAGACTAGGACTCAAATTCAGGCACTCCCCAGTCAATACCACTTGGGTAGAGCCTTGAAAGATTTTTAGGATTTTACAAGAAATAACAATTTTCAAGAAGATAACTTTCCAGCATGGAAACTCACCAAGAACAAAAGCAGAGAAGCAGGTGAGCAAGAGAGTTTGAGGGAGGCTACACATGATTCTGCAAAGAGCAGGTCTTTGAATATAAATACAAGAGTTGAAACATTTATTTATTTTGTGACAGTGATAATTAAGAATAATAACATGCTCCTTTCGGGGTTAAAGTGAGATTAAATAAGATAGTGCTTGTAAAAGGCTGCACACTGTCTGGCACGTGGTGGGTCCCTAATACATCGAAGCTATTACTACCAATGGAAGAACAGCCTAGTGTGACACAAACATGTCATGCTCAGGTGATAACTGGACAATAATTGGCTACAAAGGTAGTTACAAGTTGGGAAGATCTTGAATACTTGGCCAGGAAGTTTGGATTTTTTTTTTTTAAAGTTTTCAAAGAGGGAATTTTGTATGTCTACAGCCAATATTCAACTTGTTCACATTTTCTGATCACTCCCTTCGTGGACAGGAGGAGGATGGTACTGAAAGAAGATCCTGGATTAAAATATAAGAAAATGTATAGAAAATAACATATCCATTTATTAGAACACTGGCTCTGACCTCCCAGTTTATAGGATTGTTAAAGATATATTGGATGGAAAGATATATCGCTATATTCTAGAAGTGTCAATTTCTAAAAAGTTAAAATTATAGAGAGGAATTTTTAAGTAGGATATGATTGAACTGACTTTATTCATTTCCCATCCAAAGTTTAATGTCAAATCTATGGCTTCTCATTCTGAGCAAATAAGGATGAGTTCAGGAAAGAAAGACAGACAGAAAGAAAACATAAACAAAATTAAAAAGTCTGCATTCTACCTAGCTGCACACTTACAAGTTAAGAATGAATTGACATCCTGGTGAGGGATACTGCTGCTAGAAGAGGCTATGTATGTGTGCAGACAGGGAGTATATGGGAAATCTCTGAACCTTCCTCTCAATTTTGAATCTGAAAATGCTCTAAAAATGTAAAGACAATAAAAAAGCTTTAACAGTGAAATATAATTTTACCTCTAAAAAAAGGAATGAATTAAAATCAGTTTTACCAATAAATACTCAAACACATTTATTAAACAGCAGCTGTGTGCCTTACACTGTGTTAAGGGCTTCACATACTGTATTTCAATTAACCCTCACAGCATACTCATCGCTAAGTATTTTATTATCCCATTTTTCAAATGAGAAAACTGAGACTCAGAGACATTAAGGAATCTGCCCAACTACACCGAGAGGTTAAATGGCTTGAACCAGGATCGAAAACCAATCTTGGCAGCATAAACTGCTAAAACTACCATTACTACCACCTTTATCCACATGTCGACCACCACCACGGTGCCACCAGAACAACCAGAGCAATCACCCTCACTGTTCTGACTACCACACCTACCTCCTCCGACACTATCATCACTGTCATAATTAGCATCACCACCAAATCACCCAGATACCAACACTACCGTCACCAGCATCACCCCTAACAACAAGCATTTCCACCACCGACACTCCCTTTGGCCTCGAAGGAAGACTAGTTTTCTTTAACCAACTATCCTTCCAGGAAAAATAACTGATGTGCATAAAATCCAAGAATAAAATTCTTTCCCAACTTCCTGCTACGCAAGGGGCATGTCTTCATGTCCCCATCAACAACAATTCCCCTCCCAGGACCACTGTCCTCAATATCTCCACCACGGACAATTGCTAAGATACTGTGCAGATCAAAAGGACCAGAATTCGTGGTCTTTCCTCTGGCCATGCAGTAATGCAGTTTATAGATAAAGACTATTTCTAAATTTTAAAAGGATAATATTTATAAGATGAAATACATATTTGAAGGAATGATTCTGCAAAATCATGCTCAAAAAGGAACTTGTTGGAAATGCAGAGTCCCAGGCTTTGCCCCTGATCTGATCCATCAGAATCAGCTTTTAAACTCGATATGCAGGTGATCTGCAGCACTTTAAAATGTGAGGAGCAATGCTTTAAATCCTTTCATCAAATCTATCATTCTGCATAAACGCAGTGGGTGTTTGTTTGTCTACTTCTTTTATTTAAGAGCTCGACTCCAACGCATAAGAAACAACATTTCCTGTTAAATAATAGTATGGAGCTGTTTTCAGAAAGCTAAGAATCTAGCAGGTTCATCACTGAGCCACAGAAACAAAAACAGGTATTCTTTCCGAGAAAGCAGAAAGCAGGCTGCAATGGTAGGGGGAGAAACGCTGCGTAGATGGGAAAAGAATGTCAGAAAAAGGGTTAAAAATGAGGTGGAATATGAACAGACATTTGAAAGAAACAATAACAGAGTGAAAACATTCTTTAAATAGAACAGGAATAAAGAGGACATGGAAAAGTGCTGCCCCCCTTTGAGGTAGAGAGGGGAAAGCTGGTAAAAGCTGACGCTAAGTGGCAGAGGCTGTTAATGAAGTTCTAAAGATGTGTTTTCAGCCCCTCCCCTTCATATAGTAATCTGTAATCAATTTAGTCCTCCGCAGTCAATTTTGAAGAACCACAGTGACAAGAGCAATTTAAGCATCACCCCAGGGAGGAAACACCGGTCCCTCCTAGCCCCTTGCCCTCTTTCAATCCTCACCCCTACTCATGCTCTTTCCCTGTATGCAGGAAGTCTCCTGTCCCTTGTCAGTGTCCCCTTAGAAACACATGTGCATCATCACCTTCCTCTCTGATGAACATACGCAATTAAAATCAATTTCTGAAGTACTGACAGATGCCCACCACGGGCCTGCCGTGTCATGGAGACTCGCAGGATGTTAAGGAATTGGAGAAGCCTACCTTGAGAGCAGTCCGTCTGTAAACTGGAGTCTCTGCTCGCTCCTTCTGTCTTCTCCCGACAGCCAAGATTAGTGCTGGTTGATTCCAAAGGCTACAAAAACATTTTCATATGTGTAAGTCCTCAGTTTTAGCGTTGGGGTCAATTGCTTCTCTTCCTGTTTTTATTTTGCCTTTCAAATGTGTGTGTTTTTTTCCTTTGTGTTTTCTACTTATTCCATTTTATTTCCCATCCTTTAAAGGCCCTGCCCATGAAACATTACCATCCAAATCATTTTTTTTTTCTTTTTGCTAAAACTATGAACTGGAAACAACGTTATAAAGTGTTTAAAACACAATATCCAAAGGAAAGTTGTGTGGACAATATATTCTACTGTTATACGATTTCATTCATGGTATATTTACCATGTAATTGAAAATGTCACCTCTTATTTTATGCTAAAAAAAGGATAATTCTATTTCTGGGGCACGTAAAGCTCCACGTTTGTAACACTCGCCCACCCACACCAGAGTCTGTTAGTGCCAAAGTATTAGATTTCAGAGAGACGATAACTAGTAAAAACAAATCTCTTCCCAGGCAGAATTAATCCCCTCTCTTCTGAGCTCCCAGGGCACTGTAACACACTTCTGCTATAGTTCTTTGAATTGTTATTAATTGTTTAAATGGTTTGACTCCTCCATTAGACTATTCTATGCCTGGCAGGTAAAAATTCACTGCAATTCGGATGACGAGGTGTTCAGGTTTTGGTCGGCTGAAACAGAAATTATTTTTTGAAAGATTTCTTTGGCTGTCATTTAAACATCCGTGAAACTGTACAGAAGTGCCAATGAAAATAATCTTACGCCTCACTATTTTTTGTCTATAATATATATATATATATATATATATATATATATATATATATATATATACATATACATATTTGTGCTGAGTAATTCCTGAATCAAGGTTCTTTATATATTTATACAAACAGAGATTCTAAAAGGCAGCCTAATAATCTGGGCTTCTTTTCTGGTCATTTAACTCATTGAGCACCAGTCGCTGCCTCTTTGCAATAATAACTGTATCTACTTCATAGACTTAAAATGAGATAATACATTAAAGTGCCTAGTATAATGCATAACATATAGTAGGTGATCGGAGTTCAATAAAGGCATTGATTTTTCATCAGAAAAAGGGAAAACTGAGAGTCCTAAGGTATTAAAGACAAGTTTTACATTAGTTCTGAGTAATGCTGTAAATTGTCTTGCATTTCAGCACTCTGCCATCATAGTCCGAGATAACCCAAGCCGAAAAGCTAATGCGATGTGAGCGTTCTCTCCTAATTTAACTGCACATGGACCAGAGTCCTTACAATTACCACTACCTGTCTCGCTTACTGCAAACCAAATACCTCCCCTCTCCCTGATTCCTGAGCACAGACTAAAGTGCAGAAAGCCTTGCACAAATACACACAATCACAAAAAAGAGTAGGTACCTGAGCCAAGTGACATTTGTTTTCATTTAACGGTGGGTGAAGTGGCCCGGTAGGAGATTTTTACGAGGGAGCTCAGAACGGCTGGCTCCTTCTCATTCCCATCTCAGCTCCAGGGGGACCTTCCCCGAGCATCCTAGCACGGCACTACCCATGCCTGCCTCTCCGTCCTCTGTCCATGGTTGCATGTCATTGTCATTATCTGAGATTAACACCTTATTTTCTTATTATATTATCTGTTTCCATCCTCCTAGTAGAATGCAAACTTTGAAAACTCAGTCGTTATTTATTTCATGAATTAATAAATGAATGCATGCACCAATTTGCTCCTGCGTTTTTCTCCCGGCTCCTGGATTTTCACCTAGAATTCTCTCTAGAAGCTTAGGAAAATATCTGGATATTTCCCAATTTTATCAGAGAGGGAGCAATTAGTTTCCACTGCTACTTACCGGCGTATGCCTCTGCTATATCCTCCTGGCCGGAGTTATTTTATTTATAAAGTTAGCAGTTAACCCAAGTGTCATGTATGGACGTATAATCTGGAAGGACACTTGCTTGCTAGTTTAAGTGGAGTTTGTGTTTTTTTTTTCCCCTGCTAGGAGATATTCTGTAGAGAAACACAACTGTGTTACACGCTTTGAAAGATGATGAGAGAAGAGAGACCTACAAGTGCACCGGCCCCTATTTCTGTAAAAGAGGTGGAAAGTAGAAGCTGGAGACTACCCTCAGGAGAGCTTGATCTATCAGGTGGAAGTTCAAATTGTTTCAAGATGAAAATATTCATTTTTCACCAGGGTGGATTATTATTCTCTCTGTCATGATGAGGTCTGTAAATCTGTGAAGGGTAATTATATACAGGATAATCACCAGCTGTTGTCTATTTGGAAGGAGGTTACAATAGGAAAAAAACAAATGTCCTCAAATAGATGGTGGGCTTCTTGAGGGTAGGGGCTGCATTTTAAATGTTTTGAGTCCCCTTTGCGGGGCTAGGACAGCTCAGGGTGACATAACGTAATGTTAAATATGCATTAAATTGCTAACAGTTCCGTACGAAGGACTGAGCTGAATTTCAATGTAAGGGAAACTTTGCTGATCGGGGAGTTAACTTAGAGGTGGATATTGGCTTTTCTCTAAAATTGCTTTCCAAGGAAAGCAAGGTAACTCATTAAACCTGATAAATGATATTGTTTCTAAATAGAATTAAATGACTTTTTTTAAGTCCCTCCAAAAGGTGACCTCCTTTTATATTATCATATATAACAAGCACAAGTTTTAGCAGAGTTCATTTTTAATAGCAGACAATTTTCCTTCCACTCACTGCAATTCAAAAAGTCACTGGATTCTAGCATCATAAATGGTGCTAAAATGAGATGGTCTAAATCCTGGTTTTGCAGATGTAAACCTTGCTCTGGAGAGTCGGGGCTGGGAGGTCACTCAACCTTCCCATTGTTAGTGGCAGAACTTCACATTCTCTTCCTCGGACACGGGGACCGGGGTTGGAGCGTCGCAGTGGAGTTTGCATCAGAAGGCTGTGTTTTAGTAGCCAAATGTGGAAGACAAGATATACAATTCTCTCTAAATTAATATCTGCCCCAAGGCAACATTTTTAAAGATGAAAAGGGGCATAGTCTCCTAAAGACGGGGAATTTTTTCAGCCTCATATGAAACCTGAAAATAACACAAATGTGTGACTGCCACATGTTAAGATGCTTATTTTCTAAGGACCCCTTTGACCAACTAATTTCATTCAAAGATTTATTTGCAAATACAAGGTATTTTATTGGAAGCGTGGCTTGTTATAACCGAGCTGTGTCAAGATACTTTTGATTGAGTCACAGAAAGAAATATACTGTATTGTTCATCTCGGTGCACATCTATACCTACACCGCAGAAACACAAGTTCCAAGAAACCGGGCTCACAACTGTCACAAAAAATGAACTTTGCTATTTTCTATTCTACTCCACTTCACTTTTCTTTTTTTTTTTGTAAGCGTAACCCGTATCCACCGAATTGATTGCAGAACCCACGGCCGGGTCTTCTGCGTTTCCAAACACGCTGCCGATTCCTCTTCCCAGACCATCCCCAAGGTCACTGCCCACGCTCCCAGGAGCAACCTGCAAGGCCGTTTCTACATAGACAATATTTTGACCATGTTCAGACAGCAAGAGTTAAATGTCTGCAAACGCCAAGTGCTTCTAACAGGTGCAAACCTCTTTCGTGTGCAATAAACCTCGGCTGCTGACAAAGTTCATCGAGAGACCAGGGAGCCGGTCCTCCATCCCAGGGCCAGGATGTCACCTTCCCCGAAGCTTTTTGCCTCCAGAGATTTCACTCCGATGTCTCTCACACAATTAGCACTTTCATCAGCCTGGGTCTCTCCTGCTTATACACACACATTTAAGGTTTATCATACCCCCATGCCTGTGTGCTCCCTGATTTTGAAACTTTGTCTACGTTAAGGTCAAGGGCTGAGTCCTCACACCTTTAGTAGCTTTATGGAACCAAGTCCATCCTGCTCTCAGGTAACTGCTGGCCGGTCAGGGATGTAGGGTGCCCTAGGATTAACCTCCAACCAAAAAATCTCCCCTGGTGCTAGTTCTACCACACGGTGCAGAGCACAGCAGCAACCTCCACCCGGCAAAAATCTCCCGGCTCAATGTTATGTCCATGATTTGGGGCTACAACCGGGAAATTCTCAATGTTTGACCCCCAGCAATTGACCCTAGGGAGGTACTCAAAGGACTTTAATAATTCTCTGCTTGTTTAGCCCCCAAAAGGGTAATTAATGTTCTGAAAGAGAATTCTTAAAAGAGAGCATGGTCAGGTGTCGGCTGGTCAGCAGCAGCTGAGAAGCCGGGAGCTATCGAACCCGGGACGGATGTCAAAGCCGAGTGAATATTCATATCTAAATCTTAGATGCTCCTAGAGGTTTCTCCTATAGATTTTGTGTGTGTGTGTGCCTTTGCAAGACCCCTTTCCTCCTTGCCCAGATTCCTTTCCTCATCCAATTTTTTGCTGCTAATAACTACATTCCCGGGAATAACGGGGCTGGAGACTATTCCCCTGCAGTGGGGTAATGCTGTAGGGGTTGAATGCAGGGTGAGCCAATGCAGCCCTGTAAGTCACCAGACTGCAGGTGGCAAGGAAGGGGCAGGGGCTATGGAGGGGAGACAGAGCCTGAAAAACAAAAACCTTGCTTTGCCCCTTGTCTGTCCTCTATTGGGTTCCCTGAAAGCCCCCAATCACACAAATTAGGGGGTCCCTGAGATCCCCCTGGGGTGGGGAGTGGGGAACTCCCCTTTGGGCACACACACATGCACCTTTTGCCTCTACCAGTAATGTATCCCTCCAGGGAAGCAGCAGAGACCCGATGGGTGCAAGTTGCAGTCCCATTCACCGGGCACCTCTGTCTCCTGAGTGCCTAGGAGACACTCAGCCTGCCGGGGGAAGTGTGCTGTGCTGCCGTCTGCCTTTCTTCTCGTCCTATTATATTGTTATTATTAGTTCTCTTAACCTGCACACCATCAATCAAACAGCAGTTTTGATCATCTGGACGGTGGATAGCCACCTGGCAGTCCCGGGACGCGCGGGATGCTGCAATCTTAGCCCAACAGCCCTGGTACAGAGTTAGGGGAAAAGTGCCCACGGCTGCCTTGCTCTACCCAGCGGTGGGCTTCAGGATGCTAAGGGCTGCGGGTCCTTGGAACCAACGTGCCCCCCTCCCAAGGTGCCGCTAGCCCGGGCTACACCTGGTCCGGATTCGGATCGTCCCGGGATGCACCAGGCATCCACGGAATTTAGGAGGAAACAGGGAGATGTCTCGGTCCCCAACACAATTCTGGCACCCCAGACCCCCATCTTCCCAGCCGTCCGCACTGCAATCGCCCACCCTAAGCTCCCGTGCCCACCACCAGACCCCCTACGTGGAGCGCGCGCCGTTCCCCCAAATCCAGCCTGCGCCCCCAGCTCGGGACAGCTTGCCTAACTCCGGACACTCGCCCAGGGCTTGCTGGACCACCGTGGCCGCTCTTCTTACCTCCAGCCTCCGGGATCCCTTTCTTGCCTCCTCTCAGCACCCAGCTCCTAGCCAAGCGCGCTCCCACCCATGCCCATCCCACTTTCTCTACCTTGCCCGCTCTTCAGAGGCTCCCAGGTGGTGCCGTCCCCGGAGTAGTGACTGAAGGAGCCAAGGTGGCTCGGTCTCCCGGGGTGGGTTCTTTTGGAAACTCCCCTCCCTCTGGAATTGGCGTCCTCCGGAGAGGGGACAGGGCTCCCACAAAGCTGTTTCCGGGGACGGTACGAATCTCCCAGACCCCCGCCCACCCTTCGCGCTCTTACCCAAGCTCTAACTCGGGTCCCTCTCCTGCTTCCTGTGTTTTCGCTGCCTTTTGGTCTCCCGGACTGGTAGGGTGAGTCCCAGCCCGGAATGGAGCGAGACAACCGTGGGTGCAGCCCCACTCGCGGGTCGAGGGGGGAGAGGGGCTGGCGCGGAGGCGCACAGAGCTCTCCTACTCGCCCCTCCCTCTCCTGGGACCGGAAAGGGCTGACGGGGGCGGAGGGGCTGGGGGGTGGGGGGGGCTGGCGCTCATCAATTCCGCATCCACCTCCTCTGCAGCAAGGGGGGGGGGGGGAAGGGGGTGGAGGGAGGAGGCGGGAGGGGTGGGGCAAGAGTGCGGGCGAGGATTTAAAGACTCTTAAGTCTGGAGAACTTTGCGCACTGCTCACAGCGGAGCCAGGAAAGCTAGGCGCCTGGAAGGTGAGCCTTCAGGACTTTGGGGAGATAGAAGACAGCACAGGGGGAAAGCAGTTGCCTTTTAGCTTCTCAGACCAGCTGGGACTTGGGGTAAAGTATCCCTTAAGGTAGAATTAACGTGTCAGGGAATCGAGAGGGGGCCTGGAGAAGAAGGGCTGGAGACTAACGCAGTTTGCTTTCATCTCCAACTAGGACAGGCAGCCCCCCACATTTTGGGTGGGCTGCGCCGCTTGGCCGGCGGACCTGCCTGGGTTGGAGAGGTGCGCACCGTCTGCGCCTCGCCCAGCACCTGGCCTCCCCGGCAGCCGCTGAGCGCTGGAGTTCCAGAGTCTGGAGGCACTACCTAAGAATCCCCTACCCTTCTGCCCAGCTGAGTCCAGCTGCCCAGCGAAAGCATGAAAGGTAAGGAGGGTCTGGGAAGGGGCTTGGGGATGTTCCCAGGGACGGTTAACAGCGGTGGGGTCCGAGATACCTTGTTTTGTTTATTTGCTGCAAAACTGCTGTTGGATGGTGGTGTTTGAGGTTCTGATGATGTAGGGTCAGCTTGATTTTCGTCTGCGTCACTTCTTCACCTTGGTTAAAGAAAAGATGGTGGTCCTGGGAAACTTACGGTTTCCTATGGATGGTTTGTGACTTCTATTTTGTTGTGAATAGGAGATTTTCCTCAAAAGTTTTGATCTCCAATTTATTGGGTATGAAAATTTTGAAGCTGAAAGTGATGGTGTTTATGAACTAACAGACAGTGTCGGCATCGATGTGATGTGTCATGGTTGTTCTGGATATTGGGAATGAGTACAGTGGTGAATGGAGTTGCTTGTTAAGTCATGTTTTACAGAGAATTATTTTCCAACAATCATTTATGCATAGCAGCCATTCTTCACACCTATTAGGAAAAATATGTTGTGTGCATAGTTTCCAAAAGGGTACTCTTTTTTTCTCTCTCTCTCTCTTCATGATGCTCTTTCCAAGCTGGGGTGAGAGACATCAAGAAAAGCTTTAACAAATTAATTCTTCCAAAAATATACATTTTGCTTGAAGTCTAAGAAAATCCAATCAGAGTCAAAAATCAACAATGCCATTCAATTTTAGCCTGTTACTCGGGCTTTATTTTTGAAAATCTATTAAGTTCCATGTGAAATCTTTAACCTGATATTATGCGGTATAGGGAAGGCAGGGGTCCACAATGAATCTTCAGGAGACCCTCACGATATCATGGCTGTTGTTAACCTGAACCAAGTCATCTATGCAAGGCTATTTCTTGAATTTATTGGGTGATTGAAAGTAAAATGTTCAAAATAAACCCAAGTGTGACCTTGTAGTTCCTGAAACTAATCTTTAAATAGCCGAATGTCCAAGTTTGAGTCTGTCTTAGGTGATAAGAGTAAGCAAATATTTTATGTACTTGGACCACTTTGGCTTACCAGTAAAGACAAAGTAGGACTGAATGCAATTAGTGGTGTGGAATTTATAAAGTATAATTTGAATAGCATTTTGCTAGCCTACTATGTGCTTGGCTAAAGAACTCAGCTTTAAAAATTCAAAATTGCTGGTTTTCTTCCCTGGCCTTATGAGAGGAACCAAGGTGATTAGATTTGCAAAACATCTTTGCAGTTTCAGTGCTCTCGGGGGGCACTCATTCCTACTCAATATTTTAACATGGCTCAAAACATCCATTAGCCTGGATTTGCTTGAGTTCTATGCCTCTAATCTACTGTTAATTTTAGGAACTCTAGCTGCAAGAATAATACTGAGTCACATTGTAAAATGTTGTAAGATTATTGACCACACCAGCATACTGAGCATAGTAAACATGAAACCCTTATTATAATTTACTCATAAGAACACATAAATAATCTCAGAGTTGTATTGTTTTATGATAATTAGAGTTGAAGAAAATTAGCCTATATATATTTGACTTCTGTTTCCCATTTTCCTGTGTTTTTTGGAACTCTAGATAATGAATAGTGATGGGTAGATAAAGACAGAATTTGCTGCAGTCGGTTACAGAAATGGAGGTATGACTTAGCATCTTGGTGAATGTCTCAGACTCTTTTCAATGTTGACATGAATGAAGATATTACCTATTGTTGGTTTTTATCAGAGGAAAAACAAAATGGAAATAGGAGACCGGTGATATTTTAAATGATAGCCTAAACCAGTGTTCTCAACTCAGGCTGCAAATTGGAATCAATGAAGAACTTAAAAAAAAAAAAAAGGTGCCCAGACCCTACCTGATACCAATTAAATCAGAATATCTGAGGAAGGGGTCTATATTTTGATATTTTTGAAAATATGATTGTAATGTGCAGCCATGATTGGGAACCACTGGCTAATATGGTTCCTATGGGATTTGAATCTGTTAATGTCGGAGGGTCTTAGAGAAAATAAATGCAATATGTTCTATTGCCGGTCTAATCTTTTCTTCTTTAAAAAAAAAATGTACAACTTGATTTCCCAATTAGAAGAAAGAGTTTTTTTTTCTTTTCCTTTTTTTTGGTAGATATTTAAACCATAATAGCTTCTGGGGGAAAATTTGTTTTTTTCTCCAGAAAACAATCTATTGAGTTTGAATCTTATTTGTCTAGAAAATGCTTTAGTAAATTAAGTCTACCTATAGGAGATATTGGAATTAATGCTTTATGAAACACAGAACCTGACCTCATTTTGCTAAGGTCATCGTATGTAATGTGTAAATATGTACCCTTTTGAAAGGGGAGGAGGAGAAAAACAATACTATTCTCCTTGGCATACCAACTAACAGATCCCGGGTGCTGCGTATGTTCTAGAATGTCCACATAAATTATTTATTTAAAGCTTACAATAGCTTTGTGAGGTACCAGCTATTATTCTGATTTC
This sequence comes from Myotis yumanensis, assembly GCF_028538775.1. NCBI lineage: Eukaryota > Metazoa > Chordata > Mammalia > Chiroptera > Vespertilionidae > Myotis > Myotis yumanensis. Next base: position 47,774,436 of record NW_027223760.1, on the reverse strand, counting down.
TGTATGAGGAAATTAAGGACCCATTCGGTTAATAGATTTGCTCAAAGCCACAAACCAAGTAAATTTAATATGTGTTTGAACGCAGTTCTTGTTCTAAGTTCAATACTGTAACAAAATATATATTTACATACATAATTTATATATTTAAATTTAAGGACAGGGGGAAAAAAAAGCAGTTTTGGTTAAGAGCACAGATTCTGACATGGCTCTGCTTGGGTTTTATGCCCGGCTCCATCACTTTCTAAGAAGCTGTGGGATTTTGGGCAAATAATTTAACCTTTTCATGCCTTCATTTCCTTTGCAAAAAGGATTTTTCTAATGAGAATTATATGAGTTAATATTTGTGAGTCACTTTGGGTAGGTGCCTGGTGCATAGTAGGTTCTATGTAAGTGTTATATTTTTTTAAATGTCATTTATTCAGAAATATTTTTGATTGTTTATTATATGCCAAGAATTGCATCATGCCTGATGTTACATAAAAAAATAAGACATGTCCCAATCTTCAAGGATTTTGAGTCTAATAAAGAATGATATTTTCTTCCATTTTAATTTTAATTAAAAGCATTATTTTGTGTGACAACTGTATGCTCTTCAATACTAATATGATCTTACAGAGGTCCATAAAATGAGGATTATTAAACCAATGATAATAACATGTTGTCACAATGGCATTAACTTGTTTTCAATTCTATTATCAATATACACATAATAACATTCAAATATATTTTGGGCTTTACTTTATGAGTTTAGGAAACTGATAATATGAAAAGGTTTCAGGTCTTTAAAATGGTATTTTCAGGGTGAAGAATTTAGGGGAGGGGGGAGAGAATTAGTAGAAAATGTCATCGGAATCTATTCCCAAATGCAATTTTCTTGAATTGTTTTTCAAAAAGAGTATTGTCTAGAACATATTTTGTAAAATAAAAAGCAAAATAATTTTAGGGTAAGCAGTGCCCATCAATGAGTACAATTAAAGGTCTCTATTCAAGACTGGCTCGGCAAAACTCCATCTCATAGGAGCTGGCCACGCTTCTTCCCCGAGCTGAGCTGCTGCCCGGCATTGCATCAGACCTCCAGGGTACCTGTGACACCTGAGGTACAAGATTCTGTCTTTGTTCAAATGAAAGCCTCTCATTATTAAAAATAGCAGAGGAATTGCTATCCTTTGTCAAAGAATAACACAGACACTCTAAACCTATGGAGCTGTGTTTTCAAAGAAATAAAGTACTTGGCTCGGTGAAATAGGTTCTGGTTTTGTAATCAATATTTAACCATTTTATTTCCTTAAAATTTCTGTTTGCAAATGGATGTCTCTCTTTTCTCTTAGCAAGTCTCAAGGCTACTCCCAATTTTTCCCAAGGATGCTGCATTTTTCTTCCTCATCCTCCCATTGCCACCCTTCAAAAAAAAAAAAAACTTAAATATTCTCCAAATATTCGGTCACCTTCAGACTCCCTGTGCTGCATTGAGTGTTACATAACATGGTCAGACTTGTTTACCAAGCTCCCATTTTGTTCACCATTCCTCGGTGAGTCCTGGGGAACAGAAGACAAAAGCCACTCCTCAGCCTGGCATTAAAGATGCCTCATGATATAATTCCCATGTTATCTTTCTTATCTAAGTCAATGACAAACTTCAACAGCTACCTAATTCCAGTTCTGCAGCCTCAGTGAAGCCACTAAAATGGACTCCAGGTTCGGAGTCTATCCTTCACTTTTAACCCTTATGCCCTTGCCTGTCAGCCTCAGTTTGTGTTCTATTGCCTCAAAATGAAGGTCTGAGTGACAGGGGAGAGGGCTTGGCTTTAGCATCGGTTTCTTCCCAAAACCCTAATCCCAGCCCCTCCCTCTTCTATGTCTGGGAGTTCAGAATTCAGCATTTCAAATCTTGCCTTCCTTTATCCCTCAAAATGTATTCATCATTCACCCATAACACGTCCAACACATATCCATTCTGAGAGTTTTGCTCATATTTTAAAACTCAGTATTTACTAAGTCAGGGGGTAATGTGACGAATGACAGCTCCTGGCTTTATGAGGATGGGAGGAGAAGACAGACCACAGACAATTACACACCCGTGTGGTAAGTACTGCAGTAGAGAAACACCACGAATGTTCTGGAAGCAGGAACAGCACCTAGCCGGGCATGGGGGGAGGTTTTCAGTGAAGGTGACCCTGAAGGGAACATGACTCAGCATTGCACCAACAAGACAGAAAGAGGAGGGGGAGAGATGACGTGTGTTCAGACCGGATACCAGTCTATCAGAAGCCCTGGGGGCTTGAAACAACAGACTGATTTAGGGAAATAACAGATATTTTAGTTAGTCCCGGGGTCTACAAGGCACACATTACAATGGGGTTTTCGTGCCTGCAGGGTTGAAGGGTTTGCATGTTATCAAGAAGACAACAGTGGTCCTAGAAGGAGTTAAAAGACGGGACTGATGCAATCAGGTCTGCCATCCTGGTAGATCACTGAAGGAAAATTGGGGGAAATCATAGTCTGGAAAAAGGATAAATACAAATGAATTGGAAGCCTGGAGCCTTTTGCAGTAACGGGGGGGAAATAATTAGGATCACCTTGTTGGAGATAGAAAAAGAAAAAAACATTATTGTTGGGAAATGGCTGATGCTGTGACCAATTCCAGGTTTCTTTTACAGATAATAGGAGAGATGGATACCATTCAGATAATCCAGAAAAGGAATATTTTAGGGAAGGAAGATAAAGAATTTAAATTTGTAACATGATGCATTTGACTTATTTATGTGAGGATGCCCGGAAGAAGTTGATACAGAAAAGGAATGGCTCAGAGAAAGAATTCTGTACCAGAGATACAGATTTGGGAGACGTAAGTGTGTAGGAATGGAGGGTTTCACCTTTGAAGAAATAAAAAAAAGAAAAGAAAACAAAGGCAGAATATTAAAAAGAAAAGAAAAACACCAATTTTTTTAAAGGAACAATTAGAAAACAAGCCTGCAAAAAAGGCAGTGATGCAAAGCTAGATGAAAGGAAGAAACACAAGAGAAAGCAGTTTTATGGAGAAGAAAGTAGGCAACTAAACAGGACATTACAAGTAAATAAAGTAGGATAAGGAATAAACAATTCCAGTAGTGGGTTAGGTGTGGATTAAGGAATAAATAAGTGAAGAAATAGAGACACTGAAAGTACACAATCATTTCAATCACTTCGACAGGCCCCCCTTATATTATGTCCTCTTTTTGAAATCATACAATCCACTCAAGTTTAACGAACATGCTGCGTCCGTCTTTTAGCTTTACCTGCATAGCCAATGACCCCCCGAGCAAGAGGTAATACCACATCCTGATACCTCTTTCCTTAGAGCTTTCAGAAATCCATGCGTGCACACCTCTGTGTGTATAAAGCATTCGTCCCTTTTATCGTTCATTGAATTAGACTCTAGATCTCTTTAATAATAATATGGATTGGGGGGAAATATGTGTTTTATAAACCCCTACCTTCAAGGATTGCAATCTAGAAATCATTGTATTACAGCAGCCAAATATTTCTCAAAATGTTTGTGCACTCAAAAGTTGCACAGCTGAATTGCAGGGAAACATGCCAGTTTGGGGTCATAAGTTATACCATTGTATACTTATCTTATGACACTATCTCCCCTTTTTGTTGTGGATATCTGTTAATTTTTATTTCCCTGCTAGAATAAAAAGGACAAAGTCATCCTTTTATTCCGTATTCCCCATCACACACAAGAGACCTTCTTAGTGAAATGAGTTAAACTTCCTTAAATGTGGCCATACATATCACGCTTTTATTTTCCTTAAATTATTTTTGTCACATTCCGGCTTACATTTTCCCTCTTTTAAGATATCAACTAGCGGTGGCCCCAGAGATTTCAGCCCCTCCTCTCTGCTACTTCCTCTAAATCAATAATTCATTCACATTTCTTATTTCCAGTTTGAGTCGGTGTTGGCTTGAGGAGCCAACTCTGTTTTCTTTAGCAAGCATTTAAAACATAGCTTACATATTCAGAACATAGCGCTCAGTTTAAGCACGCAGAACGATTCCATCAGCCCCTTGACACTTTCTTAATCACAAAGTATAGACCTCTCCTTCTCCCCCCTGCCTCTTGCACGAGGCTGAAGCTTCTAGTGGAATTTATAGGCAGGAAAAAAAACAAACAAACAGGATATTCCTTCTCATATCCTCAATATGGACCAGAGCCCTGAAAGCAGTTAATCCTAAATTGTTTGAATTACCAATAATCAGCAAGTTAATACTTCCTAGACTTTAGGAATGTAACTAAAATAATAACAAAAACCGCTACAATTTGCCCTGGCCAGGTGGTTCAGTTGGTTGGCGTGTTTTCCCACACACCAAAAGGTTGTGGGTTTGATTTCTAGTCAGGGCACATACCTAGGTCGCAGGTTCGCTCCCTAGTCGGGGGGTGCATACGGGAGGCAACTGATGGATGTTTTTCTCTCACATCACTGTTCCTCTCTATAAAAATAATAAACATGTCCTCTGGTGAAGATTTGATATCTATATATGTACATAGATACATACAAACAGCTACCATTCATTGAGCCCCTACTCTGTCCTGGATACAACAATGCTTAGTCACTTCTCATGACACTCCTGTGGACTGTTATCAAGCCCATTCCACAGATGAAGAAACAGAGGCTCAGAAAGTCCATGTCACTCTCCAGGGTGCACACTGTCTCTGAAGCAATGAGCTAGAACTCAAATCTAATTTTTTCTGATGCCAAAGGGCTATGCTCATACCACCACTGCCGTCAAGTGACATTTCGGTAGTGACTTAGAGAAATTTTTATTGTAATTAATACATATTGTCTTGAATGATTTGAGCCTTTATTCACAGATGGAATTAGGGGCCCCTTTGCATCGATATTTCTGGGGGCTCTAAGCTCAGCTTTTCATCTCAGCTATATGTCAAATCGACATTCTAGGTAGCTCTGTACAAAGCAGGAACTTTCTGCACAGCAATACAAAGGTAAAATGTGATAGAGTTCTAGGCTTTCACATCTGACCCAAACCTATTTTTATTAAATAGATATAAAATGTATTTATTATAAACAGATATGAATTTGGGGTCAGCCTAATATGAAAACTATATTTATTCTTTCCTGGGACCTAAAAGTAACAGCACTTATCCCAGGACTATAGGATGAAATAAAAAAATCTCTATTTTATAACAATAATTTTCCCAGGAAAGCTCTGCCATTTGAGGAAATTTCCTCTCTTGCAGGGTATTCACGAGTCAACTTGGGCAGCAGGGGAAAAAGAAAGGCAAAGTGCACTAAAGCCAAATTTAAATTTCAAATTGACTTGGCTCATACATTAATTAACCCAGGCTTTGGCATAATTATTTGTTTCCAGCCTTCCGTCTTACAGACAGAATTATTACAAGCATGAAGGCATATTGTAGGAAATCTCGGTGTCTACAGACATTGATATGGATCGAATCTCTTTAGCCCAAGATTCAAAGACGTTCCTGGCACAGAGAGTGCAATAATGCAAATTGCTTTAGCACTTCGTTCCTTGAACCCACCACAGGGCTAAAAGGTCAAGACAATATTAGAACACTTTTTCATTTCTAACATCATATAGACCTTTAAAGGTGGCATCAGGCAAAACCCCAGCAAAGTGGAGAGCGATAGTTGTTGCTCGGGGGCCAATTCAGGAAAAAACAAGCATTTACTGAGTTGCTTTGTTTCCCACTCAAAATGACAATAATTTTATTGTCTCCAATGATAAAATATATATCCTTGAAATGAGATATATTAATTTAGTGAATAGAAACTTAATCAGAAAATTGGATTTTATTTTCTAGCTACTAAAATTTTAATAATCTGGGCAAATTTGGGAAGTAGCAGATTGGAGTCGACAGATATCAAACTAGAAGTTATAGTCTCATGGAGCTGCACTTTAACTTGTTAAAGAGGCCTAACTAGTATTTGAGATGGTGCCAGAAAATTTCTAATATTTTACCCTGATTATTGATCAGGAGCCCTGTGCTTTCATTGAAGAGATTGAAGCACAGACAACATATTTCGCTACCAGCAGGTGACAGTGCTGCCCTAAGAATCCCAGCCTTCTGACTCCATGTCCAGTGCTCTCCCCTAAGACGGCAAAGTCCCAGGGAATCATGAGCATTTGCAGAGAAAAGCCTGCATGAATGTACTTGCAGATGACCCTGAGGAGAGTGAAACACGTAAATCAGAGTGGCCCTGAACTACATTGCATAAGAGGCGGGGCCTATCTCCGGTGCCTCTTCTTTTCTCTTAGCTTCCCTGCCACTCACAGTATTCCCACGTATTCCAGAATCCTGCTTTCCTGGGGAAAAGCCCCTTTGCTTGAGTCTTTCCATAATCTCCACCCCAACTCCCCTTGCCCACCAAAATCAACTGGGGTTTTTTTTGTTTGTTTGTTTTTCCAATGCTATTGCTACAAACCCTGCTGTCTGCAAATAATGTGGTAGGGGAATGAGCCCTTATTCCCATCAGGGAAAAAATGTTTGCATTATCAGTGATTCAGGAGGTAATTCAACTACCTATGCCACTCACTCCACCACGCTAATGAGGCTCCATTCACTGAAACACACCACCTCACACCCTCACAGAGCTCTACCCTCTGTCATTTAATCTTGTCCTATCCACAGTGCTTCTCAGTGCATGTGACCATAAGACCCTTTTATGCTACCTCAACTCTTACTATCCTACTGAAAATCTTTGGGAAATAGGCCTTTTCTGAAATAAAGTTAAGTAACAACAGGAATTTTAAGTGCTGATGCAAGCGTGCCTTGCTGATAAATTGAAATATTCCCTGAGATGTAAGTTCACGGTGGGATTGACCTTCTGGTGTCATATCCATGAGTCTAAATAGGTCTAGTACCTGCTAAGGCAAAACTGCACCCCAGTTTACAATATCCGTATCATCCTTGAAGGATATGGGTTTTTTTAAAAATCTAATTAAAAGTGGATAACTGTATCCACTGCTCATGGCCTCTGTTGAATCTGCGATGTTTACCAACCACAGTCGTCACTCAGTTGCCTTATTATCTATTCATGGAGGCAGGCATTTCTAAGATAAATGCTAAAGAACTTTCCACAAACTACTTTGCTCATGGGACTTTTTAATAGGTATGTCAAGCTGCAATATGCAAAACTAACTGAAATAAGAAACACACCCCATCCTTACAACCAACTGGTACATAGTAGGTCCCTAAAAATTAAGTTTCAATGTTGGAAGTGACGGGACCCTAATCAAAATAGAGCCCATTGTGAAACTTGGATCAATAGCTGTTCTCCAGCGACGTGTCATGTCCAGTTTTTTAAAAAAGTATGTTTTCAAAACTTTTAAGGAAACTTGAATATAAAACAGATTCATTGAAGTATTTCAATAATGATGACAATGGTAACAATGGTAATAGTTGCAAGCACTTACATAGAACTTACCATGAACCAGTAATGTCCTAAGCCTTGTATAGATTTTAATATATTTAATCCTCACAGCGACCTTCTCAGGTAGGTGCTATTATTATCCACTTTACACAAGGAGGAAACGGAAGCACAGAGAGGTAAGTGACCTACGGAAGAGCACACAGCTAATCCACAGCAGATTCGGGAATGAAACCAAGAAGGTCTGGCTCCAAAGAGTGAGTAAATTCTAAAAGGGAAACGTACTTATTATACATTTATGTTCAAATTCCAACAGCATTTATGATGATGTAAAAGATTTTTCAGTTTTGCATTTTTGCAGGTCTCTCAACAGCAGATCCACGGATTTCTCTCTTTTTCTTAGAAAATAAGAGGAATTAACCAGCGGTTTTCCTTATTGTTCTAAATGTTAATCTCTGCAGCTGTCATGGGATGCACCCGTGCTAATAGTATTCCACTCTGCTTTGTGGTTTACCAGAAGCGGAAATTGTGCTCCACCAAGCTGACACCCCATTCATAAAAAGCAGAGTCAAATACAAAATCTTAACCTGTTTCATTATTTTAAAGGTTGCACCTTCTACCTAAAAAAAAAAAAAAAAAAAGCAAAACACGGTGCTTTATGAAACGTGATTTTAATTAAATTTTAAAACTATATTTTGATTATTTACATGAAAATTAGAAACCCATGATATACATGGTTTTAATGACAAGAAAGAAAAAAAAGTGGTCTAAAAATGGCAAGTACAAATACATTGAATTTTAATTAGGCTAAAAATGGTCAAGTTTCCTATTTACTCACTTGGAGATGATAAACTTTCCAAGATCTATTTTGGAGCGTGGCAACTCTTTTCCATGGATTCTAAATGGTCTCATTTCCCTGTGCGGTGACTCGGTCAGTACTCTGTGTACCGTGCATCGGAGGGACCTGCTCACATACCCCAAGGAAAGTCTGTATGTACTTCCACATTCAAGCGTCTCAGCCTTTTTTTGAAAGTGATTTTTATTTACCATCTCTGGTACATTTTTAATTTATTTACCATTTCTATGGTTCTTTTCTGATGTTAATTTTAGATCTTTTGTTACTATTTTAAATTTTTCATGCATTGTATTATATAATACTAGAGGCCTGGTGCACGAAATTTGTCCCTCAGCCTGGCCTGCACCCTCTCCAATCTGGGACCCCTTGGGGGACATCCATCCCTCTCACAATCTGGGACTGCGGGCTCCTAACTGCTCGCCTGCCTGCCTGCCTGCCTGATTGCCCCTAACCACTTATGCCTGCCAGACTGATCGCCCCCTAACCTCTCCCCTGCCGGCCTGATTGATGCCTAACTGCTCCCCTGCCGGCCTGGTCGCCCACAACTGCCCTCCCCTCCTGGCCTGATCGCCCCCCCAACTGCTCTTCCCTGCAGGCCTTGTCACTCCCAACATCCCTCCCCTGTTGGCCTGATCTCACCCCCAATTTCCCTCCCCTGCTGGCCTGATGGCCCCCAACTGCCCTCCCCTGCCGGCCTGATCTTGCCCCTAACTGCCCTCCCCTGCCAACCTGGTCACACCTAACTGCCCTGCCCTGCAGTTCTGGTCACCCCCAACTGACCTCTCCTGCAGGCCTGGTCGCCCACAACTGCCCTCCCCTGCCGGCCATCTTGTGGTGACCATCTCATGGCAGCCATCTTTGTGGTGGCCATCTTGTGGCAATGTCACGGCGGCCATCTTGTGATGACGTCGCGCGACACCACCTAGGCTTTTATTATATAGGATGTCTTAAACTAAAGCTTTCATTTTTCCCCTCCACCATTACAGCTCACTTTATGAATAATGCAAAAAATAATGGACATTTCATAGACTATTGACCTAGAACCTGGCTGTTTTACAGTAGATTCTCCAATTTCCCTGTGAATCAGGTGATGTTTCTAGCTGCAGGTTATCATTTTAGAGACAAGGAAGTGTATGCATCATAAAGTGAGAGGATTTTATCCTCCAAAGTTGTATGAAAGTTTAATCAAATTCATGGATAAAAGAATGGAGGAAAAAATGTGTATACCATGCAAGGAAAAACTTTTATTTCAATCTAGCTGGAAAAGAAAATCTATTCTTACCATTTCTTCTGTCCACCTGGCATGATGCTATATTCTAATTACTCAAGAAAAGAAGTAGTTCAGGATAATCTCTGCCCTTTGTCAGTCTCAAGATATTACAGAATAATAACTATATTACTCTCAGTAATGAAAAATATTCATTTAGGACAGAAAAAAAAGCACTTGATCTTTAACAGAAACTCATCTTGAATGCCTTCTTTTAAAGATTAATCAGTGTTATTAACCGAAGAGGAGCAACAGTCATTCTATTCAGTTTAGGTAACTATTAAATAGGTAAATTAGTCAAATCAATTTAGCAGAAGCCCAAAGTCTTAAAAACATTGTGTTATCCAATTCATTGAGACCCTGTCTACATTTTTCTCTGCCAGAAAGCCAAAGAACAATGCTTTACCATCTTTGGAGGGATATGACTGTAAGCAGTCTGCCTCTGGAATAACATGTTGAAAGATGTTAGAGCCTACTGTCTTTGATACTTCTTTTTTAAGAGGCAGGAATTTTTTAAGCAGTCTTTTGTTATTTGATAGGTACCACCTCTTAGAGTAACAAGAAACACACATTTAAGCTCCCCTTCATATTTATTATAAATCCCCATCTGAATGATTCAGGATAAAACCCCTAGTTTTAATACACCAGGTTTTGTCAACAAAAGTTATCCCTCACCATCAGTTTTACATATGCATATCCACTCCCAGCCTTCATTCAGATCCTTAAGTCCTAATATTAGTTTATGTTATTCCGTGATCTGCTTATATATTTGAGGAATTTTCAAAAGAATGTAGCATCTCCCTATCATGTTCCCTCTCCTCTCAGTCACTTGTAAATCTTCTAGAACAAACTTTTACCTTTCTCCACTGCTTAATGCACACATTCTTATTGATGATTATAGCAGATCTTATGGGTCCTAATCCCACTCCTTCACCACATAGGTGAAGAAATAAAAGAGATACGACTTCTTTAGTGTTATGGATACTTTCCCTTACTCCCTCAATCACATGACTTGGGAAGAATAAGAGGGAAATACGATTTCAGTTCCATCCCATGGTGCAGCAGACAATTTTACATTTAGATGTAGAGGTGAGTACTAGAAAAAAAAAATAGGACATTCTCCATTGAGGAGTGAAGATTATCGCAACATAGGCTGAGTTTATTTCTCCTTTTGACTCCATGACTGTCCAGAATCTTCCAGCTAGCCACACTCCACTCCACATTAAATTTTAAAAAGGGGGGTTGCAATCCAGAGAGAACCTTCATGGTGGCCAGTGGGCAGTAGGCTTAGAGATACATGACACTTTGGGTGACTCCCTGAATTGTCCAGGCTGATAGATACCTGAAAATGTAGACTGAGACAGGAGAGAAAGCAAGGTTACCTGGTCTTACCATTACTCATTGTATCCAAGCTGGAATATTTTTGTTGTAATGTCTTCATCTTTTTTTCTTTCCTCTTCACAATACTTTCAAGCAAAGCTCCAAAATAGATATTGCTGAGTTTTTAAGTGGTAAACATGCATGTGTTCTGCTTTTAAGATTTCTCAGTGTGCTTGATGAAATAACATATAAAACTTTCTCAAGGTAACGTGTTGATGGAATTGCCTTCAGATGCATTTATATGGGACAGGTAAGTTTTAAGGACCATGAAAGAGGGATTGGCTGGAGCCTGGAACCAAGTTCGAAATCGGGCATCAAATGAGATTATTTTCTTCCTTTTCCGGTTTGGGGAAACCAAGAGCAACTGACAACTGTGAATGCACTAGGGGAGTGGGGATGGGAAGTGTCACAAAAAAATAGTGATGACTATTTTTAATTGGGCTTATATATACCAAATTATGTACAAACATGCATTATTTCACTTATGCTCCAAAACAACCCCGAAAGTTGGCTATTTTTATCTTCATTTTACAGATGGGAAAACTGAAAATCAAAGCTAAATAAATTAAAAAGAAGAAGAAATAGGGATAAAATAATTATAGTTATTAGTATGTTTTGTTAATTTACAAACTAACATTTTTGAGGGCTTATGTTGGTTCTTGGACAAAATATTTCATTTAATTCTCATAATAAGCACGGACATTATTTCTATACCCATTTTAGCCCCAAGGAATGGTGAGGCTTAGAGACTTAAAGGAAGATGATATAACTAACAACAGAGGCAGAATTGAAATGTAAACAGCCTAACTACAGAGCCCATGGTGTGAATTGCTGCCCTGTACTACTAAGAGCAGAGCATGCAGAATTCTCTCTCTGGTCTGTTTGCTGCTCAGTTCATGATTTTCCAGGGTCCCCCATGAATTTAAAGTAGTAGTTCTCAAATTCAGTCTGATGACCCATGTTGATACACAATAGACATCGTCCTCTAAAACGCACGTATAGAGAAGGATGGAGGCACGATTAAATGGAGTTGCCCTGTCTGTCCACAAAGATCAAAGACAATGTCAGCAGGTTCTCCTGCCCCTAATTTAAAGGCATGTTCCATTGAAAAGACTGCACTTTGTATTCTTAAATATTTAAAAATTATAAATGTATCAACCCTATGCCCCCTACCTCACATTGGGGAGAATGAAAGAAGAATTGTATTTATTCATAAAGTTAAAAACATCTGGGATCTTTAAAAAAAAGAGAGAGCAAGAGAGAGAAGAATGATTTTAGGGAATGAGGGATGGTACACAGGGCAAACTCGGCAAATTTGCCTAAGATTAACCTTTATGCCAGCAAGTACCACTTTATAGTTTTTAAAAAATCTGCAAGGAAGCAGGTTAAATTTGAAAGAAAAAGTTATCAGTGTATAAGTATATTTTTACAGAGCAGCATTCTCCATTCACAAAACACCTACACTTTGTAGCCTATGGGCACACAGTCTAGAAAGTTCTTCCACTTCTAGTATTTCATGTGACCTGCACCCTCTACTCCCTGATGCCCTGCTGCTGTGGCCGGAAGGGGGTTGCCTTTCAAGTGCACAACAGGATATACCACTCATTAGTATCGTTTGACCACTCTTAGCTTCAGTTTCCTTTAAGGAAGGAATTATTCTAATTTAAAAGATTTTTTAAATTTTATTTTTTCAATTACAGTTTACATTCAGTATTATATTGTGTTAGTTCCAGGTGTCCAGCATTGTGGTTAGGCAATCATGTCCTTTACACAGTCCTTCCCCTGATATTTCTAGTTCCCATCTGGCACATACATAGTTATTACAGTATTACAGACTTTATATCCCTGTTTGTAACTGCCAATCTGTATTTAATCCCTTCACCTTTCTCATGCAGTCTCCTCCCAAACTCCTCCCCCCGGCAACCATCAGGCTGTTCTCTGTATCTATGAGTCTCAAAGGAAGAGAAGTGCTGAGCATGGTACAAGGCAGATAGCAGTCGATAACTGCTATCTGTTATAATAATGAGTATAATCCTCATTTTACAGCTCATAAAACTGTAACTCAGATTAAATCATGAGCTAAAGTAGCTCATCTAGTTAAGTGATGGAGTTGGGGCTTGAACCCCACTCTGTCATACTCAAAGCTTCTTTTGGCTGCCTCATCACCCACAATTCTGTGAAGTGTGAATCCCAGACTTCCTTTTCACTGTCCATACTACAGGTTCAGTAAAGGTAAACACCCGGGCAATCCCATTGATTTAAATGTGCCTCCATCATTCTGTAGATGTGTGTTTTAGATGATGCTGGCCATATGAGCACAGCACTTAAATTTCTCTGTAGGAAAATCAGATGGGGTTTTAAATAAATTATTATATATATATATATATGTCCAATCAAAATAACATTAAAGCAAATAAAAATAGGAATGGAAGTTGTAAAGATCACCAGATGATATGAAAAGTAAGATTCTTCAGTGCATTAAGGGGGCAGTAGCTTAAGATCCTCAGTTTAATGAGAAGATAAAAGTTGAAAGTGGACCCACAATTTTCATATCTATTAAAGAGACCTGGTTGAGTGACTAGTGCATGCTAGCAGACATATTTACCTAAATTAAAGACACTGATAGTGTCTTCTTTGTTTTGTTTTTTTATTTAAATTTCTTGAATACTGACTTCATCTCCTTAGGATGGAGGATTATAAGTGGAAGATTAGAAAAAGTGGGTATATCTCTGATTCCTTAGCCAAAGCTTTATTTTCATCATTATCCTGAAGAATAAGTTTCTATCTTTTTAAAGAGAAAAGAGAAGTATGACTATATTAGTCCTTATAGCGAGCAAATGAGGAAGGAAAGCCAATTTCTTTTCTTCTAGAGGGGTTTTCTAGAGTGCTCTAGACGGAGCATTCTAATTTAGAGCTCCATCTCTTGAGTTCATCAGAGATCTGGAGCTTAAATAGCTACTTATAACGTATTCAGAGACAAGTGTATACTCAGTGTTCGCTGTGCTGTGAGAATGATTATCTTGAACTTCAAGAACTTAACAGTTAAGTTTCCTATCGTCCTGTGACTTAGGATGCAAGAGCTTGTTACATGGTGTGTCAGCCACCAGACAGGGAAGGTAACAAGGCAGGGCCTCCCGAGGGAGGTTAAGAGTTAGGAAGGTAACTTACACACATTAATAGTTAGGCAGAGAAACGGTGGGAGTACTCAAGAGCGGGAAATACTGTTTGAGAATCTCACTTGCAATTTGTAAAAACGGCCTGAAAAATATTTATGTCCAAAGACCAACATATTTCTTCAAAGATTAACTTTGACCCATGAAAAATAGTGAGTAGAACTTTTCAAAATAGTTTTGTCAAGTACCTAAGTGTCATGGCAGCAACTCACCACCACTCCTAAAAGTGAGGCGGGGAGAGAGTCATAGCATTTAGCTTTGGATTTATTTCAGGTAATGGTAATATTAGGTGAAATAATCAACTGGACTTATAATACTTATAAATCATTTTGCTAAGCCACAAAAGGGCAAAGGCCTCGCTACATAACTCATGAGAGTGTGGAAACTACTCCTTTATTTGATTGATCCTATGCTCATCACTTTTTTTAAACCATTGTTTTCTGTAGTGAGAATGCTGAAGTTCCACTTAGCAAATTTCAAGTGTACAATACAGTATTATTCACTATAGTCACCATGCTGCATATGGAAGGCACTTCTTAATAGGCGAGCTATAGAAAACCAGATCAGCCCGGTTTTGCTGGACAGCAGTCATGGGGACTGAGGATAGAGATCAAAAAAGTCTTTGCTTACTAGTATCCAGTTAAGCAGGACTGCCCTGTGGACTGTGTGTGTGTGTGTGTGTGTGTGTGCATGTTGCTAAAAAAAGAAGCAGAAACTTACCTACCACTTTTTAAAGTTTCTAGTCTTTCAATATTTTCTCAACTTCTCTTCTGTCCTTGTGACATGGAAGTTGATAGGGACAATGGTTTTATCAGATGTCAGATGTTTTAACCTCCCACCTCCTCTCCTTACTGCAATGAAGCAGTTCTCAAACCTCAGCTAGCAATGGGATTACTTGGAGGGCTTGTCAGAACACATTGCTGCCTCCCCCTCCCAGAGTTTCTGATTCAGTCTATGGTGGAGCTCCAAAATTGCATTTTCAGTAAGTTCCAAGATGGTCCTAATGCTTTTGGTCAATTATGAAGCTCAAAAATACCTTCCAACACACTCCCTTCCCCATCCCTATCATAGCTCTCTTTATTTCAAATGGGATTCTTCTAGCTCACTGAAGGTGAAAATCCCAAGATATAGCTATTTTTTCTTCCTGAAACAAATGACAATGTAAATAATGTCCTTTTAAAAAGTACAAATACATTTCATATTACTTGTCAAAATTACAAATGCTCATATGCTTTGGCACAGCATTTCTATTTATTATCTACCCTAAAGAAATTAGGGTGTTTTTGTACTTGCAGTATTATTTGTAATACTTGAAAGATGGACATCCCCTAAACACCAATCAACAGGGGAATATTTAAATGTATTATGGCATATCCACATTGTGAAGTACTACACAGCCAGGAAAAAGGAATGAAGTATATGTACTACATGGAAAAATGTTCATCACATATTAAGAAAAAGAAAGTTTCATATATAAAGTTGAATATATCTAGCTATCTGAATAGGTCCTGTTTGGCAAAATTATACATTCTATACACATCTATGTGCACAGAAAAATATAGAAACTGGTAAGCCTCATTGGTAATGGTTTCTATTTCTGAGCAGTTATATTGAAGAAGATAGATATGAGGAATAATTTTAATATATAATTGTTTATAAAATAAATTATAAAATTCTCACCCGTTTAGATTTTATAATAAAAAAATATGTATTTTGTTAAAGGCAACAAGAAAAATGCAATGGGAAATATTTTTAAAAATAAATTTTAATTAAAAAAGTAAAGATAAAAAACATCTCAAATAAAACAGCTTGGGCTGTTTTTTCTTGACTAGGATCTCTGAACACAAGAAAAATACTTCCCATTTATATCTGACTGAGGGGTATCAATGCCCATGAGTGCCCAGATCTGCTTTTATACTTTCCCGGTCCATTGACAATAAACGCCATCCAAACCCCACTTCTGTTTTCATCCCCCATTGCTGCTCTGTCATTTTAAAGCAAGACCTTGCCCTGGAAAAACAAATTCTAGTATCCCCACAAGTCTTGGACAACCTTACTGGATTCAGGAGGGATCACATACCCATGTTCATTTTTGAACTGCAGGACATAGTATTTGGTAAGTTAAGCCATGCATTGTGAAATACCTGCTCCATTCATTTGGCCATCTGACTTACCTCTGTATTACAGGTTAATTTAAATATTTTCACATAGTTGGTGAAAAGGACCTCGGTGGATATGGGACACTTTAATATGATTAAAGATTGAGCAAAAATACTTGTTCATTCATAAATGTGATAAACCTCATCTGCCTACCAATCAGCTTCTAGTCTTATCTCTTTGCTGTCAAGTTTTTGATTATCAAGACCTGTTTTTAAAGGTATGGTTTCAGGTTAGGTGTTAGTTTGATGTTTTCACCTGTTTTAATAAACCTTTGATCAGCTCATTGCTGTGCTTAATCTGAGCCATTTAGATATAGTCATTAACCTGCATCAATAAACTATTAACAGGTTTGGAATTCAATGTCTCCCCTTTGATAAATGTCTGTCCCTTCAAAACAACTTGAAGGGAGGCAGCATTGTAAACGCTTGCATTTAACATGCCCCACCAGTGACTTTTTGCGGTTTAAATCATTATCCAGTTTACTTGGGGTTATCAGCTCTGGTCCCATCAGATGTTCCAAATGACCCCAGGAGCATGCAGACCTGCCATTTTCACAGCCAGTTTGAGGATAATGAGGCAGTCTTCCTCCAGCCCACCCTCTGTCCTAAGGCTCAGAGTTAACTGAGCCTGCACTGCTTTGGAGCACGGATGGGGTACTCCTGGACATGATCCAGTGATAGAGTGATCCCCCTCTATCACTCTCCCAATCTTCTATTCACCCAGAAGTTTCTCCAGCCCATGCAGCGTATTGACACCTGAGTAGTAGTTCTGTTTGATGTTCTCTGTCATTTGCCTACCTAGGAGTCCCCACTGGCCATTGAGCCCTGGGAGATGGCATCTGACCGTTACCCATAACCACAAGGACCCTCAGTAGAGTAGTTAACTACACACTCCGAAGTCAGAGATCCTAAGATTATCTTGACTTTGCCAGTTACTGGCAACTTGGCCTGGGGCAAACCATTTAATCTCACTATGCCTCCGTTTTCTTACTCATTCAAAAAGGATATTAGTTGCTACCTCTCAGAGTTAGTGTGTCAATAAAGATTAGTTGCTACCTTTCAGAGTTACTGTGTAAGTCTCTTAGCACAGTGCCAGGTGCAGAATAACTGCTCAAATATTAATGATATTTTGTAAAATATAAAATGGCATATACTATTCTATTCTATTATTCTATTTCATGATCTGTTCTATTCTATGTAGCCTGGCAATGGGATGGTTCGCTATCTCTGCCTTTAGAATCCTGCACATGTCCTCTCCCTGCAGCTGAGGCTCCCCTTTGGAACAGTGTTTAGCTCAGACTAAAACAACCTCCAGCTACTTGGTCTTAACCTTTCTGTGCTTCTCAATGAACTGTTGCTGAACTCTGTATCCTCATAGTTCTCTTACCTCCCTCATTCCCCTAGGTTTCACTATCTTGTTATTAAAAAGGGTTGATGAGGAATATCAGCCCTTTGGGGAAAGAAGTTATAACAGGGTCATCTTTAATAATTTAGGTCACTTGTGCTAACTTCTGTCTCCTTTATCTCTTTGCATGTAGATGTCCTTTCTTTGAGGAAAGTTTGCATTTATAAGATGGCTTTTAATGTATAATCTAAAACCAACACTATACACTTCAAAATGAGAAGAAGGTTGTTAGGGTTTAAATTTCTCTTCAGCGGCTAAAAAAGATGGCTACTTTTGCCATTACCATAGAAACAGATTCTCTGTTTAGCCTACCCAATGGCTAAGAACTTCCCAAAGCTTGTCAGACATAACTCCACTGAGTGTGGTCCACCAGGTGCAGCTGAACACAGTAATCACTTATTTTAGTGGTGGGGGTGCTCCAGAGGGAGAAAGGGAGCTCTACCTGAGCCCTCTTCTTATGATGGCCCTCAATTGCTTGTTGTTTGAGATTCACAGATAACAATCTATTAATGTTCTGTTCTTCATGGATGAAGATAATGCTAATTACCAAAGATGAATTTTTAAAAAGAATCTAGTTATGTCCTCCAAAGAGGATGGAAATTGGCCAAAGAGAGATTATTACAGAGATATGGTTGCATAAAAAGGTTTAATATCAAACCTGATTCACCCATACTTCAGGCCACAGAACTGACTTTCTAAAGATTGATTGAATAAAATATGGCCAATCAATTGATTCACCAAGGTCAGGCCTTGACTTTGGTGTAGTTGAAGTCATACGCATATGCCCATTCATGTGCATGCATACCCATGGAGCAGAATCGTAGTTTTAAAATTACTTAAATGCAAGCCCTGAAACAAAGCCACCTTAGAAAGCCCATCACATCCACAGCCTGGCACCATGGTGCCAGGCCCAGCTGGGCCAACAGGTCTTGTGACTTTGAGGAAGATCAGAATATTTATTGAGCACCTGTTAGACTCTGAGAAACCAAGCTGAGTATTTTGTCTTATTTAAACCCCATCGCCACTTTTCAAATTATATAATACAGACGGGGACGTTAAAATTCTGAGAGGCTAATTAACAATGGCCAAGATCACTCGGCTAGTCAATGACAAAGCAGGGGTTTGACACAAACTTTACTCTGCTTTAGACCGTTTCCATCACGTAACCCCCGAGTCTTACTTTACTTCTTTGTAGAAGTGAGGCCTACATGCTCTCTACCTTTGTAACTTTTACATTCTCTGAAGTCAGTGTAAATATGTAAATTCATTGTCCCGTTCTATTATTACTAGTATTAGTAGTAGTAGCATCCATTATCCATTTCGCTGACTGCTGGCAGACCTTTTTCTCAATGTGTGTTATCCATATCAAAGATTTATCTCAGTCAGATTTACTGAGTAATGAAACCTCAACTTGTGTTTGCTTAACGTACCATATCACTGTGATTTAATTTTAGATTCGGTGTATATGTAAAATAAAGTTAAATATCACAGAATCTGACTCCTGCCATCTACAGCTACAGGTGTCCTTTGCTAAAAGTAGAGGTGCCAGCACCTCATGGCCCTTCCATCTGGCGGATGCCACTCACAGGATGGTTTTCCCAAAGGGTAGAGGGATAGGAGTACCTGCACCCTTTTCATTTTTGCTGTCCCTTTGGCCTAGTGCCTGCAAATAAAGTTATTTCATATGTGAAAATGGACTCTAAACTACCTGGCACTAAAAACAAAACAAAACACTGAAGGACATTGTTGCTGGTGTTGTGTTGTTATTGTTTGAACATTGTAGGATTGATTGTCAGCCTATGAATCCTGTTAGGAAAAAGCCTTCCATAATAAATGGGGAAATAGCTTGTTGTCAAGTAAGTTGAAAAAGTTTGCCTATATATATCCCAGAGCCTTATTCAAACTACCAAAGGCTCTTAGAAGCCTCGCTGTTGAAATACACTTTTCAAGCTCTTGAGCGCATTTCTTGGTAGTTGATGAGTTGTCCAGTAGGTGGCAGAGTGTTAACACTCTGTTAATGGCTTTTCCTGTTAAGAGGAATTTTCTTAAACTTGGTTGGAAAAGAACCTGAAGGACTTGCTTTATATGGGCAGTGTTAAAACACACATGTAGCATATTTCATTTTTAGAAATATATGTTGAGATTAAATAATAGTTGAGCTTTTATAGCTCATTTGGGGTTTGTTAACTTTATACACATTCATTACGCCTTCTTCCTTCAAATATTTCTATGAGACACTTCTAATTTTTTTCTTACAAATAAGTAGAAGCAGATACAGATTGAAAGTGGACTTTTCGGAATTAAAAATATTTATTGGAAAGCTTCTTGAAAGTGAAAATTTTTAGAATCGAATTAATGATTTAGGAATTGCTGGAAGCTGATACTGCTGTCACACACTTTGCAACTGAACTTAGTAGTGGCTGAGCAGGAAACAGGAAGGACATATCTACAAATTATGCAGATAATTCAGGCAAAGCATCAATGCATTCCAGTTATTTGAATACATCAAGTAGGTGTTTTGTCATCTTTAATCTATCCAGATATTGTAGTTGCCTAAAATACCCTTTTCCAATTGTCCCAGTTTCCCCATGGTGTCATTTTTCTCTCGTGTGTGTGTGTGTGTGTGTGTGTGTGTTTCACCTGATGGAAATTCTTGGTTACAATAAGTTAAATTATAAAGATACTAAAATCTGCCAACTTTGATCAAATTGACAAATGTCTCCACTAATTTCTCTTTAAGGGGAAAATAAAGCCACCTCGCACACTACGTAGTAAACGCTGTCTCACCAAGCCATTATTTTGAGAAGCAAAGCTGCTTAAGTGTTCTGTACTGGGGAAAATAAAAAAAAGAAAGATTCCACCTCACATTTTGACATATTGTTGTATTTAAATAAAGTGCAATAAATGATGAACTCTGTCACTGTGTTGTGAAGCAAATCATTGCATTTCATTATGTTGCCAGTCTGAACTCTCCAGAAGATAAGATTTTCAGTGATTTACACTAAATTGCCTAGTTGCACTGTTTAAAGCACTGCTCCATCAGCACACCTGGTAGTTGGGGATAGATAAGCTCCTGGATAGCCCCTCTTGAATGTACTTGCCATTGTAACAATATTTAAACACTGCTTGTGATCTTTACGTCTTAGGTGAGTTACAAAGATACAGAACTGCATTCGCTTCGCATCCCTCTACTTAATAAGGTCTCTGGCAAACCTTCAGTCTGCAGAGGTCAGATGGTCTGAATGAATTCTAAGGCCAACCTCTTCTTTTTTTTTTAATACATTAATCTTTTCATCTTGATACCCTATCCACAAATCTTAACCTAAAATTATTTTCCTGGGAAACGTTCTATGGAAAATGAATACCTTCAGCCTCCAGAGTAATTGTTTTTATATTCTCTAATGTCAGCCCCCTAAGCTGGGTGTTTCAGGTGGTCCACAATCTGAGGATGCTCGGGAAACAAACTGGGAAATTCCATAGCTGAGAAGACCTCGTTCTATCCATTCTACCAGATTTCCCCTTCTCCCTCTCCACTTTCCCTAGTTAAAAAAGCATAATTGAGAATTTTGAGAATCACCTGAAAAATGTTATTGCCCTTCAATATTAAAAAAAAAATCAGGATGCCTAAGAGTGCTTTATGATCATTCCATCTGTAACACTGACATAAACCTCCAGGCAAATCACATGCCCACATGGTGTGTGGTCTTGTCTCATTGTACGCTGGAGATGGAGAGAGCAGCATGCCTAGTGTGCCGCCTGGCACCTAGTTAGAACGAGCTATTAATATCCTCTTAATATTTCCTGCGGGTTTCTGCTCAAAATTTTTCTGACAATATGCCATTCTCCTTCATGTTAGTGTTTTCAGAGTTTGTAAATTTGCAGCAGGTTTTTGTTTTGTTTTTTAATAAGGGGGAAGGCAAGGGTGTTCAGATGTTTCACTCATTTAGCCCTTTTATGCAAGGAAAACACCAGTATGGAGTGTAGCAAGGAGGCTCCTTGTGTGCATTCCAGTCCCACCCCCTCTGATGATGAAAGCAGGGTGACATGAGGTCAGTCCCACAGTCGCAGCGGGACTTAAGTTTAACTTCAGGAAGCTGACAGCTACTTTTATTTAGATTTTTTTTAAAAAATGAAAAGCACTGTGTCAAAAATCCACCAAAAGTAATTGGTAATAGAAGCAAAGAAATTCCAGCCTCAGAAGTCCCATGAAGTCATCTCTATACCTCTTGCCAGCAGAGGGTCTTTTAAAAACATGTTCTCAGGGTCCTGGCCAGGCCTCGCATCAGCTGCCCCAGAGATGGGGCTTCCATCATTTCTCTGGCAAAACGTCATTGAAGCCCAGCAGGCAAGGTCCTCTGACCTGCATTTCCCAGTTCAGTACAATCCCAGGACTGGGAGGTAGCGCATTAACTTTCTATTAAGTGCAACGTCTCAGCCAACATTGGCTTCCTTTGAGCCTCTGCATCTAGAAGCAACATTTCCATGGCAAAGTTCAAATTCTTTTAATATTTACCATCAAAATTATCTTGCTTTTCCAAATCTAAATTTAGCAAAACCAGCACTCCACACTTGGCGGAAGGACAAGATTTTTAATGTACATGGCATGAAAAGCAATGGCACACATGAAAGTCACAATGTATTGAAGTGTCTAATAGGTTCCTTTTTTCCCCCTGATAAGAATATCAACAGGAATAGCATTTGTCTAGGGCAGCGGTTCTCAACCTGTGGGTCGCGACCCCTTTGGCGGTCGAACGACCCTTTCACAGGGGTCGCCTAAGACCATCCTGCATATTGGATATTTACATTACGATTCATAACAGTGGCAACATTACAGTTATGAAGTAGCCACGAAAATAATTTTATGGTTGGGTCACAACACGAGGAACTGTATTTAAAGGGCCAGAAGGTTGAGAACCACTGGTCGAGGGCCTCCCACTCTGCAGAGTAAGCCAAGATACATTACTTCATGGGTATTGAATTCTTTCCGTTCCACCAATTTAACACTCGGCAGGTCCAATCTTGGGCACGAAGCAGCCTAAGCAGAAAGCCCAGGCCGGAGCAGTGTGCAGCGTGTTTTCGGCCCTTCTCCCGCAGCCCCGGGAAAGGGTGGGGCCGCTCTCGAAAAGATGAGTTCATGTTCAGCCTGGGAAAGCTGCGCAGCGGCCTTTCCTGCTGCTCGGCATGAAATGAGCCATGAGCAGCATGAAATCTCTGACCACAGGTGTAGAGACTCGCAGTGACATAAATATCTGCTGGGCAGCAGTTGGAGGAGGGCTGTGGGAAGATTGGCCACAGGCTCCTCCCGGCCAAGTCTGCCTTTATAGAGAAATGCTCGTTTAGGCCATACTGTTGCCAGGGAGCGTGAGGAGGCTCATCTCAGCTCCCCATTAAAGGACCCATAGAGAAGAATTAGAGAAAGATAGGGGTGCATACGTATCTCAGGCCATTCTAAGGAAAAGAGTAAAAGAAAAAAATCATAACGCGCAAAACTGGTAGGTATGTTTGACCACGGACACTTAAAATCTTCTATGTGTTAAATTTTAAAAACACGCATAAAGTTTACAAAGACAGATAAAGGCAAAACTGTAATCTGTATGGCAAAGTATTAGCAATACAACTATATGAAATGTTTTAAAATTCTTTTAAAAAGTGAGTTTAATTGATGTGAAAATATGCAAAGAAAATGGGAAGCAAATCCCCAAAGGAGGGGTCATAAAATACATGAAAAGTATTCAAATTCACTAATAATGAGATATGTGTAAATTAATGTAACAAATATACTGTGTTTACCTATGAAACTTGAAAACGTTTTTTAAGAATGTCACATTCAGTCTTAGCTAGGATGTAGAAAGGGGACACCATCTGATTTCAGTTTAGTACAGCCGTGGGCAAACTACGGCCCACGGGCCGGATCCGGCCCTTATGAAATGAATAAAATTTAAAAAAAAAAAAAAAAAGACTGTACCCTTTTATGTAATGATGTTTACTTTGAATTTATATTAGTTCACACAAACACTCAATCCATGCTTTTGTTCCGGCCCTCCGGTCCAGTTTAAGAACCCATTGTGGCCCTTGAGTCAAAAAGTTTGCCCACCCAACTTTAGTATCAGACCAAATTTTATTTACATATATTTTACTTACTCATTTTTTGCACCATTTTGTTGGTTTCTTATCAATGTAAGCAGGATACAGTTGGATTTTTAACCAAATTAAAAGTCTTTTAATGGAAAATATATTCCAACTATGTTTATTGTCGTATTGGCATGATTGATCTTAAGTTTTGCTGTAAATTTTCTAGTTTTCCTTCATTCTGCATTTTTTATGAAGTCTATGCATGGCTTACTTTTAATTTCTACTTAAATTTAAAATGAGGAAGTCCCATAGAAATTATTCTCACATATATATATAATTACTAATCATAATAATTATAAACAGACCATTACAGAAAAATATATACAAATAATAAGAAATCTTAACTACAGTAAAGTTTATCAAACTCTCCTAATGCCTGTAGCAGATTACAGGGATTATTTACAAATCCAAAAACCGAGTTTGCAGTGGACGGTCACAGGCCGAGCCCTTTAAGAAGGATGGCTAGTCCAGCCACACGAGCTCCGTGTCCATCAATGGACAAATGAGGGGAATGGAACTTGACTTGGACTCTGCCAAACTGTTTTCATGTTAACATACAAGTCACAACCTTGAGATGCCCTCGAGGCCATACATTGTCTGACATTTAGCAAAAGAACACAACACTCCAGCAGCTGATTTTTTAATTATAAAAGTATTTGATGCATTGTTCCGAAGTCAAGACTTAATGGGAATGCAACAGCAAATGCCTTTTCCCCTAGTTTCTATCACTTAATTTCTTTTCTGTTGCTCTTTATCTTAAAAAGAAGTCAGTACTCAGTTTCATGTTTCACTTACAAAGCCTATGATTTTGTTACGTTAGAGTTTATAATCCAGTTTGTATCTACTGTTCAGCACAGTGGAGGGAATTTGCAGGGCCATCATAGGTTACAAATTATAAACTCAAAACACAACGGCAGTGTTGCCATCTTTATAAGGACTCCTTGAGTTGTAATGCCAAATCATTTGCCATTTTGCTTAATCAAATTGAAATTTTGTCATCAACTATTTTCTATCGACTCCTTCCCAATTGATTGTAAATGGGGGATGAGAAGGCTTGAATTAAGTTGATTTATAGAGCAATGCTAATGTTTACATATTCCCAGTCTCTATTATACCACTTACATGTCATGAAGACGTATCTCCTTTCTTTAGAGGTGTCTTAAAGTTCGAGCATACTTTAAAAACAGGACAATTGGGAATAAAAGAATAAAACAATACAAACTGTTTAACAGGAACAAGAAGAAGCCGAGTGTACCACACATTTAAAATAAATTGATTACTCCTGGGCACTAAATTTGCCTCCAATTTTTCTATAAGTAAATGCAAATAAAGAAACATTGAGTTGCATAAAGATTAAAATAGCTAGGAAATGTGTCAGCAAAGATAGTTTTTACTGGATCTCATGCGCATGACATCTTATCCCATGGCTCCATTTTATATAAAATCATGTTGAGCAGCAGCAAGAAATCCTTCCCACACAGTTTTACGGAAGGTAGGGTGACTGCACGCAAGTGGACAGTGTATTTGATTTGCCTGCCCTCCACACAAGAGAACCGAATCCTAACAATCAACTCTGTCCTCCTACTCAGTGTACTCATGCAGCTCTTTCACACCTACGGAACACTCACCAAGTTCAACACCGAACTACCTGCCCCTCAAATCCTGCTGAATTAATCAGTGTTTTTGATTGCACACAACAGAAACTAATTTGTAGTTGCCTTAGCAACCCGTGTTTTGTTGGATGGCTCCTAGGGCAGCTTACAGAAGCTGAAGGCAGCTACTCTCTACCCCCTCTAGGGAATGGAACTAGACATTGAAAGTCTGCAAGAAGCCTGGCAGTACTTTCTTTCTAGCTGTTCTCTCTGCTGCTCCCTGATTATTGACTTCATTCCCTTGCAGGCCTGTGCCATCCATGTCAGAGGTAAATTGCCCCACAGACCCTTCTTTGACATGAGCCCTCTAGTTCAGGACATGCAAAGACATGAACGGCCTCTTCTTACTCTCTAGAATTTTGTCAGAGGGCTTTTTTCAGTTCCCGGAGCACAACATGCTCGCTTCCCATCACAGCCTTTGCCATGGAATGCTCCCCCCTTTACACAGCCAGCATACCTGTGCTTAAATTAGGTATTCAACTTAAAAGTCTTTTCTTCCAGGAGACCTTCCCTTAATTCTTAGGTCATTCATTCATTCATTCATTCACTCAGCAAATATGAGCAGCAGTCACGTGCAAAACCGGATATTGAATGAACACTGGTCCCTGTCTTCATGGAGCTTATAATCTATGATAAATAGGTTTATATTATGTTTAATATGATAGAGGAAAGCAATAGAATAAAGAATAATAGGGGGAACTCAGGATGGTCAGAGAAGGCCACTTATTTCAAATCATATCTCTGAAGGAAAAGGAGTCAGGATTCTAATCCAAGAAAGGAATCAGAATGTGCAGCAGCTCCATGGCACATTTGAAGGACAGAAGGGAGGCCAGTATCCCTGAAGATACTGAGAAGATGGACTAGAGTTTAGCCATCAAATAAAATGAGATCACTCCCCCCAAGAGGTGTGGAGCATAAGTAAATAATTAGTCATCTACACACCAGATTTGGCTGCAGGCACCAAATCTGTTTGATAGATTAATTAATCTTTTTTAAAATTTTTAAAAATTTAATATATTAGGTAGGCAACACCCTGCACTCCACACTTATATCAGGCCAGATTCAGACATTTATGTTGCTTGCTAGTTCCCAGAATTCCATTGGAAAGGTACAATAAGCAAATTGTATTGCTGTTGCATGATCTGTTTCTGTGGTTACGTGGAAACACCTAATGAAAAGTTTATAATCTTTGAGGTTGCTAATATGGTGGAACTTGGAACAGAGTTTGAGAAAAAAAAGTCCTTTTATTAGCACTTTCGGTTGCTTCATACTTCAATAAACGTTTTAAGAGTACTCAATTAAAATTAGTAAAATTATCTTACAACTTTTTTTCTTAATACTAGTTTTCTTTTACTTATTTTCATAGAATTTTATACTTATAGAAAAAGTCACAAAGAATAGTGAAAGGAATTCCCAGTTATACCAATTTATTTGCTTTATCATTTTTCATAATTTTGGGGCCATTTAAGAGTGAGTTGGAACACTGTGACTCTTTACGCTGAACTACTTCAGTGTGTATTTTCTAAGAATAAGTATATCCTCTTGCATAACCACAACTGAGTTCTCAAATTCAAGACATTAAACAGGGATACAACACTTTTAATCCACAGTTTATAGTTAAATTCCATCACTAATTTCTTATATCCAGTATGACCCAAAAGAAACTTCATAAAAAAAAATACAAGAAAATTAATATCACTAAACATATAAAAGAAACAAAAGCTTTCCTCTTGAGGGGAAAAAAATAAAAGACCATGCTCTCTGCTATTCTCTATAATGTTTAGAGATTTCATTTTTTTCATAATGTGAGAAGCGCTCAGTTTTCTGCAAGGTCTCTAGTTTTTCTTTCGAAAAGCAGTTAACAGAAACATTAACATTTCTTAAATAGAAGTAGCTGGCACAGTAAGACAGATCCTTTAAGCTGATCAGTAGAGCTGGAACAAAATTAATGCCCGGGATTGGTGACAAAGTGTGCCATTTACTTCAATGAAATAGCATATGCCGGTCTGGGGGCAAAAAAGCATTTAGCAAAGAGAATAGCTACCGGGATTTACTTTGCATTTTAAAACTGCTCTTTACTTCCTCCACGCACTCTCAGTTTCAAATCAGTGACTAGAAGTGCGAAATAACTTTTCGAGAGCCTCACTGGTTAACAATCCCTTCTTCTGGGAGAGAATAGCAAAATATTAACCTGAATGGATTTCCTATCTTGGTACATGCACAAAAACACATGTGATGTTAAATAAATAGGTGAAATAACTCAATACAACAGAGTTTACGAAGGCACCTTGAGAGATTTGAGAGGACACAGATAACTACTAGTATGTCAAAGTTAAAAACATTTAAATTCTGTTTCTAACCACAGAACTTTAAATATCACATGTTAGCTGACACCGTTCAGTCTGGTCTGATAGTTCTGGGAATCTCACACTGTGGTGCAGTCTGCTTCTAACTTAATGATTAAGTCAGAAGAAAAAAAATGATCAACCTGCTTCTTAGACCAGGAGCATATACAGCCCTGAGAAAACAAGCCAAGACTATTTACTTCCGGTTTACAGTATGGAATCCTTTTCATTTTGAAATTATTTGGCAATTTTCTATAATATCTCAACTAAAAACTACTAAGTCTCTGAGAACATTCATTCATTCACACATTCAAAAACTGCGAACTTGAATTTATTGATAGAAGCAGCAGCACAATAATAATCATTATTTATCTATCTATATAAAAGGCTAATATGCAAAGTGTCCCCTCAGGAATTCGACCAGGAGACCCAGAGTTCGATTGCTGGCTATGACAAGCGATAACCACCAAGGGGCAGCGTGGAATGAAGGAAGGCCCCAGCCGGCAGCCAGGGAAGGAAGGCCCCAATTGACTCTGATTGCCAGCCAGGACTAGGAACCCTACCTGTGCATGAATTTTGTGCACCGGGCCTCTAGTATTATAATGAAAAACTTAAGAAAGACTTTAGTAAACATGTCATATAATCCTCATACCTACTTATGTAAGATAGAGGTTCTCAATGTGCCCATATTACATGAAACTATTTAAGTGCTAAGGAGAATAAAATGTTGAATAAGACAGGCCTATACACCTAAGAAATTTAGGCTTGCATGGTGAATTGCCCAACTAGGTGGATTTTTTTTAATATAAAGAATAAAATTTGAATTTCAGCTTCTTTGTTATAAATTATCCAATAGATTTCAGTTGTGTGATTACTGGGGGCGCCTAGAAGCCATGTCTTATGATTAGAAGAAATGCTGATTGCATTTGAATACATATAGCATAAACATAGAATTGAAAATCACAGGTCAACAGGATTCAATGACAGTGCAGCTTATGCTCACTTTTGTGTTTTTCATGAGGAATTGTGGGAGAATGGCTAAGAATATCCATAAAATAATCAGTAAATAATGTTGAGAGCCAATACAGTTTACTGAGTTAGGAAGATTAGCATCTATCACTGACTATTTTAGCGATATACAGGGCAAGTTTTTAATTCTCTGAGTCTCCATTTTCTCTTGTATTAGGTGAAGGTAGTAATCAGTCTCTTGGTTTTTATATAGGTTGAGACCTTATACATAAAATACCTAGTGTCACTCAGTAAATGTCTTTTGCATGAATACTTGAATAGTTCTGTATGGGTTTTTATATATTTCTGAACAATGTAGGCTCTCTAGATTTGTGTCTGGGTAAATATTTCTTATAGCATCTGTGTCTCTCTTCAGTAAAGCCTTGTGATACAATGATTTTTACTGCAAAATTGGAGAAATGGAAAATGTAATGAAAGTTTCACAAAAACTTTGTCCTCAGTTCTGCAACCAGCGTTACATGTGAGTCTAATAATCATTATCACTATCTTCCCAAGAATAGTTTCTTTTGACACCGTCATTAGTAAGACTTTGGAACTTTGCTGGAAGGGGTGCTAACAGTGGCAGAAACAGAAATAATATCTACCTACATTTACATCTTATTCAAAAGAATGGAAACTATTTTCGAATGAGTCAGCTTTGCAGCCTCTGAGCAAATGTGTGGGCCTGTGACCAGAAAGCACATCTTAGGAGGCGGCATGGTATAGTGGGAAGTGAATGGGCTGTGAAGGCAGCTTCTCCTAGTTTACACATTCCAGCTTCTCCATTTACTCCCTGTGTGGTTTGGGTCATGCTTCTTAATCTTGCTCAGCTTTACGTTGTACTTTTCCAACAGGAATTACCAATACCTGCCCTTAGGGTTGTTGTATATATTAGAGATTATATGCAATACTTGCCAAACATCTGATAGGTATGTAGTAAATTATGTTTCTTAGTCTATATTTAGCTACTTTGATTCAGAACTTTATGACACTGACAAAAATGTTCTTAGATCCCTCCTTTAGATCATGCTTTTTAAAGTGGCATCTTCAAAATCATCCTTCTGTTAGATAAGGGGATCTTTTGTTAACCAGTGGTGCTTGATTTGTCTTCCACTTTGAAATCATGGGGTAGAGAGCTGCTCTCTAGGGTGATAACAGTACACAAACTGCTAAAAAAAAAAAAAAGTCAGGGAGGTAAGAGCAAACTACTACTGAACTCTTGAGCAATGGCCTCCAGATCTATTTCTCAATGAAATAACGTTCATGGCAGAAAAATCCTGAGTACTTTCTGAATTTAATGGGCAAAGGACGAAAGACTCTAAAATGTTGATAGTGTATCTCTCTAAATCTACAATTGTTATTCCTTTGAAGGCCTTTATCCCGCCATCTTTTTTTTGAGCAGAAAAGTAGTATTCAAAATTGGCAAAATGAACTAAGAGAGTGGATAGTTAGCCAGCTGGAACCTATGATCACATTCTTTTTAAATTTAAGGCCAGCCCTAACTATAACCATAATTCAAACATGTCTTGGTTCCCTGTGGTTCCTGTGTATACCAGACATATGAAGGAAAGCTAGATCACTATTTTCCCTACTGGTTTGGCAGTACGGGAATCTTCTGTAAAACATATTAACCAAATAAGTTGATACTATAGTGTGCCAAACATTTCTGCCTTGACCAGGAAATAAGAAGTTATCTTTCACATGAAAGACATTGCATACTCACATCTTTTTTGATATTTTTCTGCTTTGGACATGAGCGATCAAGGCTTTCTGATGTAGATATGTATTGAATTCCTGTAGAGTCCTCTGGGCCTTTTGGCAAAAAAGCACCCCTGCCATTTTTATGCTAAAGAATTGCATCCATAGGCCACAATCTGTCCACTATTCCATATCCTAGCCAGATGGACTGTTCACGGGTCTGTTCTAATTTGGGAACCATTTCAGTTCTGAAATGAAGTGCCTTAATAATTTTGTTGCATGTGAATCAGCCATTGACTGAAGTTTTGGCCCGCCACTAGGAGCAATTATATAGCTTTTTCATTACTATCATCATCCATCTGTAAAGTCCTGTCAATAAACTGCATTCTCGGCTGCTTGGGGATCTTTTTTCAATGTAGCCTCTTGCATCTGATTCTACTCTGCCTCAGGTAAAAGGGATGCAGCAAACAGCACATACAACAGAAGGGCTAATAAAGATAGATTAGTGGCTAGTGCATAGTGGGGGCAAGTGTGCGCCATCCCACTCTTGGAGCCAAACCCTCCTCCCAATACTGAATATAACTTAGTATGAATGTTTAACCGCATTGGGAGCTTTGTTGATTTATGTATTCAGTATACTAAATAGTCTTCAGCTATCATTTACAAACAACTTCTGTGATAAGTCCTTGATGACAAGTTCCTGGTATTAAAATTTTAGCCACACATTGAATTTTGATGAAAACTTTGGCCACCAAATCTTTGGGTTGTTTCAATTACTCTAAAGCTTCTATTAGCAGCGGCTTTCACTGCTAAAATCACTCTTGACATGGAAACCAGTGTAAAGAATGTCCAAAATGAAAGAAATAAGGATTCAACATGTATTTATATAATTGTTTGACCACATGTAGTCGTATTTCCATGAAAGTCTTAAAAGGCTTTGAAGAATAAACAAAATCAATAAAAATGAATATTTTTCAAATTCTCTCCCTAGATTGGTAATTTGCTAACTTCTCCATCTTGCAGGATGGTTTGTGATTTTCAACTCTATTTTGTGATATGTAAAAGCAATGTATGATTGAAGGAGATATTCCTGAAGTCATAGGGCATGCAAGTTGGACACGTGGAACACCAAAGGTGACAATTTAGCAGCTCAGGTCCTTGCCAGGATGCGAAGACTTTCACAGCAACTCAGCCTAAGTTCCCATACTTCATAATTTTCATTCCACCATTGCCTAAAGCCAGTTTTTCTTCATAGAGTGAAGTCACATTTGGCATTGATATAGTTATTGATTGAGTTATTAATTCAAATGCACTAATTCTAATAAATTCAAAGTAAAGAAATTAAAGATAAGAATTGAACATTTTGTCCATAACATAATTTATAATTTGGGTATAATAATGCTTTAACTTTTATATTCCACTGTGTTCTCTCCGGAGAGCCTTTTATCCAGGCACCTCCAGGTAGCTTACAGCCAAAGTTCTCAAATTTTAGCTTTCATGGGAATCCTCTGGGTTGTTTGTAAGAACACTGATTCCTGGGGTCACCACCAGAGATTCCAGCTCACCAGGTCTGGGGTGAGACCAAAGGGTTTGCATTTCTAACAAGCTCCCAAGTTGCCAATGCTGCTAGTCCAGGGACTACACTTGGAGAACCACTGGCTTCGAGGCCCATCTATCCTGCTAGGATTGGATTTCCCATCAAGGGGCCGTTTTGGAAGCTCTAAAATGAGCAAAGAATTTTTCTCCCCTGCTTTATTTAGATATAATGGGCCTATAACGTATGTAAGTTTAAGGTGTACCGTGTGTTGATCAATGAGCAAAGAATTTACATAAGGATCTAAGAACGCTAGAGTTTTGATAGGGAGATACTTTGAATATCATCTAATCTTACTGTTTATTCCTGGAAATTCAGATTCTTTTCATAGATGGTGCTGCTCTCCTTAGTCAAAGAAGCTAATCACATCAGCACCTGCGTGACTAATTGCCATCTGTGCTCTCTGGAACCTTGCTAATAGGAGAGCATGTCAAAGGTCTTTAATGAATTTTAAAATGTTCCACTTATAGATGATTTTGAGCACTTTTATGTAAAGGAAATTATGGGCCTCCTGTCTAATATATTTCATTCCAAATAAATGAAATTGAGCCAACCCTTTTGTGTGATGTGGCATTAAAGTCGAATTAAAAGATGGAAATAAAGTCTGTAGTTACATAATCTATATAGCTTCTAAAATGAAGAAGGAAAAAACTGGGCCACCAGCTGAGCCCCCAAATAGGTCTACCTGTCAGGAAAGGACTAAGGAGTATTCTCTACTGTCAGGAGCACACATATATATCTCCCATTCTTAAAAATTAACAGAATTAGCCATAGCTTAGGCCAAGCAAAAACCTGAATATTTTCATTTATGAATAGACAACCTCTGTCTGCCACTGACTTCCTATGAGGACCACTTAATCTCTCACTGTATTTCTCAGTTCCATAATAAGGGACAATTATGTGGACCTGGCCCCATCATTACATGAGAACACTATTAATGGAAAAGAGCTCTTTTAATAACTTAACTTTCTGAAATACCAAATATGGTCCAAGCACTCATTAGTATATTTGGTTAACCAATGTACCTGAGAGTTCACAGGTATCCAACATGAGTCCTAATAGAGAGCAGGGAAAAAGAAAGAACTCTGTTTTACGTATAGAAATGTAGCAATAGTGACATGTGTGAGGCGTTTGGTTATTATAAGGGGAGAAGTATAAATCAAAGTGGTAATCTAAATGCAGAGGACAATTTTGCCTTCACATATATTAACATTAATTTTATTGTACTTACCTTTTCAGTAACTACTATATTTTAGATTAGTAATCACTGACTTTGCTCAAACCTTAGTCATTTCCTATTCATTCATTCATTCATTCATTCAATGAACACTAATGCCTAGTGTTCTATTTGAACTGTGGCTGGTACTGCTCCTTGACCCTACATTTTAATAAAAGTCATGTAAGTCTCAGCTACAAGACATGCAAACATGAAATTAAAAGAAATAAAAACAACAAGTGAAAAGATGCCTGGCAGTTATGGGATATGTGATTTAAAAATAAATGAAAATCAAAGTATCAAATATGCAGGCTTTCTGGTTCTCCAAATTGTTGCTTTACTTTTAGACTATATGAAATATATACTTATATCTCTATCATATGTTGACTTGTCAAATTTCATTCACTAATCGATTCATCCATGCATGTCACAGGCATGAAAATAAATTAATTTTGCAGTAATCATATTTCAGGAAAGTGCTTACAGCTATAGAACACAGCATTACTCCAAGAAAAATTAAAGACCAAGGTTCCCTACAGAAATAAAGCCAAACATTCCTCTTTCACAAAATCTCCAATAAAATTGGTTAAATAGTATACATATATAAGTTTCAGGCTAAATTAAGAACTTGAGTGATGGTAAATCAGAAGCCTTTTTCAAGTATTTTGGGACAAAATAGAACATTATGAAACTTGGACCGTAGGAAATTTCACTGTGGCTTCTCCTTTGTGTTTAATGTGTTCTTTAAAAGCAAAATATGAATAAGATATATTTCTAATAATTTAAAGACTTTAAAATTTGTATTATATTTTAAATAAGATAATCACTTTTGATATATTTAAGTAGAGAATAATATTTTAGAGCTTATCTATATTATATCATAAAAATTTGAATTTCATAGCAATTATTGAAGGTGTACTTTAGACCAAATACTGTGCAAATCTCTGGTGGTGCAGAAATGGGTAGTCTAGAGGTTGACCTGAAAGAGTTGAGGTTAGTGTTCATCTTTGTTATTAGTGTACAGGATTTATTTAAACACAGACTTAACTTTTGGACTAATCAGTATCAGAGCATTTATTGAGCAGTTTTTGACTCTGATGAAAAAAGACTAATATTTCAGAGCAATAGACAATTGTATCGTATATTCTAGAACCTAAAATAAGCCATTAGATAAATATGCTTCTTTAATAAGCTTACTAAATTAAAATTTAAATGTTCACACTTTGAGACAATGAATAGCAAACACTTCATCTCTGTAATGAAAACTGAGCAGGTCTGTTTTCTCCAAAAATACTTCAGTTTTAATTGTTTTAACTCTGAAGATAGCATTTCTTCTCCCACTACATCAAACCTATATGAAGTAGCACAGAATTCTGCCCTCAAGAAATGGGCTTCTATTTCGGGAAGTGCTTCTCTTTTTTATATTTCTCTTTTATAATAGCTATGGGCCATTGTTTTGTCTCAGAAGCTTATCTGCAAAGCTCTTCTTAGACAATATTTTGAAGTGAGCAAAGTTTGTTTTGGATACTTTCTTTCGAAACCATTCAGTCACTTTTTGAAGATATGTATTTCAGTTGTTTGTCATTATTAATCATAGGGTATAAAAAATTTAAATAATCACTTTATTATTAAAAAATTACAAAAGGAAATAAGTATAAAACAAATTTAAATAATTAAATTTTCAAATTATATTTTATAAGCATATAGGGTTTATAGTTTGGAACTGATTAAAGTTTAAAACTATATGAATATTTTGAGGACACCCTTTAACTAGAGAAAAAGACAATATTTAGATATAAAATTTGAATATAAATATGTACTTTTAATGACTTAAATCTCTAGACTAAAATCTCCAGCCTTGATCTCAATGAGTATACTATACGATGGTGCTGATATCCAGAAGGGATAGATTACAGCCTGACAAAGCAGACCCAAATTGAGTTCTTGGCTCATGGCTCCTTTTGCTTTGCATTTATCATGCACACGATGACCTGCTCTACCTCATCTTCTGTTCTCAACCTTAATGTAAAAGCCTCTCTGGCTTTGATGGGACATTTATTTCACTTATTAGTTTGAAAATAGTTCTGAGAAATCCAAACAGGTAGCTTCTGGGATAGCCTGCAAGTCCCTAGTAGCCTAGCAACTTCTATGATGCTAAGTCCAGATTTGTAAAAAATTCAAATCCCTGGAGAAAATTATAGCAGGGAGTCACTGCTGAAAGGTTATCTCTTAACATATATTTTGAATTGGTCAAATGAGAAGATAGGAATATGTAGAACAGAGGAAAGATAGGATTGTTTAAGTGACTTCTAACAGATTAGTATTGCAAAAACAATTTCAGCCTCAAGATTTTCCCAGTCATAGTAATTATAATGGATGTTTATAAAGCACTTTGTGTGTGTGCAGGCACTCCTCTATGTTGCTTTAATTCTCCAAACAACCTTATAAGGTAAACACTTATATTACTCTTTTATTTTTAAAGATGAGGAGACTGACCCTTATCAAGTGTCTGAATACTGAATGCTTATTGCATGTCCAATGTTTTATGAATCCAACCTCCTTGAAGTTCACATTGACACTTCGAGACAGGCATTATACCTGTCACATACCCTAAACATTTCAGTTTTATGGTAGAAACCAATAAGGACACAAACGGCACTTTACAGCAGGCTTTAGTATGAGTGTATCTGGAATGAATTTTCTGAAAAGGTTGTAGGTCTCACTATCTACTTAGAGGCAAAGGGTTTAAAGATACAGATATTTATAAAAATTATGAACACACACAATTTTTATTTTATCTAAATCTAATGTTTTGATAATTCTGTGAAATCAATTGCATATGTGAGCTTCTTGTGAAAGGAGAATATAAGTAACATGATCAATAAGTTTATGGGACAACTTGAAATTAAATCTACTTACTTTGGGCTAGAAAGCATTCTTCTCCTTGAGCAGAAATAAAATAAATAAACAAATAAAATACATGAGATACAAGTTTGTAATTTGATTATAACTTGAAAGCAGAAATTATAGATATATGTACAAAATGTTGGGAAAAATAGACCAAAATATTAGAGGTGGTTGTGTTGGGGTCGTGGGACTATAGCCAATGTTCTTCTTCCTTCTACATATACTTTTCATTTTATTTGAGTGGTTATTACCTCTATGATGAAAAATATTGAAGTATGGAAATAGGAAACATAATTACAGAGTGCCATAATCAGAGTCTTGGAGTTATAATTATATTATCTAGAATAAATTTCTATAAATTATGGGCATCCATTATTTTAAAAAAATTTTAGGGAGTAATATGCATATTTGTTAGATTTGAGATCCTAGAAACTTACTATGTCAAAAGGAAACCTACCTAATTATCAAGTTTTATATATTAGAACTAGATATTGGATTTTTAATATCTACTTATTGGAAACTTCTTTATATTAACCTAAATTTTATTTTACTATTCTGGCTTAAACTTAAAAATGCAGAATGATCTCTAGGTTTAAAAAAGAAATTAAAGGGAATGTTGTGCTCATTTGCTAGTAATTTTGAAGTGCTGTTTTATTCAAGGCACTCTGCTAAGCACTAATTGAGGCTTACCAAGACCAATAGAATAAGTCCCAAAGAGTTCCCAGTCTAGTTGAAGACATGAAACATTTACTCAAATAATGGTTGGGTAACAAATTGAAGACATTAGAGAGAGAGAGACTGTAAAATGAGGGTGAAAATTAAATGAGGCAACATATATAAAGCACTTTGAACATTGCTAATACACAGTCAATGTAATAATATTAGATATCACCATTGTTATTGTTATTTGCAAAATTTTTTCTTCAATGTTGATGAGATACCACTTTTTAAGGTGATATGGATATTTACAGGGCACATGGAAAACGAACCAAATAACCTCAGTCTATCATGTGAGAGTATTTTAAAAGGCTAGTTTAAAATCTGGATAATTTTAAGATCCCATTGAATATTCCCCTTTATAATTATGACAGAAGATAGTATAAAAGATTGATCATTTGTGTATGAACAGAGGGTGATGTGTAAAAATTATAATCAGGAAAGGAAAAAACTTACTAAGAACACATAAAAACTATCCCATAAATGTGAATCTCTTCTAATAATCTTATTGCACAAAGAGATCAAGGTTATTATCTTAATTCTGTAAGCTTTCTAAGGACTTTCTACTGTCCTGACTGTATCTGGGTCCTTTCCCAGACCTATTAGGCTTTCTAGAGACCACAGTCTTAAATTCTAGTTTATCCTTAAGGAAAAATAGAACATGCCCAGCTCACAATAAAACAGGTGTCTGAATACTGAATGCTTATTGCATGTCCAATGCTTTATGAATCCAACCTCCTTGAAGTTCACATTGACACTTCGAGACAGGCATTATGATCCCTATTTTTCAAATGAGAAAATGGAGCCTCAGAGAGATGGGTTGACTTCCCCAAGGTCATGAAGCTCATAAATGCCATAGCAGGAACTCACACCTACCTTGGTCACATCACAACGCCGTGTGGAAAGTTGAAGAAGTTTTACTAAAAAATAAAAAAAAAACAATATTTTAGGAAATACTACCTTTTAAAACATATATAGAAATTTCAAGAATAAAATATGAGAACAACTCACATGAATGGAATATAAAAGCAAAAGAAATATATTTTTTAACCAGCTATTCTCTGAGAAACCAGTGGTTCTACTATATTGTATTCAACAGAATGTCTTAACAAATAAATACATATATACTTTTACTCTGAGGAGATGTTGTTAGTAAGATTGGGTTTTTTTTTTCATTGATTTAACTTGATCTTCCTTGAAAATCATTTATTTCACACCCTCTGTGGCACATTTGAGACTTCTAATTGGGGATTGCTCATATCCCAGTTTTCTTGGAAGTCAGCATTACCTTGAGACCATCCTAGAAGCTCAGTGTCAGGAGGGGGAGTCAAGATTCACCAGCAGGTGAAGGCCCCATCTCTGACTTTCCATTATGGGGGAGCATCTGTCTCTTGCAGCAGCTGTGTGTCTGGATTTAGAAATGAACATGTATTCAGCTAGTGTTAATGGTCACTCCTGGCCTTCATGGGGCCTTTGGTTTGCCTTAAATATTTTGTTTCTTACATAGCAGTCTCTACTGCCTATTAATTTGATGCTGGTCCCTAAGGACAGTAATCCTACATTGGAAGGAAAGTGGTTTTCATAAATATGTCAGTGTTTCCATTTAGGGAGGAAAAATAATTTGATGAGTGCTCTTTAGAACCAGGTAATTTCCCAGGGAATGGTCCAGTACTGTTGCTGGTGTAAAGGGGCAGATGCCGCAAGGCCACATGCAGCTCATCCAGGACCATCGAAGAGCCTCTTTCTCTGAATGAGAGCTGCTTTTTAATTAGACTTTTTAGGTGGTCTGTGTGAGTCATAGTAATTCATACTATCAAAAACACAATTATCTTAAATAGTTTAGGGTCTCCAGCTGGATTTCATTAAGCAGAAGTTAAGCAGAAGGCTCCCCCCTCCTCCCCCCCCCCCCCCCCCCCCCGGTTTATACTTACCAAATGGTCGTTGATTTCATCTAAATTTTAAAAGTCCTGTGTTATGTATGTTTTTAAGGTTCTGAATAACTTTTTTTGTTTTTGTTTTTACAAATTCTGGTATAAAACAGAAGAAGTGCTTTTCTAAAATGAGAAGCCGTTGTTAGTTACTGGGAAAATGAAAACATGGGCTGTAGAGTCAGAAACGCTTGGGTTTGAATTTAGTTGCTGCCTCCTTACTAAATAGAGGAATTTGAATAAGTCTCTTACTCTCTCTGAGGTGCAGTTTCTTCCTCAAGAGGAAGAAACTGAGGTGCCATTTACCACAGAGGGTTGTTGGGAAGGTAAATAACACGACGCCTGGCCATACCATGTCTCCAACTAATTTAAGTTTAAGAAGATTGTTAATCGTCGCCTACAAATCCTTCCCCACTCTCACTCCATTCCCTTCCCTTCCCACTCAGCAACAATTATTGTTATTCTAAAATTCCTAGTTATTATCTCCATGATTTTTAAGATTACATCTGTTTATGACCCTAAGTCAGTGATGGCGAACCTATGACACACGTGTCAGAGGTGACACGCAAACTCATTTTTTTGGTTGATTTTTCTTTGTTAAATGGCATTTAAATATATAAAATAAATATCAAAAATATGTCTTTGTTTTACTATGGTTGCAGATATCAAAACATTTCTATATGTGACACGGCACCAGAGTTAAGTTAGGGTTTTTCAAAATGCTGACATGCCGAGCTCAAAAGGTTCGCCGTCACTGCCCTAAGCAATATACATACATCCTTTTATTCACCTTGCATATTTTTACACTTCTCTCTGTTCTTGGCTCCAGGTCACCTCCTCCATGAAGTCTTCCCCAATCCCCTAGGCTCCAGCTCTTTGACTGTCCCTGACTTTAGGATTGCTCTTCTCTAGCCCTTTCTCCAAAAAGAATCCTGTCATTCTCCCAAGTAACACTCTGGAGGTTCCCCAGTTCTCCATAGATCAAGGTTTTGTGAAAATTATACCTTACATTTCTCAATTTTATATTAGACTTACTAATACGTAAATCGATACAACTTACTCTTTTGGGCACACTGTGTAGATACTAACTCATACCTAACAATAAATATAGTCTTAGATGCCATTATAACCACTCACCCCTAGTTGAAATATTGTTTAAACACAAATCCCATTTGATGAAAAGAAACATGTATGTTTTTCATTTTTACTCCTTTATTATCTTATATAAAACCAACTGCAGTCATGAAAACCTGTTATGTCTGTTTCTGACTTTCATGGTCTTGAATTAAGAATGGTGACTTGTTAGGTGACACAATCACTCATGGTTGTGGAAGAAATTTTTTTCTTAATAGCAACTTGAAGAAAAAAAAAGAGAAAAGCAACTTGAAGCTTAAAGAAAAAAACCATAGGAAAGAAAATACTCAAGGCTCTAAATAAGACTCCTTAAGTAAAAGTTGGCCCTTTAATTACCTAGAAGGCATGACTCTTAATCCTTTACAAGCCACAGATTTTATTTGTTCATGCCCAACGAGCTGACTTCTTTATGGATGTTTCCATTGAAATTTTCAGCAGTTCTATTGATGCCACTTGTTAATTGAAGTCCACATGGATTGCTCTTGATTTCTCTGAATTCTTTGTTTTGGTCTTGATATGTACAGGTGGCTCCGGAATGCCTTAAGGGGGACTTTAGACAATCTTTTCTGGCTGACAGGAAGGGCAATGGTACATGCAGCTACAAGCATACTGTTCTTACTTGGGGTGTTTTGGGACATTGATCCTCTTCTAGTCAAATAGAAAGACAAGAGAAAGAAAGACTATACTCAGTAGTAAAGCTATATTAATTTAAATGTCTTCGTTTCTTTTTATACTTTTCTAGGAAATAAAAAACCGACTTCAAAAGTAACCATGCGGATCCCATATAGCACTCGCTGGTGCTTAATATTCTTCATCTTCATGAATGTAAGTAACACAAAATTATTCTAAGCTATGTTAATCAAGAATGCCAAAATATGGAAGAATGTTTTTGGTATGAGTGAGTGGACATTCGTCAAAATAAACATTGCTCTCCAGAAGCCAAATTAAGTTTCTCAAAACTGTCATTTTCTTGAAATTTTGCTAAGAAATCTCCCCTCAGAACTTACACTGATTTAGTGTTAGGTTTACCCAGAAATGTGAGCATTGTTGGTTTACAAAAATGTAGCATTAATTAGAGATACCTCTTTATTATCTTGGATATTAATATTGAAGATTAATGATGTTTTTGGATTAAATGTTTTTAATGTTAGATATGTGACTTTGAGTTATAGTGTCTGGGCTGCTGTCTTTTTAAAACATCTGAATTCTTTCAGTCTGTTTATTGATTCCCAAGTGTATTTCTTACCAAAAACTCACTAAGAGTTTTAAGTCTTGACATACCACTGTCATTCTATAACTCTCCAGCCTTTTAAATCATGTCCATTTTATGTAATTGATATTGTATTATTCCTAAATTATTTAGCAAGTAATCAGAACTATAATTGTCTTAGAAAACCCTATCAATGCCTATTTTTTCTCAACTTTGTTAACCCACCATCACATAATTTTAATAGCACACAAAAGGGAGATGAGTAAATTTTATATAAATAAATTTGGAGTTGTCTTGATCCACATCAGAACAACAATGGCCAGTTAATTATAGTTGACAGCAAATATCACTTAGTATCTGATACTGTTTGCATAGGGTTTCATGATTTCCATTGTCCTTTAATGTGTAGTCACAGGCTTGCAGATTTGCATAAATTTCACATTACTCAAGGAAAATATTACTAATATTCTACAAATGTTAATTTACTTTTTAAAGAGATTTTTTATTTTGTAATGTTATACATCAAATAAATGATTTATGAGGATAACTTAAAATAGCCCTTTTTGTACCTATTTGGATAATGAGTATAGTTTATTTTATTATGTAAGACTATCATATTATCTTAATCTTTAGATAAAGTACAGTTTAATCCAGTATTTAGAAATGCAGGTACTTTGATATCATTGGAAATACAATAAAAAACATTTAACATTGTAGAAACATTCAGAATATTGTATTTCATCTGTAAATGTCCGAGTCTTATTGCTATTCTATAGATGCAGAAATATAGGTATATTCTATTCATATATTGATATTGTTATTTTTCATAGATTGAGTGAAATCCTATCTGATCAACTATATGTTAATATTTCTAAATAATTTCATTTCATAAAGCATATGATTATATTAGGCATTGATACAAGGAAAGCTAAAGTAACTACTAGATAATAACAAGGAAGTTTGAGTATTATCCCATCACCTTTTTTATTATGAAGGCTACAGATAATTTTTGGTGTGTTAAAAAACTGAAGCAGGGCACTTCTATTCAAAACTTTTACCTGATATGTTATAAAATTCAAAGATTGTAAGAATTTCTTACATTTGCATGAGCCATGGACAGAAATGTCCTATGGTTTGTGGGCATCTTTTCACTAGCAAAACATAACTGCACAGGCCACTTCAGTGGTTTTGTGCTCTCTTTGCATACAGAA
Source organism: Myotis yumanensis (assembly GCF_028538775.1). Taxonomy (NCBI): domain Eukaryota; kingdom Metazoa; phylum Chordata; class Mammalia; order Chiroptera; family Vespertilionidae; genus Myotis; species Myotis yumanensis. Next base: position 47,732,050 of record NW_027223760.1, on the reverse strand, counting down.
ATTTCCTTCTCTATCTGAATTTGAATTATATATTTTATTTGAAGGACTTGTCCATAAAACCTTTTTTACCCATCAATTTCCTTTCACAACACTCATTATATTCCACATTGATACTCCTTAGAGAAAAGTAAATTTTTTAAACAAAATGACATTGATTTTAATTACTCTAAAATACTTCACAGTATTGTGAAAAAATACCTGCCTGTATATTTATTGAATTCTACCAAACTGCTTCCAAATGGACCTTAAAGTATCAGTTTGAGTCATAACATTCCATTAGCCTCATCTACATCAATCAAAACCACCCACTCACTTCCTCTCCCTTATCTGCAGTAATGCAATAGGCTTAGGACAGTGCTTAGCACATAGTGAGTGCTCAGAAAAATGCTAGTGATGATCATAATGACAACAACAATGATGAGAAGCATTTTGATGATGTTTCCTTAGCTGATCCCCCTGTTTGCTTTGAATTTATTATATATGCAGCAGTTTGGGTGTTTACTGCTTAAGTAGAAAGTACATAGGCTATTAACCAGGCATCTGATCCCACCTCAAAGAACCAGGACTAATACTTTACAAAGTTCTATTTTATCCTTTGTTACTTTGAAAAGTATAAGTAACTGAAAATTGCCAATAATTCTTACACATACGTTATTGCAAACAATTTCTCTGTTTGCAAACAGTTTCTATTCAGATGGCTTGCTAGCACTGCCAAAACAATTCTAAGAGGGAACTACCTTCTTCCCGGTAGTAAGGTTTATCTTTCCCCACTTGTCCCCTTTCTCAGATCCCTACCAGATTTTTCTAGTATAAAGCTAAAATATCTGGGCTATTTGACTAATACTATTCTCCATTTCTTATATTCAAATATGCCTTCATGTTTTTATTCTTTGAGAAAATGCTGTGAGTTGCTCTTTCTTGTTCCATTATGAGATGATCTAGCCCAGGGGTGGGCAAACTTTTTGACTCGAGGGCCACAATGGGTTCTTAAACTGGACCGGAGGGCCGGAACAAAAGCATGGATGGAGTGTTTGTGTGAACTAATATAAATTCAAAGTAAACATCATTACATAAAAGGGTACGGTCTTTTTTTTTTTTTAGTTTTATTCATTTCAAACGGGCCGGATCTGGCCCGCAGGCCGTAGTTTGCCCACGGCTGATCTAGCCCATACCCTTCAGCTTCCTGGTTGGTCTCTCCCAACTAATCAATTGGACATCTGAAGCCCCCCACAAGAATTTTACCAACACTCTCCACTCACAACCTTCACTGATCAAAAAGCTACAAAATAACTTTATTTCATTATAACTGCAATAACATTAGCTAAAATGCATCGAGCCTCTCATGTCCCACCACTTTGTATTTGTTTTAGCCAGGTTCTTTAGTATCTAATTATTTTTACTCCATTTCTTACTACCAATACATTTTGGAAAACTTCAATGTTAGATTAATGAGACAGAGAAAAGCCAAATAAAAGTATGTTTCAACAGATAGAGAGGCAAAGAGTATTCCTAACTTCTGAAGAAGAAAAGTCAGTGCAGGCTGAAGCTTGCAAGTCTTCTTTAAAAAAATCTTCATGTAGAACCTGGATGTAAAAAATCACAGATTCAAACACCACTAAAATGTCATAGCCACAAAAGAAATTGGCTACTCTAGGAACACAATTAGATAGTGATCTTTACACACACACACACACACAAACACACACACACACACCTATTTTGATAAACAGTACCTAGGATGGTGATAAGAATTAATTGAAACTGACAAAACAAATGTCAGACTGTACCAAAAATGCAAAGTATCTAAAAGTAATAATCAAGATTTACATTGATTTTCACCCATGCAAATGAATGACTCTGTATAGGTGATCTGTTGATTAAACCAATTAAAGGGATTAGGGCCAGTTATTCAAAGCAGAACATCTCAGAACAGATTTGTTTGTTCTACGTAATAAATAGAATAAATCTGTGGCAGTGTGCACAATATAAGCACAAATAAAAACCCAGCTGAAGAAATCCAATAAAAAAGCTTATTTAGTGCACTAATATGTATATCTAGTTTAAATAATATAATTAATGATTCTTAAGAGTTCGAAAGACAACAAAGTTGATTTAATGTTCGTATTTTTTGGAAATTAGGTTATTTTCTTTGTATACATCTAAACTTACAGTAGTAATATAATTTTTAAAATTTTGTATGATAAAGATGTGCATGAGTTTGTATGGCTGTTATACTGCTGGGGTCCAATCCCAGCAGGTCCAGGGGTCCCCAAAGGTGTGGACGGAGTCGGCGAAGAAGGAATGACACGAAGACAGCCTTCAGTTGATCAGCAGCCTAGTCAGGACCTATAGCCAGGATCTCCAGCCAAAGTTCTGGTCGGAGTTCTGGTTAGGAACTGATGAGGATCTGACGTTTATTGTCTTATTACATCCGTATTTATACCAGCCGATTTTAATCCTGTCAATTTCTATTACAAGGTGTTTCTCATCTTCATTCCAGGGAGTAAAGACCATGTAGCTTAACTACCCGCCTGGCACTTAATTAAGGGGTTGTATCCCCTCCCTAACCTCAGGGAAGATCCCCACCTGGGGAAACAACCTTTCTCGGAGAGGTGACCTTGGTTAAAACATATGGCGCTAAAGGGAGCAAACATATTAAAAACAGTATGCTATATATGCCAGGTCCATTGAAACATATGCTGTATAGATGTTTCTTTCCTGCAGCGACTGTGTCAAGCAGCAAGGATGGACCGGCTTCCGGCATTATACATTTTCAATAGTGAATGGAATGAATGTTATAAAGCAAAAATATTCCACATGGAGATTATGTATAATTGTTTATAGGAGGAAAAAGAAATGTTTTCAAATTTTTTATTGTTTCATTTATTTATGTAAACACCCATTCATACTCTCTATAATTAACTGACTTTTTTTTAAATACAGTTTCCAACCCTTCTTTCCTCTGTTGAATCCAAAATCGCCGCTCCAAAAGCAGAGGACTCATTTCTGGTCAGATTAGGAAAGTGGAAAATGCGGGTTGCAGAGGCCAAATGCCTACACCGAATGGAAAAGCTACCCCCATACCAAGGACAAGGTAAAGAGAAGGATGTATGTAAATATGTGTTTCAAATATCATTGAAGGTTTATTTTCTTCCGTGAGTAAATATATATTGACTAATTTTAATTTAATATGCCAGCAGTTTTAACAGTGGTTTTCATACCATAGTATTTTTGTGCATTATATGCAGCAGACATGCCTAATTTCTTTGCTCAAGTTCATCCAAAGACTCTCTGGCTAACATCTGCATTTAGGACACAATTACTACAATAACAGTATTCACACCTAGCAAGCAGGAACAATACAGGACTAAGTGAAGGAAAGGAATTGGAAAATGACAAGAAGGGAATTGGAAAATGGTGGGCAGAAAATTTGCCTGAGGTGGAACCTGATAAAACCTGGTCTTATTTGGGTTAATTAGGCAGTGTCTTCCTTTACCTGTCAGTTCGTAACTCATGTTAGTCCTTCTCCCTTTCTACCTCCAGTTCCCAGATGAACTGGAAAAAGACATCTCCTAGGCAGAATTGTTTATCTAGCACCTTTTCTAAACGCTCTATGTGATTGCCCAAATATTCTCAGGGCCAAGCATATGTGATTAGATATAGAGAGCCCACGGGAAAACAAAAGGGAGAATGTAGATGGCCAAGCATGGCTACGTCCATTTAAATTGTCTCCCTTGTCCCCTAAATCATTTGAAAAAAGCCAACAAGATCTTGGACACCCTTGTATATTCTAAGAGAACACTCGGGGGGGGAGGATGTTAAATATACTCTATTACTAGACATGGTTTGTCTTCAGATAGCTAAAATTTTAATTTGTTTAAACAATAAACCAGGTCGGTTTTTCTGTCTGAAGTAGTTTCAGTATTTTTAAGAACCTGAAAAGGCATTAGATGCAACTCACCAACAAAAAGAAACCATTTCTCTGAAGTAAATGAGACAATAGAAACACAAAGGTGGTATTTTCAGAGACCAAGTGAGTGCAGTCACCTTCACTTCTATCTGACTAGTAGTTACCTCAGGCTTGTGCTATTGATTATTATTTAAAACTTTTTATTTTAGAACTGCCTTTTATACTCACACAATACTCATTCTTTTGAATATCTGTGTAGAGATAAATCTTCATATTTTGGATAGATTTAACTTTTGAAAGCAGTGAGAAACCACTTGGAGGCAACTATGATGAATACAGAAAGTGATCAAACTGAGCACTATTTTAGCCATTAGTAAAGTGTTACTCTAAAGTAATAAGACTGTTTATATGTGATCCAACTGGATGCAAATGCATCTTCAGTTGGAATTTTGAACCATTTCATCACCCTTGAATTAGGAATAGAACCATCCAAGGAAACCACTTTGAAGATTAGTGGTAAGATTCATATATTCCAAAGCCATATCGTTTTTTTCAAGGTAAGCTTATCCAAGGGTGATTGTGCATATACTTTCACAAAAGTTTTCTTATAGCACTTCCAAAGATGCTTTAAAGGAGAGAGTTTGGATGAAAGATTCCATACAGAAGACGTGTGTCTTTTGATGAACAAATGGAGAAAACACTACAAAAATGTAAATTCCATTCGTGGTCAGTAAAGTTAATACCATTATTTTGTGGCTACTGCTGCAACTGTTGTTTTTTTAATGTAGTTCCAAAGTGAAAAGCCCCAGAAGAATTGTCTATGCACTATTAACCCCCACTAAGGCAATTTTTGACAATGGCAATGCTAATTTCTTTCTAAATGGCCAGGTCTGTATTGTGATCGCATGTGGGATGGATGGCTGTGCTGGGATGACACACCCGCTGGGAAAACAGTCACTAAGCAATGCCCAGATTATTTTCCCGACTTCGATACAACAGGTAGAATATTTACCTTTATATTATATTTTGCTATGAAGCTTTTAGAGTTTTCATGTTCCTCAAAAGAAAATCAGATATAAAATATATACCTAGTCATACTCTACACAGTTTAGCATGTTCTGAAACATTTCCATAAATGAAATACTACCTGGTTGCAAAATCTAACAAGCTGTCCTTATTTTATATATTTATTTGAATTTTTTTATTTTTAGAGAGAGGAAGGGAAAGGGAGGGAGGGAGGGAGGGAAGGAGGGAGGGAGGGAGAGGGAGAGAGAGAGAGAGAGAGAGAGAGAGAGAGAGAGAGAGAGAGAGAAATTGGTATGCGAGTGAAACACCAATCTGCTACCTCCTGCATGCCCCCTACTTGGGATTGAGCCCACAACCGGGCAGTGTCCTGACCAGGAATCGAACTGGCAACCTTTCTGTGCACGGGATGATGCCCAGTCAACTAAGCCACACCAGCCAGCAACAAGCTGTCCTTACTTTAAGTCACGTTACTGGTCAACCATGCACACTGGTCATAAATTCCATTACATTTTGAATAAAAATTCATTTTTATATCATTTAAATAATAAATATTAAATTTGAATTAAAAATTCAGTTACTTTTTCTAAAACTGCGATCCATTCTTAAAATGTATGGTTTCTAAAAATGTTTTCAATTGTCTCACATTTTTGTGACTTATGCAAATGCTTCATCCAGCGTTTGTGAATACCAGGCTGGTATAACATGCCCAACAGAAATTTTATATAATGATAAAAATTATATAAAACCATGATATATAAGGGAAAATAAGTCAGAAGGTGTTAACTATAGATACCAGATTTCTGTTCCAGCAGATTATTAAAATATGCTCAGATAATAAAACAAATACTGTTACAATGAATTGTACTAACACCCAGCTCTGTGTCCTGCACAATATGAAGAGTCAAGAAATGTATGTTTAGTAAAATAGTGACACTATTCACTTTAGTTATGAAAGTAACATAGGAACACTTTTCATTGAATATCATTTTTTTCCTTTTCAAAACATTTTCTTATATATTACAGTAATCCCCCCTCATCCGCATTTTTGCTTTCGTGTTTTCAGTTAACCGTGGTTATCCTTAGTCTGAAACTATTAAATGGAAAATTCCAGAAATAAACAATTCATAAGTTTTCAATTGTGCAACACTATTCTGTCCTGCCCAGGAAATTAATTATCTCGTCGTCCAGTGTATCCACTCTGTATACCATACTCACCCTTTAACTCACTTAATAGTCATACTTAAGAGGCTATGGAAAATCAACTTTGACTTGAGTTGTTTGGGCAGAGTTTCTACCACATTTCAGGGTCAACAAGCTCATCTAGTTAGTCTCACTCATTGACTATGAATGGCAAGAAGTTACTGCCTATTGACTGACAGTGAGGACATCAGTTAAGACAGAAAACAACAGTCAGATGATAACTGTAAGCAAGAAAGTTTCTGGAATCCAGATTAAAGTAGAGAAATTCATCTAGCCTCAAGACAATGTTTGGGAGATGCTGTTTGTGCTTTCTTCAAAGATGAGGTCCTAAATTCTACTCCAGTAAGACATAAATAACGTAAATTAGAGGGGAAGGGGCATTTTTAAAACCAGTTCAGGTCAGCCACTTCTGGGAATTCTCATTTTGATGGAAAATTTGGGATGTGAAGAGAGAAAGGGCTTAATCCTGTGCCCCACTAATCATTACATTCCTGCAAATTCTAACTAAATGCCATTTGATGGTAATCCTCCAGGTCTGTACTGACTCCTCCAGATAAATGATGCTTCATTAATCTTGTTCGACAACTACTTTAGTGGTAACTTGATTGGCACAAAAAGCTGTTCTGCAATTGAGGCTGCAATGCCCGCTCCAAAGCAGCAATGAGCTCTTGCCAAAGTGGCTATAATTATTGACTAAAAGACAAGTTTTTGGTCAGCAGAACAGAGATTTCCAGGCATAGATCCATCTTTTCAGCCTGGTTTTTGGATAGAACTACCTCAGGTGGGGGACAAACCCGCTTGAAAAGGAAAGCACATCTTAAAAATACCTATAATTCAACAAATTTACATTCTTTAGGATTTTACGATTAACCCAAAACTATGTCTTGATCATATACAAAACAGTTTAATAAAATGACGGATTTCATTTTAGACAAAGTGCTTGGTAAAGACAGGTGGATCATGAAAGAGTGGATAACAGTATTGAAATTCAAAAGATGTTAATAGTCTGAAGGAATATGTTAGTGTAAAAAGCAAATTTAACAAAGAGGTATTTAAGACCCTGTCCTTCGAGTCAAACACTTAACATTAATGGCATAGACCTAAGATGCTTTCAGACAATGATTTTCAACCCTGATACCCTTGGAATTAATGAGGTGGTTTTTTTTTTTAATGTGGATGCCAGGTACCTCTCTAGACCAATCAAATTTGAATCTCTGGGGATTGGGCCTAAAAATCTGTAAACAGCTCATCCCTGTGAATCTAGAGCAGCGGTTCTCAACCTGTGGGTCGCAACCCCTTTGGAGGTCAAATGACCCTTTCACAGGGGTCGCCTAAGACCATAAGAAAACACATATATAATTACATATTGTTTTTGTGATTAATCACTATGCTTTAATTATGTTCAATTTGTTACAATGAAAATACATCCTGCATATCAGATATTTACATGACGATTCGTAACAGTAGCAAAATTACAGTTATGAAGTAGCAACGAAAATAATTTTATGGTTGGGGGTCACCACAACATGAGGAATTGTATTAAAGGGTCGCGGCATTAGGAAGGTTGAGAACCACTGATCTAGAGTGAGGGCAGTCCAAACTTAGAATATTTTAAAGGGAAATACCAATGTATGCGCGCGCGCATGCACACACACACACACACACACACACACACACACACATATGAGGGGACAGCAAGCTGTGTGGTGTGAGTAAATGGGGATGTTTGCTTAGAAAGGGATATCAAAATAGACATATTCTTTCTTCAGATATTAAAAATTCGCCAGGTGGAGGAGGACAAATTGTTGGCAGCTGCAACAGTTAGAACAGGAAATGCCTATATCCAGACTTTAGTTAAATCAAAACAAAGCAATGATATTTCCTACAGTCCTGCCCATGATTGGAAGGTCTTCAGAACAGATACCTCTCCTCCATATAATGTATTTTGCCATGCATAGCTACACAACTTGGTTAAAACCAAGTATGGTTATTTTAATAAAACAAAAAACTACTTGCTGACAATAGAATGCTACATTACAAACCACTTTTTAAAATTACAAGTAAGCTTGGAATGGTCATCAATTGACAAATAGTATTAACAAAACCATTGACCAATTTCCAGTTTCAGTTTTTCTGTGCTGGTTAGTACTAACCCGTTTTCAAACATTGTTGGTGTTCACTTCTTTACAGTTTTGTTCCAGTGGCTTTCTCAGCACACAATTCAAAAATTTTCTATTTAACTTTGTAACAGATTTACGTTAAGCAATGACGATTCCAGTGGGTTGCTTGAAAACAACTTTGATTGAAAGTCTAAATAATTGTTAGAGTAGACACAGAAACAAATCTGCAATTTACAGATTAAATCTTATATTTAGTCTGGTAGTAACTATTTCAGTAATACAAAGAAAAATTATAAATTTCATCTAAAAAATGCCAAAGATGAAAAGATTTTTATACTAACTTTCAGCATATGTATTGACTTACCAAAACTACTGATAGAAAACTATTTAAATATTATCAGATTTCAGTGAAATTTTTTAACATGAGTTGTTTCCTTAGCCTTTCAAACAATGTCAGTGTCCTCCAAATATTAGCATATGAGTCTGACTTCCACATCTCTCTGCTAACAAACAAACAAAAACCCAAAAAGACAGTATAATCGAGTTATCTATATATGGGACAGATCTTTGCCTTTGGCAATGAAGAAAAATGCTTTAAAAATATTTTCCCTAAGAAATTATCAGAAATCAAAACTTGTCCAGAGTTCCAAATACACTGTTAAAACCTCTTTGCATATTATACCAATTCATGGTTGTTATATAATCCCTCGGGCAATAAATACATTGCAGAGGTACTTTGGAGAACTAAAGAAAATCTGAATAACTCAGATTAAATTTGACAAGTGCATTCATTTTAATGTTTACTTGTTCATTTATTTTATTCAGAATACTTTTTCTTCCAATTGTGTAGCTAATTAGGTTGGAATTTAAAAACTATCTTGTAGTCAACAAAATTATTTATGATTCTTTGGGTCAGTGGAATGGAGTATACATAACCTTTCCACAGGACAGGACTAGAAGGTTAAATTCAGAGCTTACTAGCCCTGCCATAGCTTTGGAATTGAGTAGACCTGGATTTGATCCCTGGCCTCAGATGTACAATGGGAAGGCTAACACCCCCTTTAAATGGTCGTCATTAACATTTAGAAGATAATTCTGCAAAGTGCTTGTTAGCACAGAACCTGCCCATTGCAAAGGTATAGATCTCTCATATGTCAATCCAGCTGAATCAGCAAATTTCACTATCACATAGGAGATGATTTAAAAAGTCAATAGTGAAAACTAAATCTATGAATCCCTAATATATTCTATGTGGGACAAAGAGAGATGATTTCAGTAAAATTATTCTGAGGGGCATCAAAATGACTTCTTGATACATCCCCTAGTTTTGGGTTTCTTGGTTCTGTTGAATTTAGTCATATGAAATTGCCAATATTTGATCATTTGACCAACAAAAACTGCAGTTTCATAAGTCAATACATATTGCATATAAATGAAGAAAAGTATGTCTTGCTCTTCTCACAGTTTTATCAAAAATCATAAGTTTAATGTCTGTTAAAAATTAAAATAAAAATAAAAAATAAACAGGACATAAAGTGTAGGTAGCACTTTGGAGTCTGAAAGACCTGGTATTCAATCCTAGCTCACCTGCTATCAACTGACTTTTTAAATTCCATAACCTCTCTGTCTCTGTGCTGTTTGTAAAATGGAGGTAGCAGTATCTGTTTTACAGGGCTCTGCCAAAGCTAAAATGAGACACCGTATATTAAAACATTTTGTATAAAACATCCCAAAATCTAATAAGTTCATGGTCGTCTCCATTTACTGATACTCATATTCAAATTCTATTAAGTGATTAACACTTTGAAATAATTTTAAGCCTTAATTTATTATTTTTCCTTCTTGTTGTTTTGAAATGGTAAGTAATAACTTATGTCTCATTAACAGAGGTGGCTGTAAAACACTGTGAAATAAATGGAACTTGGGAACTAACTGCCGACATGAATGAAACCCTGACTAACTACAGTATGTGTTACGCTTTCTCTGATGAAAAAATGAAGGTAGGTGCTACTTCAAATTTCAGTATTTGGTGATAATGCATAGATATATATATATACATATACATATGCATATACATATATACATATACACACACACACATACACACACATACGTATGAACACATAACTGCAAAGTATCTGCTACCAAGCTGCTAACTTATATTATAGAATAAAATCAGATAATAACATATATTTAATTCTTTTCCATTTAGAACATTCATGTTAGTGTTTTTTAAAGTGGATACTTAAGCACCAATTTCCTTTTTTCCCCATGTTGATGTTTAGCATGTATCTGTATCCCTTTCTATGGATAAACTACATTCATCAGTTGATGGACACTGGAGTTGTTCCCAGTGTTTGGCTATTAGGAATGATGCTGCTGTAAACCTTTGTGTTGACATGTATTTTCATATATCTTAGGGCTTCTTTCCTTGATCACTCTTTCCAGGGGGAATTAAAATTAGTTTCTCTTTTAAGAACCAAATTTTCTTTGTTATTCCACTCAATTGTATATTCACGTTCTCTTTATCAGTACAGTTTCTTTTACATTATTTGAGTTTAATTCTTCTATAGCTCCTGTAGTTGGAACTTTAGATCATTAATTTTCAACCTTCTTCATTTTCACATATGCCTTTTAGTCTTTAAATTTCCCTCTATGTACAGCTTCACCTGTATCTAAAAAGTCTTGGTATGTCATTATGAGTTCTTTAATCCAGTGGTCATTTAGAAATGTATGCTTAAGTCTCAACAATATGATAGTGTTTTTAAAGTTATCTTTTTATTAATGGTTTTTTAAACTATTCTGGTCAGTGAAGACGGTCTTTAAGATTTCAATTATTGGAAATACGTTAAAATGTGCTTTACTGATTAGTGTATGGCATTTTGGATAAATATTCTCTGAATATTGAGTCAGCACCTGAAATGAATGGTATTCTGCAGATGTTGGGTGCAGTGTTTATTATGTGGATTAGTAAATTTTATTGATCATGTTATTCAAATCTTTACAGCTTGATTTTTGTCTCTGTGTTTTATTGGTTACTAGGAGATATCAATTTTTGCTTTATGTTTATATGGTTTGAGTTTATATTATTAGGTGCATAGAAATTTAAAATTATTATATCTTTCTGACTTAATATCTGCACCTATATGATATTACACCAGTTTTCTTATGACTAGGGTTAATCTGAGTCATCTTTTCCCATTCTTTTACATTCAATATTTCGGTATCCCAGTATTTAATGTAGTTTCTTATAAGCAGCATGTAATCCCTTTAAAAATCATCTCGTCCAACCAAATTATTTTATAGGTCACGACTACTGAGGTCTAGAGAGGTGAAGTGACTGACTTTATGAAAGTACACAAAGACTTAATAATACTCTGAGTAAAGAACAGCTCAGATAAATCCAATCTTGTGCTCTTCCCACAATGTCATGCATATTCTTAATCTCATAATATTCAATCTATTCATCCAGTTTATTATAATTCAATATAATTTAATTCTTTGAAATACTTGTTCTAATTTTAGTAGGTTATTTTAAAGGAGGGAAACAGTTGTTGATTTACACTGATATTTAAAAATAGAAACTACTTCCCCCTTCTATCATTTATTCACTCACAGCATTTGTGTTTGTAACTATTTTTGTTGTTGCTGCCATTGTTATTCCAGCATGCATACATGATGTTCTATGTGGCCGTTGTGGGACACTCTGTTTCTCTTCTCACCTTGACAAGTTCGCTGGGGGTTTTCCTGCGTTTCAGGTAAGTACCCTCATAGAATCTGTTTTTTCTTTCTTCTTTAAGATACTGAAATAAATGGAAAACTCTAAAAGTTCGGCGGGGAGGGGGATCTTCTGCAAATCATAAGAGATATATGGTAGTCATTAAGTAGCAAGAAAAAGTATATTAATTATCACAGTAAGAGTAAATAAGCAATTACATAGTATATAAGGTCCCTGAAGGCCAAAGCTATCTGTTTTGTTCATCTATATATACCTAGAATCTACCAGAAGGTCTAAATTATAGCAGGTACACAGTAATATATGTTGGATTATTGAATGGATTTTAATAAATTTTTAAAGTATCTTTAACTCATTTCAAAAAGTTCAGTGTAAACGTCATCAAGGAAATGCAAGAAAACTTTTAACAATTAGCAGAAATTATATTGAAATTATTCAGGGTGGCTCCAGTTCTCACAGGACATTGAACATTAACCAGTCCTTTAAGTCAGTGTAGTACGTCAGCAGATCGTTGAACTCTACCTGACTAACAGAAAACCAGGCCTGAGCTTAGCAGCACTGTGTGATGCCTTCGTCCACACTCCTCGTGCTGGATGATGCCAACTGTCATTGGTTTATGCCATGCCGAATCCAATAATGAGACCAGAGGTATTTGCCTCCCAGTGAGAAGAATTATAAAATGCCATTATGATTGTAAGGGAAATGGCAAGTCACAGGTTTAACAGTGCAGTAGGGAAGAGTTTATGCAGTGTAAATGGGTATGATGTTTCATATAAAGCATCTTTTTTTCTTTTTAAATCCTTAAATTTACAACCTACTTTTATAGCACTATTATAAAATCAATTAGGTTTGGTTTATTTAACAGACTTTTCTGCTGCTAAAGTAGTACATGGTAATGTGTGTGTGTGTGTGTGTGTGTGTGTTTGTATGTGTGTGTGTGTGTGTGTGAGAGAGAGAGAGAGAGAGAGAGAGAGAGAGAGAGAGAGAGAGTTAGTTCTCTAAACCCCATTCTGCATTCCACTCCTGATCAACATGTGCCAAATTTTAAAATATTCTGTATTAACTATTTACTGATGCTTGTGCTTCCTAAAAACTTGAAAAACGTAGCTACAATAATCAAACTGTGCTCTAACACATGACCTCATTACTTAAACTTACTTTTTGCTACAGATAATTGAGTTGGAAATATAGGAAAAGCATTGTAAGTAAAACTAGACTACCCTCACATTTTATCTTTCATCAAAATTCTTGGGATTCTAACTTTATTCTATGAATAATTTTTAGGGGTAATTATTATTATTAATCTTTAGCATCATTAACTTAATGCACTAGGTTTTCACATGATGCTACACATTTTTTAACTGAATCAAATATGGTAAATACAAGATTTACATTTATCTAAGATAATCATTCCAATTTTGTTATAGCCATTCCATAGGCTCTCTTCATTTGCATCAAAAAGTGAAATAGGATATTTAATCATGCTTATTCATATGAACATTTGCACAAATACATATTAAAAGTTTATGAAGGAACTTTTAAAAATCCAACAAATTGCTTAGCACCCAAAAGGTGGGACATGGCTATGCAAGGAGGATAGGTATCGACAGATCCAAACCACAGGGTGCCTCATAATGAGGTCAAATTTGAGCCTATTTAAAATTCTTTGCCTGTGCCTGAGCTCCACCATCAGGAGGTTGTGGAAAGTAGGAACTACAAAGTTGATTCCAATTGGATTATGAGAGATAAAAAGACTTCAGAGCAAATGTCAAAAGAGAAGATGAGGGGAAACTTCATAAAGTCTGTGTATGTAAGGGTCAAGGTCATGGATCCAGTGCTTTGTCACAGGCCACCTTCCTTCTTACTTCATGCTCTGTTATCCCACTTGCCACACAGTTTCTACCTGGTTACATCAATAAATAGTTGACTTTTCATCTGAAGCACATGCCAAACTGTAACAGTTTCTCCTGTAAGAGTTCTTCTCTCAATTAATTTCGCGACATTTATTCGAATTAAAAGTGATTTTATCACCCATTCTTTCACTTGTTGGGCAAAGTCACCTGAGAACGGAAAGCTGTGGGAAAACTGTTTTTAAAACTCAGGAGTAAGAGGTCTTATAGATGGGACCAACCTCACTTGTTTTAATAAATTCTCTCAACGATTGCTAAAGGGAATATTAAAAATACTGCCAAAATGTTTTTCCCCCAGGTATTTCAACATTTTAGCACTGGTTAATGCTGTTACTTTTACTTCTAGGAATCTTGCCTGCCAACGGGTTACCATGCATAAGCACATGTTTCTGACTTACATTCTGAATTCTATTGGTGTCCTCGTCCACCTAACCCAAGTGGTCCCCAAAATTGAGTACGTGAACTCGGATCCGGTGAGCACTGCCTTATTTGTTTTTAATTCTGTTTTTAAAGATGTAGCATTTGTAAATAGTTAACATGGTGTTATTGTTTATAAAACTAAATGATTTGAAATATTGTATTATTCTTGGAAAACTGACATTCTAGAAAACATTAGATTAAGGTCCTCCATAGCCAAGAAGAGTAGAGACAGTAAATAAAAACCCAAGAAAGGACCAAAAAAAAAAAAAAAGCGCAAAACTTTTTTAGAAAGGGAAGTTGTTGGACATTTTCAATCTTCAAATATTAATTGAAATTGCAACTAACATGAAAAATTTAACCGCAATCCTAATTAAGGAAAAGCACATCCACAATCAGTTCATCTATCTGTGATTCAGGCATATGTCTACTTTGAAAAAACAATATATCATTTTAAAGACAATTTCTCTCCTAAGCAACTTAAAGACAGAGTTATGGATTATTTTTTCATTTGGACCCAATTCTCAGGTCACGGAGTCAGCAGTTAAGAGGCAAAAAGATATTCCTTCCCAGTGCCCAGGGGGATATACTTGAAAAAGAAAGTTATTTCTTGTAAAATGTGGCTGCATCATTCCAACTGTTGTTGCACTACTTCTGTTAGAGTAAATTTTATTGGGGGCAAAATAAAAGTGTTCTCACTCCTCAATGAGGAGTCCCCATGGGTTCATGGTCCCTCTCCCATCAGAGTAGTCAGTTTCTTTCCTTGGGAGTTTTTAGGTTAAGCAGGTTCTCTCCTGTAAAACCAAGCGTGAAAATTCTATTCCTTCGCATTTTTTTACGTTAAACTCATAAGAACTCATGGCATAAATAAGGGCTGAATAGATCCTCAGTTTACTGAGTGATGTGAAAATTGCCCATTGTCATCCATGTCATTGGAGCATTTCATTTCCACAATATTTAAAATTTCATTTATTGCTCTCTCTGCTTATTTCATCATGTGGAGAGTCAGGAGACAGAATTAAAAGTATTGTTCTTGCTGCATCTAAAGGAAGTGGCATCCTTGTCACTTTCTGGAAAGAAACATGTCTCTGAACTTTTTCTCTGGATCTGAAAGCGACAATACAGGGAGATTAGTTTTTACTGGGAACCCGAGTTTTTTGCACCTCAAAAGCCAAAACAATCAAGTCACATTTTCTGTAGCCTCCTGTATAAGGAAAATCATATGAGTCCCAAGTTCTGAAAAACAAAGTGAATTTCTTCTCATTCTCATTTGTTCAGGACATTTGAGCCACCAAACTCTGTTGGAACTTCATCCTAGTCATAAGATGATCTACTCAGAACGGATGCTCAGGGCTGAGGCAGGAGAGACCGATGAAACCCAGGGAGGAGAACGGACTCCTCCTGGCTAACCCAGAGGCAGCTGCTGCAAGGAATAGTATAGAAATGTGAGGGAGGGGACAGGGACAGCAGAGTGTTTGAGATGAGAGATCAGTGGCAGATAAAATTACATTGGAGTTATCCATTTTGTAGGCTCTGGAAGCAATGAGATTGGGGATGAAAAACTGTAATGGATTTGAGGGACAGTGCAGAGAGACTATGCCAAAATGTGAACATGGGATATAGTATCCCACTCTAGTCATTGATGCTACTTCATATTACTCCCATGTCAAAATCAATAAATGGTATTTCATTAAAGATCAGATGATGTGGAAAAATAGAGAGGGCTTTTTTATTCTCTTTAAATTGAATTACTTAAAATTGGATTTGAAGAATTTATTATGGATTTTAAGTTATTCCTAAAAGGGCCACAGGCATCAACCCAATTTCCAGTTTCTCTTATCTGGTCTATCTGGCTGGTGCCTCTACAGATAAGCAGAGCTTACAAGTGGTCTCTTGTGTCATGGTTTATGTGGCGAGCCCTCATCTCAACATTTGCATTTCCACTGCTTTTAAAAAGCTATCGTGAATTTAGTGCAGAACTTCTCATAGATTTGCTTTCATTCCCGTTGAAGTACAAGGAGTTTCGTACACTCCTTTGGGGTATGTTGGTTTATTGATAGAACACAGCTACAGAGCAACAGTCAATCTGGTATTTGCTGTGCTTCGCTGGCTTGCTCCAAATACTGTAGCACTTTTGTTGCTGAACTATAGAATCTCAGATCCCAGCTCTTCTACTCCCTTCCAGTTCATTCTGTAATCTTGAGCAAGTTACTGACCCTCATTGTGCCCCACTTTCCTAATGTGTAAAGTGGAGGCAATGATAGCCCCTTCCTCATAGAGTTATTTGTGAGGATTAAATAAACCAATACACCTAAAACCCCCAACAGGGTCTGGCACATAGCAACTCTCAGTTGTTGCCTGGTATATTATTTATATTATAGTTGTTACCATTGTCATTAGGCCTTAAGCCCTTGTCATTTTCTGTGACACCCACTTTCATTTCTGTGATACACAGCATAGGAGATGTGGAAACTCAGAGCATTTGTTAAATTCTGCTTCAATCCAAAAGGGCCTAAGTGTAAAAGCAGAATGCAGGGAATACTCAGAGTTTTGTAAATCACAAATAATCAAAAGGACTGTGGTCTGAGAATATAAAACTAGATCAGTCATGGCCTGAGAATCCCCAGAGAAGAGTGATAGAATATGCTCGTTACATCATAGAGAGCAGTGGTTCTCAACCTTCCTAATGCCGAGACCCTTTAATACAGTTCCTCATGTTGTGGTGACCCCCAACCATAAAATTATTTTCATTGCTACTTCATAACTGTAATTTTGCTACTGTTATGATCATAATGTAAATAACTGATATGCAGGATGTATTTTCATTGTTACAAATTGAACATAATTAAAGCATAGTGATTAATCACAAAAACAATCTGTAATTATATATGTGTTTTCCGATGGTCTTAGGCGACCCCTGTGAAAGGGTCGTTTGACCCCCAACGGGGTCGTGACCCACAGGTTGAGAACCGCTGATATAGAGAAAGACTCTTGAGCGTAGCAAGCTGTTAATTCTTATTCCCCTGCTGCATTGCCAGCAGACTTTCTTTTCCACTGTGTATCCTGCTTTTCTGTTGACTGTATTTTGGTTTGCTGAACATTTCCAGAATGCTTCCTTGGCCACTTCCTGGATCATCTTCCAATGTACTTATCTCAGATGGGACTTTTTTTCTCCAGTGCTTCCCCCTTCGCCCAAACACACCGAATCATGTCTACAGCTCCACAGATTCAGTTCATTTTCTCTAAGGCTTTATCAGAAATCAGCTCAGGATTGCATGACACAGTCACATTTAATTAAAAATGTTATACCTTTAGTTTCCTCTGGAGACACTTCAGTACTTCCCTACAAAGTCAGTTAATGCTGACTTTCTGTGTGGGGGATTTTCCTCCTTCACTCAGCTAGCTTTAGAGAATGTACACATTGACAGTTTTCAAGTTGACCGACCCTTTCTGCCCCTTAGTTTACCGACTGCACTAACATCTTGATAGGAAGTTCTATAGTTCCTCCTCCTGAGGTTTTAGTGTATATATGGATCAAAGTCAGGAAGGTCCCATTGCATTGTGACTCTGCTGGAACAGGGAACTTATGCTCTTGGATGGTTAAGATTATCAGCACTAAAAGGCCAGCAAGTAACTAGAGCAGAAGTCATCAGTTGGGTTCAGCATAGCTCCTGGATCATATATGACAAATGCATCCCCTGGTTATCTCCTCTTTGTGCCTGAAGAGATATCACCAACATATCAATGAACTTCAGGAGCAGCATTAACCATTTCTGGGTTATTCACTTCATTGGCCATAGAAAAGGTGCTTTAAAAGTCATGTGACAGATCCTTGGCTGTTCTAGAAGATGATGGGTCTTAGACTCATTGAAGAAAAATAAATTTGTCTAATCCATGCAAGTCACCAAAGTGTAATAGAAAAAGAACATTTTAGGGACTAGGCTTCCATTCCCCTAGATGGCTGTTTATACGTAGTACAAATGACCTATGCACCATGACTCTGATTTGTGGATACAGAGGGTGGCATGTGTTAACAGATGCTCGGGGATGCTGAATATGGGCTGAATGCAGATACTTTGACTCATTGTCACATTTACCTCTGTTTACTGTCAAATCCTTGCCTGTATCTTCCACTGAGTATCTCCATTTCTTTCTGACAGCTGAGCTGCAAGATTCTGAATTGTATCAACCATTACTTGATGTTATGCAATTATTTCTGGATGCTCTGTGAAGGGATCTATCTGCACAAACTCCTTGTGGTGAACGTGTTCAATGGGGAACAAAACATGAAGTTGTATTATCTCTTGGGCTGGGGTATGTATTTCCTCCAACTGAGTTTCGAGCCAGTCTCACCTCTATCTATATATTTATAATGTTCTTGGAATCTTGGTCTGAGAGACCAATCAGGGGCCCTGGTCCTTTGAGATGCTGGAAAGAGTTCAGTCTCCAAGAGAACTTGGTAGAAGCCCTTTAACAAGTTTATACAGACTGTGATGAACATAGGGGTCAGTGCGGAAATGGGGGGATATGATTATGAACGTATTCAGGTAACCCAGCTAATGGAGAGGCAGAACCATATTCTGGTTGAGAGAAGATCTGAGTAGGCCCCCTAACAGCTTTATTTTTCATCTGTTTGTAGATCAAAGGAGAATTCCACATTTTGAATTCTGTATGTCCTTCACCCTCACCCACATCCCTTCCCCAAGAACATTCCTACCTGTCAATCCAACAGCTGGATTCCTCCAATGACAGGTCAAGAAGTGGAGTTTAGATGAGCAATAGATGTAACAACATAGGCCTCCAAATAGAACCCATCTGACATCATTGCACATGGTAATGGCTTTAAAATCCTATCCCTGGGTTGCTTCAGCTGTGACCGCTTCTGTAGATTGACTAAGGCAGGTGCTATGGTCCATGAGGACTCTTTAGAATTGTTCCCCTTCCCTCAGGGCTGCTAACAGCCTAGCTCACCCTGGTTACAATGGAGCAGGTTGAGAATGAGGTAGTGAGTGGGAAAAGGCTCTGGGACAAAAGCACATGCTGCTTTATTTAAAAAAAAAAATCCCATGAAACTCCCTTACCAGAGGAGGATTCTTACTGGAGGGCCAAGGCTGCCTCTGCTCTCCATTGATAAGATGACTGTGACTTGGAGCAGAGGCTGTGGAGTATTTTCATCTAAGCCTGCCCTTCCACATTTTGGGAAGCTCCTAAAAATATGGATAAGAAAGTATTTACTGAGGATGGAGGATAATCCAAAAGCTTTCTAAGAACATCAACCTTAATATTTAAATCCCTGCCCAACAGACATTGTTACCAATTGTATAGAAGGTGTCTGGGAAGTCATATAAGCAGATCAAACAAATATTGCCTAGAGACAGCTCTGGTATAGATTGTGAACTGGACGGCTCACCTTGTGGGCCACGCCACCCTGGGGAGTAGCAGCAGCAGCCCAGAATCCTGTTTCCTTAACCATCCAGTGAAATTAGAAATCAGGTTTCTGACTAATCTACTGGCCCCACCACAGGTGCTAGGTTCTCCTGTTCTTCTCTGTCCTCAAACCAACTCAGAATACAAAGATCAAAATGGGCTTTTATTGTTTTTTGTTTTTTGTTTTTAGCTCCAGCCTTGCATAAGAGGTTGATCTTTCCTTCCCCTGCCCTTCTCAGCCTCAAACACACCCTTTCAAGAATTTCTAATCTTCCAAAAGCTGGTCATGCCAAGAATCAACTGGATATAATTTAAGCCTCCCAATAGCAATTCTGATCATCACAAGAGTAATGATTGGTGCTGGTCAGATGCCTTTCAATTGAAGACCTGAAAATAACATCTCAACCAGGCCTGCCACATACACCCCCACACAGAGAGACACCATTTCTGTCTGATCTATTTTACTTACTTCTTTTGAAATAGATGTATGGCATACTTCTTGTACCAGTTTTGACTATTTAAGAACACCCAACTTCCATACTCAACAGTTTTTCATGGAAGAAAAAGGATGTACATTTATTCTTGCCTGTGACATTCGCAAGGATGAGGGCACCCTGGAAGGAACAATTTATACTGCTCTTTCCATACTGTTACATTGTGAATTAGTTATAAAAGCTTTCAGCATCATCATCATAGACAGATCAATGAAGACATATGCTTAACATGCATAAACAATTCAAAAGAGAAAAGGAACAAGTTGTTCAGCTGTATCAAAAAGAATGTAATGAGCTCTGGCCAGGTGGCTCAGTTGATTGGAGCATCGTTCCAGACAGCAAAAGATTGCAGGTTCGATTCCCAGTCAGGGCACATACCTAGGTTGCGGGTTTGAACCCTGGTTGGGGTATACATAGAAAGCAACCCGATCGATGTATCTCTCTCACATCGATGTTTCTCTCTTTCTCTCACCCTTCCTCTCTCTAAAGTCAATAAACATATTCTTGAGTGAGGATTTTTTTTAAGTGCAGAAAAAGAGGTATCCTGTCTAGAGGAAGGCAAAGAGCCATAGGAATTAGCAGATTTGTGGCCTATACTCCTCTATGTAATATGTAAGAAACACATTTTCCTTTCTACAAAATGATGAGATGAGAGTGAAATCTCCATATGCCTCTCTTGTTGTCTAATTAAAAGTATGTATTTCAGAATAAATCCAGGGAATGAATATCTCTAAACCCAAGTGGGAAAACAGTATGTTAGAACTGCTGTGGATACAACGCAATTATGTCTTGTATAAATAGTCAAACTCAAAATTCTTTCAGGTCAAACATTTAATCGATGTTCCTATTAAATTATATACTTCATGGGTTTAGAAGGTGAGGTGGTTCTCTGGTGAAAACTCAATATTTTCAGGCACTCTCTTTTTGCATATAATTCTCAGAAAATCAAAGTGTGTAAGTCTAATATACTTCTGAGACACATTTCTTAGCCTGATAATTATTTAAAAACTCATTCAACAGATTTTTCAAACCAAATTAAGTCATACTCTGTTGTACATGGGTACATCTGAGAAAAACAGATATATTTTTCTTACGAAAATCACAACTGTATTCTAGACATCCTGCAGAGAATGAACATTTATTTTTAAAAAGATGCAACCTGGTAGGATGCATTGCCAGTAACTATCTCCATCATTCTGTTTATAAATTCAAAATTGTTTCCATTAGCACTTCAGGTGTAGGCAGAGAAGTCAATACTATGCTGCCTTCACAAAGGTTCTGCAGCCAGAACTTACACTGGCTCTTCTGAAGTGTTCTTATTGAAAGAGAATAGGATCAATGCACATGACACAAACAGGAACACAAACGGCTGAGAAGGAATCCTACAAACACTAACAAGGCTTTCAGAGCAGTCACACGACCACTTCCACATGCTGTCCCAAGTCACATCCCTCCAGGGGGACCAGCTTCTCCCCATGAGAGAGCCCAGTTCACACACAATGAAAGGCTTTCTGGTCTAAGTCATCATCATCCCCATCATCAAGACAAAACAATGGTAGAGCAGTCCTAGGAAGAGTAGACTATACCTACCATAATTATTTGGGTGCTCTTAACCAAACTCCCTGAAAGCACATGTTATTCTAATCAAGAACATATTTACCTGGTTTGACCAAAGATAATTTGTGCAAACACATCAGGGAAATATCTTGACAGAGATATTAAATTTGCCACTATTTTTTAAAGTAAACTACCATTTTCCATTCAATTGTAGTTGTAACTTATGACCAGAAAACCAGGTGTAATATATACTTTTTTTACATTTTTAGGGTTCCCGGTGGTGCCAACTATAACCCATGCTCTTGCTAGGCTGAAGCACTTCAATGACAGGTATTGTGGCAGTTTTTAGTTAAATAAATACATGTAAATAAAATGCATCGATATTGATATATTCTCTCCCCCCCCCTTTTTTTTTCAGCTGCTGGATGAGCGTGGAAACCTATCTGGTTTACATCATCCACGGCCCTATCATGGCAGCACTGACGGTGAGAACTGCTTTTTTAAGTCTATTGCTAACAATGTTATCTCGGATTTCTTTGAAGATGGTTCTATATAGCATATATATTAAAATTTGTAAATGAAGCTAATTAAATGATGATCTATAATAACAATTTGATTTGAGAGTCTTCAGTTGAAAAAAAATGTTGTATTTAATAAAATGGGAGGGGATGCATAAGCTCATTTCTATACACCCTACACCAAAGATTAAGTTTTTTAAAAAAAACAATACTATAACCAAATTCTCTTAAAAGTAAAGAGCAAGGGCTGAGGAGTGTTGAAGATGTTGCTGTTAAGAAAGTGAGGGACAGCAAAGTCCCCCTGCACTTTTTCCCCTGGGCTCTGCCCAGCAAAACTATCTTTCACTTTATCTTTGATACATGAGCCATCACCCTACCTACCAATGATCATGCACTTAAAGTATTTCATGCACTTCACATGCATTCCCATGCTGTTTCTAACAGCAGCCCTTCAAAGGAGATTCATCACCGGGATATTTTACTCATTAGGAAAGCTAGATCCAAAGATTCAAGTAAACTCACCCAAAATCACATGACTAGTAAGAATATGCCCTTTGAGGCAGTCTCACGTCCTGGGTAAGTCATCTCTGCTCCCCACATTGAATAAAGAATGAAGGAAAGTGGGTGTCCTTCAGTGGTACTGATCTGGATGGTCTGCTCATTCATAACATCGTATCTTTGCAGGTCAACTTCTTCTTTCTGCTCAACATCCTCCGTGTGCTCGTGAAGAAGATTAAGAATGACCGTCAGCATGACGGCAGACGGTATCTGAAGGCAGTGAAGGCCACTCTGTTCCTGGTGCCTCTGCTGGGAATCCAGTTTGTGATCTTACCCTGGAGGCCTCACACCAAGATTCCTGCCCGAGTCTATGACTACGTGATGCACTTTCTGAGTCATTTCCAGGTAAGGAAGCCATGGGTGTGTTTATTCCATACCTGCTCAGCTAGGTTACTATCAACATAGTCGCTCACACCTTGAAAACACAGAGCAGAGAAGCAGATGTTGTATCTGTATGAAATCCTTCCACTGGACCCCGAGCTGGAAGCTATATCCCTCTTAAACTGGAATCCAGTTTTTTTCAGTTATTTCATTTGATTGCCTTGACCATGATTAGAGAGGTCAGGACCCTAGAATATCTATAAGGTCAGCCATTCCTGCAATGGTAGGCAGACTCCAGAGAATGGGCATATATATTCTCCCGCTTGGTAATTTGCAGAACCTCTTTTCGTCAGTAAACATTGAATCAGTTTTGCGATGAGGTGTAATGAATCTGCACAGAGCCATTCATGGCTTCTGCTCTGTCACCCTCCATTGGTCACAGGGGTGTCAGGAATCCATTGGTCACGTTCAGTGACTGTAA
The DNA here is from genome assembly GCF_028538775.1 of Myotis yumanensis. NCBI lineage: Eukaryota > Metazoa > Chordata > Mammalia > Chiroptera > Vespertilionidae > Myotis > Myotis yumanensis. The sequence continues at coordinate 47,708,375 of NW_027223760.1, read as the reverse complement.
AGGGAAGTGCATTCAGGTCTGTCCTCTTGTGGGAGAGAACAGAGTTGGGCTCTCAGGAGCTTCCTCAGGTCTGCCACACAAAAATGGAGAATGGCTGTTTTCATTTACTCTGCCCCAGGTCCACAGACCCACTGAAGACATAGTACTAGGTATTTTGAAAGCAGGTTGGGGCATGGAGGGTCCTCAGGCAGAGGTGAGTCTGCCACAGGCTCTTAGGCCAGAGTTTTGCTGTCTTAATTATAAATTTCAAAGTAAATTGCTACTACTGGAGGTCAAAATTAATAGGGCTAAAAATAAAGTTTAGGGATTGTTTTAATAATTGCTTTGGCCATTTCTATTGATAATTAAAGCTTAAATGTAAGGGAACTTCTGAGAAGTGGCCAGGATCTCAGAGGTCACTTAGTCTGTGTCCTTCTTTGAGAGACGAACTTGGCTGTGGGTACAGTACTGCACTAGTTCACCGTGAAGACAAGGGCACAGTCAGGCCCACAGCCAGGCACTGTGACACTCGTGCCTGCAAAAGTTTTCTTTACTAAACTCTACAAGGTCTCAGTTTTTTAAATTAAGTACAAAACATTCTTTTCAAATCCACTCTAATCAGCATACTCTGCTATAAATCTTCATGTTAAAGGCAGCAGCAAATGAACCATACTGACCAGAGCTATCCTTTTAACTAAAGGACAGAATTCTTCTAATAAGAAAAATACATGGCATATTCTGGTAGTGAAACACTGAATATGAGTGGTAGTAACTGCTTTTCATCAAGCCTTGACTTGCTATCACAACAGTAAAATGTTCCTCTCCAGAGTGACTAATTATATTGATGGCTAAACAGTGTAATGCACACAAAAGTAACTCCAGCTCTACCCTTCCTCCTCTTTACAGGGATTCTTCGTTTCGATGATTTACTGCTTCTACAACACCACCGTAAGCATGCCTTTCACATAATATCGCCACTCATTTATAGAAAGCCAATACTTCACAGTTTCCAAAGGGCCTCTTTTCATGTGGCCTCACTTCTACAGTTTTCCTTACAGGGATACATGACTAGCCAAGTTGTGTTTTTCTACCACTGAGTCTTTTCTATGCTCGTGTGGCACAATTGCAGCTAGTATTCAGACGGGCAGCTAAGTCCTGATTTGCTTGGATTGCACCCTTGATGCTTCAGGAGCAACGAAAGTCTCCTTGTTGTTGTTTTTTGTTTTTGGGGGGTGGTTTTTTTTTTCAGATTTAATGTCCTTATTCTTGGATCAAAGCAGCATCAGACTCAATCTGCGGTATTGTAGAAAATAATTGCCCTTATTAAAGTGTAATTATTGAAACCTAGCCACTTAAGGCCCCATTCTAATATGTGTGGTTTACAAATTAACGCAGATTGTCATCTCCACACAAAAGGATAGGTTATAATTTTGGGATACAATGATAGAGGGCTGTGAACACTTCTGTAGTAATAATTTTAAAAAATTAGGCTTCAAACCCTTGGCCTCGTGCTGAGCTGTGTACTTAATTAATATGCATGGCACTGCAATGGGGATTATTTGAAAAGGGCAGGTGAGAAGAAGCAAAGACTTCCTGTTTTATTTCCTCTGGGTACTTTTACAAACTCATCTATACTGACTACTGTCTACCTTGGATACTTCTAATTATCTGTTTAAGTTTTATTTATAAGGACAATGTTGGTATTTGAGAAATGCTGAATGGGTGGAAACTATCAGTTCCCTTTGTCTGGGGACATTGCTTCTCCAAAAATATGCTGAAACAATATGTTTCCTAAGTCCTCAGCAGCACATTTGGTGGCTCCTAGATTAGAAACCTGATTTTTAAGGACCCATGTTTAAAGGAAAGAACAACCCAAATAAAGTCATGCCAATTCTTGGCTAGTTCGAACAGGAAAATACATTGTAAAAAAAAAAATCTAAATCCTAAAGAGAACTGTTTATGTATTAGACGTCTATCAATAGAAAGAGATAATTTTATCCTGAAAAGATTGTCACTCCACTAACCAGAGTTCTCTCTGGCCATATCAGATAAAGGAAAATCAACAAAATTATAAAACCCAGAACTGTGCTATGATTTGCATATATATTTTCATGACCAATAATGTAGAGGTTCAGATGAAAGCTTCTGCCTTGTAAGAGACGGTAGCAGATAAAATGTTTTCCACCTCCTTCTCCCTAATGTGATGTGTATGCCATATATTGAGTGTGAAACCAAATCAAATTTCACTCATTGGACTTAAGAGCTAAAGAAGAAACCTTTGCATAGTAGCAAGTCACCTTGCCCGTGATAGCTTAGACAAGTAACAAGTGCTCCAATTTGCAAATTCTTCTTCTCTGCACAGCCAGAGTATATACCATACAGTTCTTTAGATCAGATTTACAATTCAACCAACCACTTTGAACCTCTGATAAGTTCCAAGAATTGTGCTCCTAAAGTTGGCGTGGGTCATTTCTGACAATTATATGATAACAAGACTTTTTCTCTTCCAGGTCCAAGAAGCCCTGACGCGCCGTTTGCAACTGTGCAAAATCCGCTGGGAGCAGCGCAACGGATATGCCAACCGCCGGCAGAAATACAATATTATGCTGGCAGCTCTGGCTGCAGCTGCGGCTGCAACCAATGCCGATCCTGGCGATATCCCCGTGTGCATCTGCCACCGAGACCCGAGGAACCACGCGGCTGCCAACAACCTGGAGGGGAACAACAATGACGTCCCATACGAAGCCGAAGTCAACCTGGGCGAGGAGATTCACGAGATCATCCCACTGGAAATCTTAGAGCAGGAGTCATGCGCCTAAATGTAAAGCAAATACAGCATCGCGATCTCTGAGACTTCACATCCTGGGAGCAAGTCCACCCATGCGTTTAAAGTGATCACCATCCTCCCAGGAGTCAGATACATCATTTGTGAAGAATTGTTAAGTGATTTTATCCATAGTGAATCTGAAGAATGTTCTTCTTGGTACTATTGCTATGGGAGACAGTCTAAGGAATGGAGTCTCCCACTGCCAACACTTGTAAATTCCATCTTTCATCTAGGACTGAAATGCAGGTGTAATGCAAGCAAGGTATTCAAGGAAAACAATTAAATTGACCTAGTTCAGATCCAGGGTGCTCATTGTAAAATCTTGAGCCATTTATACCTTTAAAAGTCAAAATCACTGTCAATATTTTCACTTTTAACTCTAAAATTTGAATTAGAATATTTCTGTATTTGGCTATGGATCTAAACTTCTAATCTATTTATTTCAATCAATTCCGTTGTTACTCAAATGTTTTACCATCCACACCATGTAAACCACACAAATTACAGCAGGACCTCCACAAGACAAAGCGGCTTTCTAATATAGAGATGACTAAGAATGTAGGGGAAAGATCTGTACTTGGCAGGAAGATGTAATGCTTTGAATGAAAAAAAAAATTTTCTTTGAGTCAATTTGCTCGAAACATTAAATGGGCCGATTTGTGAATTGGTTTGTTCACATTGTATGCTCAGCCTGGTTTTGGATAATCCTGTCCACTGGGCAGCCCTCACTTTTGTAAGGAATTGGCCTTCATGTTGAATATGCTTTAGTTGCTGACATTTACAAATTGGGAGGTCACAAAGAACCCTTTGCTAAATTTTTCACAAAACTGCCAAAAATGTAATTCCTAATGGAAGAGAATATTCTCTTTAAAGAGAGTGCTCTACTTTCCTAAATTCTAAGATTTGTAAAGAAAACCATTCCAAATTTTATAAAGCCAATTACCTCACCCTTGGGTGCTATCTAGCAGTAAAAGATAATTCGAATTGATAACTCATCTAAAAGTCTATTAACTGCCATCCACTCAGCTTCACAGCTTAATAAGATCCCAGTCTTTCCCAGGAAGACTCAATACGGCTGATTAGAAATCAGTTTCTGGTTGACCTCTGTTTGCAATGATTAGCCAAACCGGAGGAGGAAAAAAATATGTAACCACTACAAGTTTAACCATATACAAATTTATTTAAAATAAAAGTAGTTTCTCATTGAAGCCCAAAATTATATTCCCATATCTCTCTTTACATCCTCAGTATAAAATCTTCAAAAATCCCTGAATAAATCAGTATCATTAATGGCACCTGAAATTAATATGTGAATTTGCCACAGTAATCAGAGTGATCATTATTCAATTGGTATGCTAAGTGAGGAGATACATCGAAACCCTGCAAATTTCGTCTAATCTATGATATCTTATGCTACTGCCTAGAAGTGATTTAGTTGTGGTAAGACAAAAAAATTAATTTGTTTTGGTTACATATATAGTGCACCCCCATTCCCACCCCCCAGAAAGTATATTCTTTCAGAAAAATATTTTGGATACTAAAGTAGCTAAGTCTCCTTTGCTGAAGGTAAGGGAGAAGTTATAAAGAGGGTATTTTTTCAATCATAGTGTTTATGTAGTAGTCTATTTTTGTTTACAGACATGGAAAGCAGTGTATTTCAGGCAGCTCTAGTACAACTGTGATAATATTTTGCTAAAATATTCTAGATGTTATTTAGCTAATACAGTAGGGGCTGACGAACAAAATAGCTTATTATAGAATTGCACATTGTGCCAAAATTGTGAAATGCTTATGCTGTCTATATGTATAAATCAATACATCATATGTGATAAGCAAAAAGGTGTGTATTTGCATATTTTTCTAACGAAATATATTATTTATCTTGTCATTCATTCATCTCCTGCTCATTCCATGTTCTTTTTTCATTTCATTCATGGGCTGCTAACATCTCATCTGGTTAACACTACAGCAGAAGTTAGAAAACCATGTGCAAAACCATTCAGGTTATTATCTTTGTCAGTTTAACCATCTTCGGCCTGCAGTATGACTATAAACTCTGTGGCATATTTCTCATAACCTTGACCACAATACAAACACCACATACAACCATCAATCTATATTGTATAAGTTTGGGAAGCACAGCAAAGAAATCTAGGGCAAGAAAGTATCATAGCCTTTCATTGTTCTTGGTTGTTTTGTTGTTGGTTTTCATTATTCTGGGACTAGTCCTGAACTGTCCAACATCACAGCAGATGATTAGAATTTTTATAATCATTGGTTTTTAATATAGTTTGAGACGAAGGCTGGATAAAAGGCAACTCATTAAATATCATTAAAATACATAAAGGCCACTATTGGAAAGATGTTCAGATCTGGAAAGCATTACATGTAAAACTGAGGTAACTGAGAACTGTGCTGGACTGACAAAAGGAAACAGGCACAATTTGTACTTCTTCACATGCAATAGCATCCAAAATTGGTCTCATGAGATCTGGAGGACTTTTAAAAAAAAAAAACAAAACATAAGGGCAATGTCTTTCCCCTTATGTTTTAGTGGGTAACACACCCTTGTGATCTTGAAGAACAAAAGTAATTTCCCATCAGACCGTAACATCGGACTCTTCAAGAGGGTAGCTTGAACTCAGAAGGTCCGCTGTCCACCTGCTTGATCCCAACTATAACATGATCTAAAAAAGGCCTTTGGGTGCACATGGGTATCATGGGGTCCTGAGATAGGAAAGATGTTAACAAAGACATGGCAGAAATGCCATCATCTTGGAGCTCCAACTTGTTTCATTCATTTCTTCATTCATTGTCATCGATGTTTCATGTACCTTTCATTCAGCTGTACAACAAATACTTATTAATAGTAGTTATCATGGCAAACTTTGCAGTGATAACTGCTTCTCTGCCAAGTCAGTGGTAAAAATCAAAATCTGCTAAGTGAACCATTATCCTCAAACCATAACCGCTCACATTTTGGAGAGTGGAAAAACAAAGCAACGCGTGTGGTTGGATGTGATCTTTCCTCCTCGCTAGTGCCGGGTGGGACAGCTTCAAGGTGTAGGAAACATCCTCAGAACAGACCTCTGCACAAAGGCTTAGCAAGGGCTCATTTTCTTGACAACGAGGTTTAAGACAGTGATTCTTTCATGGGCTACATTACAGCTCAACTACTATTCAAAGGAGTTAACATTCGAAGTTTGAAATAAGATTATTCATGGAGGGGGGATCAGAAGCCACGTTTAGAAAAGCAATCAGGTAAACTCAGAAGCAAACTTCATTGGTTATTTTGAGCATGGAGGCAAGCTGTCTCCCTCCTCACATAAGCTTGCTGGTCGTAAAATTGGTTTTACCTGTGCAGAGTGTGGAGGTTGGGGAAACAAGACGTGAAAGCAGAAAGAAAAGGGATGATATGTGCCTGCGAGGACAAAGGAAGGTAGAAAGGCCACATTGGAAAAGAACTAACTATATTCCTGATGATTTTTATTCCTCTGGACACAGACGTAATCTCTTTAATATCAGAATAATATGAAACACAGAAGAAAAGAAAACACAGCCATTGACACTGGAAACTAACTTAGGTCAAGACGACTTTCTTACTCTGGTATCTTCCTCCATGGGGATGACCAGGCCTCTCTGAAAGGCTTCAGAGGTTTTCCCCTTCTCTTACGCATTGACCAGCCAGTCTCTTAGGTCACTGATCAGTGTTGATTTTACTTTTACACCAACTCAATGCCTTCTACCTACCTGTCCCAGAAACCCTCCCACTGAGATTCAAACTGTGTCCTCGCTCTTCTGCGACTGACCAGCAATGCCACTGCATGTCACCGCTGTCTCCTTTACCTAAGAGACTTATTACCTTATTTTAATTTGGAGAAATTGCCTCCAAAATTGAGATGTCTTTAATGAAAACAAAAACACCAAAAAAAAAAAAAAAACCCCACTAAAAACCAAACAGGAAAATAGATCAGGAAATTTGTCTCTGTCTAACCCGGCCGTGGGCAAACTACGGCCCCGTTTGAAATGAATAAAACAAAACAAAAAAAAACAAAAAAAAAAGACTGTACCCTTTTATGTAATGATGTTTACTTTGAATTTATATTAGTTCACACAAACACTCCATCCATGCTTTTGTTCCGGCCCTCTGGTCCAGTTTAAGAACCCATTGTGGCCCTCGAGTCAAAAAGTTTGCCCACCCCTGGAACCTGCCAGACTGGCTGATCAAAGCGAGCACACCAGTCTCTCACACAGAGGCCTCCACCTAAACTTACTCCCAGTGGCAAACTCTCGAAGCCTCTGCACCGCAGGGTGGGAGGGTGGGAGGTTAGCCTTTAGGGCAGCAAGCCTTTCCCTAGACAGAGCAATCCTCCAATGCACCCAGGCATTACAGCTTCTGTACGTTGTCATTCCCAAGAGGGATATTATGGGGCTTAAAGTTACAGGGAACATCCCTTAAATAGAGATAATTTGAGAACAACAACAAAGGGACAGCAATCATTGAAACACTGCAGTCAATACAGACCTAGAGACATTAGCTTACTTACTCATTATAGCAACCCAAGCTAGTTTTATCCCCATTTTAGTGACGAGAAAACTAAGTGGAAGAGAAGAGGTATAATACACCCACCAGTCACACAGTAAGTGGCTGAGCTAGGATTTGAAACAGCCACTGCTTTTTAAAAAAAAAACACACACACAAAAACCCCACACACAAAAACAAACAACACACAAAACAACCGGGAAGTGCTTTATACTTACCCAGAGGGCCTCCTGGGTACCTGAGGCCATGGGGGCACTTGCAAGAAGGGCTCCTGTAGGACATGCAACAGCCTGCGGGTCTTCTGTGCCCCAGGCCCAGGCACAAGGCCGGGTCTCCCCCAGGCAGCGGTGAGCGGTCCCAGCGACCCCGAGAACTCAGAGGGGTCTGACTCTCCGTGTTGTTGACTGACTTCATGGTAATAAGACATTCAGTCACCTGGCACACCGAGTCTGGCTCCCCCTTCGCCATCAGGAGATCTGCCGCTTCCGCTCGCAGGTCTAGGCCTCCAGGTACCGCTGGGGCGCATCTCCTCGAGCTGCTGAGGGTCCTTCGCGTCCACGGGGAGGGGCAGGGCCGCGGGCGGAGCCCTTCCCAGGGCCCTGCAGACACTCGGGGAGGTTGCGGTGGGAGCAGCGGCTGAGGAACAGGGCGCAGGAGTACCGGTCCAGGATGTAGTCGGGAACCGCGTCGCCAAGTTCCCAGAACACATTCACTGCACACGGACTTCAGCGCGGGGTCGCCCCCCGGCCAGGGGCTCACAGGGATACTGGTGCGTTCTGCTCCCAGTTGGGGCGGTTCTGGCCCCAGGGGTGGGGGGTGTGGCTCAGCCTCCCCTGCAGGCCCCGAGATGGCAAACTCAGCACAGGTTTGGGAGGCTGCCTGGGGCCAGGTCTCTCCAAGGGGGATGTCTCCCTGGATCTGAATAAGGGCTTGACCCCAGCAGGAGGGACCTCACCCCTGCCCAGTGTATGAGGAATTTCTTCCTGGGTGGGGCGGGGGAGGAGGGGGGTGGAGGCCCTGTGGGCTGCTGCATTACCTCTGCGTCCATCCCAAGGTTCTTCTGGGGCCTCCTCACCCCCAAAATAGGGGGAAAGACCCGAAGGGGGAGTCAAGGTGTCCCCCTTCTACCCCCACCAGTAGGGCCCTAAGGTCTCTGCTTTTTATATTGCCATCTTCTTAAATTGGCCCTACTCTACTATTCTGCCTCTCAAAGCAAAACTGTCCCCCGCTCCTTCACTCTAAGGATACCAGATAGTTGTCTCCTCATAGTTGAGAGGACAGGGGTTGTTTGCAATATGTATAATTTTCAGTACCAAATTAAGTTAATTCATGACCCATGGGTTCTTTCAACTACGAGGGGTCTCCAGATGAAATCTTTCTTCCTATAGTAATGATTTCTTTTCAAAGCCAGGGAGTTCTTCACACACCGGGTTGCTTTGCAGCTTCTCCAATTCCAAGGGGGTCCTCAGGCAGATATTCGGGAGACAAAACACGTTTTGGAAAACATTTCATGGTCACTCCATGGACACACCTGCCCTAACTCAAGGCTTGATGAGGAGCTGGGTGAGAGTCGTGAGGGCTTTTCTTAGCACTGTTAATAGTAAGAGTTCCACACACTGGTTTTCAATAATTGAGTCCTGAATAGAAAAGACCGCTCGGCCAGTGTGGTTCAGTGGTTGAATGTCAACCTATGAACCAGGAGGTCACAATTCAGTTCCTGGTCAGGGCACATGCGGGGTTGTAGGATCAGTCCCCAGTGGGGGGCATGCAAGATGCAGTCAATTAATGATTCTCTTTCATCATTGATGTTTCTATCCCTCTCTCTCTCTCCCTACCTCTCTGAAATCAATATAAATATATATTTTTAAAAGACCAACAAAATTAAATATTTGGTTCTTCAAAAATTTTTTTAAAAGAAAAACTCTAGTGAGACTGATCAAGGAAAAAAGAGACAGATGCTTTAAAAAAATGTAATAAAACGGTGAAGGAGATTTAAAAAATAAGATTATTATGATGTCCATATTTATATGTTTTATGTACAATTATTCACTAATGAATTTGAAAGCTTAAATGATAAAAACTAAATTTCTAGAAAAAATATGCAGTGTGTAAAATGGACAAATTGGCGCAAAAAAAAAAGAGAACTTGAATTAACTAATTAGTCATAAACCACAGTCTTATATGTTACTATACATAAGTTCTATCAAATTTATTGAATACTTAATTCATACCTTAAAATATTTTCCAGATATACCCTGGTATACAAGATTTTCCACAATATATAACAAAGGTGGTACCACAAATTAGGGAAGAATGATAAGTTGTTTAAGAGATGGTGTTGGAAAAATTGACTCAAAACATGGATAAAAATAAAACTGGATCAGAGGAAATATTTCTTAAACAAATTGTATAAACTAAAAGGCAAAGAAAATATGAATTCATTTACATTAAAATAGGGATAACTTATTAAAGAGATATCTCTTTTTTAATAATTCTTTTTTGTTGAAAGTATTACATATGTCCCCTTATTTCCCCCATTGATCCCCTCCAGCCCCCTCCCCCCACTACCCTTACTCCAGGTCTTCAGCATCCTATTGTCTGTGTCCATGGGTTATGCATATATGCATACAAAGTCTTTGGTTGATTACCTCCCACCCACCCACTCTCCCCCATCTTCTCTCTGAGATTCTGCACTCTGTTCCATGCTTCCATGTCTAAAGAGATATCTTTAATTGACAAACGATAAAAATGGAAATTAAAACTGACAGTGAATTAACAGAACTGAACCCAAAAAGAACTCCAGCGAATCAACGAGAAACAGTGGCAACAGATGTGCACAGGCAGGTTATAGAAGAGGTCATTCAAAGGTTGGAAGGCATATGAAGATGCACACAGACTTACTAGTTAGCAGATGAGTGTTTACTAGAACAATAAGGCTGCTATTAGACATGAGAACAAGGCTATTTCCAGGGAGAACCACTAACATCTGTGCCTCATCTTGTGAGAGAGGGGAATCTGCAAAATGGGTAGTAGGTTTGTCTGGTTCAAAAGTTTCACAGAGTGATATGTATTTTAAGAACAAACAGGTATGTTTATTTGGGGCAAAGCAACCCTTCCCTCAGTTCACTGGAAGACTAGAAAGAATAGAAGAAAATATTCTGAAAGTTCAGAAAGGAAGCAGAGCCCATGTTTGGAACTTAATGACTAGAAAAACACATGCGTGGCAGCTGTGTGGTCAGGGAAGCTGAAATTGAAGCATGTCATCAACAACAATTACAGCCCAAAACCTCAGCAATCTGAAAGTCCATTAATCACAAGAAATAACCTGCCTACACTGCACTTAGCATATGTGTTGAAATAATTGAACCAAAGAAGCCACTTCACACAATTATAAAGCGGGTAAATCTCTCTTCAACAGTCAGTGTGTTGATGCACTGATACACCAATTGCAACATCTCCATCCACATTACCATCTAAGAGAATCTGTCCCCTCTGTTTAGACCAGATGACCCCACTGTCTTTGCCAGTTTCTCCCAGAAATTTTAACTAAAGAGACATAGAAATTATTAATTATATGGTGATAAACTTTGAAGATATAAGTCCACAAAGATTCTGAGTTTGCAGCCGTTTTTAGCCATATATACACTGATAAATGTGACAGGGAATCAGGAGAACAAAATAGACACGCGAAGAGAATAGAGACAAGAGACGATGAGAGGGAGAGGGAGAGAAATTAGCTGCCTGATTACTTTCCATCTCTTGAGACCTGTCTGTATTTCCAACAATTGGATTCTGTAATATTATCATATATTCTTACAATTAATCCCTCTTTTCTTGAAAAAATTTCAATGGATTTCTGTCCTAATATTACAATATGCCCTGACTAGGATAATTGGCTTCTTAGGGTATATGTCTAAGCCTTGAGCAAAAACTTGCCAAGGCTCATTAAATGCACCAGACACATTCTTCTTACTCCCAATGGAATAAATAGCAGTGTCATAAAAAATGTTCCCTGTCAGAGGGTTTTAGGTAAAAGAGCTGAGGGTCATGGAAGCACAGATGGTTTTCATCTCTTCTTCCAAATAAAGGTAGTAGTTTTGTCAGAGAAGGAAAATAGAATGAGAAGTGCTCAATCTGAGGATATCAGTGAAAAATAGAATTTGGTCTTCTGAATCTCATTACAACCGTACATTAAGCCCCTCCTGAAGACTTGTCTGCCCATCCTAGAGGATGAGAGGATTCTATCCGGGAGAAAACATACTGGTAAAATCAAGAAATCTTTGAACTGAAAAATGAGGAAGAGGGGGATAATAGTACCCAGATACAGTTCCAAAACCTTCTCTGGAGGACCTCCGTGTGACTAATAAAGTAGAACCATAGGAGAAGAATAGGATATGTTTCATGGGAAGTTAATCTGGGAAGAAAGACAGAAAGTAATCATATCCTACAAAGATTATATAACCAAGTGAAGAGGTGTGAGAGTAACAGTGAATCAGATATCTTAACCCAAATAGAGAAGTACTGTCACGTGGATGTTACAGAAATCTGGAGAGACAACAGCAGTACAGAGAGCTGACACCTTATATAGTTTTTTAATTTATTTTTTTAAATATATATTTGTATTGATTCCAGAGAGGAAGGGAGAGGGAGAGAGAGATAGAAACATCAACGATGAGAATCATGGATCAGCTGCCTCCTGCATGCCCCCTATTGGGGATCAAGCCCGAAACCCGGGCCCGTGCCCCCACCAGGAATCAAACTGTGACCTCCTGGTCCATAGGTCAACACTGAACCACTGAGCCAAGCCGGCCGGGATATATATGTAAAGCTTAGGTATTCAAGAAGTGGAAGACTAGCATAGTATACTGAGAGTGTATGGAAAAATCATTGATTTGCCTATAAAGTCAATAGTGGACCTGATGAGAGAAGAGCGTAGAGCATCTAGAGAAACCAGCCTGGAATCCATGAAGCTCTCTAAGCAAGAATACAGCTTAATGTGAAGAAATATGCACAGCTGGAATTCCTATTCCTATTAGTAGTGGTTAGGTAAATTGGACTAATTCTTTCTCAGAAAACAGCTCTAAGTTTTCTATCCATATAGTCAACTTTTAGTTGTGACATGACATTGTCACTAAAGTGATATATGCCAGACAGATGCAATTTCTCTCTAAGTAAGGAAAAGAATGGACTACATTTTGAGCATTTTCTAACAGATCCCATCATCAATAAGTAAAAAGAAATTGCATCAAGCCCAGACTCTATTAGTTGATATATACGCCTGATGAATGAAGTTATTTTCTGAAATCTCCTAGAGAGAGAAAAACTCTATTGTCCTCTCTCTCCCGTAGTTCTCTGGACCAATTTATAAAGAACTAAGAATATGCGTGTCTTTCCCCACTTTAATAACTTCAAGTCAAAGTGGAGTTGTTTGGAGTGAGGAGGGGCGGGGACAATCTCAAAGATTCTAGGTCTGTCTGGAAACAATTGTTGACGTATGAATTCTGCAGAGTTTAATGGCTTTTCTGTCTGTACAATAGAGTTGGTTTTTTTCTGTGGGTCATGAGTGGTCCTGGCTGGCCTTAAAAGAAATGCAGTCCTTTCAGCGTGTGTAGAATGGAGTGCTATTTCTGGGGCAATACTCCAGGGTCTAATTGTGGGAATTGATTTATTTCCTGGAAACCAGGAGAGGGCTGAAAGGGAAATGCGTCTAGTCCTGTACCAGCCAGTCTTTTAGTCTCTAAGAGGAGGTGGTTTTCAAGTAGAAAATCAAGAACTGTTTTCACAAGTGACTTTTTGAAACTCAGAGCACAAAAAGCAATGCTCAGGTTCAGGTCCAAAGTGAGGCTCAAAATCGGAAGAAAACCAACCCCATACAGACCACAGTGTGGCCCAGGTACAATGAGGATTAAAGACAACATGGCACAGTTACCTACCTTAGGGTTTTGTCCTTTTAGCAATTGGAGGTGGTGATACTTTGGGCTGTTTTATAAGACAACATCCAGGAGGATCCCCCATAAGGACATGGCCAAATGCAAGAGCTGTCTACAAAGCCAGGCTGATGACCAGAAGGCAAGGTGAGGGGATCAGTGCTGAGAGAGCAGCCTCACCCTGCACAGGTGGTGGGTCACTTCTTGGGGGCAATTGTGTTGGAAACTGGTGGGGTTTTTTGTTTTGTTTTTTAAAAAAATATATTTTATTGATTTTTTACAGAGAGGAAGGGAGAAAGATAGTTAGAAACATCGATGAGAGAGAAACACTGATCAGCTGCCTCGCGCACATCTCCCACTGGGGATGTGCCCACAACCCAGGTACATGCCCCTGACCGGAACTGAACCCGGGACCCCTAAGTCCGCAGGCCGACACTCTATCCACTGAGCCAAACCGATCTCGGCGGGAACTGGTGGTTTGCATGACACATGAGAGAGCTACCAAATAGTGAGGTTGGGAACTTAATTTTAATTATCTTCATATACCTACAAACTGATAGAAAGTGGATATTTTCCAATTATACATACTTGACCATATATTTAATTTTATGTTAAATGAACCTGAAGTTACCAAATATTTGATTTGCAAAACATCTTTTAATCTGAGACCATTGTTACTGAGGTATCTAGTTTAAATGTCTTTAATTCAGTCCTCTCATCTTTGTGGTTTTCCAATGACACCAAAATGAGCCTCTAGGTCAGGGGTGGGGAACCTTTTTTCTACCAAGGGCCATTTGGGTATTTATAACATCATTAACCAGCCATAGAAAATTATCAACTTAAAAATTAGCCAGCTATATTTGGTCAAACATGTAATTAACTCACCCCTAATTCTTAGGCAGGGCCAGACCAAATGATTTCATGGGCCTTATGTGGCCCATGGGCGGGATGTTCCCCATCCCTGCTCTAGGTAAAAACCATTCTCCTTTGCAATAACTATAACCAAATTTAAGATTTACTCTGACTTCTCTACTGTCCCATTTCAGTTCTGGATATTACTGAAATTAAAAATAAAAATGTTTCCTACATTACAAAAAAACATACACATTTGAATAGAAACTTACATAAAGTTAAGTACAAATAGTCTCTATTTCTGTGCTGATTAAAAGAAATCAGCAAATGTAGGAAGAAAGATCTCTAAGGAAAGAACTTGGTGTTTAATGTCTTGGTGGATTCCCTATTTGCTCCCACTGGTGCTAGGGTTTAGCCGTGTGCACTTTGATGGCAAAATCTGAACAGATGTCACTGTTGCATTAATGTGGATACTGCCAAGTAGCTGGATCATTATAATGGAAACTCTTTGGGCTACTGGACGGGACCACCTCCTTACATTTACCTTTATGATCCTGTCTCAGCAATTTCTCAGCAAAAAGTTACCTTCAAGCCCTAGCGGTTTTGGCTCAGTGGATACAGTATCAGCCTGCGATGGAAGGGTCCCAAGTTCGGTTCACGTCAAGGGCATGTACCTCGGTTGCAGGCTTGATCCCCAGCTCTGTTCGAGGTGCATGTGGAAGTAACCAATCAATGTGTCTCACATCAATGTTTCTCTCTCGCTGTCTCTCCCCCTTCCTTCCACTCTTTCTAAAAACCAATGGGAAAATATCCTCAGGTGAGGATTAATAAAAATTAAAAATAAACAAATAAAGTTATCTTCAAATTTCCTACTGCTTTCAAAGGAAAGCCTGACAAATATATTTTAGCAGTTTTAATGAATTAATGAAAGCCAATACGGTTATTGGGTTGTTGATCCTATTTGGATTTCAGCTGCCAATAGGAAATGGTTAAATGTTTTGGCAAAGGTACATATCTCAGCAGAACTGGACAGCCCATCATTGGAAAGCAACTCTTTCTCCATGGAACAGACGTCTCTGACATGCAGACTGGAAAAGGAGGAGGGGAAATTGTTCTTGACCATGAATTGAGGACAGACCAGAATTCAAAGAAAGCATTCAAAGTCTCCTGTAAGTCCTTGGAGCGCTCAGGTTTCCTTTTTCTTAGAACATAACCCTACCACCCTCCAGTCTGACTGCTGTATCTTCCTTATTCCTGCCTCCCTGGGCTCTGGGTTCCACTGACCCTTCTGTCCCTGCTGGGTGTGGAGAACTCCCTTCAGTGTTCAGAAAAGTAGGCGTCAGTATGGTGGGAATGCGGCTCTGGGAGAATGTGAGGGTAATACTTTAGCAAGGTGAGAAACCGAAGCACAAGACCAGGTAATTTAAATGCAATGCTGCATCACACAACTGCTTCGGGGGAAAGAACATGTGCAAATTCCTTAACTACAAAGGGATAATAAATGGCAATACATATATTTACACACATAGCTTACCAATTTCTGAACAATGGGCCAGATCAAGAAATGGGATTCTAAACAAAGAAACCAAAATCTAAGCTTGTAAATGCCTCAAAGTTACAAAATCAACCTGCAAAGGGCAACCAATCGCAAACAGCCAACTAGGCTTTAAACTGCGGCCAATCAAATAATTTCCTCTCTCTGCTGCCGCACTTTCCCCTGGTGTCTTTCCTGACTCCATCCAGGAAGCGCCCCTAACCATGTGTGGTTTGGGAGCCGCCTGATTGGCATTGATTTGTGTTCAAATAAATTCATACATTTTTCAGCATGCCTCAGTTTATCCTTTAGCAATCCCGGACACGTGCGCGCGAGTTCATTTATGCAATTTTAATGGCTCCGTCTTGTGCTTTCCACAATCCCAGTGAGTTCCCATCCTGAGACAGAGCTGGCTCTCCCGCCCTTGTTTCCTGGAGGGTGCTGCTGCCTCCTGTGACCCTGATTAGCCCCCAAGTGTCTGCTCAAACAGCTTGTCCAGCCTTTTCAAGCAGGCTGTCAGCCTTTCAATGTATCTTCCCCTGTGAATTAGATTTTCAAGGCCTTTGGTCATGTCTGCTACTTATCTCTGAACTCTTTTCATTTTGCCCACATTTCTCCTGAAATGAGATGGTCAGGACTGAATACATTACTCACCAGAGGAGAACTAGAGGAACATACTGCCTCCCAGAATTATGATAGAATTCCTTGGGCTATGCTTTTTAATAAGTCTTTAAAATCCACCTCCCATTTAAGATTTGAATGTAATTTTAGGTCTACTAATAACTTCAATTACATTTCTGCTCCCTGAGTTTTTCCTTCTAGTTCAAAAATTATTTGTGAAAAGATTGCTCTGGATGGACTAGCTTCAGTTATTAATATTGGTATCATTTCAATCATCTTAATTCTTAAATGTCCGATTTTTAAAAAGTAGTTTTTAATCTGAACATGACCATTATTTTGCATAAGTGAAAATTAAAAAGTGCTTTTAAAAAACTGAAATCTTTTAGGAAAATTGTTTTAAAATGGTCTTATTTAGAGAGTGCCAAGCTAAATCTATTTACATAAATTTCTGCAGATTGCTTTTTAAAAACAGGATGAAAAGGCATTAGAAGTAACCTTTTGCTTTGACAGCATCAAAATAACAAAGTGCTTTGCAATTTACAGTCTTTAATTTTGTTCTCAGGGGAAGCATGTTGCATGTTCTTAAGTGTACCAGAGCTAAGAGTGATTATTCTATTCCTGACTATTTGAATTATGAAGTTCATATAATTTTAGAATTTTTGGCATTGTGAAGTAATCAATAAAAATAATTTTTCAGCCCTGGCCAGTGTGCCTCAATGGGTTGGGCACTGTTCTGTGCACCAAAAGTTTGCCAGTTCAATTCCCTGTCAGGGCACATGCTCAGGTTGCTGGCTCCGTCCCCAGTAGGGGGCATGCAGGAGGCAGCCGACTAATGTTTCTCCCTCTCCTTTCCTCTCTTTCTAAAAATCAATAAAAAAATAAAATATAAATAAATAATTTTTCAAAGACTATAATGAGCTCAAGAGGGATTTGGTCTTAGTGATTTCTTTAAGAATAAGGAAACATTCCAGATGCCATAGTAAATATGAAAAAAGCTTCATTGGTTCTAGCAAAAAAACACAACAACAACAACAAGAAAAACACAAGCAAACAAGCAAATAAATACATACTTTCTTATCCATCCAGGCAGCAGAGGAAGGCAGGGCAATGTCAGTCCACCCAAGAGCAAATGTTTTGCCAAAAGTAAGGAAACATACTTTCATTAAGAAAAGTCTTGTAACCACAAAAAGAACGATCAAAAACAAGAATCCATGATGTGACCAAGAAAAATTGTAATTGCTGGGCCTTAAACCATTTTGGATAAGTTGTGCCTTTTGGATACTGAACATAATACTTAGTGAATGAGAACAGAAATTTTATTCATAAATGAGAGATTATATCAGACAAATGTCTGTCTAAATGGACCTGACAGGAATTATTTCTCCTCTTAACAAAAAACAAAAACAAATCACAGGACTATCCAGTTCTTGCCAAAGAGCAACACTGACTGATTTCTCATAAATGAAGCATTGATTCATTTTTCACCTAACAGATTTTAGAATATTCTGCTCATTCCAATGGTACATCAAGTATAATTAAAACGAATTAACACCAATCCTCCTAGGAAAGAACTGAATAGAAGGTGATAGAACTGCTGTGTCTTTGACACAAAAGACATAGGCGGCAATTAGTTTATTCTTCCCACGGATGGTGTAAATAACACAATCTGATTTTAAGTGGCGTATTATTGTCACTCTTTCCAAGGAAGTTTCAAAATATTTCTGAAAAATGCAATCAATAATATTCCATGTCGATAGATTATAATCTATTTAAATCTGTGTTTCCACCTTTCGGTGACTGATCTTGATTTAAGACCTAACCAGCTTAAGAAAATCCCTAAATTTGTGTATGGGTTAAAGGTACTTTGGGGCTTCCCTTCTCAATAACCTAATGCGTAATTAACGTAAGGCCGATTTCAGACGTGCCATTAACCAGTGATCTCAGCTGCAAGTTATAAAAAGCCACCACAAACCAATATGGGGGGGGGGGGGGGGGAGAGGGGAGCATTGGTTCATATAGCTGAAAAAGCCAAGGCTGAACTGGGTTTGGGCATAGGGAGGTACAGAAGTTCAGGTATTTGGATTCAGTCTCCCTTTCTCCTCTGAGTTCCACTCTCCTCTGTGTTAGCTTTTTGCACTGACAGGCCCTTTCCCTGGCATTTCCCGCTTCTCTTTCCTGCTAGTTCCAATCAAAATCCAGAAAATAAGTCTCACTGGCCATGCCCGGGTTATGATTTCGTGCTTGCGACCCGAAAGGTCTGTGTGACCCCATCTACAAGGACCAAAAGGAGGTGTGGTTCCCCAAAGGAAAACCAAAGTACTGCTACTGGAAATAGGAGAGACTGCTGCTGGGCAAGCAAAACCTAGATGTCTATCAAACGTAGTCAGGACCCTCTGGCAACATGGAACAACCCCAACGCTAACTTACACAACAAAGATGAGAGAGACAATTCCCAAAAGGAGAGAAAGAAGGCAGGGCAAACTGAACAGCAGGTATCCACATTTGTAACGTGGCACACTCTGAGGTCCTATTTTATCGTGGCCCCTCTAAATATACCTCCCACATCTCTGAAAGCACAAATAGGCAATGAATGAACCTATAAATACACAGGTGTCACTGTATTCTAATGAAGACACTCTTACAGTTTCTCCAGGTCCCATCCTCTGCGCTCCACCTGCTGGAAATAGGAGGGCAAGATGCTGGTGGAGGGTGGCTCCAGAGACCAGACGCTGTGGAGGTCTCTGGGTCTGAGTCTTTGATTTGTAAAAAAGAATAGTGAGTAGGTTTTCTCTGGGTGAACCCAAGGATGAGGACCCAAGAACATGGGAAGGAGTGGACTGCTGCAGCATCTGCAGTGGCAATGGCCACCTGGCCCTCGCCCACTTTCCAGGAGCCATGAAAGGCCCTGTGATTTTTATATGGCCTTTCATATGGCCTGAAACAGAACTGAAATTGAACTTCTTCATATCTTGACAAGTGGCCACATAAACATTTAAAATTGACATATAATAAACCGCATTTGCAATTCCCTGATAGCCAATAAAGCATCCTTCCATGTGCATATTGGCTACCTACATATCGTTTTTGGTGAAGTATATGTTCCTCTATTTTGTTCATTTTTTAAATTGGGTGTTTGGCCCCTAATTTTAGTGTTGAGCGTTCTTTAGATATTCTAGATTCCTTAGTCATAGTATATGTGATATGCAAATATTTTCTCTCAGTCCTTAGCTTGTCTCTTTTTCGCCTCTTAACAATGTTTTTCAAAAAGTGTAAGTTCTTAATTTTTATGCAATCCTATATACAAATTTCTTTTATGTTTCATGCTTTTGGTTTTGAATTTAAGAAATCTTTTCCTGCCGAAACCGGTTTGGCTCAGTGGATAGAGCGTTGGCTTGCGGACTGAAAGGTCCCAGGTTCGATTCCGGTCAGGGGCATGTACCTGGGTTGCGGGCACATCCCCAGTAGTAGATGTGCAGGAGGCAGCTGATCGATGTTTCTATCTCATCGATGTTTCTAACTCTCTATCTCTCGCCCGTCCTCTCTGTAAAAAATCAATAAAATATATTTAAAAAAAAAATCTTTTCCTGATCCAAAGTCACATTCATGTTTCTTTTTAGAAGTTTTAAGATTTAGGTTTTATATATAGAACAAGGATCCATTTTGAGTTCAGTTTTATATATGATTCAATCTATAAATTCTTTATGATTTGATTTGCACATAGATATCTAATGAGTCTAGCACCATTTGTGGAAAAGAGTATCTTTCTCCAATAAATTGCCTTTGTGCTTTGCTGAAAATCATAGAACTACATATATGTGTGTTTATTTCTAGAATTTCCATTATGTTCCATTGTCTCTGTCTACCTTGACAGCACTACCAAACCATCTTGATTACTGTAGCTTTATAATAAGGCTTGGAGTAAAAGTGAAAAAGACTTGAGAGCAGACATCCTCGCTTTGTTCCCAGTCCTAGGGAGAAAGAATTCAGTCTGTAGCTGTTAACTATAATGTTATTTGTAGCATTTTTGTACATACTCTTTATCAAGCTGAGTAAATTCTCTATTCCTTTCTCCGAGCACTTTTATCATGAATGGGTGATGAATTTTTTTAAAATGCCTTTTCTGCATTATTTTTTCTCCATTGAACAGACTCCACCGGAATCAATAAGAGGGAAATCTCCAAACATTTGGAAATGCAGTTCTAAATCAACACACTTCTAAATAATCTGTAGGTCAAAGAGGAAGCCTCAAGGAAAATGAAAAGATAAATCAAACTGAATGAAAATACATAATGTCAAAACTTGTGAGGAAAAGCTAACTCAGTGCTGAGAAGGAAAGTTACAGTACTCACTGCTTACATTAGAAAAGAGAAGAAGTTCCAAATCAATAATCTAAGTGCCCACCACAAAAGGAGATCAAAAGAACCCCAAACAAGCAGGAAGAAGAAATAAAATGAGGGCAAAATCAATGAAACTGAAAACAGAAAAATAATAGAGAAAGTCAATGAAATAAAAAGCTGGCTCTTTGCAAAGATCAATAAGATGGACAAACCTCTATCAAGACTTAAAAGTGAAAAAAGATAAGACACAAATTATCAATAGCAAGAATGAAAACAGTGGGTTTCCCTACAGACCCTGCAGACACCAAAGGGATAATAAGAGAATATTACAAAGCATTCTATACAAATAACAGCTTACATGAAACAAAATAAATACTGGAAAAAAAAAACCGCCTACTGTCACAACTCACTATGAAATAGATCATTTGAATAGCCCTATATCTATTAAGGAGAGTGCACTGGTAATTTAAAATCTCCCCCAAAAGAAATCTCCAGGCCCAGATTGCTTCACTAAAGAATTAACACCAATTCTAAACAATCTTTTCCAGAAAGTAAAAGAGTAGAAAATATTTCCTAATTCATTCTATGACGTTATTACTCTGATATCAAAACTTTGAGAAAACAGTTCAAAAAGAAAACTACTCATTATCGGTGTATAAAAATGCCTTTGATTTCTGGACATTGATTTTGATTCCTGCTACTTTGCCAAATTAATTTATTAACTCTGGTTTTTTGGTGGAATCTTTAGGGTTTTCTATACACAATACCATGTCATCTGCAAATAATGACAGTTTCACTTCCTCCATTCTAGTTTGGATGCCTTTTGTTTTCTTCTTGTCTGACTGCTTTGGCTAAGACATACAGTACTATGTGGAATAAAGTAGTGAAAAGGGATATCCCTGCCTTGTTCCTGTTCTTAAGGGTAACACTTTTAGTTTTTGCCCATTGAGTATGATGTTGGCTCTAAGTTTGTCATAAATGGTCTTTACTGTGTTGCGGCCTCTATTCCCACTTTGTTGAGAGGTTTTTATAAAAAACTAGAGGCCTGATAGACAAAATTCATGCAAGGGGCTTGGCCCTCCCAGCCGCGGAGGCTTGCCTCGGCTCTTGCAGCCGCAGTTGCTTGCCTTGGCCCTCGCAGCCCTGGCTTTGTCCATTCGGAAGGTTGTCCAGAAGGTTGTTTGGCTGTCCGGTCTAATTAGCATATTATCCTTTTATTATTATAGATGGGTGGTGGATTTTGTCAGATGATTTTTCTGCACCTATTGATATGATCATATGATTTTGCTTGTGTGATGTATCACATTTATCAATTTGTAAATATTGTATCAGCCTTGCATTCCTGGGGTAAACCCCACTTGGTCATGAAACTTCCATTTGATGCAGTGATCCTACTTCTAGGACTATATCCTAAGAATCCTGAAAACCAATCAGAAAGGATATATGCACCCCTATGTTCATAGCAGCATTATTTACAATAGCTAAGATCTGGAAAAGGCCCAAGTGCCTATCAGTAGGTGAGTGGATAAAAAAGATATGGTATATTTGCCCAATGAAATACTATCCAGCTGCAAAAAAGAAGGATCTCTTACCCTTTGAGACAGCATGGAGGGACCTGCAGAATATGCTAAGCAAAATAAGCCAGTCAGAGAAAGACAAATATCACATGATCTCACTTACATGTATAATCTAATGAACAAAATAAACTGATGAACAAAATAGATCCAGAGACATAAAAGCAGAAGAGATTAACCAAATAACTTATATGCATACATCATGCATAACCCATCAACAGACAATAGTGCAGTGAAGGCCTGGAGAGAGGGAAGGAGCAAGGTAGAGGGGGTCAATGGGGCAGAGGAGAGGGGAGAACATCTATACTTTCAACAATAAAGATAAAATTTAAAAAACTGCCTCAGGACAACTCTAGGGTTTTTACATATGTGTTCCAAGAAGGAAGGAGGAAAAACACATCACTCACTGCTTGAGGCTTGTGGAGTAATAGTAATTAGGTTTTCCGAAAAGAATGCTCATTACAATTAGAAAAACAAACACTATTAAGATAAATGACAGTCAGAGAGAGAGAGATAACACTTCAGAACGTAAACACACACCTTCACAGGAGTATACATCTTCTTCCTGTGGTTATAAAGGAAGCAAGAACAGCAGAAATCCCTGTACAACGGTATGAATGGAGGAGAGGTGTCTGAAGTCTGGAATTAATTTGAGAGGAATTAGGCTTACCGCACAATCATCTGGGTGAGCTACCCATGGACTCGGCAGATTTCAAGAATAAAATGTTAAAAAAATAGCTGGTGAACACATAAAAATAAATGGTCATTATCAAAAGCCAGCACAGATTCAAGTCAGAAAAGAAAACCAGATTGTATCCACTTTCCATTTTGAGGATGTTACTAGAATTTTATTCCCACCAAAGAATTTCACATTATCTTTATAGTCAAATTAGAAAAACATGGGGAAAGTGAGAAAGTGTAGTGCATCACGGCTCTTATGCACCTATTCAGAGTTCTGATTACTGGAGTTGCCTGGTGCTGGGCCCACGAGCTCTTTCCTTGGTTCTGTGCCACTTACATTTTTACCCATGAGTGAGGACATACAAGGCACACATCCTTATCATGAGGGGAGCAAAGTAGCACAGGTTTCATATTCTTAAATGACAGAATCTGGAACCAACAAATTCTAGACAGGCTGCAACAAGGCCCAAAGTAAAACAATAGTTAGATGAAAATTATGTAAGATCTTGACACTCAAAACTATACCAATGCTGAAGAGGATAGATTTTTAATAGCACTGAATGAGCTTAAGAGCTTCACTTGACTACAAGCTCAAAATGAGTCAAGATAGGTGTCCGCATTTCCCCTGATCGGAGAGCAAAACAGGGCAAGAAATGCAGGCCCTGTGGAATGCAGTTTCAGGTCCAGGAAGATCTCTGATGATCAGAACCTGTGAGGAAGTTGAGTTTCCTGTGGCTGGAAATTCTCAGGAAGTAGCTGACCAGGTGGGAATGCTATAAAGGATCTCCTGCCTTGTGGATGCTCAGAGATTACAGGCATCCGTAACTTACCTACCGGAAGCTTGCACTAGGTGACCTCTAAGTTTCCTACCAGCTTCAAAACTACTAGATTTTACTCTGGAAGCTTCTAATTAGCACCTTGTCATGTTGTCCCCTAGGCTACATCCACACTATGAGATCCTTGCTGCCGGGCCCATATGCTCCTCCCCAGCAGATTCACTGATCCCGATGAACTTTGGGTTCACAAGGCTCCTGACACTCCCTGCCTACTTGTCACTCCCCTGCCTACAAGCAGAGAGTCACTGTGGGAAGAGACAAATGCTCATCTTCTTTGTTACCCATTTTTACTAAAATTTTTACCCTCCAACTCTGCCTTGCCAGATGGGCAATTCTAGTGTGAGGCTGTCATTGCTGTCTTCCCACTTCAAATACTACAATTATGCTATTTATATACTGCCCCTGAAACTTTGGAAACAGCAGCTCATGGCATCAACTGATCAATATCTGCCCACCACAACCCCTGGCAGTCCTCCATGCCATCACCATTTTTATTAAATCATCATCTCTTCCCAAATTACCTCTTCATATTCTCCTGAAGATGAAGTCTAAGAGCTGAGAGAGCAAAAAGAATAGTCAAAAGAAAAAGAGGAAGAGTTTGACCTTTAACAAGAAGATAAAAAACTATTTTGGCTTAGAAAAACAACAAAAAAACGTAACAACAACAAAACCAAGATGCCTGAAACAAGAAGAGCTAAGTTCTTATGATAATGGTCAAACACCAGGTCAAACAACATTTCAAATTGCCAAAATGTTGAAAACTACCCTACTATACTCAACAAGACCAATGGAACTTAAATTGTAAAGATCATCTTGCCTTTCCTCTACAAGATGGTTAGAAAAGCATTTAAGCCAGCTTCCAACAAGTGAGCTTCTAAAGATTAAGACAAAATACTTACTGAAAAATGTATATCAGGTACAGCCAAATCTCAGTCCCTGCGTGTGTGCTAATTATCATCTCATTTAGAATTTTATTACTGACACACACTTAAATCTCAGGGACAAAACTGCAGTTAGTTTGCTTGCTACAAGTCCTGTCTCAAAGATTAATGACTCAGAAGAGGTAACTGATAGATCTCAGCCCAAATAAATTTTAAAATAGCCATCCCATTATCGAAAGAAACAGATAGTTGGCAGTGCTTTTGTTTAGTCAATGAAGCTGGGGGTGCAAGGAGATGTGTAAACATATGGGCCAGGAGAGGAAAATATTGGGTCTTTGTATTTATAAGTTTATAAACTACAAAGAATTCTATGAAAAGAACTGATACTATTCTCCCGACAACCTTAAGACATTGATAAATGGTAGGGTTATATCTCCATTAAGCCTCTGTTGGTTTTCTGTATATTGGTAGAAAATGCCTGACTTCAAAGCAAAGTTTAAAAGAACAGTACACAGTTGCTGAGTTCCAAAGTTTATCATTGGCTAAACTCACATTATTTTACATCTGTCTTATAGAGCAGATATTTAAGAAAGTGAACACATGACCCTATACTTATGTTTGACTAACAGAGTTCTTTCCATGAGTCAGCTAAGCCAGGTTGTGCTGTCCTAAGACAAAAGTTGAATTGAAAGAGAACAAAGCTGATATAAAAAATCTCACTTTTTTAAAATCCCACAATCACCATTCTGTGTGCCATTCAGGTACCGAAAAGGTGTAACTAATGAAATTACTTTTCACCATTGGTTTCAGGATTTAAGATGACTAATATTAAAACATGCAAAGAAAATCCATTGCACTTTTATGAAATCCGCCTGCTGTGGAAAGATATCAAAACACAGTCTCATATAGGCTGGTCATGTTGGAGTGTAACATTTATTCAATTTTATCATGTATGATCACTGTATCATAACCAATTTAAAACTGACAACTTTCACATTAGAAAACACAGAGAACATACTGATTTTTCAACCATTTTGCTTACATGTACTTCTCAGCGCTCATGCAGTGCTCATAATTAGGAGATACTGTACATTAACCCTCTAATATTATGCTAACTAATTAAGAACCAAGTCAGAGGGTAGAAAAATATCAACATAAATTCATCCTCCAAAAACTACCCATGGACATATCATCACAGTTCCCTATAATTATATACTTACAGTCCATTCTTCTGTAAAATGCATAA
Source organism: Myotis yumanensis (assembly GCF_028538775.1). NCBI lineage: Eukaryota > Metazoa > Chordata > Mammalia > Chiroptera > Vespertilionidae > Myotis > Myotis yumanensis. The sequence goes on along the minus strand of NW_027223760.1, from coordinate 47,682,537 downwards.
TGGTAATCATATAACAATAGTTATGACAAGGCAACGGTATTTCAGGAAAGGAATACAACAAATGAGACTAAAAGTTGAAGAGAAGGGATCAGAGCATATGAAGGTCATTTCAGAACACCACATGGACTTCAGTGTTCTCCACTTTCCAGTTGGAAAGAACATGCACGAAGTATTCTTAGCAGCCTGCTGTCAGGAGGCATGAAAAATTGGCTTCCATTCCATAGATGTTGAGAGAAGATCAATGGCATTGAGGAAAGAGAATTGTGTTCATTATCTTTTGGGTCTGTCTATGTCATCTATAGCTGCTAGAAGTTTCTGTCTTGCTTTTTTATTGATATGGGATCCCAGGCAAACATTAACCAGATTGGTCAGCTGCTTCGTTGAATACTCCTGCTCAAAAAAAGAAGATCAAATTTAGTACATTGATCAATGGAAGGATGGGCAGACACTCAGGTCTCAGCGGACAGTTACCGAGCACTATAACCCAGAGGAAAGCAGTGAAAGTATAGTTCAGACATGAAAGACAAAGCGTTTACGAGCTGTGATAATCGGAAATAAGGTACCACAGCATTCATTTGAAATAGGCAGGACTAGGATCTCTTTAATATGGCAGTCTGACATGCCTATGCTTTTTAATATGTTTAAGAGCACGCACTTTATGCCTGTTTCTGTGACAGTCTTTGTTATTAAGTTATCAAATTACACTGACATTTCAAATTTTTAAAATGCTACTGAAAGCATTTTCCAGCACTCCACATTTTGTAAACATTGTATATAAAAAACAAAGATCTCCAATCACAGAACAGCTTTTCCCAAATAGAATAAATGAGTAAGGTAACATAGACCAGAACGTTACTGTTTTTTAAACCCTCATATTGGAACGGGTAGCTAGTTAGGTAAAAAAAGTAAAACCATTAAGTATTTTCTGTTGTACAAGTATTTGGTTTCTGAATTTGAGATTAAAAGTTGCTAGAATGAGAAAGAATGGACCTCATCAGAAAGTTTTATATACTGACAGGTCTTGGGGGTTGAATAGCTAGAGTTCAGGCCAGGAGAGAGGGTTGTGTCTATCATCTACCTAGAACATGTCTTCACTGGAGGTAACCACTGAAGACAGTGCAATTTCAAAATATGAGAAAGAGTTCATTTTAAAAACTCAGCAAACTACTCAGAGCATCTGTAAAGACCTGGCAAATTCTCTTAAGTAATCAGTCAATACTTAGCGGACACAACTGTCATCAAGCACTGGACCAGACACCGCAGAACTGGGGTTCTCTTAAGACAGGGCTGGCCCTGTTGCTAGGAAATTTTCACCAAATAACAAATATCAGTTAGTCCGAGTTCTTCCAAAATACTAAGCTAAAAATGTCAGTCCACTACACTAAAAGAGGAAAATGTAAAAGGGCACCATTTTTGCATCAAAGAATGGATATCTAAGAGCTATGCTTTCTGTCCTCAGCTACTTGTAACCTGTCTCCAAGCTTCCTCCTCAGTACCAAGCCCCAAGTGTTTACAGCTTACTTTACTAAATGGATCCTGGCAACGCTCAGCATCCATCTGCACCTGGGTTAGCATTATGGTTCACAAATGTCAGAGGACAGTGGGACTAAAAATGGTGGCATTTTTCTCAATTCTGAAATCTTTGAAAATAGCATGTACATTTCTGCTTTGCTCCCAGAGATGTGAAACTGACCTACAAATGGGCACATGCACAGAAAACTCAGGCTAATGGTCATTTCATTTCTCTCGAATACTGAAACCAGAAAGGATGAGCCTCATAAAGTACATATAAGTAACTCCTGTGTCCTTACCCAGTCAAATGAGGTGTTTCCCTGGTCTTTACTGATGATGTTTATAGCACAAATAAATGCGAATGCTAGAATCATCAAAGAAATGAGATTCGGTGCAATTTTAACACTTCCCACACTTTCATTAAATTTGTCTTCACATACTGCCTACCTAGACAAATGCGACAACAATCACACAGAAAAGCTCCCGTAATAAGCATGCTCTAGTGATATCTTGATTTGAACTGTGTCAAAAATTCAGCATCCTACATAACACTTCATAAATTGTATTTTTTTCTCTACTTATCTATGAAGCCACACAAAAGAAAAATAATCTCATCTACACTTAAGGTAAAATCTAATGGAGGATGAAGTTACACTTAGCCATTTAATATTACCGAATTCAATCATCACTACTACATGTCAGTGCGTTCAGAGGACGTCACTCATTCATTCATTGTTGAGGGCTGCAAGGAGTTGTTTAAGACTTGAGCTAGTGACTCATTTCAGTGTGGCTGTATTCAATTTGTCTTGATGTTAACCCACTTCAGCCTTTTCCTACAACAGCGGGAAGATAAATATAGCTAACGTTCAGACTGTGGCTCTCTTTCTAGATAATTACTGTTACAGTGCACAAAGGTCTCAAGATTTGATTAGGCAAAGGGCATTGCACAGACACTGTGTGAACATGGTAAAGAAATGGCCTAAGTAGTCCACACTAAAAAAGCAAATGTCTCTTTGTTTCGTTCTCATGACTGAATTATATAATATACCAGACTAAAACAGATGCAAGGAAAAGGAATAAAAACTTAATTATCCATTTTCCAGCTCTCACCCTGTGCTCCTTGATCCAGCGCTCCATGTCATTCTCAGTCAGGTAGTAGGCTTTAATGTAGGTTTCCACGAATTCTTTATCAGGAATGGGTCTAATATCTGTTAGTTTTTCAAGCTTCATTAAAAACTGTTGAAAGTCCAATTGCATCAAGGCACGACCCTCATTACTACACTTCTTGACATTGGCATATCTAAGATACACAATAATAAAAACACATAAATGATGGGATGACTAGAAAAAGAAACCTTTAGGTACTTAAACTATTCTCTAATCCCACACTGGACAAATTCTCCATTTACAGGGGGAAAGCCCAGGAACATGAAGTCGGGAGGACCGGACTGTGTTCCAGCACTGTCACTCAGCAGCCCTTGTACCTATCTGGGCCTCAGGGTCCAAATTTGCAAAGCAAAGAGACCTGAGAGCATCAAAGGTTCTTTGCTGCTCTACAAGCTGTTCTCCATGTTCAGTTAACATGATCACCTACAAGAAAGTTAAACTGGTATTCTAGCTAATCTTGCTGCCAATAATTATTTTTTAATAAATCTTTATTGTTCAGATTATTACAGTTGTTCCTCTTTTCCCCCCCATAGCTCCCCTCCACCCGGTTCCCACCCCACCCCTTACCCTTACCCCCCCCTTCCATTGTCCACGTCCATAGGTTTACGATTTTTGTCCAGTTTCTTCCCGCACCCCCCACATTCCCTTCCCCCCGAGAATTGTCAGTCCACTCCCTTTTTATGCCCCCGATTCTATTCTATTCACCAGTTTATTCTGTTCGTTGGATTTTTTATTCACTTGATTTTTAAATTCACTTGTTGATAGATATGTATTTGTTGTCACTTTGTTGTTCATAATTTTTACCTTTATCTTTTTCTTCTTCTTCCTCTTCTTCTTAAAGAATACCCTTCAACATTTCATATAATACTGGTTTGGTGGTGATGAACTCCTTTAGCTTTTTCTTGTCTGTGAAGCTCTTTATCTGACCTTCAATTCTACATGATAGCTTTGCTGGGTAGAGTAATCTTGGTTGTAGGTTCTTGCTATTCATCACTTTAAATATTTCTTGCCACTCCCTTCTGGCCTGCAGAGTTTCTGTTGAGAAATTAGCTGACAATGGTATGGGTGCTCCCTTGTAGGTAACTAACTGTTTTTCTCTTGCTGCTTTTAATATTTTCTCTTTGTCTTTTGCCCTTGGCATTTTAATTATGACGTGTCTTGGTGTGTTCCTCTTTGGATTCCTTTTGTTTGGGGTTCTTTGCGCTTCCTGGACTTGTAAGTCTATTTCTTTCACCAGGTAGGGGAAGTTTTCTGTCATTATTTCTTCAAATAGGTTTTCAATATCTTGCTCTTTCTCTTCTTCTGGCATCCCTATAATTCGAATGTTGGTACACTTGAAGTTGTCCCAGAGGCTCCTTGCACTATCTTCATAGTTTTGTATTCTTTTTTTCTTTTGCTTTTCCGGTTGGGTGTTTTTTGCTTCTTTGTATTTCAAATCTTTGACTTGATTCTTGGGATTCTCTAGTCTGCTGTTGGATCTCTGTATATTATTCTTTATTTCAGTCAGTGTATGCTTAATTTCTAATTGGTCCTTTTTCATATCCTTGAGGGTCTCACTATATTTCTCAGAGGTTTCTAGAAGATTCTTGAGTAACCTTATAACCATAGTTTTGAACTCTATATCCAGTAGTTTGCTTTCCTCCATTTTTCATTTGTGACCTGTTTCTTTGTCTCCACATTTTGGCTGCTTCCCTGTTGATAGAGTGGCTTTCTGTGCTAGGTGTCCTATAGGGCCTGGTGGCTCAGCCTCCCTAATTATCTGAGGTGGATACTCTTGGTGCACCCCTTTGTGGGCTGTGTGCACAGTCTTGTTGTAGTTAAGCCTTGACTGCTGTTGGTATCACTGGGAGGAATTGACCTCCAGGCCAATTGGCTGTGAGGACCAGTTGTGTCTACAGTGGGAGAACGGCTGTGCTGGAGACACCCTTATGGGTCAGGACTTGCTTCAGTGGGGCTTTGGCACTCACTAAGTCTGCCCCCTGAGTGTGTCTCTTATGGATGTGAAGAGTTGTAATCTGGATGGTCTCACTCTGACCACTGGGTAGACTGGCTCTTGGATCTCCAAGGAGGTGCAAAGTCAGCCACTGCCTGAGGCTACCCAGCAGGAGCTACAGAGAGGTCTGCAGATTCCTCCTCTTTGTTTGGGGTTTGGAGATGCCCAGATGAGGCACAGCTATGAAGCAATGCAGGCTGCTGAAGACCTTAGGCCTTCTTTTGGAAGCTCTGGGGTTCTCTGACCCAGCTGCAGTTTGACAGGTTTTTAGGTGGAGAAAGGCTAGGCCATTCGTATGCAAAAGCCTCTGCACACAGCTTGGGTGGGGTTGTAAATTGGGTGGGGCGGGGTCTCAGGGAATCACCAGGGCGGATCAAACCACAATGGCTGCCAGTCTGCTTTGCCTTGGAGAGGTCCTGGGGTCTGTGTCCTGCGGCCCATGCAGGAACAATGATCGCTGTGCGCACCTCTGAGAGAAAGCTGCCCTCACGTTCCGGCCGATGCCAGACAGTCTAGTTTCTCTCCTTATGAGTCTGGGTTCCCAGATTCTCACCCGGAACTGGAGTTCAGAGCAGTCGGGAGCTTGTATCTCCCTCCCAATTGAAACAGACAACAGCGTACCCAGCTGCCAGCCCCTTTCTTGCGCGCCTCTGTACCTCTACACTTCCACACCTCTGCACCTCCTACATGACTCTTTCTTTCTAGTTGTAGAATTTCCACTCAGCCAGCCTTCCCGTGGTTCTGGATGATATTCGTTTTGTCTTTTAGTTGTAGTTTTAATGTGGTTGTGCGTGGCAGCAAGTTCAGGTGTTTACCTATGCCGCCAACTTGGTTGTCCCTATAATTATTTCTAAACTAAAGCTACGGATACTCCAAAGTGATCTTCGTTTCATTAAAGTAGTTTCAATATTGTAGCTACTGGATACAGGGAAAACAAATGAAATAGGTTTCCAATGGACATTCAGCAAACCTGAAAATGTGCACACATATAAGCCCAGAAAGTATATATATATATATTTGATAATAAAACACTTAATAGACTTATTCTGAATCCTCACGTTACTGAAAACCTGTGTATTTTAAGGTTGAAAAGTAAAAAGATTAATAGATTAATCCTCACATACATTTTATTACTCATAAGTCAGTGTCTCATTCTTTCAATCATACGAAATGTGGAGATTCCAACCCTAGGGAATGAGGTACCTCCCCTAAGGAAATGTGCAAGAAAATCAAAGCTTTCATTGTTTAAAGTGACCAAGTGTTTCGTTGTTTCTTTTTAATTAAAAGTGTTTACACAGAACTATAACATTTATTATTCCATTTTCTACTTTATTAAAAAAATTTATTTCAAATGCTTTCAGTTGGGATGGTGGACATGGAACCAGTATGTGATGCATAGCACGGCTGGCTTCAGAGCAGAGTGCTAAGAATGTCGTCAGCTTGTTATCCTCACCTTCTCACTTTCTGATACATTCTTTCTTAGAACTAATAAGAACTGAAGAGAAATCAGATAAATGACAGTGTGAAAATTGAATTGATGTGCAATTCTAGATCACTGCACGCGCTCTGAAACAGCAGTTTGCTTTCAGGTTTGCTTTAAATGTAACATCGACTCTTATTTGTGTTCTGGGTGTTATGGGCACCGTGAGCATGGTTTCTGAGCAAGGGGAACATTACTATTGAGAGATCCTTAAAGTCAACACATGAAAGTGTTATTCTGTTTACAGTGACATAATAATGATCTTATTAGCAGTGATACTGTGGCCATGGGGACCAGCTTGCCATCAGAAAATCAGGCGTGCATAGCCTTCTCTGTGTTTAAAAACTGTGAACTTGACAGGGGGATCGCTTTGTAAATTATATAAAAGTTTAACCACTATGCTGTATACCTGAGACTTACATGATATTGACTGTCAACTATCACTGAAAAAAAAAAGGGGGAATAATATAAATAAATAAATAAATAAAATAAAAACTGTGAACTTGGACAAGTTATTTATCCTCTTTAAGCCTCAATTTTGAGGCTGGGTTTTCTCACTGACATAGAACAGTACTATCTAAGAGTGGTTAGGATTTGACGATATAACCCTGTGAAGTCCTGGTTCAATAAATGACAAAGTGCTCAATAAGTGTTATGAATCATCATCACAATAATTATATTATTAGGTAATAATAATAATTACTTCTAGATTAACTTTCAGAGAACCATTAGCTGTTGCATTGCTCCCTCTTCTATGAGCTGGTTCTAGCTCACCAGCCAGGAAAGTATCCATAGATAGAGGTGGTATAGTGAGGCTTAAACTTTCTTCTAATTACATTCTAAAGTCAAACCTAAATTATTATGGGATTATCTGCTATTTATCACTATCTCTTCCTATCTCTCCATCCATTAGTGTTAATTATAACGTTATACATACATTGATTTATCATTGAGGAATCAGATAATGCTTTCACGAAAAACTTACCCTTCCACAATAGTTCTGTTAGCCAGTCGTATACAATGTTCCCAAAGTATATTAGACACGGGCAAGGGTATCCGAACTCTCTTAGAAACCTCATTTAACCTCCTGTTAAACTGTTCAAATTCCTAAGAAGACAAAAATCCCGGTTGTATGTGAATGTAATTATAATGCTGCATTGTTTTCCCATCTCAGTGGCAAAAAAGATTTAGGAGGACTTGGAATCAAACCAAGTAAAACCAAGAGATAATGCCTAATTTATTCAATTTGTTACACTTAGAAAAAAATCTTAATAGTGTTTAAATTATGTTGTAATACAGAGTATGTAAAATACATTTCATCTCCAAGGAAATAAGTGTCATCAACTGATTAAACAATGCTAACCATGTTCAAATGTTCTCACATCTCAATTTTTTTATGACTGTCAGTATGGATAAAAAGAGTTTGATAATCTATGTTTTTAAAATCCTTTAAAAGGCCCAGTTTTTAAAAAATGTTTTAATAAGCTTTAAATTCAGAGTGAACTATTTGTAATTTGTGGCTATCTATATTCCTTAGAGAACAATCTGATAAATTATTCTCCTTAAATATTTTTAAAGCAAATAATTATATAACAAATGATTTGAAAGTCTTTTAGCTGCAAATTTTTAGTAAGATGGACAAAATAAAACAAAATATTTTCAGTTATAGAAAACTGAAAATTTTTGTTACTTATTAGTAACTTTTATAATACCACTCTACTAAAAATAAAAATATGTGTAACCAATTTAGACAATTCCAGCTACATGAAAGCAGCAGATGGTTCACCCTTTAATAAATGTATTTCTGGTTTCTTTGGACTATTATTGCCTAAATATGTTCATTTACAAAAGTAAATGCTGTTGACCCTTCCTTGACAATATACTTCAAATAAATTTAAGGAGGCTTAAAATGGCATTTTTCTGCAATAGAGAAGTTACACAATGCTTAACAAGTCAAGATGGACATGTGTTCAAATTTTCTAATGGCACACAGGGAGAAAAAAATCTAATGTGATCATCACCAGTCAAGCTACCACATCATTACTATTATGTTATTCTTTGCTACTTTCTAAATCACAATTTTTTGAGGATTCATTTTGACAGTTAACTGCTTTTAATTATTTATGAAAAAAGTGCATCTTTAACCTACTAAGCTTACTTTTGAAAATAAGAGTTAAATAAGTAATTGCTCTTCAATTTTTCATCTCATGAATCTAGTAGAGCAGTAGTATTTGCTATTGTGTTTAATGCTTCTTTACAGTAAACTGTGCTTTGAATTTCAAGAGTTTTCATTAATACTTTAAAGTTAAAATTATATGCTTACTATATAAATGTCATTCTATTCATTGCTAAATTCATGTGCAAGAGTGCTGTTGATAAATAGTAGAACCATTTCTTTTACTGAGGATTCTTTTGAAGCAACAATGCAGAGTGCTTTTTACCTCTAACAGTTTAGACTTGGAAAAATAATAGAACAAAATGTATCATAAAAGTTTATGAAAACTTTTAAGCTGATAAAAACTGGGTTCAGGTTAACAATGTGAATAGCACTGGTTCTTTCTTACATATAGTACTGATGCCCCAGCCCTGGAGAAGGGACCATACCCTGCTGGGCACTGGAGCACTAGAGGTAGTCCACTGCTATCTCTGCTTTGATCATTGGCTTTGCTGACTGGTTCTCAATGTCCCAGGCTATTATTTATTGTCTTGGAAGCAGATAAAAATGTTTGTGTAAGTAAATGAGATAAAAGTCAGGAGCTTAAGGACCAATTTTCTTTTCACAGACAAACAGGAAAAACAAAATTTTTCTGAAAGCTCGTTTTCATTTTCCAGGATGCTCTTTCCTCACCTCAGACATCCACATGGCTCATGTTCTCACTTCCTTCAGGTGCCTCCTCAATTCTCACCATTATTGGAGTCCTCTAACCACAAGTAAATGGTATTCCTCCCCACCCACCCCCTGCCCCTCTCTATCTCTCTTCTGCTGGCCATTTATTTTTTCACAGGACTATTCCTCACCTGACACATCATATTTTAATTTATCTCTTTTCTACCGTCCCTCACTGGCATGTAAATTCCTTAATTCACAACTACATTGCCAGCATCTAGAGCAGTGCTTGCCACATGTCAGGTGATCTATAAATATCTCATGATGCATAATTTTTTAAAAAATGGCTATAATTCTTTCTAGAAAACTTATAAACATAAATCATTAAATGCAAAGGTATTTGCAAGACACATTGCAAAGGTAATGTGATTTCTGTAAAACACAACTTAGAATAATCGGGTGTATGGTCTCTTGCTAATATACATACAACTGTAGAAATACCTTTTTGTCTCCACAGCCATGGCTATTGAGGTTACATAACATGAGAATCAGCCAAGTCATGCCAATCAAACTCTAAGTCCAGTGGAAAATTAGTGAGCAAAACAAAAGATCTACAAAGTATTCTTGGGTCTAAAGGAACACAAAATTCAGAAAATAAGCCTAATCTAATTCAGGGACTTTAATATCAGATGCTAGAAATGTGGTAAGACTGTAACTATAACTCACTACTTTAGAGCGACTGCAATTATAAGAACAGTTCTCTTAGCACAATCATCTTTAACAAAGACATTTCCCAGAGCACTTGCCTTTAACAGTGCATCTACATATATGTTGTGCTGTGACATAATTTCCTTTACATCCCATTTCACGTTAGCCATCAGGAGCAGCATCTGTTCATAATCAATGGCTTTACCAGCTACGATCCAGTAAATTGGTTTGCGTAGTTCACTGGCAGTTGAGACTGTCTGAAATAAATTACACAGAAATGAAAACAAATGTTTTCTAAAGTATCAAATGTATAAAGGACATTTTGCTCCTATTTCTAGGACACATCATATCTGAAAATAAGTCATTATTCATTTGGAGTTTTATATTATGAAAATAATTTAATTCCAGGGCAAAGGTCTCACTCAAAACATAATTTTGAGACATTAAGTAAACTTGAGGCTATAGACAGTAGTTTCTAAAAGAACTACAGATTTTCTTGGACATAGCAAATACTTCTCAAGTTCTTTCACTTCTTTCCATCTCGACTCCCACTCTTCCCACCTCACAATTCCATCTGACTGCATTTCTGTAACTGCTCTCCAGCCGGTCTCCATGCCTCTAGGCTTGTCATCTCACATCCATTCTTCACATTGCCTCCCAAGTACACTTTCTAAAACACACCCCTGACCATGCCACTCACCTGGGTCAAATCCTCCCGTAGCTTCCCAGTACCCTTGGAATAAAGTCCCACTTCTGGCTGAGAGCCCTGTACCTCATGTGGCTCCCGCTTATCACTGCGCCATCTTTCTCGTCACAAGCCTGCTTCCCTGCCCTGGCAGCTGGAGTGTTTCAGCTGCCCACGTGCATCATGCTCTCCCTCCCCTGCTGTCCTTGGTTAAGCCATCCCTTAATTGGGAATATACTCCCCACTTGCCTAGCTGGTCAGGTTTAAACATCACTTCCTCCAAACAGCCTTTCCAGACAACCTGCTTCCAACCACACCCCTTTCCTCCCGCAGTCAAGGTTAAGTACCCTGCCGCTGATTCTTTTCCTCTTTTATATTTTAAATAACTGGCTTTCTCTCTCACTGGACTAAAAGTTATATGAGTTGCCCAATAAATATTTAATACAGCGATTCAAGGGTGAATAAACTAATATTCTAATCCAGCTTTCCAGGGATTTGGAGACTGATCACTAGTAAAAAGGAAACCAAACCAAACCCCTAACTAACGTGTGACAGTCCTCTCTGACTCCCAGTTGAAATGACACACGAGACAGCCCAGCTCTGACCTGAGAATAAAATTGCTGAAGGAAGGGCTTTTTGACTGCAGGCATCACAGCATCCAGATGCGGCTGAAGGAACTCAAACTGTTCAGCCAAGAACACCCTAAAGGGAACAAATAACCCGCCTTGTGAACACAGCACAGGAGTGAGAGCCTGCCGGTGTTTTTATAAAAAGTAGTCTTCAAGATCTCTAAGCAAAACTTTAACAATTAAAATTATTTTCCACTTTAGTGAACTACCTCTTGACATGCTCATTTACATTCTACATAAAAATGAAAGCTCAACTTATCACTGAATGTGAATTGAGGTGGAAGAACGGTGACTTCAAGGGAGCTGATTTGGACACAAAGGTGTAGTTATGCTGCTTTGCATGTTAAGATATGAGCACAGATAACACAAAACATTGGAGAAAGATTTGAAAGGATTCCTTTTAAAGATCCCATTTAATTACATACAACAGACCCCTGAATTCACAGATTTAACATCTGACACTTATCAGAAGTTACCCAACATTCATAACATGCAACAAACGAACTCGACTGAGACACACATGTGAGCTTCAGGTCCGGAGGCTGGGGTGTAGGAGCCGGAGACACCCGGCTGGAAGACGGCTGGCAGCCTCACCGTTTTTCTCTATTTTTTGTTATGTACACAAAAATCCTTAAGTTAGAATTGACTACATTTCATGGGAGAAGTTATACACTTCAGTTGTGTTAAAACCTGGGGGATTTATAAAGGTCAGGATGCACTCTTGGTGATGTCAAGGGTCGACTACATTTAACACTGAACTGACAACGTAACTGGTTTCTCCAGAACCATGATTCAATAGAAAATACAGGAGAACATTTTTTAAAGTTTTACTTAAAGCAAGGATCATGTTGCTAAAGATTGAAACTTAAAAGATTTCCCTCCTCCCATTTATGTAACCGAAAACCAAATAAGCAGTTTTAAAAATCCATTAGTAATCTATTTTAGGGTATACTTCTCAGAAATACACATTGATATTTTGAAGTGGAAGATATATACAGCTAGAAGTCTAATTATACAAGGCTTACTTTAATAACCTTTCTTAAATATTCAATGGCAAAGTAACTGTTTTTAACAACTTACAAGGATTCTGTGGCTACCACTCTTTCAGCCAACCCATATAATGTATCCCCGGAGGTCAAAACCACTAGGTGACTTAGGTGTGGGCTTGGGACCTTCTCCTTTCGCTCTTCTGCTGCTGTGAGTGTGGCAGTAGGATCAGCTGCAACTTCCTGAAAATACAGCACATACATACGCAGTCTGAAACAACAAATCTAACAGCAATAAACCACGTGATTTTACCAAACTGGAACTATAATTCAAACACTCTCAGGCATGCATTAACGACATTTAGTTCTTGCTCTCCCCCGCCCCCCCTCCCCGCCCTCTTTTTATATTTTCTAACTGCTGGAACATTCCTTTTCATACTAAGTGAAAATGATTCAACTCTACATGCTATAATCTGTGTATGAACTACAGTTGGCCAACACAAGGAATCTTCATGAATCGAGAGATGTTTCAGAGAGACAACAGTAAGAGATGACCTTCAAGAACTTACAAATGAGGGAAAAGAAACTGTCCCTTGAGAACTAAGCTAAGTATCAAAATTATGGTGTGATTCACTATTTCACACCCAAGTCTAACCAAGGTAACTTTGAAATAATCTCAAGAAAGCAGGATTAGAATGTAGTTATAAACTGAAACAGAACCAACTGTCTGGGACAGATTATTGATGAGAAGGAAGATGGTTACTGGGAAGAAAAGAAAGGGATGTCCCCAAAGCAGGGAGTGTTGAGCTTTAAAGATCCTCAAAGAAAAAATTAGACACAAAAAATTAGACACACAAAAACATCTGAAGTGCAAATGTAAATCTAGATTACTTTTTAAAGCAATTACATAGTCGTAAATTGCCGACATTTTCCTTATGAATAAAAGGGACATCAAATGCATAGGACTCTGGGAGCATAACTTAAGTATATAAATTTAGCAAAATGAAAATGAAACATTATAAAACCCTTCAAATTAGAAAATGGTTTAATTCTTCATTAGTTCTTTTTTATATCCTATCTTCTTCTAAAGATAATGTCTCTCTTCATCTCTAATTACTGAATTAGCATTTAAAAGTTATTTGGGAACAACTGTGCTTTCTCTAGAGAGAATCAGGATAAGGAAACTATGCAAGTTAATCAATGTTGCAGTTCCATTATTTATTTCCTTCTACTTAAAAGGAAAACAAGCATCCCACTCCTAAAAGAAAACACAACCCACAAAATCACATACTGTTTGGTACCAACTGGTTGCTGGTGTTATTTAGTGTAATTCTGGTGGATGCTCCCTCATCATCTTCCAGACTGTCCAAGTGCAGAACCCTGGAGTCATTCATGACCCCCTTCCTCCTCGCCTCCATCACCGCTAAACAAACACCTATCTTGTTTGTTTCTTCCTCATGTCACTACTTCATCAGGACCAAGATCACAGCATTCTTAACTGAACTATTCTAAATGCCCCTCATAGACACCTCTTCCACTAGCTTATCCTGTTTCTACTCCACTTTCCACAGGTTTAACTGGCTGTCTTTTCTATAATACAGAAGTGATATTTCTAAAATGCAGACATGATCATACCACTCCCTTGCTTAAAAGTCCCCATTCCGTACAGGTGAAAGCCTAATCTTGTGCCATGATATTATGCCTTTACAAATGACACCAGCTACCTGGCCAGCCTCATTTCCAGGTAATCTCCGTCCTTCAGGTCTAGCCACACTGGCCTACTTGCTATATACCTGGCCTATTGACCCTCCTGTTGAACCAGCCCCGCCCCCTCAGCCCCACCCCCTATCTGCCTAGCTCTCTCCTCTGCAGTTTTTAACTCTGAGCTCGTATTTACCTCCTTCCTATAATGTTCTCAGTCTCCCAAGAATTAGTGCCCTAGCTGGTTTGGCTCAGTGGATACAGCATCGGCCTGGGACCAAAGGGTCCCAGGTTTGATTTGGGTCAAGGACACGTACCTCAGTTGCAGGCTCCTCCCCAGCTCTGGCCCTGGTCAGGACGAGTACAGGAGGCAACCAATCGATGTGTTTCTCTCACATCGATGTTTCTCTCTGTCTTTCCCTCTCTCTTCCACTTTCTCTAAAAATCAATGGAAAAATATCCTCTGGTGAGGATTAAAAAAAAAAAAAAAAAGAATTAGTATTTTACCTGTATCAATGTTTGTTTGTTTTTTAAAAAAATATATTTTATTGATTTTTTACAGAGAGGAAGGGAGAGAGATAGAGTCAGAAACATCGATAAGAGAGAAACATCGATCAGCTGCCTCCTGCACACTCCCCACTGGGGATGTGCCCGCAACCAAGGTACATGCCCTTGACTGGAATCGAACCTGGGACCTTTCAGTCCGCAGGCCGATGCTCTATCCACTGAGCCAAACCAGTCAGGGCTTACCTGTATCAATGTTATCGACACATACACATTTGTGTATGTGCCATAAATTACACTATATCAGTTACCCCTGCCTCACTGTGAGTTCTCAGAAGATAGGGACAGATTTCATCTGTGTCACTCAAGACCTTGGCATGACTCCTGGCATTAGCAGGCCCTCGTTTAATTAACAGAGATGATGATAACAGTGAGGATGATAAGAGTCTTCATTTCCTCTCCCTTTGTTCTCTTTCAAGCCCATTCCAATCAGGCTTTTGTCTGCCACACTTCAAAGAAATAGTTATAAAGGTTCCCAGTGGCCTCCTTGTGGCCAAATCCAACAGTCTGTGCTGAATATCCATGTTATTTAACCCACCGCAGCATTTTACATGGCTGATCTTAAAAAACTTTCTTCCCTTAGTCTCCAGGTCCCCACACCCTCCTGGTCTTTCTCCTCCACCACGGGCCACTTTGAAGACTCCTTTGCTAATCTGTCCTCCTCTCCCTGACCTTCAAATACCAAAGAGCTTCACAGTTCAGTTCTTAGACTTCTCTCACTTACATTCTACTCCCCAGTTAATTTCATCCAGTCCCACAGTTCTAATGCCATCCACATGCCAATAGCCCAAAATTTGCATACTAGTGCTGACCTCACTCTCACCTTTAGCACATTTAACATATGAACGTGAACTCTTGGTGTCCTCCTCAATTATGTCCCTTCTAAAAGTCTTATCCATTTCCAATAATGGCACCTCCATTCTCCAGAAGTTAGATGTCATCCTTGGCTCCTCTCAGTATCATACACCACTTATACATCAACAAATCATGATGGGTCCAGATTCTAAGGTCTCACTACTTCCTCCACTACCTCTTTGGTACAAGTTACCTCATCTCTCTCTTTTACTGTTACACACTGAAGCCAAGGTAATTTTCTTTTAAATAATTGATATGATGTCAATTCTGCTTAAAGCTCTTCAATGGCTTCCTGCCTTCCTTAAAGTAAAATCCAAAGGCTCGGCTCTGGCTACCTCTCTGGTTTCATCTACCATGGACCCTCTTGCTTTCTTCATTCCAATTATACTGGCCTCTTTGCTATTCCTGAAATATGCCAATTATGGTCCTACCTCAGGTTTTTTTATATTCCCTCAACCAAAACATTCTTCCCCAAAACATCCTCTCCCTACTAGAAAATAAGCTGCACATGGGTAGGGAGTTTCGTCTGGTGTCCCCCTCCCCACCAAAATTATACCCTTAACTCCCAGAACAGTGTCTGGCATCATGTTCAATAAATAGGCACTAAATTAATGTTTGCTGGATAAATGCATTCTCATCCAGGTAGCTCACTTCCCTATTTCTTCAGGGATCTATTTCAATGTTATCTTCTCAAAGGGGCCTCCTCTGTTTATCTAAATAAAATCACATGATTTTTCTCCTCTTTCTACCCTTTCCTAGTTCTTTGTAACTCTCAACACAATCTGACATTAAATGAGATATTCATCTATTCTTATTTGCCTCCTTCACTAGAGGGGACCATCAGTCTTCCACAAAGTACCTAGGAAATCAATATGAACAACAAATGAACAAACAAACTCACAGACACCAGTATGGTGGTTACCAGAGGCAAAGGGTGGTAGAGGGGTAGAAAAGGGTACAGGGGATCAGATATATGGTATTGGAAGGAGATTTTACTTTGGGTGAAGACACAATGCAATATACAGATGATGTATCATGAAATTGTCCAAAAAATAAAGAATAAAATGTGAAAGAAAAACAACAATACATATAGCTATCCAACTATTGTGCATCCCCTGAGTCTTGTCCCAAAGAGCTCTTTGCCTTCTATTTTCAACACCTCCTATAGCACTCTATTTTTTCTTAGTTCAGAGTTGTGAACATGCACCTCAGAGCAAGTCAAAGAATGATAAGGAGACCTAAAACCTTGAAACAAGAAAAACTAATAAAGGAATTGGGGGAAGAGAAAATTCACCTGGGCCATATGACTAGGCTAGTCAAAGTGGCCCCAATGGGGTAAAAATAGTAATAACAGAAGATAACCCCAGCAAGATAGGTTTGGCTGCATCATACCAAAGTACATGGTGTCAAGCAGAAGTGTAAGGCGGGAAGGGCTGCTGGGGGTTGTTATGAGTTCCCAATGAAGGACAAATTCAGTCAGAAGCTAACAGCTACTCTGTATGTATGCATATTCTATAAGTTCAATGAGCACAGATAAGCTTTCTTTTGTGATTGTATGAGCGGAAATCTGGAGTATTATGCTCTACAAGTACAACAAAGTCTCCTTCTAAGCATCGAACATACACTCTTTTAAATTATTTTGTAATTAAATTAACAAAAACTGATGTGAACTTTCTGCCAATATGCACCAGCTCAAACTCAAAATAGCTCCAGAGTAACCATGAATACCACACATTTATAACAGCAGAGTAACCTCTGAATTTCATTCTTTCAGGATCAGATATCGCCTTCTCTACAACATATTTATAAAGTTAAAAGGTTTTGAATTTAGATCCTGGTTAACCTAGGATAGAAGAGGGAGATGGAACTAGAAGGTGATGGAAGGCAAAGAAAGGATATAATCTGAAGCCTGAGAGAAATGAAATTTGTATTTGGGTGCCACAGGAGAGATCAAAAGCACTTACTAAACTACCTCCTGACCTCCCTCCAATTCTAATGTGTTGAGTTCTCCCTTTACTCACACAGCTCTTTCACATAAAACATTCTTGTAGAGATAATTGGAATTGTTCCCTCCAGTTCAAAAGGTTTCCATTAGGATGCCTTCCATTGCTCCCAGTTAACAATGGTATTTTAGGCATAAAAATTATGGTAATTATCTGCTTAAAGGCTAAAGTTCTATGTTTACATTTAGGGAAATAGTGCTTGAAGAGAGCAAGAGAATCACAAAAATGTCAAGCTGACATAAATAATGGTATAGTAAACGGATCAGTGTTTCAGTTATACCAGTAAAATAAGGAAAGGATATAAAACCTATTGAAGACACTGAGAAATAAAACCTTAATCAATCTTTATTCTCACAGTTAGAGTCATATTTTTTTAGCCTTTCCTGCCACCAATTATTACTACTAAGACAATTCATATTTATGAACTTTTCTGGATGAATTTAAAATACATTTTTATTATCAAAGACTTAAAAGTTGGCCAAAGGTCTTAAGCAAACAATTTAGCATCATCAAGTGGAAAGGGGGAAATTCACATTTCTGGTGCCATTATCACCTATACCAGCTCCCTTTCCTACTCTTCCCTTATCAGACCCATTTTCTTAGACTTTTACTTGATGTGTCAAGCAAATTTTCTTAGTTTACATTGAATTTATATGATAAATGATTTCAGGTGGCATCTTTAAGACCATAAGGGTTCCACTTGCTTTTTACAGCTAAGCAAAACTTAAAGATAAATATGGAGAAAATAAAATTACTAAAAAAGTGCTTATTAAAATTTTGACTAATGGAGAAATATAAGGAAAAATACTACTTCAATTTAGTGGTTCCATATTGAGTAGGCTATATTTTAATAACAAATCAATGTATTGACTAACAAGAAATCAATTAATGTTCTCTGCTAATCTAGATGCAACTTAATGAAGTGAAGAAAAATAATACACCAGCTTGTGAAAACCTGAGATCAAGGTCTAGTAAATGACAGATATATTTTCTAAAATAATAAACCAACGCTTATGAGAAATAATTTAACATGTAAAACACTAGAAACTAATGGAATATTTAAGAAAAGTGTCTAATATATTGCTGTAGAGCAACGATTTTCAATCGGTGTGCCACAAGAATTTTTAAGACACACAATACCTGGCTATTTAGTCAGGGGCACTGATCTCCTTTCCCTTAGAATGTAAAATAAATAGATGACAACAGCCAACACAATAGCCGTCCAATGTGAATGAATCAAAGCTATACCTAAATTTTTGTCAGATCGGCAAGAAATATGTTTTTTTTGGTGTGCCGCAGAATTTTAGTAATTATTTTATGTGTGCCATGAGATGAAAAAGGTTGCAATTGCTGTTGTAGCGGCTTATCCTCCAAAGGAGTAAGGACAATGGAGAGATCCGGTCAAAGAGCAGCTCGCCTTACAAACTGGAATCACTGTACAGTCTTGTGATTCAAGGTGCTGTCTTTAAGAGATGGGAAGAATAAGGACGTAAAGAAAAGGTGTCTTTAAGAGACAAGATGCCAAAGGGAAAAACAGGCATATTTACTTATTGGGAAGAGAGGTGTAGTTGGTTTTTAAAAACACATTTCTAAATCTGACTACCAGTTCAGGAGAAAATTTATCCAATGAACATAGAACTAGTCAGACAGATTCTACAGATACACTGTTATCAGCAGATGGGTGGCAGCTGGTCTCAAAGAAACCCTAATGCGGTCCCATGGTTTACATGGCCATGCTATTTCGTTATACACTGGATGGTGAAATTGGAAGTATTAAATGCATGCCTTAAGGTTCAAAGCTGGAACTGTGCTTTGACCATCAGAAGTTAGTCACTAGTGGAGATGACAGAAAAACATCAGAGTGAATGACTCTAATGGTAAATTACAGCCCATCAATCTTGAGGCACTTAGGAAGAAACAAGAAAAACTTCAGCAACAGACTAAGATCCAATGGTAAAGGTTATACTAAGTATCAAACAAGGAGAAGCAAAATCAAAACATAGATAAAGGCTAATGGGGTTGAAAGCCAATGGACTTTGAGAGAGAGAGAGAGAGAAAGAGAGAGAGAGAGAGAGAGAGAGAGAGAGAAAAGATGGCTGGTGTGCTTTGACTCTGAAAATGAAGATCAGGATTAAACGGATAAGGCCAAGAAAACAAGCCAGGAGACACGAAACTCACAAATTTGGAGTTTATTCATTTACTTTACAAACATTTACTGAAGAAATGCCATGTGCCAAAGTGCTATGAAAAAAATACATATATTTTCCATATGTACATATTTACAAATATGCGCAAGGCAAAAAGATATCCAAATGGTAAGGAAGATGGTGAAACGGATACAGGTTATTTCCTGCGCTCACCTGAGATAATGGTACATGCCTCTCGCTTTATTCATCTCTCTGCTCAAAGATCACCACCCTGTCACCCTGCTTCATTTTCTTCTTAGCACTTACAAGTATCTAACACTATATTATGTATTTGTTTATCTGTCTCTCTGCCCCAATAAAATATAAGTTCCAAGAAGACAGGAATTACCTCTTTTGCACAAACTGATGAATGCCCAGCACTACAAGAATGCCTGGCATATAATAATTATTTCAATAAGTGTTCCTTAAAAGACCGAATGATTACATTGTTTTATAAAAACATCATAACGGAAGTATGCACATAATACAGAGCATATGAGAAAAGTGGGAAATGATTGCTTGTTTAGGTTGATGAAGGAACAAAGTAAGATTCGGGGACCCCTGGGGTTAATGTAAGTGCAGAGAAACATAGTGAACAGCAAAAATCTCTGGCTCCAGTAACCAACCATAAGCAAAAGATGTTCTTCTTTTAGATGCTTATGCTAGCTTGAACACTACAGAGCATCAGCCCTGTGTGGTGATCTAACCTATCTTCTTAAAACATGCATTTCATCATGTGACATAGTCAAGAACCCAGACTTCCCACTGCCAGCCAGTTAGCGCACACTTGAATCTCAAGGCCATTTAGAAAGCGGTCCTGAAACACTGCAACGCCACGCTCGGCAGATACCAGTGCCCACCACAAAGACCTGCCAAACTCTGGACTTGCTCCCACCTCAAAGCCCTTGCTCAGACTCTGAACCTTAATCTGAATGCCCTTCTTCTTTTTCCCACGCAGCCCATACCTGTTCATCAAAGTCTAGCACAGGTCCCACTTCCTCCTTCAGACATCCTGACATGACATATGCACATGCACCTTTCCTCTCTTTGAACTTGTAGTGGAAGAATAGCCAACGTCATTTTCGTCTATGTGTACGAGTTTTCACTCTCCAATCAGACGATAGGAACCCTCCACTTGACTTCCTCTGAGTACTCAAGGTAAGTCTTGGGCACTCATTATACACATAGACATACATTTATATGCAGTGGATTAGATGGCTAATTTCTATTTTCTATAATCCCAAAGAATTGATTCCAAATGATCACTTACCATATCAATGAGGCTCTCTTGTATTCTGTTTAAAGTTGTTCTTAGTCTGCTACTACTAAGGCCTAGTCCTGTTGATTCCAACTGGAAAAGAAGAGGAAAGATATGTTAAATAGGTGTGGACATAATCTAGCAAATGTCATAACTTCAAATTAACCAAAGTGAAGCATCTGATGAGTTTTCACTCACTCAGCCTTTCCCAGCGGTTCTCAACCTGTGGGTCGAGACCCCTTTGGCAGTCAAACGACCCTTTCACAGGGGTCGCGTAAGACCATCCTGCATATCAGATACTTACATTACGATTCATAACAGTAGCAACATTACAGTTATGAAGTAGCAACGAAAATAATGTTATGGTTGGGTCACAACATGAGGAACTGTATTTAAAGGGCCAGAAGGTTGAGAACCGCTGCTTTAGAGGGTTTCCAAACTCCATTTAAAAATCCCAAAACATCAAGCAAAGAACTCAGACCTTAGCCCTTAGGAATAAGAAACTGTTTATACATGTGCATTTACTTACAGGTCACAATAGCATCTATCAATCTAATAAGTTTATCAGGATAGAGTTTACCAGAATTTATTTCCAAAAAGTTACTATTTTTAGTTTAAAATCTTTATATTTTAAACACTTAAAGACAGTATACTGTGCTGTATTTCTGAAGAAGCATACTAGTGTAGTGTTGCTAATTTATTTTTAACACAAATTAGAAACAGCCTAAATCTTCATTCAAAAATTAATGAAATTTTCGTTATGCTCAGTAAACATTTCACAGTATAGAATTCTCTTCACTACAACAAACCCAAAGCATTTATAAAAATCTTCACACAAGAACATAAATGAGAAGTGAGACTTGACTGTTAAGAAGTGAAAAGTTGGCTCCTTGAGTGTTGATTTGATTGAATATAAATTTAAAGGTGATCATAGATACATATAGATATATGGAAAAATGTTAAGATATTCTATATGAGACAAAAACTTAAAATGTTATTAATAGTAATCTATAAAATACATTGTCTCAGTAATTGATTCATAAAAATTATATGTGTGTGTGTGTGTGTGTGTGTTGCCCTAGCTGGTTTGCCTCAGTGGATAGAGCATCGACCTGGGCACCACAGGGTCCTAGGTTCGATTATGGTCAAGGGCACGTACCTTGGTTGCAGGCTTCTCCCTGGCCTGGGCCCTGGTCAGGGCTCATATAGGAGGCAACCAATAGATATTTCTCTCACATTGATGTTTCTCTCTGTCTTTCCCTCTCTCTTCCACTCTTCCTTAAATCAATGGAAAAGTATCCTCAAGTGAGGATTAACCAAAAAACAATTAAAAATATATATGTGTGTGTGTGTGTGTGTGTGTGTATGAGTACACAAGCATACACACACATTATTGTTCCTCACATCTTCCTGAGATACAAGAATGAAAAATTACTTACACAAGATATGTTAGAAAGCTTCTAGCCAAAATAGTTGTATAATGGCATGGTGTAGTAAAACATGAACTAATTTTATATGGTAACTTTACAATACTTTATTTTTGCTAGGTATAACTTTAATTCATTTTCTTCTTTTTTCATTAGGTATTATATATAGTTAAATTCATCCATTTTTAGTAAAATTTGGTAATTTTATACAGCTTTGTAACCAGCACAATCAAGATATAGAAGTTCCCTCACCTTTAAAAATGTCCTCAAACCTTCTGCACTTCATCACCTCCCTTATCCTTTTACCCTTACTTAACCCCTGATCTGCTTTCTGTCTTTGTAGTTTTGCCTTTTCTGAAATTCCATATAAATGGAATAATTCAGCA
Organism: Myotis yumanensis; assembly: GCF_028538775.1. Classification (NCBI taxonomy): domain Eukaryota; kingdom Metazoa; phylum Chordata; class Mammalia; order Chiroptera; family Vespertilionidae; genus Myotis; species Myotis yumanensis. Next base: position 47,660,170 of record NW_027223760.1, on the reverse strand, counting down.
TGTAGTCTTATGTTTAGCATGCTTTTGAGATTCATCCATGTTGCAAGACTATTAGTATTTATTGCTCTTTTACTGCTTAATAGTATTATACAATATGGACACATCTTCCTCACATCTGTTTACTTATTCACCAGTCAATGAATATTTGGGTGCCAGTTTGGTCTACTTGAATAATACCACCTGAATATTCATGTCTTGCTTTTGTGTAGACATACACTTTCAGTTCCTTTCATTTCTGGTTAATATGACATATATTTAACTATACAAGGTACTGCCATACTGTTTTCCAAAGTGGCTGTACCATTTTGTATTTTCACAAGCAATGTATACAAATTCCAGATGCTCCATGTGATGGATGGACTGTTTGTTGTTCCCCTCCACTCCCAACTCAAATATTCAAGCTCTAACCCCCAATGCAATGCTACTTGGAGATGGGGCCTTTGGGAGATAATTAGGTTCAGGTGAGGTGATGAGAGTGGGGCTCCCATGCTGGGATTAGTACCATCATGAGAAGAGACACCAAAGAGCTTGGTCTCTTTCCACAGGAACACAGAGAAAAGGCCATATGAGAATACAGCTAGGGGGCTGAAATTCTAACATTGTTTTCTGGAGTTCATAATAAATGTATTACATACAACAACTATAATAGAGTATTAAGGGATATGGACTTATAAGAAGGCAAGTTTACATATATTGTGTAAAGCAGTGCATTTTAAACAGTAAATGGTCTGTGAAATGTTAACAATGTATATTATAATCCATAGGACAACAATGAAAAATAATACAAAGAACTTTAACTGTTTTGCCAACAGGAAAATTAAAGTATAACTTAAAAAATTATATAATCAGAAAAGGCAGGAAAGGAGGAATCAAAAAACTAAAAAGAGGTGTGAAAATCGCCAGCTATCATTAAGTTTTTTCATTTTCTCTTTGAAATTTTTTTATTAATTGATGAGAGAGAGGGAGAGAGATTTTTGTGGTTCCAGTTATTTATTCATTCATTGGTTGATTCTTGTATGTGCCCTGACCCTCCAACAGATGACTGAGCTGCCCAGACTGGGCCTTTCCTTTTCTCTCGAATTCTGTCAATTATTGCTTCATCTATTTGAACCTCTGTTCTTAGGCACATTTATTATACACACTTATTATCATTGTGTCTTCCAGTTGAACAGTTGAACTGACCCTTAGATCATTATGAATCCCTCTATCTGTGGTAATAAATTTTGTTTTCAAATTTATTTTATCTGATCATTACTGTTTACATGGCATATCCTTATAATTCACATGCTTTCAACCTAGGTGTGTTTTTTGTTAGAAAGTATGGGCTTTGTTTTTAATCCATTCTGACCATCTCTGCCTTTAGAGTGTTTAGTCCATTAACACTTAATGTGAATATTGGTTGGGATGTAAACACATACACCACACACCTCTTTTTAGTTTTTTGATTCCTCCTTTCCTGCCTTTTCTGATTATATAATTTTTTAAGTTATACTTTAATTTTCCTGTTGGCAAAACAGTTAAAGTTCTTTGTATTATTTTTCATTGTTGTCCTATGGATTATAATATACATTGTTAACATTTCACAGACCATTTACTGTTTACAATGCACTGCTTTACATAATATATGTAAACCTTGCCTTCTTATAAGTCCATATCCTTTAATATTCTATTATAGTTGTTATATGTTCATTTATTATGAACTCCAGAAAACAATGTTAGAATTTTAGTTTAAACAGCTATATGGTTTATAAAGAAGTTAAAGGGAAAAATAAAAAATATTTTTTAAAAATATATTTTATTGATTTTACAGAGAGGAAGGGAGAGGGATAGAAACATCGATGAGAGAGAAACATCGATCAGCTGCCTCCTGCACACCCCCTACTGAGGATGTGCCGGCAACTAAGGTACATGCCCTTGACTGGAATCGAACCTGGGACCCTTCAGTCTGCAGGCTGGTGCTCTATCCACTGAGCCAAACTGGTTAGGGCTAAAAAATATTTTTTTATATTTCCCCAAGTAGTTTCCATTACCAATGCTCTTCATTCTTTTCTGAGGACCCACGTTTTCATGTTGTATCATTTTCCTTCGACCTGAAAAACTTCCTTCATCATTTCTAGTATTACATGTCTAGAAAACCACATCTAAGAGCATTTCGTTCCCCAAAGTTTCCATTTTAATGCATATGATAAAGGATCTAGAACTTTTCTATCTGATATGACAGTCACTAGCCACGTGTGGCTATCTATAATAATAAAAGCATAATATGCTGATTAGACCTGACGACCTTCCAGACAAAGTTGCGGCTGCAAGGGCCGAGCCCCTTGCACGAATTTCGTGCACTGGGCCTCTAGTTTATATATAAAGATAAAGTAGGGAAAATTAAAAACAACTTAAATTTCAGCTCCTCAGTCACACTAACCACATTTCAGGTACTCAATAGCCACATGTGGTTAGTGGCTACCATATTAGGCAGTGCAAATACAGAACATTCCATTAGGGCAACATTTCTCTTGGCCAGCACTACTGTAGAGGCACAGCCCAGGTGACAGAGGGAGGCTCATCAAAAAGACAGAATGATTCTGACAATTAGCTAAAATTCTAGAATATCTTTTTTTCTTTAATATTTATATACTGAGTTTCCAAAATCACAGTGAGGAAATAGTACATATTTTATAGTAACATAAATTCTTCATCAACACTTTGTCTCTGATTATATTAGAATTCCTTCTAAGGAACATTTTGGAGAATTAAGATCACAGGAAATTCAGATGCCATATTAAAAGATTATATCATTTATATATTTATAATCACAGCAAAGATATGAACATTTATACGATGACTGTAGTTATCCATTAAAATTCACATTTTAAAAAGGTACAAAATAAAGTCTATTAAAAATATCATATGTTTATAGAACCAAACAGTATGCGTTTGCACAGAAAACTATCAAACATCTAGGTGAACCACATAATAATTACCAAATATCAGGTCGATTACCTGCCAAATACTGTGTTGTTCTCCATAGGAGTAGAAAAAGACAAACTCAATAAGAGCTTTGAAAACACAAAATGGAGGAGCAGAAACATTAGTTCTGTGGCAGGCAGATGGTTTAGTTCAAAAATTTTCAATTATTTTAATAAATATTTTCCATTATCTTCTGAATGTAGTAGTGCCTGCTAAGGCTGTTAGCCAATATTTAAAACATCTCATTTACTATGTGGTAATTATGCACTGGGCTAGATCTGAACCAGGCAACCTGCACATCTTTCATTGCCAAAATACGTCGAGGTTAGAAACAGATGCTGTATTTTTTCTGCCAAAAATCTGAATAACATACAATATGTTTATCATATCAAAGCTTAAAATTAACATATAAATAAGGCAATTAGGCAGGCAGAAAGCTGATATCAATAATTTTGTTGGGTTTTTGATGAATAATTTTCAAAATAATGCTATTTGTGTATTTTATACAGAGGGCATGAACTGAACTTTACATTTGAAAAATAAATAGATTTTAAAACAAGCAGACTTTCTCCTCAAAGGTTGACTTACTGAATCATTCCGACCAAAGAAGGTATATACTGCATATAAGTAATAATCAAATAGCTGAGACATGAAATGGATGACATCAAAGGCAATTGGCTTGAGAATGTTCATCATCTGCATATATTTACCTGAAAATAAAAAGTAGATCAAAATTAAAATTGGTTATTTGTAATTATAAAGTGACAATAAAATTATTTACTAAAATATTTTTTAAAATAAAATATTATATTCCACACTAGCCACATTTCAATTATTCAACAGTCATTTGTGGCTAGTGGCTACTATATTGGGCAGCAAGATACAAAACAGTCATATCATCTTGGAAAGTGCTATTGGACAGCACTGATATAAATAATACCTACAAAGATGTTTTACATCATCATTTTTACTGTCTGTCAAATATTCATGGGAATTCTATACTGTTTACAAATAACACTGTGCAAACACACAACACAGTTCCTCATTTCTTAGAGATTCCACTTGAAATAATTGCTTCAAAAATGTTTAGGTATAATAAAACAGAAGACAATGTATTTGAGAAAAAGTGGTGTTTTTTGTTTTTGTTTTTTTAATAAGGAAAAGTAAAAAGGAAAAAGGCAAGAAGGAAAAGGGAACATGGAAGGCACTTCCCATTCCCCTAAACCGTAGGCCTGTGAAATCTTATGTCAAAGGCCAGGAATATTTCTTTATCACTACATCACTCAAGAGCTGGGTACTCTCAAAATGCCAAGAACATATATTCCTCATTCCTTCCTTTGGGAGATGCCAGGATTCCATTCTCCTTCCTTTCAACATATGATAGAGTTATGGGGAAAAAAAAAAAGTAAAAACCCAAATGTATGCATCTATAAACTTGTTAATGTATTTGAAGGGTGCATGGGAGAGGGGCTGAATCAAATAACAAATAATAACAAGTCCCTACTGTTTCTTTTTTATGGAAAATAATAGGGAAAGAAGCATATCTATTAAGAATGTTCTTCTACAGAAGATGTTAAAACAGGCCATTTGCTTCCTTTCCAAATGAGTAAATAATTCAAGTGCTGGCTCCACTTTATGTCACTGCTGTAAATTTTAATTGGTACTATTGAAGATGCCATGACTCAAGAGAAAACATATTAATGGCAATAGAAAAGAATGACAAATTCACTCTAATAGAAATGTCTACTATCAAAACCATGTCTTTATTACCAAGAGCTCAGTACATCTGTCATAATTTACATGAGATGATAAATAATAGTCAGATGGTCAGAAAGAGAAACACACACCACACACACATCGAAAAGTAAAAACCATTCAACTGAGATTTCATTCTTCCTCCTACTTGTAAGTCTTTTGTTTCAGAATCATATTTGCAATTATGTCACAGACATTCTTTTATTAATCACAATTGAAAAATATTTGAAGTATATGCTCCTATGGATCACTATACAGATATTTCATTGACTACAATCATGCAGTTTATTAAACTGTAACTATTTACACATAAAATAATAAGACACTGTGAAGAAAAATAAAAGGAAAAATGTTATATTACATGACTTTAACCCGTAAAAGCAAAAGAGAGATGAATAGGTAGAATGAGGAAGAATGCCAATATCTGGGTTGGGACATATCCAGAATACAAAGCTTCTTTCCATTCCTAATAATAAGATTAAGCATTGTTAACATAATTAATCTTAAGGAAGAATATAAAAATAATTATTAATAGGTAAAACATTTAAATGTGCATTCAGAAGGAAAGAAAACTAGATGTTCCCCACTACTCTGAAAAAAAACAAATTTACACAACTATATTCATTCATTCATTCAATCAATTAATTCATATAACCAACACTTTTGAAGGCTTACTATGTACTCTGGCCTTGTGTTAAGACCTAAGGAATTAGAGTCCCTGCTCTCACACCTTAAATGATCATACATGGATGGCAGCCACCGATAAGCAGGTGACCAGTGTATTAAAACGTATGAGAGTGAGGACTCTGTCTTTCCAGTTCAAGAGAGCAGAGTAGTGTTTGGAGGCCTGCGGAAGCTTATATACCTCCTCACTACTGAATTTAAAGAGAACTTTACCATGAAGTAAGCCTATGTCTACGACGAGATGAGAGTGAGGAGGTAAAGGTGGGTAGGTATGATTATCAGAAAATGAGAAATCTCAAAAAGTTTTTAGACCAGGGTTTGGCAAACCTTTCCTTTAGAGACCACAGAGGAGAAAGGTCAGGCTCTGTATGCCAGGTCTCTTTGGTAACTACTCTGCTCTGCTGCTCTCTTTTCAACTACCCCACTCTGCCTTCCTGGCACAAAAGCAGCTATAGGCAAAATGCAACAAGGGAGCAGGGTGCATTCCAATAAAACTGTATTTACAAAAATAGGCAGCCAGACGATTTGGCCTGTAGGTTCGTTTCCCAACTGCTACACTAGATGACAGACAGTAAGTGGGGGCAGATTGATGGAAAAAAAACGCAAAGACATTAGTAAAACATAAGAGGACCACAAAGGGAGATATTAGCTAGGATGGTCACTACTTGGAATCAGCAGGTACAGCAAGAGAACAGGAGAGAGAAATGGGGCTGAAAAATGACAGGTTAACTGAAGGTCCACATATGGGACAAACTTACCTCTCATCCCCCTTTTCTGGACAATTACAATTAGAAGAAAGATAAACAGAAAGAGACCAAAAAAGTGCCTCCATTCTGGTGACAAGGAGTGATGGGGTGGAGACTGCTACTTTTCATTACAAACTCTTCTTTATTATTTAATGTGTTACCATGAGAGGTACTGCCTTGATAAATATCTAAAAGCATGGCTCTGATGTTAGCCTTCCCTCTTTAAAAATGTGGTTCAGATGCACGCTGCCCTCCCTTTCTTCCTTTCTAATGTCCCTTATGGGCCGCAGTGAGAGGGGTGGACACAGCAAGCTTTGGGAGCACTGAAGAAGGCTCTCTATTATATAGCCCAAATGACCAAGAAAGCCATCTCTTTCCAAATCATCAGCTGCAAGAAGTTCCTATTCCTGCCTCCAACATTATAATCTCTTTGAACTTTGTCTGGGATCAGAATTCATGTTCCTTTGGTCCCCCCGCTCCAGGCCCCCCACCGGCTGTGAAGCATGAAAGTTAAGAGCTTGCTGGCTCTAGGATCAGACACCCTGGACTCTACCACTTAGCAGCTGTGTGACCTAAGGCAAGTTATTTATCTCTGGACCTCAATTGTTTGGTGTTTGGTGCATATAAATGAGGACTGTGAAGAATTCATGAGGAAATGCATGTGAAATATTTACACAGCATATAATAAGGGAGCAAGAAATGTAGCTATTGCTATTATTTTAAAATCCTATATAATAAAAGGCTAATATGCAAATCGACCGAACAGAGAACAACCAGTTGCTATGACACGCACTGACCACCAGGGGGCAGGCGCTCAATGCAGGAGCTACCCCCTGGTGGTCAGTGTGCTCCCACATGGGGAGCGCCGCTCAGCCAGAAGCCAGGTTCACAGCTGGCTGGCTGGCTGGCTGGCAAGTGCAGCGGCGGTGGCGGGAGCCTCTCCCGCCTCTGTGGCAGTGCTAAGGACCTCTCGGAGGATGTCCACCTGCTGGCTAAAGCCCACTCCCCGCTAAGCTGGCAGGCAGACATCCCCTGAGGGGTCCCAGACTGCAAGAGGGAGCAGACCGGGCTGAGGGACCCCCCCACCCCACCCACCCACAGTGCACAAACGTCGTGCACCGGGCCTCTAGTTATAATTATAATGAACACAATAAGGGATAAGTATATAGTGTTACTTGAAGGGAATCTAACCTAATCTGGGGAAGAGGAAAAGATTCCCTGTTTAAACTCTCTCATCCTAAATCTAGAACGTAAGTCCTGAATATGCATGGGGAGGATACACACAAAGGAACTGGCAAAGAACCCAACCAATAGCAGCACGGACAAGGACCACAACCAAGAGGAAGAATCGTGGGCCTGCCTTAACCAGTTCATCAGTTGGGGGGCACAGAGAGAGGAGTATGGTTACCACAAGAATGGTGACCTAGGGAAGTTCAGTGAGCCACAACTCCTATGCAGAGGAGGGCATACAAAGATAAGGAGAAGGCAATGGAAGTATGTGTGTATGTGTGTGTGTGTGGGGGGTGGGGGGGGGGGGTGGGGCCGGGGGGCAGGGAGATGATTTATCCCACCCACAGTGGACTATGACAAGAGAGGAGGAAAAAGTGTTTCTCCAATATTCAAGATTTTTAAAATTAAGGTTTGTCACTCCAACATATATTGGGCACCTACAAAAATGAAAAGCACTTGGCTGGGAGCTCTATACACTGCAAAGATTCCCCAAACTCTCTTCATCTGTAAGAGCTGACAATCTGATGGGGCAAGAGCAAGAACAGACTCTGAATTGGAAAGATGTTTGTTATTCTTACTGCAGTGCACTAAGTTGAAAGGTCAGCAATAGAGATAAACAGCACATAAAGGCCAACTTAAATGCTATAAATGAGGCACAAAGGAACGGAAGGAAAAGCTAGTGCAGCTCAAGCAATTTAGAAAAAGTGTATTGACCAATGAAGTGAAGATCAGAGTAAAAAATTAACAGGTCTGTTAGCTAAGTTCCTGGCTACCAGTTTTTATTCTGTTATTTGAATATTATATCTTAGCCCTCACTCCACCCCCCAAATTTCCAGTATCATTTTCTTATAACATGTACTGAGGGATGACACTTCTTGGATCATCCTTTCAAAATACCATGTTGTATATAAAGCTATCAACACAGAAAGTGTTTTGAAACTGTTTAAAAATATGAATTCATATACATAATATAAATATTTTTAGAGAAACAAATATTGGAATGTAGTCTAAATTAAGCAATGATAACATTTTCCTTAAACCTCACAGGTAAAAATATTACGTTTTTTGAAAAACAACTTTCAATTCAATCATAAAACAAGATTTTAAAGTTTTAAAACAAACAAAAAATATATTGTGGTACCTCTATATAAGATTGTCTTAGGAGTTAATTGACCCTATAACTTGATCCCTAGTATTTGAAATAAGTATTTTGAAAACAATTGATACAATTACTTACATTCATAAAAAACCAAACTACCACTTAAACTGACTGTTACTAGTATACAATAAAAAACTTCTCTGTTATTTTATTAAATATATTCTATTGATTTTTTACAGAGAGGAAGGGAGAGAGATAGAGAGTTAGAAACATCCATGAGAGAGAAACATCGATTAGCTGCCTCCTGCACACCTCCTACTGGGGATGTGCCCGCAACCAAGGTACATGCCCTTGACCGGAATCGAACCTGGGACCTTTCAGTCCACAGGTCGACGCTCTATCCACTGAGCCAAACTGATTAGGGCTTCCCTGTTATTTAAACACACACTGTTTACATTTCAAATGGGACAACACAGAAAGGAACCAATGGTTCTCAAAGTCTGGTCCTTATATCAACAGCACTAACATCACCTAGAAACTTGTTAAAAATTCACATTCTCAGGTTATATCCAAGACCTACCCGATCAGATATTCTAGGGTGAAGTCCAACAACCTGTGGTAACAAGCCTTCCAGGGGGATTTTGACTCTAAGATTTAAGAGTCACTGGCTTAGATCATCATCATAAAAAAAAAAAAAAAAAACCAAAAAAAAAAAACAAGCAGTCTTCTTGATAGGCTTTTATCTCTTGGTTTTCAAGATCTCCTCTTTACTTCCTAATTTGTCTCCTGCCTCTACCATGCATTCCCAACCTCCTTCATGGGCTTCTGCCGATGAGTTTATCCCCTACCAAGATAAACTGAGTTTAACTCAGTTTATACCAAACATGTATCCTGACCATGTTTATTCCCCTGATCTCCAAATCTATCTATCCATATGTATATAGACTATTTCTATTTAAATGTCCCACAAGTATCTCCTGATGACCAAAACCGAACATATCATCAGCTCCCAAACTTGGTCTCCCTCTCATCTTTCCTATTTTGTTGTGATAGGATAACTAGGCACACAAATATAAAATTTAAGAATGATCTGTCATCACAAATTCTCCAATCCTGTCCACTGTATTTCCAAAATCTCTCAAATCTGTCTCTACTGCTCCATTACAATGGCCATTGCTTTAAGCAGACTGAAGTCCTCAACATCTCTTGCCTGGGAGATTTCAACAGCTTCCCAACTAGCCTTTGACCTTCCCCAGGTTCTCCTTTATTTACACTGTGGCCAGAGTGATAAGGAAGAAGAAGGAAGAGGAAGAAAGAAGGAAGAAGGAAGGAGGAAAAAGGAAGAAGAAATAATCTGCTTGTGTTTCACCTGTTTAAAACCCTTAATAAGTTCATGTCCAGAGAACATTACATAAGCTTAATGGGACATTATAAAATGCAATCAGAAATCCAGTTCTTGTCCACCTTTCTTGCCACACCTCCCCTGCTTCTGTCCCCCACTTCCCACCATCTTCTCATATGCGGAAACTAACCTGTATTATGTGACTACACCATGTGCTGCACATGTTATTCTTTTCACTCTGTCTAGAATGCCTTTAACAGGCAATAGAATCTATTCATCTTTCAAAGCCAGGTGGTGCATGAGCTGTCCAGTGAGTCGGCCCTTTTATTTTGTATGTTATTTCCCATGTTGGGCTCTTTAACTACACAGAATATGTCCTGTGCATGACTATATTCCCAACAGCCAGCAGAGTGCCTGAAACAAAGTAGTAGCTCAAAAGAAAATCGATTGGACTGAAAATGAGTGAATCAATACACATGGCAGAAAAAGACTAATTTCCTTAATATAGACATTAAACCATAATAATATCCTTATTTAAAAATGGGCAATTAATATGAATAAGTAGTTCACAAAGAGAAATATCTTTTTAAGCATATTAAAAGATGATTAAACTCACTCAAATTAAATACATTTTGAATGAGATGTCATTTTTCCCATCAGACTGGCGAGCACCTGAAGTTGGATGACACACACTGCTGAGAGACTGAGAGAAGATACTCTCCTATACTGTTGGGTAAACTAACAGAACCTCTGCAGTAAGTTCTTTAGAAACTTCCTTGGTAAATTGAAAATATGCATCAAAACTGAAAATGTATAAACTCTATGATCTAGCATGAGGAAACATTTGTAGGAATTTGTCCTACAGCTGTATCTGAACAGACAAAGATATTTCAAGGATATTTTCTGTGATGAGCATTGTTTACAGCATCGAATGACTTGAAACAAATGTTAAAAAATAAAGGTCTTATCAACGGTACATCTATACAATAGGATCATAAAAAAAGAATGGGCTCTATGCATACTAAGACATGCAATATCTTAAGATATTTTAACTGTAACCTTAAGAGAGTTGAAGTTCAAAAAGCCAGATGAAGAACACTATATATAGCTGGGGTCCTCAAACTTTTTAAACAGGGGGCCAGTTCACTGTCCCTCAGACCATTGGAGGGCCAGACTATAGTTTAAAAAAAAAACTATGAACAAATTCCTATGCACACTGCACATATCTTATTTTGAAGTAAAAAAACAAAACGGGAACAAATACAATATTTGTATTTGCATGTGGCCCGCGGGCCGTAGTTTGAGGACCCCTGATATATAGTGTGGTCCAATTTTTGAAACAATAACAAAAGGAAAGGTGACTCGCATATTAAATAGACTTGTAAATGCATATTAATATTCTCCAAGGAAAACAGGAGAAACTGAGTAGTGTTCTCTGAGGAAGGAGACATGGGGGTCAGGGACTCTTTGTATCCTGAAGTATTTTCATTTTTAAATATTTTCATGCATTACCGTGAGAAAATAACTAAAACTAATGCCCCACCCAAAAGACTGTGCTAATGAAGGTGATGGATCTCTTCCCTCCTCTTTCTGTGTCCTCTCCACCATACACACACACTTCGGCCGCACTATGCCTCAAAATCCCGCAGATGGACACATTCTGGTTAAATCCTGGTGCGTGTGCTGGTGTGTATTTTTCCCAGCCGCTAAAGTAATCATTGTGTTGTAAGGTCTGTAGTTTTTACAAGCATGGATTTTGGCAACCTATCTCCTGCTGCTCAGTCCTATTGTCCCCGGTGCGTGAGAGCTGCCTCCAGGACACAGACCTTGAATACCACGGCTGTTTCAGAGATGCCAGATTCCCTAAAATTGCTCAGCTTCTGTCAGCAAGAAACTGTCAGGCTTTTGGAATTGTCCTCCGTACGTGGGAAACACTCCCTGAGCTTTTCTAACAGAATTAGGTACCACCTGGGGCTGGGAAGCCCCATTAACACTCTTTTGTTTAATCTCTCTTAATTATCTGCCAAATAAATACTCATTGAAAAGGACATTTTGAATATGCCTTTAATGTTCAAAATGTGTCTCCCAACTATAATTAGTTCTTTCATCTTCCCAGCACCAAAAATTAATCTATCTTATTTACACAACTGTACTTCTGACTTTGGAAAGAGATATTACCTTTGCCAGTTTATAATCTTTAAGCACCTTGTGCAATAACTACAGGGGGTCGAATAGTGCATTTACTAGTCAGAGACCCCTTAGTGAGTGGTTCCCTTAACATTCTGTTTTATGAATATGTACAAGCTGAGATAAAGACATCCCAGGGACAGAGAAAATGGCAGACATAAAAATCTACTAGGGAAATAATGGCAGCACCTAGTGGCAGCCCTAAATGGGAAGACATGAAAGTTAAATGACCATACAAGGCATTTTCTAATTGCAAAAGTTCTGGTGGTGGAGAGGGCGGGAATTGCAATGGTCAGATTCTCAGCTCACAAGTCAAGTTTTATTCAGGATTGCTCTGCTCTCCAGGGCTGATATATCAAAGGCCCAGAGGAACACAGTTTTTCTGTTTCTATAAATCCACTGTCAGAAAACAGTGTCCACTATGTTGATCAGCAATCCTTACATAAGATCTGGTCATTATTGCCTTCTAAATTTAATCCCCCCAGCACATTTCTATCATTACGTTATCCTTTTCTTAGATAACGAGAATAGCAGAATGTGCTCCTTCTTCATTCCCGTACACCTACCAAGAACTGAGGATCTGCGGTTGTTGTTTGCATTTCACTGAATGAAACGTGATTTCTCCCCTCCTCAATTTTGTTTTAGCCTTATATTTTATTTGACTGTACTGAATATGTCTTTTATAGTAAAAACAACATGACACCCCATAGTCATTTTAAACTAGATAAGTTAAAAATATATGAACAGCCACTTAAATGTATTTGATTATATTATTTCCCCCATAACATGGTTCAGCTCTTGCTCTTCTCTCCATGTTCAGACTGGTGTTATTCTCTCAGCCCACATCTCAGAACGAAGACACACAAGGAGCAGAACTAAGATATTTAGGGGCCAACTTAAACCTTCTGGTTGAAATCCACTGGTGTTAGGATGGTTAGTTACTTCAACATAACTAAGCAAAAGCTGCCTTCATTAAACTGCATCTCAAGCAGCGTGTTCAGACACTGAGAACTAGTGAGTCCAGGAGGCTCAGGAGGATGACAAGAATTTTGGATATCTGTATCAGCATGGACCATGTAAGGGAATTGAGCACATTGATCCTGAAGAATGGACTGGAGAGGAGGGTATAAAAAAAAAAGGAAAGAACAGTATAACTACCACCACACATGTGAAAAGTGACCACATGGAAAAGTAGGAGAAAAAATATAGACTTATTACTCTTTTTGCTTTTAGGGACAGAACTAAGAAAACAAAATTACAGAGAGAGATATTTTGGTTTTATCCTAAGGAAGAGATTTCGATGAATTAAACCAGTAGTAGAATGAGTAGTCTTGCAAAATGATAGGTTTCCAGTGACTGTGAGACATAAAACCAAGGCTAGATGGCCACTACATATTAGAGGCATTATAGAAAAAAATCCTTATTTTATGGGAATTCATAATAGACAACCTCTCAGAACCCATCCAATTCTGATTCCATATATTCTAGAGAGTAACTCATGACTCTATATTTGGTTAGCTCTCTTTGATAAAGAAGAAAAGCTAATTTCCCTGGCAATAATCATCCATAAAACAGCTTTTTAGAATCTGTCATTTTTCTTTGTCATGAAAATATATACCTTTTCTTTTCCTCTCAATTCATTATTACTTTTCCACTATTTTCCCTAAAGGAAGTGGGACTTCTAAAAACCATTCTGTCTACTTGATCCTACTCATTAATGAAATGTAGAAATTATCTTCAAGAACACAGACCATTTTAGCAGTGCTAAGTATAATCAAACTAGGCAATAGGAAGTTTTCAACTCCATAAAAAGAATACAATGAATTTTATAGAAAACCACTAAAATTCCTCACTAGTATAGATGACTTAATTTGAGAAGACATCTCTATAACTTATTTGTCAAATTGCAGACCAATTTGTGAAATCTGAAGGCTGAAATAGCATATAAAATGTTTAAATACTGACATTTAAAAAATTCACATCATCTTCAAAACCAAATATTTTAAATATAGCATTTCTTTATACACAATTACCAATAAAGGTCTTATCTATAATCAGGACTACACTTTCTATGGTGAAAATATTTAGCTTATAGAACACTGTGTCTGAAAATGCCAGAGAATCACATTTCACTCTGTCTATCTTACTGGAAGATGGTGAAAATCAATGGAACAATTAAGTAAAAAATATTGTATCAATGTAAAACTGGAACTATCATCCTCCTATATTACCTCTACCTCACATAGAGAATTTTTCATTACATTTCAATTAATTGAGGTATTTTAGAAAATGTGGAGACACAAATACTAAGTAGTTAACTGAAACAAGAAAAACTAACAATAATATTAATTTATACTATTTGGAACAATTAAGAAAACACTGACATATGATCATCATAAATCCTTCACTGCAGTGAACACGAAAATATGCATAGCCCATGGACACAGACAGTGTGGTGAAGGCCTGGGGTTGGGCAGGGACTGGGTGGAGAGGAACAGAGGGTGAAAATGGGAGACATCTGTAATACTGTCAACAATATAAAATAAATATGTAAACAATTAAAACTTTTAAAAAGGCAAGTAAAAATCATTTGGTAACAAAAGCAGACTAATGTAACTGCTATAATAATTTTCTTTAAAAAGGTGTAGCTACTTACCAACAAGTCTTATTACATTCAGTGTTGTATTTGTTAAGATGGGTGCATTTACTTTATTTAGACTGTAATCTGATTTCTTCCTGCTCTTGAGGGTTTCTCGAGAAACGCTTAATATAGAGAAACAAAAGAGTTGCAATTAGGGTTGTCAAGTGGTAAGTCAGTAAGTTATCCAGCTTAGGATCTATCCTTTATTCACTAACTAGTTATTGAAAATCTTACCATGTATCAGGTGGGAATAAACTAGTAGAGATTATTAACTTCCTCCTTACAGAACTTAAAGTCCAGAGGGGAAAATAAATTAGTAAGCAAAATAATAAAGTACTATAATGTACTTCTTTGATTCTAAGACATTAATTACCAACCACATAGAAGCTATGTCTCTTTAAAAAGCAGATGTTCTAGGGAAATTACACATCCAAATGTACCTAGCATCCTGATTTCAGATATGTAAATATGAAAAAAATACCCTCCTTACAATCTGAAGTAAGTATAAGATATGATGGTCGAGTCTGGGGTTGGAAGGTGGAGTCTAGATTTAAAATAGAAGTGATATGGCAAGTACAAAAAAAGGGGGGGATAACTTGTACTAAGGCAGGATGGCGAACCTTTTGAGCTCGGTGTGTCAGCATTTTGAAAAACCCTAACTTAACTCTGGTGCTGTGTCACATATAGAAATTTTTTGATATTTGCAACCATAGTAAAACAAAGATTTATATTTTTGATATTTATTTTATATATTTAAATGCCATTTATCAAAGAAAAATCAACCAAAAAAATGAGTTCGCATATCACCTCTGACACATGTGTCATAGGTTCGCCATCACTGTACTAAGGTCAAAGGTAAGAGAGAACAGAGCATGCTCGGAGAAGTACAGAGTTCACAAGCCTAGCATCCTATCTAACAAAGAGGGAATATGCTAATTGACCCTCACACCGTGACAAAAATGGCAGCACCCAGCCAATAAGAAAATATGCTAATTGACTGCTCCACCCTCAAAAATGGCAGCACCCACAGCCACAAGATGGCTCGCAGGGGAGGGCAGTTATGGGCGATCAGGCCAGCAGGGGAGAGCAGTTATCGGGGCGACCAGGCTGGCAAGGGAGGGTAGCTGGGAGGGGGGGGGCAGGCCTGCAGGGGAAGGCAGTTGGGAGGGACCAGGCCTGCAGGGGAGGGCAGTTGGGGGCGATCAGGCCGGCAGGCAGAAGTGGTTAGGGGCAATCAGGCAGCAGACGAGCGGCTGGGAGCCATCAGTCCCGGATTGTGAGAGGGATGTCCTACTGCCAGTTTAGGCCTGATCCCACAGGAAGTCGGATATTCCCCAAGGGGTCCCAGATTGGAGAGGGTGCAGGCTGGGCTGAGGGACACCACCCTCCCCCCAATGCACAAATTTCGTGCACCGGGCCTCTAGTAGAGAATAAGTGGGCAGACGAAGTGACAAGAAAGGAGTTACATAATGGCCAGATCACCAAAAGCAATAAAGCCTAATAAGTATGAACCTTATGTTGCATGCAGAGGGTGAGCCATTAAAATTTTAACCAGGTAAAGGACATGATCAAATTTGTATATAAGAAAAAAAAATCTAAATTTGTATTCAAGAATGGATTAGAAGGGTGGCAAGATTGGAGACTGGGAGCCAAGATAATAATCTGGCACAGAGGTGATTTCTGCATGAACTAGGAGGCACAGTGAAACACAACGAATTCTGATAAATTTAAGAGACACTTAGAAGTTGGAACTGATAGTAACTGTTAACTGACTGACTGCAGTTAGTAGTTCACATTATTTATACTTCTCAGGCATACGTTAGGATAGTGTAGGAGGCTGCATAACCCTACCAAAAATGCAAGTATATACACATATACTGACAGACACATCTATCTTACTTGTTCATTTCAATTTAATTAGAGCTTTCCTTCTGGATACAATATACCCCAAACATGCAACAGAATAGTTCATATGCAACATGCATTCAGTTCATAATAGATCATAAATGTAGATTATTTAAATATTACACATATGTGAAAACCAATGGAAACAAATTTTCCCAATTAAAATATCCACAACTACATGACTTGCTCACTTTTGAGGAGAGATATTTCAAATCAACTAAATATAACTAGGTACTCTGGGGATAAAATGTAGAGAAGGGTATACTTAAACCTGTCATTAAAAATAAAGTATATCTGTGGTTATTAAATGCTTGATGGTCATGAAATTAATTCACTTACATATCAGAATTAGGCCCACTTAACTGGGAGAAAGTGACAAAAAATATTATTTAATTCTTCAAGTTTTTAAAGAGGACAATTTATCATAAAGCAAAATTTAAGTACAAAAAGGGAGCCTAACAGAAGACTCAAATATTGAACATAAATGACATGGAAAGATAGATGGAGACTTTTTATATTTACTAGATTGAGGCAGAAACTCCACAGACCAAAACAAGAAAAAGACTACTTTTCTCCCGGAGGTTTTCTGATCTGTGTGAAGCATAAATTGCCTCCAAAGGCAGCATTGATCATATAAATCGAAGGTTTGTTTTTTTTCTGCAAATACCATTGATCTCTAAATTAAGAGCTTGTTGATTATGTACAATATTAAAGAAAAAAACTACATTTTTAGCCTTTCGAAAATCATTTAAAAAACATATTAACTTCTGTGACATATTATAATCAACATAAATTTTCAATTTTTGTTTTTTCTTACCCTTTAAAGGAAATCTTATGTGTTGAATGTGCAACATAAAATGCAAAATACCATTCAACCTGAGAGCAACTGTACCTTTTCACAGGAGCGTCGCCTGTCTGCTCATCCACATAATCACGTTTTAGTTCCTCCGGAACATCACTGTCACTGTCATACTCCTGATAGGCACTTTTTTCCTGTTCATCAGATTCATACTGAAGAAAACACAGAATATTCAAAAATGAGGATGAAAAGCCAACCTTCATTAGAGTGTTTTAACACAATAAAAGTATCCAATTTTATAAGAAGTAGTTATAGAATAAAGTTCTTAATAACTTAGCTTCATTTTGCCATCAAAAATCATTCTACTTTCTTCTTCTTCATCCTACCTTAACCAGCTCAAAAAAAAACAAACACAAACATTTTACCTACTAAAGCTTGTAAATATGAAAAAAATCAAATATGTACATAAAGAAAATAAACATCCTGCTAGGCCTTTGGAGAAAACAAAATGTTCATGTGATTTTTAAAAGTAATCTCTTCTTCTAAGTGGTTTCATCACAAGTTCTAACTTGCTAACTCATTGTAAAGAGGTTGAGTATACATTCTGGCACACTGGACATGTTAATGCAGCTTAATAAACACGCACAACACACGTGCTAACATTCTATCTCATTATGATGAATGATTTAATTCCAAAGGCAACTTAAAAACTTAGGCTTAGCAACTAGGGACTACTGAGACAAAGAACAAAAATGATTGATTTTTTAAAGAAAGGTACTCTCCTAACAGTTTCCCATCTTTATGGCACTATTACCCTGCGCCAGCATAGGAGAGGAGTAGAGTCCATGCACAACAAAGGAAGCAATGGTATCATCATCATCATCATCATCATCATCATCATCATCTAATATTGTAAGTAATATGAATAAATAATGGCTAACATTTATTAAGTTTTAACCAAATACTCTGCCAAGTGCTTTCATGAATTATCTCATTGAATTTTCAAAACAATTCTATTAAAAGGTTTCTCCCTATTTGCCAGTTCAGGATATCAATATAATGAGGACATAAGAAGAACTTAATTCACCAATTGTTTTCTGAGTCTCTAAAGCATTACGACAGGCCATATTAAGATGTGAATCCTGACTCTCAAGGACTTAACGCTATACCTCAAAGATTAGATCAATATTAATAACTACAGACGGGCATGACAGGTACACTCCACTACTTGTACACGAGTAGTCCTGATGACATTCAGGAAGGTGTTCTACACAAACTCTCCTGGTTATAACGACAGGGCTTCATGATTCCACAGTAAAACAGATCCTCAGTTTCAAGGATTCTATATTTGCAAATTTTCCTACTCACTAAAATTTATTTGTAATCCCAACAATAATTCTTCATGATACTTTCATGGTCATTCATGGATATTGTCAGAGAGGAGAAATTTGGGGGTTACCCAACATATACATTCCCAACTGAGGGCAAACAAGGTGTCACTCTTTCTTCTTGCATTAGCTCTGCTGCTGTAAACAAGTGTTCTTTTCATAGTCTAATTAGTGCCACATTTTTAAAAAATTTTGTACTTTTTGCTGGTAATTCTCCTGCTTAGAATGGCCCCCC
The DNA here is from genome assembly GCF_028538775.1 of Myotis yumanensis. Lineage (NCBI taxonomy): Eukaryota > Metazoa > Chordata > Mammalia > Chiroptera > Vespertilionidae > Myotis > Myotis yumanensis. The sequence continues at coordinate 47,641,195 of NW_027223760.1, read as the reverse complement.
GCATAATACTAAGTAAGTGTTACCTAGTGTTCCTAAGTGCAAGAGAACTGTAGTGTGCCTTACTGCAAAAACACATGTGTTAGATAAACTTCATTCAGGCATGAGTTACAGTGCTGTTGGCCATGAGTTCAATGTTAATGAATTAACAGCATATATTAAATTAGGTGTCTTTAAGCAAAAACACACATAAAACAACAATACATAAAATGATCAGTTAATGAAAATGTTATGACTAGAGGCTCACAGGTACCTAATCCCATATTTCCCATAGGAGCAGTGGTTCTGTATTTGCTAATTCAGGGTTCATGGTGACTCTAAAAAACACAAGTGCCACAAACAATGAGAATCAAATGCCATGTGAGATTTAAATTGAAAAAAATTACCAATACACAGGGATATTATTTCAAAAATATTGGCGTTTTTAAATCCTTTCAGTTTAGTCTACTTTACCAAGGCAAATTTACACAAAGAATCAATAAATTGTCATTTTAAATGTGAGTTACTATAAAATAACTTCTACTGCATGATAAAAAGTGATAATGGTACACTTTCATGGCAGTATTTTTTAAAATTACATCTTCACTAAACACCAAAGAAAATGCCAAAACTAAAATATGCATAACTCAACAAATTTTTGTCAGATTTGAAGAGTTTTCAATTTCAGCTTCATCAAACCTAAAATAAATTCATACTGTTGCCCTAACCGGTTTGGCTCAGTGGATAGAGCGTCGGCCTGCAGACTAAACGGTCCCAGGTTCGATTCCAGTCAAGGGCATGTGCCTTGGTTGCGGGCACATCCCCAGTGGGAGGTGTGCAGGAGGCGGCTGATCAATGTTTCTCTCTCATCGATGTTTCTAACTCTCTATCCCTCTCTCTTCCTCCCTGTAAAAAATCAGTAAAATATATTTTAAAAAAAAAGTCACACTGTTTTCCTCTGGGAATGATGTTTTCCTCCGGAAATTATGAATATCAGAAGGACCCATCTAAATGAAACATTGTGAAAACATCCTGTAGGTTACTATGAAGTAAGAATTGCCCCATTGTAATTATGGAGAAACTGAGAGTGAAGGGCCACAGAGCTAGTAGAAAGTTTGCCTTCAAACACTTTCCATAAACTCACACTACCTCTACTCTATATTGTTTTTTTGAGCTGCTCAAAGTGTTATTAAAACATCATACTTCCAAATCCAAAAACAATCCTGCCAGGTAAGACATTATCCTCCATCAGGAAAAGGACATAGAACAAAATGACACTCTTAGTTGCCCAAGAGTGGAGTTGAGAAAAAAGTACAGAAGATCTATTTCCTCATGCATCCATGTATCCAACAAATCAGATAAATCCTATATAATAAAATCCTAATATGCTAGGTGTCTGGTTGTCCGTTCAACTAATCAAAGCGTAATATGCTAATGATATGCTAAAGATGCTCAACTGCTTGCTATGACATGCACTGACCACCAGGGGGGAGACACCCAGAATGGTAGGTTAGCTTGCTGCTGGGGTCTGGCCAATCAGGACTGAGCGAGATGGGCCAGACATGCCTGGAGCCCTCCTGCATCCCTCCTGGCCCCGATCATTCACGGGTGGGGTCCCTCGGCCTGGCCTGCACCCTCTTGCAATCCGGGACCCGTTGGGGGATGTTGGAGAGCCGGTTTCAGCCTGATCCCGCAGGTCAGGCTGAGGGACCCCACTGGTACATGAATTAGTGCACTGGGCCTCTAGTATGCAATAAAGAACCTATACTCCTACTCCACTAATAATCTGGTAGGAACATAAAGTAGTCTAATAAGAACACAAAGTAAACACATAGGCAAATTTTATCATTCAAAAGGTCAAGGTCAAGAAAGCATATTGTAAAACCATTACCTGTACAAGTAGTATCACAGGAACAGAAGTAGTACATAGGTAGGGATATGGGTGGTGAATGGGTAAATAAATCTAGCCAATTACCTTGCTTAATGGGTAGACTACTCTTCAAAAAGAAAACCTCACTTAATGTTCCCCAATATGTTTTAAAAACACCACCTACCCCGTTAGAAGCCAGGACATCTTCTGTTTCTTCATCATTGTGGTTTGCATGGATTTCAAATGGATTCCCAACACTACAGTACTGCTCAAACAAGGTCTCTGTTTTTGAAGATGTTGAGGCTGGCTGCTTACTAGGTGAAACTGATGGGGAACGAGACTGTTCCATGAATTTAAATTCCTAGACATTAGAAAAGGAGCCATATACCTTTTAGAAACAATAAAATTCAAAAACATGAACATTCCATCACTGTAAATGTAGAGTTGGGGGGGGGGGGAATTAATTCTGATTCTTTAGGTTGTTCTCTTTTAAATCCTACAAGTTATCTCAAAGCACAAACTCAGAATTACATTAGTCAAAGGTTTTCCTAAAGACAAATTCAGCTGCTAGTATCACTTACAACAGTGTTATCTGCATTAAGCTACTTTTGGCTTACTTTATGTAACTGCACAGGAAATTTTTAAAAATAATCTAAATTTGATAATTCTAAAAATTTTAACATAGCAAAAGCATTAATAGGATATGGTTTTAATCAATAGTCTTTGTTAAAACTAATTATTAAGTTAAACACCTTGCATACTTATTGTACCATTTAAGATGCTCTATACAAAGTCATCAAAAACAAAGCATGTAGATATATCTTTGTTATAATGTTGTCTATAAACTTTCCTTGTTTTTAAAATTAAATTAAATTTAAATTAACTTTATTTTTTCAACACCATTTATCCCTTCTATGCCCTCTTCCATCTCCATACCATTCCTGTCTATAAATTTTCATTTATTTTTCTTCATATGCCAAAAAGCAGATAGCACAAACACACATGCTGAGGTCAGATGATAAATTTTATGGTCCTAGCTTGTCATTAGTCCATACATTCCATTAACTTCCTATATAATGTTGGGAATGTCACCTGGCTTCTGTGTGCCTCAATTTTCCCATCTATAAAATAAGAGGGTCACCTAGAGTGAAAGAATCACAAATGCTAAAGCAAGAGTTGTAGCTCCCAGTCCAAATCATGTATTTTCCAGATAAGGAAACTGAGGCAGTCGGGAGAGATCCAGTGCAAAGTTGAAGATCATGCAGCTAATCAGAGGAAGATATTGCATAATCCTAAAGTTCTTCTGAATTGCAAAACTATTGGTTTGAGTATTTTTAATAAAAGTGTACTATATATTTTTCTTATACCTTTTAATTTTTAGTAATAATCCTAAATTTAAATTTTTTCATATTCAATGATAATCTTCTTAAAATTACATTGGCTTAAGTTTCAAATGATGTTTATTGTCTTTTAAAATTGCAAATACATATTAAATCAGATTAATTATACTGCTTAAAAATCATGCCATTATTTTTGTAATTCTAAACAAGAAGTGACTATAAATTAAGAGATAATTTAAAAAACCACACAAGTCTATAAGAATCCCTGTTTCCAGGTAACCACTTTTTTTGTGGTTAGAACACTTAACATGAGATCTATCCTGTTAAAAAAAATTGTAAGTGCACAAACAGTATTGTTAACTATAGGTGAAATCTTGTACAGTTGATCTCTAAAACTTGTCCATCTTGCATAACTGAAACTTCAAGGTAACTACTTAAAGAAGGTAATGCTCACTTGGATGGAAATGTTTCAATGTACCTTGTAAAATAAGTTGTCTTATAACTATACCAAGTGTGTGTGTACTGGTTAAACACAAATTCAAACAAAATTATTTAAATAGACATTCTAAAATCAATGTTAGAATTTTAAATAATGTTAAGGAATCAACGTAATATATGAATTCTAAAATAATTTTTAAGTTAATGTTAATTTTCTTGTATTGAAAGCAGTTATTAATCAACATGTTTCAGCTATTTAATATTTCCACATTAGGAAAGCAATATGATAGAACTGGATAACAAGTAAGCTATTATACAACATGAGCATAAAGATTATCCCTATAAAAAAACTGTTAGTACATATTCTTTACATTTATCCAGAATAAGAAAATTGATTCTAGAAAGCCATTCCTTCCAAAGGCAAAAACTAAATGCACTGGACCTTCTAAATTTATACACAGTATCTTGACATTTGGTATTTGTAGTACAAAATCTATCACAAAACGAATGTTTATCTACAATGTGTTTCAACCAAGGGAAAAATGAGATCACTTAAAGATACTTCCACAGATTACAAATTCTATAAGGATTCCGGGATCAATTAACTAATAAAGAATAGTTAAGAGTGGTTTTTATATTTGCCTCTTTTATTTCTGAGGTATTTCCTCATTAGAGGCAAATTTATGAGTTGCAGCATAAATTAAGACCCTAGTAGTCCTTTGAAGAAATGACAAAAATTCTGTAAATATAAGCATTTTCATTAATGACCATCAAAATATAACTGTTTAAATTTCTGTGAAATTAAGTAAAGTGATTTTTATGGAATCATAAGAAAAAAATTATTTTAATTGTGACTCTTCTTAAGCAAAAGAGCGTTCCTGAAGTCAGTAAACTGAACTTGTAAAAATAGAGTTTGACATCCAAAAAGGATCCCTCTTATAAAAGAGGCTTGCTATTAATCATTTTTATGGAAGAAAAGACACTATTCTTTAATTTATTTGGTACATGCTCGTACATATTTGTGTTGTTTTTTTTTAAGGATGACTAAATAAAAGACAGATTTATTTGTTTTTAAGAAACACTTACATGAAGTTGCAAAATGCTGAAATTTGACTTAACGGGACAAAGTTCCCAGGTCTCATTCTCTAGAAACATTCTTAGTTCATCAAGCCGTGTTCTTAAAATAAAAACAAAAAAAAAAACTCCAAAAAGTAAGAAGTATACTATACACAAGAATTAAAAAATGAAATAAAATATAAACAATTATAGAAGATCATCATGATCATAATCAACTTTGAGAACCCATTCAGACCAATATAACACATTTATTTTGTTAATATTATCAACCTTAAAAGAAAAAAAACTCTTATACTTATTAAATTACTTAAATATTTACTTAACTTTGAATATTTTTACTATATCACAAAAATAATAATAATATACAGAAAATGACATTTTTATTATGGGACAAAACCAAAAGCTACTCACTAAATCATGTACTTAAAATAACCTCAGCTAATCATATATCAATGCCAGAAAAATAACCCACAAACACGGGAAAATAATTTACAGAATTTATGAAATCATAAATACTAATAAATGCTTTATACTAAACAGCATAGACCATAATCATGCTGAAGTGATGGTGCCCATACCTCACACCATATATAAAAATTAATTAAAATGGACCACAGACCTAATGTAAGAACTAAAACTATAAAAGTTTAAAAGTCTCACAATTCAACAATAAAAGAATGCCATTAAAAAATAGGCAAAGGCTTTGAACACCATTTCAACAACAAAGATATACAAATGACAAATAAGTACATAACAAGATGCTGAACATTATCACTCATTAGGGAAAAGTAAATCCAAACGATAATGAGATACCACTTCACACCCATAGAATAGCTATAATCAAAGAGACAGACAATAACAAGTGTTAACAAGGTTTTGGAGAAATTAGAATCCTTATACAGTACTTTTGGAAATGTAAAACAGTGTAGCCACTTTGGAAAAGTTTGGCAGTTCCTCAAAATGTTAAACATAGAGTTATCATATGACCCAGCAATTCCACTCTTCACTGGTTTCCAACGGCTGTAACAAATTACCACAAATTAGGTGACCTAAAACAATAGAAATGTAATCTCTCACAGTTCTGGAGGCCAGAGGTTTGAAATCAAGATGTCAGCAGGGCTACATAATCTCTAGACTAGGGAAAAATCTATTCCCTTTGCCCCTTCTAGCTTATGGTGGTTGCCACCATTACTTGGTTTATGGCCACAACATTACAATCTGCCTCTGTCTTCACATTACTTTCTCCTGTATGTGTGTATGTCTTTTTGACTATAAGTAAAGTAGAATAACGAAAGGAGACCATTAAAAAAGTCAGTTTTTCCACTGCACGCAGCTTACAGTCAGTACCAGGAACACCAGAAGGTCTCCAGTTGCCTGCTGGATACAAAGCAATTGTTTGGAAATGGACATCTGGCATGCCTTAGTTCTAACAGAGTCAGTACGGCTCCTGGCTACTTCAGAGTTCTCTATCCTCTTCTATGTACGATTAAAAAGACACTCTTCTTTTGCACAGCAATGTGCAATGTGTACAAGCCAGGCCTTCTATTTTAGCAGGGCTTAAGTTTTGACAAAAAAAGAAATTTATAAATAAAGGCAGTGTTAGGGTTTCATGTTCCCTTAACATTGTTTTCCTGGGGCTTAACCAATTAAAACTTTTATTTTTAAACATTCTCCTCATTAAATTTATTTTCTTTCAAAACAAATATTTAAGTTTACAATTAACAGAGAACACTTATACTTAAACATACTTAATAATTAATATATCAATGGTTTAATGTCTCATAATCTCTTCTAAATGGCAAATACAACTGTGATCAGATGTTGACTTCAAACAAAGAGAGAAAGCAGAATTTCAAATCCTGACTCTCCCTGCACCAAATAACAATAAAATCAAAACTGAATATTAAAAAGTAAAAATACAGAATAAAAAGTAAGACTGAACTCAATTGAAACAATAAAATGTATGTAAGGGACACAGCAGAGACCAGCTACTACCAAGATCTAATATACAAAGTGTCCCCCCAAAATATATACACACTTTAACAGCTGATAGCTCAATTTTGAAAATGAAATGTATTTTAATAAACACTGCGTATAAATTTTTTGGGGACACACTGTATGTTAGCTCTCTCATTTAATGCTGTTTTAAGTATACAATCATATTGCCACATGAACGTTATTTCCCATCTTCCTCCCTTCCCAAAGCCATTCCTAATCACCCTTTGTAAAGTTAGTAGTGATTGTTTTGCAAAGTAATGTAGTACATAATCTTCACTTTGTAGCTACACTCTGAATATTGTGCTCTCTTCTCTAGAAGCCTTCTTACTTCCAAAAGGCAGATGCTTTTAAGCACCCTCACTGAGTGCTGCCTCTACTGGTTTAACTTTCTTGCTAGCTCACACATATAGTCAGGCATAGCACAGTGGCCAAATCTTCTGGTGAACCCTGATGTAATAATCATCTTTCACCCATACAGAAATCAGTTCAATAATTAGCTCAATATTTTGAGACTCTCAAAACAAAGATTATATTAAAACTGACAATGAATAAGTAATGAGATATTTTATAAGATTTTTGGTAAAAAATCCTGAACCATCTAAAAAGAGCTATAAAGAACATACATATACTTTCAAATTCAAAAGTAATTGTTTTAAACCAATTAATGTTAAAAGTTTAATTAGAAATAGACTAAGTACCCTCAATACCTAAATAAGTCTGTTCATATTTTATTAAAGTTCTTACCTGTGGTAGTTCTTAAAATAATTGACACTTTGCTTTCTAATAGACTCTTGCAAAACTTCAGATTTGCTACCACAAAATTCTTCTCCAACTTGCATCAACCTAGTTGGATAAAAAGATTTATATAAATTTCATCAACATCCCGATTATAGTAAAAAAAAAAAAAAAAAGAAATCCAGATTGTCTTTTCAAAGGTAACAAATAATGAAATTTGGATGTTTGAAGAAATTCTAAAGATCACTAAGACATTATGGTTTATAAACATCCAAAGGGTAGAAATATTTAAACAGATTCACATACAAACCCAGAAGAAAATAAATTATGAAAGCTCAATTATCTTCATTCCCCTGAAGAAGTTATACATGATAACTCACTGAAATCGTGATTTCTCTGATAATTATGATTTCTTTAATTATCATGGTTGAATGAATCAAAGAATAAGACAAGATCTCAAACACTACCTGCTGATTATATCCAAAACAAAGATGAAATCATCATATTTGAATATAGACAAATCAGTTCCAAGCAAGTAGGTCTTTACTTTTAGCTGAACATCCTGTAAAAAAAAAGAAATGTTTTCAAGTAAATGCACTATATTGAAAATCAGTTTTTAGAACTATTTATTCTATAGTTACACATTAAAATGAGACAGGAATACATACTTAATAGATAAAGAATATATATCTAGACCTTAGGGTGATATCACAGAGACAATTCCATAAACATAAGATATAATACAGTAATAGTAATGATCATCACTATTTTACATACAAGATAAGAATTATATCCTCATACAGAATATGAAAAATCATCATTATTTATAGGCTAGAACCCCCAAAATAATCTATTCAAAAATTATTAGAATGAGTAAGAAAACTATTGAAGTGATTATATATAATATATAAAAATTTGATAGTTTTCATGTATACCTGCTGTAATACTTTAAAGTGGAGATTCCATTTAAAATAGATATTAAAATATACTCAGAAATAACTTTAATAATAAATACCATACCTATAAGAAAAACTAGCACTCTAGTTAGAAATACAAGAAATTTCAATAAATTGAAAGTCAAGGAATAGGAAGGTGACTAAATAATGTTAAGATGTCAATTTGTCCAAATTAATGTAGAGGCTCAATGAAATTCTAATTCAAATCAACATCAAAACTTGTCTTCCAAATATTCTAAAATTCACTGGAAATAATAAACAGGCAATAACTGCTTTAAAAAAAATAAACTTTGAAAAGATGGAATGAAAGTTATGAGCAATGTTGGAGGACTTGTACTATCTGAATTCCTGTATTAAATATATTAAAAACAGCCGAAACCGGTTTGGCTCAGTGGATAGAGCGTCGGCCTGCAGACTGAAATATATTAAAAACTTTTTTTAAAAGAATGCTAACAATATACAGAGAAATCAATGTAATAGAACAAATAACTCAGAAATAGTGCTAATATATACACTAGAGCTTAATAAACAGCAGTAAAATTCACTGTTCTGATTATTTACGTTGTTTTAATCATTATGATTAGAACCTTACATATGCATAATTGTTAATCCTAGGACAGCACTGTTGAGCAAGCATATATTATCCCCCTAAGAGGAGAAACTTAAGAATACCAAGAACCTACAACCAAGATTACTCTACCCAGCAAAGCTATCATGTAGAATTGAAGGTCAGATAAAGAGCTTCACAGACAAGAAAAAGCTAAAGGAGTTCATCACCACCAAACCAGGATTATATGAAATGCTGAAGGATATTCTTTAAGAAGAAGAAAAAGGTAAAGATAAAATCTATGAACAATAAAGTGATAACAAATAAATACCTATCTACAAGTGAACCTAAAAATTAAGTCAGAATAAACTGGTGAATATAATAGAAGCAGGGGCATAGAAAGGGAGTGAACTGACAATTCTTGGGGGGAAAGGGGTGTAGGGGGTGCGGGAAGAGATTGGACAAAAATCTTAAACCTATGGATGAGGACAATGGCAGGGGGTAAGGGCATGGGGTAGGGTGGGAACCAGGTGGGGGGGAGGTATGGGGGGGAAAAAAGAGGAACATCTGTAATAATCTGAACAATAAAGATTTATTAATTTAAAAAAAAGAAATCATAAAAAAAAAGAGGAGAAACTTAAAGTGAATGACAAAGCTAAGATTTGAATCCAGGTCTATCTGCCTTCAAAGTCTCCTTTTTTCCCTGTACCCTGCTACAAAGAAGAGTAACAAATAAAGAGGGAAGAAAAAGATTATCCAGCAAGTAGCAAAGGAAAAACTAACTAGACTGGGAGCCTAAGGGGGAACCGTCCTCTCTTTATATCAAAAGAAATATGAAATGTATTAAATAAATGATTTGGATGTTTTAGAAGGATTAAAAATTAATACAATAATGGAAAAATATAATCTGAGTACCTATTAAGTATTCTAGGCAGTATTCTAGGTATTGGGATACTGCAAATAATCCAAAGTTTAGATAAATATATTTATAATTACCAGATGAATATTTATCTAAGCTTTACAAAGGAAAGAACATTTTAAGAATAAATGTAACATAATTCACAAAAAACAGAGGTCAATAGTTTGACCTCTTAAAAATCTTAACTATCTGCATATTGAAATTATAAGTGAAAACAAATAAAGTATATACAAAGGATTACTCATTTCTTGCATAATTTATTTAGGACCTATGAACAAAAAAACATAACTAAAAATTCACAAATCAACAATTAATAGATTTTTAAATGTTCACGTTCTCTAATAATTAGAGAAGTAGGAATTAAAACTCTAATAAATATAAACAGATTCAATTGCTATATTAAAAATAAAGTCCCTCTCTTCAAAAAAGTTTTTTACACTTATGGGACACAAAACTAAAACCTAATCCAAAAATGTTTAAAATAAGGGGATGGTCAAAGATTTACCAGGAAAATGTGACAAAATAAAATAGCAATGGTAATAATAAGACAAATTAGAATTCATATCAAAATGCCTTAGAACAAAAAGAGCTATTTTTATAAAATAATGATGGGACTTATGTACAAAGAAGTTAAGTGGCTTTTACGTTGCAGCATCAATCAACATAGCATCCAAGTATAAGAAAATAAAAGCTGCCCTGACCGGTTTGGCTCAGTGGATAGAGCGTCAGCCTGCGGTCTGAAGGGTCCCAGGTTCGATTCCGGTCAAGGGCATGTACCTGGGTTGCGGGCACATCCCCAGTAGGGGGTGTGCAGGAGGCAGCTGATCAATGTTTCTCTCTCATCGATGTTTCTAGCTCTCTATTCCTCTCCCTTCCTCTCTGTGAAAAATCAATAAAATATATTTTTAAAAAAATAAATAAAAAATAAAAGCTATTAGAAATAAAAAAAAAACCTGACAAAACAATAGTCATTCTGGTAAATTAAAATTCCTTCCTCAGAACTGCAAAAACCAAGAAAAAAAACAACAAAAAAAATTAGGATATAGATGAAAATAATCTATATATATAAAAGCCTAAGTGACCAGCTGACTAGCTGACAGTTATGATGTGCAATGACCACCAGGGGGCAGACACTCAACACAGGAGCAAAAACCACAGGCATGGACACATGGAACAGACTGATGAATCTCAGAGGGAAGGGGGAAAGGGGAGGGTGGGAAGAGATTAACCAAAGATCTTATATGCATACTAGAGCAGTGGTCGCCAACCTTTCGAACCTCATGGACCACCAGTGGTCTGCAGACCAACAATTGGCGACTGCTGTACCAGAGGCCCAGATTCATGCACCGGTGGGGTCCCTCAGCCTGGCCTGCGGGGATTGTGTTGAAACCTGCTTGGTGCAGGGATTTGTGCACCGGTGGGGTCCTTCAGCCTGGCCTGTGCAGATTGGGCTGAAACTGGCTCTTTGACATCCCCCAAGGGGTCCCAGGTGTGAGAGGGTGCAGGCCAGGCCGAGGGACCCCCCACCAGTGCATGAATCCATGCACCGGGCCTCTAGTATAATTAATAATAAGCTTTCTTTAAATACATATAGGATCTAGTTACCAACAAAAAGAAGAAATAAAGAGTTATTTTTCAAATGCCCAAAGAATAATTTTACAAGTGGGTGGCATACTAAAATGTGAAGAAAACTCAAATTCACAAGAAGTAGAAATATTGTAACCTCTACAAAAAAAAAAAAAAAGACTAATAAGCATTTAAAAAATGTCATTTCTCACATGTCAAATATTTAAAGATGAAAAAGAAAATCTTGGAAAACCAAAACTTTCATATGGCTAGGTTCGTATGCCCATGAGGTCAAGGACCATGGGTTCACACCATGTTCTCAAACCCACGAACAGAGTCTTCCACATAGTATAATTGATTCAGTCTTTTCTGGGGGGATGGGGGGTGGGGGTCAAAATGCATAGGAAATTTGCCATAAAATTCTAAAAAGTTTTCATATGAAAAATCAAAATGATTATGCTTTTGAGTTTAGTTTTATGTCAGAAAGGTTAATCTTCTTATGTTTTTCAATCATTTATCATTATCTCTATATTTATGATGAATGTCTACAAATTGTCACATGACCACTTGTGCTTTGCAATTTGGGATTTCAGAAGTTAGAAATGTATTATGATATGTATAGCATATATTATATAACACCCCGTGTGGGGTCTGGGCAGTATACCAAGATAAAACACATTAATATTCCCACAACATATGAATGTTCACTCTAATGCAGCGGTTCTCAACCTTTGGGTCACGACCCCTTTGGCGGTCAAATGACCCTTTCACAGGGGTCGCGTAAGACCATCCTGCATATCAGATATTTACATTACGATTCATAACAGTAGCAACATTACAGTTATGAAGTAGCAACGAAAATAATTTTATGGTTGGGTCAGAACATGAGGAACTGTATTTAAAGGGCCAGAAGGTTGAGAACCACTGCCCTAATGGGATAAATAAATAATATAAAAAGCTTAATGATAATACTGGTCAGGTTCCACCAAACTAATTCAATTCAGGTCAGGTTTTGCCTGCTAAATATGTTTTAAAAAATTGTTTTTCAGAGCTTTTGCTTTTTTTCAATTGCATTGAGTCTTGCGACTTCAATTTAAAAAATACTCAATGAAGTCCTGTTCTAGAACTATTTGAGAATTAGGGCTAGTGATGCAAAAGAAACTTCAGAGTGATGGAGATGAAGACATTCTAAAGCTTGAAACCTACAACACAATAACCTGTACTCAAAAGCATGATGACTTTTATTAAACTGGCCAAATGTTTAAACAAGAATAGCTTTAGAAACTGTATATTAATAGATTTTTCTATATTAGGAATGACATCAGATTGCCTGAATGAACGGAAAATGGCTATGTTAAATGCCAGGTCAATATCTCAAAGTACAATGAACTACCAGAAAATCTATAAATTCTATAATTTCAACTAAGCATAATTAGAGTCTATTAGGACACTAAATAAAAAAACAACTCATATTTGACTCTGGGAAAATACAGAATTTAAAGCTCTTACAACTATCATATGAGTATACTTTAAATAATAAATTAAAAATTCAAATAGCATATCCAATGTAAATTTATCAAAAGTTGGAAGAGCACTAAATTATAGCTGCTTTGTGATTCTTGAGAAAATTTATGTTTCAGTATATATAGGGTGGGGCAAAAGTAGGTCTAAGTTGTTAAAAATAATACAATAATAAATAATAATACTAGAATAAACTCTATTTTATGCACTCATAACTGTAAGCCTACATTTGCCCCACCCTGTATTTGCCTAAATAATTTTTCAAAAGAAATCCTGCAAAAGATTGTCAAACTAAAAATCAGCCTCATTAGGAAACTAAAAAATACACTTTAAGAGACCAGCTCTACAGTCTTCTAAGCTTCAAAGAAATAAAAATTTTAAAAAATTATACGCTTTTATCTATGAAATAACAAACTTTAACAAATTAACAAATTTAATATCTGATAACAATAATTGAGCTACTAAACTGCAAAAGAAACACTGAAGAAGATATAGATTTAGCAATAAACATGTAAGATTCCCTCAAGGCACAAAAATCATTGAATTAGAAAAAAGTTCTTCATTCTATATTAGATTCCAACCCGAGTACATCACCTATTTAGGTATCCTTTTAATTTAGTTCAAAATTAATAGAAAAGGAAAGAAAACACAAATAAATAAAATAAAAATAAACAGTATCTCAATAAAAAAAGCAATTTCTTTAAGAAAACATACATTTCCAAGGAACTCTAAAAGCAATTATGCAATTAAGGAAAAGAGAAATATTTCTAATGGAGATTTTTAAATTAAAAAACTTTTTCTACTGCCATGTATAATAAAATAGAACTGTCAACTAAATTATAAAAATTAAATTAAATGATTGACTTATTCCAAAGAAAAACTAAATATGATTAAATATGCAATAAATACAATACAGAAAATTTCTAAAACAACTTTGACATAAAGATTTCTATAGCTTTTGTAAAAAAAATTTTTTTAAACCAAACCTGCCATATTCGTGTAAGTCCATGTTCTAATTTCTTTTTAATGTAGCCACGATCAAAATTAGTTTCTTCAGTGCTCATATTACTTCCTTCTGAAAATAAAAAATGGTTTATGTTTTTTTATTTGCTCAGTAACATTTTTGTTAAAAAAAATCTCATTTGGGTTCTCATATATTGTAAGCCTATATAAATATAGAAAATATGTTCAATATTTATACAACCGAAACAATGTCAAAAAATAGTTATTAGTGTTAAATCTATTTGTTAAGATAGATAAACTTAGAAGCTGAAATGTTAAGTACTTTACACCTAAGACCACTTAGCTCATGTGTGATTGGAGCTGGGATTGCAAGTTGAGGAGTGTGATCCCAGACACCAAGTTCTCAATGACCCAGATACTCCCTACTACCAGGGCACTGCAGAACCAATTAGCCCCATTATGAATTAATCTGCATATTAACAAGATTACAGATTGCAGAACCACTCATATAGTGAGGTAATGATACAAACATTTATAATTTTCAGAATTTTATCCACTCCAGATAAATAATCTAACAATGTCCAATTCAACATGTAAGATCAAAGATCTGCTTCAAACAAATTTTCCCCTAAAAGCAACTGAAAATACACATTTACATTAAAAAGATTCTGCCTTGGTGAGAATGAACTGTGCAGAATAACAAAACTGTGACGTTATCATCTCATTGGGCTAGCAGGGTGTCCACTAGTAACCAACAAAAGGCCTTTCATGAGCCAGGCCCCAGATGCATGCCTAATATACCTTTGACCACTCCCACAGCTTAAGCCTTATTATCTGTAAGGTCTGGCTACTAGGGGCCCAGCAGTTCAGGGCGGTGCACCTAAAGACAGCTTCGGAGTTTCATTTAGAATGGGAAAGTGTCCCGATACCAGTGGAGTCGCAGGAGCTACAGCAGATGAACTCTCGAGACCCTTTCAGTTCTATGAAGTTCTGTGAAGAATAAATCTCAAACTACTGAATCCTAACATTTTATTCCTTAATGTGAATATGAAAAGGATGCTTTCAGATGAACAAGTGACTTTTTAGAATCCGAGATACGGTCAGCTGACTGCCAGACTAATTAGAGTCCTGGAAAGTCTTAATAAATACACATTAGGGTCAAGCAATTTCAACAAAGAGGATGAAGTAGTATATTAAGACTCAGAGTTTTAAGTTTTGACTCTATACCTCATGAAAACACACACATGTAAACATATAGTTGTCACTTGAACACAAGGGTTATTGCAGTCGAAAAATTCAGATATAATTTTGACTCTCCAAGTTGTAACTACTAATAGCCCACTGTTGAACAGACGCCTTAGTGATGACATAAGTTGACTAAAACATATTTTGTATGTTGTATGTATTACATACTGTATTCTTACAATAAAGAGAAATGTAATTAAGAAAATCATAAGGAAGAGAAAATACATTTACAGTACGATATCATTTATTGAAAAATATCCGTGTATAAGTGGACCCAGGCAGTTCAAACCCATGTTGTTCAAGGATCAACTATACATGTAAACTATTAGGTGTTGCCATGCTGAATATATATGTATACATAGTCCCCTAAACTCTTCTCTTACATCTAAGTATGTGTTAATTTTGTTCCAAACTTCCCCTTTGGTCTCTCCTTAATAATGTTGTAGAAAAGGGAAAAGAGGTGCTGAAATGTCTTAACAGTTTCCACATCTAGAAAAAAAAAAGGTTGCCAAAACAGGATATAACTTGTAGAAAATTGGTATCCTGGAATTCCCTAAGTAAACTGATATTTTTTTAAGGACTATGCACATTTCATTATTACTTCTTGATCCATTTTCTTTGATGATATTAACAACAAACAGTGTAAGCACTTTATATTTTCTCTAAGTTTTACAGCAGGCCCTGACTGGCTTAGCTCATTTAAAGTATTCTCAGATATGCCAAGGCTGTGGATTCACTCCCGGTCAGGACATATACAAGAATTAAATCACCCAATGAATACATAAATAAGTGGAACAACAAATCCATGTCTCTCTCTCTCTCTCTCTCTCTCTCTCTCTCTCTCTCAAAACAATAAATTAATAAATAATAAATTTTACCCTATGGGACTTTTTGTTTTGTTTTTTAACCTACTATTTTAAGGAGCAAACTGAGACCTGGAGAAGATGATGTAATTTCTTTACGCTCTCAGTTTTAGTAAGTGGCAGGAAAAATTTTGAAACCAAGTATCTGATTACAAAGCTCATTCATTGCTCCAAGATAGCACAGGGATAAGAGTTTAGGAATTAGTTATAAACAGACTGATCAAGAACCTTGGGTCAGTACTCACTCCTTTTCTCTGTTTTCTCTTTTCCTTCCTTCATCCCCCATATCCGACAATATTTCTAAGAGGATGAAAATGCTTCCATAGAATTTTCCTCTTACTTTTTGCTATCTATATTTATGAGCTTCTCATGAGTCAAGACAAATATTAAACTTACATTTTCTATGCTACCAAAATCCTATGTTTAATCAAGCAATAAGATTTGGTGTTCCTCCACCCACCCAACAACAAAAATCAATCACCTCAGAAATTAGGAATTCCTAAAATAACTTGATAGACTACCTACATTAAATTGTATGCAATATAAAAAATTAGTGCACTATAATGTATTTTGCCCCTGTTAAAAAATGCTGATAAAATCATCAATTTTTAAAGGTTTTTGAACACTTAATCTTAGTTATTATTCAAGCATAATCATTTAAGATATATATCTATACAAATAAAGTAAGTTAAATATAATACTATAATTTCTCAAAGATTTGTTCTTTATTTATCTGACTATTGCATATTTAAAGTTGGATTTTCCATTTAAAGACAAATTTTAAAAATAATTTTTAATGAAAATTTTAATTTCTGCTATATTTTCAGGAAGAAAAGTATCAGTATAATTGTTAAGTCACAGAATGTAGCTAGCTTTATTAGTATAATTTGAAAAATAGCAAAATCGAGTTAAAACTGAACATTTAGCATTAATTTTATAGTAAATCTGGACAGATCAATGTCTTATCTAGTTTACAACTAAATATATATATCCTTTAAAGCCCTTTCTTAATAATTCAGTCCTATAGCTATCAGCACATATCCCTGGAAACTGGTACTATTTGTCACTTAAGAAGTCCTTTAGCCCAGTTAATTCCCAAAGGTAAAGGAGCTTTCATAGTAGCTGAATCACTTTCTTTGGTAAACATTTAACATATGTTCACTATAGTCCCTGGAATTCTAAAAGAATGCTGTTCCTTTTCTTTCACCTTGCTCCAGAAATATGGCATAGTTACAATGTAATTTTTTAAATATATTTTATTAATTTTTTACAGAGAGGAAGGGCGAGAGATAGTTAGAAACATTGATGAGAGAGAAACATCGATCAGCTGCCTCCTGCACATCTCCCACTGGGGATGTGCCCGCAACCTAGGCACATGCCCTTGACCGGAATTGAACCCGGGACCCTTCAGTCCGCAGGCCGACGCTCTATCGACTGAGCCAAACCGGTTTTGGCACAATGTAATTTTTAAAAAAATCAAAGTAATTTCCTACCAGAAGCAGAAGTGGTATCCTCATTATCATGTTTTTCATGCCATTCCATAGTCCTATAATAGCTGAGCATAACTTCCCACAGTGCTTTGCACAGGTCAGCAAGGCATGGAATATAGCTGTCTGATGTAATGTGCTGAAGAAAATGAGAAGAGTCAACTTTCAAATTATTACATCTACTTTAACACAAAGTAAATCAAAACAAACTGTTACTTTATTAATAAAATGTATTCAAGAATTAGACATGATTAAGAAAATTTCTTCCATTGGCATATATAAAGAGAAAGTTCAATGGAAAGAAAATATTGTTCAAGTAATTCTTATTTCAACATAGCTGTTAGTATTCGGAGGGGATATCAGTTCATTCAAATTATAATCAGAGAATCAGAGTATAAAAATTATTGAATTGATAAGTGTTCTCAAAGGTGGCAATGTAAACTTTCCCAAATGTATTTGTTCAAAGACCTGGTTCTGAGCATGCAAACACAGCTTTATATTCATCCTTGGAGCTGAATAACAACTTAAAAAAAAGAGGTCAGATTTACAATTCAATCACTGCATTTGTATAAATTAAGCAAATACCTTTGACAATCTCTAAATTCTCTAAATAACATATAGATATTTCCATATCTGACAATAACATTTTCATTATGTGGTCCCAAATCTTCTCCCTAATAAAAAGACATGAATGTTTCCCACTCTATGCTTTATAAAAGCGTCAGTTGTCATTCTGCCTTTTCCCCCCTGCAGGTAGAATGATGTCTCCATTCTATTTTGCAGGCTTCCTATCTGTTATAATGCAGCATTTGCTCCATCATTTGAGATTTTGTAGCATTTCTTCAGTTTGTAATCAGCCCACCACCACTAATCATGCTGACAGAACACCAAAAGGTTAAGACTCTGGTGTATGCCCTCCAAGGTAAAGAGCAAGGAGAAATAAGCTATATATAGCAAGTACAGGTACAGTGTGATTGATACTCAGGATATCACAGCTGGTAATGATCCTCTCCCTTTCAAAAGTTTTTTATAATCTCCATAATGACCTCTCCCTCCTCTAAACTCATCTAGCAATTAATAAAAATACTAACTTGTATGACTCACTATACTTTTGTGTAAGCATAGTGAATCTCTGAAACTCAACTAGGAAGTAATAAAATAAAGAAATTGTTAAGCTCTGGAGTCAGATTGCCTCAGTGGGGTTTATGCCAAGAATGGTAATTCAATCTTATAAAATCTGTTAATGTAATTTGCCATATTAATCGGTCTAAAGAAAACTTCTGACAAAAGTCAACAGCCATTACTAATAACAACTCATCAGAAAATAAAAATGATAGATATTTCCTTAAATGAGGAAACTCGATAAGGCAAACCCACTGTGGTCAAAACAAGACAAAAATGTCCTCTATCTCCACTAATATTTAACAATCTACTAAAGGTACTACCAGTGCAATTAGACTAGAATAGGAAAAGAAAAAATACAACAATTTCTATCTGCACATGACCTAATAATACTGAAAATCCCTAGAAAATCAACTATATAGCTAACTCAAACAATAAAAATATCCAGCAAGGTAGCAGGATATATTTATCATGCAAACAAATAGCATTCATATACACAAATAATAACCATTTAGAAGATACACTGGATGAGAAACCTCCATTTACAATAACAAAAAATAAAAAATGTTTAGAAATAAGCTTAACAAGAAATGATCCAAAACTCTCTAAAGAAAGCTGAAAGACATAAAGTAGATTTGAAAATAGAAAGATATTCCTTATTCTTGGTTGTGATGTCTCAACATCATCAAGATGTCAGATCTGCCTGAGATAATTTTGAAGTTCCTGAGATGTAAATTAGAAAGTCCAGAAATAGATCCAACCTCATATAAAAATATAGCATATAATAAAGATAGCACGTCACTTCACTTAGGTGAAGATAGTCTTTTCATAAATAGTGTTGGGACGAATGCAATAAGACAAATGTAAACTAAACTATAATGATACCAATTCTCACCCATAAGGTTGATAAACATTGTAAAGATGACCACTGACAAAGATTTTGTCCTTGACCAAACTCTAGCCAGGCTCCTCTGAGCCCTCTTCTCTATTAGGCCTCAACCTTGGTCTATAAAGATTTGAACAAAATACGAATATAGTCTTCTAACAAACAGCTCAGGAGGCATCCCTAGGATGCCTCTAGTCCCTTTAAACTGCCTGCCTGAGAAAATTCAAGGCTGCCAAAAGAATGTACTATTTGTTCCAGCTAACACGGGGAGATAGGGCCCCTGCCCTCCAGCCTTGGAGGGTGGGAGCCTAACTTCAATAAGCTCCAGTTAGCAAAACCCAGTTGGTTTCACATGGACCAACCACCCCTTCCAGCTTTTTGTAATTTTTCGCTTCCTTGACTCTACTGAGCCTCCACTCACTCACTCACTCACTCCCTCCCTCCCTATTCCCTCATTCTCTCTTTAAAATGCCCAGTCACCTCAGTACAAATGGAACTTGAGTTCTGCCAGACTCTTTTCCTTACTCCAATAATATAGTACTGACTAAAACCTGTTCTTACCACTTTAATTAGTATGTGTCCAGCTTTGCTTATCTTTGATAACATATATACTCTGTTGGCAAGGCTGTGAAAAACATAGGTACTGTCATTCATCTATTGCTGGTGTGAATGCAAAATGGTACAA
This sequence comes from Myotis yumanensis, assembly GCF_028538775.1. Lineage (NCBI taxonomy): Eukaryota > Metazoa > Chordata > Mammalia > Chiroptera > Vespertilionidae > Myotis > Myotis yumanensis. The sequence goes on along the minus strand of NW_027223760.1, from coordinate 47,621,001 downwards.
CTCTATGGAGGAGAATTTGGCACTAACAAAACTACGTAATTTCCCTTCAACCCAACAATCCCACTTCTAGGAATTAACCCTTAAGATGTATCTTAAACAATGTGAAAATATATAACATGAAGTTACTCATTACAAGAATATGTGTAATTGCAAAATATTTGAATCTATCTAAATGTCCAAATATAAGAGACTGGTCAAATAAACTATCATTCATATACAAAAGAGCACTGTACAACTGTGAAAAATAATTATAAACAGACACATGCATTTTCTTAAATTTTATAATTTAAAAAATCCCTTTCATATGACCTATATCCATGAAAGGGAATTTTTAAAAATTTTTATATATATGTATGTAATGAGAAACAGAAAAAATTTAATGCACATAGCTTCTTATCATCACTAAAAGAAACAGGGAAAATAAGCAACAAAGCATTAAAGTTAGTGACCTACAAGAGGTGGAGTGAGGTGAAATGGAACGAACATGGGAAGGAGTGACACTTCTCTGAGTATACAAATTGGATGTAGGTACCTATTTACAGAAGAATTAGAATGGCTATCCAGATTTACAAATAGCTTGCAGAGAGCAATATAAAATATTTTTGCATAGTTATGCCATAAATTTAGGGTAATTTTTATCTTTACTTTTCACATCTATTTTTATAATTACTAACGTTACAATAAACCAGTCTTGAATTTTTTCCCTTGGTTTATCTTTACCATATAATTACACCTAATATATCTCTTACATAACATACATGCAATACACCGATACTGATGAGGAAGAAGCTAAAAGCAGAAGGCAAAGAAAAGCAGAAATCACAAATAAGCCTGGTCACGGTGGCTCAGTGGTTGAGCGTCAACCTATGAAACAGGAGGTCATGGTTTGATTCCAGGTCAGGAAACAGGCCTGGGTTGTGGGCTCGATCCCCAGTAGGGGGCTTGCAAGGAGGCAGCTGATCAATGATTCACTCTCATCACTGATGTTTCTATCTCTCTCTCCTTCTCCTTTCCTCTCTGAAATCAACAAAAATATATAGTTCTTAAAAATCACAAATAAGTTCTGGGCTGCAACTCAGCAATCATTTCACCTGAATAAAGGTATGCTTCTATTAAGTCAATTTTTTAACTTTCATAAACTCAACTTTGCATAAATTTATATTTATAGCATGTAAACAAATATAATCTAATTATATCCCAACAGACTTTCTGGTAGATAAAAGGAAGGCATGCACTCCATAGGCATTCACTAGTTCCAGAATACATTAGAAACATCCTAACCATATGTTGTCTTCCTCTCATGCCATTGTTCATGGTATTTCCTCTCTACCCATGGACCCAGCTACATACATTGGGCTTATTGAAATCCAAGACCAAATTCAAATGTTGTAGAGTCCTCTTAACAGTAAGATAGTTGTGACCTCCTTAGGTTCCTTAAAGAACTATGTTGATACCACTTTATGTTGTTTGACCTTTTCTTATTCTACCTCTGATCATAATTAATGTGATCTTTCTATGTTAGAAGCTTTTCAAAGCCTTATTTATCCTTGCTGAGCTCAACTGATTACTTGACTAACAAGAGCTAAGTAATGACAACTTAGCAAGTCAAAGTGCTAAGAAAATGGAGTCTGTCTTCTACTAGCATTCATGAAATGGTAACAGACTAGCTTATTAGTGTGCAAGCAGGATAAAATTTCAGACCCCCAAAATTCTTCACAATCCAGAGAGTAAATGGCAGGGAAAAATGAAGAGATGGATAAACTTCCCTTCATTATCTTTTGATCATTAAATTTTGAATATTAAAAATTGCCATAAACTATTTTTAATATTTCTTAAACATTTAGAAATCAATACTTAATAACAAAATTAGTTGGGTGCTACATATATGTGATAATAAACCTGATATTTGAATTCTTAGAGTGTTCTGAAACTGACCTGGTAAAGCACTCAAGTAAATAATATTATTCCTTTAATTAAAAAGGTTTCTCTCTTTGACCAAATGTTCAAATTTGTAGCCTCCAGTAAGAAAGGAAAGGTACACTCACCTATCCAACCAAATTAACCTCAACAGTAAATGAACTGTCCCAGTTTAACTGCCTTCACATCCTAACTATGCCTGAATGATATACAAATTATTTTTGATATGCTACTTTCTGGTATCTGATAAGCTATTAAATACAAAATAACCATCATGTGTACAGAGAGAGGGATAAAAGCAGACACTACTGATGAGGAGTGTAAATTGAAACACACTTTCTAGAGGGCAATTTTGGAAACACACCAAAAGCCTTAAAAATGTAAAGCCTGACAACGCAATTTTATTTCTTGTTATTTATCCTAATGAAATAACTAGAAGGTGCAAAGATTTAGCTTTAAGAGTATTTACTACAGTGTTATTCATGACAAAAGCTGGTAATAACATAAATATCTAAGAATAGGAAATCAGTTCATTAATCCACAGAATGTCAAACCAAATAAAAGGTATGTGGGTAGCATACTTAGTGAAACAGAAAACTGTTTATAATATAACAAGTAGGGAAAATGTTATAAAATTGTATGTACAGCATAATCCTACTTTTAAAGGCTATTTGCTTTATACACATTAAAAGAACCATCCTTTCATGCAGAAATATTAATTTTATTTTCTTTTTTATCTGCAATTTCCTACATTTAATATGTTTCATCTGCATATTTAAAATATGTACATTTTTAAGAAAAAACATCATATTAATGATTGCCTAATTTGAGCAACTATTTATATAATCTATATTCTGTCTATCTCTATAAATACTATGATGAAAAAACATAAATAACAGACTAGTTTAAGTAAGAGAAAAAGGACAAAGAGACAGGTAATTCTATGGAGAACCCAAAACAAGATGATTAATACACATGAACACTAAATTTATCTCTGAACTTCCTGGCAACTTTTCATCTATAGTAAAGAGAATCTATACTATCACACCATTTGATAATAGCAGATATATTAATTTTTCACAACAGAAAGTGCCCTGAGCCTTTAGAAACAGAAACATGTTTTTAACTCAAAAGAGGAATTTGTCTTTACTTTTCTATGTGAACATCAAACTAAAGTATATCTTCAATGGAGGTCTTACTAAAGATATTTATTGCCCTTCAAAAATGACATTGAATTACAATTCAGTATTAAGAGATATTATTTATAAAAATGAAGATTTAAAGCCTAGAACACAAAACTAGCCTTTAAGTTTGTCTTTCTATCTTTATGCATATAAAGCACTTGTAAAAGTTCATGACACAGAGAAGGTGTTGCACGTTGGTTTATTTCCTTCCACTAATCAAATTTGAAATGTGTCAACACCATACCAGTTAGAAACAAAGAGGACAGTCCAATTTACTCAAGAAACATTTACTAAACACCTCCAATGTGCCAGACTCTGAGAAAACAAATAATGAAATGATTTCAGAAAGGTTTTTCAAAAGAAGCAAGATATTTTCCCCCACAGTATTACAACATTATCAAGTTCATTTCAAAAATAGAACTCAAAGCTCATTGAGATCATTTGGAAATGAACAATTGAAAAGTAGCTGGGAAAACTTCAGCCAGCTTAGCCAGCTTTGTTATCATAAATTAATCACTAACAGCCTAATTAACATCTTGAAATAAGCTCCCTAGGGACACCCATCAGGCTGCCTAAAAACTTTGGTAAAATTTTTTTTTTCAACTGATACATACTTCATAAACTTTCAAATAACCTACAAATGGTTTCTCTACAAGATTACTACTTGGTGTCTTTAAATCTCTCCACAAACTGGGGCAAACATGCAAGGTATATAGAAATGGAAATGCAATCAAAAACTAAATTTTAAAGCACAAAAACGACCACTATGCCTCTTTTCATTGGCCCTTTCCAGAAATGAATGAGGTTTAATTCTCATTGGAAAATTTTGCTGCTAAGTATTAGTCATTCCTAATCTAACAACTGTAAGTCAATACATTCAAGAAAAACGGGGAAACCAGACTAAAAGATAAAATCTAAAAAGGAAAACTGTGCTTCCAATTAAATCATCTAGAAAACATGGTTTAGTAAAGAAAAGGAAAATAAGGACATTCATTCAGTTGCAAAATGACTTCAAAAACCTCAAAGCCAACTAGATTTTTAAACTCAGAGCAGCACTGACAGGACACAAATGGCAGAAATCTCATAATAGGACAGGAAGCTGCTGGCCTTAAGAACTTTGAAGTTCTCTGCTTACCAGAGTAAATAAAGACAGAACACACATTTTGCCCCAGATTTATTTATAAAAGGATATAAAAATTAGTTCAATTTCATGCTAGCCCATCTATATAATAAAAGCCTAAGTGTCCATTATGGCGGAACGACCAGAAGACCGGTCGCTATGGTGAGTACTTACCACGAGGGGGCAGATGCTCAACGCAGGCGCTGCCCCCTGGTGGTCAGTGAGCTCCCACAGGGGGAGCGCCGCTCAGCCTGAACCTCTCCTGGAACCTCTCCCGCCTCGGCAGCAGCACTAAGGAGCAGGGAGCAGGCGGGCAGTAAGGAGCGAGGGGTCCTGGACTGCAAGAGGGCAGTTAATGATTTAAAATATCTGATATCTGTTAATGACTTAAAATAATACTATGAAAAAGAGCAAGCAGATGATTATCTCTTTTCATTTTCAATCTCTCTCCATTTAAAGGAAACTCAATTTTTCCATTTACAGAAACTCCATCCCTCTCTAAACTCTGTTCAGTGTGCCATCTCATTTATTTCATTTTTTAATGTTCTATTTAAACTCTATCTATAATTAAAGACTTCCTTAAAAATACTGCTACTGAACAGAGAACAACTACCCAAATGCCTTGGCTGTTTCTTCTAACTTCTAAAATCTGCCAGTCAATATCCTATACCAGTGATTTTTCAACTGGTGTGCCGCAAGAACTTCTAAAACCTGCAATACCTAACTATTTATTCAGGGGTACTGACCACTTTTCCCTTAGATTGTCAAATTTAAAAATGACAACAGCCAACACAACAATAGCTGTCTGGTGTGAATGAATCAAAATTATACCAAAATGAATCAAAATTTTGAAAGAATAAAAATTATATCTAATTATATAATTAGACCTCTTGCCCCTTAGATTGTCAAATAAAAAATAAATGACAAAAGCAACACAACAATAGCTGACTGGTGTGAATGATTCAAAATTATACCTTTTTTTGTCAGATTGGCAAAAAATGTAATATATTTTTTGGTGTGTCGCAAAATTTTAGTAATTAGTTAATATGCGCCATGAGATGAAAAAGGTTGAAAACCCTGCCCTATACATATTTCCTGAGGCCTCTGTTGTTTTTTTCTTAGCTGATACTCCATTGCCACATACATTCTTGCACTAGTACTTCCTTAATAATTATTATCAGTTGCTTCTATGCAGGACTAAAATGACTCCCAATTGCCACATCTTGAAAAATTAAGAACTTTACATTTTAATACAAGGCTCCTTCCTGAATTGTCTCCCTGGTCTGAGTTATGCCATTCTAAGAACCTGGATATGTGTTCTCATCAAGAAAACACTTTAAACTTTCCTTTTATCAGCTTATTTATTATACTTTTAAAGGTTCCCTCCACTTTTCCTCCCCTGAGCTAACTATCTTCATTTATAGAACTCAGTTGCTAAAAGTTTACATCTTTTCATCAAAGTAACTAAATAAATAAATATGATTTGAAATAATTTATTCCTAATCCTACCTGGTTAAACATGTCAAATATGACTCAAGATTATAAAATAACTTAAAACTTAATTAGGTTTCAAAGAGATGTCCCCAATCCTGTCTGCCGATAGTAGCACTGATTTGAATACTTTATAAGAGGCCTGGGGTAATTTCTGAGCTTCCATAAATTTTTATGGAGATAGTACCAAAGAAAACGGGCCACCTTAAAATGTATCACATTCTTCATCTCATTATTCAGCTCCTTTAAGTCTATTCTTTCAACATAAAGACCCTGCCATAGCTAATTCTGTTAAATCCTGTCCTCAAAAGGAATTCCTCCAGGAAGCCATCATTAACATTTGTTACTATTCTCACCACTTCAAACTAAAACATCTTCAATAGCTTGAATATAAACCAGACTACAACTGTGTTGAATGAATAATAATATATGTACCTGCTGTTGGGGGGCTGGGGGGGGGGGGGGGGGGGGCTTTGACAAAGCTCTAGTACCAATGAATCACTTGTTTCCTTAATGTAATCACATAATCTTATACACACACACACACACACACACACACACACACCTCACGGACTATACCACACATATATGGATAGTTTTATAAAGAAGTATACTAGGTACCTCTTGGGAGTAATTTTAACAAGCATTTATTCAAGATGAAATAAGATCTTTGTTATCTGATCATTTAAGTACACTCAGCTACTTAAATAGGTTATTTTACAGTAAGCTTTAAGAAAAAAGTGAAAGGAGTTTTTAAAAAACTAATAATAATGTCATGATAAACACCTTTAGCACAATTTTTATTCATAAAAATTTATACGCTAAGTACAACTTTCAGCTTTATATTATATAAAGGCACAGAGAACCCTCTCAGGAAGCATGGACAAAAATATGTCCTCGACTTTATTTAAGCATATAAAAGTTTAATGGTAACAAAATATACTATACACATATACAAACACATCATATTTAACCAAAGTCAAAAAGATTGAAGGACAGCCCTGGCAGGTTTAGCTCACTGGATAGAGCATCGGCCTGCAAACTGAAAGTTCCCAGGTTCGATTCCAGTCAAGGGCACATGCCTGCGTTGTGGGCTCGATCCCTGGTGGGGGGACTTGCAGGAGGCAGCCGATCCATGATTCTCTCTCATCATGGATGTTTCTATCTCTCTCTCCCTCTTCCTTCCTCTCTGAAGTCAATAAAAATATATATATATATATTTAAAAAAAAAAAAAGATTGAAGGACAAAAATCTTCATTGGATCTCCCTACATCTGCCTCTTAGCATAACCACTATTATCTGTCTCATTCTTGTTCTTATATGTTTATTTCTAGTCTGCAGATGCGGAATGAGGAGTCTTAAAAGGACTCAAGCCCTACAGACAGCATACACTTTTCAAGATTTATTAAGAAAACAAAAAAAGGGAGATGTGGGAAGCCACTGCTTGCCAACACTGTAGTGCACACCTTGGGCATAAGCACCAATTGGATAGCGGTGGCTCAAGGCAATTACCTAACCTGATAATTCTTTTACTGTTTACCAAACTTTACCTTTGATATGCCTGCATGCATTGCTAAAGGGCAAATGTGTATTCAAGTAAATAAATAGTGAACCAGGCCAGAAGTCAGAGTGCCTCTTCAAGAAAGAGGTCTCCACCTGGCCCCCAATGCCTTCTAAATTCAAAATAAATAAATAAATAAATAAATAAATAAATAAATAAATAAATAAAATGTTTATTTTAATATTAAAAGTTATTTTTGCTTTAACAGAAAAGTCACTAACTTGAATTAAATTGCTTTACCATTTAAATAACTTATTAGTGACAGTATCATCTATTGGTGACAATAACACTAATAGAATTAAAAACAAAATTGACTGTTCAGATATTTAATTTAAAACACATTATCAACCTATGAAAATAAATAAGAAAATAACACATTCAGCCTTAGCTGGTTTGGCTCAGTGGATACAGCGTCAACCTGCAGACTGAAGGGTCCCAGGTTCAATTCCAGACAAGAGCACATGCCTGGGTGGCGGGCTTGATCCCCAGTGGGGGGCATGTAGGAGGCAGCTGATCAATAATTCTCTCTCATCATTGATGTTTCTATCTCTCACTCCCTCTCCCTTCCTCTTTGAAATCAATAAAAATATTTTTTTAAAAAAAGAAAATAACACATTCAAAATCACCAAAATGTTATCAAGTGATGACTGTACTTAAAACTGGGTATTTAAAAATGTAAATATGTAACTATTTCACACTTTAAGTTAATAATCATAAAATTTATAAAATAAGTCCTCCTGATTTTAAAAAGATATTTTTACCTATATTAACAACTATCCACTGTCATCATTAACTTAATCCTTAATCTACCATATATTATTACATTCTTCTGGAATAGTTGTTGTAGCTCAAGTAAGAATATTTTTCCAGTTCCCAAAAGAAAGAACCTGAACTTTTGACAAATAAACTCACTGAAGAATAAAGATTAGCTTAATTTCACATGAATTCCTGGACATAATTAGAGTAGAGAATTGATGTCTACTTCCTAGAATTTTTATTTTCTGAGTTGACATTAGAGAAAACTTATGAAAGTTTCCAATGAGAGACCTGGGGCTAGAATTAGAGATCAACATTAACAATGACCTCCACATTGTCAAAGCAAAAGGTCAATTCTGTGATACCACCTTATCCAGACTCTCAGAAGCATTAGAGATAGGTTTACAGTCAATTCTTCTTGAAACACTTCCTTCTGTGGGCTGTTGTGATACCACCATCTCCTACTTTTCTTCCTACCCAGCTAGCTGCTCTTGCTCAGAATCTTCTACCAGTCTTTTCTCCCCTGAATGTACAAAGCCCAGGGACATCATGAATTTTCTATCTATAACTGTTCCCCCAATCTTCTCATCTTAGTATCATGGCTTTAAATACAATTCTATGCTAAAGACTCCTAAATCTATAACTTCAATTCTGACCTCCTTAGGCTCTTTTATCCAATTGCCTCTTCAACAAGTCCACTTGAAATCAAACAGAACTCATGAATTTCACTACAGACGTCAGTCTTCCTTGTAAAAGCAAATGACACCACCATTCTCCCAGAGTTCATCATTCTCTTTTCCTCACACTCTACATCAGTCCACTATAGGATCAATTCTAAACCAGAGCCCAACTCAGTTCACTTCTCACCCACAGACCTATGTTTCTTTAAGAATAAAAAACAAAACAAAAAAACAAACAAAACAAAACTGGTAACAGATGCAACAGAAACAGCATTTATTCACCCAAAAAGACCGAATCAAAGTGTGTATGAAAAACCAGAACAGATGGTTGCTTAGAAGCACCTCAAATGCAATCATGAAAGAGAATTAAGAGCCTGACAAAGCAAAGTATAAGGAGCTATGAGAGGGTAGAAAGTCCACTTAGAAGCAACTGCACTCCACAAATCTGTACTATCTCATCAACCTTCACCATATCTGTGACTGTGACTGAATCTTCCAGTTACTCTATGGGGAAAAGAACATAGGAGAAAAATATATTTGGCAAACATATTTGTTTCTATTGTAGTAGCATCTTCAAATAATAGGTGCTAATAAGAAGGGGATGTGAATTTAAAAACTAAGAGAGACATATGAAAAGCAATTAAGTTACTACATACTGTACAGAGATCCTTGTATTGCAGCTTTTGGAATTTTGTATCTGTGTTTCCTGCACATAGTTCCACATAACCAAGAACAACTTGAAACACAGTATTATGAATGGCTTGGGTGAAGTGCATATGAAGTTGATCCATTGCTGTCTATGGAAAGAAAATACACAACATAATTACATGCTATTAAAATAAAAAATTTCAACAGTTTTGAAAAACTCAGGAAAAAATCTTTACAGATTATAGCTATAGCACAAAGATCACTATTATATATAGAATTATAATTGTAATGTTGATCATTTGCAAATAACCCATTAAATAACCACAACACCATACAACTAAAGATAAATCTGAATCGAGAGCACTGCTCTGTTGGTCTGCATTTATGATTGGCAGCCATCCTGTTCTTTGTCACATATGTCTTCATAAACACACCTTCGGATGGATCCCCTCTGCCATCATTTCCTTGAATTGTTCAGGACGCTTCTCAAGGGCCACCTTTTCAGAGAAGCCTATCCTGCCCATCTTCTATAAATCAGTACTTTACGTCACCCTATCCACTTACTCTGATATATATTTCTGTACAGCACTTGTTTTCTCCTGACATCATATTCATTTATTTTTTTTAATGTCTGTCTTCCTCACTAGAAGAGAAGATGCATGACGGCCTATATCCTCACATGAGGAGCCTGAGGCAACGAACAAAAGTAGGCACCAACAGATATTTAATGGGTGAATAACTTTCTCTAATGGGGAAAATTAGAAGTTATCATCATATTTTCAAAGGCCTTATAACCCTCAAAACTACCAAGTATTTTCTTTTCTTATGTTTTTTGTAGGTTTAGCTTAGGACGTGAAAATTAATGAAGTACATTAAAAAATTTATTTGCTCAGATTTAAAAATGTAAGTACAGTTTAAATGACTCAGTAAGATCTTAAATTTCTTTCTAAGACAAGAAACCATTTAATGGAAGAAAGCGTTTCCATCTATCATGTTTAGATGTTCTGTAGATACTATAGAACCCTACACACCCCTTTTTCAAGTTTTTCAAGGAAGACATTGAGCAGTAAAAGTATGTAAAGCCAAGAAGCAGAGAGGGAGTACGAGGACATTCTGGGGATAAGAAAATCCTTTGAAAAAAATCTGATAAATGCAATTTATCTGCTTTACAGACAAATGTGCACAGTGCAGGAATGTGTATACACCACTCCGAGGGAGTCACGCAAGCCCACCTAGGAACCACGGAGCTCCCAATAAAGAAGTTCTCATTCAGGACCAAAAGGTGAAGTAAAAGAGACTGCATGTCCTCCCCCACAGAATTAGCTGACACTACACTTGTTTTAAAACCTACATGAAATTGTGAAAATATTAAACCTGACAAACACTTCACATTTCAAAACAAACTTCTGTAATGTTTTAATCACACTACATATACTCTGAGCCTACGTGAACAACCATGTCACTACTGTGAAGACAGCTAAAAAATTTACTTAGTCAAATACAACTTTAAGGACACACCGTTAATAATATTCAGACTTAAGCAATGATGAGTATCAGCAGATGCCTAATATTTAAAAAAGCAGCCTTTCAAGACTGACCTGTGTTTTCCCAAGAAGTCGATAAGCTTGTTGAACCTTGGTATAATGATTAATGTCAAAATTCTTGCAGATTTTAGAAAGAGCCACATCCAACTGTTCCTATGTAAGTAAAAGAGGAGGCAAGAGGCGGTGAAAGAATTAGATTTTCAAGTCAATGGGAAAATATTAAAACTAACTTATCCTTTTAATTAATATTTAAAGCCATTTACTATCACAATGATCTAATAGTCAAAAGCAAATTTAAATAAAAATATAAAGAAATTATAATTCTCATTTGTTACTAATTATAATCAAATTTTACCAAGATGTCATTAATATGTTTAAAAACAACAACAACACATGTCTAGTGTTTCAAGAGACACAAAATCTGTATAACAGCTACCAAAAAAATTTTAGTTTTGTAATTTTTACTTATCTCTGTTTCCTCATCTACTAAAATCTTATAACTATATGAACTGAATTTGTGCAACTATTAAAAAATAATGAAACAATCCTATTGTAATCACTGAAAAGTAATTCTCAACAAAACTAACTACATTGACCTTAAAATACATATCTTTTATATCTAAATTCAACAACTTTATGGATTTCTATATCAATTATTTCATTTTAAAATAACGACTTTTCTACATACATACAGAAACAATTGCATATTAAGAGTGAATAAATACAGAGCTTTCAAAGGAAATTCCTCATTAAAATTTTAAGTGATTACATACTTAAAAGATTTTCAAAGCAGTTATCTTTAGATTTATCAAACAGTCATTCTTACAATTAGTAAATAATTGCATTTATTAACAAAAACTACTTTCACAAAACACCATTTGAAAGTCCAGCCTAAATTTTTATAACTACCCTTATCGGAAAACAATAAAATATAAGAAACCAAATAATTCTTATTAAATTTATAAAAATGAATACCCTGCTTTGCAAAGATTGCCAAGGAAAGAGATGAACTCTGAATAAGTGATGGAGGAAAAGCAAAACCTCATTTATGCTAATAATGACATATTTTTTCCTTTCCAGTTCTTACATTTTGTTGAATTATAGGAAATATTATTGAGGTTAGGAATTTCGGAGTGTTTTCATCAGCCAATAATAATTCTTAAATAAATTAACTCACTAAACTAAAAAGTAGTAATGGATGATTAAAAAAAAATTAACATGATAAGTATTTTGGCTATAATTTATATAAGAATATACCTATGACTAAAATTTGGGGATCTTTCTGGATATAATGATATTTTCAAATACCGTTTTTAGATCCTATAATTTCAAAAGTAATCTGCTTGCATTTACAAATAGATTAACATTTACTTGACCATGTACAGATATTCCAAATGCAAAACAAATATAGCATAGTGATCTAGAAACACTGGTAAAAACACAAAAGTCAAAACATACAATGTATCTATGCTATTCAAAAACCACTGAAAAAAGCCAATTAATTTCTGATGTAATCCTTCTTACCTCAATTTGTTCTAAAGTATCTTGCAGCTTTGAATTCAGTTCACTATTAAATAAAACAGAGAGTTAGATGTGCCAACCTTTAAAAGAGAAAAACTAAGTGCTAAATACATGTTAGCTGAATAAATAATCAATAAGTTCACAGATCAATAGCATGAGTAGTAAGTTGTGCTACTGGTTCTATAACAAGGCAAAAAAAAGAAAAGAAAAAAAGATTATGAAGAAACTAGAGGCCCAGTGCACGAAATTTGTGCATGGGTAGGGTCCCTAGTGGCTTCCAGCTGCCAGCCGGGGCCTCCCTTCGCACCCACCTTGGCCTGGTGCTGCCCACTCACCTGCTCCACCATCCCACCATGGTCCTGCTCTTGTCGGGGCCCATTGGGGCCAGCAGTGTCTCCACTGCTGCCCACTGCCAGTGCCCTGTCACCAACATGCACCATATTCTGCACCACCCCCTGGTGGTCAGCACACGTCTAACTCCTGGTTGGTTGAACTCCCGCCCATGGGGACAATTTGCATATTAGCCTTTTATCATATAGGATAAGAGTCATTCTAACAGCAACAGGATTTTGTAGGTAAAAAATACTAAAGAATCTATAGATAAAATTAAGAATTTAAGAATTAAAAGTTGATAAAGTTAATACCGAGTTTAAAGATAAAAAGTATAATACAGGTAAAAAGTAGAATATTTAAAATAAGATTAATCCTATATAATAAAAGCCTAAACTGTCCCCTCGACCAGGAGTTTGACGGCTCGCTATGACGTGCGCTAACCATCAGGGGGTGGCACGGAACATGGTGGGCATCGGCGATGCAGCGTTGGCAGCGGATGGCAGTGGAGGCGCTGCCAGCCTCGACAAGAGCAGGACCGTGGCAGAATGGTGGAGCAGGTGAGCGGGTGGTGCCTGGCTAAGGCAGGTGCGAGGAAGGCAGGCGGTGGGCCCAGCTCTGATCAATTGCCCTGCAGATAGCAACCAGTGACCGGCAAGCCCTGATCGTCCTATCTGAGCTGGGCCCCAGGCTAGGATGGGGAACTAGGGGTGGGTGGCAGTGACCAACCTCCTGCGGCACCCAGGCGGGGGTGCTGCAACCTCTCGCCAGTTACCTGAGGGTGGGGGGGGTGACAGGGACAGAGGTGCGGTGAGAATTTGGGGTGTCTGCCCGAGCTTGCTCTCACTCCCCCTGCTACCCTTCCCATGCTAGGGCTCGCGTGCCAAGGAAGCCCCACACCCACGTGGCCTCTTCCAGGTGAGCCGGGCTGCAGCTGCCGAGACCGCAGGGGATGGTCGGGCTCCCCGTGGGTTCTCGCAGGAGCCAGTCTGCAAAGCTGGCCAGGAGAGAGCGCGCTGCTCTCTTGGCTTCTGTGTGGCGCCACTGGAGGGCTCAATGGCCTACACTGCACTCCAGCCCATAGCGTCCGGCCACGCTCACCCCATCTCTGCATGGGGACTCAGGCAGAGGGGCCGCACACGGGGGCCTGGGGCCCAGGTGCTGCTCAGGGCCCAGAGGTCAGCTGGGATCTGCCCTTCCATGCCAGATGCTCGTGCTTCGATTGCCGGCCAGGTCTAGGGACTGCACCCATGCATAATTTTCATGCACCAGGCCTCTAGTTTCTATATATTAAAAGGAATAAGACAATAAAAAATTTTAAATCTCATTTCAGTAAAACAGTACCTAAAATAAAGGAGACTTGCCTGGCCAGCGTGTCTCGGTGGTTGAGCGTCAACCAATGAACCAAGAAGTCATGGTTTAATTCCCAGTCAGGGCACATGCTGGGTTTCAGGCTCAATCCCGTGTGGGGCATGCAGGAGGCAGCCGATCAATGATTCTCTCTCATCATTGATGTTTCTATCTCTCTTTCCCTCTCCCTTCCTCTCTGAAGTCAATAAAAATACATTTTTAAAAAAGAAGACTTAACTATATGAAGGTATATACCATGAAAAAGACTAAAACCTTTAATACAGTTACCAGTTCTCACAAAATGATTTCCTAGAATAAGTGAATTTTTAATCAAAGTTCCAGCAGCGTTTGTTCTGTTTGTTTTTTTACTTTACTGAATCTGACAACTGTTTCTAATATTTATGTGGAAATTAAAAGGGCTATGAATAGTTAAGAATATCTTGAAGAGTAATGCTGGAAGACATATATTAAAGCTTATAAAGTTACAGCAATAAGTCGGTGACAACATAAGTATACATAAATAAATCAACAGAACAGAATACAAATAAAGGACAAAATGCTTGAACAGATACTTGACAAAGGAGATATCCAATTGGCCAATAAATATTAATAGCCACTCCAATTCGGCATTCAGGAAATGCAAATTAAAACTACAATAAGACAACTTAATAAGCAATCAAATGGCTAAAGATATTTTCAAAAAAAAATTAAAAATTACATCAACAAATGTTGGCAAAATGTAGAGCAAATGAAACACCAATTCTGTACTGGCGGAAGGGGAAATTGACACCTCTTTGGAAAACTATATCATCTACTGAAACTCAACAAGCACTCTGTATCCCATGAATCCTAGATATGCGTCTAACAGAAATGCATACATAATTGTTAAGCATCACGTGTAATAGTAAAAAATACTGAAACAACACAATTATCTATGAACAATTAAGTCAGTGATGGCGAATCTATGACACACGTGTCAGAGGAGACACGCGAACTCATTTTTTTGGTTGATTTTTCTTTGTTAAATGGCATTTAAATATATAAAATAAATATCAAAAATGTAAGTCTTTGTTTTACTATGGTTGCAAATACCAAAAAAAATTCTATGTGACACGACACCAGAGTTAAGTTAGGGTTTTTCAAAATGCTGACACGCCAAGCTCAAAAGGTTCGCCATCACTGAATTAAGTGGATAAAGTGTGATATAATTATACAATGAAATACTATAGCAATAAAAATGTATCACCTGCATTTCATAAGCATGATACTGGACAAAAAAAGTCAGTTAAAAAAATGTACATAACATATGACTCCATTTACATAAAGTTCAAAATAGATAAAACTAACTTTAGTGACAAACAGAATAGTAATTACTATTCTGGGAAAATAATGGGAAAATAGTGGGAAAAGAATGACTGGGATGGGCGTGAAGGAAGTTTCTGGGGTACTAGAAATGTTTGGTTTCTAGGAGGTAATTACACAACTATGTTCACTTTGTAAAAATTAAGTTATACACTTGGGATATGTGACTGAAAATGATTTTGTTCCCTTTAATTCTCCCTAAGTTAGTTAAAAACAAACAAGAGAGAGAGAACTATCATTATTTGAATTATAATATCTCATTACTAAAAAAGATCTTTGATATATAACAAAATAAATACAATCACAGAGAAAACATTTTAATAAAAAGGTTAAGAGAGAAGTAAAATAAAATAGTAAGAACAGGTGAAAGATGTACTTTGATACAGCAAAATTATACAAGGTTTTTTACAACTGTTATCTGATCATAAATTTGATTCTCAGAGTCTAGCAACAAAGCAAACAGGGCCACAGTATACAATCAGTGTCTGTCATAGCAACACAAACTCAAGGTGGGGGGGTGGGCACACAAAAAAAATCCCCTTTTCTGGCATTAAGTTCTGAGAGAAAGTTTTGCCAGTCTTGATAAGGAGACAATAACCCTTACTCTTAAGGCACAACACTCTTGGCAAAACCTTACAGAAAATACAATAATGGATTTAAGGATTCCATTTGCTTCTTATAGAGCCTTTTAATACCAGCAGAGGAGATAATACCAAAGTGATGTGATATATGTAGATACAGACAGATTTAAAGCAATTTGTCAGAAAAGTAAAACCAATAATATAGAGAGATTATATTCTCTAGTAATAGCTGAGAGTGAGCAAAACTATATTCTTTGACAACCAATAATGTAGGATTGATACCATATTAGAAAAACTAAGTTCTCTAAACAGGATTTATGCCTGAAAAATAGCCACACCACAGATATTAATTAATAGGTTAAGGGAATTCTTATAGACAGAACTGAGACTTTCCTTAAAAATATGATTATGGGACAATTTCTGTGATACCTCCAAAAAAGAATAAATGAATGAAGATAAAAATGAGTGCTAAAGGCACCAAAGTAATATTCCTAAAAGGATAGTCATGATAGTGCCTTAGAATAACAAAGAATTAAATTAAATAATTCCTCATCCCACCCCTTAAAAAATCAGCACCTTTCCCCTGAGTTCCTTGTCCCATGTTCACAGCAGTGTGCATTATAGTAAGGAATATCTGAGCCTATCTCTCTAAGCACAGACTGTGGCTTATTGCCCAGTGACCTCCCAGGACTACATAAACTCACACCTGACTCAAAGCAGATAAAAAAAAAATATCTGCTGAGTCAAATCTGCAATTCAAACAAAATGGCAAAATTTTACTATCATGCCATTAGCCCCTACTTTCTACTTCAATAAAGAAAACTATAGAGATGAGTAAAAAAAGGAAAGTGGTTTAGAAGGAAAAGAACAACACTAGGATCTAAGTCTACAGGTGCCTTAACAAGAGGAAAAAAGAGATAAGCAGAGCTAAAACAAGTTCTACTCCTCTATCATATGGGGCTCAAAAGTCCACCTAAGGCTAAAGATAGACACAGGTTGGAGAGGCAAGAATACCTGGAACAGTAAGTAGGTCAGAACCTGTAAACATATCCTTTTAGGGCATCATTTTGAGCTTGAAGAAAAAAGAAATATACCTAAATTCACTAATAGGTGAGAGTAATAATTTCTTTAGCTTCTAAGTTGGAAAAAAATGGGCTATAGTGTTTATAAAATTATTACAAACCTAGATGTGTTTGTTGCTTCTATTGTATATGGTTACAATGACTCTATATACTGTGTATTAAGAATTCATGCAAGCCCTGCCCAGGTGGATCAGTTGGTTAGAGCCTCATCCCAATACGCCAAGGTTGCAGGTTCGGTCCCCAGTCAGGGCACATATAAGAATCAACCAATGAATGCATAAATAAGTGGAATAACAAATCATTCTCTCTCTCTCTCTCTCTCTCTCTCTCTCTCTCTTTCTCTCTCTCTCTCTCTCCCCCTCTCCCTCTATCTTCCCACTCTCCCTCCCCCTTCCTCTCTCTTTAAAATCGATAAATAAAAAATTTTTTTAAAGGGTTAATACAAACATGGTAATGAAAATAATATGAACAACATGTTAAATATAAAATATATAAATTAAACATTTGGGTTTTATTAAAAATGTTTTCAAAAGTGACAACTCCAGTTTGACAACAATTTACTACTAATTATAAATACATATATAAAAATTATGTGATTAAGGAGTGGACATCTTAACTGCACAGCCTTTAGAGAAGCCCTTCACCACACTTGGAAACATAAATTCAAGTCATTTAAGTCAATTAATCAAAGTATGTTAAAAGGATCTATTCAGAAACATTTGGGTAAATAAAAGCTACATTATTGTCAAAAAAATTAGTAGTTCTAAGATGGAAGGCTAAAAGCTATTAAAGGCTATTTACAAGCTTAATGGAATGAATCAAACAATTTTGGGGGCATTTTTACCATCACTGCAGAAAATATTAAAGATAACATGTCCATAAATAACTAATTTTGTTCCTTTGTACAGCTGATCTAGGACACACACTTACAAAACGAGTCTTAAAAAGGTTGCACATAAATCCAAATTTTGTACAAATCTGACCGTACAAGAAGACAAGACGGTATGAAGGTAATTAGCTTCTTAATGATCTTTCCTCGCTATGTTATTAATGAGCCATGTGATTTAAGTCTAGTCTCTTCATATCGCTGAGCATCAGTTTCCTACACAAAAGTGGGCTAGATCTAAAGATTGCTACCATCTCTAACGTTTCCAGATTCTATTATATTGTGAACACCAGTTACCCAGTTTTCACATCTTTGAATATGATTAGATAAGGTGCTAAAACTGTTAGAATAAACTTAAGTAAAATTTATACTTGTAAGTTTATAGTGCATGTTCATGGCCCATGAAAATTCCAGTCTTTTTAGATCAGATTTATTCCAGTGGTTTCAATCTGTTCACAGCTGGCAGAGGATTTATCAATAGACCTCAAGAGAAAATTTGATTTTAAACATTTTGAAGCCATACTAACAACCTTGGGGTATAATGAAGTGTCCAAATGATCCTCCAAACCATGAGCAGACTGTGAAATAACTCCTAAGATCACTGTGAATCCAGCCAGCATATCTCTGTCCTGGCTCTGTTCAGAAATCCCTGACTAACCCAGAACGCAATCATTCACCACATAAAAAGCTCAGAGTCGTTGTTAAAGATGCTAAAGATATCAAAACATCTCCAACTTGAATTGTAATTCTAGAGCAGCGATCAGGCCAAGGAGCCAAGTCTAGCCAACAGCCTATGTTTCTAAATAAAGTTTTATTGGAGCACAGCCACATGAATTTGTTACATATAACTATGGCTGCCTTCCTGCTACAAGAGCAGGGCTGAATAGTTGGAACCAAAGCTTAAAATATTATTATACATCCCTTTAAAGACAAAATTTGCCAAACCAGTGCTAGAGTTCAGTGGAAGACATTTTGGTTGGTCAACTGATCAAAGTGAAAACAGAAATACGTACATGTGAATACCATATACTTGTATTTACTGGTACATCATCATTTTAACTAAAACTGTATTTAAATGTACTTCACGCAGTCATTTCTGATTTAAAGCCATAGTCTTTTCATTTGATTTGAGTTTTAACTTCTTAGTCTCATATAAGCCAAATCACAAATAAATTGTATGTAATTTCAAGTTTCAGTTTTCTAGGGTGAAACAGAAATTTAGAAACAAATGAAAATCAATCCGAATGCTAAATTATATTTAGTTACTTTGTATCCCATCATTTTTATATGTTGTCTCATCTTCAATAAATTAAAAAAGAAATTTATTTTTAAAAATATGGTTTATCCAATGCATTCAACTTAACTTTCAAACAATATGTTTTGTTTTTCCAATGCATTCAACTTAACTGCTTCATTTCATTACTTTACTTACTTAACGTAAATAACAGTAACAAACACAACTGGCAGAAACAGGTCTAGGAAAATAATACAATTAACTACTGAAGCAGAATAATAAAAACTGGCTTACTAGCCATGAGCTTCCCACTGTATATAGTAGCCATACATTATTAGACAGTACAGTGCAGTAGTGGTTAAAAGCAACAAGCTCTGCATTCTAACAGACCTACATTTAAATCCTGGCTCTGCCACTTATTTAACAAAGCATCAATTCTTCATCTATAAAACAGAGACAGTAACAACAACTCCGGAGGAATATTTTATCAATACTAAGTATGAAAAGTAAGGAAAATGACTAGTACAGAGCTTGACACATATTAAAGGCCAAACAGCTTCCAATAGTATTATCATAACCATCATCATGATTCAACCTTTAAAAGCTAAAAAATAAAGCTCTAGTGAGGAAACCTTAATAAAATCTAATTTAGAATGACCGTACAGTCAGTGCTGCCTTAGCTAACGATGCCTAGCTTCCACTGCCGCTCCTATAAATGTCAATATTTTCCATTCCTGCAGGGGTATAAGAAGTGAGCCATTCACAGCATGAACATCTCTGATGTTCTTTGTTTGTATACTCTGTGCTCTTAACTAGAATATTATCCCTCAGTCCAGCCTTTTAACTGCCTGTTATTTTAAACTCCTAGAGAACAAATAAATTGCAAAAGCTCTTGGCGTAACAAGTAACAGCACCTCATGCAGATAAACATTAAATAATACTTCATGCTTGCCTCATTATCTAGGAGTAAAGAGTCTGACATAGATGACTTTTCTAGGCGACTGGTGAAATTTAGAACATCAAGTAAAAAGAGAAAAATTCTAAAAATATCTAAAAAAAAAGAGACCCTTTATGATGAAATGAGGAGAATAACATATGATGCTATCCACAAAATGGGAGGCTAGAAAATAACTGAGTAATGCCTTCTATTTTTTTACAAAAAAATAATTTTTCTTTCAATCATGTGTGTGGACAAAATTAAGATCATTTCAAAATCTAAAAATGTACCTCCCATATATCCCATATTAAAAAAAAACAATTCTTAGAGGTAACTGTAACAAAACGATATACAAAAAAAAATTATAAAAATGTAAACAACTATTTACAATAAGCCAGAAAAAAAGATATCTTAATGTATTATTTTAAGTTATAACTAAAACTACTAGGAAAATTCACCAGCTGTAAAATTAATTAATAAGCTGTGTTTTACTCCAGGGAATAGGAAAGGAAAGGAATGGGGTAGAGAGAAAATCTTTTACCTTTCCCTTTTGTTTAAAACAGTATGTTTTTGCCATGTGATTTACTTAACATTATTTTTTAAATGGTGCGGCGTGCGGGAAGGAGGCAGAGTAAAAAAGTTAAAATAAAAAGGAGTTCAGGTAGTATCAGAATAGCACAGTATCAATAATTTGGCCCAAGCAGAGAGGGCAGGTACATCTTGCTAGAAAGGAATCAAGGGCAACAGGAGAAGAATAGTCCCTAGTACTGCTGTATTTGTACCTAAAAGCTGTGTTCATTATTCTATAATTTAAAGAAGTATCACAACCTATAATTTTCATTCCACTGCCAAGATTATAATAATGGGGGAAGGGGAGGATATTGTAATGATTATGAGAATTAAGTACAGTCATTCCTTGATACCCATGGAGATTTGGTTCCAGGACTCCTGCAGACAAAACACCTGTGGATACTCAAGTCCCCTATGTAAAACTAGAGTGCAAAATTCGTGCACTTGGGGGGGGGGGGGGGCATGTCCCTCAGCCCAGCCTGTGCCCTCTTGCAGTCCTGGAGCCCTCAGGGGATATCCAATTGACAGTTTAGGACCCATGGGTCAGACATCCTTAGTGCTGCTGCTGTGCTCGCCAGCCATAAGCCCAGCTCAGGGCTTCTGGCTGAGCGGTGCTTCCCCTGCGGGAGTGTGTTGACCAGCAGGGGCGGCTCCTATGTTGAGTATCTGCCCCCTTGTGGTCAGTGGGCATCATAGTGACTGGTCGTTCTGCCATTCAGTCGATTTGCATAGTACCCTTTTATTATATAGGATGGTGTAATAGTTGCACATAACATATTTGCATATAGGCTATAGTAGGGATATGTCTACACATCACTTCATTTGAGTGAATTCAGCATAGTACTCAGTGTGTGGCAAATTCAAATTTTGCTTTTTGGAACTTTCTGGATTTTCCCCCCCAATATTTTCGATCCATGGTTGGTTGAATCCACAGATGCAGAACCCACAGATATGGAGGGCTGATTGTACATCTGTCTATGTTAAAGTACAATACTCAACAAAGGATATGCAAACTTTTCAGTGCATAATCCATAATATGCTCAGGTTCACTCAACTAGTTTCTTTCAAATGAAATTAAAAATAATAAAGAAGTCCTGACTTTTAAGAAAAACTGTTCTTGAAGCTAATTTGGATAAATTTCAAAAAAGAAGTTATATGCTTCATTCAGATGTACTTGAACATAAACACACTCTGATTCTTATTCCTAGCAAATCCCAACTGTATGTCCTTCAATCAATCAACTCAAAAAATGTCATAAAATATAAAAATGTTCCCTGTCAGTTATAAAAGTGAAGAAAACTGGTGTCACAGTATCTTAATTAAATATGCTGAAACAATAAATAAATAAATATGCTGAAACACAGCACATCTCAAGGAAGATACAAGGTACTAAATAAGGACCTGTTTTCTTTCATTTTTCAATCAACAGATTACATCATTATTACTTGGTATTTCAAGTATTAAACTATATAGTCATATAACCTGAGACTTAGTAGGTATACAATCAATGGCTCTTTGAACAGAAGCAAATATGTGAATTCTGTTTTTCCTCCTTTCCGAATCATGTAATCTACTCCTAAGACTACAGGGTCCCTTCCTTCTAACAAAAATTTTATTTCCAATAAAGGAGCAATGTAACTAGGAAAGAAAGGAGGAATATAGAATCCACCAAGGAAAATTAAGAAGTAGACAAGCAGGTTCACTATACATATGAACTTGCCAACAATATACTTTTTAAAAAATCACACCAAAATTCAAAAATGCTCTAACTCATAGTTTTCTAAAAGGACATTTCTAAAGGAAATGTATTTCATAATTCTCTAGTCATCCACAGGAATGAAAATAAATATAAATGTTAATGAAAATGAAAGTGTAAATTCAGTTGGATATTAATTACTATTCCCATGATTACCAGAGTGTCAAATCATCTTTCACTCTGATTCACTCAGGTCCAAGCAAAGACTAAATCTTTGCTTTGGCTAAATTCCACAGCTCCAGGTAAATTAAAGGAATAAAGTGTTGATGAATCATGTCTGAAGAGACCAAGAACAGGGTCAATATTGTATTTAGAAGACCAGGGGGGAAAAGTGCAAAAGAAAATAAATGTGTACAATAAAAAAGGTGCATCTAATTAATAACTAATTAATAAAGGCAAAAATAAGAAGAAATTGTAATAAAATTCCTGCCATTTTCATGGACTCAACTTGTTGACATATCAAATTATTCTACCTGTATATCCCATGTCATATAACTATAAGAAGTGAACAAACCTCTCATGCTCTCCCAACTAGGATCAAAAGGGTGAAATAACAGGCAAAGGGGAAAGAGGACTGGGTTAGGCAGGATGAATGGTTGCCAAAGGCAACAGTGCTGGTATGTGGGGGGGAGACTTCTTGGTGGGGGGGCTGTCATCTCCACCAAACAACTCCAACTAGCACCTCTGTTTCCTGAGTCACCCTGACGTTGTCACTAACTCACCAAGTTAAAAACACAACTCAACCAGTTTTCCCAGGAAACCCATTACAATAAATTCCTTGGCCATCAATATTTTTTGTGCATGTATTTTTTACCTATTTCAGAGAATATGACAAACTATTCTTATTACTTGGATGACTCACATATGGAAACACAGCACAGTTCTTATATATATTATCTAAAATAAAACAATTATTAATTTAAATCATCATTACAGATCTTTTCAGTTTCAAAATTTGACCAGGTCAGATAGCTGTCATCACACCTCCTCCACATACCCCTATATACATTAATTAAAAAGTACTTACAAGCTACTTCATGCTGACTCTAAAAAGCCCAAATGAGAATTTCTTTCAAAAACATTATATATAACTAACTCTGGTCCAGTAAGACATTTACTTTAGCACAGCTAAAATAAAATTTCTATTTAATAGAAAAAATAGTGTCAACACCAGTCACCTACTCCCTCAATTTCCTTCCACCAAATTTCCATACCCATCTCTTCCTACTACAATCCCTGCAAAGTCTTAATATATTATGTACTCCATTTTGTTTTCAACCTCTCACTCTTTCCCATCAATTTTCAATTATTCAAGTTTCTCCCTTTCAATTGCATGTGTCTCCTCTTTATAAAATTTCCTCATTCTATACTTATACATCAACCAAATCTGTCCCCAACAGGCCAATTCTGACTTCTTTGTTATTATAAAGCCAATCCTCACTTTGCTTGCCATCTCTGCAACAAACTTCATCATGACACCTATAATCTCATGTCCACAACCCCTCAGATCTTGTTTAGCTCAACTCCTGCACCCCCTTCAAGTCCTCCTTCGTCTTGACCCCCTAAGAAAAGTGAGATCCCAATACTTCCACTGTGTGTTCAACTTCCTTCTTCCTAAGGCCCCATCCCACTTGTGCCTTCTTCAGTTCAAGTCCTTCTTTATAGATTATGTTCTCTAGAGATAATATTGTTTTCATTATGTAATCAATTCCAAAGCAGAGCACCTGGCATATAATAAACAATAAATATATAACTGCCTGAATTACATTCACTTGCTCATAAATAAGCTGTTCTCACTCTAATGAATTTATCACCGCAAAATGAACTAAACGTGTGCTACCCTTTTCCAGGACCCACGGTCCTACCCAATTATGTATTTCCTAATCCAATATAAGTGTGTTGTTTCAATATGCATGATCCTAAAGAAAAAAATACCATAAATATTTAAAGAGCATCTCTAGGGGGGAAATAGCTAGCCCTTACCCTACACTCAGCAGAGACCTATGATGTCAGAGTATATTAAAAAAAATTCAATTCAAAGGTGTATTAATGTTTTGGTCTACTGTAATCTTTTTATTTTTAAAATACTCGCAATCAACATCTATAACATCAGTGAGCCATGCTCACTGACTATCTGACAGAATTTCTATCCAGGAGAAATTACAGGGCTGTATTCGATGATAGGTATGAATTTAATTTGAAACTGGATTTGCTTGGCAAGAACACTATTTTACTTAAAGTGTTATGTTTATTTGTGATGGTTTTAGAGCAATGATGGGAATTACACCTGGGGATTAGAGCTTTCCCAAGGTACTGGCACCAGTAATACAAAACCTTCTCTTTAAGCCAACCAAACATCCATTAATAAAGTTAGAATGACAGTGGGGCCTTGACTTACGAGTGTCCCGACTAACGAGTTTTTCAAGACACAAGCCGTCTCTCGGCTGATTTTTTGCTTTGAGTTGCGAGCTAAAATTCGGGTTACGAGCCAGCTTCAGATACCCCACCGCTAGTTGGCACAGCAAACATCACAGTGAAAGCCACAACATCAGCCCAGCATTCAATTCATTGTAATGGTGAAAATTGATTTGACATACGAGTAATTTGAGTTACGAGCTCGGTCACAGAACGAATTAAACTCGTAGTTCAAGGCCCCACTGTAGTAGCAAAGGATGTAGCAGCCATTTTTACATTGTACATTTTATAAATAACTAACCAAAAGGTGTAACACATTAAATAGTCACTTAAATATTACAAGTATGACTATGACAAAAAGTAAGTTCCACAAAAATTATTATCAGGATGAGCCAAACACTAGAACCATCTGGATCTGAAAAACAAACTACAATAACACTCTCAATATTTATAAGCTGGGCAAAGTTAAGGAGGAAGAATTCCCAAGAAATGCAATGGGGACATGAAGAGAGAAATGTATTCTCTCTACTTCTCTATAAAAATGAAAATCAATGAGACTGGAAAGAACATGAATGTCTATGAGGTGAAAAGAAACGGTATCTGATCTTTCACACCTTAATATTTATTATTTGTAATTTTATTGTACTGCCCATTTATGAACAAGAATGCTAAGAGAACAGAGCAATTAATATTTATTAATATTGTTTAGAACACAATTCCTACATTAAAAACAGGCAACAGAGTCAGCTTTAAAATTTCTGTATTACTTTACCTTATGCAACTGTAATGTTTAAAAGTGCTGGCAGCTTTCTGACATTCCAGGCACAACTGAATAGCTCCTGGGTAGTCTTCCTCCTTAAGATAACAACAGAAGTCATTAGACTAGAGACATTTTTCTTAAAGCCCCTGCAGAAATCTCTGTTTGTCCTCTATCCAAAAGTTACAGAACCAGAAAAGTTTAATTTCTTTTATGTAAGGATTAGAATACCAATAACAAATAATAAAATAGAGAGAGGCAAGTAGGTCCAGACCTAAAACATTTAAAATGCATGCATAGAAAAAAATATTGTTTCCTCAAATATACAGTCACAGCTCTCTATGACCATGACATGCGTATAAAACCTATATAGGATTGATTACAAGCTGCTTCACAGGGAATGTTTACATAAAACGTTCCAAAACAATTATGCACTCTACCTGTAATCAACATTCAACAGTTCTACCACAGCACTCAACAGTTCTACCACCAAGAAATCAATAAACATTTTTAAAACAAATAAATTTGGAAAAAAGTAAAATATTCATTAATAGCCTCAGAATATTTTATCACCTAAACATTAATTTAATGTCAAAAGAATTTTTCATATGGATGTCTCAAACCCTAGTTTAATCATAGTAGTTTAGAAGTAATACAGTGATTACACAGAAAGCCCTAAAAAAATTTTTTTCCTTAAGGTCATACCTAAGTTCAACAATGCAATTCAAACCACTGGGGATGCTGAGATAAAGTTCCTACCCTAAGGAGCTTCTCTGGTCATAGGGAAGCATAGAAGATTAGGCTTTTGTGAACCTTGTAACAGAAGTAGACTGAGAATGCTACGAAACCGTGAAAGAGAAAACACACAGCTCACTCAGAAAACCAATTTAACATGAGATACCAAACATAACTAATACGTGAAACATATCCTAAATTACTTCTATATGTTAGATGGAAAAGACAATTTTATTATTATTTAAGTACAAATATAATCAAAAGATACTGATGTTCACATTCCCATGTTGCTACAAACTAAATATTTATCCAAATAAATTTTTCTAAATGAAGCACATTATGTAAGTAGAAAAATGCTCTAGAGCGAGTACCTTTGCCTGTCTAAAAGGGCTCTTTATACCATCTACCAATCTGAGAAAAATGCCCATCTGAATTTTTTCACTATAACTTTTCTATTTAATATTATCGAGAGGACCAAATTTCCAAGCCTTCTCAACTTACCTCTAGCATTTCACTCAAGCGCACATCTGTCCTTTGCTGGAAAAAAAAAAAAAAAAAAATCAAAGGTAAAACCTGTCTCAACCATAAAATTAAGTTTTAATTTTTAAAAAGTAACCTGTATATACCAATGTTTTTATAGTCCTCAGAGATTTCAGAAGTCCAATCAACAACTGACGTTTCCTCTGATTTGCAAGAAGGCCTAAACTAGCTTGAGTAAAACCTTCCTTTGCAATATTCAAGTGTCTGCAAAAGTGAACAATAAATAGTTAAATTTTTCTAGCATAAAAAGAATACTATCCACACAGAACAATAGGTCACTAATAAGGCAGTATCCTTGATTACTCTTAAAACTAGGCATTACGACTACTATCACAAATTTATGTGACAAATTTATTCAACGGCTCAATCTAAGCCAGCATTACTCAAAGTGTGATGGGTGGACTAGTGCCAACCCTCAAACTGTCACTGGCCCATCAGAAGAAAAGTACAAAGAAACTGAAAATAAGCATTTAAAAACATTTAGGGAGAAGGTTGACATAATAATTTTATGTTTCATGAATAAATAATAAAAAATTGGGACTGTACTTTGTATGTCTTTGGTTTGTTTGTTTTTTCCCCATTTCTCTAGGACTTTGTTTTTATTGCATTTACAAAAATAACACCCTGCAACAAGTTAGAATTTTAAAAAGAAAAAAAAACTGGTCCTTCATCATAGATAGATTGAGAAGCACTAATCTAAGCAAATACAAAAACAGTAATGTTTTTATACCATAACTAGGTGTACAGACATTTCTCACATACCTTCTTAGTATAGTTTTTAGATCATAATATATATTATTACTAAGTGGTATTCTAGAAATTACAGTAATAACAAAAAAATCAATTATCAATGATAGTTTCATAGTTTTCCTTGAAATGTTTTCCAGTTTAAAGAAGAAAATATCATCAACTGCAATACCTTCTCCCATTTGTGCAGATAACAGCAGCTAACTGAAGACCTGTCTGTAATGAGGTAACTCTTTCAAGTTCCTATGGAAAGATTAGGTACAGGTTATTATTTGAGGCATTTTATTTTTCTTTCCTATTCATATGGTACTCTAACAAAACCTTTAGTGGGTTTCTAAGAAAAGCCTGCTTGGAAAACAAAGTAGCAAAAAAAATACCTGGACCTGAAAACTGTTGGTATATATTTCAATAAAATTATTTAAAATGACAATCTTCAATTGATTTTCACAACAACATATGACAAAATATTTAGTTAGTATTGCTTATAAGGAAATCTAGACCCAACCTGCTTTATACAGGCATAAATAAAGACTAATATATCCACTTAAATGTTTCTACCCAACAGAATTTCACAAGGTAATCAAGAATATGACAAATATGATTTATGTTTGCTAAGATGCTTTGGCAATGAATGCTTTCTTTTGAACACTAGTAGATATTTCAATGGATTAAGTCTCTAATTTTTCTAATGAAAAGATAGATTCTGCTGCACAATTCCAATTTTATCATATTTTAAAGACCAACTGTTATATTGCCATTGAGCGTTCATTATTAATAATCTACATGTTACAGAGAATATAAAAGCAATTTTCATTGGCTATTCTACAGTTTGGAAAACCAAAGACATTTCTTTAGAATCAGTTATAAAAACTCTTTCATTTCTTCAGTTTGGCAAATACCCCCAAATGAGAATACACACACACACACACACACACACACACACACACACAGAGTGAATATGTTGCTACAAAACTATAGACAAAAGAATAAATTAAAATACTTCAACAGTTTCAGGACTATATCACTCATTTTTTAAATTTCACTATAATATTATATTATAACAAATAACAATATTTTTATCTAGCATAAAAAGAATAATATCCACACAGAATAGGTCACTAATAAGGCAGTATCCTTGATTTAACAAAATATAACAAATATTTTGATGTTCACATTCCCATGTTGAACAAATAACATTATTTTATTTTAACAAATAAATAACAAATATTACTTTACCTTTACATAAGCAGGCTGCTTCTCAAGGATTAAATCTGCTACTTTTTTAGACACCTATAAGAACATACCATCAAACAAAGAAAGTAAGAAAAAAAAAACTCATGCTTCCTATTACATTTTATATGTTTTAAATTTCCAAGAATATTCTACAGGTCTTCCCTATAAATTTTTCAGTATGCTATGATCCCACATATTTCTCTGGGCTATGAAATTAGTAAGAGGTATACAGCACAGAGCACAGTACTCAACAAATGTTCATTATAACTGTTGAGTATCATTATCTGATTTGACTAACATACACAAAAGTTTAATCATCTTTAAGAGTTCAGGATTTGCATTAAAAGATGAACTTGTTAAGATAAATAAGTGTTTAATCAACTGAATTTATGAAGACAATATCTGGGAAACAGAGAATGTCCTTGCACCCTGCAGATCCTTTTGTACCACATAAGAAGACAAATGGCATTTTGGTCCCTTTCCTCTGAAGAACTGAGAACATGTGTTTTTTGGAATGCTATGGAGATATTTCAGGTTTTCTGAGCCAATTCCATGAATAATGTTAACGCATGCAAGTTAGTTATAATGATTTTAAACATGAGGCTCTTATTTCACAATTTCAGGGGCCTCTGTCAGATTACACTATGAGAGACCAAGTCTAGCACAAAGCATGGCACACTGAAGTTACTTAGTGAATGTTTGCTCAGGAAACACAATTGGTTCCCCTCCCCCAGGCCAACTGAGAACCAAACATTATTCACACACACACTTATGAATGGCATTAATCTTTTCATGTTTTCTTAATCTGCTTTGAAATTTTACATATATGTATAGATGTATATAGATATGAATTTGTACAGATGTACCCAGACGAAAACCCACCTAATTTTACCAAATTGGGTTTATTTTTTAAAAATAGACAATGTAGCCCTGGCTGGGGTGGCTCAGTTGGTTGAGCGTCATCCCATGCACCAAGAGGTGACCATTTTGATTCCCGGTCATGGTATATGTCTGGGTGGTGGACTCAATCCCCAGTAGGGGGTGTGCAAGAGGCAGCCAATCAAAACTTCACTGTCACATCAATGTTTCTCTCTGTCTAAAATCAATAAAAACATACTTTTTAAAAATAGGCAATGTAGTTATTGTTATTTTGTACTGTGCTAGGCAGTGTACTAAGTGATTTCCCTACATTATCTCAATTAGCACTCACGTCAATCTATAGAAATGAGTTACATGTTTCCTCATTTTCCAGATGAGTAATCTTAAACATAGTAGTAACTATGTACAGACTGAATTTTATAAAAGTAGTTCAGCCTAACGTGAGGAAATACAGAATTATAGAATTTTATGGCACTAAAGAAAATGCTGGTCTAACCCATCACTTCACAGATAAAACAAAAGAGATTTATTTACCAATGCTAATTGATTACAATTCAGCTTTTCTGAATCCTACACCTGTATTCTCTTTGGATATATTTTAACAAGAAATGGGAATCGTTTATTCTGAGATAAAACAAACAAACAAACAAACAAAAACCCCGTAACAAAATTGTGAGTAGTTTTGCATGACAAGGAGCCTAAAGGTACTTAGTAATCTGAAAAAAAAAAGTTCAAAATTCTTTCATCACATTTAGAATTCCAGAGAAAAAACTTCCAGTTCTGAATAGGCATTAAATTTTAATATAAATGTATCAGTTGAGGAAAAAGTCATGTTAAGTATGATTTGTTTAGTATGTAACTATATTAGTTAAACCATAACACCTGGGAACATTACACCTTTATGTTGTGTTTCATTTATGGTTTTGTCACAAAGAAATGTGTTTTTTACTCACTGCAGCTTGTTGTTGTTTCAATTTGTCTCTGTACTCCTCTAATTCTTGCAAATTGAGAACAGGAGGGAGCTTCTAAAAAACAAATCCATTACAGAAACGTAAAATAAATTGTTTAGTTTGGTGTCATTTACCTGTACACCTCTGATTTATGAACTGTGCATACAAAACAGTGTCACATCTCAATCATATTCATTCCTCCTGCCCCCTCTACTTCCCCTTTTAGAGTCCAGACACAAAAGCCTACACATCTTTGTTACCCTACCCTCTGTGCTCCTTGCCCAGCCCTCCATCTCCACTACAGCTGCCTCCCACCTCCAGGAAATCCCACTACCATTGGGACCCATGACTCCTACGCTAGGAGACACTGCTTTCATGATCTGTGACAGGAGAGTTCCCCACGCTACCAGCACAGGTGTATATTCCTACTTCTCTATGACAGAATTCAAGGCGTATTTCCCCCCGAAATGCCATGAGTAGTAAGTAAGCACCTCAGGGTGACAGTGACAGCTGTTGGAGTACATGCTAGATTATACATTGGCTTTCGAAGGACAGCATGGGAAACTACCAGAAGTGTATACCACTGTGTAGGTGCGAAACTCCAACTTAGACTCCAAGTCTCGGTCAACTGATTGCTGAACCCTCAGAATGAGATGGGGAATGCCTTTATATGTATTGCATATAAAGTATGTACATGCACATTGTGTTTGGTTTTGTCTAAAACAAATTTTACTATTCTGGCTTTTTTTTTGAAGTTCTTATAAATTTAAAATGCCAATGTTGTAAACATTATGGCATAGGGATACTTATCATGACTACACAATTATGCAGATATATATCCATGATTAAAAATCCTAGAGCTTTTCTAAACATATTTAACATAAAATAAAATAGAGGCAGCATATTAACATACTGTGTGTTAACAGTTAAAAAACAAAAATACAGAAATGTTTCCTGGACAAATATTCTACTCCTGCACTTAAGTTTACATTTTTTAAAATAATTTCACCCTTAAACAATGCAGACAATTCAGTGAATCACAATATGGTCATTACAGACCAATTCTGGTATCAAAAAATATAACATCCCTAAAAAGCATTAAAATCTCACAAATGTAATCATTGGGGGGGGGGGGGGGCTTTAGACAGGTTTTAATGAATTTTATTTTTTACCTCCAGCTCATATTTAACAATATCAAATGAGTCTGTAGAAAAATATATTTGTTCAATACTATTGATTAGTTCTTGTTCAGCTTGAGGATCACTAGGCTGTTCTCGAAGTTCTCGGAATTCCTCCTTTAAGGAAAAAAAAAAATCACAATTACAGTACTTGTAGCTGTTACAGTTCTATCTACACAGAAATAAATAATCATCTTTCTTAATAATCACAAATCCAGGGAATCATTCTGACAAAGGAGACAAACTGATAGAAAACAGGAAAGTTCAAGAAAATAGCCAAACACTAAAAACTATTCATCTATTGAAGAAAAAACAGCCAGTTTGATAATTCAGATTTGATTTTCAATTCCTTGTGTGCCAACTAGTAGTTGAGAGAACTTAAACGTTTAATGAAAGGAAAAAAACAACCACCTAGTACCTGTCTTACATACATACCACAGGTAGACACACTTTCATCATTTTACAACATTCTAAAATCTGCCTCACACAGATAAACAGGGAACAACATCTCAGTGACATTTGAGTCACAATCGGCACTGGACCCCTGAGAAGCTGACATCCTTCCTTCTGCTGAAAAATCTCACTGCTGAGCTAAGAAACACTGGCTCCAGAAAAGCTCCACAAGTTTAGCTCTGCAGTCCATGAGACTTCCTTCCAAGTCTACTAATACTGCAACTAATGATATGATTATGAAACTAGTGCTCTACATCGGATAAAATGCTCCTTCCTAATAATACACAGTGGGACTGCTATGACTTTATGTAACTAAAAAGAGTTTGACAGACAAATCCTACCCCTAATGTCAGCATCCTTACCTATGCAATTTCATTGCTTAATTGAATAAACCTTCAGTTAACTGGGAAATTTCAGTAATCCCGATACCCTCTCTTAACCACACTAATTAATCCAGACATTATTATAGATATATAACAATTTAGTCATTTGATCATACATTTAAGTACACAAAATGAAACTAGTATTTTAAATCATTTTATAGTCATTAAAATAATACTTTGAAATTCTTAATGAATTCTCACTAAGTAAATACACAAAAATTATATGGCCAATTAGAGGGCATTATTTGCCAAATAGAAGTACTCTAGATTATTTTATTGCAGGGCACAGTTTTCAATAAAAAGAAAGCCTCATATTTATTTTTTTTAAAAAAAGCCTTATAACATATATCTGTTAGGCTTTGATTGATATTTTACATTTGTAAACCTACTAAACATAAAATTATCTCCTCTGGATAGATCTAAGCTAAAATATTAGAGCAATAAATCTGAAGATCAAGAGAATATTTAATTGTTTAAGTTTAAAATTCCAGTAAATTTCAAAGAGAAAGCAAAGTAAGTGCATGAAAAAGAAAATGCCTCTGTAGTACCAAAGCTCAACTTACAAAATACACTAACAAAAAAAGGTCAGAGATACAGCCATCACCAATTCAATATGCAATTAGATACTATGAGTACAGTAAGAAATGAGTGAGGGCTGTATTTGGGGGCGAAGATTTATCTACAGCACACTAATCTGTGTAGTACCCTGGACAGTGGTGCTGAAGAACAGACTTGGGTGAAACCCCCACCACTTACAGAAGGGTTCTCAGCTAGCCTACCCACAGGCAACCGCCCCTGCATAAAAATGTAAAATGACATTGACATAGAAAATGGGAAAAGAGATCAAAAATTTCTGGCAATCTCCCGCCCTAAAAGTCCACAGGCATTTTGAAATACCAGCTTCAAATGCTGCAAGCTGAGGCTAGAAATAAGGTCCAAATAAGGATATGGTAATGTTGCCTCCCTAGGAATTCCACAGCACAAGCAGCAAATAAATGTACCTGGTACCACTCAAAACAAAACAAAACAGAAACAAACAAACAAACAAAAAACCCCTGAAGATTACAAAAATTACTGAGATTGGAAAACATCAGGTATGGAGCTAAACTAAAAATTGAAAGAGTCTGCAATGAATGAGCACTATACCTTAAATGTATAAATGCCAACGACATATAACTACATGCTAAAGTTATCCATCTATCATCTAAATGATGGATCTAAAGGTAAAGGCATTTGGGTCTTAGTTGCAACTCTGCTAATAACCTTGGACAATTTACTTCGTTGCTCCATGCCTAGTTTTTGTCACCTACAGAGGACACACACACACACACACACACACACACACAAAATGACAGTGAAACAAATATCCAAAGTTATAAGAATGCCAAAGGAAAAACATGATTTCATTTATAAATATCTCATAAGTGTACATTTCACAAATGTGATGAATCTGGGGGGGGGGGGGGGAGTACAATCGGTGTATGAATATAAAAGGTCAAATGTCATTTCTTCCTGGAGAACTGAGCAATTATATCACAGAGAGCAGGCAAACTCGTATAATTTCAGAGAACTGACATGTAACACTTGCCACGGTAAGTAACTTGGAATAAGGAAAGGGATAAAACCAAGAAAGGCAGAAAAAGAAACACAGCACCTAAAACAGGATTCAATCAAAAACAAATGCCCACCACTCTATTCCTATAAAATACCCTCTCCTTTCACACAACTTCGTGGCTCCTGTGTGAAAACATAAATCCAATCTCATTCAAACTCCACTCTGTTTAGAATCCCAAACACCTTTTTATCCCACTGCACTTGTAGCTATATGACTGTTTCTCCTAATCGTCTCCAAAGGCTTCCTCGCCCTTAGTTCTGCCTGCTCGATCGGATTACATACTTGAGAACTGAGATTTCTTCTTGTTACTCCATCACTATGCCCTGCAGCGCCAAGTCACACTGTAGATAATAATCACTGAACAAACTGAAATTAATTGCACATTAAGTTATATTTTTAAAAAGAAATATAAAAGAACAAAAGAAAGGAAAAACAACGTATTCTTGTTTTGATAGGCAAATTTTCCCACAAACTCTGCATGAAAGATTTATGTCTTCTAACTAGAAATAACAATAAATGTTAAATGATTTTAGGGATATTTTATGCATGTAAATTAGGAAAAAAACAAAGCATCTAGATTGCATATTCTTACCACAATTACTCAATAATTTTGCCATTATGTAACTGGTTTCCTAGGATTGGAGATATACAAAAAAGCCTAATTCTTCACCTAAATCAAAACCAAATTTGCAAGCCAATATATATGTATGAGGTAAAGTTTTATACAAATAAAATAAACAAAAGATTTCCTACAAAAAAAATTAAAAGGCAAAATCAGGAAAACAGAACAAATGAAACTCCTTATACCATATTAAAATACAACACTTTTTTTAAGGTACAGTAATATTAGATATTTAAGGTAGGTACTATTTCTAAAAATTTTAAAGGACTTTATTTTTTATAGTAAATTTTATGTCACATATAGTAACTAAAAAATCCATATTATCATCAGTAGTAGTAGAAAGGTTCTGAAAAACTTGAAATTTCACAAATAATTTGTCAATAACTACAGACCATCAACTATGCCACAGCTTGCCTGCAACGGTAATCAACTACACCTAAAATAAAGAAAAAGTACATCAATGTCACCCCAGAACTAAAGCTGGAGTAAAACTATAATTAAAGTAATAAACAAAATTGTAAAGGACTGAAAACAAAAGTTCTTTCTGGAAAAATAAAATAAAATCTCTTTCACATACAATCAGGAGGAAATAACCTGCCTACTTTCAAAGCTCTATAACTTTCCCACTCAAGTCATATATTTCAATTTAACTTTTTTTAAAATTCCCATAATGTAAAAATCCTCAACACTAGGTCATACACAAAGACAGCTTTCCTCTCAAATAGTTGCTAAAGTAATAGGATGAAGATGAATAAAAAATAATGATGCAAGGCAGAAGTAAGGAAAGCACGAGGAGGGAGATGAATAACAATAACGATGCAGAGCAGAACAGAAAGGAGATAGAGAGGAACAAAGGGCATCCGGGAAGAGTGAGTTCATATCTGATGTAAGGCTGGCGTTTAGAGAATGTGAGAAGAGGTAAAATTTCAAATGTGAGAAATTCTGGGGATAAGGTGATAAATATAAAGCAAAGCACATGTAAAATCAGTGTAGCATAAAGCATACAACAAGTTAAGCAACAGAAGGTGGCTTCCACAGGGTAGAAAAATGTTCCGGGGAGAATGTGCATGTACACCAAGAGGCAATAAAATGCAACAATTAAGACTTTAAAAAAATTAAATATATTTTAATATATACTAGAACCATATTTTCCCCTTAATAGAAATAAAATATATTCAATATATATCCCTGTGCCAAGTGCTATATCAAAAAAAGCATACATATTCAGTATTTTCTTAGCATAATAAACTAAGCAGGATTATTTTAGGAAAGTGGTAGACAACAAAGAAGTTATTCGATATTTTAGAGTCTCTCTTCTAGCAGTTACAATACACTATAAGGTTGCATATAATATTACCTAGCCTATTTTTCTATTTATATCATCTTTGAGATAAAGCTACATGAACATACATATAAAAAAATATACATCATAAATATAACTCTATGAAAAATGAAGAAAAACAATCAGAAATTTAAGTCAACATTTTAGCCAAGCCATTATTCCTCTCAACATAACAACAAAAGGTTTTATAAGAGGATTCAAGTCTCCAAAACAAGTGGAGCCCTCAAGTGTAAGGTGTTATAAAACATTTCCAATGTGTTTATGGTTTCTAAGGAAGTAGGCTATAAATTTACAAAGCAATTTCTCACTTAAGGATTCATCTCTTAAGGGACCATATTCAAGTTTAGGAGGGAAAAAGAAAAGATTACATTTTGCATTTAACCACTACTTTCAAATTATACAAAATACCACATTAATTAGAAATTCAAACCTAAGTTCAGGACTTTCAATTCTATTCACTTTCATATGTGTAAAAAGTTATAAACAACTTAATGGTTCTCCTTACCTTATTAAATAAAATACTCTCTTTTATTTTGAAAAACAATTTAGCCTAATTTTTAAGCCCATAGAACAGCTTGGAAGCTTATAATCCTCAGCAGCAGGTTTTTATTCAAACTAAACGATGAATACAAAATCTTCATTTCACAGATGAGGTTTCAAAACCCCACAGAAAAATTATAAAGTGGAATATGAAGTGCAAACCAACTTCAGTTTCTGCACTTAGCTTGTTAGACCACAGTTCACATCACATACCTGAATGGCAGAACACACTGTGCAGGGAGGGTGTAGGGAGAAAAGGGAGAACTTTTACACTTGAATAGTATGAATTTGGCTTTCCCAAGATATAGCTTATCAGAGGCTATTTTTTAACTGTTTGTACTGTTCATCAGTCAACCATAAGAAAGTTATTCTGTTATAATAAATTCTAAAAATGGAAATCATAGTCTCATCAGAGTTAATATCACATTAGAGCTCTAATTGAGAGCAAAAGAATAGTTTAGCTATCACAATCTAAAAGGAAGAACAAATGCATAAATTTTTAATATTCAATCAGCATTATAAAAATCATCACTCACTGAACAAAAATGGGTTTTCCGTTTCCAAATGAAATAGGATTCAAGATCACAGATACCCTAAAACCATACATATATCATATAAATTTGTAATGAATTGCCAGATGTCTGATTATGTGGGGAAATGGCATATTTTCTTAAAATCCCACTAGAACGACAATAATAATCCATCAAGGCAGCGGTTCATCAGTTTGTATTTGTGTGTTTTAAATAAAACATAGCTTTTAAAGCCTAGCCCGTTTTTCTTCAGTCTTCCAGTGCCCTCTAGTGGAAGACTAGTGAGGTTACAATTTGAAAGGAGGTTTCAGCAAAACGACTTAGTTTTTTATAAAAGGTTATAAAAATAAGCGGCATTATTTTAATCCCACTTTATACCACACATAACTGATAAAAATAATGTATTTTGATCACTTTCTATGCAATAATGGCATTCTAAATATACACAAATTTGTTTTTAGAGATATTTCTTTAAAATGTCTTTAAAAGATATTGATATAGATCATGAAATAAAATTAATTTTATTCATAGAATTGTACTGAGTTATTAAAATGCACAGAAAATTAGAAAGCAAAACTTTCATATTTTATACTCTGCCAAATATTTTTATTTACTTCTCTCATTCAATAATCATATTTTAACAAGTATTTCCTAAATTTATTCATATGGAAAGAAAAACATTAAAGACAATAGATTTAGAGACAGCAATATTTTTAAGCGATATTTAAATTTCTCAGCTTCTGTGAACAACATCAAGCTATTTGCCACATGCCTGTCTATCTGGAGTTAATACTGAAGAAAAGACACATGACAAATTGAGAGAAAAATCCACTGTACAACTCTTAATTTCGTTTTCATTCAGATTTCAAACATCTTTTCAGAGCCTCTCTAAAAGAAGAACTATCTGCCTGGCTTTATGCCTTAGTGGTTGAGCGTCAACCTATGAACCAGGAGGTCACGGTTCAATTCCCTTTCAGGGCACATGCCAGGGTTGCAGACTAGATCCTCGGCAGAAGGTGTGTGAGCGGCCGCCGATTGATGGATGATTCTCTCATCATTTTTGTTTCTATGTCTTTCTCCCTCTCCCTTCCTCTCTGAAATCAATAAAAATATTTTTTTTCTTAAAACAAGAATTGCTCTCTATTCTGAGAAAAGACAGCACGGCAGCTTCAACCCGTGTCCGAAAACCTCAGTGCTTCCCATTCCTTCACATTCCACATCCAATAAAGTCCTCACTCCTAAATTCTGCTTTTTAAATCTCTCAAATTTAATGCTTCTCTTTTTCTAAACCTCCTTTTTAATCAGTACCCTAGTGTCCAGCATTTCCACTAAAAAATTCACCTACACACTAGTTATCCTTCTAAAATAAATTCATTGCCAACTCTAGCAGATCCTGCATTAACTTCTGCCTACTCAAATCCTCTCCTGCCTGTGCTCCCACTGTGCATATTCTAATACAGACCTTAACTGTTCGTCCACTATTCAGCAATTACCTATTTTTGCTTGTTTCTCCCACACAGACTGAAGTAGGAACAGTCTTATACCTCTTTGCATCTTCAAAACTTAGAGACCGTGGCTCAATAAATGATTGCCAAATGCACTGTGTGAATGATCTTTTATGATTTGCTATAAAAGAAGGGTTAAAATATCAAAGCTTCTGAAAGCCAGAGGAGCCTAATCTCATTAGTGGTTTAAAGCAACACAGCTAAATATTGTCAGCCATGAGTGCCTAAGAAAAACTCTAAATGATTTTGCAGAGGCATGGTAGAGTCCCTCGGTACCACCTGCAAGATACCTGTTTTAAATGATATGTAATCCTAAATTAAAAGTTTCTATCCCAATCACTAAAGCTAAAAAAGTCCCCTAGTCATAAACTTCAATACTTATCTTGTCTATTACAGATACCAATATACTCATCTTCCAAAAAATTGCTCAGTGCATTCTTTTGAATATGTATTTTTATATATCTCATACAAATATTACAATATAGAAAATAGAAAATATCAGAGCTAAAAAAGCTCTTGAAAATCATCTAGCCTAATCACATCTTTTCACAGATGAGGACACCGAATCAGAAAGCAATTAAAATGACTTCCCTTTAATAAGTTGAATGTTTAACTCACTATTTGAATCCAGCTCTCTTGGCTCTTAATTCAGCACACTTTTCTTATTCATGGTAAAGTACTGAAAACAAAGCTCTGTAATTATAATTAGTGTGTGATTTTAGGGCTCTTTTTCATAGATACTAAGAAGGCAAATCCATTTATCTTTCTTCACAGAAGTATTTTTAAATGCTAGGAAACACATTCTGCCGAAACTCCCAGAATGCTAACAAATAGAAACACTACAGAGTAGGCAGGTATTAAATAAATAGTTGTGGGATGGATTAAGCATACAAACAAAAACACTTTATTTTATTTAGACAAATATATTTCAAGTTTTAACTACAACAGATATTTCTTTTGTCCCCTTGCCTTATATTTTTCTTAAATGAAAAAAATCAAAGACATAGTTAATAGTAAACATAGCTTGAGTCCTATTTGTATTTATAAGTTAGTGAAATCAAGGCCTTAAACAAACCTTATCTTTAAAGAATATCAGAAAGAAATATTTCAGTAAAAATGCATAAAATAATGTTAATATTGGTACTCTTTTTCACATTGATGATATGTAACCATTATGGAAGTGCTATGGAAAGTATTTAAAGTTTAGATGTAGATTTAAAGAGTTCTGAATAGCGATATTTTATTTTTTAATCAGTATTTAACAAATAATACTCTCAAATATAGTCCTAATAAATTCTATAACGGCTAACCATGTAGCTATTATGATTATTATATATTCTAATAAATTTGTTCATAATTATTATAACCAAATAAGTAGAAACCTTTCACATAATTCAAAAAGTATAAATTTATTTAAATGATTGACAAATTTAGTCAGTAAATACTATATCAATTAATTTCTTATACCCTTACTATTGCATGAAAATCCCATTAATTTGAAAAAACTTCCTTTTTTTTTAGAATACTTCCCCTTAATCAATTCTCATTATTAATTCTTTGGTCAATGGTTCCTAAACTTAGCTCCACATCTGAATCACCAGGGATCCTTAAACATTCCTGACACCCAGCTCCACCCAGACTGTGAACTAACTGGAATGGGGCACCCGGCTCCACCCCAGACCCTGAATTAACTGGAAAGGGGAACGGCCTGGGTGCTGCTAATTCTAATGTGCAGCAATTTGGACACCACTGGCTCTGAACTATTTAAACTATAATTTTTGAAGTCTGTCATAAAGCTTCCTTTCCTAAAGCAACTTCTGTAAGCAATCCTAATTTTTTTTTAACTTTTCTATATTATTCTCTCCACCAAAGTTCCAAATTTCCAGTATATGGATTATTTGACTCACATCTCCTCTTAAAATGGGATAGAGTGTCATTGTGTCTACAAAATGCAAAAACTGTACCTCATGATTTCTAAGGTTTCTCCCCACTTAGAATTTATATAGTTCTCAAAAAAAAAAAAATCAATCGTACTTTCTGGATTACCAAGCACACCTAATGCCCTTCTTCAGTTTTCCTTCTAGCTTCCTTTTTCCGGTGAGTTCAACCATAGGAAATTTGCCAATTAGACCATTTTAAACCCAAACAACCATTTCATATGATCCATCCTAATATCTTCCTCCTACTTATCCTTTATACTAGAAACTTTAATGTAATACAACCCAAGCTAAACTATTTTTCTGGAAAACCCCACTAAAATCAAAATTCCTTGTTACAACTTAAAAAGACATTATGACAAGAAAAGGAAATAGAAATGGATCTATTCCTAAAGACCAAGAATGCCTTTTTTATGTTCTATCTATACTTGAGTAAGTTTGAGCTATTAAATGAAGTTAATGTTTAAAAGTTTCTCTAGCCCTGGCCATATAGCTCAGTTGGTTAGAGCATGATTCCGATATGCCAAGGTTGCAGGTTTGATCCCTAATCAGGGTACATACATTAATGCATAAATAAGTGGAACAATAAATCGATGTCTCTCTTTCTCTCTCTCAAAATAACCAATACATTTTTTAAAAATTAAAAGTTTCTCTATATAATTATTTATACACTGACTACTTAAAAAGCTTAAACTGTTTTTGTTGTTACTTCTTGCACTAGGATATCAGGGGAACTCAAGTTAAGATAATGTTCTATTTTCTTATTGAAGTACTACTGATAATACATTATATTCCTTTTAGATATACAACATAATAACTTGATATTTGTAAATACTATGAAATCATCATCACAATGAGTCTAGTTAACCTCCATCACCATACATAGTTACAGAATTTTTTTCTTACTGTACTATAGGTACCATGCTATACATTACATCCCCTTAACTTATTTATTTCATAGCTGGAAGTTTGTACCTTTTAACTCCCTTCACCCATATCCCATTTTGCCCACCTTCTGTTCTCCACCTCTGCCAACCACCAATCTGTCTCTTTATATATGAGCTTGTGTGTGTGTGTGTTGTTGTTGTTGTTGTTCTTGTTATATTCCACATAAAAGTGAGATCATAGAGTATTTGTCTTTCTCTGTATGACTTATTTCACTTAGCACAATGCCTTCAAGGCCTAGCCATGTTGTCCCAAATGCCAAAATTTCATTCATTTTTATGGCTGAATAATGTTCCATTGTGTATATTTTTAATCTGCTGATCCAACAATGGATACTTAGATTGTTTCCATATCTTGCCTATTGTAAAATACTACAATGAACGTGGGAATGTAGTGTTTTCATTTCCTTCAGATAAATACCTAGAAGTAGAATTGCTGGATCATATGGTAGTCCTCTTTTTAATTTTTTGAGGAACCACCATAATGTTTTTTTTAAATATATTTTATTGATTTTTTACAGAGAGAAAGGGAGAGAGATAGAGAGTTAGAAACATCGATGAGAGAGAAACACCGATCAGCTGACTCCTGCACACCCCCTACTGGGGATGTGCCCGCAACCCAGGTACATGCCCTTGACCTGAATCGAACCTGGGACCTTTCAGTCCGTAGGCCGATGCTCTATCCACTGAGCCAAACCGGTTTCGGCCACCATAATGTTTTTTAACAGTGGCTGCACCAAGTTACATTCCAACCAACAGTGCACAAGGTTTCCTGTTCTCCACATCCTCACCAACACTTGTTATTCCTTGTGTTTTTGTTAACAGCCATTATAACAGGTATAAATTATTATTAAGTTAAAAAAATACCTACCTAAGCTTCACTACTGGGTAGCTTGCGTTTTAAACCTATATATACTACTATAATATAATGTAAGCATTTTTTTGCAATACATTTTATTGTTTAAAACCCAAGCTCCAAAATATTGTATAATACCATTTTTTAAACAAAAAAAGAGGGTTCTTCCTACCCTGACTACTTCATGCAAAATAACCCCCAGCTTCATGAAATTTATCTCATCACCCTATTTTCTTCATAGAATTTGTCACAATTTGCAATCTCTGTGTTTACTGTTTTCCCTCTACTTGAACCTAAGTAAGCTCTCTGATAACATAAGACTTTTGTTTTCTGGAAAAGACTGCTTGCTATTGCCAGTCCCTAGGGAATAGCGCGCATAGTAAATGCTCAATTAATTTACTGAATATGCACAGGGAAAACACCAGAAGGCGAAGTTAACCTTGACTGTTAACACTGGTGACTTTCTTTTTGGTACTTTTTCTGATTACCATGTTCTCTGTTCACACTACATATTAATTTTTTATTAAATAAAAATGTTATTTTAAAATAGTCATTTCAAATTAATATTTTATATTCTGTTGCAGTGCTTTTAATAATATGAAACTTTAAATATCTTTTTTAAGCCAATAAAGTTCAGATCATCAGGAACCAGAACATTCATTTTAAAGCAATTATATAAAAATAAAATGTTTAACATGTACATCATCACTAATCATCAGGGAAATGCAAATCAAAACCACAAACAAACAGCACTTCACACTTGTTAGAATGGCTATTACAAAAAAGACAAGAGATAAATGTTGGCCAGGTGTGAAGAAAAGGGAACCCTGTACCCTGTTGGTGGGATTACAAACTGGTACAGCCACCATGGAAAACAGTATAGAGGTTCCTCAAAAAATTAAAAATGGAATACCATACTACTACCCAGCAATGCCATTTCTGGGTATACAATAAAAAATAAATAAAAACAGGATCTTGAAGAGATACCTGCAGTCCCATTTTCACTGCAGCATTATTCACAATAGCCAAGATAGGGAAATAACCTAAGTTTAAGTCAATGGATGAATGGATTAAAATAT
This sequence comes from Myotis yumanensis, assembly GCF_028538775.1. Lineage (NCBI taxonomy): Eukaryota > Metazoa > Chordata > Mammalia > Chiroptera > Vespertilionidae > Myotis > Myotis yumanensis. The sequence continues at coordinate 47,577,251 of NW_027223760.1, read as the reverse complement.
GTTACACACACAAACACACACACACACACACACACAGAAATAGTAAAATTCAGCCATGAGAAAGAAAGAAATCCTGCCATTTGCCACATGGATGGAGAATGCATTATGCTAATTGAAATAAGTCAGAGAAAGACAAATACTGTATCATATCACCTATGTGTGGAATCTAAAAAAGCAAAACTTATAGAAGATAAATAAATTTAGGGGATTCATTAAAAATTTTATATATATATAATCTCCTACTTATAAGGTAACATCTAAGTTATGAAAAATACTCAACATTCAAGTTATACCAAGCTATTGAGAAGAGCAGAGTTTGCCACCCTAAAACATGCCTTTTGGGGGTACTGATTACTTTAAGCTCGTTACTTTTAAGAAAATGAAAGAGTCAGAAAGACACTTTGACCTTCCCCCTAACTGCTCAAAAGAATGTAAATAGAGGACCTGTTTAAGGAAGGGAGCTATCATTACAGATGACTAAGTTTAATATGAACAAAGTGTAATATACAGGGAGGAACCTAGCAAGATCCATTTGACCGCAGTCCTCTCTGTGTCCCATTGTTAAAGGTGGCCCAGCAAACATTTGTTTACCAAACATTTGCTTTGCTATCCCAACGTGAATTACCTTCCTGCCCTTTGATGTCCCAACTGCTACTCCCCCTTTCTCCTTAGCTCAGGATGTCATGTAAGCTTCAACTGCCCCATGTGTCCACCAGTCCCATATTCTTAAGCTATCCAATAACTTAATAAATGTTATTGTTTCCTCCTGCTAATCTGTCTCATGTCAATTTGATCAGACCAGCCAGAGGAACTGAGAAGGAAAAGGGGAAAATTTCCCCTAGCCCACACACTATGCTGTGTAGGAAATTTCTGAACATGAGTCCTCTTAACTTTTAATTTCAGAACTGACTGCCAACTGCACCTATATCAAACTTAGTCTACTAACTAGAGCTGTGCCAATCTATAACTCTGACGTTCTCAAAAGTACCCAGAGTAGAAGGCAGCAGTCGGCTCACCCTGCAGCACTTGTGATGTTTCAGGAGAGAACAAACAGGCACAAGAAGCGTATAAGGCTTTCTTAGTGTAAGGCCAAACTTAAGCTTAGAGCATTAATACTGATTTTACTATTAAATTTTATAATTTAACTAACTTAGCTTCTTAGTATGTGTCAATAAGACCAATTCCCAGGCTTTACAGTTGTTGACCTTGTGATCCCAGACTTGTCTCTCTACCCAGCGCCAGTCATCTGAAAAGTACACACCACTGGTCACTGAGGGGGCGAAGGGTGGGAACTCAGTAAGAAGGCCATGTAGTAAGAGCATCATAAATTCACTTCCTATTACTATGGAAGAGTATCATGGCTCATGTTTTAAAGACAACAGAAAGTTCTTAGGCAATACAGTTATGTGCTTTAAAAAAAAAAGAGGCTCAGTTATCAATTTTGCATTAATTATGAAATATCTAAGGCAATCTAATTCAAAGTATGTTCATAATGCATGATAATCTTTATTTCTTAGGTCAAAGAAATAAAGAGAATTATTTGTCTATTAGGATTTACAGTTTATCTCTTAGTTCCCAATGTTACCACATTACAAATGCCTCTTTAAGGTTTTTGTCTGAGCCATTTAATGGAAAAAGGTTGGCTAGAATGTTATTATATTTGGAGAGTTAGTTTGGGTCAGACCTAAAATAAAGACTAAGCAGTAAATACAAAATTCACTTTGGGAGGTAAAGCACCTCAAAGAGATGGGGGATTATCCTCGTAAGCAGCTGACACTGAGGTGTGACAAGAGGCCTTCTGACTGCCAATGCCTGCCACAGAAAACAAACAATCGTTTCAAATACGTATGATCCACAAATTGAAAATCACAAGAGCGTACATTCAGAAGAACAAGCTTTAATCTGTGATGGTGCTGCTATTCAAGGAGGCAGCTCCAAGTGGCAAGGACCCAGAGAGAACCCGCAGGGATTTATTTACTTAACAATGGTTAATAAATCTCCTGAGGGGAAGCCAGCAAGCCTTCAAAAACACCTACAGAATTTATAAATTGAGCAGCTCAAATGAGTATCAGGGGACTAAATTCTAAGATATCTATACTTAAGTTATGCTTTAGCTACTTATTTAAAACTCTCTCCTCTGTAACAAAAACATAATTAACTATGATTTTTGACTCAGAGTGTTTCAGCACAGAAGTATATTATTTCATTTTATTTCTCCAAATTACAGCAGATACATCATAAGATTATATATATATCCTATATAATAAAAGGCTAATATGCAAATCAACTGAACTGGGGAATGACTGGTCACTATGATGCGCACTGACCAGCAGGGGGCAGACGCTCAATGCAGGAGCTGCCCCCTGGTGGTCAGTGCACTTCCACAGCCAACCTCCCGCAGCCAGCCAACCTCCCCCGGTCCCTCCCCCTGGCCTGCGGGCCCCAATCAGCCCCGATCGGCCCTGATCGCTGGCCAGGCGGAGGGACCCTGCCCATGCACGAATTTGTGCACTGGGCCTCTAAAATATACATATATATATATATATATCTCCACACTTACACACACACACACACATAACTGCTTTCAGGCTAAGAATTTAATATAATAGTAAACTCTAAATTTGTCAACTTTGCATTTGCTGCTTAACTATAATGAATTATACTTCATCCCAATGAGTAACAGAAGCAAAAATGAGCCCCAAGCCTCCTGCACTATAAAATGTACCCAGCTTACTATAACCATCATCTGACTGTGGGAAGGAAAAGCATCTTTGAATTAGTTATTACCCAAAGACCATAATATTCTCTTAAGGAAGCGAAAAGTCATGCTCACACATGTAGATCAATACCTTTCCAGGAACGCGGAGACTCTCAATGGCACCAAGATCACTGAGGCTCTCTGGAGGGCTTTTCAGACCCTTAAAAAAATAAGATGAGAAGAATCTGAATTGTGCAGCAGAATATAATATGAAAGATTATACTTATTAAAGTAGAAACCACCACCTTAAAAATAGAAATTTTCTTGCTTTGAAATATATAGAACAGATGTTCTAAAAACATGCCATTTAATACATATAGTACTATTATTAAGTCAAGTAAAGATGTACTTTTGGTAGTCTGAAATAATAGTATCACATGGCACCTCAAAACTAATGGTTGACATATAATTTAACCATGATTTTAAAATAACAACAAAAAACACTTGAGTGACAAAAAGAATTCTCTAAAAGCACTTATCTATTAATTATTACCAAGTTAACCTGGTAAAATGGTCCAAAATCCACAAGTTTAATATATCAACCAAATGAGCAAATAAAAGATTTTAAAATAATACTAACTGCTTAATTAATATATAAGTAACCCCTTGAATTCACCTATTTCTCACCGATGCACCCAATTTATATTGCATAATTGGGACTTAAATCGCATGTCTCACTGCTTTCTACAATTTTTTTAAAAATATATTTTATTGATTTTTTACAGAGAGAAAGGGAGAGAGATAGAGAGTTAGAAACATCCATGAGAGAGAAATGTCGATCAGCTGCCTCCTGCACACCCTCTACTGGGAATGTGCCTGCAACCAAGGTACATGCCCTTGACCGGAATCGAACCTGGGACCCTTCAGTCCGCAGGCCGATGCTCTAGCCACTGAGCCAAACCGTTTAGGGCTTTCTACAATTTTTTACCTCTTTGGTATCTGGTACCTTCTGTATTCCCATCAACTGAGGTATTCTGAAAGTCTCATTTGTGCCAGGAAAAATGATCAAGATGGAAAGACGTTAGCAATTTAAATTTTCTTTAAAAATCTCTTTTTTTAAGAATAGGCTATTCAACACAGATACCTAAAGTCCAGAAAGTTAGTCCGCAAGCAAATTATGCTGGTACATGAATTTGAGGAGAGATTTATACTACAGCCTAGTTTTTGTCCTTTAGGTGTCTTATATTGGCCCTTTGATGTCCTTAGTAATCAAAATATAGGGTACATTTAGGTTGACTATTTGAGACTTAGAGCAGAACTTGCTTATTTTTAAATATTAGAGGTGTGTTTTATATGTCCTTTATTGTAAAATACTACCAGTCATGTGCAATTTTTATGACAAGGTGGTCTGCCTCACCCCCAAGTCTTCCATTACCCCCAGAATACTCCACGTAGCCTTCTCTCTCTGTCTTTTGCTCTCATTCTCTCTTCTCTCCTCTCTCTCTCTCTCTCTCTCTCTCTCTCTCTCTCTCACACACACACACACACACACACACACTCCACTTTCTGATGAAACTAAAGAAACCAATACCCTCTTTCAGAATTAACTCCACTATGCAGTCTTCCTAACTCCCTATGCTTTAAAGAACACACTATTTCTGGGTATTATCCATAGATCACTTCCATCAACACCATCCAGGGAAATTAAAAAAAAAAAAAAAAAAGATTACTGGGCCCTACCACAGATCTAAGGAATAGGTATTTCTGATTTAGCACCAGGCACTGTACTTTAACAAGCAACCCAGGTATTCATAGAATCACTAATACTTTAGAAACCCCACTAGACATTTCTCAATACAACACTTCTGCCAAAGTAGTGAATATTAAATACATCTCTTTCTCTCCCAGACTGGAGTCCCAAGAGAAGGGAGACACCAAGTGTTATTTGCCTCTATAGCCCTGTGGCTAGCAAAGTTCCAGGAACAGAGTAAACACCCGAGTAAATTATTCAGCAAAAGTCCTTGGTCAGACTCCACTCACCAACTAATTAGAACACTGTTTCCATGGGAACATGCAGTTGACTTTAAAATGAAGTTTCCAGGGAACTTTGCGGGACTAGAAGCATACTACAGTTTACTGCCTTAAAATGAGAGAGGAAATAAAAAACAGGTAACTACTTCTATGTGTTTGTTTGCTCTCCTTGTCCCAATTTCTCACCAACAATCATCATGAGAGCAAGGCTCCACCTTAAAACCCTTAGGACTGAGGAGCAAGCCCTCCCTGCCCCAGGCACTGTACCATGAGCTTCCTCACTCCCAAGCTCCAAAGGCCCTTCCTTTACCTCCATAACTCCTTTCTTAAGCCCATTCTTGTAGGAATTACTTCTTCTACCTCTGTGATTTACCAAATAAATGTTCTCTTACCAAAAAAAAAAAAAAAAGTATTAGAGAAGGCAAGGTTGGGCTATTGAACTATATATATATATGATTACATATATGCACATATATACATAGCCTATATACATGCATATGTATGAAAATAAAACTTCCTAATATGATTCAAAATCACAATCACCCTTAAAATATATTTTTAAAAAATATAACTGTCATGCCTTTTACACTAACATTTTTTAAAGAACAGATTTGTCTAACCAATCCAACAGAAATCCTTGCGGGAATATGTCACATTTTCTCTTTGCCCAGAGCTACTAAGTAAAGAAACCAGTGCCTAAAATATAAACAAGTGACTTAAACCAATATTTTTTAAAAGGCCTTACTTCCAAATTAGTCAGCACACACAATAATTTGCCACTAATACATGACAACTTTCCATCAAATGTACAAAATAAAAATAATAAAAGCTGTCAGCCCTATGCATATATTGCAATGCAGGGGAGTACAGTGACTCAGGGGATGGGCTCTGGGGCCTTGAATAACTTACATAACCTACCTGGTTTTTATTCTAATGTTGGTGACAATAACTTATATGTTAAAAGTAGTAAAGGAGATGCTATATGTGAAAGGCCAAAGACAGTGTCTGGTACATGGCAAGCAATCTGTAAATTGTTAACCATTATTCTAAATATTATTGTCATCAGATAGAAATACTTTTATCTTATCAAAACAGAAAAAATTATTCAAAGCACAACATCTCACTCTCACTGTACTTTAGCATTATAGATCTTGAACCCTTTAATTTGCAATTTTATAAGTTTCTATTAACAGATATAAAGTCATCATTTGTATTTCATCTTCAACTCTCTGAAGGAGGAAGTGATGATTATAACTGTAATACTCTGCCTTTATTAAGTTGAAACTTTCACTATAGTCGTTAACTATTATTTGATTTTCTTTCATATTTGGTTTTTGTTTTGACAAATTTCCTCAATTTAAGTTTATACAGAATGCAGCATAGATAACACCTGCCTCTGCTTTCCCACCACTTCACAAAAAGTGATGTTGTCCCGTTACCGATGACCTCCATGCTGCCCAGTCCAAAGGCTGATTCTCATTTTCACTTTAAGTGGCCCATCTGCAACATTTATAATCCAGCTGATCACTCCCTCCTCTTTTAAATTCTTCACTTGGCCTCCAGGACTCACTCTTGATCCAATATTCATTCAACAAATATTTATCAAGCATCAGTTATGGACAGGTGCTCATTGGGATGCTGCAAACTTCTTACGTCACTGGCTGCTCCTTTGCAATCTGATCTATCTTTTCCCCCTGACCTTGTTACACTAAATTCTCAAGAGCTCCACCTGTGGACTCTTGTTTTATATCTACACTCACTCTGTTGGTGATTTGGGCCAGTTTGTATACCCTCTATATGCTCAAAACGCCCAAGCTTTCATCAATACCCTGATTTCTCCTCAGAAATTCGGACTCTTTCAGCCAACTGAGGCAGGTGTTATCTATGCTGCATTTTAATTCTCCACTGAAATACCTAAGAGGCTTTCAAATGAATGAGTCTCAATTCTCCCTTCCCTCAATCTTCTCCTTCATCAGCCTCATCCATCTCATTAAATGTCAATTCCATTCTTCTAATTGCTGGGATCAAACCATTTGGAGTCAACCTTGATGTTTCTCTTTCTCTCACAAATCCAATCTGCCAAGAAATCCTATCAACTCTACATTTACAACATATCCACAATCCAACCTTTTCTCAACACTTCCACCTCTAGCACCTGCTTAAGGCTCACACCCTCTCTGTTGGATTACTGCAATAGCATACTTATTGGTCTCCCTGTTTTTTTGCTCTTTTGTCCCTTTCGATCTATATTCATATCTTAGACCACCACAATAAAGTGAGAATCACAATAAAGTGAGTCGCAATCTTTTTGCTGGTGAAGGCTCTTGCCTTCAATTTATAAAAAACACAATATCTGTGCCATAAAGCCAAGTGTAATAAAATGAGGCCTGTATTCTTAAAACATAGGCCAGAAAGAGCTCTCTGAAGTATATGTAAAATTACAACCCTCCTCTGCTTGCTATTTCAATGAGAATAGAAGTTATGAGTGAGGAGAAATGAAGGAGGAGACAAGGTCAGGATGAGGTTCTATGTGAATTGGATTCCTGCTCTCAGTTCTCTGACGTCATTTTCCTGCTACTTTTCTCCTCACTCTCTTAACTCCACCCACACTAGCCTCTTGCTGTTCCTGCCTCAGGGCCTCTGCATTCCTTCCTCCTGGAACCTCCTTCCCAGATGTGGTTTACTTCCTCACATCCTTCAGGTTTGGGCTCAAATGTGGCCTTCTCAGGGAGGCCTTCCCTAACACCCTATCTAACATCATAAATGGACCAAATTGCCAACCACGCCCAGGACTCCCTGTCCTCTTTCTCTCCAGAGCAGTTATCACCATGTCAGCCTTTGTCTGTTTTGCTCACTGCTGCATCCTCCAAACTCAGAACAGTGCCTGGCACGCAGCGCTCAATAAACATTTGTTGAGTGAACTGAACAGAGGCCAGCTTAATGGAGAAAGCTGAACAGCAGATCTTGTCTAAATAGAGAGATTTTTTAAAAGCCGGCTTTCCCACTCCGTTCCACACCAAGCTCCTGGGAGAGCTGAAATGCCCCAAAGCCCAAGTTTCATAGATCTTAATTTCACATCTCTTCCCCTTAACAATGTTACTATCATGTTCTGTAGCTTCACAAAAAAGAGACAGCTTTATGTATATTTATTTGTAATATTAATCTATTTAATCCAATAATGAACAGCACTAAGTAAAATCCCCAGTGTAACTCTAGGTAGCATCCTACTTCTTTATACCTCATAGGTTCATGAACTGTGTATTAATAATGATCAATTATGTGGAACCCAAGCGTTAAACATACATAATTAGGATGACTTTAAAATTCTAATTTTACATCATTTTTTACATAGGATAGTTGTAGCTTCTCATATGTGTTCTCTAGGTTGTTTGTGTGTGTGTGTGTGTGTGTGTGTGTGTGTGTGTTTTTCCATGCTAGGAACAGATTCCATCTGGTCATGTCTAAGAAGCAACTACATTTCAAAGTCACAAACTTATTATTACTGATACCTGGACTTTCATATTTTCTCTCCCCCTTATTATTACAAAATATGGTTAAAAAAAAACAATAAAAAACAGTTGCTGTACAACAATGTTGACTACACTTAACTGTATAGCAAGCAACATGAGAGAGCAGAGAACTTAGCTGATGCACAAAAATCCAAATTTAGCCTTTCAAGGCAGTTTAGGAGTATTAGTAATATAATGTATGAAAGTGTGTATCCTGGCCAGTTTGGTTCAATGGATGGAGCATCGGCCCTTAGACTGAAGGGTCGAGGTTTGTTTGATTCTGGTCACAGGCATGTACCTTGGTTGGAGGCTCCGTCCCCATGTTAATGTTTCTCTCTCTGTCTCTCCCTCTCCTTTCCACTCTCTCTAAAAATCAATGGGAAAAATCTCCTCGGGTGAGGATTGACAACAAAAAAAAGGAAAGAAAGTGTGAATTGTTTTAAAAATTTGCCCAAGTCATCTGAATCGTCTACTGTTTAAATTACTACAACAGCCTGCTTCCAGTTCTCCTGCTTTCCCGCCAACAGTACAGTGCAGCCACTTCATCAAGCACCTCCTTGAGAAGGCCCAGGAAGCTGAATAACTCCTTTATTTATCTCTTTACGTTTATCATGTCATGTAAACATCACCACCAAGCTAACCCCATGAGGTACACATTATAATTCCTATTTTAAAGATGTGGAAACAGATGATCCAAAAAGTTGGGTGACTTGCTCAAGGTCACACAGCTACTACAGAATGGAGCAGGACCTGAACTCACTCTCAAGTAAGAAATGGTAGGAAGCATAACACCAGTACTCAACAAATATGAAGGACTGACACATGTCATTACCTGCTCACTTAAATCTTTTGTTACTCATAGAACTTTTTTATTCTCTGCTTATGACATTAAGAGTATTATTTGACAGGAGTAACCATGTGGGATTCATGTATTGTTTGCCAGAAATCTACACATTGTAACCTGTTTACATGTCTTTCAAATTCTAAATTCTCAAATGAGAATTTAATCTGGACTTTGTATTCTTTTTTTATTCAACAACAACAACAAAAAACTCATGCAAGAGCCTTTCAATAAATGATTATCCTCCACATTCTCCAGAGTTCTCAAAACCACATTGATTGAAACCTCTAATCTGAATTATCCTTCTCTCATATTAAAATTAAATAAAGAATGGCCAGTTCTCGTGAAACATTAGAGTTGAAATAAGGAAAGCTAACTAAAACCAAGCCATGATCAATAAGAAAGGGAAATTTCTCCCACTACTTGCTTGAAGGAAACTGAGGCATTATTAGAAAGTCCCCAACCTTTATGAGATGGGATAGAAAATAGCCAGTTTTTATTCATGAATTATCATTATGGCAAAAAATAAGACTATCATTTTGCCAGGACAATGATGAAAAGTAGGGCACTTCACAAAGAATGTTCACATACGTTAGCTTACTGATGACCCTCATAACAGAACCGTGAGAGGGAATTAACAAACAAAAAAATTCATCCTCAAATCCAGAAACTTAAGCTACAAGATTTGGGGACTTGCCAAAAGTCATAAAGCTACCAATTCCGGTCATCAGATGACCCGCCGTTTTCGCTCTTCCCAGGTCATCTCTATTGCACAGACCTCACCCCCTAACCGGGCCACCGGCTCCAAGACGACAGCCAGCGTGGCCGGGGCACCTGGAGGGCAGCTGGGGCTGTCAGCGGGAAAAATGGCTTTTAGGGGGAAAGGGAGACAAAGATAGCACCGATTCCTTCATTGACTTATTTTTTTAAAATGATTCTGGGAGACGCCGCTATCCGTTCGAGCAGGGCTGTCATCTGGGGGGGCTCAGGTGAGTTTGTCAGGGTGTGCACCGGCTTCCGGTACCCCAGACACCTGCCACCACCTATAACTTAGGTCTCCACACGCCGCGGCCCAGACACAGAACATCTCAGCCCCGCTCTCATCGGCGGTGGAGGCGGCCTTGGCTCCAGCCTCCGCGACTTACCTGTCGGGTCATAAGAGATTTGATTTTCTGCATGTCGAAATCGGGAGAGAGGTACCTGCCGCAAAGAACTAACAAATCACTCCAAACCACCGGACGGCTGGCCCCGGCAGAGGGAAGCCATACTGGGTGGTCACGTGAAGCCGCCGAGCTTTCCTTTCGCTGGGCATGCTGGGAATTGTAGTCTTCCGCCTGCCCCGCACCCTCAATGTGGGGCGAGGACGGTCCAGGTACCACGCGTCCCAGGAAGCAAAACAGCCGGCGCTTCCGATTAACCCAGCAAATCTCCCTTCCGGCGACCCTGGCGGTAGCGGGTGTTTATAGAGGAGCTTGCTCTCGGTAGCTCTGCTCGGGCGAGGCGAAAACCTAACTCACCGGTGACCAGGCAGAACAGACATTGAGAAGCCGTGTATAAACCAGGCTGGCCGATGCCTCTAGGCGTGCCACCTGCTCCAGAGGGGCGGGCTGGGAGAAGGAGAGACTGATCCGAAGCGCCAGGAACTCACTCCAAGAGGTGACCGGAGAACTTGGGACTCCCCAGGTGGCGCCGGGCTTGGCAGGGAAAGGGGTGGTCCAAGTTGTTCAGGCGGCTGGCCAAGGTGAGGACTGTCAGTCCTTAGCCTTGCAACAAGCCCTAAACTAAAAGATTTAACCCCCACTTCTCCTTTTATTACCAGCATAGCCTAAGACAAGTCAAGAAGGAAAATATAACAATAATAAGTATAAATGTCACTTTAAAGTCCTCTTGTCAACTTTTAGCAGTTGAATTAAATTGGGGAAAGTGATAGGGAAGTTGTTGGAGGCTTAATTGAAGAAAAAACTTCCCAATTATGAGAATACCAGAAAAAAAAAAGCGACCCAGCACTAACAATTACTAAAAACTAACAGTTACTGAAAGCTTTGTACATGTTAAGAACTCTGCTAATAGCTTTACATGTATTATCTGATTTGTCCACACAAGCATCCGATGGGATTGCTAACTGTTATCCCCATTTTGAAGATGAGTTCAATGAAGCATGGAGAAATTAAGTAACTTGCCTAACATTACTGCAGATGTGCATGCAGAAACTGAAGGTCTGGTTAGCCAGATGTTTTAAGTAAAGGTTTTATGGATAGGGTTGTAGAGTGAGTTTTAAAGTATGTGTGGCCAAAAAAAGGGGCCACATACTAAACCTGACAAGCTCGGGGGAGGCCTGCATGGCAGGCCCCACAAACTCAGAGACTGAAAGTAACTACATGGGATGGTCTGAACATAAAAATTCCTAATTAAAAATAGATCATGGCCCTGTGGCTTCCTTGACAAAGGTCAATCTTTACCTTAACTGAGGCTGACTATTATCCTTCTGCATCTAAGATAACATACATTTGGAATGTCAGAGTAAACGTCTTTTCTAGACCCCTCAGGGCACACCCATCACACCAGAGCATCAGACCACAGAACCCATCATGTCTTTGTGCTTTAAACATTATTAACTATCCTGTACCCACCAATGTAAAGAAATATGTCTCTCCATGTTACTATTAATCTGTTCTCAGAGATTTCACTGATTTGCTTTCTCCCATCCCTGTAATCTGCCACAAATGGATTTCATATCACCTCACTTAGGAGACATCTCCTTCTTTGATTCTAATGTATAAAATAAGCTGTAAAACTGCCATCCTTCAAAGCATTTTTCTCAATTCTTTGAGATTTTGTCTCCTGGCAATTGTCATCAGCTTGGCTCAAATAAACTCCTAAAAATTCTCTATAGGTTTAGATGTTTCTTACCTGGATACATGGTACCAATGATGTTTTTTTAAAAATATATTTTGATTTTTTACAGAGAGGAAGGGAGATGAATAGAGAGTTAGAAACATCAATGAGAAAGAAACATCAATCAGCTACCCTCTGCACACTCCCTCCTGGGGATGTGCCCACAACCAAGGTATGTGCCCTTGACCGGAATCGAACCTGGGACCCTTGAGTCTGCAGGCTGACACTCTATCCACTGAGCCAAACCCGTTAGGGCTATTTTTTATTTCATTTATTTATATTTAGTGTTTATTAGGGGGGCAAACCAGACCCATGATTTCAAAACTATTTTTTTCATCCATTTTATTTTATTTTGTCATGTGCTCACAACCTCTCCTCTCCCTTCCCTGGCAGGTCACAGATAAATTAAAAATAAAATCTACAAGGAAAATAATTTATAAAAGCACTCCCAGGCTCATGCCTTCTATCCCTACTGCTCAGTTAATGTGTTACCCCTCCCCCAAAGTGGGGAGAACCAGCATTTCCCCCATTCAACTCCTGCTAGTCCAGATTGAACCCCAGAACCAGACAAGGAGGGAGAGGGGCAGCAGTAAAAACTATTTCTTAAGACAACTAAAAAAATGTTAAAGTGTGACACACAAATGAAAAATATTAGGTAAACAACAGTATGAAGTGGCAGAAATAATATGGCAGAAATAATAAAAGTAGTTTGGAAATGACTGACGGTTGGGAACACTAATATAATCAACTCTGAAAATGTATTATTTGACCTCTCAGAGCCTTGTCTGATTAGTTTTTACTAATGAAGTAATTATTTGATCTAGGGTTTTGTAAAGATAAAGACGAGGCAAGTAAATGCAATTTATAAATTGTAAAGCACCTTACAAGTATGAGATATTAGAGTCATAATTCTGCCTGGTTCTCTGCTCCAACAGAATTACCCTGTGCTGAAAAATTCCTTTTGAAATGTTTTGTTTACCTATATACCTTTCTGACTGTTATTGCTAACCCATATAAAAAAATTTCCGGTCACTTTAGGGTAGTGCTAGTTTCTTTGTTTTTGTTTTTTTTACCTGCTCTAATCTTAATTGCCAGACAGTTCTCAGTGTGTGAAACTCTAAGATTTAGAAGTTCCTGAAAGCATAAAAAGAAACAGAAATTGCTCATCATATTAGCATATAAACTAAAACTCAGTTCATAAACATTTGTTGATTGTTGGGAACCAGGCAGAAGGATACAAAGCATTTTAATAAGATACAGTTGTGTCCTCAAGGAGATTATGATTTTGTTGAAAAAGAATACATTAGGGGTGATCCAAATCCAATAGTTTTCAAGCCTGAATGTTTATATTCACCTGAGAAGTGTGCTGTTGTTCTTGTTATTGATCTCTTTTGGATTCTGTGTTTTAAAAAATCAGTGATAGGCAGCCAGCTCTCATCTTTCAAATCCATTCTTTATGAGATGGGAAAATTTATCCACATAAGCTCTTGAGGGCACACATTTTATTAGAGATTGATCCAGGACTAGAATGCAGATCCACACCCAGATCCAAATAAAAAAAAAGTTTTTTAATTCAGTGTGAGGTTTTTTCCCCCCATAAGCCAAATTTGGGGAAATGAGTATTTTCTGTATCTATTTGAGCCTGAAAAAGCAAGAAAGCTTTTAAGACCTTGTTTTACTCTAATACTGCACATTTCATTTCTTATAAATTAAAAAGAAGTGAATAACTTAGGCTTCTGAAAGTTCAAAGGCTGTGACTGTAATATTGAAGAAAATGTAAAGTAAATCAGTGCTACTGTCTAAATTATATTTTCTAATTCAACATACCCTAACACTATAGAAAATAATTAAGCTATACATAATGCATTTTAACGGCAAAAAAAACCCCACACCTATAGCCTTAAAGAGCATTTTTTAAAAGGTGAAGCATGTTATTTCATTTCCACTTTTCAAATATATATATGACTTATTTAGGACTCGCACACTTGCCTAAAGGCTGTTAGTGGTAAGCTAGAGCATAGTAGTGGAAAGTATGGATGGCCTGCCAACAAGTCTCAAGGAAAGCTTGCTGGATGATAGTCATTTTATAAAGAAGTGCTCACCCCATTTTTACAGATTGGAACATCAGGTCTAAGAGCTAATTGGATCTGACTTGGGACAATAGCATTAGCAGTAAAATAGGATAAAGATATATTTATGATAGTCCAAATGGGAGGAGCCTCTAGAACAGTGGCTCTCAACCTTCCTAATGCCGCAACCCTTTAATACAGTTCCTCATGTTGTGGTGACCCCCAATTTCATTGTTACAAATTGAACATAATTAAAGCATAGTGATTAATCACAAAAACAATATGTAATTATATATGTGTTTTCCGATGGTCTTAGGTGACCCCTGTGAAGGGGTCATTCGACTCCCAAAAGGGTCGCGACCCACAGGTTGAGAACCGCTGCTCGAGGAGCTTAAATTAAAGCTGAGATCTTGGTTTGATTAAGAAGATACATTTCTAGCCCTAACCGGTTTGGCTCAGTGGATAGAGCGTCAGCCTGCTGACTCAAGGGTCCCAGGTTTGATTCCAGTCAAGGGCATGTATCTTGGTTGTGGGCACATCCCCAGTAGGGGGTGTGCAGGAGGCAGCTGATCAATGTTTCTCTCTCATTGATGTTTCTAGCTCTCTATCCCTCTCTCTTCCTCTCTGTAAAAAATCAATAATATAGATAGATACATAGATAGATAGATAGATAGATAGATAGATAGATAGATAGATAGATAGATTGATGTTTCTAGCTCTCTATCCCTCTCTCTTCCTCTCTGTAAAAAATCAATAATATAGATAGATAGATAGATAGATAGATAGATAGATAGATAGATAGATAGATTTCTAATCATCCTCTAAACATCAAAGCAGCGGAAAGATGTGACATCTCCAAGATGGTGTAACTGCACTCCCTAAGCAAGCAGGAGCAGAAAACAGAAACCTTGCTGAAGATAAAACAGCGACCTGGAGAGGGACCCAGGGAGGAAGACATTGCTGCAGAGTTATCAGTATACCTAGGCTTCTGGGAGGCAGCATTGTAGACATACTAGTAACTATAGAGAAGTGAGCACCAGCACAGGCATGGGCAGGTGTGATGGCCTCCTCTAGCAGCCAGCTCTTCCTGTAAACTGTAATCTTTGCTAGTTATTACATAAGACAGTGCTTCCTTCTTCCCAGCTCTTCCTAGTCCCCACTGTTCTACATTAACTTGGTCATTTCACTACCTCTCCCTCCCAGTTGTTCCCATTGAAAAATACTCATATGCTACTAGTAAATAAAGAATGTGGCTGTTTGGAATGAATGTAGCAGACTGTTTGCTTTATAAAGCAAAACCAGACTTACAATTGATTAAAATCTTCCCATCAAACACCATCTCTCCCCCCTGCCTTTCTCTCTCTCTCCCTCTCTCTCTCTCTCTCTCTCTCTCTCTCTCCCTCACACACACACACACACACACCAGTAACTTCTTGCATTGCTTGAAATTTAATCATCATGAATACTGATTGTTTTAGATTCATCAGTTTTTTCATTGTAAATGCACATATAACTAAGATCAATAAACAGGCTCATGAATAGAATGGTAGAGCAGCGCTCCCCAGTGGGTTACAAGTGAAATGTGAGATATTGGTGGTGGGACATTTCTTATAAAACACTTTAACCCATTTTTAACAATCATGCAGGAATTTACAATAGTTGAAGTTATATGTTATCATTACCTGTAAGGCTTCCTGTGTAAACATACTGAATTCAGAAATTACTCCTGCTGCTAGAGGGCGCTCTGTCATAGTTACACCAGGCAGCACTTTATGAGTTGTGTCATGCAGGTATTGTTATTTTTTAATATTTGCTATGATGTGGAAAGATCACAACTATGATTAATTTTGGCATTTATTTGACAATTATTAATTGGTAATATTATTTATAATTTATTTACATAGCCTCTGTTACCCTCTGTCAGAAAAGAACAGATATTTTTAAATATAACCCAAAAGAAACAAACAACAAAAAAAAGTAAATATTAATCCTTTAAATCAAGTAAATTTAACATTAGAGAAAACTCACTACATTGTCTTTATTTTTCTCATTTTTGTAGGACCAGAGAACTTCATCCTGAGCCAGCACTGTGTTTGAAACTGCAAAGAGCTTATTTAACAAAGGCAATTGCAGATTAATATTGATTTAAAAGATATGAGGTATAGTCCATGTGAAATCTACAGAACTTCTATTTTGTATTTTATGCAATCCAATATTAACATTTATATACGTTTCTTAAGCATGAACTGAGAATCAGAAGACATGGGCTAAAGAGCATTTGGAACAACTTAACAAAAATACTAGTTTAGCACTATGCTAGGTGCTAAGGATTCATAAATAAATAAGACTGATCTGTATTAGAGGGAAAATAAACATGCCATAAAATTAATTGAGGTTAAGGAGGTAAGTGCTGCAATAGCCATGGTCAAGCACAGAGAAAGTTGTGGTACAGTAGTTACCTGGGGTGGGGGGAGCTCTTGTCATTTTTCCGAAGGATGGAGAGATCACAAAGTGACCTCCGAAGAGGCTTCTGGTCTCCAACAGGCACTCCCTTTCTTTGCACTTCTAGAAGAGTTGGGAGCCTTAATGCAAAAAGTGTTTCCAAACTTGAATTCCAAAATAACTCTCACTTATTTTAACCTTTAATTATGCTTGAGGTGCCGAAACCGGTTTGGCTCAGTGGATAGAGCGTCGGCCTGCGGACTGAAGGGTCCCGGGTTCGATTCCGGTCAGGGGCATGTACCTGGGTTGCGGGCACATCCCCAGTGGGAGATGTGCAGAGGGTGGCTGATCAATGTTTCTCTCTCATCGATGTTTCTAACTCTCTATCTGTCTCCCTTCTTCTCTGTAAAAAATCAATAAAATATATTTTTAAAAAAATTATGCTTGAGGAATATTCTTCCTTTCCTATTATTATCTCTGAACATCTTCAGTGAGCTTTTATTGTTCACAAATGTATTGTGAAACATAATTTATGCAAGGAATTTTGCTCCATTTGATGTACATTTGGTTATATACTTTTTATCTTATATAGTGGAAGGCTTGGACTAGAGCTTTCTTGCAAGAAATGAAATGAAACGAGGGTTAACTTATAACTTAGTAAATTAAGCGGAAATGTTCAGACTGCCTGCTGCCATGGCAGTGACGAGGCCAGGCTGAGAAGCTGGGGCCCAGACACCGCAGCGGTGGTCAGACCTCCGGACCATGGATTCACTTCCTCTCTGCTTCTGCAGTGAAAATGTGGCCTCAGATATTACCTGTTGGCATAGGCTTTTTTTTTTCCTCATTATAACTATACCAGCCCACAATCCAGTGTTACTTGGAAACACACCTGTGGTTTGTTTTAAAAATAACATGAATCCATAGATTCAACAAAATCATAGCAGAAATGTGTAATAGGAAATACTACATAGAAAAATACATTTCTAAAGACATTTCAGGTGCCCCATTTTGATTCTTTGGTATAACTTCTACATGTTATTTAGTGACTTCATGATGATTTGTGACTGTTTAGCAGGTCTATGAAATACTTCAATTTTCATAGAAAATTTTTAATTTCAAAATAATAGCATAGTTTTGCATGATAGGAAAGCAGCTTTTTGTTTTTCAGGCTATTTCACAACATGCTCTCATTATGAAAGCATACTGTTTTTTCAATAAAGTCACCAAAAAGGGTGTTTTCCTTCATGTGATTATTAATAACTAAGGATAATTTATCAAATATATTGACAATTACTGATAATTGCTAAGAAGCTGTTCTGAAAGTCATAAGCCAGTATTCTTGCAGAACACATAACAGGTGTTCCCACTCCCTGTGTCCTTTGTATACACATTCATTCTGTATTCAAATCACAGAAGCAAGAGGCAGGATAGGGTCTGTTACCTCACTGCTAATTTCCCTAGCAAATAAACCAGCAGCTGCTGGTCCATGAACCAAGTGGCCACTAGGAACAGGGCACCGTATACATGGGGCAGGATGCTTTCATGGAGCCCTTCAGCCGTACCGTTGGGGTCTTTCAGTGCAAAATATACCTCCTTCTCTTAGGTAAGCCACTGCATGATTTGTGTTTTAGCTGTGTGTGGTTTTTTTAAATTGTGGGTTTGAGGTAAATATTTGTTTTAGGCCGTAGATTTATTTAGATAATTGAAGAACAGCTCAGAACCTTTTAAACAATAACACACTTTGTTTCAACAAGGAATCAGGAACATTTAATAGAAATAAGGTTCAATCAATAGATGGTTATTGTTTCTTAGAACAATACTTATTGTCACTAGCACTCATTAAGAAAGTCAAGACATTCTAAAAACCTAATGAATTTCTTTTTTTTTTTTTTAGAGAGAATTTACATATACATTTCATTTTGGCAAATACTCTTATAGGCCATGAATTTGTGACTGCTTATAGTGAAACTCAAAAACAATTTATGATAATTTTTTTTGCTGTTCTTATTCTAGATAATGTGTCAAACCATTAGCTTCACTTCATTTTAAATTACCTATCTTATGAAATATGGAAAAAGATAAGGTTCCAAACTGACAAAAAATACTTTATACGCAATACGGAGAAGTGTGTTTTAAATAGTATTATTTTTCCAAAAGGCCTTGAGCTTTTCTTTTTGCCCAGTGGCTATTCCTATTAAATTTTTTTTCTGTACCTGAATATTTTTCCTCAATTTCTTTATCCTTAGAGTTTAAAAGAATCTTTCACCAAAATTCCCACTGTTTGTCATCATTATTTTCATACGATGTTCTCTTTTTCATTCTTCCTATTTATCAGTTTTAGAAGTCAAGGTTAGTTCCTTGTTTACATTCAACAGATAGGAATTTTTAAAAAGATGGTTATTTCTTTTATGTTAAGAACAACTTAGCTAAATGAGCAATTTAAGTTTTAGCCTTCTTCAGTTGTTCAGAGGCTTGTTTTCACTGGTATATTTCATTATGGTTTTCATTGTAAATAAGATTGTTATTCAAACTTGTACCTAATGATGTATATATCCCACATACTTGAAATATACAGTTTGGCTGAGGCCGGTTTGGCTCAGTGGATAGAGCGTCGGCCTGCAGACTGAAGGGTCCCGGATTCGATTCCGGTCAAGGGCATGTACCTGGGTTGCGGGCACACCCCCAGTGGGAGATGTGCAGGAGGCAGCTGGTCGATGTTTCTCTCTCATCGATGTTTCTGGCTCTCTGTCTCTCTCCCTTCCTCTCTGTAAAAAATCAATAAAATATATTTAAAAAAAAAAAAGAAATATACAGTTTGTAAATTTTTTTTAGTGTTTGAGTTTTCCTTAGTTGTGACTTTTCTGAGTGTGTATGTTTCTAATTTAAACCTATATTGATTTTTAGCTTTTTTAATTTAAAAAAATCAAACAGTTGACATAACTGGCTTTTTATCTTTGTGCATTTTTGTGTGATTTGAAAGCATCCTGTGTGTCAGTGCCCCACTTATTTTTAATTTTACAACAACGGGACTGTGGTCATTTTACAACTAATGCTTTTGTTAGTGGCTTGCAGAAGAACTTAGAGACATTTCACTTGAGGAATTCAACTAAAATAAATTAAGATATATTTTAGAGAAGTAGCAAGTTCATAGGTAGTTATAGCAGTTATTGTCCCTTAAGACTTTCTTACACAAATTTACTTTTTTCCATTAGTAGTATGTTGTAAAGACCATAGGTAATGTGGGACTCTGTTTTTGGAATACTGAATTATCTGTTTGCTTTCCTTTAAAAAAAAAACAACTTAAAAATTGGAAGCCCAAAATGTAGTTTGTGAAGTCTACTCAAAGTAAAACTTTATAATTCCTATTTTCTCTAAATACGCAAGACTTTATTTTCAGTCAACAATAGTTGTGTTATGCTTGCTAATATCATACATGATAATGGGGAAGTAAATGCCAACTATTTTGAGCTACAGCTAGAGGTCACTTTGTGAAAGTTTGATGTTTATATTCAACACAGTGAAACTGGCCTAGGGAGTCTTTTGTTTCTGGAATATAGGTAAATTTTACAATGACTTGAGGTGTTCCTTAATACTGTACATTCTAGTGCTACACTATTTAAAGGAGTCTCTACCGGGGAAATTATTGCTATAATTTTTATTTCAGATTATTAATGGTATTAGCAATGTTTCTTCAATTTACTATGCCCTATATGCAAAAAGTATAAGAGTTTTCCTTTTCTATACTCAAAAAGTATTAGTTAATCTAATAATAAAATGAATTTTAAGTCAAGATATTTGAATATCAAAAGCAAATTAAAATTTCATCAATTTTATGTCATTCATTTTTTTGAAGTTTATTTGTTCACACAAAGGTTGACTTTCTCTAAAATCAATAGTTTTAGTTCTTTAGGTTTTCTCATACAACTAGAAAAGAACACTTGAAAAATACTCAAAATGAAGCTAATTTTTTAAAGTTAATATACTGCTAATTGACAGCATGAATTCATCACATTTATAGTGGGAAATACATCAATGGCAAGGGAGTATGTAGTCCTAAAATGTAGAGGAAGCATTCAATTATTTGTTTATTTCCCAAAGTTCACAAGTAAGGATTGCATCATATCAATAGATTCATGTCTTTCCTGCAAAATGAAAATATTTTAGATAACTGAAATAAAGAAAATTGTGTTCCTTGATGACACTCTTAAAACTTGCTAAATATAATTTATCTGGTAAAAAATGGTGTGGGCAACCTAAGGAAACAGCTGTTGTCACAGCTGTGCTTTCTCTCACTGTCATACATATACTTGGAAAAAATTCAAATGACATGACTTCATATCATTTGATGTGATAAGCATAGAATATATGCACACATATTAATGACAATAGATTATTTAAAGTATTATTATGTGATGCAGTTTCTAAAATGGTCCAAAGAACTAGGCCACCCTCCTTAAACAATATTGTCGATATAAATTATTTAATATAAACAATAAGTGCCATATAAATGATTTTCTGCTAATGTAGTTTCATTTTTACCTGGGCTGCAATATTCATATTTAATATTTTATTAAACAGGATTTGCTTCCCTTAACTCTAGTCACAGACTCTCTAATCAGTCTTTTGATACTTAAGATTCAAGTTTCTGGTACAGGATCCAAAATTCACCAACCTTTCTGTTCTAGTCCAGCTGCCTATAAAGTGTTGCACAAACATTTTCAGAATATTACAACCTCAGTTAACCATTTCCAACTTCAACCACACACACACACACACACACACACACACACACACACACACACGTAGATAAGGAAGGCTTTCTTATCCTTTTCAAAAAAAAGGAACAAGGACTTTTGCAATGACTTCCCCAAACGACAAGAACAGACTGGCCAGTTGCATTCAAGGCATCTAGGTCTACATTTCAGTATGACACTGGTTTCTAGGCTGAGCTGTGAAATGTATTAAAGGGACCAACATATCAATAACCAACTACTGAGTTTTATGTTGGTGGCCGTGCAGCCTTCCCAGTTAATTCTGAAGGCAGAATTAATTCCTTGGTAATAAACACAGAATCGCCACTTTATTAAAGTATATCCAGGAATTGGCAATGTATTAAGTGGACTAACACCTGAGACTCAATACTTCAAAATACTTGGTGCCCTTGAGAAATTAAATACAGACCTTCACCTTCAAATGTAGGGTACCTGCTACCCTGAGAAAAGCACCTCAGAATGTCAATAACATAAACAAGAGTAAGAGAAGCCTTAGGCTTCATCTAATACTACCCCCTTTTTGCACAGGAGAAACTTGAAGTTGAGAATAAAAAAGATTTATTAAAGTCATTTCACTGACAAATCCTCATTTTTATCCCAAGTGTGTGTCCTTTACTAAGACCTCACATTCAGTGGATTTTTAACTTTATCAAAGTATCAAATACAGTAATCTCTCTCCAAATTTAGAGAATAGGTTCCTGAAATCCCTTATATCAAGGCAATTAGCAGGTGATGGATTTAGGGCTACATGGTGAAAGTGGGGTAAGGGAGTCTAAGATGAGGAGTGAATGATAAAACCATAAATATTTTTATGTGCACTCCAGTAAAACAGAAGACAGAAACACCCAATAAAAATGGTGGGAATTGCATCTTACCTAAGATAACAATAATGGCTACTAAAAAGCTAGTTTTTATTTATTGTTTATTACTTACCAGGAGCTTCCTCTCACCAATTTCAATGAAAGGCATGTAAACTCATGTTGTTTTGTGCAGATGACACATATACCAAAATGATTTTTTAAAATATTTTTATTGATTTCAGAGAGGAAGGGAAAGGGAGAGAAAGATAGAAACATCAATGATGAGAGAGGATCGTTGATGGCTATCTCCTGCACACCCCCTACAGGGATTGAGCCTGCAACCCGGGTATGTGCCCTGACAGGGAATCAAACTGTGATCTCCTGGTTCAAAGGTCGATGCTAAACCACTGAGCCACGCCAACAGGGCACCAAAGTGAATTTTTTCCTGTACTGTCCCCCATCCAAATTCCTGGGGGACATTGACTTCAAGAGCCTTGTTCCTCTCTGTCAGCCTCTGCTTCACGTATCTCAGGCATCACTGGTTTCAAGTCTTAGATTTACTCTCTTGTCTTCCTTTT
This sequence comes from Myotis yumanensis, assembly GCF_028538775.1. NCBI lineage: Eukaryota > Metazoa > Chordata > Mammalia > Chiroptera > Vespertilionidae > Myotis > Myotis yumanensis. The sequence continues at coordinate 47,554,616 of NW_027223760.1, read as the reverse complement.
CCTCTCTTATGATTTCCTTGCAGAAACCATTACTCCTTTCCTGCAATCCACTTTGCCTCCTCTTCAGAATTTCCAGCTACCAGTTCCTTCTTTTCCTAATGATTCAAATTGGGAACTACAAATTTAACATTCTTACACTTTCCAGAAAAGAAAACAGAAGCAAATCCTCATACCTTTGTAACCCTTTTGTTATGGACCAAATCACTAAAACAAATGTGCAGGTACAGCCCATTATGAGAAAAAAAAAAATTTACAAGTCAACCACAAATATACACAGAGCCCAAGGAGACTGTAAGACTCATGTTTATTTTTCCCATAGAGTCACCTAACTTTCAGTCCCTATAGTCAGTTTCAATTGAGCACCTAGGAGTTCCTTCTCCCTGTAACCTCCCCTGATCTTCCTCTTTCTCCTCCTGAGTTCTTTGCATGCTCCAGGGTCTTACTTTCTGCTACTAGCTGGCCAAAGACCAAAAGGATGGAAATCTTTGCCCCCACCTGTACCCTGGGATGGAAAGAGAAATTTACTGTCGGTAGAACTTGATACCTCCTAGGAGCAGGCCTACATCTTTCACTTTCTCCAAAGAACTCATTGTATAACTGACCTTTATACCTTCCCTTCCTAATATTGATGGCTTTTCATAACAAGACTCAGAGGAAGCTTTAAGATCCCCTTCCTAGTAGGGATGAAAAGGGGAAGCAATCAAAGAAGATAAACATTTTGTATATGAGGAAATTGAAATTGTGAAGCCTGATTTAATGTATAATTTCGAATTAACGAATTAACAGGTAGCCCAGCACTATGCAGTTTCTTCAAAGGATGCCCTGTAAACCTTAACCCTTTCCCTTACAAGTCACTACCCGCCTGAGGCAGCCAGAAACAATGGCCAGGGTCACAAAGTATGTTAAGCTAAAGTTAATATCTTGACCTAAATTATGTTTCAGTTCCTGAGCTCTAAGGTGGAACAACCCCCCCTCCCCCACCCTCACCCCCCACCCCAGCTCCTTTTCCATAAAACCAGACAGAGAGATTCCAGAGCAGACCTCAGAGCTGTCCTCAAGATCTGAAGAAATAATTTATTATCAATCAGCTCCTAATACCACCCTGAACCTCTAACCCACAGTGTCTTGTGATTTCTGCCCTGTATAATCTGTAACCTATATTCCATTGGGGAGTTCCAGTTTTTGAGCATTAACTTCCTGTTCTGCATGGTGCCATTCATAATCAACTAGCCAATCTTCTTTCTCAGTGTTTAATGTTTGGCTGTGCTAACACCAACTGGACAAACTCTTTTCAATAGCAATTGTAAGATATTTATTTGTGCCTAAATTCCCATCTCTTCTCAGCTCAGATTTTATTCCATCATCACCCATATGTATTCTGCTTCATCAAGATTTCTCTTTCTAGTGCATCGTTCCAATAGCTACAAAGATGCTGTTCAGCATCCATCCTGAGAAAAATAGAAGAAAAGTTTTGCTGCTCCCCTTCACAGCAAAGCTCCCCAGAAGTAATGTCTATACTCACTGTCTCCAATTTCCTTTCCTTTTTTTCTCTTACTGTTCAAAATACTTCACATTTAAGTTCCTCCATTCCCTCCTTCACTATTTCAAATGTGCCATATTGCTACTTTTAAAAATGAAGATTTTGAACCAAAGAGATTTTAATTAAGACCTCAGCGACATGGTAGCCTAAACTAAGGAAGACTCTCTTCTCAATTGCAAATACATAGAAATGCTAAATAAAACAGTGCATCATGACACAAGGTAAAGATGGGGAAATCTCTAACTACCCAAAACTAGAAAGAAACCTGCAGACATAGAAGTACATGGGCCAAACAACCCAGGCAAATAGGCAGGAGCCAGAGCTATGCACTTGGCAGAGCTCCATGCCCCCAAAGTCCTCCAGGGCCATCCTTCCCTCTTAAACCCACTTTAATCCAGCTTTCATGCCTAGTATTCCCTCTTGGATGTCTAATGGGCATCTAAAATGAACATGTCCAAAACTGAACCCTGATCTTCCCCCAGAAAAGCTGTTCTCCTCACAGTCTTCCCATGATAACTTTATTACTTGTCCATTAATAAACAACAACTCCACTCTTCCAACTGATCAGGTCAACAACCTTGGAGTCATTCTTGACTCTTCTTGGTTTCTTATATCCCACCCCCAATGTGTCATCAAATTAGCACCACCAGCCTTTTATCACGGAATCTTTTACTATTACCCTGGTCTACAGCACAATCATCTCTTGCCTACTTTACTGTCATCACCTCCTAAGTGGTCTCCTACTCCTTCTCTTGCCCACACCTGTCTATTCTCACAGCAGCTGAAATGCGCCCAAAAAACAAAAACAAAAAGATCATCTCTCTCTCTGTTCACAAAATTCTAGTGGCATCCCTATCTCAGAGAATAATTGCCTAAGTGTTTTCCATGACCCTAAAACTTGGCCTGATCTGGCCTTGACCACCTTTCTGACCTCATGTCTTACCACATGCTCCTCCTCCTCCTCCTCCCCCTCCTCCTCCGTGCTCCATCTACTCCTGCCTCTTGCTGTTTCTCAAGCACACCAGCCAGATTCCTGCCTCTGGGCAAGAATAACTGATCATGACTGATAATGATTTAATGTCACTCTCCTTGGGGTATTTGCATCTGGCAAGGCTTTGGCTAAAAGGAAAAACTTCCAATAATGGACTATGAAGCCATTTTAGAAGACTTTGGAGGAAGACTTTTGGGAGGAAGTAGTTTCTCGAATCACATAGTTTGATTAGGATCTATGACTCAGACATTAATATAGTCACAATTTTAAAATTTTTAAAAGTTTCATGGACTTTAGAACTAATAATCTTACCCAGTTCTCCTTTTCCCATTATTCTTTAACAGTCATAGACAGTAACTTCTGCTTTTCCGTAAAGAAGTCATGTAATCAACACAGTTTTTGGGTGGAGTTTTTCAAATGCAGAAGGTTTCAGAGACAAATATTTACCTCGCCAGGAAACCGGTACCAGAATGGTCAGGGGCTAGAAGCTGCTCTTCTTTGAAAGAAATTATCATCTAATCTGGTTCTCTCTGCACTGCCTCTTTAGATTGTGAAATGTGGCTCAGAGTCTTTACTGCTTTCCTCTCCTTTGTTACAGGCGCTTGCTCGGGGCTGAAGGTGGTGGTTCCATCATACACTGTCCATGGTATCAGGGGTCAGGCCCTCTACCTCCCTGTGCACTATGGATTCCACACTCCGGCATCAGACATCCAGATCATATGGCTGTTTGAGAGACACCACACGATGCCCAAATACTTACTGGGCTCTGTGAACAAGTCTGTGGTTCCCGACTTGGAATACCAACACAAGTTCACCATGATGCCACCCAATGCATCTCTGCTCATCAACCCACTGCAGTTCACCGATGAAGGCAATTACATTGTGAAGGTCAACATTCAAGGAAATGGAACTCTCTCAGCTAGTCAGAAGATACAAGTCACTGTTGATGGTGAGTCCACTGTAAATGCTATGGGCAGCTGGGAAGCATGGCAGTTAGCCATGACTCAGATTAGACTACCTGGGCTGTAGGTACTGGCTCTCCAATTTTGGGCAAATTAATTAACCCACAAAGCCTCCGTGTCTCGCAGCGCGAATGGCATTGTCTACCTCATGAGGTTTTCTGAGGGTTAAATCAAAGAGGAATGTGAAGGATATTCAGTGCCCAGCTAACGGTAATCAAGCAATAAGTAGAACTTTTTTGTTTGCCGAGAAATTATCAAGTATAAAGTAATGAGATTGAGAAAATTTCATTTTCTCAGTGCAGAATGCACCCTGGGAAGATCTCTAATTTTGTCACATGGAGGTTTTTAAAAATATATATATATTTTTTTTATTGATTTTTTACAGAGATTAAGGGAGAGGGATAGAGAGTTAGAAACATCTATGAGAGAGAAATATTGATCAGCTGCCTCCTGCACACTCCCTACTGGGTATGTGCCCGCAACCAAGGTACATGCCTTTGACCAGAATCGAACCCAGGACCCTTCAGTCTGCAGGCCGACATTCTATCCACTGAGCCAAACCAGTCAGGCACATGGAGGTTTTTATTTTGACACACTGGGTGGGGGAGGATGAGACCTGTTCAAGGACCAGACTGAAGAAACAATGGACGTTGTGGGAAATGTCTTCTGAGGGAGAGTGGGGTCAGCTAACGATCAGACAGTTGTTTTCTTTAGTGAGGTATTTAAATGGCATACCTTAACTATACTATGCCCAAAGGCCAACTTCTCATTTTCCCCTCTAAACCCATTTTTTTTTTTTACAATATTTCTCCTAAATTTTCATAAGTACCAACTCCATTCCATCAATTGCTTAGGGCAAAACCTTGCCATTACCATTGACCTCCCCCCCTTTTTCTCATGTCCCACATCCAGCCCATGAGTTAATCCTGTCAGTCTCACCTTCAAAATATACAGAGATTTCCATCACTTCTCACCACCCCCACTACTGCCCCACTCCACCCCACCATCAGCTCTGCCTAGGGCCTAGGCCCTAGACCAGTGACACGCGAACTCATTTTTTTGATTGATTTTTCCTTGTTAAATGGCATTTAAATATATAAAATAAATATAAAAAATATAAGTCTTTGTTTTACTATGGTTTCAAATATCAAAAAATTTCTATATGTGACACAGCACCAGAGTTAAGTTAGGGTTTTTCAAAATGCTGACACGCCGAGCTCAAAAGGTTCGCCATCACTGCCCTATACTATCCTAGTAGCCTGATACCTAGCCTCCATTTCTACTCCTGCCTACTGTAGCTTAAAATCCTCCCATAGCCTTCTATCTCACTCAGAATAAAAGTTAAAGTACTAAGAATGGCCTACAAGGTCCACCATGATTTCCCCATCATAGCCAATAGCTATGTGATTCCATTCCCTACCTCACTTTCCGACAGTCTGCTGTGGCTACTCTGGTCAATTTGTTCTCCCTAGAACAGGACCTTTGTACTTGCTGTTCCCTCTACCTAGACTGCTTTTCTCCTAGATAATAGTATGATTCTCTCTCCTATTTCCTTTAGGTCTCAGCCAAAATGGGAAAGAGAGAGAGAGAGAGAGAGAGAGAGAGAGAGATCTTTCAAGGCACTTATTTCCACTCAACCTATTATATATTTTTACTAATTTAGTGTTTATCTTCCCCTCATAGAATATAAGGTACATGGTACATGGGAGCAGAAACTTTGTATTATTTTCTGCTTTGTCCTCAGTGCCTAAACCTGTTGCTGCCCATTAGTAGGTACTCAGTGTATATTTGTGGTGTAAATGAGTGGAGATCAAATTTGTGGGGCAGCAAATACACAGGTTGTGGAAGCAGATGCCTAGAGAGTAAATTTGGGGAACAAAAAGAAGAAAAATCTAAAGGGAATTTTTCATGAAATTCTCCTGTGTAGTATCCTATCTATCCCCAAAACTTTTAGTAGAACATCCATTACTTGTTAATGTGTAGTAAAATTGGATCTGTTTAGAGAAATGCAACCAAAAAGCCTTAATAAGGGTTTAGGGGCCTACGCAAAAAGTATTCTCAGGAGATTTCCACATCTGAGTTACACTATTTAGGCAAATATGTGATTACAATATTAATGTCTATTCTAATGATTGATTCTCTCCATATGAGATCTTTCACATGTTATCTATTTGACTTATCTCATATCATGTATATTTCCACACAGACATATAAGAAACATGGACTTTTTAATGTAATAAGTGTACACAATTAGTTTTTCTTTTCTAATCATAATAATGCAAACAAAGCTATTCCAAATCCTTTGTCCTTGCCAGAAAAGATAAAGAATTAAAATAAAGGGACAAGCCAGTTGATTTCACCCATCTTGAAAAAGGCTGGAGACTACGGAACTCCTCAGTTGCCCTGCAGGCTGCCCTTTCAACTCCCCTTCTCCTTATCTTTCATATTTTCCTATCTCCTCTGGGCTGAAGGCTTGAATCTGTTTGTTCCGTAATAAGCATTTTCCAGTGTAGAAAATTGTATGAGTCGAGGCAGATTTACTTAAGATACATCAACCTGGTTATAAGCTTGATAGGAAATTGAAATCTTAATGTTGGAGCCAATCATCTGTCACTTCTATATCATCTCACTCTCTCTGTATCCTGTAGTCATACACAGGAGATTATTAAACCCATATCTCTCCAAAATGCTGCAGAGAAATAGTCAGATTTAAAGCCCTCTTCATTTTGCCACTGATTGCTATGTAACTCTGGGCTAGTCACTGTCCTTTATCAAACCAAGTCAAGCACCTCAAAAATTAATGAAGGTTGCTAAAAATGATTGTAGATATTGATGTAATTTCCACCCTTATCCAACAATTTAGGAGTTAAAACTCAGAGAAGAAATATATACTCATTCAGCCCAGCCAGTGTGGCTCAATGGTTGAGCATCAACCTATGAACCAGGAGGCCGCCAGTCAATCCCTGGTCAGGGCACATGACCAGGTTGTGAGCTCAATCACCATTGAGGGGCATGCAGGAGGCAGCAGATCAATGATTCTCCCTCATCATTGGTGTTTCTCTCTCTCTTTCCCTCTCTCTCTCTCTCTCTCTCTCTCTCTCTCTCTCTCTCTCTCTTCCTCCTTCCCTTCCTTCCTCCCTCTCTCTCCTCCATCCTCTCTGAAATCAATCAAAATATATTTTTTACAAAATAAATATATACTCATTCTTAGAAATTTACTCATTTGTCAGATATCACATTACTACAATGTATTGGACTCATGACATAAAACTGTTTTCCTATATCTCAAAGTTCCAATAGGAATCTCTACTGAGATTTTGTCTTTTACATCCCTAATTTGATATAATCCCAGTATCCTATTTTCAGATTGAGTCAGTTTTGAAATGTAGGTACTGGTTTGTTAGAGTGACAAATGTAATGTTGCAAAACCAAATGCACAGCAACTAAAACATACAATTAGTTCGCTTACATAAAAGGAAAAGTAATGGGTACATATATGATTTTCTAAAACTTTCCCTCAATTCCCCACAGGTATATATATATGAGCTTTATATCATGCAAACAGTAGAAATTTGGATTCACCACATCCATCCCACCAGCTGCCCTTGGGATTTAGGGCAAGTCAAGAGAGGGGGTTAAGCATGTTTTGTCTGTGAGAGTATATCTTCACATTGTCAGCAAGCACAAAACAGGAAAGAGGGCCCCTGGTGTTCTCCACCACTAACTTCCATTAGCTATAAAGGTTTTCATTAGGAAATCCTTGACGAGTAAGTCCCAGAATGTGATTATTTATCTGCTATGAATTACATTTTTATATTTTATTGTTTTGCATTTTTAGTCTCTTCCTGAATTATCGCCTGAACCATTTACATTTACAAAGTGTAAAACTGTAGAATCATTTCCCCGAGATTTAATATGTGAGAGACCTCATAGATTTTTGTTAAAATGTCATGGTGGTAAAAATCATTTCTCTCTCTCTTTGATATTGCAGACCCTGTCACAAAACCCATGGTACAGATTCAGCCTTCCTCTGGGGCTGTGGAGTACGTAGGGAACATGACGCTGACATGCCTGGTGGAAGAAGGTACCCGGCTGGCTTACCGGTGGCTAAAAAATGGGAGACCTGTCCATACCAGCTCCACCAACTCCTTTTCTCCCCAAAACAACATTCTTCATATTGCTCCAGTGACCAAAGAAGACATTGGGAATTACAGTTGCCTGGTGAAGAATCCTGTCAGTGAGATGGAAAGTGACATCATTATGCCCACCATATATTGTAAGTTAAAAAAAAAATCATAACTTTTCTTCTGGGAAGTTGTCACAAGGGTGGTCACAGAGACTATCAATACCAAATGCCATTTGATTTTTATAGTGGAGCTATAATCACACTTCCTAGATACTGTCTTATCATGAAATATATTTGCTTGCACAACCCTATTTCTTGAAGTTCAAGTTGAGATACTGGCCAAGGGCCTTTCCGGATACATTTTGTGACAGTGCATTGTGTGACCTTATTTCCAGTGGAAAGTAGGAACCTCAATTTCAAGAACCCAGAACTATGCGGAAGGCACTAAGTTATTCACCCCCAAGGAGGGTAAGTTGGTCATCTTAAACTAGGAGAGAGACGTGCTCTGTAACTGACCAAAGGAAAGAATAACATGCCCAGGCTCTTCTCCCCCGCCCCCCATTTCCTCAGCTCCATGATGAGAGTCAGGGTATTGGGAGGATCATAGAGAAGACAGTTATTCCTCAGTAAGGTATTCAGTTTCCCAGGGAACAGCAATTAGTTCAAATTTCAATTTTCTTTGGTCCTTTTTGTTTCTGTTGTTCTTTAATCTCATGTACAGAGTTAAGTTAATCAAACTCTTCAGTTCATGTCATAACGTCATCACCAACCCAAACACGATTCCTCTCTTTATTATATTTTAAACCCAGTCCTCTCTACTCCAGAGCACCAACTCTAGCATGTTTAATATCACATGGTAATGTTAGCTTTGCACAGAGCTTCTCAACCTCCACACCAGTGACATTTTGGGCTGAACAACTTCATTGTTATGAGATGTTTATAGGATGTTTAACAGCATCCCTGACTTCTACCCACTACATACCAGTAGCAACACCCTCCAGTTGGGACAACTTAAAATATCTCTAGACATTGCGATATGTTCCCTAGAGTGGGAGAGGGGGAAAAATCTCCCCTAGTTGAAAACCAATGGCCTATCCCACTGGGAAGTCTTCTTCTTTTTAAAAAAAAAATATATATATATATATTATTGATTTTTTACAAAGAGGAAGGGAGAGGGATAGAGAGTTAGAAACATGCATGAGAGAGAAACATCCATCAGCTGCCTCCTGCACACCCCCTACTGGGGATGTGCCCGCAACCAAGATACATGCCTTTGACCGGAATGGAACCTGGGACTCTTCAGTCCACAGGCCGACGCTCTAGCCACTGAGCAAAACTGGTCAAGGCCCGGGAAGTCTTCTTATCAGATACCATATAGCTCAGAGCACAGCTAGAAGAGCAGTGTGAACAGGAACAGTGAGCCATGCAGAGGAAGAATTCTCACCCCTGTGGCCTGAGGATGGAGGGTTCAGCTGGTGGAACCGTAAGGGTAGAATTAAGCCTGGTAAACTCAGAATTCAGTGAGTTTAACGATGAGCCAGTTCCTTCTATCAAAAACAGAAGAAATTTTATTATTAAAGAGTGCCAAAGACAGAAATTATAGTTTTTCACAGAGAAATACCAAAACACCACTCACTGCAAGCAAATTATATAAGATTTGTTTCAATCATTAGTTGTGATAATTTCAATAACAATGGTACTATTTTTACTGTATAGCTGAACTTTTAGCTTTATTTTTAGTTTTACATAAACTTATATTCTGATAACATTGTGGAAAAACTGTGTGCTAAGAAATAGATTCATAGAGAAAATATAAATTGTGACTATAATATGCACAACTAGCATTGAATTGGAATGAAAAATTTGGTACCGTCTATTTTTTTGGTACTGTCTATTTACTACGTGGTCACATTTTTGACTGAATAAGGCTATTCTGATATGAATTAAAACTTCCATTCAACTTCAAGTACTACAGACCTAAGCTTCAAGTTACTTAAACAGATGTAAGGAATGTGAGCAAACTGAATCAAATCTAGGGCTATGTAGACACATTCTTAGATTATTCTTTATTGTTTGGTCTAAATGGTTTGCATTCACATAGAAAAGGTACAAAATGCAAAACAAGATATTAAACCAACCAGATTTTATCTACTGAATATCAATCCCAAGGAACCATCATCATTCAGTGCAGTGACAGACAACAGGAAGTGAGATCCTGTTGGAGCTTTCCCTGTTAACCATAGGAAACCTGATCATGATTTGTTTTGATCACATGCTCTAATTAACATCACGTCATTTGGAGAGTCAGTGGATAGCACAGTGGTTTTGGGCCTCAGCTGTGAATTCAGACCGCCTGGGTTAAAGACCTGGTTCTGTCCCTTTCTGTGCACCAGTTTCCTCATCTCCTTATCTACACTCTCCCCAATGTAAGAGGGATGGAGCATTAAGTGAAATTTTATGTATAAAGAAGTCAGCGAGAGGCACCTAGGAAGAACACAATAATGTTAGCTCTTTTTTTCCCTTTGAGACACAATTATGCCGACATAATTGGCAACATGGCAGCAAGAAGTTATGGAAAGCCTGGGTAATTTAGAAAACACCTGCAAAGAAAAAAACCGAAAGAATACCTTTAGGAGAAATTTTTTCTTCCTTAAACATTACCATTTTTAAAATTAACATATTTTGTTTTTCTATATGAAAATATTTTCTTTGCATTAATTCTTTCTTACATTTATCTCTTATTTATCTATCTATCTTTAAACCCTGGCCACAAAGTTAAATAAAATATTCCTGGAGGAAACTGCATAAATAATTAGGCACATTAAAGTGTCATTTGTATTTTTACTCTTTTATTTTGCTATATTGTTTATTTTAATCTGGAAAAGGGAAAATAAGATTTTTCTTTCAACATGTTCAAGTTTATGTCCCAATCTCATTATCACAGAATATGATGATACATAGTGTGGAAAGCATAAAAATGGGGAGAAAATCCATTAGTCACACCTGTAAATGTTAAATATTATGCTTTAAATGCTATACCTTCTTTCCTTTCCTTTGTTATTTGAAAGAATTAAAATATCCCAATTTGAATAAAGTCATATTTTCAAATATATCTTCTTTTATAGACTGAACTTTCTTCTTCACATTCTTTTAGATGTAATCTATGGACATCTCACAGAGAAATATCTGTCCTGAGTATAGACTAATGACAGTAGAAAGAAGAACATTGAGAAAATTTACAAATGTAGGTTCTGTTTATATATTGTAAAGATGAATACCTGCATTATTTAAGATTTTTTACTCTTAAGAGGTAATTATAAATATAGTATTATTATAATTAATTTTCTTGAGTATTTTCTCATTCAAATGCGAAAGCCTTCACTTACTCAACACCACTTAATGATATTCACTCATTCATTAATTTATTCACTCATTAATTTATTCACTCATTCTCTCATATTTTGATTCAAAAATCAAATTATCATTGTCTTGTTTATTCTAAGCAATTATTACTCATAGAAACATGCAACGTATGTAACATATATGTAACATATACTGAAAACACTACCCAGAGTTATTTTATTAATTTTTCTTGCTATCACTCTTTAGCCCTATTTTATTGTTGTTTTCTTTTCTTGGTTTTGAGTTATAAGGATTAAATTAAATATATAATCTGAAGATTTGTCATTTATCCTTTCTGTTGATGTGGCATCAACATGTCTGCAATATTTATCATTCCATGCAAACTGAGAATACATGCCTTAGTTGATGTTGTACCTTCTTCTCTTTCTTCACCTGCTTACATGCTCCTGGTTACATCCCCTTTCTTCACATCTTCTCTAGAAAGGCTCACCTGCCCCCACTCTGTCTCACCTCTTCTGTGCTGCTAGGAGGTTTGCTGTGCTCCTGCAGTACCCTATGCACATATGCCCTCTGGTACTCATTGAATTATATTTTCCTGAGTCTCTTACCCTCATCAGTGCTCCATACCCAGACATTATTAAACTTTGTACCCCTAGGGAAATAATTTGCACAGATTAAGAACTCACTCAAAGTTTTTTGAATTTGACTAGAATGGAACAGATTATCTTTCTTCGTATCCCTCTCAGATTCTAGTGTTACTTAATGATGCTGTAGAGAGACTAAATTCCCATTACAAGGTAACAGCTTATTAAAGTGCTTGTGCCCTTCGTTGTTGTTTTTTTCTGACCTTTAGCAGAGTTCCTCAATAATCTAGTAAATGTCATATTCCAATATTCCCCCATAGAAGTTCACACCACAATTTAGAATTTCAGCATGAATTACCTAATCTGTTTTCTTAAGGCACTGTTTCTATGACAGCTTCTTTCATGAAAACAGGGATTATTTTTTATTCTGGCAGAAAAAAATGTGTTACAAAATTTATCAAGATTGACCATATATTTTTGAGGATATGATGTCATAATCTGGTATTGATCCTGGTGGAATACAATGTCAAGCCAATAATTCAGACAAATATCTACTTGCAGTTCATGAAATGTATGTGCCTTCCAGCTCTTGTAAATAATAACCCAGTAACCACTGCATTTTGTGTGTAGCATATGGCACCGCTGCAGGGAAGTACTCTAAGTGATAAAAATTAAAGGGAAAAAAAAGGTCATTCACAGTAAATACTTACCATCTGCTTCCAAGCAGGGTGGCAAGCAGCATCATGATGAAAACTTAGGTACTGTTGCCACCCAGCCATAAATTGTTAAAGAGAACAGATGATATGTGATTTTACAAGTCATTTAGTAAACAGCCCTTCCTGAGGCAAAGGGTTCATTTCTATTGGGAGTTCTCTGCCAAAGGCAAGGAATTGAACCACAATCCAAAGTCAAAACAGAATTATCTTTCTGCTTTCATCTTCAACGTCTGCAAGAGGCTGCACTGGCTGAATATTGGTTGAATTACTCCAAATGTCTTTCACTGGATTGCTCATTCCCATGAATAATGTACTAGGTTGCACCTCAAAGCAAAGGGATGGTCAGCCTGACGTGATAATGAAAAAAGAAATAACATCATAGTTCATTAAGAAGAAAATAGATGGATTATAAGCAGTGTGTAGAGTGTGAAAGAATAATGGGTAAGATCTATAGGGGAGGGAGGGAGGAAAGAAGAAAGACTAACAGTGGTTCTCAACCTTCCTAATGCCGCGACCTTTTAATACAGTTCCTCATGTTGTGGTGACCCCCAACCTAAAATTATTTTCGTTGCTACTTCATAACTGTAATGTTGCTAATGTTATGAATCGTAATGTAAATATCTGATATGCAGGATGTATTTAGGCGACCCCTGTGAAAGGGTCCTTCGACCCCCAAAGGGGTCGCAACCCACAGGTTGAGAAGGCTGGACTAGAAGATTATACAGTGAAATATGGATATTCGTTCTCTGAGTGGTGAAATTACAAATAAGGTTTCATCTTTGCGCTTCTCTGAATATTAGGATTTTCTGTAATGAACATGTATTTTTTATATAATCAATTTAATAGGTTACACTTTAAGAAATAATATCAGAAGTAAAAAAGAAAAGAAAAGAACCAAAAAAAGAAAAAAAGAAACAAAAAAATTTAAAAAGAACAAAAACAAAAAAGAAAAGAAAAAGAAAAAAAAAGAAAAGAAATAATATCAGAATCAAGCAACCAAAAAGCTCTGGTTTTATGTTCTAAGAACTGTAGGAAATGCTTGCGGGGGGAGGGGTAGAGAATTTGGGGTTTTTGAGGCTAACTGTGAAGAGCCAGATAACATATAATTAAGACAGACAGAGGACAAAAAGATTGTGCCAAACAATGAAACTCGACAAATGGGGAAGTAGCAAAATCAAAATAGATATGAATGTTGGGAAAATAAAGTAAGATAATCAGATTCCTTTATTTAAAATCATGTTCTAAACTAGAGTGATGGTATTAAATTAGTTAATCAATCTTATTCACCAGCCTTCTCTCTAAATGACTATGGGCTTTCTCTGCAAATCAAACCCACCCTCCAAAATGGAAGAATTACTATTTTGGAGAATATTCCATCATGTTGCAAGGTCCTAAGGCAATTCCAAATGAAGGTTTTCCAAAAAAAACTTTGAGTAATGTCAGCACACTTTGAACGAAATACCCCTAATTTTTATGTGTGTTAAATTATCAGGCCATTTGTTTTTATAGTCACCGTCTAGAAACCCTGAAAACCAGTGGGAAGGCAGTGGCTTAAACTAAATGGCTGTATTTTTAAGACCACACTTCTCTTCTTTATCTGCCTTGCTCTGCTCTCAGTCTTTCAGTTTTGTGTACAGACTTGGGTTCCTTGTTGTTCCAAACCTTGGTGGTTGCCTCCCACTGGGTTTTCTGCTATGTGAACCACAACAAGCGCCCACCGGGTGGTGGTCTTGGCTTCCCTAATGTTCTATCCGTGATGACTACTTGAAGGGCCCCTGCCGCTGCACTGGCCCTGAGATAACAGTGGTTTTCCCAAGACCACATCACAGCCTGAAATGAGGGGACAGTGTTACAGGGTTCTAAAGCAGTCACAGGAAAGGGACATTCATTTCTCTTCACTTTAATGCTCCATGTCCAGCTCCTGGTTACTTCAAACTTTAATGTTTGCTTTCTGAAAGCAGGATCATCTCATATGTACACATTAACCTACAGGTTTCTTTCAGATGTCTGTGTGTCTTTAGGAAGCAAATATGTGTAAAGTATATGTTCCCTAAGTAAATATAATTCATTTTTTGCATCTTCCGCATCTGTTATATCTTAGGAAATTTGTTTCCCCAATGGTAGGTTGGTCAGAAAATGCTCACATAATAGAGAACTATTTTGGCTACCTGAAAATTTGAGGCTGGCTTGCCAGTATGCAAAATAGCTTTAGTACAGCATGAATCATGATGTTTCAAAGGTAGAAAGAACTTTAATAACTATTCATCTAGTCAAACTTTTTATAGTAAAGGTGAGGAAAATTTGACCCAAAAAGTTTAAATTACTTCTGAAGAAAACTAATCATTGAAAAAAATCAGGATTTAATCTACCTTTCTATCCTACTATCTAGTCTTAAATTATTTCACATAATGAGAGATCAAATAGCTAGTACTTTTTTAAAATATCAGAACCTTTAAGATTAGGTTATTATTGAGCAAACCATCCAGCTTGTAATTTTTTTGAGTAGGAACTATGTCTTAACACATTTTTTATCTCGTATATACTATGTTATCTAACACCTAGTATCTCTCAAACAAGAATTTGTTGATTGATTACTTGATTAGCTGAGTACAGAATATCTAATTTGATAGTAATTTATTGTAGAACTAATACTATAATTAGACAAAAAGAAACTGTTGTGGAAGGTATATCACTTACATTTTTAGAGAGGTAATACGGAACATTAAATGCATGTATTTTAGAGTCCTAGCTATGCTATGTAATAGGTACGTGACCAAGGCAAAATTAATTTCTACATTATCTCTTCATCTTGTAAGGAGAATAATAATCTACTTTATGTGACTGCCTTAAATATTAAATGTGGTTATCTACATAAGTAAAGTGCCTTCAGATGGCAAACATCCAATAAATGTTGGTTATAATCAACTGAAAAATGAGCACCATCATGCATGAACTTTAAAGTTTTTAGAACATAAGCCAGGATTTAGATTGAATGATAAAAACCTATCCAGCTAAGGAATATTTTTTAAAATATATTTTTATTGATTTCAGAGAGGAAGGGACAAGAGAGAGATAGAAACACCAATGATGAGAATCATTGATTTGCTGCCTCCTGCATACCCCCTACTGGGGATCGAGCCCTTGACCAGAATCAAATCCAGGACCCTTCAGTCCACAAGCCAACACTCTATCCACTGAACCAAACTGGCTAGGGTGGGAATATGTTTTTAATCTCTCTCTTTATTCTCTGAAGAAAGCAACTGGAAATGTGTCTCCATCTGCAGGCAATCAGATGCCATAGAAATAGCAAAATGCTATAGGAATATTGCAGTGTGAAGAAAAACACCATGGCCTATCCATAATTAAGTAGTTTATTGATGATCAATGAGTATTTGTTAATGATAATGAAGATGTATTTTTAGCTCTGGCCCACATTGCTCAGTGGTTAGAGTGTCAGCCCATGCACCAAAGGGTGGCAGGTTCAATCCCCAGTCAAGTGTGTGTACTTGGGTTGCAGGTTTGGTTTGCCTAGGTCAGGGTGCATTCAGGAGGCAACCAATGAATGTGTCTCTCTCACATCGATGTTTCTCTCTTTTTCTCTCCGCTTCCTCCCTTCCATTCTCTCTAAAAAAAAAAAATCAATGGGGAAAAAATATCCTCTGATGAGGATTAACAAAAAAAGATGTATTTTTAAAATTTGTTAACTGTTAAAATGTCATGAAAATATGCACATATAGAACACCCCTTATATCTATTTGCACAAATTTATGTTCCATGTGAAACTATGCACCTGTATTTTATAAATATTTGCATAACATATCCTAGCACTAGAAAAACACACACATAATACTCAAAATTTGACTGTCAAAGATAAAATAGTGGCCATAATCTATTTTTAAATTGCTTTCTAATGCAATTACTGTTTCAGAAAGATTGAATTTGTCTATCAAGATTGTATATTTATCAATGTTGCTCAAAACCTTAGCACCATGATTATGGCAACAGTGTCTGTAAATTTGTAATATACCAAGTTTCAAGGCTTTCACTATTTCAAATAAGGTCAATCACATCTCAAATAATTACTATTTCCATGGATATCAGAATAAAACATTTTAGGTCCATATCATTTATTCGGAGTCTAAATAGGGAACCTATTGCCCAAGTTTAACTTGAAGACTTTCATAGAAAAGAAAATGCTGCTAAGCTCTCTCAAACTTGTAAACTATGTCATGATTATTTATGTTATCCTTTTTTTTTTTAACTAATGCAGATGGACCTTATGGACTTCGAGTTAATTCTGATAAAGGACTAAAAGTAGGGGAAGTGTTTACTGTTGACCTTGGAGAAGCCATCTTGTTTGATTGTTCTGCTGATTCTTATCCTCCTAACACCTACTCCTGGATCCAAAGGACTGACAACACAACATATGTCATTAAGCATGGGCCTCTCTTGGAAGTTGCATCTGAGGAAGTAGCCCAGAAGACAACTGACTATGTGTGCTGTGCTTACAACAACGTAACTGGAAGGCAAGATGAAACTCATTTCACAGTCATCATCACTTCTGTAGGTAAGTGTGACATCAAAGGCCAGGATCCCAGTGAAACACAAACACATGCTGGCCTTACTCTACACCTATTTGATAGTTACCTGGAAGAGAATACCACTGCGGGGTTGTTGATATCTTCTAAGAAAGTCTCTTTCCTGAGTTAATGAAGCCATGGCTTCTATGAGTCAAAGAAAGAAAACCCAAAACAGAATGGAGAAGGAATCCAATTGCTGACTCTGAGGGACTGATAAGAAATGATAATTCAATAAATTATGTACTTCTAAATATGCATTCTTGCTTTCCTGATTTTACAAACAGGAATAGCAGGCTACTAATTTGAAAGGCTTATATTTAGTGTTGCATTAGGTCAGAAGAACAAATTTCCAAGAGTTGGAAATCTGGTTTTCCTACTATTTGACTCCCCTTCTCACTGTCTTTCACGGGCTTCCCTTCCTCTTTTATAATGTAAACCTCTGAAATCTGTGGAAGTTCTCAAAGGGGCACTGGAAACTTTTTTTAAGTCTGTAATATTTGACATTTCTAGAAATCATCTGACTTTTCAGAAAGTTCAGGGAACACAAAGTTTAAGAATCACTGCTTAAATTATTTATGTCTACCAAATTCCTATCTTTCTGAGTCTCCTCTTCTCTTTCTATAGTATGACTTTATTCTCTTGTATGATTTCATTTACTCCCCTTGTTTCATGAAACATTGGTGCATCCCAAACCTCCATCTTTAAAGCTCTAAAACTGTATGCCTAGTTCCTTTCTAGATGTCTTCACTTTGAAGTACCAAAGGCAGCATACAAGTCCAACATATCAAAACTAAACCATTTTGATTCCTTCCAAATTACTATTTTTTCTGTATTCCATGTTTAAGTGAATGGCTCTACTATCTACCAACCTGAGCCAGAAATATAAATGCCAACTCAGACTCTTTTCTTGCTTATTGCCCTGCTCAACATCCAATCACCAACTTTGTACATTCGTCTTCCTTCCTATCTCTCAGACCCATTCTTTTCTCTCCTTCTTCTTTCTTCTTTCTTTTCTTCTCCCTCTCCTGCTGCTCCTCCTCCTCATCTCCCACCTCCTCCTCTTTCACCTTCTTCCCCTTTTAATTTGTCCTCCATTCCATTACTCCCATTCCTACTATCAAATCCTTCCTGGACTCACCTTTGCATACAAAGAAGCCAGATTTCACTTAGAGCAGATTTGGATAGGCAGCAGTGTTCAGGGTGCCTATGATTGGAGGAACAAGTTTGTGAAAGGAACCACCATTAATACCTACCTTCTCTAATGATGTCTTCTCTCTCTCTGTCTTTATCGTTCTAGTACCTAGAATAATGCCATAACATAGAGTCAATATATTTTGTTGAATAAGCAAGAAGATAATCCTTGTAATTCATAGGCTACATTTTTCAGTATGTGGCCCTTGGGCCATGTGCATCAAGATCGCCTGGGTGGTCTAATAATGTATATTCATTAAGACACCTCAGACCTATTGGAGCAGGTTCTTGCAGCTAGGATCTGAGAAGCTGAATATTTAGCAAGCATCTGTGTGACAACCTCTTCTTTAAGGTGTTTTTCTCTATTGCCTTTTGAATTTATTAAAAATCTCTTAAAGAGCTGTTAATAATTATGACTATCACAAGCCTACAGGCTGATAAGGAAATATATAGTGGATAAGGTCCTGGATTCTTTAAAGTTGAGGGTAGTATTCACAATTGCAAAACCATCTGAGTATATTAGGATTTATATACTGGCATGGTGGGATTTGGGGTTTTTTATTTGAAGAAAATACCACACTCTCTAGAAGAATGTTATCGAGCAAACTTTCTGCAGTGAAGGAAGTGTTCAATGTCTACATTAAATTATGGTTATGCAACTGAGGAACTGGAGTTTTATTTTATTGCATCTTTATTAATTTTAATTTAAATGTGGATAACTACATGTGTCTAGTGACTACCATATTCGACAATGCAGCTCTAGAGTTTTACCTGAATGATGTTTCATTTGGGCAGTAGATAATACAATTCCCTTATATATCCCAGAGCATATGTGTAAATAGGTGACATAAATCAAGCACTCATTCATTCTTTATTTAGCACCTATTATGGGCCAGATGCTAGGGTAGGCATTGAGAATGACAGTTGAAGAAATAACTCCTGCTAACAAGATGCTTGTAACTTAATCTGGGTAGCAGGCATTTAAGCAGCTATGTGCGGCCTTTGCTTTCTATTTTGCTAGATTTGTAATAGGCTTAACCAGCTTTTTACCTCAGTGGGTAACCAAAACCTGATTTTGAAGCAAGCCATAATTACGCGTATAAAAAGTTTATCGGCAATCTGGATGTAATCTTAGACTTGTTTTTCATGCTTACTGAAATAAAAACATGGTTATAATGTGTAGATATATACTGTCTTTCCCATTGCTTAAACTTTCTCCATTAATACTTAGCCAAGTTATTTTCATAAGATCAGAAGCCCCCAGTATTTGATGAAGGTCTTATTTCTAAGGTTCAAAGACAGCTACAGTCTTAATATCCAATAATTGCCTTTTGCAAATTCTAAAAAACCTGTTTGACCTGTACAGAGACCAGGCATTTGTTATTATAGTAAATAAGAGGAGCAGGTGCTTATTTTTCAGAGGGATTCGGGGTTGTCAACATTAGTGACCTCTTTGTGGTTTCTAGAAATATATTTCAACCCCCAAACGTCCTCAGAACTTTCAAGCAGTGGCCAGTGGCAAATAAAATGGGTGGTATGGATGTGTTTTTGTTAGGCATTTAATTTTTTAAAAGTTTTCCAAATGGATATGAATCTCTGCGATGCAGATTAAGTGTATACCAACCTACAGTAAGAAAAATGAACATCACTTGTAACTATCCATTGAACACTTACCGGCCATCCACTCTGATGAGCAATCTGTGGAGAAATAGAAATAATTTTGAGGGATAACATACCTGCCTTTGAAATATTTACAGAACCAAGCTGTGTTTGGTTTAACTAGAATCAGGTTATAAGAAACAGATGAACCTCTTTATTTTTAATGAGGCAAATAATGTGGCCAACCAAAAAGTCTCAGCAATAAGATGTAGGGGGCAAAGGAACAAGGAGTCAAAGATGACTCTGAGGTCACCAGGATGGAGAGAAAATAATGAGGTCAGGAAATAATCAAAATTTTTATTGGGGACTTTTAGTTGGGGAGAGGAAGGCTGGAGAATGTCACAATTAGCTCTGTGTTTTCCTGCTTGTGTAAAATGGTGCCTTCCACCACTGTGGGCTACCAGTGATATCCACTTTGAGATATTAATTAATTGACCTTTCTGTATCACAGGGAGATATCTTAAAGAAAATAGGGCAATGGTTAAGGTCACAGAGCTGTAAGTAATAAAATAATATCTGAATTCAAAACCCTTGTTTCTAGTCAGTATATACTTGTAAACTGTTTTTGACTGAGAATATCAATAAGACTATGGTGTTCCTAAGAGGTACGTCATATATTCAAGATAGTGTGTATTTTCTCATCACCTTATGCTATATACAAAGAGATACCCTGGTTTGTCCATGACATGTGTATATATTTCTATTAATGAGAAATTATGAAATACATTTAAGTAAAAATAATATCTAGAATATAAGTTTCAAGGAAAGACTACAAACTAAAATAGTTAATTAGCATCTGTATTTTGAAAAAAACACACAATAATTTTATTACCCTAATTATAGACTTCCTTGAATGCAGGTGTTACCACTTTTAAATTTTAATGGATCTAAATCACTGTTTCAGTAGCCCTGATTCCTATTGGCTACTGAAACATGAAAGGAGGGGTGGTTAATATTTCTCTGCTTTCCCAAATGACCTGAACTGTCATTTTTGAAAAAAATTTTTTTTTTATTGATTTCAGATAGGAAGGGAGAGGGAGGGAAAGATAGAAACATCAATGATGAGAGATAATCATTGATCAGTTGCCTCCTGCACGGCCCCCACTGGGGATCGAGCCTGCAACTGGGCATGTGACTGGAATCGAACCCGGGACCCTTCAGTCCGCAGGCCGATGCTCTACCCACTGAGCCAAACCGGCTAGGGCCAGAACTGTCATTTTAACCAAGGGTGACTAAGAAAAGACTTTCTAGCATTCTGTTGTAGGGCCATTGACTTTCACTAGGAGGACCCTCAGCACCCAGATTTGATTTTTGCGAAGTCCCAGGTTTGAGTCTCATGTGGATGGACTCGTCAGGCAGCCATCCTTGCCTCAGGGTATTTGGGGGCAGCAGTATATGCCTTATTTTACTGAAGACATGACATTTGTGACAATTGTTCCCTGGCCTGGAACCATTTGATCCACCCTGTATTTGCTGTAAACCTTACAATTCAGACCAAAATACCTGCATACACGGGGGCCTCTTAAAGTCACTCTGTGACAGAGTCCCGAGCAGTCAGGGAAGTCGCCAGTGCCATTCTTATTGTCTCCTGGGTAATAATAGTGCAACCCTCCCTAGATCTGCTCTGACCTCTTGGTTTAGAAGTGAAGGTCTGGGAATGTTGGCCTTGCTTAGTGCTCTGATTCTCCTGTGAGGAGGGTGGAACAGTTCAGCCTTGGAGTTAAGATCTAGCAGGCGCTGTAGTGATTCAATATCCAGCTGTGGGGTTGGTAGCTGTATGTAATTGTCTCTACTCATTCAATGTAAAACTGCTTTCTGCTTTGTCTTTTTTTTTTATGTTTGTACATTAAAAGATTGACAACCAAAAAAAAAAAAAAAATGAAAGTACGTGTGATTAAAATTCAAGTGTTCATGTTTAACAAAGACATGCAAATTATTAGAGTTCCCAAGGTCCACATGCCTATATTTTGATATTTAGACATAAGAGATGTTTTTAATTTGTATGTGATCCTGAGAATAAGAAAATGACCCATGACAGGAAAATGAATTTATTAATTTCTTCCATCTACCTAGAAATTTCTCAGGTTAAGATGTCCAGTAGGTGTATTTCACTTTGGCTCACGGGAGAAAACAACTAAGCTAGAACTACATCCCTGAATAACTGAATCTGTCAGGTGGGGCCATGGTGGAGTGTGAACACAGCACATCTCTCAAATATGGCGCCTTCATCTCTGTAGGGACATGAATCAGCCGCCGTAATCAGCGAACATATTGGATGGGAGAGATCTCCAAACTCCATTCTGGTCTAGAAATAGGCATGCTGACTGGTAGCATATGGCTGTCCTGTTTTGGGTGCAGTTTCTCAAACAGCCGGGTTGCGATACCATGGATACCACACCTCTTGCCCATATTTACACTTCATATGTGATTTCATTTTATTTGTTTGCCTAAGGAGGGGGCACATAGCATTTGCACTAAGGCTTTGGTAAATGAGTCAATCATGTTTAAATAAGGGGGAGGGAGGGTGGCATGCTATGTTCTGAAGAGAGAAACCTCTCTGAAGGAGAAAGACTGGTGTTCCTGGAAGTGTCCAGAACTGCATTCAGCATCCATGGCTACTTGGTCTGAATTTCCCTGCTGTCTTAAGTTGTGCTTCTGAAAGGACATCTCTTCTAAACACACTTGCCTACAGCTGAGACTACAGCAACTGTGCCCCATGATTTGATCCTTGATCTGTTTGGCACTTTTTATTTTGTGAAAGGGGGCAAATTTCAAATGTCAGACATGGGAAATCTTGCATTTTCTGAGACAGAATGAAGCCAAGGATTGGGTCTGATGGGCGCTGGTCACTACAGGGTGGTTCTCTGATGTAGGGCAAACAAGGGGAAGAGAGGCAAGAGGGCAATAAGGAAGGAGTCTACGGAAATAAGGAAGTAATGGAACAGGGAATGAGAGGGGTCCTTTGTAGGACAGAATGTGTAGACTTGGTCATTTTAGCACATACATATCAAAGGTGAAAAAAAGCTTAAAATAGTGGAGAGGGGAGGAAATATGTCTTATCTAGTGGGATACATCCATTCATTATATGTTAAACCTACTACCAGGCTTCAGAATCCTGCAAGTGCCAGCAAAGAGCTGACATATGCCAGAGTATAACTTCACCATTAGAATGAGAACTACTCTGAGATAATAACTACTAGCATATTTTCAAGTTTATAAGGAGCAAAAAGCTGAGACTACACTTAAATGTTTTTCTGCAGTTTTTCCCAGGGTAAAGTGCTTTGCAGAAACTTGATTAGAGTACATTAGCACTGACTATTTATGAGGGGTCAGGGTTTATTAAATTTTGGTAGGTCTTGCATGAAGGTAGTCTGGCCATCAAGAAGAGAGAGAGTCAAAGCACATCAAGTCTGGTGTTATAAAAGGTTAAAGGAAAAACTGAATATATGGGAGTCTACCTGCCAATTATAGAACCATTCTTTACCCACAGATTAATAGGAAAAAACTGAACTTGCAGTTAGAAAAGAAAAAAAAAAACTTATGTTCCAGTATCAGATCTGGGACTTACTGACTGTGGCAAATATTTTAGTTTCTCTAAGATTATTTCTTTATCTGTACCTAGAAATGATGCTTTAATTTTTCTTACTATTTTCACTATTTCTGATATGATACTTCTATACCAAATAAGTGGGGAAAATATATACATTTGGTTTTATATATACATAATGTTCAACAAAAGCATCCTGTTCCTGTGAGAATCAAGTAGCTTTATTGGGAATTAAAAATAGAGTATTGAGTGTTTTATTATTATTTCTAAATTATGTGCTACATATCCTTTATATCAGTAAAAATTATAACATATATGTATATATATACATATACACACACACACACACACACACAAGTTTTTGAGACTCAGTTACTAGCATGTAATGGATTCATGTCATATTCATGTAATAAACTTAAAAAAAAACTTCTCTGGCTGTCCCAAATCGTATAATAACAGAGCAACAGAGAACTTAAAAATCCATCACTCTAACCTCCTCATTTTACTAATGTGGAAATCCAGAACATCAGCGTCAAGTGGCTTCAGCCAAAGTTGCCCAGCTCTTTCAAGAGAACAAACCTATGAGGTGGGAGCACATTGTCTGAAGAAAGGCTGAGACCTCACAAAGAGGTCACCCAAGTGCTAAGGTAGTTCCAAACTCAAAGCTCAGCTTTCTAACAGTGGGAGAATGTTAATAGTTCTATGAATTATGAACAAGGAGGAAAAACAATCCCAATAAGTTTTGTGATGTTCAGTGGTCGGCAAACTGCGGCTCGCGAGCCACATGCGGCTCTTTGGCCCCTTGAGTGTGGCTCTTCCACAAAATACCGACTTCTAAGCATGGGCCATGAAGTTTCAATCGCACTGTGCGTGCGCGCCCGCACGTGGTATTTTGTGGAAGAGCCACACTCAAGGGGCCAAAGAGCCGCATGTGGCTCCCGAGACGCAGTTTGCCGACCACTCTACTAGACCAGTGGTTCTCAACCTGTGGGTTGCGACCCTTTCACAGGGGTCACCTAAGACCATCGGAAAACACATATATAATTACATATTGTTTTTGTGATTAATCACTATGCTTTAATTATGTTCAATTTGTAACAATGAAATTGGGGGTCACCACAAGATGAGGAACTGTATTAAAGGGTCGCGGCATTAGGAAGGTTGAGAACCACTGATCGATCTAGAACCAATAAATTACCATTCTGTTCATTTTAAAAAAAAATTTATTGATGGATTTTAGAGAGAGAGAAAGGGAGAGAAAGAGAGAGAGAGAGAGAGAGAGAGAGAGAGAGAAACACTGATTTGTGGTTTCATTTACTTATGCACTCATTGGTTGGTTCTTGTATGTGCCCTGACCAGGGATTGAATCTGCAACCTTGGCATATCGGGACAATGCTGTAACCTAAACCACTTGCATTCATTTCTTCCACCCAGAGTTAAAAAGAGTTTAATTAAAATCTGTTTAAAGGCAAGAATGTTACACAAGTATTGTCATCCCACAAAAAGAACATTTTAAAAACACAATTCTCTGAATGCATAAAACAATTTATAAAGTTCTCATCTGAGATGATAAAGACTTTTAATAATGAAAAATAACCTGCTTAACTCTTAAAGGCTTAAAGAGCATACATGAACAGCACAGTATGGGAAATTAGAAAAGATAGAATAATTTCCATGACTTTTTAACTGGAGTTTGACATATGCGATCTATACCACATTATAAAAAGATTCTGGGAAGATGAAAAGTGAAAGTGTTTAAGGGGAAAGCCAAGAGAGTGTATATAGTTCCACAGTGAAAGAAGAGAAAGATTAAGGTTTCCTCCTTGTCTCGGCTGCTGGAGACCTCAGCAGAGGTTTTTTTGTTTTGTTTTATTTTAATATATTTTTACAGAGAGGAAGGGAAAGGGATAGAGAGTTAGAAACATTGATGAGAGAGAAACATCGATCAGCTGCCTCCTGCACACCCCCTACTGGAGATTTGCCTGCAACCAAGGTACATGCCCTTGAAAGGAATCGAACCTGGGACCCTTCAGTCCGCAGGACAACGCTCTATCCACTGAGCCAAACCGGTTAGGGCTCAGCAGAGGTTTCATGGTGAAAGATGAGAGTGCAGGCTGGATATTTATTGCTGAGCCAAGTGGCCACATGCACATTCTCCAGGCTGTTAGCACCCCGTGGAATAGAAATGACATTCCATGACTTTCCCTCCCCGTTAAACTGGACAGAGACAGGCAACTTCCATGACTCACTTCCATATCAATATCTCAGTCACTTGATAAAATGAAAGACACCTGGTACTCCCATTTGTTGGAGGTCACAACTACTCCCCACTTTATAGATGAACTCTGACTAACCATATTGATAGTCTGGAACCAATGTTAACATTACCCAGGTTAGTAAGTTGTGTTAAAATAACAACAAAGTGAGGCAGCACAAAGTGTCAAGAGCCTGGGACCTCCTCTGGACTCTGCCACTTACCGAGTCACCTTGGGGAAGCCTCAGTTTCCTCGTCTGTAAGAGGGGATAATAATAATAATACGATTCCCCTAATAAGATTATTATAAATATTCAGTGGCTCAGTATGTTTCACGTATTCTTAGAACAGAGCCTGACATATTGTAAGCACTAGGCAGATGTTAACTATTAGCATTATATTTTATATAGGATGTTAATGGAAGGAATGACTTGCAAAAAAAGGGAATTTTAGTCATAAAGTGGGATTTTAAATAGTTTTAAAAATCATACATACATTCTATTTTAGGAATGAAATTTATTTATTGGTCAAAATTTAGTAAAGTGCCTTGAAAATAAACACCTCCCCTTTCACACATTTAATCAGATACCACCTTCCTAGAAAATTCACATACCCAAATCATATTGAAAGAGTGAGATGGCCCTAACTGGTTTGGCTCAGTGGATAGAGCGTTGGCCTGCAGACTGAAAGGTCCCAGGTTCGATTCCGGTCAAGGGCATGTACCTGGGTTGCGGGCACATCCCCAGTAGGAGGTGTGCAGGAGGCAGCTGATCTATGTTTCTCTCTTATTGATGTTTCTGACTCTCTGTCTTTCTCCCTTCCTCTCTGTAAAAAATTAATAAAATATATTTTTTTAAAAAGAGTGCGATGGAAGGAGAGAGAGAACAACCTAGCATCTGGGGATATTGTACACAATCGGATCATGGTGGCAAATGCTATTGAAAAGTGTGACATAAAAAAAAAAGTAGCCAAACCGGTTTGGCTCAGTAGATAGAGCGTTGGCCTGCAGACTGAAGGGTCCCAGGTTCGATTCCGGTCAAGGGCATGTACTTTGGTTGCGGGCACATCCCCAGTAGGAGGTGTGCAGGAGGCAGCTGATCAATGTTTCTCTCTCATCGATGTTTCTAACTCTCTATCCCTCTCCCTCCCTCTCTGTAAAAAATCAATAAAATATATTTTTAAAAAAAGTATGACATGGGCTATTTGGTACATGTAGTACAACTTACCAGTATTATCATGGGCAGCTCACCACATTTCCAGTCACGAATGTCCTCAGAGTGTTTATGGCATATTCTAAAATAAGTGCGTTCCTCATTTCATCTCTCATTCATATTCTCTCTCACACATATATATTCAGTAGTGTCTCATTTAAGATAAAGCATGAACAAGTCAAATTATATAGCAACTTAGTATTGACCTTCAATAAAAAACATTAAAACTGTATTTTCCTTTCATTTAGGACTAGAGAAGCTTGCACAAAAAGGGAAGTCATTGTCCCCTTTAGCAAGTATAACTGGAATATCACTCTTTTTGATTATATCCATGTGTCTTCTTCTCTTATGGAAAAAATATCAACCCTACAAAGGTAGGTGGAAATTAGAAAAACATTCTAAATGGCTTTATATAGGTACTAAAAAGTTTCTTACTGTGTTTTTTCTCTCTTGGTTTCAGTTATAAAACAGAAGCTAGAAGGCAGGTAATGCATATGTTCCTATGAAAATAATTTTTTTCTTGAATGCTTTTTCCTCAGTTGTTAAGACTGACAGAAATGCCAATTTGTCTTTTCAGGCCAGAAACAGAATACAGAAAAGCACGAACATTTTCAGGTAACGGCCAGGCTGAAAGGAGTTATTCTCAATGTAATGTGTACTAATGAGTAGTATTGATATGAATCATTATATATAAAGTGCTAATGAAATAACAGAATTCACATAAGCTAATACTGTTGTCATACTAACAATCCTTTACCTTTGACTAGTGCCTTGATTTTATGTAAGTCGCACAAGTCTGTAAGACAAACGCTCTTAAAAGTGAAAGGCACTCAACTCCATTATACAGGCAGGAGAATCAAGGCTCAGAGAGATTAAGTCACTTGCCCACTGTCAGGAGTTCTGAATCCATTTCCATTGATCCTCTTATTTTGAAAATTGCCCAGGGTTCCCTCCAAAGGCAGATACAGTGCTGGCAGCTCCATCCCAGGGAGGAGAAAGGGAGGCTGGAAAGTTTGCTGCTGCTTTGTTCCCAACATGCTCCTCAGGCCATCACTACTGACTCTCTACTGAGTTGTTCTAAGCTCACAATGGGACTTGGAGTCACACAGAGCTGGGTTTTACTCCCATAAATGCCACTTTCCCCCAGTGTCACCTTGGGAAAATTATTTTTCCTGACCTCAACTTCCTCATCTATAGAATGAAGATAATAACTTCCCCTCAGGGTTGCTTTGAGAATTAAATAGCATGATGTGAGTGGCATGCCTAATACGATGCCTGGATGCTTAGTAAATATGGGTCTTCCTCCTCTTATCTAGTCCTTTCTCACAGATGATGGAATGTTGGGGCTGGGAAAGGCCCCAAAGAGACCACCGGGTTCCTCCTTGCCACCCCATTCCTGTCATTTTTCAGGTGATAGTTTAGTGATCTTGACATCATACTGTATTATATTTTGTATGTCTGGGCAGCTGTGGTTATTTCTTTATTTTATTAGTCCTGGTGGTCTCTGTTAGATCGAGGGGGTGCAGTAGATATTATGAGTGGATGAAGAGCTGCAGCGACTGCCAGACTGAGTCTTGGTGGCTGTAAGTCTCTGTAACCAGCAGTTACAAAGGACAAGCCAGCCCATGAGTGTTTATTCCAATACAGAATACGCTGTTCCCAGGTCAGGCTTTAAGAATACTTGTCCCAATTCAGTTTCAATTCTCAGCTTCAGGAGTGATTTCCAACACTGCTTAGTACCCATACGACTATAGCGATTGGGAAACTGGTTGCTTACACATACCACTTTGAAGCAAACAATAAAGATAAGTTTTACAAGGGCTTAAAAACAACAGCAGCAAGTTGAGGCGTCTGGTTTTTAAGTAGTATTTGTTTTCCGTTTCAGGCCATGAAGATGCTCTGGATGACTTCGGAATATACGAATTTGTTGCTTTCCCAGATGCTTCTGGTGTTCCCAGGGTTGGTTTCCCTAGTGGCTGATTAGCTGAGAAGTAGAATTCTGCTTCGGCAGAAGCGTCAGCCGCACTCCTTTGAGCGCTGGGCAGTGCAGGTCAGATGGCTGCATCCCCTGGCAGCGGTGTGACTCACTGTGGCTGGATCTGAGGAGCTAAGCATCTTCCTTAGACTTTATAAATAAGGCTGACACAAGAAAGGAAGTGACACTGATCCATAAACATTATTTGCCTGGTAAGCCCACTGGCGAGAACTAAGTAGGTAGAAGGTCAAGAGAACGGAATCAATCGGGAATCAGGAATCCCTGGTTGAATCATTTCGCACCACTGCATGGACTGCAACCTGTCACTTCACCAACTCTCTCTCCCCCTCAGCTTCCCCTTCCCCCTTCCCCTCATATTCCTTGAGGTCATTGCAAAGATGATTGATCATACCCTTGAAAGGTACCTTATGCTCTTCATAAGAAAGGCACCACAGAAACCCAAAGTAAGCAAGTACGCATCTTTATTTTTATCCTAAAGGTGCCTGAGATGTGAGAGGGGGAGCTTTTACACAGTTGAAGCCTCTTTTTTTTTTTTGTCCAGCCATCAAAGACAAGGTCTTTTGAAGCAATCGGTTTTGTTTCACAGCATGCAGAATGTTTTTCTGAGCTATTCAGCTCATTGACATCTGTATAGATTTGTGTAGGATCAATCTTTTCTCAGCTTCCTTATCCTCCTATGATCGTTCACGTAAAGAAGGGGGCGTAAACAGACTACTTGCTTCTGGGTGGCTTAAAACTATTTGTTGTTAGGGATAGTTACCTCACTTGTTCAGAGAATTCTATCAATATAAGGTTCATCCAGTCAGTTTCCTGGCCACAGACTTTATTTCACAAACACCATGTGAGTAATGGAGGGGGACTGATTGGATTCCATCCTAAGGGTGGCTGAGTAGTGCCAGTACCTACATCATCGCAGACGAAAGGCAGGACTGCATAGCAAAAGCTCTGCAATACCCTAGTCAGTCTCAGACAGGATTGGCTCACCCTTCACTTCTACAACCAAAACGTCAAAAATAAGTATTTGGTGGATCAGTGATTTCAAACAGCTTTCCACCATGGCAGAAAGTACCCCTTTCAAAAGGAGTGGCCTTAAGTGGAAGAGCAGAAAACTAAAGAGCTGATAAGGCTTGGAGCTGAATTTTCAAAGTTAGGAGTTCTTTCTTTTAAATCAGGCAGTTTTCATTCCTAGGAATTCATTAGAGTGAGAGCTAGGTAAGAAACTTAACATTTAGCCTTGTAATTAATCAGCATTCAGTTTGAAGATTTTATTGGGAGGATTTCTATTTGCTGTAAATGCTACAATCGGCAAGAACTTGAGGAGACAAATGAATGCTTTCATTACATACCTGAAGCCCCAGTTATTTCTGTCATAAGTAGAATAACTGTAATTGGAGCTATACCCATCTTCAAAGCTGAAACTCCTAAGGAATCAGATGAGGTTCTTCACTGGTGCCAGATGCCTGGGGAAGAAGTGAGAAATCAAAGCAACAACGGCAGGAGGAGAAGGAGAAGGGTGAGGACCAGCACATATGTAGGAAGGAGAAGCCAGAAAGGCAATTGTGTGTGAAGATTAGCAGCAAAAAGGAGAAGAAAAGGAGAAATAATAACAACACCAAGATATGAAAATTGAAGTTAAGAAGGGAAATACATTGAATTACTAACTTTTTGTGTTTTTAAAAAAATCAGAATCGCCTATCTGGTTGTGGTACGTGTGCAGATGGAATGCTCTCCTCTCTCTACTTGCTGTACGTGTCACTGTCCCTGTAGCACCTCTTTCAGAAGTGGAACAGGAAGCAATGGCATGAAATCAACCAATTTATTATGTGTTAACAGCGCTAATGTTAGGTTAGCTAAGTTAGTTATTATCTATAGGCTGCTTTTATCATGGGCCCTGAACGCCTCCGTACCAAAGAAAATCAAGAGTGGATCTCAAGTACAAACTATAAACCAAAATCTCCTTCACACACACACACACACACACACACACACACACACACACACACCAAAAAAAAAAAAAAAGGACAAATCACATATTCTAGGGCTGCCCACGACAGCTTCAGCAAGTGGAATGGAAACAGGCAGTTTCCAGAAAAACATAAAGCTAAGATATTCCAATATGACCTAGCAAGCCAAGCTGGGATGAGAAACAGAACCTCCGGATGATTTATCAAGTAAAAAGGGTCCTAGGTAGAGATACAGAAAGGACAGAAAGTGATCACAAATGTGAAGAATAGGAGGAGTTTGGGATACAGCGGGGAACCAGACTTTATAATTGGAAGGCAGTGTTTACAAAATTTAATTATCAAATACAAGGGATAGGAGTTATGAATTCCAGTTTCAATAAACTACATGTTGGTTTTTAACTAGACAGAAATTCACTACCATACTTTCCACATTCACCCAAGCCTTTTAGTCTATACAGCCCCTTACTACATTCAAACTTAAACATCTCCCTCTGTGTGTTCTATATTTCTTGGTACTGGCTTTACTAACTTGCAATGTGATGAGGGCTTTTATCTTTCTTTTCAACCATCCTTGGAGACATAAATGGTGCAAAAAGTTAATCAGGATGTAATATAAAAGACTAGAGGCCCGGTGCACGATATTCACCTGGCCTGCACCCTCTCACAGTCCGGAACTCCTTGGGGAATGTCTGCTAAGCTGGCAGGCGGACATCCCTCTCACAATCCGGGATCTCTCACTCCTTACTGCCTGCCTGCTCGCTGCTCCTTACTGCTTGGATTGCTGCTTCTTAGTGCTGCAGCAGAAGCGGGAGAGGCTCCCACCACCACCACTGAGCTCACCAGCCGTGAGCCCGGCTTCTGGCTGAGCAGTGCTCTCCCTGTGGGAGTGCACTGAACACCAGGGGGCAGCTCCTGTGTTGAGTGTCTGCCCCCTGGTGGTCAGTGCGCATCATAGTGACCAGTTGTTTTGGTCATTCCACCATAATGGTCGCTTAGTCTTTTACTGTATAGATAATAATATGAGCTCTCTGATTCTAAGCTGTCCTGATAGCTTCTCTTTTGCCATTCTTTCTTTCTGTTATAGTTCCTTCACAATACTGTCTACTTTTATCTTAAATTATAAGAGAAATGATAGCTTTGTCAAGCTATTCCTCTTCTGACCTCATAGCTATGCTGTTACACTAAATACCATAGGGCATGTGCAGGGAACTATAGCAAGGAGGAATTGAGTATTGTAGGGAAGAGAAACAGTTATAATTCTCTATTCATCACTACTTGCAGCTGTTTGCAACTTTGCAGCATAGTGGAAAGACTGTGTACTAGTCTGCTAATTTTTTTTTTAATGTGCTACATTTTCTAGATGCCCAGTAGGTCTGTTCCAGCCTCTGATGGTGTGTCAGGGCAAGATTTGCACAATACAATTTATGAAGTTATTCAGCACATCCCTGCCCAACAGCAAGACCATCCAGAGTAAGTATGAACCTGATTTTGGCAATGCTACCTTGGAGGGGCTCTGCATTCAGCCCCCGGTTTCCCCAGAATTTGTTGTAAGTCTCAGAAGAAAATATTAAAATGAGAAAGTATAGCTGCTGTACATAGTTCCCCACCTGAAAATAATCTTAAGAAACAAAACAGGCAAACACACACTATCTTCTGGGGCCATGCACTTGGGCCAGGGGAGGAAAGGGAGATCTAGAATCCAGCATTTCCCCCAACGAATCCACATCTGGGTATGATAGTGATCTTCAGGCCAGTGCTCAAGCCACCTTGGTTGTCTTGATGATTTTCCAGTGACTATGGTGGTTTTAGAACCAATGATCTGTCACTATAAATAGGACCAGAAAAACAACCACAAATAACCTACAAAATGTGCTCAACACTGTCACCCCCAAATACCCAACCTCTTACAGACTGGAAGCAGGCTACTCCCAAATGAGCAGGACCACAGTGAGGACTGGCCTCCCACCGAGAGGACAAAACCTTCTCTGAGGGCGATGCCAGGAAACTGCTTACCCAGTTAACCTCAGGAGTAACACTGAGGAGTCCCCAACCTTCCCAGCCTCGGAGAAGCTAAACCTACAGCCTTTTGAAATAATGAAATGAACTTCCCTTTTTTGTGGGCTTCAGCTGCCTACAGGCATAACTGCCACAAATCATCTTCCATCATTTCTTTATTTGTCATTTATTGACTTTGAAAAGAACATCAATAACCACACACAGGAACTTCCCCTCTGGCAAAAAACAACAACACAGTTCTAGTGAAGCAATTCATGCACACCTCTGGGTAAATACCAAAAATAACAGCTAGCAGTGGATAATGCATGGGAAATCAGCATGCAGGGAGGAGACCCAGTCCTGGGAGCTATGTGGTCATTTATGGGCTAAGTAAGTGGCAAGAGCACCTCCAAGGACCCCATCAGTGCATTCCTTCTTGTCCCAGGGAGCCTGGAGAAAAGGGAGTCAAGTAATTTAGGAGCAGACCCTGATGCAGCTAGGAACTTCTGGTTTAAAAATTGTGTTAAAGCATGTTTTTAATCTAATAACACACAAGAGTGGAATATTATTCCATGACAATTAAAAAAAACAACTCTCTAAAAATATACCTAACTGGATCAGAAAATTAAGAGATACTTTTTAAAAATATATTTTATTGATTTTTTACAGCAAGGAAGGGAGAGAGATAGAGAGTTAGAAACATTGATGAGAGAGGAACATTGATCAGCTGCCTCCTGCACACCCCCCACTGGGGAGATGCCCGCAATCAAGGTGCATGCCCTTGACTGGAATCAAACCCAGGACCCTTCGGTCCGCAGGCCGACACTCTATCCACTGAGCCAAACCAGTCAGGGCAAGAGATACTTTTGTTTAATATAAGAAATAAAAAGAATGTTGAGAGTTTGGTTCCTAATTTTCAAATTGTATCCAATTAAAAATTTTATCCTACTTAAATTCATTTGTTTTTCTACATGTCCTTTGTTCTGCACACCTATTGTTCTAATTAGAATGCAAACAAATCAAATGAAAGCTTGAGATTTGTCTTTTAAGGCTCCCCATAATGAAATAATGCTCATCTTAAACTGTGGAATATGGCAGCTGCAATTTCTGAACACAAAATGATGAGGTTGGTTTTGCAAGTGAAAAAAACTCATCTCCAAATAAAAAATCAGCCTCTTGGATGAGAATGCTTTCAGACATGAGCAATATCTTTACAACTTTTTGGAAATAGAAAACTTTACTTCAGAAATAAGCTTCGAAGGGAGAAATGCTCTTTTCAAGCACATAAAGGACTATTCAAAACTGCGACTTCGGATGTGCTTCCTCCAGGGACAGGGCGCCCAGGAACACCAACTTACACTCCCAGCCCTAGTGCCCTCCCCCATCTCTGGGCCTCCCTTCTCACCAACCTCTCCCCCTCAGGGTCCTTGTGTCCCATTGTGTGTCGTTGTCTTCCAGCACCTCTCTTCCTTCACCCCCATCCTTTGATGTCCCTCTGATTCTGCCCTTCTCTTTTCTTCTCTTTCGCTGTAAGACTGTCTCCCTTCTCTCTAATATCTCTTCTAAAATTGTCCTCCTCTGTCTCTCTTCCAACCGATCCTAGAGGGAGACAACATTTTTCACAGTGCTATTTTCCTCCAATAGAGATTTATGGTAACTATTCTACATTGTAAAAATAAACAGGTAGAATATTTTCTTTTTATTCTATCAGAAACTGTTTTGCACTTATTTTATTTACAGTCAATCCACAAACATTTCCTCGATGTTAATTATGTGCTAGGGATAGAGATTAAATGAGACTCAGTCTTTTAAGGATTTCATACTTTAGTGGGTTCCTATTTGCTTATTTTAACTAAGGGCTAGTGATCCTTAGTAGAATAAATATTCCTCAGTAGAATAAACATGGCCTAAACATACAGAGACCATTTTTCTCTCCTGATTGCCTGTGGTTTTATGCTCTAGGTCCAATTAAATTCAAAGATCAATTTCATGAATAATGCAGTATTACTGTGGTTAGTGAAACTCCCTCACCCCTCGTTCCCAAGGTGAATGTGCCAGCTTTGGTAAAAAGTCCTAACTTACTTTCTTTTACTTCTGACAGTTGCTTCTGAGATAGGAAAGACAGCCAAAAAGTTTTGTTCTTTGGCTATTCTAGCAGTGTTGTTTTCATAACTACATGTGTTTATTACCTAATTGGACAGGGGTTAACAAACTTGTAGGTTGACCTGTGTCCATATTCTAGTACTCAGCCTAATTATTTGTGCATTGAACTTGTGGCTGCATTTATTTAAATGCCGTCTGTTGACCTCATTAATTGCCCTTGGCACGGTTTGTTTTGACCCCAAGACTGGCTGTTAGGATTTTAAAAAACAGGCCATTCAAGTAGGGAAACCTTTAGTTTCAAAAAGAAATTATCTATAGAATTTAGTGATTACTTACTCTACACTTTTTAGCTTATAAATGTAATTTTCTTGAACTAGTTCCAAACACTCACATTATTTGCAGCCATGGAAAGAAAGGATGTAAGGTCCTTCTAACTTTAGAACTAGAAATCTATAAAATATGTCACATATTTTAACATCTCTTTGCCAGGTGAGCACTCATAGGCAAGCAGTGCACTGGAGTGAAATAATGAATGTTTCGAGGAAAAACAGTGGAAATGTATATGCATCTGGAATCAGTGAAGAAATGAAGCTCAATACATCTTGATCCTTTTAAACACAGACTAGAGTCATTTATGGAAATTGGACTGCTGGTTTCCCTGCATACACAGAAGGCACCGTGCACTGTGCTACAGCGGAACGTGGCTGGGAAAGGTGAAGGTCTTCCGTGGATAGTCTTTATCGTGCTGACGGACAGGAAGAAAAAGCTGGGACTTTCCAACTGGCCTTTTCGTGTCCAGCTTCTCTAAAAAGCACAATTACTTCTAACCTATACTTTCACTTTCATCATCACTGACAGTCACATCTAACTTACAAATGTGGAAGCTTTATAGTTGTAAAAATTTAGCAGGCTTTGTTTTATTAAATTCTCACAACTGTTAAGATTGCTATATTTATTTTTTTATTTCATTCCCGAATTTCCTTCTTGCTCTTTGTACCACAGAATAATGATGGTTGTCACAAAAGCAAGACTGTGCCTTTTCCTAGGTTGTCAATCACCAATGGTGTTTTTGAAAAGACATAAAAGGTTGAAGGAAATGACTCATTATTTTTTAATTTTGTTCAAGAAAAGATGGGTTCAAATAAATTATTCTGTTGTGTGGGGGTTTTTTTTGTTTGTTTTTTTTTTTTTGCTTTTATATGGCCTTGATTCTTTGTCTTGTAGAGTAAAATTTTTACATAAATTTGGATTGTAGAATTAGATTTTTTATTCTTATTTCTCAATGTGCAATTAAGTGTAAATTACAGAGAACTACTAAAATAACCATCTTGCTCTTTCACATCTATCTTTTTTCAGGCTTGACATTTTTACTCTATTGAATGGTTGATTCTGGGAAAGTTTCCTTCCTTGTATGTTGCTGCATTTAAAAAATTAGTTAGAAGCCAATTGGCAGAATTAGATATCATCCCACAAACCCCAAATGAAATAACTGATTCAGGTGACAATCATCATTAGGCAAGATTGCTAGATGAAATGTACCAGGTAAAACCACTAGATAACCAAGGATCAGGTTGCAGGGACTGTGAGAAGAAGGTGATCTGGGGCCTAGAGACAAGCAGGCATATGGTGGCAATAGCTAACTCTTCTGGGTGCAGTGAGGCCCAGGGGCTGGGGACAGAATAGTCATCTAAGTCTTGTATGTCTTGAAGATGAAAGATAAATATCTTCAATGTGTTTAGTCACATTGGCTGCAAACACTCTGGTCTGGCAAGCTACCCTTTAGGATTTTTTTCCACCCAAATAAAGGTAGAAACAACCCAAATATCCAACTATAGGGGATTTTTAAATAGTGTGAATGATACTATATCTATACAATGGTTCATACTGCAATTACTGAAAAAAAGAAGGTATATACTATATTTAAACTGATTTTAAACTGTGCTTATGCCCTATTATTTTTTATAGAAGAAATAAGTAAAAAGAATAGCATTTCTCTTTTAGAGTATTTCAGGTGAACCACTATATTTACACTGTACCTCCCATATTTTCATAAAAGCACATGGTAAAAAAAAAATTAAGACTAAGTTCCACAACCCCTTTCTAGTCTGCTTTATCTACCACCCTTATATAATTTCTGCTGAAGTCTATCAGTCCTACCACAAATATTTTATTCTCGTTAGTAAAAAAAATATTTTATCTGATTAGAAAAGGAATTCATGCCCTCTATAAAAATATGTATACTTAGACATGCAGAAGGCCAATCATAAGACAATTAAAATGACCAGTAGAGAGATCTCAAATGTTCTTGTGACCAAAAGAAAAGTGTAATTATGTGAAGCAATGAATGTGCTAACTTTATTGTGGTAAATATTTTACAATATATAAGTATACCAAATCATTATACCTTAAACTTACACAATGTTATATGTCAATTATTTCTCAATAAAGATGAAACAATAATGTAATATCACTTGTAATCTCACCTCTCAGAAATAATCTGTTAGCATTTTCCTAGATTAGTTATGCACTGTCTCTTCATATTCATTCCAGTTCCAGGAAGAATTTATGGTAACTCATATAAATGCATAATATAATAAGATAAAATACACTCAAAGATATTAAGTTAGCAAAGAAAACAGGATGAAGGAACATTGAGAGTTTATAAAGGCAAAGTAAAAGCAGAAGTGATGTTAATAAAATAGATGGTGAATTCCCCTTCACCTTTGAGTATGGTTTATACCACTGAGATCTCACAGCGTATACAGGTGCATGTGTAAGCCGAATGTGATGTGTAATGACCAGAGCCAGACAAAGATTGCAATTCTATTGAATGGGTAGGAGAGAGCTGGTGGGCTTCCCAGTCACCCGCTAACCCAGGTCCATCCATCTCTCCCCTACTTTCTCAATCCTGAATCCCCTTCCCCCAGACTTCCAGGGCAGATACTGACTACAAAGAGCCCCTGCTGCTTCTCCATGTTCCCTTTCTAGACCCAACTCTGGAACACGTTAAACTGTGGACAATCTCAAGCAGCATTTTCTTGGGTAGGTAAAAATACAGTCACGATTCACAAATCAAAATCCTATAAAAAGCATGCACCAAGCCCAGATGGTGTAACTCAGTGGTTGAGCATCACCCTATGAACCAGGAGGTCATGTTTCAATTCCCGGTCAGGGCACATGTTCAGACTGCAAGCTCTATCAATCCCCAGTGTGTGGCATGCAGGAGGCAGCCAATCAATGTTTCTCTCTCCTCATTAATGTTTCTTTCTCTCCCTCTTCCTTCCTCTCTGAAATCAATAACAATATATTTAAAAATAAAATAAAAAGCATGCATCAAGATAGTTGTTTTTATTAGTTTTGGGGTTTGGTTTTGGCGACTTTGTGTATCCCTCCAGAGTTTCTTCCCACAAGCCAAAGGAAATTCAAACACATATTCTTTTCTCTTTTTTTCAAACTCACTTTCAATCACTTGTAATTCCTCTCATTTCTGTATCTCTCTCACACACACAAAAATACACAGACTCTCTTAGCGCATGGTTCCACTCAAGGCACTGAGGAATTGCTGAAGGGAAAAATGTGAAAGGATCTAGAATCCAATTAACTTTGCTGTCATTGGTGTGTGACACCGGATGACTCACTGCTTTTTTAGTAAATGGGGATGAAAATCTCATAAATTAATCAAGGTTTCCAAGGGAAGGGACGAACCTAACCCAGATGTTCACCTAATTAACAAATTAATCTTTTAAAAACAGCCTAAAGTTCTTTCCTTATTACTAAACATCATTTTAGCTGTTGTTAAAGTTTTAAACTTTATATTATTGCTTCTAACTTGGAATAGAATTATATTCCCAGCAAATATTATTTTTCAAGAGTATATCCTGATAGAATTTTTAAGCAAAAAAAGAAAAGTACTTATGAATAAAACATAGTTTTCCTGACATTTGTGCATTTCTGTGTTAATAAGACAATTTCAGCGAAACTGCACATGCATACTCAATGAAGGTCCATGAAATCCCTCAGTTCTACAAGATCATGTACCTTATAAAGTTTTATTAAAATAATAAAATTAAGTGATAAAATACATGGCACATAGGCAGTTATTTTACTATATATTATTAAAGATTTATTTTTAGAAAGTTTTTATTGCTATGAATCCCTGTGAGTTCTCATGTCATTCTTATACATTCCTCTAAAGCTTATGTTCAAATATATAGGGTGCGGCAAAAGTAGGTTTACAGTATTTTTGTATGGAAAAGAAGACAATAAATAATAATACAAGAATAAACTCTGTGTTTCCTGTACTCATAACCATAAACCCACCTTAGCCCCACCCTGTATATGAATGTGTATGTTTTAGTTGAAAGCAAAGGTTTATTTTTCATAAGCAGACATGGAAATCAGACACAGCACTCGGATTTAACACTGTTACTCTCCTTCCTTCTCATCTCCCGGACACATTGTCTATTGAGATTACCATTGCCTAGCTAGTATGACTCAGTGATTGAGAGCATCGACCCATGACCTAAGGTCACAGGTTCAATTCCTGGTCAGAACACATGCCCGGGTTGCAGGCTCAATCCCCAGTTGGGGGGGGGTGGGGGGGGGGGCGGGGTAGGGGGCATGCAGGAGACAGTTGATCAAAGATTCGCTCTCATCATCGATGTTTCTATCTCTTTATTCTTCTCCCTTCCTCTCTCCCTAAAATCAATTTTAAAACATTAAAAAAAAAAAAGGGAGAGATTACCATGTTAACCTTGAAGTTTATAAACACTTTCATACCCATTACCTCCTTTGATCTGCACAAGAACTGTGTGGGCTAGAGTGAGCGTGCTCACTTTACAGATGAAAAAACAAAGACTTGGGGAGTTACAAGATTTTCCTTAAGTCACCAAACGAGTAAGTGGCAGAGCTGATCCTCAAACAGCCTCTCTGGCTCCAAGACCAGGGTCAATTCCAATGTGCCCCATGATTTCTCTGGACATGAAGTGCACATCAATTTTTCTTCTCTCTGCCTTACCTTGAGAACTTCACTAGTTTCAATTACTATTGTTCCATTGCAAACATTTATTTATTTGTTTTTTGCCTGTGTCTCAGCTCTTTCTCATTTGAATATGCTCCTGGGGAAGGTGACAGCTCTATTGCTCACCACACGATCAGATAGAAATCCTTCAGCAGAAGTTCACTTTAGGTGGACGACAGAGGCTTTCTGAAGTCCCTTTCAGAAGCAGGACCTTAAATTCTACAAAAAATAAAACAAAACAGTTGTCCCAGGAAGTAAGTACTTCAGAGACCCTCCATGATAGCCAGCTCTTCCGAGTGTCCCAAATGGCATCCCTCCCACCATATGCACTTTAGAACACAGACAATAAATGTATACTGAAGTGTAATGAACTGGATTACCTGTCCTCTGTATACTTAATGAAGATACCCTCTATAGGAGGCAAATAAATAACTGTGATTCCAATAACCAACTTCCTTTCAGATTGACTCTCAGGGTCACTTGATAACTTTGGGTGCTATTTTTTCTTGCAGTTCACTCAGACCCTATCAAACTGCCCTTCAGAAAATAGAGTTGTGACAATGTGATTGTATCTATAAAATTTTATCCTTATTACTTATAAAATAACTGACCCCTCAGATCACTTGTCAGGATTTATTTAGGATTCCAAATAGAAATGATTGTTTATATCCAAAATGAGAACTTCAGTGAAAAATCTGGGTGGCTCAGTTTGTTGGAGCATCATCCTGTACATCAAAAGGTTGTGGGTTCGATTCCCAGTCAGGGCACATACCTAGGTTGAGGGTTCAA
This sequence comes from Myotis yumanensis, assembly GCF_028538775.1. Lineage (NCBI taxonomy): Eukaryota > Metazoa > Chordata > Mammalia > Chiroptera > Vespertilionidae > Myotis > Myotis yumanensis. Next base: position 47,514,025 of record NW_027223760.1, on the reverse strand, counting down.
TTGGGGCGTATACAGGAGGCAACTGATAACTCTCTCTCTCTCTCTCTCCCCCTTCCTCTCTCTAAAATCAATAAACATACACTCAGGTGATGATTTAAAAAAATGTGGGCTTAAGAAATAAATTTGAATCATTCACTACAATGTCTTTGGCAGCAAATAACAGAAAACTCTGATTAAAACTGACTAAAAGAATAATTTATTATTTCAATTAGCAGGAGGTTTGAATGTAAGGTGGACACAGGATTGATTTATTTAATGGCTCAACAATATAATCAAGAACCCAAGTTCTTTTCCGTCTCACAACTCTGCCCTCATGGTTATAGAATGGCTACAGCAATACCAGAAATTACATCCAGACACCACAAAATCCAGAATATGGCAAAAGCCATCTTTCTTTTTTAAATATATTTTTATTGATTTCAGAGAGGAAGGGAGAGGGAGAAAAAGACAGAAACATCAATGATGAGAGAGAATCATTGAAAGTATGCTCCCCACTGGGAATTGAGCCCACAACCTAGACATGTGCCCTTGACCGGAATCGAAGCCGGAACCCTTCAGTCTGCAGGCCAACACTCTATCCACTGAGCCAAACTGGCTAGGGCAAAAGGCATTTTTCTTATGTCATCTTCTTAGGTGTAAGCAAACCTTTCCCTTCAGCCTCCATCAAAATTCTAATAGTGTTTCCTTGGCTATACTTCACGTTCTTTCCTAAGGAATTACTGGCAAGAATGGAATTACCTTGATTGAAAAATACTCAGAATTTACCCCCCTGGAAATGGAGATCAAGCCAACATCCCCAGAAGCACATGTTTGGGTGGAGGAATGGTAGATATATGAATAAAACCAAAGTTTTTATGGAAATAAGGAACAAGTAGAAATGGATGCAAGAGGACACGACAGAAAGCAAATAAAGAAGGAAACACCAACTTTGGGAAATTAAAGGGAAGCTAAGGAAAGTTAAGAGGCAGTAGTTAAGGGAGTAAGAGAACTTGGAAAGAAATGTTAATGATGTTGTGTGTAGGTTTAATATGATTTTTAAAATACTGTTTATGACAAGTGAAGTTGTTTTAACACACTTGTTTATGACAAAGATAAATTTAAAAGTTGCTATATATTTATTATTGATTTCAGAGAGGAAGGTGTAGGGCAGGAGTGGGCAACCTTTTTGTGAGTGCGTGCCAAAATCAGCAAAATCTCTGACTCAAAATTCTTCTGCCATGCCAACCCTAATTTTTTGAGAACATGTTACACCTACTTGATATCTCTTAAGGTGTACGTATGTGAAGAACCATGAAGAAATAATAAAATTCACTCGAGTGACAAAAAGACAGTATATGATGATGAAAAATACATTTATTTTTTAATGTATACATGTACACTGATAGTCCGACAGAAAACTTTATGACTCCGTTTGATATTATCAGTGGGACTTTTGCTGCTGCATCACTAATGACAGAGATTTTACATCAGGTTTATATTTTGTGACCTTCAGAGATATGCACGAGCTACTACTTTCATCCATCAGGCTACTCCTATTATGAGACTTAACAAAATTCATCACTGAGAACAAAGATTCACAAGAGAATGTGGATGAAAACATGGAGAGTAATGCTGTTGCAAAGTTTTTTAAACAGAAAAAATTTTCTGGAATGGCATTCCAAGTCCTCAATAGTTCGTTTTCGACACTATTGAAATTGCTCTTCCCCTCTCTCGTCAATCCATATCTATGGTCTTTAAGATAACTTGTTATGTAAAATTATTTATTTATCTAAGATGCGCCTACACTGAATTTATCTGAAAAATAAAGAAGTCGATATTAAGAAAAAAATTGTAAATGGAAGATTATAAGAGAGGGTTTCACATGCCAGCAAAAGTTACTGGCGTGCCGTGTTTGGCACGCGTGCCAGGGGTTGCCCACCCTGATATAGGGAGAGAGAGATAGAAACATTAATGATGAGAGAGAATCACTTATTGGCTGTCTCCTGCATGCCCCCACTGGGGATGGAGCTTGGCAATCTGGGCATGTGCCCTGACCGGGAATCAAACCATAACCTCCTGGTTCATAGGTGGATGCTCAACCACTAAGCCATGCTGGTTGGGCTAAAAGTTGCTTTTATTTTTTTATTTTTTATTTTTTTAAAATATATTTTATTGATTTTTTACAGAGAGGAAGGGAGAGAGAGATAGATAGTTAGAAACATCGATGGGAGAGAAACATCGATCAGCTGCCTCCTGCACATCTCCCACTGGGGATGTGCCTGCAACCCAGGTACGTGCCCTTGACCGGAATCGAACCCGGGACCTTTCAGTCCGCAGGCCGACGCTCTATCCACTGAGCCAAACCGGTTTTGGCTAAAAGTTGCTTTTAAATAAGTATGATGTCCTGCCCAGATATCATCATTACACACCTGTTGTTGATAAGCAACCGCAGCCCAGCTGCTGAGGGGCCACACTGGGGGCTTACTTATACAAATGTGTAGTAAAGCAACTATGGCAAGGGCGTACTCAGAATATAAATACTAAGTGTTTGTGAGGACTATTTGAGATTTTTGGTTTAGGGGAGGTGACTTCTACTTAACCCTAGCAACGAATTCTAGCAACAGGGGACTTTTGCACTGGCAACTGGAAATCAGCACTTGATTGGTCAGAAACTCTTAAGGTGACGCCTGTTATAAAAAGGTACATCTCATATTAAATTTGGGTTTTATCCTTTTCACTTCCCCTTGCCTGGAACAATAATGTGATTAATCTGTCATTTGTTGAGAGTATGTTATTTCTTTATTTGACTTATTGAGAGATATTGTCCTGTGTGCTATTGGCTTGTTATAAATTATAATTCCTACAGCAAAGTGTTCTAAATAAATTGCTGGCAAAGACAAAATCGGTGTCTGAGCATGACTTCTGCTGCTTCCTCAAGACAAAAACAAAGGATAATCTGGGCACACCGAAAAAAGACAGTGAAAGAGAAACTGAACATTATTGTTGTGTAACCATAAGTATCTAAGAAACACATGGTCCTATATATTCTGGTCCCTTGTGGTGACCCCCAACCATAAAATTATTTTCGTTGCTACTTCATAACTTTAATTTTGCTACTGTTATGAACCGTAATGTAAATGAGGGAGGTTCCTTTGCTTATAATGACTACTACCAAAACCACATTTTCTCAGAGAGTTCTATTTCAATGAAATTTTATTAGTCTACCTAACATATACCTAATATATCATTAAATTAAACTTAATTTTTAACTTCATGATTTTCTTATAGTAAGAAATTTACCTTTCCCTAGCCAGTGTTGCTAAGTGGTTAGAGCAGTGGTTCTCAACCTGTGGGTTTCGACCCCTTTGGGGGTCGAACGACCCTTTCACAGGGGTAGCCTAAGACCATTAGAAAACACATATATAATTACATACTATTTTTGTGATTAATCACTATGCTTTAATTATGTTCAATTTATAACAATGAAAATACATCCTGCATAGCAGATATTTACATTACGGTTCATAACAGTAGCAAAATTAAAGTTATGAAGTAGCAACGAAAATAATTTTATGGTTGGGGGTCACCACAACATGAGGAACTGTATTAAAGGGTCGCGGCATTAGGAAGGTTGAGAACCACTGGGTTAGAGGGTTGTAGGTTGGATTCCTGGTCAAGGGCTCATACCAGGGCTGCACATTTGATCCCTGGCCCAGGTCGGGGCACATGCAGGAGGCAACCAGTCACTGTGTCTCGTCTCTTCTTCTCTTCTCTTCTCTTCTCTTCTCTTCTCTTCTCTTCTCTTCTCTTCTCTTCTCTCTCTCCTCCCCTCCCCTCTTCTCTCTCTCTCTCTCTCTCTCTCTCTCTTTCTCTCTCTCTCTCCACCCGCCCCCCTTCTACTCTCTCTAAAAATCAATAGATAAAATATACTCAAGTGAGGATTAACACACAAAGAAAGAAATTTACCAACTGGGAGTCCTTCTTCTTAGTGTCAAACCCTCAATAGTAGACACTGACCTGTCAAGCAATCATAATTGGATGCTACTAGACAAACAGATTTGCTTGATTCCATATCCATCAACCTCTGACTTCGATTTAGTTTCCCATATCATGAAGGAAATTGCCCATTATCTCTCCACTGTTCCAACGCAGACACTTAAAATGCATTCACTTCACGCCTTCTGCTCTCAAAATGTCTCCATTTGAACAATAAATTATATTTTAATCGTACATGGAAAGCTCTGATCTGCCTGCCTGTCCTTCTAGAGAATTCCACTTTATTCTTCAAAACTATTAAGCTCAATATCACCTTGCTGTGCAGCCACCTCAGTAATGCCCAAGACTCTTACGTGGTGCCATAGTGCCATAGTGCTGCCCACAAAACTCTGCAGAAGCCCTGGTCATTGACCACTTTCCCCTATAAGACAATGGATGAAATAATTTTAAATAAATGAAATAGCATTTAGTTACTAGGTTATAAACACAGAAATGATATTAGCAAAATAGAAGAGTGTGTTTTGCAATATACATGTAAAACCAAACACTAGATTTGGTGCCAGCCTGGTTGTCCAATTTGTAACATGACAGGAAAGGACCACAGTGCTTTCATTTCTTTAGATTCCATGGCCTATGGTTTTAGTAATTTACTCAAATTATCTGTATCTTCTTTGCAGACAGTTTAAGGTCCAAATCTTTCAACCAAGCTGCTGCCTTTGCTTAAACAACCCAACCAGGAATTAGACATAAAAGGTTTTTTCCCCCTCATTTGAAAACTCAGCATGCTACCTCATTGTGTCCTTATCATGTTTATGCAGCACTACTCAGTATAAGCACCAATGAGTAATTACACACAGTGGAGTGTTGTGTCAGTAAAATGTTCACACTTTTTCCAGTCAGTATTTTTAATTATTTTTCTTTTCTAAATGATCTGCTTAAAGGAAGGGAACAAGAAATTCCTCGATAATGCAAATAATGTAAGAGTCAACCTGGATGACCTCAGTTATAACAATTACTTTTTAGATGTATAACACCAAAAGCATGATACATGAAAAAAATTAATGAATAAACTGGACTTCATATAAATTGAAAGCATTTGCTCTGAGGAAAACAATATCTAAAGAATAAGACTGTAAGAAGTCACAGGAACAGCAAGCATAGCTGGGTAACCCCCACTAACATTATAAACTGGACAGTGGGGGCATGCAAAACCATCTCTAGCAGGCCACGTCAGTTAGGCCTTTATATATTTTGTTTAAAACACATTTTTCACACTAAAAACTTAGAAAGTCACCAACAACTTCGTAATGTATGTCACATAAATTCATACGCAGAGTATTGCAGTGCTAATCTTTATGATCATATCATGCAAGAGTTCTTTACTTTTCAGACTCATAACTATGTTTCCTTCTTCAAAACAAAAAACAAAAGTTATAGAAGCAGAGTGAAAGGTTCTGAATAAGACAGTTGGTGTTAAAGAGCAATTTGCAAACTATGTGATGAAGTATATTCCACAGCCTCAAGGACTAGATAAATGCAAACAGGCTTGCAGTGTTACAGTCTCAAGTGGAACAGACAGTTAGGACTAAGAATACAAGATTATAATGTGCAACTAAGGTGATTTGCAGATAATGCTGAGAACAGAAAGGATTATGTTTCCACAACTGTTTATAGCTTGTCTGCTATAGAAGCAGGTGACAGAGATGTCCATTCAAAATCCCTTCCAACCGAGGAGTCTGATTGCATTCCCTCATCCTTTAGTGCCACCTATGGTTCCAAATTAGAAAGTGTCAGTTTGAAATATAATTCTAGACACTGTGAACAGTATCCTGGTTTTAAATATTAGTATATTTATCACTCAATTATATTTTGCCTTTGACTAAATGAATAAAATATCATTCTAGAGGGCATTTAACAATATGCACTAAGAGATATTAAAATGTTTAAACTCTTCAACCCAATAATCTGTGTTTAGGAAGTGAAGAAAGGGAAAGACACATGTATAAGAATATTTATTACAGTATTATTTAAAATAACTTAATGTTTAAATGATTACAGAATTTATATTAGGATGAAATATGATGCATCAAATTTTTAAAGTTAAAAAAAGAAAATTACCTTTAGTCAATTTCTATAATTTTTCTCTTTATAGAAAGATTTTAGATATTTTATAAACTGTCAAAACCCTAAAGAGACATGTAACTTTAGCACAGAAAAAAAATGATACAATTCATAGCCCACAAAGCTAAACAGCTATGTGCTTAGAACATAGAATGTATAAATATGCTGGAAGAAATTACTGCCTTTCAAATAAGATAAAGTTCCTACTTTGCAGAAAAAAACACACATGTCACCAGATGGAAGTTCCATCTTTCCAAAATATAACACACTTCTGTTGGGTTTCTATCCTGGCATGCATCTCTCTAATTATCATAGAGGGGCCTAATCTCTTCACCTCTGATTTGGGACCTACCACTTCTTATCTAATCATTAATTTACATCATCCATTATCCCTTTTCTTCTCTTTTGTATATTCAACCTTTCTGTTCAATGTGTTCCACCATTTTTAAACTATATTCAAATGAAATAATAATAATGAATAATCCCTCACTCAAATCCATGTCTTCCACCTCCCACTTCCAGGAAACTGTAGTCCTATCTCTAGCTCTCACTTCATAGTCAATTTCCTTAATGTATACTAGTGGCCCACTGCATGGATTCGTGCACATGGAAAGGAAATTAATTACCGCAGTTTGGCAGTAAACCATATTCGGGGCCGAGAGTGCCCTAGCAACAACATAACCCACGGCTGAAGGTGGAATCAAGTAGTCCTGCGAGGAATTGGGCTCCCTCCTCTCTGGTCTGGGTCACCCAAGAACCGCTACTGCCAAGTCACAGAGGCTCAGCAACTCCTGGTTGGGCACCTGTCCGCTGGTGGTCAGTTTGTGTCAGATGTACTGGCTGGTTGGACGGTCACCTAGCTTTTTATATGGTACACTAGAGGCCTGGTGCACCAAATTCGTGCATGGGGTGGGGGGTCCCTCAGCCCGGCCTGCACCCTCTCCAATCCAGGACCCCTCGGGGGATGTCTGACTGCCTCTCGCAATCTGGGACTGCTGGCTCCTAACTGCTCACCTGCCTGCCTGCCTGATTGCCCCTAACCACCTCTGCTTGCCTGATCGCTCCTAACCGCCTCTGCCTTGCCCCGCACCCAGGACCCAGGATTCCCTCGTCCAGCTGCTTGCAGGCACCTGGGACCCAGGCTTCCCTCCCTCTGGCTGGCCGCAGGCACCCAAGACCCGGGCTGGCTTTGTCTGGGCCAGCCGCAGCCGTAGGGGACCATAGGGGAGCACCATTGCCCAGGCCGCAGCTGTAGGCGCTGGCACCCAGGACCATGGGGCAGGCAGCTTGTCCCTTTCCCAGGCCACAGGTGCAGGCACAGCCGCTGACACCCGGGACTGCGAGGCATGAGGCTTGTCCCTCTCCCGGGCTACAGCCTGGCTGGTCCCCATTCCTCTCTCATGAGCTCATTTGTGCCTGCTGGTCCCCATTCCTCTCTTGTGAGCTCATTTGTGCCTGGCTGGTTCCCATTCCTCTCCCCCCAGTGTTGAGTATCTGAGCCTGTTATGGCATGAGGGCATGACAACCATTTGCATATTAGCTCTTTATTATATAGGATAGATATGTGTGTGTGTGTGTGTGTGTGTGTGTGTACACGCATGTTGATTTTTAGAGAGAGAGGAAAGAAGAGGGAGAGAGAAAAACATCGATTGGCTGCCTCCCACACATACCCTAACTAGGGTTCAAGCCCACAACCTGGGCACATGCCCTGACTGAGAATCATCAAACCGGTAACCTGTCGGTGCATGGGATGATGCTCAACCAACTAAGCCACATTGGCCAGGGCTCAATCTGCTTAATTTTTATATTTGTTATTATAATTTTCATACCTCCTGTTCAATCCTAAACTCACTCCAGTCTGCTATATGCCCCATCACTCCATTAAAACAGCTCTCTCTGTAAAATCACTGACATATATATTACTAAACTCATGGATATTTTTCAGTATTCATTGCAGCGTCTCAGCAGTCATCCACGCTCTTGACCTATGCCTCCTTCCTGAAATACTCACTACTCTTGCCCTTCCCCTCTTCTCTAGCCACGTCTTTATTCCTTTTCCTGCACCTCCTACTCTTCTTTGCTATTAAATATAATAGCTCAGATTTTGGCCCTCTTCTCATTCCTTAATCTCGCCCTTGGTAATTTCTTAGTAGCTATGATTTCAATTACCACCTATACACAAATGATTCACAACCCTAACTTCTAGCCCAATGCTTTCCCCTGAGTTCCAGGAACACATGTCCAGATAGATAGATTGACGATAGATAGATGCCAGATAGATAGATGACAGATAGATAGATAGATAGATAGATAGATAGATAGATAGATAGGTAATTTCTTCACTTCTTGGATGTCTCTAACAGATCTCCATCTCTATTTAACCAAAACTTAATTTATGATTTTTCCTTCTAAATTTACTCTTTTAGTCCTCTCTTTTAGTTCTATAAATGGCCCCATCACCAATCTAGTTATGCAAACTAAAATTCTAACAATCATACTTGATGCTTCTCTCTCTTTCACCATGTACATTAACTCCATCTCCATGCTCTGTTGCTTCTAATTCCTACCTCTTAAATCCATCTTCTCCCCATCTCTATCACCATAGTGATTCAGGTCACCATTATCTCTTGTCTGCCTTATAGTAATAGTCTTAAAAGTTTTAATAGTCTTAATAGTTATATTTCTTTTTTCTCCATCTGTATACCATTTATTTACTCTTTTGTCTAGATACCCTAGCTAGGACTTCCATACAATATTGAGTAGGAGTGATGAGAGAGGACATCTTTGCCTTGTTGTTTTTCTCTTAAATGAGAAAATAAACATATAATTCATACATTTCAATGGCCAAGAAAAACAACCAATTACATGGCATTTTAACATGTGAGCTAATGGCAAGATTAGAAAACAAATTATGATAGATAAAAAGCAGTAACTAAATGACTTCAGCAGATATCAGTAAGTTGAAAATTACTCCTTGCTTATACTATTTTTCAAAGTAACAAGAAATACTCATGCCCTAAAGATATTGCTGGGTAGTTACAAAATTGTTATGTATTATTTCATAAATCTATCTTTTGTGCTAAAACTGTTGTCTATGTTTTACATTTAGTTGAATGGTGGGAGATAAAATGAACCAAAAGGATAAGAAATCACACAATCAACATCTGTCACACCTTGCCTGGGTTCCTGCCCCACTGCACTTCTCAAAATCTGCTTCCTTCTCCAGTCCCACTCTTCACCTGTACAAATGAGATTGGCACTTCCAAATTGGTGATATATCCAGTGGTGAACAAATATTTTTAAAAGTAATTCTTTCCTCTTTCAGGGGAAGAACATCTTATTTGAAAGTCTCTTTATTCCTTCTAAAATCATAAACATTTCTTAGAAATTCTCAACCAAAATTTGATATGGATGAAAGCCCTGTGTCTATTTTTTATTTCAATTTACTTTTCAAGATGAACACAAGATTTCAAAGGAAGCAAGTCAATTTGATCCAAATTAATATATAATGTTCTTTTGTGAAAAAGAAGAAATCTACATTGCTACTTTAAATTCTAATCACTTAGATGTATTCTATCTTGACCTTCCAATCATCTTTGAACATATAAATGGAAAACAAGGTAGAAACGCTATCTTTCTTATGTGTAACTAATTGTGGCTAATCATCTCTAAAATGTGCGGTAGTTTCTTTTTTAATTTAAATTCTTTATTGTTGAAAGTATTACATATGTCTCTTTCCCTCCCCCACCCCCCCCAATGACCTCTACCCAGCCACTCCTACCCCCCAGCACATGCCCTCACCACCCTGTGACCATTGGTTATGCTAATATTCATGCATACAAGTCATTTGGTTGATCTATTACAACCCCCCCTCCCTTTCTTTCCTCTGAGTTTTGACGGTCTATTCAATGTTTCTATGTCTCTGGATCTGTTTTTATTCATCAGTTTACGTTGTTCATTATATTCCACAAATGAGTGAGATCATGTGATACTTATCTTTCTCTGACTGGCTTATTTTGCTTAGCATAATGCTCTCCAGGTCCATTCATGATTAAGAGTTCTTTCTTTTTGACAGCAGCATAGTATTCCATTGTGTGGATGTGCCATAGTTTTTTAATCCATTCATCTGCTGATGGGCACTTAGGCTGTTTCCAAATGTTAGTTATTGTAATTGTGCTGCTATGAACATAGGGGTACATATATTCTTTCTGATTGGTATTTCTAGTTTCTTGGGATATATTCCTAGCTCAGTGGTAGACACTCTTTTAAGTCAATAAGTCAATTCTCACTTTGAAGTTGCTCAATTGCTTCTTTATCACTTAGATTTGGTTGTGTGTTTGTTTGTTTTTCCAAAATTCAATAAAGTGCAACACAATCTCCAATTATTTTATACAAAAGGTACTAGTTTAGTTAATTTTATGTTTATGGAAAGCCTTGTTCTTGATCTTAGGAAAAAAGCATCCAGTTTCTCACCTAACTATAGAGGTTTTTTTGTAGATGTTCATCAAGCAGAAAAATTTCTCCTCTACTCCTAGTATACTGAGAGTTTTAATTATGAATGAGTGTTGAATTTTGCCACATGTTTTTACTGTATCCATTGATAAGATCATATGATTTTTCTTCTCTAGCCCATTGATGTGGTGGGTTACATTAAATTTCAAATGTTGGAACAACCTTCCATACCTGGAATAAATCCCTGTTTGTGATGTATTGTTCTTTTCAAACACTGTTGGATTCCATTTGTCTTTTTGAGGAATTTTGCATTTATGCTAATGAAAGATGTTGGCCTGAATTTTCCTTTCTTATGATGTTTTTGTCTGGTTTTGGTAATAGGGTAATGCTAGTCTCATAAAATAAATTAGGATGATGGGGAGCACAAAAAACTTGGTTAGAAAGTGTGTAAGGACATTCTGAGAAAAGGGAAGTGTGTGGAAGGCTGCCTGCTCTGTTTATCAGAATTCCAATTTAGGGGAGATTTAGGGGACTTTCAAAGGTGGTGCCCCTAATTATTCCTTGACCTTTCCAAACAAGTCTTTGCATGTGCAGACTCTAGGGTGTTTACTGGAATCCTTATGCTTAATCCCTGGATGCCCTTGCCTAGAGGACAATGTAAACACATGTTCTCCCAAGATTACTCACCCTACTGATTGTATCTAAAGATAAAAATTCCAATAAGAGCCTAACCAGGCAGGCAATCAGGCTGCCTGGCTGCTATCAGCCAGGCTGTCCCTTAGCCCTCTCCCCCACAATGAAACTCTGTCAGTGTAATCTGTTCATCTATCGCTCAGGGGCTGCTGGTCAGCCACCACATTAGAGTGCATCCCCTTGGCATCTATTTTCTACTAGAGCAGTGGTTCTCAACCTTCTGGCCCTTTAAATACAGTTCCTCATGTTGTGACCCAACCATAAAATTATTTTTATTACTACTTCATAACTGTAATGTTGCTACTGTTATGAATCGTAATGTAAATATCTGATATGCAGGATGATATTAGGCGACCCCTGTGAAAGGGTCATTCGACCGCCAAAGGGCTCGACACCCACAGATTAAGAACTGCTGTACTAGAGACTGTATATAACTAGTCTTGTTTCTTTTTAAATGTCTGGTAGAAATCACCAGTGAAACCATCGAGAACTTGTGCTTTCTTTATTGGAAAGTTATTAATTATTAAAGTAATATATACAAATACGAACCTATTCAGAATACCTATTTCTCCTATTGTAAATTTTAACAGTTTACGTCTTATAAAAAAGTGGTCTCCTTCACAAAAGATTCCAAATTTGTGAGCTTAAGAGTTGTTTGTGGTAGTCCTCTATCTTTATAATGTCAGTAAAATAATTGTATTATGAGATGAATTATAACCCCCCCCAAAAAAAAATTCATATGTTGAAGTCCTAACAACTAGTGATGCATACTACTTGGAAATGTGACCTTGGCCCCGGTCAGGATTACTTAGAGCTTAGAGTGTTGGCCTGCACACCAAAGGGTCCTAGGTTCGATTCCTGGTCAAGCACAGGTGTCTGGGTTGTAGGTTCAATCCCTGGCCCTGGTTGGGGTACATGAGGGAGGCAACCAATTGATGATTCTCTCTCTCCTTCCCTCCCCCTCTCCCTTCACCCTCCCTGCTTTTCCCTGCCTCCCACTCTAAAAACTCAATGGAAAAAATATCCTTAGGTAAAGATTAACAAAACAAAAAAAGAGAGAAAGAAAGGAATGTGACCTTATTGGGAAACACAGTCAATGCAGATATATTTGGCTGAGATAAGGTCATACAGGCATAGGGTGGGCCTCTAATCCAATATGACTGCTGTCCTTTTAAAAAGAAGCCCATGTGAAGAGAAAGAGACACACACAGGAAGACTGAGCCCTAGGGAAAATGGGGACAATGAATCCCCTTTTCTCCACAGATCATGACTGGGATAATATAAGAAATACATATATGGCAGATAATTTTTGTTTTTAGTTATTTGTTTCTGCATAGTTGTCCTCTGCCATTTGAATAAAACATGCACAGAAGCTCACGTGAAAAGTTTAATACATGCCTAAACAAACACTTTTCTGCTCAGTATGTTCAAGGATAATTTGGGAAAAAATGATGCCATATATGAATATTTAAAGAGCTGGTAAACTGAGAAATATGGTCACTCAAAAGCCTCTGTCTGGTGCTCACATACTCTGTTCTTTGGAAGAAATACCTCAGATCTCCCAGGAGTCCCACTTGCTATGCATCCTGAGTGAGACAGAACTTTATCTATGAACTGATTCTCTGGTGCTCATGACTTAGCCAATCAATTTCAAGCTCCAAAATGCTCGAATCTCTAGGAAAGTTTACATTTATAACAGAAAGGGACAACTTCCAAGATAGTTCTTTTGAAGGAAACTGGAGAGTCCTGGTGTTCAGGGTAAACCAAAGGGGCACACCCACTTGGAATGATAACTGTAGGGCGCGGCTATAGGGTTAAGCCTCAGACTGACCTGTTGGCAAAGCCACAAACGAGTCACAGCTTAGAGGGCACAGTCCTCTTAGCATAATTAGGCTTGACCTTATGACGCTCCCTAGATCTTATCTGGAAAGCTAATGGGATGAGGGAGATGTAGCAAGTGCTGCCAAAACAAGTGAAACTCACAAGAACACTGAAACTATGGTGACCACTACCTTGTTTACCTCTGCCTATAAAATAAAGGCTCAGCTTGCCTCTGGATCTCTCTCTGTGGCCTCAGCTAGACACGGTAAGATCCACCTACACCCAGCTTATTCTGTCTGTCATTTCTTCATCCATTGGCCACCCTCACTCAAGCTTGTGAACCCTTGGCTGAGCTGGCTCGGCACAGATAACTATACATGGAAGTTGCCTGAGAAATGAAAGCAATAAGCTACCTCCATCTGGCATCTGCTCCCAAACACTGGAAGAAACCAAACCCCAGGGTCTCAGGATATAGGAGCTGCTGCAGGCACATTCTTTCCCCTAACACAGTGATGGCGAACCCCTGACACACGAACTCATTTTTTTTGGTTGATTTTTCTTTGTTAAATGGCATTTAAATATATAAAATAAATATCAAAAATATAAATCTTTGTTTTACTATGGTTGCAAATATCAAAAAATTTCTCTATGTGACACGGCACCAGAGTTTAGTTAGGGTTTTTCAAAATGCTGACACGCCGAGCTCAAAAGGTTCACCATCACTGCCCTAACAGATGGGAAATCCTATAACATGTAACGCCTCTTCTCTCACAACCTATACCTACAAACCACAGCTCCACATCCAGAATTCATTCCTAACATTATACCTGACGGTATCTAAAGGGCTTTTTCACACATATTCTCATCTTAATATGCTCTTAACAAGATCCCTGTCACCCTCACCTTATTAAACTGAGACAAAGAGAGATTTAACAACTTATAGCCGAGATAACAAGACCAGTATATCATTGAGGACTTTTCAGATCTTTCCAGAACAATAAATCTTTTTTGCCTTAAAATGGATCTCTTGAGTCTGATGCATTTTTGTGTGGAATCCCATAACAGAAAATCGCCGATTCCATAATCACTCAGATGCAATTCACTCCAGAGGCACTCTAGGTAGGAAGAGAAACACATATGCAGAGTGGCTGTCACCTCCAGTAAAGAGAAATTAGTCCCGGGTGGAAGGGGTCTGATATAAGAAACTACCACTAAGTGCCTGGCTAGTATCCCTGAAAGATGGTGTCATACTGAGGGCTCAGCATTAGTCTATGCTATGGGTAGGTGGAGCAGGAGCTAGATCCTGCTTTGTGAGAGGAATTCTATACTACTGGGTACATGAATAGCCTCCAAACCTATCATATGGCTACTCCATCCAAGCACCTATTGTGCAAGCACTGAGGTGGCTGAGAACAGAGTGGTTGACAGCTACATGCTGATTTACCCTGTTTGGTAGACAGTTTGGTTGTTCAGTGTCTTCTCTTCAGTAGATGTTCTCTGGTGGGCACAACATAAGGTAAAAAGGTCTATAGAGTTTACAGTAACTCCCAAAGATCTTTCCATATTCCTCTTCCTCAAACTCCCTTGTTTCCAAGATTCCATTTTGCTTTTTCTAGGCCCCTGAGCAGCCAGCTTAGCCATTTGTCACTACTTAGGGGTCCACATATATCCATACTTTAGGTAATTTCCCCCTTCATACAAATGAATGACCAACTGCACTTCCTATAACTCTGTTCACTGGAAAGATTTCCCTTCACTATTTTTTTTATCAAGGTTACTTTTGAGTGTGGCTGTGATGGGGCAACAGTCCATTTTTGGTTAGCATCAATATACTGAGTTGACCCATCTGTGAACCAAACCTTACTTTCTACCTGTTCTCTCTGTTAGCCATGAGGAATCACCATAATGCCATAAGGACTGTATATGAGACAAATGATGTGGCATTCTGAGTCACCTCTTTCTGTAATTGCTTGTGACCTCTGGACTTGCTCAGATATGATCTGAATGCAGCATTCCACCTGTCGCATCAACTTGACTTTATGATTCATTAAATCTGATAATGTATAGATGTCAATGTGAAACTCTAGTCACATAATCACTTGATACCCCGTGGTGATGCAGTCAGTGTCTTCTAATGCTCTTTTCTAACATCAAGTAGTTGTTTGCCATAAAAATCCTATCATCGCTCCAGAATCTTGGGGAATCTGCCATGTGTCTCTCATCTCATGCCTTTCTAGGGACTCCATGATGAATACCTGGGATCTGCCGGGCCATATGGCTTGAATAGCAGAACAGCATGCACCACAGATTGGATCTTCTGCAGAGCTCCTTCTTCCTCTAGACTCCATAGAACATGAGATCCCTAAAAATGTCACTGATGTGCCAGACCCCTGAATTGGTGTGGTGTATCTTCTACTCTCTGGTGTGTTTGTCTTACTAAGGAATTCAGAGTGCTTGCCATTTCCTGTACACTAAGTCCAATTAGTATGATGTCATCCAACACAGTGGACAAGTATGATGTTCTGTGGCATATAAACATGATCCAGGTCCTTGCAGACTTCATTAAAAGACTTACTGTAGCCCTGCAGCAAATACATATGTAATGCTCTCCTCCCACTATAAAAAGCAAACTGTTTTTATTATTGTTAGTGATAGAGATTGAAAGGAATACACTAACCAGTAGCTGCATATCAAGTCCCAGAGGTTGTGTTGGTCAGCTGCAGTCAAGATACCGTATCTGGCAGAGCAGCTACAGTTGGGACTACCACTTAGTTAAGCTTATGGTAGTCCACCCCTGTATGCTTGATTCATCTACTTTTATAGGAACCATACAGATGATTTGACTAAAGATATTATGAGAACCATATCATATTTACCTGCTATGATATTGCAGGGCCTTCATCAAGAGAAAGGGCTCTAGATCTCTAAGTAGGGTTAGATCTCCAAAGTAGCTGAGGGAACATAATTTTCTAAGGTGGTGACTGACATCTGCTCTCCAGCTCTTGATCTTTTTAATAATGTGAGTTTGGTTATACTTGTCATACTTAGCATGGTTTTTGACTGCCTATGCATTTTATTCCTAGGAACACAATTAGATCTCTATATTTCTACTAGTGGCCCAGTGTACACTGAAAGGAAATGAATTAGAAGAAATATTTAATATCACTATTTGCCCTTTCTTTATAATAGAAGTGTCAGAGATGAAAGAAAATTAGTAAAATAGATATGAAAATAATATATAAATTGACTAATAAACAATAACAACATAACAATAACAACATGACATAACAACAAAGACATGATATAAAACAACAAAAATGATATAAAAACAACATTGATAAAAACAATGACTGATAAATTGATTAAACTTATTCTAACACTGAAGCCAGTGTCAGATGGGAAAAAATCAATTCTTCTTTTTAAAAATATATTTTATTGATTTTTTTACAGAGGAAGGGAGAGGGATAGAGAGTTAGAAACATCGACCAGCTGCCTCCTGCACACACCCGCTACTGGGGATGTGCCCACAACCAAGGTACATGCCCTTGACTGGAATCGAACCTGGGACCCTTGAGTCCACAGGTGGACGCTCTATTCACTGAGCCAAACTGGTTAGGGCTCAATTCTTGAAATCAGAACAATCTCTCCTCCGCAAATCCTGTTAATACTTCAGCTTCAATTATGTTAGATCACAATCTTTTAATAATAAATCTAGTAGTATTATAAAGACCCCATTTACTATTAAGATTTCTCAGTAGCATGATGATTGCACCTACTTTTAAAGCATACTAATCCCTACTTTGCTAAACTGCTGTTTGAAACTGCTGTTTGAAATTCTCTGCTATTTTTAGATAGTCCCTTGTTCTGTAAGTCAACTCTGTTATTTTAAACAACATATTTTTATTGATTTCAGAGAATAAGGGAGAGGAAGAGAGAGATAGAAACATCAATGATGAGAGAGTCATTGATCAGCTGCCTCCTGCTCGCCCTCTTCTGGGGATCAAGCCCACAACCCAGGCGTGTGTCCTTGGCCGGAATCAAACCCGGGATCCTTCAGTCCGCAGGCTGATGCTCTATCCACTGAGCTAAACCAGCTAGGGCTCAACTCTGTTATTTTAGATGATCCCTTATTCTTTAAAATAACTTTGCTTTTTAGCTTGCTTGAATAATAGAGAAGATAAACTTAGCTATCTGACCTTGCAGGCTAGCCATCTAACATGAGAGACTGATACTGATAATACTTTCATATTCTCATGCCAGGTGTTTGTTAGTTATGTGCTCAAGGTTAAAAGCTGCCTGCAAAAATACTTACACAGAGCTCTTTGTAAAGTCTGCAGAAGGTCCAGAAAAAAACTTATTTGGGAGACAAAGGGCTGAAAAGAGATAAAGAGGGAAAACTTCCTCCATAGTTTGCTCAGAATTTGAGAAGCAATATTCCTCTGAGCCCGCCAGCTTAATAAAAGACTCCAAATTAATTGGCTCACTAAGGCATCTTCTGTTAAATTCGCTGATATACATTATAACACCTTCAATTCTAATTTATGACATGGCATTTCCGAAGGAGTAATCCTTTTAAGAAATTCAATGGGAAAATTTTCCTTTTTGGCATTATCCATTGAATCTAGTATTGTTGATTACACTGTCATCTCTGAGTATCAATGCAATATCTGTTCCCAGCCTTTTTCACCATGTGGGAAAAGAATAGGATACGTCATTGCACCTAACATAGGAAACAGGATACTGATTTGTTTCACTTTAGTGGCATTCAGATTATTGGGATCTGGTTTACAGTGAATGAGCAAGACCCTTTCAAAAGGAGGTCCCCATCTTTGTTTCTGAATATGACGGCAACTTCAGTTACATGAAGAAAATTATATCTACCTAGATCACTATTACGATCATATTTAATTGCTACTGTTACTTCTGTGCAATGCCACCACTTTCTTTCAGCTTCAGAATGTCAACAAAAACAACCAAATTCAAGATCGACAATGACAGATCGAAACACACATGTGCGATTGGCGCCAGTGAGAGCTTTATATGTATCGTGCATGGGCTAGTCAACTTAGCCTTTTATAGATATAGAACAAACTTGTTTAATTAGACCTGTTTCTGATGTAGCTAAACTTTTACCAGTCCAGTGAAGCACCCCAACTTCTCTTTCAGGTAATTGTCAGCAACACAGCAGTAAATATCAACACGAAGTACATTATTATTGTAGATCACACAGGGAGAACGAAGGGTAAAATATTTAACTGTAGCATTGTGTGCAGTGAGAAAACCTGAAGTCATTTTCAAGGTCCACCATTTCTTACTTCTTTTCAGGTGGGTCAAGTTTCTAGGCTTTCTAAATCTCTGTTTTCTGGCTAATGAAAAGAAAATAGGATTCCACTGAGTCTCCTATCTACCTACTCCAGGACTTCTATGAGGATCAAATGAGATGAGGCACGGGAAAATGCTTCACAGACATTTGGTTACAGTTTTAAAGTGTTTCTACCTAAGGCTAGTCATTGCTAGGGAGAGGAAGCCAGGTGTTACTACTTGAAGTCATTACCCTGAGGGTTGGACACTTAGCTTCTTAGCTAAATTTTATCTGGAAGTTACCTACTTTGAAAACCATGAGTTCACACTGATATCTCCAATTGTAGTAGCATACCATAAGTTACTCTCTTTCCATATTTATAACCCACTTCTCTAATAAAGAAATCAGCTTTAGCCCTACCTGGTTTGGCTCAGTGGAGAGAGCGTTGGCCTGTGGACTGAAGCGTCCCCGGATCAATTCTGGTCAAGGGCAGGACCTTGGTTGCAGGCTTCTTCCTGGCTCGGGCCCTGGTCGGGGCACACAACCAATCGATGTGTTTCTCTCACATCCATATTTCTCTCTGTCTTTCCCTCTCTCTTCCACTCTCTCTAAAAATCAATGGAAAAATATCCTCAGGTGAGGATTACAAAAAAAAAATCAGTTTTAAATATAATTCCTTATTTGATTAATTCCTATGTAATCAGTCTCCCACCTCAATGCTGCCATTCCCTGCCGGATGCAGATGCCACCCTCTCCTCCTCCAGCTCTGATGGCCTTACTGGTCCCCTCGGCTTGACTAAACTTTGTACAGGCTTCTTACTAGCCATAGGCATGGTTGCAGCATCTCCCAAATGCCTCCCGTTTCTTTAGAAAATCTGTAATTGCAAATTCTTTCTCTGCCTCTTTAAAATGTATGTAAATATTCTCCCAGCCTGTTGCCAGTTTTACAACCCAGGATTGTCTTTCTCAAGCACCAGGGAACTATGTCTTCGAAATGCAGACATCAAAAAAAGATAGCACCCCTGCCTCCCAGTCTCTGTGGGAAAGTGGAAGCCTAACTTAGATGGGTGTCAACTAGCAAACCCAGAGGGCCTACACACAGAGAAAAACATTTGCAAACTCAGGAGTTACTCAATGTGCTCCACACAGCCCATTGACCAACCTTTCCCCTGTAGTTCGGTATTTTTCCATTAGCTCACCCCATAGCTTAAAAACCTTCATACCTTTTGCTTTCTTCAGTTGAGTTCAGTCTCCCTCCCCTGCTAGTGCCATTGTCTTGAATAAAGTTTTCCTGGCCTCTTTAACTTTGTCCAGTACAATTTTTGTATTGACACTCTTCATTTCAGACTACTCTCCCAGAGGGACACCTTCTTATTCTGCCTGGACTCTGATATCCCACACCAGGCCAGCCCTCCATGTAGACACTGTTATAGTAATAAGTTTAGTTAGTATAAGTTAGCATAAGCAAACTCCATTTTGTTTTAGTATAGGTTAGCATAAGCAAAGTCCATTTTGTATTAGAGTGAATTTTAACTTTACTTAGAAGTGAAACTTAACTTGTGTGTGTGACCCTGATAAGTACTTTGTAGCCCCCTGTGTGTGCACTCCTGATAAGTACCTTGTAACCCCCTGTGTGTGTATCCTGATAAGTCCAGAAGGCACCACCGGAGCACACTGATATGAGACACTGAAGAAGCCCATCCATCGGGTATAAAAGAAGGACCCTCACACCAGCAGCCAGACACCTGTCTGCCCTCCACAGACAAGACGTCCTCCTTACCCCTAGAACTTCTGCCACTCCTGCTCTGCCCTGAGCCCAGATTGTTAAAGGACTCTCTTCATGTCAAGAGACTGAGCACCTGCAGCTGCGTATCTGATGACCTCTGTGTGTCTCTGTCAGTGAGTGTCTCCGGGTGGCCTGCCAAGGACTGAAACCCATCAGCTCTCTGGTAAATAAACCTGTGTGATTCTTGCACTCTGTTTGTCTCCTGTGTCTCCTCTCTTCTTAGTTTTGGTTTAAGCTCGGCCTAAATAATAAAGTACCCTTTGACGTCTGTATTGGTATATCCAAATGAGGCAAACTGGGTCACCTGTGCATACGTTCCCATAGAAGTGGAACAGACACCTTGCACATGGTGCTTGAAACCTTGTACATACCAGGTTTCCCCCTCCTCACCTTCCTCAGGCCCTGATTCTCCACACTGGTCACCCCTGCAAGGTGGATACTATTTTCACACTGTCCAGCTTCTGACTCCCCACCTGAGACCACCCCTCTGAAGAGCCACCATCGTGGGCCCTGTTCTGGACCACTTAGACTCCCCCTCCCTTCCACTAGATACCTACCATATAGTGGTTTTTAGTACTGAGTTGTTTGAAAAATGGAAGAAAAGGAAAAGGAAGGTAAGAAAGGAGAAGAGGAAGAGAGTTCATTTATTTTATTCCAAATGTTCTTGCCCTGGTTATACACTGGCAATGCTTAGAGATATTTTAAAAATTAATGATGCTTGCCCTGGCTGGTGTAGCTCAGTGGTTAGAGTGCCAGCCCCAGGACTGAAGCGTCAGGGGTTAGATTCCTGGTGAAGGGCATGTACTTGTGTTGCAGGTTCCTTCCATCCCTGGTCCTGTCAAAGCACGTGCGCGAGGTAACCAATCAATGTGCCTCTCTTACATGGATGTTTCTCTCTCTCTCTCTCTCTCTCTCTCTCTCTCTCCCCCCCCGCCCCTCACCCCCATCCCCACCCTCACCTGCTTCCCACCCTCTCTTCCACTCTCTCTAAAAATCAGTGGAAAGAATGTTCTCCGGTGAGGATTAAAACATAAATAAATAAATAAATCACTGATGCTTGGTCCTTTTCCTAGAGATATATGCCTGTCTACTAGAGGTCCTATGCATGTGCTTCTTTGAAAATTCCCCAGATGATAAGTGGAGTCTGGGTTGAGAGCCACTTCTTTTTCTTTCTTTTTTTTTTTAAATCTCACCTGAGGATATATATTTTTTTCCAATTGTTTTCAGAGAGAGAGTGGAAGAGAGGGAAGGCGGGAGGGAGAGAGAGAAACATGGATGTAAGAGAGACACATCAACTCCTTGCCTACTGCAGGTGCCCAACCAAAAGCGGGGAGTGAACTTGCAACCAGGTACCTGCCCTTTGGTGCCCGGCTGATGCTCTAACCACTGAGAAATACCAGCCAGGGTTAGGAGTGGAATGTAGGGGTGCAGGTGAGTTTGAAGACCCGGAGAATGGAGCATGTGAGAAAGCCCATTTGAGGGTTTCAATTTTGTCCTTTAGGTAGAAAGAAATGTCATCAGGTGAGAGTGATGGTGGTCAAAATGTTAGAGGGGTGGGAAGCAAAGAATTATGAATATACTTATTCAGAGAGGGAGACAAAACTTAATAAAGAAGTGTAGATTCCTGGGCAGTATACATTGCCTATTTGAAGTTATATGGTAAGCTTCAGGATCTGTTAAAGTTTCTAAATATTAAATTTATATATTTGTAAAGGTATGTATAGAAAAAATGAAAAAAACTAAATAATGGAAAATGGAGCTTGTGCTTGGATACTCTGGTTTTCTTCCCCCTTCTTTGTATATTCTGTATATCTTAAGTTTGAATGAACTCATATTCATAATGGAAAAAATAATGCTTTACTTTTCAAAAGATAATGAAATAAATGGTGATTCAGCACACACAGAAGACTTTAGGGGCACTATATTAGTTTGCTAGGGCTAACGAGCCACAGACTGGGCGGGTTAAAAATCAGAAATGTACAATTTCCTCACAATTCTAGAGGCCAGAAGTCTGAGATGAAGGTGAGGCAGGGATCTTTCCTCGGAAGCCTCTCTCCTTAGCTTACAGATTAGATATCACTCCTGTGTCCTCACCTGGTCTTTCTGCCTGCGTGTCCTAATCTCTTCTTACAAGGACACCAATAATATTGATACGGAAGTTTTGGACTGGAACCTGGATTCTTTGTCCGCCAGAATTGAAGAACGAATCCACGGACAGAAAGTAGTATAGCAAAGGTGGAAATTTATTGAAGAACAAGTACAGACTCCCACATGGGGAGAGGGAAAGAGTCCCACAGAATGGACTCCCAAATAGGGAGGGGGAAAGAGTCCTGCTGAGTTCCTCTTCCCTATGGCTTATGAAGGCTGCAGATCCTGGTGCCTTGATGTCCCCTCTTATATGGATGTTTCTCTGTCTCTCTCTCTATCTCTCTCTCTCTCTCCCCTCCTATGCCATCTGCTTCCCTCCCTCTCTTCCACTCTCTCTAAAAATCAATGGAAAGAATGTTCTCCGGTGAGGATTAAAACATAAATAAATAAATCACTGAAGCTTGGTCCTTTTCCTAGAGATATATGCCTGTCTACTAGAGGTCCTATGCATGTGCTTCTTTGAAAATTCCCCAGATGATGTTAAGTGGAGTCTGGGTCGAGAGCCACTTCTTTTTCTTTTTTAAATATTGGCCACTATTCCCTTAGACTGGTTACTATAGTAACTCCTGGGTTCAAAGGTCGAACCTCACCTGGGACATGTGAGGTTCTCTGCCCCCCACCTCCTCCTTCCTTATCGTTTTCCGATTACCTTTGGGCTTTCTTCCTCTCCTTCTGGATGAAAGGCCTCCTTCTCCTTATTTTGTAAATACAGACCTTTTCCTATTCCCAGCTGTCCCATTCTATGGAAGTATACCATCTGCTGCTCTGCAGCTCTGTGCTTCCTTCATGGTCCCCTTAATTTACAAAATTTCTAAAATTTCCTAAACCTGTCCTATCTTACCCCTAAAATTCCTGTTTCAATATTGGATTAGGACCACCCTAATAAGCTCACTTTACCTAAATTAAAGACCCTATCTCCAAATACAATCATATGCTGAGGTACAAAGGATTAGGACTTCAATATGAGTTTTGAGGAACACAATTCACCCCATAACAGATACTCAGATTATACTGAGATTTGAATTTTCTCTTGGTATTTCTGTTTTCTTTTTTCTGCAGCTTCCCCCACCCCCCACCCCCACTGAGCCTGTTTCTTATTCTTATGACTTAAAATTCTGTCTGGTGAATAGTGAAAGGGGGAGGGCTACGCCCTCCATCTTGCCCCAGGGTAAGGGCTACGCCCTCCATCTTACCCTGGATCCTCCACTTTTGGGCAGCCATGTGCTCGGCAAGGAGCTTCTTCTCGGAAGCCCAAGCCTCTGCTAGCCACACCCAGTATTTCCTAAAACTAACCAATGACAATCAAGGGAAGTATGCGCCATAGATATGACCACATCCTGTGTAACAAGACACCGACTTGCGCCTGGCCAATCAGCAGGGCCCACAGTCCTTTCTCCTCCCCTTACTCAACCCACTATAAAACCCATCTTTGCACAGGGCTAGCTCTCTCTGCCGCTTGCTGCTGCATCGGTGAGTGTGGTCGGGGAGCCGAGCTAGCTCGAATAAAGACTCTTTGCTTTTGCATCAGACTCGGCTGGCTCCCTGGTGGTCTTTTAGGGATCCTGAAATCTGGGCATAACAAATAGTAGTTTCTAAGCAATTGTTCCAATTTATTGAGAATTTTTGCCATGTCATTTAAAAATATTTTATATTCTTCAAAACCCAAACAAATACGTTCTCAAGCAAAACTGAAACTGCCGGCAGTCCTGTTTCCTCTTTTGCTCCCTTCCTCATTCTGCCTCCGCCCTGCATCTGTCACGCCCTCCGGAAGAGGCATAGCACTGGGAGACCAGAAAACGTCACATCTTGGGCTTAATTTCGTTGTTGTTTTTTTTTTAAAAGATCCTCACAATTATATGTCTCCTAGTCATCAGAAGAGGAGTAAGAAAACAAAGGTTGAAAGCAATTGTTTCTTATATAAAAAGGAAGTTTTCAGGAAAATCCTGGTAAGTTGTTGATTCAAACTTTATTTTATTCTTATGAAGGGACAGCTTTTTTTAAAAAAATAAACAAACTTCAGCTGTACTTTTTATATAAACACATGTGTTTATACTTGTAAAAATACTGAAATTGATTGTAAATATGAATGGACAAAACACACATCGATATATTTAATTGTTAATTCTCACAGGAAGATATTTTTCTATTGATGTTTAGAGAGAGTGGAAGAAGGGGGGAGAGAAAAAGAAAGAGAGAGGGAGAAAGAGAGACCAACAGACAGACGTGGATTGGTTGCCTCCTGAATGAGCCCTGGCAGGGATGGGGATTGAACCTGCAACCCAGGTATGTGTCTTTGACCCAGAATTGAGCCCACGATCCTTCTATGTGCAGGCTAATGTTCTAATCACCAAGTCACACCAGCCAGGGCTGAGGCTAACTTTTTAAGTGTACTTCAGGTGTTGAGTGTGTTCCTGGTTGTGCAGGGAGTGGGAAAGAAGAATTGGAGAAACAATGTAAAGAAGTTCAGGAATTTGAGCATAAAAGAATGTAAAGCAACCAGGGATCACATGAAATTATGCAAAATTCTGTCTTCAGTAACTTAAATGTTCTTAAAAGTTTTATATTCGATATGCTGCAGAGGCTATTTTTCTATGGAAGTGTTTCCTTCAAATCCATTCATGCAGGAATCTGGTTAAAAACTAACTTGAAAACAACTTCGGGAAATGAAACTTAACTTGTTTGTGGCAGTTTCTCTGCAGTCCTGGGAGAGAGCCAGGCCTCCCAAGTGTCCTTCCCCTACCAATTCAGAGTCCTGCAGAGCAGAACTCCTCAGTGCATAGCTATCTGGGGGCTACTGAGGACCCCCCTGAGGTGAGGGTGGGTGGGTACCAGCACTTGTCCCTAAGAGCTCTGCTAACTTGGTAATTATCCTGTAATACTAAAGAGAGACAACTAACCACTCAAGAATGGCATCCTGTTGCTGCTTTGCCAGTAATTAATGTTACTACTACTACTACTACTAAGATTTATGTTCATGATTGTTTCAAAGCAAGAGGCTGAGGGCTCCTGGAAAACCATGAGTTATGTCAAGTCATTGGCAATATTTTTCCACACCAGTCATAGTAATTTTTATTTTTACTTAGGTCCAACACTATATATGCAGATTCTCTTACAGTTGACAAATTATTGGAAAAGCATCTACACTAATAAAAGAGAAACATGCAAATTGGTGTCACTCCGCTACCCTTCCCATTGGCTAATCAGGGTGATGTGCAAATTAACTGCCAGCCAAGATGGCGGCGGGCACCCAGGCAGCTTGAAGCTAACAGGAGGCTTGCTTGCTTCAGTGACGGAGGACTCCAATGTTCCCCGCCCGCCACTGCCGGCCTCTGAGCTTGCAGTTTGAAACATTGTTACAAATATAGAAGCTAAACAAAACCCCAGGATCTCAGAGGTGGAGTTGAAACAGTGTTTTGATTGTAGAACCCAAAAAAACCAGATACCTGCTTTCAGCAGCTGAGGCCTCAGAGCTGGAGCCAAGCCTCAGAGCTAAAGCTGGCCCAGAATAAAAAAAAAGAAAGAAAGAAAGAAAGGAGCGGTTGGGAGCTTCAGTCACCCGCCAGCCTGAAAACAGCCCTCTGCCCCTCACCCAGACTGGCCAGGCACCCCAGTGGGGACCCCCACCCTGATCCAGGACACCCTTCAGGGCAAACCAGCCAGCCCCCATCCGTGCACCAGGCCTCTATCCTATATAGTAAAAGGGTGATATGCCGCCCAGCACCGGGATCAGCGGAGCCGCGAGGCCTCCCAGCACCGGGATCAGCGTGACAGGGGGCAGCGCCCAAACCCTCTGATCGCTATGTGGCTGTGTGTGTGACAGGGGGCAGGGCAACAACCTCCCTATCCGCCCTGCTCTGTTCGTGACAGGGGAAGGCGCCTCAACCCCCTGATCGGCCCTGCTCTGTGCATGACAGGGGGGAGCTCCCCAACCCCCTGATGGGCCCTGCTCTGTGCGTGACAGGGTACGGAGCCCCAACCCCCCTGATGGGCCCTGCTCTGTGAGTGACAGGGGGGAGCTCCCCAACCCCCTGAGTGGCCCTGCTCTGTGCGTGACAGGGGGTGGCGCCGCAACCTCCCCATCGACCCTGCCTTGAGTGTGACAGGGGGTGGTGGCCCAACCCCCCAATCGGCCCTACCCTGAGCGAGCCTGAGGGTGGCATCGCAACCTCCCGATCCGCCCTGCTCTGTGCATGATAGGGGGCGGCGCCCCGACTCCCCAATCAGCCCTGCTCTGAGCCCGACCAGGGGCTGCACCTAGGGATTGGGCCTGCCCTCTGCCACCCGCGAGCAGGCCTAAGCCAGCAGGTCGTTATTCCCCGAGGGGTCCCATATTGAGATTTTTCCTTGTAACAGAAAGAAAGCTCCATATTTGGAGGAATAAATGTCAGTGACCTTATTAGAGAAGAGGATTTCTATCTCCCTGGTATCTATTAGCAGAATCTGATTAACAGGAAGTGAAATGACACTGTCACCTATCAGATGGCACCAAGTCCCCCTTGTAGTGTCCCCTACATTAGATGTAGCACACAATGAGCCACTAGCTGTGTACAAGCCAAAGAGCTATAAGAAAAAGGGATGGACTACAGTGGAAATTTCCTGATGTGCTGCTTCATTTGAGCCCCAGTTGAATATTGTAATAATCACTGGCTAACCCACAGAGAAAATCTGGACTCTGCCCTCTCAATTTTTAGGATATTCAGAGAGAGGGTGGATGGTTAAATCATTGAAAGAGGACTCTAAGGGAAGGTAGTGCATCATCAAACCTGAGGAGTGAGCCTGCAGAAAGGGGAAAGCCCTCCCCAAGATCAGTTCCTGGAGCAGGGGCAGCAGATGAAAACAACAGAGGTGCTGAGGCTGTGACTCAGGGCACCTAGAGCAGGAAGGGGCCTCTTCTGGGGAAAACAGGTATGAGTCATGCATGGCCTCATGTAGGGACATAACAGAAAACTGATATGGACACGAGAAGGACTGCAGGAGAAATGTTTATTAATGTTCCTTTCCTTTTGATAAAACTTCCTTTTCATTCTGTGTTACCAGATGATTGAAGTTAGAGTTAGTTCTGGTTTAAGGGGTAGCACAGAAGAGATTTCTTCAGATTTTTGTCTGGAATTTAAGCCAAATGAAATAAGTGCCCTAGTCCTTTGACTTACAGACATTGCAAACTCAGGGGTTTCCAAAAATTTATTATTTTTAACTACTCTAAGAAACTATGTTATTCACTCAACAAATTTTAGTTAAGAAGCTTACTATGTGCTAGGCACTATAAAATAGTGAACAAGATGTACAAAAGCTCTTGTTCTCATAAAGCTCACAGAATAACGAGCGGGACAGAAAATAGTTAAAAACATGTGGAATATTTGCTTGTGATTAGTCCTAAGTAGGTCTTTTTAAAGCCAAAAGAGGAAGAGGAAATGTTGGAAGATGATTTACAGTTTTCTGTAGGCTGGCCAAGCATTGCCTCAGTGAGAAGGTGCCATTTGATAAAAAAAAACCTGAGGGATGCGTGGTGGCCGTGAGCTGTGCAAGTGTCTAAGGACATTCTAGGGGGAGGAAACAAGTGAGGTTCCCGAAGCAGGAGCAGGCACTGCCTGTGTTAAGCAACAAGGAAATCAGGGGGCTGGACCAGATATATAGAGAGAAATAAAAGAAAGAAGGAGTAACAGGATGCCAGGTTATGTAAGGCACCTGTTAGTTCATAATGAGCTCAGTTTCACTCTGAGTCAAATGCAAAGCCATTGGGAGGGATTGAACAGAATGTTGGTCTGTTATTTACATTTGAACAGACTAGCTCAGGCTGCTATTTTGAGCTGTCCCCAAAGGGATCAATAAAAGCAAGAGAGAAACTAGTGAGGGTGCAACTCCTCTAACCCAGGAAGAGAAGATGGGGGCTTGGACCGGGTGGCAGCAGTGAGGTGGTGGTCAGCGGTAAGATGCTGGGCAGGTTTTGAAGATATAGCTTATAGGATTTGCTCCACATTGAACGTAGAATGTAGAAGAAGAGAAAGAAAGAAAGAATGCCTGCAACATTTTTGTGATTGCTTATTGATTTTATTAAAAGTATTTAATATAGAAGAGATGTGCTAGGTGAAGGATGTTCCTTTCACTATTCTTTCCAATCTTATGTATGTTTGAAAAATTTCAAAGTAGAAAGTTTAGAGGAAAAGATGTCCCATAAACAATTCCAAAGCAACAGTCCAATCACTTGCATTTTAATTTGCTGAGTCATATTTTTTTTTTGATGTAACAGATTCTCAACAAATATGTCTCAGGACTAGGTCTGTTCTGACTACATCTCTACTTCCTTGTAGGTGCTTTCCAGAACCTGACTCTTGCAAACTCAAGAAAAGGCAACTAATCTTAACAGCTCTGGATCAAAGAACCTCATGAAGACTTATTTCAAGTTGCCGATATAAAAAGTGGAAGTTTTCAAGTGAAGCACTGGTATGGGCTTTAAAGATATATTTCATCAACTTTCTTTAAAGGCTATATTTTAAAACTAATTCTAAAAACTAATCAGGACTATGAAAATGAATATACTTTCAAGTGTACATAAGCTGTTTCTAACAAAACAATTCTGAAAGGATGAGAAAGCTCACCGCTTTCATATACCTGTTGCTAGATGTAACTTACACTGACTGCAGGATTTTTTTAAAATGAAACATTTCCACAAAGAGAGTGTAGAGTGTTTCTGGAGGTGGAAGGCTCTGGTGATGAGGCTCCAAGAGTTAAGTAAAATATAGATCAGAAGATCAGGAATGGAGTAGAAAATTGTAGCCAAGAGCAGCTATGCCAAACTCTGTCCTATATAACTCAAGAAGATATTAAAAAGTTTACATCTAGTTAAAGATTAAACCATGCAAAGTTTAATTATTTTACTTAAGGATTTCCTTCATAACTAGCTTGTACAGAGACTATGCATAGAAATACATAATTTTAGAGTGCACTTTGTAAAATGAACTTGCTTTGCAGTTTCATTTCTGAAGAACATCAGAGCAGGGCGTGGGCCTGCTGGAGACCAACCAAGATTGCAAGAATTTCTTCCTGGAGGTAAGAACATAATAGGGCCCAGCCTCTTAGAGATAGGGCTGGGCCCCATTGCTGGCCCTGCTGGTTTGATCATTCCTGATCACCTGCCCCACCCCACTCCTCGCCCAAGAGAAAATGTAAGTCCTTGGGAAATAGATCCTGAAATTAAGTACACATAAGGAGAACTCTGGGGTTCAAAATATTCCCAAAACAGAATAAAGGAGATAAGGTGGAGGTCTTCTCCCCAGCTCCAACCAGAACAACACCTTCACACATTTGAAAAAGCAAAACAAAAACTATAACCAAGACAACTTTCTGCTCTGGGACAATTCCCCTGCACCATTAATGGGAAAACAGGTTGGTTGAAAGGAGACACATTTAATCATGAATTTATTTTCCTGATCACAACTTCCCCCTCCCTTTATTTTATTTTTAAAACATGTTTGTATTGATTTCAGAGAGGAAGGGAGAGGGAGAGAGAGAAACATCAATGATGAGAAAGAATCATCAACCCCACACTGGGGATCAAGCCTGAAACCCAGGCATGTGCCCTGACTGGGAATGGAACCATGACCTCCTGGTTCATAAGTCAATGCTCAACCACTGAGCCATGCTGGCCAGGCTGCTCTCCCTTTATTTACACTAAGTAGCTTCTTGACAAATATAAAGGTCCCTCTTGTTTAAAAAACATGTCAACACTTGAGGATATAAATCCAATCAAATCATGTTCACAAAAGGACTTTGTAAGCCTCAGGACAGTGAAGTTTACTAAAGTTTTGTATAAATATTAGTGGCCCGGTGCATGGATTCATGCACATTGAAAGGAAATTAATTAGAAGAAAGATTCATGGGGTAATTATGTTACTGCAAAAAATTACATTTCAAAATAATATATATAATATAGTATTATAAAATTAAAACACATGTGCAATTGGCACCAGCAAGAGCTATATATGTATCATGCATGCGCGAGTCAATGTTTATTTTTAAATTGCCAGTGGGCATCATATGTACGGCCGGTCAGTAGGTTGGTCAGACAGATGGATGGTCGGTCACTTAGCCTTTTATATATATACTAGAGGCCCCGTGCACAAAAATTTGTGCACTGGGGGGGGGGGGGGGGTGGGAGAGGTGGGTCCCTCAGCCCGGCCTGTGCCCTCTCGCAGTCTGGGACCCCTCAGGAGATAACGACCTGCTGGCTTAGGCCTGCTCCTGGGTGGCAGAGGGCAGGCCCAATCCCTAGGTGCAGCCCCTGGTCGGGTTCAGAGCAGGGCTGATTGGGGAGTTGGGCGCTGCCCCCTGTCATCCACAGAGCAGGGCGGATCAGGAGGTTGCGATCCCACCCTCAGTCACGCTCAGGGTGGGGCCGATTGGGGGGGTTGGGGCACCGCCCCCTGTCACACTCAAGGCAGGGTCGATGGGGAGGTTGCGGCGCCACCCCCTGTCACGCACAGAGCAGGGCCAATTAGGGGGTTGGGGAGCTCCCCCCTGTCACGCACAGAGCAGGGCCAATCAGGGGGTTGGGGAGCTCCACCCTGTCACGCACAGAGTAGGGCCGATAGGGTAGTTAGGGCACTGCCCCCTGTCACACACAGAGCAGGGCGGATCAGAGGGTTGGGGCACCGCCACTGTCACACTCAGGGCAGGGCCGATGGGGAGGTTATGGCTCTACCCCGTCACACACAGAGCAGGGCCCGTGGGGGGGAGGGGGGTTGGGGCGCCGCACCATCACACACAGAGCAGGGCCCA
This sequence comes from Myotis yumanensis, assembly GCF_028538775.1. Lineage (NCBI taxonomy): Eukaryota > Metazoa > Chordata > Mammalia > Chiroptera > Vespertilionidae > Myotis > Myotis yumanensis. The sequence goes on along the minus strand of NW_027223760.1, from coordinate 47,482,952 downwards.
TCACGGGGTTGGGGCGCCTTCCCCTGTCACGAACAGTGCAGGGCGGATAGGGAGGTTGTGGCCCCGCCCCCTGTCACACACAGAGCTGCAGGGCGATCAGGGGGTTTGGGCACTGCCTCCTGTCACACTGATCCCGGTGCTGTGAGGCATATTACCCTTTTACTATATAGGATAGAGGCCTGGGGGCCGGATGGTTTACCCTGAAGGGTGTCCTGGATCAGGGTGGGGGTCCCCACTGGGGTGCCTGGCCAGCCTGGATGAGGGGATGATGGCTGTTTGCAGCTGGTCACACACCCTTCAGGGTGGGGGTCCCCACTGGAGTGCCTGGCCAGTCTGGGTGATGGGCTGAGGGCTGCTTTCAGGTTGACTGACGCTCCCAACTGCTTCTTTTTTTTATTTTATTCTGGGCCAGCTTTAGCTCTGGCTCTAGCTCTGAGGCTTTGTATCTGGTTTGTTTGCCGTTCTATAATCGAAACAATGTATAACTTCAGCTCTGAGATCCCGGCAGGCTAAGAGCTCGTTTCTGGGGTTTTGTTTAGCTTCTTATTTGCAACATAGTACATAGTTGCTTAGAGTTGCAACTCAGAGGCCGGCAAGTCAGGCGGGGAACGTTGGAGTCTGCAGTCCCTGGAGCAAGCAAGCCTCATGTTCGCTTCCAGCTGCCTGTCTGCTGGCCGCCATCTTGGCTGACAGTTAATTTGCATAAGGATATGCTGATTAGCCAATGGGAAGGGTAGCGGTCGTACGCCAATTACCATGTTTCTCTTTTATTAGTGTAGATAAACAAGTCATCACCCTAAATAGGTCGAAGACACTGAATATGCCAAGAAATTATGTCAAAGCATTATTAAAACCTTTTTGCTCAAATCATTTTCACCTTGAATTAAATAGATGGCTCCAGCCAAATATGGATCTTAGACCATATAAGATGCTCAAAATTGACAGAGTGACAAATTCATGTGAAAGCATTACCAAATATATAATAGCTTCCAATCATTATGTATCTTCTCAGCTCCTGTCAAGGGGCAGGGGGGCAGCTGAGAAATTTTTTTATGTTATAAAGGGTCTTCATCTTTAAACAATGGGGGGATCTGTAAGATAAGTTTAAAAGACCAGTTTGGATAGGATATTATTCACCCTATTTGAGATAGGTGCTTCCATCTCCCTAACCTCCCTTCCTTCCCCACCCCCATCTCTCTCTCTCTCTCTCTCTCTCTCTCTCTCTCACTCACACACACACACACACACACACACACACACACACACACACACAGTGTCTCTGGGCATGCAGTGGCTGATAAGCAGGAACCCCTTCATGTGCTGCTTCTTGTAGAATGCTGGAGTACTCTGGATAAGATAAGATACTGCTTCAGATGTGAACACAGTAAGTCTGTGGAGCATGATAAGACCATCTCCAGAGGAGAGTCCATTTGCCCAGAGTAGCAAGAGCAGTTAACATAGCAGAGGCCCCTGGAAGTCTGGCTCATAAGGACCTAGGATAGAAAATCCTGTATGAGAAACATGCTCCTTCAGGGACTGTAAATGAGACAACAAAAACTAATAAGAGGTGCTAGGAAACCAGGGCTCAGGTTGCTGTAATGAGCCTGTGGATGAAGAACATATGTCTACCAACTTTTCTTTTTTAAAAATGAAAACTCCTTTCTCACTCATTATGACCATCTGACTTGGAAGCTGGATTTGGTTCTGATCTAATGATAACATGAAAAAATTTAAAAACCATAATGAGATATCACCTCACACCTGTTAGACTGGCTATTATACAAAAGGCAAGAAATAACAAGTGTTGGTGAAAACATAGAGAAAAGAGAGCTCTTAGGCCCTGTTGGTGGGAATGTAAATTGGTACAGCCACCAATAAAAAACATTAAGGAGGTTTCTAAAAAATAGAAAGAATTACCATATGACCCAGCGATTCCACTTCTGGGTATTTATCCAAAGAAAACAAAAACACTGTCTCAAAAAGATATCTGCACCCCTATGTTCACTGCAGCATTATTTACAGAAACAACCTAAGTGTCCACTGAGGGATGAGTGGATTAAAAAAATGTGGTTGATACATACAATTCAACCATGAGAAAGAAAGAAATCCTGCCATTGGTGACAATGTGGATAGACCTTGAAAACATGCTAAGTGAAATAAGTAAGACACAAGAGGACAAATACTGTATGATATAATTTTTATGTTGAATTGAAAAAAAAAGACAAATTCATAGATACAGAGAATAGATTGGTGATTGCAAAGGCAGGGGATGGGGATGGGTGAAATGAGTAAAGGTAGAAAAAAGGAAATTTCCCAAGTCCTTTGTTTTATGGGCAATGCTGATTCATGGGTTTACAAAAATACAGTTCAAGCATTCCACTACTCTAAAAATCTTAATTTCTTCATTCAACAAATATTTACTGAGCACTTACTTTATGTCAGGCACTAGGGGATTCACCACTGAACAAAGGCAAAAATGTCTTCTCTCTTGGGTGTTATATTCAGAGAATGAGACAGAGACAGAGAATGAGAAGATCATTAAGTAAAATATAGTATGTAAATTCTTTTTTTAAAAAATGAAGCAGGGACGTGTGATGGAAAGCACTAGAGGAAGGACTGAAATTTCAAAAGGGTAGCTAAGAAAGGCCGCACTGAATTTGAATAAAGGGCTCAAGTGAGAGTGTGAGCTATGTATCTAAAGCAGCGGTTCTCAACCTGTGGGTCGCCACCCCTTTGGCAGTCGAACGACCCTTTCACAGGGGTCGCCTAAGACCATCCTGCATATCAGATATTTACATTATGATTCATAACAGTAGCAACATTACAGTTATGAAGTAGCAATGAAAATAATTTTATGGTTGGGTCACAACATGAGGAACTGTATTTAAAGGGCCAGAAGGTTGAGAACCACTGGTCTAGAGAAAGAGCATTCCCAGCAGAAGGAATAGCTACTTCAAAGACCTGATGCAGCAGCATCCCTGACATGTTTGGGGAGCAGCAAGACAACCTGAATGGCTGGAGTGGAGTGAGCAGGGTGAGTGGAGGTGAGGAGGGTTTAAAAAAGTGGAATGAGCATGTCATGTAGGAGTTTACCTAAGGACTTTGGCTTTGACTCCAAGTGAGTTGAGAAATCATTGGAGGGTCTTGATCAGAGTTACGTGATTACACTTAAATTTAAACAGGATCATGTTGGCTGCTGTATTGAAAACAGAGTAAATAAGAGGTTGTGAGGACATGATAAGGGGTGAGGAAAGTGAGAAAGTAATAGTATCAGTGATTAAAGGTCTTGGTGTTAAAGAAATACAGAGTTTGAGCACTAAACATAGTGAATCTTAGGGGCAGGAGATGATGGTGAAATGTTTGCATCTGAGATGATGGAAGGCTTGTAGCTATTGGTGATTCTATTAGTTTCCTAGGGCCGCTGTAACTGAGTGGCTTCTACAACAAAAATGTATTGTCTCACAGTTTTGGAGGCTGGATGTCTTCAAGATCAAGGAATTGGTTGGTTTCTTCTGAGGGCTGTGGGGAAGAAGGTGCTCCATGAGTCTCCCTTAGCTTCTGGTAGTCTGTTGTCAATCTCTGGCATTCCTTGTCTTATAGAGGCATCACCCTGATCTCTGCATTCATCTTCACATGATGTCATCCCTATATATGTGTCTCTGTGTCCAGATTTTCCCTTATAAAGGTACCAGTCATGTTGAATTGGGCCCACTCTAATGACCTCAGGCTAACTAGTTACATCTGCAACCACCCCTATCTCCAAACAAGCTCACATTCTGTGGTACTGAGGCTAGTAATTCAACACATGAATTTTGGGAGGTCACAATTTAACTCGTAACAATTATGATAAGGCCAATAGTGTGACCATGAGAGTGGAGATGGATGGAGGTCAAGATCATTAGACGAGAGGCAGTCAAGAGGGTGCAAGGCCAATGTATTGAAGTGATCATCTACGTATCTATTGAGCCACCAAAAATTATGACAGGAATAGTGTCCGAGGGCATGAGTGTCTCTTCCCTTCAGCTGTCTACAGAATGGAGGTCAAAATACATTAAAATGTATAAAAAGCAAATACTTACCAAACTCTCAAAGCCTGAAATATTTTAAGAATGAAGTTTAAAATAACATGGAAGTCATATTTTTTATTCTGCCTTCTATCTAAGGGACTTCAAAAAATCTTTAATTATCTTTATTATATCATGTTGAAAAAGTGAAACTTAAGACTGTTTCTCCTTTATCCATCCTCTCCACCTAGATTTGACATTCTTGGTAGTGTTAGTGCTGAGAGGCAGTTTTACACAAAAATTAGTGAGGCATCAGCTAAGAGGGGACATCCATTTATCAGCCACAATCTGTCTTTGTTCTGTGCTGACATCCTTTGAGAAATAACTCATTTCACTGTTCCTCAGTAGTGTTCCACCCATGCCATGAAGTCAAATAATTCCTACCTCAGTGGTCCACTCATTCTTTGTTTCAGAAGGCTGCGAATCTTTTTCTCCCACCAGAGGGGTCCCTGAAGACATACCTAATATTATTTTTCTTTCTCATCCAATTTTCAACTCTTTGCCATTGTTATACGGTCCTCTCCTGCAATCATCTGGCATTAGAGGGAGGGGGGCAAGCTGTCCAGGGTTATTCATTCTGTTACTGACACTCCGTGAGCCTGTCTCAGTTTCTGACTGTCATGCCACAGGAGCCTAATGACACTGTGAGGCTGTCAATCCCAAATTCCCAGATGAACAGGCAAGGCACAGGTCAGCTCCTCTCTGGAATATACCACATCCATTACTGATTAGCACCCCTGCCTGGTATCACCTCCAGTTTAACTGATGGCAGTTTGCATAAACAAATAAAATTTTAAGTCTCTATTTCTTCTCTAAGGTTCTTCCTTCTCTCTAGCTCCTGGGCTCTGAGTCTGTTAGAGTGAAGACTGTTGTGGAAGGCAGACTAAAACAGTTCTATCTGATAAATATCCTTTCTAATCTTTCTATGTTATGCTTTGGGTAAAGCCTTTCATCTTTATGAAAGTACATGATGGTTTTATACATATTCTATGGATATATGAAAAGTGTATATGCTTTGTATTTGCTCTCTTTATAATATAATGTTTTGTTTTGTTTGATCCTTAATGCTTTTAGTTTACTTATCCTTATAATACTTTTCTATTTTCCCTTAAACAAAATTATTGATTCATCTTTTTAATTCTGAGTCAGTAGGACCGGGTTGAGGTCTGGAAATTTACATTTCTAGCAGGCTTCCACGTGATGCTGATGCTGCTGATCTAGAGACTACCCTGTGAGAACTGCTCTCAACCTTATCTGTACAATAGAATATTCCGGACAATTTTTAAAAAGTAGTAATCCTAAACTCCACTCCCTCAACCAATTAAATCAATTTCAGAATGTGGAGTACCAGGGAGCCAAGGTTGAGAACCCCTGATCTCAAGTGTTTCAGGATATTCAAAACTTGCAATTCAACCAAGTACATGATTGTAGGACCTTCATTACTCTCATATCAATAATTTAGGCTAAAATGGTTTTAACAAAGTTTAAAATGCATACTATTTTCCTTATTTAATTTCAGGCCGGCCAGGCCAGTGTGAACTACAGCTAACTCTATAGTACCTCTGAGGGCCACAAGACTTAGCCAACCAAATCAGTTATCTAACATTTTGCTATCACATCCCCCAAAGCTCTAGCCTTGTGGGCCTAACAGTTTGAGTTCCAAAAGACAAGTGATAAGTTAACCAATTGCCTTATTACTGTGTAACAAAAATGGCCAGCTTCCTAGCTGTGGATGTAGTTTTCTATTTTCCAACCCACATCCACTTATCCAGTTTTGTATTTTAAAGTTTATTTGCAATAGTCAACTATGTGAACTAATTTCTGTATTACTTAAGATTCTGGTTTTGAGTTATGAAAACAAGCAACTTTCACCAAGTTAAGCTTAAAAGGGAAAATTATTATAAGGATAAAGGGGTGTGCTGCCCTAATTGGCAGCTACTGCTTATGTCATAATCACAATCATAATCATATAGGAAACAAGGGTGCTAATTGGAACTATAAAACAGTTAAAATAAGTACCAAGCAGTTTTAAGACTCAACCTTGAACAGTATTATATATATAATCGACTGACTTCGATGATAAAGTGTCATACTAAAATACTTATTGTATTGCTTTTTCCAAGGAAGAAAGTTGCAGCTGTGATATGAGTGAACAAGTAAATCTACCTGAAATGACTAAAGACTGGAACAAAGAGCATGTGAAACAATGGGTAACAGAAGACCTTAAGATTGATGAGAAATACGGGCAAATTCTGTTCAATGAAGAAGTGACAGGATTAGTCCTGCAGGAATTAACTGAAAAAGACCTTAGAGACATGGGGCTACCACGGGGTCCAGCACTTTTGATAAAACGCATGTATGACAGATTGAATAATATTTCCCCTGAAAATCACAATCAGGATTCTGGACAATTAGGGCATATAAAAACCTCCAAAAAACACCACCAAAAAAAGCCACAACAGACACAAAAAGAAGAACAATCAATGCCATCCAATATTGATCATAATCTTAGAGAGATCAGAGATACCAAAGAACAAGAATCTGTTCTTATAAAAGAAAATGCATTAAATGAAGTAGTGACCACTAAAGACAAAAAAAAGGAAAAGCTAAAAGCTGAGCAGTTGACTTGTATGCCATATCCTTTTGATCAGTTCCACAGCAGCCATCGTTACATAGAACATTATCTTCTTATACAACCTGAAACAGGGCCACTCAATCTCATAGACCCACTACATGAGTTCAAAGCCCTCACAAATACAGACACAGCCACAGAAAAGGACATTAAGATGAAATTTAGCAATGAAGTCTTCCGATTTGCATCGGCTTGTATGAATTCACGCACCAATGGCACCATCCATTTTGGAATCTTGGACAAACCCCATGGAGAAATTGTTGGTATGGAAGTCACCAGTAAAGATGCCTTCATTGACCACTTCAATATAATGATCAAACAGTATTTTGAAGAAAGTGAGATCAATGAAGCCAAGAAGTGCATTCGGGAGCCACGGTTCGTGGAAGTTCTTTTGCAGAACAACACACCATCTGACAGATTTGTCATTGAAGTAGATGTTATTCCAAAACACTCTGTATGTAAAGAAAAATATTTCTACATTAAGATGCAAAACTGTAAAGCTGAAATATGGAAACAAAACCAAGATGCTTCACTGTTTGTGAGAGATGGAGCTAGCTCTAAGGATATCCTGGCCAATGTCAAGCAACGGGATAAGGATTTCAAAGCGTTTATAAAAAAAGTCAAGTCACTAGCAGTATCGAGAAAAGAGGCTGAAGAAGAATATGAAAGGAAGGCAAATAAGAAGGAGAGTGAAGGACAAAAGCTGGTTAAACTTCTCATAGGAAACCGAGAGTCACTGGATAATTCGCAATACAATTGGTACATCCTTGTAACAAATAAATGCCATCCAAACCAAACAAAGAACTTAGATTTTCTAAAGGAAATTAAATTGTTTGCTGTTTTGGAGTTTGATCCTGAATCTGAGAGCAAGGGGGTGGCCAAAGCTTACAAAAGAAGCCGGGTAGCAAACCTTCACTTTCCAAATCAATATGAGGAAAAGACTACTACAAGAGAGGCAATTTCTAGCCTGAATCTTTTCGATCAGCCCAGCTGGATCTTCTGCAATGGCAGATCAGACTTGAAAGATGAGAGGTATAAGCCTCTAGAACCACATTTATGGCAGAGAGAAAGAGCTTCTGAAGTCCGGAAACTGATTTTATTTCTCACAGATGAAAATTTAATGATAAGAGGGAAATTTTTGGTAGTGTTTCTATTACTCTCTCTGGTGGAAAGCCCAGGAGATCCACTCATTGAAACCTTCTGTGCTTTCTACCAAGCTCTCAAAGGAATGGAAAGTATACTGTGTATCTGTGTAGACTCACAGATTTATCAACGATGGAAAGATCTACTACGAGCAAGACTGACAATAACAGATGAATTAACAAGCCATAGTATTTCCACTTTAAATTTAGAATTGATAAACAGTACTATCCTTAAACTAAAACCAGTCACTCAGTCATCAAGAAGGTTTTTGCCCTCCCATGGATCATCTTCGGTTATCCTAGAGAAAAAGGAAGAGGATGTCTTGACTGCACTGGAAATTCTCTGTGAAAATGAGTGTAAAGACACAGATATCGAGAAAAATGAATCTAAATTCCAAGAATTTAAGAAAACAAAAGAAGAGCACTTTTATCGAGGTGGCAAAGTATCCTGGTGGAACTTCTATTTTTCTTCTGAAAACTACTCTTTACCCTTTGTCAAAAGAGACAATTATGAAAACCTTAAAGGTCTGATACAGTGTTGTGCAGAGTCTCCTAAACCAATATTTGTAAAAATTATCAATCTTTATCATCATCCAGGTTGTGGGGGTACTACTTTGGCTATGAATGTTCTGTGGGACCTAAAGAAAAACTTCAGGTGTGCTGTGTTAAAAAACAAAGCAACTGACTTTGAAGAAACTGGAGAACAAGTAACCAAGTTGATTACCTATAAGGCAACTAGCCATCAGGATTACATTCCTGTACTTCTCCTAGTAGATGATTTTGAAGAACAGGAAAATGTCTATATTCTACAGAATACCATCCATTCGATTTTAGTAGAGAAGGGTTTGAGATATGAAAAAACATTGGTAATTATCTTAAACTGTATGAGAAATCAGAATCCTGATGAAAGTGCAAAATTAGCAGACAGTATTGCACTAAAATACCAACTTTCTCCCAAGGAAAGAAGAGCTTTTGAAGCCAAACTGGAGGAAATTGAAAAGCAACACAAGAACTGTGAAAATTTTTATTCCTTCATGATCATGAAAAAAAATTTTGATGAAACATATATAGAAAATGTAGTCAAGAATATCCTAAAAGGACAGAATACTGACAGCAAGGAAGCCCAACTCATTTCTTTCCTGGCTCTACTCAACTCTTATGTTACTGACTTTACAATTTCAGTGTCACAGTGTGAAATATTTTTGGGAATCACAGGCATTAGTACACCCTGGAAACCTGAAAGCCTAGAAGACGAGATGGGGACCTATTCCACACTTCTAATCAACACAGAAGTGGCAGAATATGGGGGATGTGCAGGCGTGCGCATCATTCACCCTCTGATTGCCAAACGCTGTCTGAAAGAACTAGAAAGAAGCTATCACTTGGATAAATGTCAAATTGCATTGAAGATATTAAGAGAGAATTTATTCTATGATTCTGGAATAGGAAGAGACAAATTTCAACATGATGTACAAACTCTTCTGCTTACAAGACAGCGCAAAGAGGATGGAGATGAAACAGACACTTTGTTTTCTCCATTAATCGAAGCTTTACAGAATGATGAAGTTGAAAGGGTCTTGACTGAAGGAACTCTTCGATTCCCACAAAATGCATTTATTTGTCAGGCCTTAGCAAGACATTTCTACATTAAAGAGAAGAACTTTGACACTGCTCTGGACTGGGCAAATATGGCCAAAAGGAGAGCACCTAAAAATTCCTATATCTCAGATACACTTGGTCAGGTCTACAAAAATAAAATCAAATGGTGGTTGGATGCAAACAAAAACTGTAGGGATATCACTGCAAATGATCTAACACAGCTTCTAGAAGCTGCAGAAAATGCATCAAGAGCTTTCAAAAAATCCCAAGAGCAAACTGATAGGAAAGACTCTTATGAAACAGAGACCTGGTCACTACAGAAGTCCAAAAGAAAATATGACATGTATAACACAGCTGGTTTCTTGGGTGAAATAGAAGTTGGTCTTTACACTATTCAGATTCTTCAGCTCACTCCCTATTTCCACAAAGAAAATGAATCATCTAAAAAAAATATGGCAGAATTTTTATCAGGAAAGAGGAATATTCCTACAAAACCAAAAAATGAATATTATTTGGCTCTAACTAAGTTCACTTCCTACTTACAAAATTTACAACCGGATATTAAAAAGTGCTTGGACTTTTTTACTGATTATATGGGTCTTTTGAAAACAAGGAATATCCAAAAAGAAATAGCGGAGGTCTTATTAAGCAAGAAAATCAGACGTTGTTTCATTCAATATAGAGAACATTTCTGCTATGTGGATGTGGCTCCATTACAAAGCAAAGAGAGCCAGTTACTACAAGAGGAGAATTGCAGGAGAGATCTAGAAGCTTTGAAAGCAGACAGGTTTTCTGGACTTCTGGAATATCTTAATCCAAATCACAAAGAGGCTGCAACCGATATGGAAAGTATAGTGAACAAATACATTTTTCTCCTTCAGGAAAATCCAAACAAACGGCTGGCAAAGGAGAAACAAAATTTCATTTTGGCCAACATTATTCTCAATTGTCTAAAACCCAATTCCAAGTTTATTCAGCCACTTACTGTACTTAAAAAACATCTCAGAGAAGTGTTACAATTCGTAGAACTAAGTCACCTATACCCAGACCCTTATTTCTTGGCCTGCCTCCTGTTCTGGCCAGAAAATGAAGAGCTAGATGAAGATTCCAAGTTAATGGAAAAGTATGTTTCATCCTTATATAGATCCTTCAGGAGACAGTACAGGAGCATGTGCAGGTCCAAGCAGCCGAGCACACTTTTCTACCTAGGGAAAAAGAGAGGTCTCAACAGTCTTGTGCATAAGGCCGAGATAGAGCAGTACTTCAGTAAAGTACAAAATATAAATTCCTTCTGGCAGAGTGGAGATGTGTGGAAAAAAAAGGAAGTCAAAGACCTTCTGCGCCGTCTCACTGGTCTGGCTGAAGGCAAGAAAATCTCTATTGAATATGGAACAGAGAAAAAAATAAAAATACCAATGACATCTGTTTATTCAGGTCCACTCAGAAGTGGTGGCAACATAGAAAGAGTGTCTTTCTACCTAGGGTTTTCCATTGAAGGCCCTCTAGCATATGACATAGAAGTTATTTAAGAAGACATATTAGCTCAAATATGTTTATTCATATTTCTCTCTGATCTTATTCCCTCTATCCCCATGGCATTTTAATGGCATTATTAGCTTACCTTTGACTATAGGTTTTGCTTTCGTCTCCCCCAGTAAATTAAAAGTCTTTGTAGGGCATTAAACATGTCTACACACAGAGCTTGGCACACTGTAGAGCAGCAGTTCTCAACCTGTGGGTAGCGACCCTTTTGGCGGTCGAACTACCCTTTCACAGGGATCACCTAAGACCATCCTGCATATCAGATATTTACATTACAATTCATAACAGTAGCAAAATTACAGTTATGAAGTAGCAACGAAAATAATTTTATGGTTGGGTCACAACATGAGGAACTGTATTTAAAGAGCCAGAAGGCTGAGAACCACTGCTGTAGAGTCAATTGTTCAATGTTTTAAATATGCACTTTCAGACTAACATATTTAATTAAGAAGTTTCAATTGATATCCACTGGTGACATCATTACTGGTTGTATGTCAATAAAATCTGTTTAAATTCTATCACGCTTATGAATTTTCTGAATTATGAATTATTCCTTCGCTGTGAAAGCAGAAATATAAATTAGATGAATATGGAAGAGAAAGCCCCTCCTTAGTTTACTGAACTAAAAAACAGAGATCCACACCAGAGTGCCACTTCCTCGTCTTGGTATCAATAAAAACGTATGTGCAAGGTAAACATTCTGTTCCCATCCCCCATCTACCCCTACACACACACACACACACACACACACACACACACACACACGCAATTCCTTATACTCCTTGCCCTTCTCTCAATTCATTGCTATGGGAGGGGGATAAGAGAAGACAACCAAGTAGCCAAAAACTTGAACTCCATCCATCTTCTTGCTCCCATTTGGTACAGATGAAACTGTTCCCCCATTCTTGCCTCCTGTCAACACAGCCTTAGTTCCAACTGTTCTTTAGATCCCAACTCCCTGGCTTATTTTTTCATTTACTACCCTCTTTACTTCTCAACCTGTGCTATATGAATGCTGTTTTCACTGTCAAGTCCTTATTTCACCCAACATTTTCAGAATATGGCTATTCTAATTTTTCCATCACACTCAGTTCAAGTAACCAACCACCAAGAAGTCTTCCCTGACCACTGTAACCCCTGCCTGATTAGGTAACTTCCTCATGGCAATATGTGCTCTCAGCTTTCCAGTGCTGGGAATGCCATCTCAGAAGCTTGTTCTTAGACTTAACACCAACCAGAACAGCCACAAACAGCTTAGAGGCTCAGATTTTAAGAGATATCTATTGCCTATGAAGTGAAACATATGATAATATAGATGAAACTCAATACTTAACAAATATATATTTATTTACCCATTACTTTATATCTCCCTACTAGAGGCCCAGTGCACGATTAAATCATGCATGGTTAGGGTCCCTTGTCCTAGCTGCAATCAGGGCCATGTCTGCCGCCCAGCATTGCTCCTCACCTCCATAGCCCCTGCCCTGTGAACCTCCACGCTCACAGCCCCCACCCCACGAGGCTCTTCAGCCTCAGCCATGCCTGCCCTGCAAAGCTCCACACTCAGCCCCAACCTTGCAAGGTTCTTTGGCCTCAGCCGCCCACACCCCATGACGCTCCTCCGCCTCAGCAGCCCCACGAAGCTTTATACTAATAGCCCCAGCCCCGCGAGGCTCCTGGGCCTCAGCCGCCCACGCCCCACGACACTCCTCCACTTGAGCAACCCCGCAATGCTCCACACTCACCACCCCCACCCCATGACGCTCCTCCGCCTCAGCCGCCCCGGGAGGCTCCTCGCTAACAGCCCCCACCCCGCGAGGCTCCTCAGCCTCCATGGCCCCACCCTGCCACACCATGAGAGCCGGACTGGTGGACTGGTCGTTTGATTGTTTGGGCCCACAGCTCTCTCCTCCTGCTGCCGCACCGTGAGCGACCAGGGGCCCACAGCTCCTGCTTCCTCAGCTCCCTAGCCTGCTGTTTGGTCATCCGTCTGGTCGTTTAGGTCATGACGGCACCTGGCTTTTTATATATTAGAATAATATAACTTAGAAATTACAGACTTTAAACCTAATTCCTCTTGTCCTCAAGATGCCTATTTCCTATCAGGGTTCTTTTCACCAGTTTCTGTGAATCTTTGGGGAATACTCAGAGTCTCCACGAATAGGTCCCTGTTGTTAGAAGCCGCATCTACTGCTGAACCTGCTCCAAATTGCGGCTTCCCTCTTCTGCAGCCCACCTGCCCATTTGGTAGTAGGCTCTTCCATGTGGCTACATACCCTAAAGTGCTCACAGGCCAGTCCCTTCATCCTTCATAACTCAGTTAAGACTGGGCTACAGTATTTAGTTATACTTAACTAAAGGCTTGACATAAGAGGAAAAATGTTATAATAGAAGGATAAACCCTGTTATATATTCCTGTCATCCTTGACTACCCTCAGAGTTTATAGGCCCAGCTTCTATACAAGGTTTTTCAAGGGGGTTCCCTCTCCTCAGCACCTCTTTCAATAACCATGTTGTAGAGTATCCCTTGCTCAACTCTCCCAGATGAGACAACCCCTACACCCCAATCCTTGACTGGGATATTAGGCTATAGACCTTCTAAGGTCCCCTGAAAGAATTATGTGGGATTTTTTTCTGAAAAAAATAAAATAAAATGCAGAGATGTCACCCCACCCACAATGAGGACAAGGTTTTACATTATTATGGAGAGAAGTTCAACTCCCCTTTTCAGAAGAGATTCTTTACTCTTGAAGAATCAAAGAGCCCATTGAAATGCTTTCCCCAAAACAAATGCTTAGTCTGTCTTCAAAGGTGAATTTGTATTCTATATACAGGAAATTTTAGTCTTAAATTCCAGTTTATCCCATTCCTATCATCTATATTTCAAAAATAATGGGGTCCAATTTCTGCTCAAGAAAGTCCATTGAAAATAAAAACAATTTTAACTGATTTTTTCCCTTTTAAAAAATATATTTTTATTAGTTTCAGAGAGAAAGGGAGGAGATAGATAGAAACATCAATGATGAGAGAGAATCGCTGATCCGCTGCCTCCTGCACGCCCCTTAGTAGGGATCAAGCCCACAACAGCAACCTGGGCATATGCCCTGATGGGGAATCAAACCGGTGATCTCCTGGTTTCTAGGTCAATGCTCAACTGTTGAGCCACACACCTGGCTGGGCACTGATTCTTTTCTTCAAACTTCCTCACCTTTCTCCCTTTCTATCTCTCCCTCTCTCTCTCTCTCTGTCTCTGTCTCTCTCTCTCTGTCTCTCTCTCTACTCTCTTTCTCTTTCTTTGAATTGCCATTGGGGAAAACAAAGTATAAAAAGAAACTGTTGGACTAAGTATTTGTGATACTGCTTGTTAATTCTACCACTTCTTGCCTCTACTCCTTACTCATGAGGACTCAGTACCCTCAGGTTATCTGCAGCTTGCTCAGGACTCCACCTACTCCATAAATCATCAGCTCTACTCACATATGTAAATTAACTCACAACTGATAACAGCACAACAAATGGTTGCTCCAGTAGGTCTTATAATTTGGAAACACAGTAAACCAACACAGCCAGTGGGAAAAGTTCATACTTAGAAATGCAAGCCAAACTGTGAGTCATTCATCCAGCCAGTATACATAGGTAGGTTAGAACTCTGGTTTTCTCATTTGCAAGATGAGGAAAATAAACTTGGTTTGCAAGCATCTGATGAGGAGTAAGCTAGATAAGCATGCCTTACATGTCTGCCACTCAGAAGGCTCTTACTAGGAAGCAAATTAACATCTTTATTGAGATAACTCACATACCATAAAATTCTCCCATTTAAAGTACATAATTCAGCCCTGTCTGGTTTGCCTCAGAGGGTGGCTGTGGGGAGCTGATATAGGGTTAAGCCTCGGACTGACCTGTTGGCAAAGTCACAAACAGGTCTTCCAAGTCTTAAACAACCCAATCCGAGAGGTGGCCGCTGATTTACACACGCTATCATTTAAAAAATAAAAAAGGGGGAATTTGCCAGAAGCCGGTCCATCCTTGCTGCTGACACAGTCGCTGTAGGGAAGAAACATCTGCACAGCATATGTTTCAAGGGACCTGGGGTATATGGCATACTGTTCTTAATATGTTTGCTCCCTTCTTAGCGCTATGTGTTTTAACCAAGGTCACCTCTCTGAGAAAGGTTGTTTCCCCAGGTGGGGATTTTTTCCTGGAGTTAGGGATTAACAGGACTAAGGAAGGGAATAAAACCCCTTAACTAAGTGCCAGGCGGGTAATTAATCACTTCAACTACGAACAATCACGCTTAAGCTACATAATCTTTACTTAGGATAATATCCTTCAGTTACTTCCTTGTAGCTTAACAGAACAATAGAGTAGTGACCTTGGGATGGAGATAACAAACACCCTAACCTTTGGAATAGAATGGATAGTATTAAAACCACTGGTATAACTACAGATGTAATAGGAGAATAAAAAGAGAACCTTGCTATGCTGATCAACTGAACACTGCCTCTGTGTCATTCCTTCCTTCTTCCCTGACTCCATCCACACCTTTGGGAACCCCTGGACCTGCTGGGGCTGGACCCCAACAGGTCGCGGGTTTGATTCCTGGTTAAGGGCATTTACCTCGGTTGAGGGTTCAATCCCCCCGCCCCCCCAGTTGGGGCACATGTAGGAGGCAACCAATCAATGTTCCTCTGTCATGTTGTCATTGATTTTTTTTCTTTTTCGCCCCCTTCCTCCCTCCCTTCCATTCTATCTGAAAATCAATGGAAAAAAATATCCTCACATGAGAATTAAAAAAAATTAAGTACACGTTTCAATGTCTGTTAGTATATCATTAGCACCATCAGCACAATCAATTTTAGAACACTCTCATCACCCCAAAAGAAACCATGCACCCACAACACTCAATCACCATTCACCCCTTCCCCTAACCCCTGGCAAAAACTCTCTGTCTCTATGTATTTGCCTATTCTGGACATTTCATATAATTGGAGTCATACAATATGTGGTCTTTTGTGAATGGCTTTTTTCACTTTGCATAATGTTTTCAAGATCCATCCATGTAGTATCATGTGTCAATTCTTCATTCCTTTTTATTGTCATATAAATTTTCATTGTATAAATAGACCACATTTTGTTTAGAATTAAAGGCAATTTACTTTTATAAAACACTATATCAATATTTTTTTATTGATCTAAGAAGGGTGTATTTTACCAACTTTGCTTGAACTTAAACACTGTGTTGCTCCATTTCAGTCTTTGGTTAAAGGGACATAGTCACTGATACTCTAATTCAAGCCCCTTCCCCTAACAACACAACCTTAGTTTTCTCACACTATATTGTTTATCCATTTTCCAACACTCATCCTCATATATTGCATTACATCAATTTATATGCTTTTAATTAAAAATATTTCTTCAATAGTTAAAAAACTAAGTATCACATTGGTAAGAGGGAACAGAACAGTTAGATAAAAACATAACAAAACATATCCGTAGTTCTTTTAGTTCATACTCATGTCCAAATTAAGTATAACCTAAAAATAAAATTATACCCAGGATGCTTTTTCAAACAATTTGAAGTATTTATTTTTTCATTCTTATTTGAGAGAGAAAATATTATTCCTGAGTATCAAATATGCATAAGTGATCTAAAAGGCAGAGTATCTTTAAACGTGGTTGGCTTCTACTGAGCACTATGAAGCCAATAGTGCTCAGTAAAAGCCAACCATGTTTATTAGTAAATATCTCAGCAGGGGTGAAAAAATAAAGACTGTTTATATCACCAAATCCCTTGTAGAACAATCATTGTATTTTCCCATATTAACAATGCTTTCAATATTTCCTCAAAACATATGATGAAATACACAAAGAGACTGGATTAAAGAAAATTAAACTTATATTAAACTTGGTATTCCTCTGAAGGGATAACTGGTGTATTAGTTTGGAAATAGCTATGATATGAAATACACACCCAATGTGGGATTTATAAACATGTGAATAGTACTTAAAGTTAACAAATAGACTCTTAGCTAAGAGAAATGTAACAATAAGGAAGAAATTCTTAAAGAGAAGTCAAAGGTCAATGGCCTGCTTAAAGCTGAATAACCACATGCTCTAAGTCTAACCATTCTTTTTTTAAAAGCATTATGTGAAATAGAGACTCTTGTCCATGCATACCTAGTCCCTGTGGGAAAGTTGGCCCTTCCAAGGTAGACAGCTGACAATGTTGTATCTGACGCTCATAGGGCACAAGCCAGTTCCTGAAGGGATCAGCTCTTCAAGGAGCTTCATGTGTTCAAAAACTGAAGATGAGTATTGAGTATAAATAGCCACAAGAAGATTCAACTTGTTCTTACAGTCTTAGAAACATGGAAAATATCATTCAAAGTGAGTTATGGTATATGATACATGGGTCCATCCAGAAAGAAAAATCAGTAATAGCTAGAGAGTTAACAGTAAATATCCATGTGGTTTGCTATTATTTAAAAGGTATCTCAATTGTCTGCAAAGGAGAAAGATCTGCCTGGTAGGATACAATATCTATATGTTATCCTCATGATGTCACTTTATCCTAGTTATTTCAACCAACTATATTAAGTTTCTAACTGCTCACGCAATGTGTATAAAGCAGATTTGTTTTGTTAGCTCATCTTGGCAGTTCTGAAAATATGCTCATTACAGATATTGCAAAAACAAACATTTGCCAATGGGTGCCACATCCGACCACTCCTAAGAGGGTGAGAGCATACTTGATATTATAGCATCAGGCCAGGTATTATGGATACCAATGATACTAAATCAACTGTTATTCATAGATGGAGGATGGGGGTAAAATCGTGGTGCCTGGCAGCCTCAGACTCATGATACTGATGTGCTGAATATCATTATTTCTTTATTCCTACACTAGCAGGAGAGATGACATGAGTTCCTTATTTCATTTTGATTTATACAGTAGCTGACACACAGACTTACCATATCTTAAAGAGTACTGCTTCTGGTACAAGTTTTGACAAAGCCTTGACAGTTGTTTATAAAATTAAATACAAACCTATTTGATCAAGCAATTCCATGTCAAGGTTTTTACCAAAGAGAAATGAAGACACATGTCCACAAAAATACTTGTGCAAAAATAATCATAGCAGCTTTATTCATGGCTACCAAAAACTGAAATAACTGGGATGGGATGTCTATTTAAAGGAAATTGGATAAATAAATTGTGTTATATTGACACAACAGAATACATCTAAACATCTATAATAATCTATAATAATAAAAGTATAATATGCTAATTAGACAGGACGTCCTTCTTTGCATGAATTTCATGCATCGGGCCTCTAGTTTGACAATAAGAAAAGAACAAACTACTGATACATGCAACACTAGGGCCAATCTCAATTACCTTATGTTGAATAAAAGAATCTAGTCACAGAGGAGTATATAGTATATGATTCCATGTGCATGAACACCTGGAGCATGTACAACTAATCTCTGGCGGGGAAAAAAATCAGAAGAGTGACTTCCTCTGGAGGACATTAGGAGTGACTGGGGAGGGACATGCCATACAGAAATGTTTTATATCTAGATTGCGGTGTGGGGTATTCCAGATTGTCAAACTACTTGTGCCCTAGTCATATTAGTTAGGGTTCTCCAGAGAAACAGAACCAAGAGGATATAAATAAACATAGACATATGTGTGTGTGTATATATACATGTATCTATATATGCTTATATACATATCCTATATAATAAAAGGCTAATATGCACATAGACCGAACAACCAATTGGTAGTTATGATGTGCACTGACCACCAGGGGGCGTGTGCAGAACATGGCAGGTGTTGGCCACGGAGGGATGGTGGAGCAGGTGAGTGGGGGCGCCAGACCAAGACGGGGCTCCAGTCACCGTCATCATGGCAAGCCTCTGGTGGTTACTGAAAATTCTTTGCTCCCACACACCATGGTTCTGCCCGGCACACGCACCTGCTGCCAGTGCTGTCCCTGCTTGCACTTGCAGCCAGTGCTGGAGCTGCCACTTGTACCCCCTGCCAGTGCCTGGCGCCGGTTCTGATCACTCGGCGCCATGAGCAGTGCAAGTGGCAGCTACCAGGCCAGATTGCCCCTAAAGACTTCTCCACCGCCCCCTGCTCCTGAGGGGCGATCAGGACAGCAGCCACCGTTCACACCCGCTGACGGCACAAGCCCCAATAGCATTTAGTGCATGGGAGCAGCGGCAGCGGGAGCGGGGCTGCCAGCAGACAGGGGACCGGGGGCCACAGTGGGAGGGGTCAGGTGGGGTCATGAAGGATGGGCCAAGACCCGCCCCCGTGCCTACCACAACCTCGTGGCCCACAGTTCTTTTCAAGGTGCACTAATTCATGCACTGGGCTCCTGGTATAAATATAACTCTGTGACTCACTTTCTTCAGCTATAAAATGGAGATAAAAATAGCATCTAACTCAGAGGATTTTTACTAAGATTAAGTAAGTTAACACTGCATGGGACATAGTAAGTGCCCAATAAATGTTTAAAACCCGTATAAAAACCTGTGTGAATCAACAGTGGGATGTGGAAACCAAAAGCTAATTGAGTATACACAATAAGTATTAGCACCTGCTGTTAATTTTTTAAATGTTCATTGTTTTTGTGGCCCTTAGGCAGTTCTTTGCCCTGAGACTGACCTTAAAAAGATAAATCCCTGCAAAGTGGCCATGGGGCTGGGGGACCCTAACCCTGGTCTGCCTGCAGGACTAATTCAGAGACCCTTAGCATTTATAGAGGGCTCAAATGTCTCTGAAAGCCATTCCTTTACACTTTAGGAAAACATATGGATGGTTAGCCCTCTCTGGAAGGCCAGGGAAAGACCAACCTAAGCTGTTTCCTACCAGGAGCTCCACAAGGCTCCTAGCAACAATGAAAACCAGTATTCCCAGAGGATCCACTCAGACTGTCCCAGAGTTTATCTATAGCCAAGATAACAGGGCTCTCAGCAGTCCTCAGAACTCTCAAGCAAAGAACAGATTTGAAACCTTTGGGTTTTAATCAAACAGACCAGAAGGTGGCAGAGTAACAGTTAAAAAAAAAAAAAGGCATTTTACAGAGCAAAATAAACTTAGCTCTAGGAAAACGAAACTGAAAGGCAGCAGATGACGGGCTTCCTTTCCTGTATCTGCCAGTTTCGACACACCCGTTTCTGAGACACACCCTGTTGTTTCTGAGCCAGTTAGAGCTCAGACTGAGGTAAAAGCAGAGTATAAATAAACGTTCATGAAAACTCTACGGAAGAAAATGTCTTTTTCTGACATTGTAGGAGGAAGAAAACACAGACATTACATGTTTTCTGCACTGAAATCCATGGTTTTCCTCCCATTTATGTAGAAGAAATTTGCAAGGCAATCTGGGTAAGTACAATATCTATTATCACTATCATTATTACTATCTATAGAAGCATTTTATTGAATAGGAAGAAATCTACTTTTCAATTAGAATATTGTAATATACCCCAAAATAAAAAATAATATTTAAGCCTAGACATTCTAAACTTCATTTCTGTGACAGGAGTTGGCTTTATATTAGTTGAAAAATGAGTCATAACATTCCATAAAAGGTGCAGTTGTTAACTAAAGGCACTTTTATTGATGAAATTCTCCAAGGCATTAGCATCTTCAGAAAGAACATTTAATGAAAATTTAAAGATATGCTTTACATTAATCAAAGATACTTTCTACCATCCACTCTAAGAAGTAGGCAGCTGCCAGAATCTATCTGAGGATAGATTCTCAGATATTTAGTGTCAGATGACAGATTCAGAGAGACAGAACAGAGACTGCTACAGGAAGTCCTTGAAATTATGGCAGCTATACATTCCTGCTAAATGTCCTAGGTTCTTATGTCTGATTTCCTCCAAAGCAAGGAACAAGGGGCTGTGGGGTTACATTTCTAAATCAAGGCCTGAAATTCAACTTTCTTTAGAAAAGCTGACAAAGCCTACAGTTAACAAATAAATGTATGTGGGTTTAATCATGTAACAAATTGTTCCCTTTTTTATAGTGGTTGCTGAGAAGCTCAGAACCAAAATTTTAGGCCACTTCTAGTAAAGTATATAAAACTGAAAAGTTATTTTAGACACTAACTTTACTCCATAGCTTCATTTTTTTCCACCTTCTATCTTCCCTAATTAGTCTTCCCCCTGATTTTTTAAAAATTGATTTCAGAGAGGAAGGGAGAGGGAGAGAGAGAGAGAAACATCAATGATGAGAGAGAATCATTGATCGGCTGCCCCCTGCACGCCTCTTCCTGGAGATCAAGCCTGCAACACAGGCATGTGCCTTTGACTTTGACTGGAATCAAACCTGGGACCCTTATCCATAGGCTTTATCCACTAAGCCAAACCAGCTAGGACTCTCTCCCGCCCCACCCGCCAATTTCTCTAACCCAGGGTTTTCACATATGTGTGATCCTGTATAAGTTTCTGAAATATCTAAAAAAATTTTGGAACAAGAGAGGATATAAAGGAATCATTAATATGTCAAACACCTCTGAAAAGTAGTGTAAATGTGGAAAACATAGAAGTTAGCAATCATTCTTCCAGTGCAGCAATTTTCAACCTTTTTCATCTCATGGCACACATGAACTAATTATTAATATTCTGTGGCACACCAACATATATATTTTTTGCCACTCTGACAACAAATAGGTATAATTTTGATTCCAGACAGCTATTGTTGTGTTGGCTATTGTCATTTTTTTATTTGACAATCTAAGGGAAAAGAGGTTAGTGCCCCTGACTAAATAGTCAGGTATTGCATGTTTGAAATTTCTTGGGACACACCGGTTGAAAATCACTGCTCTAGTTAATATCCTCCCAACATCTTCAACAATTTATTTAAAGTACATTATTGAAAGACCCTCATAAAGGCTTTAGAGGAAGCAGTGTGAAACTTCAAGCTGTTTAATCATGACTTAAAAATCATAGACATAGACAACAAAATGGTGGTTATCAAAGGGGAATGGGAATGGAGGAGGATGAAGAGGGCAAAGGGGGTCAAATATATGGTGACAAAAGGAGACTGGACTTTGGGTGGTGAGCACACAATACGATATACAGATGATGTATTATAGAACTGCGTACTTGAAAGTTATATGTTATTAACCAATGTCATCCCAATAAATTTTATTTTTTTTAAATATAAAAGATCCATAATCTGGTAGAGAAAATAGTCAAAAGCCATTCCTTTTTTATTTGCTCACATTCCCAACCAAACATTCAGTCCTGGCACCCCATTCACCTGGCTTTGTGTTTCATGTGTACATGGTATGCAGCTCATGGATGAATAAAATAATCCATCTAATTCAACACTCAGTCTCATAATCTGATTTTTGAGGTATTACATAGGAGATAAGGGCTGAGTTTATAAAACTGTTACTGGAAATCAGGGAGACTCCTGGAGAAGTACAGTGGGGCCTTGACTTATGAGTGTCCCGACTAACGAGTTTTTTGAGATACCAGCTGTCTCTCCGCTGATTTTTTGCATTGAGTTGATAGAGTAATTTGAGTTAATGAGCTCCTTAATGAGCTCCTTAACGAGCTCAGTCTTGGAACGAATTAAACTCGTAAGTCAAGGCCCCACTATATACTGATAGGATGGGGCAGGAGATGGGGCAGGAGAACTCCAGGTATGAGGATTTAGGAGCCTGAACACAGCTGGCAAGGGTGCCCCCTGCTTTAGGTATGACAGTAGTGTGGGTACAACAGAAGTGAGCTGTACACTGATTTACAGGGTGGGGTAGATGAGATTTAGATGGGCATATGAAAATGTCTCACATAGCAGAGTTATGGTGGTCCATTTAGATGGACAGTAGGATCAGATTTTAGACAACTATAAAACCAGTATGAGTCAACAGTGGCATGTAAAACGAAAAGCTGATCCCGTGATTAAGGCTGCAATAAATCTCTAGTGTAACTTTCAGACCTCATATGTCCAGAGTTGAGTTAATCATTATCCATGATTGGTAACATACCATTATCTTTTTCTATGCAAGTATCTTTTTTATTTTCTTCATCTGTTTATTTTACCATGCATTTTGGAGGCGTCATTGACTTTTCATATGATGTATAATTTCTATGAAATGAACAGATCTTAAGGGTACAGCTCTATGAAATTTTTGTGTATTCATCAGTGTAACCACTAACCAAACCAAGATATAAAATTATCAATCTTAAAAAAATAAACAACAAAGGTTGTCGAGCAGCAAATTAGTTTATTTGGGAATAGCAGAAGAATTGCAATTTTGGACTTGCAAACTATGGTGGACCATAGCTAAGTACAAAATAACAAAAGGGAGGTCAGTTTGGGAGGGGATTTTTGGAGGATATTGAGGAGGGTTGTTTTAACAGGAGCACATCAGTGGGGGTAGGAGGGAGTGTACAAAGTTGTGGCAGTTTCTTATTGGCAAAGAGTGAAAAGCAGTTGCTGTTACTGAAACAAGCAGGGAAGAGGAGAGCTCTCCCTCCATGGCTTCCCAGCTCCATGTTGAATAAGGTTTCCTTTATTCATTTTACAAAGTATTTTTTGTGCCACTCCCCAGAAAATATTGCCCTGCCAGAAGATACCCACTGAATTCTACTATAATAGATTAATTTGCCTGTTCTAGAACTTCATAGAAATGGTACCTTACATTATGTTTTCTATCATTACTGGCACATTTAACTTTATTAAAACTTCCAAATAGTTTCCCAAAGTGGCTAAAACAATTTATATTTCCACCAGAAATGTATGAGCATTCCACTGACTCTATCTCACCACCACTATTTGGTATTGTCAGGCATTATTTTTAGCCATTATGCTAGGTATACAGTATTATCTCATTGTAGTTTTACTTTGCATTTCCATGATGGTTAAAGATTCTGGGGCAGTTTTAGATTCCAATTCATCACATCCACCCATGTGACCATGAAAAGCCCCACTGGTTTCTTTTCCTTCCAACAGGCCAGGTCTAGTCCTCAACCTCAGCCTAGAATGAGCAAATGCCCCAAAGCTTACATAAGAAGGGATCTTCCATGGCCATCAACAGATGAGTGGATTAAAAAACTGTGGTACATCTACACAATGGAATTCTACGCTGCGGTAAAAAAGAAGGAACTCTTGCCTTTTGCAACAGCATGGATGGAACTGGAGAGCATTATGCTAAGTGAAATAAGCCAGTCAGAGAAAGATAAATACCTCATGATTTCACGCATTTGTGGAATATAGAGAACAACATAGACTGATGAACAGGGACAGATCCAAAGACAGAGAAACAGCGATCAGACTATTAATCCCCAGAGGGAAAGTAGGGGAGGGAGGGGGCAAGGGGAAGAGATCAACCAAAGGACTTGTATGCATGCATATAAGCCAAACCAATGGACATGGACAACAGGGGGATGAGAGCATGAGGGCCAAGAGGAGGTTGGGGATTTAATGGGGGAGATGAGGACACATTTGTAATACCTTAACTAATAAAGAATTAAAAAAAAAAAAAAAAGAAGGGATCTTCCTTCTCTGGAATTCTGATTCAACTAGTCCTTGTCATGAAGTCCATCTACAACTCTGTAATAACTTCAAAAATATGTTTTGTCATTTATCTGACTTCTTTTTTCCTAGTTGTTATAGTGGGAATGCTGGTGTCCCGCTGGAATCTACTACATCACACTGGGAAGTGGGACTCCTTCCATTTCTTCTTCAGTCAGTTTTGGTAAATATATTTTTCAAGAAATTTGTTCAGTTCACTTCAGTCTTCAAATTTACAGCATCTGATATTTGTGCCATCTCATTTTTTCTTGATCACTCTTTCCACAGGTGTGTCAATTTTATTACTCTTTATCAAGAACAATTTTTGGGCTTCCTTGATTCTCTCTCTTGTAACTCTGTTTCCATTTTATAAATTTCTGCTCTTATCTTTATTTTTTCCTTGCTTTCATTTAGTTCTGCTTTATTCTGTTGTTCTTTGAACTTATTAAATTGACATTAGTGTATGCTTTTTTCTAGTTTTATAAAAGCATTTAGACTATAAATATCCTCTCCAAGTATTATTGACACTGTATCTTAAAATTTTTTAATGCAGCACTTTAAAATAAAAATTGTATATATTTAAGGTACATAATGATTTTATGTACATACTAGAATTGCAATGCAAAAAATTCATGCAAGAGTAGGCCTTCCTTCCCCCGGCTGCCTGCACTGACTTCCCTCTGGCACCTGGGACCCAGGCTTCCCTCACAGCCCCAGCTTCATCCAGAAGGTTGTCCAGAAGGATGTCTGGAAGGATGTCCAGCCTAATTAGCATATTATGCTTTTATTATTATAGATGTATAGTGACATGATTACTATAGTCAGGCTAATTAACATATTATCTCCTCACACAGATATCATTTATTTTTGTGATGAGTGTACCTGAAATTTACTCTCTTAGCATATTTCCAGCATTCAAAAGAGTACTATTAAGTATATTCATCATGCTTATACATTAGCTCTCTAGACATCTCTACATAACTGCAAATTTGTAGTTTTGCCAACATCTGCCCATCCCTTTCCTCTCCAACCCCTTGTTATCCCTTTTACTATGAGTTTGACTTTTTTATTAGATTTCACATATAAATGAGAAATACAGTAACTGTCTTTCTCTTTCTGGCTTATTTAACTTAGTATAATATCCTCAAGTTTCATCCACGTTGTCACCAATGGCAGGATTTCCTTCTTTCTGGTGGCCGAAAATATTCCATTATGTGTATATACACAATATATTCTTTATCTATTGGTCTTTCGACAGGCACTCAGGTTGTCTTTTTATCTTGGCTGTTGTGAAAATGCTACAATAAACATGTGAGTGCAGATAATCTCTTTTAGATAATGATTTCATTTCCTTCTGATATATACCCAGAAGTGGAATAGTTGAATCATATATAGTGTGTGTGAAGATTTTCTGTGGCAATATGTATATGCATTCTCTAAGGCAGTGATGGTGAACCTATGACACGCGTGTCAGAGGTGACACGCGAACTCATTTTTTTGGTTGATTTTTCTTTGCTAAATGGCATTTAAATATATAAAATAAATATCAAAAATATAAGTCTTTGTTTTACTATGGTTGCAAATATCAAAAAATGTCTATATGTGACATGGCACCAGAGTTAAGTTAGGGTTTTTCAAAATGCTGACACGCCTTGCTCAAAAGGTTCGCCATCACTGCTCTATCCACTGAACCAAACCGGCTAGGGCAATAAAAACATATTTTAAAAATCCAGTTTTCTTTGAAGTTCTGGGACTATACAAATGATCTATTTAATATTGAATGAACTGTAGAAGTTTGTGTTTTTGAGGAATTGGTCCATTTCATTTGAGTTGTCAAATTGTTCATAGTAATCCAATATTGCCCTTTTGATATCTGAAAGTTTTAAAATGATATCCACTGTTTCATTTCTGATACTGGTAAATGTGTCTTCTCTTTTTTATTCTTTTTCAGTCTTGCTAGAGATTTGTCAATTTTATGATCTTTTCAAGTAAGCAGATCTTTACATCACTGACTTTCTCCATTATACTTCTGTTTTCAATTTATTTTTATTCTTTATTATTTCCTTTCTTCTATTTGCCTATATTTTATTTTGCTCTTCTTTTTCAAAGTTGTCTAGGTTTCTGTGTTAAGAGCTTAGATCAAGCATGTCAAACTCAAAGGCTAACACGGGCCAAATAAACAAGGTTTAAATTTATGTGGGCCGCAAAAAAAACCCCAAAAAACCACAAAAGCTTCAATTTTCATAAACAATTTTGATAGACATGCTGAATTCAAAGGGCTGAAATGAGTAATCATTAACATAAAATAATAGAAAATTTTAATAAAAATTAATATTTTTTCTTGAACATTAACTTACCAGACACTGAAAAACTGCACAAATTAATAAGCGTAATATAAATAAATCTGTTTCTTGTTCTCTGAAAGTGAAATATGTCCTATTGCGCACACCAAATAAGTCAGTACAAGACTAATGATGTGGCAATTGGCTGCTAAAATATTCGCTACCAGTATTAGTGGAGAGAAATGGTGCACCTATGTGTAAGGTGCATAAGGGAAATGAATGCAACACGATTATAGTAATCAGTCATTAGCGAGCATTGTAGTTCATTATTAATAATTATGTATAACAGGACATTGTAAAAATTAGTTATGAAATTTTTATTAAAACGTTTCTTACATACCATTATATTGACTGTGCCACAAAAATATTCATGTGGGCCGCATGTGGCCTGTGGGCCATGAGTTTGACATGCTTGGCTTAGATTGTTTTGAGACTTTTCTTCTTTCTAATATATGCATTTATTATTGTTCCTTTTAAACTGTTTTAACTGTGTCCCTCAAATTTTGATATGTTGTATATTCATTTCCATTCACTGCAATGTCTTTCTTTTACTTTTCTTTGGTCATGAATTATTTAGGAATGTATGGCTTTAGTGTTTAGTAATTTTCCTTTTCTTTCATTATCAGTTTATAAGATTCCATCATACATATTTTATATGATTTCAATTTTTTTAAATTTGTTGAACTTTGGATATGGTCTATCTTGGACACTTAAAAAGACTGATATTCTGCTGTTGTTGGATGGAGTGGTCTGTGATTTAAAACCTGTTGGTCAATGGTGTTGAATTCTTCTCCATTCTCACTAATGTCCTGTGTAGTTTAGTTGTTCTATCAACTATTAAAAGATGTTGAAATATCCAACTATAATTGTGGATTTGCCTAAAACGAAAAGTTCTATCAGTTTGCTTCAAATGTTTTGCAACTTTCTTGTTTGGTGCAAACACTGTAGGATTGCTCTGGAGTCTTGTTGGATAAACCTGTTTATCAGTACATAATATTCCTCTGGGTAATATTCTTTGCTCTGAAATCTATTTTATCTATTCCTGAGTTTATTAATTAATGTTTGTATTATATATTTTGCCCATGCTTTTACTTTCAACCTATCTATATTGTTTTATTTCGAGTATCTTGGGTCATGTTTTTAACCCAGTATACCAATTCTGCCTTTTAGCTTCTGTATTTAGGCTACTTATATTTAATGTCATTATTTATATGTTAATAATTTTGTCTACTTTTTTTTTCTTTTTATTCTCTAATTTTCATATCTCTACCTTATTTTCCTGACTTCCTGTATGTTATTTGAAATTCTTTCACAATTCCACCTTTATCTACAGTCTTTTTAAGTATATAACTTTGTATAGCTTTTCCTAGTGGTTGCTCTAGATATTGCATTATATATATGTACTAGAGGCCCGGTGCATGAAAATTCATGCACTGGAGGGAGGGTCCCTCAGCCTGGCCTGCCCCCTCTCACAGTCCGGGAGCCCTCAGGGGTGGGAGGCGACCCGGTGATCAGGGGAAGGCGACGCCCCATCACACCTCTGCTGCTGCCACTGCTGGCAGCGCAAGCCTTGGTTACTTGAGCCTTGGGCGGCCCTGGGTGGCTGGGCAGTCGCCATCCGAGGTTTGCCTGTGCCTTGGGCCAGGACTGGGGGATTCCGAAGGCAGGCATCCCAGCGGGGCTGAGGGGACTGGGCGCCGCCATCTTGTGGTGGTGGGCACTGCCATCTTTGAGAGCGGGGCAGCCAATTACCATATTCCCTCCTTATTGTCTGTGGGCATCGCCATTTTTGCGATGGCTTGAGGGTCAATTAGTATAGTCCCTCTTTATTAGGTAGGATAATTTATGACAGTGTAATGGTACTATTTTACTAGTTTGAGTAAAGTGAAGAAATCTTAGTTCCTATATATCCCTTTACCCTATCCACTTTTAATTATCTTAACTATTTCCACTATATACATTTAGAACCATGTCAGACAGTGCTTCAAGAAACAATTTAGAAAACCAACTAAGAGAAACTCTACCATATTTACTAATATTTTTGCTTACCATGTTCTTATTTCCTTCCTAATATTCCAAGGTTCCTTCTCTGATCATTTTCTTTCTGTTTAGATAACTTGCTTTAACCATTCCTTTAGGGTAGGCCATGTTGGTTGCATTATACATTCCCCGCATTGGTGCACAAGAGTTCCTTCCAATTTCTTCACATCCCCACCATACTTGTTATTTTCAGAGTCCTTTTTTTTTTTTTTAGCAATTATCATAATGGTTTTGAAATGATATATTATTGTAATTTTGGTTTGCTTTTCTCTAATGATTAGTGATGTTGAACATCTTTTCATATGCAAGTCCACTGTTCATTTTTTAATTGGATTATTTGTTTGGTTGTCATTGTTGAGTTATAGTTTTTACTATATTCTGGATACTATCAAGTCAGTTACATGATTTACAAATATTTCCTCCCATTCCATAGCTTGCCTTTTCATTTTGTTAATTGTGTCCTTTGATGCACATTAAGATGTAGCCCCACAAAAGGTGCTTATTTGAAGATTAGTATACCAAAAGCAATTTCCCTCTCCACTCATTTTTCTTTTCCCAGATAACTTAAAATTTGAACTTCTTAATCTATATAGGCTAAACTGCTGAAGGAAACTTCATTTAATTCACATTTTTTAAGAGGGCGTTAAATCTTCTAGGTTTCTCATTGTCATAGTGTTGTAAGGGAGTAAAATTCCCACCAAATTGCCTATTTTGACTATTTTGTATTACTATTTTGTATTACTGTAGCTGTGAGATATTTTACTTTTACTGATTTTTTTAGAGAGAGTGGAAGGGAGAGGGAGAGAGAGGAAACATCAATGTAAGAGTCAGTGACTGATTGCCTCCCATACGCACACTGACCAGGGGCCAAACCCACAAGCTGGGCATGTGCCCTGATAGGAAGTAAACCAGTGACCTTTTAGTACATGGGATGACACTTAACCAACTGAGCCATACCGGACAGGGCATAAGATATTATTCACTTTCTATGCATACAGAAATTACTAACCAAAAATAATAGCTTTAACCTTAGATCACACCTCCAGCATCTTTATGTCTCAAAGGGAAGGTAAATCCTAACCTTGAATTTATATCTACGTTTGAAGGCAATATTCCTGTGCATTATTTCATAGAAGTGGGCCTATATAACCTATTTGCCATAATTCCCCAAGCTAATCTCCTTTGTTAATTTGATTTCTTCCATGATGGATTCATTAAAATGGCTCACATTTAGGAGCCATTATGGATTATACTTAAAGCTATTTGGATTTTATGTTTTCTAATCAGTGCTATATTTCTGTAACCCAGGTGGCAATGAATATTCCAGATACTCATCTTCCAATTTGTAGACCAAATAGTAATGCCATTTGTTACTGCCCAGAAATAAGCTATTATCAATTATTATGTGAAAAATTAATTTAATTTTTTCTCTACCCAGCAAGCTATCCCAGAAGTCATGGAACAGAAAGGCTCCCACACCAAATTAAAATGCTTAAGGCACATGGCTTATTAAATCAATTTAAATACACAACAAAAAGCAGGGAGAAGATATGGGATAACATACTTTGGATAAGTTACAAGAAAGTAGAAGGTTCTTATTATCCCAGTTATGCAAGATCATATCTTCTCTTCTCTGCTGCATCGGCATTCTCCACCGACTATATAATTTTGAGAACCAGAG
Source organism: Myotis yumanensis (assembly GCF_028538775.1). Taxonomy (NCBI): domain Eukaryota; kingdom Metazoa; phylum Chordata; class Mammalia; order Chiroptera; family Vespertilionidae; genus Myotis; species Myotis yumanensis. The sequence continues at coordinate 47,452,364 of NW_027223760.1, read as the reverse complement.
TTGAGGACTGTCCAAGAGGGATCAACATATAGAAAATATAATGAGTCAATGACATGCACTTGCTCTAATCAAGTACAGAGAGATGCAGAGGGACTATAGCTATAGCTCATTAATCAGCCTTATAGCTATTCTGGATTTTATTTTTATTTCTTGAGTAGAGGACCCCAAAGATAAAGAAGGTGTCACCCAATTAAGACCCATTTAAGACCTTAAAAATACCAAGTGCTTCAATTGTGTCTTAATAATACTAATATCCATTTGGCCCTTCTATCTCTTCCTATGTTTAACACTCATATGTTCTATATACTTTATCTACACCTATCATAACATGTTTCACAACTACTTGCTTCTATACTTAGTTTCATATCTCCTCCTTATTTCACAAATACTTCTCTATTTAGTGTCATATATCCTCCTTTGTTTCTCTTATTTTCTATAGCAAAATTGAGTATTTTAAAATAATACCACTAACTCACATTATAGCAAACAAGCATTAATGAGGATGAAATGTCTCTATATATACTGTCTGGAAGTGCCCCCAACATACAGTTAGTGAATAAAGCAAGGTGACAAGAATTGTGTATACTGTGCTGTCTTTCATTGCGGGATGGGGGGTAGGCGGGGGGGGGGGGGGAGAGCTTGTATTTGGTAGCATTTTTCTGGTAGGATACAGAAGAAACTGGTAACACTAATTTCCTCTCAGGAGGATAACTAGATGGCATGCACATTCTTTGAACGTTTAAAGCTGCATGAGACATACATACTACCTACTGAAAAATTGGTTGATTACTTTAAAATGTATTTATAAAATATTAATTATCTATTTTTCTATATACAGATATCAGAATGGCCGCACAACTAAACCTGCCAGAAAATACAGATGACTGGACAAAAGATGATGTAAATCGGTGGTTAGATAGTCATAAAATTGACCAAAAACACCGGCAAATCTTGACCGCACAAGATGTGAATGGAGCAGTCCTGAAGTTTCTAACTAAAAATCATCTCATCGAAATGGGCATAACACATGGACCAGCTATCCAAATAGAACAGCTATTCAAAAAATTGCAGAAAGAATCCTCTGAAGATCCTATTCAGACATGTCAGAAGAAAAAAGGCAGTAAAAAGGTACCTAAAACACAAACTTTGATGCAAGAGGAAAATGAGGAAACTTCAAAGCAAAAACAAAAGGGTAAAGAGAAATCAGATATGGCTAATGCCTCTACAATGAGTACAGTTTCTAAGTCACTAAAAAGTGAGTTCATAGGAGATGAAATAGATGATACAAAGGAAAAGCAGTCATCCATAGATCTGACATGTGTATCATACCCTTTTGATGAATTCAGTGACCCATATCGTTACAAATTGGATTTTTGTCTACAGCCTGAAACAGGACCACTCAATCTCATTGATCCAATACATGAATTCAAAGAGTTCACAAATACAAAAAATGCCACAGAGGAGGATGTTAAAATGAAATTTAGCAATGAAGTTTTCCGATTTGCTTCAGCTTGTATGAATTCACGGACCAATGGCACCATTCATTTTGGAGTCAAAGACAAGCCCCACGGAAAAATTGTTGGTGTGAATGTCACCAGTGTCACCAAAGAAGCCCTCATTGACCACTTCAATCTGATGATCCACCAATATTTTGAAGACCATCAGGTCCAAAAAGCAAAGAAGTGCATTCGAGAGCCAAGGTTTGTAGAAGTTTTACTGCCAAACAGTACTCCGTCTGACAGATTTGTTATTGAAGTGGATGTCATCCCAAAATACTCTGAATGTGAACATGATTATTTCCAGATTAAAATGCAGAACTGCAACAACAAAGTATGGGAACAACGAAAACATTTCTCAGTGTTTGTGCGAGATGGGGCCAGCTCTAAAGACATCATGAAAAATAAGGTAGATTTTAAAATATTTCAATTAGGTTTAGAAGCATTGGCAGAACATAGAAAAGAAGCAGAAGAAAAATGCAGAATAAAAACAAATAATAAAAACAGTGAGGGTCCAAAGCTTATTGAATTGTTGACAGGAAATAAGGATTTGTTAGATAATTCATACTATGAATGGTATATTCTTGTAACAAACAAATGCCATCCTAATCAAATAAAACACTTAGATTTTCTAAAGGAAATAAAATGGTTTGCTGTATTGGATTTTGATCCTGAATCTGTGAGCAAGGGGGTAGTCAATGCTTACAAAGAAAGCCGAATAGTAAACCTTCACTTGCCAAGTCTATATGTAGAGGGGAAAACCACACCAAATGAGAAGATTTCTAGTCTAAATCTTTATCAGCAACCCAGCTGGATTTTCTGCAATGGCAGGTTAGACCTTGACAGTGAAAAATACAAACCCTTAGATCCAAGCTCCTGGCAAAAAGAAAAAGCATCTGAAGTCAGGAAATTGATATCATTTCTTACACATGAAGACGTAATGCCAAGAGGGAAGTTTTTGGTGGTATTTCTTTTGCTCTCCTCCGTGGATGACCCAAGAGACCCCCTCATTGAGACCTTCTGTGCTTTCTACCAAGATCTCAAAGGAATAGAAAATATATTGTGTGTTTGTGTACACTCACACATATGTCAGAGATGGAAAGATCTACTTGAAGCAAGATTAACAAAACAAGATGAATTATCAAGCCAATGTATTTCTTCTTTAAGTCTTGAAGAGATCAATGGTACTATTCTTAAACTAAAATCTGTGACTAAATCTTCACAGAGATTTTTGCCATCTATTGGTTCATCTACTGTCCTTCTGGAAATGGAAGAAGATATCATGACTGCTCTGGAAATTCTCTGTGAAAATGAATGTAAAGGAACACTCTTAGAAAACGACAAAAACAAATTTCTTGAATTCAAGGCTTTAAAAGAGGAAGACTTCTATAGAGGTGGTAAAGTATCATGGTGGAACTTCTATTTTTCTTCTGAAAATTATTCTTCACCTTTTGTCAAAAGGGATAAATATGAAAAACTTGAAAGAATGATTCACAGCTGTGCAGATTCTTCAAAGTCAACATGTTCCAAAATTATTCATCTGTATCATCATCCAGGCTGTGGTGGGACTACCTTGGCTATGCATATTCTCTGGGAACTAAGGAAGAAATTCAGATGTGCTGTGCTGAAGAACAAGACAGTGGATTTTTCTGAAATTGGAAAACAAGTGACTAATTTAATCACTTATGGGACAGCAAACCATCAGGAATATTTACCTGTACTGCTCCTTGTTGATGATTTTGAAGAACAAGGTGATATCTATCTTCTGCAGGCCTCTATTCAAACAGCTATAACGAGTAAGTACATTCGATATGAGAAACCTCTAGTGATCATCCTAAATTGCGTAAGATCACAGAATCCTGAAAAATGTGCGAAGATGTCAGACAGTATCGCCCTAATACAACAACTATCTTCCAAAGAACAGAGAGCATTTGAGCTTAAATTGAAAGAAATTGAAGAGCAACATAAAAACTTTGAAGATTTTTATTCCTTCATGATCATGAAAACCAATTTTGATAAAAAGTACATAGAAAATGTGGTCAGGAATATCCTGAAAGGACAAAATATTTCCACCAAGGAGGCAAAGCTCTTTTCTTTTCTGGCTCTTCTTAATTCATATGTACCTGATACCACCATTTCACTTTCACAGTGTGAAAAGTTTTTAGGAATCACACCCAAGAAGGCTTACTGGGGAACAGAAAAACTTGAAGATAAGATGGGCACCTACTCTACAATTCTGATAAAAACAGAGGTCGTGGAATGTGGAAAATACTGTGGAGTGCGCATTATACACCCTTTGATTGCTATTCGCTCACTGGAAGAATTGAAGATAAGCTATGATTTGGATAAAAGTCAAATTATGTGGGATATGCTAACAGAAAATGTGTTCTATGATACTGGTATAGGAAGAAGCAAATTTTTCCAGGATATGCAAACACTGCTGCTCACAAGACAGCGAATTGAACATGAAGGTGAAACAGGGACTTGGTTTTCCCCATTCATTGAAGCATTACATGAAGATGAAGGGAACAAAGCAGTTGAAAAAGTATTGCTGGAAGGTATTCATCGGTTCAACCCAAATGCATTCATTTGCCAAGCCTTGGCAAGACATTTCTACATTAAAGAGAGGGACTTTACCAGTGCCCTTCATTGGGCAAATCAAGCAAAAAACATAGAACCTAACAATTCTTATATCTCAGATACACTGGGTCAAGTCTACAAAAGTAAAATAAGATGGTGGACAGAGAATAATGAAAGAAACAGAAACATTTCAGTTGCTGATCTAACTGAACTTTTGGATTTAGCAGTTCATGCCTCAGAAGCATTCAAGGAATCTCAACAGCAAAGTGAATATAAAGAGGATGAGGCAATGGAAAGGTTTAATCAGAAGTCAAAGAGGAGGTATGATACTTACAATATTGCTGGTTATCAAGGGGAGATAGAAGTTGGGCTCTATGCAATCCAGATTCTCCAGCTCATTCCTTTTTTTGACAATAAAAATGAACTATCTAAAAGAGACATGATCAATTTTATATCAGGCAATAGTGATATTCCTGGGGATCCAAACAATGAATTTAAATTAGCCCTCAAGAATTTTATTCCCTATCTAACTAAATTACGATCTTCTTTGAAAAAGTCCTTTGATTTTTTTGATGACTATTTTGTTCTTCTAAAACCAAGAAGCAACATTAAGCAAAATGAACAGTCCAAAACTCGGAGAAAGGTGGCTGGATATTTTAAGAAATACGCAGATATATTTGGTCCCTTCGAGGAATTACAAAACAGAGATCTTGGATCACAGCTTAGTTTGCCACTTCGAGTAGAGCTGTATCGGAGAAGCCTAGAAGTTTTAAAAGCAGACAAGTTTTCTGGGCTCTTGGAATACCTTATCAAAAGTCAAGAAATTGCTATTAACACCATGGAAGATATAGTGAAAAAATACACTTTTCTCTTTGAACAATGCGCTGTCAGAATCCAGCAAAAGGAAAAACAGAATTTCATCTTGGCCAATATCATTCTCTACTGCATTAAATCTACCTCCAAAATTGTGATGCCAACTAAAAAACTGAAAGATCAGCTTCGAGAAATCTTGCAACAAATAGGACCATCTTATCAATTGTCAGAACCTTATTTCTTAGCTTCCCTCTTATTCTGGCCAGAAAACCAAAAACTAGATCAAGATTCTAAACAAATGGAAAAACATGCTCGGTCACTACAAAATTCTTTCAGGGGGCAGTATAAACATATGTATCGTACGAAGCAACCAATAGCATATTTCTTTCTTGGGAAAGGTAACAATATGAACAGACTTGTCCACAAAGGGAAAATTGATCAATGCTATGGAAAAACACTTGATATTAATATCTGGTGGCAGAGTGGAGAAGTATGGAAGGAAAAAAAAGTCCAAGAACTTTTGCTTCGTTTAAAGGGACGAGCTGAAAATAACTGTTTATACATAGAATATGGAATCAATGAACGAATCACAATACCCATCACACCTGCTTTCTGGGGTCAACTAAGAAGTGGTAGAAGCATAGAAAAAGTGTCCTTTTACCTGGGATTTTCCATTGGAGGCCCACTTGCTTATGATATTGAGATTATTTAAGAGTCTGATCTTCTCCCTGCAGGAATGTGGTCTCAGTACAACCTTTTTTTTTTTTTTTTTGACCCAAGACTTTAAATTTCTCTTAAGTATGTTATGAGTCCTATACAGTGGTGAAAAAGAAAAAAAAAGTGAGAAATGTGGACAGTATCAAATATCTTCCTTGGCTTGGATAACACTATCAAAGCTAAGATAAGAACAAGATAAGGAGCTAGGGATGGAATTAGGAGAAGTGAATGTAATAAGTCAGCCCTACAGAGCTCCACCACTTCCCCCAATTACCCAACCAAGGCATGGATTGAGGTAGACTGCCTCCTTTCTTCTCAACTGGAAAAAATTTTCAGAATAGGAAAAGATAGTTATGATTCCAATACATTATAATACTATGATTCCAATACATTTCATTAAAAAGGTGAAATCCTTTCAAGCTGAAGAGCAACATTTGTTCTTACCAAGCACATCAGCACTCCAGGATCTTTCAAAGCAGAGGAGCAACCAGTTCTCTGAAGGTCATACCCACAGAAGTCAGCAGATTTTACCAAAGCAGGCTGGAGAATTAGACTGTCTTTTCATGTAGTAGGAGGCAGTTGAGCAAAAGTGGGGCCGGGGCAAGTGAGTTATAAAACTCTATACACACACACAAACCAACCAACCAAACAACAAACACTGGAACTCCAAAGCTAATTAATAAGAAGGTCTCTTGTGAAAAAAAGACTAATTTGTCTCCCATCCAGGGAATCCTAACATACTGGCAAGATATGCATGTAACCTTTGCACTGAATAAGCACAACCAGTGAGAGATAATCAAAATGCAATTTTCCTCCAATAAAATAATGGACATGGACAATCACCAATGGTTTCAAAAACTGATAAAAAGCTGATAAACAACTTTATAGCAGATGAATCAGACTTTCCTAAATCCTGATCAATATTAACAGAGAGAGAGCCAGACGTATGAGATTATGGAGTGCACACATCACCAAATAATTGAACCTGAATCTGGATCAATTCAGGATCTTTCTTCCAATTGAAAGAAAATACAGATGTTGGATATGCTTCAAAGTAATTCCATGTGTAAAGTATGGAGATGATGAAAGGAAAGTAGATAAACAGTATAACTGCAACAAGATGGGACCTGAGTTAACAATTGCTGCATGATGCATATATGGGAGTTCTGTATCTCTTTTCTCTTCTTTGGACTCTGCTCTTGAAATTTTATGTTATAAACAATTTTATAAAACAAAAAAATGCAATTTGTTTTTTCCTTTACAATTCCATTCCGATTTTTAATAGTGGGTTGTATGTGTGTTTGGGGAGGTGGGGGAGAGGGAGGGCACAGTCTCTTGCTCATGAATGAAATTTCAGCTCTCTAACTTCTCAGCTCACTCATGGTTAAAAAAAAAATTCTCTGGTTAAACACAGTCTCATTTTTGTCTGGGGCCACTTCCCACTTTGCCCTAGGTTTCAGCCTACTCTACACAGACTGTCTCTGATGGAGTCTTTGTGTCTTACCAGGTGATTCTGTTGAACTCAAACTAAACCAGCTTAGACAGGTTCATTCGTTCTCTCTCTCTCTCTCTCTCTCTCTCTCTCTCTCTCTCTTACCTTGGGTGCACGAGAAACACTCATGAATGTTACTTCTACCACTGGTAGTTAGTAGAGCTAATTTCCAGTCTTGGAAACAATATGCCCCATAACGTCAGGAAGACACAGGTCCGGCACTTCACAAAGACCTCTTAAAGTCTCCTCCCATACTCCCCATCCCCTGCTCTATAGGCTGGAGATGAGAGTCTCATGGTGTTTGGGAGAACTTCTGCCAAAAGAACATCTTCATAAATGCCTCTCTTCCTGAATGCCAGCAGCTGGCTAACTATAGCCTGTAGACCAAATCCAGCCTGTCTTTTAAATAAAGTTTTATTGGCACACAGCTACACTCATTTAAGTATTGGCTATGGCTGCTTTTGCATTGCAACAACAAAATTGAGTAGTTGCAACAGAAATCATATATCCCACAAACCTACATTTTTACTAACTGGCTCTTTAGAGAAAAATTTTTTCAACTCCTGCTCTATGCTATCAACTCTCACATCTTTTTTGTAGGTCAGCTGTCTAATTGGTTCTTAAACATCTATTTTGCAAATATACATCTTAGTTTATCACCTAATTTGATATCTGGTTTCTATCATTTTAGGACTAAAGTTAAAACTTAACAACCTTTTAACACAATAATTTTTTTCACATTATAATAATCCAGGTCTAACACTGCCAAGAACAGCAGAGTAATAAATGTATGTGGGTTTTCCTTTTGCAAATAAAAATAAAACTGAATGATGCTGGATAAATTGGACAAGCTAACTGATCCATCATAATTCTTTTTACCCATTTAGCTTTATATTTTCCTTAGGTCCATGGAAGTTAGTCTTGAAAAATAGAAATTTAGAAGGTAAGATTTAAATATTAATAATCTACTCTTCCTTAGGCCAGCAGTTCTCAATTGAGCAAAACCCCTCTAGAGGTCTCTCCAAGTTGTTTCTCTCTCATCAATATTCTATCTCCCAATTCAGATAGAGCCTAGTGTGAGAAGGTATGGGAATGTGGTTTAGAAAGTAATACCAATGGGAAGATCAGTTATTAAACAGATTTCTCTTTAAAAATTATTTCCTCAGTTATTTTTTATATTATTTTCTATCCTTTCTGATGGTATGCCTGTTGCACAATTTAGAACGTACTAGAGAAGAGTTCATATGCATTTAAATATTTATAGATTTTTTTCACTTTATTGGTAAAAAACGCAGAGCCAGTTAAAATATGTATACTATTATTCTGTTTTTTTTCTGTATTTTTAAAATATGTTTTTATTGATTTTTTAGAGAGAGAGGAAGGGAGAGGGAGAGAGAGAGATAGAAACATCAATGAGAGAGAAGCATTGATCAGTTGCCTCCTGCACATCCCCTACTGGGGATCGAGCCCACAACATGGAGCATGTGCCCTGACAGGGAATAGAACCAGTGACCTCTTGATGCATGGGACAATACTCAACTACTGAGCTACACTGGCTGGGCCTTTTCTGTATTATTAAAACTTATATATGTATACATACCACTAAAATATTGTAGCCAAGCTTCCAAATTTAAGGCAGTTTTAATAGCATGATGGTCCTACATCTCCACTAAAAACTTTGCACATAAATAAAGAAGTGCATTTTCTTTCATTAGTGGAAGAAGGGAAGTGTTCAGTTTTAAATCCAGAATCTACCCTTTAATGAGATTTCATCATCATCTCTTCCTAGTTGGAGGAAATAGAGTTTAAGCCCATATTTAGTGTTTCGGGTAAGATGATGATTTACAAGTGTAAGTCCTGGCACGAAGCAAATGGCACATTCCGAAGGAGTCATTTGATGACAGTTTAGTAAGAGAACTAAGGTACGGTTTATACCAGGGATACAAAAATGACTGAATACTCAAAAATTAATCAACTACCAAAAAATTAATTAACTACCATATTAAGGCTAAAGTAGAAAAATCACATAATTATACCAACTGATGGAAAAAATCATGTGACAATACTCAACTTTCATTTGATATAAAGTATCATAGGACACTAGGAATAAAGGAGGACTTCCTCAACTTAATAAGGAGCATCTACAAAAACAAACAAACAGACAAACAAACAAAACAACCCTATAGTTAGCAACATACCTAATGGTAAAAGACTAGGTGCTTTTCTCCTAAGATTGAGAACAAGGTAAAGATACCTGATCTTTATATTCTTATTCAACATTGTACTGGAAGTTCAAGCTAATGCAATAAAGCAAGAAAAGGAAATAACAACAAACAGAAAAGAAGAAATAAAACTTTTCATTTAAAATGACATAATTTTCTAAACACAAAATCCAATGGTATCTACCAAAAAAAAAAAAAAATCCACCTAGAACTAACAAGTGAGTTCAGCAAGATTATAGAATATAAGATAAACATACAGCCCAAAACGGTTTGGCTTAGTGGATAGAGCATTGGCCTGTGGACTGAAGTGTTCCAAGTTTGATTCCAGTCAAGGGCATGTACCTTGGTTGTGGGCACATCCCCATTAGGGGATGTGCAGGAGGCAGCTGATCGATGTTTCTCTCTCATCAATGTTTTAAACTCTCTATTCCTCTCCCTTCCTCTCTGTAAAAAATCAATAGAATATATTTTTTAAAAATAAAATAAACATACAAAAGTCAATTTTCTTTCTACATATGAGCAATGAGCACAACACTAAAATATCAATACCATGTATACTCAAAAAATATTGAATTGTAAGTCTAACAAAATGTATTTATAACTCTTATGCTGACAATTATAAAGTGATAAAAAATAAACAATCTAAATAAATGGAGAGACATATGTTCATGAATTAGAAGATGCAATACAGCATCAATCTGCCCAGCTTAATATATAATTTAATGTGCAATTTCTATCAAGAATTCTGCAAGATTCTTTGCAGATACAGACAAGAGTATTGTAAAATTTATATGGAAAGGCCAAGGAAGTAGAATAGCTAAAACAATTTTTTAAAAGAAAAATAAAGTGAGGAATCAACACCTGATTTCAATGTTCAGTTTGTATAATTTTGTCATTTCAAGAATGTTATATTAATAGAAAACAGATTATTGGTTCCCAGGAGTTAAGTTCCAGTGTGGGAAAGTAGGGAGAAAAATAGGTGTAGTTATAAAAGGGCAATAGAAGTGATCCTTGCAGGTACAGAATTATCTGTTTCTTGACTATATCAATGTCAATATCCTACTTGTGGTTTCATACTTGGCTTTCCAATATTTTACCATTGGGGGAAACTAGCCAAAAGATACACTGGATCTGTCTGTATCATTCTTTACAACTGCTTGTGAATCTACAATCTTCCCCTCCAAAGTTTTTCAATTAAAAAAAAAGTTAAAGGAATACTATCAATAATTTATACCAACAACTTTGAAAACAAGTAAATTCATGTATGTAATATGTACAAATTTATTCATATGTATTACACATGTACATATTCCTGAAATTATATATACATCCGTTTGGCTTACAAAGTTGTCTTTGTAGGAAGCTTTAAAACCATGAATGCAATTTCTTTAACTGTAATGGAATTTTTTAAATTTACATTTTTAGTCTGTCTGTAAGTTTTAGGTCAACTTGAGTAAAGAATAAATGTATATTGTGTAAATGTATAATATATAAGTAGTATCTTATATATACAAAATATATGTATAAATAATACCTATGACTTGAAATAACTTCACTGTTAATAGCCCCTGGCATGCTATAGCACCGCAGTTAATAAGATTTTCATCAGTGGTAAATCTGGATGGGGTACAGTAGAAGGAGATGCACTGACCTATGTAATACATCTGGCATTTGAGATTCATAAGAAAAAATAGTAACTACTAAGCCTGTGGAATTAGTTGGTAGTTGCTAGGCCCTATGGATACAATGAAGAGAGAGAATAAAATGCTCAAGTCATAGTAGGGTTGTAGAAGCTGGAATCCATTGTCCAATACCCAAAGTCTCATCAGTTGTCTAATCTGAATTAACTGCTGAAGGTTTTAGAAAAATGAAGTATCATTTTTTCTACTACTCTGTATCTAGCACATTATTTTGCATTAGCCAGCACTGGAAACAATTGGTTGGTAGATTTTATCCTCCAAAGGTTTTCATTGTTCTGGTAGCTGCCATATACCCTGTAACTATACTCTCTTCCCTTCTCCACCCTCCTTTCTGCCCAAGTTGCTCATCTATACGGACTACATCAACAGGACTCCTCTTGCCTTCTGGCTTCCAGTTGAGGTTGGCCATTAGGAGACTCAGTAAGAAATAGAAAGGAAGGAGAACAGTAAGGATATTTATTACCCTTTCTCTTCACAAAGCCACCTTTCTGGTTCAGTTCCTGAGTGAAGGTAATTGCTTCCTTCTAAGGATCTTGCTTCACAACACTTTCCTTTGGGTTTCCAAAATCTCTCTTTGTCTTTATTTCTTCAGGCCTCATGGGAAATAGATCTACTGCCACTAACTCCAGGACAGTGCTTATGGTTTCCCTCCACTGACGCCTTTTATATGTTTCCTTTAATAATCTTCCTCAAATTATCTGAATTTGCATGTGTCATCTATTTCCTTCTGGGATCTGACTGATGCATGTCTATTCTGTTCTTTGCCCTAAAGCATCTCCTAGTAGCTGGATGTGATTAACAGGGAAGGAGTTCAGCCAATTCCAGAAGGGATGAAAATTTTGTAGAAAAAGTCTCACACTTGGTACTAGGAAGCCTGGAGCTCACCAAAATGAAAAAAAAAAAAGAGAGCCAGGAAAATTTTTCATATGGTCCTTTTTCTCCTCCATTCTCCTTAGGTCAGACACTCCTATACCCCTGCCTTAACTGATTGCTGATGGTAATTTTGTGGATTGTTTTCTAAACTTTGCCCTGCAAAACCCAAAATTTTGGTGGAGGGTCTTTGGGAGGTTCTATGGGAGGAAAAATTATAGCAAAAATGAAGTCAGCCTAAGGGTAGGACTTTCTAGCACCCATTTTATCCAGAAAATTTTTAATTTTTTAAATTTATATACTATCATCCCATATAAAATCTTATTTGAAAAAATTTTCATTCTACCAATTACAAAGTTTTTAACAACTGGTTTAATTCACTTTACTAAATAATCACAGACAAATCAAACTCTAAGATTCAAAAAAGAAACCTCTAATGGTAGAATTTCAGGTAATGGAAGAAACAGAACTGGTAACAGTTTAGAGATTTAGAGTCAAGTTATTCCAGCCCAATGCACTTCAAATTATGCCCCATAATGACCTGCTTATTATGAACAACCACTCAAAAGCTCTGATGATCTGTTTCTCTGTCAACATGGATGCCTCTGGCAATTTTCAAATCCCAATTGCCTGCTAGGTCAATCTTTATCTAATTCTTTTTACTTTTGTTGTGATTACATTTTAGATTTGCTCTCTTAACTTTCAAGTATATAATGTGGTATTGTTATCTGTAGTCACCATGCCATACATTAGATCCCCCAGACCTTATTCATCCTAGAACTGGAAGTTTGTACCCTTTTACCAACATCTCCCCACTTCTTCCACCCCCTGCCTCTGGCAACCACCATTCTGTTCTCTATTTCTATAAGTTTGGCTTTTTTATTTTTATATATTTTTATTGATTTCAGAGAGAGAGAGAGAAATAGAAACATCAATGATGAGAGAGAATCATTGATCAGTTGCCTCCTGCATGCCCCACACCAGGGATCAAACCTGCAGCCCGGGCATATGACCTGATCTGGAATCGAACCGTGACTTCCTTGTTCATAGATTGACACTCAACCACTGAGCCATGCCAGCTGGCCAACTTTGGCTTTTTTAGATTCCACATATAACTGAAAATATGTATTATTTCTTTCTCTGTCTCACTTTTTCGTTTAGCAGAATGTCTTCAAGGTCTGTCCATGTAGCAAAGGGCAGAATTTCCTTCTTTTTTTATGGCTGAATAATACTTCTGTGTGTGTGTGTGTGTGTGTGTGTGTGTGTGTGTGTGTGATAGTCACTTATGATCCTTTTTATTTCTGTGGTATCAGTTGTAATGTCTCCTCTTTCTGATTTTATTTACCAGTATTTGTGTTTTCCTCTTTTTCCTTAGCCTAGCTAAAGGTTTGTCAACTTTATCTTTCAAAATAAGCAGAAGCTCTTAGTTTCATTAATCTTTCCTAATGTTCTTCCAATCTCTAGCTTATTTCTGCTCCAACCTTTATTTCCTTCTTTCCACTAACATTGAGCTTAGTTTTTTCTAGTTCTCTGAGGTATGAAGTTAGATTATTTGATATCTTTTTTCTTGACATAGACATTCATCACTATAAACTTCCCACTTAGAACTGTTTTAGCTGCATATAATGAGTTTTAGTATGTTATTTCCATTTTCATTTATCTCAAGAAATATTTTTATTTCTTCTTTGACCTTCTTTGAGTGTGTTATTTAATTTCCACATATTTGTGAATTTTCCCACTTCCCTCCTATTATTGATTTCTAGTTTCTTACCACTGTGGTTGGAACAATACTTGGCATGAGTATTAGTCTTGTTAAATTTGCAAAGATTCATTTTGTGGCCTAACATATGATCTATCCTCAAGAATGTTCCATATAAACATAAGAAGGAATGTGTTCTGCTGCTGTTGGATAGAATGTTCTGTATATGTCTGTTATGTCCATTTGGCCTAAAGTATAGTTCAAGACCAATATTTCCTTACCAAGTATATATGATATAAAATATATTGTTATGTATATTATACATATAATATGATCTATTTAGCAATATTCTATAGAGTTGAAGATGTACATTTTCTAACCCAGCAAGTCCACTTTTGATTATATTCCTTTAAATTGTAGATCTAAAACCAGAATATTTGTTTTTTTGAGGGTATATGAAAGCATTGCAATGAATACCAGGGTATAGAAAATAAAATCAGTTTTAGACTTTTAATTTTCATATCTATTCTTTCCTAAAAGGGATATACCTAAGAACAAACAAAACAAAAAACACTGCTCCATGCACTCTTAAGGTTCATATACTTTGTGCTTTTCCTCACCCCATTTACAAATACCCTGCCGACTTTACAATCCTCAGATCATTGAATTACCAAATAAATTATCAAAACTCTCTTACTTTTGCTACAATAACTGACAACACCTCAGGTGGAGGCAGCTATATCAGTCTGGGTCCTACAGTGGGACAAGGTATAGTAGAGGCCAGCTAATCCAAGAGGGAATGTAGAATAAAATAATTAAACCCAGTTTTTTAAAGCCACTGAAATGTGATTGTTTGTTACTATCACATAAATTACCTAACCTGACTAATATAAAGACAAGCCCCTGGCCACTTTAATCTATATTATGGTGACTTGCCCCAGTGTAAAAACTTATTTTTAAATGAAGAGGGCATTTTTGTTTCTCATTGGTTTTTAGAATATACCTTAAAATTTGTATCAACACATATCTGAATTTTTAAAAAATGAAGTCACCCTTTCTCTAAGAGTTTAATTCGGCTAATAGTTTTGCAAAATAAATTTCAGGTTGCCATTTTCAGTTAATGAATTAAGATAAATCTTAGTCCTACGATATTGATGAAAATATCTTTAAAACATGAGAGTACTGCATTTTATAAAAATTATTATATTAGTAAAGCTATATTGAAATTAACACCGTATTCATTTCCCCCAAAACTTTCTGGTTATATTTGGTTAAACAAGATGCCTGTAAGTAAAAGAGCAACAAATATAACTAATCGTTTTTCCATTAAAGCCTTGTTGGTATATTTCCCAGAAAGTGAGAAAGTAATTACTATAATATCTGTAAAACAAAATATTTTCCAAGTCAGGTTGTTTCCAAATCTTCATTTTCAATAAAATTGAAGGCAGACCTAACTGAGTTGTCAGATGACAGATCAATGGTTATGATGGATAATTGCCTTATTTTCTCAGTATGACATAAGTTCAAACAATTGATATAGTTTTAGCAAAATATTCCATCCCATCCACTTTTTTTTTTTTTAATATCCTCCAGTAGGAGTGCCAGTACTGCATCACCAGCTACACAGTTCAGGGTGAGAATTTTCCAATAAACCTTTCTGATACTAAAATGCTTCCTTTCATATCACCCCAAGATCTACCCTGCACAGAGGGAAGAGAAGCCTGGATGGGCCCTGAGTTTCTTGGGGGAAATCCAAGTCCATGTGTTGCCTCTTTGCAAGAAGAAAGGGCTGAGAGTGTGACTTCTAGCCCACAAAGGAAGGACTAACAAGCAAAAAACATGTTGCTTCATCCTTCCTGTGAGGCCTTCCCCCGGCCCTTATAAAGGAACTATGTCCTGAACCGCAGGTATTTTTCAATTTAATAGTGGCTCACATTGTTTCTTGCAGCAGAGAGCCCTGGGCTCCTCCTGGAGCCTCTGCCCTCCTCTACCACCAGCAGTAGTGGGCCAGGGCATGGTTGGCCTCAGCCTCCTGATGCCTGTCGTGCTTCCTCTTGACCTCAGGGCCCTGGTTGTGGAATGCCTCCAGCAACTAAGGACAGCTTCTCTGGCACCAGCATCTACCGAGCTTCTCCCTGCACTCAGTAATCATTCAATTCATGGCCAGGAAGCGATGCCTCTGGTTGGCTAGCGGCACAGGGACCTGGTAGAAATGGCCACCCTTGCCTGGCCACAGTTGCTCAGTGGTTAACCATCAACCTATGAATCAGGAGCACACGGTTCAATTCCGCTCAGGACACAGACACAGGTTTCGGGCTTGATCCCCAATCAATGATTCTCTCTCATTGATGTTTCTATCTCTCTCTCCCTCTTCCTTCCTCTCTGAAATCAACAAAAATACATTTTTTTTAAAAAAGAAAAAAATGGCCACCTTTGAGGATAGCTACCAGCCCCACCCCAGGCTCACAGATCTTCAGTGCTTGGAGGAAGTTGGAGTAGGTGTTGCATTCAGTGTTTGCCTGTTCCTCTGCAGAGGCAGCATGGTACTTCTCAAACTGCTTCCTTTTCACAGTTTTCAGAGCCTGCGTCATGAGGGATCTAGCCCAGGGGTGGGCAAACGTTTTGACTCGAGGGCCACAATGGGTTCTTAAACTGGACCGGAGGGCCGGAACAAAAGCATGGATGGAGTGTTTGTGTGAACTAATATAAATTCAAAGTAAACATCATTACATAAAAGGGTACGGTCTTTTTTTTTTTTTTTTTTTTTTTTTTTTTTTTTAGTTTTATTCATTTCAAACGGGCCGGATCCGGCCTGCAGGCCGTAGTTTGCCCACGGCTGATAGCCAGTAATTTGCTTCCTCCTTTCATCATCACATTGGTGAAGTTATTGATCAAAGGGTCTTCAAATACAGAGCTTGTTTTCATCGCTCCTGCTCAGACTTCTCCTCCTTAGTCAGCTCTCTCTGCCCTTGCGATAATATTCCTTGTCAATCTGAGGGTCCCAGCATTCAGGGCGATAAGGTTCCACCTCACCTGGATTAGTCCTGGAAGCCATAGGCTGCACTGCTTAGACCAGCGATAGGTCCGACCACCCTTCATGCTGCCGTCACCCCCCCTCCCCCCCGCCACTTTTTTATGTGAATAAGATTCTCAGCAGCTTCAACTATAATAATAGAAAGCAGAAATAGAGTTGATGCTTAACTCATATCTTTCTATTAATAACTATCATTTTCCCATGTATATATAAACTATAAAAAACACTCAAATATATTTTATCAAATGTTGCTAATAAAACTTTTATGTTTATGTTACATAACTATTCACCAAAGTAATTATATTGCCTTGGCTAATTGTGTACTACTACTAACAGTGCTAATAACTCAGTTCAGAATAAAATATTTTAAAATTCAGAGTCTTTGGTCATGGAAAAAATTTTTTTTAATTTTGATTTAGTCCAGCTGGCATGGCTCAGTGGTTGAGTGTCCATCTATGAACCAGGAGGCCATGGTTCGATTCCCAGTCAGGGCACGTGCTCGGGTTGTGGGCTCAATCCCTAGTGTGAGGCGTGCAGGAGGCAGCCGATCAATGATTCTCTCTCATCATTGATGTTTCTACCTCTCTCTCCCTCACCCTATTCTCTGAAATCAATAAAAATGTATTTAAAAATAAATTAATTAATAAATTTAAAATTTATATTTAGTTGTAGGAAAATATGATAGGGCGATTGAGAAAATATTTGCCACTATTCAATTTGAAATGAAAAAATTTAAGTATTATCTTGAAACTGTGCAATAAATCACTTAGTTTAAGATTACTTTAAGGGGTACATAAAAGAGTTTGCTTTAATTTTCATACATGTACACTTGTAGTAATGTAAAAGAACATCATTCTAATTTTGCTTGAATAAGAAAAACTTACAGAAAAAAACCAAAATATTCATCAACAGAAGAATGTAGGAAAAATGTATATATAATATGTTATACTACTATATGGGAACTAAAATGATGAACCAGATGTATATAAACAAACATGAATAAATGTCAAAAATATGTTGATAAGATATTTATGTTTTAACCAGCAAAACATTTAAAACTATTGAAACATATTGTTTAACTAGAAAATATAGGAACAAAAATTTAAAACATTCATAGAATTAATAAACATCAAAATTCATTACAGAGGTTAATTCTCAAGAGGAAGAAAAGGAAAAATGAGATTAATGAGGTTGTACACAGGGGCTTCAACTAAACCTGTACATTTTTTTCTTAATTTCTAAATCTAAGGCAGTTTTAGCCAAATGTTAGAGTTATCAAAACTTTGTAAAGCTGAGAGGTGGGCACATTGGTTGTTATATACCTATATGTACAGTTAAATAATTTCTTAATAAAAATAGCTAAATGTAAAAGACAATATATAAATTAAAAACAGTAATACAATGTATCCTAAAATGGCACAGGGAAGAATGTTTTTAATTACCAATCCAACAGATCATAGGAAAAAAGAAAAATAAAATACAAAGAAAAAATGGTTTAAAAACATGGTGGAAGTTTAAATAAATCAATAAGTACAATATATGTAAGAAGAATAAAGCCACTATTAAAAAAACAGAGACCCTGTGATTTTTAAAAGCCAGCCATGTAATGCTTACAAGAGACACAACTTAAATAAAATGGCACACAACAAAGATAAGAGATTTAAGAAATAACAGGCAAATTCTTTCCTAAGAAAAGCTATCTATAATAATAAAAGGGTAATATGCTAATTAGACCAGATGTCTTCCGGACATCATTCCTTCCTGACCTAGCCGGGGCCGGAGGGAAGCCTGGAGGGAAGCCCAGGTCCCGGGTGCCAGAGGGAAGCTGGTGCCGGCAGCCAGGAAAGGAAGGCCTATTCTTGCATAAATTTTCATGCACTGGGCTTCTAGTTGTAGATATATTAATGTTAGATAAAATGGAATTTAAGGCAAAAGATAATAATGGGGTTAAAGAGATAATCTACGCAATTAAAAATGAGATAAGAAGTCTTAAATCAATATGCATTTAACAAATATGTATATATAAAGCAAAAAACTGACAAAAGTATAAGCTATTGACAAACCATAGTCATGAAGAAAGATTTTTATCCCATTTGTATCACAATATGATAAATTGAGTAACTTCCCCACCTCCCAAATCTATAGGATATAGAAAACTTGGACAACCATATTAGTATTTAGACTTCGTAGGTATAGTATCTAGATGGAACCCTGCAAAAAAAAAAAAAAAAAAAAAAAAAGAAAGGAAAGAAAACAAACAAAACGAAAGTACTGTAGTCCCTCCCTTACTCAAAAGGGATACATTCCAAGATCCCCTACCCCTAGTGGACACCTGAAATTGTAGATAGTATCAAACCCTATGTATACTATGTTTTTTCTTATACATGCATACCTATAATAAACTTTAATTTAAAAATTGGGCACAGTAAGATGCTAACAAAGACTGCTAATAACAAAATAGAACAATTATAACAATATATGTAATATAAGTTGTGTAAATATGGTCTTCCCTCTCTTTCCCCCCAAATACAGTACTGAACTCTACTAGCCTTCTCACTTAAAGAGGCACTTTCCAACTTCTCTTTGGCATAACTCTTGTGCTTTGGGGCCGTTATTAAGTAAAATGTGGTTATTTGAACACAAGCACTGTGATGCTACAACAGTCAATTTGATAACCCAGGTGGTAGTAAGTGACTGATGGGCAGAGCGTGTATACAGCATGGAGTCGCTGGATAAATGGATAATTCACCTCCAAGGCTGCATAGAGCAGATAGGCACAAGATTATACTATGCTCCTCAGAACAATGTACAATTTAAAATTTAAGAACTGTTTATTTTTGAAATTTTCCATTTAATATTTTTGGACCACAGTTGGCCACAGGTAACTGAAATGGTAGAATGTGAAACCCCAAATAAGACGGACTATTGTATATTGTCCTTTCAAGTGTCCATAGAAAATGATGAAAATGACACAAGTTAGCTTTTAAAAGAAGTCTCAACAAATTCCAAGTCATCATCACACAGTTCACACTCCGTTACCACAAAAAAAATGTTAGAAAACAATAAAATGATCATTTTAAGTACTGACATATGTTTGAAAACTTTTGCTTTAATAGATTCTTAAACTAAGAAGGGACTCTCAGATCCTGTCCAGTCCAATTTATAAAATATGTACCAGAACGAGATCAAGAGTTTAAGTGCCACTCAGACAGTGGCAGTAACGTATGGAATCCACTAGATGTCAGTGTGACTTTATATTTATTCTCATTTGCCCAAATGGTGCAGTTCACAGATCATCCAGTTCAACTAATTAGATTCCAGACCCAATCCTAAACCCTTTTAGGGTTGACTCAAATATCTAATAATGAGAAAATATTAATATTTATAGTGAATAATTTTAATGTGCTATACAAATGTAAATTTTTGTTACACAATAGTTCCTGAAATGCATTTCTGTATATTTTTGGGGAATTATTTATTACCTTGCTAAAGTAGTTTTGTAGGATTTTAAAGGCCTTTTAAGAGGTAAAGGCAACACAAATGCCTGTCTTGGCTCATGCTTCAGGCTTCCCTAAAATCTCAAACAAGCAGCATCTGGATTCAGTGTTCCCTGTACCTCACACTAAGGTGGCCCTAGACATGGCACTAGTAGTAGCCAGCTTTAGTTCACAATTTGGCCTCTCCTGGGCACCTCCAAGCCAAGCACAAGTAGCAGCCATTTGCAGATCACTTTGTAGCTCATGTTATGTGGCCCTAGACAGAACATAGGTGGCAGCTGACCTTGGCCTGCATCTCTCAAGAGGTCCTAGAACCAGCACACCTGGTAGACCACTTCAGCCCATGTCAAAGTACCGCACAACCACATCCACAAGCAACATACTCAAGAGGGGATCTCAGCAGACACCAGAGCCCTGCTGAAGCAAGTCCTGCTCCAAGGGGTCAGCCTCTGCACAGCAGCTTCTCTGCTCTAGTCACAGTCAGTCATTGCAGCCTATTGACCTAGGGGTAATCCTTCCCACTCAACTACAACAGGAGGACGTACACATCCCGCATGGGGGTGCACCTGGAGTACCCAGTTCAGGTAAACAGGGAGACTGTGCCACTGGACCCTACAGGATACCTACTTACATAAGGCCACTCTATCAAGCCTGGAAGATATAGCAGTCCTACCTAATACATAGAAACAAACACAGGGAGGCTGCCAAAATGAGAAGACAAAGAAACATGTCACGAATGTAAGAACAGAACAAAACTCGAGAAAAAGAACTAAACAAAATGGAGACAAGCAATCTACCAATGTAGAGTTCAAAACATTGGTTATAAGGATCCTCAATGGAATTAGGGGAGGAATAAAGGAACGTAGTGAGAACGTCAATAAAGAGATAGGAAACATAAAAACAAAGAGAGAAAACAAAAAGAATACAATAACTAAAATGAAGAATACATTACAGAAAATCAACCGTAAAATAGATGAAGCAGATGATCAAGTCAGATTTGGAAGATAAGGAGGCAGAAAACACCAAGCAGAAAAGAAAAAAATTTCCAAAAAAAATGAAGATAGCATAAGGAGACTCTGGGACAACTTTAAGCATGCCAACATTTGCATCATGGGGATGCCAGAAGAAGAAAGAGAGCAAGGAATTGAAAACCTATGTGAAAAAATAATGACAGAAAACTTCCCTAACCTGGTGAGAGAGATAGACATACAAGTTCAGGAAGCACAGAGAGTCCTCAACAAGATGAATCCAAAGAGGCCCACACCAAGACACATCATAGTTAAAATGCCAAAGGTTAAAGAAAAAGGGAAAATCTTAAAAGCAGCAAGACAAATGCAGTTAGTTACCTTTAAGGGAACTCCCATAAGACTCACCTTATTTCTCAACAGAAATTTAGCAGGCTGGAAGGGACTAGCAATAAATATTCAAAGTGGTGAAAAGCAAGGACCTACAACCAAGATTACTCTACCCAACAAAGCAATCATTTAGAATTGACACATAAAGAGCTTCCCATACAAGAAAAAGCTGAAAGAGGTCATCTTTAAGAAGACAAATTAGAAAAAAGATTAAAAATATGAATAATAAAACAATAAATATATATATATCAAGAATTGAATTTAAAAAACAAAATAAACAAACAAGAAGAACAGAAACAAATTCATAGATACAGAGAACATTTCGACAGTTGCCTGATGATAGGGAGGTTGGGGGATGGATAAAAAAGGTGAAGGGATTAAGAAGTACAAATTGGCAATTATAGAATAGTCATGGGGAAGTAAAGTACAGCATAGGGAATACAGTCAACAATCTATGTAATATGCTAATTAGATCGGACGTCCTTCCCAACAAAGCTGCCACATCCACAGCCACTGCAGCTGCAAAGGGCCGGAGAGAGGAGACAGGGCCTCCGCAGCCTCCGAGCACCCCACTTCTGCACATGAGCTGCACAGGAAACACCTTTTCTGACCGCTCATTGGCTAAGCTTGCAGTACGCCACTCGCTTGGGTAATAAGAATCCAAGAAGGTGATCTAGGGTTTTTCCACTTCAATCCTGGAGGAAAAAATGGAGGTCCGCTGCTGGAGGGGCTAAGAAATGTCATACCCTGCCCTTGCCGGTTTGGCTCAGTGGGTAGAGCATCCGCCTGTGAACCGCAGGGTCCAGGTTCGATTCTGATCAAGGGCACATACCTAGGTTGCAGGCTCCTCCCTGGCCGGGGCCTAGGTCAGGGCTCATGCAGGAGGCAACCAATCAATGTGTCCCTCTCACATTGATGTTTCTGTCTTTCCCTCTCTCTTCCACGCTCTCTAAAAATCAATGGAAAAATATCCTCAGGTGAGGATTAAAAAAAAGAGAGAGAAAGAAAGGTCATATTCTATGAAAGAGACATCTTGAACATGCTTAAAGAAAGTTGTCATTTTTTTGTGGTGAAGGGACTGGAGTCTGTGTTGATGAAAACACCTTGGCAGTTGCCATCAGTAGGACATCCCCTGAGGGGCTCCCGGACTGTGAGAGAGGGCAGGCCGGGCTGAGGAACCCCCCTCCCCATGCACGAATTTTCGCGCACCAAGCCTCTAGTATTGTAACAACTGCCCTGGCTGGGTGGCTCAGTTGGTTGGGGCACCATCCCATATACTAAAAGATTGAGGGTTCATTGCACAGTCAGGAAACATACCTCGATTGTGGTTTGATTCCCAGTCAGGATATGTTT
This sequence comes from Myotis yumanensis, assembly GCF_028538775.1. Lineage (NCBI taxonomy): Eukaryota > Metazoa > Chordata > Mammalia > Chiroptera > Vespertilionidae > Myotis > Myotis yumanensis. The sequence continues at coordinate 47,429,536 of NW_027223760.1, read as the reverse complement.
GGGAGGCAACCAATCGATGTTTCTCTCTTTATCCCCCCTTCTTCAATCTCTAAAAATCAATAAACATATCCTCAGGTGAGAATTTAAAAATTTATATTTTAATAACTATGTGCGGTGTCAGATGGCTATAAGATTTATCAGATGATCATGTAGTAAGTTATACAATGTCTAATCTCTGGGTTGTATACCTGAAACTAATATAATATTATATGTCAACTATAATTGAAAAATTTAAAAAATTATTTAAAGTAAAAAAGGAAAATTTACATAAAATTTTTAAAAATTTATTTTATTGATTTTTTACAGAGAGGAAGGGAGAGTGATAGAGAGTTAGAAACATCAATGAAAGAGAAACATCGATCAGCTGCTTCCTGCACACTCCCTACTGGGGATGTGCCCGCAACCAAGGTACATGCCCTTGACTGGAATTGAACCTGGGACCCTTCAGTCCCCAGGCTGACGCTCTATCCACTGAGCCAAACCAGTTAGGGCTACATAAAATTTTTTAAAGAGACAAAGGCAAAACTAATTTATTTCTCTATTGTTTTGGAGGGACAAATTTCTCTAAGTTGTCTTCAAGTCATATATGTACATAAATTGAGTTCCTCTTAGAAATTCAGCCCTGTGACAAAGTAATACCAATATTGAAAGAGATCTTGAGAAACCATTACATATTTTAACTGCCTGCACCTTAAAAACTGACACATTGAAAACTCTTCTATTTTTAAGGACTGCAGGGAAGGAAATCATCAGTCAGGAAGTTCTTCCTGTCTAATCTAAATCCCTCCTGGTGAAGTTTAATGCCATTTCCTCTAGCATGAACCTTTTCAGTGAGGATGAAAGAATAAACTGCCTACCATCTCAAGTAGAGACTAACCCAGTGTTCTCAACCTTCCTAATGCCTCGACCCTTTAATACAGTTCCTCATGTGGTGGTGACCCCCAACCATAAAATTATTTTTGTTGCTACTTCATAACTGTAATTTTGCTACTGTTATGAATCGGAATGTAAATATCTGATATGCAGGATGTATTTTCATTGTTACAAATTGAACATAATTAAAGCATAGTGATTAATTACAAAAACAATATGTAATTATGTATGTGTTTTCCGATGGTCTTAGATGACCCCTGTGAAAGGGTCGTTCGACCTCCAAAGGGGTCTCGATCCACAGGTTGGCGACCCACAGGTTGAGAACCGCTGGACTAACCCTTTACATCCTGGAATATGTGTATACAATAAGGCTCTCATGAGCTACAAAGTGAGTCTCAACAAGGGAGGCAGCATGAGGAACTGTCTGGTAAAGTAATAATAGTCCAAAAGTTAATGATCTCAAAGGTTCAAAGAGAATCTCTAACAAAAGAGATTAAAGTAAAGAGATATGGGTCCTTATCTCTACTTCACTCTACCAGCAATCTGGATTACTTCAGGGGGTTGGATTAAATATAATCATGGTGAAACACCTACTATGAGCAAGGTGCTTTAACTAATTCTTATAATCCTTACAACTGGCCTGCAAAGTGGAAGGGGCTATCATCATCACTGTTGCCATTATGATTTTAACCACTTTCAAATAAGAAAACTGAAGCTCGGGAAGGTGAATTATTTTGACCAAGGGCACACATCTGGTAGGAGGCAGAGCTGGGCTCCCAGTTCCGTCAGGACTCCAAGGCAGACTCCAAGCTGGGCCAGTACAGTACACCTCTGCCACCTCTGCAAGTTCTCCCAGCTGTACAGAGATGGCCTCTTAAAAAGAAAACATGAAAATAGGAGGCAGGGTGGGTTTCCTCATCCAGGTCACTGCTCCTCCTTTAACCTTAACATAGGTCACTGAAAGTTAACACTGTGTGAGTTAATACAGGATGCTCACGAGGGACAGAGGTACTCAAGTGTAAGTAGTACTTCACAGTAAATGAAAATGGTTACCACGGGAAGCTGTGTGATCTAAAGCTCTGTCTTTAAATATATATATAATTCACAATCATATGAGGTGGTTAAATTTAGCCCTACCTAAAGTCAGGGTATGGACTAGAAAGAATCATTCATCTAAGCCTGACCGATTTTTAACACTGAGGATTAGGTTGTCCTGTGCCTCTGCAGTAAAATACCTGTTGTGTCCTTTCCTATTCCTTTTCCTTTCTTCTTGTCTTTCTATTTTTCCTCTTCCTTTCTTTCTGAAACCACTAGAGGGGGGTGGTGATGGGGAAATGGGAGAAAGTTACAGACTTCCAGTTAAAGTTAAGTTCTAGGAATGTAATGTACAGCATGGTGACTCTAGTTAGTAATACTATATTGCCTATCTGAAAGTTGCTAAGAGAGATCTTCAAAGTTATCATCACAAGGAAAAAAAAAGTGTAACTATGCGAGCTGATGGATGTTAACTAGACTTACTGTGATAATCATTTTGCTATATAAACACATATCAAAGCATTATACTGTACACCTTAAACTAATACAATGTTATATGTCAATTACATCTCAATAAAACTGAAAAAAATAATTACAAAAATAATTACAAATACATTCATTGAGGATAAAAATTAAACAATATAGCCCAGCCTCCGTGGCTCAGTGGTTGAGTGTTCACCTATGAACCAGAAGGTCACGGTTGAGGGCTCAATCCCCAGTGTGAGGCACACAGGAGGCAGCCAATCAATGATTCTCTCTCATTACTGATGTTTCTATCTCTCCCTTTCTCTCTGAAATCAATAAAAATATATTTTAAATAAAATTAAACAGTATAAGGCAGGCATATAGAAAGTTAAAAGAGATTAAATTCCTCACTTGGCCTGTCTCCACCCCTTTTCTCCAGGTGGTAACCACTGATAACAGTTTGATGCATATCCTTCAGGGCAAAGTCTATTCATTTACAAAGAAAAAGAAAGGTGAGGAGCAGAGACAGAAGTAAGAGAGAATTGGGGGGGGGGGGGGGGGGCGGTGTTTTTACAGAACTGGGATAATATTGTTCATATTGTTCTATAGCCTGTTTCTATTACCCAAAACTATCTTATAAACTTCTAATGTTTATTCTTTCTTTTAACAGCTACACAGTATTTGTTAACATAGATGTGCCACAATTTGTTAACCACTGCAAACACTCTCCAATTGGTTCCTATACCAAGCATGACTGTAATGACGTCCTTGCCCATACATCTCTTTGCACTTAATGTGAATATTTCCAGGGACAGGTTTCTACAAGGGAGATTGTTGGGTCAAAGGTACAGCAATTAGAGTTTTTGATAGGCCCTGTGAAATTGTTCTTCAAAAGTTTCTAGGAAGTTACCGTTTAGTTTGGCTTTTTTTTTTTTTAACTCTGTACATGAGTTAGAAAACATACTTCTACAAAACAGAAAAATAGGAATGATGAATAGAGAATATACAAAGGTTTAAGGATCATAATTTAAGGATACTTTCTACATCCTTCTGTTAATATTTTGTGAAATTGTTGCTTTATCTCATGGCAGAAAAGTGACAAGCATGAGGTTGGTTGGTTGGTTGGTTTCTTGGCTTTTTATTTTTAAGACTTTCTTTAGAGCAGTTTTAGGTTCACAGCAAAATTAAGAGGAAGGTTCAGAAATTTCCTATATACTCTCTGTGCCCACATATGCATAGCCTCCCCAATTAGCATCACCCCCCATCAGAGTAGTACATTTGTTATAACTGATGAACTTTCATTGACATATCATAACCATACAAAGTCCATAGTTTACATTCGGGTTTTCTCTTGATGCTATACATTCTATGGGTTTGGACAAATGTATAATGACATGTATCCATCATTATAGTGTCATGCAGAGTATTTCACTGGCCTAAAACTCCCCTGTTCTCCACCAATTCGTCCCCCACCCCACAAGTCCTGGCAACCACTGATTTTTTTACTATCTCACAGTTTTGTTTTATTTTATGTTTTTTAAATGCCTTTTCAGATTGGTTTCTTTCACTTAGTAATATGCATTTATGCTTTAGTCATGCATTTTCATAGCTTGACAATCCATTTCTTCTTAGCATTGAATAATATTCCATTGTCTGGGTGTACCACAGTTTATTTATCTGTTCACCTACCAAAAGACATCATGGTTTCTTCCAAGTGTTGGTACTTGTGAATAAGGCTGCTAGAAATATCTGTATGTGGGCTTTTGTGTGGGCATAAGTTTTTAACTCCTTGGAGTAAACACCAATGAGTGTGATTGCTGGATTAATATGGTAAGAGTATGTTGTTTTCTAAGTCACTGCCAGACTGTCTTCCAAAGTGGCTGTACCATTTTGCATGCCCACCTGCAATAAATGAAAGTTCCTGTTGCTCCACAATCCTCGCCAACATTTTGTGCTGTCAGTGCTCTGGATTTTGGTCATTCTATTAGGTGTTATCTCATTGTTGTTTTAATTTGCATTCCCCTGATGACATTTGTTGTGGAGCATCTTTTCATATGCTTTTTTGCCATCTGTGTATCTTCATTGGTGAGGTGTTTGTTACAGTCTTTGGCCCACTTTGTAATCAATAAGGTTGGCTGTTTTCTTATTGTTGAGTTTTAAGAGTACAGTTCTTTATATATTTTGGAAAACAGTCTTTTATCATGTGTGTCTTTTGCAAATATTGTCTCCCAGCCTGTGCCTTATTCTCTTGACACTGTCTTTCCCAGAGTAAAAGTTTTTAAAATGTATTGGAGTCCACCTTATCCATTATTTTTTCATGGATTGTTTTTGGTGTTGTATCTAAAAAGTCATTATGATGGAGGTCTTGTGACTCTGTTACAACAGGGAGTTTCCTCGTTCACTCTTAATTTGCCGCTGTTTCAGTTGACAACTTCCCTTCCCAATAAAAATTTACTTACACCTCCTACCTTTGTAGTTCTGGTATCCACTTTACTACATAATAGAAGTACATGTTGCTGCAAGAAAACAAGCATGGCTTTTGGCAAATTAAAGTGCATGTCATTTCTTAATACACTATAAAGGGAAATAAATTCAAGTATACAAGCGCAAGTCTAAAATTTTAGTATTTTTCCATGCAGATCTGTGTACCTGTGAAAGGTTGTCCAGTTTGTCTAGAGCTTGTTATTTAGAGAGTTGGAGTACTATTATATGTTGCTAATCACTGACTGTAGTCCCACAAAAAGCCTTATGAAAATGTTATGCCCTGTGTCACAGCAGAGTAATAGAAAACAAAATTTTTTAAAAAAATAAATGCTACACTCAAGTTTATCTAGGTTTTGTCCTGTATCATCTTCTAGGAATTTTATAGTTTTGCATTTTTTTACATCTAGATCTATGATCCATTTTGAGTAAATTTTTGTGAAGGGTATAAGGTCTGTGTCGAGATGCATTTGCATGGGGATGTCAAATTGTCCCAGCACAATTTGTCTTTTCTCCATTATGTATTACCCTCTGCTTCTTTATCAAAGATCAGTTCACTCTACCTACGTAGGTCTACTTCTGGCCTCACTATTCTGTTCCATTGATCTCTATGTCTATTCTTTTGCCAGTTCCACACTGTTTTGATTATCGTAGCTGTAGAGTAAGTATTGAAGTTAGGTAATGTCCATTCTCCAATTCTGTTATTTTTTTAATACTGTGTTTGCTATTCTTGGTCTTTTGCCTCTTCATATAAACGTAAGAATCAGTTTGTCAATATCCACAGAATAACTTGCAGGAAATTTGACTGGTGTTGTACCGAATCTATAGATCAAGTTAGGAAGAACTGACACCTTAACAATATTGTCAGTTTTTAATTTAATTAAAAATCATATATACAGTGATGCTCACATATCTAAAGTATACAATTCAATGAGTTTAGATAAATGTAACAGGGAATATTTATGTACATCACCTCAGAAAGTTCCCTTATACCCACATCCAGTAAATCCCAAATTCTGTAAATATTCCCATACACATCTTTTTATTAACATTTTCAGTTTCTTTGAGTAAGTACCTAGGAGTAGAATTACTGAGTAATAAGGGAGTTTTATATTTAACTTCATAAAAATTACCATATAGGTGGCTCCATTTTATACCCACTAACATTGTATGAAAGTTTTGGTTATTCCACAGTCTTGCCAAGATTTGGTATGAAATGGCATATTACTAAGGTTTTAATTTGCAATTTTCTGACAATTAATGGTGTTTGGGCATTTATTCTTATACATGTTTTCTTTTGTGAAATATCTGTTCAAGTGTTTTTTCCATTTTTAAATTCTTGTTTGGTTTTTAATTGTTGGAGTTCTTGGTATATTCTCTACATAAGCCCTTTCCCAGACATGTGTATTATATTTTCTCACAGTCTATTGCTTATTATTTCATTTTATTAATGGGTCCTTTAGATAAGCAGAAGTTTTTAAATTTTTATAAAGTCCAAATTAAAAATTTTCCTTTCATATTTAGTGTTTTTCTCTCCTAAAAAATCTTTGACAACCCATGATCTCAAAAAAATTCTATGCTTTCTTCTAGAAACTTTTTAGATTTAGCGTTTAGGTTCAGATATAAAATTTATCTCAATTCCTGTATATGGTATGAGGTAGGAACTAAGGCTCATATTTTTCTGCATGTTTCATTGTATAAAAGTATAATGCATCCTTACTTTCTTTCATCTATAGTATTATTCTCTATTTTATCAGGAGATATAAGTCACCTGTGCTTTTCTTTTTCCTTAATTAAGCTTACCAGTAGTATGTCAAGTTTATTAATCTTTTCAAAGAAAGAACTTTTGGCTTTTGTTAATTTTCTCTATTGGTTTCTATTTTAGTTATATTTACTCTTTTTTTCTATTTCTTTCCATATATTTAATTAATTTAATAAAATTACATATGTGTTATTGTTTAACTTCTTCTTTTGATGGCAATTTATTTTTTTTTTATATATTTTATTGATTTTTTTACAGAAAGGAAGGGAGAGAGATAGAGAGTTAGAAACATCAATGAGAGAGAAACATAGACCAGCTGCCTCCTGCACATCTCCCACTGGGGATGTGCCCGCAACCCAGTTACATGCCCTTGACCAGAATCGAACCTGGGACCTTTCAGTGCGCAGGCCGACGCTCTATCCACTGAGCCAAACCGGTTTCGGCATTTTTGATGGCAATTTAAAGTGAAAACTTACATAATTGATTTTATGTCTTTCTTTTATTAAAATACAAGCTTTTAAAGTTTATTCTCTCTATGCACTGATTTATCTATATTCCACAAATTTTTATGTTATATGTACATTATCATTGATTTTGAAGTAGTTTCTAATTTCCCTTGTTTATTTCCTCTTTGACACACAGTTCAGTTAGCAGATATTTTATTGTTGTTAAGTTCTAATTTTACTTACTGTGTAAAAAAATGACTTTGTAAAATTTCAACCCTTTGAAATTCAAGATTATTTTATGTTCTAGCGTATGGTCTATCTTGATGTATACTCTTGAAAAAAATATGTATTCTGAAGTTGTTTGGTATACCATCTACACTATAAAAGAGAAACATGGTAATTAGCATACGACTGCTACCCTTCCCATTGGCTAATCAGCATATCCTTATGCAAATTAACTGTCAGCCAAGATGGCGGCCGGCAGCCATGCACTGAAGCAAGAAGGGAGGCTTGCTTGCTCCAATGACTGCAGACTCCAATGTTACCCACCTAACTTGCCGGCCTCTCAGCTGCAACTCTAAGCAACTATGTACTATGTTGCAAATAAGAAGCTAAACAAAACCCCAGAAACCAGCCGGACTGAAAGCCAGCAAGACCGCAACATTGTATCGATGTTTTCAGCAGCGAGGCCTCAGAGCTAAAGCTGGCCCGGAATAAAAAAAAAAAAGAAAACAAGGAGCAGTTGGAAGCTTCAGTGCACTGGGGGGGAGGGGGGGGTCCCTCAGCCCCGGCCTTTGCCCTCTCGCAGTCTGGGACCCCTTGGGAGATAACGACCTGCTGGCTTAGGCCTGCTCCTGGGTGGCAGAGGGCAGGCCCAATCCCTAGGTTCAGCCCCTGGTCAGGCTCAGAGCAGGGCCGATTGGGGAGTTGGGGCGCTGCCCCCTGTCATGCACAGAGCAGGGCGGATTGGGAGGTTGCGATGCCACCCTCAGTCACGCTCAGGGTAGAGCCGATTGGGGGGTTGGGGCACCGCCCCCTGTCACACTCAAGGCAGGGTCGATGGGGAGGTTGCGGTGCCACCCCCTGTCATGCACAGAGCAGGGCCAATCAGGGGGTTGGGGTACTGCCCTTGTCACTCACAGAGCAGGGCCGATCAGGGGGGTTGGGGCGCTGTCCCCCTGTCACTCACAGAGCAGGGCCCATCAGGGGGGTTGGGGCTCCGTACCCTGTCACACACAGAGCAGGGTCATTCAGGGGTTTGGGAAGCTCTCCCCTGTCACGCACAGAGCAGGGCCCATCAGGGGGTTGAGGAGCTCCCCCCTGTCACTCACAGAGCAGGACCGATAGGGAAGTTGGGGCACCGCCCCCTGTCACACACAGACCAGGGAGGATCAGTGGGTTGGGGCGCTGCCTCTGTCACACTCAGGGCAGGCCAATGGGAGGTAATGGCTCACCCCCGTCACACACAGAGCAAGGCCTGTGGAGGGGGGTTGGGGCGCCATCCTCTATCACCCACAGAGCAGGGCCGATCAGGGGGTTGGGGTGCCGCCACTGTCACACTCGGGGCAGGGCCGATGGAGAGGTTATGGCTCTACCCTGTCACACACACAGCAGGGCCCGTGGGGGGGGGGGGGGGGTGGCACCGCACCCTGTCACACACAGAGCAGGGCCGATCAGGGGGTTGGGGAGCTCCCCCCTATCAGGCACAGAGCAGGGCTGATCAGGGGGTTGGGGCGCCTTCCCCTGTCACGAACAGAGCAGGGCAGATAGGGAGGTTGTGGCCCCGCCCCCTGTCACTCAGAGAGCCTCAGGGCGATCAGGGGGTTTGGGCACTGCCCCCTGTCACACTGATCTGATGCCAGGAGGCCTCGCGGCTCCGCTGATCCCAGTGCTGGGAGGCATATTACCCTTTTACTATATAGGATAGAGGCCTGGGGGCCGGCTGGTTTGCCCTGAAGGGTGTCCTGGATCAGGGTGGGGGTCCCCACTGGGGTGCCTGGCCAGTCTGGGTGAGGGGCTGAGGGCTGTTTTCAGGCTGGTGGGTGACTAAAGCTCCCAACCGCTCCTTTTTTTCTTTCTTTTTTTTTCTATTCTGGGCCAGCTTTAGCTCTGAGGCCTCGCTGCTGAAAGCAGGTTTCTGGCCTTTACCTTCTGTATTTGATACAATGTTGCGGTCCGGCTGGCTGAAGCCTGGCTGACTAATGCAGGTTTCTGGGGTTTTGTTTAGCTTCTATATTTGCAACATAGTTGCTTAGAGTTGCAGCTGAGAGGCCAGCAAGTTAGGCAGGGAACGTTGAAGTTCATCAGTCACTGGAGCAAGCAAGCCTGCCTCCCTGTTCGCTTCAGTACATGGCTGCCGGCCGCCATCTTGGCTGACAGTTAATTTGCATAAGGATATGCTGATTAGCCAATGGGAAGGGTAGTGGTTGTATGCTAATTACCATGTTTCTCTTTTATTAGTGTAGACGCCAATTAGGTTGAGGTGGTAGAATATTAAAATATTTCTATATCCTTAATTTTTCACCTAGACTTTCTATCAATTACTGAGAGAGTGGTTAAAATCTCTAAGTGTGATTTTGGATTTATTTCTCTCCTTAGTTCTGTCAGTTTTTATTTCATGTATTTGAAGCACTGTTATTAACTGCATACACATTTATTATTATGTCTTCCTATTGAATTCATTTTTTTATCATTATGAAATGCTTTTAAATTCTAGTAATATTCTTTTGCTCAACAAGTCCACATTTGTCTTGTGTTAATAAAGCAACATCATATTTCTTTGATTTACAGTTTGCATGATAATCTTTTCATTTTTTTATTTTCAATCTGTCTCTTTATATTTAAAGTGCATCTCTTATAGACTGCATATGTTGAATCTTGCTTTTTTTTCTTTATTGATTAAGGTATTACAAATGTGTCCTTATCCCCCCCAATCTTGCTTTTTAATGTGATCTGGCAACATCTGTCTTTTAGTGTTGAGTTTATTTACATTTAATATTGATATAACGAATTTAGGTTTACCATTTTGCTATTTGTTTTCTATGTGTCCCATCTTTTCCCTCTTATTTCTCCTTTCCTGGTTATTTTGGTCTAATGACATTTTTAAAAATATTAATTTTAATTTCCCTGTGGATTTAACTCTATTGTTTTTTGTATTTTAAGTGATTGCTCTAGGTATTGTAATATCCATTTTTAACTTACCACAGCCTACTTTGAGTGAATATATTACCTCTTCATGTAAAATGTAAAAATGCAACAACTGTAAAATTTAATTAATATTATATATCCACTATAAGTACCAAAATACAATGTTATAAATTTTGCTTTCAACAGTTGTTTTAATTGGAGGAAAAATATTTTCTGTTTACCCACTTTAAAAAAAATATTCCTAGTGTTCTTTATTCCTTCTGTTGATTTGAGTTTGCACCTGCTATCATTTTCTTTCAGCCTGAAATGCTTCTTTTAAGACATTTTTAACAAGTCAGCCTTTACTGTCAGGTTTGAAGGATATTTTTGCTGGATGTAGAATTTTGGATTGACAATTTATTATTCAGCACTTTAAAGATGTTTTTACATTGTCTCTGTCCCCACTGTCTGTTGAAAAGTCAGTAATTAACTGTACCATTATCCCCTTATGTGATATCTTCTTCCTTTGACAACTTTTCAGGACTTTCTCTTTATCCTTGGTTTTCAGAAATTTGGCTAAACTGTGCCTAGTCGTAGTTTCCTTTGTATTCATCTTGCAAGGTGTTTGCTAAGTTTCTTGAGTCTATAACTTGATATTTTCCATCAAATTTGGAAAATTTTCTTCCATTTTTTTCAATTGATGTTTTTCTCTTTTTATTTTCTCTCTTTCTTCTAGGAACCTAATTACATGTATGTTAGAATCTATATTTTCCCAGAGGACACTAAAATTATTTTCACATACTTGTAAAATATTTTCTCTCTATTCTTCAGATTGAATTTTTCGAGTAATGTCTTCAAATTCACTGTTCTTAAGGCCTATCTGGTGAATTTTATTTGAAGCATTATACTTTCAGTTCTATAATTTTCATTTGCTTCATTTTTATTCTACTTCTCTGCTGTAATTTCCCATCTGTCTGCTCATTATGATTATCTTATCTTTAGACAAATACACTGAGTGGCCAGATTATTATGACCACCTGACGTTTGTAGGCAAATTAGCCATACACTGCATCGTATGGGATATGGAAGCCGAGGGCCTGTTTGAAAACCTTTGCTGTCTGCAGTTACCAAGATAAAACGTCTCCAATTCGCACAGGAACACAAGGATTGGACAGTCGAGCATTGGAAAAAAGTCATGTGGTCCGATGAATCACGTTTCCAGTTGCATCATGCAGATGGCAGAGTGAGAATTTGGTGGAAACTGCATGAAAGCATGCACCTCACATGCATGAGTACAAACCTTCAAGCTGGTGGGGCAGTGTTATGGTTTGGGGCATGTTTTCCTGGCATGAATTGGGCCCTTTAATTCATGTGGAACCACGGCTGAATAGCACAACATACCAAAGTATTGTTGCTGATCAAGTTCATCCTATTATGTTGATGGCATATCCCAATGGAGATGGCTTCTTCCAACAAGACAATGCGCCATGCCCCAGTGCTCGTATTGTGCAGGAGTGGTTTCAAGAACATGAGGGAGACTTCACCTTGCTTAGGTGGCCCCCACAATCACCAGATCTCAATCCAGTTGAGCATTTGTGGGACGAAGTTAAAAGAGCCATCAGGCAGCTGGTTCCACAACCATCAAATCTCACAGAACTGGACAGTGCTATTCATCAGGCATGGTGTCAGATTCCTCGCATCACCTTTCAACATCTCGTGGAGTCAATGCCAAGAAGAATCGCCACAGTATTGAAGGCAAAAGGTGGCCCAAAGAAGTACTGATGAGGTGGTCATAATAATCTGGCCACTCACGTTCAAATATATCCCACATTCAAAGGCTGTTAAATTGCATTGTTTACCCATATCTTCAGAAAAAAATCACTTCTACTGTCGTGGTAAACAACCTGCTTCCCTATTTATAATGGTCTGGCCCTCTAGGAACTTCAGTGTGAAATTATAGCTAATTTGCCTACAAACGTCAGGTGGTCATAATAATGTGGCCACTCAGTGTATATTATAAGTATATTAAATAATATATGTAAACAAATATATTATATCTGCATTAAAGTCTTTGTAACATCAGTGTCATCTTGAGTCATTTACAATTTGGTCACATTTTTCTTTTTCTTCATTATGTCTAGTAACTTTTATTGTATACTAGACATTACAGAGGACATATTATAGACTCTGGTTTCTTATTTTTCTCTGTACTACATTTTTTTCTAGCTGGCAGATAAATTAATGACAGATCACTTTGGAGTTATTGAGCTTTGGTTTGATGCTTTCATGGGTTCTGTTTCAATTTTGTCAGTAGTCCTATGACAAATCCTTTAATTAGAGTATCTGGTCTTTATTCCTCAGGCATGACTTTTCTAAAGTTTAAGTGGAAGCCTCTCAAACTTGGCAGGACTCAAGCTCTAAATTCTGTCTCCATTCAGTGACCAGAAGCTAAAATCTCTATTCTGCTCTTTCAGTCTCCCAGCTGTAGTTTTCCACTGAGCTCTTCGGAGTCTCTCCTGCACATGTGCTGTTCAGAGGTCAGCCAAGGATTTGAGAGGATGATATAAGCAGATTTGGGGCCTACTTCCTCTATGATCCTTCTTTCTGGGATTTTTACCCCTCAATTTCCAGTTACTGTATTAGCCCCCAAATGCCATTCTCTGAATTCTCAGGCCAAAAAGACTATGGCTTTCTGTTTGAGTTCTAGTTGTCCTGAACCAAGTGGACCATAGAGTACCCCCGGGAAAATCCATAAACATGTCGATCTTATTCAGCGTGGTTCCTTGTTTTGAGGACCAAATTCCTTCCAGTTTCTGCCTGCTTTGGTCTCTCTCCAATACATTTAAATAGTTATCTTTTAATATTTTGTAGTTTATAATTGCTATCTGTAGGAAGGATAGTACAGGCTACACCACCATGACCAGAACCAGAACATATACAGGTAACTTTTCCAGTTCGTTTCATCTATGTGAGAGCTGCCTTCTTCACTTGCAGCAAATACAGCAACAGTTTGAAATTTGGAGACCAGACTTTCATTTTTGAATTGTTGGTTTCTACTTCTAGATTACCGTTACTTTATGGAGGGGTAGAGGCTCCCAAGAGAGAAACAAATGTTGCCTTCCCTGAGACAATCTCAAATACCATGTCTGCTTTTGTTTAAATTTGCATTTGTCATAGAGAGAGACTTAAAACCTGAGCCTTTTAAAATTCTTCAACCTGAAAGATGTGAATTTACTGTCTATGTGGCCTTACAGTTTCACAAATAATCCCTTGAAAACATCCCATGACTGGCCATATATGTAAATAAAGGGAACCTTTGTTTTCATTAGTTTTACTGGGTATACTAGACAAACTAAGGGAAGGAAATTCAGGTAAAATAATTTAGTGAGTTGGGAAATGTGGGCTGTTTTGCTAGGATGTGGTTTAGAGATTCCTGGTTGGAATGGCCCATACCCTAGGAGTTCCGGGTGGGTGCCATGCCACACAGGAAACAATTGTAGCCCACCCCTAGGAGTAAGCCAGAGAGCTAACAAATTCAGTGTGCATTGAAATGCTTCATCAACACGCCGTCTGCAGGGCCTGCCCTCTCTGCTGGGTCACTGACCTTTATAAGTGCACAGTCATGGCCACCGCCTGACAGGCATGAAAAGCAGACAGACAATGGATGAGAAGGAGACATGCACAGAGGGGGAAAATGCACTCATTCAGGGGATTTACTGGTCAGGGATGTCATGTCCGATGTCCAACTCCAGAATGTAAGCGACGGTGTTTAAACCATGTATGTCAGGCTGAATAAATAGAAGGAATAATTGTTATCAACATAAAACATCCCTGAAAATAATGATCAGTTTTGTGGCAGCACAAAACAGTATCGAAAGTTGCTCTTTGCTGTAAAATTTTTCACTGAATTCTAAAAGCTTTAGATCATTAAAATTGATTAGAGTGTCATTCAGCCTGATTTCAAAGGCATTCCAGACTCCCGGGACAGCATCATTTGGTAACTTACAAGAGGGAAAAAGAAAATTTGAATTTGGGTCCTGAGTTTGTCACAAAGTAGCTGTGCAACCTTTGATTACTTGCTGCATACCAAATAGGTAATCTCAAAGTACAATGATCCCATTTACCTGATATTTTAGTATATCTGTGTTACTGTCTATTTGCATTCTGAGATCATCTGTACGGCTTCGTGTTCAGCAAGTGCAAAAAACATATTAACACAGTCACATCAATAAGATGCCCTAGTGTGTTTTTTTCCATGTTGACTTTTATTAAGTTTTATTTTCTTTTTAAGAGGAGTCCATTACTACAGGGGAAAAGCATTTGAAAACCCATTCTCAAGGATGATTTTCTACCTCCAAAGGTCTATAATTCTTTTTAAAAATATTTTTATTGATTGATTTTAGAGTGAGAGGAAGGGAGAGAGAGAGAGAGAGAGAGAGGGAGAGAGAGAGAGAGACATCAATTTGTTTTCTGCATATTTATGCATTCATTGTTTCTTGTATGTGCCCTAACCAGGGATCGAACCTGCAATCTTGTTATATTGGGCTAACACTCCCAACCAAATAAGCTACCAGGCCAGGGCCAGGTCTATAATTCTTGTAATGAAAAAGGAATGCATACATGATACCTTTTATTGATAAACATTTTCAGAGACTTCTATTAGTGATATTAAATTACATACCTCCCCTATTGATTCTTGACCAAAATACTATTCTGATAGAAAAATAATGTACTACGGATGTGATGCATGTGAAAAGAAACAAATGTTTTGCAAAGCCTCGCCTGGAAGGGAGCACCATCCTAGACTGCATATACACCATTCCTCATGAAGGTGAAAGTCTGCAGAGGGTGTTGTCAGCTCGTTCTGTTCACAGTTTGTGGTCTCTAAGTCTTACCACCCTCATCTGGTTACATCACCCTAAGGGCATACCCCAAATGGCATCTTGCCTGGCATTCTATCCCTAAGTGCCTAACTATCCATCTTGCTTCTTGGGGAACCTCTCCTGATTATGAGTTGTTCAGGGAAAGTAATTAGTTTTTTTTTTAATCCTCACCCAGGAATATTTTTCCCATTGATTTTTAGAGAGAGTGGAATGGAAGGAGGGGTGGAGGGAGAGAGAGAGAGAGATAGGGAAACATTGATGTGAGAGAGACACATTAATTGGTTGCCTCCTGCACATGCCCTGACCGGGGTCAGGGTTCGAACCTGCAACCCAAGTACATGCCCTTGACTGGGACTCCAACCCTCTACCCTTCAGTGCAGTAGCTGACACTCTAACCACTTAGCACCCTGGCCAGGGCAAAAGTAACAATTTTAACAAGAATTGAACCCAGACATAATTACCTGCATTGATCTGCAGAAATAATCATAGGATGCATTTCAAAGTCAAATACAAGTAATTTCTATTATTGATCACTGAGAAGTAATCTTTGTCACTACCCCCTTCTATAAATACAAGATAACTAAAGAAGTAAAATGTGTGAACAATCTGCAAATGGGTTCCTAAATTCACAGCACATATCTGATAGTTACAGTAGCTTTCACTCAAGAACCTATTTCCATGTGTGTTAATAATTATTGTTATCCACACTTTGCAAAAGTATAGTAATTTAATCCTGGAGAGGATGACATCACAATCCATTTTATGATGTAGGCAATTGCCCTTCACTGCTAAAGAGACTGAGCTCTCTATGAGAAAATAGAAGTGTCTGAGCCTTGTCCATCTTCTTCAAGAGAATACTTCCTTGTTAGTCCCTAAGCCTATGTGATTGGAATAACTGTTCCAGGGGCTTCAAGAAAAACACTGGAAGAGCATTGTGTTTAATATACTTACTCCCCAAATACAAAGGTGCTGGACTACCTTCTAGGAGCTTTTATTCAAGTATCATTCATATAGCCTAAAATATCACATAATCATCTGCTGAACACTTTGCACAGGGTTTTTTTTAGATTTATTTATTTTTATTTTATTTTTTTAGGTTTTCTTGATTTCTCTGTTTCTTTTTAAAGTTTTTTTCTTGCCATGGAGGTGGGGGAGTCACATCTAAATGTAATAGAGACGACTGTTAGAAGTCTAAGGGACGTGAGTGTACTCACCCCACCCACTTCATCAGGAGCTTCCTGCATGAGGTGGCATTTGAGTCCTATTAATTTATCCCAGACCACACCAAAATTAAGCTGTTCAAGTCTGAAACATTCCATGAATTCAGTTGCGAGGAGGAATTTGTTCAGCCATGTTAGGGATTCATATTTCTTTCCTCCCCCAAGAAGGTCCGAGTGTCCTTATAAGGGAGAACGCCTCTGTTTCCCACAGTGTAGAGAGCTAAATAAATATTCTCTCACAGTCAATGCAGAGGTAACTTTTTTTTAATGGATTAAAAAAAAAAGCAGTTCTAAGAGTCCATCACTGTTTCAGCATGCCCATTCAGAGAGGGGGGCTTTTGTCTCTCTCTCAGTGGGAGCTGCCATTTTAATGGGGCCTCCAGCGGGGCCTAGTTTGATGATGTGAAGAAGGCCTGGAAGAATTGAGGAATTTTTTTTTTTTTAATTTAGGTTTTGGTTAATTTAACCATACTGGCTTTCAAGTGAATGAAGTTTTTAAAAAAGGAAATCCAAGGTAAATGTCCCTCAGAAACTGCTACCAGATCATTTTAGCAATTTCTCATTTCTGAAGCTCTTTTATATGAAAACCATCCCTTGATGTTCTAATAGGCATTACCAACACTACCCCTCCATCTGCACCCCAATCTATTTGCAAAAATGAGAATCTGGAGGACCTACTCTTAAACATATGCCTAGGTATACACACATATTTGTATACAAACATGCTAAGTGTTAGATGGAGCAACCTCCAAAGATCGCTTTTAGCCGATTGGTGATCCCAAGTCAGGACTGGGATGGCTTTGTGGTGATTCTGGGGTGGCCCTTTGGCCTGAGTCAGGAGCACAAAGGTACATGGAGTACTCCCACACCCCAGAGCCTCAGGAGTGCCCAAACTACTCCCACACCCCTGCCCCACAGGGGGAGTCCTGCCTCTCAAGCATACTTTCTAGACATAACTGTTGTTGCTCTCAGTACCCAGTACCCTACAGGGTCCAAACTAGCCCATGGTCTGCTTTCTGCGGGCACTGGTACTGGACCTCCCCCAATCCACCGAGAGCCACCCACAGTCCTAGGGACAGATGCCAACTGCTGGAATGTGTTTCATGTTCCTTCGTCTTTGCCTGGCCAGCCTCGGCCAGGGGGAAGGCGCTTTCCTGGCCTAGCCGGCTGTGGCGTTGGGTGGCAACAGGGGAATTGGTATGAGCAGTTTACCGAGGAGCTGTTCACCCTTCCAGGAACTGTTTGCCTGCACTAATTCTGTGCGGATGCACACACTGAGCTCTTTGTGGGGCTACTGGACCACGGTTCTCTTCGGCTTAGATTTGTTTAATAAATGGCTGACTGCATGGGCCTGCTATACCATCTGAGTACCTGGGTACTCTTGTGTGTGTGTGCGCATGCACGTGCTGGGGTGGGTGTTCAGGCATAAAGGTGCTAACACTTTGCTCAACTGAATGAATGAATGAATGACTTTTTAAAAAGAGGGTAGAAGAACTGGTGAATTTCTGAAAAAGGCAAATATCTGGAAAAGTATGTGTTGCTATAACATAACTATTCATGATTCCATTATTGGGGATTTACATGAAGATATCTTAGAGTAGAGCAACCAGCAAGCAAGAAAGCACTCCTTAACTGAGTTGAAAGTGGGGGTAGGGGAAAAAATTGTCCCTGTAAAATAATTTGAAACTCAGCTTTGCGCTTTCCCAGTAACTGTGTTGTCTGGGGGATGAGAGTGGGAATGGAAAAAGCCAAGTCATGCTTAGAGCTACACTCTCAGAAGTGACTATGAAGTCTTGCAGGCAGTCTGTGGTTTGAGTTTGTTTCAGACATGAAGTTGAATTCATCATATGTAATAAAATATGGTATTGCTTCATTGGTGACTAATCAAAATATGAATTCTCACTTGTCCATTTGTTGGGCTGTTTGTGGGGAGTTATTCTTGTTTTCTGTTTCAATGTCAGGCTGGTCCAAAGATGTCTCCTGCCTAGCAATATAGCCCCTGGAATATAAAAGTATGAGACCTCCCACCACTAAGAGCTTGGAAGATGATTTAAAAAATAATTCTACCTCTCTCTGTCTTTTCTGTGCTTAAAATAGAAAATGGCAATGGCAGATTCAAGAACCTAGAAAACATATATTTGAGCCACGGATGAAAAATCAGGTACTGCAGACCCAGTTTTACACACAATTCATTTTGGGAGAAGACATGAAAACGTGGACATCCACTTATAAAGTACTAGAGGCCCCATGCACAAAATTCATGCAGGGACATGTGTGTCCCTCAACCCAGCCTGCATCCTCTCCAATCTGGGACCCCTGAGGGATGTCCAACTGCCCATTTAGGCCAGTTGGACATCTCTCTCACAATCCAGGACTGCTGGCTCCCAACAGCTCGCCTGCCTGCCTGCCTGCCTGATTGCTCCTAACTGCTTCTGCTTGCCAGTCTGATTATGCCCTAACCACTTCCCTGCCAGCCTGATCAACACTTAACTGCTCCCCTGCCAGCCCGATTGCCCCCAACTGCCCTCCCCTGCATACCTGGTCCCCCCCAACTGTCTTCCCCTGCAGACCTGGTCCCCCCCAACTGCCCTCCCCTGCAGGCCTGATTGCCCACAACTGCTCTCCCCTGCTGGCCATTTTTGACCACATGGGGGTGGCCATCTTGTGTGTTGGAGTGATGGTCAATTTGCATATTACCTCTTTATTATATAGGATAATCTTGAAGGTGGATATCCACTTATACAGTAAAATCTTGAAAGCAGATATGCTCTTTTTTAAAAAATTTAATTTATAAATGTATTACCTTCTTGTAAAAAAATACAATACAGAAATGTTTAAAATAAAAAATGAACATTACCTCATTCCCACTCCCCAGAAATAAGCACTTCCAACCCGTAAGTATCTTTCCAGTCTTTTTATACACATGTGTACATAATACATGTGCATATTACATATGCACATAAATGAAATATATATTGGATGTCCCAGAAATGTATACACATACACTTTGAATAATTATACTAAAGGTAGTGTTTATTAAAATACATTTCATTTTCAAAACTGAGCTATCAGCTGTTAAAGTGTATATATATTTTGGGGGACATCTTTTACTTAATATATCTAGATGGAGCCCTGACTGGTTTGGCTCAGTGGATAGAGCGTTGGCCTGCGGACTGAAGGGTCCCAGGTTTGATTCCAGTCAAGGGCATGTACCTTGGTTGTGGGCACATCCCCAGTAGGGGGTGTGCAGGAGGCAGCTGGTCGATGTTTCTCTCTCATCGATGTTTCTAACTCTATCCCTCTCTCTTCCTCTCTGTAATATATCTAGATGGAGAGGATTTATTCTTTTTGATGGGATCTTTAAATATATTGTTCTGCCTGGTGCACTATTGGTGGAAATGCAGGTTGGTGCAACCACTGTGGAAACCAGTATGGAGTTACCTCAGAAAATTACAAATGGCCCAGCCAGTGTGGTTCAATGGTTGAGTGTCAACCCACAAACCAAGAGGTCACTGGTTTGATTCCCAGTCAAGGAATATAACCAGATTGAGGGCTTGATCCTCAGCAAGGAGCGTGCAGGAGGCAGTTAGTGGATGATGTTTCTATCTCTTTATACATCTCTCTTTCTCTCTCTCTCAAAAAATCAATAAAAACATATAAAAAATTACAAATGGAACTGCCTTATGACCCAGCAATTCCATTTCTGGGAATATAAACAAAGAAACCCAAAACACTAATTCAAAAGGATATATGTACCCCTATGTTCATTACAGCATTATTTACAATAGCCAAACTATGGCAGCAGCCCAAGCGTCCATAATAGGCGAATGAATAAAGAAGCTGTGGTAATCTATACAATGGAACATTACTTGGTCATAAGAAGGAACAAAATCTTACCATTCGCAACCGCATGAATAGAATTAGAGAGTATCATGCCAAATGAAATCAGTCATAGAAAGACAAATATTATATGATTTCACTTATATGTGAAATCTAAAGAATAATATAAATGAATTAAATAGAAACAGACTCATAGATACAGAGAACAGACTGGTGGTTGCCAGAAGGGAAGATGATTGGCAGACTGGATGAAAAAGGTGAAGGGACTGAGAAGGTAGGGTAACAGATACAAAATAGTCATGGGATATATAGTACACCATAGGAAATATAGTCAATAATATTGTAATAGCTATATATGGTGCCAGGAAAGTACTGAAAATATCTGGAGGACCACTTTGCACTATGCTGTACACCTGAAACTAATAAAAAATAAGATTGAATGTAAACTGTAACTTAAAAATTTTTTAATTAAAATTCTTTAAAATTAAAATATATAAATATTTTTTTCTAAGTTCCTTCTTTTTGCTCAAAAATATATATCTCATGGATAAGATATATTAGTTTTTAATGGTTCTATAGTGTCTCAGAGTACCAATGTGTAGTGATTTTTGTTCTTCATCTATTTATGATCATTTAAGTTATCCCCAAATTTTTAGTAATACAAATAATACTGCCATAAACATCCTTGCATATACATCATAAATTTTAAGCATACTGTATTTAGATACAGTGAAAACTGAAACTATCACTTGAGCAGAAAGGCAAAAGAAGTGAAGTGCAGGTGTTGCATATAGTATAAAGCTGCAAGTTGCAAAGAAGTGAGTTGCAACTGGCTTATAGAAAGAGAAACTGGACTCATTAAAACTTGCATTTGGGTGCATAGTGTATTCTTTTTCACAGTCATGAGACTCTTTGTTTTCACAAAGAGTATGTTCTTTCAGATAACATACCTGTTCATATGCAAAGCTCAGTCTCCAACTAAACTATGGGTGGAATTGGATCCAACATGTAACTACAATACTGATGAGAAGGGCAGGAACAGTCATAGAGTTCTCTGCAACTGAAAAGATATCAGTGGTTCTTACAACCTGAAACCATATTTGTCTCTATTCTCAAGACCTAAAATTGAAAATTAAAATTTATTTTTCCTTTAGTTTGATCTTGCTATTATACCTTCTTTTATTGTATATTCTTTTTTGAGATCTCCCACATTCTTACTAACTGGGTCTAGAGTCATTCTTTTATCCAATCAATTATTGATATATTTGGGAATATAATAGAACTGAGTTATCTTCAGCAAACCAGGAAAAAGTCTTCACTATTTAACATCTGGGCCAATGAGGCCTTTTTTATTCATTTATTTTGTGTACATTTTAAGTCATTTTACAATAATTTCTAGAAATAAAGGGATAGTAATAAAACAATTTTATTTCATATTTTCCTGCTTTTGAAGAAATATATGCCCGAAATGGGGCATATATTTGAAATTCAACTAAATGTCACCATCTGTCATGCAGAAGCCTAAGTCATAGCTATGCTGTAAATACTGATTCTGAATTTCAAATACCTCTTTACTCAATTTTAGCTTATTTTTGGTTCTTATTGTGTTTGGCAGTATCAAAATACAATAACAGGCCTGGACCATATATCTAAGATAAAACTGGTCAATCACATTGATTCCTGAACTGGATAGAAATGGAAATGACCAGATTATTGTCTGCACAGACTTGAAACCAAATGCATATTTCCACAAATCATCGAAAATCTTACAGTATTTAGCTGGTTTAGTTTTTGTATTACATTTCAGTGAACCTCCTGCTGTAAAAGATACCTGATCTCTAATGGCCACTTTCTTCTCAGATGTTTCTAACTCTTTATCCCTCTCTCTTCCTCTCTGTAAAAAAATCAATAAAATATATATTTTTAAAAAAATAATTATTTTATGCTTGGGTCACAACATAAGGAACTGTATTTAAAGGGCCAGAAGGTTGAGAACCACTGGTTTATAACCTCAGAATATGGGTAGACACCTTGGACTCACTGCCCTTCATACATGCACTTTAAAGACTGACAGTTTGAAAGGCACTGAAGGACCTATATCCCTGGTGAAGGCATCAGTGCCCACATGTGAGCAGTAGCCATGGGATGGTGGTACCATTCAATGCCTTCAAAGGTGGCTGAAACCAACAGAGAAGCTGTAGCAAAATCACACGAGGATATTAGGTGTGAGTTCTCTTTAGATACCTCCAACATCTTCTGTGAATAAGTAGGTGAAATTCCAAAATTGCCATAAATCCTGTGTTTGGAGTTAATTGAAAAAGTAAGATGCCTAGAATGATTACTTTAAAAATGTGACCTGCAAAGACTTGTATTGTCTGGAAAATGGAATTTCATGCTACTAAAAATGAGTTTTGAGACTCCCAGACCCACTGATAGAAAAATGGCCTCACTTCTTTCCCACTTTTCTTACCAGCTCCTCCCCTTCCTATCATCCTAGCTTTCCTTCTTCTTGTTTCTGGCTATCCACATGCCCTTTTCCCCAGATGATGAATGCATTGTGCTTCTCCTCCTTTGGCCTTTCTTTTTGGGACATTGTTTACTATGGATTATACCCCCCATTCAGTGTAATCCTCTCAGGAGGAAGCCCATTCCTCTGCTCAGTTTGCCCTATTTCTCACACGCAGAGTCAAACATATAGAGAAAAATTCTTTGTACACTAAGGTTTAGTGAAAACAGACAGAAAGTAATTGAGATCCTCCACATAAATGCAAAAAATAGACGTCTGTAGTTTACATGATACATGCTTCTAGGTTAAAGGACAGTATATTACATTACAAACACAAATGACACTTTAGGAGAAGCATGTTGTATATATTATAATTCCTAACATTGTAAAACAAGAGTGTCAGCAGTCCCCTAAAGAAAGAAGAGACCATCTGTCGGTTTATGACATGAAGCAGATGGAACATCGGAGCAGTGCTTAAAAGTTCCTCTTCCTGATAGTGTCATCAATTCAATCATCACTTGAATTGTTTTCAAATCCTAGATGACACTGTTTAGAAGGCACTATAGACATGATGGGGTACATCAGAATTCACCCCAATGATTGAGCATCAAGTTATGTTCCCAACATATACATCATCTCAAATGTTGTAAAATGTAACCTTATATCCTAACCAGGGCAAAGCAGATATGAGAACCAACCTTTTCCCCTCCTAGTTTCTCCTTGATGTCACCATTCCCATTACTGTTTAGCAGAAGACTGAAAAATTTTTACATGACATTCCAAAGTCTTCAAATGGAAAGGATCAAATAAAGGAAGTAAATAATCTCAACTTCAATCAAAAGAGAATTTGGCTTTATAATGCAAACTGTGGCTGTCCTAAAACAGAACAGCTACCAACTGTACCATGGACCCCCCGAATGTGAGCCCCGAGGGACCTTGGAATCTGCATTTTAGTGTGCTCCACAGGTACTCTTTTGCATACTGAAATTTCAGAACAATTGGCCCAGAATATTCTAGTCTGCTATATAAATAGGAGAAAATGCTCCACAAACACTGTCATTATGCTCCTCATGTAATCTTAGAGGTTGAAATTAACAGAATCAGAATGTTTGTTTTGTTTGTGAGGTTTTGTGGTTTTTTAAAGGAGTGAAAGATATGCAAATAGTTCAAGAGGACAGCATGCATGATAAAGATGAAAAGAAATGAGCTATATATGTCCTCCAAAGGGAGATTAATATGGTAGGACCTACACATTTTCACAAAATGGATTAAGCCTGTTCTACGGCGTCATACAATGATAATTTTGTGAGGAAATTATTACTTTGCTGGGAAATCAAAGCAAAACAGTTTCCAAAATATCATATATCTTTTCCCACAGACACAATGCACAAAACCATTTAGGCAAATTCACTCAATGGACACTATTTATTACAACATACTTTCAGTAAAGCCTCTCTGGACGAGATCAGCTTGTGGTAGCTTGAAATGGAATGCCCAAACACTGGAACAGCTGCTCTATAAGTAAAATATCTTGTTACATTTTCATTAACTAACCAACTATTCAGGATGTCTTGTAAGTGTGTTGCACAAACATACAAAGTCCTATAAAACTAATCAAAAGCTACTAAAATTTAATGAACAGAAATGAATACTTCTCCAAAGATGGTTCACATTTGGCCACAAAACCCTTCCCCGCATTCTTTGCTCGGGTTTGCAGAATGAATCATCTATCTATCTATCTACCTATCTATCCATCCATCCATCCATCCATCCATCCATTTATCCATTCGTCTATATTTTATCTTGGGCTACAGTGAGCCTCAGAGCCTCTGGAAGCTCCTGTGATGGCCTGTCCTGTCCCTGGGTCCTGGGGGCTTACCAGGCCTCAGTGGCATCTGATTTCTTCCACATCAAATGGTCTCACTAGCCAGCTCCACATCCAAAAGATTTAGATTGCTCTCCAAGAAGGCCCTGGAAAGATGTATGACCATCCAGGTAACCCAATCTAATCCTGAGCTTCACTGAGAAAAGGATTCTGAATGCAGAGACCACTCACCACACCATATCTAGCCCCTTCTTTTCTGAATTTTGAGGTAATTATAATCTAATGCAGAAATTCTTTACAAGGGCTCTGTGGACAAGCTTCACCGGTTCCATAAAATTGTAGAGACGGTGTGTGAAGATTTTCTGTGGCAATATGTATATGTATTCCCCTAAGGAGATTGTCGATAGCTTCCTACCGTTTCCCCAAAGGGTCTGTGATATTAAGGTCATTACATTTACATCTAAAGGTTCAATGGAATAGAGTTGGGTTAGAATCTACTTCTGTTTGTTGACTGATATTATAGTGTCAGCATTCCCTTCTGTGTGTCATGTGTACTACCGACATATTGAGAGAAAAAAATGAGAAAAAAAGTAAGCTTGTGTATCAGTCAGGAACACAGACCCTGTCACAGTGGCTTAAACAAATTAGAGATTTTTCTTCTTCCTTGTAAAAGAAGGCTCAGGAAGGAAATCCAGAGTCTTTACCCAGCCAACAAGACACCATTGGCGACACAGGCGACTTCTCTCTTTCTGTTCCGACATCCTCAGCACCTACTTGCACTTTACAAGGACAAGAGAGCTGCCTCCATCTGCTTTATTATTTTTTTTAAAGAACTTTCCAAATAAGTTTACTTTACACCCAGAACTTAGCAGCAAGGGAGGTTGAGAAATAAAAGCTTTAGATGGGAACTTATCTCTCCCACCCAAACCCCCCAAATCAAGTTTTTGCTATTAAGGAGCGAAGGGAAAACAAATTCAGTAGGCAACCAGCAGTCTTCTCTATCCTTTTATATCAGCGGTTCTCAACCTGTGGGTCGGGACCCCTCTAAGGGTCAAACGACCCTTTCACAGGGGTCACCTAAGACCATCAGAAAACACATATATAATTACATATTGTTTTTGTGATTAATCACTATGCTTTAATTATGTTCAATTTGTAACAATGAAATTGGGGGTCACCACAACATGAGGAACTGTATTAAAGGGTCGCGGCATTAGGAAGGTTGAGAACCACTGTTTTATATGAACAGATGGTAATGGAGTATTACCTACTTACGGTTCTGCGCGGAGTTCTTTGCATCACCCAGTCGCTGAAGAAACTCCATGAAATACACTGTTCTGTGGAGTTGCGGAACTTTCTCTCTTGACCTCCCTATCCCTTGGTCTCGCTCATCCACGCGCACGCACGTGCACGCACGTACACGCAGGCGCACGCACGCACACGCAGGCGCACGCACGCACACGCACGTGCACGCACGCGCACAACACGTGCAACAGTGCTAAGCCTCCTGAGTCGAAAGAGCTATGGGTAGACCACAGCGTGGTGTCCACGCTCACCTGTCCCCAGCCCCCCTCCCTTAACGCCGCGTTTCTACCTGCCGCCACACACTCCTGCGTGAAGAGGGCGACTCCTCACCCGCTGCTGTTTCTCTGTCCTTTAAAACAATGAGCAAAGAGCCTGTCTCTGCCATCGTAGAATTCCTTCGCTCTTCTCCCCAGGCCACGGCTGCACTAAGCCTTTCCTTGGATCTCTCCCTGAGCCTTCCTGGTGAGTTGACTTCATTTTACTCACGCCCAGTTCAGCCTGTCTGTGGGATGGGGTAGGACCCCTTTCCATATTCCGCCTCACTTGCTGTGATTTACATGGGGGACCAGATGGACTGCCTTCCTGTCTTTTGCGAGAAAACACCCAGAACTTCATTTGTCTTTCTTCCCCTTGAAGGATGCTGATTTATTACCCAGAATGAGTTCTCAAGATGACATCAGCCAGTCCTCGGGAGCGAGGTGCATGTGTGCCCCAGGGTCAGATGGGACAGGAGTGTTCTCACGCCAAATATTTGTGTCCTGGAGCAGATCACTCGCTGCTCACCAAGCCCCCGTTCCCCCCGTAAGTGAAATGGCAGTGATCCTATCTGCTGCAGACGTGGAGAGATGAAGTTCTTTGGCCCGAAAGGTAGTGTTTTCCACGAGATTTCATCCTCTGACTCCTTCAGCAGGAAGAGAGCACCCCATCTGAGTGCAGGCCCACTCCTGTGGTCTGTGCTGTGCAGAGTTCACCTGGAGCCCCTGGAAGTTAGAGGGGCTTTTGGTCCTGCAGGAGGAGCTGGGGAGAGGCCAGGCCCCCATCTACTGAGTAAAGTACAGACACTGCGTTCTGACCTCCATGGTCTCTCAGGCCTCTCAGCCAAGAAGCTGAGGGCTGCAGGATGAGAGGTGCAGTTAGGGGAGGAAATGGTACTCCCGGAAATTGATGTGGTCATCCTCAGGACAAAGGAGGGACTGGCTTTCCTCCAGAATGTTTTCTCTGTTTGTTTCTCTGCCTCCAGAACTATATGTATAAGGGTCACAAATGCTTTGTGGAATGGGGGCTCTTTAAAAACAATTAAACTGAAAGTCCCTGGATACTGCAGGCTGAGCGTCTCTCTTCTCTGCCTGCCAGAGAATTCAAGCCCTGCCTGACTTCCTGGGAAGCTAGTCAGGGCAGCACATCTTTTCTCCGGATCCTCTTCTTAGCAGCAGCCATTGCAGTAAATCTTCAGAGAGGCCTCATTAGGCAAGTTCCTTTTTGAACTCCCTCCACCCTCCAGACCTCTCGAAACCACCACCGCCATTCTAGCATGTTATTATTTTTTCCTCCTAAGCTTGCGTTTTCCTCAATCCTGGCACCTAGGCCTCCCTACACTGTTCTTGCTTTCCTTAACGGACTCCTCTCTAGCTGGAGTCCCTCCAAAGGGTGTGTTCGTGCGCTCAAAAACTTCCCTTTTTGTTTTATCACATCACTGAACATACCAGATAAGGCCTAGTGAAGGGAAGGAGGAAAAGAGGGAGGGGTCTGGGCTGGCTTGTCTGGTGGGGAGTAGGGGGGCATGTGAAGGGGGCACGGGAAGAAGGCAGAAGAGATCTTTACATCAGCTCTTAGGACCACATAGGGACAGCAAACACAGACACATGAGTATCTGGTGTGGCCTTTCTCTGTCTCAGGAAGCTGCACACTCATTCAGACATGTAGCAATGACTGTCCAGAGCTTGAAAAGAGCATATAGAACAAACCAGGCACACAAGATGCAGTGAGACATGGACACCAGGGCATTCAATAGTTAATTTTTAGCAAACCCAAATTGCATTTCCATCATGTGCAAGCAGTCAGCTGCTATTGTAGGTCACCAAGATACAACGCATTATTTCTACAGTTTGTGGAAAACATTAGGCAGCTGTAATAAAGTCAATGGTATTTCCTTCCTTACTGAAACATGACTTCAGTAAATCCCCGTTTAAATTTTTTTCCCTTTCTAAACATTTCTCTCCATCTGCACGATAAGTCAATAAAAGAAATTAAAAGTTAAAATGCCTAATGAAACTTTATCAGGCATGAAATGGCGTTTAAACCAGAGTTGCCACCCGGGCTCAGATGCATGAAAACTGACCTGAACTTGAGAAGTTATAAAAAACAGGGGGAGGGTAACAGCAAGTTTCAGTGGCCTTTATGTATTACAGCCACTGAAAAAAAGAAATCATTCCAAAGAGGCATTCCATGAAACAGACTCTCTGAGCAGTTAAGATTTTTACAGGAGGTACATCAATTCTGGAAACCTCCACATTCTTTTAGGCCACCATTCTTTTCCCTTTATTCACTTCTTTGCACTGACATGCTTATTTTGAAATCAGTCTTCATCTGTGTGCCTCTGTCATGATCCCAGGCAAAATGCAGGAAGAAAGCCTGAGAACATTTTTAAGAAGCAGCAGCAGATGGGAAGAGTTGGGAACTTAATTCTTGGTCTTTCTTAGAGAAGAGAATTGGGGTGTTCCAAGTAGGTTCAGAAAGAGTTTTAAATAAGCAGACGTAAAGAAAAAAAATCATTCTTCCATGTATAGAGTTATTTATTTTAATACTTACTGCCCCATCTTTGGGTCATAATAGATATTTCATTTTCATCGGAGCCTGAAAAGAAAAGGAGCTATTCAATGGATGTGTATGGCTAGTTTCCAGCTTTAACAAGTTAAGATATTAAACTCGTTTCAAAGCAAATCCCAGAGCCCTCCCTCATGCAGGACATCACTGAAGTCCAGGGGCATTGTATCTAAGCAGGGACAGCAGAGTCAGACTCTCTAACTGGAGAGCATATTTAGAACTTTCCAGAAACTTCCTATAGTTTGTAACCAGAGAGCTGTTTGTAAATGGTTGACCTTACTGATAGCCTTGGTGAGAAGAAAGCTGTTGTCCAGCCTGCTAAGCAGGGAGAGGTACTCTGCTCATTTCTAATGGCTCTGAAAATTAGCATGGGATGGTGGTTTTCCCACAGTGTGTTCCATTCAGCTGCACTTGAAAAGCCAGCAGTGGGAGTGCTGGGCCCAAGCAATGTGGAAGTGAATCCTTTCCTCCATCCAGAAACTGGCCATCAGGCAGGTAGGAAAGTGCTTATAAACTGCCAGCAGCATCACAAACAGCTCTTCCCAGCACCCGCACACCCAACCTGGCAGAATTAAAATTCCCTTAATTCAGAGAAGGTGATACATTTTCAGATATTTGCACAGCTGTCGGTGTCCCCTGCCCCCCACCCCCAGCTTTTTTAAATCATCAAAGAAAGCTGTGTTTCCAAATCCAGGAAAAGACATGTTCAGTGCTATTTTTAAAAAAATAATGCTGACTTTCTATAATAACAAAATAATTTGCCCTAAATTTTCAAACTTTTGTCTTCCCAGTTTAACCCCAGAAATCTTGTAGCATTAGAGATTCTAAGATACTCAAAACACACAAATGTTTCCAACAATGCACTTGATAATGTTTGTAGAGACATTTGACCAGAGAGAAAAATACTTGCAAATCTGTGCAACAGGTACACATAACTCCAAGGATGAGAAACACTTGAGATTTGCAATATGCATGTTTAACAGGCCATCAACTGAACCCCGAGTAAGGCTGACTGTTGCCTACCTGTCCCAGACCAGATGTGTACAGAATGCCTGAGCAGTTGTAGGCTGCTGCATTATTAAAGGAGGGATTCATGGCTTTTTGAAATGTTAGAGAAGGATATACCAGACTGATATTGAACTGGGAAAATGGTTTTTTGGACAAGCACATCATGAAAACTATGAAGCAACATGTAGAATTAGAAACAATATGTTCTTTAAGTTTTAAGGAAAATTAGCCTGAAGGTGCCCCCAGAGGACTTTTAAGCTGGGTGGGTGCATGTAGAAAACTTAAAACCCTTCTACACAAAGCTGGTTGCCTGGGAGTTTAGCCCCCAAAGCTAGTGTGGCCAGTAGTCATAATAATGCTATCAGAATAACCATCTCTTCCAAAAGAAATTGAGGTATAATTCCAGGGTGGACATAACATATTCCCACATTGAAGCAAGAATTAGAAAATTGTTGAAGTTGTTATAACTATCCCCTAACAATAAATGCAAAGTCTATATATTTTTTTCATTTATTCAACATACATTTATTGAGGGCTTAGTTGATATCAAACACAGGTATATAGAGAAGTTCAGCATAAATCTCCTTGTTGATCCTCACCTGAGGATATTTTCTCTATTGATTTTTAGAGAAAGTGGAAGCAGGGAGAGAGAGAGAGAGAGAGAGAAACATTGATGTGAGAGAGACACATCGATTGATTGCCTCTCACACGTGCCCCAACCAGGGCCAGGGAACAAACCTGTGCTCTTGACTGGGAATCTAACCTGAGACCCTTTAGGGTATGGGCCAATGCTCTACCACTGAGCTACACCGACCAGGGCTCCCCTTGATTTGTGACATAATAATTTGCATGACTAATTTTTAAAAATTTATTATTTTTGTTAGCAGTATGACAAATGCCCCCCCCTTAAATTTTTTCTTTCTTTTTATTTTCTTCCCGCCCCCCCCCATTCCTTATTCCCATGGTCTAAATTGGTGAAAGTGATTCTACTTTCTCTGGAATTCCCAAGACTTAAAAGTGAGCTCTTTGCCATTTTAAATGCAACTTGCACAACCTGTTTTCAAAGCCTCTGAAGTGAGGAGCTGGGCTCCCAAGCATCAGGAAATCATGGGAGAACAAGATACCTTGACAGTCTGAAAAGTTGAGCTGTTCAGTAATGCTGCCCTCACCTCCCATGGTGCTGGAGACCCGGTATTAGTGATCTGCATGACAAGTCCCACTCATCATGGACATGAAGGGATCATTTAAGGGGTTCATTCACAAGAGAACATAAAAGTAGTAACTTATAACAAACACTTGGACTATTTAAAGCTTAGTAGCAACTGATGTGAATTATTACAGGAAGCAAAGAGATGTTTCCAGGATATGCACAAGTACTCAAAGTATTCACATGATGAAAAGAAATATCTCCTCCTAGTATTTCCAAATTTTACCACTCTATAAAGAGGGTAGTGAAAGTTGGAGGTCGTCCACCATCTGATTTCAAAACTTAGTATAAAGCTACAGTAATTAAGGTTATGCAGTATTTACATAATTATAAACATAGGAGAGTCTCAGAAATAGATCCACACATATATAGCTGATTAATTTTTTACAAACATGCCAAAGTTAGTCAAAGGGGGAAATAGTTATTTCCAATAAGTGATAGTGGAAAAATGGATATCCATATGCAAACTTTATGAATCTTGGGTTTGCCACCACATATAAAAAGTAACTCAAAATGCCCTACAAAATTAAGCATGAGTGCTAAAACTAAAATTTCTAGAAAAAAATAATAGGATAAAATCTGTGTTACCTTGGGTTAGGCAAAGAATTCTTAGGACATAGAAATTGTGAACCATAAAAGGAAAATTTGGTAAATTGAACTTTATTAAATTAAAAATACCTGCTCTTTGAAAGATGATGTTAAGAAAATTAAGAAGCCAAACACAGACTGGGAAAAATAGTTTAAAATTACATATCTGATAAAGAACTTGTATCCAGGATATATAAAAGAGCTCTCACCCAGCTCATGCGGCTCAGTGGTTGAGCATTGACCTATGAACCAAGAGGTTCAAATCCTGGTCAGGGCACATAACTGGGTTGTGGGCTCGATCCCCAGTATGGGGCATGCAAGAGACAGCTGATCAATGATTCTCTCTCATCATTGAAGTTTCTATCACTCTCTCTCCCTTCCTCTCTGAAATCAATAAAAATATATTTAAAAATAAAAGAGCTCTCAAAACTCATAAGGAAGCAAAACAATTTGACTAGACAAGTCATTAAAAATGTACATATTGCAAATAAGCACATGAAAAGATGCTTAATAACATTAGTGATAGGGGAAATACAGATTGAAACCAAGATATGGTACTGTTACACACCCATCAGAGTGGCTAAAATTTTAAAATAGCAAGCGTTGAGGAGGTGGAGTACCTGAAATTCTCATACATTGCTGGTGAGATTGTGAAATGTCACAACCACATTTGAAAGACTTTAGCCCTTCAACATTAAATTTAAGCATACGCTTAGCATACAATGTACCAGTTTCACTTCTAGGAATTTACCCAAGAGAAATCAAAAGCATACAAAAACCTATATGCAAATGTTTATAACAGCTTTATTCTGAGTCACCAAAATCTGGGAAACAACCCAAATGTTCAACAGCTGGTGAACGGGTAAACAAATTGTGGTACATCCATGCACTAGAATACTACTCAGTAACAACGTACTGATATGCACAATGGTGTAGGCGACTCTCAAGAGCATTGTGCTGAGTGAAAGAGGCCAGATTCAGGATTCCTACTAAATTATTTCATTTCCTGAACTTAGCCTCTAACACAATTAGGATTACAGCACAACATGGAGATGTATTACAGAATACAGGGTTATTGTGTACATTTTCTATTTGGTTAAATTCACAGGTTTCCCCCTTCCCCCCTTTGACTGAATTTTCGCCTTATCAATGGAAGTTAAAGAGCTTCTCTTTAGTTAAAGTCAGTCAGAAGTTAGATTCAGCCAGAAACTTTCTACCATCAGATGTTCTGTGCTGGAAAGGTAGTTGTTGGTGACACTTGACCAATTCAAACAGCCTGTCCACACTTAGAAATTGTCCTGAATTCTATTTTATTTATGTGTCTCTAACCCCATTGAAAAAAGCAGACTGCAGGCAATATGATTGGTGAGGGTTTGAAAGAAAGGAACTTGAGAATTGAGAGGGAAGATGGTAGCTGCTGCCAGACTGGATCTGGTGTGGTAGTGGTATTTCTCACTCCACCAAAATGAGTAAGCTATTCATTTTTCATTAAAGCATCTAAGAAATAGGCTTTTTTTCAAAGTGGGAGTAGGGAGAAATGAAGGTTACTACTGAGAAGAAGCCATATACTGATTACAAGGATAATACATTTTGCTTCTCTAAATTATTTTGAAATTTAAATAAGGTATGATATTAGAGTATCTTACACAGTACTGAGCACCCAATATATATTCACCAAATTATGATTCCCTTTCACTTCCTTTATGAGAAGGAGAATATTTTTACAACTGAAAATACTTCAGAGGTTATCTTGTCCAATGTTTTAATTTTGCAAATGAGAAAACTAGGTCCAGTGAGTTTAAATGTATTGCTCAAGCTCACATAGTTAGAGTTAAAAGTCCAACTTCCATTTCACACAGATCTTTTTTGCCTCAACTGTGATGCCCCAAGTCCAAGAGCCTGAGGGAGAACTGAGGGAGAGTTTTGCTCTATATATTTAGAGATCATGGACTCTTGCTCCTGACTCTTTTGCTTTAGCTATTTTCATTCATTTTTTATGTCAAGACTGGGAAGCAATAGGACGCCCTTGTCTTCAGAGACTACCAGGTATGATTGCCAGATTTAGTGAATAGAACACAGGGCACACAGTTAGATTTGGATTTCATGTCAACAATGCATAATTTTTTAGTTCCATTTGGAAATATTTGGAACATACTTATCCTGGCAGCTTACTTGTCAACCCTATCAGAGACCAAATAACACGTGGTTCCCAACTATGAAGATTTTTCTTGCCCAAAGCAAATAAGCAATAGAAAGAAAGTCACCACCACCCGGCATAAATCATGGCTTCCTACCTTCTTCTCCGGGACCATTTTCCTCACTGGGATCAGGACAACTGTGATGATCAGCATCTCTGGCCAAGGCTGAGTCTGATGAGGATGGTGATGGAGCAGACTCAGCCTTGGCCATAGTTACCTAAGCAGCATTGAAAGGACTGCTTTGCCAAATCCCTACATGATCAGATACAACTCTGTTTTCAGAATTCAGAAGAAATTCAAATTCTTCTCTCTCTTACTAGTACATAGTATGACTCTATGACTTTGAGCAAGTTACTTAAACTCCTCCACACCCATCCACCCTCAGAGTCTGCTTTTTCCCCCATAAAATAAGGTTAACATAGTTTTCATGAAGATCAAATATAATAATAGGAAGAAAGCACTGATCACTATGCCTAGAATATAAGAGCTACTCTTATAAATGATCATTTCTTAAACTGTACATGCATGTTTATGTACTTTTCTATGCATTTGGTATAGCTCACACTAAAATTGTTTAAGCAAAATGGCTAAATTTGAGGCATAAGGGTGCGGGTCTTAAATGCCAGAATTTAGAGTTTGGATGCCAAATTTTATCCTGTAATTATAGGGGAATCATTGCTATCTGTACAATGTTTGGAGTCCAGAGTCAGGCAACCTCTTTATAAGTTACCCTAAAAACACCTTGGGACATTTTGTAGCACATCATTTCCTGTGGTCAAGCACACATTAACCAACACTGGATGAACTGACCTGCCCTGTAAGCATTTTCTTTAGCTCCCTCAGCTCCAACCTTGACAGAGAAGAAAATGAGAAGTAATAACCCTTCCCATCAATCTACTTTGTGGTGTATGAGAAATGGATAGGCATCAGACACAACCAGGAATATATCCTGCTCCATCACTTATTGGTGAAATGGCCTCATGCAAATTCATCCATTCTTTCTGAGATCTATATAATAGGGATGATATCATCTAAGCTGGTAGGGTCTCAGAATTTAGACTCTAGCATAAAGTGCCTGGTTATAGAAGATGCTCAGAATCTGTATTTTTATTTTTCATTTCGTTAGAACACCACACTTAAGTTTTATGAATCATAGGTCCCAGGAGTGCTCTTTCTCACACCTATCAAGAAAGTTCGTGACTCAGTTTCAGAAGACTGTCCAAAACTGAGAACTAGTCGTTCAGACCAACTTTGTTTAGAAAATTGTTTTACCAAAATATCTTTGAGAGTTGACACCAAGTGAATCAAATTCTTACTCAGCCGTCTACTTGCTGCTGCATAGGCTGCAGTCCTAAGGTTCTCCAGTTACCTTGCTCGCCCTTTCAGGACCTGCAGATGTGTGTTATCTGCTCCTTCTGTTTGGTCAACTTCAAGTGCTTCTAATCTTTTTATAACCAGTTCTGTTGGCTGTTATCTGGATTTCTTGCAGAGCCTTGTCTGTTGTACAGTTTTAACAGATCTCCACCCTCTTCCTAGCAATTAGAAGGGCAATATAAATGTTTAACAATGTGCTACAGTCTTCTATTGGGTAAGCTCTTTAATTGGAGCGTTTCATCTTTTGCCATTTGTGTGTGTGTGTGTGTGTGTGTGTGTGTGAGAAAATATCACCTGAAGGTTTTCCTTAAAGTTGGATTCTTACATAATTTCCTGAACTAAAAAGCAAATAAAGGCCCAAAGCACCCTTCTGCCAAGAACGTCCTTCCCAAGCCTGATAATTAGTGATGTTGTTTCCTACAACCTGAAAAGATTAATCAAACCTATTATTTTAGTTTTGCAGCTCTGTTTTTGTTATTTTCTCATATTATCTTACCTGTGTCCTTATCTTTGTGGCTCCTTATCTGTGTGGCTCCATAGTCATTGAAATCTCCAACTTCATAGTTAGTCAGCGGGTAGCATGGGATTCTGGAAAAAGTACTGGACTTTCAGTCCAGAGAGTTAAGTTTTCATCTAGGCTCTGCTGCTGACTAGCTATGTGACGTAGCCAAGACAGTTAACTGCTTTGGGTTTCAGATTCCTTATCTATAAAATAGTGAGAGAACACCTACTCCCCTTGGAGTCTGTGCACAATAAACCTTCACCTCTGCAATGCCCATCCTTACATCTATGGGCTTTCCCATCCATTCCACCCAGCAGAGAACTGTTTTTACTTTATTTCAATATTTGATGTTTAGTTTTTGCCAAATGACTACTCATATGCTCTCTTACTAGCTCCAAGGGGCTCAGCTTAAACCCAGCATCTCAATTATTTCTGAATATTTGATAATAGACCCATGAGCCTAACTGTAGTTATATCCACTATTCTCTGTAATTTAAAAAATATCAGTCATAAAATTTTTTCTCAAAAAATAATTTAAACATGGAAGTGTACATTGATGATCTACTTGCGAAATTGTGTACAATATTTTTCCCAAAATAATGTAATGATGGAGGAGCATTAGCTATAAACTATGTTTGTTACCCTAATTCTATGCAGAATGAATTAAGAGGGCAATAACCAGTTACATTTTGTTCATGAAAAGGCAAAAAGGGAATTCCAAATGAGGATTTGAAGACTCTCTCAGTCTTCCTTGAGATCTATAGGGGTCTTTTCTCCTCAGAGCCCATCTCTCCCTGGTTACCATTTTGAGTAGAGCTGATTAGAGTATAGCAATAGAGCTTAAGGTTCCAGGAAACTCCCCTATGGTCTGGGCAAGAGCCTTAAGATAGGAGGTACCTACAACTGGGTCCAAATCCTTACATTATCAGATACCTCCAGCCAGGGTGAGGACCAGCTAACCACAGTGACACACAGAAAGAAACCCACAAATTTTACTGACCACAAGCTACGCCCAGCTCTGGAATAACAGCCTCCTCCCCCCCTCCCCCTTCAGTGCTGCCAGTGGAAACAAAAAGGAAGAGGCATTTTAATTTTGAAGGTGAACCTAGGTTAAAACTGTAAAGAGCCTAAATGTCTATCCTTGGTGGTATTTTCCTTTGAAAGCATATATCACCTAAGCATATATCACAAGTTACACCTATAAACTCTGGGAGAGAGGTGCTACATTACCTGCTTGTTGCTCTTTTGCTCTCCTCCCTAGCCCGTCTTCCTTAGGTAGGTTCAAGCTTCCTAATCTTACTGGACCACCCATAGTGTTTGAGTTGTCAGCCTGTCCTCAGCCTCACCCTGCCTGCAGAGTCAGAGTATTCTTCCTAAAACTCTAATCCAACTGGAATTTCCTCCATAGAAAGTCTTTTACTCAACCAGGCCTCAGTGGCTCAGTAGTTGAGCGTCAACTTGTGAACCAGGAGGTCATGGTTCGATTCCTGGTCAGGGCACATGCCAGGGTTGCAGGGTTGTAGGCTTGATCCCCAGTAGGGGGCGTGCAGGAGGCAGCCAATCAATGATATATATATATAAAGTCACTCATTCCTGTTCATCTTCTGGATATAGTCAAAGGTCTTCACCATTATCTACCCAATGTCTTCTGTGATATTGACCCTTCCTACTTACCTTGCCTCACTCTACACTCTTCTCCTCCCTCTTGCATTGTAAACTTTAGTAGTGCAGAACTTTCCACATATCTCTGAACACAAAGTATTACTTCGGACCTCTAGAGTGTGCTCCTCTCAGACCCTCACCCTCTTACCCACTTGGTTAATTCATATTCAACTCATCTGATAGAGAGATGGAGAGATAAAACTCTATATAACCTTCAAAACCCAATTCATAAAATGTTAACAGGAAAATAGTATTTTGTTGTCTTTGTAGTTGTGAAAAATTTTTATTACTAATAATGTTCAAGTTTTTTCATGTTTATCAGCTACATATATTTATTTGAATAATTGAATTATTTTATGTAACTTTCTATTTTTGTAATATTTTAATCACAATGTATAAGGATATTTTTCTGTAACAAAGACCCATTTGTCATATATGGGAGCAAAACTTTTTCTTCCAATTTACTGCCTTTTAATAGCCTATTTTAGTGAATAGTTTTACTTCACTTGGCTGCTTTGGATTCCTGATTGTAACAGTTATTAAGAATTATTTTCTAATTTTTAATAAATTCATGTACTGCATTTAACAGGAACAAGAATAAAGCACAATTCATAAGCCACAGCCCCCAAAACAGAGTAGGTGTTTAATAAACCATTGTGGAGTGGAATAGTGCACAGAAAGCCAGAATCCAAGTGGTAAAGTTACAACCATTCTGTTTCCTTAAAGTTCCATCTTCCTTCTGACTTCAATGGATTAAGTGGTATCAGATACAAAATACCAAAGAGGCATCTAAGCAAGTACCATTTTATCTCCAGTTCCTAGTCTCTCTCAGAAGAAGCCTTTCCAACCTGAAGTGACCTGAGAAAACCAACCAGATCCTAAGTCTTCTCCACTCCAGAAGAACACAGGAAAGAACTATTCCAAACCTTACCTGGGTTGATCAGTCAGATTATATGGGCACTTTACTTGCTCGCTTGACTGCACTTGGTCCAGAACTCCTAAAGTCATTACCTACTGACATGTATCCCCAGACTGCTGTAATAGTAATGGCCTTTTGAGTATTACCATAGTTAATCTTGGGCTAACTTGGCCAGAATTTTTAGACCTATTTTCATCCCAATCACTACCAGGACCTCAGTCCTGCATTAGGTCATGACTAGTGTCCAGACTAGGGTAGAAAGGAGGTTCATTACTGGCCTCTAGCCTGAAGTTTCCTCACTGATGCATTGCTTGAGGTCTTGAATTGTATTTTTCCAATACCTTTCATATAATGTGAGAAATTAGCTTCCTTAGTGGAAATTTAAAACTTAAGATATTCATGAATCCTATCAAACAATACAGAGGACAGTTTAGAATACATTTGAAAGATAACAAAAAGACATATTTGTCATGCAATCCCCAATTATGCATTGAGTGCTTCTCTGGGCTGAAAACCAGGGACAGAGTTGACCTGGGGGTACATACAGCATAGATACTTATAATAAACTAGAGGCCCGATGCACAAAAATTTGTGGACTCGGGGGGAGAAGGGGGGGGGGGTCCCTCAGCCCAGCCTATGCCCTCTCGCAGTCTGGGACCCCTTGGGAGATAACGAACTGCTGGCTTAGGCCTGCTCCTGGGTGCCAGAGGGCAGGCCCAGTCCCTAGGTGCAGCCCCTGGTCGGGCTCAGAGCAGGGCTGATTGGGGAGTTGGGGCACCGCCCCCTGTCATGCACAGAGCAGGGTGGATTGGGAGGTTGCGATGCCACCCTCAGTCATGCTCAGGGTAGGGCTGATTGGGGGGTTGGGGCACCGCCACCTATCACACTCAAGGCAGGGTCGATGGGGAGGTTGTGGCACCACCCTCTGTGACTCACAGAGCAGGGCCAATCAGGGGGTTGGGGCACTGCCCCCTGTCACGCACAGAGCAGGCCCCATCAGGGGGTTGAGGAGCTCCCCCCTGTCACTCACAGAGTAGGGCTGATAGGGGAGTTAGGGCACCGCCCCCTGTCACACACACAGCAGGGCGGATCAGGGGGTTGGGGCTCCGCCCCTGTCACACTCAGGGCAGGGCCAGTGGGGAGGTTATGGCTCTACCTCATCACACACAGAGCAGGGCCCGTGTAGTGGGGAGGTTGGGGCGCCACCCTCTATCACCCACAGAGCAGGGCCGATCAGGGGGTTGGGGCGCCGCCACTCTCACACTCAGGGCAGGGCCGATGGGGAGGTTATGGTTCTACCCTGTCACACACAGAGCAGGGCCTGTGTGTGGGGGGGGGATTGGGGCTCCGCACCCTGTCACACACAGAGCCTCAGGGCGATCAGGGGGTTTGGGCGCTGCCCCCTGTCACGCTGATCAGGTGCCAGGAGGCCTCACGGCTCCACTGATCCCGGTGCTGGGAGGCATATTACCCTTTTACTATATAGGATAGAGGCCTGGGGGCCGGCTGGTTTGCCCTGAAGGGTGTCCTGGATCAGGGTGGGGGTCCCCACTGGGGTGCCTGGCCAGTCTGGGTGAGGAGCTGAGGGCTGCTTTCAGGCTGGCAATTGACTGAAGCTCCCAACCACTCCTTTTTTTCTTTCTTTCTTTTTTTTTATTCTGGGCCAGCTTTAGCTCTGGCTCTAGCTCTGAGGCTTCTGCTGCTATAATCGAAACAATGTATAACTCTAGCTCTAAGATCCCGGCTAGCTGAAAGCTGGTTTCTGGAGTTTTGTTTAGCTTCTATATTTGCAACATAGTTTCTTAGAGTTGTAGCTCAGAGGCCGGCAAGTCAGGCGGGGAACGTTGGAGTCTGCAGTCACTGAAGCAAGCAAGCCTCATGTTCGCTTTCAGCTGCCTGGCTGCCGCCGCCATCTTGGCTGACAGTTAATTTGCATAAGGATATGCTGATTAGCCAATGGGAAGGGTAGCGGTCGTACGCTAATCACCATGTTTCTCTTTTATTAGTGTAGACTAGAGGCCTGGTGCATGAATTTGGACACCAGTGGGGTCCCTTGGCCTGGCCTGCGGGATCAGGCTGAAACTGGCTCTCTGACATCCCCCAAGGGGTCCCGGATTGCAAGAGAGCACAGGCCAGGCTGAGGGACCCCACTGGTGCACGATTGGGGCCGGGAAGGAACCACGGGAGGGCTCCAGGGCATGTCCAGTCCCATCTCGCCCAGTCCCGATCAGGGCCAATCGGGGCCAGTGGGGAGGGATGCAGGAGGTTGGCCAGCCAGGGGGGACCACGGGAGGGCTCCAGGGCATGTCTGGCCTGTCTCACTCAGTCCCGATCAGTCAGACCCCAGCAGCAAACTAACCTACCAGTTGGAGTGCCTGCCCCCTAGTGGTCAGTGCACATCATAGTGAGCAGTTGAGCAGCCTTAGCATATCATTAGCATATTACACTTTGGTTGAATGGACAACAGGACAACCAGACACTTAGCATATTAGGCTTTTATTATATAGGACTAGAGGCCTGGTGCACAAAAATTTGTGCACTGGGGGGGGGGGGAGGGGGCTCCCCCAGCCCGGTCTGTGCCCTCTCGAAGTCTGGGTCCCCTCGGGAGATAATGACCTGCTGGCTTAGGCCTGCTCCCGGGTGGCAGAGAGCAGGCCCAGTCCCTTGGTGCAGCCCCTGGTCGGGCTCAGAGCAGGGCTGATTGGGGAGTTGTGATGCCACCCTCAGTCACGCACAGAGCAAGGCCAATCAGGGGGTTGGGGTGCTGCCCCCTGTCACAGAGCAGCGCCGATCAGGGGGCTGGGGCGCTGCCCCCTGTCACTCACAGAACAGGGCCCATCAAGGGGGTTGGGGCTCCGTACCCTGTCACACACAGAGCAGGTCGATCAGGGGGTTGGGGAGCTCCCCCCATCACGCACAGAGCAGGGCCCATCAGGGGGTTGAGGAGCTCCCCCCTGTCACTCACAGAGTAGGGCCGATAGGGGAGTTGGGGCACCGCCCCCTGTCACACACAGAGCAGGGCAGATCAGGAGGTTGGGGCACTGCACCCTGTTACACTCAGGGCAGGGCCAATGGGGAGGTTGTGGCTCTCCCCCATCACACACAGAGCAAGGCCCATGGAGGGGGGTTGGGGCGCCACCCTCTATCACCCACAGAGCAGGGCCGATCAGGGGGTTGAGGAGCTCCCCCCTGTCACGCACAGAGCAGGGCCCATCAGGGGGTTGAGGAGCTCCCCCCCGTCACGCACAGAGCAAGGCCCATCAGGGGGTTTAGGAGCTCCCCCCTGTCATGCACAGAGTAGGGCTGATAGGGGAGTTGGGGCATCGCTTCCTGTCACACACAGAGCAGGGCAGATCAGGGGGTTGGGGAGCTGCACCTTGTCACAGGGCAGGGCCAATGGGGAGGTTATGGCTCTACCCTGTCACACACAGAGCAGGGCCCATTGGGGGGGTAGGGTGGGGTGCCACCCTCTATCACCCACAGAGCAGGGCCAATCAGGGGGTTGGGTGCCGCCACTGTCACACTCAGGGCAGGGCCGATGGAGAGGTTATGGCTCTACCCTGTCACAGACAGAGCAGGGCCCATGGGGGGGGAGGGGTTGTGGCCCCACCCCCTGTCACTCACAGAGCCCCAGGGCAATCAGGGGGTTTGGGTGCTGCCCCTTGTCATGCTGATCCCGGTGCCGGGAGCCTCCGAGGCTCCGCTGATCCCGGTGCAGGGAGGCATATTACCCTTTTACTATATAGAATAGAGGCCTGGTGCACGGGTGGGGGCCAGCTGGTTTGCCCTGAAGGGTGTCCTGGATCAGGGTGGGGGTCCCCACTGGGGTGCCTGGCCAGTCTGGGTGAGGGGCTGAGGGCTGTTTTCAGGCTGGTGGGTTGACTGAAGCTCCCAATCGCTCCTTTTTTTCTTTTTCTTTTTAAATTCTGGGCCAGCTTTAGCTCTGAGGCCTTGCTGCTGAAAACATGGATACAGTGTTGCGGTCCGAGCCCAGCTGAATGGAAGCCGGTTTCTGGGGTTTTGTTTAGCTTCTTATTTGCAACATAGTACATAGTTGCTTAGACTTGCAGCTGAGAGGCCAGCAAGTTAGGCGGGGAACGTTGGAGTCCACAGTCACTGAAGCAAGCAAGCTTCCCTGCTCGCTTCAGTGCATGGCTGCCGGCCGCCATCTTGGCTGACAGTTAATTTGCATAAGGATATGCTGATTAGCCAATGGGAAGGGTAGCAGTCGTATGCCAATTACCATGTTTCTCTTTTATTAGTGTAGATAATAGTAAATATGTAAATGGTAAATAACATTTTAAAAATGTAATAGCTTAAGAGTCAACTCAAAGGAGGATATAATGTAAAAGTCACCCTTTTATTATATGCTTTTATTATATAGGATATAATATGCCACACTGTTTGGTTCTAATCCAAATTCTTTTTTTAAATATATTTTTATTGATTTTTCATAGAGAGGAAGGGAGAGACATAGAGAGTTAGAAACATCAATGAGAGAGAAACATCAATCAGCCGCCTCCTGCACATCTCCCACTGGGGATATGCCCGCAACCAAGGCACACACCCTTGACCGGAATCGAACCCGGGACCCCTCAGTCCGCAGGCCGACGCTCCATCCACTGAGCCAAACCGGTTTCGGCCTAATCCAAATTCTTAACTCCTGCCCCAGCCTCTCTGCTGAACTCCAGTCTCCCTGAAGAGTTCATTCTGTCCTCCACCAAATGCCATCTTCTTCATCTGGAATTTTAATAGGCTTCTCAAACTTAACACATTCAAAAAGAAACTCCAGACCTGCTCCTCTCATGATCTCACCCAATCAGTTAATGTCTACTAACGTTTTGGTTGTTCCAAAGCCAAAACCTTACACGCTCAACTACTTCCTCTCTCTCAAAAATTCGATCCATCACCAATTCCTGGTGTCTCTAAATTTAAAATGTATCTCTCCACCTCCACCATTATCATCCTGATCCAAGTTGTATCAATTATCTCCTGGACAGTTGCAGTCTTCTCCTAACCCATCTTTCTGCTTCAGTCCCTGCCTCCTACAGTCCATCCTTAACCCAGTAATCAAGGTGATTGCTTTAAAATAGAAGCCATATCATATCACTCCTCTATTCTATATCTTCCAATGGCTTCCCATATCAATCAAGGTAATATCTAACAATATTTTTGCCACCACCTACCATGACTCCCCACTACCTCTCTAACCTGTGTTGCTCCCATTTTTTGCTTTGTGAAGAACCAATAAGATCTTGATACTTTACTACTTACTAGAATATAAAGTTAGTGTTTCAGCTAAGACTAACTATATAGCATAGAGCTGCATGTCAGAACAAGAATTACATGTCAACTGCAAATAGTACTCCTGGCATAGGAGGATACATAAAGCCGT
This sequence comes from Myotis yumanensis, assembly GCF_028538775.1. Classification (NCBI taxonomy): domain Eukaryota; kingdom Metazoa; phylum Chordata; class Mammalia; order Chiroptera; family Vespertilionidae; genus Myotis; species Myotis yumanensis. The sequence continues at coordinate 47,386,093 of NW_027223760.1, read as the reverse complement.
AGCTTGTGTTATGCAATCGTGTTTCGTTCACTCTCGTGTACATCCTGCCAAAGCAAACCTTACCATGAAGGTGGTTGACATGATACCATAATCTTAAAAAATTAAAAAGAAGCCCACTATTGAAAATATTTACAGTTGCAGCTCATTGTAAATCCTATCCTGTAGCAATTCCATCTGTAAGACAACTTTGTATGTTCTTTTCTTTAAGAGAAGGGAAGGGAGGAATGAAACTATAAAAAAAAATCATGTTTCCTTTTATGCCTTAACTCCCAAGAAAATTAAAGGGAAATCCATTGCCCAGATGAAGCAAGCGACTCATCCCAGATTCCTGGTAACATCCTTTCCATTTAAATTCTCTCAGATAGCCTCGGTTCTGTTTTCAATGCTATTTGTACTATTTTGCACCATAGTAAACCTTATACACTACCATAGATCTTTTTGGAAGCGGCCAGGAAAACATATCTCCAAAACATTTTTAAATTTCATCATACATCCTATTTTTAAAAGTCCTTTACCAAAAGTTATTTCTGAATTTCTGAACTAATTCAAGGTTTTCACTTTTCCACTCATGTTCTTAGGATCTAAACTTTGCCTTCGGGTTTAAAAACTTGGTGTTTTTTAAAAAATTTATTTACTTTTTTTGAGATGTAATCTATGTATAATATTGTGTAACTTTCGGTGTACAACCTGTTGATTTGAAGCTTTATGTATTACAATATGATTACCAATGTAGCTTTAGCTAACAAGATCACATAATTATCACTTCTTTTTTTGTGGTGAGAGCACTTACGATCTAGTCTCTTAGCAATTTAAAATATATAATACAACTATTGTTGCCTATAACCACTATGCTGTGCATTAGATTCCCAGAATATCTTCATCTTCTAGTTGCAAGTTTGTACTCTTTTTAAAAAAATATATTTTATTGATTTTTTTACATAGAGGAAGGGAGAGGGATAGAGAGTTAGAAACATCGATGAGAGAGAAACATTGATCAGCTGCCTCCTGCACACTCCCCACTGGGGATGTGCGCGCAACCAAGGTACATGCCCTTGACCGTAATCGAACCTGGGACCCTTCAGTCCGAGGGCGATGCTCTATCCACTGAGCCAAACCGGTTAGGGCAAGTTTGTACTCTTTTAACAACATCTCCCCAATTCCCCCATACGCCAGGCTCCTGCTAACCATCATTCTACTCTCTGTTTCTAAGAGTTTGGCTTTTTTAGATTCCACATATGAGTGATACCATACAGGATTTGTTTTTCTCTGACTGGCTTATCTAACTAAGCATAATCCCTCAAGGTCCATTGGTATTGTTGCTAATGGCAGGATTTCCTTCCTTCTCATGGCTAAATCACATTTCCATTGTACATATACATATATACCACATCTCCTTTATCCATTCATCCACTGACAGATAGATCTTGGCTATTTGGATAATGCTGCAATAAACATGGGAGTGCAGATGTCTTTTCAATCTCCTGATTTCGATACCCTGTTTTTATTTCCTTTGAATATATACTCAGAAGTAGGATTGCTGGATTATATGGTAGTTCTATTTTTATGTTTTGAGGAGGAACTTCCATACTGTTTTCCATAGTGGCTGCACCAGCTTGCACTCCCACCAACAGTGTACAAGGGTTTCCTTTTCTCCACATCATCTCTATCTGACACTTGTTATCTCTTGTCTTATTGATGACAGTCATTCTAACAGGTGTGAGGTGATATTTCATTGTGATTTTGATTTTCATTTCTCTGATGATTAGTGATGTTGAGTACCTTTTCATGTACTTGTTGGCCATTTAGATAGCTTCTTTGTAAAACTGTCTATTCAGGTCCTCTGTCCATTTTTTAAATTGAATTATTTCGTGTTCTTAGCTATAGAGTTCTTTATGTAGTTTGGATACTAACCCCTTGTCCAGGATGTAGTTTGCAAATATTTTCTCCCATTTCATAGGTTCCCTTTTCGTTTTGTTGACTGTTTCTTTTGCTGTGCAGAAGCTTTTCAGTGTTATTAGTCCCCCTTGTTGATTTTTGCTTGTTGTGTTTTTGGTATCATATAAAAAAAAATTTGCCAAGACCAGTTTCAAAGAGCTTCTCCCCTCTGTTTTCTCATAGAAGTTTTTTGGTATCAGGTCATATGTTTAAGCCTTTAATCCATTTTGAGTTAATTTTGTTACTGGTATAAAGGTATAAGATAGGAGTCCATGTTTTTCTTTTCTATCTTCCCTGTTTGCTTGCTTCCTTCCTTCTTCCATCCTTTTCTCCCTCCCTCTATTCCTCTTTCCCATTCTAGTTCTTGTTCTTCTTGTTTTTATTTATAGATTTTTCTTTTTGTTTTAAATCAAAACTGCATGTGTGTGTGTGTGTGTGTGTGAGAGAGAGAGAGAGAGAGAGAGAGAAGAGAGAAGAGAGAGAGTGATGCTCTTTAAAGGGGTTTTCCAGTATTTACCAAAACAGTTTTAAATTTTTCTTAACTTTTAATGAAAGCCAAATGTTAGAAATAGTAATTACAATGTTTACATTGAAAACTGAAATAGATTGCTAGATCTGCAGTATAGCCAAGCCTGGCAGCTCTTGATAAATTGGAGTGAGCCACACAGGCTGGCTTTTTTTTTTTTTTTTTTTTTTTTTTTACTAAAACGCCATAGTGTTCAGAAAGCAAATCCACTCTACACACCACTCTTGTTCCAGATTGGATAAACTGAGCAATCCAAATGCCTCCAACATAGCAAAATGCCCTCTATATCAAAAGGACCTGAAGTTGTTAGCAGTGGGAGAGGATGGTTTTGAACATGAAGGTCAGGGTTTTGATGTAAAGTTTGATCTTTGGGCCTCTACCAATCTGCCCTTCATTAGGGGGAAACATCACTCTGGGGTATCCAGGTGACTATCACTATTCCTTGATCATCCAGGCACCACCACCACATTTAAGAAAATTAAAATGAAGGGGAGGACAGGAAGCTGTCCTATCATTTTCCCTAATAGACCTTATGTAAAAAAACTCTTCCAGACCCCCAAAAGCACTGTTTCACACTGTTAAGAGTGAATAAAACTTCTGCAGTCTGCTAGTGTATCATTTTGAAAAGTTTCCATGCACTTTTGTACCACAGATGTCTGGCAAAATGTTTTTGGAGTCTTCACACAATCTCCCCCTTCCCTGCTCCCCAACCCCCCCGCCACACATACACGCGTATCCATGAAGCACTGCCTTCTAAATGAAATAAAGGAATTGCCAGTGAGCAAAACTTGCTAATTGCCTTCCCTATTTAAATCAGGCCCTCTGATCAAGGACTAAATCATTCCACATTTCCCCAGAATTTGCAGTGTATTTGGAAATTATCCGTAGAGCAGTGGTTCTCAACACAGGTTGCATATAAAGATTATCTGGGGAGCTTTTAAAAATACAGATTAATGTTTTCAATCCATACCTAGTAAAGACCCGGGAAGGGACTTGGCATGAGTATTTATTGAAAACATTCACACACACTCCTTCCTGATAAGGAGGTACAGCAGGTTAAGAACCAGCGGGTTAAAAAGCAGGGATGACTGCTTTTTAGAACTCTGTGTTTTAATGGTTATGGGATTTTCTGTATTGTACCCCACTAACTTAAGCATCCCACTTGGCCAAATAACTTTTAGTTTGTATGGTAGGTTCAGAATCCTGAAACTCTTGTTTTTTAATGATCTTTAGATATACCTATCATCACTGTGTCTATGGAGTGTTTTGAGTTTCTCTAATAGTAGCCAGATTCCTCAAAAGAAAGATATTTAACTTGATTGCTTCGGAAATACTCAGTAAGTCCAGGTGTTAACATACAAATCGTTCTCAAGGTCATGTTTAGCACCTTAAAAATCTATCATTAGATACATTAAAAAAATACCCAAAGAGTCATTCCCAGATTTTAGAGGACTTTTTCTCTCTTGAAGAAATTCAATAAAATAAGCACAGATTTTTGTTTGGCTTATGTGTATGGTACGGTAGAGGGGTGAGTTGGATTCTATCAGCAATATCCATACTTTTATAAACATAAAAATATATAGGCTTATGAAAGTAAGATTCAGACAAATATAATGTGTTAATGCTTCTTCTGTGGCAAATTAATTAAGTAAACCTTGCCAATACATTAATACTTAAGCAAATTAGAAAATGATTCACACACACACCCTCAAAAAAAAAATCACAGTCCTTTTCAAATTTCATCTGAAAAGCCATAAGTGATAAAACTGAAGAAACAGAAGGAATGGTTGGTGCTTATGTATGGAAAGAGGAAAGGTGTTGAGATTAGAATGGAGGTGCTTCAGGAATATTAGCAAAGTTCTATTTCCTGACGGGGTGCTTACCTCATAATAATTCACTAAGCTATGAATTTATGTGACGTTAGTAACCTTTGATGCCTGATGTCTAGATACATTAATTGACTAGGTATTGCAAAACAGTGATATTCTATCATTTCTTTTACATTTATTGTCTGGAATGTTTATATGAAGAAATACTTCTTTCATATGTTTTTGATTACTCAGTAACATAATTCACACAGGAAAGACAGGAAAATTGCTTGATGTTTTTTCTTTTAATTTACCAGTGTTCAAAGTAATGAATTGATTCTTTATGGTCATTTAAAGGTGACTGATTAGGGTTTTACTTGTATTATTATGAACCCATGAATTTAAACATTTAATCTTGTGGCTGTTTTTATCAGATTGCTCCCATGTGCATTGGTTGATACCTGATGCCAGATAAGAATTTATTTCTTATGTCTTTATTTGTTAGTGCCATCGGAAAATTGGAGTTTGGTAGATTTGCTAGTCCTTGATAACACCACCTTGATAAAACCTTTGTCTTATGAACCTGGCCTTTACATTTGTGCTAAATAAAATGGCAACTTTTTCAAATACTGGAAGACATACAATTTCACAGATTTATTCTAAGTCGGTCACTCTCCAAAAAATACACGTCATTTTCAACTTTACTGAAAACAAATAAGTTAATTATTTATTAATTAATTAATCTTAGAGAACTGGGAGTCATGGAAAAGAAATATGAGCCATCCAACCAGCAGAGGGAGTACAAGTTATCTGACAAATCTAAGCTCCCAAACTCTGCTTTCCTATTGGTGAAGTCACTGATAATGTTTTGGAGAGAAGGAAGACTCCAGGAACAAGACAGGACATATCTGTGCTACTCTGTTGTCTGTTGGGTGCAAATGAAATACATTGATTCTTAACAAAGGGAAACCAACAGTGAGAGAAAAAAGTATTCTCCTGAATTCTATCAGAGACTTCTTTGCTCAGAATTCAACACATCATTGTCCACAGCCTGATTGATAACTGTCTTGGAGGAATAGGAAAGAGAAAATATGATTAACTCATTTTTTATAAATTTAAAAATAGAGATATCCAGAAGTGATATGAATTACTTAGGGTCACATCAATTCAGAGGTAGAGGCAAAACTTAATATAAATCATCCAGGTTTCATACCGGTTTTTCACATGGGACCTCAGTCAATGAGAATTTTTTTTAAGCTTACAAAAAATGTTTTTCAGGTTTTCCATTTGTCTTTGCTCCAATGCAAGAAGGGCTTGAGAATATAGAGAACCCGAGCACTCCCTGATTTCTTTGCACATTTTCCTCTGGGGTTGGTGCTTTAATTTCCAATCAGTCTGAGTCAATAACGTATGGTTGTCAGTGCCATTGTTGACTCTCACAATTTCTTGTCTCAATCCCATAGTTCCTAGAGCGTGGGGCTTAGGGTCACTAGCAGGGGTTTTGATTTGGGGCTTTCTATGTTTACACAATAGGGCAAGTCAATATCTCTCCCGTATCAGTGAATTCTGGACTAAACTGATCTATCAAGCACTGTAGACAAATGAAGACCTTAAAGAAGGCTCTGTGGAAGCCTCCACTGCTTTTAAATTTCATTGAATCCACAGATTCTCATTTGCTCCCCACAGAGATCTGAGTACAGCTGAATAAGAAAGAAAAGTCACATGAGAAGAGTGGAATGTTCTTACAATATTTTTAGTCTGCAATGTATACTGAATTCCATTCACACAGTCCTGCAGGAGGTTTGGCCCATCTTCACAGAGCATGCCACAACTCCTGCTTATTGCAACAGATATGTACATTTCTCAAGGACTGACAATAATTAAAGAAAAAACAAACTGGGAGGCTTGCATAGGATTGTTGAGGCAGGCTTTCCCTTTTTCTGTTGTTGATACCTGTTTTATAAAAAGTCTTGGAAAGTTCAAATCCTTCTCCAATTTGATGGATTCAACTCATGCATCTAATTCAAACCAGTTTTGGAGACTACAGGACTACTTCTAACTTTTCAAGAGGCTAATAGACCAAGAAAAGTTTTTAACAGTCTGCCATTATTTTTAAAGAAATAAAATTAATATAGAAATGAATTTTGAAAAAATGAAAAATTTTCCTTAGTGTCACAGGTTGAATAAATGAGGACTTCTTGGTGGTGGCCATAAATGAATGAGTTTGGTTCTTGCTTTTGTTGAACTTAAAGGGTGCAGGTTTCTACTTGCATGTTCATTTGCCTTTATTCTGTGAATCTAATCTGTCTATCCCACACCAGCAGAAAGCATGGCCTCCTAAAGGCTGTTTGTTCCCAGCCCAGGAGCCTTCAACCCAAAGACAAGGCTTTAATGACTTCCACGTGTTCTGAAACACCCAAGTCTGTGCTAAGCTCATTCAGCTGAGAGGAATTAATGAAGTAAGGTCATTGATTCAGTCATCCTTAAGATGCTGCTGCTAATCTTGTCCTCCTCTGTGTCAATAAAAACATTACCGCAGAACACATCCTCATTGGCAGTGTAAACCCATTAGTCACTAAGAGGCAAGGGTAGGTGGATATGGATGGAGGTAGACTGCATTAAAACTTTTCTCAACCATTTCATAGCTGTGTGAACTTAGGTAGATTACCTGGCGCTCGACGTCAAATAGGGACAATAATAACAACTACCTCATAGGGTTGTTGTAAGGATTTAATGAGATTATCTATGTAATGTGCTTAACATAATGGTAGGTATATAGAAAATGCTCAATAACTTATTTTAAATTTCAGTTTATTGGTATTGGTGGTGTTATCATTATTACAGTTGAACAATATTTCAATGCACATGAGTTCCATGGTGCTAATTTTAAAAATTACATGTTATAGCTTAAATTCCTTTAGCATTGATAAATATTGGCTTTAAAACTCAAATCCACAAGATATATAGAATCCAGAGAAGCCAACACACCTTCATGGAAACCTCTATTCTTAGAACCACTTCCCACATCACACACTAAAATCAGCCAACACACCTGACATATGACCAGCAGGTAATGCATTGGTGCTCACTGTGACTTCTCCTTCTGCTGAGTATGGCTTCTTTTCAAGTAATGAAGCCTAAACAGATGTTTAGTAATGAGGAGTGTGGGTATAATTCAAGACATGAAAAACATGGTCTCCTCTTTTAACAAATCCAGACTGCAGCCATTTACCCATTTTTCCCTTTGGGGAGAAAAAAAGAGTTGAATTAGAAGAGGTTTCTATTTTATTTTCATTTTTGCTTTTTAAAATAAAACATGTTATTGGTTTTACACTGCAGAAGTCTAAAGGGTGAATAATTTCCTGATGGTTTAGAGAAGTATCATCGATTTCAGACCATCCCCATACTGATTTCAACTGCATATCTACTTAAATGCAGTCAATAATTGTTCACATCTCTTTAACAAGGGTGTATAACCTAGCTGAGAAGTATATATTAAGATGAATGGAAAAGGAATATTCCGAGTATTTTTTTACATTTTAGCAGAAGCAGTGGCTAAGGTGGAATAGTCATCCTATCTAATAAAAGAGTAATATGCAAATTAACCATCACTCTGTCACAAAGATGGTGGCACCCAAAGCCACAAGATGGCAGCGCCCAGTCCCCTCAGCCCCACCGGAGTCCCCCAGTCCTGGGGGGGGCAGCCTCTGAGAGTGGGCAGCGTGTGTGGCCTGGCAGAATGCTTGCTTCGTCACCACGGCAATGAGACAAGTGTCCTGCCCCGGCCACAAGAGCCTCTGGGCAGCGGGCGCAGAGCAGCCAGGCCCTGCAGAAAGCAGAGAACCACGGGGAGTGGGCCTAAGACATTAGGGCTCCTGGACCGGAGAAGGTTCCCCGAGGTCTCCCAGATGGGAGAGGGTGCAGGTCGGGCTAAGGGACCCACCCCCGTGCATGAATTTCATGCACCGGGCCTCTAGTTAATTCTATAAAAAACAACAACAACAACAAAAAACAACCACCAATTACACCCCAATCAGGTGGTTCAGTTGGTTGGAACATCATCCTGTACACCAAAAAGGTTGCAGTTGGATCTCCGGTCAGGGCATGTACGGGAGGCAACCTATTGATGTTCCTCTCTCACATCAATGTTTCTTTCTCTGTTTGTCTCTCTTCCTCTCTCTAAAATCAATAAAACATATCCTTGGATGAGGATTAAATAATAACTAGAAGCCTGGTGCACGAAATTCATGCACTTGGGGGGCGGGGAGAGTCCCTCAGCTCAGCCTGTGCCCTCTTGCAATCTGGGAGCCCTCAGGGGATGTCTGACTGATGGCTTAGAGAGCGGGCCTAAGCCATCAGTCGACATCCTTAGCAGTGCCACAGAAGCGGGAGAGGCTCCCACCACCACCACTGTGCTCTCCAGCCATGAGCCCGGCTTCTGGCAGAGTGGTGTTCCCCCTGTGGGAGCACACTGACCACTAGGGGGCAGCTCCTGTGTTGAACATCTGCCCCCTGGTGGTCAGTGCGCATCATAGCGATTGGTTGTTCTGCTGTTTGGTTGATTTGCATATTAGCCTTTTATTATATAGGATGATAAAATTTAAAAAAACACCAATTCCTAGACATCTCCTCTAAGAGATTATGATTCAGTAAGAACAGGTAGGGCGCAGGAATCTCTTTTTAACACTTGTTCTGGTGATTCTTATCATCTGACACATCAGAGACATTGGCCATTTGTTGTTTTTGCTTGCCCAACATCTCTTTTTTCTTCTGATAAGAGCACCTCCGTTTTCCTTTGAGAAAGCACTCCTCCCCAACTCTCATTCACTGTGGGTAAGATTCTGGACATGTTGAGTGCCAATCTGAGGTTTGTGGCTGTGGAACTTAAAGAGAGATCAGAACAGTAGTTTTTGTTTTTTTCCAGCCATTTCAGCTGCTTAGATGTCAGTACAGGGTAAACAGACAGATGGGTTTAACCCAAATCATGAGTTTGGAGACAAATCTAGCCAAGAGAAGTAGATAGAGAATTAATGGAATTCCCAAGACAGTGTTTAAATGAAAAGAAACAAAAAATTTAAGAATCAATGTTAAAAACAAATTTATCTTTCTCCTCTCTGATATAAAGATGAATTTTCTTAGGAAAGATTAGGCTGGATATTCTTTACCCTTATTTGCAGTAGTGTATAAAATTTTGAATCCACTACATTATCAATATCAAATAATAATACTACAACTGGTAGTGCATTACTTTTATATAATCATCAATGCAATTTATGTGTATTTTGCAAATTTTCAAATAAACCGGAAATCGAGGTAGGCAAGAATCAGGTGCATGCATACTTGTTTAAGAAATCTTTCAGAATATAGCTTATAGTAACTCTTATCTCTCCTCACCCATTAGGTTTTTAATTTTTAACACATTTTTCTACTCCACTCTAGCCGTTGCTTCTTTTTAATATGTTTGATCTCAAACTGGTATCAATATGCCTAAGAGGAAGTGAGATTTTTATAAATGAAATTTTGGCTTGGAAATTAAACTATGTTTAGACAGTCTTTCTTCCTGTCCAAATTTTGAGCTTAAATCCTGAAAAAGAAAAACATTTCTAGACTCCATAAATGCCCCAGTCCTAAGTCCTTCCGGAATTGTGAAATGGAAAATTAAATCGTTTTTGTTGGAAAACTCCCTGTTCAATGGGTCCAGATCAACACTCAGATGATGTCAGCAAATGTTACATTTTTTTCCAATTATGAAATGAATTATGGGGCGCTAGCTAACCACAGTCAGTCATTAAATAAAGCTATTTTGGCTGACACATTGTTGTCCTGCCAGAAAACACAGGTGTTTTGTTTTTAAAGAATTTTTAAAACATTGCTTTAAGAAAAGATTGCATTAACAATCCTTGAGCACAAGCAATATAGGAGCATAAATAAGAAGGTGCTATTTGTGGAGAATTTGTGTGGCAAGGTAAAGATTGTATTTTCACATATGAAATAAAGAGTTGCTTTATGTACAAGGAATTGAAACATTTGGGCTATGATGTATGATGACAATGATATATGACCATGCATATTTAAACATCTATACAGAGTCTTAAGAGTTGAATAAAAAGCACCTTACAAACATGAATTATTATTATCAAGAACAAATTTTCTTGGACTGGGATTTTCAAAGAATGTTAGTTCATTCTTTCTATGATGAGTCTGAAGGGTTTCAAATGCATAATCTCAAAATTATGGCATGTCCATCTGTCAATATCAAACATGTACTTGCTAATAATAGAACTTGAGCTGTGCTTGCATGTGGAGGTAGTTCCTTGAAAGACCAATGAGCATAAAATTTTTTCCTTGGCCCAGGTCATAATGACGATTTTTAACCATTTTGCATTTTTAGTAATATCTTTACACTTATTTCTTTTTTTCTCTATTTCAATCTGCTGTCTTCAATTTACAGGTTTCTAAGTTATTCCTAAATGAAGCATCTGCTTTCAGTTGATTCATCTAAGGAATTTGATTATCTCATCCAAACTATGACATCTTGAATCATGCATTAATGGCATGCTTATGGAATGAAACAGTTTTCTGTTTCAAAATGACTTTTTCCCCCTCTGTGTGTGTGTGTGCAAGAGTATAAATGTCACATATCTATAATCCTTAGAACTCAAACACTAATTGTTACTAACTTTTCTTCTGGGTGAAGATTATGTTTAAAAAGAACAATGGTCTACTGACAAGTGTGCCTTAATAAACTCTTGCTGGAAATAAGTCTTAGGGTTTAAATGTTGAAATATTCTAAAATTGATGCCCCAAACGTAAATTTCCCAGGTTTTATTTCAGAGTTTCTAAATCTTTTTGTTGCAGACTTTAGAAATAGCCCCTTCTCAAATTAATCATGGATATCTCATTTTTGAATGCTGATTTATACCAAGATCATTCTTTAAATCCTCAAGAGTGTCTTACAAACATACCTTAATCAGCAATACATTCAGAATTTCACTAATTATTTAGTCACAAGTGTGTGACATTCACCTGAGATACAAAGACATTTTTTTAAATACTGAAAGGACTTAAATTACTTATGAAAAAATTACTGCCCATACAAAATTGAATGATTCTGTAATAGTCTGGTAGAGAGAACTCTGAGCAAGCTATTGTTAACTAAATGTTAGGAACAATTGTAAAAGGAGAGAATTCTGATCAATATACTAACATATTTATGAATATATAACTCTTCTACATCATTACATTCTTTCAAGTTTAAATGTGACAAATTCTGTTATCAAGCATAATTGGGGAATAGGTTCTGCTTAATCAAAAGTTCAGGTTAAATAAATAAGTATTTCAATAAAAATTTGTATAGAAATATAACATATAAGTAGATACATAGTAGATATATAACATTATATATACACATAAATACCAACTTTCCAAGAACTTCACAACACAAGTGAGCCACTAAGACTTATTTAACTGCAAATGCTTTAAACACTGTCATCATAATATTCTAGAACTTAATCTCCATCAGAGATTTTCAACTGGTGTGCTGTGGCAGGCACTCTGGTATGCTGGAAGAATTTTTAAAACATGCAATACCTGACTATTTAGTCAGGGACACTGACCTCTTTTCCTCAGTGGTTCTCAACCTTCCTAATGCCACGACCCTTTAATACAGTTTCTCATGTTGTGGTGACCCCCAACCATAACATTATTTTCGTTGCTACTTCATAACTGTAATTTTGCTACTGTTATGAATCGTAATGTAAATATCTGATATGCAGGATGTATTTTCATTGTTACAAGTTGAACATAATTAAAGCATAGTGATTAATCACAAGAACAATATGTAATTATATATGTGTTTTCCGATGGTCTTAGGCGACCCCTGTGAAAGGGTTGTTTGACCCCCAAAGGGGTCGCGACCCACAGGTTGGCGACCCACAGGTTGAGAACCGCTGCCTTAGATTGTCAAGGAAAAAAAATGACAACAGCCAACAAAGTAGCTGTCCAGTGTGCATGCCCTGTCCTGAACCATAGAGGGAGTCCCCCCAAAAATGTATACACAATATAAAAGTTGATAGCTCAATTTTGAAAAGGAAATGTATTTTAATAAATACTGCCTTTACAATTATTCAAAGTTATTATTTTTCAAGGCTTCCACTAAACCAGTAACCCAAATATCGAAAAGATTGAGCCTATATGTAAGGAATAAGTTGGGGGTAAAGAAAAATCATGCAAATCAATAGTTTAGATGACGAAAGTTGTTCACCAATTTATTCCAACAAGGTCTTTTTATATTGTCGATATCTCTAACCATCTGATTAGGTTTCCATGAGCAAAGTCATAGACATTGACTTTTTAATCAATATAGCACAGGGGATTTTAACTTGTAAAGGAAAGTTTCACTAGAAAGAACCTTTAAGTAGTTATTTAACTAAGTCTTGCTTAACTAAAACACACCAGGATTTGTTTACATTTTATTTAAATTGTCTAATTAGTTACAGAATTCTCTATTTAATTGGAAAGATTAATGACTGAGAAATTTTCAATTTCACATGAAATGACTCATTTCTTAGGTTGTTCAGAATAATGGTATCCCAGAAACATGAGTTTACCTATGGTTGTGAAATGGTGGGAGAAGGAAGGAAGAAGAGGAAAGGAAACCCATTTACATATGTATTTATGTATACACACACAAAACAACAAATAAACAAAAAACTCAAAATGGTCCTTAGGCATTATGAGTTAAACACAAATTCTGATTAAAGAAAGACTATGAAAATATTCCCCTACATTTCTCTAATACAGAGGATATAATAGACCATGATATCAAATTTTCTTCTGATAAAGAAAGCCTTATTTATTTGTTCAACGTAACCAGTACCATAGACTTTTAAAAATCCAACTCCCCCAATACTACTTTAAAACTAATATATCAAACTTTATTTTCATTAGAATGTAATTAGTCACACAAATAAATCAAAAGACCAAGACCCAAATTTTATATCTGTATCAGTCATCTATTTATCATCTGTCTATAGAAATGCAAACAATTATTGACTTCATTTTCTGGGGGAAAAATGCCAAATTAGTCCCTCTTCACAAAAAAAGCCATTCCAATTTGAGAACACTTTATATTTGCCTCATTCGCCAGCACCAACTCTACCTCATTTGAGTCTTTCCATTTCATTAGAATCTCCACAGCTATCTATGGCCCCAATTACTGGTTCAGGATCAAGACCTCTGGGAAAACCTCTGTTTGTCAGCAGCATCTCTTTGCTTCTCGGATGTGCTATAACCAGACTCACTGTCAAGGAAAGATTGTCTTTTGGTACCATCTTTCCCTTTATCAGCTCTTTTGAGAAATAAGAAATGTTTTAATAAACTCTGGACAATCTAAACTTTCTTCAGCTTCCCAATACTAGCAACATCTGTATTACCTTCCATTTTAGGAGACACTCCACCTTCCCATTCACATCCATCCTGTGCTTTTTCCACCACAAATTCTCCAGGTTCTGCCCCTTCAACTTTTTTACTCTTTCCATTCTGCTCCTTTCCTATTTTTTGCAATGTAGTTTTATCAGAGACCATTTTTTATTGCAAATTTAAAGAGCTATTACAATAATCTCTCATTTTCCACAGGGTATACATCCCAAGACCCCCAGTGGGTACCCGAATCTGTGAATAAAACCAACCCATTTATATACAGAGGTTGGCAAAAGTAGGTTTACAGTTGTTCGCATGGAAAATAATACAGTAATTAATAAATACTAATACAAGAATAAACTGTGGTTTGTGTACTCACAAATGTAAACCTACTTTTGCTCACCCCGTTCTATGTTTTTTCCTATCCATACATACCTATGATAAAGTTTAATCTATAAATTTGGCACAATAAGAGATTAACTATAATAACTGATAATAAAATAGAAAAATTGTAATAATATATTGTGTAAAACTTTTATGTGAGTACTCTTTCTGTCTCTCTGTCTCTGTCTCTCTGTCTTCATTTCAAACAATCCTATTGTACTGTACTCACCTTTTCACTTAAAGAGGCACTTTCTGCTTTTCTTTGGTGTATACAAATTGCTAACATCACTACCCTTGCCCTTTGGGGCCATTATTAAGTAAAATAAGGGGTATATGAACACATTCACTGTGTTGCCACCAAAGACAGTCTGATAATTCAGTTGGCTATGAAGTATCTATTGGGCTGGGGGTGTCTACAGCACGGATACAGCGGATGATAGGATGAATCGAGTCCCAGGTGGGACTGAGCAGAATGGCAGGAGAATTCCTCATGCTACTCAAAATGACACACAGTTTGAAACTTACGAATTGTTTATTTCTGGAATTTTCCATTTAATATTTTTAGACTGAGGTTGACCTTAGGTAACTGAAACCATGGAAAGGAAACCATGAGTAAGGGGACTACTCTGTTTTCTGCCTCCAAGTGGACCCCAGGTCAGCCACATTTCCGGCTCCCCTCATCTCGAGCTCAAGCTCCATTTAATTTTTATTTTTCATCTTATTGGACAGGAACAGGTCAGGTTATAAGGTACAATTCCAACATCTGGCAAAGCAAGGTATGAGGTCTACCTTGGGTCTCACCAGTATTCATCCACACACTCCCTGCCTCATTGCAGACAGCTTCTAATCATTGTCTTTCTCCACACAGAATGGAAGTCTCACAAGACAAATGCCATCATAGTTTGGGTGAACTGCAATAAAGGCAGGTCTTTGTGCATTAGAGCGCTCCCAACTCCTTGACACCTCGACCCTCACTTTTACAAGCCTTCCTCCTTTGCCCTCACCCCACAGGCTTAGATCTACCCTAGTTTTCTTTTCGTGTCAAAGAGGAAAGAAGTCAAAGGTGCATAAAGGTCATTATTGATTGGACAAAAGACTGAGGAATTATCTACTTTCATAGGAACACTCATATACAACTGTTGTCTTCTCATTAGGACATCGTTGATGAACAATTCCTGACAGAGCTGTGTTGTGAGTGGCCCACAGAATGTATTCTCCTTGTCTAGTTTGATCAAGGGACTGCTAGTGGCGAAGTAACAAAGGTAAGCAAATTCCTGAGGCTACATAAAACTCGTTTATAAGTAGGCATTTCTAGGAGCTGCAGGCTGGAGCTGGTTTAACAGCCTTTCTTCCCAGCATGTCCACCATTCCACACCAATATCCCCAGCACGTGGTAGCATGTCACTGTGCAGGGAAAGATGCCTATGCCTCAATTAGATTGATATATTTTCTAAAAATATTTTCACCATTGAGTTTCCTGTGTAGGAAAGAATCTTTTAAAGCATTTATTGGGTTTTTGTCTGCTTGTGACAGTAATGAAAGCTCAACTTTAGAAGAATCTCAGAAGCGTAAGAATGAAAATAAAGATCATACATGGTTCCACCTCACAGAGAGAACAATGGTGACATTTTGGGGTATGTTCTTTCAATTATGAGAGACAAAAGAGATCATATTAAATGAATCATATTAAATTATATGGATCATATTAAATTATGATATGCATTTTTTGTTTCCTACTTTTTTCATTTAATGTTTGAAAAATGTTAATGAACCATTATAAAACAGAACTGCATTTGTCTCTGAATATTATGAGCATTTTCCAGTGATAGTAAATGCTCTTCAAAGACATGATTTTTGAAAGACAATGTTCAAAAAATTTATAAATAACATACTCAATCATTCTTCAATTTTTTGAACATACACATTGTTTCCTCTTTATTAGATTATAATAAGCTGCACATATTTAAAGTATACAGTTTGCTGAATTGTGACCTATGAATGTACCTGTAAAGCCAACATCACAATGAAGACAGTGAACGTATGTGTCACCTGAAAGAGTTTTCTTGTGCTCTTCTGTAATCGCTCCCTCCTGCTCTTCCTCATCGCCACTTCCATCTCCAGGCACTATAGATTAGTTTGTATTTTCTAGTCTATTTCATAGATGGGATAATATATTATGTACTCTCTTTAGTCTGACTTCTTTCATTCATAATTACTTTGAGATTAATTTATATTGCTATGCAATTAGTAGTTATTTTCTCTTATTGCTGAGTAATATTCCATTGTATGGATATACCATAGTTTATTAATCCATTCACTTATTGATGAACATTTTTGCTGTTTCTTGGTTTTTTTTAATTACAAATAAAACTGCTATGAAGAGTGTGTACCTTTGTATAGCCGTGTTGTCTTCTCTTGGATCATCTATACAAAGACTTAATACACAAATGAATATAGCATCTGCCGATTAAAGTATCATTTTCAATATTTTTAAATGACTTTATTTTTCAACATTTACAATACTGATTAATGGTGTGTAAGAACTATTTTTTACTTTGTTAATTTGGGAGCAACTGGGAAAGGAGAATTTTACACAATGCAAGCAAAAGCAAGAAACAATATATTCAAAACTTGGAAACCAGATTTTTATGGTTTCCCATCGTATATTTAAGTCCTTTATCCATTTTTAGTTTATTTTTGTGTATGGTGTAAGTTGGTGGTCTAGTTTCATTTTCTTGCATGTATTTGTCCAATTTTCCCAACACCATTTATTGAAGAGACTATCTTGACTCCAATGTATGTTCTTGCCTCCTTTGTCAAATATTAATTGAGCATATTGGTTCGGGCCGATTTCTGGGCTCTCTATTCTATTCCATTGATCTATATATCTGTTCTTGTGCCAGTACCAGGCAGTTTTGAGAACAGTGGCTTTGTAATACAGCTTGATATCTGGTATTGAGATCCCACCTACTTTGTTCTTTCTCAGGATCACTGCAGCTATTCGGGGTCTTTTTTTATTCCAGATGAATTTTTGGAGAGTTCGTTCTAGGTCTGTGAAATATGCCGTTGGTATTTTAATGGGAAGTGCGTTGAATTTATAGATTGCTTTGGGTAGTATGGACATTTTAATGATGTTAATTCTGCCAATCCAAGAACATGGTATGTTCTTCCATCTCTTTATGTCTTCCTCTATCTCTTTTTTCAACGTCCTGTAGTTTTCTGAGTAGAGGTCTTTTACCTCTTTCGTTAAGTTTATTCCTAGGTAGCTTAATTTTTTTGGTGCGATGGTAAATGGGATTGTTTTTTTAGTCTCTCTTTCTGCAAGTTCACTATTGGTGTGTAGAAATGCCATAGATTTCTTGGCGTTAATTTTTGGAAACCAGATTAATCTTTTCAAATAATCACTCATTTTATCCTAGGCTAGGAGGGATCAGGCCATAGAGAATTAGCACCTGATACAGCACAATTCAGTTTCAATGTTTTCTTATATTTTCACTGAGTTTGAATGGATAGACTTTCATTACATCCTAGCTTTGAAGCTGTCCTTCATATGTACTAAAACGTTAAGTCTATGGGCTTCTCTCATTTCAAGTATATTTTGGGCTTTCCACAGGGTTTCCAAGTATGTGTTATTTCTCAAATGAGTTAACATGGCCATCAGTATGTGAAGCCTCGTGCTTACCCAAATGGAAAGTAAATCTGTTTCAAACAGATCTGGTTTATTACCATTCTCACTACTTTATTTTGGAGCTTTCTAACTATCCAGATATCAAGACATGATCCGTAGTAATTCGTGGACCTCCACAAATTAAGAAACTGGTAAAGTACCAGGGACAGTAACTTGACACAGTCCCAGATGCTCATGTGCAATTTCATACATACAGTCCCTTTGAGGTCAAGTGGAATTGCCATCCTAATGCTGATTGGTAGATCACCATCAGACGCCAAGTCAGATAGCAGTTTTTATAGATCTAACTACTGTTGCTCAACTGGGTGTCCATGGAAACTGAAAAGTTGGTTTGTTGCCTAGAGAAGTGGAAAGAAAACCAAGTCATTTGGTTTCTATGTGGTTTTTATGAAACTAAGAAAAAAATTTTGGCAAATGATTAAAACAAGGATGGCTAAAGCTATGATTCCCCTTGGTCAATTCTTGATCTTATCAAGGAATATTCTCTATATATTACTTAGGAATATAAAAATATTCTAAATGAAGGAGTACCAGTGTCTAGGGTGATTTGATTCTTGGTTAGATTTAAAAGAGTGACCAACATATGCAACAAAATATCATAGGTTAAAAAATCGTTGGATTCATTACATATGGAAAATGTTTCTCATCCACAAATTCAACAGAGTTCCAAGTATGAAAGAAAAGGCTAGTATTTAATAAGGGCGGAGGAGACTGAAACACCTATTCATTAATCCTATGGAAATATTTGTCACTCATATGTGGTTTAGAGAATTGGGTAAAAATAGCATTTTCCTAAGAACTTGTTCATCTGGGTATGAATCTTTATCTATCTGAGCAACAAAATATGACAACAGTAGGGAGGAGATTTATAAAATGAACTCTTTGAAAGACAGGGATGCAAAAGTGACAACTTGGCACATGTTGGCATGATTTCACAGCATCTGTTGGCCTGCCATCAGCTAGAAAACAACTCCTGGCAGATCCCCTCTCTCAATAATTGCACAAAATTAAACAGGCCAAGAAAGGTGGCATACATGAGTTACAACCAAGAGTTGGCCTGACCTCAGCTGTTCAGTATTTTGGATAATTAATGCTGCTTTTTAGCTTGCCTTAGAATACTTAGAAGAAATACCTATAAAAATTGAACTTCAATAGGAAAAATAAAAATTGGTTTTATTCATGAGTCACAGTTAAAATACCCACAGAGGCCAGGTAAGGAATGAAAATCAATGTATGGAACTGAGCAGGAGCAAACAATAGCACTAGTGTGATGATAAACACCACTGACACACAGGCTCAGGGTTGGGGAGTAATAGGGGAGGAATGACAACTGTAGCAAAGTATAGAACACATTTCTTCTTGAGCCATTTGATGCCATGTCTTCAGATATTTCCAAGGCTAAGTTTGGTTTGCCATATCTTGCTGGAGTTCCCAAAATGATTCATTCATTTAAAAAAAATAGTAAAATGAATGTGGACACAACTGACTGTCACACATTCATAAATCGTTAAAAATGATGTGTAATTTTGTGCAAATCACAAATCTGTATAAAAAGTAATGCAAACACACACATGCCCACACAAACACACACACACACACACACACACACACACACAGGGTACAATGCCAAGAGATTAAAGAAAGTTGACTTAGTTAATATATAAAAACTGAAAAACATGAGCTGAGTGCAGTCGGAAAGGGGATATTTTCCTGCTTCACTTTCTTCCTTCATGCTCCTAGACCCATGGTCGGCAAACTGTGGCTCCCGAGCCACATGTGGCTCTTTGGCCCCTTGAATGTGGCTCTTCCTAAGTCTTAGGAGTACCCTAATTAAGTTAATAACAATGTACCTACCTATATAGTCTAAGTTTAAAAAATTTGGCTCTCAAAAAAGAAATTTCAATCGTTGTACTGTTGATATTTGGCTCTGTTGACTAATGAGTTTGCCGACCACTGTCCTAGACTATCTTCTATGTGTGTTTTGGCTTTGTATTTAGGGTTTAAGTCATCAAGAGGTTACAGTGAAGCAGGTGGGTTTATTGCTCACTTCTCCTCTGCCTTTAGAAGAGTTATTTCATTGTAAGCCATCCCGTGTCAGTCCTATTATTTTCTAATCCAAAAGCTTTCCTGGTTTATCTGCAAACCCAAGTCCCAGCTCTTTAAAAAAAAAAAAAAAAATATATATATATATATATATATATATATATATATATATATATTTTAGAGAGAACGGAAGTGGGAAAGAGAAATAGAAACATCAATGATGAGAGAGAATCATTGATCGGTTGCCTCCTGCATGCTCCACACTGGGGATCGAGCCTACAATCCGAGCATGTGCCCCAACTGGGAATCGAACCGTGACCTTTTGGTTCATAGTTCAATGCTCAACCACTAAGCCATTCTGGCTGGGCCAAGTCCAAACTCTTCAGCTCAGGCCCAGCAAGCTTCTCAAATGTGCTCTGCTGCCACACACACACACTCAGCTTTCACCTGATGCTCCTCCTCACAATCCCTTGTAGCCCACTGCCATATTGCTCTACCTCTAAATGATGCTTTTTCTGTATTTCTCTCCATCTAACACCTACTTATCCATTAAGATCCACCTTCTGTAGGAATACCTCTAAGACCAAACCAGTCCAAGGTGATTTCATATTCCTCTAAATTTCACATGAAATCATAACAACAATGTTGATGTTCATAGCCAACACATCTCATTTACTTCTAGCCAGTGATTCTCTATGAAACAAATATTATTATTAACCCCCATTTCACAGGTGAGGATTTTGGGAATCTGGGAAAAGAAAAGATCTCTTTCCTGATAGAACAATAACAGGAGGAATCTTATTGGACAACTTTGATTATTTGCTCATCCCTGAACCAGTTACTGTGGTCAGGCCTTGTATTACATACTGATGTTATAGGGGTCAGATGAGCCAAACCTCAAATCATATTGACAGATATCAGAGGGGAGGCAAGGTTCCAAAATATAAGAAAGAATGTTGTGGAGACAAACACAAAATATTCACTCTTGTTCTCACATGGAGACTGCAACCCCCAGCTTTCCTTACTTAAGTAAAGCAAGACTTCTAGCTAAAATGATGCAGGGAGTCCACACTTAATATACTCCCTCTGCTTCAGCCACATAAAAAGGAAAGATAAATATAAGATTTTTAAAAAATGGGTAGAAAAATAAAATAAATATCTTTGTAGACTAAGAACAACCAAAGAAACATAAAGCTCTGAGCAGAGCTGTAGTTGGTAGACATAGGACAGTTTCAATATTTAAAGTTAAGAGCAAGTTGAACTTTCCTTATTTGTAACTCAATTTCCAATTTTCTATATTACTAACCCTTCTGACCATGTGACATGACATGTGAAAGAAGACTGGTAAAAACTATTACTGACCAACAACTAGAACTAGAACTTTATCAAGGTGAAAGTCTACAGATTTAATACATCTTTTTGATAAAGTTTCCTGCTGGCTCACAAACTGGATCTGTGCTATCCCCAGTATTAAGATGAGTCCTCAAAATGTCATTATAAATTCTGGTTCTGGAAAGAGCTACGTAGTGAGCCAGATAAGGCCACCATGAAACTGTTGGACAGGGAGATGTGAACACAAAGTGGGGAGGGTCTTATTCAAATACCTCCAACTAAAAATTAGCCTACACACTGAAATTCCAAAATATTTGAGGAAATATATAACACTAAGAAAGACTAAATAACGAGAACATGAATTTGCTCTAGGTGAAAATAATTTACGAAATTGTCTGATGAATACTTTAAGTAAGTTTAGAATGTCCAAGTAAAACACAATTGAATGATTTCAGAAAAAAAATATTTTCTTAAAGGAGCAGGAGCCCGGCTGGCATGGCTCAGTGGTTGAGTGTCAACCCATGAACCAAGAGGTCACAGTACTATTTCCAATCAGGGCACATGCCCAGGCTGTGGGCTAGATCCCCAGTGTCAGGTATGCAGGAGGCAGCTGATCAATGATTCTCTTTCATCATTGATGTTTCTATCTTTCTCTCCCTCTCCCTTCTACTCTGAAATCAATAAAAATATTTTTTAAAGGAGCAGGAAATTATGAATAAAAGGACAAGCAAATTAGTATTGCACACAATTTAAAAAGTTAGAACCACAATGATATTTCCCTTCACACACACTAGGATGACTAAAATGAAAAAGTCAAATAATAACAAGTGTTGGCAAGGACATAGAGAAATTAGAACTCTCCCACACTGTTTGTGGTAATGTAAAATGGTACAACACTTTGGGAAATAGTATGGCATGTCCTAAAACAATTAAGCATAGAGTGATCATCTTACCCAGTAATGCTACTCCTAGGTATATACCTAAGAAAAATGAAAACATATTTATATACAGAAACTTGTATATGAATGTTTATATCAGTGTTATTCATGATCGCCGAAAGATGGAAGCAACCCAAATATTGATCAGTTGATGGACAGATAAACAAATTGTGGAATATCCATATGATAGAAAATGACTTAGCCATAAAAAAATGAAGTACTGATATATGCTACATCATGAATGAATCTTGAAAACTTTATACTAAGTTTTAAAAAAAGCTTATCACAAAAGAACCATATGTTATATAATTTTGTTCATATTGGAATCTAGAATAGAGAAATCTAAAGAGACAGAAAGTAATTGCTGTTGATTAGGGTTGGTGTGGGAGGCAAAGGGGAAAAAGAAGAATAGGGTGGTGAAAGCTAAAGGGTACCAGATTCCAGATTTCTTTTTTGAGGTGATGAAAATGTCCTAAAATTGATTGTGGTGCTGGTGGCACATATCTGTGGCAAACCCTGTAAAATGGTCTTAAAATTTTTTAATTTGGATTTTCCCCTTCAACAAAAATTTTTGAAGGACAGTATAGACATTTGTTGAGACTGTCTGGATGAATTGCCTGTAACCACTACCAGATAATGTTAGTGCCCATGCCTATTCATGTTTATCATCTCTTCTCACCAAATGAAAAGCCTGAAGGCCTCTAGGCAAGTAACACAGATTAGAGGTTCAGAGACATTTAGATTCAGATTCCATCATTCAGAGTCTTTAAGAAAATGATGGGGAAACCCAGCCATCACACAGTTATGGTTGGAAAGAGAAAGGAGACTCAAATAACCCACCCACAGCCATCAGGAACACCTTTGTCCTAGGAGTGGGTATACTGTGAGTCCTGTATATCCACCTTGTATGGTATTAGCAGCAAGAATAATAGCAAACCCACAGTGAAGGATTTGTTATGACAACTTTTTAAAACGTTTTAGTATTCTTTTTAGGGTGCAATATTCAAGTGATTAGATCACTTGTTAAAAACAAGATCATTGCCAAGACCGGTTTGGCTCAGTGGATGGAGCGTCGGCCTGCGGACTGAAGGGTCCCGGGTTCGATTCCGGTCAGGGGCATGTGCCTGGGTTGCGGGCACATCCCCAGTGGGGGATGTGCAGGAGGCAGCTGATCGATGTTTCTCTCTCATCGATGTTTCTGACTCTCTGTCTCTCTCCCTTCCTCTCTGTAAAAAATCAATAAAATATATCTTTAAAAAAAAAACAAGATCATTGATTAAGAGGAAAACGAATAATATTGATCATGATAATGATTCAAACCATGGTCTATCATGCCCCAAATCAAAAGAATCATGTGAATGTAAATTTTCTTTCCTATATTGAACCCAGAGTTCAAGCCAGACCATCCATGACATCAAGCATATAATTGTTCACCTGAATTATATTGTTTTGCAGTTTTCTTTCGATTAGATTCCTAAATTTGTCTTTGTTTGTTATTTTAATGAGTGTTAGGTATTATGAGTTTAAATCTAGTTTTATTGCTGTATATACACATTTGATATAAAAAATAATTGACCTTGGCATTAGAAGTCCATGGAAATTATTTTCCTCTAAAAAGGTTCTGTGCATTTCTTTGTTGTGAGGATTCAGTGAAACAGTTTGTAAAGTGCTTAGGCAAGAAATGAAAATTTTAGACTTGAGCAAGTAACTATATGATCAAAATGTTCATGGTCTGAAATTGCCATAAAGCTAGCTAGACATCAGAGAAGAGAGAACATAGGTGACCTCAATGAACTAGAATGGATTGAGACTGATATGTTTTGAATAAACAGAAATTTATTTTAAAGTTTCAAAACCTTCTTGAAAATAGTTTTAAATCGTATTGGTATGCTTTCCTCATTAGACAAGGTAATTTAATCTTTATTTTGTGAACTAGAAACTGTCAGTGCCTCAGTTTCAGCTTTCAAAAATAGTTTTAGTATAGATCCATCATTGCAGGAAGTATACAAAAGAGAAATTACTCTTTAAAAAATATATAGGATGTAAGGATTTTTCATGCAACTTTCCTCCTTTTTCAGCTAGGGAATATATAACATGAGGCTTCTCTTGTTAATTGACCTCTGATTTTGCATACATTGTTACTTTGATGTAGGATTGATAGGCCTAAATGTTGGGTGTGGGAGAGGAGATGAATCATTTGTCCCTATGTACAAAGCATCCAGATATTTATATTAATTTTAGAAACTTTAATTGAATGGCTGCTAAGGAAAAGAAACTGGGGGAGGGATAAGCAGAGAGATAAAGAGGTGAGTGAGATACTGTCACCAACTTCCTAGAACTTTATAGCCAAAGGGGAAATCAAAACTGTAATCCTATTTCTACAGTGAACCTCAGCACCCAGATGCAGTGATCAAATATAAGGCTGAGAGGACATTTAAACACTCGGAATTCCAACATCATCCACAGTGGTGCTGACAGCTCTCTGTCTACTAATAAGTCATCCTGTAAGTTAAGTCCATATAATTAATGGATTGATGTCATGACAGGGCCAGTTCCTGAGAGCGTGCTGCAGGCTCTGGGCAGAGCCCTGTCCTGCTAATACTTCTTTGAAAAATGAGGACAAAAAGGTAGTTCACAAATTTATCAGATTAGCAATTAAAAACAAACCAGAAAAGAGCAAACTCATGATGAGAGAATCAAGATCCCAAAAGCTGAAATATTTGGCTAAATGTTTAACAAGGTGATTACAAAGGGGGAAATGTAAGATCCTGCACTTTGGCCCATTAAAAAACACAGTCTACAAATACAGGATGGGAGAGGCATGGAATAGTGTGTGTGTGTGTGTGTGTGTGTGTGTGTGTGTGTTTCAAAGAATCAGACTTGAACTGGCTTGAACTGACAACCATACAAAGAAGAAATGTAAATTATTGATAAACAAAACTGTTTATTCTTATTTTAATCAAATAAATTAAAACAATAATCTCTCAATCTACCAAATTGATAATAATAGGAAGAATGGTAATTCTTATGCTGGATAAGAAGGATATAAAGGAATAGGCCTTCTCATGTTCTTCATTTTAAAGTGTGAATTGGTAAGTTCTACAACAGTTTGGTGATATATATTGGAAATCATAAATCCCTTTTATCCAAATAATTACACATCTGGGAATTTTTTTAATTAAATAATTAAAGAAGCACCTAAGTATTTAGCTACTGGAGGGTTAATCACAGCATTTATTTTTTCTAGCTGTACTGAAGTATTATTGACATATAACATATGGAAGTTTAAGGCATGCAATGTGATGTTGTATGTGTGTGTGTGTGTATATATATATAGAGAGAGAGAGAGAGACAGACAGACAGACAGATGGTTACCACAACAAGGTTAGTTAATACATTATTCACCTTGCATAATTACCTTTTTTTCTTTTTGTGGCAATAACATTTAAAATCTACTCCATCTACTCCCTTAAGATCTTTCAAGTATATAATACAGTATTGTTAACTATAGTCACCATGTTGTACATTAGATTCCCCAGAACTTATTCATCATACAACTGGAAGTTTGTACCACTGACCAGCATCTTCCTACTGTCCTAAGACGCCAGCCCCCAGCAACCACCATTCTACAGTCATCCCTTGCTATCTGCTGGGGATTGGTTCTAGAACTCAACCCCCTCTTCCACTCTTTCAGATCTAAAAAATCAATGGATCCTCAAGTCCCTTATATCAAATAGTATAGCATTTGCATATAACCTATATTTGTATATAGGCTACAGCAGGGTATGTCTACCCATCACTTCACGGAGATTCAGCGTAGTGCTTGACACATGGCAAATTCATGTTCTCCTCTGTGGAACTTTCTAGGGTTTTTTTTCCCAAATAGTTTCAATCATGGTTGGTTGCATCTACAGTTTCAAAACCTGAGGATACAGAGGGCCAAATGTACTCTCTCTTTGTATATTTTTGTGAATAATGCTGCAGTGAACATGAGGGTTGTTGATATCTCTTCAAGATCCTGATTTCATTTTCTTTAGATATATACCCAGAAATAGGAATTGCTGGATCATCTGGTAGTTCTATTTTTAATATTTAGAGGAACCTCCATACTGTTTTTTTTAAAATATATTTTATTAATTTTTTACAGAGAGGAAGGGAGAGAGATAGAGAGTTTTGAAACATCGATGAGAGAGAAACATCGATCAGCTGCCTCCTGCACACTCCCCACTGGGGATGTGCCCGCAACCCAGGTACATGCCCTTGACCGGAATCGAACCCGGGACCCTTCAGTCCGCAGGCCGACGCTCTATCCACTGAGCCAAACCGGTTTCGGCTCCATACTGTTTTTTAATTTGTATTGCCACCAACAGTGTACAAAAACTCCCTTTTTTGCACATCCTTGCCAATACTTATTCTTGTCATTTTGATAATGGACACCCTAACAAATCTGAGGCAATATCTCATTGTGGTTTTAATTTACATTCCCTTAATGATTAGTGGATGATGAGCATCTTTTCATGTACCTGTTGGCTATTTGTTTATCTTCTTTGGAGAAATGTTTATTCACATCCTTTGTCCATCTTTCAATTAAGTAGCTTTGTGGTGGTGGTTGTTGAATTGTAGGATTTTCTATATATTTTGGATATTAGCCCCTTATCAGATATGCAGTTTGCCAATACTTTCTCCCATTCTCTAGGTTGCCTTTTTTATTATTGTGCAGAAACTTTTTAGTTTGATGTAGTCATACTTGTTTATTTTTGCTTTGGTGGCTTGCATTTTTGGCACTGTTGTTCTCTTTGTGTTTATTGAAATTGTCTCATTTGTCTAATTAAAATAATACTTATATTTAAATACAAGTTGAAAGCAAGGTCAATATGAGTCTACGGGATGAAATGACTGTCAAAATACCTAAGTTTGGCTACATTGACAGAGAATAATATTTAAAAAAAAAAAAAAAAAAAGAGGCAGAGATCAGATGTGATCTGGAATATAGAGCTCCTTCCATTTGCGGAGC
Source organism: Myotis yumanensis (assembly GCF_028538775.1). Taxonomy (NCBI): domain Eukaryota; kingdom Metazoa; phylum Chordata; class Mammalia; order Chiroptera; family Vespertilionidae; genus Myotis; species Myotis yumanensis. The sequence goes on along the minus strand of NW_027223760.1, from coordinate 47,359,005 downwards.
CACACTTTGCTAGGGACACTGACATAGAGACCTTTTAAGGGTATTTAGAGGAAATCAATCAGAATGGTGAGAAAATCCAAAATCATTTCGTAATAGGGATGGTGGAGAGAAGTGGGGACACCTAGCTTAGGAAGAAATGGGCTTAGAGGGAGCATAATGACTCTTAAATTTTTAAAGGGCTATAACTTGATATAATCATCATAAGCATTTATTTATTGAGTGCTCATTAATCCTCACCACAACTTTATAAGGAAGATACTAATATTATGCTTCCTTTACAAATGAGGGAACTGAAGCTCAGAAAAGGTCAGGTAACTTGCCCAAAGTCATACATGCATTAATGATAAAGCCAGCATTCAAACCAGAATCTGTCTATCTCACCTCCCAACAAAGGAAAAGGGACTGGGCTTGTTTGTGTGGCTCCTAAATAATATAATTAGGACCACAGAAGATATCTCTGTACTTAGATTTATCTCAGAAAAATCAAAACTGTCCAGCTAGGGAATGGGTTGCCATGGAAGATAATGAATGTCCCTCTACACATTTATTTCTTTTTTTGTTTAATCAAATAATTTTAATCAAGTTAACAGTAAGCAGTAAAAGTGCAATTGAGAAGCCCCATATTTTACATTTTTTAATTGTTTTTCATTGTTTTTCCTTATAAGGTGTTGATGGTGGGACCCACTCTTGAATCCTCTCTCTCGTGGTGAAATATAAGGTACATATGATTCTGGAGGGCAGCTCACCTTGAATTTATGGCTTGTCCAAATGAATTTATGAGCAGTAGGTGGTTTTGTTGTTGGAGGATCATTAGTCACACAGTGAGGCCAACCATGCCATTCAGGCGGCACCATGCTTCCTTCTGTATCAGAGAATGTGTTTTTGCCATTCACTTCAGTGGTATATATAACCCATCAGTGACAGCCAAAAAACTGCTTCATACTGTTTGTTCCCACAGTCTTCCCCCACTAATGCACCAACCCTCACATCATTTGCCCTGAAGAGAATTCATAGATAGCCTCAGATGCCACCGACCTGCTGCAGCCGCGCTTCAAGACCATCTTGTCCTGTAGGCCTACGCTTCCAGGTGCACCATTCCTGTCCTATACATTTAACGTAGGGTCAGTAACACTCAGAGTGATGCCAAAGGGATCTCAGACTTCAGTATGCATGAGCATCATCCGGAAGAGCTATATAAAACAAGATTCCTATGCTCCACCCCCATAAATCCTGATTCACATGCCCTGGGGTGGTAAGATTCAGGAATTTTTTATTCTATCAGGCTCCCAGGTGATACCAATGATTCTGGTCCAGGACTATACACTGAGATTCTTTTCAAGCCCTAAAATTCTATTACTTTTTAAAATTCAAACTCTCTGAATTAGACAAATATTGTATCACAACCTGTTTCACGGAGTTGTAGCCATCGTGCCCCTAAACCATGCAAGTCTTGTTTGTTTGCTTCCTTTTTCTTATTCGAGTCAATAGAGTGTTTTACATGCTTTTAATGTAGCCTTTGTATAACCCTGTGGATTTTTTTAATTCTCAGACATTGTTCATATATTAGAAACTGGCCTTTTTTTTTAGAACCCCATCTATATTTCTGATGAAGACTGAATAAAAGCAAACCTCATGAAATGATGAGACAAGGGACTGATAAATCTTAGCATCTTCTAATTGTCCGAGAGGAAATGTACTTTTCTAGTATGATTCACTCTTCAGCTGTCTAGCTCAATTTGGAATGGGAAATGAAAATGCTATTGTTTGCCAAGAAATAAGGACGATGACCATATGTTCTAAACTGTGTTTTATTATTTTCAACAGTGACAAACTGAGCATTTGTAAGTAGGGTTAATTTTTCAGAACTTCCAAACTCTACTCCTGTTTACTTTGAGGGCACCTTTCTTTGCTCTTACCTACTTTTTTGATGAGGTAAAAAATTGCCTGTGTCTTTAAAATAGGCAAAAGCAATCCAAAATCAAATATGAAGGAGAAAATAAGGGCTCCCCATAACTGCACCACCGGCCTCTGCTTCCTGGAGAGCAGCTGATGCAGCGTCCACAGCTGCTCTTTACACACAGGCCTGTCCCCCGCCAACTGAACAGCCAGCATCCTCATATAAGAACCGCAAGTGGCTTTTAAGTTGATAAGATAGAGTGTAGCTGCTGTATTTTATGACATAATTGAGCCGGTGTTCCTTTACAAAGTGCCACTGGCTGGCCAACTTTTAAGTCATAAACATTTGATTGTGGAGTCATTTAATTTAATGATTTGTTTAATCTTCAAATCACAAGAGGCTATTTTCAAAACACTTTGTTGCCATGTTGATCCTGTTTCAAGCTAAAGGATTAATAACATGTTGAAATGCGGTAGAGAAAAATTGACAATCAAGTTCTTTCTAAAAGAAACGGCACCTGAACAAAACATCAGTTGTATGCAGTGACAGATAACAGATACCTTTAAAGGACCAAACCTTTAAAATCACAAGCATTGTGGATTGAAATCTTTCTAAAATGTCTCATAGGCTTTCTTATTATCTTAGAGCTGTGGAACACACTTTAAACATCCTTTAATGAATCAAAATGATCCTTATAAGTAAGTGCGATTCTATTATAGAACCGATTGGTATCCTCAGAGTTGAGGTTTGGTTGAATTTTTGCCTCTAAAATGCTTTCAGAACCTTACACTATTAGTCCTTTCATTGAATTTTTACAGTATTACACTTTTCCTTTTCACTTAAATGTGCCGACCACTGTTAATTTTTCCTTCCCTTTTAATTTGCTGTTAAATTTATTGTGTGCTAGAAATCTGGGTTGCAAAACTTACTGGAAGTGTGTGCAAATGAGTAAGAGGAGTCATTCTGAGATTTCTGTGACTCCTTAGTGTGTGAGAGTTTGTGCCATAAGTTTTAGCCTCTTAAAGAGTTTATTTTTGAACTATTCCTGCTGCCTCTTTATTGTCCTGTAATTAGGTTGCCAGATACCTGCCCTCTAGTTAAGAAAAGTGGGGCTGTGATCAAGCAATGATGGTGGCTGAGGTTTGTTTTATTATCATGCTGCTCTAGCCAGGTGAACTCTCTGTCTTCATATCTGCATCTTAGAGTGTAGCACCCACAATAGCAAACTGATTCCAGATAACTTTTCTCTTCAAAACCTAGCATCCCTCCATCTCTAAAGAGGAATTTAGACCTCACAAATGAAACCACAATAAGAGAAGAATACATGACTTCAGATAGGAGTTTTATAACTCAGCCACCAAGACCTTGTGAATGGAAGCCAGTCAGTCCCTCAATTGGAGTTTTTCACCTTCCCTACCTTGAGAGATTAAGGAAGGAACCAAAATGGGAAAATATACCATATTACCCTCCTGAGAGTTGTGATTCCTTGAAATACTTTTCAAGTTATAGGTACAGGTTCCTTTTGCTGCTATAAGAAACGGCTTTCATCAGGTAAAAGTTTTCATTCTGGCCCTCAATAACATCTAGGATATGGTTCAAACCTGCCCCACACCCCTTCCTAATCTCACTTTCTACTGCTCTCTCCATGCCAGACCCAGTCCTCCCTGGCTCCCACATCTCCCATGTCTCTGCCTTTCCAGCACTTATTAGTGCTAATATGTACTCCTCAGGGGGGAATAGAAAACCAAGGTGGGCGTTCCATGGTCAAATAAATCTGGGAAATGCTGCATTAATCCGTATAAGACAGATATTTTTAACTATAGTACTCAAAATCTGTTAAAATCCTAATGTTCAGTTAAATCTCCAAAAGGGGAATGTAGTATAGAGTGAGGGTAGGCACTCGTCCCAATTACCTAGGACAGCCCCAATTTATACCTGTTGTCCCAGCAAAATTAATAGTGTCTTTTTTAGCTTTTAAAATGCCTCATGTTGAACAATATGGTTTCCCTTTAGATAGCACTTTCTAAATTAATTTGACCACGATACCCGTTTCTCATAGAATATCTAAGTATCCTGTGAACACAGCTTGGGAAATATGACCTTTGCCCCACTTTGCTAGCTGTCTACCTAGATCTCAAATCGTTACACTCTGGTGAAGTCTTCCCTTATTACTGGACCTCCTGCACGCTGGAAGTACTTTCTCCCTCTGAAAGTCATAATGCCTTCTTTGTATCTTTCCCTTGCAACATTTAGCATTTTCAGCCCCATTTTTAGTTTGGGGTTCAAGCCTTCCTTCCAATACTGTAACATTCACAGTCAAATCCAGGTAGTGTTTCACTTTTTATTCCCCCAAAATGCCAAACTCAAAAAACACCTTTGGATAATTAAATTTAATTGCACCTTTCTTTCAGTATATGGAGGCAGATCCCCAATGCAGGTCAACCCATTTCTCACCACTTCCCTCTCCTGCCTTCTTGCAGGCCTCTGCTCATTATCCATCCCACCCCTTTCCTATCTCCCACTTAAGCATTTAAGCATGCTCAAAATTCTCCCGCCTTACTTCCTAGTCACTTGTCAATCCACTCCCTTCTGGCTTCTTTCTTAAATCCTCCACCCAAATTGCTCACATCAGAGTCACCAATCACTTTTTCACCCCCTAAATCAAATTGGTACTACTCATTTGGGTTTGGAAAGCTCGGATTCTGAAAAAGTTTGCTTCCATGGTTTATACTCTCTGAAAGTACTCAAAGGTCCTCCAAAACTTACTAGTAAACATAGAATTACCATATGATCCAGCAATTCCACCTCTAAGTATATACCCAAAGGAATTGAAAGCAAAAAAACTCAACACAGATACTTGTACACTGATGTTCATGGCAGCATTAATCAATAGTCAAAAGGTACAAAGAACCCAAATCTCCATCATGTAGATGAGTGGATAATCAAAATGTGGTATATATGTTCAATGGAATGTTATTCTTTTTTGTTGTTGTTGTTGTTAACCCTCACCCGAGGATTTTTTTTTCCATTGATTTTCAGAGAGAATGGAAAGGAGGGGGGAGGGGAGAGAGAGAGAGAAACATCAGTGTGAGAGAGACACACCCATTGGTTACCTCTGGCATGTGCCCCAACCAGGGCCAGGGACAAACCTGCAACTATTCAGTGTGCTGGCCAATGCTCTAACCCAGTGGTCGGCAAACTCATTAGTCAACAAAGCCAAATATCAACAGTACAACGATTGAAATTTCTTTTGAGAGCCAACTTTTTAAAACTTAAACTATACAAGTAGGTACATTATTATTAACTTAATTAGGGTACTCCTAAGGCTTAGGAAGAGCCACACTCAAGGGACCAAAGAGCCGCATGTGGCTCGTGAGCCACAGTTTGCCGACTACAGCTCTAACCACTTAGAAACACAGGCAAGGGTGGAAGATTATTCTTTATTAAAAAGGAATGAAATTCTGCTACAAGCTACAACCTGGATGAACCTGGAGTTTGAACATTATGCTAAATGAAATAAGCCAGACACAAAAGGACAAATATATGATTCCACTTATGAAATATCTTCTATATATATATATAAAAGGCTAATATGCAAAGTGTCCCCTCAGTAGTTTGACCAGGAGACCAGGAGTTTGCTCGCTCGCTATGATGTGCGCTGACCACCAGGGCGCGGCATGGAATGAAGGAAGGCCTCAGCCGGCAGCCAGGGAATGGAGGCCCTGGCTGGCAGCTGGGGAAGGGAGGCCCCAGCCGGCAGCCGGAAGGCCCTGATCAGCCCTGATTGCCAGCCAGGCCTAGGGACCCTACCCGTGCATGAATTTCATGCACCGGGTCTCTAGTCTATAATCAGATTCATAGAGACAGAAAGTAGAGCAGAGGTTACCAGGGGCTGGGAAAAGGGGAAATGAGCAGTTATTGTTTAATGGATTCCGAGTTTCTGTCTGGGATGATGAAAAAGTTCTGGAAAAGGATAGTGGTAATGATTGCACAACATTGTGAATATATTGAATGCCACTGAATTGTACACTTGAAACATGGTTAAATGATACATTTTTTGTTATGTATATTGCACTACAATTTTTAAAAAGAAAGTGCCCGAAGTATTGAACTCCTTGAAATTAAAATATTCATAGTAAATAGAGAAAAATCTGCCCTAACTGGTTTGGCTCAGTGGATAGAGCATCAGCCTGAGGACTGAAGGGTCCCAGGTTCGATTCTGGTCAGGAGCACATGCCTAGATTGTGGGCTCGATCCCCAGTAGGAGATGCAGGAGGCAGCCAATCAATGATTCTCTCTCATCATTGATGTTTCTTTCTCTCTCTCTTTCTCTCTCTCTCTCTCCCTCTCCTTCTCCCTCCCTCCCTCCTCTCTGAAATAAATGAAAATATATTTTAAAAAAAGAAAAAAATAGAGAAAAATTTATTTTATAACTCCCTTCTGTTCAACAAGAATCTCCTTCTGGGGGAAAATCTGAACTGGGGAATTCCCAGCCAAGGTAGGCGTCCTAAGCAGGCGTCTAGTGAAGAGCTTTCCACTTAAGCTTATCTCTCACCTTTCTGGTTACAGAGCCACACTTTGTTTCCCAGTACCAATGTTTCTGTAAAGTTAGAAGCCAAATCATATTTTCCCACTAACTTAGATTATATAGGCAAAGGGTTTTTTTTCTCATTTTTTTTATTTTTTATTTTTTAAAATATATTTTATTGATTTTTTTTTCACAGAGAGAAAGGGAGAGGGTAGAGAGTTAGAAACATCAATGAGAGAAACATCGATCAGCTGCCTCCTGCACACTCCCCACGGGGGATGTGCCTGCAACCAAGGCACACGCTCTCGACCGGAATTGAACCCGGGACCCTTCAGCCCGCAGGCTGACACTCTATCCACTGAGCCAAACCGGTCAGGGTTTTTTTCTCATTTTAAATTGCTCTCTTGGTGTCATTGCTCCAAGAGTTTTCCCTTCAGCTTTCTTCAGTCCTTTCCTACCTTTACCCAACATCTCCCTCTCTCAGAGAACAGTGGTGTGTGCGTGTGTGTGTGTTTTAAGCAAGCAAGGAGAAAACCAGCCACTAGTATGTGTGGTATGAATTGTTGTGGGTGGTTGGGGAAGGGCATCAAAATTCATGCCTGCAATCCCCTATTAAATCTTTTATTGAGCATTAAGCTATCAATGCTCCAGTTTCCTGCCCATAGGGTTTTTCATTCTTGTGTATTATTCTCTGTCAGTAATGAATGGCCTGTTCCCCATGCCCAGATTTTCTGTAACAGTGGGGAGCCAAATAAATCAAAGTGATTTCTCGGACTTTTCAAAGGTAACAACATTACTTGTTAATATCATTGACGATGTACCCATTGCCTGATATGAACGTCGTTATCCCAAAGCCTCCTAATTCCCAAACCCCAACTGAAGCATCTTGCTTCCTCAGAGATTGCTCTAAGTCTGTCCCAGGGAAAGGCCCCTCGTGTGTCGAGCGTGAGCTTTTATTTGGTTTGGTAGCACTTGAACTTCCTGTAAAATTCTCACTCAAGGGTTAAGATGTCCAAAATCCTGCTTGGGGTAATTTTTATCATTGTAAATTTAGTAGATTGGGGGGGGGGGGGGGCAGGCGGATAAAAGCATTGAGGTTTTTTAGTACACCAAGTTATTAAGGCCTGAACGTGGACTGTGGTAGTGGAAAAGGAATGATTCCAAAAATATTAAAAACATGAGAAAGGAGAGCACATGGTATCTGAAAAATTCGTTTCTCTGAGTGTCTTTTCCTTAGAGCTACCCAATTACATGGGAGAAAGTTCCCTATTAGAATACAGTTATAGGAAGCCTCTTTCTTACTTTTTTCCCTTTAAAAAAGTTGCCACAAGGACTCTTTACTCCCATGGAATTTCGAGGAGATCCCATGAAACTGTGCGAGAATTGTGCCTCCTCCAAGGATACTCCCTCATGCACACGACGCTGGCCGGATTTTGTAACTGCGTTTATGACTGATTTACGGAACTTTTACTTGGCAGGCCCTGCTGTTACTGTTAGCTGGTTACTATGGATCTTTCAACATGCCACTCTGGCATGTTGCATTAAAAATAACCTCCCAAGACTGTACAGAATACATAGAACAACGCGAGTACAGTCATAGCTGCAGACTCTGGCCTCTGCTTTGGTGCCTATGTGTCCACACGGGCTCCTATATGAAGCGCGGCTGCAGGGAAAAAACTCAAACACCTTCAAAAATGTCTGATTGCATTGTAATTTTTTTAAGCTTCCCCAATGCAAAAGTTCTCAGAGATCAGCAACATCCAAACAATTGTAGACCAAAAGAATTTTAAAACACAAGTTATAATTATTTGTTAAGGGCATAGATCCATAGACAGGCTGCCTGGGTTTGAATCCTGCCTCCAGTACTTCACTAGCTCTAGGATCTTACCAAGTTATACCATGGCCAGAGATACCTCATCCTCAAAACAGAGTGATAACAATATCAGTCTCAAATGGTCCTTCTGAAGATGAAGGAAGATATTCAGGTCATAGTTCTTGGTTCAGTACTTGCACATAGAAGGTACTTAATAATAAGATTATTATCCTTTGAATGCTGCTTTATAGCATGTAGACTCATAGTATTTATCAACATGTAACTTATGTTACAGTGCCTGGCATTGAGCATGTGCTTAATGAGTATTTGTTCACTGAAAGAATGATGTCCGGTTACTTATTCACATGTCTTAAAGTTTTGTCTAGATTATATATTTCTCAAGATCAGAGCTATAGTTCCTGCATGCCTCTTTGTATTCTCCACAAGCTTTATGGTGGGTGCTGAAGAAGTATTTGTACAATTAATTGGAAAGAGAAGGCTATTACAATATAAGAGACAACTATTAGTGTGTAAACTGGTAGAAAAAAAATCACAGCTTCAAGCACAAATAGAATCCAGTGCCAGGAAAACACTGAAGTTCCCTGAAACTAAATGAGTATATCAAGCTACATATGAATACAATATTTGTAATGCTGGGTCTGGTTCAGTGAGTCTGGTTCTAGCTGGGTACTGCAGAGGGGAGGAAAGCTTTTATCTCTCTCCCACCCCTGGCCTCAGCCCATGAGCTAGGCTTGCCCATGACTCAAGAGAAGAATTGCTCTCCCAGAGCCAGACACCACAGTCACCACAAGCAAAGTAGTTTCCTTATACCACTTCAAGAGTCATTGGATTCGGTGGCAGCAGCACAGGCAGAAGACTGTGCTGAGGGACATGGGGCCAGGATAGCACAGACTCTGCCCCAGTTTTCATCACTAGCATTTGAAATGAACTAGCATGAATGGAATTGTGCCCATGCAGAGGGGAGAAAAGTCCATCTCCTCCAAGAGAAAAGCCAATGTGCCATTCTGGATTGTTAGCAGGGAAAATAATAACTGGGTTTCGTGATGGTGGACTCAGGTCTGAGCCCCAGGGCCAAAGTGAAAATAATGAATCTGGTGTGTGTGTGTGTGTGTGTGTGTGTGTGTGTGTGTACCATTTCTTTCTTTTTCTGACTGTGTGTCAACACTCTTCAACCATATGTCTCCAAGAACATATATGGAATTGACTCTTTGGTTTATTACTTGTCCCAGTAAAGGATAGCACTTACTATGGGGAAACCATGTGGTCTCTCAGCAAGAGAGTGTTAAAAAGAACCATGGATTTGGGCTTTGGTTGGGTCAGGCTCTAGGGAAGGGGCAGTTTATTGTAGATTGGGTGCTGTCAGAAAACAGGGATAATTCTACAATTATGTATCTCAATAAATCTCATATTTAAGAAGGACAGATTAAAGTGAGGATAAAGCTGTAATTACCAAAGAAACAGTAGTCACTTACATTAGTCAGAAGAGGGGGATTTGGGGTAATTTGTGGTTTGAGCAATGTTCATGGATTGTCTGTGTTCAGGCATCATTACAGAGTCATTGTCTTGATCCATCCTAGTCAGAGTAGCCTTGTATGATGCTGATGCTCAATGAAATTGTTTATATTCAATAGGTGAACCCAAGACCTAGCTATGAGTGCCAAGCCAGTTGGCAATACCCAGGCCTAGCTGATTGTGCTTGGCATTGTGTCTCCCCAAAAATGTATACTCACTTTAACAACTGATACCTCGCTAGCATAGTAAAAGAGAGAAACAGTAAACCCATTGGAAATGTATTTCCACAGGTCTTCTGATAAATTCTCTTATAAATTGGTACAACTATATTAACTGCATGATGATAGTACCAAGTAAGATTGATTATCAGGTTGAGGTGAACCTGCACTATTTACTGGTATGCCACAGGGCACTGCCCTTGGTTCTGTCTTGTCTGTTTGCTTATCATTGAAGGCATGTGCTCAAAAGCTAAGCAGATAGTAAATACAGAGTATCCCAAAAACATGTATACACACTTTAACAGCTGAAACTCAATTGACGTTTCTTTCTTTTCAGCCAGATTAAGCATTGAATAAAGGAAATTCATCATAAAATGCTACTGGAAGTTTGAAAACACTGCCTTTTGGGGGATATCCTGTGTCCCCCCAAAATGTATATATACTTTAACAGCTGATAACACACTTAATTTTCACTCCTTTTCAGGTTTAACTGATTTTTAATCATTGGTGAAGCCAGACTAAGCTTTGAACAAAGAAAATTTATCTACTAGACTTTTTTATGGGGCTACATAAAAGATAAAGTTTATGGTACAAAAGCAGAAACAGTTGACAAATTGAGGGGGCACAAATACCGAACGAAATGATTCCCAGATGCAGAGTTCAAAACATTGGTTATAAGGATTCTCAATAAACTTAAGGGAAGAGTAGATGAACTTAGTGAGAACTTCAACGAAGAGATAGGAAACATAAAAATGGAGAGAGAAAAAAAAAACAGTCAGAAATGAAGACTACAATAACTGAAATAAAAATACATTTCAGGGAATCAACAGAAGAGTAGATAAAGCAAAGGATAAAATCAGAGATTTGGAAAATTAGGAAGCAGAAAACACCCAATTAGAATAGCAAAAAGAATCCAAGAAAAACTAGGATAGTTTAAGGAGCCTCTGGGACAACTTCAGGCAACATTCACATCATGGGGGTGCCAGAAGGAGAAGAGAGAGAGCAAAGAATTGAAAACCTATTTGAAAAATTAATGATGGTAAACTTTTCTAACCTAGTGAAGGAAATAGAAATACAATTCCAGGAAGCGCAGAATTCCAAGCAAGATGAACCCAAAGAAGCCCACACCAAGACACATAATAAACAAAATGCCAAAGGTTAAGACAAAGGGAGAATCTTAAAAGCAGCAAGAGAAAAGCAGTTAGTTATCTACAAAGGTGCTTCCATAAGACTGTCAGCTGATTTCTCAACAGAAACTCTACAGACCAGAAGGGGTTGACATAAAGTATTCAAAGTGATGAAAAGCCAGGACCTACAACCAAAATTATTCTACCCAGCAAAAGTATCATTTAAAATTGAAGGACAGATAATGAGCTTCCCAGACAAGGAAAAGCTAAAGTTGTTCATCACCACCACATGAGAATTATAAGAAATGTTAAAGGGTCATCTTTATGAATAAAAAGAAAAAAATATATTAAAAATATGAATAATAACCTTGGCTAGTGTGGCTCAATTGAGTATTGTCCTGTGCACTGAAAGGTCACTAGTCCCATTCCTGGTCACAGCACATACCCAGGTTGCAGGTTTGATCCCTGGTCAGGATGCATGCAGGAGGCAACCAATCAGTGTTTCTCACACTAATGTTTCTCTCTCCCTCTCCCTTCCACTCTCTCTAAAAATCAATAAAAACATTTTAAAAATATATATGAATAACAAAATGGAAATATATACATAACTATCAACAATTACTTTAAATGCAAATGGATTCGAGACTCCAGTCAAGCACATGCAGTGACTGAATAGATAATAAAAACAAACCCATTATATATACTGTCTACAAGAAACTCAATTCAGATAAAAAGACACACATAGGCTGAAAGTAAAGGGATAGAAAAAGCTATTTTATGAAAATGGAAATAAGCAAACAAACAAAAAAGCTGGAGTAGCAGTACTTATACCAGACAACATAGACTTTAAATCATAGGCTATAAGACTTTAAAACAAAGGCTATAATAAGAGAAAAGAAGGATCCAGCAATTCCATTTCTGGGTATTTATTTGAAGAAACCTAAAGCACTAAAGGACATACACATACATATGTTCATTGAAACTTATTTATGACTAGAGGCCCAGTGCATGAAATTCATGCACTGGGGGGAGGGAGGGGTCCTCAGCTCGGTCTGTGCCCTCTCGCAGTCTGGGAGCCCCCGGGGGATGTCTGACTGATGGCTTAGATGTCCTAAGCCGTCAATCAGACATCCTTAGCACTGCCGCAGAGGTGGGAGAGGCTCCTGCTGTCACTGCACTCGCCAGCCATGAGCTCGGCTTCTGGCTGAGTGGCACTCCCCCTGTAGGAGTGCACTGACCACCAGAGGGCAGCTTCTGCATTGAACAGCTGCCCCCTGGTGATCAGTGTGCTTTGTAGCGACAGGTCATTCTGAAACCAGCTCTCCGACATCCCCTGAGGGGTCCCGGATTGCGAGAGGGTGCAGGCCAGGCAGAGGGAACCCACAGGTGCACGATCGGGGCTGGGGAGGGACACAGGAGGTTGGCCAGCCGGGGAGGGACCACAGGAGGGCTCCAGGGAATGTCCGGCCCATCTTGCTCAGTGCTGATTGGCCAGACTCTAGCGGCAAGCTAACCTACTGGTTGGAGCGTCTGCCCCCTGGTGGTCAGTGCACATCATAGCAACTAGTCGACCGGTCAACTGTCTGCCCCCTGGTGGTCAGTGCATGTCATAGCAAGTGGTTGAATGACCTTAGCATATCATTAGCATATTACACTTTGATTGGTTGAATGGCCGACCAGAGGACCGGACACTTAGCATATTAGGCTTTTATTATATAGGATAGCCAAGATATAGAGCAAACCAAGTATCTATCAATAGGTAAGTGAATAAAGAAGTGGTGCATATATACTATGGAATATGACTCAACCATAAAAAAGAATGAAATTTTGCCATTACAACAACACAGATGAGCCTAGAGGGTATTATGCTGAGTGAAATAAGTCAGACAGAGAAAGACAAATACCACATGATTTTACCTATATGAGGAATCTAAAAAACAAAATAAACAAGCAGAACAGAAACATACTCATAGATACAGAAAACAAACTGATGGTTGACAGATGGGAAGGTTTTGGGAGAGGAATGGGTGAACAGGTAAAGGGATTAAGAAGCACAAGTTGATAGTTACAGAATAGTCATGGTAAAGTACAGCATGGGGAATCCTATCTAATAAAAGGGTAATATGCAAATTAACTGTCACTCTGTCATAAAGATGGTGGCGCCCATAGCCACAAGATGGCAGCGCCCAGTCCTCTCAGCCCCGCCGGAGTCCCCCAGTCCCAGGGGGGTGGCCGCTAAGAGCAGGCAGCATGAGCGGCCTGGCAGAATGCTTGCTTTGTCACCGCAACAACGAGGCAAACGTTCCATGGAGCGGCTGGGGTGGGGGGGGGTGGAACGCTTGTGTCGTCGCCCCGAGGCAAACATTCCACACCAAGCCAGGCACGGAATGCTTGCATTGTTGCAGGCCAGGCTGAGGAACCATCCCTCCTCGCCCCCCCCCCCCCCCGCCCCGCCGAGTATGAATTTCATGCATCGGGCCTCTAGTATAGTCAATAATATTGTAATAACTATGTATGGTGTCAGATGGATACTAGATTTATCGGATGATCACTTTGTAAGTTATTTAAATGTCTAATCACTGTGTTGTACATCTGAAACTAAGTTGTACATCAACTATAATTGAAAAATTAAAATTCTTTTTAAAAAAGGTTTTATATATATATATATATATATATATATATATTATGATAAATGGCTTGCTATTTTAACTTTGACATCTGACAATAACTTGAGGTAGGTAGTGTAAGAAATGAATTGAATTTTAGATGTCCACTGAGAATCAGAGACATGTTTAATGTGTAGGGAAAAATCCCACACATTTGATGGCCAGAAGTATGGATGTGTTAATAGAGAATCGTGCAACAGAGGAAGAAACTGAGGTTTTTCTTACAGTGTTTTATTTGTGAATACAATCCCAAGCCAGCGAGATTAAGGGAAAAAAGAAAGTGAAACTGGAAAAGAAGGTAAGCCATACAAGGCAAAAGCCATTCATGCTGGAAGATCTGTGCTGGGCAGTTCTTGACAATGGGCAAGACGCAGCAGGTCTCCTGACTGACCTATGGAGAAACCGTGCCTCCAGGGAAAGTGGAAGAAGATGGAATGTTCTGCCTGTTTACCTCCTGACTTCTGTTTTCCATTAGTCAAAGTTGGACCAACAGGCAAGTAGCTTCCCAGCCCTTCCAGGTTGCCACATTCAGCCTATTTGGCACCTTCTTGGAAAGCCAGATTCCACACCCTGCTGTGCAGCATTTCCTTCGGTCAGGAAGAAACAGGAGAGGCTACACAGCCCAGCCCTCCAAGTGACTGGTCAGCACCAGGCACTAATACCACTCAGACTCTGCCGCTGAGGCGGAGGCAGAGCCAGTGGCTGAGGGTCCAGGAGACAGCACAGAGGAACTCAAGCTGTTTTGGATACCCCTTCTCTGACTCTCTAAGCTTCTATCACTTTCCACCTTAGTGAACTTTCAGCACTTAGTCCGTACTCTTTATGTCTCAGACTCTTAATGTCCACCATTTGGGAATCTCCTCTCCCTCCTAGACACACAGGAAGATGACATTCCATGCCTTCTTGCAGTCAAGTGGGGTCATATGACTTGTTCTTGGTCATGAGAGGACACGCCTTATGTGCTTCTGGGCCAAAGCACGTAAGAGCAAGTGTAAGTTCTCACATTCTCTTTCTGCTGCAGCAAACATGGAAGCCAGGTTGAAATAGTGGAGCTGCAAGAGGGAGGTAGACTGAATCCCTGAGACCGCACGGGTAGGAAGGAGCTGTATTTATATGTCATTCATCAGATTTCGCTGAGAAGCAACAGAAATCTTCTCTAACCAGACAAAATACAAAGGGAGGTTGGAGAGGCAGATTCAGGCAAGAACCAGAGACTTAGCAAAACGAATCACGGTCAAGTTCAGGCCACAGGAACTACCTAGCTAAGACGCTCCTGCTGGCCACATCATCCCTGCCTTGACAGATACCAGGGATGGTGTGGCCAGCAGGAGCATTTTAGCTAGGTAGTTCCCGTGGCCTGAACTTTTTCTACTGCCATAAATAATGTCTGAATGACCCCTGTGTCTTTGTATCTCTGCTTTCAGGATAAAAGCATCAAAGGAAGAAATCATCTCAGCCTGTATTGATGTCCATATCCTAGCTACAAGAGGGACAGGGAAAAGGGACATCTGCCCCATTCTCTTTCATCCCTCCAATAACACACTCTGGGGCATTCCCACAAATAAAAAGGAGCTTGAACACTGAGCAGCCAAAAAAATCCAAATATTCTACAAATGTTCACTACAGTCATATGCTACTTTATCTGTGCCACAGTAGTCAACATTTGTGATTGATGAAGAGCTGAGTAGTTTAACTTTATAGGAAATAAATGGGAAAAGTTATAGCATTCAACACCTACATACTGAGTCAGTATCAGATAAACATACATCAGGATTTAAAAAGGGAATGAAACTTGAGACCAAAAAGTTCTAAGTTAATGGTGCCATTTCTAGTTATTACTATCTTTCATCCTAGGCAGAGCTTTGCCATGTTTTTTCTGTGTGGGCCTAGACACCCCCTGGCTTTTTTCTTCCGAAGTCCCATTTTCTGGGAGAAGCAGAAATCACCAGGTCAGAGCATTTTTCTCTCCACTTCTTAGTGGAAATAAACACAGGATCCCAGTTATCACTGCAGTTCAAGCACCGCTAGCTTACATGCCTTAGGTGACTGTTTCCCATTCTCTGCAGAAATCTCAAGATTACACTAGGAAAGGACCCATATCCTTTCTCCTTTGGGTCTCTCTCTAGCATTTAGTATGTCATTATCTGTACCAAGAAACATATCCTGATGAAACAGAGAAATTCCAGATAAGTAGACAATAGGTTATTAGGAAGTTTTAAAGATGACTAAAGTATTTTCGTAATCTTTTGAGACATCCCATGAAATTTTCCTTGTTTTAGAAACAAAATACTGATATGGTTTGACCCATCATCTGACAGGTTCGCGCATCTCTCTTACATTTTTGAAAGGGATAATTAAACACTAAACTCAAGAGTTTGAGGAAGATTGTCCTGGTCATTCGTATACAAAGAAGGTGACTGAAGGCAGATGATAAAAAACAGGATGTAGGTCGCAGAGATGAAAAAAGGACAGCATAAATCTAAGAAAATTCTCGTGTCTGCTCCAGCAGGATTTGTATGCTAGATGCCAGGGAAAAATAGTACCACTGGAAGCAAGAGGGTTTCAGATAGTCAAAAAATTCCAGCTCTCCTGTTGCAACATATGGCAACATCCTGAGGGTGAGTGCTAAGATAGTGATTGTTTTGGCAAAGATCCGATCCGCAGGACAACAGTCAAAGGCAACATGCCCCAAGGGAATAACCTAAAAGGTGTTAACTCCTAAAATATATGGAATAATTTCAAGTGTCCTAGTTAAGGGCAGCCAAGAGATGATTGAATTTTTTTCCTTAATAATAACTATCATTGATTGAGTGGCTACTATATGAGGGCCGCTATATTATATACTTAAGTATACTGTCTCAAATACTGTTTATATAGTTCTCAGAGCCAAGGCACTGAAGCTCAGAGAGGTTCTAGAATTTTTCCAGTATCTCATAGCAAAGAAGTGGTAGAACTAGGAACTGAACCTAAGGATACCTGATTCTAAGTACATTCTCTATTTACTGAACCATACACTGTCTCCAAACAAATACTGGAGTGGGTATAAATAAGTATGCAGTTGTTCATATGGAAAAACATATAATAATAAATAATAATAGAGAACAAACTGTTTCGTGTACTCGCAACTGTAAACCTACGTTTGCCCACCTCTATGTTGAAAGAGGGCAATTGACATGATTAAAAATTAATACCCTTGTGAATTACATTGATGATTGATTGGAATGGTATTTCACCAACAGCAAAACAAAATGCATTTTCCAACCTGCTTATTCCAGCTCAGAGTCACAGGTGGCCAGAGCCTCCCCAGGCAGCTCAGGGAGCCAAGAGGGACAAATTCCTTGCAGATAAGAGGGGAGTGATGTAATTAGGTATAAATTACAGGCTTCCCTGAGAATGTTTGCATTTCATTTTGGTAATAATAATGTGATTTTCTGTGTTTCTCTTTTTGCCCTGCTTCCAGAGCCAATCTGATGCTCAACAGAAAAATATGTATATTAATCTATATGTTTAGAATACTTGCCTTTCTGTTTTTCCTCAATCCTGGTTTTTATTTTATCATTCTCTTATTCAATAATTATTTATGTACCTAATACATGTCAGACACTTTGCCAAGTACAGTGGATACAAAGATGAGCACAACTTGGTTCCCACATCAAGTACCTCATAGCCTAATGAGAAAACTTACATGAAACAACTAATTGTAAGACAATATGATAAATGCTGTAGTAAAATTATGCACACAGAATAGAAGTAGGACAAAATAGAAGGATAAGACTGAAGAGGAGTTTTGAGTAGGATCTCTAAGTATGAGATTGAGTTTGATGGATGGTGGTTGACTGGGGGTGAGGGGCTGGGAAAGTGTTGCAGGTAAATTTGTAATTATCTCACTTTTATTAACCTTATTGGGTAGATATATTTTGTTAAAATTGCTTTAAATCCTTCTGGAAAAAGAGATAGGAGATGATAGTATAGATTGAGAGACAGACAGATTTTCATGACAATGGATTCTTATATAATTGGAGAAAGAAGGAGACAGCCAAGACAAAGCCTGATCTAAAACTCAAGAATGAAAGGCACAATTACTTGCAAATCCAGAGTTCTTAAATGTCCATTTCTTGAAGAGGCGTAAAGCATATTCTGCTCATCTTTCCTCATTGATCTTTTTCTCCATAGTCATACCATATATTTCTACTCTCTGACTGCTCTTTCAGAACATTAGCGTAAGTCTCACAGATTTTTCTTTCTTCATTTACTAGTGGTAAATGCAATTCATGTCAGTCACTTAATTTACCAGCAGTGACTCTACACCTTTCTTGCATAAGAAAATTTATTTCCTTAAATGCTGAGGTGGTTGCATTGATTTGCGGCCAAAGGTTATTGTTGTCGAAGGTGTACATTAACCTGACTATGTTCTAGCCCTCCTGTCTGTTCATCATTCTTTGATGTTCTCTTTGCATTAAGGATAAGAAAATAAAAAGCAGGGACTTTGAAGTCTGATCTGACTTTGAATTCATGCTCATCCACTTATTGGTTGTGTCACCTTGAGCAATTTAACCTCTCTAACCTCAGTTTCCCCATATGTAAAGTGATGACACTAAAATCAGCCATCTAGAATTGGTGAAATAATATATGCAGGGAGTCTAGCATGTTGTCTGGCATATGGTAGCTTCAATACATTGTAGCTGCTGCTAAAGTACTAGATGGGTCTTCGCTACTCATCTTTACTACACTCATGCATGCGTAGCATGTCAGTCAAAGATAGACTGCGTATATGACAGTGGTCCATGAGATTATAACGGAGCTGAATTTCCTGTAAGAAATGAAAAGATGTGTTGTTCAGGAGGAATTTATTTTTTCTAATAGAAGCAATAACTGTGGGTCTTGGCAATAGATTCCCTCTCATTCGTTACCTCGATTTTGAGTGTACAGATTACATTCTAATCAGTCAGCCACTGACCTGTTTCAGCACAGAGGAGCCTGCCCACCAAGCACTACATATTCGGAGGGCACTACAGCCCTCCCAGATCTAGCTTGATGGTCACCAGGGTACATTGGTATAAATTCTTTATTGATCCTGTAGAAGGACACAGGTCCTCAGGAGCTACCTTAACAAGAATTAAGTGTCACTGCCACTGTAGTAAAAGCTTTCTGTGGTCAGTGGAACCAGCCTATCCCTGTACTTTGGAAATATTTTCAGGTTGTAACAATGGTAAAGCATTGATAAGTTTTATTTCTTCCATCCATTCCATGCCAGAGAGAGTTCTTTGTCCCAGATGGGGTCAGTGGAACCAAAAACAAAACTCCAAAGTCAAAATATTGAGTCCTCGGTTCTACCCCCTCTCCATGTTAAGTACTCTCTTCATTATGAATAACACAAAGTTCTTTGTTCTGACCACTCCTCCAACATGCAATAGCCAAACCACATGGCCATGACAATCCCTTATGATCCTTCATGTTTCCGTCTTGATTTCTTATTCCTACTGATTCTCAGGCCACATTTCACTCCCCTTGACAGTCACCATTATGGTGATCTACACCTAATACACCCAGTTTCTTCTCAGTGTTTCCAGTCATTCCAGCCCACATCCTTGTTCATGGAGAGCATTAACAACCTTCAATGTTCTATTTCTAACCCTATCAGAAAGGGGAGTGGGTGGTTGTGGACAGTGTTTATAAAATCTACAGTAGTGGACAGTAATGTCCTAGGCCTTCACACATACACTCACTCACTGACACCTAATGATGCATTTCTCAGAAAGTATCCCAGTCGCTAAGCAACACGTGACTGTATTGTCATAATCAGATTCATTTTTCTAAACCTCTCAAAAAAGTTTTTTCAAGGGCATTATACTGACTAAACATCATATTTACTTTTAACAGATTTATTTGAAAGTCCTTCATTCTCTCCACATTCCCACCCCTACTTTTCCAGAGATGTCAGCTTCCCTTCTCTCCTACAGGGGCAGCCTCTCCCTACCTGACAAGTCTTCCCAAAGTCAAGATCCTACCCCTTCAGTTCTACTTGCCCACGTTGGAATTCCCAGGAAGGAAATTTTTGTCTTTCTACATATTTGTCAAGTATCATGTACATTTAAAAAGTTAAATAAATAACAAATATTATACAGTCAACATGAATGTGTTCAATAAATACCTGAGGTATTATTTCTAGGCTCTAATTACACTGAATCTATGGACATAAGGTATATAAACAGAGAACTGGCTACAAAATAATAAAATTGTGTTTTGGCTGCTCTGTGTTGGTAACAAGCCGTCAATGTGATTGGGTAGCCAAGGTGTCGCCTGTCTTCCATCCTTGAGAGCATAGCCTCAGCTATCTATCACTCACACCAGGTACATATCCCCTCACACCAGGGACCATACTGACAGGCTAGGAATAGCTCAAAGACTAGCCCATCTATGAGACATACTCATAGGTGCAAACAACAGATTGCTGACTCCAAAGGTAAGGGGGTGGGAGAAAGGGGAAATGGGTAGAGGATATTAATTGTATGGTGATCAGTGGAAACTAAACCTGGTGATGAGCAGGTTGTAGTGTGTATAGATATTGAGTTATAATGTACACCTGAAACTTACATAATGTAATAAACCCATATTACCTCAATAAAAATTATTTTTAATTAAAAAAAAAGATTAGCCCAGTACAATTTCCTTCCCCTGCAACATCAACCACAGCCTAGCTGCTGAAACCTCTCAGGTGAAATTCCTCAGCAGGGGTTCGCTGGCAATTCCTTGCCGGCATATGTGTTGTTCCTAATTATGGGTCTGGCTTTGCCTCCTTAACTAATCTCTAGGCTCTTAAAAAGTGTCTTTTCCTTCTTTTTTATTCCCTCACAATACTGAACATTTAATCTGTGCTCAGGAATTTCTTGGTTTTTTTTTTTAAATTTATTGGGGTGATATTGGTTAATAAGATTATATAGGTTTCAATTGTACAATGCTATGATATATCATCTGTATATTGCATTGTGTACAAAGTCAAGTCTTCTTCCATCACCATATAGTTGACTCCTTCCCCCTTTACTACCCTGCCACACTCTTCCCTCTCATAACCACCATACTATTGTCTCTGTTTATGAGTTTTTGTTTGTTTGTTTGTCTCACTGTTGCCTATAAAGTTTATATTTTTTAATTATCACCCAAAGGTATGTTTACTAATTTGAGAGAAAAAGAGAGATGGGGGAGGGGGAAGAAACATGTATGTGAGAGAAAAAAGTCAAGCGGTTGCCTCCTGTACGCACCCCAACCAGGGATCAAACCTGCAATCTAGGTATGTGCCCTGACAATGAATCAAACCCCCACATTTTGGTGTAAGGGACGACACTCCAACCAACTGAGCCACCCGGCCAGGGCTGCCTTCAATTTTATTCCCACATATGAGTTACGTCATATGGTTCTTAACTTTTTCTGTCTTACTTATTTTGCATAGCATGATATTCTTAAGATCTATTCTACTACTCGGCCATAAGAAAAGATGAGTGAGGGCCTGTGCTGGGGGGGAGGGGGTAGGGGAGGCCGGGGAAGGTCAATGGGGAAAAAAGGAGACATATGTACTACTATTTATAATACTTTAAACAATAAAATTAAATTAATAAAAAGAAAAGATGAAACACAAATGGCAGTGTTGCATCTTTTCTTATGGCCGAGTAGTAGTCCAATGATTATATGTACCACCCTTCTACCATTTTGCCTAATCTCATTTCTTTTTAAAATAATTTTGCATTGTGTATATAAAGTATTTCACACATATAGAAAAGAGCTAAAAATATTATGATAGTTATATAGCCAGTACCTGGATTAAACAAATGTTAATATTTTGCCATATTTTCATTAACCCTGTTTTGTGTTTCAATGTTAGAAATGCAGAGAAAAACATCCCATTGCTTCAGATTATCTAGTTCATTCACATCTCAGGTTTTTAACTACTACATATGTAATTATGTATTGTTGTTGTGTATATTTTAAATTTTTACATCCCTAGTGGTATTGTATATACTGTGTCTTGCTGCACCTTGCTTTTTTCATATGAGAGTTTACTTTTGAGATTCATCCATGTTGATATTTGTGAATACAGTTCACTCATTTTTGCTCCTAAACAGTAGTTCATTCCTCTTTGGAGGGGCAGTGCAGCCACTCACACCTTTTTGCTCTTCTAAGCAGTGCTGCAGTGAACATTCGTAGACATCACTCCTGGGGCATGAACTTCTCCAGGCAGAGTTCTGTGGATAACAGCTCAGGCGCTGAAGCCCAATTGCCCATTTCAAATCCAAGCTCCATCACAAAAGTCCCAACAGTGTGACTGTGGGTGTGTTATTTAATTTCCTGTGCCTCAGTTTCCTCTTCAATTAAACTAGGATAATGATAGCATCTCCTTCAGGAGAATAAAGCAGTGAGCACTCAGTCTAAGACAGCCACTTAGACTATTGATGGGGCAGATACTTAGGAAGAGGGTCTGAGCATCTTTGACTTTACTAAGTATTGCCAAATTGATTTCCAGTTGGCTGTACCAATTTACACTCTCGCCAGCACTATATGAGTTTTTGTCCCCTGCATCCTCACCAGGACTTGGCATCCTTTGAAATGCAAGAAGATGGACAAATGAGATGAGAGAATGGGAGGAAATAAAGGCGCTCTGGTAGTAATCAGAAAGATCAGATGGCCAACAGGAGGAAAAGGAATCAGTGGAATTCGTTTTTCCAAAAGGAGATTTGGAAAAGTGGGGGAAAGTGAGTTCTTTTAGGTAGGAAATAAAAAAAGTCATCTAGTGTCAGACTCAATAGAAACTCTGGAGACTTACAGAAAATAAGAAGGCATGGTACTAAGATAGTGTTAACAGAGGGCATGTAGCAGGTGAGTAGAGGAGAAACAGTAGACACAGGCTCTTTGGAAATCTGCTGGTGACTTCTCAGAGAGGGTCTGAGCTTTCTTGGGTAGTGTAAGTAGGGTCAAAAGAACTCTTTCTGAAAAGGATCAAGGGAAGAGAGATAGAGACAGTAGCAAAACGTGAGGGTTCAGCCCAGCTGCAGTGGCTCAGTGGTTGAGCATTGACCTAAGAACCAGGAGGTCAGGGCACATGCCCGGGTTGTGGGCTAGATCACCAGTGGGAGCATGCAGGAGGCAGCCGATCCATGATTCTTTCTCATCATTGATGTTTCTATCTCTCCCTCTCCTTTCCTGTCTGAAATAAAAAAAAATATTTTTTTAAATGTGAGAGTTCATAGAGTAGCCAAGGAGAGGAGACAGAGTTTTAGGGAAAGAAGTCAATTGGAAGGATTATTTTATCTGGAGACCAGTGGCCAGAGTCACCTGTATATATGATACGATGTCAGCATCTGCAACATTCTGTGATTTCTTTCCTCCACTCAATTTCTGCAGCCCCTACTGCCCTCCACATCCTGATTCCATCACACCTGAGTGGCTGCAGGGGAGGTCAGTGGGGTGCTGAACCAGACCGGCAAGGCAAGTGTCAACATTCCTGTTTTATGGATGTAAGAACTAAGGCTCAGACAGATTCACTAACTAGCTCAAGACTGCACATCTTGAAAATAGTGAAACCGAGACCAAAGCCTGGGTGTTCTGATTCCTAGTCTAGAGCTCTTTGCATCAAAAAGAATTGTAGTTATTTTAAATCTTTCATTCCCAACTCAAAACCTTAAGGAGGTCCCATTTTTCCCCAAGACAATCGTAACTCCTCTGTTTGACTTTTAAGGCTTTCAATAGTTGGCTCTGGTCTCTCTCTCAGTCCTATGTCCCAACACACTCTTAGCCACACTCTCACCTCTCCACCCAAAGCATGTCTTGGCTGATTTGTGAGTTCATTCCCACCTCTGTGCTTTTGTTTATGTCATTCCCTTGTGTTAGAGAGACTTCCCTCCTTTCTTCATCATCCCTCTGGATCCTGTTTAAGTCCTCTACATCCTGTGATCACTTTGGTGCACACTTTCTGAACTGACATATTGTCTGTTCATCGTGGAATATGACTCTTGAACATTGTCTTGAATTGTCCTCAAATTGTTACCCTTTGCAACATAATGCAAAGCAAATCTCTGCAAGCAGTTCGCTTGCTTTGGTTGTGTTGTTTTGTTTCGTGTTTTTTTTATATATAGTGATTTTTTAATTACCTTTGACCTAACACTGAACATATATCAGGCCCTTCATAAATACTTAATAACTAGTGAAATATGGAAGAATTGGAACTAGTAGGAAATGCAAAGTATGAAGACTTGGAAATTTTGATGCAATCAGTAGTCAAGATGAAAGTCTATTGGGCATGATAGAAAATTTAAGTGACAAAGTTTTAAGGCAAACTGGTTAAAAAGATGCAGAGATAGAGATCAGCACCAGGCTGAACCCCATAGCTTTTCCTGTTCTTTCTATGATGGCTCTGGCTTTTTTGCACTCTGCAAAACGGGGGAAGCGACTTCTAATCACCACTTACCAAATCAACATTCCCATGCTCAGAAATAATCAGTATTATCTGCAAATGATGATCACATGTGTGCTCATGCAGCCAAAATTTTATTTAGCATTTTATGAAATGATGCAAAAGATTGTGCGCATATTCATTTTTCCAAAGTGAATGAGGATCTTGTTGGTGGATATCAAAACAGTCCTGCCCCCTGCCATGCGTGTAGTTAGGGGAAAGTATTCATATCTGTGCACAAGTAATTAGGTCCTTTGCAGAACAACATGTGAACAAATACAAGTTCATATACACTCTATGTAATTCCATGTTGATGTGATGCTGATAAAAGAAACAAAAAGAATTAGGTGGAAAATTTCCAAAACAAAGTCAGTAAAAACAAGGAACTTAATTTCATGAAGAAGGGGGAAAGCATTCTAGGGTGTGCAAGGTCATGGAAGTGGGTGCAACACCTTGTCACAGTGCATGTGGGAGAGTATATTATTATTATTATTATTGGTATTAACATTCCCATTTGATAATAGAAGATGGTTGGGCACAGATAAAATACAGGATATCTTGAGAACAGTTTACATTATGGAACACTGAAGCTGTATATATTTTTAATACATGTGAGTACTCCTAGGTACTTCTTGGACAACAATGAGTAGAAACTAAAATATATTCTTAAAATGCTTGCTTCACAAATATTGCAAATGACAGGACAAGGAGCCTCCTTATTCCCCTAGAGCAGAAAACCAGGAAGGTGGTGGTTTTTTTCATCATTAACAATATTTCCTGAGGGAGAATATAAACTTCCAGCCTGTGCCAGAATTCCACGTTACTACCCGAATTCAAAGATTAAGGGTGTGTTTTGCCCACACCCTACATTTTTGGGAACACAAGCCCTGCCATTATGTAAGGTCTACTGAGAAGGATAACATGACTCTTCTCTTCATGGGAGAGTCCCAATTCTGATCCATAATATATTTCCAATGCACTTTGTCCATTAGCCAAAATGACATTAGGTTACACACATCTAGCTCTGGACCTCCTCCTCCTGTAAATGGTAGCACACAAGACAGAAAAATTCTCTTGGAATGACTAGTATATTTGTTTCAAACATCTACGGAGCCATAAAATGGGAAGGATCCAGGAGAAAGGAGTAGCTGGTTTTTAAATATGATACAATTTTTCTCCTAGACCACTTCTGGGAGCCCAGCACACTGCTTTATAGTACGGGCCTTTGTTGAGGCTTATATTTCCCACCTGTATTTCTTTTTCTTTTTCTAGCAACAGTCTGTCTTTGTGCCAACTCCTAAATAACCATAAATTTTGTTCTTATAAACCTTAATGAATGCTTGGCCAAGATGCTGTAACTATTGGCTTCCACATTGGAGCATAAATGGAAAGGGGGTAGGGGGAGGAGTGTGCACTGTGAAAAACTGGATAAAATGGAAAAAAAGATCACAGCAAACCCAAAGTCGCAATTTGCCTTTAATGTGAAGGAGGCCTTGTTTTCACGGTGTGGCAGCTTTCAGGGGTTTTAATCTCAAAGTGGCTGATCAATTTAAGGTAAGTGGCAGGCATTTGGCCTGGTTCCCAGGCTTTGCTTTGCTGCTCTGAGAAAAGAAAGGATTCAGTCAGACACACAGACAACAGGCATCATCAGCGGCTCCCACATTCCAAGCATTTTAACACAGATTAGGTTGGCATGATTCTACTGTTTACTGAAATCTCCTAGGTGTTGCATTTTTCCTTCTTCTTGCCATGGTTATCCAAGATGGTTTTCTCAGGTCAGGACCTTCATATGCCAAATAGCTGGCAGGGCTGGGAAGGGGAAAAGAAGAGCATGGGTCAAGACTTCTGAGTAAAATGCTGTTTTACTTGCTCACTGCAAAATATGAGACTTGAGACAGCAGGTAATTGAGCACTGAACTTTTTGCCTTAGGCGTACATTGAGACAGGAACTGTTTTACATGCATTCCTGGGGAGGGGGGGGCGCGCAAGATAATTTCTTTAACAAGGACAAACTTAATTCAGCTAGAAATGCTCTATGGATTAACAGGGTGATTTGTAGTTATTTTCTCTTCAGATGTGATAAGCATGAGCCATGCAGATCTGTTGAGCAATACTGTAACCAATATAGTCCATTTTTAATTAACATTTTCACATTAAATATTCTTTATTTTTTTCAAAAACAGTTACTATCAAACAGGCTCTTGACCACTTTTTCATTTTCTTAGCAAAAGTGAATTTTCCTAATCCATTTGACCTATAAATTAAGTTAAATAAAATCTGCATTCAGTTGCTCAGACCAGAAAAAAAATGTATAAGTTGTCTCTCATTGTTTTGGTTCTATCATGCTGTACAGAAATTTTATTTTTAAATATATTTTTACAGTTTTTAAAGATACTTTATCTTATGTTAATATAGTCAAATCGATCCTCATGACAGATTTACTCATTTTTTTCTATCTAGAAATTTTATCAAAATTAATAACAATATGGATTTAAAAAATTTTTCAGCTATTAAAATTTTCAAAAGTAATGTCAAATTATTATACTCACTCTACCCAGAAATGCTTTCCTAACATTTCATAAATTTACATTAACATATTTCTTCCAAAGCTAACCTTGTTGCAATTGAGTAATTTATATTTAAAATATGTGTTCTTATCTGTAAGGGTTAGCTTAGAAATGAAGGCAATCATATGCACTTATTTTAATTTCAATTGATGTATATGCAAGTGTCGTTTTTAAAAAAATAATATATGACTCCTCATTGATTAAGGAAAAAAGGAAATTGCCCAGCCAGTGTGGTTCAGTGGTTGAGTGTCAACCTATGATCCAGGAGGTCACAGTTTGGTTCCAGGTCAGGGCACATGCAAAGGTTGGACGCTTGATTCCCAGTGTGGGGCTTGCAGGAGGCAGCCAATCAATGATTCTCTCTTATCATTGATGTTTCTATCTCTCTCTCTCCCTCTCTCTTCCTCTCGGAAATCAATAAAAATATATTAAAGAAAAAAGGAAATAAATGAGAAGCAGTTAACAGCCATCCTGCTGCTGCTTGATGTGTCTTGTCAACATGTGATGCATGGGATTCCTGGAAGTGCAGCAGCCTTTGGCACCCATGACAGAGCTAGCCTAAGAGAACAAGCTAGCATGCTGAGGCTGGCAGACTGGCAGGATGAAGAGAACATGGCTCTGATTGAGCCACAGAACCAACCATCCTGGAACTACCCTACTCATGACTTCTTCTTACATGAGACTAGAGGCCCGTTGCATGAGATTCGTGCATTGGGGGGGGGGGGGGGGGGGGGCTCAGCCCAGCCTGCGCCCTCTTGGAGTCCGGGACCCCCCAGGGGATGTCTGCCTGCCGGCTTAGGCCCAATCCCCCTGGGCATCAGGCCTAAGCCGGCAGGCAGACATCCCTCTAGCAGTCCGGAGCTCTGGCAGTTCGGGACCCCTCACTCCTTACCACCCGCCTGCAGTGGAGGCGGGAGAGGCTCCCACCACCACCGCTGCACTCGCCAGCTGTGAGCCCGGCTCAGCGCTTCTGGCTGAGTGGTGCTCCCCCTGTGGGAGCGCACTGACCACCAGGGGGAAGCTCCTGCATTGAGCATCTGATCCCTGGTGGTCAGTGCGCATACTGGTCGTTCCGCCGTTCAGTTGATTTGCATATTATGCTTTTATTATATAGGATAATAAATTCCCTTTTCTTCACTCAACAATATTTATTGAGGACTTACCATGTAGGATGCTCTTGGTGCCCTCTTCTAGGTTCCTATAATATCTCAGTGAACAAAATATACAAGAGCCCTGCCCTTGTGGAACTAACATTCTAACCAAGAAAGATAATAAACCAAAAACATAAATAAGAAAGTTCTATAGTATGTAAGGAAGTAGTAAGTGGGAAAATATAAAAGTGGAGCATCACAAAAAGGATCAGGAGTGAGGGAAGAAGTTTCGGTGTTGAATAGAGTAAGGGTTGGTCGACCTCACTAAGGAAGTGAGATTTGAACAAATGTTTGAGGGAAATGAAGGAATTATTCTTTTAACCAATAGAAGGGGTGGAGGATATTTTTATTATTGTTTAAAGTACTCTAAATGAGAGAGAAAGGGGTGGGGGGGGGAGAGGGGTAGGGGAAGAGAACTAGCTTTGGAACATATCTGATGCCAGTTCCACTTTGGTTTTTCCTAATTCCCAGAATAGCTAAAATTAAAAAGTTGACAATACCAAATGTTGTCAACAGGATATAGAGCTGCCAGAAGCTCATGCAATGCTGTGGAACGTAGGGTAACTACTTTGGAAATTTTGTTGCCAGTGAAGTTAAGCATATGTTCAATCTGTGACTCAGCAATTCAACCCATAGGTATAAATCCAAAAGAAATGCATATATATGTGCACTCAAAAAAGTTATAAGAATATTCTTAGTACATTATTCTTAGTGACACTAAACTAGAAGCAAACCAAATGTCCATTAATAATAGAATGAATAAAGTGTGGTATACTAGTATATGCATAATGGAATATCATACCACAATGAAGAAAACTATTTCTATGTGTAACAACATGGATGAATTTCAAAAAGATTCACTCCTACTACAGACAGTCCTGACAAATTGTTAGTATTTTAGCTAATATCTTAGGGACTCTTACTATGCCAGCACCATATACTGAGTGCTTGCATTCATTAGCATATTTAAGTCTCCCACCAACCCTAAAAGATAGATATTACTATCTACTTTACATATGAGAAAATAGGTTGAGAAAACAATAAATTTTCCCAAGGTCATTGTATCAGTCAATATACTTCCTTACATTTAAAGAAACGAAAAGTTTGGTGTAAGCAAAAAAGAATGTATTAAAAGGTCATTGTATAACTCCCAGAATTGCTGGCATGGCTGGGTGAGGACTCGGCAGTCATGAACAATACCCCAAAGCAAGTCATAGAGAGCTAACGCCCAGCTTTGGGCAATGTGACCCACTCTGCCACTCTGCCGGTTCGGGAAGTAAGACATGGCTACCAGCAGAGCTGCCACTGCTATGCTGGAGCTTGCTGCAACCTCTGTCAGTGTTGTACCTGCAAGGATGACTCTCAGTTCCACTGCACCAACCATTCAGAGCATATGACCCATAGCATGGGGCAAAAAACATGATGTATGCACATTTTCTAAAAGCACAAGTCTGGAGGCGACACGCATTCTAAACCCGGTCAGGTTGGCTCCAACACCAGGGGCTCAACTACGATGCTAGACTGAATCCAAATGCATGTTACTTTACCATTTTAAGGACCAGGTGAGGCAAGCAAGTATTAAAATGCCCAACCACAGCTTCATGCCACCATATCATATCATATAAATCAGAAAGCTTCAACGATTTGTTGCTTGACTAATTTAGAAAACAGAATAAGAGATTTGGCTTCTGAAATCCCCAAGTGCTTTCATGGAGGCAAGAGGGAGGACCTGGTCTGACAGCTCATCAGAGCCATCACCACACCATGTGGGGCCATGTGGTGACTCAGATGGATGGTGGAAAAGGGGGGCCAAGTCTGAATCACCAAGACCACATCCTGCCCCTCCCTCATTTTCCCCCCTGGAAGCTGCCCATCAATCTTCTTGTTGAGATCTCCACCCAGAGCATGGAGCTCAGGGTTTGCAGCAAATGTCTGTGAACCTAGGAAGTCCCATTTTCCTGCAGCATTTGGCCCTGGTTCTTTCAGTGGCATCTATGTGTGAAGTTGACTATGACTAAGTGTGAACTGATTGTGCATGAAGACAGCTCAATTTGGGTTGTTTATTTATTTTTCACTATATTTTGTGGACACAAACTAACATCACATATACTTACCTTTAACAACTTTTTAAGCTTATTTAAACTGAAAGAAAATTCTTAAACACAATGTCAGCTAGATAATAACTTGGGAGAGATGTGTTCTTTCTGAGAACTGTCTCATAGACACATATTCATTATAGCCAAAGACTAAGCAGGCATTTTATCCTGTTCTGATTCATCTGAGAAAAACGTGTGGTAGACAGTTCAAAATCCTCCCCCAATTACTTTCAAATAAAGAGTAAGAAGAAAGGTCTTTTTTTTTTTTTTTTTTGGTAAAGGCAATTTAGTAAAATTAGTATCTGTTGGGCTTTTGTTTTGTTTTGTTTTATTTGGGGTTTTTATGGTTTCCACTGAAGACAGTAGTGGGAGTTAGGATTAAAAAGCCTGAGGTAGTCAGTGTATGGAGGAATGTGAAAGTTCAGACTAAGGAGTCTGGACATTATTCTGTAGGCAGGAAGTAATTCATAAAGGTTTTTAAAATCTCATTTACTTTTTAAATGATCTTTAAGTCAAATATAATAGAAGAGTACAGAAATCATATGTAAATTTAATTTACAAAATGATAAAGCAAAGTTTGTGCAAGCACCACATGTGATGGGATGGAGGTAGTAGCTAATACTATGGAGGTAATCATTTTGCAATTTATAAATGTGTGAACATTAATAAACAGAAACCTCATTTAAAATGGAGTCTGGAGGCTAGAAGAGAAAACACTCAATGCACAAAACTTACCCCAACAGGAAGAGATACTAATTACACTCTGAGCAAGAGGAAGATTCCTCCTTGCCCAGTAACAGCTCAGCCAATGTGAACTGCCATAACTCTGCCAATGAAAAGTCACTACAAACTTCTGGTTTCCTCAAATGACCACTTCATTTACAACATCTCCTCCCAAGTCCATCAAAGAGTGTTCCTCTCCTTTGTTTCTCTGGATTTGAATGTAGTTAGTCATTTATACATAAAAGGAAAACGGCTGAACTAAAGGCAGCACTAAAAGACTGAATTTTAACATGTGCCATTAGATCACATGTCCTAAGTTGCCATTTTTTGTTGTTCTCAAATAAACCCATTTTGCTGGAGAAATATCTGACTATTTGTGAAAGGTCAACAAATGTATAAAATCAACATGTTATACACTTTAAACGTATACAATGTTATATCTGTTATATCTCAACGAAGCTCAGGGGAAAAGAGAAATAGAAGACTTTCAGCACTTGAGAAAGTTTCCTACTGGCACTTTTTTAAGTATGAGAATAGAGACAAAGCATAAAACACATGTTTAGCTTAACAGGTCATTACCATCAATGTCAATGTTTTTATGGTTTCCTGACTGGCATAGCTCAGTGGTTGAGCGTTGACCTATGAACCGGGAGGTCACAATTTGATTCCAAGTCAGGGCATATGCCCAGGTTGCAGGCTCGATACCCAGTGTGGGGCAATCCCCAGTGTGGGGTGTTCATGAGCAGCCAATCAATGATTCTCTCTCATCATTGATGTTTCTATATCTTGCTCCCTCTCCCTTCCTCTCTGAAATCAATAAAAATATTTTTTATAAAAGCATAGGCAACAAAAGAAAAAATAGATTACATCAAAATGAAAAAAAAATTGTGCTGTAAACGTTACTATCAAAAAAAGTGAAAAGAAAACCCACAAAATAGGAGGAAACACCTGATAAGAGATCTAAAATATATAAGAACACTTACAACTCAATAATTAAAAGATAACCTAATTTTTAAATGGGCAACAGGTCTGAATAGACTTTCTCCAAAGGAGGTATACAGGTGGCCAATAAGCACATGAAAATATTCAGTATTATTAACCATGATAAATAAAAATCAAAACCATAATGAGCTACCACTTTATACCCACTAGGTTGGCTATAATAAACGACAATAATTGGTAAGGATATGGAAAAGTTGGATATCTTATACACTGCTGGTGGCAATGCAAAACAGTGTGGCAGTTTTGAAAAACAGAATGGCAGTTCCTTAAAAAGTTAAACGTAAGAATTATCATGCAATCCAAAATGCCACTCCTAGGTATAAACCAAAGAGAAATGAAAACACATGTCCAGGAATGTACATAGCATTAGTTTTCACAATATCCAACAAGTGGAAACAATGCAAATGTCCATCAGTTAATGAATGGATAAATAAAATGTGGTATATCCATACAATGGAATATTATTCAGCAATAAAAGGGAATAAAGTACTGATTCATGTACAACATGAATGACCTTTGAAAACATTCTAAATGAAAGAAGTCTCTCACTGAAGACCATAATATTATATGATTACATTTATATAAAATGTCCAAAATAGGCAAATTTATAGAAGCAGAAAGTAAATTTGGGATTGCCTAGGGCTGGGTGGGGGTAGGGTTGGGGAGAAATAGGGAATAACTAGAAATGGGTACAAAGTTTTGGGGGAGTGATGAAAATGTTCTGGAATTAGTAGTGTTGGTTGCACACCTCTATGAAGTGTGTGAATATGAATTATATCTCAATAAAGGTGATATTAAAAACACACACAATAAAATTAAGTTAAATTAAATACTAGATGGCAGAAAGACTGCCCAGCCTTAGCCTTACAGTGAGTGGAATGGGGTAACTACAAAGGTACACTATTGTTAGGTATATAAAAACTGGTTAACTCTTACATCAAACCTTTATATAAAACCCAAAGACTTATGAATTTTTCTCCTACAGCATCCTAACCTCTAATTGAATTCAATATAATACAATTCAATATACCCAGAGCTTTGGACCATTCTCTGGAAGTTTTGGCAGAGTAGAAGACTAAACAAGATGATGTATTAAAGTCAGGGATAGGCTGACCTTTTGGACAGAGGTAGTAGAAAAGCTAAAGGGGGGGGCGGGGAAGAACTCTCAAACCATTTCAGCCTCTGAATTGCAGCTGTATCTACAAGCCAAGCATAGTTTCTGTATTCACTACCCACTGAAAAGATTGTTGGTCAGTAGTAATGATTGTGTGCCTACTGCATGCCACATACTGTGATAGGGGCTGGAGACATAACAATGAGAAAGGAAGGTTCTCTGCTTCTGAGAGAATCCCAACTTGAAGGGAAGCGAATAGTCACAGTAAAGTAATAGGTAAATGCCATAACTGGACTAAGTGCTGTAGAAGCAGACAGGAGGGAGCAACTGCCTTTGCATGAGTAAAGCTGAGACAGCTTCCTGTGAAGGTGACCTTCCAGCTGGGTCTTGGAGAATGAACAGAAAAATGCCTGCAATGCCCTCTAGGCATTTTTGGCATGCATATAAAATTCTTATTATGCTATTAAGCCAGTATTTATATTCTACCCTTATCTAAAAACCAAACAGAATTAAATAAATACCCAAAAGACACTGAATATGCTATAAAGCTATTCAGAGGATAATAGACATGAGTATGTGGCTTGTGACATTTACAGGCAGGAATTCTTTATCCTGCATTTTTATAAAAACACAGATAATCAAGAAAATAATATTTTGTCGACCCTAAATTATCTGCTAATAGTTTTGTTTTATTCTATCAAACAACAGACTCATTTATATATATAAAGGGCTAATATGCTAAGTGTCCCTCCCACTGTCCAACTGGTCGCTGTGACATACACTGACTACCAGGAGGCAGACACTCAATGCAGGAGCTGCCTTGACATGGACTTGCCATTTACGGCAGCATGGACCTGGCGCTGACAAAGCAACACTTGGCTTCCCCCAAGTGGGACACAGGCCCCACCACCACCCCGGAGGGACAGCCCACCAAATTGCAGCCAACGCTACCAAGATCCCATGGCACAAAATGAGGCCCACAGTCCAGCCCAGCCTGGTGGACCCCAGGTAATGACGTCACATAGTAACGCCTGGCTTCCTCTCCCTAGTGAGTAGCCTCCATGCAGTTTCTTCAGCCCAGGAAAATGACTTGCTTTATAGCCACGTGCAAACATTTACACTTTAAATGTCTGTGAAGCGTTTTCCCATGCCTCATCTCATTTGATCCTCACAGAAGTCCTGGAGTAGGTAGATAGGAGACTCCATAGAATCCTATTTTCTTTTCATTAGCCAGAAAACAGAGATTTAGAAAGCTTAGAAACTTGACCCAATTGAAAAGAAGTAAGAAATGGTGGACCTTGAAAATGACTTCAGGTTTTCTCACTGCACAGAATATAGTCAAACACTGCTGCAGTTAAATATTTTGCCCTTTGTTCTCCCTGCATGATCTACAATAATAATCTGCTTCGTGTTGATATTTACTGCTGTGTTGCTGACAATTACCTGAAAGAGAAGTTGGGGTGCTTCCCTGGGCTGGAAAAAGTTTAGCTACATCAGAAAGCAGGTCTAATTAAGCAAGTTTATTCTCTATATATAAAAGGCTAAGTTGACTCATGCATGCGCAATACATATAAAGCTCTCACTGGCGCCAATCGCATGCATGTGTTTTGATCTGTCATTGTCAATCATGAATTTGGTTTACACTTCTATTATAGAGAAAGGGTGAATAGCAATATTGAAATATTTCTTCTAATTAATTTTCTTTCAATGTGCACAAATTTGTGCACCAGGCCACTAGTGTCTATATGAAAGACTGGGCTGAAGCACAAAATGATTTAATTATAGGGATAGAAGCAACTCCAGTATGTGCTCTGTGCATCTCGACTTTAGGCCTGGATGGGTTTAATTATTCCTGGTTTAATATTTTTTTCCTTAAAATAGGTTAGAAGGATTTTCCACAACTTCTCTTGATAATCTGACTTTTGTCATCTATGGTCTTCGATTAAACAAAGTATAGTTTTAATGTGCAATTACTCAACAAAACAAACTGGCAGCCCAAAAGAATACTAGGATGGGATTTCTCAAAAGGTTGAATTCCTTTGAAACAGAAGCTTATCAGCAAATGGCCTAGAAACCAATTTTGGCCCCCAAATATTTTACTCTATCTCTGAATGAGCAAATTGCTTTTATCTCAGTATGATTTGTCAAGCAATTATGATGACACCCTACCATTTGACTTCCAGACTGATCATCTCCTTTGTGACAAAATTGAAATTTCTCTTGTCAGTTTAGTGGGGAAAAGTCAAAACCATGATAACAGGAAGAAAACTTTTATTTTAGAAAAAAAAAAAAAATTACCCCATCACAGAAGACAGTTTCTTCCCTTCTACCTTTGGACTTTATTACTAATGTCCTAAGGACAAACAAGCAGTCTTTCTCACCTCCTATGCCTGGTTACACTTCAAATTAGCAAAATAGATTTCCTAATTCTTTTAAATTAAATGTTTCAATGATCTTACCCACCTAACTATCCAGGAGAATTTGGCTTTGGTAAGCTAAAAAAACAAAAACCAACAACAACAACAAAAAAAACTTTACATATTGATTGTTGAAATGCAGGAGGAACTTTGAAGGTATCCAGAGGTTCTTGGAAGTGTTTTTCCCAATATAATTTTCCAACAAAATGGGAGTAGAACAGTCTTGGACTTAAATTAGTACTGAAAGTTTACAGGCCTTCTACTAGTGACATATAGTAATTTCTTCATTGGAGGCCAACTGAGTCATTGGTTTTATGTGAACAATTTCCTAGCAAGCATAAAAGCAGAATGTTGTTTCTTCTCAAATGAAAGGTCAATTGTATATGACAGCCTAAAAATTGAACAGAGAATTGGGGTGGAGGCCCAATTAGGGATTAGCAAGCCTCTGTCCATTCCCCCTCCTCCTAGTTCTGTCCCCACCAGCCTCAGACACTAGCCAGCTCTAGACTAACCATTTCCCAGAGGTTCAGGAGCCTTTGAAACCTGAACCTCTCCCAGAGTAAATACAGATTAAGAAGTTTGTCCATCCTGGCCAAATCCTTCCGGAGAGACTGGAGATAGACTCTTCCTCTGAGTCCATGGCTCCTTGGTGACTATTTTCAAATAGGGTTTATCCCAGCTGCTACTAATTCCAAAGTCTGTGGAAACTTTATAAAGTCTTATAGTGAGACCATATCTGAGAAACAGTCGGTCCAGATCAGGTGTATGCTTCCTGAATGGTTTCAGAGTCCCTCGATCCAGCACTCACTTTTCAGCAAGCTTACGGGTGGCCAGTTCACTGTGCAGTGGGAAATTCCTGCCTGTAAAGAGCCCACCAGAGAGCTGCACAGCAGAGTGACCAATGGCTAGAGGTCTGGACCCAACGGTATGATCTTGGGTAAGCTACATAACCTCTCTGTGCTTCAATGCCTTCATCTATAAAATGGGATAATAGTACTTAACTCGTAGCTGATTTTGAGGAATGAATGAGTTAGTACATCTAAAAGTGCTTGGCACATTGGCCAGTATAGCTCAGTTGGCTGGGTGTGGTCTCATGCACCAATAGATTGCTGGTTTGTTTCCCAGCCCAAGTTGGGGGCTCGATCCCCAATAGAGGTCATACAGGAGGCAGCAGATCAATGTACTCTCACATCGATGTTTCTCTCTTCTCCCTTCCTCCCTTTCTAAAAAAGCAATGAAAACTACTATTTTTTTTTAAAAAAATGAAATTGCACTTAACTAGGCTTCATCTTTTATTGGGTTTCCTTAGATATCTGGCTATAATATTATAGTATTGGGGCACATATTTGCTTACTGTTCAAAAGCAACTATTCAAACACTTCTCAAACTGGTCTTAACAGAAGATTATTCTAGGAGATGTTAATTAAGTGTACCAGAATTATTTTTCTGCAGCAAACAAATTTATTTATCCATTAAACAAAATTTGATTGATATCTTAATTCTAGGACTTCTCAGTCTTTCATTGGATATGTGTGCATGATATGTGCCTTTGGTATGCAAGGTTTACCAAGTGTAATTAAATTCAGAACCCTTTGTACTTAGAGTTCTGTGTTCCAAAGGGGATGCTAGTGCATGTTACCTGGAAACTGACAGAAAGATTGTTACATAAACTAATATTTAAGTCCTGCCTCCTTAATTCCTAATTGGCATGAACAAATTATAACACTGAAAAAAAATATTCACAAGCGTAAAGATTTCAAAGACCAGTAAAATCAATAGGTTGCAACTATTTTATCTTGCCAAGAAAGATCATCAAAATAAATCGTCATTTATTATTACCATTGTTTCATAAAAGAGAAACATTTAACAACCAAAAAAGTGAAGAAATAATATAATTTAAAAGTAAAGGGCAATTATTGAGATTGAAAATAGTAGTATTTCAATGTATGAAGTTTACTATATTATTTGCATTTTTGTAATTTTGCCTTGTATGAGATAAGAAGAAGAAATAAAAGGTATCCAGATTGGAAAAGAAGACGTAAAACTGTCATTATTCACAGATGACATGATACTGTACATAGAAAACCTAAAGACTCCATCAAAAAATTATTAGACTTAATAAATGAATTCGGCAATGTAGCAGGGCACAAAATTAACACCCAGAAATCTATGGCTTTTTTATACACCAATAGTGAACTTACAGAAAGAGAGATTTAAAAAACAATCCCCTTTACCATTGCACCAAAAAAATTAAGATACCTAGGAATAAACTTACCTAAGGAGGTAAAAGACCTGTACTTGGAAAACTATAGGATACTGAAAAAAGACATAGAGGGAGACATAAACAGATGAAAGAACATACTGTGTTCATGGATTGGTAGAATTAACATCATTAAGATGTCTATACTACCCAAAGCAATCCATAGATTCAATGTACTCCCTATTAAAATACCAACGGCATATTTCACAGACCTAGACCAAACTCTCCAAAAATTCATCTGGAATAAAAAAAAGACCCTGAATAGCTACAGCAATCCTGAGAAAGAAGAACAAAGTAGGAGGGATCTCAATGCCAGATATCAAGCTATATGACAAAGCCACTGTTCTCAAAACTGCCTGGTAGTGGCACAAGAACAGACATATAAAACAATGGAATAGAATAGAGAACCCAGAAATCAACCCAAACCACTATGCTCAATTAATATTTGACAAAGGAGGCAAGAGCATACAATGGAGTCAAGACAGTCTCTTCAATAAATGGTGTTGGGGAAATTGGACAGATACATACAAGAAAAATGATACTAGACCACCAACTTACACCATACACAAAAATAAACTCAAAATGGATAAAGGACTTAAATGTAAGACAGGAAACCATAAAAAGCTTAGAGCAGTGATGGCGAACCTTTTGAGCTCGGCGTGTCAGCATTTTGAAAACTCTAACTTAACTCTGGTGCCGTGTCACATATAGAAATTTTTTGATATTTGCAACCATAGTAAGACAAAGACATATTTTTGATATTTATTTTATATATTTAAATGCCATTTAACAAAGAAAAATCAACCAAAAAATGAGTTCGCGTGTCACCTCTGACACGCATGTCATAGGTTCGCCATCACTGGCTTAGAGGAATCCACAGGCAGCAAAATCTCAGACATATGCCGAAGCAATATCTTCACCGATACAGCTCCTAGGGCAATGGAAACTAAAGAGAAAATAAACAAATGGGAGAAAAACTTCTTAGTCTGTCATTTGGGAAATACTGATGTATACAACAGCACACGGAGCTCATCAAATTAACCCTGCATATTTCAGATATGTTTTATTTTGCAAAAAATTGCTTCTTTCTTTTTCATTGGTCCCATTGGTTACTGTTATAGGGTCATACTTACCTGAATGATTAACATACAGGAGTGGGAAAAAGTGGGTTTACAATTGTTCATATGGAAAAAGACATACAGGTTATGATTATTACAATGGCTTTACTAACTCAAAAGAATGTCACAGTGACACAGTGCACTTAGGTACAATCTCATAAGTGCTCAAATTGCCAACCTTCATAGAAATAATAGTGTAAGAATAAACTGTTTTGTGTACTCACAACCGTCAACTTACCTATGCCCACCCCTGTGTCTGTGTCTGGATATTCTTACCCTGCAGAGAGATGGTGCTTTTATCTTGTTGGTATGTTAGGAACACTGTGGCGGGAGAAGGAGGGAGGGACACGGCCACTCCAGGCATATTCCACTTTCCTGTAAATATATACTCATGCCTCTCTGGGCATTTTCTTCAAACTTACAACTATATCCTCTGGAAATTAATAAAGGAACCCCCTCTCTTTCCCGGACTCTTCTCTGAATGTACCTCACTTTGCCTTAAATTAGGATATGGTTCCTCCTTGAGCCTACAACTCTTAACCATCTGGTTTAGAAGGAGGGGCCAATGTCTTCTTCATTCCCTGGTACAGTTTCCAGACATTTACTGCTTAGGCACTCTCTTTCATACTCGAGAGGCACCCCTCCCCTGGTTTCTCTCCTACTTCTCCTGCTTTTCAGGCTTCTTCACTATCACTTCCAGTGTGGCATTCCTTGGTCTGGTCTCAGTCCCTGCTCCTTCTCACTGGATATTCTCCCTCAAATATCTCATCCAAGTCCAATGTATCAGTTACCATCTATTTACTAATGAATCTCAGATTTTAATTTTTTGTCTGAAACTCTTTTCTGGGCTAGAGACCTGTATATCCTACTCCTTGTCCTCCTCCGCATATCCCACAGCTTCCTCAAATTCAGCTCTTCTTTTTTTCCTTCCCAACCCTGTGTTTGCTATCTCAGACACTGCACCATTTTCCATCCAGCCAAAGCTAAAATCCCATTTTTCCTTGAGATCAGTCAAATTTACTTTCCAAACATCTCTAGAAATCTACCAGTTTCTCTTTTTCTGGACTTGCCCCAGTCTCATGCAAGTCACCATCATCTCTTGCCTATATAACTGGAACCTGCCTTCAGTGTTTTTTCCATTCTGCAGAGTGATCTTTCTAAAACTCAAATCTGATTACAACACCCCCAGGCCTGAAAACCTTTAATGGCTTCCCCTACCCAAACTCAACACGATGGCAGAGTCCTCCTGATCTGGCCCCTGCTTGCTTCTGCAGCCTTGCTATCTCCTTTCTATACCCAACAATTCTCAGGGTCTTAAAGAAGCCACACTCTCTTCAGAATCTAGGCCTTGCATGTGCCACTCCCTTTTCTGAAACACTTCTCCCCATCACACACATACACCATCTACCCCACATCTCTGTTTGTCTGGCATATTTTTTTCTCTTACCTTAAGTCTTAGCTTGGATAACTCTGCCTTCAGGAAGTTTTCCCAGATGTTTCAACCCAGAATGGAGTATTGAGGATGCACCTCTACAGGCTTGTGTGGTGAATTGTGAGGAATAAAGAGCCAGGCTGCTCTGAAGGAATGAGGCCTGACCCACATCCTCTTTCCTGTGGCCACCCACATGGGGAAGCTGCAGCTCGGTGAACGAGGGCCAGCCAGTCCTGCAGTCGGAGGAAAGTGGCAGGTGGACACCTCAGGTACTGCGAGGGAAACCCACCTGCCAGTCTTTCCCAAGTGCAAATGAGTAAACTGTTTCCTGGGTGATATTTACTTTTCATGGTTAAAAGCTCAGTCTCTGAAATTAAACTTCTAAGGTTCAAATCCCTGCTTCACCATTTGCAGAGCTTTTAGACAGGTTAATTAACCTATCGAAAGAAAATCAGTATGGAGATTAAATGAATTAATAAAGGTTTCAAAGCAGTTCTTGGCACATAGTAAGTGTCCAATGAAAGCTAACCATTATTATTACCATTCAAAGCAAATTGATGTTCTCAATTTTCTAAATACAGTAAACTTTAAGAATTTTCTATAAATTTAGAGCAGGGGTCAGCAAACAAAGCCAAATCTATTCTGCCACCTGTTTTTATAAATAAAGTTTTATTGGAACACAGCCATACCTGTTCTTTGACATATTGTCTATGGCTACATTCAGTCTGCAGAGTTGAATAGTGGTCACAGAGGTGGTAATGAGTCACAGAAACTAAAATATTTACTTTGGACCTTTATAGAGAAAGACCCCTAATTTAGAAAATAAAAGTGATAACTTAAAAGAGGTTAAATGGAACTATATTTATAAGAATAGATACCCTATTATAAGGTATAAAACTTGATTATTTCAAAGGAAATCTTATCACTCATTACTCATTATTGAGAAACAAGTGTAAAATACATTCTCCTTTATCCATATCCCACCTTTTTCATTTTTGCCAGGACTAAAAAGAAAAGACTTAACATAGTGTTTCAAATATGAATTTTAAAGATGAAGAGCCAGAAAATTCCCTTTCACTTGGTTCTGTGTGCACAACTTTGATCAAGTTAGACCAGTAGGTTAGAGAAGGGTGCTACTGAAGCCACAGTAAAAGACTTTGACCCTTAACTGGTTGCTGACATTTTGTTCTGTACAATGACCTTGAATACAGACAAATAGCTAATTGCAGTCAGCTCTTTCACCAAGGCATGCAGGTGATCACAAAGTTATGCCCAGGGCACTTCAGCCCTCGGTTCAGAAACATCCTGTTTACCTACATAGACGACTTATTTTCATGGAACGTGCTATTATGTCTCTTCAGAGAAACACATGGGTTGCCAGAATTGGGGCTTATCTGATAGGTGAGTCAGATGGGACATACAAGAATTATTCTTCTTCTGAAAAGCCTCTCTAGCGGCAATCTGCCTATCCTTGTTGCAATGTTTCCCCTATCTTTTCTTACTTTCCTAAACACTACTTGCTCTGACCTTCACTTGGCAAACCTGGCTTTGTTTTCTAAGCCCTGATTTAAACATGGCCACCTGCTTCTGCTCTCCATCTTTCCTAGATTCTCCCCTTCATATTTGTATTCAAACCTGGTAACTGGACCCTGAATCTCTGTTACTTCCTCTGTTACTTGATTTAGGAGAGAGGGATGAGCCCCTCCACGTACATCAAAGTCTTCCAATGAAAAGAGCCCATGAGTGCCAAAAGGATCAAATGTGGAGGTCAAGTACTGAGTATTGTATTTCCTCACTTTGTATTGTAGTAGCATCGCATTCGT
The DNA here is from genome assembly GCF_028538775.1 of Myotis yumanensis. Lineage (NCBI taxonomy): Eukaryota > Metazoa > Chordata > Mammalia > Chiroptera > Vespertilionidae > Myotis > Myotis yumanensis. Next base: position 47,317,079 of record NW_027223760.1, on the reverse strand, counting down.
GATCAATCTGCAATAAAATCTTCACATGGATTACATGTATGGAAAGTAGGCATTGGGGAAATGCTTTCTTTCTAAAACACAATGTCCTGTCTCTTAGCCAAGCACACTTATTTTAAAGAGTTGGTATGCAATTAATGTATTTGAAACACATGACTGATTAAAAATAGCACCACTGTTAAGTTCTAGCTTTGTTCTTTTGCCAGTTTTGAAGTTCCATGAGAGCAAAGGATTTAACGATCATAGTAACAAGATAAAACTAAAGCTTATGTATGTTTGCCTGCTTTGTTTCATTGAACATGTCCAAATCTGCATATGTAATCCAATTGGGGACTGCTATAGGCATACATTCTCAGTTCCATAGATCATTTATGACATTTACATCACTCAAAGTTTTCTAATAGATTTTACATGTTAACTCTTTTTATTAGATGCACTTGTTTTCCATGGAACTGGACTTGATAATAACACAAAGCATGATTCAGAGGGTGGCTCAATAAAATAAACCTTTCTTTTTCAAGCTTACTGTACCCTAAACTTCTGAAAATTCGTTTTGACTCTTACTCTCTAGAACAAGTTTCTTTTCAGAAAAAAGAGGGGAAAAAAATGCTTGATCTGTTAAATTTTATTGGTTTGGGGTTTTTATTGTTTTGTTTTGTTCAGTTCTTAAAAGCCATTTCTGTCTTGCTGACTCATGAAACCAAATGTACCAAAATATTTATTTCCTTTGCTTCTCTACCCCTAGAAAAATAAAATAAAATAACTGTATTAATGGGTTCAATTAAAAATTTGTTGAGGACTTCACACTTACCCAAAGTGATTCTGTTGTCTTTAGTCAGCTCCATGGCTTCTCTTTTAGACTGAATGAATGATGAAAAAAATATTTTACCCTGTCTCCAATCCAGTCTAGACTCCATCCTGCCATTCTCTTTTCTCTCTTCAAATTCTCCCTCTTCATTCTCTCCCTTTAGGCTATAAACAGGCTTACGTTTCTCTGATACTAAAACTTTTAAAACAAATACATCAAAATAAAACAAAAAGCCGAAACCGGTTTGGCTCAGTGGATAGAGCATCGGCCTGCAGACTGAAGGGTCCCGGGTTCGATTCGGGTCAAGGGCATGTACCTGGGTTGCAAGCACATCCCCAGTAGGAGATGTGCAGGAGGCAGCTGATCGATGTTTCTCTCTCATCAATGTTTCTCTCTATCTCTCTCCCTTCCTCTCTGTAAAAAATCAATAAAATATATTAAATAAATAAATAAAACAAAAAGTAGCCCTAACTGGTTTGGCTCAGTGGATAGAGTGTCGGCCTGCAGACTCAAGGGTCCCAGGTTCGATCCTGGTCAAGGGCATGTACCTTGGTTGTGGGCACATCCCCAGTGGGGAGTGTGCAGGAGGCAGCTGATCGATGTTTCTCTCTCATCAATGTTTCTGACTCTCTATCCCTCTCTATAAAATCAATAAAATATATTTAAAAAAACAAAAACTAAACCTTTCTTTTATGTTCTCTCTCTCAATTTATAATCCTCTCATTTTTTAACTGGCTCACTCCTTAAAATGGTAATCTCTACAACTGATCATTACTGCCCTACTTCCAATGAATTCTTCCAGTTTGATGTCTTCCTCGCCATTCTGCAAAATGATTTTGGCCCTCTTCCTCGTTAATCTGTCTATGGTATTTGACCTGGTTGAACACTCCCTAGTGTTGGGAGGGTGCCTCCATCCTTTGGGCTTCATGTTTTTATGTGAAGCAAAGGCCACTAGGGTAACACTTACTTTACCCTGCACAGGGAAGGAGTGAATGTTCTGTTTTATGAGTGTGGGAGAAGGAGCAGACTTCGCTTCCTCAATAATGGGGAATGGTTTAAATGAATTATGATCGATGCACATGGTGGAATAGTGCTTCCTCAGCCTCTTCCTTGCATGGGAACACACATTCTTCCTTGCTGTCCTTGCCTGCCCTAAAGTAGTTTGGAGGCTGTCACTGACTGACCCTGTTAGACCCTACAGTTCCGTTAGCAAACCTGCTTAGCTAACAGAGCTAAAGGCACATCCTCTTACTTTTATTAATAACTAGGAGCCCAGAGCGCGATTCGAAATCACGCGGCGCCGCCCACCCTCGGGTCTGGCCCTGCCTCGCTCTCTGGCCCTTGAAGCAGCTGCGGCTTCTGCTGATCAGGCCCTCCCCCAGCGCAGATGAGCGGAGGCCCCTGCCACCCCCCCCCCCCCGACATCCACGCAACCTCCTGTCGGACCGTTGCGGCATCCCAGTTAATTAGCATATTTTTCTACTTTTATACATAGAGAGATAGATAAAAGTGGTTGATTTGCTCTCCATTTGTTTCTCTCAATTGGTCCCAAAGTCCATAGGATAGATAGGTGTTTTCTATTGGCCCCTCTCCTGACACTTCAAAAACCGGCTCCTTCAACCTCCTCTTGTAGCTTTCACGTCTGTCTGCTCCCTTTGCACATACGTGTAGGAACTATATTGTAGCATAAATTACATTTCATTTGATAATGCTTTTCTAGTTATAAAAGTAATTCTTGTTAGAGAAAAGATTTTAAGTAAAAAAAAAAATAAGTACAAAGATAAATGTAAAAATTTATCAATTTAGAACCCAGAGATCCTCCTTTAACATTTTGGAAGCTTTCCTTCTAGTCTTGTTTTCATAAGAGTATAATAAAAAATTATATATTTTAAAAAATTATAGTGTACATTTTTTTCATATCATTAAAAAATCTTCTAAAATGTGATTTTTAGTGCCTACATAATATTCCATTTTATGGATTTGTCATAAATCACTTAAACAATTTCTGATTATTGAACAGTGTTCCTCTTTTTCACTGTTAAATATACTAGCTATTATTTATTCATGTTTATTACATGCCAAGAGCTAGCTTATATCTTTTTACAAATATTGCCTAATTATTTATCACAGCAATCCAATGAGGAAGTGATGTTATCACCATTTTACAGGGAAGAGAATTGAGGCTTGGAGACTTGCTTAGTGCATAGTTAACCGGTGGCAGAGTTTAATCCCTGGCCCACCTGCCTCCAGTGCATGTGCTCTGAATGACCTCTCTATTTTCCCTCTCCTAGCACATAAATGATTGTAATGTCAACCATTTAGAACACTTTTTGATCACGCAAATCTATCATTTTTCAATATAAAAATCAGAGTATCAGATAAGCACACATTTTTTTAAAAGATTCAATCCTTACATTCTCAAAAATAAAAGATGAATTAAGAGCTAAATATTTTAAATATATATACAACCTGGAAGATAATACAAGAAAATATATTTGCAAATTTAATAGTAAAGGAGGAATAAACTGCAGAAACAATAAAGGAAAGGATAGACACATTTAACTACAGAACAAATTCAAACTCTAACAAAACACACCAATCAGTGGACACTGGGTGGCTTAGGCCGCCCAGAATCTAATTACCCTCCTTTAAGCAACAGCTGATTCCTATTTGCCCATCCACCCCTCCCCCACTCTCTGGTTCCAGGAAGGTCTGATGATCCCTGCTCAGGTAACAAAAGCAACGCACTACCTGACAGTGATTGTTTCAGAAATGGGCAGAAAATTCAAGTCAGAAATAATCAAAGTCAAATTCAATTGCTGGCTGTGCTTGACTTGTTGAAGTACGTTTTCCTTCTTCCACTGGTTCACTCCCTGATGAATTTGTATTTCCTATGACATTGCTTGGCATATAGTAGGCACTTAAATATTTGTTGAATGAATGAACTGAGATAAAAAGAAGCTAAGTCTTAGATGACATAATTTAAACCCTGAATCCAGTTGTATTTTACCACTGGTCCATCCCTGGGCATTTTAGCTAAATATAAACCAATACATTTCCATTTTTATTTAAACCAGTTTGAATAGACTTTTCTGTCATTTACAACTTGCTATGTTGTGTATGTTTGTGTTTCCCTAAAATGCATATGTTAAAAACCTGACACCCAAAGGTGCTAGATAAGTGTGGTGTTTGGGAGGTGATTCTGTGAGGAAGGTGGAGCCCTTGGGAATGGGATTAGGGCTTTTATAAAAGAGATCCCGTTGATCTTTGCTGTTTTATATAGCAATATTAATTTTTATTTCCCCTTGTACTTACTCTTCCTATTGTTCGTTTTTTGTTTATCCTGCATCTCCTCCTCCATTTGCTATTATTATTTTTTTCTTTTTTAGTGTAGGGCAGCTAGTGGCAAGTTCTCTCAATTTTTATTTGTCTGAACATGGTTTATTTCACTTTTATTTTTAAAGCATATTTTCACTAGCATAGAATTCTAGATTAGTATTTTCTCCCCAACACTTTGAAGATATCATTCCACATTTCTTCTGTCGTGCACTCTTTCTGTTGAGAATTTTAATTTTTGTTCCTTTAAGGTAATACACACTTTCCCCACCTCTGACAGCTAAAAATGTCGTTGCTTTTTATTTTCAGCCATTTTACTAAAGTGTCCATAGTTATAATTTTCCAAGCATTTATTCTTCTGTCATTCTGAGAGCTTCTTGAATAACTTTCAATGGTTTTGAACATTTTCAGCTATTTTTTCTTACTTATTGCTTCACCTCATTCTCTTTCTAGTTTCTTTCCAGAAATTAAGACATTTTCACTCTGCCTCCTACCTTTCTTATTCCATTGTTTTTATATTCCATTTTTTAAAATCTGTTACATTTTGGATTTTTCCCCCTATCTATCTTCTTGTTCTTTATTATTTACTTCAACTGTGTGTAATCTGAGGTTATTAATAAAATAATTAATTGATTAATTACTTTAAAGAGTTATTAATTAGCCAATTAATTAATTAAAAGACATTCCACAGAACTTCTAGCCCAGTGGTTCTCAACCTGTGTGTCACAACTCCTTTGGGGATCGAACGACCCTTTCACAGGGGTTGCCTAAGACCATCGGAAAACACATATACAATTACATATTGTTTTTGTGATTAATCACTATGCTTCAATTATGTTCAATTTGTAACAATGAAAATACATCCTGCATATCAGATATTTACATTCCGATTCATAACAGTAGCAAAATTACAGTTATGAAGTAGCAACGAAAATAATTTTATAGTTGGGGGTCACCACAACATGAGGAACTGTATTAAAGGGTCGAGGCATTAGGAAGGTTGAGAACCACTGTCCTAGCCCCTTCAACTCACATGGTGTATCCTCACAGGATATAAGAAGAAGTTTGCTACCCAGAAAAGAGTCCCCACCTGGCTATGCTGGCACCCTGATCTCAGACGTCAGCCTCCAGAACTGTGAGAAATGGATTGCTGTTGCTTATAAGCTACTCAGTCTATGGTATTTTGTTATAGCAGCCCCAATAGACTAAGACTGAAAATTGGTACCAAGAGTGGAGTTGCTGCTGTAACAAATACCTAAAAATGTGGGAGCATCTTTGAAACTGGATAATGGGTAGAGGCTGGACGGGTTTTAAGGTGCATGCTAGAGTAAGGATGCCTCTGCGTCCCTGCGGAACCCCCACACACTCTGGGCTGCAACAAATAGGAGGGCTACTGAGATGGGCCTTAAAGCCTGGAGCGTGGGCTCAGGTGGAGTTGCTACAGGTGAGGGATTCACCTAACTCAGCAGATACTGCAGGCGGGCCTGATGGCAGCTGGGTGGTGTGGCTTCCTGGCCCTACGGGGCATATTAAGATTCAACCATGAGATTCCAGCAAAGGTAGTCAGTTACCATTCTTGTGTTTATGCAAACATCAGGAATCTTGATTTGGCTTTTTGATAGCCATGGAGGAATTTTAAGAAGAAAAATCGTATTTCAATAGAAGTTGTTAAAGCTAAAATGGTTTCTTCCCCTTCCACCAGATCATTTGTTAAGATATGCCCAGTACGGGCCTCTAGCAAGGTGGAATAGAAATGCAGTCCGTCTCATGATTGAGCCGGAAGTTCCAAGACAAAGGGGGGGAATGAAAGGGCGAGGGCTAGGCCCTCCACCTTGCCCCAAGGTAAAGGCTAGGCCCTCCACCTTGCCCCAGGGTAAAGGCTACACCCTCCATCTTGCCCCAGGGTAAGGGCTACGTCCTCCATCTTACCTTGGCCACATGCTTGGCAAGAAGGTTCTTCCCGGAAGTCTAAGACTCTGCTAGCCACACCCAGGAACAAGACATCGACTTACGCCTGGCCAATCGGCAGAGCACAGTCCTTTCTCCTCCCCTTACTCCAACCTTCCCTTTAAAACCCGTCTCTAGGCGGGGTTCTGTCTCTCGGCCACTTGGTTTGCCGTTGTGTTGGTGAGTCTGGTGGAGGGGAGCTCAAGCTAGCTTGAAATACAGATTCTTATGCTTTTGCATCGGATTGGCTGGCTCCCTGATGTGGTTTCTTAGGAATCTTGAAATCTGGGCATAACAATTACTAAGAAATATATATATCAGGAGGTTATTCAAAGCATTATCCTGCCAAATATTAAATGCCACATACTTTGAAATAAAGTATTTATATGCACACTTAAAAAAAAAAAAAAATAAGGTGCATGCTAGGAAAAGCCTACCTTACTGTGATAGGACCAGAAAGGGCAGCTCTGCGGAGAGCTCAGCTGAGAAGAGCTGTAGTGAAAGCCCCAGTTGGCTTCGAGAATACCCAAGTGTTTGTTAACAGAATGTTGATAGAAATATGGATGATCAAGTTCATTCTGTTGAGGTCTCAGACGGAAATGAGAAACATCTTTCCTGCAGGAAAGACCATTCTTGTTATAAAGTGGCAAAGGGTTTAGCTGAATTGTGTTCCTGTCCTGGTGTGTCATGGAAGGTAGAACATGAGTGATGAAAAGTGGGTATTTGGCTTTGAAGAAATTTCTAAGCAAAGTATTGAAGGAGAGGTCTGGTTTCTCCTAAATGCTTATCGTAAAATTCAAAAAGAGAGGAATGATCTAAATGTGGAATTGTTAAACAAAAAGAAAGCAGAATTTTAAGAAAATTCCCAGCCTGTCCATTCTAAAGGAAATAAGAAAGCTTGTTTGGGAGAGAGCAGAGAGTGTGGCCGATTGTTACGGAGATTGATGCGGAAGACAGGAGCTATTCTCAAGGTACTGGAGAAATTGGTTGGCCATCTATACAAGAAGCCAGGATCTGTTGTTCAAAACAATGGCAAAATAACCTCAAAGGCATTTCCTACTGGCCCTACCATCACAGGTTCAGAGTATAAGGACCTGGGAAGCAGATTGATCTCAAAAGAGGGGCTTTTGGCTGCTTCACATTGTAGGCTTTGCTCCCAAATGCCCCTGCTAAACTCCTTAGGTGCTGAGGAAGGGGGTCAGGATGGGCAGTAAACCTTGGTGGAATCCCTGCAGAACCGAGTGGCTGAGCCCTGAGGGCATGCATATTGCCATTTACATTTGGGAAGATGGAGCCTCCAGAGCAGCAGGTTCGGAGGGAGAGGAGCCACTGCCAGAGTTCCTACTAAGGCAGTGACCGGAGGAGCTGTGGGGGCAGGGCCACCTGAGACCCCAGCCCCAGAGAGGGGCAGGCACGGGACTCCAACCTGTGAGAGCTTGCCGCCTGGGCTGCATCCTGTAAAGCTGTGAGGGTGGGTTCACCCAGAGCCTTGGGGACCTGACTCACACCCTAGTATGTCCAGCGGGTGGTACCTCTGCCCCAGTGGTCCTTAAGGTTTTGGACTTGCTTGGAAAATATGAATGCCTCACCCATATCTGATTTAGATGAGACTTTGGACTTAGACTTTTGAGTTGATGCTGGAACAAACCAAGACTTTTGGGATTGTTGGGATGGAACAAATATATTCTGCATGTGAGAAGGACCTGAATTTTATTTGGCGGGGAGGGGCAGGGCGGGCAGAGGTGCAGGGTTGGAATTCTGTGGTCTGAATGTTTGCTCCCCCCAATTCATATGTGGAAATCCTAACCCCAAAAATGATAGTATTAGGAGTTTGGGCCTTTGAGGAAGTGACTAGGTCATGAAGTCAGAGCCCTCATGAACATGGTTGATGCCCTCACAAAAGAGACTCCTTCACATGGAGGCATAGCAGCACCAAGGTGCCAGGTATGAACCAGGAAGAGGGCTCTGACCGGACCATGCTGGCACCTTGATCTTGTACTTTCCAGCTTTCAGAACTGTGAGAAATCAATTTCTGTTGCTTATAAGCTACCCAGTCTGTATTAGTTGAACGAGCTAAGACACAACTAAGAGTGTTAATAGATACAACCAGGTTCAAAGTTAAAGGACAAAGAGAAAATACTTGCTACATCTGTAACAGACAAAAGAACATTAAAGGACTTTTTCAAATTAATTAAGACAACTACCTATTAGAAAAACAAGCAAAGGAAATAAACAGGCAGTTTATAGAAGAAATATGCCTGTGAAAGAGTTCAACATCTCTTTCATAGGCATAACCTAGGAAATGTAAGCTAAAACAACAATGTGATATAATTTTAAAATATAATCAGCAAAATTTTAAATATTTTATAAGATCCAATATTCATAAGAATGTAAGCAGTCTCTTTTCTATAATGTTGGCAAGACAGCAAACTAATAAAGCCTTGTTTAGAAGACAATAAGGATTATCCATCAACATTTTAGATGTGCATACCTTTCAGTCCAGGAATTCTACAACTAGTTAGTCCTGCCTTCACATTGGAACCCTAGCCCATGCTTCCCTCGGGCCACTCTCTCTACTCCAGTATTACCTCTTCAGCAACTTTTGAAACCCATACCCCTCCTTCCTCTGAAAGCGATAAAAAAAAAAAACACATGAGCTTTCTTCCTGGGTTGGGCTCTCTAAGGTAGTTCCCATCACAGGGGCTTGGGTGCTAAGGTGTTATAGCTCTTTTTAGCTCTATACATATACATCCTTTCTCCTACCATTCCCATAGAGAAGATAGCTAGATGTTCACTTTCAAATAACAAAAGCCACTAATGACTCAGAATTACGTATGGAGAAATGTATCATGCGGCTATTCAGGCACAGGAGATAAATGACTTTAAAGCAAAGTTTTTTTTTCATTATAGCATTGTTTGTTAATAGCCCAAAATTAGAAACATCCCAAATGCCATTAAAATAAACTGCTTAAATAAATGATGATATGTCTATACCATAAAACATTAGACAGCTGTGAAAAAGAATGAGGAAGCTTTCTTATACCAAAAGAGAAAGAAGCCCAAGATAAATAAAAAAAATACCTCACACACAAAAAAAGCAAGGTGTAGAATGGTATGTAAAATATGCTACCTTTGTAAACAAATGAAGGTAAATAAGAATCTATATTTGTTAAATAAGAATCTATATTTGTTTTTGCTTGTATATGAAGAAACTATGGAAATTTACAAAAGAAATGAAAGACAGTGGCTCTCAGTGGGAGGGGCTGGGTGAGAATTGGTCAGATGGAGGACAAGGATGGTAGGGAGACTTTTTATCGAATAACATTTTATATTATTTGGTTTTTAAATCATATTTATGTTATATCTATTAAGATCTTCAAAAATTTTCTTCTCTTAAGGTCAAGTTCTTCCCATGGGGCCATGCAAGTGAAATCCTTGCAAGTTAGCTTCCTGGCCCCATGGAGTTTTCCCCATGCCCAGGAGTTTTCTCTGGAGATTTGTAAATTCAGTCAATGTAAATGGGTATAGGACAGACAGGGCACATGCCTTTTCTACCTAATCTCCCTTTGCCCAGGATAACCTGCTTTGCACACCTACAAAGACACGTGCAAACATAATAACATGTATCATGCTGACATAGATAATACTCCTTTGGCTACAAATACCTGAAATTCAACTCAAACTATTGTAATCATACTGAGATTGCCCATGAACATCAAGGACAGTAGAGCACTTAATAACTTCTAGGGTTGTTGGAAAGATGAAATAAATTAATGCACATTAAAATTATTTAGTCAAGCACCTACTTCATAGTAAATAGAAAATAAGCATTAGTTGTTATTATCATTGGTGGCCATTTTAAAACATAATATTTGTTTCTGTACCACATGTTTGAATATTATTTATAGATTGCGCAATCTATTATACAAGTTACAAAATAAGTCTCAGGTGTGTTGTTGTTTTTTCCAGAGCTGACTGACTTTAATTTAGAAACAGCTTTTGGCTACCACCATTCAGGTTTAAGGCACATTCTCAACTACAAGAACCCCTGCCACTAGCAGGGAGCTGGTTTGTTTTTGTGTTTTACATGGAAGAAGGAACAGACGACTTTCTGGTCTTGTCTTTTTTTTTCTTTTCTTTTCTTCTCTTTTCTTTTCTTTTCTTTTCTTTCATTTCTTTTCTGAAAAGCAGTGAGTTTGGCAATAACAAAGCTCATGACGCATTCTCACCAGATCCAGATTATCCTTACAGATCTCCCCTCAGTGAGGACATGACGCTGCCCCACCTGACCTCTCTCACCTGAAATGTGTGTGGCAACAGAGGGACTTGTATGCACCTGTCTGGCAATGACTATAAAAAAATACCTCCAAATAAATATTAAAATTACATGACTAAAATGAAGCCCAGTGTCTCAGCTACAAGCAAAGGGGAATGAGTCAGGAAACAAAACATCTACTTTAGCAGCAAGAGACTGAGGGGTGGGGAGGAAAAGGCATCCTGAGAGAGTCCCCAGGCCCTTCAGCAGGAGCACAACATAAGATCAGGAGAGGTGAGTGGAGGTCAGGGCCAAGGCTCCAAGGACTGTCAGCACTGGGATACCTGGGGGGTTATTTTGTGGGTTTAATGGAAACAGACATTCTTTTGGCCTTTTCCTGGCACCACTGTTGCTGGCAAGTGGACAGAAGTGAGTCACCAGTCATCACTCTGTCCTTGCCACCACAGATCTTTAGCAGAATCTTCCAGTAATCCCCCGAGGTGTCTCCCATGATGTCACGGTACAGCGATTGATGTCCAGGAGGTCCATCTCGCTGTGAGATACCATGATATTCATCAGGGTCTGGCCTTTTGTTCCTACTCCCCGCTTGGCCCAAAGAAGGCAGGGGTATTCTTGAGACATTTCACCACAGTCAGCATGCCTTGCTTCAGGTCCCTGGACATATACCAGCAGATGCTCTTCTCAATGTCTTGACCTGTCAGTCACTGATACTCATTGAAACTGCCATCAGGTGGGCCAAGCTCCTGGAGCACAGGACTGCATTGAACTTGGACCCATCTGTTCCCAGGAGGACATATCTGTAGAGCAAGCAACATGTCCATATGTGTGCTTTCATCCTCGATCCCCCTGAGAGAGAGATGAGGCGTGCTGGAAGTGCCCTGACATGTCGCTGTGAATGGCCTCCTCCGGGGTCTTTTCAATTTTCTTTGGTAGGTTCTGCTCAATTCCCGGCTGTGCTTGCTGCGGGAGGCGAGGCTCTCCATCAGGAAGGCTTCATCAGTGCCAGCCCCTTGATGGCTTCCTTTATCTCATGAACATCAAAAAAGACTGGGGTCTTCGTCATGGCCAAGATGGTCTTCTCAAAGTTTCCTGACAGTTCAGGCTTCAGATCTTTGATCAAATCCTTCCCTTGCTTAAACTGTTTTGAAGGACAGGAGGATCTGCTGTCGCTGCTTGGGGAGCGACTCCCAGGCAATCCATGATGGCCTGCTCCTTAGTCCCAAAGCCTTTCATAACCCTTTGCAGGACTATGGCCTCTTGCAAGGTGTCAAAGCATCTGAGATGGTGCCTTGCTTTCCAGGTGGGCTGAGGGCACAGCAAGGGTGATGGTCCCAGACCCTTAGTGTCCTGGGAAGCTTAGTACCAGCTATTGCTGCAGTTGCTGCTGCCTAGGAGGCGGCATTGGTGGCTGCCCAGGGCATGTCATTGGCTGATGCCCAGAATAGGCCTCTGAGGGCTGCTGTCCAGGAAGTGGCATAGGCTGGCCTGGTACAGGGGTCCCTGGGTATGGCAGGTCTGAAGGCATCCCAGATGGCAGGTTTCCTCCAGGGGGCTGGTACATTCCATATGGAGCAACTGGCTGCTGGGTGGAAGGGGGCTGCCCAAAACTCCCAGGGGGATAGGAGGGTAACCATCCCTGGGACCCAGGGTATAGGTTTGGCACGTTGGGTATCATGCTGGACTTGTTGGCTGCCATTCTGGAGAGGCAGTCCTGGTTGAACTGCCCTGTGTATGTAGTTGGCCAGTTATCCAGCCCAATAGGGGGCATGTTGGGCCAAAGAGTAGCCAGCATCTCTCCAGGGGCCAAGACCTAGTACAACTAGTGGGGGAGCCACTGCAGGTTGGGAGTAATGTGAGTAGCTCATGGTCAAATCTGGCCACTGGTCTTCGGGGTGAGAAGCTGAAAGGGGCGAATGGGGACATGGGGGTCTGGGGCACACCAACTTGGGTCAGTTGGAGCTCTGTCCCGCAGTAAGCCTTAGATTTTGAGGTCTTTTATTTACACACAAAAATCTCTATAGGGCAAGACAAAAAGAAAAGTCCACAATGAATTTTGAACTCTAACTTTTAAAATGGTTAGAGAAACTTGAACCTCCAAGCATAATTGAGACCAAGAGTCTATGAAAATGCCAAACAAGAGAAAATAGGGGATTCTAAATGGTGCTTGATAAACACTCATTCAATATCGCAAATACTCACGCAGGAGACGACATGATTTGATTGGGCAGCAGTTATTGTTAAGGGAAAATAAAGTGGAAGAAACTGAAATATTTAGGTACCTATCAAGAAGTGATGAAAGCCAGCTGTGGGGAAAGATTCTGTAAGGGAGCGTTTCTGTGTTACAAAGGAAATAGCTGTCCATTGTCAAGGAGGGAATCGGTGAGATGGAAAGCAAGGAAGCCTACCACAATAAGATGCCGTATTCAAAAAAGCTCTATTCACATATAAACTCAACATTTTCTTCTTACTGTGCCGTGGTAGGAAATTTTTCTTCATCACTCGTATAACTGAACATGAAACTTTTGTGGCTGTTTTAATATTTGCATTTTAAAATACCTCCTGGGATTCCAGGAACATATTATGTTGTGTCTATCATTCCATGGCTGCATTTATTAGCTGGGATGGGGGTGGGGAGGATGTCTACAGCAATTTTCAGAAGATGGTACTTCAGTGCTAAAGGCTGAATGTCTAGACTCTGACACATTTGTGACAACAAATAAATAAGTGATTCTGAATTATTCTTAACATACAGGGGTGGGCAAAAGTAGGTTTACAGTGGTATGTAAAAGTTTATTCTTGTATTATTATTGATTAATTATTGGATTATTTCTCTGTATTACAACTGTAAACCTCCTTTTGCCCACCCCTGTATTTAAATATTGAACATTATTTATATTCTGTCAGATCTGTTGGCATCACCTTTCTTGTAATAAATATAATGTGATAGTTGATAACAGCCACTGGCTATTATTACACAAACTTTCTGTGTTTTTTAATTGAATTTATTGGGATGATATTGGTTCTCAAAACCATATAGGTTTCAAGTGTACAACTCAATACGATATTGTCTTCACACTGCATCGTGCACCCATCACCCCAAGCAGAAACTTTTCTACCCATATTTCCCCCCACCCCCTTTTTCCCACCTCACTAACCCCCCCACCACCACTTTTCCCTCTGGCCATGACCACACTGTTGTTTGTGTCTGTGTGTTATACATATATGTTTTTTGGTTAATCCCTCCACCTTTTTTCATCCAGTCCACCAATCCCCCTCCTGTTTGTCAGTTTATTTTGTTCATTAGATTCCACACATAAGTGAGATCATATGGTATTTGTCTTTCTCTGACTGGCTTATTTCACTTAGCATAATAATCTCCAACTCCATCTATGCTGTCCCAAAAGGTAAGATTTCCATTTTTGTTTTTTTTATGGCCGAGTAGTATTCCATTGTGTAATGTACCACAGCCTTTTTCTCCACTCATCTACTAATGGGCACTTGGGCTGTTTCCAGATCTTGGATGTTAGTTTTAAGTAGTCCATTAAAATATTTTACTGTAAAATGTGTGACAACTAGAATATGGGACTGACTGTACACATAGCCACAGTTAAAGTTTGTATATCATATGTTTTGAAGCAGCATTATAGACTGGAAAGCTAATGATAAGCAAACTAAAAGTAGCTCCTTTCAGATATTCATTAACAACATTGTGACAGTTAATGTCATGTGTCAACTTGATGGGACCATGGGGTACCTAGATATTAGGTTAAACATTATTTCCGAGTATGTCTGTGAAAGTGTTTCTGGATGAGATTAACATTTGAAGCAGTAGACTGAGTAAAACAGATTGTCCTCTCCAGTGTGGGTGGGCCTGGTCCAATCCATTGAAGATCTGAATAGAATAAAATACGAGTAAGAAAGAATTCTCTCTCTCTCTCTCTGCCTGACTGTCTTTGAGCTGAAACATGGGTCTTTCACTGCCTTTGGATTCAGACTTGGAATGAAATGTACACCCTTGGCTTTCCTGTTTCTCAGACTCAGACTGGAGCTACTAATATACCATAGGCTCTCCTGGGTCTAGACTTCTCAGCCTCCATAATAAATCTCCTTGGAGATAGATAGATGAGAGAGAGAGAGAGATTCCAATTAGTTCTGTTTCTCTGTTTCTCTGGAGAACCCTGAGCACAAACATAAAGTACACTGGGGCCTTGAAATCAGACTAGACATCATGAAGGAACAGACAGTCTTGCAAGATTTCCAGGACTTCCTGTGTTCAGTTAAGGCAGCAATGCCACGAGATGAGCCTTTCTTGTTTATTTTTATACTTCCACTTCCTGTCAAGTGCTGTTAACCAGCGAATTCAGAGGTGCATGAACATTTAAATAAACTCAAAGTGTGCATAATTATGAGTTTAATACCCCTCCCCCAACAAATTCAATATCTTTAGACATTTTTGTGATGTAGTCGATCAGCCGGCCAAAGTTTTTCTTTAATTCACAGGTGATCACCATTGCCTCTCTCATTTCTCTGAGGATATATGTAAAAGGTAGTGTTCTTTCTCAGAGAATAACTATAACATCAAAAAATAACACCTGTCAGTGCGTTATGGCTTCTACCAAATTCTGGCCCCCAGGCCAGCAGCAGCAGGCTTCCCATGTGAGTTTATTGGACATAACATGTAAAATCTTGAACTCCATTCCAGAACTTTAGGATCAAAAACTCTCTAAAGTTTGAGAACCACCAACTTACATAATCATTTCATAAGCATCATCTCATTAAATCCTCGAAACATGAGTTTGGTACTATTATTCCCATTTTACATAAGAAGAAAATATGGCTCAGAAAAGCTTCAATGGCTTCCAGTGATCATACCAGTAAATGGCAGAGCTGAAGTTTAAACCAAGTTCTGTGACCCCAACCCAATGCTCTTTCCACAATATTGTAGTTCTCTCCTCAAGCAACTCAAGTACATTCCTAACATGTACCCCCACTGCCATCTAGGGCTGGGGATACTTTACATAATAACTCCACATCATAGAAATGCCTAACCTAGCAGTGATGGCGAACCTATGACACGCATGTCAGAGGTGACACGCCAACTCATTTTTTGTTGTTGATTTTTCTTTGTTAAGTGGCATTCAAATATATAAAATAAATATCAAAAATATAAGTCTTTGTTTTACTATGGTTGCAAAGATCAAAAAATTTCTATATGTGACCTGGCACCAGAGTTAAGTTAGGGTTTTTCAAAATGCTGACACGCCGAGCTCAAAAGGTTCGCCATCACTGTGATAGGGGAACAACAGAAAGTGGCCCTCTCAGGGAACTCCTGTGTTTTCCCCCCATTTATGAATGACAATGAGGCACACAGAGAACTGGAACCTCCAAATGTGTGGTTCATTAACAGTAACAGTACATCCTGTCCATCTCAATTCTTTTCTAATGCAGACAAATTGCTTTCCACTCTGGTTCCTCCCTTCTCAGATCCCAACCTGCCTAACACTCTTTAAAATGAGCCAATGCCCAATAGATAATTAATGTTAAATAGAAGTGCCTTCAACAGCCATATGCCTTCTCTCAGAGAGAGAACTACCCCCAACTTCCCCACCCTCTACAAAAAGTAGAGAAGATGAGCAAGGGGGAAAAAAAACAAAAAGTATTGATAATTACTCAAGAGCCAGCTATAATTATGCAAATTAGGATGAGCAATGGTGAGTTCATTTAGGAGGAATGCTAAAAATATTTCAAATAAGGGAGGAAAAGTAAGTGTAATTTCTGGAATTGGTAAAATTTTGAATGATTCATATGTAAAGATTAGAGGAGTGTAGGAAACAGGATATGGGCTAAGTGAAAATGTATGTACATGGGTTGGAAATACCCATCACACAGCACAACATGACTCAAGGGGAAAGAAAGAAAAAGTAAAGGGAAGAATACAGTGATGTCTGCAGCATTGGGTTTGCACGAACAGCCCTATTTTTAGGGGATTCACCATGTAAAAGAAAATGTGGAGTTATTTAACATAATTACTAATTCATATTACTAGTGATTTAAATCACCTAAAGTTAATAGGTAATGGAGAGTTCAAAAAATAACTCACAGTTTGTTAGTACATAGAAGATGGGGACTCTGAAACTAGGCTCACTCAGATCAATCTTCCAATTTATAGCCCAGGGGGCTTCTCCATGTTGACTGATTTTTACACAGTGAATGTGCATTATCTGTGTAAACCTATAACGGTAGAGAAATGTGGGGGAGGAGAAAAGAGCTGGGTCTCCTGATCTTTGCTTCCCCATAACTTTCCCCCAGTTCACCCTTAAGCCCACCTCAGGGGATCAAAATGTGGTTATGTTCTCTTCTGGCCCATAACTTGGTGGTTATGAGGAAAATACCAGTAGGAAGACATATTATAAAACACTATGGTTCTTGGAACTAACAGGATTTTTTTGTGCAGTTTTACCTCGGTTTTTAACACAAATTTGTTAAGTAGCTTCAGTTCCCTTAGCTTTGATTCTCACTTTTCTAATAGATGGCATGAATAATTATTTTTAAAAAGAACAACTCCAGGGTGTGGGATGTTACACATGTATTGGCATTCCAGTGCCATGAGTAAGCACTATATATCACTTTATATGTTCACTCCTTTCCTTTTAATTCAGTACTCTCTCAGGGCTCAGTTTTCACAAATCAAGATTGTTTTCTAACGTTTAATATGATTTTTCTCTGGCAATTGAGATGTTTCCAGTTATCTATGCAGGTGGTGGTCATATATGTAAAGTGTTCATAGTAAATTAATAAGCACTTAATAAACTGTATCCTTTCTAGCTGTTCAAAACAAAAGCACCAAAACCTCAATAAAAACAAAACACAGAAGCACCATATGACATAGAAAAAAAACCTCAAATGCAAATAATAAAAGCTTAGGGCAGTGATGGCAAACCTTTTGAGCTCGGCGTGTCAGCATTTTGAAAAACCCTAACTTAACTCTGGTGCCGTGTCACATATAGAAATTTTTTGATCTTTGCAACCATAGTAAAACAAAGACTTATATTTTTGATATTTATTGTATATATTTAAATGCCACTTAACAAAGAAAAATCAACCAAAAAAATGAGTTGGCGTGTCACCTCTGACACGTGTGTCATAGGTTCGCCATCACTGGCTTAGGGGGTTGACAGTTTATTTAACACTTTTATTGGCTGCCTATTGTGTTTTGGACACTGTGCTGACCATCTGGATGGCAATGATGAATAAGATGAGGTCCGTGCCATGTGTCACTGGTGGGCTGGAGAGTTGATCTCCCCACTCCTCCTTCACCACAGCAATTGTGAAAGCATGTGTTGAGGGGTATCTCTGTTAGTTTAAGTCCTGAGTAACTGCAATGAACAAGAGCCCTTGGCAGTTCACACTGTGTTATGAATGAAAAATAAATTTTTGTGGTTTTAAGTACTAAAAAAAAAATGAGGTCCCTGCTCTAGAGATACTCTCAGTCTAGTGAGAAGAGATGGAAAAGTAAACATGTAACTTCAATATAATAATTGCTTTCATTGAGAACATGAATAGAAAGTTGTAGGAGGATAGAAGACTATGATTGCTGCCCGAGGCGGTCAGCCAAGGGTCTCCATTTCATCTTGAAGACACAGTCCGGGCTTGGGAAGCATCTTTGGCATAGGGGAAAAGGTGAGCATGGCTTTAGAGGAGCTGATAGTCTGCTGGGAGAGACAGATGAGTAGACAAGTAGCTATAAGACTATGAGACAAGGACTTCAAATGGAAGTACGCACAAAATGCTTTGGGAACACCAAAGGCAGAACACTTCATTTTGTAGAAGTTTTGGGAATGGAGTGAGGGCTGTGGTCCATGAGGACTCGTGCAGTAGAAAGGAGATGATATTGGAGCTCTATATAAAAAGAGAAATCAAGATGTGCCGGGCAGAGAAGAGGAGAGAAGAAAAGTTAGCATACCATGAGAAAGGAGCACCTTGCTCCTATTCTGAAGGCATAGATGGGGAACAGTCTGGTGTGTGTGAAGGCATATGAGGGTGGGAGACCAGAAATTAATTAGAAAACTAGACTTAAAGATATTCTGAAGGGAATCATATACCACCCTAAGGAGTTTGGACTAAAGTACATCCTGAAGGCAGCTGGAAATTGAAGAAAGTCCTTACTCTTGGTAGTGACATGTAGAAATATGACTAAGGAAAAGCCTGGATGCAACCTTCCAGGTGTGAGGTGATGAGCTGTGATCTAGACTGAAGCAGTGAAATGAAGAATGAAGGTGCAGAAGAAAGCTCCTCAGGATGTAGAACTGAGAGGAAGTAAAGAGGTAAGATAGAGGGTCATGATTCACTCTTGGACACCTGGAGGATAACGGGGTCCTACTGAGCCAGGAAGAACGGGAATAGAAATTTGTGTGAACAATCCATAGGGAGCGTGCCATGTCAATCCTGTACTGTGTGCTGAATGTTGAGATGCCTCAATGAGAATTCCTATAAGTAGTTGGACATGCAGATCTATGGCTGGAGGAGAAGTCAGGCCAAATCATGAGATTGCCTAGGAATAGGGGAAAAGTGAGGGGGAGGAGGAAAGAAGGATGAAAAAGAAACCCTAGGGAATGCCAACTTCAAAGGGATAGACAGAGGGACAGAAAGTAAGGGAAGAGGCACATCACTAGAAAGATATATGAAAGGGACCAAGAGATGCAAGTGAGACTGAAAGAAGGGAAGATACTTTCCACTAGAGAGACCAATAGTTAGTAGTAAATGGAAAAGATATGAAAGTAGGAGAACTGAATAGTGTCTATTGATTGGTAACTGAGTGTTCTTACCTACCTTAGTGATAGCAGTGGGATAGGGACAGAAATCAGATGGTAGTGGGTTAAAAAGAGAATAGTGTTAATGAACAAAATAAGTCCCATCGCCTTCTTTCTTAAGAATTTAATGATGGCATTATGCTAAGCAAAATAAGCCAGTTAGAGAACGATAAATATCATAATGATCTCACTCATTTGTGGAATATAATGAACAACATAAGCTAATGAACAAAAATAGAGCCAGAGTCATAGAAGCATCGAACAGACCATCCAACCCAAGAGGAAAAGCAGGAGAGGTGGTGGTGGGGGGTAAGAGATCAACCAAAGGACTTGTATGCATGCATATGAGTATAACCAATGGACACAGACAGTAGGGGGGTGAGGGCATGTGCTAAGGGGTGTGAGTGGCTGGGGAAAGATCAATGGGGGGAAAAGGAGACTTATGTAATACTTTAAACAATAAAGAATTTAAATTTTTTTAAAAAGAATTTAATGATGAAGAAAAAGTAAAATGTAAGGCATTAGCCCAGAAAAAGGGGAAGTTGAGCTAGAGAAAGAGAGGTTGTTTTTGTCACTGTGTTGTATTTCTTTAACGTCTGGTGGAGTCTTGAGCACATATGTACCAAGAAGAGAAAGGATGGGTCAAAAACAGGAGTATCAGGGGAGACACAGAGGAAGCCAGATCTTTGAGGCATAGGTGGAAGGAAGCCTGAGTCTTAGAAAGGGGTAGAAATTTTTCTTCTGGGATAAAGGGGAAGAAAGGAAGAATAGGTTGAAGCCTAGAGGAGTCTGAAGATGATGAGGAAGGCAAACTCAGTGAATTTATGCCTGACAACCTCTTTTTTCTTGAAGCAGCTGGCTAAGAACTCTCTCAAAGTGAAGTGAGATTGAATATGCTGAAGAAAGAATGTTGTTAGTAAATGCCAGGGCCTTGTTTACTCTTTAAAAAACATTGCTTAATTTTCTCTAGTGAGATAATGAAAGTCTTATCTCAAAAAACGTGATCAAATATGACTCTGGAAAATTCAGACTATAAACTTCTAGATACAGAAGAGTCTACATTGTAGTAGAATTTACATAGCTTTGCTTGGGGCTCACCAAATCCTTTATTTTTTTATTCATTTTTAGAGAGAGAGAGAAACATTGATATGAGATCGGAACATTGGTCTGCTGCCTCCTGCATGCCCCACACTGGGGATGGAGTCTGCAACCCAGGCATTTACCCTGACCAGGAATCGAACCAGCAACCTTCCAATGCATGGGATGACGCCCAACCAACTGAGTAACACCAGCCAGGGCTCAACAAATGTTTTTGATAATGCTTCCTTTAAGAAACTTTGGGGTAAATTCTAGATATAGGATTTAGACTTTATTTGGAGTAAAATATTCTGGTACTTCATATTCCACAAAAGGTCAAAGAAACAACAAAAAAGCTGGACCTTTCCTTAGTATGGGAAACATGTTGACCCTAGGAGAGAATCCATGTGTCTCTACAGACTTTTTAGAAACTCAAACCACTGATTATCAGGTCTGACATGAGCTGCATGGTTGCCCTGAACAAATAAGACAGGGACACAGTCATGAGAGAAAGACGTCAGACTAGACAAACTATCTATATATATAAAAGGCTAAGCGACCAGCCAACCAGCCAGTAGGTATGATGCACACTGACCACCAGGGGGCAGATGCTCAACACAGGAGCTGCTGAGCAACAGCAACTTTGCAGAGTGCCCTCTTTCACTCTGGGACCTCTCAGGGGATGTTAGATTGCCAGTTTTGGCCTGATCCCTGCAGGCCAGGCCAAGGGACCCTAATTTCAATGTGCACAAATTCATGCACCAGGCCTCTAGTTATTTAGAAAGAATTAAGACAGCCATACTGTATGCTAACCATCAACTCAAGGACCCCCGCTCTGGTGTCACTAGTCTCCAGAGGCTACTTAATGTCATTGAGACAAGACAGCCAGCCTAATTGATATAGGAAATGAAAGCCCTTTGATCTCATATCAAACAAAGTCAGACTTAGAGAAGGATCTAGCAGACAAGATGACCATCTTCCATAGGAGAATTAACACTGCAGGAGGGAAAGTACGAAAGTGGTAATATCTTACTTTGGAATTCCATGCACTTGGTATCCTTAGATAAGGATTGAAGAGTAATAAAGTCACCCCAATGAATGAATAGAGTTTATTTGCTCTTAGTGATAAAGTACAACAATATTGTTATGAAATCTTTCAAGTTATCAGGAAAGTATTATAGTAGTGATAATAAATGTAAGCATAATAAATGTAAGAATACCTGCCTTTTAGCATGTAACTGTAAAGGACAGGTGTTTTCAGTGTCAACCTTTACTGCTACAATATACTGCCCCTACTAAAGAATTTTCTTGGAAGAGATTTATTATATTATGATTTGAGTAGCATTCACTATGCTTTGTAAATAAACTAGATAGCTATTCATGCAAGAAATTGGCTTTGCAAAAATCAGAATATCTATAAATATATAAGTGTGCTTATAAATCAGACCATTATTCACATGTCAGAAAACTCATAAAAATTTGTGTTCTCTATTCTAATGCAAAAGGCACGCATTTCAATAATCCTATCAGTTGTATTTTATATATACAATATAATGGTGGTTTCAAAAACTAGTTCAAGACTATGATTATATAAGTAAGGTTAAATAAATTATGGTATTAGTTAGAAAAAATGAGGAATAATACACTGTCTTCTTTTTAGATACAAAGGATTACTTTGAAAAATAACATGCTCCCTCGTTCAGTGGTTCTACCCATTGGATCTAATTCTTATTGTATGTAAAAAACCTAGGATACCTGGTA
Organism: Myotis yumanensis; assembly: GCF_028538775.1. Lineage (NCBI taxonomy): Eukaryota > Metazoa > Chordata > Mammalia > Chiroptera > Vespertilionidae > Myotis > Myotis yumanensis. The sequence continues at coordinate 47,295,067 of NW_027223760.1, read as the reverse complement.
TTTGGGAAAGTGTATCCTTCCACTATTTAACTTTTAAAAAAATTTTTTATTGGTTTAAGAGAGAAAGATTTGTTGTTCCACTTAGTTATACATTCATTGGTTGATTCTTGTATGTGCCCTGACCAGGGATCAAACCTGCAACCTTGGCATATCAGGATGACACTGTTACCAACTGACCTACCTGGCCAGGGCCACTATTTGACATTTTGAAAGCTGGGAAACTATAAAGACACACTACAAAAAAAGGATTTGAGGAAAGGACTTGAGGCAAAATATAAAATATTTTTCTTATAGGAAACAGCATTCACAATCATAAATAATAAACAATAAATTAACATTTATTTGAATGAATCTAGAAAAAATGTAGTTGTTTGTTTATATATAGTAAATGAATATCTTAAAAGTAAATTCTCATTCTCTTGGAATTTTTGCCCCAGCAACCTACAAGTTCAGACTTTAAATTTGTGGAGTACTCAACTGACCATTTCTTTTTGCTTATTTAAATTTGACACCAGTTCTCTGTTCCACTATCTTAAAGACACCACAGGTGTTGTTTACTAAACTCCTATGAGACCCACTTCCACCTTTTTAAATAAATATAACACCTGGCTTATAATTTTCTTCCACATCCTCATTCCTCATCATCACTTCTGACAATTTCAAAATTCATGCTAGGGACTCATCAATTATCTCAACTGTAGGGTCCCATGATCTTGTTAACTGCAGTCCTCCAACTCCATGCACCAACAAGATCACTCTCCGAATTTAACCATTACAGGCATTTTGAGTGTTTTTTTTAATACACAACCCCAATATCCACCAGGGCACCCCTCTCCTTCCCATGCCCATCCGTGCTTTCTGCTCACCAAGTTCAATAAACACTAAATCCTTCATAGTTTCATCTATTCATGAACTCTTCTCATCCATTATTGCCCTCTCAGATACTGAGGCTCCCATCACATTCTTGTGATCCATCATGTCAGTGGGCAAACCCACAATATAACCACTGTCCCATTTTTCTGTTTACGCTCAAGAGCGTTGCTGGAGAAAACCCTGGACTGCTCTGGCTCACTCTAACATACTCATGCTCATTCCCACTGTGCTGGGACTGCCAACAACATTCATGGCAAGAACATTCTCCCCAACAGCTCGACACGTGTAATTCTCACCAGTGTACCTCAAATCTTTCCTGCATCATTCACGGCAAACACTGCCTGAAGCAATGGAATATAACTGGTCTCATATCCCCTTCACATCTCAACATAACACCTGTCTCTTCGCTTAACTTCCCTCAATTTCCATCTGCTTCAATGGCACTCTTACCACCGTTTATGACTTTCAATTCTACATTTTAAATTTTGAGATCTCTCCAGAAGTCACAATACCACATTACCCACTTCTTATAAAATGTCCCCATGCTTAGTACCAAGCTGGTGGGCACTCAATAGATATTTATTGAATGAATGAGTAAATGAATGAATCTATACCTAGGTGTCCTACTTCCAGTTACACTCTAGATCAATAATGCTACTGGAGAAGAAAGAAACGGATTCTCAAAGAGGGGGACTGCTTTCTGCTCCCTCCACTCCAGCTGTTGATATTACCTTCAACTCTAGAGTTTTGTGTTCCATTGATGTTTTGGCAAAGGCTTTAACTATTTATTTACTTTTAGTGGTGATTGGAACATGCAATCAGGCTCACATATGATTATTCCAAATGAAAGAAAACAATTTGACTGCATCTATAATATTTTAAAGGACAACCGTTAAGTGTATAAAAACACACAGTATACATAAAGTAACATACTTGTAAAATCAAAGGCACATAACATCATCCCGAAACCATCCTGACCATGAGCATACTTTTAGCTACACTCAAGTTATTATAGCCTAATGACTAATGTGCTTTTTTGTGTTCTTCAAATGCATAGGATCTTTATGATAGTGTAAAAAATAGTCATCCACCATGCCTTTCTATATGCTTTCCCACATGCTGTTTCTATTATGTATACTATTTTAAATTTCTTACGATCTTGTTTAAAATGTGTTTATAAATTGTAAATTCTGTTTTCTTCATCTATGATTTTTTCTGTCTAGTGGGAATGGATTCCAGAAAACCCAGAAACAATATCTAACCAGATCTGAGCAGAGTAAAGAGAGGAATGGCAAATAAACATTTTCCAGTTTCGGGTTGGGAAGATATTTGATCTTCAATGTGTTCAACAAATGGGTTTAATAATGCACATTTCGGTATAAAACAGTTCACAACAGAAATATTTGCTACTCAGCCCATTTATCCTGGGAATTACACAGCATGGACCATTTTCAATAACTCTTTTCATTATGATAATTTCCTCCTGCGCAAGCAACAGAGATGTACAAACCATATTGATCTAAAAATGTAATATGTCAAGATGCAAATGTATTAAAGAAAAATTTAAATACAATAATTTTAATCACTTTGGTTCAGTGTTATATTGACTTTTTGAGGGACTTTAGCCTTCTTAAATCTTTCTAACCAAAATATAAAATTGCCTTTTATTCATAATCCATACAACTAGATAACTTGAAAAAGCATGTTTCTTTTAAAGGCGTGGTAAAAGACTGATAGACAAAAACAAAAGATTAAGTTATATATATTTTTAGGAGGCCAGTTGGTTTCTCCTAATTTGCTAACTTAAAGATCTTGACGTGCCTTTTGTTTTTCCATAAAATATGCAATTTTTATTTGTCAATTATACCTCAATAAAGCTACTCCACCATCTTGCCTGGAACTCATAAAAATAACATTAGGTTTAATTTAATTTTGACTTATTTAATTTTATATTCTAATGTCAATCCAGGTAGATCATATAAATAGTAACTTTTACTTACTAAGACCATTCAATTATATAAAAATCTTTTCAAACATTCTGAGTGAATGGAAGTATGTCAACCATTTAATAATCATTCATTAATTTAGTCAGCAGACTGGTATTGAATATGATGTATATGGAACAATAGTTAAAACCTAGTTCCCCAAGGAGTTTTGCAAGTAATAGAATTAAGATATATTTCCATATCACTATAATTCATAGTAATAATTGCCACAGAGGAGATGCTATAAAAATTCATAGGACTGTAGAGATTTGTGTTCTTTTTTAAAAAATCAGTGTGACAGTTTAGTGCTTAGAATTTTATGTTTTACAAAGCTTCCTAAATAACAATCACGTAAAGCACTGCCCTTATTCATGGTTTTATTTCTTTAGTCTTTGTGTACTCAAAAAACTTCAGGTTTGTTTTTTTTTTTTTTTTTTTTTACTACATTTATCTAATTCTTGGAAAGCAAATATTCAGGGGATGTTTATTTACTGATCACGTATAGTGAGTAAGGCACTAAGCTAGACACTGGTCGTTACACTAAAAATGAATACAGCAGAAATGGTCTCTTCGCTCAAGGAGTTCCTAATCTAATGGAAGAAAGAAAAAAAAGTTTCCGCTGAACATATCTTCATTCCTTCCTTTATTTTCATCATTACTGGAACCGAATTTTACTATGCAGCAAAGCCACCACATTGTTTCATTGGTGCCCCCTAAGAGCAAGGAGCAATACAATAAGTTCTGGTCGATGGCTTTTTGTTAGCCTACGATTGTTGATAAGACAAGTCTATGTTTTCTAAAGCACGGGCTGCTGCTGGCTAAAAGTGCTGAGATGGCATTTCTGATCAACTTGAGCAGAGGTTGCTTGAGGGAGCAAAATTCTACCCAGGAAGTGAGAGCTCTGAAAGGTTTGCTTCAGGGGACTCTTCCTGGAGACATAACAGGTCTTCTTCCTCCAGAAATCTTGCTCTGTGAGTGAGAGAAGAAAGAAACAGAAGAATGGAAGAGAGGACAGAGAACTACCCAGAACAGACTGTGTAGTGTACGAGAGAGGAAATATAGAAGAAAGTAAGGAAAGGTGGAGCTTCTGAAAAGGAGAAAAGGAAGGAGCGAGGAGAGAGAAAAGAAGAAGACTGAGCATATAACACTAGTAACAAGGGCTCCAAGGTTGTGGTAGTTATACCGATTGGACACAGAATATCGTGCAGTAAATCCTGGGCCAGGTGCCCAGGAACAAGGACAGTAAAACTCTAAGAAGTGACAGCTGTCTTATCAGGAGGAATATTCGTAATCATAGTTAGCATGTACTCTCCTGTGCCAATCCTGTGCTTTCATGGATTAACGTACTAAATCTTCAGGACAGCCTCAGAGACCGAGAATGTCATCCCAGATAGAGAAACGGAGACTCGCAGAAGCTAAGTAACTTACCCAAGAACACAAGCTAACATGTGGCAGGGTCTGGATTTGAACCAACAAAACCTGGCTCCATAACCCCTACTCTTAGGCTCTATGCTACCCCTCACTGGCTATCATCAGCCACACAAGAACCTGGAGTAATAAGATGGTAGGAAAGAAGCAGGATGGATTAACTCATGAATCCGGCCACCTCTGGCTTCTAAACTGCTTCCCACTCTTTATATGAGGAGAAAGAAATATTTTAAAACTCACATTTGTTACATACACACTCAAGTGTAAGAGACAATTTCAACTAATTGAATATACCGACTTATAGTCATGTTAGATATAACTTTATCTATGGTGTGTAAATCTAGTTACCCTTAAATAACATCATTCTGAACAATCCCAGCTGAAGCCTCTAGCAGAATATTGGTTGGATGTAAAATAGAAGGATTAGAAGGATTGCACAAAGGTGCATGTTATAGATAGTTATTCATTAATAAACTATCACCCAGCCAAAGACTGGCTAGTGGTAAGCCTAACAGGTAATAGAAGGAGAGCTCATTCATTCATTCATTCATTCATTAAAATATTTATTCAGTCTCCATAATGTACCCAAGTGATTATTTTAGTAATACAAGAGAATATAAATCAAAGGTCCTGATCTTCTGTAAATTATATTCAGGAGGTGGGGTGGAAACTGACACTAAACAAACAAATAAACCTATAATGTGTCAGATGGCAATGAGTGCTAAGAAAAATAAAGTGAAGTAAGATGGATAGAGACTGAAGTGGACGCATCATGTAGGGCGGTTAGAGAAGGACTTTTGAGTGAGACCTGAAAAAGGTGAGGAAGGCAGCCATGCAGATGAATGAGCGAAAAGCATTTTAGCCAGAGAAAGCAGCAAGTGCGAAGGCTCAGAGGTGTGAAACGTGCTTGGTTGGTTTGAGGAACAGCAAGGAGATCAGTGTGGATGCAGCAGAAGAAGCAAGGAGAGTGACAAGAAGAATCAGAGTAATGGTCAAGTAGGGCAAGATTATGTAAGGCCTTGTAAACCATTTGATTTTCCTCTGCGAGAAATGGGATGACATTGGAGAGTCTTGATTCTGGAGAATCGTGATATGATCTAACTTCAGTTGTAAAAGGATCACTTTGATTGCTGTGTGGAGAAGGCAGAAGAGCAAGGATAAAAGCACGGAGGTAAGGTAAGAGGCTACTGCAATAGACCAGGAAACAGATGAAAGTAGCTACACTAGTGGTCGAGGTGTGACTGGAAGGCTGGCAGGATTTGTTGATGGAGTGCATATAGAGTGTGAAAAAAAGACAGGAGTCAAACTTGGTTGCTAGATTTTGGACTAAGCAATCAGATACTTTTTATTTATTGATTTGTTTTTACTAAGATGGAGAAAAGTGTAGGAAAAGCAGTTTGGGGAAGAAAATAAAAACTTTAGTTTTATATGTGTTAAATTTGAGATGTCTATTGGACATCTATGCAGAAATATCATATATTAGAGGCCCAGTGTATGAAATTCGTGCACAGGAGGGAGGAGGAGGGTCCCTCAACCTGGCCTGCACCCTCTCGCAATCCGGGACTGCTGGCTCCTAACCACTTGTCTGACTGCCTGATCGTCCTAACCACTCACCTGCCTGCCTGATTGCCCCTACCCACTCTGTCTGCCTGCCTCATCGCCCCTAACTGCTTGCCTGCCTGCCTGATCGCCCCTAACCACCTCTGTCTTGGTCCCCACTGCAGCAGCTTCATCCACAAGGATGTCTGGAATGACGTCTGGAAGGTTGTTTGGGTGTTCAGTCTAATTAGCATATTATGCTTTTCTTATTATAGAAATACTAGAGACCCGGTGCATGAAATTCATGCACTGGAGGTGGGTCCCTCAGCCCAGCCTGTGCCCTCTCATAGTCCAGGACCCCTCGCTTCTTACTGCCCACCTGCTCACTGCTCCTTACTGCTCAGCTCAATGCTCCTTGCACTGCCACAGAGGCAGGAGAGGCTCCTGCCACTGCTACTGTGCTCGCTAGCTGTGAGCCCAGCCTCTGGCTGAGCGGTGCTCCCCCTGTGGGAGTGCACTGATCACCAGGGGGCAGCTCCTGCATTGAGCATCTGCACCCTGGTGGTCAGTGCGCATCATAACAACCCATCATTCTGGTCATTCTGCCATAATGGTCACTTAGGCTTTTATTATATACTAGGGGCCCAGTGCATGAATTTGTGCACCTTGAAAGGAACTGTGAGCCTAGAAACTGCGGTGGGCACAGGGGCGGGACTCGGCCCATCCTCCATGCCCCTGGAGGCTTCATGAACAGATTAGTGACCTTATAAGAAGAGAGCCCAGAACTTTAAAGAAACATGTCAATAATTATGGGTATAGATTTAAGGGGCAGAATGCAGTGTCCCTAGAGTCACACCAAAGCAGTGGAGAAAGAAAGAACAGAGCCTTGGAGGGAAGAAAGTGAGAAAGACAGTGAAGGACAGACCAAGGAGATTGAACAGTTCTGGGATAAGGTCTGGACAGGAAAGAGAGGGCTCAGGTGAGATAGCCCACCCACCGGTCCATTCTTCACATACCCAGAGAGAGTTGTGGTTTTGTCAAGCCCCACGATAATTTTAGGTGTGGTCTGTTTAAGTGTTAGTCCTCCTGTAATGGGTGGATATATTGTATCCAGCTAAAAAGGACATGTCAGTCAAAGGGTTAGCTGCCCCTACAAAGAGAAAGAGTAGGAAATGTGATTTCATGAAAGGGATATTGATTGTGTACTAATACTTATTAAGTGTCTGCTAAGTGCAAAATGCACAGTAAGTGTTTATTTCATTCTCACACCAAATTATTGTGGCAAATAATAGTATCCCTACTTCAGGGGTGAGGGAAACTAGGGATCTAAAAGTTTAACAACCTAGTTCAAGGTTGCATGGTAGGTTTATCCAAGTTTACCATCCAGGACTATCTGGTTCCAACTGCCTAAATGTCCTTTACACATCTAGGAAGGACCTTAAAATCATGTATTTGGACCAATGTGGTGAAAAATAGGAATACAGAGGCAACAATCTGTTCCTCCACATACATTTTAATAATGGCTTTGGCTCAGCAGCTCTCATGGGTTCAAATATTGCTGGAGTCCCTCAGATTCACAGCCTACTGCCTTTGACCCTCCATTTCTCCCTGACTCATGGAGGACTGGCTGCCACTGATGTTTTCAATGGCTTCGAGTCCTATCACATCTCCCAAAGTTTCTGTGATCACCCAAAGTTTCTAATCTCGAGTATCCTGGTTCTATGTGTACTATTGTAATTTACTTATCACATTTTATTAATGAGGGTTGATTAACTTAATTCATCATAGTTTAGCCAAAAAAATTAAAATCTGGCTCCTCTCTCCCTATTTCTAATAAAAGCGCTAGTGACTTTCCCCAGTATTTTCCTAGAACTCCTCATTTATGTTCAGTCTTGAAAACCCAGAGGGTTAAGTTAGAGAGACCCCAATAGCAATTACACTTGAAATCCAGACCCCTGTCTGGGTTGCTGACATCAGAGTCGCATCCTCTAGCACTACTCTCATTCAGGGTATTTATAACAAAAGCTGTCTAATGACAGGGGCCAGGCAGAGAATGCTGGATTGGATAGTAGTATTTTTAAGCTGCAGCAGCTATACAAATCATCCAGGTGAATCATCTCTTTTACTGACAAGGACTGTAAGGCCCAGGGGTTTAGGTGTGTTGCCCCAGATCACACAGGTGGTTTGTGGCCAAATTCAGGGTTAAATTTCATGTCCTCTGACCAGCAACTTCCATTATACCTGCCAATCTTGCCAAAGTAAAACTCTTATTGCCTCTCCCTACACTATTTTCATAACATCTTTCTGAATGATTAGCAAACCCATTTAAGAGACATAGACACTAAAGGTCAGAACGGTTAAGTGACTAGTCCCCGAGTGTACCATAAGCATCATTGAGAGAGGAAGAACTAGGAACAAAACATCTCCAGACTTAGAAATCAAGGATTCAGTCCTTTAGGATATATTCACATAGTTATTGAGGATATTGACAGGTGAAAGTATCAGTCTTTCCAGGGTCTCGGCTATCTAGTATCTAATTTACTTCAGAGTTTAGTATTTGCTCTTTTTAAAGAAAAATCGTTTAATTGACGTTTTCAGTGGTAGGGAATGGAGAAAATTATCTACACACATTTTCTTTCAGATAAGATTTGAGAATATGTCTTTCCAACAAGTTCGGAAATTCATCTAAACACATTTTCTTTTAGACAAAAATGTTTTAAATAGCTAATATATGAAACACAAGAGAAAACATAAATCCACACAAATAGCAGGTGATCTGTTTAAGCAAAGTGGAACATCCTCCTCAGCTTTTTAAATGTTATTCTAGTTATGTCGCACTATTCTGGTCTGTTCTGTGCCTGCTTGACTCAGTCACACTCGTGGAGAGACAAGAACCACTGCTGCATTGGTTTACCACCTACTATGGCCAGAGGGCACAGCCTGGGGTGGGGGTGGGGGGGACTGGAGCATTGCCCCAGGGAGCAAGGCATGGTAGGTAACTCTTGGGGAGTTCACGGTAGTACATAGCAGAGCATCAAGCTTTTAGGAAGGTAGAAAGCAGATATCCTCAGGAGTTAGAGCGAAGAGGGATGCTGTGCAGCTGAGGGAATCTTCTAGGTTTTAAGAAGGAACAGGGCCTTGAAGGGATGATAGAATTTAGAGAAGAGGGCTGAAAGAAAAGGAACTGCAGGAAGAGATGAAACATTTCCGAGGTCCTGAAATCAGCACACTGATCCATAACACTTCGCTGGGATTACATTTAAAAAATTATTCTAACATATCTTCCTTAAGGAAATTGAAAGAAATAGCCCCAAAGAAGACAGACTGAAAGACATAAAACCAATTTTCCCATTGACAAACATTTATTGGACATAAAATACTCGCCAGTTACTGTGCTAGATACTGGGTATAAGAAGCTATGGGTAACTTTGAACAAATTTATAGTACAGTTTTAAAAATGGACCCTCTCTTCAACTTATGGTAAAATGTTTGATCCACAGAGCTGTATTGTATACTTTGTTCTAGGCATTCAAAGAATTCTATGAAGAATTCCATTGTATATTATTTTCAGGAAAAATCCATAATGATACATAAAGTAGTTACATGTATATGGACACATACATTATACTATCTTATTCAGTAAGACAGGTTATTATTGCACAATAGCATAGACACAGAATGCTGTTCGTTCTGGAAGAATCGGGTTGTCTGGATATGCCATACCTAGATTACTGAGGAACTCTCTTGGCCCCAGGACTCAACATGTGCTTTCTTCACCTGTACCTGCTGCCAGGCCATTCATAGAAGTCTTTCCCACCAGCTAGTGGGGCTCAGTGGTTGAGCATCGGCCCAGGAACCAAGAGGTCATGGTTTGATTCCCCAGTCAGGGCACATGCTGGGGTTTGGGGCTCTATCCCTAGAGTGGGGCATGCAGAAGGTGGCCTCTCTCATCAATGTTTCTATATCTCTATCCCTCTCCCTTCCTCTCTCTCTAAAAATTAATAAAAACATATGTAAGAAAAAATAAGTTTTTCCCAGGTGCCTTTCTTTGACCTTCCTCCTACCTCCCAGATCCCACTTTATCATCATTCACCCCTGTGTTGTACTTTTACTGCTTCATCTGCAAGGTCTACCTAAAGTGTGTACACACCTTTTAGCTCAACCAAAGGCAGCTATGGCAACATTGTTAGGCCATCTGTGCAGTTGAGATGCACAAGTATTTATTCTTTAAAAAAGAAATGTTAGAAAGCAGTGAAAATTACAGGATACTATAAATGGAGAAGAAATGTAGGTATTTCTATGTAATTATCACCAACTTTTATAAGTGTATTTCCAGTTATTTTTCTGATTACTCAGAATTCTAATATAGTTGGTGAAAGGATGTTTAGAACATGTTTCGAACATGTCACAATATGCCAAGAACATACAGATACACACACACACACACACACACACACAGGAAGAAAAGATATGAGTGTCTATCAAACGGGGGAAAAATAGGAAAGATGATGACAATTATACAAATATGAACATAGTACTGACATGTTGCCCAGCGATAATTATAGAGCAGTAGAATCCATGAAAACGGAATGTTCCAATAGATAATAATGTCTGTTTTTTCTCATTAAATTTATAAGCTGCTGCCCCATGTATTTTTTCCTCACCCCAAATACCAAAATCTTTTCAAGTTTCACTGCTCAAATGCAATGCACTGATCACATGCAAAAACAAAAAGAAAAACCTAGGTCATTTCCAAATTGATGGGAAATGATTTATTGAGAAGATTAAACTTTAAAAAAACTCATTTAAAGTTCATACTTTTACAACAAAAAATGTTGGTAGTACAAATGAGTTTTCCTAGGATATTTAGAAAATTTTCAATATTATATTTTAAGGGAAGACCCAAGAAAACACCTTGGAAATAGGGGAAGAATGCGTTAAAGGGCACTGAATTTTATTATGCTATTTCTGTTAAGTTTTTCATGGTAATTACTCAACAAAGATAACATTTACATACACATTTAAATCCAGTTTAAAATAAGTGTAACTGATTTCACAGTTATCAAATCAATACACAGAAAAAAAGGTTTACAGACAAAAAGTACACATTTACAAGGACCTCCAATTAAAATTATTGTGCAGATTATAGCAAAAGCTCATTTTTGAGTTTCTGGAAAATGTATTTGTAAATTCAAATAGCTAATATAATTCAGAGATCATTTAGAATTAGATATATATTATATAACTACTAATTTTAAATAAACTATTCATTTCTTTACAACCAAGGTTATAAAATATAGACCAGAATTTAAAATTTTTATTTTGGTGAAAAAAATTTACAAATATCTGATATGAAATATTCACAAATGGAATACATCTCTTCTGTGACACTAAGAAAATTTTCAGTGTAAGTTACAACATCATTTTGGAGACAGATTCATGAGTTCTGATTTTTAAAAACTTATAAAATGATGTGTAACTTTAGACTAATCTGATATGCAGAGTGAAAATATTGGTGCAAATAATTATTTATTCTTGAGTGGTAATGTTTTCATTTATCAAAGATTCCTAAACAAAAGAGTCGGAATTTGGTTCACAGTTTATAAACTTTGCACAAATTTTGTTATGATAACCTGTTACCCAGAGAGGAAGTTATCCATAAACAAAAACAATCTGGCATTTGCTAATTTTATAAAATCCATTGTAAAACTTCCTGGTCTGAACCTTTAAGCAACCAGATGTTAATGTGAACCGTAACCAGGGAAGGTGAACAATGGTAAGCTAACAATATCAGAGAAATCAGGTGACATAAAAAAGAGTTAACACTCAATATTAACATATGTAATTAAATAAAATTTCATTTTTTTACAGTGACCAAGTAATCTAGTAACCTAAATTATGGCATTTCTAATCCACCTAAGGTAGTTGTCAAACTCAGTAATTAAAAATGCAATGCACTGTAGAAAACACATTTTTCTGTTAATTTTAAAGATATTTACAGCTTAATATTTTTAAAACAAATTATTTACTCAAATAAATTCTTAAAATTACTTGTTGGTTCCTATGACTATCTATTAACAGTTATTTCTGAATTACATAAATGTGTTGACTACTAGGCAAGTAAATCTTGTTTTAAAAAACATTGATAAGTTGGAACAATGATCAAAATGGAGGATTCACATTCATGTCTCTAGTTTAAAGTCTAGTGATTTGTAGTGATCCAATATTTTATATAAATATTTTATATAAATAGAAAATTCAATAATTTGTTTTCTTAAGTCTAAAAGTTATATGAGATTATAAATATCTTTACAAATATATGTTTTGTTCAGAAATTGTATTTTATTTTAGGAGAAATATTCCTAAACACAAAATGTATTTTATGAATTATCTTAAGCATAAAAAAACAATTACTTTTATTTTTAAGAAAAAATTATTATAATGCATTGAAAAATATTTGCTAGTGGAAATGCAACAATTTTTATTTACCTAACCTGTTACTTCACACTGTTGTTAGAATCAATTTTATAAAGGTAAAATTTTGATCTAACAATATGCTTTAATTCAAAAAAATCAGAAGGTTTATAGAGGTAATATTCCTAATTCAAACAAAATTTTGCTGGGTTTTAATTTTCCACAGAGCACTGAAATAAATGAATTTTTAAGCTTTGTTTTAAAGGTTTCAAGTATTTTACAGATACAAGTTTTGAACAACACCGAATTCTTTAAAAAAAAAACACAGTTATTTTAAGTTTTGTTTTACTCCATGGTAGAAAGTATTGAAAACTCTTTTTTTCTGCCAAAATCGCATTTTCACCTGAAATAATTGTATTCAGGCTTTCTCAGCAGGTAAAGATACATGCTTACAAGGTTTCAAATTTCAGAATTCCAACAATGCATTCAAACTGAGCACCCACCGAATCACGTTCTCGTGTGTGTGTGTGTGTGTGTGTGTGTGTGTGTGTTATCTTGAGGTTTTATTATTTACACTGAATTTTAGTGTTGTTGTTGTTTTTACCTCCTCAGAAATACCTTAGTGAACCCTCAGCATTTGCTAACCGCTTAATAATTGTGAACCGGCCAGTCCCTTCGAGTGATCGTTAACCACAAGAGTGCCTGACAATTTCCAAATCATACCCTCTGTCCAAAAGGAAAAGATAGGGCTTTGTGAGGCCGAAAGGAAGCGAAGGAAAACAAAACCAATGTAGCTCATGCTGAAAGTGAAAAGTGCTTGGACAGATTAGTATTTTCTTTTCTGCAAGGCGTCCTGCCAAACTTTTTTTTTCTTAATAGAGAAGAATTATTTTTCGGTCTGATTTTTCAGTTTCTTGGAAAGTGTGGGTATTTACCATCCCCATGGGCCCCTCATAATTCTTGTCGATCGTTTTGTGTTTTTCCCATCCGTCTACATCTCAAACTGCTGATACCCCCTCCTCACTCTGTCAAAACCCCAACTCCGGGCGACCCTGGGTGTGGAAACTCCGCCGACTCCCGACGACACATCCCCCTCACGCTTCTGATTTTAGTCGCAAGCTTCTCCCACTCCAGTTGCAGGGAAAGCCGGAAATTTTCATTTAAGCCCCCTCCTCCCCCCCGCCTCGCCCCCCACTTGGAGCCGAGAGCTGGGGAGCTGGGAGGCTCCGAGCTCCGCCGGTCCGGCCGCCTCCGCTCTCTCCGGAAGGCTTTAATTTGCACACTTGCTTGCCACTGCGCCGCGAGCCCCCCACCCTGCAGCCCGGTGGGTCTCGGGCAGAGTCGGCCTCCCGAGCCTCCGCCCCTGCCCCCGCCACCTCCCCAGCTCGGGCCCCGAGCTCCGGCCGGAGCCCCACGGCTCCCGTCCACCCCCTGCGAGCCGCGCGGGCGGCGCCCTCCGCCGTCCCTCCGCCCTCCGCCGCTGTGCCCACCCCCTCGCCGAGAGCGAGCTGGTGACTCCTTCCTCCGAGCCGGGTTACCTGCTCCCCGCCGCCGCGGACACGTGCGGAGGTCGGACTGACACTCGCAGCCCCCTCGGGAGGCCGGATGTGGCCCGGTCGCTCAGGTGAGGATCTGGGCGCTCGGGTGGGTGGGCTGCGGGGTGGGGGGAGGGGGTCCCCGGGGGAGAGTGGGGCCCTCGACTGGGGTCGGAAGCGAGGGTGTGGGTGGGGGTGACTGATGGGGTGGAGGGTATGTCCTCGGAATCCACTTTGATTAACCCTTTGCGAACCAAGGCGGGCTAGTTACGGGGTCCAGTTTGGGGGAGCTCAAGGCGTCTCTCCTAATCGGACTAGAGACGGAGGACATCACACACTAGGGACGCCCAACCCTGAGGTCCTGTGCCCGCTCCCACATAGCCGTGCGCAAAAACACAAACACTCCTTATGCAGATTTTGAAACGGAATTTAAACTCCACTCGGACGGTCCTACAATAATCCACATTTAGGGGTGAAAATGCACTGCCCCTGGGGACTCTGTGCGGGAGAATGTGTTCCCGTGCCCCATATTGATTTCCCACGAAAGCTCCCGCTCCCGCTCGCCGAGGTGTGGGTGTGGGCTCCACCTTCCCACCACGAGGTAAACGTGAACGCAGGCTTCTCGCCGGCAACCCCCGCGGGGGAGTTTTGCACACTTGGAGGAGTGCACGCAGGCTGCCAAGTGCCCAGGCTTGGAGCCCCGCATGGACTCAAGGCAGGTTCGCTTTAGCTTCCCAGTTTACTTTTCGAATTTCCAATATCGGAGTTCAAACGCAAACGCATACCCCGCAGGGAGCAGCCTCGGCCCCGCAGCCCGCCGGTCAGTGTGCACGTGGGCGCATCCGTGTGTGCGCGCACGCGGGAGCCGCGGTCCCCGGTGCGGCCTCTGGTCGCGGCGCTGGTGGCGACCCTTGCGGTGCTTGGCAGGCTTCGAGAGAGGCACATGAAGGATTTCATTGAGTGTGAAGACAGAGAGCAGAGACAGAAAGCAGAAGGAGGCGGCTGCAGCCTTTGTAGTCGCGGAGGAATGCGGAAATGTTGAAGCACTATGTCAAACTTTTTGAAATGGGGTCAAGTCACATTCAGCCAGCGTGGGAAAGCAACAACAACAACAAAAAAAAGTGGAGGAGGGGGGCGGGAGGGGGGGGCAAAGGCACTGTGGCTCCCGTTTCTCTCCGCCGGAGCCGATGGTCTGGGGAGCGAGGAGGGGCCGCTAGGGCGGGTGGTGCGGGGCCGGGCGGGGGCAGCAGGCGCAGTTCCCTGCGGGGGTGGGACGTCCGCGACGCTTCCTTCGCTGCAAAGCCTGGGGCTGGAGGGGCGGGGATGGGATGGGGGGGTGGGGACACGGGAGGGCGGGCGGCGCAGCCGGCGGCGGCTCCTCCGCTACCTGTGTGGCCCTCGGCCTGGCTCAGGTCCTCGGGCAGACGGTGGGGGCTCGTTCCTCCGCTCCCCCAGGACTCGCCTACCCCCTTTAAGAAGAGTTTGAGTGGAGTCAGTGTGAGAGGCTTCATCCTCGCAGCGGTCTCCTCTGCCCGAACGCAGTGGGGGTCGCGCCATTTGTTTCTTTAATTCCTGGAAGAAGGCGAGCCGGCCAGCTGTGCGGGGCAGGTAATTCCTAGGTGGCCCGGGAATTCCGGACACGCGGCCGGCGTAGCGAACATCCTGCCGGGGCTGCGGTAGCCGCGGGTTGGAGGTTTCCTGGGGACTGGATTACAAAATGAATGGGGAGGGGAGGTGATCCCGCCCCCCCACACACACACACCCCCACACACCACCCTACACTTTGTTCCGGAGGGCTGGGGGAGGGGGGGCGACTGGCTGCAGAAGGCATCGGGCCTGAAGCCGAAAGGGGAATGGAAACCTCTGTCTGCTACGTACATCGGAGATGATCCTGGGAGTCGGGGAAGAGCCCCCGCCGCGGGAGTGGAGCCTCTTCTCTCTCACCCCCGGAGGCTCAGCATTTTTCTCCCCTCACCCCACCCCACGTCACCGCCACCCTTTTTCCTGGGGAAATTGAGTTTTACTTGGGTTGGAATCGGTTGGAAATTTCAGGGCGGGTTACAGTGGTTACCTTGCTCCTTAAGTTATTCTTTAAAGAGACGAGATAAAATGTGGCGAGCACCCTTTCTCCCACATTTGGAGTCCCGTGGGCGACTCCCTCAATCCAGGACCCCACCGTCCACCCACCCACCCACCCCCGAATAGCGGGAACCCCACCTCTCCCGGCCTGATGGGTTTCCACCAGGGAGGTCCTCCGCGTTGGCAAAGGAAGAGTGCCATTTCCAACCCAGACTCCTTTACCCCCCAAAAGACCATTTGTGATGCAAGTCGTTTTTAAATGTTTCCTGGTAGAAAAACTGAAAGTAGAAAGAAAGGAAGCAATTTTCGAGCAGATGTCTGACCACCCCTTCTCGCACACTCCCAAGCATCGAGTTACAGGGTCCTGGGGGCCCCCACCCACACTCTACGGCCCCACACGGGTGGACTCAGTCCCTCCACAGCAGCTTGCGCGCGACCCCTGACCGTCCCACGGCACCCCGGAGCCCCTCTCCCTGCGCGTCCAGGCCGGGGAAGGGACGGAGGGAGGGGAGCAACACAACACAATGATAGAGGAATAGATATTAAGCCGTGACATTGACGTGCCCGGCGCCTCCCCTCCCCCGCGCTCCCGGCACACTCTGGGCTGCTCGGCACGCCCCCTCCCGTTCCACTGCGTCCCGCGCGGCGCGGCGCGCTCATCCCCGAGGGGCCCCTGCAACCTCTCCGCGCGGAGACGGTTCCAGCCCTACGGGGACGGAAAAGTAACTTCGCTTTTCTCGGAAGAACCAGGAAGATTAATCGGCCAGGGAGAAGGCAGGAGCGCGCGGAGGGTAGCGACGGGGGGCTTCGTGAAGGAGGAGGAGGGGAGTCTGCAAGAACCCGGAGGAAGGCGCTTGGGATGTCTGATTGCACTTTCTTCTTGTCCTCCCATCTTTCCTTTTAGGTGGAATAATTGTGGACTGAGACGCGCTCCGGCAGAGACTATGTAATCGGCTCGGTGACTGTACAGCGGACTGCGCTTCGGGGAGGGAAGAGGAGGGATCGGTTCGCTTCTTTGCGACTCGGCAGGCGGAGTTTCGCAGGGGCACCAGTGTCGCGCCCGCCCGCCCGCGGGGAGGTCGCTCCATCCAGCCCCGCCGGCCGCGAGAGCCCGAGCGCCGGAGCGCGGTAGGCGGCTGGGGTGAGGGAGAGCTAGACCCAGCTCCGGGGCGCCAGGGAGCGGGCCGGGGAGTCCCGGGGAAGGCGAGCGGCGGTCGCAAACCAGCGGAGCGCGCCCCCAACTCGCGCCAGCGGTGCGGCGTCCAGGCGGCATGGAGAAGGACGGGCTGAGCCGCGCGGACCAGCAGTACGAGTGCGTGGCAGAGATCGGGGAGGGCGCCTACGGGAAGGTGTTCAAGGCCCGGGACCTGAAGAACGGAGGCCGTTTCGTGGCGCTGAAGCGCGTGCGGGTGCAGACGGGCGAAGAGGGCATGCCGCTCTCCACCATCCGCGAGGTGGCGGTGCTGAGGCACCTGGAGACCTTCGAGCACCCCAACGTGGTCAGGTGAGCCGGGGAACCGTGCCCGCGCCGTCGGGGGCCGAGCGCCCGGAAAGTGCTGGGCCAGGAGGATCCAAAAGCGCCAGGGAGGAGGGGGCTGGGGCACGGTGCGACCCGTTGACCTTACGGAGAGAATAAGTTTTGTTGACAGAGCCGGTGACCTTGCCAGACAGCGAGCAGAAAGACAAATCAGAAAATGTGACCTACGCAGGCTTCCCTCCCTGCCGGCCCTGAAAGGGGTCTGGGAAGTTGGGTGCCCTTTAGGCACAGAACAAGCCGACCTGAGACACGCCCTGCCAGCCCTACCTCTTCCCCCCGCCTCCCCCCCTCCCCCCCATAGTTCCCTGGCCATTGGGGAATTTTTGAGAGACTGAGTGTAAGTGAGAGGTAGCAGGACGCAGTGATAATTTGAAGGAAGAGAACTTTATACTGGTATAAATAAGGTTAAAAAATGCAGAAACAATGTTTTTGCCAATCACACCCAGGGTTTCTCTTTATTAAAGAGATAATGATAAGTAGTAGTCTCGATGGTCTAAGGACTAAAGTGCTGATGCCCATTTTCCAACAGTGTTCTTTTAAATATTCTAAAAATATTGCCTGTGTATTATTTTATGTCTCTGAGCCAACATAGTCTTTGGACTACTCCAACGGGGTAGATATGAGTCCAAGATACGGAACCTTAGATTCTAAATTCTAAATTCTGCCTTTGCCTTTTCTGGAGGGTTATGCAGTGGGTGGGGAAACAAAAGTTCTTGAAGTCTCCTGTGTGGAAACCAGTAGTAAAGTGTGTGTGTGCCTTAGGATAATGGTGTTTTCTTGGTGATCCTGGAATTTCCCCATTGTGTGGTTGACACTGTGTGGTGTGTTCTCTTTTTATTTTCTAAACAGATGGTTTCAAGTCAGAAAGGAATGCACAGAAACATCTACAAATTAGGGTGTGCTTTTACCTTTCCTCAACTCTTGAGATAATGTGTTGGAAAAGGGCCTTGGGTTCTTCTTCCTGACTTCTTATCCATCTAGGGATTCCATTCGACAAATATGTGCCTACTGTGTGCACTGTGGATGAAAATATGTAAATAAGGACAGCTAAATATTTTTGTAACAAGTCAAACAATTTAACATTAGTCATCAAAGTGGAGAGACCCAAGACTGACCTTTGAAATACCAAGCTCTCTACAGACTCAGGGAGTCCAAGTGTCTACAGAATCATCCTGGGAGGTTTTAACTTGTCTCCTCTTATTCCAGGCTGGTGATTTGTGTGGCACTTTGTTCCTGACACAGTGAGACTCAGGCTAGAAGGCAGCAAAGAATCATAAATACATAAATAAGGTAGTAAATGGCTATAAAGATAAGGACCCCATTATACCTCCACTTAACCAGTAAAGCCTGAGAGGGACAAAAGATAATGAGATTGGGAGAATTGTGTTTTAGGAAGATGGGATCACATATAAAAGCAATACGTTAACCTTTTGTGTGTGTGTTTTCTTCCTCGAAAAAACACAAAAACGCTTTTGGGGAGTCTTTTCGATAATGAAGGGAAAAACGAGGGTACATTTTGTCCCATGTAACTTAGTTATCTTCCTAAAAGAATCACCTAGGTGTTTCCCAAAGGATGAATTCCACCACTAGAATGTTAGGACTAAAATTTGTGTTTTATTTTGTTTGTTACCTCTGGAGAGTGTCCAATCAAGGATGATCTTCATGTGTGTAAACAAGATGCTGTCCTGACGTAGAGGTGTTATGGAGGCACCCCTGTGCAACACTGCTTTTTACAAAGCACAGGCTATTCTTGTAAGCTGTGCTTATGAATTGAAGACAAGGGGTCGTTTTCTAAAAGTATCTTTACATGTGAAGTTTCTTCGTACAAGTCGTAAGGAGAAACTGAGATAGTGTCTGTGAGAGCACTTTGTCCATTTAAAAGTGTTTCACATGTCCAAGTATTATTTGTGTTCAGGCAGATTCGTGGGCCCTTGCCTCAGAGCCAGTTCCCAGTAAGGAAGGCATCAGTTCGCCTGACTTGTACGATACGACAAATCATACTTAAGCCCAGACATCAGCTCTGAAACCAAGAAGCTACTTGAATATAATGAGCCTGTAGTTTGTCAGAAACGCCCATCAGTCATATGCCATGAAGGTCAGTGACACTTGAGGAAATTATTGATGATGTCATCCTCACAAGCTGCAGATCTCCATTCCAGTTACTTTCCTTCCCCGTTTCTTCTCTTCCGCCTCTGCCTTGGGGCAGTCATTGGCCCCCATGACTTGTGTGGCTAGACTAGGATTCTGGACTTCAGAGGTTGCTGATATTTGCAGGGTCAGGAAATCGAGGACAGGTGACAATAATTCTTTTCCTTCCAAGGTAGAGTTGTCAAAGTTGAGCTCCCAAACCAGTGATTTATTGTTGCCCCACAGGATTGTTGCTGGTTCTTTAAAGGTTTCTTAAAAGGGCGGATGCCTTTATAAGTTGCCTTCCAGTCATAAGTAATTTATCATAATTATAGGCCCTTCCCACAGATAGTTAAGCCTCTAAGCTTGAAGGAGCATAATAAACATATTAGCTTTTTCCCCCAAAAGTTTAAGGTTTAATTTTGATGGATTTGCCAGAAAAGCTGACTTGTTGTTGGCACTGACACTGTCTACATGTGTGGGGATAATGACTTGAAATTCTTGGTTACCTGCACGTGATGTAGCCAAGGCTTGATCAGTCTGGGATGTAAAGTTACTCTTACTTTACGGCTGGTAATCCCAAATCCCTAGAGCCTTTGCCACAATCAGACTTCAGTATAAACCTATATTGGAGCGTTGCACTCTACAAATGAATTCTGTTGATGTTCTGAACTAAATATATACAAGCAGGTAGGATAATATGGTTTATCAGCAATCTATTCATTCACCAAATATTTATTGAGGGCCTACTATGCGCCAGACACTGCTAGAAGCTGGGGATACAGCAGCAAACAAGTCAGGCCAAGTCTACACTTCTAGAATTTACCTTGTAATGGGATGAGAAGTTCTTTTTCTTTTTAACCGTTTGAGTCCCAGGGGGTATTGAAAAAACACTGTCGAAGAATCCCAAACAGCACAACCATGCTTTCTCTAAATGAATACGAAAAGACCCAAACAGCGTGATAGCGCTTGTTTTATTTTATGTCGAGAAATACCAAGCAGCGCAATCGCGCTGCTTGGGACTCAAACAGATATTAATTAAAAGGAGCTGTGTGATGTACTTGCGTCAGTAAATCTGAGCGCGCGACTTCAGCAATCGGTAACGCACCGTCAGCTGTCCACAGTGTTCGAAATGTGCTGGGTTTTCTCGACATAAAATCTCAGCAGCGCAATCGCGCTGCTTGGGACTCAAACGGTTAAAAATCCACTTATCTTTATTTCCATTGGCTTGCTTTACTATATTTAACCTAACCAATTTTATAGCGCAACTAATTTTTTTGTGATAATTTGGTTACCAGGAGTTTGCTGATTGAATAGGTAAGATAACCAAAACACTAATCAGAATCAAATGCTTTTTGAAGATTAAATTTCATCTTAGAGACATACAAATAGATCTATATAAGAAGACATTGACATATAAACAATATATATGATGAACATTTGAGCTCTATTTATTCAACGAGGATTTAGGAAGAACCTATTGTTTAAAAACCATGGGCTGAGTGCTGGGAAATATACTTAAGTCACAGCTGCTCCTCTCCTCCAGTAATTCCCCGTGGTTGAAGGAATAAGATGATCACCATAACCCTGATACATGATAGTATTATGTCAGCACAGAGACCGGGAAGTGCTACCAGTGTTGTCCTTAGGGATCAAAGTTGTTAGTATAGCAGTGAAAGTAATTCAAATTGAAGTACTGGTTCCAGAAACTAAAACTCATGGCATTTCAGTGAATAAACGTGTGGCATCTAAATATGTTCAATTATTTTTTTCAGCATATTTAATCAATGCTTTAAATAAAAAGCCAACAGAGGAACTTCTCTTGCATGTGGGTCTCTGACTCATGTATCTGGTGTTCCCATACATTATGTATGTATTAAATTTGATCATTTTCTTTTGTTAAAAATAAATAAGTAATAAAGCCAACAGAAAAATCCATGCAGCTCAGTAATTATTATTCAAGAAGAGTTTTCTAACTTTCTTTTTTTTTTTAAATTCTTTATTGTTAAAAGTATTACATGAGTCTCCCTTTTTCCTCCATTGACCTCTCTCCTGACACCCCCTCCCTCAAGCACAAGCCCTCACCCCTCCTACTGTCTGTGTCCATTGCTTTTGCTCATATGCATGCATACAAGTCTTTTGGTTGATCTCTTAACCCCTTCCCCCCACCTTCCCTCAAAGGTTGTACAGTCTGTTCTATGCTTCTATGTCTCTGGTTCTATTTTTGTTCATCAGTTTATGTTGTTCATTATATTCCACAAATGAGTGAGATCATGTGATATTTATCTTTCTCTGACTGGCTTATTTCGCTTAGCATAATGCTCTCTAGTCTCATCCATGCTGTTGCAAATGGTAAGAATTCCTTCTTTTTTTACAACAGTTCATACTTTCTCTTTTTAAAGATCTCAATAATATATACCATAAAAAAGAATTAAAAATGTGATATTCTCAAGGAAAACCTAATCATTAACAGGGTTGAAGAAATATGGCATATTATTTGATGCAGCATAAAGCTGAGTCATCTGGGAATTCCAAATAAAAGTGTTATTTTGTGGGTGAATAGTACATTTATTAGAGCTTGTTTCACTGAAAGGAAAAGCAGGCGTTTGTCTCTTTTTAAGTTTCAGCATGTTAAAAGTATGTTTGGTCTCTCATTCTCTAGGAGTTTCTTGAAAAGTATCCAATTTATCAAGGTTATTTAGTAAATAAACATTTTTTCAATGATATTCTGCCCGTTCCTTGTTCCTG
The DNA here is from genome assembly GCF_028538775.1 of Myotis yumanensis. Taxonomy (NCBI): domain Eukaryota; kingdom Metazoa; phylum Chordata; class Mammalia; order Chiroptera; family Vespertilionidae; genus Myotis; species Myotis yumanensis. The sequence goes on along the minus strand of NW_027223760.1, from coordinate 47,272,802 downwards.
CAGAAAAACTTGGTAATGCTGAATTGTTGACATTGCACTTGTATCATTTTTACGTAACTATTATCACCATAGCATTATTAGAATTTTTCTGTCAAGAAGAAAATGGTATACAAGATGGAAACTTGCATAAACTTGAATGTCTAGTGGTGTATTTTCCTATTTTTAAGACATGGTAAGTGAATGTCTATTGAAAACAGGCTCCTTGTTAAAAGTAAATTATCTTTAAAAAAGAATATGCCTCGTCCAGGTGACCTGGAAGTTATACTTGCAACCCTACCTTCCCTCTCCCACAATACCTCGCGCTCTTTTTTTCCAACTTGGGCCAGGCATAATGGCTCCGGCAAAGAAGGGTGGTGAGAAGAAGGGGGACCATTCTGCCATCAATGAGGTAGTGACCAGAGAATACACAATCAACATTCACAAGTGCATCCATGGAGTGGGTTTCAAAGAAGCGTGCCCCTCCGGCACTCAAGGAGATCTAGAAATTTGCCCTGAAGAAGATGGGAACTCCAGGCTGAACAAAACTGTCTGGGCCAAAGGAATAGGGAATGTCCAATACCAATCTGGGTATGGTTGCCCAGAAAACATCATGAGGATGAAGAGTCGCCAACCAAGCTCTATAGATTTGTCACCTTTGTACCTGTCCCCGCTTTAAAAAATCTACACAGTTAATGTGCATCAGAACTAATCACTGATTGCTGAATAAAGTTATAAAACTGCAAAAACACAAAACAAAAAAACAATATGCCTCACTGTTAATGATTCCCTAGGAATGTTTTCTTAAGAATGAGACATTCAGTACTTGTACTATGTCATTGTAAATGCAAGGATATTAAGGTTGGAAGACATTCTGGAAGTCTTTCAGCCCTTTTATGTCATAAACTAAAGCCCAGAGGTCAAGCAGCTTATCTATCACGCCATGATGAAGTAGTTGACTCGTATTAAAAGCTGAATAGCACTTAAAAAAATTCTTTTTAATTGTGTGTGATGGACGAAGTTAAATGAGTACATTTCTAGTTTGGAAAAAATGAACTATATAAAGACAAAGGTGATGGTTTGCCAGGAATAAATGACATACCAATTCAGGAAATTCCTGAATTCTGCAGTATGCCCTATTGAAGTAGATCTGGAAAAAGTATGATGATTATCCATTAAATTCTGCTTTTAAAGAAGTTGGGTAGGCCCTGGCCAGGTATGACACTCTCATTGGTTAGAGTGTCATCCCAATATGCCAAGGTTGCAGGTTTGATACCTGGTCAGGGCACAGAGGAGAATCAATCAATGAATGCATAAATAAGTGGAACAACAATGTTTCTCTCTCAAGTCAATAAATATTTTTAAAAAGAATTTGGTAATAACTGATACTTTAAATAGCTATAGTTAAATACTAATACAAGTAAATAATGTAGTTAAATAATTAAGTAATAATATTGAGTTCATTTTAGACAAAGAACAATAGGAAGAATCTAAGTGCTTGGTATTTGTCTGACGAGTGAACTAAGATGCCATAATGTCGCTCTGGCATCTACTGCTCATTTAATGAAATAAACACCATAATACTTGAAAATTAAGAAGCAAAGCAACCTCCGGACATATAAACAAATATGTTTCCCATGCGTCTGGAAGTAATTGCTCCATTATTACTATTCTCATGACATTCAGATGAGCGTTTCTGTCGTTTTAGGAAGGAAGTTAAGAGCTTTCTGGAGTGATCGATCATAGTGGAGATGAAATTTGGGTGCAGGAGGCTTGGTGATAGGAGCAGGTAGTGTGTGTAGTGTTGGGCTTTGTTGAAGGGCCAGGAGGCAGCACTGAACATGGGCACTGGTGGTTGGTAAGAAGCATGCCTACATAAAGTTCACCATTTGAGTAATGATCTATAGATGGTAAGTCTGCTGGGGCAGGCAGGTCAGCAGTCAGAGGGAGGTGTTTTATAAGACTGCCTGGGCAGTTGTTTTGAATATCACCAGTTGCTGTCATAGTTGATTTTGTTTTACCAGCTGCGCACATAGCTGCTCTCCACTGAGAGGTGAAGTAAAGTCACCTTAAGGTATGTGACAGGAATCTGTGTGAGTGTACAGGAGTAACTGGAAGTCCATTTGGGATAGGATAATTACTAAACATTTAGAAGTTTACCTAAATTTGGGCAACTGCTGGCTTTGTCATTTATGTAGCCATTTTAATTATTGATTCTTATTACCTGGCCTTCCTAAAGGATTTTAGTTCAATAGAATTAGAATCAAAGTATAAGAATTTTGGAATTGGAAGGGGTCTTAGATTTAACTTAGTCCAACCCCCTTTGGTCTATGTGGGAATTGTTTTGTAAATGCATAAAAGAATTGTCTTATTTTTAGTCAGCTGTTTTATTCCACATTTATATACATCGTAGCTACAAACTGAGGAGAGCTAAAGTTCAAATACAGGTTTATATCCAATGTCAACAGGACAGGATGACTAATGTTCATTACATATCTGAAAACACTCCTTTGGGATGTAAAAGTATTTTCAGTTTAATGATTTTATGTTTCCCCTGATGTGAGGACAAGGACTGGATCTTTTATATTCATGAATAATACAGTGCTCATAACTCTTAGCTGCCCAGTATATGTTTCCTGAATGAACAAAGTAAAATAAGTTAAATTATAAACCCTTCCAGTGAGAACTTTTCATCTTTCTGGAGTTGCCTACAGCATTAGCAAGTAATTCAGGCTAAACACTGAGAAGGAGGGAGATCAGTGGGTATTAACTGTAATGCATCTGCACACCAAGACTATTTAGAAAGAGCCTTCAAATACTAATTGATGTTTAAACTTTTCCTGTGACTTCATTTTTTGTCTTTAATACTGGCTTCTGCTATAATAGGATTTTCTTGTTTTCATTGTGTGGTTTGCTACATGTATCTTACAGGCAGTCTATTTTCCCTGAATGTGCCCCTTGCCATCCACCTCTGTGACTTTTTTAAAATTCTTTATTGTTTAAAGTATTACATATGTCTCCTTTTTCCCCCATTGACCTCTCTCCCCAGCCACTCCCACCCCCCAGCACATGCCCTCACTGTCTGTGTCCATTGGTTATGCTTAGATGCATGCATACAAGTCCTTTTTGATCTCTTATCCCCCTCCCCCCATTTTTCCCCTACCTTCCCTCTAAAGTTTGATGGTCTGTTCAATGCTTCTATGTCTCTGGATCTATTTTTGTTCATCAGTTTATGTTGTTCATTATATTCCAAGAATGAATGAGATCAAATGATATTTATTTTTCTCTGACTGGCTTATTTCACTTAGCATAATGCTCTCCAGGTCCATCCATGCTGTTTCGAATGGTAAGAATACCTTCTTTTTTTATAGCAGCGTAGTATTCCATTGTGTAGATGTACCACAGCTTTTTAATCCACTCATCTCCTGATGGGTACTTAGGCTGTTTCCAAATTTTAGCTTTGTAAATCATGCTGCTATGAACATAGGGTATATATATCCTTTCTGCTTGGTGTTTCTGGTTTCTTGGGATATATTCCTAGAAATGGGATTATCGGGTCAAATGGAAGATCCATTTTTAATTTTTTGAGAAAACTCCATAGTGGCTGCTTCAGTCTGCATTCCCACCAGCAATGCAGGAGGATTCCTTTTTCTCCGCATCCTTGCCAGCACTTGTCGTTTGTTGATTTGTTGATGATGGCCATTCTGACAGGTGTGAGATGGTACCTCATTGTTGTTTTGATTTGCATCTCTTGGATGATTAGTGACTTTGAGCATGTTTTCATATGTCTCTGGGCCTCGGTATGTCCACTTTTGAAAAGTGTCTATTTAGGTCCTTTGCCCATTTTTTGATTGGATTGTTTATCTTCCTTTCGTTATGTTGTATGAGTTCCCTATAAATTTTGGAGATTAAACCCTTTTCAGATATAACATTTGCAAATATGTTGGGCTCCTTACACAAACTTCATATTTTTTGGATTCTTTTTTCTTTTTGTTCTTCTAGTTGAGTGTTTTTGCTTCCTCACATTTCAAATCATTGATTCTCAGAATCCTTTACTGTTGAATCCCTGTATATTATTCTTTATTTCAGTCAGTGTATGCTTAATTTCTAACTTGTCCTTTTCCATTTTTTTGGAGTGGTTTCTAGAAGATTCTTGAGTAACCTTATAACCGTGGTTTTGAACTCTGTATCCAGTATTTTGCTTTCTTCCATATCTTTCATTTGTGACATGTTTCTTTGTCTCCGCATTTTGGCTGCTTCCCTGTGTTTATTTCTATGTATTGGGTAGAGTTGCTATGTCTCCTTGAGTTGGTAGAGTGGCCTTGTATAGTAGGTGTTCTACAGGGCCCAGTGGCTCAGCCTCCTCAGTCACCTGAGCTGGGAGCTCTAGGTGCACCCCTTTGTGAGTTGTGAGCACAGTCTTGTTGTAGTTGAGACTTGATTGCTGTTGATGTTACTGGGAGCAATTGACCTCCAGGCCAATTGGCTGTGAGGACCAGCTGCAACTACAGTGGGAGAGCTGCTGTGCAGGAGATACCCCTATGGAGCAGGACTTGCTTCAGTGGGACTTTGGTGTTCATTGAGTTTGCCCCTTGAGTGTGTTGCTTATGGATGTGTAGAGTTGTAACCTGGTATGGTCTGACACTAACCACTGGGTACATTGGCTCTTGGGTCTCCAGGGAGGTGCAAAGTCAGCCACTGCTTGGGGCCACTCAGCAGGAGCTACAGAGAGATCTGCAGATTCCTCCTCTTTCTATCGGGTTTGGAAGTGCCTAGATGAGGCCCAGCTGTCAAGCAAGGCCGACTGGTGCTGGTGCCAGGTCTCGGGCCTTTTATTGATAGGTTTGGAACTCCTTAACCCAGCTGCTGCTTGTTGGAGAGATTTCAGCCTAAGCAAGGAGAGGCCATTCATATGCAAAAGCTGCTGCTCACAGGGTGGGTGGGGTTGTAAATTGGATGAGGCAGGGTCTTAGGGAATCACAAGGGTGGAGCAAACAGAAATGGCTGCCAGTCAGCCCTGTGACCGGGGAGGTCCCAACATAGGAACAATGATCCCTGCAAGCACCTCCATCTGGAGAAAGCTGTTCCCAAGTTCCTGCTCTGATGCCAGACAATCCAGTTCCTCCTCGTATGTGTCTGTGTTCCCCAGAACCTCGCTCTGGTGGTGGAGCTCAGAGGAAGCAGGACCTTGTAAGTTCAGTTTGTGGTGCTGGCCTTTTAAGAGGAACAGCTGGGTCTCCAGCAGCCTCTGTGTTCTTACTGACAGTAGGGACTTCTTTTCCCAGCTCTGGGACCCTGGGCTAGGGGGCTGGTGTGGGGCTGGCTCCTCCTGGCAGCCTCCGCAGAGATCTCCCTCCCAGTTAAAAAAGCTGCACATGTGGGTGCCAGACCAGCGCGATCCATGCCTCCGCACCTCCTACCAGTCTCAGTGTGTTTTTTCTTTACTTCTCTGGTTGTAGGATTTCCATTCAGCCAGCTTTCCAGCAGTTCTGGATAATGGTTGTTCTGTATTTTACTTGTAATTTTGATGTGATTGTGGGAGGCGGCGAGTACCTGCGCCGCCATCTTCAGATACACCTCTATGACTTTAATTGGGCCTAATCTCTGGCAGTGCCCCTCCCTGTACCACTGTTTCCACCTGTTGAAATGCTACCCATCCTTCATAGCCAAGCTCTGATGCCACTTTCATTTTCCTTTGATGGTATATTCCTTAATACCTCCTTTTGATAAAACTTCTGCTTTATGATACTGAGTATATCTCTGCCCCCATATATTCTTATGTCTATTATAAAAGATAAAATGTTAATCTTCCTTCTAACCACCCTCTTCTGATCCTCTACCCTTCCATAACCCAATTGTAAGCCCTTGAGACAGGATGTATCTTGTGGTCATGGCTGTTTACATTCTGCATCCATTGGAAATAAAATGAAAATAAGAATGCATGAATAATGGAAGGAGGTCCAGTTATTAAGTTGGGAACTATATGGAGTGTTTCCATCACATGAATGTTAATACTAAGGAGTGTCAGATAAAGGGGGGAATAGATCTGTATATTGGATTACACTTATTTGGTTCCTGGGAAGAATAAAGAGTACTGAACAGAACATTTCATTTTGTTTTACTCCAATATAGTTTATATTAAAGAAAGTTTTAAATTTAAGTCATTCCCACAGTTAATGAACTGTACAGTCTTGCACTTAATTCCATATACTGTAAAGATGACATTAGCATTAGGAAACATGCACACATTCAGTAAAAGTTGAAAATGATTTGAACATTTTTAAATGTAAGAATGTAAGGAATACATTTTAATCAATTGCTTGAATTCTTTTACTTTTATTTTTCCCCACTAATTTTAGTATCATTGGCTTTCTATACTGGAAAAACTCTTAGGAGGAGCAGAATTAAGTAAAACTTTCCTAATAATTTCTAAAAGAATGTCAAGATACTAAATCCCATTAAACTTTGTCTTCTACGTCTTTTCATAATTTGTGTATGGAGAATTTGAATTCCATCTTGACAAACTGGTAGGTTTAGTTCAGAAGTATTCTTCCAGCCTGAACTAATTCTAGTCTCAACACATATGTGGTAGGTGTGTTTGTGTGTGTGTGTACATGTATGTATGTGCACGCAGTGCGCACTTAGAACAGTTGAATGCAGGGTCCCTAAAAGAAAGGACTGTTATGTTTAAAATTTTTTTAAATTTTTTTATTATAGTTGACATACAATATTATAGTAGTTTCAGGTGTACAACATGGTGATTAGACATTTATATAGCTTACGAATGATCACTCTGATAAGTTTAGTACCCATCTGACACCATACATAGTTATTACAACCCATCTGACACCATATGTAGTAATTATAATATTATTGACTATATTCCCTATGCTATACTTTACATCTCCCTGACTGTTTTCATAACTGGCATTTTGCACATCTTAATCCCTTCCTCTTTTTCACACCCTGCTCCCTGAAAGCCAATCTCCATTTCCCTCTTGTCTGGCAACCATCAAAATGTTCTTTGTGTCTATGATTTTTGTTTCTGTTTTGTTTATTTTATTTTTTAGATTCCACACATAAGTGAAATCTTGTATTTGTCTTTCTCTGTCTGACACTTCTCTTAGCATAATGCCCTCTAGGTCCGTTGATGTTGTTGCAGATGGCAAGATTTCATCCTTTTTATGGCTGAGGCATATTCCTTTTTACATATGTACCACTTCTTTATCCATTCATCTATTGATGGACACTTAGGTTGCTGCCATATTTTGGCCATTGTAGATAGTGTTGCAATGAACATAAGGATACATACATCTTTTTGAATTAATGTTTTGGGTTTCTTCCGATAAATACCCAGAAGTGGAATGGCTGGGTTCTTCCTTTTCTCTTGTTACAGTATTTGTTTTAAAGTCTATTTTGTCTGATATAACTATTGCTACCCTAGCTTTTTCCCCACGTTTGCATGAAATATCTTTTTCCATCCCTTTACTTTCAGTCTGTGTGTGTCTTTCGGCCTGAAGTGGGTCTCTTATAGACACATATTTGCGGATCTTGTATTCTTACTCATTTGGCCACCCTGGATCTTTTGATTGGAGCCTTTAATTGATTTACATTTAAAGTAATTATTGATTACTTTATGTAATTATTGCCATTTTATTGTAATTTATTTTTTTCAAGAAGTACCTTTAACATATCTTATAATACTGATTTGGTAGTGAATTCCTTTAGCTTATGCTTGTATGGGAGTTTTCTTGTTTCTTGTCCCCAAGCATTTAGTATGGTGGCTGGCATCTTATAGCTCACAATAAATATTTGTGAATGAGTGAGTGCATGAATGAGTATGTGCCATCTAGGAATTCAGAATTGATTTCTTTTTTTTTGGTCAGAATTGAGTACCAATGTTTGAAAGCACATTTAAGTTCTATAATATTCAATAAGTATTTATTTTATTTTTTTAAATTTTTTTAAAAATATATTTTATTGATTTTTTACAGAGAGGAAGGGAGAGGGATAGAGATTTAGAAACATCGATGAGAGAGAAACATCGATCAGCTGCCTCCTGCACACTCCCCACTGGGGATGTGCCAGCAACCAAGGTACATGCCCTTGACTGGAATCGAACCCAGGACCCTTCAGTCCACAGGCCGATGCTCTATCCACTGAGCCAAACCGGTTAGGGCAATAAGTATTTATTGATTATCTTATATACTCAATATTTTATTAAAGGTAACTGACAGTGATCACAGAAAGTACCTACATCTTGAAATGTTTACCAAAAAAATGGTATTAGGTCTAGAGTTTATTTCAAAATGAGGTATAGATGAAACAAGCTGATCATTGCTGAAGCTGTGGAAGTTCCTTGTGGATGTTTGTAAAGGAGTTAGAATGCTTTGATTCTATCCTCATTCTTCCATCTATTAACTGAGTGATCTAGATAAATTCCTTTATGTCTCTTAACTGTGGTTTTCTCCATAATAGGGATTACTACTACTCTTTTGACCTTAGAGCATTGCAGTGATCAAATAAAATTATGTATATAAAGATCAACTATTATACAGATCTAAGGTATTATTAACAACAGGAATTCCTCTCCTCAAGTAGTTTATAATTTTGTGGAGGAAACTGACATGTATACAGATATCTGTATTGCTGATTGGAAGTACTCCTCCCCTACACAGTGTTAAAGTATGAATGGAGCTAGGTGTTTCTGAAAAGATGTGTATTGGATTTATATTAATAATAGTAAAATACAGTCTTTAATCTCGGTAGTTGGCGTCCCGTTTACCCAATGTGTATGCTATTCATTAACAGATTTATTGTAGGAGGGTCTGAGGGCACAGTGCCCCTGAGAACATTGTCAGGATGGGTGGGAGCTTGCGGATTTCTTTTGTGTTTCACTATTCAGATGAACTCAAAGGAGAGTTGAATTCCTTGCTTGTTCTTTCTCCTCTTTTTTAAATTTTAAAATCTCAAACAGAATTATTCCTTTTTATGCCACACATTGGAATTTCTGCTTATTAATTTTCTGAGGCTCTTCTTATGGCATAACTGTCACGTGACTTGAAATTTTATTCCATGTACTCTGTATTGAAGTCACTGAGAACTTCTGTCCACAAAGAAAAAAGTTTTCTTTCAGGGGCACTGATAGGTAGTGAGATACAGTAGTCCCCCCCCCTTATCCGAGTTTTGTCTTTAGTCGTTTCAGTTAACAGCGGTCAACCACCATCTGAAAATACAGAATGGAAAATTCCAAGAATAAACAATTCAGAACTTTTAAATCCTGCGCAGTCCTGAGTAGCGTGATGAAATCTCGCGTCCTCCAACGTGGGATGTGAATCATCCCTTTGTCCAGTGTCTCCACGCTGTATGTGCTCCCCAACCTTTAGTCACCTAGTAGCTGTCTTGATTACCAGGTAGACTGTCACGGTATCACAGTGTTTATGTTCTGGTCACCCTTATTTTATTTACTAATGGCCCCAAAGCACAAGAATACTGATGCTGACAATTCAGATATGCCAAGAAGAAGCCATAAAATGTTTCCTTTAAGTGAAAAAGTAAACGTTCTCAAGTTAATAAGAGGAAAAAAAATTTGTATGCTGAGGCTGCTACATCATTCGCTTCACTTCATCTCATCATGTAGGCATTTTATCATCTTACATCATCACAAGAGGAAGAGGGGTGAGTATAGTACAATAACATATTTTGAGAGAGAAAGAGAGACCATATTCACATAATTTTTATTTAGTGTACTGTAATAATTGTTGTGTTTAATATTGTTGTTAATCTCTTGTTCTGCCTAATATGTTAGTTAAACTTTAGGGATGAATATTTAACAAAAATATAGTATATATAGGGTTCGATACTATCCATGGTTGCAGACATCCACTGGGGGTCTTGGAATCTATCCCCTATGGATAAGGGTGGAGGACTACTGCATCTTTTTTCTTTGCTGCTTTTTATTGCTAAGCAATGTCATAATTTCTTTTAGATATTCCTAATGGTTAGTAGGAAACATTTACTTTGCCTAAAATGCTTTCTTTTTAGAAGATATAAAGCAGGGGTCCTCAAACTTTTTAAACAGGGAGCCAGTTCACTGTCCCTCAGACAGTTGGAGGGCTGGACTATAGTTTAAAAAAAAACTATGAACAAATTCCTATGCACACAGCGGCGGCAAAAACACCCGGCGGGCCGGATAAATGTTTTCGGCGGGCCGCATGTGGCCCACGGGCCGTAGTTTGAGGACCCCTGATAAAGCATAAAGTTGGGTTAACAGTTAACACCTATTCTGCAACAGAACAGGATAAACAACCAACATCTTTGCATTTCAAGGGCAGAGTTTCAAACTTGAGGTTATTGGTTCTGACCAATACATTTTAAAACTTATTAGTGGAATACAAGAAACAGAATGGTAAGTTGGGAGATTTAGATGGTGTCGTCTGCATTCCAACCCTGTAGAATCACTTAAGTTATTAAATAGCCTTGGGTAAAAATGGTATGTTTTCTTGTTGTGCCATGAGAAACCAAGAGACTGATTAGAGATTGGGCTAGAACAGCCCCCCAGAGCTAATCAAGAATGGAGTGTATTAAAATATGGGAATCCTCTTAAAGAACAGGGAAAGAATCCCTTCTTTGAAATAACACATTTTTTTTTTAAATTAAATCTTTATTGTTCAGATTATTACATTTGTTCCTCTTTTTTCCCCCCATAACTCCCCTCCTTCCAGCTCCCACCCCACCCTCCACCCTCACTCCCCACCCACTGTGTTCATCCATAGGTGCATGATTTTTGTCCAGTCACTTCCCGCATCTCCCACACCCCTTTTCCCCCAAGAATAGTCAGTCCATTCCCTTTCTATGTCCCTGATTCTATTATAATCACCAGTTCATTCTGTACATCAGGTTATTTATTCACTTGATTCTTAGATTCATTTGTTGATAGATGCATGTTTGTTGTTCATAATTTGTATCTTTACCTTTTTCTTCTTCTTCCTCTTCTTAAAGGATACCTTTCAGCATTTCATATAATACTGGTTTGGCGGTGATGAACTCCTTTAGCTTTTCCTTATCTGTGAAGCTCTTTATCTGACCTTCAATTCTGAATGATAGCTTTGCTGGATAAAGTAATCTTGGTTGTAGGTTCTTGGTATTCAGCACTTTGAATATTTCTTGCCATTCCCTTCTGGCCTGCAAAGTTTCTGTTGAGAAATCAGCTGACAGTCGTATGGGTATTCCCTTGTAGGTAATTGAGCCTCTTTCTCTTGCTGCTTTTAAGATTTTCTCTTTGTCTTTTGCTCTTGGCATTTTAATGATGATGTGTCTTGGTGTGGTCCTCTTTGGATTCCTTTTGTTTGGGGTTCTCTGCGCTTCTTGGACCTGTAAGTCCATTTCTTTCACCAGGTGGGGGAAGTTTTCTGCCATTATTTCTTGAAATAGGTTTTCAATATCTTGCTGTCTCTCATCTTCTGGCACTCCAATGACTCTGATATTAGACCGCTTAAAGCTGTCCCAGAGGCTCCTTACACTATCTTCACACTTTCGGATTCTTTTTTCATTTTGCTTTTCCAATTGGGTGTTTTTTGTCGAATCTTTGGTTTGATTATTGTACTCCTCTGGTCTGCTATTGGGTATAATATTCTTTATTTCAGTCCGTGTATGCTTACTTTCTAATTTCTTTATCGTAGCATCGAGGGTCTCATTAGTTTTCGTGAGGCTCTGCACAAATTTATGGCAAGCCCTCAAAATTGCGATTCTTAGCTCCATATCCTCCATTTCTGTCATGTTTTTTTGTCTCCGCATCTTTTATGCTTTCTTGGTGCACCCCCTTGTGGTCTCTGTGCGCAGTCTTGTTCTAGCCAAGCCTTAATTGTTGTAGTTAACACTAGAGGGATTTGACCCCCAGGCCGACTGGCTATAGGAATCAGCTGTATGGAAAACGTCTGCCTTCTGGGGAGGCGCTAATCCAGCCTTTGCCTGAGGCGATCGGCAAATGGCTGTGCGCAGGCTTTGGGCGGGGCGGGATCAACAGGGCAGGCGGAGGGAGCAGTTATGGCCACGCTCAGTCCCGTTCCCAGAGGCTCTGCTTCTCAGAACCCCGGCAGCCGCTGCAAACCTCGGAGAGAAAGCTGCCCTCAGGTTCCAACTGATGCCGGATAATCCCGCTTCTCCCGTTGGAGTCTGGGTCCCTAGAGACTCGCCCGGATCTGGAGCCCAGAGTCTGAGACTCACTCCCGACAGAAAACGACAACCGCGCCCTCAGCCACCAGCCCGCTTTGCGCGCACCTCGGTACCTTTGTATTTTCCACACTGCGCCGCCTCTGAGCCTCGATTTGCTGTTCTCTTTCCTTCTAGTTGTAGAGTCTCTCTTCAGCCAGCCTTCCTGTGGTTCTGGGTGATGTCCGTTCAGTCTTTTAGTTGTATTTTTGAAATGGTTGTTTGCGGCAGCGGTCTCCGGTGTTTACCTACGCCGCCATCTTGGTCTCCCCTCGAAATAACACATTTTTTACACATTAAGTCACAAAAGAAAAGTTTTGATATCCTGCTAGTCATTACAAATTATTTTAAGTTCATGAGATTTAATCAGTGGTTATTTAGCTAACTATTAATCATTAGTCTAGAACTTGGGGTTGGTAATACCAGTTGGGTTCTCAACTAAACCAGTTAGTTTTTGCAAAGAGAAAAAAGGCTGTGCCCTGGCTGCTTTGGCTCAGTGGATAGAGCATTGGCCTGGGGACTGAAAGGTCCCGGGTTCGGTTCCAGTCAGGGACACTTGCCTGGGTAGGGGCCTATGGGAGGCAGCCGATCGATTATTCTCTCTCATCATTGATGTTTCTATCTCTCTTCCTCTCTCCCTTCCTTTCTGAAATCAACAAAAATATATTTTTTTTAAAAACGCTATTTCGGAGGCATTACTCTCTACTCCTTAAAAGTTGGCTGTTTAGAGAGATGGCATTGATCTCAAAGAGAGCTATGCAAGAGCATGGTTGACTCACTGGTTGGTACCAATTCCTAATCCTAGAGAAACAGGACTTTTGAGATGAGTCAAGAGTAGCATCTTTGTTCATGAAAAATTAGTTTTTCCCCGCTTTAGCTGATGAAATAAAATTAAGAAATAATTCCATCATTAGGCAAAGAAAGAATGGTCTAGAGATGTATTTTGTGACATGAAGGGACCACATATACTCATTAAAAGGAGAGAAGAAGGTAGCAGAAGATGAGCTAAGTTGAGGTAGAGGTGAGAAATGCAACTTGGTGAAGATGAAACATGGCTTCAGAACCTGGAATTGCTATGGACAGGGTGGCAAAAGTAGTTTACAGTTGTAAGTATACAAAACAGTTTATTCTTGTATTATTATTTATTAATATATTATTTTCCATGTGAACAACTGGAAACCTACTTTTGCCCCACCCTGTATATCTGAAATTTCTTACACTTCAAAATCTGAGAACTGGTGATATAGATGAAAATGCTGTCATATATAGAAAGTCCTCAGTGCTATTCTTTTAGATCCGTAGTTGTAAAATGGTAAGGATGTCTGATTTCTTATTCTTGAGAACTTTACAGTAGCACATCTTTACATTGTCCATTTTGCCTACCATGTCAATATGAAATAATGCATAAATTAATATAGCATGTAGGCTACCCATTAGAACATAAGCTCCATGAGGGAAGGAATTTTTGTTTTGTTCACTGCTTTATCCTTAAAATCTAGAACAGTGCCTGACATACAGTTCAATAAATATCTGTTGAGTGACTGAGAGAATAGTTAAACTATAACTAAAGATTACTCTATTACAATAATTTTCTTGACAGTAAAAATGTTATTTTTTATTCACTCCTTGCTATTATTGCATTTAAAACTCTTTAGAAGATTATGTAGGTCTCTACTATGATAGTAAATTGGATTCTGAAATTGGATTTAAGAGCTATTTAATAATTTAATGATTAGTGAGTAGATTGGACACTAAGTATATCCTTTCTAAGCTAATTCATCCACTGATGTTTTATTAAATTCTGAATATAATTTTAAACAAACAATATTAAGTGATATTTTAGATGGTCATATCATTTGTGGCAGAATTGATTTAGATATTTTAGTGGAAATTTTAAGATGGTTTCAAATTCTCTGGGTGGTGAAATTCTGTAAGGAAGATTGACTAACATACATTTCCTAAAGCAGCAATTTTCAACCTTTTTTTTTTATTATGACACACATAAAACCAATTATTAAAATTCAGTGGCACATCAAAAAAATGTATTATATTTTTTGCTGATCTGACCAAAAAAAAAAAAAAACCAGGTATAATTTTGATTCATACACACCAGACAGCTCTTGTGCTGGCTGTTGTCATTTTTTTTTTATTTGACAACCTAAGGGAAAAGAGGTCAATGCCTCTGATTAAATAGTCAGGTATTGCATGTTTAAAAAATTATTGCAGCACACCGGTGGAAAATAACTGTCCTCAAGAATTTGACACAAGGTGTAAAGCCCTGTATAAACAGCTACATTTGTCCTTATAAGTCGTGAGGCCCACATGGCCAGTCCCATCATGAACCTTGCCCCAATACTACTATTTGATGCAACCATTCCAACCACCTTCATTCTTTGCTTAGATTGGCTGATTGTAATCTTCTAAGGAGTCTGATATTACTTAGTCATGACCAGTTATAAAGAACAATATTAATAAAGAAGGAAGGAAAAAAAGAAAAAGAAGGGAGGAATAGAATAGAACAGAACAGAATAGAATGGAACGGAACGGAACCGAATGAAAATGTGTGGTGTTCCCAGCCAATTGTCAGGTATATTACAAGGAGTTACTAGAGGACCAAGGGATTTGTTTGCATTTTTAAAAAATTTAAAGTAATCATGTTTTTCTGTTAAAGTACTTGTTCTTGATTAATGTTGCTGTGTAGTAAATTATTCCAAAATTTAGGGGCTTAAGACAAGCATTTTCTTATGCTCAAGGTTTCTCTGGGTGGGGAATTCAGACAAAGCACAGTGAGAATGGTGTATCTCTGCCCCATGATATCGAAGCCTTCAACTGGAAATGACACAGCAGCTGAGGGGTTGACTCATCCTGAGATGTTCTCACTATCAAGACTGGTTTCCACTGCAGCTGAATGAGTTGTGGCGCTCACCATGCTCCTGTGACCGGGCACTGACAAGTTCAGTTTGCCATCGCGGGCCTCTCGGAATCCGGACTCCCACAATGCCCTGGGCACTCCTGCTGGTGAAAAAAAACATGTGAGAGGTTGGTACTAAGAAGTGCCTTTCCTGATATCTCTGCTGCTTGGAACTGCTTCTAGAGCAGTCTCTGCTTTTGCCTTGCTTGCTGCCAGCGAGACTGTGACGACAGCACATCCACCCTCCACCTCTAGCCCAGACATCCCCATTTCTACTTAGAATCAAGAGAAAAGCTCTAAGTATCTGGCATTGCCCTAGTCTGCTTTAGTTTTTGAACAAAAAGTTTGCTGGAAAAAGTAAGATATCTTCTGCCAGGAAATCAAGGAGGAAAACAACAAAATCATTTTCTCGATTTTGCTCTAAACTGCCGCATCAGTCTATGCCAAACTAATCAATACCGATTGCACCACCAAACTCCATTGCAAATTCAGCTGTGAGGAGATTCCCTTTCAGACAACTTTGCTGAGAGCAGCTTGGAAAATCGGTGTCCAGGGGTCTGCCACGTTTTCATGCTTGCATTTTGGGCTCAAAATTGGCATTGGGAAGGGGTTACTGAGGGCACAAGGCTGATTCCAGGCCCTCCTTTTAAACGTTCATCTACTTAAGGTCCTAGGATTTCTCTAAAAAAAACACCAAAACCTCTTTGAATGAACAGTTTCATGCTGTGAATTTCTAGTGGGAGATCTTTTCCTTGATATTGACACCACATTTTTCCATGTACTTTTAAAGCAGGGAGTGGGGGAGACGTATTTTGGAGGGGATGTTTTCATCATCATTTTACAGTTTTGTCAGTTCAGCATTTTTTTTTTTGGGTAGTAGTTTGTTGTTGTGTTTTGAGGAGGGTTGGGTTTGTTGGTTTCACTGAAAAATTTAACTACCTGTAAAATCTAAACATGCTTGTTAGTGTCCCACCGATTCGGGACACAAAATGGCTAACACCGGAAGTATGTAGAGAGTTCCAAAGGGGGACTTGCTCACGGCCAGACACGGAGTGTAAATTTGCACATCCTTCGAAAAGCTGCCAAGTTGAAAATGGACGAGTAATCGCCTGCTTTGATTCATTGAAAGGTCGTTGCTCCAGGGAGAACTACAAATATCTGCACCCACTCCCACACTTAAAAACACAGTTGGAGATAAATGGGCGCAATAATTTGATTCAGCAGAACATGGCCATGTTGGCCCAGCAAGTCCAACTAGCCAATGCCATGATGCCCGGTGCCCCATTACAACCCGTGCCAATGTTTTCAGTTGCACTCAGCTTAGCCACCAGTGCATCAGCAGCCTTTAATCCCTACCTGGGACCTGTCTCCCCAAGCCTGGTTCCAGCAGAGATCTTGCCGACTGCACCCATGTTGGTTACAGGGAACCCTGGGGTCCCTGTCTCTGCAGCTGCTGCAGCTGCACCACAGAAGTTAATGCGGACAGACAAACTTGAGGTATGTGGAGAGTACCAGCGTGGCAATTGCAACCGAGGAGAAAACGATTGTCGGTTTGCTCATCCTGCTGACAGCACAATGATTGACACCAATGACAACACCGTCACCGTGTGTATGGATTACATCAAAGGGAGATGCTCTCGGGAAAAGAGCAAATACTTTCATCCTCCCGCATATCTGCAAGCCAAGATCAAGGCTGCCCAATACCAGGTCAACCAGGCTGCAGCAGCACAGGCTGCAGCCACTGCAGCTGCCATGGCTCAGTCTGCTGTCAAATCACTGAAGCGACCCCTCGAGGCAACCTTTGACCTGGGAATTCTTCAAGCTGTACTTCCCCCATTACCAAAGAGGCCTGCTCTTGAAAAAACCAACGGTGCCACCGCAGTCTTTAACACTGGCATTTTCCAATACCAACAGGCTCTAGCCAACATGCAGTTACAACAGCATACAGCATTTCTTCCACCAGGCTCAATATTGTGCATGACACCCGCTACGAGTGTTGTTCCCATGGTGCACGGTGCTACGCCAGCCACTGTGTCCGCAGCAACAACATCTGCCACAAGTGTTCCCTTCGCTGCAACAGCCACAGCCAACCAGATACCTATAATATCTGCCGAACATCTGACTAGCCACAAGTATGTTACCCAGATGTAGAATTTTCATCACTAAACAATCATACTAAAGAGGAAAGGACACAGTGTGCTTGGTTAGAGTAAAGGACAAGGTCATTAGCCATATTGTATATACCGTCCAGCAACCCCCACAAAAACCCCTCAGCCACAAGACATCCAAATATTGCATGTTAACCAGAAGAGGAGACAACATGGAAACCCACTGCACACTGTTGCCTATACACTTTGTACATTTAATTGATATTCGTGCTGAGGTGATATACCTGTCTATAAAAACAAAAAACAAAAAAAAAGACTGAGTTTCATGAGCACAGCATGATGAAGGCTGGGACCTGGGCTGGGACCTGGGCTGGGGCTGTGAGCCAAAGCACCTGTACCTTGCCTCTCCATGTGGCCCAGGCTTCCTCTCAGCATCAAGACTTCAAAGTAGTTGGATTTACATGCTGCCTCCTGGCTCCAAAAGCCAGGAAGTGTTCCCAGGAACAGGTAATGTCATTTCTGCCACATTCTGTTGGTTAGAAGTGAGTTCAAAGATTCAGGGGAGGGGACATACAGTATCTCTTGTTGGAAAGAGTGTTAAAAGAACTTGTAATCATGACATTAGTATTTAGTGATTAATACCAAGAGTTTTATAATAAAAAAGCAAGGTTCCTGCCCAACTATTCCTATTCCCCGTACTCAGATACAACATGTTTTAACTGTTTTTGGTGTTTCTGGTAGTGTCCTCCATAAGTCTAGATAATGTGCTATGCTCTATTTCTTGATATTTAAACTTCAGATAATATCTATTGATTTCCTACTCTGAAAGCTGGATATTTAGCTCATCAATACTACTTCCTATTCATCTCTTTCAACTTTTGTTAGATAGGGATATTTTTATTTCATATAATAATTTTAAATGTAACAATATAAATACAATTTTATATTTAAACATATTTTTGTTCTTGTACTTTTGGCAGATCTCTTGATTTTCCATTTAGTAAGAGGAAGAATGTTTTATCTCCCTAATCTTTCTTCCAGCTCTATACTCCCTTTAACATCAGAACTTCTATCATGTACTTTACTGAAGTTGTTAAAAGTTGTTAAACAGTTGCCTCTGTTCTACAACCACAATTGCAGGCCCAATGGTACAATGCTATGAGGTCATAGGAAGCCCTTTCTTAAATACAGACATCTAGATTCCGTTTTGTTATTCTGCATCGCTTTTTAAAAATTATAAACCTATAGCCCTAACCAGTTTGGCTCAGTGGATAGAGCATCGGCCTGCGGACTGAAGGGTCCCAGGTTCGATTCTGGTCAAGGGCATGAACCTTGGTTGCGGGCACATCCCCAGTAGGAGATGTGCAGGAGGCAGCTGATCGATGTTTCTCTCTCATCGATGTTTCTAACTCTCTATCCCTCTCCCTTCCTCTCTGTAAAAAAATCAATAAAATATATTTAAAATAATAATAATGAAAAAAATAATAATAAAAAAATTATAACCTATTTTACATGGTCTTATTCAGACCATGGCTTTCTTGTAGTTTTCTTTTTCCTGGAGTCTATAATTGCCTTTGTATTTTTTTCTTGCACAGTTTGCCGTTATCACAGCCTAAAGTTTTTTTTCCGAACTCTTCATCATACCATCTGTTTCTATTGACTTGTCTCATTTTCTGAAGTTTCTTTGATGTTTTGGTGTACTCTGGGCTGTTTATTTACTGGGCCTGATGACCAGTTGTCTTCCTGGGACTTTTTGGTCTGCTCCTCTGGGTTGGAGCCACTCATTCCTGCATCATGGAAATGGTTCACACCCTAGTTTTGCTAGTGTACATTTGTGAGTAATTTTCTAAGGAATTGTGTATAAGAGATAAACTTTTTGAACCCTTACTTATTTGGAAACGTTTTTATTGTCCTTTACATTTGATTATGGTTTGACTGTTTTTAGAAGTCAGTATGAAAAAATTTACCACAGAACCTAAACACTGTTGTTCTCTCTGTATAGAGTGTGTCATTGAGTAATCATCTGCCAGTATGATTTTCTAATTAATTTTTCATCACTTTTTTGTCTGGGAGCTGCTATGTTCTTCAGAAATATGTGTCTAGGTATGTTGCTTTTTAAAATTCCATTTGCTGGGCATTTCGTGGGATCTCTCTCTGTGCAGATTAATTTATTTTATTTTTAAAAATTGCTTCTTCCTCTCTATTCTCTTCTTTCTTTCTGAGGTTCTCCTGTTAGGTAGATTTTCCATCTTTCAGTTTGGGACTTCTGAGTGTCAAAGTTCAATCTCACAGATTGGACCTCTATGTGTCTTACCTCCTTTTCCTCTATTTTCTAACTATTTTATTTGGTTTTGTTTTACTCTATGTGCTAAAGAAATCTTTTATATTACTTTCCAAACATCTAATAAATTCACCCTTTTGACAGTTATTTTAACTTCAAAACACCCTTCTTTTTTTGTTCCCTTGTTTTGTTTTGTTTTTAAGCATCCTATCCTATTTACATGGGTGTAACATATCCTTGAATTGCTCTACATTTTTATGAAGTTCTCCAAATTATTTCTGGTTTAGTCAGTGTTTAGTTTTTAACTATTGTTTTTCTTGTTGCTAGATTCCTGAAATGCCTGATGATGTTTTAGATAGCCTTTTGCTTTTTAAAAAAATTAAGCTTATTGAGTTATAATTTCTATACAGTAAAGACATCCATTTTAAGACTGTTTTTTTTTATGAGTTCTGACAAATTTATACACCCATATAACCACCATCATGATTAAGATGTAAGACACTTCTCTTAACCCAAAAGTTCCCTCAGGCCCCTATCCTCTTCTTCACCTGGACCCCTGACAACCACTAATGTTCTATTATTAGATATCTGTCCTTTCTAGAGTTTCATGTACATGGGGTTGAAGAGTATTGTGTTCTTTTGTACCTGACTTTCACAAATATTTCTGAGGTTCATTCATGTTGTTGACTGTTTCAGTAATTCCTTCTTTTCCATTATATACATTTGCCACAATATGTTTATCTATTCACCTATTGATGTTACTTGTGATGCTTCCAGTTTGGGGTTATTGTAAATAAAATGGCTATGAACATTCATTCATGTACAGATCTTTGTGTTGGTATGATGTGCTTTCATTTCATCTGGGTAAATACTTAGAAGTGGTTTGTTGGCTAATATGGCAGATGTATGTTTAATTTAAAAAAAAAACTGCCAGTCTTTTCCAAACTGGTCTACCATTTTATATCTCCACCAGCAACATATGAAGGTTTTATTTGATTTGCATCTTAGGCAATACTTAGGGTATTGTCAGCCTTTTAAATTTTAACCATTGTATTTTAGGTGTGAACTGATATCACATTGTGGTTTTAATTTGCATTTACCTAATGACTAATGTTGACCATATTTTCATTTGCTTATTGTTCATTCTCTTACCTTCTTTGGGGAAGTTAAGTGTTTAAAAACGGGGTGCACCAAAAGGTCATTGGTTCCATTACTGGTCAGGGCACATACCCGGGTTGTGAGTTCAGTCCCCAGTAGGGGCATGCAGGAGACAGCTGATCGATGTTTCTCTCTTATCTATGTTTCTATTTCTCTCTCCCTCTCCTCTCTCTAAAGTAAATAAACATATTGAAAACTGGGTCACTCTGTTGCATTTCTACATTCTGGAATGTCTTTTATATTGCCTTTTTATTTTCTTAAGTGTCTCTCAAAGAAAAGATTTTAATTTTTCTAAAATCTAATTTAGCATTATTTCTTTGATGGCTTGTCCTTTTTTTGGTATCCTATTTAAGAAATCTTTACTTTCCCCAGAGGCACATAGATTCCTTTATATGTTATATTCTAGAATTTTACAGTTTTTGCTTTTATGTTAAGTCCATAATACATTCACGTTAAATCTTTGCATGTGGCTTGAGGTAAGAGTCAAAGTTCAATTTTTTTCCTGTCTGGGTATCCAGCTGTTCTAGCCCCATTTGTTGAAAAGACTATGCTTCTTTATTTCCTTGGCATCTTTGCCAAAAATCAATTGACCATATACTAGTAAATGTGGGTCTATTTCTGGACTCTGTTCTGTTCCATTGGTTTATATATCTGTCTTTTTGCCAATGCCACGATATTTTGATTACTATAGATTTATAATATGGCTTGAAATCAGGTAGCGTAAGTTTTCCAACTTTGTTCTTTTTCAAAATTGTTTTTGACATTTTGCCTGCTGAAATTTTGCTAAAGAATTTTTCCATTTATGTTTATGAAGAATATTGTTATGTAATTTTCTTTTTTCATAATGCCTCAGGTATTGGTTTTGGGATAATGTTCACCTCATAAAATGAGTTGATACAAGTTTCTAGCTCCTGAAGGATTTTCTGAAAGATTTTGTGTAGCATTAGTATTATTTCCTTCTTGCAAATTAATAGAATTTACCAATGTAGTCATCTGGACTGAGCATTTTCTTTATGGGAAAGTTTTAAATTACAAATTGTATTTCCTTAAAAGACATGAAGCCATTTAGATTTAATCACTTTTTGTGATTTGTGTTTTTCAAGGAATTTGTATGTTTCATCTAGGTTTTTTATTTATTAATATAAAGTGTTTATCTTTATTCTCTTATGTTTTTTTAATGTCTATGGAATCTGTAGTAATGTCTCCTTTTGTTTCTGATATTGGTAATTTGTATGTTCTGCCTTTGTTTTTCTTGACAATACAGGTAACAGTCTTATCAATTTTATTGATGGTAAGCCAGTTTTGTGTTCATTAATTTCCTCTATCATTTGTCTATTCCATTGTTATTTACTATTGTTTTTATTTCCTTTTCCTACTTTGTGTTTAAGTTTTTAGTTTCTTAAGATAGAAGCTTAGCTTATTTCTGCAATCTTCTCTTCTAATATAAAGCAGTTATATTGCTTTATTTACTTCCCACAGATTTTGATATACTGTAGTTCCATTTTCATTGCATTCAAAACATTTTAACCTTATTTTGGTGATTTCTTCATTGACCTGTGAATTATTTAGATTTGTGTTTTTAAATATCCAAACATGTACAGGATTTTTCAAATACATTTCCGTCTAATTGAATTCTATTGTGATCCAAGAACAATTCTATTTTATTTTAATCCTTTAAAAATTTCGTAAGTCTTGTTTTGGTCCATATAATCTACCTTGGTACAGGTTTCATTTGATTCATTTTTAATATTTCTTAATTTCCCCCTCATTATGTTCATGTTTTCCTTTAAGTCGTTGCGCATATTCATAATATTTATAGTAGTTGCTTTACTGTCTTTGTCTGCTGTTCCATAATCTTTGTTATTTCTGGGTCTATTTCTATTGACTGATTTTTCTCCTGGTTATGGGCTATATTTTTTCTGTATGTCTGCATGTCTAGTGCTTTTTTATTGGATGCCGAACATTGAGAATATTATATTGTTCACTCCTGGCTTTTCTTCTATTTCTTTAAAGATGTTGGACTTTGTTCTGATGGGCAGTGAAGTTACTTGTGGTTCAGTTTGATCCTTCCAAGGCTTCTTTTTATTTATTTATTTTTTTATGGGGAGGGCTATAGTATAGGCTTTACTGTAGGGCTAGTTTAGGTCCACTGCTAAGGCATTAATCTTTTATGGATTCTCTTCTTTGGCTGCTGAGAACTAGAAAGATTTCTTGCCCTATGTGAGCTCTAGGAATCATTCAGTTTACAACTTTCCTCAGAAGCAGTCTTTTGCCTAGCCTTGTGCGGTTTCCCATGTGATTTCGAAGCACTTTTTCTGGGTAGCTCTTTCTTCAGTACTGTCTCACAAATTTTAGTTACCTCAGCTTCCTTGTCTTCTCAGCTCTACCTGCTCAACTCACCGAAACTGTAGGCCTCACAGGGAGTTCCTTCTCCTTGTGCCTGTGGTCTGGAAATTGCCTCCAAGCAGAGAGCTAGGGAAGCTTATTTCCCCATTTGTTTCCCTTTTCTCAGGGATCACAGTTCTATACTACCTATAGTCCAGTGTCTGAAAACAGGTGTTTCATATGTTTGTCCAGTTCCGAGTTGTTCATAGCAGCAGGAAAGTCTGAACCCTCTTGCTCTCCTACTGCCTTGTGTGTCCATTAGTTTTTATAAAAACTGAGTAGGTATGACTGTGAAATAGGACTTCTTAGCTTTTCCTAGGGCATGGCTTCCATTCCATTACAAATATTTGAGCATGCCGCTGATAATTCACGAACATAAAAGTGATAATACATATACAGATATATATTAAAATGCACAAAACTAACGATTTTGAAATGAGATTAAAATGCCTATAATAAAAAGTATTTTCTTAATGTGTCTCCTGGATTATATGTTCTGCACTTTGGAAACCACTGTAACTTTGGTGACTTTCTCCATCAATTTCTTCCACCAACTGACTTCTATTTATTTTTTATCATCCAGAAAAATCACTAAGCTCTCCTTTTTTTTTTTGATGGGGGGGAAAGATACCTGTCTGTACTTATGGATTTACTTCTTTTACTTCCGCAGTATCTGAGAAAGACTACAGGCAAATATTTGTGATGCCTCTGCCATTATGAACTGGAAGGCCATCTGATATCTTTCTTAAAATAAATTTTTGAATAATTAAAATGTCATCATTTCTTGTAGTTCAATTTGCTTTCCTGAATGAAGTAGAGGGTGGAGCGGCCTCAGAATTGCTTATAAACTGCAAGAGGTTTTTGTTTTTGTTGTTTTTAATGCAGCAGTCTTTAAATTTGGATATGCCAAAGGGCCTGTAACCCAAAGTAATAAGTAGTCTGCATATTTCACTAGGAATGAAAAAATTAAGAACCAGCTGCTTTGGAAAAATATGGGAATCATGTGAGATAGACTTCTCCCCTATTTATGTTACATTCCTTAATTTGGGGGAGCTACAAATAAAGAAAGAATACTATCTCATTCTTCAATTGCTTGTTGTGCCTGGCTATCTAAATTCATTGTTATTCTAGGTTTTCTTACTGTTAGTATACCATCCCTAAAGCCAACAGCTGGCATAAACCTATAACATGCAGTAACTAATATGATATATTGGGAATATTAACCAATTGATTTTTCTTAGGAGAGACAAAGTGGAAAAAAAATAAGCCCACTATTAATTCTTTGCAGGAATTTCCCATGTCTGGTGATTTAAAAGAATAAGTTCTGCATGTAAATGAATCATTGCAAACTTAATTGAAGCTGGTTGGATATTCAAGATTACTCAATGTGGTATGTTTTTGATGGAGATAGGAAGTAAAAGAGCAAGGTCTATAAGATTTGTGTATGTGTGTGTGTGTGTGTGAAGACTCAGCCAGTCATTTAATGTTTCTCACTGAGGCTCATCAAGGTATCTATTGCTTGTTAGCTGTTTTTAAGGGGAAATTTACCCGCACGTTCCTCCCCTCCCCAAATAGCTAATTATATACTGGAAGTTTCAGTACATTGTTCTCAGTTTGTGAAGTCAGCGTATTTCTGGAAGCGCACTGTGAATGTAGTTCTTAGCTGCACTGATGCTTTTGTTTCTCCATCTCTGCAGCCAGCACTGTACTGTAAGGACACAGTTCTATCGCTATTTTTCCCTCACATTTGATGTGGTAGTTTGCATACAGCTGCAGAGTAGACAGTTACCTTTGAAAGGAACATTTGGCTGCTCTAATTTGATTAAAGAAAACCACCTCAATCATTTCTAAACTGAGAACGTTTTCATTTTAACTTGGCAGTAGGAGTTGGGAATGTATTCACTGCACTTAGATATGTGGGGGAGCAGACAGGGGACAAAACCAACAGCTTGAATGAAGAAAGCTTTGGTGCAATTTTTTCTTTTTGAGGCAAGCAGTGTTATATGGGATTGATTCTCTTTCTCTTTCCCTTGCAAATTTTCTGGAGCCATGATTTTCACCTCCATCTTCTTTTCACGGTTATTTTCTCAGTAATTCCAATAAACCTATTTTGGCAGGGGTAGATTGCCAGCCTAATAGGATTTGAAGGATTTTGAGGTTCTTAAAAATTATCCCATGTTTATATAGAAACAGAACCCCAAATCATAAATGACTATGCATCGCATGCGCTTTCTTGGCTACTGTTGGAAATGGACTGAAAGGCCATGGGTACGTAGACCAAGGGTTGGAAACTTAGTTGTATGTAGCTTGTGTAGAAGAAAATTGCTCCCCGTAAGACGCCTATAGCCCTAGTGCTGGGCATTTATCTCACATAACGTGTATTTGCTTCTGAGATAGAAGTTCTAATCGCTCGGTTGTGTATGACAGTTGAAAATTTATTCTGCTTATCGTGGCGTGGCATCAACTTTATACATATGTTATTGCAAATGCTTGAACACGGGCTTAATATCTGTAGGTTAGACCATGAACAAATTCACGAACCATAATTTCATAATTTAATGTATGGTGTTTTGGGAAAAGTACTATCCTGGCATCTCAGATTTTAAAATTTGAGCATGAAATTTTAAAAAGTTTGAGGGCACACATGAGGTCTTGGAAACAAAACCACATTATTATTTATTGATCCTTGGATATTATTGATAACCTAAGAGTGGAGTTCAAATGTGGGTTCACATTCTCTTTCTACGATGTGACTCTATGACTTGGCCATATTATGCTTCTTACCGCTAAGCTTCAGTTTCTTATTTTGTAAAATTAGGACACATATTAAATGTGTTTAAGTTCCTGTTATGTGCTCGACACTTGGCACATATTTAGTTACCTCACTGCCTCGTTCTCTCATCCTTGGTACAACCACTCAGCTACTTGGAATGTTTTGAAGAAGAGTGATTTTCTTCTGAACTCAGTAAAGTCCTCTTCAAATTCTAACGTTACGTGCGTCTTTTATAATCTTGAAATGAAATTATTAAGTCCAGCAGGAATCTGTCAGGTCTGCCTAGTATTCCTATAGATAACAAACCACAGTTGCAAGACCTGGGCATTGTGAACATGGGAACTGTTCAATAATGTTTGTTGGATAGACTTAGGTTGTCATCTTGAATTCTTTTCCATCTTCTGCCATCTTTAGATGCTAGAATCATCTCCACATTTCATCATAAGACTTAATGCACTTGAAGTCACTCTAGTCTGCTTTTTTGAGAGCCAAGAGCAGTCTTTCTGTTTTGTTTTTATATACAGTAGAAAAGTGTAAATCTTTTCAGTCACTTTAATGTCATCTAAGTGTACAAAATGGTAAAGGAACTACAAAGATGATTGCCCAAAGGCCTCTGGATCTGGGAACTCATGGTTTTTCTAGTAGATAAAACTTGGTAAATGTTATTAAATCCCTCACTAGCTCACAATGCTTATTTGTCCCATAATATAACTGAATAATTTACTGCAATGCAATAAAATATTGCAAAAAGTAATACTTGCTGTTTTTGTTTTGTTCCTTTACCACAATTATAACATGAAGTAGGATTTAGAAAATTGATTGCTAGTGTTTGAGGAAAAGTTGATTTTATTTGAATAGGTGTTTGGAGACCTGTGGGGATTCTGCAGAAAAATGCTAAATGCTGATTTTTTGTGTGTCATTTTAAACTTCCTTTTTTCTCGGTAAAGTATCATTGTGATATTTCTCATATATAATTGTTTTTTATAAAAGTTTACTTTTAGATAGCCCAGTACTGTTGAATCCTGTTAGTGTTCCCAGGTTTATTGTCTTGTGTGGACTCTAACCTGGGTGCAATGTACACATTCAAATTCAATGAAATTATTGAACATTTTTAATGAAATACATAGAAGCTAGACTAAGACCCAGGGTTTGTTTTATTTTATTTAGAAACTAGAGGCCCAGACCCTCAGCCTGGTCTGCACCCTCTCGCAATCCCGGACCCCTCAGGGGATGTCCGACTGCCGGTTTAGGCTGGATCCTGCAGGGATCCCTCTCTCAACCCGGGACCGCTGGATATTAACTGCTCACCTGCCTGACTGCCTGATCATCCCTAACCTCTCTGCCTGCCTGCCTGTCTGATCACCCCTAACTGCTCACCTGCCTGCCTGATCGCCCCTAACCGCCTCTGCCTCAGCCCCCACCACTGCGGCTTTGTCCAGAAAGATGTCTGGAATGACGTCCGGAAGGTCGTTCGGCTGTTCGGTCTAATTAGCATGTTACGCTTTCATTATTATAGATAATGAAAGTGTCATACCTTTTTGCATGACTGAAGCACACTTACTTCTTAGTAACATAGTTACTCTCACAGCAGGAGTAATGGAAGTGAGGAAGATTGTTTTTCCCATTTTGTAGATAAAGAAATTGACACAGAATTTAAATGACCTGTCAAAGGTCACCTGACTCCTGGTGTTTTCTCTCCTATTTTAGAGTTTTCTATCTAGTATTACAAGTGTTTTAGTTATGCAAAGATCATTTGAATATGACTGTTTCGTTAAGTCCTGTTTGGTAATTAAATACACATAAACTGAATGCTGAAAAAGACATGTCGATTATTTGAGGAGGAAACTCTTCTGTTATCAGAAACAAGAGGTATAATGAAATTCCATATGTGTGTGTTAATTTTATTTATTTCTTTTGTTAATTTTTTTTTAAATGGTTTGTTGTAATAGCCATAAGTAGAGACAGATACACCTGGAATGAGAACTGTGACATGATGTTATTTGTTATTCATGTTGCTCCTCAACTTGGGGCATTCAGCTCTTCGTTACCTACCCTAGCCCAGTGAGAAAAGGAAGGAAGAGTGACAGGTCAAAGGAAGTATGCTCTCCTCTGAATCTGGCACCTGAAGTGCTGACAGCAGTGTCACTTGGGCTCACGATGACTCAGCACTTCCTGGTTTCTCTTTGCAGCCCTGCTCAGGCTAATAATATTCAATGACCTTGGTCCACATTGAGGGTGTCAGGGAACCTTGGGTTTCCTCATCATCAAAAATTTGAAATCAGAAATCATTCCTTCCTTTTGGTTTTTAATTAATTAATGGTATTAAGTATAAACCATTAAACTCCACGCTGGATTAGGTGATATTTTTTTTCGGGGGGGGAGTCTTTTATCTTTTTTATATTTTATTGAATTTATTGGGGGACATTGGTTAATGAAATTATATAGGTTTCAGATGTACAATTCTGTAATACATCATCTGTATATTGTATTGTGTGTTCACTGACCAAAGTCACGTCTCCTTTACTATCCACTACCTCCCTCCACCCCCTTTCCCTCTGTTAATCACCAGATTGTTGTCTGTGTCCATGAGTTTATTTTTTCCTTAATTTCTTCACCTTTTTCACCCAGTCCCCCAAATTCCTCTCCTCTGCCAGCTGTCAGTCTGTTCTCTGTATCTGTGAGTCTGTTTCTGTTTTGTTTGTTAGTTTATTTTGTTCATCAGATTCCACATATGACTGAAATCATAAGGTACTTGTCTTTCTCTCGCTCACTTACTTCTGTAGGTAAAATAAGGACCTGCTCTCCAGGTCCATCTATGCTGACACAAAGGGTAAGATTTTCTTCATTTTTATGGCCAAGTGGTATTCTATTGTGTAAATGTGGCACAGCTTTTTTTTCCACTCATCTATTGATGGGCATATGGGTTGCTTCCAAATCTTGGCTATTGTAAATAATGCTGCAATGAACTGATCTTTCAGATCAGTGTTTCGGGTTTCTTCAGATGTAGTCCCAGAAATGGAATCGCTGGGTCATAAGACAGTTCCATAATGCCTTCCACAGTGGCTGCACCAGTCTGCATTTCTACCAGTAGTGCAAGAGGGTTCCCTTTGGCCACATCCTCGCCAGCACTTGCTGTTTGTTGGTCTATTGATAGCCATTCTGACAGGTGTGAAGTAATATCTCATTGTGGTTTTAATTTGCATCTCTCATAATTAGTGACATTGAGCATATTTTTGTTCTTAAGATGTTCACAATCTAAGGAAGTAGCGTTGGCCTTGAACTATAAATAAATATATCCTTACCTCAATTTAAAGCAGTCCTATTATAATTCATTTGGTCTTTGTATTGTTTCTGTGCAGTCAGCCGGGGCAGCAATGGAAGGAAATGAAGTTCAAACTACAGTTGCAGTGTATTTGCTATTTAATTTTAGGACAGGCTTAGTGACCAAACAGGGAAATAGTGGATCTGTTCAGTGGACCCTCATCCCTTTCTGAATAGTCCAGAATACAGCCTCTTTGTGAGTAAAAGCAGAATGTTTTCATTAGTTAGTTATATATCTAGAACTAACCCACATTGTTAGACTCTACAGTATTAATATTGAGCCATCTGGAGATTAAATATTTCAGAAAACCTAGAAAATTCTAGAAAATCTGGAAACCTCTTTACCTCTTTTCCTGGGTTACTTATTTATCATTAATTACAGGACATGGTTGAGAGTTTATCCATGTTGACAACCAACTTGGTTTAAAACTTATTAAATAATTTAAAAACCATTTTATAGATTATCCAGACATGAAGTTTCTTTAGAAATATATTTTTATTATTGAAGTCCATTTTAAAGCAGTAGTTTACAGTGAAGAAATGCATACCTATATTATAGCAAGAATACTGCTATATTTAAAACATATTTATTATTAAATGTTTCTTGATGTGTTTTTCATCTTTACAGAGGTCTCTAAATAGGAAGAATTTCTGGGCCTTTAACTGCTTCCAAATAAGCAAAAGTGAAAATTCCTACAGAAAACATAGCCCTGACCTTTTTGCACATGTAATCCAAATAAAAAGTTAGCTTTGAAGTGGCGTCTTGTTACATAATCATACTGAAAAATGCAATGATATGGATTCCTTTGAGTATCTTTCATTTGGAAACATTTTGCTTATGTGACTATCCTACCAGCTGAAAATAGATTATGTTCTGGACATTCATATAATCTCCTGGTCTCAAAATACTTGAGAAATTACACAAGGAGCTTCATTCCAAAGCATAAGATTTTCAGAATGGTTCAGGCTATTGGAAAGTTGAATGTGGGATTTCACACCATTGATTATTAAAATAAAAAGCAAATAATAGGAGAAGATAAACAGAATTTGCAAGCCCACTTTTTGCCAGGCAGAACATCTGTCCAATCAACAGTAAATTACTTGAAACAGCATTTCCTTTCTAGAAGGTGGTTAATGTGTGAATCATTTTTTTCAGACATGCCTGTCAGCATTTCCACCAAACTATGGGCCAACTCGACATACAGAACAAAGAATAATGATCAATATAGGAGAAAGCACACAAAACCCCTTCTTGTCTTATGTGTTCTCTGAGATGCTGCTATAGAAATCTGAGAATGTGTAGCATGTGCTCAAGACTCCATGTTTCTGGTGCTGCCCACAATATAATAACAGACATTTTGATTCCTTTTTTGCTTTTTCTCATCTGCTGACTTAGTGAGCACTCTGCATCTTGAGCTGTAGCAAGGAATTCTATTTAATTATGACTAAAAAAAATACCAAATGAAATTTCTAATTTAAACATTTGACATTTGTAGGGAAGTCTTTTTCTTAACTTTCATAATTAAGGAATTGAGCAGTTCCATGAAAGAAGGCTAATTCGTAGAAAGTTGGCATCTCTTCTGTGCATTAGTCCCTTTTTCAAAGAATTAGCCTATGCCAAAATATATTTAACACTAAAACTCATAATTTAATACTTTGTCGTTTGACAAAATATTTCAAGATTCATTGTTTATTGCAATCCTTATGGCCACTTATGAACACTCACTATGCCTGCTATTAGAGAATTCTAGTTAATAAAATGTTTACTTTCTTATATGGGTTGGCTATTTGTGATAGGTGAGGGAAGGCATTTTGTCATGTCTATTTAAACAAAATCAATTGTATTATGTTTTGGTTAGATACAAATTTCACTCTTAAACTTTTCAGATTATGGAGGGAAAGGTTGAGAGGTTTAGATAGTAATAGTGAAGGGCAAGCAGAAGTTTTGATGAGGAACAAAATAATGAAAAAGAAAAAAATATATAGGAAGAAGAAATTTCTGTATGGATAAATAGAATAAAAACCAAAAATATTAGAAGAAATCAAAGTAAATAAATTATTTCTTAGTTTTGAAATTTAATTAAAAGATCAAAATTAGCCGAAACCGGTTTGGCTCAGTGGATAGAGTGTCAGCCTGAGGACTGAAAGGTCCCAGGTTTGATTCCGGTCAAGGGCATGTACCTTGGTTGCGGGCACATCCCCAGTGGGAGGTGTGCAGGAGGTAGCTGATCGATGATTCTCTCTCATCGATGTTTCTAACTCTCTCTCTCTCTCCCTTCCTCTCTGTAAAAAATTAATAAAATATATTTTTTTAAAAAAGATCAAAATTAGTAGGGCAAAAAACTTCTGTTTCTGCAAGAGTATCTATAGAATAAACAGAAAGAAGAAATGAAGTTAAAGGGGAAAAGGGAAGGAAAAAACATGCCTCAAAGTACAAAGGGGTAATATAAATTAAAATTAGTTTGGCTTTAAAATTGGTAGAAGCTACAACTTCATGATGCTTTATCTTAAATTGTTGACCTGTTGCCCAGAACCTAAACAAACACACATTTGTTTTGTTCTCTTCATAGTCTGTCTCTTGTGGGAAACGTAAGGTAAATCCATCTTGCATTCATCCAGCTTTTGGTTTTATAGTAGAAAAATACAGATAAAAGAGTTGTTCTACTTAACAAGCAAACAAGATATTTTTGGTTTATTCCACAGGTTGTAAAATTCCTGTTGGTTTTTATTGTTGGTTTTATTATACCTGGTATATCCTGTGCCCATTTTCTGGTTACAGAGAAATTCGTTTTTAGATTTATTTTTCAATTATAGTTGACATACAATATTGTTAGCTTCAATTGTATAAGGTTATAGAGGAAATTGGGTCCTGTTATGTTAAAAGTTGAACTGATGCCCGGGTAGCATGGCTCAGTGGTTGAGCGTTGACCAATGAACCAGGATGTCATGGTTTGATTCCCAGTCAAGGTACATGCCCGGGTTGCGGGCTCAATCCCCAAGTGCTGGAGGCAGCCAATCAATGGTTATCTCTCATCATTGATATTTCTGTTTCTCTCTCCCTCTCCCTTCCTCTCTGAAATCAGTAAAATATATTTTAAAAATATAAAGAATATATGGAGAGTGAACTCTCTCCCTCAATAGCAGTAGTTCTCAGCTGAGGGCAAATTTGCCCTGAGGGGACATTTGGCAATATCTGCAGATATTTTTTGGTTGACAGCCTATATATGCTGGTGTCTAGTGGGTAG
Organism: Myotis yumanensis; assembly: GCF_028538775.1. Taxonomy (NCBI): domain Eukaryota; kingdom Metazoa; phylum Chordata; class Mammalia; order Chiroptera; family Vespertilionidae; genus Myotis; species Myotis yumanensis. The sequence goes on along the minus strand of NW_027223760.1, from coordinate 47,240,434 downwards.
AGGCTAATGATGCTGCTAAAAACCGAAAATGCACAGGGCAGCCTCCATAACAGTTATCTGGCCTCAAATGTGAACAGTTACAGGTTGAGAAAACCCTAAGCTACAGCATTGTGTGGACACCACCATCAGCATTCTTCACCACCTAAAGGAATGAGAACATGAAAAAGTAGTGCATTTTTTTAATGATCACACATTATAAACTTCTGAGCAGTGGGGACTGTGGCTATGTACGCGAACCAGAATAGTCTGACTGTTGAAAAGATATGTGATAGTGCTTGTGTAATAAACGGGCACTTTATGTCTTTGTGCCTATGGGAGGAGAGGACAGTTAAGTAGAGTGACTGTGCATATCCCACGACTTTAGGAAATGACAGGCATCTGCTAACCCAGAAGGATGTATCCGAATATTTTTAATAAGTCACATTTTTAATATGCTAGAATTCCTCCAAAAGGATGGATAGTTATACTAGAATATTGAAGCAAACATTCTTCTTTTTCCATATATTTTGAAAGCTTCCCTGAAGCATACTTGATCATTTGAAGGCATAAGAATACTTTGCTTTCCCTCCTGAAATTAACTTTAGAGGTACTTTTGCTGTATTCGGTGGCAGAACGGTATGGTGGGGAAAGGATTGTTCCCAGGGAGAACCTGGGCAGGTCATCTTAACCATTCCCTCCCTCAGTTTTCTCATTTTCAAAAGGCAGGACTAAGGCTTGATGACCTCTAGCTTTAAAATTCTACATTGCTGTAATTTTAGTTTCAAGTAATAAAAAATAGATTGTTTATGCAAAGTCTTTTATGAGAGAAACTTTGAAGGCGTTAATTATTCCACTTTGATTCTTTGAAACTTCAGAAGTACCCCTTCCTACAAAGGCGTACGTCCATGTGTGAGGAAAGAAAGGAATTCCTGTGATAAATAGAAGTTGTCCCCCACCTCCAAACAAAATAAAGAGTCAAATGAAATTTATAACTGATTCTAAAATATAATTGTTAGCTAATTTTGAAGTTTTTCCACTTGTGTGCACTTAAGTATAAAGAAGATAATTTAATAGTACCAGTATTACAGCATTTTCACCCAATTTATGTTAAGGTAGCTGTTTCAGCTCTTAAGAAATTTCCTGTTTGCAAAGGTGAAATGAATTTGGAAGCTTTATTAAGGTTTTCAGTTTACCATTTAGTAAGTTATTGGGCTCTGAATGAAATGATAAAGATTTCCAGTTTACTGGATGGAAAATTAAATGGAACTTTAAGAATTTTCTCCTTTTTTTATTCCTAAAGTTTGCAGTTCATATTCGATGCAATATTATACTGAGTGGCCAGATTATTATGACCACCCCATCAGTAATTCATTGACACTTCCAAAAATACTGAATATTGAAAAATTCCTAAGAAAATACTCTCAAGGTCTTATTATTATTATTTGCATAACTAATTCACTTCATTGTACTGATGGGGTAGTCATAATAATCTGGCCGGTCATCATAATCTGGCCACTCAGTGTATAGTATCACAGGAAATGAAGCTTGTTTCTGTGGTGTCTCTGTTCTGATGAGACTGGGGGATTAGTTCTGGTATATTCTAATTTCCCTGGGCCCTGACTGGCTGATGGGATTGCTTGAATTGACGATGCTTTAAGGATGGACTCAAAGATGCTAAGAGCATTTAGCTACAGTTTGGATCTCACTCCCAAAGTGTATTTTGCTTACAGGGTATAGTAGTATATGACATGGCATACACTCATAAAATAGTGCCTTAGGTGACTTTCCATTCATCAGAGGTTAACTGAGCACCTCCTGAGTGCAAGGCACCTACTACAGGCAATATAATATGCACATGAAGAATCAAAATGTGTATGGTTCAGTCCCTGCCTTATCTAAGTGGGGTAATTATAAGTGAGCTTATAACGTAGAGGACCAATGCAAACTACTATAATGCAAAGAATCTATCTACACTAATAAAAGAGAAATATGTAAATTGGTCGTGATTCTGCTACACCCAGCAGCCAATCAGGATGGGCATGCAAATTAACCCAACAAAGATGGCGGGTTTAATTTGCATATGCAGGCGCGAAGCGAAGGCTAAATATGACTGAAGACTGAAGAGGCTTGGCTTCTCCACTGCAGCTGGAGCGGAGAAGCCAAGCCTCACTGCAGCCGGAGGGGAGAAGCCTAGCCTTGCTGTGGCCGGACCAAAGGCCTGGGTCCCGGGTGCCGGAGGAAAACTGGTGCCGGCAGCCAGGGGAAGAAAGGCCTATTGTACGAATCTTCGTGCCATGGGCCTCTAGTATATATATATATAAAAGCCTAAGCAACCGGCCAACTGGCCGGTAGCAATGACACACACTGACCACCAGTGGGCAGACCTTCAACGCAGGAGCGGAAACCACAGGCATGGAAACATGGAACAGACTGATGAATCTCAGAGGGAAGTGGGGAGGGGGGAGGGTGGGAAGAGATTAACCAAAGATCTTACATGCATACTAGAGTCCCGGTGCATGGATTCATGCACGGGGGGCAGGAGGGTTCCCCTCAGCCTGGCCTGCAGAGATCGGGATGTCAACTCTCTGACATCCCCTGAGGGGTCCCGGATTGCGAGAGGGCACAGGCTAGGCCAAGGGACTTCACTGGTGCACGAATCCATGCACCAGACCTCTAGTAAAGTATAAGGACCATTCAGAGGTACAAATACAATTCTTAAGAAGAAGAAATTGTTTAACTTGTGGAGCAGGAATGTTAGGCTCCAAGTAAGAGGTTATGAGCAGAATCACAAACGTGGAGATGAATGACATGATGCATGATGGAGGAGCCTGAGGTGCCAAGTTGACCAGAGTGTGAAGAGAAGGGGAATAGAAGAGATATGCTCAAGTGGTGTGGTCAGCAGATGGTAAACCTGGTTGAAATAGAATCTAGAGACAAACAAACTATTTAGGAGATGGGCCATTTCCTGGGGAGAGGGAAAAATGATGGCCTAAAGTGGGGGTAGTTCCCTGAGAATGAGGGTAGAAGTTAAATATGAGAGATAGTCTAGGTAACAGACTGGGTATGTGGCTGAACAGGTTATAGAGTTAACAAAATGAATTGCAGTGTTAATCTTGAGTGAGGGGATGGTGGTCCCACTGTTAGAAGTAGGATTCACAGGAGGAGGAACGGGTTTGAGGGAACACTGATGAGTTCTATTTTGAACATGTTGAGTTATATGTGCTTTCAGGAAATAACCAAGGCAGAGTTATACTTAAAGTATAAGAAATCAAGAGCTCCAAAGAGGAGTCCAGAAAACCTATAACATTCTTAAAGGAGACATAGATATCTTGAGTCCCACACTTGGAATGCCACTCCTGGCATCGTATGTCCCACAGAAGCAACCCACACATGCCCCATGTGAAAACTGAGCAAGTGACTATGCTTGTGTCACCAGCTAAGTGACGTTCATTCACACCAGCCTTCACAGCACAGGTGGTTCAGGTAGTGCCTCAGACACAATTGCCATCATCAAGGTCACTGGCAAATAGGGTCCTAATGTTGCATCAGTGACTGGGCTAGGACGCCCACATTTTAAGGGGGAAATAAGACTGAAAATGGAAACTTGGAGATTACCAGCATTTAGGATTGAAGGAGGAAAAAAAAGACAGAGACAAAGGCAGAAGCCAGAGAAGTGAAGCGTGAAATAGGAGAAAACTCAGAGAAGGCATGGGAGGGGAGTGTTTTAAGGAAAAGGAGGCATTTCATTCAGGTATCTCAGGTGCTGCCAAGGGATTGAAGACTGCACTTAGTAGTGGGCAGTTAATCAGTACCCATATGAAGACAGATTTTGCTGGAAGAGAGAGAACAGAAGCCAGTTAACAGATAGCAAAGGAGTGAGAAAGTGTAGCACAAAGTGTAGACTATCATATAAACGGGGGGGAATGGAATGTTGTTGGTTGAATGACAACCAGATTGAATTAAGAGTAGTACTAGTATAATATTTTTGTTGTTATACAAAGGAAATATAAGTATGTTTATAGATGTATAAGAAGGAGCTGGTGGAGGAGAAATTGAGGAGGAATGATAGGGAGTAAACATTGATGAAAGGAGGGCTTATCAGAGGGTGGAGGGCACAATGGGTCGGGAGACACCTCTCCTTGGAGAGGAGGATACTTTCCTATGAAACATAAGGGACAGAAGATCCATAGATGAGGCAAACAGCTTTGATTTTCTTCTATTACAAGAGAGGTGAGGCATTGGGAGCCTTACATGAGGGCTGAAGGAAGTGTCTAGAATTAGGCCGAGATGGTGGAAGAATGAAGAGCCACAGGTTGAAGACCAGGAAGTGAGTTGGCTGTCCTAAGAGGGATTTGAGTGAGTAGAAGAATATAAAGTGGTCAACACCCGCCCTGACTGGTTTGGCTCAGTGGATAGAGCGTCGGCCTGCGGACTGAAGGGTCCCAGGGTCGATTCCGGTCAAGGGCATGTACCTTGGTTGCGGCCATATCTCCAGTAGGAGGTGTGTAGGAGGCAGCTGGTCGATGTTTCTAACTCTATCCCTCTCCCTTCCTCTCTGTAAACAATCAATGAAATATATATATTTAAAAAAATAAATAAAAATAAAAAATAAAGTGGTCAACACCCTTGGAGTCCCTTAGCCACAGAGAGACTGTCCCTCATTGATAAATGAGGGCTTTGTAACGTGCTCAAGGCATGCACCAAGAGAAGCCTCATGCTTTAAAAAATAGCTCTAATAAATTAAATAAAAACTAAAATACTTAAGAATAAGTTGTCATTGTCATCATCATCTCACAACCAATCTTTAATTGGAGCACGTAACATGTCCCAAGCTCTAGTATGCCTATAATAAATGGTTTTATCTTCACAGCAACCCTACTGTATAGATGAGTTTACCTTGAAGTAATTTCCTTGTTTTTCAGTATTTGCTCATTGTTTAAAAGCTCTAGATATACACACAGACAATTTTTGGTATATGCAAAGAGTGGATTAATTAACTTATGTGTAGACACTTAAAAATCATTAGGGTGACATTTTATAAAAAGTAAGAACTCTTTTATTTAGCCAATCTGTCGAAAGTATTGTGCTTAACTGAGCTTAGTAATAAAACTTGGGAGAGCCTCCCATAAAACACAGTTACTATTTGTTGAATTCATGTTTCATCAAAATGTTAACTTGGAGTTGAAATGCAAAAGAAGAGATTTGATACAGCATTTTGACATTTGACATTTCAAAGTAATTTTATTAGATCATCAAACTATGAATTATTGAAGATTTCCTACTATAAACAGTTTTTTTCATTATCTTTCTTTGAATTTGAAACAAGTTGCATGCATTTGCCTGGAAGAAGATAAATTTATACAAAGATTTGGCACTATGTTTTCTCTGCTTTTTATTAATGAATGCTTTTGTTTAGTCTTACATCAGATGAATAGGACAAATTTGTGTTTTGAATAGCTAAAGCCAGGAACAAAATTCTCTTGTAACATGTTGACAGAATTCACTTGAAAAGTCTAATCTTACTCAGGGTGAGTAATTTTCAGTGTATTTCTACCCTAGCACACCCAAAATAGGAAGTAGACTCATCAGCTATAGTGGGTCCCCATGACGGTGACTCCAGTAACTTCCTAAGGGGACAATCTAGCTAACTGGCCATATCTCCAGTGTTAGCACATCCAAGGTGTACAAGAACCCACTGTTGATTAAGTGGCTGATTTTCAGTGGAGGGTAAGGAAGAGGTGGTTGACAAGGCCCTGGAGGGATTTTATATTATCAGGTCCTCACCCTCCAGTGTTTCCCGCCCCATGAGACAATTTGCAATGAAAACAATTCAGTATTGTATAAATTAAGTCTAAGAATTGGCCTTTTCAGAAGCGTTCATCTGTGCTGCCCAAAGAGATGGTTTCTTTAGAAGTTCTTCTAGCAAACCTGGGTAAATACATCCTCAGATTGTGCTTTTATTCTTACAGTTTAAAAGTTTCATAAATTAAAAGTCAAAATGCAGAAACATCCTATTGCCATGTGAAGAAAAGGTATGTCTCAAGGTCAAGGTAATCACTGCTGCCTTTTCAGGAGGCAGGCAGAATGATGGCTGGCTGCTCACACACTGGGAGCCAGTTCTGTGGTGTGGCTGCCATGTTCCAGGATCCACCTGGTATTAAAGCTGGAAGCCTGATTTTATTAGTATACCTAGAGGGATTGAGAGTCCAGAGATGGTGGACACATGCCAACCTCACAAGGAACTGAAGTTTGAACCAAAATGTTCATGAACTCTTTTCCACTAAAAGCCGTACTTTTCAAGTGTACTGGGATTTGCCAACGAAGGCATTGCCTTCCTGGCGTGCTCATCTATGGGAAAGCCACATTGTAGTGAGACAGTTGATTAGTGAGTGTTGACTCCATGAAGGGAGATGGCTGATGATCTCATTGTCTGATGGTCTCAAGCCCTGTGCCCGAAATATCCATCTTGACTGTAGAGAAGGCAGTTCTATTTGTCACACAAACTCCTCCCTCACTTATGACAGGGTCCAGGCCACCCTGCCAAATTATGTCTTCTCCAGACAGCTTTTATATAGATAAAATATAGGCTTTTTGCAAAAGTAAATTCAATTGATTATATTGCTCTCTGTTAGTAGCCATCACAGCCTCGTCTCTTATGTTTGGGATGGTCATAGTCTCTTGGGCCTTTTCTGCTGATAACTCATCACCTATATTTTTATTTCCCCTACTTCAGTCATTGAGTTTTCCCCTTTAGTTTGGTTCAGGGACTACCACATATTCTGTCACATGTCCTACTTATGGATACTTCTGTGTCTGTTCACTGAAATAACTTCCCTAAAATTAACCTCTTAGAGATAACTTTTTGACATATAAGTTATACTGGTCTTTGAAAAAGGTTTCACTGATATTAAGTAGAGTATTTTAGAGTTCTCTATTATTTTACTTAGCTGTGTCATTAATACACACTAAATTATATACTTTGAGGTTTTACATTTTTTATAAATGAATTTTTTGAATTCTAAACAAATAATAGTATATATTTAAGGGGGAATTGTCCTACTCTTACCAACTCATTTTTTTCCTTTAAGAAACTGCTATCCTAATTATAAATACACTGTATACCTAAAAACAAAAGAGAAGTAAATATCCAAGGAGGGGGTCAAAAACAATATAATATATTTATAATAAATAAACAATATTTATACAATTAGTAACCTGTGAAATACAATTTTCCCTCTATTCTATGAGAATGATTAAAAAGACTAAGAAGAGACTAACTTATTGGGTTTAACATCATTTTAGCATCTCAAAACAAGTCAGTAAAAACTGTGAACTCATACAACTACTTACTGTCTGCTCATTTCTCTGTTAAAGGGTAATGTGTAGCTAATTTTGCTTTTTGGTTTTACTTCTAACAAAGAAATATAAGCCAAGAAGGCAGTGATTAAATATCCACATGTCTATAACTGTAAAAGTTGCATAAATATGTTCATTCCTAGGGTTATATTTTTCTAAAGTATTGTTCATTACCTAACGACATTGAAATTCTTTTCCTTTTTCTTTTTTTTTTTTTGGTAGGATAGGATTTCTTTTTCCAGTTACTTTCAGTTGCTGGTGATGTGGCCTTTATTCTGTATTTGATACCATTGTTCTGTGTTTACTATTTCCCATCTTAGTTCCAGGGGGCATTCTGTAGATAGTGGTCTTATACTCAAGTAACTGATGCCAGGTAATAAGGGAGTGGCTTTAAGTAGAGTGAAATCCTATTAACAGCTAAGAAACACTAGTAACTGATGTTAGCAGAGATGTGCTTATCAGGCTGATGTTTAGATCTAACTTTTGTAGGTACTAATTCAAAATGCGTTATGTAAAGATCCATCAAGTTCTAACTTAAAGACTCGTTAAATTGAAATAGATGGATAGTCTTATGTAGAGAATTGGACAAACTCTTTGAGGAACAGTTCAACATGATGGGCTTATTGATGTGTCAAGATTTAGACCTGAGCGAAATAGTGTGATTGAATGTGTGCCATGACACAGATTAGTTCTCTTCTATTTTGATAGTGCCCTGAACCCAAACTGGGGCAGGGCTTACCTAGCATGTGATGTAGGGTATGAGGTTGTTTCTTTCAGGGAGTTTGCTTTTTGTAGTTCCTTGGAAATTTCTCAAAATGGTGGGAGAGTGGGACATGTTGTCATGTTAAAATATTTAGTGACCTAGTTTGGAGCTAAGTATACTTTTGTAGAAGCAAGATACACGGGAGATTTAGGATTTGCTCCAACAGCTAAATGAACTCAAATGTATAACTGAATGTAAATTGCTTTGAAAGTTGTGCATCACAAGTTAATAGATTCTAGACTTTGTTTTTCCTTCCATGAGCCAAGCATTCCTTGGATTTAGGGGTGGGTTTAAATTAAAGAGTAGCAAATTGCTTCCCTCTTTGGAAATAAGCAAAATCACCCTCTGATAATAAAATATTTCTTTAACATGTCAAGACACTTACTGAGGAAAGACAACATAAGGGGGGAAATGGGGATCACTTCCTTAGCGGCTTGCTCTTTAGGAAATGGAGTATGTTTAATAAAAGTGCAATTGCCTTATTATACTGCGTGACTTGAAAATAATGAGACAAAGAACAAAATGAACACCGCCATATGAGAACTTATAGGAACAAATAAATCTTGTCCCATGGGAGGCAGTCCAGTTTTTCTAGCTCTGCTTTCATTGAGCAAAACATATTCAGACTCTTGGAATTTTCTTCAGAACTGTTTTATGAGTCAAACCCCAAAATCAACATCTTTACTTTATTATCACACCTCTTTTTTGGACCCAAAAGAATATTACTCAGCCTAATCCCCCACTTAATTTATCAGACTTAACTCCGTCTATTTCTAAAAATATAGTGTACTCTCTTATACGACAATTTAATATTTTTATTTATTTATTTATTGACTCAACGATCATGGCTGGGTACCTCCAGTGAGTCAGGTATGTTGTGATAAAAATAGGAGTCTTGGCTCTGGAAGTGGGAGGGTAGAAGGGAGATAAGAGAGGATAATGGACGATGTTCACCCCTGAGCAGACTTTGTGGATGAGTAGAGGAGGTCACCAGATAGAAAAAGGGGGAGCTTTCTAGGCAGAGGTGATGGCAGCTTGTGTTAAGGAATTACGCACATCTCAGGAACTGCAGATATTTCAGGATGGGTAGAATCTAGTTAAACAAAAAGAATAGAGTGGTAATTATGGTCAAGATCAGGAGGGTCCTAGTAAGCTGTGGAATGGAGAATTGACTACAGCAGTTAAGAGTGAGGGTTCTCATGCCTGATTATCTGAGCTCAATCCTGGCTCCTTCATGTACAAGCTTTCTGATGGTGGGTATTCTACTTACCTTCAATACCTTAGTTCTTTAACCCTTTTGCAATTTAAAAAGGTTATATATACACACATATACATATAGAGAGAGAAGGACTTATGAAAGCAGTTGAGGCATTGTTAAATTTTCTAAATTGCAAAACATTATGGAAAGCATGATTATCTTTGTGTTTAACAAAAATAGAAAAGAAGCTCTAAGAGAGCAGGGATCTTGGTTCATTGGCCTTAATAACCCCTAAAGAATGTAGGAGCTCAGTAAATACTTGGTTGCATTGGTCTTTCTCTGCTGCTTCTATTTCTCTAATGTATTTGTATTTCTTACCAGGGCTCTTGTAGACACTTCTTATCCATTTTCCTCACCTCCAATTTTATTCCCCTACAGTCCAGCTTCTAGTCTGCAGTCAGAGTGGTATTTCCAAGTGTTAAAACTGGCCATAGTATTACTCATTGCAAAGTCCTTTGATTATTCCCCAATGCCCATAAGATAACTTCCAGGCTTCTTAACCTGGATTACCAAACTCTTCTCAATTTTGCTTCTGTGTACTTTTCCAGCTCTTCTCTTGCCATTTTCCAAGATAATCACCAAGTCATGCCAAACTATCCACAGTTCCCTAAATATGAATTTCCTGCATACCTACATACCTTTGGACACGTTGTCCCTTCTACCCGGACTGTACTAAACTTCCTTTACTTATCTGGCAAATTCCAGATCATCTTTGTGATGCATCTCCTGGGCCACTCTCGCTCTAGGCACATTTGAGTGCCTCTTATTCAGGGCTCCCATAACCTCTTGAACTCTTTTACAACCCTTAATGTGCATGGGATAACTCTATTGGGCTAGACTCGCAGTGGTCGGCAAACTCATTAGTCAACAGAGCCAAATATCAACAGTACAACGATTGAAATTTCTTTTGAGAGCCAAATTTTTTAAACTTAAACTATATAGGTAGGTACATTGTTATTAACTTAATTAGGGTACTCCTAAGGCTTAGGAAGAGCCACACTCAAGGGGCCAAAGAGCCGCATGTGGCTCACGAGCCACAGTTAGCGAGGGCGGGGACTGCATATTCTGTCTTCAACTCATCATCTACAGCAAATGGATTTCTTCTCCTATATCTCCACCTCAGAACTTCCCAGTGTTGGTGAGAAGCCTGGTACCAATTTTTCATCATCTAGGATGAAATTAGAAAAATAAGGGCCTGTGCTGAATTTTGCAGAAAGCTAAATTTGCGTACATTGTGGGTGTTAAAATGTGCTCTCTTTATGAAATACCTGATAGTAGATGGTAGGGTGTATTTATGTCTTAGTTGGCAATGTTCTGTCAGAAACCTATGTTTGTTGGAAATTTTACACGTCTCTGCAAACCAAAGGTCTGGGAACACTGCTATATCTCATGGGGTGGCACCAAGTCCCCAAAGTCAAAAGCCTATGAGTCATCCTTGGCTTTTCCTCCATCCTCATCCCGCCACCCCCGCCACATTCAGACACTTAGCAAGTCCTGCCAATTCAACCTCCTAAATATTTCTGGAATCTGCACTCTCCTCTCCGTCCTTGCTGCCAATTCCTTAGGACAGGCCCTCTTTATTTTCTTGCAGTAACAGTCTCCTTACTGGTCTTCTTGCCCCTATTCCCCTCTTATCCATGCCCATCAGAGTGAGCTATTTAAAAAATCAAAAGTGCATGCTCATTGCCCACAAAGTAAAAGTTTCTGATGGCATGCAAGGTTTATCTCCAGTAGGGTTTTTTGCTGTCCCTTGTTCACACTTTCTCTTGGTTTTGAGTGGCTTTCTTTGCCACTTGCTTGGGTAACTCCTAATGGTCTAAGACAGCTCAGTTGTCACTTCCTCTACAAACCTTTTTCGTAGTTTTGGGTTAGGAGCCCCTCTCTATTTCTCTTAAAATACCCTGTATATATCTCCACCTCAGCAATTCCAGATTAGTTAATATTATTCTTTTTATGTCTGCCTTCCCAGTAGACTGAACAACTTAAGACAATGTATTCTATCCTTTGATCTTTCTATTCCTGGTACTTAATACAATACGAGGGAATAACATATTTAATAAGTAATTTGTTGGCTAAATGCATTTGTTCAGTGTTATAAATAGATGTACACTGTAGAATGTTCACTGACCAGAATGAAAGGTGAGGACAGGGAGTCTCCATGAGGTAAGAGACAGAATAAAGGCCCTCTGTAGCAGTCTAGGCAAGAGTGATGATGCCCTGATCGGTTTGGCTCAGTGGATAGAGCGTTGGCCTGCGGACCGAGGGGTCCCGGGTTTGATTCCGGTCAAGGGCATGTACCTTGGTTGCGGGCACATCCCCAGTGGGAGATGTGCAGGAGGCGGCTGATCGATGTTTCTCTCTTGTCGATGTTTCTAACTTTCTATCCCTCTCCCTTCCTCTCTGTAAAAAATCAATAAAATGTTTAAAAAAAAAAAAGAGTGATGAATACCTGAACTCAGGAAATGGAAGTGAATGGAGAAACACTTTGGTGATGGATTGGTGATTGGTTGGAAGTATGGGGAAATGGAAGAATCTAAAATTACTTGAAGGTTTCTGGACTTACTGGTAGAAAATTGGTTGGATGTTGGTGTGATTCATCAAGGAGATGAGCTCTGTTCTAGACATTTGAAATTGAGGTGTTTAAAATATTGGTTGGGGTTGTCCAAAAGGTAACTGGGTGTGCGGAGAGAACTGTTTTTGAGAGACGGGTTAAGGATTCACCACATTTAGGCATATTTGAAACCATGGCCATGAAGGAGATAATTATCATTTGTTGTTTGTTATGTGGTGGTGGTGAGAAGAGAATAGGACCATGAATGTAGAAGGTCCAGATGGCGGAGATGGAGAAGCCTGTGAAGGCTTCTAATTGAAATCCTGGTTCTGCATCTTATGAGCTCTGTCACTCTGGACAAATTACCCTCCGAATCTCATCTTCTTTATCTGTAAAATGAGAACATTAGTACCTACCTACTAAATAAAGATATTGAAAGAATTTAATGAGTTTGCATATGTAAAGTTCCTGGTACAGTTCCAGGTTCATTCTAATGCTCATAATGATAGATTAGAGAGGAGATTCAAGAAAATATTTCTGAGGACATGAAGATAGTTTCAAAACAAAGAATTTTTTTATTACACTGGAGATGACAATTAACATCTTAAAACTTATAACCAATCTAGTTTGAAAGAGTAGTTTTTATAGTATATAAAAACTTTTTTCCACCATTGTCAGATGGCTCAGTTGGTTGGAGTGTCATCCTATATGCCAAGATTTTGGGTTCAATCCCAGGTTGGGGCAAATGCAGAAGTCAACCCATGAATGCATGGATGGATGGAGCAACAGATCGATGTTTCTCTCTCTCTCTCTCTCTCTCTCTCTCTCAAAACAATAAATAAATAACAATAATAAAAAATACTTTTCGTATACAATTCTGTCCCTCCCCCTTAGGCTGTTATTGTCACAAATTACATCTTTATTCATTGTGTGGCCATTAATATGGATTTATTACTGCCGTATGCATTTGTCTTCTTAAAATATTTTTATTTCTTTCAGAGAAGAAGAGAGAGGGAGAGAGAGATAGAAACATCAGTGATGAGAAAGAATCATTGATCAGCTGCCTCCCGCAGGCCCCACACTGCAGATCTAGCCCACAACCCAGGCATGTGCCCTGACTGGGAATCGAGCCGTGACCTCCTAGGTTCATAGGTCAATGCTCAACCACTGAGCCATACCGGCCAGGCTGAATTTGTCTTTTTAATCGTATCAGGATAAAAAGAGTTTGAAACTAAAATACAGTAATATTGGCTTTTATTACCTTTGCCAGGTTTTTTTGTGTTGTTTTTTTTGGATGTTTGCTTTTTGACTGTTTGATTTATAATCTGTCTCAGTGTGGATCTCCTTGCCTCATATTCGTGCGTCTAGAAAGTGCTCAAATAAAGGATCACAATGACAGTGATGAATTAAACTATTATAATTTAATGATAATAATAATGATCATGAATTATCCACCAGTAGAACATAATCAGTATATTGTGCTTATAAGTCAAGAAAATGTTAAATGCATGCTACAAAGAATTCCATTAAAAACTTATTTTTTAATTAAATGTATTGGAGTAACATTGATTAATAACACTATACAATTTTCAGGTATACAAGATTCTAATTTGACATCTGTGTACTTTTAATTATTGCATGCCCCCCTCCCAAAAGTCTAGTTTCCTTCTTTTACCTTATATTTGACTCTCTTTACCTACTTCACCCTCCCTCCACCTTCTTCCCCACTGGTAATGACCAATCTATTGTCTATATCTATGAGTTTGTTTTTGTCTGAAAACTTTAATTTTTAAAAAGTTTGAGGACTTAAGATGGGTAAGAATAAGGTATCTAACATATTTACTTTTGTGAAATACCTATTTGCCTAACAGATTCCCAGTATGAGTTGTTCCAATGTGATGTTGTTGTTGTTTTTGTTGTTGTTGTTGTGTGTGTGTTTTCAAAAGAAAAATTCTGCCTTGAAGGAGTTATAGTTACAGCTACATTTACAAATTCTTATCTGCTTTAGTTTTTAATCATTCTTAATACCATGAAATATTTACCTGTCTGAAATATTTTTTGACCAAAGATTAAACTCTAAAATAAAATTATGTGGACGTATTAAAAATCATAACTTAGTATTTATACATTTTTGCATCTGAACAAAACACCTCATTTCAGATCCTTCAGTTTAGTAGTTGATAGAGCTATCACTTCTTTTCTCTTTTCCAACTGTGCTTTGTTTTCTTATCTTTTAATAGTTTCCTGAGGGTGTTCTTAACACAATAGCTCCTGGAAATTTTGCTAGAATAAATCTCATTTTTAAATGTAAGATGTTAGAAGTTAATTTTTATAGTGACTTTTTTTAAAAAAACCATGCTTTGGTTGTTTTGGTTGCTTTTACCTCGTTCTATTGGAAAGGGCACAGAATTTTTAGTCAGGAGACGTAGGTGTCGCACTCCTTTATTTAGCTAGCTTTGCCATTGTACACTCTCTCGGCCTGTATTTCCTCATTATTAAAACAGCTGTACAGCACCAGGTAATCCCTAAAACTTTCTCCATACTTAGAAAATTCCTGGGTGTCTCATTTGTCACACGCAGGATTTTTCTTTGGCTTGTGTGGTGACCATTAGGGTAATTTGAAGACTTTGTGAGCTGTTGTTGTTTCTCTTGTGTTCCATAGTAATTCTGTCGCTTTCAACCTGACAATTAGGCAGATATCAGAGAAGTAATTTTATTTTTCCCACATTCTTTTTTATGGAGTTACCCCTTATTGGGGGAGGATCAAAATTCATATACCTTGCCCAGCTGGTGTGGATCTGTGAACCAGGAGGTCACTATTCTATTCCCAGTTGGGGCACTTGCCCTGTGTGTGGGCTCAGGCCCCATTGGGGGGTGTGCAGGAGGCAGCCAATCAATGAATAACTTTCATCGTTGTTTCTCTTTCTCCCTCTCCTTCTCTTTCTGAAATTAATAAAAATATTTTTTTTAAAAATCACATACCTTTAGCAAGACAGTAAATGCCTGCATATTATTTTTTCCCCTCAAACAAAGTTAAACTTAAGTTGTTAATATATTTATTTTAAAAACCACCTTTTCAGGATTGTTGATCAGGATTTTCTCAGTAACGTGGAGGAGCAGATTGAAGAAAAGTATATGAGTGATGAAAGGAAGAAAAGTTGAATGAGAAAATAAGCTTTTATAATTTTTCCTGTGAATTTTCTGAAGACCTGTTTTTCTTAGCCCAGCATGTAGAGCATACATGGGATATCCAAGCTTAGTGAAGACATTTGGGAATTGGCATTCCTGCAAGGAGTGTCAATAGGGTGTCTCATTTGTCACAGAGAGGTATCTGCCCCCAAATGCTGTGCTACATACAGAGGGGTTAGGAAATTAGGCTATGGAACTAGATAGCCTGACTTCACATCTCCACCACTTACTGTCCTTGAGCCTCAGGCAAAATACTAAACCTCTCTATGGCTATTTCTTTTCTCTTTTTGTTTTTGAAGGGCTTTATTGAGATACTAGAAGCCCAGTGCATGACATTAGTGCACTCGGGGGAGAGGGGTGTCTCTCAGCCTGGCCTTCACCCTTTCACAGCCTGGGAGCCCTCGGGGGATGTCCGACTCTTGGTAGCCTGACATCCTTAGCGCTTTCTTGGAGGCAGGAGAGGCTCCCGCCACCACTGCTGCACTCGCCAGCTGTGACCCCCGCTTCTGACTGAGCAGTGCTCCCCCTGTGGGAGTGCACTGACCACCAGAGGGCAGCGCCTGCATTGGGTGTCTGCCCCCCGCCCATACTCCCACCCCCTCACACCCCTACCCCCGCCCCCCCCCCCAGCATAGTGACCAGTCATTCAGCTGTTTGGTCGATTTGCATATTACCCTTTTATTATATAGGAGACTTTACATAACATCAGATTCACCTGTATAAATATACAGTTCAGTGGTTTTAGTATATTCATTGTGTAATCATCAACATGGCCTAATTTTAGAATATTTTATCACCCTACAAAGAAACCCAGAACCCATTAGCAGTCATTCTTCATTCCTCCCCCACTTCTCCTTCCCCACTCCCCCCAAGACTTATCTGCATCATAGCATGTACCTGTACTTCATTCCTTTTCATTACCAAAAGTATTCCATTATATGAATATGCCACATTCTGCTTATCTGTTCATCAGCTGATGGACACTTAGGTCATTTCTACTTTTGGGCTATTATGAATGATGATGCAGCGAGCATTTGTTTACATACATCTGTTTCTTCTTCTATAAAATAAGTAACATCCCATAGAATTGATATAATTTTGAAAAATTTGATTCATTCAATAAACATTGAGTACCTAGTGTGTGTTAGAGACTGTGTTGGGGAGAATTAAAAGAATATAATAAGCAAAGTTAAAGTTGTATTTATTTATTTTTTTGCTGCAAAAAGCTGTTTCTATTTGGTCCAGTGCATGGGAGAGGGCTCCAGGGTGTTTAAAAGAATGGCTAGTGGTTTCAGGGACAGAGGCTCAGGCAAAAGCCAGACACCAGGGGAATGCAGAGGGCCTCTCAAAGGGCTGTGCTTGAGGGTGAGCCTTTCAGAGATACTTGCCCAGCCCAGCCTGGAGGCCCACAGCCTTTGGAGGTGAGTCGGGTGGTCACCCGTCTACTTGATGCGTTTCACCTGCTCACCCAGGAAGTGGTTCTCCAGGAAGCCCTAGAGATGAGGGTCTGTGCAGGTAGAAAGCAGGTAGAAGACATCCCAAATAGCTCCTCTGGGGCCGAGCTAATCGCACATCAGTTTTGTGCTGATCAGTTCCAGTGTGTTTCTATATACACAAGTTTTAGCGTTTGCTCAATTTTAAATATTTACTGTAGTGCAAGTCACATCTTGTAAACTTGTCCAGTTTTGGGGATTCCCTTTTAATTTGTAAAACATTTTTTAGCCAATGGATATAAAGATATTAACTCATAGATCCACACTGCCAGGTGTATGCAGATAGAAGCTAAAACTAGATTAATAGAATCTTTAAAGATGAACTGGGAGAAAATGAATCATGAAACTTTCTTATAACACTCTCTTTAAGGCTGTAAGGAATGTAATGGTTCAGTAAGTAAAAGATGTTGACTGTATTTGCTTGTCAGGTTATGGGTAGCCTTAAGTGTAACAGTACAAAATAAAAGGGTTTCCCTGCTTTAGAGTTACTATTGATACACGTTCCTGTCTGTTTCCCCTTCTGAGCGACAGTGAGGTTGGAGAGGGGTTGTTTAGTGGAGGGTTTCAGGAGAACATATGTCCTAGCCTTGGACTCAGCCTTTAAATTAATTAAAGTCTATAGCTTTGTATTGTTTTAAAGTATTTCTTGCCGCCTCACTTTATTTTCTGTTCTAGGTGCCATATTTCTGTTTTGTGATGAGCTTGTCTCTCTTCTTCCTTTCTCTACTTTTGCCATAAAGTGTTCCTTAAACCAGGAACCTCAAATAGGAATTCTGGGAAGAAGCCTCATGGCTTCTTGGGAAAGATGAATTAGTCTGATCTGCGGCTGTCAATTACTTTTGCCCAGCGGACATGCTCATGGAGAAACCATTTCAGGCGAATAGTCTCCCAGCAAGTCAGAGAATGGGTGTAGGGACCACTGCTTATGTGCTTGAGCTTAATTCATTTTGTCTGATATATAAGACGTGCTTGAAGCCAGATAGTAATGTTTCAAAGTCATTTGATCATTTCAAAATATTGATGCATGCCTTAGAACTATTTTTTGTTGCAACAGAAACCCAACTCAAACTGGGGAAGCATGAAAGTGACATTACTGGCTCCCATAACTAATAAATCCAGGGGAGGTCGGCACAAGCAGGTCCCGGTGCTTAACCACTATCACCCAGGATCTCTTGCCTGTCACCTCTCTGCTCTGCCTCTGTTTGGTGTTGGCTGAGTGTTCACCGGGGAAGGCTCACTGAAGTGGTGGCAGAGATGGCCGTCAGCAGCTGCAGGCTGATCTGTTGCAAGTTTAGTAATCCCAGAATACAGAGAGCTCTACTGTCCCGGAAGTTTTAGTTTAAAATTCCTGGGACTGATTCTCATGGTCCTGTCCATCCCTGAATTAATCATTGTCACTCTTTTTGTCCAGGGTAGATTACATGCCATCCAGCGCCCATGCCTCCAATACCATATTACCTGAGTATAGGATAGAGTCGTTCCTCAACAGAAAATGAGAATATGGTTTCCAGAAGAGGTGATTGATGTAGAAAGGCAGACTCCACCGATGTGTACTATAATCTATATCATAAAAGGCTTGTGGCTCTCGAGGCGGGTAGGGTGGGGTGCCGGCAGTATCTGAGGAACATGCGAGGTGTCACAGGGCGGCGGACATGGCCCTGATGGCAGAAGACCCTATATGCGCATGATTTAATTGTGTGCTGGGCCTCTAGTAGATGCAGGATGAATTTACTCCAATATGATATATAAAGTTTCATACACTGTTTATAGAATTTATTTGGAACTGCTACATACTCATGCATCATTACTTTTAGTTTTATGTATCAGCCTTTTCTCCCACATCTAGATAGTAAAGCTCTCAAGGGCAATACCCGCCTTTAGATATATTGGAATCTCTCAAACCAAACACAGTGGCTACACACAGTAGGTACTGATATTTTATCAGTGCCCCTAAAATGGCGATTTCTCTCTGGCATCCAGGATGCTCATTATTGTTGGTGGCAAATACTTCTTACACCATCCAGTGTCAGTTGAGAATAAATGCACACCCAGTCCATATTTATTGAGCAAAATGTGAACACCCTGGCCAGTATTCAGTAGTGTAGGCCTAGTAGAATGTGTGAACATAAATTTGTTGCATGCAAGCTATAGCCACAGAATGTGCTTTTGGGCTATAAAGGAAGAGATTAGAGATTTTTTAAAAGTCTTCTCAATTCCAAAGACAGGCTGTAGTTCAAGTAAAATTTTGTTTAGGGCCCTTAGTCAGCTGTGCCCGACGTCTTATATTTGATGTCCAAAGATTCAAGCAAGATTATAGGGGGAAAAGTGACAGGAAAAAATCCTCATAGGACTTCCTGTGACAGGTCAAAGTTTAATCACAGCAAATAATGTAGATTTCCCTTCTATTATAAGCACAATAGAAAGGCAGGGCTTGTGTTTCCAAAGCATTTGTTTGGGAGACCTTTGTAAATGATAATCTTTGGAAATCCCAAATTTATTGGATGTAATCCCATCCATTAGATGAAGACAACTTGCCTATGCAATAGATCCAGAATAGCAAGTTAGAGAACACGTCAGGAAGCAATCATTAAGAATTACAATGGGTAGGATGCAGAGTTAATTCACGGAGATGTTTTGCTATGAGATAATTACATCATCGGGACAGCTGGAAAGCTGCGTGCTGTGCTGGACCACAGTGCTTGCTCCAGCCCTGCAGCTGGGGGTCAAGACAATAGAGACAGTGAGAGAATTACTTTATGAGATAGTGGGGGGCTTGGCTGACTTAATTGTGCCTCTTCTGGATTGTGTTTTCACAGCTAAACTGGATTCATGGACTCAGTAAGTGCTGAGAACCCCTTTTCACTTCCACTTTTTTAAAAATAATTTTTGAAGATATATTTTTATTGATTTCATAGCAGAAGGGAGAGGGAGATAGGAACATCAATGATGAAAGGGAGTCAGTCATATATTGGTTGCTTCTTTCATGCCCCCTGCTGGGGATGGAGCCCTCAACCCAGGCAGTGCCCTGACCAGGAATCAAGTCCTGACCTCCTGATTTATGGATCAACGCTCAACCACTGGGCCACACTGGCCAGGCCACTTCTACTTTTTGAACATTCACTTGGGTCACATTAAGCGAAGCTCTAATGGATAAATATTGAATGGTAGTTTTCATTTCCTCTCAAAGTAATCTGAGATATTGCTCATATTCAACACAGTGTGGTTATATTTCTTTTATGGAACTGCAGGTCATTGAAATGGTATTTTTGTTAGTTTACTGACTAGCAAAAAAAAAAAAGTTTAAAAAGTCTTGAGATGGTAGTCAACACAAGGAATCATACAGTTGAAGTTATTTTCCAGTGTTTGTTCAAATGTTCAGACCTGTCTGGCTCTTTGGGTTTACAAGTGTAGAGGTTCTAGGCAGCCTGGCCACATCCTCATTGGTTTGTATAAATACATTACAGATTGTTGCCCTCTTGCCAAATATCAGGGATTTCATTTCTTGTTTAGCTCAGTTACTTACGTGAGATTTGCATCTATTTTCTCTTTATTTCCCACCAAAGTGCCTATTATTTGATTTGTGGTAATTCCAGAGGGAGTCTTTGTAGATAAAAAAGCATCATGTATATTATATTCTAAAATGCTTAAGATTAATATTTATAACTGTTAAGTCGCAAGACATTTTTCTATCCATTATGACTAATATAACTTAATTTTTACTCTGATAATGTTTACTGAACAATTAAGTCAAACTAAATTTCTTATTTAAGTGAAAAGCAATATTTCCCAGTACTTCTGTGGAGTACTGGGCTATAGGGTGTTGATACCCAACATTAGAACCAAAGAGGGGATATCCTGCAGGTCCTCCGAGGACTTTTACTTCCCTCGATGTCACTTGTGAATTTTGGAAGAGAATGTAATACGCTTGTTTCCCACATGAAATTAATAATGCCACCTTTAAAAAGGATTATCTCCTTGAACAGCATGAGCTGCTCCTACCTCACACCATTCTTTTTGTAGCCTGGAATATGTATATACGTTAAAATTCATATAAGAAGATTCCACACTGTATACTGTGACACATCTCTTTAAAAATTCCACTTTTTAAAAATTGCCAGTTAAAATTAAGGCCTTTCAAATTGGCAATTACAGAATAGTCATGGGGATGTAAATTTCAGCATAGGGAATAGAGGCGATAATGTTGTAGTAAGTATACTAGTATATGGGGACAGGTGGATAGTGGAAATATCAGGGGGAACATTTTATAAAGTATATGATTGACCACTATGCTGTATGCCTGCAACTAATACAGAATAACACTGAATGTAAATTGTAATTGAAAAATAAAAATTTAAAAATAAATAAAATAAAAAGAGGGCTTTTTCTCAAAATGGTGAGTCTTAATATTTTGGATAAAGTGATATAACTTTGAGGAAAAGTACTTGGGTGGGTTAGATGTTATTCTTCTATTGTGTCATACAAAGAGTGCTTGCAAACGGTTTCATGAGCTGAAGCAACATTATATGCCACGGCTGTTTGGTAACTTAACGGTTTGAGAGCAGGTGACTTTGGCTCAGCAGTGTGTTATGATCACTTCATTCTCTAGTTATGCCCCAGTCAAACGTTTCTTTTCCTTTTGGAAAGTACTTAAATGTCTTACATATTAAAAACTCTAAGTGCAATAAGAACTAGAGTTACTGAAATCATTGCCGCCAGAAGCAGTGGTAGACACTGTGTCTTCATTGAGGAAATGTCATGGGAAGCATGTTTAAAGGAACATTTATGAAGCACAGGAGCAATGGTGAAGCCCCATGTTTGACCTTGAGTTTGGTATATGCCATCTTTGGTTCATTGCTATTTTATTTTATTACAAAAATAGACGCAGCAGATAGGAAGAAGCTTGGTTATTTGGAACTCCTTTTTTCTTCCAAAGGAAATAAAAAGTGAAGCCATCAAAGTCTATGGGTCTAATGGGAAGAAGATGGTTCTCAGGAGCCTATGAATACATGATAGGTTACTCGGAATTACCCAATTTATAGAGTTGTTTTGATAGACGTCTCGGGTGTCAGATCCATGCACGATAGCAATCATGTTTTTCATAGTGTGGCACTCAGATGTCTTATGATACTTTCTTTAATACATTTACTAGCTAGGAGTTTGTACTTTATCAGAAGAGTGTTCCAGAATAAGTCACATTGGTGACATTGGAAGAGTTTAGAATTTAGAAAAAAATAACTTTGGAAGTAGATGATTAAAACTTTAACAATCAGAATATTTGGAAGTAGATAAATGTGAGGAAGAAATTCAGTTGATCTTAGTGGATTTGAATGGAGTTGCAGAACTCACCTCAGACTGCCCATAATTAAAAAGTAGTTTGAATCTGGCTGTGAAGTGCGTGTGGTTGGTGGCGGTATTGTCCACCCCACTAAATTTAACTTACAGGGTCCTTTAGTTTAACATTGAGTTTAGATTCACAGAGAATGTTGTGGGTCCCATATAGCCTAGAGACATACAGTCGGGTGGTATGGTAGCCAGGTAGGCATTAAAAATTTAACAGAGGTAATATACAAAGTGGATAATTGAGAGTCAACCCTGCATTTTAGTAATTGGGTTATGTGCACATTTATAGTTAGTCCCTTTAAAGAGTGTTATTAAGTTTTTAAAATGAAAGAAAATAATATGAATAACATTTTATTAGCCTTTTCTGAGTGTTTATATTACATCCTTGTCAAGAAATTTACTGACATCTTGTTTATGAGTGGCTTAATTCTTCAAACAATTGCTGAACATCTCATGTACTAAAGAGTGTACTTTTATGATGGAAATCAAAGGAAAATGTGTCTTTGACTCAATTGTTTTGATGCTGAAAACTGTTTTCGAAACTTAAATTTTGAATTGGTGTAGGATTTTATGAAAGAAATTGAATTCGCCCAGCCGTACTTGATCATGAATTTGGTTAGTCTGTCTTTATCATTCAAGGCGACATAGTTTACCAGTGCAGTTTCTTCCCCTGAAAAAGAAAGTTTGAATTTTACGGTTTTAATGAGCATGATATTTGGAATTTTAAAGCTAGGAATGTATACTCTTTCTAGGGAAATCATTTGATTGACCAGGATGAGAAGGCTCTCTTAGAAGTAAACCAAATTTCTCCATATTCCATCCTACTTATTTTCACAGACATGATTGTTCACACCTTAAATTCCAGGGAAAACTTCATTGCAAAGTCCAGCATCTCCAAAGAATGCTCAGTCAGTCTTTTTAATAATTCTCGAACTGTGAGCTAAGAAGAACCATGTTTTTCCTAGGCTGCAGTGTTTAAAACTATCAGCAGCAGCAAGGCCCACCTAAGGTCTTAAATAAGGAAACACTTCACACAGATATTCTCAGGCTCCACTCGCCTTCCTTTCTCTTTGCTACTGTGTGTCAAGTCCTATTGGGTGTCCTTACATATTATCACAGGAATGGTCAACACTGGCCCTGTGTTTATTCCTGTTTGATCAAAGTGAGGGACATATGTAAGACGTACAGGTTATATCTTTGCTTATTGCCACCTACTTACACTCTCTCTCTTTTTCCTTTTAGGTTATTCGATGTGTGCACGGTGTCACGAACAGACAGAGAAACTAAACTAACATTAGTGTTTGAACATGTTGATCAAGACTTGACCACTTATTTGAATAAAGTTCCAGAGCCCGGAGTGCCCACTGAAACCATAAAGGTACCAAGAATCGTCTTTTTGCCTGGTCAAACAGTCACACTATTATAGTCTATTAAGCAATGGCATTCTTTCCTTTATGAAAATTGCCAGAATTGGAGCTTTTGGAACTCAGTGTATAAATAAATATATTTAATATAGCTAAGTGGGATATATTGTAGTTCATTAATGTTAGGGCTCAGTGGAAAATCCTTTAGTTCTTAATACCTTTATTGAAAAATATCTATTTGTTAATTATGTGGCCCTAACTTTGGAAAGTATAATGCAGTAAATATAGCTCAGTGTTTTTCTGATGATTCATGGACTCTGAGAGATATAATCTGAAACATCATATGTGAGCACATTAGATATTTTACTTGTATATTGACTCCAGGATATACCATGCTATACGAATCAGAAATAATGGTCTCAGGCCCTTCTTTCTTCAATTTTTCTCATTAATAAAAACATTTATAGGAAGCCAGTGCTAAGGACCATTCCAAACTCTTGGGATTTAAAGATGACTTTAGGTTTTTTAGAAGTCAGCAAGCTAAATGCAGTGTGCTGACTAGAAATTCTTTCTTCCTTTAAGTCTAATGGAAAAAGCTGCTTATAAAGTTTAGTTGGTGTCTTCGTTCTACTTAATTGAACTTCCCAGTAGGTCTTTTAGATCTGTGCACATCATGTGCAGATTTTCATGAAGACCCTTTGTTTTTGTGAATTAGGTGACTTAATTAAGCAGACTCCTTATCTTATTCGTTGTTTATAAATGAGTTAAATCATATTTATAGGAATAAACAGATGAAAATAGTTTACCTTTTTTTAAAAGACAAATCGTCTATATTATTTTTAAAAAATATATATTTATATTGATTTCAGAGAGGAAGGGAAAGGGAGAGAGAGATAGAAACATCAACGATGAGAGAGAATTATTGATCAGCCGCCTCCTACACGGCCTCCATTGGGAATTGAGCCCGCAACCCAGGCATGTGCCTTGACCGGGAACCGAACCTTGACCTCCTGGTTCATGCTCAACCACTGAGCCACGCCAGCCCGGCAAAAAATAGTTTATCTTTTAAACAGAGTTAAGAGATGTCTTTTAATGATAGCAAGTGGTATTCCCAGATACTGACATGTAGAACTTGATTTATTTCTTTGGTCTTAGACTAATATAGAATTTACTTTCTCCCATCTGCCTTTCATAAAAGAATATGGTGCTCAATAATTACCCATTTCTTTCTGAGCAGTTTTAAGGACATTAGATCTCTTAAAATGTAGGTATTCCTAACTACCTGTTCTTGCTCCTCTTCTAGCTCTGTACCCATCTTTCCTCTCAAATTCTGTTCCATTGACTTTAGTTTTCTTCTTTTTGAGTTTGTCTTTGTGCTCAATACCTGTTTGTTAGAAGAGAGCCCATGATAGGCTTATTTTCCCCATTTACATATATCACATAACAATGTTTCAAGTTCTTTTAAATACCTTTTGGGGATTTTTTAAGGCAGAAAAACACCCTAAGTATTTGTGATGGTTGGTAGTTGGGTGAACTCATTGGGGAAATCTTGTAATTATTGCATAATGCTCATGTCAATCTTTGATAAAGTAATTTAAGGGTATAATCCTGAACTGATCATTGTCATTGAGAGGATCGTGAGAATAAAATAAAACCATAGGTGTTTCTTTCCAACATTTTAAATTGCACTTTAATTCTAAAAAAAATTGATAAACACATATAGACAGCTTATTCATACTTCGTCTTGAGGTTTTCATCACATTCTTTAATCTCTTTTCTTGATGTTCCAAGATATAGCCATTCATGTTGATGGTGACCTTTGCTTAAAAAAAGCTTCATGCCTACTGTACTACGAAGTCAACAAATACCAAATTTTGTCTCATAGGCTTATCATTGCCATATCTTGCTTTCCTCTTTCTAATTCAGAAGTTATTTTTTTTTTATCTACTTAACTATGGAGGACTTCATTGCTATCTTTGTTTAATTTTTATTTGATCATTTGAGATTGGATATTGTCTTCTTGGACTTTCATGTTTAATTAAACTTATAGGCAGAAACACTTTTAGGGTTCATGATAAATTTTCAGTGTCTTTGCTTATATAGCACCTTCCATTTATGGGGACTTCATGAGAAAAAAAAGGGGGGGCTTTCAGATTGTTATTTTTTTCTCTTTCATGCCTTTATCTGCCACCCTATGAGAAAGGATCAGAAAGAACTGTAGACAAATTCCTTCCCCTTATTGCTTAGTCATTTGTTAACTGCCTCCCAGAAAAAGAACCACTATATGACAGGATGTATATGGGGAGAGGCTCCTGTGTAAAATCATAATGCTTTCAAAAAGTAATGCCCTCTTTTTCTGAACTGTCGTTTGGTACTTAGGCCTCCCTTTAATAGTACATTATCTTTCCTCATATAAGACCTGGCTTATCGACTATCTAATCAAGTCTTTGAGAGCCTAATATTCTTTGGACGTTCTGTGAATGTAACATGCTTGATGAAGTTGGCAATATAATTTCACGAGAAGGAATTCGAAGACCCTGAAAGGGCACACAAAAGATCAGCCACCTCTCCAGAATAGGACAGGGCTCTTTTAGTGCAAGACCATATGGCCTCTTTGGATGACTCAGTCCTGGAATAGAAATTATATTTTATTTATGCATCTTTGACAAATGAATTCTCTAGGGCTTGAGAAAGCCGAAAAGGTTTGTGTGTCTGCATGGGTCATTTTCTCTGTGAATTACATTTCATTTTATCTTCAGTTGAATGTTTCTTAGAGATTTCTATTGGTTGTAATAGTTTCAGTCAGAGATTACATGTACTATTAGGTTTGTTTAACAAAACCCAGACTTCAGAGGCTGACACACACTCCTAATAGCACCTGTTTTCTGCCTCTGGGCAATATCTGTTTTAATGAATAATATCTGCCTGCAGTAAACAGTGGCTCTGGTGTCAATATGGGATGCCCGGGGCTGGTTCATCTTTTTAGAGCTGACATAATGGGAAGTGACTGACCGGTCCCCTGTTCTGCAGATGAGTAGAGTCTCCCAGAGCTTCCCTCCTCTCACCCCAGAGGAATCGAGCCATGGCCCCTCTCTGCTCCTGGTGGTCTCCACTTTGCCTGAATTATGAGCAGGTGATTTGTCTCATCTTTGCAGGACACAGAGCAAATTAACATGAAAATATCGCTTCTCAGAAAACAAGGCAGGCTTGAATGCCCTGTCGCTGCTGGTCATTAGCCATCTGCCACCAGCACTCATACTCTGTTTATCACATTTGAAATTCAGAGCAGATGTTGCATAATAAGGTGATCTTAAAAACAAGGCAAGAGACTCAAAGAACAAATACTTCACAATAACGATAAGGATCCTGGAAGGAAATTCTTCTCAATCTAATGTTATGACTGGAGTAATCGAAGAGACCATGTTTTTTAAACCCACGCGCACACATCTCTCCTTATATTTAATGCGAACTGCTTTTCGTAGTAACATGGAATAAATTGAAAAGAAAGTACATATGTGAAAGATGCCTGAGAAGACTGTTTAATAAATTTCATTTTAATAAGCAAAGTGGGATGTTGTAATAGTAGTTCTGGTGCAAAAGACCTCAGAGGTCAGCCTTTTACTCTAAGATGGGCCTCAACTTAGAGCAGTTTGACTTCCTATAGTTCACTCCTATAGCACAGTTGGATCTCTTAAGACTCATAGCTGACCAGCATGGTTTCCCTGAAAGTGTGTTTTTTTATTGGTCCTCAAGATCCTATGTACCCCATACCTCCCCCCCACACACACAAACACACACACCATGCTTTCCTAGCCTCTGTGTAGCTGGGCCGCAGTTTCCTCTTCACTTTTTACACCCTGAGTCCTAAGAGTCTTTCATGTAATTGCACTCCCCTTCCACATCAGTGTAGCATTTTAAAAGATTGATTATTGTAATATTCTACCCAACCAAGTTTTGCACATTCTCTACCCTTATTATGCCTTATAAAAAGCACATTACTCGTAGTGTATTACCTATTGTGCTTAGAGGCATTCTGGTTTTTTAAGAAATGGGTATCTGAACTGTTATCAGGAACGTAACCTATATTATAGTTTTTCTTTGAAGAAAGTTAGCTTCAAATATAGTCTTTTGACTCAAAGGAAACATTTTCTCCACACAAACCAGACCCTCATGCATACCCTTACTTGTGTATGTCTCCCCCAACCCCCACACAGAATTTGGGGGGATTTTTTAAAAGAGGAACCTCAGATATATTGCTAAGCAAAAGTTAAGCAGCCAGTCTGAGAGGGTTAAATCAAAGTCGCACCAGCAATTGGCCATTGACTCCAGTAGGAGAGATAGATGACCAGAAGTGAGTCAATACTGAGTTTACCCCAGATTTAGGGGGAAATGTAGGATGAGTGAGCTACAACTGTGGTACCTTTCAATAATTCAAGAAGCTTCTTCAGAGAATAATGTTTTTAGATCATCTGACTTTGAGGTTTCTTCCAGAAGTAAATCTTGAAGCAGTTTCCTGGGCCCTTGTAGTAGCTGAATTCGTATCTGGAGAAAGAGGACAGAATTATGGAAATATACTTATCTAAAATATGTAATAAAAAAGTATAACAGTTATTTAGTGGTTTGGATTTTTTTTTTTCTAAAAGGAAATATGGGTTAAAAAGTAAAAGCTAGTGTCATTCTAAAGGTACTGCTAGACTGACTCACTAAAATAAATAATGACTAACTAAAACAAGCAAATGACACTTTGATCAAGCTCAGTTGGAATCTATTTAGAAAATACTCTCTCACCTTAGGCATTGGATCTGTTTGTAGAGTCCATTAAAAAGTTACCAGCAGTATATACCCAGTCTATATCACCATAGCAACAGATAGCAGAGTGATGCTCTGTATAGAAGAGGGATAATTCTCATCCAAGTTTAGCATGTGCCTAACCCAGGGGTGGGAAAACTTTTTGACTCGAGGGCCACAATGGGTTCTTAAACTGGAACGGAGGGCCGGAACAAAAGCATGGATGGAGTGTTTGTGTGAACTAATATAAATTCAAAGTAAACATCATTACATAAAAGGGTACGGTCTTTTTTTTTTTTAAGTTTTATTCATTTCAGACGGGCCGGATACGGGCCGCGGGCCGTAGTTTGCCCACGGCTGGCCTAACCTTCCTGGTTACAGTCTCCTTTCTGGGCTCTTGCCTCTAAATCAGCGGTTCTCAACCTGTGGGTCGCGACCCTTTGGGGGTCGAACGACCCTTTCACAGGGGTCGCCTAAGACCATCAGAAAACACATATATAATTACATATTGTTTTTGTAATTAATCACTATGCTTTAATTATGTTCAATTTGTAACAATGAAATTGGAGGTCACCACAACATGAGGAACTGTAGTAAAGGGTCGCGGCATTAGGAAGGTTGAGAACCAGCTCTAAATGTTGGAACATTCAAGGCTTCACCCTTTGCCCTCTTCTCTTCCCTGCCTACACTTTTTGGCAGGTGATGTCATTTAACCCCAAATTTTCATAGATCATTTATTCTCCAGCCTGACCTCTCCCCCACACTCTAAATTCATTATAGTCATCCAGGCATTTGATATCTTTTCATCAAAACATTGTCCAAGAATTATCTCCCTAACTCAAGCCTTCCCCATCTGCCCAGTTATTTGAGCCTCAAACCTAGGCATCAATTTTGGTTTTTTGTTTTCCTTAACTATCTTTATCCAACCTATTAAAGACCACTTTTGGTTTTATCCTCCAAAGATATCCCCAATTTCACTACTTCTCAGTGTCTTCATTGCTAAAGCTGTAATCCAACTCGTCAAACCAGCTTCCTAACTCAACATGCTGCTTCCACTTCTGC
Organism: Myotis yumanensis; assembly: GCF_028538775.1. Lineage (NCBI taxonomy): Eukaryota > Metazoa > Chordata > Mammalia > Chiroptera > Vespertilionidae > Myotis > Myotis yumanensis. Next base: position 47,211,291 of record NW_027223760.1, on the reverse strand, counting down.
CCCTTTATCGATCACCCTCTGTATAACAGCCTTGTTAAAACATGATGAAAGTGTTACTTCCCTACTGAAAACTTTCCTCCAGGGTTGCCTATGACCTATAGAATAAAATCAAAAGTCCTACATGATCTGCAGCTCTTTCTTCCTACACCCTCGAAACTCTCATCTGCCTCCATCCTTCTCCTGGTTCACTGTTCTCTGCCACACCTGCCTTCTTCCTCTGCTTCCAATATCCTTCCAGCTCAGTGTGTACTTCCTGTTCATCCTGTTTGGAAAGTTCCACATTTCTATTTCCTAAGCCCCACAAGTAGGATTTCTACATCTTATCATTCTAGTCCCAACTCATATTTTCATGATTCCTTCTCTTACCACCTCAGTGAAAGCTTCGCATTTAGTGATGATTTACCACATTACACCACCTTGTCCTGTTGTCTTCTTCATAAGGCTGAGCTGACATTATCTCATTAATTTTATGTGTTGTTTATTTTTCCCAACTGGAAGGTCAGAGTTTTAAAGTCAAACCTCTAGTTTATTATAGTATCCCCAGTAGTAGCTTATATAAGGGACCCTATAAACAAGTGTTGGTAACCAGTCTACATCTTAACTTCAACCCTTTGAAATGTAGGCATCAATATTCCCATTATATAAGTGAGTAAACTGCTATTTCAAGGATAGATTTTATGTACACACACGCGCGCACACACACACACACACACAAAAATAAGTGGAGGGCATGTCATATCTCAGCACATCCACTTGGCTCTTTTACTTTAGTTTTTATGCTGGGCAGGGACTCTGTGGGATTATCCATATTGTAATTAAGGGTTTGCTTTGGTGGTTTGGTTTAGATGTTGTCTAAAACCAGCAACTGATCTTCATTGAACAAAAAACATTTTCTCCTGTAATACAGCACTGACTTAACAAAATTCCAGAAAGTGTTCTCTTTCGTTGTTGGACTGTGTTAAAAATGTTTTATATTAAAGATGGGAAACCAAGAATTTGATTGATGCTCTTAATCATAGACCCCATCTCATCTCACAGGGGTATATATCTAAAAGATAATTTGGGCTCTGACCGGTTTGACTCAGTGGAGAGGGCGTCGGCCTGCGGACTGAAGGGTCCCAGGGTCGATTCCGGTCAAGGGCATGTACCTTGGTTGCGGGCACATCCCCAGTAGCGGGTATGCAGGAGGCAGCTGATCGATGTTTCTCTCTCATCGATGTTTCTAACTCTTTATCCCTCTCCCTTCCTCTCTGTAAAAAATCAATAAAATATATCTTTTAAAAATTAAAAGATAATTTGGTTAGGTACACATTTTTAAAAATTTAAACAAGATTCCAATAATTCACCTTTGTGTGCAAAGTTCTTCCCAGTCCCCACTATCAGAAATGGCAGCTTCAAAGAGTTAAGTTACTTTTTAAAATCTAATTGAAAATACTCTCCTTATATCTATGCATTTCGGTTTTTATTATTCTTATCCAGAACTTTCAGGTACTCATATATATTTTGAAGTTTGGAAGTTAAGAAAGCACCATTCTGCTCTGGCCATTGTGGCTCAGTTGGTTGAGTGCCCTCCCGTACACTGAAAGGTTGCAGGTTCGGTTCCCAGTCAGGGCACATACCTAGGTTGCTGGTTCGTTCCCTGGTCGGGGTGCATACAAGAGGCAATCTATCGATGTTTCTCTTTCTCTCTTACTCTTTCTCAAATCAATAAACATATCCTCAGGTGATGATTTAAAAAAAAAAAGCACCATTCTACTAGAGCAATTGCTAACAATTTGCAATCACTAAATTTTAATTAGTTAGAGGCCTGTAGAGAAGGTATCCATCAGTTATCTAAGATAGCATCTTATTCATTATTCCTAAAAAAATTGGAAGAATTAATTGGTCCTTTTATTGCAGTTAAGAAAATAGTGATTTCTTTCTAGTAAATATTTATTGAATGAACAAGTGCTTTCACAAACATTTGGTAACCCCATAATGGCAGTCATGAGAATAAAATATCACTAGCATGTGAAATATTGTTGAGACTACTATCATTCTGCTCTTCCTCTTCCTTGTCATCACTCTCAAAGAGCAAAATTCTCCTAAAAGATGGACTACAGTGAAAAATCAAACAAGGAGTGTTTGACCTGATTTTGGACTCATGTATCATAGCCTTGTTGCCTGTGACACTTGAAGTCTTAGGAAGTAAAAGAGAATTTCTTGAATATTAGAAATAATCAAGAATAAATCTAACCTCTAAAAACTCTGGCTTCTACCATACATTGGTAAGCTTAATTTGGATGTCTGGAAAATAGACTACACCCAACAAATTTTGAAAAAATGAGCTACCACCTAATAAAAGGTTAATGAAGTTAGTTAGGTAAACATGATGCTCTGTTTCTCCCAGGGTGGTCAGTGAATCACCTACATGAGCACAGCCCGGGGTGCTCATTTTACATAGCCCTGCCCTAAGCCATTCATCAGTCCCAAACGTAAACTCCGGAGGGAGTTTCTAAGAAGTTCATATGACATGACTGGGAAATGGAAAATATCTCCCTTACATTCTAAGATGACTCTAACCTGTGGAATATTTGCTTGCCTGTGCATCCGTAACCTTAGCCATTCAGAAGGTTCTATCCTAAGACCAGGTGAAGTCAGGTGTGGCATTTTAACTAAAGTCGCCCACACTATGACACTTGTTTAAAAGTTTTAATTTTTTTTTTATTGGAAAATGTAACTCATTAATGAAGAGAAGACACTTAGGAATATGAGAATTCTAACTAGAAATTCTTAGGCCATACAGAAATCTATTCTTTAAAAAAAAGTGTTCATAATTTAACCTTTGAAAGATGCTTTTTGTTTCATTTTACTTATGTTTTCATAGTTCTCTGTGATCTTAAATTAGTAAGCCATTACTAGACTTGCAAGTGTAACTAGTCAGAATTCCTAAGCCTGTTTTATAGATGAGGAACCCAAGCCATATGAATCCTAAGTGGATGATGGGCATAGTTTTTTTTCCTTGACACCAGTGTGGCCAAACATAGTATTCAGGTACTCCCCTTGGGGCTTGTGTACTAGAAGCTTTGATTGCTCAGAATTCTTTCAGTTGTGGTTCTAAGCCTTTAACAAATATAAATAGTAGCTTTGTTGATTTTTGTATGTACCATTGCTTTCTGTTGTCCCTGACCATACTTGTTCATTTTTCCTTTCTTGGGCAAAACCAAAGAAATATTTATCATTTTATTCTGGTATAGTCACACCACTTTTAGATGGGACAGCTAAAATAGAACATAACAGGGAACTGGGGACCACGGGGCATAGGAACATTTCATCATGAATTAAATTGAGGAACTTCAACATTAAAGGTTGATTAAGTCTACATTCAGCAAGCAGATATTGATTTATCTGGAAACAGTGATCCTCGGTTGAAGATGTTCAGATAATAGGGTTAGCATGGAATGAACACTTGATTGCTCCCTGTTGGCATTTTAATTTCACTAATGTATCATATTTTAATGTTCAAATCTGGAATTGAGAAATTCATCATCACCCATAGCTGGAGACCTGAAGTGTCCATTGAGACTAGAGCGGTTCTCAACCTATGGGCCGAGACCCCTTTGGAGGTCTAACGACCCTTTCACAGGGGTCGCCTAAATACATCCTGCATATCAGATATTTACATTATGATTCATAACAGTAGCAAAATTGCAGTTATGAAGTAGCAACAAAAATAATTTTATGGTTGGGGGTCACCACAACATGAGGAATTGTATTAAAGAGTCACGGCATTAGGAAGGTTGAGAACCACTGGTCACTAGAAGGTTTAAAAGCTGTAGGTGAGGGCACTGCTTTCCTCTGCTATTTCCTTCTATGAAAATAGATTCAAGGTCAGAGGGATGGGATACAAAAAGAAGGAAGAAATAGGTTTGTGGTAACAAGAGAATTGATTGAATGGGTCCCAGGAAAAAAATAAGAGTTTTATGAACCTGCAATAAACCCCCAAAAGTAGTTTTTGTAAATGCACACAATGTAGAGTGTAGGTATCAGAAACATTATCATTATTATTCTAATCATAGCCATCTATAATAATAAAAGCATAATATGCTAATTAGACTAGTTGTCTTTCTAGAGGAAGCCATGGCAGCAGGGGCTGAGGCAGTAGGCGGGGCCGAGCCCCTTGCAAAATTTTTGTGCATCGGGCCTATAGTTTAATATAATCTTCAAGTTCTTTAATATTTAAACCAGATATTAAATATGGGCTGATTTAAGGTATATCTCCAGTGCAAAACTATATGAATGCAAATAAATGACATACAAGGTCAAAACTATTGGTCACGTCTTATCTTTGACATCACCTCTTCTAAATGTTGCTACTATACTTACATCCCTTGATATGCATCTCATCACTGCTGTAAGATCTTGATAAAAACACTTAGGAACAGGGAAGAAAGTAAAATATAAATTGCATTAGAATGAATTAGGAAAAGAGCTGAATTTTGGTATTCTCCCAAGCAGAGAGATTTATGAAAGCATCACTCACCAAGAGAAAGGACTTCTTTCCTTTTCTGTTTCAACTTCACCATCACTTTCACCACCACAGTTTCACAGGACTTCTTACTTTATTTATCACCAAGTTCCATAATTAACATATGGTTCATGTTATTGATTTCTCAGGTTTCAAAGTAAAATAAATTGAGCTTTCTTCCACATTTAGAATATACACTTTTTTTAAGGAGCTCTAAACAAAGACACGCATTATTTGTAAGTTAGAGAGCAGCTGCCAGAAAACAGAAAATTAGGAATGGAGTCATGGGTGAAATAATGGAGATACTGTTCAGACGTAACCCTTTGTACAGCAGGAAATTTTCCCTAGAAAAGAGACAGCTGAGTTTGCTTGTAAATTTTGCTAGAAACAGGCCTGATTTAGTAACATTTAGTGCTGGTTAGGAGGCTGAAGACAGCACTTTTCAGCTTTGGATACCAAGCAAGTGCTCTCTTGTATGGTCTAAACACTTTACAGTTTCAGAAAGTATGTGTATATGAGTAGGGCTGCTACTAACTTTTAACGACTAGAGTAATAGATAAACAAATATTAGATGTGGGATTAGACATGAATTTTCTAAGCAAAAAAATTATAGATATTATCATAAAAGAAATAATTCATAAATTATATTATAAAATTTTAAACTTAAAATATTTAAATAGAACTAAAAGGCAAATATTTGCAAAAATTATGCCAGAAGTTTGATAGCCTTAACATATAAAAAGCTCTTACAAACTAATAAGAAAAAATAATTAACCAGTTTTAGATATGGGTAAGGAACATAAACAGACAAATTCACAAAGAAATTCATGTATACCCAACAGCTGATAGACAGATGAGGCAAATGTTCAACCTCACCAATAGAGAATTGTACATTAAAAAATCAGAATGTACCATGATAGGAGAGGATAAATAAATTACAAAAATTCATTTGACAGAATGATTTTTCAAAAAACTCAGTTTTGAAGAATAATTGCCAAAAGAATGAGATCCAAACTGTATATGTACTGTGACCCCAATTTTGAAATACATTTTACATACATGCATAGAAAACTAAAAGGACATATACTAGATACTAACTGTATTATCTCAGTTGATATTTATGGTTTAAAATGAGCGTGTACTATGACTACGTTAAGCCATATGAATTGCCAGTAATCGACTGCTTTTGCCCTACAAAAATGGCATTTTCATAAGACTGATCTAATATTTTTATAATCTGACAAGGGTGTTTTAACATTTGTTTTTATGGAGAATGCATTCTATTACATGGAAGTTAAAGTTCTTACATCTTACATATCTATTTTCTGCATAGCCCAACATAAGAATGAGCAACATAATACTATTTTCTTTGCTGCTAGGCAACACATTAGAACATATTTTGTAAAGTAATGTATATACATTTAAAATATATAGTATATTTTTATTGATGCTGATATTAAAATGGCAAACATTGAAAGACTAGGGAAAAAATAATGTAGTTAAGACTGACTGATACCATTGTTTTTATCTGAAATAAAGATTATCTGTAATCTTATTGGCATTTGACCATTTAGTATAACTAGGCTGTGGAGAAATTTCATTAGATTATAAATAGAAGCAATTGCTGGAGAGTAGTGAACTTTTAAATTAATGTCTGCATATGGAAAAAAGTTACGAGCCTATTTTTACTATAGTGGCAGCCACGTGGTGTGGGTTTCTTTAATAATCTTTCGCTTTTCAATATTTTTTACTTGAAATCGACTTTCAGTTCTCTTGTTAAGAATGAGCTCATAACAATCACATAATATAGGTAAGCAAAGGCTTTTTATAACATACGCATTATTCTGAGTCTAAAAAGGAACCTTTCTTTTCAAACCTGTATTGGCCTACATAGGCAGATTGCCCACAAATAGATAAGATATTGTGAATGCCGAATTAGTTTAATGGAGTGTCAAATGTCTTACCAGTGTTTCCTGAAGTAATAAAATATTTGAGACTCGAAATGCTAACAGTGATCTTCCCAACATACATTCACCTCACAATAACACAAATAACTCCACCATCCACCCAAAGACAGCCTACATTTCTTCTAAATTAAAGGACGGGGGTGGAGGGGTGGGGGGGGTGGGAGGGTTTGATGCCAAACAAAGGGAATTTGTATGTTTATTATTTTTCAAGCTTTTTCTCCTGTCTTCCTTTAAAGTCTGTTGTTCCTTCCCATTGAGGCCCTTTGAACGTATGGAGGCGAAAACAGTGTGGATGACAGTAAATGAAAACTGTTGTGGATACGCTGTTTACAAAAAGTTAAGTGCCCGCAGCTTTGGTAGTCCCTGAGTTGGATTTAGAAAATAGGCATCACCACACACATTCAGAGTAGCTTTTATCCCAGACCGAACCATCTGCGCACCGGGTAGAGCTGCTGAGTTCCCGCCTAGCCCTGTGAGCCCTAAGCTGTCAAAGGTGGAGGCAGCACTGGGTGGGAGAGAGTCCCATCTCACTCAGCAAGAAACCACTGAGCTTTCTTTCCTCCAGTCAGAAGAACAAAGTCCCAGCCTCTGGTGATTGATGAGCATGTTGCCGGGGGAAATGGACTGGAAAATCATCGACTTGTCTTTTACTTGCCACAGGAAAGCCATAACAGAGATCTCTATTCTTCTTGTTCTGATAAGAGGCCTACGGAAGCATCAGGGAGGGCTGGGAAGCCTGTAAATGTGTTAAATCCAGCTGCTTGCTGGATTGCCTTTTAAAATACGACTCATAGTTCCCTAACTCTGCCTTCGAACATGTGTGCTGTTGGATAGCCTTTGACAAGCCATGCAGCTTTTGACCGTGACCATGTGGCATGCAAGCTGAGAAAGGCTATTTTAATAAGGACAGGAACCCCCTATGTAACCTAAAAACATGCATTTCTAAAATGTATCTATGAAATGAAATTCCATGTGTAGAATTCTTGTACTCCTACCGGCATTGTTAAATGGGATATTTATAGTCTGGAAAAACTTGGGACCTCAGAAGTGTGAGCTGGAACTAAATTCATAAATGCAAAAATTTTAACTAATGAGATATGACGTAAGAAGCACCCCCACAGCACACCTCTTGCTGGGGCAGCTGTAGGCATCACTCTTCCAGCTCGGGATTGCACACGCACATGTCTGTGGTAATATGTGAAGCATCAATTTTGAGAGATTCCAGTTCACACCATCTAGTTGTCACGTAAGTGGGAATATCTGTGGAGTTAAATGGGATTCCTATTTATTAATGTTTCTACATTGGTCTTGGCAAAAAGGACCTATTACTTACATTGTATGTTCTTAGCACCCTATATAGATTTGGAGTATTTAAATTTTCATTAAAATATTACTTTGTGATCCGAAAGCAGAACTCCTCATAGACTCTGTTGGCACTGAACATTATAAAAAGGCTCAAGTCACATTATATACTAGTATATTTGGGAAATGTGTTTAAGAAATTAGCGTTTCCACTTCCATGATTTCTTGTTTTGTGTCTTTTCCAGGCCTACATTCCAGTTCTGAGTTAGGAACATTTTTAAATCTTTCCTAAAGTCAGTAGGTCTCTCACAGATTGTATTTACAGAAATAACAGCCCATCCACTAAAGTTATTTCCAGAGCCTTTATCTGGTGGAAGTGGTCATGCATACCATTTTATTCTCTCTCTGGTCTTGTGCTTCTTGCCAGAGCAAATTGGAGAATTTTGTTAATTCCATTTGTTGGTGGAAAGATAGACTGCCTGTCCCTGTAACTAACTCTTTGTGGCCAAAGAATGGCCATTCTGAGGCCACCACTCTAATGTTGGCTTTGGAGGCAGAAACACGAGTCCTTTTTCTCCCCGGGGTCAACCTGGTAACGCTGTAGGTTATTGCATTCTCTCCCTCTATTATTCCCCCCAAAAAACGAAAGACTTTCTAACTTAGACCAAAACTTTCACATGGTTCATTAGCTGAATTCCCTGGTTACTGTATATCTTGTTTTCTTAGAAACCAGGTACATTTTCACATCAACGAGTACTAGTACTTTAAAACTTTGGAGGGAAGAAAAAGTGAATTGAATAGATTCTTGCTTTTATGAGACTATCCACTACTTCAGCGCCACCAAAGTTTTACTCCATGCCATGAACAGACAAAATTGAGGAGCCTCTTTGTTGTGTCTTTGTAAAAGGGCCTTAAAGCTTCACAGATTTTTTATAAAACGCTCAACAGTGTGATTTTCCATCACAACTTTCCTTTTTTTTTTCTCCTTAAATATGACTTTTGAGTGTTTCACAAGATGGTGCACAAGATTGTGGTTCGGATACCATGTTCTTGGATTGGTAGAATCAACATCATTAAAATGTCCATACTACCCAAAGCAATCTATACATTCAACGCACTTCCCATTAAAATACCAATGGCCTTCTTCAAAGATCTAGAACGAACTCTCCAAAAATTCATCTGGAATAAAAAAAGACCCCGAATAGCTGCAACGATCCTGAGAAAGAACAAAGTAGGTGGGATCTCAATGCCAGATATCAAGCTGTATTACAAAGCCACTGTTCTCAAAACTGCCTGGTACTGGCACAAGAACAGACATATAGATCAGTGGAATAGAATAGAGAGTCCAGAAATTAGCCCAAACCAATATGCTCAATTAATTTTTGACAAAGGAGGCATGAACATACAATGGAGCCAAGATAGTCTCTTCAATAAATGGTGTTGGGAAAATTGGACAGACATATGCAAGAAAATGAAACTAGACCACCAACTTACACCATACACAAGAATAAACTCAAAATGGATAAAGGACTTAAATGTACGACAGGAAACCATAAAAATTCTAGAAGAATACAAAGGCAACAAAATCTCAGACATATGCCAAAACAATTTCTTCACTGATACAGCTCCTAGGGCAGTTGAAACTAAAGAGAAAATGAACAAATGGGACTACATCAAAATAAAAAGCTTCTGCAAAGCAAAAGAAACCATCAACAAAACAACAAGAAAACCCACCTCGTGGGAAAACATATTTGCCAATGTCATATCTGATAAGGGCTTAATCTCCAAAATTTATAGGGAACTCATACAACTTAACAAAAAGAAGATAAACAATCCAATCAAAAAATGGGCAAAGGATCTAAATAGACACCTTTCAAAAGAGGACATTCAGAAAGCCAAGAGACATATGAAAACATGCTCAAAGTCACTAATCATCCGAGAGATGCAAATCAAAACAACAATGAGGTACCATCTCACACCTGTCAGAATGGCCATCATCAACAAATCAACAAACGACAAGTGCTGGAGAGGATGTGGAGAAAAAGGAACACTTGTGCACTGCTGGTGGGAATGCAGACTGGTGCAGCCACTATGGAAGGCAGTATGGAGGTTCCTCAAAAAATTGGAAATGGAACTCCCATTTGACCCTGTGATCCCACTTCTAGGAATATATCCCAAGAAAACAGAAACACCAATCAGAAAGGATATATGCACCCAGTTGTTCATAGCAGCACAATTCACCATAGCTAAGATCTGGAAACAGCCTAAGTGCCCATCAGTAGATGAATGGATTAGAAAACTGTGGTACATCTACACGATGGAATACTATGCTGCTGTTAAAAAGAAGGAACTCTTACCATTTGCAACAGCATGGATGGAACTGGAAAGCATTATGCTAAGTGAAACAAGCCAGTCAATGAAGGAAAAATACCACATGATCTCACTCATTCATGGATAATAAAGACCATTACAAACTTTTGAACAATAATAGATATAGAGGCAGAGCTGCCTCAAACCGATTGTCAAACTGCAGTGGGAAGACCAGGGAGGGTTGGGGGGCAGGAGGGAGGGGAGTAAGAGATCAACCGAAGGACTTGTATGCATCCATATAACCATAACTAATGGACATAAGACACTGGGGGGTAAGGGCGGGCAGGGGCTTGTCAAGGGTGGGGGGGAAAAAAGGACACATATGTAATACCCTTTGTAATGCTTTAAGCAATAAAAAAAATAAAATAAAAAAATCGTAAAAAAAAAAAAAATATTGTGGTTCGGTGATCCTCTGCTGTGCCTTTTTTTTTTTTAATTGTCTTCATCATTTGTTCATCGGAGCTGAAATCAGCAAGGCCTAATCCATTGCAGAGCTACCATGTTTACCGACCACTGGCAGAGTTTGATCCCTGATTATATCAAGAAGAGAAAGTGGATCTTGCCCAAATTGGGACAGATTCCCCAATCTTGCAAAACGTTGCAGGCAATTAATGGGCTTGAACTCGAGATTTATTTGTGTGTGTGCTTGTATGTAGGAGAAAGAGTGAAAGAGATAGACCGCGCATAGAATTTTTAAACTGGGCACCACTGTGGTAGTTAGCTAGAGGCAAGAGATATCCTGTTGGCTCCTAGGCCTTCCTGGAAGCTGCCTGCTAGGAAACTCTTCTTGGAGATGAATCTCAAGTGGCTTCCTTCTGCCTGAGGGATGGTGCTATCCTAACTCACACCTTAGAAGGCCTTGGAAGAGGAATACTCCTTCTATCTGAAGTACTTTGGAGATTGGAGTCCTGCAGTTTGCCACTCAGGAAAATAAACCAGCATATTAACTCCCAGCAAATGCTACCTCCTTGGTTTGACGCGGTTTGTAAAGCCTTTTCTTCCTGGTTTGTGCGCCCCGCATTGTCTGGGATCCTCTCATCACTGACCAGCTGGCTTGTTGGTGAATAGAGCGTGGGCCCCTCGCCATGTTTCATGTGAGGTCTTGGCTGGGTGGCAAGCAGGCAGCCTGTAGCCAGTGTCAGCAATTCAGGAGGAATTGGCACAGCGTGTCCCCATTAATTTCTGCTTGTCACATACTGTCATGCAAGTTACACCAGAGAGGAAATGACCGTTAAAAAAAAAAAGGTACCCTTGTGGCAGTGGGTCCCCTCCAGACGTTCCCCGAGGTTAAACAAGTGGATACAATTAGCTCTACACACAGACAGCTGCGGGGAAGGGAAAGCCTAGAAGTGGGCCCCACAGCAATGTGTCTTTCCTGTTCGCAAGGAGTGTCAGCTATCAACATCTGCCATATTTTAACCCTTCAAAGGGCCCGGTAAATTAAGGGGAGCTATTATCCCACGCTCTGCTGATCATTATCAATCATAATGCCTTGGGGAAATGACCACAGCGCTGCTGCCCTGGTGGTGGGTTTTTGTACTTTGGGGAGCGTGGTTTTTTTGTGTGTGTGTTTTTTCCTGTCTTTGCTGGGAGCAGACAAGGGTGGTGGGGGGAATGAGGGTGAGGGAAAATGGGCTCTTTAATCGTTGGTAATTTACTGCCACGAGGAGGGGAACTAGAGAGGCAATAAACTCCTCTTCAGTTCAAACTGAAGTCATTAAAATTGGTGGGCTCCAGACGGCTTCCATTTCCAGAGAGATCGATCTTGCTGACGGACTTTTGTCGAGCCGGCTTCTCCAAGAGCTGGGGTGGTTTGTAGAGCACAAACAAGAGCTTTGGGAAATGAGAACCAGTTCTAGAGGAGGAGGGCCATCCAAGATGAGCAAATAAACTCAAAATAAGTTAGAGGCCTCCAAACACTGTTTTATTCTTTAAAGACTGAAATGATTAAGCTGTTGTTATCCAAGTAGCATCTTCACCAACCTTGGTAAGCACGTACTTTGTTTTGGGGTAGATTTGTCTCGTGAAAATCTGATGGCCAGCATGGAGGGGACAAATGAAGGAGACAGTCCCAAGCGAACTTACATTTATTGGAACTTACTTGTCTGAATGAATCCTGAAAACTGTAGAGCAAAACAGAGAATGGTATATTATGGTGTTTTAACCCCAATGGCTATGGGGTTCCCATTTGTGAACTTGAAACTCTCTTTTCTGAAAAGACGCCATCTTGCTTGGGGCATGAGTGTCTCTATCAGACAGGTTTTCTGAAAATGACCAGTAATGATGACTGTATGAGACATGAGCTAATGTTCATCTGTATGATTGCACCAAGAACAAAACATTGGAAGGAATTTACTTGGATTTCACTGTATTCTTACTTAGTGTTAGTTACTAAGGAAAATTCTGGCGCCATTTAAAATAAAGTGAGGGCTAAGACCAACCGTTAGGATAATTGAGTAGAAATAACACTAGGTCATAGTATCTAGATTGCATCTCTTCCTCTGTGGAAGAAAGAGGTGACATGATCACTGAGGAGAGCTTGGAGAGAGTCAGTGATGGATGTTAGAGCTGTTGGCAGTCCTCTAATGGCTTTATCTAGTCTGAGACCATCATTTTATAGATTAGGAATCAGAAGCTCAGGGGGGTTCCATGTAAGATCTCACAGTGAAGCAGGGGCAGAACTCAAGTCTTTCCTTCCCAGGTGAGCTGTTTATATTATTCCATGGGCTGACTTAGTACAGCAGCAACAAAGGCATCCCCCTGCCCTGTTAACAGAAGAGAGTAGAAAGGAAAGCAAGTCTAGGATAGAGGCAACTTTCTTCAGTAAGGGACATAGTCAACTTCCACCTGATGTTAGGCTATAAATTGTATGCACCAGTTTTAGTTGGCCCTATAAGAGCAAGAAATGCCAATTTTAAAAAATTATCTTGTTGTCCAATTTTAAGTATATCTAGTAATTCATAAAAGTATTTCTTAATTTTAATGTCAAAATAATATATAGTTTAGAGAAATTTACCTCTTTAGGTATTTATAATCTTTTAAATACAGGGTGTCCCCCAAAAATGTATACACATTTTGAATAATTAATTCCAGTGGGTTAAATCTGAAAAGAAAGAATCATCAATTGAGCTATTAGAAAGTGTGTATATATTTTGGGGGGATACTCCATATTGGATCACAAAGAAGAAGCAGTAAAATATACATAAATGGGAGTTCACAAAAATATGTACTCAATCCCTAACTGTGGGTTGACTCTATATGAGTTTTTCTATTATTCATGTTACAGAGCTCTGATTTTAGGGGATAATTGGTTATTGACTTCTGTTTGAGCTTGGGCACATATGGAAGCATATAATTTAATAAGTTAAATGTCAGTTTGATGTTCAGAAGTGGATTTATTCATCAGAAAATAGATTCTTATTTCAATAAAAATGAAAACATATAGAAACTAAATTATACTTCTCCATGTTTAAATTATACTTCTCCATTGTTTTCTCAGAATTGTTTCTTAGGCCGGATTTCAGAATCTGTCATACAGCATCAGGTTTCCATTGAAGCACATACCTGAACATTGTGTGGGCTCCAGAGGAATACCAGATGATGGGAAACAGGATAGCAGAGAAAATACCAATTTAGTGAACAATGATGAGCCAATTAGATGAAAAAACATTGGCTTGAACTTCATGGGACGGCACCGAATCATTACTAACTCCTGTGGTATTCAGAATCATAACATCAATCGTGATGAACTGCTTTGGGAGTCATGTGTCCATAATATGTAATTCCATAAAAATTCTCTTGGTTTTGGCATCAATAGTAACTATATTTTATAAAATGGCATATTTCATTGGAAACACTTGAGTTTAAACATGTCAGCTAAGAGCTTGAAAATATGTCCTAGCATTCATTAAAATTATAATTGCTGAGTTCTCGTGGGAAAAAAGTAGTTTCTCATTTTAAGTCCTGAAGTTTCAATAGGATTTGGTATAGCATTTCATTTCACTTCTAGTTCTAATGACTCACTGCATTCTTTTCCCCAGAACTTATCCCCTGTTTACCCACAGAGTTCTCTCTCATGTAGACACAAGCCTAGTGAATCAATAGGCATGACTATTTTCATGAACAGTTGAATAGTTCAACTTCTGTAACGTCACTGGAAAACCTTGTCTAGTCCGAATGTTTAAGAAAAATGAACATTTCCTATACATTTGTATCTGGATTAGATTTGGCTTTAATCTTTTTTAAGATTAAATTCTGGGGGAAACTTTTTAAAGTTAACCTGGGACATTCTCCTGCAGTTGGGAAGTAGCCCTGTCCTCATTTTGCAGATGGAGGCAGCTAGCATAACCAGCTTAATTAATGACTTGCCCAAGTTCACACAAGTAGAAAGCCAGGAGCTAGATTTGTGACTCTTGCACAATTCATTAGACTGTTTTCATCTCAGTCACCATAGTAGGATTAAATATAATTTATTTACCATTGTCAGTACCATTTAATGGTAAGTCCTATTTACATAAATGCTTTCGTATTTCCGTGCCCTCTGGGCCATTAAGGCAATTTATTTTTATAATTTTAATTATTATAAGCCTCTCAGTGTAAAATAAATTCAGAAACAAAATGAAGACAGATCTGTTTAATTTTATGATGATTAAACCCCATAGTGTCAGCGATAGGGTTCAGAAAGAAAAGCTTTTCACTAGATATTGGCTATTTGTTGCATACATTGTGTTTTGTTTAAACACCTCTAAAATTATATTCAGAGTTTAGGAGAATATACCCTTATTTCTGCAGGTTTACTTTTAAACCATTAAGGAATACATAGTGTGTTTTCAAAGATACAGCCTCTTTCTTTAGCATAGCAATCCTATAAAAAGTTGGCAGAATTGCCTATGTGATCACTAGTTTTATATTTCCTCACAGATCTGTGAATTGTCACCTGTTTATGCCTGCTGTTGCCATCTTGTTGTCATTGAGAAAAGAGCCCACACTAGGATAATCTGTAGTTAAATTCTCTTCTCTCTGATGAAAAGATCCTGCCTTTTTGCTTTTTAAATTTTGGGAGAATGACACTCGAACTTCAATGCAATTGTGAATTGAAGTCTAACTTAGTTCAAAACAAGCATCCCTTTCTCCTTAAAATATCAGTACTTATCTGGCAGCCAAAATAAGAAAGTTATCATCACCTTAAAACTTCTTAGCAGTTTTTCTTGTGTGACTTAGTATTTTATGCTTGTATTTGAGAACAAATGAAGATTGTGAGAGAGCACTGAAAATAGAATTTTAGCATTTTGAAGGAATTATTGTATTACATTTTCCTCTAAGCAGTTTAGAAACCACTTCTGGGATTTCTTTCTTTATTTAGTGCTTGATAGATATTAGAATCTGTGTCTACTTCCTTTGTTAAAAAAAAAAAATAGGGAGGCTTCCCAGGCTATAATTGTCAAATATGACATCTCTGTAGAAAATATACCTTATAGTTGTTTAGCTGGTAATCCACACTCTGCCTCCAAACCTAGGGATAGTTCTAATAAGCCATTATAAACTCTATCATTAAATATCATTAAATCCTTTTTTAAAACCTCAGTTATGCCAGGTACATTTTTATATTGTGAGAGCTGCATTAAAGCAAAGCAAGCAGGGCTTGTAAAAACATATTGCAATACACTTGAAATTCACATTGCAAATGTAACAGGACAGATTTTCAAAGCCAGTGCTCCAGTTTTTCCATCCGGTCCAAAAAGATGACTGGGATGTTGAAAAAGGCTCACCTTCCACAGTGTGACCTAAGTCCGCTTCTTGGTTTTACTTTTCTTTAGAAATGGCTTGTTGCAGTAAGATTTTATTATTGAGACTCAGTATTATTATTCCTCCTCCATATACATATATCCCATTTCCATTTTACTCTTGTCATTTCCTAAATATGTTTGTATGGTGCCAACTCAACTTGAAATCTTGAGAAGTTGACAAGGTTTCTATAGAAGTACCTACAAATTAAAAGTGTAAATAAAGGATCATTTTTAACCTATGCAGTAGGACATTTTTAAAAGCTTGAAGGCATCACTTATACAAACCAATGAAGTTATAAAATCTTAAAAACTGAAAAATATCTTGGAATCCATGTAGTCCAGCCTTACCACGTTACATTTAAGAAAATGGATCACAAAGAAATCAGGTGAGTTGCCCAAAATCATGAAGTTAGGACTCATGCTAGAACTGTAACTAGGTCCTAGTATTCCAGTCCAATAGACTTTCCAAAAGTCATCTAAATGTGGCTTTGTCCTCATTTAGATAGAATGAGTTCCTATACTATAGACTTATATTTAAAACATTTTGTTATTGGTTTGAATGAGTTATTTGCACATTCCTCTAAAAAATAATGTTAGTTTGAACTTTACCCTCATTTTTACTGACCTAACCCAGAATCCATATTGCTTTCTTTGCTATAACTTTCATTCTTAACATTTCATTCTCTTCAGTTAGAGCCTGACTCCAAGTGTGTTTCTTTTTCTCCATGAAGCGTTGAGTTATAATGATTTCTATCTTCCTATTCATTCCGTAATGCATACGCACTATCAAAGTTCTTATTCCCCTTCTATTTCCCCGGTAGTTCCTGGCGCAGTTACTTGCATATTTGTCAAATAGGGATGTATGCAGAATAAATACAGGGCTTTTGTTCAACTCAATAAACATTACCTTGTATCTTTAAAATCGAAGCAGAGTGTTATTGCAGGACTAGGGATCGCTAAAATAAATAAATCTTGTTTTGCAGTTTTGAATGCCTTCAAACACTTAAAGGCAAGTACTGCAAAGCTGTCAGACATTCCCTGTGAGCGACGGGAAGGAGGCACAGTAGAGGCTTAGGATAAAAAATGCACAAGTGATTAAAGAAGTAAAAATTTTAGCACACCCACCCTGAAGAATTTGAGGTTTGGTTTTGGACGACGTCAGCATACTAGTATATTTTATTTTCTCGGTTGACGTTAAGTTACAAAATCACCTTGCACACTTTGCATTAACATTCATGAATTCCACGGGTGAGGGTGGGGAAGTGGGGGAGGAGAATATGAGTAGTTACACATTTGCCTTCTCTGGAGCCTCAGGAAGCAACACTTCGACTAGATTTGGGGAAGCACTAGTACTACTTAAAGGTCTTTGGATCTACTTACTTCATTTTATTTATTTGATGTGAAGAAAGAAAGTTCATGGCAACTAGACACCTGGTTATTAGCCATGTGACCCTGAGCAAGTCACTGAATTTACCTGAGCCTCAGTTTCCTTAGCTGTAAAACAAGGATTAAAATGTGCAAATCAAATGAGTTAAAATGTATAAAGTATTTTATAAACAGTCGGCATCCGGATGATAGAAAGGATGATGATTGTTCTCCTGTGTACTTTCTAGTTACTCTCATGCACTTTTCAAATATGCAGACCCAGACTGGTCACAGTGGTATGCCAGGGTCTGACAGGTGATGACAGTGGCTTATCCAAAGTGTCTACAGTGATACCAAGTAGGCAATGCGTGGGGAGGCCTTCATGACCCACCAAAGTCACTTGATCTAGTTGATATTCTCAAAGGCCTTTCTTCTTTCTGGTTTGGGCCTTCGTTGACTATAAAATGCCTATTTGCATTTCCTTTCGTCTCTTTTTTTGTAATGAATTACCTCCTGAATTACTGTAAAAAATCTTGAGATTCTTAGGGAAGTCAAATCGTATAACTTTTTACCTTTGAAATTTTTTTAAGTATAGAACACACAATATGCCATCATAAGTTTAGGTAATTGATTTTAAGAATTTTCCATTGTGTACTGGAGCACCTAAAAAGTGAAAGCGTTGAGAATAATATATTTAACATCTGTGCATTTTCCCTTGATTTTTTTTAGTCATATTTTCCTGGTGGCAGCTGATCAAATTGAAATGCTAAGTTTTAAAATATCCTAATATTAGATGTACTTCAATGCATCCACTTGTATTGGCATGCTTGAAATGGAAACAAGAAAGGCTACGTAGCAAAGAAATACATTCTACTTTTGTATCTAATTTATCCTGTAATTCCTCGTGCAGCACAATGATCAAGCCACTGTGCTAAATAAGTTGAACATATTATGTGAACATAGTTTCTATATATTTTAAAATCTGGAAAGGGAAACTAAAATACAGAGAAATAGCCACCACATAAGGCAGAACATGACAAATGCCGCGTGAGTGGTAAAATGGGAGTGTTACAAAA
This sequence comes from Myotis yumanensis, assembly GCF_028538775.1. Lineage (NCBI taxonomy): Eukaryota > Metazoa > Chordata > Mammalia > Chiroptera > Vespertilionidae > Myotis > Myotis yumanensis. Next base: position 47,192,918 of record NW_027223760.1, on the reverse strand, counting down.
ATTCAGAGGAGGGAAAAATAAGGACTGGCTTTATGGAGAAAGTGGCAGTTGTTGTAGTACTTTGAAGATGTTACTCTGAGACATGAGTGACACAAACCAGATTTGGAAGTGTTGCTTAAGAGTTGTCAGTTTCTACCTCGGGGAAAGACAGCCTACTTAGCAAGGAAATACATTCTACTTTTGTATCTAATTTGTCCTGTAAGTCCTTGTGTAGCATAATGTTCAAGCCACTGAGCTAAACATCTTGGGCGCATTAGAGGGATGAGGACAGGAAGTTAGTTAAACAGGAGAGAGACGAACTTGATCATGTAAGTACTGGGAATATTGACAGTTTTGGGATGGGTGGCTGACATGATCCTTGTAGTATTTTAAGTCATTAATCTGATAGAAGAGTTTACAACAGGAGATCAGTCAGAGGTTGCTCCAGTGGTTTGGGAATGAGCTAATTGGGTTGCTCAGCTAGAAGGGTAGCAGTGGTGTTAAACAGAAAGAAATGGGAAATTGTGAAGCAAGGCTTGGCGGCACTTGATTACTCGTCATCCCGAGTAAGGAAGAAGCAGAGATAGATAAGTAGAGAGTAATTGTTAGTTTGGAAAAGAAGGTGATTATTTACTTGAGCCTTGTTGAATTTGTCCTGGAAAGGGAGATTATAACTGAGCACATTGCAAGAACTTGTGGCTGCAACAGCTGAGTCCCAGGTAACCTTTGAAGATTTGTGGCATCTAGAAGTTCCAAAATATTGGAAATGGAAACTGGTTCCTTTTTTTAAGATAGGAAAAAAAGATGGACTCTACGAAATACATTCCAGCAATATTGATACTGGATGAGTTGTGAGTATATAGAAAAATAACTGGTTAATAAATACAAAAGCTACCCAAACTTCCGTGTAATCAGAGGAATAAAAATTAAAAAACAACAGTGAATCATTTCTCCCATCAAATTGGGGCAAGCAAAAAAAAAAAGTTTGATAATGTCAGGTATTAGTAAGACTGTTAAGAAATAGAGTCTCATGTACTGCTGATGAGAATATAAATTGGAACAGCATTTTGGAGGCAATCTGATAGTATCTATTAAAACTAAAACTGCATATATTCAGGAACCAAGCATTTTTACCTCAGAGGGACCCTGGTACTAGTGCAAAAAGAGGTATGAATGAGAGAGTTTGCTGTAACATTAGTTATAAAGGGGGGGGGGGGGGGGAGTGGGAATAACCTAAGAGCTCATCAGTGGGGTATAGTTGAATAGGCTGTGATATGGAATTCTATGTGACAATTAATTTAAAAGAATGATGTAGATAAGCAGAGTGTTGAGTGAGGAAGAGGGGAAAGGGGCAATTTTAGAACTGTGAGGGCAGCGTGGTTCCATTTATCTGAAGCACAAGGACATATAATTCACAGACCAAGCCTGGAAGTTTTATACAACAAAGTAATTTAAGTGGCTACCTCTTTGGAAGACAACCTAAGGTTAGATTAGGTGGCAAGTTTCCCAGATTTAGCAAATTAAAATATAGGATGTTTAGTTAAATTTCCATTTCAAATAAGCAACAAGTAAGTTTAGTATGTTTCAGACAGTATTTGGGGCATGCGAATGCTATAATATTACTCATTGTTTATCTGAAATTCAAGTTTAACCGAACACCCTCTATTTTATCTGGCAGTACTAGTAGGTGGTCAAGTAGAACTTCAACTCTATGTTTGTTTGTCTTGCATCTTTTCATAACACAAACATATTCATATATTCTTCATGTGAAAAAATAAGATTTAAATGTATTTAAAGAAAAAATAATCACTAAGAATTAACCTAGTTTCATAAGAAATTATCCTGCAATCTGGTCTCACTTATGTCAGATAGGATTGCTAAACAACCTTTCGGACATCACTGACCACCAGTGATGTTAAAGAAAGTTAAAGAATATTATAGCTGTGCAAGATTTTTATTGAGAAAGACTCTAATTTAGTAGAGCCACGCTCCCCCCAACATTTAGCTCAGTGCCCACTTTATTCTTTTGCTATGTCCTATTCAGTGAATGTTTATTGGATAGCTCAGTGATTCCCAAAGTGGGGCGGGTAGCGATTCCCGGTGGGCGCTGCAGCAATCCAGGGGGGCGGTGATGGCCACAGGTGCATTTGGGGGCGATGAGTAACTGCTATTAAAATTTTAAAAAAAATTAATTTCCAGGGGCTGAGTAATATTTTTTCTGGAAAGGGGGCGGTAGGCCAAATAAGTTTGGGAACCACTGGGATAGCTGAATGGATAAATTGTAGTATGAAGCATTTTCAACCCAAAGTGAAAAAGCAACACGGGTTCCTAGAGATAATGAAGCCACATTTTAAACTTTCTCATGGAAAATGATTTTCAAACAATAATATGCTACCTCAGAACATTACCTAATTTAATCTTTATAACATTCCTGTGAGGATAAATACTGTTTTATTAAAGAGGAAACGGAAGGGGAGATGGAGATATTTGTAATACTATCAACGATAAAAAATATTTTTTTAAAAAAGAGGAAACTGGGTTCAAAGAGAGTAAGTACTATATTTCATCTGTTCTAAGATACCCGTTTTGGAATGCATTTTCCAGTCCCTGTCAGGCTCCAGGCATGATTGCGTTGTTGTTGACTGCACATGAGCCGGAGAACTTGCAGGATTAGTCAATAGCGCGATGAAAATCTTAGAGATGACAGTGGAGCTCTGTTGCTCAACTGTCAATACTCTTGATCATACAGAGGACAATATTGTGTTGGAAAACAGAGACATGGAGGACTCTGAGTAGAAAAGTGATGTGAAAGAGAACTGAGTGTGAAGAACTTCTTGGAATACCCTAATCAAATTATTTCACTTCAATTTTAATTTTGATATATGTTCAAGTATGATCCTATATAAAAAAAGGCTAATATGCAAATTGACCCAAGGGCAGAACACTGGTCACTATGACACACACTGACCACCCGGGGGCAGATGCTCAATGCAGGAGCTGCCCCCTGCTGGTCAGTGCGCTCCCATGGGGGAGCGTGGCTCAGCCAGAAGGCCTGAGCCAGGCTCAAGGCTGGCAAGCGCAGTGATGGCAGCAGGAGCCTCTCCCACCTCCGGGGAAGCGCTAAGGGTGTCCAACTGCCGGCTTAGGCCCCGAGGACTCCCGGACTGCAAAAGGGTGCAGGCCGGGTTGAGGGACCCCCGAGTGCACGAGTGTTGTGCACCAGGCCTCTAGTACATGATAAAAATCCAAACCTGAAGAAGTCTAAAGAGCCCTCTTAATATGTATAACTTAAAGCTTCTGTGTGACAAGAAAAAGTTGTCATAGATTAATTGGCAATTGATTTTGTTTCTTGGTGGTACATTAAAGTGATCGTAAATCTTAAAATAGATGATGTTTTAGATGTGGTGAGATATATAAAAATACCCAAAATCACCCAGCAAGAAAGGTACCCTGAGTCACTGCAGTGAACTATAGGGTGAAAGGAACTGGATTGGACAATTTTAATCTTACTCATAATTAACTTTTCACATTTTGTGTTTCAAGAAACTTTGATTCTTTCAAATGCTGGCTGAATAACGATAATATGGACATCCATATAACACAATATTTTCAAAGCACTTACATGCATATTACCTAATATTATACTAGGATATGACACATGTCATCCTCCTATATACCAATGAAGAAACTAATACAGGTGGAAATTGGACAGAGTGAGTATACCACTTAGAAGTAAAAAGAAGCAGATCCCAAAGGGAAACTGAGATCTTTCTCTTGATCTATGAAGCCTTTAATGATGAGCCTGACAGGGCACACCTGAAAAGCATGCCTGAACTGGAATACCGTCCCAGATTTGGATGAATATTAAAAAGACAAATTTTTTTCTAATGGAGGTGTAAAAGACATAATAAACAAAGTGCACTAATCTGAAGATGTTTTTGGTGATGTAACCACCACCCAGATCAGGAAGCCTTTTCCAAAGCTTCTCCATGCCCCCTCCCAGTCTGATTACCCCTGCCTAGAGGTAATCACTGTACTAGCTTATTTCATACTAGAGGCCCAGTGCACAAAATTCGTGCATGGGTAGGGTCCCTAGCAGCTGCCAGCTGCCAGCTGGGGCCTCCCTTCCCTAGCTGCTGGGCAGGGCCTTTCTTTGTTCCACGCCGCCCCCTGGTGGTCAGCGCACATCATATCTTAGCAAGCGATCAAGCTCCCGGTCGGTCGAACTCCCAAGGGGACACTTTGCATATTAGGCTTTTATGTTTATAGATAAAAGTGTGTACTGTTGTGTGTGTAGTTTCTATCACTCCATCAGTGCTATGGGAGGGTCAGTTGCACCATATCTTTGTCAACACTTGATGTTATCAACTTGAACCATTGTAGTGGTATCTTGTTATACTTTTTTTTTTTGTTATACTTTTAATTTTCAAGTTTGTTTTGACTAATAACAGTATGCACCTTTATAAGCTTCTGAGCATTTAGATGTCCTGTTTTGTGAAGTGCCTGTTTATACCTTTCACCATTTTTAAATGTTAGATGGGTGTCTTTTTCTAATTGATTTAGATATTGTGGGCATGTCATTTGTCATATATGTATAGTGTTCAAATCTTATCCCAGTGTGTAGGAATGTGAATGGGATCCTGCCCCTCTGCATCAAACATGATTTTACCATCACTTGGACCTCTCTTTTATAAAAACTAGAGGTCCGGTGCATGAATTCGTGCACAGGTGGGGTCCCTCAGTCTGGCCGGCGATCGGGGCTGATGGGGAGTGGGAGGGGACTGACCAGCAAGGGGGAGGGGCCTCGGGAGATTGGCCCACCTTGGGAGGTAGGCTGTGAGAGCGCACTGACCACCAGGGGGCAGCTCCTGCATTGAGCGTCTGCCCCCTGGTGATCAGTGCATATCATAGCAACCGGCCAACCGGTCTTTTGGGCATTTGGTTGTTCGGTTGCTTAGGCTTTTATATATATAGATACATAGAAATACCCAGAAGCAAAATGTTTCTCTCATGCCTTTTTAGCCTATTTTGACAACTTGAAATAGGGAATTCTGACATTTTATACTAGTACTTTTTAAGTCTCCAGTAAAATATTTTTAACTACAAATGAAATATATGTGACAGACAGTGAAATCTCATAGCTAGGCTTTTAAATGCTGAAAACTTTCCATTTCTATTGTGCATTTTGTCTGTAAAAAAATGCATAAAATACAATGCCAGAAGAGAAAAGAAGTTTTATAAACTAAAAGGAAGAAAAACTTTTAGCTGTCTTTTAGCTTCATAAATACAGAGTCTTATGTGTAGGGGGGGGGGGTGTGAATACCACATTCCTCTTAGATGTACTATAAAAGTATATTTTAAAAAGCAAACTACATTCAAGTATAAGCTGTTAAGGAAACACCAGCACTGGCAAGCCTGGTATCTCTTGGCAAACCAACAAGTATCATGTTTGACAACGTGAGATGATCCTAAAATCTGTGCTAAGAAGTTGCCTGCTCACAGCCAAATGAAACGTTTCAGAAACCATTTTGAAAGACTGTGTATGCTGATTCCAACAAGCAGGAGGAAAGAAGCAGGGATTGGAAATAGTGAGACAAGATAGTGTCTTGTTTGGTGGGTGCAACTCGGGTTTTTACATTGGTTAGTCTGCCTGCAAACTTCATGCTTTTGACTCTCAGCCTAAAGGAAGTTTGGGATTATCCTGAGAGGCCATTGTTGACTTAGCTTTCATTCTAAAATATTTCAACAGTTAAGCTAAGTATGAGTCTAAAAACAACCCAAAGTTATTTATATCATTGCCCCTTCCCTAAAATGGATTGTTTCATTGTCTTTCAGAACCAACTCTCTAGCTTTTACTTTAAATATTAGAAGTATACAATTTATTGAGTCACTTATTCTTCTGTAGGATCTGTGTCAGGACATGGAGGTTAAAAACAAAACCTGAATAAGTTGTGCTTATAATTTTTAAGCAGCAGTAATTTACTAAGGACATAATACTGTTAATATAATTTAGAAAAGGATGTATCATTTCTTAGAAGATTATGATGCTTTGTTCTTTCTGTTTCTATGAAGTATTTTTTAAATGATCCTTATAGGATTTTTCTCATTTAACAAACTTTATCAAAGATTTACCGAATTTTATATTTTCCAAAGATTACTGGCTACTAACTTAAAACTGTGGTTGGTAAAAGGTGTGTGTGTGTGTGTGTGTAATTTTAACTGGCTACTCCAGTGGAACACAAAAAAGTAAAAATCATCCACATGCTACCACTTAAAACACTGAATATTACAAAAGCAGAAATATCTTCTTTTAATATCCTCCTTCCTACCCCCACATCCAGAGGCAACAACCTGTAACTGTAGCTAATCACCTTCCAAACATGTTTATATGTATTTAGACAGGTTTGCCAGATTTAGCAGATAAAATAAAGACATTCTGTTAAATTTGAATTTCAGGTAAACAACAGATACTTTTTTTAGTTTAAATATGTCCCATGTAATATGTAGGATACATTTACATTTAAAATTATTTGTTGTTTATCTGAAATTCACATTTAACTGAATGTCCTATATTTTACCTGGCCACTCTGATGCAGACATATCCACCCATAGTATATAAACACGTACACATTTATCAAGCTCTATGTATCCCTCTAAGGCTTACCCTTTCACTATTGATTATCTCAGTTATATGTTAGAATTACTCGGGTTCTTCCTAATGGTTACCTGATATTACATTGTAGACTCATCCTAATTTAACTATTCCCCTATTGGTAGACATTTTAGGTGTGTGTGTTTTTCTGTTTCAGACAAAATAGCATGGATCCTCTTCGTATTGACTTGTAAATTTGTGCTGTTGGTTCTGTAGGATGCATTCCTAAAAGTGGAATTGCCAGGCTATAGCATATTTTTAAAACATTGCTTGTGCATTTCCTTTATACCTATTCACTGGGGCCCAACGCTTGAGCAGCTGAAGCACCCGGCCAGCGGAAGCTGGTAGGCACCTTGCTTGACCTCACAGAATCTCCCCCTCGTTGTCAGCTCCTTGAGACCAGGCGTGCTTATTTTTCAGCCTAGCATAGCGCCTGCCACAGAGTTGGCCCGTGAGACAAATTTAGAATGAATGAATATGAATTGACTCAGGGGGGCTGTGAGAAATGAAATAATGTATGCCAAGTGCCTGGGGAAAAACAATGTCTGTAAAATGCCTGGGATGCTCCTTTACTTTTCCACCCCACCCCCACTTCCAGTTTCTTCTTCAGGGTGAAGGGCCTCTAAGCTGGTAAGGGGGAAACATGGTTACAGTAAAGTAGAAGAAGCTCTGTAACAGCACTATTGCTAAGAGTGCTGCGGGATAGAGAAGGGGGGCACCACCCGGCTGGAGTGGCTCAGTGGTTAAGCGTAGACCTATGAACCAGGAGGTCATGGTTGGATTCCCCGTCAGGGCACATGTCTGGGTTGCGGGCTCGATCCCCAGTGTGGGGCATGCAGGAGGCAGCCAATCAGTGATTCTCTCTTACCATTGATGTTTCTATCTCTCCCTCTCCCTTCCTCTCTGAAATCAATACAAATGTTGTTGTTTTTTTTAAAGAAGGGGAGCACTTCACTTAGCCTGTGGGTGTGAGAATTGCCCAGGACTTGGCCAAGGTCTACTTAAAGTAAATCTAGAAAGAGCCTGATAGACAAGTATATATGTTGGGGGTAGAGCAATGGAGGGAACATTCTCGGCATGGGAATAGCATTGCAAAGGAACAAAGCTATAACACAGCATGTCACCTTCAGAGCATGGACACAGCTGGAAATAAAATCAGACCTACTTAGGTAATCAGACATGTAGTGCTTTAGGTAGCCAGCTAGGTTCTACCTCTGTCATAGAGAACAGGAGGGGACTTCTGTGTGATTCAGGTTGACATTTTAGGAATATCATTTAGCCAACGCTGTGGGAAAAAAGCTTACAGATGTTAATCTAAAGACAGGAGCTACCTGTATTGGAGCACTATTACAGTCATCCAGGAAGGGATACTGGCGACTTGACAAGGACTGTGGAGATGAGAGAGAAGGGCTGGTTTGAAAGGTAATTTAGAAACTGATTATGTGGTTGAGAAGGGAGAAGGAATCTAGAATGTCTGTCAGATTTCTGGAGCAATCATTTGTGGGCACGGTGGTACCGTTATACAAGTTAAGAAATTCAGGTTGAGGAACAGATTTGATGGAGGTGAAGAAACTGTGTTGTTTTTTGGGAGCATATTGAATTTGTAGTTGTTATGGAATATTCTAGAAAGCATGAGCAGGAAGCATTGAAGTTTGCACGTTTGAAACTCAAGAGAGCTATGCCAGCTGCCATTGTGACTTGGAATGTCTCAGATTATGACTAACTCATAGTTGGAGCCATGAATGAATGAGATGAGGAGGTGAAGACAATTTAGAATTTAAGATATTTATGAGACACATGATTGGGAACACAAACAAATGGTGAATGTTTGCAGTAACCATTGCGGACAACAGAAAAGGGAGCTTAGCAGGGACCCACAGAAAGTAATACTGAAAGCCCAGATGAAATCACCAACTATGATTTGTAACCACTCTTTTGTGTGATGGTTTTCCCTCAGCGGTTTTAATTATGGGAGTAGGAATGGGCAGGTAGCTACTAAGATGAGGCCTTAGAACAGCGGTTCTCAACCTGTGGGTCGCGACCCCTTTGGGGATCGAACGACCCTTTCACATCGGAAAACACATATATAATTACATATTGTTTTTGTGATTAATCACTATGCTTTAATTATGTTCAATTTGTAACAATGAAATGGAGGGTCACCACAACATGAGGAACTGTATTAAAGGGTCGTAGCATTAGGAAGGTTGAGAACCACTGCCTTAGAAGATCCACGTAAGGCAAAATGGAGGATGATTTTATGGTTACCTAGAAAGAGAATGTTCAAAAAAAAACAAAAAACAAAAAAAAACTGACTGGGAGTTTTAGGTGAGCCAGGAAAAGATTTGAAGACAAGAGGGACATGTTTGTGACAACAGCCAGTCCAAGGAGTGACCGGATACTCTTAAGACTAAGAGCTTCCTAGCCACAGCATTGCCTGTGTTTCCCTGGACAATTCATATTGTAATGCCTATTTTAATTACCTTGCTGGATTGTTCCTTGTAGGAGAGTCCTTAGATTCTTCACCTCGTGCTCATTCTTGCCATAGTGAGTAGCTCTTCAGTCCCACTTGGCCTACAGATTCCTTTTCCTCTTGGCCTCCATGCTTTTTCCTGACTAGCTATGACCACCCAGAGCCTCTTCTTCCTGTAGATGGAAGAAGTTATTCGTGAGGAGCATATGGGCCTCCTCCCCCCAGAGATACATTTGCTGCCTCTCTCCTAACAGGCTGCAGCTTAAAATTTCAGTCCTTGCAACAACACAAAAGCAAAAATGTTGAAGTGCCGCCTCTTCTGAGGCCCCCATAAACAGCTGTGCATGCAGCTGTACCCAGAACAGATAATACGCACAGATGTGTTTATGGGAAGGAGGCACGAATACTCTCTGTGTTGTTTTCGGCTTCTCACCACGGCAAGGATTTCTTCTCTCCTTCAAGGAAGAGGTACGTTGTGGTAAGCAGTGTTTTATGACCTGTAATAAAAACCCTTGTAAAGACCATTTTTTGACCAAATGAAGCTAAGTGTTCTTCTCAGAGTCCCCGCCCGTGCCTCTCCCCCTCTCTGTATTGGAATGCACACAGTTCAGCATTAATGGATCACATGAGGAAATAATATCACAAATTCTAGTTCCTATTTGTTAAGCTGGGAAAGCAACCAAACTTATGTAAGAAAGTTCATTAGTAATGTTTTTTCCTACTCAGCAGTAGCTTCTGAATATGTATGTTCATTAAGTAAAAATGTATATTGCATTTTTATAGTGCATGGTTATTATCCAATGAAAGCACCCATGGGACCGTGTGAGGGAACCTCAACAGTTGGAGGCCCCACAGAGAAATCAGTTCAAGAACGGGTAAAAAGTAACTTAAAGCCACCCTAGAAAGTTTAGTTATTTACAGAAAGAGACAATACATTCAGCGAATAATAACAGATTATTTCTTTTTTTTAAGAATATGTTTGTATTGATTTCAGAGAGGAAGGAAGAGGAAGAGAGAGATAGAAACATCAATGATGAGAGAGAATCATCAATCAGCTGCCTCCTGCATGCCCCACATTGGGGATCGAGCCCATAACCCGGGCATGTGCCCCAATCGGGAATCGAACTGTGACTTCCTGGTTCCGTATGTCCATGCTCAACTACTGAACCACATCAGCCATGCCAGGTGATTTCTAAGGACCTTCTATACCTAGCAATCTGTAGACTTTCAAAATTAAGAACAGGTGACTTCATACTTGATTTAATTAAAGTAATAAATATTTACAGATTATATCCTTTAATAGGCACACAATTGCATTTTTTTTTAATTTTAATAATGATTGGGAAGATGGGAGGCTGTCCATGTACTAACTGGAGAAAACTAGATAGATCTGAACTTACTGGAGTGTGGCCAGATGCCATTGATAATGGTAAATCCTCTTCTTATTTAATTGCACCAGTTCCAAACCTGTTACGCAAACTGGGAAGTTAACACATTGTTTTTAGTCCTTATTAGCAGCCTGCAAGAGAATATTGTCTGACCCATTTTACAGACGAGGAAACTAAGGCTAGATGCTAGGGGAGGGGATGTTATATAACAGGCCCAAAGTTACCCAGTGTGCAACCTAGAGAGGTAGTAGAGCCCTCAAAAGATGTCCAATTAAAGTTGACCCGTGAAAATAAACATTAACATTCTACATTTGTCTCTTGAATTGTCTTTCCCCTTGCTTCCCCTTTCTAACATTTCTAATTCAGACCCTTACTGTCTTATGTCCAGAGTAGAATAAATGCCTCCTGATAGCATCTCCCGTGCATTCTATATACCCATAATAGCATGGCATTCTTTCACACATTTTCACTAGTTTCCCATTGACTACAAGGTAAGACACTATGAACTGCCTACACCAGCCCAGCAAGAAAGCCCTTTGCAGTGTGGTCCCAGTTAGTAGTGCGCCCTCCAAGGGCTGTTTCTGGTCTCCAATACCTAATCACTTGCTCTCCTCTAAGCCCCTGCTCGTATGGTCGTCCAGGCAGATGCTTCCCCAACCAAATCTAATAGTAGCTCCCCTCCAAACTGCCTTCCTCCTCCATGCTTACTCAGTGCTGTGTTATTTGTGGTCCTTGCCACATACTGACTTGAAGGGTGTAGGTGCATATTTATGTCTTCTCTCCCCAGGAAAATAGGAGCTCCCCGGGTTCCTGTCTTCAGTGCTCGTGTATAACATCGCCGAGTACAATGCCTTACACATAGTAGGGGCTTCATATTTCTTTTGTATGAATGGTAGCACTTCATTATGAGCATGTACTTTACACTATATAAAGTACTAAGAAGCATGGAACAGACTGACAAATTTCAGAGGGAAGGTGGTGGTGGGGGTTAAGGGTGATGAGATTAACCGGGGAACTTATATGCATACTAGTGACTCAGTGCACGGATTTGTGCACATTGAAAGGAAATTAAGTAGAAGGTGGCCAGTGGGGTGGGACTGGTTGAGAAGGGCTGGACATGCCTTGGAGCCAACCTCCCTCAGTCCCTATTGGCTTCTGCAGAGTGAGCGGGGTCCCTCCAGCAGGTGGGGTCCCTCGGTCTGTCCTACGGGGATCGTGCTGAAACCGCCTCTCTGACATCCCCCAAAGGGTCCCAGAATGTGAGAGGGCATTCTGCAAAGTTGCTGTCGTACAGGGTGTGGAATGCAAATGCAAGTGTGCAGTAAACCAGATTCAGGGCAGGCAGTGCCCCAGCAAACTACATAACCCCCGGGCGAAGGTGGAATCGCGTGGCCCCACGAGGAATCAGGCTCCCTCCTCTCTGGTCTCAGGGTGCGTCACCTGAGAACTGCTGCTGCCAAGTCACTGCAGCTCGGCAGCTTCTGTGTTGAGCATCTGCCCCCTGGTGGTCAGTGCATGTCATAGCGACCTGTCTGCCGGTCGGACAGTAGGAGGGACACTTAGCATATTCGCCTTTTATATATATAGATATGCACAGCCCATGGACACAGACAATAGTGTGGTGAAGGCTTGGGAGGGGCGAGTGCAGGGTGGAGAGGGTTAATAGGGGGAAAAAACAGGGGCCATCTGTAATACTTTCAATAATAAAGATAAATTTTTTAAATTACTTAAATATTTAATGTTCTACTTAATATATATTATTAAAATGTATACTAATTATTAAATATCTCCTTTTTGAGGTTATTTCCTTTTGTATACCTGTGAAAATAAAGGCCCAAGAAGGTTATAAGTGACCTGTCTTAGATTATATAACTAGTAAGCAGAAATTCAGATCCATGCTTTTAGTTTTAAATTCAGTGCTCTTTCTTTTAAAGCGTACTGCTCTCAAAAACGGAAATTTACATCTCCAGAGCAGATCGCTCACTTAGGTTATATACATGGGCAAGAGGAATTTCTTTTGTACTTGTTTTGTGCCTCCACTTTGCAAGCATTTGATATATTCTTAGTGAATAACCAATAAACTACAATGAAGGATTATGGCCTTTTTCACTAACAACTCAGGAATCAGTTTAATTAGTGAGGCTGTTCATATAACTCCTGTGCACAGAGCCAAGAGCAGAAGTCATTATACGTCATCTTCATGCCTTTCTGCAAACTTATTGAGTGATTCGTCAAATCAAGTAAAATCAACAGATATGTCTGTGTAAGTTGCCTTATTAGATTCTTTGGAGAATATGCAGATGCATCCCATTCCTGTTCCTCAGGGAATTCACAGTCTAGCTTAACAGCACTGGACAGTTTCAAAAAACCCCAGATTAAATATATAATATAGAACCATCAGATTTCTCTGTGTAGTCTTATGATGGAGGCAGGGCATTTTTATAAATGAAAAAACCGAGGTTCAGAAAAGTTGGGACTTGGTTAGCTAGTGGTTAAGGTGAAATGGAACTTAGTCACTGGAATGAAATGGAAATGGAAATAGCACTGGATTTAGAGACCACACTTTGAGAAATACCAATGTGACAATATGAAATTAAACTATTAGAAGAGTGGTCCAATTTTGTATCCAAGAAATGATTCAGGCAAAGTGATTTGATCCACAGAAAGCTTCTCTTGGGGATGAGAGAGGCTAAGTGATTTGCTTAGAGTCATAACCCCAGCTGAGAAAGTGCTAAAACCCATGTCTTTTGATGGGCAAGTTGCTAAAAGAATTCTGAATAGGGGTGGAAAAGTAGAAAGGAAACCTCCTTCACCGTTTTTATTCCATACTGCTGTGTTCATTTTAGGCCTAGAATGTTATACTTCTAAAATAATGAACCAAAAGTTTTCATACACATCTGAAGATATTTTAATGGCTAATAGGTAGGAATAGTGACTTATATGCCATACCTCTTGGGGTCCTTATTCCCTAATCCAAATCTGCTTTTTCTGATTCCCCTGTTGTTCAGGTGTGCTGAAGTTTTCCTCCCTGGGAGGAGTCAGTGATTTTTTTTTTAAGCTCATGGCTTTTAGAGATTTCATGGTCATTTTCCAATTAGGTTGGTACTTGCTTCATTATGAAAGGCCATTGGACATTTATTGACACCTGTTGACACAGTGTGCTAAGATTCTAGTGTATCTGGAGTAAGAGGGATGAGAGCAGACCCTACTCTCAGAAGACGGGGCCAGGCCATAGAGCAGTGAGTGAGTAAAGATGGCACAAGTCCACAGGAGTTCCAGGAGGCGAGGCCAGAGTTAGGTGGGCTTTGTCTGAGGGTGATCAGGCATGAGAATGATTTGGTAGGATCAAGTTTGCATGTTAAAAAGGTCATACTAGCTAGAGCAGTGATGGCGAACCTTTTGAGCTCAGCGTGTCAGCATTTTGAAAAACCTTAACTCTGGTGCCATGTCACATATAGAAATTTTTTGATATTTGCAACCATAGTAAAACAAAGATTTATATTTTTGGTATTTATTTTATATATTTAATGCCATTTAACAAAGAAAAATCAACCAAAAAAATAAGTTCGCGTGTCACCTCTGACATGCGTGTCATAGGTTTGCCATCACTGAGCTAGAGTGTTAAGGATGGATTTGAGGGACAAGATCAGTGGGAAACAGTGTAAGGAAAGGTGAGGACCAGACCCACTATAGTGGGGGCTTCACAAGTATAGGAAATGTATAGGAAAAAGTGACAAAACTTTACTGCAGGAAGCAGAAGACTTGAAGAGAGAACCACAGCATGTGTAGAAAGGAAAGACAGTATTGTAAAAGTATATAATTTTAGTTAAGTTAGATTTGTTAAAATAGATTTCAACTGCAAGTTACAGAACACTCAGTGAAGAACAAAATGGCTTTAAGTAAGGGCATTATCGTTGATGTAACACCAAGGCCAGAGGTGGGCAGCCCCAAAGTTGATTAGCTATTCAGTGATGTCATCAAAGTTCCAGACTCTTTTTCTCATTACTCTCTGGCATTTTATATGTGCAGAGCTGTCTTCCTTCCTTTCTGTTTCAAGATGTTTCTACTGCAAGTTCATGCCCTCAGGCAGTAGCATTTAATATAAGATTTGCGGAGGAGGAAGTTCACCAGAGAGTTTTATACTATGATCCTCTTATAAAAGAAAAAATTACTTACCAGAACTCTATAGCAGACGTACATCCTGCCCATATATCTCATTGGCCAGGACTGGGACTCATGTCCATCCCTACATCAATTCCTAGCAAACGGGAATGTGATTGCCTTGGACCAGTCCTTCACAGCTGACAACCAATAATGTCTGCTATAGTAAGAAAATGATAATATGTTCCACGCTATGGAAAACCAACTTCTCTAATACATTACCTCATTTGGAGAGAAGGGAAGTATGTGATGAGGGGAACATTCTCAAAAGAGGGAATTGAGAGGGAGAACGGGGAAAGATGAGAAGATATTTCGACTAAATATAACCATTATAAAGCATACTATTTTGTTTTTGTTCATTGTATTTTACTGTTGGCAGTACTACAAATGTCCCCCAGTTTTCCCCCCTTTACCCACCTCCTAGCCCCTGCCGCACCCGAGGGCTTCACACTATTGTCTGTGTTCATTGGTTATGCATGTATGTATAAGAGGTCTTTGGTTAATCTTTGCCCGTCTCCACCCACTCTGAGAGTTGTCAGTCTGTTCCATGCCTCTGGACCTATTCTGTTTGTCAGTTATTATATTCATTAGATTTCACTTCTAAGTGGTGTCATGTGATATTTGTCTTTCTCCGACTGGCTTCTTTCATTCGGTATCATACTCTCCAGGTTCATCCATGCTGTCCCAATGTTTTTAAAATTTTATATTATAAAGAATATGTGTTGAAATGGAGAAATATCCACAGTATATTGTTAAATGATTTTTAAAGGATTATAAAACAATTAGTGGCCTGATGCACGAAATTCATGCACATTAAAAGGGAATTAATTAGAGGAAATATTTTAATATTGCTATTTGCCCTTTCTCTATTATAAAAGTGTCAGACATAGAAAGGGAATGGACTGACTATTCTTGGGGGGGGGGGGGGGATGTGGGAGGTGAGGGAAGAGATTGGACAATAATCGTGCACCTATGGATTAGGACACTGGGTGGGGAGTGAGGGCGGTGGGTGGGGTGGGAACTGGGTGGAGGGGAGTTATGGTGGGAAAAAAAAGAGTAACTAATGTAATAATCTGAACAAAAAGATTTAATTAAAAAAAAAGAAATATGAGAAAATGTTAAAAATAAAATAAAATAAAATAAAAAATAAAAACAGCAAAAAAAAAAGAAAGCAAAAAAAATAAATAAATAAATAAAAATAAAAGTGTCAGAGATGAAAGAAAATTAGTAAAATGTGTATGAAAATCTCCCTCCTGTCAGTCTGGGGCAAGCCGCAGGACCTAGAGTCAAGTCTCAGTCCACCACCTGCACGTGCTTTGAAAACGCAGGAGACCCAGACCGGCAGGCCCCAACCCCATTGGGTGAGACCCAGATCTGGCTGGCCCCACCCCTGTCAAGCCCCTCTGGGCCTCTGGGCGGGGGGTGCAAACTCAGGTCCCTGCTGTTTGGTCATGATTATTATGGCATCCCAGCTAATATGCATATTCTTCTATTATATAGATAGATGTTTATAGAACAAAAACTATTTGAGTCGTTAGCCAACAACCTAGGCACCTTATACTTTGTATATTCTTAATTATACAACGCTGGTTGTTATAGCCTTCTCCCAAGAAGTTAAAATTAGCATTGCATATTTGTAGTTTCAGTTCCTGATGACTTTCCACCGTGGGTTAGTAATAGCCATCAAGATGAGGTAATGCTTTCTTCTTCCAGACTGTCCATTGTTCCTCAAACACCAACACCGTTTCCAGGATTGGTGAAAATCTGTCATTCTTTTTTCTAGTTAGTTGAGATAGGTTCTTTACTTACTCAGCATTATCATTACTTTCAGGAGTGAATTATTTTCATTCTCTCTTCAGGATACATATTTTATTAATAAAATCTATATACAAAGCCACTTTTATTATGCTTTTATCTAGTTGCCTGGGAGCAGTAAAAATAGAAAGCCAGCACTTGCAATTAGAGGCCTTGCATTTGTTTCTGCTGAAGAATCCCAAGGCAATGTGTCACCTTGCTCAGTTATCTGCTTCCCCTGCCTCTGCCACTCCTCCCAGTGCACCCCCCACACACACTGTGCTGAAGTCACTGGTTATAGGGCACAGCTTGACTGCTCTTCTTTGGAAAGAGCTCACGAGTGTCTCTTGTAGTTTGTCTCCCGGTTCTTCCATTTATTGCTTGCTTTGAATTCATCAAAAATTACGAATTACCAAGTGATCTGAAGTTTTAAAGAACTTGCTGTAACCCTCCTTTGGCCTTGTCAGGGTTTGTTTTGCCCTTCGTGATTTTGGAGAAGGCATTCTTTGGGTGCTCCTGAGGACTGAAATGAGAAAGGAGGAGGGAAACTGCTTATGCAGCAGTTTCTGCAACCTGTTGTTGTCATTGGTGAATTGGCCAGTGTAAGCATAAGGAGCCCCTGCCAAGTTCTGACCTAGAGTAAAAGGTGTGCATGATGCAGTCACCTTGCTGCTGTGACTTACATCAGCATCTCCCTGAGTGCACAAGTGGAGGGAGTGAAGAGCCTGCCTCACTGGCTGTCCAAGACCTAATCATGGCTTTCTTATTCTCTACTTCATGGCTTATGTAGTAATACTGTTCCACATTTTATGGGAGAACTGGGATTCTTAAAAGATCCTGAGATTAGATCCACCAGTTCCACTTGTGGGTACATATATCCAAAAGAATTGAAAGCAGGGTCTCAAAGACATACTTGTACGCCCATGTTCATAGCAGCATTATTTAGAATAGCCAAAAGGCAGAAGCAACCCAAGTATTCATCAACAGATGAATGGATAAGAAAAATGTGGTATATTCATACAAGTGAGTATTACTCAGCCTTAAAAAGGAAGCTGATGTATGCTACACTGGGATGAACCTTGAAGACATTATGCTAAGTGTAATAAGCCAATCACAAAAATACAGGATGATTGCACTTACTAGTATATGAGGTATCTAGAGTAGTCAGATTCATAAGGACTGAAAGCAGAAGGGTGGTTGCCAGAGTCTGGGCAGGGAGAGAGAAATGGGGAGATATTTAATGGGTATAGAATTTCAGTTCTGATAGATGGAAAAGTTCTAAAGATTGGTTGCACAACAGTGTGAATATACTTAGTACTAAACTGTTCACTTAAAGTGGTTAAAATGGTAAATTTTATGTGTATTTGATTTTGCAACTAAAAATTATATATATATATATGTTATCAGCAAAATTATAAAAAATGAAAAGATCCTGGGACTAGCCCTCATTATTGTCAGTAGTCCTCTACTTTCTCTATGACTTTATCATCACCTGTTATGTATAGGCTCCTGTGATCTTTCACTTCTCTTCCTGTAATCATAACCCTTACCAGAAGTCAACATGTTATCGGTTCAGTATAAAAAACCTTTGTTATGTGTGATCTGTTTTAAACTGTAACCTCCTCTGATACCCTTCATAGGCAACAGTAAATCATTGTAAAGACAATTCTGTCGAAACATGGAGACAAATTTGAAAAGACTGTGGCTTACACATTATAAGGAGGGGAAAAATGATTATCTTTGTCTAAAAGTTGTATATGTCTTATTTTAAATTGTTTAATAGATAAACTAAGCATGTATATTTTTGTGGCTAAAACTGTAAGGATGTGAATATTGCACTTCAATTAAGTAGATATATCCAAAAATTATCTATTGAGAGCTGTCATTTCTGTGATTTTCTGTATGGGATAAATTGAGTGTTTTTAGTATATTTTGGACCTATTTATACTATTTTGTAGTTGGAAAAAGACCCAGCA
Organism: Myotis yumanensis; assembly: GCF_028538775.1. NCBI lineage: Eukaryota > Metazoa > Chordata > Mammalia > Chiroptera > Vespertilionidae > Myotis > Myotis yumanensis. Next base: position 47,174,495 of record NW_027223760.1, on the reverse strand, counting down.
ATAAAACTTTTTCCTTTTAGAAAAGTTTTTAGTTTGTTTGTTTTGATTTTAAAGAAATAAGAGGGTTAAAGTTCTAGAACACTTAAAAAAAATTACAAGGCTTTAAAGATTTCAGACTGAAGTCCAGAGTCTTTTAGGGGAGTTGCCAAGGACAAAAACACCACCTAAAGTCACTGGAAGTCAGACTTCATTCCATGATGCAGTCCTGTTGAAACATGCTTTCCCGTCATGCATTTCAGAAAGATACAGACTGAGGCCCCAGGTGACTGTTTATCATTAGGAAGGCTAGGTATTCAAACCTTTTCTTCCAGGACTGTGCGCTGTAACATAAAAAGGCTTAACCTACGTTTAACTTAAAGAGCCTTCATTGGCAGTATCTCCACATTGTGTCACTAAGATTACTGTGAAATATTTGAGCCTTGTATATAACAGATTAATTTAGATTAACATCTTGAGGAGCTCATTTAAAAGTGTGTCTCATGATACTGTAAGTTGAGATAGAACAGATAATAAGGCTAAGTAGAGAATCCTGGGAAATGTCTTTGATCGGAGCACTACTTGTGATTCTCTGAAGGAAGGGTGTTTTTTCATACCTTGTGTAGTGTTACGACTTATTCATTCATATCATCCTCAAAAACTGGGACCATGTCTTGTGACCAGAGTTCCTGAGATAATTGAGTGCGTGTTTCTTTTGAGATTATGTGTTCCAATGAGTGATGGTTAAAGCTGAGGAGGGTCCCCAAATCATACTTACTACAGGTCCATTATGTTCATCAACTTACCTCACAATTAAATTACTGAAGGGAATGAGATTTTTGGCAAGATTTTTTTTTAATTGTTAATTAATTCAAAGCTCACTAGTTTGAAACTCTTCTTGTGGCTAGATATTCTAGGTTTAAAAGAAAACCCTGTTTGCTAACAAAAAAAACAAAACAAAATCTGAAGAATGGTAATTCTTGTGTAGAACTAACTTTTCCTATATTTATAGGCATCACTTACATGGAATCAATTTCTAGTGCAAGTATGTGGATTCACACCACTTAACCCGTGCTTAAATGCAATATTAAGTCATTTTCATCTGCGTTCCCCTTTAAACAAAGGAAAAGTAGACTCTTAGTACAAGTTCCAAAATAACACAACTAAAAACAAATAATGATTATGGTATATTGCAGGGTGGAAAACCATGCAGCCATTAAAAATCATGTTGTATAAAAAACTTTTTTGTAGAAGTTTTGTTGTAGTGGCAACATATTTACAATGAATTATTACATTTTTTAAAAGAACCACAAAATAATATGTATAGAATAATAACCATTTTTACTTATAAACATTTAATATACTATGGCACAAATGTATAATATTTATATAAATTATATTATGATTATAGCACTTATGTAAATTATAATAATATAACCATATATTCTTTTTAAACCTACATCTGATTTTTGAAACACAGACAAGAAAGACACAAAAATTATTTAAGAGTGAAGATTTCTCTGTTCTCTAAGAGGTAGGATTTTGAGTGACTTTTGTCCTTCCTATGGAATTTTTTAAAATTTTATAATTTATTGCATTAAGCATACACCAATTTTATAATTTTAAAAAATATATAGTATGTGCTATAAATAAATGCACAAATAAAAGCAGTGCACATTTATTTACTCTGTAGTCCAGGATTTTTATAAAGTTAGATGAGCCTTATTATTAATTAATTAGTTCAGATTTTTAAATGTTTGTTCTGCTAATTTGCTGCTTCTTGTTTGGACAGTGACAACTGAGCCAAGCAAATTTATTCTTTGTACCATTTTAAATTGTTGGTACTTGGTATACAAGAAGCTAAAAATGATGAACCAGCATAACATTACTTTAAGTTAGTCATGCTATTTAAAATTTAGTGCTTACAAGTGTGTGCATATGTTTTCAATAAAGACTTATTTGCCACAGCGGAAGAGTACTTTCCTTAACGTTTTGTGCTTCATTTTCACACTCATGGTTATTCATTGTTGTTTGGCCTATAGTGGTTTTTAAGTCTCAAAGGACTGACTATAGGTGGACAGTACAGTCTTCTCCACAGTTTTCATCTTTGGAGATTCAGAAGATAGTAGGTCCCCCCCTTATCCACAGTGGATGCCTGAAACCACAATAGTACCAAACCCTATATATACTATGTTTTTTCCTATACTTACATACCTATGATAAAGTTTAACCTATCACTTAGGCACTGTAAAAGGTTAACAATAACTAATAAGTAGAACAGTTATAACATTATGCTGTAGTAAAAGTTATGAGAATGTGCTCACTTTCTCCCTCTTCCCCTTCCTCTCCCATCCCCAACCCATATCTCTCTCTCTCTCTCTCTCTCTCTCTCTCTCTCTAAGTATCTGTTAACCAATCTAATGACTGAGAGGGCTACCAAGTGACTAACAGCCGGGTAGTGTATTCAATGTGGACACACTGGACAAAGGGATGACCCGTGTTCCAGGGGGGACAGAGTGGGGCAGCACACATTTCATCCCACTACTCAGACGAGCATTTAAAAACGTACGAATTGTTTATTTCTGGAATTTCCCGTTTAATTTTTTAGGACCATAGTTAACTGTGGGTCATTGAAACAGTGGAGAGTGAAATGCGGGGAAGTGGGGAGGACTGTGCCCATCTAGGTGGATCTCAGGAAGATCCCAGTCACGGTGTCATTGCATACCCACCCTTAGCCCTTTGTGCCCTGACCTGATGGCACTGACCGCATTTTCCTGTGGTTGCTTGTGACTCTGTCTCCCCCAGGAAACAGGACATTTTAACAATTATCACAGTTAAATGATACCATGTGCCAGAAACTTCATAACCCCTTTGCATACAGTACTTCATTTAAATCTCATAATGGTGTGAAAAGGAAGCACTATTTTCTCCATTATGTAAATGGAGAAGCTAAGGCTTCAATTGTAAACAAGCTGGGAGGTGAAAACAGAACTCCCATCTCTAAAGGAAGAACTAGTACCTTAAACCAATAACCAAATATGCTGTTCTCAGTGAGGGGCTTAATGGTCCAGCTGCTGATTAGTGTGTGTCCTCACACCACATCACCCCACAGCCGTGAAGCCCATGATGCTGCCTAATCATTTTTCTAACCTTCATATGAACAAGATAACGTCTGTCCTCCCTTGTATACACCATTCTCACAATATTTTGAGAGGTAGATCGATCTTATTAACCCCAGATTTCAAAGTATCGTATCACGGTCAAATTTTGAATTCCTACTTTCAGACACTGTTTCTGAGTTTTAAATGTTCTATCTAATTTTATCAGTTCTAAAATTAGAAAGAGATGTGATTTTATTGGTTTATTTTCTGAATGCCCCCTGCTTTATGCTGGTTAAGTATGGCAATAACAGCTACCATGTATTGAATGCTTGCTACTATGCTTAGTGCTTTACAAACAATGATCCTACAAAATAGGTTTTGGTACTTTGCCATTTTACAGATGGGAAAACTGAGGCTCAGCGAGGTTAAATGGCTTATCTGGTTGTACCCACTACTCCTCCCATCATTGATCTGATAAAGGAGTGCATTGGGAATTTGAATTCACTTTTTCTGGACTTTCTGAAACAAAACTGTCTCTTGCTAGTGGTGTGACTTTGGGCTAATTACATACTGTGTATTACTTTCTTGACTTGTAAAATGGGGTGATGATATTATTTACCTTAATGTTGTGGTATGGATTGAGTGAGCTACTAAATAGAAGTTACTTAGAACAGTGCTTGACACAGTGTCAGCTTAATATGTGGTGCTATAAAATAATAATTACTATGAATATTATTATTATTCACTAGACTTCAACTATTGAGATCAAATACTAAACCATATAGAAGTATACAAAGTAAAAAATATTCCCCTCTCCCCACCACCTCTCCCAGTTCCTCTCCCCAGCATTAACCACTGACACCAGTTTGGTATATGTTCTTCCAGAATATTTCCTATGCCGTCTGAAACTATTTTTAAATTGTCCTTTCATTAATAAAGTACAGCTCCAGAGTAAACATTTTTGTAGTGATCTTGAGAATGGGAGAGTCGAGAGGTAGGAAGGGAGACGGATTCATTCATTCAGCAAATGTTTCTCAAATGCTTTCTGTGTGCCAGGCACTCCCCTGAGCACCGAGGGCTTGGCAGGTTGCACTTCTGTTTTGACTGTGTATTGATTTTCTCCTTTGGTCTTATTTAGGATATGATGTTTCAGCTTCTCCGAGGTCTGGACTTTCTTCATTCTCACCGAGTAGTGCATCGTGATCTAAAACCACAGAACATTCTGGTGACCAGCAGCGGACAAATAAAACTGGCTGACTTCGGCCTTGCCCGCATCTACAGTTTTCAGATGGCTCTGACCTCAGTGGTGAGTGAGAAAGTGCTGTTCTTTCCTTAAACTCGTTTTTCCTCTTTTGAATGATAAACTTCCCCCATTCCCTGCCCCTAATGTTGTTATTACCGTTGGTCAGCTGGAGGGCAGAACCTCTGCACTGTTTTCTATAGCCCTGGGGAGGAGGAAAGCATTCTGCTCACAGCTACAGACACATCGGGCTGGGCTTGTTGTGGGCAGGGCCCTTTGCAGAAATAGCTTGTTGCATCTTAGCCACTAGAAGGAATCAGTTACAAATTTCCAAATGCTGTTTGTCATAACGCTCTTTTCAGAGCTGCGTATATATAATGTCGGGGGAAGCACAGCCCAAGGTCGGGGAAAAGAGAGCACCAGGAACCTTGACCTGTCTGCAGCGTCCTGGTGGGAGGAGCAGCCAGGGTGCCCGCACAAGGGTGTGAAAGCACTCCTATGAAGCTCTGGTGTCAACTGTGCAAAAAAAAAAAAATTAAATGTGCATTGAACTTGGCTGGCCCAGAAACCAGTAGCACCACCCTGCCGGGCACAGGCTCAGCCAGGCCAAAAGAGAAAGGGCTCTGTTTTGCTAAAGCATTACAGTTATGATATCCTGTTCTATGTCTCATTCAGACCCAAAAAAACAAAATAGCTATTGACTTTGGTGTAGCTTCTATTTCTCCTTCTAGTTCATTGTTTCTAAGATGAATTTTTATAAACTTCTGCACCCAAAAGATAAAAAGAGGAGCCTGGATGCAGGCACTGATAACCCTGCTCTTTGAAAAGCCTGCTTTACATACAATGAATTCATGCATAGGTTTAAAAAATAAGCAAGGAATGCCCTTTGCTGTGCTACTGATCTGGGGCATCGAGTTGATGTGGAGGACCCCTTTGATTCTATGATGACTATAGAAATGGCCCTCAAAGCATTAGATTAAGCCTTAAGACAAAAAATCCTCTTGGGTAAATATGTCATTTTTCACGTATAATCCAGCTTTTTTATGTTTTATTTTCATTGATTTCTGCCTTAACATGGTTCAAGTACAGTTGACAAACAATATTATATTAGTTTTTGGTATGCAGCATAGTGATGAGACATTTCTATAACTTAGGAAGTTATCCCCACCCCCGCCCCCATATGTCTAGTACCCACTTGACACCATACATATGGGAGGGAGACTGGGGGGATGGGTGGAAAAGGGGAAGGGATTCATACATACAAGTTGCTAGTTGTAAAAACAGCCTCAGGATGTAAAGTACAGCACAGGGAGCATACAGTGCCCTTTATGTTTAGCATCTTTAGCCTCAAAGTGGTTCTCCCTCAGGGGCAGCACCCTCCCGGGGGTGGAGCGTCGTTGAGAAATGTATGACCGTGCCTCGTGATCACAGTGACTCGCGGGGTGGAAGCAGCTACGAGGAGGCTGATATTCTGCACAACAAAAATTGTTTCCCCACATTCCATTAACGCCTCAGCTGAGAAGTAGAAAGTTGGGAGTTAGAAATTCTCTGAGAGAGGTAACTTGCCTTAGAAAGACGTTCAGTTTACAAAAGTCTTCTGCTTCCCCACCCCTGGAATGAGGATACTACAACTTGCACATGTGAGGTTACATACTCTCCCCAACATTACATACTTTAGCAAGCATGTCAAACTCATGTTTAAACGAGGCATGTGGCCCACCCGCCGCGAGTTTGACATACTTTACCTAGAGCATCTGAATTTTGAAAGGGGATTCCATGGAAATGTGTCCCCATTATTATTGAAAGACACATAGTACTTGTCTCCTCTTTGTCCAGCATGCACCATCGTTTCTGAGAAGACCAGGCACAGGATGGTGTTTAAAGGACACGCCTCAGTTTTGGGCCGGGTCAGGCAAGCCTTGTATTCTTATATAATCACACCAGAAAGGGCCGAGTCTGTGTGCTTCCAAGTGGGAAGGGTGAGGTAGGCTGCAGGCTTCCCCAGGAAGTACTTGCGCATGTTGTAGCAGGACCCTGGGGAGAAGCTTGAATAGGCTTGATGATCCGGACAGTCATCCCAGGAGCAGATGGGAGGAACTGGTCTCCTTGAGGACATTAATTGAGGGAAGAATGAGCCATCACTGAGACACTTTATTTTGATTCCCCTAAGTGGGTACTAAAACCCATAAATAAAAACAGGAAACTCAATTGGTTTTGATTTTTTTTTCTTATTAAATTTGAGGAATGGTAGCCCAGCTTGTGGGTAACTTCAATTAACATTCCATGCTTGCCGAAAGTTGATAGGTCCAGACAGGAAAATGCAGGCCAATTATTTCATAGAGAAAAGCGGGGAGGCAATCATAAATAACCTGATTTTTCAATATCTGGTTTGTGCTGCTTACTCTGTATAAAGTTAAAAAAAAAAAAGACACTGGAACAAATGCAGACTTTCCTTGAAAGTGAGGGTTGGAATTTAATGGTAATAATAAAAGGTATGATTCTTACAGGGTATACTGCATTTCAAATTTTCCCCGTTGCTTTTTTTTTATTTATTTATTTATTTATTTATTTATTTATTTAAAGGGAAAAAGTCCATTTAGCATAGTGATGTATTGGTTCACATACACAGGGTGACATATAAAGACTTGGAATCGCAATTTTCCAGACCAAACTGGTACTTATTTTTCCACTTCCTGAAAATACACATTTTTTCGTGGGTTATGTCATACAGGAACTGGGAATTGACTTGATCTGTGGAATGTTAAAGGCATTGCGAGTTAACTGGTTCGAAACTGACACTTTACAGCATGAGGAATGCTGATGTGTTACCGACCTTCCAAAGCCTGGCTCGGATGTTCCCTCCTGGTACCTCCTGCAGAACTTAATCCCTCCTTTTCGCCCTCAGTGATTTCAGAGTGACGTCTTATTAATGTCTTTCTCGATACTGCTTTCTGTCTTGTCTGTAATTATTTGGGGTGGCGGGGGGGGCGTTTAGTTATCGGGCTGTGAGCTCCTTGAAGGAGTTAGCCTTTTGGGTAGTTATTAACTGAGGACAGTCACTAAGCCTGGACTGTAGTTGTTGCTGGGAGTGTGTGATAACATACGTCCACATGATTTAACTTGCCTCCACCTGGTAAAGGAGGGTAAGTGCCTGTAGACAGCTCACTGTCCTGGGCTGCCTCCAGCATGGCACTCAGAGGTGGGTAGGGCGTCTTGGGTCGTGACTGCTCATATACAATCAGGCTTGCACCGTGTATACCCCTACAGAGTGCTGTTTATACCTATTGCTTAAAAGGTTGTGGAATGAAGATGTGGGTAGCTACAACGTATACCTTACACATGACAAGAGGGCCCCCTGGCCTGGGTCTCATGCTTCGGAAGAGGCTGCACTGGCCCTGCTTCAGCCATGCCTCCCTTCATGGGGCATGAAACCCAGGATACCAAAGAGATAAGCCACCTGGAGCCCAAGACACACCCTGCCACGCTCAGGGCATGGGAATTCCCTGGCTAAATGGGAACTGCATGAGCAATTCTCAGGCTCTTCCTCCTAACAGCAGACTGTCCCCCTGTGTGCTCACCTCAGCAGTTCGCAGGCGTAGGGGCAGAGTGTCTGTGAGCATCAGAGGCCCCTTGTGAGACGAGGAGCTGGGGATGTGAAGAGAAGTGGGGATCTTTTCACTTAGCATGGGTTACTTTTTTCAGAAAAGCTTCTCTGAAACCATGAAAATCAATTGTTTTGGCCTGATTGAAATGGTTCCTTTGTGGAAAACCAAGGAGAACAGGTTACAGGGAAGGCCTTTCCGTAGCACACGAGTGATACGTAAAAGTCACGACCAGTGCGGTTATATAATCTCAGTGGCAGAAATGTTTCAGGAATATATGCTTATCCAATAGAATGTCTATGAGACGAGCTAAAATTCTAGATAGAGTCATTCTAATGTCAACATTTCTAAGTACTTCCCATGTCAAATGTGGTGTATGGTGCCACTTACTTATATCTGTATGGGAAATAGAGACCAACGACTCAGCCAGAGTTTTAGTCATACCTGGCAGGTAGAGTTTCAGAGCAGAGCCTGGGCATCACCAGCCATCCCATGATGACTCTGCTAGTGATGCAAGGTCTTTATTACTTTTTCCCCAAACTGAATCATAACAGGCAGGGCCATACTGTTGCCACTAGATTTGGTGTTTTGGGAACTCCTTATGAACCACCTCACTGAGATTCCAACAGGCATTTTGTGACCAGGTTAAGTCTGAATTCACCAGGTTGTAAATGGCTTGGAGAATCCGCCACCCCCACTTCTTCCCTCTTCTCTGTAGGCTCCAATACTTCGCAGCATATCCAGCTACATTCTTTGGAACTCTCTGGTTCTACCAAGGGTGTCCAGCAGTTCCACAAATGTCCAACAGTCCATTTTTAAAAATAAATTGTAAGTCTTGCTGAAATTATAATTTTTAAAAAAACAAATAACTAGTTCATGCCACATTTTGACACAGTGGTGAGCCACGGAGGCATGAATTTGTGCCTCTTGTTGACTAATGGTTTATGTAGACTTCAGAATGAAACTTCTTCTGCCATCCTTGCACACAGCTGAATGGCTAATCAATGTATCGTTGCTTAGCAGAAATCAAGCGTTCCATATTTTTTCCATTGATTTTTTTATTTTATTATTTTTTTAAATATATTTTATTGATTTTTTTTTTTTTTACGGAGAGGAAGGGAGAGGGATCGAGAGTTAGAAACATCGATGAGAGAGAAACATCGATCAGCTGCCTCCTGCACACCTTCTACTGGGGATGTGCCCACAACCAAGGTACATGCCCTTGACCGGAATCAAACCTGGGACCTTTCAGTCCGCAGGCCAACGCTCTATCCACTGAGCCAAACTGGTTAAGGCTAATTTTTTTATTTTATTTAGAGTGGAAGGGGAGGGAGGGAAGGGGAGAGAGAGACACATTGATTGGTTGCCTTCCGTACGCACCCCAACTGGGGCTGGGGATTGAGCCTGCAACCCTTTGGATGCTCCAACCACTGAGCACACCGGCCAGGGCTCAGAAACTTTTTTATAAACCTAAGGGAGGAAATTGAATGAAATGGAGCTGTGTCATTCAGTCCACAAATAAGTATTAATCGCTTTCCATGTGTCAAGTAACCTAAGAAACAATAGTGAGACAAATGAATAAGGTCTTTGCTCTTATAGCAATTAGCATCAAACGGGAGACAGATCTTAATCAAATAGTCACACAAAGAAATGTGTAGTCAGAAACAGAGATAACTATAAAGGACACAGTTCTGTGGGGCCATGTGACCCAGGAACCCTCATTGGCTGGGGGTCAAGGAAGCCCTCCCTGCTCACCTGTGCCAGCCTGTGGGATGCTCAGGAGATCTCCAGCACCCTCCTCTCCGAACCCACCTGGACACAGGCCCCATGGACGTGTGCATCATACAATCCCTGCTTATTTTCTGTCTGTGTTTGGAATCACTCATTGTACGGCACCCCATTGGCACCACTAAGTTGACAGAGTGAAACAGGACCAGAGATCGGAGAACAATGTCATCTTTTACAGGAGAAAATAAATTGTTTATGCTTGTTTCCTCTCCGTGCGTGTTGTATTTACTATGGAGACCTGGCAGGGTTTGTGCCTCAGCTTGGGCAGCCGAGTTGCTCCCACAGAAGCCTGCAGACGCTGCCAGTGCATACTGAGTAAATCAAACCAAGAGCATTACATGAGTATAATGGAAAAAACCCAAAGCCCTGTCGCCTCCGCACCTCAGGGGAAGGGCAGGACACACCTCTGAAGCCGGAAAGGCTCCTGTAACTCCCTCCCTGCTCAACATCTCCTTGCCATGACACAACCAGGTCTGTTTTGTGAAAACTTCCAGTTGCCAGTACATATTTCATAGCTAACAATGGGGTGTTTGTGCCGGTTTCGTTTTCACTTTCGCCAGTGAGGGAAATGGAACACAATGGGGCAGTGCACAGAGCTGGGAACAGGACACGTTTTCTTCAGGATTCCCAAGGCTGGGTACGTGGAAAATGCCAGAGCCAAAACAAACATGGAAACGCATCCAGATCCTCCGTTACGCATTCTCGGTGGTAATAAAACACACTTTCAGTTACCATCTGATAGGTTAACTCTGCCTCCACAAGTGAAAGCAAACATTGATGACCGCTGCGAGAATGAATGTCTCCCGTGTGGGAAGATAGTGTGTGCCATACTGTACAGAAGGCTGCTGTTGGGGGGAAGGTGCGTGCGGGTGGGTATTTAATTGCACCAAGTATACTTGTGAAGTTAATCAAATGACTGCTTCCCTTGTTTGTAAAAGATAGTTACTTGTTTGACTCACCTAATTCTAGCTCCTTCATCAGTGGTCAGTGTAGCGAGTTAATTCTGGACGAAAAGAGTTTCCCCGTAAAGCCACTGCCTGGAGGGTATTTTACTCAGAGAAAGGACAGGGTGTTCTTTGCTTCCTCCATATGTATGTTCGGCCAGCATGTCCCATCAGGGAGTGATGTAGACAGGGTTGCTCGCCGCCTGGTTTTTATATCCCATTATAGACACACCTTGTATGATGCCATTCAAATCTCAGAAGCTTGAGGCCAAGTTTGAGTGTAAAGACCAGGCATCGTCTTGTGGTTGACAATGCCAAGTGCTTTAGAGAAGATTTGCAAGCAACGGGTTTCTCAGAGATTCAGAAGATGGGGAATGGGGGTAAATTGTTTCCTCTTACATTTAACATTCTTATGGGAACATGCCTTCCATGTTTGGTCAGGGGCTAGTCTAACAAATTGTATTTAATGAGATATTTCTAGATCCTCTAAATTTGCTTACCTCAAGTATGTTATTATGTTCATTCAAAGGAGTATGAGGTCCTTGGAATTGTATGTAAAAGCAATGTTTCTGTGACTTGGATCTTGATGTCCTCTTTAATTCTTTGGATATCTGAGCTTCTCAGTTTTGCAGATATCACTTCTTACTTCCTTGTAAGGAAGGAGAGGTGGCAATATCTTCATTTTGCTTAGGCTTTGATAGTATCATAGTGTAAGTTCCTAGGTCAAGATAGGTTATTGAAATTCTGTTACATTGGACATATCCATTTTAATCGCTCAAACCAAATCTTACACTATTTTACTGGTTCCCACAGTGCCTTCCTGGCACATGCTGGCACTTGATAAATACCAGGTGGAATGAATGAAATGAATCCTCTTGATTCTCTGGTGCCTAAAGAATGAGTTGCTAGCTCCATAGCTAGGCATGTAGAATCTTTTGTGCAGTGTAGCCCCAACCTACCCCTCTATGCTCCCATTCCTGTTCCCACCCAATGACCACCCCCATACACATAAACACACATTCCTTATCATGTAACACCATCAAATTTCTCACTACTCGTTGAACTTAATTAAGTGCCTTGTCAACTCCCTGTTTTCATAAATGAATCAATGAATAAATTTCCAACTCTGCATTTTCCATGTTGCTGCTGGGGCCATTGCATCATCAGTTATAAGCATCTAAAGGGGTGTGTGTGTGTGTGTGTGTGTGTGTGTGTGTGTGTTTATTATTTGGTTTAGACGCAACTTTTAGCTCAGCCTTCCCAATTACCTGCGTCACTCCCTGATAGTAACTTGAGCTTTGAGGGAGTAACATCTACAGTTCGACTGTCTGCCTGGACAGCCAGGCCTAACCTTCAGATCATTACTGTGCTTCATCCCTCCCTCCTTATCCAAGGTCACAAACCTTCCTGCTCCTCCCCAGCTTTTTGCGCACTTAACATTTTCTGTAGGGTGTGTTTTTTGTTTTTTTGGTGTGTTTTCTAATGAAGATATTTGGAGGAACCATAGTCTCACAGGAAAAGGTTGAAAATGTCTGTGTTATAACTTCTTTTATTCATTTTATTTAGTCCATTTGGGTCCGTAAGAGGATTAGGTACATGTCTTTGTTAATCTATGCTCAAACTTTTTATGATTGCTTTGTAATACTGGGTTTTCTTTCCTATTTTATTGCTAATATTCCAAGTTCGTCTCTAAATGATACTCTTTGGGCCTCTGAGCTATTCCTCTTGTTCCTGTGTTCTGTTTTCCTTTTCTCTAGGGATCGAAACCCGGGGTGAGTGACATCATTGTGCCCAGCATCTGTAAGGATGTTGGTGATTTTTAAATCCTCATAAATTTCTATGTTAAACTTTACAGTTGGCTATGGAGGAGTCATCTACCTTCAAGTCTCAGGGAAACATCCAAAAGAATGACGGGGAACATGTAGGGAGAATTTACTTTCACACTGCTCCTATATTTATTTTGAAGGCTGGCAGAATCTAAAAGTAGGGTTGTAAACTTAACAACTCAACCATAAAAACCCCAAAATAAGGGAGAAAGATCGCTACTACTTCTAGGTTTGGGTACTAATATAAAGTTACAAGATTTCTATTCTTCCACTGTCTTAAATGCTTTCTTTTTTTTCCTAAAACTATCCTCGTCTTTCTTTTTCCCTACTTATATTTTGGTTAATTTGTTTTTAAACTTTATGATGTTTTGAACTGTATGGAAGTTTTCTGAATTCTTGACGGCATACTTCGGTTCGTATATTTCACGGCGATGTTGAATGCTATCTGCACCTTATGTAACTGGCTGATTTCAGCGAGGTGGGGACTGCACATGGTATCAGTTCTTGTGGGAAAATATGCTTCAGTGGCTTACTGGCACTGCTCTTGGAATGTGGCATTTAAAAGTACCTTTTTACAGTGGGAAAGAATTCTGTCAAGAATAAACAGTCTGACCTTGTTAAATGGGCCAAAGTCTGTCCGTAACCTAGTTCCAGAAAACTAGCTTCTACTAGTTTAAAAAAAAAAAAAAAAGCAGATTCGAGAAATCATAACTACAGCTTTATAATTAATGGGGAAAGTTGCTATCAAGAATATGAAACGGACTCCAAAAATGATGATCTTCACGTATATACAGGAACATTTCTTTGCTTAACTATAAAATCTCCCTCCTCCAGACTGGATGAAAGATCAGAAGGAAAGTTAGTCAGAAAAGCAGATTTTTATTTTTCCTGGAAAGGCAAGACTGGCTTATAGAAAGGAGCAGAGGGAGGAGCTACAGAGCCTGGACCAACCGTGGGAAACCAGCGGGCTTTGGGAGACGTAGGAGTAAAAATTGCCCAGTGCCCACAGGTCTGTATATGCTGAGCTTTGGAGTGCAACAGTCTGTTCTTAACCTTTCTCCCCCCTTTTCTTTCCCACCCACCCTAAACCCATCTCCACACTCCTGTGATCTTGCCACTTCAGACTGTTTCCTTCTGTGTGAAACAACATGCCATTAGATGTTGTGCCTCCATGCCATTGGTCAGTGGTCCCTCTGCTTAGATTGCCTTTCCCCTTCTCAGCCTAACAAATTCCAACTCATTATTCAAGACTCAGGGCAAATGCCACCTCCTCCCTGGAGTGGACCTGACTCAATAGCTTAAAGTTTGGCACTTTCTCTTCTGTGTGCTTTTGATTTGCCTCTGATGTAGTAGCTATCATCTATAATAATAAAAAGCATAATATGCTAATTAGACTGGATGCCCTTCCGGATGACCTTCTGGTTGAAGCCGGGGCTACGTGGAGAGCCCGGGTCCCGGTTGCCTGCCAGCGGCCAGAGGGAAGCCCGGGTCCCGTGTGCTGGAGGGAAGCCGGTGCCGGCAGCCAGGGGAAGGAAGGCCTACTCTTGCACGAATTTTGTGCATTGGACTCCTAGTATAATATATAATGAGACACTGAATGAAGGCAGGAAAGGGAGGGGATAGAAACTGGAGGTAGTTAAATGTAGATCCAGAGGAAAGTAGGAAAACCACATCTGATATGAAATTTACCTTATGAAAAAAAAGATAATATTCCTTCAGTCAAATAAGTGTCTTTGGTCATACAAATAAGTGTCTTTGTATTACACTGTTGTTGTTAACAATGTAAATCCATGATCAGGGCATAGTAGTCACTGTTGGTTTAATTATTGCTATTTTTATTGCCAGTTGTATAAATATTGTATATAGTAATTTCTTTTAATACAATTCCATTAAAAATGGAACAGCTCCTATAATGTAGTATCTGCCTAAGACATCTTACTAGTAATTGTGTGAATCAGACATTTTCTAATGGCTTAATGTTTACCCTTTTGTAATTAAAATGCACCTATCATAAAATGGCTTTTTCATTTATAGACCGTCTTTTTCTAAAAGTAATGTCTTTTTATCAGGACTCACATGACAGATCTTTAGCTTATTGGGCCTAAAAACCCAGCAACATGGCTGTGTTCTATCTAATTAGCCACCTGTCTTTCTGTTTCTCCTTTTCCATCCCCATAACCCAGCTTTTGCTAAAGTTGGCAAATTATATACTTTACATGTGGTCATTATATGACTAAACCCTAATGAGGGTTATATAATGTCAACAGCCACAAAATACCATAATTTACTCTTTTCATTAGACAACAAGCACCTTCAGGGAAGAAACTGGGCATCACATATATTAAGCTCACTAAAAATAGCAATTGGTCGTGATGATGTGTTTTAAGATGTTTATGTCCATTATAAAACTAATATATACTCATTATAGGCAAATTTGTGTGGTCTCGGTTTATCTCTCTTCTCCATTCTCTTGGTTCACCTTGTCCACTCTTTTTTTTTCTATAGCATCATGGATTTGTTTTTCAATTTCCAAAGTCAGAAAGGCAAAGTGGGGCTTGAAAGGAAGATGTAAATAAGTAAAGGTGTGGAACACGTCTTCTGCCCTTCGTTAGCTCGCTCTCTTCCTGGGGTTGCTCGCCTTCACCTCTCTTCCCTCACCCCTCCTAAGGAATAACAGGTATTGCAATTAGGTGTTGGACACAACTGCAATAAGAGTCTCAAGTTGAAGGATTTTTTTTTAAACTAATTAAAAATTTCACCAGCACCACCATGTGCTTCCCCAACCCCCAAGTATCATACACTAGATAATGGCCATTTCTCTTAAAAGAACACCTACTTTCTTGAGGCCAGATGAGGTTAAATTGAAAGCGTTTGGAAAGATAGACTTTAAGACAGTATGTGACCGGTGTTCTTTCTAATATTGAGTTTGTTTATCGTGAGTGCGTGTATGCGTGTGCGTGTTCATGTGTGTGTGTGTGTTGTCTCTATCTCATCAGGTATTGGTGAATAAATAGTTCACACCCTCCCAAGAGAATACGTCCTTTATTTTCTTTAAACAGTGACTCCATTGATTGTTTTAAAATTTCTTCCCTTGGTTCTCTCTTCCTTCTTGGCAGCATTGTTTTTGAAGTCTTAAATTGATTCAAGTGTTCCTGGAATATTCCTTTTTCTCTTCTATCATTTCCAAGTAAAGGTAAAGAGATTTTCCCCCCCAATAATCTTTTTTCAAGAGGTACTATAGCACAGCACATTGGCTAGGGGGACACATGCTAGACCCAGACCTTTTGTTTGGAGTTTATCTTGCTATTTAACAAGCTGTGTGAAATTAAATAAATTCTTTAGCTTGTGTTCTGGGTTTCTTGTTAAAATGGAGAAAACAATCATATCTCCCTTATAGAATTGTTGTGGGAATTGACTTAATACATAAAAAGAGTAAGTAATCAATAAAGTCCTGTAACTGAATTGCATAGTGGTAATATTCATCTTTGCACCTGAGCATGAAGACAGTTACAGAGATGAGTATACCCAACTTAAACCATGTTCCTGCTACTAACCAGTTACTGAAGGACCACTCAGATTAGAGTTTAGGTTAGTGACTTCTCAGGGAGACCATTCTCTCCTTTTTCATTATTATTTAAGTGTTTTTTCAAAAGGGAGCATGTGTCTAATAGTCCTAAAATGAATACTTGAGGAAGTCTTACCACTATCACTATTTTTTCAATAGTATCAAAGTTTGGAATATTCTTTCCAAGGTTATACATATACCTGATCTTTGAACAGGAAGTTGAATATGCAAATCCAAAAAGTTGAAAATCCAAGAATTTTCACTAAGCGACTGAGAATGGGTGAGCATGTTACTGTCAATGAACTGTACAGATCGTACAAACTGCCTCGCTTTCAGGCACCATCTCTCTGTGAGGTCTCCGAGTCCCAGAAATCCGGTGCTGGGGTTTTTTCAGTCCTTGCTCTCTGCTTACTTTCACATGCCAGGCAAGTAGTTCAGGGCGGGAGGGGAGAAACTGAGTTTTGGCCCCACAACACAACCCTTCGTGATTGTACTTTTTGCCTTTACCACCTAGAAGACAGACTCTAGAAAGAAAAGAAAAACTTTTTTCAGGATAGACATGTTCTGCATTTAATCTCTGTAGAGAGGAGGGAAGATGACTTAAAAGTAACAATCCCTAATTTATGAAAGTAAATTCCTTTTCTCACTGTAGTCAGATGGGTCTTTTAATCTTATTTCTAGACTAAACCACTGTGTATTACAGTTATCACTTTCTCTTGGGGGTACGTGCTCAGTAGTTAATATTCAGAAAGTTTCATTTCCCAAATAGATTAGATTCCTCCCTGGTCAATAAGTGACTCATTGTACCATGGATTAAGAATTAATGTCACAAATAGCATACATTTCTTTCCCATAGTCTGCTTAAGATGTGTCACATAACTCTTCCAGCTATTAACCTTTCAAAGAAATTAGTTGAAAGAAATTCCTGAGGCTTTCAGCCCAGCCCTTGTATAACCTGCACTGTCTTGTTTTGTTTTACAAAGCCATGCCGGAATGTCCCCCATTCACAAAAGGGGTTGGTACCTAAACTAATAACTCAGTGGCATGTTCGGTCTGCCATTCAGGGAATGTGTGTGTGGCATTTTTATGCATTTGCTTACTCTCTCATTTCGTTTTTAAGAGCAATTGTCTTAGTATTTCTCTTCTTGACCTCGTGCCTGATTCAGGGTTCAGATTAAACCATGATTCTGCCTCTGAAGAAAACATACCCTGGCTTCTCTTAGATTCAAGGGAAAGGTGTGGTTTGGCCACATAAGCAGTGTTGTGTGGAAATGCAAGTCGAGCGCTTCTGCAACATGACCTGACTAGGATCCAGCTCTCTTTAGACACTTCCTGCTCTGAACTCCCACAGGCTCCTTAAGCCTCACAATTCTGCCTTTACATGAAGCCTTTTATTCTCTACTTCAGCTTAATGTGACTTCATTTCTTTTTCATGCTGCTCATAGCTCTTTGAGATTAGAAGTGATGGCTTGTGTTTGGTAAGCATGCCTAGCATCCTCCGTGCGGACCAGAAGCCTCGGAGGTGGGTGATGCTTGGTGAATTACTAGTTGTTATGCTCTTCTTATCTTGGTGCCTATAGGACATTGCAGTGAAAATACCACTGCTCTACTAGTACAGATATTTTATTAGTATTACTGTGTACATGTGGAATTCTAAGTACAGAACATGTAGAATTCTAAGTACATAATTCACAAGACAAAGACATTTTCAAATAAACAATAAACTGCCACCAGCTTCTCACTAAAGAAACTTCTAAGAAAAGGAAAATAAACCTAAAAGGAATGTCTGTGATGCAAGAAAGAATGGAGAGTATATAAGTTGATGAATATGTCCAAATAAGTTATAAACCACAGATAAATGAGATATGAAAATATCAGTTACTTGCATATATACACACACAACATATTCTTTTCATGACACATTCATGTCATAAAAATATGCCATTTCTGTTCAGAGTATTGAGAATACTTACTTTGTGCTGTAGCTGCTTAACTGTAAGTGATATTGTAATGATTAATGAGGTCATTTGAAATATGGTTTTGCCCATCCCGAGATTTGCAATTATGATGCAGTATAAAAAGAGGATTTTTTTTTAAATCTGTCAGTGCTCACTATAATATTAAGTTCAGCTGGGATCATTTATGAGCAAAAGTGGGTTTACTATGCCTAATGGATTTAAAGTGTCAGAGCCCTTCACTTGCAGCCCCCACACACCACAGCCATGGAAAGGGCCCCAGCACTGTGTCATGTGATCTTTTTTTTTTTTAATTACAGAACTAAGCTGCTTTCAAGGCAGTTAGCTAAAGCTCCATGCCTTCACCCCATCACACTTTGCCTCGTGTCAGGTGGCACTGGAGGGACCTCTACTCTGGGTGGTATTAACCCTTCGGTTTTGTGCAGACAGCCTTCTGCTCCCACCATGCTACTCTCGTGGCTTTTCTAATGCCCTCTTCTTGCTTAGCATCTTCTGGTACATGCTTACTCCTCCCTCTGCCTTGGCTTTTGTGATGCCATAGTTTCTTACCCTTCATCTTCCCAATCTCCTCCTTTGTGCAGACTGCCCTCCTCTGTCTTCCCCCAGATCTGCCCTGTGTGTGCTTTCTCCCTCAGCAGTCTCCTCTGCTTCCTGGAGATGGCCCTGAAGGAGGAGAACTCATCTTCTGTCCAGCTCGGTCCACTGCTTTGAGCCCCAGATCCACGTATCCAACTGGACATCATCACAGCAGCAAGGCTTCCTGTCATTCCCCTTCTGGGTCCCCCTTGAGGTCAATGGATCAATCATCCACCCTGTCACCCAGGCCTGAGACTTGTCCTAGATTTTTCTCTCTCCTTCTGCCTCATTTAAAATTGTTCCTCCTACATCTCCTCTCCTGTAGGACTGTAGATCCTCCTGCCGGCGCACCTGGATTGCGCTCCCAGCCTCAAAGATCATCTCTAGTTTCACCCTCCACAGTTACCGGAATATTCGTTCTGAAATGCAAATCTGACATGCAACCCCCACATAAAACTCTTCAGTGCCTCCCCTTACCCTCAGGATAAAGTCTAGGCTCTAGCACCTGGCACTCGAGGGCCTTTGTCATCTGGTCCATGTAGCATCATGCTCCTCGGCCTTCCTAATCAAGCTCCTCCCTCTGCCAATCGTGCCTTTATGTCTCCTCTGTGAAGCCTCCCACATTCTATTCCCCTGTTCCTCACCCTGCCCTACCCTTGCGGAGTTGATGTGTATATAATAATTGCTGATAGCAAAAATTTATAAAGCCAGGAACCTGCAAAGTGCTATATGGAGCTCACATCACGTGATTCTCAATTGTCCCCATTTTGCAGATGAGGACACAAAGGCATGGAGAAGCTAACATATTCCACCAAGGTGATACAGCTCCTAAACCAGGAGTGGGGATTTGAACCCGAGCTCTTCAGTTATGTCTCTACTGGCACAAAAGCTTATACAGTTCGTAGTCTGCCTCTCCTACTCAAATGTGAGCTTTTGAGTGCAGATACCATGTCCTCAGTCAGCTTCATGTCATCTAAGTAACTGGTATCCAGCGCTTGTCACATAGTAGACACATTAGTATAGGTATGGATGGGTGAATCATTGAAGTGATGTTGTAAATGTCTCATGAACCGCATGAGAACTGATAACGGAGTGTGTGGGAGCAGTACAGACATAGCTGTGTTTCACTCACTATGTATTTTGTCCATGAAGACCTACCACAAATAAAATGTTGTTACTGCCTTTGAGGAGAATTTGGTGTAAGTGGAAAACTTAAATAATTTAAAGAACTTAAATATTGAGTTTAAATGTTATTCTTATTCCCAATGGACATTATTAATATTTCAAAGGGTTCGTTATGTGCTAATAGTTAACAGCAATAGCTGTTTAATTATTGACATCATCGAGATCTAGAGCAGTCTTCCTAGTACTTTGAGAACTGCTGGCCAATTGTCACATCAGCCTTGCTTTGCAGGGGATCTTAAACAAGGGTAAGCTTTCCATCTTCTGGGGGCATAGTAGTTTATCAGTTAAAATGGAAGGGAGGCTTCCCAGCCCTGTTGAGTTGGCAAGATTATTCATCTGCCTCTATCAGATTTATGCATAACAAAGATTTCAGTTATTCTTTTCCATGTAAAAATAGTATGCTTTCAGTATAGGTATGGGTAGCCTGTGGTTTCTGGAACTGTCCTTATGGAGAATCATGGCAACAGGGTCTCCCGTGGTCTTTGTAAGAGTTACATGCTTATTTCATAAACCAGACCCATATGGGGGGAGGGGAGCTTTCTCCCCCCCCCCACCCCCATGCAAAGCTTTCTTTTTTCTCATTTATAACTGAATGAGAAAAAAATTAATTAATTACATGAATATTAAGAGGTTACTTATCTATTATAACATGGGGCCACAAGTTGACTAATTAAAAGGAATGCGGGTTGGAAAGCTGCCACGAATCTGCTCCTTTCATTTAGAGGGCCACAGGCTGAAGCCAGTGATTGTGCGTGACAGGCTCTGGGAACAATGGTGCGGCACACAGACCGTCCAGATGAAGCCTGCTCGTCGGAATTACACCGACGACAGGGTGGCCTACAGGCAAACAAAATGGTTAAACAATACATAATCAAGTTTTTATTTGGTATTTCCTGCCAGGCCGTACCCGTTGCCAGGGAGTGTACTGTATTTCTTCTTCAGCTGTATTAATTGTTGACCATAGCTGGCAGGGCACCAAACGGGGACAGATAAGGGGGAAAATGGCATCTGGACATTAAAGCCTTAAGTGTACTGGGGGGGAAGAAAAGCACAAAAAATTACAGCATATATCAGGAATTTTCCAACTAACGATGTGCGGATGTGGTAGCGAGAGGGGAAAAGAGCCAAACTGAGCTTGCTTTGTTCACTAAGAGGGGCCCCCCTGTAACATTCCTTTTAGCTGTGCATATTTTGGCTTCATTTGTACAGTTTTAACTTTATACTGTGTGGGGGGAAGCTCAGTTGTGACTGGTTGTTCCTAATAATTATATTGCAATCGTTAAAGTTCCTGGATAGCTGTGGTGTTCTTAGTTATTTAGAAGCTGTTTCAGACACCAAGTCTAAGCTGGAAACTTTTTTTAAGGGACATGTCATTACTGTATAAAAGATGGCAACAATTATTTTCATTGATTTCACAACAATTTTTTAAAGACAGTCTTCGTTTATGGAGACACAAGAAACAAGGTCTTAAAAACCTGGGATGGGTTGTCCAGACTGGAAGTGACTAGATCTTGGAGTCGGCAAATAGAATATTCCCCAACTGGTTTGTGAAACATGAAAATCTGTGATAGGGATAATCCCCTTTGCTATTTTTAGATTCCATTTAAAATGCAAGAATAACATATAAATATTAGTAAGTTTATTGCAGGAACAAAGTATTGCAGCTTCATGACCTCAGTTAGAAGTCATATGTTACTGCTTTAATTCAGCAATAAAATGAAAAACCTCCAATTGAACACAGCTCGCTTCTTGAAAGATTGATAAGCCTTGGAGTCCCCCGTAATAATAATTATAATGTATACCAAACCGTTAGAGCTGTGAAATATGTTTGCCAGGGGCTTCTTGTGCAATGTAGGGATCCGTCCGTATGGATGGCTCTCAGACCGAGAGGTTACACCTGCAGTCTGGGTTACACTGGGCTTGAACGCCAGCTCTCACGCATGGCTAGCTGTGGGACTTTACTGTAGTTATTAACATATTCCAAACTTCAGTCTCTTACTTAGAAGATAGATAGAAAAAGTGCCTACTTCACAAACTATTACAGGATTTAAATGACATAAAATTCGTAAAGCCCTTAGTAAAGTACCAGGCATATGGAAAACCCACAATAAACATTGGCTGATGCTACATCTTCTCTGTTGTGAAACTCTAGGGTGTCTTTTAGCTTCTCAAAATATTATTTCTGGTCAGTGTCTGCATTAGAGTTGAAGATATTTACTTAATCGCCATTGACTTCTGCAATAGATAGCGAGGAACAGGTTGTTTGGTCTGCATGAGAGCTGGGACTGTGGTTTTGATTACTCTTAAACATTCTTTGGGAAGCTGAAATTTTCATAACTGTTTTTCAGAAGCACTTACTAAAACCCCATTATTATTTGAGAACAACTGTAAAATAGTATTCTCAAATAGCATCATCCTCCTAGAAATGAACTTCCAGCTACAGGATATGCATACTTATGATATTATAGACAACTGCCTGGGAACACAAAGGCCATTACTGTCTCCTATTTGATTGGATGATATTCATAAGACGTATGTTCGTGAGTTTTGTACATATTAATTACATTTTCTGGTGTTTGTTGGTCTTCATTTTCGTCTCCAGAAGTCTGAACCCTTAACCTTAAACATGTGTAAAGGGTTCATACACGCTGAATATTAGAATTACACAATTCATTTCAACACCCCAGCAATTCCATATGATCTTCATACAATAAAGGGAAAACAGTATTGATGATGATCAATGTGTAGATCCCAAACGTGTTTAAAGCCACACAATTTCTCAGAGGCCAAAGCATTTCCTAAAATACACGCAAGTCCTAATCAGACCAGTTTTGTTCTCAAAGTAAATCTTCCGCCCTGTAAACATTTTGAGGTCTTAAATAACGTTACTGCTGAATAACATCCTTTGAATCATCGAGTAAAGACTAATAAAACATACACATGTGGGAAGTGTTTTTATGGGATCTTTACTTCTTTGCATGAGAAATAAAAGATGGTTAATTCTCCCCCCACCCCCCACCGAAACACAAACAACTATAATAATAAGCTGAATGTGGTCAGCTTTAACTTAAAACTGGAAAACTCCCTTTTCATTTCTACAATTGGCATTTTCTCTTCAGCTGCTTTTTAAGTTGGGCTGTTAGCAATTTAGCCTGTCTTTAATTTTAAGCACCATTCTTCCAGTCCGGAGAGCCCTATAGGAAGCCCCATTCTGGGAGCCCGGCCTCTCATTGGCTAGCTGGGAAAAGAGCATTTCTGCATAAATTGGATGCTTCCTTCTCCCCTGGAGACCAAATATGCTCATGTTTCACAATCCCCTGGTTTGTAAGCTTGAGTCCATTGCCTGAAGCTGGAAACTTTCACTTTGTAGAACACACACACATGGAAATCCAGATTCAATGCCCCCGGCGTGCCCGTGGGTCCGACAGCAGTTTGAATCCACGCTTCTTAATCTCAGTGTTTCTGAGCTGCTGCGACCGAAATCAGAAACCGATGTGCATGAGAGAGGTGTCCTCCAAAGAAAGGTATTTCCTTTGTGCAGCACCAGTGCGCACAGAATCCAAGGGGTTAACCTGAGAGCTGCTTTGAAAACAGAGGCGAAGGTCACTGTCGGCAACAGCAAAGACTTTTAAAGCCTGCCGTCCTGAGCCTTTCACCCTGCCTTTCCCACCCAGGGGATTGTAAACATTGGCTCCCAGCCATCACGTCCCACTGCACAGAACTGCTCTGTGCTTTCAGCATATATACATTTATGCTTTTTTTTATGGAAGCTGAAGCAAAGGCGCATTATTGCTGTGAGCACAGAGAACATGTTTCTGTTCAATGAGAGGGGAGGAACCCTACCCTGCCCTGCTGGAATGTGAAAGCATGCAGACACGCTTAGTTAGCGGGGCTTCACATGTAACTTAGCTGCTGCTCTTGTCTGACTTTCTCAAGTCGAAAGAATGTGTAGAATGCTGTCACTTAATCAGAACCCAGAAGAGTTCTTTTATCTGCCATTTGTTAGTAACGAGCAATATTGCCCTTATCTCTTTGTCCTTTGGCTCCATCCAGTGCCCTCCGATAGGAGAATGGTAACATGAAAGCACTTACTACCTTGAGCCTTGCTGCTTGTTTTTCTTTTTTAAAACGCACATTTCTTTTATCACCAACAAAGAAGTTGTGGGGTTTTCTTTCATTTAAATAAAGTTGTTCTACTCCTAGGATCATAGTTGTTTCAAAGAAATCAAGATGATGCATATGTTTATGTTGCCTTTTATACCTGATTCTTCAAAAGTCTATAATTTCTCCATATAACCTACCATAATAACCTTCATTGAATCTGTTGCAGGAAAACAGAATGGAATTCCCAGAGATATTCCATATAGCCTTAATTTCTCCCTCCTGAACTTTTCAGTATGTTGGACAGGGGGTAATATTCCATCTATCAGTAATTTCATGTAATTTCAGTCATGTGATAGAATAATTTTTCTCTTCGGTTGTATCTAAAGATGTGAACGCAGAATTCATCTTGATGGCTCCATATGTTACATTAGGTAGGGGCAAAAAGATTATAACCTGTGTCCTTCCTCTTTGCTGTGGTCCTTTCTTAGAAGGAACTGTACTTCTTAAGCAGACATATAAAATCTTACCCCTTTCTTCTGAAATGGCTATTATGAGCATATTTTGTAATAAATTTGGATGCTTGCCTACAGAAAGTACAATCAGTCACTGTACATTCCTGTTTGAATAATGATACTTATTATGATTATGAAAAGAATACGAGACCGACAACAGTCCCTACCCTGTCACACAGACATGCAGACAGGGCTGCTCTCTAGCCTGTAACAGCCTTGATAAGAGATATGTGGCTTTGCCTTTTGTTTCTCCGTCTAAACGACTGTCTAAGGTTCTTCACAGTCTCCTCTGGAATTCCAGTTTTGCTTTATAGAATCACAAATTCTATTGGATACTAATTAACATCCTTTAAATTTTCCTTCTGATCAAAGTTCCATTTCTTTACATGTGAAGTTTCTATGGACAACGTCCCACACCTGGATGTAGACCTACATGTAGAATGTATTCATTCTTGATTATAGAATTCTAGGGTTGAAATGACTTAAGAAATTTTCTAATGTGAACCCTTGATTTTATAGTTGGATGGTAAAATTACCCTTTTTTTTTTTTTTTTTGGCCAGGTTATTTAGTGACTTATCTGAGACTGAAAATCCATGTGTCCAAATCTCAATCCAGGACTCTTTCCCTTACTCCATCCAGTCTTGTGCCCCATGTACTGTATGATGAGTTTACTGATGGCTGGTATTTGCATCGTGGGTATGTGTATCTCAGCATGGAGAAGTCCACATAAGTGATTATGAGCCTATATTTTGTTCACTGAGCGGGAGGTAACATGAAATCTTGGTCTTCTTTTGTCCCCAGAGGCACCTGGGGACTGGCATTCACCTCATCCATGTGTCAGGCCTCAATTTCAGTCTGATGAGTTTCCCACAATTTCTATAGAAACCTCTTTTATCTCTCGTCTCATCCAGTGAGAGTAACTTCACACTACAACAGTGAACTCTACATAAAGGCTGACAGTATAACCAAAGCTATGCACAGGGGCTAATTGAGAGCACTAAGTGATTTTATGACTAGATAGGAAAGGTTGAATATAAAGATAAAAGCCTTCAATCCAAGAACTGAAAAAGAAAATGAGTCCGTTTCAGCAAGCACCTATTGAATTTATTGTTTTTTAAAGACAAAAATTATATATACTCATTATGAAAAATAGAAACATTGTCTATAATGATAACTTAATCAGAAAATGCCTGTGTAAACCTGGAGACGTGAGTAAGTGTATGGATGTACCAGAAATAAAAATGAATAAAATGCCTGGTTGCATTAATAAAATATTTCTCACAATAGTTCCCATGAGGAAAACAAAGGAAGACTTATTCCTGTGTAGCTTTGTTAAGAAGTGAATTCATCATAACAGTCACAAAGGACTTGGGAATCCCAAGAAAAAAAGCTTCCGTTCTTTATAGTAACAGCTTCTTAGTCTTGGACGTTGAGGCAGGAATGTGCTGTGACTGGTGTATATGGACTTACCTTGGGAGTGGAACTGGCACTGGGCAGACAGTAGCTGTTGCTAATCAGCAAATGCACTATTGAAGTCCCTTCCTATTAATGCCAATTAGTTAGATTTTGCTGCGGGATGTATTTTACTGAAACTTCTGTTGCACGGCTTTCCGATGGGAGACTTCATGCTTTCGGTCTGGCTCAGCGGGCAGGAAGATGCAGTCACTCGGGGTACGCAGTGATTGCGTGTTACTCTCTTGTCTTACACAGTATTTCAGGACTTTAAAATATATAGTTCCGTTACTTTCCTGTATTTGAAATAGGTGTCTCTGCATCCAGGTTTTCTTTTATATCAATGATTTTCTTTACATCTGAAGTCCTACATTTCTCCATCTATACTGAGGCCTTTTTAAAGAGGTTTACTCCCTCTGCTGGCTCTATGAAATGAAAGCATGCAGTAAGTACACATGTATAAGTCCTCAGTTAACGTCATCGATAGGTATTTTAAAGTTGTGACTTTAAGTGAAACTATGCACGAACAAAACCGATTTTGCCATAGGCTAATTGGTATAAATAAGAGTTAAGTCCCTATGGCATATTGCAGTCACAAAAATGTCACCAAACTTCTAAGTCAAGACCCAAAACACTTCTAGTATTAAATATCGAAATACATGTGAGCTATACATACATTTAAGAAAGATGAATTAAAACAAATAAGATAATTATTTTCCAACCTGCTTATTCCAGTTCAAGGTCCTGGGTGGCTAGAGCATGTCCCAGCAGCTTAGGGAGCCAGGCAGGCACCCACCCTGGACAAGACACCCTTCCATGGAGCACCCGGAGAAAACCCACACAACATGGGGAGAACAGCAAATTCTATGCAGGGCCCCAGGCAGGAATCCTTTTTTGTTTGTTTTTTTAATCGTCAGCATTGTGAGGAAATGATGTTATTCGAGGACCTGCTGTATTTCTGGTTACAAATACTGGGGATTGCTTGCACATGATCTTTCCTTTAGACTTTCTTCCAAAGTGTAAAGTTAACTTTTAGTTTGGCTCTCTCTAATTCGGGATATAAAAATCACCCAGGGATCTGAGATATTTTACATTCCTTTTGAGAACAATGTGAAGTTCTATGAGAGTAGTAGTAATTTGACATTTAAGAAAGTCTGGCATGCAGATTTACAGTATAAAATAGGTGCTCAATAAATATTTATTAATTTCTGGATTGCAGTCATATTTTTATTGTTTAAAGAGTGTGTGTACTTTATTGTGGGAGCAATAAATTACCTGTTCTCTTTAATGAAATCATCTGTGTTTCCATAGCACTTTCTCCATTCCTTATTCTAATTCCAACCACACTGTATTACTGTTATTTCTTTTTATAGTTGCCTCACTAGACTACAAACTCCTCCAGAACTGACATCGTCTGGTATCTGTCTGTAGAGTCTCGATCCTTATCATGTTAGGTCAGTGATGGCAAACCTTTTGAGCTCGGCATGTCAGCATTTTGAAAAACCATAACTTAACTCTGGTGCAGTGTCACATATAGAAATTTTTTGATATTTGCAACCATAGTAAAACAAAGACTTATATTTTTTATATTTATTTTATATATTTAAATGCCATTTAACAAAGAAAAATCAACCAAAAAAATGAGTTGGCGTGTCACCTCTGACACGCGTGTCATAGGTTCGCCATCACTGTGTTAGGTTGTCCAGTCAATGTTGGGGAAATTCAATCTTACACCACAATAAACTTTTTCCCACACAGTGTACAAATAGCCAGAAAGTTTAAGTAATCAGAATTTTCTCAGCATTCTATTTTTACCATAAAGAGGTCATTGAAAATAAATAAAGTATGTATTCAGAACAGTCACTTCCTAAATGTGAGCATATCTGTGCCAACAGAGCTAGGGTAATGAATAAAGACATATCAAGACTTCCTCACCATCTAACTCTGTCTAATGGCCCTCGATGCTATAATAGTTGTGCCTAAGCCCTGAAGGGTACTTTTGCAACTTTAGTTTCCATTTCATTTTCAATGCAAAACCCCATTTTGATATTTGTTGCTCAAAGCAAGTTATATCAACTCTCATTTTTGCAGGATGACACTAGTTAAGATATGAAGTTGCATACATTTCAGATCTTATTTTGGATTACTTGTGCTGCTAACCTTGTGCATTGTTACGCACTATTACTTTTCAAGTCATTTTCCAAGGAACCTAATTTCATAGGATGACAGTAGGTGTTATATGAGGCTAAGGGGGGCGGCGGGGGGTGTCATTCCATGGACAATACTTTGTAAATGTTGAATTGAATAGGTTTCTTTTTAAACTGTAGAGCCTCTCAGAGCCTTTAACATGGTAAACAGGGTAAAAATGTGGCCAAGATTTAACAGTATAGCCACATGAGTTCCTTCCACGTCTTCCCCAAGACATGTTTGCAATCGGTCAGACTGTAAGCCCCGTAAGAGTAGAAACTGTGCTTCGTTCACCAGCACTGAGCGCCAGCCGCCCAGCAGCACTCTGCAGATGCATGTCCACAAAATGAAGAAGTCATTTCTACAGTTTTTCAGAGTTTCTACACAAGGGAAAATGCTACCACATGTACACTGATGATTGTCCTGTAGCCCACCCCCAAAATAGTTGCCATGGGTCCCCTGTTTACATTTCATGCCTGGGAACCTGACAATAGGATTTCCTGAAGGAAAGGTGGCAACATTGGGTTTGCCTCTTAGCTAAACTCAAGTCCTAGACTGACAGGTATGGTCCTGTACGTTAGTTTATAATGTTTCAGAATTATTTTCATACAGGAAAGCTAGTAAAAAAATCATCATCCAACAACTTCTAAGACTTTTACATTATTAATATTTTAACAGAATCTTGGTACAAATATTTCAAAATATTTTCTAGCTTAGTTTCCCTACTTAATGCCCAAGTTGCTTAAGAACTTCATGTCAATATATAGTTTATATACCTCCAGGGAATGACAGTTGCTTAAACAAATGGGGAATTTTCTGAGTCAGATGTAGCAGGGGCAAAAGTAAGAAGAGAAGCCTAACATTTTAAAAATTGTCTTAAGCTATCGAGTCACACATCTATGCATAAATGTTAAATATCATTATCATATCTTTGCAGAGAGTTTAATTAGTCCTTTAATAAATCCAAATTATATTGTCTTTTTTAGAGTCATATATTCTTATAAATTAGGTAGTCAAAAGTATAGGCAGTAGCACGATACACTAACTTGAATGGTTGAGAATATCAAATGGGAGCAAAGATATGGAAAAACTGGAAACTCTCATACATTCCTAGTGGGAATATAAAATTCTTCAGTTACTTGGGAAAACTATTTTGCAGTATCTACTAAGCATATGTCTTCTCTCTCTCTCTCTCGCTCTCTCTCTCTCCATACTTTCTTTTCTATAAAGATAAGAACTAGCAACATTAATCAGAGTGATAAAAGTCACAATGGTGGTGCAGCAATGATATTGACTAGGAAAGGCACAAGAGGGCTGTCTGGTGATGTAAATATTCTATATCTTGGTCTGAGGGGTGGTTATGTAGGGATGTACTTATGTAAAAATGCATTACATTTTAAGATCTCTGTATACTGTAATATAAACAAATAAATGAATGCCTTAAACTGTCTGCCTACCCACCTGTCTATCATCAGTAGGTGCCAGTAGGCAGCAAACACTTATTTGCTCTCTACAGGAAATTTCCTCCAAGGTATAAATTTGATTCTGTTGCCATATTTATGAATCTGGAACTCCTTTGTACATTCAGCGTAATGCAAAGGCAGATGGGGCTCTTCCCTCCCTGGTTTGGTTTGGTTTCTATAGTTTGGAAGCACATTTGTGAGAACCTCTTGGTCATACATTAAACGAATAGTTTTTGAATGCCTGGTGTGTGTCAGACAGTGTGCCAGGCTTTGGAGAACCAAAGATCATTAAGACCCAGTCCCTGCTATTTGGTCTTGTGTGGGGGAGAGATGGCAGCAGATGCTTATGGTCACACCACACAAAAGCAGGGGCTGTACGAGGCATGGGCTGTAAAGTCCAAGGAGCCACTCCCCCTCTCAGAATGTTCTGGAAGGCTTTCACAGATGGCATCACTAGGTCCTGCTTCTATTTTTGCCACCTATCAGGGTCCTCTTTATATTAAACAGCTACAGTGGTTATTTAAGACTACCCCTCAGCACCTAAAGAGTATCTTAAATACTTTGTGTGATCTAAGTGTTTTCTTTGATATCATTGTAATCACGTCTTAGACCATTTCTCAAAGCCCTCGCAATTTCAAGGATGAAAGAAGCTACCTGCCACAGATTTCTAGAAAGCAGCAGCATTCTTTGAAGTGTTTATAAATGGAAAAGTAATATTTCTTTGAATTAGTTCTGAGGTAAAAGCCAAGTTTTACCCAAACTGCTGGAAGGTTAGTTTTCCTTTTAAGTCATGTTTGCATGCAGCAACCACACTGGCCCGAGCACATGTGCAGCGTGAGCGCCTGAGCTTCGGTGAGAAGCCTTCCGCTGGTTTGATGTTCACACATGTATCCCTCCTGGTAGCGGATGTACCTAGAAATACTCTGCAAAGTCCTCAGTAGTAGTGTGGTTCTTCTTAGAAGCGGAGATAATTTTATGAGAAGCATTGCAGCTCATCAAGAGCAAATGAATGTATATACTTTATAGTTATCTATTTAATTAATAGAACTATAGTCCCTGTAGTGAGCCTTTCCTCCCCTTTCACTCAGAGAAGATATAAAGATATTAAAAATTCTGTAAGTATAGAAATGTATTTTAGAAAGGAAAGATGGGGGAAATTAAGAGAGGAAGAAAGGGCTCAAAATGGGTAAAAGACTTAAATGTAAGGTGTGAAACCATAAAAATCCTCAAAGAAACTGTAGGCAGCAAAATGTCAGACATCTCACATAGCAAAATTTTCACTGATACAACACCTAGGGCAGGAGAATCAAAGAAAAAAGAAACACAAATGGGTCTAGAGCAAACCAAAAAACTTCCGCACAGCAAAAGAAACCAGCATCAAAATGAAACGGGAACCCACTATATGCCAATGATGCATATGATAAGGGGTTAATTTCCAAAATATATAAAGTACTCATTTAACTCAACAAAAGGAAGACAGACAATCTAATAAAAAATTGGCAGAGGACCTAAGTAGACACTTCTTCAAAGAGAACATACAAATAACCAATAGACATATGAAAAAATACTCAACATCACTAATTACCAGAGATGCAAATTAAAATGACAATGAGGTACCACCTCACACCTACCAGAATGGCTAACATCAATATATCAACAAATAGCAAGTGCTCGTAAGGATGAGGAGAAAAAGGAACCCTAGTACACTGCTGGTAGGAATGCAGACTGGTATAGCCACTGTGGAAAACAGTGTGGAGCAAGCATGTCAAACTCGTGGCCGGTGTGCCACGTGCCTCATTTACATGCAGCCCACTGGCCGCAAGTTTGACATGCTTGGGAGTTTCCTCAAAAAATTAAATATGTAACTGCCCTTTGATCCAGTGCTCTCGCTTCTAGGAATATGTCCTAAGAAACCTGAAACACCAATCAGAAAGAATATATGCACCCCTCTGTTCATAACAGCATTATTTATAATAGCTAAGATCTGGAAACAGCCCAGGTGCCCATCAGTAGATGAGTGTTTAAAAAAGCTGTGGTACATTTACACGATGGAATAGTATCAGCTAGGAAAAGGGGGGATCTTTTACTCTTTGAGACAGCATGGAAGGACCTGGAAAGTATTATGCTAAGTGAAATAGCCAGTCAGAAAGACAAGTATCACATGATCTCAGTTATATGTGGACTCTAATGAACAAAATAAACTGACAAACAAAATAGATCCAGAGTCATGGAAGCATGCAACAGACTGAGGATTCTTGGGGGGCTGCGGGGGACAAATTCAACCAAAGAACTTCTATGCATATATGCATAATCCATGGGCACAGACAATAGTGTGGGGAAGGCCTGGGGAGGAGGGGGGGGGGTCAGTGAGTAAAAAGGGAGAACATATGTAATACTTTCAATAATAAAGATTTAAAAAAGAAGAAGAAAGGAAAGAATTAAAATAAGAGAACAAAAATTATAAAAGAAAGGGGAAATAAAGGGCTAGGATACATGTTTCATATCAGACTTCTTTGTTTTAGTAACTTTAAAACCAGATAGTAAAATCCAGAGTGATGTCATCACATCTGCA
Organism: Myotis yumanensis; assembly: GCF_028538775.1. Lineage (NCBI taxonomy): Eukaryota > Metazoa > Chordata > Mammalia > Chiroptera > Vespertilionidae > Myotis > Myotis yumanensis. The sequence continues at coordinate 47,142,425 of NW_027223760.1, read as the reverse complement.
CTGAGTCTTCAAACCTGAGCGTTTCTTCTGTCCAGTGATGTGAATGTTTCTTTTACTCTGGGACGATGTTATAAAATGGTGGGTGAGAGTAGTCAGGGTCTCCAAACTGTGTTTTCCATCCTCCTGCTTCCACAACTTCAGTCCTCTGTGCATTTTGCTCTTTTTGTAAAGATAAGAAGGCACCTTCTTTGTCTGCATAACTGGATTGGAGGGTGTAGGGTGTGGGGTGCGTGTGAGGAAGTCTGACTTGGAGAACTGGTAGGGTGGTGATTTTGTTTGCAGAGATGGGGAATACAAAAGGAGAACATGTTTGGGAAAGAAGGAGTGTTCTGGAAAGACAGCATGAAACATTTGTCAGCAGAGACATGCTGTGCACAGACTACCAGACTCCAGGTCCCGCGCAGAGCATTGTGGGTAGGGGGGTTTCCCCTCCCTCCACCCAGGACCCAGCCATTGGCACATCCACAGCCCTGATCCCTCAACTGGTGGCCATCTTGGTGAAATCCTTTGGGATACCATTATCCTAAAAAATAATTTATTTTTGTTCTTATCAGCTTTTCTGTTAAACCTACATTGCTATGGAAATGATTGTTTGGGAAATACAGACTTTTTTAAAACTTGTAATTAGGTTTTCAGGGAGAAAAAAAGAAGAAGAAGAAGATGATGACCTGAGGTCATTCAGTCTCCACAGTGAGGAGAATGAACCTGATTCAGACAACCCCTGGTTCAAAGCCTCGCTCTGCCATTTACTAGATGATCGGTCCTGGGCAAGTTACTTAACATCTGTGAATGTCAGCTTCCTTATCTTTAAAAATAGCATCATTAGTACCTCATACCATTAACCTGAAGATTATAAAGAAGTCAACCCAGCATAGAACTGTACCTGTTCCCTCGCCCATCTCTTTGCCCCAGAGAGGATAAAAATGCAATGTTTTTGAGAAAAGGTCACCAAAATCCCACAAGAATCCACTTGACATTAACAGTTCTTGTCGGAAAGTACTTCCTTCTACCTAACCCAACTCCCTGATGCTGTCATCTAAGTTCTTTTCTCAGTCGTGTCCTTTTTTGTTTGCAGTTTTAATCTTGTTAAATGAATGGCAGGAAACATCCTGATCTTCAGAAGCATTTTTCTCGGTGTTTGCCTTTAAAGCTGAAGGCACGGTATATGGTGGGAGCTCCAGGACCCTCTGGAGACTTTACATTCATCTCTGGGAGCCCAGATTAGTTTGAAATTGCCCACTTGGCTTTCCTTTCTTGCATGGATCTCTGTGAACCTGTCTAGATGGAGATGTAGAGCAGAAGCTATCGGGGGGAGAGTAGGTATTGTAGAGCGAACTGTACCTTGGTAGTTCCTTCAGCTGAGGATCTCCAAATCCTTCCCGTTTAAGGAAGGCAGAATTTTAAGATGGCGAATGTTTGAGCCTGAACTTAGACTTTAAAGCCATGCTTTCAATACACTCATCACTTGCACTAACCATACTATATCTTGCAAGGGCTCATTTAGTAGGTTTACATGCAGCCTGTGTAAAAATGAACATAGTAACCAAAGAGAAAGAAGTCATGGACTTTAGAGACATTTGACTATTTTCATAATAATAAAAAAGTCGATGTTTAAATTCTCTTGCAAATCTGAGCGATTATGTGGCCTCCCAAAGCATATAGATTTTCTGAAAAGTTACAGCATTTAAAAGGAAATGAGCTCTGTAGCCTGCCATATCCTGTATTCAGAATAATTTTCATTTCTACTTATCTGTGAAGGTTGAAGGAATGTCTACAAATATTTGCTTGGTTTCTATGGTGAAGGCAGCGAGAGATCAAGTGTGTGATTGTTTAGTGTCAAAATCAAAACTATACTGTACTTCTAAAAAGAGAATGAGTTTGTTACTTGAAACATAATAGCAAGTGGTAACTATTTTAAGTTTCACAAGTTCAACATGAAATTTAAACAATACAGCCTGAAGAAAAACATGGGCCTTTCAGGCATTTTAAAACTTCATGTTACAAAAATAAAATGGTCATCACACTTTATTAAAAAGTCATCTGTTCACTAAAGATAATGTAAGTGAACTCTCAGAATGCATGGTGTGGGGATGAGAGAACATGATCGTAGTCTGTAAATTTATACTATAACTAGTGGCCCGGTGCATGAAATTCGTGCACGGGGCGGGGGGGTGGGGTCCCTTAGCCCAGCCTGCACCCTCTCCAATCTGGGACCCCTCAGGGGATGTCCGACTACTGGTGTGGGATTAGTCCTAAACCAGCAGTCCGACATCCCTCTCACAATCCGGGACTGCTGGCTCCTAACCACTCACCTGCCTGCCGGCCTGCTCGCCCCCAACTGCCCCCCTTGCCGGCCTCATGGCCCCCAACTGCCCTCCCCTGCCAGCCTCATGGCCCCCAACTGCCCTCCCCTGCCAGCCTCATGGCCTCCAACTGCCCTCCCTGGCCGGTCTCCTGGAAGGTCTCCTGGTCTAATTAGCATATTACCCTTTTATTAGTATAGATAGAAACCCCTGTGACATGCCCAAAGTTATCTGTTCTAATCCTGTAGTCCTCCATTCTGCTGTCTTCTGGATACCCATACATATACTAAAATGTACATTTATTTTATGCCTGCTATACATCTGCTCTGTGAGGTGCTGGGAATGGAAAGTCCATTTAGGAATGGTCTCCATCCTCAAAGGTCTGGCTTTGGGTCTAGTAGGCAGTAAGTACACGATGAATGGGATGCCGTGTGTTAAGTGCTGGATACATGTAATTGGAGAGGACTAGGTAGGGCAGGGTTCACAAGAATTAAGAATGGTGTTGCGAGAGAACATTCCAGAGAAAGATCTCAGCATGTGGGAAGGCCGTGAGACATGACACAGCACGCATATTTGAACAACCATAAAGCCTCTGAGCGCTTTCCTGGGAAGGAGGAGCAGAGAGAGAGATGGGAGCTAGATATGGGGGCATTGTGAATAAATTGGACTTGAACTTGACCTTAAAAGCTTTGGAGAGTGGGTGAAGGATTTTAAGCAGGAGTGTGGTGAGAACAGCTTCAGATTGAGTAGAGAGGACAGAGAGGAAGGAGACAGACTGTAGGAAGACACCCTAGAGGAAGCTGTTGTGCCGGTCAGGGAGGACGGGGTTAGCAGGAGCTGGGGACCGCTTTGATAGTGGGAATGAGTGGGGAGCCTGGGTAGGTGGTGATTTTGCTTACAGAGAGAGAATCTAAGAAAAGCAAGTGTCAGAGGAAAGACAGTTTCCCATTTTGAAATTCAAGTACCTAAGGGAGTAGTAAGTGCTGATGTGAGCAGGCAGTGAGAAATGTGGGTCAGACACTCTGCAGAGTATGGGCTTCGGGGCACCCACCTAGGATGCTCCCCAGGGATTGTTCATCACATAAGGAAAGTAACTGCCTGAGGATCCAGCCTTAGAGAAAACAATTATTTAAGGGACTGGTGGACGAAGAGACCTCCAGGGAGTTACTGGAAAAGTAGCAGGAACACTAGCACCGACAGGACCCTGGCGTTCTGCACTTAAATCACACACACACCCTCCCCCCTGATCCTGCCCCACTCCCAGTAGTCCTTCCGCCAACTCCTTTGACTTGCTGCTTTCCTTCCCAGGACTAACGGTACCGCTCATCGTGTGGGCACTCACTTGATGAATTGAACTGAAGCCCATGTAAGGCTTGATTGGTGTCTGGGTTAAAACCTTTTTTAGGTAGATCTACTTAGCCACTAACCAAATGACCGAGGTACAAGGCTCAGAAAGAGGTGGTTAGTGCCACTGGCCCCGAACTCCCCTTCCATTCATCCTTCAGCAGGTCATTCTCATTCCCCGCCCACTCCCCACAGACACATACACAGGCCCTGTCTCCTGAGCGACTCTTGCCCAAAGGGTCCCTTCACCTGCACTTGGAGGGAACACCCATTTCAGCTCATTTTTCCTGTGTCATTGCCCTTCAAGTCTTCTTACACAGCCTCTGAATCAAATTGGTTCAGCCCCACCTCCCTCCACAGGTCCAGTTCCTTTTTTAAAGATACTGTACATAATTAGAGTCATCCCTTGGTATGCACAGAGGGTTGGTTCCAGGACACCTTGGAAAGTCTTCACTTGGGCAATATATAGATTTTGAGTTATTCCAAGGATTGCATCCATATTCCTCAGAAATCATTATCTAAGTTTTCATTTGAGACTTGTTGAAGGGCCCCCCCGCCCCAGAACACTATCCCCACACTGGTACACTCGATGAATAAGTACTAACCCAAAGGGCAGGCAAGGATGTCCGAAGATAGAGTTCTTGGGTCTAGGTCTGTACAGTATATGCATTTTTTTTAAATCTTTATTTCCATTGCTCTATCATTTAAGGACTCTCAGAATGCCAGCAGAGGTCACCTTACAGACCATCCGGTCTAAACATCCTCTTGGACAGATGAAAAGACTGAGGCTTAGAGAACTTGCCACCCGTGCTACTTCCATCTATGGACTGCATGTATTAGTTGGAGTCCCAACAGCAAATAGATGGCACGCTCAAAATAAGATAATTCAGGGAAGGTTGTTTACAGAGAAGATTTACAAAGAAGTGGGTTTAGGGGAAGTGCAGGGAATGATGCTGTCTCGTTAGTCCTAGCTGTAGCCAGGCTATTACCATCCCCAGACTTGAAGGGAATCAGAATGGGCTGCCCAGAATGGATAGTGACTTTGCGATGGCAGCACAGCCAACACTAGACTGCCTTGCTGGGAGGAAATCAAGCAGTTAAAGACGCTGCCTCACCCTTCTCCCTCTCCCTCTCTCTGAACTCCTTCCTGGTCTTCCCATTGGCCATACCCAACAAGATAGATACAGGCCCACCTCCCAGGGTAGAGACCATTCAGAGAGGCAAAAGGATGTAGCCATAAAATAAGGATGATTCAGATAATATCTACAAAGTTTGTTCAGGTTCTTGGTTGAAAGGGTACATGAATTTAAAAAAAAAAACAACTATTAAATTGAATATTAAGTAGGAGTGGTTTCCTCTGACATGTATTTTGAGTCAGAGTTGGCCTTGGCTCTACTTTATCTTATACTGTTATTGATTTGGTTCAAAAAATTGTGAATAGAGATCAAAGCACTTTAAACAGATACATCCACTTGTGTAAATATCCTTGAATGCCCACCCCCCCCAGCTTCCGCTCCCCCTGGGGTTGCCAAATCCATTCACCGCCTCTGGAGGCTGTTAATACATGTAATGGTTGTAGTAAACTTTGAATTTGCTTTGGTTCCAGCTGGCTCCAACCCCCAAACTCTGTCCATAGTTCCTATTGTTATCTTTGCTTATTAGATAACTGCATTGTTATCGTTAGAAGCCACCTTTGTCATAGATTTCTAAATGTTGATCTTTATACATTGCAATCATTGTTTCCCTCAACATGTTTTTAAATCTACCCTTATATTTTGTTTTTAAGGATGTTTAGAATTATAAAACATAGAGAACTTTTAGATGGAAGTTAATTACATTGTCGAGAACTTATTTCATGCACTAAAATCTCGAAGTATTTCTGTCGGTTTTGTCCGTTCTTTATAAAGCTTGAAGACAAAAATGAATACGTTTGCATATGTGTGACTTAAACTAGTTTGATGTTAAGCAGTCTTGCATTTTAGAGGCACAGAAGTATAATGATTCCTAAGCAAACAGGATTTATTTTGTACTGTCAGGGAAAATCGTTACAATTTGTCCTCAAAAACTTGGAATTTATGCATTTTAAATTCCAAGAAATTACAAAAATTGTCATCATTTGAGATATTTTAAATTACAATGGCTTAAAGTGAGGATTTAAAGGACACAGGGTTAGAGAATGTAGAGCAGACACATAAATTAGGAAATTAAAACTGGGAAAGCTCTCTTGATTTATGAGATAATATTACATAAACTAGGGAACAGCTAATAGATTTATATCTATTACAGAAGGTAGTAATTTCTTATTTTTAAATGTAGGCCTTCAGTGTTGTTGAAGTTATCTTCTTAGCGAATTAACCAGAAATGTAAGTCTTGTACGGGTCATACTTTGTTTTGGAATTTAAGCATGTCAAATTCCACAAAGATTAAACCAAAATGATGTCTCATTAGACAAATACTGATAGTTCAAATAGACCGTAAACATAAACCTAATTAATGAATCTAATTTCTCTCATTTTGTTACAATGATTTACATACACAGAGACCAAGCAAAAATCTTGGGAATGCCCAAGAGATTTTTCAATCTTAGGTTTCATTACAATTATTAAATGGGAATTTGATGAATAAATGTCATGCCATACAGAGCACTGTTGTGAATCAGAACTGGATAATAGACACCTTTTTCTTAAACCCTTTTTAAAAAAATATATTTTATTGATTTTTTACAGAGAGGAAGGGAGAGGGATAGAGAGTTAGAAACATTGATGAGAGAGAAACATCCATCAGCTGCCTCCTGCACACCTTCTGCTGGGGATGTGCCCACAACCAAGGTACATGCCCTTGACTGGAATCGAACCTGGGACCTTTCAGTCCTCAGGCCGACGCTCTATCCACTAAGCCAAACCGGTTAGGGCTTAAACCCTTTTTTTTAAAAAAGCAAATCTTGTTAACCCCATAGTATAGCTGAAGTTTTTGAAATTTGCAAACTCTTTTTAAAGTTCACATTTAATATTTCAAGGTAAATTTAAAATATTTTCCTGTTAATTATGTGATTGCAACCTAACCTGTATATTGCCCTATTGATTTGTGGGTGTTTGGCATGCTGAATTCAAGGTGCTGTGCGGGATGTTGAGGGAGGAGCACAAGGCTGAAGTCAGACAGTCCCGATGAGAATCAGCTCTTTCCTATCTCGGCTCCGTGGCTCCAGTCATATTACTCAACCTCTCTGGCATTCTGTTTTCTCAGCTAAAAAATGTGCCTGCTGACGACAGCACCTGACTGGTCTTGCACCTCCGCAATTGTCATGCAGCCCCTCTTTTCCTTCCAGCTTTCTATCACTATGTTTTTGTGTCCGCTGTGCTTTTATTTTATTTTTTAAAATATATTTTATTGATTTTTTTACAGAGAGGAAGGGGGAGGGATAGAGAGCTAGAAACATCGATGAGAGAGAAACATCGACCAGCTGCCTCCTGCACACCTCCCACTGGGGATGTGCCCGCAACCAAGGCACATGCCCCTGACCAGAATCAAACCTGGGACCCGTCAGTCCGCAGGCCGACACTCTATCCACTGAGCCAAACTGGCCAGGGCCCGCTGTGCTTTTAAAGCATGATGCCTGTGTGCCCTGGCAGACATTTCTGTTTGCCTATACAATTACTACATTTACACCCACATGAGCTGTTCATAAAAGTTAGAATGTATTTCACAAAGTGATTATTCGCATAACAGTAAATCACATAACATTTTTGTATGTGAGCAGGGTGAAAAACTAGCTCATTTTTTTTTATAGCTGAATAATATTCCTCTGTTAGAAATTATTGTGGAGTAAGCAGCCTTGTGAGTACCTCTTTGTAGGTTAGTATGACTATTTCTGTAGGATAAGTTTCCACAAGTGGAACTCTGGGTCAGGGACATGGACACTGTTAAGTTTATGCATAATGTCAGATTGTCCTCTAAAAAGATGGTGCCAATTCACAATTGGAAAGTGTTCCCCTACCATGGCTAATGCTGAGTGGTGTCATTCTCGCCATTTCTGCCAACCAGGCCTTTTATTGTAATGGCTTCCTTCCTTCCTTCCTTCCTTCCTTCCTTCCTTCCTTCCTTTTAATGAGATTGGGTTGCTTAAATAGTTTTTTCTTCTTGTAAATTATCTTTCATATTTGTCATCTATTTTGCTGTTGTATTATTTTATTGATGTAATTAGTTTTAGATGTTTGGTCCCAGTTTGTCATTTGTCGTTTGCCTTTCTTTATAGTGTTTGCTGAGGAGGCTTTCGGTTTAAAGAGCTGGCTCTATAAGTCTTTTCACCTCAGGCTTGTAGATTTCCCATCATGCTAACATAGACTTCCACACCTCAAGGTCCTCGTCTGTTCTCTCCCAGTACATTTTTCTAGCTCTACTTCTTAGTTCTTTCATTCTGTATCCAGTTTCTTCTTAATAGATTCTTGTAGATGGTGTAAAGTAGGGATCAAACTTATTTTCTTCCAAATGGATGACCAGTGGTCTTACTTTCCCCTTTTGAAGTATATTTTCTCTCTCACTCAGAGGAAATAAGCAGCTATAAGAACTTTAAACCCCATTAACATATCAGTCTCTTTCTGGAATTTACTCTTTTTTTAATCTGTTAGGACCACCATTTTATTTGTGGTACCTTAGAGTATATTTTGGTAACAGAGAGCAAATGCTCTTCATCCTCATTTCTCAAACTATGAAACATTATTCAGCCAGAGGTGCATTATTTTCTAAATTAATTTCTAAACAAAATCATTGGTTTGTCTTAAATATTTTTTATGTGTTAATATATGAGTGACTATATTATCTTTATAATATGACTTTTCCCCATCTTAGTCATGGTCTCTCTTCCCATTTTGTTTTTTTATGTTCTTTAACAATAATATATCATATTACTTATATAAATAGCACTTTTCTTAATTCCTCGGTGTTTTACATTTTTGTTACTATTATGGATGGGGTCTTTTTCTCATTATATTTTGTAACTGACTTATTAGGATTTGTGTATTTATTTTATATTTTATATCTACCATCATCTAAATACTTCTTATCATAGTATTTTTCTTGTCATAAATTTTATTTACCAAAAACATAGTCCAATGTGTATAAGGCAGAAACTCTTAGAAACACCAGGAGATTCTGGGGGAAGGAAAACAAAAATGCAAATTCTCTTTTAGAGTTGGACAAATAAAATATAGAAAAATATAAGTAAGGATCTTGTTAATAAAGAACTTTATACTTAAAAGTTCCCCTTATACCTTATGGAACAAAAACCAAGTATGTGAGTAGTATTAAGAAAACAATAATAAATTCTACCAAGTGGAAATTGAAAAGGTTACATTCTTTGACTATGATGCAATAAAATTAGAAATCCAGCAATTAAAGGATAACCATAAATAATGATTAATTTTATGGAAATTTTATGACCATATGGAAATTTTAAGACACTTTTCTAAATAATTTGTCCTTCAAATTAATTTACTTTTTTAAGAAAATAATTATAGATTATTTAAAGATTTTAAGTCTTTAAATTACATATTATTCAAAGATTAATAAAATGAGATTTTATTTAAAGATTAACAAAAAAGAAAAAAAAGAAGTCAACTAATTATAAAATAAAACAATAATCCTCCCAAAATAGAAATAAAACTCCATGTCAGTTTTTTTTAATAAATTATATGGCTAAATTGGCAAATGGACTGATATAAAGCAAAAACAAAAATATACAACATTAAGAGAAAAGTCATATTTTTCTCAGAAAACCAAGAAAACTGATGATATTAGGAAATACCATGTACAAAATTTAAGCCAATACATTTTAAAATCTAAATTAAATATTTTCATAGGGAAATTTGTTATCATTAGCAAATGATTCAAAAGAGGTTGAAACTAATTACCAAGAAGACATTTACAAGGTTGTTAAAGACGCTACTAAGAAAGATCCAGGCCCAGATGGTTTTACAAGTAAATCCCTTGAAGGGACTGATTATTATGTTGTTTGTAACATTTCAGAATATAGAAAAAGATGGAAAGCTTGCATGTCCCTAATATCAAAACATGAAAACTTAACACAAAAAAACAAAACTATGAATCAGTCTCTCATTTATATATATATATATGTTAATATGTTAAATAAATAGTAGGAAATAGAATTCAAGAGACTATTAAAAGGATAATAAACCATGATTAGGAATGATTTATTCTAAGAAAGCAAGAATGGTACATATTAGGAAATTTATTAATGTAATCAATATATTATAATAGAATAAAACGGAATGGTCATTATTAATAAACATTTTTAAGACATTGGATTCATTATCCATTTTGAATAGTACCTAAATTTTAACAGGCATGGAAGCACCCTGAGGCTCAGTTGGTTGGAGCATCATCCCATGCTCCAAAGGGTCGCTGGTTCGATTCCCAGTCAGGTCACATACCCAGGTTGTGTGGATTTGATCCATGATGGGGGCACATGAGAGACAACTGATTGATGTTTCTCTCCCTCCTCCTCTCTTTCAGAAAAAGTAAAAAGGAATGGAAGGGAACTTCTTAAACATATCAATGTTGTTCTTATTTTAAGCTGTCTAAACATTTATTTGAGAATTGTAATTAGTATCACTAAAATGATTTGGGATGCGTAATCAATCAGAAATCACAGCCTCTTTAGAACAGCCTGAAATAATGCTATATTCAGATTGAACTTTTCATCTTATATGATGCTAGACTTTATTTCATATTGAGGTGAGAAGATAAGTGTGTGACCTCACAGTGTCTGTGTATGTCTCAAAACCACTCAAGTGGAACTTTATGGACAGTTTGCACCTGCATTTCTGTTGACAGTGCATCAGAGAAGTAGGGAAGGAAGTGTTCCTCCAGCTAAAAATATTAGTAAAGCAGAAATTAATTATAACTAAAAACTAGCGCTCAGAATTGGACATTCTACTCACCAAAAGTAGTAAGTACCTTCTTTTTTGGGAATGACTGCTAATTGAATTTTGCCCAGTTATCTTCTAGGAATGATTGCCTTGAAGTCGTTAATTTTATATTTGTTAAACTCCAATCACAACGTGCACAGTATTGTGGTAGACGTAACAATGGACAATATTGGGTCCACACCCTCTAGAATGAACCATAGTTTTTATGAACTTTGTTACAAGGTATGATTTTCAGGTGGCAGTGGTTTCAGGGCGGTAATGGCATCAAAGCTGGGCTTTCTGGACTAAGTAGAATTTCCACATGTGAAGAGGAGAAAGAAGAGCTCTCCAGCCTAGGAGAACAGTGTCAATAAAAGGATGGAGGCATAAGCTGGAGGATATGTGTGTGTCATTGAAAGGTGTGGTGCTCAAACCTAGCCAAGGGTTAGGGTTTCCTGAAGAATTTTTTATTTGAAAGAAAGAAAAGAAAAAGAAAAACTCCAGGGGCCCCACCCATGGAGACCTTAACTCAGTGAAGGTGAGAAAAGGCCCAGACACCTATGTTTTCCTAAAATCCCCATGAATGACTGTGGTGTGCAATTAGGGTTGAGAGCCCGTGGTGTGGTCTCATATGTGACGCAACTGTAGGGAATATGGACATACTGTGGGAGATGACGCTGGAAAGATATGTTGGAACCAAATGATAACTGAGTCACATTGTTTAGGTATTGTGGATCCATTTGTTTTCTTTTTTAATTTCTATTACATCACCACCATCTCTCCCTTAGATATCAACCAGCTATTCCTTAAACCACAGGTAGAGAACCGTTTTTCTGCCCAAGGGCCATTTGGTTATTTATAACATCATTTTCGGGCCATATAGAATTATCAACTTAAAAATGAGTCTGCTATATTTAGTCAAACATTCCATTAACTCGCCCCTAAGGCCTTGGCAGGGCCCAACCAAATGATTTCTTGGGCCTTATACAGCCCTGGGGCCGGACATTCCCCACCCCTGCCTTAAATAAAACTTGACTCCTTGCGTGAATTCAAAGCAAAACATGCTAAATGAGATGCAGAAGAGGAACCAGTCAAGAATCTCATTAGATATTGCTATATTATTACCCCAAAACTTAAAACAACCACCATTTTATTATCACTCACAATTCTGTGGGTTGACTGGACTCAGCTGGGTAGTTCTCCTCCTCCAAGTGATATGGCAGGGGACACAGTCATCTAGACCCTAGATTCTAGAGGATCAAGTGGGCATGAACATCCAGATGGTCCACTCCTATGGCTGTTGGTTGAGATCTCAGTTGAAGCTGTCGACCGGAACATCTTGTGGGCTTCTCACTGCAAGGCAGCTGGGTTCTCAGAGGAAGCATCTCAAAAGCAAGCATTCAGCCAGGTTCAGGCCGCCAGAATTCCTGTGACCTACCTAGTTGTGGTAGTCTCAGATGTCATTTCCACCACCCAAGGCCAGCTCAGATTCAGTGGGAAGTGGATTAGACTCCATCCTCTGATGAAAGAAGCAATGTGTACATACAAGGAGAGAAGGAAATTGATGGCAGCCAGTTTTGGAGACTTATTACTGTAATCTTAATGTGCCAAGTCCTCTACCATCAAAATACATAAAGCAGAATATCAGGAAATTTAGACATCAGCAAAAATACAATTAGACAAAACAATAAGCAAGGATAAAAGGAATGTGAATAATATAAAAGGCTTATGTAATAGATATGTGTGTTGCATTTCTTATCGGACAGTAAAGAACACACCTTCATTCCAGGCATCCATAAAATGTCTGCTCCCCCCAGAAAGAAGCCTTGAACCCTTACGTGCTCTTATAAATCTGAAGCCTTAATGATATGCTTTCCTCATCTCTCAACCTGGTAGAAATAATTACAGTTGTGTTTCATCTATTATTATACAGGGCTCTGTGTCAAGCGGGGTTCTTCCCATTTGGGAATCCCTTCCTCTGGATGAATTTTTTGCACCTGGTATAAACAATTGGGTTACACATGTCTCTTAAGTTCTGACTTTTTTAAATTTGTTTTCTGAAAAGATCAGCATTGAAGGAGGCTTTATTTTAATTCCCCAGAGTCTCGTGATCAGAGAAGTTTTGACTTATCCAGGGTGCTCTCTAGACTGCAGAGTCACATCCAGCAGCCACTGGAATCATCTAACTTCCCAGTAATGCTGACCTGGGAATTGAGCTGCAGTCATTGCCAATTCTTATTTCCCATGTATTGTTTTTGTAAGCCCCTTAAGAAAAAGGTAATCCCTTTAAGGCAGTTTTTTTTTTAAGTCTTTGCTTTGCTTTCTGAAATGCACATATTGTACCCTCCTAGTAAGACATGCAGAGTCTGAGGTAGGAACCCAGGTTGTGGTGGTAATGTCATTTCCTGGCCTGTCAGCGATGAGTCCTCATTACCTATAGCTTCTATCGCAGTGTCCTCATCTGATCTTTCGGAATCGAATCTTGGCATTAAGCCACCCGGGATGAGGAATCAAAGCAAACAGCCGTCTCCCTCAGTAACACTCGGCCCATTTGCCATTGCAGGTCGTCACGCTGTGGTACCGGGCCCCCGAAGTCCTGCTACAGTCCAGCTACGCCACCCCCGTGGACCTCTGGAGTGTCGGCTGCATATTCGCAGAAATGTTTCGTAGAAAGTAAGAAATGCCTTTGTTTCCCTCTCTCTTCCTTGGAAAGAAACTGGCTGGGTCTTGGGTCATTTAAGAAGCAGGACAGCCTTTCTGTTTCACATAGGGTCACAGTTCCCAGATCCACCTGCTTCAGGCTGCCATGACCAGGCCAGCCCTGAACCCCCTTCTAGTCCTTATGGCATCCTGTTGTCTGACTGTGCCTTCCAGCTCTAGGAACTCTAGAAAAACACGCTACACTACGATTTGTTTTGTTTTGTTGGTGATAATAGGACATAGTGAACATGAAGCATGTTGATGGTATTTTTCAGTGAGGAAATAGCTTCAAGGTAGACTGTGTCCACAGGAAGAGGACCTGGGCTAAGTATGTGGAAATTTTGATGGTGAGAAAAAAACACACAATGTTTAGGCTGAAGAGGAACAGGCAAGGAAGATGTCAACACTATTTCAGAATGCTTTAATCTGTGGTTCTCAACCTTCTGGCTCTTTAAATACAGTTCCTCATGTTGTGACCCAACCATAAAATTATTTTCGTTGCACTTCATAACTGTAATGTTGCTACAGTTATGAATCATAATGTAAATATCTGATATGCAGGATCGTCTTAGGCGACCCCTGTGAAAGGGTCGTTCAACCGCCAAAGGGGTCGCAACCCACAGGTTGAGAACCGCTGCTTTAAATGCTGTCATGTGGAGGAGAGATTAGGCATATTCGGGCAGGAGAGTGAGCAGGACAGGACGAGGACCAAAGATATTAAAATTACAGAAATAAAGATTTTTGCTCAGAAGGGTGGGGGGAGGAATCTAATGAAGAAGAGGTTGGAGTTCGTGAAAATAGTGCATTCTCATTAGGTGTCCAAGAAGAGGCTGGACCACCACCCGGAGGTGTTTTCAGTGGAATTCACAGAGTGGGTGGGTTGGATGACCTCAGGGCTCCTCTGACTCCAAGAGTCTGTGATTTGTTTGATTTTCAGGATATAAGAAATAACCAAACAATATAATGAAGATCTGCCAGGAAAATAATTCTTACCTAGGTACTAAATTCAGCCTGGTCAAAATTAAACAGAGAACCTAATTGTAATCTAATCTCTCCTTGTTTTCTATTTTTACTTCCATGGGAAAATGTGAGTTGAAAAGCTGAGTATATATTCCCATTGGACATGTAATGTTCAAAATGAAGCTACATGATCGCTCACAAGAAGAAGTGGTCAGCCATTGCTTGTTTGCTTGCTTGTTTGTTTGTTTGAACCAAATGAAGTTTTGTGCATATAATACATTCTGAGACCTATTTTTAGAACTCAGCAGATTTTTCTGTAGCTTACAAGAGGGGATCATGGCAAGGAGATCAAAGTACACAGATGTGTAATGCAGGCCTACTGTGTGCCAAGTTCAGGACCAAACCTCTTCCATTATGTTATCTTTTGATTCTGCACAATAAGAGACAAGTGAGGTATTGTGGTAAATTTATTTGTGTAATGTCAAGCAGCTTAAAAAAAAAAAAAAAGTAGCAGGGGTACGATTCCAAAGGAACTCTGTGAGCTCTAATCCAATGTTGTTTTTCTACCAAAGAGGGAAGATAAAACATAATATTGAATTGCAGTGTTTTGCCAGGCAGGCTGCATACAGGCATATCTCCTTTTATTGAGCTCACAGATGTTGTTTTTTCATCTTTATTGTTGAAAGTATTACATATGTCCCCTTTTTTCTCCCATTGACCCTTTATAGCCCTCCCCCACCCCCTAACCCAGGCCTCTACCACCCTATTGTCTGTGTCCATGGGTTATGCATACATGCATACAAGTCAAATGTTGCTTTTTGTTTACAAATTGAAGGCAAGACCTTCCCACCAGCAAAAAGATTCTGACTCGCTTTACTGGCAGTACTCGGTTTATTGCAGCGGTCTGGAACCGGACCGCAATATCCCTGAGGTTTGTCTGAAGTGGTTTTGGAAGCGTGGTCCTTGGACCAGCAGCAGCAGCATCACTGGGGACCTGCTGGGAAACACAGAGTCTGAGGCCCCACCCCAGAACTATTGGATTAGAAGCTCTAGGGCTAGGGTCCAGCAGCCTGGGTGTTAGCAAGCCCTCCGGGTGATCCTCACTCACCCTCCATGGTAAGAACCACTGTGTTGGATGACGGGATCACCAGGGATGGGCATTCTTTAAATCCGGGGTGAGGAACCTTTTCTCTGCCAAGGGCCGTTTGGCTATTTATAACATCATTCACAGGCCATACAAAATTATCGACTTAAAAATTAGCCTGCTGCCGAAACCGGTTTGGCTCAGTGGATAGAGCGTCGGCCTGCGGACTGAAGGGTCCCAGGTTCAATTCCGGTCAAGGGCATGTACCTGGGTTGCGGGCACATCCCCAGTGGGAGATATGCAGGAGGCAGCTGGTCGATGTTTCTCTCTCATCGATGTTTCTGACTCTGTCTCTCTCCCTTCCTCTCTGTAAAAAATCAATAAAATATATATTTTTTGAGAAAATTAGCCTGCTATATTTGGTCAAATATTTAATTGACTCACCCCTAATGCCTTGGCAGGGCCAAACCAAATGATTTTGAGGGCCTTATACGGCCCGTGGGCCGGACGTTCCCCACCCCTGCTTTAAATGTTCAGCTCTCAGGTTCTCCCTTGAAAGTCTGATTCTTTACTGGGCTGAGGCCAGGCATTCTTGTTTTTTAAAGCGCCTCGTGTAATTCTTTTCATCAGACACATGTGGAAAACATTGGGTTAAAGGCTTATGGTCAAAACAATTTTTGTCAATATTGCAGGGTGTGAGTTAGGACTGTCATTCCAGTTAATCCCAGGAATAACTTGGTGTAGCTGGGAATTGATTAGAGAAATGTTTATTGGAATTGCATTTATTTGTCAAGAATTGTCCTTAAATGTAAAGATTGAGTCCTTTTGTTATGACAGGAGTGTGATTAGTTATTTTTCAATAGTACAAGACGTGAACACCACTCATAATTGATGACAAAACCAATTTTCTTCTGAAAAATGTGAAAATAAATATAAAATTTAAGCTACAGAGTGTTAAACATTCACTAGTAAGGAATTTGCTGTATTTGTAAGTATAGGTAGTCACCCCCTATGGAAATTTTTATTTCATAGTGTTAATACATTTCCCCAGTGAGTTGGTAGTATAGATTGGTAATCTGGTTCCCAGTCTGGCTTGCAGAACCCTTTATAATCTGCAACATATATGAAACATTATTTTTACTACTTCATCAAAATCTATTTTCTATTTATTACATTTTTTCATGGGGGAAAATTCATTGTATATTCCACTCCAAAATGACAGGATTGTGTTCTCATCCTAACACTGGGCCTGGGAAGAGGGACTCAGAGAAAGGCTCCTTTGATAATAGCAGCAACAGTCTCTTCAGTTTGCCGGGAAATTGAGATATTGGGTAGAGACCCATTGGCCCTTCAGATGTGCACAAAAGAAAGCCTTACACAGAAATAGTAAACTGAGAAATAATTGCCTCTAGGGGAAAACAGTATCAGATTCCAGGCCCGCGCGCCTTTAAAGCTGAGGGGGAATGAAGCGGGGCCTGCCACACACCCTTCCTGGGGAGGACACCTTGTCTCCTACATAGTTCCTGTCAGTTTGGCTGTGACCTTGCATACAGCCATGGGATCTGACCCTTGTTCCTGCTCAGTTCACGTTTGGCATTTCCTGTGATAACACTCAGATATCAGAATGTGCATGCTTCTTACTTACGCCAGATGTGTTCTGGAGTCCATCTTTCAGCTTGACCTGGTTCTGACCTGACTTTTGATTTAGTATTGACCCACATGTGGAGTGTCCAGCTGAAAAGTCATAAGCCATAGATTCTAAAAGCAGACTTCCATAATTTTGTCATCTCTTCGTGGTTTTTGCCATATTCTTATGACAACTATACATACTTAATTTTTACCCTAAATCATTACTTTTATATTTAGCCTCATCTAAGGAAAAATACATAAAATCACAGATCTAATGAGCCAGTTATTTATTTATCTAATATTCACTAAAATTATATATATATATATATATATATATATATATATATATATATATTATAACCATTAAAATTATTAAGAAATCTAGTCCAGGTCCAACCCCTGAAATCATTTCATACCATCAGTGGTACATGTCACATGTTGGAAACCCTGTAACAGGTGTTTTTCATTTAGTCTACAAATAATTTATTGAGTGGTTACTATAGGCAAAACGCTTCTCTAGAGGATTAACTTAAATCCTGGTGGGGAAGAGAGACCAGAGCTGAGGTAGGGTTCTAGAAATGGGGATAATGAGAAGACTAGAGGGAGGAAAGACATTTCTCAGTGGAAGGCTAGAAGTCAGGATTAACCTTCCTTCAAGGTCATACAAGGCTCACCATCCTCCATAACATAGAAAAAAGAAGCTCAGGGCGTAACATGGATCTGTCCTGTGGCACACCCAGGGCTGGGCCCTTCCCTTGCATTATCTCATTAAACCCACATTCATTCTCAGGACTATTACCCAGTTTCCAGATGGCAAACTAGAGCCTTCCCCCGGGAGGATAAAGAACGTACCCATGGCACACAGCTCTCAAGTGGCTGAACCACATTTGAACCCAGGTCTGCCTGACTCTAACTTTGATTTTTCCACTCTGCCATGTGTCTGCCCTTGCTTTTGTTTTACCTATTAGGCCATATTTTTTTCTGGAATGTTCTGTGTGTTATTACAATGTAGCAGCAATGATATTTTAGAGATGTCAAGAAGCAAACCAAACATTTAATAGCTTTGATTTCTAGTCTCTTCTATATTGCAAAGGTTGACCAGTTCTCTGTGATATTAAGGGGTGTGTGCCTTCTATTCTACAATGAAATACCTAGGAGAAGTGAACTCAGTAAAAAAAAAAAAAATCTTAGGACAGATGGTTGCCAAAGAGCCAGAGAGTTTAAATACCATCTGTCACTATTATCTGGGTTTAATAATTGCCCACACTGACCCACAGTAGCATTCTACAAAATAGAGAGGAGCTGGATTTTTTTATCTTCCTCCTTTAGTTGTTCATTCATGGATAATCTAACTTTACTCCACATGGAGTTATGTTTTAATGCTAAAAAAAAAACATTGCTACAACTGTGGTCAGTAGACAACTAGCCAGCTTGAAGGATGGGATTGGATGGATAGAAGGACAGATGGATGGATGGGTGAGGTAGATTGATTTTTTTAACTTCATGGCAAGTTAATTTCACAGTTGTTAACTCTACAGATATCTATCGGTTACCTTGTGATCCTGGTCAGATCTGTTGTCTGTGGTTTGAGAGCTGTGAGGTTTTCCAGGTTATAGCAAAGTCTTAAAAAGAAAA
This sequence comes from Myotis yumanensis, assembly GCF_028538775.1. Lineage (NCBI taxonomy): Eukaryota > Metazoa > Chordata > Mammalia > Chiroptera > Vespertilionidae > Myotis > Myotis yumanensis. Next base: position 47,123,847 of record NW_027223760.1, on the reverse strand, counting down.
TACACATTTAAAAAATAAAACATGCTACTAATTCGTTGAATGTGGAGATTGTGGTAAACAGATAGTAATTCTTAGAAGTCCTGAGTTGCCAACACTACTGATCCCTAGCTAAGAAATGCCAAATGCCGCCAGGAAGAATATAATAAATACAGTCACTGTTAGAAAGAAAGAAACAAGGCTTCATGGTTATATTACCCAATGTATGGTAGCCTGTCTAGGCTTGCCGTCATTGGGTTCTATGAATTAAACACCCAGTAGTTGAGAAACTAACAGTAAAACTGTCCTTTGTGGCTGAGTGGTCTGTGAGCAAATGTCTTTAAAATGTCACTGAGCGGCTTGCCAATTTTCCCATTGGTTACGGTGTTGCTGTTTCCCCATATTTGAGTGGTCTCCTTAAAGGCCTAAACTAAATGAGGACCTTTCCGGCTGACCTGAACACCAAGGCACCAGAAAGCAAGCCCTCGTCTGTGAGAGGAAACGCCTTACCTCAGGTTAGGTCAGCACATGTGTGTGGAAACCAAGGCACTCAGCTGGACCTTGAGATCTCTTATCTCTTCTTGGATATATCCTGCACCATTGTTTCTCTCTCTCTCTCTCTCTCTCTCTCTCTCTCTCTCTCTTTCTCTCTCTCCCCCCCCCCCCACCCCCACCTTCCCTCCCTCCAACTAAATGGGGAAAACTCCAAAGAAGCATTTTCTTGAGTAAGGACATGCCCAAGATAGAATCCAGGAAAAGAACTGATCTTGGGTGAATAATGCATGCAGGGAAAAGAATAAATTAGTGCTTTTTAATGTAATCAACGTTGATTTCTCTTCTTCTTAATGTGTATCTTACTTTAACATGGATTTGAAAAATACACTTGTTCTCATGACTTACACTGAGAAGCCACCATTAGGCCTGGCATCTCCCTACGGGGGCAGGTGTGCTGCCCTTCAGCTCCCCAACCCCACGCCTCTCCAGTCTGACACCCTGGGTCTGCCTGTTTTGTGGTCTTCTCCTTAAACTGGATTTTCTCTTGGTAGTCCTCTTCCTGCCATTCCTTCATCATGTCCTTCCCTCCAATTTCCCAAGTCATTGCTTCCCTTTTACTGACAATTACTGCCCATGCCTACTTCCCAAGGTCCTATTTCTGTTCTGAGCAACCCTCTTCTCCCTCCTCTGACTCTCAACTTGAATCCCTTCCACTCTGCCTCTTGGAGTCCCTGCCCTGGGGCACAGGTTGCCCTCCTTCCTGAACTTTTCCTCACAGTCGCCTTCTCCAAGGTAACTAAATCCAGGCATTTTCCCTCAGAAGGGAATTGGGATATTCTAATCCATCAACCCATCTGCTGCTTGGGAGCACTATACTGCCAGAGCCTCTCAACTTTTGCCATCCTCTCCTACTCCCTCTCCCCAGTCTTAATTTCATCACCTGTCACATTCAGAACCTGTGATTTTTTTTTTGAAAGTGTAGAACTACACATAGGGTTAGAAGCAGTGTTCTGATGGAAGTGCTTTGCACCTAGGAGGAGACCGCAGTTTGAGGGTCCTGAGTGGCTCAGCTTGAATGCTCCCGGTCCCCCAGCTTGTATGTAAGCATTCAGTAACCTTCTGATGAACTCATGTCCACTGCTCCCTCTCAGAGGCACTGCATCTCAGAGGTCATTATCATCCAAATGCTCCACGTTTAAGAGAAAGCTCTGCTTTCAGACAGAAGTAAGGGCAACTGGAGCACACATGTTGGTTCAGCATTGCCATCTGGGCCTTTGGTGGACACGTCTCCTCTCCGGCTCCCCTCCCTTAGTCTCAGACCCGGTCCCGTGCTACAATTCCCTCCCTGTCCCTCCCGCACAGTCCTTAAGCCCCAATCTATTCCCACACTCCCAAGCCAGCATTTAGCCTCATCTCTAGTTAATTGAGATAAGTGAGGCTATCCCAAGTGAGTTCCTCAATGTTCCTTCTTTCAACTCAAAAATCTCTATTCATCTTCATCCTGTCCTGTTTCTGAGAAGGACGCCTTCTCCCTCCTTCCCAGGCAAATCCCTCAACCTGTGATCTTGATCCTACTCTGCTTCTAGACCCTCCCCCCATCCATCATCTATTCTGAGTTGCCTCTTCAGCATCTCCCCATGTAGTAGTAGCTCTCATCCCTCCATCCTGGAAGAGACCTCACTCCTCCTTCAGTTCCCACAGTCTTTCTCCTTCCTTCATGGGCAAACTTCTTAAAAGAATAGTGTCTCTACATGCAGCTTCTACTTCTTCACCACTTGTTCATCACTTAAATCATCCAAGTCATTGGTTCAAATAATGAATAATATTTACTGGGCACTTGCTATGAGCTAAGCACTGTATTCGGTGCCTTAAAATATAATGTGAGCTAACATGTAATTTTAAATGTTCTAGGAGCCACATTTTTAAGTATATTTTATTGATTTTTTACAGAGAGGAAGGGAGAGGGATAGAGAGTTAGAAACATCGATGAGAGAGAAATATCGATCAGCTGCCTCCTGCACACCTCCTACTGGGGATGTGCCCGCAACCAAGGTCCATGCCCTTGACCGGAATCGAACTTGGGACCTTTCAGTCCGCAGGCCGACGCTCTATCTACTGAGCCAAACCGGTTAGGGCAAGGAGCCACATTTTTTAATGGTAAAAAGAAACAGGTAAAATTAGTTTTAATAGTATATTTTATTTAACATAATATGTCCAAAATATTCTTATTTCAACATGCAGTAGGTACAAAAATTTGAACAAATGCGAACTAGTCACATTTCAAGTGCTCAGTAGCCACATGTACTGTGTTGGACAGCACAGGTCTACACCATCCAAATAAAAGGATACATTAAAGAAGAAACAGTCAACTTGCATTTATCGGGAAAGGAAGAGAAAACGAGTCATTGCCCTTCTACTCTAGGCTCATTGGTTTCTCAAGCTTCTGTCTCGTATGTTATCATCTTTTCTAGTTCGGGTAGGGTCCTTGTCTGTAAAAACAAATGAGCTGAGGTTGAGGCAGCTGCTCGGCCTTTGTCCCCTGAAGTAGTGGCACTTGAGTGCCAACCTTCGAGTGTGTTCATCAGCACTGGCAGATCTTCCCTAGTCTGTGCTCTTTAAAAAATGCTTGCACCTGGGAGCCTCACAGTGTCTGTGATCCATCACTCCACATGCCACTTTCAGAAACAAGAATTCCTGAGGGAAGGAACAAGTTAGGAGACCTAGATGCCAGTTAGCTTTATTTTTTTAAAAATTACCACAAAGTAAAATAGTTTGGTTGCAAAAATGTCAGATAGTACTGAAGTATAAAAAGTGAATATTGTCTTTACTCCCATCCAAAATCCACTTCCCAAAGAGCACCCCCCAATATACTTTCAGACCATCCTAATTGCAAATTCAAAGGTGTATGTTTTTATAAGAACATGTTTACATATGCACATGTGCACATGTGTAAATTTCCCTCACAGAGATGGACTTATACTATACACCATTCTCTTCTGTACAGTGCCTTATTCATTTTATTTTATTGTACTATATTGTGTCAGTTCGTGGAAATCTAACTTATTCTTAAAGTGCTAAATAATTGTCCATTTATTTCATAATTTAATTTCTCGTTGATGGGCACTTAGAGGTTGTTTGTTTGTAGTCTCATTACAAACAATGTTGCCGTAAAATCCTTGTGCTTATTTGTGGAACATTTGCCCAAGTATTTCTGTATGGTGAATTCCAGAAGCGAAATTACAGGGTCCAAACTGCCCTCCAAAAAGCTTCAAGTAAACTGTGTTTAGCTTAAGGTGGGAGATGGGATTGAGATTCTCAAAGATTAAGAAAGGTTGTCACCCAGCCGGCGTGGCTCAGTGGTTGAGCGTTGCCCTATGAACCAGGAGATCACAGTTCAGTCAGGGCATATGCCCGGGTTGTGGGCTCGATCCCCAGTGGGGTCATGCAGGGGGCAGCCTATCAATGATTCTCTCTCATCATTGATGTTTCTATCTCTCTCTTCCTCTTCCTCTCTGAAATCAATGAAAATATTTTTTGTAAAAAAGGAAAGGTTGTCAAGCGTAAAACAAGAGAAAGACTCTTATGTAAGCCTTGGCTACCCCTCTACCCCTATTTAAAAATAATATCAAGAGGAAAATGTAAATGAATATGGTAATTTTATAAAAAGCTGTTGTTAAGCTTGACTTGAAGCATCTTTCAACTGAAAAATTCACTGTGGTTTTCCTTTTTATCAGTTGTGTAGCAATAGGGACCGAGTCAACCTCATTTTATCAGTTAAGAAAATTGCCTTAAGATAAAGTTCCAAGCAGTTTTTCAAACTAGTTTTTCCAGTGCACAGACATCAGGAAGATACGTCTGCAGAGTTCCAGAGTGCCTCGGCTTGGAGAATAATGTGCACTGAGTTCTGTCTGTTCTTCTTCTAGGCAGGACCTGGAGCCTGGGTCCTCTCTTCCTTCTAAGCCTTTTTCTTTGTAATTGATTGATTTTTAGAGAGAGAGAGGAGACAACATAGATTTGTTATTTCATTTATTTACGCATTCATTGGTTGATTCTTGTATGTGTCCTGACCACGGTTTGAACCTGCCACCTTGGCATATTGGGATGACGCTCTAACCAACTGAGCTACCTGGCCAAGGCCCTTCTAAGTCTTCTTCATCGCCAAACCTCATGCATCTTTACTTCAGATTTTTTCTTCTGGGTCTACTCATTGGACTAACCCTGGAAACCCTTACATTAGTCCCGCCCTCTAAATAGGAAAAGAATCAGATGAACAGTCTTCGTTCTACCTGGGTCATCAAGTCTCCGGTCTTTCTGGTCCCTTTTGTCAACTATTGATTTGTATAAAAAAAATTAGTTTGAGGCAAGAAGCCACCATTTCTTATTATAAAGCACTGGCAGAGAAAGTCGCTGTTTTGTACACTGAAAGCCATCTCTTACCATTCTAATCCTCAGTGGGTGGCAAACTTCTCACCATGGTCTCCTGGCTCCCATGTGCTAGAGGTGCTTCCCATCCCTACAAAATAAGAAGTACCAAGCCCCAATAAAATAATTTTAGCTAGAGCTGGGACATCTGACCTGAGGAGAGTCTGGCCTTGGTAACTTCTTCAAAGCATGCCATTACATTTGTTGTTTTTTAACATTCATGCAAATTTACTAGACAAGACAATAAATAGAGTGAACAGTGCAAGGTATTTCAAATAAATGTAAATGTGTGAGATTTTGTTGTATACCTAAGTAATTTTCCACAGCACAGTCCTAAGGCGCTAAATTATAACAAATGGTAAAATGTGACAAAAGATTATGCTTGATCTTGTCCTCTAATGGTAGACTGTAGTGACAAGCTGTTGGAAACTCCATGTAACCCACTGCTGTGGGGTGGTCTGTGTCTGCCTGATACCCATGCTCCATTGTTTTGCACCAAATTCCTGCCTCCCGTCTGGCCTCCCATGGTGGCTAGAGGAGCTGGTGTCTGATAAGACCCAGTACTTGTCTTAACTGAGAATAATAGGGCATTTTTCTTATAGAAATAAAAGATACTACCCAGTTTTCTTTCTTTCCCTCCCTTTATCTCTTTTTCTCCTCTTCCCTTCCTCCAAACTTCTCCTATTCTCTTTTGTCCCTCTTGCCCTTTCTCTCTTTTCTGACTCTGTCATTCTATTCCTTTACTTCCTGCCAGTTTAACCATGGGAAGTACTGAGCATTCCACATGACCTTCTGCATATAGTATTGCGTTTCTGATTTATTGTTCCCGTTTTGCTGGCTATATTCAATGTACAGGTATTGGAATTTACTCAGAGATAGGCTTAAGACCTGTTGGCTGCTTAGGGGTGTGTGTGTGTGTGTGTGTGTGTGTGTGTGTGCGCGCGCGCGCGCGCGCAAGCGCGACACACAAGCACTTTTATAAAACCAGGAATATGGTAAATGTATTTCTGAATCTTACTCTTATTTTCTTATAAACATTTTGTGGAGTCTTAATATGAGAAAGAAAGGTCTGATAGACAACTACAGACATGTGGGCTGTATTTACTTGCAAATTGAAATATTCAAAATGGCAGTTTTCCATTGGAAATTGAATTTTACTGTGAGCTGGATTGGATACTACCAGCTCTTCTCTTATCACTGGCACAGTTAGAGTTTGCTGGACATTCTCGGTCCAAAACCTGGGAGAAGATCCAAAACTTTGGAAGTCAGGCATCAGGAGCCTGCCAAGTGTGTTTGTACTATGTTACCCAATCATTTAATTGGTAATAATTTGACATACTAATACATATTCAGAAGTAATTTGGAAGTCAATCCCTTTATCGGTTTCGCTTGTCAGAGTCATATTGAGTTCTCCAGGTATCGGCATGCAATAAAGTTAATTTCAAAGGCACGCAGTTAAGTAGTACTTAGCCCCAATAAAAAAAATGGCAAAATTATTTGGAAGAATTCCCATTTTTCCAGAACAAGATTAAAAACCCACTTGATGACTCAGGTTTGTTAGGTGTACATGGCAATAGTTAAATTGGCCTTTCCCCTCCTTCATTCCTTTGTTTCAGAAACACAAGGTTGATTTCAGTTCAAAAAAATGGGCAGCTGTTCCCAACACTTTTCTTATCAATATCTCCACAGTGTTGTTGACTCCCCTCTGCCATCAGAATTATATCTCTTTCTCTCTCAGATAGGAATACAAATATCAGGAAAACGTGCAAAATGGGATCAGGAGTTCAGGAGGTGAGAAGAATGGGATAGCTAATAGGTAGAGACAGAGACGTCAAAGCAATATTAGATGAGACGTGAGATATTAAAATCGATCTAAGAGCTACTCAGAGAGCATTAAGTGATTTCAAAATAAGTTCAGAATAATGCCTACATTGTGTTGACTACAAGTTATCTAGGTAGATTTCCCCTCTTAGAAGTAAGAATACAAACTAAAAAAATAAAAACCTTGTGCCTTTGAAAAAAATGACTGCACAAGGCAAGTAACATCATCCAGAAGCCTAAAAAATAGATACAAAACTCTGAAAATGATTAACTATCAAAGTCAGAAGAAAAAAATTTTTAAATCAGTGGACTAACTCAAATGAATGCTACAAGACATACTCTCTAAAACAGAAACAGAAGGCCACAAGAATTAAACATTCTGAAATGTAAAAACAGCAAGTGAGATGGGAAGGGAGATGAATGTGTTGTGGCATTGTAAGAAAATCCAGTGCAGTGGCACAATTAAAATCTGAGGAGGGAGTAGAAATTAGAATTGATACTGTAGGAAGTAGAATCAGAACATTGAGGAAAAGAATTAAACTGTGAGAAAATGACAAATATGAAGGGTAGACAATAGAAATCTGGCCTACGAAATTGATGGTCTTAAAATGCAGTCATCAAAAACATAATGAAAGAAACATGTTCTAAACTGAGATAAAACTCGAGTATGTGAATTAAAAGGTCTCACAATATTTGGGGAGAAATCATTGAAAAAAAGGCACTGGTATTTGGGACACTCAGGGCAGTGAGTATAGCAAACTCAGTTTGTATCGACTAAAGAATAAATAAATTGGTTGCTCACATAAACAGTGATTCCAGAGATAGGTGAGCTTCAGGTTTGCCTTAATCCAGAAGCTACAGCTCCATTTCTTTAAGATTCCATTTTCTGTGTCTTGGCATCTTCAAAGACCATCTTTCCTCATGGCAAAGTGATTATGGTAGTTCCGGTTTTTCAGACAAGGACACTGAAGACACACACCAGGACACTCAGACAAAGAATGCATTCGTCTGTGCCTGGGGTCCAAACAGGAGTGCTGAATTCCTCCTTGGGACTGTTTGTGACATACGCCCTCCCTTGAAGCAGGGACTGAGACCAGAGAAATGGAATCTGGTGATCAGATAGATAGTAGTCTGGAAACACCAGGTTCTGCTACAAGGTGAAAGGGAAAAATGGATAACGGGGAGGCAACCCATGAAATCCACCGCAGAGGCTGAAACAAAGCACCGCTGGCACATGCTTGAATTGCATGGAAAAAGCAAAAACCCTAAAAGGGCCAAATAAATTTATGTGAAAGCTATACAAAAAGGAAGGAAAATCACGCTGCCCTCAGACCTCTCTCTTATTTAACTAAAGCCAGAGGGAAATAGAGAAATATCTGTAGCTCTGTGAGGGAACACCTGTGACCCAAGAACTTTGTTCCCAAGCAAGTTGTCCTAAATGTGCGCAGACAACAGAAAGGCTCCGATAGGCAAGGATTCGGTTATTGTTTTGTTCGTTTGTTTGTTACACACTAACTGATTTGGATGTACTTGAGCTAAGAGGGTTATCAAAATTAGCACATCAAGGATGGTAGGCCGCAGGATGGAAGGACTGGTAGGATTCTCTGAGGGATTGTCTACAGATCCAACAACCAACTCTTCACCAAATTCTGAAGAGACCCGTGACTTCAGCAGACCTCACTTGTTTGTACTGGCCGTACTAATGACCCTATAGGAATGTGGTTGGGTTAGTATATTTTTTACCACAGCATCTGGATGAAGCTTAAAGCAAATGATTTCATTATGAATTAATAGTCCTTATTATGAGAATAGCCCTATAATTGGACTTCAGAAATACCCCTGAAAAAGCTTCAGGCGGAATGTACCATCAGATTTGAAAGTCTAATTACATATGACTAAAATCATGTTTTTAGCCCACCTATGGCTAGAAAGAAATGGTCTCTAAAGAAATGGTCTCTAAAAAAATAGAGAAGAGTAGGTGAAAGTGAAAAAAAAACACAAAAGATGAAATGGGAAAAGAGATGAATGGGATAAGAAACAATTATAAAGACATAAAGTGGAGCAGCCAAATTACAGTCCTTCGGAGGCACAAAGAGCAGAACTGACACGTGGGAGAACTGAGGAAGTAATGCGAACGCAAATTGGGTTAAATGTTCAGGTGAGTGATTTGCTCCTTCAGATAGTTTAATTTCTGGCATTTTCCCATTTTGCTTTAACACTGTATTTCTCTATTTAAAGGTTATATTAACACCAAAATGAAATTAAAATATTCAACATTAGTCGAATTGCTTAATAACAATGAATTGATAAATTTATGAGGAGGATTGACATACGAACATGTGTGTGCTGTGTAGAATTCCTCACCTAGAAGGGAGTGCTAATTCTCATGTTATTCGGGCTATCTTACTGCGCCCCTTACTCATTGTTAGGATATTGACATACTTTCATCCCATTGGTAAAATAGCCACTGCTCCCTAGATCCCCCTGCCTCTCTCCCAAGATCTCCAGGGTCTCCTTGGGATCCAACTAAAGGGTTAGAGCCAGTATACCAAGAATTCTGCTCCTCGTTATGTTAAGCGAAATAAGCCAGTCAGAGAAAGATAAATATCACATGATCTTACTCATTTGTGGGATATAACGAACAACATAAACTGATGAACAAAAATAGAACCAGAGTCATAGAAGCATCAAATAGACTGCCGAACCTATGAGGGAAGGCGGGGGTTGAGGGGGTAAGAGATCAACCAAAGGACTTGTATGCATGCATATATGAGCATAACCAATGGACACAAACAGGGAGGTGGGGGGGTGATAGCACATGCTGGGGGGTGGGGGCTGCCGGGGAGAGGTCAATGGGGGGAAAAGGAGACTTATGTAATACTTTAAACAAAAAAGAATTTTAAAAAAATTATGCTCCTGCCCTTCCATGTTAGAAAAAACTTTTTTTAATATTACCTCAGGCTATGGAGATGCATTCCTAGAAATACATATTTGTAGTAATTCCTTTAGTCCCCTGAAGTCATCCTATGCTTCTGACTGTCAGTTTCTTCCAGCCACCATTGCTGATCTAGCAATCCTTTATGTTTTTATATCAAAGACCTTCTACAATGTTTCCTGGACCTAAATGTCTCTGGAAACAGGGTGGAACTTGGCATTTAACATCAAGCTATGAAATTCTTTCTTTGTTTTGTTTGTTTTTGTGTTGTTGTTGTTGTTGTTTTGAGGCAGGATTAGCATTATTATTCATCACTGTTAGTCATCTTGGCACAGAAACATTCACCAAAAGTTGTACCTAGAATGGACCCTAAATATATCTATACCCAAACCCCTATGAATTTGTTTCATTATAATGGTAAAAGGGATTTTGCACATGTAATTAAGGTTTTGAACCTTAAAATAAAGAGATTATTCTGAATTATCTGGGTGGGTCTAATAATAAGGTTTCCTTAAACCAGCGGTCACCAACCTTTCGGACCTCACAGACCACCAGTGGTCCACAGACCACCGGTTGGCGATTGCTGGATTAATCACACACGCCTTTCTCAGGCTAGAGGCAGGAAGATGGGGCAGGAGGGGAAGTCAGAGAGATTCCAAATGTGAGGATTCGGCCTTCTGTTGCTGCCATAAGAACTGAAGAGAGTCCTCTAAGAGCTAAGGGCCACCCCCAGCTTACAGCCAGCAAGCAAACAGGGACCTCAGCATAACAACCACATCGGACTGAATTTGGCCAACTGAATGAGGTGGGAATTTAGTCATCCCCAGAACCTCCAGAATGAATCACAGCCCCACCACCACCTTGATTTCAGCTTTGTAAGACTCTTAAGCGGAGAACCAGCAGAGCCAAACCATACCTGGACTTTTGACCCACAGATCTGTGCAATGAATCATGGGTGTTGCTCTAAACCAGTAAGTTTGTTAGAGCGGCAATATAAAATTAACACACCAACATATCAAACAATGGCAACATGACAAAAAAAAACAACAACAACAAGAGGACACAGTGGAATTAACAGTAAACATTGCAGAACACACAACTCAGAATGGCTGTTGAAGTGCTCTTGCTGAGAATGCCGGTACCAGGAGTAGCACCAGTTCCAAAGGCCAGAAGCACCGGGTGTGATCCTGCCCTCAGTGCTCAACTAAGAGTTTACAAAATATTAGGTGTTTGGGGAGGTGAGGGGGGATGGGACACAAATCTGTACGGACATTATATTCATTTTTTGTAAGAAAAATATTTTGGAGATGAACCATTTTAACTAAGTGGCTTGTTTGTTTACTTAAAGGGTAATGTTGTGTACAGTAACAAATTGGTGAAAAGAAGGAATTATGCAAGGGGGAAATTGTTTTGACAGTGGGTACATGCTGTCCCATTTCTATTTTATTTCTTTCTGTACAACTGTAAAACTTTGACAGTTTTTCAAGATGTGTTGGTACAAGTTCTGGTTATTTTATGTCCCTAAGTCCTGAGGGCTACTTACAAAAGGCATTGACCCAGCTCGAAGCTACGGTGACTATGATATGAATAACTGATAATGTGGAAGTTTGCTAATATATGCTGTAGTTCCAGCAGGGGTAGAGCATAAGGATCGAGACTGCAGCCAGACTGCCTGGGTTTAAATCCCAGCTTTTTCACTTGCCACCTATGTAGCCTTGGACTAGTTACTTAACCTCCTTGTGCCTCAGTTTCCTTCTCTGTGAAAACATAATGAGTTCCTCTTCCAGTTTTATTGTGAGAGTTCAATGTAAAGTATGCAATGTAGCACCTAGTACATCAATTGGCAGCAATAAATGTTAGCTATGATTGTTATGCTTTCCCGAGTAAATGGAAATATTCCTGAAATCGGGCCTTTCTGAATTCTTGGACCCAGGAAACAATTGATATCAAGGATTCCCCAAGTGGACATGATCTACCTATCTGCTACCAGCTAGGCAAATCAGGAGATCCTTTCTGTCCCTTTCTGCTGTTGTTTTTCACTTCAAATGTGTGTGTCTTTATAGATAAAGTTGGCATGCTATGAAACGGTAGGAAAACACTAAAGTATTTTGGGAAATGCTGAGTTAAACAAAGGTTTCCTTACTCAGGAGCTATAAGAGCCCTTATTATTGGTATAACTTTTGAAATTCCAAGGATATATAGTGCATTGTTCCCCAAATATATTTAACCACAGAACACTTTTTTCAGGATATGCCTATTACAATTTCCTGGAAGTGTTCTGCACATCTAGTTTGGGAAACAACTGCCCTAAAATATGAGCATATTTTACCAGGATTGTTTCACACTTATGAATTAAGATTTTTATGAATTATAGCTTGTTCTAAAGGAAATCTTGTAATTATAGATCTCAAATATATGTGTCTATGTATGTGTGTCCAAATTAGATTTAGAAAAAGCAGTGAGGAGTCTAATTCTTATTCTATAGATTAAAAGGGGTCCTGACACCCTGGCCAGTTGCTCAGTGGTTAGAGCATCGGCCCGCAGACTTGAAGGGTCAGAGGTTCGATTCCCTGTCAAGGGCACGTACTTTGGTTGTGGTTTGATCCCCAGCCCTGCTTGGGGTGCATGCAGGAGGCAACCTATCAATGTTTCTGTCCCTCTCTCTCCCTCCCTGTCTTCCTTCCTCTCTGTATAAAAATCAATGGAAAAAATATCCTCCGGTGAAGATTAAAAAAAAATTGTCCTGACCTGGTCAGGTTAGTGGCCTTTCCCAATAGTCCAATAAGGATCGTGTAGCAGAGGACCTACTTGGCAAAGACTAAGCCATTAAATACTTTGAAGTTGGGCATTCTAGGTCTGTCATCCATAAACTTAGTGAGACCTTTTTAAAAAACAATTTGTATTTACAGTCAGCAACCATTTATTGATATGGATACAGTTAGCGTCCTCCTTGTAAAGAAATTCCTCTCTTTAGTCCTAAACTTACCTCTCCCAAATGTGAGGGATTTGACCCCTTGATTTGATACTCAGGATTGGTGAACACAGCCAAGTTTCCTCTTACTGATTTTATAGACTTCAGCCTTATCCCCTTCTTGGGTTTTGTTTTTCTAAACCAAAAAATGCCCATTCTTCCATGTCAGTTGACTGATACCAAGAACTGTGAAGGATCTGAGATTTGACCCTACTTGCAAGCTAACAAATTAGCCTGCCACAGTTTCATGGATGCAGGCAGAAGACACAAGCCTCCTGGGTTAGAGACACAAGATCATATGACTCACGGCAATAGTAATAGCTAGAGTGTCAGTATTTTTTCCAGTTCCCTGACCCTCAGTTGCCATAGGGAAATGAGAAGAGGGCCAAGTGACACCTATGCACACAACACGTATGTAACAGAAAACAAATTCCATAGGGAGCCTGACTCTTATAATGAGCAGTATGTCCACCTGACCTTTGCTCTGGCAGGAGTCATTGTTATGCTGAAGAGTAGACAAACATGCTGGTACTCTATAGGGAGACACCATCTCTATTATCCAATGCTGTTCACTTGAGAGTAGTCTAGGACAAAAGCAGTCAGTGCCTCTACTCACAACATGTGCAAAAACACAAGGTACCCATGCAAAATTGTAACAGCTGTCCGCTGTATCCTTTACATCACTATTACTTTCTCTATGTTCATCATATACTTTGAATAATTATAAAGGCAGTGTTTATTAAAATACATTTTAATATATTTTTATTGATTTCAGAGAGGAAGGGACAGGTAGAAACATCAGTGATAAGAGAGAATCCTGCATGAGCCAGCAACCCAGACATGTGCTGGGACCAGGAATCGAACCATGACCTCTTGGTTATAGGTCAACGCTCAACCACTGATCCACACCGACCAGGCTTAAATACATTTTATTTTCAAATGTAATAGAATCAGCTGTTAAAGTGTATATACATTTTTGGGGACACCCTGTACATACCAAGGTCTGTGGCCAGACCTGTAATATTTGGGTGAATATAATTTAAGGCCTTTATGTTTGTCACAGAACACAAACTCCACAGTAGGAAAGACATTTGCTTTGTTTATTTGGATATCCCAAGGGCCTAGACCATATTTGGCACATAGTCTGCATTCAACAAATATTTGTTGAATGAGCAAATGAATTTCTTATATCCTTTTTATTGGGATTCATAAGTGTATTGGCTTTGCTATACAGGCGCCACAATTAGATCAGTGCCTTCAAGAGATTACCCACAGTGGTTCCTGGAGTCCTAAAATATTCCCTAGCCCCCCAATTCACCTCCTGGCTGATCCATCTTATCCTTCAAATATCATATTCAATGAATTTCCTCAAAGAGGCCTTCTCTACCTAAACTAAAATCAGAACCCTCATGTTCATTGCAATTGCACCTTATTCTTTTTCTTCATGGCACAAACCACAGTTTGCAATTACCTATTTATTACTGTAGTGTTTTCTGTTTTAAAACCTGTTTGTCCTGTTACTCATGAAGCTATAGACCCTCTCTATTTCTGCTGTTGTTAATCCTAACCAGAGGATATTTTTTCATTGATTTTTAGAGAGAATGGAGGTGGGGGGGGGGGAGAAAGAGAGAAAAACATCATTGTGAGAGAGACACTTCGATTGGTTGTGTCCCACACATGCCCTACAGGGGCCAGGGATCGAACCTGCAACCCAAGTATGTGCCCTTGACCAGGAATCAAACCCATGACCCTTTGGTGTGTAGGCCTACTACTGGGCACACTGGCCAGGGCAAGGACCATCTCTATTTCTCTCACCACTGTATGGCTAATATCTAACAGAGCATAGCATAAGTGGGCTCTGAGTAAATAAGTAATGAATGAATGAATGTGGTGCAACCTGTAGCTCAGAGCCTGTCACTCTGAGTTGCTTTGGCATAAAATGGGCCAGATGCATTATTTGACCCTTGCCTTCCTCATAACAACAGTATTGCCATATTTCTCCCTGTTGACACACTCTCAGAAGTTTGTTTTTTATTTGATACTCCCAGAAAGCACTTAATTTTAAATTTAGAGATGTTACATCCTTCTACTAACCGAAATGATGTAAACAATATTAAATAGATACTGATCCTGGCATTACTCCTTTAGAGTACTCTAATGTTTACACATATATATTTAACACACATCATAGGAAATAAAACTTACTGAAACCAGGAACGCCAATGGTTTTTCAAATATTCTTTGAAAACCTTGCTAGTTGGTTAAGATTATTCTGGGTACTGGGGAAGATAGCAAAGAAATGAAAGACCGCTTTTCACTTTTCAGCAAGGTCTGAGGCCGGACCTACATAAGCAAATAACAAAACTGGACATGATATGTTAGCAGGAAATAAGACTCTTTGCATATGGAAGTGCTAAGCTACGTGATACAGAAATATTACAAGAACTTTTAAAAAATTAAATATTACTCCGAACTGGACTAGAATAACAGAAAAATCATGAAGTTAGTTCTGAGCTGGGTTTCGGAGATATCTAATTGGATCTTTAACCAGGACTTCCTTAAGCAAGCCATAGAAATAGCAGGGTATTCTTGGAAAAGCAATACCTAGCTGGAGTGGGAGGTATAAGTTGGTTAGTCTTTTATGTACAATCACTGTTGGATAATGCAAACTGGACACAAGTCTTTAGGACTTTTTAACAGTGTAGAATGATGGTGCCACACCTTTGGGCAAATGAGGGAGACCGCAAGATGGAGCCCTTCTGAGGAGTATGCACGAAGTAAATAAACTCCGAAGCAAAGACCTGGAAGGTCATCCAGTGTCCCCATAAATCCCAGCTATGACCAGAGATGAAAGGGAAGCGAGAGGCCTGAGGAACAATAGGAAGGAGTGTTCCGCAGTCGCCTCCAACTGCCTGTTTACAGTAGGGGAGGAGCGGCAGGGCCGCCCAGATGGCAGAGCCAAAGTTAGAACGAAGCTTCCTCGCCCCGAGACCTCTTTAGGAAATCCTGTTTGTGACGGTGGCTTCACTGCAAAGTAATCAGGAGCCCTCCCTGTGTTGTCGAAGCACACTTCTGATTGAACCACGGTTTCTAATGCGTTTGAAATCTTACTGTCACATGCACTTAGCAGGATACAAACTGCATATCAGGTGAGCCCTGGGTCAGGCCTTGTTTTGCAAACATGTACTTTATCTTTCTTGGGCCATTGAAATGCCGGTAACACAATAGCTTAAAAACAAGATAAGCCTCATTTTTTTTTTCCTGTATGAGTATGTTACGGATGATGGTTTTGATGGCCTTTAAAAAGCAGGAAAGGGCAAAGCCCTGTGATGCCATTGCTTTGGCATTGCGTTACTTGATTGGGAGAATTATCTTAAAAGCCTGAGGAATACAAGTTACGACTGATGGAAGCTGGGTGAAGACACCATAGAATGCAAACCAAATTAACTGGAAGGTTCATCCCCGAAGAAACCCACTTTCACATCCACACTTGGGGTCTGCACTTTTCTCCTCTTTTCCTTTTGCCACTTGAGTGCTTTTGGATACGGGGTTGGATATGGTTTGCTTACCATGCCAAACCTCATGAAATGGGATTTGTCTTCCCTCGCAGACAGGTGGCCAAGCTATTACAGGGAGGGCTCTGCCTGGCTGCTGGCCCCTTTGGATACACAGCACTGTGTCGGCCCAGCGCCAGGCCACATATCTGACCCTGTGGCCTCGCAATCTGGAGGCCCACATTGGCAGCCCCAGGTGGTGACAGCTCTGGCCAGTTGGTGTGGAGTTGCACTGGCAGACAAAGGGGAGCAGGGGAGTGTGCTGTTCCCTGTCGCTGCTGTGTGCAAAGAAGAAACCTCTAGGCCTGGGTGGTTGTGAAACAATAAAATGGCTGCTCTGATCATTAGCGCACTGGCTTCCTCCCTATTTTCAGGGTGGACCAGGCCTTGGGAAAGGAATGTTGGCCTTCTCAGACTGCACACATTACTTAACGTGTCCTTCTGCACGTATTACATGCATCAGGAGCAGATTTCACAAGCCTTTTTTTCCTGTGAGACTAGGCTAGTCATTAGGGTTAATTATTCAGTAGTTAGAGGAAATATTATGATGGAGAAAAATTAGACTCCTGGAAGCCAGGGAGTAGAGGGTCTCAGAACATGAAATTACTCTGTGAAGAGAGTACACGACCATTTTATTACAGTCGTTGGACACAAGGAAATAATGATGATTTGAATTCTCTACACATCAAAAACATGCTCTTCTTAGCTATAAATGGTCTCCGATCCCAACCCCACTTATTCCTAGGGAATTTGCCTTCTCCTAGAGAAAATGCCGTTGGGGTACAGTAAAGAAGGCCCCTAGGTCTTCTGTGCTATTGCCTTCAGCAGACTCCAAAATCTCTGGTTGTGAGGAAATGAATTTACTGTTTTCAGAAATATAGAGAAGGTAGGACAGGGCTCACCAATGCTGGTTCAGAAAGCCTTTTGGTGTTCGAGTGCCACAACTGACCAATGCACAGACGGCATTCATAGAAAAAAATAATTGGACCTCGTTCGTAGCTTTTGCCTTTCACTCTCCCACTAAGGGCCCATGCGAATAGCTAGTTTGGCCTTGTTTCCATAGGATCCTCTGGGCCCATTTCTTTTCTTCTTTCATCATCTTTACTGAAGCTGATATGACAGTTCTGCAGGGAGGAAACAAATAGTACACTTGGATGACCTCTGCAAAACAAAAGGAGCTTTTTCCTCTTATCCCTGACTCTGAAGTGATTTTCTGTATTTATTTTTATTAGAAATCTCATTCATACCATATTTGTGATGTTGCCTTGGGTGGATGAAGCCCATCATGGATTATGAAGTGGTGGTTGACCTGCTTAACAGAACCCAAGTTGTAAAGCACCCTTGAAAAATGCTCAAATTCCAGCTCTTACCGAAAATGAAAAGGAAGTGACTAGAACGCACGAGCTCTGCCTCTCCTATGTCATCCTTTAGGTTAAAAGTCACCTCCTTAGAGAGAGAGAGGCCTTTTCTGACCACTCCATTGTTATTCTCCACCAGAGCATCTTATTTTCTGCATAGCATTCTTCTCCAACGATTGTTCTTCTTTCTCTTACCTAACCTGTACGCCCTACAAGGTCAGGGACCACATCCGTCCCATCATTTCTGTATTCCCTGCACTCTGCACAGTGAAGAGTGCGTCACCGATGCCAAGTGTGCAGAAGGGATGAGTGAACTACGGAGGTGCTGTGTGGCAAACTTCTTCTGTTTCTAGTAGACTCTTAGTTCCTTGGGATCACCTCTTTCTTTTCTTAGATTCAGCTAAAGAATGTGATTTGGTCTCGACATTAGCTCACCGGGGTGGCTTCCATTCATTCAATTTTCTTTTTTTTTTTTTTTAAAAAAAGGAGTTTTTGTTCAGTCAGCGTCTCAACAGTGGATTAACAGTTCATAATCATATCTGGAAGACGTAATATAGTGAAGTGGTTGCAAGAACTGACTTTGGGGCATCTGGTTCTGACTCTCTCACATCTTAGCTGGTAATGGTGACTCATTATTAACCCTCTCTCAGCTGCAGGTTGCTGAACTGTAAAATGAGGGCACTAATATAGATCTCCCTGTGTTTATCTGAGGTTAAATAAAACAGCTTATGCTTTCTGGATTTGCATTGCATATGCTTAGTAAAACTTAGCCACTGTTTTCGGCTAGATTGTTAAAGTACGTTAGTGTATCATTTTTCTAGAACAGGATAAGGGGTGGCTTCTTGTCAGAGGCAACATTGGACATGAGGAGAATTCAGAATCAAAAGGCCTATGACCTGGAGTCCTGGGATTCTAGGCAGACTTATATGCCTAGAGCACAAATTACGAACTTAGGTCATAGTCGACTGGTATGGCCAAATGACTCAATCCTTAAGCAGTGACTAATCGTCGCAGGGCTCCTGTCTCTTCCCCTCCACCCCACCACAGTCGCCACAAAGGCTAGGACTGATCCTAGAGTCTAGTCAGAGGCTGAGCACACAGTCAATTTCAGTCAAGTCATCTAATAAGATTAGAGAAACCAGGCAGGCACGATGGGGTGAGGGGACTACTAACGCTTTGACAGGGGCGAATTACAGGCTTCTGTTTTGCTTTCCTTAGTACCTTACAGAATCAGGCATACAGTCCCCAGTGTTGACTCTCACAGTCTTGTTCTGAGCCACAGGAAGAAGTGTCTCATACCAGCTCATAGGGAAACTCCAAACAGTCAGCAGGAAGAAACTCAATCACAGATGAAAATGATTTTGTCTCACCATTCGTCTATGCAGTTTTCTGAGGGGGGTGGGGGGAGAATGGGAGACATTTGGCTATGAGACAGTAATTGAACAGAATGTACTTCAACTGTTCCCTTTCATATCTGAGGTTGTGTGGCTGGCTCACTGGTTTCAATCAAGGAGAGAGCAATGACTTATGCATTTAATGATCTTACTGGACATAACTGCCTTTCATACAGGTTTGTAAGGCAGATGCTCCCCTCTCCCATCTCGGTTGGAACTCAAAGGGGAGCTCCATTTGTTTTAATATTTCTGAGCCATGCAGGGTGGGCATGGCTGGAATTTTTTAAATAAATCTTACACTTTATATAAGATGTACTTAAAAGCAGTAGGTATTAATGTTCTTTCACTTAAAAGTAATCCACGGTAATTGTAGGACATTTTTAAATATATATGAATAACGAGTATAAGACAAGCCTAGAGCAAGTAAGAAAATGTTTATATATATATATATATATATATATATATATATATACACACACACACACACACACACACACGCACGCACGAGGCCTGGTGCATGAAATTTGTGCACAGGTAGGGTCCCTAAGCCTGACTGGCAATCAGGGCTGATCTGTGGGGCGACTGGTGGGGGTGATCAGGGGGGGCCCCCGCTGGCACTTGCCTTGGCTGGCCTGGAGCCTGCAGGCTGGGGGCAGCTCCTGCATTGAGCATCTGCCCCCCTGGTGGTCATGTAATGGAGTATTTGCCAGTGCAGAAAGCTCCAAGTTGGAATAGAATCTGATTGTAGTTGAGCCAGTCATATATCATATCATATACCATACATACTCTTAGTATCTGTTGGAAAACCCTGTCACCTGCCCTAGGCCTGGAGTCTGCTATGTCAAGGGAATGATGGAGAGGAAAACCTGGTTCCCCTTTGAGATAGGCTGGCCTGGAGCACCTCTGTAATCAACACAACCTCCAAGAGGGCCTCCTTCATTTGGACTTCGGTGCTGGGTTCTTAACATTCTTCAACACCAGCATCCAGTGCCATTTCCAAAGGGGCACAGGGCAAGGTGCAGGATACATACATGCCCCGTGGGCGGCCGAGCAGTTTGCCCTCTTATGCTGGCTGGTGCCCGGGCAACCCTTACCAGCTGATTTAAGCCTCCGGCTAGCTGAAGCAGGGGAATATTATCTCCTGCTCAATACCTTATACAGATTATTAAGGAAAACCAAGAAGAGAATAATAATCAGAGAGGTACCTTTGGATTCAAAAGATGAGAAATCAGAAAAGTGTACCATGATTTGAATGTGCTTATATTTTCCCCTTTGGCTTTCACTGGCTCGTATGTTCTCGAGTGATGACAGTTGGGCTGATTGAGGGCCGTTAGTCAAATCCAGTAATAGTATTAATCTGTGGTTGGCAATGACTGTTAAAGTAAGTGCCAGGCTATTCGGTTGTGGTTTCTCTTCCAGCTTCCAGTCGTGCCAGGCTTCCAGCGGGAGGAATAGAGGCTGTGGTAAAGGAAACCGTTGATAAACGAAAGAAACCAGAAACTGTCACTACCCATAACAACCAGACAACAACAACAAAAAAATTAAAGAAAAGAAGGGGGGACAAAGGAAATTGTTCACGGCGGTTTCAGCCTGCAGTCTGATGCCATCCTGAGGGCTGAGGCTAGCGTGGTGGTGCCTCGGGCATTGACTCCAATTTTCCAGTGAGAACAGGAAGGCTTTAAGTACCCAAACCCCAGCTCTCCAGTAATACTGCTGAGCAAGAAAGCTGTTCTTGAGGGAAGAGAGTGACTAGAGTTGAACTGAAGCTATTTATTGTCAGCTTCTCAGATCATTATTACACACAGGAGGCTGGGGGACGGGTCACCAAATTATGTCAAAAGAGTTTACCCCATAATCCTCCTTACAGAACAAATGTTCGATAATGTTGCCACCATTCATCACTTACCAAGAAATACAAGTTGTAACTGAGAAGTGCTTAGCTATCAAGGCCTCCAATTTGCTGTTTTTATTTCAAGAACTTGAGACTGGCCGCTCTCCACGTGTGTTCAGCAAAGCTCCGACGTGTGTGTTTGATACTTTTGAAAGAAAAAAAATCTTTAAGTAAATCTGTATTCAGTGAACTGAAAATTTGAATGTATCTATAAAGGAACAAAAGACATAAGCTCAAGAGTAACATCCAGGAGAGTCTGAGCACAGTACACCTGAAGCATTTTACTACCTCTCAACAGAAAGTGGCTGTTTTCAACCAGCTGTCCTACCATATTTCAGTGTTTCTGAGATGTACCTTACTTCATAGCTGGTTAGTTCTAGAATCAGGATGTAAATTGCAATCAATTGTGGTAGCATCCTAGATTGGACGAAATACAGTAGTCTGCCTAAAAAGCAAACGTTAGTCATTTTCTGTGTATCATTGGTTTCCAATAGCTGGTTAAGTCTAGGGGTCATAAGACATTTTCAAGCACTGGAAGAGGAAACCTATTTAATTTGTGGACAATTTTAGTATAACTTAGTACGTAAGTCATGCTCCTTGGGGCATGCAAGGAATAGACTAAAGAAACTGAGGCTCAGAGTTATTAGCAAAGCCCTCTCGGGTCACAACTGATCGATGGCAGAGCAGGACTGGGGTCCGTGCCCAGCCAGGAGGTTCCACACAGGGTGTGTTGTCCTGCCTCCGTTAGAGCCCAAGCCTTACAAAGCAGGACTCAGTGAGGCAAACCCCACAGTTGCTCTGAAGCGTCCTTCTATCTGGGCTTTGGCAGAACTCCCACACAAGTGGGGAAAGGTACCAGGAAAGTTCAGCCTCAAGTGAGTGGACCAGTTAAACATGAGACAGTGAAACGTTGTTCCGTGATGGGCCGTGGGATTGGTGTGGCCGAGTTACTCAGCTGCTCCAGGCTCAGCCTGCAGACTCTTCCCTGGTATCAAGGCTTTCCTCCTTTCAGGTGCCAGGTTAAAAGGATCTGTGTTCCATTTTCAAGAAAATGTGTCCCTTGGTTACAATGCCCAGCCTGCCAGTGATCATCATGAGGTACAGATGGTCAGGAAGTAATTAACCTTTATATTAGAAAGTAAACATTTATTTGCTTAATATCTAAAATATGACCAGAGTATTTTCTGTATCCAGAAGTAGTTTTTGAGTAAAATGTTCAGCTTCCATTTAAATCTTCAATTTAGTTAAGTGTGTGAAGCCTCATGTAACCTGACAGCCCCCTGCAGCCACATAGTCTTAAGTATAGAAGAAATACCCCCAAAAACTTTTTTAATGTCTCTATATTCATCTTCTTTCTAAGACCATAAATTTCTAGAGATGGTAGCATATATCTGGATCGTTGTTTTCATTTAACAAGTTTTATTGAATTTTTCATATTAAAAGTGATATGATAGCAAACTTTTAGAAAGTTTGATTTGGAAAACTTCAGAGAAGCAGAAAGGGGGGGAGGTGAAAATTACCTATAACCTGCAGATAGATAACACATATCTTACCATTTTCTTTATATCCTTTTTTTCTAGTCTTTTTGATAAATATTTTTATATAATATCAATATTTTGTATTATATAAAAATACATTTAATATATTTATATTTCCAATCTTTTCAACATATGTTTTGCCAAATGTAATTATTGCTGCACTTTTTTTTTCACCAAATGTTTTGCTAGTATGACTGATGTCCTTCTCTAACAACTATGAAACCAAATGCATGGTAGATAGAGTTGTTCCACTCTAGAGCATGTGTAATCCAAACAGATCATAATAGACTCATATGACCTCATTCTTGTTGTTATTTTTTGTTTTTTTAAAAATATATTTTATTGATTTTTCACAGAGAGGAAGGGAGAGAGATAAAGAGCTAGAAACAACGATGAGAGAGAAGCATCGATCAGTTGCCTCCTGCACACCCCCTACTGGAGATGTGCTTGCAACCAAGGTACATGCCCCTGACCAGAATCGAACCTGGGACTCTTTAATCCCCAGGCCGATGCTCTATCCAGTGAGCCAAACCGGCTAGGGCATCATTCTTGTTTTTTTTAGTTTATTTTTATTTTTTAATAATTCTTTATTGTTGAAAGTATTACATATGTCCCCTTTTTTCCCCCATAACCCCTTCCACCCTGCCCCCACCCCCCACCTCAGGCCCTCACTGCCCCGTTGTCTGTGACCGTGGACCATGCATATATGCATACAAGGACCTTGGCTGATTACCTTCCACCCACCTTCCCTCCAAGATTCCATACTCTGTTCCATGATTCCATGTGTCTGGATCCACTCCGTTCATCAGTTTATTTTGTTACTTAGATTCCACATATGAGTGAGATCATGTGATACTTGCATATGACCTCATTCTTATGAATTTATTTGTTTTGTAAATAAATTAAGTATTTTGTACTGAGGCCAAAGGTTGACCTTAATATTTATTTTGTAACGTATTTTTTAATGTGCTGTGGTCATTTGCACTTAAATATATAATAGATTGCCGAGACCGGTTTGGCTCAGTGGATGGAGCGTCGGCCTGCGGACTGAAGGGTCCCAGGTTCGGTTCCGGTCGGGGGCATGTGCCTGGGTTGCGGGCGCATCCCCGGTGGGAGATGTGCAGGGGGCAGCTGGTCGATGTTTCTCTCTCATCGATGTTTCTGGCTCTCTGTCTCTCTCCCTTCCTGTCTGTGAAAGGTCAATGGAATATATTTAAAAATAAATAAATAAATAAATAAATAATAAAAATATATAATAGATTGCATTTAAACTTATTATGGTGGCTTGCATTTAGATATATGATAAAATAGTATCAATAAGAAATCATAATTAACAATATTGATTCCAGCTCCTACACTTACCACATACATGACTGTGTCTGTTTAAGTTACACAACTCTCCTAAGCCCCAGCTTCCTCATTTATAAAATGAGGAGAGTTATGTCTATGTTTCAGGGTTGTTTGTAACAATAGAAAAATATCTCTTACCTTTAGTTCTTATCCCATTGCATTAAGCATAGTTATCTGGCTGTGTTGGAAATTGAGAAGTAGAAATTCACAGAAGTATTACCAACAGTAAATAAGCATAGGAATAAAAGTGTTCAAACTCACCACTTAATCAGGCAAAAACACATTCTAACAACAATTTCTTGATGCATTCAGAAGTACATTTCATTTACTACAATATTTTTGGCTTCCAGAACAGCATCTGACACAATAAATATTCTCTGAAAGAAGGAAGGAAAGAACAGAATACACATCGAGCCTTGAGAAAGTCACTTAACTTTCCATGACCTCAGTTTCCTCATCAATATAAGAAAAGGCCACAGTCAAGCTCATTTAAAGCAGGAGAGGTGCTCTTATTGGCTTTACTACTATAGGTGCTGAATAAGGAAACGCATTTTCCCCCATACAGGGTAGGGCACAAGTAGGATTACAGTTGTGAGTACATGAAACAGAGTTTATTATTATTTATTAATTATTGTATTATTTTTCCAGACAAACAACTGTGAACCTAATTTTGCCCTAACCTGTATGTGTCATTTTCCTGACTACGCCATTTTTTTTTTTTTTTTTTTTTTTTTAGACAGAGGGAAGGAAGGGAGGAGAGAGAGACATTGATTTTTTGTTCCACTTATTTATGCATTCATTGGTTGTTGCTTACATGTGCCCTGAGCAGAGATCAAACCTGCAACCTTGGCGTATCAGGACGATACTCAACCAACCAAGCTACCCAGCCAGGGCCTGACTACATACATCACTTGTAAAGTTTTTTGAGCCAGCAATCTTTGAAGATAGCACAGCAGAATATCATGGATAAATTAAATTCAGAGATTTGGTCCAGTCATAGGGCCAAAACAACAGCATTGGATTTTTTTTTTATTTTTTGCATAGTTAGCTATAAGGAACCAGGGAAAGGAAATCAAGGGAGGTGGGGAAGGATAGAAGGTAATACAGTATTAATGAAAATGAATAATTTTAGAATGAGTGAGAGTTCATTATATTTGCTACTGGTTGATGGCATTACCTCTACCGAGCAGCTAATTTTGCTTCTCAGTAGTTCTGCTTCATCCATATGGGTTATTATTTTTGTAGCATGTCTGTGGGACAGCAGCTGTGGTATCTGATCTTTAACAGATGAGCAGAGGTTACGTGACGTGGGTGGTTTAGAGTGGGTCAGGAGTGTGATATCTGTTCTTTAACAGACGAGCAGAGGTTTCGTGGCCTGCCTGCCTGCACCCAGTAATTTGTTAATCAGTTACAGAGCCCACATTAGGAGCTGGATCTTCTGTCTCCTGGTTTATCCCTCTTTCCATTCCATGTGGCTAAGTGCTTCTGCCTTGTTTTAAAGGAGTCTTTTTGCAGGGGAAACAGCCCTCCCCAGTTCTAGAAATAGTGTCATTACCTGACAGGCTGGTCTGCCCGGATGACCATTTTCATGTTTTTTAGGAAGCCGGAGTTTAATCATTTTTTTCCCAAGAGGAAGTAGCAATAAATTGTGTACCAAAAATAACGCCTGAGCTGCTAAATTCTGCTTAGTAGGTAGTTTCCCAAGGATGATCCAATGCAATGAGTCATCGCTCTAAGTGCTTATTAGCACATTATTTCTCTTTTTCACTAACCCCCGGTGCTTTTGGGTACATGTTTTTTTATTTAACCTTTAAAGCTTTTCTAGGAGGTTCACAGTGTTCACACTATGAATATAAACCATCCCCCACGTGTCCCTTGTTTTTCTTCTGCTTCTACTTTTCAAACCTAGCATAACCCATGTTTTAAGAGAACAGTCTGGATTATGACCTCAGACAAGAGTGACAGTTTCTGCAGCTGGTAGCAGCTCCATCTCATTCCCAGGAAAAACCAAATGCAGAGTAATATAAACAAATGCGTGGGATCTATACTATTAGGAAAATTATACCACTTGTTTGAGAGATATAAAAGACTTACAGAGATGTAGAGAATATTTGAATACTAGAAAGATATTAGAGGAAATTGAATATTGAGACAAGGTCTTTGCAAATTAATTTATAGGTCATGCAACTCCAATCAGAATTCCAGTGGGATTTTCTAAAATGCATTTGGGAAGGGTTATATTGGTGAAAATAGCCAAGAATTTTATGTTTAAAAAAGAAGTTATAAAGGGAAACTCCGGCCACCAAGCACTAAAATGCATTATGCAGCTACAATAATAAAAACAAATTGGTTCCAGCAGAAGAAATGACAGACATTAGTGAAACAGAATAGAGAGCCAGAAAAAAGTCCCCCGTTTAGGAAGTGATGTAATTTATCATAAATCACAAATCCTGGAGGACAGAGTAGCTTGTTCCACAAATGAGATAGGGTAACTGGTCAATTTATTGGAGGGGGGAAATGGTAATCTGGTTAGATTCTCTCTGTTTCTTACCACAGAGCAAATAAATACTAAAAATGAAACCATAAAAGAATAAAGAAACTGTAGGAAATATTGATGACTGAAGAATGGAGATAGACTCTCAAAGCATGAAAAAGTCACAAAGAAAAATATTAATATATTTGACTATATAAAAAACTTTTGTTCATCAAAAAATAAAAATGCTGCAAAGTTTAAAAGCATGTGGTACTCCTGGAGAAAAATGTTTGCAATGAACTTGAAAAAGATGTAATGTCCTTAATGAATAAAGAGCTCTTAAAATTAATTGGGAAACCACTGGCACAACCCAGTATAGTGTTACCACTTCCCTGTCATATTATGTATATGTCACTGTGCTGAAGGGGTTTTAGGAAGAGAACACAGTTCGGATGACACGAGAGTGAAGTAAATTCAGATCTCATTTTCCATTCACATATTCTTTGTTCAAAGGCGGTTTTAGGAAAGTACACATTATGCTATAAATACTTCAGGACAGTTTGTCCACATTGACACTTCCATTTCCTAAAATGAAACCCTCATTGGCCCACAGAGAGAAAAAAGGCTGGCTTTGTTAACCAGCTTTATTTCAACAAACATCCATATGGTAAGAACTTCCTCTGATGAGTCACCCACAGTTGTCAAACACCAACTTTCCTTTGTTTGACCCGGGCAGAAATAAGGTCTCTGGAAGCAAACTGCAGGAGTCTGAATCATTTAATTGTGTGTGTTTTTTCGTATCTAGATTTGCATCTGTCACAAATCCAATGTGTCCGCCATGAAAACTGCATTCTTCAAATATCACAGAAAAAAAAATCCCATTCAAATGGATCTGTTCTGTCTAGATAGTCTGTGAAATTTCTAAGGAATGTTGTGGGCTTTGCTTCCTGTGCTAAATTGTTGAGTTATCACACATTATTGGATTTCACCCAAAATGTGCTGGATAGGAATATTATATTCATACAGGATACCAGGTGCCTTTACAATTTAGAAAGGTGGGGAAAAGGAAAAGCTTACTACTGCTCCTCGTCATAAGATAAAAACTCTAAGAGGGTAGGTGGAAATGTGTGGGTACAAATAATTCTTTAAAATACAGGGAGGGACAAAAGTAGGTTTACAGTTGTTTATATAGAAAATAATACAATAATTAATAATAATACAAAAATAAACTCTATTTCACGTACTCACAACTTTAAGCCTACTTTTACCCCACCCTATATGTCCTTGATTCTTTTCTTTATAGAGGTTTGAGTCACATTCAGTCTCAGCTTTGTTATGACTGCTAACCCCTTTCTTGTTTCTTTGCTCTTGTTCAACCGAGGACTGACTACCATATACAGTGGGGCCTTGACTTACGAGTGTCCCGAATAAAGAGTTTTTTGAGATACCAGCTGTCTATCGGCTGATTTTTTGCATTGAGTTGACAGAGTAATTTGAGTTAACGAGCTCCTTAACAAGCTCAGTCTCGGAACGAATTAAACTCATAAGTCAAGGCCCCACTGTACAATCAGAGTTCAGATACTGCTCTGGGGTATAGTGCCTTCCGTAGTTTGTTTGAAAGAGATCTTTAGAGATACCATCTTATCCTCTTTTTTTGGAAAACAGAAAATAATTGATGTTATGTAATATTAGCTCTTAGGAGTATGTCGCCATTAAGTAGGTTTTACATTTTCTAACTTCTTTATGTATTGCTTTTGATGTCAGTCTGTCAAAGAGAGAAAACTTGAGTCAATTCACCTTGATTCACATAGCTGGTTTGTTTACTGTGGCATATGTTGCTGATTAATCTCAGCACTTTCCTGCTATACCTAGAGAGCAGTTCAGAGTCATTCTCATCCCAGCTCACAGCTTATTACCTGCTACCAGTCAATCAGATTGGACAAAATGAATTCTTGTCATTCCAGATAAGTAGGTAGCTTTACCCCAATCTCTGTTGATGGCCACCTCTTTTGATCATGTACTTCCTTCAGACCGTTACTTTAACCAGGAGGACTGTCATAGGCAGTGCTCTTTCCCTGAGCAAGATGTATATAGTTTTACCAGGCCTTTTGCTGAACAAGAGGAATAATATCTTGAATGACGGTATGTACCCTTATTACAGAGTAGCAGTGAGTTATTAGGAAAAAAGAGAATGACACCTGTCGGTTGGGCCACCTTTTGTTCTTACTGTTTTGAGAGATGCTAGTCTGATTTTTTTCAAAACAGCCATTTGAAATGACAAGGATACTTTTAAAAGACTGTTCTTTTCTTAAATATTATTTTCGATAACCTCTCGTCCTGGATATTGTGGATAGGTTGAGTAGCCATCCTAGTTTGCCTGGGACAGAGAGGCTTCCTAGGTTATAGGGTTTTCAGGGTTAGAACTGGAACCATCTGAACTAGTTGGTGACCTTATTCCTGGGTGCTGTACCCGCAAAGGACCAGATCTTGAGGAGCATGAGTTCTGAGATTCTCACTTACGGACCACTCCTTGTTACAGCTTTTCTTTCTATCCCTGGAAGGCACACTATGAAGAAAGGCTAGGAGTTGTGAGACAGTTATGGAGTATGGTGAGGTTCCAGTTTGGTTGAGTGATGTCTTTAGTTCACATTTCTTCTGTAGAGTGAAGGTGACTACTTAAAGCCTGACTAATTAATCTACAGCAATGATTTTGCCAGGTGTCCCTGGTAATCTCTGATAATCTATTCTGTCTTCACACACCATCACCCTTGCCCCAAATGATCTTCCAGCATGTTGTCATTAAAGTTTTTCAATACCAAGCCCAACTTAAAATGCAGTGAGCTTTACAACTGGAATTTCCATAAGGAAGAAGGACCGTCATCCAAACTCGGTGGTTATATGTAGAGACAGAAGACAGCATTCCCCAGGGTATTAAGCCTGAGATGTCTATTAAGCAGGCTTATTGCCCGTAGTGAGATGGGTGATTCCATGGGGGTCACAGACCCTGGACTTGCCTCTAGTTTCCTAGTAATTAGTAATACTAATATAAATGCTTCACCCTTGCAAGATTGCTTCTTAGGTTTGACTCAGATTTCTTTTCCTGGTTTTAGAACTTTCTTTCAAATGGAGAGTTAATACTTAGTGCTTCCTGGTGGGCTGACTTTGGGGTGAGAATGAGAATGAAAATGCAATAATATATTTAGGAACCCAGTCTTTAGAAAGTGCTTAATACATAATTTATTTCCTGCCTTAAGAACTCCCCTGAGCAGTATGATTGGAGAGCAAGAGATAAGGGAGGCGCTGGGGAGTAATGAACATGTAATTTGGCAAGAAAACTTACCAGAAAGTATATACAACAAATGCTTGGATCCCAGAGGCAGAATGAGACAAATCATGTTTATTGCTCCTATTGGGCAAGAATATGCCAACCCAGCTTTCTAATTTTAAAGGTTATGAAAGGTACTGTTTTAGTAACATGAGGAAGGAAGTGTTGTGGACTGAATGTTTGTGTACCTCCCAAAATTTCAGATGTTGAAGCCCTTACCCCAATTTGATAGTATTTGGAGATGGGGTTAAATAAGGTCAAGAGGATGGGTCCCACAAGATGGGATTAAGGCCCTTATAAGAGCCACCAGGGAGCTTTCTCTTTTAGCCATGTGAGTACACAGCAAGCAGGTGGTCGTCTGCAAGCCAGAAAGAGAGTCCTCACCAGACACCTTTATGTAGGACTTCCCAGCCCCCAGAGCTGTGGGACGTAGATCTCTGTTGTTTTAGCCTATGGTATTTTGTTAGGGCAGCTCATACTGACAAAGACAGGAAGAGATGGCACTGGAAGAAAAGACAATTCTTTAAGTATTTAAGAGAAGTGATTATTTCTGGCAAATGGTACTCAGTAATTGTGGAAGTGATAAAAATGTTTTTTATCTTAATTTAATGATCAATTAGGCTTCTTTAGTCATAGATAAAGTTGACTTAAGTCAGTGAATATATTAATTTGTAAGTTTCGTAATGTTTCAGAAATGTCAAGTGGTTTGATGAGTTCTGGTTTAATTTTAATTCTCAGTCTCGGATTGAAAAATGGTGACATGTGTCTCTCTGTCTGTCCCTTTCTCTCTGTCTCTCGGAAGTTACTCATAATCCAGTAAATATGAGCCCTCTGAGGAGAAATAAATTATTCACATCTGGTACCAAGGACAAGTTAATTCAGCTATTTATTTTGAAGGAAATTACCAGACTCAGCATCCCCTGCTCTGGACAGATATGGCAGCACACTCTCTAACATGTTCATCTGGTCTTCACTGTGAGCGGCCCCTCCCTTCCCTCATAGAGGTATTTTTTTCCTGTTGGTCTCTGTCTCAGTGAGAGAACTTCATCTCAGATTCTTCTTTTGCCCCAGTCCTTCCCTGTGTTACTTGGGCTTTTACATTTTTCCTCCCGAGCTCTTTCCCAACAGCCCTCTTCCTTTCTGGACTGGTTTTCTTCAAGTGCCTCTTTCCCCTCCACACCCTCTTTAATCCCTCGCTCTGTTTTGCCTTTGCTACAGTTTTTCTCAACACTTGTCTTTCTTTGTCTTCCAAGGAGCCCATCCCTGTCATATGTGGGCGAAGTCAGCACCTAAGGGCAAAGCTCCCATCCTTTGTACCTCTTGTTGCTTCTCTGATGGTTTTGGCAAGAGTTTAGATATAGGGGACTAATTGTCAGCCAGCCCTGGTTTTAAATACCCATTATTTGCAGGCAGATCTTGTCAAGTGCCACAGACCAGTTAAAGCATAAATGGATGCAACAATATAAATCAAATCCAGTTGGGCTCTAAGTGTGAGTATAGCTATTTATATATACGTATCTGTGCTTGCACTTGAATTACCCTGAAATTAAGCAAACAGGCGGATTTTGAGATGGGAGGGATAAAGGTGATGGGAAGGAGAGAGAGAAAGCTTTCTTGGTAGGAGGACCAGTAACCGTTCTTATGTATTAAATGAGTGCCAGTTATGGGCAGAGTGGGCAGTAAATCCTGTGCTCTGGCTACAGAAGCAAGTAGGGGTTGGCCTTGTCCTCAGAGAGCTTCCAGTTTGTCTATAGAGACCAACAAGTAAACGAGTAATAGAAGTGGGTTAGCATAGGAGTAGGGAAGAGGAGAGTTGAACAGACTGCATGCATGCAATATATGGCAAGAATTCGTGTTCAGATTTTCTGATTTTCAAAGTAATTAGTACTCATAATATGCTAAGTACAGAATAATAGAAAAATGCAGAAAACAAACAAATTCTATATAATCGAACCTTCCAGAGGAAAGCATAAAATAGTAGTTGTATAAGAACGCCCTTTTATACAGACATTTTTGTTGTTGTTGTTGTTGTTGTTTACTATTTCATCCTAATCTGATACATCGGGTGTTTGGGAAATTCAGATCATATTAGTCAGTTATTCAGAACTTTCAGAGCACGTGTCTTCAAATAGATACTTCATTGAATATATGGTAAAATAAATATAATGTACTTTAACCATGTACTTAATTAAACCTTTTATATAGTTAGGCCTAAAGCCATTTTTTTAGCAGTTTTTGCTGACCTTTGGATTCTAATGTTTCCTGGAAATATAGCTTCTTAACTATGTTTTTTGAACAGCTTTATTAACATATAATTCACATACCACACAATTCACCAATGCAAATTGTACAGTCCCATGGATTTTACTTTAGTATATCCACAGAGTTGTGCAACCATCACCACAATCCATTTTAGAATATTTTCATCAACCCAAAAAGAAACTCCATGCCCATTAGCAGTCACTCCTCATTTCCCCGCAAGGTGCCCCATCCTAGGCAACCACTAATTGATTTTCTGACTCGATAGATTTACCTCCTCTATACATACAAACAGAATCACACCATAAATACATGCTCTTTTGTGACTGGCTTTCTTTATTTAGCACAACATCCTTGAGGGTCATCCATCTGTAGCCTGTATCAGTGCATCATTCCTTTTTATGCCTGAGTGAAAAGCACCACCTTGTATAGCTCTATTACATTCTGTGTAGCCCTTCATCAGTTGGTGGACATTTAGTTGTTTCCACTTCTTGGCTGTTATAAATTGTGCTGCTGTGTGCATTCATGTTTTTGAATGGACAATACTCAGTTTTTGTGTGGAGAATACTCAGGTATGATTACCTTTTTTGCATGGTTTTCATTCTCAGATTTCTTTTTTTTTTTTTTTTTTTTTTTTTTTTTTTTTAATATATTTTATTGATTTTTTTACAGAGAGGAAGGGAGAGAGATAGAGAGTTAGAAACATCGATGAGAGAGAAACATCGACCAGCTGCCTCCTGCACATCTCCTACTGGGGATGTGCCCGCAACACAGGTACATGCCCTTGACCGGAATCGAACCTGGGACCTTTCAGTCCGCAGGCCGACGCTCTATCCACTGAGCCAAACCGGTTTTGGCCATTCTCAGATTTCATAAGTATTGTTTTATACATTATAATAAAGGAACAAGTTTAAAACTAAGTTAATTATCTCCCATGGGGACAAGGATTATTATGGTAGTATGTACTATATAGATGTATATTTATTTATAGATATTTATATTTTAATATATTTGTATTAAAATGTATAACATAATTTAAATATCTGTATAGTATATATTAAGGCCACATGTTATTTAATACATATTTTTGGAGAGTGGCTTTCTCCCAGCATCTGAAGCAGCCCTATGTGCTTAATGAGTGATCACTGAGTTAGTGTTTACAAAATAAATCAATTAATTGCTTTTTTTGCTTAATCTGGTTACTTAAATAGGTGGTGTTGTAAGGTAATAAATATTTTTAACAGATATCAGCTCTAGAACTGAACATGGGAGCAAGTATAAAAGAGTAGACATTCCCTAGGTCAGTGGTCAGCAAACCGAGGCTCGTGAGCCACGTGCGGCTCTTTGGCCCCTTGAGTGTGGCTCTTCCACAAAATACCACGTGCGGATACGCACATACAGTGCGACTGAAACTTAGTGGCCCATGCGCAGAAGTCGGTTTTCGGCCTGGGCGAGTCTATTTTGAAGAAGTGGCGTTAGGAGAAGTGGGGGTACGTTCGCTGAGGTCAACCCCTCAGATTGAGGACGTTTTTAGCAAAGGCCAGCTTAGGAGTACCCTAATTAAGTTAATAACAATGTACCTACCTATATAGTTTAAGTTTAAAAAATTTGGCTCTCAAAAGAAATTTCAATCGTTGTACTGTTGATATTTGCTCGGTTGACTAATGAGTTTGGTGACCACTGCCCTAGGTCATATTTTTCAAAAGGTCATTTTATGAATATGGAAAATTCCTCTTCTAATCAAGAAATGTAATAGCTAAAACATAGCTGCAGGTCAAGTGCAAGTTACAAAGGTGTCTATAGGGTGATCTGTGACTTCCTCTTCTTCTCAGTACAATGAAAGTATTATAACTATACGGAATCTGTCATCTTCCATTCTGCATGAATCATTTCCTTTCTATAACAGACACATCAGCATATACTTCTCATCTGCTAGAAAACATACCCTGCTTCTGAATGTCGTTTTCCACTGTTTATTGAGATTGTGAGGGATAGTTATATGTTCTTTTTGTTGTTTGTTTAGAAAGCCATGCCATCTGAAACTTAGTTCCTTTGTAATTTGACCCAAGAAAATTCTCTTCACTGATAAAAGAGTTTTTAGCTAAATAACATGCAGAAGAAGAAGTTAGATTGCCAATTCGAAATTAATTAATCCTTCTTAGAAATTTTGACATTTATTCTTTTCTTTTCTTTGTGATAAAGGTGTAGGACTTGTAACAGGTGCCGAGAATATATAGTGAGCTCAGAGGAAGTCTTGAATATGACTTGGACACCCACCATATGGTGACTAATGGCCCCTTCCTTTCTTGTTCACCACATGAAAACTTTACGTTATCATCTGTGTATAACGGTGGCCAGGAACAAAGGAGATACCTACCATGTATGAGTGTGAAAAAGTGTGTGGGTATTTGGTTGCCACTTGCTAGTAGGTCTACTGTAAACTGGACATTTTACAGGTGAAGCAGATATGTTCAAAGAGGCTACAAGACTTTCCTAACATCCTTCAGGGAGAACTGGCTGGAAGGGGTTCACACACAGGATGTCCATCACCAAAGTGTACGCCCTTCCCCAAGTCAACAAATATCCTTAAAAAAATCAGCATATTAAAGGCATGGAAAACATTAAGGCTTATAAACTCTCACAAATTCAAAAAAGCCATGGGGGAAATCCTTGCTAAAAACCCCCAGTCACCATACTTGTTTTGGCATGACTGTGCCTAAGGTGATCTGAGAAGAGAATTGACTTTGCTATAGTTTGAAATGAATGCGATCTTGCTATTATATTTTGCAATAATCCCCTTTTAGTTGGGAAAAAATGCTTCTATGTATAAATGAAAAATGTATTTCTTTCATAGAGTTTATCTTATCAGCATTAACTAGTATCAAGTATAATGGTGAAGGAAAATACTTGAGGAAAATGCTTGGAAATAACCTAAAATTCTCTTTCATAAAAACTTATAGCAATGTTCAATTTCAGGTATTTTCCCCCAAATATTGTTTATTTTGTCAAATAAATTGCTTTCAAAGGGTAGGATGGTAAAGACCTTCCAGTAGGCTCCTCTGTAGTTTATGTGAGAATTCCAAATAGAAAGAGGCTCAGGGCCATGAAAGATGGAAGGGGGTTGGGGGGGAGGCGGGGGTTAATGCAATAGAATGGAACAGCCTCAAAGAGTGAGTGTGGAGAAAATCTTCCGTAGAAAAAGGAGGACCATAGTGAGGTGAAGAGAAAAGAAATGGAGGTATAAAATTAGAAGTGAGATTCATGACATTTAGATTCAACAAAGGTCTTTAGCAGTTAATGTTTGTGTACCATTACCCAAGCATTTGGTTAAACTACTGGAAAGTCATTTATAGTAAGTAATTGTAGTTTTTGATATAGCAAAATGCACAAAAGTTCCTGACTTTTAAGTCTTGTCCTGAATAATAAAAGGATTTTTAATGTGTTTCTCCAGTCAAAGCAATTGCACAGTCTTTATTTGGGAATTTTTTTGGTAGGTGTAATCTTTCCATTTCATTATTGAACCCCCCCACCCCCCTAAAAGAAAGTGTGTATATAAGGAAGAAATATTTTTTAAAACAGTAAAAATAGGCTTCAAATTTACTACTCTGGGTAGAATATCTCTATTGCTAATTTTATCTTTATATAATTAGTTAAAAAGAATTAGTGAGTGTGTCACCTGTGAGGAGGTTTATGTCTAAAACCAGACAAGATGGGCTAGCTTAGTGGATTCTTTCCCTGCAATGATTTGGAAAAAATGCATGGCTTTTTATCTTTTATGAGCCTCTGTCTCGTGGTATGTAATTGAACATTCCTCTCCCGTCTTCAGTCTTCATGCAGGGCCTCTAGAAAGATTTCCAGCAGGGGCACATTTTAGACAGGGGGAAGAAACAGTTCAGAGTTATTTTGGACCTCCTCAGCTTGTCTCTCTATCTGGCCATCTCACTCTCAGTCTCAGTCTTTCACTGTCTTTTATTTGCCTCCCCACACCCCCCCCCCCCCCCCCCCCCAGCTTGGCTCCTTCAACCCTCTACTTCCTTCCAGCTCAGCTCTATGTCATGGTAATTACCAGCCAAGACCAACTCATGCATGTGTGTGCTTTAGCTGAATCATTCTCACAATTATAAAATTATTCAAGGCAGTAGAACCAAACTGTTCCTCACCACTACCCAAAGAATATAATCAGCCCTGGCCAGTTTGGCTCAGAGTATAGAGCATCGGCCTGCGGACTAAAGGGTCCCAGGTTCGATTCTGGCCAAGGGCACATGCCCAGGTTGCAGGCTCGATCCCCAATAGGGGACGTGCAGGAGGCAGCCAATCAGTGATTCTCTCTCATCATTGATGTTTCTATGTCTCCCTCTCCCTTTCTCTCTTTAATCAATAAAAATATATATAAAAAAAGAATATAATCAAAGATTATGTTCATATTTGTCCACCTGAAGTATACCATAAATTATATGAATTAAAGGATATTTAACTCAGCTAACCTGAGGAAGGAGGAAATATTCAAAATAATATCAATGAAAATACAGCCCTTGTTTCTTCATTACATGGTGCACACAGCTCAGAGACCTGATGTAGCCAGACTTTTTCCCTCAGAGCCCTATTTCAAAACAGAATGTGTCACACGCAGCCCCTGGAGCAGTCTTACTCTCACTTCTTCATACTCCACCCTAGCACACCCAAGAGTTCATCCTGTTGGAAGGTTTCATCCTTCCTCTGAATCCATTATACCTTTCCATGTTCCTGACCCTCTTTCATACAAAATATTCAGAATTCTCAGCCAGGAAGTCAGTAGGTGGTTCTTGGAGTTTGATCACGTTTGTGTCCAACTACTGGGTCAGGTGAGAATCCTGGTTCCAGTTTGGCCTCTGCCCCATTTCCATTGTCTTGTGACTGTGTATTTACATGCAAAGATCCATTCTTTAGGGGTTAATTTTAGCCAGAGTTCAGTGGTTTTATATAAGTCAAGCCAACCCACATGTGCTACAAAGCCAAGTTATCAGACCTCAGAGTCACATGCCAGATCTTCCTCAGGTGGCAAAAGTCATTCTGATCTGTACGCTGAATTGCTGCCTCCACGTTTCTTGTATTCCCATAGCAGGTTTTGCTAAGTATTCACAAAAGAGTGGTTATGAGTCAGACTTTTACTTGCCGCTCTCTGTATTAAAGGAGGCCATGCTGGTGGGCCAGCTCTCTTTCCTGGATGGCAAGCACCTCCGGCCCTGGCAGGATGGGGGACTACATGACATGAAAGTTCTCTGCTAAAACATCTAGGCAGAAGTAAAAAAAAAAAAAAAAATGTAGCAAGCATTTGCTTAAATGCGTAATGGAACCAGCAAAAAATATTAGAAATATTGTCAAGGGGCAAAAACAAAAGGGAGCTGGAAACTAAAAGAGTGAGGGTGTGAGCCAGGGCTGCTGCTGAGCTTCAGGCTTGGATTTCCGTGTCCACCCAGGAAAGAGAAGGTCTAATGCCTTTGCCCAGGAATGACATTCATTCAGATTGTTCTGCCTGGTGTGCTTCCCAAGAGCCGTGGCTAATATAGTATGTACTTTAGATTCCTCCATGATGCTCAAAGGTAGTTTCACCCATGCCTCTGTGGATACGTCTTCATGGGCGGGGGGGGGGGGGGACACGCCGCTGGCATGGTGACAAAGCTACTCTACGAGCTCATCAGATTGAACTGGTGCTCTCTGTTCTCTCTGGGCTTGCTGACCAGGCACAGCCAGTGAAATGCTCAGTGTAGGCAATGGGGGCTGTGTGTTCACAAACACCTCTGAAGTCCAGAGTTGTGGTTTTGAACTTGTAATGCTTATCTGCCATAATATTGGGAGAAAGGGAAGTGGTACAATCAGCAACCCAGAGGTAGCTCACCACAGCATTTGGGACAAGTGGAAGGAGAGAGACTCATGAGTAAGTATTATGATTGCCTGCCTAGTGGTGAGGAAAGGGTGCTCTGAGGAGGATCTGACCAAGATCAGTTGGAAAGAACACCACATACCCCTGGTTTGAGAGTAGGACAGTGACCTGCTCCACCTATCACAGAGTTAAGTGGAACTTTGCAACCAAGGCCTGTGTGTGATGGTGGCACTGCTGTTCCAGTGACCGTGAGTAGGATTGTCATGATTATGAAGCATGGCCACCGGGCACCACCAGTTATTCATGAGAGGTTCTTGCCGTAAGTGACATTCAAGAAATGTCTCGATTCCTTACTTCCCCACCCTTACAGAATATTTTGTTTCTTATTAAACAATGATAATGACAACTATGATTGAAATGAACCTGAGAAAATTCCTATGTTTAATATGTATCTTTAATCTTGTAGGCCTCTGTTTCGTGGAAGTTCAGATGTGGATCAACTAGGAAAAATCTTGGAGTAAGTAATAATTGTAATTTTACACCAGTGCCCGTAGCATTAGAACATTCACGATGACTTTCCTCTGACGTTCACATAATGCGTTTATCTCTTGTCTTTCCTGCCCCAAGCTGCTGCCGCAGACAGTGTTACTATTTGTGTGGTGAGTGGGGACACGGTAGACCTGCTGTTTTATGCAGAGCCCGTCATGACGGGTGGCCTGACCGCTCTGCTCTGGAGGCTTGTATGTTGCTCGTGTGGATTGTTGCACTGCTCCTCTTTCTTTGCTTGGCTGACCTCCTGTTCTTTAGTTCAGGTGTGTTGCCTGCCTGGGGTCATTTCAGATGCATCCACCATCAGAAGTGGGTTGCTTGGTGGCCTGGTAACCCATCCTTGCCCACTGGACTTCCTGTCCCCATTGAGTATCCTTTAGGCATCCAGGTTGGTTTGGCATTGTTTTCCTGGACGAAGAATGGTGTGCGACACAATCCATTTTTCTTTGGAGCACTGCGATAGGAAATGAGAATCCTAGGTTCTAATCGTATGTCTGTGGCTAAATAACTGTAATCTTGAGTAAGTCATTTAACATACCCTAAAAAGAGCTTCCACGGTGCCTGCTACGTAGTAAATGCTTTTAAAATGTTAGCTGTTTTTATCATTCGTTATTAATTGTTTAACCATTTTGTTCCTCAACTTCTTTACCTGAGAAATGAAACTTTGGGCTTAAATTTTCTTTACGTTCCCTTCTTGTGCTTCAATTCCTTGGTTCCAGTTGTCTGTTACATAGCTCCTCGCTGATTTGCAGAGTTCCATTCATGTCTGCATGTGTGCATGTGAGGGTATGGATGCTTTCATGTATCTAGAATGTAAAAAGGGGGGGTGCTTTTCTTCTCACAAAGCATGCAGTATGGCATCCTTTGGGGATTTGTGCATTTACCAGGTCCCATCAAAATTGGGGTGGAGTAGGAAGAAAGTGGGAGTTGTAGAACACATAAAAAAGCCCTGATCATTGGTCTTTGACATTTTCTAGGAATCCTGGTGATTTTTATGATATTTATAGCCTGTAAAACTGGGGAGAAGTACCCCTGGAGAAAAGGATTCTATTTTAACCCCATCTATCCAAGCATGACTGCTTAAAACAGTTGGAACACAACCGGAACCTGACTTTGTTCTTTGGGTAACTGGAAACGGCTCCCGTAGACATCTGTTAGCACCAGTGCCACTGCTGAGTCAGGACCCGGTGGCTTTGAGGTCTGAAAAACATTTGCTCGTTTTATTGTCGGTGGCTGCCTGGGTCCAAGGCAACTGCCACAGCTGCTGCTCCTACTGCTGCTTCTGAACACTTTGTACGATGGGTGGTGCAGGACAGAACTGGCTTCTGAATGTCCAGTTCTTTGTCATTGAGTGATGAACTCCATCTACTCTTCCCATCACTGTTGAATATAGTTGGTGTGTATGTGATTTTTAAGAGGGACGTGGGAAAGTCAGACCCTCTGTGGGAAGGAAAGCAGCTTGCCAGGCAGTGAAGCCCTTCACCTGCTTTCCCTACTGACACCACCTGGACACCTGGTCTACCTCCAGCACTGGTGTCTGCGATCTTGTTAACATTGTTGGTGCCCCTGAGTATAACGTAGCCGTTGAGATGGACCAGGAGCAACCTTTGCTCAGCCTGTTTGACTTGCTTCCATGGGAAAGCCGGTTCCACCTTTGGCAAAGGCCTGAGATCCTAGGTTGCGAGCGGAAAGAAGCCATGAAGTCCTACATGTTCTATACTCTTAGATTTTACTTCTTGGTTGTTTCCTCTAACTGCAGTCATGACTTTGGCGTAGAGAAAAGGGACAATACTGCACCCTAGTGTCACTTCTCAAGTACTTGAAAAATGATTTCTGTCCCCACCTTCACTGCCAATTAGAGGTTTTGTGCTCTGTCATTCTTTCTGGTACAAATGTCAACTCTTAAGGCTTATATTCAGCTGTCCAAATACTGAAATTTGATGCAGGCACTTTTTAATGGGCCTATCAGAATTTCACCACGCTCACATATGGGCCATAAAAGCTCATACAATATGAAACTGAATTTTTAAAGAAAGTTATATTCACATTCTCTTTAAGGGGGAAAAAATATTGGTGTTTAGGAAGATTTATACTTTCAAAGAACAGCAAGTACTTTGAAAGTGAAACTGAATGCTTTTCGCCTGTGGCATTTTGGAGCATTTTTAAGACCAGAGTCATCGTTAACTAGAACCAAAATATTGGGTTTGGAATAAGGAGAATTGGGTTCACTCCAGGCTCTGTGGCTAAACTCACTATGCGTGGCTTTAGCAGTCTTATTTCATTCCTGTAACTCAGTTTCCCCATCTATTAAACAGAAATAGTAATACCTGAATAGTAGTGGTAATACATGTCATGGGAGGTTGTTAGAGGGATCAGGGGAGGTGATAGACTTACAAACACTTTTAAAAGTTATTTATGTAAACATGCATATAATTATATACCACATATATATACAGAGTCCCTATTTTTCGGAGGGCTTTTGGCATTCAGCTGCCCATATTGCCAGATTTAACTCAATATAAATATATTGAAAGCTGCAAATAAAAAGATTTTAAATTATTGCTAATAGTTGTTGTAACCAGTTTCTAGGTAACTAACTGGTGATGGTATGCAAATATATTAATATAAAAAATGGCTAAAAAATAAAAATGAATGAAAGAAAAATTTTGAAGTTCTTTTTTTTTTTTTAATATATTTTATTGATTTTTTACAGAGAGGAAGGGAGAGAGATAGAGAGTTAGAAACATCGATGAGAGAGAAACATCGATCAGCTGCCTCCTGCACATCTCCCACTGGGGATGTGCCCGCAACCAAGGTACATGCCCTTGACCGGAATCGAACCTGGGACCTTTCAGTCCGCAGGCCAATGCTCTATCCACTGAGCCAAACCGGTTTTGGCGAAAATTTTGAAGTTCTTTAATAAGCATTCTTCTTTTCTTCCTCTCCCATTCTCATACATATTTATTTTCTTTAATAATTTGTAGTGAGGTTTTCTTCTTCTTTGTACTCTGATTCTAGATCTTGCTATTAAGCAAATTTTGTACAGTTGCCATTTCCATTCATTTGTTCCAGTAAATATGTCCCTGACTCTGTCTTTACCTGCCTCGATAACATGGCTCTCCCAGCATATCCTACAGAGGCAGGAGTGTCTTCGCCCAGACGCCCGCTGCTGGGTACAGTTATGACACACTGTCTGCTCTCCCCAGGGGAGGTCTAGGACCTGGGCTTCGTTTAGGTGAGAGAAGGGGAACAAAGCCCTATAGAAATCCTATGACATTTAGCACCACATCTTCCTGAAACTTGGAAATCCATTCAGGAGAACTCACCCCTCTGGGCCTTAGTCCCAGCGAGGGCAGGCCAAGAAGACCCTAATGCAGGCAGGCCAGCAGCATTTCTAACTGTAGTTTAAATTGTTTGTCAGTATTTGAATAGTCATAGATTCTGTTCACTAAATTATAATTTCTTAGTTTAGAATGAATCAGTCTATGTGAGACATAAGTTTTTGCATCCCCTGATTTCCTTTGTTCAAATCTACTTAACTGCCTATACAAACACTATAAATAAGATCTACATAATGTATATTATGTTGTTTAAAGCCACTGATCTACAATATTTCTGAAGAATCTTAAATTATGCGTTGCTAGAACTCAAGCAGTTCATATGTTAAGGTGGTAGTGCCAACACATTTTAGATTAATGTTCCCTCTTATGGATAGTAATAATGGGTAATGTATTGATGTTGACAAGTACTCATTGTATAAAAAAGACACTGAAATTTATAGAAGTTAAGCAATTTCTCCTTACCTACCCATAAGTGGCAGGTGTAGAATTTGAACCCAGATCTGCCTATTTCCAAAGCCTGTGTTGTTTTTACATTATTTGATGCTCTGTCCACATTTCTGGACTCAGAATCATTTTTAGGGAAAACATAAATGAATACTGTTTTTATTTATTTGCTCACTTTGGAATACCTTGAAATAGTTATGCAATAAAAACATATAAATTAATTTTGATGTTAAATTATAAAATAGTGTTTGCATAACACAGGACGAACATACCTTTCAGCCTCTTCTTTTTGTCTGATTCTAATGGATGTAGTTGGGGAATTAATCTTTAACCAAGATTATGTGTTAAGAAATGATGTTACATGAGCATCATAAAAGCAGGTCGATACCAAAGTGCTTGATCAGAACACCAAAAGCAATCTTAGGCATAAAAGAAAATGTTCTGTGCCCATGTGGGTCTACTTTTAATATATAGGTCCTGCCCTGTCAGTATGTCAGGGCTTATTGGTAATAGAATATTTTCCATTTCTCCATTATCTCTTCTGTTTACTGTCTGCTTCCAGAGGAATCTCTTATCTCTTCCCAGCGAATTTTACAATTCTCCTGTGAGATTACCCTCTACCCATGATCACCGTATTGCAGCTGAACAGAGAGAAATGAGCATCCTGCCAGTCATACAAGTGAGGGGCTCCGGGGCTCTGTGCCCCCCGTGCCTGCCCCTTAGACTTTACCTTCATCTAGAATTTGGTGGGAAAATAGCTTCTGCGTAGCAGCAGATGCTGATGTTCACATGTGGTTTTCTTTTGTAGCGTAATTGGACTCCCAGGAGAAGAGGACTGGCCTAGAGATGTGGCTCTTCCCAGGCAGGCTTTTCACTCAAAATCTCCTCAACCTATTGAGAATTTTGTAAGCGACATTGATGAACAAGGCAAAGACCTCCTTCTGGTAAGTTCAGGCGATGCAGAGTTGATCTGCACTGTGCTGATGAGAGACTTGCCCTGTCCTCTCCAGGTGGTGGGAACAGCATCAGTTCAGCA
The DNA here is from genome assembly GCF_028538775.1 of Myotis yumanensis. Classification (NCBI taxonomy): domain Eukaryota; kingdom Metazoa; phylum Chordata; class Mammalia; order Chiroptera; family Vespertilionidae; genus Myotis; species Myotis yumanensis. The sequence continues at coordinate 47,080,855 of NW_027223760.1, read as the reverse complement.
TCACGTGCCACAACCTCACAAGGCATGAGCCGCAATCTCTCTGCAGCTCTCCTTCCCACACCTAGACCGGAAGGAGTCAGTGCTCCCATTCTGTAGTGTATTCTGAATTTCAGATACAGACGTAAGAGTGTATAGGTCTTAGTAGAAATGTTGTGCTTCAGCTCTGGGTGGGCACAGCCAGTGGTTGGCATGTCTGCAGGGCCATTGATGTTCCCAGTAGAAACTCACTCCATCTTCCCCTGATGGTGGCTCATTTTCTGATGCTTAGGCAATGGTTCCCTCCACTGCCAAGTTACGAATAAGGACAGCTAAACTTCCTCCCCACTGTTTATTCCTGCGGCCTGTATCCTTTGAAATAAATTAATTAGAAGTCAGAATATTTGCCTAGACAAAGTCTCACAATATATACAGACTTGCTGACTCATCTGCTATTTAAGACAATTTTTGCTTGATTTCAATAACACAGGCAAGTACTGACATTACCTTAAGAAAAGGGGGTTTGATGGGCTGTTTCATGTGGCCTGGAAATGGGAAGCCATTCAGAGTATAAGTGCTCTCTGTCCTGTGTATCACCTGCTCTTGGCACCTCTGCTTTTCTCTGCCCCGAATGCCTTTTCTCCACCTCATAGATTCTTTTCAGTTGCACTGTCTGGTCCTTTGACTATCAGAACTTCAAATAACCCATGGATTCTTCCAGCTCTAACCCCCACTGCTAGCATTTGCCCTGTCAGTATTTCCGACATCAGATTCCGAAAAGGAAGAAAGAATCTGACTGACATACCTTACCTTTTTGCCAGGCTGCTGGTCCCGTCAGCTGTGCTGGGAAGGGGTAGGGATTGTGGTGTATAAAATATGGCCACCATAGGCTTTCCTTTTCAGCAGGAACTTTGAATGACAGACAGTGTCACCTGCTCATTTAGGGTGCCCCCCTAGCAGTGGTGGCTTTCAAAGTCAGACAACACACTAGTGCTAGACTGGGAAAGTAGCAGGAGACAAAGAAGAAAAATGAACAAAGGCATGTACCAAAAAGAGAAGGAAGAAGTAAGTTGAGGAATAAGAAGCAGAACCAGTGACATCGGGATTAGGGGAAACTTAGGCATAAAGCATAATATCCACAGGCATTCAGGGAAAGGACAGCCCGAAACCACACAGCTCAGAACTGTCTGAAGCTGCTGGGGGCCCCAGGCTAGAACTAGAAAGCAGAAGATGGGCCACTTGGTGCAAGAAAGGCAGCCGTGCCCCCAACAACACCCGTTGCCTCTATTGGAAATCATTTACTAAAGAAAAAGGAAGACTGTGTTAGAAAGTTTGTGTTATTTAAGAAACGGTTAACATTTGGAAGTTTAGCATGTTAAATTATTCTTCATTTTCATCTGGGAAAAAAAGGTTGACTTTATATCATGCCTCAGTCATATATGTATGGACAGGTATACAACATTTATAAATGCTCTTATATACATAAAAGGGTGGGCGAAAACACGTTTGAGTTGTGAGTGACATTCTTTTGAGTTAGTAAAGCTATTGTCATCATAACCTGCATGTCTTTTTCCATATGAGCAACTGTAGACATACTTTTGCCCACCCCTGTATATAAGACAATGCAGGGGGAAATTATTTTTAACAACTGAAATCGACACATCTTTTCGAGTTTTGTCCCCTTGGTTATGGTTAACTTGGGAGGCTAAATACTTATTCCAAATATGATGCTTTTGCCGAAAAAAAAAAAAAATGTTAGAGTTCCTGCTATCTAACTGTTTTCAGAGCCTGAGGCACTTTTTTTTTCTGTCATTGTATTTAGTCTGCTTTTGCTGCATAACAAATAACAAAACAAAAAAATACTAGCATATAACAGTGAGCATTTCTTCCTTGCTCATGGGTCTGCAGATTGGCAGGGCAGCCCTCCTCCTGCCTTCAGGTCAAGTACAGGCCTTTCCATGAGCCTTATTCTGGGGCCCAGGCCAGAGAGGCTTCAGCTCCTTGGAGCATGTTTTTCTCCTGGGAGAAGGCGGATGCTCCCAAAAGGGCAAGCAGAAGCATGAGAAGGCCCTGAAGGCCTAGGCTCGGAAAGCCTCCCTGCTCCTTCTGTCCTCATTCCACTGGCCAGAGCAAGTTCCATGGCCAAGGCCAACCTTGGGAGAGGAAAGAATGCTCTCACCGTGGAGGGAGGGAAGGGAAGAAAGGGAATATATGCTGGAAAAGTGCAGATCCTCTTAAGTAAGTTGTAATTTCAAACACTCATTTTATAAGTCGGTGTTTTGAGGACGTAAATTAAATGTTCTTGCAGAAACAATATTATGACATGAGATTTTTTTAATACTCAAGCCAGCCAGTTGTGCCATTTGGGGTAGAGCAATAATAGATCTTAGCCATCTTTCCCAACACTATTTCTATAGGACATAATGTATTAAGACTTGAAATTCTCACACACCCCCACATGAGGCTAAGGAATTCTCCTTCTCTCTCCCCTCTTTCCAGCTCTAAGCCATCAGTATAACTGTGGGAACAGGGCTTCCTCCCAGAGAAGCCTCTAGGGACGTCTCTGTATCTTGAACACATTCCCACAACTTTTTTTAAAATATATTTTTATTGATTTCAGAGAGGAAGGGAGCGGGGGGGAGAGATAGAAACATCACTGATTGGCTGCCTCCTGCACAACCCACACTGGAGATCGAGCCCACAACCCGGGCATGTGCCCTGACCGAGACTCGCACTGTGACCTCTTGATTCATAGTTCGATGCTCAACCATTGAGCCACACCGACTGGGCTCCACAATTTTTTATTTCTTCTTTTCTATGTTCTGGGGATTAAACTGGCTGCTTCTTTTTCTAATGCCACTACCTAACTTTCTTCTTCTTAGACTCTGGAAAGAGAGAGCTGTCTCAAGAATTTTGCCCCTACTCTCCTGTCCTTTGGGAATTCTTCCCTTCCTTGTAAAGCTTTTCTCAAAATGCTTGTTGCTATTAGAGACAGTAGAACCGTTCCGTGAACGAGCTCCTTCCTCTGCTTGTCCTTTTGCTCTTGGTTTTCAGAAGACACTGTGAGGAGGCTAGTACCCATGGACTGGTAGGGAGCTCAGGATAAGCAAGATTTCTGGGGACTCAAAAATTCACCTGAAGTTATATGTAGTATTTTCTATGTGAACATGGTTTCCTATGTCAATCACGTTTAACAGAGCTCCTGAAGAGCAGAAACCCAGATTAAACGGAAGTGGTCTTCATAGCCATAATAATGTTAAGTCTTTAGATTACATAGAAGACTCAAATACATAGACATGTGAGATACCCAGCTCACTGCAGTGCATCTTGCCTCACAGAGATGGAAAAGCTGTTATAGCTTCCCTGCGACTTGTGAACTCCCAGGGCAATGCTTGCCACCTGCTGGGTACTCCTGCGGTGTTGGTGGAAGGAAAAGTGTGGACTTGAAGAACAAGATTGCTTGGGGTTGGATTGGAAATGGACTGAGATTAGGGAACTTTTCTGGCTAATTGATTAGGAATCAACAGTTTGGGGATGGAGATCGCTGCTCCACGGGTTCACCTTTTCCTCCTTTCACTTTCTACCTGCACTTTGAGTTCACAGCCTGGAATAGAGTTTAGAGACTTGAATTGAATCTAACGGGTTCCTTCTGGGGATGCTGCTAGCCGTATGGCACTTTGATGTGAATTAGAAGGAAGGCATCCCTCTGCTGTTGTAGCTCAGGGGCAGGGTGCATGGCTGGCTAGTAGATTAGGATAATTAGCATCTAGATTTTAGCCTGACACGCCTCCTCCTTAATAGAGAAAGCTTTTATTTCCTGGCTTGACATGTGTTGGTTTTTTTGTTGTTATTTTGTTTTGTATTTTATTTCGGGAATTTGTCAGAAACTGTTTTGGTTTGGAGAGCAGTTCAGTAATTACCCTTTACACTTGAACGACACCGTGCCGTTCTCTGCTCATTGACAAACCTTGTAGGAAGACTTCAGAGATAGGGTGAAGTCTCTGACTATGGCACAGTTTGCTAGCATTAGAAAAATCACTACCTAAAGAAAATGACATGCCTACTACAATAATAATAATAATAATAATAATAATAATATATTTTAAAGGACCTGGGTGAGTTGTAGAGAAATTCTGGGTAGTAACAGTCCACAGGCAACCCAAAAGGTGTTGCCTTTTTCTGAGGGGCAGTTTATACATTAAGGATATATATAAAATGAGAACTGTCTACAGCAAGCATGTCAAACTCACGGTCACGGGCCGCATACAGCCCACAACAAATATTTTTGTGGCCCAGCCAATATAATGGCATGTAATTATATAATAAAAATTTCATAACTTAATTTCTACAATATCGTGTTATACTTAATCATTAATAACAAACTGCAGTGTTCACTAATGACTGATTACTATAATCGTTTTGCATTCATTCATTTCCCTTACGCGCAGGTGCACCATTTCTCTCCACTAATACTAGCAGCGAATATTTTAGCAGCCGATTGCCACATCATTAGTCTGTACTGACTTGTTTGGTGTGTGCAACAGGAAATATTTCACTTTCGGAGAAAAGAAACATAGGTTTATTTGCGTTATGCTTATTAATTTATGCAGTTATTCTGTGTCTGGTAAATTAATGTTCAAGAAAAAATACTAATTTTTATTAAAATGTTCTATTATTTTATGTTAACAATTACTCATTTCAGCCCTTTGTATTCAGCATGTCTCTATCGAAATAAACCTACGTTTCTATGAAAACTGAAGCTTTTGTTTTTTTTGCGGCCCACATAAACTTAAACCTTGTTTATTTGGCCCGTGTTAGTCTTTGAGTTTGACATGCTTGGTCTACAATTTACTTAGTGCCCCTTGAAATAGATACTCATTCTCATTAGAGACACACATAATTCATGGTAGTGAAGATGTAACTGCCCGAGCACATTTTTTTAAAGGAACATGTTTCATGTCAATCGATTTCTTTTTCTTTATCTCAGAAGTGCTTGACATTTAATCCAGCCAAAAGAATATCTGCCTACGGTGCCCTGTCTCACCCATACTTCCACGACCTGGAGAGGCGCAAGGAGACCCTGGATTCCCACCTGCCGCCCAGCCAGAACAGTTCGGAGATGAATATAGCCTGAGCTCCCAGCAGCTGCCTCAAGCGGATCCCCTGGTGTCTTATGGGTCCCCCTGCGTCAGCCCCTGCAGAGCTGCGGAAGATCACCAGCCGGGGACCTTCTAGCTGCCGTCTTCTGGGTGGGCTCTGCTTCTCCGAGGAAACGGCTTAGTTTACTGTTTGAAATCAATGCAAGAGCGATTGCAGCTTTATGTTCGTTCGTTGTGTGTTTGTCTGTCTGTCTGTGTCAAAACCCTGGAAAAATTCCAGAAGAAGAGAAGCTGCTGACCAATCGTGCTGCCATTTCATTTTTCTAACCTTGAGTGCTGCCAGAGTAAAATGAGCAATCCAGGCACAGCTGATTGTGACGGATCTCCCTGCAGCTGCCGGGCCTGATTTGGTACTTTTGAGTGAACGTGTTGAGTGAGTGTGTGTGTGATTTTGGATCTCTTAAAGTGTTACTCTCTGTAAACGATGAGAATTGAATTCTGGGGATTCAAAGTGACCAGTACGTAACAGGCATCTGTGGACCAAAAATGGTTCACCAGGATGGGCTCCTGAAATTAGAGAGTTGAGCCTATGTCCTCAGAATTTCTCTTCTGGCCACAAGTAGTAAATTTGTTAATAGTGAAATGTTCACTATCTAGATGAAGTTTTAGACACACATCAAAGAGGAAAAAAAAGTCTAGTATCTTTAAGAGACCTATTTTTTAAAGCACACATTTCATTTACTCTTCCAAAAGCTGAATTTACTCATTCTAAGTACATTTTAACCTGTATAAAATGCTTTATTGTTTCTTTTTTGTAAATGCCCTATAAGCTTTTTTCTCACTTGCTTTGGTTTTAGGGAATGCATCTCAAATAGGTCCAAAACATAGAGAAAGCCTTTATTTCCTGGTTTGAAATGTATTTCCTTTTTGGTTCTTTTGTTGATGTTGTGGATTTTAGGAGTTTGTCAGAAACTATTTCCTCATTTGGTTTAGAGAGTAGTTCTCTGACTAGAGACAGGAATGCCATTTGAATTTTTCCACCTGTGACACTGTACTTTTTCTACAATGCACTGCCTTGTTTGCGAAGTATCCATCTTTTCTATCCCCCAGTGCCTCGGATAAATATTACTACCCTTACATTACCGATGACAGATTACTTAAGCTGTTTGCATGCACTTTCTTCTTTCTTTCAATGAACCTTTCGTAAAGAGATTCAGATTATGGTTTATGGCTCTAATTCCACGATCCCTAACAGGGTCCCTTATGCTCTCATTCTAATGCAGTCTTCCTACCTGTCAGTCCCCGTTGTTACCTAGACAATGAGTGGAAGACTGGTTCTTCTCTATCACCAGCACATAGATGGCTTTAAACTGTTACTTCGTGTTTTACATTTTTATGGAGTATATTATCAGTGTAGTATCTGAGGGAATATCTTTTAACTATTTTTTTTTTTTTTTTTAGAAAGAAATATTTACTCTAATCTTTCCTCCTTCCTTCAGGCTGTGCTCACTTCCAGTGCCTCGTGCACACTCCTGCTCTCTGCGGAGCCAGCCTGACTCGGGCATTGTGAATAGCTTTACTCTTCCTCTTGCCATTTTCTCTGTAGATACTTTATAGTTCATGCCATCTCTGCCTTATGTGTGGTGAGTGCTCATTTGGCTCTAATAAGCAGAAGACACCAAGTAAGTATGTTTGAGGAATTTTAGCTACTTTGCCTTCTGACTCATGTTTTGAGTTCATGCAACCATTAGACCATGTTTTAAGGTTAGAGCTTTCAATGAATGGACATTGCTTCGCTGAGTAGAAAATATTCCAGGTGATGTTTGTGTGTAGTCAAGCCTTACCGAATTCCTCACAGCTTAATATTGTATGTGACTATCTTGAACAAGAGAAAAATTGGGAGTTTTCTCCTTGACAGTTTTTCAGATCAGGAACCATTCTTTTTTTAATCCATTTTTTAAATAGTGTTCTGATTCAGTAACTTGAAGAGCAGGAAAATTATTCTAAAGTAAGATATGGTGTTCCCCTATGAACCAGGAGATCACAGTTCAGTTCCTGGTCAGGGCACATACCTAGGTTGCAGGCTTGATCCCCAGTAGGGAGCGTGCAGGAGGCAGCCGATCAATGATTGTCTTCATTGATGTTTCTATCTCTCCCTGTCCCTTCCTCTCTGAAATCAATAAAAATATTTTTTTTAAAAATAAATAAAATAAAGACACGGATGAGAAGATGGGCCATAAGAATGTTTTACACTTTCTTCATTGTGACAGAATTATGTTTTGTCACCACTGTAAATGCTTGAGATATAATTAATCCAGAGCATTTAGGACTAGGTAGACTAGCATTCTCCCATGGAAATGTGAGTTCTGCCTTTTCTTTTGGTTGGGAGCAATATACAAAGATGTTTTTGCTGGGGCCTAGAAATTGAATTTTACAACTCATTGCACTGATTGATTATGAGCTTTTCTGTTAGTATTCATGGCTAGAGTGAACATAACTTGAGTTTTTGCTTTTGCAAAAGTTTTCACAAGTTTGCTCTAGAAAAATGCAGCTGTTCTAAACTGGAATTTTTTCAGCATTCTTTAGAATTTTAAACAAGAGCTCAACTTTTATTTCTAGCATATGCTTTGGGGTCATTTCTCAGTAGTGTGTATAAAGAAAACTTAAAGCACAAACTTTAAGGTATTAGATCCTTGGCAGATTATCCTCTGCTAGGCAAAATGAGAGGGCATCTCAGCCTCTCTGAACTTGTTAAGAGTCTGCTCCAGCTCTTCCATGATTGTGGCTGTGACACTTGAGTGATTACTCTCCTGTTTTCTGTTATTTCCATCAGGCTCACCACGTCTGAAATCCAGATCCCACACAAGCGCCCTTGCTGTTAGGTTCTTGGAAGCATATAGCAGAGCGCAAATTTACTGAATGCACCGCATTCTTCTGTGACATATGTTTTCAGACATCTTTGCCAGAAGCTAGGCAGTGGTCAGCTGTAAAGGTCAGACTGGCCCAGAGTTACCTGGAAGCAGCTTATAGCAGTAGAAATATGGTGAGCGATTTGAAATCACATTTGAATTTCTCTCTAGGACTGGTCCAAGAATGTACATGATAGTTTCTATATCATATTCTGTCCTGGCAGCCCAAGCATTGTGGGAACTGTTGTGCAGGGTAGACTTGTTAAAACGTACATTTACAAAGAGTAAAGAAGAAACTTGCCCCTTTAGTCATAATAGTTAGCTGTTGCATGGCAAAGGTTAATAAAGCCCTGACCCTATTGCCTTAAAAACACAATTTGTAAGAGCTTGTAAGAATCAGGTGCATTGGAGCCTCCCACTTCATCTCTCCTTTGGAGTGGGTGGGAACTCAAGGAGCAAAGAACCAGTTTTGGAAGAAAGCTCTGGGCCACTTCAGATTCTTTCATTCTCATGATTTTCTCTCAGGAAACACGCACTGTGAATGGCAGGATTTTTGTTTAGCCCCAGGTGACTTACTAAAAATTGTTCAAAATATTCACCTAAGAATAGAATCTCAGCCTTTTAGTTTTAAGTAAAAATGAATATTTCAGAATGCACAGGATGTTAATATTTTAAAGAAAACGTGTACTTTTTAATAGAGAAATTTATAGTTTGACTCCATGATGTGGTCCTACCCATAATGATGAGAAAAACACTTAAATTGTACCAAACATTTTGAATCTTAAATTATGTATTTAAAATGAGCTTTTAACCAATTATAGCTCCTTCTCTGAAAAGTAGTGCCAGTAAGAGTCAGTAACGGCAATTTCTACCCATCATGGAAATTTAATCATGTAAGCTTCCTAATATAAACATATTAAATTTCTTCTCTCCAAAGAATTGCTTCTTTTCTTTTAAGTGACAGCTTGACTATTTTTATGATAAGCATATGAGAGTTATCACACATTTTCCAAAAGCAGGCTGTGTTGCATACTTGGCTCTAAGAAAGAATAATGTTAAAAGTTTAATAAGCTCCGAGAATTACTTAATTATGTTGATATAGAGACTATAGAATATTTACTTTGGCAAGAAAATACTGAAATGTTATCAATTCATAGATATTGTTAGAATTCACAAGAATGCATGTTTTACATTGTGATATAAAAATAAAGATATTAAATGATTTCTAATTCTTTAAAAATCAAAAAAAGAGCAAGCTATCGATAGAGGAAATTCTAGAGAAAATTAAGGTATTTAAAGAAGAATATTTCAAAATGAAATATATTTTGAGGGACATATATTTTAACAAACATATTGTAAGAATTGATATCGAAGTCATCTGACAACTATGAACTTGGAAAAGCCATTTCAAACAATTACCGTTTCAAAAATTGAGCTGAGCAAACTAAACCATCTGTATTCCTTTCTCATTTCATGGAAAAAAGCAGCCATATGAAGCTACACTTGTTAGGCAAGTCTAAGATTGTTCTTTTAAAAAAAGTAAATTTTAAAAAGGCATGTGCTTCCTATGCCATCAGGACTTTTGAATAATTGTGAAACCCAAACCATTTACTATGTGCATATGCATTTAATGCATGCAGATATATGAATAGGAAGATAGTTCCATATTTCTTCTCCGCAGTGTAGAAACTTCTTGAGGTGACCAAAGAGCTGTCAAGCCACGTGAGTCCTCAGAAGATTAGTAATGGTGTTTTCCTCAAAAGCATAAGAAAATGGCATTTTCATTTCTTATCAATGCAATTTTCAAACTAGTTTTGTTACATACCTATATCTCAAGCATTTCTAACATCTGCTTTTTCAGAAAATAAACCAAAAATATTCTTTTGGCCTTTTCTATCATCTGACCTTTGGAAAACAACAAAAAGAGGAGGGTTCTGATTTTCTCAATTAGTTGTTTTCGCTTGTGTGTGTTTTTTAATGATGTATGAATGGGCTATTTCTCAGCAATCCAGGGAGTTCATTTAGATAAATGAATAGACTTCCATCAACATACTTGTTTCCTTGATACTGGTGCTCTGGCCTTCAAGAAGAAAACAAGAGCCACCTGAAAAGAAGTAATGGCTTTTTTCAGGCAGCAATTTAAGTTCTGTTACAGCAATTGGAAGTTAATATTGTAGGGAAAAGAGATACAAGGTCTTTTAAAATCCACACTCTCCTAAGAGATGAGCTTTCTTGTTTTATTCCAGTATATGCCACAAGGTGGCACTTTTCATGGAGGCTGGGAAGGGGGGTTGGAGGGGGGGGATCTGAGCCTAGGCTAAAGAGGTATTTCTGAAGACTTCATTCTAATTGTATTTTTGTGCACATACTTAACTCTTGTCTAGCACTTGTTTTTTAGGAGGCAAATAGTCTTCATACTATTCTGTAACTTAGACATTTTAGTTGTTAGCTAAGTTCTGAAGAATTGCAATTAAATTTTTCTGGAGGATGGATAATACTCTCATTTTGATCATTTAAGTGGATAAAGAAAGCTTAGGCATTCATTTATTTAAGATGCATTTTTGAGGTAGCTAAATACCTCACTTTTCTAGGTGCAAAAGTTTCCAAGATGCACAGACTTACTACTAAAAAGGCAGCACTAGGTCTTGTTAGGAGTGTAAAACTCCACCAGTGCCCCAGCCCACGTACCAAACCCATGTTTGCTGCTTTCACATCCCCACATCTCCTACCATCGTGGCCTTTAGACATTAATTCAGTGTCTTAACTCTAATTTTAAAAACGGAGGAACAAAATAAGTAGCACATCAGTTACTAAATAGCAAAACTATTTTTTTCTAAAGAATTGGCTATGCTGAAATAGCCCTGAAATACTAAAAGACCTGCTAATTTTTACATTTGTATAAGCACAAGTGTAAATTCACAGAAAATTACAATTTAAAATTTTTTTGTCTAGACATGAGTATGATAATTTAGGAATATATCTACACTAGCTTTTAATTTCTCCATTTGTGTAGTTCTCGGCAATTTTATTATAGATATAAATATAGATATCCCTATACTCATGTTTTAATTCACAGGTCTGCCCCAAAACCCATTAACCCCCAAGTTTTAGTTCATTTTAGAAGTCACTTTCCCCAGTTAGTGTCATTGAAATTTAGGAGGAAGGAAATCACAGTATTTTTCAGAGTTTCCTTAACACAGCATAAGAGAAGGCAGTTTATTCCTAAGGAGCGAGGGAAATTCCATAGTGCCTGCTTAGCTTTCCTAAAGGGTAGCCAGCAGGCAAGTCTCAGTAATTCACACTGAATCAAAATAACGCACACACCAGAGGCTGTCCAAAAGCTCATAAATCATCGGCCTCGTCCCTCTGCTTCAAGTCCCACTGAAGCAGGTTACAATTCAAGGCCGAATTCGAGCCACGAATTTTGTATCAGTTGGGCCAGTGTTAATTCTGCCCGAACCCCTTCGGGGCGCGCTGCACGGGCCCCGCCCCTTTGGCTGTAGAGCGGCAGTGGGCGGAGCTGGCTGGGACCCGCCCGCCGCTCACCTGTTTTTGCTGAAATGACGTGCAGACCCGGCTGGCAACGCCGTGGTCCACGTGCCTGCTGCTGTCTCCGAGGCATCTGTTCTGCAGTCTTCGGGCGTCAAATGTCCCGAGAAGTAAACGGGTGTCTTCTGTACATAAATAAGTACAACACAATTCTCCGGAGTTCAGGTAGTAAAGAGATGCTGCTCTGTATGAAGCTATCGGGCATCTCTCAAGCTCTAAGCTCAGTTGCTTTTTTTCTTTTTTAAGAGGATATGTGTAATTACAGGAAAGTTTTGTTTTTTTTCAATTTTCTATCATTCTACATATATGATGGCAAAAGATATGCCTGGAAGGGTTTTGTTGTGTAACTTGTTTATTTTCTGCTTCATCCTCAGTTGCCAAAAGCTCCTAACTCTTCTTCCAATTTTTTGTCTTTTTTTTTTTTTGTCAAGTAATTAAAGATATGTAAGCAAAGTATCTGGTGTAGTAGGGGAATTTCCTGGTTAGAGGAACTTTTGTGTGAATTGTTTTGTTAAGCAAATAATCCTTTATTTTAGGTGTTTGGATTGTCAAATGTAGGTTTTTCTTAAAGGGGACACATAACTATGATATTACTACCAAGAACTATGACTGTAGCACTAATCAGCAAGCATATTGGTAGAGCCACACAGTTAAGTTCTAGCTTTCTGTGGTTTCTAGCCAAATTCCGTTGATGTGCTTAGGTTACAGTCCTGCAGATACCCTGTATACCCTCACTTGAAAGTTTCTGATTTTAAGTTTTATGAAATGCTATAACATGTATTAGCTAGCAATAGTTCTATGCTCACCAGCAACTCTGAACTTGACCTTGAAGTCTCTGAATAATGAAAATAGATTTCAGCAATAATACATTTATTGAACACCCCCCAAGTGCATTATATATCTTCTCATTTTGGTCCTGTGTTTGCAACAATGTACACATGACTGTTATAGTTCCTCACTTATTTGTATTCATTTATTTTGTATGACAAATGATAAATACATTAGTACATGGAGTGAATAGCATCAACTACCCCTAGGATCAGCACTTAACAAGGTGGAAAATATCTATTTCAAGTTTTTCTACTTTTGCATAAATTATTTCTATTATTATTCATTTATATTATTTATTGCTGCATCACACTAGTCCTGTGAAAGTTCAACTAAAGGCAGACCGCATTAGGGTATGCATTTAACCTTCATGATCATGGTCTTGACGGAGCTAAGAAAGTAAAGATTAGACTAAGCCCCCGTGTAAGCTGCATGCATTTTAACTTGACAGTAGAATTTAAGTCTATAGCTATAGTGTTTTTGTGTCTACATGTTTTAATTATCATTATGTAAGGAATTAAGGCAAAGGAATTTGTAGTTGTTCTTTTGTCAAATATGCATATAATAATATAGTGTGAAAATATAGCAACAGTAAAAACTACAGACAGAAAAGCATCAGATACTGCCTTAATTTAGGGACTCTGCCAGATGGCCCTTGGAGTTGATGCCAGGCCAAGACCATGGGTGCCAGTGCAGAGCCTCTTGTCTGGCCTAGAGAAGAGCCTCCACGTGCGATCTAGAGCCCTCATAGGCATTGTGTGCAGTAGTGGGAACAGGTAGTTTTGGTGCAAGGAGAGCAGTGTGAGAGTTTTCTGTAGAAGCTGAACTGTCAGCTTGTGCCTTGAAGCTTCCAGAATGTGCTAGATGGAGAAGCCCAAGTTTCCGTGCTTTACGCGACTTGGTTTTGTGCAGAAGCAATCCAGTCTGGTAGTAAAAACAAGGACTGCGTGTACAGTAGTCAACAGTGGGATCTTAATAACCAGCAATTCCCAACAACCTCAAAAGCTTGTTGCATTTCTGGTGTTTTAGGTTTTGATCTGAAGGCTAAATGGCAAGTGTTTGGTCTAGCAGAGCAGGGTGTGTTAAGAAGAGCATAGTATCGGTGCCCATAGATGGCAGGTTAGAACTAGAGGGTCTTGCAGGATTATCATTTCTGAGATGTGTGAAATGTAGTCATGTTTCTGCATTCCCATAGGGCCTAGTGAAAACGTTCTTCTAGGCTTCAGCAAGGGTGTCACAACCAGTGGGCTTTTTTTTTTTTTTTTTTTTTTTACTTAGACTAGGAAATGTTCTAAGAGTAGAAAAAATCTTAATTTGGACATTTGCTTTGTTGGTTTCTGTTTTTGAAATCACAGTTCTGGAGGTGTAGAGACTGTGCATGTGCATGTCAAATACTAATCTAGGCTGTGTGAGCCAGCCCAGGAGAGCTAATGTTCGCCCATCCCCTGTATCTCTTCCTCCTTCCCTCTGAGGTGCTCCCTGCCCTCATCCTGGCCAGTCCATGTGGTGCTCTCCATCCTCCTCTGCTGTTCTTTGGGCATCAGGGACATGATGAGAGATACTTTTCAGCATCACGGGTGTGCTCAGGCTTGGCCACCGTCCTTACCAGACTTTCAGCTGGCCACAGTCATCAAGAGAAGGTTCCTGGTGCTGGGCACAGAGTGCTCACAAAACCAATCCCAGATGCCCTCTAGCATCTTTGTATATACCTTGATTTTTAAGCCAAGTCATTCTACAGAGCATTCAGTTTGGGCTGTGATACAAAGAGAAAAACTAACCAAGAATACAAACCACATTTCAGGCTGCTGTTTTCTGTCCATTTACAGGCTATCCTTTTACTGTATTTCTTCATACTTGAAACTCATTCCGCTATTTTAATATCAGGGTACAGACTTATAAGGGTGCATGTTTCTTAAAGGTGCAAAATTACTCTCATTCCGTTTGCTCATGTCGCTACAGAATGCTCTGGTTTGGTGCTTTGGGTTCAGCAGGTCAGAGAAGCAGTGTGGAAATTTACTGTCTGGAACATAGTCTTACAAGAATGTTGGCAGATGGCTTGATGTTAGATAAGGCTCTGCTCTTTTCTCTGCACACAAGGTTGAGAGTTACCACACTGGCCTGGCAGGTTCAGCTGGGTACCCTTCCTCACAGGGTACATAAACCCCAGTGCTCTCCAAAAGTGGGGGAGGGGTGTGTGCAGCTCTCTGAAAGCAGGGAATCTCCCTACATATCAGGATCATTTACCCTTAAAGAAAAACGGCCTCCGGTGTAAACAGGAACAGAATGGGGAGGACTGTCTCACTCTAGTGACCATCCCTCCTTTCCATAAAGAAAACCCTCCTGAGGAGGAAAAAAAAAAAAAAAAAGAAAGTTAAGAAAGCTTATCTGTAAAGTTATCCTCTTCATAGTACCCTGAGCTGAATAATCTTGCTTCCTTCCTATAGGTAAATTAAAATGCAGGTCAGTTGATCTAGACCTGAAGAAGAAAATAAAAAAGTAGGTGTTTGTATAGATGAACTATGCAAGCCAATGGCCACCAAAACTTACATTAAATACCCCATCACTAGCCATCTGTTTTTAAGTGCTCAAATAAAGAATGTTTTATGAACCCGGGTTTCTGAGATCAGAGGTAGCCATTCTAGCATGCGCCTTACTCTTAAGAATTACTTGGAGAGAGAACTGCCAGTAGTGAACACTGCAGTGGCGAAGCTAACATGTCAGAAAATTCAGAGGGTTGCAGATCAATAATCCTTTGGAAACTGGATGTCTTACTGGGTGCTAGAATGCAATTTTGGGTATTTATTTTCAGATAATGGAAAATTTATTGTTCGTTAAGAATTGGTGTTGAAATGTCATTGTTTTCTCCTATACACAAGCTCAATGGAAGCAAAAATATGCTTTGTATACTTGTCATGCTTTCTGTATTTCTTACAAGAAGATTGGTAGCAAATAAAAATAATAAAAACAGCGATTTAAACAGCTTTCTTGGAGATGCGTTACTATCCTATTTTTTATTATAATGTAAAATGAATATAATCGCAGTCAGTAAAGTAACATTTAATAAAATCAGTTTCAGCAGAATGTGTTTTAAACTTCAAAGAGACTCCTTTTCAGGCTTCAAATGTTTTTAAAAAGTAAATAGCAGTTCCTTGTGCTTAGAGCTTCAGTCACAGCTATTCAATAAGCTCTTATGAGTTGACCGTGCTAAGCACTGAAGAACTGAAAACGAGTGAGGCACGGGCAGTCCTTTCTGACGCTTACAGGTGGAACCTGTGGAAAGGTTTGTGTGACCAATTGCTGATGACCTGGAGATGAGCCAAAAGTTTGCATCAGAAGCGATGTTTGAGTGGACTCAAAACAAGTCCATGTTTGCCAGCCCGACAAGGAAAAAGACTTCCCGTGTGCAGAGGCATGCAGTTCTGAAAGAGCGGGCAGCAAGACTGCAGAGGCCACACCTGGAGCAGTAGCTTTCAGACACCGGGATCATAACCTATAGAAAAAATAGAATCTAACCACATGATCTGTACATATATACACACATGGACTTATATCAGAAACTTGTATTTCACAAAATGATGCGATGTGTCCCATACATGTTCTGTTTTATTATCCTCCACTCTGAAAACACTGGTGGCAACCCACCAAACTGATTTCATAACCCCACTAATAGGCCATGACTTAATATTGGAAAACAACTAGTCAAGGGTTGTAGGGGAAGCTGTATGAAGGAGTCAGGAAGTGATGTCATGAAGGGCTCAATATACCATATAAAGGAGTTTGGAACCACCGAAGGATTTGGGAGGGTGATAGTATTTGTTAATGTTGACCCATTTTTGTTCCACCATTTATATACTAGATGCAGAGTGACAGAGCAAGCAGTACCTCGATACACACAACAAAGCCAACATGGGGTCATAGCTGCTGCCTGATACATGTTCCCCTTTGTGTGTGCAATACCAGGTATTTGTCAATTAGTCCATCAGAGTTCCCTGGGAATTCTCTCGTTAGGACTTGCCTCAGTTATGTTTAACAGGCCCTAAGTTGTGGCTAGATTTTTAAAACTACATGAAATATTCAGGAGGGATAATAAAAGGAGTCAAGATTTTGATCTTTATTACAAAAATTCAGTTAGTAATTTATTTTAAGAGGTCAGTCATAGTTACACTAATACATGTTTACAAGCCATAGGTATGTACAACCAGATTAGACTGGACCCTTGTTTTCAAAGCAGTGTACAGAAAGATCCTCCAACCAGTCATCTCTGGTTATCTCTGCTCTACTCACATAGAACCTCATTTCATTGACAGCCTTTTGCCACTGATTCGGCCCTTAGTGGTGTCAGTCCAACGTATATATACTTCCTTGTTCTCTAGGGAAGAACTGGTGGATGGGCCCCAGGAGGCCATGCTTGTTCTGCAAACACCACTTTTCCTGGACCATGTCAGTCTCTTACACGTCTGGAAGTTCAAGTCAGGGTGACCACATTTCTCCTCATGTATGCAGAGGATCGTGGGTGCCAGTCTGTGGAGAGAAGGAAATATGCAGAGACTGAATCCAGCCAACCTTCTGGTGCCTGTTCCCTGGGCTCGGAAACGCCCCATATCCTTAGAAAAAGAGTCTGCTCCAGATTTTTTTTTTCTTTCAATGTCTGTAGCCCAAGTAAATTTCTGTTAATTGCGGCAAACATCCTAATACAGCTTCCTCCTCCACTCTATCTGCACGGCAGCATGGGGCCCCTCCTCTGCACTGTAACTTAAAGCTAGTGAAAAGCTAAGTCGAAAAATTGTGTACTTATTTCAGTGTAGATAAGAACAAAAAAATAGTAGAGCCTGCACTTTTCAAATTGGGGTTCCCAGAAACCTGGGGTATACAAGGGAGGATACAAAGCTAGATAAACAAGGTCTACCTTCCTCAATACTCAATTTTACTTAAAAGAAAAGAAAAATGTTTCTTATTAAAGATGCTCTTTATAAAATACATTTTTAAAAAGGTGTAGAATAGAATGCAACATTCAAATTTTTAAAATAATATAGCCAACTTCAAAGACATTTTATGATTTTAATAACTACACAGGACTATGCCACCAGATCCCCTTGACACAATTCACTCTCCTGTGGAAAATTTTGGGAAGTACTGTATCAGCCAAGAGGAGGCAGCACTTGGAAGGGGGCCCATTGTTCTGAATGCTATGCCTCCTGTGGTCTCTAGGATTCCTCATTGGAAAATGACATCTGTTTGGACAGTGTATGCAGAAACCTGCTAAGGAAAGTCAATTTACTTACATTCACTGAGCATCTACCACTGGCCTCCACTCTCAAAGAGCATCTGGTAGGCAGGAGTGTCAAGAGAAGCGTTGGTTCAATGGTGATGGTTAATGACAATAGACCCTTGTTGGATTTCATTGTGATACAGTTAGTCAACTGTGGGTGCAGCAAAAATGGCACTCTGTAGAGGGAGAAGGGGGTTCAGTAAACCCAAGGGCCAGGCATTCTGGAACATTCCATACAAGCTATCTTATTTCATCAAGTCATTCTTATCAACTCCAAGTGAGAAGTAAACGGTGTGGTCAGTTCTGGAAGAAGATTGCATATCACATGTAAGAAAGAAATACAATTGCATACTTTAGGCTCTAGAAGTGCTTGGAACAGAGTAGAAGTTCAATTTGTGTAGAATGAATAAGTGAATGAGTTTCCAGTGACCAATTTATATGTAACTGTCAATATGAAATGATTACATGCTCACCATAAAGTACTTAAAGAACACAAAAACTACAAAGAAAAAAAGTATTTCTTAAAATGCCACCTTGTAGATAAAATCATTTCTAACGTTTTGACAAGTTTTGGAATACCAAGCTTTACATAGATACATGCAAGTTATGGAACTACAATTTTACTCTTGGAGACAAGCTGTCCAACCCATTCAATACTAGTAAATTGTGCTCTGGGGATTATTTGTTTGTTACTTTACATCGTATCCTGGATAACTTGTCGTTTCAATGACTACAAATCTGTATCACCATCTGTTATGGCTGCATAGTATCCCACTGTATAAATGTACTATAATTTACATAGCCAATCCTCTATTAGTAGGTATTTCTCCCCACGCTATTCCCACTTTTCACTGTATGAAACAATGCTTCCATGAGCAGTACTGTGCATGCATCTGTTTGTATGTGTCGGCAGTTTGATTTAAGCCATCTAATCTCTGGAAACTTGTTTACTCATTCATTCAACCACAAGTCAAAGGATGCCTGGAGCCACAGGAAGCCAAAAGAAACAGGGAGAGCCTTCACTGGGATCACGGCCCTGTGGACACCTTGATCTTGGACTTCAAGGCTCCAGAACTGTGAGAAAATAAATTTCTGTTGCTTAAGCCACCCAGTGTGTGGTACATTGTTGTGGCAGCTCTAGCAAAATAATACAATAATTCAATGGGGAAAGGACAATCTTTTCAACAAATGGTTCTGGAGAAATTGGATATCTATTTGGGGGGAAATTGAACCTTGATCCTTACCTCATAAGAAGAAAACATAAAAGGAAGTCTTGTGACTTTGGGTTAAGCAAAAATTTTTTAGAGAAGACACAAATGGGAAATATTGATAAATGGCACTTCATCAAATTTAAAACTTAGGCTCTTTGAAAGACATTCTTAAGAAAATAAAAAGGCAAACCACCAATTGGGAGAAAAAGATTGCAAAACATTCTGGCAAAGGATTAGTATTCAGAAAAATAATCTACTTTTTTAAATGGGAAAAAGATTTGAAATGACACTTTACCAAAGAAGATTATTTAAAAAAAAAAAAAAAAAGAACCTAAAAGATGAACAACTGCATTAGTCATTAGGGAAATATAAATTAAAACCACAATGAGGTATCCCTACACACCTACTAGAATGGCTAAAATGTTTAGAATAGGGAACACCAAGTATTTTTTTTTTAAATATATTTTATTGATTTTTTACAGAGAGGAAGGGAGAGAGATAGAGAGTTAGAAACATCGATGAGAGAGAAACATCGATCAGCTGCCTCCTGCACATCTCCTACTGGGGATGTGTCCGCAACCCAGGTACATGCCCTTGACCGGAATCGAACCTGGGACCTTTCAGTCCGCAGGCCGATGCTCTATCCACTGAGCCAAACCGGTTTCGGCGGGAACACCAAGTATTAATAAATATGTGAAACAACTAAAAATCTCACCATTGATCTCAGTAATGCAAAATGACATAGCCATTTTGCTGGGGGTTAAAGTTAAACATATACTTATAATTCAATTCAATATTCTACAGCTTAATGTATTTACAATTCAATGTAAATATATTCTAGGTATTTAACTTGAAAGAAATGGTAACATACACAGGAACACCTATATATGAATGTTCATAGCAGCTTTATTCATAATAGGCAAAAAAAAATCCAAATGTCCATCAAAAAGTCAATGAATATGCAAAATGTTATTTATAAATGCAGTGGCTACTACTTAGCAATAAAAGGGAACAGCTGTTGATATAAACAACATGAGTGAATCTCAAAAGTATTGTGAAAGAGGTCAGACACAAAAGGCTACCTCCTATTTGATTCCTCTTATATGAAACTCTAGAAAAAGCAAAAAACAAATCAGTAGTTTCCAGGGGCTAGAAGACAGGGAAGGGAATTAATTAAAAAGAAATACAAGGGAATTTTTTATAAAAAATGAAAATGTTCTATATCTTGATTGTAGTGGTGATTACATGACTGTATACATTTGTCAAAACTCATCAAACTGTACATTTTAGACTGGTAAATTTTATTATATGTAAACTACACTTCAGTAGAGCTATGTGTTTTTTAATTAAAGGCATTCTCTTTCAACGCTAACAAAAGCCAACCTGAAATAAGAGGCCAAAAACTTTTATAGTTTGTGAGTCACCTCAGTAAGGATAGAACAAGGGGAGAATTATAGTGAAATTATTACACATTGATTCACTTAAAGCACTCATGAATATCAGGAATTTTCCCTTCTGAGTCATTTTACTTGGTAACTTCCACTGCCTTTGTCCATTAATAGTACTGAACTAGGGGTTTATTACTTGCATTTCATAATTCAAAATCCTGGTTTTAAAAAATCCTCTTTATGTCTTGTACACTGAGAAATATCCCTGTCAAGAGCACAAAGTAATCACGTTTACTGGTCACTGTTTTTTCTCAATGTCGGTAAAATTGCATCCAGATGTTACATGGTGAGTATGGAATCAGAGAAAGGGGAGTTGATTAGCTGAGCAATCTTTCATAAAATAAAATAAATCAGAAAAGAAGGAGATATGGTGAAAAATAAAAACCCCTATGCCCTGTCCCCCTCAACCCACTACTACTATTATGAAGTAACCTACACTAAAGGTTTATTGGGTAAACTTTTCAGAAAATTTTCTGGACATATTCAAGCATATATATGTAATAATTTGAACCATATGCGATTGCCATCCTTATAGGTTAGAGATTGCCGCATATCAACAATTTCATATAGTTCAACCAATATTTATATTCTATTGTTAATGCACATGCTCTCATATTCTACATAGAGTTCTGCGCTTCTCTCTCTTAATATGTAAAGTGGCCATTCTTCCATATCAACACATGCAGCTGTACATCACTTTCTAAATGCCTAGTTTGTCATTGTATGGTTGTATCATACTTTATTTAACCAGTTCCCTTGTGATGGGAATTTAACTTGTTTCCTGTCTTTTGCTCCCTTGGTTAATAATAGTGGATAATGAAAATAGCTGTCTTCAAACATTAAAGCGCTCTGCTTCCATCTCCAGTCTAGGGATGTGCCCACCCAAAGGACAGACGCTTGGCTTTATGATTGGGTTTCTATGTCTCTAGCTATTGTTAACATTTTTTGATACTCACACAACAACAATGAAAAGTATGTGAAAACCAGTCAACTATATTATTAAATTTGGATAAAGACCCCCAGTTCCGCTTTAATGTTAAAAATGCCATTTGAGTTAAAATCTTTGAATGCTCTTCAGGGTGAAAATCCCTCCCCCAGTCAATTAGTATTATTGTCACTATTTAAAACTTTGCCCTTCATCAATGCTCATGTTACTCCCTGTGTTCAAAAAGCTTTGCCTGCAGAATAAATTAAAATGTCTTCCCTTGGCAATCAAGGCCCTCGGCCTCCAGCTCCAATGTACCTTTCCAACCTTATTTCCCCTCTAGCAGACATGGCCTGTGCTGTCACATCACCTTTCCTTTCACTCAGGCCGTTCCCTCTGTTTGGAATGTCCTACCCAATCAGATCCTCCGTGGGAATTCTGCCCACCTTCATAGGTTACCTGTAATGCCACTTCTCAACTCTCCTTCACCCCTCCAAAGCCAGTGTGAGTTTATAAGGAAAGCACATGCTTTCAAGTTTCTCACACCTGCGTTTGACAATGCAATGCCAAACGGAGGTGAGTTGTCTTGGTGAAGGCTGCTGCACTCTCTGTCCGGGGTGGGTGGTGAAGAACTGGAATGGGTGACCGCCGGCGCTGGCCTCTCCTCCGCGCCGACAGGTGGCGCTGTGGCCAGACGCGGCCGGACGGTCCGCGCGGCGCCGCTCTCTGGGCGGGGTGGGGCAGTCGACAGAAGGTCCCGTGTGCGCCCGCTTCGGCCGCTCCGCTGGCCTGGTCTCTCTCGGCGTCTCACGGTCCGCTCAGCCCAGCACCATGGGGAAGCGGGACAACCGGGTGGTGAGTATCTGGCGGGAGGAACAATGGGGCGACGTGGGGCCCGCGGCCGAAGAGCGGGATCCCCCAGCCTTCCCGGCCGGGCCTGAGGGTCGGTTGTGGCGCTGGGACCTGGAGCCTGGAGACCCAGCCTCCCCCACCCGCAGCCCCCACGCCGGCTCGGACGCGCGTGCGCCGAGCTCGCAGTTGGCGCTTTCGGGGGGCCCCCTCACTCTTCCCTCCCTCTTTCCTCTCCCCTCTTGCCCCCCACTTTGTTCCACTACCCTCAGCCACGCTGCAGCCTTTCCAGTGCTCCCTGGCTCCTTGTCTGCCGTACTGGGGCCAGCAGTGCCCCCCCCCCCTTATTTTTAGAGCTGCAAGAGCTCAGGGAGACCGGTTCTCTCCAATAAGTCCGAGGTTCATGGAGGCGCGGGGGCTCGCGCCCCACCTCTGCGCCCCTCTCGTGCGCACCCAGGTGGGATGGAGGCGCGGGGACCTCCTACGCGGTCCCTGCACCCCGGTTCTGGCGCAGGCGCGCTTCCCGTTTGCAAAACCGGGGTCGAGGCATTTGGCTGGGGGTCCGCCTCGCCCAGCGCTGCCTGGCACCGGGGAGGCCCCGGGAAGGACTGAATGGCGTGAAAATAGCTGACTTTGGAGGCGGCTGGGAGTGTGGACTGTTTTGGGTATCGGTTTTGACCCCTCGGGAGCTGGGTGACGCAATATCAGTCGCCTCTCTCGGAGCCTCAGTTTCCTCTTCTGTAACACGTCAGTGGTAACCCTCAACCTGTCGTTGAGACCACGGAAGGGAAGACGGCCAGGCAAGTGCTTGGCATGGAAGTTGTTATTCTAGGGAGTGAGATAAAAAGAGGTACATAAATGGTAGGGTAGGAAATGACATCTGATGGAGGTTTGAGGCTCCGAGGGCATTCAAAGGAGAAGGTGCTTTCGGCAGGTGGGGTTGGGAAGAAGGCATTCTAGGTGGCTGCTCGGTTGCTTGGCTTGGAAAACCCAGGTTATGCCGCCGATCGGATGGGCCGTGAATACAGAAGATGAGCAGTAAACGTGGGTGGCAGCCTTACAGTTCCTAGGCTTGCCTATCCCGGGGTTTTGACCACTGAACACCAAAATAAAAAGATAAATGCAAATGAAAGCGAATGTACTAAATTGAATGAACTCGATTATT
The DNA here is from genome assembly GCF_028538775.1 of Myotis yumanensis. Classification (NCBI taxonomy): domain Eukaryota; kingdom Metazoa; phylum Chordata; class Mammalia; order Chiroptera; family Vespertilionidae; genus Myotis; species Myotis yumanensis. The sequence goes on along the minus strand of NW_027223760.1, from coordinate 47,057,627 downwards.
TCCTTTGCACGGTTGTTGTTGTTGTTTTGGGGGGGGGGGGTGCTAAATGATCTTTGCTTTTATGAAATGATGACATTTTCCATCTTCAAAACGTTTGTTTTAATGTTATGTAGTCTTCATAAGTCAAAGGTGTCTTAGAAACAACCCTAGTGAACGTTGAGTACAAGGTGGAAGCGTGTTCTTTTCTCCCGCTTCCCTGGCTGAGGGTCGGAGCTTGTATCCTGATCTCCTGGAGTGGAAGTGGTGTCTGCTGGACCATCCTTCAGGCTTGGAGTGCTGAGTGTTTGGGCTCTGTGATGTGCGTGGGCCTTGAATGTTTAGAATGTATCAGGCCTTGGGTCCGGGTTCATACGGAGGCCTGGGATGTTTTGTTTTACTCGGGAAATGTGTTGGTTGGTACAGAGCATTCCTTTAAAGCATTTGGAAAATGTTCACAGCGAGCTTCACTTACCGCAGGGCATTTTGATAACTCTGGGCTCTGCTTGTTTCTCTGCATGGTGTCTTGGCGCAGAGTGTTCTGGTGATATTTGGTTTGCACTTCAAAGGTTGTTGGTATGTGAAAACATGAAAAGACACGGGTTGTCAAATTCAGTGCTCCATTGTAATGGAGGAGGCGATGGAACTGTGCAAATTGGGACCAAAGCTTGGATCATCTGATACTTAGCCCAGTAGTAATAATTCTTGAATTTAAATAACAAAATGAGAAGGAATTCTTACAATTTGCAACAGCATGGATGGACCTGGAGAGCATTATGCTAAGCGAAATAAGCCAGTCAGAGAAAGATAAATATCACATGATCTCACTCATTTGTGGGATATAATGAACAATATAAACTGATGAACAAAAACAGATCCAGAGACAGAGAAGCATTGATCAGACCATCAAACCTCAAAGGGAAGGTAGGGAAGGGTGGGGGTAAGGGGGAGAGATCAACCAAAGGACTTGTATGCAGGCATATAAGCCTAACCAATGGACACCGTCAACAGGGGGGTGAGGGCATGAGTAGGGGGGCAGGGGGCAATGGGGGGATAAGGACACATATGTAATACCTTAATAAAGAGAAAAAAAAAAAAACAAAATGAAAATATTGGCATTTTTCTTCTTACATTGATAAAATTATAGTTTTAAAGATGACACAATTGCTTTTTAAAAAACCATTAAATTTCAGTGGAAAAAAATTTAATGGATTATATTTTACAGCAGTTTTAGGTTCACAGCAAGATTGAGCAGAAAGTAGAGTTTCATATACTCCCTGTGCCAACATGTACACAGCCTCCCCCATTATCAACATCCTGCTCCAGGTACATTTGTTACAATTGATGACCCGACATTGACACACAATTTTTACCCAAAGTCCATAGCTACATTAGGGTTGACTTTGATATTGAGCATTCTTTTATTTTTTAATATATTTTATTGATTTTTTACAGAGAGGAAGGGAGAGGGGATAGAGAGTTAGAAACATCGATGAGAGAGAAACATTGATCAGCTGCCTCCTGCACGCCCCCCACTGGCACTGTGCCCGCAACCAAAGTGCATGCCCCTGACCGCAATCCAGTCTGGGACCTTTCAGTCCGCAGGCCGACGCTCTATCCACTGAGCCAAACCGGTTAGGGCGATATTGAGCATTCTTGAACAGAGTGTGTGTGTATGTGTTTAATTGAACATTTTAATTCTCGAGATTTATAAAGGGCCCTTAAATTCATGATGGTCAGTCACTCTGTGCCCATTGTTTTCCAGAAGTTTCCTTCATGGGTTTTTGTGTTTTTTTTCTGTTACTTTGTTCTAAGTAGATGTCTCCTCTAGATAAAAATAGGTAACTAAAGTAACAAATGAAGTTCTGCACATTTTGTCCTTAGTTTTACTGCATGCTCTTTCCCACCTGCCCACTTAAATTCCTATGAGCCCAGTTTGCCATCCTGAGTTTCAAAAACAGATTTTTTTTCTTTTACCCAAACTCATGCAGCAGTTTGGAGTCACAACCCTAATATATAAAAAGCGACAGGCCGTCACGACTGAAACAACCGGATGGACGACCAAACAGCAGGCTACGTGGGGCAATCAGACCGGCAGGGGGGTTAGTGAGGGACAGCCAAATGACTGAACAGCAGGCTGCATGGGGCAACCAGGCCGGCGGTGGGGGGAGGGGGTAATTGGGGGCGATCATGCCAGCAAGGGGGGCAGCTGGGGGTGACCAGGTTGGCATGGGGGACAGTTAGGGGCGATCAGGCAGGCAGGCAGGTGAGCTGTTAGGAGCCAGTGGTCCAGGATTGTGAGAGGGATGTCCGACTGCTGGTTTAGGCCTGATCCCCGGGATTGAGCCTAAACCGGCAGTCAGACATCCCCCGAGGGGTCCCAAATTGGAGAGGGTGCAGGCTGGGCTGAGAGGACTCCCCCCTCGTGCACGAATTTCGTGCACCAGGCCTCTAGTCTATAATAATAAAAACGTAATATGGTAATTAGACCAGACAGCTGAACAACCTTCCAGACGAAGCCAGGGCTGCGAGGGCAGAGCCCCTTGTATGAATTTTGTGCATTGAGCCTCTAGTTCTTATATATTAATAAAAGCATTTAAAGCAATTGAGTGATAGTGAGATGTTTCAAGAAATCACACAATTTCTTTATTTTAACTAATGCCTAACCACCCACCCCCTTAATGTTAGTATTCTTTTTCACACTGAAGTATAACAAGTGAAAAAGCTTTACCTTTGTAAAACAGTTACCTTTTTTTGTTTTAAAAGTCTTTCTCATGCATAGTAAAAGTATTGTTTAAAGATTAAGAGCACAAACTGAGAAAGACAAATATCACATGATCTCACTTATTTGTAGAATCTAATGAACAAATGAATTGACCAACAAATAAGACCTGAAGCGTGGAGGCATGCAACAGACTGACATACCTCGATGTGGAGTTGGGGGAACAAGAAGAGATAAACCAAAGAACTTATTTACTAACAAATACCATTTGCTTTGATACCATTAATCCTTGCCTTAAACAAGAAACAGAATACTAGCTCTGCTGGTGTGGCTCAGTTGGTTGAGTGTCGTCCCATGAACTAAAAGGTTGCTTGATGGATTCCCCATCGGGACACATACCTGAGTTGCAGGCTCAATCCCCAGTAGGGGGAATGTACGAGACTGCCAATTGGTGTTTCCCACGTAGTTCGTTCTCTCTCTCTCTCTCTCTCTCTCTCTCTCCCTCTCTCTCTCTCTCTCTCTCTCTCTCCCTCTCTATTCCTCTCCCTCCCTCCCTCCCTCCCTCCCCCCTCCCCCCCTTCTCCCTTCCCCTCTCTTTCCCTCTCCCTCTAAAATCAATAAAAGCATTTTTTTAAAAAATTAAGTGAGCTTTTGTATTTTTAATGGTTATTTTAATGAAGTAAATTTTTGTTCTTTCCTCAAGGCCTATATGAACCCAATAGCAATGGCCAGATCAAGGGGTCCAGTCCAGTCTTCAGGGCCAACAATCCAAGATTATCTGAATCGACCAAGGCCTACATGGTATTTGTGAAATAATTTACCTATTTATGAAATGTTCATACATGTTTAAGCGGTTATTGTTATAACTTTTATTGATTGCCAAGCAACTGCCAGATATGTAATTTTGAAGTAATATTTGATATGTGTTTTTTTAAATGTATGAAACACATGCATGAGTGTAAAGCAGACATTTGAGAACCCACCACCCAAAATAGCTAACACACTACCAGATAATCTTTTCACACCAATCTCTTCTCTATTCCCGAAAAATGAACTTAACCTTGCATCGTTCTTTTTAAAATGATAAATTTGAGTAATCTCATTCTTCATTGATGTGTAACTAGGTGTTAGGATAATGTTAGGCCTTGTTTCTAGTTTTATCTGCTGGCTTTTCCCATTGTAAGATTTTTGCTTTAAATTGATGTTTTTTGCCCTGGTTGAGTGGCACTAATCTTTTGTAAATAACATTCATAGCACTGGCCTTACTATTTTTAGTGTCTTCCTTATTATTAAATATCATACTCTTGAGGTGACACATGACAAGCTTGAGAGTTGTCAGTTTAGACTCCTAAGTGCCTCTGGAAGCTGGGCAACTGTAGTTGAAAGTTGTGCTTACATATATAGGGGAATCCTTCCTTTGACTTAAACAGGAAGTAAGCATGTCCATCTCTTACAGAATTCATGAGTGCTATTATTGACTATTGCAGCATACCGGAAAACAAAGTATTCCAAAACAAAATGTATTTTGTCTTTAAAATTGGGGGGAAGGAATGAATTTAAAGAGGATTGTGTTGCATCAAGTATAACGTGTGTCAGAGGTCCCCAAGAAAACTCCAAGGTTGAGTAATTCGCTAGGACTCACAGGTAGTTGTACTTGTGGATAAGCTTTATTACAGTGAGGATACCAGCCACAATCAGCAAAGGGAAAAGGCACGTGGGTGAAGTCTGAGGGAGACGGGGTGCAGGCTTCCAAGGCTTCCTCTCTTGTGCAGTTGCACAGGATGTGTGTTAATTCCCGTAGCAAGAGTTGTGATAACACATGTGAGATGTTGCCAACCAAGGGAGTTCACGGGGAGTCTGTGTGCCCAGGGTTTTAGTTGAGAACTGGCCAGCCTCTGCCTATCAGGTGCCAAAACTCCAGACTCCCAGAAGGAATGCAGGTGTTCAGCCTAAACCATAAAGTTTGTACAAACAGGCACAGTAAACCACTCTTACCAGGGAATGGTAAGGGCCCACCTAAAATCCAAGTTCCTAGACACCAGCCAGAGCCAGATGTGTAAGCAGGCCTTTCTACAAATAAGCAGTCAGGTGTGCTGTGCTCTCTTTTCTGCACATGTTGAGGTACATTATAAGATGGGTGATTTACTAATAGAAGGTAATGTTTCAGTCAAATAGATCTTAGCTCACTCTAATGCTGAAACTGCAATAGCTTTGTGACACTAGGCAGATTTCTAAGCTGCCCCAGATTGCAGCTACAGTAATTTAGTTCATCTTGAAGTAAAAGAATACTTTTTCTCACAGGATTGTTGTGAGGATTGAAGGAAAATATATTTAAAACAGTGCCTGTAACGTGTAGTACTCAAATATCTTCTGTATTAAACTTTTATAATCCATGTTTAGAAAAGGAGTGATTAGTGTTATCTGTTAGGCTTTATTATGATAATTGATTCACAAGAATGTGAACACAAATTTGAAGTGCATCAACACTGGAATGGAGGTTTATAAGTTAGGATACTAAGATAACTTTGTTTATGAAATTTTGTTTTATTTATAAGCATCCATCTCTAATTTGAATTGCTTAAAACATTTTTATATTCTATTTTTTAAGGGAAGAAGTGAAAGAACAACTAGAAAAGAAAAAGAAAGGCTCCAAGGCATTGGCTGAATTTGAAGAAAAAATGAACGAGGTTTGTACCTTTTAAAAAAAAAATAGGCTAATGTTGTAAGAAGAATGAAATAATTTTTTAATAAATGAAGGGTTTTGGCCTACCTCTTTAGGTTAAGGGGGCTCTGTATTTCATAGGTGTTTTTGTTTTATTGAGTACAGGTTTGTATATAAATGTATGACTGCGTTAAGAAAAAGAGGAAAATCATCTTACAATAATTTAAATCATCTTGAAGTTTTCTAAATGTTAGGTTCTGCCCCTTCTCTCCCTCATCCACATCTTATCCTGAGATTTCCATGGTGATATTTGCTTGCTTTGATTACAAACACGTATCAACATTTCAGCCACAGTATAGATAAATTTAATTTTCACTGTTTGGGAAAAGAATCTAACCATCTTTGTTAGAAAAAAAAAATTCCTAGCCTCAGTAATACCTAGTCTCAATATACAGTGAAGAATTCCCATCTCTTAATATCCTCTTTGAAAACAACTGGCAAAGGCTTGTTTGGTGATAGAGTAGAGGATTCTGGCACCTGGAGTATCTTTTGTAATTAGAGGCTGGATGGGTGAGAGGATTGAGAAAGGAAACAGTGGCTGTCTTACATATTAGATGTATCATAAGGGGATAGATGCCCTCTGATGGTGTTTATAACCTTTTTGCAGAACTGGAAGAAAGAACTAGAAAAACACAGGGAGAAATTATTAAGTGGAAGTGAGAGCTCATCCAAAAAAAGACAGGTAAGACCATGTTTACTGCTATCCTTAATTTCACAGTTGGGTTTCCATAATACTGCTATGTACCATTATTAATAGACTAGAGCAGTGATGGCGAACCTATGACACGCGTGTCAGAGGTGACACGCCAACTCATTTTTTTGGTTGATTTTTCTTTGTTAAATGGCATTTAAATATATAAAATAAATATCAAAAATATAAACCTTTGTTTTACTATGGTTGCAAATATCAAAAAATTTCTATATGTGACACGGCACCAGAGTTAAGTTAGGGTTTTTCAAAATGCTGACACGCCGAGCTCAAAAGGTTCGCCATCACTGGACTAGAGGCCCATTGCACAAATTCGTGCACATTGAAAGGAAATTCATTAGAAGGAATATTTTAGAGACCAGGGAGGGATTTCGGGAAGTCTCCAGGGTGTGTCCTGCCCATCTTACCCAGTCCCAATCAGCTGAACCCCAGCAGTAAGCTAACGTACCAGTTGGAGCGTCTGCCCCCTGGTGGTCAGTGCGCATCATAGCAAGTGGTAGACTGAACGGTTGACCCTGTTGGACACTTAGCATATTAGGCTTTTATATTTATAGATACATTTGAAAATTCACATTAGCTTATTTAGGCTTGTACTTTTGTTTTCTTATAGAGAAAGAAAAAAGAAAAGAAGAAATCTGGTAGGGTGAGCAAAACTTTTCCATTTTTCTAAATGTTATAATTAAAAGCCTACGAAAAAAGTAAGAATAATTTATATAGTCTGTATGCTAACTCTTTGCTAACTCTAGATGAGTCAAAGAGCCTGGAGGTCTTTTGATTGTTATGGGTGGTTTTGTTCTATTTCTGATATAAAAGACAGGTGCCAACCTCCTTATAACCTAGTAACTCCTGTATTGCTATTAAAGAGGGGAAATTGACCACCACTGCTATATGTGTTACTTTGTTGAGCCTTTTCTGTGAGGGAATTTGACATTTTAATACTTAAGTCTTATGAAGATGGCATCTGTTTCTATGACACTAGGTTGATTTAGTTAAGTATTTGAGAGACTTAGTAAAAGAAAAAAATTCCTGCATCTCACAAGCTTTAATTGTTTTGTGCTTGGTCAAGTATTCATCTTCTTCTTCATCAAGCTCTGATTCTTCCAGCAGTTCTTCAGATTCTGAAGATGAGGTAAGGTTTGCCTATGATGATCCATGAAATATCTGTAATTTATTTAATGACAAAGGAAACACTTTATGAAATGTCAGTTAAAAATGTTTACTTACAGGTTTTTATTATCTCTGAGAGCACTGATGTAAATATTGATGTGTATGTTTTATAGATTTTGAATTTGTCTTGTTCATTTAAAAATATGAGTAGAAGAAACGGATTTGAAAAATGTAAAATGGTATTTGACTAGATGCTAGGAATTATGTGTGACTCAAATCACTTCACTTTTTATAAAACAAGGAAATGATATGTTACATTTTAAATATTAAGTAAAGCATATGTTTAAAGCTGGTCCTTTCATTAACTTTTGTATATTGATAAAGATTTGGTATTACTAAAATACATCTATTATATTTTTAAAACAGAAAGCAAATATTTCTAAAAATGTTTTATATAGGATAAAAAACAAGGAAAAAGGAAAAAGAAAAAGAAGAACCGTTCACATAAATCTTCTGAAAGCTCCATGTCAGAGACTGAATCAGACAGTAAGGTAAAATTACTTAAATTAGTACCATGTTGGACAGTGAAGACTTGTAATTAGGTTTTTCTTTTAGTTCTTCCTATCTTAAATTGCTCTCAGTTTAAAATTGAGATGTTCTGTGCCACTTTATACCTTACATATGGCATTTAATTGTTCTCTAAATATTTTCACACATATGTTTCTCTCTCAACACATCCATGATAGCTTTATGATAAGCCTGGCAGGCATTATTTTTCCCATCTTTAATAATAAAAGGTAATATGCTAATTAGACTGGATGAAGCCGAGACTGCAAAGGGAAGACCGGGTCCTGGGTGCCTGCCAGTGGCCAGAGGGAAGCCTGGGTCCCAGGTGCCAGAGGGAAGCCAGTACTGGCAGCTGGGGGAAGGAAGGTCTACTCTTGCACAAATTTCGTGCATCGGGCCTCTAGTTTTCATGAAGAGTCAAAGTTGAGCCCAGCTGATGTGGCTCAATTGGTTGAGCATCGTCCCAGGCACTAAGAGGTTGCCGGGTCGATTCCCACTCAGGGCACATGCCTGGGTTTCGGGCTCTATCCCCAGTAGGGGGGGCGTGTGGGAGGCAGCTGGTCTATCATCGATGTTTTATCTCTTCCTCTCCCTCTCTCTCAAAAAAAAAAAAATCAATGAGAAAAGCTTTAAAAAAAAGTCATTGTTCAGAGAAAAAAATGTCTTGCTTAAATTTATACAGGTAGTATTAGAACTTGAATATGTGTTCTATTATCTGGTCTAGTGTCTTTTCTACTGAACCTAAGTCTGCTCTGTACTAACCAGAATTGTCTGACAAATAAGCTCTCAAACATTAGTGGTCATGAGAAAAACGTGCACGTTGCAATAAAAATGTAGTTTCCTGGGCCTCATTTTCAGAGTCTGAGTAAGTCTGATTAGTCTTAAAAGTCTACATTTTAACAGATGTCCTCTGTGATGCTGATACAGGGGTGTCCATGGACCACATTGGACAAACAGTGTCCCAGGCTCTCAGGAGAAGCAGCAACTGTTTTGTTTTGTGGCAGATAGCTACTTCCCTAGTGATATTTCTTCTGACAAATGCCTGGTGTCTAATAAGTATTCAGCAAATGTTGGGTTTTTTTTTCTCTGTCTTCTAAAGCAAAAGAGCCAGACTAATGATATTGATAGCTAACATGTATTGAATGCCTATTACATGTTATTCATAGTTCTAAGCACTTGACATGTTAACTCAATTCTCTCAACAACCCTATGAAGTAGATTATTTGTTATCCCACTTTATGGATAAGAAAGGCTCAGGGAGGTTATTAATAACTGGAACTGAAGGATTCAAAAGCAAAAATTCTTACCTCCCCTCCTTATAAGGAGAGTAGGGAAATCAAATTGGGAGATGTCTGAGCACACAGTGAATTAGAACACCCGTGCATAAGACCACCTCAGGCAAAATTAGGCAATGACATAAAGTCTTATAGTAAAATACACCATGTGGTTTTCACAGACAGTATGTCATTTTTGGTGTACATCGATTTGATACACGGACAGATACATGAAGAAGCCTATTTCTTTACAATCACATATATACACAACACATTTCTTCTATATTTTTAAAATAAAATTCTGGTATTGAAGTAAACTTTTTTCAGTTATAGAACCAATCACCTTTTTGGTATTTTTATCTTTATGCTATTATGCTGTATCTTTTACATTTAAAATTGATAAAATATTTGTTTGTTTAGGATAGTTTAAAAAAGAAAAAGAAGTCAAAGGATGCAAGTGAGAAAGAAAAGGTAATTATAATTTTACATTGCCTTAAGTAGTCTATCATACAATACTTCATTTAAAGGAATAAACAATAATGTGTTCCCCTTTTTAACTTGAGATTTTTTTTTTGGCTTTTATGGCATTTCATAATTGATTTAAGGAAATTATTTGTTGGTTTCATTATTGATTAGAAGATAGAAGAGTATTCCTGAAGAAAGCTTGAATTTGTGTAGATTAATGGATTATCTCCAATTACAAATTTAAATAATGAAGATTAAACATTTCCTTTGTTTCTTCAAGTCATTTTAAAAGAGGCCCCTTTAATTAAAGAACATGGACTTCTGTTTCAAATTGAATATACCATAGATAAGTTTTGAAAAAGAATTTTACTACTGTAAGTAGATATTTTATCTTTACTTGTGATTTAACTATAATTAATTATGAATTTATCCCTATCCATGTTTCTGATTTACATTTTAAAATCTTGTTCTGCTTATTAAAAACTAGAGGCCCGGTGCATGAAATTTGTGCACTCAGCGGGGTAGGGGGGCTCCCCTCAGCCCAGCCTGTGCCCTCTTGCAGTCTGGGAGCCCTTGGGAGATGTCCGACTGACGGTTTAGGCCCACTCCCCCTTGGACATCCTTAGCGCTGCTGCGGAGGCGGAAGAGGCTCTTGCCATCGCCGCTGCGCTTGCCAGCCGTGAGCCCGGCTCCTGGCTGAGTAGTGCTCCCCCTGTGGGATTGGGCTGAGACTGGCTCCCCCAAGGGGTCCTGGATTGCGAGAGGGCTCAGGCCAGGCCAAGGGACCCCACAGTGCACAATTGGGGCTGGGGAGAGATGCAGGAGGGCTCCAGGGCATGTCCAGCCCATCTTGCTCAGTCTTGATCAGCTGGACCCCAGCAGCAAGCTAACCTACTGGTTGGAGTGTTTGCCCCCTGGTGGTCAGTGCACATCATAGTGACTGGTCAGCCGGTTGACTGTCTGCCCGCTGGTGGTCATTGCATGTCATAGCGAGCGGTTGAGCAGCCTTAGCATATCATTAGCATATTATGCTTTGATTGGTTGAATGGCTGACCAGTCGACCAGACACTTAGCATATTAGGCTTTTATTATATAGGATAAAGCCTAAGGAAAGCAATTACTAAATGAAAGAAAACTGTGAACGAGTGTCACTGTATTTTACTGTGTTTTTATATAATTTTTTAAAATTGAGGTGAAATTCACATAATTTTCTATTACTCATCTTAAAATTACAGTTTGATGGTGCTTAGTGTATGTACAATGCTGTGCAACAACTATCTCACTCTAGTTTTAAAACTTTTTCACCACCCCTTTGAAAAGAACCTATAAAATAGAATATTATAAGCAAAAGCAACATAACCACATAACCTCTAATCTGCTTCCTATGTCTTTGGATTTGCATATTCTGGATATATCATAAAAGCAATCATACAATATGTAACCTTTCCTGTCTGACTTCTTTCCTTTCGTGTAATATTTTTGAGATTCATCTAAGTGATAGCATGTATATCAGTACTTTGTTCCTTTTTATGGATGAATAACATTCCATTGTATGTATATACCACAATATATTTATCCATTCATCTATTATTAGATATTTGAATTGTTTCTACCTTTTGGCTAAGATGAATAATGCTGCTGTGAACATATGTATATAAGTTTCTGTGTGGACATGATGTTTTCATTGATCTTGGGTATATACCTAGGAGTGCTTTTCATATCAATTTGCAAATAAAAATTTACTAAGATACTAAAAGAAGAAACTTGTGGCTAAGTTGGGTTAATTATAAGAATTCAAAGATAAGAAGTGTATTAATATAATTTGTAATGTAACTGGCCAGAAGAAACCATATGGTTAATAGTGATTCAACATTAATTTCTCATTTTAAAAACCATTATAGAGTAAGTGATTACTTTCATGTTTTAAAAAAATGTATATGTCATATGTGGGGTATAAAACAAAAGGCAGCAAACAAACAAACAAAACAAACCCATAGATACAGACTACAGACTGATAGTTACCAGAGGGGAAAAAAGTACCAGACACTTTCTCCTTCTTTAGAGGCAGCTATTTCTGAATTAGTATGCATCCTTCCTTCCACATTTATACACTTTGGTTACATATATTCATAAATAGTGTAGAGTATTTTTTATTTTGAAAATGGTATCATTGTGTTTCCTTCTGAAACTTGTATTTTTCACTCAACATTGCTGTTGACTTTTATCCTTGTTGATACTCTCAAGTTTGTTGCTTTTGCTTAAAGTATTCCATTCTATTAATTTGCCACAGTTTATTGCTCCATTCTGATTGTGGACATCTAGATTGTTTTCATTTTTCAGTAATGCAAACAGTGCTCCAGTGGCTATTTTTGTATCCATTTTTCTTTTTCCACAAGTTATTAATATTCTGATATATACTTGGGACTAGGATTTCTCAGTGCTAGGATGTACACACATTTAACTTGTCTACCTTTTGCTCACCAAAGTGCTTAATACTAATTTGCATTCCTGCTAGTAGCATATGATAGTATTTTTGTTCCATACATACCTGTCAACACTGGGAGGCTTTCCTCTTTGTTAGTTTGATGCGTATAAATCAGCACTTTTCAACCAATGTGCTGTAGGAATTTTTAAAACGCAATACCTGACTATTTAGTCAGGGGCACTGACCTCTTTTTCCTTAGATTGTCAAATGAAAAAATGACAACAGTCAACACAACAATAGCTGTCCAGTGTGAATGAATAAAAATTGTACCTATCTTTTTGTCAGATTGGCAAAAAGTATATTTTTTGTGTGCCTCAGAATTTTATTAATTAGCTTGTGTGTACCATGAGATGAAAAAGGTTGAAAATCACTGGTATGGAAGGTTGAGCCTTTTCATTTGCTTATTAGCCATTCAGATTTCATTTTCTGTGAGTTATGAATTGCCTGTTTAGTCTTTGCCCATTTTTTTTTGTTGTTGTTGGGTTGTTTTTGATATTTCTGATTGATACGAGTTAAATATTTTTGGATACTATTACTCTTTTATACACATGATTATCATCTTTTACATCTCTTAATCTTGTTTAGGTTTTCTGTTGTAATGTAAGGGATAGGTTGTAATTTTAAATCATATATATCAATCATTGTTTTTAGCCCCATTTTTAGTTTAAATTGTTGTGAAAGTACAATGTGATGTCCAATTAGAAAACATAATGGAAGAATTGAACAGGACTTATTTGAAGAAAACTATAAATCTGTTCTGAGATGCAGATGAAGATTTAATAAATGTTCCTGGGTATGACATTTCCTACTAGATGTTAAAACATTTTAAATGCTTTGATTAAAACAATGTAGTATCGTACCAGAAAAAGAAAAAATGGAACAGTATAGAGTTCAGGTTAAAATTTTTAAGTGTTTGTGGAATTTAATATATGATAAAGATGGCTTTTCTTGGGACAAAATGACTTGCCATTTGGGAAATATAAAGCTGGGCACTCATTAAGGCCAAATAAATTTCAGATAAGTCAGTTTTAAATTATGAAAATATTACTAGAGAAAGACATGAATATAATATTGGGATAGGGAAAGACTGTGCCTCAAAAAACTTGTGACCATATAATTCTAATTCTCAGTGGCAAAAAAAATCACAAAAAAATAAACCATGAACAAAGTTTAAATATAATGAACAGACTTAAGAAAAAGTAGTAATACATCATTCAGAAACTTAGTGACCTTCGGTATTAAAGAACACCTCACAAACAAAAATTAGTAAAATATATGTTTAGTAATTCTAAAAGTAAATATGAACTGTAATCCAATAATCTGACATTAATATGATAAAAGAGCCTGATAAAAGAGGCTTTATGGTAAAGTGTGACTCAAAAAATGAAATAAACAATGTGGGGTTGTGGGAGATTGAGAAAATCATTTGGGTGAAGGCTACTTTGGTCTTTGCCTTAGTCATTATTGTTAGATCAAGATTTTACATTTAAGTACCCTTCACTGTATTTCAACTTTGTTTTTAATAGCAAAGAACCCATATGGCTGCCCTCCAGAAGGAGATTGGTTAAGTAAACTGTGGCATATACTTTCAGTGAATGTCAAAGGCCGCCATAAATGACGATGTAGTTGGCATGGAAAGATACTATTGGGTGAGAAGAGCGGGTTCCAAACAGCAAGTATTTGTGTAAACTTGTAAATATACACATAGGAGGATGTTTACAAAAATCCTAATGGTTTAGGTAGTGGGATTTAGGTGAATTTTCTTACTGTGAGCATTTATCATTTCTACCAAAATAAGAAACCTATTAATCACCTGTAATCTAATACATAAGATCATCACTGTTAGTTTATTTTCTACATGAATTTTTTGTTTATATCTTCAAAATTGGGTTCATGCTGCATAAAGTTTTATATTATTTTTATAATTTTTTAATTAAGATTACGGGCGAGCATTTTTCATTGTGTGGTTCTGTTGTTTTTGTTGATAGAAACTACTTGAGACATACAGAAAAAGTATATGGAAAAATAATAAAATGGTAACCAGCATGTCCACTTTGAAGCTTTAGTAAATCCTAACACTTTTTATTTCTTAAAATATATATTTAAGTCCTAAATTCTCCTCCACTCTGAGACCCTCTCCTTCCCCAGGTATGCATTTTTTCAACATTAAAAATATTTAGAGACAAAGATTTTTTTTATGTGAATTTAATACTTAATGCACTAAAGGAATTACTGTGTACAGATCCTTTTAGATCATTGCAAATAATTACCCATTGATTTTTCTTCTCTACAGCACTGTCTGGGTCGGGCCTGTCTGATACAACTTTGGGTAGAAACAAAGGAATTAGAATACAATGGGACCCAAATCTTGTACCGTCTATATAGTTCCTTATGACTTTGTAAAATTCTGTCGTATATAGTTAAAGAAAATAAGGAGGATGTTATATCTAAGTGGATATGTAGTTATTTCTTTTTAGGTTTTTAATAAAAGCATTACTTCATTGGATTTAAAGACTGATTCCTGGTCACTTTTAGACATCTCTAAAATGAAAATGGATTATCATTTTATGATAATCGGAAGAAATGTTACTAGAACTTAGAAATAAAATTTTCATGGAATAGTAATATGTCTTTTTGAGTCAAGGTCCATGTATTTTTTTGTTTACTAGGACATTAAGGGACTCAGCAAAAAGAGAAAGATGTATCCTGAAGATAAACCTTTATCATCTGAGTCTTTGTCAGAGTCAGATTATATTGAGGAGGTAAGTATATGATCAAATCTATTTTCTTCACTATAAAATGTCTAGTTATTTGATTTGATTTAATATTAACTGAAAAACAAAATACTTCATAAGTATTTAACTTACTTTTCTAGTTTGATGTACCATGAAAAAGAAAAAGAAGTTGTTCCATTTCAGAATAAGTTTTGCATTTTTCCATAAGATAATTATATTACTATTATTTTTACAATTAACCATATTCTCAAATTCCTTTCCAATCTGAGATATGTATGTTATTTTTATTCTTCTAATATTTTATTTTTATTATGCTATATTTTTAATTACATGAAAGATGCTGTATGGTGTAAAGCAGATTGAAACCTGGCATTTCCTTGTTTTTGTTGGATTTGCTATTTAGGGACTAGAAAGGTAATGAGGTGGAGCAGAAATGTTTGCCTGATCTCAGTTTTTCTATCTATAAATTAAAGGAATAGGATGAAGTCATCTATACAGTCGTTTTCAGCTCTAATATCCCTGTCTTAAATTTTGTACTCTCTTAGAATTATAGTCCATTTTTAGTTTTTGGTCTGTAAGTTATCTTCCTAAAAGTATTTCTTGGAATTGGCTTTCTCATTTGTAAAATAGGGCCTATTGCTCTCATTTTTTAGCAATATTTTGTAATGCTTTTCTGAAATGAAATTTGTAGCTTTTACATAAATGTATATTTATATATATAAAACCTACACATTTTTATATTACTGTCCCCTAACAGAAATAGAAGAAATACAAGAAAATAATAATCCATAGTGTTTATTAAATTACATTTCAATATGTAGATGGTTGAGTGTATCTGAAAACCCTGTACAAAGTACTTTGTGTTCACAGTGCAGTAAATTTAACTTCTCTGTTATAAATAGGTTTGTTACATGAGTGTCTAGCAGACTATTCGGCAGTCCTGTCAAGGCTGTCCTGGACATTGTGTGACAGTATCATCTGTGTTGGCCTGGTTAAATGTAGATGCAACACAGCTGCCTCCATTCCCGTCGTTGTTATGACAAGATAACAAAAGATAATTTCCTGAGTGCTCTCTAGAGCACTTACCTTAATACATAAAATACATTACATTTGGACGTAACATTAAATACATGCAAGCTTTAGTAACTTGGAATTTTATCTGTATTCAGTGTACCATACTTTAAAAGATTAAAATAAAATATTAATGGAGTGATAATTCTTACTTAAAAGGATTTTAATTAATTGGTTTATACTGCATACATTATGTGTATAGCTATTATTTATTGAACACCATAGAGTTAGAGAAATCCCCACTTTATTATAGGCACTTCCCCTGAGGGTGGATATAATTTCCATTTTACAGATGATGACATTGAGGGTAATACATGGCAGAGGTAGGATTTAGAGCTTGGTCTATTTTATTTATTTCAGTGCTCATGTTTTTTATCCATTGCACCTCACTGTTGTTTTTAGGTGCTGAAAGGGAATATAAGAGAAGCCCTTTAGAGATTTGAGATCTTAATTTCCCCCTCTTTAAAAAATGTTTTTTATTTAATCCTCATTGTGATCTAATGGGTTTGAGGTTAAACAAGGCATTTAAGATATCATTTGGTTGTCAAATATTTTTGACATACCCATTTTAAAGATGCAAGGTATATTAGGGAATGAAAAAGAAATGCCGTGAGTACAAGTTACATATTTGTCTTCTTTTCTCCACAAAAACTTAAACTTTTTAGGTACGGGCAAAAAAGAAGAAAAGCAGTGAAGACAGAGAAAAAACAACAGCAAGTATCTCTTACGTTTTTACATGACAACAGTATAGCTGTTTTTATTTAATATAAATTGAGTCATGGGTAAAGCATGATTGCATTTACTAAGACCAAATAAATATTTATTGTGGTGTTCAGCAGCTTCACTTAATGGGTTGGAGAAAATTAAGTTGGTTCAGGGAAAGGAAAGAAAACCCTCATGCCAAGCATGTTCTGTTTCCATTTTAGTATTTTGTTAGAAATGTAAGCTCAAACTTTTGTTTGACTTTCTGAAGGTGTAGTATGAAGTATGATATTAAGGTATGGTGATTCCCTTTATCTGCAATAGAAGTTATTTCCAGATCAACCAACCCTGGTAATAATAGAAAAGGCCTCTCTAAGCACAAATTGCAGTGAGTAATAAGCTGGAATACGACAACATAAATGATTCAGTAATAAAGATTATTCTTGTGATCATTTCTAAAGCCAGCTCTGCTGTTACGCAGATTGAGAAGTAGGAAAGGAGAAAGGAGGAGGAGGAGAATAAGGGAAACAGAAGCAGTAATCGAATGAGAAGTCGACCCACCTAGAGAAAGTGAATACAGATATCAAAGAGTAATGTGGACCCTGTCAGCAAAGTAATCTGGGGCACTCAGTATACTAAGTGTGGACCTTGGTCTTTAGAGGCATTTTTTTAGGGAGAGGTGAAATAAAAATGAGAACAACATCATTTTTAGATTTGAGGGTAACTCCCATAATTTCCCTAGCTCTTAAGATGGGGGTCCTTCTCTGATAAGAAGGTTCATTTGGTAATGTGTGATTCAGAATTAACATTCTAGTGTATAGGCTGATGTTCCAACCAACAGAGCCACCTGGCCAAGGCCAAAACTTACTTTTAAAAGCCCAAACACAAGATTTTGGACTCTTTGTCCCTGTATACTTGGCTTGTAATGAAAAGAATGATGAAAGTTAGCTTAGGTCCACAAAGTGTTAGAGGCCTGTGAGAGAGAAGGGAGGATTATGGAAAGTTTAATAGATAAGGAAATGAGTGGGAAGCTTTGCTTTTACTACACTTCTATGTCTCTCCTCTTGCTTTTTATTTTCTTCTCCTGAAACAAATAGTCTATCATTTGATACCATCTTTCTAGTATCTGTTCCTAAAAGTTCCGCTTTCTCTTCTGTATCTGAAGCAGTCAGTCATGAAAATCTGAGTTCAGCAAAATTCTAATTCCCTCTATCCAATGACAATTTGACTGCTTTTACAAGGCTTCAGTGGCATTTTCCTCAAACAGTCAAGCATCTGTCTTAGTAAGCTAAATAAGACTTTTCAACTCATGTGCTGGGGGGTGGGAGTGGCCAGGGAGAGGTCAATGGGGGAAAAAGGAGACATATGTAATACTTGAATCAATAAAGAATTTTTTAAAAAAAGACTTTTCAACTATCCATCAATATTTTGTACCAGTTAGTTAACTTAATTCAATTGCTCTCAGTCTAAGCCAGTGATGGCGAACCTTTTGAGTTCGGCGTGTCAGCATTTTGAAGAAAAACCCTAACTTGACTCTGGTGCCATGTCACATATAGAAATTTTTTGATATTTGCAACCATAGTAAAACAAAGATTTATATTTTTGATATTTATTTTATATATTTAAATGCCATTTAACAAAGAAAAATCAACCAAAAAAATGAGTTCACATGTCACCTCTGACACGCATGTCATAGGTTCGCCATCACTGGTCTAAGCAGTACATAATATCTGTTTCTATTTACTTAAAAATGGGAGATTTAATAGATATGTGCTTTTTGAAAACTATGATTTTGCAAAAAACCATTATTTTGCTGTGGTGTGGGGATTTCTTTGCAGTAACTACAATTACTTTACCTTTAGAAAGTAAATAAATGAAATATAGCAATTGGTACCATGTTATTTTCTATGGGAAATTTTGATTAAGTCTACATTAATGTGCTAATGATTTAAACATTTTTCCTTATCCTTTTTGAAATTGCCAAGCACTCTTCATCATGATATTGGTTATTGAGACTTTTCAAGAAATGTTTTGAGAAGCTTACTTGATTGTGTGGATTGTTGAAATAACTGTACATTAGCTCAGAAGTACCATGGTAAAGTTGTTTTTAATATGCATATTTTCATGTAGAAATGTCTAACATGGAACTATCTCTACAGGAAAAGACAAAAAAGAAAAAGAAGCATAAGAAACACAGTAAGAAAAAGAAAAAGAAGGCTGCTAGTTCAAGTCCTGACTCACCGTGAAAGGCAAAATCAGGATTCCCTTATAAAGAAAGTGCAATGTCTGAGGAGATCTCAACTGTGAAAATAATGACATATTTACTAAAATGCATGACTTTTGTTGTTTCTAGAATTATTCCTGGATTGTTAGGTAGCCACTCACATGCCGCTGTGTGAAAGGGCCATAAGAGTTGCCTGCTCCTTGAACATCTGTCTTTGTTCTCTTCCATTGCTTAATAACTCTGGGAGATAATACACTGCAGTCGTACTAGTGGTTGATATTTGGGAATAAAGTTAATATTTTTGACTAGAAGTATCTAATGATAAATCAACAGGCATTGAGTCTGGATACATCATTAAGGTATAAACAGAAATGACCAGATGACTCTAGTTAATGTTTTTGAAGTAGGGATTACATTGGTACTTTAAAATCCTTACTCTGTAGATAAGTGTATTTTAATTTTTTCCCCTTGTATACTTTTATTTACTTGGGGAAGGAGCTTTTAAGGGTGGGGGGTGGTTTGCTATTTCTTTAGCTAGCAGAATAGCGTGCCTTTTATCCTCACACATCCTATTTTTGCGGACACAGTAGCCATGCTTCATGAGGAGGTCAGAGCTGGGTATGGCAGTCTTGCGCTTTACTGAGCTTAGTAACATCCTTGATCTGTCATATGCTGCTTTGAGTGAATCAGAGAAGCAGCCTTTTGCAGCACGAGGAAGCCCCAGAAGCTCTGGAATTTACCTCCACTTCAATAATACTGAATGATTTTTATTATTAGAATGTATTATAACATTTGGATTAATTTTGACTACACTTTGGCTTTTGGAAGGAGTCATTTCCAATACACACTGGTACTTTTTGAACTTGATAGGTAAAGATTCTAAAATGCATGTTTTATACTGTTAAGTTTTAACCAGTCAGGAATATTTTATGTAACCAGTGATAGCTATTTTTTGTATGAATTTTAGTTAGGCTGTAAAGTTTAGCTTTTATTAACTTTTTATTCTTGCTATCTTTAATTCCTTACTGCATTTAATGGCATTCTTGCCAAAATATTAGCATGTGAAAAGCAGAGTTTAGATTTGGTTTGGTTGGTTTTGTTTGTAACAGCTTCATATTGAAGCTGAGACTTACCATATACAAGTTGAGTGGCAGGCCTGGTATGCTGTGTCTTGTTACATAAAGCTCTTGCCAGAATCTTAGTAAATATAATGTTTTAAAAGTTTGTCTTTGTATGTTCATAAAAAATATGACAAGTTAAACTTAAGCGAGAATTACATTGTTGCTCTTTCTGTGTCATTTTACTAAGATTTTGTGCCTCGTAACTCCTGCTGAATTGTTTACTAGTTATGTTAAAAGGAACTGATAAGTCATTTTCACTTTACATTTTTATATAATCGGGTAATATGAAATATAATTTGATGTATAATTTTGCCTGTGTGCTAATTACAGTGGTATATGCACAAAACATTTTGGCATGACAAGAGGCTGAATAAATAGCTATTTTACTTAAAAATAGCCTTGTTCTATCAGCTTCCTTTGAGTCACAAGTAAAGTTAAAATGATTAAGAAACACTACTAGGTGTTAAGTGGTAGGAGGATAAGACATATCTCCAAGTTTTTAGCTGAAAACCATGTTCCTTGGTTAGTTTCCTTAAATTTTAGGCGTAAAGCTTCATACTGTTACCTAATAAAAGATATCTATATGCTCTTGAGTATACAGCAAGTTTGGGGGATGTTTTGTACCCAAAAGGAAGTTTCTCAGAATTGTTCATGAAAATGCTAAAAGGTACATTTATCGGGTTGTTTGATGATCAGTTTTACTATGAACTTAGAGGTGTACCTTTGCAGACTGGTCCAGTATATGATGATTTTGTTCCACTAGAGGCAACTGTCTGTTTTATTAGACTGGGGAAGAAAGTAATGTGGCAAAATTGTACTCTTTCCAGACTGTTGACTGGCTGGGAGATAACCTTTTGCATTGTTTCTCTTTGATAACCTTAACAGTCTCCTAATAAGGTATGGGGAGAAAATTTGACTGGTAATGTTATGGTGCAAGTCAACATCTCTAACTTCAAAGAAAAGAGAGGAGAGCAATTATTCAAACTTAAGTGACAGGTTTCAAACTTTTATTTTTAAATATATATATATATATATATATATATATATATATATATATATATTTTGTTGTTGTTTGTTTGGTTTTCTTAATATATTTTATTGATTTTTTACAGAGAGGA
The DNA here is from genome assembly GCF_028538775.1 of Myotis yumanensis. NCBI lineage: Eukaryota > Metazoa > Chordata > Mammalia > Chiroptera > Vespertilionidae > Myotis > Myotis yumanensis. The sequence continues at coordinate 47,036,629 of NW_027223760.1, read as the reverse complement.
AGGGAGAGGGATAGAGAATTAGAAACATCAATGAGAGAGAAACATCGATCAGCTGCCTCCCACACACCCCCTACTGGGGATGTGCCTGCAACCAAGGTACATGCCCTTGACTGGAATCGAACCTGGGACCCTTGAGCCCACAGGCTGATGCTCTATCCACTGAGCCAAACCAGTTAGGGCAGGTTTCAAACTTTTGAAATTGCCCATTTTGAACTTAAATCTATAGAAGAATTTTAAGAAAACCTTTTCCCCCCCAGTTGTATTTGCCTTATTTTAAAATTTGTTTTTCTATTTTATTAAAATTTATTTTAGTACTTTTATTTTTTTCTTACTGCAGTGAAGACCATCAGATACAAACTAGAAGATGCTTGGTCTCTAAGATTTGACAGTAGACAAGAGTTAAGACAGTTGTTTTTGTCTACCTTTGGCATCATGTTTTCCTACCAGTTATGTAAGTTGGAGGGGTAAAAGTGGGGTTTAATGTTTCTTTAGAAGCTCCCAGAGTAAAGCCTCTGTTTGGATATCATGAGAAGGTACTGGTTTTGAGTTTGCAAATGAGGTTATGATCTTTGAAGGAGCTTTTTATATAGCCTGGGAATTTATTTCAACTTAAAAGTTTAAGGTCTTTGTAATCTTAATTAGTTTAATTGTTCAAATAGGAGAGAAACATTTTCAACTGTAGAATTTGTGCTGAGGAAATATAAATGGCAGTATAATAGCAAGTACCACTGTCAGTGGTGTTTAGACCCAAAGAAAAGTAGATGTTAGACTTGCTGTGATATTTCAGATCACAATAACATTAGTGAAATCATGGCATGAGTACTGAGAGGTAACAACCATTGTTGCATATTTTTCCAATTACTTGAGAACCTTCTGTATTTGGTTGCTGGAATGTTGCCGTCATCACATTCTGTGTTGGGTATGACATCGTGAACTGGAACCAGTGGCAATCCGGGACGCCCAGGCGTGTGTTGAAGCCACATTCAACATGGACCCGAAGGCTCTGGGGAAACTGGTGGAATCCATCAGTAAAACCGTCAAGAGCTGTGAGTACTGACCAGACGTCCAGCACTGCCCGAGCATCTTTATTCAAAAAGAAACATTGGTAGACATACCAGCTGGACATTAACAAGTGCTTTGTAAGCTCCAAATTAGAGTTCGTCTGTTTCCTATATAATGTTTTGATCACTTGAAAAAAACAGACCGCAAGTGAACAACTATCCCTGCACTTACATTGAAAATAACCAGCTATCCTGAAATATATTTGTGTATGTGGAAAGAAGAGCTTGAGAATTTACGTGAGATCATAAGTGCTAAAGGATTATCTGCCAACCAAGGACTGATAAGTATAAAGGTTTACTTGGACCAGTTCCCCAAGTTCTCTGGCACAAAATCCATAGAAGCAGATGATTGCTCTGCTTAAGGGAGCTGGTAGAGATACGTAACAGGAAACTAGATGTTGCAGTAGCATGGTGCCTTGAACATATCAAGTGTTTATGAAAATTAGTCTTAACAGATTTGGAGGGGGGAACTCCTTGCCCTGACAGACCTTAAAAAGTAATCTTCATGAAAGTCTTTTCTACAGTATGACCACAAGCCTTTCTGATAATACTGAAAATCTGTTTTTAGAATTTGAGGAAGTTACTTTTATTTCAGCCACTTGGACAGCCTCATTATTGAGCACTTCCACTTTTTCTCATTAGGACAGGCACCACCTTTCTAAAACTCTCCTTGTGGATTTAATTCTGTTTTCTCTTATTCCGGATACATCTTAAATGATCTAAATTCCTCAAGCATTTGTAGGGCCCGTTTCCAACCCTGCTGTCCATACGTCCCTTAAGTCATATCTGGCAGATTGAGCCAGTTTTTAATGTAATGTCTTCTGTCATTTGGTGCTTTCCTAGCAGCCTGAGTTTTATGACATTCAAAAGGAATTTTTTTATACTTAAAAATACATAATTCTTCTCCCATCCTAATGAAATTACGTTTAGCAATGCCTGTGATGAGTGTTAAATACCATAATTTGTTATTTGAAAGCAATTCTTTGATCAGACCCATATCCCACAGTCTTCTGCAAAGAAGATATTTATAATTGTTTGAAAAAAGGGATGGGTTACTATTTTTCGAAAGTTTTTGACATTGATTCACTGTAACCAGATCACTACTTTACACTCATATTACTAACAGCTGGTGTTTGTTGAGCTCTCTGTTGGCAAGACACTGTGCTGAATGGTTTATGTTCATCATCTTTAACTCGGAACAAAGTCAATAAGGAGAGACCTACCCACCAACTTCGGCAAGTAATTGAAGGTACATGTATGCCCCTGAAGTGTGATGACAAGAATAGTACTTCATCTTATTCTTCCCCAAAGCACTTTACCACCCCCAACTCATTCCTTCCTATAATCTAATCATAAAAAATCAGACAAAGCTAAATTAAGATATATATATATATATATTTCAGAGAGGGAGAGAGACACATCAATGATGAGAATCATCGATTGGCTGCCTCCTGCAGGCCCCCCAAAGGGGATTGAGCCCATACCCCCGACCCAGAATGGAACTGTGACCTGGTTCATAGGTCAATGCTCAGCCACTGAGCCACGCCAGGGGGGCAAGAAACATTCTTAATTCACAGTCATGAAAAGCAAGGAAAAACTGAAAACTCATAAGTTGGAGGAGACATGACAACCAAATGGATCTTGGAATTTAAAAAAGGACATTAGTGGGAAAACTGGTAAATCTGTAATTTAGTTGATAATATGCCAGAGTTACTGTATTATTTTTGCCAAATGTACCATGTAAGATGTCAACAGGGAGGAACAGTGAAGTATTTATAGGAACTCTATACTACCATTGCACCTCTCTTGTAAATCTAAAATTACGCTAAAAAACTTAATAACACAGGTCAGTCTCTGGCATTGCAACACGATTCTCACTATCCACAATTTCTCAAGTATCACAATTGTTTTGATCACATATATAAGATCTTTAGATAAAATGAAATGTGAGCCACATCAATAAACTCAGAAAAAGTTACCCACTGAAGATTGTCTAAAATCCTTGATTGCTTTGTTGGATGACTCACAATATTTGAAAACAGCCCCTCACTTTCTTCAGGGATCCATTTAATTCACAGTAGTGTTGGTGCTAACATTTCCATTCAGGTAGTGATTCTCCCTTGGAATTGAACAGGACTGGTTTCAGGCAAGCATATTAGTATATTACTATGCACTCCATAGAGTGCCACATCTGAGCTTCCTTTTTCTTCATATTCCAAAAAAGATGTCTTTCCAAGTTTTTGTCCTCAGAGCAAGTTTTTGTCCCCTTTCTATTATGTAACCTTGAAAAGTCACATCGCCTCATAACTCATGTACTGTATTGGTTGACAGGAAACCAGCACAAAAGCCCCCCCCCCCCCCACCTTAGTTTCAAGTGAGGGGGACAGACCCCATCTTTCTAAGGCTGGAGTGTCAAGTCACATTGAAAGAAGAGCATGTGGGGTAGGATAGATTGTTCCAGTGGTCTCTGGGGAAATACAACCTGTCACATCTGATTCACCACTCGTAAGGTAGCTTTAAGAATCTGCCAAAGTGATCTTCCTTATGTGCAAATCTGATCCTGTTAACTTGCCTCAATTTTTCAGTAAGCTCCCCATTGCAGCTCTCAGAACAGGCCTCCACGCATTCAAGCATCCTCTTCTGGCAAATGCTTACTCCTTTGGCAGATCTTAGCTCATGACACCTTCTCCTCGGGACCCTTGTTAATTTCTTACCACTTCCTCCCAATTGATTATTCCTTCCTTTGGGTTACCCCCAACCACCATCAATCATAGTGTTTGTACTACCTTACTGCACTTTATCTCCACCAAAGTGTGACAACCTTGAGGCAGGCAGGAAGTATTCATTGCCTGGTTCACAGAAGACCCTTAATAAAGGCTTATTGGATGGATCAAGAAGACCTTTAAGTCATATTTTATACTAGCTACAGTGGGAAGCCTGAGGATCTAATTCAGTTAATAAAATACTATTGGGTACCTTTGTAATTGCTTATTCTTTAGATTTGTCAATCATCCGAAGAGCCAAGTCATTCTGACCACAGTGGAAGCCCTATTATGGCAAACTGCATATTTGCTATGTGTTATCATTAATTTCAGTTGGGTAACCTGAAGTCATTTCAAAGACAGCATCTAACAATTTTTTTCTCCCCACCTTCCCCAGAAATAAACAAGAAAGGAGGGAGGGAAGACAAGGAAGGGAACAAGAAAAATAGTAACCAGCTTTCCCTCCTCTTTCAGTTCTCTCAACCTTTGATTCATAGAATTAGACTTTTAGACACTTAAGGACTCTGAGATCATTTACGGCAGATAATACCCAATTTTCATAGGTGAGGACTCTGCGGCGTAAAGATGGTATATAACTTGTCTATCTCTCAGCTATTTAGTCTCTCAGAAATGGAAGTAGAACCCAAATATTTAAGTATACTACCCCCAACCCACTAAGTCCCTTAGTTCTCAGTCCTGATGGTGCATTAGAATCACCTATGCACTTCTTAAATCTCCTTAGGTACTAAGTCTGGAGTGAGATCTAGGTACATAAGTATTATAAAGTTTCAGTTTAAAGCCAGTCATGAAATCCTACTATTTTTTGTGTGTGTGTATTTATGTATTTATTTGGCAGTATCTCAGGCTCCTTCTCCCCACTCTGACCTCGTTTCCATCTCCCTAGCCCCGTCACTCCAAACCTGGCTTCTGTGCTTCCAGTTTTCCTTTCAGTACAGCTTGCCACTTGTCTTTTTCTAAACCACTTAGCCCTGCAGAGGTTCTCAACCTGTGGGTCACGACCCTTTCACAGGGGTCGCCTAAGACCATCAGAAAACACATATAATTACATATTGTTTTTGTGATTAATTACTATGCTTTAATTATGTTCAATTTGTAACAATGAAATTGGGGGTCATCACAACATGAGGAACTGTATTAAAGTGTCACAGCATTAGGAAGGTTGAGAACCACTGCAACTGAACTCTTGTTTTGAAGCTAATTCCTGGGCCTGCTGTTAGCAATTCTGAGGTAGGTCTGGGGCAAGCCTGGCAATTTGCATGTTTAACAAGCAATGGAGAAGGGGTTGATTTTCATACAGATGGGCCAAAGATGACACCATGAGAGTTCAGTAAAATAAATGTTAATCCTCTGACCAGGCATTCAAGGCCCTCCGCCTTCTATCTTATTTTTCACTTTTTCCCAACTTGCTGGCTCCCAGGAAGACATATTCAACCTCAACCTCCATTCTACCTCTTTCCTTTATTCATATTGTTACCTCTCCCTGGAATTCCCCACTACTTTACCACCCCCAACTCATTCCTTCCTATAAAAATACTATGCATCCTTCAAGGTCCAATTCAAAGTTCATTCCCATGAAAGTGACCCAACTTCTCTTTCCAAGTGAGAACCATCTTAATTGTATAAGATCTTGAGTAACAAGTCCATATCATACTTTTTATGGCATCTCGCATCAAGGGAAAAAATAGCTTTTAGTAAAATATTGTAAATTAGATTGGAGAACTCAATGATTAAGTCATTTATATTTTCATTTTACAGTCAAGAAAAGTGAAATCGAGAGCCTCATAATACTTTTTCACGGCTTGGTGGAAAAACCTGATGTGAGGCTTGATAAAGCTAGACTAGATCGGAGCACATTTCGAATGATCCTGCACGGCTTGTTTGGAATGACGGATGATAAGCTAATGAATAGGGGTAAGAAGTCATAAGGGACGGAAATGAGCCAAGCTGAGGTGGCAAACATGTATATATGGCATCTATATAAGTAGATTAATATATGACAAATATATTTAATTTTCATCAAAGACTTTGATTTTTTTAATGCCAAACTAGAAAGACAATTCTGGTAGTGCTGCCAATGCAAATCAGTAGTTGATTTTATTGTCAGGATCGTTTTTAATATAAATTTGCTCAAGATGTCTTATAACTGTACCACTTTGAGAGCTAACTAGTAACGGGCTAAATAAGCTAGCAGTATTATTTTTCAAAGATAAGCATGTGACTTTTAATCATGATGTCTATTAATTCATATGCTGTAGACATGTAAATTTTTCCTCATAAAAATGAAAAATACTGCCCTAACTGGTTTGGCTCAGTGGATAGAGCGTCCGCCTGTGGACTCAAGGGTCCCAGGTTTGATTCCGGTCAAGGGCATATACCTTGGTTGCAGGCACATCCCCAGTAGGAGGTGTGCAGGAGGCAGCTGATTGATGTTTCTCTCTCAGCGATGTTTCTAACTCTCTATCCCTCTCCCTTCCTCTCTGTACAAAATCAATAAAATATATTTTTTTAAAAAAATGAAAAATACTCATTATACTGAAAAAAATAAGGTCATTTATTTAAAGTAGGAAGTTATTTAATATGAGACAGTCATTTTCACTAACTGATTTTTAGTGTTCAGTTTGGTAAGTTTTGATCTATATATGTGCACCCTTGAACTCATAACCATAATCAAAATAATTAACATTCATCATCCCCAAAAGAGTCAATACTATTTTGTTTTCTATATTAAGATTTCATTGGTAATTTAAAAATAGTATTATTTTAGTAATTTATCTTCAGGCATTGTACAAGCTCTTTAGAACAGAATTTTGCCACTTTTTTAGTATAAAAATTACTACATTGATTGGCTCCATCATTGTACATAGTAACTGTACAAAACAAGATCATCATTGATCATGGAGGAGAATGACTTTTCTTCCTATAGAAATCTGGGGAAAACATTTTCAGTAATTTTGACTTTTTCAAGAATGATTGTACCAAAACCCTCTTCTCCCCTCAGTTTGGGAGGAGATTTTTAAAAATCTATACATGCATATTCTTGAATTATAAAATAGCTGTGAATAATAATACACTTATATGTACTTTTTTTCAGTATTTTGTGCATTTGACAAAGACAGTGATAACTGCATAAATGTAAATGAGTGGGTTAAAGGATTATCAGTGTTTCTTCGAGGGACTTTTGAAGAAAAGCTGAAGTGTAAGAATTCTATATGGCATTACTGGCTTAGTAATATATATGGTTAATTTTGTATTTAGTCAATGTTTAAGTATTTTTTAAAAATATAAAATTAGTGTTCTTTATAGCAACCTTGCAAAAATAGTTCATGACAGTTTTTAAAAAAATACAGGCCAGATGAAATGGGTGGGCTATTTCATAGGAGAGTCCCTAGTTCCAGGATCCCCAAACACTTCAGTCACTGGTTCTATAATGTTCAGATGTCACCAGGATGGGTCTCTGGCTTAAAGCCCAGGCTAATAACAGAAACTAAGGATTAGGACTACGCCAGCTCTTACCAGCTAGTAAATTTCTGAGGCTGCCTCTGAGCTCAGCAGGAAATAGGCTTTGATATGGGTAGTGCACAAGTCACTTTGGGCCATTGCCTGTGTGTGTGTGTGTGTGTATAAAACAAGGTAAAACGCACGTTAACCACCAGACATCAGTACTGTAGTGTTAGTGTAGATCAGTGAAAAGGGGGAAAGCCTAGGACAATGAGAGCCCAAAGGAAGGAGGATTATAAAGAGAGCCTCTTACAGAAAAGGAACATTAGGAATTCCAAGCACATTATCCCAGTTCACAATTTTGCCTAGAAATAACTGAGGCCTCACCTCACCTGTACCATTGGTGTGGTGTGTATTTCCTATGTTTTAAACCTCTAGTTCCAAGATTTGGAGCGAGGAGCCCTGGAAAGATAATAGGAACAATTTTAAATAGTAGTTTTCTTTTTTTTTTTTTTACAATTGAGGCTGAATTGCCTGGCATTTTCTTTTTCTTTTTTTTTTTTTTTTAAATCTTTATTGTTCAGATTATTACATTTGTTCCTCTTTTTTCCCCCCATAACTCCCCTCCTTCCAGCTCCCACCCCACCCTCCACCCTCACTCCCCACCCACTGAGTTCATCCATAGGTGCATGATTTTTGTCCAGTCACTTCCCGCATCTCCCACACCCCTTTTCCCCCAAGAATAGTCAGTCCATTCCCTTTCTATGTCCCTGATTCATTATAGTCACCAGTTCATTCTGTACATCAGGTTATTTATTCACTTGATTCTTAGATTCATTTGTTGATAGATGCATATTTGTTGTTCATAATTTGTATCTTTACCTTTTTCTTCTTCTTCCTCTTCTTAAAGGATACCTTTCGGCATTTCATATAATACTGGTTTGGCGGTGATGAACTCCTTTAGTTTTTCCTTATCTGTGAAGCTCTTTATCTGACCTTCAATTCTGAATGATAGCTTTGCTGGATAAAGTAATCTTGGTTGTAGGTTCTTGGTATTCAGCACTTTGAATATTTCTTGCCATTCCCTTCTGGCCTGCAAAGTTTCTGTTGAGAAATCAGCTGACAGTCGTATGGGTATTCCCTTGTAGGTAATTGAGCCTCTTTCTCTTGCTGCTTTTAAGATTTTCTCTTTGTCTTTTGCTCTTGGCATTTTAATGATGATGTGTCTTGGTGTGGTCCTCTTTGGATTCCTTTTGTTTGGGGTTCTCTGCGCTTCTTGGACCTGTAAGTCCATTTCTTTCTCCAGGTGGGGGAAGTTTTCTGCCATTATTTCTTGAAATAGGTTTTCAATATCTTGCTGTCTCTCATCTTCTGGTACTCCAATGACTCTGATATTAGTCCGCTTAAAGCTGTCCCAGAGGCTCCTTACACTATCTTCACACTTTCAGATTCTTTTTTCATTTTGCTTTTCCAATTGGGTGTTTTTTGTCGAATCTTTGGTTTGATTCTTGTGCTCCTCTGGTCTGCTATTGGGTATAATATTCTTTATTTCAGTCCGTGTATGCTTACTTTCTAATTTCTTTATCGTAGCATCGAGGGTCTCATTAGTTTTCGTGAGGCTCTGCACAAATTTATGGCAAGCCCTCAAAATTGCTATTCTTAGCTCCATATCCTCCATTTCTGTCATGTTTTTTTGTCTCCGCATCTTTTATGCTTTCTTGGTGCACCCCCTTGTGGTCTCTGTGCGCAGTCTTGTTCTAGCCAAGCCTTAATTGTTGTAGTTAACACTAGAGGGATTTGACCACCAGGCCGACTGGCGGTGGAAATCAGCTGTGGGAAAACTTCAGTCCTCAGGGGAGGCGCTAGTCCAGCCCTTGCCTGAGGCGATCGGCAAATGGCTGTGCGCAGGGTTTGGGCGGGGCGGGCTCAACAGGGCGGGGGGGAGGGAGCAGCTATGGCCGCTCTCAGTCCGTCCCCAGGGGCTCTGCCTCTCTGTCCCAGCAATCGCTGCAAACCTCGGAGGGGCCGTAGCCAGACAGTCCGGCTTCTCCCGTTTGAGTCTGGGTCCCTAGAGACTCGCCCGGATCTGTAGCCCAGAGTCTGAGACTCACTCCTGATTGAAAACGACAATCACGCCCTCAGCCGCCAGCCCGCTTTGCGCGCGCACCCTCACCACCGCACCGCCGTACCTTTAAATTTTCCACACTGCGCCTCCGCTGAGCGTCGGAATGCTGTTGTTTTTGCTTCTAGTTGAAGAGACTCTCCTCAGCCAGCCTTCCCGTGGTTCTGGTTGATGTCCGCTCCGACTTTTAGTTGTATTTTTGAAGTGGTTGTCCACGGCGGCAGTCTCCGGTGTTTACCTATGCCGCCATCTTCGATTCTCTCCTTTAAATAGTAGTTTTCAAAGAAGCAGATTGCTTAAGAGAAGACAGCAGAGTACTGAGGAAGTAAGCAATTTTTTTTTTATCCCTTCTTCCACTTGAATTTGGATTTGGAATGTTCAAAAAAAGATCCCTAAATTAAACACATTTTAAAGTGATAGTACATTTTTAAAGAAACACATTTTTAAAGAAAATCGCCAACTTTCTGACATTTTTGTTTCTAGTTTTGTGTTTTCTTCTTCAGTCTAATTTTTTACAGGATAACATTTAAATATAGTTGCCATTAAGCTTATTGCAACATTCCTATACAAAAGTCTCACCTAAAAGTGAAAAGCTAAGTTTCTTGGATGTAAATTCTTGTGGTAATACTAATACGTGGTGAAAATGGTTGTGACATTGGAAGTAGCTGTATAGTATTGAATAGCATCACACTATCAAAAAATGTTTCCTCCTCTAACCCTACTTCCTAAAAATGTTTCATATACATTTCGAGATACGTTAATTTGGGGGAAGATACTACTTTTAGTAGGGTTGTGTTGCAAACTCATGTATGCAACAGATTGGAGAAACTTGACAAAAACACACAGCTAATCTAGTACTCTGGAGTTTTGTACATGGTTCTATTGCTTTTGTAAAACGCTTAACTGGGTTACAAACACCACAAGAGCTCTTGCACTGCTGTATTCCCAGGACCTGAGTAAGTCATTTGTGGATGAAGGAGTGGATTGTAGTAGTGCTTACTCTGTGAGGAGAGAGCAGTTTTTCTGAGTAGTGCAGACAGGCAGGCCCCAAAGAGATGACAGATTCACTGGCTAAATACACCGAAAAGTGTTGTTGGTGACATGGCAAAGTGTGTACTTAGTTTTTGTTCTCTATGTAAGAAGAGAATCATAAAGCTGAGATTTTTACATACATGTATACACGTATAAATGTATTGTATGGTCAGAGATTTAAAAATATGTATCCCCTTTATTTCAGCTTCATAATATTTTTAAACCCTCAATTTCAAAATCCAGAAGTTACAAGTCTTTCTTTACACGTTCCAAGGGGTATTTTATCTTGTGGAAAGAAATGTAATAAAAGGTGCTTTATTTTAAAAATCTCTTTACCATATAGGCCAATAATTGTAGGTTGTATAAATTGTTTTTATTATTATATAATGAAATAACTAAGGAGAAGATTAGTGACACTTTAACTGTCCTTATCCAAATCTTTAAACATCTTATGCTTTGAAAAGTCTGTTTTGAAGTGTATTATTTGAATGGTGATGATGGTTACATTTCTCGAGAGGAAATATTTGACATGTTGAGGAACAGTCTACACAAGCAGTTATCTGAGGAAGAGGCTGATGAAGGAATAAAAGAATTGGTAGAGATAGCGCTGAAGAAAATGGTAAGAATGAAATACTGTAATTCATTATAACCAAGCAAGTGGATATTGGATAAAGCTAAGATGAAGAAATTATTTCCCTCCATAATAAATGCAGCTTTTATGAGGGCAGGAGTTTTTTTTTTTGTTTTTTTTTTTCCGCTAAAAGTATTACAAAGGGTATTACATAAGTGTCCTTTTTTCCCCCCCGGAGGGCAGGAGTTTTTGTTTGTTTTCTGCTCTGACCATTTCCTGGAACAGTGTCTGGCTGATAGTGGGTGCTCAGAAAATATTTGTGGAATTTCTGGGTGATTAAATGAATCACTATTCCAAATTAATGTTAATTTTCTCATTTTGAAATATTTTAATATTAGTAAAACCTCACTAATTGTGGGAAAGGCAGCAGGTTTAATTTGTTTTAAATTGGATGCTATTCTAATCTGTCTTCATGACCTTAGCCTTTCAATTCTTCCAAATATTCAATATAATAGAATAACATAATAATAAAAGGTTTTTTAAATAGAGTGCTTGCTATATGCCAGGCCCTTCATTGAACTTTAATATATGAATTCATTTTATCCTCAAAACAACCCTGTGAAGTAGAAATTATCTCTATTTGGCAGATGAGAAAACTGAAGTACAGATGGGTTTACTCAAGGTCACACTAGAAAATTGGGTGCAGAATTCAATGAAACCAATAATATCCATTTCTAATGGACATAGTAATTTCTCTCCTTTTCTTACTGTGACCCTCCACCGGATACCGGTGAATATTTGTGGCCCTAAGATTTGTGGGCTTGGCTAACCCATGACTCTGGAGTTTAAGAAAGAAACATGATGTGGACTGCCGAGTCTCAGACTCAGCTAACACAGGTCCAGAGTATACCCTTCCACTGGAAGTGCTCACTCGACCCTGCCAGGGCTCAGGGTAGACTTCTTGAGAGACAGTATGTTCCCTCATACCAAACCCACCCTCCTCTTTTTTGAAAGGAAATGTTACAGAGTGAACCTTTTCTGACAATTATTCAAACCTTTCTCTAGATTAGACTCTCAGTAGCCCTGATTTAGTTATACCCTGATGTGTGGAAAAAAAACACACACCAAAGACCCATCAGATCAAATCCAAAATCACTGAAGCAGTTAAAGGCATACATAACCCACACACATGCTACCCCATGATTTACTTAGTCACCCATAGTCCCTGTCACGAATGCTCCACTTGAGGCAGGTCCCTCTTCTCCTGACTTACTGTCATAATTCAGGTTGGGCCATTCTGCACTTCCTCCACACACTTCCCCACCTCTCTAGACCCCAACCATCCCTAAAGGCCTAGCGGTGGTCTGCATGACTCCAGTACATCTTGGGCTGCGAGTGCTCTAACTCCCAGTGCCTCGGTCCTTATCTGAGCAGCTCCACTTTTATCCTTTTTACATGATGAGCTCCCAGGTAAGAGATCCTTTCAGGAACAAGTTCTAGTACTAAAAATTAAGCTTGAGAATTTTTGCCCTGTGGTCCTTATTTTATCACAAAAATAGCTGTACAATATGGGCTTCCTCTCTAGGATTATGACAACGATGGCAAGATCTCTTTTGCCGACTTTGAAAAAGCAGTGAAAGAAGAGAGACTTTTGTTGGAGGTGTTCGGACAATGTTTACCAGAAGCAAAGGTACAGTGCCAACAGCCAAAAAGGTTGAGGGGACATTTTAACAGATCTGAAAATAACACTGATTAGACACTCACCTCTTTAGGGCTTCAGCTCACTGCTAAGTCTAGGCAACCAGAAGGGCTCAGCCCATCCTAGTGCTTTGGAAACCAAGACAGTAGTGACTGTTTAAGTAACTCTATTCAACAGGCTTTTCTTTGGGGCTTGTAACTTCAACTGCATACAAGTCCTGATTTCTTGTATGTTAATATTTCCCCAAAGAAAACCAAGGTATATTGGGCTTACTTAAGGGATAGAACAGTGAATAAAGAGTGGGTTCAGTAAGAACTGCTAGGAGAAAACTTGATGTCTTTCAACCCAAATGTTGTCAATGAGAATAAATTAAATTTTAAAAAATTTGAACACATATATAGTATTTTGTGGTCATAAGGTTTATTTTCATGTTTGGATTTGACAAAAGTTTTCTGAGCTAGAAGAGCCAGCCTAATAATTTATTTGACTCATTAACATTTTAATTCTGCCTCTGATCAACTCTGCTTTGCAAACATAAGAAAACACTTCTTTTTTGAAGAAACTTTTTATTCTGTGGTAATTTAGATGATTTTGTGAATGAACTTGTATAATAAGCTATCCTTAGCCATCTTAGCTCATCTCTCTTAATTTGTCCCAACGTAGTTTATTCATACACACCTACGGATATGTTTAGTGATTGTAGAGGGAGGGATGGAGGGAGAGAGAATAGAGAGGAGAGAGAGAAACATCGATCTGGGTATCAAACCCAAATCCTAGGTATGTGCCCTGACCAGGAATCGAACCTACAACCTTTTAGGTCTACAGGACAATACTCCAACCGAGCCACCTGACCAGGGATATTCCCACATCTTGTCTGGAAATATGTGGTAAAATGCAATATGTGAAAGGCAGACTTCTCGTTTTAAGGAACTGATGGGTGAAACAGTGCAGAATAATGGACTGGGTTGGAGTAACTACTTATGTCTGATGGATACCAACAGTTCTTGAGTTGTTCCCAGAGACTTCATCTGTAGCCCAGTTATCTGGAGCCTTGCTACTCAGTGTAGTCTGTGCACCAGTTCAATGGTATCACCTAGGGACTTATGAGAAATGCAGAATCTCAGACCCCACCCCAAACCAACTGAATCAGAATCTTTTTTTGGTGCCTGACACAAGAAAGATTTTTCTCATGATCAAATAGTGTATTGTTGGCGGGGATGGGGAGGAGTGCTGGCCTCCACACACAGAACAGAACAGGAATCCATTCAAGAACAAAGAACCCACTTAGCAGCTCCTCCCTTTAGGACTGTCAGACTGTGTGTGTGTGTGTGTGTGTGTGTTAAAATACACCTAACATAAACTTTACCATCCAAATCAATTTTAAGTATTCAGGTTCAATAAAGTACATTCATACTGTTGTACAAGCAACCTCCAGAACTCTTTTCATCTTGCAAAACTGAAACTCTGTGCCCATTAAACAACTCCCCATTCCTGCCCCCACCAGCTCCTGATCACCACCATCAGAATTACAATAAGACTCTGAAGTGGAGGTTCATAACACCTTCAAGTCTGAGAAGGCTGTCCTAGACAGCAATGTATTCTTCCTAATTCTATGGTCAGGTCTCTAATACATCTTTTACCTGAATTCAGCAAAAAATGTATCTAATTGCCTTACGAGGAACTAGGGCCAACCCCCTTGCCTGCAGCTTCTATTAAGACTATCTAGCCCTAGCCAGTACGGCTCAGTGGATAGAACATCAGCTTGCAGACTCAAGGGTCCCAGGTTTGATTCTGTTCAAGGGCACATGCCTCCAGGTTGTGGGCTCGATCCCCAGTAAGGGGCGTGCAGGAGGCAGCCAATCAATGATTCTCATCATCGATGTTTCTCCCTTCCACTCTAAAATCAATAAAAATATATTTTTAAAAAAAGACCACCTACCACCTAGTGCCCTCCTAACAAGTTTGGATCAGTAAGTCATAACTGAAGATGAACCTTCTTAACTGGTATGTTCAAATTCAATCCATTAGGCCAGAGGCCCTTAAGGATAGGGAGGAACGAAAAAAAGATGCCATTTGGTATGGGCCTTCTCCAGTTATTTTTATCAGTAAAAACATGGAAATAGCCTGTACACAATTGGATTTCCATTATGTAGTCTACTAACAGGAAAAAAAAGTGAGTGTGCTGTTAAAGTAGTGGTAGAAGTCACTAATTTACAAATTCTAATTTGTTTATGCTATAGATCAAATAAATTCTTCTGATAAGTTAACTAACGCATGTAAGCTTCTAATTTCAGCTTTTTTCTAATAGTTTATTAACTTTTTTACTTTACAGATTTGTCTTGACTTTGAAGCCCTGGCATTCAAACACATCCTGAATTCTGTCTAGTTTTTTAATGTGAATCACTCAATACTTGCATTAAAATAAAAAACAGATTCTGGTTGCCTATTTTTATTTCCTTCAATTAATTCACATATAGTTACTGCAATGTGAGAGGTAATATTATAAGAACAGTTTCTGTAATAGTAAGTTTGGATCAAAATAACATCTATAATAGGTAATAATAAGCAAATTTATTTAAGTTAGTCAACAACCTTGGATCTTGTAGCATCAAGTCAGGCATTCCCAACCCTCTTTTCTCTTGCTTCCTCAACCACAGAAGTTGGAAAACTAAAGCATTCACTATTCCAGACTCCTCAGGAATAGTCATGGGCCCAGTTCTAGCCAATAAGATGTAACTAAAGTCACTGGATGGCGTTTCTAGGAAAGTTTTTATTAAGGGAAACAGTTGGCTGGCAAGTATTTTGTCCACAATAAACTAATTTTAAAAGGTGAAACTAAATTAAACAAGTAGCTTAAAATAAATTACAAAGAGGAGTGCATTAAAAAAAATAGCAGCAGTAAAATTGTTTCAAGAATTAAAACGACAGACTAAAAATAAATACTCTTAGAAAATATTAATTCGCTACTAGTAATCTTATATTCTTCTTCTTTGTTTTAATGGATGACTTGTATGCACATCTTCCAGCTTGTCCTCTGGAGGCTTTGGCACAGTTGTAATCACCTAGTTTTAGAAAAGAGAACCAGAAAAGCTTAATTTTTATAGTAAAAGAATAAATAAACTACCAGAAGACATATTATATTCAGTAGTTTAATCCTTACTATCACGTTTGAAGCAGAGCTAAGCCAAGTTCAAGGTACAGCCTACAATCTAGGCACAGAGTAGTTTTCTGTCCAAACACTGTTGGGAGTAAAAAATTTTTTTAATTTAAATTCTTTATTATTTAAAGTATTACATGAGTCTCCTTTTTCCCCCTTTGACCTCTCCCTGGTTGCTCCCACCCCCCCAGCACATGCTCTCACCCCCCTACTGTCTATGTCCTTTGGTTATGCTCATATGCATGCATACAAGTCCTTTGGTTGATCTCTTACCCCATCACCCCCCACCTTCATTTTTAAAGCCATTTAACAAGAAGAAATTTTTGAGGGAGAGAAGTGAACAGGCTCTACTAACATTCCTTTGTAGATCTGAAGTCCCTTGTTATTTTATGGGTACAGATAGATACAACTTGCATACAACTTGAAACACTGATAATGTCTGATATATTTAGAGTCATGGAGGTTGGGGGGGTGAAAAATTTAAAGAAATAATCAGAAAATGTTATAATCCTCAATTTTTTAGGGAAAATAAAATCAAATGCATCATGAAAAAAGGAGACAATAAGTTACAGCAGAATAAGACAGTATTCACTTAAACTGGGAAATTATTTGAAACCATAGTAAATTATACTTAGTATTTCTCCTCCTTATTGTTCTACTGTTTCTATACCTAGGATTCAGACCTAACATATTTTTCTTGAAAATACAGTTAGCTCTGACTGAGACGGCTCTATGTCTGTATCCATGCCTTAGTTCAGCTGTATGTGAAGAAAGGAAGGGTTGCCAGCACAAACTAAAAAATTTAAGAGAGGCTTAAGCATAAAAACTGTCCACAGATTTCAGACTACACATGCTATTGGGTGTTTTTATTACTATAAAACACCCTTTATCCTTAATCAGATAATTTCCAGGTAAAAAATGTACATAAAATAAGCTACCTTGACCCTCCTTAATCACATTATAAAACATAGTATTGTTTCTTTTGTTAAAGATGTTTTTTATTGATTTTTAGAGAGAGGAAAGGAAAGGGAGGGGGGGAGAGAAAAACACTGAGTTTCGGTCGGCTACCTCCTGCGTGCCACTCCTGCTGGAGATCAAGCCCCCAACCCAGGCATGTACCCTGACCGGGAATCGAACCAGCAACCTTTCAGTGCACAGGATGACACCCAACCGAGCCACACCAGCCGGGCTAGTATTCTGTTTCTTGTTTAAAGCAAGGATTAATGGTATCAAAGCAAATGGTATTTGTTAGTAAAACTCAGTAAATTCAGTAAACACATCAAAAACTAAAAATGAAAAATAGTAAATAATACTATAGTTCTCATAAATAATTCTCCATTTAGGGTTAGTCCTATAACCAAATCGTCTCTTAGAAGACTTCTTTAAATGATCTTACCTCTTTAAGTTTATTCCGAATTAAATTCGCTGTTGTATTCAAGGAGTCATCATGCATATCCACTTTGGGTATGTCTGGTAACAGAGGCCCAATCAGCACCTCATTACTGCTAGTGCTTGTTTCAAGAAAAGGTCCGAGTTTACGATCATCTTCTCTTCTTCTCTTCCGCTCCTGCAGTTGTGTCATCCTAGGCATAAATCTGTCAACGGCCTCTGAAGGAGTAAACGCCTTCTGTGCACCAGGGCAGGCCTCTGAATTTTTCAAAGTTTTCATCTGCACTTTCTGCAGAGAGTCATTGTGGTTACAATGCCCCACTGTTTCATCACGGTTTCTCCCGTACTGAGAGGAGCTTGATGCTCTGTTCTCGTACTCTCCTGATGAACACATACATGTTGAGGAGAAATAACACAAAGGCAATTCACAAGAATAAGGAAGACAAGGATCTGAGTTCCCAGCAGAAGTGTTCAGCACAGCTTCACAAAATCCAGATTTCTTTGAGTGGAAGTCCTGTCTAAAATCTTTTGTGTCTTTATACTCTGTAACCAGTTTCTTCTTTGTCATGAAATAATCTTTATATTACAATTTAAAAGGTGAGAGAAAGGGAAACAGAAATAGTTAATCTGTTTTCATCATTCAGAAAAGTGTAATTCTAAAAACAAACATTGCTTTAAAATGTTAACAAATGTTACCCTTACAATTTTATTTCTTGGGCAGGCAATACATTCATGTGGTTTAAAAGCTAAAAAGGATAAAGGTATAATAGTGTCACGCTACACTTTCTTTGCTCCCCGTATGCCTGGTTTCCACCCCCCATAAGTAATCACTATTCTTACTTTCTTATTAATCTGTCCAGAATGTCTTCCTTCCACCTACCCTCTTTACCCTCCTGTAATACCCATTTCTCCGCACCTTTGTATTTTCCAGTTAACTGTAGATTTTGGAGTTTTTTCATGTCATTACATACAGGCTGCTTTTTTGTTTTTTACAGTATGAGTGTATATGCTGCTTAGTTTGTGTTAGTTTTTATAGGAAGCAATATGATGAGCCCATATTTAGTAATTTCCTTTGCCCCCCACACATATAAGTTTGTATGGAGCTAGTTATTTACACATCCCACAGGTTAAAGTTCAGTGTCTACAGGGACTCTCAACAGTTGTCTTCCCAAATTTTCAGGTAAGGTTTTCAAGTCTCCCCACTTATTTCTCTCTTCACTACTGCCACATGCCCATTCCCCAATCAGCCACAAACTCATCATATTCAATAGCTTTATGGACATTGACTTTGACTTTTACCTAAAGGGTGAAAATTTCGTAATCTAAGCCTCTGGTAGCATTCAGATTTCAGACTACACATGCTATCTTATTCTAATTCTTACTGCTCTAGTCCTACAACCCATGTACCAGATCTCATGA
Organism: Myotis yumanensis; assembly: GCF_028538775.1. Lineage (NCBI taxonomy): Eukaryota > Metazoa > Chordata > Mammalia > Chiroptera > Vespertilionidae > Myotis > Myotis yumanensis. The sequence goes on along the minus strand of NW_027223760.1, from coordinate 47,017,958 downwards.
CTCCATTCCAGGCATCTGGAATTTGTGTATAGGGAAACTCATTTGGGCATATGAGGCACCTGGCCAGCTGTTGGTCAAAAGTAAAACTTTCCCACTTTTAGCAGTTTTAGATTAGCCAATGGGAACTGGTCTGTGAATCCTAATTGTTTCTCGCTTCAAGTAAAAGCTTTAATTCCTTCGTATGGGACACAAGGTCCTTTACAAAGCCCGTGTGGTTATCCTGTACTATTCACAGTTCCTTAGGATGCATGATGCTCCTTTATTCCTTTAAACATGCTATCTGGCCCACCTTCCTATTTCTTCCTCTCAACTTCTGAAAAATGTCCACTTATCCTTCAAAACTCAGCCCCCTCTCTCATCCTGTAGGAATTCTCCCACAAACCAACATCTCTTTCTTCCCATCCCAGATTACGTTGAGTGCTACAAAGAATCATGTTACAGTTGTTGAATATTGTGATCATTTACTTGCCCCTCTTCCCACTAGACTGAGAGCTCCATAAAGCTATACTTAGCAGAATGCCTGACACATGGGTGTTTAGTAACAGGCTTTCCATACCTTTATTTGTAGTAGCTCTTGCTATATAAGCCTTCCTCTCTTGTAGTTTTTTTCTAGTTTCTTCAACTGTCTCAAATTCCGGAGCATAGCACACATGAAGCAATCCACCAAAGAAACTCTGTTCATCCATTTTCCTCTTGGCTATCCTAAACAGAAATACATGATAGCATGGTTTATTAATCTAGATTTACTTAGGATAAAACTTGACTAGTATACAATGCATAGATCTAAAGAGCAAAGTCCAGCTTTTGCTATGTGTGTGTACATCCTATGGTTTGGGAATTAAGTAATTTGCTTATGGATGGAATTGACCTTCTTGATCTAGTGCATACTCTACTAGTAAGAGCCTTTCCTCCCCTCTCCCAACATAGTTAATGGGGTTTGAGTTAAGTCAGCCACACATATCTAGACTCCCTTTTACCAACTTAGAATCCAGCTGGTTAGCCTAAGGTACACAATCTGTTGCCATAAAATAGAGATTTTTCTCTGTGGAGTTAAATGGCCCTTGAGAGTTAGCTTATACCCAATTTAGCATTCTCAGCACAATGTGTTCCTAAATAAAAAATTAATAAAAATACTGTAACTGTAAAATTTTTCAATAATTGAGGAAATACTGAATATATAACAACTAATCAATGAGAGGATGGTATCATTCAACAAATACTTCCTAAATATCTATAACTGGTCAGGCATTATAATAAATATTGAAGTACTTGTGTGCTCAGGGATAATAATAAATACTTATTGAGATTTTACCACATGCCAGGCAGTGTCCTGAGTGCTTCACTTGAATTAACATTTCACAACAATCCTATGATGAATCTAAGGCCTGGGGAGATTTAGAACTTGGCCATGTTTACCCTGGAGAGTGGAGCTAGGATTCAAATTCAGATGCCGAACTCCAAGGCCAATTGTACTAGGTAGGTGCTGTGGGAAATGCAAAGACTCTAGAAAATAGCTTCCCTAACGATGAGGAGCTGGCACGTTGGTTAGGAAAGTGAGATTGCATTTAAGAGCTACCTGTGAATAACACCTGACCCCATAAAATAAGTGCTTTATGGCAGACAAGTGCTATTTGTGGCACAGAAAAGAAAATATGAATTGTAATAACCAGGGAAGGATGGGTCTTGGAACAAATCAGTAGGAGGGAGGGTTTACATAAAAATAGGTAAGGCTGCCCTAACCGGTTTGGCTCAGTGGATAGAGCGTCGGCCTGCGGACTGAAAGGTCCCAGGTTCGATTCCGGTCAAGGGCATGTACCTTGGTTGCGGACACATCCCCAGTGAGGGGCGTGTAGGAGGCAGCTGATCAATGTTTCTCTCCCATCGATGTTTCTAACTCTCTATCCCTCTCCCTTCCTCTCTGTAAAAAATCAATAAAATATATTTATTAAAAAAAAAATAGGTAAGGCATTTTACATTTCAGCCTTTTTGGAACAGAGTTTATGTTACATAGAAAGCTGGAAGACATGCGTTAATTCACATAGGTGCACAACAGTAAGAACCTCAATAACTGTTTACTGCATTCTGAACAGGAGGCGTTATGCTAAGCCCTTTACATGGATTACCTCATTTCAGCCTCACACAACCTCAGTAAGCAGGCCCTTTTATCATATGGATTTTATAGAATAAGCGAAACAGGCTTACTAGGGTTTAATAACCTTCCAAGATCATGACGTTAGTAAGCAAGGGAATTGGAAAACTTACTCTAAACCCAATTTTTAATCTACCACCCTACAAGACAAAGTGTTAAACATGAGAACGATGTGATAGAAAGTGTTTTGGAAAGGCAAATATTTAAAAAGACTGGAGGAAGACAAGAACAACCATGTTGTTATTGGGTAATTCAGGTATGAATGTGGGAAACCTGGGGCCTATGGGGGCAGTAGGAGAGTGCTTAACTTGCACATTACCTTGCACTTTGTAAATTCATAAATTTAATAAGATAAACTTCTGTAAATTCTTCTGCTGGGTATTCATCTAGAGCATTATACTGTTCAATTGCACCATATAGAGCGAATCGTTCAACTAATTCCTTCATCGCTCCCACTGCAGGAACTCCTTGTATTAATAAGTACCGAGATTCCAAATTAATTGTATATACCTAAAAGAAATGCAAACAAGTTAAATGTATCTCATAAATAAGTCTAAGAAAAATCTGCTTTTTAAAAAAATGTCCTAAAGCTTTAAAAACAAGAAATGTTTTTCAACCAGTTTGCAGAAAACAGAAAATCAAAAACTTTGCCCTTCTCTCTGATGAAGAGCTCACTCCACGTGAATTCGCCCAACTAAAGCATCACACAGACTACCTTCGATTGGTAGATTTTGCAGAAATGGGCTGGGTACAGCTACTGGAAAGAGTTAAATATTCAGAGTGCTTACTATGTGCCAAGGAGAGCCGTAAACACGGAAGATACAATGATTAAAACAAAGCCCCGTTTCCGCAGAGCGGACGCCTTCGCAGTGACCAAAGGGGTCGTGGGAACCTCTGGTAGCGGATGCCCAGGATTCCTCACACCCACCTGCAAGGAGATGGGTCCGACCGCAGCCTCGCAAGCCTTCACTCACACAGGCTGGGCGCGTGGAGCTAGTAGTTTTATGTGAATTATAAAACTACTGAGGGTAGCAAATGAAACGAAAACATATTTACCCGCACGGAACGAGGCCGTCGCCCCTCCCGGTACTTGGCCCGTGTGTCGCAAGCAGCCCTTTGGACGTGGTGGTCGAACAAGCCGCCCAGCTCCCCGCCGCCCGACGCCATCTTGCCGGCTTTGGCTCTCACAGAAACGACAACATCCGCCGGCTGCACTCCCGTTTAGCCAATAAGAGAGAGGGATAAGTCAAGGCGTGCCGGGATTGGCCGGAGAATCGATAGCGTCGGCCGTCGTTTCCTACGAAAGAGGACTTGTGGATGGGGTGCCGCCCCCCAGCGGCGCGGCGGAGAGGCCAGGAAGGCGGCAGAGGCTGGCTTGCCCCGCCCCTACGTGCTTTGAGACGCGCCGCGGGAAGGGGGCGGGGCCGCGTGAAATGGACAAGGGGGCGGGGCCGCTGGAAGGGGCGGGGCCGATCGAGGTTATCCCGCTCCTAAGCCCGGGCCTGCGGGCTCGGCCGGAGTCGGCGAGGGTGGGCGGCGGGGGTGTCGGGGTTGGCAGACGATGTGGGGCAGCGAACGCCTGGTGGGTGCGGGTGGGGCGGCCGTGACTGTGGCCTTCACCAACGCTCGCGACTGCTTCCTCCATTTGCCGCGGCGCCTCGTGTCCCAGCTGCACCTGCTGCAGGTAACGCGCCGGCCTCGGACCGGGCTCCCACCCGGAGGCTGGACACCTGGTCGGTAGTCAGGGGTCGGACGGGCCGAGCTTTCCAGGGACGCGGTGGCTCTCGGGCCTCTCCCGGCGGCGGGCCCGGGGCTGCTTTCCCCGCGCCGCTGAGCAGGCCAGACCGAGGGCCCGTCGAGGGCAGGGCAGGGCCGGGGCGGGGGCGCTGCCCGTGTGGTGCAGCCCGGGTTTAAGTTCACTGGCCTTATTCCAGCGCCTTTCAGTCGGTGAAACTGGGCTTTCTAACTACTTTATGCTCTGTTTTTGCGTTCACATACTACTCCAGGTTGGAAAGCTCTTGAGAAGTCCTTTGTTTTGTTGTTTGTTTTTTAAAAACCTTTCCCGCCAGAGATTTCCAGGTGCCTGCGCGGCTGTGGTGCGGGCCCAGCGGGAGGGAGGGAGGGAGGCTTGGTTTGTTTGCTGCCGAGCGCCGCGTCCCCCCGGCGGGCGGGGGTCGCGGGATGGAGGCTCGGACCCCCTCGGAGGCGGGCCGGGCACGGGCGAGGGTTCTGCCGCCCGAGATGTGTGTCCTTAACAGTATTTGGACCACGGCTGTCAGTTGCCTTTTTAGAGGTTGTGATTGTGATTCGTGGCTCTGACCACTGGCACAGATACCGCGTCCTACTTTCATAACTGAAAACGGGCACCTGGCCTGCGAGTTGGAGTGTTTATGGGGCGAAAGGCTGGTAGATGGGCAGGCTTGCCTTCCTGGTTTCAGAAGGTGTGGCAATTACACGAGTATGGCAGTGGAGCCAGTGGTACTCTTGTGCTGGTGGAAGGTCTTGTTTTTAATTTGTAAAAGCCGCCAACATCTGTGAGGTGCAATTAAGCGAAGCCCAATAGAAGGAGGTACACCTGTATTTGAAATCCGTGCAATCCCTGGATGTGTGGTAGCCGCCACTGGCTAATGCAGGAAATGTGTAAGATTTTGCAAAATTTTCAAAAATAATTTCCACCTGAGCTTCTTCTCGGTATCTGTTTTTTCTAGAACAGCAATTTTCAACCCATGTTCCGCAAGAATTTTTAAAACATGCAATACCTGACTATGAAGGCAGGGGCACTGACCTCTTTCCCCTTAAGATTGTCAAGTTAAAAGATGACAACAGCCAACACAACAATAGCCATCCGGTGTGAATGAATCAAAATCATATCTACTTTTTGTCACATCGGCAAAAATTATATTTTTTGGTGTGCTGCAGAATTTTAGTAATTTATGTGTACGATGAGATGAAAAAGGCTGAAAATCTCAGTTCTAGATTATTCTCCCCCCCCCGCCCCCCATCTATTCAGCAGATCCTTCCGTTATTTCTTTTCCCATAAAGCAGGCGATCTTTTGGCCCTGACAAGCTTCATTCCTGGCTGGAGACTAGTCACTATCGCCAAATCCTGGGTAGACTCTGCCCTGTGCTGTGTCAGCTTGCTTTGACGATTTTCAGCCTTTCAGTCCCCACCTGCGTTTAAAATAACAGACCCCCTCCACCTAATGAGATTATAGGACTGCTCTCTTACAGTAACTAATAATTTGATCCCAGTGTGAATGCTATGTCATGGGCACTATTGGCATTTGACGCTGGATAATTTTTTGTTGTGGGGTTCTGTCCTGGGTATTGGAAGATACTTAGCAGCATCACTGGCCTCTGTCCCTTAGGGGCCAGTGGTACTCCTCCTCCCGGTGATGACAAACAAACATGTCTCCAGACATTGCCATATGTCTCCTGGCGGACAAAATCACCCCCAGTTGAGAACAACTGCTTTAACTCAGTTTTCTGTATTCTGGGCTCAATACTTGCTGTGATTGATGAAATAGGGGAGAGAATTTATATCCACACTGAATACAAACAAATGAACCTAAATCACCTTCCAGAAGTGGCCAGGTACAGATTTGTCATTTCTTTTGTGTTAGCCTGAAATAACCTGGCTGGTCCTAAGGCATTGCAACCAATGGTTTCACCTGGAGGTTTGGCCAAAAGCAGGCAGTCGATGGTATGTTGATTAGATTAAACTGGAAAAGGGGCTCCTTTCTCTCCAGCCTGTCCTTTTTTTCTCTACTGAGTGCCCAGGGGCTCTGTAGTCCAAGTGAAAAACTTTTGACATAAAAATGAACATTATTAATCTGCAAAGTTTACCAAATTCAGCTGAACATATATAGGATGACTTTATAGGGCTGGTTACTACATTTTAACCAAATGAATAATTGAAGTATTTTTCCTGTTTAATAAAGTTGAGTTCCTCCTTTCCAGTGAGTTGATGGAATTCTCCTTTTTGATATTTCAGGGCATATTTTATTTTTTTAAATATATTTTTATTGATTTCAGAGAGGAAGGGAGAGGAAGAGAAAGATAGAAACATCAATGATGAGAGAGAATCATTGATTGGCTGCCTCCTGCACGCCCCCCACTGGGGATCAAGCCCACAACCCTTGACCAGAATGGAACCTGGGACCTTTCAGTCCGCAGGCCGAAGCTCTATCCACTGAGCCAAACCGGCTAGGGGGCTCAGGGAATGTTTTATATTTCCTCACTTAGCACCTTTGGTTTTATTTAAATCCTCACCTGAGGATATTTTTTCTGTTGATTTTCAGAGTGGAAGTGGGAGAGACACACACAATGATTGGTTGCCTCCTGCACCCCACGTAGGGGTGGAACCCAAAACTGAGATACATGCCCTTGACTGGGAATCAAACCCGGGACCCTTCGGTCCATGGGCCAATGCTCTAACCACTGAGTTAAACCAGCCAGGGCAGCATCTCTGGCTTTAAAAGTTACTTCATATGAAATACAGGAATTGATTTGGGCTATATCTCACTGACTGATGAAACCCCATAGAAAGCATCTGGGATTGGTCAACTTCACTCTTGTAACCTCAGCTCCTACAGTTACAGCTGACATAGTAACTTAGGGCTTTTGACTCCAAATCTAGGGCTCTTTCTATTTGACCACACTACTCAGTAGAAAGATTTTTGTCAGCCAGAACACTGGGACTGTCCTGTGAAGAATTGTGAGAAAAATTACACAACTAAGTGATACACAATGATTTTTTTAAAGTAGAGAACAGTTGCTTTAACTCACTCACTTTGTCCTTTGAAATTTGTTCTGTTTAAAGAAACACAATAAGCAGCCTATTACCAGTTTTGAAATAGTAAAATATATCAATGGATTTATTATTTAATAAATTTAGTGGATTTATTTTGATGCAAGTAAATGAATTTAATAATACTAAAAGTTCCTGATATGTTAAGTGTCAGTAGCTATGCATGAAATTCTTTCGTTTTATTAAAAAATGATCTATGTAAACATGCTTATGATAAAATGGTAAGGGGGGCGGAAAGGATACTAAATCATGACTATAATATTCAACTGTGTAAAAAATTGTTACCAAGGGGAAGGAGGGTCAGGAAGGAGGAAGAGGGCAAAGGGGGTCAAATATCTGATGACTAAAGGAGACTGGACTTTGGGTGGTGAGCACACGATGGGGTATTAAAGATGTGTTATAAAGTTGTACACCTGAAATTGATATAATTTATTAACCCACGTTACCACAATACATGTGCTTAGAAAGGAGGATTAGCCAGAAATAGAATTGTTTGCGTGATTTTCTTTTTGTGAAGGAAATATCAATAACTACTGTTTCTCCTTCCATGTTTATATATTTTCTAAGGTTTCTATGATGGGTTTATAATTCTTTAATCATAGAAAATATTGTTTTAATCCTTAGTCACAAACTTACATATTTTATGTAAATACTCTTACTGAGAATAAGTGTTATTTTGTTATTTTTTTAACTTATAAATGTTCCCATAGTTCTAGAACTTTAAAAAATTTTTTTAAGAAGCTGCATAATATGAAATTTCTGGAAGTGCACATAAGAAGCTATTAACAGTAATTACCTCTGGGGACAGGGATCTGCCCTTACATGTTATGCTTTTGTACTTTTATCATGTGCATTTACTCTTCTAATAAATAGTTATATTTTTAATAATCATGATATGTTACTGACTTATACTTTACTAAAATAGTGAATGTGTAGCTTATTTAATAATCTCCATATTGATAGACACTCTTAAGCCAATCCTAAGTTGTTATTATTACAGAAAATACTGCAGAGATATGTTCTGCTGTAGGTTTTTCTTCTTTGAATCATTAATTCAGAATATATATCTCAAGGCTATATAAGTTCATTGGCTACCTATTGCCATTTTGAATTTATAATGCCATCATAGAAATGTAAGTGTATGCTTTCACCCATAGTATCACCAGTGTTGGGTGTTGAAAATGATTATAGTGTTTTGGATACTATGATAGAGGTGGATAACAGAGAGCAATCAACTATCTGTACAACTTTTTTTGTTTGTAGTTTTACCATTTATGTGAATCCAGAAAAGTATGTAAAAACTTTCAAAACCCTTCTCCCCCATTTTTAATTTCTTGAATAAATAGAATCAAGCTATCGAAGTAGCATGGGGTCACCAGCCTGCATTCTTGAGCTGGGTGGAAGGCAGGCATTTTAGTGATCAAGGTGAAAATGTGGCTGAAATTAACAGACAAGTTGGTCAGAAACTTGGACTCTCAAATGGGGAACAGGTAAGCATAAAATGTGATGACAGTGACTTTCTTCTGATATCACATAATATAGTGATGGAAATAAAATGTAAAGTTCAGATTTTTTTTTTAAGGAGGAGAGATGACAACTTGTATGCTACTATAATTAGTCCAGAATATTCAACTTGACAACATATACCATTGTTAACTCATCTACAGTGTACTCTATTTTAAAGTCACTATCTTGTAGTCTACTGTGCTCTCTAGTTGATTTTGTATTCTGTCTATTTTACTCACTTTTCAGGTTCCCTAATTTTGTTTTTGTGCATTTATTTTTGCTTTATAAAATGAATAGTTGCAAATGGTATTTATATACTGGATCAGGTCACGACTTGATGACACTATTGTTTCTTCTTGCTTTTTTTAACTTACATTTTTAAAAAGTGCTTTTTATTTTAGTTTTTAAAAAATGTCTTGAACTAGGATGTATTTTCCTTTTTGTTATAATTTATTATGAAATAATTTTTCCTAAAATGCTGAGTATATCAAGGCCTAGCTAAAAATAAGTATTAATATTGGTCAAATGAAGGACTACACACTCACACATACTCACACACTCATACTCTCTCTCTCTTAATCACATACCTAAAGGTAGAACTTATTTTTCAGGGATACAAAAATGTCTTTTAAAAGTAGTTTTATATTTTTAATCTTTTCCAGGTGTTTCTCAAGCCATGTTCCCATGTGGTGTCTTGTCAACAAGTTGAGGTGGAACCTCTCTCAGCAGACGATTGGGAGATACTGGTAAAGAATATAAAATAAGAACTATTCTAGTTTAATATTAAACTACTTCACAATATCTGTGTCTTTGGATTTCTCTGAGCTTCATCCTATAGTCTGAGTTGGTTTGAGTTATAAGAATGACTTGAGATTTTCCTACTAGATATGGAATAGACAAAATGTAAAGTGAGTTGATCTTTTTGTTGTTGGTTCTAGGAACTGCATGCTGCTTCCCTGGAACAGCATCTTCTAGATCAAATTCGAATAGTTTTTCCAAAAGCCATTTTTCCTGTTTGGGTTGATCAACAAACTTACATATTTATCCAAATTGGTAGGTGCCATCATACTGTACGACACAGTATTGAGTCCAGAGCAGAGGTGAACGTGCACTAATGAGCTTTATTTTCTATACAGTTGCACTCATACCAGCTGCTACTTATGGAAGGTTGGAGAATGACACCAGACTCCTGATTCAGCCAAAGACCCGCCAAGCCAAAGAGAGTACATTTTCAAAAGCAGATAATACACGCGAAACATTTCACAATTATAGAAGAGATCATAAAGGATTGGCAAAAGAACTCCAAACCAAGCAACTTCAGTCAAATACTAGAAGCGTCACTGGGTGTAATGAAACAGATCCCGAGGATACAGTGGACTCACCATCAGTCCCAAGCTTATGGTCTATGATAGGAAGCATCTTTTCTTTTGGGTCTGAGAAGAAACAAGAGACCTACTGGGGTGTAACTGAAATCAATGCATTCAAAAATATGCAGTCACATGTTGTTCCTCTAGGAAATATTTTCAGAGTGTGTAAATCTCAGCCTCCCAGTATATGCAACGCATCAGCAACGTCTGTGTTTCACAAACACTCTGCCATTCATGTATTTCCATGGGACCAAGAATATTTTGATGCAGAGCCCAGCTTTACTGTGACCTATGGAAACCTAGTTCAACTGCTTTCTCCAAAGCAACAGCAAAGTAAAACAAAGCAAAATGTCCTGTCACCTGAAAAAGAGAAGCAGGTGTCAGAACCATTAGATCAAAAACAAGTTAGCCCAGACCATAGTCAAGTAGCGGGTAAGACCTGTGTGCTAAAGGTAGTCTGGAATGGACTTGAGGAATTGAAGAATGCTATAAAATACACCAAAAATGTAGAAGCTCTTCATCTTGGGAAAGTCTGGGTTAGTATAAATTTTATAATTAGGGAGGAAATAATTGTATGTTGTTTGAACTTCCCCAAATTATGAATTAGAATAATGTTTTATATGTAAATTGAAAACCAATATAATAAAAAGTATCTAAAATCCCTTCAGGGACACATTCTGATTGTAGGGTGAAGTCCTTGTTTGGGTAATGATTGTGTATTTTCTGCCTAAGTAAACATTGACAGTAAAATCTTAGGCACAGGCCCAGAGAGGTCAAAATTACTTGCCAGGGATTAAATAGCTAATAAGTAGAAGTAGGAGTCAAACCCAGGCAGGGCTACTCTAGAGTTCATGCTTAGATTGGGATGCCCTATAAAGCCTCACATCTGTAATGCCTGCAGAATGTTTGTTTCCAAGTTCTTAAAAGCAAAGAAAGGATTTGTTATGTATTGGGGGGAATGCCCAGTGTAAGGAGAGGCCCATGGCTGCCTCTGACAGCACCTGGATTGCAATGTGCCCAGAAGCTGCTTACCTTGTTGGTATCGACTCACTTGTGTGTGACAGGAGAGAAAGTAGAGCAGCTAGTGTGCCACCCTCTCTTCCTGGCCTCAAATATGAATGCTGCACTTATGTGAAATGAGTCTCGAGCCCCATTTATTTGAACCTAATTTTGAACCATTATTGTAAAGTAAAACTTTATGGTGAAAAAGGGAAGAAATTATTAAGATAGTGAAGAAAAGTAGGAAGGGGTGGGGACTTCCTTTGTAGATTTCTTTTACTCTCAAAGTGGAACCTATGATCTTTATGCAGGCAACTTACAAAATTTTAATCTCTGATCTACATCTGTTTCTAAAGCACTGGACCATTGCCTCATTATTTTCTGTGAGCTCGAAACTCAGTTTAGGAGACCCCACTGCATTGTCCAAGGCTGAACTTGTTATGACTTATCATCTTTATTAATGGTTCTGCCATGAGGTGTGAATACCCTCTTATTTCCTTGAAATTGTGTGATGAGGACAGGGTGAAGGAGTGATGATAGTAAAGTCTTGGGGACCACAGAAGAGAGCAGTGAGGAGTGTGTACTTCGCACCCTATTTTAAAGGTTGGGAGCCATGGCCAATAAGGATGCCAGTAGTTTCCATCAGGTACTCAAACAGGCTTGACTTGATAGGTTGACATTGAGCACATTCTGAAGAGGTTGTTGAAAGAAAGAAATGTAGGAGGAAATTGAAATGTTTGTGATATAACAATACCTGAATATCTGTTTATACTATGAATCATGATAACATATAATTTCACCTGAATTCATAAAAGTTAATATGAATATCTATGCTATGGAATATTTTTTAATCAAGCATTAAACATAGTTATATTTTTGTTTATTTTATAATTTCAGATTCCAGATGACCTGAGAAAGAGACTAAATATAGAAATGCATGCAGTAGTCAGGATAACTCCAGTGGAAATGATCCCTAAAATCCCAAGATCTCTAAAATTACAACCTAGAGAAAACTTAGTAAGTTAAAATTTATATGTCACTAGTATATCACAATTGTTTTAGATGTGTTGTAAAATTTCTAGTTGCTGCCCTAACCGGTTTGGCTCAGTGGATAGAGCGTCAGCCTGCAGACTCAAGGGTCCTAGGTTCAATTCCGGTCAAGGGCATGTACCTTGGTTGTGGGCACATCCCCAGTAGGGAGTGTGCAGGAGGCAGCTGATCGATGTTTCTTTCTCATTGATGTTTCTAACTCTCTATCCCTCTCCCTTCCTCTCTGTAAAAAATCAGTAAAATGTATTAAAAAAAATTTTTTTAGTTGCCTTAGCTAAAGAATAATAATGCAGTACTCCTTTTTGTTAGAAGGGCAAATAAATCCGCCCACCCTTTATCATAGTAAAATAGGTGTAACATAAAAATGCTGTTTTACCATTTTTAGGTGTACAGTTCAGTGGCATTAATTCCATTCATAATGTTGTGCAGCCATCATCATTATCTATTTCAAAAACTTTTCCATCACCCCAACAGAAACTCTGTGCTCATTAAGCAGTAACTCCCTACCCTCACATCCCCCAGATCCTAGTACCTCTAATCTATAGTCTCTGTGAATTTGCTTATTTTAGATATGTCATATAAGTGGAATCACATAATATTTGTCCTTTGTGTCTGGCTTATTTTACTTACATGTTTTCAAGGTTCATCCATGTTGTAGCATATATCGAACTTGATCCCTTTTTATGGCTGAATAATATATATATATCACATTTGGGTTATTCATTGATCAGGTTTTTTGTTTTTTGGTTTTTGTTTTATCCATTGATCTGTTGGTGGATACTTAGATTGTTCCCACCTTTTTGGCTATTGTGAATAATGCTATGAATGTTGGTGTACAAGCATCTGTTTGAGTCCCTGTGCTTTCAGTTCTTTTGGTATATATCTAGGAATTAAATTGCTAGATCATGTGTAATTCTGTGAGTAACTTTCTGAGAAACAAAGAGTCTTTAATAAACAGTACACTTATATATGTTGTGCCAATACAAATATGATCCGTTTTGGCTTTTAAAAAGTTGACATTTTTGCCACATTTATGTAATTTCAAACACTTTCTCCCATGTTGTTTTAGTATTAATCTTTCAGCCTCAAAGAGTGCTAGACTGTTTTACTTTTCTACTCTGTTAATTCTTTTTTTTTTTTTTTAAATATATTTTATTGATTTTTTACAGAGAGGAAGGGAGAGAGATAGAGAGTTAGAAACATCGATGAGAGAGAAACATCGACCAGCTGCCTCCTGCACATCTCCCACTGGAGATGTGCCCGCAACCCAGGTACATGCCCCTGACCGGAATCGAACCTGGGACCCTTCAGTCCGCAGGCCGACGCTCTATCCACTGAGCCAAACCGGTTTCGGCTACTCTGTTAATTCTTTAGAAACTGTTGTGTGCCTGTAGAATGTGAACATCTTCCTGGTTTTGTTTGGTAAGGTGTACATTTTATTAGCAAGATAAGGTGTTAAAAGAAAGATGTTAAGGTTAAGGTCAGCTATTAGTATAATTTGTTACTTTTCTTTTCTTTTTTTTTCAGCCTAAAGACATAAGTGAAGAAAACATAAAAACTGTGTTCTCTTCATGGCTACAGCAGTCTACTACAACCGCACTTCCTTTGGTAATATCAGAGGAAGACTATATTAAGCTGGAAATTAAAGATGGTGTGTAAATTTGTTATTTTGATATTTTTCCTATTGAAGAAGTCATAAAATTTTTTCATTGTTTTTCCAACTTGTCACATGTGTGAACAGGAAACATAACAGTGGTAATTAAACAGATTTTACATACCAAAGAATGCCTCTAGTTATATTTAGATAAATTTGATATTTAAAATCTTGTAGTATTTCATCTCAGCTTCAGTACTATACGTTTATTACTTTCTTTTCCATAGGGTTGAAGGAGTTTTCTCTGAATATAGTTCATTCTTGGGAAAAAGAAAAAGAAAAAGAAAAGAATATATTTCTGTTGAGTACTAATCTGCTGCAGAAGATCACAATACAAGTAATTACATCCTATTGAACATTCAATGAAATTATATTCACTTGTAACTCCTTGCATGCTAAAGTGTATTAGAAGCGCAAATGATAAAATAAGGAATAACTTGATTTAAAATATTTTATTCTATAATCTCTTTAACTTACCTAAATAAATTGTTGATTTATCCTAAATTTAAAATCAATTCCTCAGCATAGTTTAGTTTCAGAAGTAGACTTGATGGTGTTAACTGGTAAATGGATCATGATTTAAAATTCTTCCTGTATTTGAAACAAAGGAAAAGTTAGCTTTAGTGTTTTGAGTTTTAAAATTCAGATTTTTACTTGCAGTTTTGCTGCACAATTCATATTATTATAGCAATTCGTAAATTCTCAGCTCTTTACAAATATTATCACTTTTCTTCCAGAAGTATTTTTAAAGTGGTTATTTTAGACTATTATGTTTTAGTTAGGATACTTGCTGTTGTCATTGTAAAACTGAAGATGCTGAAGTCATTTGGAATTTCAGTGGTTTGGAAGTAGACACTGTTTCTCTACTTTTAAAATTTAATTGAAGGAATATGATTTAGAGAAAATACAAATAAATGTAAGAATTGTGAAAAGAATGACACAAATCAAATTTGCAAATAAAGATAGGTCTATAAAATGCATGAAGGAGTAACATTCTTTACTGCTTGTTGACCATAAATATTTGTGTTCCTTGGATGAGTAAATTATTGTTGTGAAGGCTATTTTAAGTAATGATCTTGCATGCACACTATATCTTTTCTCTCTGGTGTAACAATCAGCAATTCAGTTTTCTGGGACCCAAGAAAAACAGGCGAAGATACAGCTTTGAAATGTAAAACTGATTTTTCCTTGCTACTATAGGTCCTTCTAGATCCTATGCTAAAAGAAGAAAACAGTGAGGAAATTGACTTTATTCTTCCTTTTTTAAAGCTGAACTGCTTGGGGTAAGAAGTTATGGCCAAACTAGCATGTTTAGAGACATGTTCAACATTATCTCTAGCAGGGTTTTTATGTGTCAGTATTAAAGTAGATGTTAATGTCATTGAATAATCTTACTAATGCATTAGAAGGTATTTTTTCAAGGATTATTTATGTTTTCACACCTAGCTTAGTAATTTGCCTTGTCTTCTTAGATAACAAAGTCTGAAGCTTATTAAAAATTTTACTTTGAGATTTGATTGTGAGAAGAAAGCAACTAGATATGACCTGGATTATGTATGCTTAAATAAAACAATAATTCTTAGAGCTAATAAATTTATTGTGAAAGTTAAATTTGAAAACAGTTGAATGTTTAAAAATATTTCAAATTAAGTTATTCCTTTAGTATCTTATTAATGTATTAATTGGGATTATTTGTGTTTTCTTCAACTTTTAGACAAATCTGAAAGAACCTCTTAATTTTATAAATCACTTATACAGTATGAAATCACATATAAACATTACCTCTTAGAATTCTTCACAGAGGCTTTTAGTAGATGTAATAGTAGTGATTTGATTTCCTTTAATAGTATAGTCTGTAAATGTTTTATTAAAATAATTAAACCATAAAGTAATAATGTTTAAATATAGCATGATATTCATGTATAAAGTAAAATTTCTTTAGTTCAGTCTCTAATTTAGGAATTTCTGATATTATCAGAAGTAAATTGTCAGTCAGAGACAGGAAGTAGGTTGAAGTTCATGTTTTATAATCTACAGATCAAAGCTGGATTTCAAAGGCAATTTTTACGAGGAAATAAGTCTTCAAGTATCCTATACCATTTCAAAAGCACCCGTTTATGACTATGTTGATTACCAAACTGAAAATCATTTTGAGGGGTTATTTGTATATGTTAAGACAGATTCCTTAAGGAGTCCTATTTGGACAAACTTAGCTTTGCACATACATGTTTGAAAGTAAAAAACTAGTTTTAAAGCTGTACCTCAGATTTGGCATTAATTTAATATACTTTCAAATAAAGAAGAGTAAGATGTTCCTCTTTTAAAAATCATTAACTATCCTAGGAAGGAAAGTTTTGTAATTTTTTATAGCTAGATTTTATTCTGCTTCAGTGTTTTATCATGCAACAATTTACATATTTTGCAGAGGAGTGAATTCCTTAGGTGTATCCTCCATGGAGCACATCACTCATAGTCTCCTGGGACGCCCTTTGTCTCGGCAGCTAATGTCCCTTGTGGCTGGACTTAGGAATGGAGCCGTTTTACTCACAGGAGGAAAGGTATGAGGTTAAAATATGCTCATTTTCATTAATAACTTTTAATTCCTCTCTGAGTTCTGACCATCTGTTATATAGGGTTACTAGAGGACCGGTGCACACGGATTTATGCACCGGTGGGGTCCCTTAGCTGGCCTGTGGGGATTGGGCCGAAACTGGCTCTCTGACATACTCTGAGGGGTGCTGGATTACAAGGGGGCACAGGTCAAGCTGAGGGACCCCACTGGTGCACGATCGGAGCTGGGGAGAGACCGTGGGAGGGCTCCAGGGCATGTCTGGCCTGCCTCACCCAGTCCCGATCTGCCAGACCCCAGTAGCAAGCTAACCTACTGGTCGAAGCATCTTCCCCCTGGTGGTCAGTGCGCATGATAGCAACTGGTCAAACAGTTGGACACTTAGCATATTAGGCTTTTATTATATAGGATTAATACGAGATATGGAAAGCATTCATTCATTCAATATTTTTGAAGGCCTACTAATAGGTATTGGAAAGTGGTGATGAATAAGGTATCTAAGTTCATGAGAGTTATTAGCCTATAATTTTCTGTTTTTGTACTTTCTTTGTCTGGTTTTGCTGTCAGGGTAATAAAGAATTGAAATGTGTTTTCCTACCATTCTATTTTCTGGAAGAGGTTATATGAAATTGGTGTTCATTGTTCTTTGAATGGTAAAAACTCCAATAAAATCATCTGGACCTGGAGATTTTCTTATTGTTAACTTTTTAATTGTAAATTCAATTTTCCTTATTTATCTGTTTTTATCTTGGCAGACATTTGGTAGTTTGTCGTTTATGAGGAATTGTTCTATTCTAAGTTGTCGAATTTATGAGCATAAAATTGTTCTCAGTATTGTCTTGTCTTCTTAATGACTGCGGAATCTGCTGTGAAGTCCTGTTTCCTGATATTGGTGCTTTGTGTCTTCTCTCTTTTTAAACTTTGTCAATCTTTTTTTTTTTTTTTTTTTTTAAATATATTTTATTGATTTTTCACAGAGAGGAAGGGAGAGAGATAGAGAGAGTTAGAAACATCGATGAGAGAGAAACATCGATCAGCTGCCTCTTGCACATCCCCCACCGGGGATGTGCCTGCAACCCAGGTACATGCCCTTGACCGGAATCGAACCCGGGACCTCTCAGTCCGCAGGCCAACGCTCTATCCACTGAGCCAAACCGGTTTCGGCGACTTTGTCAATCTTGTTAGAGGTTCCCTGGCCTTTTAAAGGGCTTGTAGTTTTATTTTCTTCTAAAAGTATTGTCACCAGGGGTATAGTTTGATCTTTCTGAGTCTTTATGCTTTTTTGCAGTTCAACATTTTAAGGCTTTTAAAATTTCTGTTCACTTTTAACTCTAGTATAACCTTTTTTCCTGTTACTAGCCCAGTTGCTTTCTTCTGATTTTTGTTTAAAATATAGCAACTACTCCAGTAATCTACGTTTCTACCTCAGGAAACTAGAAAAGGAAGAATAAATGAAATTCAATGTAAGCAGAAGAAAATAAATAATAATTAGAGCAGAAATCAATGAATTGAAAACAGGAAATCAATAGAGAAAATATATGAAACAAAAATACCTGGTTCTCTGAAAAGACCAATGAAATTGATAAGCATCTAGCCAAGCTAAGAAAAAATAAAAAGAGAGATGATCTAATGTACAGCATGGTGATAATAGTTAACAGTACTGTATTATATACCTAAAAGTTGCTAGGAGAGTAGATCTTAAATGTTATCACCACAAAAAAGAAATAGTAATTACATGAGATGATGGAGGCATTAATTAACCCTACTGGGGTAGTCAGTTTCCAGTAAGTATACTAAATCATCATGTTGTATAACTTACCGAAAGTTATATGGCAATTATAGCTCAATAAAGCTGGAAAAAGAGAAGAGGAAAAAGTATTTTTAATTTATCATAAGAACAAGAAAAGGCCATGATAAAATTTGCATTATTTAAGCTAAAGTGGAGCACACAAAAAAACAATGTGCACAAATTGTAAACCAAATGGATTGTTATAAAGTAAACCTCCTGTGTAACAGCCTAATAAAAAATTAGAACAAACACACACGGGGGGAGAGAGAGAGAGATGGAGAGAGAGAGAGAGAAAGAAAGAGAAATAAATTACCAGTATGTGAAATGAAAGGGGGGTATTGATAAATTTCCCATGCACATTAAAAGGATAATAAAGTGCCCTGGCCAGGTGGCTAGATTGGATGTAGCATCCTCCCATTTACCAAAAAGTTGCAGGTTCGATTCCCAGTCAGGGCACATACAGGAGGCAACTGATGGATGTTTCTCTCATCAGTATTTCTCTCTCTTCTTCTCTCCCTCTCTCCCACCCTCCCACCTCCCTACTTCTCCCCCGCCCCCCCCCCCCTGTCTAAAAATCAATTTAAGAAATGTATCCTCAGGTGAGGATAGAAAAAAAGATAATAAAATAGTAATAGTAATGAAAACTCTCTGTCCACAAATATGATGATATAGATGAATAGAGCAATTCCTTTGGAAGACAAGCTGCCAAAACTCACACAAGAAGAAACGGACAATATAAAAAGGCCTATATCTATTAAAGAAATTGAGTCAATAATTAATAGTCATCCAGAACAGAAAGCACCAGGCCCCAGATGGGTTCATGGGTTAATTCTGCCAAACAAATAAGAAATAATACCACTTCACTACAGTCTCTTTCAGAGGATACAAGCAGAGATAATACTTCCTAACTCATTCTATTGGGCCAGCATTTCCCTAACACTAAAACCAGACAAAGACATTACAGGAAAAGAAAACTACAAACCAGAGTACCTCTCATAAACATAGATACAAAAATTCTCAACAAAATATTAGCAAATCAGATCAATGTGTGAAAAGAATTATATGCCACAATCCAGTTGGCTTTATCCCAGGTGTGCAAAGCTAGTAAAATATAGCAGATACTCTGTGGTTTCTAGATTATCTATGTCAAATTTCAAAATGTATCATGGTAGAATATTATTTTTGAAAAAAGGAATTTCCTACTGACTCAGAAACCAAAGTCTCATGTAGGATAGTGTGGCTAATAGGGAGAACAAGCAAAGACCTGGATTTGAGTCCCATGTCTCTCATGTACTTACTGGCCCTGACTTCAGGCATTTTTTAGTGTCTTATTTGCCTTCTTAGAATGACCTCATTTAAGGAAATAATATACACAAAAAGGCTCTGTAAACTAAAAGTGCTGTACAAATGTGAATTATTTTCAGTAAGGAGAAAAAGCCCTCTAACTAGGCAAAATGATTATGACTGGTGGGACCTATCCCACAACACCCCTAATTTCTTTTTGAAACCCATGGACTTCAGATATAAATGTAATTCTGTAAACTATGATGATGGTAGTGTTTGTTGAGTGCCTGTTGAATTTCAACTTTGCATCAAAACCTTGGCTGTTTTTTTAGTCCACAATAATGAAAAACAACATATTAGAATAATGTAGGGTTGCTAAAGCTAGGCAAAACAACAGTGGTAAGAAATAATAGTAGTATGGGGGAAGAAATCAATATTTATTAAAAGAACTATAAAAATCTACCAGTGTTGAGCTTTTTAAGGGGGCACTCTAGCAATACTTAGCAAAAACAAAGGTTTTGATGTAGAATTCTGCTTCTAGAAATTTATCCTAAAGGTATAATCTGACAAATAAGTAAACATATGTATGTATGTGTATATTTATTTTAGCTTATAATAATTAAAAATTGGGAGCAGCATAAATATGCACTTAAGAACGGGCTTTTTGAACGTTGTGGTCCAATACATCCCACAGTGGTGGTATACTAGGGAGCAGATGCTGCTCTATATTTGTTGATAAAGAGGACGGTGATTTACTGCAAACTTGCATGAGTACTGTAATCCCATCTTTATAAATTTGCGTAAATGTTAGTGGAGTGACTGTAAGGATGACATATCAGAACACTTGGCAAAGGGTACTTCTGTGTGATGGGATGATTACCAGAGATTTTTTAGCTTTCTCTACTAAGTATTTATAATTATTATGTACTAGAGGCCTGGTGCACAAAAATTTGTGCACTGGGGGCAGGGGGTCCCCCAGCCCGGCCTGTGCCCTCTCGCAGTCTGGGACCCCTCGGGAGATAATGACCTGCTGGCTTAGGCCTGCTCCCGGGTGGCAGAGGGCAGGCCCAATCCCTAAATGCAGCCCCTGGTCAGGCTCAGAGCAGGGCCGATTGGGGAGTTGGGGCACCGCCCCGTCATGCACAGAGCAGGGCGGATCGGGAGGTTGCGATGCCACCCTCAGTCACGCTCAGGGTAGGGCCGATTGGGGGGTTGGGGCACCGCCCCCTGTCACACTCAAGGCAGGGTCGATGGGGAGGTTGCGGCGCCACCCCGTCACACACAGAGCAGGGCCAATCGGGGTTGGGGCGCTGCCCCCTGTCACTCACAGAGCAGGGCCCATCAGGGGGGTTGGGGCTCCGTACCCTGTCACACACAGAGCAGGGTCGATCAGGGGGTTGGGGAGCTCCCCCCTGTCACACACAGAGCAGGGCCCATCAGGGGGTTGAGGAGCTCCCCCCTGTCACTCACAGAGTAGGGCCAATAGGGGAGCTGGGGCACCGCCCCCTGTCACACACAGAGCAGGGCGGATCAAGGGGTTGGGGCGCTGCACCCTGTCACACTCAGGGCAGGGCCAATGGGGAGGTTATGGCTCTACCCTGTCACACACAGAGCAAGGCCCGTGGAGGGGGGTTGGGGCGCCACCCTCTATTACCCACAGAGCAGGGCTGATCAGGGGGTTGGGGCGCCGCCACTATCACACTCGGGGCAGGGCCGATGGAGAGATTATGGCTCTACCCTGTCACAGAGCAGGGCCCGTGGGGTGGGGGGGTTGGGGCGCCGCACCCTGTCACAGAGCAGGGCCGATCAGGGGGTTGGTGCGCTGCACCCTGCCACACACAGAGCCGCAGGGCGATCAGGGGGTTGGGGAGCTCCCCCCTATCAGGCACAGAGGAGGGCTGATCAGGGGATTGGGGCGCCTTCCCCTGTCATGAACAGAGCAGGGCGGATAGGGAGGTTGTGGCCCCGCCTCCTGTCACACACAGAGCTGCAGGGCGATCAGGGGGTTTGGGTGCTGCCCCCTGTCACGCTGATTCCGGTGCCGGGAGCCTCGCTGCTCCGCTGATCCCGGTGCCGGTAGGCATATTACCCTTTTACTATATAGGATAGTGCACGGGTAGGGGCTGGCTGGTTGGCCCTGAAGGGTGTCCGGGATCAGGGTGGGGGTCCCCACTGGGGTGCCTGGCCAGTCTGGCTGAGGGGATGAGGGTGGTTTTCCGGCTGGCGGGTGACTAAAAGCTCCCAACCGCTCCTTGTTTTCTTTTTTTTTTTTTTTTTTATTCTGGGCCAGGTTTAGCTCTGAGGCCTCGCTGCTGAAAACATTGATACAATGTTGCGGTCCGGGGCTGACTGAAAGCCGGTTTCTGGGGTTTTGTTTAGCTTCTATATTTGCAACATAGTACATAGTTGCTTAGAGTTGCAGCTGAGAGGCTGGCAAGTTAGGCGGGGAACGTTGGAGTCCGCAGTCACTGGAGCAAGCAAACCTCCCTGCTCGCTTCAGTGCATGGCTGCCGGCCGCCATCTTGGCTGACAGTTAATTTGCATAAGGATATGCTGATTAGCCAATGGGAAGGGTAGTGGTCGTACGCTAATTAACATGTTTCTCTTTTATTAGTGTAGATGTTCTAAAAATTATTTTATAATCAGGAAAAAGTTAAACTTTTACTTAGGAAAAAAGTGCACATTGGATCAAAACCCTGTACAACCTGGAGTTACCTCATGTGAAAAGTAAACTGTTCTACCCACCTTAATAGTCTCTGCTGGCTTCATTGTACCCTAATTGGTCAAGTTACGCTGTACCAAGAAACTGAATTAAAGTTACAGTTTATTTAAGATAATAAGAGAAGTGGGTAATATTTTTCATTAAAAATAATTGAAATTAAATAGGAATAAGTTTTATTTATCTAAAATAATTGTTGAATGTTCATATTATTTCCTCCTATTAATAAATAATGAAGCATTACCTGTTTTTAAAGAGAAAGATTTACATATTAGTGATGGTTTTAACTAACAAATTGTAAAAACCAAATTAGATGTTTATTTGCCATGTAGGCACTATAATGACATAGGATGCATACATACAGTTCCTGTAAGCTTTAAAAAAAAAGCCCTGCTTTAGTAGCAGCTGCATATCTCACATGGCAGCTAATTTGGTGTATACTCTTTTTTTTTCCTTTTTTTCAAAGCAATTTATTATTTTTAGTATTAGTACAAATTGAGGTTGGAGTTGGAGTGGGGAAGTGCCCCTTTTAGTGGGTTTATATTCCTGATATTGTGTTGTCATCGGTTTACCTTTAGTATGGTTATAGAATACTTGAATCCTGCTATTAAGGGTAGGAAGCTGGAACTTCCTGGTTTCTTTGTAGAATATAACGTGTCCTCTTTGCTAGACTTGAGTATTTAGGAAATAGTTTTTCCCACTTATCCTGCAGTGCTCTCTTACAAGTTCATGAATCCAGGTGCTCTCTCCTTCCTGTTACTTGTTACATGTCAATCACTGTAAAGTGATCCTAGAGTTCCAGGAATGTGGGTCACCGCCCCCCCCCCCCAGCTTTATTTAGCTATATTGTCATATAATAGTGTGTACTTGATTGATGAGGCTTAATTTTTGTGGTTGCCACAGTGCCAGGGGCTATTTCTGTGACTGACTATATTTCGAGTTCTTATGAGTTAATTATTTTGTAGGGCAGTGGAAAGTCAACTCTAGCCAAAGCGCTCTGTAAGGAAGCATTTGACACACTGGACGCTCATGTGGAGATGGTTGACTGTAAGGTTTTACGAGGTATGACTGTCCAGGTAGAAAAACAGATTATTTAAATGCTGTTATTGTAATAAATACAAATATCTAATCTTAAATTTCTTAAAAATTTAAATCTTTGGTTGGCTTTCTAATGTATTTAATAAAAATTTTTAAACTTTCCATATGAATGGAGGCCATTTTTTTTCTAGCCAAAACTCTTTGTAGACTGTATTCCTGAAAATGCCACTCTGAGAAAGTTAGTATTTAGAATATACTCTAAAGCAGGGGTGGGGAACCTTTTTACTGCCAAAAGCTATTTGAATATTTATAACATAATTTGAGGACCATACAAAATTATCAACTTAAAAATTAGCATGCTATATTTGGTCAAACATTTAATTAACTCACCCCTAATGCATTGGCAGGACCAGACCAAATGATTCTATTCCCCACCCCTGCTCTAAAGGGTATAAGTTATCCCTGAATTGTTATGGGAAACTGGCAGAGTGGTTGCCTCGGGAGGGAAAGTGAATAGAAGTGGACAGCGAAGTGAATTACAATTTACCAAATGCACTTCTGTACTTCTGTTAATTCTCACCTAAGGCTATTTTTCCATTGTTTTTTAGAAGGAGTGGAAGAGAGGGAAATAGAAATATCGATGTGAGAGAGAAACATTGATTGGTTGCCTCCTGCACAAGCCCCAACCAGGGCCCCAGCTGCGGAGGAGCCTGCAGCCAAGGCACGTGCCTGGAACCCAGGACCCTTGGTCCATAGGTCAACACTCTATCCAGTGAGCCAAACCAGCTAGGGCTGCACTTCTGTACTTTTAAAAGCCTTTAACATTGACATTATTATCTATTCAGTTTTTTTAAACAATTGGAAAGATTTTACTTTGAGTAGTTATTTTTTCCCCCTTGGCTACCTCTACCATAAAGTTCCAACTCATTGTTTAATTTCAGGTTGTTGTTTTTTTATCTAGTATATGGTAAGAAAGTAGAAATAGCTTGCAAAACCCATTATTCCATATGCTGTAAAGGTGGTTTTGGAGAGATTCCCCATCTCCCAGTCCTGTTTGAAGCCTCATGTGAAAATTTTGTTTTACAGCTAAATAACTCCTTACATTGGTTTATGATTTGGTATGTTTTCCATTCTTTGAAAATTAAGACTTTATAATTCACCAGGAACTTTAAAGCCAAATTTATTCTTCATATATAGCAATTCTAGGATCATTTGTGTTTGATTTTATCTAAATCCTGATCCCCTGTTCTCATTTACATTTTCCCACAATCTGCCTTTATTTTACTATTTTGTTATAAGCCACCTGAAATGCCATATGGAATGAGGTGAGGTATAAATACACACATTCAGAAATTATAGTAGCATATTCCTTTTTTTCAGTTTTATAAAATTCCTTCGTCCTTTGACGCTGTATTAATTAAACCATGTCAATGATTAACAAATTTTAAAAATTGGTATATTAACAAAATATGGATCAAATTTTAATAGTTAATATTGAGCTTTTCTAATGCTTTCAAAATGGTAGCCTGAACTTTCCCAGCCCTGAAATAACATTAACCACTCGATATCTTTTGTTTTAAGGAAAAAGGCTTGAAAACATACAAAAAACCCTAGAGGCGGCTTTCTCAGAGGCTGCCTGGAGGCAGCCTTCTGTTGTTCTGCTGGACGACCTGGATCTCATTGTTGGCCTGCCTGCTGCACCGGAGCACGAGCGGGGCCCTGAGGTGGTGCAGAGCCAGCGGCTGGCGCATGGTGATGGCAACACACCCATCCCTGGCTTCAGGCCCTTTTCTTTGTTTTTAGTCTTAATGGCAGATCTGCTCTCTTCAGAGAAAAGAATATATGCTGTTATGTATCGAGCTTCTGATAGCATTCTACACTTGTTCTGTATTAGCAAAAATCTGTAGAATAAGAGCAGTGTGGAAATTCTGCAACTTCATGATCAGGCTTTGGGGCCTTTTCATTCTCCTGTACTGATAAGAAATTGCTTAATTGTACAGATTTACTCTTGCTTTGTTCATTTGACAAATATTTGTCTATTGCTTGTGCAGTCTTTATTTTCAAAGTCTGGGAGAAGAGAGAAAAGTAAACAGACAATTTTAATTTAGAATACTGATAAAAATAATGGTAGCTGCCATGTGATGAGTGCCCTTTCTGGGCTACAGATTGCTTTGTACTCTACATGCAGATATTCTGGTTTTACAGGTGGGTAAAGAGACATTCAAAGAATAGGTAATTTGACCAGGGTGACCCAACGAGGAGGTGGGCGGTATACTCTGCTTGGAGTATTACAGGGCACTATAGGAACACATACCCCAAACTGGGGGTCGTATGAGGGTAAGGACTTGACAGGGAAGGCTTCTTGGAGGAGTTGATAACTGAGATGAGTTTTGATGGGGGAGTAGAAATTAGCATGAAGTAGCTTCATGCTAATACGAACCAAAGAAAGTATAGTCCACAGGCAAAGCACGGGTACAAGAATCATGGTATGTTAGGGAATAACCCATTGCTGGAGCTTAGAATTCAAGGAGAGGACTGGGGGCAGGGGCACTGGGTAGAGGATTTGGCAGCATTCAGCTGCCTCAAGGTTCTCAAGAGCTAAAATAGATACGAAATGCAACATAGTGGCTTGGGTTACTATAAACCGTGTTAATCTCACATTTGAATCCTATAGCATTTGCAAGGCTTGTAAGGATGGTGTTTAAGCGAATGCTGCAAATTCCTAGGTCAGGACTCAGATACACATTACTAATGCCTGGTTCAGTGTCGATAACCACCCAAACCTGCAAGTCCTGGGGTGGAAAGCGATTGTTCAGGAACTCATTGAGCTATATTTTGCTTTATTACAGAACACAATGTGGAAAGTTATTACCCTTCCATAATATTTATTTCAGAGACTCCTTTTCATTTACTGTATCGATCCAGAAGTAAGGAACTTCACTAGGCATTTTTCTGAGCATTCAGTGCCTCCTGTGTCTGCTCCATTAGATTGGTTAGAGCCAGGTCAAAAATTTTAGGTCCTTAGTAGATAAATGAGTGCATTGAATGAATAGAAGATTTAATTTTTAAAAAATATGAAGGAGACTAACCATTCATATTCCACCTTAGAGCATGACTTTAGATTATCATTATTTTTCATTTAAAATTTCTGTGTTTAGATTTACTAAGCTTTTACACTGTATTGCTTGATTCTAGCTTTGAACAATATTTTGAAAGAGTTTATTTCCATGGGAAGTTTGGTTGCACTGATTGCCACAAGCCAGTCTCAACATTCCCTGCATCCTTCACTTGTTTCTCCTCAAGGAATTCACATATTTCAGTGTGTCCAGCATATCCATCCTCCTGATCAGGTAACATACTGCTTGTGAAAATTGTTGAAGTATATCCTTTATGTAAATTGTTTCAATTTTATTGATTTATGGCTCTAAACGTATGCTTATGTTAGTGATCTTAAGAATATTTTAGACCCTGGCCGGATAGCTCAGTTGGTTAGGGCATCGTCCCAATACACCAAGGTTGCAGGTTTAATCCTCAGTCAGGGCACATGGAAGAAGCAACCAATGAATTCATAAATAGGTGGAACAAGAAATCAGTGTCTCTTTCTCTCTCTCTCTCTTTCTCTCTCTCTCATCAAATAGAAAAAAAATATTTGTTTTAAGAATATTTTAAAAGGTGACATTTGGTGCATATTGTGCTTAGAAACAATTTTCACGTATAACTGCCTGAAATGTGACTATGCACTTTCTGAGGAAATGGCTTTTTTGAAAACAGCATTTCTTCTTTTTTTAAAACTAGTTTTCTTTTTTTATTCCATTTAAAAGAAACAACCTAAAAATTCTGAACTGCTTCAGTTTTTTGGTGGAATGTGTAAGTACATCATGGAAATTGGGATTTTTCAGCTTTATTGACATATAATTTGACAAAATTGCATATATTTAAAGTGTACAACATGATTTGATACACATTGTGAAATATTTACCACAATCATCTTAACACATCCAACATCTCACATAATTGCTTTTTCAAGCATTTTTTCTTAATGAATAAGGGCAATGAGAATGCAAATAAATATCTTATAAAAATTTGATTAAACTTTTAAAAAATATGCTTTATTGATTTTTTAGAGAGAGAGAAAGGAGGAGGTAGAGATAGAAACATCAATGAGAGGGGAACATTTATAGGTTGCCTTCTGTACACAACCTGGATCAAGCCCACAACCTGGACATGTGTCCTGACCAGAAATCCAACCTGTGACCTCTTGGTGTATGAGTTGACACTCAATCACTGAGCCACACTGGCCAGGCAAACTGTTTTTTTGTTTTTTTTAACAGCACTAATATTTTGTATTCACTGATTTCAGCATCCAGTTCCAATGCGTGGGTCTTTTCCTCACACCACTAAGCAAATTCTTGGACACCAGCCGGGAGTCCTACAATTCAACTCAATTCTGACACTATCACAGACAGCCCTCCACTTCAGATGCTGATTTTAAGTCCAGTCCAATTTCAAGTCCTAGCATCTACCCTAAATACTCAGACCCTGCACTTTGACTGCATAAATCAGGGATTCCCACAGCCCCCTCCTTGAGTTCGATTAATATGATAGATCAGCTCACACAATTTAGGATACTAGTTTACTCCCTTGACTACTGGTTTATTACAGAGGATGTTGAAGGATATGAATCAACACCTAGATGAAAAGATACATAGGGTGAGGTCCTATCCTCACAAAAGAGTTTCTGTCCCATGGAGCTTGGGGCCCAGCACTTTGGCACACGGAAGTGTCTGGTTCACCAAGTAAGAAGCTCTCTGAACCTGCTCCTTTGGATTTTTATGGAGGCTTCATAAAATATTGGCATGATTGATTAAATCATTGGCCATGGGCAGCTAATTCAGTCTCCAGCCCCACTCCCCTTCTGGGAAGTCGGGAGGTTTCAACTCTCTAATTACAGTTGGTTCCCCTGCCAGCCAGCCCCCATCTTAGGTGCTTTCCCAAAGTCACCTCATTAACATAAACTCAGATGTGATTGAAAGGGGTTTGTTGTGAATGTCAGGACACCTTTATCACTCTCATCACTTAGGAAATTCAAAGAGTTTTAGGAAATCGGTGCCAGAAATGAGGACAAAAGCCAAATATATATTTCATATTATAAATCATGATTTCACAAGAACATAAGGCACATCGTCCCCTTTGGGGACTCAAGTTCATGATGGTTTATGTGGTGATAGCTCATCTGGGACTGGCAAGCACATTTTAACTTCTTATTTAAAATTTTTACCTAGCATCTACCCTAAATGCTCAACACCCCTGTGCTAACTAACTGTTATTGAAGAATATAGGTATTGACCTGCTCAGTTGGTTGGAGCATTGCCCCATGCACCAAAAGGTCGCCGGTTCAATTTCCAGTCAGGGCACCTGCCCAGGTTTCGGGTTCCATCCCTGGTCGAGGTATGGATTGGGGGGAATATGGGAGGCAGTTGATCAATGTTCCTCTCTCATATTGATGTTTTTCTGTCTCTCTTCCCTCTCCCTTCTTCTCTTTCTAAAATCAATAAATACATATCTTAAAAAAAGAGAATAAAATTATTATACCTGTTATTAAGTACTAGAGGCCTGTTGCACGAAGAGATTCATGCAGTAGGCCTTCCTTTCCCCTGGCTGCTGGCACTGGTTTGCCTCCGGCACCCGGGGCCCAGGCCTTCGCTCTGGCCGAGTTCTGGCCGGAGCCGGCCCCAGAAAACGTCAGGCTTCGCTGCTCCTCTGGCCCCGGAGCCGTCAGGCCTCGCTGTTCTGCCGGCCCCAGGGCCCTCAGGCCTCACTGCTCCGCTGGCCCTGGAAACGTCAGGCCTCACTGCTCCACCTGCCCTGGAAACGTCAGGCCTCACTGCTCCACCGGCCCTGGAAACGTCAGGCCTCACTGCTCTGCCAGCCCTGGGGACGTGAGGCCTTGCTGCTCCGCCGGCCCCAGGCCATCAGTCTTCGCTCCACCGCTTGGAGCCTACATATGCAAATTAGCCACCATCTTTGTTGGCAGTTAATTTGCATATCGCACTGAGTAGCCAATGGGAGGCGTAGCGAAGGTATGGTCAATTACCACGTTTGTCTGTTATTAAATAGGATAACAAAATGATAGTGGTTTTGGCCATTGAACATGTTTTTAAAAATAAGTTTTATAGGAACAAAAAAACACTCTGAAAGAAACCAGATTTTACTAAAAAAGGCTTTTCTTAATGAAGAAAGAAATAGCAATTATTTATCAATTTTTTTTATAACTTAGGTATAATTGAAGAAGACAAACTCATTATTTAAAATGTACAGTTTGCTCACTTTCTTTGGTTGTTGTTAATCCTCACCTGAGGATATTTTTCCCATTGCTTTTTAGAGAGAATGGGAGGGAGGGAGGGAAGGAGAGAGGGAGAGAGAAACATGGATGTGAGAAAGACACATCTATTGGTTGCCCCCTGCATGCACCCTGGCCTGGGTCAGGGATCAAACCTGCAACCCAGATATGTGCCCTTGACTGGGATCAAACCCAAGACCCTTCAGTGCATGGGGCAATGCTCTAACCACTTAGAAACATGGGCCAGGGCAAATTGGATCACTTTTAACACGTGTATATACCATGGCACCATCACCACAATTAGGGTAGCAAACATTTCCATCACTCCCAGAAGTTTCCTAGTGCCCCTTTGCAGTCCATCCCTCCCCCACTCCATCTGCAGACAATCACCAATCTGCTTTCTGTCACGGTAGATTATGCCAACCTGATAGTTCTCAAAGCATATGTACTAAAATTTACAGCTGAGCAAAAATTAGAAATTTGAATTTTGTGTTTTTTCTTTAGGAACAAAGATGTGAAATTCTGCATAATGTAATAAAAAATAAACTGGACTGTGATATAAACAAGTTCACTGACCTTGACCTGCAACATATAGCTAAAGAAACTGAAGGGTTTGTGGCCAGAGATTTTACAGTGCTCGTGGATCGAGCCATACATTCTCATCTCTCTCATCAGAGTATATCCACCAGGGAAGGTATGTTTTACCATTAACACCAAAATTTAAAATCTTCACTCCATGGTGGAGAAATGTAATTGTAGTAAGGCACGAATTAAATATATTCCATTTTAGTATTCAAATATGTAGTTGGTTGAGTAGAAGATTGGCATTGTCAGCTAAGTAGATGGCATCTTTTGAAAATTCATACGTAGATATCACTACCAAAAGAAGTTTTGTTTATTTTTAAACAGAATTGCTTTTAACAACACTGGACTTCCAAAAGGCTCTCCAAGGATTTGTTCCTGCATCTCTGCGAAACGTCAACCTGCATAAACCTCAGGACCTGGGCTGGGATAGGATTGGTGGGTTACATGAAGTTCGGCAGATCCTTATGGATACTATCCAGTTACCAGCCAAGGTACTTTTAAAAAATCAAGTACTTACTCCTAGAGATCCACTGAGTCACTGGCTTTATGTGTTGGCCTGCCCATTCTCAGTTTGATTCAACAAGTATTTTCTTAGTAACCAAAGAAATGTCCAGCACTATTTTTTTGGTACGCTAACAGACTTTTTAAATATCAGATGTACTCCTTGCCCATAAGAAGATTATAAAGAAAGTGGGGGTGGTATCTACATTAAATACTTTTTTAAAAAATATTTTTTTAAATTGATTTTAGAGAGGAAGGGAGAGAGAGAGAAACATCAGTGATGAGAGAGAATCATTGATTGGCTGCCTCCTGCACACCCCCCACTGGGGATTGAGCCCGAAAACTGGGCATGTGCCCTTGATCGGAATTGAACCTGGGACCTTTCAGTCTGCAGGCCGATGCTCTATGCACTGAGCCAAACCTGGTAGGGCACATTAAATACATTTTGATGTGAATTTCATAATTCTTATGTTTTGTGTGACTCATTCAGGTTGTACTAAAGCAAAATGAACTGTCAGCTGGGATTTGAACAGAAATAGGTAGGAATAACTGGGAGGTGGAGAGTCATCTAGGCCACAGAACTGATGGATGAAGCCACATTTCCAGACTCTGGGTGTCAGTCCTGGAAAGGCAGAGTGATCAGGCAGCATAGACCAAGCAGATGGCAGAATATAGGGGCAAATGTAGATTGTTCTTCAGATCACAAGGTAGTGACTAGGGGTCAGTGTGTTTGAATTGGAAACCTGAGAGAGAAGCATCATTGCATGAGACCAGGGACCTAGGCAAAGAGGAGAGAAATGGGTAAGGACCTCAGTTAATGTAACCAAATGGGAAATTTTACTATCTATTATCATTACCCAAGCCTTTCCATTATTTCTTCTCTTTCTTTGAATTTGCATAGCTGTCAGAACTTGCCCATGAACCATGTATGTGGAAGGCAGTATACTTATTAAAAGACTGGTTTTTATTTTCTTAATGTAGTACTTTTTTCTTTTAATCCTCATTTAAGGATATTTTTCCATTGATTTGTGAGAGAGACATATTGATTGGTTGCCTCCCACTCGTGCCCCTGCCAGGGCCAGGGATTGAGCCCACAACCTGGGTATGTGCCCTTGACCAGATTCAAACTGGGGACCCTTTGGTCCCAGGGCCGACGCTCTATCCACTGAGCAAAACTGGCTAGGGCTGTAGTACTTTTATAGTATTAAAAAAAAACGCACACAGAAAAAAATGGAAAGAAATTCTATGCAGCTACATGCACTTTGTGTAGAATGTGTTCCATGATCTAATCGGGGGAAAAATCTAAGGAGTTTATTATTTTGAGTGGTAATTTTATTTTCTATCATTGTTCTGTTAATAAAGGTGGCAATTATCCCTATCTGAATACTTATTGTATACATTGATCTTTGGCTGCTGCTTAGTCATTGGTTAGATCTGAGCTGTCATATTTTTGTATTTTTCAGTACCCAGAATTATTTGCAAACTTGCCCATACGACAGAGAACAGGAGTACTGTTGTATGGCCCTCCTGGAACAGGAAAAACCTTACTAGCTGGGGTAATTGCACGAGAGAGTGGAATGAATTTTATTAGTGTCAAGGTATGTTTTGCATTTGTCTTTTCTTTTTATTGAGGTAAAATTTATGTAATATGTAATTAACTATTTTAAAGTGTATAATTTAGTGGCATTTAATGCAGTCACAATGCTCTCCAGTTTCAAAACTTTTTCATCCCTTTCCCTATTCCCTCCTTTCCCTGGCAGCCAGTAATCTGCTTTCTGTCTCTATGGATTTGCCTATTCTGGACATGTCATATAAAAGGAATCATGAACTGTGTCCCACCTGTTGTGTCTAGCTTCTTTCGCTTAGCATGTTTTCAAGGGTCATCCAAGTTGTAGCATGTACTCTAGTCCTTTTTATGCCTGAATAATATTCCATTGTATGGATATGCCACAGTTTGTTTATCTGTTCATCACTGGACAGTTGGGTTGTTTCCATCTTTTGGCTATTATGAATAATACTGCTATAAATTGTCTACAAATTTCTGTGTGGACATGTTTTTATTTCTCTTGAATCTATATACCTTGGAGTGTAATTGCTGGGTGATATTTTAATTCTATGTGTAACTTTTTGAGGAATCGCCAAACTGTTTTTCACAATGATTCCAGCATTTTACGTTCTCACCAGTAATGTATGAGGGTGCTTCTTTCTCCACATTCTCGCCACCACCATTTAGGTTTCTTTTTTTTTTTTTTTTTAATTGACTTTTAGAGAATGGAAGGGGAAGGTAGAGAGGGAGAGGGAGAGAAATACCAATGTGAGAGAGAAACATTTATCGGTTGAATGTGCCCAAACTGGGGACCAAACCCACAATCTGGGTATGTGCCCTGATGGAGAATTGAACCCGCCATCTTTTTGCGACCGAGACAACGCTCCAACCAAGCTACACCAGCCAGAGCACCATTATTTTTTATGATTGTGGGTTAGTCTGATATTTGGGAAGCTAGTAGGAGCAGTGATCCATTTATTAAAGCTGTGAGCAAATTGAATAATGAGCCACCTGTCTTTTGTAGGGCTTATGCTCTTAAGGCAAATCTTCATGCTTTAAAAATGGAATTATACACAAATAGTCAAATCAAAGAGCACACTATAGTTGAAGGGAGAAGAAAACCTAAAAGACAAGGACTGTAGACCACAGTGAGGCAGGAAGCTGGGTTTGTGGTTCTCTTACTGATGGCTATTTCATCTTCACTTGTGTCACACTAGGTCTGAGTTTTTTCAGATACAAGGTGAGTGTGGTAATGAAGGGACATGCCAGCATGTCTCGTAGTCCACTAGTCTGAGTTCTGATATCTTAGTTGTACAGTTTCAGCAACCAGCAGTATTAGTTTATCAAGAGTGATTAGGTTTCAGGCAGAGGAATCATATATTTTAACCTTATTCAAAATTGATTTATAAACTGAAAGCCAGTTTAGTATTTCTCAATTGACTTATGCCTACCTTTCTTTTATCACATGATTTTTTTGTGAGCTGGTTACATGAGTATTCTGGCAATAATGGAGAAACACTGTAACGTTTAAATTTTCCTATCTTTTTTTCTGGAGTAACTGTGACCTTGTTTATCTTTTTTCCTTGTTACTGGAATGTAGTTTCACTGGTTTTAAAAAACATAATTTTAAGAGTAAAGCTTGTGAATATTGTTGAATTTTAGAATTTAGGGAGGACATCTTACGCCTTTAGTAGAGCTTCAAAACACAATTTGGGGTGAGTTCTATGTGGAAAGGTTTCAGTAGAGAGCTAATCTCTCTGGGTGGACCAGGGTCAGTCCTTCAAGGCACGTATCAAAGACAGAGGCCTTTCACTGACACGAATTTGTTGTCTTGTCCCTACTATTTACCTTAGTTATTTCTTGTTCCATCCTCTATAGTTCTCTGATTATATTAAGGAAGTCTAATTAAATACTACTACATTAATAGGTATCTAGATGGCTTCATATTTGATGTTTTTTTATTTTATATGTTTTTATTGATTTCAGAGAGAGGAAGGGAGGGGGAGAGAAAGAAAAGCATCAATGATGAGAGAGAATCATTGATCTGCTGCCTCCTGCACACCCCACTGGGGATCTAGCCCACAACCTGAGCATGTGCCCTCACCAGGAATTGAGCCATGACCTCCCAGTTTAGGGGTTGACACTCAACCACACCGGCGAGCTAGATGTTCCTTATTTTGGTCACATATCCTGATCAGTGTTTGGTCTTTTCGAGGTAATGATCTTTCACTGGAGATCACTTTAGGACCTATTCAGGTGTGTGCTTTTTTTTCCTTAAAGATCCCAATTTAAAAGACTATCCTCACTATTGTTTTGTCGTTGTTAAAGACGTTCGAGAGAGAGAGAGAGAGAGAGAGAGAGAGAGAGAGAGAGAGAGAGAGAGAGAGAGAGAATGACTGGAAATTGAACCAGAGAGACCCCTCGGTGCACAGGATGATGTTCAACCAACTGAACCACACTGGCCAGGGCCTCATTATTGATTTTGTTATATGTAGTAAAGTTTGTTTTGGATGATATAGTCTCCAACTTGTGTACAAATAAACTGGTCTCAGTAATTCAAGATGCCGATTTAAGTAATTCATCTCATTACATATTTTTTGGAGTCTCCAAAGATTTGAAATAGAACATTTTCCCCTTGCAAACCATTCATTACTTGACTAAATAAATAACTATTTAGTACTATGTGGCAGGCATTGTTTTGGCACTGGGGATTCAGTGCCGAATAAAACTGCCTTTTTGGAGTTTACATTCTATTAATGGTGAAAGACAATAAACAGACACATTCAGTATATAATATACTGCCAGGTGGTGGTAGATGCTACTTGGGAAGACAAGCAGGATAAAGAGGTGCAGTTATTAGAGTGGGTCAAAATGGGGTTGTTGGGTAAGGCTTTTCTGAGAATATGGCATTTTGTCATAGATCTAAATGAAATGAAGCAATGAATGGGCCATGAGACTAGCTGGGGACAAGTGTCTAGGCAGAGGAAACACCAAGTGTAGAACTTGTGGTATGATATTTATTCTAGCCACATAATTTTTAAATGGGTTTAAGAGACACTTATTTAATCATATTAAAAATTTTCTATGACTGCATTTAGCCATAGTCATAAACAAAAATTATATATTGTTTTTAAACAATTTTATCGTAATTCTAATTTAATTTTATTTTATCTAATAGGGGCCAGAGTTACTCAGCAAATATATTGGAGCAAGTGAGCAAGCTGTTCGGGATATTTTTACTAGGTTGGTTCATTATGAGTGTTTTTTAAGTAACTCACTCTATTATTTATTAGTCAATGCTTTCTGGTCTTCAATTGGTTTTTTTGTGTGTGTGTGTGTTTTAAGAACTGATATTTGAAAGCTGTGATTTATGTGGATTATTAATAATCTAGAAAACAAAGATTCTGTTTCACCAGATACCACTTAAATATAAAACATTTTCAGTGTTAAGTTTGGTAAATTATTTGGTTTTATGTTTACAAAAGAAATATTCCTGAAATGCTGAAAGTGGAATCATATATAAGTGGTTATTCAAAGGAATCTCAAAGTAAATCCCTATATGAACCACATAATTGCTGTACTTTATCTTTTTAATATAAGATTCCATGTGGCCAACTTAATTAAGGGTATAACTGTTACTGCATTTACATAAAAACTAGAGGCCCGGTGCATGGATTGGTGCACCGGTGGGGTCCCTCAGCTTGGCCTATGCCCTCTTGGAATCCTGGACCCCTCGGGGGATGTTAGACTGCCAGTTTCGGCCCAATCGCCACAGGCCAGGCTGAGGGACCCCACCAGGCCTCTAGTATATGCATATAAGATCTTTGGTTAATCTCTTCCCACCCTCCCCCCTCTCCCCTTCCCTCTGAGATGCATCAGTCTGTTCCATGTTTCCATGCCTGTGCGTTGAGTGTCTGCCCCCTGGTGGTCAGTGTGCGTCATAGCTACCGGTTGAACAGTCGCTTAGGCTTTTATATATATAGATACATATGAATAAAAAGCTAATATTTAAGAATCAAAATAATTATTTAAATGTGATTAGATTCTAGGGAGTTTTCAAATTAAAAAGCTACTTTACTTCATTCTTCTTAAATTGTATATAAAATAAGCAATTAGGAGAATATATGTAATGTACATATACATTTTGAATAATAATAACAATATGAATTCTTGTATATCCACCACCCAATTTTAGAAATGGAACATTACCAGGAAAGCATTGTTATAGATAAAGATAGTCACCATATTGACAAAAGGGTCAATTTACCAGGAAGACAGTACAGTTCTATTGTTTGTATCTAATATTATAGCTTCAAAATATTTAAGACAAAAATTGACAGACTTGCAAGGAGAAATTGACAAATCTGCTTTCATAGGAAAATATTTTAACATAGGTCTCCGTAATTAGTTAGATTGAGGTTTAAAATAGTAAAAATTTAGAAGATTTAAACAACCTATTCAGCAAGATTGCTCTAAGCATATTTAGAACATGTACCCAACAACTGGAGAAGATGTATTCTTTTCAAGCACACCTAGAACATATTTGAAAATTGGCCATGTGCCAGGCCATATATAGTAATTACAGTAAGTTTCAAAGAAACAGTATCTCACAGACTATTTTCTGAAAACACAAAATAAATGACAAAAGGATAATCCCCTTCCATACATTTAGATATTAAAAAAAACAAAACTCTTCTAAATAACTCATGGGTTAACAAGGAGATCATAATGGAAAATACTTGGCACTATTAAATAATGAAAATTCTAGCCCTAGCTGGTTGGCTCAGTGGATAGAGCATTGGCCTGCGGACTGAAAGGTCCCAGGTTCGATTCCAGTCAGGGGCACATGCCTGGGTTGCAGGCGCGATCCCCAGTGGGGGGCATGCAGGAGGCAACTGATCAATGATTCTCTCTCATCATTGATGTTTCTATCTTTCTCTCCCTCTCTCTTCCTCTCTGAAATCAATAAAAAAATATATTTTAAAAAATAATGAAAATTCTATTAAAATTATCAGATGCTGCACAACTTATTTCAAGGATAATGTATAGCCTTAAATTCTTAGGGGGGAAAAAAGGTTAAAGTTGATCAGTAGATATCCATCTCATGAAATTAGGAAAGTATGGGCATAAACTAAAAATAAAAGGAAATAATAAACTTAAGAGCAAAAATTAATTAAATAAAGAACAATTCAGTAGAGAAGTTCACAAACCCAAATATTTTTTGAAAGCCTGGTACAATTGATCGATCGTTAACAAGATTGATCAAGAAGAAGGTGAATATGAATCTACAATATTAGGGACAAAAAGGGACATGACTAAAGATATGAGAAATGTAAAAGGGAAAATTATGAAATAATACTACAAACTTTATGCCAATACTTTTGAAACTTGGGTGACATGGACAAAAATAGAATGGACCAAAATCAAGGAAAGAAGAAACAAAATCTGAATAGTCCTGTAACTGTAGGGGGAAAATTAGTCACTTGTTCAAAATCTTTACACAAATCAAATATCAGATCCAGTTGGTTTTCTAGGAAAGTTTTGGCAATCATTCCATGAGCAGATCATTCTAGTCTGTTGTTGGCCTCAGATTTGTTTTACTTGTCATGCTAATTTAATAAGATATGGTTGGGTGTGTGTTTTTTAATCAGCATGACAGGTGTTTTGTAGTAGGGGCAGTTCTTCAGACATCTAGTCAAGCCTGTTACCAGAGCTGGAATTTATATTCTCTTCTCTTTAATTAAAACAAAATTAGTTAATCAAGTAATACATTAAAAGTCAAAGTTCAAATTAGGGAAAAAGGTAATATGCATAACAAAATATATTTTATACAGAGTTCTTACAAAACAATATGAAAATAATGAGCTTGCCAAATTTTAAATGGACAAAAAGATATGAATAGGCATTTCACAAAAGAAATAAAGGTGGCCAATCTTATATAATAAAAGGCTAATATGCAAATCGACCGAACAGCAGAACAACTGGTTGCTATGATTCGCACTGACCTCCAGAGGGCAGACGCTCATTGCAGGAGCTGCCCCCTGGTGGTCAGTGCACTCCCACAGGGGAGCACTGCTCAGCCAGAAGCCGGACTCACAGCTGGCAAGCACAGCGGTGGTGGTGAGAGCCTCTCCCACCTCAGAGGCAGCACTAAGGATGTCCCACTGATGGCTTAGGCCCACTCCCCATGGGCCTAAGCCGGCAGTTGGACATCTCCCAAGGGCTCCCGGACTGTGAGAGGGCAAGGGCCGGGCTGAGGGACTCCCCCCACCTCCCTCCCGAGTGCACGAATTTCATGCACCAGGCCTTTAGAAGACATATAAAAATGTTTACTTATATTAAGAATCAAAGAAGCATTTCACTTATTGAATAATACTCTGGTTTTAGTTCTTGGCCAGGAGACCTGCGTCATAAACAAACACCTTGACCTTGCTAAGACCCAATTTACTGAGAACTAGTAAATTACATAGGCCTTGCCTCTTTCAAGGATTTGTTGTGGGCTTTAAATAAATACATAATGTGTGTGTATGTATATAAAATTACCTTGCAAACTCTGAAGCCCTATTCAAAACTATTAAATACTGTTTGTTTCTCCCAGAGCTCAGGCTGCAAAACCCTGCATCCTTTTCTTCGATGAATTTGAATCCATTGCTCCTCGGCGAGGCCATGATAATACAGGAGTCACAGACCGTGTGGTTAATCAGTTGCTAACTCAGCTGGATGGAGTAGAAGGCTTACAGGGTAATAATAGTAAATACCAAAATAGTTTATTATAACAAAAATCTCACCAGGACTTAGTAATAATTTTTATTCTTCACCCCCCAGGTGTTTATGTGTTGGCTGCTACTAGTCGCCCTGACTTGATTGACCCTGCACTTCTTAGGCCTGGCCGATTAGATAAATGTGTATACTGTCCTCCTCCTGATCAGGTAACAGTTTCATATTTAGAGTCCAAACCCAACACATGCTACACTCTTTCCTTGTGAACTTCCGCCATGTAATGGCAGTTGTCCTCAGAAGAACAGCTTTAGGCAAAGGTCGTAGTCACTGTTTGCTCAAAGCGTGAAAAGATTCTGAATTAGATACAAAGCTTCTCTTTGGCCCAGCCATTTCCATGCAAGTGTGAAAACTGTATGATCGTCAGTGTTGGCCAGTTGGGGTAAAAGGAAGGAAACCTCAAGTATTGCATGTCCACATGTGCTGTGTTTAAAGATCACACGTTTCATTATCCCAGCAAGACTCTGATACAGAATCAAGCATATGACGGTACATAAAGATATGATTTTTAACTGTTCTTAGTCCTGTGTTGTTCCAAGTCTTGTTCCCAAGTTTATAAACTAGCCAAAGGTAAAAAATAAATTAGTCAAAGGTATAAAATACCTAACTTTGTCACATGTAGCTATTTATTTTAATTTTCCTTTTGAAACACTTTCTCAGCACATTTGCCCATCTAGAAAATAAGCACTGTCTGAATAAGAAATGATTTACACTGAATAGTTAAGAATGTTTTTGTTCATTTTCCTCCCTTTGTTCCTTCTGTTAGGGAAAAGTTCTAAGGAAGATAAATAGTAGACTGGTGGTGCATTTATTAGATATGTAAAGTTAATTTATTAAAAATGGTGAGATACAGAGTTTAATATTTAATTTTGCCTTTTGGTTAAGTCAGTTTTTCTCCCTTCAGGTGTCACGTCTTGAAATTTTAAACGTTCTCAGTGGCCCTCTACCTCTGGCGGATGACGTGGACCTGCAGCATGTGGCCTCCATAACTGACTCTTTTACGGGAGCTGATCTGAAAGCTTTACTGTACAATGCCCAGCTAGAGGCCTTGCACGGACGGCTGCTGTCCTGTGGACTCCCAGTAAGTTAGTTGAGATCATTGCTAAGGTGTTTTATGAGCGATAAGAAAAGCTCAGTATCAAAATCTCAATCTTAAAAAAATTCCTATTTTTTAGCAACTTTGGCAAACTAGATAGAAATTCACCTTTAGTCAGATGTTCCCTCATTGGAATATTGGCTTTGCAGAGAGTTTGTAATTATGAAGAAAGAGTTGTGTCTTTTTCTTTAACACGTTAAGCACCCTGTCGGTCACCAGTGACTGACACTATACTTTCCGTCCGGAAGACAAAACACATTAAGCTGGGCGCTTAACGTGTTAACCTTACCTTACTGTTGGCAAAATATGTTGGTGTGTGGAAGGATATTATTTAAAATAGGATATCATGAATTAGATAATATAGTCAGAAAAATATTGGAGTTTTTAGTTTTAACTTTTTTGTTTTTAACTAAAGTATATTTATCTTGAAGGTCATTGTCCCAGATCTGGCCGATAGGAGTTGCTTTTGGATGGCTTCTGTGTCCCTTTGATATGTCCTCTCATTCTTTGGTCACTTAACTTACTTCCCAATACAACAGAGTGTTCTCCATTTATCTTGTACTTTCTGTACCTCGGCCCTAAAATCAGCCTGTTCTCTACGGATAGTGATTTTTATGGCAGATAATTTGAACTCTGCTACATTATGGGCTTAATCATACATTTTCTAGGAAGGGTTTTCTTGTGTACTCCTCTTCCCTACATTTTATTGGAGACTCTTGCAGAGCCTGATGTTCCTAAATCAGATACTAAGTTTTGCTATTAATTTCGACAAGCCACTGAAGCTCTTCATTTTGCCCCTTTTATTATCAGAAAAGGTATGTATCTGTAAAGACTTCTATAACATGGTTGAGTCATTTCAGAGTAGAAAATTTTGAATTGAAAGAAACATAAAAATAAAATCAGAGGACTAACTCCCAAGTTTGTTACAGAGTTGAGGGTGGTGGGGAGGTGATTGGCACATTATCTGCAATTCCATCTTACCTTTTTTTAATTTTAATAGTTTAATTTTTATTATGTCTTCAGAACCATTCGAGAATAAGAGCTTTTTTTGAAAAATACATCAAGTTTCCTTGTACTGGTCTGTTAGAAAGTATTGTGTTGTTTATTTCTGAATTGTACTAGTATTATTTAGATCTTTACAACTGGTTGCCCTTTTGTGTTTTAGGATGGAAGTTCCAGTTCCGACAGTGACCTAAGTCTGTCTTCAATGGTTTTTCTTAACCACAGCAGTGGCTCTGACGATTCAGCTGGAGATGGAGAGTATGGCTTAGAGCAGTCTCTTATTTCTCTAGAGATGTCTGAAATGCTTCCAGATGAGTCAAAATTCAATATGTACCGGCTCTACTTTGGAAGCTCTTATGAATCAGAACTTGGGAATGGAACCTCTTCTGATTTGGTATGTTGTACAGTCATTTGTATAGTGTTGGGATGTCAAGTTGGACAGTGATTTGTTTCCTAACCAGCCCCACATGTTCTTTCTGATGGACTGGTTCTTCAGTAAAACAGTCTTGTTCTCCTTACACCAATTAGTCATTTTTCATTTCTTGGTAAGAACTAAGACAGAGTTGGCAACAAGTGGGCGCCAAAGTATCCAGTTGGTTTCTTTCAGGTTTATCTCCCTTCATCACTGGTTCTCAGACATCTTTAGTACCAGATCCATTTTATTTATTTATTTTTTTTATATTTTATTGATTTTTTTTTTTTACAGAGAGGTAGAGAGATAGAGAGTTAGAAACATCGATCAGCCGCCTCCTGCACATCTCCTACTGGGGATGTTCCCGCAACCCAGGTACATGCCCTTGACCGGAATCGAACCCGGGACCCTTGAGTCCACAGGCCGATGCTCTATCCACTGAGCCAAACCGGTTTCAGCCAGATCCATTTTATATTAAACCTAAATTCTATTATTATAGAGCATTTGAGGATAATGAGAAAGTTGGTATAATGCAAACATTTTTGACCACAAAATGGTATCTATTTGTAACACTTTTGGTGGAAAGTATAAGCACAATAAAAATGTTATGAGTAGTAGTAATGTTTCCACAAGAAAAATGTTAAGATTAAATGTGGGCAGTATCATTGTTTTATTGAATTAAAATAGCATTTAACACATCCCCTCCCCCCGCCCCCCAAAAAAAAAAATTAACAGTGGCTTGCAGTTACTTTATTGGCACATACAACATTTTTACAGATATTTAGTTATCTTTTTCTTGGTTTTTTATAAATTTGTGTTAATTCAGGTTTTTAAAACTATAAGTGATCCATTTTTATTCCTAAGAATAGTAAGCTATTATTTTAATTCTGGTCATTAATTGTTTTTCTGTTTTTTAACTTCTATATAGAAATGTCTCAGAACCTTATATATTTGTTGAAAACTAAAACTCATTTGGAATCTATCTTGAGGGCATTAGTGTGGTAGATATCATAACAAAGTGTTAAAAGAACCTAGTGTTGTGGCAGTTTTCACTCTGGCGGTTGAACAACATAGCTATAAATGGACTTTATAGAATACTAGAGGCCCGATGCACGAAATTTGTGCAAGAGTAGGCCTTCCTTCCCGGCTGCCGGCACCAGCTTCATCTGGAAGGATGTCCGGTCTAATTAGCATATTACGCTTTTATTATTATAGATAAGCAGTTTGCTTAGCTTCAGTTAATTAAATTATAAGCTTATCCATCTTCAGGTTTTAGTGTTTAACATTTTTTACTTTATCTTTGATAAATACATACTTTTTTTCTCTCTCCTCATTATTGCACCTAACCCTGCAGAGCTCACTGTGCCTGTCTGCACCAAGCTCCATGACTCAGGATGCTCCTGGGAAAGATCAGTTGTGTTCACGGCCTCCAATGTTCAGAACAGCTTCACAAGACGGTTACCAAGAACTTACCCAGGAACAAAGAGACCAACTGAGAGCAGATATCAGTGTTATCAAGAGCAGATACCGGAGCCAAAGTGGAGTATGGCTTTTCTCTCACCATACATTATCACTGTAAAACTTTTAAAGATTGTATTTCCTTTTTTGATATACATTTATTTGATTTGTAGGTGAGCTATATTTATAAACAAGGGACTGAAACTCATTGATCAGTCAAATCGCTTTGTGCTTCC
Source organism: Myotis yumanensis (assembly GCF_028538775.1). Taxonomy (NCBI): domain Eukaryota; kingdom Metazoa; phylum Chordata; class Mammalia; order Chiroptera; family Vespertilionidae; genus Myotis; species Myotis yumanensis. Next base: position 46,975,071 of record NW_027223760.1, on the reverse strand, counting down.
TATCAGAAAGGGACACAAAGTCTCCTGAAACACTGACAAAAAGAGATAACACTTGGACTGCTGCTTTTTAATCATGTCCCTGAGGTAACTTTTTGTCATTTTCATTTTAAGGAGGATGACTCCCTTCACCAACCAGGACCAACCAAAACCAGCCTGGCCATCAGTCAGTCGCATTTACTGACCGCACTCAGTCACACCAGGCCATCCATTACTGAAGATGACTGGAAGAGTTTTACTGAGCTGTAAGTAACAGATTCTGATTCATCTTATTAGAAGTGACACTTATACATTTAAACTCTTGAAGTTCTTATTTAAAATCACCAATATTTTGAATATTTAAAAACCAATTCAGAAATTTGTTTAGTAGTTATGCATTTAAACACCCATAAACTTCAGGAGTATAGAAGTCAAAAATGCATTTTAATTAACCAATTCTTTGATTAAATCATTAATTCAAATATAATTTTAAGAGCTTTGAAGAAATAAAAGGAAAATTAAAAGCTCAAAATGGTTTCAATATGTAGTTTGAAAAAATTGTTTTCACTTTCAAAATAATGTGTATTTTACTAATCTCTAGAACATTCCTCCAATACATTCAAGTTGTTCACTTGTACACATTTGGAGTTACAGGCATCTTGCAATTGTCTCTGTAGTGACTTAGAAGTCTGAGACCCATAAACTAGGTAAATGATTCATCTCGAGAAAAGATTTTTCCCTTTCTTTAGAAGTTACAACTCTTTCTTAATTTTGCAATACTTTGGGGTATGCATGTGTGTGTACATTGTAAAGGCAGAAAATTTTTCCTGCTGGTCCAGTACATAATTAAATTTACATAAGATAGATTCTAACAGAAAAACAGATTTAATTGCACATGTTATGGGAGCCCCATAAAAATAAGAGACTCAAAGACAGACAATTGAGGCTTATATACTATCCTGAGCTCAGGAACTGGATAGGGGCCAGGGATTTAAAAGAGAAGGAAGGTGAGAAAAGCATATGTGTGATAATCAATGTTTGCCCTGCCTTGCAGATAAAAGACTTTCAGAAAAAAAAAAAGTTACCTCTGGTAATAGCTATCTTTCTAGCACAGGCCTACTGTCTAAATTCTTCTAGACAGATAAGGGAGCAGTAAAAACTCCTTAGTCTGCTGGGTCTTGATTCCCTTCAGCTCAAAATGATGCACCTGCCAAAGTGGCACATTCTGTTCCTTTCAGTCCCCACCTTTGAAACGTCCCCAAGAAGTTTCATAGTCCAAAAGTTGAGTGGGTAGATGGTTCCAGCTCACTGACGCAGCCTGTTAGTGCTGAGAATAGGTCTGTTTAAACAGTGTCTCTGGTTGCAGGAGGCGGTGATACAGGTTTGCTCCTAAAGTTAGGCCTATATTGTGTAAGCAATCAGATACATTTCTATGGGACCAAAAGAAAAACAAAGGTTAATGATTAGAGCAGACCATAACTCCATTCTGAGGGCTGCCAGTTGAGATTTCTAGGTGTCAAATGAAAGCATCTTTTGCAGTTTGGCTGCTCAGGTAAACTTTCTGAGTGGCTCACACAGCAACAGGCAGTAAGATTGCCCATGCATATCCTGCTATGATTTCTGGAAAGTTTAGACCAAGTTGTTTGTATTCAGTTTTCAGGAAAAGGGTAGTTTTTATTTACAGGGGAAGGAAAGTAAGGAAAGCAGATGTGTGGTAATCAAACACAGGACAAAACATCAAAGACAATTAACAGCACTAGAATCTGATACCTGCGCAGGCGTATTACTGAAACGTAATTCCTCTCTCTACATTCAGCCCATTTCTAGCAAAGGTAACCACAGTGAGACTAATCTGTTTGCACATTAAGTGTAGTTTCAATAAACTTGGCCTGATTATTTACATAAGTGCAACAGGAATAGTGATCGTCTATATATGCTCTTGTGTATCTACTTTATTGGAACTTTTCAAAGCCTCTTGAGGTTCCCAAGATATCATGAGGTTTCTGCATCTGCCAGGAAGTGATGTTCTTTTCATTTTATTGATTTTTTACAGAGAGGAAGGGAGAGGGAGAGAGATAGTGAGAAACATCGATTCAGCTGCTTCCTGCACACTCCCTACTGGGGAGGTGCCCACAACCAAGGTACACGCCCTTGACCGGAATCGAACCTGGGACCCTCCAGTCTGCAGGCCGACGCTCTATCCACTGAGCCAAACCGGTTAGGGCAGGAAGTGATGTTTTTTACTCACCTGGCAAAGCTGCTGGCTGGGAACCCTGTAAGCAGGTACCAGGCTGGTTTTCCAAGGTGTTTCATTGGCTCCATAAAGTGAACCTTAGTTCCTTCTATGTGCATTCTCAAATATATATTCCAGTTCAAGCCTTCAGAGTATAATCAGTGTTTCTAACTGTGTCTGTTACAAGGAAAAAAGAATCTTGTTGAACTTATGCAAATAACTATATTGTAAGAATATTCACTAAGAGTCTCTGAATTGTGGGGATTCTGGAGGGCTCAGGTAGGGAGCACTATATTTTCAAGGAGACTAACAAGTACAGGTTTCTGACAACCTTCAGATCATAACATTGAACTGGGTAAGAATCTGGAGAAAAATTTGGTCTAGTACATAATTAAATTTACATTAGATAGATTAGAAAAACAAATTTAGTTGCATATGTTAATCTTTGTTTACAAAGATATTTTTTACCAATTTATTGATAGCTTAAAAGAAGAAGGTTTCCTTAAATCTGGGGGGAAAACAAAAGAACCAACAATGTTATAATCATCCTCATTAACTCACTGAGTCCCATGTAATTAATTCTTGTTGATCTTGCTTTTTGGTTAGCAGTTTTAGGAAGCCATCGGGTTCTCCACCAGAGGTCTGCAGATTCTTACCCAGTTCAGTGGTATGATCTGAAGTGGTATGAGAAACCTGTACTTGTTAGAGTCTCCTTGAAAACGTAGCACTTTTGCAGGAACACTTTTGCAAAAGCATCAAAGTAAAACAGTAACTGTCTGTAAATGACAAAAATGGCCATGTTTCAAGATCTGATGTGAGTTCATTATAATTCAATTGACAAGATAATTATTTCTGTGACACACAACATTTTTAAGATGATACCCGGAATTATGACGGATATCATTATGTATCAAATTTTTAGAAATTTTATACAGTTTTTGAAACACATAACAACATATATCCATACAGATATAACCAAAAGAAGTTTTAGTATTACTTCTAGATTTTGGTGGGTAAATATACTCCATGATGTTCCATAAAACTGTCTCATGACATGTTTCTCCACATAACGCGTCAGGTGGTACATGACTGTATAACAAACCTAATTAGTTTAACAAATCTTTTGAGATGTTCCAGGGGTTTCTTAAAAACTCTGAAGTGAGTTTGAGTTCAAAATACTTAATTTAGAATTTGATTCGGGGAACATTTGTCAAAAATATAAAAAGATTTTGAAAGAGTCAAATAGGATTCTACATCACTGTGAAACAATATATAGTTATCCATTTAACCAAAGTGACAAAAATTTCACAGGCAAATACAGAAAGTTACATAGTTGTAAAAAAAAAAACCTTTAGCTCTTTTAATAAGAGAAGAATCTGTTTTCTAGGCCAATTACTTAAGATTGTGAAAGGTTTTTCTTTAGCTTTTATCAGTAGCAAACCAACAGACCAAGAAAAATTTTTTCCTTTTAGCAGATGAAAGAAATTTATTAAAGTTTATTTTTTAAAACCCTTGTAATAAATTTACTCCATTTTAGCCAGCTTGACTACACAAAGTAAAATTCTCTCTTCAACTTTCTATTTCCCTTAACAAAAATCTATCTCCATACTTTTTTTCCCCCCACGTTTTTAAAAAAATTTTAGAGGAAGAGAGAACCTCAATCAGTTGCCTCTCACACGCACCCTGACTGGGGATTGAACCCACAGATGATGCTCCAACCAACTGAGCCACCTGGCGAGAGCCCTCATACCTTTTTACCAAAAACAAACCTACTTTCCTTGTATACAGAGTTCTTATTTCTTGTAGTTTTAATTACATATATTAATTAGAATCCCTAACCCTTAAAAACCTTAATTTCTAGTAATTGTGAAATGTTACACCAGCATTCTGTAGATTGGCAAATCTATGAATACATTTAATAATTTCTAGATCATAACCCTCTTTCTACTAGTACAATTTTTCACTGTAGCATAGGACATGTTTACTAATACATCCAAATATTGTAGTAAGAAACCCATGTTCAGTAGTGGTTCAGTATTTTATCTTATTTAAAAATGATCTAGTCAATGAGCACCCATCATTTAAATTAGCAAAACTCTAAGAGTGTAAGTTACCAAAAAGTTTTGGAAAATTATTCAAGTAGACCTCATAAAGCAACTATTATTGAAAAGTTCACTTACGAACTTTAATTTACTTTTTCTTAAAAATATTTAGATTACTTGTATTGAAAAGTTCACTTACGAACTTTAATTTACTTTTTCTTAAAAATATTTAGATTACTTGTGAAAATTTCATGAGACATTAAAGTAGATAACCATTAATGATAAATTTTGTAACATGAGTTTATTTTACTAAGAAACCGGGGTAGAACAAAAGTATGTCAACATTAAATGCGAATAACTCTGAAAACATGACTATTGTAATTAAACTAACAAACTTTTTTTCTAACTAAAGATTATCCCAGATCATGTAAATTTGAAAAGCATTTGAGTTAGTTTCTATTATATTTTTGAGAGTTTAGAACTATTTAACTTAATAAGTGCTTATTTTTAAGCCAATTAAATAAAGCTTTTTTACAAATTAATTTTGGCAGTACCATCCAATTGGAGGAAAGTATCACATATACATAACATACGTATATCCATGCATGGACACTCATAAACACACCGACACAGAGACCCTATAGAAGTGGTTCTCAACCTTCTGGCCCTTTAAATATAGTTCCTTATGTTGTGACCCAACCATAAAATTATTTTCGTTGCTACTGTTATGAATCGTAATGTAAATATCTGATATGCAGGATGGTCTTAGGCAACCCCTGTGAAAGGGTCGTTCGGCTGCCAAAGGGGTCGCGACCCACAGGTTGAGAACTGCTGCCCTATAGCTTCAATTCCAAAATTTTAGCCATGAGTCAGGTACAATAATACAAAACTCGACGAAACCGGTTTGGCTCAGTGGATAGAGCGTCGGCCTGCGGACTGAAAGGTCCCACGTTTGATTCCGGTCAAGGGCATGTACCTGGGTTGCGGGCACATCCCCAGTGGGAGATGTGCAGGAGGCAGCTGATTGATGTTTCTCTCTCATCGGTGTTTCTAGCTCTCTATCTCCCTTCCTCTCTGTAAAAAATCAATAAAATATTTTTTTAAAAAAATAATAATAATACAAAACTCACTAGTTTATAAATAACAGTTGAATCAAAATTGTGTCTCTGGTAGAACAAGTTAAGATTACTTGCTCAAATGGCTGATGGTTTTTACTAATATTTGTGGAGAAGACTTCCAAGATGTATATTTGCCCTTGACAAGTAATCTTATGGAGGCTCTGGACTAGATCTGGGGCTGGGAGCTTCTGTAGCCGTCTGTGTTGTAGAAAGTCCTTTTCAGTCTCAGGTGATTGGGGGTAGTGTTTTGGTTACCTCCTGAGGTGTTTATATTTTAAAGACATGGTAAGATTTACATCTTCAAGGGAGAAAGAATGCATGTTTTCTCCTAGGAGTTGTGAGGCGTATTTCTCTGTTATCAGAAGTGTAGGATAATTACTATTTAAATTTTTCCTCTTTTTAGGACAATTCTGTTCTAAATATCTCTAAGCACTTTGAGAGGAACAGGGTAGATTTTGGGGTTGGTAAAGATAGGTAGACTTTGAAATGTTTCTAGAGCCACATTTCTGGTTTGGCAAAGAATCCAGTTTGTAAAATAACAGTCTTGACCATCCATCCAACTACCTGCAGATTTTCAGTTAAGATGGGAATCAAAAGATGCCTGTATGCAAAGCTGCAGGTGTAATGCAGTATGCCTTTAAAAAGCCTTATAAGGTGTTCAACCTTGGATCAGTTCACCTTAGGGGGAAAGGCTCTACTGTTGCTTCTTCCAGCCCTTGAGTAATCGGCTCCCCTGTGAGAGGGTTTCCCCAGAGCCGTCTGGCTTGTCTGATAACTGCAGTAGCATCAAGGTCCCTGTGAGCGGGGTTTTGATAGTAATCTCTCTGACTTCTCTCTAAAATTGGTAGGACGTTCTGAATATAGAGGTAACTACATCCACCAAGGACATGATTCTTTTCAATTTCATGCCTGAGTAACCTATATAACCCCCAGGGAAGTTAAAACAGGCAGATTTTGGTACATATATATAGTGGAATATTACTTGGACATAAAAAAAAGAATGAAATCTTACCATTTGTGAGAGCATGGATGGATGTAGAGGGCATTATGCTAAGTGAAATAAGTCAGACAGGTAAAGACAGATACCATATGATTTCAGGTATATGTGGAATCTAAAGAACAAACAAAACTGAAACAGACTCATAGATAGAACAGACTGATGGTTGACAGAAAAGAGGGGAATATGGGAAGGCTGGGTGAAAAAAAGTGAAGGAATTGAGAAGTACAGATTGGTAATTACCAAACAGTAATGGGGATATAAAGTACAGCATAGGAAATAGAGTCAATAATATTGTAATTTTATGAATGGTGCCAGGTAGGTACTGGAAATATCGGATATGGGATATTTTGTAAAATATATGATTGTCTAGCCACTATGTGGTATACCTGAAACTAATACAAAATAACACTGAATGTAAACTATACTTGAAAAAACAACAACAGGCAGGCAGAGCTGGACTTTGAGAAGGGAATTGACATTGGATGTGGTAATTTCTGTTCTTTCATCTGGTTAAGGGAGTCCGTACGGTTAGCAGCAGTACTCCTGTGTGTCCCCTTTTCACAGGTGCCAGTAAGGCGATTATTTGGCATGAGAGCTCTCTAACTAAATTTTTTTAAATTTAGTAGTTTTCCAATTCAAAGGATCCTGGCCATTGACAAGTATCATCTTTAATTAATCTTAATAGTGATGCAATCCAATAAGCCTTTGTGTAACTTAAGCATGGATGCAAGAGGTGTCCCAAAAGAGGATGCAAAAGATGCAGCCCTCACAAGACCCATCAAGTTCATTCCCAGAATTAACCACTGTAAGAGGTGGTAAAACAATGGTGCCGTGAAAACAGTGTCTCTGGTTTCCCAGAGAACATGAGATGCCTCCAGTCACAGGCCTGCTCATCTGTGGCACTGGGCAGGCACTATGGGACTGGGACTTCTCAGCACTAAGAAAACCAAGAAGGTTGAGATGACAAAGGCCCCTTTGGTTGGGAGCCTTTAAGACCAGCTCCCTAAGGGCTGGCTCAGTTGGACAGAGTGATGCTTGTTACTTCTGTCTGGGAGTCTACTCAGCTGGCTGCAGGTACAAACCGGTACTTGCATCTTTTGGCTGACCAAGGCCAGAGAGAATATTCTCACTGGTTACAAAGCCAAACTCTCAAGACAGAACAAGATGAGAGGAAAACCTCTTTCAGTTTTTTTAAATAGGGGACCCGCATCAAAGTCTCCCAAAACAGGTGCAGGGCTGGCTCAAACCACGGGCTTACAGGACTTACCTACTTTCTACCCTAGGATTTTCCTCCTTATGATAAAAGACAAAAGGGGGAAAGGACCAATAGAAAATGAGTACTTATAACAAATCTTTATCAGTCACTATACCCAAGAAACTAGTTCATACAAGTATTTTTTCCTGCTGATCTAAACTTAGGAAAAGGAAAAGGACTCTCCCACTGTCCAGGTGACTGAGGCGGTAACAGTTCTTACCTTCGCCAGCTCTGGTCAGAGGTCCCATTTAATTTTGTGCCTATGGGAGCCACATAAAAATGTGAGACTCAGAGGCAGCGAGGCAGTTGAAGCTTCTGTGCTATTCTGAGCTAAGGCAAGGGATGGGGCCAGGGCTTCAAAGGGGACAGGGGGAGGAAGGCGATTCACAGCCAGAAGAGAGGAGCAGGTGTGTGCTAATCTGTGTTTGCCCTGCCGTGCAGGTAAGGCTTTCAGATAGTTACTCTGGTATGGCTGCCTTTCTGGCACAGGCCCCCTATCTCAATTCGAGGCAGTTGTGGGGGCGGTAAAAAGCTGCTTCCTTCTGAGTCTGCTGGATCTTGATTCCTTTCAGCTCAAAATGATGCACCTGCCAAAGTGGCACATTTTGGGGTGACCAATTCTGCTCCCCTCAACATAAGTAATATGAAAGTATAACTATAAAGGTTATACTCAGTCTCCTGGACAGTGGGAGAGTCCTTTTCCTTTTTCTAAGTTTAGATCAGCAGTGTAACTATAAAGGTTATACTTTTATATTACTCGTTGCCATTTGTACTTTATCTTTCTAAATTGTCTGTTTATCCCCTTTGCTCCTTTGTCTAGAGGGATGTTCAACTTTTGAAAATATATTTGTAAGAACTTTAATTTCTGTTATGAGCACTTTTTTCCAGTTTCCCTTATGTTTCTTAAAACATAATTCTATTTGCAAAGAATCCATTGTCTTGTAATTTTAGCATTGACATGTATTAAATATTATCTCACTTCTTTTTTAAGGTATGAAAACTTTCAAAATCCAAAGAAGAGGAAAAATCAAAGTGGAATAATGTTTCGGCCTGGGCAGAAAGTAACCCTAGCATAAAATAAACTTTTTTTGTGTGTGTGACTTGTCTGTATTGTAACAGTAAATATGGTGTCTGTAAATTTCTTTTTTATTTAATAATTAACTTTATAAAACTACAAATTTGTAAACCTGTGGTTATATAATGATAAGGATTACTTGAGATTAATATTATATAATAAATTGGGATATTTATAATAAATTCTTTCTTATTTCCTATAAATATATATTAAATCCTTAATGAAATAACATTGGCCAAATAGTAGAGAATGTAATTAAATACATTTCTTAGACCTAACAATTGCATATTCAATATCTTTCTTGCATTTGACAAGTTTTATGCTTAGCAACTTCTTGACTGTTTAGGAAACAAAATACCCTATTTTTCACAAATCCAATTACCTTTTCTTCTTATATCAACAAATGTGCCATTTTTACAAAATTCAAATAAGTTTAATTATTCCCTTGACCAGAAATGAATCACATCCCCCTATACACTCCATCCAGCTCCAAGGCCAGGGTCTTGAGTGATGTCCATTCCTCCCCCCGCTTCACCTTGACTTTATTTCAATATTGAATCCATGAACTACATTGTACAGTCAGCCACTATCAACACAAACTGTGTAGTAATGTGGTAAGGGGAAAGGAAAAAGGAGAAAGTTAGGTGAAATATACATACAAGGAACATGAGACAGCAAAGAAAAATGTCCAGGCAGCAAGTATTGCCCTTTCTGCAGCTAATTATGAGGCCGCGGCTGGTAATTTGTACTTCTGTTATATATATCATGTTCCGTGACTCCAGCCAACACATCACATGTAAAACTCTAATTCACTGATGTGTGATAAATCACTCCTTTGTTTACTAAAGGGAAAATTTTCAATTACAAGAATCAAGTAGGACCATCTATTTTGGTCTTAAGAACCCTACAATTAGCACCAAAGACCCCAGGTACTGCCTAATTGTGGGCTTTGCTGCTGAATATGGAAGCTACATGCACCTGGCCTCTCATGTGGCAGCTGCCTGACTTCTACTCCAGGACCCACCCATCCCGACTGAAATCACATCTCCCACTTGCATCCCCACCAATTGGGGATTCATAGACTGATTCATTCAACATCCATTCCAAGGCCCTCCCCCTTGCTTTCCTGTGCTCCCTGGAAAGTGAATTACTGAGTCACATGAGCTTCATTACAGCCATGCATGACTGTGAGAACATAGTTCTAGACCAGAGTGTAGATTGGTAGAAGTCCCTCGGCTTTCTTCCTGGAATGAGGGCACAATGTCTGGAGATGCAACAAGCATCCTGTAAACATGAGGTGAAAACCAACAACAACCGATGGCAGAGCAAGAAAACAGAAGGGAGAAACCAAGATGGCAGCATAGGTAAAAATCGGAAATTGCTGCCTTGCACAAACACTTCAAAAATACAACTAAAAGACAAAACAAACATCATCCAGAACCACAGGAAGGCTGGCTGAGTGGAAATTCTACAACTAGAAGGAAAGAGAAAAGCACACTGAGACTCGGGAGGTGCAGAAGTAAAGTGCAGAGGTACGGAGGCGCACGTGGAAAGGGCTGGCAACTGAGGACATGGTTGTCTTTTTCAATAAGGACGGACACAAGCTCCCGACTGCTCTGAACTCCAGTTCCGGGCGAGTCTCTGGGGACCCAGACTCATACGGGGAGAAACTGGACTGTCTGGCATCGGGCAGAACTCGAGGGCGGCTTTCTCTCAGAGGTGCTTGCAGTGATTACCGGGACTCTTAGGGTAGGACTGAGGAGCAGCCATAGCTGCTTGCTCCGCCCTGTTGATCCCCTGAGACCCCGCCCCACCCAAGCTGTGCACAGAGGCTTTTGCATATGAATAACCTGGCCCTTTGCAATCTAAAATTACCTAACTGCAGCTGGGTCAGAGAGACCCAGAACATCCAAAAGAAGGCCCAAGGCCCCACAGCAGCTTGCATTGCTTCACAGCTGGGCCTCATGTGGGCATCTCCAAACCCCAAACAAAGAAGAGGAATCTGCAGATCTCTCCATAGCTCCTGCTGGGTAGCCTCAGGCAGAGGCTAAATTAGCACCTCCTTAGAGATCCAAGTGCCAGTGTACCCAGTGGTCAGAGTGGGACCATCCAGATTACAACTCCTCAGATCCATAAGGGACACACTCAGGGGGCAGACTCAGTGAGCACCAAAGCCCCACTGAAGCAAGTCTTGCCCCAGAAGGGTGTCTCCAGCATAGAAGTTCTCCCACTGCAGACACAGCTGATTCTCACAGCCAATTGGCCTGGAGGTCAATTCCTCCCAGTGATACCAACTACAATCAAGGCTTAACTACAACAAGTCTGTGCACACAGCCCACAAAGGGGTGCGCCAAAAGAGTCCACCTCAGGTAATTGGGGAGGCTGAGATACTGGGCCCTATAGGACACCTAGCATAGAAAGCCATTCTATCAACACAGGGAAGCATAAAAAATGTGGAGACAAAGAAACAGTTCACAAATGACAGAAATGGAGGAAAGCAAACAACTGGATATAGAGTTCAAAACCACACTTCTAAGGTTTTTCAAGAATTTTCTAGAAACCGCCGATAAATTTAGTGAGACCCTCGAGGATATGAAAGAGGACCAACTAGAAATTAAGCATATACTGACTGAAATAAAGAATATTATACAGAATTCCAACGGCAGACTAGAGGATTGCAAGAATCAAGTCAAAGATTTGAAATACGAAGAAGTAAAAAACACCCAACTGGAAAAGCAAAATGAAAAAAGAATCCAAAAATATGAAGACAGTGTAAGGAGCCTCTGGGACAACTTCAAGCATACCAACATCCGAATTATGGGGATGCCAGAAGAAGAGAGGAGCAAGATATTGAAAACCTATTTGAAGAAATAATGACAGAAAACTTCCCCTACCTGGTGAAAGAAATAGACTTACAATTCCAGGATGCTCAGAGAACCCCAAACAAAAGGAATCCAAAGAGGACCACACCAAGACACATCATAATTAAAATGCCAAGAGCAAAAGACAAAGAGAGAATCCTAAAAGCAGCAAGAGAAAAACAGTTACCTACAAGGGAGTAGCCATTCAATTGTCAGCTCAACAGAAACTATGCAGGCCAGAAGGGAGTGGCAAGAAATATTCAAAGTGATGAATAGCAAGAACCTACAACCAAGATTACCCAGCAAAGCTATCATTCAGAATAGAAGGTCAGATAAAGAGCTTCACTGATAAGAAAAAGCTAAAGGAGTTCATCACCACCAAACCAGTATTATATGAAATGCTGAAAGGTATCCTTTAAGAAGAGGAGGAAAGCCGAAACCAGTTTGGCTCAGTGGACAGAGCATCGGCCTGCGGACTGAACGGTCCCAGGTTCAATTCCGGTCAAGGGCATGTACCTGGGTTGCGGGCACATCCCCAGTGGGAGATGTGCAGGAGGCAGCTGATCGATGTTTCTCTCTCATCGATGTTTCTAACTCTCTATCTCTCTCCCTTCCTCTCTGTAAAAAATCAATAAAATATATTTTTAAAAAAAAAGAAGAAGAAGAGGAGGAAGAAGAAAAATGTAAAGATACAAATTATGAACAAATACACATCTATCAACAAGTGAATCTGAAAATCAAGTGAATAAATAATCTGATGAGCGGAATAAACTGGTGAATGTAACAGAATCAGGGGCTAGAAAGGGAGTGGACTATTCTCGGGGGGGGGGGGGGGGGGAAGGGGTGTGGGGGTGCAGGAAGAGACTGGACAAAAATCGTACACTATGGATGAGGACAGTTGGGGGGGGGCGTTAAGGGCAGAAGGTGGGGTGGGAACCAGGTGGAGGGGAGCTATGGGGGGAAAAAAGAGGAACAACTGTAATAATCTGAACAATAAAGATTTAAAAAAAATTCCTAAACTGAAATATAGTCATCTACTAAGAGTCTGACTGGGAGAACATGTATTGTGAGCCCTGACTACTAATTTACAGGTTTTTTTTAAACCATATCCATTGTCTCCACGGTGTACTGAAAATTCCACAAAGGGCTGGGTTCCCATGCACATTGTTCACTGCTGTAATCAAGAGCAGTGCCTTGTACTGGGGGGTCACTAAATAAATAAATGACCAATATGTGTGAATGAATTGTCCTTATTTCTCAACTGAAATTGGAATGATCCTCCTTTGAGTAAATAAGGAAGGGGGAAAGAAAAACAAAACAATCTAGCTAATATGTTAGTCCTTAACTTTTTTTTTTTAGATTAGAGCAGGAATCAGTTTGATTGTAAAAGCAATGGAAATTGGCCTCTACAATAGTTGCAGGAGACAGAAGCACGGATTCTTAAAATTGGGATGGGCATCTTTTTTCCTACAGTAAAATACTCAATGCTCATAGGTATAAAGAGGAAAATTAAAATGTTAAATGTAAAACACTGGACAATGGCATTAATCCATGGAATTTACTAGTTTCCTAGATAACCTGATATTTTAGGGAAAACTAGCATAAGACTCACCCTCCTAGGAAGTTTCAAAGAATAAAACAAGTCAACAACTAAAAGCTAAGGAGTATCCCAGAATAACAAATACCATCAACCATATGTCCACAGAGAAATTCTGCCTCGAGTTTTAGACAGGAAATTGAAATGACTCATTTTGGCCTACATATTTGCTCTGACCTATTACTCAGATACTTCGTAGAAACCAGTGCCAGTTAAAGGGGGTGCTACAGCTTCTTACAAAGTAAAAATACCAGGATCTAAACTACTGATTTTTAAATCACTTTAACCACAACCCGGAGTAATACATTTTACTCGCGATCCAGGTTATACATGCACACTGCTGAAACAACTTTCACCAAACAATACCAGCTCTTACCACATGAGATGTTCTCTGATACTTTCCATTCTCTCTTATTCTACTCTATTCTTTCTCATTTTGTTGTATTTCATAAAAGTAATGCTAGTTTTGGCCCATTCGTGGGTTGAGACTTGTAAATTGAAAAACATTGGCATAAATAGGAATAAAGTACTAGAATATAGAATTGCTTTATTATTTTATGATCATATATGTATGCAGGTTGAACACACACACACACACGCATGCACAAAACACTTTAAACCTACAGCTTTCTCAGTAAAGTAAAATGCATATAAGTGAAAGCATGCCTTAGAGCAGCGGTTCTCAACCTATGGGTCGTGACCCCTTTGGCGGTCGAGCGACCCTTTCACAGGGGTCGCCTAAGACCATCCTGCATATCAGATATTTACATTATGATTCATAACAGTAGCAACATTACAGTTACGAAGTAGCAACGAAATTAATTTTATGATTGGGTCACAACATGAGGAACTGTATTTAAAGGGCCAGAAGGTTGAGAACCCCTGCCTTAGAGTTACAAAACTATTATAAAATTCTACAGTAGGTAGAATTTTTTTTTTCTTTGATGCAACTTTTATTCAGCAGCATTTGGAATCTCTCATGTTCTCCAGTAAATTCGAATACGTGGAATTATCATTAAATTTATCCCACCACAAGATTATCTGGATCAATTATCGAATTAGTTCACCCTTCCCAACTTTAAAGGGATTACAGAATTTTAAAATCATTGCACACGCAATGTTTTTGTGGACCTAAAAGACTTAAAAGTCAGGCTTTTCAATCTTAGGAAAGAAGAACAAAGTTGGAGGTATCATGCTACCTGATATCAAACTATACTACAAGCCTATGGTAATCAAAACAGCATGGAACTGTCATAAAAACAGACACACGGATCAATGGAATAGAATAGAGAATCCAAAAATAAACCCATACCTATATAATCAATTTATGATGACAAAAGAAGCAAGTACATACAATGGGGTGAAGACAGTCTATTCAATAAATCATGCAGGGAAAACTGGACAGATAAAAGCAAAGATAAATAAACTAGGTCACTTTCTTACACTACATACAAGAATAAACTAAAAATGGATTTAAGACTTAACTATAAGACCTGAAACCATACGTTCCTAGCATTAAACTCTTCTATATCACTCCCAGTAACATTTTTTGGATATGCACTATTGGTGGGAATGCAGATTGGTGCAGCCACTATGGAAAACAGTATGGAGGTTCCTCAAAAAATTAAATAATAGAACTGCCTTATGACCCAGCAATTCCACTTCTGGAAATATATCAGAAGAAATCCAAAACACGAATTCAAAAAGATCTTCATTCCATGTTCATTCCAGCATTATTTGCAATAGCCAAGATATGGAAGCAACCTAAGTGTCCATCGATAGACAAATGAATAAAGAAGAAATGGTGCATATATACAATGGAATATCACTCAGCAATAAAAAAAAGAATGAAATATTGCCATTTGCAATAACATGGATAGACCTGGAGGTTATTATGCTAAGTGAAATAAGTCAGAGAAAGACAAATATCATATGATTTCACTTATAAGTAGAATTTAAAAAACAAAATAAATTAACAAACTAATAGATACAGAGAATCTATCTATATATAAAAGCATAACATGCAAATTGACTGGATGACAGAATGACCAGTCGCTATGACGTGCACTGACCACCAGGGGGCTGCCCCCAGGCCGCAGGCCCTGATTGCCTGATGGGGAATGGGGAACCGGGGGTGGGGCCAGCTGCTGGGGAAAATTGGTCCTGATCGCAAGCCAGGCTTAGGGACCCTACCCATGCATGAATTTCATATGCTGGGCCTCTAGTAAACTGATAAAAACTCATATATAGAAAGGAAGGAGCTTGGGAGGCTAGGCGAAAAAGGGGGAGGGATTAAGGAGTACAAATCAGCTGTTATAAAATAGTCATGGGGCTATAAAGCACAACATAGGGAATATAGTCAGTAATATTGTAATAACTATGTATGGTGCCAGGTGGGTACTAGATTTATTGGAGGGATCAGGGCCTTCCTTCCCCCAGCTGCGGGCTGCCTGCTGGAGCCTTCCTCTGTTCTGCCCCTCCTCCCCATGTCATAGCAAGTGGTGACGAACTCCCAAGGGGACAATTTGCATATTAGCCTTTTATTATATAGGAGGATATGTCAATGGTAATTGGGAAATAAAAGTCAGGCTTTTAATAGTCTGACTTATGCCTATTTTGAGTTTTTTTTTTTTAATTTATTGATTGAAGAGAGAACGAACTATCAATTTGTTGTTCCACTGATATGCCTTCACTGGCTGATTCTTGTATGTTCCCTGACCAGGGAGAACCCACAAGTTTGGTGTGGCTGGTGGACACTCTAACCAACTGAGCCACAGCCAGGCCTGCCTACTTCAGTGTTGATGTGTCACTGATCAACAGCCTGAATTTCTTAATTTACTTCCCCAGGTCCCCCCGCAGTTTATGCTGAGTTAGCAGGAGTTTCAGGGAGTCCCGAGGGCTGCTCTCTTGCTTTCTTAGATGGAGGGGTACCCATTGTTTTCCCTCCTAGAAATCCTCCTGGTTCGCCTCAGGACCCTGTGGCTGAGGGCGGCTACACCCCAAATGTGGCCCACTGGGTCTCCCCATGAAACCTCTGGGCTCTCACACCGCAGGTTTCCACCGGCTTAGGACAAACACAGTTTTAGGACCAACAAACTCCAAGAGCTCAGGACCCAGCACAAGCGGAGCTCAGCCCGAGGGAAACTTACCGAGAGGCGAGCTGCGGCCAGCGTCCTTCCCTGCGCTTGGGGGCCGAATCCTCCGCACCTGCCTTCCCGCCCATCTTGTCGCCAAAGCTTCCAGTGGACAAAACTAAAACAGTTTAGTAACAAGTGCGATGTCCTTTATTCCGGAGAAAACGGCCAGGAACGGGGGAGCCAGAGCCCGCAGGCCGTGGAGCCCCGTTCCCCCCGTATGCTGGGGGCGAGGGACCCGTGCGGGGCGGAGGAGACCCGGGAAACGGAGCGGGATTGGCTGGAGGCCTGCGTCCGGGCTCAGGTCAACCGCCTGCAGCTGAGCCGGGGGCTGCACAGCTGCTCCCTGTAAGGCCGGCCTCACTGGTGCAGGTTTAGGTCGTGAGGGAACCTCCATTTTCTGGGCCCCCATAGATGAGTTACCTTCTTGGAGGTTAACGGTATAAACAGGCCTTTGATTATCTTCCTACATTGTCCCAAATCAGGACACTGGCAGATCTCCTTCTCCCTTTGTAGAAACGCAAGCTTCTATCAGGTGAACTTTAGAATCTATACAAGAGAACGAGCCTCAGCAGTGCTTCTCATTTCTGGGGGCATTTTAGAATCACCTCGACACTTTGAACGTTTTTAAAATCTATTTAGGTTTTACTAGATTCTCTGGAACCCAGTGAGGCCCCAGTCTCACTCTCGGAGGCTCTAATTTAATTGGTAGCTGGGGAACCTTGGAGCAGCAGTGGCAGTTTGTTTGCTTTTTTATTACTTTTTTATATAGAACGCTTCATGAATTTGCGTGTCATCCTTGTGCAGGGGCCATGCTAATCTTCTCTGTATTGTTCCTTTTTTTTTTTTTTTTTTTTTAGTGTATGTGCTGCCGAAGCGAGCACTGTTTGCTTTTTTTAAGCCGCAGAGGTGATTCTGATGTGTTTGTGACTCGTTGGTATAAAGGTGGGGGAGGACAGCAGGATCTCAGCACAGGTGCAAAATCGTAAGATGGCGTATTGAGATAGTTGGCGGATTATTAAATGAGATATGTTTGTAATGCTGCAGGCACAGAGCACTGACAAGTGCTCCTGGCAGAGACTGAACAGACAATGAGCTTTCCCCCGGCCCAGGAGCAGTTTTTGGCCTTTGTAAGTAAATTCAGGGCCTCTTAGACCTGTTAACAGCCACGGTGATGAGGTCACCAGGTGTGGCTGTGCAGGCCGTGCCCTCCCAAGGCTTCTGGGTGAGCTGAGCATGGAATCCAGCGCCGGGTCTCTACCCAAACCCTGACGTGGCCTCCACCTTGAAACGCTGGCAAAGATACCAGAATGCCAGTGACCTGCCACGAGGACCTGTGTCAGAGCTGCCCACTGCCTCTTCCCAATGTACAGAGTGCTCCGTAAGGCCAATGGGACCTTCAAACGAGAGGCTTCATTCCTGTTAAAAATAAGGGAAGAGAGGCATGCGAGGAAGCCTGTGCTTCTCCGAGTCACTCTCTTCCGGGCCCGGTGCGGTGATGGGTTTGGCCCGTGGAAATCAACGAGAACTTGCCCGCCAGAAAAACATGAAGAAATCCCAGGAAATTAGCAAGGGAAAAAGAAAAGAGGATAGCTTGACTACCTCTCAGGGAAAACAGACTCTGAGATCATGCAACAAAAGCGGAAAGCAGCTCATGAGAAGAAGTCCATGCAGACAAGAGAAAAACGATGACTGACAACTGGGAAAACCTGGTGCTACTGCCAACTAGGTGTATTATAGGCTTTATGATCGAGGTTTGTAGAGTGAACAATGTCATTACATATGTTACAACATATCTCTATAAAAACTATTTTAAACTTTACCTTTCAGTCGGACTTAGTGTAATGTTTCAGAACCATTCTTCAGAGAATGAAACACTAACCATGCATGTGAAAAAAAAATAAATAAGGGAAGAGATTTACTCCCCCGCCCTTCTTGCCAGAATATCTACCTTAGAAAAGTTATCAATACAAGTATTTTCTCAGTCTCGTTGAAATGTATTTTTTTAGAAACTAAATAAGCCCTGTCAGCTTTATGTAAAAACAGGAATGTCCTTCTCCACGACCTGGGAGCCATCTCTTTGCAATACGAGCATCGGGAGGTGGTACCGCTCCCCGTGTCTGTGGGACACAGGAGGCTAGCTCCAGGTTGCAACAGTACTTCCTGTCATAGAGAGAGTTTGTCCCCCCACCCTCTGGATGATTAGTTCGTGTAGGTGCTCACCCCAGTTACCAGGTTGTGTTAGGAAGAAATGTGTGTAACTATTGGTGCTGTCGAGTTCTCTCAGTTAATAACTAGTTATTGTTTATCTTGAGGACTTATATGCAATGGGTCCAATCTGTTTGGCTCTAGAAAGGGTTGAAAGCTCTGTCTTTGCAATCAATCTCTTGGCCAAGTGCCTGCGGGAAGCATCACTCCGATTTAATGCTCAGTGGATAAAACAGTGTTTTCTTCTGCTGTTACGTTTGTGGAGAGGATTTCTAGGCTGAAAGATTTGTGTTTTTTAAAAAATTATATTTTTACAGCAGCACCTTTATCCTTCATTCTGAAGTTACTGTTTCTTTTTTACTCACACTTTCCAGATCCATGGGGAGAAGTATTTTAGGTATATAGGTGGGGTGGGGTTTTTTGTTATATATTTTTTAAATCCTTGCCTGAGGATGTGTTTTAATTGATTTTAGAGAGAGGAAGGAAAAGAGAAACACTGATGTGAGAAACATCAGTTGGTTGCCTTTTGTATTGGCCCCGACCAGGTTTTGAACCCAAAGCCTAGGTATGTGCCCTGACCAAGAAGCAAACCCACAACCTTTCGGTGTAAGGCCCACAGTCCAACTAACTGAGCCACCCGGCCAGGGCAAGGCATATAGATGTTTTTGTTATAAACCTCCTCCCTTCTACCCAGCTTCTAACATAAAAGTTAAAGTAATTGGAAATAGTGATGTTACAAGAAGTTGAGGCTATGATTGTAGTTTTTTGGCTTGTAGTTGAGTAATTACATGCCAGTCTGTCGTGTTGAATAAGAAATATGAGTTTGCCGAAACCGGTTTGGCTCAGTGGATAGAGCGTCAGCCTGCAGACTGAAAGGTCCCAGGTTCGATTCCGGTCAAGGGCATGTACCTTGGTTGCGGGCATATCCCCAGTAGGGAGTGTGCAGGAGGCAGCTGATCGATGTTTCTCTCTCATCGATGTTTCTAACTCTCTATCTCTCTCCCTTCCTCTCTGTAAAAAATCAATAAAATATATTAAAAAAAAAAAAAGAAATATGAGTTAATGATTCCATTTCTTTAACAGAAAAAAGAAAAAGTTGTTTGGTTTTTAATTTTGTATCCACATTTTGTGACAGATAGAAATTAATTTTATCATCCAATAATCTGTTCATTTTTCTCTAGTCTAAATGGTTTCCTTCATTACTTTTCATTGTAAAAAAACATATCAAAGTAATACATATACATAGTTATATATCAAAGTAATACATATACATAGGTTTTTTTTTAAGGCCAAGTAATTCTACGTAGCTTATAATGAAAAACAGCAGGGACTTATCAGCATTTCAGCATCAGGACTTGATCAGAGAAACAGGACACTAGCAATGATATAGAATAGTGGTTCTCAATCTTCTGGCCCTTTAAATACAGTTCCCTCATGTTGTAATCCAACCATAAAATTATTTTCATTGCTACTTCATAACTGTAATGTTGCTACTGTTATGAATCGTAATGTAAATATCTGATATGCAGGATGGTCTTAGGGAACCCCTGTGAAAGGGTCGTTTGACCCCCAAAGGGGTCGAGACCCACAGGTTTGAGAACCGCTGATAGAGAATAAAGGAGCTGTGAGAGAGGTGTTACCTGACACAATTGTGGGAGCCTGTGGAAGAGTCTGTGTAAGGCTTTTGCTTCTGCATCTGGGCCCCAGGCCTAAAATCAGCAGGGCAGGCAGTCTGGAAGGGAAGATAGACTTGAAGTGGGAGAGAGAAAGGACAAACTTGAACCTGCACCAACCTCTCATGCTTGCCAAGCCTCTAACTTGGATGAGGCAGGTGCCCTTCATCACAGAGCTAAACCTTGCCTGGCCCAGGGCTGATGAAGCGAAGCCGAAAAATGTCACATCTGAGTTATTTCCTAGAATTACTAAGTGAATCTATCAAAGTAAACACCAGAGTTTATTTCCTCAGCATGCTGTTGATCTCCCTTACAAGAGTTTAAGAGCTACTATTTATTAAATGTTCTAAGAATGTACTTATGGAGTAAAAATTGGTGGTCCCACGCCAGTTGGGCAGCCTGCAAACAAATGTGTCTGTGTATATATGCTCATTGTAGGAAAGTTGGAAAATACTGAAAAGTATAGAGAAAACACACACAAAGGCACAATAACTTAGGCATTCCTTATTTCTCCCTGGAGCTGACCTCTTGGTTTATATTTTTGGGGTGTAGGAGATACACCTTCCTACAAAAGGTATGGTTCACACATTTGGTATGAAGTAAAAACAGTTCCTAAAACAGGGCCAGGGTGGCAAAACAAAATCCACAAAACGCCCCTCCCTTTTCTGGTCCATGACAGAACATCATTCTGAGTATGTGCAACATGTCTATGTATCTATGTACACACACATGTAAAATAACTATGTGTATTATCCCAGTGCCCTTATGCTTTCACTTACTTATGGCTGAGATGCAGTTATGTTTCAGACTTCTCTATGGAAAACAGACCTGGAAAGCCTTTCAAAGCCAAGAACTTGAATGGTTTGGGATAATCTTTTCAGCTACTCACGTTAAGATTTGTTTAAGAGCATTAAAGATCATCTTAAGAACCTCCTGTTAAAACAATATGAAAACAATCTAATACTAATGTAGAATATAACAATTTGAAATTCCACTTGAGGTGGCTGTTCACAAGAGAATTTGAAGTTTAAGCCAAAGTTACGATGAACTAGTATTAAGTAAAGTATCAACAGCCATCTTAAGAACATCAAATGTGAACTCTACACTCAGCTCCTCCCATAAGCCAGGAACTGGATTAGGTGCTGGGGGAGTTGCAGAGCTAAGTAAAACACACCATCTCTGCCCCCAGGAAACACAGGGGTGGGGGTGGGGCCAACAGAAGTAGAAATTTAAATGCAATATAACAGAATAAAATAGAGATTGATTTAAAGGAGCCAAGGGAATCTGGGAGGTCCCATGGAGAGACAGAGTTGAGGGCCCTAAGTGAGCCACAATAGGTGGTAACAAGGTTATCAGAATTTTGCAGGGTATCCGTGTTCCTGAAAAAGGAACAGTTCAGCAGGCTGAATAGGATCTAAGCTGCAAGATGCTGCATGGTTCTTCAGACTTCTTTGTGCTATTTTATAGATGCAATAAAAACAATGAATTGATTCAGGATATGGGGGAGAAAAGAAGAAAAGCCCTTGTTGTGTGGAGTTGGAGAAAAGAGTATGAACTCAGAGTCAGAAAAATGAGGAAAGTGTCCAGGTAACATTTCAGTGGTGGTAAGAAGGGGGAGACCAGGTTGGGACTAGACTGGGGCAGGCCTTTGACAATAGGAAAATAGGTATGAATCTACCCTGTAAGCAATGGGAGCCATCGGTGTTCGTTGAGGAAGGAAGTAAAAATTCAACCTATTTTAAAAGATGCTGCAACAAAAAAATAAAATAAATGATACAAGTATTTATATAAAGTCAGTATATACTCTGGTTTTAAAATATTTCCTGATTTTAATAAATATCTTGCATTAAGTGTTCATTTTATCAGTCAGCCACTTTGATTTTCTTAAAATCTATTATATATTGATAAGGAAGCTGTCCCTCCAACTTATGAATACTACAACACTGCTGTTTTCTGTGTATACCATTTTTGATAGAAAGCCCTATTTAATTGTTTAAATGAAATAAACCAAAAGTAAATACATTGCAAAAATACATTTTAATACATTGTGGAAAATACATAGTGAAAAATACATTGTATTAAAATGTGTTTTTTAAAATACATTTTAATACATTTAAAATACATTGAACATTAGCATTTAGATAGTTATTTACAATGGTATTTACAATCAATTTTACTATAATTTTTGTGAACAGAAAGATAACTACAGAGAGCTAACTATGGACATAAAACTATCTCCAGCTGCTTCCTTCTAACACACAAACCGTACCTGGGTAGAAAGGGGTAACAGTTAATAGTGCTACATTTCAAAATCATTCTGATTAAATTAGGTCCTGACAAATTCTTCTGGGTTAAAAAATGCTAAGTCAGAAGAGGAGGCAAGTGTGCACAAGCTCCACTTCCTCCCATTTCACACTGTTGCACCCTGACTTCACTGACTTGCACTTGAAGTGAACCTGTACCTGAATTCTGGGAAATGTCACAAACAACAGGCCTTCTAAATCCAATGTATTGCTTTAAGCCCATTATTATGAGTTTATAGCAGGTGGTTTAACTTTGGGGTAGACTTCTTTAGATATCAATGCTAACGATCTATTAAACCTTTATTTTTAATTACAAAAAATT
Organism: Myotis yumanensis; assembly: GCF_028538775.1. Lineage (NCBI taxonomy): Eukaryota > Metazoa > Chordata > Mammalia > Chiroptera > Vespertilionidae > Myotis > Myotis yumanensis. The sequence goes on along the minus strand of NW_027223760.1, from coordinate 46,952,274 downwards.
TAAAATTTTTCAATTATAGTTGACCTATTAATCATTTTTATGACTAATGGCTGTTCTAATGGTCAAGAAACGACCAAGTGGGGTACCTCAACTGTCAGTGTTTCCTGTGTGCTTTAGTGAAGTTAACTGTCTGCACTATAAAATCTTATGGTTTGATTGAAAGGCTTGTTTTGACTGATAACTGATATTAAGATCAACAAAATGATTCTGAATCCCTCTTTGCTACAGAAGAATTAGATGCAAATTTGAATGGCCTGAGCTAATAAAATTATCCACCGATCACTTTCCTTCAGGTTAAAGCAGCCAGCAGTCTGCCATGGCATTTCCTATATAGAAGTTTGTGTAACTTTGTGACAGATAAACTGGTCATAGCTACATTTTATTGAGTTAAGTCCATCAGAAATCCAAACCTTAATTCATATTTTGTCCTTATAGAAAAAAACAATCCATTTTATGAGTTTCTATAAATAAATTATGGATAAAAAATAGACACTGTTTCTAATGGTCTCCTTGGGAAGATACCCATGCAGACTGTAACATTTAACTTCAAAATATATTTAATTCTTTTCTATCCTTTTTTGTTTTCCAAGTGACTAGTAATAAATAAACTAATGATTACTGTGTGGTAGGGAAAAACTTTTTAGTCATTTTTCCATCTAAGAATTTCATTAAATGAACATGTGGTATATCTTGTAGTAATATGAATAGACGATAACTGGAAATCCAGTTTTACTTTTTAAACTACAAATGGTTGGCAACTGTTTCCTTAATAGTTATTGCAGGAGTAGGTCCAACATGAGTCCATATATAGCCCTTTTCTGGTCTGGTGGGAATTGTGGGAAATGGTGATGAAAGTGACTTGAAATATTCAGAGGGTGCATGACAAACAAACTCCAAGTATTCCATCTTCCTGGGAAGATCCTCCTCTGGTCCTAAAGGCGCCAATGGAAAAGTTAAACACATTTTGGACATGGATATCGTTATCATAAAATGTTAAAATACCTAGACACTAGGAGAAACCAGTCTGGTCGTACCTGACGTTAGTCCTTGGAACATATATTACTATGAAGTTACTCATCATTTTTTCTATTTTAACTGCTTAAGGAATATAGCATTCTCCCCAAAACAGTGACTCAATATAGAAAGGAATCTTAATAAAATAATATTTAGCCTTATACAGTGTTTATTATATATGCCCGCACTATTCTTAGTACTGACACATATCAATACATTGAATCCTCGCAAAGCCCTCTGTGGTAGGCACTATTATTATTTCCATTTTACATATGAGGAAAATGAGACAAGGATTAAGGAACTTGCCCAACATCACACAGCTAGTAAGTGTATAGGCTATGAACCCAGACAGTCTGGCCCCCGAGGTTGTGCTCTGGCATCTGAGGAAGAGGAAGAGGAGGTGGGAGAGGAGCTGGAGGAAATTCTGTCATATCACTGCCTCTGCTGACAATCCTATCCAATCGATCAGGTAGAGGCCCGTAATTCGTGCACTCGGGGGGAGGGGGTCCCTCAGCCCAGCCTCGGGGAATGTCTGACTGATGGCTTAGGCTCGCTCCCCATGGGGATGTTCATCAGTGGGGCATCCTTAGCGCTGCCATGGAGACAGGAGAGGCTCCCGCCACTACCACTGTGCTCGCCAGCTGTGAGCCCAGCTTCTGGCTGAGTGGTGCTCCCCTGTGGGAGTGCACTGACCACCAGGGGGCAGCTCCTGCATTGAGCATTTGCCCCCTGGTGGCGTGCGCGTCATAGCAACTGGTCATGCTGCCAAAACTGGCTCTCCGACATCCCCCGAGGGATCCTGGATTTCGAGAGGGGGCAGGCCAGGGTGAGGGACACAACCGGTGCACTACTGGGGCCGAGGAGGAATACTGGAGGTTGGCCAGCCGGGGAGGTATCACGGGAGGGCTCCAGGGTGTGTCTGGCCTGTCTCGCTCAGTCCCGATCAACCGGACACCAGCAGCAAGCTAACCTACCGGTCAGAGCATCTGCCCACTGGTAGTCAGTGCATGTCATAGCAACTGGTCGACTGGTCAACTGTCTGCCCTCTGGTGGTCAGTGCCCATCATAGCAAGTGGTTGAGCAGCCTCAGCATATCATTAGCATACTAGAGGCCTCATGCAAGAAATTTGTGCAAGAGCAGTCCTTCTTTCCCCAGGCTGCTGGCACCTGCTATCCCTCTGGCACCCAGGACCTGAGCTTCCCTCTGGCCGCCAGCAGGCACCCAGGACCCTGCTTCGTCCGGAAGGTCGTTTGGGAGGACGTCCAGTCTAATTAGCATATTATGCTTATATCATTATAGATTACGATTTGATTGGTTAAATGGCTGACCGGCTGACCGGACACTTAGCATATTAGGCTTTTATTATATAAGATAAGCAGAAAACTGGTCATGTATCAAACTTGACATGCAGGAGACAATAACAGTGAAATGTTATTTGTCCCTGAGTTCTCCCTAAAAAATGCTGTGTTTTTTCCTCAGTGCAAAAGTAACCCATGCCCATTGCAGAAAGGTTACAAAGTTCAGAGGTACAGAACTCTGAATACTTTCAAAATTGAATTACTCAGTAACTTCTTGTGAGACTACATAAAGAATTATTTGTACCATTTCCTTTGGCAGCACTGAAATTAGTCAGAGTACAGTGGCTGCCATTTCAAAGATCGACAATGATGTGTTATAAAAGGTCTAGAACAAGCATGTCAAACTTGCGGCCCAGACAATATAATGGGATGTAAGAAATGTTTTAATAAAAATTTTGTAACTTAATTTTTACAATATTGTTATACATAATTATCAATAAAGAACTACAATGTTCGCTAATGACTGATTACTATAATCGTGTTGCATTCATTTCCCTTACATGCAGATGCACCATTTCTCTCCACTAATACTAGTAGTGAATATTTTAGCAGCCGACTGCCACGTCATTAGTCTTGTACTGACTTGTTTGGTGTGCGCAACAGGAAATATTTTGCTTTTGGAGAATAAGAAAAATAGGTTTATTTGCGTTACACTTATTAATTTATGTAGTTATTCAGTGTCTGGTAAGTTAATGTTCAAGAAAAAATATTAATTTTTATTAAAATGTTCTATTATTTTCTGTTAACGATTACTCATTTATTTCAGCCCTTTGTATTCAGCATGTCTCTATTGAAATAAACTTACATTTCTATGAAAATTGAAACTTTTGTTTTTTTGTGGCCCACATACACTTAAACCTTGTTTATTTGGCCCCTGTTAGCCTTTGAGTTTGACGTGCTTGGTCTAGAATGATTATGTGTGACATGAAAAAGGATACATATTGAGAATATGTAAGATTCTAGAAATAACTGTGATAGTTCCTTAAGAAATTATTTTTAGTAGATTTTTATAAGTAACCTAAATAACCTAGTTCCTGAGCAATAAATTCTTTTAATAGTTTATACTTTTTAGTAGGTGCATACAGGCCTAACTCTAAACAACTGACAGCACTCAAAGCCCAGCTGTATAAAATGTTTCTCTGTTTTCTATAAAGCTCTCTATGTGTACTTAATGGTACTTATGCTTCTTTGTTATGGACTGAATTGTACCCCTCCCTAATTCATATGTTGAAGCCCTAACCCTCAAATGATGGCATTTGGAGACAGGGCTTAGGGAGGTTATTAAGGTTAAATGAGGTCATGAGGGTGGAACCCTAACCTGCCAGGATTGATGTTCTTATAAGAAGAGACTGAAGAAGGACTGTGTACAACAAGAAGGTGACAGTCCACAAGCCAGGAAGAGAGCTCCACCAGCAACTAACGCTGAGAGCACCTTCATCTTGGACTTCCAGCTTCCAGAACAATGAGAAAATAAATTTCTGTTGTTTAAGCCATTCAGTCTGTGGTATTTTGTTATGGTGGCCTGAGCAGACTAATGCATTCTTATACCTAATAACAGAGACTTACCTGGGTCCAAGGACCTGTACCATTTGACAAACTCACCTATGATGTAGGATGCAGGATCGAATCGGTCCATGGGGCTAGAAAGAGTGGGGATGAGCCACGTCAGTGCTGCGCTCTTCTCACAGTACTGGTCCTGGATAAAACCCCGGATCTGGGCATAGTAGGATTTCCCATCTTGCTCATCAATCACAGAAACAACATCTCCAATTTGGTAATATACTCCCTGGTGGAAATAGAAGATAATCCCACATGTAAAATAAATAGAACAGCACCAGAGCTATGAATGGAAACTGAGGGACTGATAAACTGATGTGTATATGGTTGATGCCAATTCTAAAATTGTTTCACTTTTGAATGAAAAAAATTTTACACACACACAACTTGCATCTGGAGAAAATGTGCTTATAAAAATACTTTTTCTATCACAACAATACTGTCCCTATTTTTTGGCTAGAAAAATTGAGCTGTAGAAGTGCTGCTAAGTGACTTGCTGCAGCTGAGGTTCCTACACTAGCTCAGAAGTCTGTTTCTATACTGGCTTGAAAATCAGTGCTTATCTGGTGAAAATATGCTCTATATACCTTCCTCCTCAACCATCAATTAGGGAAAAGAGATACTACAAACTGAAGCCAAAGAAATGATAGGGAGCACCAAAGCCCCATTAGAAGCAAGTCTAGCCCCAGAGGGGTGTCTCCAGCACAGAAGTTCTCCCACTGCAGACACAGCTGATTCTCACAGCCAATTGGTCTGGAGGTCAATTCCTCACAGTGATAACTACAACAATCAAGGCTTAACTACAACAAGACTGTGCACAAAGCCCACAAGGGGGTGCACCAAGAGTGTCTACCTCAGGTAATTGGGACACTTAGTACAGAAAGGCACTCTATCGACACAGCGAAGCATAAAAAATGCCGAGACAAAGAAACAGGACACAAACGACAGAATTGGAGGAAAGCAAACTGTTGGATATAGAGTTCAAAATCACACTTTTAAGGTCTTTAAAGAACTGTCTAGAAGCCGCCGATAAATTTAATAAGGCCCTCGAAAAGACTGGTGAGACTGCCGATAAATGTAGTGAGATCTTCAAGAAGACTGGTGAGACTGCCGATAAATGTAGTGAGATCCTCAAAAATCTAATGAGACCCTCGATGTTGTGATAAAGAACCAACTAGAAATTAAGCATACACTGACTGAAATAAAGAACATTATACAGACTCCCAACAGCAGACCAGAAGATCGCAAGAATCAAGTCAAAGATTTGAAATACGAAGAAGCAAAAAACACCCAACTGGAAAAGCAAAATGAAAAAAGAATCCGAAAATACGAAGATAGTGTAAGGAGTCTCTGGGACAGCTTCAAGCGTACCAACATCCGAATTATAGGGGTGCCAGAAGATGAGAGACAGCAAGATATTGAAAACCTATTTGAAGAAATAATGACAGAAAACTTCCCCTAACTGGTGAAAGGAATAGACTTCCAAGTCCAGGAAGCACAGAGAACCCCAAACAAAAGGAACCCAAAGAGGACCATACCAAGACCCATCATAATTAAAATGCCAAGAGCAAAAGACAAAGAGAGAATCCTAAAAGCAGCAAGAGAAAGAAAATCAGTTACCTACAAGGGAATACCCATATGACTGTCAGCTGATTTCTCAACAGAAACTTTGCAGGCCAGAAGGGAGTGGCAAGAAATATTCAAAGTGATGAATACCAAGAACCTACAACCAAGACTACTTTATCCAGCAAAGCTATCATTCAGAAGTGAAGGCCAGATAAAGAGCTTCACAGATAAGAAAAAGCTAAAGGAGTTCATCACCACCAAACCAGTATTATATGAAATGCTGAAAGGTATCCTTTAAGAAGAGGAAGAAGAAGAAAAAGGTAAAGATGCAAATTATGAACAACAAATACACATCTATCAACAAGTGAATCTAAAAATCAAGTGAACAAATAATTTGATGAACAGTATGAACTGGTGATTGTAATAGAATCAGGGACATAGAATGGGAATGGACTGACTATTCTTGGGGCGGGGGAAAGGGGTATGGGGGTGAGTGAAGAGATTAGACAATAATCGTGCACCTATGGATGAGGACAGTGGGTGGGGAGTGAGGGCGGAGGGTGGGGTGGGAACTGGGTGGAGGGGAGTTATGATGGGGAAAAAGAGTAACTAATGTAATAATCTGAACAATAAAGATTTAATTAAAAAAAAATAAAATGAGAAAGGCAGCCCCTTAAAGGAGGAGATAATTCAGGTAGTAAAAAGGGAAATAAAAATTTATTGAGTTCTTACTAACAAAACAAAAAAAAAGAAATGATAGAAGCTCTTCTGATTGTAATAGGTCTTCAGGGCAGGTTTTTACCCTCAATTTACCATACCTTTCCCCAGTCTCAATGGCAACTGTCTCTTCCCTTCCTCTTCTCTGATATTCTCCCACAAGACAGTTACTGGTATTTCTGGCATTCAAGGGTTCATGTCTTATCCATACTCTACTTCATACCCAACTAACTAACCTGTGCATATTTTGTGTTTAGAACCCTTATAACTCTGCCTCTGCCTTCTACCCTATGTCCTCTCCCCTGGGTCTTGAACTGGAAATAATCTCTCATGTGAACATCCATAATAGCTGACCCAAATATTTATGACACTCAGCACTTCCGTAGGTGGGTGCAGGAACCAGCCTGCAAGGGTGATTCATTGCTGCTTCCCTCAAAATAGGGCCTTGGCAACAGGTAAAGCTGCCGGGGTACGCACCTAAACCACAAAAATGATTCTGAGAAAATATTTCCAGTAACTGAGTTGTGACATGAGCACCTGACAGACCAGGAGTTTCTCCTGGATGCTTTATCCATATGTCCGAGGGTGACTGTTGCATCTGGATCATTATGGACGGGTAGAGTCAATGTGGGCCACATTCCCCTACCTGCTGGTTACTAACACATGGCACACAGTAATAAATTACTGATACTTGCAATAACAGGTCTCGTGCTTTCCATCGATACCTGCCTAAAAATCATTAGTACATGAAGTTCTTAGCTTAGTCAGTTGCTCCTGGACTTAATCTGTAAACTCTGTGTTTAGCTGTGAAAATAACGCACACATTTGAAAATGTGATGATGATAATTGTTCCTATTCACTGAGAGTTAGGTGCTTACTCTCACTTGATATACATGATCTCACTTGACCAAATGAGTAGTTTCTATTTACAATCCCTATTTTATAGAATCTATATAATATAGATGAAGAAACATCAGAGAGCCCTGGCCAGTGGTGCTCAGTGGTTGGAGTTTCGGCCCTTGCACCGAAGGGTCATGGGTTTGATTCCCAGTCAAGGGCACATACCTGGGTTACAGTTTAAATTCCCGTCTTGGTCGGGGCATGTGCGGGAGGCAACCAATTGATGTCTTTCTCACATAGATGTTTCTCTCTTCCCCCCACCCCGTTCTACTCTCACTAAAAAAATTATATATATATATATATCCATCCATCCTCAGGTGAGGATTCTTGGACTCCCTCTGTCTCACCATGGACTTCCAGTAGGTGCTACTCCCCACTGCCCTTATCCTCCCACTTCTGCTTAAAGGCATTTTAGAATCCCAGTGCTGACTACCCATTAGACATCCTCTACGAGTCTAAATCCTGCCTCTGTCCTTCTCACCCTTCAGTGCCATCACATTGTCTAGGATGGCTCACTCTCATAGCTCCACACCATACATTGGTATTTTAAAAATGATTCTCGGGATCTATGTTAAGAAATTCTCAAGATCCTCATCATATTTCAACAGGCAACTTCCCCTACCATCTCAGCTCTGAGTGAGATGTTTTATAACAGCTACCTCCGGGAGAAACAGCTTAGAGAAGAATAAAAAACACAATCACACAGACCTTCAGACCCACCCAACGTTTTAGTAGCACATTATACAGTAGGCCCAAATCGTCCCCAGTAACTCTACAGGTGTTTACCTTGTAGAAGATTGATTCTGCAGTGATTATGGTGGAAACTGACTCAGGCGCTTTGATGGGCTATGAGAAAAAAAAAAGGTAAAATTATTAGCACATTCATACTGTGTATGTGTGTATATAGGCATTTTTTCCAACCATATATGAGAGTTCTGTAATTTGAGAAATACTAAATTTGTTGTTTGGTGACAAAAACTGCAAAAAGACAAATGATTTTCTGAATGTTGTTGCCAAGTGCAATATGAATATTTCCACTGCTATTTCTGCTATCATTTGCTTAAAAATGGCTGGGAACTAGAGGACAAGCTTCTGATTATGCTGCTGAGAGCTAACACAAGCCCTTTCCAAGCTTTATTACATTTTAACATTTTAGGTATAAAAATATATTGCCTGAGCATGACAGAAATGAAATAAAAAATGGGTGAGCACTAAGTGAGAAAGTGCTTCCTTGATGACATTTTCCTTCTCTACCTGACTATGGAACCAGCTATGACACGTGAGATATTATCAAAACCCATTTTCTAGCAAGCCTGAACTAAGGCTAAAAGAAACTTTCTTGGGAGTTCTTATTAATCTGCCACCATTCACCCACCACTGAAATCTGTTCTTAAGCTGAAATATACTCTTTTATGCCACAACAGAGAAAGCAGGCCTCCCAAAATATGTCTTGGTATCATCCTTGAAGAGTTTGCTAGAAAAATTGATACTGAAATAATTGCAGAGAATATAGTCTATCATACTTAAGAATAAAACATGTTTAAGTGATACAACTATAATCAAATGAATATTTACTTAACATGTTTTGTCTAGCCAACAAATGACTCATTTTTAGAAAATTAAATTATTAAAATCTTAAATGATTTAGAGACAACTACTCTTAGTAAGAAAAGAATCCACAATCTGTACAATATCCTGGAGGCCCCTTTGTGTTTTATGAGTGACTATGCCTTTACTGGTCAGCCAGCCGTTCCTGTTCTGAAAAGGAAATGTCACACTGAGGTTTTAAAAAGCTGCCTACAACGCATTGTTCACTGCGTCTGACCATGTCCCCTTGTGTTTACAAAGATAAGGAGAACTTACTGCACTGAAAATGTGCTTGCAACCACCCCCACCACCAGTCTCTCAACAATCTGTTTTCTTACAGCAGAACAGGGAAAGGTTTAGCAAAATTTTAATTCGTATTCATCAAACTGATCCTAAGTCAGTAAAATACATTTTTTTTCTGGGTCTAAAATAACAAATAGGTAAACAAGTTCCAGTATTATTTACTCAGATCTTTACAGGAGGAAAAAAGGGTCTCCTAGTGTCCTTGGCCATACCATGAGCCTTTGCATCAAGAAGCCAATAAGGCACATGCCAGGCGCACGTTTCCTCTAGACGCCTACTGTGTACCTCCCAGAGAAAAAAGGAAAAAGGAAAACCCGCGCCTCCTGGAAAGAGGGGAAGCCCCGGGCAAGTGTGGGCCACGCCCCGGTCACCACCAAGGAGGGAAGGTCACGGTGGGATGCAGGCAGTGGCAGGACACATTGCACACAACGCCATGACAGCGGAAACACACACACACACACAAACACTATCCACAACCACCTTACGTTTTTTAATTTAAAAATGTGTCTTCTCCCTTTTCCTTTGGTGGAAACCTTCTTCTCAGCAGCGGGAGCGGACTTGTACTTGGTGTTGCGGAGCCGAGCGGACCTCCTGTGAATCTCCTGCTTACTCTGCTACATCAAGAATAAAAAAGAGAGAGGAATGAATGAACAGTGCGGGAAGGATGCTGTCCCGAGGCAGCCACCCTACGGGGGTCCCGGCGCGCGCCCCTCAGCCGGGCCTTCCCTCCTCCTGCTGGGCGACCCCGTTATCTGGGCTCCGGGAAGCAGGGCGGGGCCTCGGCGAGCATCGCCGGAGCCTCCGAAAAGTGGACGTCTGTTCACGGGCACTGACAGCAGAGAAACACCCGGCAACTCAGCTCTCGGCGCCAGCGGTGCGGGCGGGCCTGCCGCCGCCTCCCTCCGCGGGGAGCTCCTGCGGCCTCTAAAAGGGCGTGAACGGGACGGAACGACGAGACGCCCCTGACCCCGGGCAAGCCCCGCAGCAGGACCCTCGGTACCCGCCCGCGCATGCGTGTGGCTAACGGGACGGCTGGTTGCTACCCCAGATATTACCACAATGGAGGGACTCCCAAGCGTTTTTAATTTTCATGCTTCTTTAGACTATCCATTTCTCGTAAGAAAAGGTGCTTAGAATGGGCCGAGCCGGTTAAGATCTCATCGGGGTGCGGGGCGGCCCGCGGGGGAGAAGGAGGAGCTCACCTGCTTGCCGCCCCCGCCCCCGTTGCTCTGCGAAGGGGCGGCCGAGGCGCTGGCGAAGGTGGCCGCCCCGAGGCCCCCGCCGCCGACGCCGCCGCCGCCGCTGCCCCCGGTCCCGCCAGAGGCCCCCGAGCCTGCGCCCCCGCCGCCCGCGCCGCCCCGGCCCGAGCAGTGGAGGCAGAGGATGTCCCCCTGCGGGCTCTTCTTCCACATGGAGGACGACGTGGTCTTGCAGACGCTGCAGGTGGGCTTCAGGCCCAGAGGCATGGTGGCCGGCTCGGGCGGCCCCCGCGGGCGCAGCGACACGGGAATGGCGACCGCCGGCCCCGGCCGCCCGCTGGCCGGCCCGCCACGTCCAGCGACAGGGAGAGCGACTGGGCGCGGGCGCTCCCCTGTCCACGCCGGGACCGGGCCGCGGCCGCTGTCCCCGGAGGCCGGAAGCGAGTCTCCCCGCGCCGAGCCCAGCACCACCTCGGGTGCCCGCGGCGCCGGAGGCGGAGCAGCGGTCCTGAGGCAGCTTCCGGCGGTGGGCGGGACCCGCGCCCCGCTGACCGGAAGTGCCCCCGGGTAGGGGCGCGCGCAGCCTTTCAGTTTGCTGTTTGAGACTTTTTGGTCTTAGGCCTAGGATTGGAGGGTAAAATACAGACCGTGCAATTAAATTTGAATTTCAGATGAGCAAAGAATATTTAATATATATCCCATGCAATGTTCGAATTTATCTGAAATTCTGCCTTAACTGGGCGTCCTGTATTTTCATTTGCTAAATCTGACTCTCCTGCTCAGGACCCCTTTGCACGCTTAACAAGATAGCACCAGAGGCATGGATACATGGAGCAGACTGACGGCTCTCCGAGGGGAGGGGAGAGGGGGGACTGGATGAAAAGGTGAAGGGATTATCCAAGGAATATATATATATGTATGCATAACCTACAGACACGGACAACAGTGTGGTGGTAGCCAGAGGGAAGGGGGGGGCTGGGTGGAGGTGCGTAAAGGCGGGGGAAATGGGGACTTTTGTGATAGTAATTTCGTAATTATATTATAATTTAGACCCCCAAGTATTTTTGTTTATATGGATTATATATTCATGGACATTTATGTGTTAGGAGTTGAAATAGACATTTCAGCCTAAGGTGCCAAGCACACATTTATTTTTTTAAAATATATTTTTATTGATTTCAGAGAGAAAGGGAGAGGGAGAGAGAGATAGAAACATCAATAATGAGAGAGAATCATTGATCAGCTGCCCCCTGCACGCTCCCGACTGGGAATCCAGCCTGCAACCCGGGCATGTGCCCTCAATTGGAATCAAACCTGGGACCCTTCAGTCCGCAGGCTGACACTCTATCCACTGAGCCAAACCAGCCAGGGCAAAGCACACATTTATCAACCATTGAGTGATGTCATCATACTTGGGTGACGTCATCATATGGCCTGTAGCCCTCTGAACAGTATGCCAGTGCAATGAGAGTGGAAAGGCAAGTAAATGGCTTGGCACTGTTGGGAACCTGTTTTGACCCCAAGGGCTCCCTGCAAGGGTCTTGGACCTCCCTGGACCACAATCTAGAACAGGTGGCTTAGGACAAAGTCATTATGAAAAGCCAGCCCCACCAGGAAAAGGAATCTCTCCTCAGCTTCACTTGGTAAAGTTGTGGTTGCTTATCTGTGTCCATGGTCCTGGGGTTTGGGGACTTGAAGTTTTTGGAGAGGTCTTGATGAATGTGTTGGTGGTGTGGGCTGAGTGGGAGAGGGGAAAGGCCAATGGGTTGAATGCCTATGACATCATGAAATCTCAGTGCTTATGACCCCCGTAGAACAAGATATTAATGTTCCTGTTTTACTGTTAGCCGATCAACAGAGGAGCCATGATGTGGACTGGCTGCCAACACGGTGGCTGCTCTTGGTGTCAGATCTGGACAGGCCTTTAGAGCAGCCCTGGGGCCGGGCTGTGGCTCGGTCATCCTCTCTCTGAGTCAAGGTTTCCCCAACAGTAAAACAGAATATTAACTACTCTCCAGGGCTGTTATGGGGATTAAGATCAACTGTAAAGGTGGTTGAGGAGAATAGGTAAAGAATGCTGTTCCCTTATTTTAGAACGATGCACTCTGTGAGGGGCATCTAGGTATGCACTTTCATTCTCCCTAATTTCTTTCTCCTGGTAATGTATCCCCCTCTGCATCTGATCTCCTCTCCAAAAACATCAAGTCCCCAAACCCCAGGACCATGGACACAGATATGCAACCACAACTTTACCAAGTGAAGCTGAGGAGAGATTCCTTTTCCTGGTGAGGCCCCTGGTTCAGCAACTTCCTCTCTACCAAAGGACGCTATCCTGGGTGGGGTAAATAGCCGCCTGCATAACCACCCAGCAACCCCTTTTCTCCATTTCCCCTCATTCCACTGATCACCATCTTCTGTTCTTGACAGCTCCCTGGTCACACCCTCTACCCTTCTGAAGAACTACATTTTTTTCCTTGTAAAAAATCTTTACAACCTTTTAAAATTAAGTATAATACACATACTGTAAAGTATCCAACTCATTCCTGCACAACTTATCGCAAAGTAACCACAATTGAGCAACCAAATTAAGAAATAGAACATTACTACCATAAGAGGAGTCCCTTTGCACTTGCCCTATACACAGAGAGGTCCACTAGCATGACTTCTAACACCATAGATTTTGTAGATTCCCTTTGTCAGGTTAAGGAAGTTCCCTTCTATTCCTATTTTTTGTCACAAATGTAGAATTTTATCAAATAGTGTGCCGTGCCAGCACAGCCAAGGGTGAACCTGAGGAGGGGTGGTGAAGGATTGAAGAAAAGACAGACAAGAGAATACAGCTGGGGCTCAGTGGATCTCCTGTGCCTGGATGAGGACACAAAAGACCCAGCCTGCAAGCCGATGCTTTATTTTATAGTCTGATTAAAACAAGGGTAGATTAACATGTATAGAAATGTTCTTGTTTTGGCAACACTTGCTGCACCTCCCACAGCCCATTAGCTACTTAGGAAGGAATTAGGGAGGGCTACAAGGTCAGGCTTAATTATGCTAGGAGAGCTCTGCCTTCCAGGGCTGGGACTTGTTTGTGGCCCTGCCACAGGTCAACCCAAGGTTTGACCCTAGCTGCTCCCTACAAAATAGTTTTCTCTATGAGATGAGCATAATCCTTTTTTTTCTTTATCTATTAATTTACAGATTATACAGATTTCTGAATGTTAAATTAACATTGAAATTCCTGGAATGAATCCAACATGATTGTGATGTGCTATTCTTTTCACACATTGCTGGATTTGGTTAACTAATATTTTAAGATTTTTGCATGTCTGTTCATGAGTGAGATGGGTGTATAATCTTTTTTTCTTGTAATATCTTTGTCAGACTTTGGCATCAAGGTTATGTCAACCGATGTAAGGATTTGGGATTTTATTCTGAGTGATACAGGAAACTATTCAAGGCTCTTACATGTGCTGATATGAAAAGATGTCAGATATAATTAAGAGGGGAGATAGCCATAAATTTAACCAAGGAAGTCAGAAAATTACATTGAAAACTAGGAGACATTAATGAAAGAAATTGAGGAAGACACGATAAATGGAAAGCTATTCTGTGCTCATGGATTGAAAATATTGATATTGTTAAAATGTCCATGCTACCAAAAGCAATATATAGATTCAATGCAATCCCTATAAAAATTTCAATGGCATTTTTCAGAGAAATAGAACCAACAATCCTAAAATTTGTATGGAACCACAAAATACCCCAAATAGCCAAAGCAATCTTTTTTTTTTTTAATATTTTATTGATTTTTTACAGAGAAGAAGGGAGAGGGATAGAGAGTTAGAAACATCGATGAGAGAGATCGATCAGCTGCCTCCTGCACACCCCCCACTGGGGATGTGCCTGCAACCAAGGTACATGCCCTTGACTGGAATCGAACCCGGGACCCTTGAGTCTGAAGGCCGACGCTCTATCCACTGAGCCAAACCGGTTTGGCGCCAAAGCAATCTTGAGAACAACAAAGCTGGAGGCATCATCTCCCTGATTTCAAACTACATTACAAAACCATAGTAATCAGAACAGTATGATATTGGCATAAAAACAGACACATAGATCAATGGAACAGAATAGCCCAGAAATAAACCCATGTATATACATATGGTCAGTTAATTTATGGCAAAGGAACCAAGAATATACAATGAAGAAAGGACAATCTCTTCTATAAATGATGTCAGGAAAACTGGACAGCCACATGCAAAAGAATGAAACGACCACCACCTCCTACAAAAAAAAACAAAATTAACTCAAAAAATGAACTAGTTTTGAATGTAAGACCTAAACCATAAAACTCCTAGAAGAAAATATATGTGGTAAGCTCCTTGATACCAGTCTTGGCAATGATTTTTTTAAAAAAAACTGATAGCAAAAGTAAATAAAAAAAACTTCTGCACAGCAAAGAAAACCATCCACAAAATGGGTAGGTTACCAAACAGGAGAAAATGTTTTGCAAATCATTTATTTGGTAAGGGGTTAATATCCAAAATATATGAAGAATTCATGCAACTCAATAGCAAAAAAACAATCTGATTTTTAAAAAATGAGCATAGGATCTGAATAGACATCTTTCCAAAGAAGACATACAGCTGGTCAACAGGCACATGAAAAGATGACCTACATGTTGGTGAGGATGTTAAGAAAAGGAAACCTTGTGCACTGTTGGTGGGGATGTAAATTAGTGCAAACACTGGAAAACTGTACAGAGATTCTAGTCATAAAAAATGAAAGACATCTTGCTGTTTAGGACATCATGGATGGGCCTTGAGGACATTATGCTAAGTTAAATAAGTCAGACTGAGAAAGACAATACCATATAATCTCACTTATATGTGGAATCTCAAAAACAAACAAACAAAAAACCCCAAACAAACCTAACACAAATAACCAAGCTCATAGATACAGAGAACAGACTGATGGTTGCCAGAGGTGGGGGATGGGCAAAATGGGGGAAGGGGGTCAAGAGGCATAAACTTCCAGTAATAAAATAAACAAGTCAAGGGGATGTCAAGGGCATGGTGACTATAGTTACAATACTGCATTGCATATTTAAAAGTTGCTAAAAGAGTAGATCTTATAAGTTCTCATCACAAGAAAATTTTGTAACTATATATGGTAATGAATGTTAACTGCACTTATGTGTGATCACTTCACAATCTATACAAATAGCAAACCATGCCCTAGCCAGTTTGGCACAGTGGATAAAGTGTTGGCCTGCGGACTGAAGGGTCCCAGGTTCAATTCCGATCAAGGGCACATGCCTGGGTTTCGGGCTTAGTCCAATGTGCAGGAGGCAGCCAATCAATGATTCCCTCTCATCATTGTTGTTTCTATCTCTCTCTTCCTCTCCCTTCCTCTCTGAAATAAAAATATATATATATTTAAAAAACAACAACAAATAGCAAACCATTATGTTGTACACCTGAAAGTAATTAATGTTATATATCAATTATACTTTACTATAGCTTTTTTAAAAGGGAAAAAAGCAATTTACAGAATAGTTTATAGAATATGATCATTTTATGTAAATTTAAAAGCTCCATGTATGTGATGGGTACATATTTTTAGTCATTTAGACAAAGAACTTGACAATTGATGGCAACAGAGGTGGTGAGGAAGAGAGACTTTCAATTTTCACTTTGCACTATTTTGTATTGTTTAAAAATGTTTTGACACGTGCATGCATTTTAAAATTTAATTACAAGAAGAATGCAGAAAAAGAAGAGAAAAAGGAGGAGGCGGGAAGGAGAAAGTATCAAATGGAAAAGGAAATGAAGGCAGCTTTTGGCCCTCAAAGTTGTCTCCTAGCTGGAGGTGGTGCTGTAGAGTGGATAGTACCTGCTCAAGGACTAGCAACCGAACCTCTTCATGCAGCTCAGCCCCTCTGCAAAGTGAGGATGGTGTTGCCCACTCAGGGCCGTGTGGAGATGCGATCAGTTTCTGTGCTTGGCATGCAGTTCTAAGTCAGTAAGTTCTGCTCCAGCCCCTCCTCCCTACCCTCCACCCCCTCTCTCACCAAACAGCCTGAGTCAGGCCTCCCCGGCTCCTCCTTGGCCTGCAGCCCGGGGTGGACGTCTCCTTGGATCGCGGGAGGCACCAACGCTGTCATCGTCCGCAGAACCACAAGGCCTGCTTTCTCATAAGCAAGTCTTACTCCTGCGGAGTTTCACACGCATCTTCCTCACGTGCGGAGGAGGCGAGGTCCCCCAGAGCCCTGCTCAGGCTGCAGGCCGCTCCCTGACCGCGTCAGTGTCGGGGGCGCAGGTGTCGGCCTCCCTGGCGCTCAGCACCAAGTCCATTGGCCGTGACTCTGATCAGTACGAGGCTGGGCAGATGGACTCGACTCGGAGCCCCACTCCTGGGTAGCGGGGTTCCCAGGACACCCCCACGCCCAACTGCCACTCTCCTAACTGCCGTAGGAACTCTGCTCTGTCCTGGGGTGAGCGCTGGCCGGGGAGCCCGAAAGCGTTTGGAAGGCCAGGTGAGAGCTTCCTTTTGTGACCTGGGCACCAGCCCCTATAGTTTCCAGAGGAAAACTCGGCTGCCTTTGGTTTTTGTTTGTTTGGTGTTGGCTTCAGAGCTTTGAAGCCTGTGCTGCCTCTCGCCCTTCTGATTTGCAGGATGTCGGGGGAAGAAATGCACTTGGCTATCTGAGCATCGTTGGGTGTGAAGACGCTCTGCAGAGGGGCTCCAGACTTGGTAAAAAAAAAAAAAAAAAAAAAAAGAGAAATATTTTTCTTTTCAAAATGCAAATATTTCTTTTTTATATAAATAATAAATGCACATTATAAAAATGTATACAATCCAGAGGCATTCCCCACCTCTGCTGTGTGGCTAGAGACAACCACATTAATAGTTGGTAGTGTATCTTTTCAGTCTCTGGAAATGTGTGCATCTTACTAAATATTATTCTATAATCTGGCTGCTTAAATTCAATAGTGAACTTTCCACCCCATATATATATACCTGCATTTTCCTGGCTGAAATTAACTTCACCATTCCCCAATATTGGGTAGTTAGCCTGTTTTACATTTCTTTCCGTTACAAACAGTAAATGATGTAATGAACTCCCTTTTACGTGTATGGCTGCCTATTTGTGTGGGTATTTTTATGGGATAAATTCCTACAAATGTACCTAATGGGTCTAAAGTAAGGCACATTTTGAGTTTTGGTAGATGCATCTAAATTACTCACCAAAAAGGCTTACACACCTGCCAATTCCACATTGCAAAGGCCCACGATAGTTGTAGGGGTTATGGAAATGGCTTAACTTCTTTTAAAATCAGGAGAAAATATAATACCAATGACTTTATAATACACAATAGATCCAGACTGGATTGCATATTTTATATACCAGTGCAGCTATAAAGTATACTTTTTCATTTTTTAAAAATATATTTTATTGATTTTTTACAGAGAGGAAGGGAGAGGGATAGAGAGTTAGAAACATCGATGAGAGAGAAACATCAATCAGCTGCCTCCTGCACACCCCCTACTGGGCATGTGCCCACAACCAAGGTATATGCCCTTGACCAGAACCGAACCCAGGACCCTTGAGTCCGCAGGCCGACGCTCCATCCACTGAGCCAAACTGGCCACGGCTTTCATTTTTTTTTTTTTTTAATGGAGAGGGAACCCATGAAGGCCAATGTGCACAGGGCCTGCAAGCCACAGTGTGGCCCTGGGTTACCCATTTCTCCACACCCCTGCACTCTGAGAATTATTTTTTTAGTTTTTGCTAGTCTTTTTTTTTTTTTTTTTTTTTTTAATATTTTATTGATTTTTTACAGAGAGGAAGGGAGAGAGATAGAGAGTTAGAAACATCGATGAGAGAGAAACATCGATCAGCTGCCTCCTACACATCTCCTACTGGGGATGTGCCCGCAACCCAGGTACATGCCCTTGACCGGAATCGAACCTGGGACCTTTCAGTCCACAGGCCGACGCTCTATCCACTGAGCCAAACTGGTTTCGGCTAGTTTTTGCTAGTCTTTTATGCAAATAAAAAAAACATGCCATTTCACAATTGTTTCTACCTGCACTTCTTTGGTTATTTGTGAGGTAGCTATGTATGGTCACCTAAGTTTGTTGATCATTGAAATGTCCTTTATGAATTGCCTATTTATGTTCTTATCTCATCTTTCTATTCAGTTGCTCATCTTTTCGTTGTTAAAAATTTTGCATTCTAGATTTACTGGTATCTTTTTGTCATGATATTGGAAAGTTTTCTATACCCCAAACCTGTCAGGCATTTCTTTATGGTATCACCAGAGGCCTGGTGCATGAAATTCGTGCATTAGTGGGGGGGTTGGGGGGGGTCCCTCAGCCCCGCCTGCACTCTCTCGCAGTCTGGGAGCCCTTGGAGGCTGTGCTCATCCGCCATGAGCCTGGCTTCTGGCTGAGCGGCGCTCCCCCATGGGAGCACACTGACCACCAGTGGACAGCTCCTGCGTTGAGCACTTGCCCCCTCGTGGTCAGTGCACATCATAGCAACTGGTCGATCAGTTGACTGTCTGCCCCCTGCTGGCAGTGCACGTCAGCGAGCAGTTGGGCAGCTTTGGCATATCATTAGCATATTACCCTTTGATTAGTTGAACTGACAATCATCTGACTGGGCACTTAGCATATTAGGCTTTTATTATATAGGATTCTTACAAGGGCTTACACAAATATTCATTGATATTTTCTTATAGAATATCTATGGCTATTATTATTTATAATAGTATCTTTAATTCATCTGGAATGCTTTTTGTAAAAGATGTGAAATAGTTACTAATCTTTGTTTTCCAGCATCTTGGGACAATAACTTAAAATATCACTTTTATCAAATATTAAATTCTCATTATACATGACTTTATTTTTTGAATCTCTTCCATCCCATTGATCCATTCATCGATTGTTATGCAAACTCCACACTTTTTTTTTTTTTAATCTTCACCTGAGGATATTTTTCCGTTGATTTTTAGAGACAGTAGAAGAGAGAGGGAAAGACAGAGAGAGATATTGATGTGAGAGAAACATATTGATTAGCTGCCTCCTGCAATGCCCTGACCAGGGCCCAGGCTGGTGAGGAGCCTGCAACCCAGGTACATGCCCTTGACAGGAATCAAATCCGGGACCCTTCAGTTTGCAGGCCAATGCTCTATGCACTGAGCCAAACCAGCTAGGGCCACACTTTTAATTGCATAACTTTAGAATATTTTGATTTCTGGTGAGGCAAATCACTTCTCCTCTTTTAATTTTTCTCTTGATTATTCTCATACATTTACTCTTTTTGATGAACTTTACATTTTTAAATTACGTTTTCAAGTACTGAAAAAAATCCCAGTAAGTTTTGTAAAACTTTACAGATTGATTTGAGAAGGGACATCTTTACAAAATGTCTGCCTCTCCAAGAGCATGGTTGTTCAGACCTATTTACACACATTCCCTGTTTTGTCTAAGCCCTGGCCATCTCAGCCGTCTCCTTTTCAGACTCCTCCTTGGCTCTCTCTGGGGCCAGGAGGTCAGCAGCAGGGGCTTGTCTAAGTCTTCTTGTCCCCAGGAGGCTCATGGGGACCTTCTCTTTTGCCATTTTTGCCCTGTTTAGTACTGGTTTTCTAAGAACTGTGTTCCGCTGCAAACCACCGTGGCAAAGCCCACCATGATCTCCTCTGGTCTCTCTTTTTTAAAAATACATTTGTATTGATTTCAGAGAGAAAGGGAGAGGGAGAGAGATAGAAACATCAATGATGAGAGAGAATCATTGATTGGCTTGCCTCCTGCACGCCCGCTACTGGGGATCAAGCCCACAACTCCTGCATGTGCCTTTGACCAGAATCGAAGCTGGGACCCTTTAGTCCGCAGGCCAATGCTCTATCCACTGAGCCAAACCAGCTAGGGTGATTTCTGGTCTCTCTGCTTCCACTTTTGCCTCCTCTGGCTCATTCTCCACGCTGGGCCCAGCATAATCTCTCTAGTCAAGTCCCTGTGATCCCCTCTTGGAAACCCTATAGTGATTCCCTGTTCTATTAGTTACTTATTGCTGCTGTAACAAATTACTACAAACGTAATGCCTTAAAACAATGCTTACTTCTTGTCTGGGAGTCAGAAGTCCAAAATCAGTCTCGCTGGTGTAGAATCAAGGTGTCAGTAGGGCTGCATTCCTTTCCGGGGGCTCTGGGAGGGGATATGTTTCCCTCATTTTCCAACTTCTAGAGGCCGCCTGCATTTCTTGGCTCATGGCCCCTTCCTTCATCTTCAAAGACAGCAACTGCATTGCTCTGACCCCTGCTTCTGTTGTCATATCTCCTTCTCTGGCTCTGGTCCCCCTGCCTCCCCCTGGTAAGTATGATCATAAGAATCACCCCTGTGATTCTACTGGGCTCACCCAGATAATCCCGGATCCTATCCCACCTCAACGCTCTTAACTTAACCGCATCTGCAACTTTCCTTTTGCCATGTGAGGTACCATATTCATAGGTTCCAGGGATTAGGACATGGACGTTACTCCGCCTACCACAGCCATGGCCTTGCCAGCCCATCAGTGACCTGCCCCACTGGTCCTCTGCTCAAGCCCATTCTACTCTCCCCTTTGAACTCCCTGCTCCAGCCACATGAACTTTTAATTTCTGAAACCTTCCCTTTCTGCTCCTCCAGTCCCGGTCCAGGCTGACTCTGCTGCCTGGCAAACCTTTCCCCGCCTCTTCACCCGACTAACTCCCACTATCTGCAGCCTTGGCTTTTTCTGGAAGCTTCCGACAACCTCTTCTACTCCTTGCATGTTCTTCCAGATTTTGATAGAGGCTGCGGTGCCATCCTCCATGGTTCCTGGCCCCAAAATACTATTGTTTGTTTGGTTCTCTTCTCTTCCACATGTAAGCTCTCAGAGGGCAGAGGTGAGTGATAAGGGCAGCTCCGCACTTGGCACAGAAGAGGGAACTTAAACTCCTGGCCGAATGAATGCAATTTCACAATAGAATGCAAGTAGTCTTACTCCATAGGTGTCATCTTAAAAGCGTTCATCATTCAGTCAATGAGTGCTGACTTTGTAAGTACTGAGCCATGGGGGCTAAAATAAGGGGAAAACATTTGAACGTTACGGTTGCAGTGGTATGACCATAAGGACCCGAATAACCATCTTCCCCTTCAGGGAAATGGACTTGGAGGTCAGTGAGCCAGTAGACTTCAGTACCGGAGATCACCAGCATCTGGTCCGGAAAGCAGGAGACGATATCGCCCAGCCCGAATCTAAAGAGACCAAGGCAACGCCACCTTCACCTGAGCCCAAGCAAACACATGGGAAACCAAAGCCAAAGACCGACCAGCGAGCGGATTTCTACGTGGTGGAAATTTCAGATGAGACCACCCCTGAAGAGAGCAATGCTGAAGCCAGCCCATTCTCAGAAGCATCTATCCGCAGAGGTGAGAACAAAGACAGTTCCTCTCTGGGAGAGAAAAGCAAATGTTCTCTTTAAATGTTTCCACAGAAAGATTGAATTTTGCTTTTAGTTTTTCCCAGCCAGGCTTTTCCATGAACCATGGGGTAGGGCTGCTGTGGATAGACCACCCCCAAGTTGTCCAGAGCATTCAGAAAATCCTAGTAAACGTATTATAGTGAGAAGTGTGTGGTTTTCTTAGGAATTATGAATTAGTCATTGATGGTCGAATGTCCTTACCTGTATACAATGTGAATACCATAGTATTGGCTTCAGTTTTAAAGAATATGAATTCAACACCTTAGATATTAATTCTGTACAGGAAGTACATTTAGCTGTGAATAAAGAAACTTAAAAACGGTGGCTTAGTAAATAAATGAGAAGTATTTTTCTTTCATGAAATATGAAGTTCAAGGGTAAAAAATTCAAGGCAAATGCTGCAGGTCCCCGTGACCCCTTTGCCACCGTTAGGCCTTGTCAGGGCCTGGACAAGTTGAGCTTGAATGCCATTGCTGGCCCTCACCCTCCTTGTGGCTGGAGAGATGCCTTTTGGGGCTCTATCTAGCCTTCCAGGTAGGGAAAGAGGGAAAAAAAAAGAAGAAGAAAAAGAAAGAAAGAGACCACAGCTGGTCTGCCGCCCTAACAACACCAGGGCTGCCATGGATGGATAGATGCCCCAAGTGTCCTCCAAATCTGACCTCTGTTCAGAGGCTTTCCCAGAAACCACACCCAAGAGTTTTCAATTCACGTCATTGACTCCACCTGGCCCACGTGATCATCTCCCTCTGCAGTTTTTCAGTTGGGTCCATTGCCACCTGTATTGCCACCAGTAACAAGATCTGGGTTAGATAGTGAGGTAATGGGGGAGAATAGATGTCCCTGGGCAACCAGCCACCACTGCCATGGGTGCCAATCCTTTCTCCCTGGGGTTGTGCAAGGGGAAGGTCACTGCATTTAGCCTATTCGGCCCTGTAACTGAAGTGGCTGTGGATCTGTTTTTGTTCATCAGTTTATCCTATCTAATAATAGAGGAACATGGTAATTAGCCGTACCTCTGCTACCCTTCCCATTGGCTAATCAGGGCGATATGCAAATTAACTGCCAACCAAGATGGCGGCCGGCAGCCAGGGAGCTTGAAGCTAACAGGAGGCTTGCTTGCTTCAGTGAATGAGGAAGCCAACGTTCCCTGCCTGCCTTGCCAGCCTCTGAGCTTGCAGTTTGAAACATTGTTACAAATATAGAAGCTAAACAAAACCCCAGAAACCTGCTTTCAGCTAGCCGGGATCTCAGAGCTGAAGTTGAAACAGTGTTTCAATTATAGAACCCAAACAAACCAGATACCTGCTTTCAGCAGCCGAGGACTCAGAGCTGGAGCCAAGCCTCAGAGCTAAAGCTGTCCCAGAATAAAAAAAAAAGAAAAAAAGGACAGGTTGGGAGCTTCAGTCACCCGCCAGCCTGAAAATGGCCCTCAGCCCCTCACCCAGACTGGCCAGGCACCCCAGTGGTGACCCCAACCCTGAAGGGGGTGTGACCAGCTGCAAACAGCCATCGTCCCCTCATCCAGGCTGGCCAGGCACCCCAGTGGGGACCCCCACCCTGATCCAGGACACCCTTCAGGGCAAACCAGCTGGCCCCCACCCGTGCACCAGGCCGCTATCCTATATAGTAAAAGGGTAATATGCCTCCCAGCACTGGGATCAGCGGAGCCGCGAGGCCTCCCGGCACCGGGATCAGCATGACAGGGGGCAGCGACCAAACCCCCTGATCGCCCTGCAGCTCTGTGTGTGACAGGGGTGGGGCCACAACCTCCCTATCTGCCCTGCTCTGTTCGTGACAGGGGAAGGTGCCCCAACCCCCTGATCGCCCTGCGGCTCTGTGTGTGACAGGGTGCAGCGCCCTAACCCCCTGATCGGCCCTGCTCTGTGTGTGACAGGGTGTGGTGCCCCAACCCCTCCCCCCCATGGGCCCTGCTCTGTGTGTGATGGGGTAGAGCCATAACCTCCCCATCGGCCCTGCCCTGAGTGTGACAGTGGCGGTGCCCCAACCCCCTGATCCACCCTGCTCTGTGTGTGATAGGGGGCGGTGCCCCAACTCCCCTATCGGCCCTACTCTGTGTGTGACGGGGGGACCTCCTCAACCCCCTGATCAGCCCTGCTCTGTGCGTGACAGGGGGAGCTCCCCAACCCCCTGATGGGCCCTGCTGTGTGTGACAGGGTACGGAGCCCCAACCCCCCTGATGGGCCCTGCTCTGTGAGTGACAGGGAGCAGCGCCCCAACCCCCTGATCGGCCCTGCTCTGTACGTGACAGGGGGTGGCGCCTGAGCGTGACTAGGGGTGGCATCGCAACCTCCCGATCTGCCCTGCTCTGTGCATGACAGGGGGCGGTGCCCCAACTCCCCAATCGGCCCTGCTCTGAGCCCGACCAGGGGCTGCACTTAGGGATTGGGCCTGCCCTCTGCCACCTGGGAGCAGGCCTAAGCCAGCAGGTCATTATCTCTCGAGGGGTCCCAGACTTCGAGAGGGCACAGGCCGGGCTGAGGGGCCCCCCTTCCCCCCCGAGTGCACAAATTTTTGTGCACCAGGCCTCTAGTGTTCATTATATTCCATAAATGAGTGAGATCATGTGATATTCATCTTTCTCTGACTGGCTTATTTTGCTTAGCATAATGCTCTCCAGTTCCATCCATGCTGTTACAGACCATACATTCTCAACAATTATTTCTGGACTTTCAATTCTATTCCATTGATCTGCATGTCTAGTCTCATGAGGCGGGCCTTTTAATATTCATTCTCTCACATATCCTGATACATACATAGTCAATGTGACTACTTTAATGTAGGCAGAGCACATTTGGGTAAATACGTTCTGGTGTTTTTATTAAGGTAGCTCAGGCCCATTTTGCCACCGTCACACCTCCTATGCCCAGAAACAACCCAGCAAAAGGACACAGTCGTGATCCTCTAAGTTAGTGGTTCTCAACCTTCTGGCCCTTTAAATACAGTTTCTCATGTTGTGACCCAACCATAAAATTATTTTCGTTGCTACTTCATAACTGTAATGTTGCTACTGTTATGAATCGTAATGTAAATATCTGATATGCAGGATGGTCTTAGGCGGCCCCTGTGAAAGGGTCGTTTGACCGCCAAAGGGGTCGCGACCCACAGGTTGAGAACCGCTGCTAAGTCAACTTTAAGCAGCATTTTTTTTTTCCCTTTTAAAACTGGCATAAAACCACCGAAAGGTAACTTGTTGTTGGCAGCACCCCTTCAGAGACCCCAGGAACAGCTGCGCAGCAGGAAGCAGGCAACAGAGAGGCCTCGGCGCTCTGCCGTGGGAGGCCACTCGTGGGGGCTCCTTGGTCCGGTTCACAATCCATCAGGTTACCTAGTTTCTGCTCAGGTAGCCGGGAAGGGAGTGGCTCAAGGCAGGTGGTGGGAGAGAAACGTGGTGGAAAAGCTCTGCCAACTCCCCGCAGCCCAAAGCCACGGCCACGGCCACGCCCCAGGGAGACGCATCGCTCTGCCAGCCTTCCTGCAGGCTCCTCTGGTCACCATTTTGCCCACGGGTGTGGCTGGACCCCCCGGGCCTTTCAGATCACTTTGGGGCCTGAGAGGACAGGGTGTGCCTCAGAGGGAACTCCATTCCCGAGTTTGCCTTTACAATGTTGGGGCTTCCATGCATACACCCTCAGCCCTCCAATGAAACACTCAGATGGGCCTGCAGAGCTGTCCTCATTCAGTCGGCTCGCTCAAAACCAGCGCTCCTCTCACAGCCTCAAAAGCCAGAGGAAACATTTCTTTGGTTAAGTATCAAAGACAGGTCACTGCATTGCACTTATGTCACTGCATTTGAAGATTATATCTCAAAAATAACATTTCTGTCTCCTCAGGTTTCATTGTAAAAGTGTTCCTCCTCCTGTCTGCTCAGCTGGTGCTCACTGGGGCAATCATCGCTGTATTTATTTTCTGGTAAGTCTTCTTTGCTGATGCTAATGAGACACTGAGTGTTCACCTCGGTCACTGCCAGTCACTCAGAGTGTCCCCATTCTCGGGAGATGGTTTTACTTCCACTTAAGTATCACATTGTTAGCAAAATTAAGTACTTCTTGAGTAAAACTATCGATTTTTTTTTTTTTTAAACCAGGCCAGGTTTAAAAAACTGGGTGCACAGGAGTCCCTGGTTCACCTATTCAATCTTGTAAGTATTATTGGATTTGATTGAAAGTGTTTTTTTTTTTCTACTAGCTATTGATCAAGGTTCTTCATTTAAAAATTAATCAGAGATGTTCTTTTTTTATAGCTATTTTTCTCTATCATTTTTAATCTCCTCCCAGACCCTCCTCTGTCTCCACGCACACCCACACCCCCTAAAGATATAACATTCTTGAAATGACAAAATTGTAGACATGGAAAACAAGCAAGTGGGTGGTTGCCAGAATTTGGGGTGTGTGTGTGTGTGTGTGTGTGTGTGTGTTACCATAAAGGGATAGCACAGGGAGACCTTTGTTAATGTTTTAATGATGGGATAGTTTCACGTCTTGATTGTGGTGCTGGTTACATGTATCTGCACATAGATTTATGCCATAGTCCTATGCAGAGCGCTATATACCCACACTGTACCAGTGTCAAATTACTGGCTTTGGCATTCGTATTATAGACTATAATAATGTGAGATGGAACCATTAAGGGAAACGAAGCAAAGGGGGCCTCTCTGCCCCTCGGCAACTTCCAATGAATTCACAATTATTTCAAAATAAAAAAAAATGTTAAAAGAGCCCACAAATTACCTGTGGATAGCAATGAGAAAAGTTAGTTTTAAAAGTGAAAAAAACAAAAAGAGGTAAAGATGATAATTCACACTTTGGTTTACTTCATAAAACTTATTATCAGGTATTAATATATAATGACATCTCTGTCTCTATCCACCTGTGTCACGTGATATGATCATTGGACCCAAATGACACCTGATTTTAAACGGTCCGCAGCCCCGCATTCTTCGGGGTGCTCATCGTGCTCGCCTGCTGTGAGGATCTCCGCCGCCAGGTGCCTGCGAACTACATTCTCCTGGGATTGTTTGTAAGTGAAGCTCGTTGGCCCCTTTGCCGCTCGCCTTTGCGATGTGCTGTGGCCGCATTATTAGAGTCGTGCCTTGTACGTGGGAAATCTCCCTGTGGCATAGTGCAGACGGAAGTCACCTGTGCGGCCCTCTCTGGGCTGGCTCGTTCCAGCGACGCATAAACTTGCTTCTGGGATCGTGTCCACACCCGCTTAGTAAACTGGGAAACTCAGGGGTCCGGGCCGCTCCCTGGAGGCCACCGGGGGGACCCACGCCCACCCAGGGCTGCGTTTCAGGAAAAAGTTAACCTGACATCCCTGGACCCTTGCCCGGCGCCACACACAGACTTTGCTATGGAGAGTGGGTTCCACATTCAGTTCCCAAACTCATGTGCACGGCATATCATTTTCTTTATTTTTGTAAAACTTATTTCAGGTCTCACTGGGAGCTGAAACCAGCTCAGCTCAGGTTCCTCCTATTTCCCGAATTTCAGTCCAATTTCAGTCCAGGAGGCCTTTCCCAGTTCCCAAGAGGGGTGTTTGCCCTCTGCTCCGCGGCTCTTCTCCTTTATCCGTGGTCTTGTTCTGGTCTCACCAGCGCCACCTTGTGGGCGTCCGCTCGCCAGGCCTTGCCACATGGGCCCTCTGTGGCTCAGCGCTGCTCTGGCCTCAGAAACCTGGTGGCACCTTTTCTTGCCGCCAGTTCCTGTCTGTGCTGCCCGCGGGGACCCGGAACCGGCTCAGTGTGTTGGCAAGTGATTCTTTCGGGGAGAGCTGGCGTGTCCTCCCAAGCACTGTTGACCATCCTCCCATGTTGGAAGATTCATGTACCAGTTGATTGATTCCTCATCTGGTTCCATATGGGAGCTTATAAAAATACCCACAGTATAAATGAAGATAAGTTGGTGGGGATCATTATAAACTAGCAAAATTTTCACAAAGGTAATGGCGAATTTGTTCCCAGTTACTCATCCAATAAAGAATGAATTTGGTAAATTAAAAAAATATAAAATATATATGGTGGAATATGATTGGGGGGGAGGCGGGGGAAATAAGGGTAAAAGACTAAAGGCAGTCGTTAGATTAGTACACAAACTGCAGTCCTGTGCACTTGAATGCTGAGCTTAGATTCGAATCTGCGCCACCTGGTGGTCAAAGCGAGCAAAGACACATGGCCAAAGGTGGGACATCCCTACTGTGCAGAGCGTCCAGTGTGATTTCTATGTCAGAGAGAATAGCTTCCTTCCCAGGGTGGAGAAGCGGACCCTCTGGTGCCCACATTTGGGCATTTTCTCAGCTGCCAGAGCGTTGAAGGGACTTTTTTTTTTTTAGCTGGTGTGGATCCCTTGCTCATTGGCCAGTTGAGCAAGTGGGGTCTCCCTGTTCCTGCACAGACCACACTCAGGAAGCGGTGGGGGCTAAAAGCCAAATAGAAAGATACTGAGAATCCTGGAGCAGAAGAGAGTGATGGGGATGATGGTGGTGGTGGTGTGTGTGGGTGTGGGGGGGGGGGGGGCGGGCGCGAGTATTTTTCCAGAAATTTTGAATTTTTAAGAATTTTCAATGGTTTTGATTTTTTAAATTTATTGTTACAAGAAGAGATCAAAGCTATTGGTCTTAAAGCAAGCTCTCATTTCTGAAGTTTTGCTGTTTATTCCACAGCAGGGAAAGCTTAGGAGAAGGAATATTATAGATGGGTAAGAATTCGTTCTATTTCCCAGACTTTTTTTTTTTTTTTTAAATATATTTTATTGATTTTTTACAGAGAGGAAGGGAGAGAGATAGATAGTTAGAAACATCGATGGGAGAGAAACATCGATCAGCTGCCTCCTGCACATCTCCTACGGGGGGATGTGCCCGCAACCCAGGTACATGCCCTTGACCGGAACCGAACCTGGGACCCTTCAGTCCGCAGGCCGACGCTCTATCCACTGAGCCAAACCGGTTTCGGCTATTTCCCAGACTTTATGTCTTGCCCAAGTGTTAGGAAATGCACAGAGAGAACCATTTCAGAAAAGGACCCGAGGGAAGAAAGGAAATCACTTGCACCCTGAAGACTGCTCTTGCCCCTGGAACTGTGGCCCCTGAGCGCGTTCTGAGCTCTCGGAGCCATGGGGCAGATTCGACTTCTAAGGCCACTTGTTACTCACTGTCCTGCCCTTGGGAAAACTGAAGGGGGGTTTCTAGCTTGAAATCATTCCCCTCCTTCCTCCCACCCCCCATCCCCCTCCTTTCTCTTTCTTGCTCTCTCTTCCATGTGCTCCTGAAGATGGAGAAATGTGAAACAATTGAGCAAGTAGAAGAAAATTAACCTTGAAAGGAAGGTCAGAGACAAGCACCTTATTAAAGTACCATGCGTATGTGGGATACACATGGTACAGTGGGGCCTTGACTTACAAGTTTAATTCATTCCAAGACCAAGCTTGTTAAGGAGCTCGTTAACTCAAATTACTCTGTCAACTCAAAGCAAAAAAGTCAAGGCTCCACTGTATTTAACCTTTTCCTTTTGACCTCTAATGAAAACAAAGGCAGCTTACTTGTACGTTGAGCACAGTAGGCCCTTCCTCACGCGGTCTGGGCCGTGGAGAGGCAGTTGAGGGTTCCCAGGAGCCCGGTTCTTTTGCAGTCTTTCATCCCGTATGGTGTCCGCCCACGGGGATGGCTGAGGCTGTGGCTGGGACTCCAACAGGAGCATTCCTGGCAGTGCTTCGGATAAGAGTCCAGGCCTCAGCCCCAGGAACCCCAGTCCAGACAGCAAGTGGGATCCCCGGTAGTCACCCCGGAGGACTCGCCTTCTTCTCGTCCCACCAGAGTGGCCAGAATGTAAAACCGGACAACCAACAGGCCTGGGCTGCTGGTCACTACTTGAGCCAATGAAGCAGAGACAGGGTTGAATCCTGTATGAGCGTTTATGCCAATCCCGCCGGCAGTATGGGAGAGCGGCAGGTCATCCACAAAATCTGCTCTCCCCTCCCCATCGGCCAGCTGCTCCTATCGGGCAGAAGGACAAAGACACATGGCAAAGTAAGAATGACATGCATGGGGAGTGGGCAGCTCTCTCAGGCCAGCCCGCTGTCCTGGAGCCTGACATCCTCCTGAGTGGCTGTCTGCTGGCTCTCAGCACTGGCCCCTGGGCACCCTGCAGCCTGATGCAGCCCCAATACAGCTCTGCTCCGAGCCCTGGCTGGGCACCTGCAGGTGCAGCTCATGCTCTGTAAATAGTGCCTCCCACCACCTCTCTCACTGAGGAGGCCTCATGCCTCAACCCACCCCTAGGCTTGAAGAAGTGTTTTATTCTCACCCAAGCACCACGGGAAAGGTCGGTACTGAAACAGTTGGTGAAGCTGCAGTAGAAATAGCATATCCTGCCCGGATAAAATGTTACGATTCTGTGTGGATGGCCCCAGTTGATTAATGATAATATGGTCTGCAGGTAAACCCTTTACGTTGGTTTCCACATTCCTAATCAATACACATTTACACTAAATATGTTGAAAGTTGCTATTGTGTCCTAAAATTCTTTTTCTAATAAAAGAATTTTCTCTTGCTAGTCTTAGGGAGAATGTTTAGTTGTACTGTTTATTTTTTTATAACCATTTGCCCTGTAGCTTGTGCGCTAGGGTTGTGGGTATTCCCACTTGCTCCCTAGACCCTGCCAAAGCCCCCGCCCCCCCCCCCCCCCCCCCGCACCCCCTCCAGTCCTCGCCCCCGCTGCCGGGCCTCGGGATCAGCCTTCTGATGGATTGTGCGTTTTGTTTGCAGACATTTTTGCAAGGTCTGATGCTGGGAGCCGTGTCAGTGTAAGTCAGTGATACACGCTTTCCTTTTTGCACGTGCTTTTCCTCGATTGTATGTGAACAATAACTGCAGTCTCTGGTTTCAGTTTCTATGAAGTCGATGAGGTGTTATGGGCCGTAGGGGCAACCGCTCTGGTGACGTTATCGCTCACTTTATTTGCTCTCCAAACAAAAGTAGGTATCACTGAAACAGATTTCTGCCATGAGGGTGTGCGGGACATGTTCCTCCCCCCTCCGCTCTCCTCTCTGCTGTCCTGTGGCCTCCTCTCCTTGGGGCTTCGGGCATTCCCAGGAACCACATTGAAAAAGTAAAAAGAAGTAAGGTGAAGTTAATCTGAATAATATCTTTCACTTAACCCAATGTATGTGAAGCATTATCATTTCAACAAGTAGCCAACATGACAAAAATATGACCCCGGGTGTGTTTTGCACTGATAGCGCATCTCAGCGTGGAGTAGCCACAGCTGTGGGAAGCACACCTGCGGACAAGCTCTCAGCAGCATGTCACCTGGGGAGCTTGTTGAGCCACAGCTTGCTGGCTCCAGAGCCAGGAGGTCAATCTGCATCCCAGGTGGTGCCCCTGCTGCTGGGCCGAGGACCACACTAGGTGATGCAGGACTTCAGAGTACATTTCCTTGGTGTGTGAAGGGTAGGGAGTGAGGGCAGAACTAGAGGAACGAGGAAAAAGCTCTTGCAAGAAAATGTCTCGGATTCAAGGATCTTCTTTTGCTGTACAATCCCAGATTTCTCAGGCCAGAAGATTAATATTCCCCTTTCTTTAAAAGAAATTTTAATCTCCCTCCCCCGGCTGATTTGGTCACTGATTTATAAAGGCAAAACCAAAAAGCATGTTGATAAATTTCAAAATTACAAAAGAATCTTTAATAGTAGTTTTTGAAAGTTTAGTATATATATATATATTTTTATTCAAAGGTATGCATACAAATGTGAAAAGGGTACCCAGTTAATTAACCTCTAGGTCTATTTTATTTCATTAATGTAGTCTATGCTCACACTTTGAAGACATGGGTAATTATGAGCATAATTATGATCATGCTACACATACAAATTTACATCCTACTCCTTCAATGTGCCTTTTCATTAGGGAACATTTTGTAGAAATACAAAAATAGAGCGGCAAAACGAGCTCCCATGTGCCCATTGCCAGCTTCAAAAACCATCCTCCCTCCCCTCCCGCCAGCAGCAAGTCCCAGGCAGCAGGACCCTTCATGTCCTGCTGTCAGTGGTTGGGCTGATGGATTTCCCTGGTTCTCCAAACTGGCCTGGTACATTATTAGCCAACGGGCCAGTTTCTGTCTGCGGGGTATGAGGCGCATCCTCACCCTCCTGGAATTCCGTGGAGGCGGTGACGGAGTTGTGCCTGGTGTTGTGTTTCCCCAGCTGGACTTCACCCTGCTCAATGGAGTGCTGTTCGTCGCGCTGGTCGTGCTTTTAATCTACGGAATCATCTTAATCTTCTTACGGTCATACGTAAGTGGGCCTCCCCCGGAGGACCGTTAGGGATCTGGGTGAGGGGCTGGTGGTGTCAGGATGGAGCCTCTGAGAGGCAGAGCCGAGATGGGCGTGGGGGGACTTTCCTGGAAGAAATGTCTGCCAGAGAGAAGGAGTGGGGGAGCGACGAAGGCTGGTAGAGCCGTCCGACCGCGAGGGCCAATGCGACCCCAGGTGAGGGACCGGAAGGGGGTCCGTGGGAGCATTCTGGACGATGGAAGCCTCAGCAAGGCCACCAGGAAGTCCTGGAGGTAACGTCCACGTCCCAGCACAGTGGTCCCGTGTCTCTCACCAACTGAGAAGTGGAGTGTGGCCCGGGAGCCAGCTGCAGTAGCCCTGGGGCAGTAGGACTGTGAGGCCCGTCCCAGGGGCTGGCCAGGTGGTTGGGTCCCAGGGACAGGAGGTCTGGGCCATGATGGTGGAGCTCCTACCCTGGACTACCGCTGTCCTCCCCTAGAAGGAGTGTGGGTGGACCCGCCCACAGGGTAGATCCGACTCCTTGTGCTGCTTGTTTGAAGAGATGGAAGTGGAGATGGGCTCCGTAGGACTTTTCCAACAGCAGCTAGAGGAGGCTCCTATATTTTTCTTTATTCCTTTTTTTGTTTAATCTATTCACTGACTTCTCACAGGTATCAGACATAGGCCCATGTGTTTGTCATATAGGCATCCAATTCAGTTCTCACAACATTCCTGAAAAGTACACATCTCATCTATTTTATAGATAAGAAGACAGGTTCAGAGACATTAAATAATTCATCCTGGGAGCAGGAGGGATCAAGCCAGATATGACTTTCTTAAAATTGGGTCCTCATCTAACAGCAGTGACCTAAGTGCGCCCTTTTGTTATTTCAAATCTTGTTCTTAATATTCAGTTGTCTCCTTTCTTCTTGCAGTGGTTGCATCTGTTGTATGCTGCACTCGGAACTGTGGTCTTCTCACTTGTAAGTCCATTTCTCCTTCTCTTGGCAGCGTAGGGTACATGCATGGAAGGTGCCGCCTTAGCCCTTGTGCTAAGCGTGGAGTCAAGTAGAGTCAGTGATTCACTGGAAAGCACTCCTGGAGACTTGCTGCTGCTGCCGCCCCCCCCCCCCTCTCCTCTTCCTTCCTCTCCTCCTCCTCCCCCTGCTCCTCCTCCCCCTTTTATAAGGATGATTTTTTAGAGCACTTTTAAGTTCAGAGCAAAATCAAGAGGAAGATACGGAGATTCCCATATAGCCCTGCCCACACATGCACAGCCTCCCCTATTATTAACTACACTCACTGGAGAGGTACATTTGTTACACGGATGAACCTACATTGAGGTGTCAATATCACCCAAACTCCACAGTTTGCAATAGGTTCACTGTGGGTGTACATTCTATGTATTTGGAAAAATGGATAATAAACTACATGTTCCATCGTATGGTATCATACAGAGTATTTTCACTGCCCTAAATATCCCGTGCTCTGCCTACTCATTCCTCCCCTGGCTCCAACCCTTGGCAACCACTGACCTTTTTACTGTTTCTCAGTTTTGCCTTTTCCAGAAGTCATATAATTGCAATCAGACAGTATGTAGCTTTTCCAGACTGGCTTCTCTCACCTAGTAATGTACACTTTTAAGGTTCCTCTGTGTCTTTTCATGGCTTGAGAGCTCATTTCGGTCTGGATGTATCACAGTTTATGTATTCAGCCACCTACTAAAGGACATCTTGGTTGCTCCCAAGTTTTAGCAATTTTGCATGAAGCTGCTCTAAACATCCACGTGCAGGTTTTTGTGTGAACATAAATTTTCAATTGCTTTGGGTAAATACCAAGGAGTGTGACTGCTGGATCACATGGTAAAAGTAGAAACCTGCCAAAACCGGTTTGGCTCGGAGGATAGAGCGTCGGCCTGCGGACTCAAGGGTCCCAGGTTCGATACCGGTCAAGGGCATATACCTTGGTTGCAGGCACATCCCCAGTGGGAGGTGTGCAGGAGGCAGCTGGTCGATGTTTCTCTCTCATCGATGTTTCTAACTCTCTATCCCTCTCCCTTCCTCTCTGTAAAATATCAATAAAAAAATATTTAAAAAAAAAAAAAAAAAAAAAAAAGTAGAAACCTTCTCCCAGAGTTGCTGGGATCACAAAGGGAGAGGGGAGGGGGAGTGGGGGGAAGGGCCTAGTGGTCCAGCATCCCCCAGCCTAGGGTTTGACTCCCTTCTCTTCCACTCTGATCACTCACATGACCTTCCCTCATTCTATTTTGGAAATACTGACATCACCACAAAGCTCCAGGAATTCAGAATTATTGCTGTGTGTGAATCTAAATGCTGGGGAATCATTTTATTTTCATTCTTTGTTCAGTGAGAACACAGGGCATTTTGTAATATCACTGTGTCCAATGTGCCCACCTGGCCCATCTCGTTGACTAAAGTCACAAGGCTACTGGACTGGAAAAGCAAAGGAAGGACAAAGCACTTGCCTTAATGGAGTGCAAACGTGAACGTCGTAAATGGCTGAGGCTGTATAACAACATATATAGCCACAAGCCGACTTTCTGCAACCATGTGTATCGATGCTAACTTTTCCAGATGGTTTAGGACAGTTATTGGATAGGAATGAACAGTTCAAGTAGCTCATTTTTCTTTCTTTTCTTTAAGTACTTGGTGATGGATGTGCAGCTGTTGATAGGGGGGAGCCATCATGTGAAGCTGGACCCTGAAGAGTATGTGTTTGCTGCTCTGAACATCTACTTGGATATAATCAACCTTTTTATTTTTATTTTGCAATTGATTGGACGGTAGGCCCATGGCCAAGGCTAGCTTGTGCTGACCAGAGGGAAGGAGGGCATCTGCGAAGTGCCGCCAGGCTCAGACATGCAGAGGTGGCCATCTCATAAGCCCTGTGATTAAAATAAATATTTTAGAGTACTTATTTTTTTTTTCAAATGAAAGCAAACATTCAGTTGATGGTAGCTGTAACTTGTTATATATTTTAAGTTCCATTGTCACATTGCAAAACTTCCTGTGGGACATTTCTGATTTTTGTAATTTCAAAAGATGAGTATCAAAATACCATACTTAAACATTTCTTAGATGCCTGTTATTTTGTTGACATTTTCCTGGCACTTAGTTAAAGCTGTAAACATCTCTCTCTCTGAATAAAATTGATTACAGAAACCTATATTTACTCCATTCTCGTCTCTTGATTCGGACATTCTATGGGAATATTTCTGCACAGTCTGACTTTAAGAGTAAGATGAGCCAAAGTATTCCGCCTTTCTCCTGGATTCCAGGGTCAGGCTGAAGAGAACGGTATCTTCCCGGAAGGGGATGGAGAGGATTCAGGAAGTTAATGTACACGAAAGGCTGGAGAGCACTGCGTCACCTGCCAGCGTCGCCGTCCCACCTACACGTCTGGGCTTAACTCAGAGACCACCTCCGCTGGTTGTCTGGGACAACTGGCCTCCTTTGAAGTCCCATAATATTATCAAATTTTCCATTTTAATTGTGATAAAATACACATAACAAAATTTACTGTCTTAAACCATTTTTAAGTGTATAGTTCAATAGCAGTAAGTATATTCACATTATTGTGCAACCCATCTCCAGAATTTTTTCACCTTGCAAAACTGAAACTCCATCCCCATTAAAGAAGAAGCAGCCATGTATTTTGCACTGACTTATTTATTCACACACATCTTATAACCCGTTTGGTGTGTCCCTGAGGGACACAGACGTGACGGGTCTTTACAGCATGGGTGAACTGTGCAGTGGGGAGGATGGGGAGACTAGATGGACTCTTCTG
This sequence comes from Myotis yumanensis, assembly GCF_028538775.1. NCBI lineage: Eukaryota > Metazoa > Chordata > Mammalia > Chiroptera > Vespertilionidae > Myotis > Myotis yumanensis. The sequence continues at coordinate 46,916,472 of NW_027223760.1, read as the reverse complement.
GTCTCTCGAATTATTCACAAGAGCTCGACTTCTAGACATAACTAAACTTACAGGTCTCAAGTAGGACATTTGAAATATAAGCACTATAGTCACACACACCTGACTACTTGATTATCTGTCATTTCAGATTAGCCCTATCTCCACAACTTTGGTAAAGCTTCTCATTGTGTTTATAATCTCATTGCTACCAGCAAAGTCCTGAAGATGGGCGTAACCTCTGAAATGTGAGCATGAAGAAGAGAAAGGGACATGAAAGTCATCCAGAAAAAAATCTGGTGGACCCTCCCTCTAAAGCTTCCTGGTCTGGATATTTTGACAAATATTACTGTGTGTACACTTGTCAAAGGCTTTGCTACCAAAGTCATGGTGAGTTAAGTCCACACAAGAAAGCAAATGCAGCTGGAAAGCCTCAGGTTTTGCATATCCTCCTGGCATCAAAAAAAGTCTTCCTGCATATAATAAGGAATGCTGGCCAATTTCTTTCTCCACTTAAGTTTCTGCTGTCCCAGCAACCCCAGTAGGCATTTCTTTTGTCTCAGCAATGTTCCCAGGCACATAGTCTATTGTGTGCATCTACTGTATGTGCCATTCCACAGTGGTGATGACTCAAATTCTAATGCTTTTCATTTCTGCATTTAGTAAAGACTGAGCAAGACACACCTCTTAAGGTCAATCAAATGAGTAGACTAATTCTCAGTATTAGAAATTCATCTTTTGCCTGTTTGGCTCAGCGGAGCGTCAGCTTGCAGACTGAAGGGCCCCAGGTTTGATTCTGGTCAAGGGCACATACCTCAGTTTCAGGCTTGATCCCTGGCCCTGGTAGGAGCGCATGCAGGGGACAACCAATTGATGTGTCTCTCTCATCACTGATGTTTCTACCTCTCTCTCTCTTTCCCCTTCTCCCTTCCTTTCTAAAATCCACACACACACACACACACACACACACACACACACACGCCTGATGCATGAAAATTCGTGCAAGAGTAGGCTTTCCTTCCCCCAGCTGCTGGTACTGGCTTCCCTCCAGCATCTGGGACACGGGCTTCCCTCCTCCAGCCGCTGGCAGGCACACGGGACCTAGGCTGGCTTCCCTCTGGCCCCGGCTTCGTCAGGAAGGATGTCTCGAATGACGTCTGGTCTAATTAGCATATTACCCTTTTAGTAATATAGATTCTTTTTTTTTTTAGAAGAGAGTCCACAATCTGAACATCTGGCAAGAGTGGTCCCAAATCCGTCTGTAAATCAACTCAAGATGTCCTATAATGGGGCAATGGAAGCTTACAGGAAAAGAGTGAGGAGAATCCATAGGATTCAGGTTACACTTTCTATAATGCCCACAAATTTGGGGCCTATAATTTACTTTTAATTTTTGTTCTTTATATGATCCCAAATGGGCATTTCCTCATCTAGCCCTAGGCATGGTTTGATAAGCACATCTATCTACACATAAGTGCCCTTATGAAATCACGCATGCGAAAGGCTAGTGCAGTCAGCCATGTCCTAGTATGCCATATTGCACTCACAGGCTCAAAGAATGTCAACGCCAGAACGGATGTTGGCAGTGTATCATTTGCTTAATCAAAGTCCTTGAAACAAATGAAACTGCTGAAGATCTCTACGGTTCCCAGGTTGTAGCCCTGCTGACAGCTCCAATGTACTAAGACGACATTTGCCTGATTGTTGTTCTAAAGCAGGGGTCAGCAAACTATAGTCTGCATGCCAAATCTGGCTTATCTTAAAAAAACACACCAACTTTTTATTTTGAAATATAGATTTACAGGAAGGTGCAAAGATAACTGAGGCTCTGTGTACTCTTTACCTGGTCATCCCTACGCGCCCCCCCCCACCCGTGGTTATCTTTTACAAAATGTATAAAATCCAAACCAGGAAGTTGACATTGGTACAATATGCATGTATAGTTGTTATTTTCTCACACGTGTAGATGCATGCTAACCAATGTACTGACTAGTCCATCACCACAGATATCCCTTTATGGTCACATACATACCTTCTCTGCCCCCTCCAGCATTCCCAAACTCCCGTGACCACTATTTCCCTATTATTTTGTCATTTCAAAAATGTTATATAAATGGAATTATGTCCGTGACATTTTCAGATTTTCCACTCAGCATAATGCCTTTGAGATCCATCCAAGTCGTTGCAACTTGTGTCAGTAGTTCGTTCCCATTCATTGCTGAATAGGATTCTTCTGCACGGCTATACCCTGGTTAGCCATTCGCCTACTCCAGGATTTGGTGGAGTCCAGTTTTTGGCTATTGCAAGTACAGCTGCTATAAACAATGTAACAGGATTTTACATAAATTTTCACTTCTCTGTGATAAATGTCTAGTAGTGCAAATGCTGGGACGTACCTGCTTAGTTTTTAAAGAAACTACCCAACTATTTTCCATGGTGGCTGGGCTATTTTATATTCCCACCAGCAATATATAAGTGATCCAGTTTCTCTGCATTTGGTATTAATACTATTTATTTCAGCCATTCTGGTAGGGGTGTGATGTGTCTTGTGATTTAAACTTGTATTTCCTGATGGATAGTGATGTCGAACATCTTTTTATAAGGTTCTTTCTTAGCCACAGTCTTCTTCTGTGAAATGTCTCATGCGTTTTGTCCATTTTATATTGGATTTTTTTTTTTACTGTTGAGTTTTGAGAGTTCTTTACATATTCTAGATATGTAGCTGGCAAATACTTTCTCCCAGTCTGTAGCTTGTCTTTTCATCTTCTTCATAAGGTCTTTTGCAAAGTTTTAAATTTTGATGAAGTCCAATTTATCAATGTTTTATTTTATGGATTATAATTTTGGCAAGAATTTGATAAGAATTATCTGCTAACATAGATCATAACAATTTTCCTTTCTTTTTTCTATTTTTAAAAATATATTTTATTGATTTTTACAGAGAGGAAGGGAGAGGGAGAGTTAGAAACATCGATGAGAGAGAAACATTGATCAGCTGTCTCCTGCATACCCCTCACTGGGGATGTGTCCACAACCAAACTACATGCCCTTGACCGGAATCGAACCTGGGACCCCTCAGTCTGCAGGCCGACACTCTATCCACTGAGCCAAACTGGTCAGGGCTCTAAAAATTTTTAACTTTACATTAAAACCTATGATCCATTTTAAGTTTTATGTAAGTGTGAGGTTTAGGGAGAGGTTCATACTTTTGCATCTTCTAGCCCTGTTCCAGCATCATTTGTTGAAAGGGTTACCCTTCTGCCATTGCATTGCTTTTGCACCATTGTCAGAACCAGTTGATGACATTTGTGTGGGACTGTTTTTGGGTCTCTGTTCTGTTTTATCCATCTATGTGTCTTCTGCCACCAGTAGCAGACAGTCTTGATTACTGTGGTCTTGAAATTGGGTAGAATGATTCCTCCCATTTCTTTATTCTTTAAAATAGTTTTAGCCACTTTAGTTCCTTTGCCTTTCCATATAAATTTTAGACTTTCCTTTCTATAACCACAAGAGTTGTTGGTATTTGGCAGAAATTACTGCCAAGTGGTTGAACCAAGCCCAGGCACCTGTGAACTGAGACCCGCCCCCGCCCCCGGCCCCCCCCCCCCCCCCAATAAACCAGTGGCTTTATTTCAGGCAGTGGAGTTGGGCACAAAGTATCTCCCAAAGGGGTAGCTACCAGTTTTTCATGTAAAATTAAAATACTGTTATGGTCAGGCTAGCTGCACTCCCAAATAAACCATTTCTTTGCAAGGCCTGCTGGGTCCATGTTACTTCTCCAACTGCAGTTTATTCACCCTAAAGTGGAGATGTCATACCAAGGGACACAGAAGGCTTCATGGGTCAGGCATTCAGTTTCAACAAGAGCCCAAGAGCAGGTTAAATAGCTGTCTTTCTCCAAAAGGGGTGTACTTGGTGGCCGTGGTGGCAGGTGGCGATGTTGTGCTGGGAGATGGCCTGAATACTCAGGTTGCTAAAAGGAGTGATTTCCAGTAACTGGAAAACGAAAATGTGACATACCAACAAATTTACTCAATATTGATGTCGCTACACAATATTTTATATGCAACACATGGGCTTTAATATTATGGAATTTGGCCTTTATACACTAGTTTACATATAAACAAAGTTATTCTTTGCTTATCTGTCCTAACCTGTGAAGTGTTGCACTAACCTCCCAAAGCTTTTTTTTTTCTTTTAAATATATTTTTATTGATTTCAGAGAGGAAGGGAGAGGGGAGAGAGAAACATCAATGAGGTGAGAGAATCATTGATTGGCTGCCTCCTGTACGCCCCCCACTGGGGATTGAACCTGCAACCCGGGCATGTGCCTTTGACCTCCCATAGCTTTTTACTATGTAAACAGTTGACTCCTCGAAAAATAAATGATACTGGAAGTTGGAAAGAACTTTCTCCTTTCTCCTGGGATTCTGTATTGTTTCTGCTGGACCACCACAGATGGGACAAGGAGGCAGGCTAGGGAGTGACTGCTGCCCCACCATCAGCTCTCTACATAAGGCAGTCCCTGAATGAGAGGATCCCTGACAATTCACGTGTGCCACGATATTCTTGGGCACACAATACATTACACTGAGTCACCCAAAAGGCCAGGCCCACGAGGAAGCTCCCCTCCCCACTACTCAAAGTGTCCAGATGCTTTTTCCCAGCGGAGTCTAAAATGCGTGCGAGTCAGGAGCTACAGCTGGGTGATAAATGGGTGGCAGATCAACCAAGGGGGTGAGGAGCCCGGGGGTGGGGGAGGGTCCTCTTTCTCCTTCAGCCCTTTGCTCTGGGGTCAGTGTCTGAAAACTGGCACAGCTACCTCCCCCACGGCAGGAGTGAGGCTGTCAGCATCCAGAGCCAGGGCCCACGGCCTCCTCTCGGCTCCTGCACACCCGCAGTTTTTGTCATCTGGTGTCGCTCCTGCACTGAGCACTATCCTCACTGCTGGGAGGGGGCCTGACTTGCACCGTTAGGCAAGGCTTTGCATTCCCTTTTGCATTTGGATAGTGCTGCAGCCCAACCAAAGGAACTTCTAATGTTTTTGGTCCACTCAAAACTCTCAAGCAGCAAGCTTCCTATTGCTGATAACATTTATTTTACATTTGGCGACTCCCTGACTCAGCAGGTGCATCACATTACCTTTCAGGTAGGCTCCAGGAACTGCTGACTCCTCGTCATGAACACATTCCTTCATCTGCTCGCCTGCAGGAGTGAGCAGCAACCAAAGCACCACTGACAGATCCTTTCAATCCTACATCTGATCCCTCAGCCTCTCACATCAGTTCAACTCCTGTTCACTAACAGAAAGGACAACGGGAACCCTTAATCTGCCCCACCCTTAATCTATCCCTTGGGTGAGAGCGTTCACTACCACACAGATTTAATGGAGTCTTATATTCCCAAACTAGGCCCAGTTTCTCTTGCAGAAAATCACGTCTGTCAGCATTCTAACATGCTGTCAAACTGTGGGGTCTGGGGCTTCCTTTCACCCTGCTCACAAACCAGTAAGTCAGCCTGTCACAGCTCCATGGCTGCTGACAGGATAAGGATATCCGGGGTCAGAGGTAAAGCACTCACAGCACAGCATGCGAATGAACATCAGCACATCGGTGTCAGCTCCCTTGACCCCAGTTCCACAGGAGCAACATTGCAGGCCCGGGCGAATGTAGCTACAGGCTCCATTTATTTAAGCTGCAGTGGGTGTGCTGCAGCCGAGGAGCCAGGGTCAGGACAGTGATGCCCGAAAGCAAGCCTGCTGCTAAGGTCTCCAGCTGCATAACTGGCCCAGGCAACTTTGTTAGGCACACCCAAACAAGGTGTGCACCAGGACTGGACTGTTTGGTCCCGTGATTATCCTTTTCTATATTGTGCTTTGTTTGCTCTTTCATAAATCTCCCTCTCAGCCAGTCGGTAAGCTGGTGCTGGTCTCAGCCAGTCTGTAAACTGGTCCCTTGTGCAAATAGCTGGTTAAAAGGTAACATATAGCCTGCTCACAAATGTTTCATTTTAAAGACTGAGAAGAATAATTCCTTCAAGTTTGGCCACCACTCAGTTTGTTAGCCATCTGTCAGTCCTAAGTGGAACAGAGAGCAAAAGCAAGCTTTTCTGGTCCTCTTTTTTTAAGAAGTATGACTACCGCAGTTCCTAAAATAAGGACAGTCATGTCATAGTCTAGAAAAGTCCACTTATATCTTTCTAGAAAGAAATCTACTCTTCTGAGATATAAAATGCTCACTGTAAAAAATATTAGGCACTGATTGATTACATGTAAGAATCAAACTAGTCCCATCATGTTTGAAGGAATTTAACTGGAAGAAGATCAGCTTCCTGACTTGGTTAAAACAGAGTCTATAATGTAATGAGACCAAAGTGAAGTAGTTTAAGTAATAAATGTTTAATCAAAGAATTTTACATATTATTAACAGCATTCATTTGGCCAAACATCTACATGGTTGTAGAATCCTATTGTATATAAAGGGGGAATGTATCAAGTATAGACTATGAAAGTGCAAATAACAAGTCAAGGTTAGAGTAATTTTTTTTACATTATAAAATTAATGTGTTTACAAAATAGGCTTTGCCAAACTTTATTTCTGAACTGTAAAGTCAATGACTGTGTTGTTTTTAAAATATGTACCAAGGAAGTACAAATTGGATAATGATCTTTCCTCATGCTCAGGAGAGAATAGCACAGGAACAAGGGCTATTTACTACACCAGGTGCCAGGCACCGGCCTCACCAGGAACATGCACTCCACAGCCTTCACGCAGCACTTCCACACTTTGCAAGACACAGCTATATGATACAAAGACTCTTTCTTTTGAAAAAAATTACAACTTGGTCTAAAAACTGATCGGTGTTGATATTTTTAATCCAAAATAAACTTGTAAAAAAATCCTTTAATGGACTATTTCAGTTTAATAGACAGTAATACACTGTAGAAAAAAGTTAATATTTACCCCAACAAATTAATAAGGGTTGATATCAATGTTTCTGATAATTGGGGAAATAAAAACTAATGTGGACTTATGACATCCAAAGCAGAGGAACAATTCCTACATAGTTTCTTTTTAATCCCAGGAGACCCTGAGGAATATTAAATAATATAATGTCCTAGGTCTCATGAATTCCAAATATAAGAATGTTTCAAAAATAGGGTTTGGAAAATAAAAAGTAATAAAAAACCATAATTACAACTCATGTGAATATCAATACTAATACAACCTTTCACCCAGTCCAGGACTTGCCTGTACAAACTCAGTACTGAAATTTTGGTATCTGTAGACTTCTGGTAAAAATCTGGCAAAACATTAAATGGGGTGTTGCCTATCTACTTTGCTTATGTTATGCTAGTTTGGGTAATATGTAAGTAAAAGAGCCATTCCAACAGTTTACTCTAGTTTTAATTACACACTGTACCATTGAATCTTAATTACAACTAAGACCAGTATTTTCTTCACAGGAAGACACTGATAACCAGGAAGTTGATTTTTTCAACACTAAACAGTAGTCACACAGCAAATGAGTATTGTGCAACAGAACAAACACGTCAGCATTTGCTATTGAGGCAAACAAATGGATTGAACATTTATTTAGTTGTTATATTGACTGGAAAGGCAAGGCCATGGGTGGTTTATGGAGGTCTCTGCAATTCATAGCATAGTTACTTCAGAAGAGACACTGAAATTTGAATGACTCACTTATTTAACTGGCAACTATCCATTGAGGTTAGGCAAAGGCACGGTAACATGTTGCGCAGGATGTCTTACTGGATTTTTTAATAATTGTCGGATTTACTATAACTCATAAAAACTCCACTTTTTTTCTATTTTATAAAACACTTACCATTAAAAGTAATTGCACCCATTAGTAATTAGAATGCACTGTAAAATTGTGAAAACAAAGAACTATGATTGCACTTTCAATAAAGTGTCTCTTAAAATACAGCACCGCTGTTGCTAATCAACTGTATTTTAATATTAAAATAAACTGTTTTTAACAGCAGCATTAGGTTTAGTTAACTTAAGCTACAGGCTACATTTATTTAAATGCAGTCTCCATGGCAACAAAAGCCTATTAAAGCCTGGCATTTCATGGCTACCAAGTGGCACCTTTTACTCCCAAGAATGCTGACACTGCCCTGGAGCCACACCTGAACCCTTCTCAGTGCACAAGTCAGAGTTTGGCACAAGTGGACTGTAAGACATGAAAAGAAATTTCTGACTCATGTGAAAATGAAAATTAATTACATTGTGGGAGATGCAGCACTAAAGAGAAGCTTTGGACACTTCGATTCACACTGCTCAGACCAAGAGGCAGGAAGAAAGTTATGGAAGAGCACAAAGAGATCGAAGAACTCAGTGTTACCAGATCTGTCCAAAAGAACTTCTAAAATGAAGAAAACCTTTTTTTTCTTTTTAAAGAGAAAAACCACCCAAGGATGAGGGAGTAAGCCTTTAATTTAAATGTTCCATTTTAAGTATTGCTGACCTTAGGCTAAACAGAGGACTGCATTTTCTTAGAGTGTGGAATCTAACCTACTTACTCCATTTGTTTTCCTTTCTCTCCTGCTCTTCTTTTTGTCAGCAAAAAGGGGAAAGCTATCCAATTAAATACCAAAGAAGTTTCCTGTGAGGTTAAACTCCGAAACGAAGCCACCATTCAAGGGAACTCCTCGTATTCAACCCTAATGTCAGTGGTTTAGAGTTGAGTTGGAATTAAGTGGATCCAGTTTCCATGAAGCACACTCCACCAGCATGCCACCTGTACCGCGATGCGCTTGGAGCCAGAGGTGTGCAGCTCACACTAAGTGTCCTTGTTCCAGCCAGTCACTTGAGGTTTGAGGTGTTTGACTTGAGATATCTGAACCAGCTCCCTTGCTGGCTGCCTCAGTACCACTTTCGCCAGCTTGAGGCACTGCTTCCCCAGCCAGAATATTCTCTTCCAAAGAGTTTTCTTCTTCTCTTTGGGTTCCTCTACCTTCACTGACCACAGCATCTTCAAACACTGAGTCTTCTTCTGGCGGCACCAGTTCCACATCTTTCACGCCTTCTGACCCATCTCCAACACAGGGGCGCTGGGAATCTGCACTGGTTTCTGTAGTTGCTGGAGGAATCAGGACAATACTCTGAGGGTTCATGTCGTGAAACCAAGCCATGATATTGCCCAGAAGATTGTCACTGATGTTGGTGTCCTGGCCAGCTGAGTCAGGGTCACTGGATGAGGGATAGAATTCATTTCTTGCCTCACTGAGAGGGTGTGAACTCAGGGTGTCAGTTGAAAATGTGTCACTTTCGGCTCCTAGTCTCAAGAGGCTGTCGCCAAGTTCCAATAGCTCGGAGCTGCTCAACGCAGCTGCAGGGCTATCTGTGTTCCTGGGGCCGGAGTCCAGCCTGGAAGGTAGAGAAGTGCCTATTGCCCCTAAGGAAGCATCGCCACTGAGGAAGTCTCTGTTTCCTTCATCGATGGCCAGCCCCGATTCTTGCAATGATAACTGTATTGCGAGAAGTATATTAGGATCATCTTCATCCAAGGAACTCAGAGCCTGAGGGCAACAGAAAGTAAAATCACTTAAAATTTAAAAGAAAAAATGATTTAACCCAATGAGGTTTACCATTGTTTTTACCTAACAGATAATTAATATTACCTCTATTTATACAGAAGAATTATTTTATCTACTCAAATCTTATTTTAGTTTCCATGTTTTTTGTTTTTTTTTATTCTAGTTTCCATGTTATAGGGGAAAAATTCCTGAAGCTAAATCTCTTTTCCTGTAGCACACCCCTGAAACAATTTTGAATGGAAGGAAGAAAAAGGAAAGCAATAAAAGTGAAATCAGGAAACCAGGCCACACAGAGCAAGAGCAGAAGCAGGGTCCAGGGGGCTGCCCAGGAAGCTACCTGAAGAGAGTCTTGGTTCTCAGAGCGACTGGCAGGGGTGTAGTCACGCAAGGAAGAGCTGTGCAGCACACTCATGGACGCAGAGCTGACCACGGAGGTGCCCGGTCTGCGGCCACTGCCGCCTTCTGGGAGATCTGTTTCAGAGCAAGTGGTACCAGAGACAGTTCAGCCATACAGATTTCATACATCTTCTTAGTTAAATGGCAATTCCTCTTTCAGTGCAGGTGAAAACCCGTGTTCACACATTCACTTAATCTTCCAGAGACTTCTTATACATATCTGTCTCACCAGATGCAACAATATCTATCTCATACCATTTGCTTCAAATCCATGATTATTCTTTGCATTTGTGCTTGCACTACATATGGTTCTAATTAGAAAGGCCAATGCTACTCCTCTTTGTTTTCTTAAGCAACAATAAATAAAGGTGTTTTAGTTTTCAGAGTTATTTTTTAAATAAAAAGAATTTGGGAACCACAATGCCTGAAGAACAAATCTTTAGGCCTGTTGATCCTGATTTACTAAAGATGCTCTGCTGATATTATAAAGACTTTCAATTATAACTTAACATTTAAAAGTTGATAATTAAGATAATTTATTCCTAATACCAGAAATTTTCTTTTAAGAATGCTTATAGGAGAAGTGAGGCTAAAAGAAAAACATTCCATGAACACAGCCAACAGTAACCAATAGCTACAATTCACGAATGCTTACTAGGTACTTCTCATGCCTAAGGATTTTACAGGCATTATCTCATTAAAAGCTCACAATTGCCCCCTAGAGGCACTCTCAGTATTGCTTCTTTAGAATGAGGAGACTGCTGCTTGGAGAGGTTCAGTGACTCAAATGAAGTGTCTCCCTGATAGGCAGTGAGATGCGGTCATGAACCCAGGTCTTTCTGACTCAGAAGCCTGCGTTCTTAACCCCCCTAGTTTTCTGTACCCTGTGACCTTAGAAGCAGCTACCTATAGATTGTGTATCTAAATTACAAATTCTTTCACAATCACCTACTCAAGAATAAACTCAAGAGAGCTAAGAGATTAAGACATACCCAACCCAAGAACTTACCTAAAGTGCTTTCACTGGGTTCATCAGGGTCTGGAGGGTTACTGAGCAGACTGTGCACGTCTCCTCGCCGGCGCTGCTGTCTGTGCCTCCTCCGATACTGAAATTCAGCATATTCCTGCATAAACCAAAGGTTATAAAATACGGGAGAGCATGCAGCTTTTCTAATGCAAATTAAACAAACAGCACACTTTTTCCCCCAGAGGAAAAAAATGTGTGATTTTATATACATATTATAAAATCACGTGGCTTTAGAAAAAGAAACTTCAGGTTTTGCCATGCCAAGGAAACAGAAAGGGAAAAATAAAAATTTTAAGTAGTCATTACAATCGACTGGGTAAATTGGGAGTACTTGCAAGCTCCAAAGCCAGATCACAACTGAGCCTTATTTCATATGCCTGGGTCTTATTATTTAATATTATAGCTAATCCTGTAATGATTTTACTAATGTAAGTTAGGCTCTCCCTGGAAGTTTGGTTCTAAAAAAGTAACTGATACATTCAACAGAAAGAAAGGAAAAGCACACACTGTTAAATCCTTGTCAGACCGTTAGATCTTGTATTTTTGGGGACTGTGACATATCACACTCACAAGACAAATGACCAGCTTAAGAGAGAGATGGCGTTAGCTTGAAAATGAGATGGTGCTGGGCTTCCTCTCTGCAACAGCTGACATGTGGGGTTACCTCCCAAACAGGCAGGTGCAGTGTTTTCTATTTACTCTATGCGAAGAACACAATCCAGACAGATGTCCCTGAGTTTATTTTCCAGATTTTAGTGACACAAGAGATGAAAAAAAGGTCAGTATGTATGACACCAACATGAGAAGGCTAATTTTGAGGGTAATTATAGATTTTTTCAGTGATAAACACTAAGATACTCAGGTTTATGGTTATCCAGGTTACCCTTGAGGACTCAGTATGCTTATACTGTGAAAGTACTGAACAGGTTTTTTTTTAAATTAAATCTTTATTGTTCAGATTATTACATTTGTTCCTCTTTTTTCCCCCCATAACTCCCCTCCTCTCAGTTCCCGCCCCACTCTCCGCCCTCCCCACCCACTGTCCTCATCCATAGGTGCATGATTTTTGTCCAGTCTCTTCCCGCATCTCCCACACCCCCCCCCCCCCCCCCCCCCAAGAATAGTCAGTCCATTCCCTTTCTATGTCTCTGGTTCTATTATAATCACCAGTTCATTCTGTACATCATATTATTTATTCACTTGATTCTTAGATTCACTTGTTGATAGATGCATGTTTGTTGTTCATAATTTGTATCTTTACCTTTTTCTTCTTCTTCCTCTTCTTAAAGGATACCTTTCAGCATTTCGTATAATACTGGTTTGGTGGTGATGAACTCCTTTAGCTTTTCCTTATCTGTGAAGCTCTTTATCTGAACTTCACTTCTGAATGATAGCTTTGCTGGATAAAGTACTCTTGGTTGTAGGTTCTTGGTATTCATCACTTTGAATATTTCTTGCCATTCCCTTCTGGCCTGCAAAGTTTCTGTTGAGAAATCAGCTGACAGTCGTATGGGTACTCCCTTGTAGGTAATTGACTTTCTTTCTCTTGCTGCTTTTAAGATTCTCTCTTTGCCTTTTGCTCTTGGCATTTTAATTATGATGTGTCTTGGTGTGGTCCTCCTTGGATTCCTTTTGTTTGGGGTTCTCTGAGCATCCTGGAGTTGTAAGTCTATTTCTTTCACCAGGTAGGGGAAGTTTTCTGTCATTATTTCTTCAAATAGGTTTTCAATATCTTGCTGTCTCTCATCTTCTGGCACCCCTATAATTCGGATGTTGGTACGCTTGAAGCTGTCCCAGAGGCTCCTTACACTATCTTCGTATTTTCGGATTCTTTTTTCATTTTGCTTTTCCGGTTGGGTGTTTTTTGCTTCTTCGCATTTCAAATCTTTGACTTGATTCTTGTGCTCCTCTGGTCTGCTGTTGGGTGTCTGTATAATCTTCTTTATTTCAGTCAGTGTATGCTTAATTTCTAGTTGGTTCTTCATCACAACATCGAGGTCTCATTAGATTTCTTGAGGCTCTCATCAAGTTTATCGGCAGTTTCTAGCAAATTATTGAAAGCCCTTAAAAGTGCGTTTTTTAGCTCTATATCCTCCATTTCTGTCATGTTTTTTGTCTCTGCATTTTTTATGCTTTCTTGGTGCACCCCCTTGTGGTCTTTGTGCGCAGTCTTGTTGTAGTTAAGCCTTGATTGTTGTCGGCAATACAGGGGGTGAATTGACCTCCAGGCTAACTGGCTATGAGAGTCAGCTGTGTCTGCAGTGGGAGAGCTTCTGTGCTGAATCTCTAGGGCGGTGCTAATCTAGCCTTTGCCTGAGGCTATCCGGCAAATGCCTCTGTGCAGGGCTTGGGCGGGGCGGGTCCCAGGGGATCTATAGGGTGGGCGGAGCGAGCAGTTATGGCTGCTCTCAGTTCTGTCCCCAGCGGCTCTGCAACTGCTGCAAACCTCGGAGAGAAAGCTGCCTTCCCGCTTCTCCCGTTTGAGTCTGGGTCCCTAGAGACTCGCCCGGATCTGGAGCTCAGAGTCTGAAACTCTCTCCCGATTGAAAACAATAACCGTGCCCTTCGCCACCGGCCCGCTCCACATGCACCTCCACACCTTAGTATTTCACTTCAGCACTGCGCCTCCTCTGAGTCTCGTATGGTTTCCTCTTTCCTCCTAGTTGTAGAACTTCCACTCAGCCAGCCTTCCTGTGGTTCTGGATGATGTCCGTTCAGTCTTTTAGTTGTATTTTTGAGGTGGTTGTTCGAGGCAGCAAACTCCGGCGTTAACCTATGCCGCCATCTTGGTTCCCCCCCTCCACAGAACTGAACAGGTTTTATATCACAAATGAAACTTTCACATCATACCACTCTGGTTAAATTTATTTGAAGTCCTTCATCTGTATAATCTAATAAGAGGTGGTAGCAATCTTGCTAGGTTAGGAACAAAAGCATAAAAGATATAAGTGCCTGGAGGGATTATTAAGGTTCTCTAAAATGTCCTACTGAGCTGGGATATCATGTCCTCTTTGCCTGGAGGCCTAGGATCCCAAACTGGATGCCTGTTATGTGTCAATATGGTTCACTGGGCCACTGAGGCCCATCACATTTCTTAGACAAAGATGACATGAAATTCTTATCTCAGTTCAAGACTTATACTTAGGGAGAATTTGTTTACTTTGTATACTTGATAATGGCACAAAATTATTCTGAATTAAATAATCTATTATTGACCACAGAATATACGTATTTCCAATGAAAGAAAATGAAAGTTTAAAACTGTAAAAAAAATTTGTTATATAATTTTTCTTTTTTTTTAATTAAATCTTTATTGTTCAGATTATTACAGTTGTTCCTCTTTATTCCCCCCATAGCTCCCCTCCACCCAGTTCCCACCCCACCCTCTGCTCTTACCCCCGCACCCCCACAGTCCTCATCCATAGGTGTATGATTTTTGTCCAGTCTCTTCCGGCACCCCCACACCCCTTCCCCCCTGAGAATTGTCAGTCCACTCCCTTTCTATGCCCCGGATTCTATGATATTCACCAGTTTATTCTGTTCACCAGATTTTTTATTCACTTGATTTTTAGATTCACTTATTGATAGATATGTATTTGTTGTTCATAATTTTTATATTTACCTTTTTCTTCTTCTTTCTCTTCTTAAAGGATACCTTTCAGCATTTCATATAATACTGGTTTGGTGGTGGTGAACTCCTTTAGCTTTTTCTTATCTGTGAAACTCTTTATCTGGCCTTCAATTCTGAATGATAGCTTTGCTGGATAAAGTAATCTTGGTTGTATGTTCTTGGTATTCATCACTTTGAATATTTCTTGCCACTCCCTTCTGGCCTGCATAGTTTCTATTGAGAAATCAGCTGACAGTCGTATGGGTACTCCCTTGTAGTTAACTGTTTTTCTCTTGCTGCTTTTAAGATTCTCTTTGTCTTTTGCTCTTGGCATTTTAATTATGATGTGTCTTGGTGTGGTCCTCCTTGGATTCCTTTTGTTTGGGGTTCTCTGAGCATCCTGGAGTTGTAAGTCTATTTCTTTCACCAGGTAGGGGAAGTTTTCTGTCATTATTTCTTCAAATAGGTTTTCAATATCTTGCTGTCTCTCATCTTCTGGCACCCCTATAATTCGGATGTTGGTACGCTTGAAGCTGTCCCAGAGGCTCCTTACACTATCTTCATATTTTTGGATTCTTTTTTTCTTTTTGTTTTTCCGGTTGGGCATTTTTTGCTTCTTCATATTTCAAATCTTTGACTTGATTCTTGGGATCCTCTAGTCTGCTATTGGATCTCTGTATAATCTTCTTTATTTCAGCCAGTGTATGCTTAATTTCTAGTTGGTCCTTTTTCATATCCTCAAGGGTCTCACTAGATTTATGGAGGGTCTCACTAAATTTATCAGCGGTTTCTAGAAAATTCTTGAAAAACCTTAGAAGTGTGGTTTTGAACTCTATATCCAGTAGTTTGCTTTCCTCATTTCTGTCATTTGTGAGCTGTTTCTTTGTCTCCACATTTTGGCTGCTTCCCTGTGTTGATAGAGTGGCTTTCTGTGCTAGGTGTCCTATAGGGCCCAGTGGCTCAGCCTCCCCAATTACCTGAGGTGGACACTCTTGGTGCACCCCTTTGTGGGCTTTGTGCACAGTCTTGTTGTAGTTAAGCCTTGATTGTTGTAGGTATCACTGGGAGGAATTGACCTCCAGGCCAATTGGCTGTGAGAATCAGCTGTGTCTGCAGTGGGAGAACTTCTTTGCTGGAGACACCCTTCTGGGGCAAGACTTGCTTCAGTGGGGCTTTGGTGCTCACTGAGTCTGCCCCCTGAGTGTGTCCCTTATGAATCTGAGGAGTTGTAATCTGGATGGTCCCACTCTGACCACTGGGTACCTTGGCTCTTGGATCTCTAAGGAAGTGCTAATTTAGCCTCTGCCTGAGGCAACCCAGCAGGAGCTATGGAGAGATCTGCAGATTCCTCTTCTTTGTTTGGGGTTTGGAGGTGCCCAGATGAGGCCCAGCTGTGAAGCAATGCAAACTACTGTGGGGCCGTGGGCCTTCTTTTGGATGTTCTGGGTCTCTCTGACCCAGCTGCAGTTTGTTAGGTCATTTTAGATTGCAAAGGGCCAGGTCATTCAAATGCAAAAGCCTCTGTGCACAGTTTGGGTGGTTCGGTGTCTCAGGGAATCAACAGGGCAGAGCAAACAGCTATGGCTGATCTTCAGCACTGCCCTAAGTGGCCCCGGGTCTCAGTGTCCTGCGGTAATCGCTGCAAGCACCTCTGAGAGAAAGCCGTCCTCAATTTCTGCCCGATGCCAGACAGTCCAGTTTCTCTCCGTATGAGTCTGGAGTTCAGAGCAGTCGGGAGATTGTGATTGCCTCCTGATTGAAAGACAACCGCGTCTTCAGTTGCCAGCCCTTTCCGCACGCCTCCGTACCTCTGCACTTTACTTCCACACCTCCTCTGAGTCTCAGTGTGCTTTTCTCTTTTCTTCTAGTTGTAGAATTTCCACTCAGCCAGCCTGCCTGTGGTTCTGGATGATGTCCATTTTGTCTTTTAGTTGTATTTTTGAAGTGGTTGTTCAAGGAAGCAATTTTAGGTGTTTACCTATGCTGCCATCTTGGTTTCTCCTGTTATATAATTTTTCTGATGGAAAACTCATGGCATTTTCTCAATGCAATAGGCTTTAAAAAATTGTTGTCATCAAAATAAACTCATATGAAAATTTCCAAGGTCTTCAAGTAATCATATGAAAAGGCTTTAGTTGGGATACTCCAAATGGCTTGAGAGTGTTAATGCTACAAAGATTAAGAGATTCTAAGATTTATAGGAAAAAAAGCTGCTAGGGGATTTTTTTGTTTTAAATAATAATCTCTAGCATTTATTGAGCACCAATTTTGTCAGTGACTTAAAGAGATGCTCTAATTTTGCCAGAACTCCCATGGTATCACCATCCACATTTAGAAGATGACAAATTTCCGAAGATAACAAATTAAGGAAGAACACAGCCCAAGGTCTAATAAGTTACAGAGCTAGACCTTGCATTTAGGTGACCCTCAAACTTCAGGACTTGCTCTTTCCTGAGCTCCACTGCCTTTAAGGCAGCACAAAACACATACTTATTCTTGCCATTGACTCATTCAGTTTAATTAACAAAAGAATAAGATGGAATTAACTTTACTGAAAAAATATAAATTCAACCTAAAAGTCTACTGGAGTTTGGCAATATTTTTTTCAGAGTCTATATAAAGGCAAAAAGCTTACTTTTAAAAATAAAATTTTGAAAAAAAAAAAAAAGATAAAATTTTGGCAGTTACCTGACAGTTACATACACGCAAAGTTTTAAAGTTTCACATAGTGTGGTAATTCTTTAGACTTGCAATAAGGTTTACATAAAAGCTTGGTCTTTCAATGTGCCAAAAACTTTAAATAAGAGAACAGTAAAAGTGAGTTAAATAATTTTTTAAAATTTTATTGACTCATAAAAAATGAATTTAAGAAGGAATTGTTATTGATACTTTCACAATTCTCAATCTCTGGAGAACAAAAGCTCAATAATTTAACTTATAAATATTCACATGTGAGGTGGCAAGCCTTCCTATTTTTTTGCAAAGTGAATCTGTGTCAGTCATATTAGCAGGTCTAAATTAGTCAAGGACGAGTATTTCAAGATTCCTAACGTTACTGTGAGCCAGAGGCTGCAAGATGATGCATGCACGATGGTGACTACACTGGTAAAGTTTTATTTTTGCTAAATTGTGTTTCTAACTTGAAATTCTAAAAGCTTCAGTGCTCTTTTTTTAAATAACTGAAGCTTGTTTATTTCTCCTTTTACGTTGACATTTCCCCCAATATCCCTAAAGCTGTAATTAAAACAAAGAAATAATAAACACAGATCAGGTAGAGGAAAGCTTCATAATCTGTTTTACAACAGCCATTTAATTAAGATATTACCATGGAGGGTGGGAATTTAAGTAGACCTAAAACCCTCATATCAGAGCTCTAAGCATAAATTGTTTTCTCAAGTCAATATTTTCTTGGATATATCTACCAATACAAAAGCCTCAAGGTGATTGCAAGTATCCTCAGCAGCTGAAAAGAGAAAGTATCTGATTTAAATAAGCCACAGTCATTTCTGAATAATAACCAATTTCACTGTCTTTCAGTTGCAGATAACAAATGGGCTAGAAAGGATAAAAATTCATTGCTTGTCCTGCCCCCTTCCAAGCACTGGATGGTATAAAAGAGCAAGGAAGAAGACAAAGTGTAGAGAGAACTGTTAAAACCATATAAAAATTCAGATTCAACACTGACGGTGGCAATTTAAATCTCAGAAAACAGCAATATGATTAAGATTTTCACTCTGCCTTATTTTTTATTTGCGGCAATTACTATTTGTAGTGTTAGTATTTTAGACCTTCTATATTTTAAAATGGTATATGACAACAAAGAAAAAACAAGAAGAGTGTGAAAATCTTAAGAGAAGCAGAAAGCAATTAAGCAAAGCATTTCTTACTGCATAAACATCACTAATGTTAAGTTTCCACCTTAGCAACTGATTATAAACCAATTCTCTTGAGTTATCTCAATAACTTAAAAAACTAGATTCAGACTGAAACAATTATTACAACTAGAAATGCATTTCTAATAAGTGAAATTTGTATTTCTATTAATCAATATTTTCCAAAAATACATGCTATAAATTGGCCTTAATTCTGACTATTCAGTAATTAAAAATGATAAAGGGGAGATGCATTTAATAATGTGATCATAACTCAATACCATAAATAACTAAGATGTAGGCTCTGCTGAGGCATTTTTATTATACAAGAAAAACACTGCTGACAATTTCAGGATTTAGAATAGAAAAGGGTGCAAATACAAGCAGGATTATACTAAGGAAAAATATAACAAAACAAGCCAAACCCCCACAGAACAATTACCTCAGGTGATGCAAATCCTAAATATTCCCAATCCCATGTTCCACCAGCAAAGCTACAAAGAAATTAGACATACCATTTGATTTATTACCAGTACTGCAAAGTACAAACAATCAGACCCTTGCCTTTTGAACATTAATTTTAATTCCTCTGCTTGGAACTTATTTAACCAAAGCAGATCAACTATAGAATATAATTAAATATAAATAATTTTAAATATAATTAAAATTATTACAACTATATTATTTCTTTTAAAGTCTAAGTTACTTTATGTTTGTGATAAATGGTGGAAAAATGACAAAGTATTTTATGACTGCTTTCTGTTTTTAGGTTATAAATGTTTATGTAAAAACAGGGTCAAAGGAATTTCTAATGCTTGCAATTATTATGAATAAAAAAATACTTCAACTTATAACGGCATTAGTAGTATAAGTATGTAAAACAACCAAAATTCAACTATTCTTTAAAGGATAAATATCACTTAAGTAACTTTACTAATATCAGATTTCTAATTTTTTCACAACCTCACCACAAAATACAAATAGGTCCATGACAAACTGGAAAGGCTTCCAAATTCTACAACATGTTTATGGCTATCATATCAGTATACACATTACATATCTGAAATGACACATTAGACTACTCTGAATTATGAGTTCAATGAAGTGTGAAATTCACCAAGTCTAACTTGGTGAGAAACTACACAATGACAAACAAAAAATGAGGAAAATAGAAATAGTACTTGGGGGAAAATCACCAAAAAGAAGCTACCATATGTTAACCAGCTCTACATATTTTAGGTATCTAAACTCTAGTAGGATTAAAAAAAATCAACTTGCTGGTTTGTGGCGGGAGTTAGGGTGATTCCACAGTGTGCATCCCTTTTACCTGCGCCTGGGAGCTTCAGGTGAGTCTGCAGGAGCAACTCCCCGAGCCACGGAAGCCAGGAATTCCTGCCTCTTCTGCTGTACAAGGCATGCCGCCTTGATGATCTTGTGGCGGGGTGTGCGAAGGTAAGGCCTATTGACTTTTTGGGCAAGGTCTTCAGTGACCATTTCTAGGTCTGTCTATGGTAAGAAGAGAAAAAAAATTATAGACTGAGTGGATTAGTCAATAGCAAATCCAAAGTCTATCTGGTTTCTCAGTTAACTCTAAGTCTTTTGAAGTCAGAAATTAATCCAATCTTTGAAGTAACTGCATTTAACATATGTTTCCATTTTGCACATTATAGGAAACAGCACTCATGTGACAGGCGTTTAAGCAAGGTAGTTGGTATAGATCATGAAGGAGTGAGTACACCAGGTGTGTACAAGGAATTTATAATGTGTCTATGTGAAAAAAACTAATAAATTTCAAGTCAAGTCACTATATATGCAGATGTATGATATGTGGTGCAGACTATCCATAAATGCTGAAGGCAAGAGCCCTGTGATGTGGGTTTAGGTCTAGAAGAGGAATGTACAATGAAGCTGGTCAGTCACTGAGATATCAGCTGACTTAGGTGTTTTGTTTTTTAAAGCTCTGTAACTTCTTTAGTTGCACTCCTAAAATAAATTGGTAAATAACAACTTTCCCATTTAATATGTAATATGCTCCCCCGCCCACCATTTTTGAAAATGAAATTCCTAATTATGTAATTAAGATTAGGCCAGATTTCACCTCAACTAATTTAAAACAAAGAAATAAAAGTACTAAGAAATGTTTGCATAGCTCAGAACTGCAGAATGACAATTTAAACATAAAAAAAATTTCAATTTATTACTATTTAAAAACCACTCTAAAATGAAAACAAAATTGATGACTAGTTACACCAAAAAAACTTAGTTAAGTGGTCACAAATTTGCTTTTCATAATAACTATATTTAAATTAAATTTAAAAAAGATATCTTACTTGCATGAGTTCAAAAATTTCTTTCTTTGTGCTTTTAGGTTCTAAGAAGAATCCATAGGGATAAGAACACTTGAGGATACGCCGAGTTTTTAAGAGCACATGAACTGCATCTTCAATGAAAGTGGTATCTGGACAGCCTCCTTCAGCTATGAAGTAAACCAGGCAGGGTAAAAAAGTCTTTTGTAAATATGCTATTATAAAATTAATGACACAACTAAATTTTCCAAAGAAAAAAAAGAACCCCTAAGAAGAAACAGCTTGAAGTAGCTGAATAGTATTTATTGGAAGCAGACTAAAAGCCTACATAGGACTCTCGTGTGTGATTTGTATGCATTTATAAATGGAACACCCGCACAAGCCCAGGAGCACGTGGCAGTCATGAAAGAACACACACAAACTGATCCTGGATTCTGTTCTCACCCTGTTGGCAGCCAATCTAGCTTTAGGTCAACTCAGAGGTGCCATGCTTTACTAAGTTTTTTAGGTTATCCCTGGTGGAACTTTGCTGAATAAGAGAATAAATGTTTTGCTAAGAAAAAATAAAAGCCAAGTTATAGTCATGCCTATTATGAAAGGAGAAAAAGACACAACACGAGAACAACTGAATAACTAATTGCTAGTAAACAGAAAACTCCAGGGAGAGAGATAAAGGGAGAGAGAGTGGGAAGAGGGAAAAAGAAAATCTAGCGTGATATAATATTCTGGGAGACTGTTCCATCCCAAATTATTATACCACGCTAGCTTTTTCCTGAACTACAAATAAATCGAAATTAAGCAGAATTTATTTCATAAGTACTTTTGGATATAAGATCATTCTGTTCATCTGCAGAAAGAAATCGCATGGGTATGTACACACACTGAAATACAGACCATCCCAAAATACCTGCCCTGGCATAGGGATCTGAACTAAGATGTAAAAAAATAAAAATAAAACAAACACCCCCGCTCATTATAAATGAGAAGTGTGTGAAGTTTTGTTTCTCCTTTCTAATCCTATATCCTTTAGTTTTCTTTCATATCTTATTCTGCTATTCTCTTTCATATCTTACTTTAGCCTGCAAAAGATTGAACAGAAAAAGTAATACACATCCACAGGTATTTACTGAGTGTTTAGTGTATGTTAAGCACTGTTCTAAGCATTAAGAATACATCAGTGATGAGACAGACAAAATTCCCTGCTGAAGAACTGTAGAACCTGTGAGGGTTTTGCTTTTCAATTTGTACCATGGACTATACTTCAAGAGTTTGATATTGATGTGATATAGTTAGGTCACTGTAAAAGTCTAAGTACTAATAATTAATAAGGAGACTAAGCTGCTAGTGACACATATGGTTACTGTCTTAATTAGGGAATTATCCTCTTAAAAGGGTTTTATATTCTAATGTGAGATATTACATTCTAATTCCATTTTTAGAAATGTTCTTTCCAAACTTCCATGTCAGGATCTGCAAGTTTGCCCTATCTCATGTCTTTGCTTTTTGAATCCAGTGTCTATTATCCACCAGTGAGATAATTTCTCCCCAGTCCGTCCTTGATTTCCACTCCACTAGGCACTCGGCTAAATTTTCTCAAGACTCGTTGGGAATTCAGTCACAGATAATTGGATGGCATGCAGATCTTGCTCTTTTGACTAGATCAGCGATGACTTTTAGGGCCCATCCACTTTTCTCAACATTTTAGAGCATCAGCAGTGGCACAGAGTAAGCAAAACCATGATGTGTGTTCATCTGCTAACAGTGTAGGCTGCATTATGAGGAGATGAGGTAAGCCAGGTGGAAAACCTAATCACAGAGGACTCAAATGCCCAACAGCACTCTGGGTTTCAGAATACTCCAAATAGTACCAGAGTGAGCTAATGGAGATAAATATATTCCCTTAAGGGCCTTAACTTCCAATGAAGCGACTGACTAATAAGCATCGAAGGCTATTTTACATTTATCATCCCACATGCCACTTATAACTTACTTTCTTTGAGAGCTCTACTCAATTGCTCCATCTTTTCTTTAGCTGTTTTAAGAAGGCGTTGTTCTAACTAAAGAAACAGAAATGAATAATTTATATCATTGTCTTTATTTATCCACAACAGTGTAAGTCTGCATTTGAAATGATTTGGGACATACCTGATAGCTATGCTCATGGTTTTTAAATCTCGTGTAATAGTGCATAAATCTGTCAAGTTCCTGAAACCGTTTGTGTTTTTTCTCAGCCTAGGAAACAAAACTCCATTAAGTGACTTTTATAAGTAAAAGTACTAACTCTTAAAATTGCTTTTTTAAAAATCACTTCACGATTCTATTAGTAATAGGTAGTGATTTATACAGATTTGTTTACTATTTTACTGAGAGAAAATAATAACCAATACATTTAAAGGCTCCCAGGACAAAGTCCTGCATTTGTGTTCCCTGTGAGAAACCACTGAACCCACAATCCCAGAGTGTAAGGCAAAGATGTCTCTCAAGCCATATGCTTATCATAATCTTCAATGTTTTATTACACATCTTATTGCTATGAATTGAATTGTGCTCCCCCACTCACCCAAAATTCATGTTGAAGCCCTAACCCCCAATGTGACTATTTGGAGAAAGGGCCTGTGAGGTGATAAAAGTTATTAGGTTATAATCCCATAGAGCTAGTGCCCTTATAAGAGGAAGAGACACCAGAACTCTCTCTCTCCACCATGTGAGGACAAAGCAAAAACAGAGTTGCCTGCAAGCCAGGAAGAGTCACCACCAGAAACTGAATTGGCAGGAATCTTGATCTTGTACTTTCTAGTTTCCAGAATTATGAGAAATACATTTCTGTGTTTAAGCCACCCAGTCTATGATATTTTATTTTGGCAGCCAAGCAGACTAAGATATTTATTATATGCTATAACATAATACTCTATTGTTGATATTATATTAAAATTGTTTTTGTCACAGGGATGTAATGTACAATACAGAAAATATAGTCAATAATATAATAACTCTGTACTGTGACAGATGGTTACTAGACTTACTGTGGTGATCACATCATATGGCATATACTAGTAACTATCAAATCACTATGTTGTATACCTGAAACTAATATAATATTGTATGTCAACTATACTTTAATACAAAAATTGTTTTTAAGTCATTACAGAGGAAGGCTGAGACACATATGACTTTTCTTATCTTCAGTATAAAAAAAGGGGGGGAAAAAGCTCAAGTTTACAGAGCCATTTGTTTAAATTAAAGGCTACTCTAAAGTGTATTCAATTTAATGCCTCATTACGATGAAGATGGGAAAAGGAGAAATGCAAAGTACTTGCAATAGTATTAAGTGGCTTAGCCAGAAGTGTTGGCTTAAACAGTTGTCTTTACCTCCACAGTCATTTCCTTGGATTGCTCCTCCACATGTTGAATGACTTCATAGCGAGTACATCTATAATAACCGCCTGTGGAAGAACTATGCTTTTTCCATTCTTCTAGGCAAATCCAGCAAAAGTCATACTTGCACTTCAAAGGAAAACATACATGCAAATATCTCTCCATGTTAATATGCATGTTATTTTCAATTTCTAATCTACCAATTTGTAGAGATTAAACAATCCTGCCTGTGTGACCAGAAATAAATCTTAAAGACACACCCTCTTTTTCACATTTCCTCTGGAGACCTTATCTGCACTCTGGAAAGATGTGGGGTTAGTTTAAGATTACTGCTTATACAAATAAGCTCAATGGAAGTCATGATATTATGGATAATCTCAAGGAATCTTTAAAAATATCATTAAGAAAAAAATCAATAGGATATTTTTTTACAAATAATAAAAACATATACCAACAAATGTTTCATTTCTAAGTTCATGGTAATCTTACTTAGGTCTATAAAGCTTTACCAGTCTATTTAAAAACATCTGGTAACTGACAAATTGGTTTTGAAACTGAGAACAAGTTTAAAAGGTCTCTTAGTAGAACAGCTGATATAAAACCTGTTTCTCATTTTTTAGAAATTTTCAGTTTCCCAATTACCATACTTACTAGACAATGCCAAAAAACTGAGCATTCCAGTATGAAAATGCATCCCCTCCCTTTTGTATGCTTATGGGTTTTGAGTCAGAAAGATCTTCCCATTCCAAGGCTATGTTCTTTTTTGATACTATAATAGTCTTTTTTTTTTTTTTTTTTAAATGTAAGTCTTTGAGCTGTTTATATGTTATCTGGGGATACAATATGAATTTAACTTCATTTTTTCCAGTTATCTCACTACCATTTTGAACAGTTCAGGTTAATCCACTGTTTGGAGATGTCTACTTTACCATATGCTAAATTCCCATTTATCTGTGTCTATTTTCTGGGCTTTCTATTCTGTTCCACTGATATGTAGATTCATGTGCCAGCACTGTGCTATTTTAATTATTGAGCTTTTATAATATCTCTTACTATTTGATAAGGCTAGTTCCTCCTCATTGTTCTTTTTCAGAGTTTTCCCAGCTATTCTTGCTTTGTTTTTCCATATGAACTTTTGCTTATCTAGATGCAGAACAAAAACCTGTTGGTATTTTTGTTGGAATCTTTCTATCCAAGAACTGTATCTTTTCATTTGTTTGTCATCTTTTGTGTCTTACAGATAGGGTTCTTAAAAATTTCTTCATTTAAAAAAAATATTTTTTTCTTCATGGTGTACACTTTGTATATATTACTTAAGTTTCTAGATTAACGAGATCTTCTTTTTCAATATTTACTCTACTAGTATCTGGATGTGTGAAATAGGTGAAGGGATTAAGAAAAAAAATCCACACCAAAAACAACCCTCATAGACATAGACATCCGTATGGTAATTACCAGAGGAAGGGAGTAGGGGCAGGTAGAAGAGGGTATGAGGGGATAAACGGTGATGAAAGGAGACAGACTATGCAGGGTGAACACACAATACAATACATAGATGATGTATTATGGAACTGTATACATGAAACCTATTTAATTAATCAATATAACCCTGATAAATTAAAAAATATGTATTAAAATGTGTAAATGCAAAATCTAAATAGTCTCAAAAGGGTAATGAATAGAGTAATGAGTGTTTTAAAAATTAATAAATTTATTTTTATAGGGCCAAATTTCTCATTTAAAAAAATATTTAACAATTTGATTCCAGAAAGTAAAAGCTCTACTGAATCATTACTAACACTGGGGCACTAATAAAAGTATATTATGATTTAGTCACTGTGTTAGAGCATGAATTTGATTACACAAATTGTTTGTTGTCTCACTTTTACATTTAAAAAAAAATTCTCAAAGTATAAAATTTTTCCGTAGCAAGCCCATTACTTTTTAGATGTCTTCTTCTATGTCCTAAGAAGTACTTGTCAAGGGGAACATAGTAAATAATATTGTGATAAGCTTGCAAAGTGACAGATGATTACTAGACTTAGTGTAATCATATTGTAAGGTATATAAATGTTGAATCACTATGTTGTACATCTGAAACTAATACAACATTGTATGCCAACTATACTTATATTTAAAAACATCATAAAATAAAAAAACACAAAAAAGCATTACTTATCAGGTGTTTTTTTTTTGTTTTTGTTCAATGCAAATACTTTAGATGTATATTAAACAAGACTACTAAATTTACATAGTATATAAGTAAATGCTTCTTATAAATGCTTAAAGAAGCTTAAGCAAAATCTGTTTAAGATAAACTACCTGATAGCCTTAGTTTGGTTAATTCATGGAAATGTTCACTCACTAAATACATATTAATCAAATACTACTGGTAGATGCTGTTAAAGCAGCAGTTCTCAACCTGTGGGTCGAGACTCCTTTGGGGGTCTAATGACCCTTTCATAGGGGTCACCTAAGACCATCAGAAAACACATATATAATTACATACTGTTTTTGTGATTAATCACTATGCTTTAATTATGTTCAATTTGTAACAATGAAAATACATCCTGCATATCAGATATTTACATTACGATTCATAACAGTAGCAAAATTACAGTTATGAAGTAGCAACAAAAATAATTTTACGGTGGGGGGTCACCACAACATGAGGAACTGTATTAAAGGGTCGCGGCATTAGGAAGGTTGAGAACCACTGTGTTAAAGAAATAAAGGTAATGTTGGATCCTGCTCCTTTGTTAGTAACCCAACTGCTGATTTTTATGGTCAACCTGTATTTCTTTACACATCTACGCTGTCTATATCACATTTTCCAAGAAAAAACTACTATGAATTTTGGAGACTAAGTCCACAAAACAAAAGAAATAATTTTGGCCTAATCAGCTAACTAATAAGCACTCTGCTCAGAATGCTGTACTAGGCTTTTCTTCTTGCCTCTTAGGAAATTATTAATACTGTTTCACTAAGTCAATTCCTTTCTGTTAATTTTATAGTAACACTAGAGGCCTGGTGCACGGATTCGTGCACCAGTGGGATCCCTTGGCCTGGCCTGCGGGGATAAAGCAGAAACCAGCTCTCTGACATCCCCCGAGGGGTCCCGGATTGTGAGAGGATGGTTCACAGGTCACGTGCCCCGGAACCGGGCCCCCTCCTCTCTGGTTCCGGGTGCATTACCCGAGAACCACAGCTGCCAAGTCACCGCAGCTTGGCAATTCCTGCATTGAGTATCTGCCCCCTGGTGTTCAGTGCGTGTCATAGCTACCAGTTGAAGCGTCTGCCCACTGGTGGTCATTGTGCGTCAGAGCTACCGGTTGGACAGTCACTTAGGCTTTTTTAAAAAAAATATTTTATTGATTTTTTGCAGAGAGGAAGGGAGAGGGATAGAGAGTTAGAAACATCAATGAGAGAGAAACATTGATCAGCTGCCTCATGCACACCCCCTACTGGGGATGTGCCCGCAACCAAGGTACATGCCCTTGACCGGAATTGAACCCGGAACCCTTTAGTTCGCAGGCCGACGCTCTATTCACTGAGCCAAACTGGCTAGGGCTAGGCTTTTATATATATATAGATAAGCTTGTAAAAATCATTGAGTAACTACCATTATTTTAAAAGTCATAATAATAATGATCATTAGTTTCTAAGGTTGAAAATAAAATAATACTTAGAAGATATTAATATATTTTATTGGAATCTTAACTATTTGTATTTCTGTCACATCTATCTATCTATATAAAAGGCTAATATGCAAAGTGTCCCCTCGGGAGTTCAACCGGGAGTTTGATTGCCCCCTGATGTGCACTGACCACCAGGGGCGGCGCGGAATGAAGGAAGGCCCCGGCCAGCAGCTGGGGAAGGAAGGCCCTGATCGCTGGCCAGACCTAGAGACCCTACCCATGCACGAATTTCGTGCACCGGGCCTCTAGAGTGTGTGTGTGTGTGTGTATATATATATATGCCTAATATGCAAAGTGTCCCCTCAGGAGTTTGACCGACCGGGAGTTCGATCGCTCGCTATGACGTGTGCTGACCACCAAGGGGTGGCGGGGAATGAAGGAAGACCCTGGCAGCCGCTAGGGACCCTACCCATGCACAAATTTCGTGCACTGGGCCTCTAGTCCTAAATAATAGAAATTACACTGTCCTTTCAATAATTTAAAATATTTTTATATTCATGGAACTTCCAATGACAAGAAAAAAATTGGACTATCATTATGATTTTTAAAAGTGTTCATACATTTAGGCATGGGATAAAATATTGTTAACCTAATTCCAGAGTATTTGTTTTAAATGTGGTAGTTTCTTTCTATGCAACTAAGTCAGGAGGGTAGCTGTCTAATAGTAATTATACATATTAATCATTTTTCAGTCAAGTAGGTCTTTGTTGGCATTTTCATTTTCAATTTAAGAATGAATTACTTATTTAATTAACAGTTTCATTCGCAGACCTAAAGTCTGCCCAATGCTTTGGGTACCTTTATTGTACACATATCTTATATAAAGACACCAAGATTTAGATTTAGACTTATGGGGATTCCTGGGGCCTGGCTTGGGACCTGAGTCTAAGCTATGTGCTCCAAAACCAACCTTGCAAGAGATCTATACACAGTAGTATACTATCATTTAATACTACTATTTATACATAGACAAAACTCTCTCAGGACCCTCACTGGGAAGGTGATTGGCAGGGAAGGACTCAGGTGTTTCGGATCTTCTGGCCAAATACCACTGGATCCTTACTCTTATTTTTAACATTCACCATGAGCGTCAAATTTAGTAATATAAATCAATTTTGAGTAACTTAAGTTACTCAAAAAGAATGTAGAATGCAATCTCCTAGGATCCATCTGAAATCTAAAAAGATTTTTATGTTTACAATAACCAATCAAATTGTCAATCAATTGCAAAACATTCACAATCCTCTTTAACTTCTTACCTTAGCACACTGCATGTGATTGCATCCCTCATTCTTCTGTATTGGAGATTTACAGTTAGCACAAGGCTTGGAGTTAGTTAACAACCAGAGACAGTTGGCAGCATCCTCATAAGCTTCACTAACTCCCACAACTTTAGGATATTAAGCACAAACACAAAGATAAATGATTTAATATACAACTGCAAGGGAAAACCCCCAAGTGTTCTTTGCAGGTTGCCTCTCAATTTTAAACACAGATTTATTTTCCCACTAGGCTCTATGGCAAAACTTTTAAACCGCCTCATTTTAAATAGCATGACTATAGGATAAGGAGCTGTGTTCCAAAAGCTCTATTTAGGAAATCTGATTTAAAAGAGATTTCTCCCTAAAGCTGTGTTTGAATAAACTGGGAAAGAAATATATC
The DNA here is from genome assembly GCF_028538775.1 of Myotis yumanensis. Taxonomy (NCBI): domain Eukaryota; kingdom Metazoa; phylum Chordata; class Mammalia; order Chiroptera; family Vespertilionidae; genus Myotis; species Myotis yumanensis. Next base: position 46,886,985 of record NW_027223760.1, on the reverse strand, counting down.
TAAAGTTAAAAGAAAGCATTATGTTATTCTCTGTTTAAAATAATTATTGCATCAGAGAAAATACAGAAAGAATGGTTACTTTAGACAATAATTTCTGAAATAGGCCAGTTGTCAATATAACTGCCATAAAGTCTTCCTCACAGTAAAAAACATGAAAATTATATTGAAATATTAACATCACTTTACCCATGATTATTTTAGATGAGCTAAAAACAAACCCAATGTGACATGTCTAAAACTAAACTTACCATTGACCCCCAAATCGCTTCTTTCTCTATCTCCTACCCTGGTAAAGATAAGATCATCTACTCAAGTCAATCCAGGAAGAGCATGATCTTGGACACACCCTTCTCTTTCCTTAACCCACCATGTCCCATTGATTCTACCTCTTTTTCATACCGTTCCTCTCCATTTCCAATTTTATTGCTTTAGCGAGGGAGTGTGGAGGCACACTTCCTGCCTAGACAATTAAAACACAGACAACCAACTTATCTCCCCAGCTCCTTCTCCCTGCTCCCACCCCCGACAATACAGCCTACACAGTAATCTCTTATTCCTACGGACTACAAATAAAAGCAAATTGCTTTAACAAAGAATATAAAGCCCTTTATGATTTAGCCACTGTCTACCTGGCAAACTTCTCTCACATTCTGTCCCCACACAAATCTATGTTCTTCATCATCTTAAACTCAATTTATTCTACTAAATTTGAGATCTGGAGGCCAGGGCAGGGTGGAGAGGGACAATGGAGAAAGAAAGGGGACATCTGTAGTATTTTCAACATTAAAGATAAATTTGAAAAAAACAAACCTGCAATCTTAAAGGAATACCATGCTTTTAAAATATTCTAAATTTGACATTTTACATTCTATAAACTTTCCCCCCATAGTGGAGAGTTAGGGGCTAGAGGCAGTTCTAGATGCACAATTAAAAACTTATTTTTTCCTGCAAGAAATGTCAAAAATCAAGTTTGTTCTGTTTTCTAGCTCTATGAGCTCAGAGAAGCCCTATGTTTTCTTACTGAAAGAGGTGTCAGAAAATCACTTTGGAATCACTCAAAGTGGCCCGTCCAATCAAGGCTCTGATTATATGCAGACACTCTCAGAAAGGTGGGGTAAGGGATTAGTTCTAATGTTAAAAGCAGCGGAGAAATCAGATGTTTTGAATACTGATGTTTAAAAGGAAAAGTTACCCAACCTCAAGATGTAAATCCCTGGAAAGGGAAGGAGGCAAAGGTTTGAGCTGACTGAGGCCTCCCCCGAAAATGGCTCTGCATATGAAATGGAAGAGCTGGAACGAGGAGCAGCATTCTGATGGAGCCCAGCAGTGGAGGAGGGGGCCAGCTTGCCACAAGAAACCCTTGTTTGTGCCAACAATAGCACAGCATCTACTGCTGGACTATAAAGCACTGGTTTTCAATTCCACACAGCAAAAAAACAAACAACAGCAACAGCAGCAATGAACTGATCACACTCCACTCCAGTTCAAAACCCGTTGGTAGATGATGGTTTGATTAGGGTGTTGGAACGAACTATACTCATGGCCAATAAGATCAAACTGGAGAGGGAATGCTGTTTACAAAGGGTATAGTTATAAAACTAATTACTAAGTACAAATATCTAATTTTTGTTTACATGTAGTGGCCTTTCTCCTCCCTTCAGCATCAACACTATTTTTAGCTCAGAGATTCTCACATGTTCTTATGACCTTATTGTCCATTGTTACAATAAATAAAGCACAAAGCCATTAAAACAAAGTAGCTGTGTGGCCTGCAATATAACAGTGTTTTTTCTCCCACCCTTGGAGAGAATGCTAGTTCCTAACTGCATTTTAGTAGATTGCATGAAGTAAGTCATGTTCAGAAAATGACCACAATTACAACAAAAACTTGTGCTGGAAAAAAAAAAAAATGCCTTCACTTCCAGTTCTCTGAACATGCTTATTTCATACATCTGCCCTTTATACATACTGTCCTTCATACCTGCAATACCTTACCTCCCTTCAATCTACCTGATGAGTCGTCTTCGCTCGTACTGACTTCCATACTCTTCCCTTTACTTCAGTTATGTGTCTATATATCTTGATCTTCTTTCCTTTATAATCTCGTGTGCTTAGGTCTCTTTCTAAGAAATATTAACTTCATTTAATAAAATATTTGAGAATAACAGAATCTAAGACCTATTAGTAGGGTCAATATGTATGAAAGTGAAAACAAAGTTCTTTTTAAAGACTGAATTCTTAAAAAGACAATTTGAATTCCATTCAATAACCATTTATTATGTACTATGAAAAAACTGATTTGACAATCGTATTTATTTATTTACTTATATTTGTTAATCTTCACCTGAGGATATTTTTTCCATTGAATTTTAGAAAGAGGGAGGGGAGGAGGGAGAGGAGGTAGAGAGAGAGAAAGAGAGAGAGAGAGAGAGAAACATTAATTGGTTGCCTACTGAATGTACCCTAACTAGAGCCGGGATTGAATCCACAACCCAGGTATGTGCCCTTGACTGGGAATCGAACCTGGGAACCTTTGGTATGCCAGCTGATGCTCTAACCATGAACCACACCAGCCAGGGCTGATCTGACAATTTTATAAATAACCATTATTTCTCAGAAAATATTCCTGCTTCTTGCTTTGATTTAGACATACTAGAGCAGTGGCTCTCAACCTTCCTAATGCCGCGACCCTTTACTACAGTTCCTCATGTTGTGGTGACCCCCAATTTCATTGTTACAAATTGAACATAATTAAAGCATAGTGATTAATCACAAAAACAATATGTAATTATATATGTGTTTTCCGATAGTCTTAGGCGACCCCTGTGAAAGAGTCGTTCGACCCCCAAAGGGGTCGAGAGCCACAGGTTGAGAACCGCTGTACTAGAGGCAGTTTCAGAACTTAAAAATAGTACCTGAACCTTTATGTGGAATTAATTCTTTAAACTGATCTGTTTATTTTCTAATACTTTTTTTCATGAATTAAATTTTGTTGCTCCTTTTGAGTCTCATAAGCCAATGACTTTGGAACACTGGGCATAAGGGAGAATCTTTCCCACGAATCTACAAGTTTGATGGAAAATGTTTATGCCAGATATGAGATCATAAGCCAAAGTAATATATAAAGTCCATGGTGTATTTAATCATACTTTTCTTTTTTTAAATATAATGATGATGTTCTACTTAAGTATTATACTTGGCCTATTACTGTTTGCTTTAAGCTTCAACCTAATTTTTTTTTGTTGTTAATCCTCACCTAAAGATATTTTTTCCATTTATTAATTTTTTTCTAGAGAGAGGAGAGGGGAGGGGAAAAAGAGGGAGCGAGAAAGGTGGGGGAGGGAGAGAGGGAGAGAGGGAGGGAGGGGGAGAGAGAGAGAGAGAGAGAGAGAGAGAGAGAGAGAAACAGGTGTGAGAGAGACACATTGATTGGTTGCCTCCCGCAAGTGCCCTGACTGGGCCAGGGTTTGAACCTGTAACCCAAGTATGTGCCCTTGACCAGGAATCGAACCCACAATCCTTTGGTGCTTGGGCCGATGTTCTGAACACTGAGCCACATCAGTCAGGGCTCAATTTCATAAATTTAAGTGGCCATTATAATAACCGACTAGTCAACACCTTTCGGTGGGAGAAAAGTGAGAAAATTCTTGGGTTTTCCCCAACAGCTGGGAACATTCTCTGCAGCCTTGGCTTTGTCTCTTCTGGTAGACACTTCATAGGTATCCTCACTCTCTTGCCTACTATCCAATTTTCTATAGTTTCTCCATGTCTCGGAATTAAAACCCTATTTGGAACTTTTTGAGTGTGATCTTCAGTTTTTAATTTGAGGTCTCCCTATCTCTGGCCGCCAGAAGTAAACATGTATACACCATGTATATCATTTTCTAGTTCTATTACATTTCCTTCCTCATTACCAGCATCACTTTCACGTGTAAAGGTATTTGGTCACAGTGCCACCAATAATCTGGACTTACTGGCCTGGCCGTTCTTCCTCTCCTTCCCTAGTAAAGCTTGTTAGTGGATATGGAGTAATTGATCCAACTTTAGAATTTTAAAAGATAACTGAAAATAATCACCCATTTCAAAATATTTGTTTTACATCTCAAATCAGACACTTCTGGCTACTTTCTATTAAAGAATCAAATAATATATTGTACTAATTACTTCCTGTGATATATTAACTCTTTTGGCAACGAGTAAGTACCCTCCCTCACTTTTCAACTTAATATGATATCTTAACTCTCCTGCATACACTTCTCCTCTCTCACCGGCATTGCCTCTGTCTTGTTCAAGCCCTCGAATCCTCTTGGACATTCTGAAGTTGTCTCAGAAACAGCGTTCTTACCTAATGTTTCAATAGTCTCTAATCCATCATCCACACCTCTGCCCAAGTGATCTAAGTAAGCATCTTCAGTTATCAGTCTCCTATTCAAAACCCCTTCTTCTCTCCTTCAGTCTACCCTTCCCTGTCATCTATCTTGATAAAAATATCTCTGATAATGCCACTTCCCTACTTTAAAAAAATGCTTTCTATGGCTTCTGATACTAGGATAAATTTGGCAAGAACCCTAGCAATATGGCAACACCTACTTTCTCAGTGTTTCGGGATAAAGCCAGACCTTCCAGGATTGCTTATAACCCACCCAGACACCTGATTCACATTTCTGCCTGTGCAGTTTGATCCCTCAATGTGCCTTCCTTTGCACTGGCTGTACTGAATTGTCTGTAGTCCTGGACTATGCCACGCTGCTTCGCATCCCTCCTTCAGCCTATGCCTGGAATGCCCTTCCAATTCTGGTCTCTGTGAAGGGCACCTACCTGCTTTCAAGATGCAGCTAATGCATTAATTCTTTTATAAACTTTTTCTAATTCTCTCCTTGGAGATAACACAACTAATCTCCTTCTATCCCCCTCCCCATCCTCACAATGTATTGCAGGTACACTGTTCTCTCACAGCATTTATAATACTCTTTTTTTCCTTAGTTTTGTATATAGCTGTCTCCATCTCTAAAATGTACATTTCAAAAACAAAAATAAAATGTACATTTCAAGAGTGTAGAGGGCATCTTATTTCTGTATTCTAACAAAGTAGCAGAAAAAAAATGTTAAATAAACAATGAAGATACCATTCAAAAGTTAACAAGTTTCTCTTAAGTTTTCTGAGCTGCAGGCAACTTCTACTACATCTCTGATATATGTCCTGAAAGTACAAGTTCAAAATGTCCACAGCAAAACTCATTATTTTCCCCTGAATGTAATTCCTTTATTTCAAGTTCCTAAGTTAACTAATGATATCATGATCTACCATCTGATCCAAAGTAAAAATTCACTGCCCTACTTCTGGTCTCTCTCCTTTAGTCTACCTTCCTAGTTGACTATCTTGATAAAAGTATTTCTGATAATGCCACATCCCTATTTAAAAAAATGTATTATATGGCTTATTCTGTTATTAGGATAAATTCAGACAATTTGGCAAGAACCCTCACAATCTGGAAACACCCACCTTTCAAGCCTCATCTCTTGCAATCTTCTCCCATGGACCTTAACTTTAAGCTTCTTAGATATGTATAAAAAAATGTAGGTATGTGGACAATAGCAAGCCACCTCTAATAGAAACATAGATGTCAGAATCAAGAAAAGAAAGCAAATCTAATTGTGTTGTCATGTTTAAAGGTGTTGTAGGTAATGGTACCAATCTATTTATAGAACTCATACACTCTTTGAAGGACAACATCATTTTTAACATGTACTTTGCTTATTAATAAGTGTAAATTCACTGAGTAAATTCTTAGTCCTAATTTGCAGTTCCTCAAACTAACTCCATTATCTAAAAAGCAAAGAAAACCCCTCTAAATTAATTTTCATTTATATTAATTTCAAAGAAAATAGTTGCATAAAACACTTCAGAAGATAAAAGTTGTTATAAGACATATATATTTACTTGTTAAATGCAAGAATTGCTATTAGGAAGGCTAACTCAAACCCATTCTATTTACCAGGCCTGTGCCCTGTGTCACTCAATAAAATGTGTTAATTTCCTCATTTGTAAAATGGGATTACTAATATTAATCTCACCAATTTCTGTGAGAACTGAGATAATGTATTTATAGAAGTCTCAATAAAAATCATTATTGACATGGCATTTAATAAGTCCACAGAAACACAGTAGCAAGAAATCTACTTGTCTTCTCCACTGGAAGCTTCCAGGGAAATAAGAAGCTTCCTCTCACTACAGATCATACACTTCTCCCCATAAAGTACAGAGTTAGTTAGCCTAACCCAGGATAACAGGGAAGGCTGTAGGAAGAGCCTTAACGAGACCCCTGTTTACCCTGCCTATCTTAGGTTGGAAAACAAGTCAGCTAGAAACATGGAACCTGCCTATGAGTCCTTCTTGCAAATTCTGTCATCTCCAAAAGGATGTTGATTAGAGGGGTGATGTTAACAGGGGAACCCTAGCATGAACAAACTTGAAAACTTCTTAAATGAAGAACTATGACCACATTATCTTTTGTATGCGATCAGAAAATATGTAGCATAGCTATCTAAAAATTCAGCTTACGTTCTTCTGGTTTCATTTCAGTTATCTTTTGTAGCCAATTTTTCCATGTTTGGCAGTCACAAGGCTCATGTGCTTCACCAAGGCACTCCCTAAAAAGGAAAACATAGAAATGGCAATTTACAAAATATTCTTCATCAACATCAGGTAAAGAATAGGTGGAAAGTAACTCTTCCAATTTTGAAGTTGAGAAAACTGAGGCATGGAATGAGATATATTAGAATTCTTTTAGTACATATCAAAGTCAACTCTGCTGTCCTAAAATGTAAGGGATATCTGTAATAACTGTTAATTTTAAATTGGCACATATACTACCGTTCACTAGTGCTAGAAATATTCCACAGAACTAGGAACAGTGTTTCCATATGGTGCTTGAGAATGTATGTAGATATACAGAATCTGTATTCCTCATGATTCATTTACAAAACAAAAATTAAGGTATAGAATAGCCTTATATATCTGCAGTACCTAAAACAAAACAAATGAAGTCACAGTGAAATACATTATTTCCATTAAGTTTAAGATTTTCACCCCCTGGAAATTAAATAGTGTATTCAATATTTTTCCCCCTAGTAGAATCAATACCAGTATGACTAGCTCTGCTCTTAGAACAATTTCTGACAGGACCCAGAAAATAATCACAGGGGTCTGAAAATATAAATGCTACTTCTTCAAAAGTCCACAACTATTTATCACTATGCTTGATTCTCTGAAGTTGTGCTGCATTAGACAGTAGCAGCTGGTTTCCTTTTCTAGAACCTCACAGGACAGACCTGCTACTTCCTCAGGTGCTAGCCCCAGCAGTGGGATCTCTTCTGAATGCTATAACTGATTGGCACAGTTTCCACTAGTTCTCAAAGCTGCTAAGAGTGGGTATAAAAAGGAGAAGCTAGAGCAAGGGCCACAAATTAGAGAGAGCTAGAGGCTGCCACTTAATACTATTATAGATCTTTGAAAACGAAGGCATCTGAAAAATAAGGCTGAACTTCTTCAAGTCTGGTAATAACAATGCTACTGACTGATAGGTGACTGATGATCTGGATTATCAGTGTGTAGGAAGTGAGGTTCTTCTGAGAGAAGTAATGAAGATACTGGAATATTCTCAGGTACTTGAAACCTAAATTCCTGAAGAAAGTTTTAATCAAAACACCAATGATTGATGACAAGTATTCTGACAGACCTGGTACCTATTGTTGAGATTGCACCTCAAAATGTCACTAAAAACAAGTGAATGGGAAGGGGAATTTTGGCACACAGTCGACTGAAATTAATACAGTGGATTCATTTAGGGGAAAAAGTGCCTGGTAAGAAATTATAAAGAAAAAAATTGTTGTCTAATCTAAAATTCTTAACCCTATCCAAATATGAAGGTTAACTAATTTCAAGAGATCAAGGGATGGTTCTTTCCTTGAAAATGTGTCAACATGCACAACCGTTGGCAGAAAAATAAAAAAAGGCGGAAAGTGAAAATGGCATTCAGCGCTGGTCTTGCAGCAGGCCACTGTATAAGCAGCATGCACTGGAGCAGCGAGAGTGGCGCTGCTTTTACTACATGTTGGTGCTGTTTAATGTGGTACTTGGTATGATTTGATAGGTTATATTTTGGGTCTGGGTATACTCAAAATTTTTCCATATAAAAGAATGGTCACTGCATTTTCACTTTATGTCATTCCACTTATTACACTTACGAAAGGTTTCATATGAACACTTGAGGGTAGTGGGATAAACCTGTATTTATATGGGTATGATACTTTGTATAGAAGACATGATATTTAAACACGGTCTTATGATTGATCTCTACCAAATACATAAATAGCATCCTGTTTTCATTCCTGGCCTAGAAAAAATGGGGAATATTCTGTTAGCTGGAAAAACTCTGATACTTAAATAGCTGAATACTGCCAGTCTGGGAAAATCTTTTTTTCCCAGAACCAGAGCTATTAAGGTAAGGGTGTAAGACTCTGATTTTGCAAAAAAGGATGAGACTCAACTATTAGGTCCACAAACAAGGACAGCCTCATTTATTTTGCTCAATGGACTTTCTCTCTCTCTCTTTTTTAATATTATTACCTCTGTTTATTTTATGTATGAATGTATGTATGTATGTATTTATTTATTTTCGAGGATATTTTCCATGGATTTTTTAAAATATATTTTATTGATTTTTTACAGAGAGGAAGGGAGAGGGATAGAGAGTTAGAAACATCGATCAGCTGCCTCCTGCACACCTCCTACTGGGGATGTGCCCACAACCAAGGTACATGCCCTTGACCGGAATCAAACCTGGGACCTTTCAGTCCACAGGCTGACGCTTTATCCATTGAGCCAAACCGGTTAGGACTCCATTGATTTTTACTTTTTTATATCTTTCTTTAAAATGTATTTTTATTGATTTCAGGGAGGAAGGGAGAGGGAGAGAGAGATAAAAACATCAATGATGAGAGTGAATCATTGATCAGCTGCCTCCTGCACGTCCCCTACTGGGGATCAGGCCCGCAAACCTTGGCATGTGCCTTGACTGGAATTGAACCTGGGACCCTCCAGTCCACAGGCAGACGTTCTATCCACTGAGCCAAACCAGCCAGGGCACCCAGTGGACTCGTAAATCAAGAGTCCCTTTGTCTGTCGATGGAGAAGGAGATGAAGCATGAAAATGTTGCTTTAATTCAATCAAGATTCATGACCCTAACAAGGGAGCATGCGGTATTAAAATCCTTATCCTGGGTATTGGAGGAAACCAGAATGAACTATACAATTTTAGTGCCAAGAAATTCACATTCCAAGTTTTAACAGGTCTGCATGGTGCCCTCTAGACTCACTAAAAAGTTAAGAGGACTAGAAACCCGATACTGTGACCTCACCAGGTGTATCACTGTGATTCAAACCTTCTTATCAGGTGTTCAAATTTGTTTCCTGGTGGTGGTGACACCATTTTTAAAGCTTCTTTGCATAGGTTCAGTAAATAAATGCTCCAAAGCTACATGATATATTAAAAACGTCACCATTTTATTACTTAGAATATCCATGCCAGTCAATTTCAGTGAATAACTTTAAAATAAGTTTGACTTGCACGGATTTAGAAGAGACAAATTCCAAGTAAGTTTCTCAGTTTCCAACAGATATATTTGTGATTAAAGGAACCAGGAGACATTCAGAGTTGACAAAGGAGAGAAATGACCACTATACCAGGGTAATTTTGAATTTTTCTCCTCACAGATTAAGATTTTGGTGATCAAGAAGTATTTATGATAACAAATCTTTAAGGAGTTAACTCAGAGAAAAAAAGACTTTGTGTCAGTCCAGAGGGCAAAGTAGTAGCATGTTCTACTTAATAAAAAGAAAAACAGAGGGCAGACGGTCACTGGTTCAAGTGAGAGTCCATTCAGGTTTTGATGGGATAACATTGTCAAGATGAGACAAATTTGCAGTTATACAGGCTTGGGGAGAGAGCGTTCTGGATTGAGTTATAAAGGGTACAGAACTGGTTGGTGAACAATTTATAATAGAAAAGGCTATCCTTTGGTGGGAAGGGAAATAAATGCCTACTCCTACCTTCCCTCCTAACAATGAATACATTCAGTTCTACTCAGGCAGACATCTCTTGGGAGTGACTCTCAACTGATTCTGTCACATGCTGCTCTTAAAAAGAAGAAATTATTATTGCCATTTCTTGTGGTTTTTGTAATCATCTTTAAAAAGTATTTCTGAGCTTTTTGGGGAAAGAAAGAAGCAAACCTAGAATCACATGCCTTTATTTTATAAAGATCTCTCTTGCAAAGCTTCCTTTTGCATGCAGCAGATTTTTTCTCTCTTTAAGACATTACAGAAGAGCAGAATTCTACTCAGAATTTATTTAATTTTTTTTTTTGAAATTTCTGATTACAGGAAAAGCTCTACTATTGGAATAAGAACAGGAAGTTATAAAATTTTTGGTGGCCAAGACCAATGAAACTTTATTTTCAAAAATTGGTGTGGGTAACAGTTTGCAACACCTGACCTAGAGTTTATGCTATATATATAGGCTGACAGGTGAATAAATATTTTTAGCTAATGACAATGATGCTGAGGGTAAGAAACAGATCTTTCAGGATAGGAATATTTTATTACTATGCCTTTTTACTATCTAGCAAGTCTATAATTTAATTTTGGTTCTAATAAGTAGATAAGTAAAGAGTAGAGTATTATATTCATCTAAAGTATATCCTTGCATATGTGATAAATCTATAAATGAGCAAAAATGAAAAAATACTACTTATTTTCTTGACCATTTAATTAAATAAAAGTTAATTATCATTGAATCTACTCTGAATAAAGTCAGAATACTGATGTCAGACAAACATAGTTACATACCACCCATTATTGATTTATCATCAGTTTATACTTATTGAGTACTCATCAGGCACTGGAAATTAAAGACACACAAAGTAGTTCCTAACTAGGTCTGTGCATTAGAATCATCTAAGAGCTTTTTGGATTCCTCCTCCAAAATCTACTAAATCAAAACATGACTTGCTAGGCTTGGGATGAAAATTTGGAAAAGTTGTCAGTAATTCTGGGCATCCCTAGTTAAGAATCACTGCTAGAGATTTTTTGTTTGTTTGTTAATTCTTTCCTGGGGATATTTTTTCCACTGCTTTTCAGAGAGAGCAGAAGGGAAGAAGGGAGAGAAAGAGAGACAGAGAGAGAAAGAAAGAGAAACATCAATGTGAGAGAGCACATGCCCTGACTAGGGGAGGGGAGCGAACCTGCGACCCAGGTATGTGCCCTTCACTGGGAATAAAACCCAGGACCCTTGGGTGCGTGAGCCAATGCTCTAACCACTTGGCATACTGGCCAGGGCTGGAGACTTTAATTTTAAGGAATAAAGTGAAACTCTAAACATTTTCTAATCTGTGGTCAGCAATCTGATATTAGTGCATGGGCTCTGAAACCAAATGGAGCTGGGTTCTAATCCCATTTCTGCCATTTCATAGCTGCATAATCCTGGGCAACTTCTCTGAGCTGGAGTTTCTTTATCTGTAAAATGGATATAATAACAGCACTCAACTTGTAGCAAAGACAGGAGAACTCAATATGTCAAAATATTTGGCACAGTACTCAGCACATATCAAGCACACAATAAATGTATATGCAATATACTTAATTAATAAGAATAATACCAAACAGAATTTAAAAGCCTGATTGAAGGTACAAATTCTTTAAAAACTATTAGAAAGGTGCCTAGGCTAATTCCAACTTGTCTTGTACTGACCAGCAGAAGAGGTGTCCTTTTCCACAGTCCACAGCAGGAGCTCTGAGCAAGGGGAAGCTGAGTGTATCAGACCCAGATGTATTTGACCCTTGTTTTGTTAGTCTGACTGCTCTTTCACAGCCTGGAGTAGGACACCATTTAATGGCAGGATTATTTTCAACAAAGGCCTGTTTAAACAGTAATAACAAAACACAACAAAATATATTTTAACTCTAAATTTTAATATAGAATGTGTTCCTATGTTAATTTACTTTAAAGCAAAAAAAAAGCGAACTAATACAAAGTAGTCAGTCTCAAAATATAACTCAAATAATACCAGAAAGTACGAAACAACTTTTTTTTAAGTATAACTGACACACACTATTACATTAGTTTCAGATGTACAGCACAGTGATTGGATATCTGTGATCACCACAACAATTCTAGTAATCTTCTGTCATCATACAAAGTTATTACAATATTATTCACTATATTCCCTATGCTGTACACTACATCTCTCTGACTTAATTATTTTATAATTGGAAATGTGTACCTCTTAGTGCCTTTCACATGTTTCACCCATGCCCCCCAATACTTTCCCCTCTGGTAACCATCAGTTTGTTTTCTGTATATATGGGTTTGTAACTCTTGTTTTGCTTGCTATTTTGTTTTGACCTTGAGATTCCACATATAAGTGAAATCATGAAACAATTTAGTAAGAAGGAAAGAAGTGGCAATTACCTAGTAATGACATGATTTCTCAAATTTACATTTTCTTTTATATAAACTTATACGTTTCTTTAAATAACCAAGATGATGATGATAAAATAAAAATGCAATTATTCACTCAGAAAATGTGCAATTTAGAAATGTTTTCTCATATGGTATGCCACTTTTCTGATGAACTTAATTATAAACAGAATCTTACATGTGATTATTAGTTGCATCAGAATACTAAATATCTATGGCATCCTAATAATACATAAAAATCAATATTGTGATGCTTTCTATCTAAAGAAACAGAACTTTTAAAAAAGTCTACACATTAGGGTTTAGAACCCCCAAAATCTGCACAAGGCATTTAAGATGAACTTTTAAATCATACAAGAAAAAAATTAATTTGCATATATTTCTGAATAACTCCTTAATAAATATATAGAAAAAGATGTAATAAACAATATAATTCATTACATGAACTATTACTTGAAACTAAAAGACAACCCCATATATTTCTAAGTTGATAATCTTTATTTCTAAATATTTATATTTAGGAGTATAAAATACTAGAGGACCAGCGCACAAAATTCATGCAGGGGGTGGGGGGAGAACGGCGGTCCCTCAGCCCAACCTGCACCCTCTCCAATTTGGGAGCCCTCAAGGGATGTCCAACTGCCAGTTGGACATCCCTCTTGCAATCCGGGACCTCTGGCTCCTAACCGCTCAACTGCCTGCCCTAACCACTCTGCCGGCCTGATCCCCCTAACTGCTCTCCTTTGCCAGCCTGATCGCCCCTATTAACCTTTTTTAAAAAAAATCTTATCCCCTTCACACACAATTTGACTTCCTTATTGGCTTCTCCCTCTCACACAATTTTTCTCTCCTTTAAGTGACACTTTTTCCTACTGACTCATCATTTATAAACTTTGCTTTCCTTCTTATTTCCTACTTCTGTTCCATCTTCTTCCCATCTTTCTTCTATCCTCCCTTCCTCCCTCCCTCCCACCTTCTTTCCTTTATCTTTACCCCTGCCCTCACTTCCCTTTTCCTTCCTTCCCACCTTAATTTTTTTCTTCACTTCTTTGGACCTGCTTTGCTCCCTCCTCCATTTCTTCCTTCTTCTCATTCTCCTTTTAAGCTCTACCAGCTCCCCTTTAAAACTTTTCTTCCCCTCCCTCTTGCTCTCTCATCCTACCTTTCCCATACATTATTCTCTACTTACTTCCACTGTTAATATCTATCTATCTACTTGCGTAATTACTCACTATCGTTTATCTTTTTTCATTTCTGACTCCTACTTTTAAAATCTGTCCCCAGTACACAACTATACTTGATTTTCATTATAGCTCCTACAGTTCACTCATTCATCCTCTTTCCTTCTTTAAATCTGTTCTCTACAGACTCCTTTATAAAGTTCTTCCCTCCCTCCTTTCCTTCTTAAAGCTTTCGTTCAGGGGGGTGTTAACCCCCAGCCCAGGGCTCAGTCCCGGCCAGGTGTTCGCCGCCCCCCCCCTTCCCCACCGTTGTCCTGCTCTCATTCCCTGCCCAGGACCCCTGGCCCAGCGAGGGAGGCCGAGGCCTGCACAGCCCAGGTGCTGCTGCTGCTGCGAAGCAGGAGCGCTTCCACCCAGAAGGCCTCGGACCATCCACCACTCCGTCCCGGACCTGTGGATGCCTCCCTGCCAATGGCCTGTGCTGGGGGCCACCGCCCTGGTCCTCCTGTGTTGGGCGGGGCCGGGTGCACCTGCTCCCCCACTCGCTGCGGTTGCCACCCCCTCCTGTGTGCAGCCCCACATTTCCTTCCCTTTTCCATTCCTGTGTCTTTTTCTTGTTCCCTTTCTGTATTTCTGTTTCTCCTCTTGGCCTGTCTGCATGCAGGCCTGCCTTCTTCTCCCTCTCCTTTCTTATCCCTGCCTATTGTATCCTATCCTACCCTATCCTGGGCCTTGCAGCTGCCTGAGCAGAGGGCGGGGACGCAGCCTGCTGATCTGGTCGTGACGTTATGGTATAACAGATAATTTGTAAACTTCTCTATTATTAGTATAGATAATGTCTTTTGGAAAACTTGAAGTACTACTATCTACTTTGAACATTATCTTGATCAATCAGTTATAAAAGTACAACAGGCAAATCAGTAAATAGTTCTGAGCAATGGTTTTATATCTTTTAATAAATGCCTATTTTAGCTTTTCACTTTTACTTCTTTCATGATCATTAAATAATGCTTTAGCTTAAAACTTCAATTAATGCTGCCATTCCTTTATGCAATTTTTGAGACAAAAGTAAATTTCATTTCCTTTATGCAATTTTTATGGTTTTTCAAAAATAAAAAAAAATATTAAATGAAATCTGTTGTATAGTTTTCATAAAATTAAAATTATGGGATTGGACTGATAATTTCCAGCATACCTTAATATCAAACTGTAGGTATCGTTTGTCCATCTCCTTAGAAACTATACTTTCTATGATATCCACAGGTACAAGTTGGAAGCAATCATACGCAGGGCAGAAAATATTATGGGCTTCACCTTCTTGAATTTTCAGATTCAAAAACCTATTAAAATGATCAATTGATAGAAAATGGGCAAAGATAAAATTTATTTACACAGTCTAAGATTTTATCTTTGCTGAATTATCTGCTACAATATAATTAAAATAACACCAATGAACTAAGTGTGGAATATCAGGTATAACACACTGATTCATATAAATCACAGTCCACACTCACTACCTGCCCAACCATTCATTATTTATATGAATATACATACACATATATATTTATGTTTTACATATTTTTACATGTTCCTATTCCACTTCATCCTTTAAAAATTTAAAACAATACATTTATTAACATTAAAAATTCAGAAATGAGTGGTTTAGAAAGGTCATATTCAATTCTCAATATTCTACACCTTTAAACAAAAAGGAGCACTGGTACAGAATTAAACCATGCATAACTTAAGAGATTTTGGGATGGTACTTAAATGTAGCATGCCTTTTTGAAGAATAGGTTTTCTGCTTATATTTCATCTGGACAAATATTAAAATGGCTTTCATTTCCTATTCCAGTCACCCTAGTTGAGGTAGTAGGGAAAAGGCACCCTGGAAAGTGGCAGGAATCTAGCACAAGGTGAATTAAGTGGTTAAGAACAGGATTTTGAATTAAGAGAATTCCAGGCCTACCACTAACAAGTTATATAATCTTCAGTTTTATTATCTATAAAATGGAGATAGTAATATACACTTCTCACGGTTGTTATACAGGTTATAAGATATAATGTATGTAAAATATTTTCATGGTGCCTTGTACAGAATAAGAATTTATAAATTTTAGCACAGGTTTATTGTTATTATTATTAATGTTGCCCTACAGAAAGAAAAAATTTTTGAAGTGTATATTTAACATTTAAACCTAGAGAAAATAAATGGAAAACAGGAAATTAAATCATCATTTTCTAGTCATCACCATCAACAATAGCTCATTATTCCACTGCCTAGAGCAGTGGTTCTCAGCCTTCTGGCCCTTTAAATACAGTTCCTCATGTTGTGACCCAACCATAAAATTATTTTCATTGCTACTTCGTAATTGTAATGTTGCTACTATTATGACTTGTAATGTAAATATCTGATATGCAGGATGGTCTTAGGCGACCCCTGTGAAAGGGTCGTTTGACTACCAAAGGGGTCGCGACCCACAGGTTGAGAACCGCTGGCCTAGAGTATATTTTCCCTTTAGTTCTCTGTCTCTTAATTCCACTGCACTTAAAGTATCAAGCTTACTAATAAGACTCATCACATCTGCTCCCTTTGTTCCACCTCTTACCCTTGGCACAACAGCATACTCAAGTTTTCCCCATCCTTAAAACCTTTCTCAGCCAAATGACTCTTTTTTTAGTTCTACTTTGCTTTCCTATCAAAGTTGCTTGGCAAAATAGTTTATAATGACTTGCCATTCCTTCCTCAAGTCCATATTCAGTTCTAAGCCTGTAACACTCTAGCTTCTATCACCTTTTCATTGAGTGACCGGTCACAACATGGCCATTAAGATTACTCATTAGCTCAATCTACTCAAGACTTCTGAGTTTTTATTTGCTTTCACTTCTCTAGAGCATTAGACACTGTTAACAGTTCTTTCTTTCAGATTCTCTCTGGCTCCCAGAACTTTTTAACATTTTCTTAGCATTCTTCTTACTTTTAGCTGCTTCTTGTCCATCTTTTTCACTAGTGCATTTTACTCTCCTGTTCACTTATATTTTACTGCTCCCTAAGATTTTCACACCAAACTCTTTCCTTCCCAATTCCATACAATCTTCCTGGATGATCTAAATACCCCTATCATAGCCCTGACCAGTTTGGCTCAGTGGATAGAGCATCGGCCTGCGGACCGAAGGGTCCTGGGTTTGATTCCAGTCAAGGGCATGTACCTTGGTTGCGGGCATATCCCCAGTGGGGGGTATGCAGGAGGCAGCTGATCAATGTTCCTCTCTCATCGATGTTTCTAACTCTTATCCCTCTCCCTTCCTCGCTGTAAAATATCAATAAAATATATTAAATAAATAAATACCCCTATCATAAACTACCACCTACATGCTAATGAAATTTAAAACCCATATCTCCCTTAATTATAGATCTTGATTACACACATTTTTGTTCAAATATCCCATAGGCATTTTAATTCAGCATCTTTAAAATCTCCCCCTTTTTCAATGTTTTAAAACTACACAGGCTCCATAAAAGTCTGATATATTTCAATAGGAGAACATTCTTCAAATTAGTTACCAGTTAAAAATTATTTGTATTACTGTGTCAAGAAAAATAATTTGGCAGAAGGATGGATAAAGAATTCAGGGGAAATGCTATAGAGCAGCCATTCTCTAAGTGTGATATGTAGATCTATGAGGGTTCCTGAGACTTCCCAGGGGGTTTATGAGGTCAAAACTATTTTCAAAATATTAAGCCTTCATTTGGTTTTTTGGTTAAGACTGCTGGTGCTTTGGCATGAATCATGGCAGTGGCCCTAAAATTATACTAGTAGATTGCATTCTTCACTGCTCTATATTCAAAATTAAAAAAAAAACAAATGCCAGTTTCATTTAAGAATACCCTTGACGGAGTAATAAAAATTATTAATTATTGATTAAGTATTAATGAAATGGGAAGTAAGTACAATACAATGAACTGCTGTACACTAAACAAAGCATGATGGTTATCTCAAGGAAAACGCACAGGCTCTTGTTCAAATACAAGCAGCCTCACTTGCTTTTATCATGGAACACCTTTTTTTTTTCAGAGTGACTGCAAACAATGATTATTCAGACTTCGTTAAAAGGTAGACTACTTTTGAAAATGAATGAAATAAACCTGGCATGTCAAGGAAAAAAGTTGGGGGTATTTATTGCCAATGACAAAATTCAAGCCTTCAGATAAAACTTAGAATTTTAAAAGATTCTTATCTGTTTGACAGCTTCCCAGTATCAGAAACTTTCCTGATGAGACTGGTAATGATATTAATTAATGTGAATTTTTATTATATTTGTGTGTAGTGAAATATGTTAACATTGGAAGATCTAAACAATCCAGTGAACCAATATTTTCGACCTGATGTTACAAAACCAGACAAGAGTAAAAGAGCTATTAAAAGTGCAACACAGACCCAGGGATTTTAATGTAAGAGTAAAAAAAGTCCATTAGTATGGCTTTAGATTTTACACTGCAATTAACCATCAAGAAAATACTATTTATTGAGTTTTGATGTATATCAAAAGAATATCCAAACCTATCTGAATATACCTCTTTTCCATCTACACATGTGTGAGGACAGATTTTCTTTATATACATTGACCAAAACAATAAATTATAACATACTGAATGCATAAGTAGATAAGAGAATTTGCAAAAAAGCAAAACATACCACTCTTCTAATTTATTAATGGAGGTAGTTATTGTTCATAGTAAATATTATGTTAACATATAATGCGTTTATTATCAAAGTGAATAAACAAATCTTAATTTTTTCAGTGTTAATTTTTAATATAGTATATAGATGATAGATATCACCCATATAAACAGAAGCTCTTTGGACTCCTCAAGAATTTCTAAGAGTCTAAAGGGATCTTGAAACTAAAATTTAGAGAAGTGCTAATTGCAGAGTTCCCTTTTCACATAACAGGAATCTCTTCATTTTAGTTATGAATAGGTTCCCTGGAAAGTTGGATATAATTTATCTTATACAGTCATATGTAACTTAACAAGGGGACATACAGTCTGAGAAATGCATCACTAGGTGATTTCACCCTTGTGAGAACATCATAGAGTGCACTTACACAAACCTAGATTGTATAGCCTACTACACACCTAGGTTGTATGGTATATAGTCTACTGCTCCTAGGCTTCAGAATGTTACTGCACTGTATACTACAGGCAATTGCAACACAATGGTACATATTTATATATCTAAAAATAGAAAGGTGCATTAAAAATACGGTATAAAAGATAAAGTTGTGCACCTGTGTGTGCATGCATTGGGGGATATTGGGAGGGCTGTGGAGGGAGGTACCTTTGGAGAATGGATATCAGGAGGTAGGAGGGGTGAGGGGTGGAGAAGGAAGAGAAGGGGAAAGTGAGAGTGGAGATACAAAGAAACCCAGAGAGATAAAGCTTGAGATGAGAAATAACAAAAGGGAGAAGAAGAGAGGAGTAGAGGGAGGAAAAGGACTGGGAGGAAAGAGAGAAAGAGAAATGGAGGGAAGGGAAATGAGTATTTTTGTGTGTGATGTGCAACTGCACACATGTGTGGACACAGCAGTGGACAGCATGCGGAGCCTCCTCATCTATTTAAATCACCCAGAGCCAGCAGTAAATTTGGCATTGTAGTTGGGTCCAGCTATTCCTTTCAACATTGCAAACAAACTTTTTTCTAATAATTCATTATAATTTTATGGGACCACCTTCATACATGTGGTTCTTCACTGATCAAAACGTAGTTATGCGGCATGTGGCTATAGTACTCTGGTTAGAGTGCATAGCTTACTTAGATACAGTACTATATGATGTTTTAAATTGCATGTATTCTAATGCATTAGAATCAGTTTAATTATCTCTGGGGATCATAATGACAGAAGACAGGATCATTTATCTGGGAGCCATGCTGTTAATCCTCATCAAAATACAATTTTCCACTAAATTTGTAAGCAGAACATGAAGCTGATGAAATGTTAAAGAAAGAAATTTGAGGCAAACTTTACTTATACATCAGCTTCACAGATTATATTTCTCTGCTTATTACCAAACTTAGGAAAATGATAAGTAACATTTATTGAGTGGCCCTGTTCTAAGCATCTAAACTAATAAAAGGGTAATATGCTAATTAGGGCAGATGTCTTCCAGACATCCATCCAGACAAAGCCACAGCGGCTGCGGCTGCGAGGCCTGGGGCTCACGCCAGCCATGGACTCAGGCAGCCATGAGCTCCTGCGGCTGCGAGGCCCAGGGCTCAGGCCTCACAGCCGCTGCGGCTGGCAGTGGTAGCAGCAGCAGGGTGATGGGGGGGGCACCTTCTCCTGATCAGCCCAGTCGCCTCCCACAGAGGAAGGCTAGACTGGGGCTTAGGCCTGCTCCCCGTGGACATCCCCTGAGTGCTCCCAGGCTATGAGAGGGAGTGGGCTGGGCTGAGGGACCCCCCCAAGTGCACAAATTTTCGTGCACCAGGCCTCTAGTTTTATATATATTAAGCCATTTAACAATAAACTGACAATAATTTATGAAGTCCTTACTATTATCACCATTTTATAGATTACAAAACTGAGGCACAGGGAGATTACCAGTTAACTAAATCAACAATAAGTAGCAGGAATGATATTCTAGGGTGGGTAATACTAATTTCCCTTTCATTTAAGCTCTTGGCATAGGAGCTTCAAAGCATCTGGCTGGACTGTTAAGGAGGTAGGGGAAGCATAAAATAAATTGAGAGGTTTTCAAACTATCTAAGGACTTTAACATTTTTTTCCTTGGTTTCTGGACAGAGGCATTTCTTTTTTATATGCCTACAAAATATGAAAAGGCTGCAGTTAATTTAAAAATGACTTTATTAACATATTAATCACCCAACCTGAAACCTGTTTTGCTGGTGCTTGATTTGACAAGAACTACCTGGCAGGAGTGCATAGGAGAATCCTAGGTAGGCTAATAAGGTACCATAGAAAACAATAATTCGATCTTTCAAATTTAAATCTTACCATAAACTTCTCAAGGCTAGTCTGTGGTGAGTATAGAAAATGGTTCCTGTGATAGGAGTTAGCTAAGACAGGCTGAGGAAGTTGAAAAAATATCAAGTAAATCCCTGGGAAGAGGAGAGGTTTCAGTTTTCACATAGAAACCAAGGTCAACAGTAGCAAACCTGGTAGAACCCAGATAATACTTCCTAATACAATACAATACTTTGGAATGTGAGCTCTGACCCTTGCCAATTAGTTTACCTGCATCAATTGTACTGATTTGATCCTATGTAATTAGACTCTGAGTAGAGTCTAGCCTACGTTTTAAAATAAACAACCTGATAGCCTTATTAATTCTGACTTTCTTTTAAGCAGTATTTTTTCCTCCTCTAAACGAAATCTTGCTTCATACTCTGGTTTGGAAAACAGATAAGAAAATTACTCAAAATGAAACCAGAGTGACAGAAATAAGATCAGCGTTACCTACAGATTGGAGGGATGGGGTGGTGGTGGGAGGATAAGGAGGCAAAAAGAGAAAGGCAGGAGGGATTTCAAGGAGAAATGAGGTAAGTTTTGGGGGTGATGGATATATTCATTATCTTGATTGTGGTAATGGTTTCATGGATACACACACATGCCAAGGCTAACAATATTATTTATTTTAAATATGTGGTTTATTACATGTCAATTACACCCCCAATAAGCATTTGCTCATATTCTTGGCTTTATTACCCAACATGGTATTTCCCCAGCTCCCTAAAGTTGGTACCCAGCACTCCATGAAAAGGAGTAGTTTGAAAACTTCTGATTTTTAATATTTCCTTAAATAATGACATGCTTCATTTAGGTCATCAACCAGCATATTTATGTGTCTCCAGAGAAAACATGGTATTGTACTACTCATTATATTGATCTTCATTTTGTTTATAAACCTCATTAGAGCAAAGTTAATGGATGTGGCAAAGTATAAATCTTGGCAAGTTAATAGGAAGAAGAATAAACGTGAGAAGCAAAATAAGTTTTCCACTAGTAATATATACCCAACCATGCCTAGCAGAAGCATTTAACTTTGAATTTATTAAAAAGGAATTTTAAACATCCATATTCTTATAGATTTTCAAGGTTATTTGCTCGTTACAAAAATTCAGAGAAAGCATAAAAATAGATGCTTAAAAATTCTTGGGATATAAGAAATTGTTGATATTCAGGTGTAGGCTTGAGATGTACATGAGATGTAATATAAATTAAAATACTAAGAAAACGCATTTACATATACCTGCTCTGTCCCCTAAAGTACCTTACATTAAGCTAAAAATAACACTAATTGCTAAATTAAATAATTTCACAAAAGTAATAGATGGAAAAATGTTAAAATAAGGAAAATAAAATTCTTCCTTAGTAGTGAAGTGCAATAACTCTGTAAGCAATAAAATAATCCATATAATTAAATATTAAAAGCAAACAATTTTTTTTTGTCAAATCAGAGTGCTATCATGCAGTAAGAAATATAATGCATACTCACGACTCCCAACATCCTCTACAGAAATCATGTCCACAGGGCATATCCACCGGGTCTTCAAATACAGAAATACTGCACATACAAATGTCACACTGGAGATGAAGAAGAGCAATGATTTAAACAAAGTCATATGTTGAAAAGAGTGCAATACATTCATCTGTCCATTAGTTTAAGGCAAAAATACTAATACAGTTATTATAAAAAGTTAAGTGTTTCAAAATTATAAGGTAAATTAAAATTAGTGTGCCTACCTTTGATTGAAGAACAAATACGCTTACCTCATTATAAATGATTGTGAGATTTACTCTTACACTCCAAATTTATATATTAAATTAATCAGTGACTACACACATTTGGAAAACGAAGTACAAGAAAAAAATCATTACAATCTATTCAGGTCAAGATCAAATTGTCCATTTCAAAATAACTACTTCAATATCATGTCTTTTACCCTCTATTCACCCCAGAAAATCTACAAAAACAGAGTAACTGTTTTTTCAATATAGCAACTCAGGATATTCAGAGTAGCAAGTCAAGGATTTCTACCCAAGGAACTCTGCTATAAAACTATGTATTTTCTAAACAATGACTTATTAGAAACAAACATTATAATGTTACAGATGTAAATTATAGAAGCAGAATTCTGTTTTCTAAGAAGGCCTAGATAAAACCTGGAATACTTTCATTTATCACAAATTTTGAGGGCTGACTCATTCAAGAAACTTTAAAATTTCCTCTAACAGTATACGAATGTTATGCCAGTGAAAAATGCAGACACAGGCAGTACTGTTTCTCAGTAACATTTTTATGGAAGTTTATCTAGATAACAAACTCCAGAAGCTTTACTAAAACAAACACATAATTATCAATGTAATATAAATGTTTTGAAGAAAATATAAAATATGTTTTCATATTTTTGGTGTAAAGTGCCTATCACAATCTCAACTTTTAATATTTCAGTATGGTGTGTTTAACCGTTTGAGTCCCAAGCAGCGCAATCGCGCTGCTTGGTATTTCTTGACATAAAATAAAACAAGCACTATCACGCTGTTTGGGTCTTTTCGTACTCATTTAGAGAAGCGCAGTTGCGCTGTTTGGGATTCTTCGACAGTGTTTTTTCAATACCCCCTGGGACTCAAACGAATCGTATGTTTTCTCGACATAAAATCTCAGCAGCGCGATCGCGCTGCTTGGGACTCAAACGGTTAAAAACTTTAAGCAACTGGAGTTTTTAAGTGGAAATATAGTAGGTGGTTTTCCTACACTCTTCTATGTTTTTTGTTTTGAAATGAGTAAAGAAAACCTTTATTTTTCAGTCTGTAATTCAGAGATCAAAAAAATATTCTGTGATAAGAAATATTTACCACATCGTGAAATAATGGAACCCTTTAAGAAAGGTATAGGATTCAATGACCAGAACATGATAGAGGGTCTATGAAACAATTAAAAAGGTAAACACAAAACTATGGGAAGTACACTGAATACCAATCCATACCAAACTGGTGTCCAGATCCCCAGGAGACAAACTTATTTCATCTGGAGAGGTGACGGAAGAGCGTGTAGTCCTTGGAGTTCTTGGAGAAGGGAGCGTGTCCCAGGCATTACACCCACTTGGTGGAGGAGTTGGCATTTGCACACCTGATCGTTGGCAGCAATTCTCTGGGTTGGACATCCAAGCTTCAAGTAATTTCTCCCTGTCCCAGTCTTTAAGAAAAATGGAATGATTATCTCTCAAAAACAAACAAACAAACAAAAAAACACAGAAAATTATGGTGTTTTAAGAACTTCATAATAACAAAGGAAAGTGAGGATAAATTAAAGAGATATTTCCTGTGGCCATCCAAGGAAAAAAATACTTATATAAAGTAGTAATTGCAAATAGAATATTTAGGTATGCTAATTCATCAATATTTTTAAACAGAATTCAAACTTTTATAATCTACCATGGATTACAACCATGTCTACAATATAGTCAACATTTCTAGTAATTTCTACTAATAATCAAAAGAAGTGGCTCACCTCTTTTGGAATTTACTAAATTCTTGTTGCAAGTTAGCTGTTTTACTCTTTCAAGAAAAATACCTAATTTTGCAATTAGCTTCACTGGTACCAAGTTGTAAAATTATTGCATAGCTCACTATAAACATGTCAAAAATGCCAACAATACTTAAAAATCATTTAATAAAAAGCTTAAAAGCAGAAGGAACTTCTGAAGGGATTATGGCTATAAATAAAGTTTTAGTGAGTTAAGTATAAATTCTGTAGTAAGTGAGCTCCAATCTGGCTTACCTAAAAAAATATTATCTTCATACTTACTACGAACATTTAAAAAATAACCAAGTGAAGCATGTTATTATAAGCTCCAGAGCCATGAAATCCTAATCCTTTAAAATAATAAACTAATATATCCAATTATTTTGCTAGGTATTTTACACACATTATTTCATTTATTCTTCACAACAAACTTTTCAACCATTATTGAAGTGAAGAAACGAACACTCGGGGAAGTTATATAACCTACCCAGGCTCACAAAGATAGTGAGGGATTATTTAACTGATTTCTGTGACTCCAAAGTGCAGCACAATCAAGCGTAGGGTCAAGAGTGGTACAGACTCAATTATTTACTGTAGGCTCATTCTCTATAATTTTACAGTCAAAATATAAATTAGCTGTGGAAATTTTCTATATAAGATTGTTTTCAACCATGTTAAGTCAATGTATATGGTGGTTTAAACAGGATAATTATGACTCAGACATGCAATGAAGATAGAGTGAATGCATTTCTACCTGTATAAACCATATGTGCAAAGGCACAGAAGTATAACAAAGACAGATGTGTGGTTCTGTAAAATTATAGTATATCATGTGGTGGCCAGGGGAGATGAAAAATAACACTAGAAAAAGGGACCAGAGTACAAAGAGTAAGAAAAATCCAACAACTGAAAAATATTGCACATGAGTACAATCCAGGAAATGTTGCTAAATGGACCTCAGTGTTTTGATAGGTCTTACTTAAAAAGTTATGAAATATGGTAAACTTTAGTCTTATCTACTACAAATATTTTTCAGAAAAATTTCTGTTTGGATTCTATCACATCATTTATGTAGCAAATACTTATTGAATGCCTTTTATGTGCCATGCATTGTGTCAGGCAGTAGAAATACAATGGAAGGAAAAACCAGGCACAATTCCTGCCTTCATGGAACTTATAGTTTAATAAGGAGAAAGACATTAAGGGAAATCAACACATTTAATAAACAATCATCAATGTCAGAAGAGACATGAAGGAGAGAGAGGTAGAGGATCCCAGTCAGGGAGGTCAGAGAAGGTGACTGGAAAAATGGCCTGGAGAGACAGCTGAAGAACAAGAATGATTTACCTAGGTAAAAGGTAGAGGGAAGACATCCTGGACAGATGGTACACAGCATGTTCAAAGACCTTGTGGCAGGAGGGAAGGTGGAATCCTCATGAAATTAAAAAGGTCAATGTAGCCGAAGCATGGAGACTACAGGAGAAGCACTGTGTGAGATGAGGCTGAAGAAATAGGGGCTGGCCATGCAGGACTTCATTTAATAACATTGTTATCATTAGTTTAGGAGTGAAAGTCAGTGAAAAGTTGGGCATGGGGTTAGGAAGGACAGGTTTTCATGAATACATTTGATAAGATCAGTTTGACTACAGTATGGAAACAAAGAAACAAATGAAGAAATTGGACAGGGCAAGAGTGGAGGGAAGGTTGGGCAGGCTATTGGGTAGTATAAGTGAAAGATGATGGCAGCTGGGGCTAGGTGGTTGGTTGTAAGTGTAGATGAAGATAAAGGCATAAGTTTACAATTAGAGAGGTGAAACTGATAATTTGGTGAAAACAGGATATTGAGTCTAAAGGAGAGGAAATGCCAAAGTTAGTGTCCAGGTTTACCCAGTCATTTCGTTGGAGCTGCCATCTGTGTAAACAGGGAATACCAGAGAATCAGGCAGAGGTGGAAGAGCATGATTTTTAGTTTTAGACATGATGAGTTTAAGACATTTTAGAGATATCCTTAGATCTGTTTGTTTATTTGTTTACTAGAGGCCTGGTGCACGAAATTTGTGCACTTGTGGGGTGGCGGGGGGGGGAGGGGGTGGTCCCTCGGTCCAGCCTACGTCCTCTCGCAGTGTGGGAGCCCTCAGGGGACATTTGGCTGACGGCTTAGGCCTGCTCCCCAGCCATCAGTCGGACATCCTTAGTGCTGTCGCGGAGGCAGGAGAGGCTCCCGCCACCACTGCTGCACTTACCAGCCATGAGCCCAGCTTCTGGCTGAGCGGTGCTCCCTCGGTGGGAGCACACTGACCACCAGGAGGCAGCTCCTGTATTGAGTGTCTGCCCTTGGTGGTCAGTGCACATCATAGCGCTGGTTGTTCCACTGAAACCGGCTGACATCTCCCGAGGGGTCCCAGATTGCGAGAGGTCGCAGGCCAGGCTGGGACCCCACCGGTGGACAACTGGGGCCAGGGAGGGACATGGGAGGTTAGCCAGCTGGGGAGGAACCGTGGGAGGGCTCCAGGGCATGTCCGGCCCGTCTCAGTCCTGATCGCACGGACCCTAGCAGCAAGCTAACCTACTGGTCAGAGCGTCTGTCCGCTGGTGGTCAGTGCAAGCCATAGCGACTGGTCGACCGGTCAATTGTCTGCCCCCTAGTGGTCAGTGCATATTATAGTGAACAGTTGTGTGGCCTTAGCATATCATTAGCATATTATGCTTTTATTGGTTGAATGGACAACTGGATGACCAGAACTTAGCATATTAGGCTTTTATTACATAGGATTTATTATTTTAAAATTAAATTTATTGAGGTGACATCAGTTAATAAAATCATATAGGTTTCGAGTGTACAACTGTATAACACACCATCTGTATATTGCAATTTGTGCTCAACACCCTAAGCCAAATCTTCCATGCTTTTAAATAGGCAGTTATATATAAGAGTATGCGTGTATAAAAGAGGTCTAGTCCAGAGGGAGAAATCTATACCTATAGAAGCCTTGGGAGAAGATATCATTCTGCAAGAAGGGAGCAGAGTGAGAAGATGTGGACTACCAACATTTAATTGCCTATAAAAGATGATAAGCCTCCAACAACAGAACTTAAAAAGTACTTCAACATAAATTTACTCTAGGCCCAAGCAAAATTAACCTTGGTCTCATATTTTGTAAATTATACTTATTTTCTTATTAGATAGTATTCCATTATATAAGCTACTTTTATTACTGAAGAAATGCTCAGAGAATGACCTTTTGTATTCTTAACAGAGTCCTCCTTAAAATTCAATTACTACTTAGCAAATACTGCCAAACATGTCTGTCTTCTGCTTAATCAAGATCAACTTTATTACGTTGGGACTAAATTTGACAATAGATAATATAATGTTCAAATCTATCTTCCTGTGTAAAGCTGAATGAATGTAACCAAGGTTACAATCTATGAATCTTCCAAACAGTTCAGTTCAATAGCCTGAAACAGAGCCTGTCCTGGTTTTGAGAGTAATTAGAGTAAATTGTAGTTCTGTACACTGTCCACTTTATTCACTAACAGCACTTATCTCTGTACTTCTTAATTACCAAATGCCACTGACATTACCTAAACAATATAGAAGAGCTGTCCATCTGAAACCTGCATTAGCCTTTGTTTGATGCCTTAACAGAGGAAAAACATGAAACTCTATCAAAAAAGTTATCACAGAATAGACAAATTATAGGTAGGAAATTAGACATCACTTTATTAAAATTGATCTCTACTATGTGAAAAAAGTAATTTAGAGAGATATCAATGAAGTAAAAATGGAGTTGATCATTTATTTAATAATACTTGATGATATATGTAAGCAAATAGAGATGAAAATGTTTCTTTTAATTACAATAGAATTACTTGTAAAGTTAACCTTAGATTCTATATAATATTGTAACTTATATTATGATACCTTATATTAACTTATGATACCTTATATTAACTTATGTTGTGATACATTATATTATTTAGCTGAATTAGATACCTGGGGCAGAAATGGGTATGGTACACAAAAGTGCTACAGTATAGAACAGAAATGTTGCTTACAGTTAAGTGTGGCCATGTATCTGAATTCTGGCCAATGAAATATGTGCAAGCAGTGTTCTATGTCAGAAGTATTACAGGACTGGCTCAAAAATTTCCTACATTTTTTTCTCCATGCTCTTTCCCCTTTCTGACTGTCTGGCTGGAATGGAAATAATTCCCAGAATAAATCTTAGATATCCACTTTGTATAAGATGGCAAAGTCTCAATCAATTAGGGTTCTTGAATAAATGTGTGAACAGAATCTCTTTCCCACTTCTAACCATAAAGAGAAATACTTTTGACTATTACATGATTAATAAATGTTTACTGTGTTTGAATTTACACTTTTCTTTCAACAGTTAGCCTACCCTAATACAACTGTTATGTCATGGCTCCCCACTAATGGACAGCTTCTACTTTTCTGCCAGATTTACAGTATATTTAAATGTACTTTCTGTAATTAAAAGCTCAAAGATATACCTTCTTGTGCTGGGAAACTTATCCTAAAGAAACACAATTTAAGGCAGTCGGTGCTTCTGTACAAGTTTTTATATAAAAACTGCTAAGCATTATGACTGGCTAAAAAGAAAATATTTTATCTTTAAATTTTATTATTTAAAAGCTATTCTGAATTTCGTGTTTGACCCCGGTTTAAATTTGTTTCCAAAGGATTTAGTTAAAGTTTAGAAAGATGGCAATGAAGAAATGTAATTTTATAATAAAAAGGTGAATTTAAAAATATATACAAATAACACTTCAGCTATATTATCTATTTATTCTATTACTATTTCTGCGGACTTAATCTATGTCAGATATTATAGAAATGAACAAACAAAAACAATAAAAGCTGCCCTCTAAGAGCTCCCAGGTTAATACAGAGGAAAAGCAAATAGATTATCACAATATTCAATTCTAAGTGTATGACTTAGATATGCACAGGATATAACGGGAATAGACAGGAAGGGTCTCAAAGCAGACTTGGGGCCAAATGAGAAGAAAAGGTTTCCTGGAAGAGGTGACTCCTAAAGACAATAAGAGTGGAAAAGTAAAGAAGTGGTGCCCGGCTGGCGTGGCTCAGTGGTTGAGCGTCGACCTATGAATCAGGAGGTCACGGTTCGATTCCCAGTTAGGGCATATGCCCAGGTTGCGGGCTCTATCCCCGGGGGGTGGGGGTCGGGTGTGTGTGCAGGAGGAAGCCCCCCCCCCCCCTTCACTGTCATCATTGATCTCTCTCTCCCTCTCCCTTCCTCTCTGAAATAAAAAGACATTAAAAATAAAAAGAAGCGGGGAGATTGACAGCCTTGGTAAAGCAGCCTGGGTCATAGAGATCTACCAGAGCAGCAGCTCTCAACCTGTGGATCACAACCCCTTTGGGGGTCGAACGACCCTTTCACAGGGGTCACCTAAGACCATCAGAAAACACATATATAATTACATACTGTTTTTGTGATTAATCACTATGCTTTAATTATGTTCAATTTGTAACAATGAAAATACATCCTGCATATCAGATATTTACATTACGATTCATAACAGTAGCAAAATTACAGTTATGAAGTTAGCAACGAAAATAATTTTATGGTTGGGGGTCACCACAACATGAGGAACTGTATTAAAGGGTCACAGCATTAGGAAGGTTGAGAACCACTGTACTAGAGAGTTTGGATGATCATAAGTCTGTGGAGAGCCAGTGAAGGGTTTTTCAGCAGGGGAGTAAGATGCTTAAATGTGCATTAAAAAAAAAAGTCTAATGGCAAAGGAAAAATTAACAGGATGAAAGAGGAAAGGAAACACTGGAAACTAGGACTTGGGAGACTACAGTTAAATGAAAAATAATGACAGCCTGAATTTAAGTTGATGGCAAAGGGAATAGAAACAGCTAGGGAGGGTGGGAGGAGGATCAGAGATATTTAGGAAGAGAAATAAGACTGTGGCCAAATATAATAGAAATGGAGGAGTCAAGTATGACTTTCAAGTTTTTGGCTACAGTAATTAGATAAATGCTGGTGCCCATGTATTAAGACAGTGTGAAAATGAGTTCAGGGTAAACATCTTGAGAATGAGGAGAAAATGTTAAATAGGCATTTAGAAATACAGCTTTGAATACCTGATTAAGTCAGGTTGTAGATATATTCTTTACTGTTCAGATGGTATTTGAAACTTTTGGTTTCATTAGATAAATGTGTACAGCAATGTAGGCTTGTTTACAACACACTTTTTTATGCCTTACCCTCACCTAATGACTTGGACTCTCTGGAATTAATCCTAGGAATCTCAGTTGGTTTCCCAGGAAATTCTTATTTACTCTAAAATTTTACAGTCACTGGCTATAAAGTGAAAAAGAGTGTCAAGTACAGAACCCCAGGAAATATCAATATTAAAGGTAGCAATTCTGGAGGGTTATATACCAATTTATTTATGGTAGTGATCAAAAGATAATAAAATATGGAATTTTAAATTTTCTTCTGATTAAATGATTATATCAAAAAAATTTGAAGTTAACAGTCTATTTTAGTATAGATTAAAGATTTATAGTTAAAATAGACAGGTAAGCCTCAAAATGGCTGGACTACAGTAGCCATTTACCTTTCTCTTTTTAAGAATTATTTCTAAATCAGAAAAAAATTGTCTTTGGGACCAAGCAAAATGTTAAATAACAAATGTGCAATGAAAGGGTCCATATCTACTCAGCATGTGACAACTCCCAGAATGGCTATGCTAAATGTCAAGCTGAGTACTTTTCCTAAGTAAAATGAGTAATTCCTTCAAAACAAACCTTAAGAGGGGATAGTATAGTCTTATGTTGACTCTAAAACTTTGCTTTGTGCATTTCATGGTGAGAAACAGCTTTTACATAAAATAAAGTGATAATACTAATAACACAACTGTCAAATATTTAATTAACCAGTAAAATGTTAAAACCAGGACTAGGAGTATGGATTACAATGCTCAACTCTGCTCAAATCAGTCACATTTCTAAAATCAGACAACCTATAGGTTGATTTAGTAGCTTGATTTTTAAGTAGAAATTTCCTATTTCTCCTCTGTGATTTACAGCCAGTTTATACTTCAATACAAAATATTATGAAGATACTGAGTACTGTACAGTAACCACTGCCCAAAGAACAACTCAGGCTTGTATAACAAACTATTTTGTTCTGTATTAAAATAATAAAATAGCCATCTTTTAACTCTGAAAAGCTTCAAAAGGCACCCATATGATTAGAAGCACGACATTTGTTTCATTACCATGAGCTCGAAGTAAAGCTTCAGCAGTAAACAGTGGAGCTTGGAGCATGTCTGCAGTTTCCACAATAAGCATATCCTTCAATCTACGAAGATCCTGAGGCCTTAATCCTTCATATGGCTTTGAAAAGAAGGAAAAAGAAGTTAAATTGTCTATTATACTCTTAGGAAGTTCAAAATGCCTATAAACAAATAAAACATTATTATTTATTTCAGTTTCAGTTTGGTTATGTAAGTTCAAAAGGTTCTGTATGCTCCACCACTATTTCAAACTACTCTTTCCCAAGTCTTTTTAAACTGAAAAATGAATGCCAGGGCTCATGCACCTTATCATTTTAAAATAAAAGTATCATAATATAATGACAAAACCATTTTGAAAATGTGGATAATACAAAAAAGAATAAAAAAAAAACACATCGAGCAATCATGATTAAAGTTCTCAAGTATTTTTTATCCAGTTTTGTTACAAATCAATTATAAATATAATAGAGGCCCGGTGCACAAAAATTTGTGCACTTGAGGGGGTCCCTCAGCCCTCTTGCAGTCTGGGACTCCTTGGGGGATGACCACTTGCTGGTTTAGGTCCGCTTCCCAGGGGATCGGGCATAAGCTGGCAGTCAGACATCACTCTGGCAGTCCGGGAGCCCTTGGGGGATGTCCACTTGCCAGTGGGGAGCAGACCTAAGCTGCAGTCAGAGCAGGCCTAAGCGCTGCTGAGGAGACGGGAGAGGCTCCTACCACCACCACTGTACTGGCAGCCATCAGCTTGGCTTGTGGCTGAGCAGAGCTCCCCCTGTGGGAGTGCACTGACCACCAGGGGGCAGCTCCTGCATTGAGCGTCTGCCCCCTGGTGGTCAGTGTGTGTCATAGTGACCAGTCATTCCCAGTCTTTCTGCTGTTAGGGTCAGTTTGCATATTACCCTTTTATTATATAGGATAGAGGTCTGGTGCCTGGGTGGGGGCCGGCTGGTTTGCCCTGAAGGGTGTCCGGATCAGGGTGGGGGTCCCGCTGGGGTGCCTGGCCAGCCTGGGTGAGGGTTGATGGGTGTTTGCAGCTGGTCACACCCTCTTCAGGGTGGCAGTCCCCACTGGGGTGCCTGGCCAGCCTGGGTGAGGGACTGATGGCTGTTTTCAGGCTGGCCACACCCCCTTTAGGGTGGCGGTTCCCCACTGGGGTGCCTGGCCAGTCTGGGTGAGGTGCTGAGGGCCGTTTTCAGGCTAGCCAAGCCCCTGGTGACAGAAGCTCCCAACCTTTCCTTTTTTTTATTCTGGGATTTATTTACCTTCTATAATTGAAACTTTGTTGCCTTCTGTGGAGCTCAGAGCCGGCTCCTGCTCACTCCAGCTCCATGGCCATGGCTGGCTGAAAGCAGGTATCTGGGTTTATTTACCTTCTATAATTGAAACTTTGTTGCTTTGAGTGGAGCTCAGAGCCGGCCGGGAAGCTTGGCTTCCTCCATCACTGGAGCAACCAAGCCTCCAGCTCGCTTCAGCTCCGTGGCTGCCGGCCGCCATCTTGGTTGGTTTAATTTGCATATAGTCGCTCTGATTGGCTGGTGGGCATGGCTTAAGGCATAGCGAAGGTATGGTCAATTTGCATGTTTGTCTGTTATTAGTGTAGATGTGTTAATTTAATCAGTTTTAATCACAAAATCACCAAACATTTACACTTATTAATATCCAATTTAGACTGCTAGTGGGATTATATAATACCTATTAATTAATTTGGAGAGAAGTAATTATGCTATACTATTCAGACTTTTTACCCATAAACATATTATTTCAATATGTTTATTTGAGTGTTCATTAATGTTCCTTAGTTTTCATATAGATGATATATCTCAAGTTTTTTGTTCTTTTGCTATCTTTCATCTTTTTTTTAAACAGAGAACATATAGCCCTAACTGGTTTGGCTCAGGGGATGGAGCATCGGCCTGCGGACTCAAGGGTCCCAGGTTCGATTCCGGTCAAGGGCATGTACCTTGGTTGTGGGGACATCCCCAGTAGGGGGTGTGCAGGAGGCAGCTGGTCGATGTTTCTCTCTCATCGATGTTTCTAACTCTCTATCCCTCTCCCTTCCTCTCTGTAAAAAATCAATAAAATATATTTAAATAAATAAATAAATAAACAGAGAACATATAAAGAATAAAATCACATGTCTTACTATTCAAACAATTGATAACATTTTTCTTACTTGTTTCAAGTCCCTTTAAAAACAAAATGAAACAAAAGAGGCAAAACCTCATAATCTGTGACATGTTTTCCTATTACATTTCCCTAATTTCCCTCATCCTTGCCTATGACAATCACTAACTATGAATTTGATTGATAGCTGTTATAATATTATGGCATAACATTATATATATATCACTCCAGTGGTCGGCAAACTCATTAGTCAACAAAGCCAAATATCAACAGTACTTCTTCAAAATAGACTCGCCCAGGCTGAAAACCGACTTCTGTGCATGGGCCACGAAGTTTCAATCGCACTGTACACGTGCCTGCACGTGGTATTTTGTGGAAGAGCCACACTCAAGGGGCCAAAGAGCTGCATGTGGCTCGCAAGCCGCAGTTTGCCGACCACAGCACCAGGCAATCTGCTTAATTTTATTCAGTATTGTGTTTGCATTATTAATACTGATACACATATTTCAATCCTTTAAACAGTTTTAAGCTTGCTGCTTGCTGCATGCAATATGCATAGAACTAAAGGCCATAGCTTAAAAAGCAGTATAAATTCCCAAGTACTTATCAGAATAACAACCATTGAGGATGTCCTCTGGTAGCATATATCACAGTCTTGAGAGCTTTGAGTGGTTAGCAAAACTCATCCATTGCAATTGGCTTACAGATATTTTGGAAATAGATATTGTCTTTATTTCTTGCTTTGTTTTTTTTGGTACCATGTAAACCATTTCATCAGTTCTCAGTTAACCCTGTATGACTGGGACTCTATAAACCAGAGATAATTTCTCAGTTGACATGTTTCTTTTCTTTCTTTTTTTTAAAAATTCTTTATTGTTGAAATATTACATATGACCCCTTTTTCCCCCATTGTCCTCTCCTAGCCCATCCCTGCCCCCCAGCCCAGGTCTTCTCCCCCGTTTCTTGCTCCTTAGATGTCTTCTGGCAGGAACACATATATAGCAATGCATGTATTAATGACAGAAAAGAGTAATAGACTTGACTGTATAAATATCTGCCAAGTTTTAAACATAAAAATTGTATTACTTTTAAATCTAGCAAAGTGTCCAGGGCTAATAAGAGACAATACTGAATATTGGAAAGGTTTCAGTGAGATTGCCCTCTGCTGCCCTGGGGGTAAAAATAAAAATTGGTATATCGTTTAACAACCAAGCATGTATTATGAATCTTTAAACCAATTATCTTTGACCCAAGTATTTTACTTGTAGAAATCTATCCTAAGGTATAACCATAAATATGGGGAAAATTGTAGTCATTTGCAATGTTTGTTATAAGAGTGACAGAATGCAAGTAACCCAAATGTACATTAAAGAACATATAGGACATCTACAAGTTAGAATAGTCTGTAGTCATTCAAGATGATTGGCATGATGAGTTTGTAAATATCAAGAAAGATTAAGGGGATTGTTAAGGGCGGGGAAAAAAGGAGACATATATAATACTCTTTGTAATACTTTAAGCAATAAAACAATTAAAAAGAAAAAAAGAAAGAAAGATTAAGGGAATCTCTGCCTGGGTAGTTCAGTTGGTTACAGCATCATCCCATATTTTGGGTTTGATCCCCACTCAGGGCACATATAAGAAGTAATCAATGAATGCATAAATAAGTGGAACAACAAATTGATGTTTCTTTCTCTCTCTCTCTCCCCTATACCCCCTCAAATCAATAATAAAAAAAAAAAAAAAAAAGAAGTGCTAAGGAGGGAAAAACTTTAAGATATAAAATACCATTCTAGTGATGAAAAATGGAAGACAATCCTGCACCATGTTACAAGGATTATTTCTAAGTGGTAGAACAATAAACATTTCATTCTGCTTTTTATACAGAACATGTTTCGTAGGAAAAAATTAATTAAAAAATAAAAGATAAATCACTGGAGATGTTAGAGTTTTCAACAGTGGCAGAGCACACACTCAGTCTGCAGTGCTATTCACTTTTTAAAAAATATATATTTTATTGATTTTTTAGAGAGGTAGGGAGAGACATAGAGAGTCAGAAACATGGATGAGAGAGAAACATCAATCAGCTGCCTCCTTCCTGCACACCCCCTAATGGGGATGTGCCCGCAACCAAGGTACATGCCCTTGGCCAGAATCGAACCTGGGACCATTCAGTCCGCAGGCCAACACTCTATCCACTGAGCCAAACCGGTTAGGGCATTTTAAAAATAGTGAAAACTTATGCTAAATGCATTTCGTATGACCCTGCATTAAGAACCTACTGCACCTATGTATGTGTTCACGTATACTGCCATGAGCCTCTACATACACAGATCCTATATAATACAGACGTAATATGTAAATTAACCCTCACACCATCACAAGATGGCTGTGCCCACAGCAGAGGCGGGGTTGCTATAACACAAGATGGCTGGGCCCACAGTGGAGGTGGGGTTCCCATAACGAGTCTTAACGAGCGATCAGAAGGGACCTCAGGCTGCACCCCCCACTCAGTGGAACTTGACGGGGGACCTCAGGGCATCATGCCACCTGCCATGGCACTGGACTGGGGGACCTCAGGCCACGTTCCCTGCGCAGGTGAACCTCAGGCTGCACCCCCCACCCAGCTGCGCTTGACAGGAGACCTCAAAGCATGCTCTCTGCCCCAGCCCAGGCCGGGGGACCTCAGGCCACGACCCCTCCCCCCAGCGCCAGGCTGGGGGACCTCAGGCTGCGCCCCCCACCCTGGTGTTGGGCCAGGGGACCTAAGGCCATGCCCCACGCCACGGCACTGGGCCAGGGGTCCTGAGGGTGTGCTGGGGGTCCTGAGGCTGCATCCCCCACCTGGTAGGGCTTGACGGGGGCCCTGAGGCTGCACCCCCCCAACCCAGCGCTGGGCCAGGGGACTTGAAGCTGTGCCCCCCGCCTGGCGGCTTGATGGGGGTGGGGCCAGCCGGGTCTGGATCTCGCCCAATGGGGGTGGGGCCAGCCAGGTCTGGGTTTTGCATGATTTCGAGGCGTATGCGGGTGGGTGGGGACTTCACTCTGGGTCCCGTGGCGCACCTCAGACTCTGACAGGAGGAAGATTTTCATATACGTTTTACTAATTTTCCTTCATCTCTGACATTTCTATTATAGAGAAAGGGCAAATAGCAATATAAAGTATTTCCTCTAATTAGTTCCCTTTTAATGTGCACGAATTTCATGCACTGGGCCACTAGTATCATATGAACCTAACTAGAAAAAGTAAAGAAAACTTAACCTATTCTATATAGGGGTATCATTAACTACAAAAGAAAAAAATTGCAAGTAAATTGTTTGAAAAGCCCCTCAAATCATCATGTACAGTTTGCTTTTAAGATAACTTGTGAACCACACATTCCCTTGCAAAAACCTAACAAGTCCTTTTAAGATTAAATTTGTAGTACTCACTCCAGGATAGAAATTATACTATGTATACCACTGCTTCTAAAAAACGAGCTCCAAATTCCCAGGCACCTCTCTTAAATTAGCAGAGGGTGAACATTTCTTGGTATTCCTAGTGGTGGCAATTGTGTATTTCCTGGTATTGTTTTGTTAAAAAAAATTTTTTTTCATAATAGCCATCATTCTACCTAATTTATGTTGAGCAAAGTAAGGTTTGATTTTAGAAATATTAACAAAGGGATAATAGAAAGCAATCTGCATAAAGTTTCTTTAAAATGCAGTTTTAAAAATTTAAATGGGTTACACTAGAAGAAAAATAGTTCTTGAAGGAGAAAGAC
Organism: Myotis yumanensis; assembly: GCF_028538775.1. NCBI lineage: Eukaryota > Metazoa > Chordata > Mammalia > Chiroptera > Vespertilionidae > Myotis > Myotis yumanensis. The sequence continues at coordinate 46,849,520 of NW_027223760.1, read as the reverse complement.
ATGCTGCCTTCATGAGTATGTAAGACATTCACTCTGAATCTCTGCAACAGAACTATAATTAGGTCATGTGAAGCATTTCAATACATTGCTCAGTCCCAAGTGGGCTCAAGTCCTTTCTTCTGCAGGAAGGATTAAAATGAAGGTGCCTTTCTCTTTCCTGTTGCAAGACAAACTGCTTCTATTTTCAGATTAAACACAAATAACCTTCAAGCAGTCAGTCCTGATACAAAGAAGGAAAAGGAAAACTAATTTAAAAAGAGTATGAAAATGCCTCTTTTTGTTTGTTTTTAAATATGTTTTTTTAATTGATTTTAGAAAGGAAGGGAGAGGGATAGAGAGACAGAAACATTAATGAGAAACATTGATGGGTTGCCTCCTGTACATTAAACATTGCAGTGGGGATCAAACCTGCAATCCGGGCATGTGCCCTGACTGAGAATCAAAGCGGTGACCTCTGACACTCAACCACTGAGCCACACCAACTGGGCTGAAAGTGCCTCTTTTGCATCTGTACATACTATTGCTATCAAAATATCACTAAAGAAATGCAAAACAGCCCAGCATACAAACGATACCACTTTGATTCCATGTATAAAGTGATAGTACCTTCAAAACTGTTTCAGAAAAGACTATGACAAAGGAGTTATGAAAGAAGTATTTTTTTTTCCTCACAATGAAAATAGCTCCCCCCTCCATCAAATTATATAGGTAAAACACGTTCATTGTTAAAAAGTGAAAAAATGAGTACTTATTTACCCAAATATAATGTAACTGTTAAAATTTTAAGACACTCAGGGAAAGGAGAGGATATTTCCAATTCCTTTTAATACCAACCTCTCTTTAGTGACCCATGAGTGTAGCCTGGGAGAAAGGGGGAAAAATAGCTAGAGAATGCCTTTAGGATTCTCAGACCCTTCTCTTCATTTCAGTTTCCATGCTACTTACTCAGCTGTTCTTACCTGGAGATCAAGACCTAGGCTATCCTGATGTGTACTTTGACCTAAGAGGAAGGCACCTGGAGTAGGTTAAACCTTATGCTAACTGGGGTAGCCAACTAAGGCAAAGTCCAGCATATGGATTTCCTACCAGAAAAAGAGCCTGAGCCTTCCTGAATTCTAAATTGGAAAGCGGGAGTCTTCAGATGACTTTCATAGCAGTGCAATGTTTGGTTTCCCCTTTATTTACTCAGGTGTACTCACACAATCCACTCCTACAGCCTGTCCACAGTCCATGAGGCCCATTACTTACTAGTTTCTCTGCTCTTTTTTGGGACTTCAATAAATTGAACACACTGCTCTCAGCCATCACCCTAATTAGTCTAATACATCATCTTGTTTTTATTTTTTTTTGTAGCGGTTACCATTCTCAAAAATTGTGTTCATTTATTTTTAAACTTATTTGTGTGTCTCTCTCTATCCATGATGAAACATAAGCCCCTAGAAGGCAGGAGTTTAACTTTGTTCCTCACTGAATCTCTAAGCTCCTAAAACATTGTCTGGCAGAGCAGTTAATCAGTTTTGTAGAATGAATGAATGAAGTAGATCTTACCATTTATAAACTAATCACCTGGAGGAAAAAGCTAAACTAAAATGTGTCAATAAGAAATTACAGAGATATAATATTATACACGGTGCAGATCATTAACTGAATAGAAACCTTAGCTAAAATAAACACTGCACCTTGGGAACATAAATTTTAAAAAGTGCTAATTATGTAGGCTTAATACAATTACATAGCAGGCCATGTGAAACTCTAGCATAGACAGAATAATCCAAAAATTGATCAGGGTCAAAGAAGATACAAAAATGAATTTTAAAAAAGTATTGTTTACATTGAAGTAAAAAAACCCCAAATATTGTTTTTTTGTTTTTAAAAATTGTTATGAAACTCACATAACTTAAAATTAACCATTTTAAAGTGTACGATTCACTGGCCTCTAGTACATTCACAATGTTGTACAACCACCACCTGTATCTAGTTCCAAAACAATCTCATTACCCCAAAAGAAACCCCATAACCGTGAAGTAGTCACATTCCTTCTTCCTCCCAGCCCCTGGCAACCACTAATGTACTTTTCGTTTCTATGGATTTATTTACTCTGGACATTTCATATACATGGAGTTATTCAATATGTCTCCTTTGTATCTGGCTTTTTTCACTTAGCATAATATTTTTGAGATTGATCCATATTTTTAGCATGTGTTAGTACTTCAGTTCTCTTTATGGCTGAGTAATATTCCATTGTGTATATATATCTCATATTTTATTTATCCATTTATCTGTTGATAGACATTTTGGCTGTTTTTAATTTTTGGCTATTGTGAGTAATGTTGCTGTAAGTATTTGTATATAAGTATTTATTTATGAAAGTAGTGCTTTTTACATTATGAAATAGTAGACAAAAATAAAGCCAATATCAGCTGGTGTAGCTCGGTGGCTGAGCATCAACCAGAAGATCATGGTTTGATTCCTGGTCAGGGCACATGCCTAGAATGTGGGCTTGATCCCCAGTAGGGGACATGCAGGAGGCAGCCAATTGATGACTCTCTCATCATTGATGTTTCTATCTCCTCTCCCTCTCCCTTTCTCTCTGAAGTCAATTTAAAAAAATCCAATATGGATTAAAAATAAAAGTACAAAACTAGCAAACTATCTAAATTATTGAAATGTTCACCAATAGGTAAGAAATATGTCGATCATATGTTCTGACTTGGGAAAGATGTTCATGATATACCATTAACCTGAAAACATATTTTTGCAGAACTCAATATACTATATGATCTTACTTTTGCATTAAAAATTCTGCATACATATGTTTGCTTAAGTCTGGTAGCATAAAAAAAGAAACTTACCTCTGATGAGTAAAATCAGGAAGGAGGAAATTTTTTAGCAATAAATATTCATTATAAATTTTAGTTTATGCATAAAAATAGAAAAAAAATAGTAATAGTAAAGAAAATCACTCATATCCACAATTATAATTTTGGTATATAGCAAACTCCTTCAAATATACAGTTTTTTCCTATATAATTAGTGTCAAACTGTTCTGTAAATATTTTTGCTTAACATAATAGTTTATTATAGTTATATTATATTCATTTAGATGTTAAATCTATTGATGAGTATCATTATTTTAAAAATTTACTAATAAAATTAAGATATCTTGATGAAAAGACCTAAATGACTTTCAGATTACTCACATCAACATTATTACTAGAATATTATTGTTTAAATGTCTTCTGACTAAATTATTATATCAATTATTACATTATAATTTCTATGTACCGGTTGTCAAAAGGTAGGCAGTATAGCAAAAAGAGATTCTTAGATTTTTAAGTCATAAGAATCAGGTTCAGCTCACTTTGGTCCAGATAGGATATTCAACTATTTTCTGGTTTATCTTCCTCATTTAAAACAAGAAGGGGTCATAATTGTCATTTCAAGGTTACTATGTGAATTCAACAACCACATTAAAGTGTTAGGACATCAGCTTTCTCTCTATGTATACTTAATCTGAATAAATATTAAACAATCTAAAGAATCACAAAAGGTAAAGAAACGTAACTCTTTTAATTCTAAGAAACTCAGTTCTTTTCCCCATTTGCAAAGTATAGCAGCCCCCAAACTGCTGGGAATTCATGGGAAAAAGAAAACTAACAATACAATTAAACACAAAGAAGAGTTATAAAACTTCTTTTAGAATCAAGTTAGCACTGAACATCAAATCAGAATCATTTGAGGAGGAAAAATTTATTTTGTCTTATAATTTCTCTATCTAAGAAATATCTATTGGTGCCCACTGTGCACCAGTGTGTTAGACACTGAAAATACACTGTTAAAATAAGGCAGTTAAGACCTTGGTCTTTGTGGAGTTGACAATTTAATAAGAGAGAAAGGAAATAAATAAGTAAACAAACATAAAAATAATTATAGCACATGATAAATGCTAAGAGGGACAAACAGGATATTATAGTAAAGAATAATGAAAGGAGAGGGACTTATTTTAGAAAGAATGATTAAAGACTGCCTGTCTGAAAAAGTGATCTTGAGTTAGCCAAGAGAAAAATTGGGATATTTCAGACATAGAAAATAGCAAATGCAAAGTCTTGATGTAGTCTAGGTATGATAATTAAAGCAAAGTGTGTTAAGAAAAAATGTTTGAGATAAAGTTGAAGAGGTGAGTAATAGCCAGACGATAAAAGGTATTATATCTGAGTAAATAGTTTGGATTTTATTTTAAGTACCATAAAAAGTTACTAAGGGATTTAAGTAATATGACCTCATTTTAATTTAAAATTGTCACTCTGGCTTCTGTGTACAAGATGGGATTCTAAGGAAACCAGAATAGAAGGAAAGAGACAAGTATGAAAAAACTATTACATTAGCTCATATGAGAAGTGAGAGTGGCAAGGGCCTAGGGAGGTAGGAGTGGAAATTGGGAGGAGTAAATTGATTTAGGTTATAGTTTTGGAGGTAAAACTGTCAGGATTGCCAGGTTGTTTGGATGTAAGAAGAGATGGGAAATCAAGAATGCATGAGTTGTTTATGCTAGAACAACTAAATAAATGGAGGTAATATTTACTCAGACAAGAAAGACTCTCTATGTCCATGATAATAAGTTCAATTACATCACAGAAAGGAAGGAAGTCACACTTAGATGGGCTAAAGAATGAATGGAGGAATTTGGGAGGAATTCGGAAGGGGCAACTATTAAGTTGGTTTTTCCCATATGAAAATGGGAGATATGGTCTACAACTGCAGGGGACAGGGACAGGGCTAGGGAAGAGTGGTCAATGGAAAGACTAGCTGTTTTTGCTTTTTATGACAGGATTTACCAAAGCATGTTTGTTGACAAGAACAATCCAGAAGACAGAGAGAGACTGAGGAACAGGAGGACTGGAGTCTTGGATTAGTAGGAGTGGTTAGGATTCATACCACATACCAGCATCTCTTTTTATGTGTAAGTAAGCATACTCACATTTGTTAGAGGAAAGCTTAGACCTTCAGGGTTTCTAAATGTATTTTTATACTTATGGCTATGTAGATGACTGGATATTTACCATTGCAAAAAAAGACCACACAAACTGGGCTTTAAACAAGAAAAAAATCCTATCTAATAAAAGGGAAACATGGTTATTAGCTGTACCTCCGCTACCCTTCCCATTGGCTAATGAGGGAGATATGCAAATTAACTGCCAACCAAGATGGCGGCCGGCAGCCAGGGAGCTTGAAGCTAACAGGAGGCTTGCTTGCTTCAGTGAAGGAGGAAGCCAACGTTCCCCGCCTGCTGCTGCCGGCCTCTGAGCTTGCAGTTTGAAACATTGTTACAAATAGAGAAGCTAAACAAAACCCCAGAAACCTGCTTTCAGCCAGCTGGGATCTAAGAGCTGGAGTTGAAACAGTGTTTCGATTACAGAACCCAAACAAACCAGATACCTGCTTTCAGCAGCCGAGGACTCAGAGCTGGAGCCAAGCCTCAAAGCTAAAGCTGGCCCAGAATAAAAAAAAAAAAAAAGAAAAAAAGGATAGGTTGGGAGCTTCAGTCACCCGCCAGCCTGAAAACGGCCCTCGGCCCCTCACCCAGATTGGCTAGGCACCCCAGTGGGGACCCCCAACCTGAAGGGGGTGTGACCAGCTGCAAACAGCCATCAGCCCCTCACCCAGGCTGCCAGGCACCCAAGCGGGACCCCCACCCTGATCCAGGACACCCTTCAGGGCAAACCAGCCTGCCCCTTCCTGTGCACCAGGCCTCTATCCTATATAGTAAAAGGGTAATATGCCTCCCAGCACCGGGATCAGCAGAGCCGTGAGGCCTCCCGGCACCAGGATCAGCGTGACAGGGGGCAGCGCCCAAACCCTCTGATCGCCCTGCGGCTCTGTGTGTGACAGGAGGCGGGGCCACAACCTCCCTATCTGCCCTGCTCTGTTAGTGACAGGGGAAGGTGCCCCAACCCCCTGATCAGCCCTGCTCTGTGCCTGATAGGGGGGAGCTCCCCAACCCACTGATCGCCCTGCGGCTGTGTGTGTGACAGGGTGCGGCGCCCCAACCCCCCCTTCCCCACGGGCCCTGCTCTGTGTGTGACGGGGTAGAGCCATAACCTCCCCATCGGCACTGCCCTGAGTGTGACAGTGGCGGCGCCCCAACCCCCTGATCGGCCCTGCTCTGTGGGTGATAGAGGGCGGTGCCCCAACCCCTCCCCCCCACGGGCCCTGCTCTGTGTGTGACGGGGTAGAGCCATAACCTCCCCATCGGCCCTGCCCTGAGTGTGACAGGGTGCGGCGCCCCAACCCCCTGATCCGCCCTGCTCTGTGACAGGGGGTGGTGCCCCAACTCCCCTGATTGGCCCTGCTCTGTGCGTGACAGGGGAGAGCTCCCCAACCCCCTGATCGACCCTGCTCTGTGCGTGACAGGGTACGGAGCCCCAATCCCCCTGATGGGCCCTGCTCTGTGAGTGACAGGGGGCAGTGCCCCAAACCCCTGATTGGCCCTGCTCTGTGGGTGATGGCGGTGGCGCCGAAACCTCCCCATCGACCCTGCCTTGAGTGTGACAGGGGGCGGTGCCCCAACCCCCCAATCGGCCCTACCCTGAGTGTGACTGAGGCTGGCATCGCAACCTCCCGATCCGCCCTGCTCTGTGCATGACAGGGGGCGGTGCCCCAACTCCCCAGTCGGCCCTGCTCTGAGCCTGACCAGGGGCTGCACCTAGGGATTGGGCCTGCCTTCTGCCACCTGGGAGCAGGCCTAAGCCAGTAGGTCATTATCTCCCAAGGGGTCCCAGACTGCGAGAGAGCACAGGCCAGGCTGAGGGGACCCCCCCCCTGCCCCCTGAGTGCACAAATTTTTGTGCACTGGGCCTCTAGTTTAATATAAAATCCATATAAATTTTTAATTAAAAAAATACACCTTACCTCTCGTTTGTCTAATGCAGCATACTCGGCTTCTATTTCTTCAGCTTCAGGATCTCGTGAGAATACCATCTGGGATTCCAGATTAAGGGCCAAATCTTTGTGGTGTTGCTTTTCAGCACAATCACAAGGAGTATCTTTATTCTCATTCTCAGCAAACAAGTCTCCTCCATGTTTTACTAAAAGCTAAAAAAGATTTTTTTAAAAATTTGCAATGATAGATTTAAATAAGTTATTTTCATGTTAAAAATATAAAACATTTAATAAATGAAACACAACAAAAATGCAATATTAGTTCATAAATGACAATAAAAGTTATTTAGGTATTAGTTGCTTCTCATTTTAAGATTGGCAATTCTTGTTTATTAGTATTAAGATAATTTCCTTTTGGTTAAAAATAAGCTACACCACCACCAATTTCTTAAATTTTAAAAATAAAGTCCTTTTTAAAATTAATTTTCAGAGAGAGAGAATGAGAGAGAAAAGAAATATTGATTTGTTGTTCCACTTATTTATCCATTCACTGGTTGATTCTTCTATGTGCCCTGACAGGAGATCAAACCTGCAACTTTGGTGTATGGAGACAACACTCTAACCAACTGAGCTACCTGGCCAGAGCTTAAAAAGAAATTCTTAAGCATTCTGCCCAAAAATAAAATTTTACTTATCAATAAAATAATTTATAGTTATTCAATGCTTTCACTTTTATAAATTTCTAGGAATCATTATTAAACAGAAAGGATACCAGTGATACTGTTACTTTAACCACAAATACCTGGATATCCTGACATAGTGAACAAAAATTTTCATTTGTGTCATTCCTTATTCAGTCAAACACTGAAATGAAATTAGGATGAGCAAGTCACTGAAGCAAAACCGTTTTCAATATTCCTCGAAATAGGTGATAAAGGCTCCTGGTCAAGATAGCAGCATAGGTGAATGTGGTACACATGTCCTCTCACAACGATATCAAAATTACAACTAAACAATTATCATTGAGAACAGCCTGAAATCTAGTGGAATAACTATGGATGTAAAGAAGAAGCCACATCCATACTGGTAGGAGGGGCAGGCTGGTCCCATACCCACATGTAGCAGATAAAAGTTGGGAGAGATATCTTAGTTATAGAGGCTCCCCTGAGAGTGAAGGGTTGCAGCCCCACACCAAGCCCTCTAGCCCAGGGTTCCTTTGCCAGAAAGAGAAATCCCCATAACTTCTGGCTGTAAAAACCAGTGGGGATTGAGGCTCAGGCTGCTGAAGTCCCAGCAGTTCTCTTAAAGGGCCCATGCATGGACTTGGACTCACTCCCTAGGGCAGTGGTCGGCAAACTCATTAGTCAAGAGAGTCAAATATCAACAGTACAACGATTGAAATTTCTTTTGAGAGCCAAATTTTTTAAACTTAAACTATATAGGTAGGTACATTGTTATTAACTTAACTAGAGGCCCGGTGCACAAAAATTTGTGCACTGGGGGGGAGAGGGGGAATCCCCATGCCCGGCCTGTGCCCTCTCGCAGTCTGGGACCCCTCGGGAGATAACGACCTGCTGGCTTAGGCCTGCTCCTGGGTGGCAGAGGGCAGGCCCAATCCCTAGGTGCAGCCTCTGGTCAGGCTCAGAGCAGGGCCGATTGGGGAGTTGGGGCGCCGCCCCCTGTCATGCACAGAGCAGGGTGGATCGGGAGGTTGTGATGCCACCCGCAGTCACGCTCAGGGTAGGGCCAACTCGGGGGTTGGGGCACTGCCCCCTGTCACACTCAAGGCAGGGTCGATGGGGAGGTTGCGGCGCCACCCCGTCACGCACAGAGCAGGGCCGATCAGGGGGTTGGGGCGCTGCCCCCTGTCACTCACAGAGCAGGGCCCATCAGGGGGATTGGGGCTCTGTACCCTGTCACACACAGAGCAGGGTTGATTAGGGGATTGGGGAGCTCCCCCCTGTCACGCACAGAACAGGGCCGATCAGGGGGCTGAGGAGCTCTCCCCTGTCACTCACAGAGTAGGGCCGATAGGGGAGCTGGGGCACCGCCCCCTGTCACAGACAGAGCAGGGCGGATCAGGGGGTTGGGGCGCTGCACCCTGTCACACTCAGGGCAGGGCCGATGGGGAGGTTATGGCTCTACCCTGTCACACACAGAGCAAGGCCCGTGGAGGGGGGTTGGGGCGCCACCCTTTATCACCCACAGAGCAGGGCCAATCAGGGGGTTGGGGCGCCACCACTGTCACACTCAGGGCATGGCCGATCAGGGGGTTGGTGGGCCACACCCTGTCAAACACAGAGCCGCAGGGCAATCAGGGGATTGGGGAGCTCCCCCCTATCAGGCATAGAGCAGGGCTGATCAGGGGGTTGGGGCACCTTCCCCTGTCACGAACAGAGCAGGGCAGATAGGGAGGTTGTGGCCCCGCCCCCTGTCACACACAGAGCCGCAGGGCGATCAGGGGGTTTGGGCGCTGCCCCCTGTCATGCTGATCCTGGTGCCAGGAGCCTCACGGCTCTGCTGATCCCGGTGCTGGGAGGCATATTACCCTTTTACTATATAGGATAGAGGCCTGGTGCACGGGTGGGGGCCGGCTGGTTTGCCCTGAAAGGTGTCCTGGATCAGGGTGGGGGTCCCCACTGGGGTGCCTGGCCAGTCTGGGTGAGGGGCTGAGGGTTGTTTTCCAGAAGCGGGTGACTGAAGCTCCCAACCTATCCTTTTTTTCTTTTCTTTTTTTTTTTTTTATTCTGGACCAGCTTTAGCTCTGAGGCCTTGCTGCTGAAAACATCGATACAATGTTGCGGTCTGGCTGGCTGCACCTGGCTGACTGACAGCCGGTTTCTGGGGTTTTGTTTAGCTTCTTATTTGCAACATAGTACATAGTTGCATAGAGTTGCAGCTGAGAGGCCGGCAGCGGCAGGCGGGGAACATTGGAGTTTGCCGTCACTGGAGCAAGCAAGCCTCCCTGCTCGCTTCAGTGCATGGCTGCTGGCCGCCATCTTGGCTGACAGTTAATTTGCATAAGGACATGCTGATTAGCCAATGGGAAGGGTAGCGGTCGTACGCTAATTACCATGTTTCTCTTTTATTAGTGTAGATTAGGGTACTCATAAGCTGGCCTTTGCTAAAAACGTCCTCAATCTGACTGAGATACATTTGCTGACGTCAACCCCTTCCAACTCTCCCATCCACACTCGTCTTGTATACTTGTTTTCATCTATCTCAGTGGTCGGCAAACTCATTAGTCAACAGAGCCAAATATCAACAGTACTTCTTCAAAATAGACTCGCCCACGCCAAAAACCGACTTCTGTGCATGGGCCACGAAGTTTCAATCGCACTGTACGTGTGTGCCCGCACGTGGTATTTTGTGGAAGAGCCACATTCAAGGGGCCAAAGAGCCACATGTGGCTTGCGAGCCGCGGTTTGCCGACCACTGCCCTAGGGCAGCACCTTGAAAGGTACCAGGGACATATGGGAAGAAACTGAATTGTCTTGCCTGAGGGCGAGGTAAGTGGGGCAGCTTTTTGCCAGACAGATTCAAAGTTAGTTAGGGCTTTTTATTTTGATGTAGTCCCATTTGTTTATTTTCTCTTTAGTTTCCATTTACCTAAGAGCTGTATCAGTGAAGACACTGCTTCAGCATATGTCTAAGATTTTGCTGCCTGTCAATTCCTCTAATATTTTTATGGTTTCCCATCTTACACTTAAGTCCTTTATCCATTTTGAGTTTATTTTTGTGTATGGCGTAAGCTGGTGGTCTAGTTTCATTTTTTTGCATGTATCTGTCCAATTTTCCCAACACCATTTCTTGAAGAGACTGTCTTGACTCCATTGTATGTTCTTTGTCAAATATTGAGCATAGTGGTTTGGGTCAATTTCTGGGTTCTTTATTCTATTCCATTAGTCTATATGTCTGTTCTTGTGCCAGCACCAGGCAATTTTGAGAGCAGTGGCTTTGTAATACAGCTTGATATCTGGTATTGAGATCCCACCTACTTATTTCTTCTTTCTCAGGATTGCTGCAGCTATTTGGGTATTTTGTTTTTTTTATTCCAGATGAATTTTTGGAGAGTTCGTTCTAGGTCGGTGAAATATGCCACTGGTATTTTAATGGGGAGTGCATTGAATCTATATATATTGGTTTGGGTAGTATGGACATTTTAGTGATGTTGATTCTACCAATCCATGAACACAGTATGAACCATCAACAAAACAACAAGAAAGCACATTTCATGGGAGAACATATTTGCCAATGTTGTCACTGATAAGGGCTGAATTTCCAACATTTACAGGAAACTCATACAACTTAACAAAAGGAAGATAAACAACCCAATCAAAAAATGGGCAATGGACCTAAATAGATACTTTTCGAAAGAGGACATATGGAAGGCCAAGAGGCATGAAAACATGCTCAAAGTCACTAATCATCTGAGAGATGCAAATCAAAATGACAATGCGATACCATCTCACACCTGTCAGAATGGCTATCATCAACAAATCAACAAATGACAATTGCTGGCAAGGATGCGGAGAAAAAGGAACCCTCGTGCACTGCTGGTGGGAATGCAGACTGGTGCACCCATTGTGGAGAACAGTATGGAGTTTCCTCAAAAAACTAAAAATGGAACTCCCATTTGACCCATGATCCCACTTCTAGGACTATATCCCAAGAAACTAGAAACACCAATCAGAAAGGATATATGCACCTCTATGTTCATAGCAGCACAATTTATCATAGCTAAGATTTGGAAACAGCCTAAATGCCCATCAGCAGATGAGTGGATTAAAAAACTGTGGTAAAGGATTGGAACCAAGATGGCAGCGTAGGTAAACGCCTGTACTTGCTGCCTCCCACAACCACATCAAAATTACAACTAAAATACAGAACAACTATCATCCAGAACCACGGGAAAACTGGCCGAGTGGAATTACTACAACTAGACAGGTAAAGAAGAAAGTGCATTAAGACTGGTAGGAGGTGTGCAGACACGGAACAGGCTGGTCTGGCACCCAGGTGTGCCGCTTTTTTCATTGGGAGGGAGATCGCCTCTTTGGAGGCCGTCTGGAGGAGTAAGGAGTTCCAGCCCCACACCAGACCCCCTGCCCAGAGTTCCAGAGAAGTCCCTATGGGCAGTAAGAACTACGAACTATAAAAAGAAGTGTGGACTGGGGCTGAGTGACACAGCTGCTAGAGACCCAGCTGCTCCTCTTAAAACAGCGGTTCTCAACCTGTGGGTCACGACCCCTTTGGGGGTCGAACGACCCTTTCACAGGGGTCGCCTAAGACCATCAGAAAACACATATATAATTACATATTGTTTTTGTGATTAATCACTATGCTTTAATTATGTTCAATTTGTAACAATGAAAATACATCCTGCATATCAGATATTTACATTATGACTCATAACAGTAGCAAAATTATAGTTATGAAGTAGCAATGAAAATAATTTTATGGTTGGGGGTCACCACAACATGGAGAACTGTATTAAAGGGTCACAGCATTAGGAAGGTTGAGAACCACTGTCTTGAAAGGTCGGCACCTTGAACTGAATTACAAGCTCCCGGGGACCCAGACAAATACAGGGAGAAACTGGACTGTCTGGTATTGGGGCAGAAACGTGGGGGTGGCTTTCTTCCAGATGGAGGTGCTCGCAGCAGTCATTGTTCCTGTGCTGGGACCTCCCCGGTGCAGGGTGGACTGGCAGACATTTCTGTTAGCTCCACCCTGGAGATTCTCTGAGACCTCGCCCCACCCAATTTACAATCCCAACCAAGCCATGTGCAGTGGCTTTTACATATTAATGGCTTGTCCTTTCTCAGCCTAAAACTTGTCAAACAAGCTGCAACTGGGTAAGGGAGCCCCAAAGCTATCAATAAAAGGCCCAAGGCCAGTACCAGCACCAGCCTGCCTTGCTTCACCACTGGGCCCTCAGTCTGGGCACTTCCAAACCCAATACAAAGAGGAGGAATCTGCAGATCTCCCTGTAGCTCCTGTTGGGTGGTCCCAGGCAGTGGCTGACTTTGCACCTCCTTGGAGACCCAAGAGCCAGTGTATCCAGTGGTCAGTGTGAGACCATACCAGATTACAACTCTTCACATCCATAAGTGACACACTCAAGGGGCAGACTTAGCACCAAAGCCCCGCTGAAGCAAGTCCTGCCCCATAAGGGTGTCTCCTGCACAGAAGCTCTCCCACTGTAGTCGAAGCTGGTCCACACAGCTAATTGGCCTGGAGGTCAATTCCTTCCAGTAACACCAACAGCAATCAAGGCTCAACTACAACAAGACTGTGCACACAGCCCACGAAGGGGTGCACCAAGAGTCTCCACCACAGGTGATTGAGGATGCTGAGCCACTGGGCCCTATAGGACACCTACTACACAAGGTGACTCTATCAACTCAAGGAGATTTAGCAGCTACCCAATACATAGAAACAAACGCAAGGAAGCAACCAAAATATGGAGACAAAGAAACAAGTCACAAATGAAAGAAATGGAAGAAAGCCAACTATTGGATATAGAGTTCAAAACCACAGCTTTAAGGTTACTCAAGAATCTTCTAGAAACCTCCGAGGAACTTATTGAGACCTTCAAGGATCTTAGTGAGAATGCCAATAAAATGGAAAAGGACCAGTCAGAAATTAAGCATACACTGACTGAAATAAAGAATAATATATAGAGATCCAATAGCAGACTAAAGGGTCCCAAGAATCAAGTCAATGATTTGAAATACGAGAAGGCAAAAAACACCTAACCAGAAGAGCAAAAAGAAAAAAGAATCCAAAAATATGAAGATAGTGTAAGGAGCCCCTGGGACAACTTCAAGCGTACCAACATCCCAATAATGGGGGTGCCAGAAGAAGAGAGAGAGCAAGATATTGAAAACCTATTTGAAGAAATAATGACAGAAAACTTCCCCTACCCGGTGAAAGAGGACCACACCAAGACACATCATAATTAAAATGCCAAGGGCAAAAGACAAAGAGAGAATCTTAAAAGCAGCAAGAAAAAAAGTTAGTTACCTACAAGGGAGTACCCATATGACTGTCGGCTGATTTCTCAACAGAAACTATGCAGCCCAGAAGGGAGTGGCAAGAAATATTCAAAGTGATGAATAACAAGGACCTACAATCAAGATTACTCTACCCAGCAAAGCTCTCATTTAGAATTGAAGGTCATACAAAGAGCTTCACAGACAAGAAAAAGCTAAAGGAGTTCATCATCACCAAACCAGTATTATATGAAATGTTGAAGGGTATTCTTTAAGAAGAGGAAGAAGAAAAAGGTAAATATAAAAAATTATGAACATCAAAGTGACAACTAATGCATATCTATCAACAAGTGAATCTAAAAATCAAATGAATAAAAAATCTGATGAACAGAATAAACTGGAGAATAGAATAGAATCAGGGGCATGGAAATGGAACAGACTGACGATTCTCAGAGAGAAAGGGTTGTGGGGGGTGTGGGAAGAGATTAGACAAAGATCTTATATGCATGTATGCTATACCTATGGACACAGACAATAGGGTGGCAAAGGCCTGGGGTAGGGTGGGAACCAGGTGGAGGGGAGCTATGGGGGGGAAAAGAGGGACATCTGTAATAATCTCAACAAGAAATAAAGGAAGAAAGGAAGAAAGGAAGGAAGGAAGGAAGGAAGGAAGGAAGGAAGGAAGGAAGGAAGGAAGGAAGAAAAGAAAGAAAGAAAGAAAGAAAGAAAGAAAGAAAGAAAGAAAGAAAGAAAGAAAGAAAGAAAGAAAGAAAACAAGCTCAGATCCAAGGAGTAGAATTAATGACTGTAAAAACAACAACAAAAATAACAACTGTGGTACATCTACACAATGGAATACTACACTGCTGTAGAAAGGAGGAATTCTTACCATTTGCAACAGCATGGATGAACCTGGAGAGCATTATGCTAAGCAAAATAAGCCAGTCAGAGAAAGATAAATATCACATGATCTCACTCATTTGTGGAATATAATAAACAACATAAACTGATGAACAAAAACAGATCAGAGACAGAGAAGCATTGATCAGACCATCAAACCTCAGAGGGAAGGTGGGGAAGGGTGGGAGAAGGGGGAGAGATCAACCAAAGGAGTTGTATGCATGCATATAAGCCCAACCAATGGACACAGACACCAGGGGGGTGAGGGCATGAGTGGGGGGTGGGGGGTGGAGGAACAATGGGGGGATAAGGACACATGTAATACCTTAATCAATAAAGAAAAAAAAGTAGTTAGGGGTGAGGCATGAGATTCCGCATTTCCAACAACTTCCCAAATGATTGATACCAACACCAGTCTTAGGATCATTCTTCACAGAGCAAGACCTTAAGAAACACCGCTTTAGAATTACTGTCCTACACTACAACCATTAAGCTAATTTTAATGTATCTTCTTTTAATAGCACTTTTCCAATCAAACATTTTCAGTGACTCAATTTTCTATAAATAAATCCCAAATTCTTGACCTTGGCATTTAGTTTCTTTTCCTTGTTATGGACTCTATCTTCATTTTACATGATCTGTCTTATCATTCCTTCTACAAAATACTTCAATCTATATGTTTGAGACCTAGAACAGTGCTTCACAGAACTGTAATGTGCAAAAAAATTACCCAGAGAACTTGCTTAAAACATTCCTGGAGTCTACTCCCTAGAGATTCTGACTTTGAATCGGGAGGTCTGGTGGGCTATATTTATAACTAGAGGCCCGATACATGAAGATTCATGCAAGAATAGGCCTTCCTTCCCTTGGCTGCCGGTACCACCTTCGCTCTGGCCGGAGCCGCCTTTCCTCCTTCCCACGCTGCCCAGAGGCCCGGATTGGCTGGGGCAGTGTGGAACACAAGCGTCCCGCCCCACCCACAGCAGCTCGGTGCCTGCCTATGCAAATTAATCCATCTTTGTTGGGTTAATTTGCATACTCACTCCTGATTGGCTGGAGGGAGTCTCGAAGGTACAATTTGCATCTTTCTCTTTTATGAGTGTCAATAAGCTCCCAGTAGTTACTGATGCTACAGGTCTGAGGGCGATATTTTGAGTAGCCTCCTCTGAATACTTAAAGTGAAATCATACCCACTCAAACCTTACTACTATTACCAGAAAGGGGATCTGGGTGTGGATTCTTGACTTCATGCAGGAAAGACTTCACAACACGAGTCCAGGTGAATTTTAGAGGACATTTATAAAGACTGAGGACAGTGAAACAAGAAAGGGTTAGGGAAGTGAGCCTAGGCTAGTCTGCTTTGGCTCATTAAGAAGTCAGAGAAAAGGGAACCTTGGGGAGAATCTCAGGGGGTTTGCCTGGGATGAACTACCACTGCCCATTGCTGTCCTGGTTGCAAGTCTCATGGTGTCCTTTAGAGTTTAGGAGGTGTATGCCTGTGGGGAAAGAATAGAGGGAGGGGAGAGGTGCTGGAGTGCTCCCGGGATGAGGAGCTTGAACCACTGCCTAAATGATTTATATGGCCCTTAGCAGTATAATATTCTGGAGGCAATATCTTTCTTGATTAAAAATTAGAAAACTGAGTCCCAGATAGGCAGAGTTACTCCACCGCTGAGCTGGGACCACAAATTCTGTATTCTTTTCAGTTTTAAAATTCCAGGTATTAAAAATACAATATAATTAGGTAAAACTCTTCAGTCTGACCTATGAATGGTTTTTATGGCTTTTCAATGAAGTGTGAAATGCTTTGATAGCTGCCAAAGTGTCAAACAGGCTCTGTGGCTGGGAAGGAAAAAGTGTGACTTAGCATCTTTGGTTTTCCAGTGACCTCTATTTGATCTGACAAGCAGCTACAATTAGAGCTGTGAATAAACAAGTAGAACAGAAGTGCACAAGAAATACCTAAGATAATACTCATTTTAAAAAGATGCTTTTCAGCCCTATCAAAAACAACAACCTCTGTCATATCAACCATTTCTTGAATCACTATGGCATGTGAAGCACTAATATAAATAAAATGAGGTCTAGTGATGAGGCTTTTCTAGGGAGTCTGCCAAAAGGAGAAAAGTCACTGGATTTTAATTGGGCCATGCTAATAGACCCAAACACCATTCCTCTCCAAAGTCCATCTCTATTGCAAAGCAGAAAAACAAAAACTCTCAACAACTAAGAAAAAAGTGTATTATTTATTGTATTAACATCTTGGAAGATGTGTTTTAAAGGAGTTCCATTTTGTATAATCTTAAAGCATACAGCACTTGTACATATTGATAATGTTATTTCATCTATTTAAAATAAGCTTCTGAAGGGTGCAGTCCTGCTCTCCTTTCCCAGTTCTTTGCGTAATGCAGGGATCCACTGCAAATTAAGGCCCCTGGGCCAAACCCAGCCTGTTGCTTGTTTCTGTATAGACCAAGAACTAAAATCTGTTTTTACATTTTAAGTGGTTGAAAAAAATAATATTTAATACTATGTGAAAAATATAAGAAATTTATGTGGGAGTGTCCATAAACAATGTTCTACTGAACACTGCTGGGCCTATTTGTTACTGTATAGTTTATGTCTCCCTTTCAGCTCCAAGGGCAGAGTTGAGCAATTGCCTAAAATATTTGCTATCTGGACTTTCACAGAAAAAAAGTTTGCTGATCCTCAGAACAATTCTTTGAAATATAAAAAAAATTAGAATTAGAAGGGCTTTATTTATAGTTTGTCCTTATTAAATGTTTAACATATAAGCATTTCCAATTTTGACACCAATACAGTCCACTATTATTTACATTACTTTTATCTCATAAATAATTTTGAATGATTAATATTTTTGAAACTCCAGATTTTCCTACTTAAGGAAGTCGTGAAAAATACCCCAAAGCGAAGGTTTAATATAAGCACCTGGTGTTAGAAAGAGTGGACAACAGAAACAAAAAGGAAGGGCTGGTAAAAAGAGACAAGGAAGAGCTCTCTTCTGCAAACAAGCAGCATGAGTTCGATGCAAACAAAACCACAAAAAAAACCCTAAAATAAAAAACAAAACAAAAAATCAGTCCAAGGTAAATCCAGGTATCAAGAGATAATGGTAGTAGCATCGTTAACAGAAACAAGGCAATCAAGAAGAGAAACAAGTGGCTAAAGAAGACTGAGTACAGTTTTGGAAATGTTGAACTTGAGAGACCTGAAAAAATCATATGGTGAAATCAACTAGGTAGGAAGCAATATAGCATCAAAGATTTCAGGGCTGGAAATTCCATTGCAATATTCTACCTATAACCACTGAAAAGTTCCCCAAACTCTATGATTGAGAGGCTCTTAACGTTGTGTGTGTGTGTACACATCTTAAGCTTACTATGAAACACAATTATTATAGGGAGAAGGAGAAGTTTTAAAGTAAATATTTCATTTCTCTGGTTCTAAATGAGCCATAGGAAACCATTTAAACTATTAAATGCACATGTGAAATTGCCAACTGACAACTTTATCAACTTTGTTCTTATGTAAACATACAGAGAGCAAAATATTTAAATAACTAGAGAAGATATATTTCCATAGATATAAGTCCTTTAAGAGTTAAAAAAACAAACAAAACAAAAAGCAGCTTGACCTTAGCCATGGAATAAAATAATCAATTTAGCCTTAAAGGCTTAGATTCTGAAATGGGATATATTTTATTACAATCATAGATTAACAGAAAATTAGTGCTAAATGGGGACTTTGAAAAATATTTTTTTTTTATTGATTTCAGAGAGGAAGAGAGGAGAGAGAAATAGAAACATCAATGATGAGAGAATCATTGATCAGCTGCCTCTTGTATGCCCCCTACTGGAGACTGAGCCCGCAATCCTTAACGGGAATCAAACCCAGGATCCTTCAGTCCATAGGTCAATGCTCTATCCACTGAGTCACACTGACTAGGGCTAAATGGGGACTTTTGAGGTAACTGTGATGGTTTCGTCTTGGATGGTTGGGAATGATAATCTCAAAGAGATTGAGTAACTCACTCAAGGTCCTACAGATAGTCACTGTGAGGACCAAGACAGTAATAAATACCTGATAATATTCTCTCACTTAAGCCAAACCCTTTATATCATGCTTGGTACCAATGAGCATTATGAAGATTAGAAAAACATTATATACAAATGTTATTATAATTGTTATTCTTTTTTAAAAAAATATATTTTATTGATTTTTTACAGAAAGGAAGGGAGAGGGATAGAGAGTTAGAAACATCGATGAGAGACAAACATCTATCAGCTGCCTCCTGCACACCTCCCACTGGGGATGTGCCCGCAACCAAGGTACATGCCCTTGACTGGATTCGAACCTGGGACCTTTCAGTCTGCAGGCCGACACTCTATCCACTGAGCCAAACTGGTTAGGGCTATAATTGTTATTCTTATGTCTAAAGGGCTAAAAACAATGATGCAGTCAAATAAGTAGTTTGGGGGGTGGGAAGGAACCCACATTTAAATTACCTATGATAGTAAACTTTATAAGAGAAGTCTAAGCCTTTCCTGTTCACTAAAGGAGTAGGACATGAAATAAAGATACATAACCACTAATACTTTAAGAAGTACACTAACATAGGTTTTTAAAAATGCATGTATTCTATGCACTAGCATTAAAAAACACAGTAAGACCTCTGGGAATTAGTTAATGTATGCTTTCCCAGGAAAATCTTCTATTTTACTTAATAGTAAGCATTACCAAAGTCATTCAGGGCGCAAGGTTGGGCTAGTGTACAGTCCAGTATCTATAATAATAAAAGTGTAATATGCTAATTAGACCAGAAGACCTTCTGGACGAAGCTGGGGCTGCAAGGGAAGCCCGGGTTCTGGGCGCCAGAGGGAAGCCAGTGTCGGCAGCTGGGGAAAGGAAGGCCTACTCTTGAATGAATTTCGTGTATCGGGCCTGTAGTATACTATAAGAGATTAAAGATAGTGCTATATGGGTAAAATAATATGCTGAAATTTGCCGATGAAAATTAGGATAAATGTAAACAAGGTATTTATAGGGCTCTATTTGGGATGTTTTACATTAAGTCTAAGAGCTCCTCTGAATATACAGAAAAATAAAAAGTCATCAAATGGTGTGGTTTATGTAATGTGATATACTGATAAATCAAACAGTTAAAACATATACAGACATTCACATGAAGCAAATCATCAGGCCTGTCAGATAGTTAAGAATAAAACCTGGCACAAATTTCATTCACTGAGGAAAAAATAATGCTGGTAAAAACACTACACTCTATTTTTTTGAACAATTTGATAAGAATGTCATTGCAAACATATTATAAAATCAACAATTACTAAAGCAATGTTTATAGAATTTTTGGCAGTAAGATATTAAGGCAGCAATTTAAGAGCATTTTACTACTATCAAGAATGAGCTATTGTCTACTCTAACTCGCTTGAGAAATATGACACAGTCCCATCAGTAATGGTGAGTCACTACAGCAGGGATTCTTTCATGGGAGGTGGGCATAGAACAATATACAAAAAGGCTTGTGTAAAAGCCTCAGGAATTCTGCCAATAACCTCCTTTCCCCTGAAACCTCTGGACATCCTTCTACCATGCTGTGAATCAATGTTAGAAAACATTGCCTGAAAAAAGTAGTTTCATGTTAATAACTGTCACTGAGTAACTAGTGGGCAAAGGTGACACAAACCCAAGAAATAAAACACTCTAGCCTTGACCGGTGTGGCTCAGTGGATAGAATGTCAGCCTGTGGACTGAAGGGTCCCGGGTTCGATTCTGGTCAAGGGCATGTACCTTGGTTTCGGGCACATCCCCGGTAGGGGGTGTGCAGGAGGCAGCTGACTGATGTTTTTCTCTCATCGATGTTTCAAACTCTCTATCCCTCTCCCTTCCTCTTTGTGAAAAATCAATAAAATATATTTTAAAAAAAAAGAAATAAAACACTCTAAAGGATTAATAAATATCATAAATAATAGCAGTAAACAAAAGATAAGGGTTTTAGAAGTGAAAAGAATTGACACTAAGATACAGTA
The DNA here is from genome assembly GCF_028538775.1 of Myotis yumanensis. Taxonomy (NCBI): domain Eukaryota; kingdom Metazoa; phylum Chordata; class Mammalia; order Chiroptera; family Vespertilionidae; genus Myotis; species Myotis yumanensis. The sequence continues at coordinate 46,828,681 of NW_027223760.1, read as the reverse complement.
AAGAACTGTCAATAACAACAACAAAAAGATACTCTAAAGAAATCATTTAAATAACTGTAATCTTTTAAACTGAGTAAGAAAATGAAGGGCATCCATATTTTTGGTATCAATTCAGAAGTATAAAGTATATATACATGAATAACATTAAGGAAATAGTAAATTTTCAGATATATAATTTAACCTGATTAGGATCTTTTTTTGTGTTGTTTTTTTTTCAACAAAGGTCTACCTTTTTGGAAAGGTAGATATTCTGTGATCTTAGGGAGAGTGCTCCCCATCATAAATATATTTACATGAAAGAACCCCTGAGTTATGTATAAATTGACATGAATGTAACTGAGAAAAACCAGTTGTAAGTAGTGATGATACTATAAAGAGAGTAATGATTTCTTTTTTTTTTTTTTTAAATATATTTTATTGATTTTTTACAGAGAGGAAGGGAGAGAGATAGATAGAGAGAAACATCGATGAGAGAGAAACATCAATCAGCTGCCTCCTGCACACTCCCCACTGGGGATGTGCCCGCAACCCAGGTACATGCCCTTGACCAGAATCGAACCTGGGACCTTTCAGTCCGCAGGCCGACGCTCTATCCACTGAGCCAAACCGGTCTCGGCGAGAGTAATGATTTCTTATCTTAATTAAGATCCTACATTATATGGCTGACCTTAACTAAGCCTGTTGTTAGATATTATATATCCATATATGAAATTATATAGAGGAAAAAGCTCAAATACAATATTCAGGAACACTTTAATACACATTAAACAGAAAAAGAAGCACATTTTAAAATTATCAATGTTTTTAAAGATACCCCAATAAATGTATTCATTAATAGTCATCCCTTGCTTAGGGAACTGATCAATTCTAGATCTATAACTATAGTTCCCATTGCCAACAGTTGCCATATCCAATATGCATAAATTTTATTATACAATGTCTACTAAAAATCAGCAAAAAAGTAAAACATGTCTCTACTAAAGCTATTACTCTCAATATTATAGTGTTAAATTGATTACTGTTATCTTCAGGGATGTTAGCAAATTTTCAATTGCTCTTGATACCATTTTATTCCCAAGGTTTGCTGTGTAACTGTGGGTTTGTTTTTAATATTTACCTAAAACAGGGGAATGACTTTATGTAAAAGAAATCCTGCTTCTTTTAGAACCACAAAAGGGACAAAAACAACTAGTTAAGTTAACTGTTAAGATAGGCAAAACATGCATGGGTTGGTTTGGCTCAGTGGTTAGAGCATCAGACTTTGAACCTAAGGGTTGTGGTCAAGGGTATGTACCTGGGTTACAGGTTCGATCCCAGCCCTCTGCCCAGCCCTGTGTCTCCCTCCCTCCCTTCTAGTCTCTCTAAAAAAATCAATGGAAAAAATATCCTTGGGTGAAGATCAAAATAAATACAATTTCAAAAAGCAAAAGAAACACTGATTATTACACATTTTCAAGACGAAAATTTTACCATGCAGATTATTTAAGACAACAAAGTTTTACCTCTACACAGGTTTTCATCCCTGAGGCAGCAGCATAGTGCAGGGGTGTGTTTTTTTTGTTATCTACAGCATCAATAGCTGCTCTCTCATATTCCCCTTGGTCAAGTTTTGCTCCTTTCCATCTTAAGATCATCTGCAGACAATCTGCTCTTCTAAAATCATCTTCCATGGGGCGTGCTAAACGAGGATGAAGGGCTCCTTCAGATATCATAATTTGAGGTCCCATACACAACAAATGCATAGATGTTTCATTGTGCACATTCCGTTTATTTGGATTTCCATCTCTACCAAAAAGAAAAGTCCTAAAGTAGTAAAGGAAAAGAAGGACAAAAATCAATTATTTCCTACTTTGAAATAAGAATACATAGAAGATAACAAATTTAAAAGATAACTATGAATATGCACATTTGATACTATACCAAAAATTCAACAAGTTGTCATTTATTGTTAATCAAACTTAAAGATTACTTTTCAGACTCTGAAATTAATATCAAAGAACCTTCTACACTGCTACATTAAAATCCACTGATCTACTTTGCATTTTGAATAATCTTTTACCCATGCATAATTTTAAAAAGTTATATACATACTGATCTTCTGAAAAGTACTGATTCACCAAGTTATGCAGATTTTCTAGATGTTGTCACATTTCATTTCAAATATTTTCTTAAAATCCTATTAGTTTATACCACCATAAATCTTACTATAATCCTGGTCATAAGAATATTTCCTTGTGCAATAATTTTTTAAAAATATATTTTTATTGATTTCAGAGAGAAAGAAAGTGGGAAAGAGATAGAAACTACAATAATAAGAGAGAATCACTGATCTGCTGCCTTCTGCACGCCCCATACTAGGGATCGGCCTCTAACCTGGGCATGTGCTCTGGCCGGGAATCGAACTGTAACCTCCTGTTTCACAGGTTGACACTCAACCTCTGAGCTAGCAGGCAGGGCCCTTGGGCAATGATTTTATAAAATTTATTTTTATTTTATTTTATTTATTTATTTATTTATTTATTTATTTATTTAAATATATTTTATTGATTTTTTACAGAGAGGAAGGGAGAGGGATAGAGAGTTAGAAACATCGATCAGCTGCCTCCTGCACACTCCCCACTGGGGAAGTGCCCGCAACCAAGGTACATGCCCTTAGACCAGAATCGAACCTGAGACCCTTGAGTCCACAGGCCGAGGCTCTATCCACTGAGCCAAACCGGCCAGGGCAGTATAAAATTTATTTTTACTTTGTGTAAGATATTATGCTAGATGCTAGAAGTACAAAAAAGACACTTTTATCACAAAGTTGCAATTTAGGTAGGCAGAGAGAAGATACAATGAGATAGTGTATGCCAAACAAGTAATAAAAACAAAAAAGAGCCGTATAAGTTTAAAAAAAAGAAAGAAAGACTGAGGTTCTTGTGAGTTGTGACAGGGTAAGAAGATAAAGCCTTCCCAGGACCTTGAAGGAAGGGTAAGATTTAGCAAAGAAAGAGAAAGTTGAGTGGAGTGGGGAAGGGATTCTGGAGCAAAGAGAGCAGCATGGACATGGTAGACAGAACACACATGGCATGTTTCAGGTATATAAAAAAGAGCAGCTTGCCCTAACCGGTTTGGCTCAGTGGATAGAGCGTCAGCCTACAGACTAAAGGGTCCCAGGTTCGATTCTGGTCAAGGGCATGCACCTTGGTTGTGGGCACATCCCCAGTAGGGGGTGTGCAGGAGGCAGCTGATCGACGTTTCTCTCTCGTCGATGTTTCTAACTCTCTATCCCTATCCTTTCCTCTCTGTAAAAAAAAATCAATAAAATATATTTTTTTAAAAAGAACAGCTTAATTTGAACAACAATTTGTATAAAATGAAATTTAAAAAGCTTGAAAGTTTTTAAGTTCTAAAAAGCTTTGAATACATGTTTAAGAATTATATTTCACTGTGTAAGCAAAGAAGTGTTTCTTTCTTTCTGTTCTAGCATTAGACTCCCATAGCTGCATAATCTACTTCTAAAAAAACTAAATTTGTTTTGGAGCTACTTTTCTATCCTTTGCTTCTTTCATGTTATAAGCTAGTAAATATCAAATTTAACTCCCTTGTAATTAAGTAAGAATCTTTGAATAAATATACTCCCTGTTACTAATACTTGAAAAGCTTTAAGTTTGTTAGTATTTTAAATTTTAAGAAAATGTTTCACTTTTAGAAAAGTCTTCTCAAGTAACTAAACCCCATTAAAAGAAAGGAAACTCAAATCTGATCATAACTAGATAAGGCAAAAGTATCTGTTTTTCAACTTCAACTAGTGAATCAGAGCTTAAGAACTTTGCTATAGGCCCCAGTCCCTGCAATTTATTGATAAGTACTTTTCTAGAATCAAAATCATTGTAGCAACAAGAATATGTGAACCAACCTCACTATTAAAACTTTTGGTCTAATTTAGACTTAATTTTAAAAAGTCATACCTAATAATTTAAGCATATTCAGTTTTAGAAATTTCAATTCACTACAATACCATATAACACCCACATCTGTATGTATATATTTTCAAAGATCAGGGTTTTTTCCCCTCTTTCACTAATATGTTTTTCTCCCTTGACTAATTTATTATCAACTTGTTTATAGTAATACTTACCCTAATATTCTATTCATTCCATGTCTAGCAGCATAGTGTAATGGAGTATTGTGCTGGTAGGGTTCCCCATAAGATGTATTAGGATCAAGGGATTCTTTTAGCTGAGGGTTGTTTTCGTATATTTGGCAGGCCAGGTTTTCATCACCATTGATGAGTGCTTTACGAAATTTGGTGGTTGTATTTCCCATGTTTTGTTTTGTTGTTTTTTTCTGACAGGCAGTGGCACTTTTTTCCTCCCCCTTCAGCCACTTCTTAAATGCTTCTGCAACATGTTTCACATTCTAACAGAGAAAAAAAAGATCAAATGAGATTGGGAAACAATAATTATGAAGCAGTATCCTAAAGAAACATCACAATTAAGAACACTAATAAAATCTAGAAAGAGGATGTAAAGTGACAACTTATATTAGTATTACATTCATCTTACTAGCCAAATAAGTCTCAAATTTTTAACACTGTCCAAATTAACTTCTTGTTAAACTGTAACATTTTCCAGTACAGAGACTACTAAGGTTTCACAGGCTGTACTTTGTACTATTAAAGTTATCTACATACAGTAGCTTTTCAATGTTCCTCTTTACATGAGCAGGAAATGCATTTAACTGAATTTTATGGGTGAACGTATTTAAATTTCTATATAAACTATGTATAAATCTGATTCTACCAACTTGTGGGATAGTGAAAAATGTAGATTTTTATTTTTGCTCATATAAGGACTCCAGAATAGATGTTAAATTGAAACTGCTCAGTACTTATAAGGAAATCAGAGAAAAGGTTACAAATGTAAACATACAGGACCATACAACTCAAGTGATTAATGAGATAGTCACACTAAAGTATTAAAACTGACTATACACAGAACAATGGAAACTGTTTATTCTACCTTAAGACCATTACATTATTTATTTCTACTATGAAGAATTTAAAACAAAACTGAAAACATCACATACTTGCAAATACTATGTTTAGAAAGAGGCTAAGATAATAATCATATGGGCATTAACTACTGAAACAATGTGACGTGGGCAGAGGAAGAAGGACATGGAACCAATCACTGGATTTGGAGCTCAAAATCTCTTACCTACTTACACTAGCTGTGCAATTTTGAGCTATTTACCCTCTAAAAGCCTTGGGTTCCTAACTGCACAATAAAAGAAAATGACTATTTCTTAAAAAAATATATTTTTATTGATTTCAGAGAGGAAGGGAGGGAGGAAGAGAGATAGAAATATCAATGATGAGAAAGAATCATTGGTCGGCTGCCTCCTGCACACCCCACATTGGGGATCGAGCTTGCAACCCGGGTATGGGCCCTGATTGGGAATCAAACCATGACATCCTTGTTCATAAGTTGACGCTAAACCACTAAGCCACACTGGCAGAGCAGAAAATGACTATTTCTTAAGGATGGCTGTGAGGATTATAAGTACTTTATTTAAAGTACCTACCACAGTCCTTGACTAGTGTATTCAATAAATGCTAGCTTCCTTCCATTCCAAGAAATGATTCTGAATCTACTCTTGAACTATGATCAAAATAAGTGATAAAGGAAACAGCATATGCAAAGGTAGGTATAAAACAAAAGGCTTATTCAGTATGAATGAAGTTCAAGTTCTCTAGTGTTGAACTACCAAAAAATAAAACAAAATACTAGGTTGGGTCCAGACTGAGAAACTTTTACTTTAACCTGTAAAGAACAGATAATTAAAGGCTTTATGAAGGGCAGTGATATAGTTATTTTATGCTTTGGAAAATTAGTTATTGTGACATTATAGAAGATAGACTAGACTGGACATTAAAACATAGCATTAAGAAAAGTTGAAAATAATATGTACTTTTTCAACATAAGCTTTGTAGAGGCAGTAACAGTTTTAACAGAATACAAATTAAAGGAGTGAAAAACAAATTAGTTGGTTTTTTAATGTTTTGGCTTTTAGAGAGGAAGGGAGAGGGATAGAGAGATAGAAACATGGATGAGAGAGGAACAACACCTATCGGCTACCTCCTGCAAACAGTTTACTGGGAATTGAGCCTGCAACCCAGGCATGTGCCCTGACTGGGAACTGAACCAGCGACCTCTTGGTTGCTGGGTCGATGCTGAGCCTCACTGGCTGGGGTGGTTTATTTTTCTTTTTAATTTTCTGTATAACAGAGGCTCTCAACTTTGGCTATACATTTAATAACATGGGGAACTTCATTGGCCAAGCTACATCCCAGATAAATAAAATCAGAGTCTCTAATGGGGGGCACCCAGGCCTTGGAATTTAAGCTCCTTAGGTGAGTTCAATGTGCACACACCACTGTATAAAAAGCTCCTGAATACCTCTAGCTAAATGTTATATCTGAGTATGGAGATCAAGGTGAGCAGGCAGGGTAAGACATCTGTTAAACTTATTTTAGAGATAGGTATTAACTACCTACTTACTATAGCAGCACACTTTCTGGCACACAACTATACTTAAGGAGGTCATCATTTGGCTCTTTTAAAGGTTGTTACTGACTTTTTACTCTAAATATGCAAATACATATACATAGAATGTTTTGAAAATATGAAAAAAGAAAAAGGACAAAAACTCATCGTCTATTTACTGGAAGATAACCACTATTAGCATTTTGATAAATAACTGCCTTATTTATAATGTATATAAATATGTGTTTGTATGCATATGTACTATTTATATATACTACTATATATATACTAGAAGCCTGGTGCATGAATTTCGTGCAACAGTAGGCCTTCACAGCTGTGGCGGCTGCCTGGATTCCTCCCTTGCAGCCACAGTGGCTGCCTGGATCCCTTGAAGCTGGGGCAGCTTCCTCGATCCCGTGGCTGCAGCCCCAGCTTTGTCCAGAAGGTCGTCCGGAAGGACATCTGGTCTAATTAGCATATTACACTTTTATTATTATAGATATACTATAAATACTTATATACATATTGGATCATGTTACATAATTTTAAACAATTTATTTAACTTTCTAGAGAGTTGTTAAACCTTTATCATAAAATTCTTTATCATCTCATCTTGAATGAGGAGCAAACTCCGCCTCCCACAATCTATCACAATATACTATAGCCACTTTTGGGATTTTTTAGTAACAGCCTGGATTTTATTTTTCTTTTGTTTTTCATAGAATCTAGGAGCCATATGTTTATCCTTAGTGAACTAATTTGTTTTGTTGTACTGCTTTAAGCACTTTAAGAGTTTATTATTCTTAATGAAAACTCCATTCAGTTCACTGTATATTTTTATTTATAAAAAAGTATAAAGAATATCATATGGAAAAAAAAATCATATGGGTTCTAAAAGGTCTTTCCTAAGGATTTGGAAACTTTCAGTTGTCTAGCCTTATCTTTCTTCCCTGATAGACTATAGCTCAAATTATGAACATTTTCAGAGTTTTCGATTAGACTAATAAATAACACATTGTCATTGAATTACATTATTACTTTAGAGAAATATTCTATATGAAAATAATTTCTATCCAACATGTGAAAAAAGTATCTAAGAAAGCAATTATATCATCATGGGAGTACTTAGTTAAAACAACCAAGATACTTAAAAAAAAATCAATAATACTCTAAATGTGCATTTAAATATTACTGTTATGTTGAAAGCATAATGGTATCTGGAAATCTTTTTGTAGTTCTCAGTTATTTTCAAGTATGTTTCATTTTTAAAATATGAGTTCAATAAGCCTGAGTCACCAGGAAATGCATCATTTAAAGCAGCCATAGTTCTATGCCCTCTCAGATTTATTTTCACAAGTCTTGCCAGATTTGTCCTTCCACTTTTTCATAGCTATAGCAGCATAACCGGAAGTGACTGTTCCCCCTTTATTTTTGAAATCAAACACTTAAGTACTATTTCTCCAACTCTAAGATAAATCTATATAGAGAGCTTCAAGATAAAAATGATGGATTTTCAATAATTTCTTATTTTGGGCTTTTAAGTTACACAGGAAAATCCAGGTGAAGCTTCATCACTGACTAGTAAAGCACAGCACTTAATAAGTATTTAATGAAAAAAGTAAGAAAAATACACCACCAATGAACACCAAATAGTTTTCCCTAATTTTTCATTAACTGTTAAATGTGAAGGGCTCTATAACTCTTGCTTTAAACCTTTGTCTCTCAACTTGCCCATTCATAGGTTAATAATCAGTGCAACAACTCAAGTGCACTTAAATTAATAAACTACCGCCAGAAACCTTTTACAGAAGATGAAATACTTCAGATATAAATAACACCTAATTTATCTGTTTCTACAAAAGTAAATTATCTTAAAGTCATAATTATGGATTGAAATTGTTGACCTAAACAAAATAAGTGACTCCTATTTTTCACTTAACTGGAAGAAGACCCATTATTACACATGCGTACGTACACACATCATCCTGCAACTTTCTGCAGTTAAGAACAACTCAACAACTGATAACAACAATTTCAATCTACAACTAAACATTCTTTAGCCAGAACAGAAGCAAGTAGAAAGTTCACTCAAATAGTATGTCCAATCCCACCCCCCTCTTGAAATCAGAAAGATGTGTCTCAAAGAAGAAAATTCCAAAAAGCTCTACGTCCAAAGAAATGCTCTAATTGTTATTACAATAATACTGAGTAAAAAGGAGAGGATGGTTTTAAAAAGACTCTAAAATAATTATCAAGGTGTAAGGTAAAAAAATAAATAAAGAAAAAAGTCATGAAAAGTCAATATACTACAACAGACAGAAACCATGTGGGCAAATAATATATTAAGCTATCAACTCTGTTCATTCACTTCTTCAATAACATGTAGTAATTTTTATTACTATGCACTAGAATCATGGGGTGGGGAGGGTGATTTCAACTGGTCTAGGAAGGACAAGGCCAGAGCGAAAAGTTTAAAATATATACAGTTTAATATTAAGGACCATAGATTGGTTTTGAAACTGTGCTAAGCCTAATGTATTAGCAAGAACTGTGACTGCAAGAAAAAGGGGGTAATCGTCAGAAAGTGCTGTGTTCAACTTCTGTTTCTATTTTACCAAGTAACTTAATCTCTTTCAGTTGTTTCTTCACCTATACACCAGAAATATTAATATTTATTTTCTTCAGTTAACAAATATAAGTGAACAAACAAATAGAAACCAATGCATCTATAGAGTTTATATTGCAGTGGGATTATAAAGATGAACATTGTAAGGTTTTTATTTTATTTTGTTTGTGATAGGGAGCCATTACAGGTTTTGAGCTAGATCTTTTTCAGGCTTTAGCATTTTAAAATACCTTTAAGATTTATCTGTGTTGATGCATGAATCAATAGTTCAATCCTTTTTATCGCTCAGTAGTACTACATTTTGTGGATGTACCACTGTTTGTTTAACTATTCACATATTACAGGACATGCTGGTTGTTTCCAGTTTGGGGCAACTGTTACGTAAAATTACAATGACATTCACATATAGTTTTTGTGTAAATATGTGTTTTAATTTTCCTTGTGCAAATATCCAAGAGCAGAATTACTGGGACATGTGGTAAGTTGTTTAACTTCATTATCTTGGTTAGCACTTTGAAGCACTGGATTTCTTTTTTTTTCACCCTTTCAGTAGCCTTTCTTTTTTTTTTTTAAATATATTTTATTGATTTTTTTTACAGAGAGGAAGGGAGAGAGACAGATAGCTAGAAACATCGATGGGAGAGAAACATCGATCAGCTGCCTCCTGCACATCTCCCACTGGGGATGTGCCCACAACCCAGGTACATGCCCTTGACCGGAATCGAACATGGGACCCTTCAGTCCGCAGGCCGACGCTCTATCCACTGAGCCAAACCGGTTTTGGCATCAGTAGCCTTTCTAATGGATGTATTGTGATACACAATGATACTATTTTGCAGGATACAAGATCAATATGCAGAAATCTACTGCATTTCTATACATGAATAACAAACTATCAGAGAAATTAAGAAAACAATGCCATTTACAACTGGATCAAAAAGAATAAAATACAGTCATGTACTACATAACAATATTTTGGTCAATGATGGACTGCATATATAAGAGTAATCCCATCTATTATATAAAAAGCCTGTGGTCGTCATGCCATCACGACCGACCAGCAGGAGGCTGTGGACGGGGGCTTGACTCTGGAGGACTTGACTGGAGGCATGGGTGGATTTCTGGGTCCTGCCGAGCCCCTGGACTCTGGGTCCTGGATCTTGCACGATTTCGCGTGCTGGGCCCCTAGTCTCTCTCTCTCTCTCTATATATATAAAAGCCTAAGCAACCCTTCGACTGGTAGCTATGACTTGCACTGACCAACAGAAGGCAGACGCTCAGTGCACAGGCATGGAAACATAGAACAGACTGATGAATCTCAGAGGGAAGCGGGGAGGGGGGAGAACAGGAAGAGATTAGCCAAAGATCTTATATGTATACTAGAGGCCCGGTGCATGAATTCTTGCACCGGCCGGTTTCGGCCCGATCCCCGCAGGCCAGGCTGAGGGACCCCACCTGTGCACAAATTCATGCACTGAGCCTCTAACAGTGGTTCTCAACCTTCTGGCCCTTTAAATACAGTTCCTCATGTTGTGACCCAACCATAAAATTATTTTCGTTGCTACTTCATAACTATAATGTTGCTACTGTTATGAATCGTAATGTAAATATCTGATATGCAGGATGGTCTTAGGCGACCCCTGTGAAAGGGTCGTTCGACCGCCAAAGGGGTCGAGACCCACAGGTTGAGAACCACTGCTCTAGTAAGATTATAATGCAGTTGAAAAGTTCCTACTGCCTAATGACATCATAGCCATCATAATGTCATAGCTCAAAGGTTGCAAAAAGCAACAAGGCTGTGATTGAGATGGCAAACAACTTTAATGTGACCATGGATGAGATGACATTGAGGAGTTCCTAGAGGTGGTTCCTAAGAAATTGACTAATAAGGAGTTGTTGGAACTGGAACAACAACAACAACAGCAACAAAAACATAGCTGAAGAAAAGGCAAGAGAAAAGGAAACTGCAGGAGAACATAAGAACCCCAAGAGAAATCAGTGAAGAGTTTAACAGAAGCTTTTGCAGACCTCAACAAGCTCCGTAAAGTTAGCAAACATGGACAACAACACTGAAAGGTTTTCTTTAACTATTCACAGTGCACTATCTGCTTACAAGTAAATCTATGATTTAAAAAAAAAAAAGAAACAAACCAAGTAAACCACAGGAAACACATCTCTGAAAAGAATGACACCTTCTTGAGGAAGCGATTAGGCAGGTCCTCCAAGAGGTATTCCAGAAGAAGGCACTGTTATCATAGGACAGTGATGGCGAACCTTTTGAGCTCGGCATGTCAGCATTTTGAAAACCCTAACTTAACTCTGGTGCCGTGTCACATATAGAAATTTTTTGATATTTGCAACCATAGTAAAACAAAGATTTATACTTTTGATATTTATTTTATATATTTAAATGCCATTTAACAAAGAAAAATCAACCAAAAAAATGAGTTCGCGTGTCACCTCTGACATGCGTGTCATAGGTTCGCCATCACTGTCATAGGATATGACAGCTCAATGCATATTACTGCCCCTGAAGTCCTTCCAGTGAAACAAGATGTGGAGATGGAAGACAATGATACTGATGACCCTGACCCTGTGTAGTCCTAGTCTAATGAGTGTGTTTGTGTCTATGTTTTTAACAAAAACGTTTATAAAGTACAAAAAATTTTAACTTAAAAATAGAAAAAGCTTATAGAAAAAGGATACAAATAAAAATATTTTTTTGTATAGCTATATAATGTGTTTGTGTTACTACAAGAGTAGAAAAGCTTAAAATTTTTTAAATTTATAAAGTAAAAAAGTTACAGCAAATTAAGGTTAATTTATTTATTTATTTTTTTAAAAAATATATTTTATTGATTTTTTACAGAGAGGAAGGGAGAGAGATAGAGAGTCAGAAACATCGATGAGAGAGAAACATCGATCAGCTGCCCCCCTGCACATCTCCTACTGGGGATGTGCCTGCAACCCAGGTACATGCCCTTGACCGGAATTGAACCTGGGACCTTTCAGTCTGCAGGCCGACGCTCTATCCACTGAGCCAAACTGGTTTCGGCAAGGTTAATTTATTATTAAAGAAAATTCTTTTTTATAAATTTAGTGTAGCCTAAGTATATACTGCTTATAGAGTCTACAGTAGTGTTCAGTAATGTCTTAGGTCTTCATATTCACTCACTGTTAACTTACTGACTCATCCTGAGCAACTTCTAATTCTGCAAGCTCCCACTTATGTTAAGTGCCCTCTAGAGGTGTACCATTTTTTACCTTTTATACTTTATTTTCACTGTACCTTTTCTATGTTTAGATATACAAATACACTGTATTACAACTGCCTACAGTATTCACTACAATATGCTGTACAGTTTTGTAGTCTAGAAGCAACAGACTGTACCATATAGCCTAGATGTGTAGTAGGCTATACTATCCAGTGCACTCTATGATGTTTGCACGATGACTAATGAGGCATTTCTCAGAATGAGGCATATCCCTGTTGTTAAGCAACACATGACTGTACTCTATTCTGCTATTGTAGCTTGAAAGCCATAGGCAATATGTAATAGAATGGGTGTGGTAGTGTTTTTACTTCATTTACAAAAATAGACATGGGTATTTGGCCAAGGGGCTACAGCTTGCCAACCCCTGATTTGATGGAAGGAGCATAGCATAGACAATTTGGGTTGGAATCCCACATTTACTACTTCCTAGTTCTAGTATAAATCACTTAACCTCTATGTATCTCAATTTCCTCATCTGTAAAATGGGGATAAAGCCACCTACCTTGAAGAATTGTCATGATTACCTAGATAAAGTAGGTAATACAGTGCCTAGCACATAGCAGGTACTCAATACATTTTATCTTCCTTCCCCTATCAGGATCTGCAAGTCATACTCATTCTTTTTAAAAGACAGTAAAACCTTAAGAAAATTGTCACCAACTCTATGTTCCAGATCAGGAATAATAGATAACTGGTAGTCTAGACTTTATGACTTAAAAGATGTTCGACCTTGGGAACTATGTTCAACTATCTTCTGAACCAAAGTAACTGCATTTTCACTAGTTTTCTAGGTTTCTGTCAATATTAACAAGTCTCTCCTATGTAATTGCACTTAAAAAATACTAAGTGAAGAGCTGTAGAATTTAGTATAAAACCAGGAACAGTACATAGAATCTCACATTGTGAGCATATGGAACGAACGAACACACACATACACACACACCATTAGCAGGGAGCAAGAGATCTTAGTCTAAAATATTGCTAAAAATGAAGTATGGTTTACGAAATTTGGGATTTAGCTTGCCTAACTGCATATTAAATCGAAGTCAAATATGGCTTTACTCTTGGTAGCTTCCTGGAAGAAGTTCATGAAAACTCACAGTCTATAGGAAAACTTATGAGTATTAGCAAATACTATGACAATGATCTAAGCTGAGAAAAATCTTTTAACAAAGAAAGCAACTTCCCTGTAATATGCACTCCAAAATGAGAATTAACTGTTGTTATTACAATATTTTAAAATATGGCAGAATTCAAAATAAAATGGCTACATAAACACAAAGGTATTATCACGATAGCACTAAAAACTTATATGTGGTAGTCTGGCTGCCTGAGGTTTCTCAGCAACCAAGAAAAGAGATTAATTCAACATATATATGTTCTACATATATTCTGCTGCTCTTGTTACCTTTTATATCTATATAGCTTTCACAGTGTGGAAAAGGACACAACAGTGAGAAAAGAGAGAAATGAAAACAGCTGCAAAGGGCAGCAGCTGACTGCCCCTTTTTGCCAAGCTGGCAAGTGAACACTGAAAATAGCTAGCATGAGGGCCACAAGTGGAAAAGAGTTAAAACTTGGGGTACAACTAATATGTGAAGCATCGCTCTCACTTTTCCATTTCCTATCAAAACATAATTATCTGCAATTATCACAAAATACAGAACTCCTCACACAAATATATTTTTCAGTTAGCTAAAATTTTTCTTAGGCAATATTCAGCTTTCATACATTTGACTTTTTGACTACTCAAAATATTATGTGTTATACTTCAACTCCCCCTTCACAACAATTTCTTATACTTTGAATTCAGAATTTCATAGTGCTGAAAAATTAACATTTAAGGCTGTAATGCTATGGTGCTATGGTTGCTTAATTTCAGCAACTTTGGCATCTCTGACTATTCAGCAATGTTTGTGTTCACAATTTTTGAATAATGTATTGTCCTTACTTCATAAACATAAGTGAAAATTTTAAATTGGTAGTCTTTTATCTTGGTATGAGGAAGTTGATGCAATTGAAAAAAAAGTCAAAATTACTTACATTTCAAAAGGCAAACCTTTAGCCTCAAACTTGAGGCTCCCTAAACTTAAATAAACTGTATATCCAATTGAAAAATAACTATATACTATTTATGGAAGTTTAGAAATGTATAATCAAATATTGTTTATAAAGGTAATAATTTTTACTGTTTGCAAGCAGTATTAAATGCTTGAAATCTTTAAAAAATGAATTGTAATTGGAAGTTATATGTCTTCATGTCAGGGAACAGAACTGTTCCCTAACATATCTCTAATAATTATGAATATTCAAATTTAGTACAAGTTTACAAAATAGGATTAAAAGAGAAGAAATCCCTTTCTCACACTAACCACAAAGCATAAATAAAATGTCTTAAAGTCAGTGAGTCTACATGGCTTTGCTGTATCTTCCATTTAGAGGACTCATTTTAAATTGTTATGGGTAGAAATCTAGAAGTATTATATTGAGTCAAGGTATAACACTATTTAGCTGCTAGAAGCTCATACTGTTTTTTATCCATTGTCTTGCTAAACCTAAAGTAATTTATCATGTTAAACTAAGTTTATTCAATATTACAAATTCAGCCCCATTTCTCTGAGGATGTGCTTCAGCGGTTCTCAACCTGTGGGTCACGACCCCTTTGGCGGTGGAATGACCCTTTCACAGGGGTCGCCTAAGACCATCCTGCATATCAGATATTTACATTATGATTCATAACAGTAGCAACACTACAGTTATGAAGTAGCAACGAAAATAATTTTATGGTTGGGTCACGACATGAGGAGCTGTATTTAAAGGGCCAGAAGGTTGAGAACCACTGTGCTACCCTATTCTACAGAAAAGGGTTATTAACATTGCAGGACTAAGATGGCTGTCCTTAAAAAGACCTGCTTACAAGATTGGCCCTTGAATGGTGTCTGGAAACGTGGATTTAAGGAGGGTGTACACCATTCCACAACTGATTGGTGTTGGCTCACTATACCTAGGTTGTTTGTATAAACAACATGGTATATGCTAAGCATTTGCTTGTCCTCTGGGAGCCCGGAATTTTGGTACATTCTAGGCAAAATTTGCCTACATAACCAGCCTTCAATAAAAGCCGGTGCACTAAGTCTCTAGTGAGCTTCCTTTGTAGAAAACATTTCACATGTGTTGTCATAATTTGACGTTGGAGAAATCAGACACATCCTGTTCGATTCTGTGGGGAGAGTACTCACAGAAACTTGTGTCTAGCTTCCTCTGGACTTTGCCCTAAATGCATTTCAACTTACTGCTTTTGCTGTAATGAATTTGGGTTGTGAGTGCAACTACATCCTGCATCTTGTGAGTCCTTCAAGAGAATCACTGAGCATGGAGGTGAGGTCAGAAGTGGTGTCACAGTGGTGTCAAAAGTGGGATTTGCTAGACTACCCTGGACTCATTAAATTATGGTGAAAGCATTGTTTGAGAAATGAAAGACTGAAAGAGTGGGGAATAATGAGCCTTTGGTCCCTGGATAGCTGTGAAGTTATCCATGATATAAAACAGCAGCTGAGCTAATTTCTGTTATGAGAAATAAGGTTGCCTATGAAATTTGAAATGGTTGGTTTGCTGAACCTCTGGCTGCTTTGTCTGTACTGGCCAAAATGCGGGGATGGGGGGAATTACATCCCAGGTGATATCTTTGATTTTTGTTCTTTTCTGAAGGTTGGAGAAAAAAGGGCCTAAACATTCCCAAAGGTGAGCTTTGGGTAGGCCAAAAATGTTGAAAGTTTGCATTGTTCTCTCCCACAAGTGAGAGGAAAAAAGGGTTATATCAGTTGCCAGGGCTGGAGCAAAGTTTTAGATAAACCCGGGGGGGGGGGGGGGGAGGAGAAGTGGAGGGGGCTACACTTCAACAGTTCCTTTAACCTAGCTGCTGCTGCAGCAAACTCAATCCTCTAGCATTATGCCAGGATATACTCCCAACCCAAAACACACACACACACACACACACACACACATACATAATGGTAACCATGTAAATGTTAAATTTACTTCTAGAATTATTTATTATGTATATATTATTGATTTCAGAGAGGAAGGGAGAGGAAGAGAGAGATAGAAACATCAATGATGAGAGAGAATCACTGATCAGCTGCCTCCTGCACACCCCACACTGGGGATTGAGTCCACAACCCAGGCTGTACCCTGACTGGGAATCAAACCGTGACCTCCTGGTTCATAGGTCAATGCTCAACCACTGAGCCATGCTGGCCTGGCTACTTCTAGGAATATTTAAATAAATTTGCAATGAGAAAAGAGAACCAAGATGGTGGCATAGGTAAGCATTGATACTCATGTCTCCCACAATCATATCAAAATTACAACTAAAATACAGAACAATCATCATTCAGAACCACCGGAAACCTGGCTGAATGGAAGTCCTACAACTAGAGAAGTAAAGAAGAAAGCACAAGGAGACTGGTAGAAGGGTAGAAGGGAGACTTGTAGGAGGGCGGAGGAGCAGAACAGGCTGGCCCAAAACCCACGAGTGGAATTTTTTTAATTGGGAGAGATATCTCTGCTGAGGAGGCCTCCCATGAGGAGCAAGGGGTCCTAGCCCTATACCAGACTCCCAACCCAGGGTTCCAGAGCTGGGAAGAGAAGCCCCTGTAACTTCAGGATGTAAAAACAAGTGAGGAGCCCTGGCCGGTTTGGCTCAGTGGATAGAGAGTCAGCCTGCAGACTGGGGGGTCCCAGGTTCGATTCCGGTCAAGGGCATGTACCTTGGCTGCGGGCACATCCCCGGTGGGGGGTGTGCGGGAGGCAACTGATCAATGTTTCTCTCTCATCGATGTTTCTGGCTCTCTATTCTTCTCTTTTCCTATCTGTAAAAAAATCAATAAAATACATATTTTTAAAAACAGTGAGGAGAGTAGCTGAGTGACATGGAGGCTGCTGGAGACCCAGGCAGTTCCTCTTAAAGGGCTGGTGCATGAACTTACACGGAGTTGTTCCCTCTGAGCTCCAACACTGGGGCAATGGCTTGGGGGGATCCAGGGACATACAAGGAGGAACTGGATTGTCTTGCACTGGAGCAAGAACTCAGGACAGCTTTCTCCCAGGCAGAGGTGCTCACAGGGGTCATTGTTCCTATGCTGAGACTTCCCCAGTAGAGAGCTGACTGGCAGCCATATTTGGGTTTCCATCAGCTTGGCTCACACTGTTTGCTCCATCCTGGTGATTCCCTGAGACCCTGCCCATCCAATTTGCAGCCCCACCCAAGCTGTTCGAGCAGCTTTTCCATACGAATGCCTGTCCTGGCTCAGGCTTCAGACTTTCCTGAAATCTCTCAAACAAGCAGCAGCTGCCGTCAGCATGCCCCATACCTATTAATAAGAGACCCAAGACAGCTTGGCCTCATCTGGGCACTTCAAGCCCAATACTGTAGCAGCCATCTGCAGATTGCTCCTTAGGTCCTGCCAGGTGGCCCCAGGCAGTGCCTAACTCTTCACCTCCTGGGAGGCTTCAGAGCCACTGCACCTGGTGTATGGCGTCAGACCATACCAGATTACAACTTTATACATCCACAAGTGACACACTCAAGAGGCAGACTCAGTAAGCACCAAAGCCCCACTGAAGCAAGTCCTGCTTCATAGGGGTATCTCCTACACAGCAGCTCTTCCACCGTAGTTGCAGCTGGTCCTCGCAGCCAAATGGCCTGGAGGTCAATTCCTCCCAGTGATGCCAAGAGCAATCAAGGCTCAACTACAAGACAATGCACAGAGCCACACAGGGGTGTACCTAGAGTGCCCAGCTCAGGTGACTGGGAAGGCTAAAGGACATCTACTATACAAGGCAACTCTACCAATTCCAGGAGACATGGCAGCTCTACCTAATACATGGAGACAAACACAGGGAAGTAGCCAAAATGTGGAGACAAAGAAACATGTCACAAATGAAAGAACAGAAGAAATTTCCAGAAAAAGAACTGAATGAAATGGAAGCAAGCAAACTACTAAATACAGAGTTCAAAACAATAGTTAAAAGGTTGCTCAAAGATCTTTTTTTTTAAAATACATTTTTATTAATTTCAGAGAGGAAGGGAGAGGGAGAGATAGAAACATCAATGATGAGAATCACTGATTGGCTGCCTCCTGCACACCCCTAACTGGGGATCAAGCCCACAACCCGGGCATGTGCCCTTGACCAGAGTTGAACCTGGGACCTTTCAGTCCGCAGGCTGACGCTCTATCCACTGAGCCAAATTGGCTAGGGCTAGCTCAAGGATCTTAATGAGAGCTTCAAGGGACTTAGTGAGAATTTCAAAAACACAAAAAAGGACCAGTCAGAAATTAAGCATACACTAACTGAAATAAAGAATAATTTACAGGGCTTCAACAGTAGAGGATTCCAAGAATCAAATCAATAATTTGGAATATGAGGAAACAAAAAACACCCAATCAGAAGAGCAAAAGGAAAAAAGAATCCAAAAATATGAAGATAGTGTAAGGAGCCTCTGGGACAACTTCAAGGGTACCAACATTCACATTATGGAGGTGCCAGAAGGAGAAGACAGAAAACTTCCCCTATCTGGTGAAAGAAATAGACTTACAAGACTAGGAAGAGCAGAGAGTACCAAACAAGAGTAAACCAAAGGGTCCCACACCAAGGCACATCATAATGAAAATGCCAAAGGTTAAAGACAAAGAGAGAACCTTAAAAGCAGCAAGAGAAAAGCAGTGAAGAAAATGACGACACACAATATGAACAACAAAATGGCAATAAATACAAACAATTGAATCTAAAAATCAAAATAAATGAGCAAGGAATCTAATGAACAAAATAAACTGATGAATAAAATAGAACCAAAGGCATGGAAACATGGAACACACTGAGGAATCTCAGAGGGAAGGGGGGAGGGGTAACAGGAAGAGATTAACCAAAGAACTTATATGCATACTAGAGACCCGGTGCACAAAATTCGTGCACTGGGGGGGGGGGGGGTCCCCTCAGCCTGGCCTGAGCCCTCTCCCAGTCCATGAGCCCTCGGGGGATGTCCAACTGACAGCTTAGGCCCGCTCCGTGCAGTCGGACATTCTTAGCACTTGCCAGCCGTGAGCCCAGCTTCTGTCTAAGCAGCGCTCCCCCTGCATTGAGCATCTGCCCCCTGATGGTCAGTGCACGTCATAGCACCTGGTCATTCTGCTGTCAGGCCGACACCGACATCCCCCAAGGGGTCCTGGATTGCGAGAGGGCACAGGCCAGGCCGAGGGACCCCACCAGTGCACAATCGGGGCTGGTGAAGGATGCAGGAGGTTGGCCAGCCGAGGAGGGGCCACGGGAGGGCTCCAGGGCATGTCCAGCCCATCTTGCTCAGTCCCGATTGTCTGGACCCCAACAACAAGCTAATCTACCGGTCAGAGCATCTGCGCCCTGGTGGTCAGTGCACGTCATAGCGAGCAGTTGAGCAGCCTTAGCATATCATTAGCATATTACACTTTGATTGGTTGAATGGACGACTGAACACTTAATATATTAGGTCTTTATTATATAGGATTATATAGGATAGGCATTACCTATGGACACAGACAATAGTGTGGTGAAGGCTAGGGGTGGGGTGGGAACTGGTTGGAGGGAGGGCAGTGGGGGAGAGAAGGGGAGCATTTGTAATACTCTCAACAATGAAGATATTCTAAAAATTTGCAATGAGGAAAAAAAGGGAAATTTTTACAAAATGCTTTTTTTGTATTTTGTGGCTATCACATCTGGATGTATGAGAAAACTAACATAAAATATTATGTGCTTATAATTTCATAAATGCTCATCCCAATAAGAAAAAGCTGCAATTAAAAAAACCAATATGGCAGTGGGACAAAACTTCCATGCCTTTTGTTGCTGGTGAGCAGATGCAATTTAAACTCTTTGAATATTAGAAACAGAGTAAGTCTCCATAACTGATTATTTTTGTTGATTGCAGCCTCTGCAAGAAAGGAGGCAACATAAAAAGAAAGGCAATCTCTAGATGTAGATACACTTTTAAAGTTCTAAAAAGCAGTTTTTATTCACTAATGAGCTCTTATGAAATCAAGTTTCTGATCCTTAGAGGAAGATGCTCCTTCAGCCTGATATTTATATTTTTGAGTCGGTCAATTTGGACTCTAAGACTGACAAGATAAAAGAGCTAAGGAAGCCATGCTTGTTACTTGTATTTGGAACACAGCTGTCTTGGCCTCGTAGAGTCTTGGATCTGCAAAAGACTAACTGCTAGATTTGTTGGAATTCTAAATGCAGTTCCCAATAGCCTTGACCTGACTGATAAAAAATGAAGCTGTCGGCCCTGGCCAGTTTTCTCAGTGGTTAGAGAGTTTGACTATGGACTAAAGGGTCACAGGTTCAATTCCAGTCAAGGGCATGCACCTCGGTTGCAGGCTCAATACTCTGTCCCGGGTCTGGATGCATGCAGAAGGTAACTAACTGATGTGTCTCTTTCACATAGATGTTTCTCTCTCTCTATCTCTTCTCCTCCTTTCTACTCTCTCTAAAAATCAAAGTATCCTTGGGTGAGGATTAACAAACAACAACAAAAACTGAAGCTGTCTGATATGGGCTGCTTCAGCCTCAGCACAAGCTCAGCTGAAAAGAAGGCAGGCAGAGGCTCAATGAACAGAATTTAGACTCTGGGAGTGTTGCAGATTTAGGACACTCCTTTGTGGGGCCCTAAACTATGAAAACATCCTTGGATGCTGGCTAGTCTGTCTGGTTCACATCCACATGCCCCACAAGAAATGACTTACTCTCTGATGGGAACATCTAAAATTAGGCTACTGATCAGTTCTATATTTCTGATTCAGAGGCTAATTGCATTCCTAACTTGTGATTCCTGCCAAAAGCTGCAAGTTGGAGGAGAGCATATCACAAGGAGTGTGACACCTCCACTCACTTCACTCCTGACAGACTGGATTCTGGACTTCCTCTGAGAGATGGCTTTCCAGATTAGTTACAATTTACAACAATGGACTGATAGACTGGCTCTACTTCCCTCACCTTTCTCCTGGTAGATACCCCTTCATGAAGCATTTTAATTACTAAATATAGGGAGAGAGAGAAATACAGTTGTCAAAAAAAGAGAGAAAAAGAGAGGGGGGGGGGGGATTGATCTTTTCCAGACTGCTCACTAGATAATAATTAGGACAAAAAAAGAGGGGAAGTTATGTTATCCCATTTTTAATATTTTTGAAAAGTCAGGATTTAATCCCGACCAATTCCTGAATGTAATGTGTCTTTCTGGTCAAATTACATGAAAATGTTTTTCTACAAAAATATTTCTGTATCTTTTGCACCCAATCTTTGTGGATAAAAGGTCTGGGTGAGAACAGGTGATGATTGAAACATATAGTTATGATTGCTAAATAGGGCACATTTTGTAACAAAAGAGACAAAACAAAAATCTAGCATCCTAGAAGGCATGGGAAAGGGTATTAATGATCTCTGTTTTTTAAAATTATTCTTTTTTTTTTTACCTTTTTAAAAAAAATTGTTTACACTATTACAGTTGTCCTCATTCCTCACCCCACTTTGCCCACCTCTACCCAAACCTAACCCCCACTTCCCTCTGGCTAACACCACACTGTTGTCTGTGTCTATGGGTTATGCATATATGTTCTTTGGCTAACCCCTTTACCTTCTTTCATCCAGTCCATCCTCCTCTTACTGAAGGAATCCCCAATGCTGCCTTTCCAAGAGGCTATGAACATTTTGAATTCAAACTGAGCTATGATCACACCTGACAAACTTACTACAAGACAGCACAGGGTGGCCTAGTTCCCGCACTTTCCATGCAGACTATCTCGAGATGTCATTAGTATTTGTGAGAAGGATGAACTGATGTCATGGACAAGCAAATCTGTTTGGTACTGTCTGCCTTCAGGGAGTCCTGAAACCAAATACTGGACTGAATTAATTGGACTAGACTGGGAACCGTAGGGTCAGAGACCACATAGTAAGTCACACTGAGGGTTCTTTAACCTGTACTGCCTAATAATATATGTCCTTCTTGGAGTATACTAACAATGGTGAATTAGTTGTTTCCAGAGGTGTTATATGTGGCCTCTGGAATTGTACTATTTTTGTGTGTAAGCTAGAAAGGAGATAGAGTTTTGAGATGTCATATCTTTAAAAGAATGGTTAGAGAAAGTGACATTTGAGTAAGGAGGTAGTGAGCCATGTGATATCTAGGGGTAAGAGTATTCCAGGCAGAGGAAACAGCCTGTGAAAAGGAGCATGCCCTAGGCTCTGGCCAGTTAGGGCATCGTCCCACTACACCAAGGTTGCAGGTTCAATCCCCAGTCAGGGCACATACAAGAATCAACCAATGAATGAATAAATAAGTGGAACAACAAATCTCTCTCTCTCTCTTAAAAATCTTTTTTTTTTTTTTTTAAAGAACATACCCTATCTGTTCAAGGAACAGAAAAGAGGCCAGTATTACATAGTGTAGAGTGAGGAAGAAAGTAGTATCTGAAGTCAAGAGATGTAATGAGGGCAGGTGAACTGTTTAGAGTTTTGAAGGGTAATCATAAATCACTAGGCCTTTATTCTGGGTGAAAAGGGAAGCCACTAGAGGGTTTTTAGCAAAGGAATGAAATGACCTGACTTAATTTAACAGGATCACCCTGGCTGTCTGTCTAAAAGACTAATGAGGGTGGCAGCAAGACTAGAAACAGGGAGACTATTTAGGAAGCAGCGGCCCTAATCCAAGTACTAAAAGATGATGGTAGCTTGGACCTGGGAGGCTGCAGTGGAGATGGTGAATCGTGATCAGATTCTGGATGTACCGTGAAGGTAAGAAACAACAGAATTTGCTGGCATCTTGGAAGTAGACATTGAGAGAAAGGGAAAAGATAAGAATGACTCTAAGTTTCTTGGCATGTGCACCTGGAAGGATGGAGTTACCATTACTGAGAGGGGAAGATTGCAGGAGGCAAGGTATGAGAAGGAAGGGGGAAATCTGCTTATTTTTTAACATGTTACATTTGAGAGGCCTACTAGATGTCAGGCAGCACAAAGGATATACAAATCTGAAGTTGAGGAAAAAAGGTCTGGGCTGGAGATATAATTTGGCAGTTGGCAATGTACAGATTGTATACTTTTTGTATAAACAATTTAATGTTAAGATATAAAGCCACTGATGTTGGCCCTGGCTGGGTAGGCTCAGCTCAATTGCTTAGAGCATTGTCTTTGATACCAAGGTATCAGCCCAACCTTTATCTCTCCTTCCTAGTCCTCCCTATTCTATAGGGAAGATGATGTTCTTCCAATCAGAATGTCATATCCTAACTTTTTAAGTAATTCTGCGGATGTCATGTCAAGTCACATTTCAGAGCAAGAAGAACCCTCAGAAAATCTTATCCAAATGTATCAACTTACAATTGAGCTCCGCAGAGTCACATGGCAAGCACATACTTACAAAATTAGAGACACACCAAAAGATAAAATTATTATCTCTAGCTATCTTTATTTTGCCTGAGTCAAACTGTTGGGGGCCAGATGTAAGCTGGCAAGGTCCTTGCACCGAAAGGTTGCTGATTAGGGTTAGCATTCTTGGTCAGGGCACATGCCTGAGTTGTGGGCTCGATTCCCAGTAGGGGGCAAGGACCTTGCCAGCTTACATCTGGCCCCCAACATCAAACTAATAGTTTAACAGATTAACAAGGGAAAAAAGACCATTAACATTAATAAGAATGCTATTCAGTTATCTAATGACAGGGCATGCTATGCCAGTCTTGTCCTCCATAGTCCCATTAGTTCAATATTAAGTTTCCCAGAAACTAATCTCAAGACTATTTACAACACTACTTAATTTAGATAATGTGGCAGTTTTTCTGACCAACATTTATCTTCCTGGTTATACTCTATTCAACAGAGAAACTGCTTGGAGAAAGCCTGGAGCTCCTTTGATACTTTGTGTCCCAAGCTGAAGACCTTTTTAATGGTACTCCAATCTTATTTCACAAGGGTTCTAGGTAACTGACAGGTAACATATTGGTAATTAAATAAGTGCTGTGGAAGGCAGCACAGTATACATGGAAAGAATATGTGCTTTGGAGCATTGAATATCTTCTAGGTTAAAGCTTTAAGTCTGGTCTTTACTTGCCCTCACTTTATGGGATAGAAGCTATAATATTAGTATACTGCCTCATATTGTTGATATCTAGTCTTTACCTGGTAGTTATCTTAAAATACGAACTCCTTGAGATTAGGAACTATTTTTAATATTTCTTTATCCCTCCCCCCATTATATTCACAAAGGTACTCAATAAATACTTAATACAGACTAGATATTAATACATCAGATAAACTTCCTACCTAATAGGTGCCCTTGGATCCAGATCTCACTCCCAAAAGCATCCACTCTCCTCTCCCCCCATC
This sequence comes from Myotis yumanensis, assembly GCF_028538775.1. Taxonomy (NCBI): domain Eukaryota; kingdom Metazoa; phylum Chordata; class Mammalia; order Chiroptera; family Vespertilionidae; genus Myotis; species Myotis yumanensis. Next base: position 46,803,833 of record NW_027223760.1, on the reverse strand, counting down.
ACCACCACTCAACTAGCTTAACTTTATCAAGTCCAATCTTGTCCGATTCCATTTAAAAACCTTCCCAAGGCTCCTGGCTCTTAAGGATATAAGGAAAAGTCCCTGCCTAAACCAGAATTTATCTCATCATTGCCTATCTCTGATAACTCCCACACACCAGTGAACTCTTGGAATGTTCTTACCATCCCCCTACAAGTTCCTCCTCAATAGATTAACTCCTTCTAGTCACTTAGCTTAGAAACCATTTTCCTATCCTAATCATAGTTCTCTCTCAACCAACATAGTTAGATGTCCTGCCTCCCCAACTTGAAAATACACTCACTTACCATCAAATACTGTAATGAAATGTTTAATCTGCTTCCCCAGGTATCTGGTAAACTTCTTGAGGACAAGAATCACATAATATTCAGTTTTATACTGGCGTATAAAATACCTTTCATATTATCTATTGAACATAATGATAAAGTCCTATGTTCTCAACATTAGTTTTCAATTTGAGAATATAATCATGTTTATTTCCCTGTTTGCTTATAAATAACTTTGGAGATGGGGGAATTATGGCTGCTCAACAGGTTAAAGAAAAAGATTCTCAGGACTTATTCTACACACACATTTATTATGATTCAGAAAGCAAAATCAGCATTATTTTTTTCAAAGAAAGAAAATATATTTCACAAGAACTTTCTCTTATGGGGGACCTGCTTTGTCTTGGCCCCATTCCCAGAGCATAAAAAGTTGCTGCTCAGCCTGAAATGCCATTCTGGGACCAAGAGGTGACAAATACCTGCTATGATGACTAAACAGAAAGATATATAAGTCTATATTCCTGATAGCATCATGGAACCACCATACCATGCTGGACCGCCTACCTCTAACTTCTCTCTAAAGAAAATGAACCACCTAATTTTTTTTTTTTAAATAAGTCTTTATTGTTCAGATTATTACAGTTGTTTCTCTTTTTCTCCCCATAGCTCCCCTCCACCCGGTTCCCACACCACCCCATGCCCTTACCCCCCCCCCCCATTATCCACATCCATAGGTTGTTCGATTTTTGTCCAGTCTCTTCCCACACCCCCCACACCCCCTTCTCCCAAGAATTGTCAGTCCACTCCTTTTCTATGCCCCTAATTCTATTATATTCACCAGTTTATTCTGTTCATAATTTTTATTCACTTGATTTTTAGATTCACTTGTTGATAGATATGTATTTGTTGTCACTTTGTTGTTCATAATTTTTTATCTTTACCTTTTTCTTCTTCTCTTCTTAAAGAATACCCTTCAGCATTTCATATAATACTGATTTGGTGGTGATGAACTCCTTTAGCTTGTTCTTATCTGTGAAGCTCTTTATCTGACCTTCAATTCTAAATGATAGTTTTGCTGGGTAATCTTGGTTGTAGGTTCTTGCTATTCATCACTTTGAATATTTCTTGCCACTCCCTTCTGGCCTGCATAGTTTCTGTTGAGAAATCAGCTGATAGTCATATGGGTACTCCCTTGTAGATAACTAACTGTTTTTCTCTTGCTGCTTTTAAGATTCTCTCTTTGTCTTTTGCCCTTGGCATTTTAATTATGATGTGTCTTGGTGTGGTCCTCTTTGGATTCTTTTTGTTTGGGGTTCTCTGTGCTTCCTGGACTTGTAAGTCCATTTCTTTCACCAGGTAGGACAAGTTTTCTGTCATTATTTCTTCAAATAAGTTTTCAATATCTTGCTCTCTCTCTTCTTCTGGCATCCCCATAATTTGGATGTCGGTACGCTTGAAGTTGTCCCAGAGGATCCTTATACTATCTTCATATTTTTGGATTCTTTTTTCTTTTTGCTTTTCCAGTTGGGTGTTTTTTGCTTCTTCGTATTTCAAATCTTTGACTTGATTCTTGGGATCCTCTAGTCTGCTGTTGGATCTCTATATATTATTCTTTATTTCAGTCAGTGTATGCTTAATTTCTAATTGGTCCTTTTTCATATCCTTGAGGGTCTCACTAAATTTCTTGGAGCTTTCTAGAAGATTCTTGAGTAACCTTATAACTGTGGTTTTGAACTCTATATCCAGTAGTTTGCTTTCCTCCATTTCTGTCATTTGTGACATGTTTCTTTGTCTCCACATTTTGGCTGCTTCCCTATGTTGATAAGAGTGGTTTTGTGTGCTACGTGTCCTATAGGGCCCAGTGGCTCAGCCTCCCCAGTCACCTGAGGTGGACGCTCTTGGTGCACCCCTTTGTGGGCTGTGTGCACAGTCTTGTTGTAGTTAAGCCTTGACTGCTGCTGGTATCACTGGGAGGAATTGACTTCCAGACCAATTGGCTGTGAGGACCAGTTGTGTCTACAATGGGAAAACTGCTGTGCTGGAAACACCCTTATGGGGCAGGACTTGCTTCAGTGGGACTTTGGTGCTCACTGAGTCTGCCCCCTGAGTGTATCTCTTATGGATCTGAAGAGTTGTAATCTGGTGTGGTCTCACTCTGACCACTGGATACACTGGCTCTTGGATCTCCAAGGAGGTGCAAAGTCAGCCACTGCCTGAGGCCACCCAGCAGGAGCTACAGAGAGATCTGCAGATTCCTCCTCTTTGTTTGGGGTTTGGAGGTGACCAGATGAGGTGCAGCTGTGAAGCAATGCAGGCTGCTGACGAGCCTTAGGCCTTCTTTTGGAAGCTCTGGGGTTCTTTGACCCAGTTGCAGTTTGTTAGGTTTTAGATTGCAAAAGGCCAGGCCATTCATATGCAAAAGCCTCTGAGCACAACTTGGGTGGGGCGGGGGTCTCAGGGAATCATGGGACGGTGCAAACAACAATGGTTGCCCATCAGCCCTGCCCGATAGGTCCCTGGGTCTCTGTGTCCTGAGGCCTGGTGCAGGAACAATGAATGCTGCAAGCACCTCTGAGAGAAAGCCGCCTTCATGTTCTGGCCCGATGCCAGACAGTCCAGTTTCGCCCCGTATGAGTCTGGGTCCCTAGAGTCTTTCCCAGAACTGGAATTCAGAGCGGTCGGGAGTTTGTATTTCCCTCCCGATTGAAAAAGACCACAGCATACCCAGTTGCCAGCCCATTTCACATGCCTCCGTACCTCCGCTCTTCCGCACCTCTGCACCTCCTACCAGTCTAGCTGTGCTTTTCTCTTTCCCTCTAGTTGTCGGACTTCCACTCAGCCAGCCTTCCCGTGGTTCTGGATGATATCCATTTTGTCTTTTAGTTGTAGTTTTGATGTGGTTGTACGAGGCAGCTAGTTTACCTATGCCGCCATCTTCCCACCTAATTTGTTAATACCACACTTTAAAAATCATTTCCTAATTGATAGGAAAGATAACACAAAGTTGGAAGAAATGTTAGGAAAAAGTTAGTAAAACCAAGAAAAGGAGAAATATATTCTCATCAAAGTCATACAGAAAAAGATAGACATTAATGATTATATGAAATACAAAAGAAGTATGGTATATAATACCATAAACTAAGACAAAAACAAAAGACAAACAACATATTGGCAAACAAAGCTAAAGAATTATATCCATTATATATGGAAGAGAACCAACAACCTGATAAGGAAAAAAACTCCAATAAAAAAAAAATGAGTAAAGATATGAATAAGCAATTCAGAGAATTGAAGAACCAAAAGGACCAACAAGTACATCAAAAGATGATCAGCTTTACAAGTAGTTAGGAAAATGCAGAATTAATAAGAAACAAATTTTATACATATTTTATTGTCAAAGAAAAGCATCAGATAACATTAGCTTATGGGGGAAAGTTACTCTCAGATATTAATGATAGCAATAATAATTGTATCAACATTTCTGGAAAATAATCTGGCATTATTAAAATTAAAACAATATATATTATATACAAGACTAGAGGCCCAGCGCACAAAACTCGTGCATGGGTAGGGTCCCTAGGCCTGGTCTGCTATTAGGGCTGATCTTCCCCGGCTGTCGGCAGCCAGGCCCGCCCACTGCCGCTGCTGCCACAGTTGCCCTCTGTGTGTGGAGTGACTGGCGGGGCTATTGGCGCCCCAGCACCCCTAGCATCAGCCACCACCCACCCTTGGTTCCTGGTACCCCATAAGACGATTGGAGCCTGCCGGCCAGGGGGAGGGACCAAGAGGTTGGCTGTTCCTACCCACTCGTTGTCCCCTTCCCCCTAGCCACTGGTCGCTCTATGTGGGGCGACTGGCAGAGGACTGGGGCCCTGGCAGATGTGCCATCGCCCTCCCCTCTCCCCCCGGTTTCCCATTGCCCATTGGGCTATTGGAGCCTGCCAGCCAGGGGGAGGGACCGAAAGGTTGGCCAGCAGGCCCCGATCAGACTGGGGGCAGCTCCTGCATTGAGCATCTGCGCCCTGGTGGTCAGTGCACATCACAGCTGACTGGTTGTTCTGCCACCTGGTCGATTTACATATTATGCTTTTATATATATAGATATCCGCTGCAATCTTGTTCATAGTAAAAGACTAGAGACAACCAAATGTCCAAAATGAACAGATATGCTTTCAGATATCTACTGCTACAGAACAAACGACCCCAAACTTAGTGCCTCAAAACAATATTATTTCTCAAAATTCTGTAGGTTGGTTGGATGGTTTCTTTGCTGCTTTCACCTCTGGTTCCTCTGCAGGTACATTGAGCTAAAGGGTCAGCTGAGTGAGTAGGTCCAAGACAGCCCACTTTCATGTCTGCTAGTTGACACTAACTGTCAACAGAGGCATACTTGGTTCTCTTCCAAAAGACCTTGTCCTCTTACAGGCTAGACCAGCTTCTTTACATAGCAGTTGCAGGAGAGCATTCCTTGAAGGCCTTTTAAGGACCAAGCTCCAGAACTCATATATCATTTCCACCATATTTATTGGTCAAAACAAATCACAAGGCCAGCCAAGACTCAAGAGATGGAGAAATAGATTCCACCTCTAGCTAGGAGAAGCAGCAAAATCACATTGCAAAGGGGACTGCATACCAGGATGGGAGGAATTTAAGGTCATTACTCAATCTACTACAGGTCAGGAGGGTTTGTGTGTATGTGTCTGTGTCTGTCAGGATGTACACACACATATGTGCATGCACACAATGAAATACAATATAGTTGTTAAAAACCAAAATGTAGAACATTTACTATAGTGTGCTATCATTTGTGTCTGGGGAAGTTATGTATATATTTCATCATATATATGCATGTTTATAAATCCTTAGTAATATAATTAAAAATTAACTAATGAAATACTGAGCCATGCAAAATAGTCAGCATGCTGGCTGAAGATGCAGGACACTGAGGGCAAGTTAGGAAGGCCAGCAGAGGTCTGAGCCAACTGGCCCACAGCCAAGAATAATGGGATGCTGAGTGGGGATAGGGAGTTGCAAGGAGTTGTGGACCCACAGAGAGACATAGCCAGCAAACCCAGCAGTCAATGAATGATGCAGGGCAGGAGAGGAAGATACAGCGTGGTCTACATGGCAGGGAGAATGATAACACAATGAGCGAGTAAGTAAAACCATATTGAGCTTAATGTGAAGCCAAGTTTCTTACTGCCAGAGAAGGCATTTATAAATATGGAAAGGAGGTGGACTAGAAAGAAGCCTGGGGAACTGGACTGGAATTGGAAGTATAGAAACATAACTTACAGTTTTATAATATGTACAGGCATAGAAATAATTATGAATGTATATGAGAGTGTGCATATATATATGTGTGTGTGTATGTATATATATATATATATATATATATATCTCATACTCACATACTCATACATTTCCTACTTCCTATAGGCTGGGGTGGGGAATGCTTGGCCCATGAAATCATTTGGTCTGGTCCTGCCAAGGCATTGGGGGTGAGTTAATTAAATGTTTGACCAAATATAGCAGGTTAATTTTTAAGTTGATAATTTTCTATGGCCCAAGAATGATGTTATAAATATCCAAATGGCCCTTGGCAGAAAAAAGGTTCCCCACTCCTGCATAAGAAATGACACCTCAGTAGCAATGAGCACACTAAGCCCCTAATCTTTGTTTTTAAATACCATCTTTTACAAAGATAAACAACAACAACAATCAAACAGGGCTCCTTGGAGAAATGGTTGATTCCAGGACTAGACCAGACAAAGTACAAGATGAACCAGGAACAGCATGTTCTGCCAGAAATGCACAATGAATGAGATGGGCACATGATAAACAGGCATAGGTGCCAGCTTGCAGAGGTTTCCAGTGGCTAAATCAGGGACAATGTAAACAGCAAAATAAATAATAACAGTAATAAATCACAACACACTAAATAAAATTGAAAACCATGAGTCCTTGCTAATTTAATAAACAAATAAATACATAAATGGGAGAAAGGAAAGTTCTACCTTACCAAAAAAATACCAATACATGTAAAAGGAATAATACAAATAGAGAATTACCATTTGGAAATTATCATAAAAGTGGTGAATTAGGGTAGGAGTCATCACTGACACCCCCACTAAGGCTAGTAAGCATAAGTTTGATGAGAAACAGGATAATAGCATAATTTTGGACTACCTCTCCACAAATACTGATCAAATATGAAAGTACACCACATGACCAAGGTATTAATCACCAGTAGTGGTATGGTTTGACACGGTATGCCTCTGCATTAGATGCACTGAAAAGGGCACAACCCCATTTCTGTGGTATTCATACCAGCAATGCAAGACCTGATTGAAGTCATGAGGAAATATCACATGGACCAGATTGAGGGTTATCCTACAAAATGTAGGGCCTGTACTTTCTCAAACTTTCAAGGAAAAAAGCAGCTGAAGAAGTCTGAAGAGATATAACTAAATACAACATATACCAGTATTCCTAAGAAGAATCCTGGACCAGAAAAGAAGGAGATATTGTTGGATAGTCATGAAATATGAATTGGATTAGATAGCAGTGTTGGACCAATGCTCATTTTCTAATTTGGAGAGTTAAATACTGGCTGTATAAGATTACCTTGTTTCTAAGATATAGGCACTGTAGAGATTATGGGTGATGGAATGAACGTTTGCAGCTTGCTCTAAAAGGTTCAGAAAAAAATATGATAATGGGTATGTATTTACACACGTATGTAATATATGTATGGAGACAGAGAGAGCAAGAGAGAGAGCGAGCAGGTGATGGAAAAAATGCAGTGAAAAAATTAACAATAGTAGAATCTGAGCGAAGGAGTACTTTGTACTGTTTTGGAATCTTTTCTGAAAGTTTGAAATTACTTCAAAATAATAAAATGTGAAATAAAGATGTAATATAGAATATCTAGTGCTAGAACAAACAATAATCATTATTGTCTGAGGCCATGACAGAGTGAAAACCCTTTTTAATATGTTTATTTACGTACCTTCCTTTACAATGTTGTGAGGTGATACATTAATAAGGAGGGCAATGTTTTTATGTCTATTTATAGAAGAGCATCTCAATTTTTTCTTTTCATGGACTTTAAACAGGCATTTTACAGTTCAATGAGGAAAGGAATCTTGACTTATTCATCTTTGTGGTCTCAGCACCTAACACATTATAATTTAATCATTGTTCTGTCTTTGAACAGTAATTCTACACGCAACATTATTCCAATCAGAAAAATACAGTGACCTGATTATCAAGGACTCTGCTACAATGGGAGGGAGAAACTGCCTATGTCAAATTAAAATATGTATATCAGACTGAGCATAGAAAAATATCAAGAATTACCTTTCTGCCCTAACCGGTTTGGCTCAGTGGATAGAGCGTCGGCCTGCGGACTCAAGGGTCCCAGGTTCGATTCCGGTCAAGGGCATGTACCTTGGTTGCGGGCATGTACCCGGTAGGGAGTGTGCAGGAGGCAGCTGATCGATGTTTCTCTCTCATCGATGTTTCCAACTCTCTATCTCTCTCCCTTCCTCTCTGTAAAAAAATCAATAAAATATATATTTTTTAAAAAAAGAATTACCTTTCTTAGAAACTTAGAGGAGGAATAATTATTTGCCCTACAGTCCTAAAACAGAAGAGTGTGTAACCAGTAACAAAAGGTCTTAGCCTAAAGAATGGCAAACTGTTGAGTTTTTGGTAAAAAAAATAAAAATAAAACAAAATAACAATTTTAGAATACATATGGGGCTTTTGATGAAAAGAGTTGACAGTGGAAGACCATCCTTAAAAAATGTGAGAGGGTCTGAAAAATTATTAAAATGAAACATATGAAATTGCTAATAAAGCATTATCTTATTAATAGATGAGTATGATCATTTATAAATGTGAAAGAATATATTTTCATTACAGAAACAGAAACTCTCCAAGGCATTTAGATAGATGTCAAAATTAAACTAAAAAAAAAAAAATTACAGCTAAGTAGACTTCATATACCTCAATACTCTGTCCTTCCTAAAGAATACACACTTTTTTTTTTTAATACATGTTATAGACCCTGGATCTCCTTGCTGAATTAGTAAAAAGGAGTTATGTATGCCTGAAGACTGGTTATGGTTAACCATAATAAACGTCAGAAGTGACTTTCCAAAGGCTTAAACAACTGAAAATTACATTTTGATAACAATTCATCTGCTTTAGAAAACAAAAGTTACCAATATCTCTTAAAGTAGAATTATTCAATTTAAAGCATTATTAGGGAACTTAAAAACTGTTATAACTATATTACAACTTCTTCCCCATAAGGAGAAACTGTAAGGTCAAATCTTTTCTAGCATATTATAAATAAAACAAAATTTTGCATTACTGTAAACCAGAATCTGTATGGCTTGGGGTTTTTTGGTACGGTTTTTAAATGGAGATAAATATACTTCTTAGAACTGTTCTAAGAACAAAATGAGATCATGTATATAAAGGACTTAGCATGGTGGCTAGCAAGAATTAAGCACATAATAGTATTTATTGTGTTTCTTCTTTTTTTAAAAAATATACTTTTACTGATGTCAGAGAGGGAGAAGAAGGAAGATAAAAACAACAATGATGAGAGAGAATCATCCATCAGCTGCCCCGTGCACACTCCCTACTGGGCATGGAGCTCACAACCTGTGCCCTCACTGGGAATCTAACAGTGACCTCCTGGTTCATAGATCAATGCTCAACCATTGAGCCACAATCGCCAGGCAATTGTGTTTATTATTATAGCAAGGATGTGAAACAACCCTAAAATACAGTCATGTGACTTAAAAACCTATTAGAGAAATCTGTAAAGGCAGGTGGATAGACTCATAGTTAAATATCTAAATTTGGCAAATTCAGTGAGGAAAGCAATCTGAACTTACTTATCCTTGTAGTCCCAGCATCTAACACAGTGCCTGGCACACACAGTAGGTATTCAATAAAGGTTTACTGAAATGAAGTGAGTATGAAGTTATCAGGAAAGGGAAAAAAAAGAGGTAGTCTGAGGTTGTCTGAAAAATAAATAGTCCAAAAATTACTATGCCCTAAGCAAGTCACTTTAAGAAAGAAAATAAAATACCTAAGCATTTTCAGAACCATGCATAAAAATTCACCTCAACTGGTCTTTTTAATAATGACTGAGCCACTCTCAAATCTGTTTTGGCAAATGTGTCACATAAAAAGTCTAATATTAGAGAGTATTTTTAAATTTCATCTAAAAAAAAATGTTGTGCACATCCTGAAAGATGGAAAACGTACCCAAAGCATTGAGGAATCTTTTCTAACTTCCAGTCAAGGAGCATCAGATAAGTTTAATTTATAGCTCTAAGTTGTAAACACATATTTCACTTTCACAAGTTCAAGTGCACACCCCAGAAAAGAAAGAAAATCAATTATTCCAAAAGTGGGCAGTACTAAAGAAGTATAAAAGAGTATCTAACAAAACTCTCCCATGTCTCAGCAGTCACCTGTTGGAGCCCACACTTAGGCACAGTCTACTCAAGGTTTTGGAAACCCTTGGTATTGAAGACTCAAAGTTCTCAGTGCAGTGGGCAAGGAAAAAAAGTGTAATATGAAAATACAGTCCTATCTTCCGTACCTTTCGTCCAAGAATAATAGGGCTCAGTAGGCTTTTTCTAAAAAAGACCTTTCCAAGTTACTGTCTACCACCTCACTACAGCACCACTCTTTTATTTTCCAACGTGGGTATGCGCCCTGACCTGATGCCTGCGACCCTTCGGCGCACTGGACAACGCTTCAACCAACGGAGCCACACGGACCAGGGCAGCACCACACTCTTCTTGTTTGGAAACTGATGGACTTTATGAAGGGCACACTTAATAATACACTCAACTTCATATAGTGCTCGGGTCCTGAACCGGGTCAGTAAAGTACATTTCCAGAGAGACAGCTGGAGCTGCATCTCCTGAGCCTACTTCAAACTAAAATCTGTGAACAGTCTCAAGTTACAAATCAAATAACAGTCCCAAATCAACTGCTTGAAGGTTTTGAAAAGAAACCAAAAAAAATCATCATTAGACACATCTACCTTTAACAAAATGACAATGTTTTCAGAAACAAGAAACAATGCTAACAGGCAATGTTACAGAAGTTTACAGAATAACAAAAAATCTGCAACACAGAGTAAAATTATTCTTAAATTATCATTTGCTTCCAATGGTGCCTTGAAAAGTATCAAATGCACGAAGGCATGTAAGAGCTATTGTCCAGTCACTGACAGCATTAAAATTATTTTTAAATCTAATTTCTGCAGTGGCAATTTTAAAAGCCAATCAAATTTTAATGAGAAAAAATGCCTAGTCCAAAATCTGCAAATACAGTTAATTTTTTTTTTTTTTTTTAACTAAGAAGCAGGGAGGTCATAGCACCAAGGTGTGTAACATCTGTCGGTGGTTGATCCAAACGAGTAAAAATTTTAAAAGGGGCCTCTCTGGAATTAAAGATTTAAAATAATATCTTACCAAATATAATCTGATACAAATCCTTAAAAATCACTTCAGTGGGATTTTTGTTTTTTACCACTAAGGAAACAAAACCTTCCCATCGATTTTCACATCATTCACACACTTTGTAAATTAAGAACTAAATTCCAAAACACATTTGAAACATCAGACTTTCGTTTTCACATCCATTTATCAGGTTTACTCTTAAAGCCCTTGTGGACGGGGTCTTTATTTCAATACAAGGTTGTTCAATATTCCACTCCGCGGGAACGGAGCTTGCGAGACTAATTCTCCAAACCTCCTCGGGAGATGGTTCATTACGGCTCTCGTTCCAATTTCCCGAGCCTCAAAGCAGCCACGGAGAGCACGCGGCTGAGAGGAAGGAGGGTCCAGGAAAGAGGCCCATCCTTTTGTTTTGGTGGCAAAAGCTCCAAAAATGAAAGTCACACGAGCCATCTGCACCGATCCCCACCCATCGCAGCCCTCCCTGCACGGCACTTCCATCCCTCCGCCCGAGACTCCGGCCCGCGAAGACCCGCAGCCTTTCCACGTCTCAAAGGATGGGCGGGGGAGGCCGTGAAGACTGGGGTGCAGGAAGGAAAAGAGGGGGGACACCGATCCTTTGAGGACAGGGACCAGGAGGGGCATCCAGAACGGGGAGGATGGGACGCGCCGCGGAGGCTGGCACATTCACCGGGAGAAGAGCGCCGCGGGGCCGACGGAGGAGCGGCGACCGGCGGGCAGCCCTCCGCGAGAGCAGGGAGGCAGGCACGTTCGTTGGGAGCCGGGGAGGGCGTGAACCGGGCAGCGCGGAACCAGGAGCCCCCAATGGGTTGCGTGAGCCTCAAACAGACCCGTACGGCGAAGCGGAGACTTACGGTTATTTCCCGGGCCGAGGGTGAGGGTGAGGGTCGGCAGGACCCCGCAGCTTCGCCACCGCCGCGGCCGCCCCAGCCTCTCCCGCGGAGTCCGTGACCTCGGCTACCCTCCCCGCCCCACCCACCCGGACGGGCGCCCCCTCCTCGCCCGCCCGGGTGCGCCCGCCGGGCGGAGGCTGCTGGGGCCGAGGGTGCGCGCCGGAAACCCGGGGGAACGCTGCGAGAGCCGGAGGCGTCCGCGCCGAGGCTCCGTCAGCAGGCGCCCCCCATCCCTCGCCGGCCGCCGCGCCGCCTTTCTCGCGGGAGGGGAAGAGGGGGCGGTGGCTCTAGCCTCCGCCTCGCGGTCAAGTCCGGCTCATGCTCCAGCCTGGCGCGCGCGCGCCCAGCCCCGGTCCTCTTCCCGTACCCGCCCCTCGCTCAGCTGCGGGCGCACCCGCCGCCGACACCCGAGCCTCCCGCCACCGGCCCCACACGGCCCGCAGCCCCGGCGTGAAGCAGCAGGTAACGGCCGCAGCTCGGTTGCCGACCCGGAAGCTCTTCCGCCGCCACCCGCGAGGCTGTCACGGGTGTGAACCCGGAAGCGATTCCCTCGCCCCGGTAGCGGCGGGATGGAAAGCGAAGGCCTGTGACTATCTGGAAACGCCTAGCTCGGGAGAGGGTGAGGCGTTTATGGTGTTGAGGTGCGAAGAGAGGGCAGGACAATAAACGGCCCGTGGGCTAGAGGTTCTCCAAGCCCCAGACCTCCGAGCTCTGGAGGCGCGGGGTCGGGAGCGCGGCCGGACACATCCGGCAACTTCGCGGGCGCCCCAGGGTTTTCCTGTCGCAGGAAGTTGGGCCCGGCCGCTGGGAAAGGGAAGGGAAGGAGGAATGAGACAGCGGGACGGTCCCCCGCCCCCAGGTGGCTGTCCCACCCCGTGAGGCGAATGTAGCGGCCTGGGAGGTGCTCGGCCGCCCGCACGGGTGAGACGTGGAGCTGCAGGATCCAGACTCCAGCGAGAAAGCAGAGGCGGGAGGCTGGACTATCTCCGCATCTGGTCTCTCCAGGCAAGGAATTTATTTCTTCCCAGCGGCCAACGCCCCTGGCTGGGTGGCAGCTCTCGGAGCAGAGAGGCGTGCCCGGCCGCCCCCGGTGCTGTGGTACTGCCCCGCCCGGGCGGAGTGTTTATTGTTGTCATGTCTGGGAAACCTGTGCACCGCGCGCCGATCTAGCTCAGCTCAGCTCTCCGCGCAGCGCCTCTCTCCATCTTCTAGAGGCTGGGCGCTTTCTGGGTTTGCTTTTAGCCGCACCAGCAGTCTGACCGAGCTGGCTCAGCTCGCTCTCTCTTCCATTCTCATCTCACCCCAGGAGAATGGATGTGTCTTCACCGTTTCTCCCTTCGTCTTTTCACGGTTTTGCTGTCCTCATCTCATTTGGAGGAAAGGTCAAAAACTCAAAAATGTTTTCATAGCAATATAAAACAGTTCATTCCATGATCATCTTTTTCTCTTAATGTTTCCCCCTTAGAATTGGGTTATATAGAACCACAGTAACAACTAATATGTAGCATATTTAGATAAACTAGGGATATGGTGCTTTCCCCAAATAAGCTCATTAAATGTACTTGCTGTTCACTGTAGATACTCACTTGGATGCAAGTTTCACTTATTACTTAGTTCCTTCTCTGTTAGCCAAATTTAGTGCAATTGCCTTCGAAAGCTATTTGAAGATTATCAAATATCTTAAATTGAAGAGTAGAATGCCACTTAAAAGAATTCTAAAATTATCAGTGAAGTTTATTGATAAGTGACGAATTGAACGGACAAGGAGAAATCAAGCTGAGCAGCAGCGCTAGTGGGTATTGTCTATTCGGCTTTATTATTACTTCCTCTCTTTTTATTGCCATTAACCAATTTAAGAATGAGGTTTTTATGGTCAAAAATCCCTGTAGGGGAAGTCCTGATATTTAGTTCCCATCTCTCCTCTTTAATGTTATAATGCTTTGAAATAGTGGATTTGTTTCAGGAGAATGGGGAAGGGGCAAGTAATTTAGACACTCTACTTGTTTTTTCATCTGTAAAATGGGGATAAAAATAATCCCTACACCATCAGATTGGGGGGGTGGTGGTGGAATAAAATGAGTTAATTTATGGAAGGCACTTAGCACAGCATCTAGCACAAAATAAGCATTATAGGTGTTAACTATTATTTCTATTCTTTTAAAAGTATATTAAATTAAATTTAGAAAAATGAAAGCAAAAAAATTAAAGGCAACTTGATAAAAGTCATTTTGGCTGGTAGGGATAAAAATAAAATGCATTTTATTATTTTCAACTATGGACAGTAAGGTTTGTGGGTTGCTTTGGTTATTTAAAGGTGGCATGGATTTTGTTGTTTTTGTAATCCTCACCAGATGATATGCTTATTTATTGATTGGAGAGAGAGAGAGAAACATGGATGTGAGAAACATCAATTGGCTGCCTTCCTTATGGCCCCTGGGCATGTGCCCTGAGCAGGAATCCAGCGTCACTTTCCAGTGTATTGGATGATTCTCCAACCAACTGAGCCACACCAGCCAGGGCTTGACATGGGTTTTAAAGATTGAGAAACATTGCTGAAGGATGGAGGAAGGGAGAGCTTTCTTTTTGGTCTCAGGAACATCTTATAGAATCCTAAGATAATGTGCTTTTAGGGGAGGGGGAGGTGGGGAGGTATTTATGAAGATATATTTTCTGATTATTGGTAATTTCTATTAGCATGTAGTTTACAAACTGGTAAATAAATCATCCTGTTGACTTCAACTTCTGATACGAAATTTATGATCCTTATATTCACATACTGATTCTTCACTGCAAAAGTCTTAAGTTTGCACTTCTGTACTCTATTTAGCAGATGTTTCTTATTAAAAGACATTGGCATTTTGTTAAATAGGACTGAGTAGCATAGTAGAGAGCTGTTAACAAAGCTGCCTATTGGGGACTAAATGGCCATATGTACACCTCCCTTCCCCCAGTCATAGTGAAAGGCCTCTATGTGTTTTCTTTTTTTAAAATATATAATTTTATTGATTTCAGAGAGGAAGGGAGAGGGAGAGAGAGAGATAGAAATATCAATGATGAGAGAGAATGATTGATCAGCTGCCCCCTGCCGCCCCACCCTGGGCATGGAGCCCACAACCCGGGCCTGTGTCCTGACTGGGAATCAAACCATGACCTCCTGTTCATAGGTTGATGCTCATCAATGAGTCAAACCAGCCAGGCCCCTATAGATTTTCAAATGATCCCAATTAGGTACTTTTTTAGGTAGCTTTGAACAAAGAGACATGCATGTCCTTTCCCAGTAGTGGATGTTATGGGAGGATGTTAATAGGTGGTTCTCCAATTGAGAACCACTTCTGCATATTTGTAAGGCCTCATTAGTTAGGCAGCATATCATCATTTATGTCTAAGCATTTTTCTGAATAGAATGAAGCATATAACAAAATGCCACATATTTCCTATACTTAGTAACTTGAACCCTTATTTAAAACCCAGTCTAAGCATATTGCAAACTCTAGTTGTAGCTTAATTATTTTTAGCTCAAGTTAATCTCCAAGTCCCCTCACATTTGTTTCTGCCTTAGCAGTTTTGCCTTCATATATTAGTAGCTTTTATTCTTTTCCTAACTTAAGCCTTTGTTTCCTTTTTTCATGTTACTGGAAATATGTATATTAAGAATATTCAAGTATGAATATTTCTTGAAAATCAATTTTTAGAATCTTTTAGGGTTATGTTAACATTAAATGATGTAAAAACAAAATACTATATAACCCTCATGGCAATGTCTTTTATTATATCACATCTGTTTATCTTTTAGAGATGTGATGAGCATTGATAAAGCATTTTCCTTATAGATACATATTTTTTCTAATATGAGTTGACCAGCACAAGAATTTATTTGCTTTAAATAGTGTTTAGCCCTAGCCGGTTTGGCTCTGTGGATAGAGTGGCTGCCTGCGGATTAAAGGGTCCCAGGTTCGATTCCATTCAAGGGCATATGCCCAGATTTCGAGCTCGATCCCCAGTGGGGGGCATGCAGGAGGCAGCTGATCAATGATTCTCTGTCATCATTGATGTTTCTGTCTCTCTCTCCCCCTTCTTTCCTCCCTGAAATCAATAAAAAATATATATATTTAAATAGTGTTTAGAAACTAAGAATTGTTTTCTCTTTTAGGTGCTTAATAGAAATAAAAAACACAAATGGTTTTTGTAATTGTGCCATATACATTTTGTATTCACAATACAATGTCTTTCTTTGGGAGCTTGTAGTCTTTAAGGAGACATCCATACATATCATAATTTGAGCATCTATTATCTTGGTCATTGTTAATATGAAGTGAAAAGTAATTGCTAAATAGAAATTCTGAGAAGCAAAAGGACTTATCTTTGATTTCAATCGTATACAAAGCTCTGTTGCGCGAAGTGGGGTTTTAAGAATGATCTTATGGAAAACTGAACTGAAAAAAATCCTATGAAATATAGAGTGAGAATGAATGATAAGTCTTCAAAATGAATATCTCAATCTTAATGTTCTATTGTAGTTTCTTTGGTGAAATATCTGCATCTAAACAAGTGAAAAAAATGTTTTAATATATTTTTATTGATTTCAGAGAGGGAGAGGGAGAGATAGATCAGTAGGGCTAAATAAATAAAAAATTTTGTAATTTAAAGTAAAATAAACTTTAAGATTATTTAATTACTTAAATAATATTAAATTTTGTGCAATAATATTTTGAACAGTCAATGTTTTTTCTTTTTAATATATTTTATTGATTTTTTACAGAGAGGAAGAGAGAGAGATAGAGAGTTAGAAACATCGATGAGAGAGAAACATCGATCAGCTGCCTCCTGCACATCTCCTACTAAGGATGTGCCCGAAACCCAGGTACATGCCCTTGACCGGAATCGAACCTGGGACCTTTCAGTCCGCAGGCCGACGCTCTATCCACTGAGCCAAACCGGTTTCGGCCAGTCAATGTTTTTTTTTAAGGTATATTTTTATTGATTTCAGAGAGGAAGGAAGAGGGACAGAGAGACAGAAACATCAGTGATGAGAGAAAATCATTGATTGGTTGTCTCCTGCACACACCCCCCCACTGGGGATTGAACCCACAACCCGGGCATGTGCCCTTGACCAGAATCAAACCTGGGACCCTTCAATCCACAGGCCAACACTCTATCCACTGAGCCAAACCAGCTAGGGCTGTGCAATAATTTTAATGGTTGTTTTCATTTTAGGCTAATATTTACTTAAAATGACAAAAGCAACTGGATTTTAAAAGAATTTATTTATTTTTTTGTAGTTTATATATATATATTTTTTTTTATTAAATCTTTATTGTTCAGATTACATTTGTTCCTCTTCCCCCCCCCCCATAACTCCCCTCCTCCCAGTTCCCACCCCACCCTCCACCCTCACTCCCCACCCACTGTCCTCATCCATAGGTGCACGATTTTTGTCCAGTCTCTTCCCGAATCTCCCATTCCCCTTTCCCCCCCAAGAATAGTCAGTCCATTCCCTTTCTATGTCCGTGATTCATTATAATCACCAGTTCATTCTGTACATCAGATTATTTATTCACTTGATTCTTAGATTCACTTGTTGATAGATGCATGTTTGTTGTTCACAATTTGTATCTTTACCTTTTTCTTCTTCCTCTTCTTGAAGGATACCTTTCAGTATTTCGTATAATACTGGTTTAGTGGTGATGAACTCCTTTAGCTTTTCCTTGTCTGTGAAGCTCTTTATCTGACCTTCAATTTTGAATGATAGCTTTGCTGGATAAAGTAATCTTGGTTGTAGGTTCTTGGTATTCAGCACTTTGAATATTTCTTGCCATTCCCTTCTGGCCTGCAAAGTTTCTGTTGAGAAATCAGCTGACAGTCGTATGGGTATTCCCTTGTAGGTAATTGACTTTCTTTCTCTTGCTGCTTTTAAGATTCTCTCTTTGCCTTTTGCTCTTGGCATTTTAATTATGATATGTCTTGGTGTGGTCCTCTTTGGATTCCTTTTGTTTGGGGTTCTCTGCGCTTCTTGGACCTGTAAGTCCATTTCTTTCACCAGGTGGGGGAAGTTTTCTGCCATTATTTCTTCAAATAGGTTTTCAATATCTCACTGTCTCTCATCTTCTGGCACCCCTATAATTCTGATATTAGTGCGCTTGAAGCTGTCCCAGAGGCTCCTTACACTATCTTTGTATTTTCGGATTCTTTTTTCATTTTGCTTTTTCGGTTGGGTGTTTTTTGCTTCTTCGCATTTCAAATCTTTGGCTTGATTCTTGCGCTTCTCTGGTCTGCTATTGGGTATAATATTCTTTATTTCAGTCCGTGTATGCTTAATTTCTAGTTGGTTCTTTATCACAACATCGAGGGTCTCATTAGTTTTCGTGAGGCTCTCCTCAAGTTTATTGCAAGCCCTCAAAATTGCATTTTTTAGCTCCATATCCTCCATTTCTGTCATTTTTTTTGTCTCCGCATTTTTTATGCTTTCTTGGTGCACCCCCTAGTGGTCTTTGTGAGCAGTCTTGTTCTAGTTAAGCCTTGATTGTTGTAGTTAATACTAGAGGGATTTGACCACCAGGCCGACTGGCTGTGAGAATCAGCTGTGTCTGCAGTGGGGAAACTTCTGTCCTCTGGGGAGGTGCTAATCTAGCCTTTGCCTGAGGCTATCCTGCAAATGGCTCTGCGCAGGGCTTGGGCGGGGCGGGCTCAACAGGGCGGGCGGAGGGAGCAGTTATGGCTGCTCTCAGTCCCGTTCCCAGAGGCTCTGCTTCTCAGAACCCCGGCAACCGCTGCAAACCTCGGAGAGAAAGCTGCCCTCACGTTCCAACTGATGCCAGACAATCCCGCTTCTCCCGTTTGAGTCTGAGTCCCTAGAGACTCGCCCGGATCTGGAGCTCAGAGTCTGAGACTCCCTCCTGATTGAAAACGACAACCGCGCCCTCAGCCACCAGCCCGCTTTGCGCGCGCACCTCCACACCTTTAAATTTTCCACACTGCGCCTCCTCTGAGCCTCGGAATGCTGTTGTCTTTCCTTCTAGTTGAAGAGTCTCTCCTCAGCCAGCCTTCCTGTGGTTCTGGGTGATGTCCGTTCCGTCTTTTAGTTGTATTTTTGGAGTGGTTGTTTGTGGCAGCAGTCTCCGGTGTTTACCTATGCCGCCATCTTGATGTCCACTTGAATAATTTCAAAGAATTTATTTTTAAGGAAATTTTCAAATTATAGGGCTTTTTATTTTTTTATATAGGTTCCAAAATGACTTTATTAATTTCATTTGAGAAAACAATAAAAATTCCTTTATCTCCTCTCAAATGATATTTAAAAACTTTAATGAAAATTATCTTTTTCTCTCTATGAGAGTAGGAGCAATAAAGAACTCATTAAATATGAACAGAGAGATCATTTTAATGCCTAATAGACTTGAAAAAGAAAACATTCATCTCAACATGACCTGGAAACTTTGTGTTTGATGTTTTCTTAGAAATTTGCTGCCCTGGCTGGTATGTGTGGCTCAGTTGGTTAGAGTGTCATACATAAACCAAAAGCTGTAGCATTTGGTTTCTGGTCAGGGCACATACCCAGACTGTGGGTTGGATCCCCAGTCATGGTGCAAGAGGTAACTGATTGATGTTTTTCTCTCTCTCCCCCCTTCTCTCCCTCCCTCCTTCCATTCCTTCCTTCCTCTTTATTTCCCTTCCTCTCTCTAAAAATCAAATTAAAAAAAAAATTTGCTGGCATGTAAATGAGGAAAGCTTTTTGAAAAAGATAAATATAATATATTCAATTCAAAGATGCATTTTCGTCTAGCCTTGAAAACATTTAATAATAGCACTTAAGAACATAGAACTATTAAACTAAGAGGGTGCTTGAAATTCAGTTACTCATTGGAAATTGCTCAATGGAGATTTAAAATTAGTCTGGGGAAAAAAGTCTACAGATGTATGTGTATCTACACTAATAAAAGACAAACATGCAAATTAACCATACCTTCGCTATGCCTTAAGCCACACCCACCAGCCAATCAGAGCGACAATATGCACATTAACCCAACCAAGATGGTGGCGGGCAGCCACGAAGCTGGAGCAAGCAGGAGGCTTGGTTGCCCCAATGATGGAGAAAGCCAAGCTTTCCAGCCACAGCCGGCTCTGAGCTCCACTCAAAGCAACAAAGTTTCAATTATAGAAGATAAATAAACCCCAGATACCCGCTTTCAGCTGGCCATGGCCACGGAGCTGGAGCGAGCAGGAGGCTTCCCTCCCGCCCGCCCTGGCCAGCTCTGAGCTCCTCTCAAAGCAACAAAGTTTCAATTATAGAAGGTAAATAAATCTCAGAATTTAAAAAAAAAAAAGGAGAGGCTGGGAGCTTTGGTCACCAGGGGGGCTTGGCCAGCCTGAAAACGGCCCTCAGCCCCTCACCCAGACTGGCCAGGCACCCCACCCTAAAGGGGGTGTGGCCAGCCTGAAAACAGCCATCAGCCCCTCACCCAGGCTGGCCAGGCACCCCAGCGAGACCCCCACCCTGATCTGGGACACCCTTCAGGGCAAACCAGCCGTTCCCCACCTGTGCACCATGCCTCTATCCTATATAATTAAAGGGTAATAATGCAAATTGACCCTAACAGCAGAAAGACTGGGAATGACTGGTCACTATGACACACACTGACCACCAGTGGGCAGACGCTCAATGCAGGAGCTGTCCCCTGGTGGTCAGTGCGCTCCCACAGGGGGAGCTCTGCTCAGCCACAAGCCAGGCTGATGGCTGCCAGCACAGCAGTGGTGGCAGGAGCCTCTCCCGCCTCCTCAGCAGTACTAAGGATGTCCGACTGCAGCTTAGGTCTGCTACCTGCTGGTAAGTGGACATCCCCCGAGGGCTGCCGGGCTGCCAGAGGGATGTCTGACTGCCAGCTTGGGCCCGATCCCCCAGAGAGCTGGCCTAAGCCAGCAGGTGGACATCCTCTGAGGGGTCCCAGACTGCGAGAGAGCACAGGCCGGGCTGAGGGACCCCCCCGAGTGCACAAATTTTTGTGCACCAGGCCTCTAGTGTGTGTGTGTGTGTGTGTGTGTGTGTGTACATATGTATATATGTATGTATGTATGTATATATGTATATATAATATATATTTGGAAGAAAATATTCTTATTTCTGGAAGTAGAAAATATTTTTACTAGTATATATTGTCAGAAAGCTTTTATCAACTAACCAAATGTTTTTGACTGTGGCAGGCACCTTCAAATTATACCTTACCTCATTCAAATGTCACATATCAAAGTTCTCTCTGAAGATTCTGAAAAAAAAAAAAGTCAATGGCAGCAGCTATCTAGTTACAGCTTCCAAGCTATTAACCAAATAACATGCACTTTGTGTAATTTATGGAAAATAAGTGTTTAATATTCTGAATCACTATTTCAAGTCAATATTTACTTAGTATTTACAAGACATTTTTATAATTGTATCACTTTTTTTAAATATAATAGATTTTTATGCAATTAAGACTTCTGAAATTATGTTGTGTTTGTGTGGTTTTTTTGGTTTAGTTTTTTTTTTTTTTTTTACCTTTAACAGAAAAGGGAAAAAGGATTACAAGGAAGTCTTAAATTACAAGCTAAGGTTTTGAATAGTTTAATGATAAGATATAACAGTCATCTCTGGCTTGCCTTTTAGGTTGTATATATATTCTAAGATAGAAAAATCAACAACTTATTTAGTAGTGTTACAAAGTGATTATGTATCCTTTAATATAATCTTTCAAGATATTTCTTTGTTTGTTTTATAAAGCAATGGGGAATCCAGAAAACATAGAAGATGCATATGTTGCTGTTATTCGTCCAAAGAATATTGCCAGTCTAAATTCCCGGGAATACAAAGCCAAGTCATATGAAGTGAGAACAATTTGCTAACATTTGATTTGCTACTATTGAATGTCATTCTTTATTATTTTCATTTGCATGCAGTCTTACCATATCCTTTAAATTCTTGTTGACAGCCTAGATGTTGACAAGCTAAAATTGACAACCCCAGATCTCTGCCCATCACTGTCTTTTTTCTGCTGTATATTTTTGCCCATTTTTGTATTCATTGATACATAGAAGTTATTAGATATTAAAAGGTACTTGTTTGAGTTTTCCAGATAATTTATAAATTTAGTTTTTAGTACAATTTATGGAATGGCTCTCAAAATTAAAGAAAAAAAATTTAAAGTCAGTTTATCAAAATTACAGTCTACATATTGTTTTTTGTTATTATCCCAAGCAACTGTTTTTAACAGTTCACTAAAAAGTATCTTTTTACCTTTAGTTAAGTTTTAGGAGATTAAGTTACTTTTCTGTAGTCTTTAATTATACAGGGTGAGGTAGAAGTAGATTTATAGTTGTTTGTATGGGAAATGATAAAATAATTAATAAATAATAATACAAAAATAAACTGGTTTTTCACATTTATAACTGTAAACCTACTTTTGCCACACTCTGTTTTACATGTAGATGTGATGGGGGGGGGCGGGGGGGGATGACGACCAAAAATAGAATTGTTATCTTTTCTATGCAGCAGAGTCCAAACATCATAGAGTACTTCTAATCTCACCTAACTCCAGCTAATTTTTGTAGCATTTTACTTAAATTACTTTTTTAGGGTTAGTTATCTGAAACCTATTAGAATATTTCAGGGGTTCTCAGGAGGCTGCTGCTTTAGCAATGCTCTAGCATACTGGTTATCTTTCCTGGCTGCACTGTTGAATCACCTGGGGAACTTGAAAACTTCCAGTACCAGGACCCCATTCCCTACACATTTTGATTTAATAGGTCTGAGATGAAGTTGGGTATCGATACTATTTAAAAAGTTTCCCAGATTATTCTAATATACAACTAGTGTCTAATATGCAGCTAGCTTATATTCTAGGGTAAATAAATTTGATTTAAACTTTCTCATTACTTTTCTTATTTAAGATTTTATTGCATGAAGTTCCCATTGAAGGGCAGAAAAAAAAGAGAAAGAAAGTTTTATTGGAAACTAAGCTTCAAAGCAACAGTGAAATAACACAAGGCATATTGGATTATGTAGTAGAGACCACCAAACCAATTTCTCCTGCAAACCAGGGTATCAGAGGTAAAAAAACACAACTTTGTTTCTTTCTCTTTTTCTTTCTTTTTTTCTTATGCTCTTTCTTTTTTAATTTTAATAAATCTTTATAATTGAAAGTATTACATATATCTCTCCCCACTGCTCTTTCTTTAACACAGTTGCTTTAAATGCTTGTGGAGAAAGACATTTAAAAAATATATTAAAATCAATTTCTTGTTACTCTCCTTTTCATTTAAAAAACTTGAAAGAGACTCAAAATTTTTTAACGTACAGCTAAGCCCCTTGAAGAAGTAACCTGAGTAAAGAAAAAGTAATCCGACTTTAATTTTTTTAATGATTTAGAGAGAACAACCAAGGGGGGGGGCGGTTCCATGAAACTAAAAGAAAGTACAAACTACTTTTGCTAGAAATATGGTTTCTCAGATATCTTTGAACTGCAAAGATGAGAGGTTTTAGAGTACAAGACTTGTAGGTTATTATTTGTCTCCCTTGCTGCCAAATCAGGAAAATAAACTAAGAATGGTGGTTACAATTCAAAACAATAGTTTGTAGCCCAATCAGATTTTAATAAAAATCTGAAATTGAGGGTGGAGGTTGAAGATTAAGTGAAGAGATGCTAAACTTTTAAGATTTTGCAACTTATACACCACCCTCTTTAGCTACCCTAGACTGTAGTAAAATTCTTACCGTCTGCATCCCCACCAAGTGATATGCTGTTTGAGCCTGCAGGATGCCTTACTGTTGAGCTGCTCTGCCAGTCCTTAGCAGGACAGTTTTTTTTTTCCAGGCATAGGAAACTTCTATTGAGTCAAGACCAGGACCATGAGTCTACTGGTTGATTGTCCACAAAATGAACATTATCAGAATCATCACTTTTTATTAGGGCATATTATAAAAATGGACTGTTCTTACTTCCTTTTTGAAATAATTTTAATTCTCAGAGTAATTTATAAAATATAAAAGCCCATTATTTTTTATCTTTACTGACTTTTCAAAAAATGATTAGGAAAACGAGTAGTACTACTGAAGAAATTTCCTTTGGATGGGGAGAAGATGGGCAGAGAAGCAGCATTATTTATTGTTCCATCAGTTGTCAAAGGTAAAGTTCAAGTTTTATCTTATGAATCTTTTTGTGCCTTACATGCTAAGTTAAAATCTATTTAGAAATTTAGGAATTTGCATTCATAGTTACTACATAATACTGTTATATAAAATACATGTTGTAATTAATGTAACATGGAGAAATTTGTTACTTAAATATATTTTTTTAAATATGTTTATTGATTCAGAGAGGAAGTGAGAGGGAGAGAGAGAGAGAAACATCAGTGATGAGAGAATCATTGATTGTCTGCCTCCTGCACGCCCCCTACTGGGGATCAAGCCTGCAACCTGGGCATGTGCTCTTGACCGGAATCAAACCCAGGACCCTTCAGTCCACAGGCTGACACTCTTTCCACTGAGCCAAACCAGGTAGGGCTAAACAAAGATTTTTTTTGTTTTTTGTTTTTTTATGTGCCTCAGGCATGAAACAGCTCTGGCCACCGACACAGGCATCAAGCTAGGATGAACTAAGGACTGTACATCTGCTTTGCCCCTGACTGATATATAAGAGCAACACCACCAATCAGGTGTCTCCTTGCCCATTGCCAGGGGGTAAAACAAAGATGTTTTGATTTAAAAGTAATATTCCAGCTTCTGGACTGAAAATAATGTTTTTCCCAGCCATAGTTAGGGGGGAAATGTTCAGTTTTTTAAATTATTTTGGAAATTTTATTAATCAGTTTTATAATATTGTTGAGAAAGAAGAAATAATTTCTTTAATTCTCCAAGATTATCAGTGCTGTATTCACCCAAGTGGATAAGGTCACAGAGCTGCCCATCACTTGACTCCAGGTCTTCTAATTGGAAATATAAAATAGCACTAGCTGGTTTGGCTCAGTGGATAGAGCATCAGCCTGCGGACTGAAGGATCCCAGGTTCGATTCTGGTCAAGGGCACATGCCCAGGGTTGCGGGCTTGATCCCCAGTAGGGGGTATGCAGGAAGCAGCAGATCAATGATTCTCTCTAATCATTGATGTTTCAGTCTCTGCCTCTCCCTTCCTCTCTGAAATCAATAAAAATATATTAAAAAAATAAATCCAAAATAATTTATGTTACATTTAACTATTTTTATAAACATATTATATACTTTTAAATAAGAAATATGCCGTTGTAAACCTTTTATATGATGGCATAATTCTTCATTTTTCTTTTCCAGATAATACTAAATATACGTATACTCCAGGATGCCCAATTTTTTACTGCTTACAAGATATTATGCGAGTCTGTAGTGAATCCAGCACTCACTTTGCTACTCTTACAGCAAGGATGTTAATAGCCTTGGATAAGTAAGAACTGCCATTAAAAATTTTTTTAATAAATCAGATATATGTTGATAATAGAAATTAACTCTGATACCAACACTTTGGGAAGAAAATAATGAAATTAATAATATATGTATTCATAAATGGTAAATTTTTTTATTTTTTATTTTTTTTACTTTAAATTCTTTATTGTTTAATGTATTACATACATCTCCTTTTTCCCCCATTGACCTCTCCCTGGCCGCCCCCAACCTCCAGCACATGCCCTTACCCCCCGCTCCATCCGTGTCCATTGGTTATGCTCATATGCATGCATACAAGTCCTTTGGTTGATCTCTTACCCCCTCCCCGCCGCCTTCCCTCATAGGTGGACAGTACTCTATTCAATGCTTCTATGACTCTGGTTCTGTTTTTGTTTGTCAGTTTATGTTGTTCATTATATTCCACAAGTGATTGAGATCATATGATATTTATCTTTTTCTGACTGGCTTATTTCACTTAGCATAATGCTCTCCAGTTCCATTAAATGGTAAATTTTGTAAAAATTACATTTATTAAGATGACATTGGTTAATAACATTAAATAATTTCATGTGTATAATATGAGAATTCATTATCTGTATACTGTATTGTGTGCTCATAACCCAAAGTCTATTTTCCTTCCCATATCATATATTTGACCCCCTAACCAATTCACCCTCCCCCCTCCTTTTCTCTCTGGTAACTACCATTCTATTTTCTGAATCTATGAGTTTGTTTTGTTCACTTGTTGCTTTTTTAATATTCCACATATGAGTGAAATCATAAGGTTTTTGTCTTCTGTTTGACTCATTTCACTTAGCATAATTACCTCAAGATTCATCATGTTGAAAATAGCAATGTTTCATCATTTTTTATGGCTAAATAGTATTCCATTGTATATGTATGCCACATCTTTACCGAATCATCTGTTGATGGGCACTTAAGTTATTTCCATGTCTTGGCTATTGTAAATAGAGCTGCTGTAAACATAGGGGGTATATAAATCTTTAAAAATTAGTGTTTTCATATTTTTTGGGTAGATACCCAGAATAGGAATTGCTGGATCATATGGTAGTTCTATCCTTAATCTTTTTAAGGAGCCTCCATATTATTTTCCATAGTGGCTGCACCAATTTACATTCTCACCAACAGTGCCTGAGAGTTAGTTTCCTTTTCCCCACATCATCATCAATATTTGTTATTTCCTGTCTTTTTAATAGTAGCCTTCTAGCTAGCCCTGGCCAGTACGTTCAGTGGTTAGAGCACTGGTCTTTGCACTGGAGGCTATCAGGTTCGATACCTGGTCAAGGGCACATACTTGGGTTTCATGTTTGATCCCCTGCCCAGATCAGGGCCACTTTTGGGAGGCAATCAATCATGTGTGTCTCTCGAGTTGATGTTTCTCTCTCTCCCCCTCTCCCCCTCACCCCCCCCCCTCTCCCTTTCTCCCTCTCTCCCTCTCTCCTCTCTACCTCTCTCCCCCTTCTCCACCTCCCTTCCACTCTAAAAATCAATGGAAAAAAATACACTCGGGTGAGCATTAACCAAAAATAAATAAATAATAGCCTTTTAACAGGTATGAGATGATACCTCATGGTTTTAATTTGCAAGCAATGGTAAGTTTTTGAAGTATCATATAAAAATGAAAAACTCCAGCCGAAACCGGTTTGGCTCAGTGGATAGAGCGTCGGCCTGCAGACTGGAAGGTCCCAGGTTCGATTCCGGTCAAGGGCATGTACCTGGGTTGCGGGCACATCCCCAGTGGGAGATGTGCAGGAGGCAGCTGGTCGATGTTTCTCTCTCATTGATGTTTCTAACTCTCTATCTCTCTCCCTTCCTCTCTGTAAAAAATCAATAAAATATATTTAAAAAAAAAAAAAAATGAAAAACTCCAAAGATAGGATTGTCCTTGTTTGCTTGCAACATGTTAATTTTATCTTCAAAAATGGCAAAGAATGCCTTGTTTTAAGTAAGATTCCTTTGTTCTAAAACTAGATTTAGTGTTGAGTTACTCTCATCAGTGAACAAGTCTTTTAATCTACCATGCCTTTGTCTTTCGTAACAACAGGGCTAATGTACCTGTGTCTCAGTGGTTTAAATTTTTAAAGTGCTTCATGTTTTTTGAAAAGGGTTTTTATTATTATAATGGTTTATACATTTTTTAAAGTGGTTTGCTATGTCCTTGAACAAAACTTTTATTAATAGTAAATGAAGTACTTAACCAACATTAATTAAAAGTATAAAGATCTGGCCGAGACTGGTTTGGCTCAGTGGATAGAGCATCGGCCTGCGGACTGAAAGGTCCCAGGTTCGATTCCAGTCAGGGGCATGTACCTGGGTTGCGGGCACATGCCCAGTAGGAGGTGTGCAGGAGGCGGCTGATCGATGTTTCTCATCGATGTTTCTAACTCTCTATCTCTCTCCCTTCCTCTCTGTAAAAAATCAATAAAATATATATATTAAAAAAGTATAAAGATCTGAATACTAGAAAGTATCACATACCAGAATTAGATAGTATTATATTTTTATCCTCACTTTTGAACAATGAATGTATCTATTATTCATTCTTTCTATTTTGCCAGGTGGTTAGATGAACGTCATGCACAATCTCACTTTATTCCAGCTTTATTCCGACCATCTCCTCTTGAGCGGATAAAAACTAATGTCATAAATCCTGCATATGCTACTGAATCAGGTCAGACAGAAAACTCACTACATATGGGCTATAGTGCACTAGAAATAAAGAGTAAAATGTTAGCCCTAGAGAAAGCAGATACCTGTATTTACAACCCTTTATTTGGATCAGATCTTCAGTATACAAACAGGGTAAGAATTGAATGAATTTTGGCTTTGAATTCAAAAGACATTTCATCTCAAATGAGTTTTTTTCCCTGAGATAAATGCATCTATTACTAATTGTAAATATTAATATGACATCCATACTTAACTCTATATACAAGGTGTCCCCAAAAAATGTATATATACTTTAACAGCTGATTTCTATTACATTTTAAAAATGAAATGTTGTGTGTTTTTTTTAAAATATGGAATGCTTCACAAATTTGCGTGTCATCCTTGTGCAGGGGCCATGCTAATCTTCTCTGTATTGTTCCAATGTTAGTATATGTGCTGCCAAAGCAAGCACATGAAATGTATTTTAATAAACACTGCCTTTATAATTATTCAAAGTATGTATACATTTTGGGGGGATACCTTATATATTAAAGTTAAATATCTAAAGCTCTTAATTGTTTTTTTGTTTGTTTTATTTTCCCTTTCTAGGTTGATAAAGTGGTAATAAATCCATACTTTGGTCTAGGAGCACCAGACTACTCAAAAATCCAAATTCCCAAGCAGGAAAAATGGCAGAGAAGCATGAGCAGTGTCACAGAAGACAAGTACTGTTTTGGTTTTACTCCACCTTGCTTTTTTTAAAACTTGCATTCTACTGTTATAGTTTAAAATTAATTAACATGTAATATGCAATTAATATATAACATAATCATTGCATAAGTGATTCAGTTTATAGCTTCTCAATGATACATAGCTTTCAATTTGTTTTTATGAATAGGGAACGACCATGGGTAGATGATTTTCCTCTCCATCGAAGTGCCTGTGAAGGAGATTCAGAATTATTAACTCGTCTTCTCAATGAAAAATTTTCAGTCAATCAGTTAGATAATGACCACTGGGCGCCCATTCATTATGCATGCTGGTAAATAAGATTACTTTTTATTTTCCTTTCAGAAAGAATGAATCATCCTGTATAATAAAACCCTAATATGCAAATCGACCGACCGGCGGAACAACCCGTCACTATGATGTGCACTGACCACCAGGGGGCAGACGCTCAATGCAGGAGCTGCCCCCTAGTGGTCAATGTGCTCCCATGGGGGAACGCTACTCAGCCAGAAGCCAGGCTCACAGCTGGCAAGCACAGTGGCGGTGGCAGGAGCCTCTCCACTTCTGCTGCAGTGCTAAGGAGCAGCAAGTGGAGGGGTAAGAGCAGAGAGTAAGCAGGGGTAGGGAGCAAGGAGTCCCGGACTGCGAGAGGGATGTCTGCCAAGGGGTCCCAGGTTGCGAGGGGGTGCAGGCCAGGCTGAGTATGAATTTCATGCACCAGGCCTCTAGTTGGTTACAAATATCAGTGCTCCTTTTCAAAACTCATTTCAGCCACTTTTTTTTCTACCATATTTGCCTAATGAGCTTTCTATTTATGTCTTTGATGTGCCTATAGATGTGCTCCATTCAGAATTGCCAGGTCTGCCCTATAGGAAAAGTATCATTAGTGTTCTCAGGCATTATTACCAAGTCATACAGAAAGATAGCTGATGACTAGCAAATGTCATTGCACAGCACAGGACCCTTATTTATCTGTTTTGTATTGGAGTTATGTTTGTTTACCCTTACTATAAAATTTACATGTGTTAGCTACTTAGGATTTACTTGCATTATATCAGTAAAGTATCTTTTTAGTTCTTTGGGAAGCTGTGGTATCAGGAAACCCCCAAAAGTATTCGCATTAAAGCCTTCCTTTTATTTTTTTTAAGATGAGAGGGATTAGCTCCCAGGATTGAGGCTAGCTCTTTCCACTAGTTGCCCAGTGTAGTTCTTGCTCACCTACTCTTCTCACGATAGTGGCTCTTACCCTCCGCTGGTCTGAGTTCTTAAATTTGTATTCATAGCAGTAGTTAACCATTTGCCATATAGCCCATCCTTTAGAGAGGAAGTAATAAAGTTATTTACTTTTTATGGAAAAGTTGCTTTTGACGTACTAAAGTGAACTTCTTTGGCTCATTTAAAAAGTGCCTATATTATTTGGTGCTTGTTAAATGTCCACACTTCTTAACTGCATGACATTAAGCAAGGTACTTCATTTCACCTCTTTGCCTCTCATTTTTTAAAAATCTATATGTAAATGCATTAATTAGATAATTTCTAGAGTTCTTTTCAGCTCAAATTCTTTTGTTTTACTGATTCCAGTATTTGTTATCAAGAAGCTAAATACAGTTGCTTATAAATATACATTTTTCTTCCTTTTAAACTATGCCATTCCTTAAAAATATGCTTCTTTATTCTATCCTTATGTTCTTGTCTGCCCATTACAGAGTTTTTATATCAAATTTGTAAAAAGTTACCCTAAATCTTTTAAACTAAACTTAACAGTTGTTTATACATATTACTAGTAAATACTGCTGGTAGCAACAGTACTAAGAAAACTTCACATGCTTTACCTAGAACTAAGCAAAAAGAGGTAGAGAATATAGTTCAAACCCCAAGAAAGTACACTATGGAATTAGGAAAGACATAGGCAGTGAATTTTAATTTAGGAATTCCAGATTTATATTTGGCTATTTTGTTGCCCTTTTGGGCAGGGTTATTTTCTCATCTAATAAAAGAATGTAATATTTTCAACTATCTATTGCATAAAAACAAAAGTATGGTATAGTATTTAATGTGCTTTGGATTGCCCCTAGGTTTCAGTCCCAACTTTTAGTTCCTAAAAGTATGACCTTTAGCAAGTTACTTAAAGTCTCTAAGGATCTGTTTCTTTATCTATAAAATGGGCTTAATCATAGTACCTTTCTTAAGATTAAAGAAGAAAATGCAAATAATGCTTTTAGAGTACTGGCATATAATAAGCACTCAATAAATGTTGGCTGTTACTATTAAAGTGTTGTAATAATTTAAAGATTTTGATTTTTAAATCTAAAGTTCATTCATCTTCAGTATTTTTTTAAAAATCTTATTATTACAATACACCAAGGAAAAGTTTTATCCTTTGATAAAATTAACTTTGTATGGCCCTGGCCAGGTGTCTCAGTGGGTTGGAGCATCATCCTATAAACCAAAAGGCTGTGAGTTCAATTCCCTGTCAGGGCATATCCCTAGGTTGTAGGTTCTATTCCCAGTTGGGGTATGTACAGGAGGCAACTCATTGATGTCTCTCCTCCCCACCCCTTATCCCCTCCTTTCTAAAAATCAATGAAAACAAATCAGTTTTGAAGATGTGCAATTTTCCCCTTAAATGCACCGTACCTAAAAACAAATTTCCTTTC
This sequence comes from Myotis yumanensis, assembly GCF_028538775.1. Classification (NCBI taxonomy): domain Eukaryota; kingdom Metazoa; phylum Chordata; class Mammalia; order Chiroptera; family Vespertilionidae; genus Myotis; species Myotis yumanensis. The sequence goes on along the minus strand of NW_027223760.1, from coordinate 46,772,622 downwards.
CTCTCTCCCCCTCCCACCCATTTATTTCTAAACAATGAATTACTTTTCCACCATTGCTTCAAACTGCATCCTTACATAAGTATTTGGCTGTAACCAAATGTTGGACTCCCTACTCACTTTTCTGGGTCTTTGCTTTGCTTATTACTTTTCCCACTACCTAAAATATTTTACCTCTCTTCAATATCTCTTCAGTTTATTCCTATTTAAAATCCAGTTAAAGTTGTCAGCCTATTAAAACTCTTTACAGGACCATCTTAGACTGAAATAATAATCTTCCTTTTCCAATATTTTTAAAGCATTAATTATATACTGTCTTGATAAGTATATAGTACCTTATTTTGTTGGTTAGTATCCTAAACTGTTACTTAAATTTTAGAGCATTATGTAACTATTCCATGTTTTTTGTTTTACTTCTCTGATTACATTGTACTCCTTTATTAGAGCAGAGACCATGTATTTTACATATCTTTATGTGTCATCCATTACCTAACATAACAGCTACATACAGAATTACATCTTTGGGCCTATTAAATCACAGGCCTTTGTGAAAAGTTTATGAGTTCCTTTCTGATTCTGGACATATTTTTGACTAAACCTTTTCTCTCTTTAAATTATAATTTTTGTACTTTATGTGCTCTATCTTGTGTTTGAGGTTATATTTTCTCCGAGTTGATCAGAAGTAAACACAGTTGAATTGAACCAGAATAATTAATAAGAAACCAGTCCCTAGGCAGTGAAAATATTGTCTGTATCTTAGTTCCTTGCTCTCTGCCTAGAAAAATTTTAGATTTCTTTGGGATGTCTTCTAAAATTTGGAGTTTTAAAACATTTGAAATGACTTTTTTTTTCTTTTTCTTTTTAAATAGGCTTGGAAAGGTTGAGGCCACTCGCATATTGTTAGAAAAAGGAAAGTGCAATCCAAACCTTTTAAATGGACATCTTAGTTCTCCTCTTCATTTTGCTGCTGGTGGGGGACATGCTGAAATAGTACAGATTCTCTTAAACCATCCAGAAATTGACAGAGTAAGTTATTTTCCAGGTTGTTGTTTTTTAATGTTTCAGCAGTGAATAACAAATAATGACACTAAATGTTCAGTAGTATACTTGAGAGGTTAGCTGAAAAATAAAAACAAATTTCACTTACTGTACAGAATATATATTATGTGTAAACTTTGCTTTATATATAAACATTTTTGATGATGATAAAATATGTCTTGCATAAAATGTACCATTTAAGCCATTTTAGGGGTACAGTTCAGTGGCATTAAGTACATTCATATTACTGTTCAGTCTTCTACAGAATGTGCATAAAATTTAACCTCTTTTCATTTCATTTTGTATTTCTTCAAAAATATATTTAAGAATGAAAAAGATTTTCTACCCACTTTCTAGAATTCGTATTAATAAGTATTTTGTGAAGGGAAAAAGAATAGTTTTAACAAAGCCTGTGTTGTATTTGTAATCATAACTTTTAAAAAACAATAATCACATTGATCTGTGCTTTAAGTCTTTCATATTTGGTAATTCATGTTTATTTTAACTACAGCATGTACTAAGTATGGTTCATAGTTACTACTTGAGAAGAGTCTTTTTAAATCAAACTTTAATATTTGCCTTTAGATTGCCATATATTTATAATGCCTTTTTTCTTTATCCTCTTCTTTCCCCCCACATTTTTAGCACATAACAGACCAACAAGGAAAATCCCCTTTGAATATTTGTGAAGAAAACAAACAAAATAATTGGGAAGAAACTGCAAAATTGTTGAAGGAAGCCATTAACAAACCAGTAAGATTACCTTCAGAGTAGAGCCAAGCATCCTACTTAAATTGATAAGTAATTTCAGGTTCTGTGACAAGAGTGGAAGGGTGAATGGCTGGTTTCTTTACTGCTTTTATAAAACCTCATGGTTAGACTTCATAAGCATTAAATTTGTTATCATCCATAATGGTTGGATGTTTATTCTTGCTTAACAAAATGAAACTTGCATAAGTAAATCTTGCATAAGTAATTTTAATCACTTAAAATTAATTTAATTTTCAGTATAATCTCTGTACTTGGTGTGCTAATTACAAATTAATCTGTTCATTGAAGCATAGATCTCTACTTAGGCCTTTTCAGCAATATTTTATATTTGTAAATACTGACACTAACCATCATTCATTAATTTAGCTTCAGCAAGTTATCTATTACAGATTCATTTTACTCCTCAAGAAAGTGCATGAGTTAAGATTGGAGATTTCTTAGCCTTTTTTAAAAAAAATATATGTATATTAATGATTTTTTACAGAGAGGAAGGGAGAGCGATAGAGAGGTAGAAACATCAATGAGAGAGAAACATTGATCAGCTGCCTCCTGCACACCTCCTACTGGGGATGTGCCCGCAACCAAGGTACATGCCCTTGACGGGAATCGAACCTGGGACCTTTCAGTCTGCAGGTCGACGCTCTATCCCCTGAGCCAAACCGGTTAGGGCTTTCCTAGCTTTTTTATTCTGCCTATTCAACCTGGCTTTCCATCTAATTATGTCCAAAATAACTAGCAGTGACATTAAGGTAGAAAAGAATTAACAATTAGAAAAAAACTCAATCCTAAAAGTTATAGTGATGATAAATCTATCATTAATTTAAAGATTTGAAAACTTGCAAACCAGATAAAAGGATTCATATTAACAGATATAGGATAAAAGTTTGATACCAACAAATATAACCCTTATGTCTGAGCCTTTCCAAACTTCCTATCAACGAGACAGTAAGTCTTTGTTGAATATTCCTGTGAATTTAATATCATGAAATGCTGAAATTGATAACTGATAAAGAATATATGATCTCGCCCTGGTTGGTGTGGCTCAGTGGATGTAGCATCGGATGCAGACTGAAGGGTCTCAGGTTCGATTCCCGTAAAGGACACATGCCCGGGTTGTGGGCTCGATCCCCAGTAGGGGGCAAGCAGGAGGCAGCTGATCAGTGATTCTCTCATCATTGATGTTTCTATCTCTCTCTCCCTCTCCCTTCCTTTCTGAAATCAATAAAAATACATATTAAAAAAAAGAATATATGATCTCTCCCTTTAAAGATGATTACACACTCATGTACATTTTGTGAAAACACTATTCCATAAGCACAAGACAAGGGCAAGAAAATAGATAAGTGGTATAGACAACTTTATGTTATACTTCATTGCAATTCATTTTCTAATTGTGTATTAAAATACTTTTTTTTTCTTCCCATACTTTTAATATTGGAATGTAAAAGATAAAAGGAATTAGGTACTTTTATCCAAAATGAACTGTCCTGGATGTTGTTTGGAGACCCCATAACCACAAAAATGTTACTGAGAATTTCATTTGTCTCTAGGAATTTCTGAACTGGAGGAAAAAAAGTGGCTTAAAGTCCATTGCTTAAAACTTCTACCTGCAAAGTCTTCTATTACAGATTTCTCTTAGGACAAATTATTGGTGGTACACATTTCTGTAGTATAATTTTTGGCCCATTATTCTCATGAGGTACTTGACTAACACCTGATTTAGTTAACCAATGTATATCCCCCATTTGATATCTACATTGTACATAGTAGCTTACAAAAAAAAAAAAAAATCCTCTCAAAAGATTTTGAAGTTGAATTTTTTTTAAAAAAAAAACTAATTTGTCTTAGTTTCTCAAAATTATGTGAACATGGGATATCCACAGGAAAATGTATTAGAAAATATAAATAATAAAAGTAAAATTTTAAAAAATATTGCCAGCACATTCTCACTTAAAGCCATTTTTCTGATATTTTCCATGTTAGAAATCTATATTAAGCAGATGAAGTTGAAATTAAAGCATTTTGGTGGATTTGGTTGTATAATTTCTAACCAGGTTGCATAATTTATTATCATTCTTTGTTCTAGTATGAAAAAGTTCGAATATACAGAATGGATGGATCATACCGTTCTGTTGAACTGAAGCATGGAAATAACACCACAGTGCAGCAGATAATGGAAGGGATGCGTCTCTCTCAAGAAACACAGCAATATTTCACTATTTGGATCTGTTCAGAAAACCTCAGTAAGAAATTTGTTATCTTGTTGTGTGAACATCATTATTCTTTTTTGAGAGTGGGTTGGTCAGTTTCATTTAACATCAGTCTAACAACAGTTAATTACTGACTTTTCAATTTTAAAGTGATACAGTGCTCTTTTATATAAATTATTTGTGCTCAAACTGTTGAAAAAGGTAAGCCCCCCCCCCCCCCCCCCACACACACACACACTTAATTCAAACAATATTTTAAGTAGTAAAAAACAAAACATTTCTTCTTTGGCAATGGAATTTTATTTGAATGCCATTATATGTGGTGCTCATCCAACTTGCCTTTATTTTCAGTGCTCAAAATAATATAAAATTTCTTCTTTATATAAATTTTCTTTCAGATCTTTTTATTTAAAATCAATCTCTTACTGCAAATACATAAAGGATTTAATTGAGGTTGTTTTGATTGGTTATCTAATGGTGGTTGTTTTTTTTTAACCAAATACTACTGATTGTATCATAATTAATTAGGCTATCATGAAATTAAGGATCTTAAATAGATTTAATAAATTTTTTTCTTTTAAGAATTATTCTTATAATTCTTCTATTTTTTTTTTTAAATCCTCACCTGAGGAAATTTTTTCCAAAGAGAGTGGTAGGGAGGGAAGGGGGCGGGGGGGGCGGGGGGGCTAGTGGAGAGAAACATTGATGTGAGAGAAACATCGACTGGTTGCCTTCCGCAGGCACCCTCACCAGGGCTTTGGGTGGAAGCTGCAACTGAGGTATCTGCCCTTGACCGGAAATCTAACCCGTGACCCTTCTGTCCTTGCAGTGACGCTCTTACCACTGAGAAACACCAGCCAGGGCAATTCTTATATTCTTAAAAACAAAAGCAATCAACTCAAGTCGGGTAGTATTAATTAAAGTTGATGTTGATTTAAATTTACACTTATTTTTTGTGTAGTCAGTACTTAAGTGTAGAGAGTTTAATACAAAGTTTCTGTGCATTGATATAATTGATCTATTTTTACATTATCATTTATAAAAGGAAAGATGTTTTTCAGGCCTTCAACTCAAACCATATCATAAACCCTTGCAACATGTTCGGGACTGGCCAGAAATACTGGCTGAATTGACTAATTTGGATCCCCAAAGGGAAACACCACAGCTTTTCCTAAGAAGAGATGTGAGACTTCCTTTGGAAGTTGAAAAAAAGGTTTGCTTGAAAATCTTATTTACAGTCATGAAAATGTACAGAATTTATTGAGTTCCTATAGTGGGCACTACAGGCAGAAGTTGTGCTCTTCTTGTACAGGTGGGGTTTACTTCTGTTTTTCTGTTCAGTCCTCACATCCCTTTGGTAAATGGTAGAGTTTGAGTCAGACTGCTTTTATAAAGCCCCTGGTTGGTTTTCTGTTTTTCCTTTCATTGTCTTAGAATGCAAAAGAAATAAGAGAGTCCATCCTAAAGAGAATTATTAGCAACCAGATAGAAGGCAGATTATACAAAAAAAATTTTTTTTCAGAATAGTATAGTGTCAAAGGTAAATTTAATAAAGGGCTAATAAGTTGTGTAAATCTCAAAGGAGCAAAGAGATACCTTGGAATGGGGAATACAGAAAAGAATATTCTTTTTTTTTTTTTTTAAATATACTTTATTGATTTTTTACAGAGAGGAAGAGAGAGAGATAGAGAGTTAGAAACATCAATGAGAGAGAAACATCGACCAGCTGCCTCCTGCACATCTCCTACTGGGGATGTGCCCGCAACCCAGGTACATGCCCTTGACCGGAATCGAACCTGGGACCTTTCAGTCCGCAGGCCGACGCTCTATCCACTGAGCCAAACCGGTTTCGGCCAGAAAAGAATATTATAAATGGAGAAAATTATATTTGCAAAAGGGACATAAAAAATTGTTCTCTACAGTCAGTAAGTAGCTGTTCTCAACTCAAGCAGAGAATTATATGGATAGTAAAAAAAGAAAATACAATTTACATTGGATAAAAAGATCTGTTCCAAACAAGTGTGTTTGGATTTGAATTAGACTATAAAGGTTACTGTAGATAGCTATGAAATTGGGGTAGGAGGGAAGTCCAAAACTGAAAAAAATATATAATGCATTTATATATTCTTTATTCAAGAAAATATGAAACAAATAAGGTTAAACAAATTTCAGCACAAGAAAATTTCAATGACCATGTCCAAACTTGGTAAATGTTTTGTGCCTGACTACTCATATTGTCCCTCTGAGATTTGATCCTGTTACCCAAATATGCTGGAAGGTATATCAAAATTTGTATAAAATTTACCAAAAACTAAGATATTGATTATTTATTAAAAATATGTTAGAATCACAAATAGAATGAAGGAAATAAAACCACGTGATCATCTTAATTGACATACAAAACTAGGAATAGATAGGAGCTTCCTCAATATGGTAAATGAAGTTTATGAAAAACTCAAAACATCATACTCAATGTTGAAAGACTGACAGCATTCCTTTTAAGATCAGAAACGAGACAAGGATGTCTGTTTTCATAACTGCTATTTTACATAGTACTGGAAGTTTTAGCCAGAGCAGTTAGACAAAAGACAGGAAGGAAGGGAGGGAGGGAGGGAAGAGAAAGAAGAAAGAAAAGGCATCCAAATAGGAAAGGGAAAAGTAAAACTATTCACAAATGAGAAACCAATTTAAACCTATTAAGATGGCTATAATAAAAATTTATAAAGGAAAATGACAAGTATTGGTGAAGATGTAGAGAAATTGGAACCCCCCTGTACATTGCAAATGAGAGTATATAATGGTGCAGTCTCTATGAAAAAAAATTTAGTGGTTCTTCAATAAACTAAACAGGATTACCATATGATCCAGCACTTTCTCTCCTAGGTGTATACCTGAAGAATTAAAAACAAGAAATCATACAGATACCTGTATGCAGTGTTCGGGGCAGCACTATTCACAAATAGCCCAAAAAGTGGAAACAAAGTGTCCATCAAGAGATAAACAAAATGTAGTATATACCTACAATAAAATAATATTCAGCTGTAAAAAGGGATGAAGTTCTTATACATACCATAACATGGACCCTGAAAACATTATGTTAAATTAAATAAACCAGACACAAAAAGATAAATACTGTATAATTCTACTTATATTAAATATTTGGAACAGGCAAATTCATGTAGTCAGAAAGTAGATTAGTAGTTGCCACAGATGAGTGGCACAGGGAGAATGAAGAATTATTACTTAATGGTTATAGATTTTGTTTGGGTAATGAAAACGTGAAAATAGTGGTTGGTGATGGTTGCTCAACATTGTGAATGTAATACATGCCACTGAATTATATGCTTAAAATGGTTAAAATGAAAAAATTTTTATTGTATGTATTTTAACATAGTTTTAAAAAATATATTAGAGTCATGAAATCTGGAAATAATATAAGTACACTTAGTCTGTCTTCCTTCTTCACCTAAGTAATGTTTTAGAAGTTGGCTGGTAGAGAAAAAAGAACAATAATGATAATACTAAGATGATAAATTGCATAAATATTTTATAAATAATATAAAATAGGCTCAAATGAAAAAAAGCAAGGCTTAGTAAGTACTTAAGGTAAATCAGAATATCATGATCATCTGGGAAAGTAGTTGTTTTCTGTCACTTTTTATGTAATTTAGGAATTCCTACTTGTACTGTCTGAAAAATAGAATAATTGCATTATTGGTTAGCATCATTCTTTTAGGATTAAAATAGACTGATTTCATTTAAAAAGAACAATAGTTGATTGATACTCATTGAACATACTATTAGGAATTATACCTCAGCTGAAACTTCAAATTCACTAAGTGAATTTTTATTAGAAAAATGTTTTCTTTAATCTTCTTTCCAGCATTTTATTTTGAGACATTAAAACCCATAGGAAAGTTGAAAAAGAAAATTTATACCATATCCCATTCATTAAATTACTGATTGTTAATGTTTTGCTACATTTGCTTCCTATTTTCTCTCTTTTCTTTGTGAACCATTTAAAAGAGAGTTGCAGACATTATGGCACTTCATCCCTGCATATTTCAACAGGCATCTCCCAAAGGGCATTTCTATATACTACATTACTCTTTATAGCCTAATAAAATTAATATTTCTATAATAACATCTAATATCAGATCTATATTCAGATTTCTCCCAATTGTTTTAAAGTCTTTTATAGCTCCCATCTGTAGGATCTAATCAAGGGTCATGCTTTGCATTTGATTATTAGTCTCTTGTAATCTAGAACAATTCCCTCCTTTTTTTCCATGAAATTCTGTTTTTTATATTACAGAGTATTATAAGATATCATTTTAGTTAAAGTGGCAAAAATAATCTTTGCCATAAAGAATTGGATCATAGTGAGTTATATTTTAAGTATTCATTCAGAAACCCTATAATTGGTGACTTTTTCCAAGTAGAGCTATATTCTGTAGAGTAGCATTTTTTAGTATGTTAATCTTTTTGGATAAAGTGAAACTTTAAAGTTTTTAAAACATAAAAAAGGCATATGCTCTCCTTTAGTGTTATTTGCAAGTGCAAAGTATTTTTAGTCAAATAAAACACATTTGTCTTAAACTTTTTTAAACTACACATACCATACTTCTGAGAATTAACACACTTCCTTTTATCTTCTTTGAGTTTAGTATGAGTTCTTTTTAGAAGCATAATTAGAAAAATGTTTGAAGAATATAAAGCATTTGAGTATTTGTGCTCAAATTATCCATATCCTATATCCATAAACTGGTGAAATTTTATTGAACTGTAAATCAGAGGTTAGCAAACTATGGCCTGTTGCCATATCTGGCCTGCTGCTTATTTTTGTATATCCTGCAAGTTACTAAAGGTTGAAAAAAATTCAGAAAAACAATATTTCATGTCATGTGAGAATTTTATGAAATTCAGATTTCAGTAACCATGTATATAGTGTTATTGGAATACCACCACACCCATTTGTTGATGTATTGTCTGTGGCTCCTTTTGTGCTAACAGTAGCAGAGTTGAGTTATTGTAAGAGACTGTATGACTCACAAAGTTTAAAGTATTACCGTCTGGCCCTTAATAGAAAAAATTTTCAGCCCCTGCTCTTAAGCAATAATGGCTTGTTTATATACAAATATATAATTTTTGATTTTTAAATTTGATAATGACAAGTTGTACTTTTGCAATAGGAAATTATAGCTTAATAACCGAATACTTTTTTCTTTTAAGATTGAAGACCCACTAGCTATTCTTATTCTCTTTGACGAAGCCAGATATAACTTATTGAAGGGCTTTTATACAGCTCCTGATGCCAAACTGATAACATTAGCAAGTCTGTTGTTGCAAATAGTTTATGGAAATTATGAGAGTAAGAAGCACAAGCAAGGTTTCCTAAAGTAAGTATTTCATGTGAATGTAATGTGTGGTCTTGTGCGCTATGCTTAAGATTCAATTTAACCAAGAATATTTAGAGATAAATATTTATACATTAGTTTGGAATTAAATACAGTCAGCCCTCTGAATCTGTGGGCTCCACATTCACAGATTCAACCAACCTCAGTTTGAACCCATGCATATAGAGGACTGACTGAGGGACTGAGCATCCTCAGGAGTCCTGGAACCAATCCCCCTTAGATACCAAGAGACTTACAAAGCATGGAATGAGAAGGAAAAAAAAAAAAAAAATAGGTAAAGCGTTCTTTAAGTTATACTCTCTAAGTTCACCAAAACTTAAATGAGTGGTAGGAAAATGTTATAAGGCAGATGCATTTAAAAATCCCACCACAAAAACTAGTTTCATGTTGAGAGAAAACAGTGAGGTTTTAGCACATCTTATGTTTGTTTATTGTGGTTTTCAATTTTCAAAAATATTTTGTTGTTATTGAAAAAAGAAACGTTTCTCTGAATTGAATGGTGTTAAGATTGTGGCTTTTGTTTAAAAATTTTTAGAGCTCTCTGATATTTTACAACATAGTATGTTTTAGATAAAAACTCCAGTTACTTAAAGCCTTTTGTGTCTAAATGAATATATTACTTTAGCTACTAAAGATTTTTAAAAAGATGTTGGCATATTTGCTTACAGTGAAGAAAATCTAAAATCCATTGTACCTATTACCAAATTGAAAAGTAAGGCACCTCACTGGACAAACCGAATACTTCATGAATACAAGGTAAGTTGTTTAATAGAACTAAAAAGACATTTTATAAGAGAGTTGAAATTTTGTTAGTGTTATTAATATGCTTTAAACAAAGTTCATAAAACATATAGTCCTGAAAAAGGATATTTTGGGTCACATGCCTGAAACTGAAAGGAAGACATTTTTATATTTCTGGTTTTTTGTGTTGTTGTTTTTTTAAAAATATATTTTAGAGGGAGAGGTGGAGAGAGAGAAACATCAATGAGAGAGAAATATCAGTCATTTGCCTCCTGTACAAGCCTGAACCCCAGGATCTAATCTGAAACCTAGGTATGTGCCCTGACCCAAAACCTTTTGGTGTACAGGATGATGCTCCAACAAACTGAACCACCTGGCCAGGGCAAGGAAGTTATTTTTATTTTAAATGTAGAATCTTTTCATAAATACCTTTTATGTGCTGCATACCATGGTAAGTACTAGTGATTTTTAAAAATACATGAAATAATATCTCTGTCCATGAGTCACTTAAAAAACCTGACAGTATAGATAAATATTTTTAGACCTTGATATTTCTTTTTTCTTTTTTAACGTAAAATCTCAAAAAAAAATTGCTCTTGGGATAATGTCACACATTATTCTTGGAGGTCAGCCTTGATTTTAGAAACTGCTTAGTTGGCCTCTTTGGATTATCAAAGGTACCTTCTCCTTTCACATCTCTTTATTTTACTTTTTTGGTTTTAGAATCTTAGTACAAGTGAGGGTATCAGTAAAGAAATGCATCACCTTCAGCGCATGTTCTTACAGAATTGTTGGGAAATTCCTACATATGGAGCAGCTTTTTTCACAGGACAGATATTTACAAAGGCAAGCCCCAGCAATCATAAAGTCATCCCTGTGTATGTAGGAGTGAATATAAAAGGACTTCATCTCCTCAACATGGAAACTAAGGTAGATTTTCAGCTCTTTTTGACTAGTCACATACTATAGTAGCTAAAATAACAGTGCTAGCCTTAAGAATCTAGAAATGGCATATATGCAAGCCTGTCATTGCAATTTCATTTTTAATAGCAAAGAATGGGAGGGGTTTAAAAACTAAATGATTATCAATAGGGGTTAACACGTTAATTATAGTACATTTCTACATTGAAATATCTTTTGGCTATACAAGAGAACGAAGAATATTTTTGTGTAGAATGATCTCTAAGATGTATTTAGTGGAAAAGCAAGGTGCTGAAGCATATGTAATGTGCTACCTTTTGTGTAAAAATGGGAGAAGTAGGTATTTATCCAAAGAAAACCAAAACACTGACTCTAAGAAATATACACTACCATGTTCAATGTAGCATTATTTACAATAGCCATGATACGGAAACAATCTAAGTGTCCAGCAATGGATGACTGCATTAAAAAAAATGTGATACACACACCCACACACACAATGGGATATTATTCAGCCATTAAAAAAAAAATGAAATCTTGCCATTTGTGACAACATGGATGGACTTTGAAGGCCTTATACTAAGTGACATAAATTAGACTGAGAAAGACAAATACCATATGATCTCACTTATATGTGGAATATTACCAAAAAAAAGACAAAACTATTATGTTACATGTCAATTATAGTTCAATTTTTTTAATAGAGGAAGTGTATGCTATCCTATATAATAAAAGGCTAATATCCAAATTGTCCCCTTGGGAATTCGACCGGAAGACCAGGAGTTCGCTCGCTAGGATGTGTGCTGACCACCAGGGGGTGGCACGGAACATGGCAAGCGACCAGTGGTGGCAGCGGGGTGCTGAGGGAGCAAGGGAAGAAGGAAGAGAGGAGGCGGGAAACCTGATCAGCCCTGATCTCTGGCCAGGCCTAGGGACCCTACCCGTGCATGAATTTTGTGCACCACGCCTCTAGTATTTTATATTAGAGTGACTTGATTGGGATAAGGAAAAAGCTGACATATTCCAGTGGCATTTATAATCCCGTGCACATTTCATCCTGTCCCCCAAAACTTCAAATGAAGTTTCTATGTCACATATTTTCCTCTTCAAATACATATTTTTTTCATTTAAATCTGATTTATTTTTAAAATAATCACAGTTAAAATGGTTTTTAAGTTGCAAATGGCATAGAGTGAGAAGTCTCCCTCCCACTCTTGTTCCCAGTTACCTGGTTCCCTTCTCTAAAAGCTTCAAGAGACTTTTTATGCTTTACAAACAATATGTATTATGGGGGGGGGGGGGGGGGCGGCCGGCTGGAGGGAAGGACTGCAGGAGGTTCTGGGGGGAGGGACCGAGGGAGGTTGGCTGGCTGAGGGAAGGGACCAAGGGAGGTTGGCCAGCAGGGGAGAGGGACCACGGGAGGTTGGCTGGCCGGCAGGGGGGAAGGGACCAAGGGAGGTTGGCCAGCATGGGAGGAGAGACCATGGGAGGTTGGCCAGCCACCAAGGGGAGGGATTACGGGAGGTTAGCTGTGGGAGTGCACTGACCACCAGGGGGGTCAGTGCATGTCCCTGGTGGTCAGTGCATGTCATAGCAACCGGTCAACCAGTCATTCGGTCACTTAGGCTTTTGTATATATAGATGGGGTCATCATTTACTTTTAATATATATATATTTTTTAATATATTTTATTGATTTTTACAGAGAGGAAGGGAGAAACATCGATGAGAGAGAAACATCGATCAGCTGCCTTTTGCACATCCCCTACTGGGGATGTGCCTGCAACCAAGGTACATGCCCTTGACCAGAATCGAACCTGGGACCCTTGAGTCCACAGGCTGACACTCTATCCACTGAGCCAAATAGGTTAGGGCAACTTTTAGTATATTTGACACATTTTACAGGACAGTAAGCTTTCTAGTTTGTATAGGAAGCTAATAAAAATCATCACTGCCCTGACCAGTTTGGCTCAGTGGATAGAGCATTGGCCTGCAGACTCAAGGGTCCCAGATTCGATTCTGGTCAAAGGCATGTACCTTGGTTGTGGGCACATCCCCAGTAGGGGGTGTGCAGGAGGCAGCTGACTGATGTTTCTCTCTCATCGATGTTTCTAACTCTCTATCCCTCTCCCTTCCTCTCTGTAAAAAATCAAATATATATATATATATATGTAAATATATAAAAGATGACACATAAAGCTCTTGTCCAGTGACCAGACTTACCTGTCACCATTCTGCTTTTGCAGAAAGTAAATACTTTCTTGAAAGTCACTGATATAATGGGCATCTTTTTTATTCCTCAGCTTTAACTGAGATGTAATGAAATATAACATTGTGTAAGTTTAAGGTGTGTACAACATGTTGATTTGATACACATATATTGTGAAATGATTACCACCATAGCATTGGCTAACACCTCCATCACATCATATAATTATCATTTCTTTTTTTGTGGTGAGAACATTTAAGATCATTTAGCAACTTTCAAGTGTATAGTACAGCATTATTTACTCTATTCACCATGCTGTACATTAGAACTTAATCATCTTTTAACTGAAAGTGTGTACTCTGTGACAAACATCCCTTGGATTTCTCCCACTTGCCAGCCCCTGGTAACTACTATTTTATTACCTGTTTCTATGAGTTTGGCTTTTTTAGATTCCACATACAAGTGATATCATATAGTATTTGTCTTTCTCTATCTGACTTATTTCACTTAATGTCATGTCCTCAAGGTCTATTCATGTGGTCGCAGATGACAGGATTTCCTTATTTCTCATGGCTGAATGATATGCTTGGGTGTGTGTGCATGTGTGCATGCACATGTACACACATACATACCATAGAATGGGCATCTTTAAAAATTGTTGTCAGTTTGATAATAAAAAAATGTGTCATTGCTTGAGGCAGTATCCTGAGAGCCTACTATATATGTAGCTCTGTACTGCAGGTTGTTTGAAGTTAGTGTGGTGCTTTCTTTGAATAAGTTTTATTCTGACATTAGACATGACTAGATAAGTGTAGATAGTAAAAGATTGGTGCTTTTAATATATTTCAATACAACAATTTTTCATTATGTTGTAGGCTTTACTCATCAGTCTTAAGTATGGCTGTTTTATGTGGCAATTGGGAGATGCTGGTACATGTTTTCAGATCCATAGTATGGAAAATAAAATGAGCTTTATAGTACATACAAAACAGGTAAGTACTCATCAATTATTCTAGACTTCTAATAATGAGCTATTATATTGGTAAAATTATTTTTTATAAAAGAACAATCTGTTTTACTCCAAGGAAAACTGCTAATATGTAATGAAATGAAAACATTTAAGGGGGAAAAGCATGCCTTTCCTAAGCAAACAAAGTCAGAAATGTATCTGAATAATTTATTTCAGTCTTATAACATAAAACTCTCTTTTCTGCCATTATAAAAAATTCTGGTCAGCATTGCCTATCTCTTCTATCAGCTGGTCCTTCCCTGTCTTGACCAGTATCCTATCTGAGCCACCAGTTGAATCCAGCAGGTCATTTTTTAAATCCCTTCAAAAGCCTGAGTAAATACTCTATTCTTGACAGCCTGTATCCTGATAAGAAAGTTCCTATACAATAGCTGGAGAACTGCCCACTGCCATGTATGTCATTTACTCATCTAACATGCTTCATATTTATTGTCAACATTTTACTTTGTAGGCTGGCCTCGTGGTGAAACTGTTAATGAAGCTAAATGGACAGTTGATGCCTACCGAAAGAAATTCTTGAGAGGAAAGCAACTGATACTTAAGCCACCACATTTTGTGATACAAACTTTTTTCCATGAAAGATTTCTTAAACTATTATTTTTAACAAGGCATTATGTCTCTTGTAATATATATGTATACTATTATGTTGTACAGAATCTGTACTTATGTTTGGTGTGTAATATACCAATTACTTTTATATAATATCCTCATAAACTATTCTAATTTTTCAGAGAAACGCACGAAAGAGTAGAGGTTGATAGCCTGGATAATGTTAGACAAAATAGCAATCTTTATAAAAAGTTATTTTTGGTAAATGGTAAAGAATTTAGAAGAAATGTGATGAAATTAAAATACATATAGCTTTGCTATAACTTTGTGTGTCATTTCAAAACATACTTTAATGTCAACATGATTTTAATAAAGAAATGTATTTTCTATTTAAGCCATAATAACACTTATTTAAAACATTTTTCTGCCCTAGCTGATTTGGCTCAGTGGATAGAGCATTGGCCTGCGGACTGAAAGGTCCCAGGTTTGATTCCAGGGAGTCGTCTGTTTATTTTTAATGATGCTCTATCTGAACCTTATTAAAATTAGGATTATGTTGTTAAGTTTAATGATAAAGCCTGATTTAATTCTGTGCTAAGCACTTTTGATTCTAGATAGACAATTCCTTCGTTCAATTTCATCCATTCCAGTGGCCTCAGCTGTTACTAAGAGCCCTGTTGACTCCCAAATCTAAAACTTTAGCCTCAACCTCTCTCTGAACTCCAGATCTTAGTTTCCAATTTCCTGCTATTCTAACTCCACTTAAATGACCTACACAAGGACCTTTAGTTTCATCATAGCTGGAAACAGAATTGTTTCGTCTACTTGCTCCATCCTATACTTGTATTGTGTAATTGGTTAATGGCATTATCAAATTTCATCCAGTTACTTAGCCTGGCAATCTTGGAGTGGTCTTCAACTTTTCCCTCTTTAATCACCCTACACATTCTATTTATCAAATTCTGTTCAATGTCATGTCAGTCCTTTCCCATTCCTTCCTCCCTGTTTGCACAGTAACCATCCTAGTTAAAGTCTTCACCATCTATTCCAACGCTCCTTGTAGCTTCCTCCTCTGACTCATGCTCACCCTCTCACCTATCTGTCACACTGGTGCCAACCTAACCTTTCTCATCCATCTGATTATTTCATTACCCTTTGAAAACCCTCTTCACTACATGTTGAATTAAACTTCAGTTCCTTAGTGATGAGTACAGGGCCCTTAATACTCTGTCACACACCTGCCTATCCAGATTAATATCCAACCGCTTCATACTCATCCTGTGCTCCCTCCTACCCAGTGTTTTCTAACCCTGGCTCTGCAGTCACATGGGGAATTTGAATACTTTATGACTTAATTTTAGGGTGGGGCCCAAGCATTTCTGTTTTTAAAGTATCCCATGGGAATTTGATACACAGCTTAAGGTTTAGAACTACTGTTATAACCAGTTTTAACTAGGAGATAGTTGCATGCCTTTTCTTTCATAGTGTGGGGTGAAGATGCAATGATATTACATTAAACAACTCCCTGCTCCATAGACTATAGTGTACCTTCCTGGAGTTATAGTTTACCTTCCCTATAGAGAAGGGAAAAGACGACTATTAGAGAGGCATGGCTGTGAAAGGCTTAAAAGTATATAACATTAGAAAATCAATTTTAAAAATTAGTATTAAGATAAAAACAATTCATTACCTGTTCAACTATAACAAGCCAGAAATAAGTAAGGGGGGGATGCAAATAGCTTTTAATAAGGGACTAGGAGCCCTAGTCGGTTTTGGCTCAGTGGATAGAGCATCAGCCTGTGGAATAAAGGGTTCCAGGTTTGATTCTGACCAAGGGCACATTCCTGGGTGTGGGCTCAATCCCCAGTAGGGGGCGTGCAGGAGGCAGCTGATCAATGATTCTCATCATTGATGTTTCTATCTCTCCCTTTCCCTTTCTCTCTGAAATCAATAAAGAAATATATATTTTTTAAAAAATAAGTGCCTAAGATTGGTCAGGCATTATATGTGCACCAAGGATAAAAGATACCATTTTCCTTCTCATCATTCTTTCAATAAATTTGAGTGCCTTTTATGTGCTAACGATCCAGTATTAAGGAAAACAAAGTCATTGCCTTCAGCGAGCAAAGTTTAATGAGGGAGATAAGTACTCATGGAAATGTATATGTATAAACTCTAATAAGTGTGATGAAATAAAAATTAAATGTACTGGCTAACCATAAAAAAAGAAACAGTCTAGTCCTAGAAATCAAGAGAGGCTTCCCCTAGTAAAGTGGTTCTCAACCTGTGGGTCGCGACCCCTTTGGGGGTCAAACGACCCTTTCACAGGGGTCACCTAAGACCATCGGAAAACATATATAATTACATATTGTTTTTGTGATTAATCACTGTGCTTTAATTATGTTCAATTTGTAACAATGAAAATACATCCTGCATATCAGATATTTACATTACGATACATAACAGTAGCAAAATTACAGTTATGAAGAGGCAACGAAAATAATTTTATGGTTGGGGGTCACCACAACATGAGGAACTGTATTAAAGGGTCGCAGCATTGGGAAGGTTGAGAACCACTGCCCTAGTACATGCTGCTTGAGCTGGCAGCTGAGGGGCCAGCAGGAATGAATGGTATGAAAGACAACAGGGAAGAGAAATGAAGGGAGGTATTTTGACACCAATGCCCCTCCTAGAGAATTGATGAGGGGAATTACAATTTTCTCAATTTAGCAAAGAAGTGAATTTAAATTTTTATCCAAATCACAAGTGAATTTCCATTGTAGAAATAAAACCAGAACAATTAACTGCTCACGATAAATGTATTAGAAAAACTCACTGAAAAATCACATCTCGTGATTAAAAGTTGCCAAAATTGACCCTAAAAATGTAGACCTGATAGAAATATTTAACAAAGTAAAACTGCCTATCGTTCTTGACCAAATTTAATAGAATTACATCAATTAAATTTAGATTTTAATTTGATCCTGAGTAACTCAATGGCAAAAGCTGTAATTGGAAGAATTTAATATGTGTAAAAAACTGATAGATGAATCAATTCCTTGCTTTGCAATTTACATAGGAAAAAACAATGAGAATGATTTCTGTACAATAAAAATGGAAAAATATATATGTTGTTTTGCTGTACTATATAGAAATCTTATCAAGAAATTAAATTGGTTTGAATTCCTTTAAAAAATGCTTTCTCAACAAAAATCCATTTGTGATGGTATGATTCTCATTTTAACATTTGTACACATAAAGTCAGAATGTCTCTAGGGTCATATCTGGTATCTGGAGAAGCAGGGGTAGACAGACTAAACAAGCCCTAGACCAAAAGAGGGATAAGCTCTGGGGATTCTTAGAGACCCAAGTGCTTGAGGCAAAGAAATAACTGTCAGACATCTTAAGGTGTGGGTGAGGAAAGTAATGTCTATACATTGTGCTAATTTCTATGACAGAAGGACATGCTGGTTGTTCAGGATTCATTGCGAGGGCACCAACACCGGGTGGGAAATTAGGGACTTACTTCCCCACCAGTTAAATACTAATCATAATTAATACTCTAAACAGTGCTTACTCTGTGCCTGGCACTGTGTGAAGCCCTTGTAGATACATTACTTCATTTAGTCCTCACAACAATCACCATGAGGCTAATACTATTATTCCCACAGTACAGATGAAACAGTTACTTGCCAAAGAGAACATAGCTAATAATTGAGCTGAGTAGAGCTGAGATTCATATCTAGGCCTGACTCAAGAATAAAAGTCAGAGAAAGATAAATATCACATGATCTCAACTCATTTTGAACAACATAAACTGATGAACAAAAACAGGTCCAGAGACAAAGAAGCATCAATCAGACCGTCAACCCTCAGAGTGAAGGTAGGGGAGGGTGGGGGTAAGGGGGAGAGATCAAGCAAAGGACTTGTAGGCATGCATATAAACCTAACCAATGGACACAGACAACAGGGGGGTGAGGGCATGAGTGGGGGTTGGGGGGCAATGGGGGGAAAAGGACACATATGTAATACCTTAATCAATAAAGAAAAAAATAAAAAAAAGAATATAAGTGAATCAGAAACATGATGTGTGATTGTAATGAAAGAATAAGATATTTGTTTTTATCTTTTAAAAAAGCTAAGGAACCAAAATTTCTCACACAGTGATGCGAATCTTTTCATTTTCTTGTATAACTTTGACTACCACTGTGTGTGGAGAGGTTGTTACTCAAGGTAAAAGCAGTAAGTGGTAGAGTCAAAATTCAAAATCTGGGAGTTTGACTTCTGAATTCAGACATTAGTCAGATAAAGGAGAGCTAACTGGAAAGGTGTTTTGTTTAAAACATACACATACAAAAACAAAACAAGTGCTCACTTTGGCAGCACATGTACTAAAATTGGAACGATACAGAGAAGATTAGCATAGCCCTTGCGCAAAGGATGACACACAAATTCGGGAAGCATTCCATATTTAAACAAAAGAAAATGGAAAAAAAAAAAACCACCCACAAATCTTAAAGGGTGTTATATTCCCTGCTAATGAAAAGCCATTGGAGCCTTTTGGGACTGGATTACCTCAGATTTGTGTGTTAAGATCATCCTGAGCCAGTGAACAGAAGGGGTCTGAGTAGGAAGGTATAATAACACAATGGGAAGAAATAGATTGTTTGGACAAAATCCAGTGACCTTTGGATATGAACGATAAGGAAGAGGTAAGAGTTACAAGTAATTCCCCTCTTTCTGTCCTGGGCAACTAGGAAAATGGCACCGTACACTACCTAAGATAGGGAATGGATGAGAGGATTTGAAGTAAGTGTGGCGTTCAGGTGAAGATGTCTCAGGCTTGTGCTCAGAACACTGCAGGAAATGACCCTTAAAGCTCCAGGAACTGATTTAAAGCCACACAAGAGGAGAGCAGAGTGAGAAGCAAGCCAAAGAATGCCAGCCAGCATTTGTGAAATGGGCAGAGGTGAAGCAGTCCACCTCATCTTGTTAGGCAAGTGATATCAGTATGGAAAAGAAATAGCTCGGCCTCATCCTGTGTACTGTGTATTCAATACATTTCATATGGCAAAAATTACAGTAAAAGATCTTTAATATCACTAGAGAAAAACAGACTAGTTTATTTTAGTGGCAGAGAGCACATTCATTTATGAGAGATAGGTGCTTAAAATACCTTTTAAATGTG
This sequence comes from Myotis yumanensis, assembly GCF_028538775.1. Taxonomy (NCBI): domain Eukaryota; kingdom Metazoa; phylum Chordata; class Mammalia; order Chiroptera; family Vespertilionidae; genus Myotis; species Myotis yumanensis. The sequence continues at coordinate 46,752,552 of NW_027223760.1, read as the reverse complement.
CAAAACAAAAGAATGGAAATTTAGAGCAATTGAACTCATACATGGCTAGTAGTAATGCAAAATGGAACAACCACTTTGGAAAACAGTTTGGTAATTTCTTATAAGTTAAATATACAGCCACTATAGAATCCAGTTATTCTACTCCTAGGTATTTATCCAAAAGACAAAAACTTATAATCACACAAAAACCTATATGCAACCCAAATACCTTTCCCACACCCAAATACCCTTCAATGGGTGAGTGAATACACAAACTCAGGTACAATTATACAATGGAATTCTACTCAGCAACAAAGAAGTATCAACTATTCATGAACAATATGAATAAATTTCAAATACATTATACTAACTGAAAGAAGCCAGGCTCAAAAGGTTACATACCAGAGCATTTGATGCCTTCCATTTGGATGGCATTCTAGAAATGGCAAAGCTATGAAGTCAGAAATCAAGTAGTGGTAATGCCAGGTTAAGGATGGGAGTGAGGGGCTGTGGGAATGAATACAAAGGGGCAGCATGAAGAAATTTAGGAGAGTAAAAGAACTGTTCTGTATCCTGATTTTGATTGACAAATAGTATATTTGTTAAATCTCACAAAACTGTGCATCAAAAAGGGAACATTTTTTATTGTACATAAATTTAAGTACATTTAAGAAAAGAATCACAATTTGCTATGGGTGTTAAAAAACTTCCCTAACGTGGTAAAGGAAAAAGTCACACAAGTTCAGGAGGCACAAAGAACCCCAAACAAGAACAACCCAAACAGATCCATGACCAGACACATCATAATTAAAATGCCAAAAATTAAAGACAAAGAGAGAATCTTAAAGGCTAGGGCCAAGGCAATTGTTTTTTAAAACAAGCCTCTCCCAGAGCATACCAAATGCTTCACTTGCTACAGAATCATGTAATTATGCCATCAACTTAATTATATGAGCAAATAACAGAAGTATCCCAAACCAGTAATTAGCACATCATTTGTTGACTTTTGGAATATGCTATATGATGTTTTAATAACATGCCTTCTGAATTGTATTTAATAGATGCTGATAATATTTTTTTGTGTTTACTGATTGTATACCAGTAGGGCAGTGAAAGGGAATGAACATAAAATAAGTCATCTGCAGATAGAAAAACAGACGAACAATTTTTATTAAAGTCAAATGTGTGCCATATTCTCTTTCTTGATTGTTTGCTTTCAATTAATATTGAATTTTGTTTTTGTACACATAACCACTAGGAAGAAAAGCCAGTCTAGATTTTTTTATTTATTTCAGCCATTTCATTGACAAATAATTAAATGTATATATAGTTAAAAGTTGGATCTTGTGGAGAGCAACTATGACGTTTGGACAGATTCAAGCCTCGGACTAGTAAGAGGGCACGGTTCTCTCGTGGCAAAGCCATGTGAAGGTCCCAGCTTGGAGCACAAAGCCTCCCAGCACAATTACAGCCAAAGGCTATGGTTGTAAGCTTGACCTTATGGTCCAAACCTGTGGTCCCATGTAGCTGAGTGATGTAGGCTGAGGCAAGTGCTGCCAAAACAAAGCTTGATAGAGTTCTCAGGTGCATGTAAAAGGGTGTCCCAAAATTCACGCAAGAAGTAATTTTGATAAAAAACACAGGTTTATAATTAAAAATTGTAATAAAGTATACAGTATAGGGTTATGTATGGAATAGCATATCGGGTAAATGGCCTCCACGGCTTTGCTGGCACATACGCACTCTTTTGTTGAAATTTTCCATGACCGAAATGCAGCTGCTCAAGCAATAACAGTTAATGGTGCTCGCTATCGAGACATGATAATCCAGTTTTTTGTGCCTAAATTGCAAGATATGGATGTGGACGACATGTGGTTTCAACAAGACGGTGCCACATGCCATACAGCCCAAGAAACAATTCAATTACTGCATGAGTCATTTCCTGGTCGTGTAATTTCCTGTTTTGGTGATCAGAATTGGCTGCCCAGATCATGCGATTTAATGCCGTTAGACTTTTTTCTTTGGGGTTTTTTGAAGTCTAAGGTTTATGCCAACAAGCCCATGACCACCTACACCTTGAAGGAGGAAATTGAGCGCTGTATCAACGAAATTCAGCCACATTTATGCAAAATGGTCATAGAAAATTTCAACAAAAGATTGCATATGTGCCAGCAAAGCCGTGGAGGCCATTTACCTGATATGCTATTCCATACATAACCCTATACTGTATACTTTGTGAATCAATAAAAAATTTACAAGTTTTAATTATAAACCTGTATTTTCTATCAAAATTACTTCTTGCGTGAATTTTGGGACACCCTTTAATTAAGTAGATTTGAAACTCGGGAGAACATTGTAAACATCTTGACCACGCCCTTGCTTTGCCTCGTGGGATCTGACTATAAAATAAAGACTTGGCTTACAGACTGTGGCACTGTCTCTCCCTCCAAGAGCAACGTCCCACCTAGCCCCAGCTTTATTCTCTTGTCTGTCTTCTTTAATCCTTCACTGCCCGCCACCCCCCCCACTCCCCCACCCCCACCCCCACCCCTCAGGTTCACTTCTGGCTGTGCTGAGCATGGCACAGGATCTTAATTAGTTTTATTTGTTGCCTTACTTGTTATTTACTATGCAAAAATATATGGATGTTCACAGACCACATATTATTTTATGTTGTATAACAATTTAAACACAGGATTTTACTAAGTGCTATAAAGTTAATAACCATTTCTCCTCTTTCTTAATCATAATCAGTCATGAAATAAATGGTAAGATATTTCACATTTACATTATTGTATAAATGAGGAAAGATACAGCAAAGAAAATTTCCAAGATGGATCAGATAAACACTAGTAATAGGAGTTACCAGGACAAAATGTTTTGGGAAGTTATTTTCAAGTTAAGAATAAAATTTTAGCCCAGCCAGTGTGGCTCAGTAGTTGAAAGTCAACCTAGGAACCAGGAGGTCCTGGTTCGATTCCTGGTCAGTCCACATGCATGGGTTGCAAGTCTTGATCCCCAGGTAGCTGATCAATGATTCTCTCTCATCATTGATGTTTCTATCTTTCTCCCCCTCTCCCTTCCTCTCTGAAAGCAATAAAAATATTTTTTAAAATATCTTTTCAAAGAATAAAATTTGAAACAATTCTTAGTTAAGGAAAATCCCAATCTACTTTTAGCTAATATGGAGTTTAAATCACAAATCAGAAACTTAGTATTTAAACTTCCTAAAAGAAAAAAAGGGGGGGGGGGTACCAAAACTATCTAAACTATGAGAAAATAAATTTGTTATTCAAGAAAACTACCTATATTCCAAAGACCAATTGTAATATAAATTTCCATGTTAACATTAAGAAGCTTTTTCTCCCTCTACCTTATACTGAGTAAAGAAGGTAAATATACTAATAAACAGTATCTTTTAATGCCCTCAACCTCCCCCATCCCCAAATAGACTTGTGGGACACCAGCAAATTATCTTCATTTCCAGCAATATGGTATTGGCAAAAAACTAGACACATAGATCAATGGAACAGAATAGACTTCCCAGAAATAAACCTACACAGATATGGTCAATTAAGTTATGACAAAGGAGCCAAGAATATACAATAGGGAAAGATAGTGTCTTCAATCAATGCTATTGGGAAAACTGGACAGCACATGCAAAAGAATGGACAGCTATCTAACATCATACACAAAAAAGACTTGAAGGTAAGACTTGAATCCCTAAAAATCCTAAATGAAAACATAGGGGGTAAGTTCCTTAACATCCACCTTGGTGATGATCTTTTGGATTTGACACCAAAAGCAAAAAAATAAAAAAGTGGGTGTTCATCCAACTAAAAAGCTTCTTCACAGCAAAGGAAACCATCAAGAAAATGAAAAGGCAAGCCCAACAACTTACTGAATGGGAGAAAATATTTGCAAATCTGATAAGAAGTTAATATCCAAAATATATGAAGACCTCATACAACTCAATAGGATAAAAATCTGATTTTAATAAATGGGCAGAGCATCTGAATAGACATTTTTTTCAAAGACATACAGATGGCTAACAGGTACATGGGAAAAGTGCTCAACATTACTAATTAGGGATATGCAAATCAAAACCACAACAATATATCTCCTTACACCTGTTAGAATGGCTATCATCAAAGTCAAGAAATAACAACTGATGAGAATGTGGAGAAAAGGTAACCCTCATGCACTGTTGGTGGGAATGTAAATTGGTGCAGCCACTAGGGAAAATAGTATGATGTTCCTCAAATAATTACAAATAAAATTACCATATGATCCAGCTATTTCACTTTTGGGTATTTATCTGAAGGAAACAAAAACACTATCTTGAAAAGTAATATGAATATATATGTTTATTGCAGCATTATTTACAATGCCAAAACAGAAAAACCTAAGTATCCATAGATAGACAAGTGGCTTTAAAACTCTCACACACACAAATATTATTCGGCCATAAAAATGAAATCTGGACATAGAGGATCTCAAGGGCATTATGTTAAGTGAAATAAGTAAACCAGAAAGACAAATACCATATGATCTCATATGTGGAACCTAAACAAAACAAACAAAAAACCTAAGCTCACAGATACACAGAACAGATCAGTGGTTGCCAGAGGCAAAGGCTTTAGGGCCCTAACCCGTTTGGTTCAGTGGATAGAGCATCAGCCTGCGGACTGAAGGGTCCCAGGTTCAATTCTGGTCAAGGGCACATGCCTGCCTTGTGGGCTTGATCCCCAGTGGGGGACGTGCAGGAGGCAGCCAATCAATGATTCTCTCTCATTATTGATTGCTTTTCATAAATTCTAGAAAGTTGATTGCATTCAGTATTCAACTTTAAATTCCAAATTGGAATTTGGTGGTGATGGAAGAGGCTGGGAGGTCCATACACTGAAACAATTTGATAACAGCTGCAAGGCTATGGAAAAGGGCTGGGAAATGTGGTGGGCCAACCACCTGCTAGTCAGGAAAGCTGTGACTTTTCACCAAGGCAGCAGTGACCAGGCAAGGGTAGAATGCCTTACTCTGCAGACAAGAGCCCCTGCAAATGAATGGTGAGCCTTTGACATGAGTCTATAGTTAGTAACACATTGGAGGTTAAACTACCACTCTAAGGACATCTTAAACATAACTTTGAAATACAGATGTGATTGTGTTCATCAAAAGATATAAATGGCCTTAGCTGGTTTGGCTCAGTGGATAGAGCTTTGGCGTGTGGACTGGTCCTGGTTGGATTCCAGTCAGGGGCACATGCCCAGGTTGCGGGCTCGATCCCCAATAGGGGGCGTGTGGGAGGCAGTCAACCAATTATTCTCATCATTGATGTTTCTATTCCTCTCTCCCTCTCCCTTCCTCTCTGAAATCAATAAAAATATTTTTTAAAAAAGATATAAATGAATTCGTGTCAATTTCAGAATATTTCATTCATGGTAAAACTCACTGGCGTATTCAGTTTTGCTATATTTTAGACATTTATAAACCAAGCACGGTCCTTTTTAAGTTTTCTATTTCCCTTTTCTGAAAGCTCTATATATCTTGTTCTTCTATTACATCCTTATATTGTACAAATTCTTCCTGTTTTTCTGATGAATACGGTGTTTTGTTTATATTGGCTAGGACTACATTAGTCTTGTAACTTGACTGGTCCTGCTTATTTAGATGATGGGAGAAGGGAGGCCCACAGGTCACTCCAGGGACTTTCTCAAAGCTCAGCAGCCTCTGCTGCCCACACGCACTCCCCATACTCCTCCTGGTAACCTCAAGGACAGACCCGCCTCCAAATCTCCAAATCAGCGTGGTCTCGGGGACCCCTTTAAACAGCGGCACAGTCACCGCCTGTCCCAGAGGAGCGTGCTATTCTTGGGCTCCGTTTGCTCGCCTTCAGTTGGTTCATGATTGGGGAGCCTGGCCGGGCCTGAAGCATGGCCTGGGGGTAACCGAGACAAAAAGTGGTTGGCTCCAGGAGCCGTGCGTCCCTCACGTCACGAAGTGGCATTTTCACGGTGCCTGTATCCATAGACGCCAAGCCAGTCAGGACCCAGGCCCGCCTTCTCTACCCAGCTCGCTGGGCTCGCGCGTCGCTGCTGGAGAGTTGAACACAGGACCTGGCCTGCCGCGCAAAGTTCCAGTGTGACCTGGGGCCAGCGCACAAAAGCGCAGGGGCGCGGCCCAGCCCAGACGCGGGACACTCCCCGCGTGCCCAGGCCGCCTCAGTGCCTGGCTGCAGGCGCCGGGGGAATCTCCAGGTGGTGCGAAGTGCTGTGACTTACTTCAACGACCGTCTCATCCAAACGCAGGTTTTCTCCTCCTCCCTCCCCGCCCGCCGCGTCACCAGCAGCTCTGCATGTCCTCCCTCTCTTGCATGCCCCAGGGATACCCACCTCTCACGTGTGCGCATCTGTCAAACGTTGCTTTAGCTTCTGTAGTGGAGCCTCTCTCTCTTCCCCCACTCCTCGAGGAAACAGTTGGCTCCCTGAATGTCCATGTCTCTCAGATATGTAACAAGTCCATCGCGTCGCTGTTCAACTTTACTAATAAGGGGCGTCCCCCTAAAATGTACACACACTTTGAATGATTATAAAGTCAGTGTTTATTACCATACAGTTCTTTTTCAAAATTTAAAAGAATCTACAGAAATGAATAATTTGTTTTGTCAACCCTGTTTTCAAACTGATGACTGTCCTGGCCCAGGCACTGCTGATAATGCGAGGCAATGGGATCACAAACATCAAGAATCATTTCGTTTGGTGTTTGTGCGCCCTTTTGTATCCCCATAAAAATATCTAGTGTATAAATTTTTTGTTCAAAGCTTAGTCTGGCTTCACCCATTATTTCAAATAAGTTAAACTTGAAAAGGAGTGAAAATTAAGTAAGTTATCAGCTATGAAAGTATATACGTTCTTTGGGGGAGGGGGGAACTCTGTGTCCAAAGAAATGTATGCACACTTTGAATAATTAAAAAGGCAGTGTTTGTACTTCAAATTGACAATGTTTACTTTTACATGACACCTTCAGTACTTGTGAGGATGAGAGTTCTTTTAAAATATATTTTTATTTATTTCAGAGAGGAAGGGAGAGGGAGAGAGGGAGAGAGACATCAATGATGACAAAGAATCATTGATCTGCTGCCTCCTGCACTTCCCCTTCTGGGATCAAGGCCGCAACACTGGCATGTGCCATGAACAGAAATTGAATTGTGACCTCCAGGTTCATAGGTCCACTCAACCACTGAGCCACACTGGTCAGGCAGGATGAGAGTACTTTTAGAATGCTCTTTATCTGTATCAGCCTTAAACATGCCCACATGAAATGGTTAAATAATTGTTGGCACATCTTTCAAAGGGATGCACTGCAGCCATGAAAGATAAGCCTTTCAAATATTTAATTTTGAATCACAAGCTAACTCTGGTGTATATTCTGTGATGATGGAAATGTTTGATATCTGCACTGTTTAATAAGGTCATGAGCACTTGAAATAATAGCTAATAAGGTAGCTATTGAGCACTTGAAATGTGGCTACAATGATTGAGCTAAATTGTAATTTAATTTCATTTAAATTGAAACAGGTGTAACTAGGAGCTACTATATTGGGTAAGGTCTCAATTTTGTAGAAAAAAAAAGAATGTGTATGATATTTAACACCAGTTATCTCTAGGAAGTGGCTATAGGAAACATCATAGTTTTTTTCTCCAGCATCTGTTCTAGCTTTGGGTTGCTCTATCTCCCTGATATCTATCTATCTATCTATCTATCTATCTATCTATCTATCTATCATCTATCCATCCACCTATCTACCTATATAATCTATCTATCCCCCATGTGATTTGGGAGAGGCATATATCACCCCTGTCTCTAGAAGTGAGCCAAGTGGCAATATCTTAAAACAACAGTATTACTCTGGCTCCTGGCTACAGTTATTGGTTCAGGGTTGGGCACATGACCTAATTTGGATTAAGAGAACAGGAGATTTCATCTCTGGCTCAGTTGCTCCTAGAATGCCAATCCAAGTTGGGTGTAGCATTCATGGTCAATCTGTAGGTATCCACACATGGAGACCAGAGAAGCTTGTTTAATAAATTTGGCATTTGAAAAAAAACCAAAACAGCCCTTTTGTTAGACAACAATGACAGACAACAATGCTACTAACTTTATACTTAAAATAATTAAATAATCAATTTTATATCTATTTTACCACTATAAAAAATAAAGCCAAAACAACCCTTTTGCAGAAAAACAACCAAACACCTGGGGATAAAACTCCCATAAACTGTGGTTACCAATCAAGATCACAATTCCATGTATGTCATGCTTACTAAAACCCAAGGGCTAAAAGCCACCTGAAGATGCCATCCCCACAAAAAACAAATATACAATCTGGGCTGCTACAAAAAAGGACAAGGTCGAAACTCTAAGGTCATAAGCCATGGACACTGCCACCCCAGAGCCTTAAATTGTATTTATTTTTCAAAGTATTCAGCCAATGTATCAGATGTTGCAACCTGAGAAGTGTTCAAAGAATAATACTCTTTCTTCCCCTCCCCAATTCTTTATTATGAAATATAATCAGGCAGAAGGGGATCAGATTATCACATTTATTACTGGTAAAAGCAGTTTAGAGCAGTGGTTCTCAACCTGTGAGTCTCGACCCCTTTGGGGGTCAAATGACCCTTTCACAGGGGTCGCCTAAATACATCCTGCATATCAGATATTTACATTAGGATTCATAACAGTAGCAAAATTACAGTTATGAAGTAGAAACGAAAATAATTTTATGGTTGGGGGTCACCACAACATGAGGAACTGTATTAAAGCGTGGTGGCATTAGAAAGTGGCTTTGGTCTGCAGCTAAGTGAACTTGTAATTTATTCACCTCTGAATTGGACATTACTTTGTCATCACACAGATGAACACTCCCTGGTTCCCTCAGCAGGTATGCAAACCTCTATGGAAGACAGCTGACTAAAACACAGCTCTTTGTTGTTGTTGTTGTTTATCCTTGCCCGAGGATATTTTTAGATTGATTTTTAGGGAGAGTAGAAGAGAGAGGGAAAAACAGAGAGAAACATCGATGTGAGAGAAACACATCAATTGGTTGCCTCCTGCACGAGTCCCGACCAGGGTCAGGACCAGGGAGGAGCCTGCAACCAAGGTATGTGCCCTTGACCAGAATAGAACCTGGGACCCTATGGTCTTCAGGCTGATGCTCTATCCACTCAGCCAAACCCACTAGGGCTAGAACACAACTCTTGCAGGCAGGAAGACCCGAAGGAAAGAGCCCAGAAGGAACTGAGATCATCAGTCATCTAAGTCTTTGTAGAGGAGATACTGTGGAGATGAGGCTCAAGGCCAAGGGCATTACACAAATAGAGTTTTGGGAGAGTCCACGGCTAGCGTGGCTTTCGCGGGTTCAAAGACTTGGAGGAAGGGCTGATGCACAAATGATACACAAGGTGAAATATTAATTTTCTGATTACCGGGGGAACCAGAGGACAGCCTAACCATAGAGGTCAAGCTCTCTCCTTTGCTCCTTTCCCAGCTGCTTTTATTAGCTCGAATACACAATTGCCTTTAGGTATGCAAACAGACATATCAATGGTAATGTTTAGTAAACAGTAAGATTGCCAGGTCTTGGGGGAGTTTGCTTTGGGCCATTGAGTTAGCAGCAGGTAATAAAATGTAGATATTCACCCTGTGAGTATCAAAAGGAGTCCTGGTCAGCCTTTTGCCAGACTCCTCACATTTATATCAATTACTGTTGATCTTGGTCTCCAGCAGAATTTCCTCCATATGGGAACATGGAGCCAGGGGAAAGCATTACTTCTCCACTCCTCTCAAGAATTAAAAGAAAACTTGGACAAACCAGTAACTATTAAATCATATTAATAAGATTTTAAAAATCAAATTTTACAGAACCTTCAAGGAACTGATTACCCTTATAATAGATAATTAGAATAATTATTTGGGTATAACTTATGTGGGTATAACCTTAACAGCAAAACTGGACAAGAACAGTACAGAAAAGGAAATATTTCAGCAAAATTACTCATAACCATAGGCATAAAATTCTGAGTTGTTTATTTGTTATTGACTTCAGAGAGGAAGGGAGAGATAGAAACATCAATGATGAGAGAGAATCATTGACCAGCTGCCTCCTGCATACCCCCCACTATTGAGGTAGAAATGATGAAGAGCCCAGCCGGTATGACTCAATGGTTGAGGGTTGATTTATGGGCCTGGAGGTCACCGTTTGATTCTCGGTCAGGCCCAGGTTGCGGGCTTGATCCCCAGTGTGGGGCGTGAAGGAGGCAGCTGATCAGTGATTCTCTCTCATCATTGATGTTTCTATCTCTCTCTACCTCTCCCTTCCTTTCCGAAATCAATAAAAATATATTTAAAAAAGAAAAAAATTATGATAGAGGACATCATTTTCTTGCTTTCAGTATCAAAGGAAAAATTTCACGGTTTCAACACCAAGAGTGATATTTATTATAGATTTTTTTTATGGATGCCCTTTAACGGATTAAGATAATTCCCATCTATTCCTAGTTTCTAAAATCATGAAAAATGTTGCAATTTATCAACTGCTTCGGCATCTGTTGTAATGATCATATGCGTTTTCTCCTTTAATCTCTTAATGTGGCAAATTATGTTAATTTTCTAATGTTAAAATCCAAACTTGCATTTCTGGGACAAATGCAACTTAGTCAGAAAACATTTTCCTTTTTATACACTGCTGGTTTTTATATTAGAACAGTTTTTTAATGCTTAGAATTTTTGCATTTTTTGCCTTGAGTAAATTTGGCCTGTAATTTTTTTTTCATATTGTCCTCATTAGGTTTTGATGTAAAGGTTAGTGTTATTCTCATAAAACAAGTTGAAAAATGTTCCCTCTTTTTCTATTCTCTTAGAGAGTTTGGGAAATATTGAAACCATACCAGTTTAAAGAAAGGATTTAATTTAGGAAGGTGTGTAAACAAGTATTAGAGAACTAAAAAGTTAAGGGGAAACTGCAGTAACACAGTCATAGTAAATCTAGGAAGTAGCTACTATCCTGGTGATAAACATACAAAGGAAAGAAGTTGGGTTATTAAAAACTATGGACTTGGAGAAGGGACCTATGGGAGCTGGGACACACACATCTGAGGACGGGTGCTCTCCAGCTGTGCGGGTACCTCAGGAATCACATAAAAGACTTAGTCTTCAGCCCTTGAAAAGGTTGTTTTACTTCTAGTTTACTGCTACAGAAAGCGATCCCTCTTTCCTTAAGGAATGTTACTTCTATCTATTGGGAATTTGTCACAATGTACTGAATTTGACAGTACGGTAGTGAGAAGACACTTCAGTATCATCTATAAACCTTCGCTGTCCACAATGGGTATGGCACTCTGCATGTGGCATGGGGGTGAGGGGTCCCACTGGCTATCTCTTTTGCCTTCCAAACATTTGTTGAATTATTTCATTTCTTTATCTATCCTTTCTAATTGTTTGAAATCTTTTTTATTCCTTTCTATAATTTTAATGCGATTTCGAGTTTCATGTGATGCATGTAATCAATAAATCATCCTTAACCATTAATCATATGTAAATTAATTTATGTTATAAATATATTGTTTTACATTTATTAAATTACTCATTATACATTACAAAGTGTATTAAAATTAATTTGTAATTTTGACGTTTTCATAACATCTCTTCTTTTAACATCAGCATTTGTTTTCTAGGTTCAAAGGAAAAAATTAAACATCAAAATTAAGACTGAGTTACAACCTTATATTGGTATAAAACATATTAGCAAATAAGATGTTTGGAGACTATTTCAGAAGAAGTAGAGGATATCACTAGTCTATTCAAGAAAGAATCTGAATCAGAGTTGATGGAGAAGCCTGGATTTATTAAAAAAAACATCAGATTTATTAAAGGAAGCTTCTGATGGGAAACCTTCTGACCAGATTTATGAAACACATCCTGCCATGGATACATTTGGTATACAGTATGATACAGCAACATCCTCCTCTGAAAGTAAGCCTAAGAGTAATGAAGAACAAAGGAAAACTTTTTCTAAAACAGTAGTTACCCGGGACAGTTCGCAGTCAACAACCAAAACTTCACAAGGTCCATCATTATCAATAACTGAGATGACTGCTAAATATCAGGCCTCTGCTGACTTCCTATCTCATGAAATATTAGGAAAAATTAGCCCACAACTCTCTGAAGAATATCAAAAAGGACTTAACTTAAAGTCAGGTAACCTTACTATTAACCTCAAGGCCAAGGGTTTACAAGAATTCCCTAAAGGCATTTTAAAAACAAAAGGTGTAAAATATCTATATTTAGACCAGAACAAAATCAAAGGTTTTAAACGAGCAGACTTATATAATCTGCTAGGACTTGAAATTCTATCCTTGCAAGACAACGGGTTATCATCATTTCCAACTGAAATTCAGTTGCTTCGCAATTTAAGGATATTAAATGTCAGTCACAACCAAATTTCACATATTCCTAAAGAAATATCACAGCTTAAGAAAATCAGGCAACTCTTTTTAAATAACAATTACATCGAGAATTTTCCTTCTGGCTTAGAAAGCCTTAGAAACTTGAAAATTTTAAGTTTGGCTAATAATAACTTAAAATATATACCAGATACTTTGTCTAGTTTAAAAAACTTGAGCATTCTCAATTTGGAATACAATCAGTTAACAATATTTCCTAAAGTTTTGTGCTTCCTTTCAAAGTTAATTTCACTAAACCTCACTGGAAACCTGATAAACAGTTTGCCAAAGGAAATTAGGGAGCTTAAAAATTTAGAAAAACTTTTATTGGATCACAATAAACTTACATTTTTGTCGGTGGAAATTTTTCAATTGCTCAAAATGCAAGAACTCCAACTGATTGACAATAAATTAGAAGTTATTTCACACAGAATTGAAAATTTTAGGAAACTTAGGATTCTAATACTTGATAAAAATTTATTGAAAGAAATACCAGAGAATATTTCCCATTGTGTAATGTTAGAATGCCTTAGTCTCAGCGATAATCAATTAACAAAACTTCCTAAGAACATCCACAAGCTTAAAAATTTAAGAAAATTCAATTTAAACAGAAATAACATAGTAAGAATACCCGAAGATATCTCACATCTTAATAATATACTTAGCCTAGGATTGTCAGGAAATATAATCATAGATGTTCCCATTGAAATAAAAAACTGCAAGAAAATAACTAAAGTTGAGTTGAGTTATAATAAAATAATGTACTTTCCAATAGGTTTGTGTGCTTTAGAGTATCTTTATTATTTGATTATTAATGGAAATTATATTTCAGAAATACCTGTGGATATATCTTTCAGTAAACAATTGCTTCACTTAGAGTTGAATGAAAACAAACTCCTCATATTTTCTGAGCACTTATGTTCTCTTATTAATCTTCAATACCTGGATCTTAGTAAAAACCAAATAAGGACAATTCCATCATCTATTTCCAGTATGGCATCACTCCAAGTTCTTATTTTATGCTGTAATAAATTTCAAACTTTCCCCATACAAGTGTGTACTTTAGCAAATTTGCAAGTACTTGATATTTCAGAAAACCAAATACAGAATATCCCTTCAGAGATCTGTAACTTAAAAAGAATTCAGAAATTAAATATCTCAAGCAATCAATTTATATATTTTCCTACTGAACTGTGTCAACTGCAATCACTGAAAGAGCTGAATATGAGTCAGAAAAATGGCAGAAAGGTAAGAAACTGCTATTTTGGGATTTGGGGGAAGGTGGGACTGGGGGCGATCAAAATCTATGATGTAGTATATGTGTATGTGTTTAAATTTAGTTGGACTGTTTTATTTTTAAAGGATAGGCTTTTTATAACCTCAAACATGGCTTACAAATACATTTCTCAACACATCGCTTTATAGGAAAATATTTCCAATCATATAGAATTGGTAGCATGGATCAGTACTTGGATATCACACAGTACGTGGTGGGTTTTAGCAAAGAGTCGCAAGAATTTGTGACATATAAAAATATCTCCTTTTTAAGACAAAAAATAATCCTTCTATTTGATTTTAGAAGTCTTAGTCATAGAAATATTCATTGAAAATATAATTGTTTAATCTTTGTTACAGTTAACAAGACTTCCACAAGAGCTGTCTAAAATGACTCAACTTAAAGGACTTGATATCTCAAATAATGCAATCAGAGAGCTTCCAAGAAATATAGGGGAAATGAGAAGCTTGGTCAGTTTACTTGCATACAACAATCAAATAAGATATCTGCCACCATCTATTCTATCTTTAAAACAACTCCAGAAACTAGACTTGAGTGGTGAGTGTCAAGTATAATCAATAAGTAGAGTATTAGTGTCTAGGTTGCAAATTTTACTAACAAGACAGAATGGCAAACTGATAAGATAATGTATTAAGTGCCCATTGGAAGGAAATAGCTGTTGTAGGTTCAGAAAATGTGAGTAGAACATAAGGCCCAGTTCCTTTCCTGAAACAGGTTATAATCCAGCTGGGGAACTGAATATTTTTTCATTCTGTCCTTCCTGCCTATACCCTTTCTTCCCTTTCTGAACCTGACCTCTTCCCTCCCTGTACACACACACCTACCTATCCAACCTTAGGTCAGTGTTTTCTGTTTTCCTTTCTCTGTTGACTTCCTTGACTCCACTCCTATACTCTATTATATTCTAACTAGAGGCCCAGTGCACGAAATCCATGCACAGGTAGGGTCCCTAGGCCTGGCTGGCAGTCAGGGCCGATCAGGGCCTTCCGGCTGCCGGCCAAGGCCTTCCTTCATTCCGTGCCACCCCCTGGTGGTCATAGCGAGCGATCAAACTCCTGGTCTCCTGGTCGAACTCCCAAGGGGACACTTTGCATATTAGCCTTTTATATATATAGATACCTTACAGTCTTTTATAAAGTAAGTCACTACATTAACAAACAAAAAGTAAATCACTCACTCTAAAGATTTCCCAAAGCACAAAAATACTAGGCTGGCATTTTAAAAAATAACTTACAGGAAATAGTAAGTACCTATGTACCTATTCCCAGGCATAAATAATGTTGATTTTGTGATATTTACTTGAGATATGATATGATGAGGCACTTCACCCCTGTGGTATTATTTCCAAAAACCTATAACCTCAGTCTAATCATGAGAAAATATACCAGATAAACGCAAGTTTGGGAATATTCTACAAAACACCTACCTAGTGCAACTCAAACTGTCAAGGTTATGAAAAACAAGGAAAGACTGAGAAACTGCCACAGACCAGAGGGACTAAGAAGAGCTAACTGTGTGCAGTGTGCTGTCCTGGAATGGATTCTGGAACAGGAAAAGGGTACTGATGGAAAATCTAATGAAATAAAAAAAAAAAGTCCAAAGTTTATTTAATAGTAATGTGCCAATGTTAGTTTCTTAGATTTAGCCAATGTAACACTGTAACATGAGATGATAACATCAGGGGAAACTTAAACTAGCTGAATACACAGGAACTCTCTACAATTTCTCCAAGTTTTCTGTAAACCTGAAAGTATCCCAAATAAAAAAATTTACTTAAAAAAATGACCATCACACCTACTCCATAAGAGAAAAGCCTCCTTTCTCATTTTGCCATCCTCTATGAGAGAAAGGAGCCACTGACGTTTCTACGCTTCCTTCTTTTCGATCCTAGCAAGTGGACAACAGTAAGAACTTATGACTCATGATTTGCCAGCATTTTGAGGGTTCTCGGGTATTTGCCATTGAGACACAGTAGATGCCCTATAGTTATCTCCATAATTTTCTTTTACAGAAAGGTACAATTCAATTATATATTTTTTCTATTAGGAAATAATCTTACAGCTCTGCCTAGTGGTATTCACAACCTTTTCTCACTGAAGGATATAAATTTTGATGGTAACCCTTTGCTGAGACCTCCAATGGAAATCTGTAAAGGAAAACAATTGTATACTATTGCATGCTATCTACAGAGGGCAGAGGAAAGAGATGGTAGGTGACAAGTGAGTGCCTAGCTTATGAGTTATTTCCTAGTATCATTTATAAATTAAAAGATAGTTTGCTTCCCGGTGTGTGTGGCTCAGTGGTTGAATGTCAACCTATGAACCAGGAGGTCATGGTTACATTCCTAATCAGGGCACATTTTGTGGTAACTTTATTTCTGTAAAATAAAGATTTTAGGGGTTTCCAGGATCCATAAATAATTCCTGTTAGGTAACAGTACTTTAGAGAAGTCTGTAAACTTCATGACTGAAACTTCTTCCTGAAATTCGGTTATCCCAAGTTCTTGAGGAAGGATTCATGTGGCTCTAGCCTTGATGGTAAAAGTACAATGGGTAATGGCAACAGATCAAAGTCAGTAAAAACAAGAGAACCCTCTAGCCTTTATCTCCTTTCTTCATGCCCCAGGGGCCTTTGTACTGCAGGCTGGGCGCCCAGAGAGTAAAGAGAATGTCATCATGGGAGATGTATTTATTGTGCAATAACAAAGAACATGGGGTCTCTTCCTAAACATTTTACTTAAAAGATTGGATTTTTGTTTATACCATTAGCATACAATTTAGCTTGAAGGATTAATGGCATGAATAATAAATTAAAAAAACCCACCAGAAAGCATAGAACATATTTGAGATGATTACAGAGGGGTGGGAGATTGCTAGTTCTTAAAAATTTCCAAAGTACCTTAGGGTCAACAACAAAAAGAGTACTGTTCAAATTAGCTAGCTTTTTTTTTTTAAAATAAACTAAGCTCTCCATATCTGTCAACATTCATTAAATAAGGGATTAGAATATAAAATATGCATACATACACCGTATATTTAAAATTTTATTTATTGATTTGAGAGGAAGGGAGAGAGAGAGAGAGAGAGAGAGAGAGAGAGAGAGTTGTTACACAGTTCCATTTATTTATGCATTTTTTTTGGTTGTTGCTTTCTGTATTAATCCTCACCTGAGGATATTTTTTCCATTGATTTTTTTAGCTAGAGTGGAAGGGAGGGGGTAGGAGGAGAGACAGTGAGAAAGACACATTGATTGCCTCTCACACATGTCCTGACTAGGAGCAGGGATGGAACCTGCAACCCAGGTACTTGGTCCTTGACTGGAATTGAACCAGCAACCATTTGGTATGCTGACAGATACTCTAACCACTGAAAAATAGGGGCAAGGGGCATTGGTTGCTTCTTGTATGTGCCCTGACTGAAGATCGAATCCACAACTTTGGTGTATTGGAATGATGCTCTAACCAACAAAGCTAAAGCTACCCAGCCAGGGCCTACACCATATATTATAGATATGAACTTGGCTTCTCAAGATAGTACATAAAGAAGCACATTAAAAAGCCAGTTTGTATATCAGGTCTGCATTTAACTTTCCAATTGACTCAACATATTCATTTGGTAGGAGCCCAGTAGAAACCTAGAAATAATATTAGCTCAAAATACTGTGTGTTTTTCAAAAGTGATGGCCTAAATTTTCTTTTATGTTCAAATGTAGACAAAATCTTAGAGAAGATCTTGAAAATAGTTGCAAACAACATCACTGAAACAAGTTTTCAATTTTTGTGTCAAAAATTAAACCTGGTAACCTCAGAAATAGATACATCTACAAAGAGGTACGTATGAATGACGTGATATAAAGCTTATTTTTATGTTCTGATTCATATTAATACTAGAGACCCAATGCACGGATTTGTCCACAGTGGTGTTCCTCAGCCTGGCCTGTGCCCTCTCGCAATCTGGGATCCCTTGGGGGATGTCAGATCGGGCTGAAACCAGCAGTCCAACATCCCCTGAGGGGTGTAGTAGAACACAAAGGGCAGGTGGCTGAGGAGGAGCCCAAGGCTGGGTGCTGCGCAGCTCCCGCTCATCCTGGCCCTGGCTGTGCCTGCCTCTGTCACCACTTGGTAGTGCTGCTGCGGAGGTGGGAGAGGCTCGCGCTGCTGCAGCCATGCTCATCAGCTGTAAGCCTGGTGCCACCTGCTGGTCAGCTGAGCGGTGCTCCTGCTGTGGGAGTACACTGACCACCAGGGGCCAGCTCCTGCATTGATCGTCTGCCCCCTGGTGGTCAGTGTGCATCATAGCGACTGGTCGTTATGTAATTTTTATATGGAATGGCCATTCTGTTGTTCGGTCACTTAGGCTTTTATATATATAGATTACATGATTGTGAGACATTCATATTAACATGAACTCTAATTTGCTATAGAATGCTCATTTTAGTTTATTGTACTTGAGATCCCTATAGAAATAGGCAGTAGTTAAGAACATGGAATCTGAGGACTGACTGCTTAGCTTTAAATCCCAACCAATTTTGTGACCTTATATAATTCCCTTACCTTTTCTGTGCCTTAGTTTCTTCACTGGTAAAATGGATATACTTAGCTAAGAGAGTTGTCATGAAATCAAGTTACATAGCATGTGGAACTGTAGCAGTAGTATTCTGGTTTATAGTAAATAATCCATAATTATTGTTTTGAAGTCTTGAGTAAATCAGAATTGAATGTTAACTGAATTGATGATTTTCTACAAGGAAGCAAGGGGTGGCATGGGGATAACATTTTTTCTGTTAAATTTTTATATGGACTATCTTTACCAATTAATGTAATCCTCACTTCAATCTGGTAAATTAGTTTTAAAACCTAAACATACAATATTTACGTAGTTTAAAACTATGTTCTTTACATAATTTCTATTTAAAAACTTTTTCAGCACTGTTTTATTAAGCGAGAAAGTCCAGCGAGTACTTGATAGGTGGAAAATGAAAAATAGAAACTTGTCTACTGCTGCTTTAAGAGATCAACTAACTCGGGTGCTAACTATGATAGGAGCATATGAAATTATGGACAAAATAACAGCTTTACAACTTTTTGCAAGCACAATTAAATTCTGAACAGTGTATCCATAATAAAAACTGAAAACTTATGATGCACTTATATAATTAAAACTGGATATAAGAGAATTGCATGTCATTTCTCTTAACACACATTTCTAAGATGATGACAACTTATGTTAAAATAAAATATTAGACACTGTTTTGTGTATTTGTTCTATTGCTCTAGAATCATGATAATGAATTTTAAAAAGAAATAATTCCATTTAAATTCTTTGTTATATAATGCTTTTATGCAACCCCAGACTTATAGGTAATAAGGTCATTAGTAACTTTTATTGGAGTTAGAAAGCAGAGTAGTTTCTTTTTAGTTGGTGGCTTAAAAACTGAAATCAGCCCTAGCTGGTTTGGCTCAGTGGATAGAGCGTCAGCCTGCGGACTGAAGGGTCCCAGGTTCGATTCCGGTCAAGGGCACATGCCCGGGTTGCAGGCTTGATCCCCAGTGGGGGGCGTGCAGGAGGCAGCCAATCAATGATTCTCTCTCATCATTGATGTTTCTATCTCTTTCTCCCTCTTCCTTCCTCTCCGAAATCAATAAAAATAACAAACAAAAAAACTGGAATCAATTGTACTATAGGAATGGGAGAGCTGTTAAACATAAACCAAGTCCTGGGTCGGTAATCCTCTAGCCAAGTGACGGGACTGGTGGAGCGGTGTCTTGCCTGTCCTGCATGCCTCTCCCCTTCTTCTATCAGAAACACTCTTTCATATGGGGAAGCCATTTAATATATTTTAGGTGGAGCTGAACCAGCTCTTGTCATATGCAATCCTCTTTCCTCACTCCTGAAGCGACGCATACCAAGGTCTTCTACCCATCTAACTACAGCGAACGATTCAGGGAAAGCCATTTGACTCACGCCAGGCCATTCAGAATTTCCCTTGGACCTTTCTGCACAGCTATCAGGGAAGATGCCATCTTTCTGCTGGTAGGTTAGGAGTCTTGGAGGCTCGGTCTATCGTGTGCAGCTTGTGGCGGTCTGTTTGAGAGCTGGATAGGGAGAGGGAGATGGAACCCAGCTGTATCAGTCAGGGTTCTCCCGAGAAACAGAACCAACAGGGTATGTGTGTGTAGATGTATCTTTATCAGTTGTAGGCTTTGTGTTTCACAGGACCCACAGTTGTCTCTCTGACAGACACATGGCTTCTAAAACATGAGCATTTCCACAAATGCTGCCCGGACAACTGAATAGCCATGTGCCAAAGAACTGGACTCCTATCTCACGTGATATACAAAAGTCAATTCAAAATGGACTGGTCCTATACGTAAGAGGTAAAACCATAGACTTAGAAGAAAACACAGGCCTAATTCTTCATGACCCTGGGTTAGGCAATGGTTTCTGGATATGACACCACAGGAAAGTAACAGAGGAAACACAGAGAGTGATTACTTGCTGTGACCTATTATTGTACAGATACAATTTCAAAGCTACTGCCCGATCTTTTGTGTCACTGAAAAGGATCCATCAGCAGTAAACAGTCCTATTACCGAAAATGCTCTTGTTGGCATGGTTTGAAACCCAGAGGCGGCACAATGGGAAACCACTCCTCTCTATCAGTGGTTCTCAACCTTCTGGCCCTTTAAATACAGTTCCTTATGTGGTGACCCCCAACCATAACATTAATTTCGTTGCTACTTCATAACTGTAATTTTGCTACTGTTATGAATCGTCATGTTAATCCATGAAATGCAAGATGTATTTTCATTGTTACAAATTGAACATAATTAAAGCATAGTGATTAATCACAAAAACAATATGTAATTATATATGTGTTTTCCGATGGCCTTAGGCGACCCCTGTGAAAGGATCGTTCGACCTCCAAAGGGGTCGCGACCCACAGGTTGAGAACCGCTGTCCTAAATGGAGGTTTTTTTTACAGCGGGAATGAACGAAAGCCCCTTCACTGTGAGGCACGACTGAACTCCCGCTAAACGGCCAGAACTAAGTGGGACTTGTTGGCTCAAATAGGTCACGACAGCCTAAAGCGTAAAACTTTATTTTGGAAAACCTGTTTTCGTCTAACAACCAAGACTCGCTCCCTTCCGGGCAGCACGCTAACACCTGTCAGACTTGCTTCGACTGGGGTGAGGCGGGACTGCCCTCACCGTCCCACCTGCAGGGCGTAGCGCGCCTCTTTCACAATGTCCTTTACCGTCTGCGTGGGCGGCCTCACCGGGTGCCCGGGACGTGACTGCGGGGCGGCTCGGAGGCGGGACCGCGCGCCCCGGCGGGGGCGGCGCCAAGCCGCGGGCCCAGCTGACGCCACATAGGCCGAGATCACCTCAGGCGCGCGGTGCAATCGCAGAGCGCGGCGCCGCCGCCGGCCGCCCCAGCGCAAGCCTAGCCGAGATCCCTCCGCTCGCGCGCTCAGATCCCTCCGCCCTCGTCCGGTCGGACCATCGTGTCCTGGCGCCCCGCCTCCAGGGCACACAGGTTGGGGGGGGTACACAGGTTGGGGTGTCCCGCAACTCCCAGCGGGTCGTCTCCTCTGAGCTCACGGCCTGTTCCTCTTCTGTGCCACCTGCGTCGTGGGTGCAGCCCGCTCCTTCAGGTCGTCTCTCCAGGCGTAAGGAGACCGCGGCGTTATAGAGTCCGCGCTCGGGGGCGTGGCCAGCGGCAGGCCCCGCCCCGTTCTGTGACGCACCGGGTGGTGCGCGCGGGAGCCGGGAGTAGGGGGGTGGATCCTGGTTTATTAGAAGATCTGGGGACCCGGGCCGCCTCCCGACGTCCATCTACCCGCGCCTCTCGCCCCGTAGATTCGGAGGAGCGGCCGCGACTTCGGTCTCCAGCGGCTCCGGACAAGCAAAGCGGCGGCGGCGGCGGCGGCCGGGATGGCGTTGCTGGGCTTACTGCAGGCGGGCGGGTCGGTGCTGGGGCAGGCGATGGAGAAGGTGACGGGCGGCCACCTTCTATCCATGCTACTGATCGCCTGCGCCTTCACGCTCAGCCTGGTCTACCTGCTCCGCCTTGCCACCGGCCACCTCGCCCCACTGCCGGCCGGGGCGGTACGTGCACCCCCAGGGGTCCGGGAGGTGGGGTGCGGCGACTCAGGTGGCGGAAGGGCTGGTGGGGGCGGCGACCTGGGCTCGGCTGGGCGTTGGCGGCGGCCGCAAGGGATCGGGCGCACGGGGCGGCCGGCGCGCCGGGGGTCAGATGCGAAGGGGACCCCGGGGTGGCCGCCTGCCCTGGCCTTGCGGGCCTTGGGGCTGACGGTCCTGACACTGACGGTGGCCACGTGCCTGGCCCTGGCCGGGGTCGTGCTTGCCGCGTTTGTGATCACAGTGGTTCTGTGCTGGTGGCGGTACCGGCAGCCCTAATGGCCGAGTCGGAATTGAAGGCGGAGGCCCTGGCTGGGGCGCTGAGTGCCCTGGTCGCGTGTTTCGGGTCTGAGGGGGACCCTGATGGCGATGCTGTTGGCAGCGGTGGCCCTGGAGGCCGTCATCCTGGGGACTGCCCTGGTGTGGTGGTGTGGCTCGCTGTCCTGTGGGCTGTGGCATTGCCCCTGAGGGCGACTTACATCCGTTTTGAAAGAGGAGTGTGTGCATTTTGGTAGAATGAGAGTGACTGGAGTGCTGTAGTGCAGGGATCTTCCTGCGATGCTGATAAAAGCATTTTATCTAATTTCGTGGCTTTCTCGGCCACTTCTGTATTTGATGAGTTCATCCTTAACCAGCCAACAACTAGTAGCTGCCCTGTTCCTGACAATGGAAGGCACAAACTATTGACCAAGTAGTTTTAAAAATAATTTTTGTTTGAACTGTAACAGGCATGAGGCAGTATTTTTATTTTTCCTTCACATGGGATTTTTTTTAGGAAGTGGTATTTGTCTTTGGAAGGATAAGTGGCGTTAGTTTTATTTTATTTCTTTAACTTTACCCATTTAAAAAATATATTTAATTGATTTTTTGAGAGAGAGGAAGGGAATGGGATAGAGAGAAACATAGATGAGAGGGAAACATCATGGATTAGCTGCCTCCTGCACACTCCCCACAGGGGACCAAGCCCACAACCTGGGCATATGCCCTGACCTGGAATCTAATTGGCACTGATGGCCTCTTGGTTCCTGGCTCATTGTTCCCGGCTGAGTTACACCAGCTGTGCTGCAACGTGCTTGTAGCTTTAGTATTTAAGAAGGTTGTTACTATTATCCAAAGAGTGAGTTTGGAGTGCGCCTTACTATTTGAGACCACCAACTCTCTGAGGAGTCTTTTTTCAGTTGCAAGTTTGATTTCTAGGAGACTTAATGTTGTAATCTGCCAGTCTCATTGGAGGTCATCTAAAGTAACTTTTATAGTGACCTAGAGGCTTGGTGCACGACAGTCGTGCCTGTGCCCTCTTGCGGTCCAGGACCCCGTGGGGGATGTCCTCCTGCTGGCTTAGGTCCACTCCCTGCCTCCAGCCGGCTTCTGGCTGAGCGGTGCTCCCCCTGTGAGAACCCACTGTGTTGAGCGTCTGCCCCCTGGTGGTCAGTGAGCATCATAGTGACTGGTCGTTCTGCTGTTCGGTTGATTAGCATATTAGGGTTTTATTATATAGGATGCCCAAGAGTTCCTGCTGTAGTGGATCTACTCTCTCTTTTAAAATCAGTGGATCTAGTTCATTTGCAGTGAGAGAAGCATGAGATGTGTTCTGTTTACTGATAAATGTCACTTTTTAAACATTTCCTTTATTTCTGTACCTCAAGTTACTATTTGTCTTTTTCTCTGTCTTCTTTAGGCAAGATTCTGGGACTAAAATTGTGAGTGGTCATGGGAGTAAGTGGTGAAGACTCTAAGTTTGACTTTTCCAGTGTTTTTTGTTTTTTGTTTTTTTGTTTTCCACTCATGATTAAGAAAGTTGCCTAGAGCCACCAGTAATCGTATTGGATATATTCTGGACAGTGTTAAGCATTTATAATTGCAATGCTTTGTGTTTGTGTAGTGACATAGCCTACACCATGTGTTGAGTTTCTATTCATGTTACTATGGATATTCCTAAGATATTTACATTTTAGCTGTTCTTTATTACTTTTGATGCTTCCTTTTTTGGTAACTTTTTAGTACTAATAGCAAATTTCATTTGTTTGGTTATGAAACTGAACTGG
This sequence comes from Myotis yumanensis, assembly GCF_028538775.1. Classification (NCBI taxonomy): domain Eukaryota; kingdom Metazoa; phylum Chordata; class Mammalia; order Chiroptera; family Vespertilionidae; genus Myotis; species Myotis yumanensis. Next base: position 46,728,588 of record NW_027223760.1, on the reverse strand, counting down.
ATTTCTCTCTTAAAATGTGAACTGAAAGTTTTTTGTTTCTCTTGCAGAAAAGTCCACCATACATTTTCTCTCCAATTCCATTCCTTGGGCATGCCATAGCATTTGGGAAAAGTCCAATTGAATTCCTAGAAAATGCATATGAGAAGGTAAGTCTTCCAGATGATTAGAGAAAAAGAAATTAGTGCTTTTCAAACTTTTAAATGGCAGAATGTGGCCAAGCTAGGATTTACATGTGGTTTGATTTCCAAGTCTATACTTTTAGTAGTAGTAGTAGTATTAGTAGTAGTAGAGTAATAATCTACACTAATAAAAGAGAAACATGGTAATTGGCGTACGACCGCTACCCTTTTCATTGGCTAATCAGTGAGTATATGCAAATTAACTGTCAGCCAAGATGGCGGCCGGCAGCCAGGCAGCTGGAAGCAAACATGAGGCTTGCTTGCTGCGGACTCCAACGTTCCCCGCCTCACTTTCCGGCCTCTCAGTTGCAACTCTAAGCAACTATGTATTATGTTGCAAATAAGAAGCTAAACAAAAGCCCAGAAACCGGCTTTCAGTTAGCTGGGCTTTAGTAACATTGTATCGATGTTTTCAGCGGCGAGGCCTCAGAGCTAAAGCTGGCCCAGAATAAAAAAAAAAAAGAAAAGAAAACAAGGAGCGGTTGGAAGCTTTAGTCACTTGCTTCCGGAAAACAGCCCTCAGCCCCTCACCCAGGCTGGCCAGGCACCGCAATGGGGACCCCCACCCTGATCCAGGACACCCTTCAGGCCAAACCAGCCGGCCCCCACCCATGCACCAGGCCTCTATTCTATATAGTAAAAGGGTAATATGCCTCCCGGCACCGGGATCAGCGTGACAGGGGGCAGCGCCCAAACCCCCTGATCGCCCTGCGGCTCTGTGTGTGACAGGGGGCGGGGCCCAAACCCCCTGATCAGCCCTGCTCTGTGCCTGATAGGGGGGAGCTCCCCAATCCCCTGATTGCCCTGCAGCTCTGTGTTTGACAGGGTGCAGCGCACCAACCCCCTGATCTGCCCTGCTCTGTGTGTGACAGGGTGCGGTGCCCCAACCCCCCCCTTCCCCCCACGGGCCTTGCTCTGTGTGTGACAGGGTAGAGCCATAACCTCTCCATCGGCCCTGCCTCGAGTGTGACAGTGGCGGCGCCCCAACCCCCTGATCGGCCCTGCTCTGTGGGTGATAGAGGGTGGCGCCCCAACCTCCCTCCACGGGCCTTGCTCTGTGTGTGACAGGGTAGAGCCATAACCTCCCCATTGGCCCTGCCCTGAGTGTGACAGGGTGCAGCGCCCCAACCCCCTGATCCGCCCTGCTCTGTGAGTGACAGGGGGCGGTGCCCCAACTCCCCTGATGGGCCCTGCTCTGTGCATGACAGGGGGCAGCACCCCAACCCCCTGATGGGCCCTGCTCTGTGCGTGACGGGGGTGGCGCCGCAACCTCCCCATCGACCCTGCCTTGAGTGTGACGGGGCGGTGCCCCAACCCCCCAATCGGCCCTACCCTGAGCGTGACTGAGGGTGGCATTGCAACCTCCCAATCTGCCCTGCTCTGTGCATGATGGGGCGGCGCCACAACTCCCCAATCGGCCCTGCTCTGAGCCTGACCAGGGGCTGCACTTAGGAATTGGGCCTGCCCTCTGCCACCCGAGAGCAGGCCTAAGCCAGCAGGTCGTTATCTCCCGAGGGGTCCCAGACTTCGAGAGGGCACAGGCCGGGCTGGGGTGCCCCCCCCCCCCCCGCCCCGAGTGCACAAATTTTTGTGCACCAGGCCTCTAGTAATAATAATAATACCCTTATATAATGTTTATTATGGCCAAGCCATTCTAATATATTTTTCTCTAATATATAAAATGTGCATATAACACATACATATTATATATGTACATATATATATATATACTCTAGTTACTACAGTCTAATATACGTAATATTCTCTAACATATGTATGTTAATTTATTTAATCTTGACAACAGTTCTGTGAAGTACGTGCTATTATTCCCATTTTATAGATAAGGGAAGCTGAAGCACATTGTTGGTGAGATAGTGGTAAAACTACTAAAATTTTTGGCATCTTCATATAGCAGATACTATAGGAAAGGTCATATCCTTTAGCTACTCTTGTAAATTTATCTTCAACCAGTGGGGGGAAAAATCTATATTCTCAAAGATACTCATTGTGGAATTGTATATAAGTAAAAAATGGACACATCATCCATGTGTAATAATGAAAAGAATAGTTAATTACTAACACGATATCTGTGTATAAGATAGAAAATATTTTCAATATAAACTGAAAAAAGCAGAATAAAAATTTTTATTTTCCATTTGCAACTGGATGAGCATAATTATAAATTTGGAGAAAGACTGGGGAAGAATTGCATTAAGGTTTATAAATGATTTTATTTTCAACAGTTACTGTTTTGTGATTTAAGAAATTAGTGTCTTCATGCTGTATATCTTTTGGTAACATCAATATGGGTACTTTTTTCTCTTTAGTATGGACCTGTGTTTAGTTTCACAATGGTGGGCAAGACATTTACTTACCTTCTGGGGAGTGATGCTGCTGCACTGCTTTTTAATAGTAAAAATGAAGACCTGAATGCAGAAGATGTCTACAGCCGTCTGACAACACCTGTGTTTGGGAAGGGAGTTGCATATGATGTGCCTAATCCAGTAAGTGTTATCTTCAAGAAAGATAAATCTATACTATAGTAGTTATAACTAGTAGTGTAATAGTATATACATTTCAGATGTAGAAACAGTTTATTCCTTGGTTCAAAAACTTGAGAATCATGAGATGTAATAGAAGGAAAGCCATGAATAACTGACAAACAATGGGTGTTTTGTTTTATAGTGGCTGGCATGGGCCAAGCAATTTTAAAGGGTGTCCTATACAAAGACATACAATCAATGATGACTTAGCTTACTGGAGTTGACTTGGAGGGTCTCCTACCTTCCCACTCCTGCCTGAAATTCTAGCAGGAGGGCTCTTTTGAGCTAGAGTTCCTTGACTTTAGAAGTTTATGTGATTTCTTTTCCCCGCTAAAGTCTAATATTAAAGTGCTGCAACTTGATGTAAAACACAAATGAGATAATTGGCTCAGTTGCTTGGTGTGGTCTCGGACTGTGAATGTATGACATATTATCCAGCACCCTAGTCACTAGTAGTTAAGAGAGTTAACATTAAGTGCTGTTTCTGGGGATGCAGTAGGTGGGGGAATGAATGGCTCTCCGAGGCCAAACACAAGATCCCTAGAAAAACGCTGGTTAGATGTATCCATTTTTTTCACACAGCTTATCAGATTCTTAAAATAGAAATATCCTAAAGATTTAAAACTATTAGTTGTTTTAGTGTGAATTTATTATATTAAAGCTACATTATATTCTAATTAAACTTCTGGAAGATAGTGTCAGTAGGGAAGAGAACAGGAGAATATGTGAAGGAACATAAAACTATCGAAGCATATTGGACCTTTGGGAGGTTGCATTGGCATCGGGGTTGAGTTGGAAGACTAGAAGATAACAGAATAGGAAAAGGGAACCCTAGAGTTAGCTGTGGGAAATGGGTATATAGGAATGACAGGAGTTAGGATACCTAACTTATCATTTGGCTAGGGCAGGGGTGGGCAAACTTTTTGACTCGAGGGCCACAATCGGTTCTTAAACTGGACCGGAGGCCCGGAACAAAAGCATGGATGGAGTGTTTGTGTGAACTAATATAAATTCAAAGGAAACATCATTACATAAAAGGGTACGGTCTTTTTTTTTTTTTTAGTTTTATTCATTTCAAATGGGCGGATCCGGCCTGTGGGCCGTAGTTTGCCCACGGCTGGGCTAGGGCCTGCATAACAGGTCTTCTAGGTTACTTCAGATAGATGCATAAGTGTTCTAAGTTTCTCATATCTAGTGTGATTTAAAAAAAATCCTTTTACTATTTTTATTTTTAATTTTTCAGAAGGCTATTTTCTTTGAGTGTTACAGAGTTATAACCCAAATGGATCTTGTAATAAAACAAAATTGTGCTTTAATTCTGTGTACTCTTAATTTTTTTTAAGGTTTTCTTGGAGCAGAAGAAAATGTTAAAAAGTGGCCTTAACATAGCACACTTTAGACAGCATGTTTCTATAATTGAAAATGAAACAAAGGAATACTTTCAAAGTTGGGGAGAAAGTGGAGAAAAAAGTAAGGAAAATGTTTTGGTTTTGCATTTGTCCTAATATTTCTACTTTTCTATAAATAGAAATGTAAGAATACGTGTGTGTATATAAAAAACAAACTACAACATAATGTAAAACCACCTTAGATTTCATGGAAAGAACATACTATGATTACCATGGAGTTAAACAGCCTGAGAGGAAGTGATTATTGCTGCTCAGTAGCAAAACCTTAAAATGGGTTAATGAACATGTGTATCATTCAGTTCATTTATACAAATAATAAAAAAATGGTTCATGATTAGATTATTTTTAAAAAATATATTTTATTGATTTTTTTTACAGAGAGGAAGGGAGAGGAATAGAGAGTTAGAAACATCGATGAGAGAGAAACATCGATCAGCTGCCTCCTGCACACCCCCTACTGGGGATGTGCCTGCAGCCAAGGTACATGCCCTTGACTGGAATGGAACCTGGGACCCTTGAGTCTGCAGGCCGACGCTCTATCTACTGAGCCAAACCAGTTAGGGCCATGATTCGATTTTGAAATAAACAATGTAAAACTTTTGTAAGTTCATTTTAAGATAAATTTTTTTACTCCCAATGTGTAAGTAAAAGTCCAAATGACTTAGTTATATATTTAATACCTTATTTATCTATTATTGTATGGGAATGATATATTCTATAAAAAAATAAATTTAAGTACATAAGCTTACTTTACCAAAAGTTTGATTTTAGCCCTTTCCAATAAAAATATTTTAGAATGTATTATATACATCCTTGCATTATATAATGTACTGATGGTTTGGATATTTCTGGGAACCCAGTCTTTATATTGGGCTGCAGTGTTTTCTCCAGAGACAATTGTCATAGTCATGGCTGGAAGCAACGTCTGCCTGTGGGGCAGTATTACCTCTGTGTAGGTTACCATGTTCTGGGTCTGATATTCAGTTCTTTATAAAAGGTCCAGGAACTTGATTTAAAAAAAAAAAAATACACCTGAAGTTGATGGGATATATTTCTAACTATACAAGAATGCTAGCTTAAATACGAGTGAGACATAATTACAGCACCAAGAACACCAGAATGTTTCCTGAACTTCTCTTTCTTGGAAAATCTAACTGGAAAGCCAGATGATAATTGGAATTTCATGTGGTGAACATGGAATTAAAGAACATGGCATTGATTGGATAATTTTTATGACTAAGGGTCATTCAAATAATGCTTGCCTGATGAATCTGTCCTGTGTTGAGCTATATGAATTGATGATGAGTTACAATTTCTCATATATATGTGGTCAAGACTCCAATTTTTAGCTCTGCTCTTCCCACTTTTGACCTGGGAAATAATCCATACTTCAGTTTTAGGACTGCTATTCTTGGGAAGCGCCTCTTTATTGTTGTCATATGCACAAAATAATCTTTTTGCTGCTTTTGTTATACTGTGACCTTGAACTGAGACAGCCATACTCAGTTTTATCTTTTCAAGGTGACGGGCTCATGAGTGAGGTTTGGAGATACGCCTTTGTGGCATTGATTTTGGCTGTCCAGAGTGGTGGGGTGGGGTGCTTTGCATTTTTTGGTTTCTTGCCTCTCTTTGTTTTGCTGGTAAGGTAGTCACAAAGCTGTCTACAAGTTTTTTTGATGGTATGAATAGGACCTTGTTGGTTCTTGAGTTTTTATTCTCACTTTTCCTTCATAATTTTATATCTCTTATAAAACAACATTTCAAAAGCAGTTTTGGTAATATTAATGGGAATGACCTTTTTCTCTCCAGATTTGTTTGAAGCTCTTTCTGAGCTCATAATTTTAACAGCTAGCCATTGTTTACATGGAAAGGAAATCAGAAGTCAGCTCAATGAGAAGGTGGCACAGCTGTATGCAGATTTGGATGGAGGTTTTAGCCATGCAGCCTGGCTGTTGCCAGGTTGGCTCCCTTTGCCTAGTTTCAGGTATGGATAAAGAAACACCTGGGGGGATTTAACTTTGTATAATTACTGTAGTGTTAACAAAGATAAACATTAAATAAATTGAAGTACAAATTGGCAGTTACAAAATAGTCACAGGATATACAGTACAGAATAGGGAATAGAGTCAACAATCCTATCTAATAATAGGCAAACATGGTAATTAACCATACCTCCGCTACGCTTCCCATCGGCTAATCAGGGCGATATGCAAATTAACTGACAACAAAGATGGCGCCGGCAGCCAGGCAGCTGAAGCAAACATGAGGCTTGCTTGCTCCAGTGATGGAGAAAGCCAAGGTTCCCCACCTGCCGCGGCCCGGCTCTGGGCTGCATTCTAAGAAACAATGTTGCAATTATAGAAGCTAAACAAACCCCAGATACCTGCTTTCAGCCAGCCGGCCTCAGAGCTGGAGCCGCAACAATGTTTCAATTACAGAAGGTAAATAAATCCCAGAATAAAAAAGAAAAAGAATAAAAGGAGAGACTGGGAGCTTCAGTTGCAGCTCTCATCCCCTCAGCCCCTCATCCAGACTGGCCAGGCACCCCAGTGGGGACACCCACCCTAAAGGGGCTGTGGCCAGCCTGAAAACAGCCCTCAGCCCCGCATCCAGGCTAGCCCTGCACCCCAGTGGGGAACCCCACCCTGAAGGGGGTGCGGGCAGCTTGAAAACAGCCCTCAGCCCCTCATCCCGGCTGGCCAGGCACCCCAGTGGGGACCCCCAACCTAAAGGGGGTGCGGGCAGCCTGAAAACAGCCCTCAGCCCCTCACCCAGGCTGGCCAGGCACCCAAGCGGGACCCCCGCCCTGATCCGGGACACCATTCAGGGCAAACCAGCCGGCCCCCACCTGTACACCAGGTCTCTATCCTGTATAGTAAAAGGCTAATATGTAAACTGACCCTAACAGCAGAAAGACTGGGAATGACTGGTCACTATGACACACACTGACCACCAGGGGGCAGACGCTCAATGCAGGAGCTGCCCTCTGGTGGTCAGTGAGCTCCCACATGGAGGAGTTTTGCTCAGCTACAAGCCAGGCTGATGGCTGCCAGTACAGTGGTGGTGGTGGGAGCCTCTCCTGCCTCCTCAGCAGCGCTAAGGTTGTCTGACTGCAGCTTAGGTCTGCTCCCCGCTGGCAAGTGGACATCCCTCGAGGGCTGCCGGGCTGCCAGAGGGATGTCTGATTGCCATCTTAGGCCAAATCCCCTGAGGAGCAGGCCTCAGCCAGCAGATTGTCATCCCCCAAGGGGTCCCAGACTGTGAGAGGGCACAGGCTGGGCTGAGGGACCTTCCCCCTCACCCCCGAATGCACAAATTTTTGTGCATCGAGCCTCTAGTCTCTATATATAAAAGCCTAAGCGACCAGCCATTAACTATGATGCACACTGACCACCAGGGGGCAGACACTCAATGCAGTAGCAAAAACAACAGGCATGGATACCTGGAACAGACTGATGAATCTCAGAGGGAGGGGAGTGGGTGGGAAGAGATTAACCAAAGATTTTATATGCATTATGCATACTAGAGGCCCTTGGCCTGGCCTGTGGGGAGTAACAATCCCCTTGGCCTGGCCTGCGGGGATTGGGCCGAAACTGTCTCTCTGACATCCCCTGAGTAGTCCCAGATTGCGAGAGGGTGCAGGCCAGGCCGAGGGACCCCACTGGTGCACGAATCCATGCACTGGGTCTCTAGTCTATATATATAAAAGCCTAAGTGACCAAATGTCCAGTCGACTTGTCGCTATGACGTGCACTGACCACCAGGGGGCAGCTCCTGTGTTGAGCATCTGCCCCTAGTGGTCATTGCGTGTCATAGCGACTGGTTGACCGGTTGTTCTGGTCATTCCGCCGTTCAGTCGCTGGGCTTTTATTTATAGGATAACATACTGTTTGCCCTGAGTGACCCTAGGAATTCCTAAAACTATATTTTTGTGATATCTTTTTTCCCCTTGTTTCTGAGTTTTATCAGATATTTTAGAGTCATTAAAGCTAAAGTTTCTTTAAGCTAGGTCCTGGTTATTTTCAAAAGGAATTTGATGCCAGAAAGTATTGCTTTATTGTTTGAAATTATTTTCATCTTTGAATTACAGACGCAGAGACAGAGCTCATCGAGAGATCAAGAGTATTTTTTATAAGGCAATCCAGAAACGCAGACAGTCAGAAGAAAAAATTGATGACATTCTCCAAACTTTATTAGATTCTACTTACAAGTAAGAGCTGTTTAGATCATATATTAAGCTGAAGCAGGAGATTACACATTAAAACATAGTTAAATAATATGTCTCCATGATGCTGCCTGACTGATATGGCCCAGTGGTTGAGCGTCAACCTATGAACCAGGAGGTCACAGCACATGCCTGAATTGTGGGGTTTCGATCCCCAGTGGGGGGCATGCAGGAGGCAGCCGACCCATGATTCTCTCTCATCATTGATGTTTCTCTCTCTCCCCATCCCTTCCTCTGAAATCAGTAAAAAAATACATTTTTTTAAAAAGTCATGATGCTGCAAAATTAGTAACTATGACTTTTGCAGTTTTTGTTTTGTTTTTTTAAAATATATTTGTGTTGATTTCAGAGAGGAAGGGAGAGGGAAATAGAGATAGGAATGTCAATGATGGGAGAGAATCATGGATGAGTTGCCTCCTGCACACCCTCTACCGGGGATTGAGCCTGCAACCTGGGCATGTGCCCATGACCGTAAATGAACCCGGGACCCTTCAGACTGCAGGCCTCTGCTCTTATCTACTGAGCCAAACCAGCTGGGGCTGACATTTGTAGTTTTTAAATGGATGAGACATAAATTACTGGGATCCCATGCCTTATTGGCATCCCAGTGATTACACATGGTGAAAAGTTTGGTAGGAAATTGCAATTAAGTGTTTGTAATCAAAATCATATTTTCTATTGGTCTGTCTCTTTTCACTAATAGATAAAATTCTGACTTCTGATGCACAAATACGAGAAACCATTATACCTGACAAATTTTTTCATTATAACCCTTTTTTTTAAAGGTTGATGTGTGAAATGTGTCTGCCAAAATGTTATATTTGTGTGTGTGGTTCATTCTGTAGGGATGGGCATCCTTTGACGGATGACGAAGTAGCAGGCATGCTCATTGGACTGCTCTTGGCAGGGCAGCACACATCCTCAACTACTAGTGCCTGGATGGGCTTCTTTTTGGCAAGAGACAAGACACTTCAAGAAAAATGTTATTTAGAACAGAAAACAGTCTGTGGAGAAAATCTGCCTCCTTTAACTTATGACCAGGTTTGTTGGATCGTTATTTTTATTGCTGCCTTATTTGAATATCTGTGGCTAACTTTTAAAGGGGACAATTTGAGTAACAAAAGCAAAAATAAACATGGTACATTAAACTAAGAAGATTTTACACAGTTAAGGAAAACATCAATAAAACAAAAATACAACCTACTGAATGGCTGAAGATACTTGCAGGTGATACATTCAATAAAGGGTTAATAACCTAAATTTTTGAAATAACATCCTAAGTAATTGGTGTAGCCATTTTGAAAAACAGTATGGAGATTACTTAAAAATTTAAAAGTAGAACTGTCATAGTACTAAGCAATATTACTTCTAAGTATTTATCAGAAGAAAACAAAAACACTAATTCGAAAAGATATGGGCACCTTTATTTTCACTGTAGCATTATTTATAGTAGCCAGCATATGGAAGCAACTTAGGTGTTTATCAATAGATAAATGGCTAAAGAAGATGTAGCATGTACATACAATGGAATAATACTCAGCAAAAAAAGAATAAAGAATGAAATATTGCCATTTGTGACAAGAGGATATTTGATGAACCGAGAGGGTATTGTGCTAAGTGAAATAAGCCAGAGAAAGACAAATACCATATGATTTCACTTATATGTAGAATCTACAAAAACAAATGAATTAACAACTACAAAACCAGACCCATAGGTACAGAGAGCAAGTGATGGTTATCAAAGAAGATGGGGAGGGGATAGATGAAAAGAATTTTTTAAAAAATAGAATATAAAAAATAAAGGGGACAATTTGAGAGTTTCTGTGTACTATAGATTAATTTGCTTACTGTCTTTTTTTTTTTGAAAATTTCCCAGAAATGTCCTAATGTTAGATTTGGTTTGCTAATATTTTGTTGAGGATTTTTGCATCTGTGTTTATACAGGATATTGATCTGTAGTTTTAATATGATGTCTTTGATAGATTTGCTATCAGTAATACACATCTCATAGAATGAGTTTGGAAATGTTCTCATTTTTTGAAGAGTTTATGAAGGGTTGGTGGTAATTCTTTCTTACATGTCTAATAGATTTCACCAGAGAAACCTTGTATGTGCTTTTCTTTGTTGTAAGTTTTTTGATTACTAATTCAATCTCTTTGTTGCAGGTTTATTCATATGTCCTGTTTCTTTTTGAATCAGTTTTGATAGTTTGTGTCTTTCTAGGAATACATCCATTTTATCTAGATCACCTAATCTGATGGCATACAATTGTTATAGTATTCTCTTATAATTCTTGTAAGGTCTCCTCTTTCATTTCTGATTTATATATAATGCTTAATTTATATGTAATTCACATACTATAAAATCTATTTATTTAAGTATATAATTTACTAATTTTTAAAATATACTCATAGTTGTAAAATCACAATTTTAGAACATTTACATCACTTCCAAAAGAAAGCCAGTACACGTTAGTAGTTACTCTCCATTTTCCCTGTGCCCCTGAAATAACCCAGAAAAAAATAATTTTAACTTAAACTTAAATAAAATAAATGTTAATTTATAAAATAATATTTAAGTTAAAATACTGTTGAAGTATGTTAAATATTTGTAAAATTCAGGAAATGCTTTTTCTTTTCAGCTTAAGGATCTAAATTTACTTGATCGCTGTATAAAAGAAACGTTAAGACTTCGACCTCCTATAATGACTATGATGAGAATGGCCAAAACGCCTCAGGTGAGGCTCTTGGTTAGATATCCCCTTATATGTCTTCAATTTTAATTTACCAAAGAGATGATTTCCAGAAAGAGAATTTTTTAAATTAAAAAAGTAGAATAATAATCACTTCTAGCCAATTTTCAAGTGTATATATTCTAAATACATAAATATTTTCATATAATTGCAGAGTTAGTCTGTTCCCTGCATTTTTAATTATTTGGGTTTTTTTTTTAATGGAAATATATTTTTATCTTATTTTTAAAATAACATTTTTATAATTCTAACTATATGAAAGTCTAAAAATCAGATTATGGAAAGACTCCTTGAAATCCCACTCCTCCCTCTGAGGCATTATGACCTTTTTTGTGTATATACTTGTAGTCCAATTTTGGATCATTTGGAAATCATCTTAAATTAAAATAATTTTCTGCTGGCCTATCATCCTGCTAGTTTTTAAATCTGATGTATATTAATGCTGTATTGCACAATGACCTGATTTTTTTGTAGAATATTTTTATTTATTTATTTACTTATTTATTGGTTTTAAATATATTTTATTGATTTTTCCACAGAGAGGAGGGGAGAGGGATAGAGAGTTAGAAACATCGATGAGAGAGAAACATTGATCAGCTGCCTCTTGCACATCCCTACTGGGGATATGCCCGCAACCAAGGTACATGCCCCTGACTGGAATCGAACCTGGGACCCTTGAGTCCGCAGGCCTACGCTCTATCCACTGAGCCAAACCAGTTAGGGCTAGAATATTTTTAAATTATCTAATGAGTCAGTTGGGGAAAAGGAGACATGTAATACTTTAAACAATAACATAAATAAATTAATAAATAATCTAATGAAATATTTTGCTTTCATTTGTAGATTGTGGCAGGGTATACCATTCCTCCAGGACATCAGGTGTGTGTTTCTCCCACTGTCAATCAAAGACTTAAAGACTCATGGAGTGAACGTCTGCACTTTAATCCTGATCGCTACTTACAGGACAATCCAGCATCAGGAGAGAAATTTGCCTATGTGCCATTTGGAGCTGGTAAGATGATTATATTATACATTTGAAATGTTTGTTTTGATAACAGGTTGTCAGAAGTTACCAGAACAAAAATAACCCATGTGAATTTAATTTACAAGTATCTTTCCCTTTCCTAATAGGGATATTTTTGCAAATGTGTGGGGATTTTTGCCCATACCAATTCTCTGCGGACACTATCTGAGTTCCTATAATTCAGTTCAGTTCTGACATTCTCTACCTGGGGTTGGTTAGTACAGGCCCCATTGGTTAAAGGCTCGGTTCCACAAGACTGCTCCCTTTCCCCCCACTTCAGCTACTATTAATTGCAAGTCCAGTTGTCACCTAACTGGTTACAAATTGGAGGTTCTCTCAACCCATAATTTGTTGGAAGAGCTCACAAAACCCAGAAAACAGTTTACTTACTAGACCAAAGATACAGCTCAGGAACAGCCTGATTGAAGAGATGCATAGAGCAAGGTATGGGAGAAGGGGCACAGAGCTTCCATGCCCTCTGGGTATGCCACCTCCCAGCACCTCCAGGTGTTCACCAACCTGGAAACTCTCTGAACACCCTTGTATTTTTTTTTTTTTTAACACCCTTGTATTATAAGGATTTTTATTGAGGCTTCATCACAAAGGCATACTTGATTAAAATCATTTGTCATTTAGAATTAATGCAACCTCCAGCCTCTCTCCCTCCTGGAAGTCAGGGGGTGGGACTGAAAGTTGCAATCCTTTTATCATTTGGTTGGTTCCCCTGGCAGTCAGCCTCCATCCTGAGGGGCTTTCCAAAAGTCACCTCATTAACAAACTCAGGTGTGGCTGAAAGGGCCCTCCCTTCCTCCCCCTCCCCCCAGCCCCACCTCCTCGTTCAACTCCCGGACAACTCCCAGACAACTCCTGGTCCAGGGGACAACTTGCATACTTCACTTTTATTTATATAGGATAGGATTACAGTATCATAGTTGCTGTGCCTGTAGTATTGAAGTCAGATTTGAAGTCAGTTTAGTCGTCCAACTTGTTTTTTTCCAGGATGGCTTTGGATATCCTAGGTCCTTTTGTATTTTCATATGCATTTTAGAATCAGCTTATCAGTTCTTATGAGTATATGACCTTTCATATTTTGATCTCAGTATGTGTTGCTATTTTGGGTTTATTAAAAGCCTTTTTCTTCCACTGTCATTTGTAAAGGCATATAAAGTTTTGTTTGGAATGTTTATATTGACTTTTAACTAGGATTCTCTTGGGAGAGGAGCTAAGAATATTCTAGTACATTGCCAAACTAGATTAGCATCATATATTTCCAACCATCATATATTTAACCTAGATAGATGTTAAGTTTCAAAAAAGGTGATTGGAAAAGTCATATAATTAATTACCCAAGTGCTGTTTCCCCTAAAAATAGATGTTGAAAATCTCCTGAGATTTTAACTATTTATATTCTTTTTATTTTATTCTTTTAATTCTCACCTGAGGATATGTGTGTTTTTTAATTGATTTTAGAGAGAGAGGGAGAGGTAAAGAGACCGAAAGAGAGAAACATTGATGTGAGGAAGAAACATTGATTGGCTGCCTCCTACTGGGAAATCAAATTCACTTGTGATGAAGCCTCAACAAGTATGTGTGCTTTGACTGGGAATCAAACCTTTGACCCTTTGGTGCATGGGAGGATGCTCCAACCGAGTGAGCCACACTGGCCAGGGCTATATTCTTGTTTTATGTGAAAAGAATGTCATCTTTTTATTATATCTGTATATCTTCCCTTCACCTAAACTGTAGTTAAACAGATTTCATCACTCCAGGCTAAAAGAAGCGAGAAAGAATTTCAACTGATTCTTAACGAAAAATTTTTTTTACAGGGCGTCATCGTTGTATTGGGGAGAATTTTGCTTATGTGCAAATCAAGACAATTTGGTCCACTATGCTTCGTTTATATGAATTTGATCTCATTGATGGATATTTTCCCAATGTGAATTATACAACCATGATTCACACCCCTGAAAACCCAATTATCCGATACAAACGAAGATCAAAATGAAAAATGCTGCAAGGAATACCTGAAACATCACTGTAAACAGCAAAAGCATTTGAAGAGAATGAAGTTGATGAAACAACTTACTCTCTTTTGAGTGTGTTACTTTAAAAGACAGCCAACTTAACGGTTTTTATATTTTCTTAACTGAATGGTTCCATAAAATTTAATGGCATTTCAGGCATTTCTTAATACTTTTATGATGGATATTACTTACATATGCTTTATTTAAGGAAATCAAGCTACTTAGTAAAAAGTTCTTTAGGGGACCTTGGTTATTGGCAGATTCTAAATAACACAATTTCCAGGTATTTATTTTAAGAGCATACCTAGCTCTTGGTAAGTAAGTTTAGGATATTCAAATCTTGGACTAGATCTGCAAGTATAAAAGCCAAATGAGGTACTTGGAAGCCTTCGGTTATTTATTCATTTCCTGTGTAATGTTTGGGTGTGAGGATAGGTGGGTAGGGGATAAACTCACATTTAAAGCCTTGGATGAAAAAGAATCCTATTGTTTTGGTATGATGAAAATTAGCAGTGATGGAGCTTTGTTGGAGAAAAAGATGTCTTTAGAAAGTACTGTCTTTTAGGAAATTGAGGGAGATCTATGGTAATTACATTTCCTAAAAAAGAATATAATTATTCTAAAGACTGCTTGCATTAACTTGATCAAATTACTAAGTATTTCATTTACTTGATAAATTTGTATCTGGTTCTACATGGTCACACATCTGTGTGAAAATCCAAAATAAAGTCCCTAAGGGATAATTTTTGTTCTCTTTGGCTCAAGGTGGTTCCCGGCTTCCTCTCTGGAATCTACTTAGGGATGTTTCTGTTACTAGTTCTGTTTATTAAAACTTAATTTAGGTCAGTAGGTGTGTTTTTTGTTTTTGTTTTTAATACAAAATATGAGATCAGGGAACTCTGGCTTTAAGATAAGGATAATATGAAGCTGGGTCCTTGAGAGTAGGAACATTGGCCATATTATGTGAAGGCTGTGTTCAAGAATCAACTCAAATTCTAACTGGGGGCCTGTAATTTGGCCACATTACTGTTTTTAAAATAAGGACAAAATATTTCCCCCTATAAGTTCTGTTTAAGAGGCTGGAGGACTCATATAAACTCTATCTCTGCTGTTAGTTTTCCACATTTAAAATTATCTTTGAGAAAAATATAGTCTATATTCACAAACTGTAAAGCATGTGTGTTTTAGTGAATAGAATTCAGGAATCTACAAACTTGGATGGAAAAAAAAATTACATCCTTATTTGTACTGAATTCAAATTTAGGCAACAAACCACATTAATAATAGCAGTACCCATGACTGTGAACAGAAGTCACAGTTATTTTCATATCACATTATAGTGGTTGTAGATCTTAAAGTTCTTTTACTCTCCTCACTGCTTTGAAATTATGGTAGTTGTTAGATCTGCTAGATCTTATGTCTTTAAACTTACATGTTATATCACACATTTAAAAAGATTTGACTACTATATAATTGGTTTCCTTTATAGTTTACTTTAGACTCTAGTAAATTAGTTTGTTTGTTTTTTTATATATTTTATTGATTTTTTACAGAGAGGAAGGGAGAGAGAGAGAGAGAGAGAGAGTGAGTTAGAAACATAGATCAGTTGCCTCCTGCACATCCCCTACTGGGGATGTGTTTGCAACCCAGGTACATGCCCGTGACTGGAATCGAACCTGGGAACTTTCAGTCCGCAGGCCGACGCTCTATCCACTGAGCCAAACCAGTTCCGGCTAGTAAATTAGTTTTTAATCATAGACTACGTGTTGGTAAGCATTAACAAGTCGATGGCAGAGGCCTAATGTCATAGAGGGCTGATGGTCAGTGGAAGGGAACAGAATGATCAGAGCACTTGTCCATCTGCTCCTTTCTCAGAGCAAAACAGCCTTGAATGGCAAACTATGAAAGGTTTTACCCACAATCCTTACCTTCAGATATCTGCTTTAGAATACACTTGTTGTTCCTATAACTTTGATCAGAACCCAGCTGCTAATTGGAAAAATTTAGGTACTGTGAAATCTTCAAGAATGTAGAATTTGTTTCCATATCTTGTTTGTGTTGGTATAAATCCTAGAATACCCAATGGTAAAACAAAAATCTGGTTATAAGCATCAAATACTATTTATTCTTGCCGTTTTAGTGAGTTGCCATGTTATCAGAGAGGACTCTTAATTAAGAAAACATTTTTATATCTCTGAGAGAGTCCCATTATGGATTTGGCGTAGCAGAAACACACTTTCATTCTATTTGTGGTGAATAAAGTTTAAGATTATTTGAGTTAAATGAGAGCTGTATCATCTCAGCGGCCATGGCTTTGTGAGGGCACACCTTTGACCACAAATAACAATAAAATTAATAGAGCAAATAATAGAGAAAAATACCAATATAGCTTTTAAAATATCCTATATAATAAAAGCCTAATATGCAAATTGTATGCCTGCCATGTTCCGCGCTGACCACCAGGGGGTGGCGCGGAACATGGCGGGCATAGGCAACATGGCGCTGGCAGCAGGCGGCAGTGGAGGCACTGCTGGTCCTGATAGACCCCGATAAGAGCGGGACTGCAGCGGGATGGTGGAAGCAGGTGAGCGGGCAGCGCCAGGCCAAGGCAGGTGTGAGTGGGGCTCATTCGCCCTGCTGATGGCCCAGCAGATGGTGACCAGCGGCGGTGGCAGCGGGGGGCAGGACCGCCGCCTGGCTCCCAGGAGCTGAGGGAGCTGGGTGGGAGCCCGATGACTCAGGCAGAGGGGGGTGCGCAGGGACCTGGGGGCCCAGGTGCTGCCCAGGGCCCAGAGGTCAGCTGGGACCTGCCTTTCCACATCAGACACTCGTGCTGCGATCACCAGCTAGGCCTAGGCACTGCACCCGTACACGAGTTTTGTGCACCGGGCCTCTAGTATATCTAGATGTAAAGTTGAAAAAAAGGCACATGGAAAATTCTTCCTCAATAGAGGGAGAGAAAAATCCCAATGGTATCTATAAGATTAGGACAACTTTCTGAATCTCTAAGTCCTACATATTTCTAGTAGGTAATGAGGTGATATGCACTGCTGCAGACTGACTGTTTGTGTCCCCCCCACCCCCAAATTCATGTTGAAACAATCTCCAATTTATTGGTATTCAGAAGTGGGGATTTGTGGGGTGATTGTATCATGGGGGATCTCTCATGGACAGCTATATTGGTATTTTAAAAAGCTCTATTGGTATTTTCCTCTATTTATTTGCTCTTTTTTATAAAAGATGGTAGTCTATGAACGAGGAAGCAGGCCCCACCAGTCACCATATCTGTTGGTACCTTGATCTTCGACTTCCGAGACTCCAGAACTGTGAAAAACAAATTTCTGTTGTTTATAAGGCACCCAGTCTATGGCATTTTATTAGAGCAGCTGGAATGGACTAAGACATGCACCAAGAACTATGGCTTAGTTAAAAATGAAGAGGGTTCAAATACAGTGTGGTTAAAATGGTGAAGTCATTTTTATTTCAGTACTTGACAAAATACCCCATAAAATTCAAAACTTCTACCATTATACAAAAATAGGTCTCTACAAGTGATATCTGTCATCATCACCAGTAGCAAATATATTAGGCAGAAACAGGTAACTTCAGTAGCCTTATAAGAAAAGTGCAGGACACCTCAAGCTACACATTCAGCAGTGTCATAATATGCAAAAGTTTAATCTTTTCACCCATTTGATAAATACACCAGGTTTATAATTTAACCATTTAAATTAGCATTCCACAAATACACATGTAATTGAACGATTATTGTGCATGAATACATACACAATGCTTATATGTACAAATTCCAGTTTGTTTTCATGTACTGGCTGGGATTTGTATACAATCATAAGCTGTGTTCATGTTGGTCCCATTGAATATCCGCAATACAAAAGCACAAAAGAACCATTGGTTTACAAAAGGGAATTTGCTTAAAATCACTTTGAGTCATGATGTTTCAAAGGATTATCTTCTCATGCCACCATGAAAATGAGCGGAACCTAGAAGAGAAAACCAGAATATGTAAATGACTTCAAATTAGATTGCTACCTGTACCATACTAAATAGTTCATGAAGGGCAGATTACTATTATCCTCCATTTAAAAATAATACTTTTTATAGTCCTAAGAAGTTCTTCATATTTGAAGAGATTTTGAATATATATTTAAAAGTCACTGTGGCAGGCGCTGTATCAAGATCTGACTAAAGTTAAGGTCCTCTTTAAAGTGCCCTGAAGGTTGAATGTTCTATACCTCCCACCTCTTGAGAAATCTTCAGGACTTCAAAATCTGCATTTTGTGACCTGAACAGCATTATGCTAAATGAAATAAGCCAGTTAGAGAAAAACAAGTATCATGTATCACATGATCTCACTTAGATGTGGAATCTAATGAACAAAACTGATGAACAAAATAGGTTCAGAGGTACGGATGCATGGAACAGAATAACATCTCAGTGAGGGGGTTGGGTTACTGTACTGTACTACACTAT
The DNA here is from genome assembly GCF_028538775.1 of Myotis yumanensis. NCBI lineage: Eukaryota > Metazoa > Chordata > Mammalia > Chiroptera > Vespertilionidae > Myotis > Myotis yumanensis. The sequence goes on along the minus strand of NW_027223760.1, from coordinate 46,709,941 downwards.
CTCCCAATAATTTTTCATAATGTCCACAGACTATCAATTTTAGTCATACTTTTCCCCAGGCATAAGGAGAATAACAGATCTCAGTGATGGGGCTGGGATAGGAAGAGATTAGCCAAAGAATACTTATGTATAACCCATGGACACAGACAATAACATGGGGAATCCTGGGGGTGGGGCAGGGGGTTTGGTGGAGGGGGTCAAAAAGGGAGAAAATAGGAGACATCTATAATACTGTGAACAATAAAATAAAAGCAAACAAAAGAAACCTATTTCCACCTCATTTTCACCAAGTGGACAGTAAATAAATACACTCATGACCAAAAAAATCTGAGTCTTGTGAAATTTGGATGCTCAATGCAAAGCACAAACCAAACCACAGTCTAGCTAGGACAATACAAGTTTCTTGCGTTAGGTGATTTTTAAAGGAAAAGATAAACTATTAACTTAAAATAACCTATTAGTCCTATATAGTTTGTGGGAATAGTATATTGAAAAAGTCAATAAAAGAAAATATAAAGTTGACTTAAAGCATATTAAATTAAAATGATTCAAAATCTTTGAATCAGGAGTGAAGGGTGACAGGAAAAAGGTTTTCCCACAATGAACAGGGAAATTACTAAGTATGACATTTTTGTGTTTTTGAGCAGAGAGAAATAAAACGTCATTTTTACAGTCTTTTTAATGGGATAGGTTTTACGCAAACATAAAAGCACAAGATCCTCCTATGAATAATGGCTGCATTAAATGCTTCAAGACCTTGTTTGCTCCTCTCATCTCCCCACCCAGAGAGAGAGAAACATTGATGTGAGAGACACATCAATAGGTTGTCCCCCGCACTCACCCCAACCAGGGTCAGGGATAGAACCTGCAATGCAGGCAGTGCCCTTGACTAGAAATGGAACCCAGGACCCTTCAATGTGTGGGCTGACACTCTAACTACTGAGCATACTGGCCAGTGCCGTGCTGCCAATTTATGGCTAAGCTGAGAGTACCTGACTGTACAATTCCAAGGCGCCTTTGCAGGGCCTCCAGCCGAGTGATGTAATCTGTCAGGGCTCTGTCAGGGTCATAATTCTGAAGCTGAGAACATGCTAAGGAAGCAGGATTTAAATCAGCTGGAGTGCCTGGGTACCTATGGGATCCAAAATATAAACATGAGTCCAAAGTATCCAGAAACAAGGTAAGTAACTTCCCCACCAGCCTCCACCCTCTCTCAAAAGGCAGACCACTTGTACATGGCCTGATCTGTATCTCCCACACTTCTGAGTTTGAGTTGTAAAGTGAAAAAAACGCCTCAATAAACGCAAAGCAGCAGCTATGAAGTCATCACAATAATGTCCAGTATACTGCCTGTCACATAGGTCCTCAATAAATGCTGTATATTATCTAACTGCATCTTGTCACGCAGACTGGAGAGGTTTTTTCATAGTGTCCACAAACTATCAATTTTAGTCAATATATTTCCCAATGCCTAACCCACAGCATTTACTAAACAACACTTGATCAAATGTTTCTTACACCCTTGGAAACCAGTTACAAATCTAAAAGCTTTTTTTGATTCTGAGACTTTGATTATGCAAATCATATTTCTGAAGATACATTTAGCTTTTTCAATGCAAAGAAGTCAAAACCCTAACACTTCCCTTTATTAGTATTAGTATACTTAACTACTCTAGGCAAGTTTTATCAAATTCTTACCTATTTTGAAATGGAAGAGGAGACCTAGGGTAGTCCAGATCTGCTCTTGAGCGGTATGTAGTGTGTCTCGGCTCTCCGTACAGCTCCAGTCCACCGGGAGAATGATAAAACAGGTCAGTCTTTTCAGCACCTAAAGTAATCCCAGACATACCTTGTTCAAAAGAAATGTCAAGCTCTTGAAAAATTTCTACAAAACAGATGAAGACTCAGAAGATTACTATACTGTACTACACTGTTTCCTATTTATAGTTATTTTCAATTGTTCTTGCTGTAGGAGAGAAACAGTAGTAGAAATGTTACTTTGTTTACCTTTCAATACGAGCAATTCTACTAATCTAGAACTATAGCTCAAATAAAAGAAATGATTTAATTGAAATATTTTCTTTTTAAAAAACTTAGTTATAATTAGAGTGAGGTGAAGGGTGCCTGAGTGTGTATGGTTTAGGGGAAAAGAGGTTGTGGATAAAAAAATACTAGACTAATATAGCCAAGCCATTCCTGTGACTTTATTAGAAAAAGCTGGAAATCAAGATTTACTTACAACACATAACTCATTATTATACAAATTTCAGCTGTTTCAATTTAAGCTTAGATTCATATTTTAAAAACACTTTACTTAGGATACTAAATATATTTCCTCTTTCTCTGGTGCTCAGCTACTGGGAGAAAATGTACAGGTGACTTGCAGCGGTTCTCAACCTGTGGGTCGCAACCCTTTCACAGGGGTCGCCTAAGACCATCGGAAAACACATATATAATTACATATTGTTTTTGTGATTAATCACTATGCTTTAATTTATGTTCAATTTGTAACAATGAAATTGGGGGTCACCACAATATGAGGAACTGTATTAAAGGGTCGTGGCATTAGGAAGGTTGAGAACCACTGCATAGGAATACATAGCAAAGTCCTGTTGTGTGTCTGTAACTTCGTGTACGCCTCTCCTTATGCCTGAAATGTTGAAGCCCTAATGTTTGTTTCCCTTTTTAGGTGTAGAGAGAAGTAACTTTAACTATCAATCATTACTATATAATCTATCGGTAAACTCAGAAACCTGTTTGAATATTGCTAAACTGTAAGAACTTCACGCCATAACTTGTCCATATGGCTGAGAAGAGCAATCCGATCTTGAACCAGAGCCTTAAATGCAGTGGTAAGGAGCGTGGGTTCTGGAGCCAAGCTGTCAGGGTTCGATGTTGGCTACTGGGTAACCTGGGGCAAATGACCAATGCTTTTCATGCCCCAGTTTTTCATCTGTGAGGTGATAATAGTAACTGCACCCACATCACAGGATAGGGAGAACGCATGGCAAAAGCAGGGCCTTGTGCAGACTAAGTACTCCACAAAAATCAGCTGTTACTATTCCTTAAAATAGCAAGGTCCCCAGCTCTGAATTATAAGGGCTCTCTCTGTCTTTGAACAACATTATTTGGAAGCTATTACACACGCAGTAATTTTAGACAATCATAAATAGGAGAACAAAATTCTATTTTGACTTCACCTGGATTCAGTCCATCCCTGTTAATATTGATGGAACCAGAACTTGTGACTCGATGCCACCGTCGAACCAAAAATTTCATTCTAGAAAAGAGCCCAGAAAAAATTTCACAGCCTATTTATAATGTAGAGCATAAGTATACACTTCATACAAAAATCAAGTCATACATTTAAATATGAATGCAGAACAAATTTCAAAATCACATGGCTGCCTAACCTAAAATGAAACAAATGCCCCCTGGGTCTGGGTCTGTGGCAAAATTAACTGCAGCAGAAGGACAGGGCTTCCCCAGAGGCACCAAAGGTCTCTGGTGAGGCCAACATCAGGACTGGCTTTAGGGGTCAATGGGCACAGAGATGGAGAGCGAAAGTTGAAAAGAGAAAAGTGGATGGGCAAAATGAAAGGGCGAGAAGTAATAAAAAAGAGGAGAAGAGAATGGAGACTAAAGGGTGGACGGAATAGACCCTTAAATTGGCAGTGAGAGTGAGCTGAGCTGGGATAGCCGAGCAGGAGGCCTTACTCAGCGATGAGAGGAGATTCTGCCTTCCCAGGATCAGGATGGCAGTGTCAAGAACCAGCGGTAGCAAGTTGCTGCCTGCCTCGTCCTGGCTCGACCAGCTTTCTGAAGCACCAGTTCTGATTTCATAATTCCAATCAGTGTCAAGGCTCAGTTTTAGGAGGGTCAAAAGACAATGAACATGTAAGAGGAAAAGGAAAAGAGGGAGGTAGAATGAAGTCCTTCAGTGGCAAGTGGTTTTCAAGGAGACTTCCCAAATTCTAATAAAAATTAATGGTTAACTCCTGAGACCTCTCAGCGTCTTCTAACTTATGAGCACATTGGTCTTTCCCAATAGGAAGTGAGCTGTCTCTGGGGATGTAGGCAGGGATTATGACTTTTCATCAGTGCCTCTCCCAGCACTTAACTCTGTACAAGGTGCACAAAGTGATGAAGGGGAGAACTGGAACCATGTGTCTACAATGTGGAGCAGCAGAGGCAGGGAGAATCCAGACCATCAATAAGGTAAAATGTGAGCTCTCTTTAGAGAACCGACATGGATGAGACTTGGGAGTCCTGGCTGGTTGTCCCAGCTCTAATACTATTGGCTTTGCAACCTCTCCCTGCCTTAGTTTCCTCATCTGTGAAATGACATTCTGGGCTATGTGATCTCAGACAGCTTCTAGTTAAAAAATTCTAAGTCATACATATGTAATACCTTAATCAATAAAGAAAAAAAGTTCTAAGTCATATTTTTCAAAAAAAGAAATAGGTAAAAAAAACAACAACGGGGCGGGGGGGTGGGGGGGCGGCGAAACCGCTGAAGATGCATCAGATGTGACCAGATAGGAACACTTGGAAAACCAAATTCCTTTTGGACTGTCTGGCTCCTACAGAAATAAAAGGGCCTGGGTATACACCACTCAGGTCAGAGGACTGCAGTAGGCCAGGTCCTAACTCCACTCCAATCAGACACAGAACAAGTACTGGTGACCCTAGTGTGGAACTGCTAGAGAGAGGGATGAGGGCAGTAGCAGAGTCCGATGACCTAAGACTCCTATCTGGCCTGAATGCAGAGTTAGGGCTTTCTGTAGCTGGGCCCCAAGAGTATGTATGAACGTATGTCACAGCCTAAGTAATTTTCCACCACCCTCCCCCTTATTTATATGTCTGAAAGAGTTCAAGGGTTTATTCAGATTTAGGGGGGGAAAAGACAGTCTAGATTGGATGTGCCAGCTCTGAGTCACCAGCTGCCTGCATTTGGAAGGGTCCTTTCCCTAGGGTCTCGAGAAGACAACGTAAGGTATCCCTGCTAAAAGATGGAAACTGAGAAAGAAGCAGGCATGTTTTAGGACATGTCTCATACCATATGACTATACGGAGCACACAGGCAGAGAAAAGAGAGATTAAAAATAACAAATCCCTTTAGAGCAGCGGTTCTCAACCTGTGGGTCGCGACCCCTTTGGCGGTCAAACGACCCTTTCACAGGGGTCGCCTAAGACCATCCTGCATATTAGATATTTACATTACGATTCATAACAGTAGCAACATTACAGTTACGAAGTAGCAACGAAAATAATTTTATGGTTGGGTCACAACATGAGGAACTGTATTTAAAGGGCCAGAAGGTTGAGAACCGCTGCTTTAGAGAGTCTATTGAAATGGATTTGTTTTCAAGTACTTTACCTTGAAATTGCCATGGACACTCTGACAGCCGACCGAAACCTGGTGAAGCCCTTCGGACGGTTGGTGATCACCTCCAGGTCCGTGCAGGCGGGCTGCCCGCCCATCCGGGCAAGCAGAGCCAGTGTGGCCTCTTCACACTCCTGGAAGCCACCCAGTAACAGCAGCAGGTATTTCTTCTGATAAATGAGAGCTTTCCGAAAACTTTCTGCCCTCAGGTATTTACCATAAATTCTCTACATTTAAAGAAGGGAAGAATATACAGACATTATTAAGTTATTCAAATTGTTCTCTAGGGCAAGATGACTTATATTTTATTAAAAAAAAAAACCAACAAAAAAAACTAGTGGGCTCTAGTCAGTTTGGCTCAGTGGATAGGCAGTGATGGTGAACCTATGACACGCGTGTTAGAGGTGACACTCGAACTCATTTTTTTGGTTGATTTTTCTTTGTTAAATGGCATTTAAATATATAAAATAAATATCAAGAATATAAGTCTTTGTTTTACTATGGTTGCAAATATCAAAAAATTTCTATATGTGACACGGCACCAGAGTTAAGTTAGGGTTTTTCAAAATGCTGACATGCCGAGCTCAAAAGGTTCACCATCACTGGGATAGAGCGTCAGCCTATGGACTGAAGGGTCCTGGGTTCGATTCCCAGTAAGGGCACATGCCCGGGTTGCGAGCTCAATCCCCAGTGTCCCCAGTGGGGGGCATGCAGGAGGCAGCCGATCAATGATTCTCCCTCATCACTGATGTTTCTATCTATCTCTCCCTCTCTCTTCCTCTCTGAAATCAATGAAAATATATATTTTTAAAAAAGGACTAGTGGTAGTAGAATGGCAGGTACTCTATTACTGTTCTCTACTTTATTGGCGAAGTTGAAAGTAAAGATAATGAACCCTAACCTTACACTTCTGCCTCTTTTTAGTCAATGGAATCTGAATACTAACCTTAAAGTTATGCTTTTTATTTTGGATAGCCCCTATTCGCATTTATTGCAAAAATTTTTGTCATTCAATTATTGTCTGAGTTTTTACAGAGCTACTTTTATTATTATGGTCACTAATCTATCTAACTTTTTCATTAACGTTTTCTGTCCCTTGAAGAGTCATAAATTCATGTTCACTCCATAGCTGGAATAACCATTCCAAACACTTTTCTTTCTTTTTGTTCTGGATTTTGTGTTGACTGATTAAAGTAGTTTTACTACAATATTCATTATTAGTCAGTAGAGCGACTATTCAGAGGGCTTACCACCTTATAGAGCAAGATGATCTATATTGACAATGGCAGGGTTTTTGTTGGGAGTTGAAAAGATACTTTCTGTTGGTCTACTGAGGATGAGATGGTGGGAAGGAGGACCATAAGCTCAGGTGCTGCCAACTGTGACCACTAATAAAGCCTAATCTGGTCCAGACCTGGGCGTGCCTCACCACAAAGTTTCTGTGACCGGCTGGAGACCTGCATTCATGACAAAACTGAATAGAGAGACTGAGAGACACAGCCTGAGTGCCACCTAAATTTCAGTCTGCAGAATGAAGGGTAATCAGAGATGAAACAAGGCGAAAGCAGAGAACCCGCATTTGGTGTGCTTTCAGATGGAGGGTGTCCGACCTTTAGAGTGGCATGCTCAGAGTCAGGGCTCAGACTGTGAAGTAAAGCTTCATTTCTCAGTTCAGCTTTCAGTTTGTATACTTCGGCTTCGGCCCTCTTCAAGGATTTTTGAAGAGCCAACTTTTCTCTGTTCCAGACTTCTTTTTCAGAAGCAATGATGGCTTCAATGTTGGCACCACCACTGAATGAAAACCTAGAAGACTGCAGAGACCAGAGCCTACTTACTTGATTTTTAAGAATAAGCCTCTAAAGGAAAACCTGATTTAAACATATTAAAGGCTATGGGAGATAAAGAAGTCTCAGCTTTCCAACCTCAAACAGGGACATTAAAAGCCAATCTCAACTGACACTGAGGAATATACAGTAGTTTTAAGTATATGGTCCTTTGCTGAGCAGATTAACTTTACAACTGAAAAGCCTTATGAGAGTTGAGCTCCAGAGAAGGTGTTTAGATTTAGCAGAACTTTGAACTTAAAAAACTCTAGAGACTTAACAGATGGACCATCTGGGTCCAAATGTTGAGTTTGGGCCTGAAATAGTACACTGGAGAAATGGGGAAAAACCACATGGCACGTGCACAGGAAGTGGAGCCTGCAGAAGCTGTGCAGATGTGTTATTGTGTATTTGACTGCACAACTGTCTTACAGGTCTTCCCTATCTCTATGTTGGGTAATGACAGAGCTAACAATTTATTTTGCAGTTTTAAATGAAAAAATTTAAATAAATTCACAGAACAGACTGAAATAATTTAGTGACATCTTTCACTTGAGTTATCAACATAATAACTGATATATAACTGACAAGGGCAGAATTCAAATTTGAACATTTCTTTAACATGTGTCTGCTGTTGCTCCATCGGTAGCAAGGTATCTGGCTTTGGGTTAAGTTGACCTTGGTTAAGGCTGGGTGTAGACTTAGAGATTCTGAATGTATAAAACCCCAAATCTGGCAGAGAGAAGGCTTCCAATAAAGAACAGCTATTATTATTATCCCCCTTATAACAATTTCCAATGATCCTACTAAGAATCAGATACTTAATATTTCTACATTATCAGGGGTAAAAACTGAAACTAGGTAGCAGAAACTGTCACTCTGCACTACTTCTAGTATGTGGCCATGCAGAAACAGACGTACATAATCTCTGCCAGCTCCTGTCTGTTGATACCACCGGATCTGCTCTTCCAGCTTCATAACCAGGTTCCTTAAATCATTCTTCTCTTCGGTCAGTTGGCTGATATGTCCTGTTAGGTCAGCATTTTGTCTCAGTAGTCTTTCAGTCAATGAGCCACAAGACGTATTTGGGGACACTAAGTGAGGCTAGAAAGATAAAATGGCATAAGGTTGCATAGTACAAACATTTATAAATAATACATACAAACTGTGGACAGGCACTAAGAACAGCAGTTTCATAAAGAAGTGGTGCTTGTGTTGAGCCTTAAACGATAAGCAGGAATTTGCCAGGCAGGAAAGAAGACAGAGAAGGATATATTAAGCAGAAGGAACAGCATTTGTAAAGGCACAAAGGCTTGAGCAAGAGTGTGCTGATTTTAGGGAGCTACAGTTGCTTGGGAAGGCTGGAGTAGAGACTGCCTTCATTTAAGGACAACAGAACTAAAAATGTAGGCAGTGGAGAGCCATGAAAGGCTTTGGGCATGAGCATGCCATAAACAAAAGTTACATGTTAGAAAGATTTCTTGGGTAAAAGTATGTAAAGTAGGCTAAATTAGCAAAAATAGATCCTGGTGTGAGGCAGACACATCAGGAAGTTGATGCAACAGTCTAGGTGACAAATGCAAAGACGAAGGGCGCATAGGACGGATGCCTGGATGTGCAAGTACAGTGAAGGAAGGTGGTCTATGGTAACTTTCAGCTTTCTAAACTGGGTTAGGACAGGAAAGAGAAAAGGAAAACAATGCTCAGTTTGGAATGTGTCTGTGAGGTTGCTAAGGTGTCTCTATGGAGTACAGTTCCCCAAAGTAAAATGTTTAATAACTAACGGAAAATGTAAACCTGGACCACAGGACAAAGGTGGTCCACCAGAACATAAGCTCCATTAGGGAAGCCTTTAATTACTGTATCTCCATAACCATGATAACACTTGGCACAGAGTAGATGCCCAATGTAAGTATTTGTTCAGTAAATAAGCCTAGTGAGGAACTCAGGCTGCATAAATGAATAAGCTTCCACAGCTGTAGTTAGAGAAAAAAAAAGGATGAGGATGGGAGGAAGAGGAACTCATGAAGGTGACTGAAGAAAGAATGGAACGAGAGACTACTGACACAAAAGTAAGGAAAGAGAGGATTTTTAAGATGGAAGAGGTAAAAAGTGTCAAATACCACAGAGACAACGAGGTCAAGAGGGACAGGGGCTGAAAAGATTCACCAGATCAGTCAATTGTGAAGACATTAGTAACATTCATGGAGTGATGAGGGTACCACCCAGACTAATCTTTCAGGAAACGTGGTTATCATCAAACAAGAGGTCAACATAATTATTCAATAGTGATAATGAAAGTTAATTTCCCCTCAAGCTTTCACTATTTTTTATTGGGGGGAGGCAAACATTATTATTATTCAAAATAAAAGAAAAAGATAAAAGTAAAACTCTTGAGAAAATATGGTGTCAGTTTCAAGTGAGTCATATAGTTTACATTAAACCTTTGCTCTCGATACTTTACAGAGTTTTCTAAGCCATACCTCTTTGCCTGGATGGCCAGTTAATTTTTGTAGTTGTAAAATAATTTCATCAATATTTTCCTGAACCCAAATGAAATCTTCATCATCTGCTGTTTCGAACTGTAGTCTTCAAAAAAGAAAAGGACAAAGAATGAATACACCTCCTCGATTAGTGGTGTTGACTAGCACAAATGTTATGGATTGGGCAACACTGTGCTTCACATATCGCTTCTCCTTTATATTAAGTGTTCTCTCTCCCTGGTCAAGGTGTTAACATATTTGTTTTCAGGTGTATGAGTTCTGTTAGAAAATATCACCTCCTAATGTAAACAGGCATTAACTTTAAAATTTCAATTCCCCACCCTTGACTAGCCATTAGTGACGGGCAGATTCTGTGCAGCTAGTGTAGGAATGCTCTTTCCAAAGGTCAGGCAGGAAGGGCTCACCGACTGGAGGCTTTCTGGGCTAGATGCTGTAGTTTTGAGGCCATATGTTGAAGCTTTTGTTTGATCATTTCTAATTCATGATTATAGCGAGTTTCTTCTCCATTCATTGCGATCAGTTTAGGATAGCTTGATTCCTTTGTCTCTCCTTCCATTTTCTGTTGAAGAACCCAATTTCTAGTTCGATCATTGGTTAAACTCCATGTGGATGGCTGGCAATTTTGGACAGAAAAAGAAAAAGAAAAAGCAATAATTATAAATGAACAGTATTCTTTTTTAAGAGAACACAATTAACAGTAAACTTCCGCTTAATGTCATGGATGGGTTCTGTGGCTTTAAGTGAAAAAACATATAACAAAATCAATTTTACCATAGGCTAATTGATATAAATAAGAGATAAGTTCCAACTGCATCTCATCAATGTTATAACAAAACAAAGTTGAATGGAATGATATTATTTGAGGATCTGCTGTATTATCTATACTGCAAAGAAACCTCTATGGATTTCGTTTTAAAGTGATTTGTATATAGCTATTTAAATAATCCAATATCACAATTATATGATCAAAGGGCTGCAAAATTCTTTTTAAAAATATTTTAAAACAAAGTGTCAATTTACCTCATTAAAATTCTGATACAGAATTCTTCTTTCTCGTTTTTCTTCTCGTTCGAGTTCTTGTTTCTGGAATTCCTGCATAATTCCTTGCAGTCGCTTTCCTTCAAGATCTAACTTATAAACTTGTTGCCTTTTCTCTTCCAGCTGGTGCTGAAGATCTTCCACTTTGGCCTGGAGCTCGTGCATTTTCTTCTGTCCCTCAGTGTTGGCCTCTTGCTCTGTCTGCAGCGTCTTCCTGTGAACCTGCCTATCCTTTTCCATTTGCTGTCTTGTCTGCAGAGAATCCAGTTTGTATTTCTCAGTCTCATTTAACAGTTCTACAATGCGACTGTGCTTTTCCTCCAGCTGTTTCTGCAGCTCTTTCAGGAGGTCCTCCGAGGGCAAGAGGGGCCGCGGCTGCCCACTGTCATCACTGCTCTGCTGCAGCTGTGCACGCACTTCCCGCTCCCTGTCCAGGGTACTGCTCATTTCCCGAATCCGAACTTTCTCGGATTCCAGAAGTACTTGAAGCTCTAAGTTTCGACCTCGTTCTTCTGACAGCTGGGCATTGTGGAGCACTCTTTGTGATTCTATTTCCTGCTGTGATTCATTTAGTAGTTGTTTCTGTTGTTCCAAAAGTTGACTCAGCTGAATATTTCTTTGTTTTTGACCCTCAAGTGAAAATTTCAGATCCTTGTAGGAGAAAGTGATATTAAGAATTTATTATTGTTATTAAAAATATATAAGTGTACAATTGTGCTTTCATTAATACTAAGTTGGCAGTACTGAGTGATAGCACTGATTATTCAGTTTATTAACTTAAATTTTCAGTGGTTAGAGCATAATTATTTGGACAGCTAGGTGATTTGCATCAAAGAATATAAACACGAGATAACTAGGCTAAATAATACTTTCCTAATATTAACTATATCTGGTTTAAATATGAAGCAGGGTACTTTTCTTCTAAAGACAATAACCTTTAAAAATACAAATATTTCTGATAAAGTGTGGTAAGAGTTCCTGAAAAACTTCATGTTTTCCAATCACTTACTAAAAAATAATAGGGATTAGGGAAAATCAGGGTTAGGGGCAAACTACTCAAAATCTATGCAAATTTGTAATGATAAAAAATAGTAATCAGTACCCAAAGAGATGACATGCCTTTGACAGGTAGAGAGCTTGCTAAGCCTGGAGGCTACCATGGTGGACATTAAAAAATAACCCTAAAAAATAATAGGCAGAAATGCCGACTACAGAGATTTTAGTATAGCACTACTGAGTACTGACTGGGCTATGTGGACAGAAGAGCTCTGAGCCAGTGGGGCTACCGTTAAAGTGTGCACTGCATACAGTACCACCTGCCTTGAGCTGAGAGCTGTGCAAGGCTGTGAGAGAGCCCAGAGTGAAGGGACTCATTTTAAATTTTCTTAAAATATAGCATCCTGCTTGCTGCCAGGAAAGTATCGCTGTTCCCATCCCCTAGGAGAAAATGGGAACCCAAACCACTTCTGCATTAAGCTGACATGACTGTCCTATTTATCAAATTGTGTATGCACTAATCAAAGTCTCAAAACACATGTTACAGAACAGTCTGTATGCATCCTTGGATGCAGCAAAACAAAAAAGCATCACACTACTAGCATTTCCTAGTACAGTTTAGATACCATTATAATAGTGCTCAACACAGAGCAAACAAATTACTGTACCTCATAAGGAGTCCAAAATTGACATTTTAGAAAGAGCAAAGTCTCCGGATTCTTTCATATATAGTTGTGGATTTTCCACAGATATTTAAAGACAGAGATAACAATACCTCAAGTTCTTCTTTATCCCGCTCTTCATTGCGCCCCAGTTTGGCTTTCTCTTTTTCCAAAGCCCACTGGAGCTCTCTGGATTTTTTCTGTTCACTTGCTAATGTGTCATTAAGCAAATGTACTTCATCTGTTTTATCTTTAACTTCCAACCTAAATCAGAGCGACAAATACGCTTTCATAAAACTACTCTATAGTGAGAGGAAGAGAGAGTACAGCTTTCAATGAAAAGTGGAGGCATATAATACAATAGTTAGTAAGAAAATAGAAACCATACAAGGGTTAAAGACTGTTGACTGTGGTTCATTTCAAATTAACTGTTTCTAATAGTAAACCTATTAGTTATTTACCATTGATAAAAATTTACTATTACAAAATAATATTAATAAAAATTCTTCCTTGTCTTCTACCAAAACTAAAAATGGGAAATACCATGTGTTTTTATGTGTGTGAAAACAATGTTCAAAATAAAGACTGTGCTCGTAATGTGTCCGATGCAAGCAGAGTATCACAGTATTTACACCAACAAACATTCTTTTTATAAGCATTATCTTTTAAAGCATTTTGCATATATTAGCCAACTGAACCATGAATTCTATTGAGATCATAAATACCATTTCAGATTAGTTGGTCAAATAAATGAAATGAAGGTCAAAATTATACCTTATATAAAAAATCTCAAAAAGAATGGAAGCCACAGTAGAGAATATGCCAATACATAATCATGAGCTTATTATTCATAAATATTTAGACTTTTCCTTTCCACTGAGTTACTCTGTTAACAAAGTTTCATGGTATTTAAACATCGTGTATATATAATGTTATGTTTTTGTAAGATCTGTACAAGGTCTGTGACAAAATTGTTCCACTTTCTTCACACAACACAGATTTATAATAAGGAAGCTTAACTCACCTAAATGCCTCTAATTCCTTCAGGTGCTTATGCTGTGCCTTAAGTGTTGTTTCCAGTTCCAGCTTAGTCTGTGCAAGTTCACTCTTCAGCTCAGCAACCACCATTTTCTCAGAGCTCAGCTGCTCCTGCAGCTCTGTGGCTCTGTCTTTCGCACTGCTGAGCTCCACCTGCATCTCCAGCATCTGAGACTGCTTCTGCTGGATGTTATGTTCCAGGAGTTCTAGATGGAAAATTATTATTTAAAATATGATCTAGCAACTCATATCTGGTGTGTAAATATTTTGTTAAGAACTGATTTGTAATTTAGGCAATTACTCTAAAGCAAATGAAAAGATTACAGTCCCAACAGTTTGATAGCCACACAAAGTACTTACAGGAGTTACTTGGTAACTATGAATACAACGGTCAGCCCTCCTTTGCAGATAGTCCCTAGGAGCTTTACTAGAAAAGTGGGAAGTCCAAACCCCAATTTGAATGTTTTTTTCTTTAAAAATCAACCAAACCCTTGCTATATTTCTGTTACAATGAAAACAAACTGAACTATTTAAATCCCTAGGTATAATAAATAAATAAGTTTCAAAATATGCATCAGGATCCCATTTTTGTGGAAAATATGATTTTATATACATACTAGAGGCCCGGTGCATGGATTCATGCACATGGAAAGGAAATTAATTAGAAGGTGGCCAGCAGGGCGGGACTGGGTGAGACAGGCTGGACACACCCTGGAGTTAACCTCCCTTGGTCCCTCCCTGCCTGGCCACACCTGGGGCGGCGCCAGGGCTTGAAGGATGTCTGTGGAGTGAGCGGGGTCCCTCCAGCAGGTTGGGTCCCTTGGCCTGGCTTGTGGGAGACAGGCTGAAACCAGCAGTCTGAGATCCCCTGAGGGGTCCCAGAGAGCAAGAGAGCACTCTGCAAAGTTGCTGTTGAGCAGCAACTCCTGCATTGAGTGTTGTCCCCTGGTGGTCAGTGCACGTCATATCTACCAGCCGGTCAGCTGGTTGCTTAGCCTTTTATATATATAGATATACATTGAAAAGGTCTGAAGAAATATTTATCTGGGTATTAACAGTCATTATTTTAAGATTTAGGAAATTCTATAGGTTATTTTTACTCTCCTCTTTTATTTCTCTATTCTACCATAAATATATTTTTAACTTAAAAAAAATTTAAAAAAAAATATTTTATTGATTTTTTACAGAGAGGAAGGGAGAGGGATAGAGAGCCAGAAACATCGATGAGAGAGAAACATCGATCAGCTGCCTCCTGCACACTCCCCACTGGGGATACGCCCGCAACCAAGGCAAATGCCCCTGACCGGAATCGAACCCGGGACCCATCAGTCCGCAGGCCGATGCTCTATCCACTGAGCCAAACCAGTCAGGCTAACTTAAAAATTTTTATTACAGTTCATCACTTCATATTACAAATCCTATTACTGATGTTAGGAGACAAAAATAACTTGAATTTAGAAAATAGTCATGTTAATTCAGGCTTTTAAAACTATTTCTTAGAAATGCTCAGGATCTACATACATAAATATGTACAAGTGTAAAACATAGCTTTCAATGGGGTTCTATTTAACTTAAGTAAAATCATACTAATCAATTCTCTAAAAATAATCTTCAATTAATTTTATGTCTTAATATCAAGGATATACTGGTATTTAATTTGTGATCTCATTCTACCCGTTTTCTCTGAAATAGTATTTAAAATCTTCAGCTTTTCAATGACAAATATAAGACTATGGTGTAACTTTCAAAATTTGCAAAAGCTTGGCTGTTTGTAACATATTAAATAAAACTGAAGACAAAGATATATGTCTTCACTAGATATGATGAAAGTTATATTTCAATTTAATCTCAAATGATTTCCATTTGCAACTGTAGCAAAAGTGGGAAAATATCTGAAGCAGTATCACAAAAGCAGAAATCCCGCTAACGAATAATCATATGACAAAAGGATGAAACCACTTCAGTAATTAGTAAGTGTCAATTAAAACCACAAAAACAATACACTGTCCCCTCACCAGATTGGCAACAAAGGTCTCACAGTAACAACTCTTGGCAAAGATGCCCAGCAACAGAATGCTCATACTCTGCTAGTAAGTGTACAAACTAATGTGACCACTTGGAGAACAGTTTGGCATTATTTAATAAATTTGCAGATATGTATTTTATTACCCAGCAATGCCACTCCTGGGTTTGTACCTAGAAAAGTCATGCATGTATGCATCAGAAACATGGTATATCAATACGCAGACTAGCAATGAATTTAGTAGCTAAAAAGATAAATTGTGAAATATCCACACCTGGGAATTCTGTACAATAACAAAAATGAATGAACTAGAGATAACTGTAGTAACTTAAAAAAATGTTATAGAGAGGTGATAGAAGAAGACATAAATATATACAGAGTGATAAAGTTCAAAAGCAGAAAAAACTAAACTTAAATGGTTTAGGAATATATAAACAGGTAGTAAAACAAACAAAATCAGGATAAGGTCACCTCTAAATTACTAGATGAGTGTGTGTTTGGGAAGGGGGCTCTGGTATACTTGACATGGGTGATATTTCCACAGATACTCATTTAATTTGTTATACTATATAAACAGATATATATGTGTTTAAAACCAACTGGACAATCCTTTAATCCCTAGGGTAATTAATGTAAATTATCTCTCTGATATGAGAAAGAACAAAAAGTAAATAAGAAGAAATGTGTTTTAACTGAATAAGAAGGGAGACAACGTGAAATATTTTCACCTGTGTGTTATCATATCATCCTGTTATACAGCGTACCTTGGCTTGGTTGATCATTCTCTTTTTCTCTTTTCAGAGTCATTTTTCTACCATTCATTTGAGCACGCAGTGCCTGAATTTCAGATAACAAACTCCTCCTGTCTGCTTTCTGGAGGCATTCCACAGCTGCTCGATATTCAATACCCTGTAACAATGCAAAGTGAAAAATCAAGTGAAGAGAGTTATAAAGACAATCAAATTAACAACCAGGAAGTCTGAAGAAGAATGAATGGAACACACATGCTAGGGTTTACTTCTGGCTATTAATCTTTACATTTATTTTGAAATTCTTCAAACACACAAGAAAACATGAGATATATATATATATATATATATATATATATATATATATATATATATATATATATATATATAAAACCCTAATATGCAAATAGACCAAGTGGCAGAACCGAACAACCGGTCGCTATGATGTGCGCTGACCACCAGGGGGCGTGCGTGGAACACGGCAGGTGTTGGCAGCAGGTGGCAGAGTGCGGAACATGGCGGGCCTTGGCTGCGGCAGGATGGTGGAGCAGGTGAGTGGGGGCGCCAGACCAAGGCGGGGCACTGGTCACTGTCATTGGGGCAAGCCTCTGGTGGTGAAAATTCTTTGCTCTAGTCCCACCTGGTGCTCACACCTGCTACCAGCACTGGCCCTGCTTGCACCTATGGCCGGCGCCAGAGCTGCTGCTTGCACCCGCTTCTGGTGCCCAGTGCCAGCCCCGATCACCCGAGGGCTTCTCCACCTCCCCTTGCTCCTGTGGGGTGATCGGGGCAGCAGCCGCCACTTGCACCCCCTGACAGTGCCAGCCCCGCTTGCACTCATTGCTGGCGCCTGCCCCAATTGCTCTGCGCCATCAGCAGGTGCGAGCAGGGCTGGCGCCATCAGTGCATGGGAGCAGTGGCGGCAGGAGTGGGGTTGCCAGCAGACAGGGGACATGGGGCAGTGGTGGGAGGGGCTGGGCGGGGGCACGGAGGATGGGCTGAGACCCGCCCCTGTGCCCACCGCAGCCTTGCAGCCCACAGCTTCTTTCGAGGTGCACGAATTTATGCACTGGGCCCCTAGTCTATAATAATAAATGCGTAAATGCTAATTAGACCGGGCAGCTGAACGACCTTCCGATGTCCTTCCAACGTCCTTCTGGATGACTTTCCGGATGAAGCCCCGCGAGGCAAGCCGCCACGGCTGCGAGGGCCAAGCCCCTTGCACAAACTTCGTGCATCGGGCCTCTAGTAATACAATAAACAACCATGTACATAGCCTAAGAAATAGCTCCTATACAATTAAAGCCCCTGTGTACAACTCCCTGAATATATCCTTCTCTGTACCACCCGGTTAGAAATAACCAAATTGTAAGTCTTGTTGTGGGCTCGATCCCCAGTGAGGGGCATTCAGGAGGCAGCCGATCAATGATTCTTTCTTATCATGGATATTTCTATCTCTCTCTCCCTCTCCCTTCCTCTCTGAAATTGATAAAAATATATTTTAAAAAATTTTAATTGCCAGATGTGTATATTCCTAGCTGAAGTCAAACAAGAAGACCCTGTGCCTTCTTGTTTCATCCCTTACACTCTAGACAAGTGTCCTTTCTGCCACCCACTTAGTGTTGTTTTATGCACTTTTTTGCTTTTTGTTGGTGATATTGTTGTTTAAAATGGTCCCTCAGCACAGGGATGAAGTGTTATCTAGTGTTCCTAAGCACAAGAAAGCTGCAGTTTATGAAGAAAACATGTGTTAAGCTTCATTTAGGCATGAGCTATAGTGTTGATGGCCAGGAGTTCAATGTTAATGAATCAACAATATATAGTAAATACAGCGTCTTTAAACAGAAACACACATAAAACAAGGTTATGTATTGATTGGTTGACAAAAATGTCATGAGCAGGGGCTCACAGAAACTGACCCTTCGATTTCCCCTGGTAGCAATGGCTCAGCATTCACGGCAAATTCACAGATTCTAACTACAGCCAGTAGTAAGAACTGTATCATATCCCTTCTAATCTCTTTGGGCTATTCTGTTGCTCATTTTCTAACTTCCCAAGCTGGATGATTAACTCATTAACTTTCAATCTTGCTCATTTTCTAACATAAGATAAAAACACTTATGGCAATAATTTTTCTTCTAAATATTCTTAGTGGCTCCTGCTAAAATTTTAACCTTCTGACTTATTATAAAACTAATCAATCATTCATTTGATTACTATTAAAAAGCATTTCTTCCTTAAGTTTTATGTAAAGTTTCGTTTTGATACCTGTTCCTGTATTCTCTGTTCCAAACAGCTCAATAATCCAGCTGCATCTCTAGTGCCCAGAGCTGCCAGTTCGGTCTGAAATGCGGCGAGTAAAATACTTCGCTCCTTTAAGAAAACTTGCTGCAGGGCAAGCAGAAGTTCACCTCGCCAGTCTGAGTTTTCATGAGACTGAGTATAAAAAATAAAAGTTAGCTCCAAATAAGCATGTTTAAAAAGGCTCCAGAAAGGATATTTATCTACTAACCAAAATATTAGAAGCCTAAAGCATGTCAATTTATTTGCAAGTATGTGACTTGGGACATTTAAATAATATATAGTAATTTATGTGAAAATATATCATAAACAACAACAATTTAATTTGTAAAGTGCCTTAAGATAGATAAAAAGCATATAAAACTATTGAGATGCATAATACTCTTGAGTACCTCGGCTTCTCTTTGCACTTGCATTTTGGTAATTAAGTCCTTAAGAGATGAGATTGTACTGATGTAAGCTCTTCTCTCTTCCAGCCAGAATTCTGAAACTTGCTGAACAGAATGGTCCTCTCCACCACTGTAGGGAGATTCGGTAAGAGAGAGCACCTGCATGCCCTCACTGTGAACAGCTCTCAGTAATCCCTAGAAACCAAAACCCAAAAGCCAGAATTATGACAACTTCTTCAAAGACTGCAAGTACAGACAAAGTGAAAATTTAAGCAAGACAGCTTTATATATAGTTAGATTTATTTAGAAAAGCCACTGCATATAGGAAACACCATCCCACCACCTTCCTATGGAGGGAAAAGCCATAAGATGGCCTAAGACTTTATTCCTTCTACTTACCTAGTGTGCTCTTTTGGATTCAATAATTAGCCACTAATTTGACCAAAGGAAATATGTAGGAGAGAATTTCTAGTCCCTGAGACCACTTTAATAATTTTGGCAAATATAAATTTCAGTAACAAAAATTTTCAAAAAAATTTTGATACAAATATATTATACTTTATTATCTGTAAAATATAGAAATAAAACTAAATAGATCCCCAAGGTCCCTTCTAGTTGTGCAATTGTCTCTCCACAGAGGATTTTACTATATAACTTTGAATAAACTATTATGTTCAATATAGAAACCACACTGGCTAAGTTTTACTAAAAGATATAAGTCTTTTAGTACCTTTATTTTCTTTGGAAACGAATCTGTTGAACTTTCGCTTTCTTCTCTTTGGCCTTCTGATGTCAAGTCAAATCCCTGACTTTGTGTAAGATAAATTCCTTGACCCCAGTCTGATCCAGAATCTAAAATAAAGTAAACAACAATTGACTATTAAAAAGAAACAAGTACTTTTAAAAAAAGTACTATACAAATTACAGAAATTTATATAACTTACCACTAGAACATATTTCTCTAGTCTGGTAACCATCAGAATGTGTTAATTCAGGAACCGAGGATCCCTAATTGGAGAAAACAAACAAATAAAAAAACCCCACATAACTTTCTTTGCTTTAATAAATAAATGAGTATAGTTTTGTTTTTTCTAATGCTATAAAAAAACAACAGCAAAAAAACCAAAAAATAACTCTCAATTAAGTTTGTTACACCTTTCAAATAAAAGAAACTATCTATGGCTTACAACAAGGCTTTGAATTTTTTTTCTTCATGGATATTAGCATAATAAGAAACATTCATGAGTTAAGGAGCAATAACACCAGGTTTCAAATCTGCACAGGAACTTTGTGGAAAGTTAATATCTGACTCTACACAATGGAAAGACTTAAAATTGTAAGTTTATCATAAGGAAGAGATTGTCCTAAATTTCTTTTCTCTGAAAACCACAGCATTTTTTTTTTTTAAATCACAGAATAGTGAAGAACACATAGTATGAAAACCAAATACCTCTTTAGCTTTCAGACACTGTATCACTGCCTTCAAGGTACCACATTCCTCTGTCAGTAACTGAATAGCAACATAGTGTTCCCTCTTTAAGGTTTCAGTTTCTGAAATATGTCTGGATTCCATATCCAAAATTTCAGCAGCATGTAGCTCTTGCATTTGCTCAATTTTTTCAGTAAACTGAGTGATGATTTCAGTAACTTCTTCTGATGAACATTCACTCTGTAAGTCAATTTGGATTCCTGTGTTTCTAACACGGACTTGTGGAGTCTGGTTGCTGCTATTCACCCTGAGAGTCCTGTCTGTCTGGGATGCGGTGCTTGTACCCTCTTTAATAACAAGTGGCTCTAATATGCAGAGCTTTCTGTTTTCTTGTTCCTCAGTCTCATCTTCTTTTTCTAAGAAGTAGGATAATTTCTCTTTTGTCTCTGTGAGTTGATCCCTGACTTGGCTTAAATCTTTCTGGAGAAATGCCATATTCGTTTCTTTTACCTAAAAACATAATGAATAGAACCATAGAACATTTAATTTAAAATACTGAACGTAGAATTTAGGGTAGAGAGGAGAGTATAATTCATGCTAATATGTTCATTTTTCTCAGAATAATAAAAAAAACTTCAGAAACACAGTCTTCATATATATTCCTATATATATGGTCACAGATTACCACAGAAGTGAAAACATTTCTATCAGCCTCCACTTTTGGTTCTCATGTGATATATAGTTTCCTTTAACATCTGTCTTTCTCCTCCTTCATTAATAGAGTAAGGATTAAAAGCATCTTCCTAACAAAGATTCCAAGGAAAATCAAGCAAGAATATGCCAGCAATGAAATTTATAATAACTTTTCATCAAATTCACAAAGCTTTTATTTTTTTTTAGCTTTAAGTTATGGATCTGTGTTTGTTTTCATAGAAGAGAATATACCTTGAAATAAAATTAAGATAGGTAGAAATAAGTGAATTAGGAGCTATGTTACTTATTTTACCAAAAGCTCTTGTTGAAGTTTTTCTGCCTTTTCTTTATAATTGGCCAGTTCTTCTTTAGTAGCTGCTGACTCAGCTCTAAGAGCCTCCAGTTGACCAAAGAATCCACTTTCTTCATTGGTATGAATTAGCTCAGTTGTCTGTATGGCAGTGGAAAAACATAAAACACATTTTCAAAAAATATAGCCAAGTTCAAGGCACATATACATTCATTTTTAAAAATATATTTTTATTGATTTCAGAGAGGAAGGGAGAGAGAGAAATATCAATGATGAGAGAGAATCACTGATCAGCTGCCTCCTGCATGTCCCCTACTGGGGATTGAGCCTGCAACCCAGGCATGTGCCCTTGACCAGAATCGAACCCAGGACCCTTCAGTCTGTAGGCTGATGCTCTATCCACTGAGCCAAACT
This sequence comes from Myotis yumanensis, assembly GCF_028538775.1. NCBI lineage: Eukaryota > Metazoa > Chordata > Mammalia > Chiroptera > Vespertilionidae > Myotis > Myotis yumanensis. The sequence goes on along the minus strand of NW_027223760.1, from coordinate 46,688,186 downwards.
GACTAGGGTGGCACATATATATTCAAATGAAGCTTTTTCAGGACTGCCTATCAGATAAAAGGAGTTGAAATGATCCATGTTCTTTCAACAAATAGGGAAACTTTTTCAGAACCATAATTTTGTATTCTTGAGACAGTAAGAAAAGACTGCTTTTCCAGGAATGAAAGGTAAATACTCTCATTGGTATATAGCCTAAAAATTTGTAAGTTATTCTTTAAAATATTTTGGGTACCATTCAAAAAACTTTCATATTTATATCACTTTCCTCAAAAGATACCAGGTGTTACTAAAATAGTTCTTAGAAGTTTTATATACATGGAAAGCAGCATTACTATTTTAATATTACTTATAGTAATTTATAGTTCCAGGAAGCTAGGAAGAAAAAGCCTAGTAAGTGGCAACAATTATTATCCTTTACAAAATAAATTATACATTTATAAAATCTTGATATAGCAGTTAATCTCCTGGTATTCACATTTACTATTCAAAATAAAAAAATATATCAAGTGAAAATTTGAAAGTTAAAGTCCTTTTACATCAGTCCTATGCTAAGAAATAACTGCGATTTCAGATCTTTATGTAAGCAGATGTACAAGGGTGAAATACAAATTGTTCATAGGAAAGAATAAAATTTATTATCAGATATAAAATCTGTAAAAGCTAAAGACTTGTTACTCATATTTTAGTTTGGTAGAACACTAGAATACTTTGATAATTTCCATTACCTAAAAGGGATGATCATATACATGCACGTTAGAGGGAAAAGGAAAAACCCCACACAAGTTCCAGAGGACATTTGCTAAATGTAACATTTCTAAGTTTCTTCTGACTACTCTATTTAATGACAATGCTAGTGAAATAAATATTGTGATTTGAAGACCACAATGATGGATACAAAATATAGTTTGTATCATTTATTCTAGTGAAAATATGCAAAGAATAGTAATATTTTTTATAAAAGCACTTTACATATGAATTGCTAGATGTAAAGAACACCACCTTTAATTTAATAAATTAGCAACCAGCTTAAGGAACAAAGGAAAAGAGAGTTTCTTAGTTTGTATTTAAATGAAAAAAATTAAATGCAAACTAACCTTGGGAACTTCAAAATCTCCCTGAAAGCTTCTTTTCCTTTCTTTGCCTCTCTGATTTTTCTCACTGTCCTCCAATAGCTTCTGTAGTTCTAGTAGCTTCTTTTCTTTTTCCACCGCATTTTTCTCTGCGATTTCTACCTGTTCTTTTTCTAAAACCAAACTAGTCTGCATTTCAACCACCTGGCTTTCTAATTCTGATATTCTCAAGGTTAATGCCGTTACATTTGACTCCATCTCGTTTTCTGTTAGTTGATTTAAATTCTGTACATTTGTTCTTTCAGGCTCCGATGAACTTTCTTGTCTCCTCTGACAGAGTTCTGCATATTCCTTGACTGCGTCAAGTTGGACCTGACTCACGACAGCAGCAGCAACTTTTTCCTCAAGCGCAGTCTGTAGGTCTACAATCTTCTTTTGGAGCATTTCTGTTTCAGCCTGGCCTTGCTCTTGCATGTCCTTTATTTGGTTATAACACTGGCTGAGTTCTAAGTTCTTTGCACTCACAGTGCTCTCAAGTTGTAGCACCTTTGTTTCCAAACTGTTTATGAAAACTCTGCTGTTTTCTTCAAAAGATCTGAGGTAAGTCTGACTTTCTAGGGGTTGAAGAGCATCCTCCGTAAGGACTTCTTCTACTTCAGGTTTCTTTTTGCTAAGGTCTTCTATAGCCATGTTAACACTTTTCTCTGGTATACTTTGAATTTTTTCCATGTTTTCCCGTTCTCTCTTTAAGCTGCATAATTCTTGTGTTAGCTGGTTCATTTTGAAATTGGTTTCTTTAAGTACATTTTTCATAAAGGCCATTTCCTCCTTAGTGGTTTCTACTTGCTGCTCCAAAGCCAGTTTCTCAGCTGTCACCATCTCCAACTGATTATGTAGACTATCTGCTTCTTCTGGAAGAGAATTAGCATGCACTGATGTCTTCTCTTCAATATTCACCAATTCCTGTTGAAGTTTTTCAATCACTTCATTAAGCTGCTCGATTTCTTCCTCTCTAGTTTTCTTCACACGTTCTTGATCACTCACCAAACATTCTATTTGGGCTTCAAGATCCCTTATCAGTTCATTTTTTTCCTCAATAACCTGTTAGTTAATGAAAAAAAGTAACATACATAATAAAAATGTATTTATATTTTGAGAATTCTATTTTATTTTAGGGCAGGGTATTCAAATATTGATCACACAAAATAATATTCTTCTTGGACGTACTACATTAATTTTAATATAGGTCAATAGACCCCATCATATCAAAGAAGGACCTAATTTAGACTTTAATTCAGAAAGTTCTGTTAAATATAAAGAGATTTATACTTTTAGTAGCTGATTTTCTATAAGTAAAATAGTCAATATCAATACATTTAATCGAAAAATGGAAATACTGAAATGAAAATCTATAGCAGATAGCACCCAAATGTCATTATCTTATTTAACTCACACTAAACAATAGCATTTTTAATAGGTTTGGTTAGAATGATTTGATGAACTCTAGGTCTCCAGAGACTCCTTGTAAAACATGAAAAGTCTTTGACAATATTAGGAGGGGATAAAAAATATATAGCTTGTTAAATTAAGAATTCATGGGTAAAGAGAATTAAGGTTTATTTTGATATTCAAAGAGAAACTGAAAATAAAAATCACCATTTTGCCCCTTTTAAAATTCTAGCTCAATTAACTTCAGGTAATAATCCATCTTAAATTAGTGTACCTTGTTATCTGTTGTAATTTTAAGTTGATGCTGAAGTTTTGTAATTTGCTCATTCAATCGGTCAATTTCTACCTCTTTTTCCTGCATTATTTGAGCAAATTTCCCAAATATCACATGGTGGTCCTGAGTAGAGGTAGCATCAGATTCCTTTACAGCAAATCCCAGCTTCTCCATTTCATCCTAGGGACAAAAATAATCTTCCCAGTTGGACAAATCATTATTTCTAAACTTTCAATTAACTTTTACAAAAGATATAGTGCCCAAAATATACAAATTAAAGAGTCAGAGATAGCACAGGTATTGTAAATCAATAATTCTTAAAATATTTTGATAACAGGTATGCATTTTTTTCATTTATGAGGAATTTAAATGTTTCTATTGGCTTAAAAATAAGTTCCATGCAAATCCATTTGCAACGAATGTTCCTTTGTTAGCAAATGCTTAATATAAACACTTGCACAAGACAAAAACTATGAATTATTTAGCAAAGCTTTTCTTAACTAATTACCTTAAATAATTTGTTTTCTTGTTCAAGTTCTTGTAGGCGGGTAGTAGCTTCCTTTTTCTGTATTTCTAATTGCATATGTAGTTGCTGAACTTCTTCATTCTTATTTTCCAGTTCTTCTCTAAACTGTTCTAACTGTTCTTCTAAGTTTGTGATCTTCAATACCAAAATTATCAAAAAGAAAGAGAAAAAAATTATTTATACAAATATTTATCAAGAGAGATGAAGAATGCTGTATTAGCAATATAAAGTGTGTGTGTTTTAAAAAAATTATTTATTTTTATTGATTTTTAGAGAGCGAGGAAAGGAGAGAGAGAGAGAGAGAGAGAGAGAGAGAGAGAGAGACAGACATTGATCTGTTGTCTCAAGTACCCTCACCGACCGGGAATCGAACCCACAATCTAGGTATGTGCCTTGACCAGTATGATGCTCCAACCAACTGAGCCACCTGGCCAGGGCTGTGAGAATAAAGGAAAGCAGTTTCTCTAAGTCAGATGTAACTGTGTGGTTTCTAGACTTTTTAAAACCTAACACTCTTAAATCATCCTGCCCAAAGCAAAGACGAGACCTTCAGAGGAAGGATACAGGAGCTACTTCCTACCTAAAATACTCTGAGATAAAGCAGAAAAGGATCATGGGAGAGGAGAAAAAGTCTACATTTAAAATTTTATTTTCTGTTAAATTTAGTTTTTATCAAAAGGTTGAAGAAAGTAATAGAATTAAATCAGTTATTTTTGCCACCAGCTGTGAACAGCTCAATTTAGTCCATATGAATACCCAACAAAGGATCTGGCTGCCATGTGCCTTGTTTAAGCAGAAGGAAGCAGAGGTGTAGGTCAGAAATAAGAAACGTAGAAAGTTAGTTATTAATACTATCTTAACAGAAAATTAGAGAGCTCCTACATGTAGGACAATATAATTTTTGCTCATTTCTGAGGATAAATCTCATTAATGATAAAGCAATTAAATTGCTCTTTGATGATTAGATAATGACTGAAACTAATGATCAATATTAGAAGCTCCTATTGTTCTATTTTAAAAATTGGGTTTTGCCTAACCGGTTTGGCTCAGTGGATAGAGCATCGGCCTGCGGACTCAAGGGTCCCGGGTTCGATTCCGGTCAAGGGCATGTACCTTGGTTGCGGGTGCATCCCCACTGGGGGGTGTGCAGGAGGCAGCTGATCGATGTTTCTCTCTCATTGATGTTTCTAGCTCTCTATCCCTCTCCCTTCTTCTCTGTAAAAAATCAATAAAAATGTATTTTAAAAATTGGGTTTAATTGAGGACAGGAACAGTCATTTAGCTCACTGCTTTGTAGCTACTTATAAATATTTAATGAATGGATTTGCAAATGGGTATATACCTTATGATCAAATTGCTGCATTAAAAACAACCTAAGACACAGCAGCAGCATTTAATGGCAGCTGGCAGTTTATAAATCATTTATCACCTTAGAATTTCAAAGGGAGCAGATACTGATTACATAGATACATAATCAGAATGGTATCTTAGCATTGGCAAGGCAAAGACCTTCAAAACCGTTCAGCCTAATACTCCCTTAATGGAAACAGTATTGAGACTAGTAATAATAGCCATCATTTATAGACAATTTACTGTTAGGCATTGTATAAAGTGCTTTATATGTACTATTTTAAAAAACCCCTGTAACAAACTTATGAGACCTCTGCTAAGATTATCCCCATTTCAGAGATGAGGAAGGGAGTTACTGAGAGAGGAGTTACCTAGTCGTGAGGTCACAAGGCCAATATGTGGAAATCAGCTTTTGGACCAGGGAAGTTTACCTCTGGAGCCTTACTTTTTTCCCCAAGAAGGAAATAGTTTATTTCAGTCTCCACATGCCTTTATATCCTTAGTTATAGGACTTCTGTTCAGCTAATCTTCAGATGGTTCTCCAGGTTGATGGTTCTATAATTTAGTTGTAATTTTGATGTGGTCATAGGAGGAGGCGAGCACAGCATTTACCTACTCCACCATCCTGACTGGCTGGAGCCTTACATTCATAACTATCATTTATTCTGCTTCTAATAATTAATGTCTAAGACTCATATTTAAATTATTTTCTGTAACCCTGGTATTAAACTCAGCAGACACATCTTAAATACATTTATAGTTGTGCATATATAATTATCAGGTTAGTTTGTTGAAAATTGTGATGATTATATCTTCTTCAAAGTTATCTAATATCTATTTATACTTATCACTATCTTCTACAACTTCTTTTGATGACAAGGTATTATTTCAACACATACATAGATATTTAAGTTCAAAATTGCTGCCTTACCTCACATGGTATTTATTTTCTTTTTGATACAATAGATTAAGGTCGAATACTTAGCTCTGTGATTTAAAGCCTTGCTATTCAAAGTGTGGCCCCTGGCGCAGCAGAATTGGCATCATCTGGGAACATGTTAGACGCAGAGATTCTCGAGCCCCACCCAGACTTGTTGAATCAGAGTCTTCACTTCAATAAGATCCCAGGGGGATTCACGTGCACATTACAGTCTGAGAGGCACTGGTCTAAAGCACTAACATCCTGCTATAGACAGCTGAAACTGAGGCATCACAACGGAGATTTCAACTCCCAAAAAGACCTCGAAGGACATTCCTTCCTTTTATTCAGCCAGATTCCAGCTGTAGTCCCAGGTTGTCTTAATACTGAGTCTATAACAACCCTAAAGCACAAGAATATTATTAAGGTTTAAAAACAGAATGGTAGCTATTTGTTTTAATCTTGTTTACTTTAGCTACCAAAGGATATCTATGTAGTTGCTGAGCTTCTATTGGATTACATTAATTTACTCCATTTGTGTTTTCTTTTTAAGTGATTTTATCTTTTTTTTAATATGTAGGTTTCCTTAGTTAGTAGTAGATTCCTTGAAATCCAGTGCTTGTTTTACAATTGGACAGTGATGGTCTATATTTAGTAAGAGCTCAATAAATGTTGAATGACAGTCTTTAATACTTATATACCAACAATGCCAAACATGGCCCACTGCTTTTGCAGTAGAGCATTACAGAGCTCCAGAATCAGAGAAATAAACTGGAGGAATTCTTGCTCAACCATTTACTGTGTGACCATGAGCAAGTTAATCTCTCTCTCTCTTTTTAATTTTTTTTTATTGATTAAGGTATTACATATGTGTCCTTATCCCCCCATTGCCCCCTCACCTCCCTGCCACTCATGCCCTCACCCCCCTGGTGTCTGTGTCCACTGGTTAGGCTTATATGCATGCATACAAGTCCTTTGGTTGACCTTTACCCCTTACCCCCTTTGAGGTTTGAGAAGCATCGATCAGACCATCAAAGTTAACCTCTCTTAAGACTCAGGTAAAATAGAGATGACAATAGAGCCTATTCTTAGGGAGACACTAGGGATAATAACATAGGACATTCGAAATACTTACACTTTCTAGCAGAGACCTAAACAAAGTTAACTATTATTATTTACTAGAGGCCCAGTGCACGGATTCGTGCTGGTTGGGGGGCATGGCCTATGGGGATTGGCCCACTGGGGGAGCGCCGCTCATCCCGGTCAGCTGAGTGGCTGTGGACCTGCCTTCTGAGTGGGCTGTGGATCCCGGTCAGCCAAACGGTGCTCCCATTGTGGGAGCGCACTGACCACCAGGGGACAGCTCCTGTGTTGAGTGTCTGCCCCCTGGTGGTCAGTGCACATCATAGTGACTGGTCGATTGGTCATTCTGCGTTTGGTCGCTGGGCTTTTATATATACAGTGGGGCCTTGACTTACTGAGTGTCCCGACTAACGAGTTTTTTGAGATACCAGCTGTCTCTCGGCCGATTTTTTGCATTGAGTTGACAGAGTAATTTGAGTTAACGAGCTCCTTAACGAGCTCGGTCTTGGAACAAATTAAACTCGTAAGTCAAGACCCCACTGTATAGATTATTGCCATCTGTAAGCTAGATTTCATTAGCTCTATAGGGAGCTAAAACCTATTGAAGTAATCTTATTCTTAAAGAAATTCTTCTAATTCTCTCTACATTATTCCCCTTCTCTTATCATCCTGAAACTCCTATATTTTAAAGTTTTCTTCTCTTTCTATTCATTCTGCTTTCTAAACATTACAACTTTAAACAAAATTTAGGCTTTGAGAGTAGCCTAAAGGTATCTCAAACATAATGACACATAGACATCTAATGTGTATTCTCCATCAGATAGCTGAAAATATTTGCCTAGTGCAGGACAGAATACTTAAGATGTTTTCACTGAAAGATATGTTTTAATTTTACTTTCCTGTCTTTCAGCCTCCAGTTACAGCTGAGTGCATTCTGACACTGTAGTTGTCACTGTTATTAAAAACTAGCAGACCAAGGCCAGCTGTTGGGTTAGCTCTTGCCCTGGCTGGTTTTGTTCAGTGGATAGAGCGTTGGCCTGCGGATGAAGGGTCCCAGGTTCGATTCTGGTCGGGGCACATGCCCAGCTTGCAGGCTCAGTCCCCAGTGGGAGGGCGTGTGGGAGGCAGCTGATCAATGATTTTCTCATCATTGATGTTTTTATTTCTCCCTTTCTCTCTGGAATCAATAATAAAAAAAAATCACCTCATTAAGGTAACAAGAGGCACATTTATTGTCAACCCCCCCCCCATAAAAAAACAAAACCTTTTAGATAATCATTACTTTTATATATCAACAAGAAAACAATCCTGCTCATAGAAATGATTATTTCTATTAGTCATTTATATAGATGGCTTTTTCAACTCTAAACTACACATTCTCTGAGCTGTAGTTTTAGCTGATATCTAAATCATCCTTATATTTTTCAAAGCACTTATTTACATTTATATACTGTTTAAGTTCAATAAATATTTGTTAAAATATATTAAAATGTCCTGAGAAAATTATATGGATAAAAATGTAATTTACAAAATTTAAACATTTTAAATGATATAATATAGCTAGACAATGTAGAGTACAATCTATTTTAGAAAAACTAACAGTAGACAAAGGTTTAAATAAGTTAGAATTTAATTAGGAATTGGGAATTACTACTGTTTTTAGAGTGGGATTTTTTTGGGGGGAAGGGGTGAGTAGAAAAACATAACTTTATATAATTACTTTATTATTAATCTTTTGTTTTAAGACTATGTTTAGTATATTGTAAAACAGCACTATGCTCTCCCAGGTCAATACAACTTAAAGGAAAAAACCCACAGCAAAGTAACAAAAATTCAAAGGCCATGGTAAGGTCAGCAGAAAAGAAAGATACTGCCTTTGCCTTAACACTACTCACTAATTCTCTACTCTCATCTTCCTTCAATGTATATCTAACCAAATTTGCCTCCTTTTTGTCCTCAAAACTTCTTGCTGCATCAAACCCTTTATACTTGCTGTCCCCTCTACCGGAATACTCTTCCTTCCTCACACCAGTGATGTTTAAATGTTTATGGTCTTCAAGGTCAAAGGCAATGAGCTAAGAAACAGTCTAAATTTTGGTGTTAGACCAGGGGTGGGCAAACTTTTTGACTCGAGGGCCACAATGGGTTCTTAAACTGGACCGGAGGGCCGGAACAAAAGCATGGATGGAGTGTTTGTGTGAACTAATATAAATTCAAAGTAAACATCATTACATAAAAGGGTACGGTCTTTTTTTTTTTTTTAAGTTTTATTCATTTCAAGCCGCGGGCCGTAGTTTGCCCACGGCTGTGTTAGACCATAAATTCCACTCTGTTCAAATGATATTTTCAGGGGACTTGTTCATAATAATTCAAAGCACAACTGTCATTAAAAATAAACTCTTGCCCGGCTGGTGTGGCCCAGTGGTTGAGCATCAACCCATGAACCAGGAGGTCATGGTTCAATTCCCAGTCAGGGCACATGTCTGGGTTGTGGGGTCAATCCCCGTTGTGGGGCAGCCGATCAACGATTCTCTCTCATCAATGATGTTTCTATCTCTCTCCCCCTTTCCCTTCCTCTCTGAAATCAATAAAAACATATTTAAAAAAAATAATAAATAAACTCTTTACCTCTTTTTCCTTTCTGTCTATGGCGTCTCTCTCAGCCTGCAATTGTACTTCTAGGGACAATTCTGCTTTAGCTTCTACAGCTCCAAATTGTTTTCGGTCCTCTACCTTTAAATATATAAAAATTTTCTCAAATTTTCAGACATTAAATCTTGATTATCCTTTTTAATTATAGAAGTAGCAATTCTATTTCTCCCAATTAGAAGTAGATAATCTACATTAGTGAATAATAAAAAAGTTATAGGTGTTCAGTTATGAATGCATTTTATACAAACTCACACAGAAATGTTTGACACTCTTAAAATTCATTCCTCAGATGAAATGAAGTCTGTCCCCTCACCTGCCCCCTCCCAAGCTTCCTTCCCTGCTCTTTTTTTTTTTTTCATTCATTTTTGTTTTTTACAGTATAATAGGAATAGATTTCATTACTTTCTAGTCTGGGGTAGAGCATCAGTCTAAACTGATGTCCACAGTTTTTTCACTGGCTATTATTTTAGAATCACAATCTATTGATGGTTAAAAGAGTAATTAATTCTTCTGGTTTAACTAATCTTCCTTTCTCAGGACTAAGGCATGCAAGTAACCTTTGGAAATAAAAATAACCAGAAATGGTTATAATGTCAATGAAGACATAAAGATATATACTTCATGCAATAACATCAAAAAATCAATAGCAATTTTTTACTTAAAAGAACTGACGTTCATGTAATTGGGAGTAACCTGCATTAAAATAGTTGATGAAAATCAACTCGAAGAAAATGTCCCACCTTTTGGAAAGGGTCTGTACTAACGAGTAAGGCTTGCTCCAGTTCTCTTACTCTGAACTCCAGTTTCTCAATTTCTTCATTCCGTTCTTGTATGTCCCTCTGAAGCTGCTCCTTAGAGAGCAAAAGCTCACTGCACTTGTCTGTTTTTTCTTTCAGATGATTTGTTAACTGTTCAACCTGGAAATATGTAATACACAAAAACTGTAAATTCAAAAAATTTCAGCAAGTTAGTAGAACATCTATCCCCATTTCAGAAAGTATTTTTGGCTCTAGCTGGTTTGGCTCAGTGGATAGAGTGTTGGCCTATGGACTGAAGGGTCCCATGTTCGATTCCGGTCAAGGGCATATGCCCTGGTTGTGGACTCGATCCCCAGTAGGGGGTGTGCAGGAGGCAGCCAACCAATGATTCTCTCATATCATTGATGTTTCTAAATCTCTCTCCCTCTCCCTTCCTCTCTGACATCAATAAAAAAAATATATATATTTTTAAAAAGTATTTTTGGATGCTATGCTTATTATTATTATTATTATTATTATTTTAATCCCAACCTGAGGATATTTTTTCCCATTGATTTTTAGAGAGAATGTAAGGAAGAAGAGGGGGGGGGGGGAGAGAGAGAGAGAGAGAGATATTGATGTGAGACACATCGATTCATTGATTGGTTGCCCCCCACACGTGCCCTGACAAGGGGGCCAGGGATCAAACCTGCAACCAACTGACCTACCTGGCCAGGGCTATACTATAAATTTTTTTTTAAATAAAAAAAATTTATTATTTTTATTTGGTGTCATCCAGATACACCAAGGTTGCGGGTTCAATCCCTGGTTGGGGCACATGCAAGAATTAACCAATGAATGCAGTGGAACAACAAATCGATGTTTCTTTCCCTATCTCTCTTTCCCCCTCCCTCTCTCTCTAAAACAAAAAAAAAGAAAAATTTTAAAATTATTTTCAGAAATAATAGTTAAATTTAAATGTTCATTGTGTACCAGGACAATACTTCTATCTGATGGGTTCTATTACAATCTCTATTTTAGAAATGAGTAAGCAAGTTTTAGAAAGTGACTTTAGCCATTGTCATACACCTAGTAAAGGGCAGAGCCATGATTTGAACTGGGATGGTCTAAAACCAAGCATAAATTTTTTATAACCATGATAAGCCACCTTTACAATTTATACAATGAATCTTCCCTTATTCATGTAGCATTCACTTGGTAAATATGAAGTTCTGGTTATGTGTTCATATAAGGAGAAAATGGACAATTGGGGTGAAAAGTAGAAGCAAGAGAATAGTAAGGACGCTACCAAAATCATCTAAGTAAGAAATAACAACAGCTAAGATTTAAGGAGATGAATGAAAAGGAAAATAATAAGAAAATGTAGTGAAACCTGACTTACTAACAGATAAGGAGGGCTAAGAAAAAGCGTGGAATTAAGAATGCATTCTAGGTCTTAACAATGAGGAAGGTGGAGATGGTATAATATTTACTGAAATGAAGGAACATGTTTTATTCTTATCCTTCTTGGTGGGGGATAGTCAGGCATCAAAAGCTCTCTTTTGAGCATATTAATTTTGAGACATCTAAGAGGAAATATAGACTGGGAAACTGATTATTCAAATCTGGGGCTAAACTGAGCTGTTAGGGCTGGAGATTCAAATGTGGAGTCATTTATATATAACTGCCTTGGAAGAGAATATAAATAGGAAAGAAAAGGGGCTCAAGACTAAGATTTAGGGTACTCCATCATTTATTTTGGATCAAAAAACAAAGACAAGAGAAAGAGACCTATGAAGTGAGTGTGTCACAGAAGCCCAAGGGAAGGAAATGTTTCAGGAAGAAGGTTGTATGAATGCCTCTACATGGTCTAGAGCAGCGGTTCTTAACCTGTGGGTCGCGACCCCTTTGGTGGTCGAATGACCCTTTCACAGGGGTCACCTAAGACCATCGGAAAACACATATATAATTCCATATTGTTTTTGTGATTAATCACTATGCTTTAATTATGTTCAATTTATAACAATGAAAATACATCCTGCATATCAGATATTTACATTACGATTCATAACAGTAGCAAAATTACAGTTATGAAGTAGCAACGAAAATAATTTTATGGTTGGAGGTCACCACAGCATGAGGAACTGTATTAAAGGGTCACGGCATTAGGAAGGTTGAGAACTACTGGTCTAGAGAAATGGTTACTGGACATAGCCATGAGGCTGTGGGTAACCTTCACGGAACAGTTTCAACAGAGAAGAGCAGGGGTGGGGAATGTCTGGCCAGAGGGCCGTATAGGCCCACAGAATCATTTGGCTTGGCTCTGCCAAGGCATTAGGGGTGAGTTAATTAAATGTTTGACCAAACGCAGCAGGCTAATTTTTAAGCTGACAATTTTGTATGGCCCCCGAATGATGTTATAAATATCCAAATGGCCCTTGGCAGAGAAAAGACCCCCAACCCCTGGAGTAGAGGATAATAAACCCCTCTGAGACAGAGAGGTTAGACACTTCATTGGAGTGGATTGAGAAGAGAATGGGAGATGGGGAAGTAAAGAGTGAATGAATATAGACAACTTTTTTGATCAATTTTTTTGGGCATGGGGAATAAAAAATAAGTAGGAAAGTTTGTTTCATTGGGCAATACTAGAAGATAAATATAAGTAGTAATGATTCCAAATGTCAATGCACACATTTTTAATTCTCACCTAAGGATATTTTTTCCATTGCTTTTCAGAAGGGAGCCGGGGGGAGAGAGAAAAAAACATTGATGTGCCCTGGCTGGTTTGGCTCAGTGGATAGAGCATCGGCCTGGGGACTGAAGGGTCCCAGGTTCGATTCCAGTCAAGGGTGGGTACCTTGGTTGCAGGCACATTCCCCAGTAGGGGGTGTGCAGGAGGCAGCTGATCGATGCTTCTCTCTCATCGATGTTTCTAACTCTTTATCCCTCTCCCTTCCTCTCTAAAAAATCAATAAATATATATTTAAAACACACACACACACACAAAACATTGATGTGAGAAAGACATATCGACTGGTTGCCTCCTGCATGTGTCCCAACTGGAGGTGGGGAGAGAACCCATAACCCAGGTACGTGCCTTTGAATAGGAATCGAACCCGTGACCCTTCAGTACGTGGGCTAATGCTCTAACCACACCAGCCAGGACTCAATACACATAATTTTTAGGGTTTTAAGAACCTTTTCATGTCAAAGTATTATTTAATTTTCTGATTTTGAAGGTTTATGTACAATAGAAAGAATTCCTTTTAAGTTTTTCAAAATATGCACCTTGTTTTACAATATATAAATTATTTTAAGGTAGACAATATCAGTAAAGTTCTTACCTCTCTAGTTTGATGTTCACTGATAGGCTGGAATCGAGGTACCACCTTAAGTTGCTGTTCTAATTTCTGTATTTCCTGTTGGAATACATCTCTCTCATGTTCTCTATCAATGGCTTGCTCCTGAATTTTAAAAACAGTAATTGAAGAAACAATATTTATTGAAGTTATTATTTTCCTCACATACCCTTTGGTTATAGGTACAGTTTTGTTTGAAGACAAATAACTGATGACCACAGAATACTCAAAACCAGAAGATAACATTTTTGTATGGTATGTAGCCTACGTGGGCTCATCAACAAAAATTTAAGCATTTAAATATTATTTGAAGCACATTTCTTTTTATTTGAGTAATGTTAAATACAAAATAAAATAAAAGATATTCTCCTTAAAATGAATTTACATTTTTGGGACAAAGGATGTATTCCACTGTTAATTTAAGTATTAGACAAAATAAATAGAAGAAATTATTTAGTAGATCAATTTATATCATCCTAATCTAGGTTTTACACTTAAAAAATCATATAATGTGTAAGGATCAGATTCTCTGATATGTGAAGTGAACTTCAGGCTTAAATGAAACCGCAAAGAAGAAAATCCATGCAAAATTAGAGATGTGACATCTTTTTGAAAGAGATTAATGACAACATGACAACTGTTCCCGTCCCTTGTTTCCAAGGGAACACTGCTACCAGTATGAATATCTTTTGTGGGTATGACAATGGGGGCCATTTAGCTCTTAGGATCCTCTCCTGTTTTGGCTGTTGGTTAAAAGAAAGACTAGGACAAGCTTCTTAACTATGAATTTGGAAAGGCTAACTGGCAAGGCTCTTTATAATCTGCCTGTATTGCTTTTAATTCTGATTGCTGATTCTAACACTTATTATAATTTTTAATTTGAAGAGTACTTTATAATTAATTGGTAAAGACACATATAGAAGAAAATATGGAATTCATGAGTCTCTTCATAATTTAAAATTCACAACCTAGAATAGCAACAGATAGCAATCCACTGAGAAAAACCAACATTTAAGTTGAGGATACTTACATCTAAAAATTTTCTTGTTTTTTCCAACTGCTTTTCCAGTGCTTGGTTCTGTTGTCTTAAATCCATTAGTTCAGCATTTTTTTCTTGTTCCAGCTCTACAAACCTACTAACTTGTTCCTCAACATCTATTTCTAGAGCTTTCACTTGTTTTTGAAGGTCATCACATACTTTTTCAGCTTGACATTGTACTTCTAATTTTTCCTTCATTAGTTTTTCTGTCTCCTGTAATAATTCTGTTTATAAATGCAAAAATATATTATGTTAAATCACGGTGGCATTATAATAGTGAAATCACCCATTAACTACGTTTAAAGTTTACTTTCAGGACATAAAGATCAGTTTTATTTCAAATACATGTAGAAAAAGAAAATATTCCTATGAAAATATCAAAATAACATTCCTACATTAGTAAGTAGTATTAATAAAATTATACAGAATTAACAAAAAGAATGTCCTGTCACTGAAAACAGTATTTTTGTGAAAGCAGCACAGCAAATAACACCCCCCCAAAAATCCACCTTTACTATGAGGAAAAGAACAAAGTCTAATTATATTCAATATAGAAATAACTCACCTCAGGCAAAAATCAATTCATTCTAAAACCATAAAGTCACTTTTATATGCATACACAATACACATGAAGATCAAATACTGCAAATCTTTAACCAAGGCAAGTAAAAGTCAGAGAAAAAGAAATACAACTGCAATCAGAATTTTGTGTTAGTCTTAATCCTTATTAGATCCATATTCCTGAGTGAGTCTTGCACACTCATATATATATATATATGTGTATCAAGGGAAAAGTGGTATGTAGGAAAGGCAGTGTGGTGTAGTGCTTACAGTTCTGCCACTTATCTCCTATGTGACACTTAACATGATGCCCTTCCTTTTCCTTATATATAAACTGGGAACAGTAACAGTACTGATCTCTAAGAGTTACTGTGGGATCAAATGAGTTAATACGTGTAAAGAATAGTGCCTAGGATGGTAGGCACTATATAACTGTTAGCTATTATTAATATTAATCATATAGTAATAAAGTATATATAGCCAAGTAAAACAATTCTCTAATGAAGAAAATGGAAGAAACAAAACCCTAGAGTCTTTATACCAACTGGTCTGTCAACAAACTACTCAGGACTAGGAATCTAGAAAATCTAGGAAGCTTGCCTTTTAAAACAATACTGACTTAGTTGTTAATATAAAAGTAAATCAACCAGAAAGTCTCTTTATGGAATTCATTGATTCTCTTGATGCCATCATCTTATATACTTCTTGATTTAGAAATAGCATTTTGAAAAGCCATAGGCTGTAAGAGTTTAATATATTTGTTAAAGAAGAAATGTTTAATAAACCAACATAAAAAGAAAATCAAAATGGTCTTAAGCTCGGTGGAAAAACAGATATAATAAGATGATGGTCACTGTGAATCTTAGCTGTTAATTTCAAATATAAATATGTATTTTTATTGTAAGAAAAGGTTTTGTTAAAGAGAAAAATTAGTATGAAACACAACAGCAAAATTAGAGATATGCTAGTTGGTTGAAAGTCCAAGTGTCACCAATTTTTGGAGTTGTAAATTTAACACCCAAAGATTGGCCATGCAATTGTATAAACACACCTGATCCACGTGCTGCATCGATTGCAGCATCTACTAGTCCTATGAGAATAGAAAAACAAAAAACAAAACAAAAACAAAAACAAAACACACACAAAATATAATTTACTATTTTCTATTTTCTAAAATAGGATAATATACACACAAAAAGAATTAAAAGTAAAAGGTGAACCATTGAATATTAATGGTAACACTTTGACACATGCCAGTGTTTCTTAATTTTACATACATGAGCCATATACTTTCCATATTAAAAATTCCAACTCTAGCCTTGGCCGCTGTTGCAAAATGGTTAGAGCATTGGCCTGTGTACCAAAGGGTCTCTGGTTTGATTCCCAGTCAAGGGCATGTACCTGGGTTGCAGGTTTGATCCCTGACTCCACTTGAGGTGTGCGTGGGAGGTAACCAATTGATATGTCTCTCTCATGCTGATGTTTCTCCCTCTCTCTCAAAAAATCATGAAAAAAATATTCTTGGGTGAAGATTAACAACAACAAATCCAATCCTAAACCTGTTTTGAACAAATCTGAGCAACCAAATTACATATATTACAAAAATGTATGTTGTATTTCTCAATTAGTAAAACTACACACAATTCCAACAGCTTGTAAAATATAAAAGTGAGGATATAATAAAAAGGATTAAAGTTCCATTGTTACAAAGACTGACATTTATGTTTTTACTATTAAACACACTTTACTTAAAGATGTTACCTACTTTCTTACTGAACAAAAGATTAAAATTCATACATTCTTTGAACTCCTACTTAGATTAAACTAGATGTCAGTCTATTTTTAACAGCCACTGACCTTTTCAAGCTATTCTCTTGTAGGCCAAAATCCACCCCCACCTGCTCACTACTAATACCAGATCAGTGCTCTTCATTACTTAATCCAAGTATACATTTTTGCTGCCTATCTGCTATTAAAAGAACTGAATCTTACTGAATTTAAAAAATATCCTGCCTCATTATGTGCAGCTTTCTCTTGAAGCAGAGGTTTAAAGAAAAAAGAATTATCTTTTCCTGTTAAAACTTGCCAGAGGAAAAAGAAAAAAAAAATTCTGATCCCACATATTTGGCTAGTAAGACATTTACCAATAAGGTAGATTTTCTTATAAATTTTTGATCTCTACATAAAGTACGTGAATAATGGCACTGAAAGGGGGAAAAAGCCACCTTGAACTTTTAAGGAATGTTTCATACAAAGTCTAAGAATACATACGCTGTTCGACTGGGCCTGCTTCTGCTTTCATAGCCTCCTTCTGTCTGCACAGCAATTCTCTTTCTTCCTGGATCTGCTGTTGCTCTGCTTCCAATTCTTGTAACCTGTTACTTGCACATAACAACTCCTGCTCAAGTCGATCTATTATATCAGCTTTTTCCTGAATTTGCCTTTCATAAAGGGTTTTTTCATCTGCATAGCCATCAATGACACCTATAAGATAAAATTAACAGGAAATGGGATTATTACTTATTTCAAATTATACCGTTAGGTTTTATATAAATAAAAGGGGTGTACTGCTAGCAAAACTAAACCACTCCAAACTATTAGCAGTCTTGGGTGAATTTGCTGCTGCTGATAGCAACTGTAGTATGTTCAATGCAGCTTTTTTCTTGTTAACCATTATACCTAAATATGAAATTCCTCTGAACTTTCTGTGCTAATGTATCACATCATGTGGGTTTAACTTACTTTATTAAATACATATAAATAGAAAATAGATAGGTTCCTGGAAACCTATATATAAATCAGATGCTTATGAACTGAATCACATTTTAAATTTACTAGAGAAAGTTGATATTTAAGTGATTCTACAAGGCCAACACCCAGCACAGCAGGGTGCAATATAAACAGCCTGGGGTTTTACAGGCTTAAAGACTGGCATCACCATTTAATGGTGAGTGACCCTGAAAAATCATTAATATCTTAGCTTCCGTTTCCTCATCTTTAAATTACAAGAGTTGTCTTAGGATGGTGGGATTATGGTAACAACCTACCATCACCCATTTCTGTATTTTCTAAAAATTTTTATACATTCTATAATTCTATTAAGTACTTTTTATAATTAAAATATATATAGTTTTAAAAATTGTTTGAAGTAATTTGAAGACAAATTACATCTACTTTTTAATGGTCACTCTAAATTAGAGTAGATTACTGGTTTCCAAACCTGGCTTGCATCAAAATCTCTATATTTAGACTAGAAATTTCCCACCCTCAGTTGCCAACGGCAAGTTGCTCACCTTCAGCCTTACTAAGCTCCACAGCCAGCTGCTCTCTGGCCCTGGACTCCTCATGGAGGCGCTCTCGCAGTTCTTCTTGGCACTTAAGGGACTCTGTCACTTCTCGTTTCTGTCTAAATGACTCACGCATCAACTCTGTCTGGGTAACCCTTGCATGTTCGAGCTAAACGAGAAGGGAAAGTATACATGAAGGAAAACAACTAGTGTTGGTAATACCAATGTCATTCCCCATTAAAGCTTTAAAAAAGAGATTTTAAATAAGAGTAAAGGCATATAATACTTGTTGAACTGTACTCATTTAATATTTTTAGTACATGCTAACATTAGTAGGTGGGATAAACAAGTAGCTGTGTACAACTTTCAATAAAAGATGTATTCTAGTTTAACAGAAAATTGCTTCTTTTGTAAATAAACCACTTTACATGACAAGATCTGTATTCTATTGTAGAAAGACATAAAAAGTAAATAAGACATAGGTTCTTTTTGTATTTGATAAATAATTTTATGTAACTATGTGTTCTATGATACTTTATTTCTTTTATATTTACATTTATTTATTAATTGTGACTCCTACTGCACACTGTGAGGAACTAATAATATATGATTAAATACAATGACCCATGAACAAAATCACAGTGGCAAAACAAAATGAAATTACATTTATAACTCATGTTTTAACTAAGAGCCTTGTTTCTATCCATTTGTGAGACAACTACAAGATTCTATATGGTTATTCTGTTTCTTTTCAAAACCTTAGTACACAGAGGCATTATCCAAAACACAGTCCCCTTAAAATGCTGTCACTGGCACACAATAACTATGTGCCAAAAAAATTTTTAAGATGACACGATAACACTCAAGTATTGTACAGACTCAAGGCCAAAGCTCTCAAAAAAAAAAAAAAAAGAAAGAAAGAAAGAAAGAAAGAAAAAGAGATCACCGTTACCAGCTGCATGAAACTACAGAAAAGCACTTGTCTCTGACTTAGTTTTCTGGGCTACTGACTGCTAATCTATTCTTATTGAAACAACTACATGGGAAAAAAATTGGGCTCAAATTGAATACTTAGTTCTAGATCAGTGGTTCTCAACCTTCCTAATGCCGCGACCCTTTAATACAGTTCCTCATGTTATGGTGACCCCAACCATAAAATTATTTTCGTTGCTACTTCATAACTGTAATGTTGCTACTGTTATGGATTGTAATGTAAATATCTGATATGCAGGATGTATTTTCATTGTTACAAATTGAACATTATTAAAGCATAGTGATTAATCACAAAAACAATATGGAATTATATATGTGTTTTCTGATGGTCTTAGGCGACCCCTGTGAAAGGGTTGTTCGACCCCCAAAGGGGTCGCAATCCACAGGTTGAGAACCGCTGTTCTAGATGATTAACACTATTAAATTTTTTTAAAAAGCAATGACCACATACATTAGTAACAGGCTCACAACAATGTCATAAGAATTTGTAAATTTATATATAAAGTACTAAGTATATTAAAAATATTACCATGTCTTAAGCTTAAGATAGGAATCAAATGTAGTGGTTTCTGATTTATAATCAGGTATCAATAATGTATTATAAAATTATAATATTTAAGAATATTTTTATTTTTAAAGACATCTACCTGGTCTTCACATCTGAGTGGTATTTGCCATAGCAAATAGATTTTAGAGTTACTAAATAAAACTTTTTATTGTCACTCTAAATCAATTTCTAAAATATCTTGTATGCAATCATTCAATTTAAGACTCATAATGAAAAATAAGCATACATTTTAAATAAAATATTTCCTAAAATATATATAATATGTTGCTACCTCAACAAAGATAAAATTATATGTTTTTACTTTAGACTGATAAGAGTACTTTCCTTTAAATGTGGATAACTAATATGCATTAATTTTTTATTAATATTAATTTTTATTATAAAGAAACATTGTCATAAAGTATGAACTATTTTTTATATAACTACTCTCCCTGAATTTTTAGCCACAGCAAATATTTAAAAAATATATCAATTATTTCTACAT
Source organism: Myotis yumanensis (assembly GCF_028538775.1). NCBI lineage: Eukaryota > Metazoa > Chordata > Mammalia > Chiroptera > Vespertilionidae > Myotis > Myotis yumanensis. The sequence goes on along the minus strand of NW_027223760.1, from coordinate 46,667,835 downwards.
GTACATATGTTTTCCTGAAAATATTAACTGGTTCCCTGATAAATACATGAAATCACTAAAAGAGTTCAAAGCTCTAACTAAAAAGAATATGTCTTTTTCCTTTTTAAAATTTACTGTACAAATGCAACAGAGTACTTGCAACAAAATACTTACTTTTAGATAAGAAATTAAGTAAGTCTTTGCTTCTATATTCTACTTCTTGACAGGATCTAAGCCAGCCTTAAAGTGCACTTAACTCTTTGCCATAATACCACAAGAAATAACAAAAATGTTGGAAGAATCAAATACAGTAAATTTGGACAACAAATTTCATTATCATGCAGATGGCACCCGCACTTTGTTGGAATAAGAGATTCCCTTCAAATGTTCACCTAGATACTTTATACTTAAAAAAAACCCTCTTCTATCCAGTTGAGGTATTATTTATCCCTAATACCTATGTAATACCTAGTACTTACTAAATATGAAATTTCATAATCAGTATTTTCAAATAATTTAAGAAACCTATCATTACATTGAAATATGTATAAAGCATCAGTAAATATTCTGTCACTTTAATATAAAAGTTTCAGGGTTGGTAACAAAACTGTTCTGAAAACCATCTGGCTTGTTAAATATTAGCTAGTATATTATAGTTAGTCATTAAAGCCATAAAAAGTGCTGAGTAACCAGTAGCTACACTGAATAACTTGCAGTGAATCATTCACAACATATTTAAATCAAGTGAACCTGAAATACCAACCTATGTTAAATAGGTGTATCCTGAACAATGTTTATAAAAATATTTTTCACATGAAAAGAAAAAAAAAAAAAAAAAAAAAAAAGGTTTTTCCTCACAGGATTAGTAGGCATATGAAAACACTGAAAATAAAGTTTCTTAGAAAGTTAGCAAAAAAAAATTAAATTGGAATTCAGGTCTCCTTTTTCCTTGTCTGAAACTATGGCCAATATGCCATATGCTTGTTAAACATTTCCTAATTGGCTCCATAACAATTCACTTAGCTACTTTAGGTTTCACAATGCCCATTTCCTCAAATGGTTCCATTTTTACATCATAAATATATAAAAGCAAGATTCTTCAGGACAAGCCAAGATCTTTGAAAATAGCTTGTCTGGCCTGGGAGAACTGTAATATTATCTCATTCTGCTTTCGTAGATAAAAAATGTAGTCAAGTTGGGTTCTGAGACCAAATTTAGCCCTTCAATACATCCAGGATGAATAAGAGATAGTAACACACCAAATAACAAAACAAGATTCTATTCCGTTTATCCTTACTAAAAGCATTTAAACTTCATTTCTCACTGTACATTTTTTTAAAAAAACTAAATGTATTAAAACAGTATAAACTAAAAATAAAAGTATAAAAAATCAAATATTTTATACTTACTGAATAAGGAGGGGTAGGCAGTGAAATTTTAGAAATAAGCTTTAATATGTGCCCATTTCTTTTATGAATAAAATGAAAAATAGAAGTATTAATAATTACTGAGTTATTTTCATCCAAATGTTCACATAGAGGAAATGGATGTGGTAAAGGCACACGAGATTCGACCTCATAAATGTCTTCATCTTGTTCTTCCAACCATGAGCCACTGAGTTTGACAGTTGCCAAATAGGTCCTGTAAGAATCCATTCTAGGAGATGCAGCTGCCAATGTTCCTTATTTATCAGTTTTCCATTACATTAAAAATTCTTTTTAAGTTTATCAAGACATACCATAGCAGTATAAAAATTTCTTTTTAGCACTATCCAATAAACATTATAAAGCTAATTCATAAAAAACTGAACCAAAAAAGAAAAACCCCACAAACCTAAAAAAAACACCTAGATCTTTCAGTCAACAACAAAATGAAACAAAAATAAAAGCAAGCAAACAACTTTTAAACTAGATGAACTAAATCCTTGAAGAATGAAAGAATAAAAATATAAATATCAACCTGGCTGAGCAATAAAACTGCTTTCAGTATCAAATATGTCTGTGAAATAAATAACCCTTCCAAGCCGATCCTGGCAGGGAAGGTCAAGTTTTAAATCTCCATAGTAGCAGTCTTGAGAAATGCAGTTGCAACATTATCTCCCTTGTTCTTGTTGCTTCACTCAATTCAAAAGTAAAACCTCTTCTGAACTGAGCTATTCAAATAGCCTTTCACACTGCGCCAAAGGATTCTAGTCAGTGTCCCCTGAGGAAAAGGTCAGAACAGAGGGTGTGGTTTAATGTCTTTACCTATAGGTACTCTGACAGGTGGAATGTGAATTACTACGCCCACAAACAGGCCTGCCTAACAGGATTCAAGTTCCATGTAAGAGCTTTGAAAAGGGTATTTAGATAAGTTATAATGCTTCTGAGATAAGCTAGTGTTTTTCCATCCCATTAAAATTTTTGTTTAATTTAAAAATGTGAAACCACATTACCAATGAGTTCTGCAACTAAATGAAATAATCATAATTATTTCTGGAAAACTAAGTACTTCTTTTTGATATTTTCTTAGAAATAATACTCATTCTTTTAAGCAGTTACTAGAATACAGGGTGGGGTAAAGCAGTTTTACAGTGTGAGTACACAGAGTTTATTCTTGTATTATTATTTATTAATTATTGTATTATTTTCCTTACAAACAACAATAATCCTATTTTTGTCCCACCCCTGTATAGATAGTCCAGTTATAACCTATTTCCACATTGAATTGTTTATAGAGTGAATATTAACAAAAAAAAACACACCTCTTTTGAAAAGCTACATAGTTGGTAATTATATCACATAAGATACACTACACTCTTAACTAAAACTTAAAAGCACAAGTTGTACATAATAGCCTTCTTGTAGCTCAAAAAAACCTGGGCAATAGTGAATAAAGCAGCTACTCAAAGTTTTAAAAGATGAGCAACTTACTTTTCAATGAAAAGATCCTCAAAAGTGAGAGTTGTTTTTAAATAAGTGAAAAAACTTTTATTGCGGTGCCTTTTCTCTATCTAGTAACTAAATATTCTAAACCCATAAAACTTTTATCTTTAATGGAAAACCCCATATTAAAGCAAGGCGGTATTATTAACAAAAATCCATCTTATAGCTGTTTTCACCACACAAAATTGTTAGAGGAGCCAATACTCAAGGCTAATAATTAGAGCAGAGAAAATGAGATTTTTCTACAGAAAGCCCAGAATCTACAGGGAGATGGTTTGTGGCAAGGAAGGGGCAGCTGCCTCTTACAATTCTGGATTAATTAATGACACATTTCTTATGTGAACCCTCCCGTTAGTTGTCTGAACATCTGTACAAGATGGAGACCTAATCCTACCACTGCTGCAGCTAAATGTGACATTACTGGGATTCAGCAGAAAAAAAATCATCAGCATTATGGCCACTCAGCCTTATGAACTGGTGGGACTCATGCTGAGCATGTGAAATACCTCTCAAAATACTCTTTCTTGGCTCCCTTTGCAAATTACAGTTTATTTGGATACTCTGGTGTCCAATTTATCTTATTTGAAGCAAAAACAAAGCGCTGAAAGTAAGAAGTATCCCTTTATAAATAGAAGCATTTAGGTCAAGATAAGAACTAACTACAAAGGAAAGAGAGAAAACACCAGGGAGGAAAACAAGACTCAAGAAAGTAGTAGATTAAGATTCAGAATGGGACAACAGCCCTTGTAACGACAGGATGTTACCTGACAGCATATATATTCACGTTCAGAAAGGTGATCCGGAATTAAAATAATCCAAATCATAGCCCCCAACCCACTTTTGAAAGCATGTAAAACTTGTTTCCATCCATGTAAACACACACACACATTTATGTGTCAGTGGTATCTCTTTGTAACTAAGAATAAAGGTCAAGGTTAAGAAAGTAACCACCAAAAAACACAGTAGAATTAGGGGGGAAAAGACTCAAAACAGCAGTCAAGATGATTTAGGAGAGGGGCAAATAGCTCTCCTAACAACAGTATATAAACTGTGATAGATTATAAACTAATATCCAGAAAGAATACTCTGAATTAGAATAATTCAAGATATATATGTATGTGAGTGTGTGTGTGTGTGTGTATTTAATTTTAGAAAGCACATAAGACACTTTGAAATAAAAAAGTTAAAATGACTTCAATTATTTAGGACACCCCTTTAATTATCCAGACTAGTTCATTATCTCCAGGTTTCAGATAATCAAGATTTTAATGTATATTTGAAGACTTAATTTGTGGTACAGTTATGTTTCCCCAAACTAAGTAGTTTGTACAAACTAGGTTATTTGTACAACTTCAAGCTATTTAACCTTTCCCCCCAGAACTATTTCCATCAAATTGTAAAATATTTCTGTTGTTCTCCTTTGGATTTTTATTTACTTATTTCTCTAATGATAATGAATACTGGATATAATACCCCAACTAATGCTTATAAAAGCACATTGGGGACAATGCTAATGGCAAAATGTTTCAACAAAAACATGACAAAACAAAATCCTAACTTGTACTACTGCTTCATCCTCAGGAAAAGTCTCTTTTTTTGAGAAAATATAGAAACATGAAGTTTAGGACCCACCATTCTTTAAAATAATAATAAATTCAAGAGAGTTGCCTACAATAACAATCACTCCATGAGAGTACATTCTTTATTCATTCATTTCTTCCAAGGACTTAGGAATCTCTTGGTAAATAATCTTCTGTGGCTCTCAATAGTATCTCTGGGTTCTGAAAACTTTGTGAAAGACTATTCCTACAGAACAGACTGATTTCTATTTTCACCTGACCCCAACAATCAAGACTCTGAAGCCACACTCTCAAAGATAATGTTCTACAGAACCACAGAGAGACTACTGAATAAGGAGTAGGTTAAAGAAATTTATCTTTCTAAGGGCTTGAGGATAGTCTCTAAGTCCTTTTCTTAATATTATAATGAAAGCTATCATAAATAGGAAACTGCAGTGGGCTGAATATAAGCCCAATTTTATAGTAGCCTGTTTGGGCAAAAGAGAAGTTTAATCCATCATAATAAATGTATTATTATATGGATTTGGACATACCACTGGGCAAGTCACTTGTCAAATCAAATACATAAAGTAAAATACTACAACAATAGATATTATGAAATCAGCCTATAAGGCAGATGCCCTGATAGTAAGAAAATGCTTACTAGTTATTTTATTTTTAATTATTTAAAAAAACATTTTTATTGATTTTTTTGGGGGGGGTAACATTGGTCAATAATCTGTCATAATGAACATATAGGTTTCAGGTGTGGGTTTTTATGTTACAAGATCTATATATTGCAGTGTGTGCCCACCACCCAAAGTCAAATCTTCTCCTGTCACTATATATTAGAGAGAGGAAGGGAAAGGGAGAGAGGGAGAGAGGGAGAGACAGAGCAAGAAAAACATTGATTGGTTGTCTCACTCATGTGCCCAAACCGGGGATCAAACCTGCAACCTGGGTATGTGCCATGACTAGAAATCAAGCCCAAGACTGTTTGGTACAGGGCTGATGCTCTAGCTACTGAGCAGCACACCCCGGCCAGGACCCAGTTCAACATTTTAAAAATAAATAAGTGAATTTACTTCATTTTAATAGAAAATAATTTTTAAAATTCTGCATAGAGTAACTTAAGAGACAACTATCATACATGGTATATAAATTTTATAGACAGAGAACATTGCAATTTGTTATAAATACCTTGCTTTAAAAATTTCTATAAAAACTAGAAGCCCAGCACACGAAATTGCGCAGCCCCACCCACCCATGCGGCCTGGCTGTGCTCACAGCCCCACACACCCGCACACACAGCCCTGCCGACCTGCACGCGCCTCGCTGCGCTCACAGCCCCACCCACCCGCGCCGGTCTTTAGTCATTACGGCGTTAGGGCCACAGTCCTTTTATAATATTGATATTATTTTAATGTAGAAACTGTCCTACACTCTAATTTCCTAACAAGAGATAGTCTGAAAAGTGAAGTAATCAATTCATATTTGTGAAAAGGATGTGAAAATCATGTAAAGAAATTGTAGGTCTGATTTGTTCATATTATAATAGTAATGTTATGACATACTAGAGCATATAGTTTGTTTTTGGGATAATATATACTATTCCTTCAAATGAATTATATATATTATACTGGAATATTTCATATAATGGTGAAGTTAAAACCTCTTTTGGTATAAAAAAAGTAACATGTAAGAGTTTAGAAAATCTGAAAATTAAAACAACATTCAATTTTAGACCTAGAATAATCTGTCAGCACATTACATTTTATCACCTAAAAAGAAGACTATGGATACCAGTGTTGGTTGTCACAAAGACAACCAATTATTATTATTATTTTTAAAGTTTTAAATCTACTTTAGAGAGAGAGGAAGGGAGAGAGAGAGACATGGATGTGAGAGAAACATTGATCGGTTGCCTCCCACATGCACCCTGATTGGAGATCAAACCCACAATCTACACATGTGCCCTGACTAGGAATGGAACCACTGACCTTTTGGTGAATGGGACAATGCTCAAAGAACTGAGCAACACTGGCCAGGGCAAGATAACCAATTATTGACAGGGAGCCTAACTAAATTTCTGGACTGTAGAGAGAAATCATTTAGTTGTTCCTTGGCTTAAAAGAAAACCTACTACAAACTCAGTATATATTAGTAATATAAGGAGGTTACCTGACTACTGGTTTCACTTATGGCTTCCAGGAGTTTTTCAACTGCTGCTTGTAGTCGAGAGCTAATATTCAGCATAAGTTCTTCATTTTCAGGATCTATTTCAGTTCCAGCAAAACCACTCCTCATGAGCCGTTGTGATAGCTCTGTTCCTTCTTCAGTTACTTTTGACCACACGCTACTGTCATTTCTTGGCATATCACCTCCAGAATAAGATGGTATAGACTCATCTGTAACTAGAGCAATATTTTAAAGGCATAAATAAATTATAATTGATAATTATAATTAAACAAGTTTACAAAATAAAATAAACACTTGACATCATTGAAACTACGAAGGTCTTTTAACAACAATGCAACAAAATAAAGTAGACTAATACAGAATATTATTTGATAACCAAATAGGTAAAAATGAGAAAGATAATGTTATGCTAATAGGGTTTTGCAGAAATTAGTATTTGGGTTATTTAGCACTTTTTTCTTTGATAAAAACTTTTAAAACAACCTCCAACAGATATTTACTAACTACCTACCATGCAGGGTTTACTAAGTAATGGAAATATAAAGTGATGATAGCTGGATCCATCCTCAAGGAGTTTACATACAGTATAAGAAGAAAATAAAAATATATACACCCACATGAAAAGCAAAACAGTGTACAATAGGTTGTTTCAGATGGAAGGACAGAAGTGCTTGATTTGGTCTGCAGCAGACCCTTTGATTTCTGAGCACACTGGGCAGCGTCACCTACTTCAGCTGGGCCATAAAAGGGACCGAGATCTTTTTGCAGCTTGCTACTTTTATAAGCAATATACTTACCGGGAAGAGGTTAGACTAATGAGCAGTTCTAATTTAAATATGGACTTATGCATAAACATTATTCTTATTTATTATGTAAAGAAAATTGAGTTTACTTGGGCAGAAGATAAGCTTTGGAAGTATTTAAACTAAAATAAAAGAATAGATTATCCATCACTGCCATGGAATACAGTACTGAATGTGGCAACAATAATAAAACCCAACAATGAAATTTCCTGAAGAGGAATCACCTATTCTTTTATTATACACCAGAGGCCCAGTGCATAGATTTGTGCACTGGTGGGGTCCCACGGCCTGGCCTGCACCCTCGCAATCTGGGACCCCTTGGGGGATGTCAGACTGCTGGTTTGGGCCCGATTCCCGCAAGCCAGGCCGAGGGACCCCACCGGTACACAGATTCATGCACCGGGCCTCTAGCATGCATATAAGATCTTTGGTTAATCTCTTCCTGCCCTCCCCTTCCCCTTTTCCCTCTGAGATTCATCAGTCTTTTCCATGTTTCCATGCCTAAGCGTTGAACATCTGTCTCCTGGTGGTCAGTGCACATCATAGCTACCGGTTGAACGGCTGCTTAGGCTTTTATATATATAGACTAGAGACCCAGCGCACGAAATTCATGCGGGGGGGGGGGGTGTCCCTCAGCCCAGCTTGCACCCTCTCGAATTCTGGGATATCCCTCTCACAATTCAGGACCACTGGCTCCTAACCTCTTGCCTGCCTGCCTGCCCGATCACCCCTAACCACTCTGCCTGCCTGATCACTCTTAATTGCTCATCTGTCTGCCTGATCGCCCCTAACTAACTCTGCCTGCCTGCCTGATCGCCCCTAACCACTCTGCCTGCCTGCCTGATGCCCCTAACCGCTCACCTGCCTGCCTGCCTGATCACCCCTAACAGCTCGCCTGCCTGCCTGATCGCCCCTAACTGCTCACCTGCCTGCCTGGTCACCCCTAACTGCCTCTGCCTCGGTCCCCACCGCTGTGGCTTCGTCTAGAAGGATGTCCGGAAGGACGTCTGGAAGGTTGTTCAGCTGTCTGGTCTAATTAGCCTATTTGGCTTTTATTATTATAGATAGGGCATATTTCTTATCAGTAATTGTATGAAGTTAACAAATTAAAAGCACAGGAAACTAATTTTCAAAATATGTGGAATTAACATTCACTTTGAAATAGTACAGCCAGAAGAATAAGAGCTATTTATTAAAAAATCTTGCTAATGTAGCTTATGCCACACTGAGTTATCTTAATCTCATGTACTAACAATATCAGATGCAGTTTCAGACACAATATCTGAATTCAGCACAATTCAGTATTTACTAAGCATTTCTTCTGTATAAGTCACTGGCTGAAAAGTGCAAAACTGCATTCTAGGAAATGATTTTAAATGTTTGCTATTACACAGCTTTATCTAGTTCTTGGAGTAAGAGTTAATACAATTTTCACTTTGTATTTTTATTCCAAAAATTAAAAAATAAACAACAACTAGACTGGTATTTACTTATATTATTCCAAATATTTAAAATGGAATGTCTTAATAGGGATATTTTATACATATTTATGAGCTCAAATGATGCTGGCATTCGAAATTAATTCAGATAAAGCGCAGTATAATGTATATCAAATTAAAGTACTCTAGAAAATAAATGATGTTTTTAAAGAAGCTATGGAAGCAAGAAATATTAATGGCTTACAACAGGTGTTTAAAAAAATATTTATGGCCCAGCCGGCATGGCTCAGTGATTGAGCATGGACCTATGAACCAGGAGGTTACGGTTCGATTCCCAGTCTGGGCACGTGCCTAGTTGTGGGCTTGATCCCCAGTGTGGGGTGTGTAGGAACCAACCAATCAATGATTCTCTCTCGTAATTGATGTTTCTCTCTCTCTCTCTCCTTCTCCCTTCTTCTCTGAAATCAATAATAATATATTTTAAAAAGATACTTATGTTGTATAGTTGGTTACTTTACCTGAGGAATTAAATTCATTCTAGTGACTTTTCTTTCTAATGGATAGAGAACATGACAAGTCTGAGGAAAAAGAATAATCTGATGGAAAGTCAAGGCTTTATGGGGTGAGAGTATGTGGAGAAGTGAGGATGAGGTAAGGGGAAGAGAAAAAGAAGGCAGCTGGAAAGTAGGCTGGATCTAAGTTGTGAATGGTCTTACCTTTCATAGGAAACTGGGTTTTCGCTATTAATAATGGGGAGGTAAATACTTTTTTTGAGCAGGAAGATAATATCCAATCTGCGAATTAGGAAGCAAAATGCAGAGGAAGGACTGGAGAAGAAGAATTTGAATGGAAGGCTATTTCAATTGCCCAGATGAGAAGTGTTGAAGACATGAAATAAGGTGAAGGCAGTTGGGTGGAGGCTGGGTAGAGGTGGGCAAAGGAGGAAAATGGGGGGCTTCTGTAATACTGTCAACAATAAAAATAAATTAAAAAAAAAGATGCAGGAAGATTGGGCACAGGTTGGAAAAGACAACGTGTAAGACAAGGGAGGAAGGAAGTAGTAAAAAGATGACTCTGGATTTCTAGCTTACTTGAGTCTTAGATGACAGAAGACTCATTACTGAGAAATCAGGAGAAAGTATATAGTGTAATCATGAAAAATAAGTCTGAAGTGTTAATGGACTATGTAGAGGAGAAGTCAACTTTTGGAAATTTGGGTCCATAGAGATTTAGGAGTCACCTGTAGAAAGGTGACAGTCAAAATCTTAGAAGTGGGTACATTTATTTTAGGAGCAATATTCACTGAAAGAAGTAGGACAAATAAAGTTGGAGCCTCTGTATATCATAAGCTAACCAAAGAACCTGTGTGAAAAAAAATCAGAGGAAGACAGGAGCGATATTCCAGGAGACGAGAATGTTTCAAAAAGGTACAGATTTCAATGTCATTTGTCTAGAATGTCAAATAGGACAAGGACTGGGAGATGGCACTGGATTTGACAACTGGGTGGCCACTGTTGTCCTCTGAGACAGCAGCTTTGGTACTGTAGGAACAGAAACCAATGCTAGTGGAGGTAGGAGCCAGTCTAATCTCTCATCAAATCTGTTGAGGTTTACCTTGAGATGGGAAAGCAAAGCTGGGAAAAACCAACACATACTTTTCTTTTTTCAGAGGGAAAAAAGTGGTAAGGAGAAGATTGAAGATACTGTGTATTACATGGAGCAAATCTCAAGCACAAAATAACAGAGGATATATAAAACAAACATGACTTATAAAAGGCCACTGAATGTTAATTTTTTAAAACGTATAATGAACAAAGTAGATATTAATGTACCTAGAAAAAATGGAGATATCAACTAGCTTAATGTATTTTATTAACATTTTGAAGATATAAACAAAAATAATCTGAGTATGTTCCAAAGAATAAATAAAACTTTGTTTATTCCCATGAAATAAAGGAGTGAGAAAGACATCAAGCTTATACTTTATTTGTAATAATTAGTTTTGAGGGGAAATGAGAGAATAATATAAATCAACAGGGCAATTTCATAAAATGCCAACAGAAATTTCCGAATAGTCAGTTTGGTGTATAGATTCATGATTTCAGATATGTGAACTGTAGGGCGCGGCTATAGGGTTAAGCCTCGGACTGACCTGTTGGCAAAGCCACAAACAAGTCCCAGCTTAGAGGGCACAGTCCTCTTAGCATAATTAGGCTTGACCTTATGACTCTCCCTAGATGTTATCTGGGAAGCTAATGGGCTGAGGGAGATGTAGCAAGGGCTGCCAAAACAAGTGAAACTCACAAGAACATTGTAACTATGGTGACCACTACCTTGTTTACCTCTGGCTATAAAATAAAGGCTCAGCTTGCCTCTGGTTTTTCTCTGTGGCCTCATCCAGGCACAGGAAGATCCACCTAGACCCAGCTTACTCTCTTTGTCTGTCATTTCTTCATCCTTCACCGCCCTCACTCAGGCTTGTGAACCCTTGGCTGAGCTGGCTTGGCACAGTGAACCACTCATCTGTGTCTTAAAATTAGCAGATAATGGCCCAGCTGGCATGGCTTAGTGGTTGAGCGCTGACCTATGAGCCAGGAGGTCACAGTTCCCTTCCTGGTCAGGGCACATGCCTGGGTTGCAGGCTCGATCCTCAGTGTGGGGCGTGCAGGAGGCAGTCAGCTTATTAATAATTCTCTTTCATCATTGATATTTCTCTCTCTCTCTCCCTCTCCCTTCCTCTCTGAAATCAATAAAAATATATTTTAAAAATAGCAGATAATGATTATTCAAAAATCCTTTAGTTATTTACTTTATGGATTATACCATGTTCATTCCATACACATAAGCAGCTTCTCAGGTTAAAGCAGGGTGGGTGATTAATAGAGCATTTCTCTGCCCCAATGGCCTTCAGAAGATCTCTATGGCTCTAATTGGAAACCACTGACTCGAGTTGGACTCTCACACCTGACAGATGAAAAAACTCAACTGAAGCCCCGGGAGACTAAGAGATTTGCTCAAGGTCACAGTGAGCTAGATCAAGAATCAAGGGCTTCTAGTTACTAATCCAGTATTCTTTCCAAAATGAAGTGGCAGCAAATGAGATTTGATTTTTGGCTTCCTAAGGGAGGGTGTATACATTTGACTGGTGAACCATCACAGTGCAAGCCTCAAGGAAAGTTTTCTTTCAACACATTCTGGGAGAACTAATTTTTATGAACTAGTCTAATATTCACTCAAGTTTAAGTGATTTCATATTGGCTCAAAATGTCCCTTCAATTTCATAAACTAGGTTATTCTTATGAGGAAGCAAACATTAAAAAAATCAATTACTTGTTTTTTTAGAGTTAACAAGTCCATACATGTTTAAAATCTAAACAAGTTCAGACATGAAGACTGAAAATAGATCACAAGTGCTACCTATAACCAAAGTCATAAATAAAAATGGAAAAGCAGAAGTTGCTTCATAATCAGATTAAGAATGAACCTTTTTCTGTTATATAAGACAATAAATATTTTGAAAGTCAGAAATGCAATAATGCATCCTTAAAATATGAAGGAAGGTCAGAAATAATTCTTACATATGAAACACTGTGTCAATATTTCAATGCCAATATTTTCTTCAAAGTTTATGAGAAAATTAAATGATAAATTCTATTAATTCAATACTTCCTTTGAGACAGGTCAGTAAAGAAGCTAGGAAAATTCCTTGGCAAGTGAAATGGGGAAACTGAGACACCTGAACGAACTGGTCAACCAATTTAAATCCAGATAATAAGTAGCAAGGTCTTATTTACACATTTTAGACCAAACTGGGGCAGACCCGCCTTGGTCAGGTCCCTCTTTGGTGACATTCTTTGAAGGTGAAACGGACCAGAGGATGACCCTAACCACTCTATATGCTCATTTTGATGCATCAGCACATTAAAGGACACACCTGTAAAGCTGATGAACATTTTATTGAGATCCTCCTGAGACCTCCCCTAAAATTCCCACCTTTAGAAAACAGATAAAAACCCTTAAGACAAAGGACCCAGCCTGGGTACTCTCTAGAGCAGTGGTTCTCAACCTGTGGGTCGCGACCCTTTGGGGGTTGAACGACCCTTTCACAGGGGTTGCCTAAGACCATTGGAAAACACATATATCATTACATATTGTTTTTGTGATTAATCACTATGCTTTATGTTCAATTTGTAACAATGAAAATACATCCTGCATATCAGATATTTACATTACGATTCATAACAGTAGCAAAATTACAGTTATGAAGTAGCAACGAAAATAATTTTATGGTTGGGGGTCACCACAGCATGAGGAACTGTATTAAAGGGTCGCGGCATTAGGAAGGTTGGGAACCACTGGTCTAGAGCATGCCTGCACTTTCTTTCTTTAGGTGTGCATCTTTGCTTTCTTTCTCCTAAGCTCCAAAACAAAAAACCCCAGTACATATCACTTAATAGATCTAAAAAAAGACTACCATATCATTGTTAAACATAAAAAACAAAGACTAAGTAATTAAATGATAAACATTATAACCAATGATACTAAAAACAGCAAAATTCTTATCTCTGCTATAATATTGTACACACTGTATTTCTTAATTTTCCCTCTTATATCTTAATATTGCTCTTTCAGAATCTTTTAAATAATTAAAATTTTAAAAGGCTTAATCCATTCAAGTGCACATAGAGTGGTTTTAAGTAAAAATTAAGTACTATGAGTTTATCTTGCCTTGAATTGAAATCTCAGTATCTACTTCACTAGACTGTGAATTGCTCTAAAGCAGAGGGCATAGAGAAACTGCTCAATAAATGTTTATAGAATTTGTCTGATAAGAACTGCTTAGAACTAAAAAGCGACTGTGTTATTGGCTATCTTAAAGTAGGAAGCAGACATATTTAATCTATAAAGGGGTATGTAGATGTAACCCTGCAAGAAAATAGATCAGATGTCCTTGCAGATCTGCTTTCTCATAGAAAAGGAACATAAACACAATCCTCTGTGCTTGCATTAAATCACCAGCTTATTCCTTTTTATAACTATGAGAATACTGCTCTGAAGAGAGTTTGCTGTCTTTTACTAAATGCTCTTTCCTGAGCATTTCAGCAACCACCTTGAAAAAGGTGTAAGAGAACTGCTACCAAAGAAAGCACAAAGTATTTTGTACTCTACAGAACATTCCTCAGAGTGTGTCTTTTTTTTTTTTTTAAATATATTTTATTGATTTTCCACAGAGAGGAAGGGAGAAAGATAGAGAGTCAGAAACATCGATGAGAGAGAAACATCGATCAGCCGCCCCCCGCACATCCCCCACTGGGGATGTGCCCGCAACCCAGGCACATGCCCTTGACCGGAATCGAACCCGGGACCCTTCAGTCCGCAGGCCGACGCTCTATCCACTGAGCCAAACCGGTTTCGGCGAGTGTGTCTTTTGAATATAGTTTAGTTTAGGTCTTAGCAGAATAGCAAATCCCCCCTCCCAGATGATTAAGTAAAAGCTGTTTATAAAATAACTTTCAAAAATGCATAATTTGATAAACACTCTTACAAAGAAACCAAGAAAATACTACCTAATTCTTTCATATATATCAAGTTTCATTTGAAGAAATAAAATAGCCCCTGATTGAGAGCTTAGAGTAAAGTTGATTAGAAAAATACTTCTCACAACGTTTGATAAGAATGAATTTGAAAGCAGTTTTAAAATATAGCATTATTTCAGGTCTTATTACTAAAAGCAGCTTTTAAAATTATCTTTGACTTTGAGTTGTTTTATATTAATTTTACTTAAAGTTCCAAATCAAGTTTTTTCTGCACTTAGAAACATGCAACTGGCCAACTTGTAATTAGGCGAACTTTCTGTTAGTGGCATGGATAATTTCCTTCTCACATGAAATTTAAACAGAACACTCTCAAAAACTGCATAAACTGGCATTTTTAGAATGTCAGCCTCTAACTGGGGAGAAATGATTAGTTGTGGCATGGAAGTGAAGCATGGGCTTGATCTTCTGATCCAAGAGCCAGACTATTTCTCTTCACTTGACAAAAACTTTCTCCCCTTCTAATTTCCTGACTCCCTCTACAGTAAGAAACAAAAAATAGAAAAATAGGAGAGACTGGAGGTCAGCAATATGAAAGTAAGAAATTCAAAGAAGAGCCTAACCCACACAGCTGAAAAAAGGTAGGAAGGCAGCTATGTCATGTCAAGACCTAATTTCTGGATCCACACATATTCTGCCATATTTCACACCACTTTTCCAAAAGGAAGAAATAGTGTAACAGAGGATTGTTCAAAGATAAATTTAAACCTTGAATTTCTTATAAAAACTTTCTTCTAATCATATCAACAGATGTGTGAAACTGTTGTTTGATTCTTAAAAGCTCTTTATTTCTGATCTCTCCTTTATTTATAGGGTGGATGCAAGATATTGCCTAAACCTCCTGGTTACTGGTAAGAATCCTGAGTGGTGATGTAAAATTTTTCTTTTATTAGTGGTAAAATTAAACATCCTCTGATTTATGTAGCACAGCAGTAACCCTGAGTATATATAATGACAACTCTAAGACACCACTTGTAAATGCTATACAATAATGGTGTTTTGGGAACAGTGGCTCTAAAGCATTTGTGTTTGGAGGTCTTTTTGTTGGAAAACCACTTTATTTTCAATACATAGCAAAGTGCCTTGAACTCTAAGATTTACTGATGATGATAATAACAGTTTCAACAGAATATAAAGCTAGTACCTCCTGTGTGTTCCTCATGAACACGCGACTTTATAGGTGCTTCTGCTTCTGACCTCCATATCAGGTTGGCAGGTGACTGGCCTTTACTAGATCTATCCAGAATACCAAGGACATGGCGGCCAATTGTTTCTTCAACAGCCGCTGTTGTCTTTACAACTTCTAAGAGGATCTTCAGAAGTCTGTTATTAGCTTTCTGGAGTGCATACCTGTAGAGATAAAGAAACATTTATTAAAATGTTAAATCTTCTAAAAATCAAACAATTTGCTTATGTCTCCAAAAAAGTGAACTACAAAATATCTGACTTGAAAAATAAAGTATCAGAAGATCCTCTCTATTAAAATAATATGCAATAGCACCTACAATGAAGTGCTTTTTAAAAAAAAATTCTTTTATGCATTTAAAAATTTCCAGATTAAAAAAAAATTTAAGGAGATGCAAAAGTTGTGGTAGTACCCAACCCAAGTATATGTAAGTTACGAGATGGTAATACCACTCATGGTTATTCATATATGTTTTACATTGTGCCAAAGAATACATTTTAAAATGTAATTTTAAAAATCCACTGGAAAAAATTGTGTATTTATATATCTTAATTGTGATGATCTAGTTGGTTATATTGGCATCGACCTATTTTTAAAAGGGTCTACTGTGAAATTTCACTATATATTAACACCAGAGGGAATATCATAGGCCAGTGGTCGGCAAACTCATTAGTCAACAGAGCCAAATAGCAACAGTACAACGATTGAAATTTCTTCTGAGAGCCAAATTTTTTAAACTTAAACTATATAAGTAGGTACATTGTTATTAACTTAATTAGGGTACTCCTAAGGCTTAGGAAAAGCCACACTCAAGGGACCAAAGAGCCGCAGTTTGCTGACCACGGTCACAGGCCATTATATCTACTCCAGAGACAGAAATTTCTCAAGTTACATATACCACCCTCATTTCAACCAGTAGAAGGAACCTAGTTTCAGCCAAATGATATTAATGTGTGTTTCTCTTTTATAAAAACTCTTATTTAAAAAGAATCAGAAAATACTGCTAACCATCCACCAAAATATCTCAGACTCAGAGATATCACTATTAAACATTTTAACACCTATCTTTCTAGACTTTCCCCCCCATCTCTCTCATACATATATTTTAAATGGAATTATCCTGGACAAACTACTTTGGTAAGCTTTCTATTTTGCTTAACATTAACATCTTTCCATGTCAAGAAATATAAAGCCAGAAATGGTGATTCAGAAGATGTTCTGATGAACCAACCTTCTGGACTAATTAAACAATTCTCGTGTCTTAACAGCTTAATTCAACAAAAGTACTGCAGGGGCAAACTTTATATTTCATACGTGTAGACAAAATAAGAGAATTTCATGGAAAAGATCCTCTGCCTTAACACAGCTTTCTCTCTCAGTTTCATACTGAACGACCACCAATAATCAGGTTAAAGGATATCTGTTTTCACAGGCACATGACATAACTATTTTAAGACAAGGTAATAAATGCATAATTTTTCCTTTAGTATTTGTCAAGTGAACAGGCAGATCTATTTTTGCACCTAGATCAAGTTCTCTGCTTACATAAGCAAGGATATTAAAAATAAAACTAAATAATTTAGTTAGTAGAGTAAGTCAAGGGTTTTATTTCTTTAACTTTTCCTGAAATTTTGTTCAAGCCCCAAATACCCCAAGACTAAAATATTTTGAAAACATTTCTATATAAGATAAATAATTAAAATTAATATGATGGCAAAAAGAAATGAATATGAATACTAATTTATCAGCACTCACCACAAAAATCCTAATAAACACTGCATAATTTAAAAAATATACCTAATTGAGATAAAATTACTTTATCTCAATTACAAAATAAACATTTATTTTATAATTATAAAATAAACATGTTGTTTATTTTATATTGCCATGGTAGCTCTAATTTTCATACACTGTCTTTCTTGTTTGAGTTCCATACTGACTGTGTTCCATACTGATGATCCAATGGGGAAGCCAAAATCTTAGGGGCCAAATTCCTCCATGCAAGCTGAGGAAGGAGGTTAGGAGGACACAAAGGGTTGACAATCACAGAAATTAGAAAAGGAGGAAATTAAATTAGTAGATATTAGTTTTAATTTAAAATTAAAGAAATTGTTTTCATTTGAATAAAACAAATTTTAAAATATTGTGCTTAAAATCCTTAATATTAATTGGGATAACTATTCTCATTTATATTTTACATTTTTATACTAACTTCTACAAAAATCAAAGTAAGGAAAAGTTTTGTTAACATCAGATCATTAATTTGTTCCTCTGTAAAACTGGGATATGGATGAAAAATTCTCATGTGGCCCAGCCAATGTGGCTCAGTAGTTGAGCGTCGACCTATGAAACAGGAGGTCATGGTTCCATTCCTGGTCAGGGCATATGCCTGGGTTGCAAGGCTTGATCCCCAGGAGGGCCGTGCAGGAGGCAGCCAACCAATGGTTCTCTCTCATCATTGATATTTCTATCTCTCTCTCTCCCTTTCCCTTCCTCTCTGAAATCAATAAAAAATATTTTTAAAAAAGTTCTCATCTGTTATGCAGTAAATAATGCATGAAAGCTACATGTGGACTACCATACTTAATTTTTTTTTCTCATCATGAACACACCAAGGGGTAGCTTATACTGAATTCATGTCCATCTAGTGAAGGAATAAAACCACAAATACAATTTTGTTTTTTTAGTATAAAAATGCCTTATGAGCAAAATAAAATTAATCCAAAAATGTTCAAATGATGCTGTAACATTTACTGAGTTAAGTATCTGATCAGTATCTGTTAAAAATTACTTTACATACAAAAAATTTAAGTGCTTGTCTATTTAAATGAACAGAAACTGTTACTCTTTACATACAAAATATAATGTACAAGTAAAAGAAATATACAAGATAAAAATAAGGACAAATATAATTTATAACATTGGAACAACTATTTTAATTCATTTCTGTGTTAAAAAAAATACACATTCTGTATACCTTTCATTGGACAGAACAGCAGGAGGCACATCTTCAAGTTTCCTGTCCAATTCCTTTTCTTTAAAGGTCTGTTCCTCAACTTCCCCTTGCTTTTCATTTTCCTCCTGTGTAAGTTTGTGTAAAGGTAGAGAGGACAAGATCGAAAGAAAACCTGTCATCTTGGAAATAGCATGTCATTCCTTTATACTGCTACAAAGTGAAACAGAAACCTTTACATGCAGAATAGATAATGTACAAAATAATATTTAACTATATTTTATTAAGAGATTAGCATTATCAAAAAAAGATAAAAGACTCTACAGATGAAAAAATTTCAGTAGGTTCAAGCTAATGCATGCTATAGTGCAACAATAAAGTATGTTAGCCTGCTCGGTGAGACGACAGTTGCTCCTAGCAATGTCAGATTCAAATTACTTACATAGAATGTAAGGCATCTTAACTCCACCTATCTTACATGTAAGCAATCACAAATATTTTAAGTGCAATGCCAATGAGGGACACATTTCACAACAACAACAAAGACAAACAAATCCTACTGCATTGTTGATCCATTGCTCCTAGATAGGTCAAAGTCCATACTACCTGTGTTTGCGTACTGCTGTTGCGCAGCTCACAACACAGCTTCTCTCTTCCAGCTAGAGACAGCTGCTTTAGTGCTTCCAGCTCCTCTAAAAGCACCCTCTCTCTCTCTGAAACCAGGTTTTCATTATCTATTGAGGATCTCTAAATAAGAAAAAAGGTCATGAGAGAATATTGTTTGCGACAGAAAATAAAGGCAGAAATATTAAGCAGGTTTTAACCCCCTGGGACCAATAGACCCTAGTTCTACCTATGATTCATATCCCATGATAAGGGGTTAAAAGCATTTATAAAGTTCAATGCAAAATTTGAAAGAACAAAAAACCAAAAAAACTAATTAAGCCTAAACATTTAGGAATTTATGCAACTGAAATATTATTTTATATGCCAATTTTGCATTGAAAATTCAGAAGTTTAACTTTACAAAATGCAATGAAGAAAAGCAAACTTAATTTTTCCAAATGATTTGTGAACTCCCAATTTCCTATTGTTTTATATTTGAAAGAACATATTAAGATTATTTCTTATTTCTCCTAATAGCTAAGTTTCCCAAATTAAATAAATGTTGTAGTAAGAACTTTTATATAAATATTTCTTGCTTTTCTGCAATGATTTTGAGAGTATATTATATATAGCAATTGATAAGAATCCAGCTCCCAAATACCAAGGAGTATGTAAATTTAGCCAAGAAAGGGATAAGAACGTTATGTAAATTTGCATTTTTCAAATCAAGAAGAGATGTTTCCCTGGACAAAGATCCAGAAACATACCACTTCAGATTTCTATTCGTGATTTAAAAGGCAGATTAAGGACAGATAAAGATAAACCTTGGAGAT
This sequence comes from Myotis yumanensis, assembly GCF_028538775.1. NCBI lineage: Eukaryota > Metazoa > Chordata > Mammalia > Chiroptera > Vespertilionidae > Myotis > Myotis yumanensis. The sequence continues at coordinate 46,647,760 of NW_027223760.1, read as the reverse complement.
GTTAATTGGTGACTCACAAAACTATATAAATAAATATGGGAAACTGAATATTAACTGCACCTCAGCACAAAAAATTTGGAATGATTAAGAAAACAACAACCTTGCAGCCCCTTTTCCAGTGCCTGCAAAGAAAGATAAATAAAATGGTAGGGACACAATGCACTCCAATGAGTCAGATCTCCCTGATAAGACCTAAGGCTGTTGTGCTGATGGAGTCTATTCCTGACATTAAATATTTGCATTTATTCACATTTTGGCAATAATTTTGACTTTTTAAAAAAAGCTTATATACATAATACTATTTTTATCAGGAAGAAAAGGGACTCTTAAGTCCCATACCTGGGCTAACTGTCTATTCAGTCTCTTAATCTCTTCTTGTAGCTGCTCCTGGTCTTCTCGCTGTCTCTCCATCTGGCGCATGTGCGCCTGCCTTAGCAGTTCTGTTGCCTGTTGATGTTCTTGGTATTGTCGTACAAGTTCCTGCCTCATATCTTCCAGTTGTTCTTCATTTAACATTAGCTGTCTAGAAGCATCCATGCTTGATACCAAAATCTCATCATGGATCTATAAGTTTTTAAAAAATCCGATCATAACACATGTTGTAGAAATTTGTCAGCATCAATATTTTAAATAAATATGAAAGCAATCCTATTAATCCCACAAAACATATGACTTTTTAATATACTTATTATAAACTAGAGGCCCGGTGCATGAAATTTGTGCACGGGTAGGGTCCCTAGGCCTGGCTGGCAATCAGGGCCAACCAGGGTCCCAGCCTCCCTGCTTCCTCCTTCCCTCACCACCCTGAGCATTGCCATCACTCGGTTCCTCCCCGCCTTCTCCTTCCCTCACTCCCTCAGCACCCCGCCGCCACCGCTGGTTGCCCGCCATGGTCTGCACCGCACCCTGGTGGTCAGCGCACATCATAGCGATTGATCGAACTCCCATTCTCCTGGTCGAACTTTCGAGGGGACACTTTGCATATTAGCCTTTTATATATAGAGATACTTTAAAAAGATACTTGTCTTAATTATAATTCTTAATCAATGTGAAGTTAGTTTATCACTATACATGTTACATATTCTCCAAAAATAAAAGTTATTTATCAGTTAATTTAGATGTAATCTAATTCTAAGGGAGAATAAAGATACTCAAGATTCCTTCCTTACTTAATGAAGCTAAAACTCATTATTCCTTTGACATTTTATAATGGGAAAATAATATAAATGTAATACTTATACTTTAAAATTAAATTTATAAAACATGAGAAATTTTACCTATTTAATTTATATTATGCAGTGATCATCACAATACTACGGGGAACTGCTTGATAAGAAACAATCTCCGATAAATTTTATTTGGAAATAAGTTTTATATTCCTCTCTCATAATCATAAGAAGTCAACTCCTTAAAGGGTTTCTACAAGTACTTAAATTTCTGAAGAGCTACTACTTAAACGATCATTTTGATTTTTCCGCCTTCAATAGTTGCTGGTAAATTAAAGGGATTTTCATGAATACCTCAGGAGTTTTGCACTATAGAAAGAGTTGGCAATTTTATTTAAATATGCCACTAACAATACATAACCTATCCTGAACATTAATCAAAAATTTGAATGTAGATAATTTTAAAAGAGGTAGAATTTATTTTGTTAATGGCACAAATAGTTGAGATATAGACAGAATTGATTCTCCATTAATGGATAGTAAAGAAAAAGAATCAGTATATACAGACTAGAATGCTTTAAATTGTTAGCTATTTTCTTGTGATAGTATCATATTAAATTAGGTAATATTAAATTTATTAATTCATATTGTCAAATTATAACATACTTAATCTTGAACTGCCTAAAACAAATTAATATAGATATAACTTAGATTTTACCATGCACAATGTGTTAAGACAAATAAGGATACTATGAACCAGACTTGTTTTATTTAATAATAATATTAAGTCATTTACTCATATACCTTAGAAGTAATAAAACACTTTCATCGTGTGAATCATAAGACTGGATTTCATACTTTCCTTTTCCATTATGCGACATCACTGCTAATATTTGTATAGTGAAGAAAGTCACAATTTTATATAAGTTTTTATATTTAAGGAGGTATACTTACAGATTCTCTGGCTATAAATGTTTTATCTTTGGAGAACAATTCTTCTGAAATAGTCAGTTCATGGTCCTTTGATTCAAGTATATCATCAAGATTATCATTATTTGATAATAGAACTTCCTTCCCATCTTCTCCTAACTCCTTACTAAGTGGTTTAAATTCTTCTTTACATTTCATGTCCATTGTCTCAAAAGTCTGAAAACCAAGCTGACCCTGAAGTAATTTCATTTCATTTAAATAATGTTGTTTTTGTTGACAAAGAGCATCTGCTTCTTTCGATGATGAAGTATTTTCTTTTTCTCCAGATATTCTAGATAGTTCAGTTTGTTGAGCAAATGCTACACTCATTGACACAATGACCTAAAGAATAAGGTAAACAAAAAAGGATTAGCTTTCTAAATACCAGCAGAAATGAAAAAGCAGGTACCACTCAAAATTACATGACTCTGGTGAGGGGAAGGGAGTTTGGGGGGAGAAGGATTGAGGAAAAAGAAAATAAAAAAGAGAACTCATGGCATGGACACCAGTGTGGTGATTGCAGGGTGTTGAGGGTGTGGGTGGGGGTGAAAGAGGGCATAGAGGGAATAAATGGTGATGGAAAAAATAAAATAAAAAATAGATGAAAAGATAATAAAAAAGAAAAGAAAAAACACATGGATTAGAAAAAAGCCTGACCTCATAAAAGAAATCCTATGATAAAGTGATATAGAGATAAAGATTTTCTATTTTACAATGAATCTAATGTAAAAGTATTTTTTATACTGCTTGCCTTTTTAAATTAAAAAAAGTGTTTAAATTCTTACTATGATAGCAATAAATGTTCAGAACAGAAATTAGAAAAAAGGAAATAAAAACCCATATGTTTCTCTCTTCCAAGAAAAAGCACTAACACTTTAGTAATACTCTTCTGACTTTCTCTTTCACTATCAATATGGATATGAATAGATACAGATATGCATTTTCCTTATTAAAATGTCAAATCTTAATATTGTAATCTGTGTTTATAGCTTTACCATAGTAAATATATTTTCAAGTTAAAATACATTACTATATAATTTTTAATGAGTTTAAAGCTTCAGATTATATAAATACGTTAAAATTTATTCAATTTTCTATGTTGGACATTTAGACTAATTTCAGTCTTTCACTATTTTAAACACTACCGTGACAAAAATCTTTGTGCATATCCTGTCTTATTTCCTTACAATTAAGTTCCCAGAAGTGAAATACTTGGTTTGTGCTATTGTGTAATTTCCACTCCAACTATGATCCTAAATCCCTCCTTATTTTGTGTCCCATCCAGCATAGGTACTTAGAAATTCTGACCAGCAGCCTTGGCTCTGACAAATCCAAGCCTCTGAGAACCAACTGCACCAATAACTTTATTTCAAGGGACATTCCACAGAGAATTTGCAATGGCGGAAGCCTGGTTGCCACAGTCTGAGATAAAGCATGCCTTGGCTTTGAAACCCATCTAAAAGAGACTGACCTCAGAACAAAAGCTATACACAAACTGAAAATGAAGTAATAGAAAAAAATATTCCATGCCAAGTAGAAACAAACAGTAGAGTAGCAATATTTACATCAGACAAAACAGACTTAAAAAAAAAAGACCATAATATGAAACAAAGAAGGACATCATGTAAAATTAAAGGAATCAATCCAACAAGAGAATATAACCCTTGTAAATATATATGCACTCAACATTGGAACACCTAAATATATAAAAAAAAATTGGTGGACATTAAGAGAGAGATTGACAGCAATACAGTCATTTTGGGGGATTTTAACACCCCACTGACATCAATGGATAGCTCTTACCGACAAAAAATCAACATGGCACACTGGACCAGATTGATGTTTACAGAACATTTCATCCCAAAGCAGCAGAATATACATTCAGAAAGAAGCACAAAGTTGGAAAAATCATGCTACCTCATATCAAACTATATTACAAGGCCACAGTAATCAAAACAGCATGTACTGGCATAAAAACAGACATACAGATCAATGATACAGAATAGAGATTTCAGAAATAAACCCATGGCTTTATGCTCAATTACTATTTGACAAAGAAGGCAAGAACATAGAATGGAGTAAAGGCAGTCTCTTTAATAAATAGTTTTGGGAAAATTGGACAGAAATATACAAAAAAGTGAAACTAGACTATCAAATTACACAATACCCAAGAATAAATTCAAAATGGATTAGAGACTTAAATTTAAGTGGCAAAATTACAAAAATCCTAGAAGAAAATATAGACAGTAAAACCTCAGACATTTCTTAGCAATATTTTTGCCGATATTTCTCCTCAGGCAAGGGAAAAATAAACAAATGAAACTACATTAAGCTAAAAAGCTTCTGCACAGCACAAGAAACCATCAACAAAATGAAAAGGTAACCCACTGAATCGAAGAACATATTTGAAAATGATACATATGATAAAGGGTTAATTTCCTAATTATATAAACAACTTGACACCAAGAAAACAATCCAATTTAAAAAAGGGGCAAAGGATCTGAATAGACACTTCTCCAAAGAGGACATTCAGATGGCCAAGAGAGATATGCAAAGATGTTCAATGTCACTAATCATCAGAGAGACACAAATTAAAACCACAATGAGATATCACCTCACACCTGTCACAATGGCTATCATCAATAAACCAACAAACAACAAATGCTGGCAAAGATGTGGAGAAAAGGGGAACCTTCATGCACTGTTGGTGGAAATGCAGACTGGAGGCAGCTCCTGCATTGAGCGTCTGCCCCCCGGTGGTCAGTGCGCATCATAGCTACTGGTCATTCTGCTGTTCGGTCCATTTGCATATTAGGGTTTTATTATATAGGATAGACACATAGACACAACAACAGTATGGTGACAACCAGAGGGCAGGGTGGGTGGACAGAGGTAGAAGGGGGCCAAGGGGGGATAAATGGGGATGGAAAGAGACTTTGCTTTCTGTGATGGGCACACACTGTTCTATGCAGATGTTTTGTTGAGCTGTACACTGTAACCTGTATGGTTTTATTAACCAATGTCACCCCAATAAATTCAACATAAAAAGAATTTATATGTCTGGAGTGTGACTACCCCCCTGTCGTGCCCAGTTACCCTGTGAGGTTTCTTTCAGTAGAACCGTTTTTCATCTACTCTACTCATCCTTTTACAACATGCTATTGTTTTATTGTAAAATCAACCATTCTTTGGGACTTTCCTCAGGGCTTGCAATTTTGTAGTAGACAGGAATTTTCTATCTAAAGCAGGATGATGGTCTTGTTTTTAACAACAATAAAATAAACAAAAAGGTACTCTAAAAGGCCCATAGCAGTCATGTCAAGAGAGTCTTTCTTATCCATAATTTGTTTCCATTCCTTAACCAAATGTACATGCTGTTGTGGTCTTAGTGGTAATGGTGTGGCTTTCCTCCAAGCCTTGTTCCAACAGGCTCCTGAATGTGTGCTCCAACAAGGTGTTCTCCCTGCCCCTCTGGGCTGTGGTTTCTCAAACCTCCCTCTACTCCTGCAGACAGACTGGAGCAACCAGAGGAGACCTTCCTGGCCCAGTTCCTTTACAGCCCCAGGTCACCACCCACTCCACTCTGGAACAGCCAGGAGAAGTGCAGACAGGCCACAAAGCTCTGGACTCCTCTCGATTGACAAGAACACTGGTGGATAAAGGTGAGCATCCTTTTGAGGCTCTATGTAGATATGTATGCTCACATCTCTAGGTGCATATCCATCCAGTTTTTCTTGGGAAACGAGCAAAGCATAGCAAAGGGACCTGGTGTTAGAGCCACAGGGCTTCATTCCAGCTCTTGTATTCATCTCATTTACCATGGAACCTTGAACAACTGACCTTCAGTGTCTTCATCTGTCAATTGTTGAAGACAATGCCTACATTGCTAGATTATTGGAAGAAGGGCTTAAAATAAAATAGGTGCTATGGCAGTATGTTTGATAAGTGAGGAGACTTGGAAGAAAATTAGCATATGCACAGGCTGTGTTGGAGATGGGCACAGCTCGTTTATGTTGTAGGATCATGCCAATTCTCAGTTTCCCTTGGACTCCAAGAGTTGTCATTTTTATCAAGCTTTTTTATTTTTATTATTATGCCATCAACATACTCCCCTCTGATTTATCCCTATTAATGACTTAACCCCCTTTCCATGTTTCAGTATAGTGTATTTATAATTTCTTCCAGCTGTCTGTAAAAAGGTTCCACCTGTAACCTCTGCCATGTTCCCAGCGCCCTCTCAGGACTTGGCAGTTCCCAGTATCCCATTCCTGGGCTATGCTCAGGGGTTCATTTGTACCAGTTCCCATTCTGCTCCTGGCAGACTGAGCGGGCCTTTCAGGAGCGTCATAGAGCTGGACAGAACAGGAATATTTAGATTGCTAACATCCAATGTTGGTCTTCACTCTCTAACCTTTATGGGAACAAATTCATTTCTGCACCCCAATGGGTAGAGCCGTTTTCATTGCTCACTGCAGACACGGTAGCCCTCCCTACCCTGGGGGTGCCTTCCCTGCCCTCAGTCCACAGATTTTATTCCAGATGTCCACCTGCATTCTTCCATCAAACCACCTGACACTTTGCCAAGGCAGCTCTCCTTACTTGCTAATGCATCTGTGAGCTTTCTTGGAAACAGCTGAGGGGTGGGGAGCCTATGGAGGAATGATGCTTTACAAATCAAAAAATAATAATGGAGTATATATACATTAGAATTTGTCATCTCCACAGGGCATGGAGCAGCAGGAAGTGGCTAGTAAATGACAACACTACCCTCTGGTGGCCAATCTAGGCTGGAATTCAAATAGTGCAGGCTCTCTGTGGAGCAGGAAGCTTTGGGTTTCTATACAATGCAGTTTTCCCACTAATTCCATAGAAACCATAATCAAGAAGTGAGAAGAATTCCCCAGAAAGTATTTAGGCTAGAAAGAAACATAATAGAAAAGTCCCATATTTTAGCGTTTGAATTTTTGTTGTTGTCCCCCAACAATGAGCTGAAATTCCAAATAGTTCAGAGCTCACTAAAGAAGCTCAGACTTTTAAGGGCATTCTATAATGTTGCTTTTAATAAACAGAATATTTAAGCCACTGCTATCTCTGTTACTAAGGCTTACTGTTAACCGAAAATACTTCTGAAATTCTCTGAAAGAAATGAAAGTTTGTGCTTCTTTTGCATTAAGTAAAAAGTCAGGCAGAGAAAACTTACATTTTTCTAAAGAACTACATAATAAGAGCTATATAAAAGATGGTGCCTCACTTTTTAGTTTGATCTCCAGGAACCAAACATTCAATTCAGATACAGAAGTGACTAAGTCCTGATGGCCCATATATTTCCTTGGTTCTTAACCTCTTCATTTAATTTATTTTTAACCTAATTCCCATGCATTTCCTGTATATCCTATTGATCTTCCCCCTTTAAAATATATATACTCCACTGGGATTGTTATATTGGAACAGTGAAGTATTGTCATAAATAAGAAGACAAACTCAGAATTCAACTGTTGCAATATAAGAACCTGATCAGGTATATGAGTTTTTAAAGAGAATACAAAGACAAAATAAATGTGATCATAATGATAGGCTAGGTAATATACTTGGTATTCAAGAGTTTAAAAGAATGGCTCTGGGCATATCAGCTAAGAGTATCTATAGTCATTAACATCACAGTAATGTCTCTGGGAAAAGGTAAGCAAAGGTAATATATAAAAGACCAACCACTTTTTTTTTCTCATTTCCTACCATATTCCCCACTTTTAAGGAAGGCCAAACTCCTACTATTCACAAGGTAACAAATTTATAAAAACTTGTTTTTGTATTTTGAAACGTTTCTGATTACTATTCCCCATCAAGAAAAGAATGCTTTTTCTCAAAGAAAATATCACAGGATGTTCCACTTAAAGGCAATTGTGTATCTGAGAACTTAAAGACAAGCCATGTATGAAACTTATAACAAAAAAATAAAGTGTGTTACCATCAACAAAATCTACGTTTTTGAAGACTCAAGGGAGTATAAACCACAATAATCTTTTGGACAAACTATAAACTTACCTTGGCTACTTCTTCTTCTAATCGTTCTTGGTACTGTTTTTCCAACAACTTAACCATATTTGTTTCTTGTTCCACTCCAAATCCACCACCTGAACACTAAATTAAAAAGTAAAATATGACATATTTATTTACACTAATTATACACAACTTATTTGTAAACTTCTACTCTCAAATATCTTCAAAAGATCAGTATTTCTTAGAAAACTTTTGAGAAGTTTTAATAAATAAATTTGTTTCAGTCTCTTCATTGAAAACAATAATTCTAGTGAATAGTTGAGTGTATACTTCTACTAAATAATTGTACTTGCTACTGTGCACTTAATAAAGATGCAAAGTGAGAAAATATTTACATATTTATATTTAATAATATACAATTATAGGGTGGGAAAAAGATACTTCTTAAATATAATGAATAAGATGTATTTATTTAATTTTAAGTAATGTTAACAGTGGCTACCTTTGCTCATGAAATTATAAGCAAATTTCTTTCCTTCTTAGTACACATGAATAGTATCCAATTGTCTATAAGTACAAATTATTTTTATAAATATAAAAAACAAATTTTTAAAAATGTAAACTTGTGCCCTAACCGGTTTGGCTCAGTGGATAGAGCCTCGGCCTGTGGACTGAAAGGTCCGAGGTTCGATTCCAGTCAAGGGCATGTACCTTGGTTGCAGGCACGTCCCCAGTAGGGGGGGTGCAGGAGGCAGCTGATGGATGTTTCTCTCTCATGGATGTTTCTAACTCTCTATCCCTTTCTCCCTTCCTCTCTGTAAAAAATCAATAATATTTTTAAAAAAATTTAAACTTGTTCTCAGCATGCAAGTATTTCTTTACCAAATATCTGAATGTCATACAGAGAGATACTCCAAATGGAATGAATGTGAAAGAATAAAAAAGGTAGCCAACATCTCTCCTCTGCATCCAGAATGAGAGCAAGGGTCTTTATTTCCTGTGGGACTTAAGAACTAAAAATCTACTAAGACCAGCTGTTTTACAGTTATAATTCTAAAAAAAGTGGCCATAAATGGGGAATAGACACAACACTGAGGAGAGGCAGAAGGTGGTTCACCTAGATGGCATATACTGGAAAAGATGAGGGCTTTTATATATAACACTAGAGGCTCAGTGCACAAAAATTTGCACTCGGGGGGGGGGGGGGGAGGAGGGGTCCCTCAGCCTGGCCTGTGCCCTCTCGCAGTCTGGGACCCCTCAGGAGATAACGACTTGCTGGCTTAGGCCTGCTCCTGGGTGCCAGAGGGCAGGCCCAATCCCTAGGTGCAGCCCCTGGTCGGGCTCAGAGCAGAGCCGATTTGGGAGTTGGGGCACCGCTCCCTGTCATGCACAGAGCAGGGCAGATTGGGAGGTTGCGATGCCACCCTCAGTCACGCTCAGGGTGGGGCCGATTGGGGGGTTGGGGCACCGCCCCCTGTCACACTCAAGGCAGGGTCGATGGGGAGGTTGCGGCGCCACCCCCTGTCACGCACAGAGCAGGGCCAATCAGGGGGTTGGGGCGCTGCCCCCTGTCACGCACAGAGTAGGGACCATCAGGGGGGTTGGGGCTCTGTACCCTGTCACGCACAGAGCAGGGCCAATCAGGGGGTTGGGCGCTGCCCCCTGTCACGCACAGAGCAGGGCCCATAAGGGGGTTGGGGAACTCCCCCCTGTCACGCACAGAGTAGGGCCGATAGGGGAGTTAGGGCACCGCCCTCTGTCACACACAGACCAGGGCAGATCAGGGGGTTGGGGCGCCGCCCTCTATCACCTACAGAGCAGGGCCGATCAGGGGGTTGGTGCGCAGCCACTGTCACACTCAGGGCAGGGCCGATGGGAAGGTTATGGCTCTACCCTGTCACACACAGAGCAGGGCCTGTGTGTGGAGGGGGGGGGAGGGATTGGGGCGCCACAGCCTGTCACACACAGAGCAGGGCCGATCAGGAGGTTGGGGCTCCACACCCTGTCACACACAGAGCCGCAGGGCGATCAGGGGGTTGGAGAGCTCCCCCCTATCAGGCACAGAGCAGGGCTGATCAGGGGGTTGGGGCGCCTTCCCCTGTCACGAACAGAGCAGGGCGGATAGGGAGGTAGTGGCCCCGCCCCCTGTCACACACAGAGCCGCAGGGCGATCAGGGGGTTTGGGCGCTGACCCCTGTCACACTGATCCGGTGCCAAGAGGCCTCTCGGCTCCACTGATCCTGGTGCTGGGAGGCATATTACCCTTTTACTATATAGGATAGAGGCCTGGGGGCTGGCTGGTTTGCCCTGAAGGGTGTCCTGGATCAGGGTGGGGGTCCCCACTGGGGTGCCTGGCCAGCCTGGGTCAGGGGATGATAGCTGTTTGCAGCTGGTCACACACCCTTCAAGGTGGGGGTCCCCACTGAGGTGCCTGGCCAGTCTGGGTGAGGGGCTGAGGGCTGCTTTCAGGCTGGTGGTTGACTGAAGCTCCCAACCGCTCCTTTTTTTCTTTTTTTTTAAAATTTTTTTTAATTCTGGGCCAGCTTTAGCTCTGGCTCTAGCTCTGAGGCTTCCGCTGCTGAAAGCAGGTATCTGGTTTGTTTGCATTCTATAATCGAAACAATGTATAACTCCAGCTCTGAGATCCCGGCTGGCTGAAAGCTGGTTTCTGGGGTTTTGTTTAGCTTCTATATTTGTTACAATGTTTCAAACTGCCAAGTCAGAGGCCGGCAGCGGCAGGCGGGGAACGTTGGAGTCCGCCAGTCACTGGAGCAAGCAAGCCTCATGTTCGCTTCAAGCTGCCTGGCTGCCGGCCGCCATCTTGGTTGTCAGTTAATTTGCATATACTCACTGATTAGCCAATGAAAAGGGTAGCGGTCGTACTCTAATTACCATGTTTCTCTTTTATTAGTGTAGATAGCCAGTGCTGAAGGAAGCGTCATCCACTGTCCCAATCTACCATCTTTGGTTCAGGAGACCCCTAAACCCTACTCTAGAGATGGTCTGGTCCAACTTCCAATGGTGATAAGAAAAGCTGTTGGCCAAGGCACTGAAACTAATTTGTTATGCCGCCCATATAATACAAAATAAAAAAAGTTTTAAACTGATCATATTCAGGGGGAAAAAAACCCCCTCTATTCTTCTGGGTAGTTTATATAAGGTATTATCCTCATATTTATGATGCTTACTTCTTAGCAACTATTTATTGGATAATCACTAAACCACAGACATAGAAATGACAGTAAGAAAAAAATAAGTACACATTACAGTTTAAAGATATAATACCTCTGTTGTACCATCCATGTTCTGTTTTAGATGATTTCCAGTTTGCATGGTTTTCTGTACATCAGATTCAGTAATTACCACTGAATCAATGGAGAAGCTAAATATAAATAAAAGAGGGTGAAACATTAGAGTTGTGAGTTTTACTGATAATCCAAATTTAAAGCATGCATGTATGTGTGTACTGGAGCAGGGGAAACAAAAATGATAGGTCAAGAGTTACAGATATTATATTTTAAAACATATTAGTTATTAATTTTCCATTTAAAAGTAAAATAACATAACTGAAAGAGTACTTTAACATCACTAATGAATTTCATGTCATTTTATTTTATTTTTTAAATATGTTTTTATTGGTTTTTAGGGAGAGGAAGAGAGAAAGAGAGTGAGAAACATCGATTGGCTGCCTCCTGCACATCCCCTACTGGAGATGGAACCCGCAACCCAGGCATGTGCCCTGACAAGGAATCGAACAGGTGACCTCTTGGTACATGGATTGACGCTTAACTACTGAGAAACACTGGCCAGGATCATGTCATTTTCTAAAGTCAACTACAAATGTATGGCACAAAGTTATTTATAGGTACAGATATTTTAAAGTGTTCTCTATAACATTATTGAGTAAAAAAATTTATAAAATCTCATTTTTATTAAAAGTTATTTATATGCACACACATCCACACCAAAAAAGAAGTCTGGAAGAATACACGTGAAAAGTAACAATGATTACCTCTAGTGGAACTGGGAGCAGTGACAGTGAAGGGAAGATTCTTAATTTATACAGTCTGAAATGTTTTTCTTTTTAATCTGTGTTATCTTTTGGTATTTTGTAAAAAAGTTCCTAAAATGCTTAACTTAGGTCATAAAAATAAGGTAAGATTAATATTTAGGAACTATGGGTAAAAAATTAAAGGGTAAAATTAAAATTTTCTTTTTAGCTGATATAATTTCTCACTCCCATTTTCGTGTACACTCATGTCGCCTTCTCCATTCCACCCTCCTCTTAAGCTCCTCCTCCTTTCTTTCTCCCATTCTCTTCTTTCAGTTGGCCATCCCCTAAAGGCCGGATACAAGTTGTCATTGTCCCACTTCATAACTTACACATAACTAATCCCCTACTGATAGACATTTGATTGTTTCCAAATGTTCACTACTACAAATAATACTACAATACAGATCCTCATAAATATAATCTATGGATGTTTTTATATGATAAAATCATAATTGTCAGGCTTAATATTTAAAATTTTAATATAATGCCAGATTACAAAATGTTATATTAATTTTATTCCCAAAACAGTATCATTTAAGTATTTTCTCAAAACTTCAGCAACATGAAATTTTAACAGTCTTAAAACTCTGTTAGAACACGTCTTTATTTTTGAGATGACATGTCCTTTCAAATGCTATCGGCCAAGTAAGTTTCTTCTGCTATGAATCACCTATTCCTGTCCTATATTCATAGTCTATGTTCATGTGAAACAAATGGAAAAGCTCGTTTCCCTTGACTTTCTTTTCTGACCTTTCCTGGTTCTCCTATCTTCCTCAACATTTTGTCTCTGTTTCCTAATTGCTTCTTATATGCACTATTCTGATCCTTGGCTTCAGTATTCATTATTATTGTCATAGCCTAGAAAACCCTCCTGATTATTTATTGAGCCATTAAGATACAAACTCCAAAAAGGTGCTGCTAAGTTACACTGACTTCATTCTGTAGCTTTATAGCATTTGAAATTATTTATCCCAAATTTAAAAAAATCTGGCTAACACCGAATTCACTGCTCCTCTCTTACAGTTAAGGTCCCATTCCCCACCAGCCTGATTTCTTTATTTATACTTATGCACCATTTTTCTCCATATTCTCTAATCCCAAACAACAAAATCAACTTTGATTTTCTCCTCTGCTTTGCTCCCAACATTATTCCACCTCAATGTCTCATATCCATCCCTTGATTTTCTTTTCTCCTAGAGCCACTCTAATATTACAGAAATGTACAGGATGGACAGTGAAAAATATCACACAAAGATGGATTTAAATTCTAGCACTTTGGCTGTATCACCATGTTTCATTCCCCAATCACTACTTTTAAAAAATTATTTTGTGAATAATTACTGTTTCAATGATTAGATAGAAGTCTCATGAGGGAAAGGGAAGCTTTATATACATCTAAAGCTTCTTCCATGCTATATAGCCAAGGCTCTTATTGAGATGCTTAAATTATCTGCCCCAAATAACAGGCAATAAAAAGTCAAATCAGAGGTGGTCAAATGCAGGTCTGTCTGACTCTTATGCCCATGGTCCTTCTAACTCCATACTATATCCCTAAGAGGCTTCTAGTATGACATAACCAATGTGTTAAATGAATGACTCAGTTATTTCTCTTAAACTAGTTCACGTCTACCTTAGAACACTATACTCTTTATTCAAAGAGTGTTATGGTTGTGTCCAAATGTATGATGACAGTTACAAGAAATGACTTTGACTCATTACTGTTAGTAAGAGTGAGCATGGTGGTTAATAAATGTCTCTTTGGCAATGGTGGTGGGGGAGGGAAGTAATGATTTTACTTGAAAGGTATTCTCAATACATTTCCACTGAGTATAGAAACTCTGAGACAGGGTGGCAAGCTGGCAAAAGTTCAAATGCAGGAACAGCAAAGTAAGCCTACATTTCAGAAAATTCCCCTTTTTTCATGCTTTGGAGAAAAAGCATCACTAATTAAAAGAAGGCTATTTAAAATATTGTAGCTGGTTATTAGAGAGTTTTTGCTATCTTCCTATTTTCTTTCCCATCAGGAAACCTAAAGTAGTGGTTTTCAAGTGGCAATCCATGAACTGCCTGCATCAGAATTACCTGGTTACAAATACAAGTGTCCAGGTTCCATCTCAAAGCTATTGAGTCTGCAATTTTAAGTATTAAAAAATAATATTAAGTTTCAATAATATAAAATTCAAAATTAAATTTCTGATGCATGATTAAGTTTGGGGACACCTGATCTCAAATAAAATGGAAGCTTTAAAAGGCTGGGCCGGCCGAACCGGTTTGGCTCAGTGGATAGAGCGTCGGCCTGCGGACTCAGGGGTCCCGGGTTCGATTCCGGTCAGGGGCATGTACCTTGGTTGCGGGCACGTCCCCACTGGGGGGTGTGCAGGAGGCAGCAGATCGATCTCTCTAATCGATGTTTCTGGCTCTCTGTCCCTCTCCCTTCTTCTCTGTAAAAAATCAATAAAATATATTTTTAAAAAAAGGCTGGGCCAATTCCAAAGCCTAAATACAGACCCTGAATCAAAGGAGAAGCATACTGCTTCCAAGGAACTGTGGACACTCACTATTTTCTCGAAAAAAAATTGTCTTGAGGTGTCTATAAAGACATCAGTCCAAGGACAGCAGAGACAAGCAGTTAGATGAAACATTTGAGGACTTTACAGAGCTAGTTATACACTATAGTATACTTCCCAAATAAAGTATTATTAACTGTTCATTCATTTAACAAATATTTATTGAACATCTACTGTGCATAGGGAATTATTATAAGGTTTGGGACATATCAGTGATGTAAACAGACAAAAACCTCCACCTTTCTAACACTTCATAGGAGACAGTCAATAAGTGAAACAAACTACCCTCAAAGTACACACACACACACACACACACACACACACACACACACTCTCTCTCTCTCTCTCTCATTTTTAATTTTATATATACAATAAATAATATTAAATAATATGAAAAAATGAAGCAGAAAATTAGGACGCTGAATTCTAAGGGGTGATTTGAACTTAAACAGGGTGATCAGAATTGGTCTCTTGGAAACATGACATTTGAGTAAAGACCCCATGGAGGTGAGTGTGCTGGGCATGCAAGCACCTGGAGAAAGATCACTTAGGTAAAAGGAACCCTTGCAGGACATTTGGTCCTCTTCAAAATGTCCACTGAAATGCATGGTTCACATGAAAAGGACCTTGAAATTTGGTCCTTTCAGAAACAACTATGGATATATTTGGTCCATGCCAAAGGGACCTTGATATTGATCCTGTTCAAAACATCCATGGTTAGAAAATGTCCCTGGGTTCAAATGGCCCATAATGTTTATTTATATTTTTGGTTTACAGGACTAATACATAAAAATACTATCATGTTTTATTGGTTGAATAATTATGTGGTGAATGTACTGCCAATAATGACCCTTCTCAACCTCGGTAGTCTAGCTGGTAATGGCACAGAGGTTAGGTAGATGCGTTGGGGTTTGAATCTCGCAGAAGAGCGGGATTTAAATATCAAAGACTTTTTGGTGTGGACCAAATGTCTCCATGGATATTTTTTTTAAAATATATTTTATTGATTTTCCACAGAGAAGAAGGGAGAGGGATAGAGAGTCAGAAACATCGATGAGAGAGATCGATCAGCTGCCTCCTGCACGCCCCCCACCAGGGATGTGCCCGCAACCAGGGTACATGCCCTTGACCGGAATCGAACCCGGGACCCTTGAGTCCGCAGGCCGACGCTCTATCCACTGAACCAAACCGGTTCGGCTCCATGGATATTTTAACAGGATCAAATGTTCACTAACCGAAGAACAGAAATGAGAAGTCCCTAAAGCAGGAGCATATCCACGATTTGAGGATCTCAAGTAGACTAGCTTGAGAACAGTAAATGAGAGGCAAGTCTGTCGGAGATAAAGTCAGAGAGGTAATAGGGCCACATCATGTAGGCCCCCATAATAGCAGTGTAAGAACACAAGAACATTGGAATAACCTCATCTGTCTTAAATTTTAAAAGCAAAGTTCTAGAACTGTGTTGAGTTCAGACTCTGGGGAAGAGTTTAGGTAGAAGCTGGGAGAAAGGTTGCTGCCACAATCCAGGTGAGACATGACGATGGCAGTGATCAGAGGAATGGTGAGAAGTGGTCCAGTTTGGATGTATTTTGGAGGTACAGGTAACAGCATTTATTGATAAGTGAAAGTGAGGTTTGAGAGAAGAGGAGTCACCATAGATGGAGATGGCTGCGGAAGAAGCATATTTTGAGGGGAGGATCCAGAGTTTTATTTTGGACATGGTGAATCTGAGCATTAGACAATCAAGTGGGGGAAGTCCAGCCATGACTGGAATGCTCATATCTTAGAGTCCTCGTGTATTCCCCATGTCAAAGTAGTAAAGACTTAGCATACAATAAACAACAAGAACATGCACACTGCCTCATTTAATCCAGCAGATTAATAACAACCAGCACCCTTATAAAATATAGGTGTAAGTAAGATTCCTATAATAAAATGTCTGGTTTACATTAACATTTACTTTACACATTTTAAGATAACTATCTCCTGTTCTTATTTCTTGATAATACTACATCCCATCTCTTTCAAATAACTTTGCTTAAGTTACTTTTTCCCCCTTAAAACAACCATTCTATGAGTGTTACTAAGCTACAAATACTATTGATTGAAATTATAAGTAGATGGATACCTTGGCTGAACTGTGGACTCACTAATAGCTTGAAGTTTTTTCTGCAAACAGTGGATCTCTGCCTCATAGTTTTCTTCCGTTTCTTTCAACTGTTGCTGCAAAGAGGATATGAGTTTTTCTAATTCTTGGACCTGTTTTTCAAGTCGTTTAATTTTTTCAATATGTTGCAGGGTAGATAACTTGCTTTTATGACTGGCATCTAAGATAAACATAAGAAAAGACATGTAATACAAATTTCTTAGTGAAATACCGCAATCATTTTTCTGTGTGTACCGAGAATATTCAAATATAAAGCTATTCCTGATCAAACTCCTGCCAATAATTTGGGCTTTATCCCCCATTACTTTTTCACACACCTTGCACTCTCAATTCTCCAATTTGGATGCGGTCTGTCACACCTGCAGGTTTAAATCTCAGGAGCCTGCCCTAAAATTCCAACCTCCCTACTCCTGCCCACTGCCCACTACTCATCCTCCAAGGAAGTACTAGACTTTTCCTCTCTCCTACCATTCTTTCTATTCATTCTATTATAGAAATGATCCTACTGTATTCTAACAGTTTATTTTATAGTCCTTTCCCACTGGATTATGACTTCCTTTGGGAACATATTTCAGTGATTTCAGATTTCATAAGCACTTGATAAACAAATGAATCCAAGACTGAGATATACAATTACCTTCCACTATGGGTTCTTAGACAAGAACAGAATCACTTATTTACTTATTTACTTCATAATACTTATAATTTTGTCAAAAATCATTTACCTGTTTCCTGTGTTTTTATATTCTGTAGCTCTAACTGGTGAATTTTCTGAAGTTCCTTGATTTTTTCCTCTTGAGCAAAAATTAGTTCCTCTTTAAGACTGCAAAGAGCTTTATCTTTTTCATTTTCCATGTATGCACGAACTTGATCCACATGAGTCGAATAAACCAGAGAGAGGCATATACGTTGAGCTTCCATCTGTAGCCTTAAATCATTCTTAAAAGTGAATGTATATACATTAGAAAATTTTAAAATGACAAATCAAATAATTTAACTTCTATTTTCTTGCATATACTGACCACAAAATGGAAAATACATGAAATTATAGTTTAACAATTCATCTAAGAAAAGTGAAGTCTAATTTTTTTCTCACTTTTCATTCTGCTGCATTGCTCCACTTAACTTTTTCAAGGAAAATACCATAATGCTTTCTTTAGCACAAGTTTATGGTAAATTTTGATATTTGGTATAGCCAGTATGGCGTCATCTCTTATTTTTGTTTTAAAATATTTTAAATGTAAAGGAATACAAAGAAAAATGTTATAAACATCTACATATTCACACCCAAATTAACAAATACTAATATTTTGTCTTTTAAAAAAAGATTTCTCCTCCCTACACACTTCTTTTGGCTTAAAACAAAATATAAATGAAATTTAATCTATCATACTACCATTCCTCCTTCTCCAGAGACAATCATTATCACGTTACTTACAAGTCCAGTCCACTACTTACATTGTCACTTCTCAACATATCTGTAGGCAATGTACTGTACCAGAATTTAGTGTTCTAACGAATTCACATAAATAGTGCAAAATGGTATTTATATTACAAACCACTCTTCTCATGCAATATCCTTCTGAGAGTTATCCATGTAGATACAGGTTAACTTATTTGGACTGTAGTATGGTATATATGAATACACCACAGTCTTTCCATTTCCTTCCTGGAGATAAACTGGATTATTTCTAATTTTTTATATTTAAAAAAAAAGTTACAATAAATTCTTATACACATCCCTTGTAAAATGTGCCAGTGCTTTCCTAATGTAGTAATTCTCAAACTTTAGCATGCATCAGATTCATCTGGAGTGCTTATTAAAACAGATTGCTAGGCCCTTCCTCCAGAATTTTTGGTTCTGGAAATCTGTTGTGGGGCTCGAGAATTTGAGTTTTAACCAGTTTCCAAGTGATACTGAAGTTGCTGGTCAGGGACCACACTAACAGCCACCTAGAAATGTAATATCTGGGTTGTAGCTTATGCACATTAACTGTATTAGATTTTACCAAAACATTTTTTTTTTTTTTGTAAATATATTTTATTGATTTTTCACAGAGAGGAAGGGAGACAGAGAGTTAGAAACATCGATGAGAGAGAAACATCGATCAGCTGCCTCCTGCACATCCCCTACTGGGGATGTGCCCGCAACCCAGGTACATGCCCTTGACCGGAATCGAACCTGGGACCCTTCAGACCGCAGGCCGACGCTCTATCCACTGAGCCAAACCGGTTTCGGCCCAAAACATTTTATATATAATTATACCAATGTATATTGACATTAGCAGTGTATGAGTCCTCATCTCCCCCATAGTGTCACTACACTTTTTACTGAGACTTATTTTGCAATCTGATGGGTAGAAAATACTGGGTTTTTTTTTGTTAGTTTTTTTTTTTTTTTAAATTAATGCATCTTTTTTTTTTTTTTACACATTTTAAAAAATATTTTTTTATTGATTTCAAAGAGAAAGGGAGAGAGAGGGAGGGTGGGAGGGAGGGGGGGAGGGAGAGAGAGAGAGAGAGAGAATCATTGATCGGCTGCACCCTGCATGCCCGCCACGGGATATCAAGCCCTTAACCTGGGCATTTGCCCTTGACCAGAATTGAACCTGGTACCCTTCAGTCCACTGAGCCAAACCAGCTAGGGCTAGAAAATGCTGTTTTTTTGTTACATCCATTTATAAAGTTAAAAGTATCCCTTCATGTTTATTAGCCATTTTGGTTTCCTATTCTGAGACACATGTCTATATATCCTTTGTTCAATTCTATAAATGTAATCCTCTTCTTACATTAGTGTTCTTTACACCTTCTTCAGATTAACCTTCCCTTTTTTTTACTATATGTGGCAAATGTGTAATCCCAGTCCTTCAACTTGTATTATTTGTAAAACAGATATAATGATATTTATCAATCTTTTCTTGTGTATTTTTGTCTTCATTTAAAGTCCCTATCAAGATTCTAATTTCCTTTTAAGTGAACATCTTTAACCAATCTGGAGTTATTGTATTCTAAAGGGTAAGGATCTAATTCCCCACCCCAAATATCAAAAGGATATTTGCCAAAAAGCATAAAATATGATCAATAACCTATATCAATTTGAAAACATAATTTAAAATGAAGGCCTATGCTATTTCACTGTTGGTTCTTGATAAACTGGCTTTGTTTTGTTTATTCTTTCTTTTATTCACTTATTTAAAGAATCTTATTAACTGCCTATCTTGTGTCTGATATCATTTTAGTCTCTAGGGATACAGCAGACGGGGTTCTTGCTATCAAAGAGCTGATATTCTAGATGTTCCTCTTGTAGTTTCTAAATGCCAATACATTTTTCAATTCTAATTATTACCTTCAATTTTACACATATACATTTCAATCCATGTTGTCCCCAAGCATCAATAATCAATCATATCGATAACATTTCTGCCACTCCTCCCTCTTCCTTGCATCCCGACATTGATGAGACTTCTGTGATGTTATTTTCCTCCTGCTCAAACCTCCTAATTATATTCATATGGAATTATACTTCAAATTATTATTTGTTACCTTTAATTATAAAAAAATCTTAGCACCCACATTTATTTTGGTTTCAGTGCGAGATATCTGTTCTATTTAGTCCCAGGAGTAATAATTTGTGTGGCCTTAGCATTATTTCTAAGCATATTTCGATTGCTCTTAGGTGTCTCTGTTGTGTAAACTATTGCTCAGTTTCTTCTGTGAGCTTCCTTCCATACACACATATTCACTCTCCTCCTACCAATAAGGGGGTTTGTCTTGGTAGTGATGAGTGGGCAGGGACAATTTACAGGCTTGCCTCTCTTCACTTTCTGTAAGTTAATGTCACTGAAAATGTCTTTAGTAGAGGAAATAAAATTCCTATTGAAAAAATGTGACCATTTTATTATCTTCAAATTTAGGTCCTCTCCTAATAATGCTTTTTAAATGATTTCTGGTATTTTAGGATTAAATTAAATTGAAACCAGTTTAAGGTTTTGAAAACAATTCCAGATATTTGGCAAATCATTAATAATTATGCAATTTGAATTTCTTAATTATTTAAGTTATTAAAATGGAAACTATCTTCACATATGATATATTATAAATATGAACATATTAGAATAATGAGAAAACTTTCCAGTGGCTTCCTACTGTATCCTATATAATAAAAGCCTAATATGCAAATTGACCAAATAGCAGAACAACCGGTCGCTATTGATGTACACTGACCACAAGAGGGCAGATGCTCAATGCAGGAGCTGCCCCCAGCCTGCAGGCCCCAGGGCAGCCTAGGCAGGTGGCAGTGGGGGGGCCCTGATCACCCCGCCAGTCACCCTGCAGATCAGCCCTGATCACCAGCTAGGACTAGGGACCCTACCCATGCATGAATTTCGTGCATCAGGCCTCTAGTATAAAATAAAATCTCAACATCTTATAAAGTCTGTAAGGCTCCCCAAGATCTGGCCTCTTACTTTTTCAAACTCTTCTTCTACTCTTTCTCTTTCAAAATCAACTAAACACACTTTCATTCTGCAACTCAAATTCATCTATGTTTTCACAATTGCTCTGATTTCTTTGTGGTAGGCTCCTCCCTGTCATTCAAATCTCAGTTCAAATGTCAATTCCTCCAAGAAACCTTTTCTGACCACCCTATTTAATGCTGCCACATCACTACCCCTCATTCTCTATCACTTTATCTGTTTTATTTTCTTCCTAGGATTTACCACTATTTCTAACTACTCTACTTGTTTCCTTGTATACTGCCTGCCTCCATCACCAGAATATATGCTCTCTGAGATCTGGAATCATCTTTGTCTTGTTTGCCATTATACACCTATACCTGGCAAGAGATTCAGTAAATACTTGTTACATAAATGAAGAAACACAAAGATTGAGTTAATATTATTACATAAGACACCCAGTGGAATTTTCCTATTGTTTCTAATATTAGTATCTAGCAAATATAAATTGTTGGGAGTGATCTATTATTACTTATTACATGCATTCTTTAACTGTATTCTAGAATTAATACTTTTTCTCCCCTTTCAGGTATAACGATACTCAAAGAAAACTCTGGGCTTAAATTGAGATTTTTTTTTTCAGGGAAATATAGTTTCACAACTACTGAACAACTATATAGAGTACTTTAAATTTAAGAGTTGATTTTCAGTTGTGGAACTTTGAAAACACAGGTATGAGTTAAAATTCTGAAACTGATCTTTGGGATTATAACAAAATAGTAAAAAATAACTTTTGTAAAGTTTATATTCTGAATGTAGTTATTTAAATTCTTGTCTTTCCAAAGAAAATGTGAAACCATTACTATTTTTTTATTTGTTGAGCAGAATGTACAACACAGATGAACTGAAAGAAAGCCAACAATGTTTAAGAAAAATAGATACAAGAAATAATAAGTAAATGACAGGCCCAAATGAAAACTATATTACAGGGTTCATTTTCATTCTCCTGTAATGAGGTTAATTTATGTCTTAGGAAAATAAAAACTTTTTTTAGTATGTAACACACATTAGCAATGCACTTTAGCATATATAAGTAAGTAAACATACCTGTTCAGATTTAAGTACACTAAGTTCCTGCTGAAGTTTATCATTGTCACTTGGTTCAGTTATCCCAAGTGATAATTCATTTGTCACAGATGGCAAGTGATCCCAACACAACTGTTCTTGTTTGCTTTCTTTTCCAATAGTCATATTTTCAAAAGGTATTTTCTCATCCTCCACTATTTTTGATTCACCAAAATCTTTATTTATTTTAGAAACTGATCCTTCAGATTCCCTGCTTGTCATAGTCACAACTCCATCGTTTAAAGAACTTAATTGAACATCACATCCACTTATATTTTCTGTCCTATTATGGCTAATTATGACTTCTAGCTCTTTACATCTCAATAAAACTTGCTCTTTCTCTTGCTTTAAAGATTTGACTTCTTCACTTAGAAAACAAATTTCACCATGTTTCAGTTTTAATTGTTCAGAAAGGTCAGACAGTCTTTCTGACAGTTCTAATTTTTCTCGCTTGGTTACCTCAAGTTTTTCCATAAGTTCTGTGGTATCTTTCTCAACCACCTCACCAATTTCCAATGATTCTGCTATAAAAATTTTTTCGTCATCAAACACCGAACTTTTCATTTTTGCTGTAGTTGGGTTTATTCTTTGCAAATGATGAAGTTCTTCACTAAGTGCTTTAAGCTTACTTCTATACTCTACCTCTTGTTTATTTTTACTGTCTTCTAAATCATTTTTTGTCTTGAGAAGGCAAGCATAATCCTCTTGTAACTCTTGATAGTTAACTTCAAAATTTTTTTCAGCAAATGAAAAAGTGTTTCGTTGCTTCTCAATCTCTTCATTTAGCTGAGTACATTGTTTTTTGAGGTCTTCATTTTGCTCAGTGAGTATTTCTATTTCTTTTTGCCAGCTACCATCTTTGGATTTGGACTTAATGGAGTCCGTGCAAATTAATCTTTCTTCTTGGTTAACAGTATATATTTTCAACATGTCTTCGAGGGCTTTTTTTTCATCTTTAAGAATACTATTCTCTGCTTCAAGTTGCACAAATTTTTCTTGAAGGTCATCCTCCTTTTCCTTCATTTGTTTCTCCAATAATTCAGTTTTAAGCTGCAATTCTTGAACTTCTTGTTCAAGGGTACCCTTTTCCTTTTCTTCTTGTCTGAGTATTTCAATTTCTTTTTGAAGTTCATTGATTTGAAGAGCCATTTCTTCTGACTTTGAATTCACAAGGGACTGCTGTAAATCTTTTAGCTTTGAAATTTCCAAAATTAATTGATTCTGCTTAGTTATCAAATTGTCTCTTTCAAACTGAATGTTTTCTATCTTTTGACTCATTTCATTCTGTAAGCCATCTATCTGCTGTTTATAGTGAATGCCTAAGTTATCTTTAAGTTTCTCAATATTTATTCGATGCTCAATTTCTAAATCTTCCTTTAGTTTGGAAAGTTCTTCTTCATGACTAAACAGAAGCTGTGTTCTCAGTCTCTCTAATTCAGCTTCTTGTGATTCTGCCATTCTATCTAACACAGCATTCTTTTCTCTTTCTAACATGTCAAGTTTTATCTTATAATTTGTAACTTCTGCTTCATGTTTTAATTCTAGTTCCTTCCTGGATTCGGATGCAGATACAATCTCAGCTTTCAAATCCTCCACTGTACTAAGGGACTTATGTGCTTCATTTAGTTTACTTTCTTGTTCAGCTATTGTCTGTCTAGCTCTCTGAATTTGGTCTCTTGAAAAGCTCAATTCTTCAAAAAGGTCTTCAAGCTGTCTTTGTAGAGCAGACTTTTCTCCTAAAATTATTCCTAGTTCTTCTTTGAGTTTTTCCTTTTGAGAGTTAGTATCTTGCAATTTTATATTCAGTTCATTTATTGCCATATTCATTAACTTTACTTGATCTTCATTAACTGTAATATTTGGACATGATCTTAAAGCATTATCCATCTCTCCCTTATGTTGTGTTTTAAGTTCATCTATCTGTGATATGTGTTGTTTTATTAACTCTTGCTTCATCTGTACTATTTGCTGTCCATACATCTCATCCAGCTCTGCCCGGAGTTGTTCTAACTTTCTTTGTGTTTCTTGTTCCATTCTTTGCAGGATATCAGTTTCAAATTGGCTATCTTTATGGTTTTTCTTCTGAAGTTCTTCAACTGTCCCCATTAATT
Organism: Myotis yumanensis; assembly: GCF_028538775.1. Taxonomy (NCBI): domain Eukaryota; kingdom Metazoa; phylum Chordata; class Mammalia; order Chiroptera; family Vespertilionidae; genus Myotis; species Myotis yumanensis. The sequence goes on along the minus strand of NW_027223760.1, from coordinate 46,623,150 downwards.
GTTTTATTTCCTCAGAACACTGTCTTTCCTTTTGCTTGGAATTAGTCAGCTCTAAATTCATATTTTTTATCTCTTGATTCTTTTGTACAACCTGTTCTTGTAATTCTTCCAGTAATTTGTTAGCAGCTGTGACTTTATCCTTTAGCTCAAGAGTTTTTCTTTCTTCTTCAATTATTTTTGTATTTAATTCTTCAATGATTGCCTCCTTTTCTTGAACTTCTTTATTTGAGCTTTCTACTCTTTTATCTTGTTCCTTTAAAAAGAAAAAAAAGAAAATATAAAAATGACATTTTTAGTTCCTAGGAACTTATGTCACTTAACCTCATTACCAAGAAAGTAAGATTTTTTACATAATTGTATAAAAAGTGACTGCTGGGGCTGTCCCTCAATTTTCTCAAGTCAGTGAGAAAATTTATAGTTCTAGAAGAAAGTCTTAAATATCAAGGTTCCTCCAGTGTATTCTAATAACCTGAAGGTATTTGATGGGCCAGTGCCTTAACTTCATTCCTGTGGCTAAGTGAATTAGAAATTTAGGGATATGCAGCACTTAAGTGATCGAACCTCAAGCGACATGCAAGACAACCCTACCATGTATGACATATCAACTTGGTCCTAGACTTTTGGTTTCAAAAGAAATTTGCAAGTGGGACAGATACTTTTTCCTGGTTTGGGATTCTATTTTAGAATTGTAGGTAAGCCTAAACCCAGAATACTTGCCAAAGCTGTGATTATCATTAAGCACAATCATACACAGGAGTCTTATACCAAAATAAGTCAAGCAGGAACCATGGAGTTGAAGTTTTCTCTCTGTTACTTAGTTGCCTATGTAGTTAAGGGTTGTAGACCCAAAAACAAAGAAAAAAGTAAAATCCGAAGAATGGAACAGAATATAAGTAGGTAAATTAAATCACCGTAAGGCAGCGGTTCTCAACCTGTGGGTCACGACCCCTTTGGGGGTTGAACGACCCTTTCACAGGGGTCGCCTAAGACCATCAGAAAACACATATATAATTACATATTGTTTTTGTGATTAATCACTATGCTTTAATTATGTTCAATTTGTAACAATGAAAATACATCTTGCATATCAGATATTTACATTAGGATTCATAACAGTAGCAACATTACAGTTATGAAGTAGCAACGAAAATAATTTTATGGTTTGGGGTCACCACAACATGAGGAACTGTATTAAAGGGTCGCGGCATTAGGAAGGTTGAGAACCACTGCCTTAAGGAGACAAGAGTCCCAGGCCAAGGGGACTTACTAGTAAAGGCACTTTGAGTGACATTAATATATATAAAGAAACAATGTCAAAGCCCAGAAAAAGGAAAGCCTCAGAGGGAATTGGCGGAGTCCATTCATGTGTAGTCAGTCTAGGGAAGAGAATAAAGGTGCCATGAGACTGAGAATTCTGATCCTTCTGGGAAAGCATTCCAAGAGGAGAAAGCAATGTAGGGGTTTGCAGCAAACAGAATTTAAGAATTCCAATCCAGAGGCATGATCATTCCTACTGTGAGATGAATACATCAGGTTCTCACAGCCTAATGCCCTGAATATTTGATTCTTTTAACATTCCTTGATCTCATGCTCACTAAACAACTTTCTTTTATTATTATTTGGCTCTTCAAAAGTAAAATCCAAGGAACTTAAAGTATACAGGTCTCTAGAAAAATTATTTTTCATTATAAAATAATAATCTTATATTTAAGCCCTGGCCAATGTTGCTCAGTGATTAGAGCGTCACCCCATGCACCAAAGGGTCCCAGGTTCCATTACTAGTCAAGGGCACAAACCTGGTCGGGGCACGTGCAGGAGGCAACCAGTGGATGTATCTCTCCCTCAGTGTTTTCTCTCTCTCTCCCCCACCCCTTTCCTTCCACTCTATCTAAAAATCAATGAAAAAAAAATACCCTTTGGTGAGGATTAACAATAAATAAATACCCCCACCCCAAATAAAATAAAAATCTTGTATTCAAGATTTTAAAATTAGTCTCTTGAACTTGGAAAATCTGAGTTCAGATTTTCTCAGCTTGTCTCAGTTGATAGAAAATAAAAACCAAATCGGACTTCTGACCCTACAAGTAAAAGACCAGATTCTTTACTATATAAATTAACTTAGATAATGAATGCTTTCCTGTGCAGTTACTTGAGCAAAATCCTATCAGCTTCTGCGTTGGTATCACATATCCCATCCAATGTCACCATAAGTTATTACCAAGGACTAAGCCTACTGTATGATATTTAAACCAGCTTAATCTCTGAAATCTCAGTGTTTTCGTCTATAAAATAAAGATATTATTTTCTTTATCTCACAGAATATGCTTGTCACTAAAATAAATCTATTAATTGTTAAAGCAAAAGAAATATATTTACATATAAATATATAAATATAATATAATTGTATACTAGAAAAAAATCTATAAGGCATTTGGAACCTATAAGAAAGTAAAATCCGTTTATTGAGGTCAACTTCAGTTAAACTGTTAAATAAGTAATTAGTCTTGGAAATGTGAACTTTGTTATATATCTGCAACATTTCTGTTTCCTGATTTTCTGTGGGGGGGAAAACCCTCGCAGAACAGTTTCATTAATTCAAAATTGTCCATCACTTGATATAACTGTAAGCAAACAACAATAATTCTACACTTAACTATTAAACAATAAGAATTCATGGTTCATTTTTCATAGTACTGTTTATTTCAAACTAGATGGTTTTAAACTACTTATTATTTTATATTGAAAAAAAAAAAAAAAGACAGCCCTGTGGTTGAAGACACAACCCCTCTACTTCTGGACACAGACCTGAGAGAGTAGGGAATAATATACTTCTTGCCTGTGACTACTGCACTGTGGGAAGTTCAGAGGATTAAGATAATGTGAGTAACTGGACTTATCAAGCAGTTGTCTAGGGGACTAAGACAGTTTCAACTATCACCCTAATGCTTTAATCCCTCAGCTACTCTGGTGAAACTACTATTCAGGAGAAGTCATTCAAAGGGGAGACAAAGGAGAAAAAATATATAGGTGATGAACTGACAATAAAGTATTCTTGCTAACTTTCAAATCAACCAAGGTTATTCCCCTACATCAATGAATTATTTAAATTTTAAATAATCTTACATTATTCTGCCAACTAAATATAATATAATGCAATAAAATTCCATTTCCAGGCTTCTAAACTAGATTGTCTTTCTACTTTCATCATGGAAAGAGTCATTTTCAAAGACTATCATTTTCTAGTTAAACTACTTTTTATTCCCTATACATGTATTACCTACGTTCTTATGCACACTCCACCTTCTGTCAAAAATGTCTCCCATCTCGTCCTGACTGGTTTGGCTCAGTGGATAGAGCATCGGCCTGCAGACTGAAGGGTTCCAGGTTCGATTCTGGTCAAGGGCACATGCCCGGGTTGTGGGCTTGGTCCCTAGTGGGGGGCATGCAAGAAGCAGCTGATTCATGATTCTCTCTCATCATTGATGTTTCTATCTCTCCCTCTTTCTTCCTCTCTAAAATCAATTTAAAAATATATTTTAAAAAATGTTCTCCCATCTCTATCACTTATTTACCAAATAAGTATTGAGTAGCTGTTATGTACCACACTTATGCCAACTTTCAAGGAAACAAAACGCAATTAAAAAGAGATTGTTCCAACTTATTGACCTACTTTATACACCACCTCCTCCCTAAAGCCTACCCTTAATCACTTCCTTTATGAAGCCAGACCTACTCAGAACTTTCAACACATGTTTTACCTACACTTATCCTTGTTTTGTGGTGTCTTGTGTACATAGTCCACTATACCATGAGTTCCAGTAAAGGAAAGAACACATTTTAAGCATCACTATTTCTTGCAGGGGCATGTTACAAAACAGGTGCTCTGCAAACATCTACTTAATGATCTTTAAATCACCTCAGTTGTAAAGCATGACCATTTATCTTACATTTGTTTATTTTCTATTTTCCTAAGAGCAAAGTCTCTGAAGTCAGACTACGTCGGTTTGATATTTGGTTCTGCCAACTTATTACCTTGTACTTGGGCAAATTGCTTCATCCTGGTTTGCCTTGGTATCCTCAGAAGGTTGTTGTAATGATTCAATGAGTTAACATGTGCAAAATACTTTAAATACTGTCTGGTAGCAAGTGAACAAAAAATAAATGCTAGCTAATACGTTTGCTATTAACCAAATAATACTCTTGTCTTGGAATTTCTCAACCTCTTGCAGAAGAACCTCCTAAGTTTATAAAAAGTACTGTATTGCATGTACAGTCTGTCCTCATTATTCACAAATTCTGTATTTGTGAATTCATCTACTGCTAACACTTACTTTTAACTCCGAAATCAATCCTCTTAGGCATTTTCAGAAGTGCACAGAGTGGCAAAAAATTTGAGTGGCTGGACATGCATATTTCCAGCTGATATCAAACAAGGCAACCACACTCTGTCTTCTTGTTTCAGCTCTTACATGGGGAAGATGGATGGAGAGGAAAGATAGTAGGGGGAGTGCAGTGTAGTGCAAGATGTTCTGACTCTGGGCCAGTTGGACAGAATTTGAATCCCAACTCTGGCAACGGTTAGTGGGGTGGCCACAGTCAAGTCACTTAACACTTCTGAACCTCATTTTATCTTTTAAAAAATAAATAAAATATAATCTACAAGGATGAGTTGTTTTAGGATTTAAGATTATAATCTATGTAAGGTGTGTGTGTGTGTGTGTGTGTGTGTGTGTGCGCGCGCGCGCGCGCGCGCGTGCAAGGAGCACTCATTTGCTAAGTAAGTGTTCCAGGCAAGTATATAAAATCTAACTAGAGTGAATAAAGAGAACTGACTTTATTTTTCCTAACTAAAATCCATGAAAATTCATTATACCATAAAAATATTTTCATGCCCAGCCAGGTGTGGCTCAGCGGTTGAGTGTCAACCCAGAACCAAGAGGTCACCGGCTAGATTCCTGGTCAGGGCATATGCCTGGGTTTCGGGCTCGATCCCCAGTGTGGGGTGTGCAGGAGGCAGCCAATCAATGATTCTCTCTCATCACTGATTTTTCTCTCTCTCTCTCCCTCTCCCTTCCTCTCTGAAATCAATAAAAATATATTAAAAATATTTTCAGAATTTAATAACCATGGCTAAAATGAGAATACCCGTAGATGAATAAAAATAGAAATTCTAGTTATGAATTCACCTTAAAACTCAGTTTAACCTAAACTCATCCCTTTCAAGGAACTCAGTAATGAGTTACTATCTTAAAACTATTATTGTTAGATTCCTAATGGATTTTGAAATTATTTTACAAACTTAAAGAGCTTTTCTTAATTATAACATTTTGTGATTCATGTATATAACAAAAAGATTAACACTTGCATACAAAACTTGAAAGTTAATTAAAAAGCTGTTAGAAGTTTCCTCTTTAAAATAAACATACCATTTCATATGTTTTAATTTTCTCTTGCAAAAAACTGATTTGCTTTTTGAAGTCGTCTTTCTTTTTTTGATAATCTTCTAATAGATGGTCTTGTGCTTCCAGCTGTTGCTGATGAGTGAGAATTTGTTGTTTGGCTTGTAGTAAATCTGCAGCAGTGCTACTGTGAGTGCTGTTTCTCAGAGTTTCACTAGCCTGTAACTTGAAAATAGAAAGAAACCACAAAATATTAAATTCTGAAGTGACTGCACTAAGGAATAGACACCTCTTGGGGGTATTAACTTGGCTCACAATTCTTTCCGGGAACTGTGCTGAATTTACAGGCTTTAGACCTCAGCAAACATACTGTCATGGCTGATCAGAGAGTATGGGCACATTATCCAAACTAAACCAATAAGATTATTTTTCCTATGATAAAGCTGGGAAAGTAGTCTAATGAGAGTGGTAAGACTGGGGCAGACAAGCAGAGAGAAATGGGGCCTGAAAAACAGTACTTCCTGAATTCCTGATGACTTTCTAGTCTCTGATCCCAATCTATTTCAGAAGCCTGGTTGCAGTTCTGCCTTGAATTCTGTAGGATAAGTAGGTTCCCTACATTAAATTCCCCCTTTTGCTTAAGCTATCTTCAATTATTTTCCATTACTTGCCATCAGAAATCTTGATTAATACAATTAGATTCCTATGACTCTAATTAAAATAAAAGCATACCAGAGTTGGAAAATGATGTGACTATATGTTATTTTGTGTAAAACTCTACCCAATCAGATTTATAAGGTTTTGTAGGATTTAAAAATACAAAGGTGAATTACAAATAAATAAAAGCAAGAAGCCACTAGAGAAATATGACTTAAATTCTTGGTTAACATAACAACTGGTCTTCACTAGTAGTTTTTTTCAACATGATACATAATAGGCAAATGAATTTTAAACAAATTTAAATTTATTTTGGAAAGTGTGAAAAAAGTTCAATTGTTTACTAAAGATCTAATAAACTTTGTTCTATTAGTAATACTTACATGCTGAAATTGAATCTGTAAATTTTGACTTTGTTCTGTCAATTCTAAAAATTCTCTCATTGTCTCATCCTTTTCTCTTCTTGCTTGTTGTAAATTAGCAGTAAGCTGAGTTATGATGCCATCTCTTTGTTTAATAGCAGCTTCAAATTCTTGTAACTAAAAGACATCAGTTAAATTAATAAGTGCTAGACTTACTTTTTAAAACAAAACAGATTATTACAGGTAACTTCTTTAAAAATATGATTTCAAAATTCACTGGCAGAATTATTACAATTTGTAAGCAACCTTCCATATTTGACAGCTATTACTTCCAAAACAACTTTTAAAAGATTATCTGAATTTAGAAACAAAACACATTATGTCTAACTTGTCCATGTATCTACTTCTAGAAGGGCAGTGCCTTTACACTTAGGAATGCCTCAATCTGTTCCTAGGCAACACCCTCCTGACAGGTTCAATCCTCACTCTTTTCTGGAAAAAATGAAACTGAAATGTATTCTCTCATCCTCACTGATGTCCTATTTCACCTTGTTTTTATAATTGACTGCCAAAAACAACAGATGTCATTTTAACCACAGAGGTTACTGACAAGGACTCACTGACATTTTTAATGAGTTTAAATCATCATATTTTGATGTGGTATGCACAATAATTTTCTCTCAGGCTGACTACAAAAAACATCTACTCTACTGAAGTGATTTCAGCCTACCTATCTCATAAAGTTAAATAACAGTCCATGTTTTATTAGCCCTGTTAATGAAATCCTATTTTTAAGTGAAGCTATGATATATATATATATACACAAATATTATCAGACTAGAGGCCCAGTGCATCTGTGCCCTCTCGTAGTCTGGGACCCTTCAGAGGATGACCACCTGCTGGCTTAGGCCCGCTCCCTGGGGGATTGGGCCTAAGCTGGCAGTCAGACATCCCTCTGGCAGCCCGGGAGCCCTCGAGGGATGTCCACTTGCCAGCGGGGAGCAGGCCTAAGCTGCAGTCGGACATCCTTAGTGCTGCTGAGGAGGCGGGAGAGGCTCCCACCACCACCGCTGTACTGGCAGCAGTCAGCCTGGCTTGTGGCTGAGCAGAGCTCCCCTTGTGGGAGTGCACTGACCACCAGGGGGCAGCTCCTGCATTGAGCATCTGCCCCCTGGTGGTCAGTGTGTGTCATAGTGACCAGTCATTCCCAATCATTCTGCTGTTAGTGTCAATTTGCATATTACCCTTTTATTATATAGGAGTGCCTGGCCAGCCTGGGTGAGGGGCTAATAGCTGTTTGCAGGCAGGCCACAGCCCCTTCAGGGTGGGGTTCCCTGCTGGGTGCCTGGCCAGCCTGGGTGAGGGGCTAATTGCTGTTTGCAGGTTGGCCATAGCCCCTTCAGGGTGGGGGTCCCCCCTGGGGTGCCTGGCCAGCCTGGGTGAGGGGCTGATGGCTGTTTGCAGGCTGGCCACAGCCCCTTCATGGTGGGGGGTCCTGCTGGGATGCCTGGCCAGTCTGGGTGAGGGGCTGAGGGCCGTTTTCAGGCTGGCTAAGCCCCCCAGTGGGAACCCTCACCCCATGAGGGTGTGGCCAGCCTGGGTGAGGGGCTGATGGCTATTTGCAGGCTGGCCACAACCCCCAGCCACTCAAGCTCCCAGTGGAGGCTGGCTGGAAGCAGGTATCTGGGATTTATTTGTCTTCTATAATTGAAACTTTGTTGCCATGAGCGGAGGCCACAGCTGGCTCACGGCAGGCGGGAAGCTTGGCTTCCTCCATTGCCTGGGCAACCAAGCCTCCTGCCTGCTCCAGCTCCGTGGCTGCCGGCCGCCATCTTGGTTGGTTTAATTTGCATATAGTCGCTCTGATTGGCTGGTGGGCGTGGCTTAGGGCATAGCGAAGATACAGTCAATTAGCATCTTTGTCTTTTATTAGTGTAGATGACCATAAGCTACCATTTAATAACCTCATCTTTAAAACATGTACATATACTGTCATTCAAATTTCCTATTTTTGTAACAGAAACCACATAAGGTAAACATACTTGCTGTAGTCCTTCAGTCCCATAGGAGGCCCTCATTTCTTCCAGTTCTCTGTTTAGCTCCTCAATTTCATGCTGTTTTCCAACCAATTCATTTTCTGTCATCTCTAGGTGGGTCGGGTTGTACTGTGCTCCATGTTCAGAATAAGAATCATCAACACCAAATTCTTCCTAAATCAATCCAAGATGTTGAAAAATTCAGTACTAGCAACATTCCTCAGGAAGAGGAATTCAAATATTCAAAGCAACGTCCACTTTAATTCATCACCTGGGAGTTTACTGATATGGCAACCTACTTTTTGTTAATGTAATATATACCTCAAAAGCAAAAACAATATATCTGCAAATTCTGTCACACTGAGTTTCATAACAAGAGGTGGATACTTTTGTTTTGTTAAATATTAAAAGCATTTAGGATTCACCCACAGAAAGAAGTACATGCAAGAAAAAACTTTGTTAGTAAGCCAGATGGTTTTAAATAGTATAAAACATTAGTATCATGAGTAGTTTTAAATACTGTACCCTTAATAAATTTGTAGACTTTCCTGTTCTCATCACAAAACTGCAACCATTTACCTGTATAAAAACAATTTCCTGATATATTATGACTTTAAATAGAATTCTATTTAGAGCTAACAATTATATTTCTGTTAACTGTATTTATGTCTCTTTCATGCCTAGGAAAAATGCCTCATTGGCAAAAACAGATATAGTGGTTAAACATAAATTATCTAATGAGTGCTTACTATGCAAAAAGCACTGTACAATACATTTTCTTTTCAGTGATTTAAAGTTCTAAGTGCAGGTTTTTTTGGTCTTCATAAGAATAACTATAAACTTGAAGTTATTGGATTGACCCTCTTCTACAAATCACTGCCTTATACTTATTTAAATAATTTTTATGAAGTCCTAATCATTTTTAAAGTGAGGTTCTTTACTGGTACAAATTCATTGAAGGTTGGCAAGCAGATCTAGAGATAGGAGATGAAGAGGTGAGGAACACTCCTTTAAGAACTTTCCTCTAGGGGCAGTACTATATAGCCATGCCAACCCCGATGGATGTGGAGATTTTCCATACATATTACTGTCTGTCTCTATCACAGACATTTTGTGATAGGAAGAAGGATGACTGCTATGTCTTTAGGGCTGACCTGGTGGGAGATTAATTTCAGATCAATCAATCTACTTAACAATCCTCTCTTCCCCTCGCCCCCAACAGTATAAAAATGAACTATATTCCACTCACATCTAAATAATTCACAATTCTATGCTAGTAGAATCCAATACAATGAAGTTTTTACTGTTGAAATACGTAAGATAGAATATCCTGGAATTAGATCCATATGGACCATAACACTTTAAAAACTGAAGATCCTAACTAAGAATTCTTTATCCAAGTTTGATTCCTTTATTTTTTCCCTAAGGATAATTTCTGGAAAGCAAAGCTAAAGTAAACAAACAAACAAAATATCACCTTTATGGCAACATAATATTACAATCTGTAAACACCAAATTCTTCTTCCTAAATCAATCCTTCAAGAAAGTACAAATAGACACATTTTAAATATAAAAATGTTCTGTAGAGATACATCATATATTACTATTTAGAAAAAAATCACAGGAAAGATCATTTTTTATTTTAAAACTATAAAATGGCATTCACACAAAACTCTTAAAAATATAGTTTTATTGATTTCAGAGAGGAAGGGAGAGGCAGAAAGAGATAGAAACTTCAATGAGAATCATCAACCAGCTGATCAGCTGCCTCCTGCACGCCCCTCACTGGGAATCCAGCATGTACTCTGACCAGGAATCAAACTATGACCTTCTGGTTCATAGGTCGACTCTCAACCACTACGCCACACTGGCTGGACTCACACAAAACTTTTTCTTTCAATAAACATTAGTTTAAAAACATAAAAAAACCTCACTCTTCAATTTATTTATGATTATTACCTTATCCTTATACTTAATTTGGTAGTACATACATTCAAAAATATTAATAATCGATGTTTTAAAAAAATAAGAAGAATCTGATGATTCATAAAAGTTCATGAAAATGACAGGAGTTCACATCATAGCTGATTCAGGGAATTGGAGCCACGTAACTAATGAGGTTAAGATGATCCATTCAAAATCACACTTGAATATCAAACATCACAGTGTACACCTTAAATATATATACAATTTAAATGGTAAAATTATACCTCAATAAAACTAAGGCAGCTAGGGAGAAATATAAAATTATATGAAGTATAAAAGAGAAACAAGAGTCAAAGTTGAAAAGCTAAGTTTATACTACTTTATGGCTATAAACAATGTTTTCCAACTCCAGCCAGTCATTTCATAAATGTTATGAATCAAACAAGTGTCTTGGTTAAGAAGTATTAAATAATCAGATAAAAGCCATAATAAAATTGTATACTCTACTATCATTTCATCTTTCTATATATAACAAAGCATATTTATCTACCTGTCTTATTTCTACGTTGCCTATAGCATTTCCCACTTTCTGCTCAAAGGGTATGAATAAAAATATTTCATGTAAATATGGCATTCTGGATATGAAATGACCCTTCATTGAGGACTAAACAGATCATGTATAATTTAAATTAATTCATAAAAAGTATTTTAGCCTAGTATATATAATGGGACATATATTTATACAAAACAGATCTTTCATAGGTCACAGGATAAAAATATCTAATTCTTCTAGGCTTGAATCCATTTTTCAACCCAGTAAGTATATAAGCCATAGAAGTCAAGAAGATTAAGCTCATACCATAATCTGTATTCATAAAATTTCCAAAATAAGTTCTAAATTAATATATAACCAGAATCTAAGATCCTTCTGAGAATAACTTAATAAAAGAATTTTCATCACTCACTTATTTCATATATAGTGTGAAGAAAAGTATATTAATACTGAGAAGCCACAAAAGATAACAAATAAACAAGCTTTGCAAATTGTCTTTTATACACCAAAACACCACACTAAATATCATCAAATAACTCTCTCAACTACCTTGTGAGATAGATATTATTAAAGCCCCTACTCTTTTTTAAAAATATATTTTATTGATTTTTTACAGAGAGGAAGGAAGAGGGATAGAGAGTTAGAAACATCGATGAGAGAGAAACATCAATCAGCTGCCTCCCGAACACCCCCCACTGGGACATGCCCGTAACCAAGGTACATGTCCTTGACCAGAATCAAACCTGGGACCCTTCAGTCCGCAGGCCGAAGCTCTATCCACAGAGCCAAACCGGTCAGGGCTAAAGCCCCTACTCTTTATATCACTTTAATTGCTACATACCAGAAAAATGGCAGTGATATTTAGACAAGATACAAGATATGTGGTCTATGATAAAACCATGAAATTTCGAAAATTTAGAAAACTCAAGTGCAAACCAGAGCAGCCAAGATTAATAAACTGCAAATATGGCATTTGTAGTGGTTATAATACAGGGGTTGACAAAAGTAGGTTTGCAGTTGTTAGTACACAAAGCAGATTTATTCTTGTACTATTTATTAAGGATTGTATTTATTATTATTATTATTATTATTATTATTAACCTACTTTGCCCACCTCTGTATATGTGTTGCCTTAAAAAGTAATTTTATGGGGGACAAGGGTAGAGGGGGTGTTATTGAAAAGTAATGCCTAAATAGGGCATCAATTTATTTATTTAACCCTGGTCAATTATCTTCCTGACCAGGTTACTAATAAGTATATTCCCAGCTTTTAAACACATTAAATTGGCAATCCAAAACAGTAATACATTCATTTAAGAACAGGGAAGTTATATTTTAACATTAGAAATCTACAAAAAATAAAAATTTATGGAATATACTGAGTTACTGAACCATTCAGAGTAAGGAATAAAATTTTTCCATGTCCTCACAATATGGACCAAAGAAACAACAATCATATCTAAAAAATTAAGAAAAAGTTAATAAACTGACATATATTCATTACTAATACATAAAGAAGGTATTTCCTAAGATGGCCAATGCCTATATCAGCTTTGATCATTACTGTGTTAAATATGGATACCTTATAATAATCACTTATCCTAGAAAACCAGAATCAAACACTCCTAGAAACAGAAAATAAAGGATTTTATCTAATTAAGGACCAAGCTTTCATACAATTTAAGACCTTAGTTAAAATCTGGAAAAAAAAAATTATCAGAAAAGCATAATCTTCAGGTTTTCTAGGTCATCACGTTATGCTATATTTTGTTAAATTTATAAAAATACAGAACCATGTGAGCTATAAGAAGTAAAGTACTAATAGTCAATAACAGTTTCAAGAATAATACAAATGATCAATCATAATATTATTTATTCTTACCTCTGAACTATAATCTTCGGCTGTGGTTGAAATTTCACTTTCTGGCTAAAACAAAAGTGAAAACTGATTATATTAAGGCCCTTTACCATCTAAATGCTGTATTTTATTAACCTATTACTATTGGTGCACATAAAAATATCACTAAAAAACTGTAAAAATTATTCAGATCTTTAAAATTTTCACTCTGATTAACAATGGCTAAATAACACATCTAAAATTTAGCACTAGGCACTTTTCTTTATATAAAAGTATCAAGAGGTACTCTCACACCAGGCCTTGTATCACTAAGAATCATTTGTAAGACGAAAGCACCAATTAAGATATCATCCCACTAATTCTTGTGTCTCTTTTAAATAAAAAAGTCCTGCCCATGTTTCTCAGTGGTTAATGTGTTGATACAATGAAGGATTGTGGGTTCAATTACCAGTCTAGGGAACATACTTGGGTTGCAGATTCGATTCCTGGCCTCTATCGAGGTGAATGTGGGAGGCAACCAATGAATATTTCTCCCTCTCTGTCTCTCTTTCTCTCCCCCTCCCCCTCCCTCCCTTCTACTCTCTCTCTAAAGAAAAAAAAAAAAATCAATGGAAAGAGTATCCTTGGACAAGGATTAAAAAATTCTAAATAGCCTGGCCGGCATGGCTCACTGATTGAGCATTGACATCTGAACCAGGAGATCCCAGTTCAATTTCCGGTTGTGGCTGGATCCCCAGTGGAGGCATGGAGGAGGCAGCTGATCAATGATTCTCTATCATTGATATTTCTTTCTCTCTCTCTCTCTCTCTCTCTCTCTCTCTCTCTCCCCTCTCCCTCCCTCCCTCTCTCCCTTCATCTCTGGAATCAATAGAAATATTTTTTTAATCCCTCCCTCTCTCCCTTCATCTCTGGAATCAATAGAAATATTTTTTTTAAAAATAAAAAATAAATTTAAAGGTCCTAATATGTTAGTAAAAAAGTCCAATTTCTTCAAAAGGACAAATCATTAAATCTTGATGCTAGAAAAGTAATAACAACTTGAAGAAAAATAACTTTTGTTGTTAACACCTTTGCAGCTTATAAAGCACTGTTAAAGACATTCTTTCATCTTTACATCCCTGGGATTTGGGTATGAAGCCAGTGATTTTTCCAAGCTGCCCTCAGCTAAGAAGTACTGTCCTAAGAAGGAAGAGTCAAGGAGAAAACCTAAATTTTCACTCTTCTCCCTCTCCTGTAAGAAACTCGTTTTACAAGTGAGAAAAAAAGGCCCAGATATTTCACCTCTTCATTCAACAAATATGAACCATCACTGTCTCCTTTCTGATCTACTTATGGATATTTTATTCATCATTCAAGACCAAGTTTAAGTCTACCGCCTCTATGATATAGTAACTGATGCCAGGAACAGGAAAAAGCCTTACCCATATTCTAAAATTCTGTAGCAGTGATTCCTAACTCATGTGACCCTCTTTTAAATGTAAAATATTTTCATGACAGAAGCCCTCTATGGTTCACTTGCGTATGCATATTGTATACTAAAAACAGTCGTACTGAAGATAAGAAGACACTCTTTGCATTCAGAAATTCTAAAACTAGTGAAGAACCCAAATGCAGAAAAACATAATGAAAACTTCTTCAAACCAAATCAAACACCAGAACTGCCCTATTATATTATTTAAAAGGTCCAAATTTCAACATAAAATTTTAAGATATACAAATAAAAAAGAAAGTGTGGCCCATACACAAGAAAAATAGTCAATAGAAAGTGTCTCTGCCCCTGGCCGGTTTGCTCAGTTGGCAGAACGTTGGTCTGCAGACTGAAAGGTCCCAGGTTCGATTCCGGTCAAGGGCACATGCCCGGGTTATGGGTTCAATCCCCAGTAGGGAGCATGGAGGAAGCAGCTGATCAATGATTCTCTCTCATCATTGATGTTTCTATCTCTTTCTTCATCACCCTTCCTCTCTGAAATCAATAAAAATATATTTTAAAAAAAGAAAAGAGCCCTGATTGGTTTGGCTCAGTGGATAGAGCGTTGGCCTGTGGACTCAAGGGTCCCGGGTTCGATTCTGGTCAAGGGCATGTGCCTTGGTTGTGGGCACATCCCCAGTGGGGGGTGTGCAGGAGGCGGCTGATCGATGTTTCTCTCTCATCGATGTTTCTAGCTCTCTAGCCCTTTCCCTTCCTCTCTGTAAAATATCAATAAAATACATTAAAAAGAAAGAAAAGAAAATGTCTCTGAGGAAACACAGATACTGGATTAATAAACAAAGACTTTAAACTAGCTATTTCAAGTATAGTCAAATAAGTGAAGAAAGTGTCTAAGAAACTAAAGTATTAAAATGTTTTGCCAAATACAGAATATCAAGAAAGAGAGAGCATTCTAAAAAGAAATTCTGGTGTTAAAAATAAGTGAAATGAAAAATTCAACAAAGGGGCTTAACAGCAGATCTAAGGATGAAGAATAAAGAATCAGCAAATTGCAAAATAGTTCAACTAAAATTATCCAGTTTGAAGTAAAGAAAGAAAAAATAAATAAGAAAAATGAACAGAGCATCAGAGATCTGTGCAACAATATAACACATACTAACATATGCATAATGGAAAACGCAGAAGGAGAGGAAAGGGGCAAAAAGAATATCTGAGGATATAATGGATGACAACTTCCCAAATTAATGAAAAACATTGACCTACACATCCAAGATGCTCAACAAACTCCAAGCAGGAAAGACGAAAAAAGATACATTCTTATGATAAATAATAAATCTGACATTCCTGACCTCATTAATAAAGTTCAAATCCCTATACGTCTAAATCAGCGGTTCTCAACCTGTGGGTCGCGACCCCTTTGGTGGTCGAACAACCCTTTCACAGGGGTCGCCTAAGATCATCCTGCATATCAGATATTTACATTACGAATCATAACAGTAGCAACATTACAGTTATGAAGTAGCAACGAAAATGATTTTATGGTTGGGTCAGAACATGAGGCACTGTATTTAAAGAGCCAGAAGGTTGAGAACCACTGGATCTTTGTTTCCACATAAATATGCCAAAGCCCAATCCAAACTGTAATAATCTACCTTTTCTAACACTGTTCCTCCTAAGCATTCCATAATTCTCTACTCCTGGTCTCAGCTGGTAATTCCACCTTTTCTAACACTGTTCCTCCTAAGCATTCCATAATTCTCTACTCCTGGTCTCAGCTGGTAATTCCACCATCCCATCCACTATCCTAAACCACTCTCAACTTCTCCCTCATTTCTTTATTTTGGAAAATTACATCACTAAGGGGAGGGAGAAAATTAGTATTCATTGAGCACTTTCGATGGGGTAGGTGCAATCTCCTGCCTTTCATCATTACCACCATCCCATCCCCATCACTGTGATCCATTTAAAACTAAACTACTTATGGTTTCCAAATCATATCACAATGTTTCGTGTCTTTTTGAACACAGTCTCTTTGGCACAGAGATGGCATCCCCTCCTTCTTTGCCTCTAGCAAAATAACCAAATCATGATACTCTAGGGTACCATGTACACTGTTGCTAGCAAAACTCTAATCAGGGTACATGGCCTATTTTACATCTGCCCTCCCCACTAGATTGACTTTCCTAATGGACAAAACTGTCATATTTACCTTGGTAACCTTGGTGCTCAATCCTTGGTATATAACAGTTGCTTAATAAATGTTTATTGAATAACGCTCATAAAAACTGCATAGGGTGCTAATGAGTGTTGTCATTATAATAACTTTCCACTTACAATTTTAATGTTTAAAAATCTGGATGAATACTTACTTCAACAGAGAAGACCTGGTTATGTTTGATTATTTCTCCACTGTGTAGTGTTTTCATTACTGTGGATTCAGGAGTCACGACTGATCCTACTCCCTGAGAACTATTCACGTACATCTCATCACTCTGTGATTGCTCAATATTCAAAGCATGGTATGTTGATACATCAAGTTTACTGCTTGAAGCATTTTTCTTTTTTTTCTTCTTAGAAGGATTCTGCCCATCACATTGAGCTTTCCTTTGTCGAAACTGGGCAAGCTACAAAAAAAAAAAAAAAAAAAGAAAGAAAAGAAAAAGAGATTGTCATTACTCTTAAAGATAATTTTTCTTTAACACCACTAAGAGAAAAACAGCTTCGGGGTCACTTTCTTTAAATCTTCACTAAAATGATAAAATAAAGGACAATTGTTGGTCTTTAATCTACACTAATAAAAGAGAAACATGGTAATTAGCGTACGACCGCTACCCTTTTCATTGGCTAATCAGTGAGTATATGCAAATTAACTGTCAGCCAAGATGGCGGCCGGCAGCCAGGCAGCTGGAAGCGAACACGAGGCTTGCTCCCGTGACTGCGGACTCCAACATTCCCCGCCTGACTTGCCGGCCTCTGAGCTGGCAGTTTGAAACTTTGTAACAAATATAGCCGCGGGATCTCAGAGCTGAAGTTATACATTGTTTCGATTATAGAACGCAAACAAACCAGCGGAAGCCTCAGAGCTAGAGCCAGAGTTAAAGCTGGCCCAGAATAAAATAAAAAAAAGAGAAAAAAAAGGAGCAGTTGGGAGCTTCCGTCAACAACCACCAGCCTGAAAGCAGCCCTCAGCCCCTCACCTAGACTGGCCAGGCACCCCAGTGGGGACCCCCACCCTGATCCAGGACACCGTTCAGGGCAAATCAGCCGGCCCCCAGGCCTCTATCCTATATAGTAAAAGGGTAATATGCCTCCCAGCACCAGGATCAGCGGAGCCGCGAGGCCTCCTGGCACCGGAACAGCGTGACAGGGGGCAGCGCCCAAACCCCCTGATTGCCCTGTGGCTCTGTGTATGACAGGGTACAGCGTCCCAATCCCCCGATTGGCCCTGCTCTGTGTGTGACAGGGTGCAGTGCCCCAACCCCCCCCCCCCCCACACACACACACACAGGCCCTGCTCTGTGTGTGACAGGGTAGAGCCATAACCTCCCCATGGGCCCTGCTCTGTGGGTGATAGAGGGCGGCGCCCCAACCCCCTGATCGGCCCTGCTCTGTGTGTGACAGGGGGGAGCTCCTCAACCCCCTGATCGGCCCTGCTCTGTGCATGACAGGGGGCAGCGCCCAATCCCCTGGTTGGCCCTGCTCTGTGCGTGACAGGGGGTGGCGCCGCAACCTCCCCATTGACCCTGCCTTGAGTGTGACAGGGGGCGGTGCCCCAACCCCCCAATCGGCCCCACCCTGAGCATGACTGAGGGTGGCATCACAACCTCCCAATCCGCCCTGCTCTGTGCATGACCAGGGGCTGCACCTAGGGATTGGGCCTGCCCTCTGCCACCCAGGAGCAGGCCTAAGCCAGCAGGTCGTTATCTCCTGAGGGGTCCCAGACTGCGAGAGGGCACAGGCCCGGCTGAGGAACCCCCCCTCCCTCCCCCCCTGACCGAGTGCACAAATTTTTGTGCACCGGGCCTCTAGTATATTAATAACTACTGGATTGCAAGGAAATTAGTATTTCTAAATGAATGCTTTTTAAATATTCAGAACTAAAAATTACAGGTCTAAAAATATATATATTAGCCCAGAGTTGGGCAGAATAAGGGAAACAGGCACTCTCATTCAACACTTGGTGAGAGTGTAAACTCTGGATGTGAGATTATATGAAAATATAAGAGCTCTAGATAAATTTGCTTTGTGGAATTTCTGGGACTTCTACTAATTTATACTACTGTAATTAGTCCATGCAAAAAGATTTAGCTATACAAATGATCACTGCAGCCTTGTTTATAATGGGGGGAAATTAGAAATAATTTTAATATCAAACAAAAGTACTTCTCGCCCTAGCTGGTTTGGCTCAGTGGATAGAACATCGGCCTGCGGACTGAAGGGTCCCAGGTTTGATTCCGGTCAAGGGCATGTACCTGGGTTGCAGGCGCATCCCCAGTGGGGGGCGTGCAAGAGGCAGCTGAATCGATGTTTCTCTCTCATCGATGTTTCTAACTCTCTATCCCTCTCCCTCTCCCTTCCTCTCTGTAAAAAATCAATAAAATATATATATTTTTAAAAAAGTACTTCTCACCACTTAATCATCAGAATTTATGCCATGTCCTAGTGCCACTTATACTTATCATTTACTTAATATGTTTTAACTTATATGCTTTTCTTATTTAAATTTATTTTATAAGGAGATTTTCTACCCCTGATATAAATTCATAGCCAGTATCACTTGTGATTTAACAAAATAGTAAACAGAAATAAAAATAATGAAAAATAAAGCGACACTATTAAAAATTTTAGTTAAATATTACTGCTGAAGTTTATAAAAGAAACAGGCAAGTGTGAGAAGGGTATGAAGGATATATGAGCATCAAATAGACTTTTGGTTTGCCATTAGCAGATGAACTTAAATCTAGAAAGGTGGTAACTTTCTTCTAATTCTATCCCGTGTCATTTAATACTGGATTAGGATATCATCTACAATATCTGTCACCACCTAAAATCAGAATTATGCAACTATTGTATGTAACACTGAATTAACTCAATTAAAATAATATTAATATAACTCATTATTCATAATAAAGATGTTTATGACACAGTAGTAGTTATAAAATAATATTGCAATGTATTCTTTTCCTTAATAAAAGGAAAATTATGTGCATCTTTTTTAACAAAGACAAGCAGGCTTCAGGCTTACAGCTTTCATCAATTCATTCTAACTAGCTTGAATTTTAATAACATACATAGGCATAGGCAAATTCTGAAAAAATATAACCATACTAACTCTGGTATATATCTGGACTTGAGATTGCAGGTACTTTTCCTTATATTCATTCGAAAATTCCTTTTTTATGTAATAAATTTTCTAAATTTAATGAAGCAACTACTAACCACTGATTCCTAAACTGAATTTGAGCTCTTGATCATTCTAGAGAAGAGAAACAAAAACATAAGAACAAGTGTAAGCCCCTGGTGCCTTAAAAAGAAGAAATATACTACCAGTAAATTAATAACATAACTATTAATTAGACTAATTACAAAGATGACCATTAAATTTCTCATAAGGTATTAAAGCAATCTTAATAATGATGTTGATATCATTAACTATCAAAATATGTGACCAATACAAGAACCTATAGAATAACACACAGCATATTGTATCCTTATTTTCTCTGCTGTAGATGAAGAAAAGTATATAACATTAATAAGAAAGTCTAATTCATAACTCAGAACTATCTAAAAACTGACCTCGTAGAATATAAAAATATATCACATTTAACGCCCCCCCCCACCCCAGCTATTTAGCAACTAGCCAGTTATTCTACTTCATGTCTGCTTAAGGAACAGATGCAACACCAGTTGCCTCTATTTGTACATTATTAAGCTGCAGGAATGCATTTACTACTTTGAGGATAGCAGATTCATTCTTAAAAATAAACCAACTGAAACACCATTATGTATTATCTATAAATAGAACCCAAAATCCAGGCACATCATTTTTTAAAAGATCTCTCAGACAGAATGCAAAATCAAGAAAAATATTAATGAAATTCTTTCTAAAAATATATATTTTAATTGATTTCTGAGAGGAAAGTAAGGGAATAGAAACATCAACGATGAGAGAGAATCACTGATCAGCTGCCCCACACTGGGGATCTAGTCTCGGACCGGGCATGTGCCCTGACTGGGAATCAAACTGTGACCTCCTGGTTCATAGGCCAATGCTCAACCACTGGGCCACATTGGCCGGGTAATAATGACATTCTTAATATTTATGCTCAATTTCAAAAGCCTCTTGAAAGCCCAAGTTATCTGTGTTAGAAAATATATTCAGATAGCAGATGATAGCAGGACAAAGATGAAGATTCTGTTTAAAATTTCAACTCTGTTAAGTTACATATATCCATATCTATAAAAGGCTAAGTTGACTCACGTATGCACGACACACATAAAGCTCTTGCTGGCGCCAATCGCACACGCGTTTGCGTGTGTTTCCATCTATTATTGTCGATCGTGAATTTGGTTGACACTTCTATTATAGAGAAAGGGTGAATTTCTCTATTAAAATATTTCTTCTAATTGATTTCCTTTCAATGTGCATGAATTTGTGCACTGGCCACTAGTGTATATGTAATTTATATTTAATATTTACTTATATGTACAAACATATAACAAAGAAGAAAACTAAAACTGCATTATAAAAAGTTTAATTTAAAAAAATATCTGGCCCTGGCCGGTGTGGCTCAGTTCATTGGGCGTTGTCCCTTGCATGGAAAGGTTGCCAGTTTGATTCCTGGTGAAAGTACATGCCCGGGTTGCAGGCTCAATCCCCAGTAGGGGGCATGCAAGAAGCAGCAGATGGATGTTTCTCTCTCACATCAATGTGTCTCTCCTTCCCTCTCCCTTTCTTTCTTCCTAGAAATCAATAAAAAATATTTTAAAATATACCCTGTCTGAAACAATAGTATCCATTATGAAATGAACCCAAGTGAAAAAGTTAATTATAGATACGGAATAAAAAGTATAATGGTTCTATTATAGTGTTCAGAATGAATTATGTCTAAGGGCATAAAATTACCAAGACATTGTTTTAGACTTGCCACTGATTATATGAAGTCATAATATTTTTTCAGAAAAATTAACCATAAGGCAAAATCCATGAGGATAAGAACTTTTGCTCACTGCTATATTTTCAAAGGCTAGAACAGTATTTCATAAATACATGTTGAGTGAAAAATGAATAATTTATCTTTTACCGTTAAGTAATCATTTTAAGTACTAATAATTAAGATGACATAGTAGGCATATCGAATTTTATTATATAAAAAAGTTCCATGGCCTCAGAATTAAAAATAATTACATGAATTAAAACACAAAATAACCCCTCTCACCATAATCTCTCTCTTCCAATAGGCCCCAACCACTCCTCCCCACCAAAACAAGACAAAATTAAATTCTCAAAAATAATGATCAAAATAGCTTTTTACCAAGAATTCTGTTTTATAAAAGAGAGGTTAAAGGGGGGGAAAGGAGGACCTATGTAATATTTTCAACAATAAAGATTAAAAGAAAAAAAAAACTGAGACACAAAGATGTTTAGGGACATACTAAAACTGACACCACTTGATGATAATGCCTTCTCCATGATTAAATGCTCAAACTAAAATAAACTAAAACTAATAATGAAATTTTTAAATTTTTAATACAAAAAAAAGAGAGATAGAGAGGGAACAACATCATATCATTGATTTCTTACAGCTATCTAAACTATTTTTATTATAAATCTAAAGGATGGCAAGCTAACACAAAGGAAATATCAGAAACTACTCAATCAGCTAATCATTTTATACTGAAATGATACACTTTAAATTACTGGACGAACATTTAGTCTAAAACAGGCCAAAAATTCATACTATAGCCATCTGTGTTTGTCATTTGAAAGCCAATGATAAAAATATTAACATATGTTGGAAGAAAAATAGTAGCAAGATTTACTAGAAAGATATTATGTCCACATACACTTATATTTCAAAACTGATTCAGATCTCAAGCAAATATCCTGACTAGAATGTGAATAAACAACTAAATATAAATGAGTGAAAATGTATTCCTTAAACTCAGTATTTATAACTTTATAAATGATCATTCTCATATACAGTACTTCTTTAAAATACTGTATAAAACATGCCAAGTTTTTATAATAATACTAGTAGCCCTGTGCATGAATCCGTGTGCCAGTAGCTCTCTGCGGGGCCTGGCCGTTCTGCCCCTGCTGCCCAGAGGCTCTCTGTGGCCCAGAGGCCCATCCGCGGCCGGGCATGGAACGCTTGCCTTGTCGCCGGGGCGACGACGCAAATGTTCCCCCGCCGCCGCTCCGTGCCCGCTGCCCAGAGGCCCTCCACTGCCGGGGTGGAACGCTTGCCTCGTCGCCGCGGCCACGAAGCAAGCATTCTGCCAGGCCACTCACGCTGCCTGTTCTCTGCGGCCACCCCCCCACCGGGACTGGGGGACTCCGGTGGGGCTGAGAGGACTGGGTGTCGCCATCTTGTTGCTATGGGCACCGCCATCTTTGTGACGGACTGACGGTTAATTTGCATATTACCCTTTTATTAGATAGGATCACATCAAAAAAATTTCTTTTTAAAAAAAATCCTCACTAGAGGAGATGTTTATTGATTTCAGAGAGAGAGGAAGAAGAAGAGGAAGAGGAAGAGGCAGAGAGAGAGAAATATCAATGTGAGAGAGAAACATATATCAGTTGCCTCCCGTACTTGCTCTGACAGGGGATGGAATCCAAAACCTAGGTATGTGCCCCGACGAGGAATTGAAGCCATAACCTTTTGGTATACAGGATGACACTCCAACCTACTGAGCAACCCAGTCAGGGTTGTTGTGTTTCTTGAGTGTTTACTATGTGCCACGCACTCTGCTAGACATGAATTAAAACATATGGCCCTAACAGTAGGATGTTTTAGTCTAGGTCAGCCTATTCACTGAATTGTGAGAAACAAGTAAGATAAAAATTAGTGTACAATTTTATAAACCAAACAGTCCTCTATATATTTCTAAGAAGGTGGTATGGAAGCCTCTTGTACTAATTTTCTCAAAGATGGCTTTCTGTAAGAGGTATGGTTGTAGAGTTTTATATCTGTGAAGGAAATTACTTGGCAAATGGCAGGTATTAATAGCAGTTCATTTATTTAGCAAATATTTACTACCTATCATGTATTCAGCCCAGTGCTAAAGGCAGAGCAGGTAGTGATGAATCAGATACAAAACCTATTCCTTTGAACTGTAATAAAGTTAGAAAGAACAAATTAAACAAATATAGATAAATACAGAAATATATCATTTCAAGAGATAAATGTGCTTCAAAGAAAGAGTATAAGGTATAAAGAAAACATACAACAGACTTAATTGGAAGAGGATATGGGGAGAGGTCAGTAAGTATTGAGAAAGAATGTGGAAGCTGAGAATTGAAGACAAAGATTTGTCCAAGATTATAATAAGTAACAGGCAAAATAGAATAGAATAATATCTGACTCCAAATTCAGGATTCTTCCATGATATCAATATGTATGCCATGCATTCTGAGCTCTCTTTCCTTCATTTGTCATTATACTTCATATCCTAGAACACTAAAGTTAAAGACACAAACAAATGAAATCACCAAACCAATACTTTTTTGACAAGATAGGGGGAAAACACACATACCCCCCCTGCCAAAGAGAATATTAAAATATATTTTAAAAATATTATCTAGTCTCTCCAGTTTTCAAAAATTGCTAGAAGTAGAGCTATTTTCTATGTTTCTGCTAAAGAAAATTGAAACTATCCTAATTAATTATAATTATGGTGATTATTTGTACTTGTCAGGGCTGCCTTTAAACTTTTGTAATATTCCCAAGAATGCTGTACAAACGATTACAGCAAAACTCCAGGGGCCTAACTATGAAAACAAAAGATTACAACAGTTGACCCAAAGACAATTTGTATGTAGAGTGAAGTAGGGCAACTGCAAGCAAAGAAGACAAAAGCAATATTTTGTGCTCTGAAGCATATTTTCTAACAACATCAGAGATACAAACTGTTGGAAAGTAACAGTGCCAAATAGACCAAGGAAATCAGATATGGTAAAAACCACAGCACTTTACATTACTGCGCCACTTGTCCTATTTATATCCTATAATCTCATTCAATGCAGACTTTTTTCTTAAATAAAAGTTTTGGAACCCATGTGTAAGAAGAAAACAGATTCTGCAGTCTCAGGAATTAACTTAATTTTACATATTTTAACATAGTTCATTGTCTGGCACATAGTAGACATAAATATTTGTTGAATTAATGTTTCAAAAAGAATATGGATTTCATTTAATAAAGTAATTAACTGTTGTGTCCACAGAGACCCTAATAAGGTTGCTAAGTGACAATGGACAAGCCACTTAACCACAGCAGAACTGTTTCTTCAACTGTACAGTGAAGAGGTAGATTCGAGGATCTTTTAAGATTTCTTCCCAGATGTAAGAGTTTTTTTTGAGAATTTTTTCCAATTGTTCCCTTTCTTTTCTCCTCTCCCTACTTTCACTTATTATAAAAGCGAAAAACTAGAATTCTACATTTAAAATAATTTGCTTGAAAAAACAACTCAATAAGCAGTGTCTATTACAAAATGATCCCAAATAAAAAAAGATATAAAACAAAAAGTGGAAAGATTACATTGTAGTATTCATAACATAACACTTCTAAGTATATAAAATTATAAAAATATTGTTTTAGGCTCATATTACTAATTATATGGAGTCAAATTATTATTTCAGAATAAATACCTACAAGGTAAGCTCCAGGAGAGAAGGGGTTTTTAATTAACACTCTAAGTCTAGAACAGTGCCTGCATATAGTGAAAAAAAAAAAAAGGCAATAATTTATTTTTTATAGAAAAGAGACACCACTAAGCAATAATTTTAGGCATTATTCCTTAGAACTTCAGAATATCTGCATAGCTTCTTTAAAAAAAAATAAGATGATGCCCTAACTGGTTTGGCTCAGTGGATAGAGCGTCAGCCTGCGGACTGAAGGGTCCCAGGTTCCATTCCGGTCAAGGGCACATGCCTGGGTTGTGGACTTGATCCCCAGTAGGGGATATGCAGGAGGCAGCCAATCTATGATTCTCACTCATAGCTCTCCGCACTAGTAGCTCTCACCCCGCCTCACCTGCTGCGAGAGCTGCTGCTCACAGGCGGTGGTGGGGGGGTGCGCCGTGGGGGGGAGGGACTGAGAGGTGCTCAATGCACCTCATGGTGACTGGTCGTTTGGTCGTGATGGTGTCACGGCATTATGGCCAGGGGCCTTTTATAATATAGATTGCATGTCTCCTTTTTCCCCTCCTTAACCTCTCCCCAGCCACTCCCACCACCCAGCACATGCCCTCACCCCCCTACTGTCTGTGTCAATTGGTTATGCTTATATGCATGCATACAAGTCCTTTGGTTGATCTCTTTCACCCCCCTCACCCTTCCCTGCCTTCTCTCTGAGGTTTGACAGTCTGTTCGATGCTTCTGTGTCTCTGGATCTATTTTTGTTCATTAGCTTATGTTGTTAATTATATTCCACAAATGGGTGAGATCATGTGATATTTATTTTTCTCTGACTGGCTTATTTCACTTAGCCTAATGCTCTCCAGGTCCATCCATGCTGTTGCAAATGGTAAGAGTTCTTTCTTTTTTACAGCAATGTTGTATTCCATTGTGTAGATGTACCACAGTTTTTTAATCCACTTATCTGCTGATGGGCACTTAGGCTGTTTCCAAATCTTAGGTATAGTGAATTGTGCTGCTATGAACATAGGGGTGCATATATCCTTTCTGATTGGTGTTTCCAATTTCTTTCAGTCCGCAGGCCAACACTCTATCCACTGAGCCAAACCGGTTTCGGCTGTGTTTCCAATTTCTTGGAATATATTCCTAGAAGTGTGATTACTGGGTCAAATGGGAGTTCCACTTTTAATTTTTTGAGGAAATTCCATCCTGTTTTCCACAGTGGCTGCACCAGTCTGCATTCCCACCAGCAGTGTACGAGTGTTCCTTTTTCTCCGCATCCTCTCCAGCACTTGTCATTTATTGATTTGATTATAGCCATTCTGACAGGTGTGAGATGGTACCTCATTGTTGTTTTGATTTGCATCTCTCAGATGATTAGTAACTTTGAGCATGTTTTCATATGTCTCTTGTCCTTTTGTATGTCCACTTTCGAAAAGTGTCTATTTAGCTCCTTTGCCCATTTTTTGATTGGATTGTTTATCTTCCTTTTGTTAAGATGTATGAGCTCCCTATAAATGTTGGAGATTAAACCCTTATCAGAGATAACATTGGCAAATGTTTTCCCATGCAGTGGGCTCTCTGGTTGTTTTGTTGATAGTTTCTTTTGCTGTGCAGAAGCTTTTTATTTTGATGTAGTTCCATTTGTTTATTTTCTCCTTAGTGTCCATTGCCCTAGGAGCTGTATTAGTAAAGATATTGCTACCACATATGTCTGACATTTTGCTGCCTATGGATTCTTCTAGGATTTTATGGTTTCTCATATTATATTTAAGTCCTTTATCCACTTTGAGTTTATTTTTGTGTATGGTATAAGTTGGTGATCTACTTTCATTTTTTTGCATGTATCTGTCCAACTTTCCCAACACCATGTATTGAAGAGACTGTCTTGACTCCATTGTATGCTCTTGCCTCCTTTGTCAAATATTAATTGAGCATAATGGCCTAGGTCAATTTCTGGGTTCTCTGTTCTGTTTCATTAGTCAATGTGTCTGTTCTTGTGCCAGTACCAGGCCGTTTTGAGAACAGTAGCTTTGTAACATAGCTTGATATCTGGTATTGTGATCCCTCCAACTCTGTTCTTCTTTCTCAGTATTTCTGTGGCTATTGGGGGGTCTTTTTTTATTCCAGATGAATTTTTGGAGAGTTTGTTCTACGGTCTGTGAAATATGCTGTTGGTATTTTAATGGGGATTGCACTGAATCTATAGATTGCTCTGAGTAGTATGGACATTTTAATGATGTTGATTCTATCAATTCATGAACACAGTATATTCTTCCATTTGTTTATGTCTTCCTTCATCTCTTTTTTCAACATTCTGTAGTTTCCCAAGTACTGGTCTTTTACCTCCTTAGTTAAGTTTATTCCTAGGTATCTTAATTTTTTTGTTGCAATGGTAAATGGGATTTGTTTTTTAAGTTTCTCTTTCTGTGAGTTCATTATTGGTGTATAAAAAAGCCATAGATTTCTGGGTGTTAATTTTGTATCCTGCTACATTGCGGAATTCATTTAAGTCTAGTAGTTTTATGATGGAGTATTTAGGATTTTCTATGTACAATATCATGTCATCTGCAAATAATGACAGTTTTACTTCTTTCCCAATTTGGATGCCTTTTATTTCTTCTTGTCTGATTGCTATGGCTAGCACTTCCAGTACTATGTCGAACAGGAGTGGTGAAAGCGCTTGTTCATTTTCTTGTTCCTGTTCTCAGGAGAAATGGTTTTAGTTTTTGCCCATTGAGTATGATGTTGGCTGTAGGTTCTATTCCCACTTTGCTGAGAGTTTTTATCAAGAAAGGGTGTTGGATTTTGTCTAATGCTTTTTCTGCATCAATTGATATGATTATGTGATTTTTGTCTCTCAATTTGTTTATGTGATGTATAATGTTTATTAATTTGCAGATATTGTATCAGCATTGCATCCTCAGAATAAATCCCACTTAATCATGGCTAATGACCTTTCTAATGTAATGCTGGATCAGATTTGCTAGAATTTTGTTGAGGATTTTAGCATCTATGTTCATCAGGGATATTGGCCTATATTTCTCTTTCTTTGTAGTGTCTTTATCTGGTTTTGGGATTAGGGTAATGCTGGCTTCATAGGAAGAGCTTGGAAATGTGCCTTCCTCTTAAATTTTTTGGAAGTCTGAGGAGGACAGGTTTTAGTTCTTCTTTGAATGTTTGGTAAAACTCCCCTGTGAAGCCATCTGAACCATGGTTTTTGTTTGCTGGAAGTTTTTTGGTTACTGCTTCAATCTGATTGGTAGTTATTGGCCTATTCAGGTTTTTTGATTCTTCCTGATTGAATTTGGAAGATTGTATTTTTCTAGGAATAGAAACTACAAATAGGAATAGCAACAGTAGCCATAGCTCTTAGAATAGTTGTATGGATTAAATGAGATAATAAATGTAAAACACTTAATACAATGTCTAGCATTAGAAAGTACTCAAAAACTGACAGCTACTATCATCAAACTCATATTCTTCTTTCTTCCACTCTCATCCTTTTCATTTTCCAAGTGAGAGACAATGAGGTAGGAACAGAAGTGGGGATAAATCAAGAAATATTTGGAAGGTAAAACCAGCAGGTGATTGACTGTTTAAAGAAATGCTGACCAATGAAAGATGCCTAATTTCAATTTCAGTAGAATCTTATTGAGAAATTTAGCTTTCTTTATAATTTATCACTTAATTTATTATGAGAACTTTTTCTAGCTTCCATACTAGAAGAAATTCACTTATATTTCAATAATCAGTAGTCTATAATAGATAAATATTCTGCACTCATAGTTTAGCTCTTATTACAAAAACTTTATATCCTATATAGTAAAAGGCCAGCGACCATAATGGCATAACCACCAGAATGACCAATCGACCAGTCACTATGAGGTGCATTAGTCCCTTCGCCCAGCCACAGGCTCGGATCACTGGATAGCCAACGGGGAACCATGGAGGAACCGGGGTGTGTGGTGGTGGAGCGGGACTGGGGACTGGCAACCAGGTGGCAGACTTCTTGGTCCCTCCCCCTGGACTACAGGCTGTGATCATGGCGAACAGGGAACCACAGGAAATGGGTGGGCGGCGGCAGGATGGGACTGGGGACTGGCAAGCGGATGGAAGATGGCCCTGATTGCAGGCTAGGCCTAGGGACCCTATCCACCCACAATTTTGTGCGCTGGGCCTCTAGTATAAAAATAAGAGGTGTTTTTGTTTGAAAATACTTTTTGCCCTAATTTTGTTATAGTCCAGTCCCTTAGATATAGCCAATCTTTTCATTTCCTCTTTTCCATGTACTCATTCAATTTTGAGTTTCACGAATAGAACATAATAGACCTCCTTGCTAAGTCTCTCTTCATTGAATTTTATGGCTCTTTTACCCAATCACTTCCCTATCCCTGTTCTTGCCAACCTTTGGATTTGCCTGAGAAACCTTTCTTCGATATTATACACTTCAAGAAGCTTGTTATGCTTACTCTTTCTTTCATATTATCTCTCTTAAAACTTATAATCTAAAAGTCATGGTTTTTTTTTCCCAACAAAGCCTAACAGTCACAAATTAGTTTTTAAGTCGCAGATAATATACCATTGTTGTAATGAGTGTTGATGAAAGTATCAAACTGCTGTATCCACTATGAAAGTTATGTAAGCTATGTCACATCCTAATAAAAGGGTAATATGCAAATTGACCAAATGGCCGAACAGTGGAATGACCATCGGGATGATCATCCGGGACCATGCTATGACACTCAATGGCACCAGGCCAGCCAAGGTGGGTGGGATGCGATTGGTCGGGGGCCCAGCCATCACCCCATGATCACCCCGAAGAGGGAGGTCCAGGCCACTGGCCAGCATGGTGATCAATCAGGGGGCTCCATGATCGTCCCAAAGAGGGAGGTCCAGGCCACCAACTGGCGGGCTGTGGTGGGTGGGCAGGGCCTCCCTCTGCAAGGGAAGCCTGGGTCACGTGTGCCGGCAGCCGGAGGGAAGAAAGGCCTACTCTTGCACGAATTTCTTGCATCAGGCCTCTAGTACAAAAATAAAAAAGCTAGCCCTGGCTGGTGTGCTCAGTGGTTAGAGCAAAAGCCCTCCAACAGAAGGGTCACAGATTTGATTCTCAGTTAAGGGCACACACCTGGGTTGCAGGTTCGATCCCCAGCCCTGGTTGGGACACATGCAGGAGGCAAACAATTGATGTGTCTTTCTCACAACAATGTTTCTCTCTCTCTCTCTCTCTCTCTCTCTCTCTCTCTCTCTCTCTCTTCTTTCCTCCCTTCCTCCCACCCCTCCTTCCTTTCTTTCCTCCCTTCCACACACACTCTCTCTAAAAATCAATGGAAACCTCAGATGAGGGTTAAAAAAAAGAAAGTTTAAAAGAAACAGGTAGTGAACAACTTTCGTAGTAGTAGTGGAGCAGTGTATCTGATAGGCAAAGAACAATTTTACACCATAAGTAACTTTGTCTATCAGTTATTGAAAAGTCATGTCACTGATATTCTAATATACAGCTTGCAATGACCACTGTTCTTTTTGCATAAAATTGGCACCATTGTCAAACTGAAAATGCTCATTAAACAAATAAATATCATATAGTTACTACTTATTAAATGTAATAGGCAAAATTTTTAATTATTATCCATCAAGCCCTAGCTGGTTTGAATCACTGGATAGAGTTTTTGCCTGCGGACTGTAGGGTCCTGGGTTCAATTCTGGTCAAGGGCACATGCCCGGGGTTGTGGGCTCGATCCCCAGTAGGGGGTGTGTGGGAAGCAGTTGATCAATGATTCTCCTTCATCATTGATATTTCTATCTCCCTCTCCCTTCCTCTCCGAAATCAATAAAAACACAGTTTAAAAAATTATTCATCAAATAATGCCAATTATATAAATGCTGAATGGTGCACAACTCTGGTTTTACAGAATTTTGCTACATTAGAATATTAAAAAGTATAAACAAAATATTAAAAATTATACCTAATGTGAATTTACAGGAGTAATAATTTCATACTAAATACACACTATCCTCTAATTTTGTTTGCTAATATTACAATACTTTCTTTATGTAATATTGCAAATAATTTTACTTGGAAAAAAAATGAAATCATTTAAAGTGGAGTTAGAATAGTTTGGTTCAACACAAGGATGGCCTGTGTCATGCTGCCCCTGTCAGCACCTTGTAAATGGGGTGAGCCCAGCTCTGAAAATATTTACTTAACAATGCAGTAATGTCTCACATCTCCCTGGGTGAGGCTTGCAACATTAACACTGAGGAAATAACTGAGGGCCTAAAAGCAAATAAAAAAGCCAACAAGTAACAGAAAAACTAAACTGTCATAAACGGCCTATTCACCAGGCTCCATTGGCCCTTGATTTCTACAAACCATTTTATCTAACTCAGTTACTGGGTTCTCTAGTTACAGCAAATCTAAAACAGCAAGTTGGGGCAGAAGCAGATGAGGAGTAAGGCAGGATGAGCATGTCCATAGCAATGAGAACTGGCAGCAAGGAAAATCGGTAAAAACTACAAAACCAGAAATATCTATATATATCTAATAGTACAGAATCTCAACTATATAATACAAGCAACAATGAAATAAGATTAACAGCTGCCACCAGGTGGCTCAGTTGGGTGAAGCATTGTCCTGTAACACCAAAAAGTTTGTGGGTTTGACTCCTGGTCAGGGCACATAACTAGGTTTTGGATTAGATACCTGGTCAGGAAGCATATGGGAGGCAACCAATCAATGTCTGTCTCTCCTCCCCACCCCGCCATCTTCCTCTCAATAAACATATCTTTGGGTAACTATAATAATAAAAGGGTAATATGCTAATTAGACCAGACGTCTTCTGGACTTCATTCCGGACATCCTTCCTGACCAAGCTGGGCCAGAGGGAAGCCAGCCCGGGGGTGCCTGCAGGTGGCCTGAGAAAAGCCAACCCAGTGCCGGGTGCCTGCGGGCGGTCGGGAAGCCGGTAGTGGCAGCTGGGGGAAGGAAGGTCTACTCTTGCATGAATTTTTGTGCATCGGGCCTCTAGTGAGGATATAAAAAAAACAGAAGAAGAAATAAGAATTACAGTTCCAGGACTGCACTAAAGTGAGGGCCTTAGGAAACCTTGTTATTCTGTGCCTCATTTTCTTGTTCTGTATAACATGTTCTTCAACACAATATATCTGATAAGCTTTGTGTTTTTAGAAATGATATTTAAACATTTTTTTACTGATCATAAAAGAAATATATTGTACAGAATTTGGAAATGCTAGAAGTGTACAGAAAATTTAAATTGCCAAAAACCCACCACCCAGAGATAACAATCATTTACATCTTGGTGGATTTTTCCCCCAGATTTCTTCACATATAAAAATGGAAATATATATTTTTGGTAACATTTTTATTAACCTTGCATTATCTGTGGGCATTTTCCCAATTCAAAAAGTCTTTGCAGAAATATTTTAATAACTACATATATAAAAATTTATTCTCTTATCATTATAGACTTTGGTTGGTATAAAACATTTTATAAAATATATTATACTGTACACATGACAAGTCACTTAAAATTATTATTTATCAGATCTAGATACAGAAAGAAAAATGATCAGTAAAAAGCGTATCAAACACCAAGAAAATATTTAAAAGTTGTGGTTTGTAAAACCAGGTTATCAAATACAGTATTTAAGTCCAATAAATAAACAAGACATTTAGAAAACTAAGTATCTAAATAAATTTTGGAAATAATCATTTTAAGTGATTTCTGATGCCAGCAATAAGAGACTTCCAATTAGGAGAATTCTGGATTACTATTATTAAATTACAACATGCTAGTGAAACAGCACCCATTAACAACTCATAGCCATTTTGCTCATTCATTCATTAAGCAAAAGAAATAAGAATTACAGTTCCAGGGCTACACTAAAGTGAGGGCCCTTAGGGAACCTAGTTATTCGGTTCTTGTTCTGTATAACATGTTCTTCAACATAATATATCTGATAAGCTTTGTTTAAGCAGCACTCATTAACAACTCATACTCATTTTGCTCATTCATTCATTCATCTACTATTCTATAGGCATTATGCTAGGCTGCATTAATATCAATATTAAGAGACTTCTTTGTAAAAGCTTTAAAAATAATGTAGCAGCATTTAAACATTTTAACAAATGAAAAAATTCACCTCAAATCCTACTAATCCTAATCCACTAACTGTATTTATTACCCAGTGTCTGTCTCGCCCACTAAACCGTGAGCAACTTGAGAACAAAGACTGTCTCCACCTCTATATTTCCTCTATAAAAGAGAAGTTCAATGTAGGTTTGCCAAATGAGTTTACATTTACAATCCAAACTTTGTAAATCCTAATCTAAAAGTGCACATTCATACAAAGGAAATAATGTATACACTATTTTTAATGATGCTGTTTTATCTTTTCCATGTTCCCATCAGTCTTCATAATCTTAATGCTGCATAATATCCCATCACACTTATATAATATAGTTTAGAAAACAATTATCCTAATATTGTCTTTGAAGCTTGTTTCTAGTGTTTTTTTATGGTATAGCTAATGCTCCAGCAAATATACCTTGCTTTCTAAGTCTCACAGATTTACTTCTGACTGGAAAAATTGGGCTCAACAATAGGGGAATATAATCTTCTACAATAAAAGGGAATGTTAAAGAGATTTTTTTACCCCATAGGGAGAATTTAAAAGACAAAGAACACACATACAAAGAAACTCTTAGAATTCCTTTTTGCCAAATCAAAGCAATTTAAATAAATCCTCTATTAGGAAATGTGCTGTCCAAAGGAAAGTACATTTTGTAGGACTGCTTCACACATATTTAGAAAAGATACTTCTGGGGGCAAGGAGTAAAAATTCTGAGGTAACAAACATAATGTCTACTTAAAACATCAATGCTTTTGGAAGGAGGTGCACACTTTACCTCCACTTTCTTGGGTTCAGAGAACTTGCTCAGATCCTCAGGCTGAAGAAATGTAAGCAACTTAGGGCTTCTGAAGATACCTTGATTCCCCTTTCCTTCCATTTATAGATCCTAAAGTAACATAATCCACCTGGTAATATACAAGCACTTAAGCTTTGACCTCTGAAGGGGCTTGTGAGAAAGCCAACTATATTTTAGAAATATGAAGCTAGTTCATATACACATTCATTTAAGAGAGTTGTGTTGAGCATCTACTATTATATCTCTGCAGTATGGGCCTTCAGTGATTACTGAAATAATAGACCACGTCTCCTTTGTCACTTTATTTGGAGGAAGGGAAGAAGAGAGAGAAAGCAGTTAACCAGATTATAATTTAATTGTGGTCCAAGTATGATTGCTAACAATCATCTCAAATGAGATAATACAATCTATAAAAGATAACTTCATTATAGGGAAGGGGGCCTTTGAAGCCAGCCAAAAGATATGCTCAACTCTGTAATTTTTAAAATCTTCACCCGAGGATATATTTTTATTGATTTTTAGAGAGAGAGAAGAAGGAAGAGAAAGAGAGAAATATCGATGGGTTGCCTCCTACAATGCACCCTGACCGGGAATTGAACCTACAACCGTTTAGTGTACGGGAGGACGCTCCAACTGAACCACCTGGCCAGGGCTCAA
Organism: Myotis yumanensis; assembly: GCF_028538775.1. Taxonomy (NCBI): domain Eukaryota; kingdom Metazoa; phylum Chordata; class Mammalia; order Chiroptera; family Vespertilionidae; genus Myotis; species Myotis yumanensis. The sequence continues at coordinate 46,588,458 of NW_027223760.1, read as the reverse complement.
GTATGGGATTTTTTTAAAAAATGCTATTGAATGTATATTGTCTATGTCAAATTTTTCATGAAGCCCAGTGAAAACCCGTGTGTAATTTTGTGTTGCCTGCTTTACAGTATTTTTTAAAACACACACGTAATGACTCGCCAAGACATAGAATTCACTTATTTGGAGCAGGAATTGCATAGGTGTCGCTGAGGCTATGGAGCCTCCCCTCCCTAGAAGTTCCATGCACAATACATACCGCGCTAACATTCCGCACCACACAAAAGCGCATGCCATGACAAAGACTCCCAACGCACACACGCGCGCACACACACGCACACACAGCCATGCTTCTGAGGGCGCCCTCACGCCGTGCACAGCTGGCACTTGTGGCACCCTCGGCCGGCCCCCGAGGAGGCAGCTGTCACAGGCCGTCCCACGCCCAGGAGGCCAGCGGGCAGCTAAGAAAGCCGAGGTCATGATCCGCGAGCAAATCCCGCACCCAAGAAGGAAAAGCCCCAAAGCCCAACTTGAAAAGCACAAGGACTGCGCTCCCCAGAAAACTGCCCCCCAGCGCGACAGGCTGGAGATCCAGAAGCAATAGACACCAGCGCATAGCAATACCGTCAAGGGGGGGTGTCGTTGGGGGATCCCGAGAAAGAAGCCACCCCACCCCGTCCCCACGGAAGTATCTGCTGGGTGCACCGCCAGCGTTTTCCTGGAAAAGGAGAGCAAGGCGAGGGGGAGGCAGACCTGCACCCCGTCCCTCCCCTCCAGCCACCGCCCCCACCGCGGCCCTGCAGCCTGCGGCTCTCACCTTCGCTTTGCCCAACTCCAGCTTCTTCTGTCTCTCCTCGTCCTCCATGGCCTCTGCGGAGAAGGCTGGGGGCAGGCAGAGAGAGGGCGGGGGAAGGAGGGAAAGGTCGGTTCAGGCGGAGGGGGCACCTCCGGCGCCGGCCCCGGCAGCCAGGCCGGCAGCGCTCCCCCCGGCGGAGTGGAACGGCTCCGCGCTCAGAGGCTGGCGGCCCTCGGGCGCCCGGGCAGCGCCGTCACCGCCGCCGCCATCTTCGTCTCCACGTAAACACACGGGAGGCGGGGGGAGGAACGTCGGTCCGCGCAGCCTCCGCGCGCCCGGGTGCGGGCAGGTGCGCCCGCCGCCCCGCCCTCCCCGCGCCCGCGGCCCCGCTGGCGCCCGGGGGCGCCCACCACCCGGCCTGGAACCGGCCCCCACCGGCGCGGGGCGAGCCCCCTTCCCGGACGAACGCCCCGGGGCCGGCCTGGCTGCGGAGGTGGGAGAGGGGGTGTGTCCCGGGCGCCCGCGGACCCCACCCCGCGTCCCAGGGACTCTGGTCGCTTTTCAGACACGGAGATGTTTCAAGTTACAAAAATAACAGGCCTGGTGATGGACAGTGAACACACAATACAGTGTACAAGTCTCACCCGGTAAATCCAGTAAAAAGGGAGAACACCGCTGCAGAATGGGAGGGAATAATAGTAATAAAAATAACAGATGCCTAACGGTGCAATCGGTGACACGGAGAAACCCCAAAGGAAAAGATTAGGGGTGGGAGGAAGGGGCCCAAGGGATCTCAGTTTTCAGCCTGGATTGACTCCCCGACTGGAAGAATTGGGAGAGTAGCCAGCAGCTCTCATCCCTTATTCTTTTTTTTTTTTTTTAATTTTTTTATTGCTTTCAGAGAGGAAGAGAGAGAAAGTCAACGATGAGAATCACTGACCGGCTGCCTCGGGCGCGTCCCCAGGAGGGGGCGGGGCCTGCCGCCGGGGCACGTGTCCCGGCGGGACCTCCCGGCTCCTAGGTTGGTGCTCGAACCCCCCTGGGGGGCTCATCACTTCTTCAGCTGGAAGTCCTTCCCCCCAGTCTCCCGTTAGTCCTTCAAGGTTCACCTCACATTCCGCCCCGCATAACTTTCCTGATCTCTGTTCCCTCCACGCAACTGTGAGTAACATCATAACGTACAGCCCCCTCCCTCCTCCTTGGAGGCCCCCTTAGCGATGGTGTCCTGGAAGGAGCCGAGGCTTGGAACCTTTTGGGGACAAAGCCGGTGTACACTGACTTTCCAGCTTGAATGACCTTGAGCAAGTTACCCGTCCTCCCTGAGTTTACTTGGAAGTATGGGAAGGGTTGTTAATACATATGAGTTGACATATGTGACTGCCACTGGTGTATTAGAACGTCCTCAATTAATGTCAGTTTTCTTTCTCTTTGTATTTTCTTTAGGTATCTGCATGATATTTTAATCATTTGTGCACTTTTTAGTTCACCTCATGCTCCCAACTCCTTGATACCAGAGACTGTCTTTCTCATCTTGGCATTACTAAAATGACTCGCACAGTCCTTTGCACCCAATGAACTCTTGTTAAATTAAACTGAACCAATGTAACAAATTAAGCATTACTCTTTCCTTTTTCTTTTATGTTCTCTCAATACTTCCTCTTTTCTCCCCACCCTTTCTTGGGGTGAACTACACATTTTAAAAAAATATATTTCTTTATTGATTTCAGAGTGGAAAGAAGAGGTAGAGAGAGATAGAAACATCAATGATGAGAGAGCATCATTGATTGGCTGCCTCCTGCAGGCCACCTACTGGGGATCTAGCTTGAAACCCTGGCATGTACCCTTGGCCAGAATCAAACCTGGGACCCTTCAGTCCACAGGCCAATGTTCTATCCACTGAGCCAAACTGGCTAGGGCTGAACTACACATTTTAATGTCTCAGGTTGATGATGTTTCTCCTTTGTTTTGAGCTAGGTTGGACTGAAAAACTACCAGATGTGAACTAAAATAAGTTTTGAGTTCAATCATAGAAAGGGTGTTAAGAGAAAATTGGGGTTAAAAAATGAAAAGGAAGAAAGATCTCAAGTCTACCACAAACTGAAGACTAGTTTTAAGTAGCCCTGATTTAGAAATTCTTAGATTTGAAGATTTTTTGTTCTCAAACTCCATAATGCACACATAATTGTGCCAGCTTGTAACACCCAAGTATACTACATTGTCTTGTTGTCTTAACTTGAATTGGGAAGTGGGTGAGATTAGACATTTTATCATAGGAATAAAAGAACTGAGATAATTAAAGAAATAGTGATTTATTCTGTCACCCTCCAAGCTAAGAATAAAACTAGGACTAGAACTAAGTTTCTAATAGAGCAGTAATTTAAATACTGCCTGGATTAAGGGATTATGTTTGTAGGTTGTGATTGCTTAGGACCGTGGTCAGCAAACTGCGGCTTACAAACCACATGCGGCTCTTTGGCAACTTGAGTGTGGCTCTTCCTAATATTTATTGTGTAACTGATATGTCAAGGATTTTGATTGCTTCTTTTAAATTTTCTAGGTCTAGGATGATATATTGAGGATCTAGATACATGGTCCTATGGTAATAAAACTATGTTATTGTAACCTGGACCAAAATTATTAGGTGAAAACTTTCACCTATGATTTTTCTGCTAAACAAGATAGAATAATTATCTGCTGAGTTGTTTCACCACTTTGTCCATTTTCATGGCTTTGCTTCCCTGATTAGAAGACATTGCCAGCTACCATTTCCATTGAGCATTTCCCACCATCACTTGCCATGCAAACTGCCTAAAACTGTGCTCAAGATCTTCCCTCCAGTAGCAATACTTCCAAACTCTATTTCAGTTAATGACTTTCTTCCAGTCTCCTCAACTTGAGATTCTGGAAACATCTTGTATTTCTTTCTATCTCGTCCAGTATATCTATCAGGCACACATCCTTTCATTCCCAAAGCCTCTTGATTCCTTCCCAGCTTTTTCTGTTCCACAGCCGACATAAAAGATTAGACTCTCATTATCTCATATTTTGAAAATTTTAGAAGACTCCAAGCTGGTATGTCAGCTTCATTCCTTCCCATTACATTCTAGTCTTCATAACTCTGTCAGATTAACTTTCTAAGATTCAATTTTCACTAAGCCATCTCTATATAAAAGCTTACGTGACCGAATGATCGAATGACCAATTGACCAGTCACTATGATGCGCACTGACCACCAGAGGGCAGGTGCTCAATGCAGGAGCTCCCATAGCCAACCTCCCGCAGCTGGCCAACCTCCTGCAGTTCCTCCCCCCACCAGCCAACCTCCCTTGGCCCCAATTGGCCCTGATTGCCCGTCAGGCCAAGGGACCCTTCCCATGCACGAATTCGTGCACCGGGCCTCTAGTCCCAATATAAAATGACTTCCTACTTCCCATAAAATGAACATCAAATTCCTAAATCCGACATTCAAGGCCTTCCATTATTTGCCTGTATTACTCTGTAGTTCTAACTCTAACTCCTCCCCCTAACCAACTCCCAATTCTAGTCAGACAGGTGCTCCCTGGGCTCCCCAGGCCTTGATTGCTGAATCACATTTTACACAATGCCAGAAAATCCATACACATACAATTAAGGGGTTGTTTTTTTTTTGCAAATGTGACTACTGCCCTTTGCAATTAGGGTTGAAGTAAAGAAAAAGAAGACATTAAATGCTAAAACGAAAAATGTTTATTTTTACTTATTAGGGTAAAAATTAAAGATGAGAGGTATATACAGAAAATAAAAGTAGGCATAGTGGTGTATCTTCTACATTTTATAGAATAAAAATCAGAAGGCTTAAGAGGTTAATTGATATGCCCAACTTTCTATAGTCCTACCAAGTCCTAGTCCAAGATCCCCTGATGTAAGTCTTACTCCAATTTGCCAAGCTGCTTTTCCAAACAAAATGAGTACTTGAATAAATACAGAGTGGGGCAAAAGTAGGTTTACCGTTGTTTTTATGAAAAATGATACAATAATTAATCAACAATAATACAAGAATACATTGTGTTTCGAGTACTCACAACTGTAAACCTACTTTTGCCCCAACCTGTACATGCTTACAGAATGTATTAAAATTTTAGGACATTTTTTGGTTAAAGGTTTTGGTTTCAAATGGTTATTCATGACTTATGACACTAGTACTCATTTAGAGTGACCTACTGAACCTAATGAAGAGTTAGAGAAATCTAAGGTGTTACTATTATCAAGATGGAATTGTAAACCTGCAATCCAAGACATTGTAATTTCAGATCTTCAAGGATTTTTATACTTCTAAGCAGTGATAGAATATAAACTAAATGAGTTTTTCAAGAGTTATGTCATGTAGTTTTTGAGTCAAGAAACATTTTGTCTAAGTATGCAAGGAAATTTCAAATAATTTATCTTCCAGGGCCTCTTCTGTTTCAGCCATGAGTCTGTGAAGTGCTAAATACTGACTACCCATATAATGCCCTTCTTAGGAAAATGCCTTGAGTTGCAATGGCTTGTTCTGAATTTGAGTGAAACCCGTCTTATTTATCCTGGTCTACAAATGTTTGGACCTCTGAAAAAACTGGACAAAAGGAGGCTGACCTCCTGTGAATTAGTGTAGAAAAAAAATCTAACCAATTTCAGCATTCCATTTTGAATGGTAATGTATGGACCTAATCACATTCTCTCCCTCTTAGAAAGTAAGATGCCTTGTGAACAAAGAGAATTTAGGCATGACTCCAATTTTCCATGAGACCTGGCCTGCTATACTTCCCAGTCTTGACAAACCCAGAATAACTCTATGACTCAGAAGATAAACTCTTGGGCTACCTTACATCTTGGCATGTCCTTTCCAAGAACCTCCACTGCCAAAGGTGACCTGAACTTAAATTTTCTTTTCATCTCTAAGGTGCCTAACAGATAGATCTTATGTAAACTGCATGCATTTTAAAAATGAACAAAATAATATAAACTACTTGAATTTTTTTTGCATCCCTGGGATTAATATATATTTTCATATTAATTTCTATTTCCCAATCCTTTATCTAAGAAACCAGGAATAGAACTCACCATTGTGAAGTAATTCTGAATAGTATGTTTATATACCCCTACGTGTGCATGTGTGTATACAGTCTATTAACCTTGATTAGAGAGTCTCTTGGAATAAGTTATCAGCTAGTAATCATCACGAACTTCTTTTTTTTTAAATTAAAGGCCTGAAGTACCATTTGGAGCTCTGCAGCAATGATTTACTAAAAGCTACCTAAGAGTTTGAAAGCACTAAAGTTTGAAGTCAGAAGGTATTGAACCTGACATCTATGTTGACAAATAAACTGACATAGAAATTGTACCACTTTTTGAAAGAAAATATCATAAATTACTAATTTAAAATGTAGAATCTCAATGTATACATAGATAATTATGACTTAGAATGATAAAGTTTGCTGATTTGCCTTTACAAGAGTGATTTTAATTTTTATCTTTAAATATTTCTATAGTAGTTTTAAAAATTTGATATTTTGTTAATATCCAGATTACATTTATCAATTTTTCGATTTTATACCTTCTACTACAGTGGTTCTCAAACACTAAGTGAATATGAATTTCATGGAGTGTTTATTAGAAATGTAAATTTCCTAGGTCACAGGTCTGAGCCAGACCTAAGGGACTCAGGAATACTGCACGTTTAACAAGCAGTCCATTTGACAGTGACACAGGTGGTCAGAGGGCAAACCTAGTATTATATACTGAATGCCCCAAACCTGCTCTTATAATAGCAGTAAATGATAATTCTACTTTATCTATTCTCAGGCTGATAATCTTGCAGTCACCATTGTTTCTTCTCTTCTCTCATAACTTACATCCAGTCCAATAGTAAAGTGTTAAAATATATCCATAATCCTGCCAGTTGTTCCTACTTCCACAAGTACCCCCCTGGACCAAGCCACCATCATCTCTCACCTTGATTTTTACTTGGTCTCTTTGCTTCTACTCTTGCCTTCTCATAGTATATTCTCTACAGTAGTCAGACTGATCCTTAAAAAATGGAAATCACATCGTGTCATTTTTTCTACGCAAAACCCTTTATTAGCATTCCGTATCATTCAGAGTAAACCCCCACAAGCTCATAACACCTACCAAATCTGGTCTCAGATCTTATCTCCCCTCTCTGCCTTACTGACTCTGACCTAGCCACACTGGCCTACTTGGTCTTTCTTCAAAAGGGCAAGCAGGTACCCAACTCAGAGTCTTTGCACTTGTTATTCCCACTGCCTGAAATGTTCTTCCACAGATAGCCAGACAGCTCGCTTTCTAATCCTTCCTGCATAATTATTGGCTTCTCAAAGAAGGCTGTTCTTGAACATCCTATTAATGTGTCCTCCTCTCAGATTTATCCCCTTCACTTTCTGTTATCACTTTCTAAAACTATACTAGTTGGATGTTGGACCTACTCCATTCCTTGCCTGGCTTCATTTATTTTTTATTTTCTTATTTCACAGCACTTGTTACTACCTGACATAATTTACTTTATATCTCTCTCCAATCTCATGCCATAAGTACCCCTATAACAGGACTTTGTTTAATTTGTTCATTGTTATATCCCAAAAGTCTGGCACAAGGTAGGTGCTCAATCAATATTTATTGAAAGAACAAATGAATATTTTACTCCTCTCTCTCCCTTTGCTTTAATATTTACTTAAATATTAACTAAATCTGTAGTAACACTACCCATCATTCTTTGGTAGTCCTCCAAATCAATTAATATTCTATTCTAATGACGGAAAATCATTGTTATTTGTTCCTTTCCCCCTAATTCTTGAGCAGTGCTGTGCTTTAGAACTTTCCATAGTGACTATCTACACCAGTAATGGCGAACCTTTTGAGCTCGGCGTGTCAGCATTTTGAAAAACCCTAATTTAACTCTGGTGCCATGTCACATATAGAATTTTTTTGATATTTGCAACCATAGTAAAACAAAGATTTATATTTTTGATAGTTATTTTATATATTTAAATGCCATTTAACAAAGAAAAATCAACCAAAAAAATGAGTTCGAGTGTCACCTCTGACACGCGTGTCATAGGTTCGCCATCACTGATCTACACTAATCTGGTAGCCACTAGCCACATGTGGTTATTGCACAGTTCAAATGTGGCTACTGCAACTAAGGGACTGGACTTTTAGTTTAATTTTACTTTAAAAAGCAACATGTAGCCAAGTAGCTATTATATTGGACAGTATAGTTTTGAATAATATAATTTTTAGTGTTCCAATTACCCATTTCATAATTTTACATTTTTATTTTTTTAAAAAAAATCTTTATGGTAACTTAAGATTATTATTTTTTAACCATGAAGCAAGTAGCTTCGTATTCTCATTTAATTTTTTTTCATTGGTTTCTTTCCAATTTAAACTTACATTTACTTTGAAATGTGTTGTGTGCATTTCAAATAGTAATATATAAATAAGGTAACCAGAATGTTTTAATAAAAGGAGTGAAATGTAACTTTCATTATAAAATTTAAACTGGGAAATTCATTTTAGTGGATGTTTTTTGGTTACTCAAAAGCCATTCCTGCCCTGGCTAGTGTGACTCGGTTGGGTGTTGGCCTGTACACTGAAGGGGTGCCAGTTCAATTCCAGGTCAGGGCACATGCCTGGCTTGCCGGCTATATCCCCGTAAGGGGGCGTGCAGAAGACAGCCAATCGATGTTTTGCTCTTACATTGATGTTTCTCTCTCTTTCTCCCTCTCTCTTCCTATCTCTTTAAAAATCAATTTTAAAAAATCTTAAAAAAAAAGCCATTCCCAACCTGCTTCTCCTTTGTAACCTCCCATGATAGAAGCTAGAAACACAAAAACATAAATACTTTCTGAGCCTCCTTTACAGCAATGACTGGCCAAGTGACCAGATATGACCCATGAGATACATGTAGACATTTATTAGGAAAATGTTGGGTATTCTGACAAAAAAGGAACAGACAATAGAATACTACTCAGCAATAAAAAGTCCAATCTCTTGATATATATATGTTGAGTGAAAAAATCCAAACAATTGTACATATTGTGTGGTTTCATTTTTATCAAATTCAAGAAGGTAATTTAAGTTTTACTGATAAAAATCAGAACTATAGCTTCTGGGGTGGTTGAGGAGACTGGTTGAAAAGGAGCACAAGGGAACTTTCAGGGTTGATGGAAATACTCTGTGTGTTGATTTATGTGATGACCACATTAGTATATACATTTATCAACACACATTGATCCTCCTTAAAACGCTTGAGACACGTCTTCACATGACTGCAGGGACACATGACATTTACCTAGTTTTCCTCTTAACTTTCTGGCTGCTCCTTTTCTGTATTTTCTACTGATTTCTTTCCAGCTCTTCAACCTTTAATTAAAGGAGTGCCTTAGGGCTCAGTCCTTGGACTTTTGTATCTGCTCACTCCATGGATGATCTCATCCAAGTACGTGACTTTAAATACCATGGGTGTACTGATGACTCTTAAATTTATATCTCAGCTTGGAATTCTTCCTAGACCCTCTATTTGATATCTCTACTTGGTATCTCAAATTTAATATGAACAAAACTGAGCTTTTGGTATATGCCCTCCAATCTTTTCCTCCAACAGGCTTTCCCACCTCAGTTAAAGACAACTCCTGTCTTCTATTTTTGAAGGTCAAAAAACTGAGTCATGCTTGATTCCTCTCTTTCTCTCTCACTTCACATCCAGTAAGTCAGCAAACACTGTTGCTCTACCTTTAAAATATGCCCAGAATTTGACCATTTCTCACAATGCCACCACAGTGGTCCAAGCCACCATTACTTTTCACCTGGATTAGTGCAAGAGCATTCTAGGTGCTTACCCTACCTTTGCTCTCAGGTGATTCTTTAACCAATTACCAAAAGTCAGTGCCGTCACATTTCTGCTCAAAACTCTCCAAAAGCATACCATCTCTATTAGAATAAAAAGCCAAGTACTTACAAGAGCTGGCTCCATCTAACTGTTCTGAGCTCATTGTCTTTTACATTTTTCCTCATTCACTTTACTCTAACCATGCTGGATTCCTAATTGTTCATTAAACAAGACAGAAGGGTCTGTGCACTTAGAGTTCTCTGTGCCCAACCTGGTCATCCCCCTGGATATCGGCATGGCTTGCTTCCTCACTTCTTTCAAGTCTTCATTCAAAAGTTCCCTTCTAAATTAGGCCTTTCTTACCCAAATTTCTAATCCTTCTCTGCTCGAGTACTTATCACTATCTAATATACTGTATGTTTTATTTATCTTGCTTATTATTTGTGCCCCTCCACAAGAATGTAAGCTCCACAAAGGCAGGGATATATGCCTTTCTTTTTGTAATGCTATTATCGCTAGCCTGTACAACAGAACCTAGCACAGTAATAGTTGCTCAATAAATATTTATGAATGAATGCATGTAGGTTTTATAAAGGCTCCCATAGGTCAAGAAACAGATTCAGGAGTTAGAAGGAAGTCTGGAAGCTGAAAGACAAGAGACCAGTGTCATAAAAAAAGTGTAGGGGAAAATGATTCTCAGTCTCCCTGGATTCTGAGGCAAACTGTGATGGTGGGTAAATTAAAGGCACTTCCAGATTTTCAGAATTTCAAAAATATTGTTCTTATGAATTCTTTCTTAGGAAGCTACCAGCTGATAGACTCCCCTAAAATGAGGGGGAAACCCCACAAAGTGGGAAGATATAGGTTCCAGGAAACAAGAATTCAACACAAGAGTAGAGGCAAAGGGAAAACTTAGCATAATAATTAGTAAAATTCTAGGCAGTCACCATGCAGAAGGTCTGGAGAGTGACAAATACAGACAGAAACAGGAGGACCTGGATTATAGAGGAATGTTGCTGAGAAAACAACCACAACAGAAAAAGACTTCTCCAGTCCTGTAGTTCATGAAACAATTAGCAGTAGGTAAATAGAAAACAAAACCACACTATGTGGCTTAGTTACTATAAGCAATATTTGCATGGTAATAATAATGCAAAATAATAGTCAAAATGGTTTGCCCAAAATTATAAGGTAGGTAGAAAAGAATGTGGAAAAGTTATTGGCATGAGCCAAAACCAAAATTTTCATAGTAAGAAGTTGATATGTAAACATCTAAAATGTAATCATAAAAATAGCAATGTAAACATTATTTAGAATTATGAATATAAGTAGCTTAAGGAAGAGAAAAAAGAGTTGAAAGAACTTGCCTCTGAAGACTGGGTGTGAGAGACTGAGTGAGATAGGACCTTCAGACTCTCCTATTCTTCATTATAAGCTTTGCAGTAGTATTTGATTTTTTAGGTTATATAAATGCAATTTCAATGGAGTAAAAATAAAATTTAAGAAGGCCATGTAAAATGAAGGCATATTGTACTAGTATAAATGTCATTTAGAGTTATAGAGGTAATAAAGGAATTAAACACAAATGGTAAAAGACAATGGTTACCTCTGAAAAGTGGGACTCGGGCTGACTTTTCATGACCATAGGCATGGTTGCTTTTACAATGAAAGCAACTGAATAAGACCAAACCACTATGCAGGCTGGCACATCAGATATCTGTGAGAAGGGGATAGTACTGGAAATTAATTATGAATTAGCCTCCTTTCAATAAGCTCACTTTGACAGAACTTATATGCTAACATAAATAAGTTACTATTTTGAGAAAATGAACATTTTTGCTTTAACAAGATGTTACAATGATTTAACATTATAAAAACTCAATCTAGTATCTTAATATCAAGGAAAGGTGCCTGTTGGCTTAATAGGAGTTACCCAAATACTAAAATCCAAATTCAAAATTGTCCACTTGAATCCAAATGACCTTCCTGGATGACTTAATATTCTTGGGATTTTGTTCTAATCTTATGTCAGGAGCAAATTTTCCTAATACCCAGGGGAGTCATTTGAATCTGACACAGAAATAGAAAATAAACAGTAATGATAGGTAAGTATATGGTCAAGACTTCCATGTGCACCATGGTGGACTGCATGAAACCCACTTATTAAAAGCATTGAGGTTACCCAGGGGGAAATATCTGTTTTTATTTTTCAAGATATTTAGACAAAAATTTAACAACACCCCTCAAGAATTCATTAAGATTTTTTTATTTTAAAATGTTTTTAGTTCTAACCAGTTTGACTCAGTGGATAGAACGTTGGCCTGTGGACTGAAAGGTCCCGGGTTCGATTCCGGTCAAGGGCATGTACCTTGGTTGCAGGTTCAATCTCCAGTAGGAGGCAGCTAATTGATGTTTCTCTCTCATTGATGTTTCTAACTCTCTATCCCTCTCCCGTCCTCTCTGTAAAAATCAATAAAATATATTTTTAAAAATGTTTTTACTATAGGCCCTGGCCAGGTAATGCCTCCCAATACACCAAGGTTGCAGGTTCAATTCTTGGTCAGGGCACATACAAGAATTAACCAATGAATGCATAATAAGTGGAACAATAAATATCTCTCTCTCTCTCTCTCTCTCTCTCTCTCCCTTCTCTCTCTCTCTTTTCCTCTTTCAAATCAATTTTATAACATTTAAAAAATAAAATGTTTTTATTAATAATATTTTAATACATATGAATAATGTAACTCATGCATAAGGGATAATGGATGGTGGTACAATGAGCACCAGTCAACCTACCACTCAGTTCAAGAACTGGACCGTTACCAATGCCACAGTAGTAACTCCCTTAGTGCTCCATCCCTCATTGCTAAAATAGTATTCTCTATAGCTAACTTCAATACTTCCTGTTATGATTCAAGTTAATTTCCCCTGGCTCTATTCTCTCATTTCTACTATTTTATAACTTTATAAAGCCTTTTTCATTTTATAAATAACATAGTATTTTGTCTTCTGGTAAAGATTAATTATATCTTCAAGGGCTTCTTTTCCTAAAATAATTTTAAGATGTACTTCCAGAATAGCTATTAGTAAATTTGAGGGCTAGTTTTGAGTTTTATAACATTATGATAACTATTATTATAAAACAGATTTTTAAAAAGCCATAATCTAATTATATATTTCTTTGTTTTATGTATTATGAAAGCCCTGTACACACCATGCAACATTTCCACTCTTATTATCATTATTATTGGCAATAACTCTTTATTACTTTTAATAAAGCATTATCAATAGAAATAAAAAGATTTAATAATTTTCATGATGATGGTTTTCTTGCTTGTCAACAAACCATGAAATGGTTATTATAAAATGCCAGAGTACTATCTCTTACTTTGTTTTCTATCTTTCAAATACTGGACTTTCCTGGCATTTATAATGTGAAAATAATATACTTGTTCTTTTATTCCTTTTGGAGTACAAATATGAAGTGGATCTTAGTCAAAAACATTGCTTCCTTCTCATGTATTACTGTTGGGAGTGAAAATTGGTACAACTTTCATGGAGGGCAATTTGGTTCCATTTGTCAAAATTAAAAAGGCTCATACTCTTTGACCCATTTCAATTCTAGGCTTTCACTCTATAGATAATGTTGAATTTGTGCAAATCAAAATATGTGAAAATGAAGTATTTGTTGCAGCCTATTTGTAATGGTAAAAGATGGGAAACATTTTAAATGCTCATTATTATGAGACTGTTTAGATGAATTATGGTATACTCATACAATGGATTACCACATAAACAGTAGCTTGAATGATGGCTTTTATATGTACTGATTTGGAAGAATTTTTAAGAGTAAAAACTCGCCAAAACCGGTTTGGCTCAGTGGATAGAGCGTCGGCCTGCGGACTGAGGGGTCCCAGGTTCAATTCCGGTCAAGGGCATGTGCTTGGGTTGCGGGCACATCCCCAGTGGGAGATGTGCAGGAGGTAGCTGATCGATGTTTCTCTCTCATCGATGTTTCTAACTCTCTGTCCCTCTCCCTTCCTCTCTGTAAAAAATCAATAAAATATATTTTAAAAAAATAAATAAATAAAAAAAGAGTAAAAACTCAGGAAGCATAGAAGAGTACAAATGGTATGCTACCGTTTGTGTGGAAGGAGAGAAAGAGAGAAAGAGAGGAAATTTATACATGTATGTTGGCAAATGCATGGATTATCATTGGAAGAATCTCCAAGAAACTCGGTACAGTGTTTGCCTTCAGACAGGGAAATCGGGTAATTGAGAAAAAGGAGAGAGACGTAAATTTTTATTGTATATTCTTTTGTATCTTTGTAGCATATGTATGTAAATCTTTATACATATATATCTATATCTATATCTATATATATATATATATATATACACATGTATATAATTTTAACAACTAAAAGGACTATAGCCTCATGTCCTAAAAGAAATACACCATTTGATATCATTTCCTCATTTCCCTTACATCCCTTGAAGAGGACTGAAGTTTTTCTATTGACAAAGAGCAGATATTTCTACCTTTACAATTGGCCTGCACAATAATTGCTAAGTAATAAGAGGAGACTTGGACCTCTTAACCCCAACATTTTTTAAGTGTTTGGCTTTGTAAACATGCCAATGTAGTTGGTTCTTTGCAATCTAAAGAGAAGTAGAGATTTGATAGTTACAAAAGTAGAAAAGAATACCCTTTGTAGGTTTGAATTGTTTGTGGTTCAAATTAAAATAACTGACAAGTAGCTTCAATGTATTATGCACACAGTCTCAGAATGATATTCTAGCATAAGACTATAATTAAATCTTTGAAAATGGTTGAGTTTGCACCATATAAAATATGGAAAATGTTACAAAATATGCACTATCTATGTAAAACAAGTAGAGATTAGTGGCAGTAGATTTGAAAATCTTATTCAAAGCTTTAAAACAAGTTTTTAAACTTTAAAACAATGAAATAACATATCCACTGGAAAAAATATTAAAATTTCCATACAGAAAAAGAATTACAAAGATCTCATAATGTTTTGTAAAATGCTATCTTGCTTATAGGTGAAGACTGCCTCTAATCTTGTATTTTATGGTAATTCCATTAACTGGCAATGAGAAACAAGAAAAGTAATTCCTTTAAAAGAACTCTCAAGGACACTGGAAGAAAATGTATACAGTCATATGCATTCCCACAACACAGGTATAAATGCATGCAGATCAGACCAGTGCCAATTCACTAATAACTTCCCTTCACCATTCCCAGGAATTCATATCCGCTTCTCCTCTAAAGATGTTTAAATGTGCAGTCATACAAACAGACTGGCATTTGATCCCCTAGAATGACTGTAATAATACATACCCCCCGGAGAAGGATGTCTTTGTTTCCTGGATCTTGGAGTCGTACAACATATGGTCTGACAGATTTTAAGCTCCAAGTGTCTAATTTTAGACATGATGATTCTTCACCCTTATCTTTTAATAAAAGAGAAAGTATTTGTTGAGCTAAGACCTACTTTCACAATAGCACTTTAGCTAGAAAGCCAAGTGGGTTCGTCAGCTTAGAAAGTTTGGTGAGATGAATAATTTAGTCTGTAGGAGTAATATGTCTAGAGAAGAAATTTAAGTAGGGGCTAGGTAATGCAGGTAATTAATTAAATGATCTTAGGATATCTGCTTCACAATGACTTATTTAAATATGTACTAAAAATACATACAGATCACAAATCATGATTGTGATATTCTCAAGGGCAATATAGAACATGTACTTTATTACATAATAGAGAAAATTTTAATTGTTTTATGGGCTTTAAAACAATCTCTCCTCTCTCTTTTGACTTTTGTTAATGTTCACAGAGAATCACAGTTCTTGGTCAAAATAGAGAATGGAATCAGGCTAAGGTTTATATTTAATGTCAGGAAAAATGAACATATTTTAGAGTACCTATCTAATGAGACAAATACTTGAATTTAAAAAGCACTTTTCTGAAAAAAGTTCTAAACATTATCATTGGGACTGCAAGTTTTACATGTCAGTTACCATGACAGTCTTCAGAGATTATCAGTAATTAAGTGGGTATGAGGGATGCTGTGCACGATATTCCCCTTGGCACTAGGAAAGTCATATATAGTAGATGCTACTGAACTAAAGAACAGCCTAACTCCCTCCATCTCACTGAGGGCTGGGAAGTCATCAGTCTTATCAACAGAAACAGATGTCCTTAAAATCTGCCCTCATTTATCTCTCTCCTTTGGCAAATCTTGAGGACTGCTCCCGGTGACACTGGAAAAGCAGACTTCTCAGTTAAGGGAATGCCCAGCGTGGTGCTAGTTATATTCATGCAGTCCTCAATTTACTGACGAGTTGGGGTCCAAAACTTTGGTACTCAGAGTAGAATTTTCAGTTAAGACAATGTTATAGCTGGTGCTGATGTCCTGAGAATAGTCCACAAAATCGTGTTATTAAAAAATAGCACAAGAAAAATAGTAAAAATCTAATTTGTAAAACAAGTATCAAAGCAGAAAACAACAAACTGATTAAAAATAGCTTTTATGTTGAATTCTGCTTTCTGAAGAAAAGGATTCATTTAAGAAGAATGAGAGAATATAGACTTCTGTGGGAACTGTAAAGAATTTTTATTAGCACTTTTATGGACTCTAATTAGTTCTTTTTACATCAAAATTTCACTTTAAAAAATGTATCTCCCCTTTTCTCCGTTTTAAATGCACCACTGATACTAACTAGTTGATTGCAGTCGTGCTGGGGGCAGGTTTGTGAAAATGGATCAGGGAGAGAAAGAGATTTAGGAATTAACTAGGTATAAGTTAAAAGAAGGAAAATGAGATTAAAGATGAGAAGTCTTTGGGAAAGAGTTATTAAAGTATCACTGACAGAGGTGTATATAGTGAAATAAAGAGAAACATCGGGCAGCTTGACGTAGGCACGACTGAGAGATGTTAGGTCAGATAATTTCCTACCCATGCCTGTCATCAGGTGACACTATTTAATTAGGACAACTTTGTTACCATGGTTTGAGCAGGGAACAGGGGGGTGGAGGGGTAAAGGAAACGGGAGGGCATTAGAGTAAACACCTGCTGTTTTGCCTGCCCAGCAACTGTTTTCCCTTCTTTAACGCTCTATGTTCCTTTGGGACAGGGGCTTAACCACAAGGAACAACAACAGCCTGTGATTATTGGAATTGAGAGTCTAGGTCACAGTGGGATTAAGTCCTGAGCTGCTAAACTGCTAGCCTAATGCTCCTTGAATTCTTCCTGGCTGGGGACAGAATTGGCCCCAGAACCCTGAGTGGGGCTTTAACCAGCAGGTGAAAATTAAGAAACTCCAATTTCAAAGGTGCAGTAGTTCTTAATTTTGACTATACATTAGACTCATCCACTGAGGATTTTTAAAAAGAATTAGACCAATGTCAGGTCCTCACGTCAAACCAATTACATCAGAACCTCTGGGGACAGAGAGCTGGGCTTCTGTGTGATTAAAAAGCTCTCTGGGTGATGCTAATGTGCAGCCAGGATTGAGAACAACAGACGTGAGGGATACAGAGGTGAAAGAGTCAAGTGTCCTGCTTATGGGTGAAGATGTAGAGGGAGCTCTACAAGTAGCTCTGGAGGAAGGGACACCTCATGATCAGCTGGCTTGCCTAGTGAAGGTGGGACTTGGGGCACTCGGGGAAGCAGGAGGACACTGGCTGTTTAGTAGATGCTGGAGCCAGAGTGTAGTGGGGAAGGCTGGAGGGCAGCGCGCGGCTTCTCAGGCTTTGCTGCTTCATTTAGGGGCAGCAGTTATTTGACAAGCAGCACCATCTCCTATCTCCCCTTCTCAGTGTCTAACCAAGGGTAGCAGTCATTTAAAATTTATCAGAATCTAGCCCAACCTGCGTGGCTCAGTGGTTGAGCGTTGACCTATTGATAGGTGGGGTTTGGGGCACAGAATCTTCCCCTTGTGCGTTCTTGCCCTATGAAGTTTGAAGAATAAACTCGCGGACTAAAAGGCTACTTTAGTAAAAAATGTGGAAGTTGATTGGAAGCATATACAAACCCCCCTAGAGAGGGGTCCCCAAATGGAAAAAACCTGTTCTCTCTCTAATGGGAGAAAAGCAATCCTGGAGGAGTCTCTCTGTCTCTGGTTTATAAGGCTGCAGCTCTTTGTCTGAACATGCCCCTTTCTAATTGGACACTTCCTTAATTTATGACCCTTGTGCTTTCCTAATTGGTCACTCTCCTGCTGAGTATCAGTTTCAAAGTCCAAAGCCCAGGTGGTGCCCCTCTTTCTCTCTCCCTCATCTTATACCATTTCTCTATCCTCTGTGGAAGTAAGATAAGCATTGGAGCCAATCACATATGCACTCCTCTCCCATGGACCCCCCTTTTCCCTAAAACTGCCTGCCTTGTCTCTAAAATTCCTTTCACTATGAACCAGGAGGTCATGGTTTGATTCCTGATCAGGGCACTTGCCTGGGTTGCTGCCCGACCTCTAGTGGGGGGCGTGCAGGAGGCAGCTGATGGATTAATGATTCTCTTTCATCATTGATGTTTCTATCTTTCTCTCCTTCTCCCTTCCCCTCTGAAATCAATAAAAATATATTTAAAAATAAATTTATCAAAATCTACTCTTTTTTGCACTGATTTGAGTGCTTAGGATGGGAGGAAGAATGAGCCATCTTCTTACGATCATAAATCTACCACCTCAGTACAAAGGATAGCAAAGCTCCACTCTGCAGATTCGGAAGTTTGAAGCTGAAGGGACCTCTGATATCATCTAGTTCAACACTTTTGTTTGGGACTGTGAATATTTTTTATGCTTCATTATTTCTCTGGTGCTCGCAAGGTAGATGCATAGATATTAAAAAACCAACTCAATGAATGAATTTTCAAGTGAGGAAGCTGAGTAGTATAGTAAGTCAGTCAGTTAATTCATTCACTCATTTACTTAATACAAATAAAAACAAAGCTTTAGGTATCCATGAGAATGAATGTACAGCAGGGTCACTATAGTTAGTAACATTGTATGCTTAAATTTTGCTAAGAGAGTAGATTTTTTTTTTTTTTTTTTAATAATTTTTATTTCTTAAAGTATTACAAAGAGTATTACATATGTCTCCTTTTTCCCCCCCATGACATTCCCCCAGCCCCTACCCCCCGCCCCCCCCCCCCCGCCCCGTGTCTTGTGTCCATTGGTTAATCTTATATGCATGCATATAAGTCCTTCAGTTGGTCTCTTAATCCCCCCCCAACCCTCCCCAGGCTCCCCATTGTAGTTTAACATTCTGTTCAATGTTGCTCTGCTTCTGTATCTACACCTGTTCATCAGTCCATACTGGTCCCCTTTATTTGTCCCAACCTCACTGGAGTAGTCTCAACCTCACCAGGGCCGTCTGAGCCTCACCAGGGCCATTTCAACCTCACCGGGGTCGTCCCTACCTCACGGGGGCCGTTTCAACCTCACCGGGGTCGTCCCTACCTCACGGGGGCCGTTTCAACCTGACCGGGGTTGTCCCTACCACGCCGGGGCCGTTTCGACCTGACTGGGGTCGTCCCTACCTCACGGGGGCCGATTCAACCTCACCGGGGTTGTCCCTACCACACCGGGGCTGTTTCAACCTGACCGGAGTTGTCCCTACCACGCCGGGGCCGTTTCGACCTGACGAGTCGTCCCTACCTCACGGGGGCCGTTTCAACCTGACCGGGGTTGTCCCTACCACGCCGGGGCCGTTTCGACCTGACTGGGGTCGTCCCTACCTCACGGGGGCTGTTTCAACCTCACCGGGGTCGTCCCTACCTCACGGGGGCCGTTTCAACCTGACCGGGGTTGTCCCTACCACGCCGGGGCCGTTTCGACCTGACTGGGGTCGTCCCTACCTCACGGGGGCTGTTTCAACCTCACCGGGGTCGTCCCTACCACACCGGGGCCGTTTCGACCTGACTGGGGTCGTCCCTACCTCACGGGGGCCGTTTCAACCTGACCGGGGTTGTCCCTACCACGCCGGGGCCGTTTCGACCTCACCGGGGTCGTCCCTACCTCACGGGGGCCGTTTCAACCTGACCGGGGTTGTCCCTACCACGCCGGGGCCGTTTCGACCTGACTGGGGTCGTCCCTACCTCACGGGGGCTGTTTCAACCTCACCGGGGTCGTCCCTACCTCACGGGGGCCGTTTCAACCTGACCGGGGTTGTCCCTACCACGCCGGGGCCGTTTCGACCTGACTGGGGTCGTCCCTACCTCACGGGGGCCGTTTCAACCTGACCGGGGTTGTCCCTACCACGCCGGGGCCGTTTCGACCTGACTGGGGTCGTCCCTACCTCACGGGGGCTGTTTCAACCTCACCGGGGTCGTCCCTACCACACCGGGGCCGTTTCGACCTGACTGGGGTCGTCCCTACCTCACGGGGGCTGTTTCAACCTCACCGGGGTCGTCCCTACCACACCGGGGCCGTTTCGACCTGACTGGGGTCGTCCCTACCTCACGGGGGCTGTTTCAACCTCACCGGGGTCGTCCCTACCTCACGGGGGCCGTTTCAACCTGACCGGGGTTGTCCCTACCACGCCGGGGCCGTTTCGACCTGACTGGGGTCGTCCCTACCTCACGGGGGCCGTTTCAACCTGACCGGGGTTGTCCCTACCACGCCGGGGCCGTTTCGACCTGACTGGGGTCGTCCCTACCTCACGGGGGCTGTTTCAACCTCACCGGGGTCGTCCCTACCACACCGGGGCCGTTTCGACCTGACTGGGGTCGTCCCTACCTCACGGGGGCTGTTTCAACCTCACTGGGGTCGTCCCTACCACACCGGGGCCGTTTCGACCTGACTGGGGTCGTCCCTACCTCACGGGGGCCGTTACAACCTGACCGGGGTTGTCCCTACCACGCCGGGGCCGTTTCGACCTGACTGGGGTCGTCCCTACCTCACGGGGGCCGTTTCAACCTCACCGGGGTTGTCCCTACCACACCGGGGCTGTTTCAACCTGACCGGGGTTGTCCCTACCACACCGGGGCCGTTTCAACCTGACCGGGGTTGTCCCTACCACGCCGGGGCCGTTTTGACCTGACTGGGGTCGTCCCAACCTCACGGGGGCTGTTTCAACCTCACCGGGGTCGTCCCTACCACACCGGGGCCGTTTCGACCTGACTGGGGTCGTCCCTACCTCACGGGGGCTGTTTCAACCTCACCGGGGTCGTCCCTACCACACCGGGGCCGTTTCGACCTGACTGGGGTCGTCCCTACCTCACGGGGGCCGTTTCAACCTCACCGGGGTTGTCCCTACCACACCAGGGCTGTTTCGACCTGACTGGGGTCGTCCCTACCTCACGGGGGCTGTTTCAACCTCGCCGGGGTTGTCCCTACCACACCGGGGCCGTTTCGACCTGACCGGGGTCGTCCCTACCACACCGGGACCGTTTCAACCTCACCGGGGCCATCCCAGCCTTACCGGGGAAACAGGATGTTTGGCCCTCTGTCCCCTGCCGGCGGCTCCCCACTAGACAAAATCTCCAGGCATTCCTGGTGGTTGCACATCCAGCACTCCTGCCCTCCACCAAGTGCACAGACTGCCTGTCTGCTGTCCCGCAGTGCCCCACCAGAGACTGGGACCAGTGGGCATGTCTGTGCGCTTGCTGGTACAGCAGTTCCACAGTGCCGGCCGAGTCAGGCCCAGCCCTGGCCGGCCCCGGACCCGACTCTGCCCCCCGATTGCGTCCCTCCCAGATGCAAGGAGCTGAAATCTGCAGCCTGCTGGGATGGGCTCTGTACTTGGTGCTTCAGCACATCCTACTCAGTCTCTATGCGCTTCTTTCTATGCGAGGAGTTGAAATCTGCAGTTTGTTGGGTTGGGCTCTGTACTTGGTGTCACATCCTACTCAGTCTCAATGTTCTTTCTCTCCTTCCAGTTGTAGAGCTTCCACTGGGCCAACTTTCCCATGGTTCTGTATGATAGGTGTTTGTCTGATATTTGGTAGTTTCGATGTTGTTGTGTGAGGTAGCACGCACAGGTCTCTTCCTTATGCCGCCATCCTGGTTCTCCTGGGTCTGCTTCTTGAGTGTGTCTCTCATGGCTGTGAGCAGTTGAAGTCTGCAATTTGTTGGGATAGGCTGCAAAAGCGCAGGTGGGTCTTTTTGTGCACCTGGCACAGCTTGGATGGGGATGTAAATTGATTAAGGCTGAGACTCAGGGAGTCGCCATGGCGGAGCAAATAGCACTGGCTGAGTCTCCGCGGCCCCTTGACTCTCTGCCAGGGCTTTGTGTCCCCCAGTGCCGGCGAGCAGCTGTGCAACAGAGTCTCCCTCGCTTTCTGATGGCTGCAAGGCCGTGCTGCCTCTCCCCGTAGGGTCTGGTGCTTCATGATCCCGCCTGAACCAGCTCAGTGGATTTGAAAGTTTGCAGAAGAAAAGGCGCTTCTACTTGTGGGTCTGGCACAGCCCAGATGGGAATGTAAATTGCGTAGGGCGGGGTCACAGGGAGTCGCCGGGGCGGAGACTCAGCGGCCCCTTGCCTATCCAGGACTCCAGGACTTTGTGTCCCCCAGTGCCGGCGAGCAGCCGAGCGCCAGAGCCTCCCTCGCTTCCTGACCGCTGGAAGGCCGTGCCGTCTCTCGCCTTGGGGCCTGGGGCCTCAGAGACCCGCCCGAACCAGCTCAGTGGATTTGAGAGTTTGTAAAAGCACAGTCATTCCCTCTTGTGCCTCTGGCACAGCCCTGAGGGTAGGGCGGGGTCACAGGGAGTCGCCAGCGTGGAGGAAATAGCGATGGCGGCGTCTCCGCGCCCCTTGCCTCCCCGGGACACCAGGACTTCTTGTCCCTCGGTGCCGGTGCCGGCGAGCAGCCGCGTATCAGAGCTTCCCTCGCTCTCCGACCACTGCAAGGCCGTGGCCGCCTCTCCCTGTGGGATCTGGGGCCTCAGAGACCCGCCCCGAGCAAGCCCAGAGGATTCGAGGGTTCGTAAAAAACCGAGAATCCATTTGCAGCCCGCGTGGCGTGTGACTGCGTACCTCTGGTTTTGGTGCCTCCGTAGCTCCCACTCAGTCTCACTGCGCTTCTTTCTTTTCCTCCAGTTGTAGATCTCCCACTGGGCCAACTTCCCCATGGTTCTGAGTGGCGGTTGTTTACTTCATAGTTGATAGTTTCAATGATGCTGTGAGAGAGCAGCACACACAGGTCCGCTCCCTACGCCGCCATCTTGGTTCTCCTAAGAGAGTAGATCTTAAGTGTTTTGCCACATACATAAAATACGGATAACTATGTGAGGTGATGAATGTGCTAATTAGCTTCATTGTGGTAATCATTTTGCAATGTACAGGTATATCAACTATCCTGTTGTACATCTTAAATATACACAAAATTATTTGCCAATTAACATCAATAGAGCTGTAAAAAATAAAACTAGCAAACAATTGTAATACTAGTGTACTCATAATTTTTACTTTCATTTAAGAAAATGTAGGGTTTTTTTTCCTATAATGAATCATTTGGTATTTTACAAATAAAAACAACTTTTTGAAGTTGGAAAAAAGAAAAATATAAGAAGCTAGAGTATTACTGATAATGTTAGAAATATAAGTAAATTGAATCCAACCATCATTTTGATGGACTTACTAGGGAAGGCATTGTATTAGTTGCTATAGAGTTTAGCTGAGTTTAATTATTAAGGATCCAGGCTCTGGATTCAAATAGCCTGGGTTTGATTTCTGGTTCCTACTTGCTGGCTGTGTGATATGGAATTATTTATTTAATCTCTTCATGCCTCCATTTCTTAACTGTAAAGCGGGGATAATGAAACAAGATATTGGGTTTAGGTTTGTCAGTGTGGAGATGGGGCTGGGGTACAGCTGAATTGGGGCAAAATAATGGGGAATGGAGTTTGAAGTCTTCAGGTGCATCCAGAAGGAAGAAAATGTGAGCCAGCGTGTCCAATGGGGGACTTGAAAGTTGTTTTTCTGTGTACTGAGGTGTGTAACCCCTAGACAAAACCTGCAGTGTAGTCCACTCTGCTCACAGATGTTGTCAGGTGCTAGGGTTTACCAGAACTCAAAATGATTCTGGATTTGTTTGTTTGTTTCTGGGTTTGGCTGGGAATAAATGCAGCTGGCAGAGGCAGAGTTTAGAACAATTGGAACCTCGATTCCACAAAGATGAGTGAGACTCAGTCTGTGTCTTCAGGAATTGCTGTCTAATAGCAGAGGAGATGGAGATGCATGCACCAAACTTACTTCAGCAGAAGGTAGAACGAATTCAGTGTTACAGTGATTGAACAATGCGACAGCGCTGTAAGAGTGGGAAAGATTTATCCTGAATGGAGGCTTGGAAAGGCTTCAGGGAGAGATGATAGTACCCTGCCTGGGTTACGCGACTACCATGGACTGAATGTTTGTGTCCCCCAATTTGATGATATTGGGAGGTGGGGCCTTTGGGAGGTGATCAGGTTGTGAGGGTGAAGACCTCCTGAGTGAGATTAGTGTCCTTATGAAAGAGACCCCAGAGAGTGCTCCTGCTGCTTTCCATCAGGTGAAGACACAGAAAGAAGATGGTTATCCACCAGGAAGTAGGTCTTCCCCAGATACCGAATCTCCTGGCACCGTGGTCTTGGGCTCCCCAATCTCCAGAATTGTGAGAAATAAATGGTTGTTGTGCAAACTACCCAGTTTATGGCATTTTTGTTATAATAACCCAATGGACTAAAATAGTGACTAACGAGGAGGGATGGGAACTTGTGAGACTACATGATCTTAGAAAATAATGCAACAGCTAACTCCTGTCTTTAGACCTGTTGCTATGTAAACCATCATTGACTTGCGATTTGTTACTTGCAATTAAATACAATCCTGATAGAGTGCTCGGTAAATATGCATTAAATGAATAGAGGAATGAGAAAAGGATTGGAATGTAAGTTCAAAGACCTCAATTCCAATTCTGGTTCTCCAACTGTAGTAGTAGACAGAGGTATTTTTGTCTGTCCAAGTTCCCTTTCTTCATTCCAGCAATCATAATACCTCTTTTCTTTTGAGGAATTGCCTCTCCCCAATTCCAAGTGGTTTTATGGGGCCACTAATCACATTATATCCTGCCACCTTCACCTTTCCCATGACACAATGGGGGTGGTCACATGACTCAAGGAAAACCAAGCAGAGTCCTTATTATGGGTTTTTATGTTCAAGACTAAGAATTAGAAACTGGAGTTTCCAGTTAAAAGGACATAACCTTAGAGATACTTGCCATATATCTTGTTCCATGGAAGAACCTGAGAGAATAAGACCGATATAGAGAGATAAACTGAGAGAAAAATTCCTCAACCTTTTTTGTTTGAATTAGCTTGTGTTTCTGTCACTAGCTACTGAAAGAAACCTGTATAATACAGACAGTACCTAGCAATGCTAGATAAGTAATTTTTACCATTTTGGGCCTCAGTTACCTTACTTATACATAAGGGGGTTGGACAAGAAAATCATTAATATTCCTCCAAGCTCAGTTTCCGTTTTTCACATTTCTATAAAATCTGTAGGGTTTGAGATAAAATATGCTCACCTGAATCCTGACCTTTATTTTTTAGGGGAAAAAAATCATCTATAAAGGAAAATTCTCATAACACCAGGCTGAAACCTACTTTCCTTTCTTCATGTCTACCCTTAAGTTAGATTATCACAATAGAACCTTAAGAAATATCTTTCAAAGTGGAATGCAGTAATTTAAAAAATGGTAAATTTGGTGTATGATAAAGGTGACACTTCAAAGCAGTGTGCAAAGAAAGTATTCATTAAATGATGTTGGAACAATTGACTAGCAATTTGGAAAGGAAACAGAATTGAATCTCTTTCTTGTTGCTTATCCCAAAATAAAATCCAGATGACTCAAAGACTTAAAGGGAAAAAAGGAAAAATAATAAAGTACTGAATGAAAATATGGATGACTGTTCTTCATAAACTTAAGATGGAAAAGGACTGTTTAAGTGTGACAAACAAATGTAAACTCAAATACAGTATAAGCCAGGGGTTAGGAGTACAGGTTCTGAAAGAAGCAACCTGGGCTGAAATTCTGGTTCCACATGCATTAGCTTTATCTCGAAAAAGTCACTTTATCTAAATCTCAGTTTCCTCATCTACAAAATTATACCTACCTCATTGGCTGACTAAGGAAAAAAGTTATGCATAGGAATATTCTTCAAGAAAATAAACTAAAAGGATATAAATAAAATGTAAATAGTGGTTATTTCTAAGTGATTGAATTATGGGTGAATTTTTTGCCTTCTTTTTCAATTTTCTATAAACATCACTATTTTTGTAGTTTCTATAGTGAATTAAAATATTGCTTCTCTCTGAGTGTCAGCAAAGCACTGCAATTATGATAGACTCTGGAGCTGGACTTCTTAGGTTCCAGTTACTGGCTGTGTGAGCTTGGGCAAGTTACCAAGCCTCTGTCTCAGTTTTCTAATCTGTAAAATGGAGATAATGTTATTTTATCAGAGTCTTAAATGAATTAATATAGGTGAAGTATAGAATAGTAGTGCCTGGCAGATAGTATTATATGAATGTTTTCAAAGATTATTAATAGTTTCTTCTTCTATGTAGTTTCTCTCAAAATTCATATTCTTTGGATGACTTTAAGTTAACAAACTAAGTTACAGGTATATGGATGTTGGAACAAGGAAGATATTTTTCCCTTTTGTGATTATTTGCTTCTCTACTATACCAGGATAACATTTTCTACTAGTGATTAAGAACCACTTCATTGAAGGCATGATCCTGTAGCTGAAACAACCCTAAAGGTATTCAAACTCACCAGGCTGATTGGGACTGAGACTTAATGGGATCTCAAGTGATTACTGTGTTTCTCTTGGCCAACTCTGTCCTGCTGACAGTGGCGATCTAACTACTGTGGGAAGCCAGGATCATATCAGGTCTGGAATCAGCAAATTGGCCAGGCGAAGTATCCATTTCTTTGCCACAGACTCTTGTGGTAATGAGTGTGGGAGTAGGAAAGCTGACTCTTGAAGTCTCTCTAGACCCTGGTCAGGCACATTTCAGAGAAAGAAAGTAACCAGCAATAAAATCCTAAGAACTCTAAGGCTGTTAAAAAGCAGTTGTTTTAAAAAGGGGGAAAATTATGCTAGCTTTTTTGGTTTGTTTGCAAACATTAAGAGTGTTAACCTGTGACTATAACTTTACTGCTTTTGTTCACCTTAAGCAATTTATAGTCTCTTCATTTGTTTTCATATACATACAAAACAGCCCAGCCAAGCGAGAGTGGGAGAAGAGACTTGATGTTCCTCTGAGGGCCCTCAAGTGAGACTGATAGGTCACTGGTAGGTCTGTCTAGGAAGTTGATGTGGGGTAGGGTATTCATTTGTCTTTTGCAGGGATGGGGAACATCCGGCCTGTGGGCTGGGGCCATATACAGCCTGCAAAACCATTTTGTCTGGCCTTGCCACGGCATTAGGGTGAGTTAATTAGATGTTTGACCAAATATAGCAGGCTAATTTTCAAGTTGATAATTTTGTATGGCCTGCAAATGATGTTATAAATATCCAAATGGCCCTTGGCAGAAAAAAGGTTCCCCACCTGTGGTCTTTTGAGTCTAGGAGTCTGTGGGGGTTGTATTGGGTGGAAGGTGGGGGATGGAGGGCCACTTCCTTTCTGACCTTAATTGGGTTTGCTGAGATTCAAACATGAGTGGTCAATGGAGGGGCTGTGTCTTGCCAGAACTCTATTTGTGTGAAAAACAGTACACTTCCTGAGCAGAGGGGATTTGGCACAGTTAAAAAACCCTTAGGTCAGAGGTGTTTCTGAGTGTAGCATATGTTCTGTATTCAAACGTGACCTTCAGCCACTCCCCTGAGTGTCCAATTCATGAAGGGAGGGCTTCTGAGTGTAGGCATTAAAAAGGGTAGAGGAGATGCTCCAATTCAGACTTGGAAACCTTTTCTTTTCCCAAGCATGGTCATTTAAAGACACATATATCATCTAATATCACCACAGTTTTAGACAAGAAAGAAAAATGTAATCCTAATATATAAAAACCCTGGGTCCGTCACACCCGCAATGACCAGGAGGCTCGACCAACCGGAAGTCAGTCCTGCAGTCATGGTGACCCAGCACTGACTGCTGAGGGGGCTGCAAATCAGGCCCAGAGAGACCTAAAGATAGAAGCAGGGTCCTATCTGTAGCCTCTGTGGCAGCTGTTGATCAGCACTTGCCTCTCTCTTTAGCTCCCGGCCTTGTCAGCAGCCCCACCTCCATTTCTCTCCAGGCCTCCACCAGGACTGCTGATCAGCCCTGCCTTTCTGATCAGGCCCTGTTGATAGGCCCAGAGATGCTGACTGACATAGAAACTGACCAATCAGAACCAAACTTGGGTCAACTGTGAGGAGCCAATGGCTGCCTAGGAGGTGGAGCTTTTGACACTGACTGGCATACAAACCGACAATCAGAACCAAATTGGCTGGCAGAAGAGGGCAGTTGGGGGCCATCAGGCCAGCAGGGGAGGGCAGTTGGGGGCGATCAGGCCCGACAGGGGAGTAGTTAGGTGTTAATCAGTCCAGCAGGGGAGTGGTTAGGGGGTGATCAGGCTGGCTGGCAGAAGCGGTTAGGGGCAATCAGGTAGGCAGGCGAGCAGTTAAGAGCCAGCAGTCCCTGATTATGAGAGGGATGTTTAGGCCTGTGGGATTGGGCCTAAACCGGCAGTCAGACATCCCCCAAGAGGTCCCAGATTGGAGAGCGTGCAGGCTGGGCTGAGGAACCCCCCACCCCCTAGTGCACGAATTTTGTGCACTGGGCCTCTAGTCAAGATATATGACAATATAAATTTGACATAAAAATGGAATTACTTTTGCATCTATAAAAATCCCAGAAAGATGAAAACTTTAGAATAGCTTCTAAAATAAACTCGCTTCCACCATATTGCGATGGCTTCATCTCATCTCTTTTCCTCTTTGTTGTTTCATCATCGCTTACTCCTTGCCTCAGGTCTTCTCTCCCTCACAGCCCCCACCTCCCTGTCAGTGTTTTCAACCACATTTTCTTTTCCTTTTCTTTTTAAAAAAAATATATTTTATTGATTTTTTTACAGAGAGAAAGGGAGAGGGATAGAGAGTTAGAAACATCAATGAGAGAGAAACATAGATCGGCTGCCTCCTGCACACCCCCTACTGGGGATGTGCCCGCAACCAAGTACATGCCCTTGACCGGAATCGAACCTGGGACCTTTCAGTCCGCAGGCTGACACTCTATCCACTGAGCCAAACCAGTTAGGGCACATTTTCTTTTTCTTAATTACATCAGTTTAGTAGGGCCTGGGTCAGCCATGATCCTGGGAGGGAAGATGGGGTGGGGGGAGGACACGTAGAGGAGCAGACACTCGGGCTGAGTGAGACTATCATTGGAAAAGAGGTCCTGGAAGGCAGGGGCTTTATTTTGTTTTCCCCCATCCTGAAAATAGGGCCTGGAAGGTGTAGGTGCTCAATAAATATTAAGTCAATGAATAAAATATAGGCAAGGTATATACAGGCTCTGCCATAACACACCACCAATGACTGAGGGAGTTGGCATTGCTTTTATTGAAGGTAATGACAATATTAACAAATCATTAAAAATTAAACTTCTTTGCCAAAATATGAGAAGGGAAAAAAAAGTAATTGATAATATACCATCCCAGTCCAATCATTATTATACATTTGTTGTTATTCTTTTCAGTGTTTTGTAATATGCATTTAAAATATATTTGTAGTCTGGCGGGTGTGGCTCAGTGGTTGAGCATGGACCCATGAACCAAGGGGTCACAGCTCGATTCCCAGTCCAGGGTACATGCCCAGGTTGCAGGTTCAATCCCCCCGTGGGGAGCCTGGGGAGGCAGCCGATCAATGATTCTCTCTCATTATTATTACTATTATTATTTTAAAAATATATTTTTATTGATTTCAGAGGGGAAGGGAGAGGGAGAGAGAGATAGAAATATCAATGATGAGAGAGAATCATTGATCGGCTGCCTCCTGCATGCCCCCTCTGGGGGCCAGGCCTGCAACCCAGGCATGTGCCCTTGACCAGAATCCAACCTGGGACCCTTCGGTCCACAGGCCGACGCTCTATCCACTGAGCTAAACCAGCTAGGGCTCTCTCTCATTATTGATGTTTCTATTTCTCTCTCCCTCTCCCTTCTCTCTGAAATAAATAAAAACAGCAGAATATATATTTGTAATCTGAGAATTTTGGAGAGGAAATACAGAACTTATTTTCAAAAGAACCATTCTCCCTTACCAACAAGGTATCGCTCAAACTTAAGCATGTCCTCCGGTGGGGACTTAAAAAAAAAAAGATTTTATTGTTTTACAGTCTAATTGTAAAGCAGCTTCTACTTAAAATATTTGTGTATATAATTTTTATATTAATATATAATAGTAAATATTACCTTAGGTATAGGAGCTCCTTCCATATACAGAAATAGATTTTAGAAATCGAAATAAAGAGGTCGTTTCTAATTCTTCAGGGCTAATTTTTACCTGAGGGAACTAACTGCAGGAAGTAGTTTCACTTACCAGCAGGCTGATTATTAGCAATTTAAGACCCCAAAGTTAATCTTTATTCCTATCAGCCAAGAAAACAGAGAGTTAATTCAACACAAAGTGACCATAACGAAGCAGCGGGCCGTGATCTGAGGGAGAGAGTGAGGATTACACTTTAATTGGCTCCTTGGTGCAGGAATGGGGTGAAGAACACGCTACCGTTGTGTACCCCCCAGAGGAGGGCAATGCAGTCCATGCTTCTGGCGGTGAAATTCAGGAACAACCCTCTCGCCCCACGTGTTTCTCTAAGGCCCACCGCTCCCTCCGTTATGTAACCGGGCGGCCTGACGATGATCTCACTCATCGGAGTATCATCTCTCTCTCACAGGAGGGAACAGCAGAATTGCCTCCAATTGAAACTTGATCTCCATTGTCACCATCCCCAGGGGAGCGACCCGATCAGGAAGACCGAGGCGACGCCCCCCCAAGGTGCCACACTCGCACCAGCGGTGGAGGGAGTTTCTGCTGAGACTTCAAACAGCCCAAACCCGGCACAGTTTAATACGAACCAGGGAGCAGTCGTGCTGCCAGCAGTTAAATAGAAGTTTATTAGGACTGCTCCCCAAGCCTGCGGGCTGAGCCTGATGTCGGACCGGCAGCCACACTCCAGAAGGTCGCTCAGTAAAGAAGGAATCCGGGGCTGTTCATGAGCCACTTATCGCAGGTGTTTTTCGGCACCAAACGCCAAAGTGTTCCTCGGCGTCACGTGAGTCACATGAATACGCGGAATCACCCTATCAGGCCGCAAAATTCGTTTATATGATAGGGACTTGCTCACCGCCCGTCGCCAGAAAGCACTGAGACCCCGCAGCAACTCTCGGCCGCCGGCCCGGGCACCGGGAAGGCTCCCGGCCCCGCCCACCCCGCCCCAAACCCGCCTCGGCTGTGGGCTCCCCGCGCTTACCGCGGTCTTCTGCCGCCCCCTGCTGGGCTTCTCGCATTGGTTTACGGAGGGCGGACCCCTGGCCGCGGGGGCACGCAAGGCGGTGACGTCACCGCGCGGCCCGTGGCCGGAAGTTCCTGAATTTCCGCTTCCGGAGGCGGAAGTAAAGCGCTCTCTGGTTCTTCGGTACAGTCCGAGTTGCCGTTGCTGGCTTTGCTGCTGTGCTTCTTATTTTTAGAAGCGGGTGCGGGTGACTTGGAGGTATCGCGGCGCGCAGTTCCCGCGCAGCTCTTTGCACAGTTGTCCTTGTGGGAGGAGGAGGGGTGGGAGGAGTCCGTGGAATGGAACCTGTGGAATTAACCTTAGTTTTGATCCACAGGCTCCCCTGGGTTCGAAGTTGCGCTTCACCTAGCTAAGAGAGGCTAGGAAGAAAACTCGGCGCTTTGGAATTTCGGGGATAAAGCCTACTTTTTAGCTTGTGGAGTTTAATGAAGACAACGTACGTGAAGCAGTTAGTTTTGGTTTTACAGATCATTCGTGATTCTGCTACCTTTTCTGATCATATTCAGGCCTGTACGTGCCCTTTTCTTCTCAGCATCTCTGAGATGTTTAGTGTGCAGGAAGGTTATGCATCTCATGAGGTTATGCACCTGCAGTGCTAGGTGGGATTGAACTCTTCTGTATTGCGAAGTCCTGACAATATTTTGTAACCTCCTCCCTCCCACCCCCCCTTCTTTTTGGCCATTTTTAGGGACAACTATTTTCCAGCTTTTTCTGGAGGAATGCAGAAGTCCTCTTAAGACTAATGAGGTGAGAAATGCATTGTTGTAAAGGTCTCTGAACTGCTTGTTTTGTGGAAAGAAGGCCCACTGGAGTGTAATACCCTAGGGCCAGGCGTTAGCCATTTCATTAAAAGCCCCTTTATTAGGCTTCTGTGGAGCAGAGGGCAGTGTAAAACCTCTTTTATTCCTTAGACCATACAAGTTGTAGGTACACAGATTTTCAGTGTATTTTTAAATTTTGGATTTCACCTCTAGCAGTAATGGTTTGGGCTCATTAAAAACGTTAATTTGAGATTGAAATACATTATGGAGTATTAATTATTTTGGAAACTTGTAGATTGAGGCAGTTGATACTTCTTGCATTAGGTTGTTTAAATATTCATTCACCTTACTAGATGTAAGGGGAGTATTTTGGATGAAAATTGGGTGCTAAAGGAGTAAAGTAGCATTGATATTTATCAGGTTTAACATTTTTGTGTTGAAAACTGAAAAATAGGTAAAGGTAATATATATTATTCTATTATGTTTTTGTACTCCAAGACAATTTTAATTTGTTTTTTAAAATTTAATATCAGATTGCAATAAACACATAAATTAATATTTTAATATTTCAGAATTAGTACATAGCTGCCATTAATCTGTCAGAGATAACTGTTTTGTTCCATTTTTTTCTCTCTTTCTGCATATTACCCTACTCATACCATTATGCAATTTGCCACTTAAAATACTTTGGACATCTTTCCATTGTGTTAGATCTGCCTCATTTTTAAAAAGGAGGTTGTATAGTATTTTATTACATAGTTGTACCACAACTTATTAGTCATTCTTTTGGGGACATTGGGTTCCTTCTTTTTGTCTATAGCAAATAGTATTATGATGATAATCCTTTTCATAATAATGTGTATTCTTGTCTTGGATAATCTCCCAGAAGTGGAAATGTTGGATTAAAGGATATGATGGAGGGTACCAAATTCTCTTCCAGCAGTGGTATTTGAGAATTTCTCCCATATCCTCATATGCTCACCAACATTTGATATTAGGTAACATTGTATTAAGCTTCGCTGAGACTGTTCATAATATATTTTGGGTCAGTTTATTGCATGTATAGTATTGTAGTCAAAACCAAATTTTAGTTGCCAATTCTAAGTCCAACTGAGCTCTTTCTGCCCCCTGCCCCCATAGAAATAGTGTAGATGCCCTAGTAATAAGTAATTATAAAATAAATGCTTCACTTCAACAATATATACTTGTTTAGTTAAAGATTTGTAGGAAGGTATTATTTGAATGGGATCTTGTACTATGGATAGACATCAGGATGATAGGCCTTTCTGTAAGATATCTTAACAAGGCAGGGAGACAAGAGTGGACAAGGATGTTTAGGACCAGAGGTTTGAGAGGCAGTGGTGCCTAGTGGTGAAGTTGTAGAATAGAAGCTAGCTAGAAAGATAGGTGGAACTGTGCGGTGAGGGCTTTGAAGGTCAGTCTGAAGATTTTACCCTGTAGGGGAGAGCTACAGAGATCTTTAATCAGGAAATGAGGGACATAATTACATACTTGTTTTACAAGTATACTATGATGGAAGTTTTGAGTGACAGATGTTAGAGAAGCAAGTTAGGTGGCTATTATAGTCTGGGTGAATGAAAAGCAAAGAGAAGAGAGGTTGGAGTTCAGAGATGATGAACAAGCAGAATACATGATTTGATGATAGGTTGAGGAAGGGAGAGAAAGCAAAGCTTTTGTATTTTTATCATGAGTGACTCAGGTTAGTGATAATGATTTCATTAATCAGAGGAGGTCTAGTTTGGGGGCTGGGAAAGATGCTCATTTTGGTTTTGGACATGTTAATTTGTGTGAAAGATATTTCCATGGAGAGGGAATTATGCACAAAGACAAAATCCACCTATGAGATTCAGGAGAAACCTTAATGTACTTTTAAAAAAAATATATTTTATTGATTTTTTTACAGAGAGGAAGGGAGAGGGATAGAGAGTCAGAAACATCGATGAGAGAGAAACATCAATCAGCTGCCTCCTGCATACCCTCTACTGGGGATGTGCCCACAACCAAGGTACATGCCCTTGACTGGAGTCGAACCTGGGAACGTCAGTCTGCAGGCCGACGCTCTATCCACTGAGCCAAACCGGTCAGGGCCCTTAATGCACTTTTGTTAAGAAACTTGGCATATATTTTCACTTTCTTTTAGTCTGTCATTAATAGAGTTTCTTTTGGGCTTTCTGTGGCTTGTTCAACCCTGTTTGAGGGTGTGTTCTCTAGAGTAGTAGCCTTCAGGCTTTTTTTGATTGGGTATACTCTCCAAGAAAGGTTTATACATGTACCTTCAATATATTTATATTTTATTTACTGGTGAGTTAGGTACATGTCTTATAATATATATTGTATACATTTTAAAATACAGAAAGTAGAAATTTTAAAAGGCTGAGGCAGGGGTCCTCAAACTACG
This sequence comes from Myotis yumanensis, assembly GCF_028538775.1. NCBI lineage: Eukaryota > Metazoa > Chordata > Mammalia > Chiroptera > Vespertilionidae > Myotis > Myotis yumanensis. The sequence goes on along the minus strand of NW_027223760.1, from coordinate 46,554,140 downwards.
GCCCGCGGACCACATGCAAATACAAATACTGTATTTGTTCCCGTTTTGTTTTTTTACTTCAAAATAAGATATGTGCAGTGTGCATAGGAATTTGTTCATAGTTTTTTTTTAAACTATAGTCCGGCCCTCCAACGGTCTGAGGGACAGTGAACTGGCCCCCTGTTTAAAAAGTTTGAGGACCCCTGGGCTGAGGCAAATATAAGTTGGAATTTTACTGTTTGTTCCTACATTCCGTTAGATCATATTGCTACCCCTCTTTGGAAAGTACTGGTCTTATCCATAGCTGTCAGTGTTCTGTCTGATTTTTCAGTAGAGGTCACCCTTGAGCGTCTGGAAGAGCAAATTTTTGATTTGGGCAATGTAAAGCCTTTCTTTAGTTCAGTGGTTCTCAACCTTCCTAATGCCGTGACCCATTAATACAGTTCCTCATGTTGTGGTGACCCCCAACCATAAAATTATTTTCGTTGCTACTTCATAACTGTAATTTTGCTACTGTTATGAATCCTAATGTAAATATCTGATATGCAGGATGTATTTTCATTGTTACAAATTGAACATAATTAAAGCATAGTGATTAAGCACAAAAACAATATGTAATGATATATGTGTTTTCCGATGGTCTTAGGCGACCCCTGTGAAAGTGTCGTTCGACCCCCAAAGGGGTTGCGACCCACAGGTTGAGAACCACTGCTTTAGTTAGAAAGAGGACCTTATTTTTTAAGTTTCTAAATTCATGCATTTTTGGGAGAGTGTAATTACATGGCAGCATGTAGCATTATGGAGAAGTGAAGAATAGTGAATTCAAAGAATTCAAAGTATAGGGCAGTCTAATATGTGCTTTTGTTTGATGTTTACCTTGTGAGCAGTCTGCACTTTTGTTTGAATGCTATTTGATTCCATACTTTGGGAATATTTTTCCGATTCTTTGAGGATCTTTAGATTATCTGAGCTATAGGAATGTTCCCAGTCTGTAGGCATAATCTAAATTCTTGTTAAATTGGAATAATTAAAAGGATAGGCACAGAGAGGCTTTTATGATGTTGATCTTGAAAGCAGTATCTCAAGTCCAAAGATATTAGTGGTGAGTTGAAATCATCTAGCTCTATTTTCTATTTTATGCTTAATTGAAGTGCCTCTTTTAAGTGATAAGAGCCCATTGTAAGTAATTAGGAATAAAAATCTAAGTTCATCATAGCTGTGTAGTCTGAAAAGGATAAACTACAATTTAAAAAATATATGTATTATTGTATGATTCAGACCATAAGTAGCTTAGGAAAATGAATTATCTGATAACAATAATCTTTGTCGCTTTCCTCATAAAATATTTCCTATAAATAGATGCTCACTTTACTAGGGACTTATGATTGTTACCATGTAGCAGTTCATACATTTCATGACTCATTTCTGAATGATTAAGAAAATTAGATATTGAGGTTTTAACCACTTGCACAAAGTTATATGTGTTGTGAAACTGATGCAGAGAGCCCTGGGCTCGTCTTTTGCAATGTGGTGGCCTGGGGAGAATGGTAAAAGTAACTTTTAAACATATCATCTTGCAGCACAGTTCCATGTGTGGTGTATTATTTGGATTAAATATCCCAACTAGATCATTTGGAAGATGAACATTGGTTTGGAGTTGTTGGGTTACAACCAAGGGAACAATAATGTAAATTGAGTGAGGAGATTGGAAGCAGTTGTTGTTGTTGACCAGAGCTAAGAATTAGGCTCTAATAATAGCCTGGATTTAAAGAGTGCCATGAATCTAGAAAAATGTGTTTATGGTGCAAATTAAGAATTCTGGTGTTGGTGTCTCGGCTGAGGTAACCCTTTTGCTCTTGCCGCATGCTGGTGTTGGAGGACTCTCCCTGCCTCAGATTTACCAACAGCATGAATCAAGAAAAATTAGCCAAACTTCAGGCTCAGATCCAGATAGGGGACAAGGGTATGGCTTGCAGAAAGAAGGTGGTACATAGAATAGCTACAGCTGATGACAGAAAACTTCAGAGTTTTCTGGAAAGCTGGTATTGAAGAGGTAAACATGATTAAAGATGACGGAACAGTTATTCATTTCAACAATCCCGAAGTCCAAGCTTCCCTTTCTGCTAACACCTTTGCAATTACCAGTCATACCAAAACCAAACGAATCACAGAAATGCTTCCTGGAATATTAAGTCAGTTTGGTGCTGACAGCTTCGAAAGTCTTAGGAAGTTAGCTGAACAGTTCCCTTGGCAAGTGATGGATAGCAAAGACCAAAACCAGAAGACATTGATGAGGAAGATGATGATGTTTCAGATCTTGTAGAAAATTTTGATGAGGATCAAAGAATGAAGCTAACTAAAATCTTTTCTGGCTTTTAGAAGCTGGCATGGACTAGATTTAACAAATCAGCTATGTGGTTCCAAAATTTTACAGACATGGAGAACCAACTGTTACTAGTTCAGAAATATAAATACGTTGCATATTAATAATGCTGTTTGTTCAGCATTTTCATTCATTTGATTTTGCATTCTGCACTTCCTCCTAGGATCTGTTCTTTTGGTCAAAATCCAAAGTATTGGTGCAGTTTGAGGGTGTTTTGATTTTTGATTCTTGGTTTCTTTTTGTTTGGGGTATTTTTGGTGTGTGTGTATTTTTTTTGTGTGTGTGTGTGTGAGAGTATGTTTGTACACAGTGGAGAGCAAATTGGAGAACAGTTTTATTTATCATTCTCTTTTCCCCAGTAGAAATAAAACAAATCTTTACCAAAAACAAAAAAAAATAATAAAATAATTCTGGTGTTGGTTTTCAGGGGTAAATTTAGAGTTTGATAACCAGGATGTGAGAACAGAGGCAAAGAAGTCTGGTATCTATGGGCAGGGGCAAGGCCGAAGATCTGGGAAGTTGGAAGACAAGGCAGAATTGAAAACATCAGTTAGTAGGAATAAGCCAAAGGTTTGGCAACCAGGAGGATAAAACAGAAATGGAGAGGGGCAATTGGTTTTGGATAGCCAAGGCAGGTAAGGCCAAATAAGAAGAGCAAGGTAAAGGTAGGGATAATTCTGGGGCAGTGATGATGCTATACTGTCTTGCTTTATGTTGAGAATGTATGGAGCCCAGGCTCACAGATAATTAGAAGTAATGAGCTAAAGAGTGAAAATACAGTGGCTGAATTGTTACCATAGTACCAGGAGAACTGGAGCTACCAATAACTTCTTACAGAAAGGACCATGATACTTACAGGATCATAATATGGTCTTTCAGCTATTTAATACATTATATAATATTGTCTATGTTGTTTTAACAGCGTTCCAAAAGGTTGGGGCTACTTGACCATTCTGGCACCACGAAACCTCTTGTATATGAGAAGTCACTTCCTCTTTGGCTCAAGATGTTGGATGACCCGATTTTCACCAGAAATACTCTTGAGATCAGTTTCATTTAGGTTTTTTGGTGTGAAGTCTGATAATGAAGACAGTGAGCCTTTGAAGAATAGACTACTGAATAGCTTACTTACTATGGGAGTAGATGTTGACATGGCCAAGAAACGACAGCCCGGAGTTTTTAATAAGATGGGTATTAATGAGCAGGATCTGAAGATGTTCCTTCTGTCCAAAGGAGCTGGCCAAGAAGTGATTGCTAGCATCATATCAAGATATCCACGATCCTTAACACGCACAACTGAAAATCTTTCAAAACGGTGGGATTTGTGGAGAACAATTATGACATCGGACCTTGAAATTGTAGATATTTTGGAACGTTCTCCTGAATCATTTTTTCGGTCCAATAACAACGTAAACCTGGAGAATAATATAAAGTTTCTCTACTCAGTTGGATTGACCCGGAAGTGCCTTTGTCGATTATTGAACAATGCCCCACGTACCTTCTCCAATAGTCTTGATTTGAATAAACAGATAGTTGAATTTTTGCAGGAAGTATGTTTGTCCTTAGGTCACAGTGATCCCATAGATTTTGTCAGGAAAATAATTTTAAAAAACCCTTTCATCTTCATTCAGAGCACAAAACGGATAAAAGCTAACATTATGTTTTTACAGTCAACTTTCAACCTGAACAATGAGGAGCTGCTTGTTCTGATATGTGGTCCAGGAGCTGAAATCCTAGACCTTTCCAATGGCTGTGCCAAAAGAAACTATACAAATATCAAAGAGAAGCTGTGTTCTCTTGGGTGCACTGAACAGGAGGTACAGAAGTTTGTCTTGAGCTATCTAGATGTGCTCTTCTTGGGAGAGAAAAAGTTTAATGATAAAATAGATTGCCTCATAGAAGAAAAAATTAGCATTTCACAAATAATTGAAAATCCTCGGATTCTAGATTCAAGCATAAGTACTTTAAAAAGTCGAATCAAAGAATTGGTAGATGCTGGCTATAACTTGAGTACATCAAACATCTCTCTTCTGTCTTGGAGTCAGAAAAGATATAAAACTAAATTGAAAATGTTAAACATGCGCTAGTGCATTTTTCTGGGGAATTAAAAAAATAGTGATATAATTTCACTTTGAATTTAGGCCTTTCAAAAAGGAGATGTTTGATTTCTTGACCACATATACATATATAATGATTATTTGGATATTTTATTTTAAAGGTTCGTAAAAACTCCTGGTTAGTATGCTCAAGTATAGTCTTCCCAGCTACTTTTCCTCTAGTTTGAATTAATACAATATCCTATTATGTGGTAAAGGCTGTGTAAATGGTACTTTCTGAGTGCCAAGGCAGAACAATGTATATGAAAAGATAGAAAATACAAAATAAGCTTTTTTCAGGTTTTTGTTCAGATAAAAAATGGACAGATTCACTTCGATCTTTCCATTTTTTTTTTCATGGGTTTGAATGGCACCCTATTTCTCCTGTTATTCCCACATATCTAATAGAATGCCAGTAAAAATCTGACAAAACAGAAAGGAGAGATTTTTCACCCCAAGTTCTACATTCTTTATTTAAAACATTAGTATTTAACCCAAATTGAGCCCTCCACTGTAGGCTCAATTTACTATGTGTATAATCCTGATTTTTTTTTAACACAGAGGCAACTGTAGTAGGCTAAATAATTGCCACCCAAAGATGGCAATGTCATAATTTTCAGGATCTGTGAATATGTTGTTAAATTTCAAAAAGACTTTGCAGATGGGATTAAGGTCTTTAAAATGAGATTGATTACCTGGATTATTTGGATGGGCCCAATATAATCATAAGGGTGCTTAAAAGTGGAAGAGGGAGGTAAAAGGAGATCAGAGTGAAATGATGATAGAAGAACTTGACCCACTTACTGGCTTTGAAGGAGGAAGGGGCCATGAGATAAGGAACACAGGTAACCTGTTTAGAATGTAAAAGGCAAGGAAACATTTTCTAGTGCCCCAGAAGGAAATGTAGCCCTGCCAAGGATCTTAAGTCCAGTGAGTCCTGTGTTGAATTTCTGACCTACAGAGCCATAAGATAATATATTAGTGTTTTAAGCCTCTGAGTTTGTGATAATTTGTTACAGCAGCAAACAGGATAACAGCAACTATATAGATTGTTAGTTGCATTACAGATGAAGCCACAAAATATGGTCCTTTTAGTATCATATTTGTATTTCTTCCTCATATAATTGCCTTTTTTATCCAACTACCTTTTTGGAACTGCTAATAAGTTAGTGTTTGTAAAGTCCTCTAAATGTATGGATAAAAACTAAATATGAGTAATAAAATCTAAATAAAGGAATATTTATTTTGCCTAAGAATGTGATTTAAAGAAATGGTGATCATTTCTGTATATTAATATTTTGTTAGCATTTCATCTAAATAAAGAACAAGGAATTTCTAGAAGCATTGACTTTTAAAAAAATACATTTTTTATTGATAGTATTACATTTTCTCCCCCTTCCCTCCCTCCTTTCAACCACCCCCCACCCCCCAAGTCTTCACCACCCTAGAAGCATTGACTTAAGAAAGACAAATCAGATGATGTCTGTACCTTGAAGACATGTACAATGTAGCTCCGAATAAACTGAAAGAGAAGGGACACATTACATAACCTTAATTACTTTTCATTGTTTTCCAGAGTCATTTGTCTTCTAGATGTGGCTTTTGAATGAAATAACAATGGCATTCATGCTTTTAAGCCTTATTTCCTATAATGATGCCTCAAAAAAACTTATTCCCACCACTGATAGAAAACAAAATACCTGCTCTTTTAAGGGCATTTGTCCATGATACTCTTATTCCAATTATTTCCAATATGCTCGTTGATGGCGAGCATGACAGGCATAGTTTAGAAAACATGGGCTTCAGAGAGACATTTCTTTAGAATGATATATCTAGGCACCATTCCGGAATAGCTCTGTTACTTTGTGTAAATATTTTAAGTTCATTGAACTTGTTTTCTCATCTCTATTAAATGTTAAAAATTGACCTTGAAGAGTTGGTGGGAATCAGGTGACATAAGGTCTCTAAGGTTTCTTGTACATACTAACTATTCAATGGTAGCTGTAAGAAACGGTTACAGTAGTATTTTTTAGTGCAGTTCAAACAGCTTTCTTGATATCTAATTCATATACCATACAATTCACCAATTTAAAAGTATACAATTCCTTTTTTTTTTGTGTTTATAGGGCTGTGTAATCCTTACCACAATCTAATTTTAGAATTATGTTCGTACCTCTTAAAACGAAGCCTGTGCCCATTAACAGTCAATCCCCATTGTCCCCCCTTCTGCTTCCCCAGCCCTAAGCAACCACTGATCTACTTTTATCTCATAAATTTGCCTGTTCTGGGCATTTCATATAAATGGAATCATACAATCTGTGGTCTTTTGTGACTGGCTTCTTCCACTTCACATAATGTTTTCAAGATTCATCCATGTAGCATGTATCAGTATTCCATTCCTTTTTTTTGCCAAATAATGCTCCATAGTATGGGTCCAGTAGTATTGGTAGTATATTTTATTGTTATGACTTAAACATAAGTCTTAACATTACTTCCTCAGCCTATTGAGTTGTATGGGGAGTATTTTCTGAGGTATTTTTCAGAATCTAAAAGTTTATAAGGAACTTGAGAAAGGTTGGCAGAGGAGATAATTTTTGTCATTAACTGGTAAGAGGATAATTCCTGGGTTGATGAGATAATATAGCAGCAGCAGTTGCCAGTGACCAAGGAGAATGTGGGATGCATGGAAGTATAATATAGCACTTGTTTGGGGTTTTGGAGAGGGACAACTTTGTAGAAACAAATGGATAATGCCTGTCAGGCAATATTAACATCATATTTTAACGTTTGAGTCTGATTGAAGAAGAGTCAATTCTTTAACCTTTTTATGAATTCTAAAAATTTTAAGTAAATTTTTTCTTATGAGTACATAAGAAAATTTACATTTTTAATAGAAAAAAATGGAAAGTAAACCACAGTAAAGAAAAAAACTATGTTCTTATCTTCCAGAGAGATATTTTGCTAACTCTTTGTTTTCTTTGTAGAATATAGCCATACATGGATGTAATATGAGTAGATATGTGGCATATATATTTATGTATTTATTTTAATGTATCTTTATTGTTGAAAGTATTCCAGATGTCCCCTTTGTTTTTTCCCCCATTGAACCCCTCCATCCTGCAATGGAAATGAATTTTTTCTTTGAAAATACATAGTAATTGTAAAAGCCTTTGAACAATACAAAGAAACAAAGTCCCAGCTAACTTATTTATCATAATATTGAGGAAATATTCTTTAATTATTAGTTCACAAAGAGGTTTAAGTCAGGATGAATAATAATTTTTGAAAAAATCCTTTAAAAATCATCTTTAATTCATTAATGAATATCAGTTGATTTCTTCATTTCACCCTTTGTTTTACTGAAAAACAACAATACCCATTGCCAAATTTAACTTACTGACATTTTACTTAAGATTTTTAAATTAATATTTATAAGGGGATTGGTCTACCGCTTTCCCCTTCCTTTGTTATTGAAGTTTTCTTGGGTAGTTTTTAGGTGCCACTTTGTCAGGTTTTTGGATGAGGGTTGTGCTAGCCTCACAAAATTTACTTTTTTGTTAATCATCACTCGATATTTTCCCATCGGTTTTTTAGAGAGAGTGTAAGGGAGAGGGAGAGACAGAGAGAAACACGGATCTGAGAGAGACATATTGATTGGTTGCCTCTCGCACACAACCCGACTAGGGTTGGGGATCCTGCTTGCAACCAAGGTACGAGCCCTTGACCCGAATTGAACCTGTGACCCTTCAGACCACAGACCGACACTCTATCCACTGAGACACCAGCCACCAGCTAGGGCACCAATATCATTTTTGGTGGATACTCGTACAAAGCTCTTTCTTGTCCTAGTTAAGGCATTTTGCTTTGAATTCTGTGTCGATGTTAACATTGCTATGCTTTATGTTCATGCAAAGACTTACATATACATCTTCATAACAGCTTAACTTGTAATAACCAAAATCTGGTAATAACCTATGTTCATCAGCAGGTAAAAGGAAAAATAAATGGTGATACTTTCATATATAGTGGAATATTATTTAGCAATACAAAAGAATGAACAATTAATAAATACGACAACCTACATGAATGAAAGAAACCAGACAAAAAGAGTACAATCTATATGATTCAAATTTATTATTATTATTATTTTAAAAATTTTTCTTTATTGATTAAGGTATTACATATGTGTCCTTATCCCCTCATTAGCCCCCCACCCTCCTACTCATGTCCTCACCCCCCTGGTGTCTGTGTCCATTTGTTATGCTTATATGCATGCATACAAGCCCTTGGGTTGCTCTCTCCCCCTTACCCCCATCCTCCCCTACTTTCCTTCTGAGGTTTGACAGTCTGATTGATGCTTCACTGTCTCTGGATCTGTTTTTGTTCATTAGTTTATGTTGTTCATTATATTCCACAAATGAGTGAGATCATGTGATATTTATCTTTCTCTGACTGGCTTATTTCGCTTAGCATAATGCTCTCCAGTTCCATCCATGCTGTTGTAAATGGTAAGAATTCCTTCTTAATTACCACAGTGTAGTATTCCATTGTGTACATGTACCACAGTTTTTTAATCCACTCATCTGCTGATGGGCACTTAGGCTATTTCCTAATCTTCGCTATGGTATATTGTGCTGCTGTGAACATAGGGGTGCATATGTCCTTTCTGATTGGTGTTTCTGATTTCTTGGGATATATCCCTAGAAGTGGGATCACTGGATCAAATAGGAGTTCCATTTTTAGTTTTTTTTTTCTTTTTTTTTTTTTCTGTTCAGCCATTTCATATAGGAGGCATTTTTAGTTTTTTGAGGAAACTCCATACTGTTCTCCACAGCGGCTGTACCAGCCTGCATTCCCAAAAGCAGTGCACGAGGGTTCCTTTTTCTCCACACCCTCACCAGCCCTTGTTATTTGTTGATTTGTTGATGATAGCCATTCTGACAGGTGTGAGATAGGACCACATTGTCGTTTTGATTTGCATCTCTTGGATGATTAGTGACTTTGAGCATGTTTTCATATGTCTCTTGGCCTTCCTTATATCTTCTTTCAAAAATTATCCATGTAGGTCCATTGCCCATTTTTTGATTGGCTTATCTTCCTTTTGTTAAGTTGTATGAGTTCCCTGTAAATGTTGGAGCTTAAACCCTTACTGGTGATAACATGGGCAAATATGTTCTCCCATGCAGTAGGCTTTCTTCTTGTTTTGTTGATGGTTTCTTTTGCTGTGCAAAAGCTTTTTATTTTTATGTAGTCCCATTTGCTCATTTTCTCTTCAGTTTCATTGCCCTAGGAGCTGTATTGGTGAAGAAATTGCTTTGGCATATATCTGAGATTTTGCTGCCTGTAGATTCCTCTAATATTTTTATGGTTTCCCGTCTTACATTTAAGTCCTTTATCCATTTTGAGTTTATTTTTGTGTATGGTGTAAGTTGGTGGTCTATTTTTATTTATTTATTTTTTAATTTTTTAAAAATTTTGTTTTATTGCTTAAAGTATTACAAAGAGTATTATATATGTCTCCCTTTCTTGCCCTTCTTGACATTCCCCCGGCTTCCCCTATCCCCCAGTGTCTTATGTCCATTGGTTATGCTTATATGTATGCATGCAAGTCCTTTGGTTGATCTCTTACCCCCCCCCCATTTTTATTTTTTAAAAAAAAAATATATTTTTTATTTTAGAGATGAAGGGAGAGGGAGAGAGATAGAAACATCAATGATGAGAGAGAATCATTGATCGGCTACCTTCTGCACACTCCGTACTGGGGATCAAGCCCACAACCTGGACATGTGCCCTTGACTGGAATCAAACCCAGGACCCTTCAGTCCGCAGGCTAATGCTCTATCCACTGAGCCAAACCAGCTAGGGCTATCTGATTCAATTTCATATAAAATTCTAGAAAATGCCCACTAATTTGTAGTTAGAGAAAGTAGATCACTCATTGTCTGGGAATGGGTTGGGGTGGAGGGGGGATGGCCATTGAGGAGGGACTGCCAATGGACACAAGGAAACTTGGAAGTTATGTGTATATTCATTATCATCATTATGGCTTTGTGAGTATAAACATGTCAAGAGATATCAATTGTGTATTTTAGACATGCACCTGAGTATACTTCAATTATACCGCAGTAAAGTTGAACAATCTGTCCATTCAACACTGGGTTGAAATGCTATCTTTATCTGGTACTAAATATTCAAATAGGTGTGTGTGTATGTGTGTGTTTCTAGACCCTCTTCAATTTCATTAACCAAAATGTATTGATTGTATATTTCCATACTCATATCAAGAATTAAACAGTATCTCTTTCTCAGTAAAAGTGCTAGGAGACCTGAGAAGCCACCTGGAAAAAAATGTTGATGGATTCATACCCATGTACCAGGGCAAGCTCCAAGTGGAGCAGTCATGAGCCCTCCAGCACTCAGCCCCTGCCATGGCTTAAGGACCAGTATTCAAGTTGGGCCATGGCATGTTAGACACTGGCGCAAATACCAGCATCTTTTTGTTCTAGAGGGCTTCCTGGTCACTGGGAACCTTGGGCTGGAATTTACCAAGAGAGCAGCTGCCCCCCTGCTCTGTTCTTGCTCTTTCACAAGTGCAGATAAAGTTAGACTCTGGCTTTTTCCCCACAAGAGAACAGCACCTCTGATGAAGTCCTCTGCCCTGTGTAGAACTGGCATTTCTTTGATTAGTAAACTGACTGGATTTACTCTCTCGGCAGCCACACACACAGACTCCTTTCCTGAGGAAAGTAAGATTCATGGACCCAAGTTAGAGGCATTCCTTCCACTTTGCTTGATTGTCATGTTACACTCTGAACATTAGCTCGTGTCTGTGTCATAGCAAAGTTAGTGCACGTAAGCCAGCACTGTTCACTCTGCGTATTTGGATGTCTCTCTCTGACTTGCTCGGCTTCCTCAGAATGCCTGTTTGTCCTGACTGAAGCGATATGTCTGCATGTCATGTAAGCATAATACACGTGGCTGAAGCTTATTGATGTAGCTAAATGTGATAAACTACTCACTGAACAAAATTGAACTTAGTGTGTATAATAAATAACCAGTAAAAGAATTAAACATTATATAAGTTATATATTTAACAATTAAAAGTTACTGATACATGATAAAAGGATTGAAATTGGTTCCTAATCATACTGTGTTTACTTGTGCACAGAACTTCATGAACTGCAGGGGGAACTATAGACAGAGGTTTGGCTCTCCAGTTTTCTAAAGTCAGCTAGCTGTAAGCCTAGCTGGTAATTCAAACTAAATAAAGAATCCTTTAAATATCAAGAGAGAGTTGGCAGGAGGCTATTTTATCTGTTAGGTTCTGTCAGCCTCAAGCTGGGAAAAAATAAACTGATACTCTTGTATATAGATTTATTTTCCTGATAGTTTAATATCTGTTTAAGAGAAAGAAAAAGCTGCTTTCTTTGAATGGTTATTCATTCCTCTTAAACAAATACTACTGTTTAATTTTCTCAGTTCTGAAATTATATAATGCTTAAAAACATTATGCATGTCTTTGCATTTAGTTAACTACTGCCAGACCCGTGGGTCTTTGTTTAATTTTCACCTTTACACTTGTATGGTGTTTGTTATGTTCCTGTATACAAAACCCAACATAAGGTAGTATGGTCTCCACATCATTGTAATTGATCCAATTATTACTTTGTTAACTTTTTCATTCCTTCTTGAGATTGAGGAGGAATTTTTTAATTTTATTTTTAAATATATTTTATTGATTTTTTACAGAGAGGAAGGGAGAGAGATAGAGAGCCAGAAACATCGATGAGAGAGAAACATCGATCAGCCGCCTCCTGCGCATCCCCCAATGGGGATGCGCCTGCAACCCAGGTACATGCCCTTGACCGGAATCGAACCCGGGACCTTTCAGTCCGCAGGCTGACGCTCTATCCACTGAGCCAAACCGGTTTCGGTGAGGAGGAATTTTTTAAAGGTGACATCTGAAGTGAGGGAATCACATTTTGTTGTGAGAATAAATGTTATATATCAAATTGGCAAGGCTTTGATGACCTTGCTCACTTAAACTATCATTGGGTGAAGAGTTCTAGATTTGAGGATCAATATATGAGGGAAAATGACAGAATTAGAAGTAGAATACCTTAGTATAAAGCACCATATGTACAAAGGATTCCCTATGTAATTAAGTAATAGCTTAGTCTTTATTATCTGCATTATGCCTTCATCAAGGTGAATTCTGGTTCACACTTGACATCTGAAGACTTGACAACAAACTCTCAAACAAAATTGTCATCAGAGAAGGTTCCTTCCCATCATACCCCTGCGCTGCAGGTGGTACCCACTTAGATCAGTTTTGCTTTGTGTGACTTGACTTTCTTTCCTAGAATAGGTGAGCAAGGGAATCACCTTGGTAGTGGCTTAACCTATTAGGCCCTTCAGAGAACCTAAGTTCACCCCCTTTCTCTTTATTTCCTAATCAAACTGATATTTATATAATCACACAGTCTGAGTCACCACCAAAATTGAGGCCGTTGGCAGCTCAGTAGTAGCTTTGATAGTTTATTGGTTTGTTTATAAAAATAACATTTTTTCCTGATTGCAAAATAATTATATAATTACACATTATTGGAAAATACAGAAAAGCACATGCACCAAAAGTTCTTATAATCTCAATACCTCAGAAATAACACTTGTTAACATTTTGGTTTATAATTTGCTCTATCCACTGAGCCAAACCAGCTGGGGCTGAATTGCAAATCTTATTATGAGTTGAATATTGTTGAAGTTGGGTGATGGGTAAGTCAGTACTATAGAAACTGAAGTGAAGAAAAAAGCCAACTTGTTTGTGTGTGTGTGTGTTTTAATTGTGGTTTAAAAAAATATATAATCATCATCTTAACCATTGTTAATTGTACAGTTCACATTGTTGGGCAACAGATCTCCTGAACTTTTTCATCTTGCAAACTAAAACTCTATATACGTTAAACAAAAACTCCCCATTCCCCTTCCTCCCAGTCCATGGAAACTATCATTCTACTTTCATTCTGTATAAATTTGACTACTTTATATACCTCATATAAGTGGAATCATAAAATATTTGTCTTTCATATTTGTTTTTGTTGATTTTAGAGAGGAAGGGGGAGAGAGAGATAGGAACATCAATGAGAGAGAGAAACATAGATTGGCTGCCTCCTGAAATAAAAAGGCTTTGTTAGTAGAACATATGGTCTAAAGCTGAGCTTTCTAGTATAGTAGCCACTAGCCAGATGCAGCTATTTAAATTTTAATTAAATTTTTATTAATTAACACATTCAGCACCAAGCCTGTTTTGTCTTACTTTCCGTTTCAGTCACTGGTGACTGACATGGCGCTTAATGTGTTAAAATTCAGTTCCTCAGTCTTCAGTCACATTTCAAGATCTTTTTTGTAAAATGTATTTTTATCGATTTCATAGGGGAAGGCAGAGGGAGAGAGAGATAGAAACATCAATGATGAGAGAGAATCATTGATCAGCTGCCTCCTGCATGCACCCTACTGGGGATCAAGCCCACACACCAGGCATGTGCCCTGACAGGGAATCGAGCTGTGACCTCCTGGTTCATAGATCAATACTCAACCACTGAACCACGTCAGGCTGGGCACATTTCAAGATCCTAATAGCTACATGAGGCTAGTGCCTAGGATAAAACAGGTAAGTTTACATTGCAAAATGTTCCATTGGGTAGCACTGATCTAAAGGATAGCATTGCCACTAAGTTGCTAGTTTAATTTTGTCAACCCTTACTATTATTTAGTTACTTATTATTAATAAACTATTTATAACTTGAGATTAATATTTTATATCCAGAAGTAAATAGAAGCATTATACTAAACACTAAGTGTATTTAAAATAGATATAATTCTTAAATTCAAAATTCTTATCCTTAGACATAAAAAATATAATCAACACTAGAGGCCCAGTGCACAGATTCATGCACCAGTGGGGTCCCTCGACCTGGCCTGCAGGGATCGGACCAAAACCAGCAGTCCGACATCCCCTGAGAGGTCCTGGAGTGCAAGAGGGCACTCTGTAAAATTGCTGTTGCTCAGCAGCTCCTGCGTTGAGCGTCTGCCCCCTGGTGGTTAGTGCTTGTCATAGCTACCGGCTGGTTGGTTGGTTGCTTAGGCTTTTATATTATAGACAGTTGTCCAACCAAGTGTAACAGATGTGTGCAATATAGCAAACCACAGTGGTTATTCCAAGTGGAACATCTTCATCAATGTGACCCATTGTGCACTGAGCATTGCAGAAAAAATTCATAACTTTGTTTTGTCCTCCAAAAACTATTGTTAATATCCAGGTATGCCCAGCCAGTGTGGCTTAGCAGTTGAGCATTGACCCAGGAACCAAGAGGTCACTGGTTTGATTCCCGGTCAGGGCACATGCCCAGGTTGTGGGCTTGATCCCCAGTAGAAGGCATGCAGGAGGCAGCTGCTTGATGATGTTCCTCTCTCATCAATGTTTCTCTCTCTATCCCTCCCCCACCCAATCTCTCAAAAGAAAAAAATCAATAAAAACAAAAAAATCAATAAAAACATATTTTAAGAAAATATCTAGGTATATTTTTGTCTTTCTTAACTTAGTCTATATTTTAAAAAAGATGTGTAAAGTGAATTTAGGAGAGCTCTTTTATCCCCTGACTTCCTTTGTTAGTAGTGATAACAATCTTTAGGAAACTTCAAAAGGACACACAGGAACAAAGGAGAAAAGCTGAGATGGCTGTTCTGTGGTGTAGTAGACTAGGAGGAATAGAGAAACCTTGGTGGAAGCAATAGGTAGTAGCAACTGAAAGTAAATTAGACGATAGTCCTCAGGGTGGAAGAAAAGAATGGTGGTGCACAGGCCAGACCAAGGAGTGTGGCCTGAGGTGTATGCTGGCAGCTGGTAGGAGACTTTTGTCCATCCTTAACCTATTCAGCTTTATCCTACACCTTCACCCTTCGACTCCAGGCTCTGTCTTCACCTTCCATATATGCTGCTTCTACTGTGCTGGAACCCTGGCAACAAATGATAGTTGCCAACACTGGTGGCTAATATTTAGGGCAAGGAAGACCAAATTCTGTTGCCCAACAGGGAGTGAGGTCTGCAAGAGAAAGTGAAAAGGGTGGTCCTGGGAAGCTGTATCATAGGCATAAAAACCTGAAACTCTCAATGCATTTTCTCATAGAAACACTGTGCATAGTTCTATAGCCTTATGTAGCACAGGTGCATTTTGGTCTTGTTAAACTATTAGCACAACTATATGGTAGGTTAAACCAACTTTTATGGCTTTTCCTAAGGGCCTAACCACTGGGTATAAGATTGTTTCTATGGTAAAATGCTTTTAAAATCCCACAATAGACTTACAAAAGGACTTTCGAATACAATCTGTTTGTAAATTGGGTAGGTCTGGCTGGGTTAAAGAGACCCACCCTGCTTTTCGGCTTTAAGGTCTGGCCCTGGACAAAGAAGGCAAAGTCTTTTATAGTGACAGACAAGCCACACACTCCGAGTTTAAATAAAGATAAAGATTGGCTCCCTGTAGGAGAGCCTGTCTGATTTAAGACAGGCCATATTTAATGAAATATGGCATTATATGGGCCTGCCTTAAATGAAGCAGTTTGTACAAAAGTCTCTACTATTATCAGACCATCTGTGTTTACTTTCATGTGAAAGTAAAAGTTTCAGTCTTATTTTGGATTAAAAATGGCATTGCTCATTGTGATAAGGGGTGTGAATATCACCATGTAATAAGTAAGTCAAAATGGGGTTTTTATTTTTTACCAGTTGCCATTTTCAAAGGAGAAAAAAAATATACAGAGTCAAAAGAAAGGTAAAGAGGAGGTGGTTGGCAGTTCAGTCATATTTTATGTAACACTTATTTTTCTTTTACCTGAACACATTATATCATCCATCAGGACAAATTAGTATGTCTTGGGCCTTTTAAAAACTGTAAAAAAATAATTTTAATGGTCCAATAACAGCTCCAGATGAATGCTGGAAAACAGATATTCCAAACTGTCAAATAGCATATGTATTACTTGGCTCTGTTATAACTGCAAGTAAATGCTGCTTTTGTATGAAGTTTTCTTGACTGCCAATGGGAGAACTGTAACACACTTATTTCGAACAAAATTGGAATGGGAATGAGACATGTTACAACAGAATGGTACCCAATTCCTCCATGCAAGTTGGACTGAATTAAAATAATAAATCATTAGGACCATAAAGGGTTGTTGGATAAAATAGGCGATAATTTAACTAAAGAGATTTTTAAATGACAGGTTCATATATCGCTTATGATACAGAAATTCTTTAAAAATATATGTTTTTTTTTAAAATCATGTGGGAGAATTAATAAGTGTGTTAAGTGGAAAAAAACATCAGACAAACTTCAGAGGTGAATTTAACTGTGGAATGGAAAGTGTTTACAACAAAGGCCAGTTCCTACTGCTGTTTACTGCAGGCAAGGGGCTTCAGGATGCGGTCCTGTGTTTGAAAGGGTGACTCCTGCCATTATTTATTGCAGTTAATTGCTGATGTTTGTGAAGAGCACAGTATGTTGCAAAGCAGGACTGAGTAATCCATGGTGACCTTTTGTGCTATCAAAGCTTTATCAATTAGAAGCCCCTGATTGTAAATTCAGAGAACGCCCAGTGAGTGCCATCAAAGAAAGATTACACTGCTTCTTATGCAATCCTTTTTTTTTTTTTTTTTTGGCTCCTTTCCCTTCCAAACTGAATCCTCTCTAGGGTACTGTTTCCAAATCTGCAAAGTGAAGCATATTGAAAATGTTTTCTAACTTCAAGGAGTGTTGTGGTTTTTATAAGCAAGAGCGGGAATTTCAGAAAAAAATAGTGGTTATGTTTTCCTGATAAACGCCTTTCTTCTCGAGGCCCCTGCAGCGGCTGGCTAACTTCCTGCCCACTTTCTTTCCCATTTTCTTCATTCTATTGATGCTTGGCCTGTGTGACCTTTCCAAAACTTGGTTAAATGTTTCAAAATTGTACATGAAAACCCTTACGTTATTATACTTTAAATTGTGAGTTTGTCTTGATATATTTGTTGATTCACCCTCACTGATGTCCAGATAGGATTTTTCAGTTCATATGCTCCCCTTCTCCCCTGCTTAAAAATAATTCTCTGCTCTCGTGCCTTCTATGACCGCATTGTTGCCCCGGATCTTTTTTCTGTTTACTTTGATCTCTTTCTTCTTTTTAAAAAACAGACTAATCTTTTCTTTTTATATTCTCTAATTTGTCCATCACCCAAGGCTAAAGCCCTAGCTTTCTTTTCTTCTTCAACTCTCTTGGCAAGCTTTTCTACCCCCAACTATTTTCCAAGTTTTGGTTCTACATTTCCAACCGCTGATGAACAGCTCTACCATCTCCATCAAAAGCATTCAAAATCACTCACTCTCTTCCTCTGCCCAAATTCAGGATCCTAAATTGTTACCCGAATTACTCCCTTGAATCTCCTCACCAATTTCATCCTAGGGATTACTGCTTCTACCCCACATTCACACTAAGTTGTAGTTGACCTTTCCCCCTGCCTGCCACCATCATGGGCTAGTCTCTAAGACTGTACTTCTGGTTGGTTGCTATTTATAATTGCTGGGAAGTTTACGGACTGCCTATGTATGTACATGTGATTCCATTTATATGCCATCTGGAAAGGGCAAAGCTATAGTGACAGCAGATCAGTGGTTAATCTGAAGCCAGAGATGTGGGGAGAGAATTTACTGGAAAAAAGCACAATGAGACTCTTTGCACTGACAGGAATGTCCTATTATGTTGATTGTGGTGGTTGTTGCACCACTGATATATTTGTCAAAATGTATTAAATTATACACTTAAATTGGCTACTTTAATTGTATGTAAATTATACCTCCACAAAGCTGATTTTTAGAAGAAGTAAAGAAAAATGAAGTGTGCTACATGCTTAGGTGGGGGGAAGTATAGGGGACTCTGGGAGCACAATCCAGAGGAGTCTGAGGAGGCTTTTATAAGATAAGCCACTTAATCTCAGCATGGGTAGGATTAGGCCAAGTGCACAGGGCTAGATGGAAGGGAAGAGGGCTCTACGGAGTCAGCAGCATATACAGGAGCTCAGAGGCAAGAGAAAGTGAGACTTTCATAGTGGTGGTGAAGGAAGAGGGAGGAAAAATGAGTGTGGAGATGTAGGCTGGGCAAGATAAGGATTTTTAAAGTCATGTTTAACTTTGGACTTTATCCTATGACTGATTGAAGGGGTTTAAGCCCTTCTCATGGTGGAGTTATGTGATATGATTTCTAATTTATAAGAATGTCTCTGGCTGCTCTGTGGAGAATGGGTTGGATGGAAAGACCTTCACTAAGAGGGTATTGGATGATAGTGCCACGAATTAGGGGTGTTGCTGGTAGGATGGAAAGAAGTGGGTGGATTTCAGAAATATTAGTTCAATTTCCTGTGGGAGTTGAAGGGAAAAGAGGGATCAAGAATAGCTTCTAGGTTTCCAGCTTGGATATCCAACTGGGTGTTTGGAGCTGCCATTCACTGAGATAAAGAATAAAGGAGCAAGAAAACTTTTGGGGGAAAGGTGGTGATTTTAGTTTTGTACATGTTGGTTTTGAGGTGCTTGGGAGGCATTCATATTGTGTTTACAGGCAGTCGGTTATATAGGCCTGTTGCTTAGAAAACAGTTTTAGGCTGCAGAAACATATTTCTGTCACTTCCAGGTAGAAGGTAATTGAATCCATAGACTGAGGAGATGGATGAGTAGGGTGATGAAAGAAGAGGCTTATAGTAGAACACCAAGAAATTCCAATGCTTAAAGGAGAGGTAGGAGGAAAATTAAGAGAGCATTTTGTTATGGAAGCCAGTAAATGGTCAGCAATATCAAATTGCTTTATTGAAAGCTCTGATGGGTTTTAAGGTTCTTGATTAATATGTGTTGTGGAATATTTGAGAGGTACTTTTATAGTGGAATATTTGAGAGGTACTCTTATATTGAAAGATGAATCACTGTAACACAACCATTAAAAAGAGAAAGTTAGTGGTTTGATGGCTTGTGAAAAGGCAGTACATTTCCTCCAGAGATGGAAGGACTCAAGAGTTTTCAATCATTTTGTTTTGTTCTCTTCCCTTTGGTCTTTCCTTCCCCATTAGAGATTTTAGGACGTTAGCACTAAACATTAAAGAGCTTCCAGAAATCCACTTATATACATTCTGGGTGGAGAAGCTTACACCAGATATTCCCTTATTTACAAACCTATGAGCAAGAACATACTTTTTTCAATGTTTGCTTAATAAGTACTATCCACCTTAATTCCCCTTTCCCTTTGGTCTCTTTCATCCCCTGAATGGGTGTGGCTAGCTTGAAGAGATCAATGGGAAAAGGTTTTTGATCCCCCTACCTTACGCCTGAAATGTTTAGTAGGCAAGAGGATCAGTCACTGATGGATAGAAAAGTATTTTCTTTTTCCTTTTAAAAAAATTTTTTTAACTGACGTTCCAGTTGCCTTCAAATTGAGCTTACTACCATGCTCAGCTTTAGTAGCTCACGGCAGAAAGCTGGGACAAAAGTCTCCATTTCTCCAATGACATCTTTCCCTTTCCTGTTTTCTAATTGTTTTCTCTCCCAAAAGGAAGCGGTAGAAAGCTTCTGAAGAACTAGAATTAGAATTATCATTAAGGATGCTATAGGGGAATATTCTTGAAGAACCAATTGAAGATCACGGTTACAAGAACACAGATAGAGTAGCCTGGGAAATGGCTGTAGGACCCTCACTAAATCATGGTTCCAATCAATGGCAGCGCCTGTTGTCATTACTCTGGTTCAGGTGGGAGATGAGGAGGAGGACTTCCAAGCTATCTTGAAACAAAGATAACTGTGCCAGTTATAAATTTATTGTCTATCAGCTCCAAATTTACTTTTCAATACCTGCTTAGGATAAGGCAGTACATTCTTCAGTAAGCATTTCTCTGTCACAATGAGTACCATGTCTTACTATAGGTTAGCTCTGATTTAAAACACAAGCCAACCCTAGCTGGTTTGGCTCAGTGGATAGAGCGTCAACCTGTGGACTGAAAGGTCCCAAGTTCGATTCCGGTCAAGGGCACATGCCCAGGTTGCAGGCTCGATCCCCAGTAGGGGGCATGCTGGAGGCAGCCAATCAATGATTCTCTATCATCACTGATGTTTCTGTCTCTCTCCTTCTCCCTTCCTCCCTGAAATCAATAAAAATATATTACACACACACACACACACACGCCCCATCCCCTCGCTCTCCAACAAAACACACCACCAATCCTGAGTGATTTGACATTGTCTAGCATTTAAGATCCTCCTGCCTTTCTAATCTTATTTCCTATTCTTCCTAAAATAACCAAGGCAAGCATCACTGTGTAGCATAGAAAGTTCAATCTTAGGTTTGACTTTTAGTTCTACCACTTAGTGCTAAGCAGATAAGGGCATATCCTTAGGTTCCTCTAAGATTCAGTTTAGTCATCTGGAAAATGGGAACACTAATAGCTTCTGTGCCTATCTCACAGAGTGTTGCAAGATTAAATTAAATAATGTATGCACAAACTTTAAGCATATAAAGTTTCTGTCTAAATGTAAATGTATGACCATAAATGTAGCGTGGTTTTTTTTTTTTAAAGCACTCCCATATGAAAAATGACAATTATTGTCAAGCATTCATTTAGTACCTCTGGATTGGTAAAAGTGATTAAGGACTTAACTTTTTTTAGAACACAAAATTATATCTTTAAAAAAAATAATTTTTGTTTTTAGTTTGTTTCAGGATGGGTGAAATAAGGCATTAAACATATCTTGGTTTGATTATTTCTCTTTTCTTAGCCATCAAAAACACAAGATAGAATATGACTGTAAAATTTAGGGGCAGGGTAGAACATTTGTCTTTTTCATCTCCTGATCCTGAGGGCGTCTATTCATTACTTGGGTAGACAGGTAATTTCATACATATGTGTGAATATATTAAAGTAGTACTTTTCCCCATATTCTTTGGTTGTACATGTGCTAAAATATGTGGAAGTGCTTTGTAAACTATAAAATAGAAGGAGTGAATTATTTTTAGAAAGTAAACTGGAGAAGGAAAAGCTTCCAAGATGGTGAGGAATTCAACCTATTCAAAATTCAGATCCCATGGGAGAGGTATTTCTGTTCCATAAGAATTTGATAAAGGGCTGCAGGGCCTTAAGTCTGTGTTATGAGATGAAGGACCCAACTGCTTGTGTAGAAAGAGGGATTTCTTCAGTTGTTCATTGGATTGGACTCATCTTTGTTGGGCATCTGGCCAGCCTGTGGATGTTTTCATCAGCAGGTGGTTCTTCTGAATTCCTCATTATCTTGGATATATAATGCCAAAAGAAAAAAGCCATTTCCAGGAGAACTTGAAACATGAATGGCATTCAAAAACTTATTTTAAAAAAACTTCCTTTGGAAGGAAATATAGGGTTCTTTCTTTTGTAACCTAAAGAAAAAGGTTAATTCAACAGAGGGTGAAAATGAAGAGAAGTAGCCATTCTGGTCTTGCTTAGACAAAACCTTTATTATCTAATCTTTCTATAGCTCTTTGTATTTTCTAAAGACCTTTACAAAATGCATTCTCCCCCCCCCCCCTTCACCCCCCAACACACATAACAAGCCTCTGATCAAAGCAAGTTAGTATTCATCTTTCCATTTTCTAGATGAGAAAAGAGTTCCCAAGAAGTGAGGTCACCTTCATAGGTCCCAGGGTGAGTCAAAGGTAGAATGAGTTTTTGAAATTGACACGGAGTTCTTGGCTTAATTCCTCTGCAACATGTTATTTCCTGTCTGACTAAAGACCTACAAATTGGTTAAAATAAATTTTAATCTGAGAAGCCAAGTCTAGAGTTCTAAGAGAGGATACTCTGTGGGGAGGCTTGAGGTTTTACTAAATCAGGTTTTGGGGGGGCCACTAGGGTTAGAAGGCTGTGGAGAAGAGCTGATGTGGCTGATAGACTTCAGAGAAGGAAGTCCTGACTTCAGAGGAGGTGCTCCTTTCAGGCCTCTCTGGGATTATGGTTGTATCTCCTTGTAGAAGAAATCTGAAAGGGTTGTTTGCAGGATTGGCATCTGAGAGAGTGGTTTAGCTCAGCCATTGAGATCTGTGTCCAATTTTCAGGTACTCCGCCAGCTTTTAGTGTGTTTGAATTCCTTTTTGTAGAAGAGAACCTGGTCAGTCTCCAATTCTTGAAACTCTAATTAAGTTATGTATTTTTTTTGGCAAAATGAATCTATATGTATAGTTGTACATTATATATATAAAACTATCAGGATAATTATATTTTGCATTTATATTCAATGATTTATTTCCTAAAATCTCAAATTTTGGTAAAGATATGACTATGGTATATATTTGTTAATATTAAGTTTATTGACAAATGTTAGTCCTGTTTTATAGATGAGGAGTGATTTCTTTCAAATCAGCCAATCAGTATAGAAATTGATTCACTATTTTGTTTTTAATATGTAGATCCATAATTAAAGGAGACCCATAAGAGTTGAAGTTAGAATAGTTGTTAATATTTTTCTTAATATAAGTGGAAAATGGTTTAAGTAGTTTATTTATTTTAGAAATAAATTCAGTAGATATTTTTTAGAAGTGTACGACCTAATCATTTTTATAACTTCATGTATGAATAAAATGAATAACTGCTCTAAATATTTAAAGGCAATAGAAAAATGCATTTTGTAGCATTTTTCTTGGTTAAAATTCTGTAAAATATCTCAAAGTATTAAGTGCTTTTATCATTTGTTTTAAATAGTGCTTCTCAACAGGTGATTTATAATTTACCCATGTCAGAGTCACATGAGGTAGCCAAGGGTCTCACTCCAAATCAATTAAACATGACTCTTAACACTTGGGTTCAGAAATCTGCTTTTTTAAATATGCTTTTTAGGTGACTTGTACAGACTGCAAGTAATTCAGCATTGCTTCAGTATGAGAGGACAGGGAGGTGGGGATGAGTCAAGGGAGATAAGCAAGGACATGAAGGGCATGATCTGATGTGGCATTCGTATTTTCTCCTGGAGGTAATGGAGATTTAAGATAGGCAGTAATGTACATTAACTAGATTCATTTGAGTTACATTTATAAATCATTTGTTTAGAGAGTTAACCCATTATCAAGAAAGATAACTGGGGCTAAATGCACATAGGATTGTATTCTTATAGAAGATTATTTTGAAGGGTATCAGATGTACATAATTATTCCTCACATTAATGGTTCCAATTTTTCACTTGTGAATGGTAACCCATATAAACAACTATTATTTTCAAACTATTATGAGTCGTATACAAATTAATGTATGGAAAAAGAAACTCAAGTATCAAATTGGTAATGTTGGTAATATACATTCACAATTACAAAATCTTTGGTAACTGTAAATGCTGTTATTATATTAAGAAAATGGTAAACATTCCTG
Organism: Myotis yumanensis; assembly: GCF_028538775.1. Lineage (NCBI taxonomy): Eukaryota > Metazoa > Chordata > Mammalia > Chiroptera > Vespertilionidae > Myotis > Myotis yumanensis. The sequence continues at coordinate 46,530,229 of NW_027223760.1, read as the reverse complement.
AAGTAACTGGTTCAAGACTAGTACAGTTTTATAGAGTCTACTAGAGGCCCGGTGCATGAAATTTGTGCATGGTGTGTGTGTGTGTGTGTGTGTGTGTGTGTGTGTGTGTGTGTCTCAGTCGGCCTGCGCCTTCTCACAATCCAGGACCCCTCGGGTAGGGTCCCTAGGCCTGGCTGGTGATCAGGGTCTATTGGGCTTTCCTTCCCCCGGCTCCTGGCAGCTGACTCTGCCCCCACCGCTGCCACTGCTTGCCATCTGTGAGGCACTGCTCCCCCCTCCCTTGCCACTGGTCACCTCCCTCTTCGGGCAACAGGCGTGTGGTGCAGTTGCTTGGCTGTCCTGGGCCTTCCTCTGCAGGGCGATCGCTGGCTGGTGGCCTGGGCCTCCCTCTGTGGGGCGATTGATCGCAGGGCCCCCAGATCAATCGTCCCACAGAGGGAGGCCCCACCCACTCACTGCAGTGCCACCAGCCTGGTAGCCTGGGCCTCCCTCTTTGAGGCGATCGATTGTGGAGCCCCCCCCATCGTTTGCCCCACAGAGGGTGGCCTTGGCCTCCCTCTGCAGGGTGATTGAGGGGTGATGGCGGGGGCCCCACGACAAATCACATTGCACCTGCCTTGGCTGGCCTGGTGCCAGTGTGTGTCATAGCGTGGTCGTCTGGAAGGTCGTCCAGACAGTCTTTCTGCTGATTGGTCATTCGGTCGATTTGCATATTTTTTATTATTATTATAGATTTGTCTTAGTAATTTATATTGGCTTTAGTATATATGCAATTATGTTATCTGGCCTTCTGTATAATTAAAAATATAATTGTGGTCCGGCTGGAGTGGCTCAGTTGGTTGAACATTGTCCCATGCATTGAAAGGTTGCTGGTTTGATTTCCTGTCAGGGCACATGCCTAGGTTGTGGGTTCCATCCCTGGCTGGGGTGAGTGTGGAGGGCAGCCCAATTGATGTTTTCTCTTGCATCAATGTTCCTTTCCCTTCCTTTCTCTAAAAGGAAGGGAATTTTCTATATATTTATGTGGACAAAAAAGGGGCCATTTGCTAACCTGACAAGCTCAGGGAAGGCCTGCATAGCAGTCTTGCAAACTCAAAAACCTAAAGTAACCATAAATAATGTTCTGAAATTAAAACTTTAACTAAAAGCAGTTAGGGGGCTCATGTCCTAGGCCTGTATCTTCCCTGACAAAGGTCAATCTTTACCTTAACTGAGCCTATTGTCTTTTTGCATCTACCATGTTGTTAAAATGTTGGGTAACTTGTAACTTCCCTTTTTCTGTACCCCTTAGGGCACAACCAAATGCCCTGGGTTCCAGGATGGATACCACAAATTCCTTCATTGTTATTGCTGTCACGTTAATTGTTGACTGTTAACTATACTGTACCCACCTAAGTGAAAGAAATATGTGTCTATCATTCTACTTTTTATCCAGTCCCAGAGGTTTCCTGCTTTGCTTTCTCCTGCCTCTCTAATCTATCACCAATTGAGTTCATGTAACTTATTTACGTCTCCTTTTTTTATTGTAATGTATAAAACAAGGTGAAAAGCTGCCATTCTCTGGAGCATTATCCCAGTACATTGAGATTCTGCTTCCCAGCATTTGTCCATAGCTTGGCTCAAATAAACTCACAAAAATTCTTTCAGGTCTGAATGTTTTTTTATGTTAGCATTTATATTATAACACTAGTGCCCCAGTGCACAGATTTGTGCTCATAGAAAGGAAATTAATTAGAAGGTGGCCAGCGGGGCAGGACTGGGCTAGAAGGGCCGGACACTCCCTGGAGCCAACCTCCCGCGGTCCTGGTCCCTCCCCAGCTGGCCACACCTGGGGCAGCACCGCAGCTTGAAGAGCGTCTGTGGAGTGAGCGGGGTCCCTCAGCCTGGCCTGCAGGGATCGGGCTGAAACTGGCTCTCTGACATCCTCCAAGGGGTCCCGGATTGTGAGAGGGCGGTTCTCAGGTGATGCACCCCAGAATCAGGCCCCCTCCTCTCTGATTCCAGGGTGTGTCACCTGAGAACCGCCACTGCCAAGTCATCACAGCTCGGCAGCTCCTGTTTTGAGCATTTGCCCCCTGGTGGTCAGTGCGCATCATAGCTAGTGGTCGGATGGTCAGACGGCTGCTGAGCCTTTTATAGATATAGACTATATAAATAATTGTGGTAGTCAGTCTGTTGAAATAAACAACCCAAAAATGTGGCTCAGCACAATCAAGGATGGTTTTCTTTCATGTCACAGCCAGTGCAGGTTGTCAGGGGTAAGTTGCTCCATGCAGGGATCCAGGCCTTTTTTTAACGAATTGTTCCAACATCTTCTAAGGCCTTGAAATCTAGTCTGGTTCAGCCTTCAGGCAAGGTATGAAGAGACTGTGAAGAAGCTATGCATGCTCTTAACCACTCGCTGGAGGTGACACACATCACTGCCTCCCCCACATCTTGCTGGTGAGAACCACTCACATGATGCCACTGAGCTGCAAGGAATCCAGAAACTGTGGTTTGATACTTCATCAAGAAAACAGAGCCAGTCTCTGCCACAGTAGAATATTCTTCCTGATCACTCCTATCAAAGGTATGTACTAGAGAGTACAACTGCTCAAATAATAGACGTATGTGTCTATTCCTTACGGTAAGACATTCACTGAAGACAACGGCCTTTGCTAGATGGCCCAGGGCAGTCTTCATCAAACTTTTTTGACTGTACTGCAATAAGAAATGGATTTTAACATGGTGATTCAATGCCAGTATATACATACCAATGCAAACACTTCGTATCTGTTGCTAAGAAAACAATAATTACTCTTGCTATATGTAGTATAGTCTTGATATTTTCTATAATGTTTTCTACATCATTCCATTCTATTTTATAGTCTTGCCTGACTAGGCTCATCTGTAATCTTGGAAGATGAGTCCATTCCATCTTTAGCAGCCTCTGCTCCTGAAGGGAGATGCCCTGAGGAGTTTGAGTCTGGGTTTCCTGATAACGTAGATGATTCTCACTGCAGTCCTTTAGGCATCCAAAGACTTGCCATGATCACTTGTGATCACTTCTGTGTGCTTTCCTTCTCCCCTATCAGATTTTACAAATAAAAATATAGGATGTCCAGTGAAATTTGAATTTCAGGCAGTGAATTTTTTTGGTATAATTATATCTCATGCAATATTTGTGACATGCTTATATTAAAAATTATTGGTTGAAATTTAAATTAACTGAGTGTCCTGTATTTGACCTGGCAATCCTTACTACAGAGAACAAGATAATGCAGATTGGGGATGCCTCTTAGATACTATTTATTTCTCTTAGTTGATGATAGTAAGGAAATCAGACAGGCACTGGATATTGGCTTTAGGGACAAGTGTGGAGAGGCTGTGAGTTTGGGGCCTGATTTGTAGTGAAGCAGGGAGAAGAGAGAAATTGTATTCAAAGTCAGTGGGAGGTGGCAGAAAAGAGGGGTAGCTGGGAACGGGGTGACACTGACTTGAGAGAGAAAGGGGACTGGCGAGGAAGTAGGTCTGTGCAAGGTGTGTTCTTGTAGTGAGTGGCAGGAGTTCCTGGCCCACCAAAGCTTTTATCCTCTTATCCACACCTCTTGAGATCCCATTCCTCTTCCTCAATTTCCACTGTTATCACCTGAGCTTTATTGGAGGCTCTCTCGCTCAGGTGACAAACCACAAACGGGAACTTGGGACATAGATAGGGTTGGGGGATCTCTAATGTAATAGGAAGGAGCTTTAGCAGGGGTTGTATGAAGGGGAGGAGTCATTCTTTGAATCCTTAGTTGCAATTATGGATGACTTTCCCTAATATGGTCTTAAAGTGGTGGTATTTTCTTTTTCTTTTTTTTTTTTGCGGTATTTTCTATGGAAAAGATTCTGCAAGAAATTCCCTAAGAGCTTACTAAAGTGCAGATTCCTGGGCCCCATACAAAGATTTGGATTTATTAGTTCTAGGGTAAGGCCCTGGATTCCATATTTATATTTTTACAAGCTCCCAGTACCACACTTTGGAAAACATTGCAACGAAGTGTAGTATAGCATGGTCTAGTGCAGTCTAGTATAGTTTAGTATTACATAAGATTATATGGTATTAGTAAGTTATAGTATTATAGGCATATTATAAATTAGTTAGCATTTATACATTTTCTAGGATCTTTTATTGTTACTTATTTTTAAATGAGTGCTTCAGAATTTCAAGCTACATTCTTGCCAAAGGACTTTTGAAACAGAGTCCCTCCCCAAATTGGAGACATGGATAAACCAAATGCCACCTAGTGGCCAAACTAGTTTTAGCTAATTTAAACTAGTTTTTACTAAAAAAATAGTTAAAATATTAGGGAATGTGATTTTCCATCTTACCAGCTCGAGGCACTAGCTCTAGGACATGAATGCTGCATGTTATTATAAATTCTGCTGGGAACGGTCCCAGCCATGTTGATGTTACTACAGCACAGACACTTCTGATTTTCCCATCTCTGAAGCAGGCAGCTGGGACAGGCGGGCTTGGGACCACAAAGATGCTCTGCTCTAGAGAAGATATTCCCTCAGGTCACTTATCAAGGGCTTGTAGAGTATTTGATATTCATTCATTCATTCATTCATTATTCAATCATTCATTCAACATTGAGTAGATATTTATTTATTTATCTATTTATCTATTCATTTATTTATTTAGTGCCAACTAGGTTTAAGGCACTGTGTTAGGGAATAAAAGATTAATCAGACTGAGTTTTTTATTCTTTCAAAGGCTTGCAGTTTAAGGGGGAATATATACATCCATGCCTTATATGAAGCTAAGTTTTGTGAGATTTAGGAAAGTGAATCAGACATGGTCTTAACCTTAGGGAACATATATATATGGTCAATAGAGGAAGCAGGAATCTCCCAGCCCTGCTCTAGGTGCAGTCTTTGGGGAGATAAGTCATGCACTCACAGAACAGGGAGTGCAGATGGTAGCTGACTTGGTTGGCTCCATCCACAAGTGCTACAGGAAGCTGCCTCTCTCAATTCTGCAGTCCCCGCCTTCCCTATGTAGTTCTGCGCCTGTTGGAATCAACAGACAATGGTTAGGATCGACAGATTAGCTCTTTCTCACACATCCATGGATGCCAGCTGCAACACAGCAGCTTAAAAAACACCCACACAAAACACTGGCCCTGTCATTGTAGTTGGCATTCAAGTCGATTAATTTGTCTTAAAAATTTTATACAGATTTTAGCTAGCTTATGCAACTAATAAATCCAAAGGAAAAAATGTTAGTGGCTATTTTTTGGTTAATTTTGATGATAAAAAAAATGACATGACAAGTCAAATATCAAAGAAAAGCTTGTATTTGAATTTAGCTTCAGTGAATCAATATTAACCACCTAAGTGCCTTCCCTGATAGCAGTGCTAAATTCTGCTTCTTCTGTCCTCTCACCCCAGGACCATGAGTGATTATAATTTTATTCATTTAATCTCAAACTGATTTTTTTTTTACAGTAAATTCTTTTAAACATTCAGAGACAGATTTCATTTTAATGGTTTAAATTTGAAGAGTTTTTCAGTGCTTTGCTGGGTAGTCATTCTGAGTGTTGAGGCGGAAGAGGGAATTTAAAGAATGATTTATAAAGCAGGTAATATATGTGACATTCATATTGCCTACTAAAATCTTCAAGGGGAAAATTGATCTTGCTTTTTTTTTTCCTTTAAAAAAATTCCCAAACCATTACTCAATTAAAATCTCTAACCCAGCACCCCAGATTGTAATATATTAATGATGTAGATCTACATAATTTAATGCTGTACTTAAAAATAAATATAAGAAAACACTTTGAATGATTTATGGTACAATAAAATTTGGTTATATTTATGTATCGATAATATATCTTATTAATATGTTTTTGCATTTATGACATGCCATTAACTTTGACTAACATGAAAGAAACCTTTGGTTACTTAAAAAGAGCTTTTGTAGTGAGGTAAGTTGCATTGGTTAATGTCAGTGGGACTTATGCAAATTTCATGGGGCTACTATAAATTTTGTGAGTCTTTTGATTTTCCAAAAAGAGAAAAAGCAGCTCTGAGTTACAAGCCATTATTTCTGAGATATCCATTATTTCCGAGACATAGCAGCTCCCTTTTTCTGGGCAAAGGAAACTGCTCGCGGTTGCTCCTGCTCGGCACAGCATTGGCCACAGCTGCTCTCCCCTGGCAGGCTAAGATTATTTTTGTGAGTCTCCAATTTCTCCTTTTGTCAAGCAAACATACATTTGTATTTAAGTGTCCTTTGTTAATGATTACAAAGGTAACAACCTGACATAGACTAGCAAGCCTATGTGTACGGTTTAGACACACTTCTTTTAATAAATATTCTCTATTCATTCACTCATTCATTCCTTCCTTCAGCAAATGTTTAATAAGCAACCACTCTGTATCAGGTACTGTTCTAGGTGCTGGGATTTCAGCAGTGGACAAAACAGGCCACCATCTTGGCCCATAGGCCCAAGCTTACATTCTAGTAGGTGGATAGAGATGATAAACAAAAAAATAAAAAAAACAATATGCAGATGGTGATAAAAGCCATGGAGAACAATAAAGCAGGAAAGGAATAGAGGGAGTTCCAAGGTGGAGTGGATTCAAATTTAAATAAAATGGTCAGAGAAGACCTCACCAAGAACATAGACAAAGGCAGTTAAGGAGTGAGCCATGCAAATACACCTGGGGGAAGAGTGTTCTAGACAGAGGAAACAGCAAGTGCCCGGCCTCCAGGTAGGAGGGAGCTTGATGTGCGAAACTGAACAGCAAAAAGGCCAGGAAGGCTGGGGAGCAGAAATGGAGGGGAGAACAGGGATGAGGTCAGAGAGTTAATGGGGTCAGATCAGGGAGAACTTTGTAGGTCATTGTAAGGACTTTGGTGTTTACTGCAAGGGAGAAGGAGAGCCACTGAAGGGTTTTGAGCAGAGAAATAACACTGTGTTTTAAAAGAATCACAATGGCTCCTTAATTAAAATAGGAAGCAAGGGAAAAAAAATAAAATAGGAAGCAAGGTCGTCAGCTGAGAGTAAGGATAAGGGAGAGAGTGCTGGAAGAGATTATAATGCAGCCGCCTGGGAAAATGGGGCAATGATTTGATTAGGGAAATATAGTGTGATTACCAGGCAGCACAGAGGGCCCACTTGGGGTTACTGGTCATGAATTTAAAGTGAGATCAGTCAGCCACGTGGAGCAGGCAGAATAAGATTTAATGAGGGCTGAGGTTTTGCCAAGTGACTAAGAGAAGGAAGGGTGGGGAAAGCGAGCTGAGGTTCTCTCAGGGGAGTGATTAGTGATTGACTCTGGACTGTCGGCTGGAAACGCGGAGAAGTGAATACACAAGGGGCAAGGACAGTGAAAGTGTGGCAGGGTCAACGGACTGAAGGTGTCACACCCCAGGATTGTTGACCAGAGAATGATGTACCTGAAAATAAGATCATGGGACAAAAACTGGTTTCATTTAGGGTGTGGTAAGGAAGTTATCTTTCTCAAAGGAAATATGAAAATGCCAAAGAAAGATATTCATTATAATTCGATCTCTTCAAATCATGCCATTCTTTCTAGATTTTTTTGTTTCCCAGTATTTGAACTTTTAGAACACTAGCAGAAGATATCCACATGGCTGATTTAGAAGTTTAGGTACTCAGTTTGTAGATTTAATTAAGAAAAATACATAACCTAGCAGAATCCATCCTTCCAAGATTATTTGCTTTATCTTAGCTAAAACAAACAAAAAACCCCTCCCTCCAAAACATCCCCCAACTAAAGAAAAAAACAAAACGAAAAAGGACCGAGATAAAATATCCCCTATTCAGCTGGAGATATTCATTGAATAAATGAAAATCATATTGATATTTCCCATTGTCACAGGTACTGGCTATCTAGTAGGAAAACACTGTCAATTATAGCACAGTAATGTTTACAGTAAAACCAAGATACAAAGTTACCCAATAAATACTTGCCTTTGAAATACACATCTCATTTACAAAATCATGCTGTTTCTCTGTAGCTTTTGAAGAGATATTATTAGACTCTAAACACATAAAACTTGAAAGAAGTATAAGCATAAATTATTTAGTGCTTCTCCTTAAATACGGATTAAAATGCCAACATTTGGAATTTTATAACTTACAAGTGATAGTTAAGCTGCTTGAGTCAAAATCGCATCAGAATGTGTAAGGATCCCTTAAGTTAAATGGGAAAGAGCATTTGAAAACATCTGCTTCCCTCCGCCCCTCCCATAAGCCTTTTTAGATATAGGTAATGTAAGAAAAAAAAAAAGAAGAAGATACTTCAAGCTCTGCAGGTGGTTGACTACCAAGGATAATTAGCTATGCAATTATTTTTAAGAAAGAAATTAAGAGTGACTTAAATGCAAACCCCTTTTAAAAGGGCAAGTCCATAAAAATATAAATTTTGTTCTGTAGTTTCTAATTTTCAAACACAGAAATTTGTTGTTTTGCTATAGGATGAAATATAGATAGAACACATAGATATTTTAAACTAAGGATGTGAGGAAATTAAATAGAACTGTAGCTTAAACAACTACTATCATTAAGTCTATATTTTAACATAGAATATAGATTTTTCCGCTTTCTGTGGCTTAATCGAGAAATTAAAGAACATGAGGCTGAACATCTTCAAGATTTAGTGTCGATCTTTCTTCTCCAAACACTGCACCACCAGCAGCAAGAGCCATGTCTTTAAACCAGTTCTTTCTATTGTTACCCAAACCTGGAGCTTTGACTGCTGCAATCTGAAGACCAACTTTTCGCCTATTTAAAACAAGTGTACTTAGAGTTTCTCCATCAACATCTTCAGCAATTGTGACCAAAGGCTTACAGTGAGCACTGGCAATTTCACTTTCTCAGTCTCCTTCAGGGCTAGGGTGTAGACACATGACTAAGGTTCAACCAATCCATTAAAAAAACAAATAAACAACTTTATGGAGATATAATTCACATACCATTCAATCCACCTACTTAAAATGTACAATTTAGTTTTCATAGTATATTCACAGTTGTATAACAAACTTTAAAATATTTTCATCACCTCAAAAAGAAACCCCCTACTCACTGGCAGCCACTTCTTAGTTCTCCTAAACGTCCTCAGCCCTAGAAACACTAATTTACTTTTAGTCTGTAGCTTTTCCTATTCTGGACATTTCATATAAATGGAATCATATAATAATCCTATATAATAAAACCTAATATGCAAATTGACCAAATGGCGGAACCACCGGTGGAACGACCAGTCACTATGACGCGCACTGACCACCAGGGGGAAGCTCAATGCAGGAGCTTCCCCCAGCCTGCAGGCCCTGACCAGCGGCAGCAGCGGGGGGTGAGTTGGGGGGACTGGTGAGCAGGTGGTGCCAGGCCAGCCAAGGCGGGTGCCAGCAGGGACCCCCCCAATCACCCCGCCGATCGCCCCAAAGATCGGCCCTGATCACCTGCCAGGCCTAGGGACCTTACCTGTGCACGAATTTTGTGCACTGGGCCTCTAGTTCTTTCATAATGGCCTTCTTTTACTTAGCATGATTCTCTCAATGTTCATCCATATCGTAGCATGCATCAGAACTTTATTCCTTTATATTGCTGAATAATACTCCATTGTATGGATATATCATATTTTATGTAGTCATTCATCAGTTGATGGACATTTGGATTATTTCCATTTTTTTAGTTATTATGAATAATGCTGATATGAACATTCATGTACAACAGTGGTTCTCAACCTTCTGGCTCTTTAAATACAGTTCCTCATGTTGTGACCCAACCATAAAATTATTTTCGTTGCTACTTCATAATTGTAATGTTGCTACTGTTATGAATTTTAATGTAAATATCTGATATGCAGAATGGTCTTAGGCGACCCCTGTGAAAGAGTCATTTGACCGCCAAAGTGGTCGCAACCCACAGGTTGAGAACTGCTGATGTACAAGTTTTTGTATGGACATGTTTTAATTTCTCTTGGGTATGTAGTGAGGTGTAGAATTGCTGGGTCATATGCTAACTCTGTCTTTAACAATTTTTGAGGAGTGGCTATACAGGATAAGGCAAAAGTAAGTTTACAGTTGTTCATATGGAAAATAATACAAAAACTAATAAATAATGATGTAAGAATAAACTCTGTGTTTTGTTTATTCGCAACTGTAAGGAGCAGATTTTCTGCAACATAATACCTTGATAGAACAGCGTCACAGACTCCAAGGGAGAACATAATTTCAAAAACAGAAAGTAATTAACTGTGCAGGTGTTGAAAAAAATCAAGAATACTGAAGACTGAGAGAAGTTAATCAGTTTTAATTTTAGTCACTTGGGTCTTCCAAGAGAAATATTTCAGTGGAGTGTTGATAAATCTAATCTCTGGTGTTTAGAAATGGATTGGTGACAGTAAGAGAAGTGGTATTGTGTAAACAATATAATTAAATTTGGTAAGAAAAGGAGAGAAAATGAATAGTATCTTTGGAAGGTGAGCAGGATCAACAAAGACTCATTGCTGTGCTTTTGAAATGAGATGTATTTTTGTCAGATTTAGTGTTCTATGGCTTATGTTTGCTTCCCAACGCAGGCTAGAGCTAAAAGAGTGCGTTATAAAGGTAGAGAAATTGTATAGCTTTTGGCTCAATAAACCTGAAGGGTGTCCTTCTGGATACTAGAGCTTGGTTCTGTGGCCAGCATTGGGAAAAGAAATGGGAAAGAAGGGATATGAGGAGTGTTTATGGTAGAACAGGGAGCACAATCTTAGCATGTTGGAATAGAAGGGACTGAGTAAACATCTCTGTTTATAGACGAGACAGCTGAGGTTCTGAAAGAAACCCTGGGACTTCTGAGTATTAATGAAAAGATATCTGAGTTGTTTGATAGGGTGACGGATTTGTTTTCCCTTTTCCTCAGACTGAGTGGAATTCCATGGCACCATTACTACTTCTTAAGAAGCTGTTGGATTGTAGAAAACCAAGAATTTCTGCCTGCCCTTTTATTGAGTATGTTGCTGATCAGAGAGTCTAGCATTAGCCTCTCTCGGGAAAGAGTCTGTTTCTCAGACAACTTCTAGAACCAATTTGGCTGTGCTTTGTAAATAGGGATGGGGAAATGGAAGCCCAAGTTGTTGCCTCCCGAGGGTCATCATTAACCAAACCAGCTGGCTGAGAAGCCTGTGGCTATGGAAACCCATCGTACTGAGGAAAGATGAATTATAAAAATAAGCTACTTTTCTTTTCAACTTGACTTACTGGAGTGATGACTCTTCCCTTTGAATTAGTCTTGGGGAAATATCAGATTGGATTATTTAATCTACTCAATCAATATCTTATCATAATTTTCTTTTTAAAACATGTTTTTGTTGATTTTAGAGAGAGAGAGAGCGAGGGAGAGAGAGAAAGAAACATCGATGTGAGAGAGAAACACCAATTGGCTGCCTCCTGCACATCCCCTACTGGGGATCCAGCCCAAAGCCCAGGCAATGTGCTCTTTGATGCATGGGGCAACACTCAACCAACTGACCCACACTGGCCAGGGCTATCATAATTTTCTTAAATGTCCTCTCCTATGTGACCTTTTTGGTTCTGTTGAAGACAATGATCAATATTGCATTTGCCTAAACTCGAAGGTTTTTACATTGTGAACTCATTATATTCTTTGCTTTTTATATGTAGAAACTCAGAATTCCTGAGATGGAGGAGAATAGTCTTGTGCTGGGCACACCTGTGCTGCAGGGACTCAGGATGTGTTGGTATCCATTTATGGCATATGCCAGTTTTCTTCTCCAAGATATTTTTTATTCTTCATTGAGGTTTGGAGGATAGTATATGTTTCATGTGCCACCAACTCTTATGTATATTCTGTATATATGCATATGTTGCAAACACACACACACACATGTACACACAGATGCCAGAATTCCTTAACCACACTTGGAGACTCCAAGGATAATAGATACTAGGGTTAAATGCAAGGATAATAGATACTAGAGTTAAATGGCAGGAGGAGAATATGTGTGACAGAAACATAGAAGGGTTTATTTAAAAAATTATTTAGGTTACTCAAGCTATTGCCCTCTAGCCTTAGCTTTGTCTCCCGCACAGTTGTAGTTTCTACATCATTATTCTAGATAGCACTGAACAGCCTGAGGCAGCCTATTTAGAAATCTCTAAGGTATTAAACTGAGCAGCAAGTAAATAATTTCAATCATAACGTGGAGCCAATAACAACCTTTCAGAAACTGGCAGAATCTCAAAACCTTTGAAGGCTTTTTCTCTGACTACAGAATTCTACAGGATGATAAAACCAAATTCAGACTTTAGAAGGAAATTCTCTGAGTGGCACAAATAAGAAAACATCTCAAGGCCTTTCAAAATCATCCATCTAGGCATAGTATTACATTTCAGTTATGGATGGAGAATTTGTCTTCACTTCTTGTTCTAAACTGAGGCTGTGTCAGCAGCTAACCAGCAACTGCCTGGCACAGGATGTTGAGAAACAGGAGAGACCTAAGGTAAAAAAAGAAAGGAGATTAGAGCAAAGGCCACCGATCAGAGACCCAGAGAAACTACAGTGGGAAAATCAACAATGGCCAAGCATGCAAAAGACTCGCAGTCTATTAGAGGTCACACCCTGCTTGAGAGCGAGACTTCTGCAAAACTGTTGTAAAGAGAGGCTTTTCTATTTTTAAAAATAGCTTCAAAGAAGGACCATGGCCTCCATGGGCAACCCATTAAATTATTTAATAACTTTCTGCCAGGATTTAGTTTCATCCATTCTGTTATAGCCAAGTCAAACTTGTTACGAGTTTAGATGAACTAACCTGACACATGCCCCTGGGGTGTAGATATTCTTATATGTCAGAATTACAGTTAGGTATTTATTTTTAGGACAGCATAATTCCTTTCTCCTCAATTTTTAAACTCCTTAATCATCTTGATTGCTTTCCTCTAAACCAGCGGTTCTCAACCTGTGGGTCACAACCCCTTTGGGGGTCGAACGACCCTTTCACAGGGATTGTCTAAGACCATTGGAAAACACATATATAATTACATATTGTTTTTGTGATTAGTCACTATGCTTTAATTAAGTTCAATTTATAACAATGAAAATACATCCTGCATATCAGATATTTACATTATGATTCATAACAGTAGCAAAATTACAGCTATGAAGTAGAAACAAAAGTAATTTTATGGTTGGGGGTCACCACAACATGAGGAACTGTATTAAAGGGTCATGGCATTAGGAAGTTTGAGAACCACTGCTCTAAACCCTTCATGGTTCCTTGAATACTGAAAATATGAGTAGAGTTCTTATCTATGATTATCTTAGGGCCAGACTTCTCACTTTGGACACTAGGAAAGGTGAAAACATTGAGGCAGTGTTTTTTTTTCTTCCCTTTGCAAAGTAAGTGGTGGGTGATGTTCACATATATTACACTAGAGGCCCGATGCACGAAATTTGTGCAAGGGGCTCAGCCCTTGCAGCCGCAGCGGCTTGCCTTGGCCCTCGCAGCCCTGGCTTCGTCCAGAAGATCATCCAGAAGGACGTCCAAAAGGATGTCTGGAAGGTCGTTTGGCTGTCTGGTTTAATTAGCATATTACACTTTTATTATTATAGATAATATTTAAATGGACCATTTTGCCAAGATCCAAAGATATGATTAATGCTTCATTCTAAGGGAATGCCTATGCAGAATTTCTAAAGAAATCAACTGAGAACTGGTTACAGGATTCTTAAATTCCTTGCCCAGTTAAAAGTCATATAAAGATCAAGAGAGAAGAGGTGGCTTCAGGATTTGCAAGGATTTCTTTGGAGAGAATTGTGCTGAGTCCCATCTCCAAGGAGGTGGTTTGGGAGGATGCTTTCTTCTTCATCTCAGATCAAGAGAAAGGAGATTTTACACATGGCATGAAGAACTGGATATGTGCTGCCTGTGGTTAAGGAACATAGTGGACCAGTGTCTGATGATGACGTAGTAAATCTGAAAGGCAGAGACCAGCCTGCTGGATGCTCTACCATGGGGGTGTAGGAGAGGTGCTGTGTTGGTTGACCTCTCTTTCCAGTACATGTTGGGCAAAGAATACTGAGAGTATTTGCCATGAATCAGATGTGGATTATGCAAGAGAAAACTGGTCTGGAGTCTGGGGCTCAAACGTTTATCAAGTTCTATTCCTCCTTACTCCATCTCTCAGTGTAGCTTTTTGTATGTTCTATCTAAATGGACAGGCCCTCTCTTTGTAATACAAGATGACTAATCCTGGGTCTAGTCCTTCCAGCTTCAAAACCAGTGAAATAGAGAGTCTTATCCCACTATTCTTAGCACAAGATATGAGATATGCTTCTTTAGACTGGCTTATGTCACATACTTGGTCTTGAATAATGGCCACGTTGACTTTCGGCTGAGTCATGTACTTCATCCCTGGAGCTGGTGTCCCATCCAGCACACTCAGGCCAAGAGTGGGGAAGGGGTAGATCCCCAAATGAACATTACGTTCATGCCAGAGAAAGGGAGTACAGATACCAGGTAGACTAGCTATAAATGTTCTACACACCTGGCATTTCTGTAGCTGTTATACTTTCTCCCCTTGTGTGTGTGTGTGTGTGTGTGTGTGTGTGTGTGTGTGTGTGGTTAAAAAGAAAGAAAGAAAGGATTTAGGTCTGTAGTGAGTTTTAAAATCTTTTCCAAAATTAAATGTGAGGCCAGCTCTAGAAAAAGTGAAATGAAAATGTTTCTGCTGAGAATTTTGGAGCATTTATTGGAGTTATAGGGAGGCTGAGAAGTTAGGGAAGATCTATAGCAAGACTTTAAATCTTTGTGAATGAGATGGAAGGACACTTAAGGCTCACTGTCCCCAACATTTTCATGTTAAAAAACAGTCCACAAAGATAGTGCTTGATATGTGCTATATCCTTTAGCGAAAATGGTTCTCCATATAAACTAAATCTTCTGATAATATTTTTTCATATTATTTCCTTTTAGAGTAGGAACACAATTTTCTACTATAAATATTGATGGGGAAATTTGTATCTCACACTAGACTGAAAAATTTCCTAAGGG
The DNA here is from genome assembly GCF_028538775.1 of Myotis yumanensis. NCBI lineage: Eukaryota > Metazoa > Chordata > Mammalia > Chiroptera > Vespertilionidae > Myotis > Myotis yumanensis. The sequence continues at coordinate 46,515,172 of NW_027223760.1, read as the reverse complement.
CAAGAGACATGATGTCCATGTGGCTCACCATTGATCACCAGTGTTTTGCAGAGAGCCTGGCACATAGTTCAGTAAATGTTTTCTGAATGAATGATTGAATAAAGATTGTTCTTTTAAACACACAGCATGACTCAAAAAAGAAGCACATGCTGCTGGGAGGGAGGAGGGCCTGCTTGCCTCACCAGCCAGTTTGCCTGCCAGGTGACCCTCATATCTGATGTGGGTCAGGCTGTGCTGTTATTCAAAGCATTTACATAACTGTGTCAAGAGTCTGCTATCAAGATATGGTGCATAGAGTAAAAAACTCTGCCTGATGTGTGATAAATATTTGTAAATGAGAGCCATCCTAAAGGAGGGAGAGTTATTTATAAGATTAACTAGACGGCCAATGCATGAAATTCGTGCACAGGGTGTTGTGTCCCTCAGCCCAGCCTGCTCCCTCTCCAATCTGGAACATCCCGCTCACAATCCAGGACTGCTGGCTCCCAAATGCTCGCCTACCTGCCTACCTGCCTGATTGCCCTTAACTGCTTCTGCCTGCCAGCCTGGTCACCCCCTAATCATCCCCTACCAGCCTGATCGATGCCTAACTGCTCCCCTGCTGGCCTAATTGCCCCTCACTACCCTCTCCCGCCGGCCTGGTCGCCCACAACTGCCCTCCCCTGCTGGCCTGGTTGCCCCCAACTGCCCTCCCCTGCTGGCCTGGTCCCTCCAACTGCCCTCCCCTGCAGGCCTGGTCCCCTCCTAACTGCCCTCCCCTGCAGGCCTTGTCCCTCCAAACTGCCCTCCCCTGCATGCTTGGTCACCCCTAACTGTCCTCCCCTGCAGGCCTGCTTGCCCCCAACTGCTCTCCCCTGCTGGCTTGGTCACCCCTAACTTTCCTCCCTTGCCAGCCTGGTTGCCCCTAACTGCCCACCCCTGCCAGCCCAATTGCCCCTAACTGCCCTCCCCTGCAGGCCTGGTCCCCCACAACGGCCCTCCCCTGCAGGCCTGGTTGCCCCCAACTACCCTCCCCTGCAAGCCTGGTTGCCCCTAACTGCCCTCCCCTGCAGTCCTGGTCCCCCCCAACTGCACTCCCCTGCAGGCCTTGTCCCCCCCAACTGTCCTCCCCTGCAGGCCTGATTGCCCCAACTGCCCTCCCTTGCAGGCCTGGCACCTCCCAGCTGCCCTCCCCTTCTGGCCGTCTTTTGGCAACCAACTTTGACCACATGGGGGCGGCCATCTTGTGTGTTGGAGTGATGGTCAATTTGCATGTCACCTCTTTATTATATAGGATAATCTGGACCCTTTGGGTGGCCACTGACAAAAGTTACATTTACATATTATGTACAGTTTTGTGTTTTGATTTAAAAACACCCACCTCATATCATTAGTATGATATCATAAACTTTCTGCCTTATGTAATATAATTTTCATAATCATCACTTAATGGCTATATAATGGTCAGTGAGTAGATAATCATAAGATAATCATACTCTTATTATTGGAATACTTAGTTCTTTCTAATTTTTCCAATGTTGTAAATAGTACAGGAAGCAATAGCTCTGTGCATATAGTTTTTTTTTTTTTACCATCCCTTGGATATTTTTCTAGGAAGGTTTCCCTACGGTATTATTCTAGACTGCTGTCACACCCTCAGGTTTTCACAGATGCTGGCTGGTATTTTGCTTGGAATGTTTCTCTGCTTTTAACATGTAGTCCCTGTCTCATTCTTCAAATATTATCTTCAGTGATAGTAATTATATGAGTATCTTATAAATGATATTAGTATCATTTCAGATACTATGGTATCTTGATATTTTATGAGATTAGAGAGGACTTTTCTCACTATCCTATCTAAATATGCTCCTCTTGTCATTATTTTATATTACAATTGTATTTTTTTCATAGCACTTTTGTTAACTTGGAATCGTATATTTTTTTTTATCTGTTGCTTCTTTAGTGTCTATCTTCCCAACTAAAACTCCAGGCTCTGTAGTACAGGGACGATGCTTATCCTTCTATCTGCAACACCCAGTGTGCTGTCTGGCATATACATGTACAATAAATAGTTTTTTGAGTGAATGAATGCATACTTCTCTGGGATATTTGTAGACATTTTTTATTTCTTTCAGGAAAATGGTTTTCTGGTCAAGTAAGTTTGGGAAATTTGAAATTAAAGTTTAACAGATTTCTTTACTGCAGGACTTTTTTGAGGCTTTAATTTCATAACATATTATCCCATGCTAATGGATCATGAGTCTCTAGATGGGGCTATTGCTTGTAGCTTTTCTCCTACTTACTTGACCTGGAACTTCTTTTCTGAGGGCACTATCTCTTAGGACTGGTGTTCTGTGATATATAATTTGGCGAATGCAAATGTAGTTCAAGGTCCTCATTTTTTTAGACAAGGAAACTGTGGCCCAGGAAGATTCGCTGGCTTTTGTAATGGTCAGATCTTTTGTGAAAGTCTACACAATTTAAGAATGTCTATAGCATCTTTAAATGATTAGCTGAACTAATAGGGAAAGTTATGTTTAGAGTAAAATTATAGGTGAGAGTTTAGAGTTGACTATATCAAGGAATTTGGCCTTCTTTGGAAATTGCCATTTTTGATAAAAAATACCACAACAGAGAGAAAGTTCTTTAGACCCCATAGTTTCAAAATGCTACCCCCCCATCCATACCCCGATCAAAACAAAAATTCGTATAATTTAGTTTGCTCCAGCTGTCTGGGGTAGGAAGGAACCAGGCAAGAAGTATAAAGGAAAGTCTGGCTTTTATTTATTTACCTGATTGTTATGTTTTTGTGGAATTTTTGTGTGGGAACTCTGGGAGTGTCTGAGAGTAGGATCCATATGTTTATTTTCAACATAGGGAATTGGTTGAGTGTATGATTAAGTGCCTGGCTTTGGAATCCCACAGATGTGGGTTAGAGACCTTCCTCCATCCCTTACCACCTGTGTGACATTTAGCACTCTATACCAAACCTCTCTAAGCCTCTGTTTTCTCATGTGCAAACAGGAGTACAGGCATGCCTCGGAGATGTTGCAGGTTTGGTCCCAGACCACCATAATAAAGCGAGTATCACAATAAGGCAAGTTGTGATATTTTTGCTGCTGGAGGGTCTTGCCTTCAATTTGTAAAAAATGCAACACCTGTGAAGCTCAAAAAAGCAAAGCCCAATAAAACGAGACAGGCCTGTAATATTAATCCCGTCTCATGGGGTTATGGAGATGAGATGATGCATGTAAAGAGATCAGCACATTGCCCCGCACCAGCAAACACTTGTACATGGTAGTTATAATTTTTAGGAGAAAGGAGCTTAGGTGTGCCACTGATGAGTATTTGAGAGACTGGTGAAAATACTGAGATAAGTTACAAGGTTGCTCAATGAAATCCATTGATGGTTTAGGACAGGGGTCCTCAAACTATGGCCCGCGGGCCACATGCAAATACAAATACTGTATTTGTTCCTGTTTTGTTTTTTTACTTCAAAATAAGATATGTGCAGTGTGCATAGGAATTTGTTCATAGTTTTTTTTTAAACTATAGTCCGGCCCTCCAACGGTCTGAGGGACAGTGAACTGGCTCCCTGTTTAAAAAGTTTGAGGACCCCTGGTTTAGGATCTCCTTGCTGACTTTGCAAACCATGCCTTCTACCTTGGTTTTGAAAATAAGAAAAAAACAGAGTCCACATATAATAATAATTTTCATGTAGTTCACTTCTTGATCATTTTGGATTTTGCCTGTAGATCTGGAGTAAGATTGTCTGATCTAATGCAGCAGAAACACACTGGCCATCCTTAATTGACAAGTAGCAGAGTTACCACCATGTATTACTGAGGGATTTACATGATATGCTTGGCAAAATTTGAATGCTCAGGGTGCTTAGTGAGGTCTATCTACTTTGGCAGGTTGAAACTTGAACATTTCCAAATCCTGTGGGAACTCTGATAGTTGTTCATCCCATAGCACTTCTGGAGTTCTTTCCCTGGCTTTGTGGAGTCTTGTTCTGAGTGTCTATTGCCTAGGATCCAGCCAAAGACTCAATGGGGCCCCTGCATAGATTTCTGGACTCCTATTTATTCCTTTATAGAATTTTTCTCAACTTGGAATTATGTTTTGTACAAATAAATCACACAGCCTCCTTCCCTCCAGTACCATGCCCATGAATTCTGGCTGCCTCAGTGGCCCTGAATTCTCATGTTTCCTCAGCACCCTATGTTGAGATCTGTTTAAGTACTGCCAGGCTCATTTTTGAGATCAGATTTTGACTCTTCTCTCAGAGATCAGATTTTGCCTATTGTCCAACATCTGGAAACAGTTATTTCATATGTCTTGTCAATTTTTATAGTTGTTTAAGAGGAAAGTTTATCTGTTGTGGCCAGAAGTGGAAGTCCTTTCCCACTTTAGTCCTCATTACTTCCCCACAGGGCCCCTACCTTGAAGAATCCCCCTCTCAATACTGTAGTAGTGAGGGATTTACTCTCACACCATGTACTCTTGCCAAGTTTTTCTTATGACTAAGGGTCTGAGTAGGACAGATGGTGGGTATAGATCAGAGAATTAGTCTATTTTCAGAGAACAAAACAAAATTAACTCATCAGTAACTAAAACAGTACTTGTAGCTTTGTGCTTGGTATATTTAAGATTCTAGACCATACAGGTGCCAGGTGGGTACTAGACTTAAGGGGGAACACTTAATAAATTATATAAATATCTAATATACACCTAAAACTAATATAATATTAAATAGCAACTGTAATTAAGCAAAATTAAAGTAAAAAAAAAGATTCTGGACCACACAAATGATAACAAGATGGGTTCATTTCTGAACTCATTTATAATCAACCTGGATTTTGAACAAACTATTGGTTGATTATATTGGTTATATTGATTATAACTGGGATCAATTATTTCCATGATTTTAAGCTAGAAAGACCTGAATGTATCAGGAAAGGATGTGGCTTTCCTATGTGCAAAGAATCCTTCCAGGCACAGGGCCATGCAAGAATTCTTATTTTCTTTAGTCATCATAAACACATTAATTATGAAGTAAACTAACAATCTGCTTCTATGCCAATTTCTTCAATATAATTTGAGGTGAGAAATAATCACAAAAAAGAAAAAGAAAAAAAAGATAAGGAAAAAAGATAAGAAAAACAAAAAAACAAAAAGAAAAAAAAAGAAGTAATCACATATTGGTATCTTTTATAAAGAAATATCAGTGCCCTAGCTGGTTTGGCTCAGTGAATAGAGCGTTGGCCTGTGGACTTACGGGTCCAGGTTCGATTCCAGTCAGGGGCACATGTCCAGGTTGTGGGCTCGATCCCCAGTGGGGGTGTGCAGGAGGCAGCTGATCAGTGATTCTCTCTCATCATTGATGTTTCTGTCTCCCTCTCCCTTTCCCTTCCTCTCTGAAATCAATATATATATATATATATATATATATCAGCAAGAATGGGCTCTTTCTTCCCAAAATATGATTAAGTGAAGAAAAATGCAATAAAACATGATTTAAGGGGCCCAGAGGCTTTCAGTCATCTTTTTTGCTTAATATATAAAAGATAATATAAAAATCGAAAAAATTTCAAGAAAAGTAATTAGTTTGTTTTTCTTCTTGGTTGGTGGTAGGGACCCACTGGTGAGAATATGTTCATTAGTAAGTTTTTGCTACAAAGAATGTTTGCTGTCATCAGCGAAGAATGTTTATCTTTACTTGCAAATTATATTGTCTGCATCATGAATAACTATGAGGGAAACACAAAAGGAAAATCCCCAAATATATATATATTTATGTTTGTTGCAGTTTCATGTTTCACGTGCCTAAGGCCTATTAATTTAGATGCCATATGTATCTTTTTTTCTTCTCCATGATCATTTTGACTTGGATAACTTTGGAAAAGTCTTTGACGGAAGATAAAATGTCTTTTTTTGTGTGACTGGCCTGTGGATTACTGACTCTAGCCTTCTTTAGGGCCTTGAACTTTGAGAATTTCCTATCCATTTGTAACTTCAAATACTCTTTAAATAACAAATTACTTTAGTGTTTCCTATTTATTCTTTTGAGTGTGTAACTTTATTATGCTAATGGTCTAGATAATAATATTGTACAATCACCTTATGAAGACAATGGGATGGTTTCTATTATCCTGCTTTTACAGAGGAGAAATCAGAGGGATGGAGAATTTTGTGATTTGCCCAGTGTCACTCAAGGACAATTCAATATCATGGTCAGAACTGGGACTAAAGACTAGGTCTATTAGAATAAACATTGATTGAATAGAGGGAGGGGGCTTGATTGTGGTTCCAACTCTGTCCTCAATGTAGGCTAATTCCTTATCTGGGCCCCATTTTCCTCATTTGTGAAATGTTAGGATAGAATAGGTCAGCTCTCAGGTACTTAGAAATTTTAAAACTCCTTTTGCTTTTTCTCCCAGAGTGCATTGCTTTCTTTAGCTTTTTTCTGGGTGTACCTAGATTATGTTTGATTTGCATTTCTCTACTGCTTGTGCCCTAGTGACATATTATTTTGCCTTTAAGTTCTTCTTCTGAAGAGATTATAAAAAAAGAATTTAGCCACCTAGAATACATTAACTGTGATTTAGAAACAGCCCCACTTCTGCTTGTGCCCTAATGACATATTATTTTGCCTTTAAGTCCTTTTTCTGAAGAAATTTTATATATTTATAAAAGAATTTAGCCACCTAGAATACATTAATCCTGTGATTTGGAAACAGTCTGGTTGACTCTCTCATTGTTCTTTTAATATTTTATTATTGTGTTAAAAGGTACTTTCATTATAAATTTAGCTATGCTTATGCAGTTCAACTAAAGTATAGAAAAAGCCATCACTTTATTTTCAAATAAGGTGGGCTTCAATTCCCCAAATACTCACTATTTGAGTGGCTTCATTACTAATCACTTGTGTGATGTTGGGTTTCATACTAGCCTTATTATAATGTTAGGAAGGGTTATCAATAACTTACCTTCCTCACAAAATTATGGGATAAAACAGAAAAACCAAATAATTGTTATGTCCATGGTTGTTTTACACTTCTGAACTAAGGACCTCAAGATTGAAACACTGCAAAGTAAAATATGTGTTTCAAAGTTTTAAAAATAATTTTGATATAGAATTTCAAAATAGTAGAAAAATGCAAAGATTACTGGAACTTTCAACTGGGTTATGAAATGCATACCAAAGTTTGGACTTTTTGGAGCCCGCTTCTGGACTTTTCCATGACTGATAAGTCTATAATTTGCTATTAAAATGTTGTGATTTCAGTTTCAGACAGTTGAGCTATAAATTGCTGAGATCTGGGATAAATGGCCAATTATATTAGAACAAATGTCTATTGTTTTGTTCCGGGAGGGGGAGAATTCACTCTACTACTTACTTATAGTGATTATTTCAAATTTTCCTCCAGAAGAAAAAGCCCATGCCACATTTGTGGAAATGGTTAAGTGACCACAGGAATGAAGAATTCGGGGATGATTTAGTGCAGATCATCACGCAGCCTTCCTGACATGTGCCTTTAAAACAGTACTGTGTTGTCTCCAGGTTTGCCAAAGTGTAATCTGTGAGCAATTGAGGCAAAAATCAAAATCAGGATCCTAGGAGAGTAATACTGTTTTGGAATTGTCAAGCAAAAAACCATGGTTTGGGTTGTTACGTCTGGAACCAAAATGTCACATGTGGCATGCATCATTTGAAGTTTATGATTTTAACCTTAGACCTCCTTGTTGAAAATGTTTGGTATTCAGTGCCTTGCATCCCAGGGTAAGCATTTCTATGCCATTATCCATGAGTCTGTTCCAGCTGCATGGTGAGCATGGTGAAACCATAGCTTGGATGGCTGGAAGGCCCCCTCCATGGTGTCACTCTGTTGCTGCAACCGCCAAACCCAATAGGTTCGGGGAGGGCTGGGGCTCAAAAATTAAGGCATGGCACCAGGTAATTGAAACCATTCCCTACACATCTGGAAAAAAATCCAATCTAGTCACACACTCTGCTGAAAAAGAAATCATCCCGTGCTATTGCTTGGAGTCGCAGGAAAGTGGTGTCATTTTACGTTTACAGAAGCATTTTCACGGACAGACTCACAAGCGCGTGGTTACAAAGTGTGAAATTCTTATTAAAACCCCTCATGAAAGCAGCAGAACACACATCTAGTGGCTGTTCCAAGGCCTCCTTTCCTCCCATTTGTACATTACAGCCATGGTCTTGCTGACCCATTCCATTCTCCGTAACAAGCCAACCTATCCTACTTCCCCAATCATTGACTGACTTGTTCTAGCCAGGAAACTTTTAATTATTTGTCATTCAAGGTGCATTCACTGTGAATACTGTGGCCTCGCTCATGCTGGTATGAGGCAGATTGTCCTCTTCGATCAAGATGAAGGGACAGGGGTGATGACAGAAGTGTGTATATTTAGTTCTCAATCGAAACAAAGATTTATAGATTGAGACTTTGATATTATTCCCTGTGCAGAATTTGAACCTTCCACATGCAGGTCAAAATTTACTTGTCAACAATGAATTTATATGCCTTCTAAAGTTTCGTGTTCCTTTTGGTCGTAATAACAGTGCAGCATTCTATTATGTCTGAGGTGCTTTCATTATCATGTCTATTCTCACAGTATTAGCTCTTGGGGCACAGGGTTAGGGATTATTTTCTTCTGAAAATGAGGATCCTGAGGCTTGGAGATGTCAATGGCTTACCCAGGGTCACACCGAGTAGGCCTAGCTCTCAAAAAGGTTTTCTGACTCCAAATCCTGGGTTCTTTCCATTAGCTTTTTATGTTTCTTATGTCTTCTTCTCACCAAAGAAAAGTTTATTTTGGACAAGCTTTCAAACCAGTCTTTTTAAAAAATTAATATTTATTTTTTATTGATTTCAGAGTGGGAGAGGGATAGAGAGAAACATAAATGGTGAGAGAAAATCATTGATTGGCTGCCTCCTGCACGCCCCATGCTGGGGATCAAGCCCACAACCTGGGCATGTGCCCTGACTAGGAATCAAACCCTGGCCTCCTGGTTCATGGGTTGATGCTCAACCACTGAGCCATGCCAGTTGGGCTTCAATCTAGTCTTGATGGAACACATTCAAATGCTGTTCACGTGGAGCTGACAGCGTGGAAATGAGCAGCTTCTCAATGGGGACAGTCCTTGTTATCCTGGAATCCTGGCACTGGTGAAGAAAAGTGTGAAATGGCTTCATTCTTCTCTGCTTGTCTAAGCCGTTCCTCTGTGATAGCACATATTTCTATCTCTAATATAGGTAGTTACTTACACATATATTTCTAAATATCAAATATAGACTCCCAATGCCCAGTTACCATTATATTCATCTTTGTATGCTCCACTGTACTTTGTCTAATGTTTTGCATGAAATAGATGCTCAATAAATGTTTGTTCAAAGGCCTTAACGATGATGTAGCAGAGTTTGAAGAGTTCAAATGTACTCCTCGGTACTATGGCTGTCCAACACAACAACCCCTAGTGGAATTTTCAATTTAATTTAAAGTAATTTAAATGTAAATAGCTGCAGATGGCTGGTGGTTACCATATTAGACAGCATAGCTCTCAATTTTCCTAAAATCTGATTTTACTTACGGATGGTTCTCACTATGTTTTTGATGAGGTTGCACAGTCATCCTTGGGCAAGATGATGAAGGGCTGGGTGGAGGCTTTCTCTTGCATATGAGGTAGGAGGCCCTCTCTGCTCCTTGAGTCTCTGGGGAGGAGCTGGTGTTTGTCCCTGGGTTTTTTTCTGGAAAGCAGGAGTGACTTGGCTCTTGGAGTTGCCCAAGATTGGGAGGGGCTTTACAAGGTGACACAGTGGGGATGTCTCACCTCTCTGGGCTCAGTGATACTTAGTCTGGGCCTGCAGGAAAGAAAAGGCCCATCATTTCCTAAGAAAAGCAAATCTGCTGTCAGAAGAAAGAGGAGGCCAGGCAGTTAACATTTGTTAAGTGGATTTCTTCAGCCACTGTCTTCAGTGGTTCTCAACCTTCTGGCCCTTTAAATACAGTTCCTCATGTTCTGACCCAACCATAAAATTATTTTCGTTGCTACTTCATAACTGTAATGTTGCTACTGTTATGAATTGTAATGTAAATATCTGATATGCAGGATGGTCTTAGGCGACCCCTGTGAAAGGGTCGTTCGACCGCCAAAGGGGTTGTGACCCACAGGTTGAGAACCGCTGGTCTAGGTGGTGCACTTGGGGAGAATCTTTAGATTCTGTCTTTCTCGATTACAAAAAAGCCTGTGTATGTCCCTAGTAACCACTGAGTTATGCATTTCTTCTAGTTGTAAAACTTCTAAATTTCTACTCTGAGGTTGTCAGCTTGGAATTAATAAAAATATTCTCTCTCCTCCTCCTCTCCCACCCCTTTCCCCCAGATAGCAATAGCAGAAACTGCCCAGGAGGAGAGAAATGCTGTTCACACAGGGGGACCCCTTTGATCTCAGCGGCTTCTAAGGACCCCCATTCTTCATACTGTGGCTTCTGCTAACAGCTCTGGAGGAGGCAAAAGGTTAAGCAGAGAGAGAGGCAGGAGTGAAATGGCAGCCAAACGGAGAATCCAAGTGGGTCCTTGAATAGATGAGTAAGTGTTCTTATTTGATGCCAGCGTTAAGTCCTTTCTCGGGATCTAAGCAAGGTTACAAAGGCAGATTTTTTTGAGATCTTTGTGCTCCATTAGAAGTAAAACAAATATTTGGGAAATGAAAATGGGTGCATTGTTAATACTAATGTACTGACGGGTAGCTGCAAAAACTACTATGAGTGAATCTTAAATTTCAGAATGAAAACTTTAGCGTTAAGGATTGGCATCATTCTTTGCAAAGGGACTCCAGAGTATCTGTTGTGATTCAAAGGGCAGGATCTGCCCTGAAGAGTTTACTACCTAAAACTGAAAAAACAGTAGATATTAATATTCTGTATTGTGTATGAAACTGGCACTTAAAATATATGTTCAGATTAACATTTTAATTCTCTATCCTTTTCTGGTAGCAATTTCTCAGTCCCTTTAGGCAGAAGACAGGGAAGTGACCTGGCGAAGCTTACAGAGCAATTCTCTCTCTCTCTCTCTCTCTCTCTCTCTCTCTCTCTCTTCCTCTCTCTCTCTCTCTCTCTCTTTCTCTCTCTCTTTTGGCATTTGAACAGGGAACTTCACACTAGGAGCCACCAAGCTGACCTTCTCCCCAGGTGCAAGCTGGCAGCTCCGAATCCCTTAGCAGATGTGAGGGAACTTGCATACATACATACACGTGCAAAAGAGGAGAAGAGACCTCAATCTGGCAAAGCTCTTTGAACAAAGACAAATTACCTGTGACTTTCATTCTGATTCCCTGAAATTTTTTTTAAAATAAACTTTTGTTTTGCAATAATTTTAAGTGTATAGAGGAATTGCAAAGATGGTTCCCACATGATATTTTATCCAGTGTCCCCTAATGTTAACACTTTATACTTTATTTCTTGAAATTTGTGGTAATTTTATATGCATGAGTGCCCCTTGTCTATTAGTAGGTTTGTTTCTATTACTTTCCTAGAACATTTTCCAAATTGTTTCCAAAAATTGACTGCTTAGATAGAATAACTTACATATCTAATTAGGATTCCACAGTAGAGCACTAAAAATTTCGATGATAAAGTCACCGGAGAGTTTTAACCACAGTTACCATTGCTGCAGAAAGGGCAAGGAAGAAGATCATTAGATGGTGTGTTAAGAGAAAAAACTTTTGAATAAGGGAGAGCCTTTTCAGGTAGCTGTCAGGCTAGAAGGTCCCTTTTTCCTCCCAGGAGCCATTGAAACATTATAGCAATACTGAGATGACAAAGAATTTTGGAAACAGCATTTTATAGACTAACCATTGAAGGAGATCTGCATTTCCCCAAATTCTTGGTTTTGCTCACTAGCAAATAGAAGCAGAATGAAGTAGGACCACAATAGTTTGGTGAATAATGACACTTGGCTTTAAAGTTTGAACTTTGAGCAATTGCAGACTGAGTGAATTGTAGATCAATGGAGGATATTCGAGTCCATGGGGCCCAAGAGATCAGTATGCCATGTTGAAGTGCCGCTGATATAGACCAGTTGAGCCAGGTTTCTTCAGTCATATAGTGAGGAGCGATTGACGCTTAATGTTGGACTAGTACTACAGTTATACTTATTCATTATTTGAGTTCGTTAAGTTTGCATTTATGTTTAAGGAGGAACCATATAAAATTTCCAATATTTGACCATTTTTGTCTCACAAAAAATGGCACGTTCATATCATCCAACCTAATACCTGGTAAACTAAATGTGGTTAATTCCAAAATTTTCCACTTGGTTTCACTTAATACTTTTTTGTTGTTGTGGTTGTTTTAACTTGGAAGCAAAGAGTGGCTATTTGAACTAGGAACACCCAACTGACATTTGCTATAAAAATACCTAGAATGGCTGAAACCGGTTTGGCTCAGTGGATAGAGCGTCAGCCTGTGGACTGAAGGGTCCCAGGTTGGATTCCGGTCAAGGTCATGTACCTGGGTTGCGGGCACATCCCCAGTGGGAGATGTGCGGGAGGCAGCTGGTCGATGTTTCTCTCTCATCGATGTTTCTAACTCTCTATCTCTTTCCCTTCCTCTCTGTAAAAAATCAATAAAATATATTTTAAAAAAAATACCTAGAATGGGCAGACAGGTCAGCAGACCCTTTGACAAACCCACTCCTCCTCTGGGCCAGATATTGCACACTTGCGTTGTATTGTTATGTATTTGCTTCCCAGTATTAAGTTGGTTCTGGGTATTTTGATCTGTGAACTTTACAGATTTATTAGTACTCACTATTTTTTCCTCACTAGGGGGTCTAAGCAAAGAGGTATATCTGAAAATGATTGTTTATCATCATGTTTAGTTTTTAACCATAAGGTGGCATCATATCACATTTTATTGCCAAGAAAGCAGGCTCTTTTTCTATTCACTAAAACGAGTAATAGTCTGCACATGTCTTTAAGTTGTGGGTGTAACACATTATTGAATTTTGAAGTTTATAAGCAGATATTAGAAGCTGGCATCTTTATATAGGGGTTTAACTTTTTCCCCCTTACGTTTGATTTTTTTTTTTATATTGTGGCTGAGAAGTTAGTAATAGAACAAACTATTACTATGTTAGCTAATACTATGTTTTACCTCATTAAAATATATAGGACAGTTTCTTGCATACATAGAAGCTTCTCAAAAATATTCATTGCATGATTAAGTTAAGATATTCCTTTAATAGGCCTTACACTCAGGAATTCATTTTCTCATTTGTCAAGATGAATTTACAGCATACTTTTATTGCTATTACCCATTTCTTACCAGAATAAGAAGCTTATTTTCATGAAGAAATTAAACCCAACTGGACACATTTAATTTCCCTACTACCTTGTGAGAATACATTTTTTTGGGGGTAACATACCACTTTTTTTTTTTTTTTTTTGCTAATAGAAATGTCCAAGACTTGTAAATTACATAAATGTGCTGCTTTACTTTCTCTGGTTGCTTGATTGAAAATTATGGTTTAGTTTTGAAAAGATGAATAAACATTTTGCTTCATTTTTCTCTGTAGAAATGTTTTGTATCTTTGTAGAAAACCTTGTAAACGCCATCCATACAAAACCTCCCATTCTTCAGATGAAGTGATTTTGTTCTTGGAATTCTGTTTATAGTTTTGTGGGAAGTGGTGCCACTTGGCCTGCAGGGAACACTCCCACGAGGTGTTGCAGAGCATCGCAGAAGTTTCATTAGAAACTTGGAGGTTGCAATTAAAAGACTTTGGTCTCATCCTTCCTCTATTTGTGGACCACTTGGAGCCCATAATTCTCATACTGACTGAGTTATGAGAGCAACAGATTGAAAAGTGAAAAATTGTTAACCATTGAAAAATAATTCTTTATCTTGTAAACAACTAGATTGTTGTTTCTATTAAATTGATTGAGATGATTTCATGAATTGAGGTTTTTATTTTAACTGAGACATTAAATATCCTCTCCCCTCCCACTGGGTGGAACTCGGCTTTAAAAATGATGGAATTATATTTCTCTCTGCTATCAATAATGCAGGCATTTTATCCTTAATATTCTCCTCTCGGAGCCAAAGTAAAAAGTCTAGGTGAAATAAAGTGAAACGTCAAAGGGAAACAACCAGGGTGGTCTGAAATAAAGGGGTATTTCAAGGAAAAAGGTTAAGGAAGGCATGTATTAGAAGATGATCTCAGTCTAAGCTGAAGGATGAGTCAGAGCCAGTCTGTACATTTGGCCATGATTGGGGTGGGTAGAGGATGGGATGGTGGCCAAAGAGAACATTCCAGAAAGTGACTGGCCTATATGAAAGCTCTGTGCTGGGAAAGGGCTTAGAGCAGTGGTTCTCAATCTTCTGGCCCTTTAAATACAGTTCCTCATGTTGTGACCCAACCATAAAATTATTTTCGTTGCTACTTCATAACTGTAATGTTGCTACTATTATGAATCATAATGTAAATATCTGATATGCAGGATGGTCTTAGGTGATCCCTGTGAAAGGGTTGTTTGATTGCCAAAGGGGTCGCGACCCACAGGTTGAGAACCGCTGGCTTAGAGTATAATGAAGAGAAGAAAGAGAAAAAAGGACAGAGTGGTTGGCATGGGCCTGGGAGAGGGTTCTGAGAGTGTGGGGAGGTGAATTAGAGAGGTGGGCTAGCTCTATGGTAAGGACTTTGGATATTTTAAATGCAAGGGGAAGCAAGTGAAGAATTTTAATTAGGGAAATTACCTGATCTTATTTACATTAAAAAATTATCCTGGTTCATTCAACAGTGGAATAGATAAATTAGTTGTAACATTCGTACAATGAAATGTTACAAAGCAAAGAGAATAAACAATTCGTTACTACACCCAATAGCATGAAACAACATCCCAACTTAAATGTAATGTTGAGTGAAAAAAGCCAAATGCAAAAATGAACACATTGTATGAGTCCATTAATGTGAATATTCTATTTCTTGATCTGGGCACTGGTTTCATGGGTATGTTCAGTTTGTGAAAATTCATCAAGTTGTACATTCATGGTGTGTGCACTTATATATATGTATGTTATAAAGGGATCACTCTGGCTACAGAAGGGAGGATAAATTACAGACGGGAGTGCAAGCAGGGGGACCAGTTAGGAGGCTATTGAAATTTTCCAGATGAAAGATGGTGGCTTCAATTAGGTGGTGGTGGAAGTGGGGAGAAGTGGATAGGTTCTAGATCTGATTTGTACATACTGCAGTATTAAGTATTATATGGGAACATATGGAATTTTTGACATTTGACCACTTTTGGCCTTCAAAAGTGACAATTTCATGATTCCACCCAGTAGGATTGGGTTGTGAGGGCATCCTTGGCACACTATTGTTTGTCTATTTAGTATGCTGACTCTTGGTTTTATATGTCTTTTTTTTGTGATGTGAAGAATAAAAACAGGGTTTTACTTGAAAATAGATTCTGAGTTTTAGTGATTCCCTTCAGTTTGAATAATTATTATTACTTTCTTTATGATGAGTTATGTTTTAGGTCCCCCTTCACGTTTTACCAATGCTAGGATTCATGTATTAAAACAAGGAGTAGTTCTTAATGTAACTAACATACTACTTTGATCATGTGACTAACATACTACTTTGTTGAAAAGATTGTGAAACAACTAAAAACCTGTTTGTTTTCAAAGTCAGGAGTGAACTGTTTGTGCTGCCATATAAAGTACACATTGCATTTGAACATATGGCTGTTTAACAGCAGGTTTATCAGCCTCATCTTCCAGCCCCCCTAGCCCCCCCTCCCCTGCCCCCGGCCCCCAAGAACTAAGGCAGTCTTGTGTCTGTTTAGGAAGCCTTGTGTGGGTTGTCAGATTTCTGAAAAGGAACATGGGATCAAGAGGCCCCTGACTGGTACAGTAGGGGTTCTTTAAGTTGTGAGCACGGAGGTGTCTTACTGGGCTGCTGAGATGTACAAAGAAGGCTGCACAGTGAATTCTGACCCTGTAGTCCTTTCTATTGTAACTGAATCTTCTGATTCATATCCATCAAATTGACAAGTGATAGTCTAAGGAGAAAACAACCTTGGAAATGGTCTATTGGAAGTAATTTACTCCCTCATCTATCACAATCTCAAATGGTGTACATTTGAGCAAAGCAGTGGGAGTAGAATACCCATGTGCTGAAAGTTGAGAGGGTCTAGGGAAAGGTATTTTAATTTTATTCTTTTTCCTCAACATATATATATTTTTTTCATACAAACCTATATGAAGTGAAAGTGGAAGAGGCAGGTGATATTTTATATATATATCCCAGCATTGAGTTCATTCTCTCATATCAGAAAAGCATGCCTCCTGGTTAGTATTAGATTTTCTGAATGCACAGATGGAAAATAGTTAACAGTAATCACAACTAGATTTATTTTGCGTTGTGCTTCACTGAATACAGAAGTCATCTAGAAGGTTTTTTCCCCCCTAGAGACAATTACAAAGCAGAAAGCTTTCCCCCGGAGACCTGTATAAGCGCAGCCGCCAAAGAGGGGTGGGGTGGATGGGGGAAGCAATCTGCAAATGCTTACTTGAAAAATGTCCTTTCCTGCCTAGTTATAGAGTGAAATCGATATCGACCTCCAGATTTGTTGACCTGCACATGAGATGGAAACCGAAATGTGAAAAGAAATGAGAGTTTCCCTTGATGATAGATTCCCACCCCCCACTTTCAGTTGCAGCTAGTGTGAACAATCTAATGACTGGAAAGATCTTCAGACCTCTATATAGTGCTAAAGCATGTCATGTTGAGAAAGGGCATGCTTTTCCTATATCACTGTGCCTTAATCTTCTTAGATTTTTCTACAAAGAAATCATATTAATCAAATCTCCTTTCTGCTGTATGAAAGGTGCAGGCGGACTAATGCTCGACTTTGAGTGAAATTGGATATGGAAGAAAATCCTGACTTGAAATAATACCAGACTTTTCATAATCCTGTGTTGCTGGAGTCTTAGTTCAGGACTATAATTTCCAGCTTAGGTTTTGTGAAATCCCAGAGTCCTGCCAGTGAGCCCAATGGGTACTACACACTTTTTAGAGGCAAAACAAAACAAAAACAAGCCCACTCCAAACAAAAACCAAAATAAACCAAAACAAAAATGCCAATTTAAATGTATTTAAAGAGCCCCAGCCGGTTTGGCTCAGTGGATAGAGGGTCAGCCTGGGGACCAAAGGGTCCTGGGTTCCATTCCTGTCAAGGGCATGCACCTCAGTTGCAGGTTCCTTCCCGGCCCAGGCCCTGGTCAGGGCATGTGCAGGAGGCAACCAATCAATGTGTTTCTCTCCATTGATATATCTCTCTGTCTTTCCCTCTTTCTTCCACTCTCTCTTAAAAAAAAATCAATGGAAAAATACCCTCGGGTGAGGATTAAAAATAAAAAAAATTTAAACATAAAAAGAAATATTTGCTTTGAAAATGTTTAGGAGTAGGTTTTATTTATGTATCTTCCAAGCATATAAGGGGCAACAATTGTATGTTGCAAGTGCGGTAAGGCAGAAACTGCTACTAGTATTCATCTGGTTCATAAACTTTGCTGGTTATCTGAGTTTTAAAAAATTTAATTCAGAATCTATTTAAAATGTGGTTGGTTTTTCAAAGTGCTTTTTGGGAAGCCATTTATTTCAACAATTCACTTATTAACATATTTTTGGAACCTTTTGTGAAACATTTTTTTTTTTAAGTCTATTAGTGTATCTCTTTGAATATCTTTTGGGAGGAGGCTGAATTTTTGGAAAAGTATGCAGTTGTTAAGAATAGAGAGCCCAGATATAAACCATGCATATATGGTCAACAGATTTAGACAAGGGTGCTAACAATGCACAATGGGGAAAGGATAGTTCTTCAATAAATGGTGTTAGGAAAACTGTATATCTACATGCAAAATGAAAAAAATTGGATCCTTATTTTACACATAAACAAAAATTAACTCAAAACAGATTTAAAGACTTAAATGTAAGACCTAAAACAAAACTCCCAGAAGAAAGCATAAGGGAAAAGTTCTTGACATTGGTCTTGGCAATGATCTTTTTGATTTGACACCAAAAGCACAAACAACAAAAGCAAAAATAAACAATTAAGACTACATAGAATTAAAAAGCTTCTACACAGCAGAGGAAACAATGAACAATGTGAAAACGTAACCCTTTGAATGGAAAAAATATTTTCAAACCATATATCTGATAGGGATTCATATCTAAAATATTAAAGGAACTCATACAACTTCAAATGACTCAATTAAAAATTGGGCAAAGGAACTGAGTAGACATTTTCCAAAGAAGACAAATAAATGGCCAGCAGGTACATGAAAAAGTGCTCAACATCATTAATTATCAAGGAAATGCAAATCGAAACCACAATGAAATACCACTTAACACTTGTTAGAATGGCTTTATCAAAAAACAAGAGCTAAGCGATTCTCAACCTGTGGGTCGAGACCCCTGAAAATACATCCTGCATATCAGATATTTACATGATGATTCATAACAGTAGCAAAACTACAGTTATGAAGTAGCAACGAAAATAATTTTATGGTTGGGGGTCACCACAACATGAGGAACTGTATTATAAAGGGTCGGGACATTAGGAAGGTTGAGAACCACTGAAAATGTTGGTGAGGATGTGAAGAAAAGAGAGCCCTTCTAAACTCTTGGTGGGAATGTAAGTTGGTGTAACCACTATGGAAAACAATATGGAGGCTACTAAAAAAATTTAAAATAGAACCATGACTCAGCAATTCCACTTCTGGGTATATATTTAAAAAAATTAAAAATCAAGATCTTGTACTAATATTTGCAATCCCATTCATTGCAACATTATTCACAATAGCCAGGACATAAAAACAATTTAAGTGTCCCTTAATGAATGACATATATATGAGTATTATTCAGCCACGAGAAACAAGGAAGTCCTGCCATTTGCCATAAAATGGTTAAACCCGGAGGATGTTATGCTAAGTGAAATAAGCTAGATATAGAAGGTTAAATACTACATGATGCCACTTATATGTGGAATATAACTTGGTCAATCTCATAGAATCATTTAATTGTTGTGTCTCCTGTTCTGGCCGGTGTGGCTCAGTTGGTTGGAGTGTTGTCCCATAGACCAAAAGTTTGCAGGTTTGATCCCAGTCAGGGCATATACCTAGGTTGCAGGTTTGATCCTCAGTCCATCACATATGGGAGACAACCAATCAATGTTTCTCTCTCACATCAATGTTTTTTTCTCTCTCAAATCAATAAAAACATATCCTTGTGTGAGGATCAATCAATCAATCAATAATTGTGGTATCTCTTTAGTCTCTTCCAATCTAGAAAGTTCTTTATACTAAAGTATTGGCCAGTTATTTCATTGGATGTCTTTTAATTTGGATTGGTCAGATATTTCCTCATAATTAAATTCAGGTTTTGCTTTTTTTTTTTTTTTTTGCCAAAATACCATAGACTTGATGTATTCTCCTTAGTACATCATATCAGAGGCACATACTTTTTACTTGTTCATTAATAGTGATGTTAACCTTCATTATTTCATTTAGGTAGTGTCTGTCAAGTTTCTTTACTGCAAATATAATATTTTTGCCTTTGACATTTGAAAATATAGTTTAAAAAATGTACTGAATGAGGGTAAATTCATACAGTCATTCAAGACACTTGCGGGACCATCCACTGTATGTAGAGTTTTACTTGTTAAAAAAGTCTCATTTCACTCACCTTGTGTGGCTCAGCAATTAAGCATCAGCCAATGAACCAGGAGGTAAAAGTTCGATTCCAGTCAGGGCACATGCCCACCTCGTTCCCCAGTGGGGGGCCTGCAGGAGGCAGCCGATCAATGATTCTCATCATTTCTATCTCTCCTTCTCCTTTCCTCTGAAATCAATAAAAATATTTTTTTTGAAAAAGTCTCATTTATTGGCTGTTAAATGCTATTTTGAGACGATATCAACTTTCTGTTTCTCTTCAAACTTTTGCCTGAGTTTTCGCATCTACCAATGATTCTTACTTGAAAATAGTTATAATGGTGGTACTTGCTGTATGATCACTTTTCATTTTCATCATTTCTTCTATAATTATTATAGGGGTTCCACTGCCAGGAAGAGCTCTCATTATTTATACCAGTAAAAATGGCAAGAATTCTTATTTTAGTCAATGGGTTATAGTATATTACTATAATTATTTATTTTGTTGCTCAGATATGCCCCAGATTGCCCATTGGGAGACCTTTTAAGTTCAGAGCCCACATTCTTAACCACTACTGTAAGTTCCTTCTCTATAGTTGTACCTGTTTACTTCAGAAAGTCCTCATGCAATCCTGTTTCAATAGGTTCTTATGTACAGGGGCAATTGGAGACTTATTTTGGCTTCTGAATATGACACTATGTCTGTCTTAAAAATAAAAGCAACTCCTAATTGGTCATACCCAGGTTCATTTGCCACTCTCTCTCAATTTTTGCTACATATGCTTTAATATGGACATTTTTCAACTTCAAAGACTATTTGTGATTAAATATCCTAGACAGACATTTTTCGGATTCAACTTTTTTCGGCACATTGGAGAGAATGAGACCTATTTTCTGGTGTCAGTTAACTTGCTTTGCCAGAGAGCAGGGCAGAAAGCAGCCTGGATGAATGAATACTCATGTGAGCTTCAGAAAGAGAAAACTGCCTCTCAAAATCTGGTGGAAATTAAAACAGAGAAAATGGGATTAAAACAGACACATGGGATTATGATATAGTGATAACAGGATGTGATATGTATTTGAACAAAATGTTATGGAAACATAAAGAAGGATGAGTTTTATTCCAACTTAATGGTCGAGAGGAATAGGGCACGGCGGTGTGTGTGTGGGGCATGTTGAGATCTTCGAGGTTTACCAAACAAGAACAAATGTTAACCTGAATGTAAACCTGAAGATGTCTGCCAGACAACTCAATTCTTTTGCCAATTGGTCTATATCTTCATTCTTTTGAGACTAAGTTTCTTCTAAGTTTTAAAAGTCCTGAAAACCAGGGGTCAGAGAGGTTTATATTTTTTATAACTAATTGCTGAGACATGGAACAGGTGACCTGGAGGTGATAACCTAGGAGTGTAATGAGAATGGGGTATGTGTATATCACTTTGCGTTGCAGTGCAGTCCAGTCATGAGAATAGTGAATCAGAGCAAGCCTGGCTTGGGAATGTCTTATGTAATCCCCTGTTGCCTTTGGTTTTCACTCCTCTTGGCAAAAGTAGATCTAACTCCCTCTGTTATCTAACTGGGTTTAGAAAGAGCTCCTGTCATGATGGCCCCTTAGGAGTTATCTAAGCAGGGAAACATGATGAATTCCAGGACAGCAGTTGCATTTTTGAGCCATAAGCAAATATCAAGAGACAGTGTTTGGAAGGTGATGGTGGTAGTAGTGGGGGTCTCTCACTGAGCTTCATGTAAATAGTTGCCCTTTTTTGATGTGGCTTTTCTCTTTTAGCATGCAATGCAACCCCTGCTGAAATCCCCTTTTCTCTGCTGCTTTTGGCACCTAAGGCATTTGTAGCTTCTGAGCACTAGGAATGAAGCTATTTGGCTCCTAGAGGCTCTCTGCTAAAGTTTTTGATGCCTTGAAATTCTTCAGGCCTGAGGCCTGCCAGAGAGCAGGGCAGAAAGCAGCCTGGATGAATGAATACTCATGTGAGCTTCAGAAAGAGAAAACTGCCTCTCAAAATCTGGTGGAGATTAAAACAGAAAATGCAGCCAAATGCTCTACCGCTAGAGGGAAGGCATGGGAGGGTGGGGGTAAGGTGGAGAGATCAACCAAAGGACTTGTATGCATGCATATAAGCATAACCAATGGACACAGACAACAGGGGGTGAGGGCATGAGCAGGGGTGGGTGGGGTGGGTGAGGGGGCAATGGGGGATAAGGACATATATGTAATACCTTAATCAATAAAGAAACACACACACACACACACACACACATACACACACACACACAGAAAATGCTGTGTGCTTTTGTGCATGTAGCATCACAGAGAACTTTTCTTGGTGTGGGTATAAGTTTCCTAATTTATAACTAAATGAAAAAGTGAAATTTATGCCCATAAATACTAGGGAAAGGATTGGTGTTGAAAAACTTCTGAAAAGTATTTATCTATTACTAAATGATTTCAATGCTGCTGGCACCTAAAGATAAGGTACTTTTCCCCTTTTATATATCTGAGGAACTTAAACACCCAGAAATATGCATAGATATATATAATGGCTTTTCTATGTATAATTTATATTCACATGCATAATTTCTATCCCATCAAAGAGTGTTTGTCTGAATGGCTTATTTGTGATTTGATATGTGTGAAAATTCTTTAAAATATTTTTCTGAGAATTTATTTTCATCCACTACTATTTGTCTTCTTCCATCTATGTGTATTAGATAAACCCAGAGAATTAAATATATATTTGATTTGTGGAACGAAATAAATCACCGACAAAAGTTCTCTCAAATTTTCCATCAAATAGTTTAAAAATTGTCATTTATTTTTTAGTCCTGAGTTGAAGTGCTATGTATATACCCACACACATGTACAAATACACACTAATCTGAAAGATGAGATGGAAATGAGCCCATAAGAGAATAACTCAGAAGTGATAAAATTATTACTATCAAAAATAGTGTTGCATCTGTGGAGTAGTTTTGCATTCTATTAGTATCACAGGTAATTAATTACCTTTGGGAATTCCTTTTTACTTGGGGGGTACATCAAGAGCAAGAGATTGCTTGATTCATGGTTCCTTAGAGACTTAGACTGTTTGGCCAGAGTTATGGAAAAGGGATTGTGTCACAAGTGAAGTTATGGTTTCAGGACTGCTTCCAAATATTTTTTGCTTTGGTTATAGGGTAAAGAGCTGAGGATTCTTGAAGCAGTCTTTTTGGTCAAACAATTTAACAGTGATTCTGGTGCCAGTGATTCCATTTCTAAAGGATTTTCCTTTGAAGCGTTTGTTCCTCAATATGTTTTTCCAGCCAAACATATGCCTGTGATTTGAAATCAGCTTAAGAATTTTCTTTCACACTTTATGTGTTCATGTTCAGTTTGCTGGCATTGAAAGATGCAAAATAAACTTGTCTGGCTCCTCAAATCCCTACAGTAATTTTGCCACTAAGGGTAATTCTCAGGAGTGGAGTTTAGTTATCTCTGACTCTAGGTAAGCCCTTGAAAGTTATTTTTTCCCAATAAAATTATTTCTGGGAAAGAGTTAAAGAAAAATGTGCTCAAGCTTGCATTTACCTTGCATCTTCTCCTCTAGAGTTTCTTAGAAAATTATTTTTTAATTTCTTAACCACTGTCTTAGTATTTTAGACAGGGATATTGGTATTATTCTTGACCAGCATTATGTCTGGCTATTGGCTTGACATGACTCACTGGATTAGTTCCTCTGGAGAATTCATTGAACATGTAGGAACAAAAGATTGAAAATATTTCAATCTACATGTTTCCTGCCTTGTTCAGGGGAGATGAGACTTGTCTTTGATAAGGCATTGTGTGCATAGGTAAATTGCCTGTGATTCTGTTGGTTTTGTGAATGGTTATTGGGATGCACATTTTAGAGACCAAAGTGGGAGCATTAGCTCATTAGAATAACTGCAATGGGATCTCTTGAGTAGGAACCAGGGGGAGGGGTGTGTTCTATACTTTTGGTTTTAAAAGTAGGACTTAGGTTGTCTCTTCTAGAAAACTGGTTTTCAGATCCTGAAGGACCAATTTTGACCAGTAAAGACCTTTCTGAGGCCCTTTTCTCTTGACAACTAAATATGGAATAGCCTTTGATTTAGTTACACATTGCAATGGACTGGATGTTTGTGTCTCCCCAGAATTCAAAAGTTGAAGACTGAATCATCAATATGATGTTATTTGGAGGTGGTCTTTGGTAGGCAATTAGGTCATGAGGGTGAAGCCCCATAATGGGACTGGTGCCTTTATCAGAAGAGACAGCAGAGAGATGATCTCTCTCCATGATGTGAAGATTCAGCAAGAAGACAGCTATCTGCAAACCAGACAGAGAATCTGCAGGCACCTTGATCATGAACTTCCCAGCCTTTAGGACCAGGAGAACTAAGTATTTATTTTAAGCCACCTGGCCTATGGTATTTTGTTACAGCAACCTGAACTAAGACACACAAATTTCAGGTCAATTCAAATAAAAATTACTAATCTGTCAGAATTTACCGATAAAAAAGAAGATTATGAACCTGGCCAGTGTGGTTCAGTGGTTGAGCATTGACCTATGAACCAGGAGGTCACAGTTCAATTGCTGATCAGGGCACATGCCTGGGTTGCAGGCTTGATCCCCAGTAGGGGGCATGCAGGAAGCAGCCGATCAATGATTCTCATCATTGATGTTTCTATCTCTCTCTCCCTCTCCCTCCCTCTAGGGAGGGAAATATATACACACACACACACACACACACACACACACACACACACATACTAGAGGCCCAGTGCATGAATTTGTGCATGGGTGGTGTGGGCTTGCGCCCAATTAGTCCTGATTGGGAGAGGCTCATGCTGCCGCAGCAGCACTCACCAGCCATGAGTCCTGCATCTGGCACCCTCCCAAGGGGAGTGGCCTGTGGGATTGGGCTGAAACCGGTTCTCTGACATCCCCCAAGGGGTCCTGGATTGTGAGAGGGTGCAGGCCAGGCCGAGGGACCCCACCAGTGCACAATCGGGGCTGGGGAGGGACCGTGGGAGGGCTCCAAGCGTGTCCAGCCCATCTTGCTCAGTCCTGATCAGCTGGACCCCAACAGCAAGCTAACCCACCAGTCGGAGCATCTGCCCCCTGGTGGTCAGTGCACATCATAGTGAGAGGTTGGACAGCCTTAGCATTTCATTAGCATATTATGCTTTGATTGGTTGAATGGCCACCTGGACAAACAGACACTTAACATTAGGCTTTTATTATATAGGATTGTATTGTATTTATTGTATCACATCCTAAGGAAAAAAAAAGAGAAAGGAAAGTAGATGTTAATTGAGGTTTAGGGATACGGCCACTCAACAAATTAAACTAAAATTTTTCTCTCTCTTTTGATGCCTACCTCTTTACAGTAGAGACTTTAAAGGAAACTAGTCACAGTTTTCTATTTGGAATGAGAAAGTTCTAAGAAAGATGGAGATAGAGAGAGGAGAGAAAGAAGAAAAAGAAAGAGGATATTATAGTTCCATAACTTCCAGAGAGGACATACTTGAAGTGGCTGTCAGGAAAGGGGAAAGGGAGATGTTCTGTAGTATTTGAGTAATCAACCTGGTGGTTTTACTTAGGATTGTATCTTTATTTGGGGTGGCCTGGGAGTGGCTATTGGCTATTATAGGGAGGGAGCTATCAAATCATTCCTTGGTGTTTCCCCTAGTGGTAAAGTGCTCAGAAAAAAAATACACATATTTTTTATTGGAAGATAATTTATTAAAAAGCATTTTCATACAAAAGACCTTTTCCCAATTTTACAATTAAAGCCGGGGATAGAACTTGACATGAAGATTTGTAAAAAGGAACGTTACTTGACTTCAAAAGAATGCAATATCTTATCCTTGCTATGATTTAAAGAAATGAGTTCATGTAGTCCAAGGAAATAATTTCTCTAATCTCAGGGGAACAGAATAAGGTAGTGCCCAAACGACATCACAATTATCCTCTTGTATTACTAGCTCACTCCCTGCTCTATGCTTTTTGTCTCGGTGCCTGCAGTGCTGGGAGAAAAAACACAAACCTGTTCAAGTGTGCCAAAGGCCGGTGCCTTTGGAACCCATTCTGAAAGCCAACTAGTTAGATGAATCATTCAGTGTCTCTCCACTCAGTCTGCTCACCGCTGTGTTGCCCTGGATCATATCCACATTCCTACCTTTGACTCTAAACCGAAGTCAGGACTTGCTTGTTCCTCTTGGCACATTTTCATACCGTGAGCACATTTTGTGATATGTTCATCTGCACGGCTATCTAAATAAGAGCAGACTTATGGGGAGTGTGGCTGAGAGTTCACTTAAGATCCTTCACAGGCTCCTGCCTGCCTCTTCCAGATTGGCAGCCCCAAATGAGGTTAGTCAGACTGTAATAAATACGGAGTAGTCTGGTCATACATTACACCTGGGAGTGTTGAGTCCTGCTCTGAAATGAATGCCTGGTACTGTTTAGGTGACTTGGGCTTTGAGCTGTGTTGACTTGTCAGGGGGACAAGTCAACAAATCGTAGCTAAATTGTTTGTGGTATATTATTAGGAATGTTAGATAAGGCAGTTCCATGTAACTCATATCATTGTGCATTCTTGGATTGAAAATAAGCCAGTCTCTCAACAGTTTGGAGAGAAAGCCTTAGAACCGGCCCTTTGAACACCACGAGAAATGAAAATGATATGTGGAGACACTTTGAAGAGGACCTCTGTATCCTCCGACTCGCTAATGTAAAAAATATGAAGGATCTAGATGTTTGCTATGAAAATACTATTGGGAACTAAGCCACCATTCCTAATAGCTGAAGATCTTTCTACTATTTCCCAGATGGTTACCTAAGTAATTGAAATCATAACTGCTTTAATTTGATGTGTTCCTCTGTAAGCCATTATGGAACCTGTGACATTCCCAGTCTGCAGTCAATAGCAATATTAAGAAAGGATATAAAAGGATTAATTGTTAGCTGATGAACATTTAATTAATGCCCATTAAAAGGGAAATGCTTGCATGGACAAGATTCATTTTCAGATTTTAGAGGGTAAATCTCCAGAGAACCACGTGTCAGTTATAAACTAAGCTTAGAAAGTTTTCCAAGGACCAGTCACGTATTTAGTATCTTGAATAAAAGCAATGGTCATTTCATCAGGACTATTGGAGAACACAAAATGATGTGTCATAAGTAATCTTAATCCATAATTAACAATGAAAAGGTAACAATCAAATGGTTTTGCTTTTATTCAACTATTATGATATAGTTAGTTACTTGCAACTTACAAACAGAAGTAGAATTTCCAACTTTAAATTATGAATGACATTGAAATGTTGCTTCATTACTTAATGTTGGATCACTGGTACCCTTTGTCAGCAGCAGAGATAAACTCTGGGTTCCCAAGGAAAAGCAAACATACCCATTATGCAGTGCCACTTTGGATGCAAGTTTTTGCAAATTCTAGTCTTAAGTTTTTAAGTGAAGGCTGATATGTCAACTGACATAGTAAGGATTAGCTGTTTGGCTTTACTTTATGGGAATGGGATTTGGTTATCAAGTACATTCTTTTTTAAATTTTTTTATTGATTAAGGTATTACAAATGTGTCGTTATCCCCCAATTGTCCCCTCATCCCCCCAGTCTTGCCCTCACCCTCTGTTGTCTGCGTCCACCGCATATGCTTATATGCATGCATACAAGTCCTTTGGTTGATCTCTCCCCCATACCCCCACCCTCTCCTACTTTCCCTCTGAGGTTTGAGCATCTGATTGATGCTTCTCTGTCTCTAGATCTGCTTTTGTTCATCGATTTATGTTGTTCATTATAGTCCACAAATGAGTGAGATCATGTGATATTTACCTTTCTCTGACTGGCTTATTTCACTTAGCATAATGCTCTCCAGTTCCATCCATGCTGTTGCAAAGAGTTCCTTCCTTTTTACTGCGGCATAGTATTCCATTGCATAGGTGTGCCAAAGTTTTTTAATACACTCATCTGCTGATGGGCACTTAGGCTGATTCCAAATCTTAGCTATTGTAAATTGTGCTGCTATGAACATAGGGGTGCATATATCCTTTCTGATTGGTGTTTCTGGTTTCTTGGGATATAGTCCTAGAAGTCGGATCACTGGGTCAAATGGAAGTTCCATTTTTAGTGTTTTGAGGAAACTCCATACTGTTCTCCACAGTGGCTGCACCAGTCTGCATTCCCACCAGCAGTGCACAAGTGTTCCTTTTTCTCCACATCCTTGCCAGCATTTGTCATTTGTTGATTTGTTGATGATAGCCATTCTGACAGGTCAAGTACATTCTTATAGTTAATAATTTTATTCCACAGCAGAAAGAGATGAATAGGCAGCTTATGTATTTCACTTGATATGTATTACCCTTTGGAAGTAGATCTATTCAGAGGAGTGGCTTCAATTTAGTTGTAAAAAGCAAATGGTCTCCTCTCAAATAACTGGATAATTGGCAATCACTGGATACCCCAAAGGACTGTTCATCTTTTCATTTTTCTTCTTTATGAGAATTTGGATACTTCCAGGTAGAATCTTGTCATAAGAAATTTCTACCATGCTTCTAAATCAAGCTTTCTCAGAAGTTAGGAGTACATGATACTATTTGGAAGGGGTCTTACCTTCTCAGCAAGGCATCCATTGGGACATAAATGAAACTTCAAACTTAACTCAAAGTGTTTATTCTCTCCCTCCTACTCATATAGAATCTATTTTGCAATCAAATATATGATATAAATTTCATCACCTATCATAACCTCAGAACATTGGAATGGGTTGTCAAGGGTGGTTGCGGAGAAGTTCAAGAGCTTAGACAACTTTTGGTCCTAGATGAACCTGGATCAATTCCTTAAAAGCAGACAATCTCTAGAGATTCTTTCTTGTGCTATGATGTTAACATTACCCATGAAGCTGTTCTTCAGTGATAAGAAAAGTTAACAGAATTAACTAAAATATTATTTTATTGCTCAACAACACTCAGGTTCTTCCTAGCCCTGAAATGTTTTATCCACTTTCCTGATTATTCTGTTTCTGGATTGTGTTAAGCAGAACTGTTATTCCTATTGCTGAACTCCCTGCTGGTGCCCTGGTTTCAGAGAATGACATATGCCAGAGTGTTCTATCTAATATTGTGAAAAAAAAAACCAACCCTTTTTTGGAAGGGAGATTCAGAGCAGGAAGGAAAATGAGCCAAAAAAGGTGTAAGTTTTCCTAAATGAAAATGTAATGCATATAGACTTTGAAAAGATAAAAAAGTATGAATAAGAAAACAACTCTCACTTCTAAGACTTGTGCATACCTAGATTTCTATTAGACAAAATTAATCTCTCACTTAGCTCAAATTATGAATTACGTATACATTTTAACCTAGGTATGACCACCTCCGCTGGGTGGCCCTGGGAACATAAAATATGCTTTTTCCTCTACTAATAGTTAAGTTGCCCTTCTTTCTGTTATCTTCTTTCTTCACTTTTTACTTAAAGTCACAGACTTAATTGTTGCAATTATCCCTTCCTGAGCCTGCTTCTGCCTGGCATGGCAGGTAGGGACTATTAGCTGGTGCACTGGGGCAGAGTCTGTGGAAGCAGAATTGGTGGAATGGAGAGGCAATGAGAAGAGAGGGGCACAACTGCTCTAGATACTCTTTCCCATTCTTAGATCCCATGTTAGCTGTGTTTTCAGTTAGTGCCTCTAGTGAATGTCTCACAGATCTACATTTTTATTTCTAATCTCTCTGAAACTTTCTGTTGTCCTCTGGGCATTTCCACCTAAATATCCAAGCTCCTGAAACATGATATACAATATTTCCCTTGCTAACCCCTGATTTTCCTTTTAACTTCCCACTTGTGTTAATAGTAGTACAGTTAAATTAGTTACTGGCCTTGAAGTCTGAAGCTGTTTTCATTGGCCCTTTTCTCTTGCTTATCCACATCCAAAGAGTTCTTAAATCAGATAGATTCTTTTTAAAAAAAATTTAAATTCTTTATTGTTTAAAGTATTACATAAGTCTCCTTTTCTCCCCATAGACCACTCCCCGGCTGTCCCCACCCCTCAGCACATGCCCTCACCCCCACACCACCCTCGTCTGTGTCCATTGATTATGCTCATATGCATGCATACAAGTCCTTTGTTTGATCTCTTAACCCCTTAACCCCCCTCCTTTCCTCATAGGTTGGATAGTCTGTTAAATGCTTCTATGACTCTGGTTCTATTTTTGTTCATCAGTTTATGTTGTTCATTATATTCCACAAATGATTCTTACTTATCAACATTTCTTTAATTTGCTTCCTTCTTTCTATTCCTGTTGTGACACCCCAAATTTGAGTCCTTACTTTATTTTCCAATAGACTTCTAATTGGTCTCCCTAATTCTAGTTTCTCTTCCAGTTGTGGGGAACGTCCAGCCTGTGGGCCATATAAGTAAGGTCCACAAAGTCATTTGGTCTGGCCCTGCAAAGGCATTAAGGTGAATTAATGAAATATTTGACCAAATATAGCAGGCTAATTTTCAAGTTGATAATTTTGTATGGCCCACAAATGATGTTATAAATATCCAAATGGCCCTTGGCAGAAAAGAGGTTTCCCAAATGGTCTAACACATTGCTTGTCCTAGGCAGAAAAGTGATAAACTCCAGTAAGAATTAGACAAATTCCTCTACTTGGAAGAATTTGTGATACCATAGGGTCCCCTTCTCACTGGAGCTGTGGAACAATAATGTGCTTACCTCCCATTTACTGTGATTCTTTGCTCTGTAGGAATTGACTCCTCTTCCCAACTCCTTGATTTGGCTCACCCTAATGCTACAATAAAGGACTTTTAGCAGGTCAAGATACAAAAATATGTTGATTAAAATAATGCCTTCTCTCTTAAAATTTAAATTTGACCAATAACAGTTTTCTGGTTGTTATCAATCAACATTGTTAGCATTAAATCAGCTGTCTGTTACAGTTGTTCAGGCAACTTTTTTTTTTTAATTTTTTTAAATTAAATCTTTATTGTTCAGATTATTACATTTGTTCCTCTCCCCCCCCCATAACTCCCCTCCTTCCAGCTCCCACCCCACCCTCCACCCTCACTCCCCACCCACTGTGTTCATCCATAGGTGCACGATTTTTGTCCAATCTCTTCCCGCATCTCCCACACCCCTTCCCCCCCCCTAAGAATAGTCAGTCCATTCCTTTTCTATGTCTCTGATTCTATTATAATCAACAGTTCATTCTGTTCCTCAGATTATTTATTCACTTGATTCTTAGATTCATTTGTTGATAGATGCATATTTGTTGTTCATAATTTGTATCTTTACCTTTTTCTTCTTCTTCCTCTTCTTAAAGGATACCTTTTTTTTTTTTTTAAAGACCTATATGAATTTTTCTTTTTTTTTATATGTATTTTTTATTGATTTTTTTACAGAGAGGAAGGGAGAGAGATAGAGAGTTAGAAACATCGATGAGAGAGAAACATCGACCAGCTGCCTCCTGCACATCTCCTACTGGGGATGTGCCCGCAACCCAGGTACATGCCCTTGACCGGAATCGAACCCAGGACCCTTCAGTCCGCAGGTCGACGCTCTATCCACTGAGCCAAACCGGTTTTGGCTAAAGGATACCTTTCAGCATTTCATATAATACTGGTTTGGTGGTGATGAACTCCTTTAGCTTTTCCTTATCTGTGAAGCTCTTTATCTGACCTTCAATTCTGAATGATAGCTTTGCTGGATAAAGTAATCTTGGTTGTAGGTTCTCGGCATTCATCACTTTGAATATTTCTTGCCACTCCCTTCTGGCTTGCAAAGTTTCTGTTGAGAAATCAGCTGACAGTCGTATAGGTACTCCCTTATAGGTAACTGAGTTTCTTTCTCTTGCTGCTTTTAAGATTCTCTCTTTGTCTTTTGCTCTTGGCATTTTAATTATGATGTGTCTTGGTGTGGTCCTCTTTGGATTCCTTTTGTTTGGGGTTCTCTGAGCTTCCTGGACCTGTAAGTCTATTTCTTTCACCAGGTGGGGGAAGTTTTCTGTCATTATTTCTTCAAATAGGTTTTCAATATCTTGCTCTCGCTCATCTTCTGGCACCCCTATAATTCTGATGTTGGTACGTTTGAAGCTGTCCCAGAGGCTCCTTACACTATCTTCGTATTTTCGGGTTCTTTTTTCATTTTGCTTTTCCGGTTGGGTGTTTTTTGCTTCTTCGCATTTCAAATCTTTGACTTGATTCTTGCGCTCCTCTGGTCTGCTGTTGGGAGTCTGTATAATATTCTTTATTTCAGTCCGTGTATGCTTAATTTCTAGTTGGTTCTTTATCACAGCATCGAGGGTCTCATTAGATTTCTTGTAGATCTCAATAAGTTTATCGGCGGCTTCTAGACAGTTCTTGAGAGACCTTAAAAGTGTGGTTCTGAACTCAATATCCTCCCTTGATAGTTTTGTCCTGTTTCTTTGTCTCCGCATTTTTTATGCTTTCTTGGTGCACCCCCCAGTGGTCTTTGTGTGCAGTCTTGTTGTAGTTAAGCCTTGATTGTTGTAGTTAATACTAGAGGGATTTGACCTCCAGGCCGACTGGCTGTGAGAATCAGCTGTGTCTGCAGTGGGAAAACTTCTGTCCTCTGGGGAGGTGCTAATCTAGCCTTTGCCTGAGGCTATCTGGCAAATGGCTCTGCGCAGGGCTTGGGCGGGGCAGGTCGCACGGGATCAACAGGGCGGGCGGAGGGAGCAGTTATGGCTGCTCTCAGTCCCGTTCCCAGAGGCTCTGCTTCTCAGAATCCCAGCAACCGCTGCAAACCTCGGAGAGAAAGCTGCCCTCGTGTTCTGACTGATGCCAGACAATCCCGCTTCTCCCGATTGAGTCTGAGTCCCTAGAGACTCGCCCAGATCTGGAGCTCAGAGTCTGAGACTCCCTCCCGATTGAAAATGACAACCGTGCCCTCAGCCACCAGCCCGCTCCACGAGCACCTCCGTACCTTTGTATTTTCCACATTGCGCCTCCTCTGAGCCTCGGTATATTGTTCTCTTTCCTTCTAGTTGAAGAATCTCTCCTCAGCCAGCCTTCCTGTGGTTCTGGGTGATGTCCGTCTTGTCTTTTAGTTGTATTTTTGAAGTGGTTGTTCGAGGCAGCAAACTCCGGTGTTTACCTATGCCGCCATCTTGGTTTTCCTCTATTCTCAGGCAACTTGTTTCATTGATTTTAGCACTAATTCTCTTGCTGCAGAAAATAGAAATCATCACTGAGAAAGATGGTGTTTCTTCTATGAGTCTTCCTAATGTCAGCCTCAGGCTATGAGATGACAGAGAAGCTCTCTTCCAGCAGAGATGTCTTTCTCTTGCTGTGCCTGAGTGTCACACCTCACCAGCCCACCACTCTCCTCAAACAGACACTTCTGGAGAAGGCCCACTAAGCAGACAGTGTGGTACCTGACTCTGAGGTTGGTGATTCAATCTCCTGGCCTTTTTATAACTGAAGACTCCATATAAGTGATTGCAATTAGGTCGTTGTTTTAATCTCCATGGAAACATGTATTTTGCTAATACCAGGGCATTCTTTTCTTTTCTTTTCTTTCCTTCCTTCCTTCCTTCCTTCCTTCCTTCCTTCCTTTCTCTCTCTCTCTCTCTCTCTCTCTCTCTCTCTCTCTCTCTCTCTCTTTCTTTCTTCTTTCGAACAGTATTACCTTCAGGACTCATATTTATGATGACTAATTTAAAACAGACCCTTATTTACCCAGGACAGGTTTAGATACTATTGAAATCTGGTTGGTATTAGGTATGATACCTGTTAGTTAGTTTCAGTGAATGAAAGAAAACAAAGTGAATTTTTTGAGGGGCACAAAACATATATGCCTTATGCATTTGGATAAATGGAAGTCAACATTGGTTTAAAATTAGGCAAGTTACTTAATGCATCTCTGGGCTCCAGGCTTCCCCAATCCCCTAGCTGGGTTGATCTGGTATTTGAAGGTAAGTGATCCTGACACTTGTGGAAAGAATGTCTTGCTTACATTATACATGTGTCCCAGAGCCTTCCCACCTTGCTTTAGCAAGGCAGCCATTCCTCTGGTTTCTTCCTTAAAAAATATTTGCAACAGAAACTCCCTCTTTGTAACTGCTTTTCATCTTTAGGAGATGATGTAATCCTGAGGAAGGCTTTGTTGTTCTGTTAGTGAGAGTTGGTTCAGGGAAGATCTATAGAGAGATGTCCATGCATGATCCTCGCAATTATGTGACTGATGGAATGAAGAGCACACAGCCTTGTCCTTGGAAAAGAAGGGGAAGTAGTCCTGCACCTTGGTTTTCTTACCAAAGAGTGTATGGCTATCCTGGAACTATAGCAAGTCTGCTGGGTTTGCAGCCACAACTCATTCAAGTCCTGAATGTGCTGTTGACCAGCTCAGTGATTTGGGTCAAGTCACCAAGTTGCCCTAAGTGGCAAGGTCTTTATTATTATTATTATTATTATTATTATTATTACATTTCACTATTAACCATCTCATAGTTGTGAGAATTAGATGAGACCATGCATAAAAGGGAGATGCAGATGGAAGTGGTTATTATTATTACTACAAGCTCTTTATAACTTGAATTAATTTTTTTATCTTAAGATATATTTCTTTATTTTGCTGGTGGTAGCAGAAACAGTTAATGGATAAGTGGGCCTTCAATTACAGTCTTTTCTTGGGACTAACCCAAACCTAAATCCCTGCAATATATCTCTACACTACAGGCATTAGAAAAGATATAAAAAAATCCTACCAGTAAACCACAGCATCCCTGGCATGCACAACCCGTGGTCTGCCAAATCTGGACTTATCTGAATAGCATTTCTTTTAGACTTAAAGAATAGATGAATCTAAATGGAAAAAAAAAGAATTCTTTCAGTTGGAGCCTATGATGAATGTTTTTTATTTTATTATTTTCCTTTTCAAGTTACTTCTAAAAAGAGGCAAGTGGTACTTAATAAAGCTTCCCACTTTCGCTCAATAACTTAGCTACTGGTCCAGGTCTGTGACTATAATCTTTAATTGATGGATGCTTGGTTTCCATCTATCAGTAGCTTGTCTAAGGGAAATTATATTTAGGAACAATTATCTAAGAGACATGTTCCCTGCCTACCCACTTGGGTATTTTATCTTTGGATTTAGTTAGTTGACTAAAGGCATATGCTACTTTAGCTTCTAAAGAATGAATGCCCTTCCCTGAACAGTACTAATACATTATGTCCTCAGCTACTTTTAAAAATTGTTGCAAGAAAAAGCCTATGGAACCAAGGTTTTATTTTAGTTAAAATGCTCCTGAGGACATTGTCCAGGTCAGTATCCCCAATAGTGTATAAAGTCACACATGAGAGATTTCAATCACAGGAAAAGCTTTGTCTTCCCCCAGGTACCCTTTTTAACAACGAGACCTATATAATTGCTTGGTGTGCTTGCTTGTCATTCTAGTTTTTGAGAAGCTTGGAGCAAAATTTGAAGCTCAATAATGACATTAATATTTACTTTATTTTTTGAATTTTTATTTTTTGTTAATCTTTACCCAAAGATATTTTTTCCCATTGAATTTTTAGAGAGAGTGAAAGAGAGAGGGAGGGAGGGGGTGAGGGAGGAAGAGAGAGAGAGAGAGAGAGAGAGAGAGAGAGAGAGAGAGAGAGAAACATTGAAACATTGATGTGAGCAAGACACATTGATTGGTTGCTTCTTACACATGCCTGACCAGGCTAGAAATTGAACCTGCAACCCAGGTATGTGTCCTTGATCAGGACTCAAACCAGGGAACCTTTGGTGCATGGGTTTAGTGCTCTAACCACTGAACATAATGGCTGGGGAGGCATGAATGTTTACTTGAATAGCTAGATTATTTACATGTTTTTAACCTTGCTAGATTGTTATTCACATTTAAGAAAATTCTTTATTGTTTAAAGTATTACGTATGTCTCCTTTTCCTCCCATTGACCTCTTCCTGCCCATTACCATCTCCCAGCACATGCCCTCACCCTCCTAGTGTCTATGTCCATTGGTTATGCTTATATGCATGCATCCAAGCCCTGTGCTTGATCTCTTACCATCTCCCCCTAGGCAACCCTCCCCACCACCCTCTTCCTTCCCTCTGAGGTTTGACAGTCTGTTCGATGCTTCTCTGTCTCTGGATCTATTTTTGTTCATCAGTTTATGTTGTTCATTATATTCCACAAATGAGTGAGATCATGTGATATTTATCTTTCTCCAACGGGCTTATTTCACTTAGCATAATGCTCTCCATGTCCATCCATGCTGCTGTTTTGAATGGTTAGAGTTCTTTCTTTTATACAGCAGCATAGTATTCCATTGTGTAGATGTACCACTGTTTTTTAATCCACTCATCTGCTGATGAGCACTTAGGCTGTTTACAAATTGTAGCTATTATAAATTGTGCTGCTATGAACATAGGGGTGCATATATCCTTTCTGATTGGTGTTTCTGATTTCTTGGGATATGTCCCTAGAAGTGGGATTACTGGGTCAAATGGGAGTTCCATTTTTAATTTTTTGAGGAAACGCCATACTGTTTTCCACAGTGGCTGTACCAGTCTGCATTCCCACCAGCAATGCACGAGGGTTCCTTTTTCTCCACATCCTCTCCAGCACTTGTCGTTTGTTGATTTGTTTATAATAGCCATTCTGACAGGTGTGAGATGATACCTCATCATCATTTTGATTTGCATCTCTTGGATGACTAGTGACTTTGAGCATGTTTTTATATGTCTCTTGGCTTTCCTTATGTCCACTTTTGAAAAGTGTCTATTTAGGTCCTTTGCCCATTTTTTGATTGGATTGTTTATCTTCCTTTTGTTAAGATGTATGAGTTCCCTATAAATGTTGGAGATTAAACCCTTATCGGAGATAACATTGGCAAATATGTTCTCCCATGTAGTGGGCTTTCTTGTTGTTTTGTTGATGGTTTCTTTTGCTGTGCAGAAGCTTTTTATTTTGATGTAGTCCCATTTGTTTATTTTCTCCTTAGTTTCCTTTGCCCTGGGAGCTGTATCAGTAAAGATATTGTTACGATATATGTCTGATATTTTGGTGCCTGTGGATTCTTCTAAGATTTTTATGGCTTCCTGTTTTACGTTTAAGTCCTTTATCCACTTTGAGTTTATTTTTGTGTATGGTGTAAGTTGGTGGTCTAGTTACATTTTTTTGCATGTATCTGTCCAATTTTCCCAACATCATTTATTGAAGATACTGTCTTAACTCTATTGTATGCTCTTACCTCCTTTGTCAAATGTTATTCACATTTTTTGTTGTAAGCTATGCTATTTCAAATTATTTTTAGAAAGAAGCATGCTTATGAAGAGAAACAAAATAGTAGCTATTAATAATAATAGGACTTAAAGAAGAAAAGGAGAAGAGGAAAAGGGAAAAGGACCATCACCCTTATTACCATTATCATAGATGGGTGCTATAATTACTTTAAAAAATATTTTTATTGATTTCAGAGAGGAAGGGAGAAGAAGAGAGAGATAGAAACATTAATGATGAGAGAGAATAATAGATGGGCTGCCTCCTGCACGTCCCCTACTGGGGATCAAGCCTGTAACCAGGGCATGTGCCCTTGACCAGAATCAAACCTGGCACCCTTCAGTCTACAGGCTGATGCTCTATCCACTGAGCTAAATCAGCTAGAGCTAAAATTACTTTTAATGTAGGAAAAGAAATTAATAGTTATTTTTACTTCTATTAAAATGTTTTTTTAATTATGAAACATTTTAAGCATCATAGAAATATGTAAAAAATATAACATGCACCAATGTGCCCACCACCCAAATTTCATAAATATTAATATTTCCCATATTTTCTTTAGGTAAAACATTTTAAAGTGATAAAAGGTATAGATATAACCAAATACCTCCTTTTAGCCTTCCTATTTTTTGTCTTCATTTCTATCTGGGCACTTATATATTACTGCGTGTATCAGTTTGCAATTCGTTTCTTTTCTTCCAGCAAGGTTTTTAATTTTTTCCCCCATGTAAATCAACTTACGTTAATTGCTAAATTCTTTTGTATGATTACACCACAATGTATTTATTTTCTTTACTGGGAACATTTAGGTTTTTTCCAATTTTCCTTCTATGGCAAACAATGCTGCCTTGCTCATGTTTCTATGTACACAAATGAGAGCATTTCTGTAGGGTATATGCCTTGGAGGTGAATTGCTGGGTCATAGGTCTTCATTAATTAATTGATTTAGTCAGCAAATAATCCAGTGCCTACTATGGGCCACATACCTTTCTAGGCAATTGATGATGCAGCGTTGAATAAGATGGTCAAAATTCTTGTTTTCATGAAGCTTATATTCTGAGGGTGCAGTGGGTGAAAAGATAGACAATAAACACAATAAATCAACAAAATACAAGTATGTTAGACAGTGACAAATTCTCTGGAGGAATACAAGTAGAGCAGGTGATAAGAAGTATATATGTGAAATTTGCAACTTTATATAAGATGGCAAAGGTGATCTCATTATGGTTTTAATTTTCAGATCTTATACTATGAGTGATAAGGAGCAGCCTTTCATATGTTTAAAACTTATAGAATTTCTCTATTACCCACTGTTGATTTAAATCCTTTAAATTAAAATGCTCCTTAAATATGTACAAATAAAACTAGGCATAAACTTATGCTTAGCTCTTCTAGCTTGTAGTTCTTATCAAAACAAATGTACAAATTACCAACAAGAAACTTTAAATTATCATAAGTAAGTTAATGTACACAATGTTAGCAACTATGGCTTAGGTCCTCTTGGGTTTGGTCTGCCTTTCCCACTGGGTGCCATGAGATGATGCAATCCTCTCACCACTCTTTTCTTTCTGAAGCACCGAAACACCTTTGTTCCTCTGGCTACTGTAAAGTCATCTGGCCCACACTTAGTGCAAAGCCTCATTTACCTCTTCTGTCTACCTCTGTTCAGTACTAATTAGCTGGAGACGATTAAAGTGGGACTACTTGGCACTGATCTGGTTGCAAATACCAAGACAAACAGGATCTTTAGGGCTGGCATTTGATTTTCAGGTGGTCACCCAGATAAATCAGAATATGCTTACTGAAATCAATACCTCAAGTTAATAAATTCTCAGTAATATATTCCAACTGAGAATATGCAGGTCTCTCCAAATGAAATACTAACATGAAATACAATGATTTTTTTGAGGGGTATATAGTTACCCAGATGAGGCACATGTACAGGGGTGGGCAAAAGTAGGTTCATAGTTGTAATACAAATAAATAATACAATAATTAATAAAGAATAAAAGAATATTAGATAACATGTTTAAGTAAAACTGCTTCTGCTTCTGTAAACTGCTTTTTTTGCAAACCAGGTTCCTCATTCCAAACCTTGGGATGTAATCAATACCTATGTGATCTTTGCCTATATACATTTGGTGTTGGGGCTGGGGCGGGCACTATGAGATCTGGGAGAGCGAAATGCCCCCTCATAGTCCCGGATTTGCAATAAATGTGACTCTTTAATTTGAAAGAAAAAGAATAAAAGAATAAGCTCCATGTTTAATATTTGGAATCTTTACCCTTGGTTTGCCTAGTTTGGAATTGTACTCCACGTGCAGGTCAAATGGGCTCCCCTTTGTTCTAGAGAAGGACTAGCACAATTTGCTGTGCTGCCTTCATTCCATGATACTTACCAGACTTTCTTGTGTTTCCCTTTCCTCCAAGGTCCAGCTATGCAACAATAGTCCATTTTATTTTATTTTACTTATTTTATTTTATATGTTGTTTTGCTGAAACTCTCATATTTGTTTGTGCTTTTGTCATGTGGATGACATATTCGGTGGAACCGAAGGACTTGTATGCACGCATATAAGCACAACCAACAGATGCAAGACACTGGGGGCGAGGGGACGGGGACAAGTGCCAGGGGGTGGGGGGTCTGGGGGGAGGTCAGTGGGGAAAAAAAGAGAGACATATGTACTACTATTTGTAATACCTTAAACAATAAAAAATATTTAAAAAAATCATAGTTTCTTTCATTTCTGATTGCTGGTAGATTTGGATGTGGATTCCTAGGGGTGAAGGGCTAATGCAACTGCCCATCTGAATAGGAATCAACATTTTTGTTTCATTATTCAGGTCTTGAATAATCAAATATTCTTTTTGCCAAGTCAGGTTCATTATATAGATACTGAGAGCAGACTTTATAGTAATACATATTAATAATGTTGCTAGAAATGGCTTTATTGAGAATATATTACTTGCCTGTTAAATGTTAATACAACTAAAAATTAGCACAATTAGGGAATTTTGCTCAAGTAAAGATGTGAAGTTTTACATTGAATGTATGTGTGTGCTCATGTACATGTGTATGTATATGGTTGAATCATGTGAAATTTCAGTTTCTATAGGTCAAAATGGACAAATGGAAGCAATATCATATAGCTCATGTATGTATTTATATATATATTTCAGAGTTCAGTTGCCTTTCCAAAGCAGTAACAAAGATTGTAATGTCTAGTTTTCTTTGCTTAAAAAACAATCCAGTCACCCGGGTCCTAAAACAAAATTTCTTTACATAAAATATTTTAATCTTGCGAGGTAAGGTGGGCAATACACTGCAATCCGAATGTCCTAACTTACAGAAAACCTGGGATGCCTTTGTCCTTCATGCAGCTAAACGCTTTCAGGGCTCAGGGCTCGTTTAGCCATACAGGCGGCAATCACCATTGTAGCCCGCAGTGAAGGTACTTTCCTCTGAACAGTGATTTTTCCTTTGCTGCATATATCAGTAAATAATTCTGTATTACCTCCTTTCCAAATACATTGTAAACTCCTTGGGAACTCCTTGACTCTCTGACCACATGGTATTTGTGGATTTGTCTGAGCATTTGATTTGAAGAGCATTCTGAATAGGTTTTAATAATTTAAGTTGGTGGAGTAAGAAGGAAATACTTTCAGAGGACTAGGAATGTTGCATCTTGGCCCATCAATCAAGAATCGTCCTGCTTTCAAGGAATTTACAGTCTCCTTTGGGAGACAATGCAGAAACTCAGAAAGGGTTTAGTGAGGCAAACTCATCTGTATTTTAGATTCTCTTAACTGTTCTATTCCAGACTAATGGGTCTGTGTTGGCTAAATGAGCACAGAGATCTTGACCTATTGATTTTAGTATGACAGCAATATACCTTTAGGTGATAAATAATTAAAGTCATCCAGTTATCTTCTGGTTTGTGCACTTATATTGATGACAGGGTGGCATTTTCCTCAATGGACTACTTTAAACACATATGTGAATAACCTAAAAGTGTACAAATCAGATTTTTACTATGTCCTAATGTCCACCAACACCATCTTCACCAAAATGCCCCCATATCTCAAAAGTCAATGACACTTTTTATCACAGCTCAGAAAAGACCTCCAGGTAATTAATGACAGCACCTCAGACAACAACTTTTCCCCCTTTCATCTTTTCTATTTTTGTGAGAGAAGTCAGTGCCCTAAAGGAGAAGAAAGTTAATGGTTCATGGATAGGACCATCAATGCTCATGGACAGACACCTAATCCGAACGTAACCAAAAAAGTCAATATTTACCTGTACCTTATCAGGATGGAAATGTCAAACCGAGGAAGACACACAAACAAGTTTCCAACTGATTTCTCATTCCGATGCTCTGGTGTTCAAAGCTGTGTGGCAGAGTTTGAACATCAGATAAGACAAAACGACCTTTGGGGAAAAAAATGACAACACCTGCAGCTGCGGAGACCACAGTTTATGAGAGGCAAACAGTTACGGGAGATGCATTCTAATCTTTCCTAGCACGTTTC
This sequence comes from Myotis yumanensis, assembly GCF_028538775.1. NCBI lineage: Eukaryota > Metazoa > Chordata > Mammalia > Chiroptera > Vespertilionidae > Myotis > Myotis yumanensis. Next base: position 46,473,633 of record NW_027223760.1, on the reverse strand, counting down.
CTTGGTCACCTTCCCTCCTGCGTGATGCTAGCACTTGGATATTACTCCCAGCAGGAAGCCTTTAAGATACAGCAACTTGCTGAGTAAAACCATAATTTGTTGCCACCCAAGACAATCGACACAAATTGTTTGCATCCTAAATCTGCCATGGCTGGGTGTAGACACATCAAGCATGACTAGATGGGCTGGGGATCTGCAGGACAGGAGTTCCACTGAAGCTATGGCCAGTTAATGTATAGAACAGAGGTTTCCAGATACTTAAGAACTTCAGAACCCTTTCAGAATCCCATCTCATACCACAGGACTCTAGCTGACCTCACCCATGTAATTGCTGTTGAAAGTTGTATTTTGTTAAAAACAACAACAAGGTTACATTGGAAAAAACCTGTAATGATACTCACATTTAATGAGATGTTTGAACTTGTCTGTCATCATTGAAACATTCGGTTATGGAAAAAAGGAAATAGTGTAAGAAAGAAAGAGGGTGACTTAAATGCTAAATATGCATTGTTATGAACTGACTTTTTAAGGAGTCGTGGGTGGGCTTGGCATTTCATGGAGCGTGGAGATCTGAAATTGCTGGGAGAGATAACATGATTTCATTTAGAAATCCAACTGGAAGGGATCTGCGTGAACTAGATTCACAGAGCAATGAGGCCTAAGAGTTCACCAAGGCAGAGGGACCAATCATTCCAAGCTAACCGTTCATATAATAAGGCGCTTGTTACACGTACAGATTCTCATGACCTTTCCCTTGAAGATTCTGATTCAGGGAGACTGTGGTGGGGCCTGGGAACCTGTATTTAAAAAAAAGAGTGCAGGGGGATTTTACCATCAGATTTGGAAACGTTGCTCTATAGCACCGTCCAAAATGCAGGTTACAGAGCACATTCTCAGTGGTGGGATGAATGAATGAAAGAAAGCGAAGTGAGTATGCCAGAAAGGCAGTCTCAGCCCCTCACTTTGTTGCATGCTTAGTGTTCCGGGGCTCTTGGCCTTGCACAGCCAACTCTCAGTCATGGGAGGAGTGACCTTCCGAAGCAGAGGATAGAGGTTAAGTTTTTGAATGTCACCTGGAGTAATACTCCTCCCCACTTGTCTTTTGTTGGAATGTCATAGTGACATACACACAAAAAGACTATGTCCTAAAAGAGGAATGAATGCTAAGTGCTATAAACAGAAATAAATTAAGTCTCCACTAGGAAGAATTCTTTTTTGTGTTTCCTTCCATAAAAGGTCCCACCAGGGACCACCTTCTTCTTTAGCCTGTTCATAAAGGCACAGAGGAGAAGTGGTGGTGAGAGCAGCATTCTGATCTCCATGTGGACACTGTAGCTAATAATTTCTGTACTATCCCAAAGCAACCTCGTTCTTCCTGTTCCGAAACTGTATGTCACATTAACGTTGCGACGGTCCCCAGGAGAATCATTTTGTAAGCTCTCCCTCCACACAGTTTATAATACCTTGTTACAATAAAAGCCTCAGAGATACAGGAGCTGAGGGAATGGACTAGAAGTGAGAGAAGGAAGGTGGAACCTGTGCTTTTATTCCACGGTAAGGTCCTCTGGTGGAGCTGGGGCACACGGCAGGTTATGGGACTGGACTAAAAAGACCCAGTCATCTTTTTTGTTCAATTTCTATATCTGCCTCTCATCTTTATGAGGCTAATTTTTACTCAGGAGAGGCTAGACAACACAGGACAAAAAGACCTACAGTGAATTTGTTGAAACTTGGCATACTCTGTCTTTGTGACTTACTGGAAGATTTAGTGAGTGTTTTGGGGGAGAAGGCAACAAGGCCAAATTAAAGAAGTTTGATGATCCAGTAGTGGTTCTTAAACTTTGTTGCCTATTAGAATCACCTGGGCAAGTTAAAAAATCCAAGTACCAGGCCTTGCCCCATACCAATTCAGTTAAAGTATCTAGGGATCCAAGCCTTACTTAAAAAAAAAAATCCTAGGTAATTTCAATGTGCAGCCCAATTTGAAAGCTAGTGATTTCTAGACTGATCACATACTCTAGAGCTTTCCTAGTTATATGTTATTCCCTCTGCCTGGAATGGCCCTTCATCCCTTCTTTGGGTGCAGACCCACTCACCTTTAAAATTTACAAAGACTATACCTTTCATTGACAGGGTTTACTCATTCATTTACTCAACAAATATTCACTGAAATGTTTCCCCCTCCATGGCAACAGCACTCAGTGATGACACAATACATTTTCATTATTATTTATTATTATTTTTCCTGTACAGACTGAGTTCTCTGAAGCCAGGGATCATGCTTCCTGAAACCGAGGTGAAATTGAGAAGCAAAGAGAGATTCCTTCTTCTTTCCCTGTATCTCCCCTGACAAACTTAAGCTCGATTCTGTGCAAGGAGATCTTGCCTGGAAGTTTATCTCTCTCTCATTAACTTTGGACGGGAGTCCCTTCCCCAGCGATGAAGCTGAGGAAAGGAAAGGTCCTCAAGCCTCAGAAACTAGTACCATTTTCCTTTAAAACTCATTGCTTTGTTGTGCATAGATATAGTGGGTTAATTTGTATTTTAGAGACTTCTTACCTGAAAGAAGTTATCTAATTTTTTTTTTTTCTAAATCAGATCCTGAGACAAGGATTTTGGAGCAGGTAGTTTATTTTTGAAGTGGTTCCAGGAAGCACATTGAGGGAGAAGGGCTATGAGAAAGAGATGGGAGGAAAGTCACTATAGAGGGCTTTCAGAAGGGGTTACCCTGTGGGCAGCTGGGACTCAATCCTGCCAGGCACCCTCTAAGAGACTGCATAGTCCCAGCAAGGGGCAAGGAAGCTGGGGCATTTACCCACATCCTGTGCAGCTCATGGGTGCAGGGTTAGCCCTGAAGGAAGGCACTCCCCACCACTTCTAGCTTATTCCAGGGGTGGGCAGAGCATGCTCCTGCAGGCAGAGGAAGTCCACAGGCAAAGAGGTACAGATGCTTGAAGTAGGAACCCATTGGTTCGTTAAGGGAACTGTCCACTACTGATACAGACAGCCAAAGCTACAGGAGAGGATATCAGTGGGGCACCGAATATCTGCTGAGAAGATGTGGTTTTCAGTTTTGAGGAAGCTGGACTCAAGTTCTCTAACATTGTAACTCACTCTGTTAGGTACCATGAAAACAGTTCTTTAATGCTTTGGGCTTTTTGTGGCCAATTCCTGCTTATCCTCTAAGTTCTCATCTTAGAACCATCCAGTCAGAACTTAATTTATTCTTACAATTCTACAGCAGCTGCTCTTAGATGCCCTTACCACTGTCTTCTGGTGGTCTATTAGGAGCATACCTGAAAGTATGCTCTATCCTCCCCTCCCCCAACCCAAATCTCCCAATAAGCCATAGCAGAACGTTGGTATAATTTAGTTCCACCTGTAGCATTCTCACCCTTAGCCCAAGGTACTTATTTTCTAGTAAGGGATGTGTGTCTGTGGTGGGGGTGAGGGTGGGTGTTTAAACATGGCCATAAGGCCATATGGTGGCTTCCATTGAGGTTCAGCCATGTCCTGGGCATGTTATAATTACTGGTTGGCAGGGCATGTCTGAAGTATTTTTGTAAAAGGACTGGAGATCATCCTGGGAGATTATTATAAGGAATGAAGAAGCCAGGGGTGATGGCTTGCTCTGGTAACAAGCCTTAGTCATCAGAGGAGAGGGGCTATTCTGAGAATGGTATGGTGTCTATGACTCAAATTTGTCTCTAGTCCTGGCCTCCCTTTAGATCATGTCTCAGCCCTTCAGAGAGTTGGGGTGAAAGCTATAAATGACAAGGAAAAGAGTTGTTTTGCTAAACTCTATTGGACACTGGAGGTACAAGCAAGATCACTTAGGGACCCCTCTAATAGAATATAATGTAAGAGAGAGAGAGAGAGAGAACTTCTCTTTCAGCTCTAACAGTGTCCAAGGAATGATTGGAAAAGGGCAGGAAGAAAGTAGAAGGCACATGGTATCTGACAAGGCTTGCTCCTTACCACAGGTAAGATGCCCCAGGGACTTACTAGAGTTGCTTGGGCAGTGCTTGATTGATGGGTGTGTCCCGATCAATGCAACCTCATTGGTTCCCATAGGCTTGTGCTTGTGAGGACTGAGCAAACTCTAGCCGCAGGAGAAACATCCTCCTTGATACTGGTGAATTCTTACATTTCTTTCCACAATCAAGTTTAGGAGAATTATATACTGCCTGGGCCATAATAGGTGCTCAATAATTTCTATGGACTGAAAAAGCTTTACTCACCTTTGATAAACATCAAGAATGAGTAAGAATTGGAGAACTGATCCATAGTGAAATCCAAATCCCCTGGTGGCGGGGTGGTGGTGGTGAGGGATCCATTGATTATTTATTAATGTCTTACAGAAATAAAAGCGTGCAATAAGAAAACATGATTTCATTCATATGTGGAATATAATGAACAAAATAAACTGATGAACAAAATAGATCCAGAGACATGGAAGCATGGCACAGACTGATGAATCTCAAAGGGAAGGCAGGGGTGGTTGGTGGCAGGGAGAGACTAATCGGGGAATGTATGTACACATATACACATTAACAATAGTATTGTAAAGGCCTGGGAGGGGTGGGTGCTGGGTGGAGGGGGTCAATGGGAAAAAAAGGGAAATCTGTAATATTTTCAAAAATAAAGATAAATTTAAAAAAACTTGCCTCACTGGCCAGCATGGCTCAGTGGTTGAGCATTGACCTATGAACCAGGAGGTCACAGGTTCAATTCCTGGTCAGGGCACATGCCTGGTTGCTGGCTTGATCCGCAGTGTGGGGTGTGAAGGAGGGAACCGATCCATGATTCTCTCTCATCATGGAAGTTTCTATCTTTCTCCCTCTCCCTTCCTCTCTGAAATCAATAAAAATATATTAAAAAACAAACAAACATAAAACTTGCCCATAAAGCAGATTCCTAAATAATTAATAATAATAAAAAACACATATCAAAGGCTTGAAAAAAGAAAACATATCTAAATGATTTTGTCACTATGAAAACTTCAGTGAAATCAAGTTACTACTGAAAAGTACTTTAACCAATCACTCTTGGTTTAGCATCATTTGCTAGCAGTATTTCTTGAGCACACTATTTAACATCTCTGAGCCTTGGTTATTCTGTAAAACAGAGATAATATTACCTACTTAATGATGCTCTTGAAAGTATTGAAGAAGATAATTTACATAAAGTGCTTAGTACAGTGACTGGAATATGACAAGCATCCTATATAATAAAAGCCTAATATGCTAAGTGTCTGGTTTCGGTTGTCCGTTCAACCAATCAAAGTGTAATATGCTAATGATATGCTAAGGTGGCTCAACCTCTTGCTATGACATGCACTGACCACCAGGGGGCAGACGCTCTGACTGGTAGGTGAGCTTGCTGCAAGGGTCTGGCCAATCGGGACTGAGTGAGACAGGCCAGATATGCCCTGGAGCCCTCCCATGGTCCCTCCCTGGCTGGTCAACCTCCTGCGTCCCTCCCTGGCCCTGATCGTGGATTGGTGGGGTCCCTCAGCCTAGCCGGCTCTCTGATATCCCCCGAGGGGTCCCGGGTGGCAAGAGGGTGCAGGCCAGACCGAGGGATCCCACTGGTGCATGAATTCGTGCACTGGGCCTCTAGTTTAATAATAATGATATGTTATCTATAATATAATAATAACAACAACAATAATAACATAATCTATGGCTATGCTGATAAGATCCTTCCAGGGAATTGCCTCTCCTTTTTTTAGTGTTGGTTTTCTAAGAATACATCTTTAATGTAACCTTCATAACTTAACTTTTTTTAAAAGCCTTGATACAGACTCTTGTATAAAGCTTCAAGAAGTTTAAATATGTTCTGTTTGTCCAGATTTTGGTTTTGTCTTATCTATTGTTGACTCCTTCAAAGACTATCAGCAGATTAGTGAGGCCTCATTTCCTTTTATATCAACTGGGTTGTCTTTTCTGCTTTTTGGTATCAGCTTTTGCTAGTTTGCATCTCTTTCAGGCTAAACCAGTACCTCAAACTAGGGTCTACAGTGTATTTCTCTTGGTATCTCCTGTAAGCTGCTTGAAGTGCATTTGCTGGAGCCGTGTGAAAGTGCATAGTTTCTAGAAGACAGAACTATGTTTAGCTTGAAGGTAGAGCTGTATTTTTCCTTCTTGGCAAACTCCTTTTCTTTGATGAAAGCCAAAACTTGAAGCTAGTGGTGACAGGTCAGGGTCCTAATTGCAGTGCTGTTAGAAATAAGGAGAGATGTTTATTGTTAATCAAGTAAAGAGCAAACCAGATTTCATCAGTGTAGTAAGATGAGCCCACTCAGTGGGCTGGTCTTATAAAATACTTTTTCTAGTGAGCCTGGGAAAACTGGTGAAGTGGTAATAATAAAAACAGCATATGGTCTTCACAGGAACTTTGTCATACATAAGCAATGTGCTGTGGGTGTGGTAATGAACATCAGGTGTATTTGGCTCAGGACTTCCAAACTTGGAGGAGAGGAATTTTGCTTTTTTTTTTTTTTTTGCACATATTGGAATGTGTTTTTACATTTCTGGTATTTAAAAAACATAACTTCAGAACGACGTTATTTTTTTTTATTCCTTATTTGGAAGCTATACTGGTCAGCATAAGAAAATACTTAACTTAAGATCTTCAAAGGAATGCTGTAGAGGTTTGGAAAGCATTTGGTTTGGCTTGAAGCAAGTTTGGCTAGTGAAGTGACAGGCACACGAGAAAGAACAACAGGTGAAAAAATGTAGAGTTTCTTTCATCTTTCAAAGGATTTTTTTTTTTTGATGAATTGAAACAGCCATGAAAATAAGCACTGGCCTTCGTGCCCAGTGGCCTACAAGTACTTAGAGTGGGCCAAATCAGAATCAGGCAGGCGCCTAATGAAAATCAGGCAGCAAGCCTAGGTCTAATTAAATATGTGCTGCCTCCCCCCACTTAAAAAAAACAACAACTCCCTTTGGCTTATTTTTTAACCAAAAAATCTGGTTTTGTGGTAGAGAGATATTTGCCTTCTTTGACTCAGATAGAATTGGTAATAACTAGCAAAGGCAAACAGTGGTATTAGTTATTGAGTAAAACCAATGAAAATTTTGGTTGGGTAAATAGATTTTCTTGCTGGCCTACTTCTTTTTAATACTGCATATGAAAATTATAATATTTTTTATAATTATGTTTCCAGACTAAATATCTCTTGAAGTGGTTGAATGCAAGTCAGAGACAAAAATTTTCATTTTGTTAGGGGCAAATATTGCATTTGGTTATAACGATGTTTTACAATAGCTTTTAAAGATGTTGAATGAGCTTCAGCAGTTTCGCAGACTGGTTTAAAGGAATCTTTGGGATCTGAGTCATGAACAGTCTCATGATTAAGATCACAAGATAGATGTCTCCATAGAGTTCTGCAAAACTTTCAAACATACTTGAGTAATATGAAATTGACATAAGACTAGAACATTCTCTCCAGGGTCCTGGTTTATCGAGTGGGTACAGAGGGCCTGGGACTGGATCACAGACTCCCGGTCCTTTAATTGGGGGACTTTTTTCTTGCCAGTACCTCCCATGAAGAAGTTACTGCTTAGTTATCATTTGAATACAAATAAAACTTTCATGTAATTTAGGGAGATAACATAATTTATGACAACACATTTATGAAGTCCTAGGAGATGCCTGCATTATAATAATTGGTGAGTCTGTTTTGTGTCTTTCTCCAAAGCCTCTGCTTAGGGAGCAACTTTTGCAGTCCACAGCAATGCCAGATTTGGAACAATTCTAGAGGCTTGTGTTTGGGGAGCAGCGTGGGTGAGAATCAGAGCTGCAGACGGTAGGACATTACATATATGTATGTAAAACGACAGCAAGGCAGTTGAATCCTGTGACAGTTCACTTGTTTTTAAGAGAAATATAAATGGCAGGTTTGCCCTCATGGCTCAGCCACTATCAAAGGATAGTCATCATCATCATCATCATCATCATCAACAACAACAACAAACCCTACAGATTCTAAGAAGGCTGGTACCCTGTTTTCCTTTTGAAATGCTCAATGCAAAGCTGCACAAAAAATTTCGGTGGGTTTGAGGATTTTGGAAGAAGCAAGAGGCAGGAACAGAAGCCCACGTGCTCTGTCTTTACTGGCTTTAATTGTTTTGGTTTCAAGCTTAGCAGCAAAATGTTCCTGCCAAATGAACGTCCCAGTGCATGGGATGTTTTCTGCTTTGCTTCAGTCAGGCGTTTGAAGAAAGGCCCTGGTTTGTATCAGTCAGGCATCATTTTAGTGTAAGAGAAAACATGCCCCTTGAAACAATTAAGGGATTGCAACGTATCATTAGAGTAAAGAATAGGTTGCAATGTGTATTTAGAATGGGTTTTTTAGAAATTAATTACTGGGGGAGGTCGCAAAATGCTTCACAGTTTTCTAATAATTAGAAACGATAATTGAACAATTAGACAGTGAAACATTTGCCAGTGCAATATATTTATCATTGTAGGAAGGGGTCGGCAAACTTTTTTGTAAAGAACCAGATAGTGAATATTTTAGGCATTGTGCCTTTGTAGTGTGAAAGCAGCCACAGACAATAAGTAAATGAATGAACGTGGCTGTGTCCCTATAAAACTTTGTGTATCATGTATTATATTTGATGCACGTTTAATGTGTCTCAATACCTTATTCTCCCTTTGATTTTTTTTAAACCATTGAAAAATTAAAAAAAATATTTTTTAGCTCTGGGTTGTATAAGAAACAGGCAACAAGTCTAATTTGGTCTAGGAGCTGTAGTTTGCTAACCCTCGTTTAGAGGAAAAGACCCTGTTATTATTCACACTCAGATGTCTGAGCATTATTTTAAAGAGTAATGCATTTTTTTCAACCCATAATTCTTTTATAATTTTGTTCCAATGATTATTGTTTTTAAAACACATTGAGCTGTTTGGGGACTGAAGCATAAAGGCTAGCTGAGTGGCACAAGGTTTGACAAATTAAATTCTGACTGTGTTCTTCTCGTTACGTTCCAGTCCCATTCACCAGTAAAAGGCACTGTGTCATTGCCTCGCTATGGCAGTGAATAAATCTGTATAATTTTACAAAAGACCAACTGCGTGGATGCTTTTGCTGCCCAAAGACTTGAGTGTTGAGCTCCTCTTTATAAAAGTTTCCATGACAATCTGGCCTGAGAGAATGACAGGTTTGCCCTCATGGGGAATTTCTCATTAAGGAAGCTTTTCTTTTACCAGGAAGCTTTATGGGGGCTTAATAGTGGGTCAAACAGAAAGGACCCCATAGGACCCTTTCATAAACCATACCTTACATCCACCCTGGCCTGAAAGAAAGCTTGTTTCCTCCTGTGTGTGTGGTGATGGGGGTGATGTTCAGATGCTGGGAGGTTAGAGAGGACCACCGTGCTACCCTGGGGTGCTTGCTTCCTAGTGGTAACCAAGAGACCCAGACACAAGCATGTGCTATTAGTATATGGGCTTTCTCTATTGAAATGCAGTGTGTGGAGTGGAGAAGCAGGTGGGTTCTGAGCTTGACTATCTGAGTCTTTGTCCTGGCGCAGCCATTTACTAGCTGTGTGACTTTCTCTGTGTCTCAGTTTCCTCCTCTGAAAAAGGGGCATGATAATATCCTTTAACCTTTTACATTTTTTTTTCCTCATTCATTACCTCTCCTTCATTCTACTGATCTATACCTTTCAGCCACCTTGTCCTAATGCCCATTTTGGATCTTGGCCTTTATTCTCTTCCCACCCACTGCACTTGGCTATACACTCAGTGATCTTCTGGGCCTAAACTGAGAAGTACTTGGCTCGTATATAAGAGGGAAGCGTATATTGCCATGTATGGATTTGGTTGGAAATCTACAGGTTTTTAGAGCAGATGTATAGTAAGCTGCTCACTGTGTGCCTCCAGTTGGGAAGTTGAAGGGGTAGAGCCAAATTGGGGGAAACTGGTAGTCTTCTGAACCTGGGATTTCTGTCTCATCATTCTTTAACAGGATCCCCAGAGACCTAGTTGACTGTCTGTGTTCTAAGGACCTTCAATAAATATTTTGTGCTTTACTGCATATAGGGTGTCTCCCCAAAATGTATATACACTCTTTGAACAATTACAAAGTCAGTGCTTATTAAATACATTTCTTTTTTAAAATTGAGCTGTCAGCTATTAAAGTGTGTATAGATTTTTTTGGGGAGACATCCTGTATACTGGGCTTGGGTTTCCTTTCCTGCCAATTGCTTTCTGGGTTGGAGGGAGAAGAAGCCTTAATTGTCGCAGTGCCCTACTTATTATTATATTTTAAATCCTCACTTGAATATATATATATATATATATATATATATATATATATATACACTTTTTCTATTGATTTTTAGAGAGTGGAAGGGGAGGGGGTGAGAGAGAAACATCAACATGAGAGAGACACAATTGGTTGCCTCCCGCACGAGCCCTGGGCCGGAATCGAATCTGTAATTCTGGTACATGCCTTTGACTGGAAATCAAACTTATGACCCTTTGGTCCACGGGCTGATGTTCTAACCACTGAGAAAAACTGGCCAGGGTGCAGTGCTCTATTTTAAATCTGGCTTAAGCATTGTTATCTTTCCTCTTGGGCCTGTTCTGCCTGTGCTCTGGAGTAGGGTGAGTATGGACAGTTGTTGAAAGAAGCTCTTATATTAATTACTATCCTGGATTTTTCAATTCCTGTTTTCTTGTGACATGCCAATAATTAATAAAAGTGACATGACAATTTTTTTGGACTACTCGATATACAGAAGGTATGATTTCTTTTTTATAGAGAGGATGCATTATATAAGTTATGGACAAAAGCAATTCTGAAACGTTTTGATGTGCTTGCATAAGGAAAGGCCATGTTGCATAAGGGTTACATGGGTCGTTTGCTCTTTTGGTTGACTCTGAAAAAGTATTTCTCAGTTCTATAAGAAAAAACACACACATTTAAATACCTGCTTATTCCTTAAAAACATACAATGTAGGCCTAGGTTCCTCCCCCACCCCCATTTCTTTCCTCCCTAGGTATCTATCTCATCCATGTGGGACACTCTCCTTGACTTCAAAGGGTACTTTATATATTCAAGAAATATCCAGAGAGTAGCAGGGAACGAGACTGTGCCCTAAATATAGTTTTATTTGATTGAAACCATTCATCTGAATGACATTCGCTATTGTGTTTACCAGCTCATGCTCTAGGACAGTGATGGCAAACCTATGACACGCGTGTCAGAGGTGACACGTGAACTCATTTTTTTGGTTGACTTTTCTTTGTTAAATGGCATTTAAATATATAAAATAAATATCAAAAATATAAGTCTTTGTTTTACTATGGTTGCAAATATTAAAAAATTTCTATATGTGACACGGCACCAGAGTTAAGTTAGGGTTTTTCAAAATGCTGACACGCCGAACTCAAAAGGTTCACCATCACTGCTCTAGGATCATGTAGAGTTTACATTCATTTATTGATGCATCTTTCTCTAGCATACCAGGTTCATACTGTGTGCAAAGGGTGAAACCAGGCCACATATTTAGACAACAAGGCACACAAACATCTGTTTCTGTTGTTTATTTCAAAGGTGAAATATTCTCTGCAATATTTTTAGTGTAGATTTTCTGGAGTACCATAGTGATTTCTTGATGATTTGGTTTGTTTTTTGTAAGGAAAGGAGAAAGAAGGAAAGTAGCATTTTTAGTGCTTATTACATGCTAGACATTGTACATACATGACTTCACTGAATCTTTGCATGAACCCATCAGCATAAGTACTCTTATTCCCTTATTATTACTGAGAAAACTGAGGTTTGGGGATTAAGTCACTTGCCTAAAGCCACATAGCTGGTAGGTTGCAGGAAGCTAGGATTCATAACCAGGTCTGTCTCTGTTCACTAGCCCAGACTGCCTCCCTTCAAGTAGAGATGGTTTTTGTTAACTGCTTGGCAGAAAATGCTCACTTGGGATGTAGAAAAGTGTCCTCCAAATCTATTTAACTTCAAAATATTTCAAAAATAGATGGAAAAGTATGCTGCCTTCCCAGAAAAAAAAAAGTAAATTACATAATTAAAGTATAATCACATGACTAAAATAAACTGTGCATATACAGTAGGTCCATATTCAGAGAATGACATTTAAAATGATTATTTCACAAAATGAATCAAATCCACAATCATTGTCAGAGTATGATATAATTTAATAAGTACAATGCAGACTGAAAAAAATGAATAGCTGCCTGCTTGGTTCTAAGTATAACAGTGATGAACATATTTTAGAATATTTTTTTAATTATAGAAAAATTGCCAACAAAGGAATAAGAACTCAGTGGTTCTTGCAAATGCTTAAGAGCAACCATAAATTCTTGCTGCAAAGCAGATACAAAACAGTCCTCATATTTGTGCCAGAATTTCCTTTTGGCTCAGATGACCTGATCTACAAAAGAAAAAACAGAGAGATTTGCTATTCTAAAAAGGTTTCCTGATATACTTAGGGGAAAAGTTGTAAAAGACATATGAATTCTTCTAAAACAGGTTATCTGTGGGTTATCTATCTTATTACTGCACAAAATTCTTTCACTTTTCTCAGTCTTGGTTTCTATTTTTGTCTGCAAATGGTAACAACTTCTCTAGGTTTTTGAGAGGGTCAAATGATATGTAAAAGTACTTGGAATGGTTCAAGTGTTATTCATATGGAATAATAAGTGCATGCAGAATTTTTTCAAAATTCTCCAATATATTTCCCCCCATGTAGTAATACAGTTTCTCCTGTATTGCCTTCCCTCCATTATCACCCCAGGGAGGAACAGGAGAATGCCACCTGGGGGACAGAGAGAATAAGAAAGCAATCTGGTTACATCCTTCAGGAAAAAGGGAGAAGTTGAAAATAATTCACATCTAGGAGGCAGAGGAAGATGAGAAGAAGGAAGGAACAAAGGAAGGAAAGACAGAGAGAAAGGGAGAAGAGCAAGAACTCAGTACTGTGTACTGACTCCATGCATGCAAACTCCCGTAGGGTGAGTAGAAACATCCAGAAAGGTTTTATGAGAACCTGGAATTCCCCTCTGTCTTGAGAAAATGAAAGCCTATGAGAGAACTTTTGAGATCAGCATGACCCTCCATGATGTACAAAGAGTAGAGCAGGATTGTGAGGAGAGAGTCTAAAAAATGGTCCTGAGATGGTAGTTCTAGCTGTCCAGGGCCTGTGAAAAGTATATACAGGATCCAGAAGTCCTCATGAACCAAAGGGAGAAATATTTGAGAGAACTGGTAGACTAGCATAGGTCCAAAATACTCGGCCACTCATTAGACAGATGAACATAGAAAGCTAGGTAATACCAACTATTGGTGAGGGAGCTGGGGAACCCTCTTGGATTGTTAGTGGAAGGCTAACCTGGTACATCTATTCTGGGGAGTTATCTGGCAGTGCTTAGAGAAATCTGGTCACAATCACTAAGATCCCCACTCCTGGGTATATCCTGTAGAGCCACCCCTACATGGGACTATAAGGGAACATGTATGAGTATGTTTATTGATGCTCTATTTGGAAGGCAGAAAGTTGGAAGCAATTGAGATGTGCATTGCTAGGAGGATAAATTAGTCAATTGTGGGATATCCATACATAGCAGAATTCTATGTACCCCTTAGAATTAATTATCTAGATGTACATAAAGCAACATGGATAGATCTTAAAAACATATGTTGAATGAAAAGAGAAAAAATATTTTATAGCACAATTATATGTATATAAATTAAACACACACAACAACATATTTTTCAAAGATACAAACACACCTAAATACATTTATGTTTTATAAACATTAGTGTGGATGCCTTTAGCAAAGAGGTGAATGGAAGTTAGGATGAGAAGGTAAGGGGAAATAATAAAATTAATAAAATACGACATAGGCCTTGTGAGGTTGGATGATGGTGTAACATGAGTAAGACGTATGATTAACTCAACTCTGAACCTTAGGTTAAAAAGAAGAAGCTGCAGTTCGTATTTCTGAATTGTGCTGAATACATAATGTGGTGGTATACTGTGATGATTATATTCAGAAGTGGTCCTGCAGGGAGTGACCAGCCTCTATAAGTAAGCAACTCATCCACATCACATAAACAGATGATTTTAGGACTAGGATGGAATTTAGAAAATTGCTTCTTATTTAGTTCTCTGATGCCCTGGAAGATGAAACATTCACCCCTTGAGATTAATTTTTCACTGACTGATCAAACTCAATGTACTGTTTATGTTCTCTGTAACAGGAATTTTAAAGTACATAAATTTTTAAGCAAGAGTCTGATATCCAAAAAGATACATTACTTTCATCTGAAGTAATTTGAAGTTCAACTGGGTGAAATACCGCTACTATTTAAGCTCCTTATTTATAAAATAAGGATCCAGTTAATCAGATTTATAGTGTGAAGTCAGAACTCTCTCTCTCTGATGATTAGAGAAGGTAGTCTAATGTTCTTAAAATAGTCTCCTCTATGGTCTTCATTATTCACTAGCTGCATGTTGGCTAGCCCTTGACCTTTCTAGATCTCGGTTTCCTCATCTGGAAAATGATTGGACTAGTTTATTGCTCCATAAAAGTTCTATGATTTCACAATAACAAAACCAAAAAAAGACAATTAAAATTCTACTGAATAGGAAGTCATCCCTGCTGTGTTATTAATAGCTTATCAGGGGTTACCTTAAGGCCATGAGAAGTTGACAAGCACTAATTTTAAAGGTCAGGGTAAGTTAAATTTTAAATCCACACTGTTATCTTTGAGTCATTCACTGTTTTTCAGAATCAGGTATTTCTAAAATTCCATTGAATTATTAAGAATAGAATTATATGTTGGTGCCTTAGTATAATCCTGTTATCAGAATCCATGATTCTAGATGATTTTAGAAGTAAAATTATTACTACAAGTTTCTTCGGGTGTTTCCAGTATAAAGATAATTTGGGTGGTGTGCAAGATGACCCTGCAATATAATAATGAATAGTAATACAATAATAATAATAGTAATAAATACTTTATAACTTTTGCATAGACACTATGCTAAGTACTTTCCAAATGTTAATTCAGTTCATTTTCACAAATCTGTGGCATAGGTAGTATTATTATGTCCTTTTATGTAGGGGGAAAATGAGTCACAGAGAAGTTAAATAAATTGCTTAGTTTCATAGCTAGAAAGTTGGAGAGATGAGATTTGAACCCAGACTGCTTAGCTCAAGAGTCCATGCTTTTAACTAGTAGGCATACTATCTCGCCAATATACAGTATAGTGAAGTTCCAATTTACACTACATTTTGTTACTATACTAGCGATTTTTTCTGAACTGTATGTTTTGAATAAAGTTTCCATTACTCTATCAATAGCCAATTTCTAGAGAAAAATAATCAGAAAAAAACTGGCTTGGCTTCCTTACTCAGATTTTTCCTTCAACCCTACCTCTTACAACAATAGTCTATCTAATATTTATTCAGTTCCTCCTTTGTACCTCACTAAGTGCTTTGTGTTTATTAGCTTGTTTATTCCTCATGGCCTATATGAGGTTTGCATGATTGTTAGCCCCATCTTACTGATGAGCAAGCTGAAGCTTATGGGGGATATGTAGTTTGCATGTGGTCATATATCCAGCGAGCATCCAAGGAGCAGCCTTTAGCACCAGTGCTAAACCCTTGCAGGATTGCTTTTTAAAAAAAATATTTTTATTGATTTTAGAGAGAGGAATAGAGAAATGCAAACATTGATCAGCTGTGCACACCCCTCACTGGATTGACTAAGAATTGAACCATGACCTCCTGGAACCCGTGACTTCCTGGTTCATGGTCCTATGCTCAATCTCTGAGCCACACCACCTGGGCCTTGCAGCATTGCTTTTAATGATGCTTAACATTCACAGGCTTGGGTTTTTCCATTTCTAAAGTAAGGTGCTCAGATGTCTGCTAATATAATAGCCAACATTACTTCTTTATGATGAGTCTATTATTTCTAATGGTCATGGTTTCACACTTAGTACTGGCTAAAGTAGAATTTTAAACCAGGCTTAAAAATTTTGTCTCTTGTTGGCTGTGGTAAATCACAAACATTGAACATATTAACACAACAAACATACACAGAAAACTGCATTTTTATTCATTTCCCAGAAACCACTTAAAATCAAGCATTGTTATCATCCTATATAATAAAACCCTAACATGCAAATTGACCAAACAGTGGAACCACTGGTCGCTATGATGCGCACTGACCACCAGGAGGCCGATGTTCAGCACAGGAGCTGCCCCTGGTGGTCAGTGCACTTCCACAGGGGGAGCGTCACTCATCCAGAAGCCCGGCTGATGCTGGTGAGGCTGGCGAGTGCAGCGGTGGTGGTGGAAGCCTCTCCCGCCTCCATGGCAGCGCTAAGGACCCCTCTGGGGAAGTCTGACTGCCAGCTTAGGCCCACTCCCCTAACCCAGCAGTTGGACATCCCCTGAGGGGTCCCATACTATGAGAGGGTGCAGGTGGGACTGAGGGAACTCCCCTCGCCCCTCCAGTGCTTGAATGTCATGCACCGGGCCTCTAGTTTATATTATGAAGGCTTTCCTCTCATTAATAAAGCAATTTTTAAAATAGTAAATTTTTCTTTAAAAATGATAGTATTTTATATTAGGGGAGGAACTGTTGTGTTAGACCAGATGAAGTTTTGCTGGTAGTCACATCTTTAAAAAAAAAAAAAAAAATCTTTCAAAAGCTGGCCTTGAATTTCTAAAATTCTTTTTTTTTTTTTTTTTAATATATTTTATTGATTTTTTCACAGAGAGAAAGGGAGAGAGATAGAGAGTTAGAAACATCGATGAGAGAGAAACACCGACCAGCTGCCTCCTGCACATCTCCTACTGGGGATGTGCCCGAAACCCAGGTACATGCCCTTGACCGGAATCGAACCTGGGACCTTTCAGTCCACAGGCCAACGCTCTATCCACTGAGCCAAACCCGTTTCGGCAAATTTCTAAAATTCTTGAAGCAAACTTCCTTAGCAAAAACTAGCAGGAGAGAGATTGAGATAGAAAAGAGGTCATGACTAATTGCCTGGGAGCATTTCCTCACCCTTGAAAAGAGGTGGAAGAGTGGGGTGAGGAAGTGGGGTGGCGTGACCTTGTGATCCTAGATGTCTTGTTTACATCTCCTTATCATGAGTCTTCTTGCTAAAAGTAAAGTGTGGCTAAAGTGGCTTTAGTCTGCCAGAGAGACTCTTGGCCTGGGTCCAAACCTCATGGAAATATTATCAGAAATACATTCTTTACCATGTATAGCGCTTGCATGTCCTCCTAACGAGGTCCACACATGGTAGGCAATTAGGCAGGATAATCCAGGGCCTTGGGCAGGGAAGAGCACCCTCTCACCATCTGTCATGTAGGGGTTATCCACCAAATGTGGCAGGTCCAGGGGCCCGTTGCCAAAGTGTTGTTTTGTGGGACAGAAATCAGTAGATTATGTATTTGTGAACCTTAAAAAGACTGTCTAGTTTTTGGATTCTTATTTGAGAAAAAAGAAAGTGGATTTAAAGCTCACTTTATTCTTGGACAAAGCTATAATCTATTTTAAAATAAGAATCTAAATTACTTAAAAATACCCTCCCTAGCACACTGTCCTTCATGGTAAGGTACTTCAAGTCACTTTCACCTGAGTGCCTTCCTTCTGGGGGGCCAGACCTTCCAGGAGGGCACAATGCCCAAGGAATATGCTTTGCATTTTACTCCTGTCATCCAAACCCTGGCACAGGTGGAGGGAGGAACTGAGGCCCATCACTAAATTCCTTCTGATTCACAGAGTTCTATGGGATCCACATCAGAGGCGCTCCCAGAACGAACACAGGTTTGTTTGCTCTTCTCTGACAGTGAGAACGGCTCCCCTGTCCCACCCCACTTTTGGTTTAGTTGGGAAGAAGCATGGAGTTCAGCCACTATGGGTTAATTTATATTCTTTCATCTTGGTTACAACTTAGCACTTCACTTACATTTTTCTCCATCGTTTTATTTACTCTTATCTGTAAGTTGTCTCAATTCTTTGTGGAAAAGGACAAGCTATAAAAAGCTAAGGTCCACTCCCTGTGTTTCCCCCTTTGATTTTAGGTTGAGTGTTTCCCTTTCCTCTCTAGCTGAATAAAAATTATATTTACTTTTGCCCTCTTCCTAAAGTCTCGAGAAAAACCATTAAACAAAATCTGTTTTCCTTTCCCTGGCCTGTAGATGAATATGTTACGTGCTACTATAGTTATGGCTTCCTCCTTAGTTATATCCAGCAGGGCCAACCCTTGGCTTACACCCTGGGCAGGATCATTAGACCAGCTTTCTGGTGTTTGAAGTTGGCTGGGCCTGGTCAGTGGGTGAACCTAGAGATTAGAAGGCAGGTTTTTCAGTGGGCTTAATTGACTCAATTAATTGTGTGTGTTAGAAAGCTTTGCTCAGTAACTTTTCCTAGTGCAATCCCCATTATTTCAATTTGAAGACCTGCCTCAATAGAATTCATTTTGTTATCAGTATCAAAGTTTTCTGCATAAAAATCTGGGCGAATGGTGGCCAGTAGCAGTTTAGTAAGATTCAGATGGCATACGAGCCATCTGAAAGATGTAAAATTCTTACACCTGCAATAAACAGCTCCTAATCCTGGCACAAGATATCAGCAAACTCCAGATTCACTTTTTGCTTCCAGTAGATGCTTTTGATTCACAGGTACATTAAAATTACATAGGAAATATAAATATCCAAAGTCAAAGGCATGTGACAGAGACTATTTTACCTGTCCGGGAATATTTTATACTTTGATGAGAAGATGTGTCAGTGCATTTGGAATTCCAGAAGGGGAAGAGAGCCAGACAGTCCTTTAAGGAAAGATATATCGAATAGAATCATCGCCAATGACTAATGAATACAGTTGGTGTATCAGGAAACAGAATACTCTCCTTTTCTTTTTCTGGGAGTACAAAGTATATGGGAGTCTACTGTCCTTTGTAAAAATATTTCTTTGTTTATTGGTTATTCCGCCTAATGGCTGTTGTCTCAAATGGAAAATGTAGTTTGAGTCCCAGAATTTGGATTTAGCTTAGAGTTTCTCTAAATACCACTTGTCTGATGTTTCTTTAATATGGAGATTAAACGCAAACATGAAATTAGCTTCCTTGAAACATTCCCTTTGAACTTTGCTTTTCTGCTACCAAGGAGATGATCTTTTGAACAAATGCCCTGCCACACTGACAGTGCGTCCAGAGCTTGGGTGTGGGCCAGCCTTGCTTAGCCGTTTTCCCTTATTTAGCTCACTCAATATTATTGGCAGGTTGCTTCCACCAAAACCCCTATTTTCTAAAGGATTTTTGACAACTTCAAGTGAGTTCAATATTTTCTGTGGGAAGTTGTGCTAACTAAGCAGAAAGACTGAAGTGCCAATTAGAGCAGCAGCAGAAGCAGAGTTGCTTTTGTTTTATTGAGAATGTACCGGAATCCTATGCGGGCCATTAGATACAGCCTATAATGTAACTTTTACAGTAAAACACAACTGAGAAATTGTTGAAATTACACAGTGTTCCTTTCCTGAATGGTCTTAGAGGACCTTCTTAGATAATTCAAAATTCTCTAAATTACTTTTATAACTTGGTGATTATCATCACCCTCCCTTTAAAAAGGAGGAGTTTATTATGAACACGGCTTTTTCCTCTATGTTGGCAATATATTAAGACAATTGAATCTGCACTTTTTTTTTTTTTTAACTTTGGAGAACTCAGGCTACTTGGTGCGCTAGCCCTTCAAGTTAAACTAGTTATTTGATGCATTTGCTAAAATGGAAAGCCTAAAAAATCCACAGCCCTTTACTTGTCATTTTGGTAGCATCATTCACAGATAAACAAAGAATTATTTGCTAATGAGGAACATTGATTCTTGTGTGTGTGTGTTTAATACAGAAACTAAAAAAAAAAAGCCTGGCAGAGATTAGGAACACTACTGACTAGACACAATAAATGTTCTTCCATTCCCACTTCACAAATACATTTTATGATGATCCTGGCAGTATAAGGAAAGCTTTATGAATTTAATAAGGGGCTTTATACAACATTTTTGGATGCTATATATTGTATGAGTAGACCTTTTTAAAAGTAAACACACAATGCAGTACTCAGCCTAACAAAGCAGGGAAATGATTTATGCATGTATTCTCCATCCTCAAAATTAAAGTCCCATGTGTTAAACAGTGAAGAATGAAAGTATTATCCAGCTTTATTAAACAACGAAGGAGGACAAAGCCACAAAGATAGAAGTAGTGGATTATGGAAATTCTATGATTTAGGAAGGAAAATGGGTAGTCAGTAGTAGACAAAAGATGCTCAGGTTGCTGCTGCATGGGACACATGAAGTGTGAAGAATCATCATTTAGTATTCAGTGTTTGATTTCAATGATCACCATTTTGATGGCCTTAGACAAAAAAAATTTCAAGCTGGCATATTATTTCTCCTACAGTTCATCATTTGTAACAGAGAACAATGGACAATTAGAAAATAATTTTAGAAATCACTTTATTAATAAATTATTTTTTTTTCCATAAAGTAAGATACACATGCACAATCCTTGGAAATACCCATTTAAATATCAGATTTTATTTGAATTTATGTACTATGTTCTGTGGTTTAGGATTTTTTTTTTTTTTGCTGCAAAGAACTTTATTGTTTCTATTTGGTTGTTTCTCCAGGTTGGTTAAAAGAATGGCTAGTGGTTTCAGGGAAAGGGCCCAGGCAAAAAGCCAGACCCGAGGGGAATGCAGAGGGGCCCTCAAACGCCTCTGGGCTCCAAAGGATCCTAGCTGTACTTGAGGATGAGCCTTTCGAGGAAATAGTCGCTCAGCTCAGCCCGGGGCCGGCCAGCCTGTGGATGTTAGTCAGGTGGTCGCCCATCTTCTTGATGAGTTTCACCTCCTCACTCCGGAAGTGGCTCTCCAGGAAGCCACAGATGAGGTCTGCATGGGTAGAATGCAGTGTGTGTGGATCCAAAAGGGCCTGGCTCAGGTTCCTCTCCAAGGCCAGGGTGGCTTCCCTAGCGTCCTGAGTTTCCCCCACTCATCTTGGGGAGGCTTCAGCACATCCGGGAAGAGAACATGGCTCAGCGCCGTGGCCCCGCCCTCCAGAGCCACATCATCAAGGTTGAAATAGAAGCCCAGAGAGAGGTAGGTGTAGGACGCCTGCAGATGCAGGCTGGCCAGGCGGTTGACAGCACACTCCACCTCTGTGGAATAATTCTGACGAAGCTCATGGTTTTTCAGCAATAAGAAGTTATGGTCAAAACATGGTATTGGCTGGTCTCGGAGGCTGAGGGTGGCTGAGGTGGTTCCAGAGGTGGTGATTGGAAAAAAGGTTGGAAGGTGGTCAGAGGCTGGAAGAAGGGGTGTCCCTGGGTCTGTTCTGTCCAAACACTGTTGAAGCAAGAGACAGGTCCAGGACCGCCGAACACACTGCCTGGAAATGTTTAGTATTATATTAATTCACTTGATTGAATGCTTGATCAATGTCAAAATATCCTATTTTAAAAATGGGCAAAATGGATAACAATAACAATGATAGCAAGTCCTCATTGGCAAAGACACAATTTCATGATTTGTGGACAGCTGTCTTGCAAGAATCATTGTTTTACATTGATCTTCTCATTTGTCGCTATCATTTAAGTTTTACTAAGTGCCAGGTACACTGTAAACATTATTTTATTAAAGCATTATAATTGACAGAGGCTCACAGAGCTTAGGCCCAATGCCAGAGTCATATAGTGAGAAAGAGGAGGAGCTGGGTTTGTGTCCAGGTCAGCCTGGCTTCATAGTCTACGCATGTTACCATTATAGTATTCCCTGTCTAGTAATTTTCATTATAGACTTTTTTTGGGGGAAATTTTTTTGAAATTTGGCTATAGGTCAGGTACTAATGCTAAAACAAGCAACTCATTTCCTTCTTGCTTTCCTTGGACATCCTCTTGGCTATGTCAGACAGAACCAACTGTTCTTGGAGTCCCTGAGGAGGCGGTGATATGAGAACTCTGCTTAAAAGCTCTTGAGTGTATCCTTAGCCTCTGCCTTCTGACTCAGTGAGAGTGACCAGAAGGGTCATCCATGCCTGCGAGAGGGATTCTGGGCAGAGTAGGCATATGGAGCCTTCCCTTCCGTGCTCTTTTCCTTGCTGATTAGCAGAGTCTTGACTGAGACCTGGAGACTCCAGAACAACCTTGTTTAGCTGACACCCAGAAGCATTCCAGAGGAAGGAGTGACCAGGATGCTTGAATTTCACAGTGGGAAGTGGGTAAGGAGGAAATCCCTGCTCTAACCTTGAGCCATGCGACCAGCACAAACCGTAAGGATTGACCATAGGGAAAAGGACAGATAAAACGCTGACAGTTCTGCTGCTTGGCGGAAATGTACCCCACACCCCCTTTTTTTCTTTTTATAAGGATACATTAAATAGGGATAGAAAAGTTTGTAAAAAACATCCTTGACAATGTAGCTAGCAGAAGCTTTTAGAATCTGGAGAAATCTTGCATAACAAAATTAATTTTATGGCTTAGTGAATTTTCTATTGGTTTAGATAGAAGCATTCTGACAGTAAGAGTCAGCAGAAGAGAAATTTTTCATTCAGTACATTAGCACTAGTGTTCGGCATATTCCCTTTGTCCATCCTTCCTTTCTTCCCTCCCTCAGTTCCTTTCTTTCCCTCCTTTTAAAAAAACAAGCACCTAGTATTACATGAGTCTATGCCAATCTCTGGAGCTATAAAGGCAAGTCAGGTATAGATTTTACCCCAAGTAATATAGTTATTAATATTACATATGTAAATACTGCTCCATAATTAATATAATATGCATAATAGAACATAGAGTAAGTGCAAATAAGATGCTAGAAGAGTCCAACTTTTATTTATGTATTTATATAATGGATATTTGTTAAGAACATGGGGACCAGGCATTAGGCCAGTGTTGGGATTATGGCTGTAGTTGCCCTCACAGAGATTAAGGATCAGTGGAAGACACAGACCTATAATCAGGCATTTACAATGGGAATGATCAGTGCTAAATCTTATTCTTTCAACAAATAATTTTCATTGTCTATTAAATGCTGAGCATTCTTTAAGAGATGCTGAGATGAATTTGTGGACAAGGTCTCCTTTGAGCTGGATCTGGAAGGATGGGTTTGAACACAGAGATCAGGGGAGAGAATAATTCACATTTGAGAAAAGTAAGAGTGATGGTAAACATTTGAGATTTTAGGAGGAAAATATTAATAGTAATAATAACGATAGCTAACCTTATGTAATATTTAATCTGTGCCAGGTACTGTTCTAAAGGCTTGGCATATCTTTTTTACTCAAGCATTCCTTAGAACATTCCTGTAACTGGGATACGGTTGCCATTTTACATATGAGGAAATTGAGGCACAGAGAGGTTAAATGACTTGCCCAGAGCCACACAGTTAGTAAGAGGTCAATTTGGAATTCAAACGCAGGCAGTCCAGCTTTGCTATAACCTTGCCATAAGCAAAGTCGAGGAAGGGAAACGTTGTGAAGTGGAAAATTGCAAGGAGTTCAGTTTGACCTGAGATTAAGGTTGGTGTGGAGGAAAGTGTGGGAAATAAATTGGCAAGGTAATTGGGGGCATATTATAAAAGACCCCGAGAGTCAGATTGTGAGTATGAATTTCCTTTTGCAGATAAAGGGGAGCCACTGAGGGTTTTTGAGCAGGGAGTACTGTGATCTGAGCTGTGCTTCAGAAGCTCCAGCCTGAACCACTGTGTAAAATGAGGGGCAACAGGCAGGAAGAGAAGTCAGGGACTGATTGTGACAATAGGTGGGAATGAAGCTCAGTTAACAGTAATGAGAGAGTTATTAAAAGGGGGGTGGCTTACAGGGCCTGGGAACTTATTAGAACTCTGAGGTGGTGTTAACCTTTGGCCTAAGACTGGCAGTGTTCATAAAGGGTTAAATGAATATGCCTGCTATGGAAATTTCTTGGCCATTAACATTTTCCACTTTTCTTCAGTTGTATCAAATGCCCTTGTGATGGGAGAAAAAGAACAAACATCAAAAGTACCTTTTAACTTCACAATTCTTTCTAAATTTCTTTAAACTTATAGGCTATACTGCTGATTTGCAGACTTCAAAGTACACAGAAGGATCAGGGTCAGATTGAAAAATTATTTCTTACAGTTTGATAAAATATGCATGCGAATCCTGTGACCTGCCAGTGAAATTATTTATGTGTTAATGTAACTTTGTTACACTAATTGCACTGTTTAATGGCCCTTTTTTCTCCCCCTCATAGCTTTTTCGCTGTAAGAAATTTTTGCTTATTATTTGTGCTGTACTGTACAGATTCCATGTGTTGTTTGTGGATTCAAAGATGTCAAGTTGTGTGTGTGTGTGTTTTTTTTTTTTTGGAGGAATTATTGCAAGAAGACTAGAGTGTGTTCCTATGGGCAATGATGGGACTTTTGTATTCAACTTGCTGTCAGTTTTTAAACGTTTTACTTTTTATTATCTAATGAGAGCATCATCTCAATATAGTTGTGATAATTTTTCTCAGAAGTAACACTTTATGATTTTCAATTCTTTTTCACATGGGAGTTGCTCTTCTTCCTACAGTGTGGAGGGAGGAAACCAAGATAGAAAATTGAGATTTGAGGCTTTCCCCACAGACCCACCATGTTTTCCCATATTTGTGGGACTCCCATTAATAACAGTATCAGAATATCTATGCTTTTGTAGATTATAGTTTTGTTTCTTTTGTTTTGTAGATTACATTTTTGTCGGAATTAATGGACATATACCATTTGGTGGTGCCGAACATTGTCCGTGCTGCAGTTTTTATCAGTCCTTTGCAGTTTTCCTGTTAGATTGGAATGCTGATATTTGAAAGTTCTTAAAGCAGTAGGTTGTCTTTAATTCTTGGTTATGTGATGTCTACACAATTATTTATAATGGTCTCCTTGACTTTTTCAGAGGTCTGAGGCAGTATTGTGAAATGGCTAAGAAAATAGGCTTTGAGTTTTACCATTGCCTCTCAAACTTCTATGTTAGTATGAATCACGGGAAGATATTTTAAAGTGGCAGATTTTAATCAATGGCAGTATGATCAGTAAGTCCGGGTGGGGCCTGAAATTCTGCATTTCTAAAGGTCAGTCTGTGGATCACACTTTGAGTAGATTATAGTCCGTATGTATATTACGTCCTAACTGCCTGACTCTGAGCAAGTCACTTCATTGCTTTTTAGTTCTATTTCCTCATTTGCCACATACCATCAGGAGGCTGTGAGGACCAAGTGAGAAAATGTATGCAAAGAGCCTGGCACTCTAAACATATATTCTAAAGTAAATGGTTGCCGCTGTTATTTAATATTGCCTTTATAGGTAGAATATCATTTTAAGAGCCTGCTGAGAAGCCAAAATTGTTGTCTGTGACTAAGTCCTTGGTTGAAGTTCTGTCTCTTCCATATATTGCTGTGGGGTCAGCATTTCATCTCATTTTTATGGGTTTTATTTATAAAATAAGAGATGGTTGGACTAGTGCAGTGGTTGGCAAACCGTGGCTCGCGAGCCACGTACGGCTCTTTGGCCCCTTGAGTGTGGCTCTTCCACAAAATACCATGTGCGGGCGCACACGTACAGTGAGATTGAAACTTTGTGGCCCATGTGCAGAAGTCGGTTTTCGGCCTGGGCGAGTCTATTTTGAAGAAGTGGCGTTAGAAGAAGTGGGGGTACGTTCGCTGAGGTCGACCTCTCAGATGGAGGACGTTTTTAGCAAAGGCCAGCTTAGGAGTACCCTAATTAAGTTAATAACAATGTACCTACCTATATAGTTTAAGTTTAAAAAATTTGGCTCTCAAAAGAAATTTCAATCGTTATACTGTTGATATTTGGCTCTGTTGACTAATGAGTTTGCCAACCACTGGACTAGTGATTTATGAGCTTTCTTTCAACTTGAACCTGTGATTCTATTACCATGCAATGCAATATACTATTCTGTTTTTCAAAAGGTTGATATAGAGTGAGTTGTGTTATGTTTGCATTTGTTTATTCTCTGTGTAAAATCATTTGCCTTAAATTTGATTTAAATGGTCCTTAATAATTTCTCTCCTTGTCCCTCATATGTTGGTTATTGCTTGAATAAAGATTTTTGAGGTCTGTTGGGGCTGCAAATTGAAGCTTTATGTAATTATGAAGTATCCAAAGAAAGTTCAATCAGGGTATCAGAGAAACCACTGTGTAGCTGAAGACAAAAATTCGTAAATTATCATATCTGAACCATTATACCTTATAAAAATCATTCAGAATACTCCCCCTGTTGCTTGGGTAATTGTCCAGAACTTATCTCTGAATTTTAGTCTTAGAGAAAAGGCATCCCCCAAATACTGTAATCTGAATTACCAGTGCATTTTGGAAATTATATCAAATTACTTAACGTGCCAAAGGTATCAAATGTAAGTAGTATTACCAAAAGGAAAGGATCTTTATTAAGAAAATAAATTGCTACATGGATAGGCATCTGGGAAAACATCTATTATATAAGATTTGTTAGTCATCAAAATTTTCTTTAGCTGCATCATTAGCTTTAGGGTATGAATGCGATTTTGTAGTAATGCATATATAAAATTTTGAAAATAGAAGATGAGAGAGTTGATCTTTATTAATATGGACAAATTTCTATCCATTTGCAAAAAGATTTTAAAGTAGCTGGGAGCTTTGTTAAAAATTCAGTGTTGACAAAGAAATGGTGAGATGCCAATAGGAGCTCAATTTGTATGACCTTTCTGGGAAGCGACTTATCATATTTCTTAAGAGTCTTAAAGATATTAATATTCTTTGAACCACTTATTCTAAGGTTCTGCCTTAAGGAATTAATATAAATGAGAACACAGATTTTTTGAGGATTTTAATGATATTACTTATAACAGTGATATGTTAGACTGTAAATTCCATGAGGGTAGTGATTATGCTTGTTTGTGCTTATTGTCACATCACTACTGACTAGTACAATTTTTGGTAGACACTAGACATTTAGTAAATATTTACTAAATAAATGAACCTAAATGTTCAGCAACAGGAAAAATGGTTCAATAAAAAGAGGTGAATCGCACATGACAGAATATATGCAGCAATTAAAAATGTGTTTATGAGGGGTTTTAATTACATATAAAATGCCTACTTAAAAAAACAAAGATAAAACACTGTATATATAGTATGATATAAACTCTGTAAAAATATATATGTATAAAATTAAGATTGGATGAAAAATCAAAAGTGATCATGTCTGAATAGTGGTTTAATAGGTGCTATATTACTTTATTTCCCAAATTTTCTCTAATGTACATCTTATTTTATATTAAAAAGGTTTTTTTTTCCCATTAAAGTGCAGCTTTTTCCTCAAGCTATTGAAAAGACTGAAAACTTTTTCCAAGTCTAAACAGCAAGGTTCTTTTCTCTTAACTATATGTTGAGTTCTTTGTTTACTCTGCTGTAAAATGAGTTGAGGAGAACTAAAAACATATGTCCATCAATAGTATTTTGAACATATGTCTGCATACGTTCAAAATAGTATTATTTATAGAGTTGCATACAGATATTCATAGCAGTATTGTTAATAAAGACTTACATCCAAACGTTCATAGCAGTTATTTTTCTTAGCCCCAAAGTGGAAACAATCCAAATATTTATCAGTTGGTGAATGTATTAAACAAAATGTGGTATATCTGTACAGTGGAATATTACTCAGAAATAAAAATAAATGAAGTGCTGATACAGGCTACAACATGGATGAACCTCAAAAACATTATGCTGAGTGAAAGAAGTCAGAAGCAAAAGACCATTTACAGCGGGGCCTTGACTTACGAGTTTAATTCGTTCTGTGACGGAGCTCTTAACTCAAATTACTCGTATGTCAAATCATAAAGTGAACGAGTGAGACACGTGATGCTGGGCTGATGTTGTGGCGATCACTGTGACGTTTGCTGCGCCAACTAGCGGTGGGGTATCTGAAACTGGCTCGTAACCCAAATTTTAGCTTGAAACTCAAAGCAAAAAATTGGCCAAGAGACGGCTTGTATCCCAAAAAACTCGTTAGTCGGGACACTCGTAAGTCAAGGCCCCACTGTATTATATGATTCCCTTTACATGAAATATCCAGGAAAGGCAAGTCTTTGGAGGCAGAAACTAGATTAGTGGTTGCCAGAACCCGGGGGTGGAAATGGGAAATAACTGGAAACGGGAATGAGGGATTTCACTGGAGAGATGAAAATGTTCTAAAACTGGGTTATTGTGATGGTTGCACAACTTGGCAAACTTACTAAACAAATCATTCAAATGTACACTTAAAATTGGTCAATTTTATGGCATGTAGTTTAATGCAGTTTTAAAAAACCATCATGGCATTGGATCAGTAAAAATCCACATAGTGCGATAATGTAAAAGTAACATATAAAAAGAATATATACAAAGAACAGGTGTTGTGCGTGTGACAGCAAAACCATATGTTTTCTTGTTTTATAACAGAGAAAACTTGCTTTCTCATTTAGATGCATTAAATAATTCTTTAAGAAATGAGTCTACGAGCCTAGCCGGTTTGGCTCAGTGGATAAATCATCAGCCTGCAGACTGAAGAAATGAGTCTACGATAGTTCAAAAATATAACTTCTGTGGTAGAACAATTAGTTGAGGTTTCATTTAATGTGAAATCCCTGTGAGGCCCCCGGTGTTCTGTGAATTTCAGTCCCTATTATGACCCTATTGTCGGGTTTCGGCTCTGGTTCAGAACCCAGCCCTGGGTGGATGCTGGGAAGGAGCATCCTTCGATTCGGATTGCGTGTCCCCAGCACTTCCCAGCCTTGGAGACTTCCTATGGTGATTTCACCCGGGAAATGGTTTTATCCAAGTGTGAAAACTCTCTTTGCTTGATAGTTTTTTTAGTTCAATTTATAGTGAAGTTAGTAGTTTAGGGGAAAAAAAAGCCTCCTTTTGAGTTGTTAGCTTGTTCATCGATAGGACAAGTTGTCCTGGCCTCTGTTGGTGAAACAAAGAGAAGGAACAACAGTCGAGGGTCCAGGCAGGGCAGAAGGCACGTGAAACCCAGCTGAGGTTCTCTTCCTCAGAGGCACTGTGGGAGGCTTGAGTTACCTAAGGGGGGGCTGCCCCCACTGCCCCCCAACCCATGCCTTCCCAGTTACAGTTTGCCCCACTATAGGATTTCCTTTGCTCTGCAAACATTGGTGTTTCCCCCACTGTGGCTTTGAATGCTGCACTCTACTGTAATAGGAGATCCCAATGTGAACAGCAGAGATTGATTTTACTGCTGTTGCGAAAGGACGGGAGGGTAAGTGATCCCCTAATTCCTGGGCCCCTTAATGAACTGGCATCTCAGCTTTCTGGAGGGTGTCAACTGCCACCTGGAAAGCACAGAAATGGAACCACTTTGACAAAAGAAAAAGGGGGGAACTTGCCTTTCATTGCCCATTTAGCTGTTATTTTAAACCCAAGTTTACTCTTACTGTAGGCTAGTGTTCCTAATTATAACAGCCAGTTCCCTTACCTCAACCTCACTTGAGAGCAATGCAGGCCAGGAGAGGTCTAGACTCAGACGCAGAGCAAATGTCAAGCCGGCTGGGGGCTCAGCCTGGAGATAGACCTTCAGATTTCTTGGTTCAGTTTGGAGAGATTTTTGTTTTGGAATGGTTGGGCGGAGTCACTTGTTCACTTGTTTTTGTCTTCAGTGTCGTAACTGTACGATAGGGACAGTTTCCGTTCTTTTGCTGCACCGTGTTTGACATTTTCTTTAGGCCTCTACGTGTGTGCCCAGTGATTTCGACTGTCAGGTAGCTGTATTTGTGTCCTGCGGACTTTATTTTTCTGGAACTGAGGATGAAAAATTAAGGAATCAGCATGTGTCCCCACCCCACTGCACCAGCCCTCTAATAATGGCTCTGAGGCGTTGATAAGTAAACACCCTAGTTTCTTTGCCCTTGGGATGGATTATTCAGAAGCATGTATTTTACCCCGTTTCCAATTTCCCTGTAGGATGAAACTTTAGGTAGTTGCTCTCCAACGTAACTGGTTCAATAGCACACCTTAAGTTGGCTATTTTTCTTCCCTGTATTTCCACTTCTCTACCTATGTTCTCCATACACCACTAGCACTTTTCTCAGGGCCTGTTTCTGGGAGAATGTAAATTAATATGCCCCTAAACTTACTTTGAAAGGTAAAGTTGGATGGGGGCCAAAATTGGAGCTCTGAGTTCTCCAGAGAACTGCCTTCATTCTACATTGGGTAGGACCTACAGTATTGTAAGAATCTGAGTTTAGTTACATTATGAATTATCATTGTTTTCTGGCCTGGTTGGGTACCTAACTACAATGTATAAAACATTTTTATGGCAAATCTGTTCCAAATTCCAAATAACCCACTTCCAGATTCATCTAATGTGTATACTTAGCTCCCTGTATTGTTTAAATAATGTCTTTGAAAAAAAATATTTACTTTTTCAAAGCATCAGAATTAATGTGGAATATGGACAAGATTAGAAAGCACAGTCATATTGAGACAGGTAAAAAAAATTAAAATGAGTACTTTTGAGAAAATGCAAAAAAAAAAAAAAAAAAAAGACATACTATAACAAGTTCCAGGTGAACTGGAACAGAACTCTGATTAGAATTTCCAGATAATTTCTGCTCTTCTCTGATGTTATTTTTTCACTCCGCAATCAGTCATGGGAGCCCACCATGAACCATGCACTAACCTGAGTTCTGTGAGTGTAAAAATGAAAGACATAGTCCCTAATATTGTGAACCAATGGTCTGGCAGGAAAGCTGCCAAGTAGGCAGTTATATTAAGAGACGGGTAAGTGCTGAGGCAAAGAAGCACAGATGCTCTGAGAACGCAGATCAAGGATGTGGGCCCCAGAGAAGGTGATGCTGGAGCTAAGTCCTAGGGATGAGGGGAATTATCCAGGCAAGGGGCATTCTGACTTAGGAAAGCAGGTGTACAAAGACACAGGAGTGGGAGACCACGCAGACTGTTATCTCCCAACATCTGCACTCCCTTCATTTTAGAACTAAACCTTCCCAGTTTTAGCTGAGCACATGGACACCCAGCTAGCGACTACATTTCCCAGCCTATTGTTAGGACAACTTCTGGTTTAAGAGATCTGAGCAGCAAAAGGGATGCGCATTGCCAGGCTCCTTCTGGAATTTAGATAAGAAAGCAACATCTGTCTTCCATGAATCACAATGTTTTTGTTTGTTTTATAGTGGCTTAACTGTGACTAATGTGGTAGATTCAAGGAAGTATGGCTGGAGTTCTGTGTGAGAGAAGAGTGGTGATATACGTATGGCTAGAAAAATGAAACAGGGGCCAGATCACGGAAGGTCCAGCGTGTCATGCTACCTGGTTGGATGGTCATCCAGAAGCCAGTGGAAACCCTTGGAAAGATCCTTGGGCTTGCTGGAGCTCACAGCTGACTGTGATTTTTTTTTCCCCTGAGATAAGAATTGCAAAGAATTGAAGAATCTTGGATATAGGTTTTTAGTGTTGCTTGTCTTGCTGTTTCAAGTTTGATCTCCCTTAGAGCCCATCTGGTGACTCTAGTCGTTTATTGGCCTATGAGGAGCACACAGTGTTCTGGAGTGAGTATGTGGGAAAAGGTAAGGAAGGAGGGGGACAGGGAGAGACCAGCTGTAATGGCTCTTGGGTAACACTTCCCTTCTGCTGCTAACATTTTCCTCAGAGGGTTTCCAACTTCTGAAAGTCCCAATGCTGGCAATTCTGCCCAGTGTTATGGGAAAAGGGGAACATGCCTGGAGTGCTGGACTAGTCTAGTTTAACCCCGTGTGGGAAAGGGCCAGCAACCATATTAGGCCCGGGTCACCTTCCTCACTGTTTCAGCTCTACCAGGGTTTCCCAGGGCTCCCAGCGAGTTTCAGTGGCTGCTGTTACTACAAATGGACCATATCATATTCCCCTTGTTAATCCAAACTGGAGATGCTCAGAAGGAACTTTATTTTTTAAAAATCCAAGGACAAAACAAATATATAACTCACCTTCCCTGCCCTGCCCCAGAATCTTAAGAATAGGTGAGCTTACAAGGCATGGATTTCTTTTAAAAAAAAATACGTTTTTATTGATTTTTAGAGAGTAAGGGAAGGAGATGGGAAGAGAGAAACATCGATTGACTGCTCCTACATGCCCCCTACTGGGGATTGAGCCCACAACCTTGGCATGTGCCCTGACCGGGAATCGAACTGTGACCTCTTGGTGCATGGGATGATGTTCAACCAACTGAGCCACACTGGCCAAGGCGAGGCATGGACTTCTTATCTTAAAATAATTTAAAAATTGTTTGCACAGATGTTTTGGTTGTCACAATTTTAATTCACCATGCCCGGTTCTCTTCCTTGCCTCAGCCTGGCCTCAGCTGGGGGAAAGTTTTATTGTTTGCACTTTAGCATGTTGATCTAGTCAGGTCTGGAGGAGCTCAGGGCTGTGAGTGGGTGAACCCTCCAGGAGGCTGAAGATGGAGGAAGTCACAATTAATACTCCTTTTACTTAGGGCTGTCCCTTATAAGAGTTGACCAATAGAGGGACTGAAATGTCCCACCAGGAGATAATGTAAAATCAGTAAAAGCTGATTCCAGATGTCACATTTCAGTGCTCAAAGGTTCAGGAATGGTGGACTTTGTATATGCTGACCCCCCCACCCCCCAAATATTTAATATTTAGTTTTTGTAAAATACACATGACATACATATGACCATCCTAATTTTATATATCTATATATCTATATTATATCTATATCTATATCTATATCTATATCTATATCTATATCTATATCTATATCTATATCTATATCTATATCTATCTCTCTCTCTCTCTCTCTCTCTCTCTCTATATATATATATATATTGATTTCAGAGAGGAAGGAAGAGGGAGAGAGAGATAGAAACTGATGAAAGAATCATTGGTCGGCTACTTCCTGCATGTCCCCTACTGGGGATTGAGCCTACAACCCATGCCCTCGACCGAAATCGAACCCAGGACCCTTTAGTCTGCAGGCCAATGCTCTATCCACTGAGCCAAATTGGCTAGGGCCCTAATTATTTTTAAGTGTATAGTTGAGTAGTATTAAGTATATTCACATGGTCATGTAATCAACCTCATCTTGCAAAACTAAAACTCTATGCCCGTTAAACAATTCCGCCCCCCCCCCCCCCCCAATTATAATAATATGAGTGTGGTGTATATAAACTTTTTAACGTGAAATTTTTTTCCCACCTCTTCACAGCTAACTCATTTTTCAAGCTTAATTTAGATGTCCCTTTTCCCAGCAAGCCTTCCATTACCATTGTGTTACATAGGACTATAATTGTCTGTTAATTTAGACTATAAGCTCCTCAATGGCTGGCTAGGGGTTGGTCTTATTTATTGTTGACTCCTCAGAGCTTAGTATAGTGCCTGGATACTTAGGTGCTCCACAAGTATTTATAGAATTGAAGACCATCGTTAACATGACTAAGACCGACGTAGATCAAAGTGAAGTGAGTTGGGATGAAGTTTAGATGGGCCACCGCAGCACACAAGCTGTGGGACTGGGGTCTGAATGAATTCTCCAAACCTTTTCTGGTCTGCTTAACCTGGAGGCACCAGGAAAAGGAAAACTTCTGGGAATGACCTTGACTTTGGGAATGGGAATTATAGAAACACCCATACTTGTGGGGGGAAGAAAAATAGGTTCGGGGATTGAGAGGCCTGGGCTGGAGCCCTGGCTTGTCTCCTAATTATCTTTATGATCTTAGACAATTCACACAATTTCTCTGAATGCAAGTTTCCACATCTATAAAATGTAGATAAAACAAAACCTGTCCACCTTCTGTTATAGTGCTCTTCTGAAGTTGAAAACAGATTTTATGAACTACAACATACTATACAGGCATTAATTATTAGAACTATAATATTTTAGTGAGAGTTGTTACTTAGGGAGGGGCAAGCAAGTTTCCTGAGGTAGACTCAGAGTCCCCAAGTTCAATTTCTCAGAGAATTTTTCTTGGGGGCTGAGCTGATTCCCTCAAAGAGAAGGGTCAACTTCATTTCCTTACCAGTTATCTGCAAACTGCGGCTCGAGAGCCACATGCGGCTCTTTGGCCCCTTGAGTGTGGCTCTTCCACAAAATACCGACTTCTGCGCATGGGCCACGAAGTTTCAATCGTACTGTATGTGCGTGCCTGCACGTGGTATTTTGTGGAAGAGCCACACTCAAGGGGCCAAAGAGCCGCATGTGGTTCGAGAGCCGCAGTTTGCCGACCACTGCCCTGGACCATACTGCTTAGCCTTCAGGGAGGGAGCAATAAAGGCCTAGTATTGGGCACAGTAAAAAAGGTTCATATGTAGAATCAAATATAGGGAAAGCAGGATTGGTGGAAAAGAGAAAAGTCCTGGAAAAAGTCCCTGGCTGGGATGTGGCTGAGACTATCTTCCATAAAAGGGAACCCAGGCAAATTTGCTTCTGAGAGATGTCCCCAGATTTGTGTCTTGCTCCAAAGAAGCCCTGTTTAAAGGATAGTTGTAGCTTGAAACAGTTTCAAAAAGCCTGAAAAGAGGAGTAAAAATTAAAAAAACCCATAAAAAAGTCAAAAAAGTCTGGCTTCTCTGCAATTTCAGACTGTTTCTCCCTTGCATAAGATCTATCCACTTAAAGGGGACCATGCAGCTGCTCTAACTTTAAATTTAGACTTGCAAAAGTTAAAAACCGTGCAACCTGATCTGAATAGAAATGTGGTCACAAAGCTTACAGAAAGTCAATGAAAACAGGATTTTAATATTTTAGAAGCCATTTCCTCCGCTGCATTGGAAATTCAAATAGAACAGCACGGGGGCATGGGAATTGGAAGCAGAATGTGAAACCTACCAGGACAGAAAAGCAAAACAGATACAGCTAGTTTCACTGTCCATCATAAATGAGGAATCGTTAATACACAGCTGAAATACAGGAATCCCTTCTTTTCTGTTTTAATCTCAAGGAGGAACAAGCAAACTTTCTTAAGAACGCAGGTGAAGAAAAAAAGAAGGACATCTGTAATACTTTAAAAAAAAAATACTTTCAACAATAATGATAAATTAAAAAAGAAAAGAAGTTGGGCAATTTTGGCCTAGCCTTTGTGCTGTTAAATGTTGATGTATTAAAACATATTCTTGGAAGATGTCTGGAACGCTTTGGTAATTTCAAATCACTTTCCCGTCCACATCTGCTTCCCATTATAAATGTCCTTAGGTTTAATTACTTTTTTCCTATTGTTCACTTTCTCATTGAAAAACAGTTAATATATTTATTTAATTTTACTTCCTCTGGCCTCCCCCCCGCCGCCACCCCTTTTAGATGTGTATAAAATGTGGCTACTACCCAGAAACACCCAAATGGAGAGGAGTGATTCTTAATGCTGAAAGGTCAGTAAAATCACTTTTCCTTTGATTCAGAAAATAGGACTGTCAGTTTGGTAGGTGAAAATGTATATTTTGAAATCTGACAAAATGCCAACATATGACATCAAATTGCGGGCCAGGAACACTCCTGCCGCGTGGATCCTCCAGTGACATGTTAGGAATGCATTTGCTGGGAAAGCATTCCACCCAACACAGATCCCTCAAGGTGATTAATTGCCTGATGTGTCTGCCTTGTGCTTTGAACTTGAAAAGCCTAATGTAAATACAAAGTATATCATGATGGAGATGGTGCTGAGGATGCTAATGACAGGATGATAGATCAGAACCT
The DNA here is from genome assembly GCF_028538775.1 of Myotis yumanensis. Taxonomy (NCBI): domain Eukaryota; kingdom Metazoa; phylum Chordata; class Mammalia; order Chiroptera; family Vespertilionidae; genus Myotis; species Myotis yumanensis. The sequence goes on along the minus strand of NW_027223760.1, from coordinate 46,437,851 downwards.
TAGCGAAATGTGACTTTAAGCACTTTAACAGAATTCGGTATTTTTTTCTTCTTCTTTTGACACAAGGAAATAGTGTTTGAATCCATGCAGGAATTCACTAGGTTTACTTCCAATATGGCATATTGCTCTACTTCCATTCATGATGATTTTCAGCTTTTCACACACGGTCCACAAATTATTGTTTCCCAGCTCTACATCTGTTTCTCCATCTCTTTGGGTGCCATTAACAACAAGAGAAAGGAATCTATAAAATGATGTAACAGCCTATAGTTATCTCTAAACAGAGTTAATTGGCCACACCTTAAAAGGAGTTCCTTTGGTGGAATATATTGTGCAACCAGATGCTTTGTACCCCTCCCCCTGCCTTCCAATCAATTTGGGGCCTAAGGCTGGAGTAATCCATCGTTGACAGATATGTCTAATGAGCCTGGCTTTGAGCATTCATAGCGGAGGGACTGCGGATTAGGTTTTATCTTATTTCACATCTTGATGGAAGGAGGCTTCAACATGCTAATGGAATGAAATTTGTAGTGTGGAAGAAGCTGGGAGACATTGCAAAGAGAGAGGGCACCTTAGAAAGACCAGCAAGGGCCGAGCAGGTGGGGAGGCCTTGTGTGAGCTGGCCAGCTGGCACTGCTCTGCAGAGAGGCTGTGCGGAGGGTGGGGGCCCAGGGACCCAGGGGGCCAAACCCTTTCCTGGGGTAGCCACACTTGATCTGAAGGGCCGCAGCTGCGTGGCTGCCCAACACAGAGCTCTTTTGCAATGTGTTACTCACTCTCAGTTCATGCCAAATTTGGGGAAATAATCAGAAACATAGGTTTTCCACACTGAGGAGGAAACCAGAATGTAGCACTGCTCAAACAAACCTGGAGGCAGCCCTTCCTTATGGGGCAGGCTGTTGGGAAGTGTTTCGTGAACAGGCTTCACTGCGCACACAGATGGAACCCCTTGCTCTGGCCACCTGAATGAATTTCCCTAACCCAGTGGTTCTCAACCTTCCTAATGCCGCGACCCTTTAATATAGTTCCTCATGTTGTGGTGACCCCCAATTTCATTGTTACAAATTGAACATAATTAAAGCATAGTGATTAATCACAAAAACAATATGTAATTATATATGTGTTTTTTGATCGTCTTAGGCGACCCCTGTGAAAGGGTCGTTCGACCCCCAAAGGGGTCGTGACCCACAGGTTGAGAACCGCTGCGGCCTAACCCATCGCAGGGCTGTTAGAGCTGTTCCTCTACTGGAGGAGAAACACAACCTACATCTTCCTCCAGTTGGAAGCATTCTCCAATGATCTGAAAAGCTTGATCTCTGTATTAGGAACATCTTAACTTGCTCTCTCTGGTTCATGAACCCATTTTTATGGAATTAGTAGAGGTTGTGTACTCTGACTTCCTTTCCTTTGGTGATAAACATGCTTTGCCCATGTTAAATTAACTAAACAAGAAGCCCATTAGACTGAGTCGACTCTCATGTGATAGTGGCCTATAAAAGCAACCCAAACTGTAAGCCCGTAAATGCCTCTAGGTTATGAAATCAAAATGCTACGGACAACCAATTACAGACAGCCAACTAGGCTTTCAGCTCTAGCCAATCAAATAATTTCCTTTATCTGCTTTTGCACTTTCTGATACGTCTTTTTCCTGGCTCCTGTTGGTAGAATGTTCCTAACCACTTCAGGTTTAGCTCTGCTCAATTCCAATGGATTTTTTCTTCTTCAAATGCCTCAGTTTATCTTTTAACACCCACGAGATGTGAATTTCCCTATTGTCTTGATTTGTGTGAGGAGGACTGGTTGGTCCATCTGAAGTGAAAATAGGACTAGAGATCACACATGGGATGGCCAATTTATCCTCTTTCATTTCGCCTGTTGCTTTGCAGCAGTGATTTACAAGAAATGAGCATAATCGTAGAGTAGAAAAGGAAGTTAGATATGGGGTCAAAAGTTCTTTTACAAATAGGGAACGAGGGGAGATTTGATTTTGACCAAAGTGACCAGGATCCAAATGAGTGGAGCTAGAATGTGAATGGGCCTATGAAGCTCAGGCCAGCCTACCTCCCTGTATGGAATCTCTGAGCTGCCCAGTATTTAGATTGTAGAGCAAATGGAAGTCTAATTGAGATGTCCTAGGGAGAGTCACTAGGTAGCTCGTGGCTTCTGATTTGTTGGTCATTAGAGTAGGGCTTTTGAAGATGTAGGAATAGTCTTATTATGCCCTTTGGGATAGAGAAATGCTCCAGAGGTGAACAAGTTACCTTTGGAGAGCTTTGCTCAGAGGAAAGGTTTCTCCTGGAATTCTCAGAGATTTGGAAGATATGAACAAACCGATGAACATGGGGAAAGATTCAGAGAAAGAAGACTTTCACTATTATCCCATGATTTTATTCTCATAAAATATTTCTTAATTACCTGCCAATTTGAAAGCTAGTTCTTTGGCTTGGTGAATAAAGGAAATGTCCCTAACATCTGGAAAGATGGAAATGACAAGCAAATGATACTCCCAATGAAATCATTTTGTTGAAGGCTTTTAACAGATTGGTTAACAATCCCAGTGCATTGTCACAGAAATGATTTGAAGAGCCTTTCACATTCCAATTAGCCACTTCTGACCAAATTGGAAGATGGCATGGAGGCTGTTAGAAGCAGTAGAAGGGAAAGTGTAATAGAAGTAGACATTTTCATTTTTGTGTTCTTAAATTTGATTTCAGTTTTAGCACGACTTTTACAGCATATCTGGCAGATTAACATACCCTTGCTGAAACTTATTCATCGTAATATTTATCTGTGAGAAAAAGTGGTTGTAGAGTTTAATTTGTTTGAAAGTTGTTTTTTATGTCTCAGAATGAAGGGTATTGGACAAGTATAAATATAAGCATAATTATTTTTGTTATCCTTTGTTTAAATTCCTAACTTCAAAGGGCACTGATGAAGGAGGGGTTCCTAACACCTAGGAGTTTATGACAGGCCTCTGAAGTACAACTTTTGATAGACCCTAAATAGAAAAAACATGTCTTGCCAAGGAAAATAGAGTTGACCTTTTAAAAATTTTATTTTCTATTAAAATAATGCTAGGACATAGCCTTTTAGTTTTAAAAAATGGCTTGAATTCTGTGAGTTTTATAAGTTTGAAAGCACATGGCCCAGGCTGTGTGGCATGCATAGGTGAAAGGAAAAAGGAAGCGAAATAGTGGAAAGGGAAGCAAAGGAAAAATAAAAGCAAGTTGAAATCAAAGGGGGGGTAAAAATGTCAATGGAAAAATAGGAGAGTCCCAATCTTCTTGAATATTTTATGGTGAGCTTTAGAGTAAGCTTGATCACCCAAAGGACACACCACAGGGATTAGTGTTCAAAAATGAACAACAGATGTTGGATGTCAACAGATAATACCCCAGGGATAAAGAGCATTTAGGGTGAAAGAAAGTAAACCACCCTGTCAGGTGGTCGTTGGTACTTTGGGTAAATCTTTGATGAGGAATAAGTTTCTTGTGCAGCTCACAGAGATTCATTGGAGCAACCCAATGGTTTTTCTAGTTAACAGGCTCCTAAGTGGACATTAGAGGAAAATTAATTTGGCAGTGGTCACTCACATAACATCTACATATGTCACTGTGCGTTGACATAAGCCCTTCCCTGCATGGGATTATAACAATTATTCAATTAACAAGTGTCTTTGAGCAAGTTAGCTCAGGTGGGGAGGAATCATCAGAGCTTCCTCAAAAACACCATCCTGGTCATCATATTTATAAGGTGGCTGAACTCTACCTTTTTGGTGACTCTTTATGCCATTATGGTGTTTTACTATCTTTATAGTGTTCATCTGAAGTTTTGTGCATGTAATTGATTTCTTGCTCATCATCTGTCTTGCTCACCAGAAGATAAACTCCATGAAATTAGGGACAACCTTTGTTTTCCTCATCATAGTGTACTCAGTGCCCAGACTAGTGCCTGGCACGAAATTGGAACTTCAAAATGCATCCAGTGGTATTTCAGACACAATTTAATTTTAGAACTTGAATAAAGAATAAATATTTAAGTCACTATGATAAACAGAGAAGATAGAAGTCAGGGAGAAGAGAAGATGGAAAAGAGAGACAATTCAAAATTTGCATTATCCTTCATGGTTCTTGACTTACAGCTTGAGAAAGTACAACTCTGGGCAGCGGAGTGCTGACAGCCTCTGGTCCATGTGGATGTCTTTGAGAAACTTGCATGAAGGGACAAGACAGGCTGGGAGTGCTATCTTTATTTCAGGTGAGGCCAGTGAGCACCAGATAGATATACCCATCAGCTCATAAAGATGATGGGAAAGTGACTCAAGGCAAGAATGTCTACCTTTTGGAGAAAAGGAGCTACTTTAAATTTCTCTGGAGTCTTAAGGTCACTGAGATGTTAGCTCACTCTGGTAGGATGGGTGGCAGGGTTGGTCGGCACCAGAGAGCTGGTTAGTTGGTTCTAAATTTAGTTCTAAATCCAGGGGTTGAGGTTGTGAAGGCCACATTGCTTTAGCATTGAGAGTTTGTTGGGATATGAGTCTAGCTTATATTTTTCATACAGTTAAACCCTTAATCTGAGACTCTGCCTAGTTTGGTATTCAAAATTTTTTTTTTTGGCAAGTGATAATGATGAAAGGTGTTGTTTAAATCCCTTTATCTGACAGAGATATACCAAAAATCTGGAACCAAAGTCTGAAAAGGAGTTCAGCAGACAAGGCAACAGGAGTCAGGAGCTCTTAGCAAAGTGAAAAGGTAGAGATAGAGGAGAGAGCAGCAGCCGTAATAGTTTTTTTCAGCCCTGGCCAGTATTTCTTAGTGGTTAGAGCATTGGCCCACACACAAAAAGGGTCTCAGGTTTGATTCCCGCCAAGAGCACGTACCTGGGTTGCAGGTTCAATCCCAGGCCCCGAATGGGCACGTGCAGGAGGCAGCCAATCAATGTGTCTCTCTCAGATCTATTTTTTTCTCTCTCTTTCCCTCTCTTGCCCTCCCTTCCACTCTCTTTAAAAATCAATGGAAAAAATATACTCAGTGAGGATTAACACTCAAAACAAAACAATAGTTTTTTCACTCTGTGTTCCAGCAGGGAGACAGGTGGTGAAAAGACAAGAGGGGCTGGAGAGCCTGTAACCTGGTGGGGAATGGGAGGTACAACTTCTTACATTTGCCCTTTATAGGTCCTAAGGAGCTGCTGCTTTACCCTGCAATCGGAAAGGCATGGGTTTGACTTTGAGTTATGTTCCTAGCTTTCGTAGAAGTGCCATGAGAACTCAATAGTGGTAATCCATGGGATGAGTGCTTAGCAGAGTTTCTGGAACATAGTAAATTTTTAGAAAACATTACTACCACTACTGCTGTTATTAGTAAGTGGTCTCATTAGTACTAAACACCACCACCATCTCCAAAGCAGGGCCCACCAATCAGCTTGAGAGCAAGATGAAACGTAGGACCTACGTGTTGGGGGGCGGAGGGATCCCAGGAAGCTATGGGGTGTGCAGCAAGGGAGAAGATGCAACAGTTTAAAACAAAGCGGGGAAGGGAACCCTGCAGCTGCTCAGCTGAGGGTATGGGTAGACTGGGGTTAAGTTAAGCAGATTTTATAGGAAAAATCAATGAAAAGATAAAAGTAAGTAGTTAAAATGACAAAATATTTTAAAAACTAATGTATAAATTTATATTGCCAGATTACAAACAGAATCTGTTGAACAATTTCATTATAACGATGACCCTCCCTTTGAGATGCAGATGTCATTGACAGTACTTGAGAGTTTAGCACACCTTGGATTTAAATTACATGTCTAAATCTCTTTCTTCAATCTGGATTAGTCAGTTTTTAAACCAGCTTCTCTGTCTTGCAGTTCTAAAACTGATAACACAAAGACATTAGTAATGACAGTAATAGGTGATTATCTAGCTATTTTAATTTGATTGAAGAAGAGAGCCAGGGGAGAAAGTAAAGAATCTTTCATGAAAGTAGAGTGTGGGTCACATAGGCTGGAACAGGGTGTGTGTCTGTGATCCCAGAATTCTAGAACCCAATAAATCATTCACTCACTTAACAAACATGGGTGAGCACTGGGAAATGCAGGTGAGAATGAGTCTCAAAACCACAGCCTGTAAAGAGTTTACAGTCTGGTGAGTAATGAAACGTGTAAAAACAATTATAATGTGATGTAGGAATTAGGGGCTCAGATAACACGCTATGGGAATCCAGAAAAAGATGCCTAACCTGCATTGTGTGGTCATTGAAGGCTTCCAGAGGAAGAATGCAGGCTGAATCCTCTGAACAGGAATTTTCAGGGTAGATTTAGAGGTGGAGGGTGAGGGGGGAAGGAGTTTTTAGAATAGAAAGTTATCTGTAGAGAGGACATCACCTTCAGAGATCAAATAATTCAGTGTGGAGGATAGGTACCTATGGGGAAATGGCAGAAGATGTGGCTAGGCAGGGACTAGGTCACAAGTGGATTGCCTCAAAACAAATTTGAGTTTATCCTATAGTGGGGGGAGCAGTTTGACTAGATGGTGTTTTACAAAGATACCCGAGCACTGACGTAGAGAGCAGCTTGAAGGGTGTTGAGGCTGAAGATGGGGACTCAAGGTAGGAGGCTACTTCATGGTGTCGGTAGGGAGTCATAGACCTTAAACTGAGGCAGTGGTAGTGGGAATGGAGAGGAGAGGGAGGGATAGGGCTTGGGCTCTGTGTGGCTGGTGATGATGGGTGATGGGGACAGGAAAGGGAATCTTAGGTTATGTTCTGAATTCTCTTCAGCACTAGGTAGATGGGAATGCCTATCACCTATTTAGAGAATACAAGGCAGGTAAGAGTGAGGGGCCTTCTTAAATAAACTCCATTCTATGAATAAAGATCAATAAGAGGATTTTGGATGAAATGCTTGGCCCGTGCTTCACAATTTCCCATTTCCCAGACTTTTTTGCTGTTTCCTTCACTGGGAATGTCTCCGTTCCTCCCATGCTTATGTAAATTCAGAGCTATCTGTGTAAGTCTAACACAAATTCCAACTTTTTCAGAAAGCCTTCTCAGATTCTCCATCAGCCAAAAGTGATCTGTTCAGTGGTTGATTCATGTAGTTATTTTCTTCTAAGAAGTAGTAGAGGATCATTTTAAGAATGTGGGTTCTAGAGCCAGACTGTGTGGGATTAACTTTGCCTCTACCACATGTGAGCTGTGTGATTTAACTGCTTTCTGCTTCCATTTTTTCATCTATAAAGAGAACTTAATATCAGCACCTACCTTGCAAATGTATTTGAGTATCAAATGAGGTCACTCAGATAAAGCAATTTGAATAGTGCCTGGTACATAGTAACTGTTCAATAAATGCTGGCTGCTACTGTCATCTTTCTTCTGGTACTAAATCCTTTCTATATTGTATTGCATTATATGTAAGTATGTAAATGCTCCTGATGAGATAGCTATCTCCTTGAGGGTATGAATCATTTTTTTGAATTCCTTTCAGCATCAATCATAATGCCTCACACACAAATATTTATTGATCCACTGACCTATTCTGTACTGTTGTTTTTGAATACAGAGTTTTCTTGTTTAGGACAAGCCATACACTTCAACCTACCTATTTTTTCCCCCTGGGGATTGAAGCATTAGCCTTGTGTTTGAAAGAATTTGAGAGTTTGTAGTTGATGTTTAAGTCATATTGTCATTCATATTTATGGTTTCCTACTTCTGAATATTTGGTCAGCAATGTAACTACCAATTATCTAATTTTTCTAATGGGAAACATGATCTTCTACATGACTTGGTTTCCAAGAATGACGAAAACTGAGGGATATTTGTGCTTTCCCAAAGAACATTAATACACATTATTTCAGATCTCATAATTTTTTAGTTTTTCTAATTATCTCATTGACTTGCTATACAATTGCCCACCTACCTAATAATTGTGTGGCCTAATAATTCCAGGTCATATTTTACCAATTTAATTATATATGTACATATATACACATATATGTATATAAACATATATAAACATATATCTACATATATACATCTATACATGCATATACATTTATACACATACACACATATATATATCTGAGTCTATATATCTGGCCTGTAATTTTTTTTTGTAGTGTTCTTATCTGGCTCCAGTATCAGGGTAATGCTAGTCTCATAAGATGAGTTTGAAAGTGTTTTTTCCTTTTTAATATTTTTTGGAAGAGTTTGAGAAGGATTGTTAGTAATTCTTTTAATGTATGGTAATGTTCACCAGTGAAGCCCTCTGGTTCTGGACTTTCATTTGTTGGGAAAATTTTCATTACTGATTCAATTTCCTTGCTCATTATTGGTCTGTTCAGATTTTCTATTACTTTATGATTCAGTCTTGATAAGTTGTATGTTTCTAGGAATTTATCCATTTCTTCTAAGTTGTCTAATTTGCTGTTGGGTAATTTTTTTATAGTAGTTTCTTATGATCCTTTGTATTTCTGTGGTATCAGTTGTAGTATCTCCTCATCTAATCAAATAAAAGAGAAACATGCAAATTGACCATAACTCTGCTACACCCATAAGCCACACCCACAAGCCATGCCCACCAGCCAACCAGAAGTGAATATGCAAATTAACCCAATTAAGATGGCGGTGGCCACAGAGCTGGAGCAAGCAGGAGGCTTGGGTTGCCCCTGGTGATGGAGGAAGCCAAGCTTCCCACCTGCCCTGGCCAGCCCTGAGCTCCGCTCAAAGCTACAAAGTTTCAATTATAGAAGATAAATAAATCCCAGATACCTGCTTCTAGCTGTGGTGGCCTCCGCTCAAGAAGGGGCTGGGAAACCCAGGCTTCCAGGACCTGGGCTCTGCTCAAGGCTACAAAGTTTCAATTATAGAAGATAAATAAATCCCAGATACCTGCTTCCTGCCCACAGCCGTGGCCAGCCTGAAAACGGCCATCAGCCCCTCACCCAGGCTGGCCAGGCACCAAAGCGGGATCCCCCCACTCTGAAGGGGCTGTGGCCAGCCTGCAAACAGCCCTCAGCCCCTCACCTAGGCTGGCCACACCCCCATGGGGTGAGGGTCCCCACTGGGGGGCTGGGCCAGCCTGCAAACAGCCCTCAGCCCCTCACCTAGGCTGGCTAGGCACCCCAGTGGGGACCCCCACCCTGATCCAGGACACCCTTCAGGGAAAACCAGCCAGCCCCCACTCGTGCACCAGCAGGCCTCTATCCTATATAATAAAAGGGTAATATGCAAATTGATCCTAACAGCAGAATGACTGGGAATGACTGGTCACTATGACACACACTGACCACCAGGGGGCAGACGCTCAATGCAGGAGCTACCCCCTGGTGGTCAGTGTGCTCCCACAGGGGGAGCTCTGCTCAGCCACATCCAGGCTGATGGCTGCCAGGACAGCGGTGGTGGTGGGAGCCTCTCCTGCCTCCTCAGCAGCGCTAAGGATGTCCAACTGCAGCTTAGGTCTGCTCCCCGCTGGCAAGTGGACATCCCCCGAGGGCTCCCTGGCTGCCAGAGGGATGTCTGACTGCCAGCTTAGGCCCAATCCCCCAGGGCTCGGGCCTAAGCCAGCAGGTGGACATCCCCCGAGGGGTCCCAGACTGCGAGAGGGCACAGGCCGGGCTGAGGATTCCCCCCCCCACACACAAATTTTTGTGCACCGGGCCTCTAGTCTGTTTATAATTTTATTAATTTGAGTCAAACTCTTTTTTTATTCTAGCCAAAGATTTGTCAATTTTGTTTATCTCTTTAAAAAACCAACTCTAAGTTTCATTAATCTCTTCTATTCTCTTTCTAATTTTATTTATTTTTGCTCTAATCTTTATTTTCTTCCTCCTGCTAACTTTGGGCTTAGTTTGTTCTTTTCTCTTCTAGTTCATTGAGGTGTAATATTAGGTTGTTTATCTGAGAGTGTTCTTTTTTCTTAATGTAGGCTTTTTTTTTTTTCAGTAACTTCCCTCTTAGAAGCATTTCATAAGTTTTGGTATGTTGTGTTTTCATTTTCATTTTTCTGCAGATATTCTTTTATTTTTTTTATTTTACCTACTGGTTGTTGAGAAGTGTGTTGTTTAATTTCCACATATTTGTAAATTTTAAAAAATTCCTTCTGTTATTGATTTCTAGTTCTATATCCTTGTGGTCAGAAAAAATATTTAATATAATTTCAATCTTCTTAAATTTATAAAGACATATTTTATGACCAAACATATGATTTTATCCTGGAGAATATTCCATGTGTATTTGAGGATAATGTGTATTTTTCTGCTGTTGGATGAAATGTTGTGTAGATGTCTGTTTGATCCATTTGATCTAAATTGTAGTTCTAGTCCATTATTTCTTTTTAAAAAATATATATTTTTATTGATTTCAGAGAGGAAAGAAGAGGGAGAGAGAGAGATAGAAACATCAACGATGAGAGAGAACCATTGATTGGCTGCCTCTTGCACGCCCCACACTGGGGATTGAGCCCGCAACCTGGGCATATGGCCTGACCGGGAATTGAACCGTGACCTTCTGGTTCACAGGTTGATGCTCAACCATTGAACCACACCAGCTGGGCCATAGTCCATTATTTCTTTATTGATTTTCTGTCTGGGTGATCTAGCTAGCCATTATTGAGATCAGGGTTCTGAAGTTCTCTACTATTATTGCATTACTGTTTATTCCTGCCTTCAGATCTGTTAGTAATTATTTAATATATTTAGGTGCTCCACTATTGTGTGTGTTTATATTTTAAATTGTTATAACTTCTTAATAAAATGACTCCTTTCTTATTACATAATGACTTTCTTTGTCTCTTATTACAGCTTTTGACTTAGAGTCTGTTTTTTTTTTTTCAGATATAAGCAAAGATACCCCTGCTCTCTTGTTTTCATTTGCATGGAATATCTTTTTCCATCCACTGACTTATAGCCTATGAGTGTCATTAAAGCTTAAATGAATCTCTTGCAAACAACATATAGTTGAGTCTCCTCCTTTTCTTCTTCCTCCTCTTCCTTCTCCTCCTTCTTCTCTTTCTTCTTTTATCCATTTAGTACTCTAGTCTTTTATTGAAGAATTTAACCATTTACATATAGAATAATTATTTATAGGTAAGGATTTTAGTATCACTATTTTATTAATTGCTTTCTCCCCTTTTTTCTTTGTTGTTGAAAGTATTACAGATATCCCCTTTGTTTGTTTGTTTTTGCTTGTTTTGTAGTTTCTTCTTCCTCTCTTGCTGTTTACTATGTGAATTGTTGTTTGTTTGCTTTTTGTGCTTTGATTCTTTTCTTTTTATCATTTGTGTTTTAATTGTATTTACCTTCCTATCTGCCCCAAATCCTGCTCTAAAATCTCTGTTGACAGCTTCAACCTCCTGCTTTACTTTAGTGGCTGCTATTAGCTTTCAGGCTTAGTTAATATCTGCACTGCACAAATTGTAATAGGTTCTTGGAGTGTGCCCACTTGTTTCTATGGCTTTCACTAGCTAAATTGTTCTTGCTTTTCCCCACTTACAATATATGCAACCAGTGACAATACCAGCTTGATTAACTCCAAAGTAGTGGTTCTCTACTGGGAGGTTGTGTCTACCAGGGGGCATCTGGCATTATCTGGAGACATTATTGGTTGTTACAATTGGGTAGGGGGAGGTATACTGGCATCTAATGGATGGAGGTCAAGTATTCTGTAAAACATCCTATAATGCACAGGACAGTCCCCCCACTGCCCCTCCCCCCAAAAATAATTATTCAGTCAATATGTAAAAAATTACTGAGATTGAGAACCCTGATCCAAAGTGTTCATCTTAGAGCTTACAACTAGGGCGAATATGTAGATAATAACAGGATTAATAAAAACCAAATTAAATTGCAGTCAATTAGGAAAAACAGTGGGAGCATCTTGAGATGGCAAATAATAAATGTGCTGCCTTAATAACAACAAAATTAATTCTTTGTGCCCTACCTGCCTGCTGATTTTTACTTATAAGAATTATATTCATTAGCTCCCCCCACTTGTCCCCAAAATCCTATGAGTTTGGTATGGGAGCTACTTTGAATATAAAAAAACTGAGGCATAGAAAATAAGACGACTCTCTTTAGGACCCCAGCCAAACACAGATTTATGGATTTTTATCCAAGGCCAAAAACACAGGGCTGTTCATACAATTTAACTGGAGCTATCATGGCAGAAAGTAAGGGCAGGAACCAAAGCTGCTGTCACAAAGAAAGGACTCTCCCAGCTCTCTATTTGGTATTTAAAAATAGGAGAGAAAACGACATAGCTTGAATCTGAGCTAATGCTTGCTGCTTTGTGAATGCTCTCACAGTCATCGCCTTCAAAACAAATTGGCCCTCATCTACAAAGGTTTCTTTTTTTCACTCTCACAAACTCATTTTTAATGGCTTGTGTGGCATCAGTTGTGCCCCTGAGCTGTAATGAAGCACTCTGCAAGTCACCACACGCGAGTCAGAAATGAATCTCACGGAGAGGAAAGTGCTGGAACGTTAATAGGTTTTAATCCAAGGTAAGCAAACCTATTGAGCCACTACCATTGCTTTGAAAATCTGAATGTCATAAAATTTTCAGCAGTTTTCTCTTGCCTGCAAATAAGTTTTGGTCCAGAGACAACCAAGTAGGGATCAGAAGGGAAAATTCTCCAATGCACATAGCTGCCCAGGAGCACACCTCGCGGAGTTTACAGGCACCGTCCAGGCAAAACAAAGAAATAATTGATGGAGCGCAAGGAAAACTGGCTTCGTAGGGCAGGCATCTGCAAAGCCTGGAAGTGCAGCACACATCTTGCAATATATTTGATCCTATCTTCAACATCTTGGGTGGAGAAGGGGTGTTGAAATCTGAGAGTCTCTGTTATATGGGTTTTCCCCTTAGGTTTTATTTAAGTGGAAAAGCAGTGTTTGTATATTGCACTTTATTTCATTGATACTAGCCAATTTACAGAGTGAGATTTAATTGCTAAACATCTGATTTTAAACTTCATTTCGCACAGTACCTTGACACCTTTTGATAGATGTTTAACCGTTCAGAAAACAACAATCTCTGAGTATGGACGTAAAACAAATTGGTTTCACACTGGTGAGACTTTTCTGTATATATTGGAGTCTGGAGATATATTTTGAATTTTCTTTCTCTAGCCGGTGTGATCATGAAATATAGAGATAGAATCAGGGCCTCACCTTTGGGACCTTTGGGGGCCATGGCTGCTGACCTCACTTCCATCATGTTTCTCAATGCTGTAGTAACTACGGGGATGTTCCTCTTCTCTCTAATGGAATAAAAAAAAAAAAACAGTCATAGCACAACATATTCAATTAAGATAAATTACAGAATGTTGAGGCTTTGCAAAAGACATATAAACATTTAGCCATATTTTTAAGTTTGCATTTGGACATCGTCGTGAGGCTTACTCTGCACAAAGCATGGCTCAAAACGCTTTGCAACTTTATTTAATCCTTATAAGACTTCATGTAAGTACTGCTGTCATCCCTGTTTTAAATGAAGAAACTGGGGCAAAGAGAGGTTAAGTAATTTGCTCAAGGTCACACCGCTTACAGGAGGCACAAGTAGAATTCGAATCCAGACTGTCTCTGGAGCCTTAGTGTGCTCCCGACCATTCACTTCTCAGAGCAAGTAGTATGAATGTTTAATAGTGGACTGTAGTAATTTAGGGCTCTTCTGTTGTATTTTGTTATTATTTAAGGCTATTAATAATCGATAGCTAATTACAGCAAAAGCCCAATGGATCAGAAAAGTTTTGGTCCCACTCAAGTGTGCTCCATGACTCCCTACAGATGTCTCTTTCTTCAGATTTAGCAGCCTTTATATAATGAAAATGCTGGTCCTACCAATATTTTATGGAACCCAAAGGTACAAATGAGTCTTAGACCATGGCCACATGGCCAGAAGTTCTACTATCCTTAGACATAGCTGGGAGAGTCAGGGTAGAGAATAAAACAAAGTTCAATGTGTTCTTCTTAAAACTTACCATATCATACAAACTCGGCACAGTCACCAGTAGTCCCAATGACTGATTCCCATCTTGTAGCTTTGGGAGGCAGAAGAAATAGAAGGAGGAAGGTAAAAATGCAAAAGGTTGAGGATAACACTTTCTCACACTAATGTGCTTATGAATATCCCAGAGGTCTTGTTCATATGCAAATTCTTTTTTTTGTAGGTCTAGATGTGTCTAGAAATTCTGAATTTCTATTAAACATCTAGGGATTGCTGATGCTACTGGTCCATGGACCATATTTTGAGGCAAGAATCTAGAATTAACCAGCAATAACACCATCACCTAGAAGCCTCTCATTAGAAGTTCTATTCAAGTCTTTGAAATATCTGTTTTCTTTGTAATCATGTCAATAGCCATAAAAGCCCCCGGAATGCCACATTAAAGCTCATTTGCAAAAGTTTGTAAAATCTTTCATTTAACAGGAATTATTCAACTCAAGTTGTTTCTCAAGCTATAACTCAAACACTTGAGTCCTAAGTTCTGACTTTCCTACAGAATGTGCTATGGTGCTATCAGCCCAAATTGGGATGGTCACCATCTTGCCTCATACAGAGATGTCAGTGAGCTTGCCCCCAACACCAACCCTTCTTGTCTCAATGCCCAGGCCCCTATGGCAGCAGAGGATGCAGATCTAACTTCCTCCCTCAACATGACTGGGAGCTGCCCCAGGTGGCAGCTGTGTTGGAGGTGCATTTGAGTTGCCAGGTTCCTAATAGCCATTTGGGGGTAGCAGGAAGACCTGTGTATTGAAGTAAATCAGAGTATGGGTAGAGTGACTGAGAACCTTTAGCATGGTGGCTTTGTGTTTGGTTTAGCCCCAGGGAGACATCACTTTGAATCCCAACTCTCCCTCTAACTAGCTGTCAAGACCTCAGAACAATGATCTAATTTCTCTGAGCCCAGGTATCTTCAGCTATAAAATGGAGATAATAATAGTGAAACCTACTGGATTGAATGAGCTAATGAGTGGAAAAATTTAGAGTGCCTAACACATAGTTAGCACTCAACAGATGGTCAACAGATAAGGAGCAATTATGCAGGGAATGAAGCCATTGTGTGCTAATCTACTCATGTGATATAGTGACATATTTATTAATTTGTTTGGTAGTGATGATTATTTGATATATAAAAGGCTAATATACAAAGTGTCCCTCTGGGAGTTTGACCAGGAGACTGGGAATTCGATCGCTTGCTATGACGTGCGCTGACCACTAGGGGGCGGCCCCTGCTGGTAGGCAGCAGCCAGAGCCGGGAAAGGGAGGCCCCGGCCAGCAGCCAGAAGGCCCCGATTGGCCCTAATCACTGGCCAGGCCTAGGGACTCCATCCATGCATGAATTTTGTGCACTAGGCCTCTAGTTTGATATAAATGGAAACATCCTATTCCCATAAGTCTATGGAGTATATATTCCCATATGTGATTCACAACAATTCTGTTATCAGATGCTCTTTTCCTTCATAGAGGGTTTCCAGGATTCCACCTGGCCCACTGGAGGATTAAGTTTTCTTTTCTCCTGAAGGACCAGCAGCTCAGTTCTTTCATAGCAGTAGCTTACTTTTGTGCTGAGCATTCGCAATTGGAATTTCATAGGCTTTCTTCTTCTTAGCACCCATATATTTTCTAAATCAATGATTTACAAAGTAAAAAGGATTCCCTTAGGTCAGGGGTTCTCAACCTGTGGTCGAGACCCCTTTGGGGGTCGAACAACCCTTTCACAGGGGTCGCCTAAGACCATCGGAAAACATATATAATTACATATTGTTTTTGTGATTAATCACTATGCTTTAATTATGTTCAATTTGTAAAAATGAAATTGGGGGTCACTACAACATGAGGAACTGTATTAAAGGGTCGTGGTATTAGGAAGGTTGAGAACCACTGCCTTAGGTAAATATTTGCTAGGCAGGTCCATCTTGCCCTGCTTTCTGAGCAGGGGCAAAGACTCCCTTTAAGCCTGGTGTTGAGGAGGATGATGGTGTATCGATTTGCTGCCTGCTACTTGCTCCAGCATCACATCAGTTATAAGGAGAATGGAATTATCCCTGCTCAGATTTATGTGGGCCTTTCTTTGTGTTTGGATCTGAAAACCAACTCCAGGCTAATTGTAGTCTTCTTATTGAATAATAAATGAAGATCAAGCTCAGCTCTGAATACAAGCCAACTGAGTGTGAGTTAAATTTCAAGGCCAATAGGCTTTTTCTGCAAATAAACACTGCTTTTAGGTTAGTTAAAAATCAAACCCAAAAAAGCAACAAAAAGTAACCCAGAGCCCAAATGATTCTACAGTAGAAGCTTCCTCTCTTTAGGGACTTTGGGTCCCAGGTGGTGTGCATCTGGATGCCTTTACTGTTGCAGGACTTCTTATGCTAAGGGCTGAAAACAGCATACCCCAGCTCTCCTTGCTATCGATTTTCCTCACACTGATTTACTGTGGAGCCTCTTGGCATCTCTCTACCACTTCTAGCAGCTGAGCTTTGGCCCCAGAGGGCTTTATTTAATGAAAACTTGGGGCTTAGACGGTGAGAAAGCTGCCCCAGGAATTGAAGTTGTAGGCACCCCGATGGAGAAAACATGAAGACAAGAACCATGTGCTGGGCCCGGCCAGGGGATGGGATGATGATGTGAAGCCTCCACTAAAGTATCTGTTTTAAAGAGAAGAGAAAGCAGCCAGCGCTCAAATGACTGTTGAAAGTTAACAGAAGCTCTTGTTACTGAAAGATAAAGTGCTTACATGAAATATGTATAAAAGTTGCACTGGGAGAGGAAATCAGAGGGGAGGGGAGCCACATATTCGAGTTTTGAAGACTGTCTGTGTATTAGAGTCTGGTTACAGACAGACAGTGATGGCCTTTGGGGAGAGGTAAACAGAAACATTAAAAAAAATAAACTTCTAACTTTAGAACAATTTTTTTACAGAAAAATTGTGACGATATTGCAGAGAATTCCCCTATGTCCTACACCCAGTTTTTTGTACTAGTAACATTTTACATTTCGATGGTACATTTGTTATAATTAATAAGCCAATATTGAAAAAATAATATTAACTAAAGTCCATACTGTATTCAGATTTACTTCATTTTTTACCTAGTGCCCTTTTTCTGTTCCAAGAGCTCATCCACATTACATTTAGTTGTCTTGTCTCCTAAGGCTCCTCTGGGTTGTGATTAGTGTCCCAAACTTTCCTTGTTTTGGATGACCTTGGCAATTTTGAGGCATTCTGCCCAGGTAATTAATCTAATGCCCCTCAGTTGGGGATATGGGATTTGTCTCATGCTTTTCTCATGACTAGACTGAGGCTGTGTATTTTGGGGAGAAGGCCAGCGAGGGGAAGTGCTATTTTCATCGCATCATTTCAAGTGTAAATGCTATCCACATGTTTTGTCACTGTTGATGTAACAGGAGCATTTTTTAAATAGAAGATTGATTGAAATGGAGCAGGTCTCCAGTGTTGGGAATTAAGAAGATTTTACCCCCCAAATGTGGCATAATTCAGTGGAAAGTAAAAGAGACACATTAACGAATCATCAATATTAGTGAACCACATCAACATTTATCTAATAATGATTTTTTACAAGGGAAATATATGTTAGTCTCGTTTCTCAAAGAGAGAGAGAGAGAGAGAGAGAGAGAGAGAGAGAGAGAAGTGCTAACAAACAAGTGAATGAGAGAAAGAAAGAATGAAATATATTTGACCCCAGTTTTGGTTGCAAACGGAAAGAGTTCCAGTTTCTCAGCCTGGTTTCGTTGAGATAGCTGCAAAAATAACTGGACCTGTGTGGGAGTAGATCTCGAAGTCATAAGTCTGGAATGAGAGACTCCACCATTCAGAAATAAATTACTAAACAATAAGAGAGATTTAGGAGTTTTTCAGATAAGTTCTTGTTGCTCCAGGGTAAAGATCTTCAGGAACTAGCTGGACAGTGGTCTGACTCTCTGTGGCTCGCCTATCCAGCAGGGTTTTTATTTTCTTTTTAGTTTTTTATTTAATTTATTGATTTTAGAGAGAGGAAGGGAAAGAGAGAGACACAGAGAGAAAGACAGAAGCATTGGTTTGTTGTTGCACTTATCTATGCATTCATTAGTTGATTCTTATATGTGCCCTGACTGAGGATCAAGCCCATATTGGCAAAATGGTCTAACCAGTTATCTACCTGGCCAGGGCCTTGATTTTTTAAAAAAAATTAAAATAAAAATTTTTGTGCTTTTGATATATAAATTCTTCACCTCATTCATCTGTATCAAGGATTTTGTGCAGTTTGTACAAGATTTACACTTTCAGGCCCTTGTGCCTCAGAAACTAAGTCTTTGGTTTCTTTAGCAAGACTAGCCAATGCTTCTCATGGCTGGGTCTTCAAAGTCACCCACTTAAGTAACTGAGTGAAAATAAGCTTGAAGAACCAAAATGCATCCCTGTCGATGGCATGGACAGTCTTTCAGGTTGTTGAAGGTCACAGATGGGCATCTTCTGTTTGGAGTGTTTGGGGAGGAATCTGAAAGGGTGTGTATTAGTTTCCTAGGGCTGCCATACAAAGTACTGGAGACTGAGTGGCTTACTGACAGAAATTTATTTTCTCAGAGCCCTGGAGGCTAAACATCTGAGATCCGGGTTCCACCATGGTCATTTCTCCTAAGGTCATTTCTCCTTGGCTGCCAGATGGCTGTCTTCTCCCTCTGTCTTTACATGGTCTCCTTAAAAAATCCTCACCTGAGGATATGCTCATTGATATAGAAAGAGGGGAAAGGAGAGTGAGAGAGAAAGAAACATCGATGTGAGAGAGAAACAGATCAGTCCCTCCTATACACACTCCAACCGGGGATTGAAACTGAAGCCTAGGTATGTGCCTTGAGTGGGAATCGAACCCAAAACCTTTCAGTATATGGGACGATGCTCCAACCAACTGAGCCACACTGACCAGGGCTTCACATGGTCCTTCTCTGTGCCTGTCTGCATTCTAATCTAAGGAGACCGGCCATATTGGATCAGGGCCCACCCTAATGACCTCATTCAGCTTCAATCATCGTTTAAAATAAAGCCCTATTTCTAAATACAGTCATATTCTGAGGTACTGGGGTTAGGGCTGCAGCACCCAAATTTTAGAGGGACCCAATTCAGCCCATAAAGGGTAGAAGGTTTGATAAAGTGCCTGCATCTACCCTCTGGCCTGGGTTTCGAGAAGTTGGGGATGACTGACATTTGATGCTGGGTTTTATGAGGGGATTATAACAATGCAGAAAAATGTGAGAGGGAGCACTTCACGTGGAGAAAAACGTGCTGTGTAATAAGGCTTTGTGGGCAGCCCATTTCCGGAAGTTACCTGTGGTGTTTGCACAGCTGTTCTGTCATTGTCCACGTCGTCAGCCTGCAGGCTGATTTCCTGGTGAATTTTCACCTAATTTCCTTTGCATCTGCCTTACAAGTTTCATTCCTGCACTTTAAAAAATGCAGCAGCCAGAATACTGATTTATTAATTTACAGTGAGGCATAGAATCATCGAGTGGACTCGATACTCCAGCTCCTTGACCAGCATGTGCTTTCCCTGCAGGCAACTCTAAGCAGGAAGCCAAATTATCTTCAGAGGGCAGCTCGGTGAGCATGGAATCAGGCCAGGGGAGTTAGTTATGAGATTTGGCATTGCTATTTTTAGGTCAAGCAGCACTGAGCAGCCTAGACTCACTGCATGGGGCTGGCTGCCTCTGCCCTTGCTATTCCCTCTGACTTTCCATTGTCCCCTCTGGTGAACAGCTCATCAAGCAGGACCCAGCTCAGCCCTCTCCTCCTCTGAAAAGCCTTCATTCCCCAGGCAGAGGCGGGTCCTCTTCTTCCTCAGCCCTGGAGCATTTTATGCTAAGTGTGTATTTTGCATTCTATACTGTGGTTGTTTATTTACTCACCTGTCTCCTCACTGAGCTCTGAGAAACTCCAGTGAAGGGGCTTTTTATTGTGTACAGCGCATGGTAAATCGTCAGTGTTCAATAAATACCTGACTAATTAATAGAATTAATAATTATGGTCATTTACATTATGCTAGGGGTTTTTATTTTTTATTTATAATTTTAAAACACTTTCCAATAAGTTGTTCATAAAGCATGATCTTTACACTAATGGCTGTGAAGTGAGATAGGCAGATGAAAACTGCTTACAGGTTAACCAGCGGTTCTCAACCTGTGGGTCGCGACCCCTTTCGGGGTCGAACGACCCTTTCACAGGGGTCGCCTAAGACCATCGGAAAACACATATATAATTACATATTGTTTTTGTGATTAATCACTATGATTTAATTATGTTCAATTTGTAACAATGAAATTGGGGGTCACCACAACATGAGGAACTGTATTAAAGGGTCGAGGCATTAGGAAGGTTGAGGACCACTGGGTTAAATGATCTATTGAACTCTCAATAAATGCACTTTCCACCAAGCCTATTTGTCTTTGGGACTGAATCTTGTCTTTCTCCTGCCCTCCCAGGCCTTCCACCTACTTCCTTAGTTTGCTTCTTCTCCAGCCCTTAGGATCTCAGGCCCTCTGAATGCGTGGTGTTCTCCTTTGGAAGGCACCTTCCCAGCCCTGTCTCACTGGGGAGAGTTCTGTACTCCAGAATCCTTCTCATCTCCCTTCCAATTTCCAGGTCAGACTCCCATTCCCCCAGAAATCTAGTCTTAAGAAGAAAGCAATGTGACTAAATTTAATTTACACTAAAATGCTAATAACCTCCTAGGGGTATTTGCATTTTAAGATTTTAAGAGTTAGCACAGTTCTGGAAGCTGGCTACCTCTCTTTCTCTCTCTCTCTCTCCCTCTCTTTCCCCCTCCCTTAATAAATCTGTTTATATACTCATCCTGTGTGTTTAATTGTGTTAACTATACTTTGCAAAATTTCCTGGGCCTTTAGAGGCTATTTCTTTATTTTTAAAAGAAATTCCTATACCTTGCAGTCCAGATGCTACCACGAATGAGTTCTTCAGATGATCAGCAACTAGTCATTATAACCGTTGGGGAGACACAGTGCTTCATGGATGAGTCATTAGTTCTGGGCCCAGAGAACAAATCTGAAGGACCTTTTCATATCTTATAATTAAATACATTCTGCAACTTGAAGATAAACATGCCGATCTGACAGTGAGTTAAGGAGGTTTATCAGCATTTGTGCACCTGCAGCGTTACACTAAAAGACATGACTTCATTAAAACTCACTGTGCTTGTGAGAACAATGAGGAATGGTTGTAGGTGTAAAAAGAAAGGCACTACTAGACGGCAGTTTTAAGCTCATCTTTGAAGGGATGAACTCATTCTATCCGACATGTCCAGCTGTGCAAACAGCAGCACCGAGTGAGCTGCAGTTAGCTGTACTAATACATAGGATTAGAACAGAGGCTGAGCCACATATAAATGATGTGAATGCTTAATATACTTGAATGCTATGAATGCTGCACCGAGGGGGAATGAGAGCCCCAGAAGTGACAGAAGCTATTTTGCTAACTGTCATGAAAGGAGATTGTATTTTCAGGGCCTTCTAGGAACATTTCTCTTGCCAGAGACTTTGCCTTTTGAGACCAATGCTTCCTAGGGTGAAAAAACAATACAAAACATCAATCTCTGAAAAAAACTCCACAGGGAGATAACAAGGTTGCCTAAGTTACCATTGTTTTCTCATGAAATCTCAGAATGAGGAAACGTGTGTGTGTGTGTGTGTGTGTGTGTGTGTGTGTGTGTGTGTGTGAGAAAGAGAGAGAGAGAGAGAGAGAGAGAGAGAGAGAGAGAGAGAGAGAGAGAATTCACCTGCAGTACCATCTCAGGCTACAGAAAAGGTAGGTGGTGGGGTCCAGGGGAGCATAAATGGTGAGAGGCTAAGAGTTGAGGGCCTGGGCTAGAAGACCCAGTCATGAAAGGCACTCCTAGAAAGTGGATTGAAGGAAGCAGAATTCAGATTCTAGACCTCTTGGCAATAGATAGAAGGGTCCAAGGGCAAGACAGACCTTAACATGTGCCTGTCCCATCTGAGGATGTGTTTGTAGGCGGGAAGGGATCCTTTACATACTGCTTACCCTTGGTGAGAGCTGTGGGTAGTCTGAGCTGAGCCCCTTCCTGGAGCAGATGGAAGGGAGAGTATAGTGCAGTGGTTCTCAACCTTCCTAATGCTGTGACCCTTTGATACAGTTCCTCATGTTGTGGTGACCCCCAACCATAAACTTATTTTCCTTGCTACTTCATAACTGTAATTTTGCTACTGTTATGAATTATAATGTAAGTATCTGATATGCAGGATGTGTTTTCATTGTTACAAATTGAACATAATTAAAGCATAGTGATTAATCACAAAAACAATATGTAATTATATATGTGTTTTCCGATGGTCTTAGGCGACCCCTCTGAAAGGGTCGTTCGACCACCAGAGGGATTGAGACCTACAGGTTGAGAACCACTTGTGTAGTGGATGGAGCCCAGCAAGTCCCAAACATCTTCAGACTCATTCCCCACCCTCCTGGCAGTTCCATAGAAAGGAGAATCAAGGATTCTCTCTTATTTCCCCAAAACCTCAAAATACTAGTTACCTTTGAAACTTTTCTGAGTAGCGTAGAATATGTATAGGTTGATTTCTCTATTAGTCCTAGGAGCTGAATATTGTTCTCCTTAACTGACTGAGTCTCTTTGAGAGGTGTTCTGAAACAACACTCTTCCACATTTGATTTACACAGGAGAAGGTGCACAGCCAGCACCTTTAATACAATATATGTAAACGATCCGAGGAGACCAGGAGTGCTTCTGAAAACGTCACTGCAGCCTATAATCACACTTTTCCTTATTTTAGTCATGTTTTACAAGCTTTACATCACCTCTTTGTCCTTGGCAGAATGTATGGCAAGAGCTAAAGCAGTCTGTTTTTTAAAAAAAATGTATTTTATTGATTTTTTTACAGAGAGGAAGGGAGACGGATAGAGAGTTAGAAACATCCATGAGAGAGCAACATGGATCAGCTGCCTCCTGCACACTCCCTACTGGGGATGTGCCCGCAACCAAGGTACATGCCCTTGACCGGAATCGAACCTGGGACCCTTCAGTCTGCAGGCTGACGCTCTATCCGCTAAGCCAAACCGGTTAGGGCAAGCAGTCTGTTTTTAAAGAAAGTTTACTAACGTAAAATGTGAGTGTAAGATAGAGTCCGAGATAAGACAAAAGATACAATTCCATGTTGCAAATGATCACAGTGGTCTCTTAAGAAATCCGGGTAAATTCTCTTGAGTAACATATATGCATAGTTGCTGTCTCTAGATAAATTATAACCTCCTTTAAGAATGTTATTTGCTTCCTTTCTATCACCTATCAACCTAACACAATGCTCAGCATGGCGTATAAATGTGAAGCACACATAACTAGCACAATACTAAAATATGTTCATGAATTTCTCTGAATCAAATCACACTTAGTCAACTCCCTTGGCAATATATTTAGGCTTATCCATTTCACGCATCGCAGGCCATGTAGCTCAGGATTTATTGGCATGTTGGTCAATAAGTTGTTGAAGTTTATCTTTATTTAATGAATTATCAGCAAGGGAGCCACAGATGACAAGTATTCAATTTTCAGAAATCTCTTGCCCAATTCGCCTCTCTTCCTTTTGCTTTCCTAATTATTGACTTAACTTACGAGCCCCTCCTCCCAGTTCTTCAGCCAGCACCCTTGGGAGTTCATTCTTTTAAGAATGTTCTCATTAGAGTCAATAATTCACCATGGCATATTATATAGTGCCCTGAATATCTATAAAGCTGTTCTTTCATGTTGTACATCATGGGGTGCTCAAGTAATTAATTTGACCAGCTATAAAGAACAATACCTTCTATTGTGAGTGCCATTAATGTACTATCCACAGAGACACATGTATAGACGTGGCTGGGAGACAAGCTCTGCAGGAGAGTTTCTTGAGAGGATGTTAATGTTGGAGTCAGGTAGTTCTGTTCTTGGACCTATTTGGAAACATAAAATAAAGTATAATTGTAACTTGGTATTAGTCAAATTGACCTAAATCCTTTCTTTGGGAGTTTCTTCTTTCTTATTCAAATTTTTAAGAGTAAAAGAAGTCTTGAAATAGTTTAGTCGGTGTCATTAAAAATGCTTGCTTGAAATACAGCATTCCAAAGACAGAATACTGAGGGCCAGGAGAAACCCCAGTGTTCCAGTTTTAAAAATAGATATTTGTGTGAAAATTAAAAGATTTTTAAATAATGTATATTAACGAAGACTGTTCATATCCCAATTTTGCTACCGAAAAATGGTAATAGTTTGCACATGAGCAGTTTCACTATTGCTAAGTGAAAATCCAGACTCCAATTTAGTTTGTAGCAAATCAGTAATAATTTAGATTAGATAAATAAAAAGGTATCTTTCTTAAAAAATATTTTTATTGATTTCAGAGAGGGGAAATGAGGGGAAGAGAGAGATAGAAATGTCAATGATGAGAGAGAGAATCATTAATTGGCCGCCTCCTGCATGCCTCATACTGGGGATCGAGCTGCAACCCAGGCAAGTACTCAGACTGGGATGGAACGATGACCAGGATCTTGGTTCATAGATCGATGCTCAACCACTAAGCCACACTGGCCAGACTAAAAAAGTATCTTTTAAAGTTCTGTGGTATAATTAAGAGTCAGGGCTCATATTCTAGTTCTGCCAATAACTAACTAGATGGCTTTGTGTAAGTCACTTAAGTTAACCTATCCTTAGTTTCCTTAGGCCTACAAATTAGAGATTAGTTCCTTCCAGTGCTAGTATTCTATATTTCCATTTATGATCATCACTTAGGCCTCCAACGAATGAATCACTTACTCAATTGGAATAGAAAAATTCAATGGCCATCATTTTCTTTCTTGAATAAATCCTTCAGGCAGGAAATATTTATGGAACCAAGGGATGAATGAATTATTGTCAAAATATGTATATTCCCTTGCATAAGATAGTTTCCAGGCTGAAATTTTTGGTTTATTGAAAACTGGCTTAGGAAACCCAAGCCAGAATATAGAGCTATTCAATTCCAGGTCACAATGTAAAAAATTCTATTGGAAAGCTGAGAGCAATTCTTTTATATATTTTTCCAGTTTTATTGAGGTATAATTGACATATAACATTGGGTAAATTTATAGTATATAAACTGTTGATTTGATGCACTTATATATTGCAAAATGATTATCACCATAGCATTAACTAATACCTCTATCACCTCACATAATTACCATTGTTTTTTTGTGGTGAGAACATTTAAGATCTACTCTAGCAACTTTCAAGTATATTAACTAGAGTCACTGTGCTGTACATTAGATCCCTAGAATTTACTCATCTTATAAGTGGAAGGTTTTTAATTTTTTAAATTTTCTTTATTGATTAAGGGATTACATATGTGTCCTTATTGCCCCATTGCGCCCTCCCCTGCCCCCCCCCCCCCCCCCCCACCGCAACTCATGCCCTCACCTTCCTGGTGTCTGTGTCCATTGGTTATGCTTATATGCATGCATACAAGCCCTTTGGTTGATCTCACCCCCTTACCCCCACCCTCCCCTACCTTCCCTCTGAGGTTGTAATCTTAAGTGAAGAAAGACAGTATTTCTCACAGATTTTATCAGATTTGTCACAAAAAGTCATTTGTCTCCAGGCATATCTACCTGGGGACTATTCCTAAGAACCCAATTGGCACAACTTTTGGGGATTAATAAAATTCTGTTCCCACTGTTTTCCATTGCTATTTTGTGCACAATTCCCCACCGAGTCTTTGATGAATTTCTACTCCTTGGGGGCCCCAATTGTTTTGTGAGTATGCTGAGGATCCATGTGTCTTGTCACAGGAAGATGATTTCTTCTGATAACATTCTCCTGGCACCTGAGGAGCTTATCACAGTCCTTTATTTGGCTGTTTCTGTTATGTTGGCATGGGTCCACAGTACTGGGAGAGAAAAGATTGTGATTTACAGGGAACGTTTTATTCCCTCTTGGGAAAAGTGAACGTGATTCAATGTCAGGAAGGGAAATTCTTCAGATAAAGAGAATGAACATCTGCCTACCTCTTTTAATAGTTAAAACACATTTAAAGGCCCTTCTGTATTTTGTTTTCTTGAGGAGATCAAATTGTTTTAGAAAAGTTGATTTTTTGAAACCAGATCTGCCCAACTTTCCCCTCCCCATCCCACAGTATTATTTTATACTAGAGGCCTGGTGCATGAAATTCATGCATGGGTAGGGTCCCTAGGCCTGGTGATCAGGGCTGATCAGGGCCTTCCTCCCCCCCCTTTCCCCCCCCCCCCACCCCCCCCACTGCTGGCTGCTGGCCAGGGCCTTCCTTCATTCCACGTGCCTCCTAGTGGTCAGTGCACATCATAGTGAGCAGTCGAATTTCCAGTTGGTGGAACTCCCGAGGGGACAATTTGCATATTAGCCTTTTATTATATAGGATTGATTTCAGGTATATAGCATAGTGATTAGTGCCCCAGCCTTTTTGTTCAAAGATGCTATTCTTCACCCCTAGAAGACCTATGTAGTGGGAAGGGCCAAAATGGTGAGGTCTGGATGTGTGTTGGTTGGTGGGAGGATTTCTGAAATAAAGGTCTTGTCTTGAGGTGCAAGCTTAACTTTCTCCCTGTTTAGAAGCTTAAAGGGAGATGATAAGATGTTAATGATGTCATAGTTTGATCAGGTAAGGTACCTGGATTTATTAATAGGTCTCAACTTATTAGATGGGACCCTTGTTATTAAATAGGCACAAAAAACATATCCTGATCTGGAAGGTGATGGTATAGTACTGGGAGGGATTGGGGCAAATCCAATACTCTGTTTACCTTTGTCTTATGTTGTCATTGCTCATCTGAAAATCTTAATTCTTTAATAGAACTATAAATCTAGAGTTAGGGACTGTGTTGTACTTTTTAAAACAAAATTTAATAACTTTGTTTTTTAATCTTAAGAGTACCTAGCTGAGTTCCAGGTATGTGCTCAATAACATTGTAGATGCCTCATAAATATTTTTTTTAATTGACTGGTTTGCTGCTTAAAGATAGAGATTCATTGACTCTAATTCAGAAGTTTATATGATCTCTAAGGTCACCCATACCCACCAGATTAGGGGCAGTAGAATATTTTGCCTTCACTTCTCTTCTGTAATGAACGTACCTGTTTGCTAATGACCAAGGTTGAGAAATTTTTTTTGCTCCCTGTTTTCTTTTGACTCTAATTTACATTTAAGTCCAGAATGAAGGATGCTTCGTGTTGCAGACTACTATTTGTCCTCCAAAGTCTTTCTCCACATCTACCTTCCTTAGTAATTGAACTCCTAATATTTTTTTGCAGGGTCCATACCAGCCCAGAATCTTACCTAATAATAGACAAACATGTAAATTGACCATCCCTCTGCTATGCTCACCAGTCAATCAAGAGAGTATGCAAATTAACCCAACAAAGATGGCGGTTAATTTGCATACACAGGTGCGAAGCAGCAGAGCGAAGACTGAAGGCTCTAGTTGGAGCACTGAAGAAGGAAGGCTCCAGCCGGAGCAGCAAAGACTGAAGACCTGGGTCCCAGGTGCCAGAGGAAAACCGGGGCCAGCAAAAAACCGGGGAAGGGAAGGCCTATTGCACGAATCTCTTCATACAATGGACCTCTAGTACATATTATAACCCCCTAGCCTTTCTTATGGTTATATGTGGCCACATGACTCACGCTCTGGCCAATGGAATTTAAGTGGAAGGTGTAACTTTTGGATATTGTCCTTAATGGGAGGGGGGGAGACCTTTCTGTCTTTCTTTCGTCCTTCTACTGTGTGGAATGTGGATGTAATGGTTGGAGCTCTAGCAGTGATCATGGACCATGATTTTGGGAATGGAATCCATACATAAAGAACAATAAGGTAGAAGAGGCTGGACATCCTGGCACCATGGAGCCTCCATATCATCTCTTGACCACCCCCTCATGGACTTCTATATGACAGAGAAATAAACAACTGTATCGTTTAATACAGTTTTCATTTTGATTTAAACCCTACTTATAACCTAATTGTAACTGATATGGAACCTGTGCCAGCTGCGTCATTCAGTTATCAACCACAATTCTGTTGTATAAAATAAGACATATTTGCTTATACAACATGTAAGTTCCCAGACCTTGTGTTGGTAAATTTGAATGTATTTAAAATATAACAATAGGGATTTTAGTTTTTAAGAAACGAATGGCAAATTCTTTTATAAAGGATTTTCATGGGTTTTTTTGTTTGTTTTTGTTACAAAAAGGTAGTATGTTCTAAATCCTGGAACAGAAAAGAGGACATTAATGGAGCTATTGGTCCAATGTTCTTTTCTTAGTTTTGATAATAAGATCCTACTATTATGTAGGATGTTAACAGTCAGGAAAACTAGTTAAAGGGCATATGGAAACACAGTACTACCTCTTTTTTTGTGGTAACATATAATAACATCAATTTACCACTTAAAAATAATTGAAGTACATTCATACTATTCTGCAGCCATCACCATCATCCATCTCCAGAACTTTCTATCTTCCCAAACTGAAACTTTGTACCTGTTAAACACTAACTCCCCATTCCTGCCTCCCCTCAGCCCCTGCCAACCACCATTCTACTTACTAGTATGTATCTATGAATTTGAATAATCTAGATTCCTCAGATAAGTAGAGTCATACAGTATTTTGTGACTGGCTTATTTCATTTAGCATAATGCCTTTAAGGTTCATCTATGTTGTAGTGTATGTCAGAATTTCCTTTCTTTAAGGCAGAATAATAATCCATTGTTTTCATGTTTTTGAGAAAGTTGTGTTCACATTGTATATGATTATATAGAAATGCAGAAATTATTTTTTCACATAGCAGAATCCTTTCCCAGATTATTATAATTTCTCTTAAACAGTTTAAATGACTATAATATTCAATCCTATGGCAGCCATTTTCCATATTTTACTTTTTAAATTTAGACATTTCCCATTTTTTATTTTATAACTAACATTATGTAGAGCATTTTTGCACTTAATAATTTTGGGTCTATTTTGAATTATCTGTAAACTTTTTGTTTCATGTCCTTTATCCATTTATCTCTTGAGGGTCCTAGTGTTTTTCTTACTAATTTATATAATGTAGATGTAAACACTTTAATATAAAAAACAGGTTTTTATCATTTGTGCTGACATAAGTATAGATATACTTGCATTCAGGACCAAAACGACATTTTTAAAATAATAAACCTCATCCCCTAGTCACATCATTGGAAAATTATTTTGGTCTTATGCATGCAGGATAAACCCTATTAGTAAGTGGATTGAATTTTTTACTTATGAAAAAACAAGTAGTTGATAATATTGAGCATCACAACTTTAGTGTTTTAGAAAAATTTATATACAGCATCTGACCCTATTACCCATTACAATCACCCTTCTTAGCCAAGACAGATTTCTTTTATCAAGGTGACAATTTAGGGAAAGTTAGAAATGGCAGCTCTCCCTCCCTGAAGGCAGTTATGCTGAAATCTTAAATATTACCCTGCTTCAAAATTTTGCTATTTTCAGTTGAAAAGAGAGATCCAAAGGAAGAGAAAAAAAAGCATAAAACTTTTAGTCTTGAGCCTTTGAAACTAACAATTTCTATTGAAAAATGTTTTGTAAAGATGTGTGCACCACAAATAAAACAAGGAGTTTTTGAGTGGAATTGGATTTTTCAGAGGCAATGAAATGTTCAAGAGTTAAGGCAACTGTTAGACTTTCCCCCAATGGAGGCCAAGGAGAGTAATTATGGAACTAATAATCTGCATGTGAGGGCAGAAGGAACAGGGACTAATTGGATGCTTCATGGGAAAGCAGATTGCAACTGCAGGTCCAGATGAGTGTATCCAGGGGGGACTCGAACTCCAGCTGCTTCAAGACACTTAACTCGATGAGACACTTCATTTCATCATAGTGATTTTTAATTTTGTTTGTATATTCAGGATTTAATTATGTGTAATGCTTTAAGAATCTTTTGTTGATATAATATGTATTATTTTTTTCTCTCCTTTTCAAAGTAAATCTCTAGGGAGATTCCCCCCCCCCCCCCCCCCATCCCACTTAATCTTAAAATTTTAATCCCAGATAAGCCCCTGGGATAGTTTTTGGATTTAAGCATGCCATTTTGGAGCTTCAAAAATGTGTTATAAGCAATCTTTAAATACAATAATAAAGTTGAAGAATGTATAATGAATAATTTTGTAAACTTAGGATACTAGTGGTAGTTCAGAAGAGAAACACAAAGAAAAATTTCTTTAATGCAATAGACTTTTCAGCAGAAGACTTTTAGAGCACAAGAGGTGGCTATCCACCTAAAATATTATTAATAAAGTTCTTTTGGAAGCAGATGAATGGACTAGATATTTCAGCAAATCCTTTATATAACATACTTGGAAATGTCCAAAATATATTAAGATGATTTTCCCCGACATATGCATGTGCTCATCTCTCTTGTAAAAGAATGCATAGCCCTGTCTGGTGTCAGTTAGAGTGTCAGCCCATGCACCAAAGGGTCATGGGTTCAAATCCTGGTCAAGGGCATATACCTGGGTTGTGGGTTCAATCCTGGGCCTTGTGGGGTCATGCACAGGAGGCAATGTCTCTCTCACATCAATGTTCCTCTCTCTCTCTCTCTCTCTCTCTCTCTCTCCCTTTTCCTCTCTCCATTTCTTCTTCTCTCCCTCTCCCCACTCCCTCCCTTTCACTCTCTAAATATCAATGGAAAAAATATCCTTGGGTGAGGATTAAAAATTTTTAAACAAAAGAATGCCTAAAACGATTATTTAAGACTAATTTCAGAAATATGGAAAAAATTACCTAAAATGATAAAGAATATATTTTTATAACTTAGAATTTATGTAATTCATAATAAATCAGTTCTTTTAAAAAAAATATATTTTTATTGATTTCAGAGAGGAAGGGAGAGGCAGAGAAAGATAGAAACATGAATGATGAGAATCACTGATTGGCTGCCTCCTGCATGCCCCCTACTGGACCTAGGTACATGCCCTTACCAGAATCGAACCCGGGACCCTTCAGTCCGCAGGCTGATGCTCTATCCACTGAGCCAAACTGGCTAGGGCAATAAATCAGTTCTTAATTAGTCAACACACTTGTTGGGCATTTATTCAGTAAGATTTATTAAACATCTCTATGTGATATATAATGCTGTGCATAAGGAACACTAGTGGGGGAAACAGGCACTAATAGAGATATTTAAAAATAATATGGTAAATGCAATTCATTCATTCATTCATTCATTCATTCTCTAGTGCCTGTGGTGGTGTTAGGTATACAGAAGTTAGAAAACAAACCAAACCAAACCCATGCCTGAATCTGCTCCTCATAGAGCTTAGAGTGTGATAAGAGAGACATTAAACAAATAAATATATAATTAAGGACTGTGATCACTTTTATGATGGGCACATCGGGTACTATGAGTGAGATTAGGAGAATATAAGTGATATTGGGGACATGAAAAGTCTTTTTGAGAAAATATTTTGGGTGAGACCTGACAGATGAGTTGGAATTCCCATACAAAGAGTCAGGGGACAAATGATCTAGGCAGAGGTAGCATCTTGTCCCTTAGGCCCTGGGCAGGAATGAGCTTGTCTGGTTTGAGAATCCTAAGGCTGGAACTTGGTGAGTGAGGGTGAGAATAATGGGAACCGAGGCTGGGGAGGGGCCAGAGCATTCAGAGCCTGGAAGACCACATTACTGTCAATATAGGAAAGTTAATGAAGTAGTCTCTACAGAGGGCTTACGTGACCTATAAATATAACTTTAAAAAATCCTTCTGGCTGCTACTCAGCAGAAGAAGGGCCAATGGAATTGGGAATATCAGTGGGGAGGCTACCACAGGGATCAGGTGGGAGGTGATACTCAAATTAGGTATGAGCAGAGGGGAGAGAAAGACAAGGATAGATTAGAGATGTGTTTTGGAGGTAGAATTGACAGCACTAGGTGATGGGGTGGGAATGAGGGCAAGGGATGTCAGGGGTCAGGAATAACACAATGATAGACACATGCCTAGGGCATTATTGGACCACAGAGGAGGTACACCTAAGCCAGTCTGATTTGGAGCAGAGAGAAGCTCAGAAAAAACTTGCCTGAGCTAAGACTTAGGGAACCAATCAGAGTTAGGCGGGCCAGGAGAGAAGGTGTGAGTGAGCTGGTAAAGATTCCAGGAAGAGGGGGAACTTGGGCAAAGGCAGGGAGCAGGGAAGTGCATGTAGGGGTGGGGTGCGGGGTGTGAGTGTATCATAAATGGTGTGGGTTTTGTTGAATTATAAACTGTGAAACAGGGAGAGGTGTGAAATGAGTCAAGAGAGTGAGCCAAAGACAGACCTTGTAGGGCCTTGTAGGATAAGTCAGGAGCTTGCATGCCATGGGAAGGCACAGAATAGTTTTAAGTAGGAGATGGGTGGTGAAGACACCCAAGAGCATTTGAGAATCCCTATGGGAAGTATGGTTGCATTGCTTTAGGACCATTGCAAATAGCAAAGGTGGAGTTTCTGGCTTATGTGCCAGGGCTGTATAGAGTTTTAACTTCCTCCCTTCAGATGTGTTATATCCATTAAGAGTAGGAAACAAAATTGGGGTGATGGCGGTCATTTCTAGTTCTTTTTACTTGTGTATGTTCCTGGCAAATAGTTCACTGTGCATTTTCATTCAAGAGAAAATCCCATTCCTTTAATTTGCGCAGTCCGATTCCTTCAACAGTTTCCATCATTCTTAGGACTAACTTTTACTTTGGAATGGAAACTGATCTGAGCATGGCTACATAGGAGAAATCACAACAGAATTGAACAACACAGTTCCCTGGGCTGAAAAAATTCATATAGTAAGTAATGTCAAGGCTTAGCAGTAATTTACACACAATGGCCCAAAGCCAACAGCCATCGGAGAAGTCCTTGCACAGCTACTCTTTTGATGGCACATGAACCCAAAATGAGGGAGAGAGCTAAACTCCTGGACAAGCATTTATACCAAATCTCATCAGCAGAGTCATTGTGGTTGACACTGGCTTGAAGACCTCAACTGCCAAAGATCTCATTGAGATTCCATATATTGGTATCATAAGGACATTTAGCACCAAAAATATGGATTTTAACATTTCTTTTAAAACATACTTTATGAGTTCTGGAATGATTGGTCACACAAATAACAATACATACTGGTGCCCAACCAGCATGGATGGCTGAGTGGTTGAGCATTGACCTATGTACCAGGAGGTCATGGTTCCATTCCCAGTCAGGGCATATGTCTGGATTGTGGGCTCGACCCCCAGTGTGGGGCATGCAGGAGGCAGCCAGTCAATGATTCTTTCTCATCATTGATGTTTCTATCTCTCTCTCTCCCTCTCCCTTCCTCTTTGAAATCAATAAAAATATATTTTAAAAAAGAATACATATGATAAGCATGGCTTTTAAATGTCAAGAGTTTAATTTAGGCAAGAATCTTTTGTAAGCTTTAAATCCTGACCTTCTTAAATAAGTCTGTTTCCTTCCTATACATTCCATAGAGGTAGAGGAAAAGAAAAGGCTAAAATGAGGACAAAATGTCCTCTAGAACTAAGCCTACCTACTTACTCCCATGTATTAAGTTGATCTAAGTGAATTTGCTATTTTTATAGGTAAAAACAGTTTGAATATCAGCAATTTTATCTGGTTCAGACTAATAGTACTGAAATCATTGCAGAAAACCAGCAGCCTGCACTTTTCTTAAGTGCTTCACAAAGAACTCTTCCTCAGCTTCCTTTGGCAGCCCCTTCTATTGTCTTGGAATTTGTTCATTCAGGAAATTCTTACTATTGACCTAAATCCCTCTTGAATTAATTAAAGCCATTTTACTTCTCCTGTCCAGAAAGAGAATTGAAAAGGACAGCTTGTCATTGCTTATTTGAAACCCCTTCATCATTTTGCAGACTGTAATGAAGTGTCCAGTCAGTCTTCTTTCTCCAGCTTAAATAAAGCTACAAGAGCTTTCCCTCAAGGACCTATTCCCTTTCAATTTTTGCATACTGTTAACAAGGAGAGACCAGGTACATGAACTTGGACAAGCACTTAATCTTTTTAGGACTCCAGCTTCTTTGTTTGCAAAATGAGAATTTGGAAAAAATAAAATGTTTTCCAACTGTTCTGAAGATCTTTCTTAGAGGATTCTTAGAAGGGTATGGTTGTGTGTGTGTGTGTGTGTGTGTGTGTATGAGAGAGGAGGGAGGGAGAGAAGGCTAAGTGAGCTCAATCTACTCTATTTGTACTAATACTTAAATTTTTAAATTTTAATTAAATTTATTGGGGTAACATTGGTTAATAACATACAAATTTCAGGTATGCAACTTAATAATACAATATCTGTATATTCCATTGTGTGTGCACCATCCAATTTCTTTAACTTACACATGCTAAGGTCTCCTTTTACTTCCTATCCTTCTTTCTCACTCACCTTCACTTGAGTACACATACACACACACACATTCACAAAAAGACAAATACAGATCAATCTGTTATAAATTATATTACAAATCTTAAGTAAATTCACAAGCAGAATCCAAGAGCATAAAGAATAATATACTATGATTAATTTAAATATAAAAATCATCTGCTTGTCATTTATTAATATAGTATTGTTAACTTAAAAGCTAAAGTGAGAGGCAACAAGCATTTATTTGAGATCACAGAATTGCATTTCAGAGGCACAGATTCAGGCAGAAACTCAAATTGTACCCAAATTACAGGGAGAAGGTAATGGGTTTTTATGAGAAAAAGAAGGAGAGTAGAGGAAAGATATTTCTATCGGCACTAACAAGTTGAGGAATTCTTTAGCAATACATGGCTGAGCACTGATTGTGTCCTCAGAAAGAGTGCCCATAATCAACAGTCCTGTGGTCAGGATGGCTGCTTTCCTGTTAGTTTTACAAACAACTGTTGGTAAGGCAATGTTGCTTTGGCCCAGTCCAAAGGTTATTTTGCCCAGTTCAAATATTCCAAAGGTTTAAGGAGCAAGATGTGCGCAGTTCCTCTGGAATGGCAGCTCCGGATCCATTTTAAAATGGCTCCACTTATGTTAATTTTTCACAGTGTAATGTCTATTGATGAAAGGAAAAACTCATAATAATCTCCAAAGATGCTGAAAATGACTTAAATAATTTTAGTGTTCATTCTGGATTAAAAAAATCTCTTAAGTAGGACTACATAGACATTTTCTTAGCCTGATATATATATCTATATATATCTGTATATCTCTCTCTCTATATCTATATATCTATGAGATATATATATAGAGAGATATACAGATATATAGATATATATAGATATATATAGTTATAGATATATATATATAGATATATATATCTCAACCAAGAAGCCTGCCATACGACCAATGAGAAATCACTAGACGCAATCCCGATAAAGTCCAAGAAAGCAAAAATGTACAATTTTACCAGTATTATCTAACACAGTTCTGGAAGTACTAGTTGACAATTCTGAAAAAGAATCAGTTTGGGGGACTTGAGCTGCCTTGGAAGTCATGGCAGAGGATAATTTTAATACAGAAAAGGATATCTTATTCTATTCTCTGTAGTTTAGTTCTGTGCCATGACACTGGCTTATTAATGAGATGGTTGTACTAACTGGAGGTTTTCTGGAAAATCTGCTTGTATTAAAGTTCTACAGACCTGGCCCATATGGAATTCTGTGTGAGAGACAAATGTGTTTTTAAGTTCCATTCTCTTAAAAAAATGTGCATGATTCCTTGTTCCTGGAGATTCTGATTTAAGTCTGAGTTAATGAGGGAAGGTGAGGCCATGGGTATATTTTTAAATTTCCTCAAATATTTCTTATGAGGTTCTTACTTTCTGACAAGTGAGGCTCATGAGAGAGGAAATTATTCCCCTCATCCATTCGACAAATACTTCTTACATTCAAAGTCTTCAAAGACATTGACACATTGTCATGACTTTCTTTATAACCTTGATGTGGAGGAGTTACCATTGTCCCTTCCCTAGTCTCCAGATCTATTATTACCAAATATCTTGTAGACATTCTGATATTAATATATTGTAATCACTTAAAATATCCAAAATTCAATCGTCACAGGATTAATTAACATGAATTCACTCTTGTGGTTGTTGGCAGAATTCTGATCCTCATGGATTGTTGGACTTAGACTTCCCCAGTCCTTTGACATAGGGCAGTTTGCAATATTGCAACTGGCTTTCTTCAGAATAAGTAAGTGAGAGAGTAAGAATGGGTACACAAGATAGAAGCACTAGTATTTTCTAATATCAGAAAAATTTATATTGTATCACTTCAGCTGTATGCTTTTGGTTAGAAGTAAATTGCTTTAGTCCCACTGACCTTTAAGGGAGAGGTGTTGATATTTAGGCCATTGTAGAGGCTGCCTATCACAGATGCTAAGTATCCAGGTGAACTGGTGACACAGCGTAATTTGGAGTCCAAGTAGATGGACTGGACTGGACAATACAAGTTTCTGGGGCATAGGTTAGAACAAGTTCAGAAATAGAAGCTCATGGTCAATTGTGGCAGAAGTTGAAATTTAGAGTTCAGAGCAGTTATGAGAAAATAGTTGGGTATTAAGTCCATACCACCATCCTAAGAATCATGGATTAAGCAAGCAAAATAATAACACAGCACAGCTGGGGTTTGACTTTGATCCCAGAACAGATAGGATAGGATTGTGGGCAGCCATTGGAAGCTGTGGGTAAAGAGAGCAGTTCTGACGGCAAACTCTACAGGTACTAGTGATGACCACAGAGAACTTGGTTCCTCACATGAGTGACCTCTCAGAGCTTCTATATTTATCATCTTTCCTCTTGAACCAAGTCTTCTTTCTTAGCATCCCCAATTCAGTCAATGGAATCCTAATTCTCCTTATGACTTTCTCCCACACTCTTTGGTTCCCCTCTCTTTTTCCCTCTCCCATATCTAATTAGCTTTAAATAATTGTTCAGTGAAAAAAATATGAAAGTAGCAGCCAGTAGTCTGTGGAACTCAGGTAGGTTATACAATCATTTGTCCAATTTACACCAGTCATGCACCTGTGTTATATGTCAGCTTGGACATATGCTGTCTAACAGGGTAGCCACTAGCCACTGGTAGCTATTGAGATTTGAAATGTGGTGAATGTGATTGAGGAACTAAAATTTTAATTACTTAACATTTTAGTTCCCCAATCACATTAAGTATTTTAAGTTTTTTAAATGTAAAAACAGGAATAGTGTAAAACATTTTTTAACACAATTTATTATTTTGGTAGGATCGCATTTCACTTTAACCATTGAAAACTCAACATCCATATTGAGATACAATGTAAATGTAAAACAAACACTGGATTTTGAAGACTTGGTATGAGAAAAGGAATGTAAAATACCTCATTAATTTTTCATACTGGTTATGTGTTGAAATGGTCCATATTTTGGATAGGTTGGGTTAAATAAATATATTATTAAGATTAATTTCACCTGTTTCTTTTTGCTTATTAAATGTAGTCACTGGAAAATTATAAATTACATATGTGGCTCATATTATATTTCTGTTGGACAGTGCTGGGTTGGACTACATAACTTCTTTAGTTATCATTTTTAATTAAAATTCTTGGATAGTAATCAGTCCTTACAGTTTTTCTTCTAAAAATGTTTATTAACCTTCCTAACCCCTATATATGTTGTGTTTTCTTGACCATTGACCTACATGACCTCTAAGGAACTCATAGGACACTGAAAATAATTTGTAAATAAAAATTTTTGTTTTGGGTTTCTGTACACTTCTCTAGAAACTCTCAACTCCCAGCTGAACACCAACAGGAATTTGGAGTAATATTGAGAAATTGTATGTTCTTTGTCACAATGTACAGATTGCATTTGACCCTTTCTTCTTAAATTATCAGCAAATTCAAGAACCATGTGCCTGAAATTTGAGCAAATTACCCGTAGATGGGGCCTTGCAACTTTGCAGCAGCTAAGACTTTTAGCCTTTTTTCACTTTCCTAGGATCATAAACTTTATGCTACCAAATACAGAATAACTGTATGTTGAATAGTTACAGAATTAAACTCCCTCTGCTCTCAGATGTGAATATTGTGAGTGTCCTTTAGGTAGCCACCATGAAATCTGTGGCTTATGAATACATATATGCCTTTCTTCTTATTCCATAGCATGGGCAGGGCTAGTGGCTCTTCTCTGGTGTCTTGGCCCCACCTAGGTTCCTCATGAGAAGATTATTGCTGCCTAGGTTCTTGCTGAGCATCTTCATATCCTCCATCTAGTTCCTGGGCCTGAGTAGTTGACTCTGTAAGTTCTGTGTAGGGTCCCTTCATCTCCTGTGGTAGGCACCATGGCAGGCATCTGGAGTTCAACTCATCATCCACTTACCATCTGTCCTCTATGGGTTGTCCACCTGAGAGATAGGGAGGTAGTTCTTTCCTTTAGCCGGACTCTTTCCCTCTCTTTAAAGACACTACTAGGCCAGAGCCATGTTGGCATAGAACACCCTGCTCAGGGAACCAAATAGGAAGCAGGGCAGGCACACCTCTGCTTTTAGCCTCCCTCCCCCCCGCCCCCCCCCCCCCCCACTGTCCCAAGGTAACTAAATCTCTTCTACACCAGTCTCCAGCCAAATACTGCCCACCTCCTCTTGCCTCTCCTGATTTACTCCCTGTAACTCTCCCTCAACCCCAAATCACTCTTCCTGCCCTAATCCTCTGACTGCATGGAAGGGGCCTTTGTTTTATGCCTCCATTCACCCTAGATTTTATTTCCTTTATGTCATATGATTCTCCTTCACAACCCTAGCATCACATCTGAGCCTTAAGGCAAGGTGGGAGGAAGACCAACTCACACCTAAAAGTAGATAATTCAGGCCCTAACCGGTTTGGCTCAGTGGATAGAGCGTCAGCCTGCGGACTGAAGGGTCCCAGGTTTGAATCCGGTCAAGGGCATGTACCTTGGTTTGCGGGCACATCCCCAGTAGGGGATGTGCAGGAGGCAGCTGATCGATGTTTCTAACTCTCTATTCCTCTCCCTTCCTCTCTGTAGAAAATCAATAAAATATACTTATAAAAGGAGATAATTCAGTAAAGATTTTAAAAATAATTGTACATGAAACAAATGCATTTTTTAATTTGTAAAATGTCACTGAGCATTTTCTGGGGGAAGGAAAGATAAGAATTTATGTCCAAAATAGGATTACATAGACTTTTAAACATCTTTTTAGTATTCTCAGACATGTGATAGCTTATATAAAAATTGCTTCTCTTGGTCAGTAGTATTCTGTAGCCTCTCCATTGCATGAGGTCACAGTTTGCCCAAAGTATCAAAACTGTTCTGCTCAGTTTACAAAACTAGATATTCAGCTTAACTGAATGGGTTGTGTCTATCCCCTACAGATATAATGATAAGATCTTATTCTCTGCTTTTCCTAAGTTAAAACTAAAATCACAGGCCCAATATATGCCTACCTCTCCCTTAATCTTTGTTCCCAGAAATATCCATTTTTTATGAAAAGGACTGTGGGCAGCGATGAGATGTACATCATGGCTCATGACCTGGGCTGTGATCTCCCCTGTTAGATCCTATTTCCTCTGATTCCAGTTTATGAACACATACAAACATGTCTTTCTGAGTTTGACAAAAATCTTCCATCCAAAAAGGAACTTAATTTTTTCCCTCAGCATCTACTAAAGATGTTAGGGAATGTTTTTGAAAATCATTCTTGTCTCTTATAACATTTCACATTTATTTTAAGTGAACAATTGTTTTCTATGGTTAAAATCAGCCCAGCACCACTGCCACAGATTGAAATGAGGCAATAGCTGCCCAGCTGGCATGGCTTAGTGGTTGAGCATGGATCTATAAACCAGGAGGTCATGGTTTGAAGTCATGGTTCGATTCCTGGTTGGGGCACATGCCTGGGTTGTGGGCTTGGTCCCCAGTGTGGGGTGTGCAGGAGGCAGACGATTAGTGATTCTCTCATCATCGATGTTTCAATCTCTCTCTCCCTTTCCATTCCTCTCTGAAATCAATAAAAAATATTTTTTTTTAGAAAAGAAATGAGGCAATATTCAGTTAGTATGTAGGATCTGGTGTAACAATAAGTGCTCTTGATTGGGAATCAGGAACAAAAGAGTTCAAATACAGCTCTGCCATCATTACATATGCGACTTTGAGTAGTCTTTTTCATTTTGCCTCACTCCAAATTCCTCCTGCTATAAAAGAGTGAGCTATAGTAACTTTTCTTCTAAGGTCTTCACTTTGATAAAAATTTGTGATTCTAATATCTAGAGGAGGAAATTGGCCACATCGACTGAAAAAACAGACAAGGAACATTTTTAAGAGCTCCCCCCACTTCTAACTATGCCCTTATATGTTTCCTGCCAAACCAACAAGGGATATGGACTGTCTGGCAAAGTCACCAGGATAAAGGATTA
The DNA here is from genome assembly GCF_028538775.1 of Myotis yumanensis. Lineage (NCBI taxonomy): Eukaryota > Metazoa > Chordata > Mammalia > Chiroptera > Vespertilionidae > Myotis > Myotis yumanensis. The sequence goes on along the minus strand of NW_027223760.1, from coordinate 46,397,396 downwards.
AAGGAATAAAAAAAGGATCCAGATGTTTCCATTTGGGGTAATTGAATTTTCAGACACATCTAATTCAGATGAGCTATATCCATGGACAATTGAGCCAAAGACATAAAAATGAATCTTATAATTCAACTGGGTTTTTGTGATACCATTTCCTATTCAGCACTCTAATCAATATTAGCCTTTCACATGTCTGTGATGACATGATAGAAGTCAAGAGGAAGAACACCCTTAATCAAAAAGCAAATTAAAACCTTCAGGCTCCCAGTGGTCTCACAGAAGAATTTATTGCATGCCCACTGAGTACAGAGAACTGGTTTAAGTGCTATAATGAAGGCATACAAAAAGTAAGAATACTGGTATTCCAAAAAGTTCTTAATTTAGTTGAAGAAAACATGAACACAATAAAAAAACTTTATGACCTTTTGAAAACCTCATATAAACGGTAAATGTTTTATCTGCACATTGAATGATGTTTTCTTTAATCCTACAAAGTTGGGCTCTCATATAAATTTAATTAATTAAACCAAGAAGAGGGGGGCAAAATTTGCTTCCTACTTAGAAAATTTGATCTTCAGCTACTAAATCTTTTAATTTTGTGGTAGACTATCAGCTTAGGAAATAAATTAGAAACAGAGCCATAAATAAATAGGGTGAAAATTTTAATTTATTCCCTAAAACTTTCGAAAGTGAAAAGAGGGAACTTTTAAGAATTATACAAGCCGAGCAGGCATAAACTGGGAATGTTTGGAGTAAACTTGGATAAAGATGCTCCTCAAACTTACACTGGGGTTATATCCCAATAAACCCATCCTAGATTGAAAATATTATAAATCAAAATGCATTTAGTGCACCTAACCTATCAAATATCTCAGCTTAGGCTAGCCTACCTTAAAGGTGCTCAGAGCGCTTTCTTTAACCTATAGTGGGCAATTATCTTGAGTTTCATTTCAAGAGTAATTGCCTTGCTCTTCTCACCAGAAGAAGGAGACACAGATGGGCATTTTGTCGATATTATGAGATGCAAAAACAAAACAGAACATCCAAAAAATGCTGGCAACACCATACACTGTAGAGTATTGGCTGTTTACCCTCATGATTGTGTGCCTGGTAGGGGACTGCTGCTGCCCAGCACCACAGGATACCATGTATCGATAGCGGAGGTGGGGGTTGGGGGGGGGGGAGAGTGGGGGTGGGTGGATGAGGGGAAGATCAAAACTCAAAATTTGAAGTATGGTTTCTACTGGATGCATATCCCTTTTATACCACTGTAAAATTGAAAAAGTGTTAGGTTGAACCTGTATAAGTCAGGGACCATCTGCATATGGATGCCCTTGTGATAAAGAAAACAGATATGTCTCAGGGGTTGACATGATTGCCATGAGCTTTACCTTGGGTCTTAATGTTGAGATAAGAAGTACAATGGAGTTTCATAATCCATCTGACTGAATGCTTCAGCCAAGCCTCTCCTCAAGTCTGAAAAATTCAAGGTGACCCTTGTCACCGATTTTCTCCCCTAGTCATTGCTTTAAATAAGCCTTTATTATTTATTGGGTACCTGCTTTGAGGGCATGGAATGAATACTTAACTCCTGTTACAGAGTTGGTTGCTGGCTTGGACAAATAAGACTCTATTGTCATTTATAATACTTAGCAATGTCACCAGGCACTATAGGATAAATTCACAAATAAATTCTACATACAATGAGTTGGAAGTTAAACAGAGGGACAGATCATGTAAGGATGGGGAAGGAGGTAAAGCTTTAAGGGGGGTCTTCAGAGATAAAGGAGAAATTTTAATTTATAATGTGAGTGGCATATTGTGCTTACCATTTATTTCCCAGTCAGCAAATGACAAACTATTAAGTATAGAAACTGACAATGAACAACACTAACAAAAAAACCTTTTAACTTGTGTGGCAAAGTGTTATAAGCTCTACTATATAAAGAGTTTTATAAATAATTTCAGAGAAGAATAAACATTTTTTTAGAAAAATAGACTGAGGACATGAAAGGGCAATTAATAAAGGGCAATTAATGGTGGGAATAGGCATAGGAATGATCACTTTAGGATTGTTGGTAGGAGAAGGTACATTGGGCATTTCATCTTCACTTTTTCCAGAATTAGGTGGTGTATTTCAGAAATATCACATTTAGAAATCCATCCTAAGCAGATAATCAGATAACTACACAAAGACATGCAAGGATATTCAACATGGTGCCACTTATATTAATGAAAAAAATTAAAACCAAGTAGTTAATACATAGATAGGATATTTACTAAATAAATTTTGGTACATCATACAATGAAATAATGCATAGTCTCTGAGAAAGTTTATGTGCATTGCTATTCAGGAAGATATTTTAAGTGAAAAAATAATCAGGTTAAAATGTATAAGATCCCATTTATGTGTGTATATCTGTCTAATATATATGTAATACCAATATACTTATATATTAGATATATATTTACATATTTACATATATAGCTTAGATTTTCATAATTTTAGTAATTATAGTGGTATCTGATACTATTTTGGGGGGTTTGTTAGTTTTCCTTTTTATAATCTATACTAGTGAAAGGGCAATATGTTAATTAGACTGGGTAGACTGGATGTCTTCCAGAGTCCTTCTGGACATCCTTCCAAACAAAGCCATGGTGGTGGGGCCAAGGCAGAGACATTTAGGGGCAATCAGGCAGTCAGGGGAGAGTGGTTAGGGACAATCAGGCTGGCAGGGGAGAGCGGTTAGGAGTCAGTGGACCCAGATTGCAAGAGGGATGTCCGACTACCAGTTTAGGCCTGATCCTGCTGTGGGATTGGGCCTGAACCGGCAGTCAGACATCCCCGAGGAGTCCCGGATTGGAGAGGGTGCAGGCCGGGCTGAGGGACCCTCCCTCCCATGCACGAATTTTGTGCACCGGGCCTCTAGTCCTATATAATAAAGAGCTAATATGCTAATTAGACTGAACAGCTGAACAACCATCCAGACAACCATCCGGATGACCTTCTGGATGAAGCTGGGGCTGCGAGGGCCGGCCGAGGCTGTGAGGAGCTGCGAGGGGCTGCAGGGGCCAGCTGGGGCTGTGAGGGCCAAGCCCCTTGCACGAATTTTGTGCATTGGGCCTCTAGTTTATATTATATTTTTGAATGTTGTTCAGTGAACATGTGTTTTCTTTATAAACAAATTATACTGTTAAAACAAAAATGCTTTGAGAAAAAAATCTCTTGCTGGTTTGATAAGCAATGACTACATCATAGGTACAAAAACACATGTCCAAGGTTGTTCTTTAAACTACTAGGGTTCCCCTAGGGCAATGGTTCTCAACCTGTGGGTCGCTACCCCTTTGGGGGTCGAATGACCCTTTCACAGGGGTCGCCTAAGACCATTGGAAAACACATATATAATTACATATTGTTTTTGTGATTAATCACTATGCTTTAATTATGTTCAATTTGTAACAATGAAATTGGGGGTCACCAAAACATGAGGAACTGTATTAAAGGGTGGAGGCATTAGGAAGGTTGAGAACCACTGCCCTAGGGGATGATTTAGTGCAAAAAATTCTGAAAAGGCCCATGTCTCTGCATGTCTGACTTGACCCAAGGACCTATTTTTGAATGTCTAGATGTAACATTTAAGTCATTTTATCAAAATATTGTTTTTCTAACCAAACTTTTGAAAAAAAAATTGCATTGTTGTGAATTTGAGATTATACAGGTTGAGACAAAAGTAGGTTTACAGTAGTGAGTATGTGAAAGAGTTTATTCTTGTATTATTAATTATTGTATTATTTTCCATACAAACAACTGTAACCTACTTTTCCACCACTCTATATTTTATGAGAACTTCTTAAAGTGCATCTATATAGTTGGTTGTCTATGAAGTGTTTTAGCCATCAATTCTAAGGATAGGATTAACATCACTTTGTTGAAGCTAAGGAACCTATTAATGTTAGGAGAACAGGCCTAGATAGAAGACCATCCCAGTCTCCTCTCTTAAGTAAACAGTCCTTAGCAAGTCTGAGCTTTTAGAAGAAAAGAGTTTCAAATCCTCTTCAGGGTACAAGCAGGGTTCAACTGTTTCACTTCTAACTAGTTTTGGTTCAGAAGTTTCTGTGGCAGTTATAAACATATGCACAGTTTGGCCAAACCACCATAAACTGTCTGTGAGGTATACAAGTAAAATGAATGCCACCAAATGCACAATGCTAATTCTTTATTTATCCTCCCAAAACACACTGTATGGCAAGGTAGCTAAATAAGGAAGTGTGTTGTATGGTATAGTTATTTATAAACAGAAGAAAAAAATCTTTCCAAAATAACTGTATTATAGAATAATCAATTTATCTGTAGCCCTGTTTTCTGGTAATAAATACCTATAGGAAAAGTTATCTGCTAAACTAATTCTTACTTTAAGATAATAAAATATATTGGTTGCATAAAAAATAAATCTTGTCTGTTGTAGCTGGAGTTACAATCTAGTTGGGCCAAATGAAGTCGTACACATAGAGTAAGTCAAGTCATACAAAATAGGGATGTTCAAAAATCAAGACCTAAGTCATGGAGTACATTATAACTGTAGAGAAATCACACAACACACACAACACACACACACACACACACACACACACACACACATCCCAGAGTCCTAAGCTCTATATACTCAAAATCTACAGGAAAAGAATCTGGGTGGTGAAGCCTGAGCATGTGTATGTTTAAAGCACTGGAGGCAACTCTGATACGCAGCCAGGCTGAGAACCATTTCTCCGACGGGCAAGCCATTTGGCCTTACTTGGTGCTGCTGGCAAATAAAAGGTGGGCCTTTCATTGCAGGACTTACAAACTAATAAGTAGTTAAAATAGTATTAGGTTTGGAACAAACTAACTCTTGGAGCAAATGGTCCAAAAGACCTCCAAGGTTGTGGCCAGTCATTTTTGTTGAAAAATTTTTTCCTGGAAAATTTCTTGCTATTTTTTTCTTATTACAAAAGTAGCAGGCTTATTATAGAATTTTTGAAAATAAGTGCTAAAAGAACATACAGGACATAATAAAATCACTTGTAATATTATCAATCAGATATAAACACAACATTTTCTCTATCCTTTAAGGTTCTTTTTATATATAAGTGGAAATATATTGTATATACAGTTTGTAACATGCTTTTTAAAATTAGCAATATAATAGGAGTATTTTGTTAATATTTTTTCTATGAAATGACATTCAATGGCCACATAAAATTTTATGTCATAATTATTACTTTTCTATTTTGGGGAAATTTTAGTTTTTTAATCATGATTCATAAATAATCTTAAAATGGTCCTCCTTGAATATAAATCTTTATGCATATTTTGAATACTTCCTTAGGAATCCTATATATAGGGTTACTGGGTTAAAAATGATTATGCATAGGCATTTCATACATATTGTTGACTATTCTTAGGAGAGGATATAGTACATTTCCCATATTGAGCATAATTTGCAATCCTTAAATCTTTACCAATACTAAATATTTTCCTTTTTTGCCTGATCATGTTTTAAATTTATTTTTTAATTAAAGGGCTTGCCTTTTCCTATTGATGTTAACTCTGTGTTTCACATGTGTAGTTGTTTAGTTTCCTATTTCATGTATTTAAAATTTTTCTCTTTCATTATTTTCTTTCTGTTCAGAAAAGATTATTTTAGCGCAGGCATGTTGGTGACAAATTCTTAGTTTTCCTTTTTATGAATATGTCTTAATTTCATCTTTATTCATGAAGTTTGTTTCCACCCAATATATAATCCTAGGTTGACCTTTTTTTATTTTTATTTTAGCATTTAAAAAAATCTGTGTAATTTCCTTCTTACTTCCTGGTTTCAGATGAGAAATCCATTGTCATGCAAATTGTTTTTCCACTTTTAACTCAGGCATCATTTTCTATGATCATTTTTATGGTTTCATCTTTTCTTTTAGTTTTTAGTTATTTGACTATGATGTGTCTTGGCATGGATTTCTTTGTGTTTGCAATACTTGTGGTTTGTTCATTTTGAATCTATAAGTTTAGCTTTTTGACAAATTTAGAAAATTACTAAGCATTATTTCTTGAAATAGTTTTCGACCCCACCCACTGTCTCCTCTCCTGGGATTTTAAAGGCACAAGTGTTAGATATTTTATTTTAGTCTCACAATTCTCTGAGGCTCTGTTCTTGCTCCTTTTTGTTTTGTTTTCTTCAGTCTATCTTCTCTGTGTTGTTATGTTTGGGTTATTTATATTGTTTTATCTTCAAGTTTAGTGATTATTTTCTTTTTTATTGAATTTATTGGGGTGACATTGGTTAATAAAATTACATTATTATAATTTTATATATATATAGGTTCCAGATGTTAAATTTTTTCTTATGATGTTTTTAGATGTACAATAGTTGATTACTTTTTGAGAATAATTCTTAATTCAAATATGTATCTACAAAGCAGAGTCAACCACGGAAAGATCATTAATATGGCAAGAATGAGGTAGTCTCATCTTATATCAAATTACTCCAATCTCAAAATTTAGTAATCTCTCTTGCCTAAGAATATCTAGTTTAGCAAAAGATCATTCAATCATGATATAAATTTAAGTCAATTTTTTATATTTCAAGAGGTACTCAGATTTTAAGCCTTGCCTCTAGTTAAGCACTGTATTTTGTTAAAGGAAGTTTAGGCATTGTAAGAAATAGGGTGAAAGAGGTAAAATCAGTTCTGCAACTATTTATTGAACACACTAGAGGCCCAATGCATGAAATTCATGCAAGGGCCTTGGCCCTGGTCCCCACCTGCCACCACCACCGACGCTGGGGCCTCTGCCTCGGCCCCCACCTGCTTCAGCTTTGTACGGAAGGAAGGATGTCCGGAAGGAAGTCCGGTCTAATTAGCATATTACACTTTTATTATTATAGATAATGTGAAAGTCATTAAATTAACCAAGTGTCAGTTGCTTTTATGAAAGGACATCCATGTAAACATGCTACACTAGAAATAATATTTTTTAAAAGTATTGATGAAAATCTATGCCTTATTTATTTATTTAATAATAAGTTTTAAAACAAGACTTTGTGCTCATGTAGAGCTGAGAGTTGGGGATCAAATGACTGGCTCAGATTCTTCAGTGGGTGTTCAGTGTGACTGATATTAAAGTATAGACTAACCCACTACAAATTCAGTTTTTAGTGAAGGAATTGGTATTTTAAAAAAGCTTCTGAACAGTAAGAAAAGACATAGAGGCCAAATACAGTTAAAAGAAATAAGCCAGAAAATTTTCCAAAGTCTAACTGAAGTGTGGGTATGGTTGACTGTGAATGGAGCCGCAGATTTAATGGAATTCTTACGTTTTTTATTTTCTGTATTTCAGAGCCTGCATATTTGTTTGCACTATTTTATTACTGCTTGAGCATTTTATTTCATGTGGTTGAGGGGCTATCTTTCTTTTCACAATTTCTATGTTGAAAACTTTTCATGTAATCAAAGTTACACATACAAACATATACTAGTATATATATACATTTTATTTTAGTTAGGCCCTTTAGTCAATGTGGCTTGATTTATACTTGGGTTCTATAGTTAATGTTTCCTGCATGCTAAGCAGTTTGGAAACACAGAAGTCTGAAGTTACAGATTTGCTTCCCTCCACTGAGGGCATCATGGAATGTATATATATTCATGTCACTGCTTGTCTCTTTCCCCAAACTTTTGGCTTTTATTTGAAGTCTCCTGTATTTGTCAGAGAACTCAAAGATCTGATAAAGAAGTTGGAAACTGAAATATATAGAAACTAAAATAGGAATTTGGAGAGAAGGAAAAAAATAAACAAGATAAAATTGGATGCTATAAAAACCACACTTTGTCCCAGGAGAACAATGGAGGAGGAGGGCCCCTGCAATGCTGAGGGATAACCAGAAGATTAAGGCATCAAGCACAATATCCACCTACCCACCAGGTGTCCACAGAGTATGACTACTGGAGAGCGTGACTTTGACATTTAAGCACAGAGACCTAGATGGCTTCTTGGAGGGGTCAATAGGCTTGGATAGGAATCATGTCTGACATATGTGAGTGAAAGGGTACACTCTGTTAAAAAGAACCAGATATGATAGCAGCATTATGGGAAAGACACTCTGTGACTGGAAGATATTACATTTATAGAAATCCTATCTGAGAGTGGAACAAGGTAAAGAATTAAGGTGAGAGAGAAAAAAGTTATTGTTGGAGATGCCATTATATCTAGCCTGGATTATTGAGTGATATGGTTGATTTGTTTTTCTGATATAGACCCCCCCAAAAAAACCAAAAAACCAAACCAAAACAAAACAAAACTTAAGGATAAGATTTAGTAGAGAAAGAAAACTTGGAGTCAAATATTTACCTGTGGACTACTTGCTAATCATATTGATTGTTTTTTCTTTTGTTCTCCCACTCCCCCCATACTACCCTTTACATTCTCTTATGAACACCCTTCATTTCCTCATCCTTCTTGCCTGGATGTGTTTGGGTAAAGACAAAGCTGCATTGACTGGAATCACTTAAAGTCCATGACCACAGTGTAGAAGGGCCATTCAATCCTCACTGTCAATACCCTCTTCCCAAGATCAGGGAGTATCAGTTTGTCCTCCAACTTTGTTCTTAATTTTCAAGATTGTTTGAGCTAGTCTAGGGCCTTTTCATTTCAGCATCAGTTTTAGGATCAGACATCAGCTGGGATATGTTTGTTGATTTTAGAGAGAGTAAGGGAGAGATAGAGAAAAACATTGGTTGCCTCCTGTACATGCCCCAACCCAGGATCAAACCCACAACCTAGGTATATGCCCTGACTGAGAATCAAGCCCATGACCTTTTTGGTATATGGGATGATGACCCTCTCACAAACTGAGCCACCCAGTCAGGACCAGCTGGGATTTTGATAGGGATTACATGAAATCTGCAGATCAATTTGGGGAATATTGTCATCTTAACAATATTAAATCTTCTAATCCATGAACATGAGTTGTCTTTTCACTTATTTAGTCATTCTTTCATTTCTTTTGACAAAATTTTAGAGTCCACAGACTAAATTTTATACTTCTTTTATTAAATTTATTCCCAAGTCTTTAATTGTTTTGATATTATAAGTGGAATTGCTTGTTTCTTTAATTTTATTTTTTTATGTTCATTGAAAAAGTAAATAAAAATACTATTGTTTTTGTATATTGATCTTATATTCTGCAACCTGGCTAAACTTGCTCATTGGTTCTAGCAGTTTTTTTTTTTAATGGTTTTCTTAGAATTTTCTATATGCAAGATCATGTCGTCTGTAAATAGAGATAGTTTTTATTTCTTGCTTTTCAATCTGGATACCCTTTATTCCATTATCTTTCCTAATTGCCCTGGCTAGAATCTCCAATACAATGTTGAATAGAAGTGGTGAGAGCAGACATTCTTGTTTGCTCTTTGAGTTCGAATATCTAAGCTATTCTTTGAGTTTGTAGAAGTCCTAGTCCTTTGTTCTTTCAGGTGATCCAACCACACTTTATAAAATGCTCATTTGAGTTAGAAACAATGATATTCTAGATCAGGGGTAGGGAAACTTTATTCTGCCAAGGACCATTTGGATATTTATAACATCATTCATGGGCCATACAAAATTATCAATTTAAAAATTAGCCTGCTATATTTGGTCAAACATTTAATTAACTCACCCCTAATGCCTTGGCAGGGCCAGAGTAAATGATTTTGCTGGCCCATTCCTGTTCTAGATAAGAGATTCTTACCCTGATAATTCTATTGTCAACCAGAACTCTCAGAGCCAATGGTTTGACACAGCACCATTAAGGCATCAATTTACATTCTCAGGCTTTAGCCACAAGAGTACGGACTACAATAGGTCCTAGATTGTTATAAACTGTTCATGAGAGGATGGATAGTGTCTCTAGATCATTTGAACCAGTGCCTAAAACTTTATTTTCACTGATTTTATCAATTTTCAGTACTTTCATTAATGAAGACCCATTTATAACATCTATTATACTAATTAGCTAAAGATTTGGGGTTGGTTAGAAATAATGATAGCTGAAGCACTTGTATCAGTGACATCTGGAGAGTAGATTTTTCTGATATAATGTTGTCCAAAAACCCTAGAAGGTTACATTCTCAATTAGGACAACTAATTGTCCCTAGGATGTAGCTTAAATTAATATACGTGTGGCTGTGCATGCCAAATAGGCATTACTTAGTGTGGCTGACATGGAACTCATGATTCTTTATTAAAGATGCTTCTCCATGGAATTTCTCATCTCATTAAATTATGCCATTCATGCATGTGCTTAAGCCAAAACTCTAGGTGTTAGCCTTGATTTTGTGATTTCTCATTTTTTATAATATATCCTTTAGCAAGTCATTTTGATTCTACTTCTAATTTATATCCTAGGCCCATCTTCTCTTCTCCACTGTTACCACCTTAGCATAAACCACCAGATTTATGTCTGTTAAAAAATTAAGTGATGTGGCAAGAAGTCTAATGCTGGTTCCTAGTGGTCACTGCTCTTACTTCTTTTCTGGATGTCAGAGCTAACAGGAGTTCTGGCTCCTCCTCCCACCCCAATCATCCCTTCTTCCCACCTCACCTGACTCCACTCTTAGAAAAGCAGCAGAGGGATTTTTAAAAATTATAAATTAGATTATGTCACTTCTCTTATTAAAACCATCCAATAGCCCTAGATGGTTTGGCTCAGTGGATAGAGTGTCAGCCTGCAGACTGAAGGGTCCCAGGTTTGATTCCAGTCAAGAGCACATGCTCAGGTTGTGGGCTCAATCACCAGTAGGGGCTGTGCAGGAGGCAGCTGATCAATGATTCTCTCTCATCATTGATGTTTCTCTCTCTCTCTCTCTCTCCCTCTTCTTTCCTCTCTGAAATCAATAAAAAACAACAACAAAACCCAAAAACCAACAATATCCAATGGCTTCCAATTATCCTTGGGATGAATTTCAGACTCCTTAATCTGGACATGAGTGTCCATGGTTGGGCTCCTGATTAATTTCAAACAATCTCTACCCTGCTTACTATGCTCCAGCCACACTAGCCAACCTTTTGGTTTCTGAAAATGAATGACAAACTCGTTCATGCCTTGGGGCCTCTGGACTGACTGGCTGTCTTCTCTGTCCAGACAGCTCTTCCCCTGCTCTTAGCACAGCTGTTCCTGTCATTCAGATATCAGCCTAAATGTCAACTTCTTAGACGAGCCTCCCGTACCATGCATTTGAATTTGGATCCCCCTGTCATGCTCTACTAGATCTGCCTATTTAATTGTCTGCACTATACATGTTTAGGGGCAGGTGTCATCTCCTCCTAGTGAGGATGTAAGCCCCTTTGACAGCAGAAATCTTGTTTATGTTGTTCACCTTTGTGTCTCTATCATGGAGAACAGTGTCTGGTGCCTAGAGGTGCTCAGCAATGTTTTTGAATAAATGAAGTGGAAATTTCAGAACAGAGCCTTATATTTTGACAAAAGGGCCATCAAAATTATTCTGCTTGACTAGAAATTTTTCAAATACTGTCTAAATAATTGAGTTCTAATCCCGGGGCTCAACACTTCTTTAGGGATAGGAATTAATTGTATGATATTTGTTGTAATGGAATGTAATCAGGATCCACTTTAAAAGCATTGTGTGCATTATTTGTTTAATTTCTGCATCCCTAAATGATTGATGTCCTAATTACACTGAGTGGTCCTGGAACTTATCTGTTTAACTTCCCTGCAGTGTCTGATCCATCAATTAACCACCCTCAGCACATCAAGCTCTTGGCCAGGATTTTAACAGAATTGAAATCTCTTGTGACACTGTTAAAGAAGCTCATCAGTATTCCTGATTTTTTAAAGAAGAAAAAATCACATTGTCTTAGATAAGAAGTCTCAGGTGCTAGACTCCTTAATGCTTAATATTTTTTGTATTAATTTCTCTTCTAAAAAGGAAACTGTGCCTCAGGTTGCAATTAGAGGAGGTGGGGGACTGGAGTGACAGAGACAGGGAACAGAGGCGAGGCGGGTTGTGCCTGTGTGGAGTGCCCATTGCATCATACCTTGAGGGATTAACCAGTTCTATGTTTCTTTCTTCTTCTTCACTCCTTCTATTCACTGCACCTCTGTCCTGAACCCCAGGTCCCTTTTAGAAATAACCAAATAACTGAAATAATTAGACCACTAGACCCTCGAATAACTTTGGTGGTCCTTTTAGAACAACTTAGAGAGAAAACAGGTGTGCACACTGTGCGAGGCAGAGGAGGAGAGCCTGCATTTCCTGGGCTTCTGGGTTTCAAATCAGTCAGACTGGGCTTCCATGTTTTACCTGAAGGAGGGAGGTGGGCAGCTTGTCAAGAGCCTGGAGGCTACTCCTAACCTCTGTGATGCTGAGGCGGTAGTGGGCAGCCCTCCATCATCACCTGTGCAGTTGCCCCATCTCCCTGGGTGCCATCCATCTCTGAAAGAGGCTGAGTTTGGGGGTCTTTCCTAGTTTTAATGGTTGAGGGGGAGTCTGGAGGTTAGTAAGAGAAAAGCTTCAGAATAGATAGTGACTTAAGAAACCTGTGGGCTAGAGGGCTGGGGCTAGAGGGAGGAGGAGGCTAAGGGAACGTTAGTCTCGGGGATCTGATGCTGAGGGCAATGTGACTCTGTTTCCGTGCAGACCCTTTGCAGCGGTCAGACTCTGTCCCTGCTGCCAGGATCTGCCAGGGCCAGCCCTTGCCCTTTACAAACCTCCTTTATCTTTCTTCCTTTCAAAATGGCCTTGCCCTGGATTAATGAAGATATGCTGGACAGCTTTCTGACTCTGCCTGGCATTATGATTTCATAAGAATACTACCCTAGATTTTAATATAAAAAGTGGAGGGGAAATAAAAAAAAAATTCACAAAGAAAAAGTAAACCACCTTAATCAACAGAGACAGAGTTGGGGCAGAACACGGGACAAGGAGACACCTGGCGGAAAATGGTGACATTTAATCAGGGGTTAGGCAGGAAGCAGGTGAGGCGATTCCAGAATGACAAGAACCAACCTGAACCTTCCAATGGAACCTTTGTCAAGGTTTTCAAATACTCCAGTGGCCTTTGAAAACCATTTCCCCTCTGTCCTTAGGTTATTGTCCAGGCCTAGAGGTGAAAGTGAAATAATCGAAAGAGAAACCCGGCTCTATTGACTATTTTTCAAAGGGAAAACAGGCCACAAGTTTCATTGGAAATTCTCTTGCTGAGTGTTTGGTCCTTGAGAGCAGGGCTGGCTACATTATTTGCAGGGGTCACTGCAAAATGAAAATGTGGGTCCCCTTGTTCAAGTTATTAAAAATTTCAAGATGACAGGAGAGCATGACACCAAATGTGGGGACTCTGAGCTCAGGGCCCCTGCATGGAATGCTCAGGTCACTCACCCCCCTGAAGCTGTGTCTGCTTAGGACTCTCTGAAGGTTTGCACTGTTCTCATTTTATGACTTAATAATGCTTCTCCTTCCACTTTAAAGGCATCAGGAATATGATGAGTGTGTGTGTGTGTGTACTATTTATATATTTTGACAGAGTTTCTATTTTGATTAATGGAATACAGTAGCTTTTTGGGAGGCAATTATTAATTCTATACGTACATTTCTGCTCCAAAGATTTCTTAATTTAGTAGGAATATTATTTTTTACACACTGCACTTCACTAACATTTGTATTTATATACTAAAAAACAAATGATTTTATCTTTAATGTTGAACTTTTTACCTAAGCCTATAATAACATTAACAATAATGTCAGATATTTCTCTTTGACAGAATGACTGTCCAAAAGATGTGTTTTAATTTCCAGAATTGAATAAGGAAAACCAATCATTACTAACCAATCAGAACTAACTGGTTTTCTCTCTGATGTATCTAGGACACTGGTATCAAACTGGCCTCCTTCAACTGTTTGTGCAGTTCTTCTTCTGCTAATGGAGCCAACACATGAACAGTTATTGCTTCACTTTTGTATGTCCAAAGGAAACTTAGATTCCCAGGTGGGTGATGTTAATGAAGAATAATTGTTTGAGGTAAGTGAAAAGTCACACTTCATTGAGTGATATGGAAACACCCTCTCTGCAGGTGCACGTGCTCCGCAGTCATTTCAGGTAGAGTCTTAAAGTAACTTCTGATTTGGGGAATAGATGTGGGTGCCTCTTCTTCAGATGTGCGTCTTCTGGTTTTCATATGGTTTGTAGTATCGCTTAGCCCTCATGGTTGATGGCAAACTAGGTTGATAAACATTCTTTGCAAGTTCCACATTCATCATCAACTCCGTTGTGAAATAAAAATTCAGGATTTAGTTTTTTGCTCAACATGTGCTTTTGGGTTTTTGAGCTCCTTGCTGCTGAATGAGTTTTTGGCAAAACAAAACAGCATCACCGAGTAATCCTTGCTGTTGATATATGTATATAAACCATGCAAGAAATAGTGAAACATGTAATGAGAGTATTCAGTCTGTTCTCTATCAGCTCTGTGACAAGATGGTCCATTGTAGCTCCCATTCATGTTTCCCACCTAACCAGCGTTTCTATTGATCCTGCCAGCTGATGGCTGGTGGAGTCATACGTTTTGAAGGGTGTGGGTGTGGTGTACACCACACAGTTGGCTGTCCCGACAATGGCCAGTAGGGGCAGTGGTATTGAGTTTTTCTCCTAATGTCACCCAAATTGTAAGAAATTAGCTTCCTGAGCTTTCTCTTGCCTGAGGGCACTGCCGGCTGTCTTTGAAAAGGAGGTGCTTGTTATATTAAGTCTAGGGAAAATAGGGGATAGAGAAATGGATTATTGCTGGGCATCTTTTAGATTTAATTACATGTTACAGTAAAAATAAATCTGTTCATTTCGCATACAACTGCCACACTGCTAGGCAAGGCTATAACAGAAGCTGAAAATACAAAGCAAGGATATACCAATGCAGCTATCAATAATTCTTCATTAAAAATTAAAAATCTGAGAGAAATGTTAGGCCAGTTGAGATACTGAGACAACAGGTGTAAACTAGGAGAGTACCCCTTTTGGTTGCCATAGTTACAGGAAAATAAAGAAGCTTTTTCTTTGCCCCTTTGGGAATGGTGTTTGTCATTTTGCTACCTGCTATATGGGTATACCTGAGTTTTCCAAAGGTGTGGTTTCCTAGGTGTGAGTTCCTTTAGCCAATGACAATACATGAATCCAGGATGCCTGCTTGAAACCTGTGGCTGTGTGACCATCTGTCTATTCCTTTAACCATTGAAAGTAATTTAAAAGCTGCCTGATTGGCTAGGCTGTCTCGGTCATTAGTTATAAAGACAGAGCTGAGCAGGCCCAGGGACTAAAGACCCAGCACACGGTATGTACTTAATAAATATTTCAATAAGAGAAACCATTGTTGGAGATGTTACTGAAAGCCACCAGCTTCCTCGGGGCTGTTTTCCTTTAACATCAGTGATTTCAAAAGTAGCCTCCATGGCCACGTTTTTATGACTCATATGAACATATAGATATTTAATGGACATCTAAATAAAGAATCAAAAAGTAATGTCCCTCTGATACTTCCAGTACCCAGCTGTATGATTTTCTAACCGATATACTGTACACCTGAAACTAATACAAAATACTATTGAATAAAAACTATAATTGAAAAAATATTTTAATAAAAAAACACAAAAATAAGTTATGTCAGTAGTTTCCTGAAAGTCATCATAAAATGACCTTACATCATTCATAATGTCAATAAACAATTGCCCCATTAGGGCATCAGAATCACAATATTATGTAAGGAAGTTTACATAAAAAAGACACAGAGAGGGATGGAGGGAGGGAGAGAGAGAGAGAGAGCGAGAGAGAGAGGCTACTTATCTCAGAATCACTAGGCAAATTGCTGGGTGAAGACCTGCCTATCCCTTTCTACTGTTTCTGGAATGCTGACTACAGTTTTTGCCTCTGCTTGACACATCAAGCTAAGTAGCTAAATGCTGATATTCAATATTATTTGGTCTCCTAATCAGATAGATGCTCATTCAATAGCAGTCACTGTTGAATTGTGCAGACTTGCAGAAATTGAATTCTACTTGCTAATATTATTCTTAGCTTCCTGCTTTGGTTCCAGGTTTTAAGTTAATTTTTTTCTAGGCTTTTAATTAAGTAGATGAACAGGAATGTGGTGGGACGGCGGTTAACATTAGGATCAGTGTGATGTTCTCTCATCACCCACCACATCCTACTTCAAATCTTCATTTATTTGTATTTTCTCCTATATATTTAGTCTACCTCAAGAATGTCACAGGGGACCAGAAGTATTTCCTCAAAGGGCATAGATACCTATATTAGACACAAGGAGATTTTTCTACTTTGTCCCTAAGAGCTAGGGATGGTGTTATGTGTTCTGGAATTTAGTTGCTTAAATTCTCTGACAGAAAATAACTGTGTTGCTATGAAAATAACACAGGTGGAAAAATTATCATGTTAGCATAGGCTTTATCGAAGAATGTTCTATAGAACATGAGTTGTTCCACGAAAGTAGAATTGTGTGGCCAAGACCCTCCCTCCATGCTTTCTTCTTAGAAGTTCCCAACCCATCTATAATAATAAAAGTGTAATATGCTAATTAGAGTGGATAGCCAAACAACCTTCTGGACATCATTCCAGATGTCCTTCCAGATGAAGCTGTGGTGGCAGGGCCAAGGCAGAGGCAGTTAGGGGCGATCAGGCAGGCAGGTGAGCAGTTGGGGCAATCAGGCAGGCAGGAGAGCAGTTGGGGCAATCAGGTAGGCAGAGTGGTTAGGGGCAATCAGGAAGGCTGGCAGGCAAGTATCCCGGATTGTGAGAGGGTCCAAGCAGGGCTGAAGTACTGCCACCCCCACCCCCCCATACACAAATTTCATGCACCGGGCCTCTAGTGTTAACATAATGAAGAATTTAATTAGTTCTGTGATGAAGAAACCATTTAAATTTTTTTAACCTGGAGTTTTCTAGAGTTTATCATGAAGCCCTCATTCTGTGTTACTTCCCATAGAAACACTGTAGTGGGGTAATATCATTTCTTTAAGTCTGTTTTCTTGCATTCAATAGGTTAATGATTTACAGTCATTATAGACTAGTCTCAAGACATTATTTCCTATTTACTTTACACTAAATCTAGATGTATTTTCTTTAGTTCTTTTTTTTTGCCAACAGACTAAGATAACCCCTCCAAATGCTCTTTGTATCATGTAATCTTATAAAATCAGTGACTCTCTCTCCACAGCTCATGGGCGCCTGTTACCTGATCTCATTTCTTACCTTTCCTTGCTTCTTGATTTTCAAAGCTTTGTTATCTTCTATCCCACAGTAGAATCACTGCAATTTAGCTGGCGTTTGGTCAGTTTCTTTTTTCTCATTCCCATTTCTCTTACTGCCAAATGTCACTTTGCAGTAAGATTTGATCACTACAATAAACACTGGTCTATTTTATTTGTGTCTGTCATTCTGATAAAACAAAAACATTCTTGATTATGGATATAATCTTTTGACAGACCAATACTGACCTTGTTTACCCCCCCACCTCTCCCCCACCCCCGTATAGTAGCTATACTACACTCTTCCCCTGCCTCC
This sequence comes from Myotis yumanensis, assembly GCF_028538775.1. NCBI lineage: Eukaryota > Metazoa > Chordata > Mammalia > Chiroptera > Vespertilionidae > Myotis > Myotis yumanensis. Next base: position 46,379,812 of record NW_027223760.1, on the reverse strand, counting down.
TGAAGTGCAAGTCTCAGTGCCTACCGAATGTGCCAAATCCAGGCCCGAATTCTCAGTGGCTACCTCTCTGCCCTGTTGCAGGAGTGAAAGTCTGGATTCACTTAATTTACTCAAGAAAATGTGAGTGCCTTCCACCTGCCAGGCATTGGGCATTGGGGTACACTGACAAGGAGAAGGGTAGAGGCAGGTTCCTGCTTTCATGAAACATAGATGAGGGTATGGTGAATGACTTCTATTATATAGCATGTAACATAGTTATTTTTAAATGGCATCTTGATCCAGTTTTGAGGCTCTGAGTAGAGGTTGGTTAGTTCCCCTTTTGAGCAGCTGATGAAGTTCACATGTCCAAGGACTTCTCTTACAGAACTCTCACATTCTGGTGTCTCTGCACAGCCCCAATCACCTGAGGGCCAGGTACCAGAGAACCAGAAAAGGCCCTAAATCCTAGAGCCTGTCAAATCTGCCAGTTCACAGGGAGCCTGCTAAACTTGGTTAACCCCACCCTGCTAGCGTACATAAACTGCCCAGCCCTGGGTGTAACCCTCTGTTCGGCCATGCCTGGAAGCCTTCTCTGGTTGGCAAGTAACAAAAAGTTATGCTTTTCATCTATCTAAGTGTCATGTGTTGTGTCACCATCAAAGAGCCTTTAAATCCAATAAAACATAGCTGCAAGCAAAATTTTGGTATTTCTTTCTTATTGTTATGAAAATTTCAAAGGACTTAGAGGTACTAATTGGTGGTGAAAAGGAGGTGGGATGAGAATTTTAAGAGAACGGAAGAATTCTTTTTTAAAATATTAACTTTAGTAACTTAATTCTCCCACCAAGGACTTTAGCAGATTAATTTGCCCCATATAATCATTGATTTATTGCATGCTTACTAAGCATTTGTGTGGCCTTGGTGTGATAATGCTCTTAGGTACATAAGAACAGAAAATGTGTATCTTCCCTTAAGAGTCTTACAGGTTAATTAAGAGAATGTGATATGCACCTAAAATATTAGAGAGAAAAAAATCAAATGTGTAGTAATATAACGAAACCATTGTTAAGTCCAGAAAAATGACAAAAAATACTAAAGAACTAGACTAGAGAAATACATTTGCTTGCAATTTTCACTGACAGCTAATTTTAAAACTATTTTTAACTTTCCCAGTTTTTGCTGGAGAAACAGTTGTGCTATTGCTCTTTTCCTCAGTTCATTCTTCCCAGCTCTGACACCCCTTCTCTGAGGAAGAGAGGGCCTGACTTTTCCTAGCCCTCATATGAGAACTTTAGAGTCATGTGATTTTGAGCTGAAGCAGGTAACAAGTTCTCTTGAGGAATGGAGTTTGGAGCAATATCTTGGCAGTTCAGATCAGATGAAGCTATTTATTTTATTTTAAAACTTGGTTGTGTTGGCAGGGGCGGGAACAGCACCAGGCGTTAGACTGGTGGGGTCAGACCTGACCTGGGTTCAGCAACCTCGGTATTTGAGTTCTGGCTAGGAAAGAATTCAGAGCCAAGGCTCAAACTATAAGAGAACATTTACTTGAAAAATCACAGAGGTAGAAGAAGCAATCTGTAGAAGAAATGGGCTTAGGAAACATGTTATAGAGGTAAAGGAAGAGCCCTTGGAGCTTAGAAGTGAGGAAGGTCCAAGTGACACACCTGAGGAGAGCTGGAGGGGGAGGGGAAGGTGTGGGGGTGCTCCCAGGAGGGAGAGTAAGCTGGGTCCTCCGTCCTAAGGACTTTTAAGAGTGGAGATTTTAGGGGAGGTCAAAGGAGAAGATCTCAATAGAATATTCAGCAGCTTTCCAGGGGTGTCCTTTCAAGGTTGGGGACTCTACTGATTGATTGGTCTGCACCAGGGCAGGGGGTCATTATCCAATGCAGCTGGTCCTGAGGCCAGCCTTGGTCTTGGCATTGCTTGTCTGGATTTTCTGCTTTTCTGCGATTAGAGCTGAAATACAACTGAGGCCTAGATGTTATCTCTAGGGAGGAAAGGTCAGGAGGTCCAAACTGCTGACCAGTGATATGCTAGGGGATGAGGTCCCACCTTACCATTGTCCGTTTCTAGGCACCCAGGGCTTTCCTCCCTGGTGGCCTTCTGTACCTGGCCCATGGTCCTTGCTCTCTTCATGTCTAAGTGCCTAACATAGGTGTGTTTCAAAAAGGAAAATGGTTTCATCCCAAATTCATTTGCAATACCCACCTTCCTGGTTGGGGGATTGAATGCTTAGCTAATTTATTCTTGATTAACAGGCACCTCTGTATTTTTAATGATGGCTGACAAGCCTGGAAGTTGGGCTTCTACAGCAGACATTGGGTGTTGGTCCATGATCTTCATGGGAACCCATACTTTTCCTGGAGGAGAAGCAGGAAGTTGTTGTTGTTCAAGCCTCTGCCCCTTTTCTAGACTCACTCTCCAGAGCCTTTCAGTTATTCTTCCTATTAATATTTTCTTATTGAACATCTACACGATGTAAAAGCCTGAAGTGACTTCTGCAGGGGATGGCAAGCACACCAACATTGAGATGAGGCATGAACTCTGAACAAGGCAGCCTGTGGGAAAGGCCATAAAAGAGACATAAAGTATTGTGTGCATGGAGTGAAGAAGTCACTTCAAACTGGGTGGATCAAGAAGAGCTTTGCAGAGAGAGCAACACGTGAGCTGGGACTTGGGGAACAGGTTTGGTTTGGCAGCAAGAGAAGGGATTGGCAAACTATAGCCTGTAGGCCAAATCCGTCCCCCTTACCTGTTTTAAGAAATAGAGTTGTATTGGTGCTCAGTCATGCTCATTCATTTATGTATCCTTTATGGCTGCTTTCATGCAACAATGGCAGAGTTCTGTATAGCCCTCAAAGCTTAATAAATTACTATCTGGATCTTTACAGAAAATGTTTATGATCTTGGTTTAAAGTCAGTAGCTTCAGGGACTTAATATATGGCCTCGATGTTTGGATTTCATGTAAGCCAAAATGTATGACTTCATTTGACAGGCATTCTGGAAACAGAATGCTTCTGAGCCTGGGGACTATTTGAGTGTTCAGGATGGTACTGAACTTCAGGACAGGGGGTGTGGTAGATGGACTACAGAAGAGAGGGGCTGCTGGTAGGAAGAAAAATTCAGAAATTCACTCTGTCACCTAAGTGAAAAATAATGGATCTGTATTTGGAGGGCAGGTTTGATGAAAGGGAGAGGATGCAAAAGAATGAAGCTCTAGGAGGGGGCACCAAGGGAAAGAGAATTGAGGATGGCTCTAGGGCAGTGGTTCCCAACCTTCCTAATGCCGCGACCCTTTAATACAGTTCCTCATGTTGTGGTGACCCCCAGTTTCATTGTTACAAATTGAACACAACTAAAGCAAAGTGATTAATCACAAAAACAATATGTAATTATATATGTGTTTTCCGATGGCCTTAGGTGACCCCTGTGAAAGGGTCGTTCGACCCCCAAAGGGGTCGCGACCCACAGGTTGAGAACTGCCGCTCTAGGGTCTTGAGTGTGGATGACTGGGTGTGTCAATGATCCCTTCTCTGAAAATATATTCACCTGAACAGGATAAATGGAACACTTCTCCCATCCTACCCCAATTAGGAGGAGGAATAAAGCTGAAGAGGCCCCATCCCACCAGCGTAGCTGGCATTGGGAGGAGAGTTGGTGATAAGCGATCGTTATGGAGAAAGTAAATCCCACAGCCTTGCTTAAGGAAAAATATCTGTCGCTCGATAGGAAATCAACCTATGTTGTCTCTGAGAAAAAAAAATATTGCGTGATTTGGAGGGGTATTTTGTATTTTAGGTCACTTTGCAGGATGGCCAGATGAAATGTAAAATGGCCGGTTAAATTTGAGCCTCAGACCCACAAGGCATGATGATATGTCCCAACTATTATATAGGACATATTTTTACTAAAAGTATTTGTTGTTGATCTGAAATTCAAATTTAACTGGGCACCAATTTCAGATCAACAGTGAATCATTTTTTTAGTGTATGTCCCACATATGGGATATGTTTATACTAAAAAATCATCTGCTGGTTATCTAAAATTCAGATATACTTGGGCTTTTTTCATTTTCTAAATCTGACAACCCTAGTTGTAAGGTAAGCAGACAAAGCTTTCACTTTGTGGGGCACCGAACAAGAATTGGGGCCCCTCTATTTGCTTTTGGTCCTAGGATAGAGTTGACTCTTCTAGCCCTTCTGGAGGCCACACTGAGCAGAGGACAGATCTGCGAACACCAGGCCTGAGTAGGAGGCACTGTTTCAGAGTGAAGACCGAGGACGGACCAAGAGGGGTGGTGGGGTGGAGTTCTCAGTGATGCTGGTTTGGGCATCTAACCGAGGGAATTGAATAAGGGGGCGAATGGAGCAAGTGGGTCTGGATTAGTGAGTTCAGGACAGGGATAGGTTTCTCAGAGGAGCCTCCTTTCACAGACTCAATTTGAGAGGGAATTTTCTTGGGGCAGAACACGTCTATAACATTGGCTCCCGTGTGGAGATCTGCCTACCTTATTATGCTGCTAAATCTTTGATATGTTGGCTTACTGAAGGGATGGGCATTATTCACCCCAGTTATCTTATCCAGCTGTGTAACGGTTCATTTTATGTGTCAACCCCGTTATTCGGTCAAACACCAGTCTAGTTGTTGTAGACTTTGGAACTGCGAGCCCCCACAATAATATTAGCCAGTTCCTCAAAATAAAAATCAATCTCTCTCTCTCTTTCTTCCCCAGCCTCTGTCTGTCTGTCTGTATGTTTATTTCTCTCTGGTGTGATTTCCCACATTAGCCACTTTCCATTTGTTTGATTCCTCTTGGCAACAAGAGTTACACCCCCATTAGGCAGCGTGCAGTCCTGCTTCCTAGCTACCTTAAAATAATAATGTTTCATGGTGACAAATAGATACAGTTAACAATGAAAGTAAAAGGCCTAGAAGGCAGGAGTGCCACAGGGTCTGATTTCTCTGCCCAGCAAAAACAGAGTGGCCTGAGAATCTCTAAGGAAGGAATTTGTATCTGGCTATAAAATAGCTGGTGATGTTTGCCAGGTGGCTACCTCCATTGCTTTATCCTTAATCTAGTTTCTGTGAATCTCAAGAGTAAATTCTTAAAGGAAAAATAATAGTTATTCTTAATTTACAAAGGTTTTGTCATTGTCCCTAAGAAACTTAAAAAAATGTTAGCAGATTTTAAAATCTGCTTTTACTTTGGCTATTTTTCTTTGATATAAAATTTAAAACAAAAAATAAGACATTTTGAATTAATGATGGCATCTAATTCTTTTTGTGCCTTTAATGGCTGACATTTCAACCTTGTTCCAGAAAAGGCCCAGTTAGAGTTAAAAAAAAAACAACAACAAAGAAAAAGAAAGAAATGACTTTTCTAGAGTTCCTTTCCCTCCCTACCACTAAGGGGGAAAAAAACAACACACTAATATCCAAGAACTCTTCCATCCGAATGCTGTTTGCACAGACATATGTGCATGCCTGTTTTGCACATGCACATGTGCCTGCCCCTGGGTGCAGACGGCTACTCCAGGAGCCGCACCTGTGGGGTGTGTATGTCTGAAAGCTGGCTTGGCTGTGCGCATGGAAAGAAGAAAACAAGAGAGTGAGGTAAAAACCACACAAGCCGAAATCAAAAGCAACTGTCCTACCAGGAGGAAAGCAGGCAGACCTCGCTTTGTGCACATGCCACTCTCTCTTTGCCGCCCAGACTGATCTTTGAAATAACATAAAGAAGCGTGGCAAACTAACTGAAACATAGGTAGAAATAATATATCTGGGTTTCAGGAAAGAAAAAAAAAATAACTTGGCATAGCTTGAAAGGCACCCATTTCATAACAACACATGTGCAAAGAATTACAATAATTGCAGTGCACACATCGGTAACAGACAGAGTGAACAATGAATATTAAAAACACATTCCTAGAGCGGCCCCGTGGCTTGGCAGCAGCGCACAGCGCGGGGACCTGCGCGGGAGTCAGAGGAAGGCTCTGGGCTTCCAGAGCTGTCAGGACTTGGCAGGAGGAGCAAAGGAAGAGGGAGGGAGGTGGCGGTGACTGTCCCCGGCACCATGACTCCTGTCTCCCACTGGCAGGGCCCTAGGATGGCTTCAGGAGCGTTTCATAGAGGAAGTCTGCCTTCAGCCCTTTGAGGCTCCGGTTTAGAGCTGAATTGGAGCCAGGTTGAGAAGGAGGAGGGATGGGGATAGAAAAACAAACACTGGAGAACAAACAGACAGAGGTAGTGCTGGGAACACCCAGCATCCCAGGCTTCTCTCTACGGCTCGCCTGCAGCAGGATCCAGCCGGATTGACTTCCCTGCTGCCGAGACATCTCCTGGGAAGGACTGGGGATATTGATCTGCCTTTTCCCCTCCCCTATTTGCTCTGTGGCGGCATTCAAGTCTGTAAGGGGTTGAATTCTCCTGGAGGTGTGTGTTCCAGAGCCTTCAAAGGCACCCGTAACCAAACGTCCAAGGTACACAGTGGTTTTTTCCCCAAGGTGAATCCCTTCCATTGTCAGCAAAGACAAAGGCCCTTCTCTTAGGCACGGCTTTGGTTTTGAATGCTCAGATTCTGCCTCTCGCCACTGGCAAGAAACTGACTCCCAAATCCTTGCAACTTTGGCAATAAGAGAGGCCAGAGGGTGAGAGTTTCCAACCAGAGGAGTTTGGTTCCCACAATGGGAGTTGAGGCCTAAGGATTCTTAAAGCTGTGGGCCAGGAACACCCAAGGGTTTGCTGAGGTGAAATTCAGGGAGGTCTGTTGGGGGTGGCAGGAACTGCACCAGGTGTTAGGCAGGTGGGGTCAGACTGGACCTGGATTCAGCAACCTCAGTGCTTGGGTTCTGGGTAGGAAAGAATTCAGAGCCAAGACTCAAACTATAAGAGAACATTTATTTGGAAAATTACAGAGGTAGAAGAAGAAATTTATAAGAGAAATGGGCTTAGGAAACAAGTTATAGAGGTAAAGGAACAGCCCTTGAAGGTTAGAAGTGAGGAAGGTCAAGGTGATGTATGCCTGGGCGGATGAGGAGGGGAAGGGGAAAGGTGTGGGGGTGCTCCCAGGAAGGAGAGTGAGCTGGGTCCTCCGTTCTAAGGGATTTTAAGGGTGGAGATTTTAGGGGAGGTGCTAGGGGAAGATCTCAATAGAATATTCAGCAGCTTTCCAGGGGTGTCCTTTCAAGTTTGGGGACTCTATTGATTGATTGGTCTGCACGAGGGCAGGGGGTCATTATCCAATGCAGCTGGTCCTGAGGCCAGCCTTGGTCTTGGCATTGCTTGTCTGGATTTTCTGGGATTAGAGCTGAAATACAACTGAGGCCTAGATATTATCTCTAGGGAGGAAAGGTCAGGAGGTCCAAACCCCTTGACCAGTGATATGCTAGGGGATGAGGTCCCACCATACCATTGTCCTTTGTAGGCACCCAGGGCTTTCCTCCCTGGTGGCCTTCTGTACCTGGCCCATGGTCCTTGCTCTGCTCATGTCTGTCTAAACTGCCTACCACAGATCCATAAACTTGGATGGGGGAAAAATGACACCTTTATTTTTGCTAATCTCTGAAATACAGCATTCCTTTACTTAACATGTAGGAAACCAACCACAATAGTATTAATAATACTTACGACTGTTACCAATAAAACTCATGAATATTTTCATGTCACTTCACATATCCCCAATTTTATTATTTATATTCTATAATAATTATGTTCATCACTACTTGGAATTAGGGGGATTATTAGACCTGCCACAAGGTCTTGCTATTTTATGCATTAGTGAAGAAGCATGTCACATTTGATAATAATATTTTAATATATTGGTTTCCCTTGACATATTATGTATTCTGTTTTATTCTTTTTATTTTATTTATTTATTTATTATTTTTTTTAGACAACACTTTTTAAAAAAATATATTTTATTGATTTTTTACAGAGAGGAAGGGAGAGGGAGAGAGTTAGAAACATTGATGAGAGAGAAACATCGATCAGCTGCCTCCAGCACACCCCATACTGGGGATGTGCCCGCAACCAAGGTACATGCCCTTGATCAGAATTGAACCTGGGACCCTTCAGTCCGCAGGCTGACACTCTACCCACTGAGCCAAACAGGATAGGGCTGTTTTATTCTTTTTAAAAAGATTATTCTGAGAAAGGTTCAACAGACCATTTGGCCACACTGCCGAGGGTCCCATGGCACACACAGCATTCTCCAGTTGCAGAAGCAGCCAGTAGAGCTGATCCCTCCACACAGTGAATCCCATACCTGCTGAACTCATGCGCGTCTCTATACCTGGGGAGAGAAAGGAAAGGCAAACATATGTCTCCGGACACAACACTGAGGATTTAACAAAGGAACTTCTTACTTGTCCACTCTTGAGATATGGCCAACAAATGTTAGCATTTGAAAGGCAAAAATTTGCATTTTTCTCTTCAATGATTTGTGGTAAAGCTCCAAAATAATTTCATTAAAAAGAAAAGAAATAAACCCCTCCAATAACTTCTCCAGTTTCGCCAGATGTTGGCCAAGAGTGCTTGCCACTGAATCACAATTGATAAGGTAGAGAAAGGCTGATGATGAACTCACTGTGTTTGCCAGTTTCTGCTCCAAGGATAGAAGGGCAGAGAGCAGCTCTGAGTGGTGGTGAAGACAGCATAGTGGTGACGTCTCTTAAATTGAGGTGTTAGCTAAGAGAACTGACACCCATAAATGTCACAGAGGCAACTTAGCAAGTCCTTTTGCTTCTACTTGTCTTCATGCTAAAGGAGAGAAATAGTTCAGATTTGGAAGCGGTGATTCATTTGATTTATCAACACCTGAAATCCAGTTGAACTTTTGTCCCAATGCAGAATCTAGCACCAGGAGGGATGCTGGGAGAAACAGGCCTAGACACAATTTTCAAAAAGAGGAACCTTAACTTCTGGCTTACAAGGGACAAAAATTCTGTCCCGAAAGAAAATGTGTAAAATATTAGCAATCATCATAGATTTTTTTTTTTTAACTAGAAGAGAAATATTGAATGTTTTACTGGAGTTCTTAGTATAGTCATAGAGAAAATCTAGAGATATAGAGATAGATAAAATAGATAGATAGATAAATTTGGTAAGTTATAGATCTATTATATACCAGACACTAGTTTTTAAAATACATTGATCTATCTCATTTAATCATTTCCGCATTTCTATGAACTATTATTGGCCCACGTTTTTCAGATGGGGGCAAACTTAGAGAATGAATTTAACTTGACTGAGATCACAGAGCTAGTCAGTGGGGTTTAAACTCAGGTTTGTCTGATCCCTAAAGCCACTATTCCATTATTTCAAGTGGTTCCAATTATTTTTAAAAAATCGCTGTGATGGAATCCTTAAAACCTAAGAAGTTGTTACAGGAGTTGAAGGATCAAATTTCAAGTTAGGAACTTGAAATGGCAATGTGATAACAGGTTACACATTGATAAGAGAAACTTTATGATATCAAACAAAATGGTTTCTCTGACACAGAATGTCAAATGGGCTTGTCCACCTATTTTTAACCATTAAGTCAAATAAATGTAAAAGCAGGCATCTGGAAATAAGAGCTCCTCAGTGATTTCACTTGCCAGCAGAGTAGTTCCCTGTAGCTGTTGTCAGAATGTGAAACTGTCATCTCCGTTCCCTGTTTATAGGAAATAGGAGAACTTGCCTGGTGCATGAGACCAAATGTCACCGTGTTAAAAATGTGCTTCTGTGCCAACTGCCATCTCTTACCTACTGTACTTGCAGAGCACCCAGGTTAGAGCGAAGACCATGATCACAGCTATCAAACATTAGGTATAAAATAACAAAATCTCAAGGTCATGCCAGAATACCCATCAGGGAGGTCCTGCTCTTCACCCTCCATATGCCTCCTCCCATTTTAAGTAAAGCCATCCTGAGAGAGTACATGTACCTTATCCCTCCTTAAAATAATTTCTCTCCATCATATCACTGCAAGATATTGTAGTCTATGAGCTGCAGACATTAAATGCCATCTCGGGATGATCTCCAAGGCCTTGTCAAGCCCCAACTTTCTCAGATTTCAGGAAGCTAACAACTGCTAAGATAGAAAAGCCTGCGAAGAGGTCTTCATAAGGTCTTGTATCCATCAGAACTTAACGGGTTGTTGTCTTGAGTTTGGTTATGTGAGACTACCCCTGCACCCTTCTATGCTGCAGGAGTTATTCAGTCAGCATGAGTAAGTGGGACAAGTTATAGGGTTTCAAAGACTCAGTAAATAACCTATGAGCAGAAAATTCAATTTGTTCGTGAGGTGGAGAAAGGCATCCTGCCATTAAGAAGTCAGATGGAAAACATGCAAACCACAGAAAAGAACATGAAAAACCCTTGCCCAGAAGCGCAAGCAAGTTCAGGAAACATACTCAGCAAAGTCAACATGTCTGTTGTAAGTGTGGGAAGTGGGAGCCACAGCACTGATTGAAATTCCAAACTGTGAACGAACCAGAGACATTACTCGCAGACCAGTCCCTGAATGGCGACCACTGGGGAATCTATGAGATTCATTCATGAGATGGGCTTGGAAAGAAGACTCTGCTCAGATGAAGATATTTTGTGGGACAGATACAGCTATGTGGCCAATGCCAGCGAAATGTAAAGGTGGCAGAAGGCACAATGTGACAAAGTACCCTTTCTCTGTTCAGCAAAAAGTTAAAATCTCTTTCGGGGAATAGAAAAATGCTCATGATAAATCACACGATTATTGCTGCAAAGAATCTCAGAGAATTGCAATGAATGGGAGGTAGCAAATAATACATTTGCATTAAGAGCCACCTGAATATCAAAAAATGAATATTACCTAGTGCTAAATCTGGCTGCTTTTTATTGCCCTATTATTCTGGTGTGCCATCTTTTCCACATCAAAGAAACCGTGGTGTGTAAAATCAGACCCTGTAATGCTGATATTGTTGTAGAGCTGGCATCTGTTGTGATATTAAGGCAGTGTTTGTTATCAGGGCCACTGCTGGCCCATTTGCACTTTTGTGCAAATTTGAAAAAGAACTTTCCTTCTTCCAGGTGGATGCAGCCCCATGCCAGAGCATACAGTTTGGTAAACAGAATGTGGGCTGGATTTCAGGCGCACTCTCACTCTCAGATGGATTCCCTTGTGCAATACCAGGTGCAGCGTTCGTTCTCTGTCTCCAGAGGGTGGGTCCCGCTAGGTGTTGGGTTTCATTATACATCTGTGGGTGCAGCAGATGCTGTTGGTGCCTGGCTGTATTCTCTCAGTCACTGGGGTTTCCTGAGGTTTCAGGGTCAGATTTCTGTATCAGCAAAGACTTCTTACCTCAAGCTTCTGTTTCTCTCTGCCTGAGGGCATTTTCTAGCTTTCTGAGCATGCTGGATAAGACAGGAGTTAATGCCCAAGCAGTCTTCAGTTAAAGAGGGTGGAATGGAGTTGATGGGTACAATCCCAGCCCCTTTGCCCCAGGTGGTCTGTACAGCATCTCATGGGGTCCTCAGCAAGATGGAGCCCTAGTGGCCCGGAATGGCCATCTGCTCATCAACACACTCTTTGGTGACTTTCTTACCTTCTTTGTTTCATTTCCTTCACTCCCTTTCCCTGTTTCCCAGGATCACTTTTCAAATCCTTTCACCCAAATCCTTGTCTCTCGGCCCGAACCAATATGCTCAATTAATATTTGACAAAGGAGGCAAGAACATACAATGGAGCCAAGATAGTCTCTTCAATAAATGGTGTTGGGAAAATTGGACAGATATATGCAAGAAAATGAAACTAGACCACCAACTTACACCATACACAAAAATAAACTCAAAATGGATAAAGGACTTAAATGTAAGGCGGGAAACCATAAAAATTCTAGAAGAATCCAAAGGCAACAAAATTCAGACATATGCCAAAGCAATTTCTTCACTGATACAGCTCCTAGAGCAGTTGAAACTAAAGAGAAAATGAACAAATGGTACTACATCAAAATAAAAAGCTTCTGCACAGCAAAAGAAACCATCAACAAAACAACAAGAAAACCCACTGCGTGGGAAAACATATTTGCCAATGTCATATCTGATAAGGGCCTTATCTCTAAAATTTATAGGGAACTCATACAACTTAACAAAAAGAAGATAAACAATCCAATCAAAAAATGGGCAAAGGATCTAAATAGACACCTTTCAAAAGAGGACATTCAGAAAGCCAAGAGACATATGAAAACATGCTCAAAGTCACTAATCATCCGAGAGATGCAAATCAAAACAACAATGAGGTACCATCTCACACCTGTCAGAATGGCCATCATCAACAAATCAACAAACGACAAGTGCTGGAGAGGATGTGGAGAAAAAGGAACACTTGTGCACTGCTGGTGGGAATGCAGACTGGTGCAGCCACTATGGAAGGCAGTATGGAGGTTCCTCAAAAAACTGGAAATGGAACTCCCATTTGACCCTGTGATCCCACTTCTAGGAATATATCCCAAGAAACCAGAAACACCAATCAGAAAGGATATATGCACCTATATGTTCATAGCAGCACAATTCACCATAGCTAAGATCTGGAAACAGCCTAAGTGCCCATCAGTAGATGAATGGATTAGAAAACGGTGGTACATCTACACGATGGAATACTATGCTGCTGTAAAAAAGAAGGAACTCTTACAATTTGCAACGGCATGGATGGAGCTGGAGAGCATTATGCTAAATGAAATAAGCCAGTCAATGAAGGAAAAATACCACATGATCTCACTCATTCATGGATAATAGAGACCATTATAAACTTTTGAACAATAATAGATACAGAGGCAGAGCTGCCTCACACAGATTGTCAAACTGCAGCGGGAAGGCCGGGGAGGGTTGGGGGGCAGGAGGGAGGGGGGTAAGAGATCAACTGAAGGACTTGTATGCATGCATATGAGCATAACCAATGGACATAAGACACTGGGGGGTAGGGGAAGCCGGAGTATTGTCAAGGGCGGGGAAAAAAAAGGACACATATGTAACACCCTTTGTAATGCTTTAAGCAATAAAAAAAATTAAACAAAACAAAACAAAACAAAAAAACAACAAATCCTTGTCTCTCTGAGTCTGCTTTGGGGAGAACCCAAATGAAGACTCTGGGCTTCCTTACTATAATTCTAACTTGGCTCAATGCACCTGCCAATGTTTGAAGCTTTAACTCTGATTTGACCAGAATGTGAAATTCTTTATGGATGGGGGTACTCTTTCACAGATCAGAAAACATTAAGAAAGGAACAAATCACACCACAAAGAGAGAAGAAGAAAAATGCTTACCAGCGAACTTACAGTGAGAAAAGATTCCCATAACTGTCTTAAAGAAAATGTGCTTGAATGAAAAGCAACCACATGTCCTAGGGATCAGCAGGAGAAGGGGAGAGGAGAAGAAATTTGAATAGTCATTTGCTTAGGAATGTCTATGCAGTAGAGCACGGGCTTCAGGTTTAATGTGATTGTCTTTGTTGTGAGCTTAGGAGGCCTGAGTGAGTAAAGGGGCAAGAGCCCATTTCTTTGACCCTCCCTGCAGAAGCTTGCAGAGGTTGAGCAGAAAGAGAGGCAAATGGGTGTGGGCTGCTCATCCACCCATCAAGTTGTGACATTCGTTTGGGGACTCAATTCTAGCATTTATGGAGCCCTTACTAAAGTGATATATTGGTACATGGTGGACACTGCAGCATGGGGGACTAAGAGGAAACTGGACACAACCCTTGTCCATAGGATCCTGCAGTCTAGTAGAGGTTATAATACATGTCAATCCAATTGGCACAGGACAAAATAACTGTTCACGAAAATAACTGCCTCCTAGATTATAAGAATTGTAAGGGTAGGGCTATATTTTCTACATCTTTATATAGACTGCAACATAGTGCCTTGATTACAGTAGGTGTTTATAGATGGATGGTATTTGACTAACCCAATGAAGAATCTCATTCTATAACACAAAATTTCATGAAAAAGCAGAGAAGGCAGAAACCCATTCTGCCTGAGGAATATGGGAAGGCTTGGAGCTGATTGACAGTTCCAAAGTAAAACATGCCCAAGTAGAATGGACTGCATTGAATTTTCCTTTGCTTGTCAGCAGAAATCTGGGCTTAAGTTAGGAGATATATCTATTCTTCCATTATTTCTTGGTATTTAATGGATGCCTATTCAACTTGGACTTTAATATTTTTTTAAATGTTTGGTTGTTAAAACATCCAAAGTCAGAGACTTTCTTCTTTTGACATCAATAGAAGGATATTATTTCACTGCTTTTACTGCAGCTAAAGGGCCATTGTTAGTTTACTCTTCATTGCGCAGAGATATACTTAGAAACATGAGGATACATTTGAAGATGGGAAACAAAAAGATGGGAAAATGCAGAAAAGCCAAGCCTCCCAAAGAAAAGACCAGAGGCTGCCAAGCAGATTTGTGTTTTAACTTGTGATCCTGCCTGCTCCCAGCTCGTAGCATCTAACTCCTTCAACCCTCTCTCACTTTTCCTCTGCCAGGAATTACAACAGTGCCCTCAGTAGGTGCTTCGTGGGTGGCAGGGGAACAGCAAGGGTTGATGTGGAGGATCTTCACTTAGGGAAACCCTTTGACAGGCAGAGGTCCCTGCTGATCCCGCAGGCTCAGCACCTGCCAGGTTGCTCATTCATTGGTGAGCAACCCAACATTGTCATTTCTGTGGTTCAACAGATGGCTGAATAACAGCATTTGTACATGGTTCTAACTACTAGTTTTGTAGGACAACTATCTCATTTACTAAGAAATGAAAGATAAATAAATCTTGAGGTTATTCTTTTCCTCTCTGGTTTCAATTCTGGCATTGAAATCTGTCCACGTAGCAGGGATATGCAGCATGAGAATCCTTGGTAAGTCTAATGAGGTCGCCACAGGAAGAGTAGATGTGAATCTGACTCCATGAACAGAGATGGGCAGGAAACATCAGAGAATGTGCCTATTCTTAGATCAATCTAATGGTCAGGCCTTCCTGGACGCTTCCCGGTGGTGCTGCCCGAAAGCTGATCCAAGTTCCTGCCCCTCTGGGATCAGCCAACATCTCTGTCTCCTGCTCTCTTATTTCTAGACGTGGAGAAATCCTTTTATTTTGTTCTCTTCCCGGTCTTCACTAAAACCAATTCCCTTCTACCCACAACTCCCTTCTCTTCCCTTTACCTCTCACTCATGGTTCTAAATAGTTGGGCTTTTGGAAAGCAAAAGCCAGAAAGCCTTGGAGACTTTTTGTCTTAAAAGGAACTCCACCTACCCCCCAGCCCACCTCCCACTCCCCAAAAAAGGAACATCCCTGGGGCAAGGTAAAGCAGAGCCTACTTCTATGGGGGAGGGGTATTGGGAAGAAAAAGTGGAGGAAAAACATAATTAATAATCATAAAACATTTAGCCACAAAAAGAAATTATGGCAGAGTAGAGGGGAGTAGAAACGTGTAAGAACTTCATCTCCTTAGCAACTGTGCCCAGGTCAGCTTTAACTCTCTTGATGCCTTGTGGTGCTTGAAGACCAACTGGAGAAGGTCCTGGAATCCTTTGTGCTGGCACTCTGCCTCGGCGGAAATAACTCAGCTCAGTCCGCACTTCATGAAGGATGAAGGATGCAAGGCTGGCGTGGCGTTCTGACATGGATTTGGGTTGGCTTTTACCTTGTCTGAGTTGGTTCATGACAGATAATCCTGCTCAAAGTACAGGAATCACTAGCAGACATTCAGGATCAGAGCAGGACAAGCCAAAGGAGCTTCCTCTCTGAGTCTGAAGGTATGGCTCCCTCTTTGCATTTCGTTCGACTCTTAGAGCCACTCAACATTTTTCTCTCAAGGTTGCTCCGGGCTCTTTGAGGCCCCACTGATTTATGCTTACATATGTACATATATTTTTTTACTTGATTTTCTGTTTGCCCGGTTACCCAGGTAATTGATTCCACTCTTTTAAAAGCCACTTTCAGAAGCCTTACCTTCTCCATGCACCATTGACAGCAAATATTTTAAGCCTGACTCAGAGAGCTACTGTCTTTGTGGAGGTCGCCATGACACAGACTTGTCTTCATTGGTGTTCTCTCCGGGGTGAGATGCTGCCAAGGAAGCTCTAAGTGTTGCATTTAGAAGGTGGGGTTTCAGCCGGGCCTTCTGACAGTCCATGCAAAGGTGCACCTGGGATGCTATGGGGAAGCCAGTGAGCAACAGAAATTAAAGGCTTCACTGACATACACTGCTTGGAGTTTCTGTTAGACAATGTTTTTTTGTGTGTGTTTTTTAAAAAATATATATTTTTTATTGATTTCAGAGAGGAAGGGAGAGGGAGAGATAGAAACATCAATGAAGGGAAAGAATCATTGATTGGCTGCCTCCTGCATGCCCCCTACTGGGGATGGAGCCCACAACTCGGGCATGTGCCCTTGACTGGAATTGAACCTGGGACCCTTTAGTCTGCAGGCTGACACTCTATCCACTGAGACAAACCAGCTAAGGCAACAGTGTTGTTTTCTGACAACTTTAAAAAACAGACAAAGGGCCACAACAAAAGGCATGGGTATCAATGAGAAAACTGTTGTGCCAGATAAGGAATGAGAAACAGTCCAAATAGACTAAAGTATCCTGTGGAGTTAGGAAGCAATAAAATGTTTATGGGTAAATTTTCATTTGGGGCCGAGAGTCTGAATGCCAAGAAAGAACAAACCAGACCTGTGGCTCACTGAGTTGGGACATGTTCTTTCCTTAGCTTCTCGGTGTGTAAGAGGAGGCGAGGAGTTTCCTGGCTCTTTGTGAGGAAAAAGCTTCAGAGGGAAAGACAGGGGGCAGGCCAAGGCTTGTTGGGGCTGAGCTGTGAGCAGATGAGAAACCAAAACAACAGTTGCAATGATGAAATGCTTCTAAATGGCCTCAGAAGGACTTGGAATGCGGCCCGAATGCACTATCTGACCATTTAATCTCTGAGTGAAAGAAGAACCCAATGCAAATTTCCATCTTCCTTTCTGTGCAAAAGGTGGTAGCGGTTGAAAGACTGCAGAGACCAGACTGGCACCTTCACCTCATGAGTATGGAACTGAGAGTTGTTGAAAAGCCAGAGGAAAATATTTTTTTTGTCATCTGTTCAGGACCACAATTATGCAATTGTCAACCTTGAGGTAATCAATTTAGCAACCTTTTCTAGGTACAGAGGAAAAAAAAAGTTATTTGGTGGGGAATATCATCTTTTATTTTACCAAGAGCTCTTAAGCAAATAATTTTTCATGGCTCTAGGAACTCTGGGGCATATTTGAAACCCTGCGCTCACTTGCTGACGAAACATGCCATGGCATCTTTGTTCTCCTCTCAGGCTACCTCAGTGGGATGTCCTCTTAGCACTGTTTCACAGCAGAATGTTTGAGGGGCCTGTCTCTGGGCTTGGGAGGGATGATGAGGCCAGAGACCCACAGCCCAGAGCAGAACACAGATCTCTGCTTTAGGCCTTGCCCCTCTCCTTCACATTCGAGTTTGGACAGTCTGACAGATACTAAAATTTTCCTGGGGAGGATCAGCCTCAGATACTGACAAGACATCAAGGGAATGAAGTTGCTTATTGTGAAAAGAGCACGACCCTATGAAGAAAGGAAATGAATAACTATAAAAGGGATATTTTTACAAGTGATATAAAGCGAGATAATTGGGGAGGGGTTATTTCCTCTTGTGTAAAAATGACAACTAAGAAAATGAATCGAAGTCCTGGCTGGACTATAAGTGTGTGCCTCAAAAAGGCCACTGATGGGTCAGTCCACCCCTTTTGTTCATGGCTAGCCCCTCCCCCACCCTTCACCTGCAAACCTAAGGGACAGTGACAAAGTAGGGAATGTTGGAATTTTGTAACCTGGGCATATAACTAAAATACATGCTTCATCACTGAGTTATTTCATTCCCTTGGACAACTTGCTTAACCTTGCCTGAACCTCAGTTATCTTATCAGTGAAATGGGTTACTTACACTGACCTTATACCAAAGGTCGGTGTGTCAACTACAACACAAAGGGGAGGACCTTTGGCAACTGAAGAGTACTGTGAGCAAGTGTGACTTCTACAAAAATCAAGCTTGGTGGTGCTTCCTGCATAGAGAATCCGATTAACCATAACCTGTAGAAAGATAAGTGATGACACCTTTAAGAGCTGTTGGCAGTGTCAGTGGACTTCTTTTTGAGAGACGTTCTTATGAGTGCGGATACTTTTAGCTTTCTGGAGGAGGTGCCATGCTGCCTGACACTCTGCCATTTTTCCTTATAAGAGTTTCCAGACCCTCTTCGTCTTTTTTAATGTGCTGATTTTTTTTAAAAAATTGAGGTATAATTGACATATAAGATATTAATTTCATGTGTACAGCATAATGATTCAACATAGGTGTATATATTGCAAAATGATTGCCACATTCATCACCATGCACAGTTACAATTTTTTTCTTGTGATGAGAACTTTTAAGATCTACTCTCTTAGCAACTTTCAAATATATAGGACAGTATTAACTTCACACTCTCTTCTGTATGTATCACATGTGCCCATTTCCTATGAAGGAGAGTAAAGGATTTTTTATTTACCAGCTCCCCTTAATCTTTCCAACAACTGAGATTCTATAATTACTTTCATCAAAGGTATGTTTTTAGGACTCTGCAGGAAAAGTGGTTGTTTTCTATGGAGAACTGGAAACTTTTCATAAATACTAAGTCCTATGGTATTCAGATTCCAGACTCTGTTTCGTGAAAACAAAACAAAAAGGCTGCCCTAGTCCGTTTGGTTCAGTAGATAGAGCATTGGCCTGCAGATTCTGGTCAAGGGCATGAACCTCAAAGGCAAGTAAGTAACTTGGTTGCATCTGGGAGACAACCAATCCATGTGTAGGCAACCAGTCAACATCGATGTTTCTCTCTCTGTCTCTCCCCTTGCACTCTCTAAAAATCAATGGGAAAATATCCTCCTCGGGTGAGGATTAACCAACCAACCGACCAACCAACCAACCAACCAAACAAAAACAAACAAACAAAAAACACCCCCTCCTCCCAAACCAAAGAGCCAGAAGAAAAAAATACCACATCACTCTCCTCTCATTTTGTCATACGCTGAGGACAGTGAGGTATGTTTCTCTCTTCACTCAGCCCCATTTCAGATTCATGTGCCTTTGCTTTGGGGCCAAATTTGGGGCAGGATTGGTAGATGCCAGAGAAAACATACATTTTATTTGATATTCACACACATCTCTTCAACTTTTGTTACAGGCCTGTGCCCTCCCTAGACAGGAGGAAATTTTGAATGAACTCAGCTTTTAGTGACCAGGAGTAGAGACATAAAAAGAGCTATTCAGCCTCTCTGGCTATAGAGATAAGTACAAAGGTTGACTGGCATTAAGTCTGTAGTAAATAGCAGCTCTAAGTACTGACCATGATTTGAATCTCTCGATACCTGATTCGGGGGAGGCTGGAATATTTATCAGCCATTAGGAGAGGCTGTTTCTTGCTGATAAGATGCCTACAACTGATGGGGTGCACCTGAAGATGGGGATGCGCCTGGGCTGGATTTATAACCATTTACAGTAAGAGCAAAAAGGTATTCTCCTTAAGAACAGCATGAGACATTCACCAGCAAAATTATCAATCTGTCCCCTGGGGCCAGCCTATGGAATCTTCACAAAACAGAGTTGGTGAACACCCTGACATATAAAATGATTGGATACTATACTCAGTCTTGGCCAGCAAGTCACAATTTCATTGATTTGGAGACCGAGGAAGTATGGGGTAGGATAAATGAGATGGAGGAGTTATTAATCTATAGATCTCAGTTTTCAGAAAAATCTCACACTGAAATGTAAGGTGCCAGACATGTGATTATCCTCAGCTTTAGAAAAATGAAATCACCCATTTTACACAAATCCAGGGCCTTCTTTTGGTTTATTGCTACAGTAGGAGAAGTTAAAAACAAACAGCAATAAAGCAGTCACCTGCATCTTATTTTTGCTTCTGTGATGATTTGCAGCCATGGGTAACCTCAGTGCCAGCTTTTACATGAAAGAAAAATTGCTTAAAATATATGACTTTAGTAACTTTTGAAATTTAAACGTGTGTTTCCAGATTAATTATACATTTAAAGATAAAATCTAGAATGAGAGGCAGATATGCTGACCACATACGGCTGTTGGGTGGTCTCTGCAGCCAACTGTTGAGCCATATCCCTTAATATCATCCAAAGGAACACCCTTTATACTTCTCTTTAGTTGATCTTTCAAAACCATATAGATTTGCTTTCAGTCAACAACACAAGATTTCCATATTTCTAAACTCAAACTACCTGCTGCTCAACATTTGCCCGAAATTTGCTTAAGACAGTGGTTCTCAACCTGTGGGTCGCGACCCTTTTGGCGGTCAAACGACCCTTTCACAGGGGTCGCCTAAGACCATCCTGCATATCAGATATGTACATTATGATTCATAACAGTAGCAACATTACAGTTATGAAGTAGCAACAAAAATAATTTTATGGTTGGGTCACAACATGAGGAACTGTATTTAAAGGGCCAGAAGGTTGAGAACCACTGGCTTAAGAGAAATGATATTTATGGAGAGTTGCCTGGAAGATACATAGTTATTTTATTCTACTTGATATCCTAGATTTTTCTCTCTGGATCAAAGTGGGTCATCAGAGAACTGGCTATTTGCATCTTCCTGGGTCTCCCCTGCCCTCGAAGAACCATTTTGAAAATGTGCATTGGTGTTATCGCTTTGGCCTGCTCTGAAGAATTCTTTAACAAAGAGCCCTGTTGTGGTAGAAAGCATCAGTTCCCTCCCACACTCCCTTATGCCCCACCCAAACCTCTACGCTAGAGAAGAAGAATGCAGCCCTCTCAGGTGGGCAAAGTGTGTGCATGTGCATGTGTGTGTGCATGTATGTAAGTGTATGTCCTGAGCATCTGATATGCTCTCCTTTCATGAGCACTTGTGGCTTATCTGGCTTCCTTTTTGGCTTTGGTTATGAAGACTGAGAGCCACCCTATCCATGGCCTACCTTCGGTAGCTGTTGTGACTGTCACTGGTGTTTCTTCCATTTTGTTTCATCTTGCTCTTCTCAAGGGCAGTGTAACGTGGCTATTAGGAGCATAAACTCTGAAACCACACAGTCTGGGTTTGAATTCTGCTCCACTAACTGTGGATTAACCAAATATCAGGCTATTAGGAATATTTGGAATAAACCAATACTCAGTTGCCACGCCTAGACCCCTTTCCTCTCTTCTATCGTGAATGTTGCTCGAGTGCCTCTCATGTCTTCAAAATGTCAGAGGGATCCATGACAAAAGTACTTGGAGTTCAAACCCCAGTTCTTGCTATTCTGCCACTGTCCTGGCAGCCTATGAGTGAAGAACCACGGGATGGGATGGGGAACCTGCCTCTGACAAGTTGCTGCTGCATGGACACCCTGAACCCCCTCTTTAGAGGCCCATTCCCCGTTCCCACAGGGTGGCTGGGCCTAGAAACTCAAGAGAAAAAGGACTCTTCTTTTGCAAAGTGCCTTACTCCTGACAGGTTCAGTGCCTTCTAGAGCAGACATTTCAGATGCTAGCTAGTTTCTCAGTTTGGAGCTTGCTTGAGAGTGGAGCCCTTACGTTGGTGCTAAACAGATAAAATATTAAGCACCAGTGTGCTCCCCAAATCATTAGCAGTGAGTGCACAGGTAATTAATTCAGCCCTAGGCTATTTGGGGGCCTGTTGTTTTTATTTTCCACCCACAGCACACACTTTTCAGTAATGAACTCTCTGTGTACAAGATGAGAGACACACACCGTGTCCCCAGAAGGCTTGGAATGCCTCATTGCTGCCAGAAACTCTGGCCCTGAGGGCTCCAAGCTCTCTGTCAGCAGCGGAGAGGAAGGAAAGACAATCCCATAGCTGTCTGGCTGGATGAGAAAACTCGGCTACTTACATCAAATTACCGATTTGAAACAATTTTGAGGATTTACAAAGATGGCAAAAATAACCCCAAAGTGAAATGGCACACCTTTTTCTTTTTCTATAATTATTTTAAACCGCTTCATTAGCTGACCAACATACACTAGCCCCGGGAGGCTGGCGGATTCGACCCCTACTACTTCTCCCGATGGAGAAACCAAGTCTCAGGAGGAGTGAAGTGGGTTTCTAGAGGTCTCCTGATAAGTGAGTGGAGATAGAGTTTTAAGGTGGTCTCAGCTGCCCTGGTAGTCTAACCTTAATAGTCCCCTGAGAAGAGATTAAGCAAGGGATGGCTATTCACTTCACATAGGGCAATCTAAATACTTTTAGCAAAAGGGAGAAGCACATTTCCAATTTAGACAAGGTATCAGCTAGAAATCAGTGATGGCAAGCCTTTTGAGCTCGGCGTGTCAGCATTTTGAAAAACCCTAACTTAACTCTGGTGCCATGTCACATATAGAAATTTTTTGATATTTGCAACCATAGTAAA
Source organism: Myotis yumanensis (assembly GCF_028538775.1). Taxonomy (NCBI): domain Eukaryota; kingdom Metazoa; phylum Chordata; class Mammalia; order Chiroptera; family Vespertilionidae; genus Myotis; species Myotis yumanensis. Next base: position 46,357,391 of record NW_027223760.1, on the reverse strand, counting down.
ACAAAGACTTATATTTTTGATATTTATTTTATATATTTAAATGCCATTTAACAAAGAAAAATCAACCAAAAAAATGAGTTCGCATGTCACCTCTGACACGCCTGTCATAGGTTCACCATCACTGAGCTAGATGGATAAACTATGTAGCGGAAGTGGGTTACTGAGTCTCAAGACTTTGGAATGGAGTAACTCCCATTCATTACACTGTCAAAGAAACTGTTTCATATACATTTGCAATCACAGTATGTGTGTGTGTGGGGGGGGGCAGTGGTAATATCAGAATTTTGCTGGTTGCCCTTTGGAATATAAATATCATACAGTTTAAATTCAAGGTATTATTGGAAACTTGTTTCTCTGTACTAAACTCATGAAGTCAGTTGCTAGTTATTTCCGGCCGGGCCTTTACAAAGGCTGTATTGATATTTTAGTTCAATGCTCTGAATCATAGTGAGGGAGTGATTATGCTTAGGAAATTATCTTCATATATACAAAATGGTAAGTTAGTGTGGAGTGAACTTGGCTATTTGAGCTTTAAATCCAGGAGAATACAAAAAAAAAATGAGGGCTGAGAATGTGGAGAGAAAATAATGCTATGCTACTGTAATATATTGATAAATACACTTGAGGATGAATAAATTATGGCTTAACGCTGAGCAGTGACTAATGTAGTGACTGTTTCTATCATGACAGAAAACCCAGCCCAAACTGCTTTATTTTTTTTTCTTTATTGATTAAGGTATTACATATGTGTCCTTATCACCCCATTGCTCCCCAACCCCCCCCCCCCCCCCCTCATGTCCTCACACCCCTGTTGTCTGTGTCCATTGATGAGGCTTATATGCATGCATACAAGTCCTTTGGTTGATCTCTCCCTCTTACCCCCACCCTCCCCTACCTTCCCTCTGAGGTTTGATGGTCTGATCGATGCTTCTCTGTCTCTGGATCTGTCTTTGTTCATCAGTTTATGTTGTTCATCAAACTGCTTTAAATCAAGAGGGAATTTATTCACGGATGTAACTAACCATTTCAAGCAAGGTTTTTACTTAGTAGGGATACTAGCACCCAATCTCTCTATTCCTGGGCTTGGCTCTGCTCTCTCTCATTCCTGGGTTTCATGGGGTTTTGAGGTGGTTATCACAACTCTTTACTCTTAATATGCTCAAGTTAAGGCCCAGAAGTTTCACTAAGTTTCATAACATCTCACCATCTCTGATGCCTTTCCCTGAACCAATCAGGGAGGCCAGCAGAACATGCAGCTCTCTGATTGGCTGGGCCTAAGTCACATGACATCTATGGAATTGGGTGTGGAGTCTGTTCTGTAGTTACTACTGTGGATTGAGAGGAGAGGAAAGTCAATGCTCAAAACAGAATGAGAAAATGACAAAGGAAGTAGGGCAAATGGATGCCAGAGGGCCAAAGCCCAGTCACTAGTGGTAGCAATAGAGGAAAAAATACATTACTACAAAAAATTTAAAATAGCATCAAAAATAAAATAGCACCCTAATGAATATTAGTATTCTGTGTTAGAGACATCCATCATACATATGCTTCAGAGAAGATATATTAACTAAAGACCATGACATTTAATTGTGGCAGAAGGCCGAAAGTGTTTCTCGAAGTTGTTACCAACTGGGTGCAGAGGCTATTGCACTGAAAGTATAGTGATGGGCTCCTTCACTCCCTCGTAAGCTTCCTGTCTTGAGCTGGGATACTTGTAGTGAGAATTATGATGGGAGCCTGCAGATAGTACTTATGCTAGAAGATGATCCTCCTCCCACTTCTGCCTTTCACGGGCATTGTGGGCGTGGCATAAGGAGCCACCAATCCTAGTTGCTGTCTTAGTTGGATGTGTGCCAGAGCAATGGAAAAGGAGGAAGAGCAGCATGAATGCAGTTGACAAAGGCTGCACACTGAGGCAGGAGTTGAGCACTTGCAACTGAGGGAGAAACAGCTTTCTGGACTTAGTTTATCAGCATGGTGACCAGAAGGTAGCCAGTCTGTCATGGACCAACATAGGATTTTGCAGCTTGGTGCGTTTGCCTTTGCTTTTTCCTCTGCCTGGAATATATTTCCTGCACCTTTTTCGTGTTTGATACATGCTCATCTTTCAGACCTCCCTTAACTTTTCAGAGAGAGAGAGAGAGTTTGCCAACCCCCTATACTGTGTCCCATTTACTTAATATTCTGTGTATTTCCTTGACAGAACTTTTATCCATTAGAAGCTACTGGTTTTATTTACTTGTTTATTGCCTGTGTCTTCCCATAAGTATTAGGCTCGTCCAAGGCAAAGGCCTTTTATGTTACTCAATTCGGAATTCCCAGCATCTAGAACAGTGCCTGGCACACAGAGAGGAGCTGCACATGTTTGTTGAGTAGATGTTTGAGACACAGAAAGAATAAACTGTGTTGGAGATAAAACAGCCCAATTTGCAAAAAAAAACCCCTCAACAATGTGAATTATTCCCACCGCCTCCTCCCCTTCCTCTTCTTCCTTTATTAAGTTGTGGTCTGTCATCCAGTTTTCTATTTTCCTACACACACATTCTTTTTTGAGCTGTCTGATCTTCCTCTTAAGTAGGTTCCCTTTTTAATTTGTTGGCTACTTTGGACTCAGATCCAGTACCTTAAGTGCAGCAGTTCCTAGAACAGAGAGGGATGAAATCGTTTCTCCCTACTGGGTCAATGGTGAAGAAGCCAGCAGACTGCAAGGATCCCCATGGTCCAACGGAGGAAGCCTTCTGCTCTCTGGCCTCCTGACACTCTTACTAGCTCAAGCTTTGGAAAGCCACAGCCTGCCCATTCAGTCAGCTCCCCTTGGCCTCTTAGAGAGGGGAAGAGCCACACATTTACAGGAGACCACACTTGATCTTCCTCTCTGGGGTCCAGATATGTTTCTGAGCCAAGCTCTTCCAGAATCCACTACTTTGTGGTAAGTAGGAGAGTGTCTGATTATCTTCAATCATTCATGCTGCCTGCAAGCAAAAATTCTCTCCAAGAAGTTTCCCACAAAGTCCGAAGCTCTCTTGCCCACGGACTATAGCAGGCTTTTCCCTGAGGAGAGCAGGCAGGAATGAGGTGGGTATAGGTTTACATCAACCCCTAAATAATCCTGATGTATTTCAGGAAATAACCTGAAATGGCAAAATATAATTTCTGTGATGGTTGTGTTTGTGGTGATGAAAAATCAATGTCTCATGACCACCAGAGCAATATCACATTTTAAAACAATGAATATGAAACAGCATCTGTGTTTTGTACTATCCTGCTCTGAAACTTTTTATAAAGATTTCTCTTTGTCCAGAGTTAAGCAGTATTATCAATTCCTGGCTTTCTGACATCTCTTTACCATATTATTAATTCTGAAACAATAATTCAGCAGGTGTTGCTGAACATACAGAAAGCAGGTAGATGTCAAGTGTTATTTTAGCCATGATTGAACAGTCAGATTAAAGCTTTTATACTCACTGTATTAGAGGTTATTGAACTGCTCTTAAGCCCTAGAATGAGTGACCTGTCTTTGAACCCAGATATCAATACAACATTTTTTAATTTAAAAAAATGCACTAAAAACACAAGCAGTTGAAAACTGGAGAATTTTCAATGCAATTCAGTTTATGATGTATGCAAGCAGAATGTGAGAGCATTGTATATTAACAACTTCAAAAATCACCGATAAAGCAAATGCATTTAGCAAACAATTCGATCTTTAACTTTTTTTGAAATAAATTTTAAGTATATACAGTATCTTGGCTCTTCAAAAAATAGTTTCTAGTTAGAAACCACTGGAAGGAACCTTTTTAAAAAATCTTAATTTTAATTCATAGATAGTAGAATCTATTTGTAAACAATAGGTTGAAATCCTCCAAAGTTTCTTTACAACAATATAACAGTACAAAAATGTTGGCTGGCTCATGAGCTAAATTTATAAACACATTTTTAAAAATCATAGGTTGTTGCTGTGTTGTCAACAAGGCTGTCTTTAATTGTTGCAAAACCTAACTTCATCTTACAACCTCTGCACAGTGTCTCCAGAGGAACTGAATAAGACCCACAATAATGAGAGTAAGACATATAAAATACTTGCTCAGCTGTCTACTCCTTTAGTTAATCTAATATTTGATTGTGCAGGGCATCCTTTTGTGAGATTGCATTGTCAGATTTATAGGAACACAGTCTAGGTCACCAGGTGGTATGGCCAGAAAAGAGTATGTTTCTTTTCTATGTGTCTTTTTCTTCTTTTTTAAAAAATTGAATTTATTGGGGTGACTTTGGTTAATAAAATTATATAGGTTTCAGGAATACAGTTCTATAATACATCGTCTGTATTTGTATTGTGTGTTCACCACCCCAAGTCAAGTCTTCTTTTATCACCACTTAGCCCCTCTGGAAATCACTATGCTATTTGTCGGTATCTATGAGTTTTTTGTTTTTGCTTAATCTCTTCACTTTTTTCACCCAGCCCCTCTGTCACCCCGACAGCTGTCAGTCTGTTCTCTATCTATGGGTCTGTTTCTATTTCATTTGTTAGTTTACTTTGTTCACTAGATTTCACATGTGAGTGAAATAATATGGTACTTGTCTTTCTCTGACTGGCTTATTTCACTTAGTGTAATGCTCTCCAGGTTCATCCATGCTGTCACAAAGAGTAAGATTTCCTTCTTTTTTTATGGCTGAATAGTATTCCATTGTATATACTCAGTATCACTAATCATCAGATAAATGCAAATTAAGACCACAATGAGATATCACCTCACACCTGTCAGAATAGCTATCATTAATAAATCGACAAACAAATGCTGGTGAGGATGTAGAGAAAAGGAAACCCGCCTGCACTCTTGGTGGGAATGCAGAGTGGTGTAGCTACTGTGAAAACAGTATGGTGTTACTTCAAAAAGTTAAAAATGGACCCAAGGATTCCACTTCTGGGAATTTATCTGAAGAAACCTGAAAAACTAATTCAAACCAATATATGCACCCCTGTGTTCACTGCAGGGTTATTTACAATAGCTTACCATTTGGAAGCAGCCCAAAGTAGATGAGTGGATAAAAAAAAAAACTGTGGTGCATTTACACCATGGAATACAACTTGACCTTTCTGTCTCTGTGCGTCATGAAAAACATGTAACAAAAACACCAATACAGGGCCAACTCCGTAGTTTATGAATCAATTTTCTAACATAGGCAGATGAAGTAGAAGTTTCTAGAAAGAAATTGTGTCATATATTTTCTCCCAGTAATTTTCATAAAAACACAGTTAATAATAAAATAGCAATGTATAGAGATATAAAATAACTAAGGTAGTGGTAGCTTGCTAGGTCTCTCCAGAGGAGATGTTTCTACATTTTTCCACTGTTCAGTCACCTCTGATTGATTAATTGATTGACCTGGCAACACCACTTTTGATTCTCTGCACGTTTATGTTTTAGGACACAGGGCCAGAGTAGCAACTGCTGACTTGGTAGACTCATTTCTGTTTCTTCCCTCTTTCTGCTTCTAACAAGAACAAACAGAATAGAGTCATTGCATTCATATCAAATGCTCCCTAAGCACCTTTTATATGCTGGACCTCATACTTGTTACTTTGGGTAAAAGAAGGATAAAGCATGGTCCTTGTGCTCAAAGAGTTGCAGCCAAGTGAAGGGATCAATACCTAAACCGCGGGACTAGAAAGGTAAGGCCTGATCATTTGTACTTCTGATAAACGCTTGAGTTGAATGTGGTTCATGCCAAAATTTAATAATCCTAACTTCAGGATGAGTTTATAAACTTTACAAAGTTTTACCTTACCAATAACATTTCTGGTGTGCACCATTAGTTTTGAGAAAATTCCTTTAGATTAGATGCTCAAACGTTCCTCCACACCCTTCCCATAGAAGAAAATAAATATTTTCAACTTTAAAGTGATGATACAATCTCTCCCTTTTGTAAACTTGTAATTCCTCATTGTATACAATAAACAATTTGAGGATTTTTACTAAGGCAAGAATGCTTGGAGCACTGATTTCTATTGGTTTCATTCAGTTAGTTCTTAAGAGACAATGAAGATATTGCACTAGGTCAAATAGGAAGCTCAACCAGTAGGGAATTTATTATTACAATTTAGGTCCTTGCGATTATCTCAGAAATCCTTAAGAATACACCATAGCCTCAACAACTTGGCCAATGTTGCTCTGAGAAAAATTACTATAGATGCTCCCTCTTGACTGAATTGTCCACATACTACAAAGGGAGTACAAATTCCATTTTTCACTCATAGCCATCAATGGGCTATGTTGAAAACACTGAAATATTCAGACTACCCTGTCCTAGCGTCTGTGGCTTAGATCAGTGTGTCTCATCCCTGGCTTAAATCAGTGTCTGGGGCAGGTGGAGGGGCAAGACAACAGTAGTTGATTCTGATGTGCAGCCAGGTTGAGACCCATAGTCTTAAGCCACCTATAAGTGATATTGATTTGTGAGTGCCACTGACCATAATCAAAGTGTGAAGCCAGGTGATGCTATGGAATTTCTTGGTCTTTTTGATAGCTTTTCTTACAGTGTTACTGTATTTAGCAGAGGACTTTGTCTTCTTGAATATGGAGGCTGAGAAGGATAATCCTTTGCATCTTGAGCTGTGGTAAGCATATAAACTGATGTGCAGTGCTGTGAAGCAGAAACTCCCTGGAGTTGTTGACTGTTAGGTCAACAGAGCCTTCTGCCCACATTTTATGACTGGTTTTGGTGGTAAAAGGCCTTTCCTTTGGCCAAAAATAATGATCAAAGTTTCATTATTCATCAGCTTTTATTATGAGTTTAATTATGTCTTGTAAAAAGATATGTTAATCTTGACCGGCATGCTCAATTGGTTGAGCATTGTCCCATGTACCTAAAGGTCGCTGGTTCCATTCTTGGTAAGGGCACATGCCTGGGTTCTGGGCTCAATCCCCAGTAGGGGGCATGCTGGAGGCAGCCAATAGTTACTCTGCTCTCACATGGGTGTTTTTCTCTCTCCCTCCCACCTCTCTTTCCTCTCTCTCCCCTTTTCTCTCTCTAAAAATCAATAAGAAATTATTGTTATTTTTAAAAGATATGCTGCAGTCTTAACCCCCAGTACCTTAAAATGAACTTATTTGGAGATAGGGTCTTTTGAGAGGTGATCAAATTAAAATGAGGTGTAGAATGTACCCCGGGAACAGAATAATGTTTATTTGGACTGTACATGTAAGTGAAGGGGATCAATGAGAGAAAATACTGTCAAATTAGGTTGTCACATTGACAAGGGCCTTGAATACCATTCAGAGGATTTTGTGCACAAATTGGCATTAAACTGGCCACAGGGAGATAGATGATGGTTCTCAAACAAGGGCATTTGAAGTAGTGTCTCTAACAGCATTTATGGGATGGATTGGCTTTGGGAAAGACTGGAAGCAGAGACTTAGTTGAGAAGTGATTACAATATCACAGGCAAGTGGTGGTGGGGATGACGACAGAGGGGATGGAAAGGATAGGGTAGGTTTAAGAGGCATTACCACAAAGGAAGAAAGATAAGCAGGAACTTCAGGCATGTGGCAGAATGATATGGCCTGTGCCTGAGCATAAAGCTAGCCTGCAGAGGCTCTGCAGTTAGAAATAGAGTCAGGATTCTAACCCACCAGGATCCCAGAGGGAAACCCCCTAAGGATACCTGTAACCTGAGACATTCAGGATATGTGACAAAAGACATGGCACTCTGTGACATCAGATCAAGCATCTGTGCTTAACCTATCTGCATCACGGGGCATGTAGTGACATGAGCAAGAGCATTCTAGAATATTTCAGTTCTACCCAAAGGCATCTGCTACATTGACCAACTACATAATGTAGTCAAGAGTCGGCTGACACATGCCTGAAGTGTAACCCAAGTTATTTCCCTTCTGCACCAAGCAGCGATTTGTTAGTTTTTGCACTTCAATCATCTTTTTACCACCTTCTCCCCCAGCCAAAATAAACCCCCAGCAAAGCAAGGCAACTCCCTTTGGAAGTAGGGAAAAGTCACGGGTCTCACAGATGACTGGAGTTTCCCTCGGCCACAGTGCATGACGGCTGCCTAATCTGCTTAGGCAGCTCAGTGCTCCCAGGTAAGTTAGATATGACAGTGCCAGCTGGATGGATTATAGTGTTCAGCATCAGGTCACTCTTTCACTTGAAATTCTTTGTGAATATGGACAAGTCTGGAGCCACAGAAGCAGTGTAATCCTTCGCCCCGGGCTCTTCAGGCTGAGCCAGCTCTGCAGCTGCCTAGCTCCCTCCTCCAGGCATTAGACATCATTCACGTGGCTTTTTAGTCCTGTCCTAAGGACATATAGATTTTTGCCTGTTGCTAGGACAGTCCAAGTATGGAAGCCTGCATTAGGGGATGCTGGGGGCTATGTATTTACCATCGCAGAGGGGAGGGCAGTGGCTCCTTGCAGGTACTCTGTAAGGCAGTCTGCAATCGAGTTGCCTATAGAACTGAGCTCTGTATCTGATCAGTAACTTCTCAGCAAATGCCCAAGAACAGGACCTTCGTCTATTCCTGCTGCCACTTTCAATAACCTAAAACATGCATTGCTTAAGCATTTGTAAACAAAGGCTTTTGCATGAAGGATTAAGGATTTGATGATCACAAAGAAGATGGTATCCACTCTTTCCTGTTTCTCAGAGGCCCAATGGAAGGCAGTCCCAAAGTAGAGGTCAGTAACTGACTAAAGATTTGTTGTGTAGTGAGCCAGGCAGATACATTTCCCCTTGTAGCAAACAACGGATTCTATCTCTGATAACCTTGGGAGTTGTGAAAGTCACCAAATACTATTGCTTTATGGACAGAGAGGATGGAGGGATGGAGTGGCAGAGAGAACTATTGGGTGGGGCATAGATTGTGTGTGTGTGTGTGTGAGAGAGAGAGAGAGAGAGAGAGAGAGAGAATGTGTGTGTGGGAGAATCAGACAAACAGGAAAACAGAACTAACAGATAGAGAAATATTCCTTCTGGCTTCGCAGTTTTTGGTTCCAGCAATTTGTGCATTTTTAAAAATCCCTGCCCTTGTATTCTAAAATATGCTCTTATATCCTTACAGTAATTTCCCGTTTTTGTTCAGGCTAGTTCAGGTAGGTTTCAGTTGTTTACTGTCCAAGGGTCTCAACAAATTATGGGTGTTTCTTATGATGGACCAAGCTAATTTTCACTAAAATACAATTATAGCAGTCTCCTTCCAATTCTCAGAAAATGTATGTTAATGAATTATCTCCTTGATTTTATGTTTTTCTCTCATAAATTATTTCCCAATTATTTGGCATTTGTGACATCTTGCCTTGTCATGAACACCAGCAGATGACAAAATGAACAAGCTGAGAAATATTAATAGGAAAATGGAGAGACAAGTAACCTTGCCTTTAGTGCACAGCTTTTTTTAAAAAAAAAATCCTCATTAGAGGATATGTTTTTACTAATTTTTTTTTTGAGAGAGAGAGAGAGAGAGAGAGCGAGAGAGAGAGAGAGAGAGTTTTCTCTTGTATGTGCTCCGACTAGTCATCAAACTCATGACCTAGGTAGGCATGTGCCCTGATTGGGAATCAAACCTGCAACTTTTGGTTTATAGGATGATGCTCAAACCAATGAGCCACCTGGCCAGGGCTAGTGCACAGCTTGTTTTTTAGACAGATTGTATTATATACAGTGTATGCATTTATAAAATGTATATCTGTAATATTGTCATCTTTTCCGCTAGTAAAACAGATCCTTGTTTACATGTTAGAATGAAACAGACCAGTAGGGGTTTTGGCACCTGAAGAAGTTTGGGAACCACTGCCTTGGATTAACCTAAATCTCCCGTTTTCTTCATTCTCACCTATCCCAGGCACTACAGAGGCGAGGCGTACGGGGCCCAATCTGTCTTCCCACCACTGTTAGCCCCTGTGGCCCAATTTCTATCCTTCACAATGGGAGCATCCTCATCACCCGCATGGCACTGCACGTGTGTAGGGCTTCTGCTGTGTGCAGCACAGAGGGCTGGGACCTCAATGCATGTTTCATTGGGAGAGGAGCTATTCCTCGAGATGATCTTGTGGGTTGGGGGCCAGACCATGAGAGCTGTAGTGTGGATTTCTTAGCAGTTTGCTCAACCTGAGGTCAGTCCCTATGGAGAACACCTACTCATTAGATTGCTTCTTTGTTTGGCTTAGCGATTTCCAGTATTTTTTTTAAGTTAGGCCTGTGAATGGGGTCTGGGGTGTCTTATTACATATAACAAAACTTTTCACATCAATGAAACATTGTTAGATGCTGTTCATAAAATGTTTATTGAACTTCCCATAAATGGTGTTCTGATAATCAAAGATAATTTTTATGTTTGTGGACTTCAGAACTACCAGTAAGTTGTTGTTTTTTTCTTGCTATTCATCTGTTTTAATGAAGAACTACATGCTAATTATTGAATCTGCCTTTTCATGAAGATCTCTGTTACTCATGTAGATAACTGGAAAGTTCAATATTAATGAAGCTTAGTTTTCCATAAATAAGGAAATCTGGCACTTGTAACTCTATTTGCTAAAATTTCAAAGGAATCACTTTTCCCTTGGGAAGGTCATTTACTTATTCATTCTAATTTAGCATTTAAAACACTGTTTATTGGATCTTCCTCCTAGTTCTTGTGGTTTAGAAAAACACATCACTCCAAATGGAGTCCCTCTCTTTTACTGGGTATTTTAGATAGTATTCAGAGAGACAAATCTTTGTCTTTAAAACTATTTTCCCCTTTGTCTTTAAAACTACTATTAATGTAGTTCTCTACTACATTAATATATTTTAGAGCTTTACATTTTTAGAGCTAATATGTTAGACACACAAAACATTTTGATAAGATCTTTCTATTAAATGTGAATTTCTAGACATAAATTACAGTGGGTATTATTTTGCAGTATTTAATAGTATATAATTTTGCTTTTCCCTCTATGACATACCACACTTCTACCTCTAGTTCTTCTGGGCCTTTCTCCTAGTGGACCTGCTCTTCTCTCTAGTGGCTTTCTCCTGTCTAAAGGTTCTCAACAGTTATGGGAGGGTGAGAGATAAAAACAGAGTTAATGGGCACCATTCAGGAAGTCATTTTAAAATAGTCATGCCTGGACCCAACCTCAGATTTGATGTAAGATTGGATATTTTAAAGTTGGCTCTGTGATTACATGGCTACCACATTAACTATTGGTCTTGGACTTTGAGTTAATGTTTTGTAAAACCAAATTCCTAGACCCTCCAAAATATGATGTTTTCCAAACATGGTAATTTTTCTCATCTTCTTAAATATGTACCATGTTTTGTTCATGGCATCTTCTCTCTCAAAAAGGCCTCCCTGACCCTGCCTCATTTATCTTACATTTTCTTTTAGATTCATTTAAAATACTGTCTTCCACACGAAGTCTTTTCTAATAGCTAGAGCTCTTGGTGAATGTTTCTTTCACAGAACTGTATTTATTTCTGGTCTCACTAATTTGGCATATTACAACATCTATTTTACCATATTATTTGTGTTTTTAGTTATCTGTTCTTTTTCTCCAACAAGATTTTAATGTCCTTAAAGTCAAGGAATGTCCATGTAGCTTTTTGTGTCCTCAGAACATAGTTCAGTGCCCATAACACAGTGGATATTCAATATGTTTACGTTGTGGTTGATAATCCTGTTCTTACTGAAAACTGAGACAGAAGCATTTTTGGAACTATTTGCTTTTCAAGTATATAAATATGGCTATTATACGTCTTTCAATCAAATTTGAATATAGAAACAGCCATATAGAAATTATAAACTTAAATCAATTCTAGGGAGTTATGTTAATACAGATGACATCAACATGATCAAAGCTATGACCCGTCCTCTCCTAAATTTGACTCTAGGAGAAATATATACTATTAATACTTTATCTTGCTGTGACTACCAATACAACTACTATATAGAGGAAAGAAAAATAAGTAAAATAAAATAATGTTCTATTTGTTCTCCAAATCTTTTTGACCTGATGTTCAGAATGCAATAAAAACTTATACATATGATAAAGGAGTAAAGTATGACCTATAATCAAGAGAAAATGTAGCAAATTGAAGCAAACACACAGATGTTTTATATATATATATATATATACATATATATATATATGTATATATATATATATATAAATTTTATTGAGTATACTAATAGCAGTTTGGATACTACATTAGAAAGAATTAGTAAACTTTAAGACAGCTCAATAGGAATTATGCAAACTGAAACTGAGAGAATAACAAGATTTAATAATATTAGTGACTTGTGAGAAAATATCAAGAGGTCTAACATATATACAATTGGAGTCCTGAAAGGTGAGGAAAGAATGAAACAGATATATATTTAAATAAATACGCAATGAAAAAATTTCAAATAAGAAAATATCATAATCTGGATGGCTTAAAGAACAGAAATTTATTTCTTATTGTTCTGGAGGCTGGGAAGCCCAAGTTCAAGGTGCCAACCAATTCAGTTTCTGGCTAAGAGCTCTCTTTCTGGCTTGCAGACAGCTGCCTTCTCACTTTATCCTCACATGGCATTTCCTCAGTTAGTGCACTCAGAGAAAGAGCTCTTTCTTCCTCTTCCCATAAGGCCATGTTTAACCTTGTTTAACCTTAATTACCTCCTAAAAGCTCTATTAGTATCTCCAAATATTATCATATTTGGGTGTTAGGGATACAACATATGTATTTGGGGGGACACAATTTAGTACATAGCAGGTATATTCATCCATGGAGTACTAACAGTAAAAAGGAAAGAATTACTGACTTTCATAGACATTATGAGTGAAAAAAGCCGGAAAAATAAAGGAGTTAATATTTTTGATTCCATTTAGCTAATTACAGGAATCAAAGAATGGTTGACTGAGGGGGGAGCAGTTAATTGGGGAGAGAAATTTCTGGGATGATGGCAATGCTATGTCTTGATTGGGGTTATATTTACATGGGATTGCACTTGTTAAAATACATTGACTGTATAGTACACTTAAGATCTGTGTATTTTACTACACGTAAGTTATATCTTAAAGAAAGGATCAGTAAAGACAAATAACTGGTTGTTTTATTTTAACAAAGAAAGGCAATCTTCCCTGGTGATTTTGATGTACTCCTAGGTTAGGGAGCACTATTCTATAGATCTTTTTTCATTTTTAATATTCTTACAAATGATGAAGGAGTTAGGGGATTTCAGATCAGCACCTGTTTATTGTGTGCCTTCATAAAGTGATTCTCCAATGCACAGGTGCAAATGAGAAGAAGGGACTTGTTTCAGGTCACGTTACAATTATTTATGGAATGGGAACCATATTACCAGCTTTCAAGTTTTGGTATTAAAGAAAAATATTAGTACAGCACACCAAGTAGGTATAAAGGGGTTCAGGGTGTTAGAGCTTTCGGTCTCCCAGGATGTAACCCTAAACCTACGTCTGTGTTGTGAGGAGCAATTTGGGAGCAGGCAGATTTTTCTGTGGTGCTGAAAAAGGCCTGCGCTGACCACACAGATGCAGGGAATGTGATCTCAACAGGAAGTGTCTCCAGTCTCCAGCACACCTCTCACTCCTGTAACTCTACCCACACTTCCCTGCGACTTTCAAGTCTTTCCTTCCAGGGATGGACTTTTCAAGCTTAACCTCTGCAGCACTGGGTCCACCATTAGTATTTTCCTTTCCGAGGCATTTTCAGTGGATGTTTTACCAGACATCTTTGAATTCTCTGGGAGCAGGAATCACGGCTCATGCATCTAACACATAGTGGGGGCTGAATGTTTGTGGAATCGCTGTAAGTATTTAACAACAAAGAAGAAACCATCCTCATTTCCATCCGCACCAGCTTGCAGTGTTATTTACGCAAGCACTTTGACGCAACTTCATGAACTGCAGAATTAAATCTGCAACCACAAAAGAAAGAAGCTGGTTTCTTATGGCCCTTTAGTAACTTCAGAAAAGTTTTGGGAAGTCTCTAAATTGAATTTAACTGTTGAGCACAGGCTGAACTTAAAACCCTCATCTGTTTTAAGTCATCCCCTCCCTCCCATACCCTGTAGACTCATACAAGGGTCTGAATCCTAAGTGCTTTGGCTAAGGACATGTGCCCTGTGTAAAAGGCCAAGGAACCCAAGGGGCTGAGATTACTGCCTGCATCACCACATTCCTTTTGTTTGAATCCACTCAGATGAAAACCACTGAGTGGTTGTAGAGTGTCTTGCACAGAGCAATTGGGCCCCATCAGGCCATAAAGGTGGGCAGAAAGAGCACAGCTCCACAAAGGATGTTGGCAGGATTCAGGAAGCAAAACAGGAAGATGGTAAGAAAAACGGATATTTTGTAACAACAATATGCCAAAAATTTCCTGCTTGAAAATAAGGGTGTAATTGGCATCCACCTTGAAGCTAAACCCCATGTAATTAATTTTTTGTGTGTTCTGGCACTGGCCATGCCAATTATCTCGTTGGTACTCAGTGAACCTTTCGGAATGCAAGGGGAGTACATTTATTAATCAGGATAACTGCTGTAATATGCCATTGAAGTAATATTGGGGGGAGGGTGTTTGAAACAAGGAGAGTTCATTTCTTTCTTTATTTATATTTTTTAGAAAATAGTAAAATTTTCTTTTCTTTTCTTTTTTAAAATTGTTCTATTGCTTAAAGTGTTACAAAGAGTATTACATAGGTCTCCTTTTTTTTTCTCCCCTTGACCCTCCCCTAGCCTCCCCTACCCCCAGTGTCTTGTGTTCATTGGTTATGCTTATATGCATGCATACAAGTCCTTCGGTTGATCTCTTACCCACCCCCGCAACCTTTCCCGGCCTTCCCGCTGTAGTTTGACAATCTGTTTGATGTTGCTCTGCCTCTGTATCTATTTTTGTTCAAAAGTTTATAATGGTCTTAATTATCCATAAATGAGTGAGATCATGTGATATTTTTCTTTCATTGACTGGCTTATTTCACTTAGTATAATGCTCTCCAGTTCCATCCATGCTGTTGCAAATGGTAAGAATTCCTTCTTTTTTATAGCAGCACAGTATTCCATTGTGTAGATGTACCACCGTTTTCTAATCCATTCATCTACTGATGGGCACTTAGGCTGTTTCCAGATCTTAGCTATGGTAAATTGTGCTGCTATGAACATAGGGGTGCATATATCCTTTCTGATTGGTGTTTCTGGTTTCTTGGGATATATTCCTAGAAGTGGGATCACAGGGTCAAATGGGAGTTCCATTTTTAGTTTTTTGAGGAAACTCCATACTGTCTTCCATAGTGGCTGCACCAGTCTGCATTCCCACCAGCAGTGCACGAGTGTTCCTTTTTCTCCACATTCTCTCCAGCACTTGTTGTTTGTTGATTTGTTGATGATAGCCATTCTGACAGGTGTGAGATGGTACCTCATTGTTGTTTTGATTTGCATCTCTCGGATGATTAGTGACTTTGAGCATGTTTTCATATGTCTCTTGGCTTTCTGAATGTCCTCTTTTGAAAGGTGTCTATTTAGGTCCTTTGCCCATTTTTTGATTGGATTGTTTATCTTCCTTTTGTTAAGTTGTATGAGTTCCTTATAAATGTTGGAGGTTAAACCCTTATCAGTGATAACATTGGCAAATATGTTCTCCCATGCAGTGGGCTTTCTTGTTGTTTTGTTGATGGTTTCTTTTGCTGTGCAGAAGCTTTTTATTTTGATGTAGTCCCATTTGTTTATTTTCTCTTTAGTTTCCAATGCCCTATCAGTGAAGAAATTGCTTTGGCATATGACTGAGATTTTCTTGCCTTTGGATTCCTCTAGTATTTTTATGGTTTCCCGTCTTACATTTAAGTCCTTTATCCATTTTGAATTTATTTTTGTGTATGGTGTAAGTTGGTGGTCTAGTTTCATTTTTTTGCATGTATCTGTCCAATTTTCCCAACACCGTTTATTGAAGAGACTGTCTTGACTCCATTGTATGTTCTTGCCTCCTTTGTCAAATATTAATTGAGCATATTGGTTCAGGTCGATTTCTGGGCTCTATATTCTATTCCATTGATCTATATGTCTGTTCTTGTGCCAGTACCAGGCAGTTTTGAGAACAGTGGCTTTGTAATACAGCTTGATATCTGGTATTGAGATCCCACCTACTTTGTTCTTTCTCAGGATCGCTGCAGCTATTCGGGGTTTTTTTTATTCCAGATGAATTTTTGGAGAGTTCGTTCTAGGTCTGTGAAGTATGCCATTGGAATTTTAATGGGAAGTGCGTTGAATTTATAGATTGCTTTGGGTAGTATGGGCATTTTAATGATGTTGATTCTATGAATCCAAGAACATGGTATGTTCTTCCATCTGTTTATGTCTTCCTCTATCTCTTTTTTCAACATCCTGTAGTTTTCTGAGTACAGGTCTTTTACCTCTTTAGTTAAGTTTATTTCTAGGTGTCTTTATTTGTTTGGTGCGATGGTAAATGGGATTGCTTTTTAAGTCTCTCTTTCTGTAAGTTCACTATTGGTGTATAGAAATGCCATAGATTTCTTGGCGTTAATTTTGTATCCTGCTACATTGCCGAATTCATTTATTAAGTCTAATAGTTTTTTGATGGAGTCTTTAGGGTTTTTTATGTACAATATCATGTCATCTGCGAATAAGGACAGTGAGAGTTTATTTCTTGTTCGTATCACTGTACAGTGAGGATAAGGAGGAGAAGGGGTCATGGATACAGGAGGCTTAGGGGCTAAGTCTAACACATCACTTCTGCCCACACACATTCTATTGGCCATCACTTAGTTATGTGGCTTCTACCCATTTCAGTGGGAGCTGGAAAATGCGTTCTAGTTTTAGGCCTTGAAGAAAAAAGAAAAGGGGTTTTATGAACACATAGCATTGTCTCTGCTAAAGTGTATAACTGTAGGTGGCAATAATATAAATTCTATCCTTACAAAGATACTTAAATATCTCCTGAAAAGTGGGAAAAAGGGTATGTTTCATTCTAATCGTCCCAGGTGGTGTTAGTGTTTTTTCTGGGGATGTTAATTGTAGACAGTGGCCCAGTCACTCTTGTACCATCTTCATGACCAATGACTATTCCTGAACTTACAATTTGATGATTAGCATTGATTATAAAATGGTTGCACAAAGCAGATTTTTGCTGTGGTACTAAAATCATATATATTTTGAGGGGCATTCAAAACCTTTAGTTGATTGGGAGGCAGGACATAAGACTCTATTATAGGACTTCTAAATTATTGTTTTATTCCTCTACTTTATAATATTATACCACTAAGCAGCATTATTAACCAATATCCCATTGTAATTACAATATAAGATATAAAAGGTCAGTCAGAAGAGAATGCCTTCAAATTTCTAAACTAGGTTCAAAAGCACATGTTAGCAATGGGGCCCTCAAACAGGTGATACGAGTCAGAGAGGAGAGTAAGTCCAGATCTGAAACTCTGGGAAGGGAAGAAAGACATGGCTGGGAGCCCTTAACAGTTTGGGAGAAGATTGAGTGTTCCCTGCAAAAGTTGGAAGTCGGGAGAGAATTCCAGAAGCAGAGTTGGTAGGTGCTGTTTTAGTTGTCTCTGGCCATGTACCATAGGCATTTCCAACTGGACTCACTTCCTTTGGACTCAACTCAATGTCTGGGTGAAGGATTAGTGAATCCCTCAACTGGGTTCTCGTGGATGATGAGGCATCTGGAATCTATAGGCACTGTTTTAGGCCATGCCTCAATCAAACCATCTTCAAGTGTGTTTGTTTGTTTTAAGTTGTCTTTAAAGTCAAAGATCTGACATGGAGCTTGCGAATTAGTATAGTTACATTGGTGACAACTAGAAATGCAAGCCATAATCTTTTCCTGCTAGGACTGCCACTCCCAGGAAAGTCACAATTTCATTTTCTAATGCAATACAGCATTCTCTTCTGAGGGCATTTTAAGTTCTTACTGCTCTGCCTGTTGTAGTATGAAAATGATTGAGTCATGCCGGGTCCTGGCCTGCACATTCCCATGTGGTTAATTGCAGCAGCATGTGGCAGAAGCCCTTACAGAATATGTAATCTGATGCTACTAATCTGTGATGGTGTCAGGTGCATAAAATGCTCCAAATAGGTGGACATTTTTTTTTCTTATTTTATTGGGAGTTTGGAAATTTGCCCAATAGTTTTGAGAACAGGGAAAAGTTTGCCATTCCTGGTGGTGGAAGGAGGATAAGGATGGAAGGAAGGGTGTCTAGGATAGAAGTGTGACTGAGAGGAGGGAGCAAGGAGATAGCAGGCCTCGGGAGCAGAGGGGAGAGAGTAGCATAGAGAGAGACTTTGTGAATAAAGGGCTAAGTGTGTTTCATTCACTTGAAATGAGTGAAAATCACCCCATTAATATGAGGCCCCAAGTCAGAGAAGTGATTCCTTATCAGATAACTTAGGTTAGACCAAAAAAAAAAAAAAAAAAAAAAAGGATATCATCAGTACCAGTGGGCAACTCATATAACCTCTCCCAGTCTCAGTTTCTCATATGCAAGTTGGAGACACTAATAGTACTACCTAAGGGATTGTGAAATTTCTAAGAGATGATATACGTAAAGCACATAGCACAGAACCTGCCATGGAGTGAGACCTCAATATAGTTTAGTGATGAAGATGATGGTGATGAAGATGATGGAAGACATCAACGATGATGCCAGAAGAATCAAGCCAATGAATTTTATCTCAAACCAATGGCATGCATTTAAATAAACATTTAATCAGATTTAAAAATTACTGGGCCATTTCCAGCCCCACCAAAGAGCTATATGGTAGCTCCAATTTTATTTGCAGATTTTCCACCTCTCTTTCATTCCCACAATCCCCAAACACATGGACAAAGGAGAAACTAAAGCCTCAAAGAAATGCCAATGCCTGCGTATTTAGGATATACAGTTATAGTGTTGGAGGCAACATCAAGAAATCATCTTTTATGGAAAATTGTATGTAAATATCCAAGACAGATGAGTGTCTATAGTGTTCTTAAAGACTTCTAAAGGTGTGGCTTTTCTCAATAGTTGGATTTAGGCTCTGATTATCTAGATGTTTAACTTAAACAGCATTTCAATCTGGTTCTGATCTCCCTGGCAATGCACAACAGCTGGAGCTCTATAAAATAGTCCATGACCCATAGGGTCAGAAGATAGGAATAACATCCATACTATAACCTAGCTGTGCTAAACCAGGCTTAGCACAGATTCCTAAAGGTGAGCTTAAGGTCAGGTGTCATCTGCCTTCAATCAGGGCTGTTTGTGGGGAAAATGAGAAGCATATCATGCCACAATGCAGTCCAGATGTCTGAAGAACCCCCAGGGAAGAGAATCAAGAGGCAATAATGCAAAGCAGGTGGAGTTCAAGGTGACTCATGTGGGCAGCTCTGGATTGGCCCATTCTGACATCAAAATAGCCAGAAAAGGGTAGAAGTTCCATAGTGGAAGTTCAGTTTGGACAGTCTCTTTGGGACTCTCTTGCGGAACATGCTTTGGTTCACGGTAGAGCTGAATGTGAATCCAGCTATGATGCGGGCCTGCTGTTGTTTCCATCACTTCCTTCAGAGCCCTTTTTGCAGGCCTTCATGACCTCTATGGATCTCCACTAGACTCTCCCCAGGGTCCTCCCCATCTTTTAAGTGGAGGAGAACAAATCTGTATGCCCCATGCCATATACCATGTGAGTGCTGCTAATTCATCCGAGGGCAGTCCTCCCACAAAAAAACACACAAACAAACAAATAAAACAAGAGCATACTTTTTCTGACTCATGTGCATCATATGTTCCAACATATGGGTCATTCCCATTTAATTAGTTGAATCTCTCATTCTTTATGTTTTAGTTGTACAGTTTGTTTGGCATCCTTAAGCATATAACTTGTGCCTGGCTAGGGAAACAGGCCTCATATGTTTTATTTTTATTCCTCCAATGTTTTAAACAGTGCGAACACCATAGGTGAATGGCAAATGCTTTTTGAGCACCTGCATGAGTAAGGCATGAAAATAAAAAGCATCCATCATTTTGCTTACCCTGATTTTTATTTCAGATCCTAGACCAGGGGCTTGGATGCATCAATATGCTTACACACAGCTGGATGCAATACCTTCAGTTTTCCTGGTACCATCTGCCAGCTAAGTCATTCCCTGGAGGCCAAGAGACACAGAACAAAAGGAGCATTGGAAAAGGGAGGAAGGAGGTGTGGAAACTGGAAGGAAGAGGTGTTTAAGGGAAATGGTGTACATTAGCAGATGTCACAGAGATTTATTTCTTTTTCTATGGGGATTTACTCTAGTGACCAAATTCTGCTTTCGGGATTTTTTCCAAAAAGCACTTGATGCATTTATCCTTTGCTATGGGGACTGCTCTGTTGGCAAAGCTTTCCTTCTTCTCACATTTTTGGATTCAGGTTTTAGATGTGAAATATTAAGAGGAGCAACCCCTTGACATTGCTGGGAGAAAGGAAGTAGAAAGCTCGGGGTAGGGGAGGGAGTTGCCTGAATAATTTCTCTAGGTTCCTTTCTCAAAAGCATCTTGCCTCCCACTGCTCACTCTTGGAGTGACCACATCAAGGACATTGGAGGAGTGAGGGCCTCAGACCCTCTGTGTGGTGGGGAAGTGGGAGGACTTTGTTTCAGCTGCATTTTGAAACCAGTGGCCAGACAACAGGTCCTGTGTGTCCCTGAGGGAGCATCCTTGATGCTAAGGCTCTGAAGGCTGCCAACCAGTAGGGAAGCCCTGGTATGAGCTATACTCATAAGAGATAATAAATCCTCACTGATTAATTCCAGGCCACCACCCTCCCCCAGAGATGTAAATTTTGCTCAAAAATGTTTTTGAAGATGGGAAGGATTTCAAAGAGCAGTCTTAAAAAAACTTTTTTTTTTGGTCAGGTATCTATTTAGTTTCATAAAAATAAATATGATAAAGATACTTTTGTTTGGGTGCCTAAATAGAAATATAGGAAAGTAATTTTCATTAACCTTAAACTAGTGATAAATAAAGGAACAGAATGGGAGATCATTGGTAAATGAACCTCCAGAGTCATTCCCATTTAGCAAAATTAAAGCCAGTGAGTTAGTGAACAAGACTTTATAGAGATTTGACAGAAATAACAGCGATCTGAATTCTATTTAATAAAAAGTATATTTATTTTAGTTAGAGTATTGCTAGCTGCTATAATAGACAAGCATCACAATTTCATTGGCTTCCACAAAGAACAACTTCTTTTTCTCACATAATAGTCCATTGTGGATACTACTGGTTAAGAAAGCTGAGGGGTGGGAGGCACAGTTGCTTTTCTGTTATTCAGGGACCCAGGTTTGCAGCTCTGCCATCTCCATCATGTACCTCCCAAGACACTCAGCCCAACACAAGCCAATAGATGGGAGAGAGAGCGGAGAAGGCATAGCTGCTTCTGACACATAACACTTCTGCTTGAGTGCTTGTCACAGGCCCCACCCAAATGGGGGCAGGCAGAGAGTGTAGTTCCTGGCCAGGCAGCCACCTCTTGGCCAAATGCCCTGCTCTGGAAAGAGGGAGTTTGCACCCACTGGGAGACAGTTAGGCAACTCTTTCGTGAGAAGAATTAGGAAATGTATTGAAATGGAGGAAGCGACGAAGTCAAGTTTATAAAGCCATTTCAGAGTTCTGGCTCTGCCACCCACCAGCTGGATAGTTTAGTCTCTTTGATCCACACTTTCCTCCTCTACAAAGTCAAGAACACAATCACAGCTCACAGGATTGCAGCGAGATCTAAATATAACCTTAAATGGGAGGGTCTTTGTAAATAAGAAAGGGCTACCTGGTGCCCCTGCCGCTGTGGAAAAGCAGAGTTGATTTTTAAAAATTAGATTTTTACATATTTTTGAAGGCTTGCTATTCAATCACTGGCTAATTAATGACTAAGCTTATATTATCTTTTTAATTATTAAGAAAAAGTTAGTGCATTTTTAAAAGTATAATTTAGAAAGTTGGGGCTGGAGCCCTGGAAAGAAAGCCTGGTTTCTACTTGCAGCCATGACAGTGGCCAGCTGACTGATGACTGACCACAATCTGTTGCTTCTCAGTTTACTCCGAGGCAAAAACACAGTGGTCACCTAAATGGTCCTTTCCTGATGGTATTCTGAGGACAAAACTCATCTAAATGACTTATCCACATTATAGGACTAAGATCATGAGGAGATCAATGGAGGAATACCACCCAATTTATATAAATTTAGGGGTAACATTTTCACAACTTGAAAGAAACTATTTTCTGTCCTCTTAATGTAATGGTTTTATTACTACCTTCTAACTGGTTGAGTGTTTCAAAGCTTTATTGGGTCATTCGCCCCCACATTCTCTCTTTGGTCTTGCTTTTGTATGTTTCTTCTTGAGCTATTATAGGGGCAACTGGTGTGTAAAATATAGATATGACTTGGTAAGACATGATTTCATTAGCAAGTGAGCATGGAACTTTGACAAAAAAGTTCCCCCTCTTAAGTTAGATATAATGATTTGAAAAGAAAGATTGAGACCAGACAGATTGAACTGATTGATGGTGATTACCTGAGGAAAGGGATTGGGGATAGAAAAGGGTAATGGGGGGAGGATGGGTAAATGATGACAGAAAGAGACTTGACTTTGGGTTCTGAACACACAATACAATATACAGATGATATATTATAGAACTGTACACCTGAAGCCTATGTAATTTTATTAACCAATGTTACCCCAATAAATTCAATAAAAATTTTTAAAAGAGAAATGAACATTCACATGTTTAATTTCTTTTCTAGACACTGATGCAAAGCTTTGGGTTCTGAGGTTAAGTATCACCCAAGGCAGCTCCCTGATCCTAGCAGACACTGAATAAATAGTTGATGAGGATAGTGGATATGTCAGCAATGAACAGTTATTAGTGATACTTTAATTTAGTTCATGCTTTTCTAAACTGTTAATTGTGACCATCTAATACTTAAAACATATTTTATTCATTACATGCGTAATCATTTTTATTAAACTAGCAATAGAGCCTCAGCTTAGTCTCACAGTCTCTCTGAATTTCAGTTTCTTGATCTGTAAAATGGGGATTATTTATTTCTTTTGGAATCATTGTTTAAGTGTGCAAATTAGAGATAGCGTTTGTAAAATGTCTGGCCCAGGGTCTGACACATGGAAGGGGATCAATAAATGGCAGCCATTGGCTACTTTTATGATATAATCAATGGTCACCTACCTTGTGCTTTCCATACTGTGCTAAGTAATGAAGATTAAATGAGAGTTAAGGAATGGCTCTTATTTGTAAAGATGCACAGACTAGCTGGAGAGACAGGGCAAGCTAATAAAAATACAAGCTGGCATTTGCCAAGTGCCAAACCACTGTTAATAATGATACCCTCAGTGTAGAGACAGTCAGTGTGACTGGCAGGTGTTTCATAATGTATACAACATATTTAAATAACAGCCATTATCCAAATTTGTATTTCTGAATGGTTCTTCTATTTGCAAAAAGTTCTGTTGGTGCTTTGTAATATATACTCTGGTGATAACGAGGGACCAGTCAATTACCACCCATTTTACAGAGTGAGAATTGAAATGAAATAAGTTAAATTTTTATAAGGTTGTGTGTGAGAGGCTTTGCAGAGAGGAAGAACAGAAATGAGATGTGCTGATATCCATGTTTGTCTTCATCTCTCTATGTCCCATTAGAATTCAGAGGAATAAGATTAAGAACTGAGTCTTATTTTAGTCTTTTAAAATTAATTACATTTATTCTAAAAAGATTGATGGCTCAGACAAACACTGGAAACTGCTTCCACCTTTTATCTCCTTGAAATCATGCCAGAAATAGCCTCCAGCACACTCAACTCTAGCTTACCTCTTCTAAAGTTTCTTCCTCCCTGGATGATGGCAGTGAGAATCATCACTTGTTAACACACGGATGACTCCAGAAATGTCTGCACTTCAAAGTGAATCCTTTATTCACCTGGGTGTTTAACTGTGTCAACGTGCTCTCGTTATCAGACTTAATTGAATAATTCAACAAGGAAATGTGCCCAGTGCACACATTATACAGATGTGTTTGCCAGAGTTATCTTGGCTTGGGAGAGAACAACCCTCTGATGCCCTGAGTTATTTAGAAGGCCATCACAGATGTCAACAGAAGATGGAGAAGATAGATACCCATGGTAATATGTAAATACCAACATTCATCCCTACTTCATTCTCCAATCACATTGATAAGATGTTGCCCTAGTGCTGGAGGTATATAAGTGAACACCTGGTCATGAGGGAGTTGTATTTATGTTCCTACTGGATGGTGTGTTGTTGTAATACTTATAAAATCTATCAAGAGTGGCTGTATTCTAAGGTGAATCAGGAGCCCTGTGTGTGTGAAGGTCTTGCTAGTTTCTTGACCTGCTAGTAAAAACCGTATAGAGTTCCACTGCATTCACCCTAGTGTGGTCACAAAAACCACACAGTACAAACTACTCTTATTTGCCAATTCATATGGATGGAGTATTGGTTAAACTGGACAATCAGATATATAATTTGAATTAAACCTACTATGTACCATATAAAATTTGAAGCATGCAAGAATAATTCACTACAAGACTGCTGTATTAGTCAGCTTTTTGCTACAATGATGGTATTTAACAAACAACCCCACCAAATCTCAGTTGACTTATAACAACATTGGTTTCTTGCTCACAGGTCTAAGGATAGGGTGTGACTCAGATGGACTTGATTGGACTAGGTCTGGCTGGGTGTGGCACCAGGGTGTAAGTTGGTTTCAGATGTCTCCTCAGAATGAAGAAACTGTGGCTCTGTGGGACAATGTCTCTTCATGGTGGATTGCAAGAATGCAAGAGGGCAAACCAAACCATATGTACACAGTTAAAGACTGGTTGAATGTAGTGCACATTATGTCTTCTCACATTTCATTGGCCGTAGAAGTCACCTGGCCAAATTCTAAGCTAGTGACATTGGGAAGTGTCTCTGTTAAAAATATGTCTGGGCTGATGGGGGGAAGAAATAATGGTAATGAAACAATATCATTTACCACAGCAGATTACTGTCAGCTACTAAATTAAGTATTTTTTATATTCCAATTCTTTTCCATTGGTTTGTGTTACTTAAAGATGAAAGATCCAAAAATCATCACATGATTTCTAAGAAAGATAATAAAAGTCAATTTTAGATAAAAACTGTCTTTGCGGTAGAAACCAGGAAGAGAAAATACTAATGGGTTGAGTATTAAAGAGCTGTGGTCCGTAGGGGATGAAACACCAGCGTCAGCCCATGGAGGGGCCCTCTGATTATGCTACTGGCTCTGTCATCTGCCACCACACTGGCAATCAGAGAAGAGCCTATGCTGGCCTCCTGGCTGGATTCTGCCCTCACTGCCTATTTGGATCCCCAACTCTGCGGGGAATCATTAGAAACAAGAATTCACAAAATTCATTGAGTCTAATCCATGTAGGGCACTGGCATATGTTTGAGGAAAGGTTTCTAACTGTGAAAGTCCACAGTATAATGAAAGGGATAAAGACAAGCAAAAAATTGCAGATGGGTAGCTCTTCTTCCAGCAGTAAGTCAGAAGCATCCTCTGGAATTTGGAGAAAGCCAGATCATTTTTGTCTGGATTATCAGGCCCCGTCTCTGGAAGGAAGTCAGCATTGTCTCTCTAGGTAGCTCTGAGACAGTTCAGATTGTCATTTTTTTCCTGTGAATTTAATATTCAATGTCATGTTACTGTCATAAAGTAGATCTCAATGGCAGTTAAGACATAAGATGTTCCTGCTTGTGGCCAAAGAGGAAGGTATTTTACTTCACATACAAAAATAGGGAAGGCCTATTGCTTAGCTAAGTGCCTTGGAAAAGGCTGCATAGTGGGTAAGGGTCTTGGAGAAAGATGAGTTCCATTTCTCTGAGAGCAAATCTAATGAGAAACAGGGTGCAGGGCTTAGACATGACAGGAGTCATGTGAAACTGAATTTCTGCTAAGAAATTGAAAGTGTTTACAAACATAGATTAATTCTTATATTATTCTTTTATATTTTTAGTTAGGAGTTTTTAAAAATTTGCCCACCAAGTAATCCTATATAATAAAGAGCTAATATGCAAATGGTCATTGCGCCCTCGTGCCCTTGTGCTCTCGCACTCTCGCACCAGGACCGGGGGACCTGAGGCTGTGTCCCCTGCCCCAGTGCCAGGCCGGGGGACCTGAGGCCGCACCCCTCAGCCTGGCAGGGCTTGACAGGGGACCTGCAGCTGCGCCCCCCTCCTGGCACCGGGCTGAGGGACCTGAGGCTGTGCCCCCCGCCCTGTGGGGCTTGACAGGGGTCGGGCCGGTCGGGTCGGGGTCTTGCGTGATTTCAAGGCACATGCGTATGGGCAGGGACTTGACTCTGGGTCCTGCAGCATGCCCCAAACTCTGACAGGAGGGAGATTTTCATATATATTTTACTAATTTTCTTTTGTCTCTGACACTTCTATTATAGAGAAAGGGCAAATAGCAATATTAAAATATTTCCTCTAATTAATTCCCTTTTAAGGTGCACGAATTTTGTGTACCAGGCCACTAATATCCTATATTACAGAAGATAATGGAAAGTGCTATCACTTACCCCATTCTCTGATCTTTGCTGAGGCCCAACAGTTCTCAAGATTAATTCTTTCATAAAGAAGATCCATATTTGGTACTAAGCTCAGAAATAAAGGCACAAAAGAAGCCTGTCCTTCCTTTGTTTTGCCAGTTAAGTCCCACTCTTTATGATTTGATTTGCATCTTCTGACTTGACTTTTTCTTTATCAAATGTGTGATGACTTTGAGATGATAAAAGTTTCCTTATATTAAAGACAAAGCTCCAGAGAGAAAATGTATTTGGACGTTTTAGTCCCATAAATATTTTATCCTTGAAATGAATGTAATGCAAAACTGGATTTCCAACAATGGGAAAGCAAGCAAGCCCTGCTGACAGTCCTGAAGAGGCCCAGATTGTCAGAGAGGAAATTTCTTTCTTTTCGCTGGAGGATCAATCATCCTGAAATGTCTCTTTCAAATACTGGTAGCAGTGAAATAATTATTTACCTGAAATAGTGCTTCTTAATGCTTGGGCTTACTTTCTCCTTGAAGCTTAAGTTATCCAACTGTAAATCATTTCAAGGAGAAATCAGGGCAGTAGCTAAATGTTCTGATTGAAAACTTCTTCAAAAGCCTATTTTATATAAGAATTTTGTTGAAATTTGTCTGTTATATGCATGTAATATTTTGCTAGTTTTAAATAATGTTTCCTTTTCTTTGTCTGCTTGTTTCAGTAATCCTATGCTTTTAAAACTAGTAACTGAAGAAATAATTCTGTATAAACCACATGCCCATTCATTTTCTTACTAGAGGGCTGGTGCATGAAATTTGTGCATGGGGTGGGGGGTCATTCCTCAGCCCGGCCTGCACCCTCTCCAATCTGGGGCCCCTCGGGGGATGTCCAACTGGCAGTCAGACATTTCTCTCACAATCCAGGACCACTGGCTTCTAACCGCTTACCTGCCTGCCTGCCTGATCGCCCCTAACCACTCCACCTGCCTGCCTGATGCCCCTAACCTCTCTGCCTGCCTGCCTGGTGCTCCTAACTGCTCTCCCCTGCTGGCCTGCTCACCCCTAACTGCTCTCCCCTGCCAGCCTGATTGCCCCTAACCACCTCTGCCTTGGCCCCTGCCATTGTGGCTTTGTCCAGAAGGATATCTGGAAGACGTCTGGTCTATCCGATCTAATCAGCATACTGGCCTTTTATTTGTATAGATAGCACTTATTTAGTTTTCATTTCATTTTATTTTTTATTAAATGTTATTTGTAATTTACTTAATACATATTTATTGGGGAAATTTAGAAAATGTAGATAAACAGAAAGAAAAAATAAATATAATATCAAAAGTGACTGACTAAAGATAATCATAATGGACATTTTGTCTGATCTGTTAGATGCTTTTCTCTTTCTTTAAATGCACCTTATGGGGTATTTTAATAGGATCCTCCTATACACAAAAGGCTGGCCTTTTTCTTTTTACACTTGAGAGAATATGAACATCTTTCCATGTCAACATATATATATATATATATATACTTTTACTTCAGCTTTAATGATTTTATTAAGTCCTTCAGAGTCCTTGGATTCATTTTCATTCAACTAAGTATTTTCTTATTTGCCACATAATTTTTTTCTTTGACCCATTGGTTACTTGAGTGTGTTATTTAATTTCCACATATTTGTGAGTTACAGTTTTCCTCCTGTTACTGATTTCTAGTTTCATTCCAAAGAAGATGCTTCATATCATTTCAACCTTAAACTTTGTTTTATGGCCTAATATGTATATGGTCTAATCTGGAAAATTTTTTAAGTGCAATTAAGAAAAATATGTGTTCCCATGTTGTTGGGTGGGATGTTCTGTATACGTCTGTTAGATCTAGTTAACTTAAGGTATTAGTCCAGTCCTCTATTTCCTTATTAATCTTCTGTCTAGTTGATTTATCTATTATTGAAAGTGAGGTATGTAAGTCTTCAACTATTAGTATAAAACTGCTTATTTCTCCTTTCAATTTTACTTCATATATCTTGGGGCCCTATTGTTAGGTGTGCATGTATCTTTGTTATATCTTCTTGATGCATCGCCACTTTTGTCAATCTATGCTGTCCTTCTTTGTCTTTCCTAATAGTTTTTGATCCAGAATGTATTTTGTCTGATATTAGTATAGCAACCCCAGTTCTTTATTGGTTACTATTTGCAGGTATTTCCCCCATCCTTTCACTTTCAACCTATTTGTGTCTTTGGATCTAAAATGAGTCTCTCGTAATCAGCATATGGTTGGATAATTTTAAGAAAAGTCTATCAATCTTTTGATTGAACATTTTTAATTGGAGCATTTAATCCATTTACATGTAGGGTCATTGATTCCTTGGAAATAAGGTCCTCTTTGTTCTCACCGATACTCAGTATCCACACCAGGAATGTTGGCTGCTGTTCTCAAGACTGAATTTGTCCCAGAGGGGATGGGGTGGGGTAAAGGTAAGTTGTAACACCACAAAGCTCTCTTACTGGGTTTCAGTTACCCCTTTCTTGATTAAGCATTTATTTGGCTGCTGTAAATGTTTGATTATCTTTCATAGTTCTGACAAAGTTGATTACGACAGCTTTAGTTAGCTTTTTCGGGGTTTCTGTTTAGGGATGGGCCCTTGGAGTTTCCTACTGACATCTTTTCATTCTCTCAAAATACCATTTTCCATTATATCTTGTTTTAACCTTAATTTAGTCAATAAATATCACAGTTATGGATATTTATGGTGCTTTATTTATTTATTTTGTATTTTTATTATTATATTTTTAATTTTTAAAAAAATTTTGTTTTATTGCTTAAAATATTACAAAGAGTAGTACATATGTCTCCTTTTTATTTCCCCCTTGACCTTCCCCCGGCCTCCCCTGCCCCCCAGTGTCTTGTGTCCATTGGTTATGCTTATATGCATGCATACAAGTCCTTTGGTTGATCTCTTACCCTTCCCCCCCAACCCTCCCCGGTCTTCCTGCTGTAGTTTGACAGTCTGTTCAATGCTGCTCTGCCTCTGTATGGTGTTTAAATATGGGGCTTTTAGAAATAACACTGTAGTGAACATTTTTATTGTCAGAATTTTTATAGGTAATTTTCTTAGGCTAATTCCTATATAAGAGATTCTGCATTTTAAGAATAAAAGGGAGGGTTGAGGGACAGGAGGGAGGGGAGTAAGAGATCAACCGAAGGACTTGTATGCACCCATATAACCATAACTAATGGACATAAGACACTGGGGGGTAAGGGAGGGCAGGGGCTTGTCAAGGGCGGGGGGGGGGGGGGGGAAAGGACACTTATGTAATACCCTTTGTAATACTTTAAGTGAAAAATAAAAAAAAATTAAAAAAAATTCACATTTCAAAAAAAAAAAAAAAAAGAATAAAAGGTATAAATTTAGACTTTCATTAGCTAGATGACAATTAACATTAACAGAGAGGAAAAAAATTCCAGAGCCTTGATGTTATTATATCAGGAGTTAAATCTTACACCTGTTAGGGTTTTTATGATGAAGAATTTGAATGAATTAATATTTATTCAATCGTAACTTGTTTGACTCTTCTGCTACAATAGCCATTTTTCCAATGTGACGTGGTATACGTGAGTCAGGCCTCCAGGGCTCTAGTGTAGGTGAAGTTATACACTAACCACCAAAGACAAGCCAAGTCGGGGAATAAAATCCAATTTCTTTTACCTGGGAGCTATTTCCATTAACTCAAGATAATTTATAATCTAAAGGAGATCCCCAGCCATACAGAGGCAAGTAATCTGAAGCACCAATAGGGTGAGCCATTCAAAAAACTAAAATTTTATAAAGCTTAGGATAAACTGTGTCTATAAGCAATTATACCTCTAAATAACTTGTGCAAAAAGTAGTAATATAGTACTTGTAGTAGTTGTAGTAGGTTTTCAATAAATCCCTCTTTCTCTCCTCCCTGAGTTTCTCCAACCTCTCATTCCTATTAGCAATGATAAACTGTATGTGTAATTCTATCTATAAAGCATAAACATTTTATCACTCACACATTATTTTATAATTAGTAACTCTAGTCATATAGTAGTCTCTCTCTTTTTATTATATTGCAGCCATTTGTATTTTGTCTTTCTTGGTTTTTGCCTGACAAAACCCAACACATAGTTTCGATTGGAAGACTCATTTCTCTGGCTGACTGTGCTTGAATTTTGACTATCAAGGTCCATTAGATTCTTTCATTCTCTTATTTTAACACTAGAGGCCCAGTGCACAAAATTCGTGCACTGGGGGTAGGGGCAGGTCCCTCAACCCAGATAGCAAGAGGGTGCAGGCCAGGCCGAGGGACCCCACCGGTGCATGATTGGGTCCAGGGAGGGATGCGGGAGGTTGGCCAGCTGAGGAGGGACCATGGGAGGGCTCCAGAGCATGTCCCTCCCATCTCACTCAGTCCCAACTGGCTGGACCCCAGCAGCAAGGTAACCTACTAACTAGTCAGAGCGTCTACCCTCTGGTGTTCAGTGCACGTCATAGCAACTGGTCGACTGGTCGACTGGTCGACTGTCTGCCCCTGGTGGTCATAGCGAGTGGTTGAGTGGCCTTAGCATATCATTAGCATATTACGCTTTGATTGGTTGAATGGACGATTGGACAACCAGGCACTTAGCATATTAGGCTTTTATTATATAGGATGATATAACTTATCTTTTAATTTATTTCAACAAGATAGAGAATATTTGTGAACAGAAAGCCAAAGTGGAAAAAGGTATATTTCTTTTTTTGTAAGTGGGATTTGGGATTTCACATCCTACTTCTAGTAAAAATTCCCTTGAAACCAATGGAATCCTGCATATGAGTCAAGTATGCTAGGCAAGTATTACAGATGTGAGACTTTCAGCTTTTGGTGATATAGAAACCTTTTGCAAATTTGCACAAGTCCTTCTACTTCAGGATTTGGTATGGTACTGCTTCAGCTTCATAATGCTGTAGACAAAAGTATTACAAGACCAATTTTAAAATTTCAGAGAAGGGTTATGGTCTAGGTTTTTGGTTTTTGTTTTCAGTTTGGAGCTTAAAGCAATTGTCTTTCCATTAATTTCTTGTTTTCCTTGACTAATATAGATACAAAGTCTGAAGTAGTCATGGGAAACAACTACCAGTTTAGTCAAGTTCTGACTAGCAATTGTTTGAATTCTTCCCTCTGTATCTTCTCACTTGCACGTTGACCCTTATATTGACTCCAGACCATTTCTTTTTTCAAGAGCACTCTGTATCAGAATGAATGGCTATGTTTCCCAAGAGAAGGAAGGAATCATTTACCGAACAGCCAACACTTTATTCTTACTTATTCATTCATTCATTATGTATGAATTGTCCTGTATACATCAGGAAGTAGGCTGCATGGTGATGGAAGAGGTGTGTGATCTTTTCAATGAGTGAATGTCATATCAGAATTTCAGGGTCAGCATGCTGTTTCTGCCATATAACATGGAAATAGCCAAGGCTAGGCCTAACTTTACAAACTGTTACAAGTGAATTGAATAAAAATAAAAATGCCCAAATCTTTAATTCACTCAGATTGTGCACTGCATGACTGTTGAAACTTGTTTTAATTTTTACTTTTCATCCAACTATCTGGAAAATAGTTTTACTTCAGCTTCAATCTAAAATGTGGGAGCAGAGTGGCTTAGATGTGCTGATTGAGAGTGAAAGCATCTTATTCATGTGTAAAAATCTCTCTTCTGTTAGCTTCTGGGTTCCAGCAAATAATTACTCAATGAAGTAGCTACTTACTGATAATTGTCTGGATAATAATTAAAGAAAGGTTTGCCATTTCTTCCCTTTATTCTTCAATTTCTGGCAAGGGTACCAAAATTTTTGAGGAGGATTTGTGGAATCCCACCTCAACCAGAAAAAGGAAGCATTAAAAGTTCTCTCAGGAAAGGGTATTCTTGCTGATCCAGGAAACTTCAAAATTTGGCTCTCTGCATTTGTACCAACACATTACAGAGATTTTGGAATCAAGTTGCTAAAACCTTGGGTGGCTCATTCATCTTCAATAATAACGTTAAGAGTTACTGAATGGGCTCAGCCAGAAGTGGCGGGAAGAAGCTGCCCACAATTCTGCTCGGCATTTTTGGAACGGACAAAGTGTCAAGTTAGAAAAATGGCTGGTTATGAAGTTACAGTGTGCTTTTCCTCCACAAATATAGCTCAGTGTGACATTTGATATAAGTCACATTTCAGAAAATAAGGAAATGGCATCTTTTATCTCTAACTAGGTTCTGGAATTAATTTGCTCCTTTTTGTGTGCATCAATATATTTGTCCGCCAATGGCATATGTTTCATCAGGGCAACCATGTGGAAAACTCAGACACAAAGAAGTATTTGTTTTGTGCCAGAGCAGTGTGAATAGGGCATTAATATAATTTTGATGCCAGATAAAGTACTTTGTTATAGCAGAGAGCATAATAATGAAGAGACCTATAGAGGACCTGGGTTTGTTGAATTTTTTCCATGGTAAAGTTGGTTTAACCATTTTAAACAGTGAAGTGAGAATATTTCTTATTATTCCCCTCCCCTCTGAATGGGGTAGCTTATATCAATTTCAGAAAGTTTTAAAGATTTCATAGAGGATTTTGTAATGTGGGCTTTGTCCAATAGTGTAATAATAGTAGTATGCAGTTGTTTTTATCTTGAATGGTGCAGGAGAAATACTCCACAAGGAAGTTCATCAGCCTTTGAGATGCAGCATAAATCTACTGAATAATTTATAGCAATATTAGAGAGAAATTATGCCTAGAAATGGGATTTATTTGGTGATTTGGTTCTTATGGAGACAGTACAGGAAAATAAAGATGAAGATAGTAACAATATTTAAATAGAAATTAATTAGGTTGTAAAGGTTAATCCACACACATTTCAGGATCATGTAAGAAAATAACAATGGTGGAGAGGAAAGATAAATGGATGAAAAATCAGGAGACTGGATTCTAAGTCCAATTCAGCAGTGGAGCCGTCTAGAACAAGTGGTAATGGTGGGGATAAAAATGCTTGTCCAAATTATTTGATATGGCAGTTGTGAGGTGAGCAGCCAATATACTAAGTAATAATAAAGTTCTTTGAAAATTAGAAATTACCCATCAGTTGTTATTTCAGAGCAAGATTAACAACCAGAAATGGACAGATCTTGTCTAATCTAAAAAGAAGAAGAAGGAGAAGAAGAAGAAGAAGAAGAAGAAGAAGAAGAAGAAGAAGAAGAAGAAGAAGAAGAAGAAGAAGAAGAAGGAGGAGGAGGAGGAGGAGGAGAAGGAGGAGGAGGAGGAGGAGAAAAGAAAGAAAAAAAGTATACCTCTAAGAATTACAATAAAACATACGACTTGGCATTCTACTAAATGTAAGTGGTCTACTAAATCTAGACCTGTTTCCTGTGGTATCTTGGGTTTCCATATTAAGCTTCAGCTTTAATATATCCTTTTAAGTAGTTTATGACATAACTTCAGTGTAGGTCCCTGGCAAGGATTATTGAGAGTTATTGATGGGAGGCTCAAAATGTAAACTAGATGGAAATCCACACATTCCTCTGTACTCTCTTTGTGAACTCAGCCTCAGGCACATGTGGAGATGTTTAGTAAGATCTTCTATCAAGCTGCTTTTTGAGAGTTCACTGGCTGTGTGCTGGACAGACCAGACCCCTGGCTAAGACAGACTAAAGTAGAGAGATACACAAAAAGAATTAGTTAAATAGAATTATTTTTAAACTAGAGGCCCAGTGCACAAAATTTGTGCACTTGGGGGAAGGATCCCTCAGTCTGGCCTGCGCCCTCTTACAGTCTGGGAGCCCTCGGGGGATGTCCGACTGATGGCTTAGGCCCACTCCCTGTGGGAGCACGGCTTCTGGCTGAATGGTGCTCTCCCTGTGGGAGCACACTGACCATCATGGGCAGCTTCTGCGTTGAGCGTCTGCACCCTGGTGGTCAGTGCACGTCATAGCGACCAGTCGTTCTGCTGTTTGGTCGATTTGCATATTAGCCTTTTATTATATAAGATAAAATATTACTTTCTAAGAAGATACTTCAAAGCCTTTATGGATCAAGACAGAGTAATCACCAATCAACCAACAATGGATTAATCAAAATGTTGCCAATTTAAGACCCTGGGTGGGAATGATCAATTTACAATTAGCTTATTAATTTTTATTTGTGTTCAAAGAGCTTGTTGTCTGTTAAATATAATAACATGAAATCTTAGTTTCACCATGACTTTTCTTAAACTTTTACCTAGCTTCTGCTGACATATCCTAAGTCCTAAATAATGGAATTTGAAGTTCTCTTCATAATCTGCTGAACATCAGAATATTAACATTTAATTCATCACCATTTTTTATTCCTCCAAAAGTTGATTCCATTATTTTCTCTTCTCTTTCAATTTAGAAAGAGAATTACTTAACAACAAAGGGAAAGTTTGTTTTGACAATACTTCAGTCCAACAGGAAGCTCTAAATAGTCAAAGAAACCTCACTCCTCACATATTGCCAATTTTTTTGGCAAACCCAAGATATTGAGGTAGTCATAATCAGATGAATTTCTTCATCCTTTGAAATTCAGCACTGCCACTGTCAAAAAGAAAATGTAACACAAATTTAAAAATTAAAAATAATTTTACAAGGCAGGAAAAGAAAAATAATGAATCACCAGGGTTGGAAAAAGCTTTGTTGTTTGTCCTGCTGAAACCTCTGTAAGTTTTTATTTTTCGTGACTGGTTAGGTGGAAACAATATATTGAAAGACTAGTATGAGTCAAGATTCTGGGTTCTATTTTTATTTCCGTGTTCTTGCATCTAGTTGAATTTCCCCATCAACCAAATATTGAAATGTTGCATGTATTGTTGGGCAAATGTTTATATAGGCTTAAGATTCTTGGATTAAAGGTGCAATAAAGGAAAAGAATATTATTGTTATTTCTCATGAGAAATAGTTTTAGTGCTGACTTTGGCAGGGTCTGGCAATCTTCATGTTGGCTGGCAAAGAAAAGTCAACACAAATTCATCAAGCACTAGATTCTAATAGTGTAAGAGCTATCAGATTGGAAAATAAGAAAACTTCCTTTGCCCCTAGATGACTAGGCTCAGTGGATAGAGTGATAGCCTGTGGACCAAAGGGTCCCAGGTTCAATTCCGGTCAAGGGCACCTACCTTGGTTGCAGGCTCTTCCCTGGCCCAAGGCTAGTGCAGGAGGCAACCAATCGATGTGTTTCTCTTACACTGATATTTCTCTGTTTTTCCCTCTCTCTTCTACTCTCTCTAAAAATCAATGGAAAAATGTCCTTGGGTGAGGTTTAAAAAAAAAAAGTTATTAAAAAAAAGAAAGAAAACTTCCTCTAGAAATGGATAATTGAATATAAACACTCTTTTTCATGAAAATAATATAAATAATTTTCCTGCTCTTGATTAAATCTCTGGTAGAATTCTGGCACCAGCAGACATTCAATAAGGACATTGATTGACGCCTACCTCCCCCCTCCCTTATATTTGGTTAATTGTATGCTTTATGCAACCCACCTGAAGCAAGCAAAGCAGAGTATCCAGGAAGAACCTTCATAAAGAATTATTATTTCTCTTCTCTGAGATTCACATTTGCTTCCAGATAAATTTATAGGGAATGGCCCTGTATCAACAAGCTATTTGTTTTGATGCATTTTCACAGAGATGAGGTGTGAGGGTGGTTTATGAATTATTAAGTTATAATTTTATCATCTAAATTTTCAATGAGTATGCCTTATACTATGGGTTAACAGGAAGCCTCTATTAAACAGGTTAAAATAATTTACTATTTTCCAGAGTCCCAGTGTCTCAGGGTTTTGCCTGCACCTCTCTGACATCTTCCTTAGCTCTTCAATGCTTACATGTTGGATTCATTCTCAGACAGGCATCAAGGTGGCTGCAGCAGTTGTGGGCATCACATGCAAGCATAACTATGTCCACAGAAAGAAAAGGGGCCATATCTTCCTTGTGAATTTTTTTAGGAGCAAGGAAATATTTCCCAGAAGCCAGAGCTCCTCTTAGCAGACCCTCGCTCATAGAATCAGCTCACATACCTTTCCTAAACCAACCACACACTGGTAAGGTGAATGGGATTGGCATGATTGGTAGACTAATTGGACAGGGAAGAATTTATGTTGGTAGACTGCCACCATGATAACTTTACCTGAGGAATAATTTAGTTCAAATGTCTATAACATAAATCTCTTTAAGTACATATTTCATAATTTATCAATCCAGAATATACTCTAATTAGAGTAGAGTTGAGTATATTGAAGTTGCTAAATTTTTTTTAAATAACCAAGGCATGAAAAGCATCTAGTATTAAGAGGTTTCTCTCCATAGAATCTATGTTTTGCAGATTCTCTAAGAATGGAACTGAAGGACAGAACCAACAAGCTGCAAAGGATCCATAGCTTTAAATATCTTCAGTGCAGGCTCTGGGACTTCTCAACCAATGCCACTTTTCAAAGGCCAAGACAGAGAAGAGGATAGGAAGGGCTGGGGAAGTGATTATCCCTGTTTTAACGAAGGCCTTTCACCTTTCTGTGCCAAAGGCATTTCTACCCGTCAAATTAATTATACCACAGTAATGAAAACAGCACACTGCACAGGGGCCTGGAGAACACCCAGCTTTGCTATAGGCAGATGGGTCTTTCATGACCTTGTGCTTTGGTAGCAGAGAGGTGTGGGCTGGGGTCTAATGCCTTTTTAACTCTAAAATATATGATGGTGTCCTGTCCTTTGATTTCCTTTATGGAAGAATGTGATAATAAGGAAATAATTTGCTTCAAAGCATATAAATAAGGGAGAACAAATCCAACTGAACAGGACTGGGCCTGATTGTCTCTGGACTAATTTGTTATCAGTGGGGTGCCCTCTGCATCCCCACCTATTACTGCTGGAAGTAGAGCCCTTGGGATGCCATGGGAACAAGAATTTCCTGACCCCCCCTTCCCCCACAGGAGGTTGAGGTATAGTGGAAAGCTTTATTGATGAGGTAACATTAAGGGAGTTCCCCTCCAAGTGCCACCTCCCTCAGTTCCACCATGGAAAAGGTCCCCTCTTGTCTTCAGCAGAGCTAGAATTAAAGCCACTGCCCAAAGTCTTTACTGCATATTAAAGCACAGTCCAGTCTAGCATCTGGCTAGCTTAGCTTGTGTTCCCAGCTGCAGTCCATTGGATGTGGGGTCTGTATAGCCGTGGGCCATGCAGCTTCTAGGACCACATGGCAGGCGAGTGTGGATCACAGAGCAAGTGAGTACAAGGAAGCAAGAGGAACAAGAGGGCGAGAACTCTTCTTCTCCTGGTTATAACTAGGAGCTTAACCAATTAAGTCTTCAGGATTTCCCATGCTTGAGGTGGCTCTGCCCCTCTAGCCAATTGTTTTTTTCTGAGGTTAGACTGACAGGCAAGCACCTTCCCTACATCACCCTGACTTTACTGCACTTGGGGCCATCTTCCCCTTTGTTGAAGCCCTCCCGACCAGTGATTTACAGGAAATGGACTGGTGGTTCCCTGGGAAGTGTAAACTTGCAGCTTCCAGGTGAAGCTGCCCAGATGACCATGCTTATAATGTCTGGCCTCCCCTTTGCTCTCTCCCTATTATTAATATTAATTAACTAGTTGCAATGGTAACAAATTGAGTGCAGCCTCTCTGAATGAACCCATGACAGAAAGCATTGTTATTTATAAAGTCCAGAAGAAATGCAGTGTCTGAATCTCAAATACCTTTATCAATATGTATGTGGGAAAGAAACAAAGGAAAAGACCTTTTTTAAATGGGAAAACATAAATAGGATAATATAAAAAAACACTGCATTTTTCATTTTTCAATTCTGTTCAGTTTATTTGTTCATTTGATCTTCACTAGAAACTGGTAATGAAGAATATATATATATATATATATATATACATATATATATATATATAGTATATATAAAAAAAAATATATATATATATATGCCCTCATAGATCTCAAATGAAAAATGAGGCTCAAGGAGCCCAGCGCCAAAAGTAACTTGTGCAGAGCCAGCAACAGAGTTGGATCTTTTCAATAGAAAGTGTCTTTCTGTGATTCTACTTATTTCTTTTTAACAATTGAGGTGCTCATACTTATAAGATACCTTTAAACTCTAGGGACTGTTAAACAGCTTCTATTAAAGATCTGATTGGTTGGGATTCTCATTTTATTCATTCAGTAACTATTTATTGAGACGTTAACTATGTCTCCATATTGAAGTATGTGTATTCATAGCTCCTGGATCTTCCCTCTAGTTTGAAAGGCCTCTGGTTGTCTGAGATATTTTGATCTTGAGTGTAAGTCTCTTCTTGGGATTTAGAGTTAAATGATTACTTTGACCTTTCTACCTTATACCTTTAAAACAGGAAACAGAATGACCGACGAGCTCAGAGTAAGGCATTTGCCCCATTGCAAACTTAATGCCTGCTTGGCAGGATACCCAGTATAGCGTTTTGCAAAACTACCTATGTAGTCAGAGACAGAAACAGTTTGTTACTCTGAGGCCTTTTAAGTTGCTACACCTATTTAGCTATAAAATTTCCAGGGCAGATGTGCACTGCTTTTTTCAGTTACCTTAAATACCACTGTTGTTAATTTTTTAATGTGTTAGTTTGGTTAAGCAAACTCACCAATTTGTTC
Organism: Myotis yumanensis; assembly: GCF_028538775.1. Classification (NCBI taxonomy): domain Eukaryota; kingdom Metazoa; phylum Chordata; class Mammalia; order Chiroptera; family Vespertilionidae; genus Myotis; species Myotis yumanensis. Next base: position 46,318,146 of record NW_027223760.1, on the reverse strand, counting down.
TATTGTTACAAGTCCATGCTCATGCCAGGCTTCTCAGTGGCAAAGGACCTTTCAAGAACAGTGATTTAACCCCTTTTAGTCCAAGAAAATGAAGGCCCTGGTGGAGGATGGGAACAAGTCCTGGCCGGTAACGGCAAAAACCAATGTTTTCTCCACAGACCATGGTGATACTTGTAATTAGTGTCACCTAAATCAAATGATTAAAGAAGAAACCATGTCATTCCAGACGCTCAGCATACACTCCCTCACAGTAAATTAAAGTGGCCATTAAGCATCTGAAATGCCTGTAATTTGAACCACAGCTGCAAGAAAAGTCAATTGTGAATTTGTGAGACCATATGTTATTGTACTAGTGTGGGTTTTCTTTCTCAAGATCTCTATTGCCCCCATTGGGATAATTTTTAAACGAATGACATTGACTTGTGCTCATAGCTAGCTACTCCATGGCTAAGAGATAGCAAGTTAAACAGGAAAAAAAAAAAAAAAACTTTGGCAAATAACAGCTTTTAAAAATAGAGTTAGCCCCATGTTCCAGGCTAGAGCTGTTGAGAGAGTCTACTGTTTATCATAACTATCTCTCCCACCACTCACCCCAGTAAACACACACACACACACACACACACACACACACACCCCATGTCAATAGCATCAAGCATGGAGAGCTTGTAATAAATAATTTTAGGATAATTCTAAAACCACTTCTTCCAAAAACAGTTTCCATTTCTTCCCACAAATGGAGCTATTTTTCAAGTAAACAAATATATTTAACTATGACCTGGTTTCCTTCAAGTGCCCAAGCTTCTCTTCTGATAGAGAAATAGACAAATGGTGGTCAAATGACCAAAGAAATAAGGGAGAAGGGGCATCTGGATAATCCACAAAGAGAATAATTACTCTTTGGATTAGCAAATTGGGTTGCACTTTGACTAGCTTCAAAATGTGAAAGGAACTCATGGGTCTTTCCTGTGATTCACTGAGAACTAGCATGGAAGGTGCTTCTTCAGGCGCCCTGATCATTTTAAGAGCCTAGAAATTAAATGGCCCCTTGGATAGGCCACCAGGAAGGAAACAGTTGGCTTCCTAACCAGGTAGGCCTATTACATAAAAAAGGAAATTTGAACTACAACAAATTCAAAATGAATTCAAAATTTTATAAATGCAAGAATATTCTGATTATTTTTCTCTTGGAAGGCAGTTCCTGTAAATCTGATAATATATCTTTTATATCCATTTAGTCTGGGATAATGATGGAGGAAGTTGGCACTGGTTATTGAATCTTTATTCTTTATAGAAAATGACTCTCCATTTAATATTTTGGAGAAATGTTGGCATCTTTTCCAACATTTTTCACAATTTCTAAGCCATAGTCCAATATTTGATGATGCTATTCTTGGAGACCAGAGGCCAATTTCTAAGGAAACAAAACTGCAGACTTCTCTTTGAATAAATTTCTAAAGCTCTGATTCTCACAACAATACATATTATTATCAGTTAAGAAGTTTTTGGAAAAAATACCAGTGCTTGAGCCCAATGTCAGAGACTTAAAATGACAATATCCCAGTCCCTGTGGCTCAGAGGTTGAGCATCGGCCAACCTATGAATCACGAGGTCACCTGTTTGATTTCTGGTCAGTGCACATGCCCCAGTTGTGGGCTCAATCCCAAACAGGGGGCAAGCAAAAGGCAGCCTATCCATGTTTCTGTCCTTCTCCCTTCCTCTCTCTTTAAATTCAATAAAAACATATTTTTTGAAAAGACACAATCTTTGGCATGTAACCTGAACACAACATTAGTACTTTTAAAAAGCTTCCCAAGTGATTGTAACATGCAGATAGTATTGAGAACCTCTGATTTGGTCTAACCCATCCTATCTAATAAAAGACAAAAAGGGTTATTGAGCGTACCTTCGCTATGCTTCCCATTGGCTAATCAGGGTGATATGCAAATTAACTTCCAAATAAGATGGTGGCCGGCAGCCACACAGTTGAAGTGAGCGGGAGGCTTGCTTGCTCCAGTGATGGAGGAAGCCAAGGTTCCCTGCCTGCCGCGGCCCGGCTCTGAGCTCTGAAAGCAACAAAGTTTCAATTATAGAAGCTAAACAAACCCCAAATACCTGCTTTCAGCAGGCCGTGGCTTCAAAGCTGGGAGCAAGCAGGAGCCAGCTCTCAGCTCCCGTGACAGCAACAAAGTTTCAATTATAGAAGGTAAATAAATCCCAGAATAAAAAAAGAAAAGAAAAAAAGGAGAGGCTGGGAGCTTCAGTCCCAGCTAGCCTGAAAATAGCCCTCAGCCCCTCACCCAGACTGGCCAGGCACCCCAGTGGGGACCCCCAGGGGGTGTGGCCAGCCTGAAAACAGCCATCAGTCCCTCATCCAGGCTGGCCAGGCACCCCAGTGGGGACCCCCACCCTGAATGGGGTGTGACCAGCTGCAAACAGCCATCAGCCCCTCACCCAGGCTGGCCAGGCACCCAAGCGGGACCCCCACCCTGATCTGGGACACCCTTCAGGGCAAACCAGCCTGCCCCCACCCGTGCACCAGGCCGCTATCCTATATAGTAAAAGGGTAATATGCAAACTGACCCTAACAGCAGAAAGACTAGGAATGACTGGTCACTATGACACACACTGACCACCAGGGGGCAGACGCTCAATGCAGGAGCTGCCCTCTGGTGGTCAGTGCGCTCCCACATGGGGGAGCTCTGCTCAGCCACAAGCAAGGCTGATGGCTGCCAGTACAGCGGTGGTGGTGGGAGCCTCTCCTGCCTCCTCAGCAGCACTAAGGATGTCTGACTGCAGCTTAGGTTTGCTCCATGCTGGCAAGTGGACATCCCCCGAGGGCTGCCGGGCTGCCAGAGGGATGTCTGATTGCCAGCTTAGGTCCAATCCCTCGGGGAGCAGGCCTAAGCCAGCAGGTGGTCATCCCCCGAGGGGTCCCAGACTGCGAGAGGGCACAGGCCAGGCTGAGCCCCCCCCCCCCCCCCCCCCCGCCAGTGCACAAATTTTTGTGCACCGGGCCTCTAGTTACTTGATAAGTAAGAATAAGATGGGAGTTCAGATAAATTAAGTGTTTTCTTCCAGGTAACATAGCCTAGTTAATGTCAGAGTTAAGATTAGCACCTATGTCTATTTGCCTATGAGCAGCCAAGTTTTTATATCATGTACAATGTCACCTAGCATGTTTAACTTTATTATCAACTCTTTCAGGCATAATTTACATATAATTTTAATATGCAATTTGGTGAGTTTTGTTTTATAGTCCGTAGTTATGTAACCACCTCCCTAATCAATACATAGAACCCTACAAAGTTTCCTCATGTCCCTTTGTAGTCAATCCCACTCCACCTCCTGCCCCAAACAAACACTACTCTGATTTCTATTGCTACTGATTAGTTCCAGTTATTCTATATTTTCATATAAATGGGGAAAAATACCTCAGTATTCAATCTTTTGTCTGGCTTCTTTTGCTCAGCTAAATGTTTATGAGATGTGCCCATGTTGTTGCTCATAAGAGTAGTTCTTCCTTTTCCTTCTTAAGTAATATTCCATTGTATGAGTATAGCAAAATGTATACATAACCATTTATACATTGATGGATATTTAGGTTGTTTTAGTTTGGGGCTATTATGAATAAAATTGCTATGAACATTCATGTAAAAATCTCTATGTGGACATATGTTCTCTTTTCTGGGTAAATGTCCAACAGTAGATTTGCTGAGTCACATGGTAACTTTATATTTAACTATAGAACAAATTGTCACACTATTTTCTAAAGTGGTTTTACCATTTTACACTCTCCCCAAAATCTGTGAGACCTCCAGTGGCTGCACATTCTCACCAATATTTAGATATTAGTTTTCTACTGCTGCCATAACAAAATACCACAGATTTAGAGGCTAAAACAATGCAAATTATTATCTTCTAGTGATGTAAGCTAGAATTCTGACATGGATCTCACTTCAGGGCTCTCTCCTGCTCCTCATTGGAGTTTCCTCATCTGTGCTCTTCCTGATGTCATGAACTCAAGCTTCTCAGGCTTTGCAGACACCAAAGGGTAAGGGGTTTGTTCTGGATTTATGTGTTAAAGAGGTAGAAAGTGCCTTGTCAGTTTCCCTACCAGCAGGAATTGTGGCTGATTTCCTCTGGCCCTAAGAAGTAAGCTTATTCATCAAAGTAGCATTCAGTTTCACTCACCACCGCCCCCCACCCTCATCCCCCAAACCTCATAGTCTAGTCTCTTTGAGAGAAAGAATATTCCGTGGGAAACCATAATGTTGACATCATCATAAGGAGCATTTGGTCTCCTCCACTATGAGAGTCACAACTTGAGTGTGACTGACTCCACTTATTGTGAATGGCTCCATCTGCAACAGGTGGCTCTTACTCCAATTAGATTTTTCTCTTTAATTGAAGGGAATAGACAGACATGCATTTGTCAAGTCTTAGTCTGTTTTACAATAGCTGCCATATATTGATATATAATTGACTTTGCACACATAATCCTATGTAATCCTTACAGTGACCCAGCAAGGTTCATATTATTAAACATTTCACAAAGAAACTGAAACTGAGAGAGTTAGAAAATTGCCCGAGCTCTCACAGATAGTGAACAATGGAGCTGGTATTTGAACCCAGATCTGTCTCTAAAGTTTATGATCTTATTGTATTGTGCTACCTCTTAGCATGAGGTGAGCAGAGATGGAACCAAAGGAAATATCACAGGAGTCTGGATTTTTAAACTAGATACTTGTATGCTTGTTAGCTTGTTAGAGCAAAAACTAAAGCAGTTTAAAAAAATGTTTTCTCCCTCCCTCCTTTCCCTCCTTTTTTTCTCTCCTTCCTTCCTTCCTTCCTTCCTTCCTTCTTTCCTTCCTTCCTTCCTTCCTTCCTTCCTTCCTTCCTTCCTTCCTTCCTTCCTTCCTTCCTTCCTTCCTTCCTTCCCCCCATCCTGCCTTCCTCTCTTTCTTTCTTTCATTATGAAACCCCAATAGTAATCACAGAAGAATCAGAAATAATAGACAATAAAACTGCCTCAACCCAATGTCTGGGTAAAGAGCCATGAAAATATTCTATTGTTTTATGATCCCATTTAGAGTGAACATTATATTTATAGCTTTTCCCCTGAATACACATTAAGGTAATATTGAACTTTTGGTAAAAATTATACCATACATCTGTGCTGACAGCTTGTTTCCTGAACACAAATCTTTATCTACTACTTTCAGCTTTCAATATTTTCTCCAAACTAGTAAGTTAGGACATTAAAAGGTCCAGGAAAGAAACGTAAAACAGATGGGACTAGATTTTTGTGGGAGTTACAGCCATATTGAATTTAATAGAAACCTAGCTAGAGGGAGACCCAAGAGGAAAACCCATTAAGCATGCATAAAGAATCTCAAGAGTGTACAACATCTGGCTTACAACTGTGGGTTGTCCTTGAAGTTGGATGTTCTCTAAGATAGAGTAAGAGATTGGTCATAGGCCCTTCCTATGACATAGGGCAAATATTTTCAGCCATTGAACAGTACTGCTATTTTGTGAGTCTAGTATTTATTCCTTTCACTTCCCATTTTAGGCAAGTGAATAGCCTGGGGCTCTGACCTAAGATGAGGTTGGAAGGTCCGTAGCTAAAGCATTGGTTTTGCTGTGGCTATAGTCTTGAGCAAAAGGGAAGTAAATTTGGAGGTCTGGGAACAAGAGCCCACTAAAGTTTGAAGGATCAACAATAGATTTGGCCTAAGTGGAGGTTGCTGATTCAGGAAGCTAGATGGAGACAATGTTTGGATGATAGAGGGACTTTTTGGTTTTTTTGTAGTGTCTGCTGATAGACAAGAAGAAGATACTGGCAGTCTGCAATTTAACATAGGATGATACCAGCATCAGCACGCATCCTTAGACAATATAACCAACGAACCCTTTTATTTCCTGTTTATTCAATCCTTCTCCTCCCTCTCAACTGGACTATTATCTAACTCTGCTAAAGACCCATTTCCTTTTGGCCTTTGTTCTTTCATTTTGACAAAATGGCCTTTTCTAAAGTTACCTGTGACCATCATATTGCTAACTCCAGCAAACAATGTCCAGTTCTCATATTATTCGAAGCTCAGCAATATTAACCTTGCCTCCACCATTGATCACTCCCTCCATCTTGAAACACCCTCTTTTCTTGGCTTCCATTCCTTCCCTCCCCTTTCGTCTAACTCAGCGGTTCTCAACCTGTGGGTCGCGACCCCTTTGGGGGTCGAATGACCCTTTCACAGGGGTTGACTACGACCATCAGAAAACACATATATAATTACATATTGTTTTTGTGATTAATCACTATGCTTTAATTATGTTCAATTTGTAACAATGAAAATACATCCTGCATATCAGATACTTACATTACAATTCATAACAGTAGCAAAATTACAGTTATGAAGCAGCCACGAAAATTATTTTATGGTTGGGGTCACCACAACATGAGGAACTGTATTAAAGGGTCGCGGCATTAGGAAGGTTGAGAAACACTGTTCTAACTCTCTTGACTACCTTTAGGCTCTTTGTCAGTTCTTCCCCTCCAACTACTAAATACTGGAATTTGTTAGAGCCCAGATTCAGGGCCTTTTTTTTTTTTTTTCATTTTGTACTCTCTAGTCAGGCAGTCTCACCTGTTCCCATGATCTGAATTACCAGTGCTGATGACGGATCTTTTCTCTGAGCCCTAGACCTGTATCTAACTGCTTATGCAACACCATCTCTTGGATATATAAGGACCTCAGACTCAATATGTGTAAGCCTGAAGTCATTATCTCTTTTTTCATATGTGGTTTTCTCCAATGTCATCTCTTAGTGAATGGCATTACTATTCACCCAGTTGCTGAAAAGCTATGTAGAAGTTATCCTGGACCCTTCATCTTTCCTCACACTACATACCCAATTCATTAGCAACTAATATTGATTTTTATGTCTTAAATGTGGCTTAAGTCCTTTCATTTCCTTTCTTCTTTGTCTACACTGTCAACATCCCAATCCAAACTACTATGATTTCTCATCCTGATTACTGCAATAGCATCCCATCCTCACTTTTACTAATCACCCACCTCAAATCCATGTGTCTTCTCAAAAAACAAATCTGACCACATTCCTATCTTCCTACCTTCATGCATGATGAAAGCCATAGACACTTCCTTTGCTTTTGGGTTAAAGAGCAACATCTTTAAAACACTCTATGAAGCCATACATAATCTGGCCTATTCCTACCCTTTTTCTATTTTAACTCCAGTCTTGCCTCTGTACATTTTCAGCACATGGCATTCTTTTTATTTCTGAATCCCTCCATGTTCTCTCTTTTCAAGACTTGACACATATATTTCCCCTTATCTTGGAACATTCCCCAGTCACCCTCCACTTGTCCACAGCAGACTCTTACAGAAGACCGGTATGCCCTTGCAGTTTGTGCTTTGAAGAACTAAAATGCTGGCCCCATTCTCTGAGCTCAGTCTGTTGTGCTGAGTGAACCTCAAGCAGGTACACATGCTTTTAATAACCTTTGGGCCATTTTTATACCTCAGATAAGTTACCAAACCAAACGTTAAAAAAATAAAAATTAAAGCACAAAACAAACTTCCTAGGATTTTTATTAATGTCTCTTTATTTCACAGACTATTGCAGATTAATATTTAAACTGTCATTCTTAACTAGACAATAGGAAATTTCAAATAAGAACTAGTTGCTCAGATATATGAAACAATTCCATATTTCATAGCAACATTTGCAATAAACATTATTGTTATTGCTTTTCCTTAGCATGCACTTTAAAATGATACTGGCCAGAAGTAGGTGAAACAAAACTCTCAGCCTCTGGCCCTCTTGATACCAGACAAGTTGAAATAATAGGTCTTGGTCCTAACAAAAGGCTGGAAGCAGGCAAGGGGAGTGAGTTAATGAGATCCTGTAATCTGATCCTCGCAGTCATGGACAGCTGTTCTCAGAGCCCTAAGGAACCCTCCACCTTTACAGATCACGAACTGGCAGAATCTGACCCTGGTGGGTGCAGGCAAGTCCTGACACTGTGGAAATGGCTTTGCTGGTATAAATAACAGGCATCTGTTATCATGAGATTACCTGTCTGTAAAATGCCTATTTATCTTCATTACTTTGCTTTGGGTGGAGGGGGAGGGGGGGGGGGTGAGTGTTAGTATGTAAGATGATGGCGTTAGGAGAGGAGAAAGGCATCTCTGCCAGAAGGTGAAACCTGCTTTAACTCAGTAGGGTTGGTTTGACTGCCAAATGGAGTCCATAATGCTGATTCATAGTGTTGAGCTCCCTTTAGTATTATGAACAAGTGTCTAGCGAAATAATGCGAGGAAGAATTCGTACCTGGGATTACAACCTCATAGTTTGTACAAAAGGGTAAAATGGCAGTTTTCATCTGATAGTTTCAATCTGGTAATTTTATTTCATCCATCCATCTCATCCAAATATTTGAGTGACTGCACTCTGTACTGTGCTAGGCATGGGCTGTAGAGAGCTGAATAAAACAGACGCAATAGCTACCCTGATGGAGATCTCAGTCAATGGGGCTGACTGATAACAAAATAAACAATAAAATAAACGTGATTGAAAGTGTGATAAATGGGGGGGGGGGGGGTAAGAGATCAACCGAAGGACTTGTATGCATGCATATAAGCATAACCAATGGACATAAGACACTGGGGGGTAGGGGAGGCCGGGGGAATGTCAAGGGGGGGAAAAAGAAGGAGACATATGTAATACTCTTTGTAATACTTTAAGCAAAAAAAAAAAAGAAAAGAAAAGAAAAGAATAAAAAAGTAACCAATTCAAAAAAAAAGTGTGATAAATGCTACAAAGGGGAAGAAAAAGTTACCATGAGGGAGAGTAACAGAAAGAACCTACTTCAGAGAGAGAGGTGGTTTTTAAACTGTCCCATGAAGAATCAAACGGGGCCAGCCATAAACTGAGTCAGAGATGCAGTAGTAATAAGCTGATCGATTTTTTTTAAATCTTGATTTTAATATGAAATTTAAATATGAAGTGACATACAATTATGAAACACTCTTTTAATCAAAGTCAAACAATTCCAAAATACATATTTTAAAAAGTGACTGCTTTTTGCCCCTTTCCCAACAAAAATTCCATTCTCTGTAAGGAAGGGTGGTTAACTAGTTGGATGTGGTTGAATAAAATTCTTACCTGATCGTTTTCCATGTGTGGAAGAATACAAACTTTTAGGCTGTCTCTTCAGAAAGAATGAGCAGACTGACCCTAATGTAACAAAGGGAGCATAATACTAATGTCAGAACATCTTTGCAATATCTTAATATGCTGCCAATTGCATGATAATTTGCATCTGTGAATAATCAGGGGACATAAAGTTCTGTACAATCTGCATTCCGATAACCACATTTCCAGATCTTTCAGAAACTTACTTGAAATAAACTTTATAACTCTTATCTTCCTGACAATCACTAGACTAGTAAAATTGTTTTACTGCTTGTTTTGGCAGCTCAAACTTCAGTTCTGGGTCATTCAAGTTGCCTGTGCTTTTGCTCACATTTGATTGATTTTGCAATAGTGGTGAATACAGAAATAAATTTTAAAAAGCCCCCAAAGTGGACATACAAGGCATATCACATTACTAAATGATAACAAACAGATGACATTCAGAATATCTAATCGACAGCACTCTGTATTTCACTAGATCAAAAAATACACTTCAAAACAGCCTGGATTCATTTAAAAAGTATAGTAAAAAAAAAAAAAAAGTCAATTAGAGGCTCATGATATATTCCACAAGGAGAAATAAATCCAAATTTCTAAAATAGAGAATGCTGAGCTAGCTCAGTTTCATGTGAAATGTGAAGTATTTCAGGACCAAGCGTTATTTATTCCCTAATGTGGAGACTACATGCAGTAAACCTGAGCTAGGAGGAGCTCGGGCCTCACCAGGAGCCCAACCACAGGGCAAGGAAAGTCATGGTCCAGAGACATATGTTCTCAGCCCTTCAAGAAAAAGTACCCCAAATGTTTGACTTATTTTAACTAAAGGATTGGGAAATAAAGCACATATGTAGAAAAGTAATAAAGTCTAAAGACATTTAATAAGTAAAGTGTCACCTGTGTGACTATGAACCAGATCAAGAAGCCAACCCTCACCAGTACCCTACACACTCCCTGTGTTCCTTCTCAGTCCCGATCCTTTCATTCCCTCAAAGGTTACCGCTTTCCTGACTTTTCTGGTTGTCATCCCTTCACTTTTCTTAACACTTTTGCCACCTAATTACGTATCTCTAAACACTAGAGGATAATAATGCCTGTTTCTGAGTTCTGTGTAAATGGACTCATACTGTACATGTTGTTTTGTGTCTGGCTTCTATTACTTGACATCATGGAGTTGTATGTGGCTGAGATTCAATTATTCTCATGGCTGTATGATATTCCACTATAATCAGTGGTTCTCAACCTTCTGGCCCTTTAAAATACAGTTCCTCATGTTGTGACTCAACCATAAAATTATTTTCGTTGCTACTTCATAACTGTAATGTTGCTACTGTTATGAATCGTAATGTAAATATCTGATATACAGGATGGTCTTAGGCGACCCCTGTAAAAGGGTCGTTGGACCGCCAAAGGAGTCACGACCCACAGGTTGAGAACCGCTGCACTATATGCTACACTGCAGTTTATGTATCCTTTTTGCTGTTGATGGGGATGTAGGTTTTGTTTCTACATTTTGGAAATAATATTGCTATGGACATTCTTATACATGTTTCCTGATGCACCTGTGCAAAAGAGCATACATATACTTAGAGGTGAGGTTGCTGGATCACAGGTTAGGCATCCATTTAATACCAAAGTAATTGCATCAATTTACACTCCCACAGGGAGTTGTCATTGCTTCATATCATCACCTATATCTGTTATTTTCAGACTTTTAGTTTTTGCCAATTTGATGGGAGTATAGTGTTACAAGTTTAACTTCCATAATTTTTCTTAGGAATCATATGTAATATTAGTTAAATCTAATTTTTATGAATAAAACAAATAAATAAAAATACAGAAAATAACAAATGTAGCTATTTTATTGACACTGGAGTAAATATTAGATTAAATAAGGTGGTGTGGCAATCAGGGTATTTCTCTTTCAACTGAACCCATTATTTTAAACCTATAATTTGGGGATAAAGCAAGAATAGAAATAGTATGCCTGACACCTTATAATTTGTGCCTATCTTAGAAAATATAGTTAAATTGATGATAAAAATAAATAAATGAATAGTCTCTGCCAAGACAAGTGTTAGATGCGATCTCCTCATTTATGTGGATTAGTTTCTTAACTCTTTATTGTTTTCCACTGATCTGTCTATTCCTGCAATGATTCCACACTGTTTTAATCACTACAGTTTTATGACTGTCTTGTTAACTAGAAGGGTAGGATGTTTATCTTAGGTTCTGCTAAAATGGAGTCATTTTCCCTTTCTGGACAATATTGCCCTTTGATTCTTTTTAAAAACATAATGAGGTAGAAATTACACAACATTAAGATGCAGACACTGATCAGAAAATTTCCACATTCCCTTTATCTCTTATCAAGTAGAATGCCAGGTAATTCCCATATTTCACCAGTTCTGCCTCCAGCTCTGCTGAGTGTGAGATTCATCTATCGTCTGAGTCTGACCTACTCTGATCCCTGGAGCTGGCAGTGCTGTCACATGACGGGGTAGACCACAGAAGGATAGTTCCCACTGGTAGCCAAGTTTCTGCAGGTATGACCTTGTTATTGAACCACAGCGAGTTTTCTCATCTATGAACATTGCTTATGTCTTCATTTTCTCAAAAATTCTTGTTTCTAGAGATGCCTTCAAAAATATCTTGTGGTATGTTCTTAGGTATTTTGCATTTTTGTGTGATATGTGAGCAAGGACTTTTGTTCAATTACATATTTTTTATTTCTACTGTATAAGAAAGTTATTGTTTTTGATTGCATCCAGCTTTAGGAAGGGAGTTCATTGAAGAAAGCATACTGCTATAGACTCAATGTTTGCGCCCTCCCTCACATTTACATGTTGAAATCAAATGCCTGGTATGATGGTATTTAGAGGTGGGACTTTTGGGAGGCGATTAGGTCGTCTATGGGAATGGAATTAGTGACCCTATAAAGGAGACCCCAGAGAGTTACCTTGTCCCTTCTGCCATGTGAGCACACAGTGACAAGGTGGCTGTTAGGAACCAGGAAGCAGGCTCTGTCCAGACACGAAGTCTGCTCCTGCCTTGATCTTGGACTTCCCATCCTCCAGACTGGGAGACATAAATGTTGTTTATAAGCCCCCTAGTTATAGAAGCCAAAAAATGCTTTAAATGCATGTAAATATTTCATTAAATATTCACAAACTCAGTATACCACTTTAATCAACACCTAGATCAGAGACCGAAGCCTCCCTTTTGTCCACGACACCCCCTATGGGTAACCATTGTCCTGACTTCTAGCATCATAAAATAACTCATCCTGTTTAGAACTTAAATAAATGGACTCATTCAGTATTTTGTATTTGACTTTTTGCATTCAACACGGTGTTGATAAGATTCATTTATACTGTTGCAAGTAGTTGTTGAATTAATTGCTGTATAGTATTCTCTCATGTAAATTTACCGTAGTTTGTCCATTTCACTGTTGATAGGCATTTGAGTAGTCTACAACTTGAGGCTATTTCAAACAATGCTACTATGAAATTTTTTGTGCATATGAATATATGTATGCATTTATGTTGGGAATATTCCTAGGCATGAAATGTCTTGGTATTATGTTATTCATATATTCAGTATCATATTAGTAGCTACTGCCAAACAGATTTCCAAAAACGGTTGAACCATTTGACATTCCCACCAGCAATGTATGTGTATTGACTTTTAATTCAAATGCTAGAACATGGCCCACATTACAAACACTTGCTCCTATTAGTCTCATTAGAGCACTGCTGGGAGCACTAATGGATGACTGCCGGGTTTCAGTGGTATTTCTCTCCTCTTATATCCCAGCAAGTTGAGCAGCCCTCTGCTCACTTTCCAAGAATCCAGCATTTCTCCCATTGATATATGTGGGGAAAATGGAGTCAGTGACTCCCTGGGGAACCATTCTGCTCGCAAAGTTAAATACTACTGTCCTAATCATGTCCTTCTCCTGCACCCCTCTCCCCGCCCCCCCCCCCATGCTGCTTCAGTACTTTGAACAAAAGCTGGTCTGAATCCAAACACTATTATGAAAATCTTTACAAATCTAGCACAATTTGGGCAAAATTCTTCCAAAATCTCTAGCAATCACAGTAAGGCAAGTTGCCTATGGTTCTTCGATTGATTTTCAATAGCTTTTCTGTATCGTTCAGGCTAGTATTAACACGTTTTCTTTTCAAAGTAACGATATCTTTGTTAGGAAAGCTTTTCATTAGAAGTACCACAGAGTTATTAAAGACTTCTGAAGGAATAATGGCTGATAGAATGAAGCTACCCATAAAAATCCTATACATTTTTTATCTAAAGAATTTCTCTCTTCAGTTTCCAAACTATGCATTTACAAGTGCCATTAAGTCGGTCTCTACCTGCAGCACCATTGAAAATAAACCATTGTAGTGTTTCTATGGTGAAATCATTAGAATCCTATTCATTTCTAAGCCTTACATTACTTGCCACCTTTCCAAGCTACCAGACAGAGATACTTAAAACCTAATTTTATGTGAGCATACTCTATTACTCTCCCCTTGTTATGGATTTTTATTCCTTACTGTGATGCTTCTGTTTCTTTTAAGGGAAACTCAATACAGGGAGCCCAAATGTGTGGGCCTTATTATAGACTACATTACCCAGTTGCAACTATGCTTTTCTTTTCTTTTCTGTAAAATAAAGGAAAACAAAGCCAGCTTCTTGTACTAAGAGATTTAAGTATCTGTTCCATCATCTTGTGACCTTGGATTTCCTCTCAATTAAGTTTCCAGGCAAGAGGCAGATAAGCCAATCAAACACATGGCGAATATTAGAATCCACAAGCTGAATGATGATAAAGAGATGAGTCAGCCCTATTGGGCTCAAATAGGGATGTCTCATGAAGCAAGCAGACCCCAGAATAATCATCAAAACTAACCACAGGGAGAGAAAATGGAATTGGACATTACCCTGACATCATATATTCTGCCCAAGGATTATACATAATATTTCCTATAAGCAGTCTATCATTGAGACCTTTTGAGCAACATATTGTTGCCATCTGGGCCATGGCAACACTCAGGCACTTTGATTGTTGGTTGGCCAAATAAAATTGCAACACTCTGCAGTGATTTTATTCCCAGCCTGTTCATATGGGATAGGCGTTAGCCTTATCTTCTTGAGCAACACAAACATGGGGGAACTAGCAGCATCTTAAATCTAGCATAATGCTTGGCACATAGTGGAAACTTAAATGTTTGTTGAATGAATGAACAAATGACACAGTAAGTTTGGTTCTCCTCAAAATATTTTTTAGTCCTCTGTTTGCTCTTGAAGGACTGACCTCTTGCATGAGGATGGGAAGCTAAATTTAGAGTTCTCTGAGAGGTTTCCACATTAATCCCCTAAGTGTTTGGTGCAAGACAGAATCCCCCAAACTCCATTTCTGTCCAAATGGGATCTGAGCCAACAGGATCCCACAGGACGGGTCTGACGGATAGAGCTCTGTTCAGAATCGTGGGATTTCCAAAGTGAGGGAAGTGGATCAACCTCAGAATTGGAGTAGAGGGAGTCGGTGGATTACTTTATAGTAATCTAGAAAGAGGAATCAGAATATAGGCCCCAATCCCAAGGCCAGGAGAGGATGTGGGAAACCAGGGAAGAGATTTTTTAAGAAAAGACAGGGATCAAGAAACCAATGAGTCAGGAAAGGGGCAGAGTAAGTGAAGGTCATAAACCATTGCCTAGGCTCTTTGTGTGTTTGTGCAATGTGTTGTAGGAGACCTGGAAGCTAAGGACAGGGCACACAGGTGACATGTCCTGGCGACCCTGTTTACTCAGCACCTTGTTTTTGGTAGCTTGAACAGTGATCCTGGGCTCTGTTTATAGCTTCATGGACATGGATTTGGTGGGCTCCTAGGTCTAGGACCAAAATATGGAAAACAACCTGCCCCTAATTTCTTCATGAAGGATTAGGGTAAAGGACATGGGGTGAGTGTAAGTAGAGAGAAGAATGAAATGAGCTATTATTACCCAAGATGACTCAGTTTAATAACAAAGCATATCTTTTTCACCAAGCTTCAAAAATCCACATTTTTTATTTCTCAAGAGGAAAAGACAATGAAAATAACATATCCAGTGGTTTTCCTAAATTAGTTCACTACTTGGAAACTAATGACTCTGTCTCTGATGAATTCTACTGACTAATTCTCAATGGCTCAGTTTCTTCCATGCAAATCTGCCCATCAAGCTATTATGAAGCCCAACCAAAATATAACATAACGTACCATAACAGAATTGGGGGAGAATTCCAGTGACTATTTAGTAGGAGAGCTAATTTGAAAAGAGTCATGAATGTTCACAAGGAATAATCTCGTGGAAAAAAGAAAATTCCTCAAGAATTAGCAAGAAATAAGCTGCCCTTTTCTCTTTTCCTGGAGAAGAATCCTGGCATGGAACATTAAAGGACTCAAGTGAAGGCATTCTTTCCTCTTGTGTGCTTTGGGTCTTCTCTCTTCAGTTACTGTGGGCAGCACACCCAGCACGGACAGTATCTCTAACACCTTCAGGTGGCATCCTCTTCTGGGGCACTGAGATTTTGTGGGCCATATTGTAGGACTAAGTATCTGTTTACCAGATCTCTCTAAGAGAAGAATAGCTTCCAATTTCCATCTTCTGCCTTGCTCCTCGTGGCACTGGAGCCAAGTAAGTAAAAGAAACTGCCTAGCCATATTTGACTCTGAAATTCTCTAGATTTCAAATGTGTGGACAGGATGAGAAACTCCATTTGTTTAATTGATTACTATCCTCGACTACATTGTGCCTTGTTAATTTTCTAGTTAATAATGCTACACTTGGCAGATACACTCCCCCCTGCCACCACCTACCCTCCCGCCACCCCAGACCTGTTCTTTTTCTTCTTTTCTTTGTGTAAAGGGTATGTAGTGGCTTTGTAAAATCCCTGTGGCAAGTTGTGAATGATGTATGAAGTGAAAAGTCTTTACTCAGGGCACAGTAGGAAGACAGAAAGTGCTGTGCAGTCACTGCTGGGCTGAATTTTTGACAGTGTGCAGGAATCAGACATTCTGCAGTCATCCTATACCGCCCCCAAATCCCAGGAGCTCTTGACCAAATGGCAAAAGGTACAGTCCTACAGAAAGACAGAGACATGCAGTTATTGACCTCCAAAAGTCCTTCTTGGTACTGTGTTTCTGCATTCACTACAGGCAGATTTCTCCCCCCTACCCCCCTCCATAATTTTAACAAAGGAACAAGAGTAGGAATCCAAAATCTGAGTCCAGAGCATAAAAAATTAACCCATTGGCGTGTGATATGGGAAGATGGGGAAGGGAGTTGGAGATTGTCAATGCTCTCCAGCGACCTGAGAGAATATTGTTATGCCCCGAGGAGCCAGGAATAGAGCTAAGCCTTGTGATTTATGCAGTATTTTCTTTTCAAGCAATGGAAGTTTCTGAGAATTGTCACAGTTTTCCTGTGAGCTGAGTGTCACATTGGTGCATGATCTAAAATTCTTCCATGTTTCAAAACTAGATGCCTTACATCCAACAAATACCTTATGCAATTAATTTGATATTATTCAGTGTCTATTTGGGGATCTGTGGATTAATTCTGGTTCAGGTGCAGCAGGGATGTGGGGCACATACCCAGAGAGGAGAGCTGCATAATTAGGTACCAGCTAGTTTATTGCTAATTATAATTTCCTTGGAGATGAACAGAATGGGTGAGCAGAGCAGCTCTGGTTGCAAGGAATGGAAGCAAAAGGGATAGTCCTCCCACTCAGCCTGTTACTCATTTATTTCCCCCAACAGGAAGCCCAGAAACTCCAAGCCTTGAATCTTTTCTTTTGGGAAGAGAAGAACTAAGAACTATTCCTTAAGGGTTAAGCAACCTTCAGGGGTGAACAAGTTGTAGATCATGCTGCTCCTTAATGACACTTACGGCAATACTGAATAATTGAGCAATAACTACTTTCATTTTTATGCTTGATATTTTGTTTTCCATGACTACTCTCTCACTCCTACCCCAACCTCATGTACCCAGTCCAGTGAAAGTTGCCTACTTGCCTCTCTCATCTTACAGGATGAGCAATTATTATCCAAGCTGGTAGACCAGCATTCCAACAGATCCATGGACTTTCCAAGTTTTCCAGACTCTTCAGTTATTTATGATTAGGTTTTAGACATTCCATTTAAAGTCAGACTATCTTTAGGTCCATGACTGAAGAAAGGAAAAACCCATGGCCTGCCATAGTCTCAGACTTGTACTTGAATTGCCACATTCTGTACCCTCATTCACAACATGGGCTGTGAGGAAGCGAGAGGCCTTAAATAAAGCTAGATCAAGAAACAATAGGTTCTGCCCAGCCTATTGGCTCAGTCGTTGAACATTGACCTATGAACCAGGAGGTTGGTTTGATTCCCCGTCAGAGCACATGCCTGGGTTGTGGGCTCGATCCCCAGTGCGGGGCATGCAGGAGGCAGCTGATCAATGACTCTCTCATCATTGATGTGTTTTTTTTCTCTCCCTCTCCCTCTCTGAAGTCAATAAAAATATATTTTAAAAGGAAGACATATGTAATACTTTAAACAATAAAGAATTTAAATAATATATATGTATATGTGTGTGTATATATACATATATATACATATACATAGACACACATATATATACATAAGTATATATATATATATATATATATATATATATATATATGAAACAATGGGTCCTTTAATCCTGAGGAGAAGAAAGCAGAGACATAACAATGGTTTTCAAGGACAAGAAAGGAGATTCCAGAGAGTATGAGGAGCAGCTGTGTTGAAATCATTCTGGAACCCAGCCGGCATGGTTCAGTGGTTGAGTGTCAACTTATGAACCAGAAGGTCATGGTTCAATTCCCAGTGAGGGCACATGCCCAGATTGTGGGCTTCATCCCTGGTGTGGGACTGGCAGGAGGCAGCCAATCAATGATTCTCTGTCATCATTGATGTTTCTATCTCTCTCACCCTCTCCCTTCCTCTCTAAAATCAATAGAAATATATTTTTAAGAAATCATTCTGGAAAGATTTGTGTAAAAGTCAGTATAAATCATTTATTCTTACCAGTGCTTGCTTTTGATATGGAGAGGTTTAATCTTCTTCCTTGGATCAGTTATTTTGAGTTACTTAAAATAACAGAAAATTCTCAAAAGGAAAATACCTTGTAGAATAGTTGGGGTAGAACTTTTGAGGACTGTGAGGAATAATACTGCTCCTCATTGGCTGTGGGCGAGGACAGAGAGCAGATATTACTTATAGTTCCAAATGTGAGTCTACTTGGGGAAAATACGTAGTATCTATTCACGTGTGATTTTCTGTGTTGAGTATAATTATGACATTTCAGGTTCCCATCTCGTGATTTTTCTTGTCCCAGGCCATTTGCCCATACCTCCTTTCCAAATGAAACCTACAGGCTTCTTGCATATGCCTCAGAATTTCTATTTCAATTTTCTCTGTCTCTCTTGATGACTATTAGGTACTCATTTATCCATCCACTTTCTGCCAACATTCCAGCCATCAAACTCATAAACCAAAATGATGAAAGGAGGAGGGGCGATAGTAGAGGGACCTGGCATTTAAGTTAAAACAATCCATTTTGTCACCTAGGGAAAGATCCAACCCTAGGTCTCCTGTATGCCTAGGAATATATTTACCTACTGAGACTTTTCTCTTATTTTAAGTAGCCTGAAAATAACCAGTCCAAGAAATAAAAGGAAAGCTCTCTGTATCAAAAGCAAGAGCCTTAAGCAAAGGTGCTAACAAACCCTGAGACACTTAGGCTTGTCTGAACTCAGAATTCATCAGGGTTCTAGCACTCAGCACGTCATGAAGATCCAAATTAAATTTAACAATAACAACAAAAACCAACACTCTGGGCTCTGGGTCCATTAGGAGTATATTAGACTGTTGAGACACAAAACATTGTTCTTTTTTGTGGTAAAGATCAAACAGAATCCCAAATGCAAATTTACGCCATCTCTTCACCAATGGATCGTTTCCAACAATGAGACCAATGCACAAGGAAGCTGTTGAAAGCATCTCAGCCTTAGGTAGAGTCACGTCTTGACAGTGGGGATAGGCCTGTCATAAATGCCACTGCCTGGGCTCATCGATGACAGCACCTTCTAGCATCATTCTCAAAACATTCAACTCAGAAACCACATCCTCAAATAACGCTACCTGATGGAGGCACAACCTGTTCCCACCCTCAGCAGCAAGAGATTGAGCCAGTCAGCGACCTGGGAGATGGCAGAGCGCTCCTCCAAGCTGCGCACCAGCCCTCAGTGATTTCTTACAGATATTTACTTTCGCGCGTGGCATATAGAACATTAAAAGGGTTTTGAAAAATCTCTCAGTTTTTTAACTTCTGAAGGATTATTAACTTCAAAGTCTGAAGAAATGTCGCCCTTCTATCTTCGGAAATGCCAGGAGCCTTTGCATATCCCTACCACAGTCGCGAGCAACCCCCAGCAGCGAAGAACGATTACTGCCTCGGTGGCGAGAGGATGGCTTTTGATCTCTTAACATATTGGAAATTACCTAAAGGTAAGCCATCTGCTAGCTGAGGAACAAAAACAGATTACATCACACCCTGCTAGAAAAATGGTGTTAAATCCTATATATCAAGGCTTTTAATAATTCTATATTAAGTCAGCTAATAGGATTAGGTACACATTTTCTTTAGGCTTATTTCCTCAACTATTAAAAAAAAAACTTTTTGTGTCTGCTTGACGATCTGCAAAATTCAAGAGTATTCCACTGTGAATAAAAAGGGTTCTTTCAAGAGGAAGCGTTTTTTCAGATCACCACTGCTCTCCAAAGAGATGTGCAGCAGAAGTGGCTTGCCAGAGCAGTTTGCAGGAGGAGGGGAAACCAGTGCACTTCTATTATCGCTAATATGATTTACTGCCTGTGCATAACAAACCTGCCCACAACAGCTTCATCCTTTCATTGTTGTTCTTCAACTGGTCTGAGGTGGGATCCAGGCAGGTAGGGGAGGTGAGAATACCCCATCCCCTCAAAAATTGTAATCAACGGTAACCATGGTGACAGTTCACCATGAGGTAGATGTAGTACAAGTATTGGGGAATGATAAAGGAATAAGCCTGATTAACAAGAGCTTAAAACATTTGCAAGACTGGAGAGTTCCAGCCTTGAGAAAGCTTGCATCCTAAAATTACACCATGCTCAAACTAAACATACCTCACTTGATGACATACAGGCAATAAAATGAAAAGGCCTTCCTTATTCTTTGCCTCTTCTTTCACTAATTTCTTTAGTGTTATTCTATAATCACAGAGCATTAAATACACACAATATAAGTTAACCTTCACTCATTGCTTCTCAATCTTTTTAAGAGGTTCATCTACTCACTCTGAGATACTGACTGTTAAATAAAGTTTGAGCAGTAACAGCAGTAAACACTTTTATGTCTCAATGGTTCTGAGATAAAATAATTCATATCTTGGTGACAAGAGAGGGTTACAATACTCTTTGTGAGCCAAATAAAATGCAGGATGCAACATATTTAGAAAACAGCACTATGTGTTGCATATTAAAGGCACTTGAGAAATTTTGTTTAATTGTATCTCCAATAGATTACTAAATTGTCATGATTTTGACTTAATTATTGAATAATACAGAACAAAGTGAACTTAATTTTTCTATTGCACAAATGAGAAAGGAAATCATGAAATCAGTAGCCCAAACATTTAGTTGTTGCATATTGTATCTTGATGCAAACAGTCCAAGCTTTCTTTGTATGCTTTTTACAAACATAAGTTCAATTAACAATAAATCCAATAAATACACCATATGGTAAGGTACTTTATTTGTTAGCACTTTAAAAACACTACCTATAATAAGCACAGAATTTTAAAAAATTAAAGTATAGTTGACATACAATATTATATTAATTTCAGGTGTATAACAGTGATTCGACAATGAAGTGATCATCATGACAATTCTAGTAAACTTCTTCAGTCATTGGACAAAGTTATGATTATCTCAGAGCATTTTTGAGAGATGGTTATTATCACTGTCTGTTTACTGAGAAAAACTGAAATTCAAGAGGTTTAAAAGCACCTGGAGCAAGGGGGAAAGTGAGGATTCACACTAGGGTTTGATACCAAAGTCTATGTCGTTTTTATCACAGCTGGCTGTTCCCATGGTGGGGGCCAAATAAAATGTAATCTTGCTTTTCACTCAGTGACTTCCGCTAAGCTCACTTAGTGTCAAATCTTTGAATTACTTGGCAGAATAATGCCATTTCCTTTAAGATGCACAGAATTCAGGCAGGAGATCTCACATTATATTCCTTCAGACCAGTCCCCACCATGTTTCTCCAGGACTGTGATGTTCCTCCCATTGGTTAGTGTGAGGTAGCCTAAATGAAATACTGGAAGTTTTTCCCCAAGATAGAGAATTTCATTAGCCATCACTTGATAGAGATTTTGCCCCAAATATTATAATGAATCAACTCTATTTTTGTTATTATTATTGATTCAACCAGTGTTAGTCATTATTTAATTACTGTTGACTTCTTCAACCATGATCTATGGCAGTGGTCTTAATCATATTCACTCACCACTACAAAAATGTATATTATTTCCACTCTATAGCACACCTTCTGGTAACATGGAAAATTTTATTAAAATCTGTTTTTGCTTATTTAGATTCATAGTGAATGAATGGAAAGAACAAAGAGGAGTCTAGCTTGATTTACTATTTCAGTCTTTGCTTTAGGCAAGATAGTTATTCCATCTAAGCCTCAGTTTTCTCATGTAGAAAGTGTGAATAATAACATGTATGTTCCACAGTTGTAGGTATAGCAATTTATATATCAAAGGACCATAATATAGTAGGCACTGAATAAATGGCAGTCACTGACATCGTCATTAATAATGATGATTGATTATTTATGATGTTAGCATTAAAAGTTACAAACATCACATAGTTTTGTTTCCCATTAGATGTGTTACCTAAGAAAGCCTAACATGCAGAGGCAACACCATAACAGAATCCTACGTACAGCACAAGTTTTTCCAGACTCCTGCTGTCATCAGAATCTCTATTGAGCAGATATAACCCGGAGGACAAATGACCATCCAGCAGAGATCATATCAGCTAAAAAGCTCAAGCTGCTGAGTGCACCTCTAATTTGCATTAGATTAAGTCCATCTGCTTTCAGCTTCTATAAGGGTAAACAGCCAGCAAACCAAAGAAGCTCTTGTGACTCAGTCTCACCCGGGCTTATTAAAGGATCTTATCTGTTTCAATGCCTGCCAGTAGGTGTGGAATATTAGAATGTGAACTGGGAATCCACTGCTGTCTTGTATTAGAAACCTTGGCTCAGAAATGACATATCTTTCTATCAAAATAGAAGAAATCTTTCTTTTCTCTCTTTACTGGTGCATAACATTCTGAAAGACAGGAATGGCCTTCAGCTATTACAGATCAATTTCCATTCAGTGTTAGTCATTATTTAATTACTGTTGACTTCTTTAACCTTTCTCACTTCCTTTATGGATTATATTTCTTTCTACTCGACTGCCATTTAGGTTATTTGGTGACATAATCAAACTAAAATTATATGATAAGGTTTCACATATTTTTCTTCTCTCATGTTTTTTATTGTGCTGCATTTATTTAGAAACACATTATTTCCTGAGGCGAATCATTTGAATGAGCTGACTTTTTTTTTTTTACTTTATCTCTTTATATGTACTTTTTTAGATCTTGATTTGTTAAAAGAGCATTTTCTGATTTCCTCCATAACACATTTCAGATGGAACCCTGCCATTTCCTTTAACATTCCTATAATATTTACCTGTATAGAAGTGCACTGTATCCTAAATTACATTTAAAAAGAAAACTAAACCTTAAAGTGAAAACCAACTACTACTAATAAAAAGGGGGTTATCAGAGTAACATAAGAGAAGAAATTGCCTTCTTTGAGTATGTACATTTTTATTATCACTGATCTGGGCCTTAAAATACAGAGGAAAGAGCTTGAGTTTTAGAGTAAGACACGTCTTGGGCCAAAATCTGGCTCTGCTACTCATAAACTATATGTTCTTTGGCAAGATTCTCGACTTATTTGAACCTGTCTCCTTATGTGGAAAATAGAAATAATTGTTCTACCTCTCTAGATCATCATGATGATTAAGCAAAATGAAATATACATTTTGTCCCAGCAAGTAAGTACATTTGAACCTACCAGTGGGACAGCAGCCTGAGCTTGGGTTCTCCTGAAAGTGGAGCCTGAGGCAAAGGCTTCTGTACTGCTGCTTTCCCAGCTCCCAGAGAGCTGAAGTGAGGGGCAGGGGGAGTGAAGCAGGGAAGGAGGCATGCATAATCAACAGAACTGCCAGTTAGGTATTCTTCCCGATCCTGCACATCTTCCTCTCTGGCTGTATTCTATAACCGTAGCTCCAGCTTCACATAGTAACCAGGGTTGATTATAATGGTCTATACAATAACTCCCCTCTTTGCCTGCTGATTCACTAGAATGAAAAGTTCCCAATGTGGTAGTAGAAGGTTCAAATTCAGTGGAACCTTTTCTGTGTACCTGATAGAAGTGCCTCTCCTCCTGCTAAGGTCCTGACTTTGACATACATTTGTTGAGGCTGCATATTTACTCTCCTTTGTGGTTCTGCCACCTTTACAACTAGATTTTCAGCATGGTCTTCCCTGTTTTCAGGAGATGACCATTTTCATTGAAGCTGCTATAGAGAATTTCTGGCTTTCAAAGTTTGGCTTGAGTTGACAATTGGCTTCCCTGAGTCCAACTTTTCTTTTCTTTCTTTTTTTAAAAAATATATTTTATTGCTTTTTTACAGAGAGGAAGGGAGAGGGATAGAGAGCTAGAAACATCGATGAGAGAGAAACATCGACCAGCCACCTCCTGCACACCTCCCACTGGGGATGTGCCCACAACCAAGGTACATGCCCTTGACCGGAATCGAACCCAGGACCTCTCAGTCCACAGGCCGATGCTCTATCCACTGAGCCAAACCGGTTTGGCACCAACTTTTATTTTCTACCAGAGGCCCGGTGCACTACATTTGTGCACTGGGGGTGCGGGGGAGGAGGTCCCTCAGCCCGCCAGTGCATGAATTTTGTGCACCGGGCCTCTAGTAGAAAATAAAAGCTGGCTCCCGCCACCTCCTCTGTGCTCACCAGCTGTGAGCCCGGCTTCTGGCTGAGTGGTGCTCCCCCTGTGGGAGTGCACTGACCACCAGGGGGCAGCTCCTGCATTGAGCGTCTGTCCCTTGGTGGTCAGTGCATCATAGTGACCAGTCGTTCCGCTGTTCGGTCGATTTGCATATTAGGCTTTTATTATATAGGACTAGTGGCCTGGTGCACGAAATTCATGCATGGGGCAGGGTATTGTCCCTCAGCCTGGCCTGTACCCTCTCCAATCTGTGACCGCTTGGGGGATGTCCGACTGCCGGTTTAGACCCAATTCCTGTGGGATCAGGCCTAAACCGGCAGTTGGACATCCCTCTCACAATCTGGGACCGCTGGCTCCTAACCGTTCACCTGCCTGCCTGCCTGATCACCCCTAACCACTTTGCCTTCTGGCCTGATTGCCCCCAATTACCCCCCTTCCGGTCTGATTGCCCCCAACTGCCTCCTTCCATCGGCCTGCTCACCCCAACTGCCCCCCCCACCAGCCTGCTTACCCCCAACTGCCCTCCCCACTAGCCTGATCGCCCCTAACCGCCTCTGCCTTGGTCCCACCACCATGGCTTTGTCTGGAAGGATGTCCGGAAGGTCTCCCAGAAGGTCTCCCAATCTAATTAGCATATTACCCTTTTATTAGTATAGATGGTTTCCAGGGCAGTTGACAGCCATCATCCCTGTTCCATAATTTCTGTCATTTTATCCATGCTTTTAATCATCATGGCTCCCCCATTTACCACCTACATCCTACACCTCAGCCCATTATCCACAGGTGAAAGTCTTAGTTATTACAATGCCACTACATGCCAGGGGTGATCATCACCATGCCTTCTGCTAGCAATAGGGTCTTTCCACCCCCGATCCAAAACATCTTCATGAAGAGCTGCTTTCTGGAGCCACTCTGGTATCAATTGTCTTAACCTTGATTGTCCAGAAACCAGACCTTGAACCAAAGTCTTCCATCATGATACTACTTTATTAGGGAGTGTAATCCAGAATGAGGAATATGGAGTATGAGGCAAATAAGGATGGAGGAAGACATAAGAATGCTCATCAAGCTGGCTGCTGCTAAATTCAAATTATTGCTTGATGTTGCAAGACCATCCTCTGAGTAGCCATGTAACTATTTCTCAGGACAGTCTCTCTAGGGGGAGAAAGGAAAAATAAATCAATTCATGGGCACCTGTTACCCACTGGTCAAATTTTCATCCCATGTGGGTGCTAACTCCATTGCACTTTCAGATTGTATTTGCATGGGTGCCTTGCAGGGTCCTGTGGCCTTTTAAACTTCTGTATTAACATTGGGACTCTCTGGCAGAAGGTGCCAAGTCAGGGCATAGAGCACATCACTGTTAGGGTGAGCCTGGGTGAATTGTATTAGAAACCATGCAGAAGTAGTCAGCACAGCAGTGGCTAGAGTTAGAGACAAGTAAGACAGAAAACATTAGAAATGGTGCATGTCAGGTGTTTGATACTATGGTTTTTACAGCTTCATGAGGTAAGAAATCAAGTAGTGTTACGGGGTATTTCTGTCACCTCAAACAAACAAGTAACACAGTTAAAGAAAAAGTTCTGAAAGGTTAAAGGCCTGTGGGCTCATTCACTTTTCCCTCCAAAAAGAATCAGGTTATAGGGTATTTTATAGTGATATATCATTTTATTTTCACATCAGGGTAGTTACTGTGAGTCCCATATGAAAAACACACACACACACACACACACACACACACACACACACACACACACACAAGCCTAAAGCTCAGAGAGGCTGTGCATTATAAAGGGTGTCCCAAAATTCACGCAAGAAGTAATTTTGATAGAAAACACAGGTTTATAATTTAAAATTGTAATTTTTTATTGATTCATAAAGTATATAGTATAGGGTTATGTATGGAAAAGCATATTGGGTAAATGGCCTCCATGGCTTTGCTGGCACATACACACTCTTTTGTTGAAATTTTCCATGACAGTTTTGCATAAATGTGGCTCATTTTCATCTTGATGGCTTGGTTAATCGACAAAATTGTCACATTTGGGGTTCAGAAAATCCACTAGTGATTGTTGAGAAACAAATGCATCCACAACGTGTCACTGTTTGGTGCGGATTTGGGGCTGGAGGCATCATCGGACCATTCTTCTTCAAAAAAGCAGCTGCTCAGGCAATAACAGTTAATGGTGCTCACTATTGCGACATGATAATCCATTTACCCGATATGCTATTCCATACATAACCATATACTGTATACTTTATGAATCAATAAAAAATTTACAATTTTTAATTATAAACCTGTGTTTTCTATCAAAATTACTTCTAGCGTGAATTTTGGGACACCCTTTACTTGCTATACTAATATAGCAAGTTAGTAGCAAATCTGGAGCCATAATCTAATTTATTTACCCATAATGTGTTTTTTTTCCATGTACCATGTCACCCATTCATCTTTTCTTTATCTCTAAAAATTCCCTTTCTCATGACTTTTACCTTTGTAAACATGTTACTGTACGACATCCACATATCAAAATGAGTCTAGACACTAGAGAGCTAGGGTAAGTTGGACCTTAAAACGTCTTCTACTTTAAACTGTATCTTTCTAAGTATGTGTTTGCTCATTGTTTTCAGGGTAAAAGAGACTTGAGTGGGAGGTAACAAATGAGGCCAATCCAGACAAAATGACGGCAACACGTCAACCGTGTTTGTATGTTCTGTGATTTGCCTTCAGCTCTTCCCTTCTGAGCATTGCAGATATTACTCCAAACTCTTCTTCAAAAAACGGCCATGCCACCCATCCCTGTGATTTCCTCAACCTCTAGGTAGTTACCCAGTCATAGCAGCTGCCTCATATAACTTTGTTGAAGGAATACATAAAAAGTTCCTCCCCAAGCACATCAGCTGGCCCCTCCTCTTCCCCCTCAGGGGCAAGGCTAACTTTGCAGGCCTTATGTTTTACAAAGCGTCCCTTGCTAAATGAAGCAATTTTTGACTGAGTAGATTCACCTCAGACATTAAGAAGACAATTAGGGAGGACTTTGTACAAGAGGTTTATTCGAAAATTCTCCTGTGGGTTTCATAACATCTCAAGTCTCTTTCTAAAATATTGAGTACACATAGGACAGTTAAGGAAAAGGAAAGATTCAACTGTCTTTTTTCTAACAGCCCTACTAGTTTTGTGGCAGCACTAAAAGTGTCCTCTGAAGGGAACATAGAGTTTACATTTGAGATTGGGAATGTGAGGCCAGTATTACTACCTAGTTCTTTCCTGGGTGACTAGTACCATTTCTGTGACATCCATCTCCTTAGAGGCTAATGAACCCAGGAGTGGGGGTTGCTAAACAGGTCAACAGTTAACCCCCACTTGCCTCCTGCCTCTACCACAGCAATCAGTGCCAAGCAGGGGAGAACAGGAGTCTGGGCTTGTTCCTAAGGGTTGAGTCACTGGTTTCACCAGAACTTCTGCGGTCGTTGTTTTCATTTTTTTGGTAGGTATTTTCCAAGACTTCCCATTAGCAAAGGAGGACAGTCAAAATTAGTGGGAACCCATCTATTTTTCCTAATTTATTCTGAGTTTTTGAAACCTCCAGCACCAGTCGCAAAACAATGCAAGGTGTACTGGGTTCAAATTCTGTTTCTGCCATTTACTGGTTGCGTGATACTGGGCTCGCCACTGAACCTTTCCAAGCCTTAATGTCCTTATCTACAAAATGCAGATAGAAGTACAATGTAAAAATAAATAGATGACTACAGGTAAAAATGTTGACCTCTTGTGAAAGGGAAGGTCTACATTTCTTCTTGACCTTTAGCACAAACCTCAGAGGGATTTAACTGAATATTCCTTTCTTCATATTTTCCCAAAGAATCAGTCCTTCTTTTGGGTAAGTATCAGACTTCAACACAGAAACCTTATTCAAATCGGCTCACCCTCTGTCCATCTTGAATTGGCACTGTGTGCAATCTAACCCCTGCAAACTCCCACTGTAATGTGGATTATTTTCAAAGAAGAGAGCAGCAACAGGACCAGGTCACCGTGGCTCAGCAGATAGTCATTAGTAACACTGTTTCTGAAGCAGCCTGTGTACAGGACTTCACCTTTTGAACCAACCAAACCATTTTCTACTTTGAGTTTCATCTCTCCTGCAGTCAATATGTATGACCACTGAATCAGATCCATGACAATCTGGTATGCTTAAACATATACAAGTATAGATCTATACATACTATTAACATACTTCTAAATATGTATGTACATGTATGACACATATACCTTTTGAGAGAGAGAGAGAGAGAGAGAGAGAGAGAGAGAGAGAGAGAGTTTTGGTCTTATAGTTTGCTTGCAGCCAGTTCTTATCTACCTTTTGGTCTTGTAATTAAACAATTAAGTGTCATTTCTGATAATTACACATTACAAGGTAGTAAGGTAGGCATTAACTCACTTGAGAAATATGTTCTATTTTAGAGCCAGCACAACATAGTAGCCAAAGTCTGGAGAGCATCAGTGCTTGGCACATGGCTCAGTGTTAGCATCCTTGCAGAGAGACGACAGATTACTCCACTCTCCACTTACTGCACCAGACATGGGAAAGGCCCCACAATCAACCCGAACCACCACGTCACAAGGGCTCCCTCTGGAATGTTATCACCACTCTGCTAGTTTCACTTATTAGTTCAGGAGATGCCAATTCCTGTGCCACTTTTGGGGAAGGGAGTACAATTGCCCAGTCTTCTACACACATTAAAAAGGATTCTCCATCTGTCTTTAACCCCATCATGTAGAATATTAGAACTGTCAGGCTTAAATTAGAGGAAGGGAAATCCTTGTCTGCTCATTCTGCACTGAGCTTAATGATACTTCATGAATCTCAGTTTTGGAAATTGAAAAGTTCAGGGCTGTACTCCCCATCTGGCTCCTAAGAGGAGAGAAAGTGAGGGGACTTGAAGTGGCAATTCTCTACCCCAACCTACCTGTCCAGTTCTTTCTCTCCTATGTGCTGTCCCAGCCATGCCTGCATTTATGACTGAGCAGGGCTGGATGCCTTCAGTGCAGGACAGGAGAAAGATTAGAGGGACTGAAAACATCTCAGCAAGACCACGCCCCAATTGGCCAGCTAGAAGACATAGGAACTTTCACATCCCTTACTTTAATGTGTGGGGCCATAGAAAGCCTGTGGAAAAATTGTAATAGTTGCTGCTGCTATTGGTGAATAACAATACAATAATAATAACTCTTCTTGTTTAGGCCATTATTTCTAGTACAATATTTTAGACGTGGTGATTTGACTTTAAGTCACATACACTTAAGGGCTACATCATATTGCCCATGTAACCTAATCATGTACTGGTATATTAAATCTCTTACTGGTTATATACAAGATCTTGAAGAAAAGGAACATGGGATACTGGTTTTGCTAAGGTTTTAGTAAAGGGAGTGGGATGACATTATTGAGAGGAACTGTTTAGAGGGGTCTGACACTGATCAGATGTGACCATGGAGTTCCTATTGGCCATTCAGGGACAAATGACAGGTATCCAAGAAATAAGATGAAAAATCTCCACAGACAAAAATCACCTGGGTTGCAACTTTGCCTTGAACAAGTATTGAGGTTCAGTTTGAAGTCTTAGCCTGGGCCTGGCTGGGAAGGAGAATGGCGCACAAATCATAACTCTTCCTGTTAATTCTAGTAGTTTGGTAATAGTAGATGACATTGTTTTATAAAACAATTTTATAAATTAGGGAAGATATTCTAAGGGTAAAAAGCGCCTCCTGTCCAAGAAGCGCCTCCTGAGGCTTGAAATAGTGAACAAGGTGGGGAATTATGATGTGTTCCAACCATAAAGTGAAAGAAAGGATGGAAGGAGATTAAGTTGGAGAAAGGGGTCCCAGGCTGTCCTCACATGGAAGTCATTACAAAGCCTCTCTTTCCCACGCTCCCTCTTCACTCCCTTTCACCAGGTTCACCTATTTGCTTTAAAATAACCCCTCAATTGAAAATTGAAAACAAGTCAGGCCTTAGTCAGGATTTTCACCTGTATCCTGCCAAATAGGAAACCATTTGGCATACTTAATTAAATGAGTGGTCAGAGCAGGTTTTCTTTTTAAGTTTATTCTCATTGCTGTATTGAGAATGGTCTAAGAAGGAATGGACAAGAAAGATTTGGACAGAGCAGTCAGGTGGTGATAGGTAAGAGAGATCATGGTGAACTGAAGTGGTAGCAATAAGATAGAAGGAGTATTGGACAGGTGTGGAAAGTATTTCTAAGGTAGAATTGGTAGGTCTTGCTGACGGGTTGAATGATCGTTTACCCTCTCTGCATCCACCCCCTTGGGCATTTAACTTTGAAGTGTCCTCTGCCTCTGTCTCTGGACTTGACCGTGTGCCTGGCTTTGGGTAATAGAATGAAGCAGAAGTGCAATTATGGTGCTTCTAAGTCTACAACTCAAGAGGCCTTGCTCTTTCTTGTGTTTCTGTCATCTCCATGAGGACATTCCTGAGGGAGCCTACTGGCATGGAACAGATATGTGGCAGAGACTTGAAGTGCCCAGTCAGCCCAGTTGAGACTCGTCTAGATCAGTGGTCGGCAAACTCATTAGTCAACAGAGCCAAATATCAACAGTACAACGATTGAAATTTCTTTTGAGAGCCAAATTTTTTTTTAATATATATTTTATTGATTTTTTACAGAGAGGAAGGGAGAGAGATAGAGAGTTAGAAACATCGATGAGAGAGAAACATCGATCAGCTGCCTCCTGCACATCTCCCACTGGGGATGTGCCCGAAACCCAGGTACATGCCCTTGACCGGAATCGAACCTGGGACCCTTCAGTCCGCAGGCCGACTCTCTATCCACTGAGCCAAACCGGTTTCGGCAAGAGAGCCAAATTTTTTAAACTTAAACTATATAGGTACATTGTTATTAACTTAATTAGGGTACTCCTAAGGCTTAGGAAGAGCCACACTCAAGGGGCCAAAGAGCCACATGTGGCTCTCGAGCCACAGTTTGCCGACCATGGCCCTAAGGGGATCTGTAAAGTTGATGTCACTAAGAGCCGCAGTTTTTGGAGAACCTGTGTGACATGTGTGTGGTAGTTAGGCAGTTAGGCTGGGAACAGAGCTTAAGGAAACCTTGGGAGAAATTTTGAAGTTTCAGAATTCTTAAACTCGGGTTCTAGTCTCTAAAAACCATCATGTTTTCTACATCATTGTTTCAACTCAAAATCAAAAGGGTTGTGGGTGCCATGCTTCCATAATCCTGCAAACTTGTCCATGACCACCATCAACACCAGCTGACAGAAACTGTAGATAGTCAAATAAGGCTGGCCATAGGCTGGTTGCCAATTACATTCTGTAAAACTCATGGTCTTTGCCCTTCCCTGTCAACAATAATAGAACCCAGAGCAAGAAGATGTTGTCTTTCTCTAGTGTAAAACTGGAACTCCGGAGGAAGGATCTCTCTTATCTGCCTCTCTAGAAAGATCTCAGAAATAGGGCTGTGGTGGAAATAGGTAGGAAGCAGAGCAGAAGTGATGGGGTCTTCAGGTTGCATGGAAATTTCTACTCAACCCTTTGTCTACAGACAGAGACAACTTGATTGGATATAACCAGGATTTTTAAAATATCTTTCTGGAGCCAAAGCATGCAACATGTTAAGTATGAAATCATAAGACTGAATCTCTCTTTCTCTCTCTCATACTTGCATTATTTAAATGGATATAGCTGGAGCTTTTGTTTTTCAACAAGCAATTCCCATCAATATTCAGAAAAAAATTAAAGTTCCCCAGTTGCATGAGAGAAAAAGAGAAGGGGAAGTTGATGATGGTATAGATAAATGTGAAGGGGCACTACCCCTGCTAAAAGTTCACAGTCAGGAACCTCAGGTTAATAGACCCATTAGTGCTAACAAAGGTCCAACCTCTTTTAAATCAAGTCAGACCAAGCAACTACGCAGTTGCTTCATTCTCCATTTAAATCCAAAGCAATTAAGCCAGGTATTTGAAAATGCTTTTTGTAAGCACTGATTTTTAATGTCAAACTGACATTTTTATAGTGATAAAACATTCCACGCTTCAAAATGGCTTCAGAAATGGCTTGTTTTGCCAACGGGGTAGATTGCCAGTGTGAAAGAATGGTGGCCACTGTACTTCCCTTTAATTTTATCTAGTACCAAAGATACTGTTTTAAATGTCATAAATCAGTTATTTAACATGATTCTAGTCCCAACCATGGTGCAAGAATTTCTTCAACAGATTCAAGTGGGGAGGCTATGGGGTAGTTCACCAGGAGTCGTGGGCTCATCACTTTTTTCAGATGGGCCTTAGCTTCCATAAAATGAGACGGGATTTGCTTCACTGCAGTTCCTTTACAACTCTGATTTTCAACCCAGTTGATATTTTTTAAAACATGAAGTGCGTAGAAACTATTGTAGCATATTCTTTTTAAAGTCTATCACACCACTTCTTGAGACACTCAAAACATAGTTTCTCATTAGTTCCTGGCAGGTAAAAAGACAGGTAAGGCTAACCACATAACCCCATTCCAAAGAGTGAAAATGAGAGCCAGAAATTTTTCCCATGTGACAGAGAAATAAGAGAAGGAGGCAACACTAAAATGCTGAGTAACTCAGTGTGAGTCCTGGGAAAATATGAACTCAGGAAAGTCCATCCTTGGCCTCTACTCAAAGACCACTTCCTGATTGTTCTTTGTTTCTACAAAAAGGTTATTGTTCTCTGTTATAGTTGTGACTTAAAAAAACACAAATAAAATAAAACCTCCCAGGGACGTTGTATTCGAATAGTGTCTAGAAAGTGGAAAAATCTTCACTCTCCAAAGGTGGAATCTGAGGAGAGAAAGGTACTTGGAGCAGAGTCTGGCCCACTAACACTGCATAGGCTACCACACTCTGCCTTCATGTCTCAATTTCTCGTCATGAAAAAAACTTAAAGACAGTGATTGGAAATATACAAAATACAAAACTCTTCCCTTTCCTGACTGTAACAGTCTCCCAAGTTGGCAACTGCCTTTTCTCAAAAACCACTTTGATAAGGAAATGGATGCTACACTCAGTCTTTTCTCTCTTCTCACGCTTTCTGCCCCACACCTAAACATTCTTGCAAGGTTTTGGGATTCTCTTCAACTTGATACTTCTCCAAGCAGAAGCTATGCCAAATGTTAACTTACGACACATCTGACCAGTGTAAATATTATTAATTTCATTAATCTACTTTTGTTTATTGGTTTATAGAGAGAGGAAGGGAGAGAGAGAGAGAAACATCAATTTGTTGTTCCACTTATTTAAGCATTCTTTTTATTTTTTAAATATATTTTATTGATTTTTTACAGAGAGGAAGAGAGAGAGATAGAGAGTTAGAAACATCGATGAGAGAGAAACATCAATCAGCTGCCTCCTGCACATCTCCCACTGGGGATGTGCCTGCAACGCAGGTACATGCCCTTGACCAGAATCGAACCCGGGACCCTACAGTCCACAGGCCGATGCTCTATCCACTGAGCCAAACCGGTTTTGGCTTTAAGCATTCTTTGGTTGATTCTTGTATGTGCCCTGACCAGGAATCAAACCCCCAACGTTGGTGTATCGGGACTACACTCTAACCAACTGAGCTACTCAGCCTGAGCTTCATTAATCTACTTCTAACTGCCTTTTCTGTTTATAGGGAGCATCAAAGCTCTGGGAAATAAACTACAAATAGCCCCACAATAGTAGTAGAATGGCACTTCAAAAGAAGGCATTAAAGAAAGCTCACTAACAGTGATAATTTTTCCTAATGGTTCTGAGAGGATAATTAAGTTGTTTATCACCTTTGATGCTTATAACCCTAACACAGGTGTTCCCTGGAAACCAATTAAAAATACTTACAGCTGATAAAGAGTATCTCTTAGCTCAACAAATTTACCAATAATTCCAATCCCATTTGGAAAAGAATCTTGTCAGGTCTTTTGACACCAAAAGGCAACTTTTACTTTCATTTACACTTCAGTGCACGTAGTGATAAGCCTACAGAGTGTTTACTCAGCCTCCCTTGATCTCAATAGTAGTATCCTCCAGAAAACTTTCCTTGGCTATCGGATGACAAATTTAGTTTCAAAGTATGAATTGTGCTCAGGTTTGAATTTCCTTTGAAAGGAAATGGGCAAGGAGCTCTCAGCTGATACCTTTGCCTAATTGTCAGGAAATAGTGGTACCTTGAATCTATTTATTGTCCTCAGTTTGTAACTTGCTGTGAACACCGAATTGATTGTTTTTAGTTGCTTCAAAGACTCATGGTAAAGGGAAAGGGTTCCTTGTGAAAATTCCCGGTGGTAACTGGTGGCTTATGAGGCAGACTCATAGAAGGTAGGCTCTCAATGAATAGTTTGGTCAAGACCCACTTGTTTTCTTCTATATTGAGTAGTTGGTACACCAAGGCCCAACCCTGACCCCATCCATATCCATTGACTATTATTATGGAATCTGTCTACATCAGACCTATTCAACCTGGCTTAGAGTTTGTTGACAAAGTTCCTGATTCTTGTGTCTGAAGGCTCACTAGTTCTTTTGTGGGAATGTTTACTGGTTGATTGGTGGGTCAGTTTTCACTCCTTTCATCTGCCTCAGCTTCATTCTGACCCACTCCTTCATGCCTCAATGGTAAGTTTCAGGGCACTTTATTTCTCAATAGTTATTCCATCTTTAGTTAGGGCAAGAAGTGTGACTTTGGATTCAGGCACTCCTAGCTCTGCCTTTAAATGGCTGTGCAGCTTTGGTCATTTCCTTCTTCTCTCTAAATCAGCCGTGGGCAAACTACGGCCCGCGGGCTGGATCCGGCCTGTTTGAAATGAATAAAACTAAAAAAAAAAGACCGTACCCTTTTATGTAATGATGTTTACTTTGAATTTATATTAGTTCACACAAACACTCCATCCATGCTTTTGTTCCGGCCCTCCGGTCCAGTGTAAGAACCCAATGTGGCCCTCGAGTCAAAAAGTTTGCCCACCCCTGCTCTAAACCCTTATCTCCTCATCTTCTTATTTGGAAGGAGAGAATTAGACCAGATGATAATATGAAGGACTGTTCAGCCCTAAATTTTATATGATGTTTTTGGCAGATGGCTGATTTTCACATGAAATATTATTCCTTACTACACAATTTTAAGCTAGTTGTTTTAATTCAGTTTTTCATTTGGCCCTTTTGAATGTATAGTTGCATCTAAGAAACTGATTCCTGGCTAGTGTTGCTGCAGTTGAGAGAACAAAGAACAGAGTGGCATGAGATAAGACTGGAAAAAGAACTTGGGGCCGCCTAAGAAACTAATAAAGGATTTTCTACAGGGGGAAGAATCACTTTAGCTGTAAACTGGAAAATAAATTAGAAGGAGTTCTGAGTAGACGAATGTAGCTCTTTTGGTTAAGAAGCTCTTGCAGTGATCTAGTAAGAGGTAATAATACCCCTTTGTACTAGGTGACTATGGAGATAAAGAAATGAATTTTTTCAAGAGCTATTTGGAAGGTGAGATTTATAGGAGTCAAGGATGACTGTTTAGTTTTCTGGCTTGTGCTATTAGATGCATGGAGGTGTCATTCACCAAGACGTGGAACAGTAACAGAGGATCATGTTTAGGATAAGCAGATGTCTTAAATTCAGTCTTGGACGATTGAAGTTGAGTTAACTTTGACACATACAACGGAAATGCCAAATAAGCAATTGGATAGATAGGTCTGGAACCAAGAGGGCAGTTTTGGCCTGGATGTACAAATTTGGGATTCATCAGAAAATAATGGTCATTGAAGCCATGAACATAGATGATGTTACTTGGGGCAGAGAACATAGAGTGAAAAAAGAAGAGGGCCTGGGACTAACTCCAAGTTTTAATGGCCAGGTAGAGAAAGATAAACTGGCAACAAATACTAAGAAAAAGTTATTATGGAGGTAGAAAGAAGTGCACTGTGGTAAAACAAAGGGCTTATTTCATGAAGCAGGAAATGATTAATATCATTGAATCTTGAGAGATTAGATGGGGATAAAAGAAGATCAATGTGATTTAACAACATGGAAGCAATTGGTGCCCTTAGTCAGAGCTGCTTTGTTTGAATGGAAAGAGTGAAGCCAGACTACAGTGAAAAGAGGAGGAACTGGGAGATGAAGTCACATGGACAATAAGTGTTAAGACCTCTTACAAAATCTGGTTCTGAAGTTGAAGAGAGAGCAAGATGGAGGAGTACTAGAAGATATAGGGAGATTGTGGGATTTCGTGGCAATTATTTTAAAAGGAGAGAGACTCAAGCATGTGTTTATTCAACAAATATTTATTGAGTACTTACCTTGTGCTAAGCCCTATTTTAGGCAATAGGGATGCAGCAGAGGACATTAAAGTCCCTATTCCTACGGAATCTATATCCTAGTGAGGAGGTGGAGGGACCAAGACAATAAACAAGCATATAAATTTATAATATGCTCATTAGAGATAATGTTTGAAGACTGATAAAGGAAGGTGAGTGAGATGAGTAATAACAAGTGTTGGAGAGGTTGTGGTGAAAAAAGAACTCTCATTCACTGTTTGTGGGAATGTAGACTGGTATAACCACTATGGAAAATAGTATGAAGGTTCCTCAAAAAATTAAGAATAGAGTTACCATATAGCTCAGCAGCCCCTCTTGTGGGTATTTACCCCCAAAATTTGAAAATACTTATTCCTAAAGATATATGTACTCCTATGTTCAATGCAGCATTATTCATGATTACCAAGACATGAAAAAAACTGAAATGTCCTTCCATAGATGATTGAATAAAGAAGATGTGGTACATATATACAATGGAATACTACTTAGCCATAAGAAAAGCTGTAATACTGCCATTTGTGCAAACATGGATGGATTTTGAGAATGTCATGCTAAGTGAAATATGTCAGAAGGAAAAAGTTAAGAACCATATGATTTCACTCATATGTGGTATATAAACTAAAAGCAACAAATGAACAAACAAGACAAACAAAAACCCATAGACACAGTATGGTGGTCACCAGAGGGAAGGGAGTAAAGGGTATAAAATATATAGTGACAAAAGGAGACTTGACTTTGGGTAGTGACCACACAGTACAATATACAGATGATGTATATTATAGAATTGTACCATTGAAACACATAATTTTATTTACCAACGTCACCCCAGTAAATTTAATACAAATTATTTTAAAATAAAATAAAGGAAGGTGATAGAAGTATCTGAAGCTGGAGTACTATTTTATACAGTGGGTGGACTAGAATGACCTCTGGTGTAAGGTTGTCAGATTTAGCAAATAGATATGGGATGCCCAGTTAAATTTAAATTTAAATTTAAATTTGTTCTTTAGTTAAAGAACAAATACTTTACAGTGTAAGTATTTATCCCATGCAATATTTGGGACATATTTATACTAAAACACTATTTGTAGTTTATCCTGTATTTAATCTGGCATGCTCACTCTGGTGAGATGACATTTTTGGTGTTTAATGTCAGTGGGAACCCTCCAATTAAAAAGGAATAGTTGAATAGAAAGGAGAGAAGGGAGGCTGTACTTCAGAGTGGTATAAAGCACCCAAGAAATATGAAGAATTGGATCCAGAGCCCAGGTGGAGGACTTTACCTTAGACAAGAGAAGGAAGAGGAGATGCATGTGGATGGGAAATGGTTTATAAGCGTGGTAGTGGGGAGGGGAAGGATATCTGTGTGATATCTTTGATTTTTTCTTTGTGAATAGGTTGGAAAGACAGGGGCTGAAAGGGAGAGATGTGTGTGGGGGGGCATGGACTGAAGGTTGAAGAAAATGGAGATATGAAAAGAGGAGGAGCATGAGTTGGCCTGACAGGTTGAGAACTCTTAGGTTATAAATGAAGTTGATTATTCATAGTCTCCATGACCATTACTGAGGGCCCAGAAGGTGCTTCCCCACTGACCCACCCAACCCATGGCTCTTGTATTGGCAGAGCTTGCTAAATACTTACTCCCACCATCTTTGCCTTGGGGGCCCATTAAGCATCTTAGTTATGTTCCTTTCATTGGCAAGATTGCTGCCACTGTAGAAGCTACTTTAATAGCCCTACTTAGGAATGGAGATGCATCTGAAGATAACATCAAAAGAGCCATTTATGAAACATCTAATTTTGACACTAACACCATCTACACAACCTGAAGTCCACTGGAGATTTTGCAATTAACTTGCTAATTTGAACAATTATTGACAGCCAGTCCACATAGATAACACAGTGAACTTAACTTTTTGGTTTTGGGTTTTTGTGTCTGTGGTGTTTAAATTTCTGCCTTTTCTACACTCCCTCAATGTGGCATCTTTCCTTGTCTGAGTTGCACATACATGTCGCATTTAAGAAAGAAGAAAATCTTTTTAAACAAGTTAAAACTTATTTTATTCATTATTAACACTTTACATTTCATAATCATAGTATTGCATCCTTAACAAGCATAATAATTGCTTTGCATTATTTCATTTATATGCAGAACATTTTTTATGACATGTGCCTTCATGTTTCATAAACATGGGGGTGAATACAGAGCTCCTTCCCAGAGAGAAATGTGGGTATAACCTTCTTTCAAGGGGAGATTAGCTCAGTAGGCCATTAACTGTGCTCCTGTCCGTGCAAATCAAGAGCTCAGCAGGCAGCAGCGTTTGGTGACATTTCCCTTGCACTTGAACACGTGCAATCACTGTTCAACAGGAGAGATGCAAATGTTCACCATGAAAAGGTGTATTTGGGGTGGGAGGAGTGCATTGCAAAGAGCTCCTCTCTTCCCGTCTCCCAGGGTGAGGGAAGCACTGAGAACTTGCAGAGGCACCCTGTTAGCACTGCCTAGTGAATTCAAATAGAGAGAAGAGGTGATCTGTGAAAAACTATTAATCAGTGACCTAAAGCGGATGGGGATGTGATCAGGATGGGAACATTGGATATTCAAATATTTGCTGTTTGGCCTTCTTGGCTTCCTTGAGTCTTGTTCTCTGTGGACCCTTCCCTGGCTTACATGATGTAGAGCTGGGTTTTAAGCCATGGTTGTAGCCATCTTATAACAAATGTAGCTTTAGGCAAAAAGTAGGTCTTTTGGAGTTTGTTGAGGGGGATGAGGGAGAATGTGTCTCTTACACATGAGAGAGAAAGCCTGGTTCTGAACCAGACTTCTGGATGTTTCTATGCAAAATCACTGCGGTTGATCAAAATCCTATGGGGAACTGCTGCTGGTTGTGATTGGGATTGGTGTCTCTTTTATAGTCAGAGAATTCAGATATGAAAGAGACTAAATTGTTAACCTTGTCCAGTGGTCTTGAGACATGGCACTGGCCATTGCACTTGAGACACTGTGTTCCCATCACAATCATTTGGGAACAAAAGGGTCAAAATTTTGCATGTCAGAAGGGATTAAAGATTACCCCCATGTTAATGTAACTTTCTCTCACTTGTATCCTGATGTATTTTCCTGACTGGGAGACAAAGGGAATATGGCACTCTTATAGCCAGGGTATGTCTGCAAACAATACCCACCATTAATGATATGGAGAATAAAGTTTGAGAATGATAGTCACCATGAGCAGACGGCTGCCTCAGTGTCCACAGGCCCACTAGCTGGGTCTAGGCTTTGCTGTAGTGTCAGCAACACTCCTTCTACTAGGGGCCATGACCTCAGAAATCTAACAACAGCCGTGGTTTTGTACTTTTACCAGAGTGGTGGGTAGCAGCAGAGCCCATCTACCCTTGAGCCTGACTTCCAGTCCTTGGACAAGAAAAAGGATTGTACTAGTTTGGGGGGAATTGCAAACCAATATCCTAATCCTGTCTTCAGGAGAGGGTCCCGTTAGTTGTCATCACTTTCCATAAATCACAGGAGTTAGACAAATTATGTTATGTACCACCTCTTATGTTTGCACAGTCAAAATGAAGTGGAGAATGGTCTAATTAAGCAATGTTCATTAATGCATATGAGGAATTTGGAAAAATTAAGATCAAGACCCACATATTCCCCTTATAAGCAGGCTTGCTGGCCCTAACACACAGGTGAGAACTTTATTGTTCCATTTTATTTTACATTTGTAAACAGCATATCAGAGATAGAAAATACAGCCTCCATTTTCTTAGTAAAAATTCCAATTTCTGTATCCTGACTAAAAGGCCTGCCACTTCTAGTTCAGGGGCAATTTAAAATAAAATAAAACAAACATAACACAAAACAAACAAACAAAAAGCCCATCTTTATTCTACCTTTCAGATGAAGTCAATACATCTGTCTTTCATACACTTCACTTTATAGTTTCTAACCTTCAATTCTGTTTCACTTACAAGAGCAAGGTGTGGGATTTAAAAAAATTTGCTTTAGAATATAAATTATCAGCTAAATAAATAGAGGCTACTCGTTGAAAAAAAAAGATTTTCCCCTTTGAGAGAACCCATTAGACATTGCATTGTACATTCAATTATTAACAGTTCTTTCTAACTGCATGCAGTAAATCAGTTTCCAAATGACGATGGTGATTCTACATCACAGACAGACATTACTTCTCTCTCTGTACACCAACAGGGTGTTCAATACATTTAGAACTTAGAAGCCAAAACCAATAGAGTATGTCCTATATACTTGGGAAAATAATCAAAATAATGCACTATATTTACACCATGCCTTAAAGTTTATAAAGAACTTTATCATGTATTATCTCCTTTGGACCTTACAAAAGACCATAAAAAAAGAAATTGCTAAACAAATTATGTAAGATCCATGCAATGGAGTATTTTGTAGCCCTTTAAACAGGATCAGTGTGAAATAGAAAGATGCCATACTGTTAGTAAAAGAAGTTGCAGAATAACATTTACAGATGAGATTCCATTTTTATTAAAAAATTATAAAATATGACTTTTGCATATACATGTAAATATATAATGGGTTTGTATGAACCTAGAAAAATATGCTTCACACTCTGGGATGGTATTGGAGGGGCAGAGAAAGGATACTACCACTTCTTTCTCTCTCTCTCTCTCTCTCTCTCTATATATATATATATATATATATATATTAAAAAGTACCGTTAAATTATGGATAATTCAACAATTTCATGTTTTTCTGCATTTAGCAAATAAAACTTTCAAAAAATTGTCTTCATTTTGAGGATGAAAAAGCAAGGCTCAGAGATTTCCACTGATTTTTGCAAGGGCATGCAGCTCACTCCTAGAATCCAGGCCCCTTCTTCTCCAGCAACTGCTCTGGCTACCTTATACCCAGAACAGAGCATCTGAACTGTAGGCAGGGCTGGGGAACACTCACAAGCACCAATCTCTGCCCTTAAGAAGTGCTATCCCTTAAGACTTCTTGGCCCACAGCAGCGGTGTTTCAGTCTAGTTAGCATATAAAAATATAAAAGTAGCTAAATGCCTGTATTTTCTCTTTCTGGGAAGAAGGCCGCCTGGTTAACTATGTCTGGATGGAATTCCGGAAGTCTGTGTTCCTACCCGAGTTGTGCATATTGGGTGAGCCACTGAACACTGAATCTCAGTTTCCTCACCTGTGAAAATATTGTGCTGACCTACTTTCTTGGGATAGGTGGGTGGGCTACTTCATGATTTAAAACTGCTTTGAAAATACAAAGCTCCATTGAAATTGTTTGTCGACAGTTCCTCCTGGCTTACACCTTCCTTCCTTCTCATGCCCTTCTCTGGCATATGAGCCCTATAGACTTGGTATTTTTCTATGTCTGATCTAAAAGTTTACCAAATTAAGCAGTCATTTTCAAACTGGAAATGTGTCCTCTGGTATTTGGCTCAAATTAGAAAATGGAGTGATTATTTCTTCCAAATCTGAATGCAAAGTGTGTGTGTGTGTGTGTGTGTGTGTGTGTGTGTGTGTTTAAGACAATCAGGAGGCCTGGAGGTAGCTCGGGGTGCTAACACCAG
The DNA here is from genome assembly GCF_028538775.1 of Myotis yumanensis. Classification (NCBI taxonomy): domain Eukaryota; kingdom Metazoa; phylum Chordata; class Mammalia; order Chiroptera; family Vespertilionidae; genus Myotis; species Myotis yumanensis. The sequence continues at coordinate 46,275,808 of NW_027223760.1, read as the reverse complement.
GTGGGTACTTCCCCAGCTTCATTTGGCATTGTGGGGCTCAACATTGTGTGGACTGTAAGAATTAGTGACACAGCCCTAGCTGGTTTGGCTCAGTGGATAGAGTGTCAGCCTGTGGACTGAAGGGTCCCAGGTTCAATTCCGATTAAGGGCAAATGCCTGGGTTACAGGCTTGATCCCCAGTAGGGGCATGCAGCAGGTAGCTGATCAATGATACTCTCTCATCATTGATGTTTCTATCTCTCACTCCCTCTCCCTTCTTCTCTGAAATCAATAAAAATATATTTAAAAAAAGAATTAGTGATACAGTCTTTAGGAGGAAGGAAGAAACTGTTTTCTCTTTTTCTGTCTCCCATTATTCACTTTCCCTGCCTGACCCATGGTTGCCTTCTCTGCTGATGTCGGGGGAACTAGAGACAAGGCACCAATAAAGTACCATGTGAATAAAGAAGAAAAAGAGATCAGAAAAGGAAAACAGAGTTTGCATAAGTTTTTTTTTTTTTTACCAAGTAGGACACTGTTGAGTGAAAGAAGAAGCCTACACCAAGAGCAGAGTTCCCTGTCCTTCTACCTTACCTCAGACCATGCCAGGGCCAAGGGATGATGAGAAGGGGATGTGGGTGGACACATTATAGGCCCACACCCATGGAACATTCAAACATGGGTCTGACAAGGTTTGGCGAAATCCTGGCCTTCTGAGTTACAGCTGGAATCCTCTTCAATTTCCCTCTTCTTTCATATTTGAAATATTTTCAAAATTTTCTCAATGTTAATCTTGAGTTTTTGATTAGTAAAAATGTCTTTCTCCATATATATTACACTTTTCCTGGGCCATAAAATATTGTAATTCCACCAATACCTACATCAGAGCTTTGTGTATAGCGGGCAATTCAGAATGACTAATAAAAATAATTCTAGATGTTGTCCAATGTGTGTCAACTGCTCTGGGATTCTGGGGTCATTATCTCCAGACTCCTGCCAGCTTACTCTGGTAATGTGAATATTTATTGTTTAGGGGACTTTCCTTGGTTAGTGATCATCCATCCCCTAGCATACTTGTGAAGACCCCACAAAATCCATTTTGAGCAAGAGAATTAATTATTCTTCCTTTCTGAGAAGCTCTTAGATTCTTTTAACTTGTGTTTTCTTAGATTTTTGAGAGAGAAAGGAATCTTCATGGTCTTCTAGCCCAGGCTTATTTCCAAAGTCTTTTCCCAATTCTTCATGAGGTGGGCTCCCGGTGTGTGGTTAAAGTCCTCCAGGGACACGGACCATAGTCCCTCCTTTTTGAACAGCCCATTCCCTTTTTGAACAGCCCTGTCTGATGGAAAAGTTTCTACCACATTGAGTAGAAATATGTCCGCCCTGGAATTCTGGCTTTTGTAACCATGGAGAATAAGCCAAATCTTGTTGAAGACAATTCTCAGGTGTCTCTCTATCTCACAAGTCATCCCTACATCTCTCCTCCCAGCAAACAGCTGCTTGGCTGCTGCAGGTCCCATGCCTTGTGGGACAGAGATGAATGTGTATGACTCCTAGAACCATGGAGCAGGCTTGTTTATGGAAGAAATGTGAGCATGCTACACCTTCTCTCCTTTGCACTTAAGGAGTCCATGCCTAGTACTTCTACTGAGGGCAGGCACTCAGGGCCTGTGCCTAGGCAGGGAGGCTTCCATCCCACCATCCAAATGTGCCCTGGGATGCAGCCAGTGCACACTCCATGCCTGCTCCCTATCTAAGGCAGGATCAACAGTAAGGCTTGGCCTGATGACTGACAATAATATCACTAATGCCCTGACTTCTTCTTACACCACAGCCCCTGCCTTAGGAGCTCATAATTCAAAGTATAAAGAGAAGCACGTTTTTCTCTAATGCAAGATCTAAGTTTGATTTAGCCAATAAGAATAATTACAAGTCACCAAAGTGTTTCTTGGTATGGTACACATCATGGTGAGGGATCATCATGTTCTTCATCACTGGAGATGCTCATAAATTCAGCCGGAGGAAACAAAGCAGGACTGAGTAAAGCCAGGCTAATGGAGGTTTTGGTTCTCATTTTGTTTTAAAGTTAGTCATAGAAATATGGCCTATGGAGATGAAAGCACCTAACACATCACCAACTCTGTTCCTTAACTAATGAAGGATAAATAATTCGGTAGTACATTCTCTTTGGGCTCATGCAGTAAATATTTTGATTTAGGATGGTTTGTGTAGGACTACACTAGGCATATTCAAGTATACTTTGCATGAACTATCCTATATTCTTTGATACTAGAGGAAACATGTTGAGAATTTTCTAGGGTTGGAGCTACCTAGAGCAGGAAATTAAAGTGCTGGCTTATAACATTTAGTCAATATGGTTCCCCCAATGTCTTCTCATCAGCCTCTCCGGTTGAGTTACTCTCTGGGTCCCAGCTGTGCTCCTTGGCAGCAAAGCCATGGAAGTGAATAGTGAAAAAGTTTTCACTTGTCCCATTTTGACATATTTGCATAAATTGGGTCTTCAACTGAAAGAACTAATGCCAACAAATGACCTCCAACAGACACATACACAACAAATAAAACTCAAACGTGCAGTATAGGGTCTTTTTCCTTTAGTATATATTCCTCTCTCCTTCCTACTTTTCTTTCACCCCTCCTTCCCTTTCTTCTTCCTTCCTCAAATGCTTTATGAATGCCTACTTTGTGCCATGCATTGTACTGGGCACTGGAGATACATAGTAAATAAAGTCTGGCCTCTGCCTTGACCTCACAGTTGAGATGGGGTGAAGAATCCGTTTTGAAATCCCAGTGTGCTGACTGCTGGAACAGAGGGTGCTGAGGCACACTGGGGAGAGATCTGGGGTGATGAAGGTGGGCTGGAAGGCATTGCAATAAACCTGACCCTTCAACTGAATCTTGAAAGACGAAGATGAGTCAGCCTGGTGGTTGAAGTAAAGAAAGGCATTAAGGGCAAAGGGAGTAGCATGTGCCAGAGAGAGAGGAGGAAAATCAGGAAAGAGGGCAGGGTACAGGAAAGCTAGGAAGAAGACATGCTTAACCGTGTTAAATGGCACAGGGTCAGGTAAGAGCAGGACTGAAGTGTTTATTTGTAAAATTTATTTTTCAATTAGAATTGATGAAATCCAATCATTTTCCATCCTGGGGTCAGTGTACTCAGGATTGAAAACCAAGGAGGTGACGTTTGACTGTCCAGAGGTTGGCAGGCCAACTCGATTGACACCAGGACACTACTTTGCCTGGGGAAGTCAAGGTGCATTTACTAAAAGCAGCGAGAGAGAATGCTGAGTGGACCCAAACAACAGTTGTCCATTAGCACAGGTGATGCTATCCCCATTGTACGGATCAGGAAACTGTAACTCAGAGAAGCTAAGCAACTCCCCAAAAGTTGTACAGACAATACATGACAGGGCCAAGGTTTCAACCTAGACCTTCCTGGCTTCAACGTCTGGTGCTTTCCATTTCTCCTCATTGCCTTTTTGCCTGAACTGCATATGGATATTGCATGTGGAGTCAAGCCATATCTGGCAGCTGAAAATTGCTGTTGGCCCCAGAGCTGGGTCAGTCTCCTCAGTTCCCATCCCAGTTCCTAAGGAATATTGCCAGAAATAGCTTCCTGTCCCCTTCCATGAGCCTATCTTGCTCTGCTGCCCTAGTGGGAGACAAGAGACTATTAAACCGCAGCCTGTCTCTCCAATGTCTACCCATTAACTCTGTTTTGCCCTTGAGAGCAACACACAATACTCCCTTCTCCACATGCTGACCTTCCAAATATTTTTAAAGAGCTATCTGTCCCACTCAGATCTTCTCTTTACAAAGCTAAGCATTCTCATTCTCTTAAAGATTCCCCACACTGCTATCCCATATGACCACATGGGGATAATTTCCATATGTCAGCTAATTCTCCAAGACTTACATCAGATGAGAAACTGGCCCTGTATGAAAAGAAACCATTTCCCCTTGCTTTCTTTTTCTGATCCATTAGATTTCATATAAACCCTTCTGATGACTACCTGCTGTTTTCAAATTCAGCTGCAACCCAATATGACTCACTAGGTAAAATTCTCATTCCTCAGTTCTTGTTTATCATTTCCCACAACCCAAAGGCCCTGAAAAACACCCTTCAGAAGCCACAGCCAATGGGCAATACATGTCTACAAAAAAAATGCCAAGGTTTGGTTCCTTGCCATGTTTTAGTTTATATATAATCATATGACTTTTTTAACTCAAGATTTTTTTGTTTGATGTAAATAATTTTAAGTTTAAACAGCTGTAATCACATCCTCCAAAGAAAGGTGGTTGAAGGTGTTGTATGCCAGACCCTCCCCTTAAAATCTCCTTAATTGTTTTTTTTCTATTAAAAAAGAAAGTAGAGGTTTGAAAATTGTTTTGAGGTTTTGAGCATTTTCAGGGCATTTCCTCACAAAAACACGAGTTGTGCTGTGTCTGAAACAAAGTGTCGGATTATATAAACAGTCATGGAACCTCAAAGTTTGATTTGGAAGAAACAGTGAAGGAGCATTAAAGATGTAGGGAAAGAAGTTTAGGATTTTTTCTGGTCAGAATCTTATAGCTCGGCAACTCTGAAGACTGGAGCTGGCACATTATAAAGTTAAATAAATACTGGAAGAGTTGGACTGAAGGTGCCTATGTCCTAGGCTCAGCATGAGATCAGCTGCAATCAACTATTCCCATCCTCCTGCTTTGCAGAACATGAATCAAAATCAACCACTTACAACCTGCACGTCATGGAAAATGAACTGAACTCAAACTGTGGAGCTTATTGTCTGGGCTCTGCCATCAAATTTGAATAAATAACTCCATGATGTTGAATGCCCCTACCATAAAACAGTTGCTCAGTGACCATCTCTCCACAGAGATGATCTTTAATGAATAGTTTGTGGTAAGAGGAAAGAGCAATTTCTATTACTATATTGTGTTGTTTCTCCTGGAACAAAGGTAAAGAGTCTCTCCCAGTCTGTTTACCTGGACTTAAAATATGCAGGCTGAAGAATGAATTGCTAAAGGGAGCTGGTAGCTTTGTCAGATTTATAAAATATAGAACCTAAGAATTAGAAGGCTCACTAGGAGTCATTTGCCTGATGCAGAGATGCCTCCACAAGACCACTGAGCAGTGGTATCTAAGAGAGTGACTACTTCAATATACAGGGGTTGGGTTCCTGCCACTTTCTAAAGCAGCTCATTCTATTCTGAGATGGTTCTAAATGTTGAACTGAAATTCACTACCTGTTGGTCTAGGGCAGTGGTTGGCAAACTGCGGCTCGCGAGCCACATGCGGCTCTTTGGCCCCTTGAGTGTGGCTCTTCCTAAGCCTTAGGAGTACCCTAATTAAGTTAATAACAATGTACCTACCTATATAGTTTAAGTTTAAAAAATTTGGCTCTCAAAAGAAATTTCAGTCGTTGTACTGTTGATATTTGGCTCTGTTGACTAATGAGTTTGCCACCCACTGGTCTAGGGTGTGCCCTCTGGAACTACAGAGTATGATACAACATCCCTAAACTTGCCAATTTCTTTCAACTGCTCTTCATATCACATAATTCCAAGACCATTTACTTTCTTGGTCACTTTTCCAGTGCACACTCCACTTTGTTGCAATCTTGTGCATAATTGGAATCTAATCCTTCTATTGGGTGGGTGTCACAAATATGTGGAAATCTAGACTATAAGCTTTATGAGGGCAAGCGCAGTCTTGGTTTCACCAGCAACTAATAATGCCTGAAATGTTGTAGGTACTCAACAAGTATTTTCTCAATGAATGAGTCTTTGACTTTCTCTTTAGTTGTCTTCGGTAGAAGTCCAAGGAATGTCAAAAGTTTAGCTTCTAATGGATGGAAAATGTAAAGGGAGTAGCTCTTTCTCTTGTAGGAAGAGTCATGTTAGACTTAATGGGAGGCTGGTAACTTATGCTTTAAAATGTTAAACTACGTGGACACATAATTGCCAGAGAGTAACTTAGACATTGGGCAATTTTGGCTCAACATATGTTGTATTGATGTTTTTCAGTGCCTTTGTGATTCATACAACTTTCTAGTATCTCTTGATTAATAAAAGAAAAAAATTGTAAGTCAGCAAAAGAGGAACTGTGGACTTTTTCCTGACTCCATGTGTAAAGTAGGCACCTGAAATCTGCAGAAGGGTATAGCATTTAGAACCACCTCTGGCACCCGACTTCACAGCTGAAGTGGATAATGCACTAATTACTTCGTTGTGTACCCCTCTAAATGGCTTTTGGGGTCGGTGTATGTTTGGGGAACTCCAGTGGAGTAAAACAGCTGTCGAATTATTGTGTTCACTTGAAAAGCACAGAAAACAATTTACGATTTTGCCTCAACACTTAGAGTTTCCATGAACAGGCGTTGGCTTGTCCTTGACCAATAGGGGATCCAGGTCTTGTCCCTGCCACACCCAAATACAATATCTGACTTCAGTCTCTGGGAAGGGCTGTTGATTAGTAGGCACTTCACTCTGAGGACAAGAAAACAATCTACTAATGGGACTTATTATCCCTCTTACCATTTCTAGTTTTAATGAAATTCAGTTAATGTCAACATATTTTTCTGTGGTGCTGTCTTGCACTGGGATTTGTGTGCATGTGCATCTGTGTGTGTGTGTGCGTATGTGTGTGTGTTTGTGTGTGTGTGTCTGTAGACATGTGCACTTTGTTACATTATATACTTTCACAAATAGCCAGGAGACTGTAGACGTCATGGCCAATCAAGTCCTCTGGTTTCTGGCAAGAATCAAACTGAAGGAAATCAGCTTTAAAAGCTTTTTTGGCCTCTCACATTATTATTAAGCTAAACTTAGTAAGTATATGAGGGGTAAAAGGAGGCAGTATACTTTCCAAAGAAACTAGCCTGAAACTATTTAGAGACCTGGTATCTACAATTTCTTTTTTAAAAAAAGAGTTCTCAATACCTTCTTCTTTTCCTAAGGTTTGAAATAATCCTTAAAGCCAATATAATTACAGCATTTATTTCCAGTCAACATCTCTTTTGTTAGCCTTCTCCAACCTCAATCTTATATATCCCCCACCACTAGAAAACACCCCATTTAAACTAAAACCAAAACGAACAAAAAACCTCTTTAAAACAGAAAAGCAAAGACTCTCAATCATATATGGTTCCAATTCTTAGCAAAGACCAACAGTCTTATTGTTACAGAGAAACATAACTTAAAAGACTAATAACAAAATCTGTTCTTAGTAATCTTGTGCTGACCTTCTAAGATGACTTCTATTCTTGACACTGGGAAGCAATTCCTATTGAGGGACAGGATTCTGTCTGTAAAGAAATGATTATAATTCACAGAGAAGATTAAAAGTTCACCAACAAGCTTTCTATTTTCCCTAAACTTTCTAGACTAAAACCTCACTAGACTCCACTTTGGCAACTCCTACAGAGGATTTCACTGAGGGTTTGGGCTGTATTCCTTCCAGTCCCTACCATTCCTACTGCTCTTGGTTGGAATTCTCCACTGCTAAGTGTCATTAGTCTGACTCATTCTAGGGACTGAGAATAGGGACCTCCACATGGTGAAGTTCAAGGCTTCTGTGCAAGAAGGTCAGACAGCATAACCACAGCTGGTTATGTAAGGCCCAGGGGGAAGGTTAAAACCATTCTGGGGGAAATTCCCAGGTTTTCCCGAGGACTTGTTGATTTTAGTTTTTGTTTTTGCCCTCATTTAAATCAAAACGTTAGTGTAAGGTGTTTATATATCAGTTCTTGACCTTCCAAGTGATTATTGAAAAGTATGCAGTGGAAAGACTTTAATCCCAAACTATATCTCTACAGAATCAGGTCATTACAATTTTGGGTGCACAGAAGATAAGCAGAGAGCAAAACACTCCATTGTAATATCATCTGCTTGTTTATAGGTCTGTCTCTTCTACTCAGCTGGAAGCTTTATCAAAGACAAGTACTGTGCCCTTTGCATCTTTTTTATCCCCAAAGCCTGTGTAATGCCTGGTACATAGCCAATAAATATTTGTTGAATTAATCTATGAAGGTAAATTGAAAGTAGGCCATTAGTGTTTAATTGTTATTACTGGCAAGACCTTCTGTAATGGGCCCACTATGGCTCTGGTAACCACAGTGTCTTTTGAGGCCCACGGTAAGCCCTTTTTCATTCTTCTTGCCAAGCCTGGAGCCTAAGAAGGCCTCAGTTTGATTTCCATATTTGGATCATGCTGAGTGCAGACCCCAATTCTATATCCATTTCTTTGTGAGGCTGTTGGCATCTCTGGAGTCAGGAAGTAACATCTGCTTCAGTGAGCTGATTACCAATGAGAAAAAAAGAGGTAAAGGCCAGCATTAGGTGGGGTCTGGCTTAGCTTCAAAGGAGGCATATGGCTTGTATCTTAATGAGAGAGTTTACATATTCAGGGAAAATACATCTGAAGGGCAAATTAACTGGTTCAAGACCAAGTGCATAAATAAAATGTTACTGGTTAGGTTGCTTTAAGTCAATGGCACATTGTCTTGTAAAAGCCCTGAGACCCATGCTTCTCTCTAAGTTCCCACTGCATCACTCTAGTTGGAGGGCTTGGTTGCTCAATTCTGGATTATTACAGTGGTTTCTCTGGGGATGTCTTTCTGCACCAAATCCTGCTGCACAAAGTAGCATGTTAATCTCTAAATCACCATTTTGCTCAAACACCTTCAAGCTTTTCCCTCTGTTTCTGGCATTCAAGCACTTCCATGGGGGTCTGGTCTTAATCCACATTTTCATTTTTACCTCACATCAGAGTTCCAATCCAAATCTCCATCCTACCAGCTTGGTGCACTGACCCATACACAGTCTTCTGATTCCTTTCTGCTATGTTTGTCATATTTGCCTACAAAATTCTATTGACATTGCTTCACTTCTCTAAAGTCTGCCTATCCTTCCAAGTTCAGGTCAAGCCTCATTGCATACCAAGCCTTCTGTCATCATTCTAGTCCTCAACAACTTCCTTCTCTGAGCAATTGTAGAACTATAGGACACTGGGAAGGGACTAATGTGTATCTATATTTTACATATCCTTTGATTCAAACACTATTCAGGGGACAAAAGCATAGGTCCTTTAGAAATCTCTATATCAGCCCACACACTGTCCAATGTGGAGACCTCCTGTGATGCAGAGAACGGCAACTCCATCTAATCAGATGAAACCAGGATGACAGGATAGGATGCTCTATCTACTTCATCCCATTTGTCCCTTCCCATCATTGTTCCTTTCAACCATAACAACACATTAGAGTGATATCAGGCAGAGAGAGGTTTTAGTATTAAAAGAACTCTATTCTCAAGAATGGGAAGATCCAGGTAAAAAGAATCTAGTAACTTGAATCTGAGTAGTGACAGCTTGAAGTGGGGCTAGCTGGTTTGAGTATAGGGAGTAGTGTTAGAACAAAGCTGAGTTTTCCAAGAAGAAATGGGTAGAAAAGGATGGAGGAGGGAATTCCAAGGGAGAGGGTATTTCCAAATATCTAGGCAAGGCAGGACAACACAGCAGAATGGGGGTTGAGGAGGAGAACAAAGATGTTGGACTGTATATAGATTTCTGAGCAGCTATGAGTAAGATTGGGTTATTACTGGTAGTGGACTGATCATGTACCTGTTTTCAGGAGATGCCAAGAATAGCAGCAGGAATACTCCACCCTGAAAGGAACTAGATCTGGGGGCCCTGTCAAAGAGATTCCCCTATGGCAGTGGTTCTCAACCTTCCTAATGCCACGACCCTTTAATACAGTTCCTCATGTTGTGGTGACCCCCAAATTTCATTGTTACAAATTGAACATAATTAAAGCATAGTGATTAATCACAAAAACAATATGTAATTATATATGTGTTTTCCGATGGTCTTAGGCGACCCCTGTGAAAGGGTCGTTAGACCCCCAAGGGGGTCGTGACCCACAGGTTGAGAACCGCTGCCCTATGGAGATATGAGGACAAGGAGGTGGTGGTGGTGGTAGAGGTAAGTATGACATTAGGGGGAAACCTAGCTGATTGGTTTATGCAGCTGTAACAGAAGGGAAGACTACTTATCTAATGGCAACTACATATATTTTAATGGAATTGCCTAAAAGAAAATAACCTCTGAAGTATTAGACTTAAATATAAAGTCTAGCCTTTGCCACTTGTTCCATGACTATTCTTGGCACTTATAATGTCAGACATTGTTTTTATAGACCATGTTTTAAAAACATTTTTGATGGCCACCCACACTAAAAAATATCTTAGACAGGCTAATGTTTCGTGGGAAAAAAATACTAAGTATAAGTATGATGCATTTTGACATTTCTAATCTGGTATTGTCTTTTTAATTAAAAAATGCTGGTCAAGACCTACTAGGTTGACTTTATGACCTATTAATGAGAAAACGATGTTAGAGTAATTAGGCATGGCTGATTTCCAAGACCATAAGACAAACGCCACGAAAACCCAGCAAACCTAGTTCAGATCATTTTCTGAGGCATTACCAGGGGTACTATTGGTGGGAGATTTTAAAGGCTTCTTATGAGTTTTAAACTCTATCCTTTATTGTTTTAACCCTGTAGGTGCAGGCAAATTCCTTAAGAAAGCAAGCATATAAGGATAGAAGGACTACTTAGTACATGGGCATGATCTAGAATCTGGGAGTCTGTACCTCATTCCACAGCAGTCCTGGGAGGAAGAATAGACATTCAAAACAAACCAAAGCTCACTCTCTGATTCCAGGACCATGTTTTCCTGGAAGGTACCCCATTTGGTGCCTTCCTTGAAAAAAGGGCACAAAATAATTTTTAGCACACATTTAAGATTAATAAATTCTACAATAATGGCTTTCAATTTTCAAAGGGTATTCCTCCTTTTGATAAACATGTGCTTACATTTTTAATTATATTCCCAGATTCTGATCCTAGATCTTTCTCTCACCTACCACTCCATTGGTGGTTACCTGTTTTAGATGACGAAGAAGATATGAGCATTTGTTAAAAACCATTAAGCTTCAAGCACATAGTATAATTTATCTCATTCCACTATGTGGCAATTTTATGAGATAGGTGTCATTTTTCCCGTTTTAGCTGAGTAAACTGGAGTTGCATGAGGCTAGGAAACTTATCAAAGACCCAGAGCTAGGATGTTCCAGAGCCAGGATTTGATCTTACATCTGGATGATTCTGAAGTCTACATTCTTTCTGTGTCTTCAGAACAGGTCATAAATGGAAGTCAGGCCTCTCAGGCCTTGGTGAGATGAATACTAATCTGAGTACAAGTGTTAGCTCTTCTGAAACTCTCTTGGTGATATTGGTCAACCACTTGGAGACTCAGCTTTTCCATTTTTAAAATGGGGATCATGCCCTCCTCACAACAGGACCATTATGAAGATGAAATGAGATAATTTATATAAATTATAAACTATGGACTATTTTACTAATGTGGGATGCCACTTAATGCTTTGGCTTCCTGTAGGGATGATGACTTTTATAAATTATCTGGCTTCCTGCCTGAAAATGATAATATGCTAAATAAATTTCCCTTTCCTTTCTTCTTCCTTAAAGTATTGTGTGAGAAATCTGCACTGTAGCAACCCAATAAGACCATGTAGGTAAAGGCTAGACTGGAAAGATCCAGGGCAAATATTTCAGATATACCCACCAGGAGGGGAGGGTTCATGTTCACTGATGTAATTCTATGCTGGAATCTGTCTATAGATCACATGAATGGCACCCAAAGGTGAAGGTTTAAATTCAGTTTGCCAACATGGAATCTTTCTAATACTCTCCTGAATACAGGTCATAGGATTTATCTGACTGATTCAGTCTACAGAGCAGGTTCCAAATCCACTTTTCCAAGCAGATGTGGGAGCAGAAAAGAGCTTTGAGCTGCAGTGTGGAGAGACTCTGACCACTGCTAAAATCATGGCTTCTGTATAACATAGGCCCTGACCAGTTGGCTACTCTTCCTCCTATGGAGAGGAGAATATTAGGTAAGTGAAGAAAAGGCCCCCAACAATCTTCAAGGAATTAGAGGGCAGAATTTCATTGGGAATATAGTTCTCCCTTTTTCAACATTTCCTACAGGAACCAATGACATAATAATTCATATTCCAACATATAAAGCAGAGAGACTCATCACTAACTTAAGTAACTGAGTTTTCTATTGCATCCTGGTCTTTCAATTACCCTTCCTAAATTTGGTTCATTGTGATTAGTTGGGAGCTGTGTTGCATGTGAAAGCACAGTTCAGGGTCTAGAGTGATAAAGATCAAGAAGCTCCAAATGACTGAGTTAAAGAGAAGTGAAGAGCATTAGGTCGTTTTAGTGAGTTACACTTACCCAATATATCATATCCACTCACAGTAACAAAATACTCCTAAAGCTATTAAAAAGCCTATTCTTAAAATTTATATAGGAAAAATAATTTTATGACCTTAAATTTAGTAGTTACAACCCCCATTTTCCATTGAAACAATGTTTTTGTAACATGGGTTTTCTCAGGGAGACAATAATCATGTTATAGAAGACAGACCATATTTTATTCATCACATATCTGCTATGTATCTGGCATATGATAGACATCAGGAGGGATTCAGAATTGAACAAAATATGGTTTATGCTCTAAATAGTCAATATGAGAGAGAATGGAAAGCCAATAATAAAGTAACATGAGCTAAATGTACAAAGCTGTAACTCAAGTTGGAATGGGGTAAGTGCTCAGAGTGGGGTGCATGGATGCATTAAGTAATAAAGTGGTTACTAGTTTGGGGATGGGGAGGATGTTGGGAATGTCAGAGAGACTCATGAAGGACTTCAGGGAGGAGGTAGCATTTGAACTCAGTCTTTAAAAAGTAGGTATTATTGCCCTAACCAGTTTGGCTCAGAGGATAGAGCATCAGCCTGTGGACTCAAGGGTCCCAGGTTCGATTCTGGTTAAGGGCATGTACCTTGGTTGCGGGCATATCCCCAGTAGGGAGTGTGCAGGAGGAAGCTGATCAATGTTTCTCTCTCATCAATGTTTCTAACTCTCTATCCCTCTCCCTTCCTCTCTGTAAAAAATCAATAAAATATATTAAAAATTTAAAAAGTGGGTATTGTTTAGACATATAAAGAGGCTAGATAAGAGATATAGGCAAAGGGAAAATGAGAGAGAGGCACTGGGTAGGGTGCAAATCAGAAAGAGAAAGTAGTTTCCATTGACTAGATTGTGGGGCTCACCAAGGAGAGCATGAGAAATAGAAAATTCAGGAGACCACACAGAGGAGACTCTTCATGTCAGGCAAGGGATCTTGGGCTCTGCTCTCCATGGCGGTGTGGTTTTGTATTGAAGTCTGGAGCAAACTGCAGGATTTCTTGCCTATTTGGTATGTATAAACCTTGGCTTTCTCCCCAAAGGATTGGAGGTGAAGGAAGGCTCTTTGGGAGGCTACCTTAATTGTCTAGGCAGGAGTTGTGTTTGCCTGAGTAGGGTGGTGGCTCTGAGAACCACAAGGAGAGAAGGAATGGAAAATGTAGGTGTTGCTTAGAAAGAGCTGATGGGATTTGATACACTTGTTGTCAACCCAGTAAGTTGCCGTGACCCATTTGCTTTAACAGAGATTCCTCTCAGCCATTTAAGTTCTAAATCTTTTTTAAAATACAAAATTATTTAGGCAAATGCAAGTGGGCTTTAACCCATTAATTTTCAAGCATGACTTGTTGTGCTGCCCCATCCATAGAGCTAGGCAACACGTTAGGAGCAACTTGCCCAGGAGTTTCCAACCTGGCCCCCACTTCAGCTTGTGCTCAAGCTGTCCCTTTTTATCTCTTTCACATATAGGGCTGCCTATACCATTTCCTTGGCACAAAGGGTTCCATAGCTACAAAATTGTTTGAAAATCACTAAATAATCCAAACTTTATAGATGAAGGAACTGGAAGGAAAGCACAATTTCTGGACTCCAGGTTGGATCACAAAAAAAGTAGATAACAAAATCCTCTTTCAATATGCTGAATTTTCCGTTTCTCTTTCAATCTTGGGACCCCTGCTGTGTCATTCTTATTCTGTTTTTCATCCTGGTGCAATATTAACATCAGAGCTGGTTATAGATTGATCAGTATTCAGATGAGGAAAAAATCAATCATTTACAAAAAGAATGCCAGCGTCTTGATGGGGAACCGCAGAGCCACCACTGTGAAGAAGCAGAGATTCCTGCCTGGGTGTTCGCTACGTTGTTCAATTATTTGTGTGCAGTACCTTTGTACTCAAATAGCTAATATTTCATTTACAACTCACATTGTAGAGTCAGGTAATTAAGAATCTCTCTCTCTGGCTGGAAAATGTTTATTTTTTAAAATTCTCACCTGAGGATATTTTTATTGATTTGAGAGAGAGGGAGGGAAGGAGAGAGAGAGAGAGAGAGAGAGAGAGAGAGAGAGAGAGAGAGATGAGAGAGATACATCGATGGGGTTGTCTTCCATACACATGGGCCAGGGATTGAACCTACAACCTGGGTATGTACCCTGACTGGGAATCAAACCCACAACCTTTTGGTCTGCAGGATGACACTCCACCTGTCTGAGCCACCAGGGTTGGAAAAAAAGTTTTTAAACAAAATAATTAGAATCCATTAATCCTCATGGAAAGTTGTTAGCATAATCAAAAAATAATTTAGAAATCCCAAAGTAGGTCTGAAGGGTCAAAGAGAAAAGATAAGTAAAATGTATTATCCTTATAGTAAACTCATAGTCCCTAAAGAAAGGTGAAAAAATGCTAACAACGCTACACCAATGGCCAAATTTCTAAAGTGTATAAATGGAATGCAGCTTTAGCAAATTTAGTTGAGTTCTTTTGATGTGCCTCATATTTTTGGATGACTCTTTTGCGTGCTTTCTCCCCATCTCCGATCAGAATACTAGGGTTTCTCAAACTCTAATGGGCACACAAATCGTGTTCAAATGCAGATTCTGACTCAGTAGGTCTGCATGGGGCCTGGGATTCAGGTGATGCTGCCATCCAGAGACTGTGCTTTGAGTAGCAAGGTTGTACACACTTCTCTGCTCGGACCCCATGCAGTCTGGCCACCTTCACAGGATTCCTACATTGGTGCTGTGTGGAGGGCTGCTGGCAAGCACTTTCGAAATTTTTTAAATATGTGGGCTGAACTCAGGGCACAGGCAGAGCCACGCCCTGGGGGCGGTCCTAGTCAAGAGGCTAGGACGCCACTCAGTCTGACCTTTCCCGCCAGGTGCTAAGGGGTGGATCCTATTATGTTGCTAGGAACTCAAGGCCCACCCAGAACTGATGTAACTTCCTGTTACTTTGAAAAAATATATATATTAAATTTACTTCCGGTGCTGGGCATCTGTCTGTCCCTCCATCAGAGGGGAGTCACCACACCCGGTCCCAGCTTTCCCTCTATTTCTGTCTCAGTCTTGTTTTATTCATTTTTCCTTAAACCTCCTCGCGTTCTAATCAAGATTCATCAACCCCCGTGTTCTCTCTCTCTGCGCTGGTGGCGGGAAGAGAGAACCCCCCTCCATAATGCTGCAGTCAATTTTTTCTTCAACAGTGTTTCCTGAAATCTAGGGAATAGTGAGGCTTGCTGAGAGGATAGGGTAGGCTCCAGAAATAAACTCAACAGATAGGGCTGGACACTGAGCCACTCTGCTACAGCAGTTCAATCTTCTGTGTTTAACACATAAGCAGTTGTTTGAAGAGTTTCAATGCTTAAAAAGAACAAAAAATCAGAACTGATGGCTCTAGACTTCTCATCTTCTTCTCTTTAAGGAAACATAATACTGCTGAATGCTTACAGTGTAACGGGCCCATGCAAAGGGATTGCTCAAGGTCACACATTTGAGAAGCCGTGGAAAAGACAGGATGAGATCCACAGAGCTGCTTCATGTTACCTAAGCCTGGGTTACTTCACAGCACCATGCTTTCCTTCTGTCCCGCATCTATGCTGTGTCTTAGCCTCAAAGGGTCTAGTTCTGCCTTCTCTGGTGAGAGCTAAATATTATGAGAAACTACTCAGTATTTGCTAATGAATTCTGTAAACAAAAAGTGGGGAAATTTCAACACATAAATATCAATTGTATTTTACATACAAACAATTAAAAATTGGAAATTAAATTTTTAAATATATATGCCCTTTACAATAGCTCTAAAAATCAAAATTATAAATCTAACAATTCTAACTATATAACAACTGTAACTAACATGGTGGCCATGGCTCAGACTACCTTGAGCTGTTGACCTAGCTTATTTTCAAAGTTACAACTCTTGGCTAAATAAGTCTTCAAAGGACATGCTTAAATATAGTTCATGAACGGGTTACATCCATAAAAAGAGTAACACTTTTTACTTTCAAGTTAAACAGGAAACAAAGAATTACCACCTGAAATCTAAATATAGTTTCATAGCAGATGGAAACACACCATTCAGTTGCATTGCATATAAAATTACACTTCCCATAAACATTAGTTAAACCATCTCTATCCTCACATCATTTCTAGCTATATAATAGCCACAGAAAGAATATGAGCTCTCTCAAAAAAAAAAAAAAAAAAAAAAGGATAGGGAACAATTTTGTTACTCAATCCAATTTTATATGCAGTTTAATTAATAGATGCATGTACATTTGCCATTGTTGGGTCTCTGCATGAATGGTTTTTCTCACCATCATAAAATAACCTTTATTTCTTGTAATACTCTTCCTTGGAGTCAACTTTGTCAGGTATTGATATGGCTATACCACTTTTCTCATAGTTAGTGTGCACACAATGTATCTTTTCCCATCTTTTAACTTTCAACATATATATTTATATTTAAAGTAGCTCTCCTTTAAACAGCATATAGTAGTTGTTTCCCACCCCCCGAATCTCACAATCTCTGCCTCTTAATTGGAGTACTTAATCAATTCACATTTCATTTAACTAATGATATAGTTGGGTTTAAGTCCACCATCTTTCTACTTATTTTTATTTGCCCGATCTGTTCTTTTGTTTCTCCTTTCCTGTGTTTGTGTGTGTGAATGTGTGGTAATCAAGTAATTTTTTGTATTTTATTCCCTCTTCTCCTCTGTTGGATTTTTATCTGTGCCTCTTTATATCTTTTCGTAGGAACTACAATATACATGCACAACCCATCACTGACTATGATGAATTAATATTATAATACTTTATGGATAATGTAGGTACCTTGCAAAAGTACAATTCCATTTATATTCTGTGGGGGTTTCTTTTTGCTATTTTTGTCATATATTTTACTGCTACATATGTTATAACCCTTCACAATAAATTGTTTGTTGTAACTATCAGTTGACTTACAAAGATTTTTTTAAAAGGAAAAGTGGTATTTTATAATGATCCATATATTTACCATTACTAGTGCTTCTCCTTTCTTCCCTGGGACCTGAATTTCCAATTATATCATTTCCCCTTTGAAGAACTTTTAGCACTTTTAGATTTTACAAATTAAAAAATATTTAGGCATATAGTTTAACATTGTTTGAAGTCAGCTCTGCTGGTGCAAATGTTTTCATCTTTTATCTGACTAATAGTGTCTATTTCACTTCAATTTTTAAAGATATTTCACTAGGTATAAAATTCTAGATAATGAGTTTTAAAAGATGTCAGCAGTTATTATAATCATTGTTCCCTATATAAAATGTATTTTTTTCTGACTCTCTTAAGATGTTTTCCTTTATCATTGGTTTCCATCTATCTGTCTATGATGCTCCTAAATGGGGTTATCTTAATATTATCTACCGGGGTTCCTTCAACATCCTTGATCCATGGGATGCTGGGTTTACTTTTCAATTAACTCTGAGAATTGTTCTTCATCATTGAATTATGACCTTCTTTATTACAAATAATGCTTTTTTGCCTTAATATGGGTTCTCCAGCCATGTTGGTATTTTCCTGTTTTATTGTTGCCCATGTCTTTTAATCTTTAAGTATCATCACATTTTAGGCATATCTCTTGTAAACAGCACATACATGGATTGTGTTTCTTGAAAATAATCTGATCTCTACCTTTGAACAAACCAGTTTAATTTGTCTACATTTACTGAGATTACTAATATATCCAGACTTTTTCTATAGTATTGTGTTTTGTCTACTTATGATGGTTTCTCTTAGCTTATTTTCTTTCTCCTTTCATCTTCTTATTAGATCACTCTAGTGCTCTTTGATCCTTTCTTTTATATGTACTTGTTTGGACATCATACTTTTTCTTTTCTAGTCTTTGAGTGTTACTCTTAAATTTAAAAGTCTAAAGTCATGCTTAGGCTAAAATGTACCTATTTCTCTTACTCTGAATAATATAATGAACTTGGAGTTATAATAGCATCTTTTCCCGCTTTCTTTGTCCATGTATTGTCATCTCGCATTTTAGTTTCACACAATTAATCGTTTGGTAAAAGAAAAAACAGTGCTTCTTTAGATTTACAAACATGTTTACTTTTTTTGCTCATCATCCTTTCTTGCTTTTTTTACTTTGGGCTTAAAGTTCCTGTTTCCTGAAGTATAGTCATTAAAAGTTATTGTGGCAAGGGCCCAAAGTTGGTGAACTCTCTCAATCTTTGCTTCCCTGAAAATGTAAATCCTCTGGATTTCTTGCTTTGGGTGCTGGTTATCTGAGAGTGTTCATTTGTAAATTGCACAGTTATGATATGTGCACTTTTATATATGTAAATTATATATCTAATAAAGTTAAAATATTTCTCTTTACCCACACTGGACAATTTAAACTTACATATGTAAGACTTACACATACCATACAAATGTGCATACTAGTTATGTGCTTATTATCCATCCATTACGGATGATTTTGCAGGCCGCAATCCACTATCTTAAAAAACAACAACAATCAAAGTGCATAATCAGAGCTATGACTTCTCCTTGTTCATTTCATGAGATATTCTATCAATGGTCTCCCACCATACCACACCGAGATCAGTAAAGGAATTATGTAAATACAATAGCCAGCTCTGGTGAAACAGCAATTATATATCTTAGCAGCTGTGTGCTTCTGTTCATGTTAGATAATTAGCCAGAAAATTGTTTGCATAATTATTTTATGGAGCATTTGGTGATTTAACCATTTAACTCTGAAGGCTTATCCAAAAGTCATTAAACCGTTTAAAGTGGTAGAGATCACAGTTGGTGCTGCTTCAGCACACATAACAAAACCCAAATGGCCTCCGAATTCCATGGATTTCTTCCGTGTAACCAATCATTGCAGCTGGCAGGTCTGAGCTGGCTTTTGCCTTTTAAATTTTATTATTTTCTCTCTAAACGACATGTGTGTCGACTCTTTTAAAATGATATACAACCAAAATGAGTTCTTGGGTCTGCCGCTGCTATTTCTGATTAGATGAAAGTGTACATGAATCATAGTCCTGGTTATTAAATCCATGTGCTTCATTCCCTGTTTGTGAATAGGACACATTGAAAAAGAGAAATCAAGAGAGGTTGCAAAGAGAAGCAAAAATAAAGAAAGGGAAACTGACCTTGGAGATCGGGTTGAAAAGTACTTCTGGTTCACCAAAAGTATAACCAATCTTGTAACATTTTGGTAGCTTTGCTGTACACTATTCATGTCATAATAACAATATATTTGATAACATGAACCTTCAATAGGAAATATTTTCTATTCCCTTTTTTTGGGGGGGGGAGGGAGGGTTAGCTGAATAACTCAATTCTGTGTACCTGGCAAGATATTGAACTAAGTCTAAAGCATTGGTGGATGCCTGTTGCTTTGTTATAGCATTGTGGACTTGGGGTCCAAACACTTGTATTCCAGTCCTAACTAGTTCCTTTCATAAAGTGTGACTTCTCAAAGCCTCAGTCCTTGCTTCTAAAATGGGAACACTGGAGAAAATTAAAGTGGCGCTTACAGTTCAGATTGGAATCAAACTACAAATGCTCACATCTCAGCTCTGCCCTTACTAGCTCCACGACCTTGGGCTTGTCACCATTTAACCTTCTGCACTTCTGGCTAATTTTAAGAGCCCTGTCTCATCTGATGCTTGAGGATTAGATGAGTTAATGCATGTATGGGAACTACTTAGAACTGCCAGGCACAGAATAAACACTTCATAAGTGAATTCTATTGTTATTTTTACTTCTAACTGCTGTTAGGGAGAACAAAATAACATCATGCACATGAAAGTGCTACTAAAGCTGTAAGTCCTAGAAAAGACGATTCCCATAATCCTGTCATTTCCTAAGAATAACCCATTCATAATTCCCCAGGGAACACGTCAGAAGAAAATCTAAGTCAAAATTTACTAAGCACAAGTTCAGGTTAGTGCTCCCTAGGGAAGGAACCCCAACTGAATAGCTGCCATCAATTAAATCAGTCTTCCTGGAGAGCCCACTGCAGGCACAGCTCGTCTGGAAGATGGTGACTGAATACTTAAGTCGAGGAAAAGAACAAAAGATGGACTGCTATTGCTCAAGAGACAGTGTCTGCCATTTTTACACTACCCCTTGGGAGTCACTGCTAATGGATACGGGGCTTCTTAGGGAGGTGGTGTATATCTTCTAAAGTTGATTGTGGGGATGGTTGTGCAACTCTGAATATACTAATGCCATCAAATTGTACACTTCAAATGGGCAAATAGTATGGTTGTGAGAACTGAATCTCAGTAAAATTGTTATTTGAAAAAACAAACAACTTCTTGTATTTCGATTTGTATCATGAAAAGAGAGAGAGAGAGAGAGAGAGCTGGGGAGGGGAGGGAAGGGGAGGGGGAAGAAAGTGTATTTGCCTCTCCTGGAGTGGAGTGTGTCTACTGGCGCCAAGACCAGGCTCAGCAGTTCCAGCACTGGCCAGCTAAGTGACTGTGACAGGTATTGCAGACAGTGGCAGCCTAAAATCCCCACCGGACCCCAGGCAGACAGAAAGAATGCCAATTTCTTTCTTTTTAATCCCCCCCCCCAGCCCCGTCCCCCCTATTTGTTTCCCAATAAGAAACCAGAATTTGAAAGAAAAAGGCCAACCCCCAGGAGTGTTTTCTGTTAGCCATAATAGTGGGGTCTCCCAGAGGGTGGGACTAGGAGGGGAAGGAAGTGGGGTGAGCACCTGCAGGGCTGTGGTGGGAAGATGCCCCAAAGGGCAGGATTCCTCCTGAGGAGAGATGTCTACAGTGCTTAGGATACAGCTGCCAAGCTGTTGGCACTTTTTTAGGGTCTTTTGAGGAATAAAGAGACTGAGCTCTCACATGGTCGTGGGGGGCGTTCTCCTTGCCCTTCTCAGACCCCCCTCCCCAAATTGGTCATCACTCTAGCCTACCAGTTCAGACAGGGGCTCAGAGCTTAGAACTCTGCCAGAGGCGAGGGTTAACAATTTCCAATGTAAACAATGAGAAACTATCATAAAGAGATCCACAGACAGGAAAACACAAAAGCTCTGCAAAACCCTCCAAAATAAACCACCAGACTGCAGTCTCAGGGATGGGAGGCTCTCTGGAGACCGGCAGGGGGCCAGCTTGTCCCCGTGCCAGCTGGGAGGACCGATTGAAAGATTCTCTCCCAGTGGGAGTGGAAGGAAGCACGAAAGACATGGTGAGCTACTGAGACGTCCAGAGGGAACAGATCTGGGCTCTGGGCCTTGTCCTGGGGCCTTCTCGTGTTCACTGTTCTTGTGTATGGCGTTCTGGGGAGATGAGCTTTAATGAATAGTATGTCTTTGTTAGTTTTAGCCAAAAGTGACAAAAAGGGGCAATATTTTAAAAGATTAAACTAGTGGGTAAAAGTTTGAAGAGAAGCATAATATTTTAATAGTCTCAAAGCATCTCCCTACCAGATGTTTATTAATTAATCAACTAATTCATTAATAGGACAAATCGACATCAGGTGTTTCCTGGTATGATCATTGAGAAAGAGTCCACCTATTTTCCATGATATTTCTGCCAACTTTGCATGACTTGAAAACAGTCTGAGGAAACATCAGACAAATCCAAATTAAGGGGAATTCTACAAAAATCAATGGCCTATACTCCTCAAAAATGTCAAGGTCCTAAACGACCAAGAAAGACAGAGGAAGAGTTCAAGATTAAAGGAGACTGAAGAGAACAAAGCAATGCCCGGTCCTAGTTTGGATCCTTTTGTCATATGGTTTATTGTCAAGACAATGTCGAAATTTGAACAAGGGCTGAGGATTAATAATAATGCCATAGCCATGTTAATGCTGTGATTATAATAATTTTACTGTGTTTATGTGAGAAAATGCCCTTGTTTTTAGGAAATACACTGAAGTAGTTCAGGGCAAAGAGACATCCTATCTGCAACTTGTTCTCAAGTGGTTTTAGAAAATAGTAATGATAATAATTATATCTAATTAGAGAGAATAATTAAAGCAACTGTACTATAACGTTAACATTGGAGGAATTTACACGAAGAGCATATAAGATCCTTTGTACTATTATTGAAACTCCTTTGAAAGTTTGAAATATTAAAAAAAGCAGTTTTTTTAAAAAACATTAAATTTCTCAGGAGTAAAAATGAAATAAAACCTCCAAAAAGAGGGTGCAGATATGGGTGAAGTGCTTCTGAGGAAGGTGCCACACGCTGCACTGCATTCCTGATGGAGCTCCGGGATTCCAGAGAAGTCTCCTTCGGGAGGCTGCTCTGTGGGTCGCTAAAACTTAGCTCTTCCCCAAAGGGAACCAAACTGCTTCATGGTTAGGAGAATGTGAAACACTCCCTTGACACTCAACATTTGGAAATAATATCTAATGTGATAGAGAGGCCAGGGACCCTGTCCAAGGAAAATTGTTTCCCATCCTCCTTCTGTGTGAGGCATCGAAGGGCTGTTGTTTTGGATTATTAAGATAATGAGATGCAGATGAAAACTTAAATTACAATATATAGGCTCTTGAAATGTTTCCTTACTCTACCTCAGCTACCTCCTCCTTCTTCTTGTCCAATTTTCTTTTTATCTGTTTTATGATCATGAGTTCATTAGCTGCTATCCCCAAGACACTGTAGGAAGAACCTTAGGACTTTGTAATTCATCATTTGCCAAATGCTTTTAGGAACTTTAGTATCACCTTGTGCCTCCCCCCCCTCCCGCCCTCCCCCCCCGCCCCCAACAGCCCCCACCCCCGGCAAGTTGTATTTTTAACTGGTGAAAGGAATAAAAGTGGAAGGAAGGGAAGAGATTTAACAAGTGATTTACAGCAATATTTCATTTAATCCTCACAATCTTGGAAAGTATGTGGAACATCCATCGACAGATGGAGTCTGAGGTTCAGAGAGGTTAAGAGGCTGAAACCACACAAATTGTAAGGAATAGAGAGCAGAGATTCAATAGCCAAATTTGTTTAACTTTGGGGCCTATGCTGCTTGCACTTCATGGTTAATACTAATGAAATCTGGTTTGTTCATTTCTTTTTAAAAGTAGCACCTTCTAAGTGTGGGGCAATTATATATAAAAACAATAATAACAACACACACCTTAGAAAACAGAAAACCATAGTAAAAAAACAACCCTCCATTCATCCTACCACCTACAATTAACCTGCATGGTTTGGAAGTCAAGGCTAATTAAAAATAGCACCATATTTATCATTATTAATAACCCAGATATAATATTGGGTATCTTTGCTTTTTTAAGCAAATCAAATTTCAGCAAAAAAATAAATAAATGCATTTTTGGTGATCCAGGCTGGGACTCCCCTTTTTAGGGATGAGATCTCCTCCACCTGGCAGGGATGTGGAAACACCAACTTTCTGAACTAAAAGGGAAGTTGGAACATATGATCTGAAAGTTTCCTTTGAACTCAAAGGTTTAGTGATTTGAGGGCCTGTGTCTGTGTGTATTCGTTTTGCCTGTACTGCTAACCTGGATTTCTAAACTGGATACTCACACTTTTTCTGTATCCAAGAAAGTGGAACTTCTACCCAGTGATAAAAAGAAATTTTTAGTATGACGCCAGTCTATCAGTTCTTTCCACCTCTCTTGTCTAAACAGCATACATAGTGGTTAAGAAAATGGGCTTCAAAGTCAGACACTTTGGGGATCTACTTTGAATTCTACTACTTTCTAGATGCGAAATGCTGGGCAAATTATTAAATCTCTCCAGGACTCTGTCCTTCTCCCATAAAATGGAGGTAAATATAAAGAATAGTTAAAAATAACTTCAATGAGATGATGCATGTATAGGGCTTTATACATTTCCTGACACACAGGAAGTGCCTAACAGATTTTTCCTATTGTCAATAAATGCTGGGGTTAATGAGGGTAGATAGCATCCCATAGTGAAACAAATGTAGGTACAGGAGTAAGAGAGGAACAGGTCAAATCATGGCATGATTTTTCTAGTTACAAGCTATGTGATCTTTGATCAAGTAACTAACTCTATGAGCTTTAGTTTCCTCATTTGTAAAGTATGAGAATAGTGATTCAATTCAGGTCTGTTTGACTCACAAGCTTATGCTCTCAACTACTACACTGCAGTGTAAAAATGTCACTTGTAGGGTTGATATTATAGCACTCTGTAGGGAGAGTGATGTCTAGATGAATTCAATATTAGCAGACATGGTAGTAGGAATAGTAGAAGTAGGAGTTGTTATTGCTGTAGTCACACTTCTACTCACCTTCATCATCATTCAGTGGCCTAGAATGATATTGAAAGATAGAGCTTGGCCTGCCTGAGAAGGTGATTGAGGTTGGTAAAACTGCTGGAGACATAGCACTAACATGTCTCTGGTGATAGGGTATGCCCCGGCCAGTCACATACACTCCAGCTCAGATACTGCATTTGATGTTGGCAATGGCAGAGGAGAGTAGTATCCATATCTCATAGGTTTGTTTTTGTAACACCTCCCTTGAAGGAGAAATAACTGTGAAGGTCTCTTCTGCCCTTCAAATGATCAAATTGAATATCTAATGAATCTAATGAAATCCTTTAAGATACCCTGGTTCGGAGCCACTTAATCTCTCTGTCCATACTTTGTCATCTGCCAAATGATGATGATATTACTTACCTCCCTATCCCTGGCAGGGACCACTTACTCCCATGTATCCTGAATGCCTAAGGCAGGGCCTGACCCTAGGATTACATTGTAAGTCTATGCTTGGCGAATGCTGAACAAAGGCAGGTGGGGAGGAGATAGGTCCCTGCTAAGGCATGTACTCCCTTACTGTCAACAAACAACCCTTTCAGGTAAATTAAAAACACATAGTAGAGGCCACTCACCTGCTCTATTCCTGTGAAATCTGTGAAGCTCTCCATAGAGTAAGCCTCTTCAAGAATGGTGAATACCTACGGTGTCCACACGCTCTTAAGTATAGAGGAAATTGGCCCACAATGTTTGCAAATAAAGCTCTGAATTCTCCATGAGATGCCAGCTCAGCTTCCCTCAAGTGCACACCAGATTGGGATGTGATACCCGGGAGGGGGTGTTTGGCTTGACCAGGTTGGCAAAACCCAGCCTCCTTAAGTGTTTCTCCATGCTGCTTACCAACCACCCACAGGGGTTATTTTGTTTTAGCATCAATGAAACTATAGCCTCTGGTTTTGTACTTCTACCTCACATCCCCCTTCCTCCCCAGGCCACATCATCATCATCATTAATTGCCTCTATTAAGGGCCCATCTGCAGGCGTTTGTCCATCTGTGTACAAAGTGGATTGGCACCACTCCTGCTCTAGTGTCATAGGAACCGCACCCTACTCATCTCAGTCCCCAGATGTCTTCACCATACTTTTCACCTAGTTACACACACAAACACTTACAATTCACTATTTTCAGCCAAGGTGTAGAAAATAGTTAATGTGCAAATGCTACTAGAGATTGGGAGCAAATTAAAGCCATTTCAGTCCAGATTCTCCTGCCAATTCTTTGTGGTTGAGGAATTCAAAAGCAGGTACTTTGGAATATGTTTATGCCTGGGGAGGGGTGGCTTTGGAAGGGGGAAGGCTGGGACAAAGATCTGCAACCAGGAGCAAGTCTGGATGACACCACTGTGAGAGGACTGGGGCACAGGGGAGATTCTTCAAAGTCATGCTTCTTTTACCCAGAACCAGCCTGCCACTGCCTTCCAGATATGTGTAGTAGGATGCAGATAGTCATCCCCCAAATCAAGCTCAAATAGAAAGGGCATTGAAAATAAAGTCAATGTGAGTGACAGTATTCCTTGAGGCAAAATCTCCCACAAGAGATAGGAGAATATGTGTCCCCATTAGCCAAGTCCAAACTGTTCCCAGGGCTGCATGGAATTAAGGCTTGGGTGCAGCTGTGGGGGGGTCAGTTCTCAAGGGGTTGGTCCACACGTCCCAATCTACTTGGAGACAGCTAGGAAGGAAGCACAGTCCAACAGGTCACCGACTGCTGACTGGACTTCACACTCCCAACATCACACAATAGAACTTTTCCAAGGCTAGAAAATAAGGAAAACAAAGACCGATGAAGAGAAAATACCTTTCTCCTTGTAACAAAAAAAGATTTTCTGCTGAACTGCTCTTAGGGTATTAGCAATTTCATTATTAATTCCTATGGCAAAGCCTTGAGTCACAATGCTTTTATTTCTAATGTAACCACCTTCATGGAGGTGGATAGCAGTGCCATCTTAACCCCCATCTCCTAATGGCATATTTGCTATTCTTGCTGTTCAGTGAAATGGCAGTATCCTTTTGGGCTGGGTTTCCAAAGAGCCGGAAATACTCTTATCTGACTTATTGAACTAACAAGTTCACTATTAGGGCAGCACAAATAAAGACTGGTGCTTGGAACATCTTGGCTCATGTTCGAAGGGTGTTGTTTATGAGAGCGCCTTAAGCAGTGATCAGAGCAAGATAGCAGAGAGTTATAAAAAGAACTGCATGTAGTCATTTGGGGGTGAAGAGACAGGATAATCTTACTGAGGAGTCCCTAAACAACGTTATTAAAGCTTCAAATATACAAAGGCACTTAAATGAGTTCGTGTTTTAAAGTCCAGGGAAATCCAAACAGAAACTAATCTGGGGAAGTGTTTGAATGAGGAGGTGCTGTACCTGACTGGCAGAAATGACTTTCAAGATCCCAAACATGGGGAGAGTGGGAATTGCTCATTTTAAGACTTTAGAAAATTTCATCTTGTGTTCTTGTAAAAGAAAAGCAAATCTGTCCTTGGGAGAACTTGTAAGACAGCCTTCTCTTTAAAAAAAATCTCAGAAAACAGATAAGTGCCACAAACTTTGAAAGAACTAAGATCAGCGTGGTGTTTGACAAAGCTAATATAGGAATGGTAATCAATCCCTTGACAATGAAAATTTTAAATTTAAAATAAGCCTCAACAAAGCCTTTGAACCTTCAAACACTTTATCCTTAAGAAATTAATGGGTCCCTGAAGAAGTCACATTTCCTTTTCTGTTTCTGTAATATATACTTCAATTGCATTAATCAACAATGCAGCGAAATAACTGACACCAACCAACTTGCAAGTCGCAGTTCCAAATGCTCCTTTTCTTCAGCAGAGACTTAGCATTTGAAGACAGCTAATTGAGGTTTACATAAGCATGAATAAATATTTGGGAAAGCTGCATTTTCCCATCCTGTTGTCACCCTTTGCTCACCCCAGAATGGTTTCCCATCCTTTTCTTCCTTCTACTGTCATTTCTGTTGAATGTGATAAACTGTCTTGCTGACGGAGGTATTATATTAAACTGTCCTGTAGTGTCTACAAAGATGCTGAAACACCCATCAGATGGGTCTCCTTTAAAAGCACACAGATTTGTGAAACATTTTGTTTTCCACATTGAAAAATAAGCAGAGATTTCTCCAGTTCCCTGTGCTCTCCTCTGCTCTGGACAAAATCAAAAATCGAGTTTCATGACAGTCATCATTTTAGATGTGATTTTCTTTGTAAATTTGATTTTGCTTTTATTGCGTGTACCCTCAAATCTATCCCCTAGGAGAGTTTTGGTTTCACTTAACTTTTCTCAGAGAAAGTAACTCCAAGGGCCCTGTTTTTCCATTTTGGTTCTTTCTCTCTCTCTCTCAAAAAATGAAAAAGCCTTAAAAATAAGTCTTTAAATATTAATTTAACTAGAATAGTATTACACACACACACACACACACACACACACACAGAACTTGAATTTTCCATTTGGGTGTTTCCCAGTCTATTGGAGTGATCAGTATATGTCCAGTGGGAGGTCACTTCTTTTTGCTAAGGACCTATCACTGCTCCTGACACTTTGGATGTCTCAAAGATGGCCAGTCTTGCCATGGGTCTCTTTCAGTCCCTCGTTAACATTTCCATTTTACCATCTACTCTCTCTCTCCGCAAGGCATAGCTACCTAGTCCATTTTACTAAGACCCCTTGACTTACCCATCATCTTAGAAAGCAATCTGATAAATTTAACCTTCCTAAGATGAATTACCTCTTCCAGGGACTTTGGAATTTTCATGGGGAACTTCCTGAGAAAAAAATTAATTATTTTCTAAGATGGAATTACCTGTACAGGGCAAGGTAAGACATTTTTCATAGGTTGTAGAATTAGGTAAACCTTTTTGAGTCTTATCAACCCAGCAGCTTAAATCCAGACATTTACAAGTCTTCTTCTTTGTAAAAATAATTATGGATTATCAACTACTTCAGAAGTTTCATTACTGATAGTTCAATACACTGCAGGAGAATCCCATGTAATAAGAGACATGTTGCATGGTTGCTACTTCTGTGGAGACTCACCTCATTTGTAAATCTGCTAGTCGCTAAAGTGAAAATCAGGACATTTGGTACCACACAAACAATTCATCTGGACTTGTGGTGGGGTTTTCACATGGACATTTCCATCAAACAGCTAAAGACATGGACATTCATGGCTCAATTGGCAAGGCTGACAGAGCCCTCCAGTCTTAGCTAACTGGAATCAAGAGATTCCAGTGAAAAATCTTCCCTCTAGTTCCTGGGAGAAGAGCCTTTCATATACTCTTTTCTTCCATCCTTGAATATCACTTTTGTTGTATTACATACGTGTGTTTTAGTTACTTTACTTTCTTCTATAGGCATACTTTGTTTTATTGCTCTTCGCTTTATTGCACTTCATAGATGTGTTTATTTTATTTTATTTATTTATATTTTACAAATTAAAGGCAAGACCCTTAACCAGCTAAAAGATTATGACTCACTTTATTGTGATACTTGCTTTAGCACGATGGTCTGGAACCAAATCAACAGTATCTTCGAGGTATGCCTGCGTTTAATAAAAGTGGCAATATATGTAAGTAGACTAAGTTGGATGAGACTAACTGCCCACATAATCACACCCAAAGAGAAACTGTTTGGGTCCAGAACTTCACTAGAATTTGAAGCTGAAATTCAATAAAAGGACTCTATGAACCGAACTAAGTTCAGACCATCCCCAGAATTTGCACATCAAAGAAGGCAATGCTACACACTCAGCTTCCCAACTTGGCCATAAGCAAAGCTCAAACTTCCACAATCTCTGGGAAAATGAGATGTTACATGTTCTTAGCAGGAGGTGACAATTAAGCCAAGTGAACATTCATGCGAAGCAGGGGAGAGGGAGTTCATGCTGCTTAGCCACATGCCTCAGGTGCTCCGTGAGTGTGAGGCCCAGGGCCAAATGCTTTCAACCACCCAAGAAGCCGGGGATCCTGAAATCTACAACCCAATGGCATGTTATTCTGTTTATTATTGTGGAGGCTTCCCTGTTCTTTCCAACTATTTCCTTTGGCATGATAAGGATTTTGTGAGGTGCCAGGGGAGATATAATTCATTAGAATCAAGTAATGATTTGTAATATTTAAATTATTCCATTAAACCAGGAAGCAGGTCAGAAACTAACCTTTAAATACAGCCGAGGGAGAAAGTCAGCCCAGCAGCTTAAAAAATATATATATCTTTTGCAGGAAACATGGAGCATATAATTAGCTGTAATTTCTGCAACTGTCAGGGAGCTCTATTTTTTAGCTGATAGACAGTGTTATCTCCTGATGGCCTGGGAAATCAGATCCTAGGATTACATTCCTGGATCCCACATGGACACTCGTGGGTGGCTTTGGCGGGTGGGGGAATGGGCAAAGGAGAGGATGGGCAGGGTGGGGCTGGGAGCAAAAGTTACAGGAACGGATCAGGGTGTAGCCTCTTGGATTCTTGTGTAAGGAGACTCTGAATGTTGTGAATTACATTTAAACATATTCTGATTTCCAGTGTGGTCACTTCCCTAAGACATTTTCAAGGCTTAATATATGGGGCAAAAGCTGTACTCCTTGGCTCCTGCTGGTAGTTGTGGAGGAAGTTAAATGTGCTACTGTTAGAGGATCACTTTTATTTTTGGCTGTTTCAACGAGCAGAGATTTATTTTCCAGTGGGCAAGTCTCAGTCTGGTGGACGCATTAAAAATTAGTAAAGGTGGGAATGCTTTGAAACATTTGATCTCTTCTCAAAGAAGCTGAGCCGGGGGGCGGGGGGCGGGGGGGCGTGGTGGAGTCCCTCAGGAAGCCTTGCAGTGTGGAAGCATATACACCAACCATGAGATTTTCTTCAATCCCTCCCATGGCCTGGAATTCTCCCCTCTAGTTAGGCACCAAAGGGACAGAAATCCAGCTCTCCTTTCTGACATCAGATCTAAATCTCCCCAAATCTCAGGGGAGGCCAGGGAGGCTCAGATGGGGAGCAATAGAGCAAAAACAGCAACGTAGCCATAAATAAGCCCAATTTTTGTCCATTCCAACCAGGGCTGGTTTGGTTTGCTGCGCAATGAGTGCTCTCACTTTGGTTTTCTGTGGATTGTCAAATCCTGCCCCACGTTGCCCTCTGGACCACATCAGCCCGCTAATTATCCAACAAACAGCCGCACTAACAGAACGGTACCCCTCCTTAACAAGAGTGACAGTAATTGGCATTTTTTAAAAAAATGATCTCTCTTAGTTATTTGTCAGGATTCTGCAGTGCCTTAACCTCTTTCCTAATTATTTATAAAAAAAATTGTGCAGTCTATTGGGGAAAGAAGAGATAGGATTTTAAAGGATTTAATCTGTAAAAATAGTGTCATCTTAGCCTAGCACCAGAAAAGCCCAAATACCATTTCTTTCTCCTGCTTCCCGGGATGAGTGCTCTTTGATGGCGATCACGTCCACATGTGTATTATACTGATATCCCCCAGATAACACATCTTGAATTACAAACTCAGGCATCTTCCAGGTACCGAGGAGGAGAGGATAAAGCAAGAAGGTGAACAAACACTCATTAGATGAGAAATGGAAAAGCAAGGGGGCATCTTTCCAGCGACCTCCATCGCCAGTATTTATCCGACAACATCCACCGTCTACAAATAATTGCCTCTGAGCCCTGACTTGGTCAGATAAATCTACTCGCTGCCTCGTAGAAGCAGCCAGAGACCATTTCTCTGGAGGCTCCCATCTCTTCCACAGCAGCTGGTCGTCTCTAACGTAGCAGGTCGGTGCTGTCCTCCAGCGCAGAGCGGCATTGTCCCAGCTATGAATAAATCATTAACCCTGTTTTATTAATAAGGCAAAGATAACAATACTCCCAACCTGGCCCCGCTCTTCCTTCCAGCAGGGCCTCAGAAACAAGTGCCTCGGTGCTCTGCTGTGGGGAGGAAGGCTGTGAGTCTCAAGGATGCGGCTGGCAGGACCTGGGGTGTGAGGCACCAGCCAGCGGTTGGCAGATGAGACAGACTCGAGGCCTCAGAGGTTTGCAGCTGATGAGAGAGCCTGCTTTGCAGAGAGGCAGTTCCCCTGGGACAGCCACGGCTGCCGTGGGCATGGGAGAGGAGAGCACTGGGCCCTGTCTCAGGGGGAGAGGTTGGGGAAGGAGGAGGATCAGAGAAACAGCTTACTTTGGTCTCATTTTTTTTTAAATAAAAAATAATGGTCTTTAAAAAAATGCTTTCAAGAGGAATAATATTTATATATTGTCTTACCCTTTCTATGGTCTTAAATTGTACCCCTCCTCCCTTGGCAACAGGTAGAAACAGATCATAAATTTTATTTTAAGAAACATTATTAATGCATAAAGTACCTTACTGTGCATCAGTTCTGTTATACTATTTGCTGAGTATATTTCTCATTGTACTCAGGCTTTTTTTGTAGGCAAATGAGAGAAATAGAACTTCGATCAATTTAAGCAATACAGAGAGGGAGAAGTTGTTGAGTATGGTAAGGAATACTTAAAGAGGTGGGACAGATGTAGGCACAGGCTGAATATGAGTTCAAAGAGCACATCAGACTCTTCTCTGTTTCTCTACACATTCCATTTTCAAGGAGACTTTTCACATGGGGACTCCCATTGGGAGGCTGTTGAGGTTTTAGACACGCAGCTGCCCTCCGGACCAGCTGAAGGGAGGACTCTACTGCTTGACATTCCCATGGAAACTCTGATGAGGAAATTCTTGAGCATCTCCCACCTGCTCTTCTCCAAGTCTCCTCACTCAGCAAATGATAACCAGCATCCACCCAGGGATCCATCAGGAACCTTGAGCCTTTCTTGGTTCATCTCTTTCCTTCACCCTCCACTCCAGTGTCACCGGCAAGTTCTATTAGCTCTAACTTCAATATGCATTCCAACCACTTGTCCCCACCTCTGTCACTATCACCCTTGTCGGAGCCACTAGTAGCCTTTGCCTGGACAAGTGAGAGACTCTACAAGGAGTGACTTGTCTTCCTACTAACACTCTTGCTCCTCCCAAGTCATTTTTCCATGCTTACCCATAGTGATCATTTTCAAATGGTCAGAAGTGGGACTGTGTCCTTATCTGATTAAAACCTTTTAAATTTATTTTCTCACTGTTCACAAGGCTAGAATTCTAAAATCAAGGTGTTGGCAGGGTTAGTTCTTCTGGAAACTGAGGGGGAGTCTGTTTTATATCTCTCTCCTAGCTTCTGGAGACGCCAGCAATCCTTAGTGTTCCTTGGCTTGTAGCTGCATTACTCCAACCTCTGCCTCCTTCATCCCATGGTGCGCCTGTGTCCAGGTCTCCCTGTTATAAGGAGACCAGTCATTGTACCACCCTAAGCCAGTATGATGTCAACTTGATTACATCTATAAAGACTCTATTTCCAAATAAGGTCACTATCACAGGTAAGAGGGCTTAAGACCTGAATATATCTTCTAAGGACACACAATTCAACTCAGTACACTATAGTTTCTGGCCTTCCCAAAACTCACAAGTATTCCATGGCAAAAATACATTCACTTTCTTTCTAAATCCTTAAAAGTCTTAACCTATTCCAGCATCAACTGAATCTAAAATTTCGTCCAAATATAATGGGCTCAGAAAGTTCCAATCTTATCTCCTTAATCATATAAATCAGGTATAGATGAGACGTGATTCATACTGCAGAAAAATTCCTCTCCATCTGTGGACCTGTGAAACTTAGAAAACAAGTTATCTTTCCAAAATGCAATGGTTAAGACAAGCAGATGAGAGGCACTTCTATTTGAAAAGTAGAAATTATGAGGAGAAAAGGGGTTACAGACTCCAAACAAGCCTGAGACCCTGCTTGGAAAACTCCATTAGGTTTCAAGGGCCTAGAATAATCCTCTGTGGCTCCATGCTCTGTCTGCCAGGCCAGCTGGCAAAGGGACCCCAACCCTCAGGAGATGGTAGCAGGGCCTGGCTCCCTTGGAAATGAGACTGAAAGGAAGGTAGCATGTATTGAAAGGAGAAAATGGAAAATATCTGAAAAATAACCAACTCCTTTTTATATGTTTCTGAGGATGAAACCTGAGGAGGGTCCCTTGGACTGGCTTTATTTAGCCACATCTGCAGCTGCAAACTCTCTGGCATCCCCAAAGTTGCCCTTGAGGCTAGGACAAAGGGAGGGAGGAGAAAGTCCTTTAGCTGGTAAATTGTTTATGCTTGAGATTAGGGGACAAGCAGGGCTGACTTCATGGGTATGCAATTTGCACGAGGCCCCACACTTAGAAGGGCTCTTCTGTCACCATCTTGAAATTCTTAATATTTGAACAAGGAGCCCCACATTTTAATTTTACACTGGGTCCCCCAAATTATGTAGCTGGTCCTGAGTGCAATCTACCCTACACTTACTTATGACAAGTTGGTATAGGTATAAAAAAACTGCGATGGGTACTAAATTATTGACATGGTTATTTTTTGTGGTGTCAGATTAAGTTCACTTTAAGTTTCATCTTTGTTTTCTAATTTTCTATAAAGAACATGCATTACTGATGTAGGGGAAGATATTTTTTAAAGCTTTGTAAATTATCAATGAAATAAATTTTTTATAAAGTATCTTTTCCATCTTGATCTCAACCAGATGAGTCCTATACGCCTTGTTTTGCCTGTACAGGTTACTGAGAAGAAGTCATCTATGGAGAAGAAGCTGTGCTAGTCAAGAATGCCCTCCTTAGCCCGGCCAGCATGGCTCAGTGGTTAAGCATTGACCTATGAACCTGGAAGTCAAAGTTGATTCCCAGTTGGGGCACATGCCTGGGTTGTGGGCTTGATCCCCAGTAGGAGCGTGCAGGAGGCGGCTGATGGATGATTCTCTATCATCACTGATGTATCTCTCTTCCTCTCCCTTCCTCTCTGAAATATATATATTTTAAAGAATGCCCCCCTTGGAGGCAGCAGATGGATGGAGGGTCATGAAAGGTGATGTCTGCAATATCCTCAAGCTATCTCCATAGAATCTTCCCTGAAGAAAGAAGAGAAAGATACCTCCAATACTCACAACTCATTCCTTTATGAAGACCTAACTACTGATTCCTGTTTCTGTCCCTGCCAGTGTGCTACAGAAGAAAACCATACAGCCCTGCCAATGGGCCACGCTACATGTTTATGAGTCCAACATCAGCTGGGCCCAGTGCTTTTCGGCATACCGTGTCCCTTTATTTGGAACCATTTCCCATTTTCCACAGCATATGCCAAACTTAACTCTGCCCTTCTCAACCCTGAGTAAACAATCATTTTTCTAACTGCCTCAAGGAAACGAAGGGCATTCAGTAAGAACTTGCACAGCTTCTCCTTAAAGCTTTTCTTTACTTTAAAATGTCTCCCTCACTTCTGACCTCTATCCCTTAACTTCCAAATGAATAAGGTCCTGATGTGGACCTTACTCATATGATAGCATAATGCCATCCTCACCTGGAGTACATTTGCAGGATGAGAAACCCAAGGCTGTCCTCATTCTATTCTTTGTTATGCAATATATCTTTCATGATTAAAAAAACATCCCTATTCATACATGGTATAATTTTCTATACTTTGGGAATATCTATGCTCACTAGTACCAGAATATGCTAGTTAACATGCTTTAATCTGTTTATGAATTAGCTCTTTTTGTTTGCCTAAGCTCAGAGTTTACCTTCTCCATCTTTTTGTCTTTGGTATTACCTGGGGTAGCCAGGTTCCAAAGATGGTCCCCAGTGAGCCGCACCTCCCATAATTAGTGGATTTGTGTAGTTCAGTCTTTTGAATCTGGGCTGGCCCTGTGACTCACTTTACTCAACAGAATATAGTGAGAGTGACACTGTACACATAGGCAGTCAACATACTGAATAAAGAAATTCCAAGTGGATGGAATTGTCAGATGTATCTTTGATTACACAGTTTGAATTTCTTTTGGGAAGTTCCTTCCCAACCTTTTAAGGCCTAGCGCTGGGCTGCCATTCAAACATTTCCCAAATGATCTTATAATTTTTGCAGTTGTATTTTGCCTGACATTTTTGTAGACCTCATTTATATTTAAACTACTTCAATATGGATATAATAGTTATGGTCTAAAACACAGAATGTCTTTTAAAATTAATGTGTTTTGATTGCTATGAATGCCCTGTCTGATACTAGTGTAATTTATAAATGATATGATGAGACCATTCTTCCAGGGTTTCAGACTGTTCTGTAAGTATATTATTTCTAGCAATATTTTGCAGGCTTATGAAAGTGGTAGTCTGCAATGCAGGCCAGGGGGAAATGCCAATTTGAAGGATTGAAAGAAAAGTATAACAAACCACTGTATTTGTCAGCAGTTTGAGGTACCGAAATATTTGTGAAATTTCAAACACCATCCATTTCCTCAGGCCTGTATGTTCCAAATGGTAACATTACAAGTCAGAATTCATACGCCTTCAGAAATATTTCCAAAGACTGTTTCCTGAGTCCCCAGGGAGGGTCTCATGTCCACTCTATGGGTGCTCCCTCTTCTCTGCTGTCTTTCCCCAGGTATCTGGCGGTACTGCATAGCCTCCCAGAACAGATGTTTGCCCTCAGCTGAGGCACAAGAACCCTCCACATGCCAAACTGCTCAGTGTTCTGTTCCATTTCACATCCTGTTAGGTAAACGGAGCTGTGCTACTTGGACAAAGTTTCTGTAAAGTTTTCCTAAAACAAATCTTTCAGATTTACTCACTGCTCTAGGCTTAGCACAGGGCTCACATATAAACTCACTGGGCTCATAGAAGACCCACCTTCATGGACACTAAATGACAGACACTGTTCTATGCTCAGGACTCCTCCCTATCTCCATAACCCCAAAGTTTTAGTATCAGATCACACTCTTCGAGCTTTCTCTCCCCTTCAGAAGAGGCTTTCCTTCTTCTGGTAGAATCTTCTAGCGGGCCTGCTCCAGCAGCTCAGAAATACCCAGCCAGTCTGAATTGCAATCATGCACCAACTTAGATTTAAGTGGGTCTACCAACACAAAAATGTAGTGTATAGTTGCATGAGACTCCAAGACCTGAAGTGTAGGAACGGTTCACTAGATATATCCTAACTCACTCACTCACTTGTTGGACAACACAGGTAAGTCAGTGAACCACTCCCAGCCTCAGTTCCTAGACGATTCCAGTGATATCAACCCATAATTCTGCCCAGTGACTAAGTAGACATACTTTTTCTTCTCTACATGCTGAGAACACCCATCTGAGAGAGAAATGTAGACGGGTGAAGTCATAACAGGCTCCCTCCTAACAAAACATAACACATGGTGTGATGATGCAGGGGGAACAGGTGGACAGCCTAGTCCTCGGAAGCCAGGCATGGAAACTTTGAAGCAACAAAACACAAGTGCAGGACAGAAAGCCTTAACTTTCTTTTGTAAAACAAGAGGCAAGAAAAAAGGTGAGAAAGAGACATTACACTGAGACAAAGATAACTTCTCCTGAACTTCCTAGTGGGCTAAGATAGGACATTCTTTTTAGGATTAAGATGGAGAAAAACTATTCCCTTGGATGGCATGAACTAAAGGTATCTTCTCAAGACTGAAGATAAGCCCAGCTTGTCTCCCTAAGGCTAGAAGGGCTCCATATGATAAAAATAACAACTAACAAATGGAGCACTTACTACATGCCAGACACCGATTTAAGCATTTATATGCATTAATGCATTTAATCATGACATCAACCCCATGGCATATTACTATTGTCATCCCATTTTAATGATAATAAAACTGAGGCATAAATAGGTTAAGCAACTTACCCAAGATCCACAGCTAATAAACTGCAGAAGTAGGATTGGAATTTAGCCAATCAGGGCAAGAGCACTTAAGTCACATGGCACCAGGGTTTCTCGAGTTTCGCACTAGTGACACTTTTGGCTGGATAACTCTTTGTTGTGGAGAACTGACCTGTGCATTATAGGATATTTAGCAGCATCCCTTACCTCTACCCACTAGATGCCAGTAGCATCCTCCCCAGCTGAGTCAATAAAAAATGTTTCTAGGAATTTTCAAAATCCCCCCTTGTTGAGAAGCATCATTTGGTACTGAAAGTCCCCATAATTTGACTCTATCACAGCTCTGACTGGAGTTCCTGTCTCTAGATCCCTTGAGATTATAAAGTAGTTTGATGCAGACATTAAACGAATAATATAGTTATAATGCTTAGGAAAGCTCCATGCACATAGCAGCACTAATAATGTAAGCACTGGGTATTATTATTGCTGTTTTTGCTATTGTCCTCATGACAGGGAAGACAGCAGAGCAGAGTGTAAGGGAAGCTGCCATGGGTAACCAGAAATTCGGGGAGTGATTCTCCCCACTCTTGGATAATCAACACCAGGGCTGCAGTGTGGAAGGTCCGGCCATCGGCCGTAGCCAACAGTAGGAGCTTAGTAAACACAATCAAAACAGGCAGAAAAGTAAATCATCAGGAAAAAATTTCACTTCTTTCAGTGAGTTTTCCTTAAAAAAGATATTCTGAGTGTGTGATAACTTGCCTATTCTTGCAATTAGTGCTTTTTATTGGTTATAATTGAGTAATCAGGCCCCTGGGCTTATTGAGGAACACAGCTCGTATCAATCGGGCAATGGCTTGAGGAAGGGAAAAGGTAGGTCTGCATAGGAGCAAGAAAAGGAGACCTGGTTGGTGTGTGAAGGAGATGACTCTATTGCTCATAATGTGTCTACAAGTAGGCGTCCATCTTCACCTGGTGACCGAAGCGCAAACCATACTTCAGGGGGGCTGGAGAATTCCCACACCCGTGTGAAGTACTAGTAGGCACTGGACTCATTCCAGGAACGGCCACAGAGGGCTTTCAAGAGAACAGAGACTCTGAGACACTAAGACACCCCTGGACAGCTTGTGAGCTGCTTGGTAGAATCCACCCTAAGCCTTCACCACTAAAGCTAAGACAGGCATCAGCTTCTTGAAAGCAAGAAGTGTTAAAAATTCAGGGAACATGAGACACAGAGCACATGAAAAGATTTTGCCATTTTCATTGAAAGCATTGTGTCTACCTGGTAATGTTTACAGTCACAGAAAAGCCACAGGGATGTGAGGAAACCTACTCACCCCGGTGAAACTGCCACCTTTCTATATGCCCGTTTAACATCCCTGGGTCTCTGTTTCTTTATCTGAAACCACAGCCGTGTGGTACCTGGTTTTACCTTTTTCACATACAATATTGAATTTAGTTCTCATAACACCCTGAGAGGTGGGTGTTATTGTCCTTAATTGAGAGGTAAAATTGAGGCACTGAGAGGTTAAGGTGCTGATTTCAAGTCCCCTAAACTGTCCTAGGTACACCAGGCTTTCCTTTCCTTCTGCATGTGACAAGACAGAATGAGAGGCAGGAAAATTATTCCTCTGGGATGCAGTTCAAAAAGGACCAAAATTGTGGGCAGGGTTATTTTAGAACAGGACACAAGTTCTCAATTCAGAGCGGGGCGGCGGGGTGGGGGGGTGGAGGGGAGAATTTTTTAAAGCCATGCAGCCTATCTTGAGGCACATTTTAGGGGGGGTTGCAAACATTTTAAAAATTTGCTTTTACATGCAAAGCCAAGATTAAACTATTTTCAGAGCACAGTGTTGGTTCTCTGAGTTATGGAGGGGTCTATGCTTAGTCTATGGGCTCCATAAATATTAATGAAGGCCCAGATAACAGATGATAACAGCTGTGGTTCTGGGCTAGTTCTCATGCCTTGTATTTGCACCCAGCGGGGTTGGCTATGATTTCATGTTTAAAGAACTGATTTCATGATACAACATATAAGGCTCAGTGATGTATGTCTTCCTGCTACTGAACAATGAACTCTGTGCAAACTCACAGCTAAACACACACACACACACACACACACACACACACACACACTGAAATCAGTAAAAACCAAACTTGTTGAATTTATACAA
Source organism: Myotis yumanensis (assembly GCF_028538775.1). Classification (NCBI taxonomy): domain Eukaryota; kingdom Metazoa; phylum Chordata; class Mammalia; order Chiroptera; family Vespertilionidae; genus Myotis; species Myotis yumanensis. The sequence continues at coordinate 46,236,270 of NW_027223760.1, read as the reverse complement.
CTGTTTATTTTTGTCTGTTTCATTTTTTTTGCCGCTGGGACTCCATTTTTTGCTTTAATCTGGTTATTTTGTTGATGTCTAGAAACCTACATATGGTGCCTTCTGGAAAAAGCAGCTACTGTTCCTAATTTTCCCCACCCTACCCCGAAGTGTCCGTGCTTTCTGTCACAATGACTCCTTCACCTCTGCTTCCAGCCACACCTGACACTCTTAGTTCACCTGTCTTCCGTTTATTCACAAGGCTATGGACGTGTTTCTTTAGCAATGAGCCTCTATGTCGCATGTGTCTTCACGGCCTACATCTTCACGCAGACACAGGTCTGAATAGATGCACTGCCTGCTGCTGGTCAAGGGGCGGAATGCCATTTTCAGACTGAATAGGAATGAGCCACCCCAGGCCTCTGTCTTGCGTTCACATTACACTGTCCATAGGAATCGTCTAGTTTTGTAATTTAAACTTCAAAGCAAATCCAACGTTCATGCCTGCCTACAAACTACCCAAAAGTCACCAAGCCCACACAGCATAATCAGTCTGAAGTCACAAAATTATACTACAAATCATGAAGACACTTGAAAAAATGACCATTCACTGTTTTACTTTTCAACAGAAAATTATAACCAAATACCAGAAGCTGTAAAAGGACAGTTAATTTAACAAAATAATCATCTGACTATAGCATGGCTTTTCTTTCTAGAAGCATCTTACATGATATTTAGATATTTTTTCTCTGTACCTTGAAAAGGCAGGAAGTAAATATCTAAACATCCTTTTATTTTTCTAAAAATGATATATCCATGATACTTATCATTAATGACTTTCTAGAAGACAATATGAAAACATATCCATATTTCAAACATGCATAATCTTCAAATCAATGAGTCTACTTCTAGAAATTTACTCTTAAGACGTTATAAAAGCGTGCGAAGATGTACCCAAAAGTGCTTCATAATAATGCAGAAAGAAGCCAGTTGAGAGAATGATGTAAAACATAGTTATGGGCATGGAATTTGGGCATGATATGTTTCTAAATGAAATATAATAGGTTTTTGAAAGAACATATCTATGTCTGTTTATGTTTGTGTGTGTACATACATAGAAATAATACCTAGAAAGGTATTTATCAAAGTATTCAATGGATTATCACTGGGTGGTAAGATTAAAGATTATTTTTACTTCTTTATACCTCTTTTTATTGTATAACAGCTTTGAAAGAGAATGAAAGTAAAACTATTTAAATTTTTAGGGAAACACATAACAAATATTAATACAAAATTGAAATATGTTAAAATCAACCATTAGAATCTATACCACAGAATCTCAGGGGCCCAGTGTAGTGATTGAAAGTTTCCTCTGTGCTCACTGACTTGGTGAGGGTTAGGGAAAATCATGACTATGGGAAAGACCTGGAGTCCTAGCCAGTTTTGCTGAGTGGATAGAGCATCGGCCTGCAGATTGAAGGGTCCTGGATTCGATTCCAGTCAAGGGAACATACCTAGGTTGCAGGCTCGATTTCTGGTCCTGGCCAGGGCACATGTGGGAGGCAACCAATTGATGTGTCTCTCTCACATCCATGTTTCTCTCTCTGTGTCTCTCCCCCTCCTTTCCACTTTCTCTAAAATCAATGGAAATATCCTCGCATGAGGATTAACAAAAAAAAAAAGAAAAGAAAAGAAAAGAAAGAAAGAAAGAAAGAACGGAAGGAAGGAAGAAAGACAGAAAGAAAGAAAGAAAGAAAGAAAGAAAGAAAGAAAGAAAGAAAGAAAGAAAGAAAGGAAGGAAGGAAGAAAGGAAGGAAGAAAGAAAGAGGAAGAAAGGAAAAAGAAAGAAAAGACGTGGAGCTTTTCCAATGCTGTCACTCCACACACAGCCTTGTCTCATTAGTAATTTAATATTTGCCGCCTTCCCAATACTAATGGGCAGGCTGCTGGTGACTGACTGATGGTATCTCTGTTGCCAGAAAGACGAGCTGAGATGTCAGAGGAGTGGAGGTGAAAGTGAAGAAGGGCAATGAAATCCAGGAAAGCATGCCCACGAATCACATGCTCTCACATCCTGAAATGCATTTACTCATTAGGACACACCCGGGGGGAAATATTCAATGCAGCCATTTAGCATTCCATTACAAAAAATGAAACAGGCACAGAAACTAAATCCAACTTCACTTTTTCTCTCTTTCTTTCTTGTTTTTCTTCTCTCTCTTTCTCTCTGGAAAATTTTGAACATCCCTTATAACCTGTCATATGGGCCATGCCACCTCCGGAGAGAGATGCTAAGTCTTTCTGAGTGGCGTGCGGTCATATTTATATTTAAAAGCTCCCTTTCCCCCTGCATTCTGGTCCCAGAAATGGAGTCCACTTTGCTCATTCTTGGCCCAGATGTGACCAGCATCCAGTTCTTGGCCCCCAGCACTTCTGCAGGCATCTCCAATCTGACCTGTCATGAGCTCAGACACCACCAGGGATGTGATAGGCCAGTTAAAGCTGAACGTCAAGCAGAGACAGAGCATGTAGATTCTATTAAAAGGACACACAACTATCCATACAAGAGGAAATGTTGTCATCCTGGTCGGGCCTGGATCCAATCTGTGCTGGAGAAGATGAAAGGACCCTGGCTACAACAAGGAGTCACCACATACTAATATATCCTAGTCAGATACATTGCAATTTCTTGCCATTTCTTTTTTCTTGTATGAAGGTTGCCATTATTTCACACACATTTGGCACTGATAAAAGTAATTGTTCTGTTACTACCTGTCTCATAGGGATGAAGGAACAAGCATTTTTATAACTGGGTTTCGACCACTTTGAAGTTACTTCCTCAAATCTCTCTCCACCCCTACTCTATCCTCTTTACATGACATTTTTTTCTTTAAATACAAATATTATATTGTTGCCCTAGCCAGTTTCGCTCAGTAGATAGAGCATCAGTCCTGAGTTCGATTCCGGTCAAGGGCACATACCTGAGTTGCAGGTTCTTCCCTGGTCCAGGCCCGAGCTCTGCTCAAGGCTTGTGCAGGAGGCAACTAATCGATGTTTCTCTCATGTCAATGCTTCTCTCTGTCTTTCCCTCTCTCTTCCACTCTCCCTAAAAATCAATGGAAAAATACCTTTCAGTGAGGATTAACAACAACAACAAAATATTATGTCTTTCTCTCTGACACGCAAACATACAAAGTCTGGACGAAGAGCCAAAGAGCTGAGGGCACTGCCCCGCTTTTGAGTGCTGAAAATGGAATTAGGAAACTCATACTATGATTCTTTCAAAGCAATTTGGAGGCGAGCCATCGCCAGGTTAATGAGATGTAGGTGAAGCAATGACCCACTCAAAACGCCCAAAACCAGAAGTCGGGTACAGACCCTGTGGCCCCAAGTCTCTGGAACGTCGCCACTCACTGCTCCTAAGTCCACCCACTCGCCTTCCCACCTGGAGCAAGTCAGCTGGGCAGGGAGGAAATATGGCTCCATGTGCCACTGCTTATTGTTGCTGTGGTTTATGTGTTTTTAACAACACGCTACCAATGAGGTTATAATATGAAATGTTCATTTCCCTCGATGTTATTGTTAGGACACTCAGTGGTAAAAGGGAAACTGTCGGATATGCAGTAACTACATATGCTGCTGGATTTTACACTGTCTCTCTGCTTCTGGAAGAAAATGTCTATGACTTCACCTTGCAGGGATGATACAGTGTGTTTGAGAAATACAGAGGGAATAGAACAAACGGTGTTTACCATCCAACTAATCGACTAACAGAGCAATAGTAGTAGTTGGCAATGACATTCGCTGATATAAACCTGCAGTGCTGAGCCTCACAGAAATGAGTGAGATTTAGTTTCATTTCAGTTACGGTAACAATAGGAACCAGGCACACACGTCTCTATCTTAGTGGTAGCAGGGGACAGATTGCAAAGCAGCTCTACATTCAATGATCAGACAAGAATGAAGCCCTCCTCCCGAAAAGCAAAATGGAATAATTGCCAGAGGCAGCTTGCCCCGAGTTCTAAGCCTTAGGAGGCGATTTTTTTTATTTGTATTTTTTGCAAAGGGAACCATGGGGAAGAAAAATGAAAATAAACTGCTCTGGTTCTAGGCATTCTTTGTGCTTGGGCACTGGCTCTCCTTACACAATCTTCAGAAGAGTGGATGGTTTCAAAAGAACACAAAATTGAGCATGATAAAGAGCCATGTTTTTATTGCCCTGAATAAAATAATTCAGGTCTCCCAAACAGGTGTCTAGGGTGTAATAAAGGCTTGAGAATCTACCTTATAGTATTTCGAGATTACGTCCTCTCTACAGTTGAGTCAAAACACGAAGAACCCAAGTTGTAATAGAATTTTTTAAATTAACACTACAATGAAAATAGAAATCAATATTGGAAACTTAAAAAAAAAAGTGGCTCAGTTGTTGAGCGTTGACCTTTGAACCAGGAGGTCAGGTTTAAATCCTGGTCAGGGCACATACCCAAGTTGCAGGCTCGACCCCCAGAAGGGGGAGTGCAGGAAGCAGCCGATTAGTGATTCTCTCTCATCATTGATGTTTCTCTCTCTCTCTCTTTCTCTCTCTCCCCCTTCCTCTCTGAAATCAATAAAAATATTTTAAAAATAAATAAAAAAATAAAAAATGTTAAAAAGTGTATTTAGCTTTTATGCCAGCCTGAAAACAAGCAACCCTGTATAGGTCTGTTCACTTGGATTTGACTTGACAATTTGACATCTACCTTTTCCTACTTCTGTTACATTAACCCCACCCGTCCCTTCCACTCCCACTCACGAGCCCTTTATAATTTCTTTCCTCCTTTACACCCAAGTGCAGAAGTGAAGTGTGAAAAGCAGTGTAAGTGCTCTTAACTTACTGGGAAAGGAAACTATCTGGCCATGGTTTATATTCTATGATATTAAAGTAATTCATCTGAGTTTGTGCTAATGACAGTAAATCTGTCGTGCTGACAAGCTGTGGTCAATTATCCTTTCTACAGCCTTTTAAAGCCCAAGCACTAGGAAGTGCGTCAGTGTTGGAAACTGTGGCTTGCTAATTCAAACGAAACAGCCAACCAGCTTGAGAAGCTCTTTGAATGGTACCCCACCGCGCTCCTCACCCCCAAACAGCTCCCCTAGGGGCCTGCCCATGCTGGGACACTTCCGCTGGGATTTACATGAACTACACGAATGGAGGAAATGGTTTAAATAAAGAGGTGTATTATTTATCCCTATAATGAGTAGTTTAACGGCGACAATTAGGAAGGAAATTCTACAAGCCTGAACTCAGTTACTTATTACTGCCACTGAAAGTCAATTAAAGTATCTAAGTAATTACAGGGATTGGGATCATCTGTCATCTTGCAAATCACAGGAGAGGGAAGAGGCACTTGGTCTGTTTTGAAAACTCGTGATCTAGTCTTCCTCATGTTGGTTAATTTTTGGAGGGAGCGTGTGCGTGGGCTTGCCCCACACATCTGAAGACCTTGATCTGGGAGTTCTACAGAAATGTTCGCTGGATTTCCATCCAACCTCAGCGGCTGTGCAAGGAGCAAGAGTCCAGGAGCAAAGAGGTGAGGAAGGGCCCATTCTTCCAGGTCAGTCACCCACTCTCTTCAACTCAAGAGCAAAGATGCCTTGTTCCTCCTTGTGCTCCTACTGTGCCAAGTCCTGTTCCCTTACCCACTTCAAGGCCAGCCTGCTCTCTACCATCCTCCAGGACCTCCTTCAGTCATCTCAGTCATCTTAGTCAACTCACTGTCTCACAAATATTCTCATCATGATATAAACCACTTCTGTGCTTTTTTCAGCCTGTTACTTAAGATGCATTCTTCCCCTCTCTCTGTCTAGCCAAATCCTCTCAACCTGCAAGGCTCAGCCGAAGTCCTGACTCCTCCTTCATGTGGCATCCAATACCAAACCCCTCCTTCTATGAATCGCCTATGGAGTTCCATGTTTATGGCTCAGTGGTTCTCAGATTGTGAACACTAGCAGGGGCTACATCTTACACCTCCACTTCTTGCTCCACATCTGGAATATATTTACACCCCCAAAGTGGTGCCTCCTGAGCTTTGGTTTCTGTGGTTGCTGTAGTTTAGTCTCAGGTTTGGTTAAATGTCTTAATCAGCTATAGCTGGCATTCCTTCATTTGTCCACCCCATCATTCATTCCACAGCATGTTGAACGGCTACTTAGAGCAGGACATCAGAACTATGGCCTCTAAGTTTGAATCTGGTGCTTCCTCTCCTACCACATTGCCTGAATGGGAAACTACATTTGCTCACACTCCCTGCGCAAATGAAGGAGTCTCTTAATGCTCATCATTCCTTCCTTGGCTAATGCTTGCAGAGAAATGGTCATAAAAACACACACAAAAGAAAAAAAATAACTCTCTCTCCTGTGGCTCTCCTCAGAGCACTCTCAGTCCAAACCAGAGGACAAAGAGAGGAAAATATTTTCAAATGATCTCCAAATGACTTCAGTTTTACATAAAGTTCAAGTTTGGTTCAAGGGATGGGCAGAACGTGGGTCAGCCAGCTATGTTAGGGTCAGCCAGACGTTGGGGTCAGCCAGCCATGTTTGGGTTGAATTAAGAACACTTGCTGTTCTTCACATCCCAAGACAGATATTGGAATTTTAACTTTCCTCCTTGCAGCCTCTTTATGTTTTAAAAGTTCATTTCACCTTCAAGTGAGACTTCCCTGAGGATCTATTTTCTCATTCTCCCTTTTCATTGCATGTCCTTTGGTAGCTCCTATTCCACACCTGTGGTGTTTAGACTTCATATTTCCACTTGTATTTGCCACCAACATGTTGTTTGTGTAAAAATTAATATACTACATGTGTCCAAGGAAACTGATCAGGAGGAAACAAGAAGTCTGACTGATGGGAAAACCCACAAATGTTTTCGTTAATGTTTCTCCCTGTTTTGTGCAGCAGATAGTGCCTACATGAATGCATTGAACATAAGATATTCATGTTCTAGGACATCAAATATAAAGGCAAGACTGACAATTTCAGCAACTTTAGGTCAGGTCAAAGGATGCTTAAACCCTTCCATGGCTCAAGCTCTCTTACAATTGTCAGTACATTGCACTGGAACCATTGTATCTGTGTTGTAACACCCACACCACCAACAAGTATGGGGGCATTTTGTGATGGTTCTTTGCTGCCTCCTGGGTTGGGATTTTCTGGCCTAAGCATACTAACATCAGTATGATCCCACTGCATTATACACACACACATACAAATTCAGACCGCCTTTGAAGTAATCAGTTTTCCAGGCTACTTGCTTGATCAGAACTCTTCTCCCTTATAATTGAGCTTCACAGTCAATGATACAATCATTTCAACCATAAAATACATATTTACTGACATCCACTATTACATGGCCTAGGACTAGGTGCCACTAGAGCATAATCTCATCCTATATTGGCAGCAAAGATGTCCAGGGATCATCCTGGGGAGGTACAGCTTGGCACTTCCCCATGGAGGGGGGACCCAGCTACAGCCCAGGCCATGCCTACATCCCACTGGACATAGATGAAGATGGGGACATGAGGGGACTGTGGTAGTCCCTGAAGCCTGTATGGGGATGTGAAATTCTGAGATTTGAAGACTGAATCATACTCTCTCCAATACCAAGTTCCTCTTCTGTGATCTGGGTGATTCACAGGAGCTTTTTCAGAAGCAAATGCTATAGCCAGATGCATGGATTATATGACTTTTATGTTGGTCTGCAATTGTTTATGAGCTCTAGTATTTTCATTGGGGGAAATTAACTTTTGAAATAAAACCAATAAAAACAAAGTTTCCTATTCTGACACCAGAATAGGATCCATGAGAGCAGGTCAAAGTGGTCATGCAATTCTTAAAGAACCATTATGGTGGACCGATTGCTCTCAATGGGTGCTGGCAAGGTTGTCAGCTCTGTAGCTTATGCATTTGGACTGGTCATCCTAGACCTCCATTAGGAGCTCTCATTGTCCTTGTTAACATTTACAGTTATGGTCATTCATGCTCCCAAACAAGAGGACACAGAGACATGAAGTGAAATGTCTTGTGAGGTGATCCACATTGTGTGATTGCTGCAATACTTGTGGTCATTGTAGTCCTGATATTAATCTCTTTGTTGGAACTTCAGCATGAAAACAAGCATTCTTGTTACATAACCATTTGCTCTGTAAGTGGAGTGCTTTTAGTTGGCTATGTTAAAGGCCTGGGCATTACTTTAAAGAACTTTCTGCTGCAAAGCCTCAGCTGAGACATCCTTTGGCTTGGATTCTGCTGCTAATCCTCATAGCCGGTGTAAGCACACATTAATTAGCTAAACAGGGCCCTGGACATATTGAACTCATATACAGAAACTCCAATGGATTATATACTCTTTATAGTGCCAGTTTTAATTTGCTCATCCCGTCTTCTTAAGGAGGGGCAAGATATGCCTTTTGATGACATCAATGATACTCTGATTGGCTTCCTTAAAATCATGTTGGGATGATGATTACATGCCTTTAAAGATATCTGATTAGTCTGGCAAGACAGCCTATGTCATTTTGATAAGTTGAAAAAACAATAGGTGTATTCTCTCTAACATTCTTAATATCGCTAATATTCTTAACAGCAATGAATAAAGTTTCACCTGAGAAATTGAACAGCTAACTGATGAAAGTACCTCCCAAAGAAATAGAGGTCTGACAGGTTTTTGAGAAACAAATTCAATTAAAATATTATTCTGTAATTCTGCTGCAAAATGAGTTTGAATTGCAAAATGTGTCTAAAAGTGACATGTCCTCTTAAATGATATTATCTAGAGACAATCTATTTAAGATTTTACTAATTTGAATCAAGAAAAATTAATGTTCTCATATTTAAATTATAGACGTTAACTAAAAAGACTTTAGTATGTGGCTGCTTTCTATTTTTAGTAACATTGTGTTATTGCATATGTATTTTAAGTCTTGATTCCTCCATGAAGACCTAATGTATTAATGCCAATTTTTACATGTAAAAATTAAATGCCCAATTTCTTTATTGTCGAAAATACAAAGATAGATCTCTGCACAGTGGTATTGGTCAAGCCAAATAAGAGTAGATTTTTTCCCCAAAATATTGTTGCAAACTTTTGTTTGTTTGGGAAAATTAATTTGGGAGGATTTCTGATAGGTTGAGTGGGTTATCAAACTTGGTAATAATGTTTTGGTTGGTTTGTGACTATAATGAAGAGACCAATTGTCCTTTTGACTCAGAGATGAATTTACCAAAGAGCGTTGAGTGGCTCCCATTTGAAGTTAAGGATTATGAGATGTTTACTTACATCTGTTTAAGAACAGGATGGGAGAGCTATGAGAAGTTGTATTTTTAAGAAAATAAAACCTTTTTTTTTCTTGCAAACAATACCAGAGTGAAATTATTCTAAGATCACATCTCTTAGACAGAGAATCTTAAGTGCTTTTTATTGTCTAGGTTTAAAAAGAAAAAAATCATACACACCCAACATTCCTCCCTATGCCTAAGAGATTAATTTCTCACCACATTGGGTGATATCAGCGAAGTCATTCTGGGGTTAATAAAAAAGTTTAATGCAAGGGATATATGATCTGGGAACACTGTATATACATGTCACAATTAACTAAGAAGTGTTTTCTTTATGCATAAATAACATAAGTAACTGAGCTGTCCATTAAAAACGTAGGAAAAAAGTAGCCTGGAAACTTGGCAAGTCTGACTTACAAAGAGTTGATGTTAGTTACTTCATTATTAGTACATTTATCTGTTAAGGAAATCAAAAGGAATTCTGTCTGAATATATCTATTTTTATGTTTATTGGTGGTAAAAATGGACCTAAATGGGCTTCCATTTTTCATCTCAAAGTTTGTTGTAGCCCTAGCCGGTTTGGCTCAGTGGATAGAGCATCAGCCTGAGGACTCAAGGGTCCCAGGTTCGATTCTGGTCAAGGGCATGTGCCTTGGTTGTGGGCACATCCCCAGTGGAGAGTGTGCAGGAGGCAGCTGATCGATGTTTCTCTCTCATCGATGTTTCTAACTCTTTATCCCTCTCCCTTCCTCTCTGTAAAAAATCAATAAAATATATTTTTTAAAAAGTTTGTTGTAGAAACTAAATAAAATAATACATGAATAGTGCCTGGTAAGCCCTTCCTATATCCCCCCCAAAATCCTTTTAAAACTATGAAATATTATTAACTGTGTATTAGAAAATGACTTATCAGTATAAGCTTTAAGTAAATCACAATATGAGCAAAGAATTCATAGACTCTTGAAATTTGGGGCTAGAAAGGTTTTCAGAACTCTTTTCAAGATGGAGGAAGTGAAACCCAGGGCACTTCCGTGAGTCACGCAACATCATTCACCGAGAGTGGCAGAGATGGGCTAGAACCTAACCTGAACCCCCAGCCTAACTCTTGCTAATCATTACTTAATGAAGGGTGGGCTACAAACAACTTTTCCAGAGTCAAAACCACCACATCCATTGGAAAAGAACTGTTTTAAAAGAGACATATAGCAATTTCCTCACAAAATTCTTACGAATGACATCTTATAGCTTAAAAGTATTAGCACACAATCTTTCTTGCCACCAAAATTAAATTATTTTTTTCTTATGGATGGCTATTAACATATTTGGAAATAAATGTTAGGAGTAGATTTATAACATCATTGAGTGTTTTTTTTAAATAAAAAGAGGAAAACATTTCTATATTTGGCTATATCAAACATAAAATTTCAGACTAGCAGAAGAAGATGTCACAAATAAGAATTTTTTTTTTAAATGAGACAATGTATAGGCTACATAACAAGCAGTAGATTGATATGTAACTTAACATATAACAGGCTGTTACAAATCACCAGCAGAAAACAAGTGAGGCATGTTACAAGCATGTCTCAGTTAAGGAAACACACATAACCATGAAGCAGAAGGAAAGAGTCTCAACCCCTCATATTTAAAGAATCACATTTTAAAACAATGAGATATACAGTGACCTCAGAGATTACTGAAGATTAAAAAGAGTAAAAATATCCCACACTTTGGATACAGTGTGGGAAAAGGGACCCTTTCGTATATGCTGTTGCTGTGAGCCTGGTATTGACATAACTTTCCTGGAGGGCAATTTGACAATTTTGATGACATTTCTATGAAAAATGCTATGAAATTGTTGACCCAGAAATGCCATTGTCATGAAATTTTCTTATAAAAATACTCACTCAAGTGCCTAAAGATATTTTTACAAAGATGTACATTGCAGGCTGAGTTATAATACCCAAAACTGGGAAACCAACAAAATGTTTACTCATCAATGAATAGTCTAAAAATAGAGGAACAGTGCACTCCTATGATACACTCTGCTGTTTAAAAAGATGAGGTTGCTCTAAATGCACTACCTGGAAAAGTGCCAATGACACATTAAGTGAAAAAGCAAGTTATAAAGCAATATGTATGGAATGATCCTATTTCGTAGAAGTGGGGGAGGGGTCAATAGATGTTTGAATATACATGGAAGAAATTCTTACTCAATATCCTGAGTTCCAAGTGACAGAACTGAGCAGAAACAAGCATAAGCCAAAGCGGGTGGGATGGTTTGGCTCAAGTCACTGGGAACCCATAGGTGGAGTTGGCCCAAGCCAGCGGTTCTCAACCTGTGGGTCAAGACCCCTTTGGGGGTTGAACGACCCTTTCACAGGGGTCGCCTAAGACCATCCTGCATATCAGATATTTACATTACGATTCATAACAGTAGCAAAATTACAGTTATGAAGTAGCAACGACAATAATTTTATGGTTGGGGGTCACAACATGAGGAACTGTATTTAAAGGGCCAGAAGGTTGAGAACCACTGGCCCAAGCGGTAGCTAGATCAGGGGCTCAGGCAGTGTCCTCAGAGTGTCTCTCCACTGACTGCCTCCCTCCGTGTTTTGTCCTCATTTTTCATTCCAGAGAGCCTCCTCCTTCATGTAGCTAAAAAAATAGAGCCACTGGTAAGCTAAGTTCACATCTTCCTAATGGAATGACCTGCAAGAACAAGACAGAATTCCCTGCTAGCACTGGCAGGAACCCCAGGTTTCAAGCCAATTAGGGATCCAGCCCTTCCATGAAGCCGTGGCTGGGCCAGGGCCAGGGCTCATTCTCAAAGGCAGGCCAGGCTCCTGATTCTATCACTGGGAGTGGAGGGGGCACAGAGTGGGGGCTGGTGGTTCCCCAGAGGAAGGGATTCTGGTAAACAACCTGTCTACCACACCCTGGCCATCTTTAATAACAACTTTAGGGAGTGGGCTATTATTGTAATGGAAAAATGCAAAGGTTAGAACTGCAGAAAATGAGATAAAACCAACCAACCAACAAACAAACAAAAACAGCAAACCAGGAGTCCTACCTCACCTCTGATCTTATTTTACAAGATATTTTATTTTAAAAGATTTTTAATTGGTTTTTAGAGAGAGAGGAAGGGAGAGGGAGAAAGAGAGAGGAACATCAATTGGCTGCCTCCTACACGCCCCTTACTGGGGATGGACCCTGAAACCTGGGCATCTGCCCCGACCGAGAATTGAACTGGCAACCCTTCAGTGCACAGGTCGTGCAACCAGCTGAGCCACACCGGCCAGGACATTTTACAAGATATTTTAAAAGATAAAGTCTTGACAATGGCATTCCTGGGTGTTGGGGCTCAGGCAATGTCTTTAAAGGGTGCAGCTTTCAAGATTGAGAAGAACAAAGAACACACACACACACTTTTTCATTATTTGGCCAAATTGTGGCCAATGTCTTTCTTGGCAACAAACTGGTTAATTTCTCCTGGAAAGATACTGGGAGAGGAATTTTTATTGAAGAAGCTGATTCAATCTTTGTGTGTGTATGAGTGAGCAGAGACTCTTAGATTTGGTGAGATAAGTGGAGGGAGTGCACAGGCCTGGGTTTAGTGCTGAGATGGCTCTGTGTGAGCTTGTCCTGGAGCCCCCCTCCAGGCAGGAGGACTGGAGGCAGGGTCAGCTCCTGGCTCTGCTGCAGCCCCCAGGGCTTCTGATAGCTTCTGAACAGGCTGTGAACAACCCCAGGATAGATCTTTCCCTCCAGAGAGCAGTTAGCGCACTCTCTGTCACACTCAGGGCTGACTGCCTTCCACCCCCTTCCCGCCCCCCCCCCCCCCCCCCCCATATAGGCATGTCAAAGAGGAACAGGAATGCAAGACCTAGCAGTTAAACTCATTAGTTTGGACTCCACATATCCAGCATTGGAGATCATCAAGTAAGAATTATAATGAAGTTCCTGTATTTTTTACCGCTCAATAAAAGATTTATTTTGCAAATTACAGGCTAAATAAAATTGCAGAGGAATGGGAAAAGCTGCTTTTCAAGAACCCTTCACTATTTCAAAAGCATCAATCAACAGGTAGTCAGGTGATAAACCAATGACTAATTATAAATCACTGCTGTCTATTTAATTAAGTTTTTTAAAAATTCTCTTCTACTGGACACATTGTAGCCTGGTTTCTAGTTATTTTATATTGCCTCAAAAGTAATTAAACAAGGAATAATTCAGAATATTTTACTAGCCCTGGTCTGGCAGTTAGAGTGTCATCCCAATATGCCCAGGTTTTGAGTTTGATCTCCGGTCGGGACACATACAAGAACCAACTAATGAGTACATAAATAAATGGAACAACAAATTGATGTTTTTTTCCTCTCTCCCCCTTCCTCTCTCTTTCTCTCTCTCTCTCTCAAATCAATAAATAACTTAAAAAATATATATATATTGCCAGTTCAGATTATTGGAGAGGTTTTTTTGTTTATTTGTTTGTTTGGTTGGTTGGTTGGTTGGTTGGTTTGGTGTGGTTAATCCTCACTCGAGGATATTTTTTCCCATTGATTTTTTAGAAAGAGTGGAAGGGAAGGAGGAGAGAGAGAAACAGAGACAGAGAGAGAATGAAAAATATCAATGTGAGAGAGACATCTCGATTGTTTGCCTCCCATGGCCGGGAATAGAACCTGCAACCCAGGCACATGCCCTTGACCCAGAATGAAACCCAAGACCCTCCGGTTTAAAAGCCAACACTCTAAACACGTAGCCACACAAGCCAAGGCAAGGAGGGATTTTATTATAGTGTGGCTAAGACTAGTTTTCAAATGTTATATCTGGCATAGTTATAGGGGTTAAGACTTTTGAGTCAGACAGCTCCAGTTCAAGTTCAGGTTCTATCATTTAAGGCTGCCTTGGGCAAGTTGCTTGACCTTCTGAGCCTCAGTTTTTCTCATCTGTGTAATGAGTTAATAACACTCATCTTATGAAATTGCTGTGAGGATTCAGTGGGAAAATTGGCACATAGTGATCCATCAATAAACATTAGCTTTTAATCTTTCTAGGCACATTCTGTGTTTTAAATGTGCCTGGCTCCTTTAGGTCCCCAGGGCATTTTCTGTTAAAAATTTTGGTCTAAAGAGAACAGAATAGGACTGGTCCTAAATATGCATCTGCCAAGTGATCAACTGAACACTCCTTTTTTCAGTATAAGAGATCAAGTAATATCTAAAGGGAAACAAAATCTATCATTCTGAATCAGTCAACTTCTCAGTTCATTGGTTTTTGCAGGATCTATGGGTTCTTTTATTAACAATCCATAGATCCTGCAACCTTGCCTACTATCTAACTTTCCATTAACAAACAAATAAACAAAACTCTTTTCATTGAAAGAGTTAAGCAGTATTTGGACTTAGTCAACCTTGGAGGAGTCCACCAGCATAGGTTGTTCCCGTTTCAACAACATCCCAGTGTATGGCATACACAGGCAGTGTTTACCCACAGGCAACACTGAGTGATGAGCTAGGAATTCATGAAGCAGATTGAGCAACTCATAAAGTAGAATGAGTGGCAGTTAGGGGTGATCAGGCTGGCAGGGGGGCAGTTAGGAGCGATCAGGCAGGCAGGCAGGTGAGCAGTTAGGAGCCATCAGTCCAGATTGTGAGAGGGATGTCCGACTGTCGGTTTAGGCCTGATCCCCAGGATCAGGCCTAAACCGGCAGTCGGACATCCCCTGAGGAGTCCCAGATTGGAAAAGGTGCAGGCTGGGCTGAGGGTAACCCCTCCCCATGCCAAATTTTGTGTACCAGGCCTCTAGTATAATGATATTTGGCCATGGACTGAAATAGAATATATGGTTGACATATTGCAGTTTCTGTATTGTCTTCTAAACCATGTGTATCAGTTTGAGTCAAAATAGCATAGTGTTTGTGTTAGGCAGATCTGAACTTGTGTCATGGTGCTGCCACTTACTCCCAATGTGATTTGGTGCTTCATCTCTTAATCATTTAATCTCTCTATGACTCAATTTCCTCAACTGAAAAATAGACTTAATTTGGTATTCACTTCAAAGAGCAATTGAGATAAGGACTCAATGTGATTAGCTATTGCTAATAATATAGATATTAATAAAAATAATAACAGCAACTATTTTGCATACCTGCTACACGCAAGCTAAAGTACTGTCCTAAAGACAAATGGCAGATGGAACATATTGAACCCATTCAATTCAAATATGCTTCAAGAGAAATGAGGAATAATGACAGACAGTATGCTGATGCAGATCAAAGCAAATCTCAGTAGAATTTTTAGGGGAATTGGGGCAGTAGGATTATAGTGGAAATAGAATTGGAGTTGGAAAGTCTATTTACCAGTTTTCAACATACTAATGAAAAGAAAATAACTTCTCTTCTCTGTACTTCTATTTTCTTTAATACCCTAGAGAAATTCTATTAGTATTGGTCTTTGAGGTCAATGATAGATTACCTAAATTTTTTACAACAAAAGTAAAATATGTGTAAAGTAAATTGTTTTAAATAGTTCTGAATGAGTTCTGTGCTTTCTAGTCATCATATGTTGTACATTTCACTACCTACTTAAAATATTTTCCCATTTCTTCTCTGTCAATTCAGATCCTATCCAATCTTTCAAGCTCACCACCAACCTCACTTCTCTGACCTTTCTTGAAGGTCATCCCAGTCCTCAGCTTTTTCCACTCATGTGAATTACTATAGGATCTGCATTGAATTATAAAGAAATTCAACAAGCAACTGTTGACCAAATGTAATGAGCCAGGCACTGGAATTGGTGCTGGAGACAGAGAAATGAACAAGACATTCCTTAGGGAATGTAGAGTCCACTGGCAGGAGACAGACATACTAAAAAATCATTACTTTAAAAAATATTTTTATAAAATGAAGGGCACATTTATAGAGAAATACTTCCGCAGAAGGAAAACAAACCAACCATTAATTTGTCTTTTTGATAAATCTTGGTTTTCATCTATAGCATAGTGCTCAGCCAAACTTTTATTTTTTTTTTTCCAGAAATGGAAAAGTGGTCATTTAAAAGTAGTTTTTTATTTTCGATCTCTGTAGTTAGAAGACAATTCAACTTTATAGGAAGGCTTCTCTTTTTTATTATGAAAAAGCACAAAGGTAAAGCCAAAATGCTGCTCTGGAATGGGGACACTCAGAATAGTAAGTCACCAAATGACTTTGCATAAGATGTAAATATCTGACTTTATCATAGGAGGAGCTATATCTTGTATAAATTAGCTTTTGCCACAATAATGGTGTATAATAAGCAACCTCAAAACACAGTGACTGAGAAAAGTTATATTTTCACAGATTGGTGGGTCAGCTGGACTGGGTTTGCTTCACATTGCAGGTCTACAGATCTGGGTCTTCTCAACATGGCTTTCATCTCCCTGGTCCCAGTGGGCTGGCTATTCAGGACATGTTCTTCTCGGTGATGGCACAGGCATATCGAGGGGCAAGTCTAACCACATAGGCCTGTTTCAAGTTGATTTTTGCACCACGACTGCTAACATTTTACTAGCCGTAAGAGGCAGGGAAGTATACTCTGCCTTTAATAGGAGAAAAGGCAAAACTATAAGGCAAAGCGTGGGGATATAGGAATGATGAAGACATACTGATTGAAATGTGTTTGAAACCTGAGAGAAAGACTTGGGGTTTGGAGTTCCTCTGGTAGGCCAGAGAAGGGAGTGATTTGAGAGATGCCGAAAAGAAATGCCTACAGCAGAACATAAACACTCCTCACAATGTAGGAACAGGTGGGACCCAATGAAGCATTGGCTGAGGGCATTTTGTTATATCCAAGTTCCTTGGTAGAGTTTGCTAAATGTTCTTGCTTGATATTAGCTGGGTGTGGGGAACTTAAGACAGGCCCAGGAGCGAAGAAAAGTCAGGAACATTGGGGAGATAAGCTGATTTTGTAATGATTGTAGAATTCACTACAATAAGATGCCTGGTCACCACTAGGGCACATAGTCTTATCTTTGAGATATCACAGTTGAGTAACAACTGTGATGCAGGATATAATTAGGGTTTGCCTAATTCAAGCAGCTTCACCAGTGATATTATTAATTATAATTCATATGTTTTAGATTAGGCTGAATTTTAGTCACTTCCTGGATCTCTGAGCCCAGACTCATATATTTGGATAGAAGAGTAACATTTCCCCGTAGGCTTAAGTCACATATCTCATAATCACTTGTATCTCTTATCATTTACTCATTTCATAAATGTGAGACCCAAGCTATACACAAGAAAAAGAACTACAAAAGACAAAGTTTCTAATTTCGAATTACCAGTCCAAATAAGGTGAGAACATTATAGACAGAAGATGCAAAGTCTATAAATGTTTTGAGGAGACAGAGGCACTATTCAATGAAAATCTTGACCTATAAAAGTCTAAAACAAACCTGATCATAGTAACAAATCCCTTAATGTTTTTAAATGGACCATGACTGATAATCAGTCAGTAGCTGGCTCAGTATTCAGAATGTTACGTACATAAGCTAAATATATATCATCTAAATGCTGGAATCCATCATAGGACTCCAAATGAAGAATATATCACAGAAACTCAAGACAATTAAGTATACACATATTTATATATATTTAAACTTATCATAAGGTACACAGAAGCACCTTCCTTTCAGTTGGTTGAGGGAGGAAATATACAAATTACCGACAAACACATAAAATGAACAATACATTTAGGAAACCCTAATTGCTACAAAGAAATTCAAGAAGGACGCTATGATGAGCATGATGCGGGGAGCTCCTTTCTGTTGGGTTGTCAGGGAAGGCCTCTCTAAAGAGGCGCCTTTGAATTGTGACCTAATTTGGAGCTAATTGTGCAAAGACGTTCTGGGGCGAGAGCCCTACAGGCAGAGGGGATAGCGACTGCAGAGGCTCTTAAGTGGGAATGACAGCAAGAAGAAATATTGGTTTTTAACATTTCTTTCTTTTACTTCTTGCTTTGTTGAATAGGATCAGTTTTTAATCACTTATAATAATGGAGAGAGTCAATGAATCTTTTAGCACAAGACTCATTAAAGGTATAAGTATTTTTAGATTTGCAGTTGATTTTGTAGACACTAGAAAAAGATTATGTCTGACATTTTGGACATTTAATATCATTTTTTAAAAAAGAATGAAACTATAACGCAAGGTGTCAAGCCTGAAAAAAATGAAGAAGTTGTCCAGCTATCCCACTTGGTTTGCCCTTTTCCTTCACAGGTTTTTATTTCATACCTGGGCTGGGCAAAATCACCTCTTCACCCAGGAATAACAGCCCCAGCAGCACCTTGCCTCCTTTGCTTTTTTCCCCCTCTAAACTTGCTGCTCAGAGCACCTTCCTGTAGATTCCCCAGTCTGGGAGGAAGAAGATAGTAGAGCAAGGCAAGAAAAAATAAAAATAAAAATCTACGGGAATGCTAAGGTATTCATGGTGAAGGTGAAAGCCAAATCTTCTTGTCCAGCTCCTGTGGGACTACAGGCTACCGGAAGAGCTTCAGTCAGGAGTGGAAGCATTCATGCTTTTTTTTTTTTTTTTAATTCCACATTTAAATAGAAAATGGCCCACAACTTGAGGCGATTTTTGCCCTTGCCTAGTTAGTTAGGGCTCAAAGATCTGCACTATGGAGCCACAAAACAGACACTACATTGTTTCTAGTGTGAAAGGATGTCCATCAAAAATTGAATGGGAGGATATGAAGTGGAGAATCTCAGGCATGTGCCCTCAGAAAAATGCAACTTAATCCAGAGACTGATTTCCTGTAACCTATGACTTAGAGAAAACTGGAACTTATCTCGTGACCAATGAACATCTGCCAAGGGTCTCT
Source organism: Myotis yumanensis (assembly GCF_028538775.1). Taxonomy (NCBI): domain Eukaryota; kingdom Metazoa; phylum Chordata; class Mammalia; order Chiroptera; family Vespertilionidae; genus Myotis; species Myotis yumanensis. Next base: position 46,217,117 of record NW_027223760.1, on the reverse strand, counting down.
TCCCCATCCTCAAGCCAATGAACTTGGACCCTGGCTGCCCTTTCCCCCTCTTTGCTCTCCTTCCTCACAGATACAGCCCACCCCAAACCTTCTTGCCTGTACCTTGCTACAAGGTTTTTTGAGTTTCCAGAATTGCAATTCCTCTGCTATTTCTAAATAAACTCAATTTCTTGTAACTCGAGCTTGCCTCAGTTTACCTCTTTATTTAGGTTGACACTAGGCAATTGATTTTAACTGTTTTTGTATCTATAGCACAGTACCTTGTACAAAGTAGGTACAAATATTTGTTGGTGAAATGAATAAACAGTTAATTATATAGGTCAGTGAAGAAATGCTCAAATAAAACATCTCTCTCTCTCTCTATATATATATATATAAAAGCCTAAGTGATGGTTACAACCAGACGACCAGACAACCCGTTGACCGGTCAACAGGTAGCTATGACACGCAATGACCACGAGGGGACAGACACCCAATGCAGGAGCTGCCTTCTGGTGGTCAGTGCACTCCCACAGCGGGAGTACCGCTCAGCCAGAAGCCGGGCTCACGGATGGTAAGCGCAGCTGAGGCAGCACGAGACTCTCTTGCTCCCACAGCAGTACTGTGGCAGGTGAAACAGAGCCAGACCAGGATGAGCGGGAGCAGCGCAACACCTGGTCCTGGCTCGGGCTCCTCCCCGGCCACCTGCCACTTCACACACTGCTACATCCCTCAAAGGATGTTGAACTGCAGGTTTTGGCCCGATCCCTGTGTATCGGGCCTGTGTATCAGGCCTAAACTGGCAATCCGACATCCCCCAAGGGTTGCGAGAGGGCGCAGGCCAGGCTGAGGGATCCTACCAGTGCACGAATCCATGCATTGGGCCTCTAGTAGGACAGCAATAAATAACCCCAATGTTTTCATTGATTGTGATTTATTTTTGCTATCCTAATTTCTAACTTATACCAAATTTCCTGGTTCCATTCCTCTCTATTTAGGGCCAACTCCATTAAGATAAAACAAAAGTTTTAAATTAAAACATGATAAAAGGAAAGCCATAGCATTTTATTTTATTTTATTTTTCAATTACTGTTAGAAAATTTGTAGCACTTTAAAGAAAAGAAAAAAAGTTCTTCCTCCAGCAAGCAAACATTTTAAGAATGTTAATTGGAACAAATTTTATATTACAAACTTTTGTCAGATTGTGAAATAATCACTGACCAACTACAGGAGTTCTGTTGCTGAGAAAACATTGTTGTTGGCAAAGTTGAGGTGGAAGGAAAATAATGGTTGTGTTCTTTTGTTTAAGGGAATTGAACTGACTCTTGCATCTGTAAAAAGATGACAGCTTCTGAAAAATGTTATGTACACCTTAAAACTCAATTATTTTCAAACTAAAGTTGTCAAAATGGTAGTCTAAGGGATTACTCAATTTATAATTTACCATTATCATTGATAGATTCATTGACTATGTAAAGAAAATGCATAATCTTCATGTGTTAGATTTTAGTACATTTTGAAGACTTAATTTTATACCAGATCCTCTGATTGCAATTCAATTACATTAGAGTTCTATAGCCAGTTTGCTCCTGATCTCAAGAAAATTGTTCAATTTTCAGGAATTTTGTGAACCTGTTGTAAAAACACCCATTATTATAAATAAAATTATGTAAACTTATAAATTCAATAAAAAATAAAACATGTAAAAATACTCAAAACTCATCATTTTCTAGTGATTTTACTACATCTTCCTAGTATGCATGTTCTCCAGTTATTTATGTCTATCTATCTGTAGGGAGGACGTATATATAATGAGGTGCTATTGAGCAGCTTTTCCCAACTTCATGTTCAGTGATGTCACATTGAAATTGGCCATGGTAGGCATAATTACACCATAAAAATTAGAAAACACTAAAAACCAAGGCTTGATTTATTGTTTTCTTGATTATCCAGACAAAGAAAGTGATGGAGAAAATAATAATAATAATAATAAAATAATAATAATAATAATGTGAAATAAACTTAACAGTGTGTCCAATACGTACATTGGTGAGCCAGCTGTTAGATACTTACCAGAACACCACTGTAGCTAAGGATTTGAGACTTTTCAGGTGCATTAACCTGGAAGCCCTGTCCCATGTGTTAGGGCCCCTTAGGAAAGAGAAACAATAGAAAAATAAGCAAATTGGGATTATATCAAACAAAAATGCTTTTGCACAGTAAAAGACACCATCAACAAAATGAAAAGGGAACCCACTGAATGGGAGAACATGGTTGCCAATGATACATCTTATAAGGGGTGAACTTCAAAAATATATAAAGAACATATACAACTCAACACAAAGAAGACAAACAACCCAATTTACGAAATGGGCAAAGGACCTGAGTAGGCACTTCTCCAAAGAGAACATACAGATGACCAATAGACATATGAAAAAAATGCTCAATGTCACTAATCATCAAAGAGATACAGTTAAAATTACGATGGGATATCACCTCAGACCTGTCAGTATGGCTACCATCAACAAATCAACAAACAACAAGTGCTGGTGAGGATGTGGAGAAAAGGGAATCCTAGTACACTGCTGGTGGGAATGCAGACTGGTGCAGCCACTGTGGAAAGCAGTATGGTGTTTCCTCAAAAAATTAAAAATGAAATGGCCTTTTGACCCAGTTATCCCACTTCTGGGAATATATCCAAAGAAACCTAAAATATAGGGTGTTTACCCCTATGTTCATTGCAGCATTATTTACAACAGCTAAGATCTGGAAACAGCTAAAATGTCCATCAGTAGAAAAATGGATAAAAACCCTGTGATGCATTTACAAAATGGAATACTACTCGGCCATAAAAAGAAAGGAAATCTTACCTTTTGTGACAACATGGATGGACCTGGAGAATATTATACTAAGTGAAATAAGCCAGTCAGAGAAAAACAAATACCACATGATCTCACTTATATGTGGACTCTAATGACAAAATAAACTGACAAACAAAATAGAAACAGAGGCATGGATACATGGAATAGTCTGACAGCTGTAAGAGGGGAGGGATTTGGGGGACTGGATGGAAGAAGGTGAAGGGATTAAGCAAAACACACACACACACACACACACACACACACACACACACACACTACATAGACACAGACAACAATGTGGTGATAGCTTTCTCAGCACAGGCAATCAACTAGGAAAGAAACTGGTTAAAGCACATCAGGAGAAAATGACCTTAATGGCTGCAGAGCGGTGTGCACACATATGACAGGTTTCCTGCGAGGCAGTTTCCTCAGCAGAACCCTCCTGGGCTGGGTCAGGCCCTGTTTCTGAGTGTTCCTGGACTGGTGCAGGTGTTGCTCAGTGCTTGCCCCTCCTGTCTCCCCGGCGGGATCAAATGCCTTCACATTTGAAAAGGCTCTCTCTACATCCTTTTCGATCTGTTTTTCCCAACACATTAGTACAGTGGGGCCTTGACTTACGAGTGTAATTCGTTCCGAGACTGAGCTTGTTAAGGTGCTCGTTAAGGAGCTCGTTAACTCAAATTACTCTATCAACTCAATGCAGAAAATCGGCCAAGAGACAGCTGGTATCTCAAAAAACTCGTTAGTCGGGACACTCGTAAGTCAAGGCCCTACTGTAGTAGCTTGCACTCAGCCACTGGAACGGGGGTGGGGGAGAAGTTTAAGCATACTCTTACAGTTTGATGCTCATTGTAAATTAAAAACCAACAAAATATTTCAGAGCTGAGGAAAAGAGGAGTGCTCCCCTTTCGCGCTTGGCAGTAAGCGCACATGCCAATTTTCTCAGTCAGAAAATCACAGGCGTTTCCAACACGTGACTATAGGCCCGGTTACTTACAAGGGTTAGGTGGTTGATGCCCTTGCTAGCACATCTATTTTCCTTCCATTTCACCTTCCACTTCCTCTTCACGGCCAGCCCCTTCCCATGCCCATTCCAACCCACCACCCTCCATGCTGCAATTCACAAATTAAAGAGTTTCTGCTGGGAGCGATATATCCAACGGATGACAGGGGTTCACCGCAGGCGTTCGTGTATCTGGGGTAGCCAGATGGTTGTCATAATTCTTCATTTCACTTTGCAGCGAGTCTGCCTATCCTTTCTCATTTTATCCATCATCAGAACACGTTGAGTCATCCTCTCCAAAGAATGGAGAGGTGAAGCTTCGAGGAAGGTGTTTCAGACCAGTTAGGAGTTACACTTGAGTTCAGAAAGCAAGCCTTCAAAACAAATATTGACTAACGTAAGAAGATGAACATCCCTTTAAAATGTTTACTTTTTCTATGTGAATAAACTTATTTACTAAAGTTTTTGAGAACATATTTATTGAACACCTACTATATGCCAGACATTTTTCTGAGCTCTTGGTCTATCTCGGTGACCAAAATGAAGACCTCAGCACTATAAGAGCTTACATTTTAGGTAAGAATGCTGACAATAAACACAAATGTTATAAATAATTAAATTACATGGCTTGTGAGAAGCTTTCCAAGTGATACAGGAAGCTCTCCCATGTGGTAAAAAAGAATAATGAGAAAATATGGTTGGTAAGAAGGATCAGGAGGGCAGGAGGTGTTGGGGTGTGATGTAAAGTGGGGTGAATAGGGCAGGCTTTATGGAGAAGGTAGAATTCACATAAAGCCTAAAAGAGCTTTTCAGGCTAAAGTAACAGCTAGTGCAAAGGCCCTGAGCTGGGAGTGTGAGGAACAGCAAGGAGACCAATGTGGCTGAAGTGGAGTTTATTCGGGGGGACGAGATGAGGAACTGAGGTCAGAACACTTTGGCTTTCATGCTGAGTAAACTGGGAAACTGTTAGAAAATTCTAAGCAGAGATGTAATCTGATCAGAGGCAGATTTAAAGGGGTCACTCTGGCTGCTGAGCTGAGGAGAGATACTGTGAGGGACAAGGATGGAAACGGAGATGTAGGTTGGGAAGTTGGTCATGGTGGTGCAGACCAAGGCGGTAGTAGAGGTGGTATTGAGAAATGGTCAAGTTCTGGATATATAATGGAAATAGAGTAATAAGCGTCCTCATGGGTTGGATACAAGGTGTGAGGAAAAGCTAAAAGTTGAGGATGATGCTAAAGCTGTGGCCCGAGCCCCTGGAAGGTAATGTTGCCATCAACTGAGATGGGAACAGCTGCGGGAGGCATAGGTGCGAGGCCATCTCAGGAGTTCAGTTTTTGATATGTTCAATTTGAGACAACCACATGAAAATTTGGTAGGTAACTATATGTGAGGCAAGAATTGGATTGGAAAGAATTCAGGGGAGAATGGACAAAGAATCAGAAATGGCAAGTAGAGACATTCCTTTCGATAAATTTTGCTGCAAAGAACTTAAAGAAATGGAATGAAAACTGGTAGGGAAAGTTGGGAGAATAACAGTATGTTTATATGCTACTGGAAATGATCCAGTAGAAAATAAAAACCTTGATAATACAGAACAGTGAAAGGATAATTACTAAAGGATTTAGGTAGAAGGAATGGGCTCTAGTGTACAGGTGAGGGACCAGCTTTAGTTAGGAGCATGGAGACCTCATCTGTGTGAGCAGGTGGGACAATAGCATGGGAGGAGGCAGATCTGAGTGTGGAGATGTGATTGTAAGAGTCAATGGAAGTTTTCTTCAAATTGCTTCTGTTGTCTCAGTAAAGTGGGATGTAATATCATCAGCTAAGATGATAAAGATGCGAGGAAGAGATATTGGAGATTTGAGGAAAGAGAAGAAGGTATCTAATAGTCAGCAATTAGGCAAATGAATGGACCAGAGAGGTATAGAATGCTTACTGTGACCACTAAGGGTTCATAGAGTGTGTGTTTATGAATTTAAAGTGAGACCAATCAGCACAGGTATGTTGTTCTCGGGCCATGATAAGTTACCCAGGTGTAGGTACCGCGTAGAGTTGGATTTAAGCAGCATGGTGGTTTTGCCAAGCAAGCATGACAAAGCAGAATGGCAAGGAAATTGAAGGCGTGAACTATTGAGAGTGATTGTTGAGGATAGAATTCATCTGGGTGACCAGAACATGAAGGAAGTAAGAGATAACAGGTGGTAGAACTGGAGTTCCCAGTGGGGTCAAAGAATTATAATCAGAATACTAGAGGAATGATCCAGAAAGTCAGGGGATGTTGGCCAGAGTGGGATACATGACAGTCAGAGAGTGGAAATGACATGGTCTATCAGGTCTGACCTTGGGAGTGGGTGACTGTAGAAGGTGGGGGACTACACCACTAGGGATCTAAGAACCCAAGTCATTGGAAGATCATCAATTACATATTGAAATCATTAAGAAACTTAAAGTCCCAAATGGCAAATTAATGTGAACAAAGTTATGTTACACTGAAATATTACGCAGTTGTTAAAAACAGAATTTAGGAAAAATATTTTAAGACATGAGGAAATAATAAAAGAATGTTAAGGGTGGGGAAAGCCAGTCTCATTACTCTAAAACAGGGGTCCTCAAACTTTTTAAACAGGGGGCCAGTTCACTGTCCCTCAGACCGTTGGAGGGCCGGACTATAGTTTAAAAAAAAACTATGAACACATTCCTATGCACACTGCACATGTCTTATTTTGAAGTAAAAAAACAAAACGGGAATAAATACAATATTTGTATTTGCATGTGGCCCGCGGGCCGTAGTTTGAGGACCCCTGTTCTAAAATATCTTTATGCATAGAGAAAAGACTAGAAGGAGAGAAAACAAAATGTCAATGTGATTATCTGTATGTGAAATTTATATTTTTCTTTGTATATATTGTGATTTTTCTAAATTTCCTTAAAAAGAACGCCCCAAAAAAATATTAACAAAAAGTCACAAAAGAGATCACACATTATATTCTAATGCATTAAATTTCCTAAGAGTAACTTTTCAAAATAAAAAATAAATTATTCACAGCTCTCAGATTTAAGAGATCAACCGAAGGACTTATATGCATGCATATAAGCTTAACCAATGGACACAAGACACTGGGGGAGGTGGGTGAGGGCATGTGCCAAGGAATAGGGGAGGCCGGGGGAAAGTCAATGGGGAAAAAAAGGAGACATATGTACTACTATTTGTAATACTTTAAACAATAAAATAAAATTTTAAAAAGTCACAAAAGAGATCACACATTATATTCTAATGCACTAAATTTCCTAAAAGCAACTTTTCAAAATAAAAAACAAATTATTCACAGCTCTCAGATTTCCCACTGTCTTCCAGATGATAGGTTACATAGGTTACATGAAATATGACACAATTTTGTGACTAAAGTTTCAATTTGTTTTCATCTTCAGAGGATTTTTTATACAATAGATTTGTTTTCAGTCAATTGGGACTCTAGGAATTTGCTTTTCTGTCCAAAAGTTTTATAAATGGATGTTTAAATTCGAAATGATCTTTCCTTCTGGATAGGACAAATGTCTTTTACAGAAGATATGGGAACACAGTAGCTATATTTCTAAAGCCTTAAACATGTAGCTCTGGCATGAAGAACCACAATAGCTATTACTTCTGTAGAGCTACTGACGTTCAAGGCTAAGTTAGGAGAACAAGGCTTCTAATGGGGGGTCTTTGTCCCTTAGTAAGGCATACTGTGGCTGGGCATTTTAAAATAAATGCAGTTTATTTTAAATTTGTTATTAAGTCTGGCTTGAAGTAAAAGTGAACACGCACACACACACACTTTTCTTTCCCCAGAAACAAATAAACGTCTGTATTTGTGAACCAAGTGACTGTCTTAGGTTTTGTTCCTGACCTATTAAGAGAAACCACAGGGGAAAAGAAAAAGACCTTATTTCCATTCTCAGTAGAATACATTTCTACCAGTCCTTATCACCCTGAGTCTCATGTTGAAAATAGTGGAATAGGTTAGGGAAGATATAACAAAAGATCTAGTGTCGAACCATATGACAATTTAGAAAACATTAATCTCATACTGACCTAGCCTGAGAAATAAATCCCATTTACCATTTTAAAGATTCATTTTATTTTTAATATGTAAGGTTAAAGAGGAAAACTTTTATTTTACTTAAAGCCATTTACAATACAGATGACAAAAGGAAACTAAAAAGAAAAAGTGATTGAATTTTAACCATCATGTTTGTGTATCACCCTAGCTGGTTTGGCTCAGTGGCTAGAGGATGGGCCAGCAGACTGAAAGGTCCCAGGTTCGATTCCGGTCAAGGGCATGTGTTTGCAGGCTCCATCCCCAGCCCTGATTTGGGTGCATGTGGGAGGCAACCAATTGGTGTGTCTCTCTCACATTGATGTTTCTCTCTGTGTGTCTCTCCCTCTCCCTTCCACTTTCTCTAAAATCAATGGAAAATAACCTCGAGTGAGGATTAAAAAAAAAGTTTGGATGTCTGGTCTTCTTGGCAGAAAAGTCTCTGGGGGTAATTTTGAGAAGAAAAAAACCCATTTTCTAAAAGCTGGAAAATATCAGTTTTAAATATGAAATTTCCTAAGTCTTGATGGTCTAGAACAGTGGTCGGCAAACTGTGGCTCACGAGCCACATGAGGCTCTTTGGCCCCTTGAGTGTGGCTCTTCCACAAAATATCACGTCCGGGCACCCATGTACAGTGCGATTGAAATTTCGTGGCCCATGCGCAGAAGTCGGTATTTTGTGGAAGAACCACACTCAAGGGGCCAAAGAGCCACATGTGGCTCGTGAGCCATAGTTTTCCAACCACTAGAATCATATTGCTGTTTCCTTGTAAAATCTTTCACACCCTTATTCAAAAACCTAGTGCCGACAGCCTGGTCAGGGAGAGCGATGGGATGCTCAACTGTAAGGTTGACCATATCTCATCTTGTCATTGTCTCCATCCGAAGCACAAAGCCAAGGCAAGTGAAAAAGAAAACCCCAATTTCCACATTAATTTTTATTTAGATATTCCATTCAAAAATTTAAGTTTGAAGTGTCTTGGCAACTTATAGTCCTTCTCATAATAATTTCATTTTCTTCATTCTACTTTTATGGTAGTATAAGCAGCCTGGAAGAAGGAGAAAGACCTAAGAGATAAACTATAGCCCAATTTTGTAGACTCAAAAGGTGCATGAGTTACCCAATGTTATGAGGGCTGAATAGGAACCCCTAAAGGAAGACCCCAAATTGGGTTCTCTTGGGTGCATGTGTCTAAAGTATTGATTCTCTCCTAAAAATACACATACACACAGAACTTCCAAATCTTCAAGTAGCTCTATATTAAGAATTAAAAGAAGCAAAAACTAAAAACCTGGTTATAGTTACTGGCTCAGTCATTTATCTACCATAAACTGGATTTCCTTCCTATTTAAATGTAACATTTCAATTGCACGAGTTCAGACACTTTGTATTCTGAACAATCCTAAATGTACAAATGCTTCAGAATCATGTGGTAAGTAGAAAAACTTGTCTTTGGCATATTAACATTAAATATTTCAATTTCTCCCTATGCAAGTTCATGAAATTCTATTGATTCTAAATGGAGTAAGAACTTGTTTGTGCAATACCAAATTGCCAAGAAATTCTGGCCCATGTGTTCTAAGATAGATGGAAGTTTGTACAACCAATGTGATTTCAGCAAAAACATAATTTTTAAATTAACAGAACTATAAATCATATAAAGAAGCTATTTATTTTAAAACTAAAATCAATAACAATAGTAATATGTATTCACTAAGTGATTATTATGTGCCAGACATTATATCTAGTATTTTACATACATTATCTCCTTTAATACTTCCAACTGTTTCTATGCTCATTTTATAGATGGAGGAACTAGGAAAAGTATGGAATTTGCCACAATAACAACCTACCAACTAGCAGACTTGAGATTTGAACCAGGCAGTCTTAACCACTCCTCCAACCAGATAGCATAGAACAGTTATGAGTAAATTAGAGAAGTATTCTTTTGTGTGAATTCAGTTCTCAGTTAAATGGACTGTATTTAACTGACAGCTGATAATGTGATTAGTGCCATACACACTTTTGGAAATGTTTCTTGCCAAGCATGGAAAAGTAAAATACCGGTGCTTGTTCTTCTGCTCCTGAGACTAATTTTCAAAAATTCCACTAATATGTTAAGATAGTAATAATGAAAAAAATTAATTGCATAATCAAATCATTAGGTTAAGAGTCTACACAGGCATGACCTACCAATTTTCCAAACTGATGGTAGAAACTAATGGGTTGATGGACTTTAACCATTGCATAAAAACAACCCAACATGCCCTTGTAAATCATTGTTGAACTCATTACTCATTACAGATTGTACGTCTCATTATCATGCCACATGCAAAATCTTGACAAGATTTGCCTGACATCCAAACCAACTCTTACAACTCAAACAGCATGTTTCTCTGGTGTGTCAGCCGCTGCAGGTGTTTTTCTATCACAATGAATAATTACATCAAACAAAGACAAGAAATAGTCTAAAGATGACAAAATCACACATCTGAAACCTGTATTTTCTACCTCTTGGGAAATTAAAATCTACAAGTATAGGGGCTTCAGTGCCCATGTCTTGGGGCCATTCCAGGTTTATAAAGAAAGATCTTTTCTTTGCAAGCCCAAAGATTGCACCAATACAGGAAATTAAACTATATTTATAGACTGGACACCAGCACACCAGCATGCTTTCTTAGCTCTCTGAATCTTGCAACAAAAACAAAAACACTAGCAATCAAACGTGTGAGCAAGAAATGACAAGTGTTTTGACAGCCTTAGAATACTTTGAGGTATTTTTAGCATGTTTCTGAGTTGTATTAGCTTAACCTGTAATAGAATATAAATGAGCCCATATGGCACAGATGTAATTATGTTCCATGGGAGAAATCCCTGTGGTAGGTTGGGGAGGAGGGACGGGGAGAAGGATACACAGACCCCATCCCCCCTCCACCCTCTCCCCCTCACCACATGTGCCTTCTGGAGGGCATGATTTACACATCATTTGCATTGAGAAGAATGCGAAGAAACACAATGCTAACAACACAGTACTGAAAAGGGCAATGGAAAGATTGGGGATCCCTAGGGGCGCTGCTCTCTGTGACTGACATCCAGTTAGGAGCAGAGGCAGCTTCCCCTCGGGATCGTGTGTGATGAAGCGATCTTTGATTATGTGGGCACAGCAATCATAAGGCGTAATTATTATTACTGCAAGAGAATGGGCAACACATCTCTGGGGAGAGCCTCTGTCACAGACACTTTGCTGGCGCACGCTGGAAGCAAATGTTCTCCCAAGGATCATTTTCATTCCAACCTGATATTTAGCTGAAGCTTCTCTGACTACCAGTCATGAAACATTAAATATAGATTAGAGCCAGAGAGATGTTGAAAGTTGAAATTCACCGGAGGTGCACGCCTGTGTCCTTGAGAAACAACCCCGAATGCTGTCCAGATGTTACAGCAGCAAGGCAGAAGGGTCCCAAGCTGCAAGGAGGCCACACTGAGCAGGGTGGCGGGTGTTTAGCATTCCACCGGCCTTCTGTTTGGTTTATTTGTACTACATTCATTTAGCAGAGAATCCTAACAGGCTGTGTAGTGGTAGATGTTGCAAAGTGTTCACTATCCCAAAAGAATGAAGAACTGCTTTTGTGCCAGGGAAGGGAGTCATTCAAAGCATGTAATCGATTTTCTACAGTTTCCAATTGTGATAAGACTTAAGGCCTAGCAACAGAAACATATGTTAGCAGTTTTGTCTGTGTCTCTCAATGAATCCACAATAAAGAGCACCCCCATAACTCGTAGATGGTTAACTTGCTTTGAACATCTCTGGATATTAACTGGCGCTGGAATTTGGAGTAAATCGGCCTGCTCTGGATCAGCTTGCTGGAGGGCAGGTGTGTGATGGGAACACCTCTTCCGTTTCCTCAATGAATTTCCAGTGCTGTGTTTCCTTGTGAGGCTCCCCCTGCTCCCCCATGCCCCCCATCTCACCCACTTCTGCAGAACATGCATAAGAGGTAGGCTCTTCTGTTATAAGTTAGAAGCACGTAACGGGCGTTATTCAGGGAAGACTCTTGCTCCCTAGAAATCCCACTAGTTGCCCTGTAGGCAAGAAATAGAGTTAGAGGAGATAAGATGGGTGGCAGGCAGAATAGGAAGTGAGACCCAGGAATTCCTCCCAGGTGCTGGCTTGGGAGAACAAAGGATTTTTAATTCCCACAGACCTTCAGAAACAGGAGGTACTGGTTAGTTCCTTGAGTCTTTCTGGAAGCAAAGAGTTGAATTAGATAATATGTTGATCCCCATTTCAACTCTAAGATTTTTACCATTCTATCAAACTAGCTACCAGGATTTCTAAATCTCTCCCTACTGAAAAAAAAAGTGTGTGTGTGTGTGTGTGTGTGTGTGTGTTTGTGTGTGTGTGTTTGTGTGTGTGTTGGGGCAGGGGGGAGGTGGTAGGGGGGAGAGACCAGAAGCTTTGTCTGAAGTTGCAAGAGTCACTGGGGGTCTCTCATCCTTGTGCTCCAGGGCCTAAGGTGATCGATCATTCATAGTCTGCAAGGCAAGTGCCCCAGGCTCTAGAGAGCAGGGAGGTACAGAGTGAGTCTTCCCTTTTAAACTTTCCTTCCCTAGCTCATGATTAGGCCCCTTCTGCAATGCTAATTCTTATATTTATACTGTTGGTGGAAATAGGTTTGTATTGAATAACTTTGAAGTCACATTAAACAAATATAATTCACCAAAAAGATGGGAAAAGCCAGTCCCTACCAATTTTCATCATTCTTTGTTCCACTTATATAAGAACCCTAGTAACTGGGCACAAACCTAACTTCAGGAATATTGCCATACTCCATCAATGGATAGCCCTTCCTATAGTAGTTCTAGGGTAAGGAAAAGGGATGGAATGGGAAATGTTTCCCAGCGAGAACTCCCTTTGCGTTGGATCATAAAACATAAAAAGGATTTTTCTGGATAAATAGGGTTGGGGGTGTGGGATGCTAAGGAGGGCATTCCTACAGTTGGAACGGCACGTGGAAAAGCATAGAAACTTGTATGCATATATGCATAACCCGTGGACACCGACAATGGGGTGGTGAGGGTGTGGGGGCGGGGATGGGAGCAGGCTGAAAGAGGTGAATGGGAGGAAAAGGAGGACCTATGTAATACTTTCAATAGTAAAGCTTTTTTAAAAAAGAAATAAAAGCACAGAAACTTGGAATTATACACTGTAAGAGAGCTGCAAATAGTCTGGTTTGGCTAGAAGTTAGATGTAAGAAAGTTGAAATGAGAAGCTGGACAGATAGATGGTGACCATCCTAAGGAGTTTTCCTGCCATTGAAGGTTTTGATTAGGTGGAGAAAGACTTGGGCAGAGGTGGTAAGTTACATGGTATTACCATTGTGGATATGGGAGAGGATGAGTTCTTGAACTAGAGCAGTAACTGTGGATAGAGAATAAAGAATGGATAGGAGAACAGTTAAGGTGGTGGGATCTACTGGATTCAGTGGCTTTGAGAATGTGAGGAATGAGGGAAAGGAGAAGTCTAGGATGACTTGCAGGTAGAGTGAGCAAACAATTTCCAATTCATTTAAATTTTATCTTCAAATTGATTAGCCATTTCCTCGTGTAGCAATTTTCTATTCTTGTGTTGATTTTTATTTGATTTTGGAGTTTCCTGGGTGCCTCCTCAGGGGCCAGTATAAAGGAGGCACCCAGAGGAAGGGGTGGGAAGATGGCTTCTGGACCGGGAGTCTCTAGATTACAGACAGCGGAAGAAAGGTGATTGAAATCCCTGATAATGTCTTTTGGGAAATATGGCAAAATGGATTAAAAGTCTTAATTACACCTTTTTACCGAACAGATTACACCTATAGGAATATATCCTAAGAAAAAGATCCAAACTGCTCAAGCTCTGTGCAAATGCTAACCACAACATTATTATAATGGGAAAAGATTACAAACGATCAATAACTGAGGCATAGTTATATAATTTTTCTAGAAGTAGTAGTTGACATAAGAGAACAAAATTAGAAGTATAAAAATTGGAAAGGAGGAAGCTAAATAATCATTATTTACAAATAAGATGAATGTCTTTGTGGAAAACCCCAAGAGAATCGATGAAAAAACTACTACAAATAATAAGAAAGTGTAATAAAATGACATATTTTAAGATCTGTAAAAAAAATGGTTCACAGTTTGAGTTAGAAAATATAATTGAATAAAAAGATCACATTTATCAAGGGAACATAAAATGATTGAATAAATAAAGAGATATATCCTAATTGAAAAAATTTAAATAACCTATTTGGGAAAGAAACAATCCAGGAGTATAAGAAATTCAATTCTCCCTAGGCCAACCTGTATATTTTGTGTTACCCAATAAAGATACTAGTAGGATTTTTGTTGCTGGTAATGTTTTTGGGATGTTTCTTTTTTTTTTTCTTGTTGAATAAGCAAAATGACTGTCAAAGTTCATGGGGGATGGAACTCAATAATAGTCTGGATGTTTTTATAAAATTTAAAAGTAATAAAGGGGGGGAGGGCTAGTCTTATCTGTCATAATGGTTTAGTAAGTAAAACCTTATGCACTGGTAATTAAGTACATGACCAGATCAATGAAAGAGATTGAGAGTCTAGAAATAGAACCGAACACACTCTGGAATTTAGCATATGATAATAGTCCAGCATTGGTCTGGTCTTAAATTCTAAGGAGATGATAGTCCCTTCAGAAGCAGACTTAAATTATTTCAAAGTTCAGTAGATTCCGAGTGAGTAATTATTTGCCTGTTGGGGAATATTATAATTTGGCTCCATTCTTTAAACAGTCAAGTGTGGAGCGTTTCTATACCATTGTTTTTGACAGTTGAGGTATATAATTAAATAGCTGTCTGTATTCCCCACATAACCTGACACCCAGTGAGCAGTATGTGTGTGACATTTTTGCGGAATGCAGGCATTCTTGGGTGCCCAGAGAAACAAAGCCATTGCATTATCATCTTTAGCAAAGGGTTTGATAGGTGAGGCATTTAAAACTTCTGGCTAAAATAAGGTTTGGGGATTATTAACGGATTTAATTTCTGCAAGCCAGCCCCATGACACATTACCATGGCTAGCTAAGCATTAACTAGATTTTCCATCCGTTTCCCATATTGTCGGGCTCAACCTTAACTTGTCAGCTTGGGCAAATCCCTTAACCCCTGTAAGCCTCAGTTTCTTCCTCTGTCAAATGAAGGGGTTAGGCGAATTGATCCCTCCAGATTCTTCTTACTCAAAGCTTCTGTTATTCTGGGCATCGCAGCCACTGAATTAAGCTGAGGGTGAAATGAAAGGAGAGGTGTGCTTAGCTAAAAACAGTGCAGACATTTTAGGAAAAGTGCTTACCAGATAGGAACACTGGTTTCCAAGCTTTCTTGAGCCTGCAATTCTGTGTTTTAAAAGAAAGAGCATGCATCCCAGTATTTGTAAATTATACACATTTATTGCTATGTATGTGTGTGTATGTTTATATGCATTAAGGTATACTGTAGTGCTATAGTGTGTTCATTTAAACACATCTAAAAATATAAAACTAAACAACCTAATATTTTCTTCCCATACCCATACAAAATGGATCATCTTGTGTATCCTCTAGAATTACTGGCTTAGAGACTAGTACTAGTTTACTCTTCAACTAGTAATTGTAATAGGAAGCAAACTTGTGGATGGAACCCAGAATGTTTTTCTATTTAATGACAGAAAGAAAAAAAAATACTGCTTTTCGGCTTGCCAGATGCCACCAATTAATTTGTGGTTGAGAGGCAGCCAAGTATAGTTAAAAAAAAAAAAATCCTTGACTCTAAAGTTAGAAAACCATGGTTTAAATGCCTATTCCCAGGCGCTTCTACCCCTCTCTGTATCTTAATTGTTTGTGCCTTTGTTTCTTCATGTATTAAATAGAGTTAATATTACATGTCCATATACCTCACAGAGTTCTTGTGATAGATGATATATTATAATATATATTAGATTATATAAGTAGATTACATATAATACGTAATTATTATTTACATTGCATCTACAGATGTGAAGTATAGGAATTATTATCACCAAATAAAATGCGCAAATAGTATAAATTTCAACCCAACTTAACCTTCTCCAACTGACCTGATTTTTACCTACAGAACTTAACCAAAGGGTCCCAGGTACTGTAGCTTCCATTAGGAAAAGGAACAGAACAATTCAATTGAAACTTGAGAATAATCTTGAGCTTCTCATCTTTGTAACACGGTTTATTCCCAGGTAGACAATAGATATTTTGGCAATAGATCCCTCCTACCTGTTCCGTGCTCTGGTGATCTCCGGGCCCCATGATCAAATTTACCTGCCATGTGGCCCATTCTCTCAGAACTTTGCTGTCTCCTCACAAAGAGAACTTATGCCTGTGCTGATGATATAAATGCCATTTACTGGTGACGGGTTAATGTAGGACCTCCAGCCCCCAGGCATTTGCATTTCCACAGAGAACTGATACTGAATACACAACGTATTAAATCAAAAGACTAGAGAACTAATAGTTGACTCATAAACAAGCTCCTGGAAGGTGAGTGTGGGGAGTGCATTTAACTTTAGCTGCTACCTCTGCCCTTGCCTATCTTGTCCCCAGTTTTTTCAGAACCCACCCACCGGCCCCCACAATCCCTTATCCAGCAGTGAAGTTCAGGCCTGAGCACAGGACAGCATTCTTAGCAACTGCCCTTCCCCACATCAGGTTGGACTGAGCACAAACCCTGTTACTGCTTCTCGGATCCGAGGTGCCTACTACTGGGCTCCTGCACTGTGCGCTGTTCCCAATCTTCCTGGATGCCACCTCCCTGTCTTTCTACTGGTGACCACTTGTTGTGTGTCGGGTTCTGTTGTTAGTGCTGTACATGTTTTAACTCATGCAATCCTTACAACAACCCTGTAACATTGAAATTATATATCAGAATGGATGCCAGCTAAATATCCATCCTGGCTACAGGCACTATTACTATCCCTGTTTTAAAGGTACAGAAATATTTTTTTTATTAAACAGTTATTTTTGAGCATCTACTATATGCCAGGTACTGTTATAGGGATACTCCTGTGGACAAAACACAAAAATTTGTACCCTCATAGTTCTTAGATTACTAGGAAGGTTAATAAAGAGAATTTTTAGAAAAACGCAGGGCCGGGATCTTAAGTCAAATCAAATAGTCACCTACTATCCTTTCTGGGCATTGACTTTTGCAGTCGATAGCTGCTTCTCAACTTCTGTAGAGTGATCAGACCTGGAGTCAGTGGACTAGCAGCCCATCTGCTATCTTATATCACATCAACTCCAGTGTTATGTGCACCTGTGTGGGCACTGGGGCGCCAAGTCACCAAGCATCATTTCTCTCACAGAGGTGTTGTTCAAGGAAGTGAGCTGGGACAAGGACTGAAAACTGCATAGTTCATCTGTACCAGACCTCTGGACGGAGGAAGAGTGCAATTTCAGACATTGAAACTTTATAAAAATTATAAAATCACTTGAAATAAAACAAGTATAATTTGAAATGGAAACTTCAAGCTACCTCAACTTAAAAAAGAAGCCAACTGCTCTTCATGAATGAGGAACAAAGTAAAGTAGGATCTTGCTGTCAGGGGGATTATATTTGTAAGACATTTCCTGCCATTAATATCTTGACAGTACTGATGGGTGTGGCCAGCTGGGGTGAGAAGCATTGTGTTTCTAAACTTGACCCCCCAGGGAGTTTAATATAAAAACATCCCTTTGGGCCTTCAAAGGCTACTGTCCCAGAAGGATCACAAAGCAGAGAGTAAAATCAAGTAACTAAAGTGGGGAATACCACAACTGCGGGGACAGTGTGACCATGCTAAGCAAGGTAGGATGCTTGGGGGTTGCCAGTGAGTGATGGACAATTGACAGACATATAATTTTACAGACATAATTTTCTAGACTATAATGTGGGGTCAGGAAGGGGGTTACTAGGGTCAGCATTATGCTTCTATCTTTGCCTTGTCATTCTTCTGAAACCTCATTCTCCTTACTTCATCTGATTTAAAAAATACATACTTAGGCTAAAACATCAACCCTTACAAAACTAGCAGAGTTGATAGTGACAGTTCCTCCTGGTGTTACTATCCTTTCCAGTTTTGTTTTGCATCTGTTGTCTCAGCATAATTATTAGTAGCACACGCCCTTTATTCTCAACGTCATTCCTGTTGGGATGACAAATTGCATGTTACCCGATTCATAACCCACACCCTAGACTTAACCATGGTTAATTCTCTCAGTCAAAATTCACCCTGACCCAGTAATTTCAGGAGCTGGGAAAGTTGTCTCATGGACTCAAGAACATGGTCCTCTCTCCTATGGTCTGATGCCCACCACTTCCCTCCTCCTGAGATGGGCTTCTGAAGCTTGCAGCATCCATGGCGACACTCCTGCAACCCCTCTGCTGCCCACACTGGCACTGGGCTACTTCCCTTTACAGTTGAAGCCAGTCGCTTCCACCTGCACTGATGGTGGGGTAATGCGATAGCTTTCGGAAGTGAACCAGGTGCACTCACATTGCCGCAGCTGCCAAGGAGCCAACGCTCTCAGCTCCACAGTCACCGTGAACTCTCTAATGCAATAGGGCACCCAGTTCGTGGTGCGCTTTGTCAGTGCAGTGGAGAAGTGTGCTACTACGGTCTTTTACAGATTTTAATGAAAACAGCACTTTTAGTGTCCATTTTCAGGCTGCCTTCCTGGTAGACTTTAGGTACAATTTCATGGGATCCATCCAAGGATGTAGTTGTAGAATCTCACTCCGGATGCTTCGTCACTAATCCTCCACCAACTTGGGGGGAATTGACTTAAATCTTAAGGTGAGTTGTTTCCAAGAGGTGCCTTGGTTCTCATTAAAACAAATTTTGCCGGTGTCCTAGTTATTCAGGCATTTTTTAATCATAGTGTGATCTTATTTGCCATACACAGTCATTTCTTAATCTATTGATATCCTTAGTTCATATATATATATATATATATATATATATATATATATAAATAAATATTAAGAGGGAAAAGGAGAGGGAGAGAGAGAAACATCAATGATGACAATCATTGATCGGCTGCCTCCTGCATGCCCCCTACTGGGGATTGAGCCCCTAACCTGGGCATGTGCCCTGACCAGAATCAGACTGGTGACCTTCTGGTTTATGGGTCAACACTCAACCACTGAGCCACACCAGTTGGGCAGTTCCAGTTTTCTTTACCTTTTGCCTAATTTGTTTTCTTCCCTCTTCCAAATTTTCTTGACAGTTTTCCAAATCCTGTGGGTTTTTAATTAGTGTAATGTTTGTTTATGTTCTTAATTCTTGTTCTTCATTTTATAATTTTTTATGGTGGTAGAAGAAAGTATGAGGGAAATATCTCTCTTGTAGAATGACATCTTTTCCATTGTAAATTTCTAGAGAACAGGACCATGTCGTAGCCCAGACTCAGTCAGGAGCATGTGAATCCATGATGACTGCTGTTCTGATTCAGAAAATAAAGCTCAGGGTTTATAATAAATCCTTCATATCATGCACTTTGGGGCAGAGCATAAATATAAGTGTCAAGACATCAAAAAATATTGGGTGGGTTCAGGAAATATAGAAATGTTTTCTTTTTCATGGCAGCCAGTAGCTAGCTAAAAAAGAAGAGAGCAAGCATGAGCAATATTTTTTCTCTTCGGCATCTGCTAACAGAAAACCTACTTTTTATCAGGGCTGCTTATGTGAATGTATGTTCGGAAGAGAATCATATTTGAAAAACTTTAGCTTTGGTAGTTTTCCACTTGGTACACTTTTCTGCCTTGATGTTCCAGAAGTTTCTCTCGTCAGTGAGCCAGAAGCTGGCTAGTGCATCCTGATGATGTATTCAAACATAAGAATTCAGTGTAAGGTCAACAGAAAGGCTCCCTCAGATCTGGAGGGAGCTCCTGCAGCCCGCCCGCACTCCTACAGACTGCAGCTCTCCGTTTCTTCAGGCCCTGGCTTAGCTTGCCAAATGGGACAAGTTAAGATAATTTTGAGCAGTCTTAAGTTGCACCGCAGTGCTTTGTGCGAAGGCACAGGAATTCTGTGCTAATTAGGAATATTTATATCATGGGGATATCTTACAGAGTGGAAATTTTAAAAACCAAATTATACTGACTTCTCATCACCACACTTTCCTTAGACTTCCCGCTGCGGGACCTCCCTTAGAGTGTGAGTGGCTTCCTATAAGATTTTTTACTACTTCGGGAACAAAACCCCTTGAATAGTGCCCAGTCCACTCAGTATTGCAGCCTAGAGTTACGTAGGGCAACAAATAAAAGTAAGTCTTGAAATCATTAAATTCCAAGTTAATGTTTTGTGTATGGATAAAATGTTAGATTCCATATTTTAGGAGGTTTTTAATGTTACTGAATATACATTCTTATTTGATCAGTTTATAATAAACCTGAAATAGTGTATCAGAGAAATCATTCGATTTGCTGACTGCCTTAACAGCCCCTCAGAGAATGTCTTGCTATTTTGAGACAGCATAGCCCCTCTTTTTAGTTACTGATCTAGTGGTGGAACCACATGAAAGAATATAGTATTTATACATATTATGTATTTGACCTAAAGTAGATTTGACTCAAAATTTTAGTCAGGCAACGTGCTAAGCTGTTGAAATGTTGAGTAAAACAGAGATGGTAGACTAGTAAAGAAGAAGCAATTATTCAAATGATTACTTGAAAGGTGGCAAGTTCTACGATAATAAATGTGCAGGGTGCTACGAGCATGCCCAGTGGGGACACATACCTGGGCCTATGGAGGTCAGGGAGACATATCAGCAGAGGACACATATATTAAATGATGGCATATTTTTCCACAACTATGTAAAACTTTGGTGGGAGGTGGAGGAGAAGAGAAATGTGATGTTTTAGAGTCTTAAATCAGAAGAACAACCAAAATTTCCCAATAAATGATTAAACGTACTGGATATTTCCTTCCCGTGGCACAAAGTACATAATTACACTGAAAAGGCAAGTGCACATATTTCACTTTATCCCTGATACACAGATGACATCAAATTGGTCCACAGAGCAGCTATGACCTGTGACAGAATTAAACCTGAAGTTGACCATTTGAGTCTGGCGAGAGAAAATTATCTTTTTCTGCAGAAAACAAGATTACGTTGATCAGGGATGCAAATAAAGGCTTCCAGTTAGATCAGAAAGTGGAAGCTGAGGGAAACCTGGTTTCCAGAGCAGATGGGTTAAAATCTGAGAAAATTTTTTTTTAATTCTGGGAGTCATTTTTATTTTTTATTGAATTTATTGGGGTGACATAGGTTAATAAAATTATACAGGTTTCAGGTATACAATTCTATGTCATCTGTATACTGTGTTTACCACCCAAAGTCAAGTCTCTTTCCATCATGATTTACTCCCCCTTTACCCTCTTCTACCTCCATACTGTTTTCTGTGTCCATGGGTCTTCCTTTTTTTTTTCCTTAATCCCTTTACCCTTCACACCCAGCTCTCAAACCCCACCCCTCTGACAAGAGAGAGGGAGAAAGAAAGAAACATTGATGTGAGAGAGATACATCAATTAGTTGCCTCCAGCAGGTGCCCTGACCCAGACCTGGGATGGAACCTATAACCCAGGTAAATGCCCTTGACCAGAATCAAACCTAAGACCCTTCAGTCTGTGGGGCGGTGCTCTAACCACTGAGCACTCTGACCAGGGCACTTCCTTTTGTCACCATTGAATTAATTTCAAAATATTGAAAAAAGCAAAGTGCAAATCAAAACCACAGTAAGACACCATTTCACACTCATGGAAATGGCTATAAGAAAAAAAAGAATAACAGTGTTAAAGAGGATGTGAAGAAATCAGAACCCTCATACATTGTTGGTGGGGGTGAAAAAAGGTGAGACCACTTTGGAAAACAGCTTAGTAGCTCCTCAAAAAATTAAACATAGAGTTGCCATATGACCTAGAATGACTCTTAAGTGAAAACATATTTTCACACAAACACTTGTACACAAATGTACATAACAGCATTATTCATAATAGTACAAAGTGGAAACAACCCAAGTTGAAGAACAGATAAGCAAAATGTAGTAAATCCATACAGTGGAATATTATTCAGCCAGAAGAAGTGAAGTGAATGAACTTAGAAATCATGCTAGGTAATAACCAGATCCAAAAGCCACATGTATGATTTAATTTATATGAAGTACCCAGAATGAGCAAGTCTATATTGACAGAAAATAGATTAGTATTTGCCAGGGGACTAGGGGGAGGAAAGAATAAGGAGTGTCTGCTAATGGGTTGGGGTTGGTTTCTTTTCCAACCCCAATATATTTGATAAAATATTCTGGAATTAGGTAGTGGTGAGGTTGTATAACTTTGTGAAATTCCAAAAACCACAGAACTTTACACTACTTAAAAGGCTGACTTTTATGGTATGTGAATTATCTCTCTCTCTTTTTTTTAAAGGAAGTTTAGTTGGGGCCAGCGGAATGTGTGGGAGATAGATCAATTTCATTTTCCTACAAAGGACTTTATTGATTATCACCTCAACCATCTCACTTAATTCAGGTACATTCTGTTGTAACTTTCTTTTAAAACCTTATCAAATTTGTTTTCCTTAGCCTTAGAATTTATACAATTTGTTATTTGAAAGGAATAACTGCCAAATGACTATATCCTTTTTCTTTTTAGTCATGAACTGTGTGTCCTTTGAATGAAGTATTAAAACTATCAGTAATTAATTAGATCTAATAAATGTTTTGTTTTGAAATTCAATATCTGTCTTTACTTAGATCATAAAAATATTCTAATAATAAAATATTCTAATATTCTTCATATTTCCTAGCTAGGGACTCGCATGGCGTTCACTCTACCTGGAGGAGGTATTTCTTCCCAGGATATTCCCAGCACCAAGGGAGAGGCTGCCTGAAAGTTTCCAATCTCCGTTAAGTTCTATAGAATAAAATTACTTCATTCTAAGAAGATGTGACAGTCCTCTCCTTTGTACTGTGATTATTCTTTCCTAAGAAAGCAAAGCAAGTTCTTAACATGCTTAAGACAACATGAGTTTAGATGTCTTAGATTTGTTTTGTTTTTGTTTTTATCTTGTAAAGTCAGCTGGGATGTATGTTAGTCCTGTTTTACTCACATTTCTCGTAACCTGGATTAATTGATGTGAACAACAATAATGGTGCTTTGAAGCACTCGGGTTCCACCGTGGAAACGATCACATTTCTTAGTTCATGAATGAGCTGCTCTTTCATAGGCTTTGTTTATGGAAATAGAGTATCACCTTGATTAGTGAATTCCCTGGGAAGGAGGGGCCTTCTAAGAAGTCAGCTGCATGAAAAACCTAAACAAACAGAATCAGAAAGGATGGGACGCTGAGCTGCCTGAGTGAGAAGCCTCCGTGCTCAGCTTCTGCCAATGGCTGCCCCACTGAAGGCAAACAGACCCACCCTGGGGAGACAGGATTCTTTTGAAGACCCTCTTCTACCTGCCCATCAGGCCTTCACTTGCTGCACTGTCCCCCCTCTCTGTATCTCTGTCAGGAGTTGCATCTAAGCAAGAGAGAATCATATTCTTCCCCTTCCTTACCCAGTGATCCGTGAACTGATTTTACTCTGAAAGTCTTCTAAGGGATAACTCTGGGCAGACCACTCAATGGCCTTGGAGAGAGGCCTGTTGAGCACACCAGGCTGGTCCTGACTTAAATCTTTAGGGACAAAGACAACGCAGGCAGGACAAGTCTGTTTTCTATAGAAATGAGTTCTAAAGAGCTAGTTATTGTAGTTTTCAGGCCCTGAGTTCAGTGAAATTTGCACAAGTCTTTTTATGAGGAGGCTTGCAGGTGGGAGGAAGGGCGAGGGGCCTGTCTTGAAGTTGTGTTTGCTAAACTTCACACAAACTTGAGAAACATCAGTTGTCCCTCTCAAAACCTACAGGACAGGCTGGGGGAGCAGAGGATCCTGCCCTCACTTCGACTCTTGGGTATCTTGTCACCAGTTTCATCCAAGATCACCCTGTCCCCACTTGGGTCTGTTAGCGTGTTCCTTCTCTAAGCCATTTCTCTTCCTATCAGTCCTTTCTCCATTTCTTTAACTTGTTCTAACCCAGGGTTTCAAAGACTATCTCAAGAACTTCAAGCATCAGATTCATCAGAAGGGAAGTTCCTGAATCTTTCCCCGGCTCACAAAATCTGCATTTCTGGAAATGAGGTCAGAGATCCTCATATTTAATGAGTTCCTTGAGTGATTCTTATGCACAATTTTAAGAATTCCTAGGAACCCTTTGCCACCTCTGACAAATAATGTATATTTTGAGGATCATCTGGTTTTATTTTAGTTAGCATTGAAAGAGTTTTCATTATAATTTCCCCCATCGGAGACCTTCAAACACACCCTACACCTCATACATTAACTCACTGGGCTCTAATAAAGCTCTATATTATTAAAGCTTAGCTTCTTACTTATAGAACCTTTACTGCGTTCAAGTGACCTCTGGTCTGTTACTGAATTATCCCTACTTGGGGAAAAAAAAGCTATAGGAAGTATAAGTTATGTAAAATTTTAAAAGAAGATAAATGATAGTAGTATTAAGTACTTTGTGTATGTTAATAAATTACTGAGCTCTAAAAATAGTGCTGTATTTGTGTAATCCCTCCAAGTTAAGATGCTTACAAATAATGCATATTTGGAAATAGCTTTGAAATTCTGAAATCCTTCTTGAATAGTTGCTGAAAAAGGAGTAAATTTTTCAGACAGATTTATACATATATGGAAGGGAAAATATAATTTTAGACATAATGGTCTAGATAGAAAAAAATCTTGCTGTTGGTTTCTAGTGTAGACTAAAAATTACATTTTAGAGAACATTTTCAGGGATGCATTTGTAGTGCTAGAGAATTTTCTTCTCCCAGAATGTCAACATAACATTTTAAACTAGGGCACACGTATTTGTTACCTGGATTTACATAAAACGCAAATTCAGGCAAGCAAAAAAAATTTTTTTTGACAAAACATTGAAATTGAAGATCATGAGAAAAAAGTTTTTCTCTATGACCATGATGGTAACTTCATGAAGAATTAAAATCTACAATCTTATCCAGAAACACAGGTACAATTAATAGAGATGAGATGAATTGTGTCCACTATCTCTCACATCTAGCCCATCACCAAAGGCAAAAATACAGTAACTTGACAGATATCTTCCTGATGAAAATCATGCAGTTATATCATCTGTAGTAAAATAAAAGTAGTGGGATTACATGTGTTCACTTGGGAGAAGAGGGTTGACATTAGTCAATCACCATCTTTTCTGACCTATTTCTGGGACAGACACAAAACATGAATCTAGAGCAGTGGTTCTCAACCTTGGCTGCACATTATAATCACCTGGGAATCTTTTTAAAATCCTGATTTCTGGGCCTCATCCTCTGGAAATTCTGTTTCTTTGTTATGGGATGAGGCCACAACATTAGTAAGAAACAGAATTTTAAAAAGATTCCCAGGTGATTCTAATGTGCAGCCAAGTTTGAGAACCACTGACCTAGAGGGATATGTATTGAAATCACATATAAGGATATGTAGCAAGGAAGAGGAAGAAAGATGACATCTAGAATATACAGAAATCCAGTAGAGTTAGAGGACTAGAACTGATTTATAAACTGCTAAGCAGAAAAGGGGGGAAGGGAGAGGGGAAATCAATGAGGAACTGACTATTGATAGAAACATACTTTGAGAGAATGAAATGGAGGACAGAAGTAATTTAGGGAGCCAGTTTACAAAATATGGAATTGTAAAGAATGAGAATGTCCTGGGAATACTTCTAAAAAGAAAGCTCTTCTAGCTATTCCCAACAGCTAAACAGAGATGTGGCAGTTGGAATACTGGTCCTCCAAAGATGGCCTCTAACCCTTGGACCCTTAATCTGTATGGATCTAATCATATGCGGTCTTAAAAGCAGGGGACCATTCCCTGGGAGAGAGAATCAGACTTGAACCAGGATTGCTGGCTTTAAACATGGGGGAAGGGTGCCATGACCTAGGGCAGGGGTGGGCAACCCCTGGCACGCGTGATCCGACCAGTGTTTTGGTTTCATCCACATACGCTTGTGAATCTTTGTTCTCAGTGATGAATTTTGTTAAGTCTCGTAATAGGAGTAGCCTGACAGATGAAAGTAGTAGCTCATGCATATCTCTGAAGGTCACGAAGTATAAACCTGATGTAAAATCTCTGTCATCAGTGATGCAGCAGCAAAAGTCCCACTGATAATATCAAACGGAGTCATAAAGTTTTCTGACTATCAGTGTACATGTATACATTAAAAAATAAATGTATTTTTCATCATCATACTATGTTTTTGTCGCTCAGATGAATTTTATTATTTCTTCAAGGTTCTTCACATACGTACACCTTAAGAGATATCAAGTAGGCGTAACATGTTCTCAAAAAATTAGGGTTGGCACGCAGAAGAATTTTGAGTCAGAGATTTTGCTGGTTTTGGCACGCACTCACAAAAAGTTTGCCCACCCCTGACCTAGGGGGCAACTTCTAGAAGCTGGAAAAGGCAGGGAAATGGATTCTCTCCCAGATCCTTCAGAAAGGAACACAGCCATACAACACTTGATTGTAGCCCAATGAAACCAATGTTAGACTTCCCACTATAGGCCAGTAAGACAATAAATTTGTGTTTTTCAGGTTTGTGGTAATTTATTACAACAGCAATAGAAAATCAATACATTAGACCATGGGGGTGACCAAGGCACCAAATGCCTAGCTACTCTTTCTATATAATAAAATGATAAAATGGCCAATCAACTGCTTTGATATAAGCCCTCAATCTTGCTTCATGCATTAAAATATATTCAGTATGTTTCATTAGTACCAAAGGAACATTTACATAATACTATTGAATAAACTCCCTTTGGCAATATAGTCAACAAGGACAAACAAAGGACTCCTTCAATTCTTCCATTAGTTATCATTGCAGTGAGGAGCACGTTTCTAAAAAGAAATTATGATTCTCTTCCTGGTCATGATTTGGAATGGCCTCAAAGGGCTGTTGCCATGTTACCCAAGTGTATAACTTACCAATTAGGTTAGAATTGTTAGCAGCTGGAAAGAAATTGAATTTGAAACGGTGTAGCCAAAATGGGCATGACTGCATAGAAATGCACTTACACTTTAAAAGCAATATCACTGCCAGGACTGGTTTGGCTCAGTGGATAGAGCGTTGGCCTGCGGACTGAAAGGTCCCGGGTTCGATTCCGGTCAAGGGCATGTACCTGGGTTGCGGGCACATCCCCCCGTGGGAGATGTGCAGGAGGCAGCTGGTCGATGTTTCTCTCCCATCGATGTTTCTAACTATCTATCTCTCTCCCTTCCTCTCTGTAAAAAATCAATAAAATATATTTTAAAAAAAAAAAAAAAAAAAAAAAAAAAAAAAAAAAAAAAAAAAAAAATAAAAGCAATATCACTAGTTAGCATACAGAACATTATTTGTGTCATTTAACATTAAGGCTGCCCATTAACTTAATCTTTTATCTGAATAAGTCTTGTAAAATATGCTTAGCCTGAAAAAACGGACTCATGAAAAATATGGCATTAGTTTGCATGATACCTTTTCAATTTCCATCATTCATAATGGTGAGTAGAAGAAGGAAAAGAAGGGAGAGGAAATTATGAGAGATAAGACAAGAGGGGTGGTAAAGAATTGGTAGAAGAGGAAGAGAGAAAAAAAATATACAGGGAGGAGCACTAAAATTTGTAGAAAACTCTCTAGTGCTAAAAATACCATTATATACTTTATTTCTTTGATCCTCCCAACAGTCAATTTAGTAAAACATTGTTATTATTACTATTTTAAGTAAAGGGATTTTGAGGCTAAGAGCTAGTTGGGATTCAAGGCAGGTCTTATAAGTCCAACATTCTTTCCAAAATGACATTCAACTTCTCTGTTGCCAGTTCCCTATTATCTTAAATTGATTATTTTTTTTAAAGGAGAATGAGGAAAGAAGGCGATATTTCCAGTCCAGGGTTATGGCCCTATTCAAGAGATATTTCCGTTCAACTACTCTACTCAACTCCACAAGGACTAGCCCCAGGAAAGAATAGCTGACTTTGGTTTTTAGTAAATCCCTTTCTTCTTTATCTGCTCGTCCCTCCCTCCCCCCCAATGCCAAATGACACATGCCCTAGCTTCTTCTCTCATCTACCCCAACTCATCAATGAGCAAAATGGACAAACACAGCTCCTGGGAGAGCTGCGCCACTCTGTGAGGGCTCTCAATCCAGAGTGTCTGCCTATGAATTTGCCACATTTGGATCTAGAACATCTTCTTAGTCCTCCTACACCTCTGACCCTAAAACTCTCCTGTAGCAGAATTCTTGCCCCAAATCAGCCCTCTTTAACAAGGGCCTTCTTTCTTCTAACTAGGACCGATCTCTCTTAAAGGGTGCAGTAGCTGCCCTGCAGAAGAATTTATTACATTTAACAGGAGTCTCATCAAAACTGGGAAAATCCTAGGTGTGCTCAAGACAACCCAAGTATAGAGACAAAGACAGAGGCTGGGGCCAGGAAAACTGCAGGAAGGTCCCCAGTCACCTTGGGTCCCTTTAGCTAGAACATCCTTTTCTAAAAGTTGGGGGAAGTGGGGCAGTTAGAGTTGAGAAGGAGACTTTGAGATGTTTCCATCTCCTCAATTAGCTCAATGTGAATGATAATGAAAACCCCTCACATTTGTACAGAGCTTCACTGTTTATAAAAGGGCTTTCTCATCTATTATTTCATTAGGGTCTTCCTTTGACTCATGAAATCCTGTGGGTCCGATTCCCCCAAAGTACCTTAACCTGATTTCCCAGGTCAATACTGGAATCCAGGTTTTCTGGCTCCCTGGCCAGAGTTCTTCCTTAGCACCATAACACCCCCCGATGCTGCAGGGAAATGTGTAAACGAAAATGAAAATATGGAATATGAACTATAATAGCATTATACTAACAGATACTTTAAGAAAATTTTCAATAAATTTGTTTAATGCTATTTACAGATTTATTTCCACTGAAATTATTTCATTTACATCCCTGTCTACATTTAAATAATAAAATCAGGTTTATATTATTGACAGTTATGGGCTGAATGTTTGCTTCGTATGTTGAAGTCCTAACTCACAATGTGATGGAATTTAGAGGTGAGGCCTTGGGGAAATAATGAGGCTTAGGTTCAGTCATAACTATTAGACCCTCATGATGGAATTAGCATATTTACTCTAAGAGAAATCTCTCTCTCTTTCTCCATCCTCATGGGAGCAAACCATAACAAGGTGGCTGTCTATAAGCCAACAAGCAGGATTAGAAACCGCGTCTGCTGACAACTTGATCTTGGACTTCCCAGGTCTCCAAAATATGAGAAATAAATGTCAGTTGTTTAAACTTCCCAGCCTATGATATATTGTTATAGCAGCCCAAGAAGACAAAGCTATTGACAGCTATGCAATATCATCAGGCTATTCGTCAATTTAAAATGAAATTTGCAGGTCAAAAATAAAGCCCGTGCTGTAGGCACCATAAATTCATATTTTTCCTCAATTCTATTTTATAAAGTTAATATATTTTGTGATTTTAAAAATGTATTTTTCACAATTTTAAGTATTCCTCTAGAGCAGGGTTTTTCAACTTCGGCACTTTGGATCAGATAATTCTTCATTTTCAGGGGCTGTCCTTTGCATTGTAGCTTCCCTGGACTCTACTCACTAAATGGCCATGGTAACCCCACCCCCAGGCATGTCAATCAAAAATGTGTTAAATATAGCCAAATGAGAATCACAGCTCTAGAGTCTAATTAATGTATAGGTACCTCCTGAAATAATTACATTATCTGCACATCTTTTTTATTCCTTTGCATTGAATTTAACTAAAAGATAGCAAATAAAGTGTTTTGTTTCTACAACAAAGGCAGTGAAATTTTATATGCATTTCCAAGAAGGATGGCAGGAATGGATACATAAGAAAAATGACAGGAATGGACAGGTAAGAAGAATGACAAGAAGGATGAACTTAGCATAGAAAGGGTGGAAAATTCTGACTGAAGAGTTTCATACAGATAGAAATGTGAAGGCTATGGAGTGCTTGGTCCACCTACTATATTCAACAATTATCGTAGAATTCTAAACTTATCTACTTCTTTTTTCTTTCCTGTAGATAGAACTTTCCATTTTGGGGAAAGTATGGGTGCTAAGCCTACTCACCTCTGAGAAAAAGTATCTGCTGATAACTAGCTATTTGGAGTAATCCCTGCTTAAGTTTGTAATCTCATTTTAGTGGACTGCATTATTATACAGGGAAATAAATATAAGCATACACAAAAACCTAACAGTTTCTCACAATTTGATAAACTGCAACATCAATTAAAAAAATAAAATAAAACAAAAAAACCCCAACTCTATGCATTACAAAGGGATACTTTTGAGTCTTTTATAAAAATACCTCCTTAACCTGATTCCATGAGTAATGAAATACAGATTCCTGTATCTCCTATTTCTTCAAGAAGCAGAAGGCTCAAGGCAGCATGGCCAAGATATCAATGTGGTTTGTTCTTGTGTACCTTCATGTTCCACTCAGCTTCTGTTGATTGGTCCTGACTGTGAAGATCAGTTACAAAGGGTTGGTTTCATTGGCTTTTCATCTGGTAATAAAAAAGACTAATACTACAGTGGAATATTTTTAATGCTAGACCAATCACCAACCAGAATCTTTTGCTCTATCTTGGGAGCACAACTTAATCCATGGAATAGGGATGACCCACCATCCCAGTTTGCCCAGGATTTTCCTGGTTTTACTACTGCAAGTCCCACATCCCAAGAAACCCCTAGGCCCTGGGCAAATGTGGAGAGTGGGTCCCCCTATCTGAGTTGAGTCTTTGACAGAACATTTACTGAAGTTAACTTTTAGAAAGTGTTTTCCAAGAGTTTGAAATACAAGGTCAAGAATAGTCTCAAAATCTACCTTTAAAGAAAAAATCCTCATAACAATCAAGTGGCACCTGGCATTTGGAATATGCATTAAACTAGCCTGTATGACTTCCATGTATTTGCTGCTACATTTGGGAAGATGAGCATTTCCAAGGGCAAGAGAACAATCTGTCTCAGAGCCCTTCACTGAAGCAAGGACACACTGCCAACTTGAAAGGAAATAAAGGCTATACTTTGTCTATGGGGGGATTCTGCAGTTATTCCCCAGCAAATTTAATTCAAACAGGTATTGAGATCTGAAACATGGAGATACCCACAAATAAGAAGACATTTGGTTTTTAAAAAGAAAAGAAACCCAGGCCACAGAGAACTCCCCCAAAGGAGCAATAGTGCTTCCATTTCATGTTAATCACTATATTCCTATGAACATGTTTTGAAAGTCAATACTATGAATGAAATTTCTTGAGATCTTCTTTATATGAAATATGCATATTAGACATTTTAAAACTTAAAAATTGTCTTCAAGGAA
Organism: Myotis yumanensis; assembly: GCF_028538775.1. Taxonomy (NCBI): domain Eukaryota; kingdom Metazoa; phylum Chordata; class Mammalia; order Chiroptera; family Vespertilionidae; genus Myotis; species Myotis yumanensis. The sequence continues at coordinate 46,185,679 of NW_027223760.1, read as the reverse complement.
GTAAATTTTATTTAAAAAATAGAATGCATGTGTAAAATGTGCAAATCAATGCTTTACAATTAAACTCAATGTAAAGGAATAAATCAGTGTGCAACTTTGCTTTTAGAATTATGAGTTATACAAATATGCCAGTCAACTAGTGTATTAATAATCCCTTTAGAAAAATGCAGTGTTACTTAATTTTATCACCCCCAAATATGCCTCTTTAAAATATCACCATCTTAATATAAAATGATTTAGAGAATCTCTATTGGAAAATGTTATCTTATTTTTTCAAGCAATTTAAGAATCTTCTCAACTTATAAAACTAATGGTAACCTTCAGAATATTTATTACATGTTCATTATAGGATATACTTATAGCTATACTTGAGCCTATCCGCTGCATGAGAAAGATTTCTTTGATTTGACCTGTTATTAGGGTCCCAAATCAACTTGTAACCAAAGGAAGTGTTATTTTATTTGAACAGGAACTTGATTTTATAACAGAATTGAGACACTTGTCACCACAAGTCATAAAACTGAATAAAATTAGTCTTGACTCTATTTGCTTTTTAATCACCAGGTTCCAAATAAGCTCCCCTTTGTCACTATACTTAATATATCCATTGTCAAAAGGTATGACCAAGGTGAACAGAAATAGTTAAGCCCCAAAAGTTTAAGGGAATTCTGAGTCATGATTGAAGCTCAAGTACAGTTTTTGAACTATTGGTATCTGCCAATAGTTCAAAATATAGATGTAAATCTTAGGAGTCACCAACTTTACCTTGTTTGGCACTTCCCTTGTAAGACCCTCATTTCAAATGTAAGGGCCTTAAGATAAAAGCCTTGAATTTCAGGTAGTGTTGCAATTTCTTTCTAATAATGTAACTGCAGAGTTCTTACATAGTCCATATCTAATTTTGGCTCCTGCAGGTTAATCTTGCAAGATTTTGAAATTAGTATATTCTGTGAAGTATTCAATAACTATATGACTAGTGTCCACCCTAATACATAGGTAATGAGCACATTTTGATTCTTATCTCTCAGGTCCGTTACACAGAATATTATAATCAGAAATGTCAGAGATACCCAGTGTCATACCACTGGTTTCAATTAACTGCATGTACATTACATAAAATGTGGCCTACAGCCAATAGATGGATTAGAAAGCAATAAAAGCTAGAGGAGCTGAAGTTGAACCCAAATACACACACTGAAAATATGGCATCTTTAAAAAAAACAATAGTGTACCAAGATTGAAACATGATATCAGGGAAAGTGATTGGAAACCATCCAGGTCCTGAAATGGTTTATGGTTTAGGCATATTTTTTTTTCTTAATTGGCCACCAACTCTTCACTGTGGTCTCCTTTCCTAGTTAAATACTGGACTTCAGAAATGATGCAACTACAGGAAGGCTTCAGTGGTCACTGGAGACAAAAGGACCAAATCTGTAAACTCAGGCTGACAAATGACTACCCCAGACAAACTGAAATATCTGGTCCAGCTGTTTTGCATATGTTTGATACTTGCTGGCTTTGAGATTAAAAATATGACTTTCTGCCCCCACAAAGTTCAAGTTAAAAATGCCTTTAAAAAAATAGAGCACCAGAATGCTTTCATACTATGTTTAAAAGCTGAATCAAGCACACGGTGAGGGGGAAAATTGATTCCCATTGATAGGCAAACCAAACCATCTGAAAATAGGGTTTATCATGGAAACAGCAAGTTAATGGTACCAAACTCCCAGTAGCTTTACAATTTTGGAGGCAAGTCTTATTTTGCCACCAGTATTGGAAGAAACAAGAAACAAAATAATATACTGGTTTTCTATATTCTACATAATTTAAAATAAGTTATTTTCTAAACACACACAAAAAAAAGCTTGGTGCCATCTTAAAAATGTCTTTTAAAGCTATTTAAATCCAGCATTGTAAAACCTTTCTGCATCAAATTTGTAGTTACATTATTTTAAGGACACCCACAATAAGAATGCTTTATATTTATTCCTTGGATAGAGAAAAATAATCTTACTCCTTTTTCCCCAGAAATTATCTGATTGAATTATCTTGTGAAGAGACATATTTTGATTTGGTATAAGAATTGCTATTTTTTGTGTTTATACAATAAAACCTTTTCAGATTTTACTATATTAATGTAACAAAGAAAAAAGAACATAAAATAGCATCTTGGAACTTAAAACAGAATGCTATATTTTCAATTAGATTGAACTTTTTCATTTACCTTGAAATAATGACATAAGACAATAGCCTTATAACCATGAGAGTAACTCTATTGTATCAGTGATCTTCATTTTAGCCCCTTGCCATTTTATCACACCACTTGTTTTCATGGAAAATTTAATAAAGATATTTTTAATCTGTAAAGGAATAAGGTATTTAAGGTATTTAAGGTTTCCCATCTGGCATTTTCTCTTTCTCATAACCTTATTTCCACATTGTAAAATGTGTAAGTAAACTTTGCATCTCTATTTTATACAGATTAATATATATATATATATATATATATATATATATACACACACACACATATATATATGTGTGTGTGTGTATGTGTAAGTAGATATGTACATATATATATTCTACATATATGCATGTATATAAATTCTAAGACTATACCAACTAGATAATGCCTCTGAAGAAGGTTCCTTAAACAATATAAAAATGGAGTCTTCAGAAGCAAACAACAAAACAACCTTATACAACCAACTGCTGTTTAAAATGCTTATACACACGGTCAGTTAACCATTTATAGAATACCTGTTTATGGTTTTGGAATATCCAAGATTATGGAAAATATAAGACAATACCTCATAAAAACTGTGATAAAGGTGATGGCTGATGATTTCAAAATAAACCTCCATATTATAAAAAATCATGTAAACTTACCCCTTGAAACAAAAAAAAGGTTTAATGTTAAAATTAGAGTTCTCTTTTTAATAATTTTCTTTGAGTAAAGAAAGAATGTTCAAACTTCTCTTTTATATTGTTACTGTCCTGCAAGCAGATCTTTTCTAGGGACTTCACAATGTCAATCACAATGCAAGTACGATAAGTCTTTGGAAGGATGGGTATGAAGGTTTAAAGGTAGGCTTTTTCATTGAATTCCTGAATTTATATACTGTGGGACTGGCCATGAGACACTATAAGATGTAAAGATAGTTTGTAGTTTAGACAGTTTCAACGCTATTATTTTCAGGCACAAAAACCATATAATTTTGTACAAAACTTTGATTTTTTTATTTGCGAAATTAAAAATATGGTATAATATATATATATAAACTTCTATTCCTCTATAAATATAGATGATTTTGTGATAGTGAACAGAATAAATGCATACCAAATTCAAAGACCATTGTCATTTTAGGGTATGACAGACATAAATTTAGGTCCCAAGTACCGGCATTTTGATAAACTCTTAAAGTTTATAATACAACCAGGAGGATTGCTTGTCTCATCTTTTCCACAGAGAACTAAAGTGAATATTTTAAATGGCTTTGAAAGATTTACATTTGATACATTTCTGTAAATCCAAAAAGGAGCATACAGGATTTAATGCAGCAGACCTGCACAGTTTCCCTTTAGCATGCATGCCCATATTTTGTTAATTTCAGGAGCTAATCCCATCAATTATTCCACCTCCTTTACCTCTGGGACTCTTACCAGGTTGTTATTAATGATGTGGATTGTTCCTCCCTCAGAATGTGTTGCTGAATAAGAACCAGAATATGTCCAAAGTACAACTTTTACATTTTAAAGTTTCTGATATATGTCTAATTATTATTTGATTAAAAAAATCAGAAAGTAGCACTTCATTTTGAGGAAGTCCATTACACTGAAATCTCCTTCAAGTTTTCATATTCAGTTTATGTCCTGCAGTCCTGTTAAGGAAAGCAAAGATCAATTCCTCGACAAAGCTTTCCAGGTGACCTCAACATTTCCATTTCACAGAACGCTAAAATCTAAACCCGGACTGTCTCAGTCCTACAGGCAGGTTGCCAGGCATCAGTATACAATTAGAATGAACATTTTATAACCCCCATCTTCAGTCCCTCCCAACCCACGCAGAGCCTCATGCCTCTTCCCAAATCTCAGTAACCACATCTTTCCATGACGCTGGCCAAACTCATACCAGGTTTTAGACACTAGAGAATGAAATGAGCTCATCCCCCAAAAATTAGACTTTAAAAAGTTTGGCATTGGTTATCCCACTCGCCCTCTAACCGACTTAGGTGGAAGGAGGGAGTGTCTGGGCGTTGGAGGCCGGTGCAGAGGAAGTCTGGGACTGCCGGCAACCACAGACGTGGGCCTCCTTGAAGCGAGGGGGAAGGTTCTCAACAGTGAAAAAGTCAGCTTCCGGGAGTCAAAGGGGCAGACCTGGGAAATCTGGCCCCGACAAGGGAAGACTTGAAAGCTTTAAGAAGTTCAGTACCTTAAGATCTCCAAACTCAAGCAAAAAGAGGAAGGGAGGGAGCAGAACAAGGGGGTGGGAAGTGGCCCGGACCTGCAGCCCAAGATGCACCCCACCCACCCGGCGGCAGGGCGGCAGGAGGGGCGGCGCACGCGAACCAGCGGGAGCACCCGGCGGGAGCGCTCTGTTTTTATCTCTGTAGTACTCCGAAAAGGGCAAGGAGGAAAAGCTTCAAATGGTCAAACCGCCCTAAGTAATTCAAATTGAAACAAACAAACAAAGAAAAAAAAGGAAAGAAAAGAAAAGGTAAAGAAATCGCGTGATCAGTCGTCACTTAAATACAAATATACTTACAAAAATCTTACACAGGCTATTTACAATCATAAAAGCGCACAGTCCTGGTACCGGGGAGAGAGGTCGGTCCATCCCCCCTCGGGCAGTTGGGCCCTGGAGTCCGTTTGCACCCAGGGACGGAAGCTTTTGCAGGAGCTATGGTGTTCAAAAGAAGCCTGCGAAAGTGTCTAGTGAGGAAGCATAGAGCAGCCGGGGTTGGCCAGGATTCCATGGGGAAAGGTTTTTGGAAAGGTAGCTGGGCCCGGGCCGAGGGCTGGGAACTGGGCTGAGCGAGCCCCCAGGTCTCAGACGGTGGTCTCCCCCTGTTTGCTGTTGGTGAGTCTCGTGTAAAACTTCCTCCAGGAGTTAAGGGTCTTGCCAGACCAGATCCAGAAGCCTGACGTGATGCCCACGATCAGCGTCATAAGATACTTGATCATGAAGACTGTGAAGTCAGGGCTCATGGGCGGGTGCGGCGGGGGTCCTCCGCCGGCCTGGAGATGGGGGCAGGGGATGGCATAGCTCTTGCAGCTCTGGGCCACCCAGCTGCGCTCCCACTGGTCCCGGAAGGCCTGCTCGTAGAAGTAGCAGGCGATGACGATGGTGGCCGGCACCGTGTAAAGCACGCTGAAGACGCCGATGCGCACCATGAGCTTCTCCAGTTTCTCGGTCTTGGTGCCATCGTGCTTCATGATGGTGCGAATGCGGAAGAGCGACACGAAGCCGGCCAGCAGAAAGGACGTGCCGATGAACAGGTACACGAAGAGAGGCGCCAGCACGAAGCCACGCAGCGCGTCCACATTGTTGAGCCCCACGAAGCACACCCCGCTCAGCACGTCGCCATCCACCTGGCCCAGCGCCAGGATGGTGATGGTCTTGATGGCCGGCACGGCCCAGGCGGCCAGGTGAAAATATTGCGAGTTGGCCTCGATGGCTTCGTGGCCCCACTTCATGCCGGCCGCCAGGAACCAGGTGAGCGACAGGATCACCCACCAGATGGAGCTGGCCATGCTGAAGAAGTAGAGCATCATGAAGAGGATGGTGCAGCCCTCTTTCTTGGTGCCCTGCGCCACGGTGCGCGCCCCGTCCTCGGAGAACTTGTCGTTACACACCACCCGGTCCTCCAGCAGGAAGCCGGCGATGTAGGCCACGGCCACCGCCGTGTAGCAGCCCGACAGGAAGATGATGGGCCGCTCGGGGTAGCTGAAGCGCCGCATGTCCACCAGGTACGTGAGCACCGTGAAGAGGGTGGAGGCGCAGCACAGCACCGACCAGATGCCGATCCAGGTGCGCGAGAAGCGCAGCTCCTCGGGCCCGAAGTACATGAGCCCGTACACCTTGGTCGGCTCGCAGGGCGCGCCGCAGTCCTTCTCCCCCAGAAAGTGGTAGTTGAGGTAGGAAGGCACCTTGAGGGCGCGCGGGCAGGAGAACTTGCCTCGCTCCGACGCGCCGGCGCCCCCCGGGTAGCCGCCGCCGCGGTGCCCCCCACCGCCGTGCTGGGGGTTGCTGGTCCAGAACTCCGGCAGCAGCGAGGGCGTCGGCGTGCCCTTGTCCGAAGTGTTCTGGCCCACGCACAGCTCGCCCGCGCCGTGCACGGGGAACTTCTCGCACTTGAGCGTGTCCGGCCACTGGAAGCCGAACTTGTTCATGAGCGCCTCGCAGCCCTGGCGCGCGCGCTCGCAGAGCGAGCGGCAGGGCGGCAGCGCCTGCTCCAGCACCGTGCACACCGGCGCGTACATGGAGCACAAGAAGAACTTGAGCTCGGCCGAGCACTGCACCTTCACCAGCGGGTAGAACTGGTGCACCTCGAGGCCCGCGTCCTCCTGGTTCGTGTGGCCCAGCAGGTTGGGCATAATGGTCTGGTTGTACGCGATGTCCGTGCACAGCGGGATGGAGATGGGCTGGCAGTAGCCGTGGTCCGGGATGGAGATGCCCCGCTCGCCGTTGTATTGCTGCCCGCTCTGTTGCTGCTGAGGCGGCGGCGGCGGGGGCTGCTGACCTGGCCCGGGCCCCTGGCCCGCCGCCTGCGCCCGGACCCCAAGCAGCAGCGGAGCTTCCAGCAGCCAGAGCAGCAGCAGTAGCCAGCGCGCCAAGCGCCCGGAGCCAGCTGGGGGGCGGCGGCGGCGGCGGCCTGAGTCCCAGCTCCCCTCTGCCACCGGCCCCGCCGGGAGCGCCCCGGCACAAAGTTCCAAGCTCCCGCCGCCGGCGGCCGGGGACTTCTTAGGCGCCTCCTCCTCAGCCATACTTTTTCAGCTCCTTTCTTGGCGCCGCTCGGCTGGGGTGGGTGGTGGCGCGGCGGGCGGCGGCTCCCCCTGCGGCCGGGGAGATCTCCTCCGCGCCGGTGCCCTCCGTCGAGCCCGAGCCGCGCTCGGCCCGCTTCCCCGTCTCCCGCTCTGCGCCCCGCAGCCGCCGCCGCCGCGGAAACTTGCGATTCATGAAGCGCGGGCGGCGGGGAGAGCCCGGGTGGCTCGGGCGCGCCGGGGTCGCGTCCCGCCTTCCTGGCCCTCGGCTGGTTGGCTCCCGGCTGGCGGCGCCGCGCTAGTGGCCGCGGCCGGGTAGAGCGCGCAACTCTCGGCAGCCCAGCGGCCTCGGCTCCCCCCAGCGCCTCCGCCTCCTTCTCCGCCGCCGCCGCCTGACCATTTGTGTCAATCCCTCAACTCGCTAGCTCTCCTCTCCCTCGCGCGCCCTCGGACCGGTTTCCAGGCGCCCCGCAGTCTGTCTTTCACCAGGAGGGAGGAGCCTTGAAACCGACACGGACCTGGAGGCTCAGGGACCGTCGCCCAATCGCCGCTCCGGCTTCCCGGCGCAAAGGGCGCCCGCCGCCTTCTTCCCCCAGTGAAAGTCGGCGGCGCGCGGGAGGAGGGGGAGGCGGGAGGCGGGAGGCGGGAGGCGGAGGAAGTAGTAGTGGCAGAGGCACCGCTCAGGCACAAAGAGTGGGTTTGCTGTGAAGCGGGACAGGCTCGGTTGCTTTTACTTTTAAGGAAGAAAGGGAGAGGACAAGTAGGAGAATGGTCCCATATGCTGCTGGAGATAATGAATAGGACTTGGCGGACCGCGGGACTTAGCTTTTCTTTTCTTTTATCCATTTTCATGTTTTTAAAATCCTGCTCTTAACGCTGGTGACAAACGGCAAACCGAGCGAGGCGCTCAGAACAGATGCCTTTGACTTAAGGAGCGCACGGCTTCCTTTGAGTTGATGTCTGTCGAGTTTTTGTGTAAAATATTACCCTAATAAACCCTGGAGCTCTCGGGCTGGGCTGGGCGGGCTTTGGATGCGCCATGTCCCCCCAAGAAGTTCTCGGATCGCTGTAAAAATGAAAACAAGCAAACAGCACACACACAAAAACAACAACAACAACAGCAAAAACTTGGATGGAATTTTAAAATTCAAGCCAGATGCGCCGCCTGCTACTATTCTTGTAGTCAAACTCCCTTTTCTCCTCTTTAATCAAGTCAGAAACAGAAGCAAAGGGAAACTACCCATTAAATATGCAGAGAGAAAAAAGTTGAGAACCCCCGGCCCCTGGCCCCCAGCTTCCTCGCAGCCCGGGATCCCAGAGGTGGCTCCGAGCTGGGCTGGCGGCCAGCCTGGGCCCTGGAAAGCTACTGGGAGCCTCCCAAAGCCCGGGACGCCCATGGCTCTTGAGGGAACTTCTGGGAGTGTCAGGCCCAGGCCAGTTAGGTGCCAGGGGCTGGGCTGCAGAGCTGGGGATGCCAGTTTGGAAAAAAAAAAAACACAAAAAACAAGTCTGAAAGCTAAAAGCAGACTGCATATCCCCTTCCTCATTTCAAACAACACAATCCATCTCAGCTGACTTAGATTCTTGTTTTCTGTGTAAGGTTTTTTGTGCCCGCCCACCACCCCCCAAGTGGTTTAACTACATGACTCAGTTTTATCAATCAAGTGCCATTGTATTATTAATCCTACCTAGGATTGTTGGCCTATGATTAGACTCTCTCAGGATACTTTTCTACCATTATTTTCTGGCTTTTGCTTATCCATTTATTTGTCTAAGTAGTTCTTACCAAGCACCTATTATGCTGTAAGCACTGTTAAGTAGAAGAGTACAGAGGTCAACAAGAGGTGGCCCAGCCTTACACAAGGGCAGAGTACTATGGGGACACAGACCTGTAGATGTTATTTGAGGGCCCATCTCAAGCTGAAGGAGCAGGTGGGAAGCAGCCAGGCTGTGGAAAGGGTAGGGAGGGTTCTGATGGAGAGGTGAATGGAAGGTGCAAAAGACAGGAGGAGCTCAGAAATGCTTACATTGCTCAAAGGGTGGGATGAGTGTGTGTGTGTGTGTGTGGGGGGGGGGGGGGGACGGGGGCAGGGTGGGTAAGAGTGGCTGATGTATTTTGGGGAAGTCAGGAGAAAGTTTTAGTCCATGCTAAAAAAGTTTGGGCTTAATTATACAGACAGACAATAGGGAGCTGCTGAAGGCCACTGCTCCCCCACATCAGCAAGGGATGGCTATAAGATGACTGTGAAAGAGGGAGCCAGGGGCACACTGTCACCAAAAAGGGTGAAGATTAGCCCACACATGAAGGTCACTACTTAAGATGGGTGTACTTGTTAGCTAGGACCTGGGTTTCAAGGTCTGGGCGGTTCTTAATGAATGCTATTCTTGCTAAATGCTAAAATATAGCACAGTATTTTGCAGATGCGGCTGTAACTGGATGAGCTCAACTAGAACCCAGCCAGGTAAGTGTAGTCAACTGCAAAGAAGGAATCGAAATGTAATTGACTAAATAGTATATATTTAGAGAGAAAAACTTGAGAACCCCCTTCAGAAAGACAGCTTCTCATTCTTTAATAGAACACCCCAGGTGGCAAACACCTTGAGTTTGGCAACATTACGTGAACTACGCATTAACAGGACACTGTGAATTTCATCACCATGCATGTTGGTGTCTCTAAAGAATGTGTAGTCATATCTTTACCTGTTAAAACAAAATACTGCTCCAGCTATTATATATATATATATATATATATATATATATATATATATATATTTGTTCTTCAAATATTCATAAGTTCAGTAAATGCATAAAATATATATTTGTTTTAAAGTGTTCCTGGCCCTGGCCGGGTGGCTCAGTAGGTTGGAGCATCATCCCATACACCAAGGACCAAAGCAGTTAAGTTGTTTGTCCAAGGTCCTACAGCCAGTAAGTGCCAGGGTAGGCTTTGTGCCTGACCAAAATCCATGGACTTCCATTGGGTGAACATGTCCATTCCTGAAAATTATAGGAGAAAAATTGGTTTTGGGGTGCAGGTCGTGGCAGTTCCTCAGTGTTTAACAGTTTTCTACACTTGGATAGAGATGGTAGGAGTATCAATGCTTGGGACTGACGAATTACACTAGCATTTTCCAAATTGTATTTTGTGAAATGCAATAGGTATTCTGTGAAATAAATTTGTTCAAATTAGTTTGGGAAGAGGCCATACTCTTTGTCCTTATTGGAGACTCATGTGCGTTTAATAAAATCTCTGAGAAGTGGTAAGGTAAAGAACCTTTTTAAACTTTATCTTACCTATTTCCTGCATTTGGAATATACCTATGCACTTGGGAAGCGCGCGCGCGCGCGCACACACACACACACACACACACACACACAATAAATATTTTGCTTGACACTCATGCACTATGGAATACAGTTTGAGAATTGCTGGATTAAACCTAACATCTTGAAACTAAACTTTTTAAGGTTGGACTCTCACTTCTGTATCACTTTTGTGTGTTTGGAATGAAAAGTGAGAACTTGATCTACTCTGCTTTGAGTTTCTAACTCTTCTCTTTCCTAGTGAAGGGTATTGCTGGGTTAGGGAGCTGATAGTGAGAGAGAAAGCTTGGACTATGCTATTCCCTCCCTAGGAGTCTATTATAGAGGTGCTTTAGGTGTACTAGTAACTCTGCCTGAGCTTTCAGCGTAGATCTCTACCTCATTTCTTCTTGAATTTCCAACCCAGGAATTTCTACATTAGCCAATTCTTGTCTTCCAAAACATCTGTATTCTTTGCTACAATTGTAAAACCTAATGTCTTTTCTTACTTCATTGTTACACAAATCTGTTCTTGACGTTGGTGAGAGAGTTCTTGGATTCATTTACATACATCTTTTAAAAATACATATTGCTTTCCTTAAAACAACTTATCAAAAGAGATTGTAAGTTTGATTATCTTGACTTTTATCTCACAGGCACTTCAGGCTGATTCATATCAAGATCCTAAACTAACTTATCTTTTGAGAGTCAGCTATAATTTGTTAGAATTTACATATTAAACATGGAAAGAGTCAAAGATTTAATATGGATGGGCATGTTCACTAGGTCTTAATATGAATCAGGATTACTTATACACAGATCTCAGAAAACACATTTAAAAAAATAGAAATATGAAAGGAAAAAATATCACCACCATCACTAAATTATCCTCAACAAGGTAGGGTAATAATTATCCAAAATTTTCTTGTAATTCAAAGGTTAACTAGAGAAGATTTTTGCTAAAGCTATTACTTAACCCTCAGTGCCTCAAAAAGACTACAGGTAAAGAACTATCTCATGACTCTGCTTTAATTACTTCTGTTGTTGTTATGCAATTGGAAATAGTATATATTATCTGGGAAACCTTTTGCAAAACATACAGGCATTTGTATTGGATTTAAAATATAGTCCTTCTGTGAGGCCCTGGGAAAGAAATATAGATGATCCCTTGTAAATTAAAACCTTATGTTTCATGAGCTTAAAGAGGCCTCTTTGATTGGCTAAGATATGAGGAACTGAGTTTGGAATCATTTTGGTGCAGAAAGAAGTTTTTAAGAGAACAAGTAAAATTTGTGCTTCTCTGAGTGAGCTTTTCTGCTCTACCATCTGCACGACTTGACATTGTTGTGTGTATGTATGAAGGAAATAAAGTTATACAGCTTTTAAAATCAGAGTCTGATTTTTTTTTTGTTTCTTGCTTTAACCCGAAATTCTCTGGCTGAAGGTAACATGGAAACCAACCCACAGTTTCTAAAGAACAGTACAAATTCTTCTTAAATCAATATCTTTGGAATTATGATTAAGAACAAATGAAACATACAACCAGGCTTTGCCATTTCGGATCTGACAACATTTCTTTGGCCAGGGTAACGAAAAACACCAGGTTATTTATACTTTACTAGACTTCTAAGGCTGAAGAGATCTTAACACTTCAAAGAAATTAAAAAAGAAAACAAGCCATTTTTTCCCTCTTAACGTTGTCATCAGACCTTAGTGTGTGGCTTCATCTTCACAATGGTGCTGATGAAGGTAGAAAGAAGATGATGCTGAGTTAACACACAGAAATGGAGGTTTAAGAAGTTGACTTGATCACACAGTTGGGGGAACCAGAATTCAAATGTAGTTACCACATGAATTAACACAGCAGCTCACCAGAGGAAACGAGATAAATTACACAGCTTTTGTAACTTAAAGAAAGTTTTTTAGGAAATGCAAAATTCTGCCTTGCTGTGAGACAGTTATTTGGATGTTTTAGTATAAAGGAGATCAAGCATCAAAGGAGATTGTCAGATGGCCATTTCTTATACCCACCCATGATATAATGATGCATCTTAGATGGGGGAAGGTGTTTCCGTAAGGAGGCAAAAAAAAAAAAAAAAAAAAAAAAGGACTCAATGCATAGCTTTCCTGTGATTCGATTTGGTCCAAGATGAACTTTTAGGGTAGTGATGGCGAACCTTTTGAGCTCAGCGTGTCAGCATTTTGAAAAACCCTAACTTAACTCTGGTGCCGTGTCACATATTAGAAATTTTTTGATATTTGCAACCATAGTAAAACAAAGATTTATATTTTTGATATTTATTTTATATACTTAAATGCCATTTAACAAAAAAAAAATCAACCAAAAAAATGAGTTCGCGTGTCACCTCTGACACACGTGTCATAGGTTCGCCATCACTGTTTTAGGGAATGTACTTCCATTCTTACATTTATTCTGTATTCTGGTCATTGGCATGTTCTTTGGGGCTGGGTTAAAGACACCATTTTTCTTTTATCATGATGAGTTTTCTGGCTTTACTAAGCCTAAATATCCTCACTTATCAAATTAGAATGATAATCTAATAGGCATTGTGTATCTTGCTGGCTTTAATACACTGTTATTCTGATCACAATAAAAAGTGCTTAGATTTAAACAAAATTATACAGGTTTCGGGTATACAATTCTACAACACATCATCTGTACACTGTATTGTGTGTTCACCACCCCAAGTCTCCATTTATTCCCCCATACCCTCCTCCACTTCTCCCTCCCACCCCTCCCTCTGGCAATCACCACACTGATGTCCATGAGGTGTTTTTTTTTTTCTCTTTTGCTCAATCCCTCCATTCCCTCCCAACTCCTCACCCCCTGCCCCCAAAGCTGTCAGTCTGCTTTCTATCCACCAGTCTGTCTCTATTTTGCTTGTTAGTTCATTAGATTTTGTCACCCCAATACATTCAATAAAAGGGAAAAATCCTATCTAAAAAAAGAGAACCATGGTAATTAGCGTATGACCGCTACCCTTCCCATTGGCTAATCAGGGTGATATGCAAATTAACTGCCAGCCAAGATGGCGGCCGGCAGCCAGGCAGCTGGAAGCGAACATGAGGCTTGCTTGCTTCAGTGAAGGAGGACTCCAACGTTCCCCGCCTGCCTTGCCGGCCTCTGAGCTGGCAGTTTGAAACATTGTAACAAATATAGGAGCTAAACAAAACCCCAGAAACCAGCTTTCAGCCAGCCGGGATCTCAGAGCTGGAGATGATACAGTGTTTCAATTATAGAACCGAAACAAACCAGATACCTGCTTTCAGCAGCAGAGGCCTTGGCCCAGAATAAAAAAAAAGAAAAAAAGGAGCAGTTGGGAGCTTCAGTCACCCACCAGCCTGAAAACGGCCCTCAGCCCCTCACCCAGACTGGCCAGGCACCCCAGTGGGGACCCCCACCCTGAAGGGTATGTGACCAGCTGCAAATAGCCATCATCCCCTCATCCAGGCTGGCCAGGCACTCCAGTGGGGACCCCCACCCTGATTCAGGGCACCCTTCAGGGCAAACCAGCCAGCCCCTACCCATGCACCAGGCCTCTATCCTATATAGTAAAAGGGTAATATGCCTCCCAGCACTGGGATCACCGTGACAGGAGGCAGCGCCCAAACCCCCTGATCGCCCTGCGGCTCTCTGTGTGACAGGGGGCGGGGCCACAACATCCCTATCCGCCCTGCTCTGTTCGTGACAAGGGAAGGCGCCCCAACCCCCTGATCAGCCCTGCTCTGTGCCTGATAGGAGGGAGCTCCCCAACCCCCTGATTGCCCTGCGGCTCTGTGTGTGACAGGGTGTGGCGCCCCAACCCCCCACCCCCCAGGCCCTGCTCTGTGTGTGACAGGGTAGAGCCATAACCTCCCCATCGGCCCTGCCCTGAGTGTGAGAGTGGTGGCGTCCCAACCCCCTGATCAGCCCTGCTCTGTGGGTGATAGAGGGCGGCACCCCAACCCCCTGATCGGCCCTGCTCTGTGCGTGACGGGGGGAGCTCCCCAACCCCCTGATGGGCCCTGCTCTGTGCATGATGGGGGGAGCTCCCCAACACCCCTGATGGGCCCTGCTCTGTGGGTGATAGAGGGCGGCACCGCAACCCCCTGATTGGCCCTGCTCTGTGCGTGACAGGGGGTGGTGCCACAACCTCCCCATCGACCCTGCCTTGAGTGTGACGGGGGCGGTGCCCCAACCCCCCAATTGGTCCTACCCTGAGCATGACTGAGGGTGGCATTGCAACCTCCCAATCCGCCCTGCTCTGTGCATGACAGGGGGCGGCGCCCCAACTCCCCAGTCGGCCTGCTCTGAGCCCGACCAGGGGCTGCACCTAGGGATTGGGCCTGCCCTCTGCCACCCGGGAGCAGGCCTAAGCCAGCAGGTAGTTATCTCCCGAGGGGTCCCAGACTGCGAGAGGGCACAGGACGGGCTGGGGGACCCCTCCTCCCCCTCCCCCCCGAGTGCACAAATTTTTGTGCACCGGGCCTCTAGTAAATAAATAAAATAAAGTCAGAATCTTAACCAGTAGGCAAGTGCATTTGATAATACTGCCTCAACACGTTAATTTTAGGAATCTGCAATAATGATCTGATAGGTTGGAGTGCAACTAGGATCTGTTCCAGGGGTGGGGAACATCCAGCCTGTGAAATCATTTGGTCTGGCCCTGCCAAGGCATTAGGGGTGAGTTAATTAAATGTTTGACCAAATACAGCAGGCTAATTTCTAAGTTGATCCTTTTGTACGGCCAGAGAATAATGTTATAAATATCCAAATGGCCTGTGGCAGAAAAAAGTTTCCCCACCCCTGGAAACAGAGAGCTTTTCTATTCAGCTTTCATTTCCCCTCAGTTCTCTCAAGAACAGAAGAGAAGGCTCTGTCTACCCTGGCTAGTGTGCTTCCCCTTGGGGCCTTGCCATTGTTTATATGGCATTCTATTTGTGCAGATCCTTCAGATTAACACAGGACTTTTAGCTTAGAAAGAAGAAAGTACAAACTTTGTCATCATTAAAAACTGATATGTGTTTGAAAAATATGCACACAGATCAAGCTTGGCTCTGCTGCTTCTGATATGGTTAATTTTCCCTTTCTCCAATTACTACCCCCAAGCCCATGATTTTCTAAATGTTCCATATATCTATGGTTATGTATGCCAAATTTTTGCCAAATCTAGTGTCATAAAATAATATTCTATTATGCTCACAGTTCATGGAGTCCGGAATATGGACAGGGACAGCAGGAATGACTTGGAACTCAGCTGGGTGGACTCCAGCAGCAACGGGGGTGACATCGGCAGTTAAGAACTAGAAAAGTTGGTGCTGGAGGGTCCACTTCCAAAATGCCTCCTCCTAGGCTGGGCTGTCACCCAGAGTGCTTGCCAGTGGCCTCTCCAGTGAGATGAGTCCCTGGCAGCTCAGTGTTCCAGCAAGCAAGGCAGAAGCTGCATGTTCTTCCAGGACCTTGCTTTGCAAGTCACAGAGTGTCACTGCCCACACAGTCAAGGTCAAAAAAGTCACAGACCTGATCAGATTCAAGTGAGGGAGGCATAGACACCACTCACCACTTCCAACGGAGCAGTGTCAAGGAATTTGTAGCAGTTTTTAAAAAACTGCCATACTAAACAATCTGAATTTATAATTTTATCTTTTATTACAGAGTTAAAGATAGTTATCATAATAACATGTGCTTGCTAATTCTCCCATTCATTTCATGAGGAATGCTCTATTTTATCTCCATTTCACAGAAGAGAGAGTGAGGCTCATGAAGAATAAGGAACTGGCCACACCCAAATGAACAGGACAATGGAGATTTGAACCAAGATTGTCTGGCTGTAGACCATAGGAGCTTAACCACTGGGTTATGTAATTTCTCCTTAGCTAACGACAGGGAGGCTGTTTAAGAACTGTTAAGCAAAATTTTAAAGCTACGGATCTTTACCAAATATTAAGAAATGTTTTAGATGAAATTGCTACTAAACAGATTTGATGGTCTCAGACCCACAGCAATTGAACAAAATGTCTCACCTCTACATAGACACCTGTGCATTGAAAGAGTCTTTTCCTAACAGGTTGGGACAGGCTTGAACTTGCGGAGCTGGAACCTTCCCCAAGAAGAATGAGGTGAGTCATGAGGCTTGAGGGTTAGTTACTGTATTGTGAATGTTGGGAAATCAGGCTTTCGTCTTTGACTCTAAGTTGGCTATCATTCCAAAGTTCAGAGATGTTTATGCATCCAGAATTGGGCTGCTATCAAGACATATTCCAATGAAAAGTAGTTGTTTCACTTTCAAGGCAATTAAAAAGTAGATAGTTAAAGCACAGAAATGCAAAGCTTCCATTTTTTAAACTCAGTTTTCATACATCTGACCAAGTTGTCTAGCAGGTTCATGTCCTACAAAAAAATACAAAAATGCAAAGAGACCCACCTCTGTGATGAATTAAAAACTTGTGTCCTACAAGTTCCCTACTTCTTACTAGAAAACCTTGGCATGCAGCTAAGATAGTGTAACCCTTGGGACACAAGCTTGGATGTGCTAATAGATTGGGGGTGACCCCAGAACTCTGTGGCTGTAGAATCATTGTGGATACTGAAATTTCAACCCTCTCAGCCCTATTTCCAGAGAATTGGAGTGGACAGAAAATTGGACCTCCTCTAGCCACTCATTTCCATCCGGCCCTGGCTACTCCCTGCTGCAAATGGCTGTCATGGCTGCTCTGACCTCACACACTGACCACAGGAGACTGCCAGCATTTTTCCTGTTGCACAGCTGTCTTCTCGCTAATCAGTGATGGGCCACACAGCCCTGCAGGGCCTACTGCTTCACGGAGCTACCATCCTCCTCTCCTGCCCAGCACATGTTTAAAGAGATTTTTCTGTCTATGGTAAGAAAGCGATTTCAGCTGATCTTGGCATCCAAAGGTAAACAGGAAATTCATACTTTAAGCTTTTTGCTATGGATAATGTAGGATATTTTTCAAAGGCTGAGCTTTGTGGTCCCCTCAGTGATTCAATCAAGGGTTGACATTCAAAGCATTTCTTACCAACTTGTAATCCAAACGCATGATGGTCCCTTAACCCTCCTGCCCAGACATAATGAAGTCTCATTCTTTCCTGGGTACTTCGGAAAGAGCTACATCAACCTTGTATTTCCATTTATTTATTCATTCAGCAAATATTTATGAAGCACCTATCATGTGCCAAATACTCTGCTTGGTGTTTAAGATATAATGCCAAACAAGGTACAACATCTCCCCTGTCTCCACAGAGCCTTCATTTTAGTACTGAAAAAGGAAACAGAACAAATACTTACACACGTCTTGTACATGTACGCATGAGTTCATTCTACTTGGTATACATTATGTTGTCTTTTTTTTTTTAATTCTCACCCTAGGATATTCTTCCATTGATTTTTAGAGAGAGTAGAAGGGAAAGTGAAAGACAGAGAGAAACATCGATGTGAGAGAAACACATTGATTGGTTGTCTTCTGCACTTACCCTGACCAGGGCCCTGATGGAGACATAGACACCACTTCCAATGGAGTAGTGTCAAGGAATTTGTAGCAGCTTTAAAAAAACTGCCATACTAACCAATTTGAATTTATAAAATAATTTTATCTTTTATTACAGGGTTAAAGATAGCTATCATAATAACATTTACTATGAGCTTGTTAATTCTTACATTCATTTCATGAAGAATGCTCTATTTTATCTCCATTTCACAGAAGAGAGAGTGAGGCTCAGGAACCGAGGTACGTGCCCTTGACCAGAATTGAACCAGGGATCCCTTCAGTCGGCAAGCTGACACTCTGTCCACTGAGCTAAATGGGCTAGGGCTTCTGTTGTCTTTGGGAATTATAGGCAAGTCTGTATAGCTTTATCAAAGAAAGGATTGCATGGGAAAGTCATAGAGGTGTCTAAGAAGATATAAGGAAGAGATAAACAGGTACAAGACTCAAATTAGCTCCACGTCTCTGGCAGAAGTTTATGGATCTTCCTTCTAACGTGCTTCACCAATGTGACTTAATTATCAATACTCCAAGTCTTTCAGCCCAACAGGGAATGCCTTTGGTCCATCTTGAGTGTAGTGTCTGCCCCTGGACTAATTGATCAGAGTCAGGGAAGCTGGTTTTTGTGTACAGACACGGCTGTGGGGGGTTAAGACCCCAGAGAAGAAGTAAGATAGCCTCTGGAAAATTAAACAGAAGTAGGAATTTCCCCAAGAGCTCTTGACCTAATTTTTGGAATGAAGCTAGAATCCCATTACCTAAAGGATGAAGAGGAATTAGTTGCGTCAACAGGAAAAATGTGGGGAGGAGAGAGAGGAGAGCGTTGTGATAAACAGGAATGGTTATCTGCAAAAACTCAGAGGTAAGAAAGAGTAAGACACAGTAGAGGACCCATGAGAAGTCTGGATTATGCCCAATAGCATCTCCTCATTCCAATGGACTGGACGTCTTATCTCCAGTCCCAGGTCTCTTTCATCAGCCCTCCCAGGAAGCCACTGAAACTCCTGGTGGCCAGTAAGGCATTGCCGTGTTCCTGGGCCAGGCATCCAGAGTAGGCTCTTCTCTATTGTTAGTAATAGAGCTAGTTGACACCTCTGACTTATGGTTGTTTTTGCCTTCCAGGTATACTCATCTTCTTTACAGAAATATATTGGCTTTCCTTTTTTAAATACAGGTTGATTAAAATTCACTTCACCTACTTTCTCTAGATTTATAAATATGCCACCTGATCTTTGTATCTACAAAACAGACCTATATAAATGCAGCAGAATTTTAAATAGTTTTTAAAACAGCTCTTGAATTTTAAGATTCTATCACATTAAATTTTCTAAGGCCAGAAATTGAGCTATTTTGTTTGGAGAAACAGCAGCTATTAGAAGTTACATATGATGATCTGACCCAGATTTATTAACACTTGAAAGAGTAATTCCTAATACTTATTGCAATAACTGTGATGATTTGAGCTGAGCCAATGTGGAGGTCTGCAGTGGATTAAAGATGACCACGAATTCCTTGTCATTCCTGCCATTAAGCGATGGAGTCTATTTCCCCTCCCCTTGTGTCTGGTTTGGTCTTGCGACTTGCTTTAACCGGTAGTATAATGTAGAGGACATGACAGTATGCCAGTTGCAGGTCTAAGCCCTCAAATGCAGGTGGTTTCTGCTTTCATGCTCTTGGAAGCCAGCTGCCATGCTGTGAAGAAGCTCTGGAACTACTGAATGATGAGCGGGAACACAGAAAGATCCTGGAGTTGAGTGTTATCTTGTGCATTCCAGCGGCAGCAATGCTCACAACTGAGTGCAGCTGCTGAGTGACCTCAATTTATACCTTGTGAGCAGAAGAATTGCCCAGCTGAGCCCAGTCAACCCACCGAATTATGAGACATAATACATTTTTATTGTTTTAAGTCATTAAGCTTTGGATGGTTTTTTACATAACCACCAAAGAGGTTCCATTTGAATTTCTTTTCCATTTCTTTAGGAGGCAGTGAATTTTCTGTTATTATTGGGGGTTTTGTTGTTTCTAGCTTTTTCATTTTACAACTACTTTTTAATTGTTTTACTAACAATTAATACCAAAAATCATATAGCAAAAGAAAAGACAATTTCTTCTCACCCTTTTCTTTGAGTCACCCAGTTCCACTCCCAGAGGCAACCGTTTTTGGTAGCTCCTTAGGTATTTAAATATAGGCCACATAAGGAAATTCTGTAGAGACAGCCTGAAACAAGGGAGATGGCTCTTCTTCAGACCTAGGGGTTCCCTTGACTTGGTGGTGGGCAGACTCTGGGCAAGCAGAGTACAAGTCCCAGGTTTGACAGAAGTGGCCACATGGGAGCTCATCTCTTTTCCATGACCCTGAACGTCGATTTCATGTTCTCTCAAACAGGAGGAGGGAGCGGAACATGGAAACCATTAAATGTTCTCAGGTGTCCCGACTATCTGCCACCTTAAGGAGGATTCCCTCTGACTTTTATTCCTTTAAATGTCTGGTTTTGGCAATGATATCACCAGAAGCTATTAAGTTTAATATGAGATGAGATCATTTATAGGGCTCATTCACACATGACACTGGACATACCTTGTTCCTGCAGCTCATTAGCCAGTGATTTTGGACAAGTTTATGTAACGACGCTGAGCCTCAGTTTTCTCATCTGTGAAATGGCTGTTATAAAAATAGCTTCCCTGATTATCTCACTGGGCAGTTGTGTAAGGATCTAAAGAGATAATGAACACGTATAACACTTTGAAAACACTCTCTAAACATAAGGTGTATTGCTTAAATCCCTGGCAAAGAATATCTTTGCTTACTATAAAAACTCATCCCAATCTTGGGCAAACTGGTGGGAGATTTTTCCCTTTCTTTTCCAAAGCAAAATGAAGAAAGGACTTCCTTTCTTCTCTCCTTTTGGGAAGTGTCATGTTGAACTCTGAATGGAATAGATTGATGATTTGCTGAACTTCTTTTGCCGTCCGTGCTAAAATACCAGCAGTCATCCATCGAGACTATAAGCACAGGCTGGGCCACCAGGATCATTGGCTAAATGGGAAGCTTCTGCCTGGAAGAGGTTAAGAGGATAACCACTGACAGGGAAAAGACTTTGACTGGCATGAGAAAGAGAGAAATAGTACATTTTCAAACAAACAGCCTTTAAAAGCTTGATGGATGCAGAATGTACTGGTTTAAAGATAAGAACCCAGCAACCAGATTGTATGGATTTGAATCCCGGCTCTGCCCCTTACCAGCTGTGGGAACTTAGGCAAGTGGTCTTTAGTTTCCTTCCCTAAACATTGAGTAATGTAATGGTACCTCCTCCATAGGGTCATTATGAGGTTTCAATGAGTTGATATTTATAGAGCACTTGGAACAGTGCCTGGCACATGCAAATGCTACATAAGTTACCTGGAGGATGGTAGTTAGTGTGCCAGACTCCAGCATTAGACCTCTATGTTTGTTTGCTAATTGGAGAAGGCACACCCCATTGATTGCACACTGCAAGGTTTAAAGAGCCTATGAATTTTCAGTCCTACGTGGAAGCATTTTCAAAGCCATTCCCCACATTTACTGTGAAATGAGTACACACAATACAGATACTTTAGACAACATCAAACCAGGTTGCAGATCTGGGATCTCAGATCTGGCAGCAGATTGGGCAATGCAGATAACCTCTCGACGCCTCAGCTGCTCTCTCTGTAGTAATGAAATTAAAAATGCTGGCTTCCCAAGGGTGTCATGAAGATGAAAATGAGATAAATTCTCAGTGCTTAACCAGAGAGGCGCCACCGAAACACAGATTGAAATTATTAACATCATCTCATATCCGTAAATGCCATTATCTTATTAAATGACCAAAGCCAATCTGAGAAGTTATAATGGTGGGGGCTTGGGTAGTTAGGAACATGGCACCAGACAGCTTGCTGTATGAAGGCTGTTGCGAAGGCGCCACCTGATTTGCTGTGTGAAAACTCACAAGTAGCACTAGCCCGTTTCCCCTGGGGCAACTCTAGTTGCAGAGCCCCAGCCCTTCCCACAGACTGTGCTGCTCTCTCAGGGTTCCCCTCTGTGACTCCTGAGCCTGACCAAGTCCACTGGAGTCTGGAGCTGGAAGATTTGGAGCGTGAGTTTCCTACCTGAAATTCAGTAGCCACATGGGCTCACAAAGCTTCCTAGAGTGGCTGAAGATTTGTGAGGAACCCATGATGTCAATCTCCTGCCTGTTCCATTTTCATTTGTCACCTCCGTGAGATAGACAGTAGGTGACAAATGCTCAGTGAGTAAATGAATAAACTGAGAGAGACAGAAAATCTTCCTATGACATTCTGCTACTCCTGGGGGAAAGAATATTCCAAGATGATGGGAGACATATAACTGATGATAAGCAAGGTGATTTCAGGTGGTACATAGATGAATATTATATGTAAACGTATATATGTATGTGTGTGTATAAAAGTTAAATATTAGGAAATAAAACCTGTGCATTCATGAATATTATTGCTTAGGACAAAGATAAAGTTGGTAGTTGAAAATGATAGTTGGCAAGAAGGAAAAAAAAAGGTCGCTTGACTTAAAGAAAAAGATTATGTCATTAATATTCATAGAAAATAATTATGCAGTTTTTATGGCAAAAAAGTCATGACTAAAGTTAAGGAAACACCATCTTAGGAGAAAGATAAGAGAGCCTTTGTTCCTTGGTTTCAAACTTAGATTCCAGGGAAGAATTTAGAGAACAGTGATTTCTTATATCTGGATTGATCGCCACTGTTTGTATAACATTTTTATAAGCTTTCGCTTATTTTCAGGTCACGCATAATTATTTCTGTTTAATAGATGAGGAGACAGACTTAGTGTCCTTGAAAAGTTGTGCAAGAGCAAGCTGGCAAGTGAATAAAAATCTGCAAATGTTGTAATACTGTTTAGGGAGAAGAACCATACGCACAGAGGTTTTTACACAGCAGAGAACTGTTTACTAAAACTAGGGGTCAGTCATTTAACTCCTTGGAAACCTGCAATGCTAATGGTGGTCCTGTTTCTCCAGGGTCTTTTCTCCTCCATGTGCTGAGCACAGGGCGGGGAGCCAAGGCCTTGAGGAGGATCAGCAGGCCTGTTATTTCAGGGAATTAAATCTGGACCTGGGTAACATAATGCTAGCCCAAGTCGGTCTTCCGACTGTTTTGCTTGAACAGTAGGGTGTTAAAAGACTTTTTAAAAAGCATGTTGCTAGTATTTAAGAATCTGGAAATTTCATATAAATATCTGGTGCCTGGCTTTGCCTAAAACCATGTGGAGGTCTGGCAGGACCAGGTCTTGGGTTCCTGCTTAGTTGGTCTCTGGTGGGGCCTATGTCCTCTCCAGGCTGGCACTGTCCCTTGCTGGACTCGCATCTCTTTCACTTTGGCTCTTTATAAAATTTCATAGGAAGAGTTCCCGTGTCTCTCAGTTAATCAACTTACTTGCTCTTTATTCACCATCTTTCACTTGGAGAGCCCAAGTGCAGAGAATGATGTGGAGAGATCAGCAACTCTTACAAGTGAACTCTCACTGGGGAGTGAGAAAATGAGTATGCGGACATTGGCCTGAAGTGTACAAAACACAAGTTGTGAGAACTCAACCATATTGTCATAGAACCAAATAAGATGAACTCATAGAGGCCCACACCAAGACACATTGTAATTAAAATGCCAAAACTTAAAGACAAAGAGAGAATTTTAAAAGTAGCAAGAGAAAAGCAGTTAGTTACCAACAAGGGAGCTCCCATAGCCTGTCAGCTGATTTCTCAACAGAAACTTTGCGGGCCACAAGGGTGTGGCAAGAATTATTCAAAGTGATGAAAAGCAAGGACCTACAACTAAGGTGACTCTATCTACCAAAGCTATCATGTAGAATTGAAGGTCAGATAAAGAGCTTCACAAACAAGAAAAAGCTAAAGTTCATCACCACCAAACCAGTATTAAAGAGTCTTCTTTAAGAAGAAAAAAAAAGATAAAAAATATGAACGATAAAATGGCAATAAATACATATCTATCAGCAATTGAATCTAAAAATCAAAATAAATGAACAAAGAATCTAATGAACAAAATAAACTGATGAATAAAATAGAACCAGAGGCTGGAAACATGGAACAGACTGATGAATCTCAGAGGAAAGGGGTGAGGGGGGGGGCAGGAAGAGATTAACCAAAGAATTTATATGCATCATGCATTACCCATGGACACAGAAAATAGGGTGGTGAAGGCCTGGGGTGGGACATGATCAGGGTGGAGAGGGGCAATGGGGAGGAAAGAGGGTGGGACATCTGTAATACTCTCAACAATGAAGAGTTAAAAAAATAATAAAATCTAAGATTTTATAAATTGATAAAGACATACATGTAGATACACATATACATACATGTAAAGGATACATATGTATGGATATAAATATGGATATAAGATATAATTGTTAATATTTGTCTGGGAAAAACATTATTGCCACAGAAAACGGAAAAGCTTTGTGTTCAAAGGGTTTAGAAAATAAATTCTCCTTCGACAGCGCTTATCCCCTTGGGATTTGTCATAAGAAGGAAGAAAGAATTTTCAAGAAATATCAGGTTGTCCTCTGGCATATTCCTACTTTGTTCTGAAACAATTTGAGCTCAGAAGCACATTTCATCAAGTATAGAAGTTATAGGTTTTACTAACTGTGAATAGAAGAGAAAAAAATGAGGTGCAGGGTTATATTTTAACCTTAAAAACGTAGATAGGAATTTAACAGAATTCTCCTTATTAAAGGATGATAATTTTGTGTTCATCCTTCATAATGAGACATTGTCAATATTAGAACTTTGGCCTAGTAGGGAGAAAATAAACAGGCAAAACTTTCAGGTAAAATATAGTTAATTTTATTTTATTTCTTCCCTATTTCTTTCTATAATACCTTCAAGATACCATCCCAACACTATTATCATAACTGAATATTTTACATAATGGAAAGCACAGGCACCTCAGATCTCCTTTTGCATGACAAATGCTTAATTAGAAAAATAATAGGGTGGAAATGAAATTAGTATTTACTATGACTGGAACAGAGACTTGTCCTGGAGAAGAAAATTTAGTTTTAATTCACCAAAGGCAAAAAAGAAAAAGAGAGAGAAAAAGAAAAGCAGGCAAGAAAGAAAAGAATCTTACAAGATGAATACTGAAAACAAATCAGAGACAAAAGCATATGGCTTGTGCCTATAATTGGGATGGAATCTCTCTCTTTCTCTCCCTCCCACCAAATACACACCACAAAGCCCACCACAATAATAAAAAAATATGATATTAAAGTTCTTAAATTGAAGAAGTCCTTTTTAATTGCTTAAAAAAAAGTCAGGCCCGCTAAATGTCCCATTTCCATCAGATTAGATAAAGTGTAGACCAAATTAGTGTATCGCCCAATTCTGCACTGCATTAGCAACCTAATTATAACTGTGAAGTAATTCAGTGTGGAACCACATATTAAAATATGGTAATTTCTGTGGTATGGTTTTTGAAGAAGTAGTTGTATTTTCCTGTGTCTTTTTGAGTTGTTGTTGGTGATTTGTTGCCTTTGGCCAGCGCAGCAGTTCTCAACCTGTGGGTCACGACCCCTTTGGGGGTTGAACGACCCTTTCACAGGGGTCGCCTAAATACAGCCTGCATATCAGATATTTACATTACAATTCATAACAGTAGCAACATTACAGTTACGAAGTAGCAACGAAAATAATTTTATGGTTGGGGGGTCACCACAACATGAGGAACGGTATTAAAGGGTCACGGCATTAGGAAGGTTGAGAACCGTTGCTTTAGTCCATCTGAGTCCTGCCTTTCCAAAGTTATCTAAAAATGTGCATGGGATGTACATAGTTTGTCAAAATTCTTTATTGGGAATATGTACAAAAAGTAAGCCTTACCTTATTTGTTAAAATGCAGGGCCATAGAATAATATGTCCACTTCACTCTATCACAGCTGATGTCATTGAAATTACTCGATAATAATTTATTCTGATTTTGTGTGTGTGTGGGGGGGGGGGGTTGCCTTTTTAAAAAATCAAGACAAATTTTAGAGAAGTTTCAGGTTAACAATAAAATTGAGAGGGAAATTTAGAAATTTCCCGTATACCTCCTGGCCCCACACATGCATAGTCTTCCCTGTTATCAACATGACTCAGCAGAATATTTTTTAAACAAGGATGAACCTATTTTGGAGCCAAAGTCCACAGTTTACATTACAGTTTACTCTATGGGTTGGACAAACGCATGACTCAGATCTATCATAATATCAGAATATTTTTACTGCCCTAAAAATCTCCTGTGCTCTGCCTATTCATCTGCCCACCCTTCCTGGCAACTACTGATCTTATCATTGTTTCCATAGTTTTGCCTTTTCCAGAATGTCATATAGTTGGAATCATACAGTATGCAGCCTTATCAAATTGGCTTCTTTTACTTAGTAATATGCATTTTCAGTTCTTTCATGTATTTTCATGGCTTGATAGTTCATTTCTTTTTGGTGCTAATATTGTACTGCCTGGATGTGATACCATTGTAATTAGCTAGGTACTAATAATAGGAAAGGAGAAAAAGAAAGGCTAGACATTATAAGTATGGCCCTCTGGGCAGACTCACCAGGAAGCTGCAACTTTACACTCCCTAGGGAACCACTGGTCCATTCCCTGAACACCATCTCGGCCAAAGACCATCCCTGCCACAGTAAAGTCAGGATGACATAGGGAAGGTGCTTGCTGCCAGTCAAACCTGGAAACAAAGATCATTGGCTAGAGAGGGCAGATCCCCTGCAAGCCCACAGAAATTTGGGGTTATATAATCTCAAGACAAAGGAATTATCTCTCTCTTGGCTCTTTGCTCTTTCGTTCCTCTGGTTTTGTTCCTGGCCCTGTTCCCTCCATAGCCATGTGGTCCTGTGGACCCCACACGCAATGGACTGATGGACTACAGCTGGGAACACAAACTAAGTTCGCCAAATGCCGGATTGGACTGTGTAGACATGGAACAGAAACTCTGGACACTGGCTTTAATCCTAGCCCTGCTGAAGACACAGCTGAACTTCTTTCTTGGTAGGATGGAGGGAAATGGGACCTTGGAAACCAAGGGGTTTGATTCCACAGAAATAAAGCTTTCTACAAGACCTCATGCTCCCATGCGAGTTTCAGAAAATTCTTTTTCTCATGATATCACAAGAAGCCCACTTCCCCCGGCAGCAGGTGGGGGCATGGAGAGCTCCCCACTGCTAATAGATGTATCACAGTTTATTTATTCATTCATCTGATATCTTGGTTGCTTCCAAGTTTTGGCAATTATGAGTAAAACTGCTATGAACATCTGTATGCAGATTGTGTTTACTTTTTGAAATTTTTACTTCTAGATCAACGACAAATTAAGATCACCAGATGGGAGAAGCTATTCAAATTATCAGCTATGAATTGTGTTGCCTTAAAAATGCTACACAGTAGGTCTTCAGCTTATTAAAATGCCTCAGAGATCTCTTTGTGTGTGTGCCCAATTCAACTTGTCACAGAGTTTGGACCAATTTTTAATTGGGAAAATTATAAAAAGAGGGCCCATCCCTGCCTCTTCTAAGTAAATAGAAAATTACACATAATTATCCTCTTGAATTCCACTTCTTTCTCTTCTAACTAAGGGGTCTGAGGTACATACTGTCTGACATCTATCACTTAGTGTCAAATCCAAAACAGAGAAAATGATATCACATACCAATCAAGGATCATCTGCACTGTGATAGCCAGATCAGTCATATCTCATGCTTGATCAGAACATCCAGCTTTCATACCACGTTTGAATGAGGATAGGGGGACCACAGGTTTTATTAAATAGGATTAAAATTGGAAATGATTTCAGTTCATTCATTCTTCCATTCAACATTTTTTTTTTTTTGCTAAGTGCCTACTGTTATAGTGGGCCTTTGGAGTCTAAAGCAAAATGAGATACAGTGTAGGGCGTGGGAGGGTAAGGTAAGCCCAGACAGATTTAAAGATACGAGATCAAAAGGAGCTCTGGAGCCTGAGCTGCAGGTGCAATGTTGGAAGAGGCGTCCAGTAGATGGAGCTACATGGAAAAGCTGTGGGAGGCCCCTTCCTTGCTGTCCCCATTGCCAATGCCCCAAATCAAGCCAACATCACTTCTTACCAGAACTACTGACCGCAAGGGCTTCTAACTGACCTCCCTGTCCCCAGTTCTAACCCCTCACATCCATCCTATTCACAGTTGCCTTACAAAATGCAACCAGGCCATTTCCCAACATTACTTATAATCCTTCAGCAGCTTGCCTTCACCTTGAAGACCGTGGCCGAGCTTATCAGCAAGGCATCACAATCTGGCCCTGCCTGCCTCTCTCCATGCTTCACCCCACATTCAGGTCCTGGCAACAGCAACTGCTTGTGTGCCTATCACATGAGAGCCTCGGAACTCCCCACTTCCACTCATCCTGTGCTTTAGACCCCTGGCTTGGCTGTGACACAGCTCTGGGTTTGACTGCAGGCCCTTCCACTTCCCAGCTCTGTGGCCTTGTGTGAGGAACTGTGACTCCTGAGCCTGTTTGAAATGTGGGCGTGATACTAAAGTCTTCTTCATAGGACACTACTGAGGGAACTAAATAATGCCTGTACAGTAAGTCCTCAATGTCATCGATGGGGTCTGTAACTTCAGCAAAATGACATATAATGAGACCAACTTTATTGTAGGCTACTTGACACAAACAAGAGTTAAGTTCCTACAGTATCTCATCAACTTTGTAACAAACTGATGTGGCATGAAATGATGTTATTTGAGGTCCTACTGTCTAACATGAAGTTCCTCATATACAGTAAGCTTTCAATGTATTTTACCTATTCCTACTAGTTTTCTTTTTTTCTTAAGACTTAACTCAGGCTTATTCTTCTCCAGGGAGTTTTCCCTGTATGCCTCCAGTTTCACAGGCTGTATCAGACATTTCTCTCAAGTGGTCCTTGTTACCCTGGGAATAGCTCCTGTCATACTGTGCTTGCAATTGAGCCTTACATTCAAATGATTGTTTCACACAGTCAGCCTCATGAGGGCGAGGACTATGTCATCATCGTCACCCTCAGACTCACGGTGTCTGGCCTCGTGACTTTGGTAAAACTGGTTTCATTATGTGTCGTTTTGCTTAAAGTTGCAAACCCCATTGACGCCATTAAGTGAGAACCTACGGCATATTCATTATTTAATTTAATTCCCACAACAGTGTCCTATGAAGCAGACTA
Organism: Myotis yumanensis; assembly: GCF_028538775.1. Taxonomy (NCBI): domain Eukaryota; kingdom Metazoa; phylum Chordata; class Mammalia; order Chiroptera; family Vespertilionidae; genus Myotis; species Myotis yumanensis. The sequence goes on along the minus strand of NW_027223760.1, from coordinate 46,156,627 downwards.
TAGTATCAGGGCCACACTTCAAAATGTCTCCCTCTGCTCCCTTTGGGAAGGAGGCCCCTGGGTTCATCCTGACTAGAGTTGGGAATTGGGGCAGGAAGTAGGGCAAATTCTCACAACAAACAACCACTGAAAAAACAACAGAACACCTTGGAAAATCATCAGAGCTTTCTCTACTTGCTTAAGATTTTCTTTTTATAATTATGAATTTTGTGGACAGAAAGGATGTCTTCTTTCAGGAGAGTGCCACATCGGAGAAATCATTTCAGTTCTGTGTCCTGTGTTACGGTGTGTAGTCCCAGATTTTGACTGGAAGGAAGAAAGAGAGATGCTCATGGGCCTTTGCAGGTGCTCGGGCTGAGCCCTGACCCCACAGAATGGGGCAGCAGGCTGAGAAAAGAAATGTGACATCAGCAGAGACAAGCCTTCCTTCTGCTCATGGATCACAAAATGGATGTGTGTCCTTGATGGGCAGGCCTAGTTTGGCATCTTACCCTACGTGACCAAGAGAAAACAAACAGAAAGCGAGTCGGACAGAAAGGCAAGAAGTTCTGAGGATTGCTTCATGGTTATTGTTACTAAGGAAACCAATTCTTTAGTATTCATGTGTTCAGCACACAGCCCCGCTGAATCTCTGAGGCTGAGGTGATATCACAGAATAGCACAAGGAATAAGAAGGGATGAAAACAGCCAAACAGATAAATATGGAAGCTGATTAAGAATATGTCAGTCATTTGGCCATCATCCGTGGTGTCTAGTGGCTTTAAAAATGACATCATTGTGGACATCTCATACTTTAAAAAGTGATCAGGAGCTCGTTCTCCTGCTGCATCTATACAATCATATTCACATACTATCCACACACTGGGGAGAAAGCTACCTGGAGGGGATGAAGGTCCTTGCAATCTGGGCTCATTTTGAGGAAATCATTATTGCGTGAAAGGGCCTCTGGAATTTATCTCTATCTGCTGTCCCTATTCCAGAAAGCCTTCCCCTGAGCATCTAAAGATAGAGGTGGCAAATGTATTGTTAAGGAGCTCAAGGACAACATTTTCTTTAGTGAGGATGGGAGCATTGTCCATAGTTGCTGAGCAGCCACCCCAAAGTATAAGAAGTCACAATTCCAAAAGGATACCCATAATCCTGCTGACCAACCTGTGTGGGAGCCGAGGTCTTCAGAATAGAAAGAGCGAAGTCAGGGAATATGGAACCTGAGCTGCTGGTCATTCTCTTAGTGAGAGAGCATCACCCCACAGCTTGCCCCAAATCATCAGAAGGATCAGTGAGTCTTGCAGTTCAGATTGTGGCCAATTAGCAAGTCTTCTAATGAGGATCTAAACAGGGGGCTAGCAAAGAATTCTTTCTTTCAGAGAGAAAGAATATAAACGGAAACATTTCTTAAGTAAAAACAGGTCTATGCCCCTTCATCTCTCATCTGCATGGCCAAGGGGAAACCACTGGGGATTCCTGGTTTGAAGATGCAAGTATCCACTGACCTAGGTCATCATGAACATCCCAGCACGTGGTCTCATCATTGACATGCTTTCTCATGTTCAACCCATCTTAACTGAGCACCATCTGCATTCAAAGCCCTCTGCTGGATGTGGTCAGAGATGTAAAAATGAGTATGATGCAGCCTCATAACTCAAAGAACCCACAATCTAGTTGCTAGTAAACAGAGTGAAAAATAGAAATCTGAGCAGTTCACACCTTTCATTAACATCCTTAACAGTTACTAATATGACCTGAATTTCCCTGGACCCTTTCCAGTCTCCTCCTCCATCTTCATGGCCCTTAGCCCAGGCCACTCCCTACATTGGCTTCTTCAGTTCTCCTGCTCCTGCCTCCTCCTCTCAACTTCCAGATCTTGCTTCCAAAGTCACTTTCCTCTGGAAGCTTTTCCGGATTCCCAGGTCGGGACCCTGCTATGTCTCCTCATCACACCCTCTTTCCCATGGCTGCCGTAGTTGCAGTCTGATTACATATTCATGTGACTGTTTGATACTGTCTGTCCCCCTCCATTAGACTCCAAGTTTAATGGAATCAGAGGCCAAGACAGCTTTTCTCATCACTGAGTCCTCAGTGTCCCTTACTGGGCTCTTGGCAAATATTTCTTAAATAAATAAATAAATAAATAAATGTACATGATGAACTAAGTTAGAAGATAAAAGAAAAACAGGTCCTGAAGCAGAGGACCATTAAACAGTGTGGCTGGGGGCTGGCTGTTTTTCTTCTGAACATTTGCTAGGTACACAGAGCCCTGTACATAGAATGCTTGTGGAATGTATAAAAATGAATGAGTAAATAAATGGCCTGTGAAATCATCTTTCGCTTTTCTCTTCTGTTTGTGTGCTTACATGATATCACTGTACACAAACAATAGTGTTTAGAAATCCATTTTTTTGTGTGCCTCAACTTTGTGAAAAGATAGTTAAAAATAAACAATAACCAGTCAAAAACCCAGAGTTCAGCTGAGTGATGCCTCTGCATTTCCATCCAAAACAGATTCTGGCCTATAAACCTCTGCAGTAAAACACTGGACAACTTCAGTTTCCTAAGAAAGAACTCCTGGCTGCTGCGGCTGTGAATGCTGCTGATCTGAGAAGCTCCTGTCTCATACATCCACAGGCCTGGAGCTATAGCTCATTTACTCATAGATTAGTGAACTCACTCAATACACATTTATTGAGTATCGGCCATAGACTAGTTACTGAACTGTGGTATCCACCATATACCAGGGAAAAGGATAGTCAAGCCCTCTGGTGATTTACTTAGGAAATAAGAAATACAGAGGATGATTTCACCCTGCCACGACAGTTGCAAACAGATACCTCTAGCACATAACATCCTCCTCATTTGTAGCATTGATCAGATTGATTCTCACACTTCCAGTGTCTGTGAGCTCCATGAAGGCAAGCCTGCTTTCATCTTATTCACATTTGTACCTCCAACAACTAGCAATATTTATCCTTTGACTAACTCTGGCTAACATTTATTAATATTTATCTTTTGACTAACTCTGGCTAACATTTATTATATGTTAGCATGCAGTGGGTGTCATTTAATCCTCATTCCACCACTATGATGCAGTTGCTATTATTATTTTCATTTTACACATGAGGGAACTGAGGCATGGAGAAGCTAAGGAGCTTGACAAGGATACACAGTAAGCAAAGTGACTGAGCCAGTATTCAACCTACGTCTGTCTAATATGTATGCCCACTATGTACTCCTATTTTTCTCTTACCTTAGACCATGTGATATTGTTGATGTTTGGCCCTTTGCATTACAGAAATAGCAGATGTGTAAGTAGATAAGTAATAATAAAGTACTTACCATCTAATATAAGGAAATGAAATAAAATAAATGAAAAGTTATACATGGGGTGCTGGGGAAGCAGAGCAAGGGCAGTCAGGGGAGGCTTCCCAGGCAGCCTGCGGATGGCCAGGGATTAATTGCCATTTCAGGTGGAAGAAAGCAGTGCAGGTCCTTACCTACTCCCTCACTCAAAAAACAGGGCTTGACCATTGAGCTTTCCCTGGCTATAATGAAGGCAATCTGTTAGCCAGGCTATTCTGTGTGGTCATGAACAAACTTTTTGGATGGGGTGGCCTGCTGTAACAGCCTCCTCTGCTACCCTGGGAGGCTGAGCAGGCAGGAAGTTGTAGAGTTGCTAATTGGTATCTTTCATTCCAGCATTAGCTCTCTATGGCTGTTGTAATTCCCACAATCTTTGCCAACAAAATTCCCCTAAACAATGAAGCATCTTAACTTCCTGAAAGTAAACCTAAAAAGCGCCTCTGTGGGAAACAGTCACCTCTAAGGCCCCATTCACCGTAGACAGCAGCAGTAGCGCTGGGAATCCTCTAAGAGAGCAACAATGGAGATTTATGTTGCCATCTGTCTGCGGTAGACTTAAATGTTGATGTCACCCCTCGCTGTAGAGTTTTGGCAGCAATATTGTTGATACCCAAGAAGGAAAGATGTGGCTAAAATGAAGAGACTAAGAGCTGGATGTTGATCTGATGCAATATGATATTTTGTCATCAGAGTCTTCTCTCTCTCTCTCTCCCCCCTCCTCCCTCCCTCCCTCCCTCCTTTTGCCTTCTTTGCTGACTATTTTTTCTTTCACTTATCTGGTCTACACCAGTTCAATGATCTCTAAAGTTTGCCTTTGCTGGTCTCTATTCCTCCTCACTGCTTTCCACAAAGCTTTGTGGATTTCAATCATTTTTCATCTGGTCTCCAATACAGTAGTCGTTGGATTACTCAAATATCTATCACATTTTCTGCACAATTTATTTTAATGTAAAGTAAACCTTTATTCACCAAATAAAGAATATTCACAAAATGTCTAACACTCCCCTTCCCCCACCCCCCTCGGGCCCCCGGCCCCCCTCCCATTGCCCCAGAGTAGCTCACTCTCCCTAAGGAGGTGAACAATGGGATTTGTGTTTGAGCAAGTTGTTAAAAATAAGTCTTAAGCTTTAGGAATGAATCTCATGTGACTCAGTTATTTTAAAAAATAAATAAATAAAGCCTGGGGAGGGAAAGGATGGGGAGAATGGTTTAAGGGGAAAAAGAACAAGCAATTCATTTTCATGAGTTGGAAGATGTAGTCTAAATATAGAAAAGAAGCCTCCAGTCATCTCTGAGTGTGGAACATCACATCACCCCCCACACACCCATAAACATACTTTCATTTGTCAGCCTGCAAAGAAAAAAATATCTGCACCCCTAGAATTTCTTTACACTTGGAAAATTGGTTGCACACTATCCTAGCGATGGCCACAAAACTTACACTCCACAGAATGAAAACCTTGCAGAAAAGAGATTTTGTTGCCTTGAATGAGGTGGGGTTGAAAACTGCTTGCCTGTCCCCAAAGTTGTTATTTTAGTCCCCTGTGTGGCATTTAAAGCTAGACAATGGCTTATTTAATTCTTTGACACAGCAGAGTTTCTAAAAATTAGTATTACAAAGCTACTTATCCAGACTAAGTCACATCTAAGCACTAGGAAGTCTTAGAGACTGGAAAGGGAGAGAATGCTGCTTGCTGGCTACTTGAGGAGGATTCTTTTTCCTTTGGGACAGTGGCTGCCTGGCTTTGGGATGCAGGAAGCTAATGAGGGACAGAGAACAAAACTCCTCTGTATAATACGCGGTTTCCTGTAAGGCAAGTTATCACCTCCAGATTCAAAAGCAACAGGGGAGGCAAAGGTTTCCCAAGTGCTTATGGGGAATAATATTCACTTGCAGATAATTTTAAAAACAGAAACCTAACTCCCAAAATTCCAAGAAAATCACAGTCTTGGATTTTTTCCCAGTCTACAAAACTTTTCCCGATCAGCAAATAAATGTGTACTATGACAGTCCACTATGTTGTTCAACTCCAGAGGTGTTGAACACAAGTGTGCAAGTGATTTGGAATACCTCCCATAGAGAGTTGGAATCTAATTCCTCCTTCCTTAAAATATTGGATTGGCTTGAGTGACTTGCTTCTAATTAAGAGTAAATAGCAGAAGTGACTCTTACGGTTTTCAAGGCTAGTTCATCAAAGGCAATACAGCTTCTGTCTCTCTGTCTCTCTCTCTTAAGGTACATTTCTTTGGAGCATGGATGCCACCAAGCTAGAGAAACAACAGTGAGATACCAGGTGGACAAACAGAAGGATCCCTGCAGAGACCCTACAGTTCTAGCCCCAGCCATTCAAGTCTTCCCAGCCCATGTGCCGGTGCCAGATATCTGAGAATGAAGTCTTTGAGTTGGTCCCAGCCCCAGCAACATCTGACTGTAGATCTTGAGTTAGAATACTCAAACAAGCTGATCCAGAATGTCGGATCCACAGAAACCATGAAAGATAATACAAAAGAAGGCTGTTTTTAGGCCACCATTTTTTTTTTTTTTACAACAATAGATAACTGGAATTTGGGGATACCTAGAAGTGAGGCATTGCTGTAATTAAACTTAAAACATGTGGAAGTGGTTTGCGGCCTGGGTGGAGGGTGGAGATCGAAAGGGTTTTGAAGAGGCTGTCTGTGAAGGATTAAAGGAAAGTGAGGAAAGTGCATTGAAAGCTGGAGAAAGGAGGCTATGGTGATAGAGTGGTAGAAAGTCTAGCAATATTTTCACCAGTGGTAACTTGGAAAATAGAAAATGTATCTTATGAACTTATGATCTAGTATGAGTATTAAAGGTGTCACCTGTTTCTTCTAGCTGCCCTTAGTAAAATATGACAGAAGAGAGATGACCTCAAGAAAGAATCCTATATAATAAAAGGCCAGGACCATAAGTGTAACAACTGGAACAACCACTCGACCAGTTGCCATGAAGTGCATTGGCCACCTCTCGATCCCTTCCCCCCTGCCACCCCATCCCTGCCCTGCAGGCTCTGATCCCAGCATGGCGGATGGGGAAAGATGGGGAATGGAGGGGGGAGGGCAGCAGGGAGCAGTGATGGCAGGGCGAGATTGGGGACTGTTGAGTGACAGCGGGCAGGGCGGCGAGTGGTGGTGAGAATCCAGCAGCTAGCAGCAGCGAGCATCGCAGGGCAGCGAGCATCATCGAGCTCCGTGGGGCAGCGAGCGTCGCAGGGTGTCATGGGGCATCGGACATGGCTGTGATCACAAGCAAGGCCTAGGGACCCTACTCGCGCATGATTTCATGCACTGGGCCTCTAGTTAAGTATAAAAGAAACAAGACTCTGGGGTTCAAAAAATAAAACTATTTCTCAGATTTTTCATCTCCAGATGGATAATGTGACTCTAGAACCCTTTGTTAAGAAAGACCTCAGACAGACTTAAAGTACTTCATAGGTTCTCTCAGTCAAAAGTTTCTCTAAAAATCTTAAGGGCATGTCTTTCAAATGTGTCCATTAAACAGAAATGCTTCTAAAAATCTTAAGGGCACACTTCTAATAGTAGCCTTTGAAGAAGTCAAAGGAAGGGAAAAGCTTACCTCACTGAGATTTGTGGATGTGGTTTTTGTCTAATGGAGTGAATCCCAACAAGATTGATGGGAAACACATGATGTGTTAAAGAGGTTTGTATTACTGAAAACATTGCCTGATCAGACTAAAAGGGACAGGGGTAGTGTAGAATGAAAAGAAGCTTTTGGGCTCCCAAAATTCTGTGGGAAAGATGCAGGCTGAGAAAACTACTGAGCTACAAAAATGGGGTCCATTTGATAGAACAGGAAGGATAATTCAGAGGGAGGAACCAAAAGTCAGAGAGTGGAGTCAGGAGCAATGGAGAGTTATTGCTAGGAAACAATACTGGAATAAGCAACAAGGAATACGCAACATGTGCCTGGCTAGATTTCAGAACTGCTACAGACTACTGATTACCTGATTACCACAGATAACTGAAATGTCTACAGTGGTATCCTATGCCCATTCCATCAAAGTATGTTGGGTGAAGGGAGCAAAAGTCTTGTCACTTGAGTTTACAGGTCCTCCAATTAAGAACTGTACTCAAAAAGCTGTCCTGAAGGGTCTGTACTCAGGGAGACCCAATTGCAGGCCCTGGACCTGATTTGGATGATCAGATACTGGACCTTGAGCCCCAGATGGATGCCATCCCGCTGACATATTTGGGGCGGGGGGGGGGGGGGGTGGGGGGGCGTCTTAGGAGATTGAGCATATTTTGCATGTGGGATCAATATACATAACCTGTGGCTGAAGGGCAGACTGTTCTGGCTTTAAAACATGCCCATAATTCTTTGACATTCTTTCCATCAAAAGGTGCAGTCTAATTCTCCTTCTCTTAAATATAGGCTGGCCTTAGTGACTTACTTCTAACAAATAGAATGCTAGGTCATAAAAAGCAACACAGGTTCCACCTGGCTCTCTTGTTCTTTTGGCACATGCACTTTGGAGCCCTAAGCCACCCTATAAAATGTCCAGCTCACCCGAGCACCGTGCTTTAGAGACCTTGTGAAACCACATTAGGTTAGAGGTGCTCTGCTCTCGATGTTTCAGCTGCCAGCTCTTTGCATACTCCCAGCTTTGACGCCAGATATATGAGTGTCCAGCCTTAAAGATGACCCCAGCTAAGCCACCATCTGACTGCAATCTTACCAGAAATCACAACCAGACCACCTGGCCCAACTGCTCCTGACCCATAGAAATCATGAGATAATAAATGATTGTTGTTTTAAGACACTAAATTTTGGGGGTGATTTGTTATACAGCAATAGATAAACAGAGCAAGGGGGCACCAGTCACATTTCATTCTGTGTGAATAGAAATCCTTGGAATTCTTCAGCAAGCAATCCTAGGAGTCTGTTCAAACCCAATTGTAAGTGTTGATTGACATCTCCAGGTTTTGTCTGGGATGCTCAGTTTCTCACTTTTTCTCTCCTCTCTCCTCTTTTTCTTTTTCTTTTTCTTTAAACCTCCATTTGATTCCACATCTTAACTTCATTTGATAAAGCTTCAAGGCTAGCCCCTAATAAGTGGGTATCCTGGCTTTGCTAGTCTCATCTGGGCGTCCTAGTCTAGTTTATCCTGGGATTTCCCCCCAATATTGCCCTGATCTCCACTGCAGCATTACCTGTACCTGACAAGACAGCAAAAGAAAGCCCCTTCTCTTCCAGCCCAATCTTCTCTAAACTGGAGGGGATTTAGGAGACACACACATTCAGGTTCCGTTTTCACCCCATGCGAACAGCTGCCTCTTGTCTCTTCCCCAGTGTGGGCTTAGATACAGCGGTTCTCAACCTTGGCTGCACATTAGAATCACCTGGGAATCTTTTTAAAATCCTTATGTCTGGGCCTCATCCTCCGGAAATTCTGTTTCTATGTTACTAATGTTGTGGCCCTACCCCATAACAAAGATTTAGGAGACACACACATTCTAATGTGCAGCCAAGGTTGAGAACCACTGGCTTAGAAGGGGGGGTTTACCTCCAAGCTTCCCAACAAACCTCCAATCCAACCAAGTTGCTAATGACCATCAGCCCTTCAACAGCAACCAATGACCTCCATGGAAAGGTAGCAACATTCTAGTCGAGCTGCACCCATACTCTCAGGGTCTGTTTACTGGCCCACAAAATGAGATGACCAAAAATACCACAATGCTGATGACAAACTTATGAATAAACTTGAGCATGGAATGAGATAGGATAGGCAGTAATGCGGAACCTTAAATGACATTAGAGTACTATATGGGATTCTCAATTTTGGTAACAATTGAAAGAATGAACCCTCACCTGGACATCTGGACTTTCATGACCAATAGCAGAAAAAAAACTTGTTACTTTCTTCAGCCTACACTTGGCAGATAATCGACACAGAGACTGAAGGGTAATTCAGCCGCCTCCCTAGGGTGGGGCTCACCTCTGGGGTCAATAAGACAAATATGTCTGAACACATGATATAACTCTGGCATCCATAATGCAGGAATATACATTCAGTAATGTACCCACTATTTCACAGAACATGGGCAAGAATGGGAATTTTATTCTTTAGTTTCACTTTGTCAAGACACAGGCAATAACTTGCCAATATGCTCTTCTTTATGTGCTTAAAGTGAATCTCTCTTTTTGTACCTCAGAAGTCTGGGAGCACCTGAATTGTGCTGGACACAGCTACAGAAATGAGTAAGACCAGATGTTCACTCTTAGGGAGCTCAGGGTCCCCAGGGGGATCAGACAGGTATGGCCATGGTGGGAGGGCAGGAGGGAGGAGGTGGAGCTCTGAGGAAGGAGTGTGGAGAATTCCCTGAGGAATTTTTATTTTATAAGGTTAAGAGACACCTGGGATTTTACCACCTAGTCTGCATAGGCAAAACTGGGGAACCCTGATGTTTTTACGACAGAATCTTTGAATTGGGATGAATGAATATGAGGGGGTTACCTCTGTGTGTTTGTATTTGCTCAGGAAAGCCTGCCCAGGTCTGGAAAATTCCATGTGTTCTTCCCAAGATACCCTCCCACCAGCCCCATCTCCTGCCCCGGAATAAAAGCAGAATATCCTACCTTCTCTCTACCACTTCTATAACCTTCACAATTTTTGCTGCATTAAAATAATGTCTGCACGGGTGTCTGCACCTACTAAGCTGTGAGGGGAGGCCAGCCAGTCTCCCTGGTTCATGTGCCCTCAGTGCCCAGCACAGGGTCTGGCACATGTCAGAATGGAGCAGACGTTTGGTAAAATGGAAAATGGTGAGCAACCTGTGCAAAATGGTTGATCCCAAAGCAGAGTCCAGATTATGCCATTTCTTTGCATGATAATTCGGGATAAAGTTCAAACTTCTTGGAGTCTGGCACCCCACACTCTCCATGACCCAGTTTTATTCCTCACTCATCCTCTCACACACCTTATGCTCCAGGATAAGCTAGGTTCCTTGATATTCCCCCAAACACCCCGAATTTCTCTCATTCATGTCTTTATTTGTGTTCTCCCTTTTTTCTAATGTGAGTTTCTGCCCTACCTCAGTGTATATATCAGTGATGGCGAACCTATGACACGCGTGTCAGAGGTGACACGTGAACTCGTTTTTTTTGGTTGATTTTTCTTTGTTAAATGGCATTTAAATATATAAAATAAATATCAAAATATAAATCTTGCCCTGACTGGGTTGGCTCAGTGGGTGGAGCGTCGGCCTGCGGACTCGGGGGTCCCGGGTTCGATTCCGGTCGGGGGCATGTGCCTTGGTTGCGGGCACATCCCCAGTGGGGTGTGTGCAGGAGGCAGCTGGTTGATGTTTCTCCCTCGTTGATGTTTCTAGCTCTCTGTCCTTCTCCCTTCCTCTCTGTGGGGGGTCAATAAAATATATTTAAAATAATATATAAATCTTTGTTTTACTATGGTTGCAAATATCAAAAAATTTCTATATGTGACATGGCACCAGAGTTAAGTTAGGGTTTTTCAAAATGCTGACATGCCAAGCTCAAAAGGTCCACCATCACTGGTATATATGCTGAAGTGGTAATCTATTTTTATGAGAACTACCCTTTTATGTGTCATGTTTTTGAGGATATTTTTTATCTTTCTATCTCTAATTCTTAGAAGAGAGCTTCCTCCAGTATAAGTTGTCAATAAATGTTGGTTAAATGAATGAACTCACAAAGCATCATGTGACAGGGGCAATGAAACACAGTCCCAGCTAGAGGGAAGAAAAATGGAGGGCACAGCCAGAATTCCCTGAGGCTGGAAGATCAGTGAGAGCTAAGGCGAGGAGACGAAAACGGAGAGGAAGAACGGGGAGGTTACAGGGCATGGTGGGATGGGGGTCTTGATTCCACTCCACTTCGGTGGTGAGGAGGAGCCACCGAAAAGTTTGAGAAGTAGAGTGCCTCTCAAATGATTTGCAATTTGAACGGAGTCTTCAAGTGGAGAGGATAGATTGAGGGGGAGGCAAACAGACTGCTGAGGAAGTTCTGCATCTAAACTTCCCTACAGGGTGGCTCATGGTCATGGTCAGACATGACCGTCAGAATCGCTTGAGGAGATTTAAAAATGTACACACACCGGGGCTGCCACCCTGGAGACTGAGATTCAGTAGGAATGTTTAGAAAGCTCCCCAGGTGGTTTTGGTCATCAGCCAAGTGTAGGAATCAGGGCTCCAGTGAACTCCTTGAGGACAAGCAGAGCTCTTTCCTCTTTGGTTTCTCTTTCTCCCCGAGAGCCAGGCAGTACCTTGCATACAATTGCATACTGTAGCATATTTATACATGTGGTAAATTCACATTGTCTGCAGTTTTCTGAACCCTTTCTATGGGAGGTAAACTAAATGCCTAAATTCCATTATACTCTTGTTTAATCTGTATTATCCTTTAATACCTGATTCATTAAAAACAAAAACAAACACAAACAAACACACTGTTAGACATCTGTGGTGCCTTGGTTGCCATTTATGAGATTGACGATATAGAGACTGGGAAAAAGACCTGTGTTATTTACTATTTTCACAATGATATGTGGATGTAGAAGAAGGAAAAATGTTTTGGAGGAAGTTCTAAAATGTTTTGTAACAGGGATAGTTTGAAACAGGGTCTTAAAAGGGTTAATAGGAACTTGCCTGCTAAAAAACTGGAAAGAGCATTCCCATCAGAAGGCACAGTGTGTGCAAAAGAACGGGGGCCTGAGGAGGCCCGGAGCATCCCGGGCTCAGTGGGAAGGTCAGCACGGTGCCTGTGGAGGACCTGTGCATGGACTGATGGGAGATGAGCCTGGGAAGAAGGGGGTCAGGAGGCAGTGGTGTGTTGGGGAAACTGGCTCTCAAAAAGAAAAAAAAAAAAAAAGAAAGAAAGAAAGAAAAGAAAAGAAAGGAAGGAAAGAAGAAAAAAGACCTGATGTGTAGACTTTGCCGATTTCTGTGGTGTAAGTATTCCCATCTGATTTCAAGTTACCAATGATTAAAGAACTGGCTCATAAAATTCCTAAATTTTTAACAGTTGGTTCTTGTGAACTGGTACCAGCGAGTTCCATTACATGATTGACCGGGGGCCAGATCCTGTAATTCCAGGAGATGGAAGCAATTTGTTGCCCTTGCCTCTGGATGGTTCTGCTTCACATTAGGTCTGCTTTATGGGTTTGGAGTAGGTTGGGCCAATGCACAAGGGACCTGAAAACTCACTGGAGATGATTCTCAGGCTCCTATCACCCACCCGTGGTGCCCTTACACGCAGGCAAGGGGGCACCTGTTTTGGTTCCCATGTTTAAAGGGCCTGGCTCTGATCCTCCCCAGGCATAGTTCGCCCCACAGAATAAGGAATCCATGCAGCCATGACCAACAAGAATCCACCTTCTCCATTCTGCTCCACAAATGCTAGGGGTGGTCCTGCCCTACCCCCATTACCGGGGCTGCATTCTAAACCAAGGTAAGCAAGCTACAGCCGCAGGCAAATCCCTGCCCGCTGCATGTTTTTATACAGGCTGTGAGGTAAGAATGGGTTGTACATTTTAAAAATGAAAAGAAAAATATTTCATGACGTGAAAATTATACAAAATCCAAACTTCAGTGCCCATCCATTGTTCCGCTGGAACGCAGCCATGCTCATTCATTTGCGTTGTGCGTGGCTGCTTTCACACTACAGCGGTAGAGAGAGTAGTTGCGACAGAGACTGTCCAGCCTGGAAAGCTACTAGTTAGCTCTTCCAGAAGGAGTTTGCCTACCCTCCTCCAGACAGACAGGAGGAAGGGAAGTGTCTAGCTAGCAGTTCTCACGCGGCTGCACAATAGAATCACCTGTTGAGCTCCCAAAACAGACCGCGCCAGGGCCCAACCCTCAATATTTCTAGAATGAATCGGTCTGGGGTGGGGGTGTTTTTAAAACTTCCCTGTGGTTATAATGAGAGCCAGGGCTTTGAGCCACGGGGCTGAAAGTGTGGATTCACTGGGGCCTGAATTCTCCAAATATTAGGCAGAGGAAGGTTGCAGGCCCTGTCCCTGCTTCCCCCAAGGATCTGAGTGGATGATAGCCTTTCTTTGAGGATGCAAGGGACCCAATTACTTGATTTGGTTGGAAATGGAGAGAGGGAAAAGAATCATTGATTGTTTCACACTGTATTATGATACATAAAGCTAAGTGTTTTTTTTAATGCAAAAGTTATTCTTCTTCCTCAATTTTATCTTATTTTAAATTGAATTTATTGGTGTGATGTTTGTTCTCAAAACCATGCAGGTTTCAAGTGTACAACTCAATAAAACATCATCTGCACACTGCTTTGTGTACCCATCGCCCCAAGCAACCTCTCTAAATCCTTGAACCGATGGTTCTAACACGTGTCCCTGCACGCCCCCAGCATTGTCTACATCTGTCAGGCACCTGGGCAGGGGTCTCCATTGGGACCCACACTGGGTCACTTCTCAGGATAAACTCCAACAGGGAAGGAACCCTTACCCCACCTGTACCGCGTGCCCTCCATAATTATTGGTGGTCTTGCAGGGAAGGAGAAAAAAGATAACTCTATTAGAATCCCATTCTCCACCAGCACAGTAGCACCATTGGCAGAGGCTGGCTCGGGGCTGCGAGGCCGCTCCCAGCTATTATTGTGCCTGGCTCTCTCTCAGCAGGACTCAACGCAGACAATATAGCACAGCCGGAGCGTGGGGGGGACCAACAGTAAATACGAGGCCTTGGATTTTTAAATCTTGTCAGTTTTCCCCTGATTTGTGTCCTTTATCCTAGCCCCCTCTGCTGTATAAGCTTCTCAAAGCTAATGCCCATAACGCCGCCACCCACTGGTAACAGCAGGCTGCTGGGCCACCATGGGGTTCTCATTGCAGCGATTTACAGTGCCTGCCATCACACAGCCACTGTGCGTGCTAGCCTAGGGGCTCGGGTTGCTCTAACACCTTCCCCTCTGGTTTCTCTTTACTCTGGGGGGGGGGGGGGGTGGGCAGGAGCAAGTCTAGGAATGCCTAACCCCCAACTCTAACTGCTTGCCTCGGCGAGCACACATCCCACCCCACACCTGGCAGAGCTGGCTAGCCCTAGCTGGAGAAAATGAAAGCATGGGCCATGAGGGAGCTTTAGGGATGACTGTCATTTCTGCTGCCACATTTAAAAACAGCCCTGCTGGTGTGGCTCAGTGGTTGAGCGTCACCTTATGAACCAGGAGGTCATGGTTCAATTCCCGGTCAAGGGCACATGCCTAGGATGCAGGCTAGATCCCCAGTGTGAGGCATGCAGGAGGCAGCTGATCAATGATTCTCTCTCATCATTGATGTTCTCTCTCTCTCCCGTCCCCTCTGAAATCAATAAAAGTACTTCCCAGAGCTATTTCTTTGCCCTCTTGTAGATGCCAGCCTGCCACCTTCGTCTTTCTTTTAAGAGTTCATGGGATTACAACCCAGGCGCACAGTCAGGCTCTAAAATGTGAGCCCACTGCTGAGGCTGCCAGTGACCTCAGCAAGGGGCACCTGTGCTCCTATGGCTGTTGGAAGGTGGGCAATGGCACACACGTTGCTCCCTTGAAACGACCCCGAGGAGCGAGTTATTCTTTCAAAGCTTCTATAATTCTAATCAGTTTCCGCGGTATGTGGTTCCCATTTAACGAAGAAATTTGCCCATTATCTCTACCTTGGTACCATGAGGTGCCCCATTTCATGTCCCAGAGTCCACAGGGGCGCAGGACTGTGAAAATGCCTTAGGTATGATGAGTCGCTTCAGTCAGGGGGCTGAAGATGCGCAGGCTCTTTCGAGCATTTCTGGTTTGGAACATGTGTCAGCTGAGAACACTGATGTTTGTGAGAATGTTAGTTTGCAAAGGGAAACGAAGAAGCCATGGAAGTTCTAGGAGAGCAGCAAGGGGAGGAAGACCGGGGGGTAGTAGCTGCTGGTAGGTGAGGATCTGCCCAGGGGGAGAGCCAGGGGCCTGGGCCCTTTTAACATGAGACTTGAACTGGGATTTTTTACCTTCAAGGGTAAAAATTTTTAAATTATGGAACATCATAGCTATACATCGGTGACTGTATCTCATATGAACTTTATTAGCAATTGATCAGTTGGGGGGGTCTTTTGGGGTTATAAAGCTGGCAGATCTGACAAGGAGGTGGTGATAGAAAGGACACCAGCCCCCCAAGGCAACATGTGAATCCCAGTGCGAGCTCCCTGCCCATTCAGGTGCAGCCCCCACGAGGTGGTGGTCAGGGAAGTGTGCTCAGTGGCAGAAGCTGGGATTTGTCTTCAGTGGAGAGTAACCTACTCACCTCATCTTAGGACACGTGCAAAGACCAGGAAAAAGAAGTAATAAAAATAAACAGGGTTGTCATTGAACAAGGCCAGATTGGCTCCAGATGCACAGAACACGTGGTGGACGCCATCAGGAGCTGGAGGGTTGTGAAGACCCTCGACTACACAAGCTTGGTTTTGCACAGCCTCCTCTACTTCACCTACATATGGCCTCGCAAAGCAAGGTGAGGGAGGGGTTAGCAGACTCCTGGAACATCCCCGCTGACTCACTCCTTCCCACATCCAAGAGCACTGTGTGTTCTGTCTCTCATTTCTCTCTTTGGGAATGGTTGTGCCTAAGAGTTTCCCAGAGGACGTTCCTTTGACACAGTGTATGGTGTTTTGGGTACTCACCAAGAAGACCTACCAAGAAAATGTACAGAGATTCTTTTATTCTGTATCATGTTACAAGAAAACAACAGTGACAGCTGACAAACCATTACATCTTTCATAATACAGACAAATTACAATTGGTAACAAATATGCAACGTGTTTTACTCCATTCTCCTTACTATATGTTATTTTGAAGTATAATAGTTTTCTGAATGATGCTAGCACATTTCTTAGGTACCAACCACCCGTTAGAAAGTACGCATCTCAGTGTATCTTACAGAAAAAAAAGATAAAAAAAAATCCACTCCCAACTAGAGAATGTAGATTTTATTTGTGCCTCTAAAATATGCTGCTGTGGGAAGGGAATGAGAATAGGAGATTGCTGATTTTGTTTGAGTTTTTTTGTTTTTGTTTTTTTTTTGCTTTTTTGTTGTTGTTTGGTTTTGGTGTATGAGGATTGCAAGGCAGTAACATATGTGGTTTCTTCTGCCTACAAGCCAGTAAGGGGGATAGAAGTTATGCACAATTATGCAGCATATTCCTATGTATAGGGGGCAGGCGATAATCTACCCCAGTATGTACAGCCTAAACTTCCTCTTATATAACAAAGATTACAAAACCAGTAATATTCACAGATGAGTATCTTATAGAGACACATGACCGAGGGCGTTGATGACACTGGTTGTCATGGACACACTGAGGGAAGGATGCCCAGAGGCCTTGCTTTCTCTGCAAGCCTGGATGGAGGCGCCCCTGGAACTTTTCTCATCACTCTTTCGAGGTAGAAATAGCTTCTCACTTGTTTCAGTGGGTGGACAGCCACCCTGCTTTATACCCCATTGTTTCTGAGCACTGCAAACATCTTTATTTTTTTCATGTTCTACATAACTTGTATTGTTAAGTCAACCATACTGCTCCTTTAAGAACATGGACACGAAGTCCCGCGTTTCCTTTTGGAATACTGTGTGTATACAGTCCCCATGCTGGTCCAGCTGTTTGAATTCAAGCTACTCCTTCCTATAAAAATAATCTCACAAAACATTCCAGTGCTTTCTCAATGGAATAATAAATCTGCTAATGAACGCATTCTGCAATGATTTTCGTGGCTGCCCTCAGCTAGAGACAGTGGGAATAGATGGGTGGGGGTGCGGTGCAGGGGGAGAACATGATTGCAAATGCGAGAGGAAAGGAGGGAGAGACAAACCAAACTTTGGATGTTCTGTACTGATGGCAAGGAGGGGGAACTAAAAGTTCCTAAACAAGATCTTCTGAGAGGTCTGTCTCCCGCAATAAAACAGATTTACCCCCTGCTAAGTACTAGCGTGTTTCCTTTCCCCAATAGAAGCTTCCTGGGACAGGGGCAATATCTCTGAATGACTCTAATATGCCTAATTGAAGAATTTTAACACTAAATATTTTCAAATTAGGAAGCTTAGTACATAGTAAGATTTAATCATCAGTTGCTCTTGGTTTTAACTTAGCAAAATACAAGAGTTAAGCCTCTCCCCCAAATGAATAATTCAAGACAAATCACAGGCAAGGCTGTTTTTTAATTGCACGTAAGTTTTCTTCTCCATATTTTCTGTAAGAAGTCCTAATTTAAATACACAAATCAAAATACCTGTAAAGACTACTAATGAGTTGGAATGCATGAAAGAGAGTGGGGAAGATTTCTAGGTAGCAAATACTCTAGCCTCGGGTAACTTTTATTCTCTTTAACACCAACCAGTAAATAATTCCTCACTTAACACGTAGAAGCTCACAGTGAATGCTACTTCTAGATACGATGGATTGTGACCTTGACTGTATTATATACTCACATGTCACTCCAGGGACGGTACCATTTTAATGTTTAGGGAGTCTGGGTCCCATTCCCTAGGTATACTGGGTGTGACTATAGAAAAGCTTTCTCTTACCTGACTCTCAGAGAAAGTCTTTGTCAAACTGGCTCACAATTCCTAGACTTGGTCCTCCAAAGTGCGATGGATTTCAAGTTCCTGGTCTCTCCTTCTTTCTGACTAATAGGAAAATGTAACACAATGTACAGGAAGTATTTCCATAGGAATTTGTGTCCTGAGGAGCTAGGTTTCATGCTTTCGATGAATTTCCTAACCACCCCCTTGGCCTGAGGATTATCTGGGATTCTGCAGTGAGGCCTGTCCCCCTGGGAGACGGCCTCCATCAGAGAGCTTCCCCTCCAGATCAAAGCTCCACAAACGCCCAAACCACTTTTCCCTCCATGTCACATCCTCGCCTTCATCCTCCAAGGCCTCTCAACTCCTTCAACAGGGGGAGCCAGGCCTTTCTGTTCCCCTTTCCCATCCTTAAAGCATGAGTCCCGTGTTGCTTCTAAAACCTTCATTCAAACAGTTTTTTCCCCAGGAGACAGTGTAAAGTCAGGGTCTCCAAGGATAGCTTCCAGTCAGCTTGGAATGTTTTCAAAATGTAATTTACAGGTGCTCTGATGTAAATGAGCCAATTTTAAACTCTGGATCCCTTTGTCGCTTGCTTATTAAGTGTTAACTAGCAAAAATGGCTTTCAGGGCTCATGCAGCCGATCCGATTCCGTGCACCCAAGTTTTGAACGCTCTGTTCCTCACTCTTTTCTCCACTAAGAAAACACCACGTGCCAAAGAGTGGATGGAAACAATAAGATGTTGATGAGACCCAGGACACATGTAAAAAGTCACCTCCAGCTCCAGAGGTTGAAAAGGAAGCAATGTATCCCTGTCCTTTGTTCTTAATGCTTGGTACTTGGTTCTTCACTTCCAACCTATTTGGAAAACAGTCATGCTATGTGGCTTGAAAACGCTAAGCAGGTTCTGATATCTTATATAAATGTGTGGTGTTTCCAAGAAAAAAACCCCAATCTGGGAAATGTCCTCAAAAGGCAGGCGACAAGGGGGGCCCCACAGCCAGGGACCAAGTTGCCAAACAGTCAGAGAACATGGGTTTGCTTTAGCTGAACATGACCTTCCTGGTGGTTGCAAAATGTGCAGTGGTCTCCAGGAAAGCGCACATTGTTTCATGCCACTGTGTGGCTTTCAAGTACAGATATTACTGAAGAAGTGTGAACACCAGATGTGTTGTCTTAATGTATTTAAGACATGGTTGGTAAAAGCATAAAAACCTTCACAGAGACGCTGCGCTGCTGAGGGAAATCAAACAAAATCAAACACAAAAGACTGAAAAGAATACATGCCATGGATCAGTAAGCGAAGCTTAATCTTCACATAGTTCTTGGGAATCACAAGGTATCCAAATGCGTGCAAGGTTTTAAATAAATTGCAGAGAAAGCAGGGTCTTGCCAGCTTCAATTTTCTTGTAAGTGAAATCCACCACAGGGAGTGAAAGGAAACTGATCCATGATTCCCTTCCTCTGATTGGCCACTTCATTAATGGTTTTTTTTCTTCCCAGAATGATGACAACTTAATCCTGAAAGGAGGAAAAGAGAAAATTGTTATATGGTAAAAAAAAAATCATATATCATTCATTTTTCTTCAATTACACGAGACATCAAAATTGGTCAGGCTAGGGTGAGCCTATTTGTTTTCTCCACAGCTACCCCAAGCCCACGTATCTGAGGCAAAGTTGCCTCCTTCACCCAAAAAATTCTTACAATGTGATAAACAAATGTTCTGACTGCTTTTACTTCCCTTCAAAGAATTTAACGCCGTGAATTTAAATGACCTGACCTCACCCAGCCAGAGTGGCTCAGTTGGTTGAGCATCATCCTGTGCACCACAAGGTTGTGGGTTCAATTCCTGGTTAGGGCACATACCTGGGTTGTGGGTTTGATCTTTGGTAAGCACATATGAAAATCAACCAACCTACTTTCCTCCCTCCCTCCCTCCCTCCCTCCCTCCCTCCCTTCCTTCCTTCCTTCCTTCCTTCCCTCTTTCCATCTTCTCTTCCTTCTCTCTCTCTCTCTCTCTCTCTCTCTCTCTCTACACACACACACACACACACACAGTCCTCTAAGTATGTCTTCAGGTGAGGATAAAATTAAAAAAAAAAAGATCTAACCTCCTTTTGGATTAATATAGAGAATTTAGCAAATTTCCTTCCCCTAATCATCAGTGGTAATACTGGTATTCATTAAGTGCCAGTAGCATCATACAGACCATTAAAAGGACATTGCATCCTGTTCATTTTTATGAATAAGAAGCAGAAAATTGGATATAGATGCTTAAAAAAAAAAATCCAGCTGCCTATAATTCCTCCATTGTCTAGTATTAGCCCTAGTTTCCGTAGAATGAAAACTGACACAACCTGAAGTTAGCCAGCCTCTTGCTAACTTCCTGCACATGACTGTGCATTTGCAATGGTGCTGCTTAAACTCCATAACTACTTCCATGTGAACGGTTCGAGAAGAGAGAAGGATGGTTTACCCTGCTCTGCCCACATTTCTTTTTGATCCTTAAGCTTTCTCACCGAGTCTCTAGGACGGGGAAAAAAAGTCTTGCCAGGAAGGGTAAAGGAAACACTCCAAGGTTCAAGTCACAAAGCCCAGAGATTTGATTAGTTCACTGAGTCCCCGAGTCAACTCATCATCTTCGTCAGAAGCGTGAGTCATGAGGCCTGGTGGGCCTCCTTGTGCCCTTCTCCAATGCCACACTGTCATCTTCCTGGGCAAAGAGGAAACCTTGGCCTTTTGCGGAGAACTCACAGTGCAGCTGCCCCCCTGCTGCCCATGTGGGCTGTAGTACCAAGGACCTCACCCCTGCAAGGCACTGCCTTGACCAAGAGAATAAAAAGTTCCAGTCTTATAGTTGAGGATGGCATCCTCTCCACCTTTGCTCATTTCTCCCACTTACTATGATGATTTTTTGGAAGCTTAACCTTCCATCCTTTTTTTTTTTTTTGATTGAGCTGAAATTCATGTAACAAAATTAGCCATATGAAAGCATGTAGTACATTTACAATGTTTGCAGCACCACCTCTATCTGTTCCAAAACATTTGTCATCCCCCAAAGAGACCCCATATCCTTTAAACAGACACACAGTTTCTCCCTTGCCCCAGCTCCTGAGAACCACTAATCTGCTTTCTGTTCTATGTATTTCCCTATTCTGGGTATTTCATAGAAACAGATTCATACAACATGCAGCCTATTGTGTCTGGCTTCTTCCACTTAACGTAATGTTTTTAAAATTCATCTATATTGTAGCATGTATCAGTACTTCCTTCTTTTTTATGGTGAATAGTATTCCATTTTATGGATATACCACATTGTTTACCCATCCATGAATTAGTGCACATTTGAGCTGTTTTCAAAATTTGGCTACTGTAAACAGTGCTGCTATGAATGTTCATATGCAAGTATTTGTTTAAATACTTGTTTTCAATTCTTTTGGGTGAATACTTAGGAATGAAATTGCTGGGCCATAAGGCAATCCTGTATTTAACTTTTTGAGAAACTGGCAAACTGTTTTCCACAGTGGCTGCACCCTTTTATATTCCCATTGGCAATAGACAAATTCTCCAATTTCTCCACACCCTTGCCAACATTTATTACTTTCTTTTTTCCCCCCTCTTGATTATAGGGAGTGGGAACTGGTATCTCACCACAGTTTTGATTTGTATTTCCTCTAATTATTAATGGTGTTGAGTGCCTTTTCATGTGCTTGTTGGTCATTTGTCTATCTTTGGAGAAATATCTAATTCAAGTTCTTGGTCCTTTTTCAAATTGTTTGTCTTTTTGTCATTAAGTTGTAGGAGTTACTTAAATATTTGTATTTTGATTTGCAAATATTTACTGCCTTTTAGTGGATTGCCTTTCACTATGTTGACAGTGTTCTTCGATGCACAAGAAATTTTAATTTGGATGAAGTCCTATTTATCCATTTTTCATTTTGTTGCTTATGGTTTTGGTGTCAGATCTAAAAATCCGTTGCCAAGTCTAAGATGATAAAGATTAGCCGAAACCGGTTTGGCTCAGTGGATAGAGCGTCGGCCTGCGGACTGAAAGGTCCCAGGTTCGATTCCGGTCAAGGGCATGTACCTGGGTTGCGGGCACATCCCCAGTGGGAGATGTGCAGGAGGCAGCTGATCGATGTTTCTCTCCCATCGATGTTTCTAACTATCTATCTCTCTCCCTTCCTCTCTGTAAAAAATCAATAAAATATATTTAAAAAAAAAAAAAAAAAAAAAAAAAAAAAAAAAAAAAAGATTTACCGCTATGCTTTCTTCTAAGAATTTAGTCCTTACATTTAGATCTTTAATCAATTTTTAGTTCATTTTGGTAAATGGTGTGAAGAAGGGGTAACGTTCCATTCCTAAGAGTTCTCTGTCCTCAGTGACTGAGCCAAATGTAAACAAAAGTCCTTACCTTAAGTTTCTGGGAGAGGTGTGGGGTGGAGGGAGAGGCCTGGGGGTAGATGGACAACACATATAGGCCTTTTGCTACCTCAGTTGTTGTCTCAAATAGTTGCTGCTGTGGGACAGTTCTTTATGTGGCTCACTTGGCCACCTCTCACCTCTGCCAGGTTGTCCAGAAATGCCTTTATCAAACCACTTCTTAAAAAAGTTGCCACCTTAGCAGAAATAATTACGTGGGAACTACTGCCATAGCCCCCATCCCACACTTTGCAAGGAGAGAGTCTTGTTAGAAGCCAGAAAAGTTTCATAATATGAGTGAGACTTGATTTGGGCCTTAGAGATGGAACAGGATGTGGACATGTGACAAGGAGAGGTCAGTCACTTATACAGAGGGATCTATCAAAAACAAAGGTTCAGGCTGGGCTGGTGTGGCTCAGTGGTTGAGCACTGACCCATGAACCAGAGGTCACGGGTTCAATTCCCAGTCAGGCACATGTCTGTGGTTGTGTGCTCGATCCCCAGTAGGGGGCATGCAGGAGGCAGCTGATCAATAATTCTCTCTCATCATTGATGCTTCTATCTCTCTCTTCTTCTCTTTTCCTTTCTATGAAATAAATAAAAACATATTTTAAGAAAGAATGCTTTGCTTTTCAGTATATCTGATTTCATGTAACAATAAACTATACCGTCACCATAGTCCATGGCAAGTTATTATTCTGTTGGGTTGGTATTATACTTTTTTTTTTTAGCCATTGATGGTGTTTGTCCTTGTCTTTGTCCTGATTCTTTAAGTGTAATTTCCAGAAGAATCACATGTACCTAATCAGATAATTATCCTTTAGTAATAGTAACTGGATAATAAATGGTGAACAGTGATTATGGATAAGTCCATTTAGTTAGGTTTGGGGCCAGACATTTAATGAAAGTATCCAATAATTAAAATAAAATAAAAGGAAGGGAGGTGCCAGTGAGAGCTAGACCCCCATCTCTGTGAGATGACTCTATGGCTCAAACTGTGCCAAGTGCCCTGACTGACATTGTTCACCAGCACATGCGATGTCCTTCTCCCTCCTTGGGCAACACTGGTATCAGTTCCAGTTTTCAAGATAGGTGACTTTACTGCTAGAAAAATTCTTTAAAACCTAAATGTATCATACATGTGATGGGTGGCGATGTAGGAGAAAGGAGAGAGGGTATATGACATTCATAGGGAAGTAAAATATAATAGTAATGCAAATCCTTCCCTTACATTTAATAGATTATTAAAATAGACTGCACACATAATACAAATGAACAATGAATATAAATTATAAGCTCAGCTATGTGCACAACAATTCATAGGTATATAAATCATTAGATTAATGGATGCCATTTTTATCTTGCTTTCTGCTTTTACAGTGTTCTTTCTCTAGAAATGAGTGTTTTAAACAAGAAATTGGATTTTATTGATAAAATCCTTATTCAGAAATATCTACATAGAGCTTCTCAGCTATAAATATTAATTAATTGGATCGCTGGTACCCATAATGCAATTTTGTTCTGACCCATGTGCCCTATGAACTAGATATTTTTTGGATTCAATTTTCTTAAAACCAACTGTCAGCATCATGTGATGGAGGAGATGAAAAATGAAAATGAGCAGTCCTGCTGTGCAGGTGGGTGACCTGTGGGAGAGAGTCTGCCTGGTAGGATTTTTACAGGAACCATCAGACACAGACCAATTGATTAGATCATCTCATACCCGCCACCAACTAGGCTCAAGAGACTAATTAGAGAGAGTACTGCCTGCGCAGGCACCCCATTGACACCTAATTTGCTCAGCCAAAGCCTTTGGGGAAAATGTATTATCTCTGCAGCTGCACTTCATGCATTTCTGATTTGAGGCATAAGCAAGGAGTGCTTCATCACTCTTTTGACCAGACTGAATGTAGAGCCCTTAAGTGCTAAATGCAAGCAAACAGACCCAAATTAAAAATGGGCCAGGCTCTTTCTAATTCCCTTCTTGCTCCCTGTTAAATCTCCATGGGTCTATATAGAGGCACACCCCTACGCACACATGAAGTTTACTCGCTGGCGGGATGACACAGCCCAGGACCCCAGCTCAGGGTGCTTCCGGGTGATCAGATGGTCTCTCCTTCGCTAGCCTATTTGCCACACTAAGGTATTGTGTTTGTTTTATTGTTTTACTTAAATTATTAAATTTTTTTTATTCTGCTGCATTGCCCCTCCACCAAGAATTTCTTTTTTCTATCTGCCCCCCACCCCCTAAGCCTTCACTGGAGAGAAGTGATTATTTTGGTTCCAAATTAAAACAACTGTAGGTTTTCCTTCCATCTCTTACATTGTGAACAGGATATTCACCAGAATGTATGTGAAACTGAAGGGTAATCCGCTCATTTCTATTTGAGAGACTTCTTTGGAAAGATGCCTAACTGAGAGGGTAGACTTACTAAAATTTGATGGAAAGAAAGCTACCTCATGATAGCAAAGACAGGATAGAATTATAAAATAATGAAGTGCTCTTCCAGAAAACAATGTATGCCATTTGACCAAGTTTAGCTTTTACCTGTTTCTAACCTAGATTAAAACTAATTCCAACCTTCTTTACTAATATAGAATCCAAATCACTGGTATATCAGGAAGCATTTGGAGAAAGGTATGTAACTAATTACATGCTTTAAAAAAAGGGAATAGAAATGAAAAACCCAGACAGTATGAAAAAATTAGTGTATCTTTGTGCCAAATCCAGTGGCTATCATGAATGAATTTCCATAATGCTGGAATTAAAAGAAAAATAAACCATGACCTGCTATGGTGGTATTCTAGAAAGGACCTACTGATTTCATGCCTTTCCACTCACATGTTGGATGAATTATTTTACCCACGTGTTCTGGTAAATTACAGTTCTGCTTTGCAATTTTCACATTTATCTTAATCTTAGTAATTCAGTGAAGATTTTGGGTGATACTTTTAACTGTCTACTTTTTAAAGCAGCATTCAAATCTGGCCTAAATTGGGCAACAGATAGTCAGAAGAAGCCAGTGGCCATGAGGGTGAATATTTTTCTGAAGGTATATGGAGAGTGACTGTAGGGGAGATGTTTGAAAACAGTTAGGAAATCGGAGACTTAACTAATACATAAAACCATCTATAGAATTTATTCTGTTTTCGTGGAAAACGAAGTTCAGAAAGCTTCCTTTCCCCAAGTACCATATTAATAAAAGTTCACATGAAAAATAACCAGGAAAAATACAACCTCCCAGGCTGTGCATGTTGGGTTTGATTTTGCTTAAAATGCTAAGAAAAACAACCAAACTAATCTTTTGTACCTAATTCATCTTCAAGCAGAGTTGGCTACTGTAGAAAATTAAGTCCACAAATAAGGTTACTACATCCTACACACCTAGGCAAGCCCAAGTCACTCTGAAGTAAAAATATCATGTCTATATACAAATACACACACATATGACTTATATTCATTTGCATATATACAACACATATACTCAAATTTTATACTATAGGCTCTATATATGAATGTTTGAGTCAAAATGACAAGTTTTCAATTTCAAACTGATTTAAAAAAAATCTGGGGACAGCTTAATTTCTTTACTTTTTGAGTGAGTGTACTTATGTTTTGATTTGGCTGAAATACAGGTTTTCTTCTAGACCATCTGAAATCATTGTTTTCCAGTTACTCTGACATTGCATTGAAGCTCCTTGGGGGGTGGCAAGAACGGGATGAAACAGAAGGAAGTAGAAAATTAGCCAAACCTACTTCTGTAACTTATTTCTGATTTATGATAATCATGCTTCTTCCCCCCCAGAAGAGAACATATCTTTGAGACCAGCTAGAGAATATTAATTAAAATGAATACAGAGATAGACAGGCTTTTGTTTTAAGCTTAACAGAAGGTCCATCATTCAAAACAGTCCAAATCCTCTAAGTTGAAAGCTGTTTGGTAACATCCATATGGACGCACAATGCACTAATTGCAGCGACTTTGCACTTTTTAAGCTTCATGCCAAAGTGGTGATCTTAATTAAATTTTTTTAGGCAAAGCTATAAGTCTAACATTTCAAAACAAAGCATTTCTCACATGAGAAGACTGATTTAACATATCATTTCAATAATCATCATTATCAACAGACATTTATTGAAATCTCCATTAAACACCAGACATTTTATGACATGTAATTAGTGGTGGTTGAAAAGAATGCTCTATTTTAATGGTGTGACTACTTATTAAATCAAATTTATGTAAATGTAAAACTGGTCATATTTTAGACACATGTGGACTTAAAGGATGGCAATTCTGGGAGTACGTCCTGTCTCAGAGAAGGCCAAAAAAAGTGCAGGGAAAGTACTGATCTAGGTCTTCTAAGAATTATCAAGACAGTTAATCTTCTAAAAAGATCATATATATATAAAATCATACACACATACATAAACACACTGGAAGGTTTAAAACAGCTCATTGAAATAGTTTGAATGACAAAGCTAAGACTAGAAAAGCCTTCATCAAACATGGCTTATTCTTTTCAAGGATTTCATATTTGAAGCTTTATTTGCTTAGCATACCTTTATAATTGACTGGCTCCCAAGTGAGTATAAGTTAATTAAATAGGATTCTGACACTTTAACCTTCCTGATATATTACAGTTCTACTAAACTGTATGTAAATAAACCAAACACAAAGTCATGTAACCCAGCAGCGTGTGCATTTTTTTAAAACTTAAAACACATACACAAATCTCATAAACACTTCTTAAGTAGTTAGCAGTCAAAGAAACACAAGGGTTCAGGTCTGACTTTAATTAAAAGATCTGAAAGGAGATGTGACTTCATTTTTGGGTGGATTTTTGTTTTTCAAATTAAAACTTGTTTAGCATTATTATCCAAAGTGTTGAGGCCCAGCAAGTTTTCATGGTAAGGGTTTTGAATTCAATATATAATGATGTGCAATTTGAATCTGTCTTATGAACCATCTTATGCAGCAGAAATTTGCAAAGCTAAAGCATGCATTTCTGTAGGGTAAATTAGATGGCCTATGATTGGTAAGTAGAAAATGGTGTCAGTGTAAACCAAAGCCGTGTTGGTTCACGGGAGAGATCTCTTTCCAATGGGAAAGTTTTGAGTCGCCAAGGAACAGCAGCCATGCACAGGAGACAAACACATTTGCCTGCAAGCTGAAGAGGTGCCTGGAACTGCGCATGGTGTCCATTTACCCTACATGCTTCCCCTTGACTTGGTTGAGCCGCATGCTCTGTCTTGGGATTAACTGTTTATTGAATAATCCTCCCAGATCTTGGCACATTTTGTCCTCTTATCCAAAGTTCGACATCCCCAACTCTTCCATCTATCTTTTTTCACCTGTAAATTGTGCTAGTATTTTTGTTAGTGTTTTTAACTGCTTTTGTGAGTGCTATGTGCTGGAGACTCAAGGTTTGTGTCCTCCCAAATTCATAGGTTGAAATCTACTCCCCCATGTGATCATATTTCAAGGTGGAGCCGTTGGGAGGAGATTAGGTCATGAGAGCAGAGACCACATGAATGGGATCAGTGCTTTTATAAAAGAGATCCCAGCAAGAAGGGGAAGAGGCTCCTCACCCCTTCTTGAATCTGCCAGGGCCTTGTTCTTGGACTTCCCAACCTCCAGACTGTGAGAAATACATTTCTGCTGTTTATAAGCTGCCCAGTGTATAATGTTCTGTTACAGCAGCCCCAACAGACCAAGTTGAATACATTTTAATTGGTCTGCCCCTTCATTCTATTTTTTTTTTTTTTTACCATAATCCATACAGTAGTTACTGTGGGATTTTGCTAAACACAGGTAGGAACACAAATATCATATCATAGCAGAAATGTTTATTCTTATGGGACACAGTCTGATACTGTCACGTGGTGACACATTGTGGACACCACCATACATGTCATAGCACATCATTTCTAGTAGGAAATATCTGCTGCCAGCAAGAAGGGTCCAACAGGCCATGCTGAGGGCTGCCAACACCAGAGAGCCAGCTAAGCTCCCCATCAACTCTTTCCCATGTAGCTGCATTACAGTGTGAACAATGCCAATGAACAATTCTCAACAAATGATAAATCAGTGAGTATTGACTCATGGAAGCTAAGCCTTTATCTACATGTAAAGTCATGTGATATGCATTCTCCACAAAATTAATTGGTTATTTTACAGTATTTTGATACTGATTATCCTACTATAACAAGTTGCTTAATACCCAAGATGAGCTCTAACAGATATAATCAGGGAACATGTGTTTCATTAGGAGAAATAAATACTTGCATTGTGTGCTTGTGTAGCATTTTCTCCTATCCATTCATTCTCTCATTTAATGAAAAGTGCCTGAAAAATAGGACCATGGCCTTAAAAAGAGAAGATATTTTATAAACTGCTTTTTAGAAGGTTCTAATCCTTTTAGCCACTGGTTCGATGTTTCCTGGCATGCCGGCAGCCAGCCGTATGCTCCAGGTCTAACTGCCCACAGCACTCACTACAGGAGCCACCACCTTTGCAGGAATCAGGGAGACCATCTCTCCCAGTTTTTGGACGGAGGGGATTTCCAGGATGTGGAACTTTCCCTTTTGAAACTGGGGGAAACCAGAATGAGTTGGTCACCCTAACAGAAACAACAGGGTTGATATGTTGTCATTTCCAAGTTTATGATAAAAACTTGGCGAGCCTGGCACTTTACCACACAAACTAAAACACACTGACATTCCAATCTTGAAATGTGCGTCACCGAAGTATTACAAATGCCAAGCACTGAGAATGGCAAAGGATTTGTTGGCCAGAAAATGGGAACGGAGCTCACAGCCTTCTCTCCTCTCAACCCTTCCAAGGGTATTTTCACTTATCTCCTTGCCTCTGTGTTTTAGATTTTCCTCTGGACATTTTTCATTGAAGCTGTGGTGGATCCCATTCTTCTCTAATGAGGCTGCTGAATTCAAGACCATCAGCTTGTTCTTCACCACAATTCTCAGTTGCACCGTCAAGAAATCTGTCTATTTAAATTCACACCAGTGGCATGGAGGAGATGGCTAAGGCCATCCCTCTCCAATGACAAGAAGTGTAAATACTGCCTTGAATCTCCATGGCAAATGATCCCCCAACCTAATGAACAGCGGCAGAGGCAACCCAACAAGTGGCCTGCTTATTTCAATTCAGAAAACATTTACTGAGCATCTATTTTTTTCTGTAAAGAACAGCATTTACGGTGAAAGGGAAGAATAATACAAGGACTGTTAAAGCAAAATCCCAGTGGTGCCTGGAGCTGGCTTGCACTGGCTCACAAGTGTCAAACGTTACAATTTTCAGGAATTTTGCAAGCCAGTTGTTAAACACAGCCACCCTTGAAATTAGCAATGGGAGGAGGCGTTATACCATGAGCTGCAAGGCAAGGATGACCAATCAGGGCTTTTCTGCTTTCTTTCTGGAGAGCTGGCTATTCAATATTTATCAACACACCACTGCTGTCCTTAGGAGCCTCAAGAGTTTGGAAGGGGATGCTGGCCTATAAGTCAAAATGGAAAATGGAAGTGTTATCCTAGAGGTACCAATGCAGTGAGGAAGAACTGGCCTTTGAAAGATAAATAAAAGTTTAATGTATAGAAAGGGAGGAAGGAGGCCAAAGGGGCAGGCACATAATTGGGTAGGGTAGGTGAGGGTGGTGGAGCAGAGCGCCTTCCGTGCGATTATGAGTTTGGGTTTTATCTGTGTGCAGTGAGGAGGTCTTAGAGGCTGTTGAGAGGGGAGTCCCCAGGTGCTAATCCAAGGGCAGCCACCGACTCTTCACAAAGATGAAGGCTCAGCTCCTTCTGTGAAGTCTGTAGGTGATGAGTTGTCTTCCTCAGGATGCTATTGAATTAGATAATGCGACGGCCGAGATTGCTCACAATGCACCAGGTTTGTAACACTTATCATTGAAAGGTTTTTTTCTGCCTGTGAGAAATATCCAGTGTGTCCTGGGCTCACCATGACATAGAAACTAAACTTCTTCCCAAGGTGTGCAATTTCCAAACTGTAGCCCGTGGGGGGAAATGGGACATTTGCATGCACCAGAAAGATTCCTTAGATAACAAATAGTTTGTTCATGTGTGTCTTTATACTTGTCTATGCATTTAAAAGGCAAAGGAAAAAAAAATATGCACTAACTCCTAGCTTTACTCCTTACACTGCTGTCCTTTATAACTGAAACATGATTTACTGTTTTTGATTAGCACGCAACCTCAGACAGGCTTTAAATTGCAGCCTTCGGAGTTATGAAATACTGTCAAATCTTTTAAAAGGCAACTGCAATGAATTAGAAAACGTCATCGCTACACTCTTGTCTTGATTCACTGTGGTTTGCACGATGTGGACTAGGAGTTTCAGCTCATTAAAAATGTGAAGCCTGTAATGTCTAATGAATAAGACAGTCACATCAACATAATTGGTTTCCTCCTGGTATAAAACGATTAAAGTGCCAACAGCTCAGTGGTTTAGTGGCAGAGCAAAGAACAGTGGTTGCAGGCCTGGGGTCAATCACTTCCATTGGCAACAGAGCTGGGGAAAGCAGCCACGGTAGCCAGCATATACCAGGCTCCTGGGATTGAGCGATGCTTCATGCTTTTTTAGTGTCCACTTGTGGCCAACTGAAACAAAAGCACCATGGGAATTAAGGGTACTGAAATCTTATTGTGAGAGGCAGAGCAATCCCCTTTCGTCTTGCGCCACACCAGAACCCACACACAATGTGGTGAGCCAGGAATGTGACATCCTCTCTCCCACACCTGTGAATGGGAGCACATCCCAGAAAGCTCTTATTTCCTCTTCACCCAGATGCTAAAGAACAAAGTCATGTCCCGTCTGGGTTATGCTGTTTGCTTTCCAGTCTGTTGGCATTAAAATTGCACCCTAAGCACCTAACACGTCCCATGATGCTCTGTTAAGTTCTTTTCAAAAGTTGTGACTTTGAATTTGGGGGTCATTTGGAAGAAAAGAACCCCAACACAGATCTAGTGACTTAGTTGCTTATGTTATGGGGGGGGGGGGGGGCAGGGAGAGTCAGTCACCAGAGTTCCATTTTAAACATAACTAAATAGAATGTATATTGCATGAAGTATACAAATATGAAACAAGCAAAACAAAATAGCCCAATCAGCTCCAATAAGCTGTTTTGGATTTATTCCTTTTGCAATTCTTAGATTTAGTGGCTCTGCATGAGATGTTATGAACAATAAGCCAGAGCCTGAGATGCTAAAATGGAAAGGCTCTTTGTTTTCTAATTACTAAGTTTTTTAGTGTTAAGGTTTATATCATTCTCATAATCAATTATTGAGTACCTTGCTCCAGTCAGGATAGACAACTGCTTGTGCTTGGATTAACATGGTAAAGTTAAATCTCATCTCTCTCAGTCCTTCCTTATTAGGAAAAAAAATCTAACAGGTTAATTTTTAGGGACTGACGTACATTTGGTAAAATGTAAAGAACGGAGCAGATCTTTTTTTTAGCTCCATGGGATATAGTATACTTAAGACTGCCAACATACTAGAGATGGGCGATTCAGATAAGATAAGACCTATCTGAAGCAGATAGGGCAGAGGGAATTATTAAGATTAATGGTGTGAAATCAAGCAAAGAAATATTTAGAGGGACTAGAAAGCAATGGATGGCAAGGAGACCTTTATGGCGAAACAACCTCCAAATGAAACTATGCAAACACTACCCAATCTGGAAAAAATATACAGTCATGGTCACCGCATTACAGTACAGTAATATTACAGCAATCCCTCTTGACCATAAGTTCTTTGCACTTGAAATTCGAATACAGTCCCTGACTACTGACGGTTCAACTTATGATTTTTTTGAATTTACAATGGTGTGAAAGCCACACACATTCAGTAGAAACTGTACTTTGAATTTTTATCTTTTCCAGGCCAGCACTACTTGGATTCATACTTTCTCATGATGCTGGGTGGCAGCAGCAGCAAGATGATTTTTCCCAACTGAAGGCCATTGTCAGTATTCTAAGCATGTTTAAGGTAGGCTAAGCCAAGCTATGATATTCAGTAGAGTAGATTAGGTGTATTAAATGCAGTTTCAACTTACGATATTTTCTTTTCTTTTTTTTTTTTTAAACATATTTTATTGATTTTTTACAGAGAGGAAGGGAGAGAGATAGAGAGTTAGAAACATCGATGAGAGAGAAACATCGATCAGCTGCCTCCTGCACATCTCCCACTGGGGATGTGCCCGCAACCCAGGCACATGCCCTTGACCGGAATCGAACCTGGGACCTTTCAGTCCGCAGGCCGACGCTCTATCCACTGAGCCAAACTGGTTTTGGCGGCTTACGATATTTTCAATTTATGAGGGGTTTATTGAGATGTAGCCCCATCATAAATCAAGGAGCATCTGTATATGTAGATTTTTTTCTATGCGCTAAAGAATTGCCTCCAAATTAACTCAATAAATGAGTTATAAAACCAACTTCCATTCACTACTTTTGACACTGTTCTGTATGCTGTGACATATACAGTTGTAAGTACTTTAAATATTATAATATATTCCCCCAACATTTTATTAAAATTTTCAAATATATAGGAAAACAAAAAAATTATCCACTAAACATCCATATACCCACTACATAGATTCTTCAATTAACATTTTGAAATGTTTGCTTTGTAACATATCTATTCATCTGCCTATCTTTCCACCCATCCATTAATTCATCCTATTATCTTGAGACATTTCAAATTAAATTGCAGAAATGAGCACACTTCATCCCTAAACATACATATCACTAATTAGAGGCTAATGTAGATTTATGTTTTTGGGTAAATTTTACTTAGACTAAAATGCACAAATTTTAAGTGCATCATTTGATGAGTTTTTAATAGTATTATAGAGAAAAT
The DNA here is from genome assembly GCF_028538775.1 of Myotis yumanensis. Classification (NCBI taxonomy): domain Eukaryota; kingdom Metazoa; phylum Chordata; class Mammalia; order Chiroptera; family Vespertilionidae; genus Myotis; species Myotis yumanensis. Next base: position 46,123,384 of record NW_027223760.1, on the reverse strand, counting down.
GTTACAATGCTATGTAATAGGAGAGATCAGTTTTAATTCAGAATCTGAAAATAATTTTTTTTACCCCAAAAAATCATTCCTTTTCCCTACTCTTACCAATTCCTCAGTGGGCAAAACACTGATAAATACAACTACCAATGAAAAAACAGGCACAGAACACTCAGACTGTGATCATTCTTAACTATTTTTGAGTAACTGCTAAACTTGAGAATCAGATGAAGCAAGGAATCCTCTCCAGAACACTGCACGTATACAACTAACTGCAGATTTTTTTCCATATAATTTCAGTGGGATAACAGACCTTCTGAATTCCATGAATAGACCCATAGACCCAAGTCAAGAACCTCAGGATGAGCATGTCAGATGCTGAAGCATCAAGCAGTATTTCCACCATCCAGCCATAATTTCAGAGCATATTGCAGAGAAAAGACCTTCCGTGGAAGTATTTAAAGGTAATTCCTTTCTAACAAGCAGCACAATCTAAAAACTCTCCTGCTAAGGAGGGAAAAGGCTTACGGGATTTCTCACACCCTCCCTCAATGATAAACATACAACCAGCCAACCAAGACAAAATACAAAAAAAAACCCCAAATCTCATCTAGTCTATACACCATGTTTCCCTCAAGAGAGGTGGAATCTGGATCATCCTATCTGATGAAGGCAACTGCCAAGAGGAGAAGCATAAATGGGTGCTGAGGATCCCTAGACAGGGATCTAAGTGGATGATCTCAGAGTATGAGGAGCTGAGTCAAAAATTATTTTCCCCAAACACAATCCTTTACTCTTCCCTTCTTTCCTTCTCTATTAGAGTCATCAGCGATGTACACACATTTTTGCAGGATAAAGGATAAATGGAAGCTAATTCCATAGTACCCATTCTTATTAATTACATTAAATACCATTAATAAACACTTTATTTCATGTGCTTTGTTATTTTATTGTTGTGGATAAAAAAATTATTATGAGGGCTTCTGGTAGCTTTGCCAATGACCCTGAATGCTTCTTTTCCCTTTTGAGATAAAAACAGTATCAGCCAAGAATCTTCTATTGTTTTTAATATGCCCACCCACATTTACCTTGTCAGAAGGGGTCACAGGTATCCTTTCGGAGGCAGGTATTTTATTTTATGGTTGAGAAAGCTGAAACTATTAGTGAAGTACTTCTCATTTTTATTCTCTGAACAAAGCTTTGTTTCTCTTATCATTAACAGTGTTTCTTCCTATGATCAGAAGACCAAGTCATGGTCTTCTATGTCTGCTCTCCATGGATTGATCTGGCTTCTATGGTCTTACTTTGGTTCTGTCTTTTCAGAGTTGTGTTGTACCAGAACTCGGCCTGTTAGCTTGGCATTCTGATGATTCTGTTCATTTTCATCTCCTTGGTTAAATCTTATTTACATGTATAACCTGTTCATCCCAGCCACAAGAATTGCTGGTGCCTTCCTTGCAAGGGGACAGCTACATCTGGTTACATGGTGTATCTCTGTGACCTGGCTTGATAGCACGGAGACCCCAAGGACTGCAAATCTTCAGGAGCCAGTTAAGAAGGGAAAAAGAAAATGTAAAGTCAGGGATGAATCATGATTCCTCAGTCTTATTCCAATCAGCACAAGGTTGTCATAGCAACCGCACTGAACTGTCCCTCTACCTTGCTCCTTCCACTGATCTGCCTGCAGTTTTGGGTGCTGAAGGGAATTTGCACAGAATTGCTGCAGTTCTGATTCACATAATTTTATTCTTGTACACCTTAATTTTATACCATTTCTTCTCTTGAGCAATAATTGAAGAAACTAAGTTGCAAAATCAAAATATACATGTGTTTTGACCAGTTTCCACCTGATCAAATGCAACAAGACCGTTCCTCATTTGCCCTTCTCGAGGCTTCATATTTCCACTTCCCTGATTTGCCTTTCCCTCAACACAATGACACCAATATACACACCTACACCATTTGAATGTCAGTAAATATTTTCAAAGAAATATTCTGAAGAGAAATTCTGAACCTATAGATATAAGATTCTAAGCATCTTGTAGACTTGTAATCCTACAATTAAACCAAAGTAGCAGAAGTTTAAGGAAAAACTGGACTTGGCATAATGAAACCTAAACTTTTTTTACTTGACATGCCTTCCTTTTAAATACGAAGGGAGGTTCATGTCCTTACGTTTTAAGCACCGAGCAAACAGGATGCTCTTTAGAGGTTCTGAGGGAATAGAGCAGCGGTTCTCAACCTGCGGGTCACGACCCCTTTGGTGGTCGAACAACCCTTTCACAGGGGTCGCCTAAGACTATCCTGCATATCATATATTTACATTACGATTCATAACAGTAGCAACATTACAGTTATGAAGTAGCAACAAAAATAATTTTATGGTTGGGTCACAACATGAGGAACTACATTTAAAGGGCCAGAAAGTTGAGAACCCCTGGAATAGAGGGATGGAAAACCCTGCCATGATCGTTTTGTGGCTGGTGAAGCCCAATGGCCATGGTGTTGCCAACCCTGGATTAGTAAGTGATGTTCCACAGCAAAGGAGCACCAGGCTGTACACAGGCCCAAACAAAAACACAAATGCTGACAGAGAGGCCAGGCACCAGGGGCACTACCAGCAGCTGAGCACAAAGACTGGGTCAAGTGGCTTTGAGGTCCTTTGTGTGGGGCAAGTATCCAACATCTGATGGTGCACACAGGATACTGAGGAAGCGTCTACCTAGGCTGTGGTCTGCAACCCTCTTCAGAGCTAAAAGGTGGGGTTTGGTTTCTAGTAGCACGTGGGACTCAGCTGTTTCACTTTAACACCCTCCCTTCCTTCACTTCCTTTTCTTATTGAAGTTCTCAATCTACGTTCCTTTCCATGCCTGACACCCAACAAGGCTCCCATTTTTGTCCCCCTAGACTTGTTTTCCTCCTTTGGAAATCTTTCTTGAATATCTCTGGGATGAAAGAAAACAAGGAATGACTTTTCACCCTGCCCTGGAAATGCTTTACATGATCTCTCGTGTTCTCTAACATTTCTATGGTGGTCATTCTACTCTTCACTAATTTCCAGCTCTCTGCTTCCTGGACCTCGGATGGAATGTCCTTCCCACCTTCCTCAGAAGTTAGGATGGCCATTCGAGCTGCTCTGACCAATCAAATATGCACTTTCATGTGACTTGCTGTGTCCCTGCCCTCTGCCAAGGTGACTGAGGAAGCATGTGTGGAGATGCAGCCTGTTAACCCGTGTCACCGAGCAGAGCCCCCCAGTGATTCACAGTGGATATAAAGTGTGAGCAAGAAATAAGCATTTGTTACATTAAGCCATCAGGAACAAAACCCAGTCTATCCTCAGTGATATAATGCCAATCATGTCTAATTTGAATCAGAGGTACTTGCATAAAAACTGTAACTTACCTACTCTTCAAAGTAATCCTAGTGGGATAGTTGGTCTTGCCATTCTTTATTCCAATAAGGAAAATGAAGGGTGGAGAGTACACTTAAGTAAAATTCAAGTAATGATAATGCTTGAAATATAAGCATGAAATGTCAGGTATATCCAAAAGGATCTGGAAGATATATGCCAGCTGCTAACAGTGGTTACCTTTGGGAAGGAGATCAAGATTTTCTGCAGAGTGGAAACTTTCAAGTTTTATTAGCTAGTCTTATGTGTTATTTCGATACTTTCCAATAAGAATGTATTGGTTAATTATTTGTGTAATTCACACACACACACACACACACACACACACACACACAATGTGATATATAACTGCTGACTCCATAACTGTGGCTTGGTGAGATACTAATAATTGATAACTGCAATGAAAAACTAGACCTGTTTGGCACTGGAGTTAATCAGCACTGTTTAAAGCTTTGCTAAATATCCTTATGTTTAAGAGAAAATTGTTCAGAAAATGAAGGAAGAAGTAAAATATGTTTCACGCTGCGCATTACATATTCAAATAGAATTATTTTGTGATATTTTTGGCAATGATATCTATTCAAGGCACTAGTGATAAATTGAAATGATAAAGAGATATGATATCAAATTAGAAAGTAATGATAAAAATGAAGATGACTATGACAATGACATATTGGTGGCTGTAGGGAAATAAAATATTAGAGGAATATGTACTAATGGAAAGTGGCTGTATTTAGTGAGATTATGGGCTATATTCTCTTCATACTATGTAATTATTTTTGAATTAGTGTATTGAACATGTTGTTTCTGTAATCAGAAAAATGTTAAGTATCTGAATGTTAAAAAATGTCTTAAATGTGGAAGCTCTGGGGACGAATATCACTAAAAGCCATAGCTGGGGATGGTGGTGGAACTGAGCTGAAGGATGGGTAGAATTGGATAAGGGAAGGGCAATAGCTTTTTAATTAGTTTTTTTTTTAATTCAAGCACTATCGCTTACTTTTGTTGGGGTCCGAGGGTGGAGATGTATTTGTCTTTTTACTACCGAGTCCCCAGGGTCTAGAATGCTGTGTGGGATATAGAAAGTGCTCAGTAAACATTAACTGAATCCATAAAAGGATATTTGTTTCTAGAAACCTTTTCGTAAAATACATATGAGAACTGGGGCTACCATTTGCAACATATGTGCTTTTATGCAAATTAGAAGATGTGCCCTTCTCCTAGGTTGATGTTCCCTTCTCCTAGAACTTGTGGCTGGGAGAATCAGTCATTTGCTCACCCATGACTTGTTCCAACCCTCCCATCTGACTCTTGATTCCTTCCTCATTTGAAGTTCTATCCCTGTTCATGGGTTTTAAATCTGGATTTTAGTGCTAGATAGGCACACCAGCTATTGGCTCTCAGCTTTCCCTTCCTTTGGTCTGGCCTTGACCCCATTTTGATATTTCCCTGGCCCTTCTGGATGAAATCATCAGCCTGCCTCCTCAGGTGGCACCAGCAGTCACATTCTTCTCTGAACTTACCCAGTGCATCGTACAAACCTTCATAAAACTTGGATCATATATATTATGCTGAGTCCTTACATATTTCTTACATTAGACTTTTAGAGCTTCTAATGGATGGAACCATATCTTATTCTGAGGTGCTTAGCAATGTGCCTGGCATATAGCAGGTGTTCGATGAATTTGTATGGAGAAAAGGAAGAAATAAGACATGGACACAGAATCTGGCTGAGTAGAGAGAGTGGAACTTAAGTAGATTCTAGTAGGATGGAGTCAGAGTGTAAAAGGCCTTGATATTCAAACAGAAGAGACTAGACTCGTAGTGGAAAAAATAGATCTCTAAGAAGGGCAATGATGTGATGCAAGCAGCATTTTGGAAGACTTATTATGTGTCATCATTCAGGGTGGAGGGGAACAAGCGAGAGCCTGTGGTTAGAGCAAACACTCAATAAATGTTTGTTGTCTGATTGGTTGAGCCTAAAGAAACTCATACAAAAACACAGGTACGAGGTGAGAGAAAGAAGAAGAGGGAAGAAATTCAAGAAACTGTTCAAAGCAAAGATGGCAGGTCTTGGCCCTGGAAGTTGCTCAATTGGTTAGAGCATCGTCCGTCCCAATGCCAAGGTTGCAGGTTTGATCCCTGGTCAGGGCACATATAAGAATGAACCAATGAATGCATATATTAGAAACAAATCGATATTTCTCTCTCCCTCTCCTTTCCTCCCTAAAAATAAGTAAGTAAGTAAATAAACAAAAAAGATGGGCAGGTCTTAGAGACTGATAGTAATGCAGATGAAAGGAGACTTACAGCCACTGTGGGACCAAGATGCAGAGAAAAACTGAGAGGGGTAGCTGACTTGTAGGGGGAGAAGAACCCAGCTTTGACTACAATGAGTCACAGTGGCTGGTCTGTGAGCACACATGTGCTTATGTGACTGTGTAGTAAGGCACGTCTGTGAGTTAAATCCTGTGAGAAGCCCTCCTTTCCATGGCGCACTACTCCTGCCCCGGGTTTAGTTATCAGCCAACAAAAACAAAATTACTCATAAAATTAATGGAAACAATCTGCTTTTGAATCATATATCCTGTAGCTTGATTAGATCCGTTAGAGTCAACTAAGCCTTAGAGGTTTGCAGTGAGTCTCAGAGCTGGTGTTTACTTGTCGTGTGTAAACAGATATGCCCTGGAAAGCTACACTGCAGCTGGGCTAATGAACGCACGCTTTCCCTCGCTGGTGCAAAATTTATTCCTCAACGTTTTCAAAGAAATAGGAGCTGGTAAAATGTTAAGAAAAACTGAATCTCTGGGTAACCTCTCGATGTAAAGTTAGGTTTTCTAATACAAATTTTAATATTTGTACAGGGTTTTTTTTTTGTTTGTTTTTTTTAAAGTGCTTTCCATCCACATTTTCCCCCCCTTTTGGTCTCTCGAATCCTCCTAAAAGAAGGCATGGCAGGTGGTGCAATCCCCACTGATATAAACTGAAACATTAAGGGACTAGCCAGGTGATTGAGCTTGTAAGGGCTGGAGCCAGGTTTCACTATGGGACAAAGTTCTCTCCACTCCACTAACCTCTGCTCTCTTAAACCCCTGAGTACAAAAGCATGAAAATATGTTTTAGCAATGGAAATAGATGAGAGCAATCTGGGCAGAGGCCGCAGACAACAGGGCAGTATGCATAGACCCTAACTGGTCCTCCTTCAGGCACTCAGTCCTGTAGACTGTGGATGGCCAAGGCCACAGGGGATGGTTCACTCCTATCTTCAGTCCTTTCTGGCTTCCCAGCAAGATTGGAATTTGTTGCCCAAAAACACAGACCTGAATCTGGGTTGATGTGAGTGAGCGATGGATGCTTGGCCTTCCCTACAGGTAGGATTACCTATGCTCTGACCTCCAAAAATGATCTTAAGAGAAGTGGGTTCTCTTGTTTGTCTTAGTAGTCTATTCTCTTGTCCACAGCCTGTAGCCTCATACCAAATCATATAATCATACCAAATCAAGAATCATCCCCAGGCCCAGTGATAACAGCTTCATTACCAAAGGGATCCTCTCATTGTAGAAGTTACAAATGAGCAAACAAGCAGTTAAACTCATCTATAATTCTATGTGATCAAGAGAGAAACATCCTATATAATAAAAGGGTAATATGCAAATTGACTCTAACAGTGGAATGACCGGTCACTATGATGTGCACTGACCACCAGGGGGCAGCCGGTGGGACGATCAATAAGGGGGCTCTGTGATTGCCCCAAAGAGGGAGGCCCAGGCTATCTTCTGCGGGCTATCAATTGGGGGGCTCCGCAGAACTGGCGTACCCGGGGTGTGTGGTGATGAATGTGGGCAGCATCAGGCCAAGGCAGGTGTGGGTGGGGGGTGGGGCCACAGGGCTGTGAGGTAGCTGGGGCTATAAGGGCCCCAGCAGCCAGGTCTGGGAGGCAGCTGGGGCTGCAAGGGCCCCAGCGGCTGGGACTCCAAAGGCCTACCATTGCACGAAATTCATGCATCAGGCCTCTAGTTGTTAATATTTAACTTACACTTTTCTGTCTTTCTATGTATATATGAGTATGTTTCAGTTAGTGAAATGGGATTGTAGCTGTTTTGCAATCTGCTTCTTTCACTTAGTAATAGGCATAGAGCATACTTAAATATGTCATTAAGTATTAACGACTATTTAATAGTTGCAACATAAACTGCATTATTATTTAAACTTCTCATCACAACAAAAAGTAAACTCCTTGAAGGCAGGAGTGATGTGAATTTGGAATGCATTTTGCATTCCAGGCATCTAGCAGAGCATCTTTCATGATAAATGTTGATGAAGTTTGCTCAAGGGGCACATCTGATGGAGTTAATCATGTGGTTGTGCTTTGGCAGCTCAGCTGACAAGAGGAATCTGAAGATTGTGGATCCTATTACATACTTAAGCCAACATCCATCAGCTCCTGGTATTTGAGTGCACTAAAAAAACCCAGGGCTAGAGAGCTGTATATTTAATGACAATGTTGGATGTCACTGATTTCTCAACTATGTAGTTGCAACTCCAAATAAGAACACTGAACTCTTGCCCCAGCTTCTTTCGTGCTAGATCAGCAGCGAGGACAGGAATTAATAAAGTTGGGAAGAGAAGTCATGTGCTTACACAAGAAATCCAGTAAATTTTATACCCACTGGAGATTAGAAAGGGCCTTTGGCTTAGGCCCAACTACTGAGATTTGCAGAAGTCCTGTGTCCTGGGTGACCACTGATTAGTCTTTGGATAATATAAGTTGTTTGCATAGCTAGGAGGAAAGTAATTTTGCCTACTTATCCATTTATAACACTAAAATTAATGTTAACAACAACAATTTTTAAGGTATAAGGGATAAATATTCTATACAGTTACTTGGCATTTCTAGGATTGAAATCTGATCACTTTAATAATCATCAACCTTTTTTGTTTGACTACTTCATAAATATTTCAGTTAAACTATGTGCTCTGTGCATTTTAACGTTGAAATAGGACACTTTATCATAAATTTAAATAGTAGCAAAGGATGTAATGTTTGGTTTACTGAAAATATTGACATTTTAAAATAAAGATTTTATATGATTCTTTAAAACGGGCTCAGTGGAATATAAGTATATTTGCTCTACCATCCCCTTTTGAAAAAGTGCATGCATAAATTATTCTTTAACAGTGGAATATTTTACATCATACATTTTCTTCTTCCTTTATGTAGTATTTCCATTGTATTTCCCTAATAATATTTTATTCTAATTTATAATAATAAAAGTATAATATGCTAATTAGACCAGACAGCAAATGACCTTCCAGAAGTCCTTCTGGACAACCTTCCGGACGAAGCGGGGCTGCAAGGGCCGAGGCAAGCTGCCATGGCTGTGAGGGCCAAGTCCCTTGCACAAATTTCGTGCACCGGGCTTCTAGTATAACATATTCTTATCCTAGAATGGCTTTATTTATCAATCTATAATACACCATAGCATAAATATACACAGGAACTTGAATTCAGAAAATTTCCCAAGGCAAATTGATCAAAGTGATAAAATATTACAAAATTGAAAGTAATTATTAAACATAAAATGAAATTTCTGTTGAAAATGCTTTTCTTAATGAGGTAGATGAGGGTGGCCTCTCTTCTCTCCAAAATAATCAATGCATCTTTGGGAGAACAGTGTTTATTACCAGAATAAGACTGGGTGCTTTGATTAGAGGAGGCTTTCTGGGCACTTACAAGGGAATCCATTCCTTTGTTTGTAACCTGGAGGTTTGTAAAGCCCAAGACAATTTTACAAGGTAAGGTTGGGATGGATGCAAGGATGCTTTCTATGGTAAAAGGGGGAAAGGGCCATTGGGGAAGGACAAGCAGCTGGTCTGGGTTTAGAGTGGTACATTCATCCTAGTTTGAAAACTGCAGGAGTAAGATGTAATCCATGCTTCTTAGGCATTCATAATTAGATGGAAGACACATATAAATTAAAAAAAATATGTTTAGCACCCCAGGCATTTCCAGGGCCAGAGCACTAAGTGGGTTTGGAGGAATAGGTGGTGGTTTAGGTGGAAAGACCAATCAGGCCAGATTATGTAGGGCTCAGTAGTTTTTACTCCACCCACTAGCCAACGGAACCCACTGGAACATTTCTAAGCAAGGAGCACCTGATCAGATTGGTGTTTTGGAAGGTAAACTCCCTTAGCGTGAGGAAAATGGATGTAGGTGAGGGACAGCAGCAGGAGTAAAGGGGCAGAGAAACAATTTAGGAAGCAGATGAGGGACAAAGAGGGCCTCAACAAGGTGAGAAGACAAAGGGGAGTGTAGAAGAGAAAATGGGTTTTGAGATAAAGTTTAGAAGGGATTGACAAGTCTTGGTGGCTCACTCAGTGTCTGGTTCAGAGACAGGGCAAGTCAGGGAGGATGCTGAGCTCTTCAGTTTGGGCAATTGTACTGATGGTGATATAATTCATGGATAGGAATGGGAATGCAGAATCTTCCACTGACGGCAGCTCTCACGGTCTTGCTCATGTTTGTTTCTGCACCACTTACCGCATATTACTGAATAATAAATTTATCAGTGTAGCCCTAGCCAGTTTTGCTCAGTGGATAGCACATTGGCCTGCAGACTGAAGGGTCCTGTTCAATTCTGGTCAAGGGCACATGCCAGGTTTTGGGCTCAATCCCCAGTAGGGGGCATGCAGGAGAAAGCCAATCAATGATTCTCATTATTGATGTTCCTATCTCGCTCTCTCCCTCTCCCTTCCTCTCTGAAATCAATAAAAATATATTTAAGTAAATAAATAGAAATTTATCAGTGTATTTGGCCTCATTGACTCCAAGTTCAATAACAAGATGGTAACTCTAGACATAATTTAAATATTGTTTTATGATAAAATTTGTGGACTGCATATAACTGACCCTTAATAAAAAAATAATCTAAATTCTAGTCCAATAGTTGAAAATACTAGTAAGCATTTTTTAAAAACAAAATATATTTTAAAGACTAAATATATTATCCAATCAGAAATGCAGTACTCATGGATTTAAAATTAAGCAGTTTGGCCTAAAATTATTCAGTACATACCAAGACAGTTAATTCCATGTGTCATTGCTTACCCATGTTAAAAGAGACTACGAAGTAGCATTTTTAAAAAGATTTATTTAAAAATTTATTACATTTATTAAAAAAAGCATCTTTTAGCTCATATAACAACACTAGCTATGGTAGTCATGAAAATAAAGTCTGCGTCAGTTGGAAAACCATATTTATAAAAAAGAGTTCTAGAGATGGATGGTTGAATATAATACCACTAAACTGTACCCTTAAAATTAGTTAAGCTAAACTTTATATTACATGTATTTTACCACAGTAAAAAAATTGGGTTGGAAACCCAGGAATTCAAAAAGAGGTTTTTATAAAAATTATTTGGTTATAATATAATCACTTAAAATCATGTTTCCCTGTTTAGTGGGTATATTCTTCATTATAAAAAATAAAATAAAAGGAAACTAAAGTTACTTTTAACGAATCAATTTTCACTAAAGTCAAATGATTTAGTTGTATGTCTCCACTTAACAACTGCCTTCCTATGTGGACAGTACCATGTTTCCTAATATTGTGGTTTTTAAACAACTTTAAATATTATTTTAACATTAGAAAACCTGCAACGTTAGAATGCACATTGTCTAGTACACGCACATTAATTTCTGCCGTTTTCAGAACTAAAGGATAGATTCTGACACAGTGGAATCTTTCGTGATGCTGAAACAATAAACTACTTAAAAGCAAAGATTTGTCTCTGCATATAAAATTAATATATAAGTATGTATGTATTTATTTTTAAATCTTTATTGTTGAAAGTATTACAAATGTCCTCCTTTCCCCCCTTATTGACCCTCTTCTAGCCATAAGTACGTATTTTTAAAAGAGAACTAAATCCAGTATTTTGGGGAGAAAGATGCTAAAATGAGCATTTACCATTATTTTTAGGCCCATGATGAAGTTTGAGCTCCAGTCCCCTCCCTCTCTGTGAATGCACAGGGAACAAGTTATCATAGAATCACGATTTGACCTCTGAGGAACAGCTCATGTCATTGCAGGGCAAAAGTGCTGGCGAAACATTTATCTAGATGAAAGGCCTCAGCAGTTAACCTGCTCAGCAGAGGCAATGCAACCAGGCAACAGGATAATGACCTCTATCCAAATGTGGAAGGGACATCAATTTAATACCCTGACAGCTTGACAAAAGATGATGGCAGCTCAGCAGGAAAACATTAGCCAGGATAACTGTATGTGAAAAGAACGAATTATAAAGCACAATGCTATTTGGGCCGAGGAGGGATTTTTTTTTTTTTAAACCAACTTTATATTTAGGACGGGAGCCATCGTGCCTAAAGCCTCCTTCCATTCTTTTCTACCTGAAGAATATTCTGATAAAAGTAAAGAGGCAGTTGGATTAAAGTGAGCGCTTAAACACACAGCCAGTTTCCTAACCAACCCAGGAGATGCTGCACATGGTTTCTTGCAGGCCTGGTACTGTTTCCAAGTAGAAAAATCTGGGTGTTCGTCAACGGCTTCATCCATTTGAAAAAGACAGGTTACTCAGTTAAATGTGGACAAGACCAGGCTTACTGTGTGTGTGTTATTTTATTTTTAAAGAGAGAAGGCACTTGGCACACTTTGGGGATTTTCAGCTGTAAAATTTCCCCACTACAAATTCAGTTTAAAAAATTAATTTGAGAGTACTAGCATGGTCCTGCTTGTATGTTTATTCAAGGACCTTTACTCTGTGACAGGGTTTCAGCCTGTGAGGTTTTCTCTACACATGGCAGGCAGCTGTCAGAACCAGTGTGAGGGGTGAAAGGGCAGCCCGGCTGCTCTGTTAAATCACGGGGTTCCATCAACATCTCAGAATTCCTGCCGAGTGGGAGCTGGGAGACCACAGATTAGAGTACACTGGAGTGTGTATATTAGGTCACTCAGTGTCTATCAAAGCGATATCACGCCGGTGAGCTGTACAATAGATTTTACTGTGTTCTGTTCAAAGAAAATGTAAGAAAAGTGGACATGTGTGTAGCAGACCACAGCTGAACACCGAATTCTTCTTGTCTTTAAAATGGATGGATTTATTATCCACAAGATGAACGGGCACAGTCAATAGCTTTGGAAATCATGCAAAGCTGGTGGCTTTATTCAGTTCTTGGAAATGACTATTCAGCGGATGCGTGATGAGGAAGATGGGGTCCACAGCCCGGCACAGTCAAGGGGCTGAGGCTGGATTGTGGTTGTGGCCTTGGACCACGAACTTGTTTGATGATCTTGAATGGTCACTTCACTTCGATTTCATACACCTTCAGTGTTCTTATTTAAAAATTGGAAATAATAATGTCTTATTTGTTCCTGACCTAACTACCTCCCCAAATGGTTAGACAAAAAAAAAAAAGAACTCTTACATGAGAAAGAACTTTTAAAAAGTTGACAAGAATGCAGCATGATGATATTATGTGTGGTATTTAAGAAATAGTTAAGAAATGAAATGTAACTTTTATCAATGGATAGTCAGTCAACATATCCCTTTTATATTTGTTTAATCCTTTTAACAAAGCAAAATATATGTTCCTCAAGGAATCATGTAGTCTTTAACGAGATAAGGGATATTAGGTAATGAGCACCACGCCTGACAAGTATAATTTTGAAAAGCTTAAATAAATTTTTTTAATATTTCATATTTCTCAATTATGAGTTCTGCAAGGGGCTCTTTGACTGTGATAAGGACAAACCCACATTTATTAATAGTTAACACTAGCAAAATGTTGATGATGTGCCAGATACTGTTCTAACCACTCCACAAAGTTAGTTTATTTAATTTACATAACCATATGTAAAGTGGCCCCAATGATCAGATTTTAGGGTGATCACCATCTTGCACAAAAATATTAGGTCCTGCATTATGATTTCCTTTTGTGTTAAATACATTTTCTAATCTTGTAAAATGTGAACAATTACCTTCTACCAAAAAGCAACTTAATTTCATACTGTATGAAGTAGGCGTCACTCTTTACATGTTTTTTAACATCAGAATTTATACTCCCCCAAAGTTAAGTGATTTTGCACAGCAACCAAGTGGCAGACCCAGGATTCACACACAGGCAGTCTGGCCTTTACCACGCTGTACCACCTCTCTGTGTCAGAGAGGCCCAAAGTCCACATTGTCTGAGGGCAACGTCATGGTGTTGGCTGATTCAGAATCCAAAACTGAGACACCAGGTTGAGACCTACTGAGTCACCTAGAAAATAGTTCAAAATGGAGCATGGCATTGAGACGGGGTTCACGCTGGAGCCATGGTCTTGTCTACATCATAGCAATCAGCAGGGTAGTTATTTGCAAAGAAACTTATGGTCTTATGTCTACATTCATGCAGGTGAACTGCCACGTGAAATTTACTCCTAACATTTGCCACAGCGAATGCAGAATCGACCATATAATTAGGCAAATGTGGGGACCTTTGTCTTTTTTAAAATTAGAAATATTTTTCATCATTGTTTGGAAATACGTCCTTGAAAAAAAATATTTAAAAGACAGTAAAGAAAGTCTTAGATTGAATTCTATTTTGTCTGTTATTTGGTGACAATAGAGAGTGTGAAATACAAATAGGCATATATACAGCTGCATGTAACAGCTTTGTAGCTTTCCCTTCAATAAATTCAGAGATTGTCTTTGTATCTAGTGACCTTCTAGGGGGAATTTAAAATAAGAAATCAAGAGACACTGTATAATTTGTCTATAATAAGGACCTAATTATAATTCTCAGCCTCAGCTTTTATGGTTACATCTCAAAATTCAGCTTAGGTGAGCAAGAACTGAAAAATATTCCTCTTTTCCAGATAATATTCTCAAGTGAAGTGAGGATCTGGATGCTCTCCTTCCAGCCCTTGGGGATTGATGCCCTCATTGGTGATTGATTCTTTAATTAGTTTCATCAGCAGGTCCAGGAGCAGAGAGGTCACCCAGCTCTCTAAATTTTAATAAGTAATCAATTCAGATGTAGATGGAGCTGAGCTGTTGGGACAGGTCAGTGAAACCAGTGAGTATACTCTATGAACAAAAACTGAAATTCAGATGCACTTTCAAACATAGTACACAAACTTATAAATAAACGGGGAAAACACCACTTTACTTCCAGCTCCTAGGCTGGATCAGCATCCTACCAAAGGCTGTGTCTTATGATCCTATTCAGGGTTAAATTCATTTTCCAGTCTTTCAAAATGTGAACAATCCCAGTGCCTTCCACACAACGATTTCATTTCACAGATTTTGCCACCAGTAGGGCAGACACAGGCTCCTGCATTGCTTTAAAAATTAATTAAGAGGCACTTCAAGTGTAGCCTCTTTGCAAGGCCATCCTATTTATTTATAAATTTCATTAATTCTGAAGCTAGTTGCTCCTCAATGGTGTATTTATGTTCAACTAGGTCAGGTCCGCTGGGATGATATTTGGTCTTTCACAGCAGACACACAGAGCCTGTATGGGCAGCAGGCTCAAGCTACCAAACACTTCCTTTCCTAAGACTTGACTCCATGAATTTGTTAGACTTTTGTGAAAAAAAAAATCAATCCAGATACGCATTTCATGAGTCTCTGCATGAGGCCTTCTACACAGAAGGCTGTCAGTTAACACATTGCCACCTTAGGAGGCAAACGGGCAGTTGCAAACAGTCAATTAGTGATTTGTGGGGCTGGTATAGTTAACAGTGAAGGGCACCCACAAATACAAGTGAGGAAAACACTCAGAACTACTCTTTCACCTTACGTTAGTTTGCTAAAAAAGTATGCACTGCTTACCTAACCTATAAACCCACAAAATTTCAAGCATGCTGTAATGGAATAAAATTTAGTATAGTGAAGACTTAGGTGAGATAAAAAACACACACTCATGTTTGTATTTCCCAATAATGCACTGATTGATAGTGAAGATGCTATAGAGAACTTTAAAAATAAAAACAATGCAGAGGCATTTGACATTGAGAACACTAACTTGAGAGAACAGATGCACCCCTATGTTTATTGCAGCATTATTTTACAATAGCCAAGATATGGAAGCAACCCAAGTGGCCATCAATAGATGAATGGATGAAAAAGCCATGGTACGTATATACAATGGAGTATTACCTGGCCATAAAGAAGAATGAAATCTTACCATTTGTGACAGCATGGATGGTCCTAGCAGGTATTATGATAAGTGAAATAAGTCAGACAGAGAAAGACCAATACCATATGGTTTCAGGTATATGGGGAATCTAAAGATCAAAATAAACGAACAAACAAAAATTGAAAGAGTCTCATAAATACAGAGAACAGACTGATGGTTGCCAGGGGAAAGGAGTTGGGGGACTGGGTGAAAAAGGTGAACGGATTGAGAAGTATTAATTAGTAGTTACAAAATAATCAAGGGGATATAAAATACACCATAAAGACTATACTAGTATAGTCAATACCTGTAACACCTGTGTATGGTGCCCGGTGGGTACTTAAAATATTGGGGAGACCACTTTGTAAAGTATATGACTGTCTAAACACTAATCTGTACACCTGAAACTAACACAAAATAATACTGAATGTAAACTGTAATTCAAAATTAGATTAAAAAATAAAACATTCAATGCACGCTAACATTCTGGTTTTTCCTTTTAGAAAAGGGGTGTGTGACTTACTTTGAGAACTCTGAGCCATCCCCAGTGGATGGGTAAACATGACAAGCATCTGGAACGTCCACATTCTCGGTCTTCCTGCTCATTTTACTCAGAGGAATGTGGACACTATTCCCTTTTGAACTTGTTTTGAGCCAAAACTCACTGATGACCTCACACAGAATATTAGAGTTGATCTGCTTCTCCAGACCCAAAACTCCATCCTTATTTTACAGAAAGGGGACCAGAAGCCTCATTGAGATTGTGACATACTCGAGGTCACAGCAGGTGGGTGACAAGGTTAGATTTAGTCCCAAACCCATGTCTTTGGACTCCTAATATGGTGCTCATTCACCCTACCACCCTAACGGTGATGAAACACAGTTAAGCACCACCAACTCCTTA
Source organism: Myotis yumanensis (assembly GCF_028538775.1). Taxonomy (NCBI): domain Eukaryota; kingdom Metazoa; phylum Chordata; class Mammalia; order Chiroptera; family Vespertilionidae; genus Myotis; species Myotis yumanensis. Next base: position 46,106,899 of record NW_027223760.1, on the reverse strand, counting down.
GAGTTGCTATGTCAGCTCATGATTATTAGATGTTGACTGTGAGTTCTCTGAGGTTAGAAGAAATGTGCAGCAATCTAAATGTCACAGGTCTGGAAGCAATCAAAAGGGAGCTGAATGTTACACACTACTGTGCATAATGTTTGCAACATCTCTGTGGTTGGTTGCAATGTATTATTAGAGCTCGGTTTGTGTTGTGAGTGTGTAAGCCAAGCAGCATAGGGAATGCTGAAGAGCGATCACAAAAATACCTTCTTTCCCTACTATCCCTCAAGCAGCAGGGATCAAATAACTCCTTCTCAGCTGTCTCTCTTTTAAACAAAAATATCTCCTTCACTTTACATATATCTATGGTAAGTTGGTGTTTGCTTCCCCTTCTCTGTTTTGTTCTATTTTTTTAGACCCCAACCTTGGATCACCAGGGGGTACTGGGACTAGAAAGAGCTTGACATGATGTTTTATAAATTTATCTTCGATTCCTTCAGTACGTCACAGTTTGTGTTCCATAAAGGCAGGCAGTGTCGAGCAGGCAGGCAGAAAATGGTCTGCAATTGGATACTGAGCTTGCAGAGTCATTGGCTGCCAGTCTTGATATTGGAAGGGCTTTCTACACCGAATATAGCAGCGTCCATCTGCATGTCGAGCCAGCTGCTACAATGCCAACACTGTAATAACGGCGCCTTTCGTTCATCTGCAACCTAGCCAAGTCTTTCTACATTTGTCTGGGAAATCGCAAGGGGCTAGATGACACTTGGAAGAGGCATCTTTAGCCCATTCTACTTCCTAACTGCACACCAAGTCCCCAGTCCCTTTACCCTGACTCTGGCCTGGCCACTTACTGGCTGGACATGTTTCTTAATCTAGCCTCATTTGTAAAGTGGGTATAGATAATAACAGCCTTTCTCGTAGAGTGGATCTGAGGATTGAATGAGTACTTATAAGGACCTGGCATATAAGCACTATATAAATATTAGTAATTATAATTATTGTTTTCACTCCATAAAGTTAAGACTTCCTCATAGTTCTGGATCTGAGCTGGCTGTAATTACTTTCATATCAGTGAAGGAATAGTAGTTAAGCGAATGAACATCATATGGCTACACCATAATTGATTCAACCATTCACCTATTATTGGACTTTCAGTGTTTCCAATGTTCTGCTATGTAGATAACATTGTATGCCATCTGCCACTTCTAGCAATCTATCCTTGTAGCTTCCTTATGAGGTGGATGCTCTGAATGTTGACGCTTCCCAAATGAGGGAGCTAAGACTTAGACAATATAAATCCAATATGATCACACAACTAGTAAGAGTTATCTGCAAGACTCAAGCCCATACTTTGGGATCCCAAAACCTTAATCAATTCCCTATACATCTTCTTATCTAAAGTGGTTATAACAACAAGTAGTTTGTGCACTTAAAGTTGCAAACTCCACCTAAAATGTTTCTTAGATGGACCATGTCATTCTTCAATAATTCAGAATAACTGCAGTGTCATTTTCTCCTTGGGCCCAAACTCCCCAATTTAAAACCTGTAGCCTATTATTAGGAATGCTTACATGCAAAATCACCAGCATCTTCGTAAAACCTTATTGTGGCTTCTAAGGGACCTGGGCACTTCTCTGCGCCAATTCATTCGAAATTGCTTTAACCAGCAAGACACAGAAAGGACTTGATCAGCCCGAAGAGAGACTATCCTTACATTCTAGCAAGAAGATCTTCTTTGCTGCTTTTACCTGCTATTGTAGGCTTGTTCAACACATTTATAAAACCTGACCAAATATCTAGCTGGTCAGAAGGAAAATTCCTGCCATCTCTACTGGGAGCAGTGTGAATGAGTCACACAGACCCCAGTTTAAGGAGCATGCACATATATTTGGTTTTTTGAAGACAGAGATAAAATGAGGAATAATTATGTAAGTCCAGTAAATGCACAATTTGTATGATTGCATGCACAGCATTTCCCAGAGGAAGGAGTCCGGAATGGCTTTGACAACACCACACATCCAAACTAGGGCTGTGCTCCCTGACGACTTGTCCCTTCTCTGAGAGGGCCTATAACTGCAATAATTGTGGCTAAAATATGTTGTTCATTTACTATGTGCCTGATACTATTCTAAGTACTTTATATGTATTAACTTGATTTAACCCTCACAATGACACTCTGAGATAGATACAATTTTTATTATTGCTATTATTTTCTCCATTTTAGACATGAGAAACTGGAGGTGTAGAGAGGGTAAGTCTCCAGATTACAGTCAGTAAGTGGCACGGCTGAGATTAGACCCTGTTAGTCTGATCCTGGGGCCTTTGCTCTTGGTCACTACCCTAGGCCTATGCATGCCCTTGATCCCTGGTTCTTTGGCCTTCCACCTTCCAGCCCAGTTCTTGGCAACCTCCTTCCATTCATTCCTCACATTTGTTTCTCATCTGGTACCTTCCCAGGGCCACTCTAAGATTGGACTTCTTAGTCTCTTACCTCCCCATTCCTCTCCAAAAAAGGTCTTTCTACCTGCTCTCCGAAGTCTTCCCTGAGAGTGATAGGAATTTAAATGTATCAATGAAACAGAAAAAAAATCACTTCCCTAAAACACAAAGCTTAAGTGATTACTAGGAATATATGGAGAAGAAACATTTAAAATAAAAAATGAAAACATTCTCATTAGTACAAACAAATATTTTTGGAGAAACTGGTGCTCAGAGACCATTAAAACTAGTAAAATTTCTTATACATACAAGAGGCAATCAATAAACATCCATTGATTGACTGAATGAATGAGGTCAACTTATAAATATGGAATTTGAACAGAGGTTTTTGGATGTGTTTGTTGGATTGCTTTAAGAAGATGCTCTTCTGAAGGAAAGACCATTTTATCAGGATATAGATGTATCATCTAAAGTTTCCATGTGTTGTAAAGTCCATTGAGGGTTTTCCAATAAGTCTGTCCATGCTAGTGCCGCTTGTGTGCCATCAAAGAAGGCAGTGATGGTTCTCTTTCCTGTGCCTCTCTCTCACGAGATTTTAAAAAATAACAAACATTTGAGATACCAAGAGAAAAGTTAATCTTTTAAAAGTATCAAGCTGGACGAAGGCAGAATAGCTAATTTGCTTTTTCAAATTTTGTAGAGATTTTATTACTTTAGTCTTATATAAAAAGGTACTTATATTTCATGTTGACATGCCATTTTATGAACTGTTAAGAGAAACTATTGACTCACAAATTGATGGAAAAACTAAGGCTAATATTTTATTTATTATGTTCTCGCTATGTGCTGGATACCAAGAAGAATCTAGCAGCGTCTATAGCTCTGCTGTTTTAATATTTGGTTTATTTATCTTGTAATCATATCTTAGATTTTAAGAGTCATTTTAGGCTCATTGGTTTTATTTAGTAAATACATGCTGTCTGCCTCAAACTGTTTTGAAAGAGTAAAGGCAAGGATGTACTACCAAGGATATCATAATTAAAATAATGAATAAGATGACATCAGTTGGTCCCTTTCCTCCACAGCCGTGTTAGGATTAGCCCGTCACAGAAACAGCTTGTGCTGCTACCTAGAACCAAAATACAGTAAGTCCTCACTTAACACTGTTGGTAGGTTCCACAACTTTAAGCGAAACAACTGCTCATCATTTTTATAATGGCAAGATACTCATTTCTACAGAATGCTCTCTTCTTCACCACTGAGGCATTGGGCAGAAAGGAGGGTAAGTGACCGTGTTGTAGAAAATAACAGCAGACACTGCCGTCACCATACTGAGTCCTTTAGCTGGCAAACCAATCTATGGCTGTGATGCTGTTAGATATGAGCCCCAGAAATACTCCCTTCCATACCTTCCAACCACCTTCTAACCACCTTCATTGTTCTTGGCAAAGCCATCTCCACAATTTGTTTTTAGTTAGAAAACACAGTATCCCGTAGTCATGACACCAAGCCAGCATTTTCTCTGTTTCCAGTTAAAGGAAATATAAAAAAGCCAGAAAATATTGCCCAAACAGTGCTGTTTTTCATTAGAAGGGTACTTTTAGAGCCGAGTTACTGCAATATTAACTCCGTATTGTTCTATTACCATGAAGCACAAAATTGAAATCGGCGTTTCCCCCCCATCAGCAGCATATCACATTTATTGGGTATTAAAGAAAGTGTTCACAGATATTAAAAGTTTTTCTACTCCTGGGAAAAGCACATCATTGAAAATGTAACATAATTTCCATTCTCTTTTGGAGTCCTGAAGTTTAAGGATATAATTTTACTGAGTTACTTCAAGATAGCCAGGACATTAAATATACCTCCATTCCCCACCTGCCAATCCCTGCCCCCCAACTCCCCACCCCATGACCTGACTATATCTAAGCTGGAGAAAGATGTCAACCCTTTGCCCATCAGTCAACCCTTTGCCCATTTGTCAGGGCAGAAGGTTCACTCACTCATACACTTGTCTGGGAATGGCCTCTCAGAGTCCTCCTTTTCTACAGCAATTTGTAATATAACGTGATTTATCTTGGAAAGGACACATTACTTTTCAGAGAAAACTGCTCAGGAGTTAGAGAACGTTTCCTATTCTATTGCTATGTGGTGATCAACTCCACGTAACAAGTCTGGAAGGGCCATAGCCTAACTGGATGTCAAAAATGTCTGTTTGGCAAATGGCGATCATGAGAAGTAAAGGACATTTCCTGGGAGCTGTGGAACTCACCATGGCTTTGCAGAAGAACAGCAGCCTCCCAGATGGTAAGAGCCACTCTGGATGCTTCTGTGGGCATAACGCACTCCAGCGCGACAGCCAGGAACGCCTAATCAAGAGTGCTCACTGTGAGGTGGACTGCACGCTGGATTACTTTCGGATGACGGGGTAGCAGCTGCTACTGGGTGTTTGTTCATGATATGCTGGGAATCACAGCCATTAATACCCATCATATGGGGGAGAACTGAGCACTTTCCATGTGCCAGGTACATACTGATCTAAGGACTTACATGGATCATCTCAGTCACTTCTCATCACAAGTCTATAAGATATGAAGAGGATCATTATCGCTGTCTAGATGGGGAAATGGGGGCTCTGTCCCCGGGGCCACAGAATTAGTAAATGTGGAACCTGGACAGCTGACTTTGGAAGCAAAACTCCCGATGGCCATGCCACAATGCCTGGATGCCTCTCAGGTAGCATGAGGCACCTGACACCCCTCCACTCTCAGTGAATTCTCTGACAGCTTTGTAAGACAAGTGTTATTATCCATACTTAGAAGTAAAGAAAACAAATCTCTGAGAGATTTAGGGACTTGCCCATGGATACCCAGTTAGGAAAAAAAAAGAAAGAAAGAAAGAAAGAAAGAAAAAAGAAAATGATGTTGCTTGAGTTTGAGCCAAGGTCTGTAAGAATCAGAAATACAACTAGAAGCACTATGTGTCTTCTGCAGGACAAGCCACAGCGAGCCTCGTGCTTGTCATGGATAAAAGCTGATTGTGGCCAGGCCCTAGCTGGGTAGCTCAGTTGGTTAGAGCATCATCCTGAGAAGCCAAGGTTGTGGGTTCAATCCCTGATCAGGACACATACAAGAATCAACCAATGAATGCATAAATAAGTGGAACAACAAATCCATCTCTCTCTTTCTCTCTCTCTCTCTCTCTCTCTCATCAATTAAAAAAAAAGCTGATTGTGGCTAGAGTTTAGGTGCTTATATTGCCATCTCAGGGGACATGAGATCATTTTAGTTAGAAATTGCCTTTCATACTAACACACATCTTTTCTTTGTACAGAGAAAACATAAAACGTGTGACTCAGCAACTTCTCTGATGAATCTTATCCTCCCTCCTAACCTGGACCCAAATTCAAAACTCTCCACATATTTCTCTGATGGAAATGCGTTTGAGCATTTAAGTTATCTAAGTTACAAGGGTAGGGAATTAATCACTGGAGATATGTAATGCACAAAATATGGAAATGATAGCTGCTTAAAATAAAACATAGGTTGTCTCATCCAGATGAAGGCCGATCCAAAAATGGTAAGTCAAACCACTAACATTTCCTTCAATGCTATTTGCATGTTCTTCAGTTTTGTCTACAGCGTTTGCCTGGGTCTGCTCATGCTCCAAGTGCAGGCTGTGCCAAGAGGCTCAGCATAAATGGTTTCAAATGCACAGAATGTGATGGGAATCTCATTGGAAACCATATGGCTTTTCACAAATGCTCCAAATGGCCACTACTCAAAGGTACAGGATTTAAAAAACCATCCTGCCACCATTAAAAATACATGAATAAATAAATGACGGCAACGACTTCCTTCTCCCTACTGAATTCGTGGACGGGTTGAGGAGTATGAATTGCTTCTGCTCTGTGGCTGATATTCAGTTCAGATAACTCATCTTTATTCATTTCCTTTCAGTCACGGTGAGCCATATTGAGAGCAGCTGTAGGCAAGAGGGGGGAAAAAAAGGATCTCCTGACTCCCTCCTTCAAATTGTTGTCAAACAGCCCTTATAAAGAATCCATCTGGGATCAGTGCTGTGCTGGGCACCCAAGAAATAATAGAAAACAGGAGAGAGAAAAACAAAACACAGTTTAAAAGCTGAATCTAACAAAGACACTTAGAAATTATCCCGCCACATGTTTCTGGGGGGAGTCAACCTCAGGATGGTTTAATGCAAAGTCAGGTACACCCAGACCCAAAGGAAAATTATATTTCCAACTAAATTCAAAATCAAGACAAAGCAAAGTGCACTTTAAAGGTGATGGGAAACAGCAATAGGCAGGTAACTAGGAACAAGAAGTCTGGTAGCCAGTTCCAGTTAGTGTCACGTATAAAGTTAGAAGGTGATAAGTGAGTGGCAATTAGCTGAGCCTTCACACGTAAGCGTGAAAATGATCATGGGAAAACCACTCGCACAGAGTGGGAGAAAATGAGATGATTTACATTAGTGACTGAGCTTTTATATCTGAAAAAGTCCTTCCAGGTTTACACAGCAAATGAATTGGGAATCAAAAAACACTCCGTTTTGTTTTGTCCTTTTAAATTTTGGATCCATGATGGATATTTTTTTGGACCAAGCTTGGTCTGAATTAGGAAGTAAATGCTTTTAACATTCTGCTTAAAATGATTTCATCTGTTTTATTATATAAACCCAACAGAAATCTTGTTTATGGATCATTCTACTATACTTCAATGACACAAAGATGGCTTCAGTTTCAAAGGGGAGACTTGGCAAGTGATTACTGCATAAAAAAATCGCAGTCTTGTTATTTTTACAGCATTTTTGTTCATGTGTTTTTAATGGTTACATGAACCAAATGCTTAAGCAACTGTGCCGAAGATGATATGATGGAGAAATAAAGATTTGTTTAGAAGGCAAGTTGGATGACTGACTGCTGTGCAAAGTTTTCTTATAATGTAACTTATGTAGTGAAAAAGCATTCTAAGTAGTGTTTGAAAAAGACCAAGAAAACCTGATGACTAAAATTCACAAAGAACCTTTAAAAAGCTAGAAGAAAAATCAACAAAAAGAACTCTCATAGCCTACCCAAAGAATGTTCAAACTCTTTACCATCAATTGAGTAACTACAATTAGTCATGGCTTTTATTTCCCACCATGTCTGACCTCTGCCACTCGGCACTGCTGAGCACCCTCTCCTTTGTGACATTTATGTTTCCATGGTACCAAAATTCGATTCCCTGTCCACCTCTGCAAGGGCATCTTCTCAGTCTCCAACGCTGGGTGGTTTTCCTTCCTGCCACTCCTATCGCCACTTACCTCCAGCAGTCCAGGAGCCTGAGCCTTGCTCTCCCAGCCCTCACTTTTCCTGGGAGTCCATTCAGTTCTGTCTTGACAGGTCACTTTTGATCATTCCCAGATCGACACAGCCTTCTTCAGTCTCCACCCTGTAACCTACAGACACCAACGGCCTGTGTCCCTCTCCCAGTGCGTGAACTTCCGTATGCCCAAAGCCACCCCCACCACTGAGAGATCCACTCTTCTGGGTCACTGAGGGTTAAAACCTTTCACTCATTTGTTACTTTTTGTTCTCCCTTGTCCTATACAGCCCATCAGTCCCCGAGTCCTACTGATTTGTCAAAGATTTCTTATCTCTGCATGTTTGCTCTCAGTCACTGAATACAGGCTCTTATCACTTCAAACTTAAGTTATCATCATAATAATACTAACAGCAACTCAGGGATGTGAGTTATCCTGTGCCAAGCACTGCTCTGATTGCTTCATATTAATTAACTCATTACACAGAGATGAGTTTATCGCACACCAAGCAGAGCCAGGATTTGAACCACAGCTGTTGGGTCCAGGAATTCTTCAGCACTAGATTGAATTGCTTCCCACAGGACCTCTCATCCATGCCATGATGCTCACTACATCTACTTTATTTTTTCTAAAAGAGTGTTTTCAATGTGGCAGTATATATCAGTAAACCTCACCTATCCAGACCTGCGGGCTCAAAATCTGAGTTAGAATTTCTGAAAATTTAGCCTAAGGAAAAAGTTAGCAATGAATGGAAAGATTTATATGCAAGGATCTTTACTGCAACATGACTTATAATAGTTCAAAATTGAAAACAGTTTTAATGTTGAATGGTGGCACATTCCTATGAAGGAATACACACCATTAAGAATGACATTGCCAAAAAAAGAGAAAAAAAAATACATTGAAAGAGTATTCTATGATATAGGAAAATGTTCAAGATTTTACTAAGTGAAAAAAACAGATTACAAAAAATTATATATATAAAAGCCTAAGTGACCCCCGACTGGTAGCTATGACGTGCACTAACCACCAGGGGGCAGATGCTCAACGCCAGAGTAGAAACCACAGGCATGGAAACATGGAACAGACTGATGAATCTCAGAGGGATGGGGGATGGAGGAAAGTGGGAAGAGATTAACCAAAGATCTTATATGCATACTAGAGGCCCGGTGCACAGATTTGTGTACTGGTGGGGTCCCTCGGCCTGGCCTGCGGGGATCGGGCCGAAACCGGCTCTCCAACATCCCTGAGGGGTCCCAGATTGTGAGAGGGCACAGGCCAGGCCGAGGGACACCACCAGTGTACGAATCCATGCACCAGGCCTCTAGTATTGTATAACTATGTACGGTGCCAGGTGGGTACTAAAAATACCAGGGGGAATACTTTGTAAAGTATATAATTGTCTAACCACTATGTTGTATACCTGAAGCTAATACAAACTAAGATTGAGAGTAAACTGTAGTTTAAAAAAGAAAACTTAAAAAATAAGTTATATAGATTAATATAAAGTATGAATACAATTTTGTAAAAAAAAACCCAAAAACCAAACAAAAAAACACACCACACAATTACCCAAGCCCCAAATACACTAAAATGTTAACCAAAACCATTTCTGAGGTATTAGTACTCCAAGGGATTTATTTTCATGCTTTTCCAAAAATTTACAATGAATATATAATACATTGTAATCAGAGCCTCCTCCCGTGACAAATGTTATTTAAAAAACAACATTATAATCCCACTAGTGCTACAAGGTCATTTCCCTGCTCAGTGGCATGACAATAAACACTTACTGTCTGTTACATTGGGCTGAAAGTTTCTCTGCCTACAGTTCAAGCCCCTTTGTCTAGGCGTCTTGTTGGTTCTCCCATCCCAACCTTTGCAGCTTTTTAGGAGAATGTTTGGCCCCAGCCAGATGGGTCTCTTCATTATGCTTCCCATCCTCATCCCCTCCCAGCCTAGCCAGAGCCCCACTCCATAACTCACACCTCACAGACACAGGTGCATCAATTTCTCCACCAGATTCTTAGAGCGTAACTTGGGTTGCTTTATAAACATTTAGTACCTCTTTCTAGTTTTACCATATGTAGAAAGAAAATGGCACTCAACCTGTGGGCCATGCAGTTACTATGTCACCATTCTCATATACAAGCCACAAGCCAGGCAAGTGGTACCAACAATGCTTCCACATTTATGTGCAGTTATATTATCTACATGCTGGTCTCAGTTGCTAGTCCGTCTCCTACATCACATCTTCCACATTAGGGCTACAGCATTTCCCACGTGAATTAAACTGATATATTCACATGTATGTCTCTCTTGCTCAACTGTCAGTCCCTTTAGTTCAGTAATAATAGCTAATTAAGCTTTACAGCCCTAGCACATAATAAGTTACTGGAGGAAAATCCTGGAAGCAACTTTCACATGACTTATGACTAGAATACAACAGCAACATCAGAAATGCTTAAAATCTCCAAGAGTGAAACTATTAAAGCTCAAAAATGTCCACTTAGCTTTACCAGATATCTAAGAGATGCATAAAGGTGAATCTAAAATATAATAAAGGTCTTACCCATTATACTGATTTTTTATACTACCCGGCTGTTCCTATCTAGAGATTTAGCGATAAAATGGGAGGAGGAGGGAAAACATGTTTTACTGGTTGTGAAAATCCCCAAATGGTCATTCCAGTTGCTACTTTCCCCACTATATTCTAAATTACTCTGAAGTTGCCATGTATCTGTGGAGACCAAAAGATCATACCACAATTCACAAGGCACAACACTATGAAGAAGTGGTCTATATGGGAAGCTATAATTTTTCTGTGGTGGCTTTGGAGAAGTTGTAACCACATGAGGAAAGTCTGACTGGTTAATATACCAATTAAACCATTGGTTGCCTTTAAGAATACCATAATCCCAAACACACAGGCTTGGTTTTATATAATGTATGGGTATAACTCCAACTGAGTCTGCAAGGATTTTTCCATTTCATGTTGGCTCTCATTTCCATTTCTTTTGACTACTTTACTTCTTTGAGTTCTGTGGGCCATAACATTACATCATAAATGGGCAAAACTGAGACTCCTCTTTCTACCTTAGTGACCATGAAATGTGGATATTTAGCTGCCAGTGGATGTTGTCACCCACCTAGGCATGAAGTTCGATCAAAGGGAGAATGTACAGAGAGAAAAGGGAAGCATTTTTCCTCTTCTTCATCTACTAGAGGCCTGATGCATGAAATTCGTGCAAGAGTAGGCCTTCCTTCCAGCACCCAGGACCCAGGCTTCCCTCGCAGCCCCGGCTTCATCCAGAAGGCCATCCGGAAGTACATCAGGTCTAATTAGCATATTACGCTTTTATCTTCATCTATGGGATAAGGAACAAAAGTGCCCTTTTGGAACCAAATGGGGACCCGCAAGAGGGAAGCTATTCCAAGCATGGCAAACACGATTTCATAGAACTGCTAAGGAATTAGAGAAATAAAAATCAGGAAATAAAAAAGGTTTAGTTTTAAATGAAACCCCATCATGATTCTAGAGTTAATGGAAACTCCGGTCCAGCTCTCCACTGCATAGGCTAACCACATTCCCTCAGGCTTTCAACAGGTGACATTTTGCATGAATGAGAGCAAGATGAGATCCATAATATCTGCATTTGAATAACAATGAGTCACTTTTAATAGGGCCATTCTCTGTCAAGGGTTTCGACCTGATAAGGATGCTCCCACTGGACCTGCAACTGTGAGCAAATGTGACTTACTTTGGGATTGATTTCTCTGTCCCAAACTATGACACAGCCTGAAGACCAGGGTGCAGATAAGAGGGGGATGAGGACACTAAAGGGCTGAACACTAAAGCAGAAGCAAATGGAGTAGTCTCCATGAGAGAGCTCCAGTGTAAGGAACAGATTATGCCTGCCTCATGAGGTATACAATCCCCGGAACAGTGCAGACATTAAATAGCAAATATTAATAATGACATCCGTGCTCTTTAGTGAAGAGTCCTCCAGATAAAATGGACAAAATACTTTATGCATTAATGAGGCAAATAATAAAGAAATATGAGTCTTATGTTTGTTATAGTGAAACCTAATTTGGATTCATGGCCTGAAAGACACAGCTAAAATCAAAATCTAAATTCTAATACTCTTTAAAGAGATACAGTTGTAGCTCTGGCTGGGTGGCTCAACTGGTTGGAGTGTTATCATGTACACCAAAAAGTGGCAGGTTTGATTCCCAGTCAGGGCACATATCTAGGTTGTGGGCTCAATTCCTGGTCGGGATGCATATGGGAAGCAACTGATGGGTGTTTATCTCTCACATCAATGTTTCTCTCTCTCTCTCTCTCTCTCTCAAAAAAAAAATCAATTAAAAAAAACCAACAACTCCTGGGGGGAAGATTTAAAGAAAAGAGAGAGATACAATGTAGTGAGTCTCTATAGAAACGAGAAGAGGACTAATTTTATCGAGTGGAGGTCCTTTACGGACTCACTTGGACTTACCATATTAATAGTAATTTTAACATGCTTGCAACATGCTTGAAGACAGGTTTCTTAATGGGCTACACATTCTCCCTTGTGTTCCTCTTTAGAACCTTTAATAACTTAGGAGACCACCTTTCATAGATGAAGCAAAGGACAAATTCAGCAGGCTGTTTGACTTAACAAAAATTATTATATACTAAAGTTTAAATGTTTAAACAGTTGTAAAAATGTAGTGATGGTTCCACGCATACATGTGCGTGCACAAACACACACAAAACCAGTACATAAATATCAAGCTTTTCCAGTTCTGTTAGACAAACATGTAAAAAAATCATCAATTGTCTGGAAAAAAAAAGTAAATGTATTTACATTATCTTGCTTCAGAGAGGCAAAAGTGAAGGGATTGACTGAGTAGATTTCACCTAAATAGATAATTCATTAGTTGATCTCATATATTTTAATTTAAAAAAAGATTTGCAGAGAGGAATTGCACTTAAAAAATGCTTTAAACAAAAAACACCCCCCTCCCCCTTATTAAAAGAAAAAAGGAGAATGGAGAACACCAGCAAGCAGGAGGCAGATCCTATATCCATGGCACTAAAAGGGTTAAGTGCACCACTAAATGTCTCTTCCACTTCTTCCCAACTGGAGGATGTTGTAATTTTTCGGATTTATGAATTGGCCAGGCCAGTCAGCATCCTGAACATGACAGACGTTGTCTAGATCTATCCCTTACCTGCTGGGAAGAGACAATTCCCCTCACACTTGGAACCCTGAAGTCCTTTAAGCTGCTTGCTCTGTAACCGTGGCAGCTGGGCCTTACACAATTCCTCATCTCCTGCCACCGGCCTCACGAAATAAAAACTATGGTGCCTTGTTAGCCAACAACTGAGCGTGAAATCACTACATTGCAATCCCTTACTCTTGGAGTCAATTTTTTTTTCTTCCCACTTTCAATCTGGATGCATTGGGTCAATAAAGAGAGGGGGACATAAAATGGACTAGAATAAAGTGAATGCATCAGGCCAACCGGAACACACCCAAGAGGCATATTCAATTCCATACAGTGAAATTAGTGCATTCATATAACACAGTGTAGAGCTAGCTAACAAAACCAAGACATGTGCTATTTTATGTCATCATCGTGCTTTGAACTTGCATAGGATATACAATGGAGACGGATGTGTGGCCAAGAACAAGCTTTTGTCAGGTCTAAAATTGCTAACAGATTAGAGTGTGTTTGACAAGGCATGGAGATTGTAACATATGTTCTTTTAAAGAAGTATTAACATTTTATGCATTAGCTACAAGCTAACAGAGAAAGCCTGAACCGCTAAAAACTATTAGAATGTCATTTGCTGTATGTCGGCAGCTCTTGTCCACGTCTGGGATCCTGTGTGTGCACGCACCGGAGGACAGAGGGTGCCAGGAAGGTGCCAGGAGGGGGAAGGAAGCCCGGAAGAAAAGAACATGGAGAAACAGGTTGTAACATGTGCCGAACATGGTGCTAACTTTTCTCTTGAAGAAGCTCCCAATGTGAAGGTCACGTTCAGAAGAGGGAAGGAATGTTTTTCAATAAAGCTCTTTTCATCACTTCATCCCCTCTGAATAACATCTCCTACCTAGTACTCCTTCCTTGGCTGCAGGGCTATTTACTCAGTATCCTGAAATGGCCTTTCCCTTCCATTCTTGTAATGATTCTTTTTTAAGAGGGCAAAAATCAGAGGCTTGAGTGAATATTATTATTAAAAAGGAGCTAGGACTACCGGTCCATCCAGACCACTCAAAGATCATTAGGCCTCCACTACCTAGTAATAATAATCTCCCTCCGTGTAAATTTTCACCTATGGCGTGTTATGTTGCTGTTAGTCTGAAGGGCCCATATAGACAGGAGGTAAAACTTGTCTCCCGCGATGCCTGGCAAATAGCAAACATGGAATAGTCATTTGTTGACTTGTATTGATATGAAGGAAATGGAAAGCATTTCCATTTCTCAGCAAGGAGTCCCACCGGCAGCCTTATTGACACAGCCCTCCTCAGCGCTCCGATGGAACTCCTGGGCACACCTGACCACAGTCCTCATTACTGTGGCGAGGCTCATTGATTGCTGCCTGCCTCCCCCGTAGACTGCAATATCCCTAAGGGTGGGCACTCAGGCTCACTTGAATTTGTAGCCTAAACATTCAGAACAGGCATGTGCTTAGAGTGGTCACTCCACTCTCTGCCCTAAGGCCCAAAGCTAATTATTACCTCACTAACTTCATACCCACCAATGAAGCTACAGTCATATGTTATTAAAGGGACTGGACATGGAGAATTTTTATACAAGTAAAATGTAATTATGTGCACATTATCTGATTTACAAATTCTCTTTTAAAATAAATTTTTATTTTCCATTGTACAGCTTAATTTTGTTATTTACATGTTATTCGGAATCCTGAAATAGTTATTGATTGTACTAGTATGTATATGTGTATATACACATATGTATGTGCAGATAGATACAGAATCCATAATGGTGATTCTAATGTTAAAATGCTCTCTTTTTTTGTTTTGTTTTGTTAATCCTCACCCAAAGATATTTTCCAATTGATTTTTAGAGAGAGTGGGAGGGGGAGAGACACAGAGAGAAACATTGATGTGAGAGAGTCACATCGATTGGTTGCTTCCTGCACACGCCCAAACCAGGGCTGGAGATCGGGCCTGCAACCAAGGCATGTGCCCTTGACTGGAATCGAACCTGGGACTCTTCAGTCCAAGGGCCAAAGCTCTATCCACTGAGCCAAACCAGCCAGGGCTGCTCACTTTAAGGTGACACATCATTAGAAATAGATTAGAAGAATAAAAGCTATGAAGTATTATCACACCAAAAGAGGAATAATTTCTGAGTTGGTTGTTATCCTGGATAATTTATGCACCTATCCAGATTTTTATGGGAGAAAAAGAGTTCCGTTTGGATCTGGGGACTAATGCCAGCCTCATACATATGTGGCAAGTTGGTAACACCTAAAACAAATATAAAATATTTATCAAATAAGCAAACATAATCTGTTAGGGGAAAAGCAGCATGGTTTATGTACGCAGAGGGCGTGTCTCTGCCATCATTTTGAATGATTTGAGAGGGTAAATAAGCAGGGTGCATAATTTATTTAAACTTTCAAAACCCTTGACAAGGTTCTACCTCAAAGACAGACTATAATAACGGAGTTAACGTTGGGCTGGGGAGAGCGTTTTCTCAGGGAGAGAGACTGGATTGAAGATGGGAAATAATGAGTACAGCCAACATTTTCCATCAGAGAAGTGTTACAAGTAACTAATAGCCAGCATTAGCTGGATTTTCTTTTTAATATCAAAAATTGTCTTCGAGAGAGAGCACACCCTAAAAAAACAAAACAAACAAACAACCCCCCCCCCCCCCACCATCTGCCTCTTAAACTATGGAAAGATATGTGTGTGTGTGTGTGTGTGTGTGTGTGTGTGTGTCAGAGAGAGAGAGAAAGATTGAATATTTAGATACTGGTGGAGGTGGGGCTGTTGAGAAATGAGAAGTAGAAGATGCTTCTACTGTTGTACCAAGCTGGCTTATCTGCACCCATACAATATGTGTGAGTTTAATTACTATGTCCTGCAAGATACTTGATTTAAAAAGTCCAGTGAAATTGGAGAAATAAAATATTGTATTATTTCTAAAAATGGAGGTGAAAAAAACCTCATTATATAAGTGTGTGTGTGTGTGTGTGTGTGCGTGTGTGTGTATGTGTGCGCGCGCGTGCACACACATGTGTATGATTAAAAAAATAGGTGGACAGAAGAGGATAGAAGATGGAGGTTGTTTGGCATAGAAAATAGAAGGCGAGAGGAGCATCTGGAAAAGTTTATAAAAGCACAAAGCACCCAAGGGCGGGTATCCATTATACACACTGTCTGAACTGCAAAGCCAGGTAAACCCCTTTGAAATTTAAAAGGCTATTCTAGGACACCCTATAGGAAGGGTCTAGATTTACATAACAGGTGTCTCTTCAAGAGAAGGTGTCCAGTGAGGAACGGAAATAGTCTTAAGGAGTTTGGGACACGCAGGGAAGTAAGCTTCTTACCAGGTTAATAAAGGAAATGAGGAGCTTCCAGTTGCATCCCCACCTTTTGAACTTCCCCTCCCCTCTAGCCCTCCCAGTCGGGGCTGAAGAGTGGCTGGCCTAGCCCTGGCTTCCGTTACCCTCCATTAATGCAGAAAATTGAGCATGGATTATGAATGTCACATTAGCCACTGCTGTTGTCAACAGGAGTCACTAATGACCCAATTTGGGGGAAAGAGGGGTAGAGGGGTTCCAGTCAAACAACAGTACTGTCTAAAGATGTAAAAGATATTTTTTAAGGTAATTAAAAAAAATTTTTTGCGACTTAAAAGACTGGCTTTCTCATGTGCAGCGCGGCATAGAACAGCTTGTAGGCTGCAGATCAATAAATCCCAGTTAACTTTCAAGTCATGTCGGCATGCAGCCTTGGCTGGTTTATTAATTTAAATTTCAGCCCTCTAAAAAGGTATGTCTAAAGAAAGAAGGCCTTATATGGATCGCAGCAAGACTG
The DNA here is from genome assembly GCF_028538775.1 of Myotis yumanensis. NCBI lineage: Eukaryota > Metazoa > Chordata > Mammalia > Chiroptera > Vespertilionidae > Myotis > Myotis yumanensis. The sequence goes on along the minus strand of NW_027223760.1, from coordinate 46,090,085 downwards.
CTCAATCACTCACAGGTCTTCACTCATCTTGGTGATCAACATCAATAGGGAATCTTAAAACATCGGAGGGAATAGGTCACCGTCCCCTGTCTCATTCAGGGAGTGCTTTTCTTAGGGGCCCACAGTACCATTCCTTTTTGTTTTTAAGAGTACTCGATACCAGAGCAGCAAATACCTATGGCTTTGCTCATGAAAGCTTCAGCAGTTAGTTAAGAATTAGAAAAGTGAAAAGAAAAGGAGAGAACACTATCTCGATGTTCAAATCTCTGTGGAGGAAGGAATGTCTGCAAGTCTTCCTTCTTTCTTTCCTGGTCCTTGTGTCCCCAATACTCACCCCAAAGGTCCGATAGTAACGAAAAGCTAGAAACAGCTTCTGTTTCCCCTTTCAATCAGCTCTTCCTCGAATGTTTTCTCCTCTTTGATTGTTTACTTTATTTGCTTTTGATATACATTTCTTTTAATGCCCTCAAATATCTGTCAGTGGATTATCCCGTCCTGAGACTTGCTCCAGGACATTCTGGAATTCTTGCTCCAAAATGGTCAGTATTTTAAGAAGCACAAGCTAATTTTACTATGAGACTATGCCCAAAATTTCCATGACAGTACTGCCATGGTTTAAACAATGCACCCTCAAAGGCAATGATTTCTGGATTCTCTGTGTCATTTCTCCCCAGAATTGACAGAAATACAAGAAAGCTGCCTGGACCTACGGGGACTGGTCAGAGATGAGAGCTGCAGCTGAATTCTGCAGTACCTACTGCATTGTTAATTCTGAAAGAAATATTTATAAATTGATAAAACCATCTGAACATGGCCCACAATAATAGTATCTTAAGTGTATGTTGTGGAACACCAGTGCTTATGTAGAAATCCCAGATGTTTTCAGACCAACTGTACCTTCATGAAATTTATAGAGAACATTGTCATCGTATTAATGACTGTGACATGTATTTTAAGAGCCAACCAGAACATGAGACTTATGCCACATTTTCATGTTGAGAGTTTTAAATTAAAGGCAGATTTATACTTTTTATTTCTGACTGCTTTCAGTTTTAATCAAGGTTCCTGGAGCGTCTCACTAGCAGTGAAACTGTATTTAAATAGGGCCTTCAGGGTGCTGGCATTACGGATTAATTAAATCAATTTGGGCAGGGTTTTGGGGGCACTGTAGTTCTTGCATTTCTAATTTCATCTCCAGAGGTAGTCCAAGTTCCTCTAGACATTAGCAACTAAATAACTGCAGAGGCTTAGACCGGTTCTGATTGAAACATCTGAAATGAAGCAGGTCTGTTAGTCAGAATCAGGAGACCAGTGATGAGGGCAACGAGATGACACATCATCCCTGTACATTTCTAGCTCTTGGTTGTAATGGGCTATGGTGGCAGCTCCGCCACTCAGCTGTGGGATGTTGGGGATGTGAAAGAACAGTTCTTGTCTCAGTCTTCTCTGCAAACGAGATGAGAACACTTTAGAGGGCTGTTGTGGGACATAATGAGCACATTCATGTAACATGCTCAACATGATGCCTCGCACACAGTAAACCCTCAAAAAGTGAGATGTCACTATCACTATTACTAACCTGATTATTGTGCTTTATGGCAGAGTAAATTCTCTAGAAATAAACAAAGGCATAGAGAAAAGATTAAGAAAAAGAGTAGCTGGTGCTTGTTTCGACATTATAGTAAATGGTCTTTGGTCAGATTTTATTTCCAGACCTTCCCCAGGCACCCATGCATCCACTCACATGCTCTGCCATCAAAGCCATTACATTTCTGGTCCAGCTTCAGACATACCCACATAAAAACCCAGATTTACACTGCTTAAACTTGATTGACTGAGAACCAGAGGAACTGTGGACTATGACTAGAAATATTTGGGAAGAATGTGAAAAGACAATGCTGGAAGTAAAAAGGAAAGAAAAATCAAGATGGGTGACAGAAGAAACACTCAACATTTTTAGAGATAGGCAGGAGGCAGAAGCAAGGTTAGAATCCTGAATGCAGTTTTTCAATGACTACCATGGAGACAGAGAACTACTACAATAGTCAATAGTAAGGTGATAGAAGAGAATCACAAGAATGGAAAAGTATGAGATCTCTACCAGGAGATTCCAGAAATAAGAGGGAAATTCTAATCTAGCTTAGGACTGCTGAACTAGCAACAAGGAAGCTCATTATGTGACCAGGAGAAAATAAGGGGAAGGTGGAAACAATGGACTGAAAATCTGTACAGAAGAGACAAAAGGATGACAGATACCTCTGAAGAAGATTCCTATGAGGAGGAACCTGTAATGCTAGAATGGAAGGAAAGCTGCATTGGAAGTACTGAGAAGTAAATCACCAGGGGTATGTGGGATACCGATAGAATTATTTCAAGCTACAGAGACTGAATCTGTCAAAATCCTAACAAGAATGTCAAGAAATATGAAAAACAAAACAGTGGCCCACAGACTAGAAATGTTCAATATATATCCCACTTTTCAAGAAAAGAGATGTCAAGGTGTGCAAAAACTACAGAACTAGTGTTCTAATTTCCCACACAAGCAAGTGATGCTCAAGGTGATCCAACAAAGGCTTCTACCCTATATGGAGAAAGAAATGCCAGATGTTCAAGCAGCATTCAGAAGAGGAAGAGGCACTTGTGATCTAGTTGCAAGCACTCGTTGGATGCTGGAGTGCTCCAAAGAATTTCAGAAGAGGCCCAATTGGCATGGCTCACTGTTGAGTGTCAACCTATGAACCAGGAGGTCATGGTTTGTTATCCATTCTGGGCACATGCCTGGGTTGCAGGCTCAATCCCCAGTGTGGGGTGTGCAGGAGGCAGCCAATCAATGATTCTCTCTCATCATTGATGTTTCTATCTATCCCTCTCCCTTCCTCTCTGAAATCAATAAACATATACTTTAAAAACAGAATTTCAGAAGAAGGTTAGTCTACGTTTTATAGATACAGTAAAGCCTTTGGCACATGGATCATGAAAAGCCATGGGTTGCTCTGAAGGAAATGGCCATGCCTCAGCACTTGGTTGTCCTGATATGTAACCTGTATTGTGGACAGGAAGCCACTGTCAGGACAGAACATGGAGGGACAGAATGATTTCCGGTAGGCAAAGGTGTCATAAAAAACAAGGGTGTATTTATCTCCTTATTTGTTTGATCTATACACAGAACACAGTATATGAAAAATTGGGCTAGATTCAAAGGAAAGAAGAGTGAAAAGTGGTGGAAGAAATATCAATAACATAAAATATGCAGATGATACCATCTTACTGGCAGAAAATGGCAAGGATTTGAAACAACTTCCGAGGAAAGTGAAAGAAGAAAATGCCAAAGCAGGACTGCATTTAAATCTCAAAAAGGCAAAAATTATGACTCCAGAAGAAATACACAACTTTAACAATGAAGACACTGAAATTGTTAAAGATTTCGCTTACCGTGGTTCAGTCCTCAATTCAAATGAAGACTGCAGCCAAGAAATAGTGAGAAGGCTGAGACTTGGAAGGGCAGCAATGGAAGAATTAGGAAAGGTCACGAAGGGTAAAGATGTGTCATTAGAGAGACCAAGGCTAAGATCATTTATACCTAATGATTATGTACAGATGTGAAATTTGGATAATAAAGAAGGCTGATAGGAAAAAAACTGATTCATTTGAGAAGAACTCTACAGATACCCTGGACCACCAGAAAGACCAATAAGTGGGTCCTAGAGCAAACTAAGCCTGAAACATCTCTGGAGGCAAATGTGACAAAAAGGAAGCTGCCCTACTTCAGGCACATTATGAGAATGTAGGGTTCTTCAGAAAAGACTCTCATGCTGAAAAAACTAGAAGAAGGCAGGAAAAGAGGAAGACTATTATGAAACGGACTCACTTCATAAGGACCATAGGCATGGAGGAGCTGTTCAGGGCTGTTGAGGACAGGACATGGTGACATCACTCATTCATAGAGTCGGCAGGAGGTGGAACCCATTCTGCGGCACATAACACACACAAGGGATGTCTAGCTTTTTTGATTATTTTGTTTTAGGTAAAGGAAATGGAAAGACAAATTTACAAAAGATATCATAAAAGAGTTCAACTAAATCTTTTATTTATCGTACGCTTCATGAAATTTAGGATTCATAACAGTTATTAAGCAGTTGTTATGAGCCAAGCCAGCCACTGTGCTAAATGCTTTACATGTACCATCCCATAGAATACTCACAACAAGCTGATAAGATAGGCACTATTCCTAGTCCTTATTTATAGAGGAGAAACTCAGACTTAGAAAGGCTCAGATTTAGCTGAGGTCACAGAGCTAGTAAGCTGTGCAGTGAAGGAACAAAATGCAGGCTGCTGGTCCAAGCCAAAGATCTTTTTTTTTAATTTTTTTTATTTTTCGCTTAAAGTATTACAAAGGGTATTACATAAGTGTCCTTTTTTTCCCCCCCGCCCTTGACAAACCCCTACCCTCCCTTACCCCCCAGTGTCTTATGTCCATTAGTTATGCTTATATGCATGCATACAAGTCCTTCGGTTGATCTCTTACTCCCCTCCCTCCTGCCCCCCAACTCTCTCTGGCCTTCCCACTGCAGTTTGACAATCAGTTTGAGGCAGCTCTGCCACTGTATCTATTATTGTTCAAAAGTTTGTAATGGTCTTTATTATCCATGAATGAGTGAGATCATGTGGTATTTTTCCTTCATTGACTGGCTTATTTCACTTAGCATAATGCTCTCCAGTTCCATCCATGATGTTGCAAATGGTAGGAGTTCCTTCTTTTTAACAGCAGCATAGTATTCCATTGTGTAGATGTACCACCGTTTTCTAATCCATTCATCTACTGATGGGCACTTAGGCTGTTTCCAGATCTTAGCTATGGTGAATTGTGCTGCTATGAACATCTGGTTACATATATCCTTTCTGATAGGTGTTTCTGGTTTCTTGGGATATATTCCTAGTAGTGGGATCACAGGGTCAAATGGGAGTTCCATTTCCAATTTTTTGAGGAACCTCCATACTGCCTTCCATAGTGGCTGCACCAGTCTGCATTCCCACCAGCAGTGCACAAGTGTTCCTTTTTCTCCACATCCTCTCCAGCACTTGTCGTTTGTTGATTTGTTGATGATGGCCATTCTGACAGGTGTGAGATGGTACCTCATTGTTGTTTTGATTTGCATCTCTTGGATGATTAGTGACTTTGAGCATGTTTTCATATGCCTCTTGGCTTTCTGAATGTCCTCTTTTGAAAGGTGTCTATTTAGATCCTTTGCCCATTTTTTGATTGGATTGTTTATCTTCTTTTTGTTAAGTTGTATGAGTTCCCTATAAATTTTGGAGATTAAGCCCTTATCAGATATGACGTTGGCAAATATGTTTTCCCACGAGGTGGGTTTTCTTGTTGTTTTGTTGATGGTTTCTTTTGCTGTGCAGAAGCTTTTTATTTTGATGTAGTCCCATTTGTTCATTTTCTCTTTAGTTTCAACTGCCCTAGGAGCTGTATCAGTGAAGAAATTGTTTTGGCATAAGTCTGAGATTTTGTTGCCTTTGTATTCTTCTAGAATTTTTATGGTTTCCTGTCGTACATTTAAGTCCTTTATCCATTTTGAGTTTATTCTTGTGTATGGTGTAAGTTGGTGGTCTAGTTTCATTTTCTTGCATATATCTGTCCAATTTTCCCAACACCATTTATTGAAGAGACTATCTTGGCTCCATTGTATGTTCATGCCTCCTTTGTCAAAAATTAATTGAGCATATTGGTTCGGGCTAATTTCTGGACTCTCTATTCTATTCCACTGGTCTATATGTCTGTTCTTGTGCCAGTACCAGGCAGTTTTGAGAACAGTGGCTTTGTAATACAGTTTGATATCTGGCATTGAGATCCCACCTACTTTGTTCTTTCTCAGGATCGCTGCAGCTATTCGGGGTCTTTTTTTATTCCAGATGAATTTTTGGAGAGTTCGTTCTAGATCTTTGAAGAAGGCCATTGGTATTTTAATGGGAAGTGCGTTGAATGTATAGATTGCTTTGGGTAGTATGGACATTTTAATGATGTTGATTCTACCAATCCAAGAACATGGTATGTTCGTCCATCTGTTTATGTCTTCCTCTATCTCTTTTTTCAACGTCCTGTAGTTTTCTGAGTAGAGGTCTTTAACCTCTTTAGTTAAGTTTATTCCTAGGTATCTTAATTTTTTTGGTGCGATGGTAAATGGGATTGTTTTTCTAATCTCTCTTTCTGAAAGTTCACTATTGGTGTATAGAAATGCCTCAGATTTCTTGGGGTTAATTTTGTATCCTGCTACATTGCCAAATTCATGTAGTAAGTCTAGTAGCTTTTTGATGGAGTCTCTAGGGTTTTGTATGTATAATATCATGTCATCTGCAAATAAGGACAGTTTTACTTCCTCTTTTCCAATTTGGATGCCTTTTATTTCTTCTTCTTGCCTAATTGCAATGGCTAATACTTCCAGTACTATGTTGAACAGGAGTGGTGAGAGTGGGCATCCCTGTCTTGTTCCTGTTCTTAGGGGAAATGGTGTTAGTTTTTGACCATTGAGTATGATGTTGGCTGTGGGCTTGTCATATATGGCTTTTATTATGTTGAGGTATGATCCTTCTATTCCCACCTTTCTGAGAGTTTTTATCAAAAATGGGTGTTGGATTTTGTCGAATGCTTTTTCTGCATCAATTGATATGACCATGTGGTTTTTTTCTTTCAATTTGTTTATGTGATGTATCACATTTATTGATTTACGGATGTTGTACCATCCTTGCATCTCTGGGATAAATCCTACTTGGTCATGGTGTATGACCCTTCTGATGTACTGCTGGATCCGATTTGCTAAGATTTTGTTGAGGATTTTGGCATCTATGTTCATGAGGGATATTGGCCTGTAATTCTCTTTCATTGTGATGTCTTTACCTGGTTTTGGTATTAGGGTGATGCTGGCTTCATAGAATGAGCTTGGAAGTGTTCCTTCCTCTTGAATTTTTTGTAGTAGTCTGAGGAGGGTAGGTTTTAGTTCTTCCTTGAATGTTTGGTAGAACTCCCCTGTGAAGCCGTCTGGCCCTGGGCTTTTGTTTGCTGGAAGCTTTCTGATGACTGCTTCAATTTCTTCCATAGTTATTGGCCTATTGAGGTTTTTAGATTCTTCCTGATTGAGTTTTGGAATGTTGTCTTTTTCTAGGAATTTGTCCATTTCCTCCAGGTTGTCTAGTTTGTTGGAGTAGAGTTGCCCGCAGTATTGTTTAACAATCATTTGTATTTCTGTGGGGTCTGTTGTTATTTCGCCTCTATCATTTCTGATTTGGTTTATTTGGGACCTTTCTCTTTGCTTCTTGGTGAGCCTGGCGAGGGGTTTGTCAATCTTGTTTATCCTTTCAAAGAACCAGCTCTTGGTTTCATTGATTTTCTGTATTGTTCTTTTGGTCTCTATGTCATTGATTTCTGCTCTAATCTTTATTATCTCCTTCCTTCTGCTCACTCTGGGGTTTTCTTGTTGCTCTCTTTCTAATTCTTTGAGTTGTAGAGTTAGATGATTAACTACCATTTTTTCTTGTTTTTTGAGATAGGCCTGTAGAGCTATAAACTTCCTTCTCAGGACTGCTTTCATTGTGTCCCAGAGGTTTTGGATTGTTGTGTTTTCATTGTCATTAGTGTCCAGGATGTTTTTAATTTCTTCTTTGATGTCATCGGTAACCCAATCAATATTTAATAACATGCTATTCAGCTTCCAAGTGTTTGAGTATTTTGGGTTGTTTTTATTGTAGTTTATTTCTAACATTATGCCATCATGGTCTGAGAAGATGCTTTTTATGATCTCAATCTTCTTGAATTTGTGGAGACTTTGCTTGTGACCTAATATGTGGTCTATTTTTGAATATGTCCCATGAGCACCTGAGAGGAATGTATATTCCGCAGCTGTGGGGTGTAGTGTTCTGAAGATGTCAATTAAGTCCATCTGATCTAGTGAGTCATTTAGGATTGCTGTTTCTTTGCTGATTGTTTGTTAGCGGATTTATCCAGTGATGTCAGTGGTGTATTAAAGTCCCCTACTATGATTGTGTTATTGTCGAAATCTCCCCTGATATCTTCCAGAAGTTTTCTTATGTATGTGGGTGCTCCTGCATTGGGTGCATATATGTTTACCAGGGTTATATCTTCTTGTTGTATTGATCCCTTTAGTATTATGAAGTGGCCTTCCTTATCTCTGGTTCAAGCCAAAGATCTTAATCCCTACCCTACACGGCTTCCGCAGTTAAAGAACTTCCTGTGCTGAGTGGAGTTTGCAACGAATGACCAATAAAAGGTTCACCAACATAGTGTCCAAATAAAGGAAGCCCATAACTGCTTCACATTTTTGCAGACAGGCACAACAGAACTCATCACTAAACAAAGGAGCTCAACACCAGATCCCAGCTTTCAGTCTGGGTCACTTATATCCCCTCCCTCCCCACAATGTCTAGGGCAGAAAAAGCCATTGCTAAACCTATTTCCACTTTCCAAAGGAGGTCATATAAAAAGCACTTCCAGAGAAGTCAGCTTGTTTTTCTAATTTAGTCTTTGCTCTCTTACTATTTATTTCTATTAGAGAGATTGTTCCTATGATGCTTAGTTCTCCAAGGACCTTATTCGGGCATGTGGGGAGGCTGCCCGGATACTTCTCACTCAGATCACCACTGCTCATTTCTGCTTTTCATTCCTCCCTAAAGAATTGAACAGAAAAAAGTGCAGGGAGAGGGAGTCGCTGCTTTCTCCCCTTTTTAAACTGTAAAGCTGTTTAAAGTCCATTCAGATTTAGTGCTGTCCTGGTTATATGCTAAGTCTCAAAGTTTTTTATGGGATTAAGTAGGGAAACTGCATGTCAACTTTAGAAAGAAAGAAAGAAAAAAAAAACCCACACCCAAATAACTGAGGACTGGATGGTTTCCCAATCCCTCCTAGTACAGAAAACCAAAATAATGCTGATCTGGTTCCTGTGGCTACTGTACTGAGCTCTGAAAATCCCAGGAAGGGACCTGGGAAATCATTTATTCAAACTTTTGGCCACTGCATCCTTTGTTTAAAAGATATCTTAAGAAACAGAAAGTATAAAGCAGATTAAAGTAGAGCTACTTTGATGGGGAGAGAGATGGGCTTGGAGCCCTGCCCAGTGTCGCCTCCCCTCCCCCTGCCTCTCAAGAGAAACCTTGAAATGGATCTGAGGAGCAGTCACTCGCTTTCAAACTTGTTTTGGCCACCACTGACTATAAAAACACATTTTATTAAGTGACTCAATATAGGTGCACTGTGTGTGTGTGTGCACGCGCACACCCACACACAACTGAAACAAAGATTTCTTGAAACGACATTTATTCTTATTATACCGTGTGACCTCTGAGATTTTTCCTTTCTCATCTGATCTATTCCATTTAAGAAATACTATTTCCAGACTACTAGATGAATATCACTATCCATTGGGGAGGTGAAAAACACTGCATTCAATGACTTCACCCTCACAATAATGCTCCAAAGAAACTTTTGCTTTTGTCTCTATTTCTTCCCTTTTTAAGGAACTGATGAGGAAAGAGTGCAGCAAGAAATAATACATTACAACACCTAAAATTAGGATGTAGGACTGATTCTCTTGATCTGCAAAGGGCAGATTCGCTTCGGAGGGATCGGGAATGCTGACCTAGAGTGATGCCTGGTCTTTTCTCTATGACAAATCATGGGGCAAGTCAACTTGGTTTCACCACATGGACCAGAGAAGCAGGGAAAGTCAGAATCAAGGCAACAACAACAAAAAAAGATGTTGAAGGAGAGAAAGCCCATCTGTGCATAAGCCCCTGCTTCCAGTTTATGCCCGAGGCCTACTTTTATTTTTGTCCTTGGTTTCATAAAACATCCTGTATCCTTGTAAGCTCCCACTTATTAACACAAAAGAAAAAGAAAGGAAAAGAAATCATAGCACACTCATGACAATAAGTTCCAAAATAAGTTGTCATTAATATATACAGTAAAATCTATTCATGTTGTAAAATTATCAACAACATAAGGGGCAAAAAACCAACCTCTTTTCAAAGAACAATACAAAAAAATATTTCTGGTGGACTTAAGGAAAGTAAAAGAGAATGCAAATATTTATTTGCAGAAAAATTGCAAATGTCTATGACTTTCCCACCCTTAGGATTGTTGACTCATATGTCAATCCAGTGGCAGCCACAGGATTTAAAGATTTTATTGATCTTTCTTCACTAACTTAAAAGATCATCTCAAATGCCATCTTTAAATGCCTGTCCCTTTTCACCTTTCATTACCAAGACGCTGTAAAAAATACACCTTGAAAAATCCAGCCATGTTAAGTCTATAAAAAGGGTTTAAACATATGTACTGCCACACCAAGTCACAAAATGGGCTTTTATAAATTTCTTTCTACAAAAATAAACAAGAGAAAGTAGTAAAAAAAGATAAAGCCTTCATACAGAATTTCAGCAATTATATCCCCACAGCTACACTATAACCCAAAACTTTGCAAAGGCTTTGATTACTGAACCATGGCTGAAGTGAATAATTTGCTTTTCACTAAGAAAACAAGCACATTCATTCTGACCACAATGGAGAGAGGCAGTTTTAATTAAACCTTATCAAAAGATGAATAAAGAATAAGCTCAATACCCATCGCACAGAACTCTATTTCCGTCTGTTTAGTTTAAGCTTGCCATGTTCATGCAATAATTATCCACTATCCAAGGAATGCTGGAGTTGTGTTAATGTTGGTAAAGATTTAATTAGCTCAATTATCTGGAGAGTATTGAAGTGAGACTCAGCACAGTACAAATTTCTTCAGGCTTTATACATACCCACCCATCAAAATACATGAAACTGAAATCTACGTGAACAAAAGACTCTTATTACTACAAGTCTACTATTGAAAGTTCCATATGTCATAATTTTAAGACTCCAATTTTTAAAACCCCCACAATATAAGTCTTTAGAAGTAGAGCTCACAAGTAAAAGCTTATCTCTCTTTCTGTGTGTGTGTGTGTGTGTGTGTGTGTGTGTGTGTACACAGTGCATACAGTTAAACTTCCTGAACCTGTAAATATGTTCTTAGAAAGTTAATTAAATTTGCCTTTTAGGTAAATATTAACATCCAAAGTCCAGTCCTTCCTAAAAATTTTATCTTTTCAATGTAGCCTATACATACTACTTTCCCCCCAGAAAATGAGGCATTTAGTAGGCATTGAAAGCGCAGTAACACAGACAACTGTTTCAATCTGTCAGACACCAGGGACAGACAGTAGGGTTCATTTCAGAAAACAGATTGGCCCCCAGTGGCCTGACCTTCCTGGTGGGAAAGAGAACACAGCGCTGTGCTTGACAAGCTCAGCAACAAAGAGGTATATTCAGGTCCCCCCAATTCAGACACGCTTCTCACAGGGAAAAATGCAAAGCAGGAGAAAGAAATGCGCCGTATCCAGCAAAGCAGAGTGTGCTTAGATCAGAGACAAGCTTCTCAACCATAACAAAAAATAACGTATTTAGGAAAGTAGCCAGCACCACTTTTATCCACTCATTTATAACTTCAGAAAGCTCTTATCTCGCCATTGCCAATGTCTCAGTTTCCAACCTCACCTGTGATCCACAATCACTGGCATTACAACATCAGTGGAAACCCAAAAATATGATTACCGTGATAAAAGGTTTCCTAATTACTCCATCAGTGAAGAGGGCAGGACTTTTATCTCTGAAGCTGGCTCATGCTAATTTCAAAGTAAGCGTTCTCTTTCTATTTATACGTTACAGGTTTTGGCTTTATTTTGCAACTCGGATGGGCATTTCCCTGTCTTTTAGGCCCTTAGACGGATTTTTCATTACTTAGTTTTATTTTGAATTTGTATAGGGTCTTCCATGCAGCTCTCCTAATGAGCCAAAAGATACAGCAAAAGGATCAACAATAAAAAAAATTGATAAAGCAATACCCTTAAAAATATAAAGTTACATTAGTTGCTTTGTATAAATACATGGTTTTTTTTTCTAACCTCCCAGGTCAAGTTTTATTATATATCCTGCTTGATAAGCTACAAGCAATGTTTAGTTTGTAAGTTTTCAATTACATACATAATGTATTAAGATACCCTATTTTTTGAAGGATTAAGCTCCATGTGGAAGATCATAAATTTAAAAGGCACTCCCAACGGCCCATATTATCCTTAAAAAACTAGTACATTGCTATGTTCCAAACTCCGGTTCTGTGTTTTTAGTACATACTTCCCTGAAGGATAAGGATTATAGTATAGGTACTTAGGCTCAAACCAACTAGTGAAGTTGAAACAAGTCCTGATTTCTGACCTATCAATATTGTGATCATTTACTATGTAAGCAGATTTGCTTACATATCCTCACCATAAATGTGTAGATTGTCAGAAAAACATATGCTGAAGAGTGGCCCCTCATAGTTGAGGGAAAAAGGTAGTTTTGAAGATTAGATACAGACCACAATCATAAGCTCATGTTGCCAGATAAAAGACAAGGTTGGTGGTGTGGTCAGAAAACTTGCACTGCTTCTTGGTCCAAATAATCTGCCTCAACTTTAGATTCTGTTAAATGCTTCAATCTCAAACATTTTGTAAGGAAATAGGGCAAAAATGACCCAAGCCAGTCAAAACTTGTTTTTTTTTCCTCTGCCATTTTTTTGAGCCATCTTTTTTTGGGAATGACATGAAGGCCTTCTATGAGCTGGCAAAGATAGACACAAGTGCGGGTTGGTTTTGTTCCCCTTGTTTTCTAGCCTGCAAACACGTTTATGGTGTGACTCACTCAGTCCAGCTCGAAAAGACATCCTTGGAACTTCAGAGTATTTTGTGCAAGAACAAAAGGTGCACGGGTTCAGTTTGCAACACGAGTCATTCCTACCACACAAATTCCCTTCTTCTGTGCTGGCAAAGGAGGGGACACTTTGAGCCCTTTGGGTTTAGAAGATCTTCAAACGGACAATAGTGTGCAAACATCCCCCAAGAATATAACTTCAGTAGAACCACCTCAAGGCTGAGACCAAGGCTTTGAGAAAGCCCCTTCAGCAGCTTTCCTTCTGCTCTTCGCCCTGAACAAAGCCTGCCTGACAATGCTGAAAACTCCTTCTTTCTTTGGATTAAACCTCCTTTGCAGGAAAAGTATGCAAATGCTAAACGTGGCTTCCTTGTCTGAGGCTTCTCTCATCCCGCTATGCTTTCTCTGTCTGGCTCTCGGGGCAGACCATCCGCTACATGACGCAGAGACCAGCCTTCCAATTCAACATCCTTCATAGCCCCAACAGTCAGCTCCCTGGACCTAAAGGGGGCCGGCTCCTTTACTCAGAGTTAACTCTTCCCTGCATATTTTCTAAGGGATGGTAATTGTGCTAAAAGCCAACAAGGGAAGCATTCACTCTAGTTCTCATTTTCCCCCTCAGCAGTCTTCCTCTCTCTGCCTCCCTTTCACCTCCCCACAGATACACAAACTTTTCTTTTCTGGTACTCCCTGGTAACATTTCAAGTAAAGAAATAAAATGAAGGTAGAAGTTGGAAGCTACTGAAAAAAAAAAAGAGTTCAAAAAGCAAAGCTTATTGAATGGTGAAGTATCGCCAGGAAAATCACAAAGAAAGTGAAAGAAAATTAAAAATAAAATAAGTTGTTTTAGTTGACACAAATATATAAATATGGATTTATGTATTTGGAAAATATTTATGTAAAATGACCACATACTAAGCTGGTTACAGGTCTCAGATGTTTGTGCAGAGAATAAAAAAATTCTGCAAATTCATTTTCTTCACATATATCTTCTTTTCAAAGCTTATTTTCACCCTGCATTACAAATATAAAAGGTACAGATAAATGGAAATGATTTTTGTCTCACCAGCCTCTCTTCTTTATCCTTAAGCTGCAGACAAGACAGAGATAGTCAAAAATCTTACTTTCTCTTGTGAACGTTTCAGATCCTGGTAGGTGGGCAGTGGACCCCTGTGTATTGTATTACGTTCTCACAGATAGACTAGCACCTACCATGATCAGGAGATAATCTGCGGGACGAGGTGAGGTAATAAAATAAATTATTTACTGTGAAGACTTCCCATCAGCCATGAACTGTTGAGCTACAGTTAAATGGATCAAACTGGAAAACAGTCATGTCTTTCTTGCCATGCCTCCATCCTCTTCACCCACATAACAACACAGAGCAGTTAGTGCTGGCATAGGAAAGGAGGTTATGTTATAAAAAAAAAAAGACTAAAAAAGCAGCTTCTGGGAAAATGTACTGAGATAAGCAGTAGGTGAAGGAAGAATCTGGACTCTCAAATCCTTATTCTAATGTGATTACTTTAGCTCTTCTACTTACTTTGGCTACATTATGTTTTCATGCTCTATCTTACTCATCTGGACACTGTTATTTCTAGTGTTAATTTACCAGCATTTCTTATTATTAAATGTCAAATTATAAAATGTTCTGTGGTTGTATATAAGTTTAGCTGGCTTGCTATTTGACTCTTCGTCATATACTATTATCTATGGGAGTCCGAGGTTGGAACTATAATGAGCAACTACTATGGCTATAAAACTGTAAAGAAACTAACTTTATTAAATATACAATAAAATTTATAAAACCAGTTTTCGCTCCTAAACCAGGTATATGCCAGTTTAATGTATTTTTCTTTATATTCATATTTTATATGCACAAGCAGAATATTATACTTTTTTCACATGATCACATGTATTTATCAATGCAATTTGCCACTATGACTATAATTTTAAAAGCTGAATAATATTCTAAGTAGTTTGGTACATTTTAATTTACCTTTCAAAATATTTATCATCAATTGTAAATAATTTATGTTCAATCTGTCTTATGTTTGTTATTTCAACATTTTTTCTTTGTCTTTATCATCACCCATCATCATCAAATAAGTTATTGAGTTACTAAATATTAGGTGATTTTAAAGAATTGGTTAGATACACTTTAAGACCTTCAAATACTTATAAGTTTATTTGTATTTAGGCAAAATGGGCAAAAAACTGGAGTTAACTCTTATAGAAACTTAAAATTCATAAACATCAGTATGAATTTATTCATGAAAAGACTTTTACACACCTACTGTGTGCTGAGCACATTACAAGTAAAACCACGAGGATACTAAATTCTTTAACATTTCTTTCAACTTCAAAAACTGTCTTAAATTTTTATCCCTAGAAAATCAGTTATTTCACTTTTTAGTATTGGCATTTCCCCTAAATGCTATCAATATATCTTAATATATAAAATTCTACATATTCACAAAAGCTAAATTAAGGGGGGCATTATTCATTTTAGCAAATGATATATGAACAAAGAAAGCATATTATTTTAACTAAATAATTTATGTGTAACTTTTCAAGAAACACATTATATACATGTTGAAAAATGTATATTAACCATACCCAAAATAGATTAACAAACTTTTAGGGCTGGAGGATGAATAAGTTTCAGCTAAAAAGAAGGGTAAGTGTTGGTTTAATTTCTAATATTCTAATATTATGTTAGAAGTATAAATGACATTTTATGTATGTTCTTTACTTACTTTCAAGACATGCTTTACTATAATCATAAGTTCTAAGAAACGAAGAAAATACCACATCTTCGTTCAAGGTTGTTATATGATCCCCAAAGAACATTCCAATTGTAAGGTGTGTTGATTCTCCTGTTTCTGACCAGGAAGTCATGTATGCTTCCTAGTGGGCAATCACATTAAAATCCAAGCTCTTTAGCATGTTATTCTAGACCAGCGGTTATCAACCTGTGGGTCGCGACCCCTTTGGGGGTCGAACAACCCTTTCACAGGGGTCGCCTAAGACCATCGGAAAACACATATATAATTACATATTGTTTTTGTGATTAATCACTATGCTTCAATTATATTCAATTTGTAACAATGAAATTGGGGGTCACCACAACATGAGGAACTGTATGAAAAGGTCACGGCATTAGGAAGGTTGAGTACCACTGTTCTAGACCCTTCACAATCTAGCTTCATATCACTTTTTCAGTCCCATCTTTTCTCATTCCCCCATCACTGGGCCCTTTAGCTTTACCAGACCATTCCCTAAGATGCTATACTTTGTGACATAGCTTTGCTCTCAGTGTTTTCTCGGATTGAAAACACCCTTCTCCTGGTTCATGCCTACAGAAAACCTAATTCCTTCTTTTGCTCAAAAGCTCTTCCTTTTTGAAACATCAAAAACCTCTGGTAGAATCGATTCTTAACTCACTTGTTCTCCCATATAAACTCATGCAAATTTCTGTGTAACCTATGCTGAAATTTAAATGTTCATTATCTGTGTCTCTAAATTGTGTGTCTTCCAAAACAAAACCAAACAATCCAATTATAAGATAGGCAATGGATCTGAATAGACACTTCTCAAAAGAGGGCATACAAAAGGCCAACAGAAAAGATGCTCAACAAAACTAATCATCAGAGAAATGCAAATAAAAACCACAATGAGATATCACCTCACACCTGTCAGAATGATGATCATCAATAAATCAACAATAAAGTGTTGACCGGGGTGTGGAGTAAAGGGGACACTGTGCACTGTTGGTAGGAATGCAGATTGGTGCAGTCACTGTGGAAATCAGTGTGGAAGTTCCTCAAATAATAAAAAATGGAACTGCCTTATGACCCAACAATTCCATTTCTGTAGAAACCCAAAAATACTAATTCAAAAGAATATATGGACCCCTATATTTATTGCAGCATTATTTACAATAGCCAAGATATGGAAGCAATCCATGTGCGCACCAATATGTGAGTGCATAAAAAAGCTGTAATATATACTGGAATATTAGCCATAAAAAAGAACAAAATCTTACTATTTGTGACATCATGGATAGACCTAAAGGGTATTATGCTGAGTCAATTAAGTTAATCAGAGAAAGACAAATAGCATATGATTTCACTTATATGTGGAATCTAAAGAACAATAAAAATTAACAAGCAAATAAGAAACAGACTCATAGATACAGAGACAGACTAATGGTTGATAGAAGTGAGAGGGGTTGAAGGAATGGGTAAAAAAGGTGAAGGGATTAAGAAGTATAAATGAGTAGTTACAAAATAGTCACAAAAATGTAAATACAGAATAGGGAATATAATAAATAATCCTATATAATAAAGAGGCAATATGCAAATTGACCCTCACATCCTCACAAAATGGCTGCCTACAACTGGGCCGGCAGGAGGGTTAGTGAGGGACAACCAAACAACTGAACAAGCAGGCTGTGTGGGGCAACTAGGCCAGCAGGGGGGGGTTAGCGAGGGATGACCAAATGACCGAACAGCAGGCAGCGTGGGGTGACTAGGCCGGCGGGGGGGGGGGGGGGGGGGGGGGGGGGGGGCGGCGGGGGGAGGCCAGTTTGGGATGACCAGGCCAGCAGGGGAGGGGGCAGTAAGAAGTGACCAGGCCGGGCAGTAAGGGGTGACCAGGCCGGCAGGGAGGGGACAGTTGGGGGTGATCTGGCCAGCAGTGGGGGGCAGTTGGGGATGACCAGGCTGACGGGGGGAGGGGGGGGTGGTGGTGGTGGTGGTGGTTAGGGGCAATCAGGTCAGCACGCAGAGGCAGTAAGGGGCGACCAGGTTGGGGTTGGGGGCTGTTAGGGGTGACCAGGCAGGCAGGCAGGTGAGCGATTAGGAACCAGCGATCCAGGATTGTGAGAGGGATGTCCGACTGCCGGTTTATCGGGCCTAAACTGGCAGTCAGACATCCCCCAAGGGGTCCCGGATTGGAGAGGGTGCAGGCTGGGCTGAGGAACCCCCCCCAACCCCCGGCCATGTGCACAAATTTCATGCACCGAGCCTCTAGTATTGTAATAACTATGTATGGTGCCAGGTGGGTAGTGGAAATATCAGAGGATCACTTTGTAAAGTATATGGTTGTCTAACCACTATGCTGTACACCTGAAACTGATACAAAAATAATATTGAATGTAAACTGTATTTGAAAAATATTTTTAAAACTTAAAAAAAAATTTTGTCTTAACACTGGAAACTATCTTATTCACTGCTGCCTACAACAATACCCATATAATGGCTACTCAAAAAAAACCCCACAACTTGTTGAAAGAACAGAAGATTATGGTATGGCGAGTTAGTTAAATATTCACTAATTCAGTCAACATTAAAAAACTATTTTGATGGGCATTATGTTCCATACTAGGAGATGGAGACATTATAGTGAAGTAAGGATAAAACAGTACCCAAATTTCCTGTATTCTGAGATTTAGATTCTGGCGAGGAAGACAGACAAATGACAGAGGACTTCAATACAGAGAAGCTGGAGCGTTGGCTTTGTTTCCAACATGTTTTTAAAACAGACATACATTTATTCATGTTCACAAAATACACTGCACACTGTCAGACATCTTGCTACATTCTACCATGGATCCCGAGTCAGAGGTTGGAACATCTCAGGATTCATAACTCGGACACTGTCCTTTCTGTGCGTGACTCCTCTTCTCCACTTCTGTCCATTTTCAAGCAAGTCTGAGTCTTGAGAGTAATTTCTCTGTCTCCCTTCTGAATCTGACATCAGGTAGCTCTGTCCTCAGTTTAGCAACTCATCTTGAATTCCTTCCATTTGATTGTGAACCTGTCCCAGACTTCTGCCTCTCTGATTTCATTTTCTGGGTATCACCTGGGCTTTAAAACCTCACCGACCTTAACCTAGTGATCAAGGTCAACATGACCAGTGATGAGTCATGTGGATATCATGTACTTCCTCACAGGCTGTGATGAGAAGAGCACTACATCTTGGTGTTATTCTTCTCCAAAACCCATAACCCCAGTATAACAGGAGAAAACATCATAAGGGAAATTCTAGAAAATACCTGAACAGTACTCTTTCAAAGCATGAAGTTCATAAAGAACAAGGGAAGATTAAGAAACTACCACAGACCACAGAAGACTAAGAAGACTATGATTAAATGCAATGTGGTACCCTGGATGGAGTCATGAGACAGAAAAAGGACATGAGCGTGAAAACAGATGAACTACAAATAAAGTTGCTGTTTAATTAATAAGAAGGGACATATGTTAATATCTTAAGTTGATAAATGTACCATGGATATAAAGGTTGTTGATATTAAAAGTTGGTGAAGGGTATAGCTCTCTACACTCACTTTACAACTTTGCTATAAATCTACAAGTGTTTCAAAAAGAGTTAAAAAAAGAACCCTAATCTGACTGCGAATCATGTTGAATAGTAACTTTTAATTCTGAATCTCAAATTCACCCAGATTTCCATGAGCTACTTCCTACTGTGTGGGTAGAGAAAAACCTGAGTCCCTTCTCCTGAAAGAAATTGAATTTATGCTGAGTCTGATCAAGGCACTGTATTGAATCCTGAGTCCTATAAAAAAAAATCTATGAAAATGGCCTGATGACTTGGTGTTTTATAGTCAGAATCTCTCCATGCAAGGTCAAACCTAATGCATATAAAAAAGGAAAAGTTGCAGCCCAAACAACTAATATATAGCAAAGGTCTTTTAACACTTGGTCTGCTAATCATCAACAACATAGCAAATGATACTCTATTGTAATTTTCAGATGGTATACCTGTGAACACAAGAATAGAAATTTTATCCATTGTACCCCCAGAAAAACTGAGATATTCAATTAGATGGATAGAAGTGGAATAATTTTATACAGAAAAAAAATTCAGTGAACAGTAATTTATTCACGGGGGAAAATGTTACCAACATAATTAGCATGTTAGAGATACAGCACAGCACTAGTGATATAGAGCAGTGGTTCTCACACTTTTTGGTCTTAAAGACCCTTGATATTTTCAAAAATTATAGAGGACCCCAAAAGAGCTTTTGTTTACATGGATTATAGCTATTGATATTTAGCATATTTGTAATTAATATTTATTTATTTATTTATTTATTTTAAAAATATATTTTATTGATTTTTTACAGAGAGTAAGGGAGAGAGATAGAGAGTTAGAAACATCGATGAGAGAGAAACATCGACCAGCTGCCTCCTGCACATCTCCCACTGGAGATGTGCCCGCAACCCAGGCACATGCCCCTGACCGGAATCGAACCCGGGACCTTTCAGTCCGCAGGCTGACGCTCTATCCACTGAGCCAAACCGGTTTCGGCTGTAATTAATATTTATTAATTAATTAAAAATAAATTCATTACATGTTAATATAAAAACATTATTTGAATAAAAAGAACTATATTTTCCAAACAGAATTAGTGAGAAGGGTGGCACTGCTTTATTATGAAAATCTTTTTAATGTCTGGCTGAACAGAGGATAGCTGGATTCTCATACCTTCTTCTGCATTCAATCTGTTCTATGACATGTTTTGGTTGAAGCAACTGAAGAAAATATGGTCTCTCACAGATAGGTAGTTGGAAAAGAAAAACATATATTTAATAGCCCTTTCAGATATTTGTAGATATATATTCTTCTTTTATAGTACAACAAAACTCAGCAAGTGGTAGTTTCTTAAGGGTTAGTTGCACTGGGAAATCTGAAACCATATCTAATGAATTCTTGGTGTCCTGTTACTTTAAAATCGATTGCTTTATTTTACAATTGTAGTGAATATTTTATTCATGCAATGATTTTCTAAATCATGCATTGGTCATTTGAAAACACTGGTTCAATGAGTTATGCAGACCTTTCAAATGTTGACACATTTCACTATGTAATGGGGAATAAAAACTTTATACTACCCTGACTAACCATGAAATGGAATTAGAATAAAATATACTAACAAACTGATAAAAGCAACTCATACTGACAGTTTCCATAAAAGCATATTGTAGGTACCAGCAGTTCCAGTTCCTGCTTGTACAAAAATGGCCTTGAGCATGACTTCGGTTGACTCAGATCGCCCAACTGCAGGAATTTGGCTAGCACTGACCAGTTCCAGTATGCTGACATTAATAATCCATATGGGGACCAGCAAGGACACTGCCTGTATGTCCACAGCCCCTCCCCCTGATCTCTTTGTTCTGCTTTACCTCTCCCTCCCTATAAAAACCCCTGCCTGCACTGAAATGCTAAGAGGGGTTTGGACAAGCATCCCTCCCCCACCCCCCCCGCCATCTTCTCAAGATGCCAGCACTTAGATAAACCTCTTTCCTTTTTTAAAAAATACGTTTACATTGATTTTTTAGAGAGAGAAAAAGGGATAGGGAGAGAGAGATAGAAACATTGATGAGCTGCCTCCCACACCCCCCTACTGGGGATCGAGCCCACAACCTGGGCATGTGCCCTGACCGGAAATGAAACCTGTGACCTCTCGGTGCATGAGACAATGCTCAACCGACCCGGTCAGGGCCTCTTCTCTTTTTTACCAGCATCTGTATCACGAGTTTGGTTTTCACGTTGGTAGGGAGTTGAACCTTGTTCTGGCTATAACTACATAATATCAAAAACTCCCATCTGCTTATATCACCACCCATCTCACTTGAAAAAGTGTTTGGGAAATTGTCAGCTCATAGTGGCAAATACAGTTTTCTAAAGTTTCCCCAAACTCTAATTTTCGAAGGAAAGCCTTAATAATTTTATCATTGGCAGCAAATACTATGAGTTCTTTGCTTTGGGTGATAGACTTAATTTTTCTTACTTTTAAGAAAATGTCTGCCAAATACCCCCATTTAAGTAACAACATTTATTTGTCAGCTAGTTATTCTTTCAAGTGAAGGCCATATTTCAGGAAATAAAAAAACAACTTGTTCATCTTGCAACTCAAATACCTACACCAGAGCTTTTCCTGAAACAGCCATGGTAATGAGGTCTACATGGAGATGGTTTATGTAAACTACCCATTGAGTCACACTGAACACTAAAGAACATTTACTCAAAGGGAGATATCTAACAAAATCAATTACTTTTACCTCTTCATCCAGATAATTACATTATTATTTTGTTGTTGTTGTTAATCCACACCTGAGGATATCTTTCCATTGATTTTTAGAGAGTGGAAGGGAGGAGAGACAGAGAGAGAAACATCAATGTGTGAGGAACAAATCGATTGGTTGTCTACCACACGAGCCCTGACCAGGGCCGGGGATCGAGCCTACAACTGAGGTACATACCCTTGACTGGAATCGGACCTGGGACCCTTCAGTCCGCAGGCTGATGTTCTATCCTATCCACGAAGCCAAACCGGTCAGGGTCTAGAACATTATTAACTGAAACTGGCTTTTTAAAACAGTTACCATGGGGTGATGGTAAAGGGAACAGTGCCTAGGAATATGGTTTGGTGCCACTGCCTCAATTCATGCTAAGGAACCAGCAGTTTTCCTCACCAAGCTTTTGCATCCTTACAGTGCAAATGTCAGCCGTTCAAAAGGCAAAGAACATCTCAGTATTATTACGAAAGCAGTTTTGACTTCCCATGAAGTCTCTGGGGACCCCCAGAGTATGTGCACCACACACTGAGAACTACTGATGTAGCGGACAATTGTAAGGATGCCATTTCTTTGGCACCTAGGGACCTTTCCTAGGGGAACCCACAAATCTGAAGGTGAAATTTTAACAACAAGGTCACTCAATCCATACTGTGGAAAGATTCAACACAGGGAATGATAACTAGGAGAGCGTCAATATGTACCAGCTATTACTGTAGTTCATGGAGAGGGGATTAACTGAGAAGGATGCAAGATTAGTAGAGAGTCTGCCCAGTCCCTGCATGCAGTGCAGACTTTGGAAGGCCAAGCTGAGGGCAGCGATGAAGAAAGAGGTGGGCAGGAGAGGGGGCAGGGCAGGAGACAAAGGCCACCATTCGCCCTGGCTCTGACCGCCAGGTGCCTCTGGCTCACCCATCCTGAGAGGTAAGGACATCTTACTTAAAGTTAGTCTGAAATTGGGAAATCCACTTGGACACAACTTAGACCCAATGCTCTTACTTAAAAAACATATTCTTGACAATGTTTTCTCTCGAAATAATTTATTCATTTCTCTAACAAATCCGTCAGTTATTAACGAATTGAGTTACTGTGGGAGAATTTTTTAAAAATCTTAACTTCAGATGAACCATTTCAGACAGTATATCATAATGTTTTTTTCAAAGGCCAGCTTTTGGACCACACAATAAAACTCCCAAATGAGGGGATGAGTGGATTCACACTGATGTTGAAATTTTTAGATTTGACAAACTAACGGAGTATATCTTGACAGCTATATTCAGTAGCTTATTGCTAAGCTTTTTATGCTGAATACAGAGCAGAATAAATTTTCCACCAGTGTTTTCAGTAGGAGGTTTTAAGATTCCTCTTCACTGAAGACAGCAGTCTGAGGCAGCTCGATAAAACAAGCATTGGCTATTGCATAACAGCTTCATAAACTGTCTCAATATTTAAGAGAAAAGGCAAAGACATTTTGAAAATATATGTTTTAACCAAAATCTGGATGCTAAGTAAACATCCTTTCGTGCTCAGCCAGAAAGACTTGCAGCTGTGGCATTTGTGACTTAAAATAACAAATGAAGATGTCCGTGTAAAAGATAAATGATACCATAAAAGTTTCTTATCAAAAGAAAAAAAAAACATTTTCTGTTGCAATTTATGTAGAAAAGGGCTTTACATTAAAGCCCCTTTAACATGTAAAAATACTGGAACCTTTAAATTTGGAGTTCAGTTTGAGTACATACTAGGCAACACTATTTTCTGTTTTGCCACCATATTCTCCTTTTACAAACTGCAGCTTAATTTTTCCTGTAAGGATATCTCTGTAGCTTCCTTTTGTTTGTAAACATGGCTACTGTAAGTTGCTGACTCTATGGTAAAATATCAAATTCTAGATGAACTGACAACCAGGCAGTAATGGAATTGGAAAGCTTCCTCCCCCTTTAAAGAAAAAACAGATTAAAATTTTAACATTGTACCAAAATACAATACAGTCATATTCTAAAATACACAAATGTATTTCAGCATGGATTAGATCTCAATCTCCCCAAAGGCAAATACTCTCCTCTGTAAGTGACTGCATAAGAAGCAGGGAGCCGGGCTTGGTTGGTGCAGCCTAGCTAACCACAGCCCTCTTAGAATTCAGTATGCAACTGAGCTAGTCTTCCACACCAGCAGAGGAAAAAAAAATCCCTCTTATTTTCTAAAGTTGCCCATCTCCGTTTCTGTTGAATTGCCACATCGCCCAGATAAAACATTTGAGAGTATGTCAGCTTTAATTAATGTAACATGACCTGATCATTTCCACAGTTAAGAATAAAGAAGTTTGCATTCTTTAAATCCAAAGCTCAACCTGGAGATTATGCTAAGTGGCTTCATTCATAGTCCACACTCCGCTGCTCCTGTCAGAAGGACAGCATTTGTCCCCTCTAGTGATAAACAAATTATACATGAAATCAATTCCACTTCACAATCATTTTTCCTATTGGGCATTATCTTTCCTTCTCTGCTCCCTCCAGTTAAGCCCACATCCTGTAACTTGCTAATGAGCTGGGGGCTTTCTGTTCCAGGTGGCACCCCCTGCCTCGAAGTCATGACATTTCCCATTTCGAATGCTGCTGGCATTTTTCGACAGCTCCTGTTAACTAGCCTTTTTGACCTGCGCTAAGAGGAACTCATCTGATCGAATCCTCTAGCCTGCCAATCATTCTAGCAAATGATCTTCACAGTCACTCCCAAGGCAGGAATGGGGGGGGTGGGTGGAAGAAAGAAATGCGAGTGAGAGAATGAGGGAGTAGGCAAGCGGCTGCCTCTGCAGCTACCTAATGAGAATACTTTAAGTCTCCGAGGCAGCTGAAACACTGAAAAACTGGTGGGAAAATTAGGACACAACTGAATGCCTGGCTCTGTAATTACTGATTTCTTTCCATCCTGAGATCATTTCGAGAGCAACACCTCTGAGATGTGCCAGTTTCTAAAGAACACAAGAACACCCTACCTGACGTGGAGAAAATAGATGTATTTCTCCTGCCACTATCAATATGCAATTCCCACAATCCCTCTCTGTCAAACAGCAACCCTCGCAGAATTAATTATGTGCTATAAGCTCGTTAAGTGTGCATTTGTAAACTAGGGGTGATTATCATGTTTGCCACAGTGAAGGAAGACCTCCCCCCACCCCACCTCAGGCATGTTTTAAATGTTACCATCATTTGGGGGTGTTGATTTATGCTCATTTACATAAAAACAAACAGGTATGGTTGAACATGGCACTGGGCTCAAGGAGGATTTAACAGTGAAAACATGGGCATTCTTATTAATGAGGCAAAAAAATTTTTCCCTTCTAGATTTTCTTGCTGTGCAAGTTATTTGGTGGGTTCTCAGCCCACAGAGTAGCTCAATGATGTTAGGAAGAAAGATTGGGTATATGGACCTTTGACAATGGATCACAATTCTAGGTATCTTAATATAAAGTAGATTTGTTGACCAAGAAATGATACAACATAATTAATCATTACACCACTCTATGTAATAATGTAAAATAAATACTGTACATGATTTAATTGCACATGATAATCACACATCTTTCCCCATTTATAGTAATTAGACCAATAGTCCCATTTACAGTAATTATTATATGTAATTGAGGGCATTTTACTAATTGCATTGAAAATGATAATCCAGAGCAATTAAAAATCCAAGGGCAGTATACATAAAGCAAACTACATTAAAAGAATGGTGATAATTTAAAGAAAAAAAGTTCACCCCAAAATGGAAGTTAACAGTCACAGTATTTTTTTAATGTATATATTTTTAATTTTTAGAGAGAGAGAGGAAGGGAGAAGGAAAGATAGAAACATCCACATAAGAGTAAAACATCCACTGGCTGCCTCTTGCATGCCCCTTCTGGGGATTAACCCAAACCCAGGCATATTCACTGATCAGAAATCCAACATCAACCTTTTGGTGCATAGGATGGTGCCCAACTGAGCCACACTGGCCAGGGCAACAGCCACAGTATTTGATTCCATGCTTGACATATATGGTGATATTTATTATGAGTTAAATTTCCATCAACTTCTCCAACTTTTGTATTTTTTGTTTGTTTGAGAGTTTGTGCATTATTTCCATAGGTGGAAAGCAACCCTTTGACTAATCTATGATGCTATCCTAGCAATTATTCTACTGGCTGTGTGAGCATACAGAGTGTGTATGTTCGTGTGTGTGTGTGTGTGTGTGTGTGTGTGTAGGAAACAGCTATCCAAAATTCCAAAAGAGACGTGGTAAATTATTCATTTGTACAACTGATTTGATGTTCTTAAAAGCTTTATTTCATAGAAGCATCTCAGTGTATTGCAAACATTTTGTTAACTATACTTGTAATAATTTAGCTAAAATGTTTAACTTTGTTAGACATGAAATACCTTTGGGTTGAGCTTTTCATAACATTTGCTATCTGTCTAGAATTTTAATGTGTCTAAGGCCCTGAATCCCTGGCTTTTGTCCCGGAGCCCCAGTGTGCACCCCTCCCTGACCCCACTCCCCATTTCTACCCAGACAAAGCTCCCACATGAGGACGATCTCAGGAGGAGTGATGAGCATCGTGAGACAATGGGAATAGTTTCAAGCTTCTTTTTGCCTTCCCTTCCCGACATTATCATTTAGACATTGTCCTCCATGCATTCAAATGTCATCTCAGACCATCAGCCCACTTCAACTCAAACAGCCTCCTTTCATGCTCAGACACTTCTTAGAGTATCCGCAGACCACAAAGACTGTCTAGTGGGACTCAGCTGCTACCCTGGTATTAATAATACAATACAGTGCACTTAGGGCATAGACGATTCCCTCTGTATCCCAAATTCATAAGACTCGCCATGAAATAAAAAGGAAAATCGAGCACCTGAGCTGATTGTAACTGCTTGCTATAATCTATGTGACTGTTAACTTCATAACAGTGTGGCCAAGCACTCTAACAGACATCTGGCTTACTAGCCACATCACATCCCGTGTCTACTATTTTTTACAAGAAAGCTTCACTCATATTATGCTGCTGGCTAAATAGTCCCTAAGAAATTAATTTGGGTTTTAAAAAGACAGCGATACAAGTTGCAGTTTTTATTCATAACCCCCCCCCCCCCCACTTTGAAAGCTCATCTGACTTGAAACACCGAATCACAAAAATATAGCCAAGTTTTGAGCATCCATGGCTGATGAACCAATCTGTGAAACATAAAACGCTTCTTGTCTTTTAGTCTTTTTGCTTTTAAAAACTCTCAATCAGAGAAGGGAAAAGGAAAAGGGCAAAAACTATTATTATATTTAGTTTTAAAAATATCACTTTGAATTCTTTTTAAGAAAAACACACTGAAATATTTAAAGGTAATGGAGTGTCATGTGAGTTAAAACAATAGTTTAGAAAAGCAATGTGCATGTGCACACATTTGTGCATGCCTGTGTGTGTGTGTGTGTGTGTGTGTGTGTGTCTGTGTGTGAGAATAGCAAATGTAGTAAAATGCAAACATTTGGGGAAAATAGGGAAAGGGCATCAGGAATTCTTTGTACTATTCTTACTATTTCTGCAACTTTCCTATAAGTCTGAAATTATGTCAATAGAAAAAAATGAAATGAATGCTTAAAAATGTACTCTGGATGAAGCACGATACATTTAACTTCACTTTCACTCTGCTTTGTCACATTCCCAGGACATAATTAAGCAGATTAGGTAGCAAAGGCCTTAGAGTCCTTTGCTAACCCCTTCACAGGGTTGGTGGTGATGGTGCAGAGCACAGGGAGAAGTGGAGAGGCAGAGAAGGGAGAGGGAGGAGAGAAGAGACAAACTTCCTTAGCCTACTAATTTGCATCGGTTTAGAGGAGATAACAGACTCTCCAGGGTAGAGGGAAACTAAGGAAAGTGGGTGGAGGTAGAGCAGGGAAACGAAACCACATTCCAGCCTCTTCTCAGCATTCTGCATTTGTGGTTTGAAGCACTGTCAATTTCCTGAATAAGATGCATTTTTTAATCTGCAGCAATGAAGGGGTAATGACAAAAACCAAGGATTCTTTCAGATAAAACCTTTAAGAAACACTGAGGTTTGTTTCCCCCTCTCTCTGTTGTTTCCAAAACTAGTCTTGTCAACCACCGGAGACAACAGACAATAAAACTGTAGTCGTTTGATAGGAAAAAAATTTGCAGATTCATGAAGAAAATAATAGTTCTTACAGAAAAAAAAATCAGAAGCCTTCCTGCTGCTGAAAGAAAGTTAGATCCCAAACTTGAATTTCTTACATTGTGCTAAGTACTGATTGGTAGTGTCTCCTTTTGTGACTAAAGGTGTGAAAATACAACATTGCTTAAAAAGACCTTTAGTCTTTTGAGGAAACGTCATACTGTTTTCCACAGTGGCTGCACCAGTCTGCATTCCCACCAGCAGTGCAGGAGGGTTCCTTTTTCTCTGCATCCTCTCCAGCACTTGTCGTTTGTTGATTTGTTGATGATAGCCATTCTGACAGGTGTGAGATGGTACCTCATTATTGTTTTGATTTGCATCTCTTGGATGATTAGTGACTTTGAGCATGTTTTCATATGTCTCCTGGCCTTCTGTATGTCCTCTTTCGGAAAGTGTCTAGTTAGGTCCTTTGCCCATTTTTTTGATTGGATTATTTATCTTCCTTTTGTTAAGTTGTATGAGTTCCCTGTAAATGTTGGAGCTTAAACCCTTACTGGTGATAACATTGGCAAATATGTTCTCCCATGCAGTGGGCTTTCTTGTTGTTTTGTTGATGGTTTCTTTTGCTGTGCAGAAGCTTTTTATTTTGATGTAGTCTCATTTGTTTATTTTCTCCTTAGTTTCCATTGCCCTAGGAGTTGTGTTGGTAAAGATATTGCTACGACAAATGTCTGCTATTTTGCTTCCTGTGGCTTCTTCTAAGATTTTTATGGTTTCCACAAAAACTAAAAATGGAACTGGCATTTGACCCAGTAATACCAGTTCTAGGTATATATATCTCAAGAAAACAGAAACATTAATCAGAAAGGATATGTGCACCCCTATGTTTATAGCAGCACAATTTACAATAGCTAAGATTTGGAAACAGCCAAAGTGCCCATCAGAAGACGAGTGGATTAGAAAACTGTGATACATCTACACAATGGAATACTATGCTGCGGTAAAAAAGAAGGAATTCTTACCATTTGTAACAGCATGGATGGAACTGGAGAGCCTTATGTTAAGTGAAATAAGCCAGTCAGAGAAAGATAAATATCACATGGTCTCACTCATTTATGGAATATAATGAACAACATAAGCTGATGAACAGAAATAGATACAGAGACAAAGAAGCAACGAACTAACTGTCAAACTATAGCGGGAAGGCAGGAGAGGGTTGGGGTGGTGGTGGTAAGAGATCAACTGAAGGACTTCTATGCATGCATATAAGGATAACCAATGGACACAGACACTAGGGGTGGGGGTGAGGGCATGTGCCGGGGGTAGGGGAAGCTTGGGGGGAAGTCAATGGGGAGAAAGGAGACATATGTACTACTACTTGTAATACTTTAAGCAATAAAAAAAGACCTTTAGTCAAAAATATCACACAAATGAGGATGCTGTTACTCCATGAAAACTGGAGTGCCCCTTTGTACTGGCTGGTTTCCTTCCTTGGTAGTGGCCAGGCAAGGAACCTTCAGACTACACAGCGTGCTTCAGCCCTCTCCTGAGGGGTTCCTTAAGTAAAGGTTGGCCATCTAGGCCCCAGCTCAGCTGACTGGATCAGGGCTCAGTGCCTGACCAAGGGTGGTCTAGTCAGCCAGCGGCCTCTGGGGTGACTGAAAAAACAGCCTTGCTCTCTACTTCACAATGATGACGACCCCAATCAGAACTGCTTCTGAGGAGGGACTGAGTCTGAGGAAAAGATCTCAGCAACACAGAAAAAGAGACAGAGAAACGACAATGGGCAGGATTCCTGCATAAGCGGAAACAAGGCTGCAGAAGCCAGGAGGTGAGGAGAAGATGAAAGGGATGTGAGTTGATGCAGCCACAGAACCAGTGAGCTGCCACAGTGTCACAGGATAAAGGAGAGAGCAGGTGGGTGTTTCTCCAGGAGCAGTTACCAGGGTCCAGACGGCAGAACGAAAGCTCCCGTGGGATTCTAAGGGGCACTGAGTGTTTGCGCAACTATGTGGACTGTCAGCTTGTTCTGCCTTACTCCCCCCCCCCCCCCCCCCCCCACTCCGAGCAATATCAACATAGATCACCATTAGCTGAGGAAATCTGTGTCTCCTTCCCCTAAAATAGCCCATGCCCACTTTCTCCGGGTCTCTCCTGTCCCCGGGCACAGCTCTTCCTGTCCTTCTCAATGGTCCCTCTCTGTCCCTCTCCCTCTGCTACCTACCTCTTTCCTCATTTGAGGGTTTCTCTTCCTCAAACACTTTGAGCTTCTCTTAGGTGGCTATCATCTAGAATTGACACATATTTATACTGATTGAATCCAGTTTAATGCATTCTGTTTACCTGGAAGACTACTTTTAGTTATTGCTTGATAACTAAATCAAGCAGAGAGAGCCTAACACTTTTTTTTTGTCTCATTGTCATATAATACTTAAATAATGTTGATTAGCAAAGATAATACTCTATAAGGCAAGCAGAAGGTCACCAAAATCTCATGCAGCTAACTTCTTACACTTGAACCAAATACAATTTTTTCATGCACCAGACAGACAGATATTAAATTTGTACGTACTACAAATTTAATAGGGTCTGAAGACCAGCTGATTCACTGAAAAGAGATGTACCCTAATGAGCACATATCATTTCAGAAAAAAATGTGAAGACATCTGTCTAACAGATTAGAGGCCACTCTTATTTCTTGTATTCAGCAAAAAGAGAAGTAGACACTGTCTGTTTAGAAAAACTGGAAATTAAGCTCAACATAGGGCTATGTTTGGTATCAGGGTATGCAAATGTAAGTGAATCTACTGGATGTGGTATTCAATATAGCTCCTAGTCTTTTCCTTGGGGAAAATTTATATGCACACTGAAGGCTCCCTCAGACATTAAGAGGATTTTACTCTTCAATGGTGATAAAAAGTGGGGACAATCTATGAGATCTTGAGTCTGTTAATATCTTTAGAGGATAACAAAATGGAGAAAGCACAGTCTTTTGGTCACCTTGTGGCACTAGCCCATGTTTAACTCAGGTAGCGTTTGGTTTTTCTTTTCATTTGATTTGGTCGCAGGACCCTGAAACCAAAATTGCTTTCTGCTGCAAAGGAAAATGCTTCTCATTATCCAGTTTATGCAAATCCAGGACTATTAACGAAATAATGAAGTGACCTTCGCATGCAAGTACAGAAACAGTTTGGCATTGAGGGACTGGGGACAAATTAGGGCCTGAAACACTGCTGCCTATCAGTCCTTGTCATTTCAAAAACAGAAGAGAATCAATGCACTTCCCTCCGGCTAACTCTCAAGAGAGATGGGGAAATGCTGACCTTAGCCTAGTCTTAGTCTATTAGGGCCCCCAACCATTTCCCCCTCCCTCTCCTTCCCAACCTTTCTGGGCTTTACAAAGAATTGGGACATTTGAGGAAAAGTTAAAATGCCACATCCTGCTCTAAACAGTTATTTCATCAAAAACAAAATTAAAATATAGAAAATTCCATGTTTTTCTCTATGAATACCTATATTTACTTAGATTTTTTTTGCTCAACATGTCTACAATTTGATATTCAACTATTGGTCAGACTAAGTTCTTTTGTACAGGCTGTCTTATGACAATATATAGGCTACATATTTTTTATCTCTAAGATGGCCCCATTTGATTAAAATTAAAAACCCACTAAGGGGAGAAATTAAAATGGTTTCTTTTTCTGCTGACAGAAAACTCAGAAGCCAGTCTCCATGCAGCTTTTCTGAGAAAAGAAAAATTTAAGATGTTTTCTTAATATAATATTTAATCAAGCTGAGGTAGTTAAATTTGGAAGAGAACAACAAAAACACTGATATTAAAGCTTTACAAGTTGATGTAAAATGACAAAATTCACAGAGAAGATATTTATGTTATCAAATAATTCTAGAGGAAGATCTTCTACCATGCAGATATAACCTTAAATTAGTTTAAAAAATATACTGCAAAGAAAATACATTTTAAAATACTGATGATCACAGTTCTGAGCAGCTTTTAAAATCTCTTTTCAATTAATTTTTGAATCCTCACAGGCTAGGCTTGTGTTCTGTAAGTTTGAGTTGATTTTACAAGGAGAAGCTGACCTCATCTACACATGTTCGAACAGCTTTGACTGGCCAGGCTCAGGCCGGAGAACTCTCAAAAGAGCAGAGAAGAAAGAACACAGCCTTGCAATTGAAATTCAAACTTGCTTGTGTGCATGTGTGTGAGAGAGCAGCCCAAATAAAGTCCACTTTTTGTTTTGTTCTACTGAATTGGCTAAAGGATTTATAAAGCCAGGGCCCTCATTATGGTAATGTAGGTTAAATACTTTAAGTCTATGCTGCAACCTCATGCATTCAAACCACTCTCAGAACCAGGAGGTCGCTGGTCAAACACTCAGCCCCACTCTTTGTCTGGCCAATGGAAATTCAGAATGGCAGCACAAACGCTGCGGGGCAGTGAAGCTGTGCTTCTAGGTAACTGCATCCAACAGGGAAAACAACCTGAAGAGTGAAGGGTTTCACTCTTACCCACAAGACAAGGTGGACAATGCAGCCTGCTAACCTCTTTCCCATTAAGAGACAGAGGAAGGAAGAGGAGCGCCAGCCACGCTGTACCCACCCTCCAGTTCACTAGAACACCGAATTGCTGAACATCCACATGAGCAAGGAACAAACATGGACTAGCGAATAAGAAACTTTCCCCACAGAAATGTTGGTTCTCTATTTGCTTGAGAGTGTTGAAGGAAAAGATACACACACACACACAGGCACAAAATTCCCCAAACCCAGACACTTCCATCTGGCAATAAAAGAGAGGCACAGGCTTTTCAGAAGTTGCTGTCCTATGCTTGTTTTCTGTGAAGCATGTGTGATGACGGGGACAGGCGGACAGGCCCAGCGATGGCCCTGTTTAGATTATGCTCCTTATCTGCAGAATAGTGGCAGTCACAGTCCCATACAGGAAACAAAGGGAAACTTCACCCTGATAAGGTCTGTACCAGGGGCCTGGCAGGGATCAGAAATGGGTGACGTGGCCCACGTGGCAGCTGGGCAAAGCCTAGAGCAATGTCCTTCCCGAGGCAGGCGGCCAGCATTCAGTCAAACTCACTCACTTCCGGCTGGATTGTGGGCATGGGATGGAGCTGCCGATCTTTCAAGAAAAGCCAGAAATCCAGACTTTGTGTAAAATCTCCCCATTTTAAAATGAGAGCAACTGATTAAAAAATAAATTGTGTGGGTCAAACAAAGCAGGTCTGTGGCTTTGATACAGCCCAAGGTTAACCTTTTTCTCACCTCAATGAAGAATGTGTGAATAGTTAGAATGGTTTGCTTCTGACTAAATGGCTTGTTTCAGATCATATGAATGAAGTACAATTTTGGTTAGAATCCAGAAATGCCTGAAAATATGCAAATGACTGACTGCACGTCTCCTCAGTAGAACTGGGAGTGACTGCCATGATGAACATAAGAGACTTGTCAGGTGGGGAAAAACCTGAACTATTTCACTTAAAAGATCTATTTGACATCTACTCAATATTATTGTCCAAGGAAAGTGGGCCATCTTACCTGTGCTCTCTTGAGAATGCTGTGCTCATCAGTGCTTGCTGTTTGATAGACTTTTGCCATAACTATTGTTTTTCCCAAAGGCCCGCATGCTTTCTCCAGATTCTGGCTGCAATCTTACATTTGGGACGGTAAAAATAGAAGACACTGTGGACAGAATGAAAAGTTATCATTTACATATTTATCAATGTATTTCTTATCTTCTTTTTTAATAAAAATGGTTATTGAGATACAATTCTGGAGGCTAGCACATGGAACATTACAGTATATATTGGCATTTGAAAGTCAAGTAATCACAGCCACACTCACATTTACACAGACTTACACACATATGACAGGACAGTCTGTCTTCTCCTCAGAATCACAGCTCAGTTGGTGAAAACAACCTAAAGGGTGTCCCAAAATTCACGCAAAAAGTAATTTTGATAGAAAACACAGGTTTATAATTAAAAATTGTAAATTTTTTTATTGATCCATAAAGTATACAGTATAGGGGTATGTATGGAATAGCATATCAGTGTATTCTCATGAAGGATTTGCATCTTCATGCTTACAAAGTTCAATTGACTCAAGAACTGAAGCCTACTGACCACGCACAGCGAATAGAGTTCGTTGAATTGATTATGGAACAACAACAAGTGGATGCTGATTTTTCAAACAAAATCATCTTCAGCGATGAGGCTCATTTTCATCTTGATGGCTTGGTTAATCAACAAAATTGTCGCATTTGGAGTTCAGAAAAATCCACGAGTGATTGTTGAGAAACAAATGCATCCACAACGTGTCACTGTTTGGTGCGGATTTTGGGCTGGAGGCATCATCGGACCATTCTTCTTCGAAAATGTGGCTGCTCAGGCAATAACAGTTAATGGTGCTCGCTATCGAGACATGATAATCCAGTTTTTTGTGCCTAAATTGCAAGATATGGATGTGGACGACATGTGGTTTCAACAAGATGGTGCCACATGCCATACAGCCCGAGAAACAATTCAATTACTGCATGAGTCATTTCCTGGTTGTGTAATTTCCCGTTTTGGTGATCAGAATTGGCCGCCCAGATCATGTGATTTAACGCCATTCGACTTTTTTCTTTGGGGGTTTTTGAAGTCTAAGGTTTATGCCAACAAGCCCACGACCACCCACGCCTTGAAGGAGGAAATTGAGCGCTGTATCAACGAAATTCAGCCACATTTATGCAAAACGGTCATGGAAAATTTCAACAAAAGAGTGTGTATGTGCCAGCAAAGCTGTGGAGGCCATTTACCTGATATGCTATTCCATACATAACCCTATACTGTATACTTTATGAATCAATTAAAAAATTACAATTTTTAATTATAAACCTGTGTTTTCTATCAAAATTACTTCTTGTGAGAATTTTGGGACACCCTTTATTTTTCCCTTTCTTTGTGCCATACTTTCATTAAAGAAATATTTATTGAGTCCCGCTGTCCTAGGACTTCAGAACCCTGAAGTGCACGAATCAGAAGGAAAAGAAATCCCTGTTCTTACAGATTCCATTTGGGGAAGACAGAGGAAGACTATCAGACAAATATAAACTATCAACTGGAAGTGAGTGTCATGATGAAAAATAAATCAAGGAAGAGAAATTGGAAATGCTGGAGTAGAAGTAGGTACATTTGAACAGAGACCCAAAGGAGGTGAGAGGACAAGCCACACCTATCTAGAGCAAGAGGAAGTACAAATGTAGAAAGAGGAACCAGCAAGAGCTGACTCTCAGAGGGCAAGAAGAGAAACAGGCAAAAAAGTTAGGAGGCTATTGTAAAAATATAGGTGACAAGTGGATAAAAAAGCTGTGGTCCATATATATAATGGAATATTACTCGGCCATAAAAAAGAGTGAAGTCTTACCATTTGTGACAGCAGCACTAATGGACCTACAGGATATTATGCTCAGTGAAGTACGAATTTGTCAGAGAAAGACAAATACCATATAATTCACTTATATGTGGAATCTAAAGAACAATATAAATGAACAAACAAAACAGAAACAGACTCACAAATGCAGAGAAAAGACTAGTGGTTGCTGGAGGGGAGGAGAGCTTGGGGACTGGATGAAAAAGGAGAAGGAATGAGAAGATTGGTAGTCACAAAATAGTTTCAGGGATGTAAAATACAGCATAGGAAATAGACTCAATAACATTGCAATAACTATGTATGGTGTCAGGTGGGTAGTAGAAATATCAGGGGGAACACTTTGTAAAGTATATGATTGTCTAACACTATGTTGTACACCTGAAACTAATACAAAATAATATTGAAAATAAATAAAAAATTGAGAACAAAATACAGCTGAAAGAAGACAACCAGTGACTTGGAACACAGTGATAACATTGGAGAAGGGAGAAGGGGTGTGATTCTGGATATATTTTGAAGATAATACCAACAGGGTCTGTGGAAGAAGTGAGTATGGGTGTGACAAAAGAAAGCTTCTGAGAGAACCTTTATTAACTGGAAGAACAATGTTGCCATTTATTAACAAGGGGAAGACTACAGAGGGAGCCAGTCTGGGGGAAGAGATGAGGAGTTCAGTTTTTGGAATACTACTGGTAAGTTTGAGATGCCTACTAGGTGGCCAAATGGAGCATCTGAGTAGTCAGGTGGATATGCAATCAGGGGAGGTGGGACTGGAGATACAAATTTGGAAGCTGTCAATGTATAAATGATATTTAAATCATGAGATTGGATGAGATCATCTGGGCTCTAAGGAGTGAATATAGATAGAAAGGTTTGAGGACTAAGCCCCAGGGCACTCTAACAGTGAGAGGTCTGGCGGATCAGGAGACATCCACAGGAGCCTGGGAAGTAGAGGCAGAAGGAAAACCCCGGGAGAGTCCTGTCCTAGAATCCAAGTGAAGGAAATGTTACCCAGAGGGGAGGGTTGAATTCTGCTGATGGGATCAAGATGAGGGCTGAGGAAGGGTCAAGGGATAGAGACTTGGAAAACAGTGGTTTTGGAGTCTTGGGGGCAAAAGCCTGGGTCAAAAGGATCCACAAGGGAATGGAAATCTAGGAATTACAGGCAGCAAATATATTTAAAATGGTGTATGCTTGTTTTACTTTTAAAAGATGACATGGAACTACCCTGGCATAATGCTGTTTTTGGGGAATATCTAGGACATATTTAGGACCGGGTAGGAAAACCTGCAAACCTTATAGCTGGAAAGGTCCCTAGGGAGCACTGTTTCTCTCAATGAGAAACCGGAAGCGCACAAGAATAAGGAACTTGGCTGAAGTTGCCGAGCTACTTAGTGGAGCTGATGCTAGAATCCAGGGGGTCTGGTTCCCAGTTCAGGGCTCTTCACACTGCACCAATTTGTTAGGCTGTTTTTCACTGCAGATCAGAGTGCTGTGAATGAGCAAATGAATGTAATAAAATCAAGGCCTTTGCGCTATGAAGTGTATTTTGTTCATTTACTTTGACAAG
Organism: Myotis yumanensis; assembly: GCF_028538775.1. Lineage (NCBI taxonomy): Eukaryota > Metazoa > Chordata > Mammalia > Chiroptera > Vespertilionidae > Myotis > Myotis yumanensis. The sequence goes on along the minus strand of NW_027223760.1, from coordinate 46,053,008 downwards.
GGTAGTTCAGCTTCAATAATTTATGTCACTTGATAGTATACACAGGAGAATGCCCTATGGTGTGTTTGGGAAAAGTAATGAATTTCTTCTAAATCGGCCTCTCATATACTTCCCTGCAATTAAATCTCTGTGAAGAAGTGGGGCAAGGCTATTGGGGTTTCAGGACAGAGGAAGAATGAGAAGGTGCCACCAGAATTAGCCAGCTTTAACTGCAAGATCCCCAGGTAACTGTGCCATTATTCCTGCTTGATAAGTTTGTAATTCCTGCCTCATTGGCACACTAATACATTAATTCTAAATTGTGGTATTATGTAAACTGATAGGGTTTTAAGGACTATTATAATAAAGAAAGGTACTCTATTGTCATATGTTCTTCCAAAGCAACTAAGAGTCTGGCATAAGTAAACAACTTCATCTTTGTATAATCCATGAAATGACTGCAGTGCTCTATCTACATAACCAGGGCTCTGACCACATTCAATAGTCTTCTCTCAGGGTCTGATACATTATAGTGGCCAAGAAGGCTGGTGCCCACTCTTCTCCCTTCCCTCTGGTTTCATTTTCTGCTTGCATAACTGTTTTTCTTTTGTCAACATTATTTTTAAAAACGCTATCTTTTTGGCCAAGTTCCTTATTCTTGTGCGCTTCCGGTTTCTCATTGAGAGAAACAGTGCTCCCTAAGGAGCTATCTTTTAAGACTGTGAGTGCCCTGGACTGAACTGTGTCCTCCCAAATTCGTATGTTGAAGCCTTAACCCCCAACATGATGGTCTTTCGAGATGGGGCTCTGAGTAATAATTAGGGCTAGATGAGCTCATGAGGGTGGGGCTCTCATGACGAGATTAGCAGTTTTATAGGAAGAGGACGTGAGAAAGAGGTGACTCTCTGCCATGTGAGCAGACAGCACGGTAGCTGTCCACAAGGCAGGGAGAGGCTCTCACCAGGAACCCGATTTGCCTGCCCTTTGAACTTGAACTTCCCACTTTGAACTTGAACTTCCCAGTGCCAAGAACTGTGAGAAACCGTTTTTGTTTAAGCACCTCCCCACCCCTCTGCCTATAGGAGCCTGAACAGACAATGCAGCGAGGTGCCTGGAATAGATGAATCTAAACCATCACCTGCTTGCTAAGACAATCCATTTATTGGTTCCTAACACGTCTTCTCAGACAGACCTCCTACCAAATCTCCTTGAAAAGGAAGCAAGCACAGGAGGGTACTGCCAGCTCTACTGCCATTGCCAGCTGGTGAACTTTTACAAGACTCCATGCTAATGCAAAATTGAATGTTAAGAATTTCTAAATATAGTCTGCAGAACCTCAACCTAGATAACAGTCACCAAAACCAGCCATTTCACCCAAAAGAACTAGTTCCAAAGTCTCCTCCAAAGTCTCAGAGTGCTTTATTTTGTAAACATGTGTATAGGACTACCACGTTGTTCAAAATGGAAATGACTATAGTATTTAATACTGGGACTGTTCTTTCTTGGGACTGGATTTATGCATCATAATGATTATCTACTAGACACAGAAACAGCATTTCTGTAACTCAAAATTGTTACCAGAGGCATTTAGCAGAATCATGCTTTAAAAAAAATAATGATTTCTCATCTTTATTCTCTCCCCTTCAAAAGGTTTCACTCCTCCTGATGTTTAACGTTATGCAAAGATGTGTTTCTGCCAATGAATATCACCTTATGGTTATGCTGCTGCAAATAGCCTGCTGTGAGCTGATAAAGGGATTAATGCAGCCAAAATTCTTAATCTGTGAAATTACAAATTAAATTCTCATATTAAAAATACCACCCTGAGGTATTTTTTGTGGTTTTAATTCCCCTCTGGTGTTCTGCATACACTGTGCTTGCTAATGAGGGGGACAAGGCTGTCTCCGCTGGCAGCCTGCTGCCGAGTGATAATGTGGAGGCATTTACTTCCTGATAGAAAATGGATTTAACCACTGGCTGATAAACTAAGTGGCAAGTGGGTAATAAGTCCATATTAACAGAAAAGTAGGACTACAAAATTCAGAATTCATAGACCATCAAAATCCTGGCTTAAACTCAGTCATCAAGTCAGATGGGATTGAGATGTCACCAAGGAGGAGTGATATCAAGCTACAAGTTATACTAAAAAAGGAAAACAAACCATATGTTTGAGTTTGATGAGCCATAAACTAATAAGCCCATTTGCATCATTTTTTTTTTCAGTATAAAAGAATGTGCTACCAATTCATTATTTTTCCATAGTGATCTCATCTTTAATTTTTTTTAAAAAATAGGGATAGCTCTTGTCATGGTCAGTGGGTATACTTTTAAAAAGGAAGTAGTGCAGAACATAAAATAAATATGTAATGTTTTTAAAAATTTACAAAGCTTAGGGGGAGTAGTGGATTATATATCTATAGTCACTTTAGGGTTAAAAAAAAGGAATTCAAATTAATTGTGGGATTATAAAAAATAATATAGGGTAGGAATACTTAAGAGCAGTTGTTACTTATGACTTAGTTCCAAAACAAAAGGGTTATTGTTGCCAAGGAGAATTTAATACAACGGGGGAAACGTCCAAAGTCCAAAATATTAAAGAAATAAGTAGGTATGTTCATGGTAATTGCTGTATATTCAAGGATTAATAAGCACATCATCAATATCTATGCATATATGCAGCATATTAATTTTTAGGCAATCAGAATGAGAAAAAATATCTCTAGTTGGCATGTGGAAAGAACATATCACCATTAAACAAAAATGTTCTTGAGTGTTTTGCGAAATTTCACAAGAATTCTGTTTCACACTTTGGAAGAAAGATGAGATCCTCCCAGCCATAAATCCTCCCCCAAATATTTAAAAATGTAATTGAAAGAGGCTGTGTAAATATGAGCACTTTTGTAAAAACAAAACAAAAACCCACCCAGGAATGTGTTTTGTTTGAAGAGATCTAGAGAAGATCTGTCTGTATTAATACCAAGAGCATTTGTAGTTAAAATGAATTATGTCTTCAGTTCTTACATGTCAATTCAGTGCATTAGCCAATTGCCAACTCTACTTGTCCGCTCACTGCAGAGCAGCCCTTTTTAAGGTTATTGTTACAACCAAGATGGTCTCTGAGAATCAAACAGAAATGAATCATTCCTCCTCTGTACTGCAGCCAGTTAAAAAGTACTGTATGCATAAATATGTAAATCATATTTTCCCTTTCCTTTATGACTGCTCAGATCATTTTTTTGGACACACACATAATCAAACACAAAGACATGCGGCTGCAAACTGCAGAGCAGAGATAGCAAAAAAGGAATCCATTTTCTTCCTGTGTCTGGTAAGCTGGCGTTTGAATGGCAGGATTCCACTAAATATATACACACAACCCCCCTTCCCCTCTGTGTTCTCTCTCTCTCTCTCTCTCTCTCTCTCTCTCTCCACACACACACACACACACACACACACACACACACACAAATGTACATATATGTATATAGACACACATAATATATATGCAAGCACATAATCTTACACATGCACATGTAAACATCAATCTCTCTACATGTATGTTACACGTAGATGCTAAAATGATGTCCCTGCTTTGATTGGATGTTGTGGATTTGTCCTACTCACTATCGGTCAGTTCCCATAGCCGTGGGGGCAGGTCACTAAAATACTCGTGGCTCAAGGCAGCCTGTGCTGATAGTCTGTTCTTTGGGGAACATTGTAGGAGTTTGGAGGCCAGATCCTCTGCATAATTCACATAGCTGAGCCTGAAAACATAAGCACAAAAGAGAGAAATCAGACCAAACATGAAGAGTCACTCAGTAAGATATAAGGCTCACCCAAATTTTCTGGACTTATTTATCCCTGGCCAAGAAAACAAGTTAAAATTACCTGCTGAAAATAAACAGAAGCCGAATACATGTTGGTTCTTAGAGTATCTGTTACGCTAAACTAACTGGCTTTTACTCTTGTAATCTTAGTCTCATTAATTTAAAATATTCCTCCTATAAGCAAAAGGTTGATACTGGCAGGCTAGAACTAGGTCCAGAGTAGAAAATTTCAGACGATAATTTATCAAATAGTTGCCAGAATTTGTTCATAGGATCTATGTACTGCATACACATCTGGATACATTTATAGGAAAATTAATACAAAATAACCAGGAAAATTAAAATAAAACTGCTATTAAATTCTCTAGTTACGAATGTTACTTTTTCCTCTAAGAATTCACATTTTCTTACATTGAATATAAAATTTTTGGAATAAGTACAGTCAAATGTCAACAATCAAAATATTAACATGCAGGTTAACAAAGGGGATATGCTTAAACCATATGGGGCTGAATCAATTCAAGATGACCTTTAAAACAACAGTAGATAGAAAATGTGTCTCAAGATTACAAAAAAAAAAAAGCAGAGAAGTAAAGTCTTCCATGTGGTACAGCTTTCAAACGGGCAGCAGACCACACAGCCCAGCCCAGCCCAGCCTTGCTTTTCACGGAATCTCTGTTTCACTGCTCCCTACAAACAAACCTGGATAATTAACATAGTAATAACAAAAGTATTCCCAATAATGGGTACCATTTATAGATAGTTGAATATGTGTCAAGCCCTTTTGCACTCTCTCATTTATGACAGTCCAATAAGATCATTCTGTTCCAATCTAGTAACAGGAAGCTAAGTGGGAGTCTGAGAAGGTAGTGGGTTGCTCAATTAGAAGGCTGAGTGAATTCAAATCTCTCCAGAATTATAACTCTAAAATGGTTAGGAGGATGTAGAGTACAGCACAGAGAATATAGCCAATAATTTTGAAATAACTATGTATGGTGCCAGCGGGTACTAGACTTATCGGGGGATCATTTCCTAGGTTATATACTAGTAAATGTCTAACTACTTTGCCATACACCTAAAACTAATATGATATTGAATGTCAACTATAGTTGAAACATTTAAAAAGTTAAAGAAAGAAAGTGGTTTGTATTTGCCATGCTCTTGGATTGTCTCCAAATTAGAGGCTTTTACCCTCGATTTCTGTGATTCTGCAACAAGGTTCAATAAGTACAGACTCAGAGGCAGCCAGAAGACTGTGCAGAAAGTGGCATCTGCCTGTGGGTATTTGTTCAAAAGCCCTGAGGCTAGTAAACACACAATTAGCCTTAAACAACTTTCCTCAAAGACCAACAACTCTCCCCATTCCCTCCTCAAGCAGCTTTTTAATATCGATTTTAAAGTGTTGTGGGGGCAGAAGAGGAAAGGAAGCAACAAACCTGGGTAGAAGAAGAAAAAGGGGAAAGAGCAAAGACCTTCTCTCTAAAGCTTCACACATGGAGCTCTCATAGATGGTTCAGTGTTTGGGAGCTGCAATTGCTGTTTTTAAAATACTGATCAGTGGATTGGTTTTAAATATGTCTGCCTGGCAAAGGGAAATGTGTCCACAGGAGAAGGAGGCACTGTCAGATTCTCAGATTTCTTCCTCCCCCACTTTCCTTTAAGAGGGGCCAGGGCCATCACAACTAATCCTTCCTCTTCCTAAGACACTTTTCACTATTTTTAAAATATCAAATGCAAAGTTTAAGATAGGTACTTTATGTTAAAAGTTGCACTTACATTGCATGTAGTTTATCCTATATAATAAAAGGGTAATTTGCAAATTGACCCTAACAGCAGAACAACTGTGAATGACTGGTCACAATGACACACACTGACCACCAGGGGGCAGACACTCAATGCGCTCCCACAGGGGCAGCTCTGCTCAGTCACAAGCCAGGCTGACGGCTGCCTCCTCAGCAGCGCTAAGGATGTCTGAATGCAGCTTAGGCCTGCTCCCCCCTGGCAAGTGGACATCCCCCGAGGGTTCCCGGGCTGTCAGAGGGATATCTGACTGCCAGCTCAGGCCCATTCCCCCAGTATATATACTGGTGTCCATTCTATATAACTTTGATAAAATAAGACAGTGCCAGATTGAGACCAGATCTGAGTTTTAGTCCTGACTCTGTTACAAGAGTGATGAACCAGTGTACAGTCCTTACAGAACCAATAAGCCATGAATGAAGCATGGTTTCACTATTTCGAAGATTTATATTTGTAGTTGTATTTTTGTTTTTTGCAATAGATTGCTGGTCACTTTTAAATTTTATGCATATGTACCTAACTATAATAAAATCACCAATATAAGACAATTTCATTTCTCATCTCCCAAATTGAGCAAACTTTAATAATGTCGATGAAACAAACCAATGCTTATTTGTGACATTCAGTTTATACACAAATTATAGATCATACATATAAAATTTTAATTTAGAAAGTTTGCTATTTCCTCACTTGCATTTCAAAAACCACTTTTATTCCAACTCTCCAGATGCGTTTTCAACATCAGAGTCTTTGTGATCACCAGAACCTTTGAGCCCATGCAAGGTGTTTGAGACATGAGACTTCTAAGATATCTTCAGTATTTGAAAGTTATACCCCAAGCCAAAGGTGTACCTCATCAGAATGCCATAATGATTGTGGCTATTGTTTGCATTTTCCCATTGTGATGGCAGGTTTTTAAAAATTTTCTTGCAATTCCATCAATTTTTGTTTTATATATTCTTTAAAGTCGAGTAATTAAGTACATAATAATCTAGCACTGTTATCTCTTCCTGGTAAATTTAAGTAATCAATCCTTCTGTAGTGACCGTTTTTATCTTTAATAAAACTTTCTGGGCAAAAGTTCATTCTTTTTCTCATATTAATTTAATATTTTTAGGGTTTTTTTTATTTCAATATTTGCCTGACATACCTTTGGCAACACTCTTAATTTTTCATAGCCATAATTTTAAGGTTTATCTTTCATAAATACTATATAGCTGGGTTTAATACTTATTCAATTAAATAATCCCCATTTTCTAAGAAGAAAATTTAGTCTATTTACATTTTGTGATCACTGATATATTTAAATTACTGCTACCATTCTATTGCATTCTATTTCCACCTACTTTATCTTTTCTTTTTCTGTCTTTTTTTTTTGGATTTAATTTTATTCAACATTTCCATCTTCTGTTTTAGAACTATACATTCTATTTTTATGTTTAGTAATTACTTTCAATTTTTTTTTGCATTTCAATATTTATTTAGATGTTTAAGCTCTCACAATGAGTTTTACAAGCTGATGGACACTGACAACGTATTTTTCCCAGAGAATTATAATCATACATCCAGGCAATACAAATATATGATTGAGTTAATATTGATGCACAGCACCATTTTATCAATTACATAATAATACAAATTGTTAAGTATACAAATGAAAAGTCACAGAGTTCAACAGAAATATAAAATATTAGATGTATGTTGAGTTCATTAGCAGGAACTAACTTCTGTTTCATAGGGCATATTCCATACCTTCTGCACAAGACAAGCAAAATATTTTGCTAAAAATCCTTTAACAGCTCACTCCCACTCTTTTTCCAGGCCCTCTCTTTTAAGTTGCACCCCAAAGTGCAAACATTAAATTAGTTCTCAGACGTTTCGTCTGGACACTGAAAAGATATGTGCTTCTGTACGATGTGGATTTTACATGAACCTTTTCACCAGAGGTTTGTGATTTTTCAAAATGGAGGTTATCATAGCTGCGCAAAATGAGATTTATAGAAAGACTTTAAAAAATCATCATAAACTTGGTCAAAAGCCAACAAAATCAGCGGTTACACAAACCTGATGTCTCCCGTTTTAAATATGGGAGCTATAAACATAAAGTAGCAGGCAAATAGCCATAGAAGCCCTACTGTCAATGTTTGAAATGAAGGGATAAACCACAGGCAATCTACACTGGTTTTCCTAGTTCCTAGAATTTTAATTCTGTATATTAAAAACATGTAAGTATTGTGCTTGGTATTTCAGCACCCAGTCTCTCTAAATTTCTTACCTTTTGCTAAGATTCTGGCATGGAAATAGATTTGAAGGAGACATAATACTGCATGATTTCAGGAAAGGTCAATTGATAAAAGTGATAAGCATGTTTTAAATGCTGAACAGTGAGAATCTTTTGCTAAATTTCCAACTAGGCTGATCATAATCCAAACACAGAGGCTGAAATTCCGCCAAGCGGAGGCCTGATAAAACTGCTTATCAATGCTCCCAGGATAGCTTCATTGACTTATCCTTCACCAAGCCTACATTTTGGCTCATAGTTATGATAAACTGGGTCCTGTCTGAAGTTCCATTTCCAAGGCAATTGAATCCAGCAGCCCAGTTTTATTGACTGCAATGGTAATTTCCATGACTACTGGTATCTATGAAGTGCAGCTGGATTTCAGGACAATACTTCTAAAGTTGCTTTTTTTTTTTTTTGAAAGCTCCACTCTACTTTGTTTTATAAACTGGACCACATGTTCATATTTCATTCCACCTTCAATTAATGCTAGGGCAACAAGCATTAGAGCTCTCCCAAGACCTATAACACAACAACCAGATTCTTCAAGAATCTTCACCTTTCCAAGGCATAACCAGTCATCAATAGTCTGGTCGGAGGCAGTGCATCATCAAATGGCCAATCCAGAACCTAGCACCTTCTTTCTCCTCAAGATCAGTGTTGTAAGTTGCTTCACATAGTCTTACTATTGTAGTAATGCCATACAGTTTAAGTTCCTCTATAAATTTGTTTAAGGTTGTACTGGTTGGACTGTCTTATGTATGACAGGGTTGGTCCGTCCATTTTGAGCCATACTGATTTATTAAGAAACACTTTATAGGATTATGAAATAATTGAGATAGTTTGATAGAAAATTCAGAAGTAAGTCAAGAATGATGTAAAGAAACTGAAGTCTACTTCAATATACTACACTTGAAATTCTCAGTACTTCGAGTATGAGGTTGGGAGTAATGGGAAGTGAAATGAACCTCCTAGCAAACAGTAGTAGCTCTTTCGTAATGAGGTGGTAGGAAAGATGTTCCCCCATGTGTAGCCCATCTAGGTCAGAACGCTTGTAAAACACTTTCCTGACTTTAATTCAGTCCTCTTGTGTCCTAGTCAACCCCTCTTATGGAGCTTCTTGGTGGAATAATAATGAATTTCTATAGTTTCATTTGTCTGTATAAAGGTTATACTGGGTTCCTGGTAGTAATCTCTACCGCCCATCAGAAACTTAACAAATATTTCAGCAAGAACACCACAGAATCACCCAATATGTGGTTAGCACCCTTTTGAAGGGTAAGTTTGGTTTAGTGTTTTGGTTTTTTTAACCATCAAGGATATCAGAAGAAACTTCCATACTTTATACCTTCATCCTCAGTTCCCTAAGTGAATGGCTCCCTAACTTTTTAATATTTAACATTAACTTCTTATAATTAAACTTTATCTTTACCATCTTGCCAAAGAATACTGGAACACGTTAATTCTGATGACCCTAGTCCCATCTCCCATGTTGTTATTGTCTAATATTTTATTTCTATTTTCTATGCTTTTAATGTCACAGATGAAACGGTTACTGCTATTATTGTTCAGATTTATGCATTTATAATTTATTTAATCAGCGTAGCTCCTATGTTTCAGATAGTTTTCTAAGATTTTTATTTTTGGTATCTGAAATACAAACTTTAAAAGTTCTTTCCATGATGAAAGAACTTGGTGGCAAATTCTCTATTTTGTTTTCATATAGCATAATCGTTTGCTGGGGGTTAATTCTAGGTTCAAAGCATTTTCTCTTAACTCTGAAGATACTATTTCATGGGCTTCTGTTGTCTCTGTCTGATAGCTCTTCTTTTCCTCCTTAGAATTCTGCTATGCTATGTAAGGTGTTCTTTGGATTTAACCTGGTTGATATTCAGTGTTTCCTGAAGTTGAGGCTTCATGTCTTTAATCAATTCTGGAAAAAAAATCCCAGCTGTTACTTTTAGAATATTGCCTTTCCCCAATTCTTGCTCTTTTCTCATTTTATAACACCAATGTAATGCCATCTTATTAAATTTTCCTTGTCTTTACTCATTCTTTCATATTTTCCATCTGGTGGTCCCTCTGTCCTCCATTCTAAGCAATTATTTCAGAGCTATCTCCCAGTTCCACTAATTCTCTAATCAGTTGCATCTAATATACTGTTTTCACTATTCATTTTTGTTCTTATAAGTTCTTTTTAAGTCTTTGACAAATTTACATATTCAGTTTTGATGGTTTCTGGTTCAAGTTTTAAATGTGTACAAAAGAGGGAGACCTGGGCTAAAGCAAGGGGAAAAGGGCTACTTTCTATGAGGGACGGTTCCTGGTACAAGGTTGGGACATGGCATTTGTTGACTGTTTGCTCAAGGACTGAGTATATCCATTGTTATACCTGCAGAAGTTTTACCTTACCTGAGAAACATACATTTTAAAAGTACATAATCATTTTTGAGCACAGAAATCTTAAGGTCAAGTTCTGGTCCTTAAGGAACATCTTCAAAGCATACATTCCCCCAGAGGATGTCATTTTCTTTTTTTTTGAATTAGTCCTTCTCTTTTTAACTGCATGTTTTTTGCTTTTTGTGTTTTGTTTTGTTGTTTTTTTTTTACACTGTTCCAAAAGACTCTCTCGATAAAGTGTCTGCTTGTAGAACAACTAAGTTACATTTTGTTCCCAGAAGTTGACTTGTAAATATCTCTATAAAAATCTTCTATACAAATCTTGGGATTATTGTTTTAGCTCATGAAAGCTGGACATCAAGGGCAGAGGTGTAGTAGGTTCAATTTACTTATGAAAGCATTCAATAGAGATACTGAGTTCTATGTAAAAGCTTAAGAGGAAATAAAAGGGAACAAAAAACTTCTAGAATATTCCTCACTTGCATTCTATAGTGGGACAGAACTACACACCCTGTGGGTCTGTGTCTGAAGCATGAGCGTGTGTTGTGTCTCTCTGAGTTGGTAATACGTGGCCCGGGATGAGTGTTGTGGAGGGTCTCTCTCTTTCCCTTTACTTACTGTCACTCTTTGCAGAGCAAAGCCAGGGGACCACGATCCTTTCATTGGACAGTGGGCGTATTGTCTCTGTGGCAAAGTTGCCAACATGGCACTGGCCACTGGATCATACAACAACTGATCTCTTGAAAATGATTTGTGAAGAAGCCCGCCCACCCATAAAGACAAGTCTGACTCTTGCCTCGACTGTACTGGACCTGTCAGATGCCTCACTCTTTCTTATCTGTACATCAAAAGCAAAATGGTCATTTAATCACTTTCTTATCAAAGCTTTTGATGTAGAGGGAGGACTGTGGTCATAAAACTGCTCTGATGGCTTATTTTTAGAAAATAGGCTCAAATCTATTCATTTTGCAAAGAGGGGTCAATAATTGGTCAAACAGAACATGAAGGGATTCCCTGACATTGGAATAAACTCGTGGGGAAAATAAAGACCAATATAAGGAAATACTTAGGTCTGTGAAGTGAAATTCTCTGTTCACCGGAGAGGCAAGACTCTTAGCTACATTAATAATGAAGAGACAGAGAGTAGTTTAATGCTGAGACTTTCTTTGTCAATGCACTGTTGTAAAAAACAAAATTAATGAGATTCCTCCCCTCAAGGTAAACAGATAATATTTTATTAGTTTCCATAAATAGATTGTGTTTAGTTGTGCATAGAAAATTGTTCAATTCTCATTTATTTATTCTAGCAAAACTGTTTAACGATACACTCTCCCTGGCAGACACTCATTCCCATAATGGTCAGTCTGTCACTTGACTGTCAAATGCTATATAATGGTAATGCTATTTGCAGGTACCTCTACAGTTTACAGAGTGCTTTCATATGCATTATTTTATTTGATCCAGATACATAAAGGGTAATACTTACAAAATGGGGAGTATCCAGATTCTGACTCTTAAATTTTAGAGTCCAATGCAATTTCACAGATCTAGAACAAGTGCTCCAAAATTTTATATGTAACCAAAAAGGCCCCGAATAGCCTCATCAATCTTGAGAAAAAAGAACAAAGTTGGAGGAATCACAGTATCGGATATCAAATTGTACTCCAAAGCCACTGTAATCAAAACAGCCTGGTACTGGCACAAGAACAGGCATATTGATCATTAGAATAGAACAGACAGTCCATGCCATTATGGTCAATTAATATTTAACAAAGGAGGAAAGAGCATACAATGGAGTAAAGACACTCTCTTCAATAAAGGGTATTGGAAAAATTGGACAGGTACATGCAAAAAAATGCAACTAGACCCCCAACTGACACCATAAACAAGAATAAACTCAAAATGGCTAAAAGATTTAAATATAAGTCATGAAACCATAAAAATCCTAGAAAAAAACATAGGCAGGAAAATCTCAGACATCTCACATAGCAGTATTTCACCAATACATCTCTTAGGACAAGAGAAACAAAGGAAAAAATAAACCAATGGGAGTATACCAAAATAAAAAGCTTCTGCACAGCAAAAGAAACGGTCAACAAAATGAAAAGAGAACCCACTGCATGGGAGAATATATTTGCCAATGATACATCTGATAAGGGGTTAATTTCCAAATATATTAAGAACTTATAAACTCAACACCAAGAAGACAAACAATCCAATTAAAAAATGGGCAAAGGACCTGAATAGATATTTCTCCAAAGAGGATATACAAATGGCCAATAGACATGTCACTAATAATCGGAGAGATGCAAATTAAAATGACAATGAGGTATTACCTCACACCTACCATCAATAAATCAGCAAGTAAGTGCTGGCGAGGATGCGGAGAAAAGGGAGCCCTAGCGCACTGCTGGTGGGAATGCAGACTGGTGCAGCCACTGTGGAGAACACTATGACGTTTTCTCATAAAATTAAACATTGAACTGCCATTTGACCCAGCGATTTCACTTCTGGGAATATGTCCTAAGAATCTCGAAACACCAACCAGAAAGAATATATGTACCCCTATGTTCATAACAGTGTTATTTACAAACAGCTAAGATCTGGAAACAGCCCAATTGCTCCTCATCTGTACACGAGTGGATAAAAACGCTGTGGTACATTTGCACAATGGAATACTATGCAGCTCTGAAAAAGAAGGATCTCTTATCCTTTGCGAGAGCATGGATGGACCTGGAGATTGTTATGCTAAGTGGAATAAGCCAGTCAGAAAAAGACAAATATTACATTATCTCACTTACATGTGGACTCTAATTAACAAAATAAACTGATGAACAAAACAGGTCCATAGGCATGAATACATGGAACAGACTGACAGATCTTAGAAGAGAGGGGATGGGGGCTGGGAAGGATGGGAAGAGATTAACCAAAGAGCATATATGCATATATGCACAGCCCATAGGCACAGAAAATAATGTGGTGAAGGCCTGGGTGGGGCAAGGGCTGGGTGGAGGGGGACCATGGGGGAGAATATGGGGAACATCTGTAATACTGTCATCAAAAATAAATAAAACAAAAACAAACAAAAAACAAAACAAAAAAATGGGCTATTTTAAAGTTTTCCATAACAACATTTTACATTTTTCAATATTTCTCTCTTTAATTTTGAACTCTACTTCTGTGGAGAACATTCTTTCTATATTCTTGTTAACATCCCAACTGCCCTAAATTAAATAATGACAGCAGGTGGAGTATATGCTTACTAGTAACATGGACAAGATGAAAACTCCCAAAAGCCAGTCACACTAATCCACCCTGTTAGGTTAGGTCTCTCCTTCAGATCTAACCCTTACTAATACATAGTCGCCCTTGCAGTAAACTCGACCTGGTGGAAAAATACTGAAAGTGCTAAAGTGCCCTCAGCAGATTGTGAATGAATCAAGGTTTTGAAAACACTAGCACTGTCACTCTTAAGGGTATTATAAACTGCCAAGAAGTGGGCCAGTGAAAGGAAAACATTAAATTCTTGCTTTGGATTTCAGAGCACAGCTACATATTTACCCCAAATTTTCAAGCTTTGATTTTATTACTATTTTCTACCCTCCCTGGAAAAAGAGGTGTCATTGAATATGTAAGTTCACTCTGAAATAAAAAAAAAGAGTGATCTCGTCTTTAAAAAAAAACCTGCTTTGCCGAACCGGTTTGGCTCAGTGGATAGAGCGTTGGACTGCGGACTGAAGGGTCCTGGGTTTAATTCCAGTCAAGGTCATGTATCTTGGTTGCGGGTACATCCCCACTGGGAGGCATGCAGGAGGCAACTGATCGATCTCTCTCATCGATGTTTCTAACTCTCTATCCCTCTCCCTTCTTCTCTGTAAAAAAATCAATAAAATATATATTTTTTAAAAAACAACAAAAAAACCTGCTTAAACAATTATACTAGCCTTTCCTATGTATTAATATGAAGCTATAGATTTTCATATTTATACTTCATAAATCCACTGATATAGATATTCTAATAAAATATTCAAAAGGTAATATAGGTGAACTTCATGTTATGTTCTTTTCAACAAAAGCCTTTGTGTACATGTTTAAACTTATTTTTAATTAATAACCATAGAAGTAGATCAAACTTTCACTCTCCCTGCTTATGGGAAAGAATCGGTTAACTACTTCAATGTATTGTTTTTTCCAGTGATTCCACTTTAATGTCCTCTCCAGTTCTTCCCCAGTGCCTAGTAGCAGTGACTTTGGTAAATTGTAAAGTTTTATGTTTTATGTAAAGTTTCATAGATATTACAAAACACTATAACTCAGCCTTGGTCAGTGTGGCTCAATTGGTTGGGCATTAACCTATGCACCAGAAGGTTACTAAAGGGGGCGTGCCAATCAACGTTTTGCTCTCACATCATTGCTTCTCTCTCTCTCCCCCTCACCCTTCCTCTTTCTGAAAATCAAAAAACCTATAATTCTACATGCTTAAATAACATAATTTTTAAAAAATTACTCTAAAATTTGTTAGAGCTTGCCAAACATTGACAATTTTTTCTCAGATAGAATAGTACAAACCTGTCAGGAATTATACTTGTACCTCAGTTATGTTTTAAAAAATATTCCTAGATTTAGCAGAGTAGTTATTATATGTTTCTATAATATCTATTCAGTGTTTTAATTTAATAATGTGGTTAACAGCAGAAGAAGCATAAGAGGTTACTTTTCAATCCTTTGACTGAAGGACATAATAGAAGAGGATATATTTTATTTCACTAAAGGAAATAAAAATACATTAATAATAACTAACCCTTCGAAACAGAAGGCTAAAACTTACAGAGTACTTAAAGGAGAATTCTAAATTCACAGTCAGTGTAGAATGTCCTCAAAACCAAAGGGATATTAAATCAACAGAATTGATTTCCAACTCCCTGGTTATTCTGCTTACAGTTATATCCAATCATAATCTCATGATCTTGCCCCACATGGAATTCCATTGTTACCTGAAGGACATCAGGCGACTCGTAACCTTTCCAACTCTGGATACAGATCAGGATAAAATTAATACCCTCTCCCACTTCACAGGACTGCTGTGAAGATTGACCTTTTCTTTCCATAACTTGTTTAAATCGATTATAGGCATCTTATTATTTCACCTATTTCACAAGCGTTCAAAACATTTTTAGGACATCAAGAGTGAAGCAAAGTAAATTGTTAGTGAATGTCCTACCCAGGTGGTGTTATTGATATTTATGATAGTTAGAGAATAAAGATTAACCAATTTTCCTGAACACACAGTAGTTGATTGCAGCACTATTTCATGTGAAATAGATGACTCGCTTTTGATGATAAGTGATGCATCAGGAGTTTAAATTCAAATCTTCATTTATAAAAAAAAAATCTTTACACTTTAGCCATGGCTTATGTCTTACATTCAGATGGATTGGTTTTAAATATTTAGTTCCAATAGCATGGGCAGTGTGAAAAACATTTCACTATAAAATGCTTCTGAAAGACAGCTTAACTTATTGGTGTATATGTATTACGGTAAATTGAGTTAATGGAGAGGGTAACTTCACAGCCTTTCATTCCTCTAAAACCCTACAGAAGTTACAAATCTCACCACCACAGGCTGGTCTGGGAGGCTGGTATCTGCTTCCCTGGAATGGCCCAATGTGTCCCTCAACTACCAATAGTGCTAAAAATAGCTCCGGGAAGTCATCATTTTGCCATGATATTATTTTGCCCAAAGAGAAGGGGAGGAAAATATCTTTAATCCTAAACAAAACCTCTTCAAAGTTTATGTTCTCAATAAACCTTTCACTGAGAACTGAAAATATAACTTGGTAATGCAATAAAGAGCCTAACAAATATATCAGATTTTTCAGTTAATGCTGTTTACAGGCTTAAACAAAATGAAGTAAAAGGAAATCACCTTTTACAGCCCGACTCCTACAGGAAGAATGCCTTGCTGTTGCGCTTTTTAAAGAAGGCATGGTGAATTTATATCAACTTGGGCGAATCTTGGGGCATGATAAGAGGAAGAAAAATACCAGTGCAGTTAACATTTCACAGAACTCTTTCTTCACATGTTTATTTCCTTAGATACTGGACAATGATCCAAGATAAGAAAAATGTAAAAAGGAAAGAGTTGTGTGTGTTTTTTAAGTAAAAAGGTAGAATTTAGCATCCGATGATGATATAGAAGAAATAATGTTTCCCTACTACTTAAAAAAAAAAAAAAGGATTGTATTGTAAAGATATGAAATGGTTAGGATTGGAGGAAATCGCCAAAAACAGTTCACCTTCTCATTTAAACCAATCTGAAAGAAAATTCAGCGAGGTCAGAGCTTATGAGTTGAAGTTTAGTTCAAGGCAACTGAGGAATCGATTTGCTGGGGACTGATTTCAGCTTCCTTCTCTTATAACACTGCAGCTGGTATTTGAAACTCTATGAGTTCATTCTGATGGAAAGAAGAACTGGCCTGTGTGCTTATGTGTAGAATAAGAAATGAGTCTGCTGAATGGTCGGGCAACCTCTACAAGGGTCTCATGCCCTGAGAAGAAAAGTCAAAATAATCTTTTAATGCTTCTTGATCCTGGGCTCTGTTCTAGGTGCAAAGGATAGAGAAATAAACAAAATAGTCAAAATCCCAGCCTCATATGGCTTATGGCCTTCTGATACTATTCCCTTTTCTCAGATTGCCCTCTTTTATTGTCTTCATGTATTATCACTCTTTGAGGTTACTTTTTTTTATTATTATTACTTATTGTCCTTGATACTCTAGGTAAGCTCCATGAGGACACGGACCTCATCTGTGCACTCCCCAGCACCCAGAACATTTAGATGATATTAAATTAAATTTCTTGACTGTACCACGAATGAATATCTTTATGGCTTTTAACATGTTTCCATGTTTTCCATGTGATTTACAAGTTTACAGTGCCCTCAGCAGTAAACTATTTTCTATTACCTCACCAGCATTGGTGTTTAAGGAGGAGGTTGTGGACTTGGGGGAATGGATGCTAAGGAATCACTGTTTGATGGAGAGCAAAGAAAATACTGAAACTATCTACTGATATTTTTAAAATATTGCATTAAAATGTTACTTATCTGGTTTATTGTGTTTTTTATTTATTTATTTTTTTGGGGGGAAGGGCCACCACCTTAAATTCTGAACCCAAAGTGAATGCCTTACCTGCCTTGCCTTAGTCCCAGCCCTGGTAGGTATAACATAGCAAATGAAGGACATATTTATAGATTTGCTCTTGAGGCTACAATATAATTGAAGACAGGGACATCAACTTTCTAAAATAAGCTTAACTGTTCCTATCTGAAAACTATGGAAAACTATTTGAGAGTTATTTTCAGGATTAAATTAGGTGATGCAGACAAAGCATTTGGCATGCTGCAGGCACATCCCCCTGTACCAGGACAAATGCAGCTGCTGGTGTTAATAATGAACACTATGCCACTTCTCCACCACTTGTGTACATGTACAAAATCAAACTGACTCTACTAAATGCAGTAAGGCAAGTATTTTAAAAGGAGGGTTGGGGGACTGGGTGAAGGGATTAAGAAGTACAAATGGGTAATTACAGAACAGTCAAATCGAGGTAAAGCACGGCATAGGGAACATAGTCAATAATATTGTGGTAACTATTTATGGTGCAAGGTGGTACCGAAACTATCAGGGGAAATGCTTTGTAAAGTATATGATTGTCTAACCACTACACTGTACACTTGAAACTGATATAAAATAATATATTTATTTAAAAAGTCATAAAAAGAGATTAATATTCTTTCCCAAATCAGAGTATATCCCTAAAATCCTTTGGCAGAAAACATCTTATTGTGAGATGTACAACTAATAGAAAAAATAGAAGGATTGAGGTCGTGAGTAAATTTATACAAAAAAGGGTCTCATTATTTGTTTATTTGTTTTGTTTGTGTTTTATCTTCACCCAGGGATATTTTTCCATTGATATTTAGAGAAAGTGGAAGAGAGAGGGAAAGACTGAGAGAAACATTGATGTGAGAGAAACACATCAACTGGTTGCCTCCTGCATGAGCCCTGACCAGGGCCTGGGCTGGGGAGGAGCCTGCAACCGAGGTAGCAGACCTTGACTGGAATCAAACCTGGGACCCTTCAGTCTGCAGGCTGATGCTCTATCCACTGAGACAAACCAGCTAGCACAAGTTCCCATTATTTTTAAATGCTCATTAAAATAAAACAATGATAAAGCACCATAAGTAAAAACACTTTAAATACGATTTTATATACCTTAAGATAAAAACATTTTCTTGATAGATATACTTCAGGACCTACCTCTTAATTTTAAGAAGATGTTGTCATTGTGTTTTGCTGTGTTGCACACTAAGGTATACTCCCTTCTTTGTCAGTATCCCCTTTATTCCAACTATGTCGGTCCTCTTTCTAAATGTCCAGTGTCTTCCTCATTTTATGGCTCCCCATGATTGGTTCCTGTTTCCCTGGCCTGTCTTACATGTCTGGGTTTCCTCCTGCCTCGCAGACATTAGGGTGCTGACCTCAAGTCAGATTTATCAAGACAACAGTGAGAAAGCATGTCTTCCACTCAGCCATCCTCACTCCTCCTTTCCCAGTCCCAACCCTGCTGTGCCAACGGTCCTCAAATGGAGTGACTTGTTAACATCTGAACCAGGGCCCTCAGAGCTGTTGAACATCAAGCTGACATCTACTGGAATACTGAGTAACTGTAACATGTATTTGGGAAAGATTGCTGTAACTTCATATGTGGCTGGGGCTGACACTAAAATTAGTGTGAAGAAAACAATTTTTTGATTGTGTTTTAGTTTTGCGGTTCAAGGTCTTGAATTTATTCTGTGATGTGACGTGATGTGATGTATCTACCAATATGAGAAGAGATTTTTAAACTTTTAGAAAAAACTATATCATACATTTCCTTCGTAAGACATTATTTCCTCCTACATTAGAATGTGTCATTTAAGGCGTGATTTTTAACAACCAATTGGCAGGGTGTATTCCAACTCAAGAAAAGATAAGAACTGGTACCTTACATTCTTCTTCCCATGCCAAGCCCTGGCCTTTGACCTTTCATTACCTAGATGAACCTGCATGGTTGCATCTCTAGTATGCAATACTCTTTTAAAGTGCTTCTGGAATTTGCAAATGGCATTCCCAACACAGAAATAGTTGCTACACTATGGAGACTTCAGTCTATATTGGCAGATAACTCACATGTCCATCAACAGAAAGCCTACCAGTCTCAGAATGGCAGGAAACTGGCTTTGCCCTGGGATCCCAGTCCTAAAGCCCGTTACTAGCAAAGGATTGACAAGTACTGCATGATCCCTCTCGGTTTTGCTCTGTTGTGCCCTGTGGTGCAGGGATGCCTATACTTTCCCAAGAGGTCGGTCTCTTAAAGAACAATGTGACTACCAACCATCCCTGCTTTCCTGTCCTTGTGTGGAGGAGGTTGTGGATCTGGGGGCACGGGTGCTACAAAGGGTGGTTTGATGATGAATATAGAATAGGCTGAGGCTGTCTTTACTGAAAGAGAGCACAACCTTTCAGTCGCACGTTCCTTTATTCCTGCCTTTAACTCCACATCTTGCTCTTTATAGAAAATGACTTATAACAGAAGGGTGTTGATGTATTTCCTTGGCTTAAGGAGATCCCAAATTGGCATAATTGCTAGAGCTATTTATCTTCTTGAGTACTAATTCTATCTTTATAGCTGAAATAAAAGAAAGATAAATGAATAGCATTAAAAAGCTGCATTTATTATCATTTGGGGTCCAAGTACTTGTAATTGCTAGGGACATGTAGGTAAAAGTGTTTTCTGGCATGTCTGTAGCAAAAGGCAGAAGCCAGTGGCATGACACAAACCATTATACAAAAACCTTCTTATGCCTTAAAACCAACAACATCAGCATAATGTAGAAAACTGAAGATAAGCATTTGCAGATCATGGGTAAAGATATGGAAGCATTTAAAAAATAATTGCTTGGGAACTCACAAGAAAATTTTCAAAACAATACTGAGGTTGCTTCAGAAGAGATGGAACAAAAATAGGCTTTATTTGTATTCAGTGTAAACAAATATATATATATATATATATATATACACACACACACACACACACACACATATATATATACATATATATGTGTATATATATACATATATATATATATATATATATATATAGAGAGAGAGAGAGAGAGAGAGAGAGAGAGAGAGAGAATGCACTTCAATTTAGGAAAATGTTATTGTATGTAGCTTGACAGGTTTTGCACATTTGCTAAGTTTGTTTCTATATTTAGAAAAAACTAGATATGAAGAGGTGACTGAGCTTAGAGGGTGAAATGGCCCGGGCCCACAGAATGAGAGCTGCTGAAATGCCACGCTTTGAAACTCCAATCTGAATACCCAAGAGAGATACGTCCAATATTCAACAAAATCGAAGAATTTGAAAACTGACAATCTCTCAGATGTTCTGAGAGGGGGAAAATCCTGGAGCCGAGTGAGAAGATTTAGATTTAAGCCTACAGCTATATAAGAAAAAAACAAGAAGAGAATGAAAGCCTGGGCAGTAGGTTTTAAGCTGCAAAATCTAATCCAGCTCACAATATATTTTGTAAAACATTTGTTATAAAATGATCAGAAGTCATGCTCTATTCTGCACTGTCCAATTGGGGAGCCACAAGTCACATGTGTCTATTTGAATTTAAATTAATTAAAATTAAATATGATAAAAAAATTCAGTTCCTCAATTGCATGACACACATGTTACTCAATAGCCACACGTGGCGAGGAGCTCCTGTACTGGACGGCGCAGATATAGAACCTTTCCATCAACACATACGAATCTACTGGGAAGTGCTGTTCCACGGTCCTTAAACAATTTGTTGCAGCTTCTGGGAAATTTAAAAAAGAACTGTGTAGTGTAGACACTTGGAGGATTTAGTTCTTTAAATGAAGAGGAGAGACTGGATTGAGAGACGCGAACTTAACTACAGTGAAGAGAGCTGGGTAAGAGGTTACTCCAAAGATGTGCTGGCCAGGAAGAAAAGGAGCCTAAAATCACGATATACAGAAAATGCCCCTGTGGAAATACTTTTCACTCCCTTGAGAAAAATAACAAACATTAAAATCTTTCAGGGATCAGAACTAAAAAGGAAGGGATGTGGGTAGCTAAGATAGGAAAGGAAAGAACGCCTCATTTGACCACCAAATAAAATTAGAATTGTAGGTATAATTTGCCTTGAGTGGTAAACTTCAGTCCAGGGTGACAAGAAATAGCAGACAAATGGAAAATCCCATTTGTATGTATCTTCATAGATAAAATGATATGCTTAGTTCCATTTGGTGGCCAAGGCATGGAACCTTGTGTGATCCTCATATTAAGTAGCCTCCAAGATAGCACAGCCAAATCATAAAAATATTCGCCACCCAAGCAGATACCTAATGTGGCAGAGAGGGGCAGACAGTCAAAGCATGAGGCTTTCTTACTGGAGATAGCTGACCTATTTTGTTAAAGGAAAAAAAAAATCAGTTGCTTATCTAATGTTTTATGGTGATAAGTAGCTGTCCTCTAACCTTTTTTTTTTTCTCCAGAACATACTGCCCTCTACAGGTCACATGAATCTACACATACTAGTATGTAAAGATACATAAATAAGGTTCAGTTATATCCAAATTAGTAGGATCAGTAGTAAAGGTATAATAGAAAAGGGGGGAGGCTGTTGGTTATATCTGTTGTCTGAAATGCTTTAGGATCAAGATGAAAAACAACATTTATAAGCCTCTAATGAATCTTACCTCTTGAGCTGACATACATATAAGAAACCATAAACAGTACTATAGTCCTATTAGGGCATTTTCCCTGAGAAACTTAGCAATGTGTCAACAGTCATTCTTCTTTGTTTTAACTAGAGAGAGGAGGGTGTAGAAGAGAGGGGGAGAAGAATGGTTGGTTGATGTGGTTTGACAGCTTTTACTAACATCTCCAAAGTATATTAGTTTCGGTAAAAAACTCAATATATTAAAACTAGGCTCTGAGTTGGGAAATAAAAGCCAATGCATTTAAATGAGTGCAATATACATGATTTTAGCCTTGCTAAGAGTTTAATCTTTTAAACCTTGGCTGCAGTGAAGTGGGCAAAATTTGGCCTCAGAAATGAGAACTACTCTTCATCTTTACTTCAAATCAATTCTTCCACAACAATCGTACCATAAACACACGGACGTGAGCGTGCACACATACACACACAGCTGGTATGTTGATTGGTTTAGTCACTAAAGGATTTCGCTGGACAAACATCACAAAGATGATGGCTGATTTAATTGAATTTATGATCAAATGTTTTCCATTGCAGGAAGAGTGGGAAATCACTTATGGGGAGATTTGAATAATTTAAGGGAAGTTCTCTATTTGGCATTATGTTTGTATATTGAGTCTTGAGGGATTAAATACAGCTGAGGACTAGCAGAGAATTCACATGCAGATACGCAAAGATTCGCTGGATAACAATGCAAGTGAGGGCCCGAATGCTGATCCCTTTGAGTTAATATTTTTATTCATTTATAGTCTGAGTAACAATATCCATGCACATATATACTCACTGGAGACTTCAACTGTAAATCACCGCTTGATTTTTCTGAGGTCCTAAAATTGCTCTTTTAGATAAGAAAACAATTAATTTGGGGGTTGCAGACATGTGTGTTTAAGGCATTTTAATGTATCTTTGTTGTTGCTGTTAAAGACATAATGAAAGTCACTCCCATGATGGGTATAAAAAGGTAACATGGGATTTGTACCTTACGGTATGGACTGGGCTCAGTGTCTGGAAGGAGAAGGCCAGTTACCTTTGGAGTCTCCTACCCATTTGCTCCCCAGTAATGACAGGTATAGCAAACCAAGGCCATGCTCCCAGCCTTTATTCACTGTGTGTCTAGAGATGAACCACTTACCCTCCCTCTTTAAAAGCTGTAAACAGTAAGAATGATTACTTTCATTCTTACCACTAAATCCCCTAGGTCAAGTGGACACCCAGGGGCTATACACCTGGTTTAGACTTACCCATCAGTTCATGTATAGAAAGCATCATGAAAAGGTCTACCAGATATTTGAATTTGGTAAGTTTTACATTAATTATGTACAATGCTATTTGTTAACATAGCACTCTTAGGAGGAACAGCTAGGGAAGGGGGAATCTTGTTTCTACACAAGAAGTATTTTTAAAAAATGATTTGGTGACTGAGCTGTACCTATTCCTAGAAAGGTAGAACAGATGCTCTGGAAGATATCTGGGGAACCTGTACTATGAGGTATTCATGTTCAAGGACAATTGCTTATTTGGAATGAATGAAACGCTCTGACTGGCAGGAGAGGCAGGGTGTGATAAAAAACAGAAGGGAGGAAAGCTAACATTAGCCGAAGGTACTCTAACATTTACACCCATGTCCTACTCAATACATGCAAAATCCTGCCAAGGGTTTTGAAGACTGAAAAACTGGGGACCAGATTGGTTAGTGAGCTTCCTGAATATTAAATGATTCAGTAGCGAATCTAGGATGGGAACTTGGTCTCTATAATACCAAAAATTATGCTGTTTTCAGGCGTTTTCTTGTCTTTTGTGCCAATAATGAGTTTTGCTTTCCTCTTTTCTACTCTTTCTTGGTTCATATCAAAAATATTTATTGACTGTGTATTCTTAAAAGATCAGTAAGACCACTGTTTAAAGTGTGGCAATTTTCAGTGTTCCGAAGCTGAGGAATTAACATATGTGGCCACAGAGGCCAATGGAAACTTATTTAGAAAATGGAGCCCCTCTCAATAGTACCTCGTATGTGGCGAAGAGGCAGCTGAGTCTTTATGATATTTTTGAGTAGAGTTAGGGGAGATCAAGGGAGCTGGGAACATCAGCAGAGAGGCAAATACTCAAGGGAGTTCAAAAAGGGGAGAGAACTGTGTGTCTAACCCCTAACCGTTCCCAACAGAAAAGAGAGAACAGGAGAAGGAGAAAGGAAAAGAGGGCTTGCAACAGGCAGTACCCCTGAGGAGGGAGCAGCATGGCTTCCAGAGGAGAGCAGGAGGGGAAGGAATGTGTGCTTGATGTTCTTTGATACTTCCAACTGTCCCTCTGCAGATTCATTACAACTTACTTGGTCCTCCAGAGCTATTATCTTCTTAGAGTGTTTACAAATAAAAGACAGTAGTGAGAAGCAAAAATATAAAGCAAGCTCTCTGGGTACTTGAGTGCAAAATGCAAGGATTCTCGGGCCTAGAATTTCCAAAGCATCAGACATCCATACTTGTCTGACATTGTGGGCACTGAAAATAAAGGAATAGTTTACATGTTGATCTATAGCTGTGCCACCCAGTATGGTAGCTAAGCATGTGGCTATTTACACTTAAGTACATTTATTTTTTTTTAAATATTATTGATTTCAGAGAGAAAGGTAGAGGGAGAGATAGAAACATCAGTGATGAGAGAGGATCATTGATCGGCTGCCTCCTGCATGCCCCCTATTGGGGATCGAGCCCCAAACCTGGGTATGTGCCCCTGACCAGAACCAAACCCAGGACCCTTATGTCTGCAGGCCGGCGCTTTATCCACTGAGTCAAACCAGTTAAGGCTAAATTAACTACATTTAAATTAAATTAAAAATTAAGTTCCCAAGGTACACTAGCCACATTTCAAGTGCTCAATAGCCGCAGGGGCTAATGGCTGCTGCATTGAGCAGTGCAGAAAGACCATCGACAAAGAAGGTTCTATAGGACAGCACTGACTTAAAGGGGACAGAAATGTCAAGCCAAATGTTACTTCTCTCAGTGACTAAAAGCTTTCCTGAGAACACTCTTTTTCTCTGTGCTGAGGGTGGGAAATAATTTCTTACCTACATATAATTTGGAGGATACCTAAATTGAACCAGGCAAAAAGTGGAACCATCAATCAGAGGCCCATCCTTGTCACCTGATGGGCCAGAGACCAGGCAAAGCAGGCTGTGACTGCTGGGGAGGGCTGGGCTTGCCCCTCTGCTCCACCTCACCCAGTGACATCCCTGAATAGGAAACCCCAGCACCGACTGGTGGAAAGCAGACTGGCCCCAAAGATGTCCACTTGCCAAACCCTGAAGCCTGTGAATGTGTTACCTTTTATGGCAGAGACTTCCTAGATGCAATTACAGTTACAGACCTTAAAATAGGGAGATTAACCTGAACTATACACGTGGGCCTTAGAAGTAGAAAACTGTCTCGCTGGAGGCAGAAGAGAGGGTGGAAGTGATACTGTTGTAATTAGCTGGTTATTAATAACAGGAAAGGAGCAAAAGGGAGGCCAGACATTGTAAGCATGGCCACCTGGGCAGCTTCACCAGGAAGCTGCGATTTAACCCTCCTGGGAACCACTGGTCCATTCCCTGCAAATCACTGGGGGAAGGGGTCCAACAAAGGGGAGGTGAGTGCACGTGTAGTGAAGTTGGGGTGACGTAGGGCAGGTACCTGTCAGTCTAACCTGGAAAAGAAGTCAATGGCCAGAGGGAGTGGAGCCCATGAAAATTTGGGAATACATAATCCTCCAAAGTTTGTTCTCTTGGCACTTGGTTTGTGGCTCTTTGGTTCCTCAGGCTTTGCTCCTGCCCGTGTTCCCTCCATAGCCATGTGGCCCTGTAGACCTCGCACTCAGTGAACTGATGGGTTGCCACAGGGAACACAAACTAAGCTCACCTGATACTGGACTGGACTGTGCCCCAACATGGAATGGAAACTCTGGGCAATGGCTTTAATCGTAGCCCTGCTAAAGGCCCAACTGGACTCCTTCCTTCACCTTGACAGGACAAAAGGAAATGAGGCCCTGGAAACTCAGGGATTTAACTCCATGCAAATAAACGCCACTTATTCTCCTGGGCGACTCTCAGAAAATTCTTTTTCTTGAGATATGGCGAGAAGCCCATCCCTACCCCACCCCCAGCAACAGGTAGGGAGAGTTCCCCACTGATCACAGTAGGAGACGTGAGAGATCTGAAGCATAAAAAGGCCTCACTGCACTGCTGCTGGTTTGAAGGAGGGGGCACCATGATGAGGAGCACAGGTGACCTTCGGGAGCTGAGTGAGACTCCCAGCTGAACCCAGTAAGGACACAGGGCCTTAGCCTGATGACCATGAGAAACTTAATTCTGCCAGCAACCTGAATGAGCCTGAAAACAGATTCTCCTCTAGAGCAGTGGTTCTCAACCTTCTGGCCTTTTAAATACAGTTCCTCATGTTGTGACCCAACCATAACATTATTTTCGTTGCTACTTCATAACTGTAATGTTGCTACTGTTATGAACCCTAATGTAAATATCTGATATGCAGGATGGTCGTAGGCGACCCCTGTGAAAGGGTCGTTCGACCGCCAAAGGGGTCGCGACCCACAGGTTGAGAACCGCTGCTCTAGAGCCTCCTACAGAGCCCAGGCCTTCCAACACCTTGACTTTGGCCTTGTGACACCCAGATCAGAGAAACCAACAGAGTCCATCCAGACTGCCCAGAAGAACTGTGAGATGATACCGTTGTGGTGTTTCGCACCAATAAACTTGGTGTAATTAGTTATGGCAGCCACAGAATATAAACGCACCATTCTATATTTTGGAGAAGCAGAGGAATTTCTTCAGTTCATACTTCTAGAATCTGCTTTGGGGACCAGTTTGAGAAAACCTAATCCTATTGGCCTCCTCTCAGGGAACCTTGCAGCCCAGCTGCACCCGGAAACTCTGTGCTGCTTCAGAGCATGGCTGGGTTTGATTCCTTAATGAGCTGGACGGCAGAAGGAAGGTATTAGCTGCACCCTAAGAGTGTACTTTGGATGACGAATCCAACACATAATCTAAAAGGATGAAAAACAATGGCTGTTGCCAACTCCAGGCCTGGCACGTACTGCCAATTAGTGAGCGAGGAGATGGATATTTTCTGTCCATCAGAAGAAAAACAAAAAAAACTCATGCCCAACCGATAACAAACAGTACGGGGCCTGCCCTTGGCCATCACCAGGGATTATTAATGACAGTGAATTCTTCACTTCAGAAAGAAAGACATGGACAAGAAATCTGGCAATGACACAGAATGCCAGAGGATCATCTCCTGGGGACAGCGGGAGCTGTGTGGAATGGGCAACAAATCTCACTACTAAGAACTGAGTGGGTGGCCAGCAGGCTGTCATCTCCAGAACCGAGACTGTCACAATCCCACCTTTTTCCAAATGGCACACTCCCCAGCACTGGCACAGGAGAGACGCGAGCTGATGTGGGTGGTCAGCCTGCTGCAGACACTATCTCCCCAAGATACAGGAAGTCAAGCTTCTACTCCATCCCAGCTCTCCAGATGTCTAAAAACTAGACTAGGAATGAATGACTTCAGTTCCCAGAAGAGACATCTCTACCCAAAGTTGTTGTGAAAACAAAATAAAAACAGGTATTGCTGAGCCCACTCAAATATCAGGGTTTTAAAATTGGTAATATTTCTTTCATAAGATTTACATTGGGGCACAGATTCCAAGCTATAATTTTCAGTAGGCTTGATCATTTAACCTCACTGAGCAAGTTTTTTTTATTGATTTATTTCAAGCTATAAAATGCTGTTGTATCTTCCCCGACTACCTCCCCAAGATTGTTATAAGGATATAAGGATGTGACAACATATATAAAAGCAAATTCTATATTGCAAAAGGCTGCCCCAATGTTAATTACCCTTCTGTCCCCATCATAGCTATGACTATGGTCAATGAGGGTATGTTATGGCTTTGACTAGGAACATTTCATATGCTATCACATTTATGCTTTGCTACTGTCAGTGATCGGGACTAGGCCTCTGGCAAACTTGCCAGCTTTCTCTTGGACAGCTTTCTTTCTGTGCTCCTGGCCCCTGACCCCAACCCGTGTCTTTGGATGGACCTTTATGCTGTCTACTTTGAGGCTTTCTAGGACTACTACCAGAGCCTGGAAATCAGCTGCTATTTTAGAACTCCCTCTTTTTCCCTTTCAAGAATCCACTCTGCAATTTTCTAGAAGAGCTGCTTTCATTGGGTGACAAGGGGTTTAATGGATCTGATAAACATCTCACCTACATAATGCTTTTAGTACCTAAACTAATGGTTCATTCTTGTGAAAATGCATGTCCCCAGAAACTGCTCTGAACTGTGACTTTCAAGTAGGCAGGCGACATTATGAAGTCCCCAAACATTACCATGTGTGGATAACCAAGGTCAGGACACTTGCTTTGATTTGATTGTCCACGTGTTAAAAACACTATTTTCAAGGGTGTGGTGTGAAATTACACTCCATGTAGCCTCCTAAGACTGAACTCAATTCCAAAGAACTCAGCAGTTGACATTTGCAACTCCAGGTCTTCCTTTGAGTTAAAAAAACAGAATTCCAAAATGTCTGCCCAGTGTCTGCTTTAAGAGCTTGTGACGCCAATAAACCTATCCTAAAAAAAGTGCATTGATGATGTAAAGAACAATTTCTTTGAAGATATTGTGAGAAAAAAATCTCTGGGCACTAAATATATTAAAATATTTACTTTGAAGTAAATAGAATTATAACAAAAATGATCAACAATGAAAAAATGAAAGTGGAGAAAGATAATTTAAAGATTTGGCTCAACTCAACTGCTCCTCCTAGTGTCAATAACTGTTGTTACCTTTCACTTACATTCCTAAACAACTGGTAAAGAAACTGAAAGCTCGATCTTACTTTGTAATATATTATTTTAGCAAATTTCAGATCAACTTAGAATAAGGTAGAGTAGAAAACAGGGACCATTGGTTTCTTGAGAAGGCATTGATTTAAATCTTAACGATAAGCAATTAAATATGGCAATAAAAATTCAGTAGAGAACCACCAACATAAATATATGGAGTGAAATTTGTTATTCCTCCAAATTTTATTTTGAATACATTTTATGCACATATGGCACAACTATCTAGCAAGTAATCTTTAAAATATGTATTAGAAGTTAATCATCAAATTAAATAAAATATTCTAATGAAAATTCAAGAACACTATGTTAGGGTTTGTGACTCTGCTGATAATTTTAAATATACACAGGTGAATGCTTTCTTCCTCTATTTTTGCATCTTCATAAAGGTAGCTTCATTGTTAAAAATCTGTGTTTATTCCAGATTTTAAAGCTTTTTTTTTTTTTAATTCTTAGAAGAAATCCAGTGGAACTTAACTAACAGGAAGGATTATAAGGAGAACCAGAGCATGTGGGAAGAGCGAGCAGGACAAGGCTGGCCTACACCTATGCGAGTCTGTGGGCAGGCTCTGCTCTATCAGCTACCAGCTGTGTTTTCAAGTCTTGTCTTCTGTGACTTTGGTGGTTTATCCTTAGTTCTCTTTTTGCTACTTTCAAACCTCCCAAAAATTGTTCAGCTGTTAAAAAGTTCCAAAATAAGCAAATGTGTTCCTGGAATCCGACCCTTAACTTTGCTGGAGAACATATACTAAGGCTTCTTCTGCAGCCAAAATAATAAAAGATCTGTTAAGTGGCTGAAATTCTTGGCTGATTGCACATACATGCCAATGTCAGACAACTATAAATAGAGAGATTTGAAAGAAAAATAGGGAGAGTCTTTATAACTCCAATGCAATAAAGTGGAATGTTTTGAAGGCAGTCAGGAAACAGTACATGCATTTATAAAATTAAGATTTGTGTCCCTTCAGCCCCAAATCCCCTTGGAGCAGGAAGAGCCCACCCAGATCACGCACTTCCAGTATAAGGGAATAAACCAACTTTCTTTTCTTTATTGATGTATATTTATTATTCCCAATCCTATAATTAAGATTTCTTCTTTATATTATCCTTTTTGAGTTTAGATAGCTGCTAGGTCTTTTGATATTTTTCTCCCATCGGTGCTTTGTTTGCCCAGAATACTAAAAAAATCCTTCAAAGGATAAAATTATGCCCATGGTTACTGGTGTAAATGAAGTCAGCAGGGAGTTGTATGGGTGTTACCTAGGGCAGAGTTGGCCCCCAAATAATCTGGGTCACATGTTACAGCCGTTCAAAGAGACTTGAGGATTCATTTCTCAAGAAATCCTTATTCTCCCAGGCAGGTGAACATACCCACTGGCTTCAATAGCTGAGTTAATAAATATTTTTAAAGACATTGTTACTTAATTTTGAATAGTGACTTACTTCTTTATGTTAACCTACCCATCTGTTATTAACCCATCTAAATTGAATTCAAATTAATTCTTGCAAATGAGTTCACTCTGTTTTGAATCTATTACTGCTGTACAAGAGAATTTATCAGTTGCTTCAGTTTCATAATTGTGTTGTAGACAAGCAAATTTGTTTGTAGCGATGGAGAAAGTCAGCACTTGCTCAATAGGGTTTAAATGCAGTGCTTCGGAATCCAGACCTCACTTTGAAGTGAGAAGTGTTGAAATGTCAATGATGGTTGCAGGGTCACATGTCCATGTGGAGGAAGAATCAATAATCTAATTAATGTCTCTGAATTCTCAGTTCTTTCTAAATTGGATGGGGTTCGAATTGCCTAAGGCTAGAGTTTGTTGGCTCTAAGGATTCAGTATGTAACACTGGGATACCAGAAAGTAATATTTTAATAAAAATTTTTAGTGATGATTTTCTTACTTAGTGTTTTCTGAAATAAATCCTTAAGGCAACAAAAATAAGACTTACAGGGACTTAAAATTAGCATGTTCCTAAATAAGTCATGTTGATCATTTAAAAAATTTTGCTCAAGCTCAGCTTTTAATATTTTTACCTAAAATGTTTTCAAAGCCGAAACTGGTTTGGCTCAGTGGATAGAGTGTTGGCTTGCGGACTGAAGGGTCCCAGGTTCAATTCCGGCCAAGGGCATGTACCTTGGTTGCGAGCACATCCCCAGTAGGAGATGTGCAGGAGGCAGCTGATCGATGTTTCTCTCTCATCGATGTTTCTAACTCTCTATCTCTCTCCCTTCCTCTCTGTAAAAAATCAATAAAATATAAAAAAAAATGAATAAAATAAAATGTTTTCAAAGTAATCTAAGGTGGGACTCAGTTTATTAAATAACTTTGAATTAATTCTCAAAATTTTTAAAAGCATATGTGATGGTAGAGATGAAAAAAATCATTACAATTCTATCAACTGATTAACAAAAACTTTACATGAACATGTAATACTGTCTTCAGTATTTTAGACTTTGTTTTTGGTTGAAAAATTATAAATCCTATATTCATGGAAAATGCAAGTAATAAATATCTCTAAAGTAATTTCTTAAAAAGACACTGTGCTCTCATTTGTAAGCAATAATATTCCTAAGAATTCTTATTTGCCCTCAAAAGTAAAAGCTGATATCTTGAACCTTTAAAAAAAATTTAAATATTGAGTACAACACATAATTTTTAAAATTTCTAAAGCAGCACTACCAGGATTGCACATCCTGATTTTTGTCAATGAAATTATCTATTGTTATTGTGACATAAGCGATACCTCCCAGAGAAAGGAAAGCATCAGGTCTTAGGTGGTTAGATTGAAGTGAAACAACACAAAGTGTGAGTACTACTTCAATTTTCTTTTTCTCTTTGGAAGACATTACATAACCTAGTTTCTTCTGGGATAGAGTAATGTAAATGGACAAAAGAGTCTTCTCTGAGGGACATCCCATTAGTCACTATGGAATGACTGGACAAGAGAGGCCATTCCTTGGGGCATATATGTTAGTGTGCCCATGATGGCAGGTGCTGAATACAACTGTAACAATGAATGACTGGAGGGGAGCATATAAGTTCACAAGAGGGCAGTGGAAGAAATATCAAGCATCATCCATAGACCTCTTCCCTGCCCCCGCCTCGCCCCCAGGGCCCTGTGTGTTGTAGACTATTCTAAGTGGATAAGAATTATCATATATTTTCATGGGCAATTTGGAGGCCATTCTAGCTTTGTCTGGCTGAAGGAAAGAAAAGGAGTTATCTAAGTGGAGGCTATTTTCTACAACTAATATTATATGTAGACTAGAGGCCCGGTGCACTAATTCGGGGGGGTCTCTCGGCCTGTCCTGCAGGAATGGCCGAAACCGGCTCTCCGACATCCCCTGAGGGCTCCTGGATTGCGAGAGGGCGCAGGCCAGGCTGAGGGACCCCACTGATGCACGATCGGGGCCAGGAAAGGACGTGGGAGGTTGGCCAGCCAGGGTGGGACCATGGGAGGGCTCCAGGGAGTATCTGGCCTGTCTCGCTCAGTCCCACTCAGCTGGACCCCAGCAGCAAGCTAACCTATGGGTCAGAGCATCTGCTCCCTGGTGGTCAGTGCACATCATAGCGACAGTTGACCGGTCGACTGTCTGCCCCCTGGTGGTTAGTGCACATCATAGCAAGCAGTTGAGCAGCCTAACATATCATTAGCATATTATACTTTGATTGGTTGAACAAATGACAGGATGGCCAGACACTTGGCATATTTGGCTTTTATTACATAGGATGTGCCAAATTTTCCTGTTATTTCAAAGATAGGGTTAGAGATTCAACTGCCTTTATGAATTGTTTCATAACGTGGTTAGTTGGTTGAACAAAACTTTTCGAGAAATTAGGAGAGAGGGATGTGTTTAATCATTTCATTAAGGTGGAAACTATACACTGTATATATTACCTAATGTATGAAAGCACGTAATTAAAATATGTTAGACTGCTGATCAGGGGTGGTGGTGATGGGAGCGAAGGGGTCAGTAAAAGGTAAGGAACACACACAGAATGCTCCCAGCATAGGGTATGCCTCCCTAAATATTAGGGAGACTCTAGATATTTAGAACTGACTCTTCCAATAACAAATGCAAGGCCATGTGTTAGACAAAAATAATTACACTAGAGTATTCTTCTAAGTATGAATTTAATCAAAATAAATGGCCAGATCTTTCAAGTAAACCACTGCAGAATTTAATGTATAAATTCCATGAGTTCCTCATAATAAGCTGTCCACTGTATCTACTGACAGTATTGATTAAAGACATTGTTATTTAAAAAGGTTCTGTCCTACTTTTTATTTTCATAACTTATGGCATCTATAATTAAAATATAATGACAGTAAAAAGTGAGATAATAACACTAAATTCCCCAGAGACAAAATTTTGTTATGAAAAATTATAGTATATTTTATCAAAGGAGTTCTAGTTACCTTTTCCCTAGCATAGTGCTTGAAATGTGATACCCACCATGAGATGGGTGACTCAATTACTCTGCCTTTCAACTTTCAATGATTTACTAACAGCTTGGCTTGCAATAAAAGACCTTTGAATAACTTGAGTAACCCAGATCTACAGATTTCATCATATTTTGAAACCAAGAAATAAAACTATTTTAACAAGGTCAGGTGACAGAACAGAAATTAAATAAATGGAGTGCATATACTTTGAGTGATGTATGTACTTAGTTTCCCCATAAAGCTTATGGGGGAAATAGGTGAACTGAAAAAATCTGAAAGATCAATTTTATCTAGCTCAACAGTTGTCACCAACCTTATTTAGATGATAAAATCAGTCGTTATATTGTACTTAATAAATGCTATTTTTCTGACACTAAAATGTTTCTTGAAATCTAGTTACAAGATTGACCAAATGAATTTTAGGACTTACAACAATGAGGTAAGGCCACATTGCTCTAGGAACACAAACTCGTCTATACAACAGTGTTGGTTCAGTCTGAAGACAGTGGCTGGCACAGTTAGGGCTCAGTTAACTGGTTAATGGTTAAATGAATGGATGAATGAATAATGAAAAAATGTCATGAAAACTTATCAGGAGAGTCTTAAAAATTAAAAGAGAAAGAGAGAGAGAGAGAGAGAGAGAGAGAGAGAGAGAGAGAGAGAGAGAGAGAACAATCTGTAAAAGACTTACTTATTCCAGGCTTGTCTAAGGTGTTTAGAGCTGTACACGGTAAAGCGTTCTGAAACAAAGAAAAATGATAAACAATCTGTTGCAAATGTATATATTGTTATACTGTTCAAAAATTATGTCTAGAAATCAACTTTTAAAAAGATAGTGTTCAACTTAGCCATATTATGCTAGCCATAGTAGGTCTTCACCTTCAAAAACAGGAAGATCTTAACATTTTAAACAATAAAGCATTGTTTAATTTTGACTAGAGTGATCTGTTTCATAATCTGGTTTCGTAGTCATTATTTCTTAGAATAACAAAGTTTTAATTGGGTTTAAAAAATAAATATAAGTTCCAAACTGTAAGTAGATTTACAGGAGAACATTGATGCAACGGTAAAGTGAGACCTGTTATTTTCTCTATGAAGAGATCTCTGATCAAATACGATACTGTTAGCTCTCCTTTCTTACACTCTATGACATCTGCACTTGCTCTAGGCCAAACTACCAGTGTCCTGTAGTGAATATTTATCATTGAACAACTTCATGTTTTTTCAATTAAAACATAACATTTGTTTTACCAAGTGAAACAGCAAAGAGGCACATAACAGATACTGATAATCTCTCCTGCTCCTGTTGTCTACTTCTGATGATATAGCAATAGTTAATGGCTTCATATGTCTCCACACAATTCTTATGTTAATAAACACATACCCAGCCCTAACCGGTTTGGCTCAGTGGATAGAGCATCGGCCTGCGGACTCAAGGGTCCCAGGTTCGATTCCAGTCAAGGGCATGTACCTTGGTTGCGGGCACTCCCAGTGGGGAGTGTGCAGGAGGCAGCTGATCGATGTTTCTCTCTCATCGATGTTTCTAGCTCTCTATCCCTCTCCCTTCCTCTCTGTAAAAAAAAAAAAAATCAATAAAATATAAAAAAAAGAAAAAATACAAATAAAAAAATAAACACATACCCATTCACTATATACACTATTTTAATTTTTTTAGCTGGATTATACAATAACCATTCTCTTAAAGTTTTTAGGCATTTGCTAATATACACTGGGCAATCCTTCAAATCAAAAAAATAGATGTAACATTGTTATAAAACTCTATGAATATTCCAAAGAATAGAAGTACCATAAGTTATTTGATCATTCTCAAGCTGATGAAAATTTAGGTGGCTCCCTGTTCCTTCAGCTTAAAAACAATGCTTTAGCAAATATCCTTGCACATCTATCTCTATACACTGATGCTTTCATGTCATCTCTGTTTGGTAGATTCCCCAAAATAGTAAAACTGCTTGGCAAATTGTATGTACATTTTACATTTAAATAGATGCTGACAGGTCACTTTTCATTTTCCCACAAGCAATGAAAAATTAATGTTTCTTTAGTAGTATGCATCCTGGGATGTAAGAATGATTCAACATATGCAAGTCAAAAATATATATCACTTTAGTAGAAAAATGTCACATGATTGTCTCAATCAATGCAGAAAAATAATTTGACAAAATTTAACATCCATTCATGATAATTCTTAATGAACTGGACATAGAAGGAACATACTTCAACACAATAAAGTCCATATATGACAAGCCCACAGCTAATATTATACTTAATAGTGAAAGGTAGAAAGCTTTTCCTTTAAGATCAGGAACAAGACAAGGTGCCACTCTCACCACCCCTATACTACATAGCAGTAACTAGAAGTCCGAGTCAGAGAAATTAGGCAAGAAAATAAGTAAATAGATAGACAGGCAGGCAGACAGACAGATAATTTGGCATGCAAAATGGAAAGAAGCAAAATTGTCTCTGTTTGCAGATGACAACTTTCTTTTTTTTAAATATATTTTTATTGATTTCAGAGAGAGGGAAGGGGAAAAAAGGATAGAAACATCAATAATGAGAGAGAAAGAATCATTGATTGGCTGCTTCCTGCATGCCCCACACAAGGGATTGAGCCCTCAACCCAGCATGTGCCCTGACCAGGAATCAAACCATGACCTCCTGGTTCATAGGTCGATGCTCAACCACTGAGCCAAGCTGACCAGGCTGCAGTTGACAATTTTCTATACAGAAAATCTTCAAAATTCCACCAAAAAAGTTAGAACTAATAAACAAATTCAGTGAAGTTGCAGAACTCAAAATCAATCTACAAAAATCAGTTGCATTCCCATATACTGATGACTATCCAAGAAAAAAATAAGGAAAACAATCCTATTTCTAATAACAAAAACAATAAAATACCTGGGAATAAATGTAAATATGGAGCTGAAAGATCTGTATACTGAAAAATATAAGACAGTGATAAAAGAAACTGAAGAAGATACAAATAAATGGAAAGATATTCCATGTTCATAATTGAAAAAATTAATATTGGTAAAATGTTCATATTACCCAAAGTCATTTATCGATTTAATGTGATCCCTGTTAATATTCCAGTGGCATTTTTTTTACCGAAATAGAAAAAATAATCCCAAAATTCATATGGAACCAGAAAAGACCCTGAATAGTCAAACAACCTTGAGAAAGAAAAAAGCTGTAGGTATTATACTTCCTGGTTTCAAAGTTATTAGAAAGCTATAGCAATCAAAACAGTATGGTACTGGCATAAAAACAGACACATAGACTAATGAAAGAGAGCAGAGAGACCAGAAATAAATTTATGCAGATAAAGTCAACTAATATTTGACCTGGAGCCAAAATACTCAATGGAGAAAAGACAGTCTCTTCAATGAACAGTGATAGAAAAACTGGATATGCATACGCAAAAAAATTTAAAAATAAAACTGCATACCTACCTTACACTACTTACAAAAATTAACTAAAAACCCCCCAAAGAACTAAAGCTTTAAATGTAAGACCTGAAACCATAGGAAAAAACAAACAAACAAACAAACAAACAAACAAAACAGGGAAGCTTGCAATGATTTTATGGGTACAATATACAAAGCACAAGCAACAAAAGCAAAATAAACTAGTAGGACTACAAGAAACTAAAGCTCTGCAGAAAAAAAAATCAACAAAATAAAAGGCAATCCACAAAATGAGATAAAATATTAGAAAACCTCATATCTGGTAAGAGGTCAATCTCAAAATATATAAAAGCTCTTGTAACTCATAGCAAACAAACAAACCCAAATAATCCAATTTTAAAAATGGACAAAGGACCTGAACAAATTTTTTTTCCCAAAGAATATACTCAAATGGCCAAGAGGTACAGGGAAAGGTGCTCAACATCACTAATCCTCACGGAAATGCAAATCAAAACCATAATGAGGTATCACCTCACTCCTGTTCAAATGGTTATTATCAAGAAGACAAGAGATAAGTGCTGATGAGGATCTTGTACATTCTTGGTGGGAATGTAAAGTGATGTAGCCCCTATGGAAAATGGTATGAAAGTTCCTCAAAAAATGAAAACTATAACTACCACAGGATCCAACAATTTCATTCAAGCAGGGTAATTGTCAAATATTTAAAACCTGCAAGGCACAGGCATTGACCAAACAGTACAGAAACTGGCCACTGCTACAATGATGTGCATTCACTGAAGATCGGCTTGACTACAAGCATCATTGATCTAAAGCTATAGGCAAAAGTGCTCACCAACAGAATTTCCAATGTCTGAATTATTATCTAGTAGACTGAATTATATAAAATGCAACATAATTCAGCTAGTTGGTGTAGAGCAGAAATTTAAAGGAATAGTCTAGATTTGAGGATTAACCGACAAAGTAAGGAGAAATGGGAAGAATATTCCTTTGAATAAAGGTTTTTTTAAAAAAATTATTATCTAAAGTCTAGCATTTAAAAAGCAAGATATATTTTTAAAATTAATTACATCAAATGTCCTTGTAAAACAAATTTGATCTCCTTGACTTTGTACTCCCCACAAAGCAGTTTTAATAATTTGCTATGATTCTGGGAGCAACAAGAATTCCATTACAGATAAAATTAATACAATCTTACATTTACAAGTAACTTATTATTCTTGGCAATTAATGACTACACATAAATGTTACTTCTAAGAATTGCTTCTATTTAGAGCTTGACAGGCTATGTTAATAGAAATTTTTTTCCGAACTACAATATGTCAATTTTAGCTGTACATAAAAGAGCCAAAATTGGTAATAAAACATGCCATATAAACTATGAAAAAATAAGAAAGAAGTCATTCTACAACCTTCTCTACACGTCACATAAACTCTTCCTTTAACATGTGTCACCTGGGTACCTGCCTGCTGTGCCAGGCATCGCACTGGGCAATGGGCACACGGCAATGAGGAAGCCCTGGTACCGAAATGTAAATGCAGAACTACAAGCACAGGATGAAAAGTGCGGCCATGTGGATAGAGACACAGTCTCCGGAGAGCCCGGAGGCACAGCCACTCCCTGCATCTATTTCTCTCCCAAAAGAAGACGAGATAAACTCAGACATCTGAAACGAGGAGGAACACCCCGGACCTGGTGTCTTGTATCCAACAGCATCTTTCAGAGCTGCGCTGCTAAAGTCCACCACTTCCAACAGAGTCATTTCTAACATTCTCTGCAAGGAGCGTACATTACATTTACATTGCACTTTAAAAACGATTTCCATCACAAATAAAAAGAATGTTCCATTAGAACAAAAGCAACATCATTCGCCATGTAAGTGTCGAGAACAAAAACGGGTTAACATTAGTGCCCCAAATGAACAGGTGCATTTAATAAAATAGCTATTCAACTGCCTAGGAGCCAATGTATCACGTTATTCGAGTATTTGCCTATGTGTGTTTTACACTGGTCTTCAGTAAGTTTACTCTCTCACTGGGTACTTCCATGCCGGCTTTCTCTTTCCAATTATGTTTAAACTAGCAGTTTAGGATGCTGTGATTTAAAGCACTGGCTAACTCATAGCGTAACAGAAGAGTGTAATTAATTTAAACCTGCAGGCTGATTTTTACCTTCTCTTATTGCAGGGACACTGCAGAGGATGGTCGCACACAGCAGGGGCCCAGGGAAGAAATCACTTGCTATGCAGCATGATGAGGACAGGGGACAGACAGGAGGCTGGGAAGGTTTGCCCTCACCCTGCCAGCCATGCTTGCACACTGCTAGTCATTGAAATTCCACGGGAAAACAACTGGAGAACAATGCTGCAGATTCTCAAGGCCCCCAGCTTGAAAGAGCTACACCTGAAATGGCCTGCGGCACTCTATGAGAGCTGCCTAGAATTCACAGGAGGATGAAACCTAAATTGGAAATTACTCATCTGCTTATCAGTATGGACTGTATGGAGCAGAATATTTTGTTCATCTCTGCATTCCCTTTTCACCAATGTTCTTTGTACATTATGAGACACTGCTGTGTTTTTAACTTCAAAAACAAGAAAATAGTTAAATTAACCAACAAATAAAAAGACTAAGTATGTTCAAAGGACTTGAAAGGCTAAGCCAGGATTTGTAAACTCAAATTTTTCTTTCTTTTTTTTGGGGGGGCGGGGGGTGGTAAGGTGTGGGTGAGGGAGGGCTGGAGGGGCGGGAGGTGAAGGAGGACTAGCAATAGAGGAAAAAATCAAAAGTCATCTCAAACTTTAGTATATCTTTTGCAAATGGATTTAATATCATCCAATGTAAATAATACCACAGAATAAATATAAGTCAATATCAAAATGAGTATGTCCAAAACACCATTGGAAATATTGGACATACTTTATAATTAACTCTTCTAAACCAGCAATTTTCGATAATGTGCCACAAAAGGCACACTGGTGTGCTGCAAGGATTTTTAAAACATGCATTATCTGCCTATTTAGTCAAGGGCACTGACCTCTTTTCCCTTAGACTGTCAAATAAAAAAATGACACAGTCAGCACAATAATAGCCATATGGTGTGAATGAATCAAAAATTATGCCTATTTTTGTCAGATTGGCAAATATATATATTTGGTGTGCCCCAGAATTTTAGTAATTAGTTTATGCGTGCCATG
Source organism: Myotis yumanensis (assembly GCF_028538775.1). NCBI lineage: Eukaryota > Metazoa > Chordata > Mammalia > Chiroptera > Vespertilionidae > Myotis > Myotis yumanensis. The sequence continues at coordinate 46,012,894 of NW_027223760.1, read as the reverse complement.
AGATGAAAAGGTTGAAAATCACTGCTCTAAACCATATATTCAACTATTCACAATTAAATGCCTTCAGATTCTTTTGCATTGAAAAAAATGCATTGCCTTAGCTGGGTTTGGCTCAGTGGATAGAGCGTTGGCCTGTGGACTGAAGGGTCCCAGGTTCGATTCCAGTCAAGGGCATATGCCTGGGTTGCGGGCTTGATCCCAAGTAGGGTGCATGCAGGAGGCAACCAATCAATGGTTCTCTCTCATCATTGATGTTTCTATCTTTCTCTTCCTCTCCTTTCCTCTCTGAAATCAATAAAAATATATTTAAAAAATGCATTTACTTTTTCTTTCTGAGCTTGTACAAGTGGTAAGGATAGAAGCAAAGAGCTGTGAGCATCCTATTACCTGGCTGAAGTGTGGAACCTGAAGCCTTTCTCAAGATTACTTCCATAGAAGAAAAGGACCCCAGTCCTTTATAAGGGTGAATAATGAACATAGTCATGACTCACTGGTGACATTTCAGACAGTCACCCTAGTTACTTGTTTATGCAACAAATAATATATCTAAGTCCTTCAGGATAGAAGGCATGAGTATTCATTCATTCTCTTACTCATTCTGCAAATATTTATCGTGTGCCTGCTGCTTGCCAGGCACTGTTCTAGGCACTGTAAATAGAACAGTGCACAAAACATAAAGTCATGAGTAGCCTATGTCATGGGAGCCAATACTAAGGGAATATCAATAGGAGAAAACTATATTTACAAGATTTTACCTTTATATATTTATCATAGGAAAAGCAGGTTAGCAGTAAACATTTCAGTTGATATTCTGATCAAGATTTATAATAGCTGAATTGAAACCATCTATAGTGCTTAGAACAGAAGTAGAGCAGAATTCATGTACAGCAGAAGAAGGTTTACCCCAAATAGAAGGCTAAGCTTGTTCCAAAATACGGGGATTTTAGATATCTCAGCCCCCCAAAAGCACAGAGATCCAAACAGGGCACTTTAGAAATTGCACAGTTGCAATTCACAGCTTTAAAACACTTGATATCCCCCAAATTTATGCTTGAGATATGACACAGCTCTAATGTTACCAGTGAGAAGCTCTGATGTGACATGTTAACACTGACCAGAATTGCACTGCCCTGTAGCTGGCACCAGAGTGGCTTCCCCAGATGCTAACAGTCATCTTCAGCCCTGAAACCAGCAAACTGCAGCATCTTGCCCAGCCCTGGCTGCAGCAAACCATCCTCCAATTCCCAATGGTGTGCATGTTAAAATGAGTAACCTTTGAGCAACTTTCATAAACAAATATTCTGTTATATTCATTATACTCTGACTTCGGACAGTATTCGGTTTTTCCAATGTACATACATATGTGGGTTTGGGAGTGTATATTCCCAGGTGAAGTCTTCTAACTATCCACACCTTTCCCAACCTAAACGTCAGGGAACACTTCTCTTTCCATAAGACATTTTCTCTAGAGAGGTCAAGTTTAATCAGTTAGGCATTTATTAAAGTCTAAATTATATCATTCACAAATCAGACTGATTCTTTATAGCTCCCAGAAAAGAAAGGAGACTTTGTGTCTCACTCTCTGTGTGTCCCCACCCACCCCTCCATTCAACTCAGCAAAGGGGGAAAGAGATCAGGAAGGGAGCACTTAGCCTTCCCAGGGAAGTGGGAGCTAGACAGGACCTGAGCAAAATGGTAGTCTAGCCATTTCATGTGACAAGAAAGTGAACTGTGGTTAGAAAGGTGGAGTTGGCCCAGCCAGGGTGACCTAGTGGTTAAGCGTTGATCTATGAACCAGGAGATCAAGGTTTAATTCCTGGTCAGGGCACATGTGTGGGTTTGTGGGCTCATTCCACAGTAGGTGGCATGCAGGAGGCAGCCAATCAATGATTGTCTCTCATCATTGATGTTTCTATCTCTTTCTCCCTCTCCCTTCCTCTCTGAAATCAAGAAAAAAGAAAAAAGAAAGGCTGAGTTGCCTGAGGCCCTGAAGCAGGCTAGTGGCAGGGGCTGAACCAATCTCTGCTCCCAGTCTACTGCTACCAAAGAGCTGGGATACATAAGAAGCACAAACAAATCAAAGTTCCTTTAACCAGCAATAAAAATCTCACTTGCAACTATGAGATTCTGGAAAAGGCAAAACTATGGGGACAGTAAAAAGATCAGTGGTTGCTAGGGGCTAAGGGAGAGGGCGGGATGAATAGATAGAATACAGGGGATTTTCTTAGGGCAGTGACATTACTCTGTGTAACACTATAATGATGGAGACATGTCATCACACATTTGACCAAACCCACTGAATGTACAATACCAAGTATGCAACCTAATGCAAACTATGGACTCTGGGTTATAATGATGTGTCAATGTTGGCTCATTGGTTATAACAAATGAACCACTCTGGTGGGGAATGTTGATAATGGGGGAGGCTGTGCATGTGTGAGGACCAGGGGCATATGGGAAAGATCCATACCCTCTGCTCAGTTTTGCTGTGAACCTCAAACTTCTCTAAGAAATGAAGCCTATTTTTAAAAACCTAAGCACACAAATAATACTCTCCTTACTCCTAATGCTCTTTCCACAGGCTTCACGTGTCTTATGCTTTCAAGTCTAGGAGACCAAACCTGTCTTGTGTACACAGGACATCCCCCACAAATGTCTTCCAATTCTAGTGACTTTAGACATATTACTTCAAAAAAATATTTCAGTGCCTCAGTTTTCCTATATTACACACAGGCCTCATAGCAGTCCTTACTTTAAATAGTTAGCCATGCATGTTCACTGAGAAAATACAACTCCAGAGCTAATAAGAGTGTCTGACACATAATAAACATTCAATCCTTGTTAGCTATTATTACTGCCACAACTGTTATTAATATGCGTGAAAAGCTGAGCATCTGGCACAGTTATGTTATACATGGACAAGGCAGACATGTGGTCTATAAAAGCAGTACTACTCTAGGGAGGATAAATGCTAAGCTACCCTAAATATCCATCTTGAGGCAACAGTTAAAGAAATGCATAAAAATCACAGACACGTCATTGCTCTTCTAACTCCTTGTATGTAATTCTGTGATTTCAATGCCCTAGTGGAGAGCAAGGGCTGGCATTCTGAGAGAGTACCAATTGTCCTTTTTTACAGTCAAGAGATTATTAATTGGGTTTACAAAGGTGGCTCTGCCAATGGTTCTCAACCTTCCTAATGCCGCGACCCTTTAATACAGTTCCTCATGTTGTGGTGACCCCCAACCATAAAATTATTTTTGTTGCTACTTCATAACTGTAATTTTGCTACTGTTATGAATCATAATGTAAATATCTGATATGCAGGATGTATTTTCAGGGGTCGCAACCCACAGGTTGAGAACTGCTGCTAGAGGCGGAAGCATCTCTGCACACACATACTTATGTCTTTTTAAAAGAATCTCAATTACAAACATTATTGTTTATTAGCTACAATGGTATTTTGAGAGTGCTGGATCATATGTAAGGGAAGAAAATTTCATCAGATTTTTACAACTGAGCTAATTATTCATAATTGGTTTATCACCCTATTATCTGACTTGAATATTGGCCGGGGGGGGGGGGGTGTTTAAAATATTACTTGCATCTTAAGTAATGAAAACCAAGATTTTTTTCTCTCACCTATTAGCGTGTTATTACTCAATAGTCATAAAGCCCTAAGAAAATGTCTTAAAGGGATTTTAAATCAACATTATTTTAAACAGAAATTAATTTGATTCATGTATTTTAGCCAGGAGTAGACAACAAGTGTCCTAAGTTAGAAGACCTAGTGGGGGACATTAGTTATTCAGAAAATATTTCCTCTCTTCTCTACTCCCACCTTCGTGAGTGGGGTATACTTCTTTGCCCACTGATATTTTGTGTAAATGATGAAATATTAATGGTACTGACTTTGGCATATCTGAATTGCCAGCATCACTACTCTTAACCTTGGGGGCCATTTGTACATAAGCACTACATTACAGGACAGTCTAGTAAATGATAAACTACTAAGTGACTACTGGGCAGGGGGAGTATACATTGTGGATACATGAGACAAAGGGATGATTCATGCCCCAGGCAGGACAGAGAAGGACCGAGAGGCACAGACCAAGAATTAATCACGCTACTCTGAACGGCATGCAATTTAAAACTTATAAATTGTTTATTTCTGGAATTTCCCATTTAATATTTTCGAGCCTCAGTTGGCCACAGGTAACTGAAATGCAGAAAACACTGTGGACAAGGAGGATTGCTGTATTTTACATTTTTGAGTGGTTATCAAGATTTTTGGCTATTTCTTATTTTCATGTTATAGCATTGGCCGTATCTATGACATTTCATATCAAGTCCTCGGGTCAGCGAAGGACCTATAGGGAAAAAGCTGTCCCCATGCCTATATTACTGCCAACTGGTGTGAGAATAACTTCTCCCAAGCCAGGACTTGCCATTACATGACTTTTAATTGCTTCTTGTTTGGGAACATTTCCTACCTCACCCTCCACCCTCACCCCTGAATTTTACAGTGCCTTTCTTTTTAAACTCCTGGATAATACTGTGTCATTCAATAGCTGTTAAAAGCCTGTTTTGCTGGAAGCATTTAAGAAGTGATTGAAAGTATCAGACATGGAATCTACATGTTATTTTGGGGCCAAACTACTTAATGCAAAGTGATATTTGCGGTTTGATGTATTTTACTAAATACAGAGATCAGATCCTCTCTTCTTCTCTGAAATGTTCTTTATAAACTAATTGTCCATAAAGAACAACATAGGGAACGTAGTCAATAATATTATATGGCATCATGTATGGTGCCAGGTGGGTAGTGGGAATATCAGGGGACCACTTTGTAAAGTATATAATTGTCTAACCACTATACTGTATTCCTGAAACCAATACAAAATAATGTTAAATGTAATCTGGAATTGAAAAATAAAATGTAAAGTTCTTTGCAAACAACAACAACAAAAAAGAGGTTGAGTCAAGAAATAATGTTCAGTAGAAGAAGGTCAGGGAGAAATCACAATTCAGATCCAGCAGTAGGATCTTCCGCGATGTGCACTGGAAAAGGGAGGACTGACCAGAAGCCCAGGGAGAGCTGGGCCACTCCACCTCTCCACTAACTGGGGGCGTCCTGCGACATCCTGACCTCAGGCCCTCACCTTACAAAGGGGAGAGCAGGACTAGACCGCCCTGGAGCTTCTCCTAGTTCCTCCTCCCATCTCTTGATGGCTCTTTCATGTCCTTCAGTCAAATGTCATCTCTTTAGTGGGGCCTTCCTTGATTATATTTACCATTTAAAACTGTAAATCACCTCCTTTCCTGGCACTGCCTGAACCCATTTCTTGCTCTACTTTCCTCCAAGTACTCTTCACCACCCAGTACTATTGCTGGTCACAGAGCCAGCTCGTACCATCCCTTTGGACAACAGCCTGACAGAAGAGTTCAAAATTACAGCCTTAAGTACTTACTGATTCTTTAACCTTACATCCGGTAACATCGCTCAGATATACTTGCATACATGCAATGTGTATTGTATGTGCCTACCTACAGGTTTTTAATATTTATAATAGCCAAACACTAGAAACAACCCAAATGTCCATACGTGGGGAACAGGTTAAATCCATGCCATGGGAAACAGTGCAGCTGTAAGAGAAGAGGGAAGCTCACAGGCCTCCTCTGCATGGGAAGCCCTAGGACGCATTAGTGAGAAAAGCAAGGCCAAAACTGTTTAATAATTGAAACATAAAAATATACTTTTATAATTTCTTTCATTTACGTAAAGAAAAGGAACATAAGCCCTAACCGGTTTGGCTCAGTGGATAGAGCGTTGGCCTGTGGACTCAAGGGTCCCAGGTTCGATTCTGGTCAAGGACATGTACCTTGGTTGCGGGCACATAACCAGTAGGGAGTGTGCAGGAGGCAGCTCATCGATGTTTCTCTCTCATCGATGTTTCTAACTCTCTATCCCTCTCCCTTCCTCTCTGTAAAAAATCAATAAAATATATATATTTTTTAAAAAGAACATAAGAAACTAGTAAAATGGAGTCTGTGGTGGGGCAGTGATGCTGGGGAAGTGGTAGATGGGAGGCTTTGCTTCTCTCAGTATTGTTTGATATCTTGAGTTGCTTAAATGTATTACCTATTCAAAAACTAAGCAAAACATGTCTGATCTATCAATCACACTCCTTGGTATTTACCCAAAGGAATGGAAAACTTCTATCCACACAACAATCTGCAGCTTGATTCATAACCATCCAACCTTGGAACATTCAGGATGTCCTTCAGTAGGTGAGTGAGTGAATAAACATCCAGACAACGGAATATTCAGCTCTAAAAAAAAATCAGCTATCAAGCCATGAGGAGACATGAAGGAAACTGAAATGCATATGACTAAGTGAAAGAAGCCAGTCTGAAAAGGCAACATCCTGCATAAGTCCAATCGTATGACATTCTTAAAAAGGCAAAACTGTGGAGACAGTGAAAAGATCAGTGGTTGCCAGGGGGTGGGGGGAATGAGAAACAAAAAGGTGGAGCACAGAGGATTTTTAGAGCAGGGAAACTACTCTGTGTGATAGTATGATGGTGGATACATGCCATTACACATTTGTACAAATCCATAGACTATACAACACCTAGAATGAATCCTAATGTAAACTATGGACTTTGGGTGATATTGACATGTCAGTGAAGGTCCATCAGTGTAACAAATGTACCACTCTGGTGGGGGTGTTGATATGGTGAGGTTGTCTGTGCATACATGGGGAAAGGCATATATGGGAAATTTCTGTACCTTCCACTTAATTTTGCTATGAACCAAAAATGCTCCAAAAAAATTAAAGTCTATTAAACAAAACAAAACAAAGTATGTCCTCATGGCTCAGATGTTTTGTTTTCCCTCAGACTTTCTAGGGTACTTTGTGGGGGCAGAATAAGGAGGTGAAGGGTTGATGGACCTACCACTGATCCCTTTATCCTTTTGGAATGTGCATCTTCTTCCCTGGAGTATGAGGTCCAGGCTGGGGGAGACAAGGACCCCTGATGGTCTGGTTACTGGGCTGCATGAAAGGACTCATAGATTGGCTTCCTTTGCCTCAATCTAATATATTGTCTTCCCTTGACTCCTCTCAAGCCAACTCAGGAAGCATTTACCACATCTTCTCTCATCCTCAAGTCTCAAGCTTGGCCCATAACATCTTTCTTGTTTATCAGCTCCCATGCCTTACACCATCTGCACATGTTATTCTTCTGGATTCCCCTGACCTATTATGTACCATATATCTGTAGTGACACCTGTACATCATATGAATAACTTAAACATATATGCCCTAATATATATATCTATCAGAACAGTCAGTCACATAAGTAATGTCTGTTTTACTCATCTGTATATATAAAAGGCTAATATGCAAAGTGTCCCCTCGCGAGTTAGACTGTGCGTTCGATTGCTTGCTATGACGTGCGCTGACCACCAGGGGGCAGCATGGAATGAAGGAAGGCCCTGGCCGGCAGTAGGAAGGTGCCCTGATCGGCCCTGATCATTGGCCAGGCCTAGGGATCCTACCCGTGCACGAATTTCGTGCCCTGGGCCTCTAATTAATATAATTCAGGGAAACAAACATTTGTTGAACATCAAAATAGGTATTATGCGCAGTCTCTGATCTCATGCAGTTCTCAATCTGTTAGCTTATTTTCTACTACATCATATTACTTTCCAGGACACATTTGATAAATGCTTTTGTAGGTTGTTGAGGAAGATAAATTCTATTTACACCAAAATCAACAAATTCCTTCATGTTTTCTAGTGCAGAAACTTGGCAGACCAAATGACTACCGATCTTAATTGTTTCTTTCTGCACCCATCTTTATTCACTTAATTTTTTTCACAGTCTCCTTTGTCTTATTTCTTTAGACTTTATAAGTTAGATACTAACCTTCTTTAAGAGCCCAAATTTGGAACATTTACAAAGGGCTGTGTTCTCACTTAGACTCACTAGGGACAATTGGAGCAGTTGGAGGATGATTCTTGCTCAGTTGCAAAAAAGAAGAGATAAAAATTCATCTAAATTGTTAAGTTGCTATAGTCTTTTAGAACACAGAAGTTAGTAAAATTTTTAGTAAAAGTACAGAGAGTCCTTGGGCACTGAAGAAGATAAAAGAATTCTCAGTACACACTCTATACTTTCAGAAGAAAAATATTAAGAATAAAAATAGTTTCCAAATTCAGTCATAATTTATTCTTGATGGTCCCCCAAAAGAGGGGAAGTGGAGAAAAAGAATATACTTGGCCCCAATTACAGAAATTATTCATACTTCTTTTCCCTCATAAAATAATGAACTATTAGATCTTCCATAAAATCCCTTTCAGTAATTTTATGGTGGGTCTGCATTTTATAATACATGTTTTGTAACTAAGAAATAAAAACCCAACAACCAACAAGAGAATCATTTTACAATAATTCATTTCACTGATTTTTATTAAATTTCCAATTGCAAACCTTTCATCCCTCCTATAAAAGTTAAACAGACCAAGTTTGAGATTCTTCTTCTGTTTAATATAATCATTAAAGTTGAAAGTTTCTTGACTGCCACCTCCTGGTGAGCAAAAACCTGACAGTTCATTTTTACAAGTACTGCATTTTTCTCTCAGATTTTCCCGTTTAGATGTTTAAATATTTTACATTTAAAAAGACTGAATGCTGTACAATAGGACATTCAGAACATTTCATCTGTTTAAACTCAAATTCACTGACCATAAGTTGCTAGTTTTTAAAAAAGAAATCAAAATGTGATGTTTTCCTTTTTATAACTGATATTTTCCCTAGTATTATTACAAGACGTCACACAGATTGTCGTACCCTGATTTAAATTTTGTTTTATAGACACAGATGCTAATCTAGCTGATAATGAAGTGAATGCTTACTTCAAGATTAGCCTGTCAAGTCAAATGAATTACAACCCTCATGATGAAAATCTCTTCTGAGGGATATCATTTATTCTATCTTTACAAGTGAAATAAAATGTGAAAATAAAAGACAACTCCACTTATATGTAGAATACACAATGACGAAAGTAACAAGAAATTTTCAAGGTAATATATGAGTTTGAGGGGGAACATTTATATCTTCACCTTTTACATATAGGAAGCATTTAGTCATTTGAGATGAATGAGACATACCTGGCTTAAAATGTGGTAAAGAGTGAACTCCAGGCCAAGTGTCCTCATTTGGCGTTCCAAGAACCTAGTGGGGAGCAGGAAATTGTGGAAACAGACTTATTATTTCCAAAGCACTCAAAATTCTCCAGTACACTGCATATGATGAAACTCTGGATTTTTTTTTTTTCTTTTCCATTATCGTGTGCCAGGAATTTTATTTCAGTAAAACCCAAACCCAGCTAAAGAGCCACCCAAGATGAATGTCTGTGCTTGAACATATGCAGCTGAATGAGGTAAGACAAGTGAAATCGGCTGCATTTTATCAACTCCAAACTTAATAAGTAGGTTTAGAACTCAAACGATAAGCTATCATCTTCATGGAACTGAATAAAGTATGCCCGTGCCCCTCATGATTCTTACATGAGCTTTTGTCCTTCACTCCGGTATCAGATGTCTAGTCATTAAACAGTTCTAAGAATCTGTCATTTCTCATCCCACATCCTCTGTCTGAGCATCGCAGTTTCAAAGAAGCAGGATGGACAGCCTGGGAGGCTCGCTTCTCTACTGGCCATATGCTCATTACAGTTAACATCTTTAATTATGTGATTCATAGGTTCCTCGTCCTAAAATACTGTTCTCCCTGGACTTTTTCCTTTCCTTACCCGCACTTCTACCTTCTTTCCCTGTGTGCTTTTCTATCACCACAATGTTTGATCTGGTTAAAGGAATTAAAGGGCAATTCCAGCTCCCATATAACTGGGCCTGCATTTTTACACTTCATTTGAATTTCCAACTCCACCATCTATGACTATTACACTCCATGGTCATGGTAAGTTACCGACTGAGAAGAGTGGAGTTGAAGGGTTGAGAGCTCAGACTCCGGAGACAGACCCCCTGCACCTCTACTTATTTACTAGTTATAGGACCTTGGGCAAGAAATCACCTCACCGAGCATCAACTTCCTCATTTGTAAACTGGAGGTGGTAAGAGCACCTTCCTCGTCTGTGGTGAGAACAGAACCTGGCCTGCAGCAAGCACTGTGTCCCTATTAGACAGTATTCAGAGCACCCACAGGACATGGGGTCAGGTGAGGGAGGCGCTGGCCATGTGGGTGAACCTAGACCGCCTACTTTTTTACACAGGAATCTTTGCCACATGCTCTAACCCCAACTATCATGAACCAGCACAAAGAGTCAAAGAGGTTAAAAATGGCAAGAGATAAAGCCAGAAGCTGGCAAAACAAGAGGAATTTGAGATTCCAGGTCTCCAATTCGTCTCCTGCCTACAACTCCTGGGACAATGGGCACAGGAAATACAAACTTGGCAGCTAGTGGCCAAAGGAAACGAAGTATTAAACATCAATTTTGGGCCCTGCCAGTGTGGCTCAGTGGTTGAGTGTCAACCCATGAACCAGGAGGTCACCGACCAGTCAGAGCACATGCCCAGGTTGGTGGCTGGAACCTCAGTAGGGGGTGCAGGAGGCAGCCAATCAATGTTTATATTTCTCTATCCTTCCTCTCTAAAAAAAAATCAATTAAAAAAAGTCAATTTTGCTTCTTATAAAAGCCTTTTTGGGAGACAATTTGGCTGAAATATATGGTTAGAGATGATAGGGTACTTGTGCAGTAGGAAAAGTGGGTGTGTGTTGTCTCTGGTATCAGAATTTCATTTATATTAATCAATTAAGAAATTCTACCACCAAGATACTTTTAAGTTAGAAAGAAAAACTGGTATTCTCTAAAAGCCAAAAATAGTCTTTTACAAATAAAACAGTGCACATACAAACATTGTAGCCCGCGTGCCATCAACATTTAAAACATGGTTACCACATCTGTAAATAAGCATCTCCGGCCCATTTTAATCTTAAAACAACATGCTTTGATATGCTAAAAACTCTTGTACATATTCATTTAAGCAGCTTCACCCTAGCCCTGTGCTGTGGCTTGCACATCTCTCTGCTCCTTTACTAGTTCATCTCTTCACTGGACTAGTATTTACTGTTTGTCACAGAAGACAGCTGGATGAGACTGGGCTCTGCCTTGAGGTGCTCCTACTCTGGTGAGGCAGATGAACAAAGGCACCGATGACCTACCTTCAGCATAAGTGCTCTCTGAGAGGGAGAGGGAGGTGAGAGCCCAAAGAGGGGATTGCGTGGGCCTACCTGAGGGCGGGGAGAAAAGCTACATTGGAGAGGATCAGTTAGTGGGAGAAGGAACACTGACTGACAGTTGGCCAAGTAAAGAAAGGGAGGGAATGTAGGAAAGTATTCTGGTTAAAAAGAAAAGATTATGTCAAAATACTTTCTCTAAAATACCCATGTTGCTCAGGCCCTGGAACAACATGGGTATTTGGAGAAAGTACATTCTTCTGGAATGTCCTGCCCCTAATTGGTCAGGTTAACTCCTATCTCCAATTCTAGCTTCAGCTCATGCTTCATCTTTTCCTGAAAGACGTCTGGATTCTCTGGTCCAAGTTGCATGGGGTGATCTTTGTGATCTCCGAGGGCGTTTTGCAGACTTCTGTAAGACATACCTACTGCCTCATAATTGTTAGATTAACTATCTGTCTTCTCATTGGACCCTGGACTGCAGAGTGGAGACCACAGTGTTTGTCTTTGGATCCATAGTGCCTACCGTGTCCCATACACTCAGTAAATATCAACTGACAGACTGAATGAATGAATGATGTGTCTAATAACAGTGTGAAGGATGCCAGGGAGGCTAGGGCCAGAACCAAATTCAAGGAAACTAAATTTTATCTGTTTCAGGTTTTCCCACTACAGATGATTCATTGGTGGATTGCAAATTTTCATTTAAGAGTACTGACATCAGCATTTTTCAAAAGAGAAAATTACATAGAAAATATCAGAGGGCAACATACATGGTAAAAATACATAATGTTTTATGAAATCTCAGTTCAGGTTTTGTGTGTGTGTGTGTGTGTGTGTGTGCATTCATTTGTGAGTCATGATGTAAAATGCATTGCTTTCAGTTTAGGAGCCATTCTATGGGGAACAAGAAGTTATTAGCTGAAATAACAGGTGATAAAGCAAGTTTGGGGGCTGAGGGCAATGAGTTAAGTTCTGGGCCTGTTAAACGTTAGAAATGCCTACCCATCAAGATAGGGGATGTGTAGAGGGCAGTCAGAAACATCGACATGGATCATAGCAGAGGGAAAAGATCCAGAAAGACATTTGGAACTCTTCAGCCTACGTGGTAGGAGAAAGCAAATGCCAAACCACAGCCACAGAATGGTCTTCCCTATAGTCACAAGTATACAGTTCCCAGAAGACTGTGAATTCCGGGACTTTCAGTATCTGCTAGGAAAACAAGGGGTGCTCTCACCTTATCAGTAAAGGTTTACACTGCCTGACCCTGGTCAACCAGGATCGAATGCCCTGGAATTTACTCTTCCAGGCCTGTCTGTGTGCTGACAGGAACGGGTTTAAACCTCACCCGTCATGACAGCCTCTCTGAGGGGCAGAGGAAAACAAGAAAAAGGAAACGAGGCTTTCTGCTAAAGCGTTTACAAATTCTAAAGTTCTAGTGCTCAGAGTTCAAGAACTCTTGTTGGTCAGAAACATTGACTTCTCTTCTAAATTACCAATCGTTTCACTAATTCTCACATTTACTAGTCTTTGCCCTGAGGCTGCTAAAAGTGAGTCCCTGGGCTTTCCCCTACGAACACCCATGGTTTAAGCAGAACAAGGAATGCTTATGGTTCTTCCCGGATCAGGGTCAGGAAGTCTCTGACAGAGGGATTCTGACCCAGCAGACACAGATACAACTGGCTCACATGGGATGCCCTGATGAAGTGATGGGGAACATGCCCATGCCCTCTCTAGTTCTGTGTTTTATGAGAGGGGCACTCTATAGCAGTGCTGATGATTCCAAACCAACTTAGTTATGAATCTAAGGAAATGGAGAACATCCGAATAACTTCTATAACTTTTCAACAGAATCTCTGAGAGTCCACACATACATCTCTAAGATAATGATGGCTTCACAGAACCAGAATTTTTCTGGTTCCTCGGTGAGAAGTCCTTAATGAAATGTGAAGAGGCTCAGCAGAGCTGGATTGGCCATCACACACTCTGCTCTGGAATGGATAGTATAGAATTCAAAAGTGGCCAGAGAGAAAGCAGAACTTCCTAACTCTTACCCTGCTTGCGTGCTCTTGATCTAGAAAAAGAATTATCAAGTGGAGCTGGAATCCAAAACCAGGTTGGTTTAACTAGAAAGACTACGCCCTTCAGAGCTGTCCAGTGTGTTCCCAGACCAAATGGAGAAATGAGGCTCAGATGGTATTAAATGATTCACAGCCAACTGACCAATTCTAGAGGCAGGTTTTGGATATGAGAAACTAGGCTTTTTCATTCTCTCTCTTCCTCCAACCACACACACACACACACACACACACACACACACTATATATATATATATATATATATATATATATATATATATATATATCTTCAACGACTTAAAGGAAGATATAAGAAAATGTCTTGTATTCTCCAATGACACAAAATAGAAGAGATGTATAATATTCTGATGGCTGAGTTAGGATTAAAAAATATTTAATCAGGTTGGAACAATTTCCTGAACATAACACAGAAAAACTTAATGCCAATAAACAAAGTCCAGCACTTAGGTTCTATTAATTAATGATTCAAGATGGGAAGACTTTGCTGGCAACAATTTGTGTAAAAAAAGACTCATGGCTTTTAGCTGAGTACAGATTCTATGAGACCACCCAGTGGAAATCAAAGGAGGTTGAGGGGGACTGACTTTAAGCTGGCCCGCCTCCTCGTGTTCATACGCTTCCCCCTGAGTGTGGATGAGACTGGGGACTTGCTCCCAATCAACACAATATGGCAAAGTGACAAGCTGTCACTTGCATGATTATATTGTGTAAGACGCTCACTCCCATTTTGCTAGGAGACTCTCCCTTGCTGGCTTCGAGGAAGCGAGCTGTTATGTAGTTAGAACACAGATAAGGGAATGAAGGTGGTCTCAGCCAACAGCCAACAGAAAGTGAATGCTGCCACCACCCCCAGGAGCCTGGAAGTGATCCCTCCCCAGCTGACCCTCACATAGGACTGCAGGCCCAGTTGACACCTTGACTGCAGCCCTGCAGGACCCTAAAGCAGGACACCCAGCTCAGCAGGCCTGGGCTCCTAATCCCCAGGAATTGTGAGCTGATAAACATGTGTTGTCATTGAGTTTGTAGTAATATGGTTATGCAGCAATAAGCAACTAACACAGATTTACTCACTGAGTCATATCATATACCAGGTGCTGCCTGTAAAGGGGGACAAAAATAAACAGGCAGTCTTTCATGGGATGTACCCAGAAAGGTCATGGTGGACCCATGTCCCACGAGGTGGACTGAAAGTGTGGACTCTCAATGAGATTGGGACAACGCCTGGAATAAACCAACGACTGTAGTGTCCATGGGGGCCTGACTTAAGCTGTGCTGGGTCAGACAGGAAACAAGGGCAATGGGTGAGACATTAGTATGCAACAAAAAAGGATATCTTAATGACAAGAGCTGTATAAAATGGGACAGACAGCCTTTGAGGTTTAATTGGAACTAAGGGTTGAACGGCACCACCTTTTACATTCAAATACAATAAGAATCAAATCCTGCCTCCATAGACACAGGGTCATGTGCAGAAAAATTCTGATGAAATACTACAACAAACAGTTTGGGCGATAAGATAAGGTCATGCATTTACATCTGCCTTTGCTTTTATTCATCCTACTTAGGGTAGGTAGGGAGAAGTGAGTTGATGAGGAAAAGGGTGTGACTAAATGAGGGAGGGTAGAGAAGGTATGGAAGAAAGCTTTCCTTCCCCATTTTCTATCCAAAGTAAGTATCAATGCTCATTATTTTGCATAGAACCAGCAAAATCAACAGCAGATATCAAAATATTTTCTAGTAGCAAGATAAGCAAAATATATGCATGCAGGTAGTGTGTGTCTAAATCCTCTTTTCCATCATTCCCTAAGGCTTAAGCTAAAGGGCCACTAGATGAGGGACTAGACTGTTTGAACTGTTCATTTTTGGCAATGGCCCATGGCATACAGGCTGGATGCAGGATTAGGAAAGGCGCTTTAAAATGTTGATTTGGGGTTGTGTTTCCCACAGCAGCCAAACCTGTAGTGAGAGTCTGCAGAGCGGGGAGCTTTACCTAAGAAAGGCCAGCAGAGGGAGCTGCTGGACTGAGAAAATGAAAAGCTGCTGGGGCTTCAGAAAACTACTTGAATATTTAATCAGCTGGATTAAAGGAGATGGTGTTTCCAAAATATTGTGCAGAGTTTTCAACACGGCAAAGGTTTAGATGAGAGGTAACCTAAATAGTAAAGGACAGCTCTTAGAGTTTTATTTTAAGTGAGTTCAATCCACCTGCTACAAGGCAAAGGCCAGGCTCAGTGATACATGGCTGCACATGGGAATCACCTGAGAAGTATAAAAAAATTTATATATATATATATATATATATATATATATATATATATATATATAGCGAGAGAGAGAGGGAGAGAGAGAGACTGGGACACATCCCAAACATTCTGATTTAATTGGCCGAGCTGCAGCCTTGGTGTGTGGAATTTTCTAAACCTCCCCAGTGACTCTAAGTGTCTGATAAGGTTGGAACCACTGACTAGCCCAGTGTACCTGGGCAATCTCTCAGAGGCCCTCGGTTTAGTTAGGTGGTTTATACTTTTTTTTTTTTTCAAAAAGCCTTTGGCCTGGATGCAGAGGGCAACAAAAGACTTTCAGTAGATGAATGAACAAAACAAGCAGTTGACTATTAGAGAAATCAGAAAATGCTCTTAACTGGAAAATTCTATAGCTCATTTAAAATGTTTTCTTCCAACTAAATTTTCATTCCTGCCCCCCATCTCTCTTTTCACCTACTGTTTCTATTCCCTGCTTCCCTAAGCCCTGACTCCCTCACCGATTTCACTCCCATCGCAACAGCGACTCTTCTTCTCACTGAGTGACGTTATTGTGACAGGGCTTCAGACTGTCTGTCCCCAAGAGTGTGCCTTGGGAGCCGAGGCGATGGAAATACACACGCAACCAGCTCAGGAGCCCAGGGTGGAGGTTGCAGAGGCTGGATGGGGGCGATGTTGCCAACTGAATGCAGCAGAACTAGGCTGATTGCCTGAAGCAACTCCACAAAATGCAGAAAAACAAAGCCAGGGAGAGAGATGTGGAGGCAGGAGCAGGAGATGCCAGAGCCTTGCTGCTCAAAGTGTGGTCCCTGAACCCCCAGCGGCATCACCGGGAAAAGAGGCCCAGACCCCTCTCCCGACCCCGATGAATGAGAACCTGTAATTCTGCATGAACCCCGGGTGATGCCTGTGCACACTGAGGTTTGAGAAGCACTGCTTCAAAAAATTCATTCTAACTGGATTTTTTAACCCAAAAGGTACAAGCAGTAGCAAGGAAATTAGGGCCACCTTCGTCTTTTTTTTTTAAATAGCATTTGGAAAGGGGAAATTGTGGGCAATTTCAAGTTCAGTGATGTGGGTAGCTGGTGTCAGGAGCTACTATGGATGGTTGCATGGAGGACGGGCTCAGGGTCTGTGAGTCAGAGCTCACCTACCAGCACCTGCTTTCCTGTCCTTTAACAGCCTTATACCCCAAGAGTCTCCACGTCAAGGGGCTCCCAATCACTTTTGAAAACTGGCAGGATGCGAATAATGATAATTTTAAAAACACTGATGCTCTGTACTTCAGCTGCAAACTTGAGGCCAATTAAAAATCTACGACAACCATGGTATGTGTCATACATGACACATAACGCATACCCAAATTGATCACTATTTTCTTTTTCTTGAATGAAAGTAGTTTCCCTATTTACTGAGCAATGACTGTGTGCAAGCTCATTGATTATTGGGAGACATGAAAATGCAAAACTAGAACTTTTGCCCTAAAAGAATGTAGTATTGTAAATATTCATTTTTATGACATTAAAATTTAAAATGACAGCGCTATTGAACTGATTCTTCACACTATGAAACTTGGTGTTTTAGAAAATTTTATTACCTTCAAAAACATGTTAATGGGAATGTATTAGTTTCCTGTGGGTGCTGTAACAAATGACCACAAACGTGGCAGCTTAAAAAGACAGAAATTTAATTCTCTCCAAGAAGTTCTGGAGTCAGAGGCTGGAAATCCATTTCCTTGAGCTGAAATCAAGATGTCAGCAGGGTCACTCCCTCTGCCTGCTTCTTCCAGCTTCTGGCGCTGAGGGCGTTCCTTGGTTTGTGGCCGTATCACTCCAATTTCTGCCTCTCCCTTCACACTCCTTTTCCTCTTCGGTATCAAATCTCCTTCTACTCTCTCTTTTAAGGACAGTAATGACTGCATTTAGGGCCCACCTGGATAAGCTAGGACAGTGGTCGGCAAACTGCGGCTCACGAGCCACATGCGGCCCTTTGGCCCCTTGAGTGTGGCTCTTCCACAAAATACCGACTTCTGCGCATGGGCCATGAAGTTTCAATCGCACTGTAAGTGCACGCCCGCATGTGGTATTTTGTGGAAGAGCCACACTCAAGGGGCCAAAGAGCCGCATGTGGCTCGTGAGCTGCAGTTTGCTGACCACTGAGCTAGGATAATCTCCTCATTTAAATATCCTTAACTTAATTCCATCTGCAAAAAAATCATTTTCTGCCGAAACCGGTTTGGCTCAGTGGATAGAGCGTCGGCTTGCGGACTGAGAGGTCCCGGGTTCGGTTCCGGTCAAGGGCATGTACCTGGGTTTCGGTCACATCCCCAGTGGGAGATGTGCAGGAGGCAGCTGATCGATGTTTCTCTCTCATCGATGTTTCTAACTCTCTATCTCTCTCCCTTCCTCTCTGTAAAAAATCAATAAAATATATTTTTTAAAAAATCATTTTCCAAATAAGGTAAAATAAGGCCCAGGAATAAGGGTCTGCTATCTTTGAGTGTTCTTTACTCAGCCTACTACAGAGTAAAATTACCATTTATAAGAGATTATTTCTAAATGATACTCAAAATGGATTATTTATACATAGAAAACAGGAAGTAAATAGAAAAAGCTGTGGAAACATGTCTTGCAGCAATAATAACTTCACATAAGCTGTTTTACTGTTGGCAACTTTACATCTATTATTTCATGAGTTGTCATCAACCCAATTAGATAGGACAATATGGGCTACTCTGCAGATGAGAAAACTGTAATGCAAAGAGGGTACCTGCCTAGGTCTCCTAGAAGAGAACAGAACCAGAACAGAATCTGGATTTAAATGTTTTTGTTTGTTTTTCCGTTAGAGATGACAGTTAATATTACAATAGTCTGAGGTGTGAAGCATAGTAGTTAAACATCTATATAACTTATGAAGTGTTCTCAGTGATGTCTGGTAACCCCTACACCATATATAGTTACTACAATATTACTGACTATATCCCTATGCTGTACTTTATATCCCCTTGGCTATTTTAACTACCAATTTTTACTTCTTAATCCCTTCACGTTTTTCACTCAGCCCCCCAACCTCAATTCCACCTGTCAATCATCAGTCTGTTCTCTGTATCTATGAGTTTGTGGTTTTTTTAGATTCCACATATGAATGAAATAATATGGTATTTGTATTTCTCTGACTTGTTTCACTTAGCATAATACCCTCAAGGTTCATCCATGTTGTCACAAATGAAAGGATTTCTTTCTTTTTTATGGCCAAGTGATATTCTGTTGAATTTATGTTCCACCTCTTCTTTATCCTATTGCCTATTGAGGGACACTTTGGTTACTTCCTCTTGGCTAGTCTAAGTAATGCTGCAATGAACATAGGGATGCATATGTCTTTTCCAATGAGTGTTTTGGATTTCTTTGGGTAAATACCCAGAAATGGGATTGCTGGGTCATATAGTTCCATTTTTAGTTTTTTTGGGGGAATCTCCATACTATTTTCCATAGTGGCTGCACCAATTTGCAGTCCCACCAACAGTGCATGAAGGTTCCCTTTTCTCCACATCCTCATCAGCATGTTGTTTGTTGATTTTTTGATGATACCCATTCTGACAGATGTGAGGTGTTATCTCTTTGCGGTTTTAATTTGCATTTCTCTAATGACTGGTGATGTTGAACACCTTTTCACATATCTGGCCATCTGTATGTCTTCTTGGAGAAATGTCTATTCAGGTCCTCTTTCCATTTTTAATCAGGTTGTTTGTCTTTTGGTGTTAATTTGTATGAGTTCTTTATTCAATTTGGAAATTAATCCCTTATCAGATGTATCATTGGAGAATATCTTCTTCCATTCAGTAGGTTGTCTTTACATTTTGTTCATGGTTTCTTTCACTGTGCAAAAGCTTTTTAGTTTGAGGTAGTCCCATTTGTTTATTTTTTCTTTTGTTTCCCTTTTTTGCCCGAGGAGATGTACCAGAAAAGATATTTGCTAAGAGTGATCAGAGAGTTTATATTGTCTATGCTTTCTTCTAGGAGTTTTATGGTTTCAGGTCTTAAATTTAAGTCTTTAATCCATTTTGAGTTTATTCTTACATATAATGTAAAATAGTGGTCTAGTTTCATTGTATGCATGTATCTGTCCAGTTTTCCCAACACCATTTATTGAAGAGACTGTCTTTACCCCACTGTATATTTTTTCTCCTTTGTCATAAATTCACTGACCACATAGGCATGAGTTTATTTCTAGGCTCTCTATTCTGTTTCATTGATCTATAGAACAAAACCTGTCACTCAGGCGCTGCTGCAACATTATTAATAGGACTCTTAATTCATCTCAGTTGACTCCTAAAGCAACTTACGTATGCAAGACCAGCAGAGACTGACAGACTGAAGCTGAGTGGTCAGCCAGGCGACCTCACCAGCTAAGTGACGCCTTTCCTCCTGGCTGGTGCTGCCCTGCTTCTGCTGACCTACAGGACATTTTAGATTGGTTTCAAAGTCAAGGAGGGGCACACTCCTATATTGCTATTTACTAAGAAAGCCTATCTTGTCATTCACTCTTACTCGATCCTGACAGTCATAAAATGTGTATCCTTCAGACTAAAGGGGGAAAAATATTATTATTTTTCTACCTGTGGACCTAGTACACAGAATTTTGGTTTAAGTAACATAACAAGCACCCATGAGCTCACCACCTCAGACAAGAGCTGGGTCATTTAACTTTTAACCACCACCAGTGAGCTCCATCCTGCTCACTATATAATCATGCTCATTATTCTCTTTCCTTTTTATATAATTTCATTGTCCTTGTAAAGATTACAAAATGTGTTTTCTTTTCAATTTTATAGACAAAGTATAAAGCTGTAGCTAATCTTTGAGGATTTTTTAAAACATATATTGCTAAGATTCATCCAAACCCTTGTGTAACAATTATGTGAATGGAATAGTACTATTCATCAACTCCTCTTACTGATAGCCATTTGTGTTTTAATAAGTTTCTGCCCAGGATTCAAGAAGGAAAATTGCATTATATAAAAATGGCAAGTTGAAACTCATCAGACATCTTATTATCACTTTACGGCTATAAAATTCCATAATGAAAAAATAAGATTGGCTCCTAACATGGAGTTACGTTCCAACAGTTTGAGAGCTGTTTGGGACTCACAATACATTTTCCCAAAGCAACGATTTTCTACGTGATGGTTAGTCCCCAGGCTGATGCACAGAAGGCTGTTAAATCCACAACGAACCAGAAAGCCATACAGAGCCAAGCCAGCTCGTACAGCAGCATGTCCGATAAAAGTGCAGCCACCATGGAAATCCCAACACTCTCCCAGTGGAGGTGCCAGGGAGTGGACAGGGCTCCTGTCCCCAAGACGCAGGAAGCTCTAGCCTGGGGCAGCCACTCCAGCCCAGAAAGGGGGGCGGGGGCGGCAGGCTGGCCTGAGGCATCCTAGCCCAGGGGAGACAGGCATGGGCCTAAGGTCAGGAACGCAGAGGGAGCAGAGACTTGGAAGAAGTGACAAGAGCTGGCTAGAAGGGGGGTGAGGAATGGTCACAAAGTGAGTCATTTTCTCTGCATTCTTGGCACTGGTTACAGGGCAATGCTACAGCAAAGGGGGAGGGTCTGGAAGCTGCCTAGCAAGGTGTCAGGCTGCATTTTCTTTCTACTATTCACAGCCTTTTACCTCTTCTTTTAAGGAGGCACCTACTTGCACTTAGGATGGGGCACTGGGGGGCTAGAAAGGGGGCTCCTAGAAGAAGTGGAGAGTCCCCACCCCTGTGTTGTGTCTGCAGTGGTGGAGGAGGGAGAACAGGACAGAGTAAGGGCTGTGCCTATACTGGGAGTGGTATGTAGGTCAGGGCCTGCCTACGAAAGGAAATCCATACATTTACCTATTCTATAAAAGATGCTATTATTTTTAGAGCTTTGAATGGAGTATGCAGGAATGTGTGAATTACAACTAAATCTCTGGTAAGTTTACTAGCAGAAAGGCTGTTTAAAAATTTAGGTCAAGAGAGTTCTATAGCATGTGCTGCATTGGCAATATTTTATTATAGTTTTTGCAACCGTGTATATACTATTTGGATAGATACAATTACAGCTACAAGATATGTGTATATTATTGCCTATTTATTCATTTATGCATAAAAATTACTGCAAACCTCTTATTGATAAGGACTCTGCTCCAGATGCCAGGATGCCATCTCCCATTTACCACATCATATTTTGTTGTTGTTAATATATTTTTATTGATTTCAGAGAGGAAGGGAGAGTGAGAGAGGGATAGAAACATCAATGATGACAGAGAATCATTGATTGGCTGCCTCCTGCATGCCCCCTACTGGGGATCGAGCCTGCAACCTGGGCATGTGCCCTTGACCGGGATTGAACCCGGGATCCTATCCACTGAGCCAAACCAGCTAGAGCTACCACTACATTTTTATGACATTAAAATTTAAAATGACAGAGCTATTGAACTCATTCATCAAACTATGAAACTTTGTGTTTTAGAAAATGATATTACTTTTAAAAACATGTTAATGGGAATGTATTAGTTTCTTGTGGGTGCTGTAACAAATAACCACAAACTTGGTGGCTTCAAAGGACAGACATTTAATTGTCTCAAAGAAGAGTCAGAAGTTGGAAATCAGTTTTATTGGGCTGAAATCAAGATCTCAGCAGGGTCACCTGATAAAGGGTAACTTTTATGATAACCTTTCTGTCCAGTGGCCCCATTGGCCTTCTCCTGGCCCAGAGCAGCCCCTCACTCTCAATGCAGCACTCTCTTAGCAACTGACACCCAACACCACAGTCTCTCACCTACACACGGACTATTCATTTCTAACCAATTCAGTGGGTTCCGAACTGGTACTTAGAATACCACTGCCAATATTTGGTATTTACAATCCAAAATGAATAAATAAGTTAAAAATGATGTCTTCTCTCAGGAAGAATGGCTGCTATTCAGGTCCTCACAACGTTGGGTGCTCCTGTCAGCCACCAGCGCAATGAGCTGGAGTCGAGCAGTTCACTACGGGTTCATCATCAGGTCACAGTGAGTTCGGGATAACTTTCAATTGCTGTTATTCTTGATTTTAAATGCTAAACTGGGGCTCATTTAGCTTCATCAGCACCAGTTTAGATTATTCTGAGTAATCCGGTTAACTTCACGTTATATTTTAATGCATTTCTGAATCAATGGCATATTTGGCCAATTATTTTCCATAACTAGAAATTATTACAGTTCTGCACTGTGGGTTATATATGAGTCAGCTAAGAGACTAATGCAAAAGCAAATGTATTCAGAAATCTTCCTTACTCCTTAACCAATTTTTGTTTTGTTTTTTTCAAAACACTTCTATATATGGACTGAATGTTTGGGTCTCTCCCTCCCCAAAACTCATTATGTTAAGACCCTAAACCCCAATGTGATGGTATTTGGAGATGGGGTCTAAGGAAATAATTAGAATTAAATTAAGTCAGGAGTGTGGGTCCTTATGATGGGATTAACATCTTTATGTAAAAAGGAGACCTGGGATCTCTCTGAGCACATGCTCCAGGGAAAGTCATGTGAAGACACGGCCAGGAAAAGAGCCCTCACTAAAACATTGACCATGCGGACCCTGGATCTCCAGCCTCCAGAACTGTGGGAAATAAGTGTGTGTTATTAAAGCCCCTCAGTCTATGATATTCCATTATAGCAGCCGGTACCGATGGAGACACTGTGTGCTGTCATCTCCACTGCTAAATAGGGTTGGTAGGCGGAGAGATCTGGGGCCGGCAGGAGTGTCCAGAGGAAAAGAGAATGAGAGCCTGCCCTGGAGGAGCTCCAGACGGGAAACACACACACTCTAACTTATCCTGTGTCACGATAGTTTGGACAAGGAGTTCTAGAATGTTCAGAGGGGCTGGGACAAGGGGCTTCAGTATGTATGAATATGAACTGTGATATAATGAATTACAAGCCCTAAGTGGGGATCTCTGAGTTATATAGAGATATACAAATGATGTCTGAAACGGGCTGAGTGACTTGCAAGGTTCACACAGCTAATGGTGACTGGCAGGGGGTGGGGAGAAAGGATGCTCCCTGGACTCCAAAGAACTAATGGGTTCCCATTAGATTATACCGTAAACACCACTGAAACACACATGTTGACCTTTGGCCGTGAACTTTACCTCAGGTGAAGGACAAAATGAAGACAATCAGAGAAATTCGGGGTAGGGCCAACAATGGGTATCTCTTCCTAGTCTCCATCATACTTCTATAAGACCATCCTGTTTTGTTATTCCTTGAGAAGTAGCTTTCACTCTATACTATTAACATATCACAAAACATTGCCTGGATGGTTTATTATTTTCAGTAAAGGATAAAGTTTCCTAAAAGTTAGGAATCTAAACAGTGACACAGTGTGGCCTTCTTACACAGTTGAAGCTGTCGCAGCTGCTCTTTCTCTGATCTCTCAAGAAGGCAACATCTCGTCATCCCCTCTCCGCTGGCCCCATTCCTCCACGGACCAGTCAGTCACAGAGGGCAAGGACAGCCTTACAAGACTGCCTGGCAACAGACAGGAGCAAAGGGCCATTCCAACCAAGGTGCAAAGTCTTCTAATGATCACATTCACTAAAGAGGCAGGTAACTCAGTCCTTTCAAAGAGCTCACTGATTTTTTAAATATTAAGCCACTGCTGTCTTACGGTTTCTTATAATTAAAATAAGCTCCTACTACAACAAGTTGAGGAATGGAGATTAGGGCAGGTAGGCATTTTTGAAAAATACAAAATTAGGACTTTGGCCAATGGCATTGCTGCCTAAGAGCACTGGGAACTCGTATTCTTAGTAGATGTGAAATTAAATTCACAAAAGGAGGAAAATGCTCATCGCCACTCTTATTTTCCTTATGTTGCATTAGAGGCACTGCACAGGCAGTTGGCTCAGAGTCAATGTTCAAGATTGTCCTCCGTAGATGCATTTACAGACGACTCTGTCATTTACAAATAGAGCCACTTGTGTCTTTCTTTCTCCTACCAGCCTTGTCAGCAGCTTCCCTATGATCAAGTCATGCACAGTCCTTTCAAGTACCGGACTTGAGCCAACAACAATCACCATAATTTTCAGCACTTTCTCTGTCCATGTACTATGCTTGCATGCATGCAATTTATTCATACGTAAGTCATAAAATTACGGTCCTCTATTAAATTATTCATTGGGTAAGCCTTAAACCGCCGCCTACTGGAACTGATGACCTTGGTTCCCCCAAGATGCCTTTGAAAGTGTACTTTTCTATCTTTGGACAGTGCCCTGCTAGAAACCCATCTCTTCCTATTAGGCTCTTCTGTTATTAACTTCAGAACTGAGAGATCCGAACCAAGTGGCAGGTACAACTATGGTATAGAACAAAGCAACTGGGTTCCGTTATGATGCGTTCATAATATAAAGCAGAATTGGATTCTCTTAGTAGTATGTGCTATGAAAAGTTCTGTTACTAAATTAGAAACAAACATTGTGAAAATGCACAACCCTCCCACCCCGACCAAGAAAACCTCACTCATTTTAGATGACACCAGTGATGATGCAGGTGAGCAAAGAAAACACCTCAAGACATAACCTCAGTTCTTAAGTTCCTTTAAAATTATTCACCATCAGGTGCGTTTCAGGCCAGGCTGGACCGGAGTGAGGGGAGGGCAGAAAACTCTTGGTTGGTTGGATACAAGAAATGTTCAAGGTTGTAGACTTCCGAGGGGCATGTGTACAAGCTAAGGGCATTAAGTACTCAAGGGTTTCTACTAAACTAGGAAGAGGTGTGTGGAGAGTGAGGGCTGAGAGAAAGGAGGGTCTCGGCCACACTCTCAAGTGCTCCCTTGTGTAGGACATGTTGATACACCATCTCATTTAATCCTCACAACAATGCCTCTGGTGGGTCCTATCCCTCCATGGTACAGATGAGGAAACTGAGGCTTGGAGATGTAAGGGACTTGACTAAGGCCTCACCAAGCAGGAAGAAGCAGGATATCAAAAAAGTGACTGGCTCCAATGTCCACACTCCTTTTTAAACACTACACTGTTTCTAGGTTCTAGGCTCAGTTGGTATCCTTCCCTCTGGGATGAAACTGTCCACCCCACCCAGTCACTTTTCCAGCTGGGAAGCCACCCGTACTTCAGTTTACCCTTTGGCAAAATGGGAATAATAAAGAACAGTACCTACCACATTAGGCTCTTGATAAGATTAAATCAGGTGAGACATGTAAATACTTAGAAAACCATATGACACTCAGTAGCACTCAGCGGCCATCACTATCAACCTCACCATCATCATAATTCCCATTTTTTAAAAAAGTTTTTAATCCTCACCCGAGGATATGTTTTCTTTCTTTCTTTTTTTTTTTTTTTCCAAAATTGATTTTAGAGAGGGCGGAAGGGAGAGAGGAAGAGTGAGTGAGAGAAACATAGATCGGTTGCGGAGAGTAAGAGTTATCAGTTTGAAACATCTTCCCTGGATTATAAAATGCAGGTACACTTGAAGATAACATGTATATTTAGCTGGACTGTGGAAGTCAACTTTGTGGGCAGATCACCACCATCACTACTACGACCAACAAAAATCAAACTTAAATTTCATGTTACTAAAACACAGAAAACAGATCTACGAAGTAGCAGGTACAGTAATGCATTTATTATGAAAATGAGCCTTAATAAGAACATCATATTCCACTGTGTGAGAGGGTGGTGCTGTGAAGTAAAGAACACAACCTCCTGAGGTATGTGGTGTCCTCAATAGGACAAGGAAATCAATAAAAGCCACAGTTCACATACTCCCAACAAAAACTCAGCTGTTGGTACTTTTGAAGGACTCCGTTGTTTCATTAGGTAAAAAATGTCTCCGTTGAGGGCTTAAAAGATTGATGCCCCAAAGAGTTTTTCCTTACTGCCACATGGCATCAGTCTTAAGAGATCACGGTGCGAGGCTCAGAGGCCAAGGGGATAAGTTAAGAGAATGCAGCTCCTCACTGTGCAGGAAGTAATTCTTTTCTGAGAGACTATATATCAGTCCAGAAAGAACCGACAAACTTTTTCTAAAAATACAATGGAAAGAACCTAAAAGAGATTCATTCCAGTCATTTATTTTCATCTTGAACATAAATGGAAAAAAAAATTGCTAATAAAAACCTAATGCTGCCTGGCTGGAGTAGCTCAGTTGGTTGGGTACCATCTGTGTACTGAAAGGTTGCCGGTTCAATTCCAATTCTGGACATATACCTGGGTTGTGAGTTTGATCCCTGGTTGGGGTACACACGGGAAGCAACTGATTGATGTTTCTCTCTCACAATGATGTTTCTCTCTCTCTCTTTCTCTCTCCCCCTTTTTCTCTCTCCCTTTCTCTCTCTAAGCATGTCCTTGGGTAAGGATTAAAAAAAAGGAATTAAAAGCATATGTAGTACAACTGCCTATATGTCTTATAATAACTAGATACCCATATCTGCATTTATATAAATGTCAGAGCAGTGTCCAGAGATCTCTGGTGACTGAAATAATGGTAACATGTTTGCCTCTGGAGGGAGAAACATGGAGCTGGGGTATTGGGGTAAGATATATATTTTTACTCGTTACCATTTTGTACAACTTGAATTTTGTAAAATCATGCATGCTTTTAATTATTTCTTTAAAACTCATGGTAACTATGTCAATAAATATATAAAAGGTTTTGGGACATTTGGCAAGATCTATATACATTTTGTGGTTGTCATGACAGAGGAGGGAGGGATTGCCACTGGCATTTAGTGGGCAGAGATCACGTTTGCTGCTAAGCATCCTACAGGACGCCCCCCTAGAAATCCAGCTCAGAAGGTCAGTAGTGCGGCTACTCTGAATCATGGCCTTTCCACAGAGAACATAAACACACAGAGCATGAATTATACAAACAACCACTGAAGCTGCCTTTTGGCTCCTCTCTGCTCCAGACAGAGTATATCATCCAGAGACAGGGTGTGGAGAGGCTGCGCAACCCTCCCCTTCTCCCCTGAGCCGTTTCCTGTCTGGTTGGGGAGAAACAGTTTTCATCAGTGGCTCTTAGCATGGGAAGCAGTAATAGCAAGATCTGTTGCCTCAGACAGAGGTGACCATAGGCCCTCTCTTCATGGGCCTATGTGGGTAGGAGGGGACACTTAGGGGCTGTGCTGCTTCAGTTATTCATGTTTAAACAAGTTTGGTTAGAAGCCATTCATACTTTTACCTCTCAAGCATAGCCCTGCACCTATATGCAAACTGTTACATTATAGAATTCAGTGGCATCATCCAAGGATCTGTTTGAGATCCTTGGGGTTCAATTAATTTAGGGACAGTATGGTAAACAAGGGAAGAAACCTTATAAAGCACCGTTTGCTTAGAGAGCCTCTGGTCCCCCAAAAGATCCTTTGACATGACAGCCCACAAAACCTCACATCAGGAAGTACATACGGAGGTTCCACTGACAGCAACATGAAGGAGGAATGATCTTGCCTCCTTGAAATCTAGTCTATTCAGGTTAAACTTGTCCCTATAATGTGCTTTCTCTCGCTCTTTTTAAATCAGATTTCTTGTCCTTGTTCATTTTTGCATTACATTGTATTGTAACAAAACCATATAATGTTTAAGCTGAAAGGGACCTTTAAGATCATCTAACAAAATCCTCACATTTCACAGATAATAAAATATCTGACACATACAGGAATTTCTCTGTAGTCGGCACTGTTCTGAGTTACATCAATTAATTCCTTTAATCCACAAAACCACCTGATGAGGCAGATATAATTATCATCACCCCCATTTTACTGATGAGGAAAGTGAGACACAGAGAGGTGAAGTACCACGTTTGACAGACAGATTTCTAAGATGACCTTCAGTTAGTCATGCCCTTGAATAAACCCCTCCCACTGCATGCAGGCAGAAGCTGTGACTTGCTTCAAGTCAATAGCATATGGCCATAGAGATGGGAGAGTCACTCCCCTGATTGCATGATATTATTTAAGACTCTGTCTTGGTAGGCTTAGTAGCCTGGAGAAAGATTCTTCCACTGGCCTTGAAGAAGCAAGCTGCCATGTGGTGAGAGGTATTAAAGAAAGTCACATGACAAGGGACTACTGGGGTCTCTAGGAGCTGAGAGCTAACAGCCAGAAAATGGGGACCTCATTCCTACAGAATTCAATAAGGGACTGAATTCTGCCAACCACAATATAACATGGGAAGAAGATCCCAAGTTCCAGAAAGGAATGCAGTCTAGACAGCACTTAGACTGCAGCCTTGTGAGACCCTGATCAGAGGACCCAGCTATGCTGTTGCCTGGACTCCTGATCCACACAAACTATAAGGTCATAAATGTACGTTTCTCTAAGGCATTAAGTTTGTGGGAATTTGTTATGCAGCAATCCTATATAATAAAAGGCTAATATGCAAATTGTTCCCTTGCCCGGGAGTTCAACTGGGAGTTTGACCAGGGAGTGGGGCCAGCCAGCCAACCACCTAAGGCCCCTCCCCCTGTCTGGCCCCGCCCCTGATCACCCCCTCACCCGATCGAGGGCGGGGTCAACTCGCCAATCATCCATGGCTCCTTCCCCACCCGTGCATTAATTCGTGCACCAGGCCTCTAGAGGAAATATAATAGACAAGTCCAAGATCACAAAGCAAATAAAAGGAAGAGGAGGATTCAAACCCCCATGGTCAGACTCTACTATCCATCCCCTTAACCACAAACATCAAGCTGTTAATAATGGCAATCTATGGGGCATGGAGAGGTGGATTATTTTACTTAGCCTATTGAATTTTTCTTCATTGCACTTCTTTTTAAAAAAATAATTTTATTGATTTTAGAGAGGAAGGGAAAGGGAGACAGAAATAGAAACATCAATGATGAGACAGAATCATTGATAGGCTGCCTCCTTCATGCCACCCCACATTGGGGATTAAGCCCACAACCCGGGCATGTGCCCTGACAGGGAATGGAACTGTGACCTCCTGGTTCATAGGTCAATGCTCAACCACTGAGCAACACCCGCTGGGCCATTGCACTTCTTTACTCTTTGACACGTTATTCACTCATGAACGCATGTACACACATACATTTTTTTTTTTCCTGTATCACTGACTAGAATATGGAATCTATGTGGGCAAGGATTTCTCACTATTTTGTTCACTGTTGTATTCCCATCACCTAGAACCATGCCTGGCACCACATAGATGGTGAAATTATTCATTGAATGGCATGAATGAATGCAATCACTGAGAAGCTGAGGCTTGGAGACCTGCTCGAACTGAGTGGTTGGATGAGTAGTGGCAAAGGCAGATGGGGTTGGCTGTATTACTGATCTTGACTCTTCACCCCTTCCTGTAACAGCACCCTCTGCCATCTGGCTGTGCAGCTCCTCCATGGCAGTGTGACTAGCTTGGCCAATGGCATGGGGCTGGATGTGAAAGGGGCAGTTACAAACTTAGGATTTAGGAGGTAACAGCTGTTTCCATTCACCCGTCTTGCCCTTCTGCTATTGCCAGAGGAAAGCATGCCCCAATTAGCCCACTGGTCTGAGGAAGAAGAAAATGTGTGGAGCAAACCTGGACTTAACCTGTAGTTGATGAGCTGAGCTTGGATCAGCCAACCCCAACTAACCCACGAGCACCTGGACAAGAATGAGTCAGTTTTTAAGCCACTGAATTTTGAAGTGGTTTGTTATGCAGCATTATCAAGGATGAGAAAGAGCTCCTTGTACTTCTAGTCCACCTGCAGTCTTGTTAATCTGAAATTTCACACATTGGCATGATGGGGAAGAAAGCGCTAAGCACTAAAGGAAGATATAATTAATGCTTTAATAGTCCTTATGTTGGCTATAGGATGCTTTGTAACCATTACACTAGAAACAGCTTTTAGGATAGAATAAATCAAAGATCATAATTCTGTTAAAATAATAAAACAAATACATAAATGCCCTCCTGAAATTAAGGCACTACAAAAAAGTTATAAAGAGATTAAATTATTAAAGGATTAAAGAGAGAATGGAGGTGTGAATTGGAGCCAGGAGTTCAACAGCTAAGAAAGGCTGAGTCAATGGAGAGCTGACAATGGTTAATCACCCACTTTCAAGATCTGCAAAGATGAAAAGGGTGAAATTCTGTAGTCTGGAGTCTCTGGCTATACTTTAAAATACAGTGTTATTGTCCATAATTCTGTCAAAATTGAAAATAGATCAAAGCTAGGTCTATTTGGTGTAATTTTCCCCGAATAAGGTGTAGAAGGAGCATCAAAGCTTAATACCACAGACATGAAAGAGGAAATGCATGGAGCTGGTAGCTGGATGGAGCTGTCCATTCACAGAGTGGAGCCAACCTGCGGAGCCAGCCCAAGGCCGATGCAGACAGTACAAGTAGAGGCGAGCTTAGCACAGAAGCTGCCACATCACTGCCAATAAGAGCAGCAGTTATTCTCACTTACTGGGGATACTATATGCCAGGCTATCTCTGATATAATCTCAATCTCTCTCTCTCTCTCTCTCTCTCTCTCTCTCTCTCTCTCTCTCTCTGTCTCCCTCTCCCCCCGAACCCCTCTCTCTCAACTTTAATCATCACAATAATCTTACCAGGCAGGTACTCTTGTGCTCATGACACGGAGACCAGGCTGAGAAAGTGAAGTGTGTTGTATGAAGACAAAGAGCTAGTACGTGAAGAATGAGGGAAGAGACAAGAGAGCTCTGACCCCAAGCCCAGATTCTTCCTGCACCATCACAATACTCCTGAGGTTTCTGAGCAAGCATGGCTTCCTTTCCTTGCTTTTCCTTCTTGCTTTTCCCATACTGAGGATTTTGAGTTTACCCAGTGTGTACCTACTCATCATTGATGTCACAAATTGTATCACAAGTTCACTCAGAAATACCACTGTCCCTCTGTTTAGGAAATCATGCCACAATTATTTGTCTATTGTTTCCCAGTACAACCTCTGACTGCAGTCTACTGTGGTTTCAAGCCCTGAAATTGGATGAAACTGGTAAGCAGCACCCTTCTTTAGTTATGGAAATAATCTGGAAGGCTGTCTGGCTTTTGCACCCAGGTGGCCCTGTAATTCAGAATGCTCTGTTATCTCTGTGCACAGATTCACCTACTTACAGAACATGAGTAACAATAGAATACAGCAGTGTTGGCTCTTCCTAATGGAGCTCTTTGAATACACAGCCCTTCCAGAAGCTCTGACACTCATCCGTCACAAAGCCCGGCTCACTCGCCCTGCTCATGTCAAGCACAAACACCTATTCAGTCAGCTGAAGTAATCAATGAGTGCAACACTGAAACCAAAAGCACAGCATTCCAGGGAGCATCACCAAGCATCCAGCCTACTGCTGAGCTGAATTTATATGAAAGCTGACCAGATGTCTTGTTTTAAAAGGGCTCTCTGCCTGACCGGTGTGGCTCAATGGTTGACCACTGACCTATGAACCAAGAGGTCACGGTTTGATTCCCAGTCAGGGCACATGCCTTGGTTTCGGGCTTGATCCCCAGTAGGGGGCGTGCAGAAGGCAGCCTAGCAATGATTCTCTCTCCCTCTCCCTCTCTGAAATCAATAAAAATAAAAAAATTATAAATAAAAAAAAGAAAAAGAGCTCTCCTTTCTAAAGACTTTGTTTTAACATTCACCTTAAATTTTTTTTCATGAAAATACTATATGCAAACAGAATAAATAATAAGGGTAATAATTAACATTATATAAAAGTATTTGATAGAAAGTGAGTCTGTTAGCACAGGCCCAGTCTTGATCCCTGTAGGAACCCTGCCTGGAAATAACTGTGCACTCCCTGGACATCACATCATATCCATCTGCTCAGCAGAACATTCTGTCTTCCTCCCATTAACGGGCACTTAGACATTTTTTTATACCTTGCCTTTTTTCTTTTAAATATCTGGAAAATCTTTCCGTATTGGAGAAAACAGTGGGGAACAATCTCTTTTCAAAAGGTCAACCTCTTTTGAAAACTGGAATGTATGTCACTAAAAAATATTAACTTCAGAGAAAATAGACCTGAGTCCTTAAACCATTTTGCTCATTATGAATGGATTCCAGCAGATACAGTGAAGAAAGGGAACATCACTGGGGACCCAGGAACAGACAAGCAAGAGTCCACAGGGATTTGGCCGCCTTCTTCCTTGATATAAGGATTGTGTTTCTTATTTCCTTTTCCTGCTTTTCTTCACAGGAACAATAGGCATATTGACGCTTATGGAAGGCTTTAACAAAGGTCCCTTCTAAGTCACTTTCTGTGCCTCTCTAGATACTCAGTCTGTGCATCTAAAGTTACTATAGACAATGCTTTGTTGAGTTTTGTTCAATTGTTTAGCAGATGAATAAAATTCATTCACACATTCACATTCACACATTCACACACACACACCCTCCTACTGCTGCAGAAACTGGTTTCCAAAAACTTTAAACTTGCCATAAATGATGACTATAAAAGGTATGTAATACTTTTAACAATAAAGATAAAAATAATTTTAAAAATGTAAGAAAGGAATCAGCACATAGTAGCATTAGATTTATCACAGCAAGGCCTGAGATAACACTTAGGTACCCTGCAATTCTGCTTATGATCTGGATTGCAAATCTCTGAGGACGGACTGCACTAC
Organism: Myotis yumanensis; assembly: GCF_028538775.1. NCBI lineage: Eukaryota > Metazoa > Chordata > Mammalia > Chiroptera > Vespertilionidae > Myotis > Myotis yumanensis. The sequence goes on along the minus strand of NW_027223760.1, from coordinate 45,979,651 downwards.
TGGCTAAACAGCTGATATGGCTGGAGATGGGTTGGGAGGGCTGCGGAGGGGCAGTAACAACACACAACTCACCTTTCAGCAGAGGCTGCCAGGCCAGGTAGAGCCATGTGGCACACATTACACAATTAGAGAGAGTATAATAATCTCTAAAGAATATAAATTACTAAACATAATCTCCAGTGGACTGCACCACCTCCGACAATGGCCTGATGGATTTTCATCAATCCTTGAGAGCCTGTTTGGAATAGGCTTCCTTAACATTGACGGATACATGAAATTCAGTCCCTGAGGCCTAAAGAGCTGCCTGAAATCATGGTCAAATGAGAGGCATGAGTAAAGGGTGACTGGGAGAAACATGTTCGAGTGTTATGGTTTTGTTAGCAGAGAAAACATGTCAGATTTCAAATATTCCCAAATCAAAATTTACAAGGACAGAAGCTCTAACCTGCAGGTATATAGTTCGCAGGTGGGACTGCCTGGAGGGCTGCTGGTCCCACAGGCAGCTCCCTGTCGCCCACAGCATCCTCCAGTGTGATATGTAGGGACCTATTTATGTAGTGATGGTTAGCATAGGCATTGTTCCCTGTAGGTCAGTAATCCATATCTGCAAAGCCAAAGTTCTGCATTAAATGCTAATTGGGAGCCTATTTCCACTACTTTAAGTGGCAGAAATTTTGACATGCTATGTGCCAACCCCTAACCCCATCCCCTCTGCCCCATGGTGAAGTCCTCAAAATGTAATTATAACATAGTAACGTATTAATATATGTCACCAACTATCATTTTTACAACAATTCCTGTAAAAGCAAACAAATGTTTTGTGGGATGTTCATGTAAATATTTTTGCATATAAACATAGAACTGAGTCTTACCTATATTCTATGATGCAGGGTATGAAAAATAAAGACATGTTTGGCTAGAAAAAAACCACTGTCTATTGGGAAGAGAAATGCTGCTGGATATTATTGAGAGTGATGCTGGGTGCAGATGGCACATAGGAAGAGTACAACCTGTGTGATTGGAATGGTGATTAAAGAGTAATTAGCAAAGGAAGAGCTTCCTGAGGCTGCAGGCAGCATAGCAGCAGAAACGGATGGAATGTGGGTAAGGGAGTGAGATCAGGGAGTGCTTTGCAGGAGGACCAATAGCCTGAGAAAAGAAAGAGGAAAAGGAATGAACTTGGTAAATAAGAGGGTTCAGTAAGTAGACTGACCAGATTTGATTAGAAGGAGCAATAGGCATGTGAATTTGAGTCGGATAAGAAGAGATTAAGGTTCTGGACCTTACCTAATGCAGAAAGACAGCAAGCAACCACACAGGAGACTAAGGCAAAGTCAAATGACACAGTACACAGAACGTTCTCTGTTACAGGAAGACAGCATGCTAGAAGGAAAATATACTAAGTATATTAATAAATATTAGTGACAGTGGACAGAACTTTCAAAACCTAGTTTCAAGGGTTATGTTTTTTAATACGAATAAAAATAAATCAAAGCCCTGACTGGGTAGCTAAGTTGGTTAGAGCACTGTCCTAATACACCAAGGTTGCAGGTTTGATCTCGTCAGGGTACATATAAGAAGCAACCAATGAATGCATAAGTAAGTGGAACAATAAATTGATCTCTCTCTCTCTTTCTCTCTCTCTCTCTCTCTCAAAATCAATCAATAAAAAAATCAAAGATTTTGAGAGCTGAAGGGGGCTTTCACAGTTGTCCCATTCAATAGTGAAACTTGATAAATGGTTGGTCCATACAGCTGGGCAAGTGGGCACTAAGGCACTTCAACCCTAGACAGGCTATCCCCTCACACATTCTGGGCACACGCCATAGTGAAGTTTCATACTTATATTTCAATTAAGCAAGACTCTATTAATAACAACAATGACAACTAAGCTTTACTGGCAGCTAACTTGGTTTAAGGACAATAACCTACGGCAAGTTGGTTTAAAATAGTAGTTTGTTTAATGCACACAAATTCCCTATGCTTGCTTAGTACTATTGCCACCTCTACATCACATTAGGCCTGGTGACAATATATGGTCTTCTAATAAATATCTGGGAAACAATAATCATTGTATGTAATGCCATATTTAATGCTGTAGAGTTGGTGGTAACATTTATAACAAATCTTGGCAAAAAGAACATGGGCTAGATCATCATTCTAAACGTGATCTCATGTTTCAACTCCAAGAAAAGAATGAGAAGTTCACAAAGTAATCTCTATTTCTGTTCTGGATTGCCTTTGTGTTTTAGTTTTCCCATGTCTGTAATAAAGTATTGAGCCACAAAATAAAATAATCCTTGAAATAGAAACTAATTTGAGGAAGCAAGAGGAGACAAATAGTAGACAGTTGAATGTAAGCAAAAGGAAGTTTTGCAATTAAATTATATTCCCTTCTTCCCCGACCCCTAACTTCTCTCATATGAGGATTAGAAGTATTAAAACTTGGTTTACCTAATGTGACTCCCAATATAAGCACTGGATTATAATAAACTGAAGGCAAAGTTTGGTGATGGAACCAGCAGAAAGACATGTCTATTTGTGTGATGTCTTAAGGTTTTACTATCATGACAACTAACAAAGATGTCATCGGCTTAAACACTAGAAGAGTTTATGTGAGACTGTCTCAGCACATCTGTAACTATACAAGAAAAGAAAATTAGGTCACCTACTTTCCAGTCCAATTTTCCAAATGTGAGTAGCTATTTCACCAGGCACATAGACTGATGCGGGGCTGGGAACACTCTCGAGCATTCTCTCCTGTGCAGAGCTGACCCTCTTTAGATTGAGTCTTAATTACATGTAACCACAAATGAATCCTGTTACATAACCTGTGTGATTCTGACAGTCAGACACGAAGATTCTCCTAACACAGAACTGCCTTTCCTTACCTCAAGGTACATCAAGGAGAAGCAGCAGGAATAAAAAAAACCACAAGGATAATGAGATTGTGTGGTCTACAGAAAGAAAGATCTTTCTTTAAAAACATTGGTGAATGAATAGGATAGGAACCTAGGTTTCAACTGGGTTGGAGTTACTTGTGAAGAACAGAAACTCAAATATTCTCAATGCTGGAGTGACATTTAAAAAAGAAAAGAAAAAAAAGACCCATGTGGAACATAACCTGGCAGCTTGCTTTGATGATTTCTGGAATGCCTTTCTTTAAATCTTGACTCTGTTCCTGGGCTCATACACGTTGAGAAGCATAGAAAATAAAATACAACATAAAATTCTAATCATTGGTAGAAGCAAGTGGACATAAGCAAAGGACAATCTCCTATCTGAAAGCAGGACTCCAAGTAGGAAGACAGTGACAAATAGATTCGCTCAACAGTAGCTGACAGGGAGGCATCTGTCTCTTATTGAAGAACAAATTAGAATCCCTGGCAAGACTTCCCTGGGGGTGACACTGGGCAGGAGTCTGGAGAGAGGAAAGGAAGGGAGCAAAGGATGAGGGGAATTGGGTTTTGTTTACTATGTAAATCTGAGCCTGTGTTGGGGTTGTGATATCTTGATGCCTCTCCTGCTGGCTTGAATCAATCAGGGGAGGTAATGAATTACATAGTTTCATTCCCATGTTCATTTGACTATTGGGCAGGACTGGAAGAAGGTAGAATTCAGATGCACTGGTGCCCTGAAATTGGCCAGGCCATGGAGGAATCCAGGAAACCCCAGGAAAGCCCTGCTCAGAAAGGCTCTGGTGTCTGACATTTATTTACTGTCACATCCTCTCAATAAGTTACTCATTGTTCTTTCACGTATACACCACCCAGTTATTTGTATGTGGGTCCGGGCAAGGGACTCTTTATAGTCACTCTTTGAGGAACATTCACTATGTACATAGCAGCATGCTAAATGCTAGGGGGTATGAGTGCCGGGGGCCAGCCCCAGTGGTCCAGGGGTTCCCAAAGGTGTGGACGGAGTCGGCGAAGGAGGTTTTACACAGAGACAGCGTTCAGAACTCTCTAGCTTTCCTCAGTCTCCGTGGATCTTCCCTGTGCCTGGCTGAGGCCACAGAGAGAGATCCCAAGGCAAGCTGAGCCTTTATTTTATAGTGAGCGGTAAACAAGGTAGTGGTTTCCATAGTCACACAGTAAGTTACACTGTTTTAAGTTTCACTTGTTTTTGTTCTTGTAAGTTTCACTTGTTTACACTGCTCTTGTAAGTTTCACTTGTTTTTGTTCTTGTTGCACTTCCCTCAGCCCATTAGCTTCCCGAGTAAGATCTAGGGAGCTTTATACAAGGTCAAGCCTAATTATGCTAAGAGGACTGTGCTCTCTAAGCTGGGAATTGTTTATGACTTTGCCCACAGGTCAGTCCGAGGCTTAACCCTATATCAGTTTCCCACATATGAGGAAACAATCCCAACTTGCAGCCAAGATAAGTAATCAAGACTGAATGTACCCTCTTGTCTGAAACAACTAAAACACCAGCGAAAATAAATGAAGAAAAATGGCTCTCAAGTATGTAAATGTCAGGCAATAAAGGACAGTGATTCCTGAGAGACAGAAAACAAACAACACGAACTCTACACTTTACTATCTGGAAAAAATGTCTAGGTCACGATGCAGGGAGGGGGAAACAAAGAGAGCGTATTAACCTCTCTCAGTTGAAAATATGCAGCTGAAAATCCAGGGAAGCAAAGCCTGCTAGAATTTTTAGAGCGGACTATCAGGGAGGAGAAATCAGTATCATGATAAAACTCTGGTGATTCTAACTCATAGTTCAGTTAAGTACTGACTAATGTGCAAAGTTAAAGAAACTCCCCGATGCTAAGGAAAGAACCACCCGAAAGGTTAAACCATGCCCAGAGCTCACACAGGGCTGAGAACAGTGGCTCCATCTCCCAAGTGTCATAATGGAACACCACTGAATTCACAAAGCATTGTTTAGTCACCAAAGCATGGTCCACGGGGTCCGAAAGGCTGGCAACCACTGGTTTAGAGTACTAAGAAGGATCTTGCTTCAGTAGTAGAGAAAAATCCATCATAGGCTAAACACCATAGCTTGGGTCCTGACCCACCATAGCTTGGGTCAAAGCCTAAAGGCAAGACCTGAATGGGTAAAACTGTTTCAAGTAACTTGACCATGTCACAGGACAAGCTGAAGAATATTTTTTTCTTGGAATATATAAATACATAGAAAAAATCCACACTATATGGCAATGAATAAAAAAAAAAGTACCAGGAATACGAAGAAGGAGGAAAATACAACTTACAATGAGAGGAAAAAAATCAATCATAAAAGCAAACTGATCCAGAAGTAATGAAGATGAAAGAATTTGTAAAAAAGGAAACTGTGAAAGAGCAAACTCCTACAGATGAATCCTACAATGTGTAAGATGAAAAAATGCACTGGATGAGATTAATGACTACTTAGGCAATGAAGAAGAAAAGAAGAATAAACTTGAAGACAAGACAACAGAAATGCTCCAAACTGAAACATTAGGAAAAAAGAAAAAAAGTCAACAGAATATCAGTGACAATCAGTGAATCAAGTGGCCAAATGGACATGCACTGGTAATTCCTGAAGAAGAGTGACAGGGAGAGGTTGAATAAAATGTTTAAAAAAGAAGAACTAGAAAAGTTCTTAATTTGTTGAAAATTTAAACTGATTTACAAGTTTAATGAACCCTAAGCACAAAACTAAACAAAAAACCACTTCATAATCAAATTATTTAAAACTAGTGATGAAGAGGGTATTTGAAAAACACAATCAGAGACAAAAATACAATTCAGGCAGAGAAACTCAGATAAGAAAAACATATTTTTTGTCTAAGATGATGCAAGATAATATGATGATCTCAACAGATGAGAGAAAAACAAATATCTGACAAGACCAACATACATGCTTAATAAAAACTTGCAACAAAGTAGGAATAGAAATAAACCTCTTCAATCTGATAAAGGACATCTGCAAAAAACCTAAAGCTAGCATCATCCTTATTTGTCAAACAATGAATGCTTTCCCCTAAGATTAAGACCAAGACAAAGATGTCCACTCTCACTACTTCTAGTCAATATTATGCTGGAGGCCCAGCCAGCATGGCTCAGTGGTTGAGTGTCGACCTATTAACCAGGAGGTCACAGTTCAATACCTGGTCAGGGCATATGCCCAGGTTGTGAGGTCGACCCCCAGTGGAGGGCGTGCAGGAGGCAACTGATGAATGGTTCTCTCTCATCGATGTTTCCATCTCTCCCTCCCTCTCCCTTCCTCTCTGAAATCAATAAAAAAATATTGTATTGGAGATTCTAGCCAGTGCAACAGAGCAATAAAAATAAATTAAAAGACTACATGTTGGAAGGAAGAAGAAAAACTATTCAGAGATGACATAATCATTTAAATAGGAGTCTACAAAAAAGCTACTGGAACAAGTTGATTTTAACAAGTTTGCAAGATATAAGATCAACATACAAAAGATCAATTGTATTCTGTATACTAGTAATGAATAACTAGAATTTTAAATTAAAATACCATTTACAGTAGCATAAAAGTATTAAATAGTTATAAATCTGCCAAAAGATATGCAAGACCTGTACATTTCCAATTATGAAACATTGGTTAGAGAAATTAAAGACTATTAAATCAAGGTAGAATGCACCATGTTTACAGATTGGAAGACTCAAGATTACAAAAAAATGCCAATTTCTCCAAACTGATTTGTAAATTCAACATAATCCCATTCAAATACTCAGTATGCGTTCAGTGGATAATAAAAGGCAGATTCTAAAACTCATATGGAAATGCAAAGACTCTAGATAGACTAGTTAGCTAACTGTGAAAGAAAAAGTTGAAAGAGTTATCAAATCTGACTTCAAGTCTTATTATGAAATTACAGTAATCAAGACAGTGTATTATTGGCATCAAGAAGGAACACTCTAGTAATACGCATACATGGTCAACTGATTGTCAATAAAGTTGCAAAGACAATTCTTTTCCACAATGGTGCTGAAACAATTGGATAGGTATATAAGAAACATTTATTTTGTATGGAACCACATACAAAAATTAACTAAAAATTGATCAAAGGCATAAAATTATAAAACTTCAAGAAGAAAACACAGAAAAAAATCTTTGTGACCAGGGGATAGACCCAAGATTTCTTTGGACTTCATCAAAACTATGTACTTCTGCTCTTCGAAAGAAACTATTAAGAGAATGAAAAGACAAGCCAAAGAATGAGATAAAATATTTGAAAATCACATATCTGATAAAGTTCTCTATCCAGAATATAATTTTAAACACTCTCAAAACTCAATTGTCATAAAAAACAATAAAGAGTGAACAAAATGTTTGAACAGATACTTCACCAAATAAGACATATGGATGGCAAATAAGTACATGAAAAGATGCTCATTATTAGTTATTAGAGAAATGGAATTAAAGCCACTATAAGATACTAGTACACACCCATTAAAATGCATGAATTTAAAGATGTAGAGCTGGAAGTCTCATACAGGGCTGTTGGCAATGTAATACAGTACAACTTTGGAAAACAGATTGGCAAGTTTGTTTTTTTAGTTAAACATACACCCACCATTCGATCTTGCCTTTCCAATCCCAGTTATTTACCTAACTAAGGCAAAAGGAAACAATGTCCATTTAAGGATTTATTCATAGCAGCTTTATTTGTTGTAATCAGAAACAACAAAATTGGGAACAAACAAAATGTCAACATATGAATGGATCATCAAATTATGGTATGTCCATACCCTGGAATACCATTCAGCAATAAAAAGGAAAGAACTACTGGCACTCACAACAACATAAAGGAATCTACATAGTGATGCTCACTAAAAACCACCACATCCCCCCTGCCCCCATCAAACAAAAGAAAGGGGAAGAAGGAGTACAAACTCTACATTTCCATTTATATGAAATTTAAGAAAATGCAAACTAATCTATGGTGACAGTAAGCAGATCAGTGGTTGCCTGGGGATGGAAGGGAGAAAAAGGGAAGGGACTATCCGGAAGGGGGGGAGGGGGTGTTACAAGAAGGTATGGAGAAACTTTCAGGGATGCTGGAGATGTTCGCTATCTCTACTACAGTAATGGCTTCTTAACAAAATTTATTACATGGGATACTTTAAAAACAGTATGTTAATTACACCTCAAAGGCAATTAAAATTTAGCATAAAATGTAACTACAAAGTATAAACTCTTGTTCTAGGGTACTGTTTCTAAAACTTCAATGAAGTCGATGTCCTCTTTTAAACATACAATCCTCATGCCTTCCATAAATGTTGTTTAAAATTTCAGAAGTAACTAAGTATTCTGACAGGAACAAAGCCAAGGTGACTGAACATGCTTTTTTAAACTGCAAATTCTCCTGCAGTCACTTTGATGGGGTCCAGTCCCTTTGAGATGATGATTTTAAGTTTTATTTTTAAATACTGCCAATTAGGCATTGGAGGATATAAAGCAAATACAACGGAGAAGGAAGTAAGAAAGGAGCGAAATTAACATCTAACAACATACAAGTAAACTTCAAAGAATAACCTCAAATGTGGTCTGAAGGTTAAGTTTTGGCCTTTAGTCTAAATTTGAATCAAAAGCTGCGATGCTTGCTTAGACAGTTGTTTATTCATTTTTCACCTGCCTGTTTCCCTCTCACCCTTGATTACTGTTTATCCCTCCAGCCACATTAAATTCACAATTTCAGGCTGCTAGCTGGCCTCACATTGAGTCAGCAGAGCTTTGTGACCTGCCAGACAACCAATTCCTGAGTGGAATTACTGCAACCTACGCCACCGCCACCATCCCTGTTTTCTGGCGTTTTCCCTCCCCTGGCTCACACTTCCAGACTCTGAAAGGCTCTGGTGTGTCCCGAATGAGCATTTAAAGTGGCATACATCTTTTTTAGGAGGCCACCACCATCCTTACCTCCATTAACACACAGTGACTACAAAGGTTGCAACTATTCCTGAAAATATCTAACCAATTGTCATGTTTAAGGTGAAAAACAATCAGAATGTAAAATGATATTCATAAAAGAATCGGAACCACATAAAAATCAGAAGGACGTGTGTAAAAATGAAAATAGTTAGGTTTCTTCCCTGCCTCCCTCCTGTTTTCATTATCTTTATTGATGTTATATGGTCTTTATGGGGGAGGGGGGGACCCAGTTTATTGACAGCTGCTAGCTGGAAGGCTTTTTCATTCTCTCGAGCTGAAATGAATCTGAGGCTTCTATTCATCTGGGGAAAAAGAAAAAAAATAACAAATATATTTTGCTCCTGTGGTGGGTGTTATAACTGTGGTGGATTTGTTTGACTGCCAATTACTGGTAACAGTTATCTGATTGTTATACATTTTATAAATGTGTCTATAGTGTTCTGTCTGGAAATGTATATGGTTTAGGGGAAAAAACTATCATAACTTTACCTCCCTTTCCACAAGATGAGAAACCTGACCCTGGTTTATTTAGTGATATGGCCTATACCATTCTACAAGCACAGGGTATGTTATGACCACTCCCAGGAAGGTCTGGTCAGAATACTGTCTCCAGGGAATAACACTACTGTGGCAAATCATCTAAGAGAGGAAACAAGCTTTTGTTGGGTTTATTCTGAAGGTCAGAGAACAGGCCACCCCAACATATGCTGTGTTGATATATTGATGATCTTGAGCTGCAGATGCTTGAAAAACAGCAAATGCAAGGAGAGGCTTTCACTGAAGTCTCCTGATCTGCCTAAAATCGGACTCCCCAAAAGGAGCTCAAATGTTATAGTTCTGCTAAGATAACGCATGAGCGCATAGCTTGAGCGCACAAGCCCTGGTCAGAACCCAGGATGCTACTGCGGGCTCCCCTTCCACAATAGGAAAACCTGGGCACAACCTGCATTTTTAGGACGAGATGGTATCCTATCTAATAAAAGACAAAAAGGGTAATTAACCGTACCTCTGCTACGCTTCCCATTGGCTAATCAGCGAGATATGCAAATTAACTGCCAATAAAGATGGCGGCCGGCAGCCATGCAGCTGAAGCGAGCAGGAGGTTTGCTTGCTCCAGTTATGGAGGAAACCAAGGTTCCCCGCCTGCCGCGGCCCGGCTCTAAGCTCCGAAAGCAACAAAGTTTCAATTATAGAAGCTAAACAAACCACAGATACCTGCTTTCAGCCAGACGTGGCCTCAGAGCTGGGAGCGCCAGTGAAGGCAACAGAGTTTCAATTATAGAAGGTAAATAAATCCCAGAATAAAAAAGAAAAAAAGAAAAAAAGGAGAGGCTGGGAGCTTCAGTTGCAGGACAGCCTTAAAACAGCCATCAGCCCCTCACCCACGCTGGCCAGGCACCCAAGTGGGACCCCCACCCTGATCCGGGATACCCTTCAGGGCAAACCAGCCGGCCCCCACCCGTGCACCAGGCCTTTATCCTATATAGTAAAAGGGTAATATGCAAATTGACCCTAACAGCAGAAAGACTGGGAATGACTGGTCACTATGACACACACTGACCACCAGGGGGCAGACGCTCAATGCAGGAGCTGCCCTCTGGTGGTCAGTGCACTCCCACATGGGGGAGCTCTGCTCAGCCACAAGCCAGGCTGATGGCTGCCAGTACAGCGATGGTGGTGGGAGCCTCTCCTACCTCCTCAGCAGCGCTAAGGATGTCTGACTGAGCTTAGGTCTGCTCCCCGCTGGCAAGTGGACATCCCCCGAGGGCTGCCGGGCTGCCAGAGGGATGTCTGATTGCCAGCTTAAGCCTAATCCCCCAGGGAGCAGGCCTAAGCCAGCAGGTGGTCATCCCCTGGGGGGTCCCAGACTGCGAGAGGGCACAGGCCGGGCTGAGGGACCCCACCCATGTACAAATTTTTGTGCACCGGGCCTCTAGTCTATATAATATTATTATATTATTATATATTAAAAATTATATTATATTATATTATAATATTTTTTAATAATAAATTTTTTAATTATAATATAATTTTTTGTGTGTGCACATACAATTTAATTTTAGGTCTGGGTGAGATCGCTTCAAATGATAGACATTAAAATATATTTGGGGAGATAACCCACTACAAAGTGTAATATGCTAATTAGACCAGATGACCTTCCAGACGAAGGCGGGGCTGCAGGGAAGCCCAGGTCCCAGGTGCCAGAGGGAAGCTGGTGCCAGCAGCCGGGGGAAGGAAAGCCTACTCTTGCTTGAATTTCGTGCATCAGGCCTCTAGTAAATACATAACATCGAAGACCTGATTATCATGCAGTGGTTAAAACAAAATACAGTGAGATGAAAACAATGTTTGTAATTTTTTTAAGTGAAATATACATCACTCATGAACACATACTACTTAGACATAGACATAGAAGAAAGTCTATGCATAAAATTGTTTTTTAAATATATTTTATTGATTTTTTACAGAGAGGAAGGGAGAGGGATAGAGAGTTAGAAACATCAATGAGAGAGAAACATCGACCAGCTGCCTCCTGCATACTCCCTGGGGATGTGCCTGCAACCAAGGTACATGCCCTTGGCCGGAATCGAACCTGGGACCCTTCAGTCCGCAGACCAACGCTTCATCCACTGAGCCAAACCGGCCAGGGCTATGCATAAAATTTTTAATCGGAGCTTCCAGGGAGGGATTACTGTGATGCTGAAGAGAATTTTAACTTTAACATTCACATACTTCCATAATATAGTGAAATTCTAAGTGAAAAGACAAGATTAAATAAATTTAAAATAAATGGAACAGGGTATTGATATGGAGAACCAATGGTACAAATAATAGGACATGATCAAATTAAGAAAATGAATTTGGTAGTACAGGTGTTGGTAGTGAGAAATTTCTATCAAGGAGAATGTATAATGTTTTTCCGAAAAAAAAAAAAAAAAAAAAAAAGCACATGTTAAATGACTTTCTCTCTCCTTCCCTGCTAACAGCCACAATCCAAGTTTCTGGGTAAATGCAGCCAAGGTAGCAGGCAGAACAGAACATTAAACAACGAACAAAGGGGTCCTATGGGGAAGAGGAGTTTCAACATTAAGTTACGCCTTTAAGAACTAAAGAGAGTGATGGTGAAAAAAATGTTCTAGTTCCTTTTCAGATTAAAATAGGCTATGCTAATTCTGAACACTGCCAGCAGGCTGACTTCCCAGCTGCCCCACAGTCTAGTCTGGGGCGCTACCAGTCTGCAGGGTGCAGCCCGTCCGCCTACAAGGATGGCTGACACCGGCTTGTAGGGGTGTCTCCGGGACCGGCCTGTAGCCATCACCGCCTCCTGGGTGGGACAAGGAGGAGATGTGGTGTCTTTACGAACGGCTTCAGATCTCAAACCACAGCCGCCCACATCACCATCTGTTTTGTGCCATGTGGACCCTAAAAGAAAAATCCGGTTTGGTCCTAAAAATACTATTTTGCCTCACAAGGAACGAGACGTCTCCTTGGGCTCTGACTCCTGGGCCTCTGTTTTACATAACATTAATTAGAGATGCTAATTCTGTGCTGGAACGGTACAGTGGCCACACCCTGGAATATGAAATTGTAAACCTTAAAATTCTGCCAAAAATGTGTCATTTTATACAAGCGTAGCAGTTTTAAATTGCTCATGGCCCAAGCCTCCCTGACCATGAGTTCTAACTTGACTGGAGTCATAAGCTTGGACTGGAGTCAATCTTGCTCTTCCTTTGACTCATGGACCCCTCTTATTTAATAAGAAACCTACCATTTAATAATGAAATGTTCACATTTGACTTTGCAGGAAATAAAAATCCCCCAAATTGTTACTGAGATCTCAGGACAGAAGTTAGGAACTGTTTCCTATCAATGCAATGTTACTCAGTCCCAAATGCACCTTCCATCGCCTACCTGTGACACTGGATTATATCTCCCTTGGCAGCTGGCAAGATTTTAAGTTTAGTCAATAGGTGGTGCTGAAGGAACCTTGGTGGAGGAAGGATCTTAGCTTGATCCAGGGCACTGGATCTCCCGCAGTGCACCAGCCATCCCACCCCTGGCGCCTGGCCCTCCAGCTTTCCAGCCCTAGTCCAGAAGCTCCCTGCCTGCCTGCCTGCTAGAAGCAAGAGGGGATTTCCTGCTTGCAGAGCCCTGCCTGCCAGCCTAGGCCCTCTGCTACCCTAGAGGGAGAACCCAACTCCTAGTCTTGATTAGATGTTCCCTGCCACCAGCCTCTGTTCTGCACTGTGGACCAGCGCTGGCCCAGGGCAACCCAAAGAGCTACCCTGCCAATCACACCTTTCCAACTGTGTTCCCTTCTTGGATTCTGTCCCTTCGGCCTTAGGATACTTTAGAACAGTGGTCGCCAACCTTTGGAACCTCAAGAACAACCAGTGGTCCACGGACCACCGGTTGGCGACTGCTGATCCAAAGGTTTCCTTAAACTAGCGGTCGCCAACCTTTTGGACCTCACAGACCACTAGTGGTCCGCGGACCACCGGTTGGCGACCGCTGCTTTAGAATTCTCTTTTATACCTTCTTAATAGCAAATATCTTGCAAATAGTTAATAACTCTCTCTATTAAATCATCACTGTTTAAATTACAGGGTTGATTTTTAACTCCAGACTGGACCTTGACTGGTAGCCATTCATTGAAGAAGGTAGCAGCTTTAAACCTCATGTTGGCTCTCAATGTAGTTCATTAATTTCATCATTCATTTCCCACTGTCAGTCCAGCACACTGCTAAACAGTTTATTTCAGACTTTCTCTTGTATCCTTTAATTTTCAATTCAACCAACTTAACAGCAACTAACTACCAGAAGATGACATCAACTAATATTCATTAAGGAAAAGAGCTTTCTTCAGAATCCAAAATTTTAAATTTTTTGATTTACCCTCATGTTGATCTTGCTCACATTCTTTTCAGGTTAAAAGAAAAAGTCAGAATCGCCCATCACTAAAACACCTCCCCCAAACTTAATACATAACACAGTTATTCTTTATTTTAGATTTTATAGGGCAGTAACTTCCTTATAGTTATTGCCTTATCTTTTCTTTTTCTCAACAGATTAAAGGTGGAGATCAATTTGGAGACTTTACAACAATATTGAGTCTACTAGTTGATGAACATGGTATATCTCCCCAGTTACGGTTCTCATTCTATATGCCGTGGAGTTGTATAAGCTCTTGGAGGCAGATCAGGGCTATTTTGGGGGATGGAAAGGGAGGTCAAGCGGGTGAAATTTAGGGCCTCAGGATTATAGGTGAAATTTATGTAAAAAATACATTACTAATATTTTTTTTTGAAAACTATGGATACTGTAGCCTCCTTCTTTAGGTGAAGAAGTGAATCCTGCTTAAGCATGTCCAATTACAAACAAAGACAAGACTAGAAGTCAAGTCTTCCAACAAGCAGTCCAGAATGAGCTTTTATTCCAGAATTTATGTAAAAATACCTTTGACATACTTTTTACATTTACTATCTATCATGACATAAAGTCATAAATTCCATAAATTTATCACAGATGGTTATGTTCTATCACTTGCACTGGATTTAAACACAGTGTAATGCCAAGAGAAAGAGCTTTGAAGACAACAATTGGGTTTAAGCTGTGCTGGCTCCAGTTACAGGCAAGATTTGTGTATTATTTTAATGGAGGCAGTATGGAACATTCAGGTCTCCCAATGCTGTTCTTCAAACCCTGCTGGGAGGTGAATTCACAAATTACTGAAACATATCCTAATCCCCCCCCCCCCCCCCCCCGCTCCCCCGCGTTCAGTGGAATTATTTAAATACTAATATTCTAATTAAAGTACAGAGTGGGTGCTCGCTTCAGCAGCACATATACTAAAATGGAAAGATACATGGCCCCTGCGCAAGGATGACATGCAAATTTGTGAAGCGTTCCATATTTTTTTATGTAATGCCTTAATCAATAAGGAAAAAAAAAAAAGAAATCACACCTTGAAAAAAAAATAGAAAGTATAAGAATATATTCTGCTGGTCAAATGCATGTAAGTTATCAGGTCCCCAAAGACATGAAAAGTCTATAAAGTATTGTGTGAACTGGCTTTACTTGAAGACATTCTGCAGGAGACATCCTAGTGTCCTAAACTGGAAAGCCTGGATGACATCCAGGATGGACATCCCTTTCCCTGGTTTGCTCGCAAAGGTCTACACCATTATAATTTAAAAATAAGACAAAGAGCTCATTCAGTTAACAATGCAGTAAGTTAATGATTAGAATTTATATTCATAAGGTTTAACTACATTGAAGCGTATGAATGCTGAAGAAGCTCACTTTCTACCATCAAAGTATCACTGGAAAGTGCTATTAACATAAAGGCAAAGGAGATGTGCTGCCCATTTTACCTGTGTGCCGTTAATTCCATGATATTGAATCTTTTACAGGACTGCAGACTGGCATCTTATTTATATTAATTTCAAATCAATGACTCACAAATCCATTGACTATAAAAGTTTAGCAGTAATACATCTTCGTAAAGCTTGGTTTGGGGGACAGGGAAAGAAAAACAAGATGTTCTCCCATGTGTGAAGGATAACATTTGGAGCACTTGAGACTTGCTTTACAGAGCAACACTTGATAGGTTTTTCTTAATATTCCATGTGTATTTTGAAAGTGCTACTTTTTCTCCAAATTCCATAAAAATCTCCTTTAAAATGAAAAAAATAAAATTAAAATAAAGTACAGAGTGGAAGGGTAAAAAGAAAGTCTCTTTTTATATTCACATTTTTTAAAGAGAAGAAAGGAGAAAAGAAAAAGCAGAGTGACTACTGAGTAAGGAACCTTCATGTTATGTTTTCATTATTACTGTTTTATTTCTACAGCAGGTTATGCTGAGACACACAGTGAATAAAATCTCTTCGTTTGCTTTCTTCTTTATTTTCTGAGTGAATTTTTTATCTTCTCATCTGAAATGACAGGCTAGTATTATCAAAGCTGTGTATCCTCAGATTCGGTAGCGGACCTGAATTTCCTTTTTTCATTATTTTTGGTAGAACACACAGACCGTAGGGGTAAGCTATCAGCACCCATATATCTCCAAATTCTTACTAGGTTCCCTTAAGGGGCAAAGAAGATAATTAACCTGTCATCCTAGACAGTGTACTGTTCCTTCTCAATGTTTAAAATTTTTATCATAAAGAGATGAACCAGAACAAAGAAAAGGAAGCATTTCTAACCAAAGCCACTGAAGAGCATAAAGGCAAATACTGAGTTCTCAGAAATTCTAAGACTAAAAACCAAAACCAAAACAATACACTCAAAACAGTACTTTTGCCTGCTGACTTGTACTTGCTTTCTTCATTTAGTTACATATTTCTGAAAACCGATCTCCCATTTGACAACCTTGCTCCTATAAACGTTATTCTAATGAAGACCCAAGAAATATAAATAAAATATTTGAGATTGATTTTCTTTAATCCTCACCTGAGGATATGTTTTCCATTGCTTTTTCGAGAGAGTGGAAGGAAGAAGGAAAGGGGAGAGGGAGGGGGAGGGGAGGGGAGAGGGAGGCGGAGGGGGAGGGGGAGGACGGAGAAACATCTATGTGAGAGAAACACATTGATTGGTTGCCTCCCACAGGAACCTTGAGCCCTGACTGGGCCAGGGACCAAACCTGTAACTCAGTTAGGTGCCCTTGACTAGGAATGGAACCCATGACCCTTTGGTGAGCAGGCCGATGCTCTAACCACTTAGAAGCACTGGCTGGGCTTTCATTGATTTTTACATGTGCCATTCTCTTAGTTTATATGTTCATCTTAGTTAATATGTTGAGTTTCCTGAAGCACAAGGAAGCATTCTGAATCAGTCCCTTCACAAGCTGCTCTTCTGCCCTTGTCTCTCAATGTGAAGACCTCATTTAGAATGTCTCCTTCGTTAAGGGTTTGAGAAAGACCCTCTGAACATGAAATCTAATCTTTGTCTTCTTCTCCTTCCTAAAACATGTTCTGAATATTATCACACAGCAGCCTGGCATATGTGGGAGGAAAAAAGTCACAGTGCTCATCTCTGTCACCGGAGAGCACCTTGATGAACTGCTTACACCTATGCCAATCTCAGCATCTTCTTCTGTACCTGCAGGAGAGGCCCCGTCCTTTTCATACTGTCTTGGATGCTATCCCAGTGCTATAAACAGAAGGCTTGGCCTCTCAGGCGTGGCTGACATCAGTGGAAATAACCTGGAGTAAGTGGGCACATCAGCGAAAATAAAGCACAGCTGTTTGGAGGGCGGGATCACGTGAGATGAGACAGGAAAATACTGAGCAGCGACATGGCAGTAGCCAATAGTAGGCATATTTGTCGTTCTTTTACCTTAACATAGACAGGGCTTTGAACACTGAATTAAAAGTATAGACTAGATTCCTGGCATTTGTCAGGCTCAGTTCTTGGGCTTCAGGACTACCCATGGAGGGTGAGTCAAGGCTGGAGGAATTGAGAGTTCTGCTGTGTATCATTCAGCTCTCTAACTTTCTGAGAAAGCAGTTGGTTTAAAAAAGAGGAAAAAAATAAGAAAGAAAAAAACCCAACTTGCTTCTTGTAGAATTTTCATGAATAAAATCATTACTTAAAAAAAACAGAAGACAACGAAACATATATACCAGAGAAAAAAATGCTAAGCCCTGGCTGGGAGCTCAGCTGGTTAGAGTGTCATTTGTACACCAAAAGGTTGTGGATTTGATCCCTGGTGGGGCATGTACAGGAGTAACCAATCAATGTTTCTATTTCACATCAATGTCTCTATCTCCCCCTCTCTCTCTTTCTCTCTCTCTGTCTCTTTTCCCCACTGTCTCTTTCTCCCCCTTCCTCTCTCTCTAAAAATCAACTAAAAACACACACACACATATCCTTGGGTGATGATTAAAAAAAAGCTAAGTGGTGGCTGAGACAGAATAGTTTACTAGTAAATAATAATTCAATATTCATAAGTCAGAAAATAGCTGTTGTAACATACAGACCATTCTTTATCTTAACACTCAAAAGTTAAAGGTTCACTGGTCTATTAAAGTCACTGAGTTTAGCCCTAGCTGGTTTGGCTCAGTGGCTAGAGCGTCAGCCTGCGGACTAAAGAGTCCCAGGTTCAATTTCAGTCAAGGGCACATGTCTGGGTTGCAGGCTCGATCCCCAGTAAGGGGGAGTGCAGAAGGCAGCCAATCAATGATTCTCTTTCATCATTGATGTTTCTATCTCTCCCTCTCCCTTCCTCTCTGAAATCAATAAAAATATATTTAAAAAAATAAAGTCACTGAGTTTATATGATAGACAGTATAGTATAGCGCCTCTTACCTTTTTTGAAAGAATGTTGGTACAGGTCTGTTCAAATAAATGAGTGCTCCCATTTTAACCAATTCATGCCACATTAAATATGCAGGAAGAAGAAGGATCATCAGCAATGCCCCCAACCCTGTTCCCTACTCCCAAAGTAATGACTATAGGTTTTTGAGGCCTCAACTTGACCATGATACTGTACTGGCAGCCCTTGGCTTGAGGATCTTTGCACTGCCCTGCCTAGCAGAGCTTTCATTCAGTTGCCAGGCAATAAATATTTTTACTGCCTAAGTGTCTATTTCCTTCCACAAAGTGGCTCACTGACAGAACTAAGACATAATTCCTGAAAGGGGAAATCTTCCTATTGACACAGAAGAAGAGAATGGCCTTTTTGGACAGTATTCCACTTTGATTCATCTACAGCATCATCCCTCCATCCCCTAATAGACTATTTTATAGAGCAGTTTCAGGTTCACAGCAAAACTGAGCAGAAGGTACATAGATTTCCCATATAATAGCATCTTTTCCTGTTACCAAAAAATTGAGCTTAATGTTTGAAAAGATATACAAACACTGGATTACTTTTGTCTAAAAACCTTTTTGCTAGATAGAAGATTATAATTTCACTGAAGTTAATGCCTTTTCCATTTCATATCCAGTTAGACATCATGGTATCAGGAAGCTCACAGTTATGACGAGTCTCTCTATACACTATCTAATTATTTGTCTAAGCATATTTTTCATTATGAGGAAGAAAATTAATAAGGAATTGGCAATTTGATTAAGTTCCCTTATGGTTTAGATTCTGGATTTTCAAAGTGGCACATCCAACCAGTACTAAGTATTACAAAGAAAACTCAATGAAAATTGTGCCAAACTTCATCAAAGTAGACATTCCCTGAAGCCCACTGCTGGGCATATCCTAGGTACCCACAACTGCTGTACGAACTGAATCACATCCAGAGAGTCAATTACCAGATTAAAATGTGCATACATCACTACTCTGTGTGAGAGAGAAACATTATTTCATTTTAGCGGAAATAAGATGTGATCTGAGAAATGAGCCCAATATTATTCTCCAAAACACCTTTATTAATACCTTTTAGCTATTTACTTTTCATATGGAAAACATGAAACACTTTTTAATACTAAATTTTAATTAGAGCAAATTGATAGTAATTTGTTCTGAGCTTCAATCAAACGAACCAGGCATGTGAATGTTAAATCAGAGTGACTTACATATTATTGGAACAAGAACTGCAAAAGGAGAAACTAAAGGGAAATGTGATCTCACATCTATTGTTAAACAAACAAATGAAAGAAAATT
Organism: Myotis yumanensis; assembly: GCF_028538775.1. NCBI lineage: Eukaryota > Metazoa > Chordata > Mammalia > Chiroptera > Vespertilionidae > Myotis > Myotis yumanensis. The sequence continues at coordinate 45,960,138 of NW_027223760.1, read as the reverse complement.
GTCTTTAATTTTTAAAGTGGTTCTTAATGTCATCCCCACAGAGTTCCCCCGAAAAGATGCATTTTTTAAAAAGAACACAGTGAAGTATAAGAAAAATGCAGTAATTTTGTTGCTAAGAAAGCAAATTGATGCAACCACTGTGAAAAAGTGTGGTGGTTCCTAAAAAACTTAAAAAATGGAACTTCCTTATGACCCAGTGATTCCTCTTCTGGGTATATATCCAAGGAAACCCAGCACACTAATTTGAAAGAATATATGCACCAACTTGTTTATTGCAGTATTATTTACAATAGCTAAGATGTGGAAGCAACACAAGTTCCCATCAATAGACAAGTGGATAAAAAAGTTGTGGTACATATATGCAATGAAATATTACTTGGCCATAAAAAAGAATGAAATCTTACCATTTGCAACAGCACAGCTGGACCTAGCGTGTATTATGCCAAGTAAAATAAGTCAGTCAGAGAAAGACAAATACCATATGATATCACTTCTATGTGGAATCTAAAGAACAAAATAAACAAACAAACTAGAAACAGACTTATAGATACCGAGAACAAACTGATGGAGGCCAGAGTGGAGTGGTGTTGGGGAAAAGAGTAAAAAAATATGATGGGATCAGGAAGTAAAATTTGGTAGTTACAAAACTGGCATGGTAAAGCACAGAGAATACAGTTAACAATACTGTAATAACGATGTAGGATGCCAGGTGAGTACTTGAATTATTGGAGGGAACACTTTGTAACCCATTTAAATGTCTATTCTCTATGCTGTACACCTGAAGCTAATACAAAAAGAACTGTTGAATAAAAACTATAATAAAAAAATAAAATAAAATAAATGCAATAATTCTATTATTGCAAATATTTCTGCAGCATCAGGGTGCATGCTAATGGTTAATTCCCACAAAGTACTCCCCTCTCCCCCACCCCTGTTCCCAAATCCTAAACTCCATTAGGGGACTAAAAGCAAAACTAATAGCATTGCAAGGTCAAAGGTGAAGGCAGACAGCAGCGAGGTTTGGGTAGAGAAACCTAGGTGTAAGAGAAGGAAAGAGAATTTTTAATTGGGAAATCAAGAGAAGATTTCACTAGGGGGGGAAGCATTTCTCATATTCAGAAAAGTGGGTTCTATTTAGACACTGGGGACAGCAGAAGCATAATTCTGGGCAGGTGTAAAGGCACAGAAGTACAGAAGTTCGACAGCACAGGATGTGTCCCTAAACCAATTCCTGCATCTTCATTGGGGATTGGCCAACATGGAAGGTAAAGTCTGACCTGATCTTTGCTCTTATCTTAGAAAAGAATGTACTCCTAAGTTGAAAATCAAGTTCACTGGCAACTTGAACATTTAGTTACTCAAAAGTAACAGGAGCCTGAGTTTATATCAGACACAATACCGAGGAAAAAAAATAAATGACTGGTACATTTAAAATAGACAGTTCTCAAGAAAATGTGGTATATGCACATATATGTCTGTGTATGAATATTATTCAGCCATAAAAAAGAATGAAATCTGCCACTTACAATGACAAGGATGAACCTTGAGGGCATTATGCTAAGGGAAACAAGTCAGAGAGAGAAAGACAAATACCATATGATCTCACTTATATGTGGAATCTAAACGAAACAAATTACCAAGCTCATAGATACAGGGGACCAACTGGTGGTTGCCATTTATAAAATAAATAAGTTATGGATTAAAAAAAAAAAAGAAAAAATAATAAAATTAGTTCTCAATATTTTTCCAGTACAACTAAATTCATAAAAGAGATTTTAGGTAGAATACAAAAATGCCATAGCCTCCACACTCCCTGGAAAACATATGTCTGCCATTTTCCAAAGAAATGAGAGAGAGGACAAATTCAGCTCCAAGGTCAGCTCATCTGTCAACTTGACTTAAGATAAAACTGTTCTCCAGTGGACATGCGCCAGTGACTTGGGTAGATTAGTGTTAATGATAAATTTTAATCAAACAGTCATAGCTTTCTATGAAGATACATGATAATGAGACATGAGAGATCAATTTAGGATAGAATGTTTTGAGGAGGCTTTTCTTTTTCTTGCAGGGAGTTGGGCAGGAGATGATACAAGGTCAGATTTTAAATGAACTCATGCCTCACAAAAGATTAGCAGCCTGGATAGATTTATCCTTGAGTGTAAAGTCTTCTAAGGTGTAAGAAAAGGTAGGGAACCAGAATGTTAATCAAGTGATCTGAACAGACAGGAATTTATAGTGCTGGGATGTGATGACTACAAATATTCATCTGCTGTGTACACAATTCTAATTGTAGCCACCTAACATTATTAACACAAACCATGTGAAAGAAACCCTCAAATATACTCATTACAAAGGCGTGCCCCAAGGGGGTCACACCAAAAGTATCCTGGAAGAAACACAGGGCTCAGTCTGACTGAATTAACTATTCCTATGTTCTGGAGAGTATGTCTCCACTACCTAGGTTTTTAGGTTGCCACAGAAGGGCCAGAAAATTTAAAACATGCACAATGTTTCAAGGTATGAGGAGTATCTTTAAGAGCGGAGTTTCTTACCCAGGAGGACTCATTGGCCAGGCTTGGCTTCTGTATTTGAAGGCATGGAGTCCTGTCCCCTGAGCCTGATTCAGGGACCCCAGTGAGGCCTAAGAGTGTGCACTCAGAAAGTGATTCCCAAGTCATTCTCTTGCACACTCCTGGTTACAAATCAGCAAACACAATCAACCAAACAACTACAAAGGAATATTTTGGTGAAAAGGTCAGTAGATTTAGGATTTAGTCTCAGTTCTGGCAATTACTGAACATGTCTTCTTGGGCAAGTCCATATACTCTCTGAAGATAGTTTCCTCAGCTATAAAACAATAGCAATGGTACTGGCCCTGTCTTTCCTGGTAATGGGATCAAAGGAAATGGATTAGCTACCTACTGCTGTGGAACAAGCTACTCCAAAACATAGTGGCTTTAAGTAACAGACACTGATCATTGATTATCTCACAGGTTCTGTTGGTCAGGAATCCAGGGGTGCCTTAGCCGGTGCTGCTGCTAAGGGAGTCTCACAGGGTAGCAATGAAGTGTAATGATGGTATGGAATCACAGGAATGCTCACAGGGGAAGGAGCCACTTCCAAGCTCCTGCACATGATTGCTGCCAGGCTTCAGGTCTTCACTGGCTGCAGGCTGGAAACATCAGTACCCTGACATGAGGGTCCCCTCCACAGAGCAACCTACAACATGGTAGCTGGCTTGCCTTGGTGTGAGCCAGTGACACAGTAAAAGAGGGTGTGTTCTCTGGCCTGTGTGCTCAATGGTTAGGGCACTGAACCACACACCAAAGGGTCATAGGTTTGAGTCCTGGCCAAAGTCACATACTAGTACATGGATTATAGGCTCGATCTCTGGCCCCAGTCATGGGGGAGGCAACCAATCGATGTGTCTCTCTCTATCACATCGATGTTTCTCTCTCTCTCTCTCTCTTTTCCCCTCTCTCCCTCCTTTCCACTCTCTCTAAAAATCAATGGGAAAAATATCCTAGGGTAAGGATTAACAACAAAAAGAGAGAGAGAAAGAGACAAGGTGCACAAGAAGGGAGTATCAATCTTTGTGTAATTTAGTCTCAGAAATAATAGCCATAGCTATTGCCATAACCTACCCATTAGAAGCAAGTCTCTAGGTCCAGCCCACACTCAAGGGTTGGGGGAAGGGATGACATAAGGGCATACAAACCAGGAGGTGGGGATATTGGGAGCCATCTTACCCGCTACCTCCCACAAGAGATCACATATGCGATGTCTTGAGGAATACAAGGCTTATCTGTGGGAGCACACTGCAAGTGACTAAAAATTTTAAGGCAGAATTTGAGTTTAAAAAATCTCCTTTATGGACAACATTCTGAGAATTTGCTAAGAAGTGTCACCACCTCCTCACTTCCCTCAGATGTGTCACACTATGGCAGAATTTCACCAACTTCTTTGGACATAGACATCTGTGAAGTTGGTAGTCAAAAAAGGAAAAAGGAGGCTGAGCAAAATGAGGAACCTTGTGACCCACCCAGTAACACTTGGTGACAATTCACACTTTCACATTATCGTAGGGAACAGCACTGTAATGGTGATCAGGAGTATGGGAAAAACATAAAAAAAATTTAGCAGCTTGAAAAAATTGTTTCCCAGATTGCTTTTCACTATAAAGCTGTTTATCAGCTCAACTTGGTGATATACTCTAATGAAAATTTACATAATTTCAGTGCTGGAGTTTTAAAACATGGCCCCGGCATTCTTGACACTCTTCTCATCTAGAACTGGAGTATGTGTCTCCTCCCCTTGACTCTGCGTGTTATGATGAGCTATTCTACAATGGGATACCCCACTATCCTGGTTTTTTTCCTAAGACAAATGACCCTACTGAAGTTTGTTACTAACATTTCTATTGGCTTATTAGCACAGAACTTTCTTTATTAGACTATCCATCTAATCTGTCCATAAATAAATCATGACATTTTTTTCTCTAACATCTTCATTGGCACTGGATCTCTCTTCATCATTTTTCTTCTACATGGCCTTTTTTTTTCCCCTCATAGAATTTTGGCCTGGAAGGTTTCCAACCTTTCTTTCAGCAATGGGATCTGTTTCGCAATCAAAACCTTAAAGAAACCAGAGCCAGGAGTGGAGGGACTGGGACAGCGCTTCCTTCAGGGCACACCCACCTTCACTCCAGCACCCCTGAGACACTGAGCAGGACCCTAAGTCTCCTTTAAAAACCATGGACAGTCTAAACTTTCCCAATTAAACCAGCTAAACAGACCTGAGTTGATCTATAATCTCCCTGGAGGGAGTGCTTTTTCCCGCCCTCCTTTCTTTTCCTTCACTTCACTGCTGCTCGCCCTCACCTTGACTTCTGTGTCCTATCCTGGTCCAGCTCCCACACTCTCACTGACAGACTGTGAGCCTCACTCAGGCGTAGACAGGGCTCCAGGCATCCCCCTATCCCCCTTCTCCTTTTCAAGAAATGGCCTGGTTGGGTGAAATGAGCCCTTGATCCTCACCTTTCTCCTGATTCTGAATGTTCTGTGTACTGGACATTTCCACCTGGGCCTACCCGCTATCATAAAAGTCCAGTAACTTGCTCTCACTTCTTCCTGTCCTTCCATGGGCACTGCTTTTCAATACCCCCATTACTTTCCATGAGCTCACTAAGCACTTGGTTCCACAAGCTTGAAACTCGGAAGTTATTGTTGACTCCTTTCTCTCCTATATCCTTTATATGGACGGATCAAAACAATTTTGCAACAAGAGTCTTCTGATCTGACTTTCTGGGACCTATTCAAATGTAGCCCAGGTGAGAGTACTTTTGAGGCGAGCCAAGACTGTGTCTGTTGGTTTATCATGGCCTGTAGGCACAGTGCCTGGTACAGAATAGGTGTGTGATAATCCTGCTGGAAGAATAACTGAATGAGATAAAAATATGTGATGCTTACTGCAGCATAAAGACCACAAGCAAATTACCTAGTAAGATCGCAATGAGTTAGTACATTTGGACACATTTATAAGATATTATAGTATAATTAAAATATTTTCAGGTATATATTAGTGGCTTGGAAATTGTTCCCTATTTAATGTGAAAAGAAAGAGAAGCTAGATACAAACACATACATTCATTACTAACCCAATTGTGAAAACATAAAACAGAAAATAACAAAAATAGGTAGCATTGGTTATCCCCAAATGGTGATTGTTATTTATTTTCATACTGCTTTTAAATTTTTCTGTTTTCTCAACTTAACACTCTGAATAAGATTTGCCTCTGTATAAATAACTACACCTATTAATAAGGCTTGAGAGAAGCACGTACAAATTAAAAGAGGCATTTGTCCCCCTACTTTGTTTTGCTAAAACTGACTTTCAAAAATTATTAATATTTTCAATATCCTTCACCCCAACATGTATTGCTTAGCTCTCTACTTCTGTCAGTCTTTATACAGTTGAGTTTATCATTATATTATACTATATCAATTTTCCTAAAGCCATTTTAAATTATTACTCTCTTCTTAAAAAATTGTACTTCCTCAATTTTTATCTTAAAATAAGATAAAAAGTCCTCAATCTTTCAAAGCCCAGTCTTGAACATCCTTCCATCCATACAGGACAGACTCCCACTCTGGCACTGTGGCCTGATGTCTCCTGGTACAGAATAGGTGTGTGATAATCCTGCTGGAAGAATAACTGAATGAGATAAAAATATGTGATGCTTACTGCAGCATAAAGACCACAAGCAAATTACCTATGCTTTTCACATTTGTTATAAAGACTGTGTGTGTGGGTTAATGATATTAGTTATCTTGGTAACAAGCTATTAAAAATTTCCAGGAATATTTGTTATTCCATTTCCAATATTCTCTTCAAAACTTTCTGCAATGCCTATCAAATATTTACTTAACAATTTTATCTTTAAACACCACCCACAGAGCTTTATGCATAATCTTGTAATACCATGCGTTTTAAAATTAAAAATGGTTAGAGCTGCAAAACATTATTGAAATCATTACCTCAACTCTTCCCTTTAGAGATGCAGACACTACAATCCAATTAGAAAAAGTGACTTGTTCAGAGAGAATAAAAAAACAACAACCTAGGATTAGAACCTAATATTTAACTCTTAGAGCTCAGTATTTTTTAACTAATACATGATCTATTACTAATACTGGGTTACTCATTTGCTGATCAATTGCTCAGCAATTATTCATGATTCCATTCTTAAAGACAATGCTTGCCTGCCCACCTTGATTGTTGTTATTTTCTCCGGGGCAGGCATGTGGCACACAATTCCTTCCCACCTCTATTGTACCTTATGCTGCAGAGTGAGTGCTGAAGAAGGATGACAGAAATCACTTAAGCAAATCTATTAATGGTAGTGATGATATAAATCTGTGATATCAATATTACATCTTCACCATGTGGCTGCTACATCCAATTGGTAATAACCATCTAGTGTCAGTGCCAGCTTTCTCTGACATTCTATATGGCTATCCTAGCCAATCATGAAACCTCAGGGTTATGGCTCCAGCTAAGATACTGGATACAGCCCTGGCCAGTATGGCTCAAATAATTTTGCGCTTCAAGTTATTAAGCATAGTCTGTGCACCAGATGGTCACAGGTTTGATTCCAGGCCAGGGCACATACCTAGGTTGCAGGTTCAATCCCAGTTGGGGGAGCTTTTTCGAATATATCTCTCTCTCACATTGATGTTTCCTTGCCTTCCCCCCTCCCTCTCTCAAATCAATTAAAAAAAACAGCCAGGATCAGGAGACAAGGATTGGAGCTGGGTGTGCAGACTACATCTCTACAGGTCAGTCAACTCCAAAAGAGAGGCTTGCTTAGGGAGCAATCTCACTCAAAGGCAGTCTGAGTAGTAGCTTTCTAAGTTGCAAGTGGGTCTTCTTACACACACTCACACACATACGCACTTCTAAAGCCTGAATCGCACACAGGGAAGAAAAACATTTTAACAGCTGTAACAATCAAATAATGTGCAAGAGGTTAACCAACAACTGGTGGATGAAATTCCATTGCAAGCCAAAAGACTCAGGAGACAGGCAAGGTGAGACTCTCAGGGTTAACAACATTCAAAGGCAGGGAGAACAAGGACAGGTCCCCAACTGAATCCTGCCAGTCCCTCTGCCCTGACTGCTGCACATTGGGCTGTGAGCCACACAGCCCAGAGCATCTGCCACAGGTCACAGGCAGCTATGCAAGCACTTCTGCCATTTGCTCAGCTGTTGTGAAGTGAGAGGGATGCATTTCCCAGGGATCCACCAAGCAGATTTCTCTTTCAATTCAGAATAACGTGATTAGAATACAAATTTTTTGCCAAAACCGGTTTGGCTCAGTGGATGGAGCGTCGGCCTGCGACTGAAAGGTCCCAGGTTCGATTCCGGTCAAGGGCATGTACCTGGGTTGCGGGCACATCTCCAGTGGGAGATGTGCAGGAGGCGGCTGATCGATGTTTCTCTCTCATCGATGTTTCTAACTCTCTCTCTCCCTTCCTCACTGTAAAAAATCAATAAAATATATTTAAAAAAAAAAAAATTTTTTTATTAGTTCTGATTTTTGTCACCCTGTATATATATACCTGGATGAATACATCTACTGCTTATTTTTGCAATTAATGGAGGTGAATAGACTATATCACACCACATTAAAAAATGGGTAGTGCTGAAAAAAATAAATGAATCCATTTTCACCTAAGTATTGCTTACAGAAATAGTTGCCCATTCACCTGGCAATTTCAAAGTATCTGAAACATAGTTTGTCAAAATTCTATTACTTTCCTTCTTTCTTGCATTTGAGCATCACAATTTCAAGGAAAATGATTTAATGGTAAAAATCTCAAATTATACCATAGCCGGCTCACCTTACAGCTATCAATAGAGTTATTATGCTGTAGAAATAAATTCATTGAACTTGTTAAAAACGTGAACTACTCCCTTCCACCAAAGAAGAGAAAAAGGAAATAAAAAGGAGGAGAAAACCATAAAAATATATAAAGGCTTTACTGACTGATCTTCATTGCTTTTCACATTTGTTATAAAGACTGTGTGTGTGGGTTAATGATATTAGTTATCTTGGTAACAAGCTATTAATTTTGCGCTTCAAAGTTATGAACCACCTTTCTATACACAGTTCACAAGCGAATAAACGGACTTAATCCCTGTATTGAAATACAAAACAAAACAAATAATCCCATGTTTCACAACTTTGCAAAATTGACTATCTCCTGGGCAATACTTTACCAGAGCCCGGAGACACAACTGCTGCTTAAAAAACGGTGTCTGGCAATTTCTGGGAGAAGCTTGTGCAAGTGGATTCAATTACACTTTAATAGCCATTCCTCTTCAGACCAGACATAAAAGGTCACCGAGGAAAAGCATTTTTTCCCAGTGATTCAGTCACACTGGGTTAGTAGATTGTCTTCTTCCGATGATTACACAACTCCTGGGAGAGTCTGCTTGTAGAGCATGACATATAGCTAGCGTTTGCAAATTTTAACAATTCAGTGGGGGAAATAAAATATTTAAGATGATAACATTTACTGTCAAAAGAAGTTTTTTTGATCATGTCTAATTCTTCAGAGTAAAATATAACATTTTAATTCTAAAGCACCAATTTTAGATGATATTTATCTCCTAATTACCAACAGACATTTTACTTGTAAAAAGCACTATGCATGTATAATAATTACAGTAAAAGATAGTTATTACCATCAATCATGATGCTGATCTGTATTTAAGGGTCTCTATGCTCTAACAAGAGCAAACAGTAGTTTAGGATATCAATATTGCCATGGGAAATTTATAATGATTTATCTCTTTGATTTATTAAAAGCCTAGTCATAGCTCAAAGGTCTCTAAATACCCATAAAATTAGGAAAGTATTGCCATAATTAAGAAATACTAGCAAAATCTTCATACAGGAAGCAATCCAACAGGATAGTACCTATTGGAAATTACTGACATTATAAAAAGATACTTATAATGAAAACTTTAAGCTATATCAATGAACTATGATTTCATGAAACTCATTTTTTTGTTCTATTGCTATAGAATATACCTCATTTCTAGTATAACCATTTCCTTTTCTTTTGAATTCACTCTGAAATCATGTATAAGTGAAGATATTTCTTTGATGTGTCCCTCAGTAGATGAGTGGATAAAACAGCTAAGGTACATTTACATGATGGAATGCTGCTACTCTGCCATAAAAAAGAAGGGAATTTTACCCTCTGCGACAATCTGGATAGACCTGGAGAACATTATGCTAAGTGAAATAAGCCAGTCAGAGAAAGACAAATACCATCTGTTTTCTCTCATATGTGGAGTCTAATGAACAAACTGAACTAACAAGCAAAATAGAGATAGACTAGTAGATAGAGAGCAGGCTGACAGTTCTCGGAGGTGGGGGTGAAGAAGGGGATGTGGAGGGATTGAGGAACAATGGGGAAAAAAGAAAGAAGTCATGGACAGGGACAACAGTGTGGTGATTGTGGGGGGAGAGGGCTGGAGGAGGGATAGGGTACAGGAGGGATAAATGATGATGGAAAAAAATAAAATAAATTTTTAAAATATATATATTTTTTATTAATTTCAGAGAGAAGGAGAGGGAGAGATGGAAACATCAATGAAAGAGAATCATTGATTATCTGTCCTTGAGGATTGAACCCACAACCCAGGCATGTGCCCTGACTAGGAATCGAACCGTGACCTCCTGGTTTATGGGTCGACACTCAACCACTGTGCCACTCTGGCCAGGCATTTTAAAAAGCTAAATATTTAAAGCAGTTTTTGAATAATAATCTATAACTACAGATTTGCAAACTGTAGCCTATTAAAATTCTCTCTTCTGCTATTATTTTTCAATGATACAATATATGAACAAGTTTATTATATTTTTTAGAAAATAACAGAAAAGTCATTTAAAATAATTGAATGAAAGTAAAGAATGGAGTAGAAAAAATGTTTATAAAATTGTACATTTTTGTTAAGGGCCATAAACTATGAATAAAAGAATATAATTTATTCTTGATTGGGAAAACTCAATTTTATATCATTTCTTCCTAATATAATCCATAGGCTCAATACAATCTCAATGAAATCAGCAAGAGATTTTCTTGGGAACAGGGAGAAAGAAGTGTTCCATTAGTTTAGATAAAAGGATGACTGTATAAGAATATGAAAATTAAATTTTATTGAATTAAGGACTTTCAATTCTAATGATTTTTAAGTAATAGGATAACTGTACAAAGGATGTTTCTGGCGGCACTTCATAATAGTTAATCACTGTAAACAAACTATGCAAATAATATCTCATCCATACAATAAACACTCTCCTGTCATTAACAATGGTAAGTTTCTAGATTTATTTTTCAATGAAAGATGTTTATTATATACTGTTGAGTAAAAAAAAAGTTACAAAACAGTACACAAGGTATGATTCAATTTGCTTTACCTGTATAGAAATGGAGAATATACATCAAAATACTAAATGCGATTTTCTCTGGGTAGTAGAACAAAGGGTGATTTTTTTTCAAGTTTTATACTTTTTGATACTGTGGGAGTCTTCCATCATAAAGATGCATTATTATTATAATCATAAAACAATATTTTATTATTCTGTGTGGGAATTTATGAATAATAAATAATAAGCAGAACTGAAAAGAAGTGGCTACAAAACAAGTATCATATATAGATTGGGCAAAAGTAGATCTAAAGTTGTGAGTATGCGAAGCAGAGTTCATTCTGGTATTATTATTTATTATTGTATTGTTTTCCATACAAACAACTGTCAGCCTATTTTTGCCCCATTCTGCATATGCTGTTTAGAAGAGACCCACTTCAGATCAAAAGACACACAGACTGAAAGTAAAGGGATAGAAAAAAGTAATTTCATAAAAATGGAAACAGAAAAAAAAGAAGCTCGGGTAGCAACACTTATCTATTTATATAAAAGCTCAGCGACCAGAATGGCAGAATGACCAGAATGACCGGAACAACCGGTGGCTATGACACACACTGCAGCAGTCAACCAGCCTGATCCGGGGCCCCGATCAGCCTGATCAGGGTGTTGGAGGCTGATCGGGGGCGGGGCCAGCTGCCAACTGCCTGCGGCCCCTCCTGTGATGGGCCCCCATCAGGGCGGGCCAACCAGACCCCACCCATGCATGAATTTGTGCACCAGGCCTCTAGTCCTATATAATAAAAGAGCTAATATGCTAGTTGGACTGAACAGCAGAATGACTGTCCCGACGACCTTCCGGATGAAGCTGGGGCTGCAAGGGCTGAGCCCCTTGCACAAATTTTGTGCATCTGGCCTCTAGTATCAGATAAAATGGATTTCAAAACAAAGGCTATAGCAGGGGTGGGCAAACTTTTTGACTCGAGGGCCACAATGGGTTCATAAACTGGACCGGAAGGCCGGAACAAAAGCATGGATGGAGTGTTTGTGTGAACTAATATAAATTCAAAGTAAACATCATTACATAAAAGGGTACGGTCTTTTTTTTTTTTTTTTTTTTTTTAGTTTTATTCATTTCAAACGGGCCGGATCCGGCCCGCGGGCCGTAGTTTGCCCATGGCTGGGCTATAGCAAAAGTCAAAGAAGGACACTACATAATGATAAAGCTATCAATCCAACAAGAGACTATAACCCTTGTAAACATTTATACATCCAACATGGAAGTACCCAAATACATAAAGCAAATATATATTTGCTGATGGGCACAAAGAGTTCCTGATGGGCACAAAGTGAGAGTTGGGCAGCAATACAGTCACAGGTGGGGACTTCAACATCCCGTTGACATCAATGGATAGATCTTCCAGACAGAAAATCAACAGGGTATTTACTATGTGTCAGGCATAGTTCTAAAAGCACTTTCTGCGTATTAAGTCAATTATTCCTCAAACTTACGAGGTAGGTGTTACCATTATCTTTCATTTCCCCCAGGGGAAAATGAAGGCTCAGAGAGCTAAGTCCCTTGCCCAAGGTAAGAGAGCAGGCGATAAAATCCAGATCATATGGCTCTAGGACACATTTCATGTTTATTTTGTTGCATATTTTAAATTTTAGAATAGTTTTATAAAAGTTACAAAAAAAGTAGTACAGAGAGTTCCTGTAGACCCCTCACCAGCTTGCTTTGTGGTTAAAATCTGACATTACGATGGAACATTTGTCATAACTGAGAAATACACATTGGTATTAACTAAACTGCATGCTCTCCTTGGATTCCACTAGTTTTTTCACTAATGATCTTTTTCTGTTCCAGGATTCCGTCTGGGATACCACATCACATTAAGTTGTCATGCCTTTGTAGCCTCCTCTGGGCTGTGAGAGTTCCTCAGACTGTCCTTGTTTTTGATGACCTTGACAATTTTGAAGAGTACTAGCCAGGTATTGTGTAGAATGTCCCTCAGTCTGGGTGTGCGTGATCTGTTTTTCATGATTACTGTGGTCATGATTATGTAGAAAGATCACAGAAGTGAAGTGTTGTTCTCAACATATTGTACCAAGGGTACATGCTACCAACATGACTTCTCTTTGATGATGACAACCTTTAAGACCTGGCTGAGTCGGAGCACTATCTCAATTCATTGAGGTTCTGCTCCCCGGAATATGTCGACAGTTTGGCTCAAATAAACTCACCAAAAAATTCTTTACAGGTTTCAATGGTTTTTTTTATGTTAGCATCTTATTAGGGTTAGACAAATAGCCCAAGAAAACTTTGTCTTTTAAATGGAGAGAGAGAACTGAACTCTAATTTTGCATCAGCTTACTTTTGATATTTAAATTAAATTTACTCGAATATTATTTAGTTTTATCATCCATAAAATTTTCTTTCTCACTATTCCTTTTCATAAACTTCTACAATTTTTCTTGTAATTCCATCCAATATGCATTTCCAGACCTCACACCTCCTTTTACTAAAACATATATTAATTTTTTGTATATTAATTAGAATTCTTAACCCTTAGAAATCTTAATATCTAGTGAAAACTAAAAAATAAGCAATTAGCATTCTTTAAATTGGCAATATTATGAACACATTTCATAATCTCTAGAAACAAATTTCTTGCACTGGCAAATACATTTTATAATTTTTAGAAACACACTTTTTCAATAAAATACAATAAATACTCATCAATAGACCCCCCCCCCCCCCCAAAAAAAAAGACCTGGCTGAGGTATGTTTGCCTGGTTTCTCCATTTCAAAGTTACTATCCTTTCCTCCCCTCCCTCTCTTTCTATGCTCCACTTTATGGGAAAAGGTTACTGATCAAAGCCCACATTTAAGTGGGCGAAGATGGGAGGGAGTTAAGAGGGGGGGAATGTCTATATAAATTATTCACAATTTCTCATCAGAGCTCTCATTTTTACCCCCTATTCTATTTTGCCTCTGATGGCCTGTCCTTTCTTACCATTTTGACATAGTATTAACATGCAGTAGTGTAAAAACATAATTATTAACTAATTTCTTACTTTTTCAAAAGTCAAAAAATATATTAGAATTACATGTGACAACCAATAAATTTGTTTAAAATTATTTTCCACTACCACTAAGGGGTGAATTAAAAATCAATTTTTCTCAAAAGCATTCCATGAAGAACTTACCAGAAATATGCGTTCAAGTTGATCCTGAATGTCTTTCATTCCTGGAAAAGCAGCGACTCCTTGGATCATTTCAACAAAGATGCAACCAACTCCCCTAAAGAAAGGATAAATAATTATTGCAAAAACTTTGATATATTCTGCTTAGAAAAATAAATCTGAAGCTAGAATACCTACTCCTACAGAGGAAAAACAATGAATAAATAACATCCTCAATAAGTACCAAGGACTGTGACACACACACACCTGGATCCCATAACTTTCCTTCCCCGCTTTGTCTACTGCCCTGAAAGGAATTTAAAAAGATGCAACTATATTGGGGTTAGAAAAAGGTGGAAACCAATATAATCAAAAACTTGGTGGCTCCACCTTACTTACAGGATGCAGTCCAGAAATCCTTCCCCTGATATAGAAGCCACCACAGTCTTGTTCTAATATTCTTTTCCAACCCTATTTCACAAATTCATAATGTAGTTTTCTCTCTAGCTATCCAGGGCTCAAACACCTTTGGATCAAAATTATCTGGGAAACTTTAAAATACTGCAAATGATCTAAACACAAACCCCAAGGATTCTGCTTCAATCAGTCATTGACTCAGGCTGCTCAAGCAATTTAAGGCAACTACACTGAGGATCTCTAAGCCAGACTGATAGGCCCATGAGTCAAGCAAAACTCTGTACAACTTGGCTCAAACTGCTGCTCTACCTAGGACTTCCCCCTTCTTCATCTATTTGCTCTTGACATGTGAATCCAACCCAGCTTCTATACTGTAATGTAAATGCCTACTCTTCCACAAAGTCTTCCACTAACATTACAGCAAACAGAATAGCTTTCTTTATGAGTTTATTTTTGGAGCTCTTACTCAATATATATTGAACATCTACTATGGTCCACTTCCTCTCCTAGCTAGCCTGCCATGCTCACACTTCTAGCAAGGCAGTCCAGCAGGATATCAGGAGACCTTGCCCCCCAGACAACAGCTTGCACCTAAGCAGCAGGAACAACCAATCAATAATACAGGCAGGGAGCCAATCAAATACTGCTGCTGGGACTTTGGAGACCAAGTCACTTGGGAGCAGAACAGAAACTACCATACATAGATGGGTTAAGTCCCATCAGTGGCAGAGAACTAGCAAGAATGGCCACCTTCCTAGAGGTGACGTCCCCTGGTTCATGCCTTCCTAAGGCCTGGATGTTCAGGCAATGCAGTGTTTGTGCTAAATCTCTCTACCTTCTAGCAATTCTCCAGGACATTTTTTTAAATTGTTCTATGTTGAATGAGTTTGTTTCCTGACAGTGTCCTAATAAAATCATGAACATATTGGGGTACTTCTTTAATTTGCTGCACTCCTATTCCATTTAGGGTGAGCAAACCTTTGTGTCAGATCCTCGCAGTGGTTCTCAACCTTCCTAATGCCGTGACCCTTTAATACAGTTCCTCATGTTGTGATGACCCCAATTTCATTGTTACAAATTGAACATAATTAAAGCATAGTGATTAATCACAAAAAGAATATGTAATTATATATGTGTTTTCCGATGGTCTTAGGTGACCCCTGTGAAGGGGTCGAGACCCACAGGTTGAGAACTGCTGCGAGTCTAGAGGTTAAAGACAGGAGGCCTACGTCTCTATAGCTGCTCCAGTTGCTATCTTAAGTGTATATAAGCAGTGTTTTGAATTAAAGGAGTAATTTACAGAAATCTATTCTCTATTATACCACATACTTTCTATTAAATTAAACACCAACAATATGTAAAGTCAAAATGATAAAAAACAAATGCTACTTTATATAAAAAAATAATCCAAGAAGTAAAGAATTAATTTCAGAAATCAATGCACTAGGCAGATGGGTTTTAACACTTTTCATTTAAAATTTGAAAGACAAAATAGAAATCAAAATCATTTTATTAACACATTAAAGTGCAATGATATTCATATAAATATTGGGGTTTTAGATGTCCAGTTAGGTGTAGGATTTCAACTTGGTGACTTTAAAAATTTTTATTTGATGAATTCATTTCTGAGACTACTAACCTACATTTTTATTGCCTTCGTATTTAAGATAACAAAAACTATCTTGGATCTTAAATAGCTACCTACACCTTCCTTTTTTAAATATTCAGAACATACTCACTATTCTCCACCTTTTGGCCTTAGTCTTTCCCACCACAAGCTCCAAATCTGAGTTCGAAGACCCTCAGTAGAAGGCAAGCCACCCCCGCTGTCTACCCTGCTAAGCTGGCTGGTGATGTAACCATTACACTGTCAGGACTCCTTCCAGAAATTATTTTACCACTACTTGGGCTTAGTCTATATCATATCCATAATATGATATTTAGAACAATTAAAAGACAAATCTATGCTGTAATTCCACTTGGTTGGAAGGTAATGATATAACACACCTGTAGGCTCCTATCTGCTCAGCTAGTGAAGGGACTGGAATTCTCATTTCTAATGGACGTTTCTGAGGACATCATTTTTCAAAGATGCCTTAGGGTACACTAATAAAGCTGAGAGAATGATACTTAAAGGATATATAAAAGAAAGAGACAGGAAGCTCAAGAAAATTAAAAAGTGGAAATATAAAACATATCACCATATTAACATAGCAGATTACTTTATTACAGGAGCTGCCTTACTGCCTTCAATTTAATATGAAGGGACTATTACCTGCTTTCCATTTATTCCTTCCTACAGTGAATTAGCCCTGCGATCCCTCTCTTGATGGATTGAGGTGACTGCCTTTAGCAGTTTACTTAGAAAGAATGCATCCACACTTGTTCTATACTTATGATATATAAACTTATTTCAGCAGGTCTCCTTTCATTTGTCACTTCTTTGGACAATTTGAGTAGTTACATAATTATCAGCCTCTTAGTCTACATTTTTCAAGAATAAGAACTGGTCACAAAGCTTACTGGTCACACAGGATTCAGTGAGTTTAAATTCTTATTTTAGGATCAATTACCTGGTAAGGTAATATATAAGCATCCATGCATGCTTACATCTCTCAATTCTCAAAACTCCTGAATTTAATTTATGCCACAGATGTATAAATAGTTTATCACAATTAAGCTGAATTGATCATTTTAATTATGAGCAGAGATGGATTATTTTTTAGGCTTGAAGGTCATATAGTTTTGGAGTTCTTATTTTGACAAAGAATACAAAATTATGAGTGAAAAATTGGGTACAAAAGTGAATTTAGAAGCCTGGCCGGGTAGTTCAGCTGGTTAGAGGATTGTTCCAATATGCCAAGGTTGGAGGTTCAATTCCCACTCAGGGTGCATACAAGAAGCAACCAATGAATGGTAAGTAAATAAGTGAAAAAATAAATTGATCTCTCTCTGTCTCTCTCTCTCTCTCTAAAATCAATAAGTAAAAATTTAAAAAAAGAAAGTGAATTTAGAATGAGAAAACAAATCAAAAGAAGTCATAAAAATTTTAATCTACAGAGGAATCAGATTTTTAAATATCTTGAGCTTTTTTCTTCTTTAAATCCAAGAGTGAAGATGGAAGAGAGTGAAGGCCCCACATGCTCTCTAATTTCTGTCACAGCTTTTATCCACAGGACTTCCTCTTTTCCAGCCATGCTGCTCTGCTGTCCCTTCTAAAACACCCAACACTCCTTCCCATGTGAGCATCTGTGTTTGAGTTGTTCCCTCTGCCCAGAGCGCATTTCCCCTCATTCTGTGCATGGATAATTGCTCCTTGTTATTCAGGGATCAGCTCAAATGACTCTATTGAGAAATGACCTTCTTAACCACCATATGTAAGGCAGGTTCCTCTTGCTGCCCAGACCCCATGTCTCACCTTCCTTTCCCTAGTTTGTTTTCTTCACATCACTTAAAGGATGTTAGCTTCTCTTTGCTTTTGGGGAGTGTGTCTCCTCTAGATGAAAGACCCAAAAGAGATCAGCTTGTCTTCAAGGTTCAGGGAAGTGTCAGGCACACAGTAAGGGCTCAAAAATATTTGTTGAATGAATGAATCAAAAGCAGTGAAACACTCCCTCCACTCTCTCTTTCTCAACTACCAAGTGAGAGCTGAAATTAGGGACTCGTCTCCGAGGAGTCTTGTATGGAAGAAGGGATGGAGGTGGATTATCACCTTACAAACAGAGAAAACTGGTGAACAGTACTTTGACCATGTGAACAAGGCTAATGTCATCAGAGATAGGTCATGTGGATAGCTTGTGCCTTTGATAGAATTTGATGATGAGGTCACTTCAACCCTGCAGTCTTCCTCCCCCAAACATTAATCGACTACAAATTAAGGGAAATTCTACAAAATACCCAAATAGTACTCCTCAAAACTATCAAGGTCATGAAAATCAAGGACAATCTGAGAAACTACCATAACCATAGGAGGCTAAGGACACAGGACTACTACATATAATGTGGCATCCTGATTGGGATCTTAAAACAGAAAAAGGAAATTAGGAAAAAAATAGTAAAATAAAAATAAAGTTGTTAATAGCAATGTACTATTGTGGGTTTCTTAGGCGGGACAAATGTGCCACAGGTAAGATATTAAGAATAGAGGAAACCAGGTAAGAAGTATATAGAAACTCCCTACGGTCTGCAAGTTTTCTATAACTCTATTCTAAAATCAAAAGTTTATTTTTTACAAAAGGCAAAATGAAGGACAGCATCTCCTTGGGACAGTATATAGAATGAGTCATTTAAGTACAAGAGCCACAGAATTTTGAGTTTTCCACATACGAGAAAAAAAGAACCCCTGTGCATTTTGATGAAGTTTTTCTAAAAAGCAACATGAGCCATCTAGACCTGCAGGCTAGAATGTAAAATATCAGTTAAAGTTAACCTTAAATAACTTGGGCAGAAAACTACTTAAAGAGTTAGTTTGATATAAAGGTATTTGAAAATAGACATATACAATCTATGGCAAAGGAATTCAAGATGAAAAAATTGATCTAAACGATTAAATTTCAGGCAATGGGGGGAGTGTGGAATGCAGAGAAAGAACGGAATTCCCAGGGAAGGGGCAAGAACTTTTCTCCTTCAGAGTAGGGTACAGCGAGTTCAATGTCACTTCTCTGGGAAGGCTTCCTGATCTCTCAGACTGGATGGATTAGGTCAAGTCGTGCCCTAATTCCACGCTTCTCATGGTACTTCCTAAAACTGTAATTTATTAATTTGTAAATGTATTAGCCACTATCATCTTTCTCAGAACACTGGTTTGGTCTTTTAGTTTTAAAGACAAAGTTCAAGTGAGCCAGAGCCAAGGGGTTATAACAATACAGCAGTCTTCCCAGACCTGGATGAAATAGGGTCACTATGGTCACCAGCTAATATGCATTGTAATCTACTTATACACTAACTACCTGTGTGGTAAAGCCCTGCTGGGATGTTACGGTGCAGGACAATTTTATATCTTGCAACTAAAATAGGGATTACTTAAATCCATCAACTCCCCACTCAAATAATTTCGGCATTTGACACATGCCATTTCAAGTTGAGTGCACTCAATTTTCTCATAAAGACATTGCTATTACAAGATGCTAATTAACCCAAAAAATGATTATCCCACATGAAGCATAAAATAGGACTGAGAGATTATTATTACTATTATTATTATTATTTAATCCTCACCCAAGGATATTTTTTTCCCATTGATTTTTAGAGAGAGGGAAAGAGAGAGAGAAACATCAATGTGAGAGAAACACATCTATTGGTTGACTCCTACACGAGCCCTGACTAGGGCCCGGGCAGGGGAGGAGCCTGAAACTGAGGTACATACCCTTGACCGGAATCAAAACCAGGACCTTTAGGTCCGCAGGCTGACGCTCAATTCCTTGAGCCAAACTGACTAGAGACAGAGAGATTATTATTTATCTAAACTACATTAATCTTATTTTGGTCATCAAAAAATAAAACATTATTTTCCTTCTTCCCTAATTTTCAGGGCAACAGTTTGGTAAGACTTTAATATTTTTTATTTATTTATTTTATTTCTTTTCTAAGACTTTAATGTTTTAAAATATGGTTCAATTAAAATCTCAAAAAACAAAACAAAAAAAGAAAACCTCTCCTAGATTTTAGCATCTGATTTCATCCATTTGTTAACAAAGGCCTGAGATTCCTCAGGGCAGAGAGGGACAGTTTCACTCTCAAGTGTTAGCCTTGCACCACAGAGCCTGGATCATGACACAGGATAGCCTGTGCATCTGAGTTTGTGCAGAGAGGACACGAGCCAGCCAGCTCCCACTCTCCCCACGAGAGAGACCTGCCTGCCCCTTCTCATTCCAACCTGCCTAACTAAAAGTTACGAGGCCTCTACTCAAGTTCAGAGAATCAGAAAGAAGGCTGTAGACGAAGAGAGTGTCAAGCTGCTTCTGAAAGGAGGACAGATGAACAGAACAGGACTCTCTGCAGGTTTTGCCTTCCTCTCTTTCAACATTATGCTGACACCAGAAATTCCCTCAAAGCCTGTGTGCTCATCGTGAAAAAAGAAAAAGCACCTGAAGTAGCTCTTGTCACCACATGGGTAATGCGGTTACCCATCATGTGGGGGGTCTGGATAGAATGAAGGTTCACTGCCCATCACATGGGGGCCTGTTTAGAATGTTCACTGCTCATCACGTGGGGCCTGGTTAGAATGAGGGTTTTGACTGACTAGGCTGAGATCCCGCATCTCTAACAAGCCTCTAAGCAATGCTCACGCTGCTGGTTCCAAGACCAGAAACCCACGAGCAAGAATTGAAAGGAATCTACGTAATTCTGTTTTGAAAGGAGTTTTATAACTTGGATTACTTCTCTGAATATAGATTCAGGCTCCAGTCAAAGGAATAACAAAGACAGTAGACTAGTGAAATAAATTAGATTAAATGCTAAACCCAACCTGAACTTCACACACAGGAATGCAATAGTAATTCAGAAAGGTTCCTCGTTAATTAACCTAATAGGTAATTTTATTTAGTCATGCTTCACTGAAATAAACCATTATGCAATTAAAGCTAGTGTGCTTTGATGTTCCAAGACTGCCATTAATTTATCTCACTTCTTTCTGTGGAAATGTATATATTTGTAAGATAGGCCATGGTTTTGTTCCCTAGGAGGTTAGCTTCTAAAAGATCAGAAATTAAAAAAAAAATTTTTTTTGCTATAACTTATAAGAAAATGTATTACACATAACAGATGTGATATTTTCAAGTTGGCATTTGCAGAATTTGAAAAGTGAAAGATTAAAAAATTACATTCCACATGCCCTTGGTGACTACTGAAGGGGCTGAATTGATTAAACTGTCACTCATCATTTACTGTGGTTAGCGCTCCATTAGGCTCAGATAGGCACAATATATCTTAGTCAAATACTTCTCTGGAGTACTTAGTTCTCAAGGAATAAAAACCAAACCAAAGCAAACCTAGATTGTGGGTAAAAGCCCATCTCAGAAAACATTCAACTCAAAAAAAGAGACTTGCTATATAATGGGAAACTCTAAGATGTACTTTTCAAATGGTGAGACAAAATTACATCTCCAAGAAGGTACACTTACAAGTTAAGCATATCAGAACAAAAATTAAATAAAAGCAAAGAATGAAGTCCAGGCAGCTAATGTAGTTCTGTAAGGCCAAGGCCCAGGGTGGCCGGCTGTTGACTTGGGAGTAGGTACCAGTGTCGTCATATAAAATAAGACTTCTGAGACGTCTCAAGAATCCAACCATCTTAAAGTTCTAAACAGCATTAATGCTTCTTATGCTACAATGGTAATTCTTGCTCACACATTTTAATATACTTCTATCTATCTATCTATCTATCTATCATCTATCTATCTATCTAATATACATGTTTCAGTATACATATATTTTAGTACATATATATTTGTGTGTATATGTAATATTTGTGTATATATACATATATGTGTGTGTGTATATATGTGTGTGTGTGTGTGTGTGTGTGTGTATATATATATATATATATATATATATATATATATATATATGATTTTTTTAATCAAGTGGCAAACCTGTATTTTTGCATTCTGGTCCAGCTACTTAAGCTAGAAACACAGGAATCATCCAAAACCCTTGCCTTTCCCTTCATTCAGTCATGAAGTTCTCATATCCTATTTCTAAAAATCCCTCCATTATGGTCTCTAACCATTTCCCCCCCTTTCTTCCTTTTTCTCTACCTGCTTCTTAAACCATGTCCCTTTTCCTAACCACAAGTCTCAGCTATTTCACCTTATGGTGGGATATTTTATCCACAGCATGGCCTTTATGGCCTTCAACCCCAGCCTTGTCAACTTGGAGAGATGGCTTTGGCAAGTCAGTCCAAGTAATTGCCACTTGGTGAAATCTTCCGTGACCACCCCCCTCCTCCCACACCTCTCCTCAACAATCCACCAAGGATAAACTTATCACTGTCACCTCTAAGCCACCACTGTACCAACTGTATACCTGTGTTATAGCTATCACAGTCCTTCCCTCTGACCTTGAAGGCATGAATGGGTCTTTCTCATCCCTATAAGCCCCAGGACCTGACCCAGTGCCTGGTGCAAAATAGATGTTCAATAAATATCTTTAAAAATGGATGAATGTATTGCATAAACTAGTCTGAGCAGTATATACATGAAACTGCAATAGAGAAAGAAACTGGATGTAGAGCTAATATATAAAATGAAACATTAAAATAAAATAAAAAATAAAGAAAAAAATCAGTTCAATAATATCACCAAAATATCTAAACCTAATTTCATTTATAAGTCACTCTGAGAATTCCAGCAGTCTCCATGGCAACCTCTGGTTCAGCAGTACAATTTACTCAAATGGTAAAATTTAGAGGTAGAGGAATTTTTAGAGAATGTTTAAGACAATGTTTTGACTTCCACATCTACGGACACTGTATTACATGTTTAAATGTCTTCGTTTCGGTCCCAGAACCTGAAACCGTGACTCTGAAGCCTGGGCCAATGAGCCCTTCATTATGCCATCTGCCTCCCCAGTGATAACCAAGTGGCTTTATCTGGTCAGATTGCACAAGAAGAAAGAGAAATGGCAAATTTGTTCATGTTCCTGGTCACATATATGCTAAGGATAAAGATAATACCAAAATCAAGTCTCAAAATTCAGGTTTGAGAAGCAATAAAACTACCTTTAAAACTGAAGTCTATCACCATTGCTACTATACTGAAAATAAGATGATTTTCTATGTTTAAAAATACTTGAAAATTCAAAACAGGCTCCCACAGATAATGAAGATCCTAGAGATAAAGTATTAAAATAACAGCCAAAGATTATATAGATAACTGAGAATATTCAGACTAGAAATATCCAGAAACTAGGCACACACACAAAAAATGTAAATAGGAAAGGTCCTTACTGAAGACTACTACAAGTAAACAATGTAAAACTCAAAGTATTGCATTCAATAGCAGAGAAATATTATTTCTTGTACAATGGAATAAGAAAGGAAGAGAGAAGTCCCGTTTGATTAGTCATTTAAAATGCTACCAGTGAAAGCACTTCTCCAAGGAATAACTAAAGACCAGTCAGGACAAGAAAAAAGCATTAATAAGCCTTGTGCATCTTTAATTTCTGGTTTATATGACAGCTGATGCAGAACAAGGAAGTCATATTATAAGATTTCTCCCTGCAAAAGTTATTAATCCTCCTGCATTAGGGGAATTAGGAAAAAAAATTATTCACGGGTAATTATGTTAAATATCAAAGCAAATGACACATTCAAGCAATCTTCCTAGAGAAATCATACCTAACATACCATGAAGAAAATAACTGCTGAGAGAATATTTGACAGTGAAATATTTGACAACCATCTGATATCTTAGTAAATATATGGAAGACCTGAAGGCAAAAACCTTCCCATTGTAAATCCTCATTGTCCATTTTTTTTTTGTTGTTGTTGGAGTTTGTGGGCTTTTTGAAGTATTCTCAAAGGCTTGCCCTGGAATATGGCTGTGTAGACAAGACATTGCACATAGAATGCAAAATGAATGGTGTCCCCTGGAGTTGTGTGATGCAATGACACTAGTGAGTGGTAATTGAGAATAAGGACCAGGTGTTTTTACGGCTGACCCTCTGTAAAGTCTGTAAGGTTTTGTTGAATGAATGAATGAAAGAATGAATGAATGAAGATGCTCATATTGTGTACTGTAAGAGAGATCTTTGTGGAAAGGGGGCTGCCCTGGGACTCTACGGGTGTTTCTTTTCTTTGCTATCACCAACCAGCTAGTTAGTGTGTGCAACATAAGGAAGCACTTTCAGAATCTAGGGGTGGTGTTATAAAATGGCCATGAAACAATTAAAAAATTATGAATTTATTTCACTGGTTACTAAAATTCTGAAATAATTGAATATGCTAGGATGAAATATGATAAAGTTTTTAAATTTGTTGCCTTTACATCAGGCCATGAATATATTGTTTCAGAAGCAAGCATGGGAAAGCTGGCAATCAAGGAAGAACCATTACATTATCTATGAGAAAGAATACAAAATCCTTCCCAAGTTTCTATACAAAACACAATCATATATAAACATCTCACTATTGGAATCTGTCTCACACGGAAATACAGAGAAACATAAAATGTATAACAAAAAATAAACAATCCATATGTGAATAGGAAAACAGATTCTGTCTTCAGTAATTTAATAAGTGCCTATCACACACTATGATTAAGTTTTGTTTTATTTTTTAATGGAATTTAGCAGGCTATTTCTTAGCCACTCATAGGTTACTTTAGTTAAGTTTGACTTTAATTCTTTTTCAATTATTGTATTATTTATTTTCCCCCTTAATGGCATATTTTACCAATAGGAATCTAGGGACACTACGTTAGAAGAGTAAAACTAAAAAGCAACCAACCAAACAAATATCTAAGTTTATCAATCATATAATATAGCATCTAAAATCAAGAAACCTACTAGGTGTACTTTAAATTATATTAATTCATACAGCAGAGTATCAGCAAATAAAAATGTTTCTTAATTAAAATACACTTCAGATAATGCAGTGTCCTGAGGAATCAATTCACGAATGGCACAAAAGCACAGGAGTCCCCACTTCTGTCCTTCAATGAACAGTATGAAGTAGACACTGAAATCCCTCTACTAAATATAGTCACACAATAATGGTTAGCCAAGCTCCCGGTTTCTCTCCAATCACATTTCCATTCAATCCTATCTTTCCTGTGCATGTAAGTTAAGAGTCGACCTTTTTACCTTCATTGGATTAGAGACTTTATATTGACTGGAATATTTGTTGAAAGAGTTTCGCTAATTGCTTCTGCTAGTTTTAATAGCAGCTTATGTTAGATTCACACATACCATTGATCAAAAGGCTTACTTTCTACGATCAATTCTTAGGAACTATCACTCTATAGTCTATTCCCTTTCATCACTAGCTCATCAGAAAGCATATGGCTTTTTTTTCAAGTTCCCTCTGCCCCCATAAATAAGATGTCATTATTTCACTAACACTTAAGTGATTAGGATTTCAAATTTTCACCAGCACACTAAGAAGTGGGCACTCAAGAGGCTCCTACCTGCATTGTGCTGTTTGAGTGGCTTCCATCCCTCACTACCTGCTGTTCAACTCTGTTTCCGGGCAAAAAGCACACCTTTCTATAGGACAAGGACCTTAGTAATCAACGGTCCTTAGCTAAAGCCTCAAATATTAGATTATCAACAAGAGCAGGACGTGTAGTAAAATGTGCATAACTCCCCCTCGCTCCCTAAAGTGACTAAAGCATCAGGTGTGTGCTCATCTGTACTGAGTGAATCCCTCCGCTGGACCGCGTATTGCTAGAAATAATGAAATTCTCCGTTTGGACCGAATTATTCTCAGAAGTGGAAATATCACTGATCTGGAAGCTTTTGTGTTTGTTTTTGTTTTGTTTTTTTTAATGCAGAATGTCTTCGATTAAACGCAGAAATGTATAGGTAAGTCTTCACCTTTTTGATCATGTATATACTTTGTGATTTCAATGGAAGCTCTTAATGATTTGCATGTTTGGCCTTTTTTTTTTTCTTTTGTGTGCTCATTTTAATGTGGGGTCATCAAACTTTCTAGAACGCCCCTCACAACTCTCCCCCAAATCTTGGAACTATTATGAGGTGTGTGTGTGTGTCTGTGTGGCCACAATGGTGTACAGAGGACGTGGCCGCCCCCTCCAGGTTGCTCTCTGCAGTTTTACTTCCTCTTCAGAGCAGTCCTATCGTGTGGACAGGACGGGTGATGCTACCATTTTGTATTGAAAATAACCTAAAGCCTAAAAAAGCTATAAATTTTTTTTTTTTGGAATAAAGAAACTTTAGAATATTCAGTTATTTTGAACCACAATGATGAATCTGTGATGTGTATATGGTGTGGGTGGGGTACAGCTGAAATAATCTTACACTGACAGGCTCAGTAAATCTGATTATAAATTTTAATTTTAGCCGTAGACTGGCCGAAAGAAAGAAAGAATTACGATAAAAGAAAGTCCTGAACAGAGAAAACGGGAAACAATGAAAAGTTTTTAAATTCAAGGTCTAGCTTCTAAGGAGACAATGACTAGCTTTTCATTTGTTTCATGCGTGTATTAAAAAAAGTCTTGGTTGTATAAAAAAAAAAAAGGTATTTTTTTGAGTATGTAGGCTTCTCTTTTTGCTGTCGCCCAGATTGGTATTTAAGTATATGGATTAAAAACTTAGTCTGTACTTCAAAAAAAATAAAAAATAAAAAAATAAAATTTTAAGCAAGAATAAATAGATGAGAATGAAAGATACCCTTTTTTCAGAAGATGTGGATGAAAGTGTGACAATCTCAGGAGACCATAGGTTAGTTACACCTTCAAGATATAGTCAAAGTATTTACCTACAAAAACTCAAAAAGGCTCAGGGCTTGGGCACACAGGTTCTAGAAAGTGTGCAGGTGAATCAGACAACTGGAAATAGGGTGGAAGATTGAGTTTGTACAAGCAATCGATCCATAGTCTTCTCTGACTATCTCCCACCCCAACCAGGCAGCAGGACACCGAGTGTTTATTTATTCTCTGAATAAATTAAATCCATAAGACCTCAAATTGAGAATAAAGGGTGAGAGCAGGGTGAGGCACAGAGCTGAAGAAGGGAAATGGAGTGAAAATATATTTCTTGACCTGTGTGACTATCAGCTCCCCTCCCCCATCCTGCTTTGAGGAAGTCAGCTGCCAGGAAGCAGCACCTGAGGAAACAAAGGCCACAGGCACTGACATCTGAGTCTCCCAATGAAGAGGGCAGCTTTTCCTGAACAAAATATAATGAACTGAGCAGCCAGTAGTGCTCCCTAAGCACACAGATTCAGTGCCTCATTTATAAAGTAAATAGACAGCCAAGGAGCTCCGCACCCCACAGTTGAGGAAGGCTTCCAACAGAAACCAGAGAAAAAGAAAGCAGAGGTGATATATATGACAACTGCAATTTTGAAAAAAAAGAATGAAAGGTTTAGAAGATAAAAAGTGATAAAATAAGAGAGTAAAAAAAGGTTTTAAAAACAGAGGATTGATACAGAAGCTTAAATATCAAACTATTACAAATTTTTCAAAAAGCAAAGATAGTAGGAGGAAAGAAATCATTAAAAAAGAAATTCAAGAAATTTTCTAAGAACTGAAACATATGTCTTTATATCAAAAGGAACCTACCCAGCACCAACAGAAAAAGACACACCCCCAACTGAAATGTCATGAAATACTCTACAGATAGAAAGTATGAGGGGCACACAAATAGATGGGAATCAGAATGGAATCAGACTTCTTAGCAGCAATACTAAAGCTCCAAAGAAATTAAGCAAAGCCTAATGATATACTCAGAATGAAATTTTATCAATCACATGTGGGAGCAGAATAAAGACATTTTCAGAAAACTAAGAACTTGAAAACTGTATTTTTAATGCATCCTATCTAATAAAAGACAAAAAGGGTAAATAACCATACCTCTGCTACGCTTCCCATTGGCTAATCAGGCAATATGCAAATTAACCGCCAACAAAGATGGCGGTTAATTTGCATACGCAGGCTCCAAGCGGTGGAGTGAAGCCAAACAGCCCCAAAGCCGGCCAAGCAGTGAGGCCTCACGGCCCCAGGATCAGCGGAGCCACCAGGCCTCAGGGCCCCGGGATCAGCGGAGCTGAGAGGCCTCCCGGCACCGGGTTCAGCGGAGCCGCAAGGCCTCCCGGCACCGAGATCAGCGGAGCCGGGAGGCCTCATGGCCCAGGATCAGCGGAGTGGCGAGGCTTCAGGGCCCGGAATCAGTGGAGACACAAGGCCTCCCGGCCCCTGGAGCAGCATGACAGGGGGCAGCGCCCCAACCCCCTGATTGCCAGGCTCTGTGAGTGACAGGGGGTGGCGCCATAGCCCCCTCAGCCTCTTCAGCCCTGCTCTGTGTGTCAGGAGGCAGCACCCCAACCCCCCAATCAGCCCTGCCCTGAGTGTGACAGGGGGCTGCACCCCAACCCCCCAATCGGCCCTGCCCTGAGCGTGACAGGGGGCGGCGCCGCAACCTCCCAATCTGCCCTGCTCTGTGTGTGACGGGGGAAGGTGCCCCAACCCCCTGATCCGCCCTGCTCTGTGCTTGACAGTGGGCAGCGCCCCAACTCCCCAATCAGCCCTACCAAGAGCGTGACTGGGGGTGGCACCACAACCTCCTGATCCGCCCTGCTCTGTGCATGACAGGGGGCAACACCCCAACTCCCCAATCGGCCCTGCTCTGAGCCCGACCAGGGTGCGGGACAGGCACCTAGGGATTGGGCCTGCCCTCTGCCACCCAGGAGAGGGCCTAAGCCAGCAGGTCGTTATCTCCCGAGGGGTCCCAGATTGTGAGAGGGCACAAGCGGGGCTGAGGGACACACCCCCCGCCAGTGCACAAATTTTTGTGCACCGGGCCTCTAGTTCTTTCTTATAAAACTAAAGGAAGACTGGGATCCAGGAAATAGGGAATCTATAATCAGTAAAGGTCTGGAAGGAGAAGTAATCCAACCCAGAACAGACTAATGAAGTGACTACCTCCAGAGGTGTGAGGGAACCAATAAGACATCGAAACCCTAAAAGGCTAGCAACAGCAGAAAGCCATTACCTGCCTTAGAACTAAAAGGCATTATTCCTCCTAGTATGAAAACGGTCAAGTGTTACTGAAATCTATTGATAGCAAGAGCCATGGAAGAGGGACTTCCCCACAGAAGTTGTAGTCAGCCATTTACAGAAATATGGGCTAAAGTAGGGAAGAATTAGGAAAGAATATCTCATCTCCCTCTCCTCTCACTTGTCCATTGCCTGAACCCAATTGGAATTGTCGCCAAGACAGCTTGGAGGATATATTCCCTAGGGGCTGGCCAACCAGAACACAGGGCAGAGCAGAAGAGGGTAGAGAACAGATTTGAAGAGAAACAGAGAATAACCAACTTAGACCAATAACCACAGGAGAGGGGCAAATAGAAATCCCCAAAAGACAGATGTTCTTGCTAAATTTAGCAAGACATCAGAGCTGAAAGAGAAAAGTCCCAAGGAAAACGTTGAGGGAGGGAGGTGTCAAAAAATTTAAATGGGATTGATAGATTTGTTGATATGTTTGAGCATTTGGAAGTTTTTGTCATACAGAATTGACATATCCTTCATATCTATAAATAATTAAGAATAAGAACAAAGACAACTAAGCTAATACAAATTAGAGACAATTATAAAATCCAGGAAGAACACAAGGTTATACAAGAAAGAATACATATCATGAATACCACTTGACTTAAGCAGGAATATATACATATCAATGTTTCAAAATGTGATACAGCCCTAGCTGGTTTGGCTCAATGGGTAGAGCGTTGGCCTGCGGACTGAAGGGTCCCAGGTTCGATTCCGGCCAAGGGCACATGCCTGGGCTGCGGGCTCGATCCCCAGTAAGGGGCGTGGAAGAGGCAGCCGATCAATGATTCTCTCTCATCATTGATGTTTCTATCTCTCTCTCCCTCTCCCTTCCTCTCTAAGATCAATAAAATATATTTTTAAAAAAAATGTGATACAGACTCTATAATGGGAGAATGAGATGAAGTTGGGGTTGGTTGATAAAAGAAAATTAAACCTCTATCTATCATAACACTTACCTAGTAGATAATGTCTAAAATAATCTATAATAATAAAAGCAAAATATGCTAATTAGACCAGGCATCCTTCCAGACAACCTCTGGCTGCGAGGGAAGCCTGGTTCTGGGTTCCAGAGGGAAGCTAGTACTAGCAGCCAGGGGAAGGAAGGCCTACTCTTCCATGAATTTGGTGCATCAGGCCTCTAATAAATCAATAAATAGCAATATAAACAATTACTGAAGACATATAGAGGTAGACAATAAAAGAGTTGAAAGCAGTTGCTTCTGGGAAATTAGAGGGTGAATATGGGTGAAGCAGGAGATTACTGTTCTTGCTAGTACCTACTGTTGTGGCAGCTATTAGCTATTAGTTATACCCGCTACAGGTTTCAGAAACTAAAGACAAGGATAGTTAACAGATTTGGTCAACGAAGGTCACACAGGGAAGGAGGGACAGAGATAGAACTTAATTTAGGCTTTTAATGTGTTCTCTACTACAAGACTGCCTCTCCTTAACATAGCAAACCACTGCTAGTTACTTGACCAGAAAACTGATTTCTACACGAATAAACACACACTTCAAACATAAAAGGTGCCAGCATACATCCAATATTCCCTAAACTTTGAGCACTGACTTATGTATTTCCAAATTACACACACACACACACACACACACACACACACACGACATCCTCAGCCAAAATCTCTAATTCTCTAGACATAAATGGTATGCTAATTTTCCTGAAATCAGATATAGCAGCTTCTATTCCTTCTATATGTCCTATGGCACCCTTGGAGCTATATAGGCACCCTTGGTTTAATTGTGCTAGGTTTTTTTGCACTTCACAGATGTTGCATTTTTTACAAATTGAAGGCAAGACCCTCCAACCATCAAAAAGTTTACAACTCACATTATTGCAATACTTGCTTTATTGTGGTGGTTTGGAACTGAACCTGCAATATCTCTGAGGTATGCCTATACTCCAATAAAAATGCAATAAATTTTGCTTGGCTGATATACTAAGAACTAATAAGAACACTATTCTCAACATTTGTGGAGTATTATGTTTCTTAAAGAATTTCACATTTAACCATCTCTTGCTAGTTTCATAAACCAGTGAAGCTGCTGAGTACACTATGGGTTATATTAACATCATGAAATTTAGTCACTGTGATTTAAAAATCACACCCCCCCCCAAAAAAAAACAATTTGTGGGTTCCAATTACTTTACAACTTTGGTAAAAATAAGAGAATTTTTACTTAAAAAAAATAGTTAGTAGTGAAGACTACATATAATGCCCCATTTTATATATTATTATTCAGCTAAATTATCACTAAAAAATGACCAAACACATCCACTGAAAACACACATACACTCTCCCACAAACACACATTGATAGACAACATGAGATGTAAAAACCATAACCATGTTAGCCTTTTGATAGGAAAATAGGACTGGTTCCCTTCAACACTCCAAAGCCATTGCTAAATTCAGCACTTTGGCAGCCACTCAATAATGCCATAATAATCTAATATCAGAGAACTGTGCTTTTGGAGACAATTTGTTATTAATCAGTGTTACAGAAGTTTTCCACAAGAAATTTGACTTTGTAGCTAGCAGTCCTTCAGTGTAAATTAAGCACTCATATGCATTAAGTCTCTTCTCGTTACTAGTATTTAGCAAATTACTGCTCTAGTTCTTTATGAGAAAAAAGACCACATGTCACAGTTAAATCCCTGCTTTACATCTATTGTGCTGGCAGAATCACTATTAATTCTCAAGGGTATTCTGGAATGGATAATATACTATATGGTCATCCTAATTTTAAGGGACTTAAATATAATAGGAGTGGATTCAGAAACTATGGCTGCCACAATGAGCTCAGCTTTCAACTACCTCGATGCCCTTCTGACTATAGCCTGTTCTTTTGTTATGCACCACGGCATGTCAGTGACCACACGGACAAGTCACCTGGATCATGTACTACCTGAGCAGCTCTTACTGTTACTTTAGACAGTGACTAATTCAAATCCTCCTTGGTCTTCTGACCTGATTAATTATAAATGTGTAAATAGTGTTAACAGATAGATGTGGCCAATGAACTCAAATTCTCATTCTTACTACATTCTTTTTTAAATAGACTCATTCATTTTAGTAGAAGTGATAAATGAGTAACGGTTAGGGGTTGGGGAAATGCATGCCAGCACAGAATTGGTCCCGTAAAATGTATTCTATCCAGAGAGTCACATCTTAAATTTATTGTAAAGAAACTCCTCCTTGATCGAAACTATAATACAGAATATTAAAGTAAGGGGAGAAAGGTAGTTCTCAAGGTTGTTGAGTGAGAGAGAAAGCCACAACCTTTATTTAAAGCACAAAAAGGATTCAGCATGACTCAGAGCATAATCTAAATTACAAAATAGGAATTTTACTGTATTATGTTTTGGGATAACTTTACTAGCAAAAGAAAGCCCAATTTCTTATAAATCATCTTAAGAGATTATGTAATATGTTGGAAAGGAAAGGGCTTGGAGTGTGTTAGCCCTTTGAATGTTGCCTCTGCTCACTACGTGACCTTATTTACTATCCTACTTACTCTTCCTGGGTTTTGCTTTCTCCCACTGTATTATGGCATAATAGGTAAGTAATTAAAATGCATGAGATCTTAGAACACAGTCTGTGTTCAATAAAAGTATCTATTATTGTTACTCTTATTAAGACTCAATTACTACTGTTACTCAATTACTCAAGACAGGGTTTCATGTAGAATAAATTTATATTCAGGATGGGGGGTAGAATAGAATTTATCTATGATTTTCTCTATTAAAACACTGGTAAACAAATCCAAGTCCTCAAAAAACCTTATTTTACTATATAAATTTCCTGGGTTCAAAAGAGATCATTAAGAATGACGCCAACTCTGTATGTTGCCAATCTGTATGGTGATTAGGCTTATTTAATAAAAAGTAATGCTAAATGGCCTTATAATACTCAATGAATAGGCAATTTCTTTTCTGATATATGCAAAATCAATTTTGATGCAGACATTTTTCTATATATCAAGATGGATATGGAAATTTTTTTCTAACCACCCAGCTGCTACAATGTTAAATAAATTAATTTTAATCTTAAATCAGAGATGTAATAGAGAGAGGGGTGATTTAATATGCAATCTCATTACATTTGACAGGCTTATTTATAAATGATTTGCCCCACATTTTGACAAGCATAGTTAATATGTTAATTAGCTTTTAAACAGACGATGAAAGGAAGAGACTGACACGTTATCATTCTTCACACACCATGTTGGGGAGCCCTGTCATTGATACCATAAGGTAGTGCTATTACATAGTGTGGCCCCCAAAAGCACTGTGATCTTGATGAGTTAATTATTTGTCAGCTACAGGTAACTTAGTCACCTTATGTTAAAAATTAATCCCTTAAAAGAATCCCAACCTATCTTCTGCTTTAGAAAATAAGTGTCGCTCTAAATATACATATGAGCTTCCATGAAGACTACAAAGCTAATTTAGAGCAATGACCTCCACAGTTAGAACAGAACTCTGACAAGAGAGGAACTAACTACAGGCATAAGCTGCTTTCACATCTGCACTTCTCTTAATGGGGTTCTCAGCACTTGGTAAGCCTCTTTGGTTTAGAAGCTTAAAGATGATTTCCTATACCTTGACTTCCAAAGAGTTATAAAATCCAAGAATTAAGAGAAGTTAGACAGGAGACAATGTCCAATTTGATTCCTCTGCTTAAGGACTCCTTTCCGGAAGGAGACAAAGGTATCAAACACGGTCTGTCTAGCTGAGTGCTCAAATCCCAAGGGATGTTCACACCCACCCCGGGGCTGGAGACCCAGAGCAGCAAATCATAACAGTGTGAGCTCTGATTCCCATTACTTGCTGCCAACGTTAATGCCTATGTGTCTTCATTAATATTTTATTGCCTGTGGTTATTTAAACAGAAAAGTGGAAAATGTAACACTGTGTAGGGATCGTTAGGCTTTAGTTACTACCCTCCTGCCCCAGGATGGTAATGAACTGTAAAAATAGCCTGAGACAATTGCCACCTGCCTCCCTGCTATTGTCCATGGGTTAATATTTGCACTTCTCCTTGGTGCACCTGAGCCATGGCTCAATTATAGTCCCATTTCTAGGTCTTCACATACCCAGCATCGATCTCATTTATTATGCAAATATCGGTGCCCTGTGGACATCTCCCTAACTGGAGAAATACCTGACTTATAGGATAATAACACAATGGCTTTTAGAAAATGGCTTGGAATGAAATCAAATTCAGCATGACAGGCATGGCATAGACGTAACTCAGATTTTAGGGCTTGGAAATGAAAAGCCGAGAAGCATAGGGAACAGCTCAAACATAACACATTGACTATTTGTTTTTGCCAATGATAATTGTTGCAGGCAGGCCAAAGGCATTTGGGGGTCTACTATTTTTTTAATACTCACCCGAGGATATGTTTATTGATTTTAAAGGAAAAGGAGGGGGAGAAGGGGAGAGAGAGAAAAAGGGAGAAACAGCAACTGAATGCCTCCTATGCACACCTGGACCAGGAAATGAACTGACAACTGAGGCACATGCCCTGACCGGGAACTGAACCTGCAACCTTCTTTTTTTTTTTTTTTAAATATATTTTTATTGATTTTAGAGAGGAAGGGAGAGGGATAGAAACATCAATGATGAGAGAGAATCATTGATAGGCTGCCTCCTGCATGCCCCCTACTGGGGATCGAGCCCACAACCCAGGCATGTGCCCTTGGCCAGAATCGAACCTGGGACCCTTCAGTCCGCAAGCCAATGCTCTATCCAGTGAGCCAAACCAGCTAGAGCAGAACCTGCAACCTTCTTGATGTAGGGGAGGATGCTCCAGCCAAATGAGCCACCCATCCCAGGTCTACTATTTTGTATCAGTTTTCCTCCCTTCCACTTTAAGTGGAAGTCTTATTCTTCTACTTCATTATGTCTCTGGTTAAAGTAAATGGGCAGAAAGTGCCCAAGCCTTCTTCCTTAAGAGAATGAACACATATACGAAAAGAAAAATGTGTATGTGTGTATAGTGGGCGTGAGGGAGGTGGTGTGAGGAAGGGTGAGGGAGGCAAAGACTGGAAATCAAATGCCAATTTTCAGAAACAGACATGTCAGCAAGTCACAATCTATGTGGCTCTTTGTACTTATAACAGCACTTTTAAAGGTTTGGGGGAAATTAGCCAATAGTGTATAAAAAACAGCTTCTCCCATTGATGAGGGTAGAATCTTAACTGAACTGCCAAGCACTAAGACAAAACTGGCCCCAAGCCACAAATATTTCCAAATTTTATGTTCTATTAGCAGAGTCCTTAACTGACCCCACTGAAGGCAACCCACAATTTCCATACTTTAAAATGGAGAAAACCACTCCATAACTCAAGAATATTAAGCAATGATTACTTGCATAGCCTACTCTCAGGAGGGAGGAAGGGAGTTAGAAAGTTAGTACTTGATATCTGATGAATCTTTGACCTTTATTTCCAATTTTTTACTCCATTACAACCAATGATCAAAATATCTATTGCCCCCCCTGCCTAGTCTTGGGGCGGGGGGGGGGGGGGGGGGGTGGTGGTGGTGGTTAAAATCTAACTGTAACAAAATGTCCAAAACAACCAAAAAAGCCAGAAGTAGAATGAAAAAATAGATTAGCTCAGCTCCTCAATGATAGATGGTCATCTTTATGCTCAGTGTTTTGGAACATGCATTATGATGGTATTAGATGTATTATAAGGCATTACAAAAATGTATGGCAATAGATCTTAGGCTGTTTGATGACCCAGATTCCTTTATAATTCTACTGAAAGCTGAAGATCTACACCCCATAAAAATAAATAGGTCCATGTGTACACAAAATATTGCATGTAATCTCAGTGGTTTCAAAGTTCCCGAAATCCCATTCCCAGGGGGTTTGCTGGAACATAAATTAAGAAAATCTACACTGTGCCCTACATCACAAGGAACTTGTTTTCTCACCGGAAAATATTGGAATCACAAACATCAGGGAAGAAGCCAGACCTCAGCACGGCCTAATTAACTAAAAGCCAAGATAACTGAGGGCAGAGCTGTGAAGTAAGTACATGGCAGTAAGATAAACACCACGTGCTAAAGTTTTATTGAGGTCGTAAACATTATATGAACATGTAGCTGAATTCTGTATATGGGGCACAGTCATTCTTAGAAGATGATTCCTGCTATAAAATAACCACATGGTATGTAAACTGTTTTGCTTTAAACACAATTGTGAGTCTAGAAAGGAATTTTTCCATTAATTAAGGACATTTTCAACAGTCACTAGTAAGCCCTTCCTGAGTGCTGAAATTATTACCTTATTTGATTCAGATCACAATGGATTGGGAACCCATACTTTGTTATAAATAATAATCAGGCATCAAATCTCATGAGTCTCTGAGCCTCCTATCATGATAGATTCTTAAGTTTGGCTAAACCATCATGTGAGACTGAGACTCTACAGAAATTAAATGTATTGTGACCCTTTAAAAGAGTAGTTTTATTTCATTTTGGATAATTGGTGGCAACAGTTTCCAGAAATATATTGCACCAAATTTAGTGCCTGGCAGTTACACCAAAACCTTCAGACCACTTATCCGAGCTTTGTTGTGAATTTAAACATGCTAGCTACTACTTCAAACCATACTGTTGTTTGGAGATATAGATATACATCCTTGCCATAAATCAAAGCCACAAATTAAGACCTTTAGGGAGAAAAATCACTGACTACTTGTGGGAAGCCACCGCTTGCCAATACTGTCACCAAGGAACACAGAAGGCCCATGGACCTTGTGTTGATAGCGGTGACTCAAGGCAATTCCCTAACCTGATAATCCTGTTACTGTTTCCCAAACTTTACCTTTGATATGCCTGCATGCATTGCTAAAGGGCAAATGTGTATTCAAGTAAATAAACAGCGGACCAGGCCAGAAGTCAGTGTGTCTCTTCAAGAAAGAGGCTCCCCCTGGCCCCCAATGCCTTCTAAATCCATATTTCTTGTATAGCATTTTCATTTGTGCATCGGCCCCTCCTGAACCCCGCCGCAAAAGTCGCGGCAAATACTGACAGTTAGAAAAGTGTCTCTGCCCTTGTCCATCAAGAGGCCCCATCTGCAAGGCAGGCTCTGATTAGGAAATATTCCCAATCATGTTTTTTAAAAATCTAGTATCACTGCCACACACCAGCAAACACTCCTCCACCATTAATCTTCATTCAAACTGTTGGGATGTTTATCTAGGCTTGACACAGACCAAGTGCCAGGGATAGATTAGCTAGAGAAAAGCTTCCGTTTCTCACCACATGTCCAGGCAGGTAGAATACTCTGTTGAGCCCAGGAGGACATCTGGAGGTCGGTACCATAAGGTAACCACTTCATTGGAGTACGTGTGGCTAGGGACCGATTTTGCTCTTGCAAGACCTGCGGGTTACATGAAACATAAAGAAGTTTAATAGGCATTCATGGGACAAGGGAATTTAAGTTTGAATGTTAACAGTTTTAAAGGTCAAACATGACATTGTGATAGAGTCAGTGCTAAGGTTACAAGAAAGGCCGACTTGTTTCAAACACATGCTTGTAAATCATTTATATCCTTAATAAAACATCATGACAGTAATAAAATCCCAGGAGAGTAAACAAATGATCCATCAATGATTAGACATTACACAGAAGCTTAGAAATCTTCTGGACTTTCCAAAGAATGTTCCATGGACCTCTAGTTCTGAGAGCTATAAATAATGTTATTGGAAAGGCTTCCAAGGTCAAATAATTTTGAGAAAAGATGGGTTAAGAAGTTAAACAGTATTCCATACATGAGATTGCTCAGTGCCTTTAATTGTCCTAATGTGTAATGTGAATCTGAGAGAAGACAGACTGACAGTTTTCTCAAAGGAGATTTTCCAAACTTCTTTGGGTTTCACGTTCTGTCAAGCACTTGCTAGGAAATGCTTATTCAGGAAGCTCACTTGAAAACTACCTAAATAAAAAAATTATAAAGGAATAGTTCAAAAAATTAAAATGTTTTTAAAGAATTTTTTTAAACTGGGAAAATGGTCACAATAATATGTTCAGTGATAATGCACGTGCAGTTTGACCTCACAACAAAGAATGACAGGAAATGCATTTTTCCAAATTTTCTACAATGACTATAATTCCTTTAAAAATCACAAAATCTAGAAATTTCTTTCTTAAAAGAAAAAATAATCTGTGATAGGGTTCTA
This sequence comes from Myotis yumanensis, assembly GCF_028538775.1. Classification (NCBI taxonomy): domain Eukaryota; kingdom Metazoa; phylum Chordata; class Mammalia; order Chiroptera; family Vespertilionidae; genus Myotis; species Myotis yumanensis. The sequence continues at coordinate 45,921,641 of NW_027223760.1, read as the reverse complement.
TCTGGGTATGTTAATTAATGACAGGGGTAAAGTATTATCACTGTAATGCTCAAAACACATATAACATTTTAATAATATTCTACCAGAACAAATTCATTTTCTTGTTCTGCTTATTTAAATTTTTATGTAGTACTTAGAAACATGACTTTTTTCCTGTTTATTAAACACTTGGTATTCCCTTTTGTATATTCTATGTAAACGTTAAAATTAATAGGACAGCTGGTGAGACAAGAATTTCTAATTAATTCAACTATGCTATATGTTACAGTAACTCAATTTTTCTAGTTTTTCTAATAATACAGTGGCATATTACAAATTGGTGAATGTTTATAAGTATTCCATATTAAAATGGACAGATTATAAACACAAATACATACACATATGTGGTCTCCAACATTTTTGCACATAAATAGAAGAACTAGTTTTGATAACAGATTTCTACTTTGATAACAGATTTCTACTTCTTTTCTTTTTCCTTTTAATTTATAGTGATTAGACATTCATATACCTTACGAAGTGATCACTCCAATAAGTCTAGTACCCATCTGACACTATATAGTACATAGTTATTATAATATTATTGACCATATTCCCAATGCTGTAGTTTACAGTCCCATGACTATTTTCATAACTGGCAATTTGTACTTCTTAATCCCTTTCACCTTTTCTCTGCGAGGTTTTGTCCTACCTCAGTTCAGGCAGAGCTGACCACCAGATAGGACAATCATGGCGGCAGTGTTTCCAGAATCTAGTAATCCCATCAAAAGGTTTATTAGTTCCTCAAATGGGCATGTTTCTATACAAAGAGCTAAGCACAAGTCCTGAAATAGGTTCTGACTCGTTTCATATGCTGTTGTCAAGTCAAAAGGGAAGCCCAAAACATCCAGGCTGGATTCCCTTGGCTTTTCTGAGGCCCTGTTGACAGAAAGCGAGGCCAGAGGGATAGGAGAATGAAAACATCTGAGATTTTCTTTGACAGCTCAGAAGACCAGGCTAGTTATAGAAAATTATGATATTTTCACTTTTAAAGGGAGAACATGACTTCAAAATAACTTAGAAATAGTATAAATCTAAATAATTATATGTGATTTCAGGTCAATTATGTTCACTGTGACTTTAAGTTTATAAAACTGGTTAAATATATCTGGAAAATATAAATAGAAAAGGCGTTGTCTACATTATTTTCCTCCTTCCCACATGTTTAGGTCAAGGACTGCCCAAATTCCATTCACCAGGGTCACAAAACTTCCCAAATTAACAGTGAAAATGAGTTTGCCATATCTAACTCTTCAATGTGTTAAGACAGTTTCTTAAAATAATGTGTGCGAAAAGTTATCATACATTGAAGAATGTTACATTCTTCTCACTTTAATAAAGTCAATTGAAACAGTTCCTTGTGGAAAGTATCCTGTATACTGATAAAGAAAAGGTTTTCACCCTACCAGTATTTCTGTTCAGTTAAAAAGATAAATAAATCCCAAAACTCTTCAGGGAGGGAGTAAATTACTAAACAATGACTCAAAAGGAAAAGAAAAAGAAAGAGAAAAAGAAAAAGGAAAAAAAAAAGTATACTTTGAAGTAGGAATATATAACTGGGCTTTTAATAAATATTTTGGGTAAAGACATTGCTATGTATTTATACATTTCATGCATCAAAACACGCTTACTCATACAAAATTTATTAAACTGCATCCTGCAGCTGAAGGAAAACTGTAGGACAGGATTAATTAGCACAGCATGTGTGAAAGCCTTTTCTCTCTGTTCCTTGTCAGTTGCTATGGTTACACTACAGGAAGAGAGCTACACTACCTTTGAGAAAGGATGAAGTTCATGGGTTATTATCAAAACTTCTTGCATTAATGTTTAGTGTGAATTAAAAGTTAAAAAGCCAAGTGAAATGCTAACCAGATGAATACAGGTTACCTGCACGCCGCAGTTGTGGCTGAGTGTGTGCATATGAACTGGTGCTTGTTGCTATGGGCACCGAAAATAGCTTGCATAACAATTCAGAGTATGCAAGTTTAAGATGTTACTGTTTCTAACTAATCAAAGACCCTCAAGTAGAGTTAAAAAAAAAAAATCCTGCTATTCAAGCCCTATTGCCAATTATTCAAAGGCAGGCAACCTTGATACTGGCTAGCACAGCAGAATCTTAGATTTCTAGAAGAGCTCTGAAGGTTTATAGTTAACCTCTTACCCAATGAAAGAGTTCCTTTTTCCATATATCTTCAAGATGGTTATCCAACATCTGCTGCCACCCTGAGCCTGGTTCTACCCTCTTGCAGGGATATGGGATAAATCACTCAGCAGTGCTTCTAACTTTTGCCCTAAGCTGCCAGTCATTCAGCATCAACCAATGGAGATGTGCTCTAGAACAGCAGTCACCAACCTTTCGGACCTCACAGACCACCAGTGGTCCGCGGGCCACCAGTTGGTGACTGCTGCTCTAGACCTTATCTTAATAGCTCTCTCAGCTGCAATGGACCTCTCTTCCCCTTTTTAAAATCTACTCTCTTGACTTCTCAGATATGGAAGAGTTAACAGCAGTGACCTGGTCTCCATATGGGATCTTCCTCTATATGCTGTTTTTGTGTGTGTTTTTTCCCTAGGGTTATTATATATTCAAACCAGGTAACTGTGGCTAATACCATGTTTTAACTGTTATGGATAGGTGATTTCTCATAAGATTGTACCTCCAGCTTCTATCTTTCCAGGGGCTTCAGATCTGGGTCTGTCCAATTCCTCAGCAAGGATGTCCTGCAGGAACTCAACACAACCCCAACCCCAAGTCCCTAACAGCCATCTCCGTCAAGAATACAGGGAATATGCCCTAAGCCCAGGAGTAAATGCATTTTACTGTAAACTGTTTTAGGTTCCCCAAACAATAAAAGTTATTTTAGCTGTACACAGATATACATTAGATTTTATATTCCACGCACATTGAACTATTCCTTCAAATTCCAAGGCATCCTTTTTGCAGGCGGTAAAATTGTTTGGAGACTGTGAGTAATCTCTCAAACTCTACGGAGAAAATCACTAAACCTAGTACAGCTCAAGATTGATCACGTTCATGTCTCTGCTTTGACTACGGGATTGAAAAAAAACTGGCAACACTAACTGGTTTCTTTCTAATTAAGTGGAATAATGGCAAAAGCTAGATGAACTTACAAAAGTCAACTAAAATAAGATAAGAAGGAGTATCTTTCACCACTTCAGTCTTTCCAGAGGACGGGCCACTGTTTTGTGCTTGTCAGTGATTTCGGTTTTTCATTGGAACAATTCCCACACCTCTCTCTCAACATACTTCATTTCCCAAACTAAACGATCAGAAAAAGATGGTCATGTTCCTAGTTAATCACAAAAAGCAATATGTCTAGGCCAGGGGTTCCTTCCTTCACAACCTGGAGCTAAACAGACATGAATTATTTGGGTAATAGTTCACCCTCTGGCAGATGGGCTGGAGAGGGAGAGACTCCGCTATCCCATGAGTCATCCCTGGAGAAGGGCAGCGAAGGCTTCTCATTTCTTCCCCTTTCCACAGTCCTGGGAGCTGGCCAGGAATTTCTTTTTTCATACCAATTTTTAATGGAGTACTCTCCCTGCTACAGGATTTATATTAAATGTCTCAGGCTGTGCTAAAGCGGCTTGAAAATCTTTTATTGCTGCTCTTAGAGTATATCAGTAAACAACCACCACACAAAACGTGGAAAACACTTTTTTCTGTTCTTCTCCCAAGTTCTGGCTTTAACCTCTTTCCTCTGCACTTGACAAATTTTCCTGGATGATTTCATTTAATCCCGTGGCTCCAGTTACTATCTATATGCTGGTGATCTCAAATACATTAACTCTAGAATTAATCTTCCTCTAAATCTTTAGGTTTCTACACTAAAAATAGCCACTTAGGTCTTCTACAGCTATCTCAAACATTTCTCCTGTCCCCAATTCTCCAACCAGTACTACTCTCTCCAGTATTCTGTAACCCATCATTAACCATCACCGTCAATTCATTCACTAGAGCCAGAAGTCTCATCTCATTCCAGGTTCCTTTCACTTACAAAATTACAAAATTCAATGCATTTTACTTTTTTTTAAATCCCCACCCAAGGCTATGTTTATTGAGTTGAGAGGGAGAGAGAAACAATGATGTGAAACTATTACCCAAATAATTCATGTCATGTCGTATGCACCTAACAGAATTGAACCCACAATCTTTTGGTGTACAGGTTGGCACTCCAATCAACAGAGTAACCCGGCTGGGGCCAGTGGATTTTACTTTATAATCTATATATATAAAAGGCTAAGTGACTGATTGTCCATATGTCTGACCATCCAGCCGGTACATATGATGTGCACTAGCAATTTAAAAATAAACGTCCTCTCTCACATGCGCGATACATATAAAGCTCTCACTGGCACCAATCGCATGCACAGGTTTCGATCTGTCATTGTTGATCGTGAATTTGGTTTTTTTTGTTGACATTCTGAAGCAGAAAGAAAGTGGTGGCGTCAACAGAATATTTCTGAAGACCAACTATTGGCACAACGTACCTTGACACTTCATCTCTGACACTTCTATTATAGAGAAAGAGCAAATAGCAATATTGAAATATTTCTTCTAATTAATTTCCTTTCAATGTGCATGAATCCGTATACTGGGCCACTAGTTATTTTATAATTTTCTTCCTCATCTTGAGGTCCACTCACCATCTCTTACAGGATTGTTACACTAGTCTCACTTCTGTCCATGACAAATAGTTACCAATTTCAAAAAACATTCTAGACAATAAATCACCTACATTTATTGAAATTGTTTTATTGAAAATTAAAGTTTAAATAAAATACTCTTTAAAATGAATATAATAGAAGACTGAAAAGCCCAAACTTCCCCTATAAGCACCATGAAAGTTGGACATCCTCCAATTCCCTTGCCCCATATTTGCCATCACAGGAAACAGGAAATATGGGTGTTTTAGGGACAGGTCTATGCTTTTTTATACAGCTGATCATTGAAAAGCACAGGTTTGGACTGTGTCGGTCCACTTATACGTGGATTTTTTTCAATAAATATTTTCTTTTCCTTAGGATTTTCTTAATAACACTTTATTTTCTCTAGCTTACTCTGTTTTAATACAGTATATATGCATACACAGGGTGGAGCTAAAGTAGATTTACAGTTGTGAGTATACAAAACAGAGTTTATTCTTGTATTATTATTATTTATTAATTGTTGTGTTTTCCAAATGAACAAGTGTAAACCTACTTTTGTCCCACCCTAGATAGGTAAATAGATAGATAGATAGATAGATAGATAGGTAGGTAGGTAGGTAGATAGATAGATAGATAGATAGATAGATAAAACCATACAATATGTGTGTTCATTGACTGTTTATATTATGGGTATAGCTTCTGGTAAACAGTAAGCTATTAATAGCTAAGCTTTTGGGGAGTCAAAAGTTGTACACAGACTTTCAACTATGTGTGGGGGTTTGGTGACCCCAACCCCCATACTACTCAAGTCACCTGTACATTTATTTTTTTTAAAATATATTTTATTGATTTTTTACAGAGAGGAAGGGAGAGAGATAGAGAGTTAGAAACATCGATGAGAGAGAAACATCGATCAGCTGCCTCCTGCACACCTCCCACTGGGGATGTGCCCACAACCCAGGCACATGCCCTTGACCGGAATCGAACCTGGGACCCTTCAGTCCACAGGCCGACGCTCTATCCACTGAGCCAAACCGGTTCTGGCTCACCTGTACATTTAATAACATGGTGTTGTTAAAGTGGAAAAAAATGTTTTGAAAGTACAGTTAGATCTTTCTTTTCCTTTGAATGAAACTTTTTTGGTTTTGTTTCTGTCCAGACTTCTACGTTAACAGAATCTACTCTTACAGGATAACAAAAATCTCTTAAAAATGTTTTTATTGGCACTTCTCAGAGTCTTTCCACTGAATAAGAGGAATTTTTGAAAATCAATTCTAATTAAATAAAATGAAGTCCAGAAGAAATTTAAACATGCTAAGATAGTATTTTATTTTGCTCTGATTTTATTTAATTATCTTTGTTTTCTTAATATATTATACCTAATTTCTGGCTATCCTAAAGGGCTCAGATTTTTTTTATATCTTTCATTTTAAATAACAGAAATGATCACAACATTTTAATATAGACATTCTAAACAAAAAATATTCAAATAATTAAACTGTATATATAGGAAAATTTTATTTTTCCTATTTTGTATAGAAGCTAAAAAAATGTACTTCTCTGGTAAACTCTGTTTTAAATGAAATTAATAGATGTGATGGGAAGACCAATTAGTTGAAATCTTGTGGCTGAATACCATATAAGGAACACGCTATTTTTGTCAGAGGATTGGGCTACATATTGGAAGACTTGTGATATGAGAAAAGCTAAATTCCTGATAGTGGTTTAGACACCAGTTAGTTGTGTCTCCTTGATGAAATGACTTAAGTTTTCTTAACAAGGCTGAGATCAAAGTCAGCAAACCATGGCCTGCAAGCCACCTACCTGTCTATGTAAATAAATTCTGCTGCAACACAGGTACACCCACTCCCTCACGTATTGTCTATGGCTGCATGTGCACTAAATAGCAAAGATGAGAAGTTAACAGGCCCATAAGACTATAACAAATAGTATCTGGCCCTTTAAGAAAAGGTGTGCTGACCCAAGGGTAAGATTAAGGACACTTCAGAGTCCATTCAACTACAGGCATACTTCTCTTTATTGCACTTTACAGATAGTGTGTTTTTTACAAATTGAAGGTTGTGGCAACACTGTGTGGAGTGCATCTATTCACAAGATTTTTTTCAACTGCACTTGCTCACTTCTTGGCTCTGTGCCACATTTTGGTCATTTTCACAATACTTCCAACTTTGTCATTATTATTATATTTATTATGGTGGGGCATGATCAGTTATTTTTTATGTTACTTTTGCAATTATTTGAGGGCACCACAAACCTTACTCATATAAGAGGGCAAAGCTAATCATATACTCAAAGTCAATGGGTAAAATGCTATTGAACAGCATGGCATGCAACAGAGAAATTGTTTGTGAAAAAGAGTCAATCGATGCAACAACATTCATTGTTGTCTTATTTTTAAGATGTTGCCAAAGTCACCCCAACCTTCAACAACCACCACCCGACTAGTCAGCAGCCATCAACACCGAGGCAAGATCCTCCTCCGGCAATAATATTACAACTCACTGAAGGCTCAGATAACAGTTAGCATTTTATGGCAATACAATATTTTTAAATTAAGGGATGTACATTGTTTTTTTATACCTAGTGCTAGTATTGCGTACTTAGTAGACTACAGTATGATGCGAATATAACTTTTGTGTATTTTTTTATCAATTAAAGTTTTGGGATATAAAAATTTTATTGGTATATTGCAATAAATTGGATTAAAAAAGGAGCTATGACTGGAATGTATATCTATAATCCATGAATATCAGTTTTACATATGCCAGAAAGCCTTAACTTTCTCAAAGGATAATGTTTAATCATTTTAATGTGTTTTAACTCATAACAGTACAGAATACAAAAATGCCTTTTTATACAGATGTAGTTAAGATGTTATTTCAAATTCTGCTAGATGAAATAAGTCAGACAGAGAGAGACAAATACCATATGATTTCACTTATATGTGGAAGCTAAAGAACAAAACAAAGGAACAAACAAAACAGAAACAGACTCATATAAACAATGAACTGACTGAGAATTGCTGGGGGTTGGGGAGGGTTGAAGAGATTAAGAAGCTACAAAATAGACCTGGCCGGTGTGTCTAAGTGGTTAAAGCACTCTCTCTAAAAATCAATGGGAAAAATATTATCACGTGAGGATAACCAAACAAAAAAAAAAAGAGGCTACAAAATAGTCATGGGGATATAAAGTACAGCATAGGAAATACAGTTAATAATACTGTAATAACTATGTACAGTGCCAGGCGGGTACCAGAACTACCAGGGGGGATCAGTTCGTAAATTATATAATTGTGTAACCACTATGCTGTACACCTGAAACAAATATAAATAATACCGAATGTCAACTGTCATTTAAAAATAAATAAATTCTTAAAAAGCAAAAGGAAAGGCTCGTTCTAACATAAACATAACTTTAATATGCACTTGGAAACCAAAAAATGCATGTGACTCACTTTATTGCACCGGTCTGAAACAAAATGCAGTATATCAGAGGTATGCCTGTACTAAAACTCAGTGATCCTAAGAAAATTTTGCTAAATACTTATTCATTAAATGTATGAAGATCACATACGCTTAAGTTCCTAAAGAGCCCTCTAAGTAAATAATTCCACCTCAATGATCCTATCACATCACATCTGCATTAGCAGAAAATGCAAAATCATTTTCAATGGACTTTATGTGAATATATCATCATTTTCACAGTTCACTGGTTTACATTTCATTTTCTAGTTTCTGCTTCTCAGTTAATGAAACTCTGTGTCATTATTCCAAGGCTAGATGACAACACAATATAGAAAATGAATTTCATAACCTGACTAAATTAGCAATTTTCATGAATGTCCATATTCAAGCTGATTTGTTTCCAATTTTTTAAAAATTAAAAGTAAAACATACTAAATTCATCATAATAATCTAAGTTCCAAATCAAAACATAAGACTAAAAACTTTTAGGCTATTTACTCATAGATTAGTATATGCCACAAACACTATATGAGCATCACTTGCATAAATTAAAGAGATTATTTGTTGAAAAATCACAACTATAATTAGGTCAAATAACCTGAGAATAATTATGATTTTATGTCAGAGGTATGCTTTGCACTTCATAGGAAAGAAGCCAATCTATAAAGATAAAATTATCATACATACATGACATTTGAGATGACATCATAGACTCTCAATTTTTTTTAGCTCTCAAGAGAAGAAATTATAGTAAATGTTCTTCTGGGAGGCTTAAGAGAAAAGCATTCCCATTTCCTTCCTGAACCACTCAATTAATAAAAAAGTGTGTGTGTGTGTGTGTGTGTGTGTGTGTGTGTAGGGGACAATATTCTTACCTGGTCTTACTATGATAATACAAAAATATAAAAATCAGTGGATATGCTAGTACTAACAGAGGCAAACCTGCTGAGAATTTATTGATAGTTTATAATCTTTTAGGAACTCATAGGGTTTTTACATGTATAATATCATCGAATCATTACAACAACCTTGAAGGTTGTATAATTATTAGGATCCCAACTGAACAGAAAGGAATCTACTTTACTCCAGGTTATCTTAATATAAAGGGCTAATACGCAAATGGTTGTTACGTGCGATCAGCAGGAGGCTTCGCCCCTCACCCGGCAGAGCTTGAGCGGGGGTGGGGCTGAACGGGTCTGGGTCTCATGTGATTTTGAGGCACGCATGGGTGGATGGGGGCTTGATTCTGGGTCCCATGGTGTGCCCGAGACTCTGACAGGAGGGAGATTTTCATATACATTTTACTAATTTTCTTTCATCTCTGACACTTCTATTATAGAGAAAGAGCAAATAGCAATATTAAAATATTTCCTCGCCCTGACTGGTTTGGCTCAGTGGATAGAGCGTCAGCCTGCAGACTGAAAATATTTCCTCTAACTAATTCCCTTTTAATGTGCACGAATTTCATGCACCAGGCCACCAGTACAGTAATAAGTGGCTGTGTCAGTATTTGAATGCAGGCAGCCTCCCTAGAAGACTGGAAATTAGGGAGCAAGTATGTTCCTGGGCTCCAGATGGGCAGGGGCATAGACACAGGGAATGGTGACGGCCAGTCTGGTGAGAGAGGGAGATGGATGGGGTAGGAGCAGAGAGGCACGGGGTAAAGGAAAGAAGAAGTGATGAGAAAACATAAGCTGGTTTTGTTCTCAGAGAAATTGGGGTATCCCTTTCCCCACTGAGTGCTGGGGCTGGAGTCCTTCTGGTATCTCAAGAAAAAGAATTTTCTGAGACTTGCATGGGAGGATGAGTGATTTTTATTTGTGTGGAATTACATCTCTGGGCTTCCAAAATTCTATTTCCCTTAGTCCAGTTATAGTAGGTGTGTAGCTGGGTTTTCAGTAGAGCTAAAAGCAAAGCCGGTGTCCACAGTTTCTGTTCCATATTGCAGCCGGGTCCAGTTCAGCCTCAGACTAGTTATGGTCCGTTAGTCCTTTGCGTATGGGGGTCCATATTGCTGTGTGCCAGGTGGGTGAACATAGGGGAGCCAAGAGAGGGTGGGCCCTGCCACAAGAGTCCCAAGAGAGCCAAGAGCACCAAGAGAATGAACTCCTTTTTTTAGGGAATTACATATCCCAAAATTCGTGCCCTCACAGTGGCCATGCCAATTCTGTTCCCAGGTGTGATTGACAGGCAAGTCTCTTTCCGACATCACCCCAATTTTATTGGGCATATGTCTATTCTCCTCCCTCTCAGTCCCTTCTCCCAGGGATCTCTGGGGAGTAGACTGGTGGCTCCCTGGGGAGTGTAAAGCTTTAGCTTTCTGGTGAAGCTGCCCAAGTGACATGCCTATAATATTTGGTCTTTCCGTTGCTTCTTTCCAGTTATTAATAACTAGCTAATTACAACAGTATCCCTTTTACTGGAAGGAGGTTCCAAAAATAGAAGTAAACTCGAGAGAAAATGACTGATGTTGTCCAGAAAGCCTCACAGAAGATTCAGAAAAAAACCCTGACTGGAATCTCCCAGTGGGGTTTGGTTGCTGAAATGAGAACACTGCTTATCTATTGATTTCTTTGTTTCAAAGTGGAAATTGGCAGAGGGCAGCTGGAGCCCCAACGATGGAGCAGTTACCAAAAGGCTGTGGTAAGTTGGGGAATAACAGCTAGAAATTAAAAAATAATAATAACTGGGGGTTGGAAAGGAGGGCTATTTATCTTATAGGACCCTGGGGGCCCTTACCCCTTGCCACTTCCACCCAGCCCCCAGAAACCTCAACCGTGGGTGTGGTTAAAGCTAATCAGAAGCATCTGTAATAATAACACATAAAGTAAAAGTTCTGAGGTGTCCTTTCTGCAGTGAATTTTTAAAATATCTCATGAGATGAAAACGGGCAGTTACTTTTAAAATGAACTAAGAGATTTTTATGTTTTTTTTCCAACAGCAAATGTCCAACTGAATCAGTTCAAATTAATGAGGCGATTTTTGAGCCAATTCAAGGCAAAGGAGGTGTGAGTCATACTGCATCATTACATTTTTTGTTTTATGATGTCTGCCCAATTTTTCTGAACTATTTTCTCTCATGCTTTCTGTTTTGTCTTTTATCATATTTTTTGAGCCCAGGTCCAGTTATATTTTGGGGGTCTCAACACTGCACTCAGTACAGGGTTCCAGACATTATAATTAAGAGAACACATCCACTAAAAGATATGCATGTTGATTTTGATAATTTGATGAAAAGTGACACTTCGTGACAATCTTGGCTGTCCTGTTGGAAGTGAGCATCTGTAATGTAGTAAATAAATAAACTTCAGACCTAACCAGTTTGGCTCAGTGAATAGTGTCGGCCTATGGATTGAAGGGCCCATGGTTCAATTCTGGTCAAGGGCACCTACCCTGGTTGCAAACTCCCAGCCCTGGTCTGGGGCATGCAGGAGGCAACCAATCGATATGACTCTCTCACATAAGTGTTTCTCTCTGTCTCTCCCTCTCCCTCCCACGTTCTCTAAAACTCAATAGAAAATTATCCTCGGGTGAGGATTATCCTGTCTAATAAAAGACAAAAAGGGTAATTGACCATACCATCACTATGCTTCCCATTGGCTAATCAGGGCAATACGCAAATTAACCACCAACCAAGATGGCGGCCAGCAGCCACGCAGCTGAAGCGAACATGAGGCTTGCTTGCTCCAGTGATGGAGGAAGCCAAGGTTCCCTGCCTGCCGCAACAGAGCTCCAAAAGCAACAGCTCCGAAAGCAACAAAGTTTCAATTATAGAAGGTAAATAAATCCCAGAATAAAAAAAAAAAGAAAAAAAGGAGAGGCTGGGAGCTTCAGTTGCCGGCCAGCCTGAAAACAGCCCTCAGCCCCTCACCCAGACTGGCCAGGCACCCCAGTGGGGACCCCCACCCTAAAGGGGGTGTGGCCAGCCTGAAAATAGCCATCAGCCCCTCATTCAGGCTGACCAGGCACCCCAGTGGGGACCCCCACCCTGATCCGGGACACTCTTCAGGGAAAACCAGCTGGCCCTCACCCGTGCACCAGACCTCTATCCTATATAGTAAAAGGGTAATATGCAAACTGACCCTAACAGCAGAAAGGCTGGGAATGACTGGTCACTATGACACACACTGAAAACCAGGGGGCAGACGCTCAATGGAGGAGCTGCTCTCTGGTGGTCAGGGCACTCCCACATGGGGGAGCTCTGCTCAGCCACAAGCCAGGCTGATGGCTGCCAGTACAGCGGTGGTGGTAGGAGCCTCTCCTGCCTCCTCAGCAGGGCTAAGGATGTCTGACTGCAGCTTAGGTCTGCTCCCCTCTGGCAAGTGGACATCCCCCGAGGGCTGCCGGGCTACCAGAGGGATGTCTAATTGCCAGCTTAGGCCCAATCCCCTGGGGAGCAGGCCTAAGCCAGCAGGTGGTCATCCCCCGAGGGGTCCCAGACTGTGAGAGGACACAGGCCGGGCTGAGGGACCCCCCCTCCCCCCGCCAACCCCTGAGTGCACAAATTTTGTGCACCGAGCCTCTAGTAAAAGATAAATAAATAAGTAAATAAATAAGTAAATAAACATTAAATCTCCAAAAGGACATATACTGAGCATCTGGGGAATATTTTCAAAGATACTTTAATTCCAAAAAATAAATATATGTCATGATCACCGCAGAGAAGCATCACAGAGCTTTCGTGCTGGAAGGGATCTAAGACAGTCCGTGTCATATCTATGAGAAGGAAGCTGAGGTCCACAGTTGGGTCCTTCTGCCCCCACTGCTTCAAATCCACTCCCTTTTTCCTGTCCTCACTGCCACTGCCACTAGAGGCCCTGAAACATACTCTTCTGGGTCTTGAATCTTAGAAACAGCTCTCACTGGTCTCCCAACTGCCATGTCTGCCCTTCTGTCCCTTTTCCACAGTCTGAGGAAGAGACAGGTCTGCATAGTGTGAGAGAGTGTCAGGCAGGGTCAGGCGGGACCACCACTTACTTACAACCTGGCCTTAATGAGCCTGTAACTACAGAGTCCTTGCTCCAGGCCTCACATTGGGTTTGGCCAGTGGGAGGCACATTGGCCAAAGATCACAGGGAAAGAAACAAGGGAGGGTGGTGTATTTGTTCCCTGGCTCCTCCCAGCTGGACAGGAAATCGCAGTGGCTAGGTCCTCCCTTGCAAAGCTACTGCTCTGACTCAGTGGGTTGCAACATTATATTCTCTTTTCTTCCTGCAGTGGGGGAGTGGGAAAAGCTCCCCACTACTGCCAACCGGAAGGGGTTTCACATTTTCAACCCTGGCCCCAGTTTCATAAACAGTCCCTTCATCACATTCTCCTCAGCCACCCCATGTGCCTTGCCCTTTGCTTCCTTCTGGGAACCCTGAGACAAGGACTGCACCTGAGTCAAGGGGTGTGTGTGTGAGCTGAATAAGAAATGCATGGAAAAGGCTTAATTGTGCACTTGGCCTACAGGAACACCAAATACATATTGCCTATTGTCAATCTGATCAAGTCACTCTTCTGCTAAAGAGCTTCATGGATCCCGTGGCCTTTTATCCTAAACTCCATGGTATAAACCCTTTGCTATTACTGCAGCCTTGTTGCTTCTTATTCCTTTCTATGTTCTAGCCAACTGTTAGCAGCCCATCATATTACCTGCAATGATCTGCTTTCACGTCCGTTTCTTTGCACATTATGGTCTCAGATCTTGGCAGGCCTTACTCAGCTGTGGTCTCCCATATATCCTTCAAATCTCTACTCTGACTTGCCCTCTCCTCCCTGGCCCAGGGAATGAGCCTTCCTCTAGTCTCTAATTGCAGCTCTGAGCTTTCCTGGACGTCCTCAGTCATTCATTCACATGTCAGCCCCCACCAGCCCTACATAAGACTACAGTTTCCCTGCAAGTAGGACCGTGGTTCATTGCCTTTGTGTCTCCAGTTCCTGGTCTGGTGTCAGGCCCACCGTGAGCCTGTTGTTGGACTGACATCTGTAGTACGAACAGCCACCTATCATGTATCCTGAGACAGTGTTCCCATAGCAGGCGGCATGTGTGTGCTGCCCTGGCCAACGGGGAGGAAACTCAGCCCGAGAGTACCTCTGCTTTCACCTGTTTTACACCTTGGGAGTTTGTGTCAGCTTTCACTAGAAAAATCTGTCCCTGGGTTTTAAAATGTTTAAGGACCTAATGTGAGTAAAACTAAATCACATAAAAGTTCATGATTCATATTGTTTTCTAAGAAGTAAGCCCCAAACATACATAAAATATGTTCCCTTTATGATACTCACATATTTGTTAAATAAAAATACAAAAAAGATGCCATACAGTAAGTTTATTAATATACAAAATACTGGTTCTTGATAATACAAGTGATAGATTTACTTTCCTAATGAAGTCCATAATTTCTTAAACTTTATCTAATATGATATTTAAAATTTATCTAAACGAAACTTCAACAATTAATCAATCTCTCCTCCAAATTTATAATATTATATCTGGTTCTTTATTCGGCTCACTTGGCAGTAAGCATGTAAAACTGATTTACTCATCTTTTTATCTGTATGTTTATCTCCTTGAATAAGCATCATTGCTAATGATTGCCCCAGTTCTTCCCACCACTCCCACCCCTTCTGCATCCTCACACAACACCAAGTCTTCCATAACATGCAGTTCTGAGACAAGACTAAGTCTGTCTAAAACACATTCAGCTAGGCTGAGGTGGGGAAAATCTGGCCTACAGGCTGTATAAGGCCAGTGAAATCATTTGGTCTGGCCCTGTCTAGGCATTAGGGGTGAGTTAATTAAATGCTTGACCAAATACAGCAGGCTAATTTTTAAGCAGATAATTTGTATGGCCCATGAATGATGTTATAAATATCCAAATGGCCCTTGTCAGAAAAAACGTCCCCCATACCTGAGCTAAGGGGTCAATTTGCCTCTGATTACTAGGACCTCACCTATGAACAGTGGTAATCAGAGGTGTTAAACCAGCTCATATCCCAACTATTGCAATATGGGTGTCTCGATACTACATGGCAACTTAGCTGCTCTCAAAGAATTAACTCAAGCACAGAAAGACGTGTCCCCAGACCTAAGAAAGCTTTAAAAAACAAAACAAAGCAAAACAAAAAACCCTTGATGAGCAGAGAAGTACAGAAACACTCATTTCAAAGCTTCCAGCTGTTCACTTTTACTGAAAGAAGAGACCTGAATCTACCTTTGAGGCTGACGGCTCCTTTAATCAAGAAAACCGACTTAATGGAAATTTCTGTTATATAAATGTAAAGCGAGTCTCTACCCACTGTTCTGGGGAAAGCTGTGAAATTAACCTGAATCTTGATGTTTCAAAAGAGCAAAGGGTGTAATGTAAACTGGGTGCATGTTTTCTCAGAGCCAATCGTTTCTGAGGCTTTGAGTTTCTTTGAGGAAGATGTTTGCTGCCTCAAGACAGACAGACAACACAGGATGCTCCCCCCAGATGTTGCGCAGAGGCTTTTAGGAACCCGGAGGACTGAAGAAAAAACAGGTGCTGAGAGCTATTCTGCACCCTACAAAGAAAAGGAACAATGAAGGCCAACTTGTAGTAACATTTAAGTCTAGAGCCCTCCGAGAGCACCAGTACTGGGCTACTGGTTACGCTTTGGTATAAATATTAAGTGTTGTGATCGTTTACTGGGCTGCAGGCCAACACCCTCAGTCCCGGGGATGGAAGGGGGACCCCCAGATCTGAAATTAGATCTTCCAGGGGTCTCTGATTCTCAGGAGGAGGGAGATTCCTCTTTCTGGAGCCTGGAGGCCTGAATTCCAGGTGCATCACTGGGGTACACTCCCTTTGGGAAGAGAGGGAGGTAAACAGGAGATAAAGAGAGAGAGCCCTTTGCTTTCACACTGAGGAGGGGCCTCTAGGGGCTGAGTGGTCTCCCTGAGCTGCAATGCCCTGCCCTGCACCAAATGCCCAGCCTTCATTAAGTCTGGCTGGAAGAGACAGCCCGATGCCCACTCTGTTGTAGCAGCCTAAGGGGAAGGCCTGCTGTGCCCCTGGGCAGATGGCAGAGGAGGCCGGAATGGCCGTGGCCAAGTAGGACACCAGGCAGGAGCCCACTGTGCCCTGAGGCCATCATGGGAGGCACTTTTATGGTGGCATCAGAGGAGGAAAGGAGTGCAGGAACACAAGGGACGTATTTCTGACACAACAGGACAACACCCAGAGCTGAGGTGCCTGGTTGCCCTGTGGGCATCACTGTAAAGAAAGAAAGCCATAAAGAAGTCTAGGGCACAGTGAGTGCCAACGTCCTGTGGCAGGAGTGGCCGGGCTTGTCACAGGCGTGGTGAGGAGGTGTGTGGCAGAAGGCAGTGCCCCCAGCTTGTGTGTCAGTGCAGTCTCGAGTCCTGTCCCCTCCCCGCACACCCTCCTCTGCCACTTCCCATGTCTAATTCTAACGCCTACTCAGCCAAGGTCAGAAGTCATTTTGCTGTGTGGGCATCCACAGGATTCAGCTGCACCTCTGATTTGTCACCAGGCACGTCACCTTGAAGCACACAGTCAGTGGATAGCGACCTATTCCAGGCAGAGGCCTGTGTGATTCCTGAAAGCCCCCAGGGCCAGCACAGGTGTAGAATGAGTAAGGTGTTCACTGAGTCGACTGACTGAACTGAACGTGAAAGTCACTGGGTCCTTATCAGAGAGTGATCAATGGCACCTTATTCTAAGCGTTTATCCTATATTTATACCCACAAAGACTTATGTGCAAGGATACTCACTGTGACATAGTTTATAGCAAAATGCTAAACATAACCTCAAATTCCAGGAAGAAAATAGCTAAATAAATTATGGTATAGCTACAAAATGCAGCCAATGAGGCCAATAAGTCTATATATTCTAATGTGGAACCAACCATTGTCAAGGGAAAAGGCAAACGAAAGAATGACGGGCATGTTATGTACTATTTGCATTAATAAAAATAAGAGCTTATTCGTATATGTGTTATCTCTGGAAAGAGAACTAAGAAACCGGCAAAGACAACTGCTCATGGGGAGGGAACAAGGAAGCAGGCGGGAGAAGGACACTTAATTTTCACTGTGCTTTCCCTTCTACTCTTTGAAATGTCTATTATTGTGTGTTCGTGCTACCTACAGGGAAAATATAATGATACTTGTTTTTGAAAGGGAGGAAGAAAAAGGGTCAAATAAGTCCTCTGTGCAGTCTAGCACACCATTCTCCGCCTCCAACCTAAGGTTCCAACATGTTCCTTTATGTGTTTTATCGTTTGAGCCCCAAAATAGTCATCGGTTCTAAATGACAGGCTTTCCCGGTGTGGCAGGGAAGCGTATGGCTGGCAGCACTGAGTTAATGACTGGGTGGAACAAGCCGAAATAAACTAATAGTTGAATATTCTCACCACTACAACCAAGTTGCCTGCTATTAGGCTTTCTGCAATAATAGCCAGTTTAGCTACTAAAACCAAGGATAAGCTGGCATGAGCAATTTGGATCATCCGGCAATTTCCAAGTTAAAAAAAACAACAACAACCTTCCTTGAAGGGAATCTTGCTTGTAAGAAAACACAATAGATTTCCCTAAGATGAAGTGTCAAACTGCCCAAGCAGCTAGAATTTTTTAAAAACTGTAATTTATACAATGAAGGTTTCATTTCTACATCCAAGTTAACTGCATGAAGGCATGCTGTCTAAATAATCAAGAACTATAATGAATGCAAGAAGATAGTTGGGTAGATGTTGAGAACCTGGAACTCGGAATCAGTCACTTGACAATCTATTTATCCTTCCTTACTTGTCAGCAAACATCACACGTGCTAAGTTTGAGAAGACCAAGGACGTCTCCAGAAGACTGCCATGGTTTTAAAAGACCTATCAGCTATAAAATGTAAATTCATCTAGTGCTATATGAGACTACTGTCTTATCCTTTAAGAATAAAAGACAGACCTAACATCTGAGGCGCATGTCCTTTTTAGAATCTGTTAAATATACTTTAAATATTCCCATCTTGTTAGTCCAAATAGCTTGTCTTTCAAAGCATCCACCTTCAACAATAAAACTTTATTGAAAATATTATGATGTAGATGAGGCCATTTTATGTGTTTGTTTTAATTTAGAATATTTCTTCAAACCAAATTTGAGTTCCAGAATCAAAAAAGTGCTTTCTGTCTTGCTCTCTACTCTCTGATTGATTTCACTGTTTCCTTCATTAAATATTTCATTGAAAGAGCTCAAAGGGGACACTATATTTGAAACATGTATCTGGAAGTTAAGTAAAACTTATCACATGGGGATTGATTAATCTTTGAACTCATGATTGCATATTAAAATCCAAAAGTACAAACAATACCTATGGGCACTAAACTACTCTAAATTATACGGCTTTAAAGATGACACTACATCAATGTTGTGAATAAATGCAAAACAAAACAAAACAAAACACCCATGAAATTTTTTAAAAGGTATTCTTTACACTATTAACCACTTTTTATAAGACTTTTTTGTCTTCAAAAATAGCAACTTTACACATTACTCACATTTAACTCAAAAGGAAAGTCATATAATATTTTTTCCTAAAAATATTTTTTCTATGCTAACATCCTTTTTTTTGCTGCTATATTTTTACTATGAAGTAACAAGTGACTGTTTTCTATTATAAACTGTTGACTTTACCTAGCTCTTACAAGCCCATTCTTTGTCAATGTGTGCAATAGTGACTGTGGGCTGAATTTTTATGAGACTGCTACATATATCTGGAAGTTCGGGAAAATGGTTTGGTAAAGATAATGTAACATTATTCAGTTGGACGTTAAAGGGGAGCAAAGAGCTCCTGTCACAGCCTACTCTGTAGGGTGCTCCATCAGCCCTGGGGTGACATTCTTTCCCCACAACAAGCTTGGGACTTAGTGAGGCGGCTCAAATGGTTATGAAACCCTGACAAAACAAAGGTAGACTATTCATTTTTCAAAAATGCCATTTTGAGCAGCAACACTACGTGAAAAGAAAATAGAATGTGACATAAGTCAACAATTTGTGAAACTTTTCTAGGTTAGTGGTACAATTTAGGACTTACAATTTGCATTTTAGTTTTCAATTCAAATACAGATTCCAAACTATTTTTTTCGATTATCTCTATGCTACTACAAAAAATATTGGATGAGATTAACTTATTCTAATTGCACTCTGCACATACATTGGCACTCTCAGAAACACTATCTTTGAAAAGACAAGTGTACTAAATTAAAATGCTGTGAATTATTTCATTACCTAAAATGCATTCCCTGAAAAGATCACTGACCTAAATGTTTTATATCCGGTTCACTGGCTATTAGTAAGAAAAACAGAATTTAGAAGGCTAGAACAGAGGTTGGCAATCCCGTCTCAGAGACCAAATCCAGCCGCCTCCCTTTGTTGAAATAGTGCCTTCGGCTGCCTTTTCACTAAAATAGCAGACTTGTGTACCTGCTACGGAGACTTCAAGGCTGAACATTTTATTATCTGGCCCTTTACAAAAAAATGTTTGCCAGCCCCAGTCTAGAATATCTCATAAGACAGAGATTTTGTGTTTCCAAGTAGTGTGTTATTATTTGGGGTTCCACTCTTCCAGGCTGACTAAGATCTGAAAAAAATTTTTTTTAAATAATAGTAAAAAAAATAAATAATGTTTACTTGCCTGCTCTAGGGAACCAAAGGCATTTCTGAGGTGATGAAATGTTCTAAAACTTACCTGTGGAGGTGGTTTTCCCATTATATACATTCAACAAACTCATCAAGTTGTAATGGGTAAGTTTCATTTTAGGTAAAACACAATCCAACAAAAACACTAAAATATAACATTTGAAGACAAATTCATGTCATTGTTGTAGTTGGATAATAAAATATTAAAACTGAAAAAGTACTGAAAGATCATAATGAGGAATATCAGTTAGTAAATGGATCTATGTGATTTCTGATAGAACTGTTTCTAGTTTATGATGTGAATCATGAAACACATTAAATGTAGGATGTGAAAAACTATCCTTAACTATTATTTATGATGCCCTTCACTTTGAAATATTAAGAATAATTTGGATGGCAGACTCGACATGAGTATTCCATGTATCAGGAGGTAGAAAATCAGGGAGCAGTCTATATTCTGTGATAAAGACCGTTCTCTTCCTAACAACACCCAAGCTGAGGTTTCAGAATCAAAGGTTTTAAAGAATTTCTCAGCCCTGGCTGGGAGCTCAGTTGGTTAGAGCATTGTCCTGATAAGCCAAAGTTGTAGGTTTGGTCCCAAATCAGGGCACAGACAGGAATAAACCAATGAATGCATAAATAAGTGGAACAACAAATCCTTGTTTCTCTCTCTTCCTCTCACTAAAAATCGATAATAACAATTTTTAAACGAATTGTTCAGCTTTAGATATACATTAAAAATTAAAATAATGTCTATTTAACAAGCCTGAACAAATCTACTATGTGTGAAGATAATCTGATAACTACAGTGAGTTAATAAAAAGAGAGAAATAGCATTAATATAGGAAACTAACCAAATTTTTAGCATAAAAATTTTCTTTTCATTAAAATCTCAGTATGTTTTATGTGTACTGAGATCAATGGAAGCAAAGGACCTATTCAATTTGAAAAACAGTAATATTGGATTTAAGTATAGTGATCATTTTATGGAAAAACATTCCATTTTTCTACTGCACTTCCAGTATGTCACATCAATCTCCATTTCACTATGAATGTCACTGGGACAACTAATGAAAATCACCACATTAACTGAATCATAGGCCTTAAAAGGCAATGTATGTGCTGTTAAAAATAAAGCAAGTTACCTTTTTAAAGACAAATATGTCATTATGTAAGTATACAGAGAAAGCTGTGAGGTATGTTAACAGGGGTTATATGAGCAAAGAGGGACAACAGGTAATGCTACTCTCTTCTTTATCACTTCCTATAATGTGTATTTTAAAGAACATATATTACTTATAACTGTAAAAGTCAATATATGGAAATAAAATGTGAAAAATGTTGCTATGTTAGTAATAAAAACAATCTATGCTACCAATAATATAATTGACACTGTGTGAAGATATGTATGCACGTAATCAAGGAATTGAAGGTATTCTGAAAAATTTTAAATGGCTACTGTGATTAGGTTCACAAGATCATGAGTAAATGTTTTTAGACTGTATTTCTTTGGCATCTTATTTTGTTTTACTATTCTTCATGTTTAGAACAATAAATATATAAGAGAAACAGGGGCAGGGTTAGACATTCTCTTTTGGGGTAAAGATCCATTTCTGCATTTCCCCTGACTTTACTTTTAAAAACGATACTTTCTGAAAGCACTGAAAGTTTTCCACCATTCTTTTCCTAATTATCTAGCAATAGTTATTGGAATAATTACACCAAGAAAGGTAACACAATCTCCATTCCATATAGGGCTGACGGTCATAATAATTTTATATTTTGGGGGTTCCTTTACTTTTTCATGGGCAACAGAAGTTTACTATGAAGTTGGCAAAGGTATTTTTAAGAAAATGAGCATAAACTGCATATACACATGGTAGTAAATAGAGTAAACTCAGGACAACTTTAAGAAAATTTTGAAAATATTAAAAAATTAAATTTAAATTCACTAAATTAGTCTTATTTTTTTAATTTATAAAAACAAAACTGCCCCTTTCATTGACTAGTCCAAAGTCAAACAGTGAAAATGTCAGAACAAATGCTTAGACTTCTCACTCCTGCCACCATGTTTCACTAAATTTCATTGCTAAACGAGCCTGCCTTTTTGCTGTTATCTCTGCCCAAGAAATCGGCTTGTAGAGAAGCCATGAGTCTCCTAGTTTTTCACCTCCAGTCTTTGCCAGGAGCCTTGGCTGTCAGTCTTCTCGTCCAGAGGGTTCCTAAACTGGACAAGGAGTTAGTCTCACAGCTTTGGCCTCCCCAGATCTGTCAGCGGACTCTGCAGGCCAAACTCTTGGTTGCAGGTACCTGGCTCATACCCTGCCACAGTCCCAAGGGCCTATCTGTGCAGCGATTGGACCTGCCCCCGGTCCTGCCTGATAGGAGGCTGGAGAAATGTGTGCTAACCCCCGCTGTGCTGCAGCCCTCCAGCCCCTGGGGCCTCCCAGCACTGGCACCCGGTGCCCTTCCAGATACACATGAGTGACTGAAGGTGGAACCTGGAGATGGAAACTGGAGCTGAGCGGGAGGAGGGGCGGAGTAAGTGGTGAATGGCAACAAGTCTGCCTAGAACAGTGTGCAGGCTAAGTAAGAATAAAACAAGCAGACCATTCGATCAGCAGCTGCTCGGGGACACTTTGGAAGGGGGCCGGGGATAAATAAATAATAAAAAACATAACTAAACAGTTGCCATCTGCTGCTATGACCACCACCTAATTGAAATTTAATCTATTCTCTGGCTTTGATGCCCATATGTCCACCAACATCTCCGCCCATGGCTAAACCTGTAAAGGTTCTGTCCTTTCTCAGGTTCCTTGTAGAGGGATTGAAGATATTACCACTATGTAAATCTACTTACCGTTACATATACCTGGCTCTGGCCCTCAGAGACCTCATAAATCCTACTCATCCTTTGAAAAGATTCTTTAGATTGTCCCCTCTAAGTCTCCCAAGCAAAAAGTGTGGCACCCTTATCTGGCCTTCCATTCTGTACAGAGAAGTCACCTGTTGGAAAATATTATTATTAGTGACATAAATGGTCTCTTTTCTCATTGAGCTGCTTGAGAATAAACTCCAGGTCTACTGCTTACTTAACTTCTCACGCTCCTATTTGGTTTTCTGGAAAAGGAGGCTTTTAAAATGCTTAAGCAGAATGCTCATCCCAGTATCAGACACAAGCGCCAATCAATAAGGCTTATTTATCATCATCATCCTTTTATACTTATTCACACCCTAGCTTAAGGCTTCATGCACTCAGTTAACTGGTGCATGCACTCAGTTAACTCAGATTCTTTATGGAAAACCATGTCACACTGTATAATCACCATAAAATAATTGGACAGTACTTTTTAAATCAACAGTAGTTTGCAGACTCAAAGGTGGTTCTCCTGGCATTCATGCTTTTGTGGACTCTGCTCCTATTGCGTAAGGGTAGGACCTGTTACTTGTTTCTAAAAAGTAGACTATGACAAAGGTGATGGGACACCATTCCTGTGATTAGTCTTACATAAGACAGTAACTCTGTCTGGCTGCAGACAGTATTGCCTTCTTGGTTTGCACGCTTTCATGAAGCAGGCACCCATGGTGGCGAGGTCCACATGGCAAGAAACTTAGGTGGTGTCTGGCCAACAGCTCGCTTGGAACCGAGGCCCTCTGTGGAACTGAATTCCACGTGGACTTGGCATCCTTTCCCAGCAGATCCTTCAGATGATTGCAGCCTTGTGACAGACCCAGCAGCACTCGGCTAAACCAGGCCCAGGGTCCTAATCCAGAGAAACACAGAGGTAATACAAGTGTGCTGTTTTAAACAGCTTAGTTGGTGGTAATTTATTACTCAGTGAAAGACAACTATTGCACTAATAATTTCCCAACTTAAGTTCCACAGACTCAAAAAGCTGTCCTTAATGAAATGAATCGGGGAGCTACAATGTCAGATTCTATTTTAACTTCAGAAAGGTGAGGAGTCTTTAATCACTAGCTAATGTGCTTGGGATTCCACTGGGCAGGGTGAGTGGAGAGGACACTCACACAGCTCACCCTCAGCTGATCTGTCGAAGGACAATTTTTTATTTTATTTTAAAAGTTCTTTTTTATTAATGTGTGTTCCATGAAACATCATTTTAGAAATATTTTCAGGTTTACAGAGGCAGTAAAAGACACGGCACTCAAAGGCTGGCTCTGAATGTCTTAGTAAAAAAGAAAGGATAAGTGTATAAAGGCGGTAACCATCATCCACCCAAATAAGTGGGGTAAATTGGCTACTCTTAAAAATACAAGAATGAAAAAGTTCGCCTTCCAATATTTCTATAGTCTTTTCTGGTCTTTTAGCTCTCTAAATATACCAAACTAGAGGCCCAGTGCACACAATTTGTGCATGGTGGGCGGGGGGGGGGGGGGGGGGGGGGGTTCCTTAGCCTGGCCTGTACCTTCTCTAATCCAGTACCCCTCGGGGGATGTCTGACTGCCGGTTTAGGCCCAATCCCACAGGCAGTCGGACATCCCTCTGGCAATCCAGGACCACTGGCTTCTAATTGCTCACCTGCCTGCCTGCCTGATCACCCCTAACCACTCTGCCTGCCTGATTGCCCCTAACTGCTCTCCCCTGCCAGCCTGATCACCCCTAACTGCTCTCCCCTGCTGGCCTGGTCACCCTTAACTGTTCTCCCTTGCCGGCCTGGTCACTCCTAACTGCTATCCCCTGCTGTCCTGGTTGCCCCTAATTGCTCTCCCCTGCCGGCCTGATTGCCCCTAACCGCCTCTGCCTCGGCCCCCGCCACCGTGGCTTTGTCCAGAAGGACGTCTGGAAGGATGTCCAGACTGATTAGCATATTACCGTTTTATTAGTATAGATAGTTCTCCTTCTTTCTTGCCCCTACATTCCCTCAGGCATCAGTGACACACCTCATCTATAACCAGCAAGGACAGTGACTGTCAGTGAGCTGGGGGTGGAGGTGGGGGTGGGGCAGCTTTGGAGAGAGGAGGAAGTGTAGAGTAGTTTCATGAGCACCTTGTTTAATGTCTCATATGTTTTAAAAAGGTTTTGAGCTTTGTTTTTGTTTTTGAATGCCTTCCTGATTTCCAGAAATTTTATCTTTGGCAAGTTGGAATATATTGGGATGTTTTAGCAGTAAAACATACTTGTGCTTTCAATTTTTAAATAACCTTTTAGATCTGGTGGGTCAAGTGCTGTCTTTATTTTGCATTCACTTAGCTATTAAAGGACAATTTCAAATTTTCATCAAAACTTCTCTATTTTTCTGGGAGATTAAAGAGCTAATTTGTAGCTATTCCCATTGATAAAATGCTGGGCAGCAACAGGTATTTATCTATAATTTTCATATTGAAAAGATCACCAGTCATAATAACAATGAGAACTCCCTGAACACTCTTCATGTTGTTATTTTTAAAATATAAAAGAAGTCATATGATCTTATATGACTTCAAGATGAATTATTTTTAAGTATACAGACTCAACAGAAATGCCAGTGTTTTTTCGGCATTTCGGTCAATCTGATGACCATGTTGAGCTACTAGTGCAAACATAAATCAATCTTCTCAAATTAGAAAGGGATAATGAGACCTGTACTGTCTACTTCAAAGGATTATAAGGATGAGAGCTATGAAATCACTTCATTAACTATAATGGGCTGCTATATTAGTAGTAGTAGAAATGACAGAGGTTTGAAACAATTTAATTTCCTAAAAGCAATCTAATGTCAAGTGCTTCAAATAACGTTTCAATGATTCAACTACTAGAATGCTTTCAAATGTTGAATTCAATATTCAAAAATAAAAACGCTTCAGACACTGGAGTCTAGAATGACTAAAACATCTTGTACTAGGCAAATTGCTCACTCTTTTTTCAACTTCGTACAGCACAGATGCCCATATCCAAAGTAGATCACAGACACATCACTCACAAAGAAGGGGAAATAAGCCATTCTTAAAATTTAAGAAGTGACTAAGTTTGCTGTTATAGTCACAAAATGTAGGGTACTGATATTTTTAGTGGAAGGAAGACTGCATACTACAAAAGTACTAAACTTATAAATTTGCTAAGGAATCTACAACCTACCATTATCTTAAATCATTAATTTTAACAATCAATGCCCACCTTTTTTTGAAGGTTACAAATGTATTCCTTAATGTATGCATATTTCCAGTTCTGTGTTTTTCCTCTGAGATTTTGAAGACTGGTCAAATGAACTCTGACATCAAATCTAATTTCAAAAGAGCTGCCACATAAATCTTAGAAAACAAGTTATAAAGGTCCTGCATTTTTTCTCATAAACTAATTTCACTATTTTACAGAACATCAAACCTTTGAAAAATCAATGTGCCATTTTTCATTCAGATTTCTGCATTACCTGACAAGGTAAAAATAATTTCTTCAGGGAGATCTACCCTAGGAGACCATAAGCTTTGACATGGGACAGAAGTCATGTTCATTCTAGTAGTGTTCAAGGTTTACTCATTTCTTTAGTAAGGTGTACACTACGGTGTAATTATATTTTCAAGGAAGACTGACTTTCCTTGTGGTTCACAAAATTTCCTTATATCCCAGATCTCCCCTAATGAAAAATTTGACAGAAGCATTCTGTTTATGAGGAGAAAATACATAATACCAGTAGATTCTTGGTTAGTCCTGCCACTTAAAAATTAACAAAGTATAATTTTCTTTTCAAAGAATGACATTGGTACTGCAAATCTATCATGAACAGTTTTATCCCAAGAATGATTCTCTTTTATTAAATTACTAGTGGCCTGGTGCACGAAATTCGTGCAGAGGGAAGGGGGGTCCCCCTCAGCCCAGCCTGCACCCTCTCCAATCGGGGACCCCTTGGGGGATGTCCAACTGCCAGTTGCCGGTTTCAACTGGCAGTCAGACATCCCTCTCACAATCTGGGACCGTTGGCTCCTAACCACTCACATGCCTGCCTGCCTGCCTATTCGCCCCTAACTGCCTCTGCCTGCCTGCCTGATCACCCCTAACTGCCTCTGTCTGCCTGATTGCCCCTAACTGCCCACCCCTGCCGACCTGATCTTTCCTTCAACTGCCCTCCCCTACAGGCCTGATTGCCCCTAACTGCCTCTGCCTCGGCCCCCACCACCATGGCTTTGTCTAGAAGGAAGTTGGACATATGGAAGATGGCCGGTCAACCCGGTCTAATTAGCATATTACCCTTTTATTAGTATAGATTCTTAGTCCCTTTACCAGGAAAGCTAAACTGAATGGCTCTGTAATAGCAATATTTTAAAATCTGAACTACAAACCACAAAAAGATTTTAACATTGATTTGTAGATAATTACTTTTAAAATCTTACCTTGCCCAGTAATTATACTTTAAAATAGAGAAATGATAATTTCCGTAAAATATGTAAGACAATTACTTAAAATTCAAATCATTTTAAAAAGTTCATTAGTTCCTGGGCATCTCTGAATAACAATAACTGATATCCAACATGACTGTAAGGGAAGCCTAGAGTAGGACTGCAAGAACAATGCTAGCTTCATTTACCACTGTATACTCAGCCATGAGCACAGTGCTGGGTATACAGTAGGCACTCAATTAAAATCTGTCGAATGAACTAGTAAATAATATTCCATATTACATCCTTCTTCAAGAAAGCAAAAAAAGACCCTGGCCAGTGTAGCTCAGTTGGTTGGAGCATCCTCTCATGAACCAAAAGGTCCCATGCACCAAAAGGTTGCTGGGTTCAATTCCTGGTCAGGGCATATACCTAGGTTGTGGGTTCGGTCCCCAGTGGGGACACATATGTAAGGCAACCAGTGTTCGATGTTTCTCTCATACACTGATATCTCTCTCTCTCTCTCTCTCTCTCTCTCTCTCTCTCTCTCTCATCATTAAAACATATCCTCGAATGAGGAATAAATTTTTTTTAAAAAAAGCACATGTTTGGGAAAAAATCATGTTAAAAATAGATAACATTTATATACTTAAACCTGACTGGTTAATAGTAAAATGACATGTATGTGGACTGCCTATAAGTTAGGCACTGTCCTCAAATGATTTATAAGTATTAAATTATTTAATTCTTTAAACAATTTTTGAGGTGCCCAGTATTACTATGATCATCCTTATTTTCAAAGAAGTAAACTAAGGTACAGAGAGTTTCAGTAACTCACCCAAGGACGCAAGATTTGTAAACAGCAGAGGCAGGATTCCAACTTGGGCATCTGGCTCCCGAACATGCACCCTAACCATTCTGGGAGAGTTTACTTGATCCTGTCTTTTCACGTGGGTATATTTGCCTCCATGTAAAAAGTGATCTCTTTCAGACTTAAATGCTTTTACTAAGTACCTCTGTTCAGCTCCACCTGCCTGGAGATGTGTACTGTTTATTTCGAAGTGAGGAAAAGGTCAGATCTGAACAGAGGAGTCCTCCCCACTGGGAGGAAATAAGAGCATTTTTCAGCTACTGCCCAGCCCTACTGAGTCCTCAGGGGAACACTGATAAAGCCAAGTCAGCCTTCATCTGCCCACAGGGCTTCTCAATACTTTGGTTTAGCCCACGAATATATTTAGAGAGGTGGTTCTTTCTACTTCATAAATTACCAAGGCTCCATCCCAACTTATACAACCAGGCTTCCTACAGGTGCTATGAGAATCATTCCTTTTATTGTTTCCTATAGTTTTCTCAAGATCACCCCTAATATGGGACTGAGTGATAGCTAATTCTGGATCCCACCATCCCGACAAGGACCTCACTGTTTAGCTGACAGAGAGGTTACTTTGAGCAGACATCTGGTTAGCACCTCTACCCTCTCGTGTTTGGGAAACTAAGACTATGCAGGTGCTAAGTGGGTCTACACCCATTTGTCTAACGGGTACTACACTAGGGCTCTAGAGATGTGGGTAATAATAACTTAACACATCACTTACTACATAACAGGCACAATGTTAAGTTATTTTCCATCTCTGGGGCCAAGTATGTACATTTTTAAGATGAGGGTTTGAACTAGATAATCCCAAAGGTTCCTTCAAAATCCAGACAAAATCTAAAATAAAAAAATTCTAAAAATGTGAATATAATTGGTTTTCTTTTTCTCTTATACAATTATAACATATTTATTTCAATTTTCCCATCATAGACTTGCTGCCTTTATCCTGGAAAAACAATACACAAACCTTTCCCAATGATATGATTCTATCAATAGTGGATGATGACTCCAAGAGAAATATCACATTCTGCTTCCTGTTCTTTGAGCAAATGCTTGCATATCATACTTATTTTGTGCTATTCTTGTAATGTTAGTTTTAGTGATTTTTATTAGATGTTCCGACCTTATTTTAAGTAGATTGAGAGCTTAGTGGTAATTTTTCAGAAACCATCAAAACCACCTGATACCAAAATCTTCCAACTTTCCTTATGCCTCTCTCTTTATGCCTCTGTTGCCACCCACTGTTCCCCATTTTATGACTTCCAGGCACTTCCAAGCACAGCTTCCACATCTACTATCAGCTGGTCACTATTTCACACAATAGATTTCTTTAGCTAGTAACTCTACTCCAAAACTGGAATTAATACCCCAATTTGCATTTTATATCAGTACCCTTCCAGATTAAAAATTGGAATGTCAAATAACTTGGCAGATATTTAATAGAGAGATCTCCTATTTTTAAAGTTTGAATTTTTACAAAAAGTTATCTTATTTTAGATGTGTCAGCTTGATTATGCATATCAAGGATATTTTTATAATATGTGACAAAATAAACAGATTGTTTTTCAGACATGAATCTAAAATTCCTAAATCATGCCCAGCCTGTGTGGTTCAGTGGTTGATTGTCAACATATGAACCAGGAGTTCAAGGTTAGATTCCCAGTCAGGGAACATGACCAGGCTGTGGACTCAATCCCCAGTAGGGGGCATGCAGGAGGCAGCCAATCAATGATACTCTCATCATTGATGCTTCTATCTCTCTCTCCCTCTACCTTCCTCCCTCTGAAATAAATTTTATTTTTAAATTTTAATGCAAAAAATTCCTAAATCTGCACAGATCATGTTCTCATTTTTTATTTTTTTATTTCCTATTCATTAAAATGAAAAGAGTCCTAGCTTCCTATGTTTATCTATTACAACAGAAAAAAAAATCATTCAAGGTGAGAGGAATATGTTAAAATATTACTATTAACACACACTACTTCAAAAGTAAACTAACATATATGACATTAAAAAATCTTAAAGAACAAACAGGAAAGCAAACTAATATTAAAATGATAGTATTAAAGTCGGGGCGGGGGCAGGGGGGGGGGGGAGAGATCAAAATCACGAATTTTTCCACTATGTCTTACTTTCAGAATTTATAGCCTATCTCAGATTTCCCATAGTCACTGGTCAGTTTTTCTTGCTTCCAGTAACAATTTTAGAAAACATGTGCCTTAGATTACAAAGACTCACTGTCTCCAAGCTCCTAGTATAAAACAGGCACATTGATGGATGGATTCGGGGAGTCTGGTTTTGGCTACATTTTACAATGTAGCCTTTTGGAAGAAGATGAAGAGCAGGAGATGAAGGAAGATCCATAAATAAGGAAAATTAGTGAATTGCCAAACTCTAAGCAACCTTGTACACTTACCTGCAGGTTAATGAAACTCACGTTCCAGTGTAATCATTGTCATCTTGACTAGCATGTGTTACATAATTCTAAGGTTCATTTCAGTGCAATTCTTGCTAGCATCACCTATATTTCTTCCTATCTGGTCATCACTGCCAGCATTCAGAGTTCTAGTCATCCCCTATACAGATTTCGTAAGAGAATATATTGATATATTTCAACTCATATCCTGCGTCACCTATCTGACTTACTACCAACAATACTGCCCTCATGTTGTATAAGAAAAAAAAATTTGCATATGGAAATCCCTTTGCCCAGGTTTCCATTGGCAGTGGAGAATAAGAAAATCAGCCCTATTTGTAGCGGTCTGTTCTGCATTTAAAATGTTTTGTTACTTCATATGCATGGTATGACTAAAAATGAATGAACTCTGCTTTGAATTTCCTCATTTCCATGGAGTTTGAAGTTGCCATTCTTAGCAATCAACCCCTATCTACATTGCTTCAATCTGTTTATTGGTGACTGAACAGAGATTTCTCACAGAGCAGAATATGGATATTAGTTGCAGTTCATATATTTCCTTCTTGTTCCCATTTACAGCTTTTAAAAGATCCATATAGATGAGTTTTTTAGAAGATTTTTAGAGCAGTGAAACTCTTCTGTATCATACTATAATGCCAAATAAATTGCATGTCATTATAACTCACCAAAATCCACAGAATGCACAACACACCATGAGTGAACCCTAATGTAAAGTAAGGACTCTGGATGGTACTGACGTTGGTCAATTATAATAAATACTAGAGGCCAGGTGCAAGAAATCATGCACAGGTGGGGCCTGGTCGGCCTGCCCCAATCAGGGTGTGAAGGAAGGGGGGCAATTGGGGGCGGGGGCAGGGCCAGCCAGGGGAAGGCCAGCAGGCCCTGCCCCCTGGTCAAACTCCTGGTTGAACTCCTGGTTAGGGGACAATTTACCTATTAGCCTGTTATTATATAGGATACCACTTTGGTGGGGAATGGTGATAATGAAGGAAGGCTATCCATGTGTGGGTGCAGGGGATATGTGAGATTTCTCTAGTTTCTGCTCAATTTTACAATGAACCTAAAATTGTTCTTAAAAATAAAGTCTATTTAAAAGGAGAAACAAAATATCTCACATATGCAGTACATTAACATACCTGGGAAAAGTTACATTGTGATAACATAAAACAGAATACTTGAATGTCATCATCATTCCTCTGAATGTAAGAAAACTTTTGAGGGGAGGAGTGGAATATTAAATATTTAAATAATGAGGCTAAGTGATGATTTCATGATCAGAGAAAAGAAATTTCCTTCCAAAAGGGTTACCACACTGTTAAAATTATGAGTCAGAGGAAATAACTTTGTCTAGTTCACATGTCACTCAAAATTATTTCTAACAAGTAATCTTGATAATCTGATAGTTTTTAAAATACATTTTGATTTGGGGTTTAATGAAGTCTTGAAAAATTAGGGGGGAAATCGCTTTCTTTGGTTCATACTGTAGCGTCAATTATTCTAAAAGTATTCTTCCGTTTTCAGATTTGTATAAAAGCATCTTCCTGGACTTTGCATTAAATTGTTCAAAGGGTCTTTTAAAAAGTAGAGTGATACCTCATTAGATAATAAAGATATTTTTACTAATAAAAAAATACTTTCAAACAAAGAAAGGAACATTGACTCTTATAGGCCATAACGAATGGACTAAGTTATAGCTAACCTTGAATTTATAACTAGGGCTTCAATGGTGAGTTCTATATGCTAATGATAAAAAAAATAGTTATAAAGGTCTATACTGTGGGGACTAACTGGCTTTGATTCAGAGACTTTAGATTTATCAAACTGACAGACTCTTCTCTGCATCTGAAGGCACCTCATTTTCTTGTTTTCTACGTGAATTCTGAGAGGTACATTACAAACAAACCCTGCACTCCCCATGGCCTCTGCAGAATTACATCTCTGATGTGTTCTGCATATTAATCTAAAATGTGATTCATGACAATTTCCTTTCTCAAATTAAGATCAGGAAAAGCCTGAAGGAGGAAAGTACCAACATTAGGACAGTAATATTTTAGACTTCTGGTGGGAAAGAGGCCAGTGTAATTGTACTTGATTAAAACCACTGAACTATTTAACTTTATTCCCACATTAGGAAAGTCAGTGAAATAAGCCAAGACCTTAAATGCTTATATTACATAGTTGTCTCTGTCTCCTTTTTACAGGGGCAAATTTAACCCAGCTGTCTTTCCACAGAGCGAAAAAACAGCGGAGAGATGGCTGGGCAATGTGGATGACACCATCATCATCTTGCAAGAATTGCAGGAAGCTGTAACCCTATGGACACATCTATTTTGTTTTAATCTCATCTACATGAAAAAATATCTTAAATTTCCATACTACCATACTGCAAATGAACATCAATTTCTCAGTGAATTTATTTATGCATTTACTTGTCATACCTCGGTCATTTTCTTTTAATGTGATGACAACGCATATCACAAAAACGTGGCTCTCATCTATTTGAATTTCCAGAAGCTAGAATAAAAAATTAGATTCTAGGGAGAGATGGTATAGCATTGATTCCAGATTCAATGGATTGATTTTTATCCACCAGTGAATCTCTGGTTATTAGAAAATAAGTTAATAATTTCAGAAATGTACAACATAAAAAACCAGCACTGAAAAAAGTCTTAGAAAGTGTCGGTTCAATGCTCTTATTTTTCAGTTGGGGAGCCTAAGGCTTAGAGGGGATAAACGATTTCTTGAACGTCAGGAGCTAATTTCAGACAGAGCCAGGTCTCCTAATTCAATGCTTAACACACTTTGTCCTCAACAACAGTGCAATTAGACAATCATTAAAGGTCTGCAGAGCAGGAGATTCAGATCTTATACATCTTCTGTGCATGTTCACATTCACTCAGTGACATTTATTTCTGCAGCCTGTGGTTACAAACACAGTAAATACCAAACAGGTATGTAGAGCCCTATGTGTAAGAGCCGCGAGGCAACCCTGAGGCTGCGACACTACCAAAGTCATCAAATTTCATCTACACACTTGACTGCCCAGCCAGCAGGGCACTGATGAAGAGAAAATTAATTTGTAAACTAATGGTTTGCCAAAATAAATCAAGTAGAAACTAGTAAATTCAGATGAGTCTTAGTCTTTACACGAATACTCATTGTAGTCATGCATATTTTTTGGTTCATTCAAACAGTATTTGCTAAGCACCTACTATGTGCTAAGCATGGCTCTAGACATGGCACAGACAAGAGTGGGCAAGAAAGGCCAAGGACCTGTCCTCAAGAAACCGACAAGTAGCAGAATCAAAAAATAAACAATAAACAAATGGATTGTAAGTGCTAATGAAGAAGTTAAACTGGATGATAGTCATGAAAAAGGTTTGATCTTTGGACAGGTGGCCTCTTTGAACAGGTGACATCTGAGCTATGATCTGTCTGATGAGAAAGTGACAGCCACAGTGAGGAGAAGAAAGAAGAGTACTCCAGGCAAAGGGGAAGGCTAAGTAAGAGGCTCTGGTATGGGAACAAGTCTGGGGTTACTGCATAACAGAAGGTAAGGAGGAGCAAGGTGGTAAAGACACCCACTGGGTAAGAGACTTGAAATGTTCTTTTCTCAAAGATAATGGAAAGACAAACCCCTCTTTAGAAACGAGTCTGAACGCCTCTGCATAATTTATTATTTCACTATATACAGGCAGGACTGACCTCTGCATTAGGGAAGCCATAGTGACTCTAAGTCATGTGTAACTTACTTTTACGAATTGAGTATAGAAAATGCGCCTCAGGTAGGTGCTTAAATGTGACTTTGCTCACAAGAAAAAAAATAGTTATAGCATTTTGACTACCTGGGATTCAGACATGCCCTTTGTTTAAACCTGGATGGGTCACAGATACATTATCATGTGGTTTACCTTGGCCAGCAGGTAAAATCTAGACGGACTAAGGTTAAATTTACTCATTACCACTGAATTAGTCAAATGATAAAAATTCTTTCAAATAAGTGATGCTGTTTTTTTTCTGGTATTAGTGCAAGTTATTTACATAGCCTGCGTGTCGTATGTAGAAAATTGCACATATATATGTGCAATGATCAATAATTTATTAGGAATTAGGCAGCTCATAGGTAACATGACTATGCATATAAATACAAAGACCCTGGGCCACCTAAGGTTGGAGGATATGGACCAAGTGCCTGAATTCCAGCTTTGCAACACCGAACCTGTGTGCTCAAGCCTGGCAACATCCTAACCCTGTCTGAATCTCATGCCTCTCTCAAAAATATAGGTTACGACACCTTACTAAGTTGACGAGACAATGAAACAAAAATATCTAAGTGTCTGGCATATAGAATAAACTCAATAAAATTCAGCATGTTTCTCTCATTTCCCCAATGTATTTTCCTAATAAAGGTAGTAGCATTTGCAATATGGGAACAACTATCACACAGATTTCATTGGTCTGCTTTAATGAAAATGTTGTGGTATTTTTCACATACAAAAAGGAGGTAGGACAAAGAAACTGTTTCTAAAGCTCTTCATACATCAAACTCTGAATTAAGACCTAGTTTTCTAACTGTTCCACTGCCTGGCATCATCCCATTTCGATTGTCTAGTTTCTCTGCAGTTTCCACTGTGCTTCCTTCATCTCAGACACAAACACGTGCCCAAGTGCAGTAAATCACAGTTAATTGCATGTCTTAAATTAAAAGACAAAATAATGCGCAATTAATTGGGGGGAAATTGTCAGTTGGTGAATGCATCTCGCTCATTATACTTCATGCACAGGATGCACACCAAGTGTGTGTTCCCAGCAAGAAAGTTCAGTCTCTGACAGTGAGGGGAGGGGCACGGCACAGCCTCACTGTAGTGCAATCTGGTCCGAGGAATTACATGCTCTACAACACTCAACATCACACGGGAAGCACAAACAACTTTCTCTGCAAGGGTGGCCCATACAGGACTGTGTATCATAGTGAATAATTAGAAAGAACTAGAATTTTAGCTGATATAGATGAAATAAAGAGACAGCTTTGGCCAGTAAGAGAAAATCCTTAGATATGAATTTATCATATTTGACAAAATGAGAAAGTGTTCATAACATATTCTTATGTGAAAATGATTTACAAAACAATGGGTTTGGGATGTATGTTTTTTAAACGCCGATTATTTAATAATACTTTAAAAATGTATATTTTTATTGATTTTTAGAGAGAGAGGGAGGGAGAGAATATGAGAGAGAAACACGAATTGGCTGCCTCTTGCACACCTCTGACCAGAGATTGAGCCCGCAACCAGGTCAAGTGCCCTGAACAGGAATCGAGCTTGCAACCCTTCCGTGCATGGGTCAAGGCCCTACCAACTGAGCCACATTGGCCAAGGCGGTAAGTTTGGTTTCTGAGGATTTATAATAGGTGGAAGAAGCAAGAAAAGAGAGAAGGACAAAGGCACTTGGAAAAGACACAATCAAAGTGTTAATATTTGTTATCTCTGAGTTGTTTATACTTTCTAAATTTTCTCTAAAATTACATTTCAATTTATTTCTGAGTCTGATATTATAAAATGTCTGTTTTAAAGATCCATAAGAATCTTTTAAAATAAATGTAACTGTTACAGTAAAAATATCATCATAAAATGTAAAAATAACCCCCAGTAAACATCTACATCCAATTCTATTACACTCTTAGTTATACAGACAAAACC
The DNA here is from genome assembly GCF_028538775.1 of Myotis yumanensis. NCBI lineage: Eukaryota > Metazoa > Chordata > Mammalia > Chiroptera > Vespertilionidae > Myotis > Myotis yumanensis. Next base: position 45,885,475 of record NW_027223760.1, on the reverse strand, counting down.
AACTTTGTAAAAATGTATTTTTAAAATATTAAGAAAACCATGTTCAATAATATTGAATGTTTAATACAATAATTTGTTCTAACATATACCTTACAGTATATTAACACACCAAAGAAAAATCACTATAAATCCTTATTAACTTACTGATACTGACAAACTACAAATATGTTCACAGCATATTCAATAACCTTGAATGTGAGGAACTGCAAATCTTCTTTCCTCCCATTATTTTCTACCCTGTCATAGAAAGACCCAGTATTGTTCTGATGCTAAAATCTGAAATAAACAACAAACATACACACACACACACACACACACACACACACACACACGTCATCATTTTTATCAAACCACATGAGGACAGATAACAACCTTTTGTAAAATACAAATGCTAACTTTTTTGTATTGCAAATTTAGAAGAAAAGAATACACAACACCCAACAGAGTAGGTTCATTCCGAAGTTATTAAATAGTCTACTAACCTTGACATAAGAAATAAACATTGCCTGCTTTCTTTTATTTTTCAGGAGGGGTGGGGGCAGAGTGAGAAAATATAATCATATTTCAGCAAAAGCCCATATCTCAACCTCAGGCATCTTTATATCCCAAGGGTAATATTTCCATTCCACTGTTAATGGAACAAATTTCTAATCAGAATATGTATTCAAAAATAATTGAGGCAATGCAATGTCAACACATCCTGCTGCCATCAGCATTCCCTGGTGTTAGGAATCAACTCAGCAGGCTCTTTGGTGTGACAGAGAGCCAGGCAATGCAGAAATGTCAGACTTGGTGAAGGGAGGGGAGCGAGCCAGGACAATGCAACCACTTTGCCTCTCTTGGGTGCTCAAGAAGGTGTTTGGAAGAAAGCTTCTGCGCTGGAAGTTGACAACCTTCAATTGTTTAAGTAAGAGATGACTTCAAATGGTTCCAGACAGGACCTCAACTTTCCAATCAGAAAAAGTGTCAACTTTTACAAAATTATTGAGAATTTCTAAAATAATAGTCACTTCCAAAAAGGTTAATACCACCCCTGGATTTTTAAATTATTAAAACCTTAGGCACCGCATACTACTGAATATATTTTGTGATGCCCTGAAAAAGTCCAGAGGCTTACATTCAGGTTTCCTCAAGTGTGACAGTATATTGATCATCGTTGCAGCTAGATGAGTAGTGGGTGTTCATTATACTAACTTTCTACTTTTAAATGTTTAAAATTTTCATAATAAAAAGTGCAAAAAATTAGATTTCTTTCAATATATTTTATGTTCAAAATCTTACCAACTTTTCCTTGGGAAATATATAAGATGTGATTTATGCTTATGACTACTTAAGACTTGAACAAGTGGTCTGAAATTTTTAAAACTCCACCAAGCATGATGCTGATCATAAAAAAAAAATTGTTCATTCCTGAATAAATTTTACTGTGATCTATCATGCTAGAAGAAGTGCACCTAAACAAATGCAGTGCCACCATCTGCCTGGCATTCGCACAGTGTGACAAAATAGACTAGTAATTAACTGCTTTCCTACCGAAATCTGCCAGCTTTAACTCCCCCGTGTCACTGATCAGAAGGTTCTGTGGTTTCAGGTCTCTGTGCAAAATATAACGCTGGTGGATGTAAGACAGCCCTCGCAGCAACTGAAATAAAAACAACTGAAAAAATAGGGAGATAAAAGTTAAAATCTGAACACACATAAATGCTCGTTTCTACATACAATCTGCCAAGTACTTGTATTTAGTAAAAATGGGTACGTCCCCCCGCAACCCCATCATTAAATTATCTACCAAATTATTTAAACAGAATGTGCATGGAGGTATGGAAGTCTCTCATTTATTAAAAACTAAATCTGAAAATTTCTAACAACCCATCATGTCAACCCAGAGTGATACCTCCTCAACCAGAGAGATCTACAACCTAATCTGTGTTCTATAAATTAAGCAAGATGTAAAGAATGTATCTTTATAATATCTGATTTCCTTAGGCCTTAAATTAATGTTTGAGATAGAAAAAAATCTATCCATAACATTATTAAAAGAAGCAAAATATTTTACCAAGTTTATGTAAATGTGCACATATTTAACTCCATAAACAGGATACCCAAGGATTCTCCCATTAACATGCTTTAAGGAATGAAAAGATAGATGATTTCAAATAATTAAAACAAAAACAGTCACATGGTCCAATTAATACTACATTGTAGTTACACTGTTTTTGCACATATGGCCACAGAGATTAGGCCATTGCCTAAAGACAGACATGTACCTTCACTAATTACAGAGCAGACCCACCCAAAGGGAAAGGAAACTCAGATAACAGAGAAATCAAGAATTCAAGAGTAATACTTTTGTAAGAAATCATTTTAAGAAGCCACTAATGGCCTTCTCTGTTTAGTTTCATATTAGATCATATCAAATGTGTCTATTTTGATAACAAAACACATGTGATTCGCTAGGCTTTCCAATATTCTGTTTATAAAGAAAGGAATATTTTTAAACAATCTATTTGCCAAAATAATCCTAATTGGCAGAGTTTTTAAAAACCAGTCTCCTAAAACAAAAATAAAAACAAATGTTTTAAGTGCCATTAGTGTTCTAGTCTATACAGTCAGCTTAGTAACAAAAGGCAGGATCAGGAAAATGTTAAACATTTAAGTTGTGAAAGACTGATGGTATCGGGACTCCCTAACATTCAAATGGAAAAAAAAAAAAAAAAGGCAACTCCTTGAGGGCCCTGGAAGCGAGCATTTGTGGAATATTTTCCATCTAACCAGGGGCCATAAAAGCTGAGTCCATTGTTTACAGGGACTTGAGATTAACAGGATGAGGAAGTCCTTTCAAAATCTCTGGATATGAAAGATGCTGTGGAACAGACGAGACCTAGGATCATTATTTCCAGAATCTAAGCATCCCCAAGTAAAAGTCTGTTCTGTGTTGGACTACATTAAATGATTGGCTCAGGAACCTCAGGAAGCAAACATTTCGAAGCCTCCTCCTCTCCATCCTCCCCCTGTAGCAGATGAAAAGACTTAACACCCCCACCAGCAGCTTCCAGCCTCCTTCTTCACTTCTAATAGGCCCTGCATCCTGAAGCCTAATGCTTACAGTTTCTAAGGAAATCCATATTCCTTCAGTTCAGAAAGGAAGAAGAGTGAGCAAGTAAAGCCACTTTGTTTCTTCAAAAGCTTCTAAAAAAAAGATGGACCACATAACAAATAAATTTAACTGGTGAGTACACAATGTAACAGTATACAGATGATGTATTATAGAATTGTACACCTGCAGCTTATATAATGTTATGCACCGATGCCACCTTAATACATTTAATTGCATCTTGAAAATTTTAAAAATAATAACCTGATTTTGAAGAGAAAGTTGGGCATTTGGCAAGGTGCTAACTAATTTGGGGGGCGTAACGGAGACTTCTCAGAATGTGATTGTCTATCCAGCCGTGGCAATGCATTTTAGTTTAACAAACACACACCAAGTGCCAGCTGCCATTCTATGCATCATAGAATAGGAGGTCATTTAATCTCTGTAAGAATTTTAATGAGGAAGGAACTTCTATCATGTCTGCATTAATGAAGAGGAAACAGAGCAGTTTCTTGGAGTCACAAAGCAATTAACTGGCAGAGCCAGGACTCAAACCAGGCAGTCTGGCTCCAAAGGCCAGGCCCTTAACCACTACACTATAGGAATCTTGGCCAGAAATCAAAACAGGAAGGCACAGTGTTGATATAGACACTGCTTTGCAGGATAAAGTCTGAGCATTTAAAACCATGGCCTTCAAGGCCACTGAGCTGAGCCTTCATCCATCCGAGTGCTCAGGCATCATCACTACATTCACTGACTCCAAGCGATCTTGCTCACCCCCACGCTCAGAGCATCCTATCCTTCAACCCTTTACTTTTGTTCTTAACTGATCTCTGACAGAAAGCCCTCCCTCCTCTTGGCCTGATAATCTCTATGTATATCTTAGATCTCTCCTCTAGAATGACTCCTCCCTGACCATCTCCCAGGCCTTCACTCCCCTACAGATCTCCATGACGTGCTCCTGCTCTGAGCTCCTATGGCAGCCTCTGCACATGTCTATGGCAGTGCAGCATTATCCTACCTGCCACAGACATGTGCCTTAACCATCTTCCTAATCTGGTACACAGCTGGCACTCCTATACCAGTAATGAACTGAACTTAGAGACTTCCGGATGAAGCTGATACAAAACTGGCAGGGAGGAAATGATGGAATAGAATTCTCTAGAAGCTAAGTGCAGAAGTGGGTACATCAAACAGTCCCAAGAGGCTCTTCTTTTAATATCTTTACTAATTAGTGAAAACATATAATCCACATGCCAATACAGAAGCTATCCAAATAAGGTATCATATAAAAGGAGATTACCAAAATCAGTGTTAGGAAAGGATGCAACTACGCAATCCCATGATAACTGGACAAACTAAACTCCAAACATGACAAATAGAGCCCAAACATTAAGTCATAGCCACAGACAAAACAAGAACAAATCCCCATAGGATAAATTCACTCAGGATTTACGAAGTGCCATGGGGCAGGTGCTGTTATGTAAGAGGTATGCAAAGATGAACAGAATATAACATGCAGTGCCTGCACTCAGGAACTCACAGCCCCTGGGGTGTGAGGGGGCAGATAAACAGATAATCACCACTTAAGGAGGTATGCACTGTAACAGCCACACAGACTGAGTGTACTGAGGACACAGAGGAAAAGGGATCTAGCAACAACAGCAACAAAAATGTAGAACTGCTCCTGCCGTAATATGAAGAGTATCCCTATGGAGGGGATGAGGAATAGGAAACTTGTCACTCTGAAAGCAGAATTCATTACACATAAAATTTTAATAGAAAATCAAAGGGATCATTCACTAGATGCACAAGTTGAAATGATGTCTTATATGACAAACCCCTTCCTTTTTGTGGGAAAATATTGAGGAAACTAAGCAAGCAGATCACCAGATAAATTAAGAAAAAAAAACTTAGATAAATTAAAAGATAATATATGAAATTGTAAATCTACCAGTTCACCATCATAAAAGTAATGGTGACAAGAAGACAACAGTAGACTTATTGAAAACATTAGAAATAACATTCGACTGCACTTAACAGAGTTTGAGCTGCTGGCTAAGGGTGGGAAGGCTGCAAAGAAGCAGAAGCTGACATAAACAGAATGTCCTAGGGAATGTTCTTTGGAAATGTCTTGAGAACTCAAGTCTTAGGGATTTCTTCCTTTAGACAAGCAGGCAAGTACCTAACTTTCCCATGTACATTTTTGAGAAAGCTAGTTCACTTGCTCATTGTATAAATTACCACACAACAAGATATACTCGATCTTGGTGAAAATCAGAGGACAGGATGAGAACAAGGGGGACCACCAAAGAGGGGTCCCATGCAGAGAAAGGATAAACATTCACCTCTGGTATTTGCTAATAAAACTTAGTAACCATGAGTGGAATCTCAATTCCCAAAAAGAAAAGAAGGGGGACTTATACTAACTGAAGGCTTACTCTAGTTTCAATGCTGGTCCGAGCACTTTTACATATATCATCTAATCCTGTCCATCTACAACCCTGTAGTTTTCCATTTCTTTGAAACAAATGAGAAAACTAAAACTCTAAATGCTCAAATTCATCCAGCCATCACACAGTGCTTATGAATTTTCCACTATCCCTCATTACCTTAAATGAGGTTGATGATTAATAAATGCACGGATGAATAGTTATACACCCAAAATAAGCAAAGTACTTTTATTAAGGGAACCCAAGTTGGTAAGTCTCGATTAGCAAGTTATGTAATGAACATGTGATTCCTGAATTTGTTTTTGCTATTTCAAAACCTCTTAGAAATGAATAACACGGCAGAAGATAGCTATTGTACTGAAGTTGGTAATTAACATATTTGAAACACTCCTCCTGCCATTTTACTATAGTAGCCATAGGTCTTCCTAAGAATGCCTTGTCACCTTAGAATAGTCTACTCAACTTTATAAAAGAGTATGCCTCCAAATTCTTCGGTATGATCACTGAAGATGTATATTCTAGTTTGAATATGTTCACTGTCTGCAATAAAAACCCCAATGGGAAAATGCCCTAAATGGCAATGATATGGTGAACGGAGACACCTGCCACCAACATGTCTATCTGTAGCCCAGTTGTCGTGACATCCCCAGAAGGAAGCAGCTCATATTCTCAGTGCCATGACGTAGACTTCTTGGGAACAGCCTTTAATACTTTGTCTATTTCCTTCTGAAACTCTTTAGACTTTAAGTAGATAAAACATATCAAGATAACTTTTTTGATCAAAACTTTTAGAATAAGTTGGTAAAAAGCACACATTATTGGATTCAATATGTTGCATTTATTACTGATATTTACTGGCACTTGCAGTAAGCAACACGTTTTATATTTCCCTCTCCTTCAAAGGCTCAGGGTGAGTGGTCAGATGTTCTTTGTCTCACTGTTTTCGAGTCGCTGAGTTCCAGGAATGGTCTGAAATACATGTGTTATTTAATATATGTGGTTCCACTTACTATGAGGCTAAGCATGGGTCAACTTCCTTTAAGAAATACCCAGGTTCTCTTAGGACTTATAGGAGGCTTATAAGAGCCATCAGCAATGAACTCCATGGCTTATGGCACACACCAATTCTTACAAAACAGTTAAGCTGCTCTTCTGCCTCCTGGGGACCAAGTTTATTAACACCTCTGTAATTTAGGCTTCTCATCATGAAAATGACTGATTGGGTCTTAGATACCTTGAATAGTCAGTCATGCCACAATATTGTATCATTCCATTATTTTATGAATAACAGAAATGGAGGGCACTCTACAAATGAACAACTGCAATACCTGCCTTTGGTTAAGTGCTTACTATGATAGACATTGTGCTGTTTTATATTCATTTAGATAATTTAATTCTCTCAAGACCTCTGCTAGACAGATATTAGTATTCCTAGTTCATACATAAAGAAATAAAAATTCAAAGAAATTAGATGAATTGGCCAAAGGGACACATCGCAAGTAAGAGGTAGTACTGGTAATTTGAACCAATTTTTGTCTGGTTCTGACACCCACAATTAAGAGTATGACTTCTATACTCTTTGATTTTTTTTAAAAAGTATGTGTAATTAAAGTAGCTCAGATTATGTGAACCCCAGCCTAGACAATGTGACACTGGCAAATAAAGCAAAATTAACCATGGGTAATAAATGCTTCAAATAATATGCTCCATGTTTAACACTGTTCTGCTTAAAAACCCATAAACTACATAAATATTACATTATCCAGACATCAAACTTCCTAGAAATGAAAAATAATTAGAAACTTGAAGACCCCAAAATATCTAATGAATGTCGAAATATTTTATAAAATGCATCAGATAATGGTTTTATCATAATACTAGGTCTTCATCAATTTTTAAAAGCCAAAGAATAATTCATCATGATTCATTCCATTTAGTTTGCAAATGTCTAATGCAAATATCAAATCTTAATGTGTAATATAATGTACACAATTCACACCCAAACATCTATTTTTCAAAGCATCATTATAATTCCATGTGCTGATTTTTTAGGTTATACAAAGATATAAAAGAGACAAAAATAAAAACTCTACATATTTGACATTATGGTATAAATTATGAGTCACTGTGGATATACTTGACAATAATAAATGTGCTACTGGGATAGTGTAAGACACAAATGGCATCAGGTCATAAGTATGTATGTACTTTTTTTGCCATCTACTCCAGATAGATCCAACTCTTGGAAACTCTGAATAGCAGGGAAAGTCTGTCTTGCCACTTTTGCTCTCTTTGAGTTCTTCCATTCAACTTTCGACTTCAAGGTCCTGAAACACATCCCTAAATCAACAACAATTTAATTTACATTCTCTAATGTATTTAAATATTAACATTCTAGTCCTAAATATGTAACTTTCTGGAAAGGAATAACTGAAAAAAATAAGCAAGCTCCTGGGGGAAGATATTGCACAATTTCTGTGATCCTTGTGCAGGTAAGCTGGGCTCTCAGTCCGCCCTCTCCTCCAGTGGACATCAAGCAAGGTGTGTTCCTACACGGAGCCACCCACAGTGAGCAGGCAGATGGAAGCCATGGGAACCAGTGCTGAGATACTTACAAGAAGTCAAATGGGGATTGCTAGACAAATATTTGTTTTGCCAATATCCTTGAAAAAAAAAAAGCTTTAATATAGAAAATGGGTTTCCAAGTTATTGGGGTTAGTATGGAAGATGAAGAAATTAAGAAGAGCTGAAGATGAGAATTTTCCCTTTAATAAAGCTGATTAGCAGCCTAAAATTAGTATTAGAAATATTCCCTAGCTGAATACAGACAAGATGACCAAACTTAAGCTATTGGTTTTCATGTCACACAAAATATTTTTCCCAGAGAAAAACTGAAATAGTTGTTTCATGGAATTCAACTACTACAATCTTAAGACCTGTTGCCAAGTTTTTGTTTGTCAATGTAGTTCAGAACTACACAACTGAGAGAGATAGAAACATCAATGATGAGAGAGAATCACTGGCTGCCTCCTGCATGCCCCATACTGGGGATCAAGCCTGCAACCCAGGCATGTGCCCTGGCCGAGAACCAAACCATGACCTCCTAGTTCATGGGTGGGAGCTCAGCCACTGAGCCACACTGGTCGAGTGGGTGATTTCTTTTTAATCTAAAAATAGGATCTAAAGGATCGAAAGAAATTTAGACAGGTGTTGAGACACGATGTCAAATTTTTAAAACAATCTTTAATGGCATTATGAAATTATTATATTTCTCAAAATATAGAATGGGGAAAGGCTCTATAATATTCACAGCAATGCACAGTAGGAAATCATTACCAGCTTACATGAGAGTTATAATTCAGAATATGAACATTAGAAAGTCTCATTTAGTAATCAATTCTCAGTGCCATCTGTATAAAGCAATCTTAATTTGGCATAACATTATCCTGTCTGTTACACACCTGCTTGTTCTCTGGACTATGAAAGAAAAACAGCAATTTTTCAACTATAATGATTCTCATCTTTTAAAATTAATATAGGTATTGAAATGAAAAATAAAACTCAGCTTTATGCCAACAGGATTTCAGATACGTCACAGAATAAAGCAGAGAATTCAGAATTATTGTTTTTTATTTTGCATTATTCTAAAACAATTCTGTTAAAAAAAAAAAGCAAATGTGTTTTCTGCAAGAAATCTTCTACAAAGGTTATTAAGATAACATGGAAATGAAGATACATTATGTAAAAACAAAGGAAGACCCAAAGCCAAATGGCAATTAGGTTCAAGCATCTACATTTCTGGATATCAACTGGAGACAATTAATTAATTAATCTTTTTTAATGAACCTTAATTTTCCATCTCTCATGCTTATCAATTTTTAAAGAATACTCCAGCCCAGCTGGAGTTGCTCAGTGGTTGAGTATTGACCTATGAACCAGCAGGTCACAGTTCAATTCCCGGTTTGGACATACAGGAGGCAGTTGATCAATGATTCTCTCTCATCATTGATGTTTCTATCACGCTCTCCCTCTCCCTTCTTTTCTCTAAAATCAACAAAAGTATTTTTTTTAAAAAATACATGAAAAACTGAATAAAGAATGCGATTTAGACCGTTATAGTCATTTTTTAACTCATGATCAATCTGAGAATTATAAAATGAAGAACTAATACAAGTTCTACATTCAACTCAACTATAAGGGCCAAAACCCAATAAAATTCATAGTAAAATGTTTGTGAAGAGGTGGGAAAATGAACTATCTTACCAAAAAAATCTAACCAGTTTATCACATACCATTTATCATGTTCTAGCAACTGGTTGCTAGATCTTTAATTGTCATAAATATTTATAACCAGGCCAATGTCCTCAGGCTTTTGATGCAGGTTTGAATTGCCCTCTAAGTCATTAACTGCTAAAATCACCCATTTGTCTAAAATTGATATTATACGAAGAAACAAACCACTAGCTAATAGTGAATATTTATTTCAAAATGCCATATTGAGAACAGACACATTTTGTAGGCAATTAAAGTAGCAAAGTGATTCTAGAAATGTAGTTTAATTGGCAATTTTTCTTATGAGTTTATTCCAGTGCATACAAGAAATACACATTAAAAAAGATAAAAGTTTATAGGTGTTTTGCTGGGACTTAGTACAAAATTTCCATGGACTATTCTATGCTTTACTATGGACTCACGAATTACATGCTGTTCTGGTTGTTCTTTCCCGCCCCCACCCCCATTCTTCAATAATACATGACCTTGATAATGCTTGAAATTTGACCTGATTCACACTAAAGAACAATCTCCTCAATTCTTGGGTGCTTGACATCCCATATTTTTTATAATGAACAAAGATATATGGAATATAAACAAAGATGTCCATTTTTAGAATTTAAGATAAATATTTAAAATGTCTCTATACATTGCCATGTGCATAGTGATAGAACTAAAAGTCAAAATTGCCAAATTTAGAAGCAAATAGATTTGCTCACTGTGTTTTCCTTCTGTTCGCCATAATAAATATTCAGTATTTATTGAAATCCAATCATGTAATGAACTATGAACAACTTAGCTAAATACAATGCTTTAGAATTATTAAAAGAACATTCTCTTTTAAAGACAATAGCTTATTTCACCTGCTTTTCACATCTCCTTAAATTTACAAAGAATCATTACAAGGTCTGATTTTTGCTCAACTGCTTTTTTTTTAATTTAATTAATATGTAGCCCACCATTATGAACAGCTATCAACTCAGTAAATATTATCCTTATGTTCTTCATTTTGCATTCATAGATTTAAGCAACAATAAATATCACCGCATGACAAAAATATGCTAATACATCAAACAGAAATACCAGTGGGACACCTGTCACTATGTCATAGTCAGACTTCTTTGAGAATAATTTCACCTGCAGTGCAGATCCTAAATGTAACCCTGGAGGCGTGTATTGTCTCTAAGCGGACAAACAGTGAGGCAAAGTCAGTGCATAATTACGTGAGTGGCCTCCCATGGAAACAGACATGGAATAAGGGCCGTCTGCTTCCTTGCACTGCACTTCAGATGCCAAGACACAGGCATTAACAAGCCGCTGTCTATTTTTTAACTTCCCATACCCACAGAGAAGGTGCAACATCTTCAATAGGAAAATGATGTTCAACCTCTGTGACTGAGTGCATATAAACTCGCAAATAATAAGCTAATTACAGTAATTGAATGTATTAATCATGCAATGTAGAGAAAAGAATGTTGGACAGAGATCTGTTTTTTATATAAAATGTGGCAGCTGAAATGGACAACTATTCTAGGATGCTAATCCTGGAATGGGCTTGGCTGCAGCAGAATCACTGAAAGAGACGTTTTTGCTTTTAATTATATCAACATTGAATGTTTAAATTATTATGATCATGGAAACGTTGTTTTCAGCTGGGGCATGTTTAGTATAAATACTTTCATTTTTCCCTGCACAATAATTTGATTTTCGGGGTGTTAGCAATGATCTAGTTCTTTTGTTTATGGGTTTGTTTTCCTTTGTTTAGTTTTCTTTTAGTTACCACCAATGCAACACCAACTCTTCTCCCCTCTTGTACATCTGCTTAAACACATCAGGTATTCTATCTAACAATTTCATCTTGGAAATCTCTCCCGGAGATTTCTGATGGCTCCAACTGGACTGATAGGCTCCCTCCCAGCCTGATGCATAACTATCATCCTGGGATTCTTCTCATCCTTGTCCTGAGGCTCTCGTTCACCCGTCTGCTGTGGTGGCCTGGTGACCTGGTTTCTTTGTCCTCTCTGCCTTGGTTTATGCTGTGTTAGTGGAGTACATGCTTATGTAGTGTCTTGGTAAAAAATGCAAGGTAGACAAACTTTCCAACTCCTTGAACATCTGAAAATAATTTTTTTACCCTCATTCTTCACTGATAATTTGTATAGAATACTAGGTTGAAAATTTATATCGGAATTTTCAAGCCACTGTACACTACCATTTCCCTTCCAGTGTTGCTGTTGAAAAGCCTGTTGTTGCCCTAGCCTGTGTGGCTCAGTTGGTTAGAGTCATCCCAACCAAAGGATGCGGGTTCGATTCTCAATCAGGGCACATACCTAGGTTGTAGGTTCGATCCCTAGTCAAATTACTAGAGGCAACCAATCAATGCTTCTCTCTCAGATCAATGTTTCCTTTCTCTCTCTCTCTCTCTCTCTCTCTCTCTCTCTCTCTCTCTCTCTCTTCCCCCCTTCTCTCTCCAATTAATAAGCATGTCCTCAGGTGAGGATTTAAAAAATGTCTATTGCGACTGCAATTATTGATCCTTTGTATCAATCCTGTTTTCTTCGTGTAGGACTTTTCTTTGAAACCAGTGTTCTGAAATTTTGCAGTAATGAACATTATTGTCCGTCTATTTTTGTTAATGTCATACGTAGCTAACTAATAGTAATAATAGGAAGAGAGCAATGGGGAGGCCAGACATTATAGCATGGCCATCTGGGCAGCTTCACCAGAGAGCTGTAGTTTCACACTCCCCAGGGAACCATGGGTCCATTCCCTGCAGATCACAGAGGAAAGGGACCAAATAAAGGGGAAGATGGGTGCATGCACAGTGAAGTCAGGGTGATGTTGGGAAGGTGCTTGTCTGTCAGTATAACCTGGGAACAAAGATAACTGGCTAGAGGAGCAGAGCCATTGCAAGCATGCAAAGTCCTGACGAGTTAATTGGATAAGCTCCTAGTTATAATGCCCAAAGAATTCTCTCTTCTTGTTTGCTTGCTTTTTGCACTTCTGATTCTCGCTTGCTCCATGACCCACACTTGCCAGTGCGCTAGTCCACCATGATACCTGAGGCCATATGGATCCCACACGCAATGGACTGCAGCTGGGAACACAAGCTAAGCCAGCCAGATGCTAATCTGGACTGTGCTCTAATATGGAGCTAAGACTCTGGGCAGTGGCTTTAATTCTAGCTCTGCTGAAGACAAGATGGGACTATTTCCACGGTGGTACAGAGGGAGATGGGACCTTGGGAGGGAACTCTTTTAATGTTAAATCATCAACAAGCTTTCCATGATACCTCATTCTCCCACGGGGACCTCAGGAAATTCTTGTTCCCGCAGTACCCCAAGAACTCCAATTCCACTGGTAATATATGGGGATGCAGAGGGCACCCCACTGATAATATTTTCATTAAATGTTCTGTGGACCCTCTTAATCTTGAAATTCACATCCTCACATCGTGAAAAAGTATATTTTAATTATTATTACTTTAGTGATTCTCTCTCCTCTATTTTCTCTAATTATTCAGATGTTGGATATACTGCACTGGACTTCTGGATTTATTGATACTTTCTCATTTTCCAGATTTATATTTTATGCTCTACTTTCTGGCAAATGTCTTCAACTTTATCTTTCATCCTTTTTTAATTTTTGTTGTTTTGGTTTCTGTCACATATTTTTAATTTCCAAAGCTACTTTTGTTCACTAAGTTCTTTGTAAAAATAACTTATTCTTGTTTTATAGATGTACTATTTTCTTTTACCTCTTTGAGAATATTAATTGTAATTTCCTTCAAAGTTTTCTTTCCTATCTTTATCTGTCTAATCAATGCAAAAAACTTTGCTTCATCCAAGTTACTTCTTTGTCAACTAGGATCTTCACTATAGTCTCCTAGATTCTATTCTTTAGGTCTGTACTCTTGGACTGATCAGATTCTCCAAAAAAAAAAAAAAAAAAAAAAAAAAGATGTCTATAGTTTTCTGCCTTAATGCATGGGTCTGATGCCTGTTTTTTGAAGCAGCACAGGCTGTTCCTGTCTCTCATGTTCTCCTCTACCCACTCTCACATGCCCAGCCCTGCTATACTCTGGGACACCCCTCTACAACCACCTCGCTGGCAGAGTGAGAGAGAGAGTAGAGGCCACACGGCTGTGAGAGAACAAAAGGCCAGGATTGCAGCAAGTGTACATGTCCTCCAGGCTGAGGGCTAAAGTCATGCAGGGCCACAGGGAAGTGAGGGGAGGCTGTGGGTCCTGGGAGGTACCCTGAGCTCTCAACCTTGGGTCTGCGCAAATGCCTATCTTTTCCTACGTCAGTGATTTTTTAAAATTTGATTCGGATTTTGGGAGATGATAATTTTACATTTATATATTTTAAAATATATACTTTTTTTATTTTTTTAAGCTTTTCAGGTGTCTCTGCTGTGAAGCCAAAGTAGATAACTACTGAGGTTTCTTGTACCCTTAAATATTCCAAGGACTAAGACTGTCCAGTGCATTTTGGTAAATCCTCAAGGAGCCAATATTTCAACAGCTCTGAGGAAAGAAATACCTATATATGTTCAACATATTCTGCTGCCTTTCAGTTGTTCAAAACAACCTAAGAAAAGGTAAGTCACATCATGCTCTTCTCAGAGGCAAAAACTGGCGGAAGGCATCAATCTTTGGCGACATTAAACAACTTCTGTATGGGAACAATTCCTGCTCAACGTGACTAACATCTACACTCGCTTTTGGTGTTGCATCTGATTTCCTTGTCATTATTTTTATGTGGACTGTGCATCTCATTCCCCATTAAGTTTTTCACCCCAGCCTAGAAGCACCAACTCCTGCAGAAGCAAAGCTTATTTACTGTCACAGTACAACCTGTACTTGGAATAAGTAGCCAATGTGAAGCTTTGAAGTATAATGAACAACCATGGGGTGAAAGAAAAGCTTACAAAACTAGACTGAGAGCAGTTGAAATACCATTTCAAGGAGTGAACTTACAAATGCTACAAAAATCACCAATGACACTGGCCAAAGGATTATGAACATGTAGATACTTTGTGGAATGACCTTTCTTTCTCTGTTTCACCAACAAAATGTTCCATCAATACTTGCCCCAAACTCATGACACACAAAAGGGTGGGTGAAAAAACCAAGCATGCATAATAAAAAGCCAGTGATGCCATGTTATTTGAAAAGGTTCATTTAGCTCTTTAATCTCAGTCCAGTCACTGAATTTGGAAGTCGAGAAGTGAAGATTAACTTAGAGTAGCTGTTGATTTCCACTGAGGCTGTTAGTACCCTGGACTCCAGGAGCTGAAGGTCTCACTAACTGGGCTCTCTATATATATTCCCAGGGTTAAAGTGCGAAACAGGGATAAGGAGGTATTGTATGATTGATTTTAAACCCCATCAACCCTAGGAAAAGGACCTTTAAGGTATATATGAGACAAATCGAGATGTGTAATTGTAAAAAAAAAAAAAAAAAATACGTTCATATGATAGTAATGTTTATTAAATATGGGCAAGATTAATAAAACAAGTCTCTTCCATCGGTTAAAATTTCTTCCCCAATCTAACTACTAAAACTATGTCATTGTATACAGATTTTGAAGAAAAATGAATAGTCAAAAAATTTTTTTAATCAATAAAACAAAAACACAACCAAAAGGAAGTATACAAAAGAAACTAACAAACTATAAGTACCATGTCAATTCTATTTAAAAAACAAGATTTGTGCCCAACTGGTGGCTCAGTGGTTGAGCATCGACCCATGAACCAGGAGGTCACTGGATCCATTCTCGGTCAGGGCACATGCCCAGGTTGTGGGCTCAATCCCCAGTAGAGGGCATGCAAGAGGTTGCTTATAGATGATGTTTCTCTCCCATCGATATTTATATCTCTCTATCCCTCTCATTTCCCCTCTAAATTTCAATAAAAACATTTTACAAATAAATAAAAACAAGCTTTTTCAGAGGTCTTATGTTTTAAAATTATACAACTTTACTGACCACCATAAAAACTCTCATTATTTTTAAAAAATATTTTTTATTAATTTCAGAGAGGAAAAGAGAGGGAGAGGGAGATAGAAACATCAATGATAAGAGAGAATCATTCACCGGCTCCCTCCTGCACAACCCCCCACTGGGGAGCAAGCCCACAACCTGGGCATGTGCCTTGACTGGAATCAAACCTGGGACCCTTTGGTCTGCAGGCCGACACTCTATTCACTGAGACAAACCAGCTAGGGCAAAACTCTCATTATTAATGCCACACAAATTATTAAGCACATGCAACTTATTAAGAAAAAGAGAAACCCAATAAAAAGTGGGCAATATATAAGAACAGGCAACTTATAAAAGCAGAATTACAAATGGCTAAGAAACTTAAGAAAACATGGTCTTACAGCAGGTAAGAAAACACCCAACATAAAAGTCATCCCATTTTTACTCATCAGAATGGCAAAAATTAAAATGACTGGTTACAGTCAATGCCAGTGAGAGTAGATAAAACCAATTCTCCTCTAATTTACAACCTTATGGGAAAATGTTCCAATCAAATTCATTAAAAGTGAAATCATATCTCTTATTTAGTAAAGAGAACCCATCAGTTAGATATTAAAAGAAATAAGAGTTTAAAGGTTTATACTAACATTTACTCTAAAATCACTCATAACATTAACATTATGGAAACAACCCAAAGATCTCTTTATAAGAAACAGTTGGAAAGTGCTGATACTATGGACTAATGTGCAGTTATTAGAAAAACTGAATTATATCATGTACCGATTTTAAAGAACATGCATGATATATTTTAAATTAAAAATAACACAATAATATATGTATTATTTTTATAAAGCAAAAAATAAATACACAAAACTCATACCCACATCTATACCTCTACAAGCAAAGGGTAAAGCGCACGCGCGCGCGCACACACACACACACACACACACACAAATGACACGTTCTGAAGAGTGGTATAGGCAATGCCTGGGAAGAAATTGAGACAATTCACTTCAGATACATCCATAGTACTCAGTCAATTCTCAGGATCATGAAATGTAGTCATCTGAATTACAAAACCTAAGCACATCGTTAAATGTTCAGCTACTAGTATAACTTGATATCTTCTAACTCCCTAATATATGCCAAAAAGACTCTACTGTTTTAAGCTTGCAATTTGGGGACAATTTCTTAATTGTGAGATAAAATCATAAAAATGTAGTTCTTTTGACACATATCAATCCAATTTGTAGTAAAAGAAATGAAAGACAGCAGTAGGAATAGAACCACTTATATCTGTTTGTACATACAAATGAAAAGTATGCTCTGTGAACTCACCATAACACTGTTTGGAGTCATAATAATACTTCATATTGATGCTAAATAACTGGTACTTCAGTATGGGGTTCCAGGTAGAGCTACCTGAGCTTCCCCTCTGCTAAAAACAGTGCTACCATAGGATTCCAGTGGATCTCACTCATTCCTGGCAAATGTTTCTTCATAAAGAAAAACATATGCTAAGATCTAAACAATAATACTCCAGTGAAAATATGTAATGTTGAAGCATGGTTTCCAACTACAAACAATGGCTGTGGTTCACTTTGATATTCTCTTTACATAAAAGTTTTTTAAAAAGGAAAAGTTATGGTAGAGACATCAGACTTTGGCTCAAAAGAATGCACATGAAGAATGCTAATACTTAGCTTAAAAAGGTCTTTTCCTACCTTCACATTATCTGGATGCAGCCCCCCAGGGTGCTTGTCCATGTACTGACATAAATCAGTGTGCTGGAAGAAAAAAGGGAAAATGTATTAACATCCCTCTGGCTATAACATGATGAATCAATATTTTTCTACTTCAAAGTCACCATTACCTTCTGAAAAAGCAAATATAAGACAAGTGGGTGGATTTTTTAGTTTACACAGCCCTGTGCTCCTTCAATCCCCATTTTTAAGCAAATTCAATCATTACCTTTACCTCTAGGCTCTGTTTTATGTTAAATATATCTGTGCATTAGAAAAAATTCATGTCCATAATTCGTAAAGTGCCTCATTCCCTCCTCATTGAATATAAATCTTCCAACTAAGAAAAAAAAATCCAAAAACTAAAACTAAATACTTTAACTTAAAAAAACTGAACTATAACACACAAATAACCAATCCATTTACACTTCCAATTATCTTGTATTTTTCAAATGCAAATGTAGGCTATGATAACTTTGTGTGGAATGAAAAGACTACAATTAGACAAAGTAAAATTACTTTGGATTCATTCAAATTTCTCTTAGATATATTCAATAAAAAATAACTTTCAGGTTTCTAAAACTCCTGAACATATTTCAAAAAATACATACCTTATAAAATAGAAATACTTTCAAAATTATAAATTAAAAGAAAAATATATACCCAAGTAGAACAAAAAAAAAATCCCTAGAAACATGCTATTATTCTTTTAAATAACCAAGCTTGATTTGCCCAGAATTATATATATTCTTCTTAATACTTTTTCTATTTAAGCACTACAGAAAGTTTTGAAAAAACATGTAAAGTTGCTATTCACATTTTTCTCATCTTATTGAAAGATAGCATAAAATTTATAACATTTAGTCATTCTGTAAAAGCCACTAAACATGAGTCTTTTTTGAGTTCCATTTTCAGGAGTCAATTATTGAGAAATCATGAGTTTTATGATATATTCAAGAACCTTGCTGTAGCCATGGTGACAACTGTTCAGATTCCTTTACTGAGTTTTGATTCCATGGCAGGTGGTGATTGATGAAGCTAGAGAGCAGAATTTTGCATTCATTCACTACTCACCACGCGCTCCTTGAGCCCATGTTATGTCCCAGGCACTACACAGTCACTAAGGACACATAAAGTGGCCAGTTGAGGGCACAGGGAAAGAAAATGGGACAGAAGAAACACTCATAGATAGGATCTGAGACAGTATTGCCTTTATTTTGGACTACGCTGTGTTTAACTTCTAAATTCCATGATGACAGAAACTGTGTTTAATTTGGGAATTACTGTATCTCTGCTCCAGGGAAAATGTCAGATACAGAGAAGAACTGAGTATATACAGGTGGAAATAGTTTTACAGAGAGGGTAGCTCATTAAAATGATCCTAAAATATAATTATAATGGGTTCCATGGATTTTTTTTCTTGATGATATAAAGGTTTTATATCATGTAGTTAACAAACTGAGGAAGGAATGCTCTACTCCAAACTGCCACTTTGTAACTCCATATAATTAATTTCTCTGTCCTTTAAAATAGGAATAACATCTCCATTGAAAGAGTTTAGAAGAACAAATAAATAGTACATAAGAAAGTACTTTTCACCTATAACAGGATATACAAAAATAAGGTTATTATGTATGAGAGTGGTCATTATATAATAAGATCCACAAGAAAAAGAACTATATCTAACTTATCGCTTCTCACACATAACATAGTAAATAGAAAGTACATCCAATCATATCAATTATTATATATACATGACATGCTAAAATTATTAAAAATATAAAAATTCAGTTTACAAAACAGAGAAAATAATATTCTCATTGTTTTCAAGATACAAACTAAGAATAACAACAGAAATTAAAGAAACATTTCCTACTATATATTTATATTATTTATATTCATGTTAGTTATGTCGGTACTTATCAATAAAAAATCAGCATATAAACATAAATATTAGATAAATAGAATTAAAGGACAATTTAGTAAACATTAATACATTTAACAGCATGACATGACAATATAAAACAAAATATGATTAGAAGAAGAAGAGGAGGAGGAGGAGGAGGAGGAGGAGGAGGAGGAGGAGGAGGGGGACGAGGAGGAGACGACTGCCTGGCCCGCATCTCTCAGTGGTTGAGCATCGACCTATGAACCAGGAGGTCATGGTTTGATTCCCTCAAGTCTAAGTTATGGCTCGATCCCCAGTGGGAGTCGTGCAGGAGGTAGCTGATCATGATTCTCTTTCATCATTGATGTTTCTCTCTCCCTCTCCCTTTCTCTCTGAAAACAATAAAAACATATTTAAAAAAATAAAACTATAAAGAAGGAAGCCTATCAGAAATTGGAGCAGGAGGATTCCTGATGCTCAAGGCACAGGTGATGTCCTTCTGAGCCAATGCCCAGTGGCATTAGCATCAATTGCAGGAAGGAGGCTTCTTCAGAAATGAGATCTTGGGAAATTTAATAAAGATTTTTCCAAACTTTTAAAATATTTTAATTCATATTTACTTAAATGTATGGCATGAAAATGTGTGTGTGTGCATACACATCACAAGCATACACACATGGCTGTCCTTAGCTGTGTAACCTGGGGCACTTTGTATAAGCTCTGTATATCAGTATTTTTATCTAATGAGAATAACCCTAATACAGCTAATGAAATAGATATTATGAAAATTAATGAGTAAATATTCAGAATGTTTTTAGAACACTGCCCAATGCCTGGTAGATGCTATCGATGATGATGATGATGATGATGATGATGATGATGATGATGATTTTCTGTGGTGTGTTTGGAGCAGGGAGGGATATTTGGAAGGATTGCAATTAAAAATCAAATGATAAATACAGCCAGGAAACTGGAGCTCTTAGGTGTAGCATTTCATCCTTTAATATGTTTTCCTGTCTGCATGCCCAGCTATTCTCACTCACACTCCACTGCTCTCTGTACACAACCACTGAAGCTACATCTCCAAATACATTAACCTCCAATTGCTCCGTGTCATTAGGTGTAAGAATCCAGAGAATCTCAGATGGAGGAAGAGACGAGGTAGTACAAGGTCCCATTTTACACCCTAGCACATTTCTGTTCTACCTGCATTAACAGCTATTTCTTTTTTCTCTCTTTTTAAATACACAGCACTACATTTGAAACTGCATTAAATGTGCCAAAATTACAAATTTTTATAACATTTCCTTCTTTTTAACATCTCTTTTTAATACAAATGATTGGATTATGTACCCCTTATCATTTGCTCTGGTCCATAAACAGAACTAAACAATAATGCTAGAAGGTACCTTGTCATTCCATTTTTTTTTAAAGTCATCCTGTGTAGAATCACTATCCTCTGATGATGTGTGAATCATCTCAGTTCTATCTGGCTTGATCTCTGGCTATTTCTTGTTTTAATAATAAAAGGGGCACCATTAGACTAGCAGCCTGGTGACTGCAGATCACACACAACCACTCTTTGCCCTTCAATCTCTATCTTGGCTCTTGGCTAACATTTCCTCTTTCCCTCACTGCATTATGTCGCACCTCACCTTCCCACACCTCCAATCCTATTCACTCCATCACTGCTGCTGTTCTTCAGGGCAATGCGTTTAGAAGTTCGTGTCTGACAGGAGTTTACCTGAACGCCTGAGAACACCTCATCAATCTCCCAGGAAGTGGGTGGTTTCAAATGAAGCCATCAAGTATGGCTAGGCTTACAAATGACGTGGAAGGCAGACTGAGAGCAGAAAGGGACTGCAAAGGCTCAAACCCCACACCAGTGTATCCTTATTTCAAAATCAGGCTCCTCATTCCTTGTTGTTGATGACCCATCAGATAGCAATTATTTGGTTATTTACATATGTGCAGGAGTGATTCTAGGGGAAGCAATTTGAGGAACATATCTGCAATCCTAATGGCCTGAACAGAAATATTCTCTGTGAAGAAGTTTGCCACATTTATAATTTGGGTTTCCCCATATTGATCTGATTACTCTGTGGCTGGATCAATACAGATGACAGGAGAGAAATCTCCTTTTGTAAAAAAGGCAGGATACAGAAAGACCACAGAAATTCGAAAAGACTTTTCACTCACAAGCACTTTCACACAGTAGTCTCAGTTAATTTCAATCATCTGTGGAGCTGAGCGCCAAGAGCCACATGACGGATAGTACACAGCCATGAGACTTAAAAGAAAGGACATGAAAGAACACCCCAACGATAAATTATGAATATAATGACTGAGTGGAGAACAGCCCTCTAAAAGAGCACTGGGAAAGAGAGGCCAGCCAAAGACAAAGATGAGGAACAAGCTGGACTAGAACATTCATTTCTTCATGTTTTCCCACTCTCCATCTCTTACTCTTTCTGAAATTCACTTTGGACAGGGAAAAGAAGCAACATCCCTCCACTGAAAGCCACCGGTAAAAAGGCTCTCTGAAGACCACAAACTCACACAAGACCTTGGGGGTGAAATTTACCCATACGTTTTCCAGGGCAGAAACAGTTATGTCAATTGTTAAGTAGGCTTTGCCATTCAGTAGGTGCTTGTAGTATCCACGCAGTGAGGTTTTCCAATGGTTGGTCTTTCATAGGATCAAACCCACTATTCAAGAGATACCAAGATCCTCAAAGAAGTTATGCTTTTGCGTTAGTGTAATCGGAATCCAAGTTCGGCTGTCTGCTGCCACAAAACCCAAAATCGAGAGGCAGATGCTGGTGAAAAAAGAAAGGGGTTTGTTCACTTGCCAAACACTTGAGAAGATGGGGGACTCTTGTCTCAAAGCCCAGCTCCCCATCGCAGTGCGGGCAGAGGTTTCTATAGGGAGGGAGAGAGAAAGCTAAACAAAGAATCAAGGGGAGGCAGTTGAAAAGTCCTCTCTGGGCAGGCCAGCACAGTCCTTTCCAATATTTTAAAACTGGTCAAATGATGGTCTGATGTGCATTATCTCAGTCTTCTTTATCCTGGCTCTACCTCATCCTGATTCTATGTTTGAAGGTCAGCAGGTCTCCCGGAACTGAGATGACTGAAGATCGGAGTCGGCACCTTCTGAAGTTAGTTCCTAGGATTCTTATACAAACACTAGAGGCTCGATGCATGAAATTCATGCAAGGGACTTGGCCCTCTCAGCTGCGACAGCTTGCCTCAACCCTCGCAACCCCGGCTTCGTCCTGAAGGTCGTCCAGAAGGACGTCTGGAAGATCGTTTGGCTGTCCGGTCTAATTAGCATATTATGCTTTTATTATTAGAGATGCTGTTTATCTACAAGCGACATATGTTACAATCAGCATTTACAGAAACAATGTCAAAAAGAATGGTGGGGTTATAATTCTCCACTGTCTCATTAAGCAGCAATCCACATGAAGCCCCTTCCCCAAAACATGCACTTGTTTCCATTCTCCTTTAATGTGAAGCATGGTGTCCACAATATTTGTCAGCTAATTTTGAGATTCTTCAGAAGCATTGCCAAAATATGACATTGAAAATAGCACAGCCCTATTTTTAGAATCTATGCTAAAAAAAAAAAAAAGTCCTCCTGGGGATAACCACCAAAAATCCTCACTTTGAAGTTATGTTTAACATAGCCTCACATCCTTTACTTCTGTGCCATTTAGTTTTCCATTTTGCCAGCAAGAGTCAATATATTCAATTGTGGTGTAATCTTTATAACATTAAAAAAAATAACTGCTTTACAACAGTAAGACTTTGGAAAGAGTCCAGAAAATAAAATTAATTCTGAACTTCTTTCTTAAAGGATAGGCTTATGTTATGTTTAAATACCAAGGTTCAGTTATACTTTTATTTTGAAATAAATGAAAACTTATTTTTACAAAACAAAACAAAAATTAAGTGGAACCATGTGATTAAAAAATATGGGAAATGTTAAGAACTAGTTGATAACATGTGCAAATTGGAAGCATAAGAATCTAGAGCCCTCTTTTCAACTCATTTTTTTTGTTTAAGAAGTTCCCTAGTCCTCATCCCAGTTTGATTGTAGACACTCCTATCTTCTTCAGGTAAATAACCCTATAATAATGAACCTTTAAATAGTGCTCTGACTGGTAAAAAAAAAATCATATCAAGAAATTTGCGAATTTCTAAAAGACAAGAGCAATTATTGCCACTCTTCAGTGGTACTGTATATGGCCCCAAAATTAATGACAACAACAGCAGTGACCATGGAAACATGTATAGCAAATGTGATGTCTACTCTGTTACTGGCTAATGTCACCTTCATTATCGTAATCCTAGGTTTGTAACATGCCACACGCATTCTAAATAGAATCATACTTGAAGGGTAGTTATGAACTTTGGTAGAACTCACTATCGTTTTAGCATTTAATCTATTTCACCTAAAGCTCATTAAAGTCATGTAATGCACTGGGGAATAGTTGCTGCCAGAGGCAACTGAAGAAAACTTATAGAAGTTGAGCCCTCCTTTCTTCTACAGTAATCAATGCCATTTTCCTCTAGCTATAATCTTCGTTTTAATCAGCTTACACTGTTGTAAGAATTAATACATCAAATTACTGAGCAGTTAGTTCCAAACTGCTCTCATATGAAGTCCACAGGTTTAAATTGATTTTGAAATCGCATTTTTTACATTAAGCTTTGTAGTACTCATCTATTTCATTCCCAAATTATAATTAATGAAACTTAACGCTATGAGATCCAACATGTGAGCATCATTCATTAGTGAGAAAAAGATGAAAAGAAACATTAATCAACTTTCCTTTAAGACAAAAATCAAAGCCATTCAAGATGCTTTAGAGAGGAAGTTTGCACCCACTATGTATCAAAGGGGTCTGTTTTTACAACAGTGGTTACAAAAATAAAACTTCGCCGTATTCTATCAAGTGTTATTTAGGCTTTATGCTAATGCACTGAAATCCCTTACCTTTAAAGACAAAAAAGAAGACATTCATGAACAAGTACAAAAAGGCTATCTCTTCCTTCTGAAGTAGAAATTTTAATGACAACTGGATTGCTGTGCCTCATGATGCTCATAGGACATGGTATGACAATAGAGAGAATAAGGTCTTCCAATTTATGCCATCATCACCCAAAAAATATGTTCTCCAATGGAATATTCTCACATATTCCACCATTCCTGAGGAGATTTACTTTATATATTACAAAGCCTTTTCCTGAGTTGTTTTATTTTTATCTGGTGTTAAACCACTTAGGAAATGTTTGACATTCTAACAGTAAACCACTCACATATTCCCTGGGGAGAGCAAGGTTGCTTAACATACACAAAACTCCTGCCATGGCAATCACAGTGCTGTGTTTTATCCCTATTTAAATTATTATTATTTAAGTATAATATATCCTCCTTCTTTTGGGTCACAATAAACCTATATGTGACTTAGCTCTCCCATAATTCTGCCTAATTGGTTTCAGATGTCAATTCTGAATCCAAACTGCATGGGCAGCCTGGGGCTGGTGACCGGACAGAAAGCATTTCCAACCACATGTCCATCATGCAAAACCAGCCACCTGAAAGACCTTTTCCATTAAAACAAAAAGTCTTACTATTTGGCTCCTGGCAACGGCATCAGGGGTAGACAGATTGTGTAGTTGTACTGTGGCAGTAAGACTGTTGTGAGCCATTCTTCTCTGATCAAAACAATGCAGACATTCATGCTCCACTAGTTCAAGTGTCTGAAGCATTTCAATATCACAGGGGCTAATTCATAAACTTAACACATATCTATATCTATATAAGTTACTTACTTTATCAAACTTCTAGGAGATATAAATGATGTTCCTTTATAACATTAAATGCAAAGTACAGATTTAGAAAGTGTTAAGAATTTTAGGAAGATCTCCGGAAGTAGAACGCTATAGTTCTTCAAAACCAGACGCTATTCCTGCATTGAGAAAAATGAGTAAAGAGTGCTCTCATGAACCACTATGGTTCCTATGCCCTCTGGCAAACCATTCGCAAGTCTAACCATATAATAAATTTTAAGAGTCAAATAGCCGCTTTAAAAAGATGTTCATGCTATTTTGAAGCCAGGTGGATTGTTGAAAGGAAAAATAAGAGGCCAATGGGTATAAAGAATGGAATGCTCTGATCAGCCAGCATCCTCAAGAAATTGGGGGCAGGAGGAGGGTTATAAAGTGAGCCATGTAAAAATTTTTGGAGTCAAAGCATGTGATGGGGAAAAAAAAATAAAGGAACTGGAATAGTTTGCAGGAAAACTTTTAACTCCAAAAATACCTTCTGGAATTGCCCTACTAGAAATATGGAAGATCCAAAATTATAGGGTAGAAACAACATGAGCAAAATAACTTAGAAGCAGAGAACTAACGTGGAAGAGAGGAGAAAGAGGAGCAATAATGAGGGGAAGGGAAGATAGAGAAATCAAATGTGGCCATTCTGGAATAACTTTTGCTGAATAGAAAGTAGAATAGCCCTAACCGGTTTGGCTCAGTGGATAGAGCATAGGCCTGTGGACTGAAAGGTCCCAGGTTCGATTCCAGTCAAGGGCATGTACTTTGGTTGCAGGCACATCCCCAGTAGGAGGTGTGCAGGATGCAGCTGATCGATGTTTCTCTCTCATCGATGTTTCTAGCTCTCTATCCCTCTCCCTTCCTCTCTGTAAAAAATCAACAAATATATATATATATTTTTTTTTTAAAAGAAAGTAGAATAGAGGAGCCTTTTTTATCATCTTGCTTCTAAAGGGTAAGAGTAGGACCCAGTTAGGGACCAATCATACCAGATGCGTGGCTTAGAACTTTGTGAATTATACTATAATGAAGTTCAGGCTTAGAACTTTATGAATTATACTACAATGAGGTTCAGGTACATGTTTTTCTAATTTTGAAAATAGTAATTCTGGAACCTGATCATAACAAAAGAAGTAAACAATTATAGTTTGCTAATTTGTCACTCATCTTTTTTTGGCATACAAACTGAAAATCAATTTCTTTCCAAACCCATATAATGAAGTATTATAAAATATATGAAAATAGCCCTGACTGGTTTGGCTCAGTGGATAGAGTGTCGGCCTGTGGACTGAAAGGTCCCAGGTTTGATTCCAGTCAAGGGCATGTACTTTGGTTGCAGGCACATCCCCAGTATGAGGTGTGCAGGAGGCAGCTGATCTATGTCTCTCTCTCTTCGATGTTTCTGACTCTCTATCCCTCTCCCTTCCTCTCTGTACAAAATCAATAAAATATATATTTTTTAAAAAGTTTAAAAAATATATGAAAATACATAAAAAGCATATAATAGTTAGGTGCTTATTGGTGACTCTAAGAGAAATAAGAATGATAATCAAATAAATGAGAATATCACTCTTCCTCTTTTTACCTAAAATGAAACATTTATAACTTGTGTTCATATCACTGGACCTAGTAGTAATAATTTTAGGAGGTTTCTGTCCCCCCAAGGAAATACAGAGGGATGTATTAGAAGTAATGTTAGTAATATTTTACAATGCTAAATACTTTAAATTTTTTAAGCTTGGTTATGAATATCTGATTATTTATGGGATCAGGGTGTAGACTACAGACTCCAAAATGGGATAAAGAACTCTTTAATTGGAACAATAGTTTGAAAAATAAATTTATATTGCAAATGCAGAGTTTATGTAAATCTCTCTGGCTTTTGGGAATACACAGAGCATAAAATGACAAAGTTTTCAGAAAAGTCCTGGCAAAACAGTGAAGTATGTAAAATGTCTGCTTGTTGTACTTGTTTAAAAAGACCATTTATACCATTATCCTTGTGATGCACATGAAGAAGCATATTTATGCAAGTTCTCTGCTTTAAAAAATATTTTGCTGTTATTTCAATATAGTACATAGCAAGGCAAAAGTAATTTATGTTTCTCAAACTCAATGAGTACAAGGATCACACCAACATTATTTTTTAATGCAAGTTTTTGCCTACAGAATGTGATGCTCTGAAGCGCAAGAAATTGAGGAGCAGTGAAACATGTTAAGAATTCACAAATATTATTAAAAGTTTTGTTTCAAGTAGCTCTTTTAATAATAAAGAATAAAAAGACCTCAGGTCACAGAGGGCAATAAAACAAAACTCATGATGTTTTTATTCTGAGTGTTGCCCAAAAGTTAAAATGGAGTAAAAATTCCAAAGTATTTCTTTTTCAGGATCTATCACCAAATGTCAAATTGCTGACTTCTCTGTCATAAAAAAAATTATCAGAAATCAAATCATCACTGTTTTTTGTCCCTTTTGCTACCAGCTTTGCTGAAATCGAGAAGGAAGAAAATGTGCTTAACTACTTGCTAGGCATGAGTAGAAAATTTAAAATACCTTGGAAAAAAGAACTCTTTTATTTTTGTCCTCAATCATTAGATATTTGCAAACTTGCCAAGATAATAACTTTCGCAGGGACTTGACATATTTGGCATATAGAATTGATGTTCTGAATATGAATCCAGAAACTTAAAGAAGCAAAGACCAACATTATTGCTCCTCGTGATATGTTTTAAGCTTCTATGCCAAAATCTAGTTATGTATTTAGTGAATCAGAGCTAAAAATACCTTTTCATGTTTTTTAAATTAGTGCAATTTGCCATAAAAAGGTTACTGAAAAAGTTTTCAAGAGAAAGAATAAAATTTCACCAAGTCTGTCAAGGATGAATTCGGGTAGTGCTTTTCTGATGCTGTGGTTGAAAATACCATTTGAAAGTCAGTCTTAGAAAAATTTAGAAGTTACTGGTGCTCAGATTTGAAATAATTATAAAATTGTTTTTCAGAAAATCATACTGGAGAATTTGGGGCAAAATATCAGAATATTTACTTAAAAATAAATTAGTAGATCTGGCATGTAATTATCATAATCAATATACGAAGCTAGTTGTAATAATTTTTATTAGGAACAACATAGCAGAAATCATACTTGACATGGAATGTGACCACATAGATACCTGACTCTTGACACTATGATAGAAAAGCTTGTGGGATGCAAGTTGACTTAGTGTCTGCATGTATCAAACATGTGGATTTTAATGTTAAAAGCCAGAATTGAGTATCTAATAAAATCTTGTAAAATCAGCATTTTTTTGAATTTTTTTAATTAAAAATTTTAAATTTATCAAAGATTGAAAATGATATCAAAACATGGAATTTTTATATTAATACAAAAAAGGTGCATGCATTTTAAAATGTGGCTAATTACTGATACATAACTACATTTATTGATTTGAAATAATGGTAGCATTAACTTCTGTTAGTATAAAACATTAAGAAAACAGCATATGTAGTATGTGAATATAGCATACATATAAATAACTACACATATAAACAAACATATAACATGCATGTGAGTTTGAATCATAAAGGAAGATAACACACTGGCTTTCTCTGGGGTGCCTGAGTAATACATTTTTGGGGATATATCAATCAGGATTGGGATCTATCAGTCAATCTTCCTGCAGATGTTGGGATCTGAATATTAGGGAATAATAATAGTTTTCTATAGTAAGCAAATCATACTCATCTTTTTTCACTAATAATATATAGTAAGAATATTAGATGACATATATGAATATATTTTCATTAAATTTCAATAGGACATTTTGTCAAGAATTTAGTAACTTCAAAAGGATGCTACAATTTTATGAATTCAATTACTGCTAATCAAAGTTAACTTTTTTAGAAATTCTTGCTAAACAATATTATTTCTTTGCCACTCTGAACTCGACTATTTTTTTCTAGTATAATATCTGGTATACTTGGACACTTAGGCCAGAACCCCATATTCTAACAGTAACTTCCCTGAAACAAAACAACTCCTTGTTAAATTAAAGGGTGAGACTGTATTTTTAAATTAATCTTTATGACAGCGTGTCATCAGGTGGGTTCTCCAGATGGAGTCTGGGGTACAATATGCTGATTATGTAGAAGGATACAATATGTTTATTAGGTGAAAGGAAGGAGAAGGAAGCAGGATTGAACAAAGAAAGTCCAACTGCAAGCAGGCCAGTAACGCCGTGCCACCTTGCTTGGGCAGACATGAGCAGGCCTTTGTACCCCTACCTCACACAGTCACCAGATACAGGACATTTGAGGAAAGGCTTGACCTCATTCAAAATAGTCTCTGGCCCTTCCAGCGTGGCTCAGTGGTTGATCATCGACCTATAAACCAGGAGGTCATGGTTCCTTGCACGCTTGGTCCTCAGTGTGGGGCCTGCGGGAGGCAGCCAATCAATGATTCTCTCTCATCATTTATGTTTCTATCTCTCTCTCCCTCTCACTTCTCTCTGAGATCAATAAAAATATATTTTTTTAAAAATCAGTCTCTGCAGCTGAGACAGACCCTGGGATTGCTGACAACTGCAAGCACTGTGGTGCCCATATTTCCTGTAGTTAGGTAGCAAGTGCTTCTTTAAAGGAGGGGAATAGTCCCCCATATTTGTTTGTCACAATATGTAACAATGCTTTAATAGAAATCTTGAAAAGTGATCTACACTCATCACACACACACACACACACAGAATATGGCATCAATTCTGTGGAAATAACTATAACAATTTGGCAAAGATTTACAGAGTTCTCCCTCTAATTGTACTATGAGGAACATCAGATGAGAAACCCAGCCCCTGCCCTCAGGGAGACGAGCTTCCTATTCATCTTACACAAAGGGCATGATGACAGAAGAGAGTGATCATCTTGACCTTTAACCCTTTACAACATACCACTCAGTTCATGGTATTTTTACTCAGGTGAAATCTGATTACATAAAAAAAATTTCTTAGTCTTTTCTTTTCTTCTAATAAATATTTTGTTGTTAATCATCTCTCTGCTTCCTCTTTCCCTCAGCATTGTTGACTTTCTATCTTGTTAGAATGAGATATCTTTCCTCGATATATTTCCAAAAATTCTAGTTAAAATACTCAACATTCTGCCTTTCCTTGTTGATTCTAACTTCCTTATTCAAGTTAAAAAAAAAAAAAGGTTAAGAGCCCTGGCCTGTGTGGTTCAGTTGATTGAGCACCACCTGTGCACCAAGTGGTTCAATTCCTGGTCAGAGCACATACCCAGGTTGCAAGTTCCATCCCCAGTTGGGATATGTATCGGAAGCAATCAACCAACGTTTCTCTCTCACATTGATGTTTCCCTCTCTCTCTCCCTCTTGTTTCCTCTATCTCTAAAATCACATATGTTAACATCAATGTGAGAGGGAAAGGATACAGAAATAGAAGGAGGAAAAAAGAAAACCAGTTTTATGTTCCAAATGCCCCTGATAATGGTTGAAATGAAAGCCAATAACTGAGATCCAAAGCTTTAAAACGAAGATCACATATTTAACAACAAAAAAGGGAAAAACCAGAAGATGGAAAATTCTTACTTAGCAAATAACTGCCATGACAAATTCGTTTTTCTGTCCCTGAATTATAAAATAGAAATGAGGCATGAGCATCTGTTAGGGATTTGTACCTGGACTTGTATCTGCCAGTGAGAAAGGAGCAATTTACTCACTTGAAGTTTGATGTTCATGTAAAACACTAAGTTCATTTTCTAAAAAAGAGGTTTCCAATCATATACAGCACTCAAAAAACACAATGAGCCTGCAAAATGAGCAATTTATACTTTCTTAGTACTCAAGTTTTAAAATCAGAACTTCAGCATTGTTTATTTCCTTATATACACCCTTACATTGTAAAAATGTTCTTGTTGGCTTTAAAATACTCTCAAATGTATGATGTGCCTTTCTACAGTGTATTGACATCCCACAATCATCATAACAAATTATAATAAAAAAAAAACAGCTAAAAGACCATAACAAGCATAAATATTTTCCATCAAGTCAGGACACTAGTAAAGGCATGCTCACATTTTGGACATCGCACGTATGCCTAAAAGTTTACTGATGGAACCATAATCTAGCAACAGTTAATTCAAACATCTTCGGTTCCAATAGCCTTGTCACATTTGATAAATTCTGGCAATTGATAAATAGCAGAGATTTATATGCTTCACAACCATTAAAGTGAAAAGGTATCTAATCACACAGTAGCACACACAATGACAAGCTCAAGCATTTATTCTCTTAAACGTATTAAGAATGGATGAAATTCCAAGGGAAACATGGCAAACTGAACACATGCACCTACTTTGCACTCTCTTTAATCCCCACTCACCAAAATTCAGAAGTGCCAAAAGAGATAGCAAGTTTAGCATCACAAAACACACACGACATGGATTATTAACCTGGCAGAGGGCAAAGCGTAGACACAGCTCTATATGCACAACAGCAAAAGGCTCAGGGGTTGGTGGCACCAGGATGTGGGAATGAATATAAGGTCTACATGAAGAGATCTAAAGTATGAAAGATTGGTTGAAAGTCGTTTCTGTCACTATTCAATACTTAGATCTCTTCCCAACCTGCTTACATAGATAACTGCCTCTCCAAAACCCAGAAAGTATGAAACAGAGAATGTCTGAATTAGGAAACCCAATCAGTTAGGGACAAGGATTACCATCCTAAAACAGAGGATTCTGTGGGGTCCTAGCCCCCATTCTACTTCCAGAGACTGTGGGCTAGGCCTCTGCGTCCAGGTAGGGGTTTAGAAGAACCTTCATGGGGATGTCACTGCACCGCGGGAAAGATGGACACTGATATCAAGAGTTTCCCAACAAAATGGCTTAGTCAGTTTTCATGGTGAAATTCATGGTGAACCAGCCACTCCACACACGTGAAGCTCCCAATCAGGTTGTTACTGCACGACTTTCAAGTCTGCCTAGACAGCCAAGAACCACAACTATAAAAAACCACAGCCTATAATATTAAAGACAGAGACCAAAGCAAACAGAAAGAAAAAATAATAATAACTTGGTTGAAACAAGGAATATACTGTTAGAAAAGCCTCAAAAAGACTATTAATAATTCCAGTGAGTTGAGGAAAGACATTCTAACCTTGAAACAAGAAAAGAATATTATAAAATGGAGTATGTTGAGCCCTGGCTGATGTGCCTCAGTTGGTTGGAGTGTCATCCCATGCACCGGAGGGTCATGGGTTCAATTCCCGGGTCAGGGCATGTATGAGAGGCAATCAATTTATGTTTTTCTCTCACAGATATTTCTCTCTCTCTCCCTTTCCCATTCCCTTTCTCTAAAATCAATACAAACATGTCCTCAGATAAGGATTAAAGATAGATAGATAGATAGATAGATAGATAGATGATAGATAGATAGATAAAAATATTTTTATAACAAAAGGGTATCTTGGAATTAATAATAGTGAAATGTAAAGACTTTAATAGAATAGATGAAAAGCAAAGTTGAGAAAATGTCCCTTAACATTGAGCTAAAGCAAAATATAATTAGAAAATAAGAGACAAACAAGAAAATGAGAAGAGCAATCCAGGAGTTCCAACTTTTATATAATAAAAGATCTAAAGAAAAAGGAGATAATGAAGGGAGGGAATCATAACAAAATAATTTAAGATAATTTTTTGGAACAGAAGAACATATGCACAATAAAGATGTTCAACATGATTAGTCATGAAGGAAATGTGAAACAAATGACAATGAGAAACCACTGAACACTCACTGTAATAAAAAAGATAGACAATAACAAGTATTGGCAAGGGTATGGAAAAACTGAAACCCTACACACTGCTGGTTAGATTGTAAAATGGTACATACACTTTAGAAAACAGACTGACAGTCCCTCAAAACTTAAAGAGAGTTATCTGATGACTCAGCACTTCTACTCTTTGTGTGTGTGTGTGTGTGTGTGTGTGTGTGTGTATGTAATCCTTGTACTTAAATGTTCATAGCAGAACTATTCGTAACAGCCCAAAGGTATATCAACAACCCAAATGTATATCAACCCAAATGTATATCAACTGATAAATGGATAAACAAATGTTATATATCCACTAGAGGCCCAGTACACAAAATTCATGCACGGGTAGGGTCCCTAGTGGCTGCAGGCTGCTGGCTGGGGCCTCTTTTCCTCGGCTACCAGCCGGGGGCCTTCCTTCATTCCGCGCCACCCCCTGGTGGTCAGCGCACATCATAGCAAGCAATCGAACTCCCAGTTGGTCGAACTCCTAAGGGGACACTTTGTATATTAGGCTTTTATATATATACTAGAGGCCCGTTGCATGAAGAGATTCGTGCAATAGGCCTTCCTTCCCCTGGCTGCCAGCACCAGTTTTCCTCCAGCACCTGGGACCCAGGCCTTTGGTCCAGCCACAGCGAGGCTTGGCTTCTCCCCTCCGGCCACAGCAGAGAAGCCAAGCCTCTTCAGTCTTTGCTCCAAGCCTGCTTATGCAAATTAACCGCCATCTTTGTTGGATTAATTTGCATAGTTGCTCTGATTGGCTGGTGGGCATAGCGAAGTGACACCAATTTGCATGTTTCTCTTTTATCAGTGTAGATAGATACCATGGAAAAGAATAAAGTACTGATACATGCTATAACATGGATAAATTTAAAAAACATTCCAAGTGAAAGAAACCTAACAGAAAAGTCACATGTTAATGATTCCATTTATATGAAATGTCCAGGCAAATCTGTAGAGACATAAAAATGACTGAGTGGTTGCTAAGGTTTAGAAGGTAGAAAATTTGAAGTGACTGCTAATGGGCATGGGACTTCTGTTTAAGATCATGAAATTTTCTAAAATTAGGTAGCAATAGTAGTCCCAAAACTCTGTGACAATACTAAAACCCACTGAATTATACACTTTAAAAGAGTAAATTTTGCTTGTGAATTGTATCTCAATAAAATGGTTATATATTTTAAAAAGGTTGGAAAGACATGGGTATCCAAACTGAAAAGGTACACCCAATGAAAATAAATTTGCATGTTGATCTATTTCTTGCTTCATCATGAAATTTCAGAACGCTGGAAAGAGGAGTATTTTAAACAGAAATAGTAGAAACTAGACAACAATGGAGCAATGCCAATGAAATTCTAATGAAATTGTTTACAACCAATAATTCTATAACTAGCCAAAATGTCAATCAAGCATGAGTAAAAAACGATATTTTCTGAAATTCAATGTCTCAAAAGAAAAAAAATCACCCACATACTCTTTCCCGAGAAGCTATTAGAAAGTCAGTCCCCCCCCCCCCCCCAAAAAATAAAACAACTTGAGTTGGAGGGAAAAAAAAGAGCCTCAGCCCAGAAGAGAGGGAAGGGCATCCCAGGAAATCAGTAAAGGGAGATGAACCAGGCAGAGGCTTGGTTTGGGGAGGCCTTGAATTACAGTCAGAAATAAAAAATGGGAAACTATTATTAATTTCAAGGAAACGAAAGCTGAACTGACGGAGTAAAGTGATCACAATATACTATAGACCTCAACTACCAACAAGATTTATATCAACATAATGCAAATACTAGGTGTACCAGTTAATAACGTGGATGAAAAAAAAGAGTCCATTAAATTCCCGTTTTCCACTGTAGGAATCAATGGATGATGTCAAGTAATCAAAAAGTGGCAATAAAAGAAAGTCTTGCTAGATATTCAGAGGAAAGTCCCAAAGAATTAGCTAAAAGAGTTGAAAGTAAAAACTGCTGTTTTTCATAACAAACCATAGAACTAATTGAATTTATATTCATATGATTCATAACTTGCACCAAATCAGCAATCACAGTAACAAAAATGAATGAATGATTTAAAACTGAAGTGGGTTTCATATCCCTTGACAAAAGCAAAAAATGCATATTTAACTAAAACATGTTAACTAAATATTCTTAAAATGCAAGCAATAATTAAAATGATATTAAAGAAAATCCTAAATGGTCATTATAAGGATATGCATGTATCAAATTACTGATTCTGAAAATTGGTGAAGTTGCAGACACTCCATTTTGTATGATATATAATAATGTAAATTTTCTCACTTAGAGATAAATTTGCTGATGATTCTTTTTCTCCAATTACTAATGGCCTACTCAAACATAACGTAAAGGTAATTGGAATTATTGATCACTTTCATCCTGATCTTGGGTACTTTCAGTAAATGACAACTTTAATATCCTAACTGGACCATTTTTCTGAATTCTCCAAACTTATCATTATTCTCAATCTTATTACATTTAATGCATCATTCCTTCACCTGCCCCCTGAAACATGGACAGTTTTTAAAAGATTATCATTTTCTTAACTTAAGAAAAATGGAGATAACTCCTATAAAAAAAAAACTAATTAATATGTGAAATATGTTCTTTTCTTTCTAAAGAAATTCTATTTTTATAACTGTTATGCTCCCTGTAATTTCCCTCTACCGATAGTCTTTTTTTTTTTTTTTTTTGGTCTATCCTCGGCAAATAACACATATACCAGGTTCCCCATTAAATGTCTAGAAGTTTAAATAATAAAATTCTAAGTTAAAGTAAGAAAAATAATTTTAAAATTTTAAAGCTCATAAAAGCATAGTGTAGTCTCATTTAAAAAAAAAAAGGATTATCAATAGAGGAATGCTGTCATAACTGTGTTTGTGGGTAATCCAACATTTACTATAGCAACGGTTAGAGATCTGATGTGTTTCTATCATAAATCATGTGAATTAAAATACCAAACTATGATTCCTAATAAAGATGGCAACCATATTAAATAAAACTAGAACATAGAGAAGATAGGAATGATATAAAGAGAGAAAACCTAAACGCTCATCCAACAGGATAGTGAACAAGCACAGCTGAAAATGACTGAAAGAGACCATGATTCCTCATTAGATGAGGAAAAGCCATTAGGGAAAAGGACAGAAAAGAAGTTAATTGACTTTATCCTACCAATTAGAGAAAATGAGAAGTTCAGAACAGAGCACTGATTGAAAGCTAGCTTGTTTCCTTGTCATTTCTTTAGCTTCTCCTTCTGGTTCGGCATTCTCCTATCTTACGCTGCCTGCACACTCAGTCATCCACAACCTTTACATCTGTTCACATTCGGTACGTGGCTCTGAATGACAACCCATCTCTTCAGAACACAGAATCACAGTATTACACTGTGTAACTACCCCTCCATATATGAAACGAAAACATCTTTGAAATCCTTCCAGAGAGTAAAATCCATGAGTCAAATCCAGTTTTCCTACTGTTTTCACTAAAACACAAATATGTTGTACTCCCATGACACATGAAGATCTGTGACAGTAACTTATAACCTGAGTGGCACATAGAGATTATCTAATCTAAGACTGCAGTTCTCCATAGGATTTCAACTCCTTTAAATATAAGGGCTATATATTTATATCTCTAGAGTTTAAGGATTACCCCTGGTACAGAGAAGACAGCCCATATACTGCTGGAGGGGAAAAAATGAATGAATGAACAAATGAATTTTTAAATGAATGAGCATAACAAGTCACTTTTCTGCTTCCAAAAATTATGCCAAATGGGATGCATTTACATAACAGTTACAAACTTGTGGGCAGTCCGTTGCTATGTACACTTGGGGTTACTTGGATTCCCAGGCTGACACAGGAAATGATCTGATGCAACCACTGGGAAGGGTGTGCGTGGAGTACAGCAGACCTTGAACAACATGGGGCTTAGGGATGCCGGTCCCTAAGCTGAAATTCTGCTTACCACTTTCACTCCCCAAAAACTTAACTGCTAATAGCCTACTGTTGACAGAAAGCCTTCATGATAATGAACAGTCAATTAACATATATATTGTGATATATCTTGTAGTCTTACAACAAAGTACGTTAGAGAAAACAAAATGTTATTTTAAAAATTCTCAGGAATCCCTGGCCAGTGTGGCTCAATTGGCTGGGCATCGTCCCATGCACGAAGGGGTTGCTGGTTCCATTCCAGGTCAGGGCACATGCCCAGGTTGTGGGATAAATCCCCAGTGGGGGGTGTGCAGAAGACAGATGATCAATGTTGTGCTCTCACATTGATGTTTCTCTCTCTTCCTCTCTCTCTAAAAATCAATAAACTGTTCTTTAAAAAAAGTCTAAGGAAGAGAAAATACATTTACAGTACTGTATGTATTTACTGAAACAAACTGCGTATAAGTGGACCCACACAGTTCAAACCCACATTGGTCAAGAGTGAATAAACTGTATTTGACCTCTTTGTCTGAATTTCCTCACCTGCACAATGGAGGGAACTTAGACCTACTTCCTGGGTGCAGTTGGGACTACATGAAATAGCATAGCTAAATCACACATTTCAGTCCCCTGCACAGAGTACAGGTTAGAAACCTTCCCTCCAGCATTTCTGATGTGGATCCACGTATCCTCTACTTTTAGTAACAAGGTGCTCATTGCTCTTCAAGGCACTGAATTCAAGTTACAGCTCACACTTGGTTTCTTATTCTGTCTGGAATAGATACGTTACCTTTTCTCTGCTTGCCAGTGTGCCTTTAATTCTCCCGAACAAGTTTCCTGCCTCTTTAATGGTTTCATGTTGTACAGTAGCGATTTCCAGACTTTTTCATCTCTTGGCACATATTAATTACTAAAATTCTGCCGCACACCAAAAAAATATATAGGTTGCCGATCTGACAAAAAAATTAGGTGTAATTTTGATTCATTCGCACAGAATGGCTATTGTTGTGTTGGCTGTTATTTTTTTATTTGACAATCCAAGGGAAAAGAAGTCAGTGGCCCTGACTAAATAGTCAGGTATTACATGTTTTTAAAAATTCCTGCAGCACCAGTTGAAAATCCCAACTGTACACTGTACACAGGCCTCTTGCCATAGTATTGATCCTCCTCAGTGCTCACTCCTATTTGCTAGTGTTCTTTGAGCCAAAGAAATTACTAATCTTTTTACAAATGAATCATTTTTTAATATATTTTATTGATTTTTTTACAGAGAGGAAAGGAGAGAGAGAGAGCTAGAACATCGATGAGAGGGAAACATCGATCAGCCGCCTCCTGCACACCCCCCCACTGGGGATGTGCCCGCAACCCAAGACACATGCCCTCGACCGGAATCGAACCTGGGACCGTCAGTCCGCAGGCCGACGCTCTATCCACTGAGCCAAACCGACCAGGGCACAAATGAATCATTTTTAAGTTAACTTTCCTCCACCCTGTTTTCCTGTATTAGGTTG
This sequence comes from Myotis yumanensis, assembly GCF_028538775.1. Lineage (NCBI taxonomy): Eukaryota > Metazoa > Chordata > Mammalia > Chiroptera > Vespertilionidae > Myotis > Myotis yumanensis. Next base: position 45,846,925 of record NW_027223760.1, on the reverse strand, counting down.
GGCTGCTTTTTTTTTTTTTTTTTCAAACAAGTAGACCATTTTACTTAGCCCCACAGCAATTCACCTTGTAGGTTCAGCTCATCATTTCATCATATTCGTTTTTGACCCCTGATTCCATCACTCCAAGTATTAATTATGGCTTCCAGCTATAACACACAAATAGGTCAAGCACATCATCACCATGTCTTTATCTGAGTTATTAATGATAATATCAAATAGGACAAGGTCAAGGACAATGCCCTCTAGCATACCCTAATAGACTTTTATCCACCCTGATGTCAATTCATTAATCAATAGGCTTAGGGGGAAGTTGTTCAGCCAGCAATACACTAAAAGAATAATAATCTTCCAACAAGTGAATTTCAATTTTATTCTATTTATATGGATCTCATGAGAGTCCCTGTCATAAGCTTTGCTGAAATCCTGAAATACCACTGTTTTTTACTAGAAGGGAATGAAGATTATTAGACTTTAATGTCTGAAAATATATTTCTGAATTTCACTAATGTTCTATAATAAGCTCCTATGTCTACAGATTCAGAAGTTTGTTCTCTGCCACTCTTCAAAAATCAGCATTATTTTTGCTCACCTTCATTCTTGATGATTTCTCAAAGATTATAAACAATGGTTCTATGAATCCACAATTCTGTTCACATTCTAAATGTAATTTACCTGGGACTACATAATGGACTTACTCTTATAGATGTTTGTGAGGTGTTCTTTGGGGGGAAAGAGGGCTGGGAAGAGCAGAAACCTGAGGGAAGTGTATCCTGTATCTGAATGTATTCCCCACTCTGGAAAAATCCCCAGCTTTAGGAGTTGGGTGGGAAGCAAGAAACACCTGCCTTTACAAAAGCCAAAAGGTCAGACACTCTCGGAGGCCTGCAGTCAAAACACAGGCATGTGACCTAGTGTCAGCAAACCAAACATAGCCACGCTCTCTTAGCATTAGGAGCTAGCAACCGAAAGAAGCAGGGAGAAGGTAGATGCCATTTTGTCATCATGGGCAGCCAGCCAGTGAAGTGAGAGACTGTCTGAGCTCACACTCCTGGGGGCAGCAGGTGCACAGTGCACAGTCCAACAGCATGATTTTGGCTCTCAAGCCTCACTCTATCCCTGTCCATTTTTAAAGCCTTCCCAGCAGGTCTGTCAGCCACACGCTATCCTCTCAATAAACGTTTCTGATTAATTCAGCCAAAGAGAATGTCTTTTGCGTTCAATAGAGAACTCCCACTGGTACATTTATTCAGAGTGGTCAGGCACTTTAATTCCTTTGACTTAACTAGGTGGCAATGTGTGTGTGTGTATTTTTAATATTTTTATTGATTTCAGAGAGGAAAGGATGAACAGAGAGATAGAAATGTCAATGATGAGTAAGAATCATTGATCGGCTGCCTCCTACACACCTCCAACTGGGGATCGAGCCTGCAACCTGGGCATGTGCCCTTGACTGGAATTGAACTCGGGACCCTTCAGTCCACAGGCCAACGCTCTATCCACTGAACCAAACCGGCCAGGACAAGGTGGCAATGTGTAAGGCCTGCTCTACGACTATGAACTCATATTTGTTCTAAACCTTCTGGTTGGAAGAATACTTGTTTTGAGAGAAAAAATAAAGAATATACACAGAAACATAAAGATGGAAGATAAATAGAAAAATAAAGAAAAATTTTAAAATATTAAGTAGTTCTGTTTTTATAGGTTATTTGCTTTAAGTAGTAAAACTATTAGTCTCTTGCTCTTCCTGTTTCAAATGTCACTCATTCATTCATACAAAAGGTATCTGCGAACCACCTATTATATGCCAGACACTCTGCAGGGCACTGGAGCAGCACCCCTGCTCTTGTGAAACCCAAGTCCCTTTGGCTCGGAGTCTTGGCTGAAATGGTTTCATCTGAGCTCATGAGTAATCTTTCTTTCTGGTGTTTCCTTTTCAGTTTCCTTCGTTGGTTGTTCCTCATCACTTTGACTCTTAATGTTGAAGTGCCCCCGTGTTCAGTCCATTTTCTGAGTTCATTCACTCATATGGTGTTTTAGTTACTAATATCTGCATAAAAAAACAACCCAAAACTCAGTGGCTTAAAACAACAACCATTGTCGTACGCTATTGTGACTCAATGGTTGAGCCTCGACTCATGAACCAAGAGGTTGCTGGTTCAATTCCAGGTCAGGGCACATGCCCGGGTTTCAGGCTTGATACCTAATAGGGGGCATGGAGGAGGCAGCCGAATGATGTTTCTATCCCTCTCCATTCCACTCTCTCTAAAATCAATAAAAACATTTTTTTTTTTTTAAAATCAACCATTATTATTATTTCTCACGATTCTTGGGTTGAATTCAGAAAAGGCATAGACAGGACAACTCATCTAGGCTCCATGTGATACCTATGAACCTGGAATGCTCCCCCTCTACCCTGACTCCAGGCAGCCTGTTCAATCACGTGTCTGGCACTTAGTTAGCCTGCCTGGGGTCCTACATCTAGGGCCTAACTTCACCCTGTCTTCTGGGTTCTCTGTTCTCCTCCACATAGTATATGGCCTCTCCCTCTCTACATGGTCTCTCCAGCAGGACAACAGGAATTCTAACACAGTCGGTCAGGATGCTCAAGAGTGTAACACAGAAGCAGTCTGGACCACAACTGGCAGAGTGTCACTTCCACCGTGTTGTTTCACTGGTTAGAGCAAGTCACAAACCCAACCTAGACTAAGGGGCAAGGACTACACAAGAGTGTGAGTATCCTAAGGCCTGGTTCATGTAGAGCCGCCAATGTAATAGTTACCATACTTGGTGATGTCATCCAAACTCCTTGTTAAATAATATCTATAACCCGGACAACTTCCAAATCTCTATCTTGGATCTCTCTGCTAAATTCCAGACTCATGTTTCCAACCGCCTGTGACATCTCCATGTGCATATGTAACAGGCATCTCAAACTTAGCGCATTTAAAACCGAGTGGCATCATGCCCATGCTGCTCCTCCTGAGGTCTGCCCCACCTCTCCTCATAGCAGCTGCACAATCGTAGTGACTCAAGCCAAAACCCTGGGCATCACCCTTGACTCCACTTCATCTCTCAAATACTGCGCCTAATACTACCAGCTAAACCTTGAAAATATATCCAGAATCAACCACTTTTCATCACCTCCACTGCTGACCTCATCTCATGCTTAGGTATTAGCAGTAGCCACTTGACTGGTCTCCCTGTTTCAGAACTTGCCCACCTGCAGTCTAGTCTTAAGAAAGCAGCCGGAGAGATCCAATTAAAATATAAGTCGGATCAGATCATTTCTCTGCCCAGCATCTTTGGTGGCTTTCCATGTCATTTTTGAGTTAAAGCAAAATTCATTAAAACACAACCTTATAAGGCCTGACACAATCCAGACCCCAGTGCGTTTTGGACTGTGTCTCACCCTTGGTGGCTCCATTCCAGCCCCAGGGGCCCTGATGCTCCCCACACAACCCTGAATGGCAGCCTCTTGCCCAGAACATATGTCTTCCTCCTTCTCCTCCTTCAGACTTTTACCTGAATACCTCTCACTTTTTCAGCGAGCCTTCCCTGGTCACCCCCACCTTAAGTTTGTATATGCACGGACATGTGCACATGTGCTTTTTTTTCTCATAGAAAGGCAGAAAAAAATGTTCAATTGCACCAGGATAGATTAATCTGGAAACCAGAATGCTGAGGGAGAGCTACAGTTTTCCAGAACAGATGTGTCATAAAATCATGCAAATGAAAGCATTCTCCATAGATACAGAAATCAAGATGTATGAGACTGAGAAGCCAAACAATTAGGTAGATTGTGTGACAGGGTGACAAGACAGAATAAAACGTTCGGGGGAGAGTTGCATATCCTAACATCTCACATACCTCAGATCATCACATCAAACTATGCCGCTGGTTAACCCCAGTAGGCTGAGGCTGAGACACAATGGCCAGTATTTTAAGGCACAGAAGACTTGGCCTAAAGTCTTCCCTTTACCCTTAACATATCTGAGTGATTTTAGTAAATCTGTTCTGAATTCTCTCTAAGCATTATTTTTCCTCATCAATAACAAACTGGATAACAAATATCACATGCCTTCTATACTTCAAAGGGCTAAAAAGGGAATCTAATGGGATAACATTTATGAGAAAGTGCTTTGTAGAATGTAAAGCAATATAAAAATAAATTAGATGATTTTTGGTAATACATAAATCACTGAGATTTTTAGTGACAGTTTTGTTTCATGTGGAATACAGATTTTTGTTTGACATTATGTTGCACATTAGTTCGGAACATTTTCGTGAGTTTACAGCACAGTGTAAGAAATAAAATGACTGCCCCAATGAATATCATGATTAGCTATAAGTTTGCTCCTTTTCTTCTGATACATAATTATTAAGTGTGTAATGAAAAGTGCTGCTACACATACTTTGCTCTCATTTAATTTAAAATAGAACAGAACAGCTATGCACTTCAGCTACCAGTAATATATATTTACATAGCCATGTTTACTATTAATATTCTTAATTCCAGCCGAAACCGGTTTGGCTCAGTGGATAGAGCGTCGGCCTGCGGACTGAAAGGTCCCAGGTTCGATTCCGGTCAGGGGCATGTACCTGGGTTGCGGGCACATCCCCAGTGGGAGATGTGCAGGAGGCAGCTGGTCGATGTTTCCCTCTCATCGATGTTTCTAACTCTCTATCTCTCTCTCCCTTCCTCTCTGTAAAAAATCAATAAAATATATTTTTTAAGAAAAATGCTCTTAATTCCACTTATGGAATCTGTTTTGAATTTTTCAGCATGGTGTTAAATAGGGTAAATGTGGCACTTATTTGTCTCTAGCAAAAAAGAAAAACTAAAATGCTTAACTTTCTGTTTAAGTAGGGAAAACAGCTGTGTTAGCACTTTCGCTACTTTCTGTATTTCTTTTCCAGGTCTCAAACCTACGCAGAAAAAAGATAGCTATAACAATATTTCAGACCATTATGAAACCAGATGCCTTGTGAAGCTCAATGAGCCACGCCCTGGATGCTGGTGCTCCTTCGCACTGAACAACTGGAGAAAGGTAGTATCCAAACAGCACACATGACGGGGCCCCGTGTTGCAGGAGTGAGACATGAGCAGCCTGGGTAGCACATTCCCCAGAATGTTTCCAACCTTCAACTTGCAGGTCACTCTATCTAGACGCCTTGAAAATGGACAAGAACCTACAGTATATTTCAGATGTTGTAGGAACTCTTCACAGTACTTAAGAAATATTAACAATGGCCTGTTATCCACTAAATCACCTTAGTAACGACCTCCAAAGTCATTTCCTCAAGTACTCCTTAACATCACGAACTTTTCATCACTTATTTCATTATTCTGGCCCTCAGAAGGCTTTTATGTAACCTAATATGTCATTGGTAGGAATAAAAGAAAGCAGCTAGGCAAAGAAAAGAAATCTATTATGCAATGTATAAACTATCATAAATAATAATCTTTCACTTTGTGGAACTCAACTTATATAGGTACCTCAAAAAACCCTTGAACACTTAATTCATTCTAATCCAAAGAAAAAATCCAATAATGTCTAATGAATCTTAAATTATTATACTTTCCCTTCATATCTAGGATTTTAATGGGCATGATGTGTTGATTTTTTTTACACCGTTTAACTTACTCGTTCCCCTCCCTCATGAAAAGGTACTATGAAACTACAAAATCAACATTTTTTTATAAGATTACTTTGATGTTAACAATTTTGAAATGTGGCAATATCATCATTAAGTTCAGGAAATTGTAGATTAAAATGTTTGATACTGTTTGCTATATATGTAACAAGGTTCTTATTTCAGACATTCATTGAAACATGGTATTTAAAAATAAATAAAAACCAAACAAATAAACTTCAGTTGTAGCAGCAAAAAGTGCTTCACCAGAGAGAGCAAAAGGACAGATGAATAAAAAAAGACAGACAAAGAAATATTGAAAGGTGAAAGGCCTAGAAACAATGGGAAAGTGAGGAAATAGAGTGGAGAACGGAAGAGGTAGGGCAGGGCGATCATAAACCATGAACGACACAAGCTTGCCTCATTCTCTAAGAGAGAACAGGTTCATCTAGTTCTTCACTCCCACAGAGAGGTTAGGAATGAAAGGTTGCCCGTGGAGTACTGCATATGTGCACGCTATTATGTGGTTGTTTTAAGAGGACCTGGAATGTAGCCACAAGAATTGGAACCATAGATAATTTCACTCACACAAAAAAGAATGATTGTTTAAAAGTCGGTCTTAATCGGTTAGCAATACTGCAAGACAGTGAATTTCTTTGCTTTTGTGTGACAACTTCCACAGAAAACCAGAAAATTACATCAGATCTGTTATGTACATTTTTAGCTTCACAGATGCATTTAATTTTCCTTTATGATTTGGGAGACATATTTTCACGTTATTTTTGTTAGTTTCTTTATCACTGTTACTGATTTTAGGTGTCAAACTACTTTTCTTCCTTTTGATTTAATTATCCAGTTTTGGGAAAGGGGGCAAGTATACTTTTGAGATATCTTTTCTACAAAACAATACATAAGTTAGTCATATACTAAGGAAAAAAATCTAGATTTAATTGAAATGTTGCAACTAGACATACTGGAAAATATGAAACAAAAATTCTACATTCCAGTTCTACATCAGCTGAATGTATTATTGATTCCAACATCATCTATTAAACAAAGGAAATTATACTTGCATTAATGTGTGAATCTCTATCCATTTTTGGTAGCATGTAATATATTCAACTGCTCAGCTCTAGCTGTCCTTGTAGCCACATTACCATATTATTCACATGTATCTATCATTTATATGTAAATAGACAAGATAAATGGCTTCTTCATAAGACAATTTTCAAATGACAAATAGACACAGGCAGACATTAGCAAGATAAAAATGTTGCAAATATTCATTCTATTATATATCTTTAAGGAAAAATGAAAACTATTTCAATTTTTTTTAAAGTCGTATGGTAATTACAAGTCGGATCTTAATACATTCACAATACCAACAGCTACTCTTCTCAATAAAAGCCTCCACCAATGTCATTTGTATCTTATAAATTACATGTTCTCAGATCCATCTGTGAAAATTGAGATGCTAATTATCATGGTTACATTTCATGATTCCACAGTTAAATGTGAAGTGGAGCTACACAAATACCATATGTTTTTCTAAGAGAAATGGAGAAAGATTAATTATGAGTTCAAGTCCAAGTCTTCTAGTAGTTATACCCTCAACACAATAAGATCATTACATTGTATTATGCAAATGGGAAGTTCTAATTAATAGCTGAAATACCAAGTGAGGGGAAAAACTATGAAGTCTAAATTGTAAGTATCAGGCTTTTCTCCACAATTAAAAAAAAAAAACAAAAACCCTAATAAGGATGCTTTTGAAAAACCAAGTTAAAAATCCTGCCCTCCCTGCCAAATAAAAACTCCACATTTTTAATGGTCTGTGAACTTCCTTTGATGGAATGATCAGCATCATGCTGTTTAATCCTATTAAATAAACCTAAAAGTTACAGTGTATACTAGTAACAAGGGTTATAAATAGATGACATATATGATGAAAATTCAAATTAACATTTTTAAGGATTTTTTAAAGATATATATCATCCAAAATGATGCAAAGTTACAAGTCTTGTGTACTCAGATAAAATACTCATTTCAATACAGCAACCTAAACATAAAACTCTATGATAACACTATAAGATTTTTATTCATATCTATAAAATCTGAATTCTTATTTTACTCACCACATATTCAAACACAAGCGTCAGCGTCTCCTTGGTGTGGATGATGTCATGAAGCAACACTATGTTAGCATGCTTTAGTCCTTTCAACAGAGAGGCTGCAAAATAAAGTGGACAGAGAGACAACTGATCATGGGTTACAATCAATTGATATCTTTCATTATCATTTTGGGACACTGTCAGATGAAATGTACCTATTTTCCAATTTCCCAAGCCATTGACAATTCATAATCAAGGGCAGAGAAACCAGGTTTTTGTTTAGATGAAGGTCTCCCCTCTTTCCTCCCCCGCTTCCTCCCCAGTTATTCCACCTATTTGTTATTAATCTTTAATTAGATTCCATTACAGTCAGAGAACATACTTGGTATGATTTCAATTCCCTTACATTTTATCAGCCAGATCTGGTTTAATTTGTTTGGTATATGTGCCAAATGTATGCAATGGGGCAAGGGTAGGTTTACAGTTGTATGTGAAACACAGAGTTTGTGTTTATATTGTTATTTATTAATTATTGTATTACTTTCCATACAAATAACTGTACCTGTTTTTGCCCCATCCTGTACCTTTTGCTGATGTTGGGTGGAGAGTTCTATAAATGCCAACTAGATCCTGCTGGGTGACAGTTTCTATCAGTGACTAAGAGGAGCGTTAACATCCACAAGTGTCATTGGAAATTTGTCAATTTCTCATTTAAATTCTACCAGTTTTTGCTTTGTATATTTTGAAGCTCTGTTCTTTATTGTATATACATTTAGTATTGCTATGTTTTCTTTGGAAATTGGTCCCTTTATCAAAATACTAGAGGCTGAGTGCATGAATTCGTGCACCTGGCCTGTGGGATTGGTCCAAAACAGGCTCTCCAACATCCCCCAAGGGGTCCCGGATTGCAAGAGGGTACTGGCCAGGCCGAGGGACCCCACCAGTGCATGGTCAGGGCCAGGAAGGAACACAGAAGGTTGGCCAGCTGGGGAGGGACCACAGGAGGGCTCCAGAGCATGTCAGTCCCATCTCACTCAGTCCCTATCAGCTGGACCCCAGCAGCAAGCTAACCTACCAGTCAGAGTGTCTGCCCCCTGGTGGTCAGTGCACATTATAGCAACTGGTTGACCAGTCAACTGTCTGCCCCCTGGTAGTCAGTGCACGTCATAGCAAGTGGTTGAGTGGCCTTAGCATATCATTAGCATATTACATTTTGATTGGTTGAATGGACGTCCGGATCACTGGACACAACATATACAGCTTTTATTATATAGGATTAGCATGTATGAGAAAATAATTTTTAAAATTACAATTAAATCACAGCATATGAACTCTGAAGAAACAACTACTATACAAACTTATGATACTTTAGCACTGTTAATTCCAATAATTTATAAACTTCCTTCTTTTACTTATTCAACTAGCCTATCAGCCTTAAACAATTAAAGCAGTGGTTCTCAACCTTCTGGCCCTTTAAATACAGTTCCTCACGTTGTGACCCAATGACAAAATTATTTTTGTTGCTACTTCATAACTGTAATGTTGCTACTGTTATGAATCGTAATGTAAATATCTGATATGCAGGATGGTCTTAGGCGACCCCTGTGAAAGGGTCGTTCGACCACCAAAGGTGTCGCGACCCACAGGTTGAGAACCGCTGAATTAAAGCTTTATTCAATAACAAGATTTCAGATATTAATTTGAGGACCAGCTTTCACATTGTTCATTTTTAAAATGGACATGTGAAATGTTCACTAGCATTTACCAAGGACACTTGCCCCTGCACTAGTCTTTTGAGGCAGGCTCATCCTCAGAGAGTGCTACTTCAGACCACTATAGGGGATTTGAAAACGATGGCCAGGTGCCCTACTTCACACCTAGTCTGTGCAGGCACGTAAATAGGTGAAATGAATTCAGGACCAATGAATCTCACGTTGTATAAAAGAGCCTGGCTTTGTGAAGCAAGTTTTAGAAATGTATTATGTAATATCATTTGTAATCTTGTCCAATTTCATTCTTCAAGTTCTCCCTCCACTTGTCAAATAAACTGATGATCTGCCCTTATCAGCAACAGCTCCAAAAAGGAACTGAAGCTTATGCTTCATTGAGAATCCCATCCCCCAAGGATCCTTTGCTTTGGATTATTAAAAATTTATTTCTATTGATTGATTGATTTACTCCCCCCACTTTCTTCTCTTACCATGTACACCTAAACTCTCATTTCTCAAAGGCATGTCTTCATACTCATCGTTTCCCATTGTGTTTTTCCTACAGTTTCAGTTCCTGCCATCATTCATTTTGGGGGAAAAATATTTTCTCCTGACAGTGACTAATACAGAAAAAAAAATCATGCCGTTTTTTTATATGATAGTTTTTACATTTCTATAAGACTCAAAGCCTCGATATTTAATTCAAATAAATTTCAATTATTACAGATTTTAGATTTCTAAATACATTTAATACACTTTTAAAACACACTATCAGTTATATAAGTACCGATACCGGTATGTAGTTGAAAGCAAGCCCGCTTTCTTTTGAGATTAACATAATGAATTCACATTTGGAAAAGAACAGAGCCACTCATTTCAAAGCTGATGGCAGAAAAAATGGCACAGAAGGGCAGGAAACCGTCTGTGATATCCACCACCATCAGGGTGGGTGGCAGACCCGACTGACGTGGAGGCTGCCAATGCAGCAGCCACTGCCCAGTGAGGTGCCAGATACCGTAATCCGTGCTGTCTCTGGGGCTTGCCAAGTCAGCCCAGTGATTAACACCTACAAGTCCTAGCACCACCAGTATGTCTCCCTGTTCAAGTCAAACACTGTCAAAATAATTTCCATGTAATCACAATAATACCACAAATATACCACATGTTTTCTTATCGTGTACATACAAAGCAAACCCTGGAACACTAGCTTTCGTAATTTCAGCACGCCTGGCTTCCTCACAGATTTTGAGTAAACATATGGCAACATTTGAAATTCATTTCACCAGTGAGGGTTGAAAAGTTATAAGTGCACATGACGTAAAAGACTTGCAATTAGGGTTGAGGGTAAAAATTCTAACAATAGGTTTGGGGTTGTGATGTCAAAAATGATACAAAAACAGAGAAAACACTGTTGCTCATAAAGATAACTGAGCCTCTTCCTAACCGGTTTGGCTCAGTGGATAGAGCGTCGGCCTGTGGATTGAAAGGTCCCAGGTTCGATTCTGGTCAAGGGCATGTACCTTGGTTGCGGGCACATCCCCAGTGCGGGGTTTGCAAGAGGCAGCTGATCGATGTTTCTAACTCTCTCTTCCTCCCCCTCTGTAAAAAAATCAATAAAATATATATTTAAAAAAAAAAAGATAACTGAGCCTCTGAGAAAGTCCCAGGAGGATATAAGGGCACAGGGAGCCCTCCCTGCGTTTGGTAGCAAGATTCAGATATCCACCCACCAGCCATACTGACACCTTCACCTCCCGCTCGGAGAATAAGCAACTCAAGTTTCCACTCTAATTCGGAAGGGATAAATTCCAGCTAACCTCCAATCTCATCATGATCAAAATAAAATTTTAGTTAATAGAAAAATTCACAGTATTTCATTTTGTCAGGTTCACACTGCAGTGGCTATTTTTTTAAAAAGCAATGTTATTAAAGAAAAGACAAATATATTCTTTCTTTAATATTTCAGATAGTTTTCTTGGCCATTATTTGACATCGTACTAGGAAAGGGAAGATCACACATAAACACAACCCGTCCTTGCTCACTCTCCCTTTAGCCTGTGGAAAAAACAATGCATCCACATTTCCTCTCATCTTTTCGATGTGTCCTTTTTCAGTGAGGTAGACCTGAGGGGCTGCTACCTGACGCCTCTAGAAGACAAAAATTAGTACCCAAGGAGCCAAACATGCCTCAAGCGTGTTACAACCACAAGAAATATGGACTTGCCGAAACCGGTTTGGCTCGGTGGATAGAGCGTCGGCCTGCGGACTGAAAGGTCCCAGGTTCGATTCCGGTCAAGGGCATGTACCTGGGTTTCGGGCACATCCCCAGTAGGAGGTGTGCAGGAGGCAGCTGATCGATGTTTCTCTCTCATCGATGTTTCTAACTCTCTATCCCTCTCCCCTCCTCTCTGTAAAAAATCAATAAAATATGTTAAAAAAAAAAAAAGAAATATGGACTTTTTCTTCAAGCCACAGCTACACAGCTCTGAGACCGTAAAATTCACTTTATACTAGAAATAGTAAATATATATGCTGATCCCCTTTCCCTGCCCCCTGTGGGGCGGGGCTTAGTCTATTCCTTGAATGAGAAAAGGGGCTGCTGTCACCTGGCAGGTCTTCCTCCAGTTTGATCTATCTTCCTTTTACTAAGAGACCAGGACTAGCCCCAGATATCAGTCTGATGAGAGATGACACTCATTTTCAACACAACTCCCTTTGATATCAGTGCCTCCAAAAACCGAGGGAAGACCAGCTAACAATATTGGCAAGGAGCAGCTGGTTCTGCCTCTTGAATTCCATTCCTTCCCCATACAAGCTTCCTTTCCTGTGATGAAAAACATGAATGAACCCTAGCCAGTGTGGCTCAGTGGCCTGCACACCAAAAGGTCTCAAGTTCCATTCTCAGTCAAGGGCACATACCTGGGGCAACTGGTCTATGTTTGTGTGTCTCACACATCAATGTTCCTCTCTCTCTCCTCTGTCTCTCTTCCCCTCCCTCCCTCCTTTCCATTCTCTCTGAAAAGTAATGGAAAAAAATATCCTTAAGTGAGGCTTAACAACAACAAAAACAGGAATGAGACAATTCCACCTCCATCCCCATAATCAAACTCATGTGACACTGCCCATCTAAAAGAAAATTAGATTGAGATTTCAGTTTTTATAAATAATACCACAAAGGACATAATTGAGCTTTGAAAAATATGTTTTGAATTATTTCCCTATAATGAATTATGAAAAGGAAATTGTAGGGTAAAAAGATATGAACATAGTTACAAGATGTTGCTTATTAAATAAGTGTATTTAATCTTTTTTCTAATTCCTTATAAGAATAAAAGAACCATGAAAGACAGGAAAAATATGTAAAAACAAATGAAGAACTACTTGCTTTCAAGGACAATTTCCATCTAACTTACTTGCCAGTGAATTCTGAATATTGTCATAAGTAAAATATTCTAATAGGAAAAAGCTTAAGGACAAATCACAACAAAAAAGAATACAAGCAGAGAAAAGACAAGTTTGCTGTTCAACTGTGTCTGTGATGAAAAGATGGTCTAGACCGCGAGTTTGACATGCTTGGCTCCAGACAGACAAAGACACAGGCATTTGCATACCCTGAGAACGGATGTCCAGCTCCAGGGTAACCTGCGGGTGGTACTGCATGCTGTGCTGCCTGCTTCAGCTGCAAACTAGGAGAAATGCTAGTTCTACTCCCCTTCATGATAAATAAGCTGATACACACACCCACAGGCACACACACACACCATAACCTACTAAGTGAAACAACGAGGGTAAAAAATGGAATTGTATCTTTTACACAATTTTTTGCTTTTTATACTTTCCCAACAGATACCTACAAAGACTCAACTCTGTTATGGGGAAAAGAGGTCAGAGCTAACCCAAAACACAAGGTGCAAACAAATGCGATGTCATAGAAACTACTTCAGCTAAAATCACATTCAGGATGTAGAGACATGTCTTTTGTTCACCAGATGTCGTCCAAATGTGGAAAGATAATACAACAGTTGGGAGTACCTTATAAATAACACACATAAGTTGTCTTATAGCCGCCAAAAAGTCTACTGCTCCTGCTTCCTCCTTGGCTGAGTTTTTTGATCCCACGGCATATTCCTCCTGGTCTGTTCCCCTCCTAGGCTCCCCAACACCACAGACCTGAATGCAGTATTGGGAATTATAGCCTCAACCATTCCCCCAGCCAACAATATCTGTTTCTCCATCACCTGACTACTGGCAAAGAACAGTCACCTGGGGCCTATTTCCACACTGCAGCTTCACATGACCACATCGACTGCCTACTAAATCGCTTCAAAGGACCAATTCCTCTCACAGTATAGCTTAACCACATGAAACTGCCAATATTTGACATTTTTGACCTAATAACACAGCAATTTCCCATGGTTCAATCTGATAGGGTTTGCTTGGTTCATAGCAACTTTAACTTTTTCACAAATGCATTGTTACTTTTACTACTGGTGATATTCAAACCAATTAATCTGCCACCACATGACCAAGAATTGACTGCAAAGGACAAAATCTGTTCATCAAACTCTGTTTTTAGCTCAGGGGAGGGATACAGAAATAAGTTAATTTTCCACATGTACCTTTCTACAGAATTTGAATTGTTTGTGATAAAGATATATTTCTTTTAAAATAAAAAGAAGTATCTGGAAAAGTTCTTTATAACAAGCTAATTGGCTAAACAGACTAAAATAACACTATAAAAGGTACACAGATGTGTAACTGAGCAATTAACATGCAACTACAATGCAATGACAATCATTGTAACTACAGAGTGATTCTTCACTACTACTCCCCCCTCACTGGGGTATTGATTCAAATCCTTGCATTATAACACACAGCAGACCCTGTATCAGTCACAAATTTGCTCTATTACAGGTTAATCCAAAATGCTGACACGATTTCTTGTCTAAACAGTTACTTCCCTGCACTAAGATTATTTGCTCAGTGTCGAAGATTCCTAGTTTTATTGTCTCTGATTTCTCCGAGTTGAACTTATAAATGACCCACCAACTACCAGTCCATATTCCAGCTAATGTTACTCTTATTTGCCACTGGCAAGATACACATATAAGCAGGTAGTATGTAAATGGTACACATGTAGTTCTTTTCTAATGTAAACATCTTGCTAGTAACTTCTGCAGAAACAAATGTTGCTAAGCAACAGGGTTGGCGATAGAGGAGGTTATGCTCCAAGTACTGTCTTTAGGCAGAAAAAAAGACAACTTAGGAGCTAAGGGTTATAGAAGACGTGATAATAGAAGGGTTTTTTTTGTCTGGCTATAAAAACTAGGTGGTTTCTTTATTTGAACTATTTTACACTGTGTTACACATGGGTCACATGTTCAGTTCCTAAGAATAATACAAAGTATGCAATAAAAAAAGGTATGTGGTTTGGCACAAAGCCCCTTATGTCTTTTGGTTAAGAAAAATAAACATTTGTATCAAAATAGCTATGACTGTTTGGCTACACTTCAATCAACCTCTCCTTACATGAAAGTATGTCAGTAACTATTACTGTATTCTTTTACAAATATAAAGGTAAGTTGAAAGTCAGAAAATACTTTGTTGGCCATGGCTGCAAGTCCTAGTACCTAAGGGCATAGCACATAGGACACCTGACTTGGTAAGATACCAGCCAAGTGGTGGAGCACTGTCAGAATCCTCCGGAAAGCAGGATGATTTTGCAGATTTACAGGCACAGGGGACTTTATCCCCACCCCGACCCCGTGTCAGAAAGTAGGCTGTTCATGTCACCACAGCCACAGCCACAGGTCCACAACAAGGTGCTTCTCAAAGTGTGGTCCTTCGGCCACCAACATCAAAGTCAACCGGTGTGCCTCATATTGATGCCCATTCAACAGGTCCTATTCCAAACCTACCAAATCGATAGGGATGGGACCAAAAAAATCATCCAATAAATATTTATGTAACATCTACTATATGCCAATCGCTATTCAATCCTTATGCATCCTAAACTTTAAAATCACTGGGTATAGTTTTGATATGGAGGAATGGGAAGCAGGTTTATGGGGTGGATAGGTAGGTGGGTGAACGTATGTGTATGTCTGTGTTTATGCATTTAGTTCCATTGTAGTCTGCTCAGTGTTCCACAAGCAAATCAATAAAAACAGAAAGTCAATCGATCAGTTCACTTACCCAGTCTCTCTCCTCTCTTCTCTCTCTCTCTCTTTCTCTCTCTCTCTCTCTCTCCCCGCCCCCTCCACACACACACAGCCATTGAGATAGATTCCACTGAAAGATATAAAGTTTTGAGCCAGAAGGCAGTGAAATATCTTTATTCTGAAAAATTTATGGTATTTGATGTGTGTGGCTTTTTCCCTGTTCAATTAAAAAAAAAAAACTAAAATGTCAGCTCATAAAGTTTGTCAATAGAAATAAACTGCTGATAAGGTTATGAGTATTTGGCCTTTTCAATCCCACAATTTCTAAAATCTGTGAAGAAATAAGGTTTTGTGTAAAAAGATTGAAATAAGTACCTTATCAGAACCGCAGCTTTGAGAAACAGATACAATTAGAAGGTCTGGAGACATTGTAAACAGATTATGAGCACAAAAGGAAGAGAAGTGAAAAAGTATAAAAATGAATACACTTTTGATAGGGTAACTCTAGCCCTCAAGTATCTCCTGCATTGAAATCTTAAACACTCCACTACTTCATTTGACTGAACAATAGAGTCAAAGCTATAAAAATGATCATTTGCAGTATAATTCAGTGGGAAGTGCACAGTCTCAGAGCCCTGTGCTTCTCACAGCATCAGTTAACCTTCAAGCAGCCACCTGCCCGTAGGCCTGGCCGAGGCCCTGAAATCCATGTTCATGCTGCCTCTGATCAGCAGGGACCACAGTGGGAACCCAAGTTCACGTCAGCTCCGAGTGGTCAGGGCACAGAAAAGAAACAATCAATGAATGCATAAATAAGTGGAACAGCAAATCAATGTTTCTCTCTCCCTCTCTCTCTCTCAAATTAATAATTTTAAAAAAGACCCATCATCATATTATCTTTATAAAGTCACTATCTAGTTGTCAGAAACTGGTGACACCTTAGCAGAGCTAGACTTCATAAAATGTATTATACAAATGCTTAAGATGAAACAGTTATCTACTATGGTAACTATATGAGTGAAATAAAAAGTAAGTTGCACAGTATATATTTTATGTTTCTAAATGAGCAAAATGACTTCAGATTGCCGTAGTAGTTAAAACACAAACAAAAAGCAGCCACTGAAGAAAATAACCAAGGGGAAGAAAAATAGGTTTCTCTAATATGGTCTCAAATTTCCCAGAAATTTTGCACCTCTATCTCCACCACTGCCAACCAGGGGAACTGGATGGAGGGATACTTTGATCACATGTTCATGTAGCTAGGAAACTGTCTGACTCCTGACACTTGCAGCCTAAAATGTTGTGACAATGGAGGGGCTTTTCTTAGTGTCTCTGTCCCTGCCCTTGTGACTGGTACTGACAGTAGCTCCTGCTCACACCGCCTGCCTTTCCATGCAGGAAGGCAGCTCCTGAGAACTGTGATGAACAGCCGCCCATTAGCATTAGCACTGTTTTCTCAAATGCATTCTACCTCCTATGGCCCACATTTCCTCTGCTAATAACATTTCAAATTCTAATAACATTCACACACACACACACACACACACACACTTAAAATCTTAGTGCACTGACTAGATCTGTGATTTGACTTACACACAGGGGTGACAGACTCATCACGCACAACTGAAACCATCCTCACAGAATTGTAAACCCAAGCGTCACCTTCAAGAGCATCCGGTCCAAACCTTCATCTGACAAGTGGGAAAGTAAACTACACAGAAAGTTGGCCACAGGTCCAAACCCTGACCTCCTGACTCCTAATTACAGTACAGTTCTGTTTCAAAACAAGCATCTTCTGCTCCTCTCATTGTCTTTGTTTTCTAGTCTTTCTACCTGGTGGTTTGCTGTGATCTCGGTTTCCCTTTAGCTTCATATCTGCCCAGGTGTCGAGGGAAGAAAAACCTGAAGCTAAGAAGACTAGGACATCAGATATATCAGATATATCTGTGCAACTGTTCCCTTGCAGCATTACCACCTGGACTACAGAGGCTTAAGAAGATAGCAATAAGTAAAGGAGAGAGCTAAAGGAGAATTTACTGTTCAAACTGGTTTTTAACATTGCCTTTATCTGATCAAGTCACTTCTCTTCTTAAACCCCTTCAATGGCTGCTTAACAGGATTTACAAGGACCTTCACGACAGGGCTCCTAAGGGAGGTCTCCCTCAGCTCCTCGGACTGGACTCGCTGTCCTACTCGGAACTCCAGCCATCGGACATGATGCTTCCTGCAGATCTCCAATTCTTCACGTCCCCTCAGACCTCTGGGATGTCGTCTCTTCTGTTCCCTCTCCCATAGCCTCCGAGACTCAGACACTCCAACCATCTCTTCAGATCTTAACTCAGCTCTCATTTCCTTTGGCAGCCCCTGCTGACCCCAGGGCTCAGGGTAGCAGCATTTCTCTCAGTCCCCAACACCATGAGTCTTCCTGTGTTACAAATGACCTAAGGACCTGTTTCCACCTGTCTGTATCCCCCGCTCACTCATCATTTGCTCTTACTCCTGCTGTGCTCACTGCATTCAATTCACTGCCAACTCTACAGAAGATGCCTAATACGTGAAGGTGGAATAATGCAGGCGCAGATGAGAAAAATAAAATCCTAAATGATCGTTCACAAAGTGCCGCAAGCAGCACGCTCCCCAGCATCGCATTGTGGGGCAGACTGCTCAGCTCATCACACTGTGCCTCGTTCAGCCTAATATGTGGATCAAAATAAATCCACTCTCATTTTCTGCACTGACAAACACACGGAGGCTGCATATTTCACTCCATTTTAAAAAGAAGCAAGGAAACATCCTGTAGGATATCACTGGCAGTTCTCCTTTCATAAGTAGATGAAATGCTGTATACTAAAGCTATCACCAAAAAGGCACTATTTTATTTCCACCCAGATTCCAGATTACAGCAAGATAGTAAAATATTTGTTTGACACTATAATTTATTTCTAAAAGCGCCTGTTAGAAACTAAAATTAGATGCTAACCATCTACCAAGCATGAGCTAAGCTCACAAACAATAAGGCGGTAACAACGAGAAAAGGAAGAGATGTTCTCAGCCACACGTGGGCTTACGGCAGAGTCAAACCCAACCCCCAGACCTGGTGTGCTTGGCCTGTGCAATGTTTTAGAAATCTATTAAGAAATCTGAAAAATTGGAGGATTTCACTCAAAATGCACAACTTTGGCTTTTCTAGGAAAGCCAGATGTGGATAAAAGTTGTGTGTCTGGAGTTACACAGCTGGCCCCTCACACAAGACATTGCTGCTCTGGGCCCCTGTCCTCCTCATCCCCCCAGACCTCGAAGTCTGTAATCTCTGAATTAACATTTGAGTGTCATGTGTAAAAATCCAACATCACTTTGATTGTATAAGCTAAATTAATGATTATGAGGAAACTGGAAGCAACTAATTCAAAGTGGGTTTTATGAATCCCACAGACTAAGAGAGTAAGGAGGGACCAGGAGCAGAAGAAGAAAGAGTAGTTATTGTAGTAAGATCACAATAATATAAGCAGAAATGAAATTATAGCCATTTTAAATTGTTCATCTCAAAGTCCCACTGAGGCCCACCAGGCAGAATGGGGACCCCTAGGATTACTAGAACAACTCCCCCCCCGCCCCACACACACATCATTTTGAATAGAGATTCACTGACAGACTTAAATCAACCATGGAGGGCATTTAACCCAACCGATGCAGATTAAGAATATATATTGTGGCCCAGAGAGACTGTCAAAGGTCATGTAATTTGGTATGTCACTTCCCCTTTCTAGTCCTCTTTTTCTGTAATTCATTCTCAGAAACTTAGGAAAAAAATGTCAGGTAGGCATTAAACGTCTTATATTTGCATCCTTGGAAAATTGGAAATTAAAAAACTAAATGGAATGATTCATGGCAGTAACAGTGAGTCTCTGGCCCAAACCATTATCCCAGGTTCCAGAAATGCACCAGACAATGCCTATGCACTGACCAACCCCACCCCTCACACAAACCGAAGGACTGAATGGGGAGGAGGGCACCCACCAGGGAGGAAACCTAAAGCCTGAAACTCAGAGCAAATTCATCCAAATATATCTAACAATGACAAGGATGCAGGAAATAAATATATTCCTACGCTATTTGAGGCCAGATGTTTTTGAGATGGGAAGGGAGATGGGTTATCTCTCAAAAATTAAAATATTCCTCATTGCCCTTGAGAGCTTGTTTGGAGGTTCTAGCAGGGGAATGGCAGCTACTCGTATACCCTTGCCCGAAGACCCGGCTTCTCCTCTGCGGGGAAGGCCATCCTCTCAGACCAAGTGTGCAGCTTCGGGAGGGACACACATGGATGGTTGAGGGAGGAGGGGGACACCCGCCTCGCCAGCCAGATCAGCCCAATCAACCCTGCTGGTCAATGTGGTGACAAATGTAGCAGGCAGATCGCCCTCATATCCTCCTCATTGCCCTTGACCAAGCATTTCTCCTGGAGACTCATAGACAGATGCAGAAATAAGCTAAGATACCTTAATAAGAATGTTCTCTTCAGTGTTTTAATAAACAGCGGAATTTTTGAAATAATCTA
The DNA here is from genome assembly GCF_028538775.1 of Myotis yumanensis. Taxonomy (NCBI): domain Eukaryota; kingdom Metazoa; phylum Chordata; class Mammalia; order Chiroptera; family Vespertilionidae; genus Myotis; species Myotis yumanensis. Next base: position 45,826,755 of record NW_027223760.1, on the reverse strand, counting down.
CACTGCCCATGGTACATAAAATATGACACATCTGTGTAACAAAAAATGTGTGTAGCCATTACAAAATGCAATAGTTCTTATGGAGCTTAATTATTTTTGCATACAAAAAAGAAAGGAGGGTTAAACAGGAGCTGAACTTCTAGAAAATTCACCCAGGAGGAACAGACAGAACGGACTGCCGTGGAAAAGGAAGAAGTCCTTTCATATAAAAGTCACTCCTGAATGTACTATTCTAGTGATGTGTCAGCAGGACAGCTGTTAATGGACAGGAACCAGGTCATGGCCATCCCAGCTCAGTGGCATAGCAGTATCACCAAGGGGAAAAGCAATTCTCACTTTATTTTTTTCAGAAAAGTTCATAGAGGTATTACAGTAACTGAAATGAAAATGTATATGTCTAATAAAAGGCTAGCATTGAGTGGTGCCCATAACTTGTCATATAAATAATATAATTTACTACAGTAAGAGGTCTGTTGGAAATGTATTCAAACCAATGGCACCAGAAGAGAGAGCTTAGCAAAAACAATTTCTGCTTGCCTGCACACTGTATATTTGAAATTGGACATTTTTTTTCCTGCAAGTTTAAAATTACCAATTGATTCGGGGGGTGGGGTTGATTACAAAAGAAATTCAAATAAAGAATTTAAATTTCTGATGGAAATTTCCCCCAGAAAATAATGTGTCCACTTAATGACTCTACTTTATTTTATTTTTTATTTTAAAAATAATTTATTTCTCAATTACAGTTGGCATATAATATTATATTAATTTCAGGTGTACAATATAGTGATTAGACATATATGTAACTTATGAAGTGATCACCCCAATAAGTCTGCTACTACCCGTCTGACACCATACATAGTTATTATATTATTGGCTATATTCCCCATGCTGCACTTACATCCCTGTGAATGTTTTTTTATAACTGGCAATTTGTACAACTTAATCCCTTCACCTCACTTAATGATTTTAAAAGAGGAAGAGTAAAAGGAAATCTTTAAAGAAGCGGAATGAAAACATTCACATCCAAAAAACGTTTAACCAGATTTACATAATGTAATTTCTATCATTTAAATACCTTCAAAATTTAGTATATGTAGTTTTAAAGCTCAAAGAAATATGTAATGCAATATTTTCTTATTAAATGTTAAGAGAACTCATTCATTCATTCAATAAAAGTTTACGGAGTAGCTACTACGTGAGAGGCACTGGATACACGTAAGGGAACAAAAAGCACGAATAGCACAAATCCTTCCCTCGTGATGCTTACCTTCTGCTGGGAAAAGACAGTAAGTAGAAAGAAAAACAAACAAAAAAAAGGGTGTAACATATGTAATTTGTTAGAGTATAATAAGCACTAAGGAGCAGAAAAGACTTCCGCGCTTGGGGTTTCTCTTCCTTGCGGGATGTGACAAGGGAGCATTCAGCCAGATGGCCACAGGGTAACAGAGTCAGGCTTGCTAACACAAGGAGAGAGCTGCACAGAGATGGGGTGGGCGGGCGGTTTGCACAGAGCTTATGGAGCCCTGCCTCTCCTCTAGACTTCTAATTGTGTGAGATAATGCATTTCCTTTTCATTCAAACCAGGAGTGAAGGTCAGCTGTGACTTGAAGCCCAAAACATTCCGATACATAAATGGCACTGAGATTTCCTTATCCACCATTTGTGGACTTCAGAGATGGTTAAGATCACATGAACCAAACTCTGGAGCTTAGAAATGAAACAAGCATTTCTACCATCTCTTTTCAATGTGTGCAAGTAAAATAAGAACCTACGTCAGAAAATACAGAATTTTCTATCTAGGTTTTCTGAAAAGATAACTTAAGCTTTGTCCTTCATTTACGGAAGAGCACAGGGACTGGAAAGCTCCACTTCCTAACCCTGACACCGTGCGCTTTTCTCCCTCTGTTTTAGATGAACACGAGGTTGGCAGAAAGGGAACACTCACAGAATCTAGACCAAACGCCTCATTGTGTAAATTAAAACTTGAGATCCTGGAAAGTGAACCCCGCTGGCCAAGGACAGGGTTATTAAAAGCAGATTTCAAACTCACCTTTCCTTACCCCCAAACCTCACTACACTTCCACAGGCAGACTACCCCCAGGATCCAGTATTAACTCCCTATTACATTAGCAATTAAAGTGCTTTTCTAATTTTTCAAAATCTTCTGGCTGAACTGGCACAGACTGTGTTGGTCTCTTGCTCTGTAAACATGCCTGTTGCAAAGCCAAGGCACAATGGGAATTTTTTTTAAAACCTATTATTACCTTTTAAACTACAAAATTAAAACTTGGTAGTTTGATAACTCTGTGAAAATAGGATGAACACTCTTACCTTTTACTTACTAAAACTTTCAGATTGCTCTATCAGTAGAAGATTGGGGATGAGATATAGTTCTATATCTCTAAACTGTCCTATACATGACATAGTCCAAAGCTTCATTACTTGAGGCATAAATAGAATAAGAGTCATCCAGATTAGTTCCTGGCTATTGAATCCCCCTCTACAAGAATGTTCCTCCCTTTCATCAGGAAGTAAATTCTGGCTTCTAGATCAGAAATTTCTCAAGAGACTACTCCCACCTCTCTTAAGCACAAGGGAAGTTTCTTCATTCCCAGGGGACAGGGCTCCTACTTCAGGCAGCCTTGCCATAGGTCTGAGTCCAAAAGTCGCCCTGCCACCATCTAAACACTAAGAAGACAAGAGCCACAGTGGCTCTCACATCCAGGATGCTTTTCATTCATGAAAATGATTAGGTAGGTTGTGTTCCCTCTAAACCAGCCATGGGCAAACTACGGCCCGCGGGCCAGATCCGGCCCGTTTGAAATGAATAAAACTAAAAAAAAAAAAGACCGTACCCTTTTATGTAATGATGTTTACTTTGAATTTATATTAGTTCACACAAACACTCCATCCATGCTTTTGTTCCGGCCCTCCGGTCCAGTTTAAGAACCCATTGTGGCCCTCGAGTCAAAAAGTTTGCCCACCCCTGCAAACATTATGCTGCAAATCCAGAGCTGTACAGATAGCTCCCATACATACAAGGTCAACCTACTGAGATGGAGATTGTTAATACCCAGTGGCTTAAGACTATCACCATCGATTAACTCCTTCATATAAAATAATCAATGAATCAATTTTCTGATAACATTGCAAAATTAATCTTTCAAATTTGAAACTTGCATCTCACTGTGTGTGAGAAGTATAGATGACTTACGTTAAACTATAAGTATGTACTTTTTGAAGGAAAAAAAAGGACTGAAACTAAAGACCAGCAAGCCAAAATATTAGAGCTGAAAGGGAAATAGCATTATGTGGTGCCAATTTGGGGTCTATATCGAATTCATATAATCTCCAAGCCAACATCAATAGCTCCTGTTGTTATTGCAGATGTGAATTTAAGGACCAATTACAATTTCTCTCATTACCTACAACAAGCAAACTAAATAATTAACAACAGAAAAGTCCTTACAGTGCAATAATTATGTCTTGGTCCCAATAAGACCAAGTGAGAGAACAACCATCATAATCTCTCCAATGAAAGCAACACTAGCAACACGGCCACTGGTGTTCCTGTGCAAGATACCTGCACTACAACCCCGCAAATGCGTTAGCACTTCTCTTGTCAGACTCTCCTCCAATTCAGGCCCTAAGAGATGGATGAAGGAGGCTACAAAGCAGAGTTCCAGGCCCCAACCTTTACTTCTACTTAGAGGAGTGCTCAGCACTGAACCAGGCACTTGTTAGCTGTGCTGCCGACTCCTGCTACAAAGAGTGTCAACTGTGTGTGTGAGTGCATGTGTGTGCATGTGTGGATGCACACAGATGTGTGTGTTTTACTGTCAGATTGTGTCTCACACACTGGTTCTTTCCAGGGAAAGACGTGTTTTTTTGTTTGAAAAGCCTTTTCTAGCCATCTCTGCATTCTCCAATCTGAGCCACTTGCTTCTAACCCCCTTCCTTTCTGCCTTCACTTTCCCAAGCTGTGTTACCAAGTTATCTCCTGGCACACACTCTCACGGCTCTCTTTCTCACAGCTCACCATCAAGTAAGCATTTCCCACCTTACGCTGGCCTTTTTCAAACCCTTCCCAAGGCCTTCACGAGAGGATCATTAGACATGAAGAAAGAAAATGAAGTTAGATGCCTAACATTATTGCCAAAACATCAGATGACTGTTTCATGGGATCGAAATGGCACCCTGTGGGAAAATACATAAGTAAGGTGCTAAATTTGGCTACTGCATAACTAAGAATGAGCACTATAACAAGTCAAAGGAACACAGGGGGTCGGATGCATCTGATTTTTAAGCTGCAGCCTCCACTCTACTAGCTTGTGACCTCGCTTGGGAGCTTTCTCGTCTATAACCCGAGAATATCTACATCACAAGGCTACTATAAAGGGGAGCTGAGGACACATGAGACCCCTCACAGTGTCCAGCACAGAGGGGGCACTCATAAAATTTAGTTTCCTCCTTCCCATGAGCACATGTCTGAACTCCTAAGGATTTAAGAAGAACCTTTGATTAACCACAATGCATCTCCTCATCCTCCCGGGACTCTTGGTGCCACTGGGGAAAGCTGATAGCTGGGCATATACAATGAAAACACATCACTCCACCAGCGCTACTACAGGTAAAGTTCTGTAACACAGGCACCTAAGCAGCATGTTCAGTTACATAAAAAATTTAACAATAGTCTATTAATTTTTTTAAGAGAGTGGAAGGGAGAGAGACACATCCATGTGAGACACATTGACTGGTTGCTTCCCGCACATGCCCCGACCAGGGCCGGGGATCAAGCCTGCAACCAAGGTAAGTGCCCTTGCTGGAATTTGGACCCGGGACTGTTCAGTTCATGGCAGACACTCTATCCACTGAACCAACCTGGCCAGGGTACTCTATTAATTTTTAAATAATAGACTTTACTTTTAGAGCAGTTTTTAGGCTTATAAGAAATTGAACATAAAGTTCAAAGGGTTCCCATACACCAAATACCCTTTCTTCTCCCCTCCCCTTCCCACACTTTGTCCTACTATTAACATCTTTCTTTAGTGTGCTAATTTGTTTACAATAGACGAATTACTACTGATCACTGTTTTAATTAAAGCCCATCGGTCACTCTTTGTGTTGAAATTCTATGGGTTATGACTAATGTATCCACCATGACAGTATCACACCAGAAGTTTCACTATGCCAAAACATTTGTAACAATTTGAAGAGGTAAAAAGCAAAAAGATCCCTTATAATCTCAGCTGGCAGATAAATGCGATTTGGGGCCTTTCCACCTTTTTTTTCTCCTATACATATGGCATCATATACAAATGTAGTTGTATATGTATGTGTGTGTGTACTTTCATATCTTCTCTTTATTTGCTTGCATTTTAATTTAAATAGACATAGTGTCAATGAAAAAGTAGAGACATCCCTCAGAAATTCTACAAATGCAGCATTGGTTAAACCTCTCCATGGAGACCAGTGTATACTCTTCAGTATATGAGAATCCATTTGTTCAGTGGTCTGACTCAGTTTGAATTGATACAGCTCTTCAGAGCTTCTACCTTGTCCTACCTTGAACTCAGGCCACAAACTTCCCTTTTGCTTTGAACTCCCCACCCAGCAGCCCTGCCCAGTTAAAGCAAGGGATGGAGGGACCACAGACAGGAAATTATGTTAACTCCTGTTCTCATGCCTACTTAGGTCTTAATACATCTAAAGGGGTTTTATCATTATTTTTAGGAGAATGTCCTGTTCTGGTAGTTCTGTTGGATGCTTCTGGCAAATCACTAAGGCTTTAAAGAAAACTAAAAGCCTTCTGATATTTTTGTTTTTAAGGGTTATGAACTTTCCAAACTTTATTATTCAAATGACAAGTAGGAATTGAGCTCTGGTCATCCCTTGGTTCTTTTTTTATTTTAATATAATTTTAATTGATTTCTGAGAGGAAGGGAGAGGGAGAGGGAGAATGAGAGGGAGAGGGAGAATGAGAGGAAGAGGGAGAGGGAGAGGGAGAGGGAGAGGGAGAGGGAGAGGGAGAATGAGAGGAAGAGGGAGAGGGAGAGGGAGAGGGAGAGGGAAAGGGAGAGGGAGAGGGAGAGAAACATCAGTGATGAGAGAGAATAATTGATCAGCTGCCTCCTACATGCCTCCCACTGGGGGATTGAGCCCATACCCGGGAATTTGCCCTTGAATGGAATTGGACCCAGGACCCTTCAGTCCACAGGCTGACGCTCTACCCACGAAGCCAAACCAGCTAGTCATCCCTTGGTTCTTAAAAATCACTCTAACAATTTCCCCAGTGGGGATAACTATGCAGCTATCTATTGCACTAATTTAAAATAAATCAGAACTTTGGAAGGAAGATAGGGAGTTCCCAGGCTAGGAAAGATAGGAGGAAAGAATATCTTGGTTTGAGGGTGATGGCTTCCAGTGACAGTGACAAGATAATAAGACAGCCGGTCCCTTCTTAGACAGAAAGTTGATATAGCCTGTCCTCAGAAGCAATTTACCTCAAGCCTCTGATCCGTCTATCCCAACATTTAAATGACAGCTTAACTCTCACCCTTCATTCTTTAATATCTTTCCAAATGTCTACGAAGTCAGCATACAGTACATGCTGGCTTCACTGAACCAAATATCCTGTGTGTCAGAACAGAAAGGAGGAATGAAGAACACCAAAATGCTAAGAAACAATTCCAAATAGGGGAAGAATTCACTATTCACAAGCGCTCGATAATGCATTCCACTTTGATTCTGAATGAAAACCATGCATAAAGCTCTGTAATAAATTACATTTCACTGAAACCAGTGGTTTATACTAGATTAGTGAATGTAAACACAGCATTTGGTGAAGCCATTTGGAAGAAGTCTGAAAGATGACCAGGAAATACAAGTATTTGTTTCTCACATGAAATAGGTGATTTCTACAAGACTTTCCTAAAACTCCTGAGGCACAAATGTGCCATTGGTTTCTGTATCTTGAGAAACACATCACAGCAGGTAGAAACCATTAAGGTGCATATTCTAGGGGAAAGAACAGATGGAGAGGAAGTAAGCAAATGGGCTTCCCTTTATCACTAGAAAGCTGCCTTGCTGTGGATTCCAACACAGTGGAACAGTGGGACTGTTCGTTACTGGCTAATGAACTTCTTTCTAGGGAGTCAAGGGCATAAGCATAGAGGGGGAAAGCACAGGATTAGAGCTCTGGAGACCAAGCTGTAGTCTCAGTTCTACACTATTAGCTGTGCAACCCTGGCTAAGTCAATTCACCTCTGGGAATTGCTTAATTTTTTTCCTTACCTCTTAAATAAATGGATGGACCAGATCTCAACCTTCTCTCACTCTAGCTTTCTAGAAAACATTCTTACTTAAACACCAGCACATCTGCTGCAGCCAAAATGATTGTGGTGAGTGTATGTCCCACAATTTCTACTATGGAAACAATAGTCAGACCATACATGTTTGTTAAAACAACACAAGCTTTCCCCTTCACAACTCATACACAACCCACCCCAGGCTTGACAATCATTACACTAAGAGATGCTCAATGTGACTTCTGACACTAATGTTTCCAGACTCTAAAAATCTAAGTTCATACTACAAAACCCAGGCACATCTTCTGAACAGAGATGGTGTCCACAAGTCCCTCTGAATCTGTCTGCCCACCTGCCCTGACAAGGACGAGCAGGATCTAATAAAAATAATAAAAGTTAAAGAAGAAGGACAGCACTTTGGGCTCCTAAATCCATCTCTGATGCTCTGGCTGTGCATCTCTGGGCCCAACATGTCTTTCTTCCCCAGAGATGACACATCCAGCTTTTGACAGAGGCCACAAAAAAGACAGAGCGTGATGGGAGAGTGGCCGCTGACCCATCTCTAGCTCCCTCTATGTAATCTGTGATAACTCTGATATCATGTTCTAAGCTTGTCATTCTGCATTCTAGAATTTTATTTCATTTGTAAATATTACTCAAAAATATTTTTCAGAAGTGTACCACATCCAAAAGCAACTCTCCATGGCATAAAAACTTCCTCTCACATAATCCTGGCAGGTGATCACAGTGCCCAGGAAGAGTCACTGCTCTACAATCTATAGGACTAAGGAAAATGGCTCCATTATTTCATTCAATTCAAGAATTGAGTCTTAATCTGGAAACCATAGGAAAGCACCAGGTGTCCAAGAAACCCCTGAAGAGTATGCTCATTTTTGTGACTTTGTATTGATAGGGGAGAGTTGGTTGCTGACATCAGATTTCAAGAGTGTATAACCCAAAAGATGTGATCCAATAAAGGTAATAAAATATAAATAAATAGATAGATAAGCAAATAAATAAATAAAATAAATCTTTCCATACCAGTCAGATTATCGGGTACTTTTCTACCCAAACTCTCTAACACAAGAATAAATCAAGGACACGCAACTCTATGCTGTTTCAACTAGACTCCCCTCCATTCTGATCAACCAAAAAAACAAAATATCAACTTAATCACATTACCTAATTGTGCTGTTCATGTTTTGTTTTTTTCATTTTCTAACTAGATACAAGCATCTTTTTTATTAATGTATTGGGGTGACATTGGTTAATAAAATTATATAGGTTTCAAATGTACATTTCTATGATACATCACCTGTATGTTACATTGTGTGCCCACCATCCAAAGTCAGATTTCTGCCATCACCATATATTTGACCCCCTTTATATAACAAGCCTGCTCTTCCTGGGATGATAACTAAATCACTCTGGATTACAAGAACTCTAGGAACATGTAGTTTTAAATAGAGACATAAGGGTCAAATCAAACCCACAGCATTAAAACCTCTGAGGATAAGTTTAGAAATCAATGTGCAATCATTTGGATATAGTTCAATATTTACATGATATAGTGTTTATCATGTTTAAGACAGTTTGACATATTGACACTATGCATGTAAGTTCCAATTTAATTTATTTAAAATTGTCACTTTCAAATGGAAATGTATAAGAGAATTTTACTAGGTTCTCACCAGCACTAGAATTCTTAAAACAAACTATATTTATAAATTTTGTTTTATTAGATTTACAAGAATAGTTTAAGTACTTGGAGAAGTGCTGGTAGTTAGATCAAGGCTTTTGAATGCTAGAAAGAAGCAAATATATTCAATTTATAAATGCAGTTTAAAAGTGTTTATGGGAATTTAATTAACTAGGACTCTGATTGAGACTGATTAAGACTGTTTATTGGTACTCCTCTTGATCATTTTAAACTGCAACCATGCAGGGGAAAACATCCTTCCAGCTTTCCTACCCCTATTCCCACCCCACTAACCCACTGGCAGGAAACAGTCGTGTTTGCAAACCTTTGCTAGACCCATACAACCTTTCTCTCTCCCAACTTCCCACCTCCCATACCCACAGGAATGGTTTTTAATATATCTTTATTTATTTCAGAGAGGAAGGGGTAGGGAGAGAAAGAGAGAAACATCAATGAGAGAGAATCATTGATCGGCTGCCTCCTGCACACCCTACACAGGAGATGGAACCCACAACCCGGGCATGTGCCCTGACCTGGAATCGAATCATGACCTGCTGTTTCATAGGTCCACACTCAACCACTGAGCCACGCCAACCAGGCAGGAATGGTTTACCTTGATCCTCACCTATAAACTCAGTGTGCATTCATTCTCTAGCAAAGTACCCAAAGGAGTTGAAAACTATGCACAAAATCCTGCACAAGAATGTGTATAGCAGCTTTATTCATAGTTGCCAGAAGTTGGAAGCAAGCAAGATGTTCTTCAGTCAGTGAGTGGATCACTAAACAGTGTTACATCCATACAATGGAATATTATTCAGTGCTAAAAGGAAATGAGCTATCAAGTCCTGAAAAGACCAGGAGAAACCTTAAATGCATATTAGCAAGTGAAAAAATGCCAATCTGAAAAAGGCTACATATTCTATGGTTACAATTAAATAACAATCGGGAAAAGGCAAAACTATAGAGACAGTAAAGATCCATTGCTGTCAGGAGTTGGGACAAGGAGTAAAGGGGCGGGGCAGGGGGGAGATGACCATGAGGAGCACAGAAATTTTTAAGTAAAACTATTCTGTATGAGACTATAATGGTGGGTACATGTCATGATACATTTGTCAAAACTGACAACACAGAGTGAATCCTAATCCTAATGTGAGATATGGGCTGTTGTTAATAATAATGTATTAGTATTTGTTCATCAATTATAACAAACTAGTAGCCCGGTGCACAAAAATTTGTGCTCTCGGGGTGGGGGGGGGGGGGGGGGAGGGACCCTCAGTCATTAAACATTTATCGGCACAACACTGACCACATTGGTGGTGGTGGTGGTCTTGTCAGAATGTGTTATATTATGCAGATGAAAATCTATTTAAACAGATTTGATGTAGATATTTTCAAAGATGGAAGAATTGTCCCTGTCAACTATTTTAGTTGATTCATATCTTCACTAATTGTCATCATTGCAAAGTTTTCAGTCCCCATATGGATTGCTGGATATAATAGGTGATGCGCTGTCCCTGTCCTTTGTAACCTTTGTTACCTTAAGGACTCTAGTTTTCCACTTATATGTTTAAGTACCAACCTTACCGGCTTAAAAATGTAAGCTTTTAATACTGCTCTCTCTGTTCCGTATCCTTCCGATGAAAAGTGGAGTTGGGTTGCACCACAGGAGAGAAATTCAGAAGGGGAATATTGAAGTAATGACTGCAGTAGAAGAGGGAACCTATTTCCCTGGCCACAGGTGCTGGCGCCCTGACCACAGGGCTGGCAGCTTCTCCGGGTGGCTGCAGCCTGGGACCTCGGGCGGGTGGCTTGTCCGTCTCCTGGGCTACAGCCAGCCGCAGGCGCTTGTGCCTGGACCAAAGGTGGGTGGCTTCTTCTTCTGGTGGCTTCTTCTTCTTCTGTGCTTCCAGGGAGGGCAGTCAGTTATGTGTATATATGTGTGCATGCAAACATAGGCGTGTACACGTGTGTATGTGGAAATCTGCTGGGCAAGTCAAACCACAGAAGAGTTGCCCCCTATCTCTTGAATCTTCCAGAGATATCCCCCACTTTTTTATCCTATCACTATTGGAGAGTCAGTATTTGCAGCCAGCCAGCCAGTAACTCTCTCAGTATCTATTTCTGACTTCTTCTTTCCCTGTCTGTCTTCCAACCCCTAATCATATTTCCACCTCGGTGCATCATATTTACTCCCAATATGCTGTATAGAGAAGGAGTCAGGATGCTGTCTTCTCATGAATAGTACTCAGTAACAAACCAATTGCATTTTAGTTGGGCAATGCCCCTACCCACCCTTCAAATCCCTTCCACCATGCATTTCTGTTTCCCTTTTTGTTTGTTGGATTGTTCTGCTGCTCCTTCTTCTCAACCCACCACCCTTGGATCGTAATGTAAAATTCTTTTACCATGTCAAGAAATTATTAAAAATACAGGTACTTTAAAAAAAAAAATACAGGTACTTCTCCGATCACCGGCAGGAGGGGGAGGGGGGGAGGTAGCGTGTGCAGGGAAGAGGCGGCTGTTGGCCGCCCAAGATCTATGTGGCAGCACGTAGAGGCCAGGACCCGGTCTCACGGGTTTTACCCACGCAGTTTGAAAGGTGCTCACAATGTACATGGCGGCCAGGACCCAGTCTCATGGGGTTTGTAGTTTGAAAGGTGCTCGCGATCTACGTGGCTGCCAGGACCCAGTCTCATGGGGTTTGCAGTTTGAAAGGTGCTCCTGATCTACGTGGCGGCCAGGACCCAGCCTCAGGGGGTTTTACCCACACAGTTTGAAAGGTGCTTGCGATCTACGTAGGGGTCAGGGGTGCCTCTTCCCTGCCCCACCCGGCTTCTCCAATCACCAATCACCGGTGGGGGGGGGGGGGGGGAGGGCAGGGAAGAGGCGGCCACTGGTGATTGGCTTCTCCAATCACGGCTGGAGGGGCGGGGCAATGGCGGCCCGGTTCTCCGATCACGGCTGGGGCGTGGGGCAAAGGTGCCTTTGCCCTGCCCCCCGGCTCTTGCCTGTCGCCTGGGTTCCCGATCACCATCAGCAGCAGGCAGCTTCTTCTGTCCTTCCCCTTTTGCCTCCCAGCATTGCGCCTACATATGCAAATTAACCACCATCTTTGTTGGTGGTTAACCGCCATCTTTGTTGACAGTTAATTTGCATATCGCCCTGATTAGCCAATGGGAAGTGTAGCGAAGGTACAGTCAATTACCATGTTTGTCTCTTATTAGATAGGATACCGTGCCAAGGGAAAAAGGGTACATGTGAACTCTCTATATTTTCTCTCGATTTTTCTACAGGCTAAAAATATTATTAAAAAACAAAGTATATTGATTTTTTTAAAAAAAAAACAACACACATATTCAATTGAGTATTCAAGTTTAGATAAAAATAATTTTAATAATAATAAATTTAAAACTTATAAAGTAAGGATTTTTTTTTTTAACCTTTCCCAATCTTGCCTTCCAACCAGAACTGGCACCTCCACAGAGATAGCCAACAGTGGCCGAAGGTAATGAGTTCATGAAAAAGGAAATAGAGAAATCAATGCTTCATTCAACATTTCAGTCAAACGAGGGGACAAATAGCCTGGAAAGCTTTTGGGTTGTGAAATTATAGCATTTAAGAGCTTGCAATTTTACATACAATTCACCCCAACAGCTGGAATTAATCGGCATCCTTGCTCAGTTTCTCTGAGAAGAACTCTTCTAAGATAGCTATAATTGCAAAAGCAATTTCTTGAAATTTCTATCCGGATGACCAATCAAGACTTGAACTTAAAGAATAAAACTGCTAGGAGTTTTGACTAACAAAAGCATAACTACTACATTCTGAGTGGTCATTTTTATGTTAATCTACTCTCATAGGATCCTTTCCAAAACATGAGTAATGAAATTTTTAAGCAGTGATAAATTTCTGATGCAAGAATTTTATCAAGCAGAATAAGTCCTATTGTCAAGAATTTATTAACAACAATTCACACATTTTCCCAAGTCCCTAACATTAAAGTCTATACAATATGAAAAATTCTGTTAGTAAGAACTATATTTGCTATAATTTGCATACCAAGCAATCTTTTTTTTAAAAGTTGTAAAAAAAAAAAAACCTGATAAAAAACAACAATCATGTCTTCACTACCTACACAACAGCAAGAAAACTTCTAAGCCTTCTTCTGAATAGTTTTGCCAAAATGCAGGCATGCACACACAGGCACATGTTTTTTGTTTTGTTTTGTTGAGAAAATCAAAACCGAGAACCACACAAAGGATGAAGTTGCTCACTCTGACAAGTCATGAAGCCTTGCTTTCTTCTAGCCTCTCAGAAACACCAACTTAGTTTTAAGATGTGGGATAAGATCGGGAGTTCATCCAAAAAGATGTTCTTTTTTTTTTTTTTTTTTTTTTTTTGCTGGAGTTTTGAAATATGAAGACTAACCAGTGCATATTTAAAGTTTGGGAAAATGGCTAAAATGGCATGCGCTTGAGGAACAGGGCTAATTCTTGAGTAATTTTATGATCATCGGTTTCATCTCCTAATGACACTTTATTCAGCACTTCCATTTGGGAAGCTTCTGTCACCCCTCAGCAGTACCCAGTCAAATGTCAGCGTGGGCTCTACGCTGGAAGTAGTCCCTCTATACCCACTCGGTGCCTGAGAAGTCCGAGTCCCAGTTAGAGTTAAATGCAAAATCCTGTTGGTACAATTCATTAAAATACCATTTGCCTATAATAGCTAATATAAAATTAAATTAAAAATAAATTAAATTAAAATAATCATTTCCAAGTTACCAGTTTGTACACACATGTCTTCACTACTTATACCACAGCAAGAAAGGCAGAGGCAATGACTACTGAACCTCTGAAACAAATGTTTCCTAGCTCTGAATTAGTCCCTCTAAGAGTACTTGAATTTAATTTTTAGATATAATTATGCTGTGGTTTTAGTGGTTTTTGTAAAGTATTTCACTTAAAGGGATGATTTGCAAATGACTAAAATATTGCCATTATCTCTCATTTATACAAAAATGTTCCTGGCGTGCCCTAGGAACCCTTCATACATCTCAGTCGCTGAATTGGAGGCATCCTCCGTTAAATTAGCAAGCTCCGGCCCAAGTCAGATGCTCACTTACATAGTAAACACAATCAGACCTGCAGATGGCTGCATTTCAGGCTGTGAATCAGAGTACAGAGTATAGAAGCACAGTCTCTATCTCCCAGCAACACCATGAAACTCAAGTCACTTTAGCTAAGTACATAAACTTCAGTTATGTCCATAATCCTACTTTTTATGAATAGGCCTCAAGTGATTCAGATGCTCATTTGGCCAAGAATCTTGAATTGAAGCCAAAATTCCCGCAATGTAGGCTGTTCAACTACAGGTAACCTTTCATGATTTCCTGAGGAGAATTTAATTGCTTGTTTGAGCCAAAAAGGGCATAAACTGCAAATCTACCAAAACAACTTAATCAGTAAATATCTGAAATATTGCCAGCAAAGGACAGTTCAATCTTTGTGGCCATCTGACGCAAAGCATTACTGTCTATTTTAAATTATTATTATTGCTGTGATTATATCATCAACACCATGTTACTATCATTACATTATTATCATCATTACCATGTCTATTACTTATACTATTAACAAAAAATAACTTATTCTATAGCACTTGAGAACCTCATAAACCCAGGAGATGGTGATAGTAGCCATATAGAGCAAAATGGCAAAGTACATTATTTCTTGACTCTTTTTAAAGATACAGACACTCAGCTTGGTTGAATAACTTCTCCATGGACACACAGCAGCTAACAAGTGGCAGGGGGTTGAAAACAGTTCTTCTCCACATTCACATTCTTTCCGCTACACCAGTCTACCGTTTATGAGTTACTATTCTGCTGGGATTTATGAGGACAAAGGTAGGATTATTGATTACCCAATTGAATCACGGCTCCTCTAAGAGCAACTGATTCCAAAACAATTTTAATAATGTCCCCTACAAACATCGTGTTCACTCTTAGGATGATGCAGCCACACTCCTTCACTAAGGCTTGGGGTTTTTCTCACCTATAAAATAAAGAATCCCAGGAGCTACACCTACAGGATAGCTCTGTGGATTCGATGAGATAATACATACAAAGCAGGAACTCAAGTGCTCAACTCAAGAGTCCATAAAGAATCAGCGTTGTCTGTCATTGTGATTCATTTTCAAAAACACAGCTCTAGGCACACCTACCACTGTTACCATAAGCCTTTCCTGACAAACCCCATCTCACAAGAACCTTCAGTTACTTTGAATGCCCTTTGCATTTATGAAAGATTTTGTACTACTTGCTAATATATGACCATAAAATTGTTGTTCAGTTCTTTCCCATAATTCTGTGCTATTTGTTTGAAGAGGAAGGATTGCTTCTTTCTATTTATTTGTATTTCCCAAACATGCTGGAAGCACTTACTATGTGATATCTGTACTGAAATACTGTGCATTCAAAATAACCTTTAACGTAATGGGATCATTGGTCCAGGGCATTCAAAATCTGGAAATGTATATCCTCTCTGTTCCAGCCCGACGTCACCACAACAGTAACCACTGCAGCCTTCATAGGCAATAATATTGTAATAACTATGCAAGTTGATATATGGGCACTAGACTTATCAGGGCAATCACTTGATGAAGCAGACAGAGAGGTTCCTACACAAGAAACTGAAATGTTGAATGTGACTATAGTGGAGCCGCCCTCTTCAGTGACAACATACCCATCCCTTGGCTGCTGCTCCACAGCTGTGTCCTGTTTTGAAAAGAGCCCTTGGTGGTAGGGAACGCCTTCCCCAAGTCCATGCCTCCTCTCTGGGGGTTGACTTGCTCAGAGCCATTTGAGGAGGCAGAAAGGACTGACACGGTGGTTACAGAGCAAAGGGTAGCCTTGCGGAAGAGTAGGGGGTCTTTGAAATGGGTCACATCAGTGGCCTCGAGAGAGACTAAGGGGGCATAAGGGTCTGACCCTTTGCCTTCATTTGCAACTATGAAAGCCCATTCCAGCTCTAGAAGGCTCTGCAGGATTAGCTGGGGCTTCAGGTACAATTTCATTGCAGGTCCACATCTCTTTCTGCCCAATCCTGCCTTCCTCACTTCCCAGAAGGTTTATCTCCTGAAGCACCACTCCCCTCCCCAGTAAACCTGCCTGCAAGTCTGCCTCCAAGTCTGTTTCCAGAGAACCCAACCTAAAATTGTGCTTACTGAGGACTTTGAAAGGAGGAACAGTGAATTAGAGGGACTCAGAAAGGACATCATTTCAGGCACTTTCACCACTTTATACCTGGACAGGAAAACAGCAATAAAGAGGAAGAGCAAAGGGACAAAAGTGGTGGCCATTCTGATGAAAACTCGACAATGTTGACAAATTACTCATGAGGAGACAGAAGAGTCTAACATAACATGACCCCAGCACAAAAAAAAACTGATTTCTTAATGTTGACCTCCAATGCAATGGGATCACTGGTCCAGGGAATTCAAAATAGAATGTAGTTTGTTCATGTTGAGTTGCAGATACCTTCAATAAGAGTTATATTAAGGTGACTGAATTTGGGGGCTAAAATAGTCAAGGCTAGAGATGTGAATTGGGAAAACAGCACAGAGAGCTGACAGCTAATACATCAGGGTAGATGAACTTGGGTGAGGAAGTAAAGAGAGCCAAGTCCATGGGTGAGCGAAGAAAATAGAAAGAGGAGGAAACAGAAGAGAGGGGACTTCAAAATGCCAGATTTAACAAATAAAAATACAATACAGGCCAGTTAAATATGGCAGTGGGTCATACATTTCTTCAGTGGCAGCAGCACAGTGTCAAATTACAAAATACAGTTAAGGATGACCAAGGATTTGAAAAGGTGATTGATTGGTTTTTGCTAAGTGAAAGTCACTAGTTATCTTTAAGGGAAAACATTCTAGTTTTTACTTGAAAAATTCTATACAACATTAATTGATTCCTATGTGTCAGTTACTGTGTTGGCTTTCTTAATTGAGTTCTAATCAAATTATTCTTTTACCAACATTATCTCAAAGGAGGGAATTTCATTGCCCCTTAAGAGAAAGGGCAAATGTTAGGCATTAGAAGTCCTCCTCTGCCTACTGAGGGAAGGTTACTATTCCTCAAAAGACTGGCTGTCTACATTAATATTATAAATGGCTATTCAAAACCTTGAAGAAATGTCTTCTTTCTTCTCTGAGGGTCACAAATAGCTTAGGGTAATTCCATGAACTCAGGGGGCCCACAGCAATTAAAAAGATGACAGTTTCCTACATGTTTATTTCTATGAAATTTTTTTTTAAAATCACACCCATCAGGGAAATGAATCACACTTATTAAACATGAGTTATCTAAAATGAGATTTTAATTTGCAGGGGTGCATTGATGTATCTATTCACGTGCATGCATGCAGAAAGGACTGGATCCTGGAAATGTCGGCCTTAAAGAAAGCCTGCTAGATATCCTCTGGGTCACATATACAGAACTAATCACTTCTGTTTCTTCCTTGTAAACAAAAAATAAATAAACATAAGAAAAGTCTATAGGCTTGAAAATCTGAGCTCTTGACGATCATCTCAAATTTGCTTTTGCATTATACTCCATCTCTGAAGCATAAAGGCCATGCACTGCCCTCCAACGAAACATAAAGCTCTCACTAAAAACTCCATGCACATGCCAGAGCAATACATCACCATACTTAAGAATTTTCTTAGATGCTTTATGTAGCCCAAAAGCAATATACAGCTTCATCAAATCAATGAAATAATATACCCATATATTACTTTGGTCATATTTTTGCTCCAAGTACCATAGTATATATAATAAAAAGGCAGCATATGAAAAGTGTGGGTAACAAATTATATACATACAAAAAATATTGATTATTTGCTCTTGGTGGGTTTTAAGATTTTGTTTTACTCAAAACCTTTTAGATTGATGAAGGTTTTACTGAAGCCATGAAACAGGACTTGCCTATTAAACATTGCAGGTAATTTTCTGTCTCATGCATAAAATTCAGAGTTGAGGAAATATATTCCTAACAAACCAAATTTACTATCATTGGCTTGCTTAGAATAATTTTATTACTTTATTTGTAATGGTTTAGTAAATCTGAAATTATAATAGGATCCGCTTAATGGCAATATGTGCAACAATCCTCTGCAATGATGTACTACTGAGCTAAGGTCTCTGGAAATATATGTGTCTAGAAGTATACTTTTTCAAGCTGTAGCTGAGCTACTAGAGTTCCCCAATTTTGAACATTTTCAAGCATTCATTTGAAAATGAAATTATGTAATAAGCATTTGTACTTCCATGTTTTCCCATTTTCAGTTTGATTTTGTTCCCCTGATAGAGCAACACTTCAAAAATACTGGGTTTTTGCAGTAATTATTCCACCATGTGTGGTATCAGCAAGTTCTGCTATATTAATCACCTTATGAAATAGCAGGGTGTCTAGTATCTGTTAATTTCTGTTCCAAAGATTTCACTGGTTATGGAGAAATCCCTGCCAGGCAAGTTTTGATTGTTTTCTAATACACTCATGATTCTGCTAGAGAGGACTGCATGTGTTAGGCTATGAGAGGAAATCTGGAGCAAGAGTGGAGGAAGGGTCCGTGGCTCTGGGCCAATCAAGTAGTAAATCACTGAGGGGTAAGTCTCACCCTCTCTGACCCTGCCTCTGGGAAGCAGCATGTCCTAGGGGTAAGAGCTGTGCTGTAGAGTCAACTGGACCTAGGTTTGAATCTATCTGGTGGCCAATCCTGTGGGTTTACCATCTGCTGGATGGAATGGGTAGGTGAGGGACTTACTGGTTCCCTTTACCCCCATCAACCATCTGCAACATTCCAAACGTATGAGCATAATAGGAGAAGATCCACACCAACCCTGGAAGTCCCTGAGAGTGTAGAAATGTATCTCTTCCCACAAGGCTTACAATTAAAGGCATTTAGAAAGCAACGTCACAGACAGCTATTTGTGAAATGTCTATGATGCATTTAGAACTTTTAAAAAATGTTCTGCAGGTCATCTTAAATAAACAAAGAGAACCATGGAAACTGCCTCAAATCTGGCAAAAAAAAAAAGATGATGCCCCTACAGAAAAATGTATCCTGGTCTTCATCAAAAAAATGTGATAATCATAAGTACTTCTGTGAAACCAAGTTGTCATCATTAAAACTGCCCCTGCCGGTTCCCACCCACATGAGCCCTAAACTTCAGGACAGAAGGCAGGAGTGTGGGCTCACAGATGACAGAACCACTGCCAAGTTCCTGCTTATTATTTCCTTTAATTCTTTTACTTGGGTCCTGTTCAAATTGTTAGGGCTTTTTTTTTTCTTTTTCTTTTTTTTTTTTTTTTTTTTTGTGCTATTATCAGTTCAATTCTTAGGAGTATACTGCTCAGGGACGTGACTGAGATGGCACATGTCCAAAAAACATAAATGTCCTACACTAACTTTCCTTTAACTTTCTACTTCTAAACTTTTCTCGTGATAAACTATACAGTGCATTTTCTCCACATATGGTATTAATTTGCTTTTTACAAAATTGAAATGGGAATTACTTGATGGTCTTTTGAAGAGTTCCACCACATTCCAAAATGTCAGAGGAAAATGAGAAATACAGAGAAACCTAAATGACGTATCTTTTTGGCACATCCACCAAGATGAGATACGTTCTGTGGTGAGAGCTGCATTCTAAAGATGTGATTCATGCCAGATCTCTAACCATCTTCGCTATCGTAAAGACTCCCACAACTTTCACTCCAGGCCTGAGCTCTCCTGATCTTGGTAGTTCAAATGGCCTACTCAACTCTCTAGGTCTTAGTCTTTTATTTGTAAAATGAAGAAACCAGATGACACAATCACTAAAGTTTCTCTCAGCTAAAAATCCTGATCCAGTGATTTGTACTGGGATATATGGATATCGCTGCAAAGTAATCATATGAAACATCTATTCAAACATGGACCCTAAAACTACTGCTACTCCTGGCTTCCTTGTTTCTCTAAATGGTTCTATCAACCTCAAAGTCACCCTTGCTTAAGACACCCTTGTTTAAGACACTCAGCTCCTCACTAATCCCCCTTGACCAGACACATTCTTCTTTTTCAGCATCTTGTTCTGTCTCCTCTTTCCCAGTCTTCAGGACATTCTTTCAGAGATCTGTGGTCTCTTGGTTTTTTCCTCACCAATTATCCCAGACGCCCTGCCACATTAACAATCCAGCATCAACAATGAAACTCCTGCTACAGGAACAAATGTGAGAGTAATTAAAAAAAAAATAACAGTGAACACAAGAACATCTAGAGCAGTGGTTCCCAACGTGGAGCACATGCCCCACAGGAGAATTTTATTTTTGAGGGGGGCAATTTGAGAATGAGTTATTAACAGTGAATTTTTTGCATTTCTTATGGTTCTATATACATATATAAGTATATATTGTGACATATTTATGCATTTCAGCTCTCTATTACATGTTTTGAAACTTTATTTGCTATTTTTTCATATTACTTCATATTATTTTTTAACAATTTTATAGTGATTTCTTCCTCAGTACTTCAACTGTCCTTTCATTCTTTTATTTTTCTCTTTAATGGATACCATGTTCTTTGGAAGCTTGTTTAGACCAAGTTAATGGCCTTTAAGGCTTCCTCCAGGTGGATAGGAGTTCACTTTTTGAATAATAAGAATTATATGTTACAGGGGAGGCATCAGGATTTTAGAGATGCTTAGGTGGGGCATGGCCAAAAAAGGTTGGGAACCACTGATCTAGAGTTTTCAACAGAAAACATTAAGCAGCAACCAATACATTCGCCATCAAGAGCTTTAATTGCTCTTTGCCAGTCAAACTGGTGATGGGGCTGCGGGGGAGGTTGAGGGGGGAAGAGGAAGTGATAGTTCCTACCTTAGCCAGCTTCCCTAGCAGGCAAGCCTTTCCCTGGTCATTTCCCTGTATGAATCCTAGCTATCTGTTATGGTCTGAATGTTTGTGCAAATCTCTACCCCCCACCAGCCCAAATTCACATGTTGTTATTCTAACTCCCAAAGGTGATGGTATTAGTAGTTGGGGCCTTGGGGAAGCCATTAGGTCATGAGGGTGTTACCCTCAAGAATGGGATTAATGATCTTTAAAAAGTTCCCACAGAGCCCTGGCCTGTGTGATCAGCAGTTAGACCATTGGCATGCCACCATTGGCATGTGTACCAAAGGCTCACACATTGGATTCCTGGTCAAGGGCATGTACCTGGGTTGTGGTTCACTCCATGCCCACAGTTCAGTGCATGGAAGCTGCCTCTACTCCTTGTTCTTTCCCTCCTGAAATGAATGTATGCCAATAGATTGTATTTTTATAAAGCAACTTGTAATAGCTATGATCATTTATATCATGATAAGCAATTTATACATTGATTATGAATTCCCATCACTTTTCTAAATTAGTCAAGAAATTTTGAAGGGAAAAGGTGTCATCTTTGGAACAAACACCTCAGTTAAAAGACCCCAGTTAAAATCCTAACTTAGCTGTTTACTAGCAAATTGTTTGAAATAACACAATTTATCTCTAGGCCTCAATTCCTCATCTATAATTTCAAGATGTAGATGCCTATATTTACCATAGGATTATTGTCGGAATTAAATGAGAGAACCTCTTTAAAAGGTTAGCACAGAAGATATCAAAAAAGACCATGAAGATTTTTAGCCACTTATAAATGCCTTCAGATAGAGCTAGTTACATAATCCTTCTTAAAATGTTTTAAATATAAATGTATCATAGTTCAATTTATATATTTCCAAAAAAACATTTATATTTCCAAATATAAGAGAACAAAATGTAATATAATTTTTTTACAAATTTAAAGCAGACAAGTAAAAGTTACTTGATCTTAAAAACTCTAACTTTTAAAATTAGACATAAAAAGAAAACATGATTTTCATAGTTTTTGAAGTCACATATCTAACAGCTTGCAAATTTTTTGTTGATATCAATTGGCAGACACCCATCAAATTACTCAGACTTACAAAGAGTAACAATTTTATCAATTTTCATAAACTTACTTCGAATCAAAGTCTAGACGCATGGATTTTTACCTTCCATTTACAAAATTTTTGTCTGTCAATTGCCAAATGCTCAGAAGCGACTCATGTTCATTTTTGCAGTGACAGACACAAAGGGTTATTAGAGAGTTTAAAAGAAATATTTTAAACACAGTAAATGTACATCGCATTATAGCATGTGTGTATGAAGAATACCAATGATACGATTATACATCTTTATCTCTGTAAAAATTCATGCTGGTACTATTATTTTAATCATGAAGCTCTAAGATCAGATAGTCTAACCCTTTCATTTGATAGATAAGGAAACTGAAGAAAAATACCTTAAGTTACTCACTCATAATCACATACTTAGTAGCACAGTTTCTAACAAGAGTCAAAATTTTTTGACTTGTTGTATGATGCTTTCCCAACTTCACTTTTCTGCTTCTTAGCAGCATTAAAAAATATCTATGTACAACTTTGCTCATATAGGTTCCTACTATATGCAGTGTAATAGAATAAAAAGAAATGACTTGGAGTTTATTGACTCACTTATTCATTGACTCACATATCAATATGTGTTGAATGGCTACCATGTGTGAGTCACTGATCTGGGCACAGATAGAAGACCCAAGCTGACTCTGTATCTGCACATCATTATTTGTATGACTTTGGACAAAAATTTCTTTAAATCCCAGCTTCTTAATTACTAAAGTGGAGATAATAGCATCAACCTTCCTCATGATGTTGAAATATTAAATGAGATCATGAACTTCAAAGTGCCAAGTAAGGTTCCCAGTATAGGTACAACTGACTGACTTATTATATAAATTGCACTACCATATAAACAACTGCCACATGAATATCAGACTTCAAACTTAACATGTTAACATTGCACTCACTATTTTTACCTTCTTATACCTACCTCCACCTTGTAGTCCTTTTCCTAGTATTAACTCCACTATCTAACTAATTACTCCAGCCAGAATCCTGGGAATCATTCTGCATACCTCCATCTCTATCAAACTCCATGCCCAGGAAAACACCAAGCCCTACCAGGTGTCCCCCTAAGTTCCTCCCTCTATTTATCCATCTCTCCCTACTGCCAAGACCTTTTATAGACCCTCATCATTTTTTTTGCCTTAAGTACCTCAATACCTCTTAGTCCCTGTATATTAGCCACATGGCCTAAACTGAAAATAAGAAGATTCAATAAAATTCTGTATGTTGAATGGTGAGAATCCCCCATTGCCTGCATCGCTTACCATGATATGGGCAGCAAATTTAAATCCTCTAGACAGGAGATTAAATAATTCCTTCTGTAGAAATTTAAGACTCTTCCCAAGGAAAGACCTCTACACACTGACATCTGAGGGGCTGTGAAGGGAAAAAAAACTATCTAACTCATCCCCATCACCCTACAATGAAGCTCACCAAACAAGAACATTCCCTACCCAAGTACCAAGAGTTTCCAATCATCATATTAGTGTCTCACTTTTAAATGAGCTGTCAATCAAGATATCCAGGTAGCTGAGGGATGCTTTCAATAAGAAAGAGAACAAAACAGACAAGCAGAAAAAAAAGAAACAGAAAGCATACAGAAGAAAATGAAAAGGAACTGTATCACTTATCCTCAAAAAGGTAAGAGACAATAACTCTTCTTGATCTTCTTTTGAGAGTTTTCCTTGCTATGGACATCCAAATCTTCTTCTGAATTTTTAATTCTTCTTAATGACGCTTTTATTTCCAAGAAACCTTCATTATTCCATGATTATGTCTAGTTTATGGCCTCATCTTTATATTTAATGACTGCCATATCCTAACAATCCTATGAGGTTATTAGTATTTATATTCTTCTTTCACAAATGAGGAAACCGAGATACAGAAAGTTTAACAGACTTTATTACAAGATGATGAACAACCCACAATACTGCCATTGATAAAATACAAACACAGGAACAGATGGCTGCCCTCCACTCCTTCCCCAGCACTGTAGTCTGTTCTGTTATGGAAGGAGCTTATGCTCCAGGAGTCGTTCCCCCCCCTCCCCCCGCCCCCCGCTTCCCATCTGTGCCCACCTTCTCAATTCGGCTTCCTGGAGCCTGAAAGAGAGAGTCCAGGTCAGGGAAAAAGGAGAGAATGAAAGAGCTGACTTCTCTGGCAGGTTTCCTCTCTCACCAGGAAGGTGTCCAGACATTGGAAATTCAAAAATCATCTTGTCAAGGAAAATATATTACAACAAATATTTAGGTTCTATTTGATCTTAAGAGCTATGTAATTGTTAGACTGCATAACTGGATTTTTAAGAAAGACTCTTGAGAACAGCATAGGATCCCAATCAAAATTGATATTTTGTCTTGGAATAAATGTGCTTGAAGTCCTAACAATCAAGATACAGAACTGTGGAAGTAGACTGTTCTCATTTCATATCTACTTAGCAGCTTTGTGGATCTCTATTTTACCAGTTCTCTCTGCTTTCAACCTAACTACCATTGCCTTAGTCATACTCACTACCCTGCCTGACATTAGCTTTCTCCATGCAAGCTACAGCTCATGAGTCCTTCAATCATCCAGGGAAGTAATACTTTAAAAAAAAAATTCAAAACAACAAAAGAGCCTATGTGGAAAGAAAGAAAAAATCAGCTTGAAGAAAGTTAATGCATCCATTTGTCTAATATATGCACCCTTAGTAAAAAGAAAGCACTGAAGAGTTTGATCAAAGCCATTATTCAGTCCACTTTTCTCCTAAGCTTTGCAAAGTGCATGCATTTCCCAGTGTCCACTATTACCTACAAATCTCTCTGTGAAATAGAGGAATAAACACACTGGTAGTTGGGTGAAATTGATGTCTCCCCAAAACCCATGCCCACTCAGAAGCTCAGAATATAATTTTATTTGCAAATAGTGTCTTTGCAGATATAATTAGCTAAGTTGAACATGTACAGTAATAAGATAGGCCATACGTCCAGCAACTATGGTTCCTAAAAGAACAGAAAAAAACACAAGGAAGAAGGCCACGTGATGACAGAGAGAGAGATTGTAATGATGCAAAAATACTAGTAAGCCAAGGAACATAAAGGATTGCTGGGAGCCACCAGTAGCCAGGAAGAGACCAGAAAGGATTCTCCCCTAGGTTCCTTCAGAGGGAGCATGTCCTGCCGATACATTGATTTGGGACTTCCAGTCTCCAGATCTGTGAGAGAATAAATTTCTGTTCTTTTAAGCCACCAAGTTTGTGGTAATTTATACGACAGCCCTGGGAAGGTAAGAGAATACCCCAAACTTGAAATGCAAAATATGAAACTCAGATTGTTTAATTACCAGTTGAATTACAACTCAGATATCAAACCTAACATTCAAGCTTCATAAGCAATTATGTCAGACAGCTACAGGAAAAATAATTGTGTGGTTTAAAAAAGCAACAACAAATACAAAGAGGGTATGATGTAAGATAGATGTGATGACAAAAATCAAATAGCAGTCAACCAACATTTTTAAGGCTCAATTAAAATCAGCCTTACTTTCTATTTCATACCATTACCAACTTTATAAAAATACTATCAATAACATAGATAATTTATATACCAAACTCACTGTGCTATTAAAATATTTAATTATATAATTAAATTATAATTACACAATTAAGTAACGATTAAAAGATCAATTATTCATTTTACTAGCAGTTTAATTGTTTCCACATAAAAAGATGTTGTCTTTCTTAATCTCCTCTTGAATTTCTATCTACCTCTGCCTTCCTGGGTACGTTAGTTTTTATTAGAAATCTAAAATGTTTCACTAAAGTTCTAATAGAATAAACGAGGGGGTAGGGGGACACATGAAATCAACTGAGGAGTAAACCAAACAAAGACTCAGATTCTGGAAAATCGTGGAAAGCGGGAGAGAGAGGAAAGCTGGGTAAAGTATATGGGGCTACTGGAACAGGCATTAAAAAGAATATATTCAAATAATGAGTTCCATACTCTTCAGCTTACCACTCGGGGTTCTTTTTCTTCTCCATGCCTAGACTGTGTCTTAGCTACACTGATGAGCCTGTTTCCTTTACTCTTTTTGACCCTGGCTTGCCCTACATAGATGGCGCCCCACGATATTTATTGAATAATATGCCTGCACTTTCATAAACCAGCTTTTCCCGTACATTCACTCCCCCCCTCCAATCTATCTTTTTGGCTTACCTTAATTTAATGGCAATAATGTAACCCTCTGTATGAAACAAATATGCAGTACAAACTCAAATTTTCTTCTTAAAAATCTCCCTATCATAGCTTAATGTTAAGTGTGGGCTCTGGAGTGTGACTGGCCGGATTCAACTTTCAACTCCACACATACTAGCTGTGGCCTTGGCTGAACGACTTAGCCCATTTGTGGCCTACTTTCTTGACCTTAAACTAGAAATAATGAAACTGCACACCTTAAGTGAGACTAGGCCCTGGCTGTGTATGTACAGTGTGTAAGCACACACTAAATACTGTTGATTGATATTGTTACTATTCATAATTTTAAATTGTTCTCTATTAGAATATCTAGATTTCTCATCAAGCATAAGTCTTACCTAAGAAAACCATTAGATATCCAAGAATCCACGTAAGGAGCAAATTGGTTCACCCACTTACACTCCTTGTTTGAGGAAATCTTAGCCCCCAAAAATGATTGGACATCTAGAATGTAATATCACAGAGTAAGAACATACACATTTTTAACCAGCCAGTGTGGCTTAGTGGATTGAGCATCACCCCATGCACCAAGAGGTCACTGGTTCGATTCCCAGTCAGGGCACATGCTTGGGTTGCAGGCTGGATCCCCAGTAGGGGGCGTGCAGGAGTCAGCAAATAGATGTTTCTCTCTGATTGATGTTTCTCTCTCTCTCTCCCTCTCCTTTCTTCTCTCTCTTTAAAAAAATCAATAAAACTTTTTTTAAATATACATTTTTAAGTTGTTTTAAAGCTGGCAAATCCTAAGAAATTCCATCTACTCCCTTTCAAGCCTATCTCGGGATTCTTTATGAGTACCATTAAAAACCATGACCATATCAAATAAAAACTTTCAATCAAAAGAGAAAAGCTGGCCCTCACCACTGCTCTTTAATTCTCTAAGCCGCCATCAAAGATAGAATGAGTTTCAAAGCACCTGCACCTGAATGAAGCCATTAAGCACTCTAGCTCTATGAGATAAAATTCAAAGTCCTCCTTTGGACATAAATCTGGGTAAGATTAAGTTTGCTTACAAGTACTTACACTTTAGGTTAAAATTATGTGTTAAAATCTAAATACCCAGGTAAGCTTATAAGTGGCAAGCAGCCACTTGAAAACTACGCTACTGTGCACAGTGCTTTCCTACTTTGAAATCTTCCTGCTGTTGACATTTTGTGAATAAGGAAATTGACCAAAACAGCAGAAAAGAGGCAAACTAAAATTAAAGTGTTGCATGGAAATTGCACAGGCCATGCTACTCCCTCATCAGTGTAAAAACGAACACATCGCAAGCATCTCCCACTTTCATCCTAAATATTTCAAGCTCTACCACTAGCCACACAGAGGAGTTAATGTGCACAGATTTCAAGAAGTAGTAATAGTGAAGGATTATGAGCATTGTTGATAGCTTTTGTTTTCACACATAAATAACAGAAAAACTAAGACTATGAAAGGCAGGAATGAGAAGGCAAAAGAGAAACAAATAAACAAGACTGACCCAGAATTTAATTCTTCTCCTTATTATAGGGTCATTTACAGCCACAAAAATCACTCAGAAGTCAGTTTTTATTAGGAAAACCTCTAAGTATTTTATTTAAAAGAAAATGCAATGTCATTTTGTGATCAGTTCCTCCAGGCTTCAACAGTCCCTGCTTCATTCTCTGATCTCCAGAGCAAACTCTGAGTTTAAAGACTCCTTGGGAAATGAAATCCACAATGTAGAGGTAGCCCCTGGATAACAGCCGCCTCACACTGTAAAGTGTTAAGAGCAGTTTTCCAGGCAGTCAGAAACTATTTCTCCCTCTGGCATCATATTTTTTACTCAAACTCAAAACCATTAATATGTTCCTCTCAAATCATCTATAACCAATAATTCACCTAGCTCTGACAATTCTTTCTCTACCCATCATTTTTTGTCACTGCTTTCCAGTGAACCTGGGTCCTCATAATTTCAAATCTGCACTACTTTGAATGACTGATTTATCAGCCTCCAGGTTCCGTCTTACCTAAACTATATCACTTCTTAATATAAGATTTATCTTTCTCATACATTCAGCTCAAAAGTCTTCAGAGGCTCTCCAACCCATGAAACAAGGTCGCAGCTACAGAGCCAGCCCTGCATTCTACAACAGAACTGAATCCTAGGGACAGTTCCTAAGTTTATCTCAAGACTTACCATGTGCCCAAGGGCCTTGCCTCACATCCAGGCAGTAAAAACAGATAGCTCATCAACAGCTTCCTTGGACCCTACCTGCTTCTTCCTTGAACTTCCCATTGATGGGCCCACCTATCACAACTGGATCCGGTAATGTCTCTTAACAGGCACCAACAGCAAGGTTAGGTTGGTTAACTCCAGGGAGCAGGCTGCCGCTCAGTTCCATTTTCCTCCTGCTTCTCTCTTGGCCCGGCATCTCTTTGTCACTCTCCTACTACCTAACTTTCAGGGTCTACCATAAGCAAATTCAATAGCACTCTTAACCTTGCCTCTCCAGAGCTCAATTGGAACTCACTGCTCCATGTCAGCCAATGGTTTTCAATCTCATCAGACCCAATGCCCTCTTTATATAACAACTACTACAATGAAATGAAATCCGTAGATAATAGGGTCTGTGTGCACACATAATTTCAAATATTTTAAAAGAATTTCAAATATATATCTATACATAAATGAAATGATATTTATACCTCATTGTAGATCAGCTGAAAAGTAGCTGTGTTTACTTCAGTACAAAAATAAACTGAAGTTTTATGTAAAGATGATTTGTACTTGCAAAAATGTCATCGAGGTAAAGCTATTAATAATACTAAAACTTCTGAAACTGAACTTAAAAGTTCCCCCTAATAAAATATATTTTATAATTTTGGTGTAGAGATACTATGCAGGAAGTAGTAAAGCAAAAGAGCAATTGTATTTAATAAAAATTTAAAAACGTATATGTAACAACTACACTGTAAAAGGAATTTTTAGAAAAGTGTTGGAATAGAAGAAAATACAACATAAATGATGTTCATATATAAAGGGTATCTATAAGTCAGTAAGAAAAAGCAATACGAAATGTAGTAAGGGATAGAACAAAGAAATCAAGACAGGAAACAAATTAGTAATAAGATAGTATGATCCACCCTTTTTTTAAAAAAAATTTATTTTAGTCCTCACTGGAGGACATGTTTAGAGGGAGGAAGGGAAAGAGAGAAGGAGAGGGGGAGAGAGAGACAGGAGAGGTGGGGGGGGGGGGGAGAGAGAGAGAGGTGATACAGAAACATCAATCAGTTGCCTCCCGTACATGGTCCTGACTGGGGATCAAACCCACAAGCTGATCGGGAATTGAACCCACAACCTTTTGGTACACAGGAGATGCTCCAACCAATAGAGCCACCCGGCCAGGGCTGATCCCTCATTTTTAAAGACTTTCCTTAAAAGTCATGACTATAGAGCAATGCTAGGTAAGTATGTACCTTAGGAGCTCTGCAAACAAAGTCAGAAATATAAAATTCCTCAATCAGTTAGTGATCATCTCATCTTCAATACACAGCAGTTTGTTTGTCTCCCATACCTGAGTATGCAGCAGGATGGTCTCATTTCACTTAATATGACTTGATACGATTGTAAGAGATACTACCTTTAAATTTCAGTTTATACATTCCAATAAGAGAGATAACCATATAATTTAAAAACTCAGCATATTCAGAGGTGCATAATATTTAAACAGTTACAGATATCATGCAAACACAAAAGCAGAGATAACAAGAGAAAATGCCTACCTTCCCTGATAGCTGTAAAAGGTGTACCTTCTTCTTCTTGCAGCCTGATCACCTTCAGGGCTACCAACTTCCCATTTACTCTGAAAAAAAAAAAAAAAAATGAAAGAAAGAAAAAATGAGAAGCAAATCCATAAAAATCTGCTCCTGTTATGGTTCTAATTTTCTTCCTTGCAATTTATATTTCTGCACTGAAAATGTCAGTGACTCAATTATGCCGCCACAACATGATTAATTCCAGTAAGGCTAGGAATTCTATATCATCATCATAAATATTCACATTTTAAGTACTCCATTTTAAATATTCGCACTTGCATAGTCCAAAATTTAACTGAAGTTTTCTGATTCACTCCATGTTCCTTCCAGAAACTACTGCTTAATAAAATCACCATGCTTCATCAATTACTCTCAGATTAAATAAAAATCAAGTAGTCAAAATAGCTTTCTTTGTTTCTCCAGTAGCTCCTTTGTTTCTTTTGCCGAACTGTCTTAATCTTCAGTCCTAAACTGAGGTCACTCAATTCCCAAGGACAAATTCCCTTTTCCTTCTTCCCTTCCTTCCCTTCCTTTCCCTTTCTCTCTCTCTCTCTCTTTCTCTCTCTCTCTCCTTCACTCCCTCCCCCTTCTCTCTCCTTTTCTCCCTCCCTGTCAACATCAACCATTTCTCCCTTTCCACAATTTTTTTCTTACTACAGAATCCTAGTTATATTTGGTCTGATTGTGTTTTATAATACAGTGTATCATAAAA
The DNA here is from genome assembly GCF_028538775.1 of Myotis yumanensis. Classification (NCBI taxonomy): domain Eukaryota; kingdom Metazoa; phylum Chordata; class Mammalia; order Chiroptera; family Vespertilionidae; genus Myotis; species Myotis yumanensis. The sequence continues at coordinate 45,795,986 of NW_027223760.1, read as the reverse complement.
ATAAAAATTATGAATATTTTACTATTACAAGGTTACACAAGACCAATCCAAAGCAGATGGTTCTTCCAGAGGCATTCTAAATGTGTATCAGCTCTAATTAAAAGTAAGAATGCACTAGGCAGATAACTTATCCAGTCAATTCTGTTAACAAAGGCATGTCTACCTATATTAGTCTTCTAGTTAAATGTTCTACTTTCTACCTTTACTGGGCCTAGCAGCATATTTTGTTAATTAAAATAGGTAAAACATGTGCACATTAAAAATTTTGTAAGAGACAAGAAAGCATTTGATGAAAAGGAAATCTCTCTGCCACACCCCCTCAGCCACCCAGCTCCCATTCTCTGAGGTTACCACTTATCATCACACACACACACACACACACACACACACATACACACACACACACACACACGTGGCAAAAGTAGGCTTACAGTTGCTCATATGGAAAATAATGTAATAGTAAATAATAATACAAGAATAAACTCTGGCCCTGGCCAGTGTGGTTCAATTGGTTAGAGCATCACCCCATGAACCAAAAGGTTGCTGGTTGGATTTCCGGTCAGGGCACATACCTGGGTTGCAGGTTCAATCCCTGGTTGGGGCACATATGAGAGGCGATTGATGTTTCTCTCATACATCAATGTTTCTCTCTCTCACTCTAAAATCAGTAAAAATAGCCCTAACCAGTTTGGCTCAGTGGATAGAGCGTCGGCCTGCGGACTGAAGGGTCCCAGGTTCAATTCCAGTCAAGGACATGTACCTTGGTTGCGGGCACATCCCCAGTGGGGGGTGTGCAGGAGGCAGCTGATTGATTTTTCTCTCTCATCGATGCTTCTAACTCTCTATCCCTCTCCCTTCCTCTCTGTAAAAAAATCAATAAAAAATATATATTAAAATAGTAATAAATAAAAATAAAATCAGTAAAAATATCCTCTGGTGAGGATTTAAAAAAAATATTATAAACTCTGTTTCAGGTACTCACAACCATAAATCTACTTTTGTCTGCCCTATACACACGCACATTAAACCACACACATATACACATAGAATACATATACATATACAAATGGTAGTGTGCATATGGTATAGTTTTTATCAGTTAATAAATTCATGAAAAACTATATCTTGCTTTTTAAAGACCACAGGGTGTTCCTTTGCATGACTGGTACATACTTAATTCAATCCTTATTGATAGGCGTTTGGTACATTCCCAACTTTTTGCTACTAAAACAATGATGCAATAAATATTCCTAGACATGTAATTTCATCTATTTAAAAGTAGGTCTGTAAGATAAATTCCTAAAAATGAAATTGCAAGATCAAAATGTATGTGCATTTCTAAATTCTAATTCTTATGAACGTTGGGAAATTATCCTGCATGGAGTCTATACCAATTTGCATTTCCTACAGCAAATGATGAGAGCTTCTGTTTCCCTCCCCTTCCCCTATCCTATATTATCAACCCTTAAATTTGTCAATCTGATAGATGAAAAATGGTTTTTCATTGCCATTTAAATTGCAACCAAAGATCTTTCAAGGTTATGGAACTAGCAAAGGAGAATTGAGTCTGAAATAAAGAATCTGAATGTCTCTTTTTTAAGAACTGGGTCCATTAGGTAGGTTTTTGCTCAAAAAGCTGCCACAGACTCGAAACTCAAAAGGCCAAGGCATTTATCACAGCCGAACCATTCTACTGGCATTCCTCATGAAACTCACTGTGGGAATACATTATGGGTTACAGTAATCAAATAAGGAGATCTGATTATAAGGTTCCATGATGTGCCATCTACATGGTGTTTATTTCTCCTTGTGTTTCAGCTGGGAGGTCAGATCTGCTGCTTTTCTGCCCTGCATAGCTCCTCTCTGAGTACATTACTTAAGCGTTCTCACCCTAATTGTGCTCCAGGTACCCAGGTGCTGCAGGCAGAACATTAATATGCACATGCTGTTCAACTGGAGACTGTACCCTGTGCTCTTCCCTTTGTCCGTTAGGACTAAGGGAGACCTTTGGCGGGGCCTCAGGATGGGATGCGGTCAGTGCTGACAGCTGCACAGATTTTTCTCAGCCCAGTTGAGCTCATCACTAGCTCCCCGAGGAGGCAGTGACTGCTTCCAGGAACTGCTTGGAATTTTCCCCGCATTTGCTGATATTTTCCCCTCCCCATAAAACACACACACAACCTCCTTCCCACAAAGCTTTCCCATATCCCTTGAGATTGTTAACTTATATGTACCATGAACTGAATCCTGGGATACAGGGAATTCATGTTTTTGAAGGTTATATAATTAACCACACTCAGACCACGAAGCTATGATTGTCTTTTAATTCACTGAAAAGAGATTAAACCTTCAATTGAGCCAAAATTCACTCTTTAAAAACAGCTAAAAATGGAACACCTTTAATCTCATAGACTAATGTGTATTATTTCTGAATTGAAAAAAAATTTTGAACATATTTTCTATGATTATTGCATAAAAGAACAAGATCTAGCCCTGACTGCTGTGGGTCAGTTGGTTGGAGCATGGTTCTGTATACTGATTCCTGGTCAGGGCACATGCCGAGGTTGTGGCTTCCATCCCCAGTCAGGCACGTACAGAAGGCAGTCAATCAATATCGATGTATGTCTGTCTCTCTCTTCCTCTCCCTCTCCCTCTCTCTCCACTCCCTCCCTTCTTCTCTCTCTAAAATCAATAAGCATATCCTTGGGTGAGGATTTTAAAAAAAAGAAGAACAAGATCCAGGTTAATGGGATTCTGATTCTGAAGCATAATTCTCCATGAATTAAACCTCCAAGAATTAATTTATTATAGTTATGATCATCACAATAGTTAGAGACATTGAAATTTTGTGTTACAACATATGAAATTAAGATTTGTACTAGATTATTAGCTCCAGGATAGAAGGAAGTTTTTCTGTTTTGTTCACTGTCATGTGCCCAGTGCCTAAAACTTTCTGGAATAGAATAGACTTTCAAAATATTTTATTGAATAAATACTAATAATGTTAATATACTGATATTTCCTTCCTTATACCTGCAAATTAACTCAAGAATAAAGTGTAAAAATTATTGCTCAACATCACTAATCATCAGGGAAATATGAATCAAAATGACATGATATCATCTCACACATGTTAGAATGCCCATCATCAAGAAGACCAGAGACAATGGGTGCCAGAGAGAATGTGGTGAAAAAGGAAACTTTATACATTATAGAGGGAATATATATTTGTCCAACCACTGTGTAAAACAATATGGAGGTTCCTCAAAATATTAAAAATAGATATACCATACGATCCAGTAATTTTCACTTCTGGGTATGTACCCAAAGGAAATGAAAAGATTTCAACGAGATACGTGCACTTTCATGTTTATTATAGCATCATTCACAATAGCCAAGATATAGAAACAACCCAAATGCACATCAACGAATGAATGGATAAAAAATAAGTGGTAAATATACAAATAGAATATTATTCAGGCATGAGGAAGAAAGATATCCTCCATTTACAAAAACATGGATGGACCTTGAACGTGTTATTCTAAGTGAGATAAGTCCAACAGAAAAACACAAGTACTATAGAATATCACTTATATGTGAAATCTAAAAAAGTTAAACCCATAATAAAAGAGAACGTAAAATGGTGATTAATAGGGGGTTGGGGGGAGGGTGATGGATAAGTGTGATGGCTTTGAAGAGTGCAAACTTGTAATAAGTAAACAAGCCATAGAAATCTATTGCGCAGTATAATGAATATAGACAACAACATTGTACTATAATTATCTATACTAATAAAGAGCTAATATGCTAATGAGCAGGACACTGTAATGGGTAGTGACCATGTCATTAGCATATTAGCTGGGGCGGTGGGGGCAGAAGCGGGGAGGCGCCTGGAGGAGGCAGGACCATCCCCTGCCAGGGAGGGCAGGGGTGAGAGCACATAGCGCATCCCTCACCAGTCCTTCACTACCCACCGCTCACACTCTGAGTGCCCCGCGGCCCACCTGCCAGGGGAAGGAGCACAGCACAGCAGGCAGGAGGCTTCCACACTCTCCTCCGGAGCCATGACAGGGCAGAGCTGCCGCATTGCTCTGGAGACAGGGCGGAAGTGGGGAGGCGCCCAGAGAAGGTAGGACGATCCCGAGGCAACTGGAGGGACTGAGGTTGGGGCTTGAAGCGGCCAGAGAAGGCCTGAGGGTTTGGGGGCTGGGCCAGGTGCACTGGAGCTCTGCGTGGACAGGTTCGGGTGTCAAGGCAGAGCTGCAGGTGGGTGGGCAGCGCTGCACAGTATCGCGCGCTGGGCTCCTAGTATAATGTATAATGTGATAAATATCACTACATCAGCAATCATATTGCAATAGATAAATGTACCAAAGCAACAGGCTGTACACCATAAACTTATGCAATGTTACAGGTCAGATTTATCTAAACAAAAAGTATTGCTTTAAAAATTTTCAGAAATCTCACATTTTTATAAAGTTTTCACATTTTTCATGTTTTCTTTTTTCAAATTAAAGATGCAGTCTCTGTTTTTGCTGCATACAGATATGGAAGTTTTTCATTTCCTTAAAGTTTTAGAATTTATAGAATGCTTTGTTAGTTAACTTTTTTGCACCCAACAGACATGTTTCAAAACTCCCACTATCCTTTAATAACGCGAGCCCAGATCACTGTATCTTCCTCTTCTCCAACTGCTTGATTGGTTTCCCACTAAGAATCATATTGATTATCAAATTGCTCTTTAACCTAAGAATCACGATGACTTGCTGTTTTCTTAATTAGTTTTTCTCTACATGTCTAGACTCTCACCAACTACTGAATCACTCAGTTCTAAAACCTAGTAACATTGTTAAGTCACTGGCTCCACTTTTGGAAAAGGTACCTTTGGGAAAAAATTATGAATTTTCTAATGTTCAATCTTTGGTGCATATATTTCTTTAAACTTTAGTATGGGCTGAAATAACTGAAATTCCAAGTTACTACTTTAACAAAATACCAGTTTTTAAAAGAAGAAGGTTGTATGAAAAAAAGATTAAACATTGTGTCTAATAATTACCTGTCGGTTTAAGCTATTTTATTAAAGATTAAAAACATAGGCTTCAACACTGACTTAAGTTCTTCAGAATAATTACAAAATTCAAATTGAATCAATAAATTAGAGCTGTTTACAGGAAAACATGGAAGATTCCTCTTTAACAAGTCTTATTAATTAAATCAAAAGCTAATGAACAGAAGGCAATCAAGGCTTGATTGGCAATGGAGACATAAATCAGTAAATAACGTGGTTAAAAATAAACGCTTTAAATTGTGTTACTATCACCACAGAACATTCTATTACAGAAAACTGACAGGTTTGTGTCTAGTTGTTCTAAGCACTATAGGAAGCCATTTAATTTCGGAGATTTTCTTTCTTCTTCCAACAGCTGCCATTCCCAGCTTGGTCTCACTTTGACGCTCACTTCAGGCCCAAGGATGAATGACTCACTGCTCGAGTCTGCCTGTCAACCTGGACAAGCTGTCAAGTGCAGCAAGGCGGAGAGCCTGGGGAATGCCCGCACACTTGCGGAGCTAGCCACACAGAGATGGGACACTGGGTGCCCCAGCAGAGCCATGCTCTAGTGCAGTGGTCGGCAAACCGCGGCCCCTTGAGTGTGGCTCTTCCACAAAATACCACGTGCGGGCGCGCACGTACAGTGCGATTGAAACTTCGTGGCCACACTCAAGGGGCCAAAGAGCCGCATGTGGCTCGCGAGCCGCAGTTTGCCGACCACTGCTCTAGTGGATCCAGCTCTCAGAATGGTTCTAATCACAAATGCGCATCTCTGCCAACTTCAGAACTCTACCCGCAGCCCTATGCACCCTAAGTTTGTAAATAATACAATTCTCTTGTGCGAGGGAAGCTTTGACGATCAACAGCCTATTCATTTTTGCATGCATTTCTTCCTTTGTTCATTCAACATTTCATGACACCTGTAAAGGAAAACTCTTCAGTTAGCTCAGGGTAAATATCTCAGGTTCAAAAGATGATGCACAAAGAGAATGTCACTACAGGCGAGCAATTCTCAAAGGAAAGCCTGAAGGTTTTCTATTTTATTAGTTACCTGAAATTAATAGGATAACGGTATAATAAAACAAAATTACAAATATTATCCAGGTCATCTCTGAAAATAGTGTCCATGTGCTAACACTGAGAAGGAATTATGTCTGGAGGATATAAAGGAAATTAAGTCAATATACCTAAAAGAAATTTAATATACCCCGGTGAAATTTAATATATTCTCCCTCACTCTTCCATTATGATTTTGTCTCAAGAGAAACTGCCAAGGAAAATAATACTAAGTTCAGGCAGATACAATGCTTTTGTTTCCTTACTATATTAGTTTAGAAGCAATAGAAGAAAAAGTAGATATTACTAGGGGAGTGATAATGACAAGATGGGGTATATCAAGGACAATATTTTGAGCCAAATTTATAATTTTTTTGCAAAGTCATTATAATATTTTAAAGGTTTTACTATTAGCACTTCTTTTATTAATGCCTTCTAAAGACAAGTTAAAATGCTAATAATACTGTATTACATACATACTTCAAAAATGAAAAACTTAACTAAGTATTCATAGCCTTGCTATCCCCATAAAATTCAATTTTTATTCGCATGTAAATGAAAATCATTTCAGTGCTATTTAACCTTTGCTATTCTGAAATATCCTAAAAGAGCTATTATATTTTTTTCTCAGAAAATAAATTAGAATTTCAAGGTAAGTTGTCAGTAAGTGCACCTCATTAGAATTGTTACCAAAATACTATAAAGAGAAGTGGAAGGGGACTAATGCTATTTCTGCTAAATATAACACCCAAAGATAAATAAGAAAATACTGTAATGGCTATTTATTAGGATGTGCCCAACAGTACAAAAAGTCTGAAGATTTAATCCAATGAGAAAAGGGTATATGCTCAGACAACAACTATTACATATACAGTAATACTGCTAACGCATAATTCATCACTACCAATGTTTTACAAACTCATGACACTTTGAAACATAAAATTAGAGTGACATACAATGTTCATGGGAGAAAACAGAATTATGTATATTTCAACCATTTTAAACCAGCCAACTTTGCACCTTTCCAAAAATAAAATCTGTCAACGAAGAATTTGAGAGTCCTATTACCTTGCAAGTAAAGAAACCTCAGGCTTCTGAGCAGACAAAAAGATCCTTCCAGGCCTGATTATAAATCTTAATCCTCTCACTACCTAGGAAACAGTAGCCCCTAGAAGACTCTGATGAAACTCAAATTCCCCCAGAACACCCCCAAATGATTTAGTTCTTCATTTCATTGAGCCAAAAGTTGCTTCCTTTAATTTCCATTCTCTGATTCAAGTTCGTTCTGACTCCACAAACACTAAACTAAATGTTCTTCTACAAAATAGACCTTCACTTAATTGTTAATATCCCACCCCTCATTCAACAAATATTCATCGAGAGATGATGATTCTGTGCTTGAAATTGGGATGAACAACACAGACATGGTTGGTCCCTGCACTTACATCTTACCAGGGAGACAGACATAATGCAAACTACAAAGAGACTTAAATGTGTCAAAGGGAGGCGGGAGACAGGAGGCTCCCACTCACTGATGGGATAATTTGAGTGTCATGAAAATAATACCTGTGATAGAAAGGTATCAAAAAGGTCAACCAAAGGACTCGTATGCATGCATATAAGCCTAACCAATGGACACAGACACCACGGGGGTGAAGGCATGAGTGGGGGGTGTGGGAGGGCATGGGGAGATAAGGACACATATGTAATACCGTAATCAATAAAGAAAAAATAAGAGAGGAGAACCAAGATGGAGGCATAGGTAAACACCTATACTTGCTGCCTCTCACAATTACATCAAAATTACAACTAAAAGGCAGAACAACTAGCACCCAGAACCTCGGGAAAGCTGGCTGTTCCACAACTAGAGAGGTGAAGAAAGCGCACTGAGACTGGTAAGAAGTGCAGAGGTGCAGAAAGTACTGGCACCTGAATGTGCTGCTCTTTTAATTGGGAGGGAGATACAAGATTCACTTGCTCTGAACTCCAGTTTCAGGTGAGACTGGGGGACCCAGACACATACGGGAAGAAACTGGACTGTCTGGCATCGGGACAAGAATTCGAGGGCGGCTTTCTTTCAGAGGTGCTCACAGCGATCATTGTTCCTGCATGGAGCACAGGACACGAAGACATGGGGACCTCTCCAGTACAGGGCTGACTGGCAGCCACTGCTGTTTGCTCCACCATGGTGATTCCCAGACACCCCACCCTACCCAATTTACAACTCCACCCAAGCTGTGTGCATCGGCTTTTGCATATGAATGGCCGGTCCTTTTTCTGGCCTAAAACCTGTCAAACTGCAGATGGGTCAGAGAGCCCCAGAGCTTCCAAAAGAAGGCCCAAGGCCTGGCAGCAGCATCCTGCTTTGCTTCACAGCTGGGCCTCATCTGGGCACTTCCAAACCCCATTCAAAGAGGAGGAATCTGCAGATGTCTCTGTAGCTCCTGTTCAGCAGCCCCAGACAGTGGCTGACCTTGCACCTCCTTGGAGATCCAAGAGCCAGTGTACCCAGTGGTCAGAGTGAGACCATACCGGATTACAACTCTTCACATCCATAAGTGACACACTGAAGGGGCAGACTCAGTGAGCATCAAAACCCCACTGAAGTGAGTCCTGCCCTATAAGGGTGTCTCCTGCACAACAGATCTTCCAGTGTAGACACAGCTGGTCATCACAGCCAATTGGCCTGAAGATCAATTCCTCCCAGTGATACCAACAGCAATCAAGGATTAACTACAACAAGACTGTGCAAACAGCCCACGAAGGGGTGCACCAAGAGGATCCACCTCAGGTGACTGGGGAGGCTGAGCCACTGGGCCCTATAGGACACCTACCACACAAGGCCACTCTATCAACTCAAGGAGACTTAGCAGCTACCCAGTACATAGAAACAAAAACAGGTAAGCAGCCAAAATGCAGAGACAAAAAAAAACAAGTCACAAATGAAAGAAATGGATGAAAGCAAAATACTGAATAAAGAGTTCAAAACTATGGTTATAAGGTTACTCAAGAATCTTCTAGAAACCTCAAGAAATTTAGTGAGACCCTCAAGGATATGAAAAAGGACCGATCAGAAAGTAAGCATACACTGACTGAAATAAAGAATAATATACAGAAATTCAACAGCAGACTAGAGAATCCCAAGAATCAAGTCAAAGATTTAAAATACAAAGAAACAAAAACACCCAACTGGAAAAGCAAAAAGAAAAAAGAATCCAAAAATATGAAGATAGTGTAAGGAGCCACTGGGACAACTTAAAGCGTACCAACATCCGAATTATGGGGGTGTCAGAAGAAGAGAGAGAGCAAGATATTGAAAACCTATTTGAAGAAATAATGACAGAAAACTTCCCCTACCTGGTGAAAGAAATAGACATACAAGTCCAGGAAGTGCAGAGAACCCCAAACAAAAGGAATCCAAAGAGGACCACACCAAGACACATCATAATTAAAATGCCAAGGGCAAAAGACAAAGAGAGAATCTTAAAAGCAGCAAGAGAAAAACAGTTACCTACAAGGGAGTACTCATAGGACTGTCAGCTGATTTCTCAACAGAAACTATGCAGGCCAGAAGGGAGTGGCAAGAAATATACAAAGTGATGAATAGCAAGAACCTACAACCAAGATTACTCTACCCAGCAAAGCTATCATTTAGAATTGAAGGTCAGATAAAGAGCTTCACAGCCAAGAAAAAACTAAAGGAGTTCATCACCACCAAACCAGTATTATATGAAATGCTGAAGGGTATTCTCCAAGAAGAGGAAGAAGAAGGAAAAGGTAAAGATAAAAAATTATGAACAACAAAGTGACAACAAATACATATCTATCAACAAGTGAATCTAAAAATCAAATGAATAGCCGAACCGGTTTGGCTCAGTGGATGGAGCGTCGGCCCGCGGACTGAAGGGTCCCGGGTTCGGTTCCGGTCAGGGGCATGTACCTGGCTTGCGGGCGCGTCCCCAGTGGGAGATGTGCAGGAGGCAGCTGATCGATGTTTCTCTCTCATCGATGTTTCTAACTCTCTATCTCTCTCCCTTCCTCTCTGTAAAAAATCAATAAAATATATTTAAAAATCAAATGAATAAAAAACCTGATGAACAGAACAGACTGGTGAATGTAATAGAATCAGGGGCATGGAAAGGGAGCAAACTGACAATTCTCGGGGGTGGGGGGGGGGGGGGTGGGGGAGGGGTTGTGGGGGGTGCAGAAAGAGATTGGACAAAGAGCTTACACCTATGGACGAGGTCAGTGTGTGTGTGTGTGTGTGTTGGGGGGGGGGGGGGGGGTGGGGAGCCTGGAGTGGGTTATGAACTGGGTGGAGGGGAGCTATGATGGGAAAATGGAGGAACATATGTAATAATCTGAACAATAAAGATTTTTTTAAAAATAAAGAAAAAAATAAAAATAAGAAAATACTATGACTAAAAAAAATGTTTAAGTCCGGAAGTTTATAATGAGACTTAAGAAAACTCACCAGTTATATTTAGAGGGTGCTATGGAATCATCTCATTAGTTTAAAAACTGTTAAATATAGAGAATATATCAAGCATTTACCTTTCACATATTTTCATATACACTATATCCCCATATAACCAGGTTGCTGATATGTGAAAGTTTCTCTTTCTAGATGCACTAGAGGCCCAGCGCACAAAATTCATGCACGGGTAGAGTCCCTAGGCCTGGCCTACAATCAGGGCCGATTTTCCCCAGCTGCCAGCAGCCAGCCCCGGTTCCTGGTTCCCCATCGGGCAATCAGAGCCTGCTGGATGGGGGGAGGATAGAGAGGTTGGCCTGCGGGCTGGGGAAGCTCCTGTGTTGAGCATCTGCCCCTGGTGGTCAGTGCACATCATAGCCAACCGGTCGGTGTGCTGTTCATCAATTTGCATAATTGTGTGTAACAATGAAGAAATGATAGAACTTGAATAACACCATTTTGTTAACCAAAATCATCAGTGGGAGCAGCAAGGGAGGTAGTGGTGATAGTGGTTTTTATTGATTTCAGAAGAAGAAAGGGAGACAACAAGAGAGATAGAAACATCAGTGATGAGAGAGAATCACTGATCAGCTGCTTCTTGCACACTCCCTACTGGGGATTAAGCCAGAAACCCGGGCATGTGCTCTGATGGGGAATTGAACCATAAGCTCCTGGTTCATAGGTCCCAGACTTAGAGCCTCCCATTCTGGGTAAAGCAATTAGTCACATGCATACAGCTCTTGAGGAAATTACTCGCCACGAAGAAATAAGAAAGGATTGAACAGCTAAAATTCATGAATAACAGAGGTAAGATTATTTTTAAAAGTAAGGCAAAGTTATCCAAGACAAAGAATGTTAACATCAAGAGTAGGCACAAAGCATGGGAAAGATGCCAGGACTCCACAGATGGAAGGGTAGCTGGGTACACATACTCCTGTGTACCAGAGAAGGGCCAAGTATATTTGATAAGGGGTGAGGGGGGGGGTTCCATCAAAAAAGTAAATAAAATGTACTCTATAATGAGGAGTTTTCACAGCTTGATCTTTCACATGGTGAGATTTGAAACGTACTGTTAGTTAGTTCTAGAAGTTTTCATCCAAAACATACAATAGTTTACTAGTACTAGTATATCCCTAAATATGCAAGCACTCATTGGCACTGAAAACTAAGAATGCAGAGATGGTGTAAAGATAAAAGAAAAAAATAATTTGGGGTGCCCTCTCTGGGTGGCTCAGTTGGTTGGAGCATCATCCCATACACGAAACGGTTGCAGGTTTGATTCCCAGTCAGGGCACATACCTAGGTTGCAGGTTTGATCCCTGGTGGGGCACATACAGGGGGCAACTGGTATTTCTCTCTCACATGGATGTTTCTATTTCTCTCTCTCTCTCTCTTTCTCTCTCTCACATGGATGTTTCTATTTCTCTCTCTCTCTCTCTCTGAACAAATAAATCAATAAAAAGATATCCTCAGGTGAGAATAAAAAAAAAGAAGTTGGGGTTATTTTTGGTTTTGTTTTTCCCTAGTCCCCCATTCAAGCACACTTGTCGGGAGAAACATAATACTGAGTTCATTGAAATGGCTGCCTTCTACATTTCTAGAGAAATCAAATTTTCTCCTTCTGAGGTCAAGTTGCCACTTCAGGTAGATTTTGATCTCCAGTAGCTTTTTCCCATAGAAACGTCTTCACAAAAGCAGAAAAGGAATGGGTGTACTTCTGGATGATACTATTACTTTTCCCCCTCTCTTAGATTACTTATACCAGATGGGCCCCAGCTTATAATGGTGTGACTTACAATTTTCGATTTTATGATAGTGCAAAAGTGATATGCATTCAGTAGAAATCATACTTCAAATTCTGAATTTTGATCTCTTCCCAGGCTAGCAATATGTACTACAATACTCTTTAGTGATGCTGTGGCAGTGAGATGATTTTGCCAATTATAGGCTAATGTAAGTATTGTGATCACTTTAAAGTAGGCTAGCTAAGCTATGATGTTTCATAGATTATGTGTATTAAATGTATTTTCAACCTAAAATATTTTATACTTATGATGAATTTACTGTAATCCCATCATAAATTGAGACGCATCTATATTTTCTGCCAAATTTTTACATACTATACCTCATACTGTATCTAAACACAAAAATCAAATCCACTCATTCATCATTTTCTTTTTAAAGAGCCTAATTACAGCATCACAATCAGAGTGAGTCAACACATGAGCTGGGATTAAAGAAAAGGCCATCAAGTCTGATGGTCAACCATAACATTTCAAGCTTCCCAGTTCCCATTTCTCTAACAGGTTCATGAATGTTCCTTCTTCGCTAGTACAGGCAAACACGTTCAGCATCATAAGAGAGAAGTTAAGTGTCTACTTTCAGGAAAAAGTATCTCCAAGAAGTTAAGTGAGATGCACCGGGAAGCACATCCCTGATGCACCATGAGGCTCTGAGCAGTCCCCAAATATTCACTGCCAAGTACTGGGAATCACAGAGACCTTGCATTTTTCCATGCAAACATAGTCATACAAAGTTAAATGAAGTTTGGAACAGCAGGACAAAACAATTAAAGCCGCCCTGGAGAGCCATTAAGTCAGGGGTATTCAGAGTTCAGATTATCCTCAACCCAATTCCAATAAAGATAAGCATGCATGCACACACACGCACACGTCAAGTTTGTATTATAATCAGAATAGAAAGCTAGTATTTTCTTGTTGGGGTTTGGCTGCAAAGGCCCATGGAGAACCAACAAATAAAATTATTATAAATACACAGTAACTTGGTTTAAGGACTAGGAGACATATCATGTCAAAAGTATTGTGAGTAGCCCTAACCGGTTTGGCTCGGTGGATAGAGCGTTGGTCTGTGGACTCAAGGGTCCCAGGTTTGATTCCGGTCTAGGGCACGTATCTTGGTTGCAGGCACATACCCAGTGGGGAGTGTGCAGGAGGCAGCTGATTGATGCTTCCCTCTCATTGATGTTTCTAATTCTCTACTTCTCTCCCTTCCTCTCTGTAAAAATCAATAAAATATAATTTTTTTAAAGTATTATGAGTAATTTTTATTTTCTCCAATTAAAATGTATACTTTCATAATTATAAAATGTCACCGTTAAATATCTTTAAAATGAAAATAAAAAATAATATAAAGCAAGGCTGAATTTACCTAGTTTGATTTGTCTTTTATGACAAAAAGGATTGGAGAACAATGCCATGGCATCATGAATTACCTAAATCTAAAAGATTGTTCTAAAAATAAAAGTAATTCTAGAATAGACTGCTTTATAGGCAAGCAGAGTGGCAAAGTAAAAATGATTCAATTAAGTATAAAGTTGAAAACAATCTATCTACATATGTTGAAGATCAGGTTTTATATTAATCATCTCTTCTGTAATATATAAATTAATACAAAATATCAAGAAAGAACTTCATAAAAAATTATATATAACTAGAGGCCCGGTGCACAAAAATTTGTGCACTGGGGGGGGGGGGGGTCCCCCAGCCCGGCCTGTGTCCTCTCACAGTCTGGGATCCCTCGGGAGATAATGACCTGCTGGCTTAGGCCTGCTCCCAGGTGGCAGAGGACAGGCCCAATCCCTAAGTGCAGCCCCTGGTCAGGCTCAGAGCAGGGCCGATTGGGGAGTTGGGGCACTGCCCCGTCATGCACAGAGCAGGGCGGATCGGGAGGTTGCAATGCCACCCTCAGTCACGCTCAGGGTAGGGCTGATTGGGGGGTTGGGGCACCGCCCCCTGTTACACTCAAGGCAGGGCCGATGGGGAGGTTGCGGCGCCACTCCCTGTCACTTACAGAGCAGGGCCGATCAGGGGGTTGGGGCGCTGCCCCCTGTCACTAACAGAGCAGGGTCCATCAGGGGGGTTGGGGCGATGCCCCCTGTCACTCACAGAGTAGGGCCGATAGGGGAGCTGGGGCACCACCTCCTGTCACACACAGAGCAGGGCGGATCAGGGGGTTGGGGCGCTGCACCCTGTCACACTCAGGGCAGGGCCAATGGGGAGGTTATGGCTCTACCCTGTCACACACAGAGCAAGGCCCGTGGAGGGGGGTTGGGGCGCCACCCTCTATCACCCACAGAGCAGGGCGGATCAGGGGGTTGGGGCGCTGCACCCTGTCACACTAAGGGCAGGGCCGATGGAGAGGTTATGGTTCTACCATGTCACACACAGAGCAGGGCCGATCAGGGGGTTGGTGCGCTGCACCCTGTCACACACAGAGCCGCAGGGCAATCGGGGGATTGGGGAGCTCCCCCCTATCAGGCACAGAGCAGGGCTGATCAGGGGGTTTGGGCGCTGCCCCCTGTCATGCTGATCCCGGTGCCGGGAGCCTCGCTGCTCCGCTGATCCCGGTGCCGGGAGGCATATTACCCTTTTACTATATAGAATAGAGGCCTGGTACACGGTGGGGGCTGGCTGGTTTGCCCTGAAGGGTGTCCTGGATCAGGGTGGGGGTCCCCACTGGGGTGCCTGGCCAGGCTGGCTGAGGGGCTGAGGGCTGTTTTCCCGCTGGCAGTTGACTAAAAGCTCCCAACCGCTCCTTGTTTTCTTTTTCTTTTTTTTATTCTGGGTTAGCTTTAGCTCTGAGGCCTCGCTGCTGAAAACATGGATACAATGTTGCGGTCCGGGGCTGACTGACAGCTTCTTATTTGCAACATAGTAATAGTTGCTTAGAGATGCAGTTGAGAGGCGGGGAACGTTGGAGTTTGCAGTCCCTGGAGGAAGCAAGCCTCCCTGCTCGCTTCAGTGCATGGCTGCCGGCCGCCATCTTGGCTGACAGTTAATTTGCATAAGGATACGCTGATTAGCCAATGGGAAGGGTAGCGGTCGTACGCCAATTACCATGTTTCTCTTTTATTAGTATAGGATTGGTATGATAAGATCTACTCTAGAATTACTACTTCCCAACCCTAACAACAGAGCCAGAGTACAAATTAGTTAGCCAAATGAAATGGTTTTATACACAGCCGATAATTTTAAAATCAAGATAGTTGTCTTTAACTGAAAAATAACACTCCTGTTGAACACCCCTAAAGCACCTACTAGTACAGTGTGGCAGGCCCTGGGCCAAGGATTTTATTTACACTGTCTCATTTAATCCCTGTAACACCTCTATGTGATAGACAGATTATTAACTCCACTTTATTAAGAAACTGAGGCAAAGATCTAACAACTAGAAGTGACAAATCCACAATATGGATCTAGGGCACTGATGGCGAACCTATGACACGCGTGTCAGAGGTGACACACGAACTCATTTTTTTGGTTGATTTTTCTTTGTTAAAAGGCATTTAAATATATAAAATAAATATCAAAAATATAAGTCTTTGTTTTACTATGGTTGCAAATATCAAAAAATTTCTATATGTGACATGGCACCAGAGTTAAGTTAGGGTTTTTCAAAATGCTGACACGCCAAGCTCAAAAGGTTTGCCATCACTGATCTAGGGGGTCCAACTTCAGAGCCCATATTCATAAGATCTCTGTGTGGTAGCAACAATTAAAGTGTCAACCACAGAAGAAAGGCGTGTGGTCCACACACTCATGCTGGTCCTTCCTTCAACGGAGGCACTCTGCTTACACCAGTACATGTCCTATTCAAAGTATTTACTCCCAAAGCAATGTAATTGTTTTCAAATAATATTTTACAAATTTCAAAATAAGTTAATATATTTTAGAGTGGATTAAATAAGTATTATCCTGATTATAAAAGTAATATGTATTTATGGAAGAATAGCTGGAAATACAGAAATATTTCATATCAATAATAATCCCTCTGTTCAGAGGTAAATTCTTCAACACGTATATATCTTCTAGAGTTTTTTTCTATGTATAAATGTTTCTTAATGGCATCCTACTCTTATATTTGGTCATTTACTTTTTTGTTTGGTTTTAACAATATATCCTTTTACTGGATGGGCTGAAATAAGGACCCAGGGAGTGTCAAGTTCAAAGAAGCTCACACTTGCTTTTTACGGAAAATGGCCCCAGTGCTTCCCTTCTTAAAATTTCATGATTCCTGCATTTTGATTTATTGGTGAAAGCAACCCTGTTAGACAAATAATAAAAGCCTGTATGGACCTGACAACCACCTGGGGGCAGGATCTATGGGGCAATTCCTCCGAGTGGACCTGGGTAGAATTCAGTCTAATAGGTATGCTCCGTACCCAGTGATGGACAACAACCAATCAAATCATCTCCAGGACAGACATGCTACAGACCAAATACATGATCTTAGACTTCAAGATCGGAAACTCACAGTAATCAAATGTCAGTTGAAGAAAGAACTTCCTTCGTCCCGACTACAAATCTCTACTCCTAAGGACTATCTATCAAAGCCTCTCCTCATCACACTTAAAGTGCCTAATCAGAGAAATCCTAACCATTTCTCCCCTCATTAGATAATTAGCCCTTATCAGTTAAGCATCTACTAATAGCACTGTGACAGGTACTGAAGAATAAGATATATAAAGTTTAACCTTTGCAACACTGGTTTGTACTGCACAGGTCCCCTTATATGCAGATTTCTTATTTTCAATTGAGCTCAGTCAAATGACCTGCACAGTTCAAACACTCACTGTCCAAGGGTCAGCTTCATGGCTGAGAATCGGAGTATGCAGGGAATTAACTGCAGTTGTAAGTGGATTTTTTTTTACTGCAGGGGAAGTAGCCACCCCTACCCTCTGCACTGTTCCAGGGTCAACTGTACATATAAGAGTAAAATAGCCGAAACCGGTTTGGCTCAGTGGATAGAGTGTCAGCCTGCGGACTGAAAGGTCCCAGGTTCGATTCCGGTCAAGGGCATGTACCTTGGTTGCAGGCACATTCCCAGTGGGAGATGTTCAGGAGGCAGCTGATCGATGTTTCTCTCTCATCGAAGTTTCTAACTCTATACCTCCCTCCCTTCCTCTCTGTAAAAAATCAATAAAAAAAAAGAAGAGTAAAATATATATATATCTGTACATATATATGAAAAGAAGTTATATACATATAGGGATACCAAGCTAAGCACTAAGTGAATCATGAAAAATAAGAAAAATTTATTCTGACCTTTGTTAAAACAGTAAGGATTTATTCAAGACTATTGCAATGGGCGAGAGAAAAGTAAGGTTCAACTCTAAATACAACAAAAAGAAGTAGGGATTTATAGTCAAGGAGCAGGTTTGTGGGTCACTGTGGATGGAAAATTACTAAGAGGAGACATCAAAAGTAGGGGCAATGTTTGCTAAACTGATATAACAGGATTCTTGCTGAGGGCAGGCCAGAGAGATCAGAGGGTGGGGAATTTTCTCTAAATTGACTTAGCTGTGTTCTTATTGAAAAGGAGCTACCCAAGCCTGGTAAGGAGCAGGGGAGTAAGATTGGGGAGGAGGGTAGTTGGCAAAGTTAAGGCCTAGTCAAGAGGAGGGCTTAGAGGAGCATAACTAAAGTTTAGGCAGAGAATCTTGTCAGTAACCAGGAAAGTCTCATAGCATGAGTGAGACTTGAGTTAGAGATGGAACAGAATGTGGACATGTGACAAGGAGAGGTCAGTCACTTATACAGAGGGATCTATCAAAAACAAAGGTTCAGGCCCGGCCAATGTGGCTCAGTGGTTGAGTGTCAATCCCATGAACCAGGAGGTCACTGTTCAATTCCTGGTCAGGGCACATGCCCATGTTGTGGCCTCCATGCCCAGTAGGGGGTGTGCAGGAGGCAGCCGATCAATGATTCTCTCTCATCACTGATGTTTCTATCTCGCTCTCCCTCTCCCTTCCTCTCTCTGAAATCAATAAAAACATTTTTTTTAAATAAAGCAAAGGTTCAGAAGAGGGGGAAAGCACATTTAACATACAGAGAGCAGAAACTAGGGAAGTATTAGGATATAAGAAAAGAAAAGCAGATTCAGGGGAGATTTGGATGCCAAGTCCTCACAATATTGATCCAGTAGAGTACTTAAATATTCGATCTTGTGGACATCAATACATATATTACCCTCTACATTTTTTTAGGGGGGAGCTTTTATTGAAATAAAAGTTAATGTGTTAACAATGTTCATCTGAGGTAGTTAAATATACATTTTTATGCCTAACCAATAAAGTTAAATTAACTAAGCTCATAAGCCTACTAAATATATCTCATGATATAAATATAAATGAAAATAGACTATAAAACTAATATATGTGTGAACATAAGTTAAAACACACTAAAAATAAATAAATTTCCAGGATTTAAATACTATAATTATGTATACATACTATAAAATATTTGTATATTTGTATAATATTTGCATACTATAAAATATAGTACACATACTATAAAAAAAACAGATACTCAATTTGTTAAATCCACCTATGCTACCTCCAGGGCATTCCAAGCCATAATGTGTATGTTTGTCACCATCAAACAGGACATTGGCATCCCTTTTCTGTAGAGCTATCTGTTTTGCTAGGTTTAGTACTATAAAGTCAGGAAAACTGACAAAGTATTAACAAAAAACTATTAAAAATCTTGCTTTGAGTAAGAAATTTAGTTTCCATTCAGTGAAAAGACAAAGTAGTCACTTTGAGGAGAGGCCATGTTGAATGGCTTTTGTTTGTACTGACTGGCTACGGACAGTGCAGGTTCTATCACCTTTCCCTGTTAGAACAGTTTCTATAACTAAGAAAGCACAAGAGCCAGCTTTCCTAAATGTCTCTCCTTTGTGTGTGTTAATCTTCTCACTCAGTATTAAAAACTTTGTGATCTGACTTTCATTTCAGTGCAAAGTGAGTGTGAGAGGAGTAAAGTCCCTGACTTCAGGCAACATTTGCTCAAAAGCAATTAGATTATTTTCTCAGTTTTCACCTAAAATTTAGAATGCATACAACAACTGCCATCATTCTTCTCCAACTGAAGCAGATGGGAAATCATCAGTAGTCATCCAATTGAGGAATTCTTCCATAATAGCACCATGCATACAAATCCCAGTCCAGAAAATAAATGAGAGTTTAGCTACTGCAATACATTACCTTATAATGAGTTTTAAAAATGAATGGTATATTTGTTAAATTGGGTAAACTGAAGACAAATATCTAAGTTTTTCTATGTCAAGTATCTATAGATAAGATATTTAGTCACTTAGTAATTGTTTACCATTTTTCTTTTTTAGATTTATACTCATTTCTTATTAAAAACTGAATGTAAACACATACAAAATACTATAAAACTAATATCCTATGTCCATGGTAAAATAAACAACTTTATCTGATTATAACACATAGGATCACTCTTCCTTTTTTCTTTTATTTTTATATACACAAAATTTTAAAGAAAAATACATTCCTTATTTTCTCATTTTCAGCATCTTAAAAATCCAAACCACTATTTTGTCAAGTGAAATTCCGATTGTGAATTCAGAAACTAAGAAATCATGATTAATCTTGTGTCAGACAAGCATTATGCTATAAAACATTTACTTGAGTTACTAAGGAGTAAGCATGGCTGAATTATATAGGATATTTTTAAAAACGGGGAGATTTACTTATCTCAGATAGATGGAATGGCTCCAGTTCTGAAGGAGAGTAAGGAAATGACAGATGGGAGATGGAGACACCCAAGTTTCCAGGGCTGCTCTGTTACTACTCAGGTGTATAAACTTGGACCCATCCTTCAACCTGTCAACTCTGCATTTCCTTTTTCATATATGCAAATGTGTGTGTGTGTGTGTGTGTGTGTGTTCATGCATTATATAAATATACATAACACAAGAGAGCATTTTTAAAAAGTAGAAAGGGAAATATAACAGTACAGGCTGACTACTAAGTGCCTCCTAACATTGTCCTTATATAGAGATCTGGCCACATTAGCTTCAACAATTGCATTTTTGATGAAACATCTCCTACATAACCATTTTCTATTAGACAAAACAAGCTTAAATATATTTGTTCTCTTCAGGTCTTATTAATTAAACAATTCCTTTTTTTTAACAGGTAGGTCAATGGCAAATTAGCTCAGGTCACATCAACCATCAAAGAGAAAAAGATTTATAAGTTAATTAAGTCATCTAAAAGTTTGTGTGGGAGAAACCAAGATGGCGGCATAGGTAAACACCTGAAATTGCTGCCTCGCACAACCACTTCAAAAATACAACTAAAAGGCAAAAGGGACATCATCCAGAACCACAGGAAGGCTGGCTGAGTGGAAGTTCTACAACTATAAGTAAAAAGAAAAGCACACTGAGACTCAGAGGAGGTGCGGAAGTAAAGTACAGAGGTACAGAGGCTCACGCTGAAAGGGCTGGCAACTGAGGACACGGTTGTCTTTTTCAATCAGGAGGGAGACACAAGCTCCTGACTGCTCTGAACTCCAGTTCCGGGCGAGTCTCTGAGGACCCAGACTCATACCGGGAGAAACTGGACTGTCTGGAGCGGGCAGAACTCGAGGGCGGCTTGCAGCGATTACTGCGGCCACTGAGACCCGGGACCACTTAGGGCAGGGCTGAGGATCAGCCATAGCTATTTGTTCCACTCTGTTGATTCCCTGAGACCCCGCCCCACCCAAGCTGTGTGCAGAGGCTTTTGCATATGAATGACCTGGCCCTTTGCAATCTAAAATTACCTAACAAACTACAGCTGGGTCAGAGAGACCCAGATCATCCAAAAGAAGGCCCAAGGCCCCACAGCAGACTGCATTGCTTCACAGCTTCGCCTCATCTGGGCACCTCCAAATCCCAAACAAAGAAGAGGAATCTGCAGATCTCTCTGTACCTACTGCTGGGTAGCCTCAGGCAGAGGCTAAATTAGCACCTCCTTAGAGATCCAAGTGCCAGTGTACCCAGTGGTCAGAGTGGGACCATCCAGATTACAACTCCTCAGATCCATAAGGGACACACTCAGGGGGCAGACTCAGTGAGCACCAAAGCCCCACTGAAACAAGTCTTGCCCCATAAGGGTGTCTCCAGCACAGAAGTTCTCCCACCGTAGACAGAGCTGAATCTCACAGCCAATTGGCCTAGAGGTCAATTCCTCCCAGTGATACCTACAACAATCAAGGCTTAACTACAACAAGACTGTGCACAAAGCCCACAAAGGGGTGCACCAAGAGTGTCCACCTCAGGTAATTGGGGAGGCTGAGCCACTGGGCCCTATAGGACACCTAGCACAGAAAGCCACTCTATCAACACAGGGAAGCATAAAAAATGCGGAGACAAAGAAACAGGTCACAAATGACAGAAATGGAGGAAAGCAAACTACTGGATATAGAGTTCAAAACCACGGTTTTAAGGTTTCTCAAGAATTTTCTAGAAACCACCTATAAATTTAGTGAGACCCTCAATAAGTCTAGTGAGACCCTTGAGGATATGAAAAAGGACCGATCAGAAATTAAGCATACACTGACTGAAATAAAGAAGATTATACAGAGATCCAATAGCAGACTAGAGGATCACAAGAATCAAGTCAAAGATTTGAAGTATAAAGAAGTAAAAAACACCCAACCGGAAAAGCAAAAAGAAAAAAGAATCCAAAAATATGAAGATAGTGTAAGGAGCCTCTGGGACAACTTCAAGCATACCGACATCCGAATTATGGGGGTGTCAGAAGAAGAGAGAGAGCAAGATATTGAAAACCTATTTGAAGAAATAATGACAGAAAACTTCCCCTACCTGGTGAAAGAAATAGACTTCCAAGTCCAGGAAGCACAGAGAACCCCAAAGAAAAGGAATCCAAAGAGGACCACACCAAGACACATCATAATTAAAATGCCAAGGGCAAAAGACAAAGAGAGAATCTTAAAAGCAGCAAGAGAAAAACAGCTAGTTACCTACAAGGGAGTACTCATAGGACTGTCAGCTGATTTCTCAACAGAAACTATGCAGGCCAGAAGGGAGTGGCAAGAAATATTCAAAGTGATGAATACCAAGAACCTACAACCAAGATTACTTTATCCAGCAAAGCTATCATTCAGAATTAAAGGTCAGATAAAGAGCTTCACAGATATGAAAAAGCTAAAGGAGTTCATCACTACCAAACCAGTATTATATGAAATGCTGAAAGGTATTCTCTAAGAAGAGGAAGAAGAAGAAAAAGGTAAAGATAAAAATTATGAACAACAAATGCATATCTATCAACAAGTAAATCTAAAAATCAAGGGAATGAAAAATCTGATGAACAGAATAAACTGGTGAATATAATAGAATCAGGGGCATAGAAAGGAAGTGGACTGACAATTCTCAGGGGGAAAGGGGTTTGGGGGTGCGGGAAGAGACTGGACAAAAATTGTACACCTATGGATGAGGGCAGTGGGGGGGGTAAGGGTAGAGGGTGGGGTGGGACCTAGTGGAAGGGAGCTATGGGTGGAAAAAAGAGGAACAACTGTATAATCTGAACAATAAAGATTTCAAAAAACAAAACTGTTGTACATCTACACAATGGAGTACTATGCTGCTATAAAAAAAAGGAATTCTTACCATTTGCAACAGCATGGATGGAACTGGAGAGCATTATGCCAAGTGAAATAAGCCAGTCAGAGAAAGATAAATATCACATGATCTCACTCATTTGTAGAATATAATGAAGAGCATAAACTGATGAACAAAAACAGATCCAGAGACAGAGAAGCATTGATCAGACCGTCAAACCTCAGAGGGAAGGTAGGGGAGGGTGTGGGTAAGGAGAAGAGATCAACCAAAGGACTTATTAACCAATGGACACAGACAACGGCGGGGGGGGGGGGGGGGGGGGGGGGCGGGGGGGGGGGGTGAGGTGGTGAGGGCATGAGTGGGGTGGGGGGGCTAACGTGGGGATAAGGACACATATGCAATAACTTAATCAATAAAGATTTTTTTAAAAAATCCAATATACTCCAACAAAAAAAATAAAAATTTGTGTGAATAAATATATACAATCAATATAAATGTATGTGCTTTGACACAAAATACATAAGGAAGTTGCTTAAAATAAAAACAAAGACTATGAAATTTTGGCAAGACTTCCAAATGGCAAAACAAGTAGAGTCAATCGTTTTTTTCCTCTTAATTAAATTCTGAATGCTTAACTACATGCACAGTTAGGGGTGGGAATATACTTTGGGTGGGGGCTCAAAGGTGATGAGTTTCTGATTCACTGAAAAAAAAATTCTTTGAAAAAATTTTATTTTTTTAAGGTACTTTTCTTGCTATAATGTTAGGTATTAGTTTCTCCACTATTTATGAGACAGATAAAAGGGTTGTAAAGGTGCTGGCAGATCAGGAGTTATGTTTGCCATATGAGTAGAATAAAAAGAGAGTAAGAGAAATGAGTGCCATCAAATCTTGGGCTGAGGTGCACAATGAGAAGGCAGCAATGGAATGGAAAACCTTGTCCAAAATAAATGTATTTGGCAGAGGGGAAAGAGGAACAGTGAGTGTTCTATTTCAAGCAGGCACCTACTGTAGGGAAAGCCACAAACCACTTGGGTAAAATAAGGGGGGAAATTGCTATGATGATGTCACTGTGCGGTTGCCTAGAACAGCAGAGCATACGAATGATAAATAACTAAAGGAAATTACACACTGGCACAAAGGAAGATAGGAGAATCATGGGAGAAACTAGAATGTATCCCCGGGGTCAATCATTAACAAAGGTCTAGTAAGAATAGAATTTAAGAAAGCATATTTCAAAATTTTTCCCAAAAAAATAAAAGGAGATAAAAATTGGAACTCAGCTCTCTAGTTGGACTTGATGGGCCTGAATCTTGGCTCTGCCACTTAGCTATGTGATCATGGGCAAACTACATTATGGGCCTCAGTTTCTAAATCTGTAAAGTGGGAGAAATAGTCTTATTTCAAAGCTTTTCTAGGCTTGTTATTAAAAACAAATAAAAAAGTAGTAACTGATATTCACTGACCAAGTACTATATGTAAGATGATGTTCTAAACTCTCATATATTCAGTTATATTTACTCCTCACAGTTATATGAAATCAATTCTTATTGTTAGCCCTATCCTTATAGGTGAAAAAATGAAACTTAACCCAGTGTTCAATAAATATCAACTTTATTTCATAACCTTAAATTGTAAAGAGAAAGGTAGCACCAGGAGAAAGAAAAGATTTACAAAAATCGATATTGTTGTTAAAAATTACACCTAGTATCAATGGAGTCAAAAGGTCCAAGAAGAGAAACCAATGCTCTACACAGAGTTCAATGAAGTATCTGAATTTTTAAAGAACACAAATAAAAAGAGAAGGAAGAATTAAGAAGGATAGTATTCTTATACGTCTAAGTCCTAAATGAGATGAAGCTGGTATTATCAGCACAAGAAAAGGGGAGACCAAATATGTGCAACATACAGAACAAAGTTCAAGTGACAGAAGAAACAGAGCTCCTCAGGCTTCTTCATCAAGACTCTGTGCTTCAAGTGTTTTCTTAACCATTTTCTCTCTCCCTATTTACTGACTCCTTTGTTATAATCTATGCCATACTCAATTCCTTCCTATTTAGTTTAAAACTAAAACAACAAATACTTGTCTTTCTTCTTGTTCTTTCCTTCCCTGCCTCAAACTAATATCTTGCATTTCAGCCTCCATTTTTTCACCTCCCTTTCTCTCTTTCTCTTCGATCTAAAGCAAGTAGGTCTCTTTCCCCACCGATCCCCTACACATATTTAAGAAAAACCTTCCTAATTGGAATGGATTCTCTCGAGACTCATCTGATTTGACCTTGCTGAATACTTGACCTCATGCACACCCTTCTGCAACTCTCCCTTCCTTGGCATTTGCCTGGTTTCCTTGTTACCTCTCTGGCAGTCCCTCTCATCTTCCTTGGTTCCTCGAGGCTTTGTCCAACTCTAAATACTTGCATTCTGATATTTCATCTACTTCACCCAGAGATCAGATATATTTAATTTTAATTTAATAATCCTCTATGCTTTTCTTTGGGCATAGTCATAGGTGCCCACAACTCTCCAGAGCTTAACATTGAAACTTTCCCAGGAACATGAAGCAAAAAAAAAGAAAAGAAAGAAAACAGTATGACTCTGTTTTACCTAGTCCATTGCCTTCTCATTAGGAATTCAGCTTCCTCTGGGATCCCCAACAGGGCTCCTCTGTAACATATATTTGGTTTCTCAGTATCTCCATTTCCCTCTTCGTTCTCCTAGGAGGTTTGATCAGAGGCACAATAAAAGCCTTTGGTTCCCTTTCAGCTTCCTCAGGGGCTTTTTAGTTGGTAGGTAACCTGTGGTGGCTGCTAGGCTGCTTCCGAATTCACTCTTGTGTCACCCATCAGGCCAATTAGGAATGCCTTCTACCTTATTCTCTGCTGAGTTACAACAGGGCTTTCAACTATTAACCAAAGTGTCTAATGTTTACAATTTCCCCCCGGCTCAGACAATGCTGGTGGATCTGTGGGACCACTGATCTAAATCCCTGAAAACAGAGACAGTTAAAAACACAGCAATCCCAAAAGGACCATTTTGAACTACAAACTGAATTATCTTTTAATTTTTTCAAAGAATTTGTTTATACAGGGAAAGAGATGTCTGTTTTCTTGAATCAACCATTAAGCATGAAAAATGCCTCATGCCTGAAATCTTTAAAATAATTTCCTCTCTGTCTGAGATTTTTTTTTTAAGCTCAGATATTTTTCTGGATAGAAGCCACTGAGCTTGTGTTTTCTCTTCCATTTTCAGATTTTAGTGACACAAGCAGGTATCACTTGAGCCCAACTATGAGACAACTAACACGCTGAACTCCCTGGGCAACCCATGCATCCTTGGGGAAAGAATCAGATCAAACCCCACTCCATTTCTTTTCTGGTCCTGGCCTACCAGGATCTCGTATTCCTCAAAACTGTCTCCAGTCAACAGTGTCCACAATCCAATCTTGTACTTGATTACACTATGCAATTTGTAGCCCTAGATTTTCAGCAACATGCCATCTCTCCATTATTATAATTATTCCTACTGGTATAGTATACTTCTTTTGTATACATCAGTGCTAAACAGACTGTACACATTTGACTAAAACTCATTGATGTTACAACCTATTAGCTTGGAATTCTAACAGCACCTGATTTCACCCAAAACCCAGTTTACTCATTCATTCTGGCTTCAATTTTCCAGCATTTCAACTAACTTAAATGTCTCTGAGCCTGCCATTTATGTTATGAGTGGTAAGGGATCTAGGTAGGTTATTTGAATTTTAGACTGATCGGTTGCTTTTGCACAAAAAGCATGAAGTCTAGTCTCCATACTTTGCGTGCTGCCCAAAAGCATGTACTGTACTTAAAGCTCATGAACCAGCCATGAAACATTTTTTTTAAAATATATTTTATTGATTTTTTACAGAGAGGAAGGGAGAGGGATAGAGAGTTAGAAACATCGATGGGAGAGAAACATCGATCAGCTGCCTCCTACACATCTCCCACTGGTGATGTGCCCGCAACCCAGGTACATGCCCCTGACCGGAATCGAACCTGGGACCCTTCAGTCCGCAGGCCGACGCTCTATCCACTGAGCCAAACCAGTTTTGGCCATGAAACATTTTAAATGGACAAATCTACAAGAGAGGTTCAATGGTAATTACAAACAGTTCAAAAAGCTCCCCGAAGATTCATTCTAATTACTGCTTGCTTCTTATGAATCCCAGAATAAAATATTTTAATCAAATTTTGTGTTTTGGCAAAATGTTTTTTTCAAGTTTCTAAAAGAATAAAGCACTATATAAGTAAGGTGAGCATATAATTTATCATCTAAATGGGGACACTGAATTAGTAAAAAGAAGAATTACTCATAATTACACAAAGACCAAAGCATAAACCAGGACTGTTGCAGGCAAACCAGGACATAAAGCACAAAGCGCCTTACTCCAAACCCAGTCTTGGCCCTTCTCAAGAATGTCATCTAAAACCTAGTGAGGCTAACTCAAAAAGGGGTCAAGAGTAAGTGGTAACAAAAGATAACTGAAGAATTCTGTGCACAACTGACAACAAAGATTTAATTCCAGACTAGAATGAAATTCAATCTCTATTGTGACATTTTAAACATGCCCCCCACCGGCCGGTGTGGCTCAGCTGGTTGAGCGTCATCCATGTTCCAAAACATCCCTGGTTGGGGTTTTATAATAATAATTAACATAGGCCCAAAATTCTTTGACACTCCTGGTGCATCGTATGTCCCCTACCTTGGAATCTGGTCTCTTCAAATACCAGATCCATAAAGTAGGTGAAAGTGACATATCCAGTTCTGGGCACAGGCCTTAAAATATTGACAGCTTCCCTGGTCATCTATTCCTTAGTGATCTCTCTGCTTGAGGGAACTATCTATTGCTGACAAAGGGGTACTGATGTCTCCAATGACAATATTTGATCTGTCCATTTCTCATTCCTGTTCTTATCAGTTTTCGCCTCACATAGTTTAACATTCTATTGTTAAGTGCATACACATGAAGAACTGTTATATCTTCTTAGGAAAAAATTACTCTCCCCCTCCCACTGCCAGAACCACAAACAAATCTTCTTTTCATGATCTTCACTTTGAGAACCTTGTGGGGTTCCTGGAGGCAAAGTCTGCAAAAATGTGGGAGCTTGGGCTACAGCTGCAGCCCCGGAGCTTTCACTCTCACATTAGTCCCCACTCAGTCTCCAGCAGTTGATCGAAGTGACTATTTCTGCATTCCTACCAGTTACGGCTCCAGCGGCTTATGGTCCAGGTAAGGAAATGATGGCTATGTCTACCTCAACGTGACTGTCTCTTCAGAGTTTAGCATAGTGTTTTCCTTGCAACCTCTGTTCTTTGATGAATTGAAGAAAACTTGTTGATTTTTCAGGTTGCCCAGCTGTTTTTCTTTGTAAGGATAGAAGCAACAACTCCCAAGCTCTTTACATGTTGGAGCTGAAGACAGACATCTTACTTCCTGTGTCAGGGGATGTTCATTTTGAGACAAAATGCTATTAGGAAACCCAAACCATGCGAAAAGCCAGCTCCGGCTTTCCAGCCATGTGTGTGAACCATGTTGGCAATGGATCCTTCATATCCCAGACAAGATGCACGAAATGATACCACATGAAACAGAAACAAACCCTTCCTTCCCAGCCCTTCCCCAACTGCAGCAAACTGAATGACAGTGTCGTTTTCAGTCTCTAAGTTTTGGGGTGGTTCATTTTGCAGTAATGTATAAGCAGAGCATTCCTAGAATGATCCCCAAGGCCTTGCCAAGTTCTCAAAACTCAATTCATACAAATCTCCCTGAACACATGCCTAACCCCCCTGGGGTTCTCCAAGTCTGCAGAACCTACCAAGCTCTTCTCAGGGTCCGGCCAGAAACACTTTTGTCCTTTTCTGTACCTGGTTGGTCACTTCTCCTCCTTCAGATTTAAGCATAATTATCGCCTTTGAAGCAAGGCTTCTATTATCTATCCATCACAAGTATATCTATTGTCCAACCAACTCTCATGCAAATAGATGTAATCCACCACTCTCTTGTCTTAATTCTTTCTCATATATCTTTTTTTTTTATGCAATTTAAAATTACAAATATGTATACTATCTTGATTAATTTTTGCCTCTCCAACAACATGATGGCTTCATGAGAAGAGGAACTCAATTTTGTTCCGCACTACATGTCCACTGGCTGGCCTCGCACTGCAGAGTACCATAGGGGCTTAGTAAATACCGCTAAAGAAAAGAGCTCTTTTAAATAAACACTGCCTGCAGGCAGTCCTTGTCTAGACAAGGGTTTCTCAACCTCATAGTAATGACACTTGGGGATAAATAATTTTCTGTTGCAGAAGGTTGTCCTGTTCATTTGTGGGGTGGTTCAACAGTTTCCCCGGCCTCTCTAAATGCCAGTAACAAAACCACCACTCCCTACACTGTGAAAACCAAATGTGTTTCCAGATATCATCAAATGTAACCTGGGGAGAAAGACCGAGAATCAGTTGAGAACCACTGGTTTAGACTAAAAAGATACTAATTCCCTAGCATCCTGGTTTAAACTAAAAGGATGATAATAATAATAAAACAACTCAGGAATGTGGGTATGCTTTAAGGTGAAACCAATTTTATCATGTCTTTCCTCTAGTCCTCCTCAAAAACTATTCAACCTGAACTATGGGAGAGAGATTCTAGGAGCCCTGACATTTATGATAATTGGAAATTTCCACACTACCTCTTTCAAATATTTCTTCCACTAGGCAAAGAATGCCCCCATTTTCACCAGTTGGGCATAGCTGATATATGACCTCAATTTTGAAGATAGTAAATATCACTGATTATTTTTGAGTGGCTCCTAATCAAATGTTCAAAGAACCCTAATAACAAAAATAACTAACAGAGGCCAATACATTTAAACATTGTCTAATAGGAAAGCTATCCCTGTACAGTTTTGTCTAATAATTGAAATCATGCCTCTTCCCTAAACAATATCCTCATTGTCACTTTTGTCAGAAAGATTAGGCATTGTTTGTTTATCCGCTGCAAACTAAGTGAGACCAGCTGTACTGATGAACCAGACCCTCATGCCTCACATTCTTTCACTAAAGTCTAAAGGAAGTCAGGGTTGGATCTGCTATTTCAATAGACTTTCTGGTTTTTAAAAATAAAATTAGCAAATGTCGGTGGGTGAGCTACTATCCTCCTTGGCCTAGTAAGAATTAGAACTCTAGCCAAAACCGGTTTGGCTCAGTGGATAGAGCGTCGGCCTGGGAACCGAGGGGCCCCGGGTTCGATTCCGGTCAAGGGCATGTACCTGGGTTGCGGGCACATCTCCAGCGGGGAGTGTGCAGGAGGCAGCTGATCGATGTTTCTCTCTCATCGATGTTTCTAGCTCTCTATCTCTCTCCCTTCCTCTCTGTAAAAAATCAATAAAATATTTAAAAAAAAAAAAAAAAAAAAAAAAAAAAGAATTAGAACTCTACTCTTTCAACTTTACCTATACACAAGGAGCACCAGATCTGAAAATCACCTGGAGCAAAATCCATTTACTCCATTAGCTTCTTTATCCAATTTCTTTTCTATGTTGTCATGTATTTTGTGCATTAAATTGCACCACTTACTGCTGATTTTATTGTCATACTATGCTGCCATTTTCGTACCCTGTGACTAACAGTGCGGATACAGGCTTGATCTTAGAAGTGAGCTATGATAACAAGCTTTGGCCCATGGACCCAAAGTCTAAAAGAAATCAACGCAGCCTAAAGAGAAACAGAGAGAGGGCCTCGGGAGCATCCTGCAGAAGCTCATACAAAGCAATCAGACCTGCCTCTCCTTCGTACAGAGTTCCCATTTGCGGACAGCAACCTCTCAGGACACTGGAAGTCAGCATAACAGTCCCCTTATGCTGCATCCTAGCTTTTACAGAATATATAAGTGTCAGCACTTAAGATTGAAACTTCAGTGAAGTAGGAGTCCAGTGTTTTCCATCTGGGCATTTATGACTTTTAGAATTCTTCCAACTCCTGATAGTGTTGCAATGGAGTTGACCTTCAGGGCGAGCAGTAAAAGCCACCTCTCTAATCCCACATATTCTGAAAAAGCGGTTAACTGCCGCTCTCTTCCTCTTGACTGCTGCTTGTTTTAATTAACAGCATTTCTTCCCGCTATTTCTCCAGGGGCTTTGAAGAGCTCTTTGAAATGTATTTAGTATATTTCAGTCTTGGCTTGGGTTTAGTCTCTCCATTTATGAGGTCATTTCATTCAAGTTCAATAATTCAGCACAGACTGGCAGAATGAAATGCTAAAAGAAGATTGGCACTTTCAATCACATAAGTCTTGTGTTACATAAAGTGAGGAAATTCCTCCTCTGTTCTTATTCACGTTTGAGGTAACAACTTAGGGCTGGCAGAAGCCAGTGTGGGCAGACTTCTGCGTTTAGCAGGCTCCTGCAGGAGTAAAGTTTTGCGTCTTCACCTCAACAGAAACTGAAGATAAGCAAAAAAAAAAAAGACCAGAAACCAGTATTACCAGTATCAGTTGAATGGCTTTGTCAGAGTAAGTCCAATACTTTAATTACAGAGATGGAACAAAAAAGCAAGGTTTCTCTTTATCCAAATGACACTAGAAGTATGAGAAAATGAAAAGCAAGCCGCTACAGCCTCACACTCCCCTAGATAAAGTAGGAAGAAGAAGAGAGGACCCTGTCCTGGGCAAGAGTAAAGGTCCGTGGTGTCTCACCATGGGGTGCAGAAACCTGGGGGACTTAGACATGGAGGTGTGTTCCACCAACAGATCCCAGGGCACGGGAGCAGATGGGTCCCACTGCATCTCAAGTTTGGGAATTGAGGTGGCTGGGGATTATAGTTTTTATCTATCATGCTCATACATTCATAGGTGCTCACATAGGTGTTAACAACCCACTAACCCTTCCCAATTGTAAGGCTTAAAGCCAATTCCACTTTAACATTTAAACATAACACCTTTGCTTAATCAAAATTCACACAACAAACAAAAGGAATCAGTTTGCTAGATCCAGAGACACAGAAGCATGGAACAGACTGACAAATTTCAGAGGAAAGGTGGGGGTTGTGGGTGGGTAGGGAGTGATTAACTGGGCATTATGTTAAGTGAAATAAGACAAGTACCATGCAATTTCACTTATATGTGGAATCTATAGAACAAAATAAACAAACAAAATAAAAAGACTTATGCATACAGAGAACAGACTGATGGATGCCAGAGGGGAAAAGGCTTGGGGGGCTGGGTGAAAAAAGTGAAGGAATTAGATGTAATAATTGGTAATTACAAAATACATGAGGATGTAAAATGAGGCATAGGGGATATAGTCAACAATATTGTAATAACTATGTATGGTGCCAGGTGGGTACTTGAAATACTGGGAACAATGTAAAGTATATGATTGTCTGCCATGCTGTACATCTGAAACTAATACAAAATAATGCTGAATGCAAACTATAGTTTAAAAATAAAACTTTTAAAAAAGCAAATGACTCTGTGAAGTCAAATACCACTGGAGAGAACATAGTTAAAACACTTTAATCGACACCATCCTCTCTTCCTTGCTTTTGAAACCCCACACCATTTTACCTGGCCTTTCTTACTGCATTCTAGCTTTTACAGAATATATCACATTCCAACTTTATAGACTTATTTATGTATGTGGACCACCTCCCTTCATGACTGTTAAGTTCCTGACAGCGGAATCCACATCTAGGATACCTATTTTTCACCCACGGCATAGAAAAGGCATAAAAGTAACATAATAAACACTCATCATCAGCTGAATAAGCTCAGAAAATGTTCACACGTGTTTTGATAGTCAAACGTCCCTGGGAAACTGAGAGGTAAAAATATGACTTCAACAGGCTGAATTAAAGACATTTTAAAATGTCACATGTTTTAAAATGTGAAGTATGCAATGCATGATCTTTTTAAATCCTACATTAAATGTGAAAGGGATTTAGAAGAGAGAACATAATAAGGAAACTAAACCAGGATAGAGATTAGCAGTCAGTGATAATAAATTGCTTCCCTGCCCCAAACACAAACACGCACATGCACACAAAAAACAATTATGAAGCTGGAGAAAATGTTTAGAAAAAAACTCTACTCAGATATGAAAATATGAAAAGTTTAAAGCTTTTTCTAAAAAAACTTATTTTTGAGTGTTGTATATTGATATGGTTGCAGTTAATCCACCATAATCTTTAGAACGAAACTCATTACCAAAGGGTTTTGCACAGTATAGGAATCTCGATCAACTCCCCAACCTATGTGAACCTAATTTAATAATAATAAAAAGCCTTCCTATTCCTTCTCAAGTGTCTAAATTATGGCTAACAGCAACTACTACACCAAAATCAACAATTACACAAACCTCTTGTTGGAGGGTATATCCTTCGCTTATATTGTTTAAAGAAGAAACATGAAATAAAAGACAGCTAATACATACTATAAGTAGGACGAGAAAACCATGTCATAAACACAATGCCAAATTACTGAGGTCTGAAATTCATAAGTGTTATGAATGGAAGTGTGGCCTTCAAAAGAGTTGTGTTGATGTTCTAGTCCCTCATGCCTCACAATGTGACCTTATGTGGAAACAGGGTCTTTACCGAGGTAATCAAGTTGAAATGAGGTCATGCAATGTGATTCGAGTCCTCAGAAAAAGGGGAAATTTGGATGTAGAGACAGAGGCACACAGGGAGCACACCATGTGAACATGAAGGCAGAGATCAGGGTGATGCACCTACAAGCCAGCAATGCAATGATTGCCAGCACACCGCAGAGGCTAGGAGAGAGGCAGGGAACAGTGTCCCTTACAGAACCAACCCTCAGAAAGAAGCACTCTGCCAACGCCTTGTTCTTAGACTCTGGCCCCCAGAACTGTAACAGAATAAAGTTCTTGTTTAAGCCATCCAGTTTGTGGTGCTGTTTCTGCAGCCCTAGCAGACTAATGTCATGAGGTTCAAGGTAGATCCAAACGTGACACGTGTAAATTAACATATGTAAAATGTTCTCAAACCAACAATCAGTGAGATCTCTACAAATGCCAGGCAGCTTTAGTGCAAGATACTAACAGCTGCTCTTAGAGAAGATGCTAAGGACAATGTTTAAAGACGGAGGCAGCGCTGCAGACATTTATGGGAGAGTGGTCAGGAATGCTGCAACAGGAATTCCAACATGCAGCCGGCTCTTTAAACTACGTAGCACTTCAGGGGATACACCAACCAAAGGCAGCTCTCACGTCTTGCTAGATGGCACATATAACTAGGGTCCATTGGCCTGACCTTGCCACCTTAAAGCAAGCACAGGCAGCCTGTCATGTCTTAAAGGAGGCCAGTGGTCAATGGCTTTGATCTCCAGCTAGAGGAAATTAAATGCCACATGTGACCAACAGGCTTGAAACAGCTTGAGAAATGCTGACAAGATACATTTAGACCTGCTGGAGTGAGAAGTATTAACTGTCCAGAGCCATCCTTCTCAAAGACTGCAGGTACTTAAAAGGCAGTCTTCCTTTTATTCAGGCATAATAAATGGAGGATTTCTCACCCATCCCCAAGACTGTGACATCAATCTTAAAGTTAAACATTTAATAGAGTTACTAGCTTACATTTGGAAATCAGCCGAGCACATCTTTTGTGGGAGGGCACTTCAAAATGATTGGTTTGTTTCCTTATAATGAAATTGCATGTTTGCTTCTGTTTGATTCTGATTAAACCAAGTCAGAGCATATGTGAGAACCATCTGGAATATTCAACAAGGATCAACTCTTTCCAAGGAAGGCCTTACACTGTGGAAGCGGTACAGTGTAATGGTTAGGAAAATAATGGCTTCAAACCCAATAGATATGAGCCAAAACAAGTATTGCCACTAACCACCTGTACGGACTTGGGACAAGTGGCTGAAACTCTCTAAGCACAGTTTCCTGGACAAATGGAGATGATAGCAATATGATCTAATCATATAAGGAATTGTGAGGAGTAAACAAGACAATGCACATACCAGATTATATTGAACATAATTGCTTAACCCAATGTAGTTATCTTCATGCTATTAACATTAAATGTACAAGTAGGGTACTAGCTATTTTTCTTTAGGAAAATACTTAAAATTTGGGACACAAACCCTACTGAAATTAGCTCAACCATTTAGACCAGGAGTGAGGAACGTCTGGCCCTCGAGCTGTATAAGGCCTGTGAAGTCATTTGGCCTGTTGCCAAGGCATTAGGGGTGAGTTAATTAAATGTTTGACCAAATAGAGCAGGCCAATTTTTAAGTTGATAATTTTGTATGGACTGCAAATGATGTATAAATATCCAAATGGCTCTTGGCAGAAAGAAGGTTCCCCAACCCTGATTTAGACCATTACCATAACATTCTGTAATGCTGAAGCAACACAGTTAAGTCATTAACAGCCACCTATGTTGTTTTCTTTTGCATTCCCCATGTTTATTTTTCCTTAAACATAAAAAAAAAAAACCTTTGTTTTTTCAAATATCTAAGATCTCAAAATTTATACTAGTATTTTTGACTTTCAGCACTTCTGCACTTCCTTTCTTACACGTATTTTTCTTTATCAGGAATATCCCTTCACCTTCTTAACTCAAAAAATCATGAACAAAGATATAAGAACACATTCCATAAAAGCCAGAAACCACCCAAATCAGCATAATTTCCAATTACATGTTTAAAATGATACTTCAGAGAATTTTCTTTTATATCTTTTTAATTACTTGGCTTAAAATGTCCTAATTTTTATAATGACTTAAAAGGAGACAAAAATGGGAATAATTGAGAAAATTATTTTTCAACATCATTTAGTAATGTGATTAAGATAAAACAAGGCTTGTGTCTCCTACAGTTATTTCAGAAATAGTGTCAAGTTTTCTACGGGCCACAGGCCTCCAAATACAGTAACTCCATGCTCTTAACCACATCAGAAACATGTAGGAGTGACCTCGTTGAGGATCCAAATCTGTGTCCTAACCCCAGCATAGTATGGGGGGAGAGGACAAATGGCGGAAGAGTGGTGTCTCTTTGTGAAAATATATATGGCTTAATGTCAAAGAAGACAGGCGGGAGTCAGGGGGAGAAAGAGTATGCAGTATTTTTTAGTAATTTCTGAAAGATGGGGTAAAAGCTCTTTTTAAAAGATGTCAGGAATGGCCAATCCATTTGGCTTTGTCAAACCAGTACTCTTACTCTTAAGCAAATACTAAACCTCCATGAGAAATTAATTGTATGATTCACCTGGAAATGAATTCTCATCTGAGGGTTCCAACTCCAATGAGGGAAAAAGAAAACAAAGATGGGGGGATGGGGAAGGACAGGAAAGATAAAATGGACAAGTCTGCAAAATTGTTAGCAGGGAAAAAACAATTCTACTGACTTTTACACTTGTTAAAAGAACAGAAAAAGAAACCTAAGGGGGGAATTTATTATCTATTAAATGAAAATTATTTAAATATAGTCTGACTTAGTATTAGGAGAGCAGGTAGATTTTACATGTGAAATATTCAGAAACTAATGCACTTACTTGCTTTTCCCTTTGTATACTGTAGCATAAGAGCCTTCCCCTAGTTTTTCCAGTTTTTCGTACGAGTCAGCTTTTCCAAATTTGGGACTTGTCGGCTGAAAATGGAGCAGAGGGTAAACAAAGCAGATTGTATCAAACTAATTAACAATAAATAACCCAATTCTGCTAAAAATATACAGATCCTCTGTCACTTTTTAAATAATGTTTTTCTGATGCTTATTTTTAAAAAGCAATGCTTATTTAAAAAAACAACAACATAGATATTCAGGGTATAAAACTCCAAATATACAAATGAACAGTACAGAAGTTTAGATTAACCCATAATCTAACCACCCAGAGAAAATCACCATTAAGATTTCTTTCTCTTTTTTTTAACTGCCCTTAACTGGAATCTAACCCATTACCCTTCAGTCCGCAGTCTGACGCTCTATCTGCTGAGCCAAACCAGCTAAGGCAAATTTTGATATCTCTTCTTCCAATGCTATCTGCATACCGAATATTGCTTTTTTACATAAATGGGATTACACTATCTTATAAACTGCCTTTTTTCCACTATTATGACTATTTTCCATGTCATTATATAATCTTCTAAATTACGGGCTGGCAAATCCCACCCACCACCTGTTTTCGTATGTCCCAGAAGCTTAGAAAGGTTTTTAAATTTTTTAACAGAGGAGGATCAAGAGAAAAGTAAAATGTTATAGCATGTAAATATTAAAAATCAAATTTAGTGTCCATAAAGTTTATTGGGACACAGTCATCCACTCATTTATATATTGTGCTATGACTTTCAAGCTACAACAGAGTTGTAGTTACAACCAATATCATAAGGCCAACAAAGCTGAAAGAGTTACTATCTGAACCCTGTTGTAAATCATGACTGTACAGAATTCAGGCATATAAAGTTATTCCTGCAATACCTGTCAGTGACAATGCAAACAGATAATTAGATATATCTTTCAGGTTCACTAATAATACAAAAGGAACTCTCTTATATCTTCAGAAACCAATCCTTAAGGTTTAGCTGTAACAAAATAGCTCTTCCATAAGAAATGGTTTACCCCCGTGGTCAGCAAACTGCAGCTCGCGAGCCACATGCAGCTCGTTGGCCCCTTAAGTGTGGCTCTTTCTAAGCCTGAGGAGTACCCTAATTAAGTTAATAACAATGTACCTACCTATATAGTTTAAGTTTAAAAAATTTGGCTCTCAAAAGAAATTTCAATCATTGTACTGGTGATATTTGGCTCTGTTGACTAATGAGTTTGCCAACCACTGGTTTACCCAATCATGAGCTTAGAAGTGCTGAGAGAAAGATCTCATCACTTCTGTGTTCAACTCCTACCCCAACCTCACCAGAGAGCACTGTCCGCCATGGAAGCAAATTACCTGTTATTTTAATGGCACTATTAAAAAGGGTAATACCAAAACATATTAGAAAATGATTAATTATATGAGAATTAAAAACATCTTAAAGGGATTACCTGATCATAGCTATAAGTACATATATAATTGGTCAAAAGTTGTTAATGATTGTGGTACTTTGTAAGTAACCAACTGTAGAAGCTTAGAGAAATAACTTCGTGCATAAAGTTTACAAAACACTATTCTTGCTCTTGGAACACTTATGAAACAACACAGCATCCTGACAATGAATATGACTCCTACCATTTATAAGGATTCTGCGGCAAGTTGAGCACATGCCTCTTACCTCCTTGCCATTTAAAATGCCATGAGTGCCTGAAAAGATATGTTTCAAAAATAATAAACCAGAAACAGGAATGGGAAATAAAACAAAAAAGAAGAGCAATATCTAAGTGAAAATTTGAGGAATTCTGAAAGACAGAAGTAATCAGGATCAAGACTTTGGAGAAAATATTGTGGAAACTTAAAGATCCAACATGTAAGACCATTACAAATAAAAGAAGCAAGAGTCTCTAGGTAAATATGAGACTAATCAACACAGCTGAGCATGAGGTGTCCTCCCAAGCAAAATGCAGGGACATGTGCACAGAGGAGACAGCTGAGAATGTGGTATTCAGGCTACAGGGGCCGAACAAGGATGGAAGTAGCCAATAAATACTTAGAGAAAACACGACATGCCCACATCCCCAAGCCGTAATGCCTGCCTCTCCCATACAATTACAAGAGACAATTTACAGAAAACTGAATATGCTGACAGCAATTCTCACACACAAAAATGAGTATACAGCCAAGGATCACAAATCATTTCAGGAATATCAATAAGAGAAGCATAAAATTTAATGAGCAGCTCAACTAAAATCCTGGTAAAAAGAGTTGACATTGCAAAGATAAAAATAACTTTGCATAAAAATGACAGCATCTTCAGAGAGATTAGAGATTAAATATTTAATTAATGAAATAAAACATTTAAGCTGAAACCGGTTTGGCTCAGTGGATAGAGCGTCGGCCTGCGGACTGAAAGGTCCCAGGTTTGATTCCGGTCAAGGGCATGTACCTGGGTTGCGGGCACAACCCCAGTAGGAGATGTGCAGGAGGCAGCTGGTCGATGTTTCTCTCTCATCGATGTTTCTAACTCTCTATCTCTCTCCCTTCCTCTCTGCAAAAAATCAATAAAATATATTTTTTTTAAAAAAGAAATAAAACATTTAATAGTCAATAAATAAAAGAATGGACATAAGTGAAAACATACTAAGTTCAATGATCGAATAAAATTTTCCCAGATAACTTTGGGGACAGGTGGCATCTAAACAGAAAATTTACCCAACAAGCATAATATTTTTATAGACAACACTGGCTGAAGAAAGACAATTCAGCAATATTTTCAAAATGAAAAGAGAAATTATTCTGAATCACGAACACTATACTCAAGATAGTTCCTCAGATGGGATGGAAAAGCTGCAATCTTACCCCCTTCAAAAAAAGTCTAGATAAAATGAAATGGACTGGCCAGTGCCCAAGGGGAGGAGGAAAGGGGGGTAACTGAATAAAGAAGGTGAAGGGATTAGCTAAGGGACATATATGCATTCCTCATGGACATAGACAATAGTTTGGTGAAAGCCAAGGAAAGGTGAAGTGGGAGAAAGAGGTGAACAGGGAGACACCTATTCTAGGGAACAACTGCAATAATGTCAACATTAAAAAATTTTAATAAAAAAATCTAGATATAAAATTCCATGCTATCTCAATATTAGATGAAGCTGGAGTGATGGGGGAATTGTTGCAGGAAGGCAAGAAACAGTAGGATAGGAGAAAGAAAGCATGGTGAGATTCACTGGATTGACTGCTGGTACTGATTAACCACAACTGTTTAAGTTTTAGATGTTTCTAAACTCTTAAGAGTTAATCCCTAGAGCAATATCAATAAGATTTACAAATTCCAAACAAATTTGGGGGGAAAGGGAATAAAAGAAACAATTGCAAGGAAACAGAGGAAAGGGGGTAAAAGTAAGAGGCTAAAGGAGGCGGGTACTCAATAGGAAAGAATGTTAAGTGAAAAATCATAAAATAAGAAGTCAAGTCCAAACAAAGCAAAAATAAATATTTTTGCAAAATCATGTACTATTAGCAATATTGATGGAAGACAGCCTATGCAAAACAAATGGATTAAATTATTGTATCTCATTAAAATCAACATTAAAATCCACCAAGAAATTTTAATCATCATAAACTACTTTGAGACAAATAATGTAGCTTTGAAATGAATAAAACAGCCCTGGCCAGTGTTTCTCAGTGGTTAGAGTGTTGGCCAACGAACCAAAGGGTCATGGGGTTGATTCCCGATCAAGGGCACATAACTGGGTTGCTGGTTTGCTCCCTACCTAGCCCCTGGTCAGGGCACATTCTAGAGGCAACCAATCAATGTGTCTCTCTCACCTCTCTCTCTCTCTCTCTTCTCTCTCTCTCTCTCTCTCTCACCTCTCTCTCTCTCTTCTCCTCTCTCCTCTCTCTCTCTCTCTCTCTCTCTCTCTCTCTCTCTCTCTCTCTCCCTCCCCCATTCTTTCCACTCTCTCTGAAAAACAATTGGGGGGGAAAATTCCTCTAGTGAGGATTAGCAAAACAATGAAATGTATGAAACAACTGCTAATAGCAATAAAATGAGAAATTAACAAACCCACAATGATAATGGGAGACATACATTGCTCAGACATCAACAAAGCAAGCAGACAACTAATAAGTAAGGGATATGTGGGCTTGCATATTAGAATTAACATTTCAATCTAATACACATATTAATATTTTTTTCAAGAACACATTTAACACCCACAAAAGATGACCACAGATTAGCCACAAAGAAAATCTCAATATTCAAAATCACAGAAACATTCAGTTACTTTTTCTGAACACAACACAATAAATTAGAAATAAAGAATAAAAGGGAAACTAAATAGTTTAGCCATGTAGGTTAAAAAGAAAGTCAAAATGGAAAACTCATAAATAAATATGTGGCAGTGAGGACATGACATTTTAAGACCCATGGGATGCAGCCAAATCAATACATGAATTAAAATGTAAATACATGTATACATGTGCACATACGGGAAGAGAAGAAAGCTTGAAAGTAATATGAGTTAGACATTAAACGGCAGCTAGAAAAGGAACAACATAAATAGTAGAAAGGGATTAATAAAGACAAAGGACCACCTATTCTTTTCTTTAAGAAACTTGTAAAGTATAAACCATGTATTGAGTTGAATCAAGTAAAATTTAATGGAAAATTACATTCAAAATTACCTGACTAGTCCTGTGTGGGTTATGTTCTCATGCATTTTTCAACACCAGGAAACATCTTGCGAATGTCGCACTTTACCATCACCCTCTTGGGCCCAAGTTTTAAACAGAAATTTTAAAACCTACATTTAACTTCAGTATGAAATGACCTTCAATGGGGAAAATACTGTGTTCCCAGTTCCACTGTAAATTATTTAAAATCAGATTGAAAAGCCTGTGTATTTGCTTTTGTGCTCCTTTAAGAATAAATCTGATCTAAGTTGAAGTAAAAAAGCAGCAGCAAGAAATCTCCTCTTTGCTCATATTAGGAAATAAACTGCTAATGCATATTTAGAGCAAGTGCAAGACACGGTCTCACAAAATGTGTAAGAGAATATGTTATCTGCCGGGAAGGCACAATTTTCTAAAAATTATTCACTCTTCATAAACTGCCTTATATCATAGAAGTGATGTAATCATTTTGAGACACAGATCACACTACACTTATGACTTGAAAAAAATTGAATTGAGGCCATTAGAAAAGCAAGGGAAATATTTTTTAAAACATACCCATTCATCTACAAAAAAAATCAAGTAAGAGAAAATAATAATGGCACAAAGTAGTCTATTTATCTAATTAAATGGATTTGGATGCATTAACTGCCATGGTTAAAATATATTCTATGAACACTGTGATGGCAGAAAAGTAATATTTCCCCACCTCTGATGGTCATACAATCCATGTTATTTGCCCTGTAAACCCAATATGTAGATATTATGGAAATACACTGTAACTTACAGATCAATCATGCTAGCTCCACAGCATGAATTGCATACATATAATGCCTGTTTGAAAGTTGTCCTTGTCTACAAAAGAATGGCCTATGGAATAGGCCATGTCTATGAGATAGTCTGAGCTTTAAGAGTTAGAGTCTTATAAAGTCAGTCTCCTACTTTACCTACGTAAAAATGTTCTGATCTGTAATAGCTATGTCAATAAATAAGGAATCCAAGTGCTAAATCATTAAAGAGGCCAATAATAAACCCTTCCCATCAAAAGAGCAAAACTAAGAAGAATTCTGAAGGAGAGGTCCTCTTTTGTTTAATAATTAAGTCCAAGCCTTTGGTTTGCCTTTTTTTTCCCTTGCAACTTTATTAAATTATCACATTTAAATAAAGATGCCCGACCATCAGCTTTGACTCGTTGCTGTCAGGTGCCTGCATGGATGGGAAACAGCCTTATGGGGCAATTATTCCCTGCTTGTCACTTCCCTAGAGTGCAGGCTTGAGATAGCACTTTAGAGAACTGGAAATAGGAGGGCTAATCAGGAATTTCTAAAGGATACTAACACTGCAAAGAGACATGGAATTTAATGAGATAATGTGCATACTTTTTTTAACAGAATAAAGGCACAGAGAACTGTCAATTGTCTGGACCAGTGGAGGGGAACATTGGCATGGATAATAAAGAACTGAATATAATATTCCAGCTGAACAGTGTTTGGACCCTGACCTTGCTAGTTCTAGTTCATGGTTTGTGTAATCAACAAAAACTAGATAATATCAAGTTTATTATGTGCGAGGCTTGAGCTCATCACTTTAAATAATTACCTATTAATCCCTGCAAGAGCAGTTTAAGGTTGGTTCTATGGTTATCCCCAGTTGAACATGAAGAATTTAAAGACTGCAGAAACAAAGTAGCTCATCTAAGATCCTACAGCTAATGGCAGAGCAAGAATTCAAACCAAGTTGACTGGAATCAAAAACAGATTTTCTTTACCACCACTACACTGGTCGAATCTACATGGAGATCTAACTCCCTCCCAATAGGAAGAGATATTAAATTATGATTAAGTCTGTCATCTACTGAAACCCTATTCCTAAAAGCAGGGGTGGGTTTCTGAACTGTATTTATGTTTATAAACCACATGAGTATAC
The DNA here is from genome assembly GCF_028538775.1 of Myotis yumanensis. NCBI lineage: Eukaryota > Metazoa > Chordata > Mammalia > Chiroptera > Vespertilionidae > Myotis > Myotis yumanensis. The sequence continues at coordinate 45,752,834 of NW_027223760.1, read as the reverse complement.
CTCTGTGTTCACTGTAACGATACTGTGGCATGGCTATAAGAATGCCCATAGTTTCATACTGAATTCATTGAAACAGACTGTAACCTTTATACATAACCCCTTGATTAAGAATGTTGATGAGGAAAACCCCAAGTAAGAATCACCACTCTATTACATTATACTATAATTGTGAGAGTAGGTATGGGGAGAAGGTGGTAGGATTCCACCAGAACTATGTGACCTCCTTAAACAACCAGGATTTGAAGTGAACGCCATGTTGGCTAATTTTTCTCCTGCCTTTGATCTCCAGAACAGATTCTATCATTCTGCACTTCTAACCCCATTAAACACAGTCACACTAAGGTAACCCATACTTGATGGGTAACTTGGTTACAAAGTAGATGTCGATGCTGGACAGAGGGATAGAGCCAAGCACCATGTGTGGTGACAACCTGACAGGGGGCTTGGTTCTGTCTGGGAACTGTCTAGTCCCCACAAGAAGGGCAGTGCCAAGATGAGACCCCCAAGGATGGCCATTGAGCACTGAAGCGGAGTTCTCGTTTTCAAGTTTGCACCTCCCTCCCCCTCTGAAGATAGGCCTGCCTATCACAGGGGTTTTTGTTCGTTTTGGTTTTGGTAATAGAAGCATGTAAATTTTGAGTAATTTTTGGAATGTGTAGAGGACAGTAACCTGAATTTGATTATCTCAAACTATGTTCTCTTTAAGTCCAGATGATGACAGCACAGCTCAATAAAATCCCTTCTAAACTGGGCCAGCAAGACGGGCAGGCAGTCTCCTACAGCTCTCCCAACAGTTCTAGCTATTGGAGGGCACAGCTGGGCTGGAGGAGGTGACAGGAAAAGGGGAGGGAAAGTCCATCCTGTCAGTGACAGTAGTAAACACTACCCAGGGACTAGGCCCAGGAAAGGTAGGCACTCGTAAAATGTCTGAAACAAACCAACAAACTCTGTCAAACACCTCTTGAAATAAACCAATTTATATGAAACCACATTCTTTACATTTTGCCTGAATTTTAAAGTGCCACTATCTGAACTGTACCAGGAGGTATAGATGAATGTGATGCTCACTAAAGTCACCTTGATTTCAGTCATGACTCCTGACATAGAGAATGGCCAGCATGTGAACATGCATAGAGATGTACACACTGTTAGGAAGATGTGGTATGTATAACAGTTTCTATAACAGTTTTTTAAAATATATTTTTATTGATTTCAGAGAGGAAGGGAGAGGGATAAAAACATCAATAATGAGAGAGAATCATTGATCGGCTGCCTCCTGCACACCCCACACTAGGGATCAAGCCCACAACTCGCATGTGCTCCGACCAGGAACCAAACCATGACCTCCTGGTTCACAGGTAGATGCTCAACCACTGAGCCATGCTGGTTGAGCTACAACAGTTTTTATAAAAGTTTGTATTGGGTTTTGTATGTTAATTTTATAACTTGCTGCTTGTGTAACTTCTCTCATTTTTTTTTTTTTGTAGTAGTTCCATTGATTCTTTTGGATTTTCCAGATATACCTTTAAAAATCCACTTGCTTGCTTTCATGATATGTAAGGATGTTATTCAGCTCCTTAGTCCTCGCCCCCCCCCCCCCCCGCCCCATAATTTTGTATGGGATTCAACCAGTAATTTTTCTATTGATTATTTTTAAGTAACATTAATTTTTCTGTTGTTTAAGAATAGAGGGATGTGGCACTGGTTTGGCTCAGCAGATAGAGCATCAGCCTGCCGACTAAAGGGTCCTGGGTTCAATTCCAGTCAAGAGCACATGCCTGGGTGGCGGGCTTGATTCCCAGTAGGGGGCAGGCAGGAGACAGCCAATCAATGATTCGCTCTTATCATTGATGTTTCTATCTCTCTCCCTCTCTCTTCCCCTCTGAAATCAATAAAAATATATTTTTTAAAAGAAAAAAAGAATAGAGGGGTGTGGTCCAGATAGCTTTCCTAGTTTTAAGAAATAAACTTCTTTATTTTCATGAAGTTAAAAAAAAAAGTCAATTTAGCACATACTATCTTTGCCCATCTGTTTCTCTCCAACACTTCTTTCTGGATCTTCTCTTTTCTTTGCCCCTACTGAACCTACCCTGCACAGAGGTCTGCTCCAGCGCTTTCTATTCAATGCAGGACTTTGTCCTAGAGCAGCCGTGGGCAAACTATGGCCCGCGGGCCGGATCCGGCCCGTTTGAAATGAATAAAACTAAAAAAAAAAAAAAGACCGTACCCTTTTATGTAATGATGTTTACTTTGAATTTATGTTAGTTCACACAAACACTCCATCCATGCTTTTGTTCCGGCCCTCCGGTCCAGTTTAAGAACCCATTGTGGCCCTCGAGTCAAAAAGTTTGCCCACCCCTGTCCTAGAGCAACGACCTTCAACAGGTGTGCCACAAGAATTTTTAAAATACACAATACCTGACTATTTAGACAGGGGTACTGACCTCTTTTTCTTTAGACTGTCAAATAAAAAGAACAACAACAGCTAACACAACAACAGTCTGGTGTAAATGAATCAAAAGTATACCTTTTTTATGTCGGGTTGGCAAAAAATATATTTTTGGATGTGCAGCAGAATTTTAGTAATTAGTTTATGTGTGTGCCATGAGATGAAAAATCGCTGGTCTAGGGAAGTCACAGGAGAAAGACCAGCAGACCACTCCAATCCCAATAGACCACTCCATGGTCTCCTTGCACTCATCCACTCAGAGGAGCTTCAAAGTCCCCTCCCAGTTGCTGTCACTGTCCTACGAATGGCCCACAGAGCTGCCAGAAAGCCACACTGATGGCAAGGTAGAGTTTTCCCGGCTCTGAGAGTAGTCACCTGCCCCTTGCCTTCCCTGAGTTTCCTCCCCCATTTTCAGGTACCACACAGTTCTTAAAGCTGTTCGTCGTTTGTTCCCCTCGTTCCTATTCTGAGGTTCATGGAGATACCTTCTCTGCTATACAGGGTGGGATAAAAGCAGGCTTACAGTTGTGAGCATGCAAAACAGAGAGTTCATTCTTGAATTATTAATACTTATTGCATTATTTTCCATACAAACAACTATAGACCTACTTTTGCCCCACCATGTATTTGTTGCCAATATTATCCATTGTTCTGTTTTTACTATACTAGTTGCTCTAATTAGATAAGGAGTTTCAAAACCTGTCACTGCCTAACCTCCCAGAATCCTCTCTTACTTGATCTTTCAAACTACGTTCAAGCATTACTTTAATAAAAATAAAATCTAACTTTAAAGAGAAATACAGAGAGCACCAGGCAAGTTTCAACTTTCTTTGGTAAGGATTTTAATTAATTCCTTATTTAAAAAATTAAAATTAAATGTTGAAACCCCATTGTTATTTATACTATGATATACTGATCTTTAAAACTACATGACCCCCCAGTATCAACAAGCATGGCCAGGCCCACATCCTGGTTTCTATATTCCATTTTCCAATAAGTGGAGCCAGGGCTCTTTAGAGAAATAACTGATCTAGGTCTGGGGCCTGGAAAGTACAATATAAGCCAAGACTATCCCATAGGACCAGAAAGCAAGGAAGTACTCAAAAAATAAACAAAGGGATGAAGACATCTCAAAAGGACACGGAGCTGCCAATGGCAAGGCAGGCACAATTTGAGCAACAAAAGAAATAGCACAGCATTAGACTGTAACTAGTATTGCAGATAAAAAATAGGACTAGCTAAATGTAAATTTCGTTTAAATAGTAAATAATTTTTAGTGTAAGTATGCCTGACTAGTATTTGAAAATGCCATTTCTATATACCGTTTATAGGTTAATATAATATTAAGATAAATATAAAGTATATATAATTCTCTTTCCATAACATAGGCTTAATCATTGACAACTCCTTTCATTTCTCCTAAATGACACTAAGTCTAAAAGTTCTCCTGGAAGTCAGTAATATATTTCTGTGACCTACATGGAAGCTGCCTCGCAATCACAAGATGACAGGGCTAGTTTGGGTAAAAGCAGTCAATCAATTATCCTCACAAATGTTGCATGAATAACATTTATTTCAGCTTCATTCACACAAAATGTGACACAAAGTTTGTGCGGTGTCATACAGTGTAATTAAATTGAAGTGTCAATACTCTTCTAGCAGTTGACATTTCTTGCTCTGTTTCGGCTCTCATGGAATTTAATATTTAAAATTTGTGAAATGGCATGTGTTTCTCAGCAAGATGAAGACTCAAAATTCTCTTGGCGTTCTCCTCTTACCTTTTAAGAGCATCTATTCAAAAGGTTTTTAAATGTAAGTTAAATCTAAAAATTGCTTAATTTAAAAGATAAGGATTTTTTACAATGTTAATGCGGGCTAGTCTTGGAAATATGAGTTTCAGGAGAAAAATTTTACAGTCAAAAGCAGAAATCACCTCAGATATTTATTCCTCCTTAGGTCAAAAGGCAAAACTTGATATAGTTTGAGATTAGAAAATTCTATTATAATAAAAAGATTTCTCGTTAAAAAGATTCAATGTCTAGCCCTTAAATTTTAAAATCTTTACACTGAAAACAAACTGGACTGAGACAAGTGGATAAATTTTAACATTTATTCTGAAATTACATTCTTTGTGGACTTGCCAAATTCAAAACTGTACTTACTGCCCAAACAGCAAAGTTCAATATCCTCTCCAAGGGTTTGACATACCAAAGGATTTTTAATTGTAAATTATTCTAACTGAAAACAACTAGAAAAAATTATTTTTTCCAAAAATAAGTTGAACCATTTCTCATTTGCTTGCTGGGTGCTTATGAATAAAGAGTCTGTGTATAGTTTGCTGGAGCACACTCTCTCCTTGCCAAGACATTAAACCCTGAGAGAGAATGCATCAAAATGCACTGATGAAGCCACCTGCGCTCTTCCAGCACAGCGTGCCACTCTCCTAAGAGGGCTACTCCTTCGGTTTACCCTCTGATAAAAGACTGCACTTACCGAGCTGGGGCTGGAGTGCCGCCTAACTTTGGGAGACTCTTTGCCAGTGGAGGAGGTCTTAAAGTTAATGCAAGCATTGTTCTCCGAGTGCACCCTCTTTACTTGATTAGTCGGTTTCTCAAATGGGTCAAAAGTGCTCTGTGTCCTCTGGACCCTGACTTTCTTATCCTCAGGAATTGTGTCCAGGGGTTTGATCACTGAGTCCATTCCCTGGCAGTTCCGTGTAGACATCTTTGTGACACATATCTGGGGAAAAAAGAAAAAAGAAAGTAAACCCATAACTCTCCTCTGGGACTATAAATCAAAAATATGCTGAATTGACTTGGGATCGTGAACACACAATACAATATACAGATAATGTATTGTAGGACTATATGCCTGAAAACAGTATCATTTGATTAACCAATTTCACCCCAATAAAATCAATAAAGAAGAAAAATCCGTTTTTTAAAATTTTCTTTTCAGTCTAGAAGATAAATAATCAACTAATTTTAACATAGCAGCATGGCTTTTTGCAGAAAAACACAATTTAGTAAAATGGACTATATATTTTAATTTTTGAGTAAATTATATTGACCAGGTATGGCTGTCATACAATAGAGTTTTATCCACATGGATGACTGATTGATGTAGAACAAAATTAAAGTGTCTATAAGAATCTTTAAAAAAAAACACAAAAAAAAACCCCACAATGCTGGTTTGTTATTCCAAAACGCATGCCACTTATAATTTGGGGAGAGACCTAAAAAGGCCACATTCTAACACTACACCAGCTTAAATTACAATGTGAAAAATTCCTCATAATCACTCTGCTTATACTCAAGGCTGATAGTAGAATCTGACCCCTAAAACAGGTTTTCGTAAGGCCTAGACCAGGGGTGGGCAAACTTTTTGACTCGAGGGCCACAATGGGTTCTTAAACTGGACCGGAGGGCCGGAACAAAAGCATGGATGGAGTGTTTGTGTGAACTAATATAAATTCAAAGTAAACATCATTACATAAAAGGGTACGGTCTTTTTTTTTTTTAGTTTTATTCATTTCAAACGGGCCGTAGTTTGCCCACGGCTGGCCTAGACTCTTAGTGCCCCAAGGTGGTTCTTGAACTCTGTCCCCAGTTTTACTCTGACTACTAGTGGGATTATTTATGAATCATTAAGAGTTGGATAGCCCAGCCAGTGTGGGTCAGTGGCTGAGCATCAACCTATGAACCAGGAGGTCAAGGTTCGATTCAGAGCCCAGGGTTGTGGGCTCATCCACAGTAGGGGGAGTGCAGGAGGCAGCCAGTCAATGATTCTCTCTCATCATTGATGTTTCTATCCCTCTCTCCCTCTCCCTTCCTCTCTGGAATCAATAAAAATATATATATTTTTAAAAACAGTTGGATAGACTTGCCTTAATAAAAAGAAAACAACAGCTGAGCTAAATCAGATCATTATATTAACTCGTGGGTCATCATGGAAGCAGCTAACACAAGATACAGAAAAAGATCATTATGTTTTTCAAAAGTTTTATGCTTGAATATGTGCGTTTGAAATCTGCCCCCATCTTGACTTCATCTCCAAATTTGAATGGGATATATTAAAACCTTAATATGGCTAGAGATGTTGAAAAATTAAAAATTAACATTTTTTAAATAGCAAAACTAATGGGTGAAAAGGAATAATACTGTAAAAGAAAAACACTGTCTAGTACATTACAAGATTTGGCTCACATTACTCCGCCAGAGCCCTATTCCCTTCCCAATTTCTCCAACCCCTCTTTCTACACACCTCCCCCACTCTCTCATCTTATTTAGTCTCTCTGACTTTTGCTCCTTGTTTTCTACTTTATGTTCTAACTCTTTCATTCTCCCTGTACTCTGGAGATTTTGTTGTTCTTACTCAATAACTTTATGGCCTCTAGCTTGTCTGAGAAGCTGGGTAGCTTTATTATTCTCTCTAGAGAAAACATAACTCTGAATTTGCTTTTAAAGATTTTTCTTCTTGTGAAGTTACTACATCCCTATTTTACAAGGCAGGAAAACAGAAGATAATTCAGATAATCCGATATTTGTTAAAGTAAAACTATAGTGTCTGAGTAATATAGATAGGATGATTTCATACGGGAATTAATGTATCCAGGTGTATGAATATATATCGATAGATACAGATGTACGTGCAGTCAGATACAGACATAAATGTAGAACACAATGAAATATACAGAAAAAGACACAACAAATTCTGTGTTATTCAGCATCAACTCTGTCATAAGAGTATGTCTCAACTATTATGCACAAGTTGGATTCTAATTAAGTCAAATAAGAAGGACATCATATCTTTTATAGGAACAAATCAAGGATGTCCACTCTCATCACTTTGATTCAACATTGTATAAGTTCTAGACAATGCCACAAAGCAAGAAAAGGAAATAAAAAGCATTCACATTGGAAAGGAACAAATAAAACCAACTTTATTCACAGAAAACCACTATAGTCTATGTAGAAAATCCAAAGAAATCTACCAAAAAAGAGGCCACTAGAATTAATAAGTTTGTCAAGGTTGCAAGATATAAAATCAACATGCAAAAATCATTTGTATTTCTACATAGTAGCAACAATCAGAAATTTAAATTTAAAAATCAATTTATAACAGCTTCAAACAACATAAAATATTTGGTGATAAATCTGACAAAATGAAACTACAAAACATGGCTGAAAGAAGCAAAAATTAAAGGATAAAAAACCAAGCACAGGAACCAATTCATGGACCTTCAATTTACTGTGACACTTTCACAAAGAAGCTAATCTCTACATTTCAGCCAGAAAATATTGTTTCTTACTTCATTTAAAAGAAGATTTACAGATGTTTATATAAAACAAATGAGATGACAGATGTGTACAGAATGATGATATAAAAAGATATAAATGGGGATTGAATTGATACATAAATAATGGGGAAATGGTGACCATGTTTGGACTCCAACTCTATCCTTAAGAGAAGCACCAGGAAGCATAAATCCCACAAAAATACCTCTTAATTTTGCCAAGAAAAATATAGTACATTCTATTTAACCCTACGTTCTGCTTATTATCTGAGGTCTTTGAACTATCTTAGTAAAAGAGGCTTTACTAGATAGAATACTTTTTTCTATATTTATAGGAAAATATATGGGGAAATTTTTTCTAGGTACATGGGGAAAATCCTATCTAATAATAGGCAAACATGGTAATTGACCGTACCTTCACGATATACCTCCCATTGGCTAATCAGCGTGATATGCAAATTAACCGCCAACAAAGATGGCGGTTAATTTGCCTATACCTGCTGGAAGCGTAGCAAGCCAGGTGGCTGAAAACAAGCTGGAAGGCGGAGGCAGGAGCAAAACAAGCCGGGCGGCAGAGGGAAGCAGGGGCGTAACAAGCCGGGCCGGGCGGCAGAGGGAGGCAGGAGCGAAGCCTGCCTCAGCGGGTTTCCCTCCCTTCTCTGCTTCGCTCCAGCCGTAGGAAGCCCTATTCTTGCAGCAATCTTCCTGCAACGGGCCTCTAGTTTTACTGTAAAACATAAAGTTGTAGTACATGTACACCAACACAGCCATAGCACAAAATATTAGCAGAGGATAGATGACAAATGTCACCAGGATTATGTTATGTGATAGAGCAAATAGATTATCCTGGGAGAGCCTGATCTAATCAGGAAAACCCTCCAAAAGCAGCGAATTTTTCCAGCTAGTCACAGAAAAAAGAGATGTGATCTGGCTAGCTTGTGAGAGAGCAAACATTGCATGGCACAATCTGTGGGGCAGCCTCCAAGCGCTGAGAGTGGTCACTGGCTGACAGCCAGCAGAAAAATGGGGACCACGGTAATACAACCACAAGAAAACAAGTTCTGCCAACAACTAGTGAGCATGTAAGAAAATCCTGAGCCCCAGGTGTGATCCACAACCACACCCAATACCTTGATTTCAGCCCAATAAATCCTAAGGCAGAGCAACCAGCTTATGCCATGCCTAAACTTCTAACCTACAGAAACTGAGAGCATAACCTGGTAAGTCTGTGGTAACGTGTAACACAGCAATGGAAAACTAATACACTCACTTTACTGAAACTGCTTGAAGCACTTTGCCATTTGAGCAGAATGTTCTTAGGAACATGCTGCAGATACCACTTTCCGAATTTGATCCACTGTATCAGATCCAGGAGAAAACAAGTGATGATTCTGTGACCAGTGTCAGTAAATGCCTACCCATGGAGAGTGTTCTGCCTGGTGTACCTCCAGCAACATGACAAAGCCCAGGAGCAAGTTCTGCACATAATTAAGTTTATACATAGTTTATGCTGGTCTCCACTTCGCTCGGGGTGTATGTGAATAATACCAGTATCGGCACCAGCTTCGTGTATGCATTTCCTCCAGGAAAGTAATCTATACTTGAGTTTTCCACGCAGGGCGAAGTGACTATTCTGGAAAAGTTTCAAGTTTCCAATCTCTGAGACAAACAACTTAAACATGACCTGGCTGTCTCTGTTAACCACCAGCACAACCAAAAGCAGAATCCAGGCCCTTCTGAAAAAATAGGAGAAAGCGGCCTTGTGTCTGACCTCAGCAGCTTCTGGGGCAACTCACCCTGAAGACCCCAAAGAGGAAAGAGCAGGGTTTAGTCTAGAGAAGGACACAGGCAAGGTAAAAAGTAAGAATCGTACTCATTTCCCCAGAAAGCTGCCATTTCTGGCAGCTCATGGAATAAAATCATTGACCTGTTCAGGGTACCTGAGGAGAAGAGTGAGCAGACTGGAGTCCTGGCAATGAAAGAAGGTTCTAGAAACCAGATTACGCACTGGCACTACTCCCTGGTGCTCAATCTTCCTTTGAATCCTTCTATCAACTTGTCAGCAATCTGAACAAACCTCTCCCCTCCCCAAATAGACTCTGTCTTTCTTCCCACAACAAAATGGTTATGGTCAGTGGCGCAGAAAGTCTTGATGACAGATAAAACCTCATACTATAAGGAAACCTGAGGGCAGAAGCATGATATGTCCAGTTGGAAAAAATTAATGGGAACCCATAACCTCAATAAGGCATATTTTTTCCAACCACCAAATAGTATAGCCTTTTGATCCACTACTAACTTTCACTTATACTCCTAGTGCCCAGATTTTGGTCTATGTTCCAATTCTCCACTTTGAATAAGGAGGACTCCTGGGAAGGTGACCTGATTCCAGTTCACAGGGCAGAATATCCAGCTGTTACCAGAAAACTGGGATCCTTTCCAAAATGCCAGGGATAATGCTAGAAGGACAAAGGAGTCTGCCTATCGGGGTTCTTACTGGCTGAACTGCGATGACGTATTTAAGCATCAAAAGGAAAATAAAGCTACACTTAAATGAAACCAGTTGAGTTATTGAAAAACCAAGAGCCTGTTATGATTTCAAGAGAGAAAAGTTAATATAAAGGGCAAATGGCAGTTGCAAAGGAAGGCTGAATACAATAGGACATGGTTGGTTTTTAACTCATGGAACTATGAGTAAGCCTAAAAAGGAGGAACTGTTCCAAGAATAAGAATGATTGATCAGAGCCTGTGGAGAGAGAGTCTAAGCAGTAAAAGTGTAGAAAGATCAGCAACACAGGATGTTCCAATGATGACAGACCAGGTCAATACTACACAATAGTAGGCTAAAGGATATATGATGTCATCTAACCAATGTTTTACAAAGAATACGTATATCTGGTGGAGAGATACCAGACAGTAAAGAAAACTTATGTGAAACCAATGTGGAAAGTGTTCCTTTGGAAATAAGTTAAATTTTAATAACTATGGGAAATTTAACCCTTAGAAAGAAAACTCAACTTCACCGCTAACCAGTGACTCAGATCTGAATCACTCTGGAAAAAGCAACCAAGACCCCAACAGTCCACACCTCAGACCCTATAACCCTGGGCATTCTGAGCAGGCATTGTTTTACTCCTGGATTTGCAAACATCATGCGACACCAAGAAGATTCAAGAAATATTATTACTGAAATCCCTGGAAGGAATCTAAAATAAGAAGATCTGTAGTCTAGAAAGATATACAAAGAAATATAGAAATGACATTGAAATTAAACCGACAGTGTTGGTATTTTAAATTAGGATAATAGTGCAGTAAAATAACCTGCAATAATCAGATCTGTGCATTCATGTTTTCTTTAAGGAGAAATATGTTAACATAATCACACTAAATTAGTGCTTGAAATTAAAGAAATTTAATTGTCAATAACTAATGCTTAAATAGATTGAAAATATGGTTTGTAAAATTATATTAGCTATATATAGTTTTAAGGACTTGGGGAACTTGGCCAACCACAAAAGCCACTGACTATGGTTGTTTCAGGCACGGAGACCCTTGTACATTCCACACCCCATCAGCTTCCACTGTCCTTCACACATTCATTGCTTGTGCCCTCAGCATGGGACACACCAACACCAAGCCACAAACTGAGTATATTATTCAAGACTCTTCTCAAAATTACCTTTGTTCAGAACCTTTGTTGATTAAACCCCATGCACGCAGACCAATCCTGTATTAAGAATTCACCTCAGTGACTGTGCATTTATTCCACTCCAATATTTTGCAAACTCGGGGTTGTAATGATTCTTTAAGAGATACTTTAATCTCAACAAGATGATTGTCTCCTCCAAAAGGCAATGACTGGTTTTCTCTCCTTGTTTTAGAGCCCCCAAGAGCACCTTTTCCTTCAAATTTCTGTGTCAAGGATCTGGTAAAGGTTTTCTACTAACTCATAGAAAGTAACTCATAGGCTAAAATGGTTTTCTCAAATCATGTGTTCAGAAGAAAACACCTTTGGTACCTCTGCCCACAGCCAATCACAGTAGGCAGCTGTCCCATCAGTGCTGCCTGGAAACAGTAGGCATTCCAATATTAACAGGAATCAAGGATCTAGTTTCTCTGTAACTGCATTTTTTCACACTTCCTTGTTCCATTTAGAAACTGAAGTGACAAAATTTACATAAGCAGGGATGTCTCCTGGTACTTGAAAACAGATAAAGAGAAAAAATCATCACAAAGACCAAAATAAATCCCTGATCTTCTTTTTTCTTCCAGCAAATTCAATAGAGGCTAGAATTTCAAACAAGGTTAGAGAAGCACCCAGACATCCAGGTGTTCCTCCGAATCAATTATTTTGGTTCACTCATCATTAGCAGGGGTCTCTACACAAACTAGCAGACTCAAATCTCAGTAAAAATTGTTAGAAAGTCAAACAGTGTCGGAGGCTCCAAAAGTCACAGTTTGACCTACAATTTCAGCTTGGAGCGCTGTAAAATCCAGACGATGGTCTACCACACTCACAGCAGTGGACTGGAAAGAACACAACTTAATTCAGTTAAGGTTGGCATTCATCTCAAGTGAATTCATTTGGGCTGAAAATTGTCCCTTTAAATCAACCATTTGCTGGTAATCGGCATTTTCCTGAGTTCAGAATGTGGTCTTCTCTCTACCTCGTACACTCCACACTTTTCATGAAGGCAGACACCAGAAAAAGGATTAGTTTCAAAGATTCCAGTTGACCCACAGCAAATATACATCATGCATCAGATAGTGAGCTAAGTCATGGTCTTCTGACATTCACAAAATATCCTTCACAGGTCCAATGCAAAAGCAAAAATCTTGACACTCTAATTTGTTTTTCCCTTCACCCATTACCCAGTGTGGGCCTGATGGATTTCTCTTACTCAATATCTTCTCTCAAAATCTGCTCCTGATAAAACACACACACACATATAAGCCCAGCCAGTGTTGCTCTGTGGATGAACTTCGACTATGAACCAGGAGGCCACAGTCCAATTTCCAGTCAAGGCACATGCCCGGATTGCAGGCTCAGTCCCCAGTGGGGGCCGTGCAGGAGGCAACTGATCAATGATTCTCTCTCAGCATTGAAGTTTCTATCTCTCTCTCCCTCTCTCTTTCGCTCTCTGAAATCAATAAAAATATATATTTTTTAAAAACCACCATCAGTCATTTACACGTTTTTGAACACTAAAATGAGAGTACTACTTCTCCCAGAATTATTTGAACTTTAAGCAATATAGAGTAAAAAGCTTCATCTCTTATAAAAGATGAAGAAAAAATCATCACAAAGATCAAAATAAATCCCTGATCTTTTTTTAACTATTTTTCAACTATTAGGTAGGTCAACAAGGTATTTGGGGTGAGGGTGGGAGTGGGGATTCCTAATGGAAATGAAATCATAACTCATGACAGCCACCTTCATCTCTAGCCTAAACCTGTAAGACCTAAAAGCATACTGTCTTCTCTTTTGTTGTAGTCTTTTTTTTTCTTTTCTTTTCTCGTGTGTGTATGTGTGTGTGTGTGTGTGTGTGTGTGTGTAGAGGTGGCAGTGCGAATGGCTACATGGGACAAAGATTTAGGATGTGTTAGCTATATGTATGTAAAGGGATGTATGCATGAGTGTACTTTTACTTACAGCTGTATTTTACCAGAACCAAGATCTTGCCCCAAATCACCTTCAGAACTGTAGTTAATGCACAGTGCACAGGCAATCCTGCTGCTCACACAAGTCAGAATAAGTCACTTAAACTCTCTGGGGCTCAGTTTTCTCATCTGTACGATGAGACAGTTGGAGTAAATAACTCTTAAGATCTTTTACTGCTTGAACACTCTACAATAAACTGTAGGCAGCAGTTTACAGATGGTAAATAATTTTAAATAGGTCAACTAGATAAGAAGTTATGTCATTTTTAGATTGTACCTCATCATTTGTCACTTAAATATAGGCTGTCTTATATGCTATCACACGCAACTGTGAAATTTGTTTTCATGTGTTTGGTTAATTTTGCTGGGGTAGGAGGAGGTCTTTGTTTTGCTCTGTTTCCCATGCGTTCATTCTATTTCTATGACCAGACTGTAAACAGAAACCATATCTTCCATTTCTTTAATGTCTCCAAAGCCCAAAGGACAGCATGGAATGGGTGTTCTGTTAATATTTACTCAAAAATGGATTGCTTAACTTATTGCAAGCATTCCCCTTTAACTAAACATTGGCCGTTTTTAAAAAATCAGCCCTAAGAAAACTATATAACAATAAGGCGCCTTCTGAGTCTAGATCTTTCCCAGCCCATGAAAAGGCTTTCCCCAGCTGTTCCCACTCACCAGAATTCAGCCTATTATTGTGATTTAATTTAAAAGTGCTTATTTTTCTACTGACCGGTTTCTTTGGGGTCTGACCTAATTTCAATTGCAGTCCTGAATCCATGGCTAAGGGACATGCTGAATGGATAACCCCTGAGGACTCCACATTCCTTTATGCGGCCGATTCAGTGACTGTAGTTTTGTTACCACCCCTACTGGGCCTCAGTGATGACCACCAAGAGGCTTGATAATAACTTTGCTAATTCTATTATGAAATATTTAGGTAGTTTTCCCAGCAGCTTAAATGTTTATTATATATTGCTAAAATAACTGTATGCAGTTGCTTCCCCTTCTGTTACAACTATACACTTGATTTATATATAAAGGGTACATAGGCTACATATGTACTGACATTTATTCATAGGCTACATATATTTACTGACCTCTGGGTTCTTTATTTCATCCAAGTCATAATGATAAATTTAACTGTAAGTTCAATGAACACTCACAGCAAAGATAGAAGTACCGTCTCTATTGTTACTTGTGGCCTACATAGGTTTTTCAGATTGCAGTCATCTCTGGGGATAAGAATTTTATCTGGAATATTCTCTAACCCCTTGCTGGTTGCAGACCATCAAGCATTGGCATCACCTGGGATTTCAAACCCTGTCCCCCTGCCCTTCCCACAGTCCCACTGAGTCAAACCCTAAATGTTAACAAGATCCCCAGGGGATCTCTGTGCACCTTAAAGTGTGAGGGAGGCCAGTGCTCTAAACTGTGTAATGACAGGTTCTGCTACTCTGGTCAAATAAGGGACTGAGATTATGAGAGAGGTCCAGCCTTTCAGAGGCAAAATTTGCTTCAGTCTCTAGGTACAATATGGCCAATAATTATTTCAATAGTCCTTGGGTAACTATTTTGCTCAAATGTCCCACAAAAGATCATGGTAACTTCAGATAATCCTTTAACATAATTTTGAACTCTGAAATAAAATGTTTTGATAAGGTATACCAAGTATATTTATAAATTTTAAAAATTCAATAGGATCAGGTTGAGGAATAGAAACAGAAAAATATACATAGGCTATAACAGTAATATAACATTACTTCCTGCATAGAAATGTATGGATTTATGTTTTGTTATAGAAGCATTGTTTTGCCATTGGTCACCATATCTATGGGGGAAAAATACCACAAAATTATTCTAAGGAGAATTGAACCCAGAATCTTGCTTTGCCCTTTATTTACCAGAGTTTATTTAGTACCTTTGGAGAAAAAAAAAAAATAGAAGGAAGTCACTTCAGGATCCAGAAACAAGATTTTAAAAGGAACTTATATCTGTAAAGAGTACAGTGCATCCTAAAACAGATCCTCCCCTGGGCAGGGATCGGGGGAAGTCCTCTGTCCACAAGGCATTACTGAACATTTCCCACCCAGACTGAACACCTCATCCGAAACAGAAGGACATGGCAATTCTGTGGAAGTCTGGGTCACTGTTTCCACTAAAAACTTACTAAATATCCCAAAAAGCTCAAGGGGAGAAAGAAGAAGATAGGTGATTTTTCTGACCACCCCCCCCCCCCCACCACCACCACTTGACATCCACAATTATATGCTGGTTAAAATTCCATTATGATAAAAAGACAGTCAAGAGTATAGCATTGGTAACAGATGGCCAAATTAATGTATGGTGTTGGAAAGCAAAATAGAATTGACATCTATATTGCTCTCCCCCACTAACTGAGAGCCATGGGGCTCAAAAATGGGTGCATGAAATGAGAACCCCCATGCACAAGGGAGTGGCTTTGCTGCAATTCCACAGAGCAAAGCCTATTCCAACCTACACACTCCCAGCCCTGCGGTGGAAATAAACTCCCATTCTCGACAACACAGAAGGACTGAGCTACAAAGTGGCTCACACTGCATGGCCAATTAGTTTCCTCATCAAGACACTATTCCCTTAAAGCCCTTCTTCTAGAAAAAGAAAATCCTGTGCCTGCAAATAGGGCTTCCCCTGCCCCCACAGACTTTACTGGTTCAAAATATAGATTTCCTTCTTATTAGGTTTTGTCGTGGGCCCTACTTGAGAAGAGGAAAACAGTGTGTGTTTTCACCGTGCAGAGGCGAGAAATACCTGGCAAAGGGGACTGACCAACATTTAAACATTTTTAAGCAATTTAAAAACATCTGCCATGCCCAGCTGTGGTGGCTCGGTGGTCGAACATCATCCTACGAACCAGGAGATCATGGTTCAATTCCCTTTTAGGGCACATGCCAGGTGCAGGCTCGATAACCAGTAAGGGGTGTGCAGGAGGCAGCCGGCCAAGGATTCTCTCTCAACACTGATGTTTCTATCTCTCTCTTCCTTTTGTCCCTATCTGAAATCAATAAAAAATATATTTAAAAATAAAATAAAAACACCTACCATGTCGGAAGCACTAATAATCAATAAAACAGATCAGGCTGAGCACAGATTCATAGAGGCTTGAATCAATAACATGGTGCAGGATGCTTTCTACCTGTACACATTGGCTTGGAATTTGAGGGTTTTTAACAGCATTGAGGACTGGAGTGGCTGTCATGTCTCAAAGGCTGTGCAAACAATAGTCAGGTGCCTTCTCAATTCTGTTTTGTTTCTCTTCTGAGTTTCCCTGCACCACCCATAGCTTCTTTGTAGGGAGCCAGGCTAGTTGTTCCTTCATACGTATTCCTTTCAAATGTCTGTAGCTCGCTATTCTGTCTCTCATGTAAAATAAAGCATCCAAAGGCACAGTAACATTAAAAATGGAAACCGAAAAGACACTGCTAGAGGTACTGGCTGTTCCATTAGGGCCTGGATTTCTTTCCCCTGAAAACCATATGGACAGCATTTAAATATAAATATTATAAATATTTTTAAATTCCTTTCCTGAAGGAGAAATAAAATTGTGTACTCTCTTCTTATTCTGAGACAGGTGGCTACATAAATAAAGACAACTCACATCTCCTCACCTACAATAACCATCTTTTTAATAAAATTTAAATGCATTATTAGTGTCTGGATAATAATTTAGTGACTAAGTCATGAGTGATGCTACAAAGTTTAAAAGTTTAATGTTTTCATTCTCATTAAGTAAATCCAGACGTGAACCCCACCAATGAATTCCAAAAAAATGTAGGGCATCCCTCAATGCAGGATTGACTTTTGAAGCTCTTAAATTTTTCAGAGACTCATATGTGGGTCACTAACCACACGGAGCTTATGAAGAGGAACACCGGGAACAATGAACCTTTGGGGAGAAGTGGAATGCAGCTTTCAATGCAGCTTTGACAACTGGTCCATCTACTGTAAAGAGCTGAAATTTCCGCAATAATAGAGCTGACAGCAATCCACTAACAATAAAGCCCGAACCGATTTCATGAGGACTGGCTCTGTAAACCTTTCCCATGACTGGGACAAGTCACTAGTGCAGTGATGGCGAACCTTTTGAGCTCGGCGTGTCAGCATTTTGAAAAACCCTAACTTAACTCTGGTGCCGTGTCACATATAGAAATTTTCTGATATTTGCAACCATAGTAAAACAAAGACTTATATTCTGATATTTATTTTATATATTTAAATGCCACTTAACAAAGAAAAATCAACCAAAAAAATGAGTTCGCGTGTCACCTCTGACACCGTGTCATAGGTTCGCCATCACTGCTCTAGTGAATCCTAACTGACATACCCAAGGCGAATAGAGCAGAGTGGTGGGATGCACATGCCCTGCTGCTTGTCTGCCACCTGAAAACAGCCCCCGGTGCTCCAGGCGCATCTCACTATCATCCTTGTATTTCTGAGATCTCATTTAGCTGAGGAATAAGACGGGGGTGGGCAAACTTTCATCAGCTTAGCAGGAGAGGAATCTACAGAATATAGGCACTTCCCAAACCTGCCAAGCAATACATGTCATACTGGAGCATTTTTTCACATCCTCCTTTTAGACACTCAAACCCAATTAACATTCAGAAATTGTTATGTGTGCCCAATAATCAAGCCAACTGGAGCAGGAGCTTGGGCAAGATACAATGCAAGTTGTTAGAAAAGAGAGATGGGGATTAAAAACGTCTATAGGATGATGACAATGATGCTGATGGCTATTGTTGAGCTCTTATGTAATAACAGTTACTATGAAAAATGCTTTATATATAGTTTCTTAATTAATTCCTACAACAAGCCCATGAGGTACTGGTATTATCCTGATTTTGCAGATGATTCCATTGAGGCACATAAGAATTAAGTAGCATATCCAAGAACACACAGACAGTCAACAGAGGGAACGAGGTTTATTCCAGGACCCTGACTACAAAGCCCAAGCTGTTGAACATCGGGTTGTCTTGCCTGGAACTTCTATCCTGAGAGAAATAAGCAAAGGACAGACCTGGTCTGCAACACTTCTCTTATTCTGTCTTCTGATGCAAAAGCAAAGCACTTTTAAAGCAAAATAACTGCTCTGTGGTCTGAGGTTTTCTGACCCATCTTCCCCCCTTCCTCTACCCAACTTCCACCACCCAAATTTAACATACTTTTTTTTGATCCTCACCTAAGGATATGTTTTTATTGATTTTAGAAAGAAAGAGGGAGAGGAGAGAGAATCATTGAGTGAGAGAGAAATATCGATCAGTTGCCTCCCATACACGCTCAGACTAGCGAATCGAACCTGCAACCTTTCAAAATATGGGATGACGCTCCAATCAACTGAGCCACCAGGCCAGGGCAACATACTTTTGACTAATCTAATTCTGCCTCATATCAAAAGTTAGAAAATAAGACAGGCTGATGGGGAAGATGAGATGATTCAGGCATTAGACATTACCATGTTGACTCTTCTTCCTCCATACAAGTTTGTGTTTCCTGACTACTTTGTTAACGGCTAAGAATCATCAAGTCAGTTGATGGCAGATAAATAAGCAGCTCTGGGAGCATTAACTTGTCTTTCTAAAAAGGATCCTCTATCAGAAACACATCTGGATTTAAGAGAAGCAGTATCAAGTAGAAATCTGAGAAAGAGAATGCTATATGATGAAGCCAGGCTTATCCAATGGAAAACTGCTTAATAGGGCATCAAGCTTACACCCTCTCTCATGCCTCTGTCTAACTCAGAGGATAAGTGGACTTTTTGTATTGAGTGTTCACCGAGAAGAGCAGTGGGGAGTAAAAGATGGCTTGCAGTGGGCATCAGGAGCCTCTCCCCCATTGGCTGAATGAACGAGCCAATGAGACAATACAATTGCTGAAATACCTATCAGTTCTGAGAGTCTCCGAATCTATAAGAGGACCTAACGTGATCAGTCTTTGCTTATAAAGTTAGATAAAGTAAGGTACTAGAAGCAGAGTGGGTGCAATTCAAATGTTAATAATGACAAGAGCCACAGGCCAGCCTTCCAGTGACTATTCAACTGATTGCTGCTCTCTATCAGCTAAGAAGTGACATGAAAGTGTAAGTAGCCCAATTACCATGCTCAATTACCAGACCATGTAAAGAATCCAAATGAGATATATCCACAGGTCATTCCCTCAGTGCTTTTCTGCTCCTCATTCCTTCCCCCTGCCCACAAGGTCTTTGTATCTCTAAATTATCTATGATAGTGTCCTTATGGGAACTTGATTTAGTGAAATCATATAAGGGGTTGGAGGTATTGCTGTCTTTCCCATATAAAAATCAAAGCATTTATTTAAAAGGGATAAAATTCTGACACATGCTACAGCATGGATGAACCTTAAGAACAAGCTAAATGAAATAAACCCAACACAAAAGGACAAATACTGTATGAGGTCCCTTGAACAGGTAACCTTATTGACACAGAAAGTAAGCTAAAGATTACCAAAATCTGGCAGGAGGGCAATGGGGAGTTATTATGTAATGGGTAGAGTTTCTGTTTGGGGTGATGGAAAAAGTTCTAGAAATGGATAGCAGTGATGGTACCAAGCTACTGTGATATACTTATTGTCAATAAATTGTACACTTAAAAATGGGAATTTTGTTTAAAATTGTAAATTTTGTTAGGTATACTTTATACCACAATTTAAAAATAAAAATAAAATAATCAAAGCTTATAGTATCTGTTTCATAAGTGCCTAAAATGAAAAAAGGGTGGGGGGGAAAGTGCCCCCAAACTTCTCCTTGAAATATTTCAAAAGGAAGTATATTGTAAGTTCCTTGAGGACAGGGACCAGATCTATTTTATCTATTGATTCATAGTAGGTACACTATTACACAGTAGACTCTTCATAAATGTTTAATAAATAAATGATTAAAAGAAAATAGACAAAGGACTCTCCTAAGTGGGAAATATAATTTTCAAAAAGCATTTATTGAACTTTTTCTTGAGAAAATATAATGAAGCATATTCCATAAAAAAAAAGATACCAATGCTACTATATCTAAGCTCCTTCAGTTCAAGGAAGGGAGCATATCCATTTCATCTGTTCTTCCTCACAGCATGTCCTACAAGTTCTTACACATGGTAGATGCCTAATAAATGTCTGTACAATGAGGAATAAAAACTGCATGAGTGTGAAATCAATGTCATATTATTGCTCTACTATTTATTTCCCTTTTTAAAAATTACTTACTTTTTGCAAATGTACAATTCCTTCTGTCACAGGGCGAAAAAATAAACCTCACAGCTGACACAGAGTGAAGGTAAAATATAAATAGCTAGAACACATCACTCTCAGAAAAAGAAACAGTAAACACAGGCACACCATCTTCTGAATAGAAAAAGAGTTCTTTGTTAGTTTATTTTTTAAAAAAGAACAACTGAAGTATGGGAAATAATAGTTTATATTCCATCTTAACTCTTTAAAAAATAATTTAAAATGTCAAAACAGAAAAAATCTGAACTCTCTTTGGAAGAAAATTCAAATATTCATTTCCAACAATTCAATGTCCAACCTTTACCATAAACAGTTGAGTAAGTATAGAAGCATATTTAAGGCTCCTCCCAACCCCTCCCCCCAAAAATGTCTAGTGAACCCTAATATAGTATCAATATTTCTCTCAATTAGCCTATCAAGTAACCAGGTGGTCTTTCTTACAATGCCTATGTCAAAATTATACATAGCTGGCTTAAGGCCAGCATGCTACAGCAAGTTACTGATGATGTTCTCAACTAACATTCACAGCCTACATCATTTAAATTTCACATGAATTAATGAGTTAAATATACATAAGTAGAATATTTTTAAAGCAAAAAATCAAATGCTGCCATCCTTAACATTCAGCCCCTATATAATAGATGGATCCTTATAAATTCACCAAGGGCATGTAGTGTAGTAGCCACACTCTGAACAATATTAAAACATGTCCTTCAACTTCCGCCACCCCTACCCACTATACTCTGTGCCAATTAACAAAGGAAATAGGAATTCAACCTCTGTAGATATCAAGGTTTACATTTCTGTCTCTTGATTGTTATCTTCTTCACAAGCTGGTGAGCCTCACTGTAGAGTAGCCTGTCTGCTGCCCCGGTCCCTCATGCGTGCAGGGGTTTCTCCATTTGCATCCAAAATGCTAATAGTCCACTATTCAAGCAAGCACTTCAAGCAGAACTGCATGAAGGAGCATCACTTCCATACATGAAAGCATAACCACTACAGGTGTAATGATGCAAAACACCGGCACACTAACCTCTGCCAGGCAGCACACACTTACAGCAGGTGCGTGTCTGTGCTCCAGAGGGGAGCGTGGGATGAGCAGGGAGGAAGCCCCAGATCCCTAATATATCAGAGATGTTTATGCCACTCTGATCCAACCCAGCTAATTCAGAGACATCAGTTTACCCAGGTGAAAAAAGTGGTCTCCTGTCCTTCACTAGCTTGACTCAGAGGGCACGCAGCCAAGCCTAACCAGGCAAAACAATCTGTGAGACCTCGTTAAGCTGTAATAAATAAGTTTCAGGAGAAATAAGACTCAGCTATGGCAAAGAAGCACAGCCTCGAAAGCTTTTCCTCATCTTGTCACTGCTACTGGTGTTTACAAACTACAAGCAGTAGCCTCGGGAGCCTCAAGAGACTCTCCCAAGGGGAACCTCCAGTCAGATCCCTAATTTAAATACTTCCTTGATCAGTCTGTGATGTTGCTGGCAGCTAAATGGAAGGGGATGAGTAAAATGACATGCAGAAAATGAATCCTTTTCAAGTTGTAAATGAGTGAGTCAGGATTCAGACTTGCCGAGATGCTCCAAATTAAAACCCCTGCGCTAATTTTAAAGCATGCTCCCTCTTACCGTTTCGCTGTTGTCTCTCTCGGGCTCGATTCACCTGCAACTCTTCAACATTATCTCTAGCAATGTGTCTGCACCAGGCCAGGCGCATCCAGTAACTGAATTCACATCTTTCTGCACTAGCAAGCTGAAATGGTACGGCCGTACTACAACCAAGAAAGGGGGAAGCAGAAGCAAAAAAAAAAAAAAACAACCACCCAGAAATCACTTCAGAGAAGCTAATCTTGGTGGAATAAGACCAAAAATGGTTTAGAAAAACACAAAGCACAGGCTAACGTTCAGTATCCATAGCTTTAACAATGTGATTCTTTTTCCCCAAACAATCTTTTATTTTTCTCCAAGCACGATGGACTTGCCTGTGGAGTTCCCAGGAAGGCAGAGTAACCGGGCTCTGCAGCAGCATTGCAGCCAAAGTAACTGTGCATATGCCGTCCAGACGCTTCACAACACACTGTCTCGCCAGAAAGATATTGATTTGCAATGCAGGGCTGCTTCAAAAGAAGACAGAATTGGAGCCAAGCAGCTAATGGTGATTGCATGGGAGGAAAAACATTTAATCAAAGGGATGCACCTCGTCATGCTCAATTCAATTTTTTAAAAGCACTGGAGGCAGCCAGTAAGTATCTTGAGTGACAACCCCATTAAACAATAATATGAGGTCCTATAGAAGGCCAAGTTTGGGCTACCATCATTCATGCTGCAAAAGCCAGTAAAATGGTTTAATGTGTCTATGTGCATATATCTGTCATAGGCAAATGGGGCACAACTGAGAACTCTAAAGTAATAATGCACCAAATATGTGAGGTAAAAAGAAAATTCGCAGGTGGCATTTATGGACTAAAATGATAAAATACAGTTATGAGCCTGCAGAATTCTTAGTGGGGTTAGGCACATACCACTCTCAAGAGTAAAATGCCAACACAAACCAGATCTCACAGTCCTCAGGCTAATTGTGTCAAGTCATGCCACATGGTGCTGGGTGGCAAGGAAGAATGCCAAACTGCTACTCGCATAGCGACCCCTACAGGAACGTGATTGATCTACATACAATTCATCCTCATTTAAAGTATTTCCTATCCCCAGAAAACAGAACCACAAAGGGGTATACATTAGATTAAGATACAAGGAAACAATTGAGAAATATGTTAGGCAGAAAATATTTTTTTTAAAGCCAGGCATGAAATCTGACCTCACAGATATTCAGTCAATTAAGAAATTAAAGTACAATAGGAGATAGCTATTGTGTGAGTGATGAGTGGCCAATATGCCCATAACTCCCAGGACTGGGTGCACACTTATCAATCAGAAGCTCAGGGAAGCCCTGGCCAGTGGGGCTCAGTTGGTTGGAGCATCGCCTTGTACACTAGAAGGTGGTGGGTTCAATTCCCAGTCAGGGCACAGGAAATTGAAGTCTCGAGCCAGGGAATGTTTGGTAGGCAACCGATTGATGTTTCTCTTTCTCTCTAAAATTCCCTTCCTCTCTCTCTCAAATTCAATTTTTAAAAATGTAAAAAAACAAAGCTCAGGGAAAAGCATTATCCTTCACATTCTAATAAGTTTAAAGGAATTATCTCCCCTACCCCCCATTTGCAAGCCATCTTCACCTTCATCTTTCCAAAGGACACTGTGAAGATATTGGACTTTATTTTTTCTGCAACACAAAAGCTCACTCCAAATCTTACAGGAAGTTTCCTTCAAACACAAATATGATGTCCGCCCTTCTGCACCAAAGCCAAAAGAGAGAGCTATCTCTTTAATATCTGGAAACTATTGAGTTTTATGAACACCATTTCTGCACAGCAAACTTCATTTCAATGAGTCTTTCAAAAATCTGAGGTTTTGTTTAAGATTGCTCAACCCTCCAACCCACAAAGACTCCTTTTCCAGAACCAACAGCACTTCTTATTTGAATCATTTAGGATTTAGTCACAGGCTACCTCATAAAACTCTCTTATACTACTGGCATTTTTCCCATTTTGAGGCCCTTGTGGAATGAACAGCATCAACTTCATTCTGTTTTCTTCCGCCAAAGCCCATAACACAATGCTAGGCATCGAGCAAATATTAAATAAATATTTAACAAATTAATGAATTTCCCAACTCCATATTTTAGGGCTTAAATAATCTCCCCTCCCCTATCAGTCAATATTCCCAGGGAAAACTCCACAAGAGAAGTGTTATCTTTAGTCACTTCGTCCAAGTAGTTCTATATCTTCTTTCCTACAGTTAGTTGGTGGACAAGAGCATGCACAGCATTTGTATTCACTAAGCTATCCTGTATAAAAGCCAGGAAACTTAACACAATGACATTTCTCCTTTATTTTCCCATTTACTCATTCAAAAAGCATGTACTGATGCGCCTGGCAATGGGAACATCCATGTTCTCTGCGTTCCAGGAACCTAACGAGTACTTAAAAACAAAGCAAGTAATAGCAATACCCTGAAATGAGTGTTTCCAGGGCACTTTTGTTGGACACAAATAATGTTCCTTAGGTGGCTCACAGAAGACTTCAGGGAGGAGGCAGCATAGCTGAGGCTTCAGGCACTGCCCGGGAGGGATGAGCAACTAAGAAACAGCACAACAGGACTAACAGGTCAGAGCCTGAAACCAGAGCCATACACAGCGGTGGCAGCTGAGAAGGCTAAGGGAAAGGTGGCTGACACCAGAGCAAAACGGGCTAAGAAATGAGCCACTTTATCCTACAGGAAGCTGCCATTTACTCCAATAGGAAGTCACTAAAGGACTATGAGCAGAAAGTGGCTGGAAGGGGCTTTTCATTTTATAAGGGGGTAATGGTGCAGAAATAGACTGGAGGAGTGAAGGAGGGGAGGTGAGAGGGGCCACTTGGGAGACTAAACAACAGTTCAGTCAAGACCCTGACCTAGAGCAGTAAAAGTAGAGATGGAAGGACAAAGGAAGTGAGAGACAGTGAGGACAGTGACTTGTTGAGTGACTGGACATGAGGTCCAATGGGAAGGGAAAATCCAAGCACGACTCTGAATTCTTAGTGTGATTTGGTGAAAGGTGGGGTCACAAACTAAAGGAATGGACACAGGAAGAACAAAAGCTTGAGAAGGGAACACTATCATGAACTCAGTTTTTATACTCGTGGAGTTGTAGGCATCTTCGGAACAGTCAAGTGGACACGTTGGGCAGGCGCCTGTCTTAAGGATCTGGAGCCCAGAAAAAGGGTCAAAAGTTCATTTGTGTCTTAGATCAGGGTTTCCACTCTACAGGAGTTAAGGAATTAATTTGAACTACTGTCATCAGCAGCTCCTTCTAATATCTATGTATTCAACAAGTACTGAGAAATAGAGCTGGGCCAGGATTCTTGTTCACCGAATTTATTGAGGACATGCTCTCAGAGAGAAGGGGTGAGGAGGAAGGACAGGAGGATGGGGAAGAGCTGAGGAATAATGTGGCCACAGGTGAAACAAATGTACCCAACGCTAGTCCCACTGCAGCAAGAGGGCCAGCCCTGTGTACGCCTGGCAGTGTTCACTGAGGCCTGGAGAGGAAGGGCTGCCATTTAGGATGGGCGCCCCCTGAGCAGGAAGCCCACTGTGTTCACCACGCTAGGCTTCAGACACAATGGACACATTTTTCACAAATCTGATTCCTGCCTCAGGAATCTTTGTCTTTGCTGCTATGTCTGCCAAGAACATTCTTCCCAGCCAACTCCTTCCCATTACTCAACTGGAACTAAGGAATCTCCATCTTAAAGTCCTGCTCAGGTTCCCCTCTTCTGTTGTTGCTCCATCTCCTGCGGCGTTGCGTTAGTTTGGCTTCACTATCTCACTGACTTTTATTTATCTGTTTGTCTTCCTCCCCGAATAAATGAAAAGTGCTCAAGAGCACAGACTTCTAACTCATTTCATTTTGTTCTCCTGTGTTTCCCCAGCTCCTGGGACAGCACTCAATACTTGTTGAATACATAGATATTAGAAGGAGCTGCTGATGACAGTAGTTCAAATTAATTCCTTAACTCCTGTAGAGTGGAAATGGAAAGGGAGCTTGAGAAATATATGGGGCAAACGTCAATGTCAATAAATATACACAACTATGCAAGAAGTTTGGCCACACAGCAAAAGTACAGAGGCTAGAAGGCATAGCTACAGGAAATTACTATCATTGTGTTCATGTCACACAGGATTCAGTCTACTGCTATTAAGAATATCTTTATTAGGGGACACTGACATGTATCTGAAAGCACACCATAAAAGAACCATAGTAGAGGTTAACAATAAAGGGTCTATCTTTAAAGAGAAGAGACAAAAAGTCTTTTGTGCAAATAGCATCTCAGTGGATAGAAAGGAAATGGCAGGAAAGAAAAATGCTGACAAAAATGCTAGAACCTGACATCGGCTTAAGTCATTTTGCAGAAAAATGAAAATTAATTTCTTGAAGTGGCTGCCTTTATGTGTGATTTTTTAAGATTCTAAAGTGTGTTATGCACTTCCCTGGCTTTTTAAATAGATTATAATAAACAAAACCTGATCTTCAATTGATGATGAGGTCAATCATGAACATTATTGACACCCATCAGGGTTTAATGGAGAGTATACAGGGCCACTGGGCTCTGATCTCAATAACTGACATCTGTGTTTCTCTGCTTCTTTGTATGGTTATTCACCCTTTGTCATTAGGTTTTCCTTCTACTGGCTCTAAATGTTCCTCCTCCTAACACCAACACACTCTTCTCAGTCTTGCCACAAGCTTCTGCAACCATCCTCACACTGGGCAAGTAGATAAACAGGCTTATCAGAAAACTCTGTGAATAGAGGGTTGAGTGAATAGATGGGTTCAAAGCAGGACTAGGAACTTTCTCCTGAATGGAGAAACATTAGCCTATCAACCCACCTGGAGTTATCTCAGACAAATGAAGCTGCCAGATGTCTGAGCTTCACTTCTTTAAGTAGGATATTACAGACAGGTCTTCCCCCAATACCTTGCCCCCAAAAAAACACACCTGAAAAAAAAAGAAGTAATTGAAGAAAGAGTAGAGAAAGACTATAACTGAAAAAGGAGAAAAGAAACATTAAATAAGAAAAGGCTTTAAAAATTAGGAGGGAGGTAAGAATAAAGACTACTTTATGCATATAAATCTACTACAAGTCATCTATTTTATGAATTAACTTCATTAAACCTTTAAGCTTCTAAGGAAAATATTTTATTTTGAAAAGTGATAAAGAAAATATTTCCCCAAAAGAGTCTGAGTTTCGCCCAAACCGGTTTGGCCCAGTGGATAGAGCGTCGGCCTGCGGGCTGAAAGGTCCCAGGTTCGATTCCGGTCAAGGGCATGTACCTGGGTTGTGGGCACATCCCCAGTAGGAGATGTGCAGGAGGCAGCTGATCAATGTTTCTCTCCCATCGATGTTTCTAACTCTCTATCTCTCTCCCTTCTCTGTAAAAAATCAATAAAATATATTTAAAAAAAAAAAAAAAAAAAGAGTCTGAGTTTCAAATTACTGTAATTCCATGTAACCTTAGCAATTTCTTTCCATTGTAAGTTGTTATGGTGAAATGTTCAATACAATTTATTTTTTTTTTAAATATATTTTATTGATTTTTTACAGAGAGGAAGGGAGAGAGATAGAGAGTTAGAAACATCGATGAGAGAGAAACATCGATCTGCTGCCTCCTGCAGATCTCCTACTGGGGATGTACCCGCAACCCAGGTACATGCCCTTGACCGGAATCGAACCGGGGACCCTTCAGTCCGCAGGTCGACGCTCTATCCACTGAGCCAAACCGGTTTTGGCTCAATACAATTTATTTTAAAATGTTCATGATGCTTTCGAAAACCTAAACCCTAATTTTTTATAAACCCTAAAAATTTTAAATTTAATTCTTCTCCATGCATGCCAGCCATTATTTACACTCTTATATATTCACTCATATATTCAAAGAAATCTTACTCAAAAGGTTTTCTCAAAACATTATGAAAGTTGCCGTAACCGGTTTGGCTCAGTGGAGAGAGCGTCGGCCTGCGGACTGAAGGGTCCCAGGTTCGATTCCGGTCAAGGGCATGTACCTTGGTTGCGAGCACATTCCCAGTGGGAGGTGTGCAGGAGGCGGCTGATCAATGTTTCTAACTATCTCTCTCCCTTCCTCTCTGTAAAAAATCAATAAAATATATATTTAAAAAAAACATTATGAAAGTTACTTAAAATACTTTCTCAAGATACTCTGAAGCAGTTTGAAGTAAATGTTTGAAAGCCATTACTTAACCACAATACCAAAAATATTCATATGTCATTCACGGCATTTCATGGAAACTTTAGGATTTTCTTCTTAATTACACAACGTTGAGTGTTTTCTGGATTTTGGAGGGGGAAATTAAACAAATTTTATCAGTAAATACACACAACCCAATAAATTTATTCCTGAAAAACACTGTATTCTGTTAAACTGCACCCTAAAAACAAGAGGGCTTATGGGAAAAATAAGGTTGAGGGCAGACCATTCAAAATCCTAATGCATCCAAAACACCGATAAAAACAGGACACTCCTACCAAACACACCCACACAGGTCACACTGTCTTCATCTCCCCCTTCCCTATAGCGCCATCGGGGGGCTTACATAGGGTAGAGGCTCTGTTTTTGTTTCTTGCCTAGGGCTGCATCCTGGCTGTGCACTGCAGAAAATATGTCCAGGTGAAAAAGTTCAGTGATGAACTTCCTCCAGGTTGGAAATTTAAAGTCCAAAGGCAGAGCTATAACAGGGAACTTTAAATTATGTTAGTAAAAAGCAGCACAGAAGGTTGAGATTCATGAATCTAATAACACAAACAGGTAGATGCAGATTATAATAATAAAAAGGCAGGCCTTTTTTTTCTTGCCTACATTTGAAAACTCTGAAATCTGACTCTTCTCCCCAAGATTTCAGCCTACTCCTCCGCAGGGAACCATTTTCCTTCCCCATCCCCCCACCTCCATACACAGTGTTTCCTGGTTCTGTGCCCGCAATGACCCCAAGGCCTACATCTCAGCCTTTGCTTTACCCTGTTAAATTTCTAATCCTTTTCACACAAGACTTGTATTTGCATTAAAACCTACAGTACATGTTTGGTTTCTATATACATACACATACACATTTATGCAGTTACTATTTACTCAGGTGACACATAAAAGGCCTGGGCATTTCCATGGCCCTGTACAGTTTTTCCTATTCACGCCCCAGCAAAAACACAACTGGATTTTTGATGTGGCGCCATGCCCCAGGTGTGCAATGAAGCGGAAGACCCAGATGTAGAAGTGATTGTATTATGGCCACATTCTCCAAAGAACATTATCAGAGCGTTCCAAATGTGTAGCGTTAACATGATCTGAGAAATGTGCATTAAATTGTAAGACTTCAGTGGCAGACAAGGAAAAAGGGTGAAAGGCAGAGAGAACAAGACGTAAGGATTGTCTCTCTTCCTGATGTCAGGATGCCAGGCAGGAGAGAGCCGACAAATCCATGACTATCCAAAAGCTTCTTAAGGAGCTAAGGCTTGTTTTTTAAAACTTAGCTAAGTCTTTGAGTTAACTATCAAAAGAGGAGAGTTTTCTAGTTCAGGGTTATGAGTCAGCTTTATTGCTTTCAGGAACTTTATCCTAGCTTTGTAAAATTTCACTTAGTTAGAAAACCAGAAAAACCCCAAAGGAAGAACGCTTCCTGCCAAATAGACAAATGATAAATAATTTCAAATTGCATTTGACTTTTTTTTTTATTTGATTTTTTTTTCAGACAGAGAGAGACATCAAATGTGTTGTTTATGCATTCATTCATTGTTACCGGGTGTATGTGCCCTAACCGGGATCAAATCCACAACCTTGGCATATTACCAACTGAGTTACCTGTCCAGGGCTACATTTAACATTTTTAAATCTAGAAGTTCCCTGCCACTGATATAATATGTACTTTAAAATATTAAAGTGAAAAGTACCCATTAAATAGTTTGCTTCCTTTGTCTTCCTCTGTACACCTAAGAAATAAAACAGGAAGCAGGACCATGGGAAAGAACGAATAACAACACTGTACATTCAACAGTAAATACTCACAATAATGAAAAGATAACTAACCCACTACTGAAGTTAAAATATGGCCCAGCTGGAGAGGCTCAGTTGGTTGGAGTATTGTCCCATGCACTGAAAGGTTGCCGGTTTGATTTCTGGTCAGGGCACATACCTGGGTTGTGGGTTCGATCCCAGCCAGGGCCTATGCAGCCAAAAGTGGGGTGGGGTTGGGGGCATTGGTCAATGTTTCTCTCTTTCTCTTCCTCTCTCTCTCTCTCTCTCTCTCTCTCTTTCTCTCTCTTCCCCCCCCCCTTTTCCTCTCTCTAAGTATGTCCTCAGGTGTGGATTTAAAAAATATAGGGTGTCCCCTAAAAATGTATACATGTACTTTGAATAATTATAAAGGCAGTGTTTATTTCACTTTCAAAATTGAGCTATCAGCTGTTAAAGTGTGTATACATTTTTTGGGACAATATATATGTAATTTAATTAACTTTTATGTGGCCAATGTCTTAGTATTTGCCTTTTCAAGCTAATACTGGTACTAATTTAGATCATCCTAAAACTACATGCACATCACTCTCAAAGACCAGAAAGCAAACCAAGGTAAATTTATCTAACGAAAAATCCCCAGATGATCAAATCACCAGCCCAGTCTCACTGGCATAAAAGAGAATGAGGTTCACTGCAAAAAAAATGCACAAGGAACAGGGATACTGACAGCTCTGAAGTGCTTTCACTTACTCCCACCCGCCTTTGGTATCCCATAAAGCAGTGACAACAGCAGCACATAAATACCCTCGAATCCTCTCTGCCACTCCTTGTGGAATGTTTTTCCTGAAAGGTGATTAAAAAGACAGGTTCTGGGAACGGTTCCTCCTCCAGCAGCACCCACTGCAGTCTAGGGAGGCTGCACCCTGTGCAGGACCAGACAGAGGATCCAACTAAGCCAGTCGTTTCTGGGACTTTTCCATCCAGAACTGAGTTGCACCCCATCCTTCCAGCCCTGATGGTGGCAAAGCAGGGAGAGCATCAGCTTAGAAGTGACCAGAGTCCGTGTCTCTAGCCCTGAAGAGAAGTGGACTGAAATCCTGAAACTACCAAGAGTGCAGGTCTAATGATGAGGGCAAGAAACAGCACTGAAAGCACGGGGTCCCTGGTCCCGGCCGCTGAGCTCCTCACACTGCCTGGCTGCCTGACTCTCTCAAGTGTGGTGGCTCAGCCTTTGTTTCCGTCCTGCCACACTATCCTCCCAAAAAAAATCCCATTTTCTCTTTAGCTACTTCAGGTTGATTTGCAGTTCTTGTAACCAAGAGTGCTAGTACTCATGGAAATACATGTACAAAAGGACACGGAGCTACTGTGAGGTGCTAATGCCAGAATGGGAGCTAAGTCCCCTTAATAAGTGTGGTAAGGTGTACTCAAATTCTAGGCACAGGACCTAAAGGGAAATAAACTGACTTAGCTTTACCGACACCCTTTCAACTCTAGGAAAAGGGGACTTAAGGCTGACGTTGACTTATATGATGGCAGGAAAGGATAGGTATTATAGCAGCCAAAGGTTTTTACAAAGCTACTTCACACAGCCATGATACATAATAACATTATAATAAACTTACACTAAATTATCACATATTAGCCCTAACTGGTTTGGCTCGGTGGATAGAGCGTCAGCCTGTGGACTTAAGGGTCCCAGGTTCGATTCCGGTCAAGGGCATGTATCTTGGTTGTGGGCACATCCCCAGTAGGGAGTGTGCAGGAGGCAGCTGATCGATGTTTCTAACTCTCTATCCTTCTCCCTTCCTCTCTGTAAAAAAATCAATAAATTATCACATATTAAAATTTTTAAATCTGTTGTTATAACTTACAGGGGAAATTGTGTTACAGTCCTAAGTCATGGAGCATTACCTATTAATCAGTTATCTGTACCTGTCGGAAGCCTGAATTCTTGGACCAATTAATTTAACCAGGCATCCAAGTTGCTGTGGTAGCATGTATTCAAATTCCAGGCACAGGACCTGAAGGGAAATAAACTGACTTAGCCTTACCGACTCCCTTTATAAAGTGTTGGTGAATATCACCACCCATAAGTAGCTAAGAAATGTCGTAGGAATCATGAAAGGAAAATCAGTTTGTGACACCCACCCTGAGCTTTTAAAGGCTTCTGGTCATGAAGGAAAGAGAGTTATTAAAAATTAAAGAAATGGATTTTGAAAAAAGCCACAAGGTACACGAGGAACTTATGGAATATGTAAAGAAAGTGCTAAGGAGACATTATAAAGTAAACTACATTTCTGTATTTCATTACTAAAGGATTTTTGTCATGTTCTATTCATCTGCCAACTATTTATTATCCTTTGTATTAAGTACTATAGGGAGTATAAAGATGAATGAGACACAACTGATGTTCTCAAGGATACTTATACAAATAAATATAATACAAGAAATAATTGCCATAGAAGAAGTAAATGAAAATACCATAGGAGTTCAGAAGAAGAAGGGCCTCAAAATGATGGATCAAGCAAAATTGGCAGATTTTCACGTTAGGTAATCAAATTCTGAATACTAGAGTCACAAAGAATTCAATAGGTAAGATATTGGGGGGATGTACCAGTATATCCAAAGACTCGCAATGATTACTCTCAGCACAAGAATTGTTATCTGTATCTGGATGTAATTTGATAATTTAACAGAGAACTTTTGTAATATCATAGGATCCCAGCCTAGAAGAGCTGAACAATTTCCGTGATTTGAACCCTCTTGAACAATGGTTCTTTTCTGGTGGAAGGATTATTTGGATGGACTCCAGGGACTCCAAGTACACTGCCTGCCCATATGGTTCAAAGATGTGTTTCTTCCTACTAATTATCCTGGATGCAGACAACCAAACTCCTTTTCTGTATTCCTTAAGGAAAACTGAGCTTTGGGGACTGTTGCAACAGCTAGTCATGGGGCACTTGGAGGGCATCTTTTCCTCATTCCTCTCCCCAATACTGATTCTAATTTAGGAAAGATGGGGTTTGACTTATCACAAAACAAAGGCCAATTGAATAGCTTCGTTTTATGAATCCTCCTCTGAAGCACCAGATTCCCTCAACAGTCATTGTTCCTCCTAATCAATCAAGGAAGATTCAGTTCACACAAAAAGTTCACATAAAAACTAAATCATGCTCCTGACTGAGCCCATCATGGCCAGTTCCTTCTGTGGCCATGCAGTAACTACAGCACCCACCGAACCACCTGACTTCTTGGACCACAACCTGGCGCAAGTCCACCTTGGTTCAGATAGTTCCTCTCCACCCCCCAAGGTTCTGTAACTCAGAACTCTAAGGGATGAAACAGGTTTGAAAAAGAAAAAAGAAACAACATAATGGGTGAAACCATATGAGCAGGTACACAGAGGTACTAACTTCAATGTAAGTTCAGATGCAGAACAACTGGATGGAGAACAACATGAGCTCAAGAATTAGACAAACCTGGGTTCCCAATCTGGGCCTTCAGCAAGATATCTAACTTAAGAGAGTAAAATAAAGGGGTGGGCAAAAGTGAAACAGTTTATTCTTTTATTATAATTTTTAATTATTGTATTATTTATTGGTATTACAACTCTATACCTACTTTTACCCACCCCTGTAATAATAACAATAATAGCTCATATACTCTAGAGGGTTGCTGTGAGGCTAAATGGTACATAAACTGCTGAGAACAGTAGTCAGTAAATCAAAGGCTTTTACACCCCAGAGATAAGCGGAATGTATATTTAGAGGTGACTGGGCACACTGAGCCCTTAGGCTCCACAAACACCCCTTTATCCTGGGGCTCGTACTTCTGCATGAGGTCTGATGCTCCACCCCGCATTTGAAGTGTCTCTTGCTTCAAATCAGCCTGGACACTTCCTTCTGTATCAGCCATGAGCTGTCAGACTCATTTTCTCAGTCATTCCTTAAGTCGATCAGTTCCTATTAATTTGATTCTTCTTTGGTATCTATATTTCTGTTTTTATTGCCATTGCACTTTGCTTT
Organism: Myotis yumanensis; assembly: GCF_028538775.1. Lineage (NCBI taxonomy): Eukaryota > Metazoa > Chordata > Mammalia > Chiroptera > Vespertilionidae > Myotis > Myotis yumanensis. The sequence goes on along the minus strand of NW_027223760.1, from coordinate 45,718,501 downwards.
TGCACCATTCCATGAAATTCAGCCATTTTTTTAAAAAAGATATTTTATTGACTTTTAGAGAAAGAGGAAGGGAGAGGGAAAGAGAGAAATCAATGTGAGAGCAAATCATAGACTGAAAGCCTCCTGCACAGGATGACGCCCAACCAACTGAGCTATACTGGCCAGGCCTGGTAACCATATATTTGTGTGTACAATTAATTTTAAGTAAAACTAACACAGCCCCACCTGTAAGAACAAACATCAAGTAGCATGTACCAGCTACTTTTCTTCAAGTATTTAAGTACTTTTAAATTTTTCTAACAATAGACACTTCTTTTTATTGGGAAAATGTTTGATTCTTTTAATTCCATTTAGGTATTCTCAAAGAATTAGAATACTATAACTGTCACCAATTTTGCTCGTAGAAGCCTTCTCTAGAATTTTTATTCTGAAATTACTTCTAGGTTTTTAGAAAATCTCACACAATGCAATTCAGCTTTCTATCAGTTCAAAGACCCTTACATCTAAGAAATTAAAAGAAAAAAGCACATTGTAAATGCACTAAAATCTGACACTTTATAAAAAGATTTTTAACACCATAGAGAATGTAAAAAGCTCTATATCTTTCAATTACAATTTTCTCATGTTTATAGGGACTGTAAATATTAGAGCTAAGGATTGCTTTAGGCTCAGCACATCTTCCTGTTTAACAAAAAAGAGGGTGGGGAATAACACTGTCAGTATTTCCAAAGTTATCTTCCACCTTAAACTCCCTTGATCCCTCAACCCTGCCAACTATAACTTTGCTGCTATGGTTCCCTTTATAACAAAATTCCTCAAAACATAGTTTAACCCAATTGCCTCCACTACCTCTCCTCACTTTTTTTGGGCGGGGGGGGGGGGGGGGGGGGAGAGTAGAGGGGGAGGCAAATTACTGAGGTATAATACAATATTGTATTCATTTTAAATTTACAACATAATGACTTGATATATGTATGTATTGTGAAATGATTACTACACATTGATCTTAGCAATGATTTTTTGAGACCAAAGGCAAACACTGCCTTTCATTCTTCAACTCCTTTTATTCTATTTTTATTTTATTTTTAAGAATAGTTTATTGATTTCTTTAGACAGAGAGAAAGAGAGAAGAGAGAAACATTGATGTGAGAGCATAATATCAATCACCTGCCTCCTGCAGGACCCCTACTGGGGACTGAGCCCACAACTTGAGCATGTGCCCTGACTGGGTATCAAACCAGCAACCTCTTGGTGCACAGGACGACACCCAACCAACTGAGTCATACCGGCCAGGACAATTCTTCAACTCATTTTAATCAGGCCTCTGTCCTCCCCACTCCACCACAGTCAGCAATGGCCTTCACAATGCCAATCCCAGTGTGCAATTCCCAGACCTCACCTGGACCACTCAGCAGCAATTGACACAATTGATCACCTCCTCCATTCTGAAACTCTTTCTCCTCACTTGGGCTCCACAGCTCGCTTTCTTCCTACCTTACTACCTCTGCCTTCTCAGTCTCCTAATGGAGGTTTCTCTTCTTCCCAAACTCTAAAGATGAGGGTCTCCCAAGACTGGGACCTTGGACCTCTTTTCATCTCTGTCTACACTCTTTCCTTAGGTGATCTTACTAAATGTCATCAATAAACTGAGGGTCTCCAAATTTATAACTCCAGGCCCTACCTTTCCCTTATCCCACTACATTTGTGACAATTCCTTTCACATATCAAATATGAATCTCAAAGCTGACAAGTCCAAAACCAAATTCCTGGTTCCATACCCTCCCAACGCTGTGCCCCAGCCCAATATTCTCCATCTCAATAAATGGCTCTGCCATGAACACACTTGATTTCTCTAGTAAAAAAACTTGAGGATCCTTGATTGTTCTCTTGATATTCTACACATCCAATCCAGCAACTAGTTTTCTTGACTCTACTTTCAGAATGTATTTCAAATCGAACCACTTCTCAGACCTTCATGCTTCCATCCTAGTCCATCTCCATGATGATCATTATAGCCTTCTGTCTTGTCTTTTTGCTGCTACTTTCCTATTCTTTTCCCTGCTCCAATCTATGCACAGCAGCCAGGATTTTAAAAACTATCACTGTCCTCAAAAATCTTGAAGTTCTGACTTAGAATGAAATGCTACTTTCTAACCATGACCTTCTCACCAGTCCCCTTGTCACTGTCCTCCAGCCACCCTGAGCTCCTTCCTGGTTCTTGAGGACATTAAGCCCCTCTATAACTCAAGGCTGCTGCGCTCTCTTCTACCAAATATTCCCACAGTTTGTTCCTTCCCTTCTCTGAGATCTACACTCAAAGATCACCTTCTCAGAAATAGGCTCCCTGACCATTTTTTCAACACTCCTCCTTATGTCTCTCTTTCCCCTTTCCTTGCTTTGATTTACATTCCTTACACTTCTCGACCATTATATTATATCTCTGTTTATCTGTCTGTCATCCCCACTAAAGTAAAAGCTCCACCCTAGTCGGGTTCTCAGTGGTTAGAGCGTCAACCCACAGACTGAAGGATTTCTAGTTCAAGTCCAGTCAGGGGTACGTACGTAGGTTGCAGGCTCGATCCCCAGCCCCGGGTTGGGGCACATGCAGGAGGCAACCAATCGATGTGTCTCTCTCACATTGATGTTTTTCTCTCTGTGTGTCTCTCCCCCTCCCTCCCACTCTCTCTAAAAATTCAATGGAGCCCTAGCCAGTTTGGCTAAGTGGCTAGAGCATCGACCTGCGGACTAAAGGGTCCCAGGTTCGACTCCAGTCAAGGGCACATGCCCGGGTTATGGGCTCAGTCCCTAGTGGGGGCATGCAGGAGGCAGCCGATCAATGATTCTCTCTCATCACTGATGTTTCTATCTCTCTCTCTCCCTCTTCCTTCCTCTCTGAAATCAATAAAAATATATTTTAAAAAATAAAAATTAAAAATTAAATAAAAATCAATGGAAAAAATGTCCTTGGGTGAAGATTTACCAAAAAAAAAAAAAAGTTCCATGGTAGCAGAAATTTCTCTCTCTTCTCACTCTTTAATCTCCAGGGCCCAGAATAGGGCCCGGCAAATGGCAGGTGCTCAATAAATATTTGTTGAATAAATGCATGAATGAGTCATTTCTAAACTCTTACTCTTTGCTTACTGGAATAGAGAATAGATATTTCAATTGTTTATTACTTTAATGCATATGGTATAATGCCAAAAAAAAGTCATTAAATATTTTTCAAGTTCTATTTTTAGAGCACCATAATGTTAGTGAGGTTATTTTTAGACACAAAGAGCAGTACGGCTATAACAAAGAGGCAGGAAATAGTAGAACATCTTTTGGGGAATATAGGTAGTTCCCTACAGCAGATCTGGGAAAGTTGTGGGAGAAGGAAGCAGGACAGGTGAAAGGTGAGGCCTGGAATTAACACTGAAATCAGATGATGGGCAACTATGAAGGGCCTTGCGAGCAAGAAAAGTTTTAGGTTAGTCTTGTAAACGAGGAGTCGTAAGCGAGAAAATAGTAATCAGAATTTCATTTGGGGAAACTTATTCTGGTCACATAAGATTATATAACCCATGTAATCATGTCTGTTCTTAGTTAAGTAGTAACTTAGCTGCTTGAGGTCTGCATAGAAATAAGACATGCCATATAAGTCTTAGTGATTATTTCACCCGTCATTCATACCTGAAAGGTATTCAGTTTCTTGCTCACAAAACTTTAATTTTCCAATGAAAAATTTTCTCAGCAGGTTCCTATTTGAATATTTTCAACTTTTAATCAATTAGCTCTTCAATTCAAGAACATTTACATGATAGTCTTTAATTAATGTTCACAGATTCTAGTGTATGAACAGTGAATCAGTTAACTCACTAATAACACTAAATATTAATACCACATTGGATAGGAAAATATTCAACAAGATGTTTCAATTATTCTTTTTTTAATTAGTAAAAAACTGGCATCTGATCAAACACCCAAATAGTCTAGAGTTTATCCAATACAAGTTTCCAATTAAAATAAGAGAGTTTAGTTAGTCTAAACAAGGGGCATATAAAAAGTCTTATATTTACAAGGTTAAAACAGTATGTTTGATTTTACAGAATACTAAATTTCTTTTTTAATTAAAGGCCTTTCAATTAACATTAAATGGTTTGTTTTCATTGGTGTCATTTTGTTTTTTTATTTTAGAGACAGAGAAAGGGAGAGGGATAGAAAGATAGAAACATCAATGAGAAACATTGATTGGCTGCCTCCTGTACGCCCCCTACTAGAGGATCAAGCTGAAACCTGGGAATGTGCCCTGACTGGGAATCAAACTGGTGACCTCTCGATTCATGGATCTATGATCAACCATTGAGCCACACTGGCCGGGCTTCATTGGTTTTTAAAACATCATTGCTTGCCATCTGTTCCATTTGCTTTCTCTGTATCCTTAGAGTCTACTCTCAACATCTCATTTGACAGTTACTTCCTCTTTGACTGCTTTAAAATACATATGGAAACCCTACTACATGTCCAAGCACTAAAGTGCAAATATGAAAAGAGCTCCACCCTGAAGCAGATCCTGATGACAGTGATCCATTCTTCCTTCCTTCCCAACCCTTAGGCATCTACCACGGTGTGGACTATCCCTTTAACATATATGACCCACCTCCATCTTCTTTTATCACCTTAGGCACATGATTTAATTCCAATGACACTGGATCTTCCTCCAGGACCTTTCTTACGTTAGCATCTTTACGCTATAAACAAAATAACTCCGATAAATGAACAATGGTATGCTATCCGAGCAGCTTCTACAACTCCTCTGCTCAGAAAACAGGTTTATAATTAATACCAAGTCAGGCAAGATCTCAAAAGGGAATCAGTAAGAAGAATGAGAAAGGGAGGGGACCCAAAGTCAATGATCAAGTAGATGCTCTCTCACTGGCACTTCTTCCTGTGTGCCTGAGACAGCCACCGGCCTGACTCTAGGGACAAAGAGCAACACAGCAGCTATCCTGTAGCACAAAGGAGTCCAATTTGTGCTCTCCTGATCCACTTCCCTTATGAGCTTTTCCTGGCAGTTCCCAACAACACAACCATGAGTGTATGGGGTTACAGAAAAAGCTAAAAAAAAAACAACAAAGGCATATGCACCAGTAATTCATTACAGAGACTTGAGTTCCAGGAGAAGGGGGAAACCTCTGAAGATGCTGCTTCAGGGGGCACTTACAGAATGGGTGCTAATCCCGGCCCGTGTTCTCCACATCTGTGTAGGAAGGCATCACAGACCAGGGTCTACTCCAGGGCTCACCACCAGCTTATATAACTTACACAACTTCTGTTCAATAAATATTTAACTATGAAGGAGTGCAGGTGTTTAAAATTTTAAAAACGACCTCTAGACATCCACGTTAATATTTACATTCTACAGAAGTCATCATATTTTTAATACCTTTGGGAAGAATACACAGAGCAACCATTTGTACAAATGTACAAAACCTAAAATATTTCTTATTTGAGCATGAAAAGGAAGCCTGGAATTTCACACACAGGCCAAATGATCTATTCTTCCATTCACGTGCTTCACATTTTTATGCACCTTTTCCTAGTACACCCCACAAGCTACAGAACCCTGCTGGCAAAAACACTGGTCTCTGGGGAGAACTTTTTCTAACTTGACAGAAGCAATGCTTTGAATTTCAAGCAGTATTCCTTTCTCATCATAACAGTGCAGTGACCTCTATGCAAAATATAATGAAAAATGCAAGTCGATGCTATATGGTAGAAAATGAAACCTGGGTTTATGTCTACAAAGATGTCAGATGAATAACTGTAGAGTTCACACAACTGAAACAAAGAAAATATAAAATAACCCTATTCATGTAGGAACCCCGCCTGATGGTGATATCTCCCACGGAAGACCCAGATCCTACTGAAAGCCAATTCTGGCTACAAGCCTTCTTCACCAATTTCCTGTCAAAACAGACTTACAGAAATGCTGGTGGAGTCAAAAGAAGATAAAAATTTCTAGTACCTACCCTCTACTTGCTAAAACATTTCAATAACATTTACAACCCACAGTAAACTCAGGAATTATTTCAATGAAAAGGGCATCAGACTGAGATTCAGAAAGAACAAGTCCACTCTCATCTGTTAAATTCACGGACAGGATTCTAGAAACACTTACCGATTGGACTAAAGAGCTGTATCATCCTGTGTAGCAGGTCTCAAGGTCATTAATTTTCTTCATAAAACTAACCAATGTAGCAATAAAGAGTGGCTGACTGCATGATCTAAGATGTAGCAAGGAAGCACAACCCTCTGTCCCTTTCTCCAAGTCTGTGAATGGGAGCCGGTAAAAGCTACTAGTAAAAATAATCGCCTGGAGCTTAAGCCTAAGGAGAGAATCTCTTCCTGCAACTAGAAGGATCATCTTTACCCTGAAGCTGAGGAACATTGAAAGGGACTTAGCAGTGAGGGGCACAGTCACATCTGAGTTTTAAAAAAGATCATTAGTAAGAATTTTGAGGATGGATTTTAGGGGTCTAAAATGAGCTGCTGATGTCCTGGCCAGTGTGGCTCAGTTGGTTGGGCTTCATCCTGTGTATCCAGAGGTTGCTGGTTCAATTCCCAGTCAGGGCACATGCCCAGGTTGCGGGCTCAAGTGTATCTTTAAAACAATTCCATATGTAAAATGCATATATTTCTCAAATTGGAGCATAGCTAATTTCCCTTTATTTTGTATACCTTTAAGCATAATACACATGTGCTATGGGATTATATGGAGAAACCTACACCTTTCCCCTCAGACTCAGCACATCTGCAACAAAACTTCTGCCCCACAACAATCCTGAAATAGACTCCTCCAGCAGTCTTGCCCCATGTCAGTTCATGCTAATTCCATCATTCAAGTTATTCAGGCCTGAAGACTTAAGGAGTCTAATTTGATATCCAAGCTGTGAGCAAATCCTGTTAACTCTACCTTCAAAGGAAATCAGGACTCCAACCGCTTGTCAATGTCTCCAGAGCAGCCACCCCCGTTGGATGGTGATCTGATCCACCATCACCTCACGACTGCAGGAGCCTCTCACCTGGTGTCCTGTGGCTTGCTACTGTTTAGTCTCAGGAGAGCTGATGGGGCGATTCTTTTAAAATAGAAGCCAAATCTCCTTACTCTGCTCAAAAAAATCCAATGGTTTCCCATTTCATTAAGAGTAAGCCAATCTGACAGGAGCCTGTAAGGGTCTATAAAATGTTGCTTATGTTTTTACCTCATTCCTACTACTCTCCCCTTTGTTCACTCTGTTCCACCCACAACATCTTTTGTTCCCACACCTAAAATATACTTCCCCCATGCAGCCTCACGGCTCACTCCCTCGTGGCTTTCAAGTCTATACTCAAAAGTCACATTTTCTGTGAAGTCTTCTCTGACCATTCTTTTTAAAATTGCAAACTTTCCTGTATACTCCCTTGCTTTATTTTTCCCCAGAGTATCTGTCACCACCAGACAAAGTTTATCTAGGTGTTTATTACCTGCCTCTCCTACCAATTAAGTCCCATGATGGCAGATATTGTGAAGTGATTCCTATCTGCAATCACCAAATTGCATGTGACCCACTAGAAAGTACATTAGAGTTTTAAAAAATATATATTTTCAAGTAATTATTACCAAGAATAAACATAAAATAGAAAATCACAATAAACTTACAGGCTTTTTATAGTTTTGCTTTTTATTTGCTTACTTTCTCTAGTTATCTTTGTCAAAATAAGTCTTTACAAATATTTATTTTAATGCATCTTTTTAATGCTCTTTAATATACCTAGATGCAAACATGGTTCTCTTACAACCTAATAAAAATTCTATACGCTTGCCATATGTCAATTTTTTAATTCCATGTTAATTTCATTTTAAAGTAATGTATGTGATCGCTACTAAAATGACAAACGGCTACAGGATTATTTATTCTGTGGCTAGAGAACGCCATCTGGCTCACTGTGAGAGCAACCACACTATCATACTGAATATTTATAAATGCAATATTTAGTGTTTCCAAAAAACTTTCCTTCTGAGATAAAATAAGTTGTAGTATTTTATTCAATTCATTTAATAAGCAACTTCTAAAGAAAATTACAGACATAGCAAAGGAAGTTAATACAAATAATAAGAACACTAGGTAGTTCTAAGCATTTTACATGAATTGCCATATTTTATCTGTACAGCAATCCTTTGAGGTAGGTAGATACTACTGTCATTCCCATTTTACAGATGGGGAAACCAGAGCACTGAAAAAAATAAGCCACTTAATGGGAATCCTAGTAGAGCTAAAATATAAATTGGAGCACACCCTATTCTGGAGCCAGGGGTCTGGCTCCAGATCCCACACACTTAAGTATTACACTACCTGTTTCTACTAATAGGAAGCAATTCCACCTTGCATGCCTTTCAGAGCATTAAATATAGGGTGAGATGTGCCTTAGAGCAGTGGTCAGCAACCAGTGGTCAGCGGACCACTGGTAGTCCATGAAGTCCGAAAGGTAGGCGACCGCTGCCTTAGAGGGCTTACAGTCTAAAGCTGTGGGCCCTTAATTTTGTGGTACATCACTTTATTAAAAATTAAGATTCTCAGATTCTTCTAATGCAGTTTCATATGTATCCATTAAAAAAGTGCATTAACTTTAGAAATTTTAAATAAAAACTAAAAATGTAGGTTTGGGCATCAGTAAAGCAGTTACACTATGTAAGCCCCTTATATCAATCACAAATTCTGAAATTCTATAAACATTTTCTCAAAAAAGACAAAAAGTTTCTCTTCTTATTAGGTCATCAAAGAATGATTTCTAAGTAATGTGCAATTTATTAGGAACTTTCAAATTCTTCCATCCATTCAGCAATGATCAAGCATCTAGAATCCAGCTGGGGAGGGATCCAAACATAGATAAGATGTATTTCATGTCTTGAAAGAAATTGGAGCAAATTTCATAGGTTTTCCAATACTGAGTTGTGAAGGGGGGTGGTAGGGGAGGATATGGGGTAATAAAATGGTGATGGACAGAGACATGACTTGGGTATTGCGTATAGATGATGTGTTGTGGAGATGTGCATCTGCAACCTGTACAATTTTGTTAACTAGCGTCACCCCAGTAAATTCAATAAAAAGGGGGGAGGATGACAAATACTGCTTTGAGATATAAATTTCCTAAGTTATGAAAACTCAATTTATGAATACTGAATCTACAAGACTAGTCTGTCCTCAAAAACCATGAATTTGCTAGTCTTCTCTAAGGAAGACTTCTTTCTAGTCAGCAACTAAACTATGTTGAGTTAACAGTTCCCCTGGGGGCCAGTATGGAAAGATCTGAATTGGGAAAATGCCTTGCACATTTCTCTAATTCAAGAGAGACCAAGGACTCACAGACCACAGCTCACTTAATCATTTATTTTCATTCCTGCATACCCTCCCATTTTAATCCTTTTCTTTCATTCTCTGTCACTCTTGCTCAACAAGTTAAAGATATTCTCTACCCACACCCAACCTCCCTAAACAGCCGTTCAGTCCATATTCAAAACAACAATTGACCCCCGGGATAATAAAAATAAAGGCAGTGTCTAATCTGTACAGTACAATTTTTATAAACCATAAATTTAATGTTAAATTAGTCTTAAAACCAGCACAATTATCTTCTATGGCTCCTGAAAGTAACCACAAGTCCCTTTAAGAATTCCAAAGCCTCACCCTGGCCTGGTAGCTCAGTTGGTTAGAGCACTGTCCCAACATACCAAGGTTTAGGAATGACTCCTGGTCAGGATAGATAAAAGATCAACCAATGAATGCATAAATAAATGGAAGAACAAATCTCTCTCTCCCTTCCTCTCTCTCTAAAATAAATAAATGAATTTTTTTAAAAGAACTCATTAGTCTCTTCTATATGTTCAACCACATTTAGCCATATTTGCTTTTCCTGAGGATCAAGATAATACTATAGAGATTTGAAGATGGCGGCATAGATAAATGACTGCACTCGCCGCCTCCAACAACCACATCAAAATTACAACTAAAATACAGAATAACCATCATCCAGAACCACTGGAAAGCTGGCTGAATGGAAGTCTTTCAACTAGAGAAGTAAAGAGGAAAGCACACTTAGCCTAGTACAAGGTGTGGAAGCATGGAATGGGCTCTTCCAGCACCCACGTGTGCCGCTTTTTTAATCGGAAGGGAAATCGTCTCTGCAGAGGCCACCCGGAGGAGCAAGGGGTCCTAGCCCCATACCAGACCCCCAGCCCAGGGTTCCAGAGCTGGAGAAAGAAGTCCCTAAGAGCAGTAAGAACTATGGGCTGTAAAAACCAGTGTGGATTGGGGCTCAGTGACACAGAGGCTGCTGGAGACTCAACTGTTCCTCTTAAAAGGCTGGCACCATGAACTGAACTTACAAGGTCCTGCTTCCTCTGAGCTCCAGCATCAGGGCAAGGATCTAGGTAATACAGACACATAGGAGGAGGAACTGGATTGTCTGGAATAGGGGCAGAAACTCAGGGGCAGCTTTCTCCCAGACAGAGATGCTTGCAGGGATCACCATTCCTATGCTAGGACCTCCCTGGTCATAGGGCTGACTGGCAGCCATTTCTGTTTGACCTTCCCTGGTGATTCCCTGAGATCCCGCCTCATCCTATTTATAACTCCACCCAAGCTCTCTGCAGCAGCTTTTGCATATGAATGGCCTGTCCTTGCTCAGGTTAAAATCTTTCAAACAAGCTGCAGCTGGGTCAAGGAGCCCCAAACCTATCAATAAAAGGCCCAAGACCCAGCACCAGCAACAGCCTGCCTTGCTTCATAGCTGGACCTCATCTGGGCACTTCCAAAACCGATAGAAAGAGGAGGAATCTGCAGATCTCTCTGTAGCTCCTGCTGGGTGGCTTCAGGCAGTGGCTGACTTTGCAACTTCCTGGAGACCCAAGAGCCAGTATACCCAGTGGTTAGTGTCAGACCATACCAGATTACAACTCTTTACATCCATAGGTGACACACTCAAGGGGCAGACTCAGTGAGCACCAAAGCTCCACTGAAGCAAGCATGCTCAATAGGGGTGTCTCCTGCACAGCAGTTCTCCCACTGTAGTCACAGCTTGTCCTCACAGCCAATTGGCCTGGAGGTCAATTCCTTCCAGTGACACCAACAGTAATCAAGTCTCAACTATACAACAAGACTGTGCTCATAGCCCTCAAAGGGGTGCACCTAGAGCTCCCAGCTCAAGTGACTGGGGAGGCTGAGCCACTGGTGCCCTATAGGACACCTACTACACAAGGCCACTCTACCAACTCAAGGAGACAAAGTAGCTTTACCCAATACATAGATACAAACACAGGGAGCAGCCAAATTGCAAGACAAAGAAACATATCACAAATGAAAGAAATGGAAGAAAGCAAACTCTGGATATAAGTTACTCAAGAATCTTCTAGAAACCTCCAAAAGAAATGGAAAAGAACAAATCTGACATTAAGCATACACTGAGATGAATGTGGACAAGAGGGGGTGAGGGTGAGGGCAGGATTGGGAGGATGAGGGGACACTGGGGGGATAAGGACACATTTATAATATCTTATTCAATAAAGGGGAAAAAAGCATACACTGACTGAAATAAAGAGTAACATACAGGAATTCAACAGTAGAGTAGAGGATTCTGAGAATCAAATCAACAATTTGAAATATGAGGAAGCAAAAAACACCCAACCAGAAGAGCAAAAAGAAAAAAAATTCAAAAATATGAAGACAGGGTAAGGAGCCTCTGGGACAACTCCAACATTCACATTTTAGGCGTACCAGAAGGAGAGAGAGAGCAAGATATTGAAAACCTATTTGAAGAAATAATGACAGAAAACTTTCCCTACCTGGTGAAAGAAATACTTTTACAAGTCCAGGAAGCACAGAGAGTCCCAAACAAGAGGAACCCAAAGAGGACTACACCAAGACACATCATAATTAAAATGCCAAAAGTAAAGACAAAGAGAGAATCTTAAAAGCATCAAGAGAAAAACAGCTAGTTACCTATAAGGGAATGTCCATATGACTGTCAGCTGATTTATTAACAGAAACTATGCAGGCCAGAAGGGAGTGGAAATAAATATTCAAAGTGATGAATAGCAAAAACCTACAACCAAGATTACTCTACCCAGCAAAGCTATCATTTAGAATTGAAGGTCAGATAAAGAGCTCCACAGACAAGAAAAAGCTAAAGGAGTTCAACACCACCAAACCAGTATTATATGAAATGTTGAAGGGTATTCTTTAAGAAGAGGAAAAAAGAGAAAAAGAAAAAGATACAAAAATATGAACAACAAAATGGCAACAAATACATACCTATCAACAATTGAATCTAATCTAATGAACAGAATAAACTGGTGAATAAAATAGAATCAGAGGCATGGAAATGGAACAGACTGACTATTCTCAGAGAGAAGGGGGTTGGGAGGTAGGCAGGAAGAGATTAAACAAAGATCTTATATGAATATATGCATTACCTATGGTATAAGACAATAAGGTGGCAAAGGCCTGGGGTGGGAGGGGAACCGGGTAGAGGGGGGCAATGGAGGGAAAACAGAGGGACATCTGTAATAATCTCAATAATAAAGATTTTTTAAAAAAGATAATTCTATAAATGATTCCAATATTCATATTAGCATTGTATTGTAACTGTATGCTTAACTTGTCTGAAAACAGGGACACTGAGGGTAGAAGGATGTGAGAGCAGAATTCAAGCTCCACAAAGGTGAATACGATGAGAGGGCAAGAGACTCCTCCGTCTTGTCATTTTGGTGGGTGAGATGGAGGAAAAGGGAGAGGGATGAAGAAAGGAAAAGAGGGAAGCAGAGAGGGAAGGATTCTGAAAATTCATTATGGCATATGGGTTGGTGGCTTTATGTAATCACAATGTAAACATTGTTTCTACACACGAATGCTATTCGAAACTCTCTGAAATCAGCACTGGTTGCATCAATGCTGATTTTAAAGCCTGCTATCTTAGAAATCCCATGTCTTGGGACACTCTCCCACTAGGTCACTCTGTATGACAGCTCTTACTGCAATAACACATATTCAATATAGCATGTTAACTTACACCATATTGTGTTTTCTAGTTGACTTTTGTAAGAATCTGTTAGCCATAGGTTTTTTAATAGCTATAACTGTCACTGACCATTATTTACTGACTTAGTGTTTTAACATGCACGATTATTATGTCATTGTCACATGCTATGTAAACAATGAAAGAAAAGCAATTTTTTATAAAACATAAATTATTAAGCAATTTTTTAATTAAGTGGCATAATAGTACTAACATAGGGACAGCTGATTATAACCTAAGTGAAAAAGATTAAGTCTTCAGGTTGTTAGCTTTTGTAATATGATCACAAAAGGACATGCTATTTTGATTTATATTTCCATTTCTTGTTTATTTTCTTAGATGCCATTATTCACTTCCATTAGAAACCTATACTCACCGGTCTATGATCCCAGGTGTCTAAACCAGATATTGGATACCCACAGGAAATCTGTGAGGCAGTAACTGTCTTTTATAATTATTCTTTTAATTTAATGCATTGATTTTAGAGAGAGAGGAGGGTGAGAGAGAAACATCGATTTGTTATTCCACTTATTTCTGCATTCATTGGTTGCTTCTTGTATGTGCCCTGACTGGAGATCAAACCTGCAACCTTAACGTATCAGGATGATACTCTAACCAAATGAGCCACCCAACCCGGGCAGAAATAATTTTCTTCAGTTCATTTTAGATGCAGGAAAGGGTCATAGGAATGTGTTGGATATGTCTATTCTGACTGATCTGTGACTACTACAATCCAACCTGGATTTCTTGAAGTTCCTCCTTAATACTTTCCTTCCAGCCTAAGGTTTTTAACTTTATACTTTGTCATTCTAATACTGTTGGTCCTGATTTAGGTGGCATGGAGAAAAAAAGGAATCATAATTCTAAATCACATTTCTCGGTTGTCAAACCTGGAGACTTAAATCAAGTATTTATTGGCTGTCTTTTCTGTCCTTTGGCAGTGATTGCTTTCGGCTACAGCAACCATTCCTGTTTGTGTAAGATTATCAGCAAAAGGTTTCAACATTTCACAATTTCATCCGAGTATCTCAGATTGCTTTTGTAATTCAAGCTGTTTCTTCATGACTAATAATGCCTTTCTCTTTCCTCTCAAATTCCTTTGGAAAAAGTTAATTGTTTTAAAAGTAAAATGCTGTTTTAAATAACTGCCTAAATCCTTCTTTGGGGGTTGGGTTTCCACCCAAGGTAGCATAAGTAAAACACTGCCTAGTTATCAGACACCCCAAAAACCTAGCACATTGCTTCTCCATCCCATTACACATTTAGTCATTATTGTGTTTCTCAATCAGTTCATGCCCTCATTCCTCACTATTATTTCTACTTTCAGTGCCTCTGCTCCCATCTTTTACCCTTGCCCCAAAAATCTCCCTTTTCTACCTTCTGCCCAAACCCTGCTCACTCTTCAGAACTCAAACCCACCTCCTAAGTAAAGCCTTTTTTGTGACAATTCTTATTTCAAGAAGGCCATCCCAACCCAAATGTACGCAGCCTGACTTTCAGACTGGCTCTGAACAAACCCTTAACACTGGTTGATTAATGTAACAGATCCTTGGTGAAGATGATATTTTAGGTTTAGAGAAACAAAAACTAAAAAGAGAGAACACATTTCACTACTCTAGCTATCCCTTAAATCTTCCTCCTTCTTGTGTTTACACGGGGTTTGCAGTCCACCCAGATCATGAGCTAAGAAATCGTGAAATCCCTTTGTGAATAAATTATCCCTTTTGCCCTGACGTGGATGGTTTGATCTAGTTGCAAGTTAACTTTTCTAAACTGCATACGTCACAGCTGCTGCACTGAAATAAAATTCACTCAGGATTAGATCAGACATTCACTCATTAGGGCAGCCATGATGAATGGGTTTTGAGTCTTTCTTTCTCCCTGGTCTTCAGTTCAGGAACAATTTGATATTTGGTTAGAAGTTTTCATTTTCTCTTGTTCATACAATATAATGGAACTGTATTACTTAAAATGCACTTTCAGCACAACAGTGTTTAACACATGGAAGATTTTAATTACAGATAATACTATTCCCCTGACTCCCTCAACAAATCTCAAGATCAATGGCCACTACTAGCAACTTCAATTTATCATATTCCCTATAACATCTTACTTTTAGAAAATAATAACAGGAATACTTTAATATTATCTTATGCACTCCATGTAATAATTTTTGGTGAATCCATTTAATTGACAATGTTTACCAGCACTTATGCAGGGAGATGGGATACACTGGAGAACAACATCGAGTCCTTCTCTTTTAAAAAGATAATGTTGACTTCAGGTTCTAACAATGCCATTCTGGACAGCACACCTTTCTTACATATCATGTCTTCCAGAAGCTTCTCAAGAAGTAAACAAAACCAAGCCCTAACCGGTTTGGCTCAGTGGATAGAGCGTCGGCCTGCAGACTGAAGAAGTAAACAAAACCATATTATATAATTCTTTTTCACAAGTTAATTGCCCAAATTCATTCACTAGGAGATAGCTGACATTTTGACCAATAAGTTGATGGCAGCTGAAAATGGTCATGACCAGGGCACCTTTCCCCTGAATTAAACTGTTTCAAAGAAAGGCACTTTGAAATCTTACCTAATTAGAAAAAGAAGGGAAAATATTTATTTAGAAGTAGATGACTGGTTATTTGGAAATTATGAAAAATCAACTGGGAAAAAACCCCACTAGAAACAATAAGAAAATGCAGTAGAGAAATCTGTCTAAGACTAAAATCATAATCACAGCAATTGTTTGTTAAGAACTATGTAATAATTCTTTTTAAAATATCTCATTTATCGCTTCTCGGCCTTTTGGCTAAGATCAAGTGTAGTATCTGTTCTTATCAGTTTAAAATATCTCATTTACACTAAACAATCCCTATGAGACAGTTACAACTATTATCTTATTTTAAAGATTAGAGAGTTGGAGCAAGTAACTTATCCAAAGACACACTATGCTTCTCTGTTTATTAAAATTAACATGTTGACTAAAACAGCTTTCTTATGTGCCAATATTAAAACGAATAGCAAATGGAGTTTAATAAAAAGTACAATCAAAATATCAAGAAAAAGGAAAATAAATTATCAGGGGATAAATATTAACAAGAATTCTAAAGTAGCTATATGAGGAAAACAAGAAAACACAAATGAGAAACAGAGAAGAAAATAATTTGAAACATAACTTGTTTTTTAAGAGAAATACTTCAATTCTTCCTAATTTCATTTCTAAGTTCAATGCCATACCAATCGAAATTTCAAAAGGAAATGTTTTCCATTTTGAAAAAAATATTCTAATGTTTATTGGAAGGCCAAAGAGTGCTTTGATAATTAAAAGAGTGGTACGGATATAGAAAAAAAGAAAGACGAATAAATGTAATATCATCATCAAGATATAGGTCTAAGTATATATTAAAAATTAGTTTTATTGGCTTTATTTTTTAATATGTTTCATTAATTCCAGAGAGTAAGGGAGAGAGAAATAGAAACATCAATAATGAGAGAGAATCATTGACTGGCTGCCTCCTGCATGCCCCACACTGAATGCCCTGACTGGGAACTGAACCATGATCCCCTAGTTCATAAACTGACACTCAACCACTGAGCCACGCCAGCCGGGCAGTTTTTATTGGCTTTAAAAGACATTCATGACATTCTTGATGAAACAGCAGACCTCTAGTTATCATGTACAATGAAATGTATCTCCAAACAAATAGATGGAAGGATAATGGAGTAAAATAGAAAAAACAGAAGCAGAAATTAATAGATTTTTAATGGCAAAAGAAAAAAGAATAGGAGAAACACTCAGAACTGAATGTTTGGGGGGGAAGGGTAACATTAAATGGAGAATTTTTTTATGGGGATGGATTAAAATTATGATTTGTGTGGACTCACAATTTCTAAAATATGTATGTGTGCATGTATGAACATATATACATGTACTAGTATATACATAATGGATATTTGAACACACACACACACACACACACACACACACATTTTCTGGCTCTATCTGCTCAAAGGGCCTAAAAGCAGATTGCCCAGAAGCTGTGGACATACTTACATAGAATTTAATTTCTAACATCACTCCCCACTCAAAAGAATCAGAGCTACTTGGGGAAATGCTGGAGCAGAAGTCATATGAGAAGCCTTAACATCTAGTTATGTCACAAAACATAGAAGCCAGCTTGAAGAGGCTCTATCTGAGCACCAAAATAATTTTAAAACCAGGAGTGAATTACAAACCATTGTGTGTAGGGTAGGGGAGTGGGAATTAGAATCTCTGAGTTCACACCAATAAAATGGGTAAAGAAATAAAAGAGGAAAGGGGCAGAATGTGGAGGGGGAAATCGTCATTTTGAACCACCACAAAGAATGATTGATGGGTGCTAAATCTAGGGGGGGTGGATAATTTGATGAGGAACAAGATATCTACGTGGAAATAAAATGTCTCCCCACATATTGCCTATTAGTAGAATGGGGGGGGGGGGGGGAATAGTATACAGAAATCATCTAACACCTTGACTAGATGATTAAAATTAACACCAAAACTGAGGAGCAGATGGATGTCATGTGCCTCCAGATGTGAGACCCTGAAGACACAGCATCAGTTATGAAATTTTCTGGCAGGGAACACATAACCTGGATCTAAACGAGAGGAAACAGCACACACAGACTCCACGTGCGGGACAGTCCATAAAACAAAACAAAAACAAAAAACAAACCTATATTTAAAAGTGTAGATGCCATAAAATATAGAAGTCTGAAGAACTGTTTCAGATTAAAAGAGACTAAAAAGACATGACAACTAAACAACTAAACGTGATCCGTGTGATCCTAGGCCTGGTTTTTCACTGGAGAGAAAAAAATCCATAAAAGTATGTTAATGGATCAAATGGCAAAACAGACCATAGATTAGATTAAAAAAATATTGTGTCAATGCAAAATAAACTGAAGTTAATAACTGCACTGGGGGAATGTAAGAGAATATCTTTATTCTTAGTAAATATATGTTATCTTTTATGCAACTTACTCTCAAATAGTTCAGAAAAAGATTGTGTATGTGTTGGTGTGTATGTAAGAGAGAGAGATGATGTGTATATCTATATGTATATCTATACATAGTAGATAGATGACAGAAAGATAGAACAAATAGTTAAAGATATTTTGATGTTCTCTGTAGTACTCTTACAACTCTTCTTTGAGTTTAAATTATTTTCAAATAAAAAGTTTTAAAGATTTTTGTCTGGCTTCTACTATAAAAGAAAAGCTTTCTCTTAGATATTTATACATTCTCCCCAAAGGATTTTTATGTAATTACTGTTTTCTAGATATTTTCTTACTAGACAACGAAAATGTAAACTTTAATATTTGGGACTGTAACTGGACTATTAAAAATAAAAATGAATAAGGCTCAAATATAATCACAGTGCACAAACAGATGCAGGTAAATGACTGTAGGATATAAAGTAATAATCTACCACTAATGGATGTCACTATTTAAATGGACAAAGCAAAATGTTATTTAAAGTAATGATTGACCAAAAAAGTATAATATATGCCTTAAACAATTTATTTAACTTAATTCTTATAAATGAACATTCACTTAAATATCTTTTGAAATAGAGTGAATGATTTTTCTTTGAAGACAATCAGGAATTCTGTCTTTTCCCCCACATTAGCCATAATCATAAAGCATCATCTACAAATCCTAGTATTGATTTTCCTAAGGGGAAAATTAAAGACACCTGGGATAATGTCTTCTAAATGTGTACAATCTTTAGAGATGTCTCTCCTAAAGGGGGCGGGTGTGGGGGCATGTTTAGAGCATGCCTGCATCTTTCCAATGCATTTAACTTACTTTTCATAGATACAACCATTCTTTCTTTATGCACTTATATATTTCCATTTAGTTGTATTATACTATTAAAAACACAAGTACAATTAGCAAAAAAAATATGCAGTTTTACCCATGAGAGCAGCAGTGCATGGGTATCCTAAAGCAGCGGTCGCCAACCTTTCGGACCTCACGGACCACCAGTGGTCCACAGACCACCAGTTGGCGACTGCTGTCCTAGAGAGTAGCTGAGCACTGTCAGTTCGTACATTCTCGGAACAAATGGAGAGTGTGTACCTGTTAATCCCACGAGTCTATTAAGTGGAGATCAGTATGAATGTGTCTGGTAGACACCCAAATAGAGCCAGCTCTACCAAGTATATATGAAAATATTTGTCTCAAACAAGTGAACTAAGTATTTCATGAATGGCTCTCAGTTTGCCAGAAGTGCACAGGGATTAAAGTGACATCTGATCAAGTTTGCAGACAAGCAGGCTCAATTTAAGGGCCTCCCTGTTTTTCTTACAGACCAGCGATAGAGCAGAAATGTCTGCTGCTGGATAATAAACAACAGTTTAAAAACCCATGCCCCAAGTAGTCACACCTTAAAGTTTTTCCTAAAAACACAAACACACAAGTCAAAAAAGAATAACAAGAACATAGGGTAAGAGGGGAATAAAAACCCTGACTTTGACACTCTCTTATAAAATAAATCCAGGCATCCATACTTTCAGACATGTGCACTACTCCCAAATGCAGGAATGTGTCTCTTTGTAGAATCCATAAAAAAGCCTTTAAGTATCGGGCAGACTTTGGGGAAAGGTGTTAACTGTGTACATAGTCATATTCTAAAGTACACCCATGCGTGGCTGAAATCTGTTTTGCCGCACAAAGTTTCAAACCATTAAAAATGAGTTATTTAGTCATCTAATTTGTGATAACAATTGCATCTCCAGAAATATGTACCAATAAAATAATGATAACTGTCGGGGCACCCAGAGCTAACTTCTATCACACCTACCTCTTCCCCACCCTCAAGGACTCAAAGGAACAAAAGTGTCCAAACTGATCTGCTTCTGACCTGAATCACTGTATTTTATGCACATCTGATATGTGGTGAAGAGACATGCAACTGAATGCACTGTCTTGTTAAGAAAAGCTTACAGAGGGAATCTGATTAATTTGTCCAATAGATTTCCAACATATAACAGTATGTTTGAGAGCAAGACAAATAGAAACTCATTCTGCCTGACCCCAGGGTCTCATCTGGCTTCTTCTACACTGTGATTTTAAATTTATTATTCACTCTCTATTTTACTTCTACAATCAATGAAGAATGGGTGCTCTTCTATCCACATGATTTCATAGATAAATTTAATTACCTTAAATAATATTTGACAATCTAAGATAACAAGTAAACTGCCTTTTTTAATCAGACACTAGAAAATGTCTAATGATGCAACAAATTTCGCAAAGAGGTTGTCATAAAACCCAAGGAAAATGTCATTCGCTAGTATTTCAAAACATAAAGAAATTCAGATGTTACATGAGATGACATTTTATTTAGTCTTCAAATGATCATATATATGTATGTATATGTGTGTGTGTATATGTAGCATATATATACAAAACATGTATAAATATGCATATATACATACATAAAACATACATGTAAAACATATATAAATGAATGTGTACATATATACATTAAATATAAACAAAATTTATGCACACACAGGAAGCAGAAACTAATGCTATCAACCCCGCATGCCCGCCTACACAGAATCATTTTTAATCAGATTTAAGCCCTAGAGTAAGATAATGAAGATAATGGCCTCTGAGCGCCACGGCACATTTGAGTTGGAGACGTCCATCCATAACATTTGGAGGCAGCCTTTTCAATAGCCTATGGTGACTATGAATCTGTATAGCAAGATCATTTTAAAAACTCATTCTAACAAATCAGAGAGTCAGTGATTTATACAGCAAATCACATAATACAGCTACACTATGCCAACAAAAGTGGATTGATTAAGAAAGAAAACTATCTCCTCTTAGTCAATAAATCTACTGGAGTCATTTCAGAGAATTTCTCGCACATTTACAATGTGCCAGGTACTTTAAAAGGTTAGAAAACTATACCAGTTAGATCTTCCTCTGTTCTTTGCAATTTTGTCTATAACTCTCTTTTAAAATAAACTGCCTTGGAGACTGGTGTTTCTAGAGGTCCTTGGAAAGAAAAAACAATTTGGCAAAATATACATTAATTCCATTTGAGATCATTTCTTAATTTATTGATTGATTTTAGAAAAAGAAGGGACAGAGAAAGAAAGAGAGAAAGAATGAAGAAAGAATGACTTGTTGTTCCACTTATTCATGCATTCATTGGTTGATTCATGTATGTGCCCTGACTGGGGATCAAACCTGAAACCTTGGCATATCCAGGTGACACTCTTAACTGTGCTACCAGGGCTGAGGTAATTCCCATTAGAAGTTTTTAAAGAGACAATATATTACCTGTCCTAATAAAAGTCATTAATTCTATATAATAAAAGCCTAATATGCTAAGTGTCCAACCGTTCGTTCAACCTTTCGACCAGTCACTATAACGCACACGGACCACCAGGGTGCAGACGCTCCGACCGGTAGGTTAGCTTGCTGCTGGGGTCCGGCAGATAGGGACTGGGCGACAGGCTGGACACGCCCTGGAGCCTTCCCGTGGTCCCTCCCCAGCCAGCCAACCTCCTGTGGTCCCTCCCCGGCCCTGATCATGCACTGGTGGGATCCCTCGGCCTGGCCTGCACCCTCTTGCAATCCAGAACCCCTCAGGGAATGTCCGCTGGCCAGGCTGAGGGACCCCCCACTGGTGCACAAATCCGTGCACCAGGCCTCTAGTATTAACATAAAACACAAATAGAATTTCTTTGGGTAAATTATCAGAAAATGTATCTTAAGTAAAAAGCTTTAGAATGTTATATCTGAATATGTAACTGAATTCATTTTGTTAATTCAAGCTACTATCAGTTAATACATTCTAAGCTGATCACACAGTATTATCTCTGAGCTCAGTTTCTTAAGAACCATTCTCAACTCTCCTTGCAACTCTTCCTAATACAAATCCTTTGGAAACAATTTAGGCAGATGATTATTCTCTTGCTCTTTTTATTTCAAATACAGAAGTCTGTGAGCTCCTTCTTAAGCCACTTTATGTTGTGCTTTGCATCCCCAGTCCCTGTATCGGATGGATGGATGGATGGATGGATGGATGGATGGATGGATGGATGGATGGAATGACGAACAAATGTACGATGAATCAATGATTACTTCTGTGTTTATATGAAGATGACCCTGCCCTCTTTCTTGTGTAATCCTTATTCATTAAAAAATTCCCTATGTTTAAAAGGAAGAAAAGTGATGTTACACAGTGTGGACTTCTTATAATATATGTGAATAACAAGTTACCCTCAAACTGAAGAGGTTAAAGAAAATGACATTAAAAAGAGAAACTTACCCCACTCTTTAGTTCATTTCAGTAAACAGGGGTGATACAAAATAAATAAGCATGAACATCACCCTCAGGGCATCCATAGTCTCGTTGGAGAGACATAAATGTAAGCAAATAATATAGGTGGTAATTCCTCCCTTGGTTCTTGCTATTACTCTCTTTCTCTAAAGCTCTGGGTTACATTTATTCATTCACATACCAATCAATGTGACTGTGAAGGATCTCAGCAAACAACACCTTGCATATATGTTTTTATTGCTTTCAGAGAGAAAGACAGAAACGTCAATGATGAGAAAGAATCATTGATCAGCTGCCTCCTGCACGCTCCCTACTGGGGATGGAGCCCACAACCCGGGCATATGCCCTGACTGGGAAACAAACTGTAAACTCCTGGTTCAGAGGTCAATTCTCAACCACTAAGCCACCGAGGCCGGGAACAACACCTTGCTTTTACTCCAAGCACTGGTCAAGGGTGCCAAGCAACCTTCCACTCTCTCATCTGCACTGGTTCCTCTGCTCAGCTTCAGAGAACTCACCAAGCACCTGGCTTGGCTTCATTTGATATTCTGAACAGCAGTGGCTTCCTTAAAGCCCTATGTTACATACTTCTAACAGCACTGTCTTCTCTTCACAAGCTGCAGCTTTCCTCCTCTTCACTTTTATAATCAGCTAATAACCAGGGACCAGATGCTCTGCTCCCAATCATTCAAGAAAAACAAATGTTTACACTCATCGCTGAGTCACAGCCTCTCTGGCCCAACTGTTGACTCTGCCAAAGAGGCGCCTACGTGGTCCAGCTGCCTGCCAGCCACAGAGCTGGCACTGTGGGGCATCTTCCTACCCCATCCCCCTGAGAGCCTAAGGAAATAACATACCCTGGAGTGAGGCACAATTCATCAACCAGAGACCTGACATTCATAACACTTGCCCCATCTCCCCTTTCCATAAACAAAGGGATAAAAATCACAAGTGTCATTAAAATGGAAAAATCAAGTCATCTTAGGCGCCAATCATCAACTTCAGAGGAAACAGGCTTGATTGTATATGCATCAGCGTGCAGATGGCAGACTTCCTCCTCCTATTCGCAAGAAGAACAGCTTCTAAGAAAATGTATTATGTATTCTTCCCCATCACCTCGAAAATGCAAAGTGAGTTGGTGTTTTCCCCTTTAAGAAATACACAGAAGAGACCTCAATAAAATGACTGCCCGGCTAGATTTCTGGAACAGAACTGAAACCACGATTTTATAAACATCACTCTATTTTCTTGAAGCAGATAACAAACACCCAGCAACACAATAAGATCGTGTGGAAATGACTACAGGACTTCAGTGGCATAATTTTAAAACACCTTTGTCTGGAAAAAGTATAAAATTAATCTGAAAATGACTATTGCAAGCATCTGGAGTTTCACAGTAAGTTTTATAGGAACCCATACATTTAAGGGGAAATTGGCAGGTAGGTGAATGACAGGAAATTATATTTCAGGGATCATTATTTGTAACCCTGACTGTTTAAACAAGATTACAAACCACAGGGTTCACCTGCTTTTATTTTAGCACAATACTTTCTTAATGGGTATTTGTCTAATGCCAAGTGGATCAGACAGGCCTTTTCCTACTTACTTCCTAAATAGTGATGTACCACATTTAGAAGTACATCCTAAAATGTTTGCTAGAATTTCAAAATGGCCTACATCAAAGTAAACAGAAAAGTAACTGTAAACTTGCATCGGAATACACCATTACTTCTCCTCAGTCTTCAAGGTGTTGGGAACTCTGAGTTCATAAAAAAACCTGATGTGCAACTGAATAAAAATTACAAACTGTGGCAAGGCTGGTTTCTTTGGTTTAATTTGTGGCCATGCTCCTTCTCATCTGAAGGGCCTTGAGACATCTGGGTTGGTCTTGGAGATGCAGGTGCCACCTCCTACCACTCTCCACTCACTTGGTCTCCCCAGCCCCCTCTCCTTCACTCCCTCCTTCCTCCAAGCACACCAGGGCCTTTGCACAAGCTGCTCCCTCTGCCTGCACCTCTTTTCCCCTGACATCTCACCTGCCCCTCATGGCCTTCTGGACATTTTTCCAAAGTCAATTTCTCAAAGAGGACCTCCAAGGCCACTCCAACAAAAATGTAAGCTTCCGCCCTACACTTCCTATCTCCCTTCCATGTTTTATTTCTTTTTCTTCTTAACAATTTTTGCTATCTCACATAACACATAGATGGTATATTTTGTTTACTGGTGCTCCTTCACTAAAATATAAACTCTATGGCACAGATTTGTGTCTTATTTGTTCACTACTGTATTTCCAGTGCCTAAACAAGTGCCAGGCATACAGTAAGTACTCAAGAAATACTTCCTGACTAACTGAACAAGTCAACCCAAGGACTGTTCTTAGATTGGTCTACCAGTTGGCCTTCCTGATGAGCTGTGAAGTTGGTTAACTCACTTCACAGGACCTTGGCCCAGCCAAAAATTCTTGATATACAGCCTCACCTTCTCTCCTTTCCTAGTTTTCTTCTTCCTTCCTGTACTCATTGTTTTGCTCTTATTAAAAAATGATATTTTATTGTAAGCAACCTGAAATTGTTTGTGGAAGCCAGCAGGATGCAAATAAATCAGTAAATAGAAGCAAGGTCGTGGTTGCTATGAAAGGTTTTCTCTCCATTTTACACGCTTTTGCAATCTTTGAATCATATTATGAGCTCAGGGGAGGTGGTTGATACTTAACTGATTTAGAAAACAGCAGATTTGTATATCTGTTTTCATACACAGAAAAGAATAAATTACACTGGTGAGTTGAATCAATTCTATTTCTAAGTATAATTCAAGAAAGTGCATATAAACCCTTTAACAGAGTTACAGTTGGCTGGTTATTTCATAAAGCCCATCCCTTCAATCAATTTCATGATACCCAAAATTAACTATTGATACTTTGCTAGCAATGACCAAATTTCTATTTCAAGAGGAATTTTCTAAATAGTCTATGCCAACATTCACTTGGGGGTGGGAAAGCTTTATTCAGACCTTAAAAAGCAAAGCATTCAAACAGATGAAAATAGTTAAAAGACATTTGAAAACAATGAAGGAAAGGTCAGACTAGCCATACCAGGTATTAGAATGTGCTACATGCCTACCATAAATAAAACAGCACAGTTTTGGCACCAGTATATACATGCAAATAAATGGAAAATAATACCTCAAGAAAAAAAAAAACTACTATAAATAAAAGGGTAATATATGGAACAGAATGGGCAAGATTTCAGGCTTCCTGACTATCAAAACCAACCTCAACCCCAAACCATCTCAGTATTAACCAGATCCATGTTGTTGATAAGCCAGTACAACTCCCCTCCATCAAGGCCAACCACCACATAACAAGAATGAACTATGCTCAATAAATGGGGCTCCTAAAATTGACGATCGGGGTGAGGGCCCTATTTACACTTTCTATACCATATGCGAAAATAAATCCCAGATGGACAGGGATGGGCTCTGCCTTCAGAGAATGGTGGGGTGCCCTCTCCAGACAGGAAGAGAGGTGAGAGGAGAGCCCAGCTTTGTTGTGCAGCCAGACTGGGATTGCTGGGGAGGGGCTTGGCCTGTCCCAGGAGGTCTGGAGCTGCCAGTGTGCAGAGGAGGAGGGGGCAGTGCTTCTTGCGGGGAGGAGGCAAATACTACCCTGTGGTTTCCACTCATCATCATTTCTAAAATTGCCCAGACAAAATGTTTTGGGAAAAGCATGTTTGCGCAAACCATAATTATGCATTTTATGATATTTTTTAGCCCTCTGAGAATCATCCCTAAGACATCTAAATCTAAAAGTTGAATTTTTTTTTTTTTGCCTTCCCATTTAGAAGTATAATTATGGAAGCAAATTAAGCTGTTGAGGTTACTATATAGCTCATTTCTCTCCTCACCATGAACATGTCCACATCTGCAGAAATTCATCGTTCATATTCTTCTGGAGGAATCTGTGGCCCCACCTTTCCCAACAGATCATTTTCTCTAGCTATGGCTATGCTAGCTCTAGATTGATATGATCTGTTCAGACTAAACCTTCCAATACAAACTCTGACATCCCACTAAGCAGTGACTCCCAGCCATCTCTCTACCAGCCAAAGGTCCAACTCTACAGATTCTCTCTCACTACATTATCCTACCCTGGAGGACCCACAGCTCAATAATTAACACACGGCTTTGTTTGAAAGGCTTTAGTTTTCTTCTTGCTATCAAGAACCACATTTTTAAAAATACTGTTCCATCTTTGGAAGCTGCCCTTTTGTAAGACTCATTCAAAATTTCTGTGCAATTTTATTTCCCCCTTCATTATGAACAATAGACCCTCTCACTATGTAGAACTAGGGTCCAAGACAGTCAACTTACTTAAATGCTCAAATGTCAAAGAGCATTTCCATGACAAAACATTCATCCCAATGCAATCATCACAATTGAACGCTCTATAAAAGCACTAAGTGGTGTGTATATGGAGTGACAAACAAGTTTTTAATTTAGTTTATTAGTCCCTTGTTATCTATGTAAAAATAAGTTTTAACCTTGATATAAATTCATTGCGTGTCAGAATATTTAAATATGCATCAATCATAGTATTCCATTATTGTACTATATAGTGCTAATCATGAAAGCAAAGTAAGGATGTATTGCATCATAAATAAACGCTGATATTTATGGCTTTGTGATTTATGAAAGATGGATCTGTGGTTATTCACATCTAAATTTTTCTCAGTGTAATGATGTGAATAATTATCATACTGAAGTCAGAATACTTCTAGAGAAAATTGTGTTAACATTAACTACTGTGTCTCTGAGCAATGAATTAATCAACTTTAAGAGTTTCTTCCAAATTCTAGAGCTTTTAGTATAATGAAGTAAGCAATTCTAATAACATCTATAAATAAGGCAATAATTAGTGTTTAACTTTAAACACTAACTTAGAACTTAAAATGCCATTTTTGTAGTAAAAATATACTGGGAAAACTTATGAAAAAAAACATATTAATCGTAACACAAAACTGACATTTTAAACTCCAGTAAAATACATGGTTTTAACTCTAAGAACCTCATCTTTCCACATTAAGCTCCACATATTACACTCCATTAACATCCAAGTTTTCTGTGCAATAGTTGGATAAAAGTATGAAAATATTAGCCCAAAAATAAATATAAAAACTCAGAAAAATTATCAATAATAGAAATTCATAGAATCTTTTTTAATTCTGTGCAACTGATCAGGTCCAGTAGTTTGTTTTGGAAACATGATTTACTTCATTTCATTTCTCTAATAAAAAGATGGAAGGGGTGGTATTTTAAAAAAATAAAATACACTGAGCACTTAAAACTAGTGATTATGATGGTAACAAAAAAAAAAATCAGTGAGTAAAAATTTAAACTACTTTATATTGTGACAAAAACAATCTAGGTTCTCATTCAGTTTTTAAAAATTCAGATTTGAATGTGACCACATCTGTGAAGTAAAGTCTTCCCTGATCTTCTCCAATCACTGGTCCCCATGATGGTACCAGTGAAGTATATCGTATGTTTATTTTCTCTACTTACTGCCCCTCCCTGCTCCTTGAGAATCACTACCACAGGGTCTGATAGGAGAAGGTCCTATCCCTTAGACAAGACGAAATGATAAAGAGTATGAGAAAAACATCTTAGATAGTGATGTGTTCGAGGGAAGAAATTTAATAACTCTTGAGAATGGAACCAGTTGAAAAGTTCCAGCTCTGTAACTAGAACTAAAATCAGTCTTCTAAATTTTTTTTATCTACTCCTTAAAAGTATATGCACAGTTTTGTATTCTGAAAGGTCAATCAGCATTTAAACAATGGCAAACTAAAATGTTTCTTACCCAGCAACTCGACTTCTGGGTATTTATTCAAATAAACTCAAACCACTAATTCAAAAATACATCCATATACTCATTGTAGCATTGTTGATAATGGCCAAGATATGAAAGCACCCTAAGTTTACAACAATAGATAAATAGATAAGAAGTGGTGAAATATATAATGGAATATGACAGTTATAAAAGAGAAGGAAATCTTGCCATCTTTAACAACATGAATGGACCTAAAGGGTATTATGCTAAGTAAAATAATTCAGACAGATAAAGACAAATTCCAGACGACTGCACTTGTATGTAGAATCTAAAAAGAAAATAAACAAACAAGCCTAACAAAAAGAGACTAATAGATACAGAGAATATTTTAACGATTGCCACAGGGGAGAGGGTTGGAGGGATGGGTGAAAAGGTGAAGGGATTTAGAAACACAAATTGGTAGTTACAGAAGAGTCATGCGGATGAAAATTAAAGCATAGGAAATGTAGTCAATAATATTGTAATAACTATGTATGGTGTCAGATGGGTACAAGATTTATGGGGTGATCTCTTCTTAAGTTATATAAACGTGTAATCACAGGGCTGTACGCCTGAAACTAATATAAGACTGTACATAAGCTGTTAATTTTAAAATTAATTTTTTAAAAAGAAAAACAAGAAACATTTTTGACATCTTAATTAGAATAATTTCCCACAGATCTGTATTATCTGTGTAAGAGTGAAACTTGTACACAAATGCTTATAGCAACATTCTTCCTAATAGTCAGAAGGAGAAAACAACACAAATTTGCATCAATTGATGAATAGATAAATAAAACATAATATACATAATGAAATATTATTCGGCCATTAAAAGAAACAAAGTACTGATGCATGCTACAACATGGAGAAATCTTATAAATACGATAAGTGAGAGAGTCCAGACACAAAAGGCCACATACTATAATTATATGATCCTATTTATATAAAAACTAGAGGCCCCGTGCATGGCTTCATGCACCGGTGGGGTCCCTCAGCCTGGCCTGCAGGGATCGGGCCGAAACCAGCTCTCCGACATCCCCCAAGGGGTCCCAGATTGCAAGAGGGTACAGGCCAGGCCAAGGGACCCCATGGTGTACGATCAGGGCCACAGAGGGACCATGAGAGGGCTCCAGAGCGTGTCCAGCCTGTCTTGCCCAGTTCCGATCTGCCAGACCCCAGCAGCAAGCTAACCTACTTGTCAGAGCGTCTGCCTCCTGGTGGTCAGTGCACGTCACAGCAACTGATCGAATGGTCAAACAGTCAGACACTTAGCATATTAAGCTTTTATTATATAGGATATTCAGAATGGGCAAATCCATAGAGACAGGAAGAATATTAGAGACTGCTTAGGGCTGGATTTGGAGGGGGCGGTGGGGAAGAGAGGTGACAGGCAAAGTGCACAAGGAGCCTTTTTGAGTGATGCAATGTTCTAGAACAGACTGGGGCAATGGTTGCACAACTTGGTGAATATAATAATCATCCCTGAATTGTATGCTGTAAGTGGGGGAATTGTATAGTATGTGAATAATATCTCAGTAAAGCTATTACTAAAAGAACAGAATCTTCTATATTCTTATATTCCATATTCCATATTGATCTCTCTTAGCTTGACTCAGAGTTCACTTCTCCCAGTCACCTTTCCACACTAGGTCCAAGTAGTTCCAAACGTTGTATTCTCCTCCCACTTCAGTTATCCCACAAAGTAAACTACATTCCACGTGAGGATAACTAACAATCGATTCTATTCCCAAAGCTCTGGCAAATGGCTCCTGGACAGCAAGGGAACAGATTAACTGTCAGCTGAGCATGAGCACAATTGTCTTTTTGTGTCATCCTCAGCTGCAGACAGCAAACTTGGAGTGGGCGTCTGTCGTGTCAAATTAGTTTGTGCTTTTACATAACACAAGTAAAGACGCTGAAGGAACTTGTTACTTGTTCGGTAATTTTCATAACTACAACAGTGGCAAATGCATTCGAAATGATTTCGTTGAGCACCAGGAAAGATACAAAGAACTAGCCAGGGCGGCCTGTACCAACATTTGCTAGGGCGGGCGGAGCTTTCCCAGTCCTCCCACAATGCCATCAACGGCCCCCTACCCAGCCACCCCAAATAACATACACAATTAAAATATCTATATAAGCTTGCGACACAAATGAAACTTCAAAGCATGCCTTCTTGATAGGCACACAAACAGACTTCCCCTCTGAGCCTAGCCTATCTCTATGAAGATTTTGAGTGCCCACCAATGGAAAGAACCAAACATTTAACTTTCCTTTATTTTGTTTGCTTAGCCCTCAACATTTTCATATTTCTGATCATCTTATCCAAAGCTATAGTGAGTCTGTATAACCTTCTTATGGAGTTTGCGTAGGGGAGAAGATAGTGGCTCAGTAAAGGTTTTTCTTTAAAAATAAATAATTTCCTGCCCTGACTAGTTTGGCTCAGTGGATAGAGCGTCGGCCTGCGGACTGAAAGGTACCAGGTTCGATTCCGATCAAGGGCATGTACCTTGGTTCCAGGCACATCCCCAGTAGGGGGTGTGCAGGAGGCAGCTGATCGATGTTTCTCTCTCATCGATGTTTCTGACTCTCTATCTCTCTCTCTCTTCCTCTCTGTAAGAAATCAATAAAATATATTTTTAAAATAAATAAATAAATAATTTTCTGAGGAAGGAAAGAATTGGGGAAGGGTAGAATCTGTGACTTCTGATAATTGCTTGATTTCAAATTCAGTATGCTGGCAATTCTGAATGCTAGAAATAGGTGTGCTGACAACCTCGATGAGGACCATAGTTTCCCACCTGATTTAACAGACACCGGGAGCACCATCTGGAGGAGGAATTGCAGCCGTCCGGCCATTCCAGCGGGGTCTGGGTATCAAACTCACAATGACGAAAGCATCTAGCTGGCAATTTCCTAAAAAAAAGGCTCAACATAAAATCCTCCCGCATTCTTTCTTTTTTCCTCAAGAATTTTACTGTAAGTCTCACCAGTTTTTCTTTTTAAGAAAGAAATTCCTTTTTTAAAAAATTAATTTCAGAGATGAAGGGAGAGGGAGAGATAGAAACATCAATGATGAGAGAGAATCACTGATTGGCTGCCTCCTGTATGCCCTTCACTAACCTGGGCATATGCCCTGACCAGGAATCAAACCATGACCTCCTGGTTCATAGGTTAATGCTCAACCACTGAGCCACTGGACAGGCAGAAGGTCTTTCTTAAAAATACATCTCAACAGCCTTGTTTGGAGAAGGTATGAAGTAGCAGAAAGACTACACCAAGAATAAGGAAACCAAGATCATAGTTCAAGCTTTGCTGTGTGAGTTTGGGCACATTCTATAGTCCATATGGGCTATAATTTTTTTCTCTGTGAAATGACTGAGTTGGATCAAATAAACCCAAGTCTATAGGGTTAGATTAACCTGAAGCACACTACTACAGTGGGCCTTTATCTCAACAATACAATACATAAAATAAAATAAGATTCTGGAAACCTTAATGCTACTTCTCAAATTACGAATTTTCTGAGAACCTGCTACAGTTAGTTCCCACCTTCTCTTCACGGCTATTAGAAAGGTGCCCTGGTAAAGCCATTTGATGGTCAGTGCCATACCATCAAAGAATGTAACAACCATCCATCTTCGATAACATAACAGAAAAGACTTCTGCAGGCTGCAATGGGAAAATCAGTTTTGTGGTTTACAGAAAGTCTTAGTGAATGCCAATCCACCTTTAAGTTTAAAACTAATCTTTTTGAGGACTTTTTCCAGTTCCCTAACCCCTCCCCAATAGTTGCGCTCTCCATCTATTTCATAGATATGTCTACTCTTGCATTTGTCATTCATTCATTCATTCATTCATTCATGTCTCTGTCTCCTTTCTGGGTTGTCAAGACCATAAAGGCAGAAAGTAGCTTATAACAGTATATCTCAACAATATACTACAGATGGAGCTTCTAGCACTCCATCTTTGTAATAACCACAACTCTTTCAGCTGCAAATATAAAGATGAATATGCAGGCTCATGTATCTGAAAGGCCCAGAAATAGTCTAAGCTTCAGGCAAAGCTTGGTTTAGCTGTTCAGTAAGTAGTTAAGAATCCATCTCTCAGCTCACTTTCATCATGCTGGTTTTATAAACAGACAGACACCCCTTCCTGGTGGTCAGGCAGCAGTATTTGCAGGCTTTGCCAATTTTCTTTCCCACTAATTACAGGTATCTCTCATGGCCCTTTTGGGTTTGTGTCCATCTCTGAACCAGTCACTATGGCTCTAAAGATAAAATCCTCATTGGCCAAGTCGGGACAATTTGCCCACTCCCCACACCTTGAACAGGAGTATGTGTTGTAACTGCCTATCAACAGAGGCTGTGGAATGGGGACTCCACAAAGAACAAACCCCATTTCCAGAAAGATAGAAAAAGTAGGCAAGAACGGCAAATACAGCAGATGTCCATTACAACTTGGTTGTTTGCTTAATTAAGTGTAACCATATTTGTAATAGAGACTTTGTCCTCTCATAAACTCTGATTGTACTCCCTACCATACAAATAGATTCTAATAAATTATGTCATGATTAGTTAAAGATGGAAGAGTGGGGTTGGGGGATGGTGTGCACAAGTAGATATGAGCAAAGGGAAAATAGCTATCTTTCTAGGTCACATGAAAGCTAAAGCTGAAAGTTTACTTTTAAGAGTGTGGTTCCTTCCTAACACCACATATGAAAATTAACTCAAAATGTATCAAAGACCTAATTGTATTAGCTAAAACTATGAAACTCTCAGAAAAAAAAAATGGGCATAAATCTACATGACCTTGGATTAGAATAATTTCTTAGATATGACACTAAAACCACAAGCATAAGGAGATAAAATAGATAAATTGGACTTGATCAAAATTTAAAACTTTTGTGCTTACAAGGACACCATCAAGAAAGTAAAAAAAAAAAAAAAAAAGACAACCCAAAGAATGAAATAAAATATCTGCAACTAATATATCTGATAAGAGACTAGTATTTAGAACATATAATTATGTATGTTTTAATATAATTTTTTGCAACTCAATTACAAAAAACACAAATAACCTACTTAAAAACTAGGCAAATATTTAAATAGATATTTCTCCAAAGAAGACATACAATGGTCAATCGCTAAATGGTAAGGTGCTTAACATCCTTAGTCACTAGGGAAATACAAATCAAAACCACAATGAGATACCACATTATACCCACTAAGATGGCTAAAATTGAACAGACAGAAAATAACAAGTATTGGTAAGGATGTCAAGAAACTGGAACCCTCATAAACTGCTGATGGGAATGTAAATTGTTGCCATCAGTATGGAAAACAGTTTGGCATCCCTCAAAAAATTACGCAGAGAGTTACCATATGATCCATCCTGTCCACTCTTAGGAAAACACGCAAGAAAAATGAAAAACATGTCAACACAAAAAATTGTACATGAATGTTCATTACAGCATGTTTCATAATAACAAAAAAGTGGAAACCCAGCAAATGCCCACCAACTGATGAATTGATAAACAAACTGTGATATATCCATACCATGGGATATTACTCAACTATAAAAAGGAATAAAGTACTAATTCATACTACAACATGGATGAACTTTAAAGTTTTTAAGCTAAATTAAAGAACTCATTCACAAAAGAGCATATAGTTCCCAGAACAGGTAAAATCTAAAGACAGAAATTGGGTTAAGGGGAAGGAGAAAAATAGGGAATGACTGCTAATATGTATGAATTTCTTTCGGGGGTGATAAAATAGTTCTGGAAGTAGATAGTGGTGATTATTTGCTCTGGATAAGCCATGTGTCCATACTAGAACTGATTTGCTAGGTGAAGCAGTTTCCCAGTCCACATTTATAATTATTCAAACTGCAGCTCAGGTATAATTCACTCATGTAATACTACTTGGCTGCAAAATGCTGAAAATTTTTAAAGTGTGATTCTCCTGTATTGCACACATGGAAAATCCCTCTCCAAAATCTCTTTTTTCCCCTCTGATGGTTGGATTTCTAGAAAGAGGAGAAAGCTTCCAGGATATGCTGACACTTAAAAGAATTTCCCCTCATTACTTAAAAGCTACTCCACAGTTATTTCCCGTGTCGCACTTTCAATTATCGACCCTGACTGTAGCTGAGGTTAAAACTGTCCCCTTGCCGCCTGGCTGCGAATTTGCTTTTTAACTGGTTTGGAGGCCATCCATCATTCTTTTAAAAAAATTAATTAGTTAAGAACATTTGAAGATCTAGTGATTTAACATAAAGTCTGTATTTCTTGAGTCCCTTGATATTTTTGAAAATCTGTCAGAACTGAGCTTGGATTTTTGCAGGACATCGTCAGCTGGAGATAAAAATAGCAGCACCCTCACCCCCCGCCCCCACCCTCCACTCCCCACCCCCACCCCCGCTTTAGATGAGCTTTTCAAATACACAAGCACTCCACCCACCCTGCACTTTGCCCATTTATATTCATGCGATGTGGACTGCAATGCCCAGTTTTCTTTTTATTAAATAGGATTATCCTGATCTAAATTTCACCCAAAAAAGTTAAGCAGTTTTTCAAATTAAATACACAAAATAATTAACAATAAAAACAATTTCCACCAATTAAAAGGAACAGGCAAATAGATTTTCCATGCATCCGGTAGATGTAAGTACACAGAATGCAGTAAGTAATTACTGAAGTTGAATCATGACCTTGCCTAAGAAAAATATGACTTCAAAGTCTTTTCCCTTGAGTAAAAGTTCTAGGGCTCCAAGATAGGGCTGAGCTGATCACCAACTGAGATTTACCAAAAGTTCTCCCCAAGAGGAATTCCTTCAACCAGCTTTACTCTTCAGATCTTTACAGTTCCTCTCAAGCACAGAGCAGATTTCATATTGCTCAGATCTGCTATCAGTTGTCAATCTAATCCACCTAGGTAATGTCTAATAGAAGATAAAGTCCTAAATCATTTATGATTGATCAACTTTATCAAATGTATTAAGTTCTGCTGGCTCTTCCTTTAGCTACTCCGGTTTTAAAAATCAATCCTTCTTACTTCTTTCAAAAAGGGGAGAAGACATTTTACACTGGATGTAAGCAGAGCTTTCAAAGTCTCATTACACTGTAGAGAAACCAGGGGCACTTGAAGGGATTATTTGCTTGTGCTTTTTTGCCTTCAGGAGGGGGACTGCAATAATTCAACATTATAAATATCAGATGACAATCTAGAACAGGGGAAAGGCACCCAAAATTTCATCTAAATGCAGGCCGTCCACTTTTGGTGGAAACAGAAGAGATGCCTGTCTCTACTTGTGGTCTTAAGTTTCATTGAAAGAAGCGCCTTCCTGTCCCTTGGTTGCTGCACACTGGAGCTCAAACTGGGCTGGGAGGGGTTAAACTTGTCACAGGTGTCAGGTGGCCGCAGGACAATGCCTGGGATCCTTTATATTCTCTACCACATAATATATGAAGAAACAAATTATTATGGTTCTTGTAAAAGTAAACAATCATGGAGAAAAAATACATTCATCTTGACCTACTTTCATAGTTCATCACATCTACAGTTAAATATTCATTAGTTTCAGTACTAGTGCAATTTAGCAACTTGTGCTGACTTTAACCTTTCCTTGCAAATTACTTCATTTGAAAGCCAGTTTTTTTCCTACTTTCCTGTAGGTTATAAATTCCACAAGGACTAATATACCAAGTTTGTGTCATTCACGACTATATTCCTACAACCTAGCACACCCCCTGCTACAGAGGGCACATTGAATATTGAATGAATGAATGCTCCTTATATATTACTAACGTCAACATAATTTTAAGAAACATTTGGAGGGGGAAATCCATTTAGAAAGTTTTTAAGCAAAATGTAAGAGGTAAAATGCAAAATTCTGTTACAAAAAAAAATATTATATGATATTATATTTAAAAACCTTCTAGCCCTGGTTAGGTGGCTCAGTTGGTTGGAGTGTTGCCCCATACATCAAAAGGTTGTAGTTCGATTCCCAGCCAGGGCACATACGTAGGTTGTGGGTTCCATCACCACTTGGGGTGCATATAAGAGGCAACCAATCAATGCTTCTGTCTCACATCGATGTTTCTCTCTCTCTCTCCCCCTCCATCTCACTCTAAAATAAATTTTTTTAAATGTCCTCAGGTGAGGATTAAATTAATTAGTTAATTAATTAAAATCATAAAAACATATCCTTGAGTGAGGATTTTATAAAAACCTCCAGATTGACCATGTAAATAATTTCTAAGAACTTCAGACTCTATAGCTGTAAAAACCCAGTAATTTTTAGAAAGCCATTTCCATTCTGCAGAGGAAAGGTACTATAAAATAAAAGCATTGTCAAGAAGCTCTTGAGCCATGAAAATGATGGAAATTTGTTTGTGTTTATTAAAGGTGACTAAAGGTTGCAATAAATTTTTAGTAAGACATTCTGAAGAGAGAAGTATGACCAAAAATCTTAAACGGAAATATTTTGCAAATACATATTCAATGATGGGAATATCTCTAGTTTCTTGCACTAGAACAACAGAGACAAAGGAACAGTGGCTTCTCATCAGAGATCAGAAGCAGAGCACTAACACAGAGCTACTAAGATTAAAAACAGTGATACAGAGAAAGACAGCTAAGAGAGGTCTTGAATGTGCTGGCAGTAGCCTCCTTGGCTACTTCAATGGACTATTCCATCAATGTCAACAGTTTCTTACTGAGCACCGATCACACCCTCAGCATTGATCTTAACGCCTTTTCTTGAGAAGCCCTCAATTTCAGAGAGATAAAGCAAATACACAACAAACTATCATATATATATATATATCTATGCCTAAGCGACTGTGATGACCCGACGACTGGACAACCAGCCGGTAGCTATAACATGCACTGACCACCAGGGGGCAGATGCTCAATGCAGGAGCTGCCCCCTGGTGGTTAGTGCACTCCCACAGCCAAACTCCCGCGGCTGGCCAACATCCTGCGGCCGGCCAACGTCCGACGGTCCCTCCCCCCTGGCCGGCCAGCCAGGCCCTGAGGGGGGAGGGACGAATTCGTGCACCAGGCCTCTAGTCCTAGCTAATAATAGAGAAACATGGTAATTAACCGTAACTTCGCTACCCTTCCCATTGGCTAATCAGGGTGATATGCAAATTAACTGCCAACCAAGATGGCGGCCGGCAGCCAGGCAGCTGAAGCAAACAGGAGGCTTGCTTGCTCCAGTGATGGAGGAAGCCAAGGTTCCCCGCCTGCCGCTGCCAGCCTCTGAGCTGCAGTCTAAGCAACTATGTTGCAATTATAGAACCTAAACAATCCCCAGAAACCTGCTTTCAGCCAGCCAGGCCTCAGAGCTGAAACAGTGTTACAATTTTAGAAGCTAAACAAAAGCAGATACCTGCTTTCAGCAGCCGAGGTCTCAGAGCTGGAGCCCAGCCTCAGAGCTAAAGCAGGCTCTCAGCTCCAGTGACAGCCATAGAAGGTAAATAAATCCCAGAATAAAAAAAAAGAAAGAAAAAAAGGAGAGGTTGGGAGCTTCAGTCACCTGCCAGCCTGAAAACGGCCCTCAGCCCCTCACCCAGGCTGGCCAGGCACCCCAGTGGGGACCCGCACTCTGAAGGGGGTGTGACCAGCTGCAAACAGCCATCATCCCCTCATCCAGGCTGGCCAGGCACCCAAGCGGGATCCCCACCCTGATCCGGGACACCCTTCAGGGCAAACCAGCCGGCCCCCACCCGTGCACCAGGCCTCTATCCTATATAGTAAAAGGGTAATACGCCTCCCAGCACCGGGATCAGCGGAGCCGCGAGGCCTCCCAAACCCGGCATCAGCGGAGCCGTGAGGCCTCACGCCCCTGGGATCAGCGGAGCTGCGAGGCCTCCTGGCACTGGGATCAGCGGAGCCGCGAGGCCTCCCAGCACCGGGATCAGCTGAGCAGCGAGGCCTCATTGCCCCAGTGTCAAGCGGAGCCGCCAGGCCTCCTGGCCCCTGGAGCAGCGTGACAGGGGGCAGTGCCCCAACCCCCTGATCGCCCTGCGGCTCTGTGTGTGACAGGGGGCAGGGCCACAACCTCCCTTTCCGCCCTGCTCTGTTCCTGACAGGGGAAGGCGCCCCAACCCCCTGATCGGCCCTGCTCTGTGCCTGATAGGGGGGAGCTCCCCAACCCCCTGATCGGCCCTGCTCTGTGTGTGACAGGGTGTGGCGCCCCAACCCCCCCATGGGCCCTGCTCTGTGTGTGACGGGGTGGAGCCGCAATCTCCCCATCGGCCCTGCCCTGAGTGTGACAGGGGGGAGTGCCCCAACCCCCTGATCCGTCCTGCTCTGTGACAGGGGGTGGCACCCCAACCCCCTGATCCGTCCTGCTCTGTGTGTGACAGGGGGCGGTGCCCCAACTCCCCTATCGGCCCTACTCTGTGCGTGACAGTGGGGAGCTCCCCACCCCCTGATCAGCCCTGCTCTGTGCGTGACAGGGGGGAGCTCCCCAAACCCCTGATCGGCCCTGCTGTGTGTGTGACAGGGGGCAGCACCCCAACCCCCTGATCGGCCCTGCTCTGTGCGTGACAGGGGGTGGCGCCGCAACCTCCCCATTGACCCTGCCTTGAGTGTGACAGGGGGCGGCACCCCAACCCCCCAATCAGCCCTACCCTGAGCGTGACTGAGGGTGGCATCGAAATCTCCCGATCTGCCCTGCTCTGTGCATGACAGGGGGCGGCGCCCCAACTCCCCAATCGACCCTGCTCTGAGCCCGACCAGGGGCTGCACCTAGGGATTGGGCCTGCCTTCTGCCACCCGGGAGCAGGCCTAAGCCAGCAGGTTGTTATCTCCCAAGGGGCCCCAGACTGTGAGAGGGCACAAGTGGGGCTGAGGGACACACCCCCCTCCGCCAGTGCACAAATTTTTGTGCAACGGGCCTCTAGTCTACATATATAAAAGCCTAATCGACCGTTCAATCATTCGACCAATAGCTATGACATGCACTGACCACCAGGGGGCAGACACTCAATGCATAGGCAAGGAAACATGGAACAGACTGATGAATCTCAGAGGGAAGTGGGGAGGAGGTGGGCAGGAACAGATTAACCAAAGATCTTCTGTGCATACTAGAGGCCTGGTGCATGGCCAAAACCAGCAGTCCGACATCCCCTGAGAGGTCCCAGATTGGGAGAGGGAGGCTGAGGGATAACAAGGATTCGTGCACTGGGCCTTCACTATTAAAGACACTATACATGAAGTGAAGGAAAGTGATGCAGATGTGTTATAATCTATATGGAGAGGTGTATGAAAGTTGGAGAGCAATGAGGGAAGAAGGGTTTCATGGAGAAAATAGAAATGTGTGTGTTTGTGTGTGTGTGGACATTCCACTCATTCCACGCCCAGGCTAGGTTTCGCATCCATTTCCTAGAACCTCCACAACCTGATGAATGTATATTCATCACTCCATTTGGCAGATGAGCAAACTGAACAGATGGCATGAGCTGCATCAGGTCACAGAGCCAGAAAATGGAGGAGCTCAGATTCAAACGTATGATTATCAAAGTCTCTCCCCTTTTTAAAACTCTAAGAAACAAGGTTGCAAGATGATGACTGTTTAAACCTCTCTAAAGATATTTCTCTTATACAAAAGGCTACAAGGCAACTTTAAACACATACTCCTAACTGCTCATGGGTGCTGTGACAGAGCTCCTATGCTGTGCACAACACTGCTCAAGTACTTTACAAGTCTTAGCTCAGAGAATCCTTGCATTTGTACAAGAAAGCATATGTGATTTTTACAGATTAAGAAACTGAAGCAGAGAGAGGTTCACTAACTACCCACAGTCACCCTTCTAGTAAGTAAGAGGGCATTTTATAAGCATTATTCCATGCACCCCAATAAAGCGTTTAAATGAAAATCACCCCAACTGCACAGAGGGGTTCTTTAAATACCCCAGGCAGGTCTCTGTCTTCTCCAAGGGTACCTGACCCGGGCAGAGCATCGAGCAGGACTTGTTTCGCTGGCACAGCACGGCCTGGATGCTGGTTCAAATTCTACCACCCACTGACTTCGTCACTTCACACAATTACTTAGCTTCTCTGGGTCTCAGCTTTGATACCTGCACAATGTCAGAACTCCTTCCAGTTCCAAAGTCTGCGGTTTAAATCAATAGACATGCTTTATGACACTACTCCCAACTCCCAAATGTGATAATAAATAAATAAATCTGGGCTTGGACAGTGATCTATTTTGTTCAAGTGATCTATTTTGTATAAATTTCCTAACAACCTAGATG
This sequence comes from Myotis yumanensis, assembly GCF_028538775.1. Lineage (NCBI taxonomy): Eukaryota > Metazoa > Chordata > Mammalia > Chiroptera > Vespertilionidae > Myotis > Myotis yumanensis. Next base: position 45,677,917 of record NW_027223760.1, on the reverse strand, counting down.
TCCAAACGACACCATCCTGGTTTTAATCACCCCAAAGTTATTGTTCCAATTTCTCTAAGTTGGAGGCACAAGCTTAAGGTATTCCTCCGAGTACCTACAAGATTGGTTAAGGTAAAGAGCACGCAAACTCTTTGTCCCAAGTGAAGTGACCTCATGGAGATCAGTGCCAACTTTTCTTACTCCTTTGTCCAAATACAATTTTGTTTTTCTTTCCTGGAAGTTTTCTAAGATTCTTGCCAGACACAGCTCTAACAGAGAGCCATACTTAATCCCTCTGTAATGCAGGAGAGAGAGGGCTCTGACAGCTCCCGGGGCAGCTGGGGCAGTGGCTTGAGACCTCGCCTGGAGCAGCTGGAAGCACAGCCGCCTCTTGCACACAAGCCTCAATACATTTATAACCTCCCAGCCCTTTCAGGGCAGCAGAAGGATCAAGCCCAGCAACAGCGGCTGCGGGAACAAGTCAGGCTTAAAAGTGAAAAATGCTTAGTGAAGTCTCAGCACACAAGGGTCACAAATCCGTCAAACCAGCCACCAGGTGAATTACACGGATAAGGCAAGTCACCCTAACCTGGGAGATAACAATAAAGTTTGGGTTAATGCCACCAGACACAGAAGGCACGTGGTTCAATACAGGGTTATCTGAGCCTTTGGAGTTAAAGGCCTTGTCTAGTGAAAGACCCAATTTCATCCATAAAACCAGCACACATTCCAAAGAACTAGTCACAACAGGCTCCACAGCAGCTGTGCTGGCCGTGAACTGTGTGACCCAGGGGGTGCCCTTTACATACACTATCTGTGAGTGTATGTAGCAGGTCTCTGTCCCCTGGAGTTGTGCACTGCAGTGGCTCTGCTCAGCACACTTCTCAGAGAGCAAGAAAACCAGCCAGAAGAGCAGCAGCAGCCCCGGTGCCTTTCGCCAACAAGCAGTTGCGAAATAGTCGTTTTTCATTCCAGCCTGAGTAGACCTCAATGGGCAAACTCCAGTCTCTCAAAAGGTTTCACAGGAACCCAAAAACACACAGAATTCAATCCACTTCTGTCTCAACATTGTGTCAGGAAACATTTCAGAATCACCGGGAAATGGCCCAATGACCAACGTCTGCTCCGTCTCTAGGTGCCAAGTGGTGTGGTTAAGGGCCTCTCACGTGGTTTTTCCAGTTTCCACTTCCTTAGACTCAGGAGCCGCTGTGTGGCAGCTGGGCGGTAAGAAAATATTCAAGAAACGGGAACGTTTCCTTCTCCTTAGTACAGGCACCTGAGATGTGAGGGTATGGGTCAGTGTGCATTTCCCTCGTGGGCCAAAGAGCCAAATTTCACTAAACCAGTCCAACTAGGGGAAGGTCATTCAGAACTTATGGAAAAGTCTAAACCACAGAGCGTGTTATATGGAAAGCTACTACTTCTCTGTTATCTGAAGGGATTCAAACTAGGTTTTGACAGTCCATTGAATTAACAGTTTTAAATTGCAAACTACAAAGAAAGCATGCAGTTATCTGTACTGTATTATACTGAAGTTGTGTGTATATTATATATCAACACATGCTCTCTTACATGCTAGTCTGTAAGATCTTTAATGGCAGAAGTTTCCTTATATCTCCCCTCTGTACTTGTACAGTGCCAGGAACACATGAATTACAGATATCACTTAAGGAGTGTTTATCAGGTACCAAGCAAGGATCTAAGTATTTGTGTACTAATGTATTCAATCCTCACAGCAATGCTATGAGGTAGGCCAGATTATTGGGACCATCTGACAGAAGAAGAAACAGAGGCTCAGAGAAGTCAAATAACTTGCCCAAGACAAAGAGCTAGTCAACAGTAGAGCCAATATTTAAATCCAGGGAGTCTGATGCTAGATGCCATGCCCTGAGCCATCATACTCCTCTTTCCCAACATTCTACATATTCAGTAAAAGTAACTGGAATGTTTCCACATGGATCCTCAGTACACAAGTACTTTAAACCATCATCTTCTAAATAGGTCAAACATTGACTTAATGTCACTGATGCCATTAATTTCTTAGAAAATCCTACTTAGGCTCAATCCTTAACCAGTTCACAAACATTTCCTGATTATTTGAGTCCAAATTAATAAGGTAGCACTTTTACTATAGTCAATCCAAGATTCATCCTTGGTAAAAATTTTTAGAAAGTACCATTGTGGCCCTTGCCCAGGGGTGGGCAAACTTTTTGACTCGAGGGCCACAATGGGTTCTTAAACTGGACTGGAGAGCCGGAACAAAAGCATGGATGGAGTGTTTGTGTGAACTAATATAAATTCAAAGTAAACATCATTACATAAAAGGGTACGGTCTTTTTTTTTTTTTTTTTAGTTTTATTCATTTCAAACGGGCCGGATCCGGCCCGAGGGCCATAGTTTGCCCACGGCTGCCCTAGCCAGTTTGGCTCAGTGAGTAGAGTGTCCAACCTCAGACTGAAGGGTCACGAGTTCGATTCTGATCAAGGGCATGTACCTCAGTTGCAGGCTCCATCCCCAGTCCTGGTCAGGCCTGTGTGGGAGGCAACCAATCGATGTGTCTTTCTCACATAGATGTTTCTCTTCTCCCCCTCCCCCCTCCCCTTCTCTTCTCCACCCTCCCCCTCTTCCTTCCACTCTCTCTAAAAAAAATCAATGGTAAAATATCCTCGGGTGAGGACTAACCAAAAAAAATTAACAATAAATAAAAAGTACCATTGTGGGGAGTTATGTTGATAAAAAGAAAGACTATTCATGTGCAGGGCAGGAGGAATATGGCAAATCTCTGTACCTTCTCCTCAATTTTAGTATAAAGCTAAAACTGCTCTTTAAAAAAGTCTTTAAAATGAAAAGTCAACCAAAAGACTTTAACACACAGACACACACACACACACACACACACACTCCTCAGCTCCCGGATTCCAGCCCCTCCATAGACCCTGGGCTGCTGAGCTCTTTCTGAACTACTCAAAACTTTCCCACAGCCCTTTGTATCATTCTTGGGGCTTTTCCCCCCATTTCTGCCTTATATCATTATCTTCATAAACTCCCAAAAGACAAGTACAACACATATTTTTGTGATCTCCTTGGCACTAGTAGAAAATATACAATACAAAATAGTTGGAGAAAACAGGAAAAAATATCCCAAGTGTGGAGTTTTATCCTAGGGCTTTTTCCCCCCTTTGTAAACCAGCTATACTGTAACACAGGGTAATATTCTTGTGGGCCCAAGTATCATAACTTTATTTTAATAAGGTCATTTCTGGCAACATTCACAGAGTTAAACTATGTGTAATTTTTTCAAATAGTTTCAGACTTCTGCCATCTCGGCAAGAAATGTCTATTTATTGAACAAAAAGAAGCGATAGTGCCTTAAAATTCTGTTTCACGCAGACAGTTCAACAGGGAGGCATGTAGTCCAACCCGTTAAGATCTGAACATAATGAGGACAAGAAAAAGTGTCACAAACCAACAGAGATATCGCCTTGCTTTGGGTTCATAAAGTCCCCCGCCCCTCCTCCCAGCTTTCTTTAAAACTTACTCAAAAGTTCAGTCTTTTTTTTAAATATATTTTATTGATTTTTTACAGAGAGGAAGGGAGAGAGATAGAGAGCTAGAAACATCGATGAGAGAGAAACATCGACCAGCCGCCTCCTGCACATCTCCCACTGGGGACGTGCCCGCAACCCAGGTACATGCCCCTGACCGGAATCGAACCCGGGACCTCCCAGTCCGCAGGCCGACGCTCTATCCACTGAGCCAAACCGGTTTCGGCCAAAAGTTCAGTCTTATTTCAACCAATATTCCATGAACCATCTGTAGATGCCTACTGTCCACATTATATTGGGAATGCCACTGATAAAAACCAGCCTATATATGCATTTTTTAAAAACAAAAGTATGAAGTGCCCTCGGCGGCCGGATCTGTCTCTTGCTCAACAGTATTTGAACGGAACAGATCCAGGGACGCCCCTTCTTCCAGCCTCCGGCCACTTTCCTGCGTCTTATCCAGCCAGCACCGTCAGAACCACCTCTAAGACCAGCCAACACACAGGGTTTTTTTCTACCTTAACCCCTATTGTCGAACAACCATAAGTTCCCAAGTTCGTCAGACTTATTCCACCAAGGAGGAGGCTGCAGTGAACCCCCTGGCCAGCCTGCATCTGCGGGCCTCGCACAACTACCTCTCTCTACCTCTCTCGGGGCTTCTATTTTCACTGTGACGAGGTGGCTCTGGAGGGCGTGGGCCACTTCTCCCACAAGTTGGCAGAGAAGAAACGCGACGGCACTGAGCATCTCTTAAAGATGCAAAACCAGCGTGGTGGCTGCATTCTCTTCCAGGACGTGCTGAGCCTCTCCAAGGTGAGTGGGCAAAACTCAGGATGCCATGGAAGCCGCCCTGGTCTTGGAGAGGAACCTGAACCAGACCCTTGTGGAGCTGCAGGCCCTGAGTTCTATCCGTGCAGACCCTCAGCTCTGTGACTTCCTGGAGAACCACTTCTGGGGTGAGGAGGTGAAACTCATCAAGATGGGTGACACCTGACTAACATCCGCAGGCTGCCGGCCCCAGGCTGGGCTGGGCGAGTATCTCTTCGAAAGGCTCACCCTCAAGCACCACGAGGAGCCTTTGGAGCCCAGAAGCCTTTGAGGGGCCCCTCTGCATCCCCTGGGGTCTGGCTTTTACCTGAGCCTCTCCCCGAAGCTACTAGCCATTCTTTTAACCACCCTGAAGCCCCCTCCCATGCGCTGGACCAAATAAAACAATAAAGCTTTTGCAACAACAACAACAACAAAAAGGCATGAAAAAAGACCTAAGAAGGAACACGTTTATTCATTTTTTTTAAATCCCAAATATGTGTGCAGAAATCTAAAAACAAGTATGGATTATTTTTTTAAATGTCTTACCTGGCACTAAAGGAGAATATCAGATACACTATTATTGTTGCCTTGACCCTATACTCCACTGTAACCCTAATTCACTAGTAGGACAGAAACCACAAGAAAGAGTGTAGAACCAATCACATTTGTCAAAAAGAAACTACCCCTGATTCAGAAATGCTAACACAGAGTTACCACATGGCCCAGCAATTCCACTCCTAGGTGTATACCCAAGCAAAATGAAACTATGTACCCAATAAAAACTTGTTCATGAATATTTAAAACAGCATTATTCAGAATAACCAAAAAGTAGTAATAACCCAAATTTCTACCAACTGATGGATGAATAAACAAAATGCGGCATATCCATGTGATGGAATATCATTCAACCATAAAAAGGAACAAAGTACTGACTCATACTTCAATAAGGATGAATCTTGAAAACATTATGTTAACTGAAAGAAGCTAGTTACAAAGACTATATACTAGTAGAAGATGATTTCATTTATATGAGATCTCCAGAATAGGGAAATCTTTAAAGAAAGAAAGATTCATGGTTCCTAGGGGCTGGGGGTGGAGGTGGGGGGCAGAGAAATGGGCAGTGACTGATAGTGGGCACTTGTTTCATTTTAGGGTGATAAAAATATAAAAATTGCAATCTCATCATAAGAAGTCCAAATTAAGAAACATTCTACAACATAATTGATCCAACAGTTTGAACAGAAATTAGATTCTCTGACAAAATAGGTAGAGCAGACACGGGGACTAGTTCCTTATGCTCCCTGAGCCTTGGTTTCCTCACAGTTGCTGCAAATCATAAAAATTAAATATCCAGTGTCATCTCTGGCACAAAGTAAACAGATGCTCAATAAATTTTGTTATTGTTGTTGTTAAGTCTGCCAGGACATTGAGATAAAATTTACGACAGGCCTTTAGTAACCAAATGACTCATTTGTCCTCTGCTGTCCAATACAGTAGCAACTAGCCACATGTAATTCTTAAAAAATAAATTATTTAAAATTCAGCCCTAGCAGGTTTGGTTCTGTGAATAGAGTGTTGGCCTGAGGACTGAAGGGTCCCAGGTTTGACTCTGGTGAAAGGCACATACCTCAATTTACGGCTCGATCCCCATGTGAGAGGCAACCAATTGATGTGTCTCTCTCATATCGATGTTTCTCTCTGTCTCTCCTCTTCCCCTCCACTCTCTCTAAAAATCAATAGAGGGAGGTAAGAGATCAACCAAAGGACTTGTATGCATGCATATAAGCATAACCAATTGACGCAAGTCACTAGGGGAGGGGTGGTGGAGAGCATGTGCGGGGGGCGGGAGGGGTGTTAGCAGAGTCCGGGGGAAGGTCAATGGGGGGGAAAAGGAGACAAACGTACTACTATTTGTAATACTTTAAACAATAAAATAAAATTTAAAAAATCAATGGAAAATAATCCTCAGATGAGGATTAACAACAACAAAAAATTTTCAGTTCTTCAGCCTCATGAGTCATATTTCACTGAGTAGTAGTCACAGGTGTCTAATGGCTATAGTATTGGACAGCAGAGATCAAGAAAAAATATCAAAAGATGATTTTCTGTAAATCTAGAATATTTTTATCATCACCACACTAGAGACCTAAAGATACTCAAATGAAGTATCACATGTTATATTTTACATCCAGCTTTAACTTTTACATCTTGTTTAAGAAACTTACAGCATCAACTACTGAAAGTCTTTCAATTCAGTCCTAAGGTGGTCTGCCTGTTACATAAGCACTTCCATAGTGCAATATTCTGACCATCTCCTATCATTGCAAAATGAAAAGGAGAAGGAATTAAGTCAATGAACAATAGTGATCTCCAATTTTTCACCCATAAACTACATTTTTTAGAAAATATTTTTCTGGAACTATTTCGTTCACTTTATCTACTGATCTCAACAGAAGGAGGGTCAAACTCTCAGAGCAGTAAGATATTGTGTCATTATTTTAGCCATTTTCTATGAAACAGAAAAAAATAAGTTATAGATATAAAGTACTGTTGTGTATGATCTTTATTATTGATTGTAAAAACTCAGAAAAGCATTCTTCAATGTTCACACTAGATCAGCGGTTCTCAACCTGTGGGTCGAGACCCCTTTGGCGGTCAAAGGACCCTTTCACTGGGGTCGCCTAAGACCATCCTGCATATCAGATATTTACATTACGATTCATAACAGTAGCAACATTACAGTTGTGAAGTAGCAACGAAAATAATTTTATGGTTGGGTCACAACATGAGGAACTGTATTTAAAGGGCCAGAAGGTTGAGAACCACTGCACTAGATGCTTTGAGTTACTAATACATGCAGGTGGGAATGGCTCAATTAAAAAGGCAAAACCAGACCGAGAAGCTCAGCCTATGGGCTCTTCAGAACCAAGGAGGAGCACCTGTCCACCCTCATTTAGGATAAGGAAGATTGTGGACAACTGTGTATGATGTCTTTAGGTGCAGATACCAAAAAAATGATAATGAGTCCGGATTCATGATGGAATACTGAATAATAAATCAACTCAAATGCTTTCCCATTCAAGATATATTACCCCCATGAAGGAGCTAAGTGGCGTCCTTAGAAGAAAAGGGTGAGAGCACTTGGCTTTAAAGTGAGTGCACTTTGCTCGCCTTATTCCAGCTGGAATCTACCCAGTAATTATGCCTGGAAGTTGCAAGGCCCTTTCCCTGGGGAGCTTTAAGTGCTTTAAAAAAAACTGGGCTAATCCACCTTTATAATGTCCCCGGGCAGCACAGGGAGGCTTGGTACTCTCAAAACTCAAAAAAAGTTGAAGTGGTTTTCCTGAATTGACACCACTCGGAATCAGGTGAGTCGAGATGGGAATTTATATGTTCTGACTCAGCACCCACCTACAGAAGGTTTAAACAGAATCTCTAAGGGTGTTTGAGAATCTCTAAGGATGTTTCTTCAAGTCTCTGAAGAAAGGCTGGCAAATTCCCAGGACATCAGACCCCTTGGCAGAAGTATTGTGGCCACAGGAAGTAGTGAAGGAATGACTCTTTGCTTACTCAAAAGCAAGGGAGAGTCACATTAACATTCCAAAGATGTGTTCATACGCTAGAAATGCATTTGTAATGTGTTTACTTTTCTCAATTAGACAGAAAAGTCATCAAGTAAATTGCTCATATAAAATTATAAAACAGGTAAGTATTTGATACTTGGTTTATTAATGTCAGAAACTAGGTTGCTATTTCAACTCTAATTCTCAGGTCCTACAGAAGTGTGTGATTAATTACGTGATTAATTAAGCTTCAGTGTGTCTGGCAAGGAAGCAAGTATCTGCCCTTGGCTCCGACTATAGTTCAAAGAATTCCCTTTTCTGGATGACAGACTGGACTTCCCATCTGAGAACAGATAGCTTATTCCAGAAATACTTCCTTTTCCTGTGTTACTTTTGATGTTGGGTCCTTGCCTTAGTGCTTATCTAATCAACCAAGCCATTACAACAGGGTGAGAGTTGAACATGGACAGACACAAAAACTACATCTATTCCAGGCTGTTAAAAAAAAAGAAAAAAGAAAACTGATAGGCCTTCCCAAATTCCAGTTATATCTTAAATCCTGGGAGGCCAGTTCAAAACTTGTGTCCACACAAAAACCTACACACCACTACCACTCGGCCAGCATGGCTCAGTGGTTGAGCATTGACCTATGAACCAGGAGGTCAGAGTTCAATTCCCGGTCAGGACACATGTCCGGATTGCAGGCTCAATCCCCAATGTGGGGCATGCAGGAGGCAGCTGATCAATGATTCTCTCTCAATATAAATAAAAGATAATATATTTTTATTGATTTCAGAGAGGGAAGGAGAGGGAGAGCGAGAGATAGAAATATCAATGATGAGAGAGAATCTTTGACCGGCTGCCTCTTGCACACTCCACATTGGGGATCAAACCCACAACCCAGGCATATGCCCTGACAGGGAATCAAGCCATGACTTCCTGCTTCATAGATTGATGCTCAACCTCTGAAGCATGCTGGTCTGGCAAAAAATATATTTTTTTAAAAAAAAAACAAAAATCCTACACACAAATTTCTAGCAGCTTTATTCATAGTTGCCAAAAAATGGAAGCAATCAATATGTTCTTCAATGGATAAATGGATAAACAAACTGTGGTACACCCACAGAATGGAATATTATTCCGCCACAAAAAAGAAATGAGCTATCAAGCCATAAAATACATGGAGGAACCATAAATGCGTATTGCTAAATGAAAGAAGCCAATCCAGAAGGTTACATACTGTATGAATCCGACTACAGAAAATTCTGGAAATGGCAAAAATATGGAGAAAGTAAAAAAGATCAATGTTGCCAAGGTTTAAGGGGATGGGGAGAAGGGGTGAAATCGATGGAGCAGAGAGGATTTCTAGGGCAGTGAAACCATTCTGTATGATGCTGTAACAATGGATACAAGCCATTATACATTTGATAAAGCCCATAGAACTATGTAACACTAATATAAATTATAGACTTTATTTAATTAATAAGAATGAATTAATATTGGCTCATTAATTGTAACAAATGTACCACTCTAATGCAAGATATTAATAATAGTAGAAACTGAGGGTGGGGATGTAAGAGGTGATCTGAGATTTATTTTCTGTTCAATTTTTCTTAAACCCAAAAATAAAGTCTGCTAATTAAAAAACAAAACCTAACAGACCTTATCAAACTTCATATGCATCTTAAATCCAAGGGCACAAGTTGAGAAGTTTGTTTGATTGACAGCTTTTATGGTGAACTTACCTTTTCAGTGGGTATAATGAGTTTTAAAAACCACACTTCCATGCTAGCCAGTTTGACTCAGTGGCTAGAGCGTCGGCCTGTGGACTGAAGGGCCTGGGTTCAATTCCCATCAAGGGCACATGCTGGGTTTTGGGCTAGATCCCCAGTACGGAGCGTGCAGGAGGCAGCTGATCAATGATTCGCTCTCATCATTGATGTTTCTATTTCTCCCTCTCCCTTCCTCTCTGAAATCAACAAAAAAATTAAAAAAAAAAAAAAAAAGAAACCACATTTCCAGTTACTCAAGTTTTCAAAAGGATGTACACCATCCTTGATGTTGTTTTATTAAACTAAATAAAGATTAAGATTTTTTCAAATTCTGGCCAGGGGCTAAAAGCTAATATATAAATAGAAAGAATAAGCAACCAACTTATGAACTTCTGGCTACATTTCACTTTGAGTAATCAACTCATTTCTTTTTTTTTTTTTCTTTTATTGATTTAAGAGAAGAAAGGAGAGGGGGGGAAGAGAGAGAGAGAGAGAGAGAGGGAAACATCAATGATGAGAGAGAATCATTGATCAGTGTCCTCCTGCACACCCCTTCTGGGGATTGAGTCCAAAACCCAAGCATGTGCCCTGACCAGGAATCGAACTGTGACCTCCTGGTTCATAGGTCAACTCTCAACCACTGACCCATGCCGGCCAGGCTAGTAATCAACTCATTTCATGTGCTACATTATCCAGTCACTCCACCTCTCAAACACATTACTAGTTTTCATTTCTGTTATTATTAATTAAATATTATTTTCACCTATAAGTTCCCTGAGCACAGGGACCATGTCTTTACTATTTCTTATCCTCTATGCACAACAACATACTGAGAAAAGATGGAAGGGAGGGAGGGAGGGAGAATGGAAGGAATGCCTTACAAGTATTTCCTCAAACCAGTCTCAACAGCAAACATGATAAATCCCAATTGAGTTTGATCAAGAGACAACTTTTAAGGTTGGGGCAGGGTTAGTGCTACTAACAACAAGGCATTGCTACTCCTCAGTGCTGGAAGGGTCGAGGGGTGAGAGTGATTCCTGGAATTCAGAGACAGAGACACAGAGAAGGGTCAAGGGGAAGAGAGCTATGGAGCCAACAGACTGGGACCCAGTAGGAAAGAGCTGGAGGAATAAACACCCAACATCATTCTCCACCTGCCCTCTAATGTCCTCAGTTCTTCGCACTGTGGAATCTCTCTGGAAGCCAAGGGACAAGGGCACGCACTGATGTAATCCATACAGATCAGCCACCCAGGACACAGAGCAGGATGGAGAAGTGACCCAGCACATCCTAAAACACACATGCAAACAAGCACAACACAAGTGCATGCAACCTTCACTTATATATAGTCTTAGACTCAGCTAAACCTAGGGTTCAAGTTATAAACTGTCACTTTATAGATGTGTATCTTCGGGCTAGTGGTTTAACCTCTAAGTCTCAGATCACCACTTACAAAACAGGACTAACTAGAGGAACTGAGAGAGAGTTGTGGGGATTAAATGAGACAACATAAAGTGCTTATTGCCTGCATACAGGAAGCAGTATTATTATATGGCCCACAACATACAATTACATACGATTTCTATCCCATCATCTTACACTTATTTTGGTCCCTTAGCTATTTAATGTATGTGTTGTATCTCCCCAGATACATAGTGTAGTCTTTGGAGGGGCAAGAGCTAGGTCATTTTACTCCTTTGCTATCCCTCAATGCACCTACTTAATATGGTGCTATGTAAACAGGGCAACAAGATAAATGTTCATTAAGAAACATATAACCCCTCTAGCAAAGGTAGAAAGGCTTATTAATTTATTACCGTGCAGATCAGAGGTATCATGAATGAAATCACTAGTTGCTTTCCTCTGGTCTCTAAAATGCTCACTTGATTCAGTAAGTTAATATAATCATGATTCCTCATGCAGGATTCCTTATGTAAAATTCAAGTAATTCAGCAGATATACCTTCTCAGCAAGCACTTTGAATTTTAAACATATACAAACTATGAATAATTCCAATTGGGGATAAGAAGAACAAGAGGGAACTGGAGGGGGGCATAGAAAATGGAAATAAAGCAGATGGCAGAATAGGAGCGAACTCTTGGGAAAGATAAAGAAGATGAGGGGTAATAAGAGCAGGTCCTGCAGGCGCCCACTGTCAGGCAGTGTCTATGGATCGAGGCCACTCAGCCGTGCGTAGAAGAGACTCAAATAGCAGGTGCTCAGGCAGGACCAGGTGGAGCCAAGGATATGTATACTCCTTAGTACTGAGAACGAATGGGGAGGGTGCTAAGGTTAAATTAAAGGAAACTACTGGGCCCTAACCTGTTTGGCTCAGTGGATAGAGCATCAGCCTATGGACTGAAGGGTCCCAGGTTCGATTCCAGTCAAGGGCATGTACCTTGGCTGCAGGCACATCCCCAGTAGGGAGTGTGCAGGAGGCAGCTGACCGATGTTTCTCTCTCATCGATGTTTCTAACTCTCTATCCCTCTCCCAGTATTTTTTTTTTTTTTAAAGGAAACTACTGGGTAACCACATCTCTAAGACCACTACGGATGGAGGAAGGAAGGCCCCAGAGGCCTGCTCACGAGCACACGTCCGTAAAATGAAGTACATGACACGAGCACTAAAGGTCAGAAAAACACTAAACATTTGGACAAAGAACCAGATGAAGAACAGTGGCCTCTTGCTATGACCTTGCAAGAAAGAAAACTCCCTACCAACAGGTCGCTGTGACTGTGAGGAGGACGTGTTTAGAAATCTTAGTGCTGTTTCAATCAATGGCAATGCAGAAGCCTCAGACATCAGGTACTTGAAATGGCAGAGACTAAACAGAGGAAATCAATGGGTGCTGGGAGACCGAAACAGTAAAAAGGAGACCCAGAGATAGATAACCCTGGCATTAGTAACCGCTAGAAGCAGCAACAACCTAAGGGCTGAAGAAGCCAAAGGAGTTATTGGGCTAAGAGAACCTGGTGCTTAGAGGAGGGCCGGGTGAGAGGACCTCAAGCAGGGTGCAGGGAACAGGACACATACAGAGTAACTGATACTTGGACCTTGGTTAGGGGCCGTGGAAAAGCTGATGCCAAAAATTGTAAAGAAACTCTGGACTCAGAGTTGCAGCTGGCCACAGGAGAGATGCTGACAGGAGCTGAAACAGCCAAGTCCTTCCTCCTACATTTCAATCTTCCGCAGTGTCTCCTCCTGCCAGAGACCTACAGGACTCCAGCTGGCAGGGGAATCTGGGAGAGGTTATTTTGCAGAGCTCCAGCCCCAGCCTCACAAAACAAAATATGAAATGGTGGGCTGGAGGCTGAAACCACAAGGCAAGAGCCAGCAGTTCGACCTCCTTCTTTTCCCTCTTAGGTCTCAAGCTCCTCGACTGAGGACTCTCCAATTCGGGTTTTCCAGGAACCCCACCTTCATTTTTGAGAACTAGTGAAAGTCATAACGCTTTTCCGACTAAAGAGAACTTGGAATATTTGACTGTCATGCCTTTCCTCAGTGAGGATTATAAACCCATTTCCTATTTATTTGGGCCAGAAATTCTATAGGATAGAGCCTAGAGAAATACTGTCATAATTGAGAACACTACCCAAATACAACAATTTCTTCCGACAAAGGAAAATTCTCAATAGAGTCCTAGCATCTCCAAAACATGTTTAAATCTTTGCTACGGCTCCTATACAAAAAGGTAGCCTCTGTATTGGGATGAGATCTGGGGACCCCTAAGAGGAGTGAGAGTATCTTGTGTGTTTTTTTTTTCAGGTAAAAGTCTTTGGGGGGCCAGAGGGCAGTCGTCCAAAAATGCCCCCAATGAGCCCTGCCTCCTAGTAGTCACTCCTGCGTAGTCACTTCCATACTGAATAGGGCTGACCTTGCAACTAAAGGACATTGCAGCAACGACTGCGTGTGACTCCTGAGGTCACAGAAGACGCTATGGCTTCCACCTTGCTCTCTCTCATATTACTCACTCTGAAAAAAGCTGCCAGGATCTGAGGGCTTTCTCGGTAGCTCTACAGAGATATAGTCATGTGGCAAGGACCCGAGCCCTTCTGCCAACAGCCACGGTGGAAGCAGGCCCTCCAGGCCCAGCGAGGCCTTTCGATGACTGCAGCCCAACCAACCTGGACTGCAACTTCTGAGACCCCTGGAGCCAGAAGCACGCAGCGAGGCTGCTCTCAAATTCTTGACCCACAGAAACTCTGTGAGATGTTAGATGTTTCTTGTTTGCTTTAAGACACTAAGTTTAGGGATAACTTACTATGGAGCAATAGATAATTAACTAACAATCCCAAAGAGCCCTTCTTGGTCATGTTTTCATGGTGGAGTCAAATGGACAAGATTCACTAAACATGCATTGCTTCTGGTCCCCAGATTGGGCCTGAGTGAATTTGCTAGCTTCATTACTGTGGTTTATTTAAAGAGTCCACCTGCTCCCACCCTTTCCATAAATTCAACCACTCTTTTAACATATCTTGAATTTTCTGTCATTTAAAGCCAACAGAGGAATTAGGTGCACATGAGGTTTTAAGCCCCCCTAATACTAGAAGCATTCAAGCAGATGATCAAGAGTTATGAAATATATTTTACACCAAGTGGAAGGTGGGATGAGATGACCTCCAAGGTCTCTAATAACACTTAGAAGGTTCTAAGGCACAAGTCTCTGAGTCTCTCCCCCAAAATACTGTGCAGTAATTCTCATCAGTATTGAAAGTATCCTGGAGTCCATAAGGCAAAGGAATCAAAATGGCTTATGAACTTGAAAAGATGCTCAGCCAAACTATTAACTAAAGTATGCAAATTTAAAACATTAATTAAAGTATTAATTTGCATGTGCCAAACTGAAAAATCTATAAGTTTCGGAAAACACATCAGAGCACAGGGTGAAGGACATGGTGGGTGGGGTGTGAATCGGTGCACGCTCTTGGAAAGGCAAGTTCGACAGCATACATTAAAATTATAACTCTATGTAGCCTGTGCAACTCAGCATTTCCAGGTGTGAGCAAAACTGTCCATTCACCTCTGTCCGGAAAGACAAAATCCTATGAATGACCTGAATGCTCACCAATTTAAAAGGTGGGTAAGATAGCCCTAGCCAATTTGGCTCAGTGGATAAAGTGTCAGCCTTCGGACTGAAGGGTTCGATTCCGGTCAAGGGCACATGCCTGGGTTGCTGGCTTGATCCCCAAGTAGGGGGCATGCAGGAGGTAGCCAATCAATAATTCTCTCTCATCATTGATGTTTCTATCTCTATCTCTCTCTCACTCTCCCTTCCTCTCTGAAATTAATAAAAATACATTTTTTAAAAGAATAAAAAAAAGAACACTGAAATTAAAAAAATAAATAAATAAAAAATAAAAAGTAGGTAAATAAACTGTAGTACAATGAATAGCATGCAACCTGTATACAGAATGAGCTGGATTTAAACACAGACTGACATGAACACATGCAAGATATATTGTTAGGAAGAAAAACGAAGTATGTCCCATTAGTATAAAGGGTGGTGGGATTTATAAGCATAGAAAATGTCTAGAAGGAGTTTTTAAAATGCTGTTTAAAGCTGCCTCTAGGGAGGAATACTAGGAATTTGGGAGGAGGAAAATTCTTACTACGCTCTTTTGTACTGCATGTATATATTACATTCTTAATTTTTTTTAACTAGGGGAAAGTGTTTAATGCAGAAAAAAGAACAAAAGAAAAAAAAGGCTTAAGTGCTTAAGTTATATTTTTAACTAATTTGTAATGCAGTCCATCAAAGCAGCCAGAGTCTGGCTTTGGGCTTTAAAACACTCACATGCACATCCCATCATTAAAAATCATCTCTAGACCAGCTGGTTTGGCTCAGTGGTTGAGTATCAACCTATGAATCAGGAGGTCATGGTTCAATTCCCAATCAGGATACATGCCCAGGATGCAGGATTGATCCCCAGTAGGGGACATGCTGGAGGCAGCCAATCAATGATTCTCTGTCATCACTGATATTTCTGTCTCTCCCCCTCACCTTTCCTCTCTGAAATCAATAAACGTATATATATTAGGTGTACCAGTTAATAATGCAGATTTTATAATCAAAGAAAACATGATAATTTCAAGAGAAACAAAAGCGCTTTATTCAAAGTGATGTCCATCGCTAGCTACACATTCCCCCATCTTTCAGGTAATTTGTGGATACCGTCCCAATAGAACTTTTCTTGTTTTGAGGGAAACCATTCAGAGACCCAATCATCCACTTCTTCATATGTTTTGAAGTGCTGCTCAGAAAGTGTGCGTGCCATCGATCGGAACAAGTGGTAATCTGAAGGAGCAAGGTCTGGTGAATACGGCGGGTAAGTTAATACTTCCCAGGCAAGATCTTTTAACATGTCTTTAACTGGTTTTGAAGTGTGTGATGGTGCGTTATCATGAAGCAAAATTACTTTGCTGTGTCTTCTGGCCCATTCTGGTCGTTTTATGATCAAAGCGTGGTTCAAATTGACCTGGACGTTCTTTGTCTTTCACATCGAAATCATCACTTTTAAAGCATTTAAACCAGCGTTCACAAGAATCTTAAGATGGAGCATGTTCACCATAAGCTTCCTGAAGTATACGATAACTTTCAGCAGCACTTTTCTTCAAAATAAAGTAATGAATTAAAACTTCCCGCAAATGCTCTTTTTTTGGCATGAAATTTGACATTTTTAATCGTAAAAATATCTATGATGTTAACTCCTTCAGAAAATTTGACATATGAAGTTTTGAAGCTTATTGTCAATACAACAAAATAGCATACATATCAAATCGCATATATAGCATATGTGCAACTCCATCTATTGAAAAAAATCCACATTATTAACTGGTACACCTAGTATGTTTATTTGTTTGTTTGTTTGTTTGTTTGATCATCTCTAAAAGAAAGAAGGTCCTCATACTGTCCATGTGCTTCTCACTAATTAGGGAACAAGGACTCTCTTGCCATCTTAATGCAAACCACTAACTTAAAGACTGAAGGCATCCATGAGATGAACATCTCCCTGCCTAAGCCTCGTGAGTCATGGAAGGTGCTACAATTGTCTTTCCTTGACTGTTTGGGCAAAGAGTGGCAAGGTTGGAGAAATAAAAAGAAGTCAACACTCGTATCGCTAACTAGTGGGAGTCATCCCTAGTGCATACAACTGCCTCTACCCATAAATGTCAGCTGTGGTTTTCTTCCCCGTGACCAAACCCTTCCTGAGACTAAGTGAGCACTTCCCAGATCAGTGATCTGTTTAAAAGAAGCCTAGTAATTGGCTATTAATTATTCTCGGTATGTGTGTGACCAGGAGGGAAATTAAAAGAAGGCAATATGCTTCAAAAATAACCTTCTTTTTTTGTTTTTGGCAAAAATGTTAAAGACAAAACCTTTATGTCTTGACATGAGCTTGTATTTGCTAACAGGTGAGGGCATTTTTGTTCATCTAGCCGTAAATAAATTGGTAGCTGTCTAAAAGCATTCACTTAAGTGTTAGCAAATATGTGTTATGACCAATTTAAAAAGGAGGAAATACCCAGAGTTTTCCTTATAAATTAACTTTAGCAATGCTATCATGGGACCAGATAGAAAACCCAACAAACAACTCCAGCAACACCTTCACCAGACGTTCAGATTCTTTTTCAATGCAAACCTGGCAAATGTCTAGAGTTTTAAAACTCCCTTTGAGTTACAAAAAAAGGGGGGAGGAAGGAATGTAGAACCAGTTTTAGTCTGTTTCTTTAGTGGTTAAAAATGATTTGGGGTTGTTTAAAGGTAACTCACCATTTGTCTAATTAGAAGATGTATTTATAGACTGACACATCGTAAGCCACGCCTAGACCCAAAGTTAGTTTCCATGATCAAGCATTAATGTCTGAAAAAACTGAGGACATATTTGTCAAGAAAAGGCCAAGTGCCCAAAGTCATAATGTGCAGAAAACTTTCCAATGATAGTAGGGATGTTCAGGGTGGGGCAAAAGTAGGTTTACACGTGTGTGTGTGTGTGTGTGTGTGTGTGTGTGAAACAGAGCCTATTCTTGTATTATTATTTTTTGTATTATTTTCCATAGAAACAACTACTAGTATAAGCCTACCTTTGCCCCACCCTCTCTATATATAAGCATGTTGAAAAGGACACAAGTAACTCCTAATCTCCACCTCTCTGTACAATGTCAAGTCCATGAATGAGGACCCTCATCGTCTCCTACAAAAAGCCTGCCACCGGGCAGGTGCTCAGTACAATCAATAGAGCTCATTTTTATAAAGGCATCTACTCTCTTTTCTAAGAGGTAAGATGCTGTAAGTTCCTAACTACCTACCTTGTGATTTTTACCTAATCTTTATGCAAAAATAAAAGCTAAATTCAACTGAATTCTTGGAAGCAACATGATGAATATATTGTCTCATTACATTTTTAAGTTCAATAAATTCTAGTGAGCATCCATGCTCATCAAACATTTAGGTGCATTATAAATTAAACAGGCCTCTGGTGGCCCAGGGCAGGACTCTGATGACCACGCTGGGCTCTCCTGCTCAAATGGGTGTCCATAAAAGGTTCTCCACAGCAAATCATGGGGATGCCCCTAGGGAGTGATCTAATAACATGAGGGTGGATTTAAAGTTAAACAGTTTCTTCACTGAAGGAGTTCTCAGAGACTCGAATACTAAATGTGCATCCACCAAATAAAAAAATAAAGCGCACGAGAATGTAAGTTTCCCAAGCTTATTTGAGCAGGAAACACTTTGTAATCCATGTGTGGTGGTTGCTGTTGGTTTTTCACCCTCTAAAATATGTAAATCAACTACACAGAGCTATTTCCTCAAACTGGACATAAACTCAACAGGGATTCACAAATTCACTTTCCTGCATGGAGACCTGAGAAAAGCATCAGATTCCCCGCCTGATCAATGGAGACAAAGATATGGCTTAACTCATACTTTGCTGTGAGGCAATCCAAAACTGTCTCGATTATTATCATGACCCTGGTTTAGACCGCTCAGGCTTCCATAACAAAATACCATAGACTAGGGGGCATAAACAACAGACATTTATTGTCGAGAGACCAAGATGGCGGCGTAGGTAAACACCGGAGACCGCTGCCGCAAACAACCATTTCAAAAATACAACTAAAAGATGGAACGGACATCACCCAGAACCACAGGAAGGCTGGCTGAAGAGAGACTCTACAACTAGAAGGAAAGAGAATAGCAAACCGAGGCTCAGAGGCGGCGCAGTGTGGAAAATACAAAGGTACCGAGGTGCGTGCACAAAGCGGGCTGGTGGCTGAGGGCGCGGTTGTCGTTTTCGGTCGGGAGTGAGTCTCAGACTCTGGGCTCCAGATCCGGGCAAGTCTCTAGGGACCCAGACTCAAACGGGAGAAGCGGGATTATCCGGCATCAGTTGGAACCTGAGGGCAGCTTTCTCTCCGAGGTTTGCAGCGGCTGCCGGGGTTCTGAGAAGCAGAGCCTCTGGGAACGGGACTGAGAGCGGCCATAACTGCTCCCTCCGCCCACCCTGTTGAGCCCGCCCCGCCCCGCCCAAACCCTGCGCACAGCCATTTGCCGATCGCCTCAGGCAAAGGCTGGATTAGCGCCTCCCCAGAAGGCAGACGTTTTCCACACAGCTGATTCCTACAGCCAGTCGGCCTGGTGGTCAAATCCCTCTAGTGTTAACTACAACAATTAAGGCTTGGCTAGAACAAGACTGCGCACAAAGACCACAAGGGGGTGCACCAAGAAAGCATAAAAGATGCGGAGACAAAAAAACATGACAGAAATGGAGGATATGGAGCTAAGAATCGCAATTTTGAGGGCTTGCTATAAACTTGTGCAGAGCCTCACGAAAACTAATGAGACCCTCGATGCTACGATAAAGAAATTAGAAAGTAAGCATACACGGACTGAAATAAAGAATATTATACCAAATAGCAGACCAGAGGAGCACAAGAATCAAACCAAAGATTCGACAAAAAACACCCAACTGGAAAAGCAAAATGAAAAAAGAATTCGAAAGTGTGAAGATAGTGTAAAGAGCCTCTGGGACAGCTTCAAGCGCACTAATATCAGAATAATAGGGGTGCCAGAAGATGAGAGGCAGCAAGATATTGAAAACCTATTTGAAGAAATAATGGCAGAAAACTTCCCCCACCTGGTGAAAGAAATGGACTTACAGGTCCAAGAAGCGAAGAGAACCCCAAACAAAAGGAATCCAAAGAGGACCACACCAAGACACATCATCATTAAAATGCCAAGAGCAAAAGACAAAGAGAAAATCTTAAAAGCAGCAAGAGAAAGAGACTCAATTACCTACAAGGGAATACCCATACGACTGTCAGCTGATTTCTCAACAGACACTTTGCAGGCCAGAAGGGAATGGCAAGAAATATTCAAAGTACTGAATACCAAGAACCTACAACCAAGATTACTTTATCCAGCAAAGCTATCATTCAGAATTGAAGGTCAGATAAAGAGCTTCACAGATAAGGAAAAGCTAAAGGACTTCATCACCACTAAACCAGTATTATACGAAATGCTGAAAGGTTTCCTTTAAGAAGAGGAAGAAGAAAAAGGTAAAGATACAAATTGTGAACAACAAACATGCATCTATCAACAAGTGAATCTAAGAATCAAGTGAATAAATAATCTGATGTACAGAATGAACTGGTGATTACAATGAATCAGGGACATAGAAGGGGAATGGACTGACTATTCTTGGGGGGAGGGGGGGAAGGGGAATGGGAGATGCGGGAAGAGAATGGACAAAAATCGTACACCTATGGATGAGGACAGTGGGTGGGGAGTGACGGCGGAGGGTGGGGAGGGAACTGGGAGAAGGGGAGTTATGGGAAAAAAAGAGGAACAAATGTAATCAGAACAATAAAGATTTACTTTAAAAAAAAAAAAAAACAGACATTTATTGTCTCAGAGTTCTGGAGGCTGGAAAATCCAAGACCAGGATCTGGCAGCGTTGAGTTTCTGGTATGGCTCCCTTCCAGGCTCGCAGATGACCACCTTCTCACTGTGTCCGCTCATGGTGGAGAGAGAGCAAGCTCCCTGCGGCCTCTTCTTATAGGACCTAATCCTATGCCATCAGGGCCCATCCTATGCCCTCATTTAACTTTAATTGCTTCCAAAAAGGCTGTATCTCCAAATATAGTCACATTGGGGGAAAAGGGTTCAGCAAAGAATTTTTAGAGCTATATCTGGAACACTTCATCATAAGTTAATTTAAAGGATGGAAAGTATGTCATTTCCGGTATATTGTAAACACTGACATTTTAAAAATAAAATGATTACATTGTTTTTTAAACAGCTCTATTGAGGCATAACTCATATATCATACAATTTACCCACTGAAAGAATATGATTCAATTGCTTTTAATAAAATCACAAAGTTGTGCAAACATCAGCACAATCAATTTTGGAACATTTCTATCACTTCAAAAAGAAACCCCACACTCCTTAGCTGTCAGTCCCCAATTGTCTCCCCACCCTCCCACCCAATCATAGGCAACTATTAATCTACTTTCTGTCTCTACAGATTTACCTATTTTGGACATCTGATATAAGTGGAATCACATAATATGTAGTCCTTTGAGACTGGCTTCTGTCTTTCAGCATAATGTTATCAAAGTTCATTCATGTTTTAGCATCTATAGACACTTCATTTCTTTTCATTAACTAATATTTCATTGTAAAGATACAACACATTTTATATTTATTCGTTTATCAGTTGATGGACACTCAGATTGTTCTCACTTTTGAGCTATTATGAACAATGCTGCTACGAACATTTGGATAGGAGTTTTTGTGTGACATGTTTTCATTTCTCTTGGGTATATATTTGGGAGTAAAATCACTGGATCATACTGTAACTCTATGTTAACCATTTAAGAAATTACCAACTATTTTCCAAAGCAGCCGATCCTCGTCAACACTTGTTATTGTCTTTTCCATTCTAGTCATCCTAGTAGATGTGAGTTGGTATCTCATTGTGATTTGGGCTTGCAATTTTCTGATGGCTAATCATGTTGTGCATCTTTTTATATACTTATTGGCCATTTGAATGTCTTCTTTAGATAAATTTCTACTCATATCCCTTGCCAATTTTTAATTGGATTATTTGTCTTTTTGTTATTGAGTTGTAATATTCTTTATATATTATGGATACTAGTCCATTATCAGACATATAATGTGCAAAAATGTTCTCCCATTCTGTAGGCTTTTTCACATTCTTAACATTATTCTTTTAAATCTGTCCAGAGAAGCCTAAATACCATGGAGATTTCATTCCCAACATAATCCATGTTTTGCATGAATGAAAACTAGGAAAATTTACATTATACCTTTTTCTCCTTGAAATCATATTTCATTTCTCTTTTCCCTCAGAATTTCATCCTCACATATTTATTCTTGAGAGTCTTTTGCTGACTTAGGAATTCCCTCAGAACTTCATCCTCACATATTTATTCTTGAGAGTGTTTTGCTGACTTGTACTTCTCTGGAGCCAAAGTTTCATACATACTTTAAAATGATTAAATGCCTTTGATTTCCTGTGACCACAAAACTCTCAGCTTTAATATTTGTCCTCTGGGTTCAGTTATTATTATTTTCTTACCTTTTATTTTCATATATTTATTATAATTACTTATAATTATCATTATTAATAGGCACAATAAACATACTATTGACTGTGACCATTATTAAACATAAGAAATAAATGTTATTGGCAATGCATTGCTTAATAAGATGAATGGAGTAGGGAATAGTTATGAGGCCTTAAGATTTGCCTGACATCCAAACTATGAACTGGTCCTTCACTTGACGATCAGGCCTTTGAAAGCATAAGATTATGGATGAAGGAGAGTATTTTTTTATGTAAAATGGGAGAAGACTGTGGAAGAAGGACCGGTGGGGAAGAAGATTCTGCATGATGCCCAGATCATGGGTGTGTTTCCAGGGAGATCAATTTTCAGAAAGAACACATCAGAAGTTAAGGTGCTGGAAAGAGATTCTCTTAAAATTATCCAGGCCTACGTACCACTTAGAAAGTCTGTTCTACTCCCCTCAGTGTACATGTGCCCAGTTGGGAGGCAGCTGCTCTACAGGGGCTTATGCTCCCTTGGATGTGAAGTATAATGAGTTCTTGTTTATATTACACAAAGCCTCTCTTTGCTCACACTGCTTTTATACAGGAGAGAAGTGGTACCGTGGGTGGAGAAAGCAGCTTACTTTCTCCACTATTTCATAATAAAATAGGATGGGTCAAGGTAATTCAAATAATCAAGGTTTGCATTCAGCAGTTGATAAGAACAGATCCAAATGCTGATTAATTATATGCAATTTTCTATCTTTTACCCTAAAAGTCTGATGGCTTCAAATCACTTGCTACACTAGACAGCGATATACAAATAAGCCTAAAATAGCTACTTTTAAAATCAGATTTAAGCTTGACAACAGCTTATGACTGGATTAATGTTGCTTTCAGTCGTCTAAATGCCACTTTGACAAACTACATGTTTGTCTTGATGACAGCTCCCCCAAGGCATATGGCGCTCCAGCAACTCCAGTGTTATCTTTGTAGCAGGAGAATATGCCTCATTGTTTTCAGAATATTCATAATTTACAAGACCTCTCCTTGGTCATGTTTCATAATTGCTCATAATGTGGAAAGGAAAGTCCCCTGCACAGATGCTATCCAGCGTGATGTGTGTGGTTATCTTTAATTATTATTAATTTCAAAGAACAAAGTGTTCCCTTTGAAGCAAACATTTAACAGTCATGATCCAAATTTTAGATGAAAACATTGCTTTATAAAGTGTAACATAAAAAAAATAAAATAAAAAAAATAAAGTGTAACATAAAAAGGATGCTAGACTAAGTTTTTTCATGTCAACCTTAAACAACTCAGAGAAACTTTGCAACTATGAAATCATGGAAGAATATAAAGTCATGCCCTGACCGGTGTGCCCAGTGGTTAGAGCATCGCCCATTGCACCAACTGCTGAGCACGATATCCAAGTTTCCTTCCCCAGTCCATGAGTCCCAGTGTGTTCTGTTGTTGAACGCTCTGAAGTAGACAAACATATAATTTTCCAAAACTTCTTATAATAGCGGCCCCTGGTCTGAGGATCTTAACTTCTTCCTAAAAAACTAAAACTTACTCTACTTTTATTTACTTGACAAGGTTAAACTTTAACTCAGGAAAACTGCTCCCCGCCCCCCCCACCACCACCACCACCACCAACAGCACTCCCCACCCACTTCATTCCTCAGCAGTTGGTAAATCCCTCCCTTCAAAATTGTCTGTCTTCCCCAACTGAAAACACTCGGGAAGCAGTGGGTCTCGGGGGGCAGTCTGCCCTTCTGAGGGGCTCTGGGCAAAGAGTCACCAAGTCAGCTAGGGCATCTTCCCATGCATGAGCTCACTCACGAGACATTTACTAAAACCTGCATATCGTAGATCACCTAGAGACATTAAATGAGCAGCTTGCAAAAATAAGACAAAGCCAGGAAGGCTTGATTCTATGATGCTTCCACAGGAACAGGGGTCCTCAACCCCGCCAGACCAGCGCCACCTTTTGATAGCAAACGGCGGGCATCCCCAGAGATAGTGCACACACACAGAGCCGTTGTAACATAAAAGGCAAAACTGAGGGGAGTACTTTTCACTTGCATTGTGTAATAGGCATGACTGCACTAAAAGACTTGATGATGTAGTAAGATGTGTGCAACCATTTTTATTGATTAAATTTTAGTTTAAAAGAAGTGAAAGACGTTCACCTGAACAGCTGCAACACTTTTTATGGGATATTTTTAAATAAAGACAGAAAGAGAGAGAGAGGGGCAGAGAAAGAGAGAGCGAGCGAAAACATAGACGTATATTCCTATCATCACAGTGCCCACAAATGAGCACTGGTACGATTCAAATACCACAAGCAGCATTGCTACTGGCGATGGGATTTGCCAAAATGTCTTTGTTAAGTTACCAATAAATCAAAGTACTACTTTTAAAGTGCTCAGCAGTCACATTCCTGAAAATTTCATATCATAAATTAAAACTGGGCCAAAAATTTTTTTTGTCTTTATATGCTAAATGGGTTAGGTTTTTATTGGTAGGTTTTTCACCAGCAGAATCTCCAATAAGGACATTCTAAGATTTTGCAGAATGCACAGTATAAGCTTCCCCTTGGCTGGCTGCTCTGTACACTACAGAATGTCTAGCACCTCTGGCCCCCCACCCACCAAACACCAGTACGCACTCCCTTCCTTTGGACAACCAGTTAGTTTCTCCCCAATTTCCAAAAACTCCCCACAGAAGCAGTACCAGTCCCACTGTAACCCACTGCATAATGCTGTCCTAAAAGTACTGATTGGAAACTAACAGACACAGCCCCAGTGCTAGGTACTAGGGACAAAGTGGTAGGGAAAAGAAAACAAAAAACAGCCCTAACTGGTTTGGCTCAGTGGATAGAGCGTTGGCCTGCGGACTGAAGGGTCCCAGGTTCGATTCTGGTCAGGGGCATGTACCTTGGTTGCGGGCACATCCCCAGTGGGGGGGGTGTAGGAGGCAGCTGATGGATGTTTCTCTCTCATCGATGCTTCTGACTCTCTATCCCTCTCCCTTCCTCTCTGTGAGAAATCAATAAAATATATTTAAAAAAAAGAAAGAAAGAAAAAAGAAAACAAAAAAAAAAGAAAACAAAAAACAGAGCTTAGTGCACAGTAGAGAAGTGACATTAAACAACTACCCAATAAATTATATCAATTCAAAATCCTATGAAGTGCTTTGAAAGAAAATTGTAAACCACTATTTTGGATGGTATAGTGGCCTCGGACTTTAGGAGTTTGTAGATGAGTGAAATTATTTTATTGACTTGGAGATATAAATAGGGTTGTCATGTCAGCCTCTTAATCTTGCCATCAAAGGTCATTGAAAAAAACTACCATTTACAATCACCATGGTAACAAAAAAGCAGGACAAAAATTATTTCTAAATTTTAAGAAATTGATAAAACAAAAGAGTACTTTTAGCATGGTGGAAAACCTCACTCACTATATTACTGGTTTTCTCTTTTGGCTTCAGGCTCATAAAAACTTACCAAAATGGGCATTTTGTTACCACAGCACAAGATCCCTGATGCTCCGAGTATGGCCTGTAGACTAGCACCATCAGCATCATATGAGAATTTTTCAGAAGTGCAAAATCTCAGGCCCCACCTCAGACTGAAAGCATCAAAATCTCACTGTAACAAGATCTCCAGGTGAGTCACATGTGCATGAAAGTTTGAGAAACACTGTCCTCTAATAGCTTATACTGACCCTCCAATGGCTGAAATTCAGCCATAACCATCTATATTTAAGACTCCTTAATGATCTTTAACACACGATAACCATTTTTTTCAAAGAAGGTAATTGAGGGGTCCTGGAAAAATGAGGTCACAAAATTAAACATAAAGCAGATGCGCTAGCATCCTAAAGCTCAATCATCTTTCGTCTTTAAACCTCATGACCTTGAAAAGTCATTGGGGGTAGGGGGACAATGAAGTGTCAACCACAAACAACATTCCCAGCTTTGCAGTAGGTTTCAGTAGCATAAAAGCGAGTTCCAGGGCTTCTGGGCGAGTGCATCCAGGGTCCGTGCTAAATGCTGAGTCTTGTCCTGACTGCTAAGTCTGGCCGGAAGAGAAAGCAATTTTTATTACTAACTGTTTAGGTGACTTAACACATGCTACATTTGAATTCATGCTTTATTCCACAATGGGTTTTTCCAAGAAAGAAAATCTCTCTAGATATGTGATCATTAAGGGCAAAGGCAGGAGGAGGCACAGACTCATGCCTCTTTTCTAAGCCACACTGATGAGAAAATAATTGCCAGTATAGTGTGACGCCTTTTTGAGACAAAAGAAAAGTTACCGTATAGATCTGTGCTGATCAATAAGGTAGCCACTAGCCACCTATGGCTACTGACCTCCTGAAATATATGGCTAGTTCAAACTGAGGTATGCTGTAAGTATAAAACAGACAAGCATATTTTGAAACTTAAGACAAAAACCTATTTAAAAAATCTCAATTTTTATACTAATTATAGTATGTCCAAATTATAATCTTTGGGTAGTCACCCTTATCTGAGGTTTCACTTTCCATGGTTTCACTTACCCACACTACCACACTCCACCATGGTCCAAAAATATTAAATATAAAAATCCCAGAAACAATTCATAAGTTTTAAATTCCAGGCCATGATGAAATTTCGCACCATCCGCTCCATCCCCCCAGGACATCCTTTGTCCATGTATCCGTGCTATACATGCTACCTGCCCGTGAGTCACTTAGTAGCCATCTCAGTTACCAAATTCACTGTTGCGATATCAAGGTGCTTGTGTTCAAGTAACCTTTACTTTAATTAATGCCACATTTATGAAGCTTCCATGACAGGATATTGTCGTCATTCTTCTATTTTATTGCTAGTTATTACTATTAATCTCTTACTGTGCCTAATGTGTAAAGTTTTTCATAGGTATGTATGTAAAGAAAAAACCTAGTACGTATGCATTGAGTTTGGTGCTATCGGTTTCAGGCATCCATTGGGAATCTTGGAACACACCTCTCTCGATTAAGGGGACTACTATATTGGGTTAAATAACATATACTAAAATTAAAGTAACCTATTTCTTCTCTTTTGTTCAATATGACTACTAGAAAAAAATGTTAATTATATGAGGCCTGCATCATAGTTCTATTGGACAGTGCTGGTCTGGAAGCACACTACCTGCATCAACTTTAAGTTTAAAAATTATGTTGATGGACAAATCCTAAATCTTAGAGAATACCTGCAGAAAAGTGTACTTAGGAGGCAGGCAAATAAAAAGGGAGGTGTTCAGCAATGAGAACCCTCTGAGCAAGAGAGCCCTTTTCTGCATGGGGTTCCCTGATTTTACATCCAAAGGAAGCAAAATATCAAGTATTTAATAAAAACAGAGCCAGGGGAGGAGCTGTTACAAACTGAAGTGCAATCACAGTGATGAGTTCGCTCAGAGGCTCGGAATGTAGAGGAGCGGAAAAGATAAACAAATTCCACTGACAACAACCAGTGATTTCCTGGCCTGAGCCATGCAACTAACCAATCCTTCCCACCCTAAGTAAATGGGGCAAATAAAACCACAATCTCCACTCCTGAGTCCGGTCAGGAAAGGTGCTGCCAGTGAGAAACCCAGCCAGAGGCTGACCACACTGATCTGAGGAAATGCATCTATACATTAAAATGAACTCCAAGCTCTACTTCCCCAGTACAAGGAAAAACAGGACAACTTCCATGAGATTAAAGAATAGATTCAAAGGTCATTTTTTTTAGTAGCGAGACCTCCACACACACACACCAGTGTGTAAAAATACCATTCCTCACAATGGGAAATGGTGCCAGGTCAGTTCGTTTGGGAAGGAGGCTACGGATATGAAGCGAGCAAAGTAGCTGCAGCCATCTCCAATCTGGGCAGATTCCTCTCATTCCTGGCCCGGAACAATCCCATCACTTAGGAAATCTGGACCTCCGCCAACGTGCCGCTTCTGCAGTCTGCTGGGGGATGGGTGGGGGGGGGGATGTCTGGGCAGCTGGCTTTTATCACAAAGCCTGCTCTCTTCGAAAAGCTCATACTGAATTTCCTAGACATGATAGAAGACAGTATTTTCAGTGATTAATAGTACAAAAACGTCACATTTAAAAAATAAATGCTTGAGGTACAAAAGGCCAAAAACTACAGGAATGAAATCTGATGCAAATATTAAAAAATTATGTTCTAGTAGTATTTAAATTGCTTTCATTAGGCTTAACCTCAACAAGCATATAGAGGAGAGAAAAAAGCTAACATATTGAGAGCTTAATAGAGGTGTAAGGTACTTCCGTAGATTTATTATTATTATTATTATTATTACTAGAGGCCCGGTGCACAAAAATGTGTGCACTCAGGAGGGGGGGGGGATCCCTCAGCCCTGCCTGTGCCCTCTCGCAGTCTAGGACCCTCTGGGGATGACCACGTGCTGGCTTAGGCCCGCTCCCCGTGGGGTTGGGCCTAAGCTGGCAGTCAGACATCCCTCTGGCAGCCTGGGAGCCCTCGGGGGATGTCCACTTGCCAGCAGGGAGCAGGCCTAAGCTGCAGTCAGACATCCTTAGCGCTGCTGAGGATGCAGGAGAGGCTTCCACCACAACCACTGTGCTGGCAGCCATCAGCCTGTCTTGTGACTGAGCAGAGCTCCCCCTGTGGGAGCGCACTGACCACCAGGGGGCAGCTCCTGCATTGAGCGTCTGCCCCCTGGTGGTCAGTGTGTGTCATAGTGACCAGTCATTCCCAGTCGTTCTGCTGTTAGGGTCAATTTGCATATTACCCTTTTATTATATAGGATAGAGGCCTGGTACGTGGGTGGGGGCTGGCTGGTTTGCCCTGAAGGGTGTCCCAGATCAGGGTGGGGGTCCCACTTGGGTGCCTGGCCAGCCTGGGTGAGGGGCTGAGGGCTGTTTCCAGGCTGGCCACACCTCCTTCAGGAAGGGGGGTCCTGCTGGGGTACCTGGCCAACCTGGATGAGTGGCTGATGGCTGTTTGCAGGCTGGCACAGCCCCTTCAGGGTAGGGGTCCCTGCTTGGGTGCCTGGCCAGCCTGGGAGAGAGACTGATGCCTGTTTGCAGGCTGGCCAAGGCCCCCAGTGGGGACCCTCAACCCATGAGGGTGTGACAAGCCTGGATGAGTGACTGATGGCTGTTTGCAGGCTGGCCACAGCCCCTTCAGGGTAGGGCTCCTCCCTAGGGTGCCTGGCAAGCCTGGGTGAGTGGCTTATGGCTGTTTGCAGGCTGGCCACAGCCCCTTCAGGGTGGAGTCCCCACTGGGGTGCTTGGCCAGCCTGGGAGAGGGGCTGAGGGCCGTTTTCAGGCTGGCCAAACCCCCTTCAGGGTGGGGGATCCTGCTGGGGTGCCTGGCCAGTCTGGGTGAGGGGGTGATGGCTGTTCGCAGGCTGGCCAAGCCCCCCAGCGGGGACCCTCACCCCATGAGGGTGTGGCCATCCTGGGTGAGAGGCTGATGGCTGTTTGCAGGCTGGCCACGGCCCCCAGCCACCCAAGCTCCCAGGGGAGACTGGCTGGAAGCAGGTATCTGGGATTTATTTATCTTCTATAATTGAAACTTTGTTGCCTTGAGCGGAGCACACAGCCGCTGGCAGGAAGCTTGGCTTCCTCCATTGCCAGGGCAACCAAGCCCCCTGCTTGCTCCAGCTCCGTGGCTACCGGCCACTATCTTGGTTGGGTTAATTTGCATATAGTTGCTCTGACTGGCTGGTGGGCATGGCTTGGGGCGTAGCAAAGGATTGGTCAATTAGCATCTTTGTCTTTTATTAGTGTAGATTATTATTCCCCCATTTCGTGTGTGTGTGTGTGTGTGTGTGTTTATTGACTTCAGAGAAAGAGTTAAGGGAGAAAGAGTTAAGGGAGAAAGAGAGAGAAAAAGTTGATGTGAGAAAGAAACATCAATTGGTGCCTCCCATACATACCCCAACCGGGGGTCAAACCCACACACTAGGTATGTGCCCTGACTGGGAATCGAACCCACATTTTAGTGTAAGGGACAACGCTCCAACCGAGCCACCCATCCAGAGCAATCTCCCCATTTCAAAATGCATTGGAGAGGTTCCGTACCACACAACCAAGAAGAGCTGGAGCCTGGACATGACTGCAGGTTGGTGAGCCCAGGCAGTGAGCACCGTCACTCCCACCCAATACATGAAACTGCCTCCCAGCCTCCACTCTCCCAGGACGATTCGGAGACTCAGGAGGATTCAGAGGCTGACTGTCCGTTGTACCAAAGCCACTAAATGGTGCAGCAGAAACCCAAATCCATATCTCACACTAAATTCTTCACACAAGCAGCTTCTTGCTATCACCAAACCTTTGCCCCAGTGTGTGATGCTGTCAAAAGTGTCTTATTTTCTCCTTATCCTCAAAGGGGATGGTTGCTATCTGCTCTGCCCTTCTCCCCTCCTGGCCAAACCGCCAATATTCCTAGCACAATCTGAGCTGCTGGCTCTTGAGGCATCGGAAGAATACAAAATAGGATTTATGCTCTTCCCAGCCATGGAAAATTAAGTGTCCGGGTCTATAAATCTGTCACAGAATATGAAAAAATACAATGCATTTGTCTCAATGGACACATTAGTGGGTGACGCATATTACTTGTCATTAATGTTATAATACTAAAGAAATGACTCTCCTTTTGAACTTCCCTTTCCTGGGGCTTTTAGGTCACAGACCTCCCCTTAGGTGATCCTGAACACAATGTCCTTAAACCTGGACTCTCTGAGGTGACGCAGAATGACAGAGTGAGGGTGGATGGCAGGAAACCTGGGATCCAGTCCCAGCGGCACTGTGCGGTCAGAAGACTGCGGCCTAAGGCACAGCCCTCACCTTCTCGGACTGCAATCTCCTCCTCCACAAAACAGGGATGAGAACATCTCTCCACCGCTTCCCCGGCTGCTGCAAGAACGTACTGAAAGAACATGTGCCCCTGTTTTGTCAACTCTGAAGCCCTGTACACATCTGCGGTGAATATGCAGCGACACTGGTGCCTGATGTGAGCCGGCATGAGAGGGGGTGGCCGGACCCCTGAGGATGGCAGAGGGAGACAGTGGTCCGGGGCCTCTGACCCCACAGGCCCCGCAGAAATCATCCCTGGATGTTAAGGCTCAGGGGCTGTGTTCTTAAACGACAGGGAGAGATGATAAGCACCGCTTTAAATAAAAGGCTTGAGAACCCCCGGAAGCAGAACCATCGCCACAGTAACTGCCATCCTAAGCAAATCTCCACGGGATGCCTGAGGATGCTTCAGGGAAGCTTTCGCTGCTAGACCTTCCGATCAAGTGTGAGATGGGCGGAAATCTTACCTTAAAATCGGCATGATCAAGGCTTAAGGGGTTTACCTTTTTTGTTTAATGAACTGGGGGGTGGGGGGGCTTAAGAAAACAAGCCTAATACCTTAAAATCTAATGTTCAGGACACTCCCGATATTCATTTTCAGATTTCCCTCCCTAGTTTCACATTATCAATATGCCAGTATCTGCTATCAAGACTGCCAATGAGATATGTGGATGGACAATAGCTCTTTAAAGAGAGGAGCAAAATAACTAAAGATCTTCAAATCCAACTATAGCAACAGCTGCCCCTCTCTTAAAATAAAAGATGCCTAATTACTGGTATTCACGTGGTCGGACTATACCCCCAGGGGCACAGATCCACTCTCCTCGGTCTGAGACAGAAATCCTCTTGAGCCATTTGACATCCTGTCCTGTGTAGTGACAGACCTGCACAGATGTCTCAGTTACGGGCACAACACTCCCTGATTATAAACTCTACAAGGAAATATTTAAAGAAGACAAAGGGAGATGACAACATTTAAGATAAATAAATAAAAGAATCAGATGTGGGTTTTTTAAATTATAGTACCAGGAAGCCAGTGAGCAGATAAATGGTATGCTACTACATTAATAATGGAAACTATGAATATTCATTACACAATAGTCATAAATAAAAGGGAGGAAAACCAGAGAGTACAGATGGGCAAAAATTCAAAAAGCTTTTAAAAGGGAAAAAAAAAAAAAGAAGAAGAAGAAAGAAGAAAACAGACACAGCCTCAAATAATACTACTTAAGTGAAGGTCCCTGAGTGGAAACTTTGATCTATGATAAGATGAGCCAGTGAAGAAGGAACTTCCTTACACAAAGGTAAATAAATAAACAATATAAACTACCCCAAATGACAGGAAGAGCATTCAGTAAAAACAGAGTCAGGATAGCCTTTGCTAGGACATTTGGGATCAGAATACTACACCTCCCAAACCATGAATAAGGTTAGTAGGTAGTGCCCCACCCTCCCACACTCTGGGCTCCCCACTCATTGTACATAAAAATACAATGCACTACTGTGTAATCTCTAATTTTTAATTTTTATGTATACCTTGGAAATGAGCAGGAAAAACCAAAGATACAAATGGAATTAACCCCAAAGCAGATGCTCACGAATCACAGCTTGTTTTTCCCCCTATTACAAGCTGGGGACTTCTGGGAAAGGTCACCACTCTGGAGCCTCAGTTTTTCTACAAGATCATTTCAAGGAAAATACAGAAAACCCATAAGCTCTACACAACCAAAAACACCACCACACAAATGGACGGGCACTTGGCAGTGTTTAAAAGTGTGCACAGCCCGGCCGGAGTGGCTCAGTGGTTGAGCATCAACCTATGATCCAGGAGGTCATGGTTCGATCCCCAGTCAGGGCATATGCCCGAGGTTGCAGGCTGGTTCCCCAGTGTGGGACCTACAGGAGGCAGCCAATCAATGATTCTCTCTCATCATTGATGTTTCTATCTCTCTCTCTCCCTCTTCCTCTCCGAAATCAATGAAAATATAAATAAAATAAAATGTGTGCACAGATTATTCTAAGTTGTTTCCAAACTAGCAACAGAGGCGAAAGTTATGGGTGCTAAATTATTGACAAGGCACAACATCTGGCTGTACTTTTTAATTAGATAAGGAATCCTGAAGGCAAATGCCAGAGGATCGTTAGAACTGGAGTAAGCACCTACTCTAAGTAGGAAAATCAATTTGTTTGCAGCACCGTCGTTTTGTTTCTCAATTAGTCCCATGGCCAAGGTCTACCCTAATACACACTTAGCATTAATGTGTAACTAAGTCACACAATTCAACAGTAAATGTAACTCAATATCATTTAAATGCAAGGGACTTTAAACATTCTTTTAAAAGGCCAAAAACCCAGCAATCCCTCCCAGCTGCTACTTTAGCTGTTGTTGAGGGGGCTAAGTCACCCCCAATTCCACCATTTCACTAGCTCTGCGCTGGTTGCTTAACCTCTCTAAACCTCAGCTTCCCCATCTGTAAGAGTAGAAATAATAATGCCAACATTATTGGGAAGATTAACTACTGTACCAAAAAAAAAAAAATTAAGGATAAAGGGGGTCAACTATATGGCAACAGAAGGCTAGACTTGGGGGTGGGGAGGGTCAATATATAGATGAGGTATTATAGAATTTTACACCAGAAACTCATATAATCTTATTGACCAATGTTGCCCAAATAAACTTTATTTAAAAAGAGAAAAACATATTAGGGTGTTTTTTTGTCTCGTAATCAATAAATGATTGGTGAATTCCTATGACATTCTAAAAAAGAGAGAGAAATAATCTTATATCTAGATTATGGAAATAAAATAACCAAAAAAGCCCCACAAAAGTGTTGTTTGGCCCTAACCGGTTTGGCTCAGTGGATAGAGCATCGGCCTGCGGACTCAAAGGTCCCAGGTTTGATTCCGGTCAAGGGTATGTACCTTGGTTGCAGGCACATACCCAGTAGGGAGTGTGCAGGAGGCAGCTGATCGATGTTTCTCTCTCATCGATATTTCTAACTCTCTATCCCTCTCCCTTCCTCTCTGTAAAAAAAATCAATAAAATATATATATTTTTTAAAAGTGTTGTTTGTTTACTCTTTCAAGCGACACTTATTCAGCACATATTACGTGCAAAACACTGTGCTGAACAAATGAAACAGCCAACACCCACCCAGCGGACAAACCCCTCCAAGTGGACATTCCTCCTGCAAGATCCAGTCCACACACGGCTATGGCAGGACCACTGTGCTGAGAGGGGTAGGGAGCAGCGGCAGGAGGAAACCTAAATTTGGACTTCAGAGCCTCAGTTACCCCACCTTTAAAACGGGGGGGTTCCTACAATTAGACCAATGGTGTCCCATGAGGAAGCTAGGCCGGCGCCATGTAACCCGCAGCTCCTTCCCCACAGATGTGAGGGCTCCCGTGGAGCGAAAGTGGACACAAACCAAGCCCTGAGTGCCTGCCATGTGCCAAGACCTGTTAAAGGATTTACAAGCGTTATCTGGTCAATCTTCACAACAGGGCTGCCAGGTAGAGATTAGGATCCTTGTTGGGACAGATAAGGGAAAGGAGGTACAGGAAGGCTGTTGGGGGGCAGGGAGATCCCTGCTGGAAAACAGGAGAGAGATCCCCAAGCTCACCGCCCTCCAGCAGAGGGAGCTCAGGGTGGAAAGCCCTGGACAGCACCCGGTCACAATTCCAAAGACAGCCAGAGCCAGTCAACCACTCAAAAATAAAATAAATCTTGGAGAAAAATACCCAGCCCATCAACCACGACATCAATAATTCCTGTGACTCATCCCCAAATCGGTGATGCTCACTGAACCCCAAAATGGTGGTACATGACCCACCAAAAGTTCACACACATTTTGCAGGTTTCTGACTGGACAAAAATATGATGTGCTAACTGCAACATCTGACAGGACACACTTGTAAGAGGTTGCAATTAGCAACATCTTTTTGCTTTCATTACACAAGCAGTTAAAATGCAGACTCTTAAGTGCAAAGTAATGTTGAGAAGATATTGAATAAAGAGCTCTGCATATATCTCTTTTTTAATGTCCTCAAAATAGCCTCCAAATAATTTAACTTAATCAACAGTTCTCTTACACATATGATTTAAAAACTCACCAATGAAACTTACTACAATAAAATGTAGCCGAGGACTCTGGTCATTAAATACCTAAAAGTTGAAATAATCAACATTTTACGTTCATTAAAATTGTGTGCATTGGAAAAATACTCATGTGAGAGCTAAAGAAAATAACAGCTTTGATTTAGAAAGTTACAAGCATCAAGAGAAAAAAACAACTGACAAATACAGGAAAGAGATAAAAATATTGTTTGCAAAAATATTTTTTTTATTGTTTGCAGATCACATGATTACATACCTAGAAAACACAAATTAAACCCTTGAAAAATGCTGAAACCAATAGAGTCTAGTAAAATAGCAAAATGAAAAATAAATATGTAAAAATCTGCCCTGGCCGGTGTGGCTCAATTGGTTGAGCATCTTCCTGTGCACCAAGAGGAGGTTACCATTTTGATTCCTGGTGAGGGCACATGCCCAGGTTGTGGGCTCCATCCCCTGTAGGGAGCATGCAGGAGTCAACCAATCAATGCTTTTCTCTCTCTCATCAATGTTTCATTCTCTCTCTCCCTTCCCCTTCCTTTTTCTCTAAAAAAAAATCAATAAAACCTTTTTTTTTAAATCTATAGGCGCAGAAACAAAAATTGAGTCTCATTCCTAATTAGTCATTATTATTATTTTTTAATCTTTACCTGAGGATATGTTTTTATTGATTTTTTTTTTTGAGAGAGAGAGAGAGAAACATCAATGTGAGAGAGAAACATTGATCGATTGCCTCGAGTAGGCACCCCAACTGAGGATCAAATCCACAACCGAGGTATGTGCCCTGACCAGGAATCGAACTCACAACCTTTTGGTGTCTGGGATGATGCTCCAACCAACTGTGCCCCCTGGCCAGGGCTAATTAGCATTATTTTTTAAAAGATGTCTCAAAATAACATGAATGACGAATGAAAAGGGGAAAGTCACAAAGATGAAGAAAATTACAGTGCTTTATGTAGAAATTTTTACTAAAAAAAAAAACTTGAATAGTGGGGCATAACATGTTCATGCATTAAAAAAAGCACTGTAAACTGAAAAGAATATTCTTTAAAAGGTATTGAAAATCTTTTTATTAAATATAAAACTTTATTTTTATAAACTCCCAATTTTTCTATCTCATCTGTATTTTTTATCTTTTCATTAATAACCAAGTGTTATTTTATATTGTTAAAATATAACAGTATCAGAATTAATAACAATAAATAACTAAATTTCAAAAGTTTTCAAATGCAACCTGATTTGAGGCTGTATTGTAATCCCTGCTTTCTTAAACGCCTAAGTATGTGTCAACTGAGTTATTAGAAATAGGTTTAACAAGATTGATCAGTAGACACAGAGACACAGAAAAAAAGTGACTTAGTTTCATTTCTGTCCCTCCCTCTACTCTCAAGATAAATGTGATTTGAAGTAAAAATAATAATGATAGATATTACACGCGTGATCAGCACATCATACTAGCCACTGGCCTCAGAGGTAAAATGCCCAAATGGAAGTAGAAACTAGCGAGAGGCTCCCACATGTAAGTCAAATGCTTCTCAAACAAACAGCAGGAAGGGCTGGCAAATACATTCATTTTAAAAGTAAATATTAACCTAATGAGCTTGGTGACCGGAAAACTGATTCTGCTCTCTTGAGATTTTCACTTCCCTGCTCCTTGTCATCAAAAAGGAAAAGAGCCTGGCCAGGTAGCTCAGTTGGTTGGAGCATCATCCATACACCAAAAAGGTTCCGGGTTCGATTCCCAGTCAGGCACATAACTAGGTTATGGGTTTGATCCCTAGTCAGGGGATGTACAGGAGGCAACCAATTGCTGTTTCTCTCTCACATGTCTGGCGCTCTCTCTCTCTCTCTCTCTCTGCCTCTCTCTCTCTCTTTCTCAGAATAAATAAACATATCCTCAGGTGAAGATAAAATAAAAAGAAAAACCATTAAGAGGGCACAAATTCTCCTACTTCTGAGCCCAACTGGTACTGGAGAAGAATCTAAATTATGTCCTGAAATCTTTCCAACTCAATTGGAGGCAAAAGCATTAGACCAAGTAAGTCAGATGACATGCAAGACAGAACGAGTCCCTGAAAGGCAGTGGGGAGCACAGGACATCAAGTCCTTGCTTAGGGATCGTGATTCCCTAATTGCAGAACAGGGCCCATCACTCCCAAGCATCAGCACCTCCTGCCGACTCCTTTGCTCTGCTGCTTCCCAGGCCTGCACCAGGCGCCCAGGGGAGAAGGATGGCAGGAGCGTCCAAAAGGTCATACACAGCCTGGACCCACTGCCAGGCTGGGAGAAGGGGCACAGTGGCTGGCGCTGAACACAGTCCCCACCAAGACCAAGCAGTTTCAGGAATAAAAGGGAAAGAACGTCCAAGAATACGGGAAGCCTGGGAAAGAGGAGAAAGAAAGAAAAAACGGGTCTGTTTTTCTCAACACCCACTTACCAATAAGAAGGCATACAAAGCATTCACTGTCTCTCTCTGTGCCCACCTAAAATCTTTCTCTTTTCTTACTGAGATGTAGATATTTATAGTAAGTACTTGCTTTGCTCAGGTAAGGCAGTTTACACCCATTGAAAGACCTTCCGACACTGTTTTCTGAACGTGCCAGTGAAAACACATGCCCACATCACTCTCATAACATCTCCCAGCAGGCTGGGGATCCATGGTGCCTCATCCACCCGTTAACCTCCCATAACTTTCATTGTCTGCTGAATCCTAATGTCTCCATGGAAATTTGTATTAAACTATTATGACCAGAAGGAGGAAGCTTAAACCTTCAACAATTCCACCCAATCCCCACGCAAATACAGATAAAAACAGCAATGCAAGCAAAGTAAAGAGTTATTTAGAAGAGACCTCCTCAATCTCACACTGTAACCAACCATGTTCTCTGCAGCAATTTATTTAAACTCCCTGGACCTTGGTTTCCCCCGGTAACATGGGTGGAACTTGGCTCAAAAATGGCATTGGAATCTACTGCAGGAATCTTTTATTTCACTTGCTCTTACGTCTTATGAAGAAAACCATTCATCTGTTAGAATTACTACCAAACATCAGTTGCATCTTTGTAAGAACTTTAGGTCCGTCCCCCGTCTATACACCGCATATCACACATGCTGTGCCCGGGTGTTGTTTCTCCCTTGCCCAGGATGCAGCCCGGTAAAATGCTTCGCACACTCTGGAATCAAAGACTAGGTTGGAATCACAGATTAAACCCCTTTCTAGCTGAGGGGCTGTGAGCAAGCCACAACTTCAAGGAACCTCAATGTCCCTATTATCCTTTTTAATTTCCTTTGTTCAGATGTCTCTGGCATGCAGGAAACACATGTTTTACACAGCTCAGATCATACTCCTCTGCGTACAATGGTATCTTCACTTAATGCTGCAATTTTTACTTTATGCTTTTTTACTATTTTGTACATTTTCTGCAAAGAGCATTACTTTTCTTAGTAGCAAATATTAAAAGTATTCAGTGAAAATTATGTAACTGGTAAGAAGGAAAAATTCTGAACCTGGAAAAAGTTCAGGGTGATATGCCTACGTTGCCTGGAAAAAAATTTTTTCTCAAATTGAGGGAAATGCATACATAAAAAATATAATGAAGGAAGTAAATGGAATGCTGCAGATACTAAAAGTGAAACTGGTGTCATCCAATTACTGTCATTCATACAGGTTTTAAGATTTTCATCTTCTAATAACTGTAGAGAAATTAATGTAAAATGGAGCAGTATACCAAAGTACATGTTTATTTATCTTTTCCTTTTATGATGAAAGCACCTTTTCTTGCACATGTAACACACCATTTAGAAAAAGTAATGCAAACCTCTTGGGGAAAGTTCTGAGCTCAATTAAGGCATCTGGGGACAGGCCATATGTTATCAAGCGTTTTGCACACCTGAACCCCAATATCTAATGACCCAAGGATGCTCATTTATAGAACTAAACAGTCTGCCTTTTAAGAGAAGAGAAGCAAGCACTGCAGAAACTCTCCATCATGTTCACTTAAGACAATAGAAAGAAGCTATACAGCTGAGGATTTAAAATAAATGAGCACCTATAACACAAAAGAAGTCATTCATGTCTCGAATGACTATTACTAACATAGAATTTTATCTTATCAATTTTATCTCTTCTTGACCTATAACTTTTAATTAATAAAATTTTCATTAAAACTGAAAAAAATAACCCTAAGCTATCCTTACTCATTTTTATATGTCGTGAAATAATGTCTACTTAGTCCTGGTTTAAAATTTTTTTATCACTGTCTTAGTTTTTCTTTTGGCTAAAATATCTTGAAAATTAATGTGATGTCAAGAAATATACAGCTGTAGAACTAGGGCTATATTTTCTAAACCAAAATTCAGGATGCATGATCTGAAATTAAGAGCTGTTCAAAAAAAGTCAGACTGTGTGTGACTGTACCAATATCCATCTTCAACCTCCTTTTAGTTCAGTTATAGATATTTTAGATGAGTGGCTATCAATCATTTTTATCATCAAAATGCACCTCTGGGATGTGGCACACTCAAAAGATAACCCTGGTAACTGCAGCAGCAGTCTTTTTAAGGTGTGACTTAGCGTAGAGGGAAGTGGAGAAGCCCACACCAAAATCTTCACCCTCTAAGCCCATCAATGTTTACAAAACTGGTGCCATCTCTTTTTTCAAAATCCTTTAAAACAGAAGAAATAATGCTCTAACGTAACTAAGTTATAGTCATAGCCCAGCCTTAAGGCAAGAAACAGACTAGAGGAACATATTTCAGTTTGTTTCCACCAAGATATATGTCATGGGTGATAATTTCCTACTTGGCACATTCCTTTTGGGCAAACTCTGGAATATGCCAAATGTCTGGTACTCTAACTGCAACTCAGCCCCTTTCTTCCCCATACAAGAAAATACATCAAAACACAACTGAGAGACTGACATCAAACTGCTCTACAATTTTTTAAGGAAATTATTTGCATACTTCAACATGTCAACAGAGTTAGAAGAATGTGTTTGAGGTCAACTAGACTAGAATAGTAATTCCCTGATGCAAAGATACCTTCTAGAATCACACTTGGCAGTCACCTCACATGAGAGTGTCCATAGGTTGAGAGAACACAAATGAGCATATGGCACTGGCAACTGTAGGACTCCCCAGATCCTCTGTCCAATTTCAAGTACAATTTCAGTACTTACAAGTGAGATTGGCCGGCTGCAAAAAAAGTTTATCAGTGCAAAGTCAAACAAGTACTCTACCTGACACAATATCAGCTGAGTATACGATTACATGTTGAAACAATTTTTTATTTTAACTGGTCATAAGAGCCTTAAAATTTTTCCCCCACACATTCCTTACTCATGCATATAAGATTTAAATTTAAAATTTAATGAGTAGCTAGCTATTTAAAATGACTTACACATAAAAACTATTAATCACACTTTCAAAAATGAGTACACAATGTTGCATTATAAGACACTGTAGCAAAGAATACTGCCATATATTGAAATCATTTTTTAAATATTTAAATAAATCCCCAAGCTCATATGCTTAAACAAAAGGAATGGGAAAGAAAAGGAAGGGAAGGGAAGAATAGGGAAGGGAAGGGAACAGAAGGGAAGGGAAGGGAAGGGAAGAAGAAAAGGACAGAGCAGGACAGGAAGAAACGAGGGAAGGCAGGAAGAAAAAAAAGAAAAGAAAATTTAAAAAATAAAAAATAAATTGAAAGTACAGACTATGACTCCAGTACTCAAAAAAACTCTGACATGGTGAGCACACAATAGAGGACACAGGTGCTGTATTATCAAGTTGTACACCTGAAGTGTATAGTTATTAACTGAAGTGTATAGTTATTAATGTTATCTGGATAAATTTAATTTGTAACAAGGAAGAAAATCATTTGATCATAAAAAGTAAATAAAGACACTTGTTTGACCTTAATTTTTTTTAAAAAAAAGACTGAACTCTGATGGCTGAAGGTTTTTGGTCAAGGTAAACATGGTTCTCACCTTCTCCCACAACCACATCAAAAATACAACTAAACTATAGTAGAACAACCATCATTCAGAACAGCCTGAAATCTGGCTGAACGGAAGTCCTACAACTAGGGGATTAAAGAAGCCACATCGAGACTGGTAAGAGGGGCAGAGCCTCAGAATGCACTGCATCCATGTGATTACCTGAGACCCCACCAACTTGCAGGCACACCCAAGCTGTTTCCCGTGGCTTTTCCATACAAATGGCCTGTCTTGGCTCATGCTTCAGACTTTCCTAAAATCTCTCAAACAAGCAGCATCTTGCCTAAGCATGCCCTATACGTCTCACTAAGTGGCCCCAGGCCCGGCATCAGCAGCAGCCATCTGCAGATTGCTTTCTAGCTCATGCCAGATGGCCCGGGGCAGAACATAGGTGGGAGCTGACCTTGGCCTGCACCTCCTGGGAGGTCCCAGAGCCAGTGTACCAACTGGACAGTTTCAGAACATGTTGAAGCACCCCCCAACCTCCTCCAGAAGGGACATACTCAAAGGGTGGACTCAGCAGGCACCAGAGCCCCACTGAACTAAGTCCTGCTCTGTGGGGTGGGCCCCTGCACAGCTGATGTACTACAGCAGTCACAGCCAATCCTTACTGGTACAGCCTATTAGCCTGGGGGTAAATATCACCCATTAATGTGCCAACAGCAATCAAGGCTCAAGTACAAGAGGAGGGTGTACACTGCCCACATGGGGGAAAAGGGTACACCTGGAGTGCCTGGCTCAAGTGACTGGGGAGGCTGTGCCTCT
Source organism: Myotis yumanensis (assembly GCF_028538775.1). Taxonomy (NCBI): domain Eukaryota; kingdom Metazoa; phylum Chordata; class Mammalia; order Chiroptera; family Vespertilionidae; genus Myotis; species Myotis yumanensis. The sequence continues at coordinate 45,635,932 of NW_027223760.1, read as the reverse complement.
GGGCCTTACAGGACACCTATTACATAAGGTCACTCTCCCAAGCCTCGGAGACATAGCAGCTCTACCTAATACATAGACACAAAGTCAGGAAAACAGCCAAAATGAGGAGGCAAAGAAACATGTCTGAAATGAAAGAACAGAACAAAACTCCAGAAAAAAGAGCTGAACAAAATGGAGACAAGCAATCTACTAGATGCAGAGTTAAAATGATGCTCGATGAACTTAAGGGAAAAGCAGATAAACTTAGAGACAACTTCAACAGCATAAAAAAGGACATAGAAACCATAAATAAAAGAGAAAGCTGAGAATCAAAACAGCGATTTGGAATATAAGGAAGCAAAAAAATACCTAATCAGAAAAACAAAAAGAAAAAAGAACCCCCAAAATGAGGATAATGTAATGAGCCTCGGGGACAACCTCAAGCGTACCAACATTCACATCATGGGGGAGCCAGAAGGAGAAGAGAGAGAGCAAGAAATTGAAAACCTATTGGAAGGAAAGAAGGGAGGAAGGGAGAGAGGGAGGGAGGAGCGGAGGGAGGGAAGGAGGGAAGCTTCCCTAACCTGGTGAAGGAAATAGACATACAAGTCCAGGAATCCCAGAGAGTTCAAAACGAGAGGAACCTAAAGAGTCCCACACCAAGACACATCATAATTAAAATGCAAAGGTTAGGCACTTCTGGCACCAGGAAGACTATCACCATGAAGTTCAACCCCTTCGTGACCTCAGACCGCAGCAAAAACCGCAAACGCCACTTCAGTGCCTCCTTGCACACACGTGCCGCAAGATCATGTCCTCCCCGCTCCAAGGAGCTTTGGCAGAAGTACAACATCCGCTCCATGCCCATCCAAAAGGACGATGAGGCCCAGGTGGTTCAAGGACACTACAAAGGTCAGCAAATCGGCAAGGCAGTACAGGTGTGCAGGTGTACAGAAAGAAATGTCATCTACATCGAGCGGGGGCAGCGTGAGAAGGCTAACGCACACCTGTCTTCCTGGGCATTCACCTGAGCAAGGTGGTTATCACCAGGCTACCACTGGACAAAGATCGTAAAGAAATTCTTGAACACAAAGCCAAATCTCAACAAGTTGGAAAGAGAAAGGCAAATATAAGGAAGACCTTGTTGAGAAAATGCAGGAATAAATATAACCTGTTCTGCAAGCTCGGTTTAGCTGTAGGTTTTTAGCCTGGTGTGTATTCCTTTGAAACTTGTCAAGATGTCTCTGGAATATTTCTTCCCTTCCTGGTTTGGTATTAATATGTGGCTCTGTAAGTCTATTGTTGCTGTTTTGGTTAATTTTATGAATAAACATTAGAAATGTTTCTTTAAAAATATGCAAAAGGTTAAAGACAAAGAGAAAATCTTAAAAGCAATAAGAGAAAAGTAGTTAGTTCCCTACAAGGGAGCTCCCATAAGTGCTGATTTCTCAACAGAAACTTTGCAGGCCAGAAGGGAGTGGCAAGAATTATGCAAAGTGATGAAAAGCAAGGATCCATGACCAAGATTACTCTACCCAGCAAAGCTATCTTTAAATTTGAAGAACATTTAAAGAGCTTCCCAGACCAAAAAAAAAAAGAAAGAAAGCTGAAAGAATTTATTATCACCAAACATTGCATGAAATGTTAGTCTTCTTTATAAAAAAGAAAAAATTTTAAATTATCAAAAATATGAAAAAATGGCAATAAATACATACTTATGAACAATTAAATCTAAAAAACAAAATAAATAAGCAAGCAGAAGAGAAACAGACATATACATACTGAGAACATTTGGATGGTTGCCAGATGGGAGGAGGGTTGGAGAATGGGTGAAAAAGGTGAAGGGATTAAGTACAAATTGGTAGTAACAGAATAGTCATAATATAATCAATAGTCTAATAACTATGTATGGTGTCAGCTTTATAAGTTACCTGAAACTAATAAAATATTGTATGTCAACTGTAATTGAAAAATAAAAATTACCAACCCCCCCCCCCCCCCAAAAAACCTGACCCTTTATTTAGCCGACTGCAATTATCATTATAGTTCCTAGCATAAGAGCCATCTCAAATACAACCAAGCAACTTGAGGATCTGTAGATTATAAATAAGTGGCTCAAATTTCAGTCAGAAGGAAAATGGGTGTGTTGGACTCCCTGTAGCTGGGCCCATTTTGTACTTGTTGAAGGAAATCATAAGTGCCTCGGCTGTATGAAGAGACTTCCCACACCAAAGGTCAGCTTTCTGCAAATGAATTCCAACATGCGAATCAAAGCACTGCCCCAAAGGGAACACCAGCCACCTTCCTACAGGCGAATGGGCCTGTCGCTGGGATGCGCAGTGCTCCGGAAGGGAAAACAGACACTATTCATGCCTTCAACTTCTGCAACATTCTGTCTTTTGGGAATTAAGGAAGATGAAAGTGACTAATTCTCCCAAATGTCATACATTTTGCATTTTGTGACATGAACTTCCTCTCTGAATCTTTACGGCACTACCCAGACATTCTAGGCACTGTCTGGGACTAGACATAATTATGGCAATTATGCCTACCATAATTAGGGAGATGGCAAATGTGATCAAACTGAAGGAAACACTGAAGCACAGAAAGTTTCAAGCCTCCGAACATTTCAACTACATTTCCAACGAGAGAATTAAGGAGGAAGTCAAGTTCTCTTTCAGTCAGTCACCCAAAATGTTGGATTTGAAACATAAGGACTTACTGGCATAATGAGAACAATCTGTAAATTTCTAGACATCTTACATGGGATAGGTCATATCTTCCAGGGCTGGCAGACACGGACCATGGTGAAAATAAAATAGGATATACAGTTATATAAAATCTTACTCTACAGAGTAACACCGTGTCTATGCCCAGGCCCCACACCAGAAGATAACAGGAACTGTCCGCCTATAAATGTCAGTGGATAAATTCTCTGAACCTGGCTAGACTGAGAGTCAGGTTGAGAGCATGTCCAGAGTCTCACACAGACCAGACATCAATAAACCCCTGATGCACAAATCTCTGAAGTGAAGTGAAGGAAGTATCATGACAAGAAAAACATTTTGGGAAGAGTAACAGATGGAACCATGAGTGACGTCAATTAAGAGGTTATTGGGATAAAATAGGTAAAAGAGATAAAGTCTTGAACTGAGGTCATAGGAGCTTGAATGACAATGAAGACACTGAAGTCAGAAATGACTGTTTGATAAGGTGGAAAGATGGGCAAAAGATGGATCATGAGAGGCCTTGAAAGCCAAGCTAGGAGTGTGGACTTGAATCTGTAGCTGACAGGAAGCTTTTACTAAAATATTCGGCTATGCGGCGGGTGAAGAGCCTGATGTGTATTTCGTATCTGTCATTCAGCTGGAACTGAAGGCAGGGAAGCCAGTTAGACCACGGCAAGTCCAGGCAGGACAGGATGAGGCTGAACATGCACCTCAGTGGTGGGAATGGAGATGGCACGGGGACAAGGGCCAATGCCTGGGTTTAGGGCTCGGGTGATGGTGTCAGGTTTTCGCCCTGGAAAACCATGTGGCTGTTACAGCCAGTCACTGAGATAGGAAAGAGAACGGGTGCAGGTTTAGGGAAAATGAGAATCAGTAACATTTTGTAAGTGCTGAGACTGAGGTGACCTTGAAAGGCAGAGGCAGAAGCATCTAGTGGGCAGCTGGACCTCACGGTGTGGCGTTCAGAAAGCTGAGTCAGCCACACTGACGTGAGTATGATATTACGGGGCAGCCAGAAGCAAGGGAAGGACAAACCCCTCGAGGGGGGGCATGAAAACATGACCACAGAGGACAGAGGGTTTCTGGTATGATGAAAGAGATGGGGAACTTCACCACGCTCAGGGCCTATGGTGTAACACCTAGACACAAAGGAAGAAACAGAAAATGTAGATAAGACTCAATTATACCATTTCTGGCATGGAAGGGAGGGGAAGGAATCAAGAGGAGAGGAGGAACTAGCCTAGCACGGAAAAGACAACCGTCCTCCAAGATGGGGTGGGGGTGGGAAGTAAGATTGGAGCAAAGGAAGGTACATGGGTGGGTGAGGTGCTGATGCCTAATAGCATTAAGTGTTGTAAGAAGGTAGAGGGAGTTACGAGTTGCCCTTTTTCCACCAAAAAATTCCTATGTTGAAGTCCTTTAACCCCCAGGGCTTTTGAATGTGATCTTATTTAGAAACAGGGCCCTTTCAAATGTAACTGGTTAAATTAAGATGAGGTCCTAATGGAGCAAAGTGGGACCCTAATTCAGTTTGATTGATGTCCCTACAAAAAGGGGAAATATAAAATTGAGGGAAGACGATGTGAAGAAGCCAAGGGAGAAGGTGGCCATCCACAAGGTAAGGAAAGGGGCTTGGAATACATCCTTCCCTCACAGACCTCAGAAGAAACCAACCCTGCCGACACTTTGATTTCAGACTTCTGGTCTCCAAACTGTGAGACACTCCATTTCTGTCATTTTAAGCCACCCAGTTTGTAGTGAATTTCTATGGCAACTCTAGCAAACTAATACAGAGGGAAAGTCATCTACTTAAAGGAAGGAGGGTTGCTAGGAGGTTTGGGGAGAGTGGAAAGGTTTCGGCAGGAACGAGGCCAGCCACACAGTATGCACAGCTGCCTCAGGTTCCAGCTGAGGCTGGAGAGGATAAATGTACTTACGCTGTGGTGTGATATCCTCCAGCAGCTCTTGGCAAGAAAGGAAAAGACGCCAGCTCAAAATCAAGGGCTGGCAGAGTCTATTACAAGCAACGTACAAAGGGGCAAGGCTATTGAGGATACTGGCAAGAGAGTGATGTGCCATAAATGAACAGGGAAGCAGGGGATGGACTGTGGGCTGGAGGAATGGACAGCGCAAGCAAAGGAGGGGTTACCTGGAACCTGGAAGCCAGCGATGAAGAAGAGACAGAGGGAGTGCAGCCGGAGTGAGAGGGCTAGGAAGGGAAGGTTATTCCTGGGATTTATTATTTTTAAATATTTTTTTGAATTCAAAGAGGAAGGGAGAGGGAGACGTAGAAACATCAATGATGAGAGTGAATCACTGATCAGCTGCCTCCTGCACACCCCACACTGGGATCGAGCCCACAACCTGGTTCATAGGTCGAAGCTCAACCACTGTGCCATGCCGGCCAGGCTGGGATTTATTACTTTCGATGAGAAAGTCAGGGAAGTCTGAAGTGAGACCCTTGTATACAATGCATACATCATTCACACAGACCCCGAGGCCTCCAACGATGATGGTTGGGGTGAGAAAAGACTGCAACAACTTCCACTACCCTCAATGGATGGAAAAGAATGACCAGGAATATCCCCAAATTGTATTTGTACCTAACCCCTGGACTCTAGTTCTCATAAAAATCACCACCACATTTATCATTGCAGGTCAGTGTTATAGTTACATCTTTATACAAAATAGCCAAGAGGGGCATGGACTAGAAGCTGAAATCGATGGATACTGCCCCCATCCATCTCACAGAATGATCACATTCAGCAGACAGGAAGCAAGTTAACCTAGAAGAAGGTACTTGAAGAAGTTACAGTTCAAATGTAAAAATGTGAAGCTATTTAGTAGGCTTTGTACACACTTTTTTAGCATATAAAAAATAAAATAGCTAGAAAATGGCCGAAACCGGTTTGGCTCAGTGGATAGAGCATAGGCCTGCGGACTGAAAGGTCCCAGGTTCGATTCCGGTCAAGGGCATGTACCTGGGTTGCGGGCACATCCCCAGTAGGAGATGTGCAGGAGGCAGCTGATCGATGTTTCTCTCTCATCGATGTTTCTAACTCTCTATCTCTCTCCCTTCCACTCTGTAAAAAAACAATAAAATATAAAAAAAAAAAAAAATAGCTAGAAAATGGCAATGTGTTGGCAGTCTCTTATATTTCGCAAACATGAAATAACTGAACAGAGTGAAGGACAATTAGAAAAATTCATAAGTGACCACCTTTTTTTTTTCCAAACAAATAAGTGCTTAACTATCTGGATCATATACCATAAACAAATAAAACTCTTCACATTTAAAAGGTTTATTTTAGTCACTAAAATTTCTGTATTTCTCCCCCAAAGAGCCAAGCATAGTCAACACTTTGTTCTGACAACTTATCTGAGCTAAAGTAACCGAGGCATGAAGCAGAACTAAAACTACACGGTTTAAACTCAATTTATGCACAAGAACCATTCATGAACTGCTGTGGCTTTCGACTTTTCCAACTCTTTCTATACACATCTATGTATACTTAATTGGAACTTTTGCTCCCAAAGTTCAAAAGGTTTTCTGCGTGGTAATTTTACATTGGGGCAGATTAACTGTATTTCTGACCTTTTACATTTTAGGTATTATTATTATTATTATTATTTTAAAAACAAATAAAATTTTAAAAAATAAGATTCAAAAATTTACCAGAAGTCATAGTATAGCTATTGTTAACTGCCCCAGGAGGAATGGACCCACTCGGGGGACATGCCATGCCATTTATTGGGGACCAAAGGTGAGAAAGGAACTTGGGAAGTTCTGTAACAGTATCACAGTTATGAAGTTGACACTTACTGGCTCCCATCACCATGTCACCAAAAACACTGTATCCACTTAAAACTATGACACAAAATAGCAATGTTCTCTCATGCTTCAATGGGGCTTAACCATTTGTTTCTCCAGCAATTATTTATTTGGCCCCTTCATTTTGGCCATGTACTGTGTCAAACACTGAGGCTCCAAAGATCAGAAAGTTCGGGGGCGGAAGGGGGAGTTTTGTAGGGGGAAAAAAACAACAAAAAAATAAACTAAAACCGATAAAATTTTACTTGGGATATCCTTATAGATGATTAGTCTGTCTATATCAAATGTGCAGATTAAACCCACAGAACATAAAATGCTTCATATTTTAATCAGGACCCAGATGCACAATGAATTCAGAGCAAAATGATCATCCTTAGAACATCTTCTCTCCAAATATGATGGCTTCAAGAAAATTCCCTTTTCCAACAAAACTACCTACCAATGTAACCATCTGAGGCCCTCAATACTTAATTTCCAAAGTGCCTCTCATTTTCTCTCTACAGCAAGCATTAGAAGGCAGTTTCTGAATAAATTCCGGGCTGGTTATGAAAATTAATAAATTCCAGTCAGGGTATTGCAGCCTATTTAAGAACAAGTAAATAAGCATATTTTTCAAATAGGTCTATATTTTTTTCTTCTCCATTCAAGGTCAAACATGTACACACACCCTAGAAAAATCCTCTGTGTAAACCAAGGAGTTGCAACTAGACTCCAGCTCCAGGCGTTCTGTAGGAGGCCACAGAGCCAAGGAGCTCCAGCTCAGAAATGCCGAGAGTGAGAAAAGCTATCACATCCCAATGCCGATCTACCTGGTAAGATGCTGACCCAGCCCCGGGTTTTAAGATTCAAATCATAAGATCACAAAGCAAGTTCCAGAAAACTTCTATCGCTACAATCTGAAGATGACCTTAGAAGTCACTGACTTCCGGTTTATATAATCACAGATCTGGGGCTCTTTTCTGATCTTGGTAAAATTGTAATTTTATGTTGATTGTTACATAGAATTCTATCATACATTTAAACATAAGAAAGCAACCTGAAGGTGACAGTCTAACTGATTGGTTTACAAATGAGAAATTGAGCCCTGGGTAAATTAAATGACTTGCCCGCTAGGTAGGAACTGGCAAATGACAATTCACATCGTCTGACACTCAGTTCAACACTTGCTCTCCTTATTGGCAACAGATATTGACTCTTATTCAATAGTTAGTTATTGGCTGTTAACCATGTGCAAGACTCCTGAGGGATCACAAAGCTGAATGCAGTCATCCTCGGACCGACCTGGAATGACCTGCAATGTAGTAGGTTTTAGACAATTGTTTTAGTCTTAATTAATATGCAAATCATCACACAAAAGCTTATATGGAATTCTAGTGGAATATCTGAAATAACTCTCCTCATAGCTCTAATTCTTAATTTCGAACTAAATCAACCTTGTAGCCTGCTTCCCAACCCCAACTACAGAAGGTGGATGTCATGGTGAGAGCATCAGTGAGGAGGAGGAGGAGGAGGAAGAGGAGGAGGAGGAGGAGGAAGAGGAGGAGGAGGAGGAGGAAGAGGAGGAGGAGGGAGAAAAAGACAAGGACAACGATAATACCAATAATGAGACATTTCCTATGTGCCCATCACTGTTCTGGAACCTTAATCCTTAGTTGATTTAATCCTCACAATTTTGTAAAAGGCTTGGAAAGAGTCAATCAAGTGCTCTTGAGAAGGTGGCTAAATTAGGGTTTCCTTATACCCAGGCAGCCTTTACTACTGCTGCCTCCCAGGCTGCTGACATGGGTCTTCCCCTGATTAACTGGAAACTCCAGGCCCTCCAGACCTCAGTTTCTCCATCTGTGAAATGGTGATGTGGGCCACGTACCCTCCAATGTCTCTTCCAGGGGTAGCATTCTGAGATCTACTGGTCAGAGGTATTTAACCAATCTCTTGTGGCACCGAGGAAGGAAAACACTTTGTACAAGCTAAGGATAATTTTCCCCAAATTACAAAATCCAGACTTTGTGCAGAGGTTTTGGGGTAATGGAGGGTGGGTAGTTAGTGGGTATGGTATATACATCCTTAACTTTCATCTAGGCTCCAGCCCTAGCTTATTTTGAAAGCCACATGTCACAGCCACAGGGCAGCGTAACATACAATCATTAACAATGGCATTTAAACAAGAGGTGTTTTACATGGCTAGCGATGATTAGTAGTCACGTGTAAAAATATAGGAGAGTAACATGTGTGGTCCAGGTGAGAAGGAAAAGAGCCGGCTATAATATGTGGGCTGTGGTTTTCCGCTTGTTTCTTAACACGAGGAAAGAAACAAGAAGAACTTTCAACAGTGGTTGCAACTGGCTAATAGGATCTGGGAGACTTTGCCTGCTCCTTTTTCTTATTTTTCTTTTTTATGAGAGCTCACATTACCTCCCCAATTAGAGGGGAGGCTTTTCTTTATAAAGAGAAAAAAGGTGCCCAATATTCTCACATTGATTTCTTCTGAGAAAGAAGAAAATACTCTCCTACAAACATCTCAGTCACCCTGCTGAAATTCCAGAAATACGGGTTTAGAGAACATCATGATTACTACTGCGGACGGACGGGGAAGAGTAGATTCCTCTACTGCCTCAGGTCTAGAGGAACTAAGTGTTACAGGATGTTTCAGGAAGGCTGGCAGGGGAAGTGGCTTTGGAGTCCAGGGACACAGCTTTGCAGAGCTGGGCCCGGGAAAAAGAACAGGTGCAGCAGACGAAGCAGCCGACCGTGAGAGCCAAATGACGCCAGCCCCATCCAGAAATCCCGGTCTGGAGCAGGTTCTCCCTGAGCAGTCCTGCCCTGCGCCACCGCCGGCCACGTGGCCAAGAGGACTTGCCAGGCTCACCAACGTCCTTTCCTCTCTGAAGCCCGAGAGCAGAGGGTGACAGGTAACATCTTTCATGGGATCTGCCGCGGTGAACCACACCAAACGAATCTAGGCTTTCATTAGCCTTCAGGATAAGCCCATCGTACAGACACATCTGTGTTCATAGAAAAACATGTAATATGTATATACGTATACACATGTGGCCCAGTTCACAACACAGATCAAGTGCCGTGGCTTGGGATGGCAACAATGAAACACCACCTTATAGCACTCTGGAGAACGTTTTGAAAACACATTATTTCTCTGGTGATCCCCACTGATACAGGAAAAAGCTCAGGAAAGAGTACAATTGAAAAATCACATTCAGAATGCTATTAGTTACCTCTGCCTGACTCAACCAGGCTCTCTTGCTGCAGCAGGTAGAGAAAGACGGGTCTGATACACAAAGAACAGGAAAACTAGAACGGGAAAAGTCAGCTCGTCCTCTGGGAGTCTGACAGACAATACGTGGCGTCAACATGGCATCGCACCCTGATCCAGAGGAGGTGTGCGAGGGCGCGGCGGTGCCCAGCAGCTCCAGGCTGGCCCCGAGCACGCCCAGCACACCGGGCTGGGCCAGCACTGCCACCGGCAAGGCAGCACCACCAAGGCCTACGGGGGTCTCCGCGTGTTTGTTAATTTAAAAAGACATATTTTTGTTCACTCATTCAACTGATTTAAAATTGACAAATAATACAGTGTAACTAAAGAGATATCACCTCTTGTTGGTTTCTTTTTTAAGGCTTTTTTTTTTCTGTTTCTAAGTGTGAAGTTGGCACCTATTGACTTTACTTGGCAGTAATTAAATACATCTAACATTAGATAAAGAAATTTAACCTACCTCATCAAAGGTGGTGTCGTCTTTCTTCAAAGCTATAAAATAAAAAAAGGAAAGGAAACAGTTATTGTGAAACATCTCAAAAAAGAGGCCAAGTATCTAAGTTCTAGAAAACAGAGAAAAATACCAAAGCAGTATGGTGTTTTCATTTCAGAAAGTAAAACTGTACCCCAACCTGAATAACAATGTTACAATACAAAGAGGAAAACTGCAAATGGGAGAGAGAATTGCACAGCATGCATCTTTGTGAACACTCTCATACATATGTAAATGAGACTGTCCTCCCAAGTATGGAAAAGAAGTATGCATATCCTTCCCCTACCTCTTCTGTTGTAGGAAAATGTTTAAATGAAAGTATGAAAAAAAAAAATCAAAAAGTAAGATTAAAGAAATTTCCCCTTAAACTTCTGGGTTTTAAGCATATATATTTACGCATGGTTTAGGGACCTCCCAGACCAACCGTTAGGATGACACCCACTCTTCACAGGGCTCTGAATGAGATTTTCATACTGAGAAAAATTTAAGTATGGTGATGAAAGACCAAGCACGTACAATAAGCACTGCAGCTACATAATTCAAACATTTCAACATGAGAAACTGTATAACAAAACATCAACAAAGAAAACAATGCGTTCAGAATATTTATAGGAACTAGTGAATACCTGAAATTTATTTTAAATATATATATGGCTTCAGAACTGAAAAAGAGAAAGAGGAGTATTTCATGCATAGTTGGCAAACAGCTCGTTCCTTAAATCCTACAATTACTTAGAATGTTTCATATTAAGGTAATGCAGAAAGTAGCTAATTTAAATGAAACCACCCGTTGGGAGAGATGTTTCAAATTTATAGAACTGTGCATAGGCGTTTACTGGTCTACACTGGATAGTTCTCCAGCTAGAAATACTTGGGTAGCTCTTACCTGGAAAGCCATGTTTGGACAAAAGCAATGGAAAGCAAATTATTTTGGCAATTAAGCTCCGAGAGAAGCTTAAGTTATCATATCAGCTGAAGTTATCATATCAAAGCTTACATGGTATAGTCTAGCAATCTTAAAAAGATTATTTTTCTGTTTCATACTAAAAATTTGTCACTTTAAAACATCAGTAAGTATGTGGTTATGGTGGTGCCATTAAGGGGGATGAGGGCAGGTTGAGGGAGATAAAATGTTTCTGAAAGTTTAATTCTTAGCCTTCCCCTTTTGCCTAAGAAACTGATCTGGAATAGATTCCTCTACTTCCTTTAATTTTGAACAATTTCTTCTGAATGGAAAAATTAAAAGAAAAGTCCTATTGTCCCAGTCTCAAATGGCTTCTCTCACATTCAATTACACATATTTTATTATGTATTTTGTTAAATTTACATGAAATCTCAAATAACCTATTTTGATCGAAATACATATACAAGATCCTAGGTGTTCTTGATAGCTAGGGTTAATTCTGAATGGTTAAATTTTAACTTAGAATGTAAAACTTCTCATCTAGAAGGCTTTCTTTAAATACCGGTCAACAATGTTACTAGACTATACCCCTCACTCCCTCAACCCAAAGCATGTCCTTTAATTAACATACATGACTAGTGATTCTGTTATAAAATATTAGTGACCTACATAAATTAAATATAGACAAATGGTTTCATCTAAAAAAAATATTTGGAATAGAAATGATTAGCTCATTGATTTCAAATACAAAGTCAACTATTGTCCAGCCTCAGACCTAGCACATTTAACAAAGATTAATGGAAATCATTTTGAAACTGCCATATAAGATACAAACAGCAGCAAGCTTATAATTCACAGTACAAATTTTTAAATGTATTTATTTTGGACATGATAAACGTTCTGGAAATTCAGCCATGGTTTTTCTTACGCAAAGCATCCAATAAGAACTAGAGTTGAGCCCAGCTGGTGTGGCTCAGTGGTTGAGCGCTGACCCATGAACCAAGAGGTCACGAGTTCAATTCCTGGTCAGGGCACATTCCAGCACTGCAGGCTTCATCCCCAGTAGAAGGTGTGCAGGAGGCAGCTAATAAATGATATTTCTCTCTCATTAATGTTTCTATCTCTCTTCCTTCCTCTGTCTCTAAAAATCAATAAAAATATATTTTTTAAAATAATTAGAATTGATACTATCCCTTAGGGAATTGCAAATATGAAATGAAGTCCCTGAAGTTGAGAGATGAAGAAAGCAGAAAATCAGAATTCTTCAACACCCAGTGTGGACTATTTCCTTCTTGTTCCCTCCCGCCCCCCCCCCCCCCCCCCAAATCCTGCCAATTCCTCCAACATTCTGGATAAAGATGTGGGGTCTGTAGATAAAAAGAGGAAATAGAAGAGGAAACTGCAGGTGTATTTTCTAAGATATAAGAGCAGGAAGCCAGATTCTCTCCCCTACACATTATTCTCGAGTCCTGGATACTACAAGGGAGAACGTTTTAAGACCAAGAAGTCTATGGCTTCATTGAAACCCTCTATTGCTAGACTGACACCTTACACGGAAACCTTGCCCTGAACAACAGTTAGTAGTAACAACAAAGGCCAATTAAAGGTGTCATTTCCAAATATTTATCAGGTCACTGATGACCTAAACAAGCATACAACATCTCATTATTGATTACATTCCCTGATTGTCATTAATCATTCACATAAATGTAAGCCCACAATTGTCTTCATAGATACCATGGAATAATAAGCATATTACATGTTTCTGGGTTAACAGCGGGGCATTTATTAAGCCATTTAATATAATCAGACTTCTATTCATTCTTCTGCTCAGACATTGCTTCCTCTAGAAAGCATTCCATGATCTCACCAAGACTAAAGAGATACCCATCCTATGTTCTCCAACAGCAAATTATGCCAATCTTCAAGGTAGAATTTTTCACTATACACATAGCCTATGCCCCTTCATTGGCCTGTCTTCTCTTAAAGTCATGAGGACAAGGACCAATATCAATGCCAGCATAATATCTAGAACATAGCATGTACTCAATAATTAATCAGTTGTTGAATTAATAGGCTATGTATCTCAATGGCAAAAAGACAACACCTTACATTTGAGACACTCTAAAGTTTTGGCATATGAAAACCATACACTATGCTCTCTTATGAAAGGATCCTTGATATGAATTCATTTCATATTTTTCAAATTAAAATCTTTTAAAACTACATTGAGAGAGGGACAACAGCTAAATTTTGTCTCACCCTTTCTTACATTTCTCTTACATTTCTGTTTTCTGACAGAATGGACTTATCAAATGACAACTAGATTCTAGAGTTACACACTTTTAGCACAAGGTAACGAACCCAAAAATTCAGTGTAACCACAGACTCTTCCTTTTACTCAGTTCTCCCAATAAACTCTTCTAAAGAAATGGTATACATGGGTTTCATCTCAAATATCAAAGAGCATTAACTTCCTTTCTCTAGGAGAAAATCCAAATAAGGGTGAAGAAATGCATTCATATGAATATGATGAAATGTCAGTTTGACCTTACTCTTATACCAGATACTACAGAAAACCTTTCGCCTCCTAGACCAGCGGTTCTCAACCTGTGGGTCGTGACCCCTTTGGGGGTCGAATGACCCTTTCACAGGGGTCGCCTAAGACCATCAGAAAACACATATATAATTACATATTGTTTTTGTGACTAATCCCTATGCTTTAATTATGTTCAATTTGAAACAATGAAAATACATCCTGCATATCAGATATTTACATTACGATTCATAACAGTAGCAAAATTACAGTTATGAAGTAGCAACGAAAATAATTTTATGGTTGGGGGTCACCACAACATGAGGAACTGTATTAAAGGGTCGCGGCATTAGGAAGGTTGAGAACCACTGTCCTAGACTAACATTCAAAAATAAATAAATAAACCAAAGCACTTGTATGCATGCATATTGGCAATACCAATGGACACAGACACTGGGGTGGTGAGGGCTTGTCCTAAAGGGTGGGAGTGGTGGGGGGTCAATCGGGAGAAAAAGGAGACATATGTAATACTTGAAACAATTAAAAAAAACAAAACAAACACAATAACCACTAGCAAAAAAATAAACTAAATCAATAAATTTTCATATAAACTTTCTAAAAAAATTAACAAATTCCCATTTGTCTTTGTTTATGCTAGCCTAAATTTAAAAAACAAAACAAAACACGAGACAACTATAGCAATTGTTAAATAAATCAATACACAGACACTATGTAGCAGTAAACCATAAATACTAATGAAATTCAATTACACCCATATTATAAAAGAACCATAGCTGTATAACAGTCACTCCCTGGCAGATGTCGTAAATCAGAGTGCCATGGCCTGAAAGCCAACGTGTTCTATTAGACCTTCTACAATACAGTAATCTCAGATCAGCTGTATTTGAGATGGGCAGTGACAAAGTTGGCATGATCTTTCACACAGGAATAAATTACACATTAGCACTGCCACTTTCATGTAGTCAGAATTATTATTAATAAACATTGATTGGATATCACCTACTTTCAAAGTCACCCTTATTTTCTGTAGCTGAATGATTAATACTTCCTATGGCTAAACAAAAATACTGTACATTTTATCACATAACAAGCTACACTTTTGAATCATACTAAAAAAGCAAAATAAAGTCAGTATGTTCATTTTAAAAGCCATCACAGATTGGTTAAAGTGAATGAATATGTTGTGATATTGGATTCTTCAACAGGAATAAACATGTATTCTTTGATCTCCTCAAGAAGTACCCATGAAGAAAGGAGAAAGATAGAAGATAAACAAAGTAATGAAGGAATAGTAGCCTCCAGAAATGATCTCCATCATGTGGCACATATTGCACTAGATATTTTATGTATTTTTATCTGATTTAATCTTCACAACAACCTTAAGAAAATTTACAAATGAGTACTCTGGCGTTTGGGGAAATTCTGCTGGTTGCCCAAGGTACACAACAAGCAGAAAAAAAGGGGGTTCAAAACCCCCTTTAACTAATTAATTAAACCCCTAAACAATTAACAAATCCCCATTTGTCTTTGTTTATACTAACCTAAATTTAAAAGAAAAAAACCATGAGACAACAATTGTAATTCCTAAACAAACCAATACACTGACACTATTTAGCAGAAAACCATAAATACTATTGGAATCACCTACTTTCAAAGAAATGACATTTCTTCATGTTCATTTGAATGCACTTCTTCCCCCTTATTTGGATTTTCTCCTAGAGAAAAGAAGTTTATACTCTGATATTTGAGTCCAACTCCAAAACCTATCCTGTTTTCAGGCTAGCTCTACTGTAAAGTCAGGGGCCACTTCTTCCCTTACTTCTCTTGCTTTCCACCAGAAGATCAATTATGTCAGTATGATGCAATCACAAATAATGATAACATATTGTGAGCATCTATTGAGTATTACATACCACACAGGACCTCATATGTATTATTCCACTAATGCCCATAACAAAATTGATTTGTACACAAAAAAAACTGAAGCTCAGAAGTTGAGGGACCTGTCCAAGGTCATTCAGCGACAAGTAGCAACACCAGAAATCCCCAGTCTGTGACACATAGCCCACAACACCCTTTACCTATATACTATATAATTCCATCGTAAAACCTCAACTCAACAGCCTCCAAGACCTTAAAAATCCTTAACTAGCCGAAACCGGTTTGGCTCAGTGGATAGAGCCTCGGCCTGAGGACTGAAAGGTCCCAGGTTCGATTCTGGTCAAGGGCATGTACCTGGGTTGCGGGCACATCCCCAGTAGGAGATGTGCAGGAGGCAGCTGATCGATGTTTCTCTCTCATCGATGTTTCTGGCTCTCTATCTCTCTCCCTTCCTCTCTGTAAAAAATCAATAAAATATATTTTTTAAAAAAAATCCTTAACTAATGAGATCGATTTCACTGATTTTTGATTGTGCAAACACAACAGCAAGAAAATATATGGATAACAAAGGTTCATTTTTCTGTAATGCTACTTGGAATAAATGTCTTGGGCTTAAATCATAATCACTTTAAATCTCTTTATCTCCTTTTACAGTATTCCAGAATGAGATAGGCTATTCAGAATCAAGACTTTCCATCAATACAATAATCAGTTATGTTTACTGCACTGTACTGTTTCCGAAAGGAAGTAAAATCTACTAGATCTTAGAAGGCATTTTAACAAGAGCCAGAATCAAAAGGAGTTTCACATCACTAAATCTCAGGAAGCTAGCTAGAAAATCCAATTAACTATACTGCCCCATTTGACAGCACTGTAGTTCATCTAAATTTTACTGATTGTCGATCAAAACCTTGAAATTATTTAAACATAAGGAATTTTTATATTAATGTCCTTGGTTTCTTACTGAGATTCAATTGCAATGAATTATTTAACAAAAAAACTGGAAGGGCTCCAACAGAGTCATTAGCATTAGTAAATATACAGTTAATGTGTTTTAGAACAGGGCTTAATGGACTGCAGACCGCCTCCGTGATGGTCCGGGTGGGGGGCTGACACATCCTCCTTAATAATGAGCACCAGCTCCACACCTTGTCCCCTTCACTCTTCTTACTTCCAAGCTTCATTTGAATGTACAGACTCTTCATAGGCATCCCTAGCTGTAAAAGTGAAACTGCAAATAGCCAATGCATGTAATGCATAAAACCGGGACTAAATACTGGGTTCACACAGTAACTTTACAGTCATCTTGGGAAAGATTTGGTACCCCCATGTGAAATTTTAAGTTAAAGGAAAACTAAATGTTGGCCCATGTTTTGTTTTACTGGGAGAAAGTTTACATGTTTTCCAATGCACTTATATCATGATTTTTTAAATCAGTGGATAGAAGGATGACAACAATACTCATGTGCACTCCAGGTTTTTATTTTGAAGAAACGCTTGCTTAATTCCCATTAACACTTTCATTAACGGGGATGACACGTTAAAAAAAAAAGTGAAACGAAGGCTAGAAGTCTTCTTAGGATTTTTAGTGCTAGCATGATTTTCTTGCTGAAAGCAGTTAGCTGTCTAAATGAAAGTTATGTTAGGTGCCAGCCACTGTGTGAAGGTTTAAAGGGGTTTTCTATGGCCAACCCTAGAAATCTAGCAAACCCATTCCACGTGATACTGTTGTCACCCAGCTACAGTCTGTCGCATGAATTTATTCTTAAACGTTCAAACATTTCTCGGTCGGTTTTTATTTGTCGGTTGGTTGGCTGGTTTAAAAGACAATACTAGCCCTGGAGCTCTAACACATGGAAGAAGTTCTGGAGACATTCCTGAATGTCCTGGCAAGTTCACAGCGCGCATTTCCCTGCAGCGATGGGAAAATTCAGAGACCTCGGGACGGAACACCCAAATTTCGCTTTCGAGGACCTGAGTCCGGAACAAAAGGTCCCCAGGTACCTGTCCCACTTCCCTTTAGGTTCGCTGTGTTAAACAATGCCAGGGCACAACGCAACGTCTCACCAATTTCCAAAGCCCGATTATTGACTAAACACCCCAAACCAACACCGCCTGCGCGCACAAAATAACAACTGACCCAGGCAGCCGCCCAGTCCCCCAGCAGCGGGGGCAGGGGCGTCCCCTCGCCGGTCCCCCCGCGGGCGCGAAAGCCCGAGCGGTAGCAGCGAGGACGGGAAACCCAATTTGTAGGCTTACAATAACCCACAAATGAAACCCCAGACCCTGAAGGAAAGGGGTGTCGCCAGCCTCCCCCAGGTCCCGGACGGCGTTCCCTCCATCATTGGCGCGGAGCTCAGCGCACCCCACGGGAGCCAGGGCTGCCGAGGCAGCGCCGGTGCCAGGAGCGCGGGGCAGAAGGAGCGGACGCCGGGGGCGCCGGGCCAAGCGCCCGGGCAGCGCGCCACTCACCGATGCGACTGAAACTCTCCGACAAAGTTCTCCGCAACTTCTTCATCTTGCCGATCTTCTCGGCCGGCTGTGCTTCAATGAGGTCGCACATCTGGGCGACGCCGGGCCACGGCAACTTCCCCAAACTGGTCCAGAGCGGAGCGCAGACAACGGCGAGAGCGCGGCGCGGGGAAGGCGGCGCCTCCGCCTCCGCCTCCGCCTCCTCCTCCGCCCGGGAGGCGACGCGCAGGGCTCGGGCAGCGAGCCGCGGGCTCCGCTCAGGCCTGGCCGCCGCTGGGCGGGCGGGGGCCTCCTACGTGGTGCCGGGGGCGGCCACGATCGCCGCGGCCGTGGTGGCTCCGCGCCGCGTCGCCGCCGCCCGGCTCATTTTCCCTCCTTTGTAACCCGGCGCGGCGGGCAGGGGGGCGGCGCCGCCGGAGCGGGGGCGGGGGCGGACCGGGCACCAGGTGCGGGAGCCGGGGTCGCCAAGGGCGCGGGGCGAGGGCGGAGAGAAGTTCTCAGCCCCGAGTTCCGGGCGCTCGGGGGTAAGGAACCGCGGCGGGGCACCGCTGCCCGCCCCGCCCTCGCCGCCCCTCCCGCCGCCGCTGCCCCGCCTTCCCCTCGGCGATGGCCCCCCAGGCGCGGGACCCCGGCGCGACCTCGGCTCCCCGCTCGCCCGCGTCGTCGGCGGCCCTCCCCACCCCGCTGGCGCCCCCGCGGCGCCCCCTCCTGGCCGCCCCGCGCTCCTCTCCCGGCCCTGCCGCCCCGCCCGCCCGCGCGCGGGAGACCCGGGCCCGGGGAGGGCCGAGAACCCGCAGGGCTGGGAGCGGGCGACGCCTGGGGACCCCCGTCTCGGGCCGTGGACAGGCCCCTGAAAGGAAAGGATTGAGCCTAGATCTTTTATCCAAGTGGTTTTCTCTCTGCCACGACCCCGTGTGACCAGAGCGCGGAGCTGGGGGGTCAGGGGGAGGGCCGCCGCCGCAGTCTCCGGGTCAGGGTGGGGGAAAGGCCTCGGGGACACCCTCAGGCTTCGCGGTGACTTTTACTATGATCATTTGGCCGAGGAAGCTGTGAGGGGAAAGATGCAGAGGGAAAGGTGTGCTGGTTGAGAGACCAGAGCAGAAGCAGGAGCTCCAACTCGAACCCCGCCAAGCAGGGCTAGGGCTCTGTTTCCTTCATCCCCACGACACGCTGAGCGACAGAGGGGATGGAGATGTGATTTCTGATGTGAATACCCAGTTCTGCAGTAAATAGCAAACAGAAGTCGTTAGTCTGTTTCCCACGTTCAGAATACACGTCTAAATTGGAAGACTGAGAAGCCAAGGAGATTCTGACCTCCTCTTCCCCCACCTCGAAAAATAAATAAATAACTTTAAAAGGGGGGCGGGAGGTGCTTTAGTGCCTTTATAAAATCCCAGAACAAACAGTTCAGGCAGCAAACACACATCATCTTCATTCCACTCAAAGGAGTGCTCCAAATGTCAGTCTCCCCGGGGAGAGCAGAGGAAGATGGGGGAGGGCGGGCCTGAGTGTGTTGATTCGGGGCCAGCAAACTCCGTATGAATAGAAATGTAGTAATCTTGAGTCATCTGGCTGCGTAATAAGCGCTTGTGAGCGTGTGACAATGCAGTTTGGTTTAAAGGAAGTTTTGGGGAGTTTGTGTTTTGTTCATAGATTTTTATCTTAAAAACTAGCCCCCTGCCTTCCTCATATTGTGAGGCAGAACACTTAGATTTCTTAGGCTCTGCTCTGAGCACATGATAGGGTCCTGATAGACTGCAGCTGAGTATTTTTTTTTAATCCAGGAAGTCAAGCCAAGTGGGGAGCACAGGAGGGTGGGGGATCGTCAGGAAGTCCATATGCGTTAAAATGCAGGGATGTTGTTTACCTGTGACCATATCCAGATACTACAGATAGCAGTAAGTGTGATCTCAGACAGAAAAAAAGTTTCACTTTTACCACTTCCTCAGGTTAGTCAGGGAGAAAGTTAGCAGCTCTGAATGCAGACGAAAGCAATCAAATTACTGATGGGTTCTAAGAGTGGTCAAAGAGAAAGAAATAGTCGTTCATTTAATAAACTCTACTGTCTGTGGCTGTTTTATTTACTCTGTTAATAGCTGTTTATATGTATATTTTCTCTGTGTTATCACCCCAGTATTTAGTATTTATGACTTTTTAAAAGGTCAACTTCTGCTTAAATCAATTATGGTATATGCATACAAAGGTAAACATTTTTTACACTTGATCTTAGCCAAAGGCCAAGAAGGGATAGGTTAACATTTTTTAAATGAGATAGATCAATATATATGGATGTATAAATATATCTAGAGTAAGTGAAAAATCATTTATCATTAACCCATTTGTGGGGAATATGAATATTTATATGTATATATGTGTGTGTGTGTGTGTGTATATATATATATATATACCAGCATATATATTTCTGTATGCATAGAAAATTCCTGGGCGGGGGGGGGGGGGGGGGGGGCGGGGGGGGGGGGTGGCAGAAAACTGTTAAGTGTGCATATCCAGAATAGAAAGAATGTTTCCTTTGCACTTTAACCTTCCAGTATAATTTGAATGTTTGACTCAAATAATGGATTGCTTTTATAATAATAAAAATACTAATTTAAGACATTAAAAATATTTACTTCATTTTTACCTTCCCTACACCAAAACTTCAGCTCTCCCACCTCCAAAACAACTTCCCTACGCCAAAACTTCAGCTCTCCCACCTCCAAAACCAAATTACAACAGTACACCTGGCAGGAGAAAGAGTTGGTAGGTAGTAATGGGCCAAATAAACCTTGGCAATTATGAATAACCAACCAACTTTCCATGATATGCTTATCTGCTGCCTTGGTTAGTTATATATTAAAATGGCTCATTTTGCAAGAAAGTGTAATAACAAAGAAGAAAAATTTTAAGTGGATGTTTTTAAGATATGTACACTTACATTATAGGAGTCAACTCGTTATACAGTTACTTGTTTCACATTTGCCTTCATCTTAGATTGCAATGTCCCTGAGGACAGGGATGCTATGATACAAAAGATACAATGCCTGTTTCATAGTGGATGTAAAGTAAGTGTCTGTCAGATGAATGTAGAATGCAGTGCTGCAACTGAGAAGGGATGTGTTGTCCTCAGAAACGACAAGGACTATCCAGCATCTGGGTAGCATGTGTATCTTCAGTGGGAGGATGGATCAGTGCCAGTTCCCCAGCTGAACCTCTGCTTCACAAGGTTAGAGATCTGGCTGGCCTGAATTAAAGGTGCAGTGTCTGCAAACAAACAGATAAGTTTACCTAGGGACTAACTCAGCATGGAATGACCTTAATCAAATTCATCACTTAAAGCATGCAATGTATTAATTAGGCCTGGAGTAGTAACAACCGTGGCTGGAGACACAGGATTCATGAGTTGTAGTCCCTACTCCATCACTAAGTGTTGTGTGGCCCTAGACAAGTAAGTGACTTACCCACTTCTTATTTTTAAAATGAGGGGCTTGAACTAGATGACCAGTCATAAATGCAAAAGTCTGGTTCTAAGTTGAATGGTTAAATTTCTCCTCTCCTAGCTTATATACATTAGTGATATATACATTATTGAAGAGTAATTAATACACAAATGAGAGAGACAAGAAATTATGTGAATGTTAAGATACATTTCTAGTCATGTTATACATAAATTATGCCTTTATTATGTAAATGGATCTTGTCCATATAAGAAAAATGACAGGCTAATATGCTAACAGTAAATTTTAAGGGAATGAATCCTAATCCAAATAAGATGAAATATAGAGGAGATTTTTTTTTTATTTTACTTATTGATTTTAAAGAGAGTGAGAAAGTGGGAGAGAGAGAAAAAGAGAGAAACATAGATTTGTGGTTTTACTTATTTATGCTTTCACTGGCTGATTCTTCTATGTGCCCTAACTGGGTATCGAATGTACAACGTTGGTGTATCAGGATGATGCTCTAACCAACTGAGCTACCCGGCCAGGGCTAGAGAGGATTTGATTAGAATCTAAAGTATCAGCAAATGCAGAAGCAGATTTATTGACCTGAAACAACATGAAAAGATATTATCAGATAAAAAAGAAATCCATAAAACAAGAATAACAAGGATGTGGATAATAGAGTTGTAAAATAAAGTTAGAGAAAACATTTATTTATTAATGTAACTTGTCAGAATTTAGCCAAAGCATAGTTTTATTTTAATTATTATTTTTTTTTATTTATTTATTGATTTGAGAGAAAGAGAAACATCAATTCGTTGTTCCACTTACTTATGCATTCATTGGTTGCTTCTCGTATATGCTCTAGCTGGGGAATGAACACACAAAGTCTTGGAATATTGGGACAAGGTTCTAACCAAATGAGTTACCAGGCCAGGGCCAAAGCACAGATAGTTAAAGACATATAATCAGGTGTCATTGTTAAGGTAGTGGAAATTTACATGATTAAATATCCTCTTAGAACTCTAAATAGTCACCCTAGTTAATTATTCTTAGCATCAATTAGCCTCCCTTTTTGAACATATCCAAGAACTGAAGTAGCACAAGGATAAGCCCTATACCCAGTTTTCAAGTGAGTCATCAGTGAAACTGTTACAAGAAAACTAAAACTCCTGTCACCAACTTTCATGTTCCAACTGTGGGATAATGTACAGGCTTAAGCATCCCTCCTCCTCCTCCTCCTCCTTCTTACTTTTTTAACAAAGAGCAAATTAAAATTAAAAGGGGAGGGAAATGGAGGGTTGCAGAAACCACTGTAAATCATTGTATTCACACTCAGATTAATGCAGTCTCTCCCTCTCATTCCCATCAGCCATCCATTGCCAACTCACTCCTAATTTGAATCCTTTTCACATTTGTAAAAATCACTCCCTGGTAACACAAACCTCCAGGCTTGTTCAGGAATAAGGCCTTATATTTGTCTGTTTTGTAGGTGATTCTCTTTTTTATTATATATTTCAAGAGACCTAGGGAGCTAAGTAAATTGAAGTACTAGCAAATGACTGTAGGAAAAGCAAAGCTGTTGAACATCAAAACGAATTCAATCGTAAATTAGCTCAGAATAGTTTTGAAGAAAATAAACCACCCAGGTGGAAGTGTGCATTGAGATACTGATAAAGTCTGCTCCCCTATTAAACCATGCATAAATATCACAGTGGCATCTTATTCCCGTTTTTTCATGGTTATGTAATTTATACAATAGAAGTTTACATAAGAAAATACCACCATTTCTAAGTAACACACACTATGTTACCCAAAGAAATGTGCTTAGAGATGCCCCAAGATCGGCACAGTTTCCAGTTCTAGATTGAGACACACTTTGGTTACCAAAGTCTTTTCCTTTAAAACATATTTCTGGTCCTGGTGGGTGCGGTGCAGTTGACTGGGCATGGTCCCATGCACCAAAAGATTGCCAGTTCCATTCTGATCAGGGCACATGCCCAGATTGGGGGTTCAGTCCCCAGTAGGGAGCATACAGGAGGCAGTGGACCAATGTCTTTCTCTCACATCGATGTTTCTCTCTCTCTCTCTCTCTCTCTCTCCTCCTTTCCCTCTCCCTTCCTCTCTCTAAATATCAATTAAAAATTTAAAAAAGACATTCCTGTAGCATGGTGTGTGGCACTTTTCTTTCTTTTGCTCTAGGTTGGGAATACTTATGGCTCTCCTTATTGTATAGATAGGAACTATTCTGAAGCAGAGAGAATTCAAGGAACTGGCCAACTCAAACAGGTTAATAAGTGGATCAAAACTCCTAAAGTCCAGCACTGTATTTTGCTTTTTCCTACATTATGAAATGAAAATGGTGGTATTGAAAATGCACAATTGACTCTGAAAAGAGGCTCCTTTCGACTCTAGCTGGTGTTTGTAAATGAACTAACATTCTACAGCTGTCACTTTCGAACCATTTGTCGTAAACATCAGTAATGGTTTAATAACATGCAGTTTGGTCATAACTGCCATTTCATCCAGTATTCCTCACCTATGAGGATGAGTCAAATCAAAATTACTTGGTGTTTTAGTCGGCTTGGCTCACTATAACTGAACACCATGGACTGAGTGGCTTGTAAATAACAGAAACATTTCTCACAGTTCTGGAGGCTGGAAGTCCAAGATCCGGTGCCAGCATGGTTGAGTTTTGGTGAGAACCCTCTTCCGGGTTGTGGATTGTCAACTTCTGACCAAGTCCTCACATGGCAGAAGGGGTGAGGGGGCACTAATCCCATTCATGACAACTTTACCTTTCTAATCTAATCATCTCCCAAAGACCCTTCAAATACCATCACACTGGGGGTCAGGTTTCAATGTATGACTTGCGGGGGGGGGGGGGGGGGGGGTGGAATAAATATTCAGTATACAGCACTTGGGGAGCATTTTCAAAGGACTACTCTCGAACTTCCTAGGCAGGAACTGGAGGGGCAGAGGAGGAAGGGGCACATATAGATTGAATAAGCTTCTGGGAACCCTGGCTGGTATAGTTCAGTGGTTAGAGCTTGGACCTGCTCACCAAAAAAGGCCTGGGATTCAATTCCTGGGCAAGGGCATGTACCTGGGCTGCAGGTTCCAGCCCTGCCCTGGTTGGGGTGTGTGCGGGAGGCAACCAATCGTTGTGTCTCTCTCACATCGATGTTTCTCTGTCTCCCCCTCCCTTCCATTCTCTCTAAAAATTATGGAAAATATCCTCGGGTGAGGATTAACAAACAAGTAAATCAAATAAATAAAATAAAAAGCTGGAAAAATCTCTCAGGAAGTAAAATGAGAAGATGAAAAGAGAAAAGGTAAAAAGATGAGGAAGTTACTGTCTAGTCCAGAAAGTTCAATATGGGAGTTCCAGGAAGAGAGAACAGCAAAAATGGAGAGGAAAAATTATCAAAGAAAACAATTCAAGAAAATTCCCTGGAATGAAAGAACGTGACTTTCCAAATTGAAAGAGCCTATTGAGCTCCCAAGACAATGGATGAAAATAAATCCACACCGAGGCACATCTTATTATTTATTAATTATTGCATGGTTTGTATTATAACTGTGAACCTACTTTTGCTCACCCCATATTCTAAAAACTTTCAAGAAAGAAAAATAGGATTCTAAAAAGAATCAAGTATCAGAATAGCCTCGGACTTCTTGATGCCAGAAAGTAGCAAAAGGAAGTGATTTTTTTTTCCTTCCATGATTTCTAATGTAGCGTTTCCCTGCCAAGTTATTAAGTGGGAAGGTAGTATATAGATCTTTCAGACGTGCGAGGTCAAAAACATTACCGCAAAGGTCCATTTCTCAGGAAGCTATCAGAGGATTTGTTTAACCAAAATAAGAAAAGAGAAAATGAAATCCAGGATATAAGGTTCTGATACATGGGAAAGGTAGGCGGATGGTGAAAGGAAAATCTAAGGCCGCAGCTCTGAAGGAACCTAAAGGTCAAACAATCAGTGACCTGGAGCAGGGCAGAGGCCCTGGGAGAAGAAGCATCAAGAAAATAGCCGAAACCGGTTTGGCTCAGTGGATAGAGCGTCGGCCTGCAGACTGAAAAGTCCCAGGTTCGATTCCGGTCAAGGGCATGTACCTGGGTTGCGGACACATCCCCAGTGGGAGATGTGCAGGAGGCAGCTGATCGATGTTTCTCTCTCATCGATGTTTCTGACTCTCTATCTCACTCCCTTCCTCTCTGTAAAAAATCAATAAAATATATTTTAAAAAATAAATAAAAATAAAATAGCCTGGGTACAATGACTAGTATTTAAGGCATTTTGAGGGAAATTAGTAAAATTTGGGGTGGGACCACTTTGGAGATGTATTAATGATAAGTATGTAGAGACTACATAGATCAGTCTGCCAAGCGGTGTCATGATTGCCCACTCAGGAATTTATTGGCTATCTAGACACGTGACACAATACACTCACGGTGAATCTAAATAAAGTATTTTTAGTACTAACACTAAGCTGGGGTTCCCAGCAGAAAAGGGGCTCATTCAGCGGTCAGATGAGAAATAAGCAAAGGGATACAGGTGGTTTGGCTTTTTAAAAAATATATCTGTATTCATTTTAGAGAAGAAGGGAGAGGGAGAGATCGAAGCATCAATGATGAGAGAATCATTCATTGATCAGCTACCTCCTGCACAATCAAGCTCGAAACCCGGGCATGTGCCCTGACTGGGAATCAAACCATGACCTCCTTCCTGGTTCATACCATAGGTCGATGCTCAACCACTGAGCCGGGTGGTTTGGGGCTTTTTTGTGGTTAAATGGTCGAGTCAGAATAGTGGGGAATTCCCTTGGCATGGGCTAGTCTGCATTATTTGAAATTCCCATCAGCTGTTGTAATTAAGAATTACACAGGAATTCTTAACTTAGTTGCCCAGATGTGGAGCAGATAGGAAAAAAAAAAAGTGGAAATTGAAAGCTGACAACAGTCAAACATAAAAAATGGAGTCAAGCCTCTTTGTTACAAAATCCAAGTTACAGGGGGAAAAGACAATTATTAACTCAAGAAAAAAAAAGTTGTATAGGAAAAAGTATGTATTAATAGGATAGAATACTTTATGGCCCATGTATGCATAACATTTACAAAGTCAAATCAAATCAGTATATAATGAAGTCACTGTCATGTTGAAAAGACAAAGAAGGTGTTTGCGTATGTGGTGGACATCATAGGATTTGTTGAAAATGAGCTAAATTTTCACCTCCTAGAGTTGGAAGTCATAGAATTTATTTTTAAAATAGCAATGCGAATGTTCTTTTGAGACATGGATAATTCCAAAGGAACTGGATAAAATAGTGGATAGTGGTTGCCTCTGGGAAGGCAAAGCATAAGAAATGGTGGGCAGTGATATGGGAGAGGGTACACTGGAGGACTGCTGTTTCATTTGTTTGTTAACAAAACATATATTTTTATTGATTTCAGAGAGGAAGGAAGAGAGAGAAAGAGATAGAAACATCAATGATGAGAGAGAATCATTGGTCCGCTTGCCTCCTGCACACCCCACATTGGGGATCGAGCCTACAACCCAGGCATGTGCCCTGGCCAGGAATCGAACCGTGACCTCCTGGTACATAGGTCAATGCTCAACCACTGAGCCATGCCAGCAGGACCATAGCACTCATTTTAATCTCTGTTTAACTAAAGGTAATAATAGAACATTCTTTTCACTTATGACTTTATTGTTGAAAGTATTACATATGTCTCCCTTTTTTCCCCATTGACCCCTTCTAGCCTGCCCCTGGCCACCTAGAACATTTTCTTGAGTGCTTCTTATGAGCCAGACACTATATGAGGTACTGTAACTGGAACCCAACTCTGGCTGCCTGCCATCACAAAAAACCAAACCCTTGAGACAGCTGCTGGTGAAAAAGGAAAAAGGTTTCTATCAAGTGCCGGTCACCTGAGGAAATGGGGGACTCTTGTCACAAAGCCGATCTTAACATCTCCGTACAGGCAGAGGTTTCTATAAGGAGGGAGAAGGAAAGCAGAACAGAGAGATCAAGGGAAGGGGGTTGAAAAGTTCTCTACATGCAGGCCAGCATGGTCCATTCTGATAATGATCTTGAAACCGGTCAAGTGATGGTCTGGTGTGCATCATCCTGGTCTTTGTCATCCTGCTTCTGTGGTGGGAGGTCAGCAAGTCTCCTGGACCTGGGATGACTTAACGGTTGGGATCTGTATCTTCTGACGTTAGTTCCTAGGATTCTTATATAAACATGCTGTTTATCTACAAGCTACATATTAGTCACAATAAGCATTTACAGAAACAATGTCAAAAGAAGGTGGGGTGGGTTACAATTCCTCGTTACAGTACTTTACATACTTTATCTCATTTAATCTCCAAAGCAACATTATTTCTATGAAATAGATGCTATTATTATTTTTTTTAATGTTTTTATTGATTTCAGAGAGGAAGGAAGAGGGAGAGAGAGAAAAATATCAATGATGAGAGAATCACTGATTGGCTGCCTCCTATAGGCCCCCTACTGGGGATCAAGCCCAAAACCCTGGCATGTGCCCTTGACTGGAATCAAACCTGGGACCCTTCAGTCTGTAGGCTGACGCTCTATCCACTGAGCCAAACCGTCTAGGGCTAGATGCTATTATTAATAACCCTCTCATTTTCCAGATAAGGAACCTGAAGTTTAAAGAAGTTAAGCAATTACTCAGACGAATAAAGATAGTAAGCAGATAGGCTGACATTTGATCTCAAAGAGTCTGACTCCAGAGTATACACTCTAAACACTGCACTATACATTCTAAACAATGTGCCAAAAATAACACTTTTCACTCATCCATTCAGCAAACCTGCTGTGTGCCAGGCACTAGTCCCGGTGCTGGTGATCCAACAGTGTTCAAAGCAACACCCCTCACCTCAAAGAACTTACTTTCTAGTGTAGGAGACAGACGACAAACAAAGTTTAATATGCATGCACATTTTCTTTTTATTGTAAGGGAGAGCATGAATGCAGTCCCCCACTACCACAAATTATGCAGTCGAGTTACCCACATTTGGGGAAATCGCAGGGGTCAGCGCATCTGGAGTACAGTGGAAAGCCTCTCCTGGGAAAACCACCTTTGTGATCATATCTCCCCTGCCAGGTAAGTATGTATGTACCATTTTCTGTGCCTACTGTAATGAACACTAAGAAAGCAGGTAAGTAGCTGGAGACTGACTAGAGAGGAGAGCTATTTTAGATCAAAGGCCTTCCTGAGATGAGTTTCAGCAAATACCTGAATGAACTCCGGGATGGAGCCATGAGAAAATGCATTCCAGGCCTGAGGAGGAGGAAGTGCCAGGATCCTGAGGTAAGGGTGGGAGTGGGGGTGGGTGCAGAGGAGGGGAAATTGGTAGGCCATAAAGTTGGCAAGGGAGGCAGGGCTATAACAGGTTCAGCCTCATAGGTAAGAGCTTTAGCTGTTGTTCAAGGAGTGAGGGGAAGTCTTGGGAGGATTTTGAACAGGAAAATGACAAATTGTGACTCACATTATATTACCTTGCAATAGAGCCTGGGCTTTGGATCCTGGGGCCACGCATCATCTTTCCAGTATTCTCTAAAGTGGAGATGCCATGTGGCTCCTGAGCACTTGAAATGTGCTGTCCACACTGAGATGTGCTCTAAGTGTTAAATGCACAACGGATTTCAAAGACTTAGTACCGACAAAAGAATGCAATATATCTCATGAACAAGTTTTTATATCTACTTACTGTACGTTGACATGATAATACTTTAGATATCCAGGGTTAGATCAATATAACATCCAAATTAATTTTACCTGTTTCTTTTTACTTTTTTAAATGTAGGTACTAGAAAATTTTAAATTACATACGTGGCCGTGTCATATTTCCATGGAACAGCATTGGTCAAGACAACAGCTCTCAGCTTCCCAACGCTGTGTAGACAAATGAAGTAACTTGCATAGGGCTCTCTGAGTTTTCATAAGGAAACACATTGTGTAACATCAAGATAAATTATTGAGGGTAATAGTCAGCCAAAAAATGTACTGTTCCTTATAGGCCAAAGGTAATGTTACCAACTTGGTCATGGCTTTGTGTTGTTTTCCCAACAGTGGTAATGAAATTGCACAATCATGTGTAATATCTCTCTCCCCACCCATTCCATCCCCATCTGTGCTCCCTTATGACCAAAACAGCATATTTTTGAAATACCTGGCCCAGGTGAAGAATGTAGTTCTCTAGCCAGGGAATATTTTCTCTGTGCAAAGTACTCAGTCCTACATACGTTGGAACCTCAGCCTATTTAACAAGAAATTCTAATTATCTGGTTTACTCAACCAAGCAGATTTCAAATGTCAGTAATTATATCTATAATTATAGAATACTGTCGGTTCTTTTATATTTAATTCTAAATATGGTTGATTAGAATGTACTTACAGTAAAAAAATTTTGCACACATGTCCTAACCAAGAAAGTTGTTTGTTTGTGTGTGTGTGTGTGTGTGTGTGTGTGTGTGAATTTATGTCTATGGACAGCCCCACAGTGTTACAAATAAAATCAAATTTTGATTTACATATGACAGCATTAAAATATTAGAAGCGTCACATGATCTCACTCATTTGTGGAATATAATGAACAACATAAACTGATGAACAAAAATAGATCCAGAGACATAGAAACCTTGAACAGACCATCAAACCTCAGATGGAAAGCAGTGGGGGGAGGGGGGGGGGTGGTAAGAGATCAACTAAATGACTTGTATGCATACATATGAACATAACCAATGGGCACAGACAGTAGGGGGATGAGGGCATGTGCTGGGAGGAGGGGGGGTAGGAGCAGGTGAGGAGAGGTTAATGGGGGAAAAGTAGACATATGTAATACTTTCAACAATAAAGCATTTAAATTTTTTTAAAAAAGAGAAGTGTCAGATAGAACCTCCCTCATCTCTTTTGCCTACTCACTTCTCTCATCTCCTTTTTCTCTCCTGTTAAGTACATGAACAGGCCTGTGCTCTCCATTTTCAGTCTCAACACTATGCTCTGGATTCAGTCTCCTTCTCAAGTACTTCATTGCTTTGCTTAGCCCTTTTCTTCTTCATGCCACTATCTTGTACCCTACTGGATCATCTCCAATAATAAACAAACAGCCTTTAAATCTCCCATCTTTAAACTCACACACACACACACACACACACACACACACACGTCCCTCCCTTGGCCCCACATTTTCTTCTCTTTATAGCTTCTCTACTCCCCTTCACAGCAAAATCTTTCAGAAAGGTTGCCTATAACTCTGTTTCCATTAGCTTTCCTTCCCCCAGTGAAATTGCTCTTGTCAAGGGCAAGGTAAGACCTCTAGGAAGCCAAATGCAGAAAGCGTCTCTGTCTCCCTCTCCTAGTGCTCTGGTGGTACATGTAGTACAGTTGACCCCGCCCTCCTTGAAATACTCTTCCCTTGACTTCCATCATGCTATACTCCGGTTTTCCACCTACCCACCTGGCTACTCACTCTCAGTCTTCTCTCTCGCACACTTGTTCCTATCACACTTGTAAATGTTGGGGACCATCTGATTCCTTGGCCTCTTCTCTTTATCTACTCTCTCCCTAGGTGCTCTCAGTCACTCCCATGGCTTGAAATGCCATCTATTGTTGATAATCTCCAAATGTATATTCCAAATGCAAATTCCAGATTCATATATTCATATAGTTGAATATCAACTATGTACTAGTATCTCAAACATGTCTACAAATAAAATATTGATGTATTCTTTCCATACTACTACTACTACTAATAATAAGACAAAGAAGGGGAGAAAATAGGAAAAGAAAGAAAAAAAGAAGAGAGGAAGGGAATACTGTTTTTTGTTCTAACCAACAATCGAATGTTCCTTACTTCCCATATTTAATAATATTTATTCCATCAGCAATCTGTCTAGCCTTCTGTTTATCTCCGTTGCTGCTGCTCTAGTTCAGGGCACCATTATCTCTCAGCTGGACTACAGCTACATGCTCCCAATGACCTCCCTGCCTCTGTCCTTGTACCTGCCCAGTTCATTTTCAAAACAGTCATCTTTTAAAATCACAAATCAGTTCATGTCACTTTTCTGTTTAAACTCTTCAATGGTTTGGCAACTTCCCATTGCACTTGGAATAAAACCCAAACACCTGACCATCCATCACAGATCTTCATGGTTCAGCCCTTGCCTAAATCTCCAGCTTCATATCGTGCCACCTGCCCTCCATCCCCACTCTTCCCCATCTTGGGGCCTTTGTACTTGCTGATCTTTCTTTAAAAAAACAACAACAACAACAACTGTGTGTGTGTGTGTGTGTGTGTGTATTGATTTCAGAGAGAAAGGGAGAGAAAGAGAGAAACATCAATGATGAGAGAATCTTTGATTGGCTGCCTCCTGCAGGCCCCACACTGGGAATCAAACTGCAACCTCCTGGTTCATAGGTCAATGCTCAACCACTGAGCCACACCCACCGGGCTGTATTGCTGATCTTTCTATCTGGAATGCTGCTGGACTCCAACCTCCTCCCTTCATTTGAATGCCAGGCTTCTATTCATCCTTCAAATCTCAATTTAAATGTCATCTCACAGAGCCTTTCCCAACTACCTCTTTTAAAACAACCTCACCCATTTATTCTTTTACAAGGCTTTGTCTGTTTCTTTCCTAGTATTTGCCCCAATTCTAAATACGTATTTTTGTATATTTGCTTTCTTGACTCTCAGCCCCTGCCCCTCATTCATCTCATTCTAGATAAGAGGACTGACATGCTGTTGGAGATAAGACACTGGGTGCTTTTGCCATGGCCCTCCTCCCTTCTCGTAGAAGCTAGCCTGTGTGCTGAGTGTGTATCTGTCTGCATGCGCTTGTGAGGAGCTTCATGAGAACAAGCCTGTGCTGGCGCAGCACTGCCTGGCTGAGCGCAAAGTCCTGTTCAGGACTGATGTATTAGGAAGTCACTGCGATGATACAGCTATGTCATGAGCACAGCAGCTCCATCAGTAAAGAATGCTGACATTTTGAGCCTACTGTCAGTGTCTTTGGAGATCAGATAAAAGAAAGAGAAGCGCTATATTTTGACCAATATTTCCTTCCTGAAATTAATGAAAATCTCTGGCTTTTCAATCTCCTTAAGCAATCATATTTTTTCTTTAAATGATGTACACATTAGTCCCGATATGTCAAAAAATAACTAACAAAATAAATGTAGAGATGTTCTGATTATAGTAGGAACTATATTAACTGTCACTTTTTATGTAGCAAGTAACAGGAAACTAATTCAGATTAACCAACAATAAGAAAAATTCATTGTTTCACATAACAGAATATTTGGGAATTTATCTGCCTCAGAGAGAAGTTGATCCTGGGTCAAGTGACTATGACTAGTTCTCAGTTTCTTTCTCTGCATTTCGTGGCTCTGCCAAGAACTCTGAGAAACTTAAGATGGAAAAAGAAATTGTACTACAAACAGTGTTGGATCTTTTTTTTTTTTTTTTTTTTTTTAAGAGTTCTCTGCCCTTGTGGTGGCAAGATAGCTGCCAGAGACTCCCGGAGCAACTTCACTCATGTCCAGCAGCAAAGAAAGCATCTCTGCCAGAAGCATCTGCCAATATATACATATATATATATATATATATATATATATATATATATATATATAAATTATGTTAACGTAAAAAAAAAACCATTGAAACCTGTAAATAATTTTTGTGAGTTTATTTGAGCCAAACTGTCGACATATGCCGGGAAGCAGAACCTCAACAAATTGAGATAATGCTCCGGAAAATGGTGGGGTTACATCTGCATTTATACATTTCAATCAAAGGAGGAACATAGGTGGGTTACATGAAATTCATTGGTGATAGATTAAGGAGGAGGGATAAGCAAAGCAGGGAAGCCCCTGGGATTGGATAAAAAGTAAAATGATGGACACATACTTAGATGGGTGCAGGAACAATTAACATGATGATGAAGGAATTTGTGGTATCTGTCCTGGGGCCCAGCACATTTGGTTGTGCCCCAGGGGCTCCAGATAAAGGGAAGTCACAAGTTACACAGACATTTCAAGGGTATGTTATCATAGATGCAAAAAGACAGATAGGCTCAGTTAAGGTAAAGGTTGACCTTGTCAGTGAAGATACTGGCCTAGGACGTAACTGCCCACCACAACTGCTTTTAGTTAAAGTTTAATTTCAGACCATCCTTTGTGGTTACTTTAGGTCTCCGAGTTTGCAAGACTGCCATGCAGGCCTCCCCTGAGCTTGTCAGGTCAACATGTGGCCCCTTTCGTCCACAATTATATGCTTTCTTTCTCTCTAGAAGCATGGGCAAAATCTCTTGGATTGAATTATGTGCTTGAACCAATCAATTCCTACAGTCAGTAATATGGAATGTACTGGACTAGGTCAAAAACCAGGTCTTAGCCCTGGCCAGGTCCCTCAGTTGGTTAATGTGATGTCCTGATATACCAAGGTTGCAGGTTCAATCCCTAGTCAGGCCACATACAAGAATCAACCAATGAACGCATAAATAAGTGGAACAACAAATTGATATCCCCCCCTTCCTCTCTCTCTAAAATTAATTAAAACAAAAACAAACAAAAAAACAGGCCTTACCTGCAGAATGGAAATGGGATCAAAGCCAAGTGACTGAGAATGAGCTGGTGATGTTACCGGCAGTGTTAGCGGTGAAACTGTACCTTGGTTTCTTGAGCTCAGTAAAGAAAGAATTCAGAGCCAAGAACTCAAATTATAAGAGAAAGTTTGTTTAGAAAGTTACAGTAGAAGTGAGGCAACTGGGCTTCTGAAACAAGCTACAGAAGCAAAAGAAGGGCACTTGGAACCTAGGAGAGAGGAAGACAAAGGTACTCCAGCTGGAGGGAACCGGGATGTTGAATGGAGGCAACCAATCAATGTCTGTGTAAGCCCAGGAGGCCTGGAAAACAGCAGCCTGATGTGCCGGCCCTCTGTACAGAATGAACCTCTGGTAATTTAAAATCCGCTCTCTATCTTTGAGAGTATTTTTTAATTTTCCTTCCTACTTCTTTTTCTTTCTTTCAGTTGAATTGATCAGGATACTTAAACATCGGTGCCCATATAGTTGTCTTATTTACAAGGCCCTAAGGGAACTTTCGGAAGAACTTAAAGTTTAAGAAAATATGCGCTCAAGATTGGTAGGAAAAAAGGCCCATTTCACAAAACAAATATTAAAGACTAGCCACAGCATTTACCAGCAGTGCCAGGGTACTAAAGTGCCAAATGAGCTATAAGAAAAACAAATGTTGGAGATAAGAAGAGTCCTGAACTGGGGGAGGAGGGGACGGGATCGAAAGTCTTAACAAGGGGTATAAATTGTTTCAGGGGATTCCTTGTCCAGATAAGCTTTAGTAAACTGGATTGACCCAAGAAAGCTCCTGTGATCAAAGCATCAGTCTATTTCTCCCTTCCTATCTCCTTTGAGCAATGCCTTTCTTTCATCACTGGATCATAGAAAGGCATAGCTCACACTCATCCCAAACCTCCTAAGGCAGCGGTTCTCAACCTGTGGGTCGAGACCCCTTTGGGGGTCGAACGACCCTTTCACAGGGGTCGCCTAAGACCATCGGAAAACACATATATAATTACATATTGTTTTTGTGATTAATCACTATGCTTTAATTATGTTCAATTGGTAACAATGAAAATACATCCTGCACATCAGATATTTACATTACGATTCATAACAGTAGCAAAATTACAGTTATGAAGTAGCAACGAAAATAATTTTATGGTTGGGGGTCACTACAACATGAGGAACTGTATTAATGGGTCATGGCATTAGGAAGGTTGAGAACCACTGTCCTAAGGCATTGCCTGGGGTGTGCTCAAGGAAGGGGAAGTGAGTGACTCTAGTGATACAGTAATTAGTCCTCCTGCAAATCAGATGGACTCCAATTCTCTGCTTCCCACAAAAGGGAAGGACACCTAATCAAGTCATCAGGTGAGAGGCCGCTAAAAATAATCTTGACACTAAGTAATCATGGGATTTTGGTATATAACTGAGAAGAATTCAAAGAATGGAGCCCTGTTGTTATAACAAGACTCCATCATGCCTATTTACTTATTTAAGTGAAGCCTTTCTCAGCCTATATCTGCCAAATCGTATATTCCGCATTGACGTTAACCCTGCTA
Organism: Myotis yumanensis; assembly: GCF_028538775.1. Lineage (NCBI taxonomy): Eukaryota > Metazoa > Chordata > Mammalia > Chiroptera > Vespertilionidae > Myotis > Myotis yumanensis. The sequence goes on along the minus strand of NW_027223760.1, from coordinate 45,600,209 downwards.
TATTCATCCCTGAATATATGAGGGGAAAAGGCTTTACCATTATGAACTGCAATTCCAATACAACTTTACATTTTATGTTTAGTAATTATTCATCAGTATTTATTAACATATGTATGTTGTTTTGAGGAATTGTGTGGAATTTCCTAACACTTTGAACCTATGGTTACAGAAAATTTAAAATTATCTCTATTTGTTTACATATTTCATTGCATAGGAAAGTATGTTGCTCATGAAATAAGTATTTTAAAGGATAAAATAAAAGTGGAATGGAAATATAATGTCAAGAAGAAAAAGGAACAAAAATTTTCCTAAAGGTAAACAAGAATTGACTTATGTATATTTTAAAAGTATGATGGGTATTAAATTACTATATTATTTAGAGTCTACTGGATAGATATCAAATAGTGATGTGCCAGTTTATTTTTAAATGTCATTATAATGTGTTGAGATAGATATATATATATATATATATATATATATATATATATATAAAGCATAACATGCTAATTAGACCAGATGTCCTTCCAGATGACCTTCTGGACGAAGCCAGGATTGCGAGGGAAGCCCAGGTCCCAGGTGCCAGAGGGAAGCCAGTGCTGGCACCTGGGGGAAGGAAGGCCTACTCTTGCACAATTTTCATGCATTGGGCCTCTAGTATATATATATATATATATATATATATATATATATATATATATATATATATATATTTCACTATATATATATATATATTTCACTATATATACATATATATATATATATATATATATATTAGCAACTCTTTTAACATGATAAAATTTTAGGCATCAATTTTAAAATGTGGTGAGGAATGTATTGCTTCTTAAAACATTTTAGGAGTACCTGAGTGAAAATGTCTGGAGACAATGAAAGGAGAAAATTACGTTAGACAAGAAAATGATCGAGATAGGAACAGGCCCACTGTTGAGACTGATTGTGCAATGAAATATGATGATCAAGGACCTGTCTGCTCGCATTTGCTCTTGTGTCTTTATCAAAGAGAAGGATCTAACTGAGAATGATTGAATGGACATTGGTAAAGGGAAAGAGAACTCAAGATGGAAAAAGAAATTGTAACAGTGTACCCTTCTCCCTGGAAAGCAACCAGAGGGTAGTAAGAATAGCAAGGGTTTGAGTCAGCCAGAAGTGACTCAGAATTCTGACTCTGCCAGTTATTATCTGTGTGACCATGGACAAGATGCTTAAAGCCCCTCATCTGTATCATGGGCATAAAGCAATTTACCAATGGGGTTAAGTTTCACAATGGATGTAAAGTGCTTCGCATAGAGTCAAACACGGTGAGACAAAAAATAAGGTGGTTTGGTGATTATTATGTAGCTGAGGGCCTTGGAGCAACTTATCCTCTTTGAGCTTTACTTTCCTATAACACAGGCATAATAACATCGACTTCCTGGGATTACTATGAGGATTAAATTGATAATGAACCTGAGAGCACTTATAACACAAAGAAGGCATTCAAAAAATATTAGTTCTTCCCCTCACCCCTTCTTTCTTCAGGTTCCTATTGATTTCAACAATTCTATGGTACCCCTGATGAGACATGATGAAAAAGAGTCTAATTTCAAACACCCATTTATAGAATAGTACATTACTTTTATTGTGTTACTAGTAAAAAACTAAATCTGAAATGATGCTTTTTCTCGCTGAGAAAAGAGTCCAGGGTCTCATATTACAAATGACTCCATCCTTGTGGAGATGGCGTTTTCGCTTTACTAGCAAATCTCATTAACGACAAAGTTATTTTCATGAAATTGTGGGAGACAAATATGTTGCTGATCTAAGACCATGTAATCAATTCTCTCACAAAGAGAACTTCCTCAGAAAGAAAAAAGTTCCTCCTAAGCATTTCCTTTTCTTATGAATGAAAAGATACAGCACTTATTAATCTGTGGGAATAAATGCTACTGATTGATGTGATTCACTTATTCTCCATGACACCGACTATGCCTTCGCTTTGTAACGTTATGTAAAACAAAGCCTGGTTTAAGATGAGCTAGGACGCTGGGGAGGGAGTTAGGGAACGGAGTTTTATTGAACAGGTAGGGGATGTGTCTAAAGCCCCACTTTAATCTGTGGGATAATATCCATTTGGCTCTGTTCAGAACTAGGCTGCCACATGGCTGCGGCCTATACAGGAGGCCCTAAACAGTCAAAATGCAGAAGAAGGCCCTTATCAGCCAGGATCCCAGCAAGAAACAAATGGCACACTCCAAGGGAGTGAAAGAGGTATTGCTGAAGCTGGATAATGTGTACATGGGCATCTGTTATATAGTCTCTATTTGTCTATATCATCAGGGAGACACAAATTAAAACAACAATTAGATACCACGACACATTTATTAGAATGGTCAAAATCCAGAACACTGACAGCACCAAATGCTGGCAAAGACATCGAGCAAGAGAAATTTCATTCATTGCTGGTGGAAATGCAAAATGGTACAGCCAGTTTGCAGTTTGGTGGTTTCTTACAACACTAAACACACTCTTATCATATCATCCAGCAATTGCACTCCTTGTTATTTACCCAAAGGAGTTGGAAACATATGTCCATACAAAAACCTGCACAAGGGCCCTTAGTCAGGTAGCTCAATTGGTTAAACCAGTGGTCGGCAAACTCATTAGTCAACAGAGCCGAATATCAACAGTGCAACGATTGAAATTTCTTTTGAGAGCCAAATTTTTTAAACTTAAACTATATAGGTAGGTACATTGTTATTAACTTAATTAGGGCACTCCTAAGGCTTAGGAAGAGCCACACTCAAGGCGCCAAAGAGCCGCATGTGGCTCTCGAGCCACAGTTTGCCGACCATGCAGCTAGAGCATCGTCCCTATATGCCAAGGTTGCAGGTTCAATCCCTGGTTAGGTCACATACAAGAATCAACCAATGAATGCAATAAATCGATGTTTCTTTCTCTCAAAAACAAACAACAAGTAAAAACCCTGCACATGGATGTTTATAGCAGCTTTCTGCATAATTGCCCAAACTTGGAAGCAACCAAGATGTCTTTCAGTCAGTGAAGGGATAAACTGTGGTTCATCCAGACAATGGAAATGAGCCATCAAGCCATGAAAAAACATGGAAGACTCTTAAATGCGTATTGCCAAGTTAAAGAAGCCAATCTGAAAAGGCAACACCCTGTACAATTCCAACTATGTGACATTCTGGAGACACTAAAAAGATCAGTGGTTGCCAGAGGTACAGCTGGGGGGAGGGGGTGGTGGTGGTGAATAGGTGTAGCACAGAAAAACTGAAAATATTCTGTATGATACGATGATGGACACATGTCATTATACACTGGTCCCAACCTACAGGAGGCACAGCCATGAGGGAACCCTAGGTAAACGTCAGACTTAAGGTGATTATGCAGCATCATGTCGGCGCATCAGTTTTAACAAATGCACCACTGGTAGCACATAATGGCATTGAGGGCAGGACTCTGGCACCCAGTCCTCATCACTGGCACCCCCTGACCATAGCTGAGGCATGTCTTATTCGTCCATCTTCACCACATGTTCTCTCTTAGCGCCTGGACAGTGTGAGTTCTGGTCTCTGCTCTTGGGAAACACTGTTAAGGACCGGTGGTCGTCCTTTGTATCCCCCCCCTACCCCGACCCACCTTCCCTCCCCCATCACTCCACCATGCCCTTGACTTGCCTCACCTCAGCTCTCTTGGGGAGGTTGACATCCCTCTGCCACTTAGCCCTCAGTTCTAGGTGACCCCTCTCAGTGACTCCTGGCTCAATCCTCAGCAGCCCCAAACTTCAGTATAGGGAACTTTTACATCCTTTCTCTGCTTCAAGCCAGCTTTGAGGAGTTTGGGGGGGGGGGGGGGGGGCGGTATTATCTCCAGCCTTTATTTCTGCCTAAAAACGACCCACTGACATTTCTTCCCTCGTTAGGTTGCCTCATGTGGTGCCGGGCTCTCTGAATGGCATCCTTCTCCCAGAATTCCAGATGGAAGGGGGCCAAGCCTCTGCTGTTGATGGATGCCAAATACTTTCTGGAAGTCTTTATTCTCCTCACAGTTTGTAAGGAGAAGAAGAGGATGGTAAACTCTGCCAACAAATCTAAGTTCTCTATTCTCTCTCCTTCCTTCCCTTCCCACTATGAATGGGAGGAGGCTGGGGGCCATTCAGGTGGGTACAAAAGTCTGACATTTTGAAAAGCAGATAGGGCACAAAGTACAGACTTGGAAGGCATCAGTGTAGAGGTGATGGGTAAAGCTGTGGGGCTTATAAGTGAGAGGAGATCTTGGTCCAGGGCAGAGTATATATATATATATATATATATATATATATATATATATATATATAATGTATTAAGAAGCCACAAGAGTGGCAATAAATTTTCTCCAAATGCTCTGGCATATTACAAAATAAATAACACAAAACCTGTGAAAGAAGAAAGGCTTCATCTTTCAGTTTGTCAAAAAGTAGTTTCTAACCAGCAGCCCCGGCTGTACGAGGGAAACAGCACAATTGAGGAAGGCTGTCAGTCTTTACTATAAGACTGTCTCTATTACAAAGACTGATCATGCAACTTTACATATTCTAGAAGAAAGCTTCTTTAAACTGGGAATTCTTCACTGATAAAAAAAATTTCTTCAATTGTCAAAGAGAATGCAGCCCTTTCTCAAGATTGCCTTTGAGGGTTAGATGTCTGTTGGGAATGAATGGGTGGAGGGAGGGGTGCATAGATGGATGGATGGAAGTTGAGTACATGAAAACATGGAATGGTCTCCAGAAGTGTTAGTTCCTTAAGAATTTACAGTTACTTAATTAAGCCAACTAGAAATTATCAAAGCCTACTGCTAGCCACTGTGTTTGGCAAGGTCACTGAAGTACCTAACCTTGACCTCATGGAGCTTTCAAACTAGAGCAGCCGTGGGCAAAACTACGGCCCGCGGGCCGGATCCGGCCCGTTTGAAATGAATAAAACTAAAAAAAAAAAAAAGACTCATACCCTTTTATGTAATGATGTTTACTTTGAATTTATATTAGTTCACACAAACACTCCATCCATGCTTTTGTTCCAGCCCTCTGGTCCAGTTTAAGAACCCATTGTGGCCCTCGAGTCAAAAAGTTTGCCCAACCCTGAACTAGAGGAAGAGACAAAGAGCAAAGAAATTAATACAGCAATTGTGAAAAATTATGAAAAGTACTTTAAAGAGAATTATCATTACTACCTTAATTTTCATTTTTAATTCTATTAAATTAGAAAGACACAAGCTAGGGGTGCCACTTCCTTCTTACTGGAGGAGCATTGGCCACGACAGAGAGGGGAGAATCTAAGATCACATTGAAAAATTTTTAATATTGGAGGAGAACCAAGATGGCGGCGTAGGGAGCGGACCTGTGTGTGCTGCTCTCTCACAGCATCATTGAAACTATCAACTATGAAGTAAACAACCGCCACTCAGAACCATGGGGAAGTTGGCCCAGTGGGAGATCTACAACTGGAAGAAAAGAAAGAAGCGCAGTGAGACTGAGTGGGAGCTACGGAGACACCAAAACCAGAGGTACGCAGTCACACGCCACGCGGGCTGCAAATGGATTCTCGGTTTTTTACGAACCCTCGAATCCTCTGGGCTTGCTCAGGGCGGGTCTCTGAGGCCCCAGATCCCACAGGGAGAGGCGGCCACAGCCTTGCAGTGGTCGGAGAGCGAGGGAAGCTCTGACGCGTGGCTGCTCGTCGGCACTGAGGGACAAGAAGTCCTGGTGTCCTGGGGAGGCGAGGGGCGCAGAGACGCCGCCATCGCTATTTCCTCCACGCTGGCGACTCCCTGTGACCCCGCCCTACCCTCAGGGCTGTGCCAGAGGCACAAGAGGGAATGACTGTGCTTTTACAAACTCTCAAATCCACTGAGCTGGTTCGGGCGGGTCTCTGAGGCCCCAGGCCCCAAGGCGAGAGACGGCACGGCCTTCCAGCGGTCAGAAAGCGAGGGAGGCTCTGGCGCTCGGCTGCTCGCCGGCACTGGGGGACGCAAAGTCCTGGTGTCCTGGATAGGCAAGGGGCCGCTGAGTCTCCGCCCCGGCAACTCCCTGTGACCCCGCCCTACGCAATTTACATTCCCATCTGGGCTGTGCCAGACTCACAAGTAGAAACGCCTTTGCTTCTGCAAACTTTCAAATCCACTGAGCTGGTTCAGGCGGGATCATGAGGCACCAGACCCTACGGGGAGAGGCAGCACGGCCTTGCAGCCATCAGAAAGCGAGGGAGACTCTGTTGCACAGCTGCTCGCCGGCACTGGGGGACACAAAGCCCTGGCAGAGATTCATGGGGCCGCGGAGACTCAGCCAGTGCTATTTGCTCCGCCATGGCGACTCCCTGAGACTCAGCCCTAATCAATTTACATCCCCATCCAAGCTGTGCCAGGTGCACAAAAAGACCCACCTGCGCTTTTGCAGCCTATCCCAACAAATTGCAGACTTCAACTGCTCGCAGCCATGGGAGACACACTCAAGAAGCAGACCCAGGAGAACCAGGATGGCGGCATAAGGAAGAGACCTGTGCGTGCTACCTCACACAACAACATCGAAACTACCAAATATCAGACAAACACCTATCATACAGAACCATGGGAAAGTTGGCCCAGTGGAAGCTCTACAACTGGAAGGAGAGAAAGAACATTGAGACAGAGTAGGATGTGACACCAAGTACAGAGCGCAACCCAACAAACTGCAGATTTCAACTCCTCGCATAGAAAGAAGCGCATTGAGACTGAGTAGGATGTGCAGAGGCACCAAGTACAGAGCCCATCCCAGCAGGCTGCAGATTTCAGCTCCTTGCATCTGGGAGGGATGCAATCGGGGGGCAGAGTCGGGTCCGAGGCCGGCCAGGGCTGGGCCTGACTCGGCCGGCACTGTGGAACTGCTGTACCAGCAAGCGCACAAACATGCCCACTGGTCCCAGTCTCTTGTGGGGCGCTGGGGGACAGCAGACAGGCAGTCTGTGCACTTGGTGGAGGGCAGGAGTGCTGGATGTTCAACCACCAGGAACGCCTGGAGATTTTGTCTGGTGGGGAGCCGCTGGCAGGGGACAGAGGGCCAAACTTCCTGTTTCCCCGGTAAGGCTGGAATGGCCCCGGTGAGGTTGAAACGGCCCCGGTGTGGTAGGGACGACCCCGGTCAGGTTGAAACGGCCCCGGTGTGGTAGGGACAACCCCGGTGAGGTTGAAACGGCCCCCGTGAGGTAGGGACGACCCCGGTGAGGTTGAAACGGCCCCCATGAGGTAGGGACGACCCTGGTCAGGTCGAAACGGCCCCGGTGTGGTAGGGACAACCCCGGTCAGGTTGAAACAGCCCCGGTGTGGTAGGGACAACCTTGGTGAGGTTGAAACGGCCCCCGTGAGGTAGGGACGATCCCGGTGAGGTTGAAACGGCCCCCGTGAGGTAGGGACGACCCCGGTCAGGTCGAAACGGCCCCGGTGTGGTAGGGACAACCCCGGTCAGGTTGAAACAGCCCCGGTGTGGTAGGGACAACCCCGGTGAGGTTGAAACGGCCCCCGTGAGGTAGGGATGACCCTGGTCAGGTTGAAACGGCCCCGGTGTGGTAGGGACAACCCCGGTCAGGTTGAAACAGCCCCCGTGAGGTAGGGACGACCCCAGTGAGGTTGAAACGGCCCCCGTGAGGTAGGGACGACCCCGGTCAGGTCGAAAGGGCCCCGGTGTGGTAGGGACGACCCCGGTGAGGTTGAAACAGCCCCCGTGAGGTAGGGACGACCCCAGTCAGGTCGAAACGGCCCCGGTGTGGTAGGGACAACCCCGGTGAGGTTGAAACGGCCCCGGTGTGGTAGGGACAACCCAGGTCAGGTTGAAACGGCCCCCGTGAGGTAGGGACGACCCCGGTCAGGTCGAAACGGCCCCGGTGTGGTAGGGACAACCCCGGTGAGGTTGAAACGGCCCCGGTGTGGTAGGGACAACCCCGGTGAGGTTGAAACGGCCCCGGTGTGGTAGGGACAACCCCGGTGAGGTTGAAACGGCCCCCGTGAGGTAGGGTTCGACCCTGGTCAGGTCGAAACGGCCCCGGTGTGGTAGGGACAACCCCGGTCAGGTTGCAACGGCCCCGGTGTGGTAGGGACAACCCCGGTGAGGTTGAAACGACCCTGGTGAGGTCGGGACGGCCCCGGTGAGGTTGAAACGGCCCCCGTGAGGTAGGAACGACCCTGGTGAGGTTGAAACAGCCCCCGTGAGGTAGGAACGACCCCGGTCAGGTCGAAACGGCCCCGGTGTGGTAGGGACAACCCCTGTCAGGTTGAAACAGCCCCCGTGAGGTAGGGAGGACCCCGGTGAGGTTGAAACGGCCCCGGTGTGGTAGGGACAACCCCGGTCAGGTTGAAACGGCCCCCGTGAGGTAGGGACGACCCCGGTGAGGTTGAAACGGCCCCCGTGAGGTAGGGACGACCCCAGTCAGGTCGAAACGGCCCCGGTGTGGTAGGGACAACCCCGGTGAGGTTGAAACGGCCCCGGTGTGGTAGGGACAACCCCGGTGAGGTTGAAACGGCCCCCATGAGGTAGGGACGACCCTGGTGAGGTTGAAACGGCCCCCGTGAGGTAGGGACGACCCCAGTCAGGTCGAAATGGCCCTGGTGTGGTAGGGACAACCCCGGTCAGGTTGCAACGGCCCCAGTGTGGTAGGGACAACCCCGGTGAGGTTGAAACGGCCCCCGTGAGGTAGGAACGACCCTGGTGAGGTTGAAACAGCCCCCGTGAGGTAGGAACGACCCCGGTCAGGTCGAAACGGCCCCGGTGTGGTAGGGACAACCCCGGTCAGGTTGAAACGGCCCCGGTGTGGTAGGGACGACCCCGTTGAGGTTGAAACGGCCCCCGTGAGGTAGGGACGGCCCCGGTGAGGTTGAAACGGCCCTGGTGAGGCTCAGACGGCCCTGGTGAGGTTGAGACTACTCCAGTGAGGTTGGGACAAATAAAGGGGACCAGTATGGACTGATGAACAGGGGTAGATACAGAAGCAGAGCAACATTGAACAGAATGTTAAACTACAGTGGGAAGCCTGGGGAGGGTTGGGGGGGGGGGGATTAAGAGACCAACTGAAGGACTTATATGCATGCATATAAGATTAACCAATGGACACAAGACACGGGGCCGGGGGGGGGGGCGGGGGGTAGGGGCCGGGGAAATGTCAAGGGGGGGAAAAAAAGGAGACATATGTAATACTCTTTGTAATACTTTAAGAAATAAAAATTATTAAAATATAAAAAAAAAAAAAATTTTTAATATTGGCCCAGCTGGCATGGCTCTGTGGTTGAGTGTCAGCCTATGAACCAGGACGTCATGGTTTGATTCCGGGTCAGAGCATATGCCTGGGTTGCAGGCTCAATCTCCAGTATGGGGCATGCAGGAGGCAGCTGATCAATGAGGCTCTCTCATCATTGATGTTTCTATCTCTCTCTCCTTCTCCTTTCCTCTCTGAAATCAATAAAAATATATGTAACAATAAATATATGTAACAATTGGCCAAAGTTGCTTGATCTCCTGGTTAATTTTGTCACTGCCAAAAAAAAAAAGGGGGGGGGGGTGGGGGAAGTGGATAATTTTAATTCACATTTGTATTTGAAGATCAACTTAAAAAGTGCACCAAATATGCCAAACTCAGAAACATTTATCATAAGCAAAATTTTAAAGTATTAAATGTCTCTTGTCATTCTCTTTTCTCTATATTTATATTTATCTAACTTATTGGGATTATTTTTTAAGGATTCAGTCACTATTGGATTAAGCTGCCCTCTGGTGGTTTTTAATTTAGTAAATATCTTTACCTCAGTATCTGATGTGTAGTATAGTGAAGGTACTGTGGTTTGTTTGACACCATATTAATTCCTATGTTCTAAAAGTGGTTTTTTGGTAGGGCCTTTGAAATATTCATGTAATAAGAACTGACACTGGCTAATGTCCAAAATAGGAAAAAACAGTTTGGAAAGTCATGAAGCAGAGTTCGTACATCCAGTGCAAGGAGTCACTACTATTAGCATTGTTTCCCTTATTGCCATTAAAGTACAGGCCTGACTGATATGAGCCTCAGTCACAAAGTAAAGTACGTAACAACAGCAAAAACCCCTGAAAATGAAAATCTATTTATTTAGTGATGTTCTTAATATATACTGAAGCCTCCCACACAACACAATACGACTAATCTGTCCCCTGAATGAACCAACAAAACTATGTTATATGGAAAGGGTGCTCTATCTGCAGCAGAATTCTAACTTTTTTTGAAACCTTGCAGCATCTTTCTATTTCACTAACTGTCTCTGACGGCAGGTGAATATTTTTTTTGGGGGGGGGGGGGGAGGGGAGTGACTGGAAACCTTCAGTGGACCTTTTGACTGTACAAAGATAAAGCCAAATCCCTTCTAAATGAGAGAGTTTTAAGGACTGCAAAGAGCTGAACAGCAAATGAGGACACACACGGGGCTGGGGCAGGCTTTGCACCAGGACAAGAGAAGGAACTTGATTTTTCTGTTGTTGGTCCTCAGATGAGATGGGTAGGTTGTAATTTGGAGGCGGCTTGAACATCTGGTGGGAGGCACGGGTCAAGGGTGGACAGGTGAACTGTGTCTTAGCAACATGTCAAGAAATAAAGACAAAGGTCAGAATACTTGTTGGGAAAGGTGTGGTTTTGAACTCCTACAGACTTCTTTCCAGTGCCTGGTTTTCTGCATGCTTGCATTCCATAAACCCCAAGTCTTTTTAAAAAAAAAATATTTTTATTGATTTCAGAGAGGAAGGGAGAGGGAGATAGAAACATTAATGATGAGAGAGATTCATTGGTCAGCTGCCTCTTGCACACCCACCACTAGGAATCGAGCCCACAAACTGGCCATGTGCCCTGACTGGGAATCAAACTGTGACCTCCTGGTGGATGCTCAACCACTGAGCCACACCGCCATCTGGGCTGATTTTCTTCTTAGACTTCTGTACACCCTTCCCATTCTTCACAAAGCACCCGAAGTCATTTTTTAAATTGTGGACTAAATCATATGTCTCCTTTGCCTAAAATCACCAGCATGGCTTCCCATTGCAGCTAGAACAAAATGCAAACCCTTCCCACTGCCTGCAGGGGCCTTCATGATGCTGCCTTTGTTGGCTGCTCTGTCCGCATCTCTGACATCTCACTGCTTGGCTCATTCAACTCCAGCCCTGCTGACCTTTGGCCAGCTCGTAGCCGAGGTTAACTACTCTCTCACCTAAAGGGCTTGGTAATTATTACTCTCACTTCACATGCCCTTTTCCCAGATCCAGACTGACCCCTTCTCCTCATTCAAGTCTCTGATTCCCACTTTTCTTTGTGGCTCCATCTCTTTCTTTATTCCAGCCTTGGCTGCTTCTGTACAAATGCCCCTTTCTCCCTTCTTACACAGTATAAAGCCATTGCCTGTTTATGGTCTTTGTCCCCATTTAATGCCCCTAATAGCCATCTGCCCTTCTATCCACAGTAAATGGTGTTTTAGTTAAGCCCATGGCCATTTAGATACAGGCCATATTTTTTCAACCCTCCTTACAGTTACCCAGACTCTCTTAGACCAAAAATATTAAGTGCAACTTCCTGGTCATGCCCTTAAAAGGAGTGTGCACTTCCCTATATTCCTTCCTGCTGGTTGTGATGTGGAGATGGTGAGCCAGAGAAGCTACCCTGTACCCAGAGAGCAAGTTGGTGCTAGGATGGCACAGCCACCCCCCAGGCCTGGGCGTCCACCTCGGGACTCAAACGTGGGAGAAAAATTTCCACTGATTCTACTCTGGGGCCTCTGTCACAGGGGCTTGCACAGCATCCTAAATAAAATAGGCCCTCAAGACTTGGACCTTTAGAAAGGTGGGTGGGAGGACTATTCTTTTTCATTTTTGTCCCCAATCTTTATATTTTTAAAAAATATATTTTTTTTATTAATTTCAGAGAGGAAGAGAGAGAAACATCAATGAAGAGAGAGAACCATCAATTGTCTACCTCTTGCACACCCACCACTAGGAATTGAGCCCACAACCCGTATATGTGCCCTGACTAGGAATCAAACCATGACCTCCTGGTTCATAGGTCGACACTCAACCACTGGACCACACCAGCCAGGCGTTTCCAATCTTTAAAACAGCTCAGATTAGGCACTCAAAAAATATTGATTAAATGTTGTTGTGGATTGATTGAGAAACCAAGATGGCGGCATAGGTAAACACCTGAAATTGCTGCCTCGCACAACCACTTCAAAAAATACAACTAAAAGACAAAACAGACATCATCCAGAACCACAGGAAGGCTGGCTGAGTGGAAATTCTACAACTAGAAGGAAAGAGAAAAGCATATCGAGACTCAGAGGAGGTGTGGTGCGGAAGTAAAGTACAGAGGTACGGAGGCGCACGCAGAGAGGGCTGGCGGCTGAGGACACGGTTGTCTTTTTCAATCGGTAGGGAGTCTCAAGCTCTGAGCTCCAGTTCCGGGCGAGTCCCTGGGGACCCAGACTCATACGGGAGAAACTGGACTGTCTGGCATCGGTCAGAACTCGAGGGCAGCTTTCTCTCAGAGGTGCTTGCAGCAATTGCAGGGACACTGAGAAGCGGGGCCTCTGAGGGCAGCCATAGCTGCTTGCTCCGCCCTGTTGATCCCCTAGGACCCCCACCCCGCCCAAGCTGTGCGCCGGCTTTTGCATATGAAAGGCCTGGCCCTTTGCAATCTGAAAATTACCTAACAAACTGCAGCTGGCCCAAGGCCCCAGGGCAACTCGCATTGCTTCACAGCTGAGCTCCTGCTGGGTAGCCTCAGGCAGAGGCTAGATTAGCACCTCCTTAGAGATCCAAGAGCCAGTGTGCCCAGTGGTCAGAGTGGGACCATCCAGATTGCAGCTCCTCGGATCCATAAAGGACACACTCAGGGGGCAAACTCAGTGAGTACCAAAGCCCCACTGAAGCAAGTCTTGCCCCGGAGGGGTGTCTCCAGCACAGAAGTTCTCCCACTGCAGACACAGCTGATTCTCACAGCCAATTGGCCTGGAGGTCAATTCCTCCCAGTGATACCTACAACAATCAAGGCTTAACTACAACAAGACTGTGCACAAAGCCCACAAGGGGGTGCACCAAGAGTGTCCACCTCAGGTAATTGGGGAGGCTGAGCCACTGGGCCCTATAGGACACCTAGCACAGAAAGCCACTCTATCAACACAGGGAAGCATAAAAAATGCGGAGGCAAAGAAACAGGTCACAAATGACAGAAATGGAGGAAAGCAAACTACTGGATATAGAGTTCAAAACCACACTTTTAAGGTTTTTCAAGAACTTTCTAGAAACTGCCGATAAATTTAGTAAGACCCTCAAAAAGTCTGGTGAGACCACCGATAAATGTAGTGAGACCCTCAAGAAATCTAGTGAGACCCTCGAGGTTATGAAAAAGGACCAACTAGAAATTAAGCATACATTGGCTGAAATAAAGGATATTATGCAGAGTTCCAACAGCAGACTAGAGGATCCCAAGAATCAAGTCAAAGATTTGAAATACGAAAAAGCAAAAAACACCCAACCGGAAAAGCAAAATGAAAAAAGAATCCGAAAATACGAAGATAGTGTAAGGAGCCTCTGGGACAGCTTCAAGTGTACCAACATCTGAATTATAGGGGTGCCAGAAGAAGAGAGAGAGCAAGATATTGAAAACCTATTTGAAGAAATAATGACAGAAAACTTCCCCTACCTGGTGAAAGAAATAGACTTCCAAGTCCAGGAAGCACAGAGAACCCCAAACAAAAGGAATCCAAAGAGGACCACACCAAGACACATCATAATTAAAATGCCAAGAGCAAAAGACAGACTCTTAAAAGCAGCAAGAGAAAGACAGTCAGTTACCTACAAGGGAGTACCCATATGACTGTCAGCTGATTTCTCAACAGAAACTTTGCAGGCAGAAGGGAGTGGCAAGAAATATTCAAAGTGATGAATGTCAAGAACCTACAACCAAGATTACTTTGTCCAGCAAAGCTATCATTCAGAATTGAAGGTCAGATAAAGAGCTTCACAGATAAGGAAAAGCTAAAGGAGTTCATCACCACCAAACCAGTATTATATGAAATGCTGAAAGGTAGTCTTTAAGAAGAAGAAGAAGAAGAAGAAAAAGGTAAAGATACAAATTATGAACAACAAATACACACCTATCAACAAGTGAATCTAAAAATCAAGTGAATAAATAATCTGATGAACAGAATAAACTGGTGATTATAATAGAATCAGGGGCATAGAAAGGGAGTGGACTGACTATTCTTGCGGGGGAAAGAGGTGTGGGGGATGTGGGAGGAGACTGGACAAAAATCGTGCACCTATGGATGAGGATGGGGGGGGGTGGAGGGAGGGCGGTGGGAACCGGGTGGAGGGGAGCTATGGGGGGAAAAAAGAGGAACAACTGTAATAATCTGAACAATAAAGATTTAATTAAAAAAAAAATGACACTAAATAAATAAGACACTGAAAAAAAAATGTTGTTATGGACTGAATTGTCTCTCCTCCCACCAAGAAAATTAGTATGTTGAGGTCCTAACCCTCAACTACCTCAGAATGTGACTGTATTTGGAAATAGGGTCTTTAAAGAAGTAATTAAGGTTAAATGATGTCATTAGAGTGGCCCTAACCCATTATGACTGGTGTCTTTAAAAGAGGAAATTTCGGAGAAGCAAGATGGCGGCGATATAGGCAGACTCGTCCCAGGTCTTGTCCCAGAGCAAATGGAGTAAGCAGCTGAGACTAATAACACCCACCCTGAATTGGCGAAATTACTCAGCTGGTGAGACAGTTTGCAGCTGGGAAGGGCAGAGCTCCCCTGGAAAGGTAAAAAACCAGGGATCTGGGCAGGAAACTTTGCCAGACCTCTGAGCCCAGAGGGTCCGAGGGAGACCGCGTGGCAGACAGCCACGTCTCTTGGGACAGACACAGCCCCTGACTGGGGAAAGGAGTTCCTCGGAATTCCTGGCACTGGGGTATTTGAGATTTGGATTCTGTGATTATGGAGGACTGAGCCTAAAGGGGGCAGCTTGAGGAACTGACCAGATCATGCAGTGCTGGTAAGAGAGGAGCGTTTCCATGGCCAGCCGGCGTTTGTTTGTTTCTTTGTTTTCACTGAACCCTGCTCATAGGACAGTTCGGATACAGACACTCACTTGTGCTGAAGAGAGGGAGAAGGTGCCGACGAGTAGAATCTGGGGAGAGGCTGAGGAGAGAGGGGGGGCCGGGAGAGGTGACAATGAATTGAGTGCTGAGATACCCCTGGGCCCAGGACTGGGGCAGCCATTCTCTCCGGAGGGTGGAATTCCTTCCCCTACCCCCCAGGCAAGGAGCACAGCCACACCCAGATTCCACCCTGTACGAGATAAAGGATTAAAATAATCTGATCAGTCCCTGGGAGTTACCAGGGTAGGGCCTATAGAGGGACTTTCAGTCCCACCAACAACACAGAGCAGGGTAACGTTTATTTAAGAACCAGCTCTGGGCAGTTGCCCTCCCCAAACCAGTATTAAGTGCAATAGAAAAAATAAACCTTTGCTGCTGGGTAGAGAAGCCGTATAGCCTCAGAGGCCAACCCCAAAACACTGCCACCCAGAGGCTGAGCCACAAACTGACTCTTAGGTGAACACAAATTAAGGCAGTCTGGATCACAAATACGGCCTGCTTTAAAATCAGGACTGTGATTTACAACACGGAGGAACAGTGTATTGCAGGGAAATTCAACACTCTCCTGAATACCTGGCAGGACTAAGGCGAGCCAGGCTGAAGAGTAGAAGAACCGAAAGACCTTTACTACTGCAAATTTTTTTTTCTTTTTTCGCCTTTTAACTAAGAAACCAATTTTTTTTCTTTTTCTTCTTTTTCCATCATGTGATTTTACCCTTTTAATTACTACATTTTTATTTTTAACCATTATTATTACTGCTACCATTTTACCATTTTTTTTTAAATTTTGGGAGTAGTGTTCTCCATTCTATTTTCATCATTCCTTTAGCATCAATTTTCCCTACCTCAATTTTACCTCTATGCTAAAACCCTCTTCCTCACTTTTCCCCTTATGGTGTCCTGTTTCTCTTACCCTATTCCTGCTTTAGATTTTCCCTATTCCATCTTTTTACCCCCTGTCTAATTTCACCCTACTTATATATCCTATTTCCAATCCACCGCTCTAAATCCTTATACACCTATACCTTATCCTTCTTCACTATCCAAACTTTTCTCTTATCTTTCTATTGTTTTCTTGCTGTTTGCTTGATTGTTGAATATATTGTTTTTTTTTTGTTTGTCTGTGTTTTTTTTTTTTTTTTTTGCTCGTTTTGTTTTGTGTTTATTTTTTCTTTTTTAGGACTGGTTGTGAGGTTGTTTTTCTTTTTCTTTTTCTTTTTTTCTGCTGGTTTTTCCCCTCCCTCCCCTTCCCCACCCCCCGGCTATTTTTGTGCTTCTGTTTTCCCTTGCCTCTCTTGATATCATTGGTTGTTTGTAGTTTGCATTCATCCCCAGGGATCTGTTGCTGGAATTTGTTGGGATTAGTGGCAGTTCTATCGGAGTTTTCTCCTCATACAAATAGTCTCTCCACCTCTTCTACTTCATTTTCTCTTTTCCCTCTTTTTTTTCCCCTCTTTTTTTCCCAATTTCATTTTTGCACTTCTTTTTTGTTTTGTTTTTTCTTATTTTTCTTTTCTTTTCCTTTTTCTCTTTTCTCTTTTTCTCTTCTTTCCTCCTTATCCCCTAATTCTCTTAATTCGAGTGGTCACCTTTATTTGGGGTTATTAATATTGTGAATATATTTGTGTTCAGTGCCTGGTATGTTGTCCCTTGTTGTGTTGTATTTTGTGCCTTTAAATCAACGCAGCAGATCCAAGCAACAGCAGCCTCCTGATCACCACACCCTCTGTCTGAGGAACAGCAGCTGTACGTGAAGCCTCCCCACACCAGCCAGAAGAGCCACCACAGCTGTGAACAGCATCCACCAGAGGAGCTGCTGCCAACTGAGGAGCAGCTGCTACCGCAACCACCCAAGGAGCAACCACAGGCCAAGGAGCCACTGCCACCCAGGGGGCAGTCACTGAACGACTAAACATCTAGATATGTCAGTGAGATCAAACATGGGTAGGCAAAGAAACCCCCAAAGGAAAGAAAAGGAGGACTCCCCAGAAAAGCAGCTAAGTGAGACAGAGGCATGCAACATGACAGAAAAAGAATTCAGAATAAGGGTCCTAGCATGCATAAACCAGATGGAGGAAAAAATCAACAACATATGAAGAAGCAAGATAAAACAGATGAAAAAATCAATAACATATGCAAGACCCAAGAAGAAATGAAGAGCGATATAGCTGCAATAAAAAACACCATTGAAAGCATCAACAGTAGACTAGGAGAAGCGGAGGACCGAATTAGTGAATTAGAAGACAAGGAAGCAAAAAACACCCAAACTGTACTGCAATTGGAGAAAAAAATTAAAAGACAGGAGGAGAGCCTAAGGGAGCTTTGGGACAACATGAAATTAAACAACATACGAATAATAGGGGTGCCAGAAGAACAGAAAGAGGAACAAGGGTTAGAAAACCTACTCGAAGAAATAATATAAGAAAAATTCTCTGAGGTGGGGAAGAAAAAAGTCACACAAGCACAGAGAGTCCCAAACAAGATGAACCCAAAAAGACCCACACCAAGACATATTATAATTACTATGGCAAATGTTCAGGACAAAGAGAGAATCTTACAGGCTGCAAGAGAGAGACGGAAAGTTACATATAAGGGATCTCCCATTAGATTATCAAATGATTTCTCAACAGAAACACATCAGGCCAGAAAAGAATGGACGGAAATTTACAAAGTGATGCAAAGCAAAGGACTGAATCCAAGAATACTCTATCCAGCAAGACTATCATTCAAAATTGAAGGGGAAATAAGAAGCTTCATAGTCAAAAAAAGGCTAAGGGAGTTTATCACCACCAAGCCAGCAATGCAAGAAATGCTAAAGGGACTGGTGTAAAAAGAAATAAAAAGCTCAGAAAGAAAACAGCCACACAAAAAAAGAAATGGCTACAAACAAGTACCTTTCAATAATAACTTTAAACATAAATGGACTAAATGCTCCAACCAAAAGACATCGAGTGGCTGAATGGATAAAAAAACATGACCCATACATCTGCTGTCTACAAGAGACCCACCTCATTAGAAGGGACTCACACAGACTGAAAGTGAAGGGATGGAAAAATATCTTCCAGGCAAATGGAAAGGAAAAGAAGGCTGGGGTAGCAATACTTATATCGGACAAAATAGACCTCAAAGTGAAGGCCATAACCAGAGATAAGGAAGGCCACTTCATAATACTAAAGGGATCAATACAACAAGAAGATATAACCCTGGTAAACATATATGCACCCAATGCAGGAGCACCCAAATACATAAAAAAAAATCCTGGAAGATATCAAAGGAGAGTTCGACAACAATATAATCATAGTAGGGGACTTTAATACACCACTGACATCACTGGATAAGTCCTCTAGACAAACAATGAGCAAAGAAATAGCAATCTTAAATGACTCACTAGATCAGATGGACTTAAAAGACATCTTCAGAACACTTCACCCCAAAGCCACGGAATATACATTCTACTCAAGTGCTCATAGGACAGATTCAAAAATAGACCACATATTGGGTCACAAGCAAAATCTCCACAAATTCAAGAAGATTGAAATCATAAAAAGCATCTTCTCAGACCACAATGGCATAATATTAGAAATAAACTACAATAAAAACAACCCAAAATACTCAAACACTTGGAAGCTGAATAGCATGTTATTAAATATTGATTGGGTTACCAATGAGATCAAAGAAGAAATTAAAAACATCCTGGACACTAATGACAATGAAAACACAACAATCCAAAACCTATGGGACACAATGAAAGCAGTCCTGAGAGGGAAGTTTATAGCTCTACAGGCCTATCTCAAAAAACAAGAAAAAATGGTAGTTAGCCATCTAACTCTACAACTCAAAGAATTAGAAAGAGAGCAACAAGAAAACCCCAGAGTGAGCAGAAGGAAGGAGATAATAAAGATTAGAGCAGAAATAAATGACATAGAGACCAAAAAAACAATACAGAAAATCAATGAAACCAAGAGCTGGTTCTTTGAAAGGATAAACAAGATTGACAAACCCCTCGCCAGGCTCACCAAGAAGCAAAGAGAGAGGACCCAAATAAACAAAATCAGAAACGATAGAGGAGAAATAACAACAGACCCCACAGAAATACAAATGATTGTTAAAAAATACTGTGGACAGCTCTACTCCAACAAACTAGACTACCTGCAGGAAATGGACAAATTCCTAGAACAATACAACATTCCAAAACTCAATCAGGAAGAATCTAAAAACCTCAATAGGCCAATAACTATGGAAGAAATTGAAGCAGTCATCAGAAAGCTTCCAGCAAACAAAAGCCCAGGACCAGACGGCTTCACAGGGGAGTTTTACCAAACATTCAAGGAAGAACTAAAACCTACCCTCCTCAGACTACTACAAAAAATTGAAGAGGAAGGAACACTTCCAAGCTCATTCTATGAAGCCAGCATCACCCTAATACCAAAACCAGGTAAAGACAACACAATGAAAGAGAATTACAGGCCAATATCCCTCATGAACATAGATGCCAAAATTCTCAACAAAATCTTAGCAAATCGGATCCAGCAGTACATCAGAGAGATCATACACCATGACCAAGTAGGATTTATTCCAGGGATGCAAGGATGGTACAATATCCGCAAATCAATAAACGTGATACATCACATAAACAAATTGAAAGAAAAAAAACCACATGGTCATATCAATTGATGTAGAAAAAGCGTTTGACAAAATCCAACACCCATTTTTGATAAAAACTCTCAGCAAGGTGGGAGTAGAAGGATCATACCTCAACATAATAGAAGCCATATATGACAGGCCCACAGCCAACATCATACTCAATGGACAAAAACTAACACCATTTCCCCTAAGAACAGGAACAAGACAGGGATGCCCACTCTCACCACTCCTCTTCAACATAGTCCTGGAAATTTTAGCCATTGCAATTAGACAAGAAGAAGAAATAAAAGGCATCCAAATTGGAAAAGAGGAAGTAAAACTGTCCTTATTTGCAGACGACATGATATTATACATACAAAACCCTAGAGACTCCATCAAAAAGCTACTAGACTTAATACATGAATTTGGCAATGTAGAAGGATACAAAATTAACCCCAAGAAATCTGAGGCATTTCTATACACCAATAGGGAACTGTCAGAAAGAGAGATTAGAAAAACAATCCCATTTACCATCGCACCAAAAAAATTAAGATACCTAGGAATAAACTTAACTAAAGAGGTAAAAGACCTCTACTCAGAAAACTACAGGACGTTGAAAAAAGAGATAGAGGAAGACATAAACAGATGGAAGAACATACCGTGTTCATGGATTGGTAGAATCAACATCATTAAAATGTCCATACTACCCAAAGCAATCTATAAATTCAACGCACTTCCCATCAAAATACCAACGGCATACTTCACAGATCTAGAACGAACTCTCCAAAAATTCATTTGGAATAAAAAAAGACCCCGAATAGCTGTAGCAATCCTGAGAAAGAAGAAAGTAAGTGGGATCTCAATACCAGATATCAAGATGTATTACAAAGCCACTGTTCTCAAAACTGCCTGGTACTGGCACAAGAACAGGCATATAGATCAATGGAATAGAATAGAGAACCCAGAAATCGGCCCGAACCAATATGCTCAATTAATATTTGACAAAGGAGGAAAGAACATTCAATGGAGCCAAGATAGTCTCTTCAATAAGTGGTGTTGGGAAAATTGGACAGATATATGCAAGAAAATGAAACTAGACCACCAACTTACACCATATACAAAAATAAATTCAAAATGGATAAAGGACTTAAATGTACGACAGGAAACC
The DNA here is from genome assembly GCF_028538775.1 of Myotis yumanensis. Classification (NCBI taxonomy): domain Eukaryota; kingdom Metazoa; phylum Chordata; class Mammalia; order Chiroptera; family Vespertilionidae; genus Myotis; species Myotis yumanensis. The sequence continues at coordinate 45,579,231 of NW_027223760.1, read as the reverse complement.
ATAAAAATTCTAGAGGAATCCAAAGGCAACAAAATCTCAGACATATGCCGAAGCAATTTCTTCCCTGATACAGCTCCTAGGGCACTTGAAACTAAAGAGAAAATGAACAAATGGGACTACATCAAAATAAAAAGCTTCTGCACAGCAAAAGAAACCATCAACAAAACAACAAGAAAACCCACTGCGTGGGAAAACATATTTGCCAACGTCATATCTGATAAGGGCCTAATCTCCAAAATTTATAGGGAACTCATACAACTTAACAAAAAGAAGATAAACAATCCAATCAAAAAATGGGCAAAGGACCTAAATAGACACCTTTCAAAAGAGGACATTCAGAAAGCCAAGAGGCATATGAAAACATGCTCAAAGTCACTAATCATCCGAGAGATGCAAATCAAAACAACAATGAGGTACCATCTCACACTTGTCAGAATGGCTATCATCAACGAATCAACAAACGGCAAGTGCTGGATAGGATGTGGAGAAAAAGGAACACTTGTGTACTGCTGGTGGGAATGCAGACTGGTGCAGCCACTATGGAAGACAGTATGGAGTTTCCTCAAAAAACTAAAAAATGGAACTCCCATTTGACCCTGTGATCCCACTTCTAGGAATATATCCCAAGAAACCAGAAACACCAATCAGAAAGGATATATGCACCCATATGTTCATAGCAGCACAATTCACCATAGCTAAGTTCTGGAAACAGCGTAAGTGCCCATCAGTAGATGAATGGATTAGAAAACCGTGGTACATCTACACGATGGAATACTATGCTGCTGTAAAAAAGAAGGAACTCTTACCATTTGCAACGGCATGGATGGAACTGGAGAGCATTATGCTAAGTGAAATAAGCCAGTCAATGAAGGAAAAATACCACATGATCTCACACATTCATTATAAACTTTTGAACAATAATAGATACAGAGGCAGAGCTGCCTCACACAGATTGTCAAACTGGGCCAGGGAGGGTTGGGGGGCAGGAGGGAGGGGGGTAAGAGATCAACCGAAGGACTTGTATGCATGCATATAAGCATAGCCAATGGACATAAGACACTGGGGGGTAGGGGAGGCCAGGGGATTGTCAAGGGCGGAGGAAAAAAGGACACATATGTAATACCCTTTGTAATACTTTAAGCAATAAAAAAATTTTTAAAAAAAGAGGAAATTTCACCCTGGCCAGTGTGGCTCAGTGGTTAGAATGTTGGCTCACAGACCCAAGGGTCTCAGGTTGATTCCTGGTCAAGGGCATGTACCTGGGTTGCAGGTCTGGTCCCTGGCTTCAGTTGGGGTGTGTGTAGGAGGCAAACAATCAATATGCTTCTCTCCCATCTCTCTCTCTCTTCCCTCTCTCCCTTTCACTCTCTCTAACAAAATCAATGGGAAAAAATATTCTTGGGTGAGGATTAACAAAACAACAGAAAAACAAAAACAAAAAAAGGAGAGGAAATTTGGACACAAATAAGCACAGAGAAAAATCCATGTGAAGACATAGGAAGAATACTGCCATCTACAAGCTAAGGAGAATGGCCTCAGAAGAAACCAATGCTATTGACACCTTGATTTCAGACTATTGTCTTTCAGGATTGTGAGAAAATAAATTTTTGTTGTTAAGCCATCCAGTCTGTGGTACTTTGTTATGACAGCCCTAGAAAAGTAATACAAATGTTTAAATGATAGGGAGGTGTTTTTAATAGAATTTTAGTTGTTGTTTTTTAAAGAAGGTATAGGGCATTAATCAAGGTTAGAAGAAAACAGGCAGATAGAAAATGTTTCTTCTCTTTTTATTCAAGGACAGCTGCAACAGGCACTAGAATCACTTACATACAGAGTACATAGAAACCATTAAAACCAGAAGGTCACGTTCAATATTTTCAAGTTTTGCTGATGATTTGAGTCACTGTGGATATCAGCAATTGATTAGACAGCTAATTATTGCCAAGAAGTTCAGGGGAGAGATCTTTATTTTAAAATCCCAAGAACATTGCAAGTTGTATCCCTCATACTATCCACAGTAAAAATGACTGCTTCAAGTAGAACTTTCCGTATAGCAGGAGAGCAAACTCTTGTGCAAGTGACAGTAATCGTGGGATTTCAGGATGTGCTCAGACCAAAACAAAATCTCTCTTTCTTCAAAGTCTAATGAGCTGAAAAAAAATCCATGACTGTCTGCAAATGAAAAGACAAACTTTTAAAAAGCATATACTTCTTGAGAATATCCATTTAAAACAGCAAAAAACTACCAGGGCTAGCCTAAAGAGGGGTCAAAAACAGATGTTACTGGAAAGCTGTAGGGGGTCGGGGGTGTCTCTCAGAGCCAACAGGAAGGAACTGAAGGTGGCCCTCGGGTGAGAGCGGACCGAGGAACTGGAAAGCCGTCAAGACCCTTGGCCGTCACTCTTGCTTTGTATCGACCTCTGGTCCCTCTTGATGTCTCATCTCTGTTACTTTGTTCATCAGCTTTATCCCTGCTCACACCCCCTTCCTCTTTGTGGCCAAGGGGTGGTGGTGAGGCATGTTGTATAAACAGAACAGGCATACCCTGTATCCACAGGAGCAGGGAAGTTGTTTCTTAGAGAACTGGGGATGAGTTGTGGTTGGACTAACACCCTAACAAGTTTATGTTATGATATTTATTTAAAAAAATACACATGCATGACTTCTCATCCTCAACATTTTTCTTTTTATTAAAAAAAAAGTGACACATTTCATTAGGGCATGATTTCACAGGGAACATCATGACACATCATTTGAAATTGATAAAGTATTATATGCTTTTCCATTCATTCATTCATTCATTCATTCTCTGTATTCATTTTCACACAGTGTTTCATACGATCTCAAGAAGTTAACTTCTGGTTTAGAGTCTCTGCTAGGGGCCCAGAATTCTGAGCTGAACTTTTATTAACTGGTACAAAAATCAGACAGACCATTGGAGAGGGACATAGGAAAAACGACGTTTGTACACAAATGTACATCTTCTTAAATGATAGATACAACCTGTCAGTAAACAGAAGAACCGGTTTTAAAAATAGGAGCATTAATTTCCTTCCCACATGTTTGGACTGCACTCCAAACTGAAGAAGCTGATGGTGAGGAATTGATGTTTTCAAGACTGTAGCCTTTGTAATTTATCACATTGTAGCATATTTGCAATTGGCTCAACTGTTGGGTGTTATACTTTCAGCAAAAATTTAATGAGCGGATTATTGTTGAGCAGTTGATAGTCCCTTCCCCTTGTAAACTAGGAGGAATAGGTATGAGGCAGGCTGGTACCTGGGCATAACAGGGCTGACGAGGAAGCTACTTAACACTGGCCATAGAACTGCCTCCGCACCAGGGTGTAGGGGATGGGAGACAGACCCTTTCATTTGCAGAGATTGGCTAGATCGAGGTTAATCCCACAGTTTTAGGAAGCAGAGGAGCCCAGACATGAGTCATTCACACACCAGCACCAAGAAGCCTGTCAGACATGATTCTTTCAGTCCTCAAGTGACAGAAACCTCACCTCAAATTGGCTTGTGCCAAAGCCAAATGCATGAGCTCATAAAAACGGACAGTTCCAGGATAGGGGTGGCTTTAGGTGTGGCTTATGTGGAGACTCACATGATGTAACCATAACCCAGGTCTCGCCATCTTTTGGTTTGGCTAGCCCTTTTCTGGTGTGCTAGATTTTTTCTAAGGCAGCTCCTACCCTGGTGGTTGCCTGCAGCGACGTACCACCCTTAGGTCCAGGCTGAAGGGCCCTTCCCCTGGACCCTGTACTACAGGCAGCTCTTCTCTGGCTCTCCTCCAACCTTGTCCCTCCCCAGAGGGCAAAGCGCCTCTGGAGTCCAAAGCAGACTCCCCTGGAACCATCTTAACATCCTTCCAGATCACAGAAGGATGGAGCCATGTACCTGAGAATTCTCTGCCCCGAATCTCTGAGTTAGTTCTCAGCCCTGGGCCCATCTACCTGAGAGAGAACTGAACTGCCAGTTTGTATACCTTTGGGACCAAGAGGTAGCTGATGCACAGGCTGTGTGTGGAATTCAGACGAACAGGCTGGGTGTTTTACATGGCTCAGGAGTCCTCTTTTGGTGCAGATTGAGGCAGGAGTGAGGAGAGGAGATGGGCCAAGGCATGTGTGAGATTTTCACCTGCCATGTTCCAAAGTCTGAGAATTTAAACCCGAACTTCCAAGTCATTATGAAAATAGGTTTGTCCAGATAGGGAAAATAACAATTTGTATTTAACTGTGAGTTTGATTTCATAATTTTCATGTTTAGGCATATGTTCTCTGCTTAGAACAGTGGTTCTCAACCTGTGGGTCTCGACCCTTTGGGGGTTGAATGACTCTTTCACAGGGGTCGCCTAAGACCATCGGAAAACACATATATAATTACATATTGTTTTTGTGATTAATCACTATGCTTTAATTATGTTCAATTGGTAACAATGAAAATACATCCTGCATATCAGATATTTACATTACGATTCATAACAGTAGCAAAATTACAGTTATGAAGTAGCAACGAAAATAATTTTATGGTTGGGGGTCTCCACAACATGAGGAACTGTATTAAAGGGTCGAGACATTAGGAAGGTTGAGAACCACTGGCTTAGAACATAGGTCTCCATTTGTTTCCTTGCTCTGTGACCTGCAAATGTTAGTATCAAACTTGCTTCAGTTACAAGCCTTCCGGTTTAAATTTAACCAAAGAAGAGGGAGCAACTATCCTGCCACTTCCAGGGGAATCTGACATTTTTCTCTGCTTGGTCATATTCCCACCTCTGAACCAGTTGCTGTGGGGATAGCTTATCTTGGGTCCCCAACTCCATTCCCTATTAGAACAGAGGCTCAGCCAGTCTCCCTGGGCTAAAATGGGAGAAAGGGGGTGGGTCCCAAGAAAACATCAGAACTTCTGCTGAAAAGAGAAATGGGTGCTTAAGCTAGAAGACCAGCACAATATTGGAAAATTATGTCTCATGCTTACTTCTAAGATATCGACAGCTTACTTTACAGGATGGCCTGGCAGGACTTGGTTGATCCTACGAGGAGGGTAAGGAAGGTGAGAAAGCAGACAGGGCAACTGTGGCAGGTGCTGTGTCCATGGACAAGCCAACCAGGGGGAAGGGGAGAGGAGAAAACCTATGCCTCCAAGGCATACCAGAGTCAGGAAGATGCACGAGGGAAGAGCCAGGGAGTCAGGTCTGGTGGGAAGAGTTAATTCTGAAAAGCACACAGATAGTGTGAAGAACTTATAATTAGACAGACACAGAGGTGGAATTGTGCCTGTGGGTAGAGGGCATCATGGGAAAGACAGAGGAGAAGAGATGGGACAGGGTAATGAACACAGGCTGGCTTTCTCTAACATTATTTCCAAAAGGAAGACACTCTGTTAGGAGAAAAGCTGGTCTGACAGTGATATCTGTAATGTTAGAACAATTATGACTAAAAAGAGTTTGTACACTTTTTAAGAAGCACTAAGTGTGATTATTACTAGTTTTAAGAAGCACTAAGTGTGATTATTACTAGTTTTAAGATTTATATTTGCTCTGCCATAATTAATAAAATTCTAAGTCCTTTATAAACAGATGCCTTTTATTAACAGTTAAAAACATTCAGTGTACTACCATTATAGAGATGGGAAACTAATGTATAATTTAATTTAGACCACGAATTGTATGATTTACTCCCAACCCTTCCCACTACTATCTCTATCACTTGCTTTCTTTGTCAGGGTTTCTAAGGTGATGCTTACATTTTTATTGGCTTGATTTTCTGGCCATAACATTTTAATTTTTGCATGAAATAAAAGCATAGTACTGCCCTAGCCAGATTGGCTCAGTGGATAGAGTGTTGGCCCTTGGACTGACGGGTCTCAGGTTTGGTTCTGGTCAAGGGCATATACCTTGATTGCAGACTTGATCCCTGGCCCTGGTCGGGGCATGTGCGGGAGGCAACCAATCAACATCTCTCTCTTGCATCAATGTTTTTCTCTCTATCTCTCCCCCTCCCTTCCACTGTCTCTAAAAAAATCAATGGGAAAATATCCTCCAGTGAGGATTAACAAACAAACAAAGCAAGGTATCTTATATATTATAGGGAGTAACCAAATATTTGATTTATATGGAAGAAAGTATAATAGCCTTTACTAATTTCCTAATTCATCTCATATTGATTCATAGAAATTTGAACCTGGAAAAATATTTGGAGAGCACACTGGTCCATCTTTTATTGACCAAAGAACATTCTATGTCAGAAGGTGGTTAACTGACTTATGCAGGCATTTCAAACATGGGTGCTGGGCTGGTGGGAACACCCAGAGAGCCTTGAAAATCACTGCTTCAGTGCCTACACATGAGGCTGGTTTTAGACAGAGTTAGACCAAAAAACTTTCTTTTCTATCAACAAATTGGAAACATTAATAGTTGTTTTTGAAAATAGGAGAAATTCCATTAGGGAAAATGTTTACTTCTTAGGGATTCTCAAGAATGTGAAAGGTTTTAGAAACCATTTAACTTAAAACCCCATTTGATGCAAGAATCCCTTCTTCTCTTTTTTTCTTTGAAAGTATTTAAGGTAAGTCATTGAAAGGTCAGGCAATTCTTAAACATTATTAGCAAACCCAGACCAAGAGAAAATGGCTTTGAAACACCAGATGTAAATTAACAGGTAGTAGCAGCAACACTACAGAAAGCAAAAGAGGTAATAGAATAGTCCCTGTGACCTCCTGGTGCAAAAGACAGTTCCATTTCACCTAATCGAAGCTGAAATTTCAAAGCTGTAAAGGCAGAGTAGTGAGAAAAATCACCAAGTTTCAAAATACCTTCACATGAAGGTCTAATGGCCCAAAGAGAAATGAGTGAGGTGAGATTGCCTGGCATAGACCATCTCTTCTTTTACACTGTGATCAATATGAGAAGAAGAATGTGGGAGTTCCAGCCTAGATTCTGCTACTCGGCACTTCCTTAAGCTTCTTACCAATTATTTCTCACATTATAGCAACACTGGGCACATAGCAGTTTTGATATTTGAAATGCCTGAAAATCTTTTTTTCCCTGACAAATCTTTTAATAGCTTGGCCTAAGGCAACTTTTAAAATTTGTGTTCCTAGAAATGACACTCTATTTTTTTAAAAATCATTTTTATTTTTTAAATCTTTATTGTTGAAAGTATTACATATGTCCCCTTTTTTCTCCCATTGACCCCTTATAGCCCTGCAACCAGGTACGTGCCCTTGACAGAAATAGAACCTGGTGAGCCGGCACTCTATCCACTGAGCCAAACAGACTAGAGCTAAATATTATTCTTCATCTCTGAAGGAATCTGTGAATCACCATGAATTATGATATGAATGTATAAGAGAGGACCATAAATAAGGCTGATTTTAAAAAATATATATTTTATTGATTTTTTACAGAGAGGAAGGGAGAGGGATAGGGAGTAAGAAACATCGATGAGAGAGAAACATTGATCAGCTGCCTCCTGCACACTCCCTATTGGGTATGTGCCCAAGGTACATGCCCTTGACCAGAATCGAACCTGGGACCCATTAGTCTGCAGGCCGACACTCTATTCACTGAGCCAAACCAGTTAGGGCAAGGCTGATTTTTTTTTTAAACACAACCTTTATTAAAGATAGACCCGTTATTTCTCAGGCCTGAAAAGCACAGGAAAGCACATAGACTTTTCAGGAAAGAAAAGCTAGCTGAAATCTCCTCTGAAATATTTACTATTTTTTTGGCTTTTTCATGTTGTTTCTAAATCTTAGTTTTCTTTACTCTAAAATAGAAAGTGTTTAAACCAGCGTTCACAAGTATATTGAGATGGAGCATGTTCACCATAAGCTTCCCGAAGCATATGATAATTTTTCTTCAAAATAAAGTAATGAATTAAAACTTCCTGCAAATGCTCTTTTTTTGGCATGAAATTCAACATTTTTAAGTGTAAAAATATCTATGATTTTAATACCTTCAGCAAATTTGACATAAGAAGTTTTGAAGCTTGCTGTCAATACAACAAAATAGCATACATACCAAATCGCATATATATCAACATATGTGTAACTCCATCTATTGAAAACAATCCGCATTGTTAACTGGTACACCTAGTAAGATTTTTTTTGCCAGACTGATGCTACGTGGATGGAAGAGCCTAGAAAGAATTAATCAGATTCAGTTTTAATTTATATCACTTTAAATCCTAAAAAGGACATAATGAGCTCAGAAGTAGAAATGAAAATCATGCAAAACCTCAGTGCTTCATGGGTGGCTAGTACTTCTAAATGATTGCATTCTTTCAGAATAGTCATGGAAATTTCAAAGCTTTTCAATAACTTCTAAAATCAGTGTGCAGTTTTCTTTTTAAATTGCTATTATAAGCATTTTGGCCCCTCCTTTGCCTCCCTGCTTTTTCATTTTTCCTCTCCCCTGCACACAAAAATTCTTTATAGCCTAACCCTGACTCTGACCAAAAATGAATTATCTGAAACAATCAGTTACCTGTTCATGGTATATGGCCCTGAATGCCTTTTTGCTGCTTCCCAAACAATCCTTGGCTCCCATTTCTCAACCATCCTCAAAGCATGATAACCTGCCGCCACCGAAGATGTATTTTAAGTGTTTGCAGATTTTTAAGGACATTTCAAAGGACGCGATCCAAAGATATTTTAAGCAATAGCAGCAGAACTGAAATAAAGTCAATAATTTCTAATAGTGAATACTATTAAGGGACAAAATTAATTTGGGTTCTTAATTTTAGTGTTTGTTAAAAGATGAGTCAGATTAATCTTTGCTAAGATGTATATATGTATACACACTATGTGTGTACATGAGTATATATACAATCTTAAAATAACCTGAATCTTCTTCAAGAAAGTTAAAATTGAAAGGCAGCAGCATAAGAAAAACCAGCAGTAAAATGCCATGGAAGGGACCACCTGCTGGGAAACATAAATGCAGAGATCTGACAGGCTTCCTTCATAATTTTACCCAATAAAGCAGCAACAGTAATAAGCATGCTGTGGAAAAGCAATAGCACTTCAATATTTTTTAAAACATTTAAAGGCTCTGGCTTCATACAGATGATGTTTTATATAACTGTACCCCAGAAACGTATATAATTTCATTAACCAATGTCCCTCGAACAAATTCAATTAAAAACAATTTTAATCAAAATAAAAGCCTGATAATTAAAAAAGAATATCTTCAAAAATAAAATAAAAAATAAAGGCTCTGGCCTCCTAGGCAACCTTTTGTTTTTCCAATGATCAATTTCAAAATATGCACTTTGTTCCATTTCAACATTTATTTTATTTAGTAAAATTTTAGGAATAAGTTTTAACTTTATCAACTTTAAATTTTGTCTTACCGACATACTTGTAAAAACTGCGTTTACATTTTATTTAGGTGTTGCATTCTGCTATGTGCCACGGCCGCCTCGGTAATCATAAATGCATAACCTTTTACTCATGAGGAACGCACACAGACTCTCGTTAATAATTCAAAGAGCTTTCTATAATGATGAAGTCATACTGATGAACTCAATAGGAAAGTCCTAATAATATTAAACATAACTTAAATTATCCACTGTAGAAACCAGGCATAATTGAGCAAGAACAATAGATTCTAAGTGCTCAAAATATTTCCCTTTTTCTTATGCCAGTGCATATTTTTAAAATCATAGTGACAGTTTTTCCTCCCTTTTGTTGAAATACATGACAGCCATTCAAATCCTGGAGCAGGTGCAGAAGATAAATGCTTTCCTATTAGAGTGGAGAATGGCAGCATTCTGTGTGCAGTGATGGGCAGCCCTCCATCATTTTTTGCGTAAGATATCTCCTGGGAAAGCTATCACCAGACTTTATTACTACCCTATCAACTTACTCTCATCTCAAACTGTTATTCTTCAAAGACAACCAGCTGAGTTGCACTTGACTTTTTTTAGATTCTCTGATAGGTGAGGACAGGGAAAAAGTCAGAGCACAGAAAACAAGGTTATTCATAATTTCATTTAATATCAAACAACTCCAAAATCACTAGTTATTTACATATAGAATTATGATACATCAGTGATAATTCAATCTGATTGTATAAAATAAATGATTGAGGAAAAAAATCTAAAATCCGGTCAGTAAATTATTTTTATAATTATAGAACTATGGTAGATTCTGAAATGAATTTATCAAGATCAGTAATAAAGAAATTAATTGGAAAATATATATTGTAATTACAATAAAATATGCTTAATATTTTACTCTTTTTCTTTGGTGTTTATTTCTAGAAGCCCTTTTCAGATGATTATAAATTGACAGTCATACTCAGGTTTTATAATTAAAAGATGATTTTTTCATAATTTATAGGAGGTAACATGGTATTCTTCAGAAGATAACACAGTCTATACTGAATTATTTTGAACTAAGAAGCTAAATTGGAAATTTTTATGGTGAAAGAAGAAAAAAATAAAACTCCCCTAAAGACATCAATTAATGAGATTTTGAAAGATTTGTGAAAATGGTGATATACAAAGAATTAACAAAAAATGAATTCATTTTTAACATTCTAAAAGCTAGCATGCTTTTAAGATATAATTTCTTCTCATAAAAAATAAGACATATTTAAATCCAGCAATGGTAATTGTATAGTCAAACAAATCCTCCTCTGGTTATTCTTCCTAATTTTTCTACATATAAGCACTTCACCTTTACCTGGAATTATGAGAAAAAGATCTAATCTCTGGCAAGTTTAATAAAACTTGAATTTCCTTGGCCCCATCTATCTATTCACTCTATCTCAGTGCCAGTGCTGTATTTTCCAACTGAAGAATGAGGCTAATTGGGTTCAGATTATATGCATAATCCCCAAGAAAACTACTGAGAACACTATTGCAAAAAAATCCATAAAGGGAGAGTGCTATAAGTACACTCCTTCTACAGTGAGATTCATTATTCACCTTAAAGTGTGTGTGTGTGTGTGTGTGTGTGTGTGTAACTATATATATAAAAGCCAAGTGACCGAACAATGGAACGACCAGAACCACCAGAACAACCAGTGGCTATGACGGGCCCTGCGGCAGCCAACCAGCCCAATCGGGGGCAGGGCCGGCCAGCCAAATGCCTGCAGGCCCTCCTCCCTGCCAGCCCCATCCCCGATTGGCCCTCCAACCCTGATCACTGAAGTGTGACCTTCAGTGATTCTAAACACTCTCCAGCCTTCATAGACCAGGAACCTGAATGACTTGTGATCAGGAGGAAAACTGCTCATGGTCTGGACCGTCAGTCAGATGTCCAGGAGAGGTGCCCAGCACAACCACCATCTTCCTGTGTTCTCCCTCCACTGCTTACTACCAGATAGGGCAGCCACATCACATCACAGCCTCTCTTTAGAGGGTTTGTCAGCAGGAAACTAAACCACATTACCTGTCTAGGGAGAGGCTTAGAAACAGAAGCTATAAGTGTCCCTGACACTAAAGCGCCTTTGAAGCTTCAACTCATCTGAAAGCCAACAGCAACGTGAATACACCCTGCAAAGATATTGGACACTAATAACTCCTCCCGGCCGGCCCCACCCTCAATCGCCCCCTCTCCCCATCGGGGCCGGCTGCCGGACCCCACCCATACACAAATTCGTGCATCAGGCCTCTAGTTTATATATATTATTCAGACATGAGCTAGAAGAAATCCTGCCATTTGTGACAACATGGGTAAACCTGGAGTATATTCTGCTAAGGGAAATAAGCCAGGTAAACAAAGACAAATACTATATTATCTCACTTGTAAGTGGAATCTAAAAAATACAAACAAAGCCAAATGCATACAAACAGAAAGTAGGATGGTGGTTACCAGAGGCTGGGGGTTAGGAAAAGTTGGGCAGTGCTGATCAAAGGATCCAAGCCTTCAGCGAAAAGATGAATACATTTTGGAGATATACTGTACAGCACGGTGACTATAATAATAGTATATTTTGAAATTTATACTAACATTCTCACTACACACACACACAAAGGTAACCATGTGAGGTGATAAATGTATTAATCTGATTGTGGGAAACATTTCACAATGTATATGTCTAGCAAATCATCACGTTGTAAACTTGAAGTGTACAGTCACTCATTGCTTAATGATGGGGATGTATTCTGTGAAATGTGTTGTTAGGCAATGTTGTCATTGTGTGAACATCATGGAGTGCACTTATGCAGACCTAGATGATATAACCTATTACACACCTAGGCTATATGGTATGGCCTATTGCTCCTGAATACTGTAGGCAATTGTAATGCACTATAAGTATTTGTATAGTAAACATATAGAAGATACAGTAAAATATCCTATCTAATAAAAGACAAAAGGGTAATTAACCGTACCTCCGCTACGCTTCCCATAGGCTAATCAGCGAGATATGCAAATTAACTGCCAACAAAGATGGCGGCCTGCAGCCATGCAGCTGAAGCGAGCAGGAGGCTTTCTTTCTCCAGTGATGGAGGAAGCCAAGGTTCTCCGCCTGCTGCGGCCTGCTCTAAGCTCCAAAAGCAACAGCTCCAAAAGCAACAAAGTTTCAATTATAGAAGCTAAACAAACCCCAGATACCTGCTTTCAGCCAGTTGCAGCCTCAGAGCTGGGAGTACCAGTGAAGGCAACAGAGTTTCAATTATAGAAGGTAAATAAATCCCAGAATAAAAAAAAAGAAAAAAAGGAGAGGCTGGGAGCTTCCGTCACAGGCCAGCCTGAAAACAGCCCTCAGCCCCTCACCCAGACTGGCCAGGCACCCCAGTGGGGACCCCAACCCTCAAGGGGGTGTGACCAGCTGCAAACAGCCATCAGCCTCTCACCCAGGCTGGCCAGGCACCCAAGCGGGACCCCCATCCTGATCCGGGACACCCTTCAGGGCAAACCAGCTGGCCCCCACCCGTGCACCAGGCCTCTATCATATATAGTAAAAGGGTAATATGCAAACTGACCCTAACAGCAGAAAGACTGGGAATGACTGGTCGCTATGACACACACTGACCACCAGGGGGCTGTTGCTCAATGCAGGAGCTGCCCTCTGGTGGTCAGTGCACTCCCACAGGGGGAGCTCTGCTCAGCCACAAGCCAGGCTGATGGCTGCCAGTACAGCGGTGGTGGTGGGAGCCTCTCCTGCCTCCTCAGCAGCGCTAAGGATGTCCGACTGCAGCTTAGGTCTGCTCCCCGCTGGCAAGTGGACATCCCCCGAGGGCTCCCGGGCTGCCAGAGGCATGTCTGATTGCCAGCTTAGGCCCAATCCCCCGGGGAGCAGGCCTAAGCCAGCAGGTGGTCATCCCCCAAGGGGTCCCAGACTGCGAGAGGGCACAGGCCGGGCTGAGGGACCCCCCCCCCTCCCGAGTGCACAAATTTTTGTGCACCAGGCCTCTAGTGGTATATAAGGTAAAGAAGATATATTTGTATAGGGCACTTACCATGAATGGAAGCTTGCAGGACTGGAAGTTGCTCTGGGTGAATCAATGAGTGAATGTGAAGGCCTAGGACAGTGGTCGGCAAACTCATTAGTCAACAGAGCCAAATGTCAACAGTACAATGATTGAAATTTTTAAAACTTAAACTATATAGGTAGGTACATTGTTATTAACTTAATTAGGGTACTCCTAAGCTGGCCTTTGCTAAAAACGTCCTCAATCTGATTGAGGTACATTCACTGAGGTCAACCCCTTCCCTCCAACTCGCCCATCCACACTTGTCTTGTATACTTGTTTTGTCTATCTCCTTTCGTTCATCCTCTCTATATGTCCAAACCATCTCAACATACCTTTCTCAATCCTCGACACTGAAATAAAGTGATTTCTTTCACTCCACAACGTTCCCTGTATGTGTGAGCCTGCACGTGGTATTTTGTGGAAGAGCCACACTCAAGGGGCCAAAGAGCCACATGTGGCTCGCGAGCCGCGGTTTGCTGACCACTGGCCTAGGACATCACTGTACAGTAGTATGAACTTTATAAACACTGCACTCTTAGGCTACCTAAATTTATTTAACAATAGCACAGTGTTCTGCTTACAACATTAACAGCTACATCACCAGGCAGTACCAATTTTTCAGCTCCCATTATCATCTTGTGGGGTTGCCATTGTATATGTGGTCCATTGTTGACTGAAACATCATTATGTATACAGCACAAGACTGCATACAGCTTCATTTGCCAATGATGCCTCAATAAAGCTGGGGGCTGCGGGTGTGAAATGAGCTTCAGAAAATGAGCTAAAGTGGAAAGCAATGACACAGACAGGAAAGCGCTTCCGTTCACTAGATGACCTTATACTTCATGGGGGAGAGAAGAGGAAGTTCTTGGATTTGGGTGGAACAAAAGATATTACTTATTTCTCTATTGCTGTCTCAGTTCTTTAACACAAGTTTCCTTCTAGAACAGAAATCAACCTTCGATCCAGTGAAAGTTCTGTCTTGCGGGACTTGCAGTCACCTCAACTTAAGACAAACTTGTTTTTTCCTAACTCAAGTAATTCCAGCCTCGATATCTTGGGGGGAAACTTCTAAATATATATAGAACCAAGCTTTATTTATCCCCATTATGACAATGAATTATTTTATGTCATGCCCCTCACCAAATTTTTTACAATTTTTGATAACACATGCCTCCCCACTTCCCAAGTTCAACTGAAGCCATATTAGTTTTATATAAAAGTACTGAAAGTAGCAACAATATCAAATTTAAGTTTATCCCTTCCTTTTCCAAATATTGCCTAACAGGTAGAAGTTTGAAAAAAAAAGTTGGTGTAACACACTTAATAAATGTGTCAGAATATTACAGATTTTTAATAAAGAATCTATTTCATACTAAAACAAGCCAGGCATAATTTTAACTGTGAAAAAGAAAAATCCTCTATATTTTTCTTAAATTGTTAAATTGTTAAAAGTCTTCACCTCCTTTATTTAAAGTATCTACAGCATTAAAAATATATTATCATTGATCCACTCAAGACTTCATCAACAGCGATTTTAATGATACCAGTCATTACCCCAAATTTACTATTGTTGGGCAGATTTTGAATAGTGGAGCAATTTTTGTAATGATGACTGTAAACAAAATAAGAATTAGAGTATTTATTTATTGCCTGGTAACCCTGATGAAAAAATATCAAAGTCGGAGAGAATAATAGGATGTAATCTTCAATTCTTATGCCATATATAAATGTATATGTCAGATGCTTGAACATTCTATATTTATACCACTTTATGTTCAAAGGGAAGAATATATGATTGTAAAATTAACTAGGAAGGAGATTATTAAAAAGTTTTTAAAAATTTTGAAACCAACCATAAAATCTTTTTTCAAGAGCTTTTTCAACTCTTGGGATCTTAAATTACTGCACAAGTCATAATGTAAAAGTAATAAAATACAAAGACGTTCAATAGAATTTAAATTTTTAACTTAAGGGAATTTGGAAGTTCAATCATTCTCAAAGAGGCTGTAAAGATGATTAAAATCCGGAAGCAAGCCTGAAAGAAAAAGGACACAGTCATTACTGGAAATGTAATACAATGTTAACTCTCAGGTTTCACATTTAGACTAGAAAGCTTAAGTTCAAGGCCATTACACCAATTTTTTATAGAAATGCAATGTTTTCCAACTCATGGTCCATCCCTTAAAAAGCTAAATGTGGGTAATAATGATTACCAACTCAAATTAGTCACACACCCACCAGGGTAAATTGGAAATGAAAAGCTTCAATTACCCAAGCTAACATAAATGATTTATTTCCTTCTGCTGACATGAAAAGAGAAGAATTGAATGTTTGTGAAGGATAGCATTGACCCACCCTGCACTAAGGTCAGACAGATCACTCTGCAAACATATTCACAGAAGAGGTTCAACTTGGCAGAAAAGAAACCACCTATTCCAAAGGTCACCACGTCGGCTCGACTTTTTGTCTGCTATGAGAAAAGTCCTTTCAAAGTCCATTACAGTAAGGCAGCAGCTGTTGTGTAGAAGGGGAGCCTCCAAAGGAGAATAGTTTCTCATATTTCCAATCCAACTCCTCCACTTCACAGGCTATTTCTTGTCTCCTCTGACACCATTCTTAGCCATAACCCCAGGGCCTTGCTCTTGCATCTCAATGCCTACTCCCAAATATTTCTCTACATGTTACATAGACTTAAGCAGAGCTGAAAATCACATGGTCCCAGTCAAGTCTAGTGCAACCCACACTTTTTTCTAATGGCCTGTAAATCCCTACATAGTGCAAGCCCAGCCTATGTCCTCAGCTCAACCCCTTGCTCACTTCAGCTGCACTGAATTTGAGTTTCTCCAACACCCCAAACTTCATCTCACCTCAGAACCTCCACCTGGTGTGTTCCTTGCCCTAACTCTGCCCCTGGCTGACTCCTTATCACATTTTGGTTTTTGTTTAAGCCCCACTTCCTCAAGGAGGCCTTTCCTATTTATCTCAAGTAGACTCCTCGCCTTTATTCCCCCAATTTCAGTTCTTTCTTTTCTTTATTTTTAATTATTTTCCTTTGCTCTTCACTTTTTTTAGTAGCTACACTGTATTTTTTTTCCAGCTTTATTGATATATATATTTGACTATAGCATTATGTAAGTTTAAGGTGTACAATGTGTTGATTTGATCATTGTAAAATGATCACCACTATAGCATTAGTGAACAACTCTATCACGTTACATAATTACCATTTCTTTTTTGTTGTAAGAACATTTCAGATCTATTCTCTTAGCAACAATCGAGTATATAATACAGTGTTATTCACTATATTCGCTGTGCTGTACATTAGATCCTCAGAACATATTCATCTTTTAACTAAGAGTTTGTGGCCTTTGAACAAATATCTCCTTTCCCTCCAATATTATCTGTCTTGTTCAACTTGTATGCCCAATGCTGGCACAAGGCAAAAATACAATAAATGCTTATTCAGTCAAATCCATCTTACCCTAATCTATCTTTTTCTTTTTTTTCTTTTTTTTTTTTAAATTTATTTATTTATTTATTTTTTTGCTTAAAGTATTACAAAGGGTATTACATAAGTATCCTTTTTTCCCCCCCGCCCTTGACAAACCCCTACCCTCCCTTACCCCCCAGTGTCTTATGTCCATTAGTTACGCTTATATGCATGCATACAAGTCCTTCGGTTGATCTCTTACTCCCCTCCCTCCTGCCCCCCAACTCTCTCTGGCCTTCCCACTGCAGTTTGACAATCAGTTTGAGGCAGCTCTGCCTCTGTATCTATTATTGTTCAAAAGTTTGTAATGGTCTTTATTATCCATGAATGAGTGAGATCATGTGGTATTTTTCCTTCATTGACTGTCTTGTTTCACTTAGCATAATGCTCTCCAGTTCCATCCATGATGTTGCAAATGGTAGGAGTTCCTTCTTTTTAACAGCAGCATAGTATTCCATCCTGTAGATGTACCACAGTTTTCTAATCCATTCATCTACTGATGGGCACTTAGGCTGTTTCCAGATCTTAGCTATGGTGAATTGTGCTGCTATGAACATCTGGGTGCATATATCCTTTCTGATTGGTGTTTCTGGTTTCTTGGGATATATTCCTAGAAGTGGGATCACAGGGTCAAATGGGAGTTCCATTTCCAATTTTTTGAGGAACCTCCATACTGCCTTCCATAGTGGTTGCACCAGTCTGCATTCCCACCAGCAGTGCACAAGTGTTCCTTTTTCTCCACATCCTCTCCAGCACTTGTCGTTTGTTGATTTGTTGATGATGGCCATTCTGACAGGTGTGAGATGGTACCTCATTGTTGTTTTGATTTGCATCTCTCGGATGATTAGTGACTTTGAGCATGTTTTCATATGTCTCTTGGCTTTCTGAATGTCCTCTTTTGAAAGGTGTCTATTTAGATCCTTTGCCCATTTTTTGATTGGATTGTTTATCTTCTTTTTGTTAAGTTATATGAGTTCCCTATAAATTTTGGAGATTAAGCCCTTATCAGATATGACGTTGGCAAATATGTTTTCCCACGAGGTGGGTTTTCTTGTTGTTTTGTTGATGGTTTCTTTTGCTGTGCAGAAGCTTTTTATTTTGATGTAGTCCCATTTGTTCATTTTCTCTTTAGTTTCAACTGCCCTAGGAGCTGTATCAGTGAAGAAATTGTTTTGGCATATGTCTGAGATTTTGTTGCCTTTGTATTCTTCTAGAATTTTTATGGTTTCCTGTCGTACATTTAAGTCCTTTATCCATTTTGAGTTTATTCTTGTGTATGGTGTAAGTTGGTGGTCTAGTTTCATTTTCTTGCATATGTCTGTCCAATTTTCCCAACACCATTTATTGAAGAGACTATCTTGGCTCCATTGTATGTTCATGCCTCCTTTGTCAAATATTAATTGAGCATATTGGTTCGGGCTAATTTCTGGACTCTCTATTCTATTCCACTGATCTATATGTCTGTTCTTGTGCCAGTACCAGGCAGTTTTGAGAACAGTGGCTTTGTAATACAGCTTGATATCTGGCATTGAGATCCCACCTACTTTGTTCTTTCTCAGGATCGTTGCAGCTATTCGGGGTCTTTTTTTATTCCAGATGAATTTTTGGAGAGTTCGTTCTAGATCTTTGAAGAAGGCCATTGGTATTTTAATGGGAAGTGCGTTGAATGTATAGATTGCTTTGGGTAGTATGGACATTTTAATGATGTTGATTCTACTAATCCAAGAACATGGTATGTTCTTCCATCTGTTTATGTCTTCCTCTATCTCTTTTTTCAACGTCCTGTAGTTTTCTGAGTAGAGGTCTTTAACCTCTTTAGTTAAGTTTATTCCTAGGTATCTTAATTTTTTTGGTGCGATGGTAAATGGGATTGTTTTTCTGATCTCCCTTTCTGAAAGTTCACTATTGGTGTATAGAAATGCCTCGGATTTCTTGGGGTTAATTTTGTATCCTTCTACATTGCCAAATTCATGTATTAAGTCTAGTAGCTTTTTGATGGAGTCTCTAGGGTTTTGTATGTATAATATCATGTCATCTGCAAATAAGGACAGTTTTACTTCCTCTTTTCCAATTTGGATGCCTTTTATTTCTTCTTCTTGCCTAATTGCAATGGCTAATACTTCCAGTACTATGTTGAACAGGAGTGGTGAGAGTGGGCATCCCTGTCTTGTTCCTGTTCTTAGGGGAAATGGTGTTAGTTTTTGTCCATTGAGTATGATGTTGGCTGTGGGCCTGTCATATATGGCTTTTATTATGTTGAGGTATGATCCTTCTATTCCCACCTTTCTGAGAGTTTTTATCAAAAATGGGTGTTGGATTTTGTCGAATGCTTTTTCTGCATCAATTGATATGACCACGTGGTTTTTTTCTTTCAATTTGTTTATGTGATGTATCACATTTATTGATTTACGGATGTTGTACCATCCTTGCATCTCTGGGATAAATCCTACTTGGTCATGGTGTATGATCCTTCTGATGTACTGCTGGATCCGATTTGCTAAGATTTTGTTGAGGATTTTGGCATCTATGTTCATGAGGGATATTGGCCTGTAATTCTCTTTCATTGTGATGTCTTTACCTGGTTTTGGTATTAGGGTGATGCTGGCTTCATAGAATGAGCTTGGAAGCGTTCCTTCCTCTTGAATTTTTTGTAGTAGTCTGAGGAGGGTAGGTTTTAGTTCTTCCTTGAATGTTTGGTAGAACTCCCCTGTGAAGCCGTCTGGCCCTGGGCTTTTGTTTGCTGGAAGCTTTCTGATGACTGCTTCAATTTCTTCCATAGTTATTGGCCTATTGAGGTTTTTAGATTCTTCCTGATTGAGTTTTGGAATGTTGTATTTTTCTAGGAATTTGTCCATTTCCTCCAGGTTGTCTAGTTTGTTGGAGTAGAGTTGCCCGTAGTATTGTTTAACAATCATTTGTATTTCTGTGGGGTCTGTTGTTATTTCGCCTCTATCATTTCTGATTTGGTTTATTTGGGACCTCTCTCTTTGCTTCTTGGTGAGCCTGGCTAGGGGTTTGTCAATCTTGTTTATCCTTTCAAAGAACCAGCTCTTGGTTTCATTGATTTTCTGTATTGTTTTTTTGGTCTCTATTTCATTGATTTCTGCTCTAATCTTTATTATCTCCTTCCTTCTGCTCACTCTGGGGTTTTCTTGTTGCTCTCTTTCTAATTCTTTGAGTTGTAGAGTTAGATGATTGACTACCATTTTTTCTTGTTTTTTGAGATAGGCCTGTAGAGCTATAAACTTTCCTCTCAGGACTGCTTTCATTGTGTCCCAGAGGTTTTGGATTGTTGTGTTTTCATTGTCATTAGTGTCCAGGATGTTTTTAATTTCTTCTTTGATGTCATCGGTAACCCAATCAATATTTAATAACATGCTATTCAGCTTCCAAGTGTTTGAGTATTTTGGGTTGTTTTTATTGTAGTTTATTTCTAACATTATGCCATCGTGGTCTGCGAAGAAGCTTTTTATGATTTCAATCTTCTTGAATTTGTGGAGACTTTGCTTGTGACCCAATATGTGGTCTATTTTTGAATATGTCCCATGAGCACCTGAGAGGAATGTATATTCCGCAGCTGTGGAGTGAAGTGTTCTGAAGATGTCAATTAAGTCCATCTGATCTAGTGAGTCATTTAGGATTGCTGTTTCTTTGCTGAGTTTTTGTCTAGCGGATTTATCCAGTGATGTCAGTGGTGTATTAAAGTCCCCTACTATGATTGTATTGTTGTCGATCTCTCCCCTGATATCTTCCAGAATTATCTCTGGTTATGGCCTTCACTTTGAGATGTATTTTGTCAGATATAAGTATTGCTACCGCAGCTTTCTTTTCCTTTCCATTTGCGTGAAAGATATTTTTCCATCCCTTCACTTTCAGTCTGTGTGAGTCCCTTCTAATGAGGTGGGTCTCTTGTAGACAGCAGATGTATGGGTCATGTTTTTTTATCCATTCAGCCACTCGATGTCTTTTGGTTGGAGCATTTAGTCCATTTATGTTTAAAGTTATTATTGAAAGGTACTTGTTTGTAGCCATTTCTTTTTTTGTGTGTGTGTGTGGCTGTTTTCTTTCTGAGCTTGATATTTCTTCTTTTTACACCAGTCCCTTTAGCATTTCTTGCATTGCTGGCTTGGTGGTGATAAACTCCCTTAGCCCTTTTTTGTCTGTGAAGCTTCTTATTTCCCCTTCAATTTTGAATGATAGCCTTGCTGGATAGAGTATTCTTGGATTCAGTCCTTTGCTTTGCATCACTTTGTAGATTTCCGTCCATTCTTTTCTGGCCTGATGTGTTTCTGTTGAGAAATCATTTGATAATCTAATGGGAGATCCCTTGTATGTTACTTTCCGTCTCTCTCTTGAAGCCTGTAAGATTCTCTCTTTATCCTGAACATTTGCCATGGTAATTATGATGTGTCTTGGTGTGGGTCTTTTCGGGTTCACCTTGTTTGGGACTCTCTGGGCTTGTGTGACTTTTTTCTTCCCCACCTCAGGGAAGTTTTCTGATATTATTTCTTCGAATAGGTTTTCTAATCCATTTCCATCTTTCTGTTGTTCTGGCACCCCTATTATTCGTATGTTGTTTCGTTTCATGTTGTCCCAAAGCTCCCTTAGGCTCTCCTCCTGTCTTTTAATTTTTTTCTCCATTTGCCGTACAGTTTGAGTGTGTTTTGCTTCCTTGTCTTCTAATTCACTAATTCGGTCCTCCGCTTCTCCCAGTCTACTGTTGATACTTTCAATGGAGTTTTTTATTGAAGCTATGTCACTCTTCATTTCTTCTTGGGACTTACTTAAGTTGTTGATTTTTTCATCTGTTTCTTCTAGCTTCTTGCATAAGTAGTTGAGTTTTTCATCTGTTTCTTCTTGCTTCTTGAACATCTGGTGCATGTACTCTAGGAACCTTATTCTGAATTCTTTTTCCGTCATGTTGCATATCTCTGTCTCACTTAGCTGCTTTTCTGGCGAGTCCTCCTTTTCTTTCCTTTGGGGGTTTCTTTGCCTACCCATGTTTGATCTCGCTGACATATGTAGATGTTGAGATGTTCAGTGGCTGCTCCCTTGGTGGCAGGGGCTCCTTGGGTTGTGGTTGCTGCTCAGACGGTTGCGGTAGCAGCTGCTTTCCAGTTGGCAGCAGCTCCTCTGGTGGGTGTTTTTCACAGCTGTGTTGGCTCTTCTGGCTGGTGGGGGGAGGCTTCACGTACAGCTGCTGTTCCACAGACAGAGGGTGTGGTGATCAGGAGGCTGTGGTGATCAGGTGGCTGCGGTGATCAGGGGGCTGCTGTTGCTTGGATCTGCTGCATTGATTTAAAGGCACAAAATACAACAGAGCAAGGCACAACGTATCAGGCACTGAACACAAGTATATTCACAATATTAATAACCCCAAATAAAGGTGACCACCCGAATTAAGAGAATTAGGGGATAAGGGAGAAAGAAGAGAAGAAGATAAAAGAGAGAACAGAAAAGAAAAATAAGAAAAAAACAAACAAAAAAGGAGTGCAAAAATAGAATTGGGAAAAAAGAGGGGGGAAAAAAAGAGAGCGAAAAAAGAGAATGAAGTAGAAGCGGGGAAGAGACTATTGGTATGAGGAGCAAACTCCAATAGAACTGCCACTAATCTCAACAAATTCCAGCAACAAATCCCTGGAGATGAATGCAAACTACAAACCACCAATAATATCCAGAGGGGTAAGGGAAAACAGAAGCACAAAAATAACCGGGGTGGGGTGGGGGAGGGAAGGGAAAAACCAGCAGAAAAAAAAGAAAAAGAAAAAGAAAAAGAAAAAGAAAAAGAAAAACAACCTCACAACCAGTCCTAAAAAAGAAGAAAAAACACAAAACAAAACAAACAAACAAATAAAAAATAAAAAAAAGAAAAAGAAAAAAGCCCAATATATTCAACAATCAAGAAAACAATAGAAAGATAAGAGAGAAAAAAATGTTTGGAAAGTGAAGAAGGATAAAGAATAGGTGTATAAGGATTTAGAGCAGTAGATTGGAAATAGGATATATAAGTAGGGTGGAATTAGACAGGGGGTAAAAAGAGGGAATTGGGAAAGTCTAGAGCAGGAATAGGGTAAGAGAAACAGGACACCAAAAGGGGAAAAGTAAGGAAGAGGGTTTTAGCAAAGAGGTGAAATTGAGATAGGGAAAATTAATGCTAAAGGAACGATGAAAATAGAATGGAGAACACTAATCCCAAAAGAAAATAAAGAGAAAATAAAATGGCACTTTAAAAAATGGTAAAATGGTAGCAGTAATAATACTGGTTAAAAATAAAAATGTGGTAATTGAAAGGGTAAAATCAGGTGATGGAAAAAGAAGAAAAAGAGAAAAAAAAATTGGTTTCTTAGTAAAAAGGTGAAAAAATTAAAAAGAAAAAGAAAAAGAAAAAATTGCAGTAGTGATGGTCTTTCGGTTCTTCTACTCTTCAGCCTGGTTCGCCTTAGTCCTGCCAGGTATTTAGGAGAGTGTTGAATTTGCCTGCATTACACTGTTCCTCCGTGTTGTAAATCACAGTCCTGATTTTAAAGCAGGCCGTATTTGTGATCCAGTCTGCCTTAATTTGTATTCCCCTAAGAGTCAGTTTGTGGCTCAGCCTCTGGGTGGCAGTGTTTTTGGGTTGGCCTCTGAGGCTATACAGCTTCTCTATCCTTTTTTAATCCTTACCCTGCTCTGTGTTGTTGGTGGGACTGAAAATCCCTCTATAGGCCAGACCCTGGTAACTCCCAGGGACTAATCAGCTTGTTTTAATCCTTTATCTCATACAGGGTGGAATATGGGTGTGGCTGTGCTCCTTGCCTGGGGGGCTGGGGGGAGGAATTCCACCCTCTGGAGGAATGGCTGCCCCAGTCCTGGGCCCAGGGGGGTCTCAGCACTCAATTCGCTGCCACCTCCTCCGGCTCCCCCTCTTTCCTCAGCCTCTCCCCAGATTCCCCTCGTCTGCACCTTCACCCTCTCTTCAGCACAGGTGAGTGTCTGTATCCGAACTGTCCTATGAGCAGGGTTCAGTGAAAACAAAGAAACAGACAAACGCCGGCCGGCCGCGGAAACGCTCCTCTCTTACCAGCACTGCATGGTCTGGGAAACGCTCCTCTCTTATGGGCACTGCATGGTCTGATCAGTTCCTCAGGATGCCCCCTTTAGTCTCAGTTCTCCGCAATCACAAAATCCAAATCTCAAATCTCCTGGCGCCAGCAAACCCACGGAACTCCTTACCCTGGTCAGGGTCTGTGTCTGTCCCAAGAGACGCGGCTGTCTGCCATGCAGTCTCCCTCCGATCCTCTGGGCTCAGGTCTGGCAAACTTTCCTGCCCAGATCCCTGGTTTTTAACCTTTCCAGGGGAGGTCTGCCCTTCCCGGCTGCAAACCGTCTCACCAGCTGAGTAAATTTGCCAATTCGGGGTGGGTGTTATTAGTTTCAGCTGCTTACTCCGTTTGCTCCAGGACAAGACCTGGGACGCGTCTGCCTATATCGCCGCCATCTTGCTTCTCCTAATCTATCTTTTTCAAACTCCCTTTCTTCTTATAGGAATCAGACCAAAATGAACTCATCATTTACTCCATCTTATCATTATTATTCAAGTCAACATATATAGCTACTACATGACAGAAACTGTAGATGCTGCCATAACAGATATTATTTACTGTGTTTATTATGTGCTAGGAACTATTATAAGTACAGTGGGGCCTTGACTTATGAGTTTAATTCATTCCGTGACCGAGCTTGTAATTCAAATTACTCGTATGTCAAATCAAAAAGTGAACGAGTGAGACACGTGATGCTGGGCTGATGTTGTGGCGTTCACTGTGACATTCGCTGCGCCAACT
Source organism: Myotis yumanensis (assembly GCF_028538775.1). NCBI lineage: Eukaryota > Metazoa > Chordata > Mammalia > Chiroptera > Vespertilionidae > Myotis > Myotis yumanensis. Next base: position 45,554,480 of record NW_027223760.1, on the reverse strand, counting down.
AGCGGTGGGGTATCTGAAGCTGGCTCATAACCCGAATTTTAGCTCGCAACTCAAAGCAAAAATCGGCCGAGAGACGTATCTCGAAAAACTCGTTAGTCGGGACACTCATAAGTCAAGACCCCACTGTACTTTACATAGTGTACATTTCTATGATACAGGATCTGTATATTGCATGGTGTCTCCACCACCCAAAGTTAAATCCTCTTCCGTCACCAAATATTTGGTCCCTTTCCTTCCCACCCCTATCCCCTTCCCTCTGGTAACCACCGTACTGTTGTCTGTGTCTATGACAGCCGTGGGCAAACTAAATAAAACTAAAAAAAAAAGACCGTACCCTTTTATGTAATGATGTTTACTTTGAATTTATATTAGTTCACACAAACACTCCATCCATGCTTTTGTTCCGGCCCTCGGTCCAGTTTAAGAACCCATTGTGGCCCTCGAGTCAAAAAGTTTGCCCACCCCTGGTCTATGAGTTTCAGTCTTGTAGCCCAAATATGAGTGAAATCATGTGGTTCTTAGCTTTTTTTGTCTGAATTTATTTCGACAAGCAACCGTTTTTATCCCTACTTTAAAGATGAGGAAACTGAGACATAGGGAGAGGTTAACAATGTTCCCAAGATGACACAAACAGTAAGGGGTAACGCTGAGATTCTGCACTCTCAGAATAAAATAAAATTGAATAAAATAAAATGTCTGCCTTAAGATAAGTACCATTATGTAAGCTTAGGTAGTGGAGAGAGGGGAAAGAAAGGTGAGCAGGAAATTTGAAGAAGGAGATCATATCTGTTTAAGCGAGACCAGGAACTTTTGTTTGAATGTGGTATTTAAGATGAGATTTGAAAAAATATTAGGGTTTTGGCAAATGAATACCAGGAATTGGTACAAGAGGCCCTTATCAGAAAGAAAACAGTGAGAATAAAGACACAGAGAAGAGAGCTACTAAGTGTGATCAGGAAATAGTAATAGTAGAGTTCTTATATGTTGTCCCATCTCTGGAGCCCAAATACTGAAAGTCCTTGCCTACATATCCCTGATAATTTATCTGTGGCAGAAAATGGAATGAAAATGCATTCCATTTTCAAGGTTTTAAAATAGTAATTACTGAGACCCATTCTTTGTTATTCGTTCATTATCTATTTTTGGTGGCTATTCTCTCTGAACCTGGATTTTATGTTTTTGATAGCAGGCACCATGTCTTACATTTTCATCAGAGGGGTTACAAAAGCTGACTCTTGAAAATGTCAGTGAACAAGAATAAAAGTCAGGGGAGACTAGCCAAAAGTTAGGCACTATACAGAGGTGTCAATGGTACAGTGATGAAATACCACCCTTGCCCTCGAAAGGTTTATATTCTGACACAGAGATGAAAGATTGGTATAAAATCTTACAACACAGTGAGTATGTTAGAAGACATACAAAGAACTGCAGCTATAGAATTCTTCAAAGCAAAATTATTTTAAAATTAATTCCAATAGGTATTTAAATTATAATGGTATTTTCCAAAAGTGTTTGTGCACAATTTTTTCAAGACAAAGGACAGTAAATGTCAGTAATAATGAGTACTTATGAAATGAAAGCTTTTGCAACATTTATTTACATAGAACAGTAGAGAGTCTCATCTAAAATTTTATTAATGTGGTTACCATGAATTCTCCTCAGTGAATAATTCAATTCAGCAATCCCTTTTATGTTCCCTACCTGTGGCTTTCTATAATCAAAGTGCTTGACTGGAGAAATTCAAATAACTTTTTTTACTCTTTCGGTAAAAAGCAATTACTTTCAATTTCCTTCACATATTCCCATCATACTCCCATTAGAATATTTACTTAAAGTACCAAACAACTGAACGTGCGTGTGTGTGTGTGCACGTGCGCCCGCGCGCACACACACACACACACACACACACACACTTGTTAATGTCTATCTTAGGAAAGGGCTGAATTGAAGGTGTGTGGTGATTCTTCATTACTTATCATACTTTTTTTTTTCTTTTGTGTTTATTCACTCTTAGAGAGTCTGACATTCACCTTCGTTGTATAAGTCCTGGCACTGGAAAACTGCTTGAAATCATGAGGAGACATTTGTCTCAACACCCCCCCTTTTAATTGATGTGTATAATAAATTAGGTCTTGATAATCATAAAACTTTGAAGCATCCAAATGAAGGAAAGACCAATTGGACTCAGTATTCCCCGCTCCATCCACAGAGGGTAGATACTGCTAATAGATCCCAGTGCTCTTTCCCACTGAGCCTGGGCATTGTCAGATTCCTTCTCTTCGTGCTGCTCTAGGCAACCTCTGTCCTGCAAGATAAAACCTTTATTGTGCATGACTCTTTCACAGGAATAATATGCTTCCTGCAATTCAAGACACTGTGGAAAGCTACAATCTATTTTCAGCTACCATGGTACCTACTATTTAGCACAGTACTCCTTAGTATCCAGAAACATCCTAGTAGTTTACAGCGGTTCTCAACTTGTGGGTCGCGACCCCTTTGGGAGTCGAACGACCCTTTCACAGGGGTCACCTAAATACATCTTGCGTATCAGATATTTACATTACAATTCATAACAGTAGCAACATTACAGTTATGAAGTAGCAACGAAAATAATTTTATGGTTGGGGGTCACCACAACATGAGGAACTGTATCAAAGGGTCGTGGCATTAGGAAGGTTGAGAACCACTGGTTTAAAAGCATTAAAATAGCCTACATGTGTGAGCAAGGTTTGCCTGTGCCATGCACTTGATGCTCCTCACCACCCTTCTCCCACCTCTCAAACTGCCGTATCCTGGCCCACTAGGTCTGAGAGTCACTCCTCCTTCTGGGAGACACCGTAACTCCTTTCCACACCGAGGTTAAGGTCATGCTGAAGGATCCATTCTTGCCTTTCTGTTCATTTCTCAACACACTCCACAGTCACTCTCACCCATAGCCATGGCTTCATGTTCTTTCCTCATTTACGTCTCCTGCTCAGACCTCCCCAGCTCCAGAGCTCCATCCCAGCTCTTGGCTGGAGTTTCTACATGCCTGTCTTGCTACTACCACAAATTTAACATGAGAACTCGATCCTAGTCACCAAAAGCCCCTTGCCCTTCCTCCTGTTTCCCTTCATATTATCAGCATCATTATCTTCCAATTACTCAAGCCGGGAACCTTGGGATCTCCATCAGCTCCTCTTTTTCAGTCTCTATTTCTAAATGATCACCAGGGTTTGCGAATTCTAATCTGAACTGTCATTCAAGCCTGTCCCCTCCTCATGTGTTCAGTGCCACGGCACTCATGTGGGCATTCATTTGCTCCCACTTTAATGCCTGGCGCTCTCCTTCTCACTTATCTTCCTGCTCAAATCTCCCCTCTCTGAGCTACCCAGCCCTCCCATCTCCCTGTCCCCTCTAATGACACCATCAAGGAATGTTTCCTTACAAATGTGATTAAGTTATTCCCCATCTCTGCTAAAAAGTGCCTCTACATTCCTTCAGAATAAAGTCAATGTCTCCCAGTAACTGTAAAATAAAGCTCGAATTCCTAAGTGTGGATTTCAAAGTCCTCCACAAATAAGGACCAGGTGCCTTTCTCATCACAGAGCATCTTGATTAAAAGCTCAGACTCTGGAGCCAGATTGCCCGGCTTGGTGACATGAAGCAGGACTGCTGAATGCCCTGGTGTAGGTGGAGGGGTCCTGCGTGTGCCGTCTGGCTGAAGGCTGAGGGATGAGCCCCACTGACCAAGCTGCCTTGGGCTCAGAGGTAGTGGCACCACTTTCTATTTCACTTACTGGTATAGGCAGGAGAAGGGCTCTGTTTCTTTATCTATAAAGTAGGGCTAATACTAAGATGTATTTCATGGGATTGGTATGAGAACTGAATGAATTAATATGTGAAAAGCCCTTAGAACAGTGCCAGGCACAAGTGCCCAATAAGTATAATCTGTGCTTTTTTAACTTTGTGGTTTTTATTGCTCCTTCTGTTTCCTCTCCCCCAAATTTCCTCAGGCAGCTCCAGTCTGTGCTTCTTGATATCCTGTCCACTCATCAAACTCTGCAGATGTGCTATGATTGCCTCCATGAAGTCTCACTTGAGCCCTATAAATATGAGTTCTCTAGACTTGAACTCAACTCTCAGGTACCCGGGGCCCTGTATTGTGGAACTTACTATAGTAACTATATTTTGTACTACCTAAATTTATACGCCCTCAAGGCCTTATCTTCCTGGAAAGATTTTATGTGTCTTAAGGCACCATGTACAGTTTCTCTTGGTGTTCCCGCAGTGCCTACAGACCTACGGTGACATAATAGGTTCATCATAGGCAATAACAGAATTGTTTATTGAGCACTAACTATGCACGGGGATGGACTTGGACAATATTATGCTAAGTGAAATAAGCCAAACTGAGAAAGACAAATATCACATGATCTCACTTATTTGTGGAATCTAATGAACAAAATAAATTGACCAATAAAATAAGACCCGAAGCAGGGAGGCATGGAACAGACCTGAATAGAAACTTCTCCAGAGATGACATATAGATGGCCCAGAGACATATAAAAAAATGCTCAGTGTCACTAATCATCAGACAGATGCAAATTCAAATGATAATGAGGTACCACCCACCTCACACCTACCAGAATGGCAACCCTCAGTAAATCAACAAACAAGTGCTAGCCAGGATGTGGGAAAAAGGGAACCCTAGTACACTGCTGATGGGAATGCAGACTGGTGTAGCCACTATGGAAAACAGTACGGAGACTCCTCAAAATATTAAAAATTGAACTGCCTTTTGACCCAGTTATCCCACTTTGGGAATATATCCTAAGAATTCCAAAATACCAATCAGAAAAATTATATGCACCCCTATTTAGCAGCGCTATTTACAATAGCTAAGATTTGGAAACAGCCCAGTAGATGAGTGGATGAAAAAGCTGTGGTACATTTACACCATGGAATACTATGCAGCTGTAGAAAAGAAGGATCTCTTATCCTTTGAGAGAGCATGAATGGACCTGGAGATTATTATACAAAGCGGAATAAGCCAGTCAGAGAGAGACAAATATCACATGATCTCACTTATATGTGGAATCTAATGAACAAAATAAACTGATGAGCAAAATAGATCCAGGGACAAAGAAGCATGGAACATACTGTCGAATGTCAGAGGGAAGGCAGGGGTGGATGGGTGGGAAGAGATCAACCAAAGAACTTGTATGCATATATGCATAACCCATGGACAGATATGGGTGGTGAAGGCCTGGGGTCGGGGGTGGGGACATGGGGTGGGGGTGGGCTAGGAGAGGTCAATGGGAGGAAAAAGTGAACATATGTAATACTTTCAACAATAAAGATTTAAATTTAAAATAAATAAAATAAAAATTTAAAAATAAAAAGCAAAGGCAGCCTGGCTGAGGAGCTGTTATATCCAGGGGTGGGCAAACTTTTTGACTCGAGGGCCACAATGGGTTCTTAAACTGGACTGGAGGGCCGGAACAAAAGCATGGATGGAGTGTTTGTGTGAACTAATATAAATTCAAAGTAAACATCATTACATAAAAGGGTACGGTCTTTTTTATTTAGTTTTATTCATTTCAAACGGGCCAGATCCGGCCTGCGGGCCGTAGTTTGCCCACGGCTGTGTTATATCTCCATTTTCTGCTGCCTTCTATTACATGTTTTCAGGCATTGAAAACCTGTTCAGATTTTACAAATTTGATTTCCACTTACTTTCTTAATCATTATGATTAATTTCTAAAAATTTGCTCAATGGGAGGAAGGGAAGGGCATGTAGAAAACTCATGCAATATAATTTAAAACCTTACCATTATAGAAACTTCCTTCTTCTCTCTCTGGAAGATCTATCTTTTCAGTTATCTATTCATCATATACTATAAAAAGAGAAAATCAATGTATCTTTTCAAAGTCTTCCTAAGAAAAGTTAACGATGACTTACCTAATATTTTAAAGTGCTAAACACAAAATATTTATCAATGATACAATGATATAACTTCCATTCTGAGATTTTAATGTTACTGCTATTTTAATATTTAGAGCTCAAGTGACTTAAGGTATTACCAACCTGGGTATGAATTTGACAAAGAGGAAAAGGTCAACTCTTTTGTGGTGGCCACAAGACTAGTCTCCAGTGGGAGAAAACCTGGGGATGCCCAACGAATCCCTAGCCAGCAATTCATCTTCTAAATTCAATTCTAGAGAAGTTTGGCCCAAGTACCAAGAACTAAGAGGGGTGATATTACCTCCACTCCTGGGAGCTAACACTGTGGGTGAGGAGCATTGTGGTCCAATAACACACTGTGTACAAGATTTTTTAAGATTCCATAGTTTTCTATTCCATAAGTCAAAAGTGAATAAACATTCATCAGATAGGTTACTTCCCATTTTTTTGTTGTTTTTTAAAATATATATTTTTATGGATTTCAGAGAGGAAGGGAGAGGGAGAGAGAGAGAGAGACATCAATGATGAAAGAGAATCATTGATCAGCTGCCTCCTGCACACCCCTCACTGGGGATCAAGCTGGCAACCTGAGTATGTGTTCTGACTAGGAATCAAAATGTGACCCCCTGGTTCATAGGTCGACACTCAACCACCGAGCCACACTGGCTGGGCTAACCTTCCAATTTGTAAGTACAAAGGACACTCATGAATCTCTCTCCATCCATTCCCCCTTGAATGTGGAGATTATTCTCTTGGGCAGAAAATCATCCTGCCTTGGGAATTGCATTGCATTTTATTCCCTACAATGAAGCTAGTATTACTAATTGTTCTAATCAGTGGATTCATGGTTGTTTATAATTGTTTCTAAGTAATTACTCAACCTTGTGCTCTTCTGGGAACATTTCTCCAGCCCAGACTGCTGTGGAGTCTAACATAGAGGGAGAGGAATGGCCATGCACCTGCATTCTCTGCAGTCCTTGGCTTTGATTTCAACCCCAGGAAGCACTTCAGCCCCCTCCTCAAGCAGCTTTTGACACAGTTCAGCACCCGGTTTACCACCAAAACAATTTCTACTCAACAAGACCTAGGAGTTGGCAATGGAGTGTGTATGTGCTGGACATCTCATCCTTGCTCCTGTGAAAAGTTGCTGCTGCTTCTTATTCAGATTTACTATTCTGTCCCCAAAGCCCAGAGCAGCACAATAATCTGGATGTTCCTCCAAAGTTATTTGTAATGGTAATTATAAAAGACCTTGCAGTATCCTTTTCTCAGTCATATTCTGATCTAAAGTTTTTTGTGGTCCAATTACCCAGGTGAAAACGGGGGCTCTGGTTCTGACTTCAGTTGGGGCTCTAGGGCCCAGGCCTGGGCAGGGGAGTGGAAGGGACTGCCAGGAGCTGTGAGTGATGAGCAGAAGGAAGCCAAGATTGGAGTCCTGGGTGCCTTGTAAATTGTAAGGGAAAGAGTAAAGAATCAAGTGGAGAAGTGTGGATAGAGGATCAGCCAACTAAGGTAAGATGAAATGAATTAATTTGGGAGAAGCCTACAGGGATTCCTTAAGGCAAAGGTCACCTTCTGTTGAGTTGCTTTTGTGGAGTGGGAGTTGGGTGAACTGGGAAGGCTATTACTATCCAGTCTTGGTTGGAAATTTTAACTCTTCTCTAACAATATTGTGGCTTTACCCATCCTAGACTATTGAAGTTACAAGAATGTGTGTGAGAAATGAGAACAATGAAATCAGCTGTCATGTTTTCTACTCATACTTTAATGTTCATCCTGGAATATGTGAAGGAAAGACTTGCAGCTGTGAGTTACCAGGAGTCTGGGCATCATATCAAATAAATTAAAATACTTGCCATCATTTCCTTGGTGAAAAACAAAACCCTGTGGTCTCCTAACAGCACTGTTAAAAGTGATAGTAAATTTAGAATTAGTCAGGTTTATTTTCAGAATACTTAAGGCTATAATTGGAATTATTTTATTTCTTTAGAATACTAAACTTATGCAATTTTTAAATTACCAATCCTCTACTAAAGTTCTCCTTTTATTTATCCACCAGCAGAATTGAAGTGTTTGAGTAAGAACAACACAATCAAAACAAGTGGACTATCATTAAAAATATCAATAAGTTAATAACAGAATGAACAATTGCTTGTTTCTTGTCTATGTCCCCTTAGTAGGATGTAAACTCCATGAAGATAAGAATTTGGTCTTTCTTGTTTACAATTATATCCCTAGTGACAACAACCTGCCTATGGCATAATACACTCTCAATAAACATTTGCTAAAACAGAGAGTTAAGGAGGAACTGAGTAGATGAACAGGTAAACATTTATATTCTCTAACATTTGAAATTAAAAAAAAATATTTTAAAATATAATATTCTTGATTTCAGAGAGGAAGAGAGGAAAAGAGAGATAGAAACATAAGTGATGGCCTAGCTAGTTTGGCTCAGTGGACCGAAGGGTCTCGGGTTTGGTTCCAGTCAAGGATACGTACCTTGGTTGCAGGCTACATCCCGTGCCCGAGCCCTTGGTCAATATTTGGCCAATCCTTGGTCAGGGCTCATGCAGGAGGCAACCAATTAATGTGTTTCTCTCACATCGATGTTTCTGTCTTTCCCTCTCTCTTAAACTCTCCCTAAAAATCAATGGAAAAATATTCTCTAGCGAGGACTAACAAACAAACAAACAAAAACAAAAAAGAAAGAAAGAAAGGAAGGAAGGAAGGAAGGAAGGAAGGAAGGAAGGAAGGAAGGAAGGAAGGAAGAAAGAAAGATTAGTGATGAGAAAGAATCATTGATCGGCAGCCTCCTGCACACCCCACACTGGGGATAGAGCCTGTGGAATCGAACTGTGACCATTTGATTCATATGTCAACACTCAGCCACTGAGCAACACCAGCCGGGCTAACATTTGAAACTTTTAAAAGTGCTTTAACTTTTCAATCATATCTGCTGAGTAATATTAGATCAAATGTAGCAATCAATATTTTGATGCTCCATTAGTCATTCAAGGATATTTTTTAAAATATATTTTATTGATTTTTTTACAGAGAGGAAGGGAGAGAGATAGAGAGTTAGAAACATCGATGAGAGAGAAACATCAATCAGCTGCCTCTTGCACATCTCCTACTGGGGATGTGCCCGCAACCCAGGTACATGCCCTTGACCAGAATCGAACTTGGGACCTTTCAGTCCACAGGCCAACGTTCTATCCACTGAGCCAAACCGGTTTCGGCCAAGGATATTTTTTAAATGAAAGATGGGTGTTTCTGGAACCCAACCAGGATCTTTGGATCATGAAATGAAATAAACCCTTAGTAAGGCAACTTCCTCTCACAGAATATAGTGCTCATTGAATTAACTAGGTCTAGAAGATCTCTAGAAGAAACTGAAGATGAAGGGATGGTGGTTGAAACTAGAACTGAGTACAATCGTTGGCCCATATTTGCAAAAAGATTTCAGGGATTTACTCCCCCCTCCCCACTTCCCCTGGGTTTCTTTCTTGCTTTCTATTAAATGTATTGGGGTGACATTGGTTACGAAAATTATGTAGGTTTCAAGTGTACAATTCTATGATACATTGTCTGTATATTGCACTGTAGGGCTTCCTTTTAAACTGCAGACAAAATAAGTTTCAGTGATGGATATTTGCTTAGGACCCCATTCTCTTATGGGTATAATTTGCCACTTTACTCATAGGCACTATACAAAAAAAGTGATGACCTATATAAGACACCAGGATTTGGGGAAAATATATATATAAAAAAAATAACATGTATGCCACAGCCTCTTACCACACATGTTATATATTCTATAGGTTTTTCCTTCTGAATATATTTATGTTCTAGAGGTAAAGAATAGAAGCTATCTTTTAACTTACCCCATCTTTTATTTTTGTATGTTAATAAAAAAGGACATAAGGGCTCAAAGCCAGAAAAAATACAAAATCTTATAGAAAATAGAGGTCTTAAGCAAGCAAGTAGAATATTTGGCCAATCCTTATCTCGTTCATTTGTGGGGTTTTTTTGTTGTTGTTAATTCTCACTCGAGGATATTTTTTCCATTGATATTCTTAGAGAGAGTAGAAGGGAGGGAGGCACATATTACTTACAGGTGGGCCTATTCGCGCATCTGTCTTATCTATGGGTCCTTCTTGGAAAAGGTGTATAATCAGAAGAAAGAAAATAATACCATGCTGGGCTGAAGAATAATGAAGAAAAACAAATCTTTTGACATGCGTGGACTATGGAAATACTTTCCATGTGTGCTTCTAAGAACTCCTTTTGAAAAAATTACTTGAGGATGTACTCCAGTAAAAGGAAAAAAAAAATCAATCCTATAAAGAAGAGGTGTCAAAAAAAATTCTTCTAACTCAGTACAGCACTGAAAATAAACTAAGTTTTATAAATTAGGAAGTCAGGACTTTTAGAAGAATGTCTTAAGGAGAAAATAAATATATATTTACCAAATAGTAAGATAAGTAATCACAGTGACGGGATAAAGACACATGTGTCATTCCTGACAAGAAATAATGAAGGTGATTGAAAACTCTAGAAAATGCAAAGGCTGTATAGGAAAGTCACAATGTAAACATGAAGCAAGCTGAAATGTAGCAGGATATGAGAAATGGAGAGGAAGCAAAGAGCATCTATTTGACCTTGACACAAGGTACTTCTCTTTCAAGCAATCTGGGATAGTGACAGAAATACATTTCCTATTTCCATTTTGGTCCTTTATAATCAATATTTATACAGTCATAATATGTTCTATTATCTTTATTCATTTAAAAATTTTGGATTCAAACTATAAACATTTTAAAATATAAATATAGTTACAAAATAAAGTGTACACTTGAAAAGATCAAAGGAGTGAGACAGTTTACAGAGTTTAGATGATAGAGGAGGAGAGGATAAATAGGACATATAAGGTTCCAAATTTCCTTATCTTAAGTAATGGGAGAAGTATAAAAACAGAGATTATATTACTAAAGTTAAAAAGATAACAAACAGAAGAAAGATTAGTAATCTTAAGAGCTATTAATTGAAATTCAAAAATAAAATGATAATATCCACTAACAGGAAAAAACCCCCAAAAATGCAGAAAATGCAAGATAAGTTTCTCAGCTTTCATGATGAGGAGTCAATAGAAAACATCTAAAGTTAATATATCATGAAGAGGGGATGTAACCATATTGTTCAAATATACAGAGGTGAGCAAAAGAAGAACTACAAATAAAATCATACTAAAAAAATTACTTCTGGGGAGGAGGTATCAGAGGTAGAGGAGAGGGTGAGAAATTTAAATTTTTCATTTTATAAAATGCTATACTTTTTTCCTTATCATCTGGATATATTACTTTTATTACATTAAAAAGGTAAAACATTCCTGATAACTAGCTCAGTATTTTCTTCAATGATATTATCCCCAAGTGCATTCTTACTAAGGATGAAATGAACATACTCCTGCAGGTAATAGTGAAGGAGGCAGCAATACCAAATGAATGATATAATTAATATTGCAATGAGCAGAAGCATCAGGAATCCAAACATGTCAACTGAAATGTACAAAAAGAAACATATTTTAAGTTAACAGAAGATTAATAATTTCTTATATTTTCATCTTTTCTATTATCACACAGTCTGATTAAGTACAAATTCAGCTCTTACTGAAAACACAATAACATACATCACATACTCCAATCAAATTACCATTAACACAGCAGTCACTAACATTTAAAAATAATCTGGGTTGCTAAGAGGAGGTAACATTATCTTCAAACTGGTAAACTATTGGGCCATGGGCTACCTTTTCCTCTATTTTATCCAGCTGCCTTCAGGCTTTTATAGAGATAGCTGGGGATGCGTTGTTGTTTGAATTTCAGCAGTTCCTTATCAAAGAGACAACAAATGCTCTCTGGGAAACGGATTTCCAGCATTTGTAAACTATCCCCCCCACCACACCCCATGCTATGTGGAACTAGAAGGGCAGAACATGGAATAGGAGACTAAGGTTCCCAACTCATACCAAATGTATGAAGTTTTACTTTTTTATACACTCTTTGCTGCAAACAATTACGATTTAAACGGACCTAATAATACCTGAAGAAAACAGGGACTTGAGGGCAAAATTGATATTTTTTCACTTCAATTAAGAAAAAGACATAGACGACTGGTGGCTCTGGAAGGGTTTGCTTATATAGTCAGGGTTCCCCTGGAAAGCCTTTTGCTTTAACTCTTTTGAAAACTTCTTTAAAGGTTCTAATACATTTCCCTGCTTTGATAGCTACCATATACCAAACCCAAAATATAACATGTTAGATGTAATTTGAAGATTCTTTGATGATTGAGATTTGTTCGGTCCTAGGGAGTCATTGTTCTGAATGACAATTCTCAGTACAAAATACATTCCCTGAGGAAATATAAGTTATAGTTACTGGATTCAATATATCCTCACCCTAGTACTAGCTTATAAGAAACACCTGGAGTTCCTGAAACACCCTAAAAACACAGTCCTCCCTTCTCTGGCTATGGTTATTGTACACCAGAGTAGAGATGAACTTTAAAGTATTTAACAACTTTTGGTATGGTAAGGGACCCACCCACCAATCAGCATGAATGCTAACCTAGTTGAACCAACAGTCTGGAAAGAACTAGTGTCAGCCAGTCTTAGGGGAAACACTAATGAACAGACCTCCTGTTACTTTAATAAAGCAAATAAGATAATTTCTAATCCTTTAAGTGTAACAAATCACTAGTATTTGCAGGTCAATTTTTATAAGAACATAAAAATTCAAATAGTGACAACTTACCTTTACAGTTTAACCAAAACACTGAACTTAACTGACACTCCATATATGAAAAACAAAACTTTTTGCAAACGTTTTTGCCATTGCACCAAAAACACTGTATTTGGAAAGAAAAAGAAAAAGAAAAGCAGTGTTCAAGTATAATAATCTCAATTCCAGTAAGATTTAGTGCTAGTTCAATAAATATTCAATAAATAACAGCCACCATCATCATTATTTTATTACTAGAGGCTGGTGCACTGGTGGGGTCCAGCCAGTCTGCCCCTGATGGGGGCCATCGAGGGTGGGCTGGCTGGAGTGAGGGGCTGAGACAGTTTGCTGGCCCTGCCCCCAATCAGGTTGGAGGGCTCGCTCAGGGGTGGGGCCCGCTGGGGGGAGGGGCTGCAGGTGTTTCAGTCGTCCCGCTATTCGGTTGATTTGCATATTACCCTTTTATTACATAGGATTATTCATGCTGTTGGTAGTCTGCCCAGATCCTCCATACCAGGCCCATGTACCCAATCCCAGCTGCAATGAGTGTTGGCTGCAAGTGGCCCAAGCTGACCTTCTTCTTGGGTTGTCCTCAGTGGATAGGATTACCTTGCCCTTGAGGTAACTTCCCCTTTCACCCCGCCATTACTGACTCATATGTAGGGTCCCAAACAGTGGGCATCTTTGCCTAAAGGCAGGGATAACTCTGCTAGTGACTCTTTTTTACCCCAGGGCTGCCCGTGGTTCAGGCCAAGGGTAGACTTTAGCTGAGACCACATCTTTGCTTGGTTCTTGGCCCTTACATGCCCTGAATCCTTTTCTTTTTCATCAGTTTTTGCTGAAGAGCAGTTGCTGAAGAAATGACATGTACCTGAATCCTTTTCTCAGGTGCTGTGTTTGGGGAATCAAACCTGAGCCATTGCTTCATGAAGTAGTAATAATGACTTCAGTAGATAGGATTTGTTTCTCTCTCTCTCCGACAGTCTTTCCCATTCCTCTTGTTGGCAGCACCCACTCTCCTCCGCTTCATGTGGGCCTGGTGGTGGCTGTCTCATCCCTTCAACCCCGCCTCATCCCCCTCCCTCTTCCTGCTCACAGGTGGTCAGATAATCATGTGGAAATAGGAAAACTGACTTCTAAGTCCCTTGTTGAAGTAAGCAAAAGCAAGGTACAAAGGTGGAAACCATTGTGGGAGATAAGACTAGGACCTGGATAAGTAAAAAACAAACAAACAAAAAAAACCAAGGACAGAGTAGTAAAAATGGCTGTTATTTACATAGGGCTTACTGGATAACAGGCACCATTGTAAGTCCCTTTTATGTATTAACTCATCCTCATGACAACCCTGTGAGCTACATGCCATTATGTCCACTTTATATTTGAGGACAATAAGACACAGAGGAGTCAAATGACTTACACAAGGTCACGTGCCTAGCAAATAAGGAACCTGCAGTTGTAACCTAGTCAATGTGGTTCTATGCTGGTAACCAAACCTATAAGAGATTCCAGACCCTCCCAGTCACTCTGGCTGCACATCCTGAGACCAGCACCTCAATGAAAAGAACTACCTTTTAGACACAGCCTGGGAGCAGGAGGTATTCACAGGCCAGATTTTGTTTCATACAAACCAAGACCAAAGGTCAAATAAAGCCATTTAGGCCAGTCTGAGATGGAAGCCAGTTAGGCTGAATGGGTCCTGTCCTTTTGCCCTGTTGTATAAAGACAGGAACTGCAAAGTCAAGGCCTACTTGAACCAACAGAGGCTGGAAAAAACTAGAGATTTCCTCCTTTGGTTCTTAGTGCTTAGAGTTTCTGGGCACCCAGGCCACCTAGCAGGTTGTTTTCTGTTTTGTTTTTTATCTAGCAGAGTTTTAAGGGAGATGAATTGCCAAAAAAATCCCAAACCTATCAGAGAGGGGCCTGTGCTTACTCAGCACTGAGCTACTTCCCAGGCCCCAGTAACCAAGTTCGCAACAGGTGAGCTTCTAAAGCAGCACAGTCCTCAGAAGAGACCTCCTTCCCTGTGCCTCTCTCTGATGGGGGCTCAGGAATCAATTGAAAAGAGAGCGCCTTCACTGGGTAAGCCTGGGCAGCCAGACTGGTGACTCACTGCTTGTCCAGGGAACCTGCACAGAACAGCTGCACAATCTGCACCTCTCTCTCCGAGTTCCCAATCTTAGAGCTGAAAGCGGTTGGGGGGGGCGGGTGTGTGCAATAACTGACAATGACTTTGGGTAAGTACAATTTTAGTTGAAGGCTAATTGCATTATTTTGCAGGGGCATTTTTTTTTTTTTTTAATGTAGGGATGGGGACAATAAAATGTATGTGTCCCAAAAGGTCAAAGGGTAAAATAGAGTAGACTAAGGTCGTTTATTTTTTACACTCTGTCTGCCCAGCTCATGTGCCCATCTTTCTTCCTTTAGCAACTATACCCTCTTTCCTTTGTGGACCTCTTCCCCCAACTCCATGTGGCTCTGCAGCTGTCGGACAGCTTTGCCCACCACTTTCTACTGTTGAATCATCAGACACAAGTGGTGGCACTCAGGGTGGCCCATCCCGCGGTCCCAGTGACCAGTGGTGGACTGGACATAAGACCCAAATCGGGCTGTCAGAACCTTCTCTGGAGTTGTAAGAAATTGGGAAGGACCTGCTGGGAGAGGCCTCCTCTCCAGCTTTGTGAAGAATGTCCATTTGCCACAGAAGAAGATAGGTCAATCCACAGAGGGAGGCAGAACTGGGAGAAGAAAAGAAAGGAAGGAAGTGGAAACATTCCCCTTTAGGATTCAGCTGAGTATGAAGCCAAGGCCACTCCTGGGCTTCCCAATTTTGTGAGTCAAAAATTCCCCTTTTTATTAAATTTGTTGGAGTTGGGTTCTGTCACTTACCACAAAGAGATTTGACTAATACCTTAACTAAAAAGTCTTCAAAGAATCAAACTTCACATTACCCAGAGGGACAGTATAATATATTCAACATCCCTAAATTGGTAATTTATAATTTAAGACAAATTACGTGGATTTTTCTCTTGTAGTTTAGAAAGACTGTCCAAATCAATATAAAGTCATGCTGACCTCAGATTCTTCAGAGAGTGGCACCTCAGCAGTCAGCTAAAATACTTTAGAACGATAGTTAAGATAATCCACGGGGAAACGAGAGTATTTGTTCTAAGGTAGAACTCTGTTAATAAGCTTATACAGACATCAAAATTGATATTTTTATAAGCAAATATTAAAATAAGAAAATGCAGAAAAAAGGGGGAGGTACTTAATAATGTTTACTGGTTTGTTAACAATGTATAAACTGATGGTTTAATATAATCCTGCAAAAAAATAGTACATACGTGTTATTGTGCAAAGGGGGATTTTAGAGTAGTGGACATTGAAAGGATCAAAAGAGCATTCACTCATTATTTACGGGCAGATGCCAGACACAGCGGAGGTCACACAGATATAGAGAGTGCTGCTTTTGCTTTGTTTGGCAGGTACAGTATGTATACTCTCCAAAAAACAAATCTCTAAGTAAAAGAACATTATAATTTCAAAAGGAGTGGAACAGCCCTAGCCAGTTTGCTCAATGGATAGAGCATTGGCCCGTGGACTGAAAGGTCCCAGGTTCGATTCCAGTCAAGGGCACATACTTTGGTTGCAGGTTCCCTGGTCTTGGTAGGGGTGCATGCAGGAGGGGTGCATGTGTCTCTCACATCAATGTTTCTCTCTGTCTCTCCTTCTCCCTTCCATTCTTTCTAAAAATCAATGGAAAATTATCCTCGAGTGAGGATTAACAAAAAAAGGGGGGGGGGGAGTGGAACAGATATAAATGTAATAGAAATTTATAAGAGAAAGTATTCACTTCTAGTTGGCATGACTAGTTTAGATTTTTTCAGGGAATAGGCAGATTTTGTCTGAGTCTTGAGGATTAGGTGAAATCAGTACAAGACAGAGTAGGTCTTAGACACACAAGCCACAGCAGAATGAGAGAACAGGTATCCACGTGGCAGGGCTGAAATCTGCTGTGGGGACCTTTGTGCAATTATTTGGAAGGTAAATTTCTCTGATTGTGAGGGGGGTGGATTGCTAGACTATGGAGTCTATATTTTAACGATAAGGAGTCAGCTGAATTGTTTTGAGCTAATAGGTGACACAATGAAATTGCTACTTTATGATAATGAATAAAGCATCAGGAAGGCCTGGAGGGACAGAAGCCTAGAAAGTCTAAGATTGTTCCAGTCGAAAGACAAAAATGGAAGGACTGATAGGACTTTGTGAACTGCAGAGAGAGAGAAAAAGTAAGAGAAAGGAGTCAAAGATTTAGAAAATTATGTCTGGGAAAATGCTACCAAAAATAAAGAAGTAAATAAAAAATGAGCTTCTTTGGGGAAGAAAAATTAGAAATTTAGTTTTAGAAAATTTGAACTTGAGGTGATGAAGAAATATTAATCAAAAACTATATCACGTCCAGCTGGTGTGGCTCAGTGATTGAGCATCCACCTATGAACCAGGAGGTTGAGGTTCAATTCCCAGTTAGGGCACATGGCCAGGGTTGTGGGCTCATCCCCAGTAGGGCATGTGCAGGAGGCAGCTGATCAATGATTCTCTCTCATCACAGATGTTTCCATCTCTCTCTCCCTCTTCCCTCCTCTCTGAAAGCAATAACAATATATTTTAAAAGAAGAACTGTGTCACCCCAAGATCCAGGGACTATTAGGTCTAAGAATATGAATTGGGGATTTCTTTATGTGCAGGTACTAGCAGAGGTCATGACAGTAGGTGAGATAGCACAGGGTGAGAACATGGTATTAAAAATTGCTTTGGAGTGTGAGGAATGATATGAGGAATGATATGATATGAGTGTGAGGAAGAGGAACAGATGAAGGAAGCAGAGAGGGGAGGAAAGAGGCAGAGCAGGTAATGTGTAAAGTCCAGGTCACCAAGAAAGGAGCAAGTCTCCAGAAAGAGGGACTAAGTTGAAAGGTCAGTGCATTTGGTTATGGAGAGTTTTTAGTGAGCTCTAAATCAGTTGCTAGTCATTAAATCCTGGGGATAAGGAAGCAAAGGCAGCATGAGGACTTTAACTGCTAGAAGGAAATAAGAAGTTTTGGTTTTGTGTGTGTTTTTTCCCGTTTCATCTGAACTGATAAGAAAGGAGGCAATGCCGAGAAATAGACTGAATTTATCATAGAGGGAACAAGGAGAAAGGTCCTGAGTCTGTGAATGTGCTTCCGAGCATGGTATATGCATGGAGGTAAAGACTCAGAGAGTAGCCTTGGAACTGTGAACCGACTTCCAAAGGGAAAAATGAGTGTAAAAGAAAAGACACTGAATTGGTTTAGAAGAAAAATGAGAAACTTGACAGAAGGCCTTAAACTTCTCCAGGAATATCAGGCTCCAGAAGGATGGTCATGCCAAGAGCAATTAAGATGTTGCCTTGGAGAGTAACCCATGAAACTAGTCCTCTGCATTTTCTTTTAGCAGAGAGATTCCTGAGAGGTCCTCCACATGGTCAGTGGCATATCCAGATTCGAATCCATGATCCTGTCCACTCTCCCTTACACACACACACACACACACACACACACACACACACACACACTTTTCAGAATAATAAATATCACAGTGGCCTTCCTTGTGGGGTTTGAGGTATGGCATTTATAAGTGTATTTCACAAACATGTGAGTAATGGTCATTTCCTATGAACTGTGCTATGGGAAAGTCAAAAAACCCACTGGGGTTGCTGTAACTTCATTACTTTCTGTCCCAACCAATAATTCATATCAAGATGCAATGAATGAGAAAGGTGAGTATGGAGAAAACTTATAATCTACTCTAATTCATTTTGTAAGTCAGTTTTAAAGCTCAGTCTTTTAACTGTCATTAGGGAAAAAAAAGTGACATGATATGTCTCATCATTGTGACATCATAATTGAAATCTATCATTCCAAGTGACACATAATGATTCTGAACAACAACGAAAGCTGAAAGCTCACAAGTTTCTTAGATTTTATTTCTAATGGAAGAGAAGATAACAAAAAAAATAATGCCTTTCATATGCTGAGTTTATGATTGTGTGCTGGGGGTAGTACTGTAACTTAGGTGCTGTTAGTGGATTTGTTTTTGGTAAGAAGGTTTTCTAACTGTAGGAAGGCTAGTCACATACTGTTAAATTACAAGAAAATGTTTCCAATAGAATCTGAGGAAGATTCCCTTATAGTTAAGGATAAGCATATAATTTATCATTCAAACTGGAATATTTTGGGAAATAAAAAGGAGTTGGTATACTATATATATTCAGGGTGAGGCAAAAGTAGGCTTATAATGGTGAATATGGGAAATAGAGTTTATTCTTATATTCTTGTATTATTATTTAACTATTGTATTATTTTCCATACAAAAAGAGAGATTGGCTTGCAAATAAAATGTTATGGTATCCATATCATTATTTGCTTCAGAATAATCCATTTTGGAGGAGAGGGCACACATGAAATAAGATCTTCTAAGATGGGTCTTGAAGGGGGTATAAGGCTTTATCATACTGTTTTCATGTTTGAAAATATCTTGTTCTTGTTCAAACATGAAAAGAACAAAGAAAGAAAGGTGTCTATTCAAGTGAACAGCCAGGAGAATTCACAGGAAGAAGGAAATCCATTGGAGGGGGCCACAAGCTGGAGGAAAAATAGGAGATTAAAAGAACCAGAGGATGGTCTTGTCTTCTTGAGGCAAAAAGTATGTGCAGAGTAAGGTAATGAGAATGCAAGAGCCTTTGTAGGCCACGCAGACTCAGGGGGTGACCGTGGAAGTGAAAACTGAATGCACAGAGCTGAGGAGTCAGGGCACGGCAGGACCCAGTGTGCCTGGGCCATTGCCAAGTATGGCAAGCACATCCAATTATGACAGGAACTTGGTGGAGAAGTCCAAGAGCCCTGAGCCCAAGGCCTCATTAAAGCAGAGGAATTGCCTATATGAGGATTAGTAGGAGCACAGGTTGGCTCACCCAGATCACTATGACAGATAGCAGTCACCAGAGGGTGCCCTTTTCTAATTAGTGATTTTGTGCGTCTCTGGTGTTAATGTTCAGTTCTCCAATACTTGTTAGAGTAGAACGGTTTTGAGAGGGATGCTGCCAAGTTCTCTGTAACATCGTTTACCTCATGGCATTTCTGCTCTCTTCCAAATCTGAAGTGAAGAATAATGGT
Organism: Myotis yumanensis; assembly: GCF_028538775.1. Taxonomy (NCBI): domain Eukaryota; kingdom Metazoa; phylum Chordata; class Mammalia; order Chiroptera; family Vespertilionidae; genus Myotis; species Myotis yumanensis. Next base: position 45,534,564 of record NW_027223760.1, on the reverse strand, counting down.
GTCAGACTTCTGAGCATCAGTAAAGGGGATGTTAGCTACACTGTGGTTAAGGAACAGTGCGTCATCCTTTCTGGTCTAAGGAGTAGCAAGGAAATTTTCACTGTATCTCAAAGGGCTTATCTTTTCCTTGATATAGAAAAAATTCTTCCCGAAGGCGGTACACTTCTTTTTTCATGCAAAAAATATTTTGTTTTGAAGCATCTAGAAGGAAGTACATGTTTGTACTAAATTATTTCTTGTTTAATTCTAGATCCTTGGAGAATGATTGGAAACTAGAAATACATCTTAGTAACGGCTATTCATATTATAGAAATCATGTAAGACAAAATTTGCCATATCTTTTAGACTCCAGCTCTAAATTATGTGACTTTATAACATTCCCAAGACAAACTCCTCATTGAAAGGTAACTTACTTTTCTATCTCGTATGCACAAATTACAATTTTTCTTTGATGCACATCCTACAAGAAAAAAATATGAAGTACAAAACTGTAAATACAAAGCCTATTTACTGCTCAACATTATATAAAAGTGCATTTCATTTAGTCATTCCTGTTTTATAGCATATTCATCCACACCACAGCATTTTACTTCATTATTTCCATATATCTAGAAAGTTTTCCTATTAGTGCCATTTAAATCCTAACTCTTATTTTCCCCTGTTACTTGAAAAAATAGGAAATGGTACCATCCAAATTTGATTGGCCATGCTGTACTGTGCTATTCTGACCTAGAAAGTTCGATTTCTTTTCTTGGTTGCCACTTGCTCTTTAGACTATGCCCATTTGTCGCCTTGTTGCTCCTGAGAGAATTTCTCTATATGTTAGTACTTTTTTCGTTCACTCATTAGACACTGGGGAAGAAAATTCTTAGCCCAAAGTTCCAAGGGCAAACTGTACCTTCTTGGGATATTGCTTCCTAAGCTCTCAAATAGAAATGGACATCAGGGTTCAAAGGCCTGTTTGGGGGAGGTCTCACTTGATGTGGGATCGTCCCAACGTCCTGTGCTTGCCTGGGTACAGGGCCTATCCCTCACTCAGAGTCCTTCCAGGGATGGAGGTGGGATCTCCGTGAGGCGTCAGAATGCCTTCCTCAGTTTGGGAAGTGAAGGAATCAAGTCTAAGAAACCATCTCCTTGTTAGGCAGCAAAGTTATATGCAAGCACCAAGGGGAGACTGCCCCAGGCTGAAGCCAGCCCCCGGGAGGCCTGGGACAGGTTGAACCAGGCTTTCCCTTATACAGGAAGCTGTTTCCTCAGCAACACTGACCGGGGTTAGTCAGCCCTAGAACTGACTGTGTTCTCTATGATTCTCGATTTGTTTTGTTTATTCCGTGATTTTATTATTTGCTTCACAAGCCCACCTCCTTCCGTGCCCAGGCCTTTTTGTTCTTCTTCAAGCATTTTGAAGGTCTTTTGAATAAATTCTAGTATGACTCCAATTTCCTAGGGAACAAAAAGAAGGATTTGTGTCTCTGTGTGGCCCCCGTTTGCAGGCACTGTGCGTGGGAGAACAGGGCAGGATGGTACTAGAACACTGTTCCTCTGGGAGTGTGTATGGGGGTGACGGAGAGAGAAATCTGTGGGGAAGATGAAACCAGAGGAAACAAGCCAGGCCCTTTAATTCAGTCTCTCCCCACTCCCCTCCGCTCAAAGCTGAGAGCTCTGGGTTTGTTTTTTCTAAGGAAGACTGATTCGCTAACAGATCTTAACATTCTTTTAGACTCCGGAAGCCAGACAGCAGTAATTATTCTGTCTTACGGTCTTCATAAAAATGGCAATCTTGGCTTTGCAGGGCATTTTCCAAGTAATTCAAATTTTGTCCTCATTCTATCTATGCAATTCCAATTTAGGATTCTAAAATCCGTACTTCTGAGTTTATGAATTCTACTCAGCATAGTTTTGAATGTTGCAAAATGTCTTCAGTTGGAGCCGAGAGCCAAAGGAAGTCTCCAAACCAAAGTAATTATTTCTTAAGATAAGACTCAAAAGTAAGCAACTTATTAACTAAGACCTTAAAACACTTAGAAAGTCTAGAGATGGCCGTTGAGTGAAGTCTGATTAGAACAAAAACCAACAGCGTATTCACAGCACAAAGCTTATGGGCTATGTAGGTCATGCGGAAAGTGAGGGGAGGGGCCTGCTCTCCCAAATTTAAAACTATTTTAATCCACTTTTTTTCATTTCATATAAGACAAATTAATTCGAGAGCAATTTAACTGGATTTCACCCAAAACATCAGGAGCCTTTATATATGTTTTCTCTCCAATAGCAAATGGTAATTTTCGAGATGAAAATATCCTGCCAGTTGGCACCATGGACCAAGAGGAGAGAGGGCGGGTGGCGCTGTGGGGCACCGCCTCTGGGTTTGGGATGGCTCACCTTCGTCGTCCGCAGATTTTGGTCTCTGTTTGCCCTTGTGTCTGGAGATTTGAGAAAAACCCTTCTCTGAGAAGCTGATAAGCAGTTGGATGAGAAGGAGAGAGAGGAAAACTGGCAGGAGAATTTGGCCCCAGGCCCGCAGCCAGCACATGGCTCCTCAGGCCTGTGGTCCACAGGTTTCCAGCCACTGGGACCGGGGCCGGCACCCAGTTCCAGATTGGACTGGCAGACCCCGCTCAGGGACTGTGGTCTGTCACAGCCCGGGGTCCTGAGGCAGCTCCTTCTAAACCCTGGACCCCCACATATTTCACAGAACCTTATCACTCCTAATGTTCCGGCCAGAACACAGAATGTTCATAATGTAATCCCAGTATGCACGGGGCTCGGGCTAACTAGAGTCCTGACCACCCGGACTTGATGGATCATTGCTATCCTGTTGTTTTTGGAAAAACGCCTGGATTCTAATTTTCAGCACTCAATTATGTGTAAAGCTTCGCACCTTTCTGTGCTGTTTTCCCCAGAGGTAAATGAAGCTGCTCTCCAGTTGTGCCATTAAGTGGAGAGCTCCTGAAACTCTGTATATCTTTGATCTGGTCCTTGACTCCTCTGTGGCCCGATGGCATGCTCTAACCAGTTTCCCAACATGTGGTGTATTTTAAGTGGTATGCAGAAGGATGTTTCCTTTTTAATTTTCATAGCTATGAATTTATTTTTAAGTGTATCAGAAACATATAAGTAGTAGTTATAATGAACTATTGGCAACATAAAGTTTCAGAACTATAAATAGTAGTACATGATTTAAAGGATATGGCAAAAAAATGGTGCAGATGATTCCAGAATGACTAAAATTAGAACAATATTGCCCCAATGTGGGGGTGGGGCTGGGGATAGGGGTGGGTGGGACAGGGCATGGACACTTGTCCTTGACAAGGGCCTATCTTGTTTTGTTTTTTAAAAATGAACAGTGCAGTTGTCCCATGACACTCCTGGCATATTGATTTAGACTATACCCTGAGGACTATGGACTCTGTACTGCTAATAAGGATGGAGAAGGGGAAGGATGTGAAGAGTTCCAGACTGCTTTTTCCATCCCTGTTTGCAATGCAGAGCTGAGATGGAGGACTATTAGCTATAATATGAAAAGCGTTCTTATAAACTGCCAAGAAAAGGACAAAAAAAAATGGACAGTGGAATAGATGTGAAGCGTTCACCTATAGAAAAGCAAATCCAAATAGCCAATGAATGTGTTAAAAATATTAGAACTGAAATGCTTTTTCTTTCCACCAGACCATTTGTTGTAATTCTTGCTGTTCTAATTTTTGTTCAATAATACTAAACATTATAACACAGTTTGTCTCCACCAGGTTACAATCCCACTTCCTTCCGTGCCCAGGCCGCATTGTCCCTCTGACAGAGAGCAAGGATCTCTTGGCTCTGAGAGAAACCTTCATCCCTCCTCAGCATGGAAGCAGTTAAGAGGCCCCGACACCCCCTTTTCCTGAAAGAATTCAGAGCCAAGATCCTTGAGGGGATGTGGTAGGCAGTTAGACAGACATGAGCAGAGCAAGAACAATGGGCCAACTGGAGGAGAAATGGATGTGCCAACCCGGAGACGTGCTTCTCACCACTCCCAAAGGCTCTGAAGCTGGCAATGGAGGAACCTGTGTAGACTCTCTCCCTCTGGCACTTCTAATCCCATCTTAGCAGCTGACTCTTATGTTTGTTTTTAAATATTTTTTATTGATTGCAGAGAGGAAAGGAGAGGGAGGTAGAAACATCAATGATGAGAGAGAATCATTGATCGGCTGCCTGTGGGGATTGAGCATGCAACCCGGCATGTGCCCTGACCAGGAATCGAATCGTGACCTCCTGGTTCATAGGTTGATGCTCAACCACTGAGCCATGCCAGCCAGGCTTGGCAGCTGACTCTTAAAGGACAAAAACTAATACAAATGCTACTAGAAGTGTTCTGAGAAAACATGAGGTAAGATAAAGCTTTGAGACTGATTCACTTATTATTCAATGGATAAAGAAGATGCCATCTTGAGCAATATGTGGAGTATGGATAGTCCCTGAAAAGAGATGACAGCTGAATTGCTAAAAAAGTTCACTGGTGGTGAAATGTTTTCCACTTAGGAAATGAATTAGTAGAGATAAGATTGCCCTGGTAGGTATAATAATTCAATTGTTTGAAAGAATGGGGAAGCAGTGCCTACAAAAACAACAGAATTGGTTGGTGATAGAGCTGTACTGATGCTCTGCAGAGGTAATGAGAAACCAAGGGCCGGTGACTAGCAGTCAAAGAGTAAGGGTGAATTCCAGAGAACCTCTTTGGTAGCCCTTGTTCCTTGTAATGGAAGAGTGAACAAAGCTAAGCAGCAGATTGAGGGCCTAATAGTTAGAGAACTCCAGAGACATTTACATGACTAGTCAGGCAGGTCTTATGCTGAGGCCAGAGCTCTGATTAGGAAACTGGGGACCCTGAAACATGGTTTCTGTGTTTAAGTGCCACCACCTGGCCCTTACTACTTTGGGAACCTCATTATCACCATAGATATTAATGAGCCCAGCCTCTACTGTCAGTTTCAGCCTGTAAAGAAGAGATACTGCTGTCCTAGCCAGTTTAGCTCAGTGGATAGAGTGTTGGCCTGTGGACCGAAGGGTCCTGGGTTCTATTCCAGTCAAGGGCATGTACCTCGGTTGCTGTCTCCTCCCTGTCCGGGCCCTGGTTGAGGGTCGTGCAGGAGGCAACCAATAGATGTGTTTCTCTCACATCAGTATTTCTCTTGTCTTTCCCTTTCTCTTCCACTCTCTCTAAAAATCAATGGAGCCCTAGCCAGTTTTGCTCAGTGGATAGAGCGTCAGCTGAGAACTGAAGGGTCCCAGGTTCGATTCCGGTCAAGGGCACATGCCCAGGTTGCAGGCTTGATCCCCAGTGGGAGGCATGCAGGAGGCAGCCGATCAATGATTCTCTCTCATGATTGATGTTTCTATCTCTCATCTTCCATCCTCTCTGAAATCAATAAAAATATGAAAACAAACAAAAAAGTAAATAAATAAATAAAAATCAATGGAAAAATATCCTTGGGTGAGGATTTAAAAAAAAAAAAGATTCTGAACTTCTTAGTGACACTGGTGCCCTTTTGATCAGCACATTCCTAATGGCCTTGGTACATGGGTGGATGTTCCTAGGAATGTAAGGCTGCCTCTGCAGTTCCCTCTGAAAACTCAGAGCTTGGAGAGGTGGCCTCCCTATGTGCTAGAAAGCAAGGGTCTCTGAATAGGTGCCCCCTGCCTCTTCTGCTGGCTTGTAGGTCAATAACAGTTAAATCCCAGTAGAATCCAGCTGTAGATTTGCTGGGCCTGATAAGAGAGGAAATAAATTATATTCCAAAGTATATTAGCTTGTATTGGCTTCTGCCAATGAGTACCATTGATACTGAATTTTGAGCGTGCTTGAACAAGGTTCTAGAATGTTAAACTGGATAAGCAAGTGTTCATTGACTTGGGGGTACTTTTGTAGGACATGGGATTTAATGTCCTGGCAAGCCCTCGGGGATGGGGGCAAACTCACTGTTAGAGTGGCTCTTCGAAGCCTGAAGAAAGTGATGACCAACACTGAGGAAAGCAGAAATTCCTGAGTTGCCCAGGCAGGAGGAATAGGAAGGAGTACAAAGGCTAGAGAAATAGGCCTACTGACATAGATATATTATACAAGGCCAAAAAAACACCAGATGATTATGTTCTAGGAGAGGATCCAGAGAAAACACCGTCCACAAAGGCCATCAGGAAAGGGTTGGTAAGAAGCACACTAGTGTCACTAGGTTCAGTGATGGCTCTCCGATGCAGGCCAGGACTGACAATAGAAGCAGTCATGGATCTGGGCTTCATAACATCCAATCAGATTGATAAAGCCTCCAAAGTAATAATGGTCAACTGTGGTGTTTGAACACAAGAGCCAGAAGGCCACAGTTGCCATAACAACTTGATCCCTGGTGGGGAGTGGGGATGGTTAGTAGAGCAAAAGAGAAGGGGAGTCAGCAAGGTGCTGTTTAGCATTCACAAGAAAAGGGCAACAATGGAGGGCAGGAGGCTGAGGGCAATAGCCCCAATAAAAAGTCATGATCCCTTCCACAGTTCCCAAACTTGAGCCAATTTTCAGATCCAGAACACATTGACTGAAGAGGTAGCCATATTTTAGAAGGGACTCCACAACACTGTCTAAAAATAAATTATAATGATTCACCACGTCCTTCCCCAAAGGAACCGATAACAATTTACTAGGGTGACTGTACACTGGGAAAAGAGGAATAGCTGACATTTTGAGGACTTTGGACACAGGGCCTGAGTTGACATTGACACATGGAGACCCAAATCATCACACTGTCTAATCCTGTCTTGGCATCTGCTTCTCAGAGGACTCCACCTCATAAGGAAATAGCCACCATGAGAACTGACTCATTTCAGAAGAAACAGGTTCCTGCTGATCTATCTGGCCGCTGGATTAGACAGTCCCTGGAGTCAAATTGTTCTACTGTCTGAGTCTATAATTCCCCCCTTTGCACTGAAGGCAGTGTGAGTTATATTTTTCATTTCGAGCTTTCCTCGACAACAACATATCAAGACTCCTCATAGGAAGGAAAAATGGTGGTAACAGATTTTTGTCTATTGTTCTTAAGTAAGGTCCCTGTGCTCCTTCCTAGAGTTGATCTGAATATCTGCAATGAAGAAGGGGAATGTGTAAGTCTACCAAAACCATGTATAAAGCTCTTTTGTTCATAAATCAAGCTTGCTCTCTTGCTCTATCTATATACAATTTCCATACATGTATGTATATGTTTATTACACATATACACATACACAAAAATAAACAAAAATTATCTATCCAAACTAAGAAAAGACAAAGGGAAAGGTTTTTTGATATTTTTTTCCAAATAAAGAACAGTAGTTTGCACCTGGCTGGCATGGCTCAGTGGTTGAGCATCGACCTACGAACCAGAAGGTCACAGTTTGATTCCCGGTCAGGGCACATGCCCAGGTTGTGGGCTCGATCCCCAGTGTGGGGCATGCAGGAGGCAGCCGATCAATGATTCTCTCTCATCATTGATGTTTCTATCTCTCCCTTCCTCTCCCTTTCTCTCTGAAATTAATAAAAATATACTTTAAAAAGAACACACAAAAACAGTAGATTGCGATTGTTGTCTGTTAAAGAAGACCCTTCATTTCTGGAGCAGAGTAGTAGAAGAGATCAGAACACTCCTTCCCTCAGAGCATCACAGTTTTTAAAAAGAAAACCATGGGCCCAAATGGCATCACTTGTGCTAAATCCCACGATACCAAACCTAGATTTAATACCTGACCTAATTGCTGTTTCAACCTCTCCTAGAAATATAAGCTTAATCACCAGTCTGAAATTTTCTGGTCAACACCAGTGAGGTAATCTGTCACATGGCCCTTTGCATCCCCCATAGAAAGTAGAGGCAATCTGCATGATACAAACCTTTGCTGTTCCCTCCCCCAAGATGTCTAAAAATAATCCTTTATTTTCTTTTGTTAGTAGCTCCCTTACCTCATCCTCATTCCTATAAAAACTTTCCATTTCGTACAACCCCTCAGACTGCCCTTCTGGTTGCTAGATGAGATTGCTGTCTGATTCATGAGTCGCTTAATAAAGCCAATTAGATCTTCAAATTTGGGAGGTTGAATTTTGTTCTTTAACACTCTGCTGTGACTACTGATTCCTCCCCTGGTCCCAGTCACAAGTCTATTCAGATAATTGCACCATCCCACCTCCGGCACAGGGTTGGGAAAGTGATGTTACCATCCATGAAACCTGAAAACCCTTGGACTGACCTCAGTCTCCTGGTGCCTCACTCTGGCTGATGTGGAAACAGCAATCTCACACACTTTGGACATAATAGTTGTCATTTACACACCAGCCTTTCAAACCACTCTTAGCTGATGGCCTTGTTTACTACCAGAAAAAAAAATGGAACTAGTCAGAAGGACACTGACTTAGAGCCCACCTCCACACTTATCCCGGCATCTGCACTCACATTCTCTGCTTTCCTGTCTGTTATTATAGAGGAATTATTCATGGTCCCACTTAAAGTCAAACCTGATCCAAGGGCACTAGATCTCACCTTCCTCATCCCTCCGGCAGCATTGCTTCAGCAACTCTCCTCTTATTCCTCTTCTGCATCATTTGTTTCAAAGTTTCTATTGGATCATTCTCAATAGTATATCAACATGCTGTTATTGGTCCTGTCTTTAAAAACACATACACCTTGTCCTAACCCATTTCCTTAACTAGATATCACCTTGTTTTCCCCTTGGAAGAAAATTTTGCAAGAGTAGTCTACAATAATTGACAAACTCTCATCCAGTTGTCTTTTAAACCCTCTCTAATCACACTCCCCTACCCCCACGCCACCAAAAACTCTCTTGCCAAGGACACTAATGACTTCCATGTACTAAATCCAATGATCAAATAGTGGCCCTCATTTTCCTTGACTTATTACAAACTTTTGACACTGTTGATCACACCATCTTCCTCAATATCCTTTTTCTCTTGGCTTCCAGTTCAACAGGCTCTCTTGAATGTCTTTTTTGGATGCTACTTTTCTCTAAGACCTGTTAATATTGAAGTGGTCAAGACTGAATCCTTGTTTTTCTTTTCTAGCTACATTTATTCACTTAATAATCTCATCCAATGACATGGCTTTAAATATCAAGCATGTGCTTCAGACTCCTCAATTTATATCTCCAGCTTGGACCTCTCTGCTAAACTCCAGTTAAACATATCAAAATCTCTATTCAACTTCTTCAAACGATGGCAAACAAACATCTCATCTCTACATCTCTACATGTTCAAAACTTATGAATTTTCCTTCCAACCATTTTCCTATCCTAGTTTTTCTGGTCCCACAACCTTGAAGTTATCCTTGACTCCTTTTATGCTCTGAAACTCCTCATCCAATTCATTAGCAAATCATCTCTATCTCCAAATGAGCCAACCTCTACCTCCTCTTTTGTTACTGTCAGAGCCTCCTAACTGGTCTCTCTGCGCCTACCCTTGTCCTGCCCTACTCTCTTGGTCTACCTAGTAATTCTTTTAAAGGCCACCCCAGGTAACACTTCTATCCAGGACCTTCCATCTCACTCAGAATCATGGCCAAAAGTCTGACACCTATGTGAGCTGACACTTCCCCACCTTGCCTCTCTGGCATCACCTACAATTACTCCCCTCTTGTGTGATTAGGCTACAGCTATGCTGGCATCTTTGCTGCTTCTCAAATATACCAGGAATGCTATGACCTCCGGGCCTTCACAGTGACTGTTTCTTCGCTTGGAACACACTTCCTGCAGATAGCCCCTTGGTTAACTTCCTCAGCTCCTTCAAATCTTTGCTTAAATGGCACAGTCTTAATGAGGCTTACCCTGAACCACCACAGAGAATATTGCCACCCATACCCCCTCATTTCAGCACTTCCAATCCCCTTAGCTTACTTTATTGTTCCTGAGCATTGTATTAACTTCTAAATTACCATATAATTTACTTGTTATGTTATTGCTTTTTTACTTTCTCATGTCCAGTAGAATATAAGCTCCACAAAGTAGGGATTTTTGTCTCTTTGTTTACCGATATAATCCAAGCATTAGAAAAGTACCTGGCACATAGTAGGTGCTCAATAAATATTTTTAATTAAATCTATATCTGAAAATCATTTATCACCTTAGTTCTGGGCTTCTATTTCAAGTTCTTTCTAGAAATGTCTACTTGAATATTCTTTAGACACCTTAAATTCAGTATGCCCAAAGTCAGACTCATATTTCCCGTCAAATTTGTTTCTCCTCCTGTATTCCTAATTTGATTCATTACACCAATACCCATCAGTCACCTGAGAGAGAAGCCTCAAAGTCATTCCTCATTTTAAGTTTTGGCAGAAACTCCTAGCTCTCTCCTAATGCTAACAGGCATTTGATATTTATTATTATTCTTTAGCCACACACACAAATATTCTCTTTCATTGTCTCAGTCATGTGTCCTACTCTCTTGTGGATTATTGTCCACTGGTTAGTACGTGTCTGCATAATATCATCATACCACAGACTGGTGGCTTAACCAACAGATGTTTATTTCTCACAGTTCTGGAGGCTAGAAGTCCAAGTTGAGGTGCCAGCAGGGTTGGTTTCTCCTGAGGCCCCTTCCCTTGTTTATAGAAAGCCCCCTTCCCAACATGTCCTTACAAGACCTGCCTTTCCTCTGTGGTGCATACTCCTGGTGTCTCTTCCTCTTCCCATAAGGACACCAGTCTTATCAGATTAGGGTTCTACCCATATGATCTCCTTAACCTAAATTATCCCCTCAAAGGCCCTATCTCCAAATAAGTCACAATGAAAACTTAAAGCTCTCAGAAACGAACATGAAGACCAAATATGTCTTTTTAGTATAATTCACAATACAATAGTCCCCCCTTATCTGCGGAGGGCACATTCCAAAATCCCCTCACATGCCTGAAACTGTGGATGGTACTGAACCCTATAGATATCACGTTTTTCCTATACATATGGGTAATTGAAACTGAGAAACCCAGGATAAGTGTGACTACTCGATCACAATAACTAAGAGACTCAAGAAAAGAACAATGCACAGCCCTAAATGATTGACATGACTGCTAATGCCATCTGTTGGAGGCAACAAAAACATGTTTTTAGTCTGGATAATAGCTTTGCTCAGGTCTATCCAACTATATATGTCGAACATTTGAAGGTAAAGAAAGATCCGAATTACCTTTCTTGACCTTCTGTATCCCTCTCTGTGTCAGTCTAGGGCCCAGCAGGAGGGTTAATTGAAGAGAATTCAATGAAGGGACTAAATACAGAGGTGTGGGCAGGAGTAACAGGAACAAAGGGTGATGAGACACCCAGGGACTAATAACAAAGGGAAGCTATTTCCAGCCCTGGAACTGAAAGGGAAAGCAGGAGCAGAGAGGCTGAAATTCAGAGAACTGGAGAGGGACTGCCAGATTGCCGCTGCGGTCATAAGGTAGAGGAAAAATAATTTGGCTAAGGGAGTAGGGGGAATAAATATTCTGACCTCTTTCTTCTCTTAATACCTATCCTCCCAAAGCCAGCGGGGCAAAGTAATTCAAGTAATGCAATCCATGGAGGTTAGAGTAGGCCAGAGAAGGGTAGAGAATGAATTTGGAGGGTTAGCTGATAAATAACCAGTATACATTTCCTTCACTAATTGAATTCCCTCTCCTTGGTCTATACATTTTTGTGTCTGTGCATATATGTGTGTGTGTGTGTGTGTGTGTGTGTGTGTATAAAATTACCTTGTATTATGGATATTTATTTTATGTATTTGGCTCCCTATATAAATCCAAGATTGAGTTCTTAGATGTCTCATTCATGGTGATAAGTATTCCATATCCATTATAGGAGGAAATCATAAATAAATATTTTTAAATAAATAAATGAATACTTATTATCTGTCCCCATTGCTTGAAATCTTGCTGGGGGGAAATGGACAAATGTACTCTATTTTATATTATGCCTTAATGCCAGTAAATTCCATCTGCTCCTGAATACAATGAAGAAACCAATAAAGCAAACAGGATAATTTTTCCAGATTACCAGTTATAAGTTTACATGAGAAATAAATTCAAATAACAGATGCTAAGTGAGTTTCCCCCATGTTTTACCTTTTTAAAAATTTTTTTATAATTATGGAATTTATTGGGGTGACATCGGTTAATAAAATTATATAGGTTTCAGGGGTAGAATTCTATAATACGTCACCTGTATATTATATTGTGTGTTCACTCCATCACCATTTACCCCCCTTTTACCTCTCCCACCTACCCCCACCTCCCTTTTTCTCTGGTAGTCACCATATTATTGTCTGTCTATAAGGGTTTTTTGTTGTTGTTTGTTTGTTTTTTTCTTAATCACGTAACCTTTTTGGTTTAGCTTTTTAAAATAAAATTTGCAGTATATGTTAAGAATAAGATTCACTTATCTTTGCTTCTGGCTTTAAAAATTTGCACTTTTGAATGGAAGTGGAGAATTGAGTTTATCTTCAAAAGAAGCAGCGAAGTCAACATAAGCATTCAATATAGTCACACAGCTGAACTACAATAACTAAACAGCCTACTGAACACAGCAGATGAAAAGTCTCCAGGACACTACAGATTAATTAGTGAGCATTGTCAAGGTCAATGCTCTCTTCCGCCAAGCACACAGAGAAATTATGTTTATGATGACAGATATTCCTTTGTACGAACCATTGTACCTGTCAGTCTCTGAGCTGTGGAAGTTGTTTGATATAACATTTAAGACAAATATGCAAGTAAGTGTTCTCATCTTTACTGTCTAATTACCACAGTTGGCTTAATGACTGGGTTGCATCAATTTTTCAGTAGTGCTACAGAAGTAGAGCATATAGCTGTCCAAATTCATATTCCCTTTTATGTGCCCAACTTGGGGAGAGAACATATGATAAAGATATTTTGCTATTTTGTTGTTATAGAAAAAGGAATGTTCATAATCTTTTAGACATTTTTGAGGGCACATAAAAGGCCATTTCAATGGAAAATGTACATTCTGGTTGGTTATTGTTGTTAAGTGCATTGTTCAGCAAATGTTCCACTATATTGAGTTTCAGGCATCAGTTGAATTACATTATGGTGAATTTTTTGATTAAGGTAAGCTAACTCAAAATGACAGCCACAGGCTTTTAAAACCCACATTTCAATGAAATCTGGCAGCACAAAAACAGCTGCTTTAAGTCCACTCCTCTAATATTTCAAAGGAAGAATAGCAATGGATTTCTGATACCATATGTGCCAACTGCAGAAATTCTAGAACAGCCTGAGAAACCCAGGGTGAAAGGTCACACTCTGCCTTATACAGATGGCACATTTAATTATTAAAGAGCAGTTTTAATCATTTAATCATTCCAGACCCTGAAATGAAAGGTCTTCTCGGGTATCTTGAAGCTTGTTGCAACCTAAACTCTGCTGTCAAACTTCTATGGAGCCACTAAGTAGCATATGTGATTTCCCAACCTAACTCAATTTATATTCTCATGTGAGTTGAATTTGTTTTGCAGGCTCTAAAAGACATTTCTTAGGGGAAAAAAATTGAAGGTCATGTCTTTGGCAGAGAATATCCCAACCTCTAACAGGAAAATTAAATCTAAATCCCTGCTTCAGACTTAAATTAGGATCAAATTCCTCCAGAGGGCTGAATGGCCCCTTTTCCCAACAAAATTATTTGCAGTTCTGCTGGAAAATTTTGCATCTACTCTCAAAAATTTTTTCAGAAAAATCTCTTTAATTTATGTTCATTAGAGAAAATCACTCCAGCAAAATGTCTGGTATGTAATGTTCAGTAAATGCTAGGTCCTCTTCTCATCCTCACATCAAATGAGTGCATGCACATTCTCACACACATACACTGGAACTCAAATTTATGTGATTTGGCAAGAACTATGGGGAAAAATTCAAGGATAATTCCACTAATCTTTAAAGGCAAAATCAAATGCAAATCTTAGAGTTAGTATGCCTATTAGATGAAGAAGCTATATATTACTTAGCCAATAATAATGGCAAATATTTATTGATAACTTATTATGGGTCAGACACTGTGCAAAGCTCTTTACATGTTAATACTCTTAATAGTTTGATGAAAAGGTGCTGTTACTTATCTTCACTCTACAAATGAGGAAACTGAGGCATAGAGAGGTTTAGATACCTGTCAGCCCATACTGTTGGTAAGTAGTGGAGCCAGGTTGCCAAACCAGGTCACTCAAATTTTAAAACCCACGATTGTGTCAAGACCCTCCAGCTAAAGACGACCAGGAATATCTGTTGCTGAACAAGTTGGGTTTTGGCTCATGATAGAGGGAGCATTTGCAGCATGGGGAAATGTAGGTATCTTAATAAGAAGGCGTTAGAAAGGACTTATGAAGAATTAGCTTTATGTTAGGTGAAACGGGGGAGGACTTAAGGAAGCAGGACTTTTCTCCGGATTAGATGCTATCAGGAAATAGGGGTAATTCTATGATTAGGTATCTTAGTAAATCTTATGAAGAGAGAAGAAGATTAGAGAGCTGTAAGTGGTAAAGCGGCAGCAGTCCCATGTTAGCCAGGATAAAGACATAGAAAATAGGTGAAAGAATCAAGATTTGAACTCAGGTGGTCCACTCTGGAATATGCACATTTACAGGCAAAAGCAGCAGCAGAAACAAGACAAGGATGATGGGAGAGATGTTTCAGAATAAACTTCAGCTGCGTACTCAAGCCAAGGTGTCAGAGCCGTCTCGTGGGGAAGCTCACTGCTCTAACAATAGTCTGAAGTTAAAAATAAAAGTCCTGGTTCTTTAGGAGAGCTTTTTGCTTTCCTGAAATGCTTCTAGGCCAGCCTACCCATAAGAGCCCACTGCACACTCTTCTAGGTTTTAAAAGGGGCAGTCCCATTATTCGTGTGTGTGTGTGTGTGATAAGGCTACTTTCTCCCAGAGGACTCAGGTCCATGCTGGCAGCCTGACGTCCCCGGTGGACTTGAAGGAGGCTCCCCTCCCAGCATTCCCGGACCCCCTTTCAGAGGAGGCATCTCCTCCTGGGTCCTAGACCCTCTGGTGCTACTGCAGGAGGTTCTGCCAGGACACTGTTGTATGAAGGTTTGATAAAAATCACGCTGAGGAGGAGTAAAATGAATATCTGTTGTGTCCTTCTGTACAGCAATTCTTCTTTCTTGGACAAGAAAACCCCGATTTCCTTTGAGAACGTCCCTTCATCCAGCACATAGTCTTGGAAGGGCATGGAAATGAAGATGCCTTCCCTGCCGCCCCCTTTGGCCCATCGGCACACATAGCACCGAGGGGCCGCTGGGCATGAGTCAGGCAAATCAGTCTCTCTCTTGATCTCGAGTGGACAAGGATCTGTGTAGAGCTGACAAGTGGCAGTTCTCTGCGGAGACTACCCAGATTCCCAGAGCTGCCTTCCTCCTTTCCTTCCTGAGGCCTAGTTGTTCAACATTTCCTTTGACTCTGAGATACCTAGAATATTTCCAGTAACATTTTTGCTTCAGTTAGTTCTTAAAGTTTGCATCAAAAAAACCCACCCACATTAATTGAGGCATAGAGTTTATTCGATAATGTCTTCTATTGAGCAGAGTTTTAGAAAAATGACCCTTAACAATGTCAGTTGGAAAATAACAACATGCAGTTAAAGCTTTGGCTCCCAGTTCCCATGGGAGCCAGATTATGCTTTTCCAGGAGACTCTTGCTTTATTAAGACTGCGAGTCTTTTTTTGCCCAGTACTGATAGGTGGTCAGAATAAATGGCCACAAAGATAATGGGTCTTGGACCTTGATTTTCATTATGTGACTCTCTACTTTTCTTCTCAATGGGAACAGATGAGGTTGAATTCACAGCTCTTCTTCAACTTGTTTAATTGACAAACACAGAGAGAAGAAATAGATTTATTTAAATCTATTTACAGAAAAAATCTGATTAGCAGCTTCCTAAATCTAAAGACTATTCCTCCAGAAATTCTACTGTTCTATAAAACCACAGATGTCCTTAAGAGGGGCAATAGGCTTTTCCTGACACAAAAGAAATCCATGTGCTTCCAGTTCTTTGGCCTTGTGCTGCTCCATTTGAAGTCACACCAAGCAATCCTCAGGGAATAAAGTCTTTGGTGACAGAGCAAGAAAAGAACAGGGTTATAACTACACCTCTTGAAAAACATTCAGGATGAGGAATAGGAGGCACTTCCTGAATCTCTCCATTGGAACATATGCTTGTAGATACTGGACAGTGATTTTATTTTAGAAATGAGATATCCTGGGAGCTTCTTGTTCTGAAAGTGCAGGTTACACTGAGAAGTATGATCATTCTAAAAATGCTTGCCTGCTCTTATTTTCAGATGATTTCCCATGTGGAAAACTTAAGAGACTCTACAAGCTTTAGAACTAATAAATGTTCAGAAAGTTTTCTTGATTCCAAATCAATAGTGCTCTCATATACTACTCTTAACCAATTAGAAAATGTAATGGCAATAAAGATCCCTCCACAATATCACCAAAAAACTAAAGGCATAGCCCTGGCCAGTGTGGTTCAGTTGGTTGAGTATCATTCCATGCACGGAAAGGTCGCCAGTTTGATTCCCAGTCAGGGTACATACCCCCAGATTTCAGGTTCAATCCTCGGTTGGGGTGTGGGGGAGGGGGGGAGGCAACCAATTGATGTTTCTCACATCAATGTCTCTCTCTATTTCTCTCTCTCCCTTCATCTCTAAAAATAAACAAAATATATAAATAAAAACCAACTAACTCTGGTTGCTGTAGCTAAGTGGTTAGAGCATCTGCCCAAGTTTGATTCCTGGTCAAGGGCATATACCTGGGTCGCAGGCTCAATCCCAGTGTGCAGGAGGCAATCAACTGATGTCTCTCTAACAACGATGTCTCTCTCTACCCCTCTCCCCCTGCCCCGTGCCTTCTCTCCCTCCCACTCTCTCTAAAAATCAATGGAAGAAATATCCTCCAGTGAGGATTAACAAAACAAAAAACAACCAAAGGCATAAACCTTTTCAATAGCAAAGTAAAAAAGCAAGAAAACAAAACCCATTGAGTGCAAAAAAACAAATTGAAAATGTAAGAGACAAGATATTTATACCAATGATAAATTTATCTTTTTATATAAATACAAAATAATCTTTTTTATTTATGTAAAGTTACTGAATAAATATTTATTGATTAATATATAAAATTTAGTTTGATGGTTACCTCTGAGTAATCCAAGAAAGTAATGGGATCGGAGAAACACACACTGAGCATTGACCTATGAACCAGGAGATCATGGTTTGACTCCCTGTCAGGGCACATGCCCAGGTTGCAGGCTTGATCCCCAGTGTGGGGTGTGCAGGGGGCAGCGGATCAATTATTCTTTCTCATCATTGATGTTTCTATCTCTTTCTTCCTCTCCCTTTCTCTATGAAATCAGTAAAATATATTAAAAATAAGTAAATAAAGCAAACATATAGCAAAATATTAAGGTATATTGTAGCTGGGTGGTGAATATCATTATCATGCTATTCAAGGGATTATCATTGTTCTCTATAACTTTATTTATATTTCATAATGAAAAGTTCTAAAATAGCGGTCGCCAACTGTTCGGACCTCACGGACCACCAGTGGTCCACGGACCACCTGTTGGTGACTGCTGTTTTAAAATACTATTGTAACTGTGAGGAATAGAACAAAAATTTTCCTTATTAGAAAATAAACAAATGGGACTACATCAAAATAAAAAGCTTCTGCACAGTAAAATAAACCATCAACAAAACAACAAGAAAGCCCACTGCATGGGAGAACATATTTGCCAATGTTATCTCCGATAAGGGTTTAATCTCCAACATTTATAGGGAACTCATACAACTTAACAAAAGGAAGATAAACAATCCAATCAAAAAATGGGCAAAGAACCTAAACAGACACCTTTCGAAAGAGGACATACCCAAGAGACATATGAAAACATGCTCAAAGTCACTAATCATCCGAGAGATGCAAATCAAAACAACAATGAGGTACCACCTCACACCTGTCAGAATGGCTATCATCAACAAATCAACAAACTGACAAGTCCTGGTGAAGATGTGGAGAAAAAGGAACCCTCGTGCACTGCTGGTGGGAATGCAGACTGGTGCAGCCACTGTGGAAAACAACATGGCATTTCCTCAAAAAATTAAAAATGGAACTCCCATTTGACCCAGTAATCCCACTTCTAGGAATATATCCCAAGAAAACAGAAACACCAATCAGAAAGAAAATTTTCACCCCTATGTTTATAGCAGCACAATTTACAATGGGACTACATTGTATGCTAAGCAAAATAAGCCAGTCAGAGAAATATAAATATCACATGATCTCACTCATTTGTGGAATATAATGAACAACATAAACTGATGATCAAAAGCAGAACCAGAGTCATAGAAGCATCGAATAGACTGTCCAACCCATGAGGGAAAGTGGGGGCGGGGGGTGTGAGGGGATGGTGAGGGGTAAGAGATCAACCAAAGGACTTGTATGCATGCATATGAGCATAACCAATGGACACAGATGGGGGGGCGGTGGGGACATGTGCTGGGGGTTGGGAGTGGCCAGGGAGAGGTCAGTGGGGGGGAAAAGGAGACTTATGTAATACATTAAACAATAAAGAACTTAAATTTAAAAAATTTCCTTATTGTTCTCTTATGCCAAGTGGAGGGAGAATCTGAGAATGAAACAAGAATCAGTCTGAATGTGTAAATGGTTTTGTTGTTCTTGGGAAACTTCACCAACAGTTTAGCAGCAGATGACGTTAAGCATGAAATAAGATGGGACATGTATGACCAGAGTGCACTGGATACTCTTTACGTGGTGACCTTGGAGAATTTACTTTCTCCTGTCCTGTTTCTTCATTTGCAAAAGGTGGGTGTTGCCTGTTTCCTTTCTCACGGGTTTGTTGTGCAGAGTAAATGAGGTGATGTAAATGTGAGACTGTTTACTGTTCCAGAAATGTTAGAGGATTCTGTGTACACAGCTCTCACTGATTTTCAGATTGAATTACATGAAAAGCCAAACACAGCTAGGACATTGGGAAGTCGAAAGACAATAACTTTTTGGGAAAAAAGAATGTGTTTGGTAATATTCATTGTTGGGATGATGTGAAGGATCACTCTCAATCACAGAGGAAATGGAAATTGGTGCAACCTTCTTTGAAGGGTGAATTGGCATTATCAACATTTTAAATACGTATCCTTCCACTCAGGAATTCCACCACTTTGTCTTTATTTCATATAATTATGTAAAGAGATTTTTGTTACAGTATTGTTTGAATGTCAAGTTCTCCTATTTAAATGAATTTAAGACAGAAACATAGCATGCAAAACTATTCCTTGGAATTACTTAGAGTAACCACTAGATGTCATAATTGTTCCACACAAATACAGCTATAGCCAGTAGATCAACTGAATTAGAAGACTGTAGAGAACTTTTCCATATAATATATATGTAGTCCGTTATTTTAGAATAATTGATGCTTATACATGCCACTCAGTGCAATACTAAAACAAGAACCATTTTCTATATTCACAAAGTATTTTGCAAAAGACCATTTCATAAAGTGATCTTCAAATTATCTTTAAAAAAACAATCTCAGAGGGAAGGCAGGGTGAGGTGGGAAGGCATTAACCAAAAAACTTATATGCATATATGCATAACCCATGGACACAGACAATAAGGTGGTAAAGGCCTGGGGCAGGGGTCAATGGAGGGAAAGGGGACATATCTGTAATACTTTCAACAATAAAGATAAGTTAAAACAATATTCTCTCATAAAGACATCTCGGTGAGTTTTTACATGCTTTTACAAGACTTTGGCCTAAAATTCACTGAAATTAGGTAAGCCATATATGATTTAGGAGTTCCCAGGAGAAACTCAGGTATTAAAGAATCTCACCTCTAGCACATATAATACCTCAAATTTCACTGCTGAAGATTAATTTTGAGGAATTTAACAGATTCCAATCTTTAGGAGTAGAATATCAAATGCAAATACCTCTGCATGCAGTGACCCTTCAAGCACTATTGCTGAGTGGTTTTAAAGATTCGTCAGCTTTCGCCTAGTTCAAAAATGGGAGGCGGTGACAGCAGAGGAGAATGAGATGGCTCTTAGTCTGGGCTCTGCCTGTCTACTCTATCACCCTTTAAGCTAAAAGACACAATTCAATGTGATCTTACTACTGAGAAGTGTGAATACATTGGGAAACCTAACACCTTAGACAACATTCAACTTAGCATATTGTCACAGGTATTTCCAAGTGCTCTTATGCCAAGCTGCATACTTTATGTTGACCTAAAAAATAGAGGCACACATATATTAAAAAAAACATATAATGTACTTATTTCTATACTCATAAACTAATTACTAAGGCAAATAGTATCCATTTAGTTTGGATTAAGGAGTTCTCAATATAAGAATTACATGGGGCTAAAGAAATGTTTGGTCTTAAAATAAATTCTTCATAAAAAAAGAAGCAGGAGATGCAAATTAAACAAAAGCAAATCAATAGTATTGGGTGATAACTTTTAGAAATAGCTGTTCATGAATTTAGTTCCATATCAAGTATAAAATAAAATCATCATAATGTAAAGGACTGAGAAGACCTCATCTTGGCAAAACAGAATGTGGACTATCAAACCTGACGATGAAGCTGCTTTTTAAATATCTTTCACTTGAAAGGGATTATATTAAAGTGATATTTGTATGTATAAATAGCCATAGATACCTGTCAATTCCTAATGCCTTCTGTTCACGGTGCATGCATACCAAAGCAGATTTATATACTTATTTGAATTTCTCCTGAAGAATTACTTCTTTTGCATTGATATAAAAAATACTAACACCCTCTTATCAATTTTTTCTAGCCTAATCTATAGGTTCAACTCGAGTAAATATATTTAACCATAGGCACTTCAAAAAGAGGGAGTAAATCTACCTGTTGAGTTTGTGGACAAATATCTTAAAGCTAGAAATGATATCAGTGTCTAATCCCCTGTCCTTCGTCCCCCTTGCCTTAGAGGAGAACCCACACACAGCTCTGCGTCTCCTTCGGATGGACAGGGCTGTAACTGACAAAACAGAAATGCCTCTTCCAGGCCATGGCATATTCCATATTTCCTGCCCTACAAGTAAAGGGTGAGGGCTGCATCTGTACCCTAATACGATGGAAGAACAGTGCAGTAGCTCTAAACTGGCCACAGGCTGAGTTCTTTTCTTTCTTCATTTTTTTTTTTGTCATTTTACTAGAGAACCATGAAAACAAAGACCGTTCACTCTTACTGACCAGAAGTCTCCTACGTGGAATGCACTGATGATGACCAAATAGGGCAGAAGTCAGCAAACTCTAGCCCAGCCAAGTCCAGCCCAGCACTTGTTATTTTTCTTCTTCTTTCTTCCTTCTTTCTTCCTTCTCCTCCCTCTCCCTCTCCATCTCCCTCTCCCTCTCCTTCTTCTTCTTCTTCTCGGTTTTTAAAATTGTGGTAAAATATAGATAACATAACATTTACCATCTTAACCATGTTAAATGGTTCAGTGTCATTGAATACATCCCTAATGTTGTGCAACCATCACCCAGGGCTTGGGCCTTCTGTAGTGTCTCCTCCACCTGTCCCAAGTCCTGTTCATGAGTGAGCCAAGTTTTCACTGGGCCCCTCACTCAAGGCTGTTACATCATAAGTTAAGTGTTAATTCTCATTTCCATATTCCCCCCTAAAATCCTAGTAGAAGGGCGGTAGAACTTAAAAATATTGGATCAATTACTTTATCTTATTTAGGAAAGCCAGTTTATCCAGAAAACGCTCATAGTTATACTTAGTTTCCTTGGATTTGTAATGCATTTTGCTTGGAAACATACTTAATCCAAATCCAAACATTTGCCTGGACTTGGCTTTTGATTTTTCAGGGGAGACAAACCACCTACAAAGGAAACTTCTGATATACAATATGACACCTGCTTCATCTTCTTTATTCTCTGCCCCAACATTAGGTGACAGTAAACGGAACTGAAAGAAAAACCCATTGCACGGTGGATGTTGTCTCAACATACAGAGGAAGGAACTGAGAAACAGGAATGGGGAGTTTCAGATGCCTACCCAAAGTTGCCCAGCTGGTAAGACAAGACCCGGGACACCCTAAGCTCTCCTGACTCCACATCCATTGCACTCTCCAAAAGGAGATGAGAGAGATGGCCGGATCTCACATCTGTATGCATCTCTTAATCAACCCTCTGGATTTGTTTTCTCTTCAAGGGGATTGCTAGCTCTCAACTTCCATATACAATTGACTCATTATTGGTGGATTCCGTTATTTGTAAATTCACCTACTCACTAAAATTTTATTTGTTACCCCACAGTCAATCGTCATGGGCTTTCACAGTTACTTGTGCGCTTGCACAGAACAGCAAAAACTGGAAGGGCTCGTCTTCTATGTTCCCAGCTGAGGTCAAACGAGGCCATGTCTGGCCTTCTTGTTTCAGCTCTCCTACTGTCAACAGTGTCCTTTTCGTGATCGATGTAATGCCACACTTTTCACATCTTTGGCTTTTTGTTGGTGATTTTGTTGCTTAAAAGGACCTTAAAGCATCGTGCTAAAGTGCTGAACAGTGTTCTTAAGTGCAAGAAAGCTGTGGTGTGCCTTATTTAGAAAACACATGTTAGATAAGTTTGTTCAGGCTTCAGTGCTGTTGGCCATGAGTTTAGTATCAATTAATAAAAAATATATATCAAATAAGGTATATTAAACAGGAAAACACATAAAACAAGGTTATGTATTGATCAATTGATGGAAATGTCAGCAGAGGTTTCAAGAGGTTCAGTATTCGCTAATCCAGGGCTCACAGTGACCTTATAGAACATAACTACTGTGAATAGTGACACTCGGCCGTATTTGGACACGATCTATACATGTTTGTTTGAGGTACATCATCTCAGTCCTCTATAATGGCAGGACTTATCTTGGCTCCCTGTCCTCTCCCCACAGTGGGCACCACACAAGGACTGGTTTGGGTTTAGTCCATCGGTACTCTAATATCACCCTTTCTTTCAAAGTAATGAACAAGGGGGGAGACCAAGATGGCGGCGTAGGTAAACACCGGAGACCGCTGCCGCAAACAACCATTTCAAAAATACAACTAAAAGACGGAACGGACATCACCCAGAACCACAGGAAGGCTGGCTGAAGAGAGACTCTACAACTAGAAGGAAAGAGAACAGCAAACCGAGGCTCAGAGGAGGCGCAGTGTGGAAAATACAAAGGTACCGAGGTGCGCGCGCAAAGCGGGCTGGTGGCTGAGGGCGCAGTTGTCGTTTTCGGTCGGGAGTGAGTCTCAGACTCTGGGCTCCAGATCCGGGCGAGTCTCTAGGGACCCAGACTCAAACGGGAGAAGCGGGATTATCCGGCATCAGTTGGAACCTGAGGGCAGCTTTCTCTCCGAGGTTTGCAGCGGCTGCCGGGGTTCTGAGAAGCAGAGCTTCTGGGAACGGGACTGAGCGTGGCCATAACTGCTCCCTCCGCCCGCCCTGTTGATCCCGCCCCGCCCAAAGCCTGCGCACAGCCATTTGCTGATCGCCTCAGGCAAAGGCTGGATTAGCGCCTCCCCAGAAGGCAGACGTTTTCCACACAGCTGATTCCTACAGCCAGTCGGCCTGGTGGTCAAATCCCTCTAGTGTTAACTACAACAATTAAGGCTTGGCTAGAACAAGACTGCGCACAAAGACCACAAGGGGGTGCACCAAGAAAGCATAAAAGATGCGGAGACAAAAAAACATGACAGAAATGGAGGATATGGAGCTAAGAATCGCAATTTTGAGGGCTTGCTATAAACTTGAGCAGAGCCTCACGAAAACTAATGAGACCCTCGATGCTACGATAAAGAAATTAGAAAGTAAGCATACACGGACTGAAATAAAGAATATTATACCAAATAGCAGACCAGAGGAGCACAAGAATCAAACCAAAGATTCGACAAAAAACACCCAACTGGAAAAGCAAAATGAAAAAAGAATCCGAAAGTGTGAAGATAGTGTAAGGAGCCTCTGGGACAGCTTCAAGCGGACTAATATCAGAATAATAGGGGTGCCAGAAGATGAGAGACAGCAAGATATTGAAAACCTATTTGAAGAAATAATGGCAGAAAACTTCCCCCACCTGGTGAAAGAAATGGACTTACAGGTCCAAGAAGCGAAGAGAACCCCAAACAAAAGGAATCCAAAGAGGACCACACCAAGACACATCATCATTAAAATGCCAAGAGCAAAAGACAAAGAGAGAATCTTAAAAGCAGCAAGAGAAAGAGACTCAATTACCTACAAGGGAATACCCATACGACTGTCAGCTGATTTCTCAACAGAAACTTTGCAGGCCAGAAGGGAATGGCAAGAAATATTCAAAGTACTGAATACCAAGAACCTACAACCAAGATTACTTTATCCAGCAAAGCTATCATTCAGAAGTGAAGGTCAGATAAAGAGCTTCACAGATAAGGAAAAGCTAAAGGACTTCATCACCACTAAACCAGTATTATACGAAATGCTGAAAGGTTTCCTTTAAGAAGAGGAAGAAGAAAAAGGTAAAGATACAAATTGTGAACAACAAACATGCATCTATCAACAAGTGAATCTAAGAATCAAGTGAATAAATAATCTGATGTACAGAATGAACTGGTGATTACAATGAATCAGGGACATAGAAGGGGAATGGACTGACTATTATTGGGGGGGGGGAGGGGAATGGGAGATGCAGGAAGAGAATGGACAAAAATCGTGCACCTATGGATGAGGACAGTGGGTGGGGAGTGACGGCGGAGGGTGGGGTGGGAACTGGGAGAAGGGGAGTTATGGGAAAAAAAGAGGAACAAATGTAATCAGAACAATAAAGATTTAATTAAAAAAAACAAACAAAAAACAAAGTAATGAACAAGGAAGTATGTTTCCCTTACTGCAGCTATTTTGAGGCTGGCTTAAAAGATACAGCTATTTGTTTGGTCACCTCATAAGTTTCAAATTTATATTCCCTCCAACCAGAAAAAGGTTTGGCTGCTTTGATAGTGGTAACAGTAAAAAAATCCTTTGTCCCAGGTCATCAGAAAGGCCAACATATATTCTAGTTACCTTCCTATGTCCTTGAAGAATCAGGGAAATTCACACTGACCTCCTTGTTTCTGGAATCATGAAGAGCAGAGCTATTCTACATGAAGTAGCTAATACTTATGAGGGTTGCTAATTGCCTTAGTGTGTCTTAACAGCTCCAACAGAAACAATAAGTCATGAGGATCCTGGCAAAGGTGATAGCAGTCTCGACATAAATCCATAGCTGTCTGTAAGATGTAAAGCAAAAATAGAGATTTGTTATTATAAAGATACTTATTTTTATGACCAGCAGTAATATGATTGGGAACCTGATATCTGGACTTATGAATAATAAGCATAGTGAAGCCATAGGCTTGCTGTACTAGGTGCTTTATCTGCCTTTCTTCACAAAAACATCTAATTCTCACAATAATAACCCTGGGGGTAGATGGCACTGTCCTTGCAGCAGATGGAAATGAAATTTCCCACTGCATAGCAAGTAAGAGGCAGCTTGGATAGAATCACAACTCTGCGTGCCTCCAGCTGGCATACTGCCTTCCCCCCCGAGTGCCCGTGTACAGCTACATAGCTGCTGGAGTCCAGAACAAAGTGAAAATACAGGCCCCTTTGTTCAAACAGTAAGAATGTCCAGAGAGTGACCACTGAATGTTAAACCAAGAGCAAAAGCCTTCTGGGCACAGGGCCTTGTGTGACTGCGCAGGTCGCATG
The DNA here is from genome assembly GCF_028538775.1 of Myotis yumanensis. NCBI lineage: Eukaryota > Metazoa > Chordata > Mammalia > Chiroptera > Vespertilionidae > Myotis > Myotis yumanensis. Next base: position 45,508,775 of record NW_027223760.1, on the reverse strand, counting down.
CCCATGAAGCCAGTCCTGCCCTGACGTCACAATTCCATCAACAGGCACAGATCCAGGGGGAAGGGGGTGAAGAGATTGGTGGTGGGGGGGGGGGAGGGGGGTGTCTTCCTGTCTGTCCATGGTATGATTCCAGTCTGTGGCCCTGTGGAAGCATTGCTAATTCTCTTGGCAGTCTGAGTGACTTTGTTTCTAACAAAAAACTCAGGCATCTGTAGAAACAAAAACAAATATACAAACACAGAAAAAGAGGCTGCCAGTCTTTTGATATGTGCCTGGCAATAACAGGATTTTTAAGTAAAACATAAGAAAAAGATGATTTTTTTCTTTGCTATTTTTCTCTTTTGGCATCTTAAAAGTTTGAGTCCTTTACTTCCTTGACACATACTTTAGTTCTCTGAATAAAGTGAATTTTTGCTATCATTCCTTCATGATATCACTTCTAAGGACACAGAATTTCACTTGATTTGAGCTGAACTACGGACACTTCTTTTACCGCCAGGTGTTGGGACCTTCTTACTTCCTGCTCTGTTCCCTGCCAAAGCTAGCTTATTTCCACAGGTATGGTGGTTCTCCCTGGGAAAGTTTACTGGTATCTCCCTACTCTCCCTCGGCATCCATGGCTGTCTCCACCTTAGCACCTGACAAGTTGAACAGGCTGGGTGGAGAGAGGCAGCCTGTACAGAGGGGGAGAGCTAGTGCTCTCCATTGCTGTGCCATGTCCACGTGGGTCACATTTTCTTCTCTGAATCTCCTTTATGCACCAACCAAGGAGCTCAGTGTCCTTAGGCCTCTCCCCTCCGGGAGCTTAAACCACCTAGTTTGGCCCCTTTCCAGGCCAAGTGTTAGCAAAAGAATCTTATTACATTCACTGTACTGAAATGTCAACACGATTCAGCTTCCCTGTCCCAAACCTTTTTTTTAGTAGAGGGAGGCACTGCTCTGCCAACTTGACTGCCTAATGAGTCTTGGAATCAACTATTTCCTCTCCTACCTAGGAAACCATCAGTTTTATTTTCTTCCTGAAGGACTGACCCCAGAAATAATCAGATGGATAAAAATAAATGATGTGTTTTTTATAGTTATGGTTTATTTGTTCCTGGTAACCATATAACATAACTAGGATGAATATGAGATTTGTTTGACTGTAAGGGTTTTTAAATTCTATCACATGCATGTTTATTCTTCAGTTTATTTCTCTGATAACATCGGAAGTCACCCACAACCCAACCAAAATAGAGAGAACTCTGCTCCTAATCTAAGCTCAGATCTTTCTCACCTCCCACCCCCAACAAACATGCTTCAGATTAGGCTGTTTTATCAGACATTGGCAATAAATATTCAGCACTTTCCAGGAGAATCTGATATTGTGGAGATATATTTTTTATGATGTGGAGCAACGAGAGCTCACACCTCTTGAGAGCATAAAAACAAATATTCCTCAAAATTGATCCCCTGCATTTGCTTTAGCTCTTTGTATTAGTCATCTATTGCAATATAACAAATCACCCTAAATTAGCACCTTAAAGCAACAATAAGCATTATTTCTACAGTTTGTGTGGGTCAGGAAGTTGGGCAGCTTAGCTGGTGATTCTGATTGGGATCCCTCACTCAGGCTGCAGTCATCGGAAGGATTGACTGGGGCTGAGGAAATCTGCTTCCCACATGGCTCCCCTACGTACATGGCCGGCAAACTGATCCTGGCTGCTGGCAGGAGGCCTCCATTCCTCCTATGATAACCATGGGGCTAGGCCTGTCTTCACAACATGGCAGCTGGCTTCCCCCAAAGCAAGTGATCCAAGAGAGAAAGGCAGAAGCCTCAATGTCTTTTACTACCAATAACCTCAGAAGTCACACACTACCATTTCTGCCAAATCTCATTGGTAACATAGACCAGCCCTGCTCACAGGATGGCACCACCCAGAGGAATGAATAAAAGTAGATAAGGATCATTGGGGGCATCTAAAAGGCTAGGTATCACATTCATCATGTCACTCTTTCTATCATAAAGGAAACAGACATTTTTTGAATAAGGAATGTGACCAATCTAGTGGTCCTTGAAAAGGGATATTCCCTATTATTAAATTTGTATTCTTTGATACATTCGACTTGTGAGATATTGTTAGTGTCAATAATTGCTACAAGTCTTATCAGCTATGGGCACAGTGAGAAAAACTTCCTTCTAGATGACTCTTGCGTCACCGTGCTATGCCAAGCAGTTTGCTTTTCCTGCTGTATATTCTTTGATGTACTCCTGTGTGTACTACTGCACAAGACCTTCCATTCAGACTTAAAGAGCTTAGAGTTTGTTCTGAGATGTGGTTGCTGAAATTTTAAGTAGGAGAGAAACTAGGCCATATTTGCACTTTATTAGGTTCATTCTGTTGCTTGTCTATAGGATGGACTAGTGGTAGGGAGGGAGATGGAGCAATACTGGAGACAGAGAGTCCCTTTATCACAGCTCTCAGCACTCTGTATGATTCCTAATTTCCTCATCAACTAACCTGAAGCTCAGCAAATTTAATCACTTATTTAACAAACATTTATGGGTCTCTACCAAACGCCAAGCACCGTTCCGGCACTGGACATTCAGCAGTGAGCATATCAGACAAAAATACCTGCCCTTATGCTGCTTAAATTTTAATGAACACAGACCATTTAAACAAATGAGTAAAATTTTATGGTCATTGATAATGATAAGTGCTATGTAGAACAATGAAACACAGAGGGCATTAGGAAATTATTTGTGTTTTGGGGGAATATCGTTGGATACTATTTTAAAGACTGTGCTCAAGAAGGCCCAATGAACCTGAGGGAAAGAGCTATATGGACAGAGGAACAACCAGTAAAAAATCCCACAGGCAGAAAAATGGTTCATGTTTTTGTGAAACTGCTAAAGGGAGTTTACATGTCATGAGCTGAAGGAGAAAGCCACATAGGTCAATGAGTCCTACCTAGAGAAATACATTCTTCTCTCTTCTGGGCTTCCAAAGTGCCTTATTTATGTGTTTTAATCTAACTCTTATGACATCAGCAAATTAATCTTACCTGAGCAATAGTGCGTGGTGGTAAATGTTTAACAAACAGCTCTCCAAAATAAAGGGGGGGAGGGGAAAAGGAAAGGGACAGAAAGAAAGGAAAGAGAGAAAGAAAGAGATTCTAACTTGTAGCATTTGTCAATTTCTGTGGCATAAATACTTCCACTAGGGCCAATTTCAAGCTACTTATGTCACTGAACAGGGAGTTGGGAAGAGAAGCACAATTGGCCAGTACCACCTGGCTCCTGTGGCCCGGAGCAGGTGAGCAGGTTGAAAACACATGGGATCAGGTGAGTCAAAGCCCTCACTCACATGGCCAGTAAGGGGGAAGGTGGGCTTCCTGCTCACCCAGACCTGGGCCTTCCCACTCCCTGCAGCAGTCTCCTGGTGCTAAAATCCCCACCTGATCTTCCAGACAGGATTAGCCAGAGTGAAGGCAAGAAAAGGGACATGAGGGTAGAGGAAAAATTATGTTAAAATATAACTGAATCATCTTGATTTACTATAAGTGATCTTTCAAACTGACGGGTGTGAATCTTGGAGTGAAGCCACTGGATATAATGCAGTTAAAGTATCAATAATGCCTTTTCTCTTAATGAAAAGCTTCTATTTCTATAAAGCAAACCCTGGAGACCTGAACAAATACTCTGTTATTCTACAGAGGATTTTAGTGAACAAAGACCTTTCAAAATCATGATTACTAGCCTCCTGCTAACAGGACTTAGTCACACTGCGTTTTTCATACAAAATATGGAAAACTTTCTCCTTTCCTCATTCACCGTCTCACTTTCTCAAATTTTGCTGAATAATTTGTTTACAGGACAGTCTAAAATGTTGGCGTATTTCCAAGCAAAATACAACAAACAAGCCCAAATTCCCTATTAATTGGATATGAATATTAGGTAGCTATAGTTTTGTGCTTTTTCTTTCCGAGTTCAAACTTGGTTCAGTGAGGATTAAAGGGCTCTGCACGCTACGGCATGGACACAGAGCCTTCCTGAGCTGAGGCAGTATTTTACTGCAATACACAGCTTTTCTTTCCTCTCCACTTACTTATAGCAGCATGTACAAGTGGATTTTTGCTTTATTCAATGGGTTATAACCCATTACTATTTTTTTATTATTTTTTAAAAATATTTTTTTCATTGATTTCAGGGAGGAAGGGAAAGAGAGAGAGAGAGAGATTAACATCAATAACGAGAGGGAATCATTGATCGGCTGCCTCCTGCACACCCCCTGACTGGGGATTGAGCCCCCAACCCTGCCACGTGACCTGACTGAGGAATCGAACCACGACCCCCTGGTTCATAGGTCGGCGCTCAACCAGAGCCACACCGGCTGGGCCACTATTATTTATTTTGATGCTCATATTTCCCAGATTTGGCCAGCGAGGACCTCTTCAGACTGGATCCTCTGTAACTTGATAAGTCATCATTCTTCAAGCATTTTCTCACTTTCTGGAAGAACATGATGTGTTGGGCTCATCTTGTACTTTCCTAGCCAGGATAGAAGCAGTCTTCTCTCCAAGGGTGTATTTTTAAAAACTGGTCTTGGATAGTGGTTGCAAGTAATCTATAATTCTCACTTCTGGTTGGTGAATCAGCACAAAAGGATTCTCTAGCATTGAGTCACCCTCAGTCAGTCTGCCCAGCTGAGGGGCAGACTCTGCATTGTGGTGTGTTAACATAATCAGCCAGGACGCCCAGCCTGAAGCAGATTCAGTTTCCAGTGCAACAAATGGCTCTCCATGTAAGGCCCCGTGGGCTCAGTGAGGAGTACATGTGAGAACTATCCCAGGAGACTGTAATCCAAAACACTAAAAGCCATTCCAGGTTTCAGAAAATTTAACGGTGATTTACCTGTCAGGACCACTTCTCCTGGCGACCTCAAGTTCTGCAGAGTACAGAAAGGTCCTTCTATTTAACCATTTGCTAACTCCTGGTCTCTAAAATCAATCCATTACGTAACCCCACTGATGAGGCAAATCTGGCACAGATTTCACTGAGTGCTTCTTCGTGGAATGTTAAACAGTCCAGTAAACTCCTAGGACTACTCTTAAAAATGGGTCTTGATGCTTCTAAAAGAATAAATCCAGTTTTCCTATTCCACACAGCTTTAAATGGGGCTGTGTCTTTTTAAATTTGCATATATTTGAAAAACATTTCTCAAAATATTTTACCTTAAAGCACTGAGGAAAATGAGGATAGAAACAGAAACTTGTAAAAATACATCTTTTAATAACATCAAGAAGTACAGTACAGTTTTATTGAGGTTTTACATTGCAGCTTACAACAAACAAATTATCTATTACAGTGAATATTTACAAGTAAAGTAAACTTAGGGTTCTTTCCACCCATGGCTGGATAAACCAAATCTGGTGCATCATACCACATGTAAGGTTGCTTTTCAAGCTGGCTGCTGTAAAAGGCCCTAATGTTAACAGCTTGTAACAACAAAAAAGATCCCCCCTCATAATGATGGCCTGATGAGTGCTCACAATTACAAAAGAGAATCGTAAATACTTGCTTTCCTTTGATGGCTTTGAAGAATAGCTACTGAGAGCAAATCTGAAATATTAAAAACAAAAAGGGAAACAGCTGTTTCTTTTGTCTAGTGAATCTACAATAACTACTGATTTAAGGCGACAGATTATGAAAAGAATCCAAAAGATTCTTGTAGGAAAAGGTTTCCTCTTATTTATATTTATGATCCCCTGGACTAAAAACTGGCTGAGTCTACTTTTCTTTAACATTGTTTATACGAAGAACAGGGGAATGGTGGAATTCTTGACACTTCTGGAGAAAGTTAGTGAGGGGAATGAAATTAATTAGCAAAGGGGGAAATTAATATTAATCTCAAAATTCTACCTGCCATTGTCTTGGAATGATCGAGACTCAGCTCAATCTCAGAAGAGTTAAAAGGAATAGAACTGGAGGAAATCAGGAGCTATAACTAAAAACCCATAGTTGTACATGCTCTCTCCTGGTGGCATTTAGAAATTACAGACCTGGATTTACTGCTATATATACATAAACTAGTGTTGGAATTGGGGGGGGGGGGGGGGAAGTACCACTCACATCCACAGAAGTACCAGAATCATACTCAGGTTTGCAAAGAGGCATACAAATCTGTTTACCATGCAACTAGCTGTTTGTGGAATGATAAAACAGTCCAGTAATGGTTAATGGTTAATAGAACGAAATCCTTATGAACACAGCACTGATGTGTAGTAAATTACACCAATTAAGCAGCTCAAATTCACAAGGGTAAAGACCCAATATCCCTGAATTTCTAAGCATTCGTCTCATTGTTAACATGGTTTCATCTAAATGTTAGCCCATTTGGAGAGATTTTAAATATTCCCTCTTCTCTACTACATCACCATACTTTCAGAGGTGAAAAGTAAACATTTAATTTCTCTACTGCTTTTGCCCATTCTCATGAATCTTATATAGTGTTATTACAGTGTCTAGGCCTAAGGGAGGTGCTCTAAGGGATCCAATGAATTGAAATTCTAGGTTCCAGAATATTACTGGCACTACAAAATAAGCTTGTCAATCAGAAAGCCATGTCTCTGGTTGCAACATATTCCTGGATCAACGATTGAGGAGTTAAGACAAGCTATCAATGAAGTCAGACTGTTCCCTAATTGTCAGATAATAGTTTGACCTTCTCTATCAAAATTTCTTAGTGAATGGGACAAGGTCTCCTACTTTTCATGTATCCTCTAGAGCAGTGGTTGCCAACCGGTGGTCCGTGGACCACTGGTGGTCCGCGAGGTCCAAAAGGTTGGTGACTACTGCTCTAGAGCACCTACTAAAGTGTTGGGCAAAGACATATGTTCAAGGAAGCACTCAGTGATGGGGGCAGGAACTGATTCAAGAGTGAATGTGCTCATGGTGAAGCTATACTTTACTTCACCCATCACTCAAAAGGTAGTCATGAATCTCTGACGTTTGTCACTGAAGAGCAGATGCTCGTACCCTGCCACTGCCTAAAGGAGAACAAACCACTTGGGCCTCTATATTTTTTTCCTCTTAGTCACTAAGAGATTATATATGGGCACGATACCACTTAGTGGGTGATACCTGTAAAACAAGGTTTTTCTGCCTCAAAGGAAGCACCACTCCATCTCATGGCACATTTTAACTCCAAGAGTATAATTTATAGAATCATTAACTCTTAAAATTGTTAAATGTTGCCCATACTAATAGATACTTAAAATGTTTGGCTTATTTTCTCTGATATCACTTAAAATATATATATTTTTAAACACTGGCATGAGGTAGAAGGTAAGGAACTCACAAAAGAAAGTAATCTTCAAAATACCGAACTCTATCCAATGCAATCAGCCCCAAGAGAGAACTAAGGAAAGTCACAGCCTTAAGCTGGTAGTCTGACTACTGTAAAGATCTTAATTACCATTACCTGAAATAAATTTCTTATATCTGAAATTGCTTTTTTTTTTTTTTTTTGTACTGGCTTAAGGTATTACAGAAACAGGACAAGACACATTCTGAAATATTCGTAAAGATCACATACAACAACTTCTATTAGCCATCATTTTTTACACTGCCATGTTGCTCTAAATCACCTCAATTGAGACACGGGTCCTTTCCACTTGAATTACTGATCAGATGTCAATATAGAGGTTAAAAATCCTCCTAGCATAAGGAGCAAGATAAAAGAACGATTCACATTTAAAATAGTGTACTTTTCATAAAACTAGCAGCACTTCATTCTACTAGGACATACAAATTTGGTGACATAGTCTGGTCAGAAACAAAGGAAAATATATACTGGTCCAAAACAGCTCCTTGTACAAGGGAAATGTGAGGCTAAAAGTTTTCTTTAACAACCACTTCTCCATTAGGTGTTGTGTGAAACTACTGGAATGTCGATTTCAATGGCAGAGAGGCGGGAGCGTGCTGAATAGGGCTGTGAGTAAGTATGCATACTGGGAGGATGGGAGTACAGTGGTTGCCAGAAAGGAGAAGGCAAAGATTTGCATGCACAATACCAAATAAACAGTAGAAGGGAAGTCATAAACAGGCCCCCAGCACTAGCGATTGTGACATATACTGCATAGTCAAATGTAAAGACTGGCTCGAACTTCCTGTTCAGATGGGTGTTGTAAAAGAAGACCCAGATGGATGGGGAGAGGCTCACAGTACCTGCCAGGAAGAACAGCAGCCCCGCCACCAGGTGGCAGCCTGCACTATTGACCAGACACTTGGCCAGTTTGATGTTGGGCACCGAGGACCTGAAAGCCGTGTTACACATTCCAATCAGGCAGAGCAGCAGGGCACCCATTGCGATCAGGATGCTGAGGGGCAGGGCGAACTGGAGGACCCGCAGGTCCAGCTGGTCAACTGATGAGTACCAAGTAGTGTCGTACATCAGGCAGTCACTGCTCCCGTCGTATCGGGCACACTTCACCCATAGGCCTGTGTAAACAGTCAGGTTCTTCTCATTTCTGTTGAATGTGATCAGTCGCAATTTTCTCCAGTTGGGAAGCAGAGTCCCGGCAAAGAGGCCTGCTACCGAGGCGATGCCACACAGGAAGGAGAGCACTGTGGCTGCATGGACGTCCCGACAGCCCATGGCAGGCAGGCTTGCGCAGTACTGCCGGTCAGACTAGGGGGTGACACACAGAGGACAAATCATGAGGGGATAACAAGAGCAGAGTAGAAAAGGTGGGGCTGATTGGCAACATAACTACTGATGTCACAGAGAAGAGGAAATTTTGTCCCTGTAGCCTCTATATATACAATAAAAATGTTTATAAATACGTGTGCGTGAGACCTCAGAGCATAGGTGCACACACACACTGGGTCATGTAGCAACTAAAGTCTTTAGCCATGACAATTTTCTTCATAGCGAATCACAGGAACAAACAAATTCATTTCAAATTCTCTTAACACCACATCTGAAATCCTCTTGGTTGTCAATAATCATTCAACAAACATATTTTAAAACACACTGTATGCGGGTAGCTTTCATCAGGCGCTAACAGGTGGCGCGTGGCGCGGGCCATTTTTGCTAATTTTTTTGCGCAAATGGCAACGTTCAGTAAAATTATGATAACTTTAGTTTACGTATTTATACGTTACCCGCATTCTACTGCTAGTCTATAAAAAAAAAAAGTATTTTAAGACGGCTCCCGCGGAGTACGCGCAATTCACGCGAGCCGACTTAACTCGTTTCCCGCAACCCAAGTGTTTTCATGTGCCAGGCACACAAATATATAGGGTCAGGCATTCAATAACCATCACCTACAAACACCACAGTGATTCAGTCTCAAATGCTCAGGCAAATGTAAAATGAGACTAGCGCCCAGCAGAGGTGAAGGTAGCTCATAACAGTTAAAGGTGTAGGGAAAGAAGCACTACAGGACAGCAGAGTGGGTGAGGGCAGCTGCGGAGGCGGAGCTTGGGTTCTCGTCCCCACCTCCTCACGGACTTTGCCGAGTGACCTTGGGTCAGCTACGAACTTCCCTGTGCCTCATGTTTCTCAGTGTAAAATGTGAAGAATAACAGTGCCTATCCCACAGAATTGTTCTAAGTATTTAATGAGTTAATATAATATCAAGTCGTTAAAACAGGTCTGGCACATTCTAGGTGTGAGGCAAATGTTAATTCCTTCTCAGTGTTCAGCTCAATGCTTGGCATACCGGAGCAGTTCAAAAAACACTTGTTGAATAAATGATAAAGAAGAAAAAGCAAACATCTTATTCTTTTATACTAGGCACACCAGAAAATTACAAAACGTAAATGGACTCTTCTGAATGAATTAGTCCAATAAAAAGACAAGAAAAGGGTCCCTGAAATTATTTTGCTCAGCTTTTCAAAATGACTTGCATGCTTTGCAGATTATTATACTACTGGTTATTGGTTATTATATTAATATACTACTACTGGTTATTATACTATTACTGCTCACCTAAGACGAATGCTCAGATTTCTTAAGTAATGATAACCTATCTCTGTTAATGCTACTATAAGGAAAGGAAGAAAAGTAAACTGTGTTCTTTTTCTGAATATGACAAACTATAAAAACCAGTATTTATTCAGCTTCAATTTTCTGAAAAGTTTGAAACTCACTCTCCAAACACCACTCAAATATATTCTCTCTGCCTTCTACCATGTCCCTGAACAGGCAATAGAACAGACTACTTTAATAAGGCAGCACATTTACTTCTTTTAGTCAGATCATGATGAAGCGAAAAGGTTGAGAATATTCTTACTTCTATATACAGTCCAGGTTTAGAGAATCCAGCATCCTTTTCAGAGTCAAATATGATCTGCTGAGATGATGAAGTAACATTTCAGGAGTTCAGGGGTCAGAAAGAAGAGCATGACCAAAATGCTATGAAATTGGGTTAAGACTTGACTAAATGTGTTCAAATCGAAGGCCCAATGCTATGTAGAAAACAAGGTATATTTAATCTAATCATGCAATCTAGGAATAATTTTAGTAGCAGAAAATATAGGTAAGTGTGTACATATATCTATACACACATGGAAGTATACAATATAAATCAGAGTTTAAGCACTAGTGAATATTTTTTAAAGTTCTCAAGTTAAACATTAATTAGTTCTAAGTTTCTCCATTAATATTAGTTTACTACTTGTTTATCATGTTGCTTTCTGTCAATATTACCAGAAGTAGCAATTGTTTAAGAAAATGCTATGGATGGATCAAAACTATTAAAGCAGGGGTTCTCAACCTGTGGGTCGAGACCCCTTTGGGGGTCAAACGACCTTTTCACAGGGGTTGCCTAAATACATCCTGCATATCAGATATTTACATTACAATTCATAACAGTAGCAACATTACAGTTATGAAGTAGCAACGAAAATAATTTTATGGTTGGGGGTCACCACAACATGAGGAACTGTATTAAAGGGTCACAGCATTAGGAAGGTTGAGAACCACTGTATTAAAGGAATAGTTCTTATTTTTTTCATGCAAACTGTCTTGACTAAATTTAGCAAACCACCACCTTGGTTCAGCAATGGAAATTCTGTTTCAGGTTTGAGAATATTTATACTGGAAAAGGTGACTAATGAAACCAGGGGTCCTTATGTCTTTGATTAAATTTAGGTGTAAATCCTACCTCTAGAAACCATCTCTCTCATATATATTTATTTATTCACCCCTCAGAGACCTAGCCTTTTCACAGGGCCGGACCTCCAGCAGGCTAAAGATAACATCTTGACCTAAGTTATACTGCAGCTCCTGAGTCCTAAGGTGGAACGACCCCTCGGCTACTTTCCTAAGAACCAGATAAAAGGACACCAAGTACGAACCTCAGAACTGTCCTCAAGACCTCATGAAGTGATTTATTACCCTTAGCTCACGTCCAATCAATCAGCTCCCCACACAATCCCGAACCTCCTAACTCATGGTGTCTTGTGATTTTGCCCTATATAATCTGTAAACTACATGCCATTGGGGAGTTCGAGCTTTTGAGCATTAAATTCCCATTCTCCTGGGCGGCACCATTCATAATAAAACAGCCAATATTTCTCCACTACAATTCTTGGTGTCAAATGTTTGGGTCTGCTAGCACCAGGTGGACAAATCTTTCTTTCCCGTTCAATAACACTAATGTCAAGCTCCAGAATTCAGCTTCCTGTTGACTTTTGCTCATTCACATGTCTCCCCCACACACTGTAAGCAGCTTGCACAGTGCCTGGCACGCAAATCATTCGAGGAATATTTGAAGAAAAGAGTACTGGGCCCTGTTCCAAGACCATAGTACCCACAAAGGTAGGCTATCAATAATGCAGAATGAACAAGGAAATAGCCATTGCAAAGCAATCATTCATTGAATGGGTATTTACTGAGTATCTAGCATATGCAAAACAGAATTAGGCCCTGGAAGAACACTGAGGCCACTAAGATCTGGACAATTATCCCAATATGTTAACAGACTTGAGGGAAAGAATATGCTGTTTCATAAGAACTCAAAATACTGATAGTGAATCAGTTGTATGATCACTACATACTAAGCGCTTATTATTAGGTATTAAGTAAAGTGAACCAATAAGGTATCTATAATAATAAAAGTATAATATGCTAATTAGACTGGACATCCTTCCAGGCGTCATTCCTTCCAGACAAAGCCACAGTGAGCAGTGAGCAGTGAGCAGAGGCTATGGCAGAGGCCCCTGGCCGAGGTGGCGGTGGCAGGTGGGCGCTGGGGCCAAGGCCCTTGCATGAATTTCATGCTTTGGGCCATTGGTGTGTTTATAAAAACGTATTATCTAGGGCTGGGAAAAGACTGAGCAATGAAAGACAATGATGATTTCATCAAAGTTGTGAAGATGTAAGAAAAAGGATCCCTCTGTTTCTTTCAAAGTTTTAGAACCCCTTCAGATAACCTAGTCAGAGTCCTAACCCAATCACAATTCCTTGCTTTCAGAGGCAGGGTTCTGATTCGTGGAGTATCAATGTTAACTGAGATTTCTCCAAACTGCCCTGTACCACGGATTCCTACAATGCAAATGGAATGAGAAACAAAGTCAGGAAGAACGAGTTTATGATTAATAAATAAATTCCTGTATTTTTTAGTGTACAGACTATCAAATGACACTAATGAACAGAGGTGGGTCAATATTTATTTCAGTATAAAGTGTGTTCAAATGTATCCTGCATCAAATCAATACAAGTAATATACCAGTCCCCTGAACTTGCTTTTGCTGAAGCATTCTTATCTAAGATCGTAGATTACCTAAAAGTCCTATGTACAAAGCCAACAAGGATACAGCATTTTTCAGAAGGAAAAAACTATTAACCTCAATTCTTTAGCTGAATTTCAACCTCAGTGCTGGAATTAATGTCCTTGCTCTTTTTACCTTTCTTTGGCCACTTTACCTTTTATGCCATTCTTAACTCCATATACATATGATGTGATGTATATCCCACTAGAGCAGTGGCCAGCAAACTGTGGCTCACGAGCCACATGCGGCTCTTTGGCCCCTTGAGTGTGGCTCTTCCACAAAATACCATGTGCGGGCATGCACGTACAGTGCGATTGAAACTTCTGAAACTTCGTGGCCCATGCGCAGAAGTCGGTATTTTGTGGAAGAGCCACACTCAAGGGGCCAAAGAGCCGCATGTGGCTCGAGAGCCGCAGTTTGCCGACCACTGCACTAGAGGGATGAAGTAACACTTTATAGGGATAGTTTGGAGAAGGAATTTGTTTAGTGATTTAAAATGAAAAGATAATGCTGACTCTTGGGGGAAGATTTGTTTGTATTGAGGGTAAAAAGACCTCCACTTTTGTGCTGTGCACCAACTAATTTTGAATCAAGAATAATTTTTTCCAAATGCAAATCTGATCATTTTACTACATTTCTTACCACTCAGGTACTTCCTATTTCACTCAGAATAAAGTTTTTAAATTTTCAAATCCCACCATCTGGTTCCTGCCAAATTCTCACTCTCCTTAAGTGTCACTCTCCCACCTTACACACTATCTTTTTATCGTCTATATAGCGATACTGCTTTTCTTTTCACTTCTCAAATTTTCTACTTTTTAATTTGGCTAAGGTCTTTTCCTCATGCTATTCTTTCTCCTAGAGCTTCCTTAATCTCATTTTATTCTTTGCTTAGTTTCCTGGCCCTCAACCATCCTCCCTCCCTTATCTTTAATCTTCCCCATGCCCCTGCTCAGATGCTCTGGAAGCACCTTTGTACATTTTCTTTAATAAGCAACTGTGCTTATTAATTCCTTGTTCAGTATTTATCTTTCCCAACAGACTGTGAATTCCAGGAGGACAGAGAGCCTTCCGTTTTACTCACTGTGTCCAACACTGGCTCATAGAAGGCACTCAATTATTGTTACATGAATGAACAAACAAACAAATGAAAGGTCCATCTGAGTATGGTCAGGATACAGAGAGAAACTATAACTTAGCTCTATTAACAACAATCCCACTCATTCATATCCTGTGTTCTGAAGCCTCCAAGCTGCTTCTAGACTATGTCCCTGCTTTCCACTCTTTATTGGCAAAGTCTCTCTCAGTTTTTACAAACAAAAGTTCATTTTCTTCCCCTAGAAACTTCCCAAGAAAAATGAGGCCATTCCCAGGTATTTACATGCAAACTATGCTCCTATAAATATCTAAGCTTGGCAACACTGATTCAGTTACAGAGTGGTTAGGGAGTCAGTGAATGATGACTGTGTGTGTTGTTTACGTTTTCAACTTAATAAGTATGTTACACATTGGATATACCCCTCTTCATTAAGAGTGGTTAATATATCAAATTAATGTTTGCTTATCAAAGCTAAATAATTTATTATATTTGTATTTATATTTTCTTTTTAAAATAGCAATGGGGGAAAATAAACCTCTTTTTGCCATATGAAAAGCCCTTATTAGGGATTGTGGAAAATATGTAAAGCAAAGAACACACTTTAACAAATCTGAGAAGCACTCATGAACACTAGCTGGGAGACAGCCGTGAGCTAGGATGGACACACACACACACACACACACACACACGTGTGTGTGGGCTTGTTGTTGCCATCTGAGAGGCAGCTTGGAATTGCAGCCCAGGGGATCAAAGATCCAAATACCAATCAAAAGCTACCATTGTCTACAAACTGGACAAGATATCTTCTATGTCCTTTGGACCTCAAATACTCATCTGAGGTAAAATGTCCCCCAAGGCAGTTGCAAGATCATGACTAGTAAAGGCCTTTGTAAAAAGAACATGGTCAGCAATTTAAGTTTGCAATGATTATTAGTAGGATTATTTAATTTCTTTAGCTAGAAACATACTTTTCTTTCAAACTATCAGCAACCATTCACAGATTATTGTAGCCATATAACAATAATGACAGCATTCTCTTTGGAGTACTGATCAAATCAAATAAGGATTGTTTCAAAACAACTACTTTATATTTGTTATTTAACTATCTGTTCCACAATGACTTTCAGAGAAGATGAATAAAATTTGGTACACAATAAAAAGTTACCAAAGACAGCTAAGAGCTCTAGAAATTCAGACTCATCACTACATATTTTTTCAGGGACAAGTCTAAGGAATAGCTATATGAGAACACATATAGCTACATTAATTCTTGATGGTAACAGTTGCAATCTTTTCTACTAATTTGGATTTTCTTAGAAACTTGTAGTTCCCCAATCATTGCACTCACAAGGGAGGTCTGTCCTATATTTTGATGAATAAGAGAAAAATGCCATTGGATATATGGTAGCAAAAAAGAAGAGAAATATAATCAAAGGATGTACTTACTCTTTGAGGTACTTGATAGTTCTAAAACAACTTTAATCAATTTAGAAGAAATATATGCACATCTGAACAAAGAGTAGAAATGATCTTGGCCTAAAGAAATAGGAAAAATGCCCCCAAATTAATACAATATCTTTTAAAAACTCAATTGGATTCACATGGAATTAGGAAAAATAATTAGCAATCATCTAAAACCAATGAAATGTTATATCAGAAAAGGAGGGTAGTAAGTTTTTTTTAAAGGCAGTTTATTCTTAAACACACATGTAACATACAGAAGAAAAATTAATTCTGCAAAGACAGGAGAAATAAGGATGAAAATCACTTTACTGTCATGGCAATCAATTATCAACATTTGATAAATTTTTAGAGATCATTTTCATAACTATAGTGAAAGAATAAAGAGGGCTGAGGAAATACCGTGCAGTTAGTTGTCTGGAAAGTAAAAGAAATTCATTATGCCCCACCTGCGTGGCTCAGCGGCTGAGCACCGACTCATGAACCAGAAGGTCATTCCGGGCCAGGGCACAGGCCTGGGTTAAGGGATTGGGGAGCGTGCAGGAGGCAGTCAATCAATATTTCCCTCTCATCACTGATGTTTCTATCTCTCTCTACCTCTCTGATATCAATAAAAGTAAAAAATAAATTGTTTCTTTTATGCCTTTTTAATGGCTACTGACGACAAGACTAGGCAAAGTTGATCTGCATTGTGCTTCCTAAAATCTGCAACTAGAACACTTTTTTTGAGTTTACAGTTCCACCAACGGCTCAACCTGCCGTTGAAATGTTTCCATATATCTTTCTTGAGCCTCAGCAATTTCCTTTTCAAATATATTTATCTCAATAGGGAGGATGAGAATGAAAACTTGTAAACGCCCGATAACTTCCCGAATTCAGTAAGAGTTTATCACTAGCCCGATTATGATCACTACATAGAATGTTGACCCACGCAGTCTGCACAGAAGAGATTTCAATCAAATTATTTAATTTTCTAAATGCTTGTTTCTTGAGTTGGTAGCAAGAATAATTGCTCACCCCGACGTTAAGGGAGATCATTTTACAATAAAAAACACACCCCGGGATCCCTGAGCAATCATTTTAAGTGCGGTCACCACGTCTGGGCTGCGACAGAACGTGGGCTTCAGAGGAAAGCAAACAAGCCTCCAGGGCCCTGCACCCTCCCCACCCCGTTCGCTCCCCCGAGCTGCGCCCCGAGGAACCCCGGAGCTGGCAGAAAGAAAAGCGAAGAAGAACAGCTTCCAGAGCCAATGGGGAGACCGCAGCAGTGACGCCGGCACCGCTCTCAGCACAAGCCCAGCCCCGCAACAGTGAGTGGGCTTCACCGCGAGCAGGTCGTGGTTACACAACCAGCAGCCGCTGGGGAGTCAAAAATAGCACCTGCAGATGCTCGGGCACCGCCGGGGGCCAAGCCGCGAGCCCGCGCTGCTCCCGCAAGACACACCGACATCTCCGTACTCCTGGGTACGAAAAGCATTTTTAAAGCTCTATCCAATACCTCTCCTCACTCGATTTTCATGCCCACAAATGTGGTAACATTTTTCAATGTCCCTGATTCCCTGTGAGTTACTTCCAATTTTACACAAAACCCTCAACCACATATGCAAAAGACCCAGAAATCGGACCATTGCTCGCCACACCTACCTGTGTCTCACATCCAAGGCATTTCACTCGCCCACACCTAAGAGCCTCGCAAAGAATCTCCCTTTCAGCGTCCCAGGAAGTGCGTTCCCAGCGAGCGCCCCGGAGGCTTCTGGGAGCCTGCTCAGGTTCTCCCCATCCCCTAACCAGGAGTGCCCTGGGAGACTACAATTCCCAGAATTCACTGGGCGGCAGGCCGAGGCGACATCCTGAGGCCACCTCCCCCGCCTTCCTCCCACTACCCTATTCCTCTCACACCTTCAGTTCGGTCCATATTTGGGTTGTAAGTCTTAGAAACACACACACAAAAATAAATAAAAAACTTAAATGAAAAGAAAACTAAAGGTAGTTTTGAGTTGGATACCCACGTAACTATTTCCGACTAAGTGTGATTTATCTGTAAGGTTAGCAAAACATCTTTAAATACGTTTTTCCCCTCCAAGTATTTACCAAGGCACGAAGTGGAAGAGTTCAAACTCTACAATTTATTTTGAAAATGTTCAAAGGTACACAGAATTTGAAAAATACAACGAACACTCACATACTTACCTTCTATATTCAACAATTATCAACATTTGCCACATTTACCTTTCCATTTATTGTGTGTGTGATCATTTGAAAGTAGTAGGCATCATGACACTTCATTATTTTTTAATCTAATCAGTCATATATATATATATATGACTTTTGAATCTTTATATTTTATTCACTACAACAGGATTTCAATTTATTGGCTATCATAGTGGTCGACACAACCACTGAGCAACGCCAGCCAGGCTGCACTGGCTAAATTTTATATTTTACAATGAACATGTACATTTTACAATAAAACTCATTAAGAAAAATGTCCAATTTATAAATATTTTTGAAACTCAGAAGTTATAATCTGAAGAATACATTTATGATTGATAATATTGTTTAAAGTTTGCACTTCCTATTTTCTCTTTACTAAAATGTGAAAGTAATGAAAAAGACTAGGCCATAAAAAAATGAGTCATACACCAATCAGCTCCAAAGTAAGAAAATATACTCTTATACTGAAAAAAGAAAATGTTCAAACAGTAAGTGCTGGCGAGGATGTGGAGGAAAAAAAAGGAGCCCTAGTACACCGCAGGTGGTAATGCAGGCTGGTGCAGCCACTGTGGAAAACAGTATGGAATTTCCTAAAAAAATTAAATATGGAACTGCCATTAGACCTAGCAATCCCACTCCTGGGAATATGTCATGAAACACCAATCAGAAAGAATATAGGCACACCTATATTCATAGCAGCGTCATTTACAATAGCTAAGATCTGGAAATAGCCGAAGTGCTATAGATGAGTGGATAAAAAAGCTACAGTACATTTACACAATGCAATATTATACAGCTGTAAAAAAAATAATGATCTCTTACCCTCTGAGACAGCATGAATGGACCTGTAAATTATTATGGTAAATTGTGAAGTAAGCAAGTCAGCGAAAGACAAATAACACATGATCTCACTTACTAGTATATATGGAATCTAATGAATAAAATAAACTGATGAACAAAATAAGTCCAGAGACATGTAAGCATGGAATGGATTGACAAGGGAAGGTGGGTAGGGGCAGTGGGAAGAGATTAACCAAAGAACTTATATGCATATATGCACAGCCCCTGGACACAGCCAATAGTGCAGTGAAGGCCTGAGGTGGGACAGAAGCTGGGTGGAGGTATAAAATGGGAGACATCTGTAATACTCCCAACAATAAAAATAAGTTTAAGCCCAGTGCATGGCTCAGTGGTTGAGAACTGACCCAGGAACCAAGAGGTCACCAGTTCAATTCCCAGTCAGGGCACATGCTCGGTTTGCAAGTTTGATCCCCAGTGGAGGGTGTGCAGGAGGCAGCCAATCTACGATTCGCTCTCCCTCTCTCTGCAATCAATAAAATAAATACGTTTAAAATAAATAAAAAGGAAAATTTTCCAAAAGCTGAAATCTATTTGCTGCTATCTGTTAAATATTATCAGTGATCTTTGTTATCACCGAACATTATGTTCAAATTTAGGGTTTTTAGATTTTCTTAAAATGAGAACTCTTCATAATTGAACCAAGTACATGACAGACTCAAAACAAACAAACAATACCTAGTTGCTCACTTTAATAATATTTGAGAAATCCTTTCATATATTTTTAAAAAATGATCTCACTAGAGACATTGTAAGTACAGAAATATCAGAGGATTTTATTTTAGGTAGATTGGCTATAAAACTATAAACTGTCATTTTCAGCTTTCACTTTTCTTTTTTTTTTTTTTTTTTTTACTATTAATACACTTAACTATAAACAACTTAAAAAGATATGGTTCCCAAATGATGGCGCATATATCAGAAGGTTCATAATAACTGTGGAATACATAATACTCTGTGGAAAAGTTTTCAAACGAACACAACTTCATGTTCATTTTTAATGGATTTAAATTGTATCCATTCCGGAACTAGTAACAGCATTCCTTGAGAGTGGCTCACGATGAGATACTGTATTAGAAATCTGTAAATTAAGCAACTGTTTCTTATGATATGCATCATTTTCCCGGTCTGCATGTTCATCCAGAGATTTCCTTATACAGTTCTTTAATTCATCAATTCCTTCTCCCGTAATTGCAGAGATGGGGATGATATGTTCAAACTCCATTGTCCTTTCTGGAATCATCTTACTTTGAAATAAATGCAGAAAATCTGAAACAAAAAACACACAAAACTATGCTGATTTTCACTGTCTTTGAAGTAAGTCAGAACTATGTTAAAGGTTTGATTTGTGAACCAAGAAACCGAAAACAGCATTTTTAATTCCTTTTTCCTTCTTTTTCTAATATGCTCTCAGAAACCTTGGTTTTTACTATTGACAATGGTAAGGTTCTTGACACATGGGAGATATTTGTTGGATTAAGATATTTTAAACCAAATTAAGTATAAATCAAAGAATCACAGACGATAATTTACTTACAGAAGCAAGTTGCTTTGGGGGAGGAGGTGTTTGCTAAAGTGAGGCTACGTAGATTCTCTGAAAGAACCTTTCTATAAAAATAACATAATTTATGATTTGGGATTTGCTAGCTTGCCTCCATACATAGATGGACTTTAACTGCCCTAAAGTATAGGCACTGGTACGAGGAACCATATTAAAATTGAGAAAGACGTGGGGGTAATTCAAGGGGAGAGCATTTCAGATGAGTCTACTCTTATCATTCCACAGTAGCTGAAAGATGTTCTATTACTTTTTCCTTTCCCAGACCACCAAGGCAATGGGAGGAGGGGTGGCATACAATGGGATGGGTCAATACTGACATGAACTGCAAAGGCTGGACTGAAAGAGAATGGACAAGCCAACAGGGAGCTTGGTTTCTGAGATTCATTTGCCCTCAAGAAGTCCAGAGAGGTAAAACTCAGAAATTTGTTTTTGATGGTTCAAAACAGCCACAAACTCTTGAGTTACCTTCTCTTCTGGTACCTCCTCTGAAAATGCCTTCTGTAAGATCATCTAGCAAACAGATCTAATGATCTCATAAAGCAAATGACATTAAGGAATAAAGACTATTTACTAATTCCAGGGAATATTTATATCCCAAAAGTAACTCAAGGACAGCTTCAATATGTAAGTTGCACCAGGGAAATATTTTTGAGCAAAAAAAGAATCTTCTGGTGCCGACTGCTATTCCTAATAATAATTTATTTTCCCCAATTTTTATCCCAGGGATAAAAAGAGAAATCAGTACTACTTAAAAACATGTTAGCCACTTGCTATCCTCCCTACATTTCCTCGTTTGTGAAGAAGTTCTCTTCTAGACTCAGTAAAACAAAAGCATCATCACTGTAGGGTAGAGAGTTCTGCAACGTTCAATATTCAAGACAATGGAGAGTCCCTTTATATTTATTTTTTAAAATATGTTTTTATTGATTTCAGGGTAAAGGAGGGGGAGAGAGAAATAGAAGCATCAATGATGAGAGCGAATCATCGATCGGCTGCCTCCTACATGCCCCCTCCTGGGGATCGAGTCCACAACCCAGGCATGTGCCCTGACCTGGAATCCAACCACGATTTCCTGGCTCATAGGTTGACTCAACCACTAAGCAACACCAGCCAGACTAGAGAAACCCTTTAAGTTCCTTTCTACAAAGTGATCCATTTAGAAAGAAATTTCCAACAAATAAATCCTTTTGGAGTAACAGCATCTATTTTTTTGTACATAAACATGTACTAAAGTTCTCCTTCGAAGACCCATAGAGCTGACATTGCAGACACATAAAGTACGTCTTTAGAACTATTAGCTGTTTTAAATTTACAGTGTACTAGGGAAATAGAGTTCTAGAACCTGAGAAATATGTTAAGGTGAAAGACTTTATAGGAAGATGCTGACTTTTTCCTCTTCTGATCTAAATAACTTAGTAAGGACCCAGTTTAAGTTTTACTTCTTCATGAAGCCTAACCTTTTCAGCTCACATGATCTTTTTCTTCTTTGTCTCCTTTCATTCAGAACATCACACATTCTGAAACTTGGTGAGTATTCCATTATAATGTTATGCAAATGTTTCATATGGTACGGGTTCTGTCATCAAACATACTTTTTTTAAGAGTAGTAACTGTCAGTTTTTTTTTCTACTGATTGTATCACTTGGCACAAATCAGGTACTCATTACACTGTCATTAAATGAATGAATCAGTTCTACCTTTAGGATTCTGGAGTTGGTTCATCAGTTCATGGAATTTATTTTGGGCATCTGGCAAGTCCATTTTATTTACCGCCAGGAGTGCAGGTTTTGCTCGAACTTCCTCATCATACAACTCCAACTCCTTTAAATCAAAAAAGAAAGAGCAAATAATTTTGTTAAAATAATCTACTAGTATATAGGTTACCTGTTTAATATCTTTCTTTACCTTGTAGGCCTAGGTCAGTGGTTGGCAAACTCATTAGTCAACAGAGCCAAATATCATCAGTACAACGATTGAAATTTCTTTTGAGAGCCAAATTTTTAAACTTAAACTATATAGGTAGATACATTGTTATTAATTAGGGTACTCCTACGGCTCAGGAAGAGCGACACTCAAGGGGCCAAAGAGCCGCATGTGGCTCGCGAGCCGCAGTTTGCCGACCATGGGCCTAGGTAATCTAGAGCCTAGTCACATTTCTGAAACGCAATAAATCCCAACCACCACAAAATTAACAAAGGAAACTCAGAAAATGTTTAATAGGTCATGTGTCAATATATTTTGGCTTACATAACATTCTAGAGACAGTTGTGATTTGTGTCTTGAGCCAAATACAAATATCTGGAATTCTATTAAGCATACAGATAAAATTTAGAATAGAAGAAAATCTTCATGACCAGGAATTAGGCAATAGTTTTTTAGCTATGACACCAGGACACATTAGGAAAAGAAAAAATAGACGAATGAGACTTAATTAAAATTTAAAATTCTGTACTTCAAAATATACCATAAAGAAAGTGAAAAGGCAACTGGTAGAACAGGAGAAAACATTTGCAAATCGTGTGTCTGATAAGAGACTTGTATCAAAAATATAATGTTACAACTCAACACTAAAAAGACAAAAAAACCCATTTAAAAAATGCACAAAGTCTGAATAGGCGTTTCTCCAAAGACAACAAATGGCTAATAAGCACATGAAAAGACGATCAACATCATCAATCACTAGAGAAATGTAAATCAAAACCATAATGAAATATCACTTCATGCCTACTAGGGTGGCTAAAATAAAAAGATAGACAATAACAATTAATATCTAAGCGTAGATATTAATGTGGAAAAAGTAGAAACCTCATATATTGCAAGTAGAATTGTAAAATGGTGTAATGGTGCAGCCACTCTAGAAAACAGTTTAGCAGTTCTTCAAAATGTTAAACAGAGAATTAACATTCATCTAGCAATTCCACTCCTAAGCATATACTCAAAAGAAATAAAGGCATGTCCATACAAAAACCTGTACACAAATGTTTACAGCACTATTATTCATAATAGGCAAAAAGTGGCAAAGGAAATAGAATATACAAAGTCCTGGAGATAAGAAACATCACATAGTGTTACAGAGAAATCGTAAGACTGGATATAGAATGGAAGAGGGGAAGACAGAGAAAGACAGACTGCTAGGTAAGGAGTCCAACCTTACCAGACAGACCTCATACACCACGGTCAGGTTGGATCTTAACCTAATAGCAATGGGGCACTATCGAAGTATTTTAAGCAGAGAACAAACATCAGGTTGGTTCTTGTACAAAGCTCACTCGAGCTGCCTCATAAAAAAATGGATTACAGGGAAATGAGGCTGGAAGCAAAGAGACCAGATAGGAGGGCCTTACAACATTCTAATGAGAGGGGTTGATGATTAAAACAGTGTGGATGAAAACAAGCAGATGACTTCAGAATAATTTAGGATATAAAACTGACAGGGCTTGGTACAGGTGGTGAGAAAGATAGAATTACGACCACCATCCAGGTTTCCTGCTTACATACTCAGTAAAGTTCTGGAGGAGGCGAGAGAATTAAAAGGGGGAAAAAAGGTCAGGTTTTATACATATTAAGTTTGAGAAGTTAATGGGATATGCAATCAAAGATGTCCAAGAGGCAGCTGGTCTAAAGCTTAACCAAAAGATCTGGGGATCAGATACAGATTTAACAGTCTTCAGTATATTTTCTTAACTGAATGCTAATTAAAGAATAAACAGGCCCAGCCAGGGTGGCTCAGTGGTTGAGTGTCGACCTATGAACCAGGAGGTCATGGTTCAGGTGATATGCCTGGGTTGTAGGCTCGATCCTGTGTGGGGTGTGCAGGAGGCAGCCAATCAATGATTCTCTCTTATCATTGATGTTTCTATCTCCCTGTCCCTCTCCCTTCCTCTCTGAAATCAATAAAAATATATTTAAACAGGAAAGAGCATAAAAACTAGACTGAGAAATAGTCTAAGAAGAAAGAATAAAAGTTCAAGCAAGATAAGGTTTGAGAAGTGTGCAATAAAGAAGGCTTTATTGGTTACAATAGTTTGAGGAGCAGGTTAATACTAAAGAACTAGAGACAGCAAGTTTAGATAATTCTTTATCATCAAAGCTTCAAACAGTAAAGGTGGAATATATTTTATTAAAATTATTGTCATTTCATACAGTCTTTTGTACCTATATAGTAGACAAGATGCAGAATGCAGTAAAAGAGCAACAGAAAACCTACTTTTGTAAGCAGTAATACAGTCTCAAAGGCAGTTCTGTATGGAGTTCGAGAAGAAAGTTGAAATCCAGAAACATCAACCTAAAATAAAATAGGGAAAGAGACAACCTTTAACATAAGATTAGCTACATATTTGTTTTGAAATGTTTTATTCTCTCAAGCTAAAAAAAAATTTCTCAATCTATACTCTATTGGTAATTTAGTAATTCAAAATAAGAGAGCCCTGGCCAGCACTGCTCATAGGTTAGAGCGCTGGCCTGAACACCAAAGGATCTCCAGTTTGAGTCCTGGTCAAGGTACCTGGGCTGCAAGTTTGATCCCAGCCCTGGTTGCGGTGCCTGTGGGAGGTAACCAATCGATGTGTCTCTGTCACATCAATGTTTCTCCTCTCTCTCTCTCTTTTTCTCTTTCCTCCCCCACCCCTTCCACTCTCTCTAAAAAAAGTCAATGAAAAAAATATCCTCAGGTGAGGATAACAAAAAAATAACAAAACAAAATAAGTGAAATTGAAGTGTCAAGATAGCTATAATTATTCTGATAAAATCACAACCATTAATACCATGAAAAGCTAGTATAGATAAGACAATTTACATTAATATGAACAGTGTCATAAATAGCTGACCCTTGAACACCTTGGGGGTTAGGGACACCAATACCTACTCCACCCTGCATAGTCAAAAATTAGTGTATAATTTTTGCCTCCCCCAAAACTTGACTATAGTCCCTGGATACCCTTGGGGGATTAGTTCCAGGACCCAAACATGGATACCAAAACCTGTGGATGCTCAAGTCCCGTATATAAAATGGCATAGATCAATGCATACAGCCAGCCCTCAACATTGGTGGACTCCCAACACTATGGATCAAAAACAGCACAGGTATTTATAGAAAAAAATCTGCATATAAGTGGACTTGCACAGGTCAAACCCATGTTGTTCCAGGGTCAGCTATATATAATCTAACACCACCAATAAAATAGGAAAAAGACACTATATAATATAGTACTATGGTGAAAATCTTAAGGAATTAAACCTTGACAAGTATCGCCAAACTTACATCTGCTATAGTAAATAATGCCATTTCCACCCCCATATTATAAACCAAGATTATGGTATTTGACCCCCATTTAAACAGACTTAGTGGAATCACATATGCTACCACTTTATTAAAAATTTCTAGGAAAACTACATTCATTGATTTTCATATTCAGTTGAATATTTCATTGATATACATATGACTTACAACAAAAAGCAGTTGTTTAGTTCTTTCTACATGCTTGAGGAATTTGTGGCCCATTCCTTTGTTCACATGTGCTCCTTCTATTAAACCAGGAAGATCAGCTACCAATATCTAATACAAAGTTAAATGGTTTGATAAAAAAAGAAAAATACATGAAAACCGTAAGTAGAATTACATAAAAAATGTTTCATGGTATTTCGAGTATGAACAGGTCCTGACTTGTGATTAGCCCTGCATCTTTATAAAGACAAAATACCTTTACAACAAAATGTATTAAGAATCAAAATCCTTCTTTATCAGAAATTAGAGTCCCATTTTTAATTATTAATCTAACAATCTGGAACTTTAGGGATTAATATAACAGTTATTAATCACAAAATTCTAGCAAGAATTCCATAAATTACATTGTTTAATATAAACTTTCCACAGAATTTCAACTTTCTAAATTCTTAAAAGTGCTCAAAGATATTAATTCAGCTGGCATTTACTTAGTACAGCTCTGCAGTTTTAAATTTTAAATTCTTTATGTAGTTAATGTCCTTTTCTATTCATAATCTATCAGGAGGACTATTGACCATCCTTAAAAAGTAAAGGATATAGCATCCCTGTTTTCCTTTGGAGATGATAAGCATTATTAGCCATTATCCTACATCTGTGGTTTTCAAACCTTACTGCACATCATAATCAGTTTTGTAAATTTGAGATGCCCAGGCCCCACACCTAAGAGATCTGGTTTCAAATCTCTGGAGTGCAGGCTTCACTTATCATTGTTATTCTTAAGCTACCCAAATCATTCTGAATAGCAATAAGGTATGGGAAACACTGCTCTACACACACTGCTCCTGTGAATAAAGATTTCAGAGTATGTGACAAAGCAGTGTACACTACAGAGGTCTCATGTCCTGAAATTTTGTTTGAAGGTTCTCTAGTAATTTCCCTTAAAAATTACAAACAATGCTCTCTTTTTCTCTAAGTATTGTTTGCTATATTCATATTACCTTGTATTTATAATTGCTTAGTATTTAATATTCTATATAACTTAAAATTTTATTAATTTACTGTTGTACCACTGTTAAAGCAGTATAAATCTTATTTCTTTTGAATTATGTCAATGGATTATATGAAACATTGATACATCATCACCAAAAGTCCATTGGGATTCACTCTTGGTTTTGCACATTCTATGAGTTTTGACAAATATATGACACATATCCACCATTTATAGTATCATACAGAATAGTTTTACTGCCCTAAACATCCACTGTGCTCTGCTTATTCATCCCTTCCTTCCATTCCCCCTAGTTCTTGGCCACCACTGATTTTTTCTTTTCTTATCTCCATAGTTTTTTTTTTTGCCTTTATCCAGAATCTCATATAATTGGAGTCATACAGCATGCAACCTTTTCAGACTGGCTTCTTCCACTTAGTAATATGCATTTAAGATTCCTTTGTGTCACCCTAGCTAGTTTGGCTCAGTGGATAAAGTGTCGGCCTGCAGATTGAAGGGTTCCGGGTTTGATTCTGGTAAAGGGCACATGCCTGGGTTGCAGGCTCGATCCCCAGTAGGGGGCGTGCAGGAAGCAGCCAATCAATGATTCTCTCTCATCATTGATGTTTCTATCTCTCTTTCCCTCTCCCTTCTTCTCTCTGAAATCAATAAATCAATCAATCAATAAATAAAAATAAAGTGCTGGTAACATTTTAAAAAAGATTCCTTTGTGTCTTTTCATAGCTTGTAGCACATTTTTGTTTAGTGCTGAATAATATTCCATTTTCTGGATTTGCCAACATTTATCCATTCATCTACTAAAGGACAACTTTGATTGATTCCAAATTTTGGCAATTACCAAAAAAGCTGCTACAAACATGTGTGTGCAAGTTTTTGTTTGGACATAAGTTTTCAACTCATTTGGGCAAATCCCAAGGAACATGATTGCTGATCGTACATTACATATTTTTGTTTTAGTCTAATTACGAAAAACATCTACAGTTCTTCCTTATTAAAGAAAAATAATTTTTAATAGTTAGATAAGGTCAAAGTCCCATTCAACTAAAACTTTTCTAAAGAGAAAGTTGAAATAAAATCATTTCTATGAACTTTAAAAAATGTTTTTAGTTAATGAAAATTAATAATCAAACATGGAAGTAAATATGGACTTGCAATGAGCACAGAGATTAAGAAAATAAAGAAGCCTGGTCACATGGCTCAGTGGTTGAGCATCAATTTAACACTTGGAGTGGGGGAAACGAGTTAAGTCGGCTCGCGTGAATTGCGCGTACTCCGCGGGAGCCGTCTTAACTCGGTTCATATAGATTTGCGGTGGAGTGCGGGAAACGTGTAAACTCGGGCCGATTGTAACTGCGTATTACCAAATATTTGTTTGTTTGCCGTTCACAAAGATACCTACCTGCGTATGCGAACCGTTTCATACCCATTGGGGTAATAGGTATCATAAAAATCCCTGATTTTGCGCGGGAAACCTAAATAATTGCCCGCGCCATCTTATATTTTGGCGGGAAATTCACCCCACACCGGAGTGTTAAGAACCAGGAGGTCACGGTTCTATTCCCAGTCAGGTACATGCCTGGGTTGTGGGCTTGATCCCTAGTAGGGGGTGTGCAGGAGGCAGCCAATCAATGATTCTCTCTCATCATTGATGTTTCTATCTCTCCCTCTACCTTCCTCTCTGAAATCAATGAAAGTATATTTTTTTTAAAAAAGGGAGAAAATAAAGAAGAGGTCCTAGCCAATGTGGCTCAGTTGGTTGGTGTGTCATAGTGTCATCCAGTCGGGGTGAGTATGGGAGGCAACCAATCGATGTTTCTCTCTCACATTGATGTTTCTCTCTCTCTTTCTCTCTCTCCCTTCTTCTCTCTCTAAAATAAAAAATAACATATTCCCAGGTGAGGATATAAAAAAAGAAAGAAAATAAAGAAGATAAGATGTTATAATGACAAACTGGACTTAAACTTCCAAAGAATAGGAAGTTACATTCTCACCCGAGTGCAATCCACATATAAGTGAAATCATATATGGGACATAACACTGAAAGCAACAAATGAACAAACAAGAAAAATACACACACAAAAACTCATAGATACAGACAACAGTAAGCTGGTTACCAGAAGGAAGCGGGGTGATGGGTAGTAAAGGTTAAAGGGGATCATATATGTGGTGATGGAAGATGAGTCAAGCTTAGGTGGTGGACAGGTGATGTAATATACAGATGTAGCATAGAACTGTACACTTGAAACCTATATAACTATTAACCAGCCACCCCAGTAAATTTTAAAAGATATAAAAAATAATACCTATTTTAAAAAGCTACATTCTTATACAATATTTTACTGATAGTACTCATTACTGACTTGATCACAGTCTCACTTATTAAAACAAAATCTTGCAACTGTCCCTCTCCCCCAAACACCACAGAAACAGTCAAATATAAAGTCTAAGTACCAAAAGCGAGTACTTTCACTTCCAACCAAGTCTGTTACTTTATTTTAATTTTTTTACAAGTGTCTTACTTTAAAAATACCCACCTGTTTGAAATCTTTATACATGATCTTTCCAAGTTCAGGCTGTAATGTTGTAACTAAAAGAAAAAAGCAATAATAAATAAAGCCTAAAATAAAGGGCGATACTCTCAAAACTGTCTTAGCATTATGTATAAAATAAAAAATACTTTTCTGTGAACAAGTTAATTCAGATTATGTTCTCATTTGTTGATGTAGAAGGTACAATTATTTTTGCTATGTACAATAAACTTGGAAAAGAACAAACACAGATGTTTATAATATGCACAGTCCAATCTAATTAGTGGGCCTCAAAGTTTCTCTGCTGCACTTGAAGAAGCTTGGTGGGTGGACCAGAATTTAGACTTCTATCACTATGTCTGGTCTAGTCCTTTCGCATTCAGTGATCTTCAAGCCTCACCAATCCTGCACGAGCCTCATAAAATCATAATTAAACCAAATAAATAATTATGCAACAGAAAAGTAAATGCAACAAAGGAAGTAACAAGTACCAGAAACTGCTGAGGGCAGCAGAAGTTTCAAAGATTAATGGGAAATGCATATATTCTGCCAAGAGTTTTCAAATTCATAAGGCTACCCTCATGAGTTGTCATTTTATTCATACTACGAGAAAGATTAGTTTTTAAAAATTCACCACTACACATTAAAATACAAAACGACTTATACTTACATGCATAATCTGCAACTGCAGGTTTTGCATGAGAAATTTTACTTAGCAAAGAGGATTTTCCAGCATTTGGGAATCTGAAATGAGAAAATGAATTTATACATTGCAACAAATATCATACTATTAATATTGTTTATCTCTGAATTCTTAAGATTTAAAAAGCAAATTTCTTGAATGTTTCTGGGATTAAAAGAAGAGTATAACTTTAAAATAATCTTGAAAAACTTGAGGAACAAAATATACTTATGAAACAGGTAAAAATAAATTCATGCTGGACACTGAAAATGTTTTAGTATTGTGAATAAATAATTCAAATTATATAAATAAAACTTGTGTAGCATAGGATAACAAAAATAAACTAATATAAATACCTGTAATCTACAATCTCTAGCAAACGCTAATAAAATATTACTTATGTTGTTTAGTGGGTCTAAAATAACTTTTTTTTTAATTGACTTTTTTTAGAGAGAATATTATTCAACTGTAAGAAGGACGAAATAGTGCCACTTTTGACAACACAGATGGACCTTGGGGCATTGTGCTAAGTGAAATAACTCAGACCATGAACAACAAATAGTATATGATCTCATTTATACATAGAATCTAAACAAACAAAAAATCAAATTCATACACAGAACATATTAGTGGTTGCTGAAGGTGGGGAAGAAGGGGTAGGCAAAAAGGGTAAAGGGGGTCAAAAGATACAAATTTCTAGTTATAACATAAATAAGTCATGGGCCATATAATATGTAGTATGATGACTATAGTAAATACTACTATATAATGATACTGTATTATATATTTAAAAGTTGATAAGAGTAAATGTTAAACTTTCTCATCATAGAAAAAAATTCATAACTAGGTGTGGTGATAGATGTTAACTAGACTTATAGTGATGTTGTAATATACAAATATTGAATCACTATGTTGTACACCTGAAACTGATATATATGTCAATTATAACTGAATAAAAAAATCATCCAACAAATATTTATTGAACATTGACTTGTATCAAGCAATATCATAGGCACCAGAAAAATAGCAATCAATGAGGCAAATGTGATCCCTACCTTCACAGAGCTGTCATTCAAATTTGAGAAAGCTCTTCGTTCAAAACTCTGCCAAACTTTCATTTGGAATAACAGTGTCATATTTTGCAAATATTAATTTCAAATTCTATAAAAATTTATAAGCTCTTAATGGATCTCTTTTAACAATTTTTTTCATTAAAAATATTTCTATAATAAATTTAGAATCAAATTATGTGAGATTTCTTAATGACTTGCTTCCCTTGGAAATACAGTATTTTCTTATATCCTGTTAAACCCAGTCTCTTGTAACTATTTAAAAAGTAAATTGCAACCTTTTATCCATGATCATCACTAGTTAGACTTGCTTATTTTTTCCAATATCCTATTTTCATAATAGTAAAGATGTAAGCATCTACTGTATTTCTAAAAGATCAAAATATGAGAAGAAA
This sequence comes from Myotis yumanensis, assembly GCF_028538775.1. Classification (NCBI taxonomy): domain Eukaryota; kingdom Metazoa; phylum Chordata; class Mammalia; order Chiroptera; family Vespertilionidae; genus Myotis; species Myotis yumanensis. The sequence goes on along the minus strand of NW_027223760.1, from coordinate 45,477,692 downwards.
AAGGATGGTAATGGTTGAAGAACAGACAGTTGAGATTTTTCTTAAAGAGTATGGAATGAAAATTTTAGAGGCTGAAATCCAATCTATGTAAAGGTCAGCTTTGACAATAACAGTACAAGTGTATGTTATATACCTTTCTTCAAAGGTTCACTTCACTGCTGAGACTAGCTAAAAGGATTTCTGCTTATGCTGGTATTCAAAGTAGTAACTTTTTAAGAATAGCTACCTAACTTAAAAGCACTAGAAAAATGTTAAACATTGTGCTTAAGAATTATGATGTGCTAATTATTTACTGTAATTCCAAGCCCACTTCTGAAAAGCTTAGCACTTTACTATAGTGGCCTCTTATAAGGTGGCAATATAATGATCATGATAGCAGTGACCATTCATTCACTGAGCATTTATAAATCCAAAGCATGTGTTGTACTGCAAATGCAATATCTTACCAACGTCTTAAGATGAGAACTCCCCATTCACTATTGAAGATGAGTAAACAAAAACTTAGACAGTATAACGTATCCAAGAGTAGCTAGTTAGCCTCCTGAGGACTAGAGATTCTAATACAAATAGTCTCACTTGATTCCCCCCACGCCCACTCAACTTTTACTACTCAGCCCTGCTGAGCTTTTCTTAGTCTGTAAAGGTGTCTTCATGGAACTTGAAACTCATTTTTCTACCAAATGAGAAAGTGAATGGCTGGATTCTCAGCCATATCCATAAAACCCTATTAAATTGGTAATGTTTAAAAAATATATAGTATTACAGAGCCTATGACTCATAAACCTTGAGGGGAAAATTACATGTGAATGGCAAGATTGAATGCCAGGATCACATCTTTCCCTGTTACAACTTCAGCAGGAACGGGGCCTCTGTGAACTCCACATCACTGCTGGTAAGATCTTGACAGGAATGGGAAGAGGAGAGACTCACAGGGAAGAGTCTGGTAAAGAAGCAGTGAGATGGCTGGAGAGGAAGATGAAAAGAACAGGGCCTCTGTGAACTCCACATCACTGCTGGTAAGACCTTGACAGGCATAGGAAGAGGAGAGACTCACAGGGAAGAGTCTGGTAAAGAAGCAGTGAGATGGCTGGAGAGGAAGATGAAAAGAGCTTAGAAAGAACCAATGCGGGGAGGAACCAAGATGGCGGCATAGGTAAACACCTGAACTTGCTGCCTCACACAACCACATCAAAACTACAACTAAAAGACAAAACGGACATCATCCAGAATCACGGGAAGGCTGGGTGAGTGGAAATCCGACAACTAGAGAGAAAGAGAAAAGCACATCGAGACTGGTAGGAGGTGCAGAGGTGCAGAAGAGCGGAGGTACGGAGACGCTTGAAATTGGCTGGAAACTGGGTATGCTGTGGTCTTTTTCAATCGGGAGGAAAATACAAGCTCCCAACTGCTCTGAACTCGTTCCGGGTGAGATTTTGGGGACCCACCTCATATGGGGAGAAACTGGACTGTCTGGCATCGGGCCAGAACACGAGGGCGGCTTTCGCTCAGAGGTGCTTGAAGCGATCGATGTTCCTGCACGGCCGTGGGACAAAGAGATCCAGGGCAGGACTGACTGACAGGCAACCATTGCTGTTTGCACTGCCCAGTGATTCCCTGAGACCCCACCCCACCCAATTTACAACCCCACCCAAGCTGTGAGCAGAGGATTTTGCATATGAATGACCTGACCTTTTGTAATCTAAAACCTAACAAACTGCAGCTGGGTCAAAGAGCCACAGAGCTTTCAAAAGAAGGCATACAGCTCCTCAGCAGCCTGCATTGCTTCACAGCTGCGTATCATCTGGGCACCTCCAAACCCCAAAGAAAGAGGAGGAATCTGTAGATCTCTCTGTAGCTCCTGCTGGGTGGCCTCAGGCAGTGGCTGACTTTGCATCTCCTTGGAGATCCAAGAGCCAGTGTACCCAGTGGTCAGAGTAAGACTATACCAGATTCCAACTCTTCAGATCCATAAGAGACACACTCAGGGGGCAGACTTAGTAAGCACCAAAGCCCCATTGAAGCAAGTCCTGCCCCAGAAGGGTGTTTCCAGCACAGCAGTTCTCCTGTTGTAGACATAACTGGTCTTCACAGCCAATTGGTCTGGAGGTCAATTCCACCCAGTGATACTAACAGCAATCAAGGCTTAACTACAACAAGACTGTGCACACAGCCCACAAAGGGGTTCACCAAGAGTGTCCACCTCAGGTGACTGGGGAGGTTGAGCCACTGGGCCCTATAGGACACCTAGCACACAAAGCCACTCTATAAACACAGGGAAGCAGCCAAAATGCAGAGACAAAGAAACATGTCACAAATGAAAGAAATGGAGGAAAGCAAACTACTGGATACAGAGTTCAAAACCACGGTTATAAGTTTACTCAAAAATCTTCTAGAAACCTCTGAGAAATTTAGTGAGACCCTCAAGGATATGAAAAAGGACCAATTAAAGTATACACTGACTGAAATAAAGAATAATATACAGAGATCCAACAGCAGACTAGAGGATCCCAAGAATCAAGTCAAAGATTTGAAATACGAAGAAGCAAAAAACACCCAACCGGAAAAGCAAAAAGAAAAAAAGAATCCAAAAATATCAAGATAGTGTAAGGAGCCTCTAGGACAACTTCAAGCGTACCAACATCCGAATTATAGGGGTACCAGAAGAAGAGAGAGAGCAAGATATTGAAAACCTATTTGAAGAAATAATGACAGAAAACTTCCCCTACCTGGTGAAAGAAATAGACTTCCAAGTCCAGGAAGCACAGAGAACCCCAAACAAAAGGAATCCAAAGAGGACCACACCAAGACACATCATAATTAAAATGCCAAGGGCAAAAGACAAAGAGAGAATCTTAAAAGCAGCAAGAGAAAAACAGTTAGTTACCTACAAGGGAGTACCCATACGATTGTCAGCTGATTTCTCAACAGAAACTATGCAGGCCGGAAGGGGGTGGCAAGAAATATTCAAAGTGATGAATAGCAAGAACCTACACCTAAGATTACTCTACCCAGCAAAGCTATCATTTAGAATTGAAGGTCAGATAAAGAGCTTCACAGATTAGAACAAGCTAAAGGAGTTCATCACCACCAAACCAGTATTATATGAAATGCTGAAGGGTATTCCTTAAGAAGAGGAAGAAGAAGAAAAAGGTAAAGATAAAAATTATGAACAACAAAGTGACAACAAATACATATCAACAAGTGAATCTAAAAATCAAGTGAATAAAAAATCTGATGAACAGAATAAACTGGTGAATATAATAGAATCAGGGGCATAGAAAGGGAGTGGACTGACAATTCTTGAGGGAAGGGGGTGTGGGGGGTGCGGGAAGAGACTGGACAAAAATTGAACACCTATGGACAAGGACATTGGGGGGGCAGTAAGGGCATGGGGTGTGGTGGGAACCGGGTGGAGGGGAGCTATGGGGGGAAAAGAGGAACAACTGTAATAATCTGAACAATAAAGACTTATTTAAAAAAAATAAAACCTATGAGAAGGCAAGGAATGGAATGGCAGTTTGGTACTCAACTTGGCAGCAGTTTCTCCTACCTTTTGCTTAGGCCTTCTATTGACCACTGTGTAATGCTGTAATGGGGCCAGGGGGAGGATGAGGAAGAGAGAGAGAGAGAGAGAGAGAGAGAGAGAAGAAATGCAAAGCTAAAGTTTTCCCTTCCTTTATCTACTCTTTATCTTGCAATCTAGCTCTCTTCAGTTGGTGAGTGCAAGCACTCCAAACCCAAAGCTAAACAGCATTGTTTAATGAAAACATGGGAGGCTGGTGGAAAAGGATAACATTGTAAGGTTGTCTACAGTACTGAGAGTGGACAAATCCTAAGCAGAGCGTAAAGGATAGGAAAACAGTCATTGCAAGATCCAACTTGGTGCTCAATAGAATCTAAGTCTGATGGTTGAGACTGTCTGTACCAGCCTTGAGCCATCTGATTAATGATACATCAATACCTTTATTAAGATTGGGCTCAGTGTCGGCCTTTGGACTGGAGGGTCCCGGGTACAATTCCAGTCAAGAGCATATGTCCGGGTTGCGGGTTCAATCCCCAGTCAGGGGCATGCAGGAGGAAGCCAATCAATGATTCACTCTCATCATTTATGTTTCTATCTCTCTTTCCCCCTGCCTTCCTCTCTGAAATCAATAAAAATGTATTTTAAAAAGAGTATAGCTTAATTATTTTTCCCTTCTTTTTATATACTTTTAAAAGTGTGGTTGTTCAGATTTCTCATTTTATTCCTTAATATCTGGTTACATTGTTTTGCCTTCTTATACTACTGCTTTTGATTGATCTTTTTCTTTATTCATTTTCTAATATTTCACTAGCCTATTCAATTGTTATGATCTTTGATATATGAATAGTCAATATGAAACTCTATAACATTGTGAAAATAACTACATTTAACAGCATATTCTCTAAGTATACCAACATGCACAAATTTCATAAAAGAGAAATAATGCTGGCCCCAAATTACCATTTATGTTTATTTCCTATTCATGAGCTCTCTTTCTGGAAGTATAAAAATAAAGATATGACTGATACTTACCCCACTAGACCTACATCAGCTATAAGTTTTAGATCAAGGTGAATTATTCGTCTCTGGCCTTTCAATGGTAAGAAATTTGTAAGGAATTTACCACCAAGACCTCCTTCAGCTACCAAAATTCTGTCTTGTTCTTTATTGAGTTCTCCTTAAAAAGAGAAATAAAGACACTTAGAACCAAGATTAGTAAGTGAAGCTAATCCACTAATGACATTTTTCTTTCAGAAATAGATACCAGAAATTTCTATTAAAACCTTGACCCTGGCCTGGCCGGAGTGACTCACTAGTTGAGCATCGACCTGTGAAGTAGAAGGTCGTAATTCAATTCTCTCTCTCCTTCTCCTTTCCTCTCTGAAATCAATTAAAAAAAACAAAAAAACTTGACCCTGGAAAATACTTTTGTATGCAGTTCAAAGAGATTAGTTTATGTTTTAAAAACAAGTTAAATACTCTTATATCTTTAAAATGATCTGAAATCTAGCAGTTAATTTTGAACAGCCTTTATATAACATTTTAAAAAGTTCTTTCATAAATTAGCAGTTAATGTTTAAAAAAAAAATTATGAAACGCAAGAGGTGCTATTCCCCATAGCTCCCAAACACAACTTTAGAATCTACAGTACACTTACCTATAATTTTACCATTTTCATCAGTTACTGAAATGCCCACAGGTGCAGGAATTTCACAATCTTTTCCTTTGGAGCCTTTCAGTGCACTAACACTACATAAATAAACAAACAAACAAACAAACAAACAAACAAATAAATCTAATATAAAATAAGGAAAATCCACAAAATTAAATGGCTTATGCTTCAAGCAAATGTAATGGCCTATAAAGAAGACTGGCAACCAACTCTTCTGATGTAGATGTTAAATGGCCAAATATAAAGGAAAACTAAAATTATCCCTAATTATTTATTTGCATTTTAGACTATCATATCCCAATAAAAATATTTAACAATAATTTAAGTTACCAAGCTAACCACCAAAAGTCATTACAAATCATAATAAATTAATATCTTGAACACCTGAAATGTACACAAATAAACTAGAAAAAGAAAAATCAATTGAATAACAAAGCTTTTAAAAAACTGACCTCAACTGAGAGTACTTTAATTATAGGGGGTTCATCTAGCTGCTCATGAGAGAATAAATTGGTACAAACTTCTAACTAGAAAATTCACTTCTGAGAATTTATCCTAAAAGAAAATACTTGAACAAACATGTAAACTACTATATATACATGAATGTGTGTTACATTGAGTGTAACAGTAAAAAAATCAATAATTACCTAAATAGATGAATGACAAAATAATATTATTTCCAATACTATAATACTCTGCAGCCATAGTAAAAATAGCACAGAAAATTTAAGTGAAAAGAGGAGGTTGCAAAATATTGTCCTCTCATTTTTGTACCCCCAAACTATCTACACACACACAAGATTACATTTGTGTAAACACACAGAAAAGTCAAGAAAAGGTTAGTACAAGTTATTTCCGAAATTATAGGTGACCTTTTATAAAACCTTTTTATTCCTGAACTCCATGAGTAGGTCAGAATTCCCAGACCCACACATGTGTAGGCTCTCTCATTCGTATGACTTGTCACAGTTATAATTTTTCATTTTTCAGGTGTCTGATTAATGTCTGCTCTCCCATTACACTACAGTAACTTGCAGAAGGGAAGAGAACATATTAGTTTAGATCATCATTGTATCCTAGGCATCTAGTACAGTGATTGGTACATAGTGGAAACTCAATTAACATTAGTTGAATGAATGAATCAGGTTGACAGTAATGGATGAATTAGAAATATAGTAAAGAAAGACTTAAATAGAACACTTCTCTTATTGGGATGTATGTTGTAATTTTTAGAAAGTAGAGGCAAGATTTAATTTCATTCTTATTTGTTACCATTGGTGAACTTTCTATTAAAATATTTTATTAAAAACATTGAGACTTAAATTTCAAAATAACATTGGATAGTTTTTTAAATGGTTGAAATAGTATTTGATAATTTTCATAGTTGAGCAAGCATAATCCAGTTTACTGGGAGATGCTTTCATGATGAACAAAAGTAGTCTGATTTTTAGTAGACATGTTATTAGATATATGAAATTAAAATCTGACTCAGTTATCTATATTTTGGAAGTAGTGTTTAAACCAAGACTTGAAAGGAGAATAGGACTTTGCCAGACAACAAGAAAGGAAAGGATCTGTTGGCAAACTAAATATATATGTGTATAAATCTATATTTATATGTGTGTATACACACACACACATACTGGATTAGGAAGGAACAAGCTGTTTGGAGAAATAACAGTTATTTCTAGCATAACACTGGTACAAGTATGGTAGTGTGTTGTGAACTAAAGACACTGTAGTCTAGATCATGAAGAGACTGATATGCTCTGTTGGAAAGTTTGAAGATTATCTTAGACAGGGAACATTGAAGGATTTAAAGTAGGTAAGTAACATTAACAAGATGATGTTTTAGAAAAATCACTCTAGGAATAACTGGATAAAGAATGGATTGAAGGTGATGACTGAGACTGGAGACAGGAGACCAAATTGGAGAATATTGCAATATTTAATAAATAATGACTGTCCTAATTAAAGTCTGGCCTGTACCTATCTTTCCAGTCTCATCTTCCTCTATATTCTGTGTTTTCTGCATTCCAGCCACGCTGGCCTTCTTTTAGTGTCTTATACTGCTCCTTGTCTTCTATCACTGGGCCTTTGTTCATGTTACCTTTTCTGCAATGCTTTTTTCTCCCCTTCACCCAGCTGGTTCCTATTAATCCTTTAGATTTAAGCCTCTCTGTTCTAAAAATTCAACACACAATCCAGTAAGAAATATGTTCTATTTAAATCTCTCTTAACATTTAAACATTGTATACCATCTTTAAGTATACCACTGATCTAAACACTTTAAAATAACATTCTGTATTCAAAACTTTAATTACTGAATTCTAACAAATATAAGGCTCTCAAAATTTGTCCTATAAAATGGTCTCATAAAACAAAATGCTCAAAAGAAATTTAAAGGATTTCCCCAAAGATTTTCTTACAAGCAGGGGGTGCTGCCGCATAGTTTGGGCAGGATAATTTGAGGTTGTTTTTGTTGTTGGGAGTATCTGTTATAGGGTGTTTAGTTTCCCGGCCTCTATCCTTTACTTATATCCATCCCCCAAGTAAGTGTCACATTTCATCATCTGGTACTATGACAAATAAACATATCAAAACACTTCTGTGGGAAGAAAAAAAAAAGAAACAGACATAAAACATAGCTGTTATACCAATACCTTCTATGGAATAACAGAATAAGATAGGCCTGAGGAATCATAGCCTGCAATTTGATGAAAGCTTTAAGATTTTTTTTTCTTCATTTTCTTTATAACAAAAGAAAAAAATCCTTCTCATATTTTGAGGCCGACATAGTATGTTCCACAGAAAATAACAACATTAATGAAAAATAAAGGAAAGGTTTTGTCACAGAAAGAACGACACAGAAGCAAAGGGGAAAACATATAAGAGGTATCAGTGAAACAGGTTCTAAATTTTCAGCACTCCCTATAAGAAGCTGGCAGAACTACTGGTGGTGATGGGATGGAGTAGCTTGGCTGAGATTTGAGAAAGGTTTCCCAAAAGAAGAAAACAGTGGGAATTCACTTTCTGTTTCTACAGAGGAAGTGCAAACAAATATAAACAGACAGTGGGAGAAGAAAAGGATAAAAAGTTTGAATGTCCCAAAACATTTCTAAGTAACTATCTTGTATCTTTACTAGGGTTGAGACAAATGAAGATTTTGCTCAGTTACAGGATATAATTTACTTCAAATCACTAATTACAACTTTATCTTTTAATTTTTTTTCCTTTTGGGAGGGATTACTTTCATAAAATCAAAGTCATTCAATAAATACTCACCTACTGTTTGCTCCTTCTCCAGCCACAAACCGTTTCTGAGGATATTTGTCTTTAAGTTGTTTTAAAGTCATTTTTTTATGGGCTACCACCCAGACGTCACCACCTTTTCCACCTTCTCCACCTAAGCGAGGGTAACCCATTCCACCACTTCCTCCCCTGGTGAAGAGTCTTAGGTTATCAACGAAGTTTCCATACTTAAAAAGAGAAGGAGAAAGAGAACATTTGTATACCAAATGTGCTTACCAATAAGAACTCCTTCCTAGGTATTTGTTGCCTCTAAAATGCCTGAAAAAATAAAAAGGGGCTTCCTAAATGCAAAATGTAAAGTCTTTTCTCAGTTCATCTCCTGTCTGAGCTCCTCTTCCCATTCAACTCTTAAAACCTTTTTTTCCCCCCAATTATCAATTGTTGTCCCACCTATCCTCAAGGTCTCTGACACTGGTTCACTTTTCAAACTAGACTGTCTCCCCTGGGTGATTTCAGCCTGTACCAGTAACTATTACCTAGGTGAGATATTCTCTATGTCTATTGGACATCACTAAGATGTAAGCTTAATAGTCTAGAGCAGTGGTCGGCAAACTCATTAGTCAACAGAGCCAACTATCAACAGTACAATGATTGAAATTTCTTTTGAGAGCCAAATTTTTTAAACTTAAACTATATAGGTAGGTACATTGTTATTAACTTAATTAGGGTACTCCTAAGGCTTAGGAAGAGCCACACTCCAGGGGCCAACGAGCCGCAGTTTGCCGAACACGGGTCTAGAGCAACTGAGAACAAGATCTGTATTTAATTTATAATAGAGACCCCCTCAAATATGTAACTTGTTCCTGCGTATTGAAAGGATAAGTCATCTCAAATACATGTTACTACGACAAAACCAAACTTTTCCTTAGGTGAAGTCTGTTCCTCCAATGTTTTCAAATGATGGAAGCAGTTTACTACTCATGGAGACTACATGTGGGAATCTTTGATTATACCTGCTTCTTTTCCCGAAGCCCTAGCTCTTTCCTTCCTGGTACAACCTGCCCTCGTACCTTAATCGTTACATTAGCTCCTAACTGGTCTATCAGTGTCTAGTCATTCCTTCCTCAACCCATCCATCTTGCTGACTGAGCTATTTTTCCAAAAATGGATCTCTAAGCATGTTTCTCCCTTATCCAAAAACCATTCAAGGGTTTTTGTGTGTCTGTGTATATTTTGCTGTTCATGAAATAAAGTCTAAAATTCTCAGTACTGCCCTAGGCAGTTTTGCTCAGTGGATAGAGCGTCAGCCTGTGGACTGAAGGGTCCCAGGTGTGATTCTGATCAAAGGCACATGCCCAGATTGTGGGCTCAATCCCCAGTGTGGGGTGTGCAGGAGGCAGCCAATCAATGATTCCCATCATTAATGTTTCTATCTCTTTCTCCCTCTCCCTTTCTCCCTGAAATCAATAAAATACATTAAAAAATAAAATGCTCAGCACTATATTCAAAACTCTTAACCTACCTCTGGTTCATTTCCATTCGTTCAACCCCTCCTATGTTTTTCCTCTTTTGCTCTGTACTATTAGTTATACTTTTACACCTCCATGCCACTCTGCTCATGCTTTTCCTCTACTTTCTGTAATTTGTTTTCTACCGTAAACCTACCTGAATGCCATTTGCTGATGTCTTTCTTAATTCCTTTAATCAACACTTACCAACTTTGCCAACCTCTTAGTCATTTGATTATACCTCTATTGGTATTAGTACACTTTCTGAAATCTTATACTGCATTTAGTATTTACTTGTTTCCCTGACTAAATCAAGACCTGCAGGTAAAGAGCCTATGTATTAACTCTCAGACTATCAAGATTCCTTACAGAGTAATTTCTTAAATTAATAATCTTCACATCTTTAGTCATCTAGAGTAGTTGCAAGTATCAAAAACATCTGTAAACTTTTTGCAAAATACATGCACTCCGCTGACCTTTCTGATATACTCTGGAGGAGGGAGGGGAGACGCTACTTCAAGCCAGGACATCTAGCAAAAGCTCTCTTGGTGGTGCCTATGCAGTTCAGACCTGAGATCACCGTGCATGGGTCATAGCAAAGAATCGAATTGCAGGGACTCATTTAACTATGCAAATGTATTCATAAAACAGAGTGTTGCCCTAACTGGTTTGGCTCAGTGGATAGAGCGTTGGCCTTCGGACTGAAAGGTCCCAGGTTCGATTCCGGTCAAGGACATGTACCTTGGTTGCTGGCACATCCCCAGTAGGGGGTGTGCAGGAAGCAGCCGATCAATGTTTCTCTCTCATCGATGTTTCTAACTCTCTATCCCTCTCCCTTCCTTTCTGTAAAATATCAATAAAATATATTTTAAAAAATAAATAAATAAAACAGAGTGTTGTAAGAGAATAGGGTGGGAGAAATATATAAGAGATAAACTTAAGGGCCAACCAGAGCATTTTTCTCTGGATGTGAACTTAGGCTTTCTTTCTGGAGAGGCTAGATCAGAAGAATTAGATTCCAATTGCAACGACACTGATTGGAAGTGACCTTTCATGGCAGTAAGGTTACACAAGTGGACTTTTTATTAATTTATCCACAACAAAATGCAGTAGTTTGTGCATTTTCACTGCTTTAGACTGAACATATTCAGAGACTTCGAACCCAAATTTAAAAGAAATATCTCAATCTCATCGTTAGTAATAAGGTAATGCCTGAACTATAATGCTGGCTAGTTGCAAAAAGCATTACTAGTAAGGCTCTCAAAGAGGCTTTTAAATGTGAAGCAACGGTACATTTTTTTACAGTTTGATTTTAAAACCGACACTACACAAAAACTGACCTAAATTTCTTGCAAGAAGGCGAGCCTATTATTACATATTTTCATTTCTCTCCCTTCCTCTCCGATAAGAACGTACCTATCACTGATGAAAAGTCGTCTTTAGAAAGCTCTTAAGAACCATGCACTAAAGATAAAATGTGTATGTAAACGGCCTAGGACTACGAATGCTATTTCTCAAGAGGAAAATACACGATTTGAGCCCAAAGCAAAAGTCAAACCTCCACTCCACGCACACAGTATTGCATGTCTAAAAGCAGGCCTACGCCCCAGCTCTCCATCCCACGTCGCACAATTCCCCAGAAGAATCTCACACCCGGTCCCCGAACCGCCGTCCGAACCGAGCCGGGCAGACACACCCCCCTCCCAGGCCAACCCGAGAGAAGACTAGGGTGGAAAAAAGCAGGAGAGAGACCCCCAAATAGAAAGAGGGGGGCTGGCAGAGGAGAACCAGAGCCCCCGGGCGGGGCTAGAAGCAGCCGGCCCTGGGCCATCAGGCGGAGGGGCACCTGCACGGACCTTCCTGAACAACACGCAACCGCAGTGCACCATGACTGCGACCCGCCAGCACTCGCTCCCGCAGAACGTGTCTGCGCCGAGTCGCCGCGCAGCCTTTCTACGTCATTGCCGGGCGCCGACTGTGTTTCTCCGCCGGCTCCAGCGGGGAAAGCCGCATGCGCCGTAAGCTGTACTCGCGCAGGGCTAGGCGCATGCGCGGTGTGGTGCGACCAGCGGAAGGTGGGCTGTGTTCTGTTTACGGGAAAGCAGCACAGGACTGCGCGGCAGTGTCGAGCCCGGCCGTGCGGCTCCGTGGTGAGCCCCGGTCCAGGAACCAAGAGGTCAGGTTCAGTTCCTGGTCAGAGCACAGGCCCTGGTTGCAGCCTCACCCCCAGCAGGGGCCTGCATGGTGCAGAACAATGATTCTCTCTCATCATTGACGTTTCTGTCTCTCTATCCCTCTCTAAAATTAAAAAAAGTATATTTTAAAAAAAGAGATTTCCTTATGAAAGACATATATATATTGTATGATGTTAAACTGTTTGTCAATAGACTAAAATGAAAATTGTCAAACTTGATTCTCTTCTTTATAAAAAATATATTTTCTTGATTTTTTCAGAGAGGAAGGGAGAGGGATAGAGTTAGAAACATGGATGAGAGAGAAACAACGATCAGCTGCCTCCTGCACACCCCCTGCTGGGGATGTGCTGACAACTGCAACCAAGGTACTTGACCAGAATCGAACCCGGGACCCTTTAGTCTGCAGGCCAACGCTCTAGCCACTGAGCCAAAACTATTAGGGCTTGATTCTCTTCTTTGTAGGTTATCTAAATTGACTTTGTGTCTCCTTACCCTGTTAATTAGATCCCCACTTTTGTCTATCATGCTTTGGTTCTGCTTGTCCATAACTAGGTTAGAAACAGCAAAGGTGAAGTCTGTCATCAATTTCACACCCCTCTCGCTGGTGTTCATTAATTTCCTAGAGTGACAGGATCTTCCCTCTACACCAGAAACTCATTTCCCAGGGCCCTCCAGGGAACTCCTACTGTGGTCTTCCTTCCTCCGCAGGCATCTTAGTTTCTGTTCATTACTCTCATATCAAAACGTACCCAGCCCCTACTTTATTTTGGGGACAGTAGCAAGGACTGGCTAGCCAGTCTGACTAATTAATTGTGTCAAGATGTTTCTAGCTGGAATCAGCAGAAAGTTACTCCTAGTAAAAATAATTGCCTAGCAAACAGCTTCTGGTTACTTCATTCAAGACAGATATCTCTATTGCTGGAATTTTCAGGTGCCATAGCAGGTCAGTGGGAGAGATTTTTGGTGGACGGGCTGGTCTTTCAAATCTGCTTAGCAGATGTTTCCTGTGACATCGACTATAAGCCTAACCCAGATGGAAAAGAAGGAGATTAAGTGTGTAAATACATAAGCCTTAATAAGTGAGTATTCAGGTCTCTCTTTATGAGACAACAACTATACTCAAATTCCCAGGAAGTTTCCTACGCAGCATATAAATGAAAGTACCTCACTACATGTAGAACCATACACATAATTTTATTGTTTCATATTATTCATCCCACTTCTCTATATTGATATAGTTATTCAAGATGTAAATAGTTTACCTCCACATACTGTAAGATTAACTTTCTGATACTCTTCAGCATCTATAACTTTTGTTATGACCATTATAGGTTAGCAAGCAGTAATCATTAAATTGGATTAACTAGTACTTAATAACAAAAGGCTTCCTCTGCATTTCCTCTCCCAGAGCCATCTCAAAGACAAAATGTTGAAATAATAGGTGGGGTTTATATATATATATATATATATATATATATATATATATATATATATTTTATTGATTTTTTGCAGAGAGGAAGGGAGAAGGATAGTCAGAAATATCTATCAGCTGCCTCCTGCACACCCGCTACTGGGCATGTGCCCGCAACCAAGGTACATGCCCCTGGCCAGAATCAAACCTGGGATCCTTCAGTCCGTAGGCTGACGCTCTATCCACTGAGCCAATAGCTGTTTTTCTTTTTAGTATTCATAACCTCCCTTTTATGCACCCCCCCTTCTCTTCTTTATAATTACTTCTTCTTACTACAGGTACTAGGTAACTTTCTGCCTTCCTCTGATAGTGCCCATTAAAACTGAATCTCAGGCATGGATTTGATACCTGTATTTTACTAGTTGACATGATTTTTAAGTCAGTGTGTTAATTCTCTCAGAGCATTTATTTTTTTACTTTTTGTAACTACTAAAAAAAATTCAAGCTATATTGTAGGAGATCCTTCAGTGTAGGGCATATGTGGAAACAGAGGAGGCTTCTTGGTATCACTAATATAACAGAATATCACAGCTGACTTTGCTTCTATAAGATTCATTCTAGCCCAATTATTTTATTGGTTCTATAACCTAATTGTCATCAAGCTTCACTAGCTTTCATATATAAAGGAAATAATATAACCCAAAGCTCTTCTTCACTGTAATCCTTTATCCATAATGATCTCGAGGGATGTTTCCCCCCGCCCCCCCCCCCACCTCTTAAATAACAAATTTGGTCATATCACTGTATTCAAGACCCCTCATGGTCTCAGAATGACTGCTGTAGTTCCAGCCATCATGTCCATGTTCCAGTTGAGAACATTTATGATGTTGCTTTCTTGGAAGTTCTGTTCTCATATCTTCTTGCCACCTTAATGTTGAGAAAGATTTTTTGAAAAGCTGGATACGCCGTAACCGGTTTGGCTCAGTGGATAGAGCATTGGCCTGTGGACTGAAAGGTCCCAGGTTCGATTCCGCTCAAGGGCATGTACCTTGGTTGCGGGCACATACCCAGTAGGGAGTGTGCAGGAGGCAGCTGGTCGATGTTTCTCTCTCATCCATGTTTCTTACTTTCTATCTCTCTCCCTTCCTCTCTAAAAAAATCAATAAAATGTATTTTAAATAAATAAATAGAAAGCTGGATACATTGCCATCTCCAACTATTTAGCTATCAACATCTTATCCTTTTTAATATAACTTAACAGGGTCCATCTGGCTCAGGCCTTGGACTCAGTATATGTTTTCTGAATATTAATTAATTAATTTATTTATTCTTAAGAAAAACAGTAGCTGGATTGCTAACTCCTCTGACATATGAATCACCTGAAGTGGGGCATAGAGTTAGCCTTATAATCCCCAAAAGTAACCTCAAATATTCTTTTCGTTTCATGCTATTCAAAATATTGTTACTCTGAGAACCATTATAAATTGGGGTCTTACACTGCACAATTAAGTCAAGTGGATTGAACAAATGAGAGCTATATACCAGGTAAGCTCTTCCTCTCTCTAAATTAAAATGTAGCATTGTCAAAGTGAGGGCCTTAGGCCATACAATTTTTGTCCTGAAATAAAACCTATGTAAAGAAAAAAAAAGTGGCTTTATCTTATTGTCTTCTTCCTAAGGAATTATGGTTTGTTCATTCATCCATTCATGTAACAATCACTGAATAACTAATTTATCTCACACAAACAGCTATGTACTAGAAAACTGCCATGATTTTTAGAATTATTAAGCAAGAATAATCAAGCAGAGTAGTGGTGCTAATGAAAGAAAGAAGCAAATTTTAATATTTCTGATACCAGAATTCAGTGAGTGGATAAAACTTATTCCTAAAGAACATGAATTTACTTTGCTCTTAATGCATCCTGTTTTTAATAGGAAGGGTATCATTGAAAGGTTACTTTCTTAGAGATATTTATAGAAATCCTAAGAATTAGTTGAGTCATGTTTGTAAGCCCCCTATTATCAACCACTTGTACTAGAGCAGTGGTTCTCAACCTTCTGGCCCTTTAAATACAGTTCCTCATGTTGTGACCCAACCATAAAATTATTTTCGTTGCTACTTTATAACTGTAATGTTGCTACTGTTATGAATCATAATGTAAATATCTGATATGCAGGATGGTCTTAGGCAACCCCTGTGAAAGGGTCATTTGACTGCCAAAGGGGTCGCGACCCACAGGTTGAGAAACGCTGTACTAGAGGAATAAAAATATCTTAAGGGGCTATTGCTATACTATGAGTCATTGATTGTTTTCTCTTTCTTATACTTTCTTTTAATCATCTACAGGTATAAGAATGGCAGTGGAATTATCAGGAAGCCCTTTGATCATGATGCTTCCTGCTTGTCCAAAGCAAGAGTGCTCCTGCAGCAGGAAAGTCAATAATATATTCAGGATTCTCATGTACCTAAGCCATTTTCTTTGTTGCTTGTTACTGATAGTACTTCATAAAGCAATAGCCATTTACAGTAAAATAGAATTCTTAGATTTTTAAAGAATAATTCAAAATAAGAAAATGAATGTTTATATCAGTACATTCATATATAGTTTGTCTTTAATACTACCACATCGTAAAGTAGCCAGCTAGAATATTCTTCTGTAGAAAGAAGCATTGGCAGACTGTAGTCATTATGCCTAACCACTGCAGGGGTAAGACAGTTTGCTCTCTCAGCAGGATTCTTGGAGGTCCCTACACATCTAAATGAGCATGAAGAAGGGATCAGGCAACCCCTATCTCTGTCCATTGGAACTGGAGGACCTCATCAGTCCAATAATTTTGTGATCATTTCTGTAAAAAATATGAATTTGGGTCTGACATCTTACTTTAGTATGAAGCATTTACTTCATCTTGATATGTTGGCTATAACTTGTCATTCAATGTTCCTGCACAGGTGGGGTCCTGGCAGGTGATCTGGGCCAATAGAAGGAGGTTGGCTGCGGGAGCACACTGACCACCAGGGGACAGTTCCTGCATTGAGCGTCTGCCCCCTGTTGGTCAGTGTGCGTCATAGTGACTGGTCTATGGGTCATTCGGTCGACCAGTCATAATGGTCGCTTAGGCTTTTATATATATAGATAGTCCTGGAAGTCCTAGCTACAGTGGTCAGACAAGAAGAAAAAAAATCAAAGGCATCAAAATTGTAAAGGAGGAAGTAAAACTCTCATTATTCACAGATGACATGCATATTGTACATAAAAACCCTAAAGACTCCACCAAAACACTGCTAGATTTAATAACTGAATTTGGCCAAGTAGCAGGATACACAATTAACATCCAGAAATCTATGGCACTTTTATACATCAATAATGAACTCAGAAAGATAAACTAAAAAAAAAAATCTCAAATACCATTGCAATAACAAAAAGAAAATAAGATACCTGGAATAAACTTAACCAAGCAACTAAAAGACCCATACTTGAAAATCTCTAGAACATTGAAAAAGGAAATAGAGGAAGATACAAACAAGTGGAAGCATATAAAGTGTTCATGGATTGGAAGAATTAACATAATTAAAATGTCCATACTACCCAAAGCAGATTCAACACAATCCCTATTAAAATATCAGTGGCATATTTCACAGATCTAAAACAAATATTCCAGACATTTATATAGAATCAAAAAAGACCTTGAATAGCCTCAGCAATCTTGAGAAAAAAGAACAAAGTTTGAGGGATAACAATACCGGCCAAACTATACTACAAAGCCATTGTAAGAAAACAGCCTGTTACTGGAGTAAGAACAGGCATATAGACCAATGGAACAGACCAAGATCCCAGAAATTGACCCACACCTTTACGGTCAATTAACATTTGACAAAGGAGACAAGAGCATACAATGGAGTAAAGATAGTCTCTTCAACAAATGGAGTTGGGCAAATTGGACAGGTACATGCAAAAAAATGAAATGACCACCAACTTACACCATACACAAGAATAAACTCAAAATGAATAAAAGACTTAAATGTAAGTCACAAAACCATAAAATCTCAGAAGAAAACATAGTAAAATTTCAGATATCTTATGTAGCAGTATCTTCATTGATACATCTTTTAGGGAAAGAGAAACAAAGGAAAAAATAAACAAATGGGACTACATCAAACTGAAAAGCTTCGGCATAGCAAAAGAAACCACCAACAAAATGAAAAGGAAACCCACTGTATGGGAGAACGTATTTGCCAATGATATATCTGATAAGGGGTTAATTTCCAAAATATACAAAGAACTCATTCAACTCACCATCAGAAAGACAAACAATCCAATTTAGATATGGGCAAAGGACCTGAATAGACACTTCTCCAAAGAGGACATACAGATGGCCAATAGATATGAAAAAATGCTCAAATCACTGATCACCAGAGAGACGCAAATTATAACTATAATGAGGTATTACCTCACACCTGCCAGAATGGCTACTATCAATAAATCAGCAAACAAATGCTGGCTATGATATGGAGAAAAGGGAGCCCTAGTACAATGCAGATTGGTGCAGTCACTGTGGTAAACAGTATGGAGTTGCCTCAAAACATTTAAAATGGGCCCTGGCCATTGTTGCTTAGTGGTTAGAGCAGGGGTCCTCAAACTATGGCCCGTGGGCCACATGCAGCCCGCTGAAAACATTTATCCGGCCCGCTGGGTGTTTTTGCCACCGCTGCCTGTCCTGCTTAGCAGCCAACTCACCCCGGGCCCGCAGTGCGCATGTGTGGAATGTCTGAAGGACAGTGAACTGGCCCCCGGTTTAAAAAGTTTGAGGACCTCTGGGTTAGAGTGTCAGCCAGTGCACCAAAGGGTCACCGGGTTCAATTCCAGGTCAACAGCAGATACCTGGGTTGCAGATTTAATCCCCCGCTGATGTGTCTCTCTCACATCAATATTACTCTCTCTCTTCCCTTCCCTCCCTCTCTTTCCCTCTCTCTAAAAGCCAATGGAAAAAGAAATATGCTTGGGTGAGGATTAAGAAAAAAAAGAAAAAAATTTTTTTAAATTATTTTTTAAAAATTTAAAATGGAACTGCCATTTGACCCAACAACCCCACTTCTGGGAATATATCCTAAGAATCTCAAAACACCAATCAGAAAGAATATATACACCACTATGTTCATAGCAGCATTATTTACAATAACTAATATCTGGAAACAGCCCAAGTGCCCACTGGGAGATAAGTAGTTAAAAAAGCCATGGTACGTTTACACAATGGAATACTATGCAGCTGTAAAAAACAAGAGTGCTTATCTTTTGAGACAACATGGATGGGCCTGGAGATTATTATGCTAAGCGAAATAACAGTTAGAAAAAGACAAATATCTCATGATCTCACTCATATGTGGAATCTAATGAACCAAGTAAACTGATGAACAAACAGGTCCAGAGGCATGGATGTGTGGAACCGAATAAGGTGGTTGGAGGGGACATGGGAAGAAATTAACCAAAGAACATATATGTATAACTTATGAACACTGACAATACTGTGGGGAAGGCCTGGGGTGGGGTGGGAACTGGGTGGAGGGGGACAAAAGGGGGTAAAATGGGGGATGTCTGCAATACTGTCAACAATAAATAAAACAAACAAAAATAAACCACTAAAAATGCAAACAGCATAATGAAGATCCTAGAATAATGATGTTTATGCACTTTCTATGTTTTAGCTATACTCAAGATAAAGATAAACTAAACCTAAGACAAACTTTTATTTCTTGCTTTTCTTAAGAAGTGACAACAAAATATTTTATACCAATGGTCCTTTTGGGCAGGAGGAAGGATCAATGGTCTTTTTTTCAGCTTCTCTCCTGAACGTTTCTTTCCCTCCTATGGCAGAGACAGTATTTTATTATTGTCTCCTGTGTTCCTGAAAAAAATTTTTAAAAAAGGCCTTCTTTCCCTTCAATTAGTCAGCAGTCAGGGACTGCTTGTTTTCTCTGCAGAGTACTTATTTGTTTCATCTTAGTTTCCTGCTCTTTTTTCTTCCAAGGTCATTGAATCACACTTTGATAAATACATTGTTATTAAGGTTTACTAGAGGCAATTGCAATCATAGATATTTTAAATTAATGTCCTTCATTATAATGAGTCAGAAAGTCAATGAACTGAACATCTTTTCTTTTGTAGATATTCAGCATTATTAGTCAGTCAGCATGTCCCTGCTCTGTGTGGAGTACTCTTCTGAATCCAGTGTGGTGTGGTAAGGGCAGTATTTCCTGCAGAAGCATGCTGCGTAAAGGAGAAGTGGGATACACACACGTATGACAGAACTGCAACTAAGTGACTGGAAGGCAGGAAGCAAGGGGACAAATGAATAGCCCACTGCCTGACTAACCCAGGAAATCTTGGGTGTGTCTTGCGGAAAGCTGATAAAACTTCCTAAGTGAAGAGAATTATCATGAATATGAAGTAGAAATCAGCTAAAAATCTTGAGTGCCCATGGTATGGTATGTCGGTCATTAAAAAAACAACAACAACATGAAATAAAGATAGTATTTTTATAAATTCATAGGGAAGATCACAGGTTCTCATGGAAAAAAAGACAACATGTGTAGTGGATGACAAATACAAGTAAGTGCACAGTAATGTAGTAAAATGAACACCTAATTGCAGAAGTAAGGCTAAATTAAGTGGAAGGGACTCTGAAATGGGGTCAGGGTCAAAAGTGATGGGGAGAAAGGGAGAATGCTCTCTGATATAACTCAGAGATGAAGTCCAGGGACAATGGGAACATGCTGGGAACAGGATGATCATGATAGTATAGTGATGAATATATTGCTTCTGGTGAAGATGATTTTTAAAAAAGCATTCCATTGCATGCATCAATCACATTTTCTTTTAAAATTATCTTTATGGGGGTAACATTGGTTCGTACCATTATATAAGTTTTAGGTATACAATTCTGAAATACATGGTCTGTATATTGCAGTGTGTTCACCATCCAGTCTAGTCACTTCCCCTCTGATAACCACCATACTTGTCTTATCTATGAGTTTGTTTTGTTTGTTTGTTGCTTTCCGATTTATATTCCACATATGAGTGAAATCATATGGCTATCATTTTTCATCAGACTTGTTTAACTTAGCATGAAATCCTCAAGATCCATCCATGTTGTTGCAAATGGCAATATTTCACCATTTTTAAGGCTGAGTAGTTTCTATTGTTTATATGTACCACATCCATCCAGGGACACTTAGGTTGTTTCCATGTCTTGGCTATTGTGAATAGTGCTGCAATGAATATAAGGGTACATATATCTTTACAAATAAGTGTTATAGGTAGTAAGACAGACATGAGCAGAGCAAGGAAGATGGGCCAGATACAGAAACTCACCAGGGCAGAAAACCCGGATGCCTAGTAACGGGCAAAACTGGGAAAACAAGGCCCCCCAACCCCCCAACTCCCAACCCCCAGCCCCAGGGTAACCTTTCCTCCCATAGAAAATTGCTGGTCATGCGGCTTGGACCCCATAACTCTTTATATGGCTACTCATGTGGTTTAGACCCCCCTGACCTTTTCCTCCCTAAAAATAACATCTAGGCCTCAGTTGTATTTCAACTCCATGCCCAGAAAAGCAGCAAAACCAGACCAGTGACTCCATAGTTGACCTCAGGACCAACTGCATTGACTAAAGACCCCCTGCCTTGGCTCTGGCCAATCAGCGGATACCAGGACCCTGAAAGAGCACCCCTGGAAATCTGATGAATATTCTATGGAGACCCTCCCCTTTGACCTCCCCTAAGATTTCCACCTGCAAGAGAGACATAAATATGCTCAAGATGAAGGTCCCAGGGGAGCACGCACAGGCCATCCCTTCCCCCTTCTTCCCTCTAAGGGACCCCAGGAGACTTGCAACCAGGGGAGCAATGGGCAGCAGCAGCTCATCCCAGGTTCACCCCCTGAACCTGTCTCCAAGGCCCCTTTTCTCTGACTTCCCAGTGAGCCAAAGCAGCCCAATCTAGGCTCTCTTGTTTCTTCTTCTGTGCCCTTCCTTGTTTCACTGTCCTGAGTATATTTTTGCTCCAGCCAATAAATTTTTACTTTGCTACACTTTGTCTCTTGATACAAATCTTTCCTTCAAGAAGACAAGAACTGAGGTCTTGTCATTTTGCCTGTAACATAAGCATTTTCAATTTTTTAGGAGTAATTGTCCAGGAGAGGGATTGCTGGGTCAGGCGGTAACTATATTGTTTAAAATATGTTTTTATTGATTTCAGAGAGAAGAAGAGAGAGGGAGGGAGAGAGAGATAAAAACATCAATGATGAAAGAGAATCATCAATCAGCTGCCCCTTGCACAACCCCCATTGGGGATTGAGCTGCAACCCTGGCATGTGTCCTGACTGGGAATTGAACTGTGACCTCCTAGTTCATGGCTCAACCACTGAGCCACCTCGGCCCAGCCTATTGTTAATTTTTTGAGGAACCTCCATACTGTTTTCCATAGTGGCTGCACCCATTTACATTCCCACCAGCAGTTTATGATGGTTCCCTTTACTCCACATCCTCTCTAACACTTATTTCTTGTCTTATTGATAACAGCCATTTTAACAGGTATGAGTGAGAAGGTACTAGTATCTTATTGTTGCAAAAAGAAGGTGCAGGGGTGGGACTCAAATACACACAATACATTTAAAAATTGCTGTGATAAACTCATGTAGTTAGATTTAACAGTTGGTCAAGTTAATTAATCCATCTAATGTATTATTATATCCACAACAAAACCTATCCTAAGCAAATGTTTCCCAAGCCAAGCATTTTCTTTAATTAAAATCATCTTAAATAAACCATGAACAAAAAAACCACAGCCAACCAAATGGGAGAAGATATTTCTAAGTGCTGTGCTAGGGTGAGGGACTGCGGCATGGAAGGGTTACAGAATGTTACAGAATATGCTAAGGGGAGGAAATAAGACATGAGAAATTGAATGTGCTTGGACAAAGGGGGATGTATGAGAAAGAATTGTATTGCCAGGATATGAGGATTGTGTATGTGCTGGAAGGAGGACTGATGTATGAAGAGCGATTGTGTAGAAGGATTGTGTCAGGGTCAGCGAGCATGGAAGAAAAATTGCTAGATTGTCTTAGAAAAACAATGTGATATGATACGCTCCAGCCAGGTGTGACTCTGTTTACCTCCCCTCCGTTCTCATGAACTTTTTGTGAACTTCTAATGAAATGCTTTGTATTCTTTGAACACTGTTTTGCTATAAAAATCATAATGCACGCTTGCTCTTTGCCACATGCCGCGAGGCTTCCCAGAGGGGGAAGGTACGGGCTGTGGTCAGCTGGCCAGCTTAATAAACGGCTTTCAAATTTAAATTCTGAGTCGGTGGTCTATCTCGTTGAGCCAACCCATAACATTTGGAGGCCCGCAGCGAGATACCCGGCAGGGGTGAGAGGGACCCCTTGTTTAGGGCTGGAGGCTCTCCCCCGGCAGGGGTGAGAGGGACCCCCTATTCAAGGCAGGAGGCTCTCCCCCGGAAGGGAGGAGAGGGACCCCCTATTCAGGGCAGGAGGCTCTCCCCCGCTTGTCGCCGGGCACTCAGCGAGATACCCCACACCTGTGGAGAACGACTACCAAGGAGGCCTCCAGTCCACCTAAAACTGTCAATTCGGAAACCAAGCCACCTGGACTCTCGAGAGAGGTAAGGGACCGGTCGTTAAACTGGAATTGGGACGTCCCACGGAAGGACCTATACGGAGGGCTGGACGCAGCGGTACTCCTGGTCCTGACCCGCGGCCACGACGGTGGCCGGGGTCCCTGGTTCGTGCGGCTGTAGGCTGCACCGGGTTTGTCTGTCTGGTGTTTATTGTCTTGGTGTTTGTCAAAATGGGTCAAGGGTCGTCGTCTGCTTCTGTGTGCACCCCGCTGCAATGTTTTTTGAACAATTTTCAGGACTTCAAGAAGCGAGCTGAAGGATATGGTCATAATGTTAATGCTTCTGATTTGCAGAAATTCTGTGAAAGGGAGTGGCCCACTTTCCAGGTGGGATGGCCGGACGTAGGGACTTATGATTTAACCACAGCTTTTCGGGTTCACCATGTTGTCTACGGCCGGCCGGGTCACCCCGACCAAATTCCCTATATTCAAGTGTGGGTCGATATTTTGACTGAAAAACCAAGGTGGTTACAAAGTTGTCAGAATAAGGAAAAGAAATTGGGACAGAGACAGACAGTTCTCTTGGCCTCAGCCAAGAAGGGCAAAACTCCCCCTGTTCTGCAGGATACGGGTGAGGAGGCACTCCCTGAGGTCAGACCTCCCCCGTATGCTCCTCCCTCCACCGGTACCACGGTGGCAAATGACCCCGGTCAGGAGCCCCGGCCTCCTCCACAGCCGGTTTCCGTTCCTCCGGGAGCCCCAGTCCAGGGCCCGGCTCCACTTTCCCCTTCTCTCACAAGGCAAGGGACAGCGTATGGAGAGAGAGAAGGAGGGGGGGAGAAGCCGCGGGATCGTGCGGCATCTGCCAGTCCTGCAGCTCCTATATTGCCATTAAGGCAAGCAGGCCCTTTGGATTTGGGTCCGGATGGGCAACCTTTTATGGTTTATGTTCCCTTTTCTACCAGTGACCTATATAACTGGAAGAACCAGAATCCTTCTTTCTCCCAGAATCCACAGGGGTTGATTTCTCTTTTAGAGTCTGTGTTTTTTACCCATCAACCTACCTGGGATGATTGCCAACAGTTGATGCAAACTCTTTTCACTTCAGAGGAGAGAGAGAGAATCAAGGCGGAGGGGAGGAGATTTGTGCTGGGTCCGGATGGGCAGCCTACTTCTGAACAAGACAGGTTGGAGGCTGTGTTTCCCTCCCGGCGACCTACCTGGAATCCCAATACTGAGAGGGGAAAGGAGGCTCTCGATCAGTATCGCCAGACTCTATTGGGGGCCATCCGAGCTGCTGCTCGGAGACCCACAAACCTTTCTAAGGTGACAGAGACAGTCCAGGGGCCTAATGAGAGCCCGGCAGCTTTCCTTGAGAGGCTGTGCGAGGCCTATCGGGTGTATACCCCCATTGACCCTGAGGCCCCGGAAAATCGGAGGGCTGTCGTTGTTGCATTTGTTTCCCAGTCGGCCCCAGATATTAGGAAAAAATTGCAGAAGTTAGAAGGCTTTGAGGGGAAATCAATCTCTGAGTTGGTTGAGGTGGCCCAGAAGGTTTTCAATAATCGGGAGGACCCGACGGCAGATTTAAACACCCGGATGGCCAAGGTCCTCCTGGCCCTAAATGAGGAAAAAGGCCCAAGGGGCCGGAGAGACAATAAGGGCAAAAGAAAGCCTCCCGGAAACAAAGAAGTCCGACCCCGGCTTGGGAAAAATCAGTGTGCATTATGCAAAAAGGAAGGACATTGGAAAAAGGACTGCCCTGAACGTACGGGGAAGTCAACTCCCGTGCTGGTGGAGGAGGTGGATTAGGGTTGTCAGGGCTCAGCTGGCCCCCAAGAGCCCAGGATAACTCTGACAGTGGGGGGCCAAAAGGTGGACTTCCTTGTGGACACGGGAGCCACCTTCTCTGTCCTGCAACAGCCAGTGGGTCCTGTCTCTAAGACCAAAATCCCCATCAAA
Source organism: Myotis yumanensis (assembly GCF_028538775.1). Taxonomy (NCBI): domain Eukaryota; kingdom Metazoa; phylum Chordata; class Mammalia; order Chiroptera; family Vespertilionidae; genus Myotis; species Myotis yumanensis. The sequence continues at coordinate 45,452,536 of NW_027223760.1, read as the reverse complement.
GGGGCAACGGGAAAAGTAAAATCCTACCCATGGACTAAAGGTCGGATTAGTGACCTAGGAAATGGCTCAGTGACTCACTCGTTTCTAGTGATGCCAGAGTGCCCTTGCCCTTTGCTAGGCCGGGACTTGCTGAGCAAATTACGGGCCATAATTTCCTTTGAAGGGCCAGGGCCAGAGATCAAATTGCAAGACCCAGGGACTGCGGGGCTATATCTCCTGACATTGCCTCTACAGGAGGAATATTTACTACACGAGGAGGAGCCGGGGGAAGTCTCAGCAGATGCCTATCTCCAACAATTAAGACAGGCTATCCCGGGAGTTTGGGCGGAGGACAATCCGCCAGGGCTAGCTAAACACCGACCTCCAATTGTAGTCCAGCTGACTAGCAGTGCCACCCCAGTCAGAGTTCGGCAATATCCAATGAGCCAGAAGGCGAGAGCAGGAATCGCCAAGCACATTAAGAGGCTGAGAGAGGCTGGAATCTTGATTCCTTGCCAATCTGCTTGGAACACTCCCCTGTTGCCAGTACAAAAACCAGGGACTGAGGATTTCAGGCCGGTGCAGGACTTAAGAGAAGTAAATAAGAGAGTTGAGACTATCCATCCCACGGTCCCGAACCCTTACACTCTTCTCAGCCTCCTCAAGCCAGAACACCGGTTCTATACTGTTTTAGACCTAAAGGATGCTTTTTTCTCCCTACCCCTGGCAAAGCAGAGTCAACCTATCTTTGCCTTTGAGTGGGTGGACCCAACAGAGGGAGAGTCTGGACAGTTAACTTGGACTAGGTTGCCGCAAGGATTTAAGAACTCACCCACTCTGTTCGATGAGGCCCTAAACCAAGACCTCCGTGAGTTCCGTCAGGACCATCCACGGGTGACTCTGCTCCAATATGTAGATGACCTCCTACTGGCCACAGAGGAGGAACAGGACTGTAAGCAGGCCACTCGAGAGTTGCTAACCGCCCTCGATTGTTTGGGGTATCGGGTCTCAGCCAAGAAAGCTCAGCTGTGCACTACCCGAGTAACATATTTGGGTTACAACATAGAAGAGGGTAGACGAACTTTATCCAGCAGCAGAATAAAGGCCATCTTGTCAATCCCAAGACCTACCACCAAGAGGCAAGTTCGGGAGTTCCTCGGGGCGGTGGGTTATTGCAGGCTATGGATACTAGGTTTTGCAGAAATTGCACGGCCATTATACTCTGCAACGGGGGGAAAGGAGGCCGCCCTGATCTGGACAGAAAAGGAAGAAGAGGCCTATAAGAAACTAAAAGAAGCCCTGGTAAGTGCCCCAGCACTTGCCCTGCCAGACTTAACCAAGCCCTTCCAGCTATATGTAGCTGAGAACAAAGGGGTGGCGAAAGGGGTCCTCACGCAACCTCTGGGACCATGGAAGCGCCCCGTAGCTTATCTCTCTAAAAGACTTGACCCAGTGGCATCAGGATGGCCCAACTGCTTGAGAGCCATTGCGGCCACTGCCCTACTAGTAAAGGAAGCCTCAAAGCTAACCTTTGGCCAAAATCTCCAAGTAGTTGCCCCGCATGCAGTTGAGACCTTATTAAGAAGCCCCCCGGAGAGATGGATGTCTAATGCTCGTATTACCCAGTACCAGGTGTTGCTGCTAGACCCACCACGAGTCAGTTTCCTGAAAACGGCTGCCTTGAACCCAGCCACACTCCTCCCGGACGAGGAGGCAGAGGCCCCTCTGCATGACTGCGAAGAGACATTGACTGCCCTCACTTCTCTCCGAGAGGACCTCGTGGACCAGCCCCTGCAGAATCCGGATGAAACCCTCTACACGGATGGGAGCAGCTTCGTGGAAGGAGGTATCCGGTATGCGGGGGCGGCAGTAGTGACACAAAAGGAGATTCTCTGGGCACAGGCCTTAGGACGAGGCACCTCAGCCCAAAAGGCAGAGCTAATAGCCCTCACTCAGGCTCTCCGGTGGGGAAAAGGAAAAAGAGTGAACATTTTCACGGACAGTCGGTATGCTTTTGCCACAGTACATGTGCATGGGGCCCTATATCAGGAAAGAGGTCTTTTGACATCAGGAGGAAAGGACATTAAAAATGCTTCTGAAATACTTAACCTCCTGGCAGCTATATGGGGGCCAAAGGAAGTGGCGGTAATCCATTGCCGGGGGCACCAGAAAGGAAATAGCCCCGAAGCACAGGGAAATAGATTTGCAGACCAAACCGCCAAGGAGGTGGCTAAAAGACCAGTAGGGCCCTTGGAGGTTCTCGTAGCCCTGCCAGCACGAAGGCTCCCAGAGAAGCCTACTTATCTACCGAAGGAGCAGGAGCTAGCTGAGAGGCTAAGGGCCCGGGAAGGAGAGGCTGGATGGCTAATTCTGCCAGATGGTAGGCCTATAGTACCAGAAGCCCTGGGGCGGACCATCGCTTCCCAGACCCACCAAAGTACCCACCTGGGGGGAACAAAGCTATCAGAACTACTGGGAAGAGAATTCTACATCCCAGGGCTCCAGAAAATATCTCAAGACTTGGCCAGAAGGTGCCAAGTATGTGCCCAGGTGAACCAAGGACCCCCTCTTGTGGCCGCGCCGGGACAGCGATTCCGAGGTCAGAACCCCGGAGAACACTGGGAAGTGGACTTCACTGAGATACCAGGAGGACGAGGAGGATATAAGTACCTGCTGGTTTTTGTTGATACCTTCTCTGGATGGCCTGAGGCCTACCCAACCAAGGCAGAGACAGCACAGGTAGTAGTTAGAAAACTCCTCTCTGAAATTGTCCCCCGGTTTGGCCTGCCACTATATATGGGGTCTGATAATGGTCCAGCGTTTATCGCCAAAGTTACACAATCTATAGTTAAAGCCCTGAGAGTAACTTGGAAATTGCATTGTGTTTATAGACCACAGAGTTCTGGACAGGTAGAGAGAATGAATCGGACCTTGAAGGAAACATTAACTAAGTTAAAATTAGAGACTGGCGAAAACTGGGTAAGTCTCCTTCCTTTTGCCCTCCTCAGAGCTAGGTGTACCCCGTACATAAAAGGACTCACCCCTTTTGAAATTATGTTTGGCAGGCCGCCACCTCTTCTTCCCCGCCTAAGGGAGGAAGAAATTGCCCGGCTGTCTACCCGAAATTTGCTTAAGTCCTTACAGGCTTTGCAGAGCAGCGCCACGTCAGCACAACGGGCGGTGAGAGCCGTACGGGAGGAGGACGTGCTGAGATCCAGTCCAACACAACCTGCCTTCTCTCCGGGTGACCTCGTCTGGGTGAAGCGTCACGACCCTGGCAGCCTAGAACCTAGAGGGGATGGACCCTACCAGGTGGTGCTGAGCACTCCAACCGCCATCAAAGTTGCAGGAAAAAGACACTGGATCCATCGTACACAAGTGAAGAAGGCAAACGACAGCATCGAGAGATGGCAGGTCCAGAAGACCGGAGACCCATTGAAGGTCAGACTCACTCGGTGTACATCCTGACTCTTCTCATCTGTGTGCAGCCAGGGATGGGAAATCCCCATTCAGCCAAGAATTACTCTTGGGAGATCACGAGGACTATTGATGGGACTGTTATAGGTTCTGTTGTAGGAGTAGGGGCGCCTGTCATCCGGACAGATCTCTGTAAACTGTTTGGAAAGAACTGGGGAAATTCCCATAGTCAATCCATGTCGACCAGGTATGGCTGGGGGGACCAACCCTGGGCCACCGGAGGCAAGAGTTATGGGTGCGGAACCTTGTCCCTAGAGCAAGGATTATGGCACACTGAACATTATGTCTGTCCCCGGGAAGGGGGTAGTGACTGTGGAGGAGAGGACGACTTCTATTGTGCCTCGTGGGGCTGTGAGACCCTAGCCCTGTGGAAGAAACCTCCCACCGACAAGCTCCTCCGTCTGACCAGAGAGATTCGACCCGGGGCCCCAAGGAAGAACTGCATTGTCGGAGATTGCAACCCCGTCATCCTCATGCCTCTTGCCTGGTGGACTGACCAATGGGAAGGGGGAAAGACGTGGGGGCTAAGACTTTATGTCAGCGGCCGAGACCCTGGCCAGCTCTTCACCATTCAGCGCCGGGCCCTTCCCCGGTGGCTCAATCCGATTGGCCCCTTACTTCCCCTAGACGAACAAAAGAGGCCGAGCTTGCCACAGCATCCAGCCCCAGCAAAGCCTCCTGGTCCCCTTGAGTCACAAAAGCCTGGGAACCCCGGCCCTGCTCCACCTACAGAACAGCTTTTAGGGGCAGGCACAGGAAGACCAAACCAGCAACTGCTGGGAACTCTGGACTTAATGTTTTCTTTCCTGAATCGCACCTCCCCAAACCTAACTGCTGATTGCTGGCTGTGCCTTAACCCTGAACCCCCCTATTATGTTGGGATAGGGGCGGAGGCCAAACTTGGGAGGGACGCTTCTGCCATCAGGAACCTTTCGGTAGAAAGTCTGCCGGACGGACTGTGTATGTGGGGACACAGACAACCAGGACTCACTCTTGGGGACATCCTGAACCCAGGGACTTGTGTGTACCCTAGAAACTACCCCCTCAGCAGTTCCATGTATGGAGATTTATGTAATTCATCTATTATACTTCCAAAGAATTATACGGGAGAGACCCCCACCTACTTAGTAGCTCCAGAGGGGACTTGGTGGGCATGTACAACTGGTATAACCCCTTGCATTTTCTCTCCAGCCCTCCAGCATCCAACAAACCCTGAACTATGCATTCTAACTCATATCCTCCCGCAGGTGTACTATTACTCGGGAGAAGGGGGCCGAGAACATTTAAACCTCGAACCCAAGAGAGTTAAAAGGGCCCCCGTCCTAGTCCCCCTCCTTATGGGAATAGGAATAGCAGGGTCCACGGCTGTCGGAACAGCCGCCCTAGCAACTGGCCACCAAAATTATAAAGAATTAAGTAAGCAGATAGATAAAGATTTAAGCACTCTTGAAAACACTGTTAGCCAACTGGAGGACTCCCTCAGCTCACTTGCAGAGGTGGTGTTGCAAAACAGAAGAGGCCTAGATCTGCTTTTCCTGAAGCAGGGAGGCCTCTGTCTGGCCCTAGGGGAAACTTGCTGTTTTTACACCAACCACTCAGGGGTAATCAGGGAAAGCCTTAGCCAGCTGCGTAAACGGCTGGCTGACCGAGAAGAGGCTAGGAGGGCAGAAGGCAATTGGTATAAGAATTTATTTTCTTGGTCCCCCTGGCTAACTACTCTGCTTTCCGCACTAGCAGGACCAGTCATTATACTCCTCCTAGGGCTAATATTAGGCCCCTGCATTGCCAGATGCCTCCTCAACTTCATACAAAATCGAATACAGGCTGTAAAGTTAATGGTTTTACACACCCAATACACCAGAATCTCAGAGGAGGGTGCTGAATCAAAGATTTGATTCGGGCATAAGACCAGTAGGGAATGTGCTAGGGTGAGGGACTGCGGCATGGAAGGGTTACAGAATGTTACAGAATATGCTAAGGGGAGGAAATAAGACATGAGAAATTGAATGTGCTTGGACAAAGGGGGATGTATGAGAAAGAATTGTATTGCCAGGATATGAGGATTGTGTATGTGCTGGAAGGAGGACTGATGTATGAAGAGCGATTGTGTAGAAGGATTGTGTCAGGGTCAGCGAGCATGGAAGAAAAATTGCTAGATTGTCTTAGAAAAACAATGTGATATGATACGCTCCAGCCAGGTGTGACTCTGTTTACCTCCCCTCCGTTCTCATGAACTTTTTGTGAACTTCTAATGAAATGCTTTGTATTCTTTGAACACTGTTTTGCTATAAAAATCATAATGCACGCTTGCTCTTTGCCACATGCCGCGAGGCTTCCCAGAGGGGGAAGGTACGGGCTGTGGTCAGCTGGCCAGCTTAATAAACGGCTTTCAAATTTAAATTCTGAGTCGGTGGTCTATCTCGTTGAGCCAACCCATAACAGTGCTGGCTTTGATAAGGACCTAATACCCAAAGTCATAAAGTAAAATACATAAAGAACTCATACAACTGAACAACTTTTGGGAACTTTTTCTCTGGATAGAACAGGGTGTGGAGGCTGCAGGGTCGAGGGAGGAGACAGCTTGGGTGTGTAGACTACTGCTGTGAGGGTTCTTCTCAAAGAGGGAAAGGAAAAATAAAGTAATATCGGAGGTGAAAGACCCGAGCCGCTGTGATTTGAGGAAACTCGGAGGCAGGAGAGAGGAGAGGCTGAACGGTGGCGTTGGCGCCGGCGCTGGCCCCGGGATCTCGGGATCTTGGGGCTGGGAAGATGGACAAGGTGAGGCGGGGCCTCCCGGACGCGCCCCCTCACTCTGTCCCTAGAAAAGGAGCGCGGTCCCGGCTGTGGGGCTGAGTCCGGAGCCCCGCGGCGGCATCAGAACCAGAGCCTCCCAGCCCGGAGCGTGGTGCGGAGCGTGGAGCGGCAGAGACAGTTCCGCTGGGTGAGCTCGGAGCGCCGGGGCAGCGCTAGCAGACCGGCTTCCCGCCTTTCGCCTGCCCCAGGGGTAGGTCCAGCTGGGCAGGGGGTGAGGGCTTGCAGGGCCGGGGTTCCTCTGGAGAGAGAGAGTTGAGACCCGCTGTCCCTCGGAGGCAGGAGCAGCACGCGTTCCCCTGGCGAGTGCAGCGCGCACAGGACACCGCGCCAGGGCGCGCGCTTGGACGCGGACGAGAGGTACCCCATTCCTGCTGGGAGCCCTGCTGCGTCCAGGTGACCCCACCCGGGAGGAGGGCCTGGTCAGGGAGCGTCGCCTGAAAGTCACGGGGAAAAGTTCTCTCCTAATACCCAGTCCCTCCCTGTCACTAATCTGTACCGTTTTCGACGTTGCGAAAGGACCTTAATCACCTGAATTCGTTTCGTTTGCTCTGTCTCTTCATCCTAACTTTTTGGGGGAGGTGGCAGACGGCGGTATACAGGGGAAGGTGAGTCCTGTCTTCTAGATCTGTCTGCACAACCGCACGCCTCCACCCTGGCTGTCAAGCTTGTGTGAAGGGGCGTCTCCAAGGCCAGCTTGAGATGGCAGTTCTGTGACCCTTCCAAGCTGGTTTCAGTCCTGGACTTGCACCCAGGTGTTTTTAGGCTGGTTTACTGAGCTACCAGTTGGCAGAGAAACTTGTGCAAAGAGCCATTAGAAAATGCCAAGAGTTGGCTGAGTATCATTGGCCCTGCCCCATGTCATATTAGCTTGTATCACCTTCATTGTCTTCGTGCTTCATGGATGGATGTTAATTGCCATCCAGCTCCCCAACAACCTGGGAGAAGCCACGGGCCCACCGGACCCTCCATGCCTAACAAATATTTTTTCAATGAATAAAAAGGAAAGAACATTTCAATATCAGTAACTCTGAAACTTAAAATGGTGTCTGAGTGTCCTACACCATTTGGGTCAACTTTTCCCTCATGGTTACACATAGGATGGGCTGCATTTAGGTCCACTTAGTTGGAATGTGTTGTGGTCAGAGTCTTGGCTAGGGAGACAGGAGGCCTGAGCCCTTACAGAGCCGTATCATGGAGAATGTTTCCAATCTGTAAAGGGAGAAGGTTAGAACACACGCTAAAATTTTTAAGGTTTCTTCCAGCTCTAATAATAAAATGTATCTATGGCATCTTCATAAACATGTGTTGGATCTCAGTGGCTCCTGAAGACTGTTTATTAGAAAGTTGGTAAACAAGTTGTAATTGTAATATCCTTTCAAAGGATGGTCTATGAGTCGGCAATTTAGAAGAAAACCAACAAGTACATAGTAGGCCACTTAGCTGGATCAAAAGCGAATACGTATTATTTAGAATTTTTTTTTTTTTAGATTTAAAGAGATCATTAATTTGATAATTTTCTTTTTAAGTTAGCAATATATCCTCTCTCTTTCTCTCTTTTTTTTCTTCTGTACAGAATATGGACTTTGCCACGAGAAGATGGTTCTGCCTACCACTGGGGTGCATGGTGCTGATCAATCTGGTTAATGCCGATTTTGAGTTTCAAAAGGGAGTGCTTGCCAGCGCCAGCCCAGGGATCACGGAACACATTGATCTCCAGTGCTGGAACGCTTGCTCTTTGACTTTGATAAATTTCAGGGAACTCAAGATAGAGTACAATGTGGATGCCTTCTGGAATTTCATGCTGTTCTTGCAGAAATTCCAGCGTCCTAGACATTACAATGTCTTCTTAAGCATAGCTCAGGATTTCTGGGACATGTATGTAGACTGCTTGCTTTCAAGATCTCATGGAATGGGCAGAAGATAGGTGATGCCTCCTAAGAATAATTTTCCACAGAAGATAACAGGAGGTAATTTAAATGTGTATTTATGAGAATAACAGTTTAGTTTTCTTAAAAATTCAATACTTAATCATTTTGGTTTTTCAAGTTTATCCAACAAACATGTCATATTTTTTCCTAATACGATCAGCTTTGATTTCCATTTTTTTTTTTTACTGATTTTATATTATGTAGAAACCTCAGGAGCTCTGACATACAAATACTTGATTTTATATAACCTTGGAATATAATACACTTTGATAGATCATTAGAATTATTATCTTACTTCCCCCCATATATAGTTAATAAGAAAGTCATTTAAAACTGTAATTGTTCATATTTCATTTGTTGAAGAAATTGTTGGACATTGGACATTAGAAATTAATTTTTTTTTTTAGAAATTAATTTTTAATAGGGTTGTTTAAAAGGATGGAATCTGAAGAGTCATATTATAATAAATATTCACAATTTCTCCTCTGTAACCTTGTAGGACTGGATTTTACCAAACGTGGATTTTACATTTGAGAGAGAACATGGAAAATATCTCCAGCAAGATGACACCAACCTGAAAGTTTAACTCTGTCAGTATTAATGAAGTCAAGTATTTCCTCTAGTGTTTATCAAAATTGTTATTTCTAATTTTTTAATATTGATGGTTGTATTTTTGTTGATGTGTGTAATTGCTTTATGGCCATTGAATGATCATTTCCATCTTTTCAGGTGATTTGTTGTTTCTTACTTACAAGGCATCTTTGTAAAGCATCTTTTAAAAATTCCACTTAAAATGCAAATGTAACATTTTTTTATGCAAGTCAGTGGAGTAAAATTATAATCAATTTTATAAGGTATCTTATACATAACTTTGATTTTAAAATTGTGCCAGATTAATGCCAGTATTGTCCTAAAAATATTTAATTTTGATGTAGTGTACTGTGTGGCTTTGATATGTGCATTTCATCACCGAGTCATCTTATGTATTAAAGTATTTTGTATTTTCTTGTTTTTGTTATCTTCATTTTTAAAAAGGAATAACAACACAATAAAGATTTTAAAAATAAAATAAAAAGGAATAACAAACAGAAAGGCAGTAAGAAACTTTATTTTAGTAAAGTGCAGTTTGACGGGATTTTTGTCTTTAGGTGTTAGCTCAGTAATTTTTTATATTTCCTATTTATATCTCGCATCTTATTCCAAAAATGATCTGAAGCTTTAAAGAAATATACCAAATAGTAGGGCAACATGAAGTAGATGAGGAAATTGGGATGATGGTAAATAAAGACAGGAAACTAGTAATATGCAGTTTTAGTTTAGATCAACTCTTTAAAATGCATGTCATAAAAACCTATACCTTTGATAATGGGTAGCTGTAAATTTGGTCTGAGTTTTCTACTTTTCTCTTGAATCAAGAGCTGTTTCAAGATTCACAATGCTGATAAGAAGAACCAAGCAATATGTATGGGAGAAGCCCAGCTTTTCCTAGGACACTGATCCTATAGAACTCTGTCCCATAGGGTTTCATAATGGCTGCCAGTGTACAGCACTGCTTTCAAGTATCATGAAAATGACAGATTCCTGGTAATGCAGGCTGATGCCAGCACACCCAAGTGCAGTAAATATAAGCAACATTAAAAGCAGCAAAAATAATACTGAACAAGTATGCAGCTCTCTGATGGTTTGACTTGATCAAGAATAAACTTTGAATGAAGTGAGGGGAACTGACATTCTTTGAGTCATGGACCACTCTGAAAATCTGATAAAGCTATAGACCCTTTACTAGATGTTGGATATACCCACACTCATCATTTTGTGTATAATTTCAGTGTGCATGTGTGTTTATGCCCATAAGCCCCAGGTTAAGAATCACTAATATTAAAGAATGAATGGACTGCATAGCTTTCAGGTATCTTTTACAAGTATTATTTCATAGAACTGAGTTTTATATAATAACTGGTTGCAAAGAATATGAAGTCACAAATCTAATAAATTCCTAGATTAAAAATATTTTATCTTGCCAATAAAAGGTGGATCCCTAAGCTAAGAAAATCAACTGGTTGGAGGGAAGGGCTTATGTTCTCTTATAAAAATGATCAGACAGATATCCAAGAAGAAGCCTAATTCATATCCTAAAGGTAGAGGCACAAGGTCATGATTTTTCTTAGAAAACAATTCTCTTTCACAACCCATGGGCAAATGCTTGAAGCCAAAAATTCAATGTTATACAGCAAGACAACATAATTTTATTTATTTATTTACTTACTTACTAGAGGCCCAGTGCACTAATTCGTGCACCAGTGGAGTCCCTTGGCCTGGCCTGCAGGATTGAGCAGGAACTGGCTCTCCAACATCCCCCAAGGGGTCCCAGATTGTGAGAAGGTGCAGGTCAGGCTGAGGGACCTCACCAGTACATGATCGGGGCGGGGAGGGACCGCAGGAGGGCTCCAGGGCATGTCCGGCCCATCTCATTTAGTCCTTATTGGCCGGACCCCAGCAACAAGCTAACCTACTGGCGAGAGCATCTGCCCCTTGGTGGTCAGTGCATGTCATAGTGAGCAGTTGATTGGTTGAACGGCCAGCTAGACACTTAGCATATTAGACATTTATTATATAGGGTAAATATATATTTCAGAGAGGAATGCAGAGGGAGAGAGAGATAGAAACATCAATGATGAGAGAGAATCATACATGCCCCCTACTAGGGATTGAGCCCACAACCTGGGCATGTGCCCTGATAGGAGAATCAAACCATGACCTGGTTTATAGGTCAATGCTCAACCAATGAACCACACCAGTCAGGTTGGACAAAACAACATAATTTTAGATTAAAAATTGTCCCTCTAGTTGTCATCAATCACAGTTGTAAACATTTTGTTGCATCAAAGATGAACTTTTTAGTGTTAATCAGTATAATTATTAGGTTTTCAAAATAGGTTAATTGCAGATGGCTTCCTAATTGAATTTACATGCTACATTGGATTATTAAAAATATCCTATCTAATAATAGACAAACATGGTAATTGACTATACCTTCTCTATGCTCCCCATTGGCTAATCAGGGCGATATGCAAATGAACTGCCAACAAAGATGGCAGTTAATTTGCATATGTAGGCGCAATGCTGGTAGGTGAAAGGGGAAGGATGGAGGAAGCTGCCTGCCGCTGACGGTGACCCGAAATCCAGGCGGCAGGCAAGAGCCGGGTGGCAGGGCAAAGAACCGGGGCTGCCATTGCCCTGCCAGTGATTGGAGAAGCCGGGCAGGGCAGGGAAGAGGCGGACACCAGGAGCTGCCTCTTCCCTGCCCCTCCCCCCCCCCCCACCCCCCCCCCCGCCGGCCAGTGATCGGAAACTCAGGTGGCAGGCAAGAGCTGGGTGGCAGGGCAAAGGCAGAGAACCACCCCTCACCCCCCCCCCCCCCCAACCCCGAGTGCACAAATTTTTGTGCACCAAGTTACTAGTCCTATCTAATAAAAGGGTAATATGCAAATTAACCATCACTCTGTCACAAATATAGCAGTGCCCATAGCCACAAGATGGCAGCGCCCAGTCCTCTCAGCCCTGCCAGACCTGGGGGGGCGACTGCTGAGAGCAGGCAGCGTGAGCAGCCTGGAAGAATGCTTGCTTCATCACCATGGCGACGAGGCAAGCGTTCCACCCTGGTTGCAGAGGGCCTCTGGGCAGTGGGCACAGAGCAGCTGGGGTAGAGGGAATGGAAATGCTTGCGCCATTGCCCCGGCGATGAGGCAAGTGCTCTGTGCCCAGCTGCAGATGGGCCTCTGGCCAGGCCAGGGTGTGGAACTCTTGCCTTGTCGCATCCGCGCCCAGCCACGGATAGGCTTCTGGGCCGCGGAGAGACTCTGGGCAGTGGGCGCGGAGCGACCAGACCCTGCAGAGAGCTACTGGCACACAGATTCGTGTGCAGAGCTACTAGTTAAAAGTAACATTTGCCATTGAGGGCATTCTGGTTTTAGAGCATTTTATCTTAAGCCTTTTATATATCATGTCTATTTAAAATTACCCCCAGTTTTCCCCCAAATCATGACATTTATATATAGAATAGTTTACTTTAAAAAAATCATTTACTCATTCATTCAACAAAAATTCATTGAGCTTGGAGGTACACTGCTGAACAATCCAGACACAAGAACTATCATTGTTTACAGGACAAGGCACAGTAGGAAATATAACTAATTCAAAAGCATTTCTATTATATCAAAATATGTTAAAAAAAGAAAAGAAATGGTGGCCAAAATGGGGTTGAGTGGGAAAAAATATGTATTCTTTTGTCCTATTCAAAATCATTTGAGTAGATCAGTTAAGAGATCATTCAAAACAAAACAAAACAAAACAAAAAATCCCACTAATTCAAGCAGTGGTATTAGGGTAAACTAGAGGCCCGGTGCACGAAATTCATGCACAGTTAGGGTCCCTAGGCTTGGCCTGTGATTAGGGCTGATTGGGGCCTTCTGGCTGCTGGCCAGGGCATTACTTTGTTCTGTGCCACTCCCTGGTGGTCAGCGCACATCATAGCGAGCGATTGAACTATCAGACTCCAGGTAGAACTCCTGAGGGGACACTTTACATATTAGCTTTTAATATATATAGATAACTAGTTTCACAGCTTAGGGTTTATAATGAGCTTATATAACTTAATTTATAACCATTTATTTCCCAGTGAGCTTAAAGCTGAGGAGGAAAAACAGACAGTACAACATTGAATACTGCTCCCAAAAAATTTTTTCACAAGGTGATAAAATGGACAATTATTTGAGTATCTATGCTTAATGTTCCTGTGCTCTTTCTATAGCATTTGTCTTTTTTTTCAACACTTATTTATAGAAATATGGACTTACATATAGATACTAGTACTTTGGGTTGTAATCTAATGCTACACTGTTTATTTGGTTGCTCAAATTATTTCAGTTTTAGCCATTGGGAGCTCTATAGGGTGCTCCAGATGCATCTTGTGTATTTCAGCCCCATCTCTAGAACCAGCTATTTCTCCAAGAAACACTGGTTTATTTTATTGGAGGATATTATTAGAAATCAAGATCTGAGTACTGGGTCTCTCTCCAGAATTTTGACCTGATAGTACCTGGCCAGTTGCTGGGTGTTGGGGGCTGCTCCTTTCTTTTTCAGAAAGCATCTTTGACATTTTCCTTGACTGTAAACTAAATACAAGCCATCATGAAACATGATTGCTAATTAAACTAATGTTAGCTTAGGTTGTGTGGGCAGAAAGTGTATAAAATGAGAGGGACTACTTTCATTATACTACCTTCCATGGGCCTGGCTACCCAGAAATCATTGTTTGACTGGCTCATCACAGTATAGAGGAATAACAAATTGTAGCACTTCAGAAGGGGCTGGCCAGATACATCAAGTCTGGAAGGATTAAGTAAGAATGATTAAAGAAACTGGATAATTTACCTGAAAAGACTTATGTTCTTTAGTTTTGTCCCATGATATAATATATATCAGATGAACAAAAGTTATTTGCCTAATTATTCACTGGTTTTCACCCAATATAGGCAATCACTGGGTAACAGAGTTTAACCGTGGAATGAGCTCCCTCATACGGTAAAAATCTCATTACTGAAGGGTGTTGAAGCCACTTTCATCTGTGCTCACTAAACTCCATCCTTTTTATCCTTTTGACTTTTTCCCCATTTAATTTGTTAGCTAAGGTTTCAGTTTGAGCACTCGAAACCTTGTCTCAACTGACTCATGGAAGGAAATAGACTGCCCACCTTTTAGTTAGGCTCCCTAGGCGAGGCAGTACATCCCTAGGACTTGGGAGTGGTGTGGGAGCACAGGATGTGAAGAGAGACAGAGACTTACAGAGTTAGTGACATTGTTAGACAGACAGACTAATTCACTCACTCCCTGGGGTTGGCTGGAATTGTAATAGGCAAATTTGGGTGCAGTCTATGTGTCAGGATTAAGTCCAAGTGTCAGGATTAAGCAACACTCCTACCCTCCACCCGCCTACATTTATTCACCTGCTAAATGGATACTAGGTAATCACCTGCCCTATTTTACCTCTCCTCTTCTTGATAAGTAAGACCTACATGGCAGGGGAAAGGTTCACAGGTGTCCCTGAGTATTTGGATTATAGTCAGTTCTAATTAATCTGGAGCTATCAAGTCATATTACAGACAAAAATGATATTCAACCAAGAGATACTGATTCTAGTTCACATGCTGTATTCATGTAATAGTATTTATGCCTCACCATTTTAGAGGAAGCCTATCACTGTTATGAAGAAAACACACTTGAACTACTTTAACATGACCGAGTTTAGCATGACTTCTAAAGCATTTTGTTGGCTGCATCTTCCCTGTGAGCTCAGGACTTGGCTGCATTTGCAGAGCTCAAGGGAAAGGCTCCTAGGAGCTGGGGCCACCATCACACTTATTCAATAATTTACTGTGGCATTGATTACAATAATGAATAAGGTATGGTTTCTACCTTGTCCTTGGGGAGCTTCGAGTCTGAGGAAGCAGCTTGTACGAAATGGGGCAAAGATTCATTGTGCTTAGCCATGGACACTTCATCTTGATTCTGTGTATCTGAGATGTACTTGAGGTGTATGTGGTGCTTTTTGTATGGACATCTGTTCACTGCATGTTTCTACCCACATCCATTCTTGTTGCTCAGTAACCCCCCCTTCCATGGAATCTTTGTGCTCAGGGTTTTCTCTGAAGAAGAGGAACAAATCATGCCTTCTAATGCTGTGGATATCAGAGACAGAGATTTAGGAAAGGACAAAGCTCACTAAGAAGCTGATACATATCATCTACTCTCGTGGGCCACAAGAATGGGCAGCTGGCCAGGGTGAAAGGCTGCTGGACAGAAGTGAACTGGCAACTCATTTTAATTAAAACAAGAACAGTTGCAATTTCTACGCTCACTGTGGAGGTTGCCATCCTCACAGACAGGGACAATGGAAAATTCCTGGAGGAATATGAGGGGCGGAGGAAGAGGAGAAGGGAGGAGGAAGTAGAAGATGGGCCTAGTGGGGTGTTGGAGCCTAGTGGGTGATTATTTCTTATCTGATAATGAACGTGGATTCTATGCATGTCTTCCCAACTCTGCATTTAGTAGCATCATGCTGGTAGCTTGGAATTGGTCATAGTGATATGCAAATTGGCAAACACTACAAGTGAGGGCTCCCGCCCCCATGAAGAGCTGGTTGTTATACATTGACCCGTAACTGCTAAGTATACCCTATGGGCCTAGAATCTAGACAAATTCCAGTGAGTCTTCCTAAGAAAACGGGTTATTTTACCTCTCAGCCCTGGACAAAAACTCAACTTTGTGGTTTCCTGGGTGGAATGGGGTTTGGTGGGAACGGAGATAGGCTATGGGAACCTCAGAATGGCACACAGACACACATACTACTCTACATTCAGCATTAAGGCATCCACCCCCTATTCTTTGGCAAGATACCTCCACCACAAAGGAAAGAAAACACTTCCCCCCTCCCCTCTCCTCTTCCCCACTAAAGAAGTGAAGTAGCATAGAGTTTGCTTTGCATGTTTATATATGAAAAGAAAACCATCTGTTTCTTTATTTTTATTGTTTACCTCATGACTAACATTTGCTTTTTATAACAGAGATAACTTATTTTACTTTCACCGACATATTTGTTGCTAATGTTTTTGTGCCCGGTATTTATATATACTCATGATAATAATATCCTGAGTCCCTACTCCACTCCATCCATATGCTTTGGGTAGGGTTGGCAGACTTCTGGCTCTGGGAGTAGGCGGTACTCAAATCTGGCCAAAGTCATGGTGAATGGCTCAGGAATGGGCAGACAGCCAGTCAGGGGCCCCAATATGCAGAGGCAGTTGCAGGACTGTTGAGAGACAGGCATGCACTTTTCTATACTGGACATGAACCTGGGAGAACATACTCCAGGAGCTGCTAGGGAAGGAGAAGGTCCTACCCCCAGAGTTTCCGTCCTTAGATCCAACAATGCCACTAGTCTTAATTATTCCTAGATTTGATAGCTACAGAGTCTATCTATTCAAGTTTTTTCCCTTCTTTTTTGGGGGGTGCTTACATCAGTTGGAATAATTCATATGCAACTGATGAGTCTTAACTGATACAATATGTTTCACAAATTCAGTTGAAAGTATTAGTAATCTTTCCAAAAAAATTGTTGACCACCCTTCTGTTGCTATATGTTGATATTTTCAATAAATTATATGTGCTTGCTTTTATTTTTTATAGTATTTTACTAAAATATTTCTTCTAAAATATATTTTACATTTGTATATAAAGACATATTTCACTAAAAATTACATGCAGAATTTATCTCAAAAAGTCTCTAGAGCATTTATGTAGGAACAGTCTTTGGATCATCTGCAGGTTTTACTGCTTTCACCCTTTGTAAGGCTCCTCCTCGAACAGGAAGTTTTTTAAGAGCAATATCGGTATCAGCCAGAGGTCCTCCCACTAATCGGGCAGGAGTGCTCTCCACTGCTACGACCCGTCCAGAGAGCACCTAAAAAAGCAAAAGGTCAATATCTAAGAGTCCATTTAGCACACTTTTCCATAGGTGAAAAACTCATTCATCTTTTAGCTTATTTTGGAAACAACACAAAACATACATATAAGTAACTGGGAGGCAGCATGACCTATTGGAGAGATAAGGGCTTCAGAGCCAGGCAAGTGGGCATGAATTCTACTTCTACCGCTTATTAGCTTTGCAATCAGGGCCAAATTATGTCTAGAAGAGGACACCAGGAACACTGGGTTACGGCATGAATCTATTTGCCAGGCAAAGGAGGCACTGCACATTTTCTGATAAAGAGATGTAGAGCTATCATCTGACTAGTGTTTGCAGCAGTTCCGTGGGAGTCCTGGAGGCCTGGGTCCAGTCTAAACCAGCCCTGGGTGAGGGTGGAGGTACCTTAAAGACAAACATGCCTTCACTATATGAAAATTGAAGAGCAAAAAGAAAAAATATGGGACAGATCCCATGGAAATAACCCTGGGGACTAAATTAGATATCTACTAAGAAAAGTAATGGAGAAAAAAAAATCTTACCGTTGTGTTAAGGCCTTTAATATCTGTCTGGTGAAATATTGCATTTGCTGGTCGTTCACCGTATCTAGTGGATTCAATAGCCTTTTCCTGAAGTTTTTTTGCTTTCTGAAGATTTTTAAATTAGAAAGAAAATAACCTTGCTATTAAAGCATTAACGATGATATTTACAATGAAGGATACAATTTATATTTAATTATGTCTGGCTGCTTCTGTTTTATTAGTTAGCACTGGAATCTGCTAATCATTTAGGCTAAGAAGGTAGTTATTAGCAAGTTGTGTCATTTGTACATTGCAGAATACACCAGTAACCTAAAAACATTACTGAGATTTCCAGAAATACTGGTCATATACCAAGAAGTAAAGCAGGCCCTAGAGAAATCAGGCTCAATTTTTAATGCATAACTGAATAAGTTACTGAATTTATATCAGGTGATGTGTGTTTTCAAAGTATTTTGCATAAATTAAATACTAATTTAGTACACTTAAATGTTTCAAGCATTTAGAATAATATCAGTTATATAATTTGTTGTGGTTATAATCAAGCTCAATATTTGAGTCACTAGAACAGGTGAAATTTGAGGTAACCAATGGTCTGCTCGGAAAAGGCTGATTTTCATTACCAGCATATTTCATAAGTAACGTTGGGAAGAACTTTCAGTGAAAAGGGGGAGACACGGTACATTGAATAAGTGTGTTCTTAGCTTTGCTCTTGCTACCTTAATATGGTTCCACTATTTTCTTTTTTTTTTTTTTTTTTGTAATTTAAGTAAGTATTTTTATGGTTCCACTATTTTCGTGGATTAACATAACATGTAACAATTGCATATCTAGAGGAAGATTTATAACATTACATAACAGTCTTTTCCAAGTGTTAATGGAAAATATGGATAAAGTTAACAAGATTTTGGAAACCCATGGTGCTTTTCATATATTTCAAGTGAATAATTAGCATTATAAATGTTTTAATTTTTAGCTTATAGTTGAAGCAGCTTCCAAATGGGTGTTTATCTCAAATTCTCATTGAACCTTTAATATTATGTTTCTTTTGGTGGTCACCGAGGGGAAACATCCTTGGGGGAGAGAATAATATGGACAATTATTTTTTCTGTCCTTCACTCTGCTTCTTACAGAACAAATCAATGAATAAGAAGGCTCGAAGAGAAAGCAGAATTTCATTTCTGGCTAACCATCATCTCTTTTACGTAAGCCAGAAACACCACCCTTGCTTCCACTGCTAAGTCAAATAAAACTCAGAGTGGCATCTCTGTAATGGTGAAAATTCAGTTTCAGTTATCATCCTAAATTGCATATGAGGATCTACTAGTGTTAGTACTCTACAAGAAGATCAACAGAAAAAGATGAATGAATATTTATTCCTGGAAACGGTGTCAGAGTTAGCTATTTGTTGTGGTTATCATAATATTTCAAAAATCCTACCTTTAAAGTTTTAGCATTTGATGTTCTAGCCAAGAAGTTTTCCCATGATTTATTAGCCAGTTCTCTTTGCTTGTGTGTGGCTTGTATCTGAAATGAGAAAGATAGTTAAGAGTTCCAGTTTTTATGAAAGAATACCAAAGGGATTGAAATCCCTCCTTTTGAAGGAACACCTAGTTTTTGCCAAGGTAAATTTTAAAGGTTAACTAGCAAAAGGATTAGAGTAATCATAAAGTTAACAACTTAAAAATAAAAGTCTTAAAATGAAAAAAAATCCTTCTTTCATTGTGTCTAGGGTTTGAACTGCTTTCCCCAAAATGTAATATAAGACTGTTGTTATAAACATACAAAATATAAAAATAACAACAATTGCCCTGGCCAGTGTGGCTCAGTTGGTTGGGCATCGTCCTGTGCACAGAGAGGTAGCTGTTTAGATTCTCGGTCAGGGCCCGTACTTGGGTTGCAGGCTGGATCCTAGAAGGGATCATACAGGAGGCATCTGATCGATGGGACGCTTTCAGATAGATGTTTCTCTCTTCTCCCTTCCTCTCTCTCTCTAAAAATCAATAAACTACTCTTTAAAAAACAAAAAAACAACCACCACCATCAATTCACAGCAAGATTGATTGTTTTACATGATTATCACTTATGAAGATGGATAATATATGAATGACCCAACAACAAATTCACAGGAGAAAATAGGTTCCTGCTGCCACTGATAAGAGTTCATCAAAGATTATCTTGGTAAAATTAGCTCTAATCTTTAACTGCAACAAGACCAGCAATTGCGTGAAAGTGCTGAGTTGTTGTGGTGATGCAGTCTAGGGAGGTAACTGCTCACAAACTGCGAAAACTATCCTTCTCAACACGCCCCCCACTGACTATACAGTCAGAGGACATGTGCCCCTGCTTGGTGTAAAATACACTAAGTTTCAACCATAAACCAAGGGTGTTTAATTAAATAACTGCTAAAAAAAATAAGTGGGGTCAGAGCCAAGCGAACAAATCAACAATAACCAACATATCAACAATAGCTAGTCTACAGAGCAGACATTCTGTCACTCAACAGAACTAATGAGGCAGCAGATCTTCCAATAGGGCTACCCCACTTATGAGCAAATAAACAGGGTAATGTGGCAGCATCCACACAATAAAAAATTTTAACAAATAAAATTTTCAAGCAAGGAGGTGTCTCAAACAGCAGAATTCATAGGTGGACGCAGAGTTCCACTAGGCTGAAGCGATAAATGTGAATAGTTAACGTGAAAAGAGCAGGCAATAGAAAACACTCTGGAAATGACCTTAGAGGGCTTTAAATATTTAATGGGAGTCATACAGGATAGCCAAGTGTAAGTGGGCATCTACATCATCTTTGCATTCTGTGGACAAGTAAATTTAAACAGCCACTTAACCTCTTTGCTCCAAAGCTTCTGATGTGTTCGTTTCCCACCTGTGTAAAGCTTTAACAGGGGTCCTCAAACTATGGCCCGTGGGCCACATGCAAATACAAATGTTGTATTTGTTCCCGTTTTGTTTTTTTACTTCAAATAAGATATGTGCAGTGTGCATAGGAATTTGTTCATAGTTTTTTTTTTAAACTATAGTCCAGTCCTCCAATGGTCTGAGGGACAGTGAACTGGCCCCCTGTTTAAAAAGTTTGGGGACCCCTGCTTTAGGAGAATGGCTTATATTTTTCTGATTAGGTGAAGTCAGAGACCCGTCTATCTCTGGACTCACAGAATGCTCATAGTGCTTAGGCACTGAAGAGAGGATATGCCTGTGGCTGGCACACCAGTAAGGGCTTATCACAGAGTGAGGGGTGAGGGCCAATGTTCTCAGTGAGGTTATATATTTATAGTCGCAAAGATACACTGTTGTCAGAATTAGCTAAATGTATACACTCAAATAGCCAACCATTTTTGGAATTCTGTTTGACATTTCAAAAAAGAGAAGTGTCTTTACCTTTTGAAAGGTAAGCCTGTAGAAATCAAATTATAATGCCATAAAATAGCATTGAATATAGTAATGGAATATCTTAAGCTCTTAACTCCATGGTGTCTTTTAAAAATTGTACAAACACAGTGAAAGTAACAAGGAGAGAAAAACTACAAATAACTTCAAGTGCTGAAACGTTCACAAGTAAGGCAATATACCCTTGGAGGACTTCCACTAGTTCATACAATGAAATTAACTTGTGCCTCAATGGTATCCGTGGCTTACTTTTGCATATACTTTTTGTTCATCTTGCACATCCTGGCGGGCTTGGATTTCAACCATGTCGTACTGCAGGGAAGCAACCATCTTTCCAACGTTTTCTGAAGCCGTTAAAATGGCTTGCAAAACACGTCTGTCTGTAGTGACCGGTCTTAAGTTTTCTAATTTCATTTCTTCATAAATTTCATTCCATATTTCTCCAATCTGTTATAACAAAGTTTAAGTTTAAAAAAGTCAAATTAACAAAAAATAAAAGATACAATTTTAGGTAATACTTTATTGTGATTGTTGTTCCAAAGTTAACACGTACTGAACCAGCTTTTCCTAACTTACTCCTTAGGCATGAGTTAAGTGCCCTGGGGGTGATTTGGAGCACCAGTTACATTTGAGTATTCAGAAATCAAGGATACAGTATTCATGGATGAGGCTCCACTACCTAGGTCTCGTTCATTGTCATCATCCCTGCCCTCTGGTTATCCTCACTCTTTTCACAGCTGCAGAAACTGCTGCTTTAGTCTCATCCTCTTGAACTACTGATGTTCTTTTTCCTAAAGCTTTATACTGAAGGACGAGTCATGCTGAACTTACAGGACAATGACCATGGGAATTCCTGGGACCCTACCACCTAGCTACCCTGAGAAACAGGGCCCTGCCCCTTGCCTTCTTGCTAAAGCGTCACTGAATCTCAAGCTCTTAACTCCATGTTCCTATCGCATATTCTGGGCCGTTGGAAATTAATGTGCTTGAGTACGTTTAAATTTAAAGAAAAATTTATATATCCAGGACAGAGATAAAAATTAAGTCACCTTTTCATTTGAAAATAGAGGTTTATTCATTTACGACATTCAAACACAGTATACTTGCATTAGTAGAAGAAATGTTTACTTGAACAGACTCCCCTGAAACTTCAAAAGCATTTATTTACCAAAAATATAACCAGCAAGGTAAGCAACCTATCCTTGAACTGACATTTGATATCACATAAAGTAATGATAAAAGAATACTTTAATAAGTATTAATTTATTTTAATAAGCAATAACTCATTTAACTCTAGCTCCAAATGATCTATAAAGAAAAGAAATTATATTTTACACATTCTATTAGGCTTCTGAATAGCTCTATCTCAGTAAGAGCCATTTTCTTTTATAAGCTCACCAGAGGCCCAGTGCACAAAATTCATAAACCGGAAGGGTCCCCAGGCCTGGCGGGCAATCAGGGCCGATCGGGGGCTTCCGGCTGCTGGCCGGAGCCTTCCTTCCCCCGGCTGCCAGATGCCAGGTGGGACCTTCCTTTGTTCCGAGCCACTCCCTGGTGGTCAGTGCACCTCATAGCGGGCGGTTGAGCTCCCGGTAGGTTGAATTCCCAAGGGGAAATTTGCATGTTAGCT
Organism: Myotis yumanensis; assembly: GCF_028538775.1. Taxonomy (NCBI): domain Eukaryota; kingdom Metazoa; phylum Chordata; class Mammalia; order Chiroptera; family Vespertilionidae; genus Myotis; species Myotis yumanensis. Next base: position 45,430,240 of record NW_027223760.1, on the reverse strand, counting down.
TTTTATTATATAGGATAGTGGATGAAATCTTATCCCACAGAAAATATAGAATCAATTTTTGTTATGTCTTTTGAATAGTATCAGATGCAAAATGGAAAATGAACATTGCACAGTTTGGGTGACTGCTCACAATTACAAACAGAAAATTTATTTCCCAATTGGCTTTTTTGCCATATGAGGTTTTAATAATAAGGTTAAGAAGGTACTCACTTTAAAATCAAGATATCTATGTATGATACAAAGGGTCACAAAATCTTCAGTAGAGAGGCCAGGTAAATTTTCAAAATCTAAACGAAGATTATATAGAGAGAATTACTTTAACAGAGCACGTGATCCCAACACACACACACAATTAAAACAGTGCAAGTTCCTTTTGAATTCATCTTGACTTATGAAAAAGTTACTTCTATGAGCTTCTGACTTCTTATTGCCAGGCCATCCTTACGTACTCATTAAAGAGGAATAGTTTCTGTGCTTTGGTCAGACTATGGTAATATTCTTTTAGAACCCCCAAAAATGAGGACTTTTTCCTTAGTCAGAAGCAGGACTAAAAAAAACCCCTCAGGTGACTCAGAATTCTTGTGTTGATCCTAGTTATCCAAACTGACTGCCTTTAATTTGATTGATCAGGGTGTAGCCTGGACATTGGGAAAACAATGGAACATGCATTTATCAGTATAAAGGAACTTTTGTTCATCATGTTTGAAAAACGGGTTCCAAAGCAAAAGCAATATACATACTTAGCAAAACAGAGAGGCTTTTGTGAATCTGACAAGTAGCTTCTTACCTAGTTTGCCCAACACAGCATAAATTTTTGCTCTAATGTTTTCTGCAACGTCCATAACTGCAAAGGTCGGGCAGTTAGCAGGCATTGGCATGATTTTTTGCTCTACTTGAAAACTAGTAAATAGAGGTTTCCTTGTATCTAATCAATAGATGTCGTGAAAACATAGAGAGACAGATAAAAACAGTAGTAAATGAATATGTAATTTTGAGATTTTAGTCCAGACATCATAAAACAGTGGTTCTCAACCTTCCTAATGCCGTGACCTTTTAATACAGTTCTTCATGTTGTGGTGACCCCCAATTTCATTGTTACAAATTGAACATAATTAAAGCATAGTGATTAATCACAAAAACAATATGCAATTATATATGTGTTTTCTGATGGTCTTAGGCGACCCCTGTGAAAGAGTCGTTCGACCCCCAAAGGGATCTCGACCCACAGGTTGAGAAATGCTGTCATAAAATATTTCAGAACATTATAACACATTAAAATAGTGCCTTGTACATTGTTACTCTTTTTTTTTTTAAAAAAAAACACATATATATTTTTGTTGATTTCAGAGAGGAGGGGAGAGGTAGAGAGAGAAGCATCAATGATGACAGAATCATTTATCCACTGCCTCCTGCATGCCCCACACTAGGGATCGAGCCTGTAACCCAGGCACATGCCATGACCTGGAATCAAACTGTATGGTTCATAGATTGACACTCAACCACTGAGCTACACTGACTGGGGGGCATGGTTATTCTTTTGAAAGCATCAGTAATCAGTGATTTCTTCCCCATTCTATGGCAAAACTTATAGCTTTAATTTTTATTATTTATGTAAGATATAAACATTTCACAAAATTACTTTTTAAAAGTGAAATTCTTGCCCTGGCCAGGTGGCTCAGCTGGCTGGAGCATCATCCTGTACACCAAAAGGTTGCAAGTTCAATTCCTGGTTAGAGCACATTCCTAGGTTGCACGTTTGATCCCCAATTGGGGCATGTACAAGAGGCAAAATTGATGTTTCTCTCTCACATCGATGTTTCTCTCCATTCCTTTCTCTCTAAAAAAATCAATAAAAAACATATCCTCGGGTGAGGATTAAAAAAATAAAAAGTGAAACTCTTATGTAATTTTTCTAATTTTGAAATCCAGATTTTGAACAATGTCAATTTAACAGTGATGTACTCTCCTTTGCTTTTGGTTTCTATATGTGTATTATGATATATAACTATTTTATGATATTATAGATCAAAACTCATAAATAATAAAATCAGATTGAAGATAGAAATCATCAGAAATTAAAGGGAGCCCTAGCAGATTTGGCTCAGTGGATAGAACATCAGCCCATGGACTGAAGGGTCCCGGGTTCAATTCCAGTAAAGGGCATGGACCTCAGTTGCAGGGTTCATTGGTAATTGATATGTCTCTCACATTGATGCTTTTCTCTTTCTGTTTCTCCCCCTTGTTCCATTCTCTCTCTAAAAAAAAAATAAAAAAAATCAATGGAAAAATATCGTCGGGTGAGGATTAACAAAACAATAAAAAGGAAAGTATTTTCATTTAAAAATAAATAATACTGAGTTTAGATGAAACCATAATAAGAATATTCAGAGATTTAGAAAATGTAATGTAGCATTATAGAGTAGATAAATGAACTATAAATTCTAATACTATAAACTTCATTGACTTAGAATCTAGTAACTAAAATTTATAAAACTTTTGATTTATTTTTATTTAAAAAAGTAAGTTTCTTCACAAAAAAGTAAATTATATAAATATAAAGCAACAACAATGTACAAAATACTATAAAAATTGTTTTCAAGCACTCTATTTACATCCCACATTTTATTGGTAATGAAATATTACTGAATCTATTGGTAAAAGCAGGTAACCCAAGGAAACTTCTTTAGGAAGTAATTTTTTTCAAGTTAAAGTAGATGATAAAATAGCATTTCCTGAAATTTTTCTATAAAAACATGATTCTACTACTACTATCCTTAGTTTTCTTCCAATCATTCAGAATTTATGATGGCAAGATGTGCAAACACCTGTGAAAAGAACTTTAAACAAAGGGATGAAAATCTTTATACGTTCCTAATATCTTATTTTTTCTTTTTTTAAAATCAAATTTATTGGGCTAACATTACATAAGTTAATAATAACATTATATAAGTAACTAATAACATCATATAACCTTCAAGTTTACAATTCTGTAATACATCATTTGCATCTCGTGTTGTGTGCTCACCACCCAAAGTCTCGTCTCCTTCTGTCACCATGTATTTGACCCCCTTTACTCTATCTTCCCCCACCCCTCTTCCCTCTGGTAATTACCATATTGTTATCTGTGTCTATTACTTTCCTAATCTTTATAAGATATTTTAAACAATGGATCTAATTGCTTGTACTAACGATTATAAATACACTCACCAATAATCATCCCGCGTTTATCACGTAGTACTCCTAGTTCTCTTTCTTCCTTTCTCCACAATTTAATCAAAAGGCTGGCAGCTGTTTGGTCCTTCTTCCCTCGCCAAGCATTGACGTGAACCGGGGTTTTGGGATTATCACAAAATTCAACCATTATTGCAAGTATTAGACTACAGAATTTTTTTTGGTCCAACTTTTATAAGGGAACAGAAAAAGAAAATGTTGCCATAAATATTAAGAACTATTACGTTAAAAAAGGAGAAACATTTGTATTAATTAGTGCTTCCTCTAAAGGATTGCCTTACAAAAGTGAAACTCTACCTAAGTATGATCTGTGCTAATTTCCTGTTAAAATAGAAGCCAATTGTAATGAATACATTTTAAAACATTAGGAATTAAAAAGAAGAAAAAGAAAAAGATTAAATATAATTCTAATGTTGTTACAAACATACATCATGACCTAAAATGAAACTGACAGATTGACAAGGAAAAAGGGAGAGTGCAAAAATAAGTAAAGATGTTTATTTTAGGTGGAGCCAGGTCAACAGTGCTGTATATAAGTCACTGGAACAATAGGGTCTTTCCAATTTACATGCTTTAAGGTGTGTAAAGACTCATAACAGCTATAACCTCATTGTTACTAAGAGAAGTAGTGATGGTAATTGCAAGCGGTAGTCACATCTACACTAATAAAAGAGAAACATGGTAATTAGCGTACGACCGCTACCCTTCCCATTGACTAATCAGCATATCCTTATGCAAATTAACTGTCAGCCAAGATGGCGGCCAGCAGCCATGCACTGAAGTGAAGAGGGAGGCTTGCTTGCTCCAGTGACTGCAAACTCCAACGTTCCCCACCTGAATTGCCGGCCTCTCAGCTGCAACTCTAAGCAACTATGTTGCAAATATAGAAGCTAAACAAAACCCTAGAAACCGGCTTTCAGTCAGCCGGGCTTCAGCCAGCCGGACCGCAACATTGTATCAAATACAGAAGGTAAAGGCCAGAAACCTGCTTTCAGCAGCGAGGCCTCAGAGCTAAAGCTGGCCCAGAATAGAAAAAAAGAAAAAAGAAAAAAAGGAGCAGTTGGGAGCTTCAGTCATCCGCCAGCCTGAAAACGGCCCTCAGCCCCTCATCCAGACTGGCCAGGCACCCCAGTGGGGACCCCTACCCTGATCCAGGACACCCTTCAGGGCAAACCAGCTGGCCCCCACCCATGCACCAGGCCTCTATTCTATATAGTAAAAGGGTAATATGCCTCCCAGCACCGGGATCAGTGGAGCAGCAAGGCTCCCGGCACCGGGATCAGCGTGACAGGGGGCAGCGCCCAAACCCCCTGATCGGCCCTGCTCTGTGGATGATAGAGGGTGGCGCCCCAACCCCCCTCCACGGGCCTTGCTCTGTGTGTGACAGGGTAGAGCCATAACCTCCCCATTGGCCCTGCCCTGAGTGTGACAGGGTGCAGCGCCCCAACCCCTTGATCCACCCTGCTCTGTGTGTGACAGGGGGCAGTGCCCCAGCTACCCTATCAGCCCTGCTCTGTGCGTGACAGGGGGGAACTCTCCAACCCCCTGATCGACAATGCTCTGTGTGACAGGGGGCAGCGCCCCAACCCCCTGATCGGCCCTGCTCTGTGCATGACAGGGGGTGGAGCCGCAACCTCCCCATCGACCCTGCCTTGAGTGTGACAGGGGGCGGTGCCCCAACCCCCCAATCGGCCCTACCATGAGCGTGACTGAGGGTGGCACCCGATCCGCCCTGCTCTGTGCATGACAGGGGGTGGAGCCCCAACTCCCCAATCGGCCCTGCTCTGAGCCTGACCAGGGGCTGCACCTAGGGATTGGGCGTGCCCTCTGCCACCTGGGAGCAGGCCTAAGCCAGCACGTCGTTATCTCCTGAGGGGTCCCAGACTTTGAGAGGGCACAGGCCGGGCTGGGGGACCACCCCCCCCCGAGTGCACAAATTTTTGTGCACCGGGCCTCTAGTATGAAAATAATTCAAAATGAGGTGTAATTTTGTATTTTGAACATCTGCATCCATAAAAGAAAATTATCAAGCATATTCCCTTTGTTTTGTGAGAACTAGTTTGCAGCAAAGCAAAATGTAGGCAGAGAGAAGCAATCCACAGCAATGGCCTCCACAGAGTGATGGTTTCTGTGTAGAATATATGGTATTGATTAACTCTTACAGTATACTGCTGATAGAATAGCAAAGGAAACATAACCTGTGGTTCCAATTATAATGATCATTTCCTCTTCTATTACATGAAGGATAATAACATTTACCTACTTTAGAGAGTTATTATGATGAGTCATATGAGACTGCCTGTCACATAGTAAACTCTCAATAATATTTAACCACTATTAGCAATTATTATTACACACTGAATACATATTTTAGCTGATTACATTAAGCAGAACTCTCAATACAATGAATTTTTTATTTCTGTACTTCACTTTTAGAAGGGCTGGGGTTAATATAAAAACTTCATTAAAAATGTTTGTAATTGTAATTTAACTTGACTGGTTTAAACTACATTAAGCACAATCGAGTAATTATATTCATAATAGTGGAAAATACATGCATAGTTTCTGAAACATCTAACTAATGTTACAATAACACTGTGTGTATATATGAATATAAAGTGTATATACATATGCATGTGCACATGGATGCATACCTACACACATCACTCATCCTCCTCCCAACAGTGCATGAGGTAAGTATCTCTGTTTTGAGGAAGTTGATATCAGAGAAAAGTGACTTATCCAGTTACACAGCCAACAAGTATTGGCTTCCAGCCTATGCTCACAGTCACTGTACTATATGACCTGTCCTACCGGCCTTTGTACCTTTCCATCAAAGAAACCCTAACGGCAAAGGAGCGTGAACACAAGGGAGAAATGTCTTTGAAGTCTTGTATATAATTTTAAATATTAATATAAAACTTAAGTATTTAATCTATGGATACATGTTTAATACAACTCCGCACTTCCAAATCTTTAGGAAAAAACAAGATTCCAGGAAGATGAGCCAAATTAATGTTGGGACGTTGAGGATCCCCTGACACAGCACCACGTGCCTCTGAGCATACTTGTGCTGTATTCAGAGGAATGTGGTAAGTGGTACATCGTTTAGGACCGCATTAGTAGAGGTACACATATATTCTTCTCTATATGTTCAATTTTCTGAGCATCTTAAGGGTTTCTGGTTATGATCCATTCCTGTTTATCAAGGTGGGTTTTTTTTAAATAATTATTATTTATTTTTGTTTGTAATGCTTTATAGCTAATGAATTTGCTCTCTCATCTCTAGTGTCAACTAATTTCCTTTATTTTATTATTATTTTTTAATCCTCACCTGAGGATATTTTTTCCATTGATTTTTAGAAAAACTGAAAGAGAGAGGATGGGGAGAGAAAGAGAGAGAAACATCAATGCGAGAGAGACACATTGATTGGTTGCCCTCTTCTCCTCCACTCCCCTGCAACACTCCCCCATCAGGACTGGAGAACCTGCAACCAAGGTATGTGCCCTTGACTGGGAATTGAACCTATGACCCTTCGGTCTGCAGGCCAACACTCCAACCACCAAGACAAATCAGCCAGGGCTAATTTTCTTTTATTTATTTATCATTTTTCCTAGTTGAGTTTTTAATGTGTGTGTGTGTGTGTGTACATATATGTATATAAATACACATATTTAAAATTGATTTAAAAAATAAAATTGATTTTAGAGAAAGGGAGAGGGAGAGACAGAAATATCAATGGTGAGAGAGAATCATTCATTTGATTTTCCTCCTGCATGTCCCCTCCTGGGGATCCAGCCATAACCCTGGCATGTGCCATAGCTGGGAATTGAACTACGACCTCCTGGTTCATGGGTCAACGTTCAACCACTGAACCACACCAGCCAGGCAAAAAAATATTTTTCTAGCCGTAACCGGTTTGGCTCAGTGGATAGAGCATTGGCCTGTGGACTGAGAGGTCCTAGGTTCGATTCCGGTCAAGGGCATGTACCTTGGTTGCGGGCACATCCCCAGTAGGGGGTGTGCAGGAGGCAGCTGATCGATGTTTCTCTCTCATCGATGTTTCTAACTCTCTGTCCCTTTCCCTTCCTCTCTGTAAAAAATCAATAAAATATATATTTAAAAAAATATATCTTTCTATTACAATTTACATTCAACTATTTTTCTTTCAGAGAGATAAAAGAACACAAATAATGTTAGTATCTTTGCTAAATCAAAGCAGGTTTGTTATTCTGTTAATAAAATCAGGAATGGTGGCAATCAACAGTGACATAGCTAAAACTCTGTGAGTTTTATTAAAACAAAATTATACTTTCCCACCCCCACATCATCTTGACTGTGAACTCACTCATAAATGAGACCAGTGGGGGGTTACTTTGAGGATACATGAGGGTCCTTGCCTTTCTTCACAGCTGCTAAGTGGCAACCGTCTTTCCTGGAAGGTTGCTCACTCCTGCTTATTCTGTAAAATGCTCCATGACACACTAGCTTCTTCACATTCCCTACACATTATACACAGTTCTTTAAAAATGCTGATCTTCACTCCTTTCTCTAATTGGCCCTTAACTTTTTAAAAAATATATATTTTATTGATTTTTTACAGAGAGGAAGGGAGAGGGATAGAGAGTTAGAAACATCGATGAGAGAGAAACATCGATCAGCTGCCTCCTGCACACCCACGACTGGGGATGTGCCCGCAACCAAGGTACATGCCCTTGACCAGAATCGAACCCGGGACTCCTCAGTCCGCAGGCCAATGCTCTATCCACTGAGCCAAACCGGTCAGGGCTTGGCCCTTAACTTTTTTTTTTTATTTTAAATATATTTTATTGATTTTCCACAGAGAGGAAGGGAGAGAGATAGAGAGTTAGAAACATCGATGAGAGAGAAACATCGATCAGCTGCCTCCTGCACATCCCCTACTGGGGACGTGCCTGCAACCCAGGTACATGCCCTTCACCGGAATCGAACCTGGGACCTTTCAGTCCGCAGGCTGACGCTCTATCCACTGAGCCAAACCGGTTTTGGCTGGCCCTTAACTTTTAATACTAAGAGATGAAGCTAGAATTTATTAAACTATTACAGGTTTTGATAGTCTAGCACTTCACATACTGTTTCTTTAAAGATTGCTGGGGAAAATAGCCCATAAAACAAATTTTCTGTTGCCATGGGTTTAGAAACACTGTCCTAAATAAACTGATTTCTTTATTGGAGTGATTTTCAGAGCCTTTAACATGTAAATGAATATAAATATCCAAAAGGGATTTTGCTTAAAACAAACACTTAAATATTTTGGGGGCCCATTTAATTGCAAAATAATGTTTTGTGGTACTCAGTTTGGGAAGGGTTAATAAAGACGTTTTTGGTTTGTTTTACAACTGTTTTAATCATACTTACTGCCAATAAATCCAAAAGGAGAAAAATGCCTTCCTTTTCAAGAAAGTAGTCCTCTAAGGGATAACAAGCCAAGATGCAGCACCTGAAATGAAAAAAAGGAAGTTATTCATTGAACAAGGATTTATTGTTAAACTCAATTTGTCCGTTTATTGTTATAAAAAAACATTTTCTTCCAAGTACTTTTCATTTCCTAAAATCAAGTAATAGTTTTACTTAAAAATTTAACTTTAAAGAGACTTTGCTAATGTAGTTTAATTTCAACTATTTTTAAACCAAGATCAATTAATTATTTTTCATAATTGCTTATAGGCTTTTCTGTAGATGCAATATGCTCCTTTGCTTTCATGGATATTATTTATTCTTAAAGATCTCCTCTGGTTTCTCTAGCAACTGTTTCTTCAAAATTTATCCATTTATTATCTCTTTCACAGTGTTGATATGTCTCATCTAATTTTTTAAAAAATAAATATATTTTTCTTGATTTCAGAGAGGAAAGGAGAGGGAGAGAGAGATAGAAACATCAATGATGAGGGAGAACTGATTGGCTGCCTCCTGTGCACGCCCTACTGGGGATCTAGCCCACAACCTCAGGCATGTGCCCTCACCAGGAATCAAACCTTGAACTACTTGGTGCTCAACCACTGAGCCACACTGACCAGGCTCTTTCTCCTTTTTAATGTAGGCATTGTAAACTTCTCTCTTAGTACTGCTTTGTCTGTACTACATAAGTTTTGGTATGTTGTATTTTCATTTTAGTTTGTCTTGAGAAATTTTCTAATTTTGTTTTTGTCTTTGATCCAATGTTTATTTCAAGAGTTTGATGTTCAATTTGAATTCATCTATGAGTTTTCCTCATTTCCTTTTGTTACTGACTTCTAGTTATTTCATTGTGATCAGAAAATATATTTGGAATGATTTCTGTCTTCTTAAATGTATTAAGACTTGTTTTGTGACCTGGCATGTGATCTAGTCTCGAGAATATTGCATGTGTGCTTATTAAAAAAACTCTGGCCCTAACCAGTTTGGCTGAGTGGATAGAGCATCAGCCTGTGGACCGAAGGGTCTCAGGTTCGATTCCGGTCAAGGGCATATACCTTGGTTGCGGGCACATCCCCAGTAGGGGGTGTGCAGGAGGCAGCTGATCGATGTTTCTCTCTCATCGATGTTTTTTTATTTTATATTTTATTGATTTTACAGAGAGAAAGGGAGAGAGATAGAGTCAGAAACATCGATGAGAGAGAAACATTGCTGCCTCCTGCACACCTCCTACTGGGGATGTGCCCGCAACCAAGGTACATGCCCCTGACCGGAATTGAACCTGGGACCCTTCAGTCCGTAGGCCGACGCTCTATCCACTGAGCCAAACCAGCCATGGCTCTCATCGATGTTTTTAACTCTCTATCCCTCTTCCTTCCTCTCTGTAGAAAATCAATAAAATATATTTTTCAAAAAACACCAAACAACAAAAAAATTCTGTCTCAAATCTTAATAATTCACTTTTGGCCACCAAATGTGTGGGCTTTCCCCCCCATACCAACTGGGTGTCCTACAATTCAATTCAATTCAATTCTGACACTATCTACCTAGAATTAGAATCAGAGGTACCAGGCTCAGTCCCACAAGACTGTACTGCCTCTGGCCCCACCTTTGATTCCAGTCCAGGTTGTTTCGGACCAACCAGCTGTATATTAGATGCGCCACCCTCCTTGGGATGGAAATCTGTTAAAGAGGCTCACAGAACTAAGGAAAACGCTGTACTCACTAGGTTACTGTTTTGTTATAAAAGCGATGGAAGAAATACAGAGGGCAAGGTAGGGAGAATCTCCATGCCCTCTCTCAGAACCTCCATGTGTTCACAAGCTACAAGTTCTTTCAGCCTCATATTTAGGGTTTTGATGTAGGCTTCATCATGGAGGCACACCTGGTTAAATCACTGACCATTGGTGACTAAACTCAATCCCCAGCCTTTCTCCCCTCCCTGGAGGTTGCAGGTGGGGGTGATATTTCCAACTCTCTAATCAATTATATGATTGGTTCCCCTGGAAACCAGCCCCCATTCTGTGTCTATCTAGGGGATTTCCAAAAATCATCTTATTAACATGAACTCAGCTGTGGTTGAAAGGGACTTGTTATGAATAGCAAAGTGTTTATTATTCTGGAGATTTTATAGGAACTGAGAATAAAAATCAAATATTACAACAACAGATCTTCCATTACTCTTATTGACTAGAAAATTACAAGTGTTTCAGGAACTCAGTACTAGCAATGGACCAAATCTATATTTCTTATTATAAATCACAATATCACAGCACTTAAAAAGAATATGTATTCTGCTGTTATTGGGTAGAATTTTCTGCACGTATTTGTTAGGTTCATTTGATCTACAGTTATCAGTTTTGTTTTTGTTTTTACAATGTGTTGCAGTGTGTCTTTCATGAATACCACCCAAATATAACTAAAGAAATATATTAAGTGTTAATGATATATAAAACTCAAGTAATTTCCTCCAGGACAAAGTCTTGTAAATTACCAGTAATCTTAAAAAAAGAAGTATTTTTTTTACCCCTAGAAATGCTACAAAGTTTGGGAAACAATATTGGTTAGGAAATACATATTCAATTGGTTTTTAACTCCTTTAAGAAAAGATGAATGAGGAATTCAACTGTCTTCCAGTATAAGAATAATACTAATAGATGCTAGTGTTTTCCCAGACCAGGCTAAAATGGAATGGGTTCAAATCACAAAAATAAGAATTTAAGTTTAGATACAAGAATTGAGTGACAGGCAAGATTACCTTCCAAAAGACATTGGTAAGTGTGTTTTGGGGACTATTAAAAAGAAAAAGGCATTGAGAGAGTTGTCTTTCTGGTGTGATTTTGAGGAAAGAAAATTGGCACGCATGACTATAGAGGTAACTTTCTTGTACTGTGATTCCATCTAATGTGGGTACAGTAATACTCACCAAATGCTGTCCAATGTACTAAAAAGAAGAACAGTATAGCCTAATCCACTCTGAAACTTCTTGGGGTCTGTTTTTATTACATGAAGAACTATATCCACTCCTTCAGTTCCAAAAATTTCCTAAGAGATTTAAAATTATTTCTTAAAATAAATAAATAATCCCTTTCTTTCCTATGTCATCCTGTCTCCTAAAACTTTTTCTATCAGATAAATACAACATTGTTAGGGAAATTGTACTTTTAATTCATTTTGTTTGTTTGTTTGTTTGTTTCTGATTGTGTACTTACTTGTTCTCAGGAATTTAGGACAAACTATTGTAAAGCTAATCATTTAAGAGAGGGCATCAATCAATAGTCCAGCTTAATGTTCCTTTATGCTTTGTGTTGTTCACCTTCTCTCTCTTTAAGAAAAATAAACCATAAGGCTTGTCCCATGATTTTCTTCCACAATATAATGAATGTAGTCAATCATCATATCAGATGAATACTAGATAGCAGCAAGTAATTGAAGAGTAAAATTCTATCATGGAAAATTTTCTAACACTCCCAAGAGAGAAACAAATATATAAATGGCAGTTAAAACATTAATAGTTTATATGACATTATTATCAGTTAATATTTATCCCCTACCAATTACCTTCCTCATTGCCTTGTTGTTCAGTTATAGTTCCCAATAAGCAAGACTGAGTATTTTTCCAGAAATACAGGAACAGAGTGGCAATATAAGGAGAAGTTGCAGCAAAGGTTGGAGCTAAGGATGCATTTGCTGTTCCTGTTCTCTCTCTCTCTCTCTAAAACCCCTCTGTTGAAACCTTCATACATTTATTTTTTTATTGATTTCAGAGAGTAGAAGGGAGATGGGGAGAGAGATAGAAAACATCAATTATGAGAGATAATCATTTTTTGGCTGCCTCCTACACGCTTCCTACTGGGGATTGACCTGCAACCCAGGCAGGTGCCCTGACCGGGAATCAAACCTGTGACTGCCTGGTTCATAGGTCGATGCTCAACCACTGAACCACGCCAGCCAGGCTATACATTTTTTATTTTCATCTTTCCAATTCTGTCTCTTGTTTTTTAAGTTTTCAATTTTTGAGACTCAGAGTTTGCTATGGAGTTAAAAAAAAAAATCAAAGGGAATTAGCTCTTTTTCCAACGTTTAGTTTTAGATTTGAACCTGATTCAAACCCCAAACAGCATTTATACTGGTACAACTCACTTAGGAAAACTGTTTACCAGTTTCTTAAAAACATACATCTACTTTATGATCCATCAACTGCACTACTATATATTTAGCCAAGAGTCATGAAAGCATGTCCACAAAAGACTAGCACAATAATGTTCATTGATGCTTCATATATAATAGTTCCAAATGGAAACAACCAAAGTGTTTTTTAATAGGGGAATGGAGAAGCAAATTTTTGATATATTTGTATAATCAAATATTATTCAGCAATATAATTAGCAATACTGATCATGCAACAACATGGATATATTTCAGAAATACGATGGCTGGATAACAGGAACCTGATATAAAAAGAGTAAATACTATGATTCCATCAATATAAAATTAAAGAATAGGCAAAACTAATCTATGGGGATAGAAATCAGAATAGTGGTTTCCTGGAGGCAAGTGGGAGGATGGTTGCTAAGGGACATGAATGAATTTTATAGGGAGGTAACAATATTCTATATTTTAACGGGGGTTTTGGTTACATGAATGTATACATTTGTCAAAATCTATTGAACTATATACTTAAGATCTATACACTTTACTAGATATAATTGTACTATAATTATAAAAAAATATTAAATCTCCATAAGATTAAAGAACACCAACATTTATGGGCACTTAATAAGAAAAAGCTCATAGTGTTAAGTGATTGGAAGGTCTAAACAAAACTTTTATTCACAGGCATACATACCTTCCTGGAATTATCATTTTCACAAAGAGCAGATAAAATAAGTAATATATCAGATTGAATTTCCAAAAGAATGGCCTCTTCCTTGTCATTAATCTTGCTTGTTGTATATTTAAATATCCCTGATATAAAAAATTAAAGAATGCAAAGTTATTGGACAGTATATATATATTTTTTTAATATATATTTTATTGATTTTAGAGAGGAAAGGAGAGGGGGAGAGAAACATCAATGATGAGAGAGAATCATTGATTGGCTGCCTCCTGCACGCCCCCCACTGGGGATCGAGCCCGCAACCCAGGCATGTGCCCTTGGCCCGCATCGAACCCGGGACCCCTCAGTCCGCAGGCCGACGCTCTGTACACTGAGCCAAACCAGCTAGGGCATGGACAGTATATTTTTATTTTAATCAATTACTGCTTTGAAATCCTTTCTTATAAAATCTCAGCTAGAGAAATCATTTTAAAAGGGGATATTTTCATTTCATAGTTGCCTAGAAGACGTAGACAGGTAATAAGTGGATTCACTGAACTCTCAATAAATCAGTATATCTATATAGAATTTCTAGTACAGAATTAATGGAGTGTCATTAGGACACCCTAACAACATAATATTTTGCTCAGTAAACAAAACCATTTAAAAATATGCAGTTTAAAGAGGTAGAATTGAGTGCCTTTGCAAATATATGACCAAAATGCCGGATAATTGCTTGCCTCATCTCTTCTTCTCATGGTTAATAGGGTCAATTTTAAGTAAAGGTGGAAGACTTCCGTAAGTATTTCTATTTTTGTTGCTTCTTTCTGCATCCTCTCCTTATGTTTATGTGAAGGAGTCTTCAACAACTTTAGGTAGCAGTATTCTCATGTCCTTTAAAATCTCTCCCTTGCTTCTAATAAAATTTTAAAAAGACTTGAAAATAGCCACTTACTTTGATGCAATGATATTCATAACAGAATTTTGCCTCAATTATTTTTTTTCTTAAAGCTCTAAGAGAGAAACAAAAGCCATTTTTTCCTCTGTTAAAGGGGTTACTGGCATTAGCAGATGGTGTGGAGCTATGTTTAAAAGTAGGACCATGGAAATCACAGCCAATCTCCATAGTTGGCTCTGAATGAAGGATTCTTGGTCCTGTGAGGATGAATTACTGTTGAGGGGTCATCCCATAGGGAGACTAGTGAGCGTGCTGGAGGCCCAGTGCTGGAGGCCGGCCATGGAGGTAAGGCCTATATGCCTTTATCAGGAGCACCTTCTAGAAATCCATGCCTACTGCCCAGAGGTCTGCTTTTTCCTTCTAGGTTATCTCATTCTCCTTCCTACCTGGGTGCAGGCATGTCACTTTCCCTGTTGTCTGAACCACATGTTATATTAACACTGAATTACTTTGTTCCTATTTCCTTTAATTCCCTGCCTTTACCCTCTGTTTGTTCTATTCTAAACCATCTGATATATTTCTTGCAGATTCCTCTTCCTAAAACAGCATTATACATATAACTTCCCTAGTAGCTTCTCATGCCTAAAGAGGATGGAGTTCAAACTCTACCATCTCCTATTCAAAACTCTTTCTAGATTGGCTCCTGACTAGACAGACAATTAAACTTGTCTTCATAAAACTCCGACTCTACTTAAGCTACCTCTGAACACGCCATCATGCATATTTTAACACCATGTCTCTGCTCAAATTTTTTACTTTCTTGAAACTAGCCCTATACCCCAATTCAATACAGGTCCCTAGTAAGATTGCCCAGCCCTCAGAAGAGGTGAAGGGATTAAGAAGTACAAATTGTGGTGAAGGCCTGGGGTAGGGGCTGGGGGCAAGCTAGAAGAGGTCAATGGGGGGAAGGGGGGACATCTGTAATACTTTCAACAATAAAGATTTTTTAAAAAGGAAGAACAAATTGGTAGTTACAAAATAGTTATGGGGATGTAAAGTACAGCATAAGGAATATAGTCAATAATACTGTAATAACTATGTATGGGGCCAGGTGGGTATTGGAAATATCAGGGGGAACACTTTGTGAAGTATGATTGTTGAACTGCTATGCTGTACACCTGAAACCAATACAGACTGAAAGGGCAACTAATGGATTGGGAGAAAATATTTTTAAATTATATATCTGATTCAGGGTTAATATCCAGAATATATAAAACTCCTAAAACTCAACAACAAAATAAGCGACTAATTTTAAAATTGGCAAAGAACTAACTAGACATTTCTCCAAAGAAGATATACAAATGGAAACAATCTCATGAAGAGATGCTCAACATCAGTAATCATTAGGGAAATGCAAATCAAAACCACAATGAGATACTACCTCCCACCACTTAGGATGGCAACTATAAAACAAGTATTGGAAAGGATGTGGAAAAACTGGAAAACTTGTGCACTGTTGGGGGGAATGTATAATGGTGCAGCCACTACAGAAAATAGTATTGCAATTCTTTTTAAAAAATTAAAAATATAATTTCCATATGATCCAGTAATTCTACTCCTGGGTATAAATCCAAAATAATTAAAATCAGGGTTTCAGAGAAATATCTGTAGACCCATGTTCATAGCAGCATTATTCACAACAGCCAAAAGGTGGAAGTAATCCAAGTCTCCATTGATAGATGGATGAATAAATGAAATGCAGTATATGCCTACAATGGAATATCATTCATCCTTTAAAGGGGAGTATTTTCTGAGTGTGCCCGTGATGCCGGATGAGGAAAACTCAACTGGCCTTGCTGGCTTTGAGGAGGATGGAGGGAGGGGACGATGAGCCACGGAATCGGGTGGCCTCTGAAAGCTGGAGGAGGCAAGGGAACGATTCTCCTCCAGACAGAAACTATCCTGCCAATACCTTGATGTTAGCCTGGTAAGATGTAAGTTAAACTTCTGGACTATAGAATTTTAAGATAATAAATCTCTGTTGTTATAAACCAACATTTTTTTAATTAATAAAATAAAAGGGAGGAAATTCTGACACGTGCTACAACATGGCTGAAGCTTAAGGTCACTATGCTAAGTGAAACATGTCAGTCAGAAAGACAAATACTGTATTATTTCACTAATTTGAGTGAAAGACCTACAGCAGTCGAATTCAAAGACACAGAAGATAGAATGGGATATGCCAGGGGCTGGGGAGACTAGCAAATTATTATTTAATGGGTACAGAGTTTCAGTTTTACAAGATCAAGAGAGTTCTGGAGATAGGTTGCAAAACAATATGAATATACTTAACACTAGTGAACTGCACACTTAAAAATGATGAAGATGTTAAATTTAACATTATATGTATTTTACAATTTAAACATTTTAAATTAAAAATAAGAATAGTAAAGATAAAAAAATGAGAGAAAAATAATTCTTCATAAAACTTGTTTTTATAATCTGTCCCTATGAAGGACATAAAATTGCTTGTATTGTCATATATATCAGGGCCAATAGCTTTCATCAGAGGTTCAGAAATCAGAAGAGGATTAAAAATAATTGTCATAAAGAAAGAGTGGGAGGAGGATATGTAGTAGGTAGAGAGCATGTTAAGAACTCAGGCTTTTCTTTCTTTCCCTCTTTTTCCTCTTACTGTCATGATTTAGGGATAATAAAAATGTCTATTTTGTTAGTAACAATGTGGCTAATAGCTTTTATCAAATAGGGAATTTGTAAGATTAGGCATATGCCTGGAACTCAGTATATGCACCCTTTCTGCACTGTATTATACCCTTGACATTATATTCAAAACCATTCACAAGCTGACTCAAATTTGCAAAGGTTTCATCTACCCATCAAGTAATTACTCTGTAATTTCCCCTTCCCCTCAACACCTGATATACAGCTTCTGGCAAGTTTATTAACCTTCTTATCTGTAAAATAGGTACGTGCACCAAGAATTATCGTGAGGATTAAATGAGGTTGTGTATTTAAAGTACTTACAACAGTGTCCTGTGCATAATAAGCACTCAATAAAGGTTAACTAGACAAAAAAACAACAAAACAAAACAAAAAAGTTTGCTCGGCTTTGAAAACTACCCCAAAACCTTTAGTTCCTATGGTATTTATTGTATTCTTATTAGTCTTAGTGATGGTGCATGGTAACATGTGCTATCTTTCTATTATATACACCTTTTCTTTTGTTCTCATAAAGGGCAAGGTCCCCATTGGCCTGCTCTGTGCCCGTCTGTAACCCCAGTGCCTACACAAAAGGTGTGTGAACATCTACATTGACAATCAGGTACTGTGTGTGGAGCACATTACTACTACAGAGCCCTCTGCTAGAGTTAGTCAGAGAAGGTCCCGCCTTTCCAACTCTCACATGGTAAAGATCAGGCTTCTTTCAAGCCAAAGGGAAAAGGCCCTAAGAAAAGAAGCCTTACTGTTGGTTTTCCCATTTCCCTACCCCTTCCCACCCAGAGAAGATGAAGACTTCTTCCTGGACAGATGGAAAATTGTATTTCCTGGGCCCCACCCAGTTAGGCTGAGGTCTTAAGACTTGCTTCTGTGCAATGGAATGTGCATGGAGTGAGAAATCTCCTTTCAGGTTTGATCATCTTAAGCAAACTCATCCATACGGTGAACGTGTTTGTCTAGCCCCACTTTCAATGCCTTTATTTTTCTACTAGTATTATTAGAGAGCACCACCCACTCCACTAATGATGGGAGGGTAGGCACTTGAACTTAACAGGCAGGAGAGTTTTTTGAATGGGCGTTTGAAATTAATCAACATCCAGCAAATTATATCACTTACTCACGAGGCAATCACTGAATATGAATATGACTAAAATAGCTCTTACATTTTTTTTCCCCTCTCTCTTACTTTTCAAAGTCAGGAAAAGTTAGGGCTGGCAGAGTATATCTTATTTAACAAAAAGTAAAAAGATGTTCTTTAGGAGTGCTGAATTTACACAAGTTGGAAATCAAGAGTCTATACTAATAATAGCCTAGGTGGTGTCACGCCCTCACGCATCACGCCCTAACATAGCCACAAGATGGTCACGTGCACAGCAGAGGCGGGGCCCAGCGGCTGCTCCATGCAGTGATGTCTGGGGGTCCCACAGCTCCACGTGGCGTGGGGGAGGCTGGTCCCGGCATCTCTGCTGCCTCGCATGGAGGATGTGGGTCCCAGCAGAGGAGGCGGGTCTCGGTAGGGAAGGGCAGTTGTGGGAGATCAGGCCGAGGGGAGGGCAGTTGGGGGCCATCAGGCCAGCAGGGGAGCAGTTAGGTGTCAATCAGGCTGGCAGGGGAGTGGTTAGGGGGAGATCAGGCTGGCAGGCAGGTGAACCGTTAGGAGCCAGTGGTCCCAGGTTGTGAGAGGGATGTCCGACTGCCGGTTTAGGCCCGTTCCCTGTGTGGGGAGTCAGACATATTGACCCGAGGGGCCCCATATTGGAGGGGGTGCAGGCCGGACAGAAAGACACTCCTCTCACCCTGTGCATGAATTTCGTGCACGGAGCCTCTAGTACACTGATATTTCATATCAGAAAAGAATCTCCAATGTACATTTCTGCATGTATCGGTGTTCTGGTGTACCAGATGCACTGGAAAATGCAATGTTATCACCTCTTAAAATGACTCCAAAAGGCTTGGCCAGAAAATGGTAATCTAATTACCAGAAGAATGAAATATAACAATGGCCCATTTAAAAAATAAAGATAAAGATAATCCTAAATGAAATGGTATCTGAACTGAGAAAACAAATGTTTAAAACATGAGTAAGCATGATGTTTCAGTAAAGAAACTAATGTATAGCAACAATATGAAACAAAAAATCAGGAAAACATTCAGGCGTTTCTCCGCTATAAAAGCAAAATAAATTTGTAAGAAAACATTTTAAACAAAACCTCTAATTTGTAAAGATGCTATTTCCATCAGTCGCAAGTATGTTCTGTTTACCTATGAGTTGCTGAATCGTCCCCTTTTCGCAAAGATCCTGATTCACAGTCTCATCCTCAAGATAGATCATAGCTCTCAGGAGTCTCAAAGTGTAACGCAAGTGGGCAAACTTGTTGCCACGCCCGCCTGTGCCATGGAAACTGTTACCATGACTGAAGAAGCATTCTGTGGAGAAATACTAATGATTTACTTTACATCAAGAAATTTAAAACATGAAACTTTTCAAATAAATCAAACAACATATTAGACATCTATCTATAAGTTCAGATGTTAAAAATTTTGTTATACTGTTTACAGAAATAAATAGTATGCCTTCCCTCTCTTCCTCCTCCTAGTCCCAGAATAGAAATATGTGCTTTAAAATTTTCTTCAAATGTATTATATTGTATCTTTTGTAACTTGCTTCTGTTACCCAACAAACATTGTTTTAGAAATTATTCAAAGTGTCAAAAGTAGATCTAGATTATTCATTTTAATTGCTTTCAGCATTCATTTTATAAATAAATCACAGTTTTTCAATTCACTGGTACAAATTGCTAAAATGAATATTCTGGTTCATGTCCTCTTACTCCAACTGAGAAGAGTTTTGTCATGTGGAGTATCCCTACACTGAATTTTACTGAAGCTTCCAAACTGTTCCCCAAAGTGGTTATACAGATGTAATGTATAAGACTAATAGATTCTTCCCAATCTGTTAAATGTGAAGTGGCAATTCATTATTATATTAATTTGCATTTCTCTGATTACCTATGGGGTTAAGTGTCTTTTTGTGGGTTATTGTGGGTGTGAAGTTGTTTTTTGTTTTTTTTTAATTTGACATTTTCTCTGTCACCTGGCAGTTTCTATGCTTTATTTCTCCACTGAGTTATTTTCTTTTTGATAGGTAGGAGTTCTTTATGAACCGGGACTCTAACCCTTTATTAGTCACAGGGGTGGTAAATGTCTTCTCTCATTTGTAGATTGCTCCCTGATTTGTCATAGACATTCTATGTGTCAGTCTTCTTCTGTATAATAGTTTAATCTCTTCTGGTTTTCCAGTCTTTTCTACTCTGTTATCGTAAAGATCTTTTCCCATGTTTTCTCCTAAGATTTTTACAGTTTAACTTCTCATCTTTAGGGTTTTAATTCATTTTGTAATTGATTTTTTTTAACATGGTGAAAGGATCTAATTTTTATTTTTCCCCATGGAGGGCTACCTGCCCCAGCACCATCCTTCTCCCTGTGATTGGCAGTGTCATCTCTGAGAAAGCCAACCTCCCGTTGGTCTATTCCTGGGCTAGTACCACACAATTTTAATTACTATAGTTTTATGGTAGGTCTTGACAAATAGCAAGGCAAGTCTTCCTTTCTTCTTTATAATATGCATCCTTCAAAAGGTTCTTTTAGAAGTAGCCTTATGTTTAAAGCTATCAACAAGTTCAGAATACTCTTCTGATTATTGTGCATTGGTTAAAAGTGTGGGTTCTGGAGCTAGACTGCCTGCATTAAATCTTGGCTCTGCCACTTTACTGTGTGGCCAGGAACAAGTTATTTGGTTTCTCTTATTCATTGCTACACGTCTGCTAAACTGGAATAATACTAGTACCTATGAGTCCTACATTTGCTGGGAGGACAAAACGAATTAATACTTGTAAGTGCGTAAGGCCTACAACACAGCATGTACCAATGACTGTGAGCTGTCTGTCTTCCTCTTGGGAGGCAGTACTTCCTCTCTTGCCCTACATTCTTTTGTAAACATAAATAATGTCATAATGATATAGTCTTCTGTAAACATAAAGGATAGACAGAAGAGTTGAATTATTTTATTTAACAAGACTAAATTCAGTAACTTAGCATATTAAAAACTAGAGAACAAAAAAATAAGCTATAATTTTTTCCTCTCTCATGGATAAATGAGTGATATTACTGATCTAATGAAAATGCTCCATACAAAATTATTTCTAGAGCAAAATTACTTCCAGAAAATAATATAGTATCTTCCTTATAAATTGTTTTCAAAATGAATATATGTCTTATTTCCTTTCTAAGAATTATGAGAATTGAAATAAAACATTCAACAAATTGGGGCCCTGCTAATTTGGTAGACCACATATGGAATCATTACATTTGACTAGAGATCTGGATTTTAAGCTCCAGGAAGATAGAGGTTTTATTTATTTTAAGCATAAATATATCTTTAGCAGCTAAAATGGTATCTGGTACCTAGTAGGCATTCAATAAATATTTGTTAAATGAATAATTAAAATATTGCATGACTTAGCATACTTGTTGGACAGGCCTAATAATACAAATCTTTAAATCAGATTATAATATAATTTCTTTTACTGAAAGTTGTACATCAACTATAGTTATGACATTTATTAATATCTAATTTTAAATGAAATTTTTTCTTAAAACATGTAAATACATTAAAATCACAGGAAGAGATTGATGTTTTTATTTCTTTTTGCATAATTTTATAACTTTTCTATGTATATTTTGGGAGTTCAGTTGAAATATGTAGATTAAAATTTTGACAGGAATCTTTTTTTATTTGTTTTGTTAACCTTTACCCAAGGATATTTTTCCATTGCTTTTTAGAGAAAGTGGAAGGGAGGGGAAAAGACAGCACGAGAGAGAAACATCGATTGGTTGGAGTGGGAATCGAGCATACAACTGACGTACATAATCAAAGCCAGGACCCTTCGGTTTGAGGACTGATGTTCTATCCACTGAGCCAAACCGGCTAGGGCTTGACAGGAATGGTTATGGGCCACTCACCTTCACTTTCACACCATTCTAGAAATGCCAGGATTCGAGCATTTCCCTGGCACAACATATACTCTTTAATTAATAAAGGAGCCACTGATGACAAAGTGGCAAGTGCATGCAACTGTAATTCTTCATACTGTGCTGCAGACCACTCGATGATTTTGTGCTTCTCGGGCTTCTTTACATAGGTAAACAAAGCCAAAACAACTTTGCCATCAATCAATAGCTATGAGAAAGGGCAAAAAGTACTTTGTTAGAAATATAATTAAAACAATTTTATTTAATCTAAGAAAGTTAGATAAAAGATGTCTTCTTTGATGTTTTATTGATAATCATTTCAAAATATTTCCTTCCTAAAGATCTCAACCTATGATAATTACCCCCAAATAAAAAATGAAAACCCCAAACCAAACTCAGCAATACAACAGCTGGCTCTGATCTCCTTTTCTGGGATATGTACTCTCTAGCTGACAATAACATAGAGTATTAATTTTTAGAAGTTTAGTTCCTTCTTTTGTTTGTTTTGCTAATCCTCAACTGAGGATATTTTTTCCATTGATATTTAGAGAGAGTAGAAAGGAGGGCAGAAGGGGGGAGAGAGAGAGAGAGAGAAAGAGAGATTTGGCTAATTTTAAACACACACATCAGAACTTATACAAATATTTTATCTAATAAATGCCAATCAGATCACAAGCTATATTTAAATATGTGCCTAGAATTTTAAAATTGTATTGAATCTATGATTTTAATAAAAAGAAAACAAAAATATATAGCTATTTATGACAATAAAGTTAATATTATAGCTGATTCTGATTGGTGCATATTTGTGGTTTACAAGATAGTAACACACCATGTGTTATACTCTATTGAATTTTTTTTTCATTTGGCATTATTCCATAAAGACTTTTTCACAATAATATCTATGAATTTTCCTAATTTTTTTACTAGTCCACATGGAAAGAACATAAGATTTAGGACTGCCCAGCACTGACCTATAAACCAGGAGATCACGGTTCAATTCCTGGTCAGGGCACATGCCCAGATTGCTGCCTCGATCCCCAGGAGGGGGCTTGCAGGAGACAGCCAATCAATGATTCCTCTCATCATTGATGTTTTTATATCTCTCTCGCCTCCCTTCCTCTCTGAAATCAATACAAATATATTAAAAAATATTTAGGACTGAAAAAACAGGAATAAGAATAACAGGTAGTTCTAGCATTACTATAAATAGATAATGTTTTTGAAGTCCTCTGTGAACTGCAAATAATAGCACACATATTCATTATTTTTTTTTTAATATATTTTATTGATTTTTTACAGAGAGGAAGGGAGAGAGATAGAGAGTTAGAAACATCGATGACAGAGAAACATTGATCAGCTGCCTCCTGCACATCTCCCACTGGGGATGTGCCCGCAACCCAGGTACATGCCCTTGACCGGAATCGAACCCGGGACCCTTCAGTCCCCAGGCCGACGCTCTATCCACTGAGCCAAACCGGTTTCGGCTCACATATTCATTAGTACTACTATTTTTTTTTCAATTTTTAATTTCTTTATTGATTAAGGTATTACATATGTGACCTCATTCTCCCCATAACGCCCCCCCCCCCCCCCGCCCCCACCATGCCTCACCTCCCTGTTGTCTGTGTCCATTGGTTAGGCTTATATGCATGCATACAAGTCCTTTGGTTAATCTCTCCCCCTTACCCCCATCCTCCCCTACTTTCCCTCTGAGGTTTGACAGTCTTATCGCTGCTTCTCTGTCTCTGGATCTATCCCTGTTCATTAGCCTATGTTGTTCACTATATTCCACAAATGAGTTCATAGCAGCACAATTCACCATTATTACTGTTATTATTGGTTACCAGTATATGACCAAAAAATCAGTTGATTCCACTGCTCACATAGTGCTCTATGAAGCTCACCATAATCTGTGCCATTCGACTGTTATCAACTAAAATTGGCTTATAAATTGTAGTGTAAATTTTATTGTCTTTACAGCTATCATTTTAATAGTTATATAATACTCCACTATAATAAACCATATTTTATTGAATATTTTCTATCTGGCACTTCAGAAAATACATTTAAGTTGTATATAGCACACACACACACAAATATATATATATATATTTATATATATGTATTTGTATACATATATATTTAAAATAAAGTTATAACTATAAAGATATTTTTTCTTTTTCTGAGCATTTTTTAGTATATATATTCATCAAAGTGGCATTACCGAGAAAATTCTAAGCTCTTTTAATCTTAATAATAATCCCCTGAGGTAGGTATTACACTTAATTTGACGGAGAGATATGTGGGATTTAGAGAAACTAAACCCACTAGTATTCAAGATCACATAGTTAGAAAGTGACAGCACTGGATTCCATCTGACAGGAGCCTTAACCACTATGCAAACCACCTTTAAATTATCATTCAAGATGCTGACAGAATGAATTCCCAGTTCTTTTTCACGGTAACCCCCTGGAGATTGAATGAGTTTTAGGACTAAAATGAAATTTCACTTAATGTTGGAAATAACTAACGGGATTGTAAGTAGTACATTTTTTTTCTGTCACTTTACAGTTTATGAAGCCTTCATCTTAATCTCTTGAATCAATCTCATAACAGCCTTGTAAGCAGGGCAGGAGTTTTATGATCTTCCTTTTATAGAAGGAGGGACTGAGTCTCAGAAAGTTTAGGTGATTCTGCCAAGACCACATGGCTAGTAGGTGATAAAACAGAAGTAAAATTCAGTCCCAGTGTTCTTCAAATTACATCATGCTGTTATGTAGGTTGTAAAGGATTAAGACAAATTCATGGATAATAAAAAACAACGTAAAGACATTAGGTTGGTATGGAGAAGGGCAGGTTCAAAAGGGTTTGAGATTGGCAGCAAATATTAGCATTCCTCCAGCAAAATCAACCCTTGCTGCCATGGGCAGAGACAGACTATTATGCTAGATGGGCCTATATGGATCTTCTTTCATTTTATGTTCTCTTCTTGAGGAGATCTAAATATATAAATAAATCTCTAAGTTTCTCTTGTTTTTCTTTGGTTTATGTGGTCTATATTTAGGTAAGTTCACTGTTTATTTACTGATAATCAAAGGAAATTTTGAAAAGGTGAAACTCTCGCCAATAAGAGTTTGTTACGTTCTATGGTAAACGTTTTGGTCAATAAAAGATTTGCAGCCATGACTTTTAAAAAGTTATACTACAAGGTGAGTCGCTTTTAATATTTGTTTTAATTATGCTTTACCTGTACCGTAGTTAAATCTTTACATAAGATCACTAGTATATTGAACAGCAATTTCTTCAACTCAAAATCTTCATAGGAATTAGAAAGCTTTAGACCTTTTACCAAAGGATTTTCACTTTTAACTGTGAGGGAGAAAAACAGAAACAGTAAAATAAAAGCTAAAATGATATAGAAGACTCATCAAGATAATTATAGGTTGAAAGTTTTATGGTTTTTACCTTCATTAAAGGTTGCAAATAGTATCAAATCCCTGGTAAAGCCACATTCCTAATATAGATACATAAAACAGAGTGGAAAGTAAGTTATAGATGCCCATATTTATCTAATATTCAAGTATCTTTACTAGATTCCCCTTATCATTTATTTGATCATAAAGCACTAATAATAGAAAGGGATGAAAGCAAGAAAAGAAAATAGATAACCAGATAAACTTAAATTTAGGTTCTAAGAAATATTTTACTTAGAAATATATTATTCAAGACTACTTTATAATTTTAAAATTTGGTTAAGAATCCAAAGTATTAAGACAAAAAGTTACTTATGTAATTCATTATTGATACCTTCAATTGACAAAAGAAGGGAAGAAAGTAGTTTTCTTTTTAAAAAATATATTTTTATTTATTTAAGAGAGAAAGGGAGAA
Source organism: Myotis yumanensis (assembly GCF_028538775.1). Classification (NCBI taxonomy): domain Eukaryota; kingdom Metazoa; phylum Chordata; class Mammalia; order Chiroptera; family Vespertilionidae; genus Myotis; species Myotis yumanensis. The sequence continues at coordinate 45,404,197 of NW_027223760.1, read as the reverse complement.
GGAGAGAGAGAGAAACATCAATGATGAGAAATAATCAATGATTGGCTGCCTCCGGCATGCCCCACTCTCAGGATTGAGCCTGCAACCAAGGCATGTGCCCCAACCAGGAATCCAATCATGACCTCCTGGTTCATAGGTCGACACTTAACCACTGAGCCACGCTGGCCAGGCAAAAGTAATTCTTTTCAATAGTTTTTCTCCTTAAACAACCCTGCTCCCACCCTAGCCCCAACCACTGTCATTACGTCAAAGGTTTAGGCAAAAGATAACAAAACAGTTCCTAATTAACATGAAAAGCCCTCAAGAAAGACCAGAATTGCAAACATCTCACTGTGAGGGGACTCATTCCTAACAGTGATATCCTAATTGGACTCTGTATGTCAGGTAGAGTTTGTAAGGGCAAACCCTGGACTTCTGAGCTTGCAGGTTTACGCACCTCCTATTTAGAATCAAGATGGTTTCTTTAAAATGTGGAGATGTTATTGCTTTGACTCACATTCAGAAAATTCACATGAATGTTTGCAAGGATGCTAATGAGAACTTAACTGACTAAGGCTTCCAGAGAAACACATATATCCACATACACATGGCAGCCTTGACGAGGAAGCTATGTGGGCCTGCTTCCCCTTTTGCACAGTATGAATTCTATGACCATTCTCTTATTTGGGATCACTTGATGCCCATTAACTTGGAGTTGTGGCCTTCACTGCCAAATTTCCTTTAAGTACAACTTAGAAAGCATGTGGCTGATATGTGAATATTGTGGGCAAAGATCTCTACTCTAGGATGTCAATCATCCAGTGACTTTTACAATATAAAATATGGGGAAGCTAAGCTTCTGATATAGCTGAGTAGCTCCTCTAAGACACCCTCTTGCAGGTGCCAATTATAAGTTCTGAATAAAATGTAAAAACATTTATCTGTGACCAAAACCAAGCAGATATGGGAGGGGAGTCAGGACTTTGAGGAAGGGGCACTGCATGAGTTTTCCCTTAAAAAAAAAAAAAGCTTTGAAAATAAGCCCAGCCTCTATTCTACACCTTGTGGGAATGCTAAATCTCAGGGTAAATTTGCAATCTTAATGTCTTGAAGAACCAGAGGACAGAAGCAATCACAGGGCAACCACTGCCACTGGGAAGTGAAGGGATAAATCTCATAAAGAAGAGAGGCAGTCAGTCCTAGCTGGTTTGGCTCAGTGGATAGAGCATTGGCCTATGGACTGAAGGGTCCCAGGTTCAAATACAGTCAAGGACACATGCCCGGGTTGCAGGCTCAATCCTCAATAGGGGGCGTGCAGGAGGCAGCCAATCAATGATTCTCTCTCATCGTTTCTCTCTCCCCCTCTCGCTTCCTCTCTAAAATCAATAACTATAAATATATAAAAAGAAGAGGGCCAGAGGAAGGGAACCCCAAATTCTGTATATAAAATTCCCAAATCTCTGTCTGATGCCTGAACCATGTAAGGGCAGGGCATACTCAAGCATTTCATATGAGACTGAAAGAAATGAACTGAGATTGGAGCTGCCATCTACTGTTGGGATGAGTTTAGCCAAACTAAATGCCTATTAATACAAACAACAACAAGAACAAAACAAAACACTTTTCAGAGGAATACACCAGATGCTCATAATGAATGGAAAGACAGCAACTCTCAGCCGAGAAATATAAATTATAGAAAGGAGCCAAAAGGAAATTCTAAAACTGAAAAAGATAACATCTTAAATAAAAATGTATTGGATGGGATTAACAGCAGAATGGAGAGGACAGGAAAAAAACTAAGTGAATTTAAATATATAGAACAATACAAATGATCCCATCTGAGGGATAGAGAGAAAAATAATAGGAAAAAGTGAACAGAGCTTCACAAACCTGTGAGACAATATAAAAAAGTGGACCATACATGTAATCAGAGTTCCAAAAGAAGAAGAAAGAATGAGGTTGAAAGCACTTGAAAAATAATGGCCAAAAATTCTTTAAATTTAATGAAAGACCTAAATTGCCATATTCAGGAAGTTCTATGAACCTCAAGTAGGACAAATACAAAGAAAATCATATCTTGGCTTATCAGAGTACAACTGCTGTAAACCAAAGACAGAGGGAAAATCTTTAAAAACAGCCAGAAAACAGAAGGGAACAATTTGAAATAACAAATACTTATCAGAAACAATGGAGGCCCAAGGAAAGTAGAATAATATCTTTAAAGTGCTAAAAAATAAAAACTTTAACCTAGAATTCTATATTCTGTGAACATAGATTTCAAGGATTAAGGTGAATTAAAGACATTTTCAGATAAAAATAATACACAAAACAAAACTAAGAGGATATGTTGCCAGCAGCCAACATCATAAGAAATAGTACAGCAAGTTGTTCAGGTAAAAGAGAAATAGCAGCAGCTAAAAACTCATATCATCAGGAAGGAAAGAAACACATTATAAATGGTAAATATGTGAGTAAATTATAAAATATTAGAGGCCCGTTGCACAAAAATTTGTGCACTTGGGGGGGGGGGGGGGTCCCTCAGCCTGGCCTGTGCCTTCTCGCAGTCTGGGACCCCTCGGGGGTGGGGGGGGGATGACCACCTGCTGGCTTAGGCCTGCTCCCCGGGGGATTAGGCCTAAGCTGGCAGTCAGACATCCCTCTGGAAGCCCGGGAGCCCTTGGTGGATGTCCATTTGCCAGCGAGGAGCAGGCCTAAATTACAGTCGGACATCCTTAGTGCTGCTGAGGAGGTGGGAGAGGCTCCCACCACCACCGCTATACTGGAAGCCGTCAGCCTGGCTTGGGCTGAGCAGAGCTCCCCCTGTGGGAGCACACTGACCACCGGGTGCAGCTCCTGCATTGAGCGTCTGCCCCCTGGTGGTCAGTGTGTGTCATAGTGACCAGTCATTCCCAGTTGTTCTGCTGTTAGGGTCAATTAGCATATTACCCTTTTATTTATTATATTATGGTGCATGGGTGGGGACCAGCTGGTTTGCCTTGAAGGGTGTCCCGGATAAGGGTGGGAGTCCTGCTTCGGTGCCTGGCCAGCCTGGGTGAGTGGCTGATGGTTGTTTGCAGGCTGGCCGCAGCCGCTTCAGGGTGGGGGTCCCTGCTAGGGTGCCTGGCCAGCCTGGGTGAGTGGCTGATGGTTGTTTGCAGGCTGGCCGCAGCCGCTTCAGGGTGGGGGTCCCCGCTGGGGTGCCTGGCCAGCCTGGGTGAGGGGCTGATAGCTGTTTGCAGGCTGGCCACACCCCCTTTAGGGTGGGGTTCCCCCCTGGGGTGCCTGGCCAGCCTGGGTGAGGGGCTGATGGCTGTTTGTAAGCTGGCCACACCCCCTTCAGGGTTGGCGGGGGGGTCCCTGGCCAGCCTGGGTGAGTGGCTAATGGCTGTTTGCAGGCTGGCCAAGCCCCCCATTGGGGACCCTCACCCCATGAGGGTGTGGCCATCCTAGGTGAGGTGCTGATGGCTATTTGCAGGCTGGCCACAGCCCTCAGACATCCAAGCTCCCAGTGGAGGCTGGCTGGAAGCAGGTATCTAGGATTTATTTGTCTTCTATAATTGAAACTTTGTTGCCTTCAACGGAGCTCAGGGCTGCCAGGGCAGGCGGGAAGCTTGGCTTCCTCCATCGCCGGGGAAACCAAGCTTCCTGCTTGCTCCAGCTCCGTGTCTGCCGGTCGCCATCTTGGTTGTGTTAATTTGCATATAGTCACTCTGATTGCCTGGTAGGCGTGGCTTGGGCATAGCAGAGGTGCGGTCAATTTGCATGTTTCTCTTTTATTAGATTAGATGAATACCTCAAGTTTCCAAAGGCAACAGGAAGAAGAATTGGCAGAGTGTAACTATACTGGTGACCATTCTAAATTACCACAGAACTTGGCATTACAACAAAGTACATAAATATTAGGACATAGTTTACTGCTTCCTCCCCACACTCCCACCCCCATCCACAATCTAAATTAATACAATTTACTCATACTTACAACCATTGGTGCTTCAGGATTTTGAGATATAATTGTAGTGATCACTAATATATCGTTTCTAAGCTGACGGTCATAATCACTAAAACCTCTTGTAAACAGATATTTGAAAACTTCCTTTAAAGTTCTGGAAAGTAAAATCATACTTTTAAAACCATATTCTTATGGAAATATTACTTATGTGTCTGTCAACAAAATCTCCTTTTTCATATTATATTATTCATTGCAAAGCATTCCTAATCTTTTCTATATTTCCAAGTCTGCCTCTAACTCACTGTCCCTGCTAACATTGTTAGCTTCATCCCTCACTATTCTACGTTGAACTTTCTGCTCTCATCCATATTGAATTTTTCAGGTTTTTGATTTTGCTACATTCTATTTTCACTTCTGTTCTCTTGTCTAGGACGCTCTTTGCATGCAAAACCCTCCTGTGTTGCCAGTTTGTATTTATTATTCAGATACCAGGTTAGGGCTCATGAGGAAGCATTCAGTAACTCTCCGAGTCTGGGTCAGGCTCCCTGCACAATGCGCAGCTGTTGTTTTGCTTCCGAGGACCCACTTGCCCTTCTTGTGATAACAGTACCCTTGTTTTTATTTAGGCTTCCCTCTTTCCTCACTTTTGGTTTTGTGAGCAGCCTTCAGCTTCCTTTTAGCCAAAGAGCATGCTTTCTCTTTGTCACTAGTAATTCACTCTGGAATGAGCATATGGCCAACACTGAATGCTCAGGGCCCACAGGGACTCAATTCAAAGAATTTTCTTTGTGCTTTCAGAAGAGCACACTTTCTTTCCTGTGTGATTTGGGGTTATGATGCTGTGAGTCTAGAGACTTTGAATACAGCTGCACATGAAACCAGTTTTACCCTTGACTTTGTAGTTACAATAGCTCATAAATTTCTTATAATTGCTTCAATCAGTTGGGTCGAATGTTCAGTCACTTGCAAACAAAAATGTACTGGTTCACCCTCTCCTGGAAAACACGTGGCACCTTACAATAATGTCTTCCACAGCATTTAGTAGGCTCGCAATTAGTTACCTATTTAATTGTCTGTCTCTCCTAACATAACAAATTCCAGGAGAGCAGAGACCCTGTCTGTATTGTTTTCAATTGTCTTTCTATGGCCTACTACTGAACTTGGCACAGAGCAAACAATAGTTACTTAATAAATAAATGAATGAGTAACTCACAGGCTTACTCTTATTTTTGCTAATGTTTATTCAGTAGTTAGAATAAACTTTTGAGACCAACTAGATTTCTAGTATTCAAAAATACATTTATTGAATGAACAAGCAAAATAGTTCTTTTAAATGTCTAATTTTACTTTATACATATTCAAAGACATAATTTAGTTTTGTTAACAAGCTACTTTAAATCCCTTCCACGTAGAAAAAAAGGGGGCTTGTTATGTGCAGATGCATTTATACAACGGCACAAAAGAGATGTCCTGAAACATAGCCATTACATGAATCAAAGCCCAATGAAACACAAATGCAAACAAAAATGTTAGTTATGTCACAAGGTTAAAAAACGTTCCTAGTTAACCACATATACTTACAGCAAACACTTCAGGTTACTAAGTTGTTTTATGATTTCTTCTTTTGACGATTTTTCTAGTAAGTTCCAAAGTATTTCTGATGAGCGAAACAGAAGCTGCCCAGAGGGATCTGGGTCATTGAGGTGAGCACAGATGCCACTGGCTGCATATGCTTTCATCATTAAAGTACAATTAACTTCTGAAAACAAATTTAAATAAAATTAATTTATGTTACAGTCTTGACATTAAATAGAAACAAAATTAGTGGGGAATGAAGTGTTCATATTTAATAACATACAAACCAGAAGTTGAGAGATGTTGCAGAGCTTTAAGTACCCAAAGTTTCTCAACAAGTTGATTTTCAAGCAAGGCCAATGACTGAACCATTGTTTTTGCCAATCCTCCGACTTCAGCCATTTGAATCTTATATGCTGAGCTAGCTTGCTGGTAACCTAACAACAATTAGTTAATAAATATGTGCAGTTATTTCACATAGTATCATCTACGTTAAGACAAAGGAATGAGTAATTTATCAATAAACAACAACAATAACAATAAAATGTTTAAAAAGTGTATGGCTTGTTAAAATGGTTAGCAGAGGGACAGGCAAACTTTTTCTATAAAGGGCCAGCAATTTTAGACCTTGTGGGTCACAAGGTTTCTGTTGCAAATACTCAACTCTGCTACCATACCATAAAAACAGGCATAAACAATATAAAAATAAGTGGGCATGGCTGTGTTCCAATAAAACTTTATTTATTGTGGGCTCTTTTGGCCTGTGGTCCATAGTTTGCTGATCCCACAAATTTGGGGGCACATCTTAAATTCTGAAAAGGAACAATATTTTTTATTTGTCAGTAGATATGTCTTTCCATAAAGAAAAATGTCATGATTACAGACCCTGAATGTTTTCACTGTTCAAGTCAACACATTACTTCAGTGCTTTCCAGAACAAGCAATTATGTGATGTTGGCAATGAAATAAGAGGTAATGCTGTTCTAATAGATGCTAGTGAATGGTATGTTAGGGAAGTTTGATTCTTGGCGGTATGTCCCACAAGAATTTCCTTCTTCCTTAGCTTTCATGGGAAATACTACCTCTCCTTTTGACATAATTACACAGGTGCCTGCCCAACTACATGTAATGAGATTAAATGAACATCATTGCATGTTTGCTCACCTGAGATGCAGCTATTTTCTCTCTCAGTGATATAACTCACCCACCTCCCTGACTTCTTGACTTTTGAGACCAACTAGATTTCTTGCCATAGTTCTGAGATGTCTCTCAGTCTGTCTTATCTTTCTGAATTTGAGGTCTGACCCTGTTCAAGGCCGTCCCCTCCTGTGATGGGTTCGGCACTTAAAAAGTACGAAGAGGAAAACAAAAATTGCCTGTAATTTCACCGTCTAGAGATAACAATAGTAACACTTTGGTATATTTTCTGCTGACACTTTAATGTATGCATATTACTTTAGCAATATACTACATATATGCAGAATTGTATATTCTACTGCAGCCACTAAACATTTTATAGTAAGCTTTTCCCCTTGTCACATATAATTTTTACTTGCATAATGCTCTGTGGTAGGTACAGACCAAAATGTATACTTTATATCACTGTATCTTTTTCTGTTGAGTTTACAATTCTATAAAAAGGCATAGGAATATTAAGGCCTTGATTCCTATCTCCTGGGCTGTGTCTCTTACAATTGCTCTACTGAGGACTTTTCAGCTGTGACCGCAGATGTCCAGCTGTGCCCATCACTTAAAATCAACTGTGAAACAATTAGCGAGAGCCTGGTCGATGGCTCCTAATTTTCAGAGCCTGATCAAAGTAAGGTCAAGCTCACTTCTCGGCACCTTCACTCCTCTGTCGTATCTCATTCACGTCCCTTTCTATCTGAAAGAAGAGTGCCTCTATTTTACCAAGCTTAACCCTAAGCTTTTGCTCTTAATTCCATCCTCTTATGCTTACTTTGGGATTTTCACCCTCCCATCTCCCACATACTAGCTTCTTGTTCCTAGGCCTACAAACTTCATTTTTAGACAAATTAAAAACAACATGTTTTTCTTTGATCTTGCTACCAGTTAGGCTGTTAGCCATCTTCCTTCTTCTTCTGATCTTAAAATATAAGTCTGTCTACATTCACTCCCATTGCCTCCACTTTCAGAATGCTCTTTAATCCTATACCTGCTCTGACCACTTTATGGTAATAACCTGACAAAGATTAACCACAACTTTCCAGATATCACATTGGCCTTTTCATTCCTCAATTACAGAAGCCTCTGCAGGATTGGCCACTGAGACCATTTCTTCCTTCATCAAACATTCATTCATTGGCACTCAAGACATGCCTATCTTTAGATTCTCTTCCTCTCTTTAAACCTCCTTTCACTGCCAATTTCTTTGAATCATTTTTTCCCCCAAAGTTCAGTAGGGACACTCTCCATGATGTTATTCTTGTTCCCTTGCTTTTGGCAAACTCAACCATTCTGATGGCTTCAATTTCATCTCTGTATAAAATCCAAACCTGTATTTCTGGTCTCTTCTTTTAGTATCTAATGTCTACTATCTACCAAACACTTCCACTTGTCTGTCTCATCAATAGTGCAAATCTGGCATTTAAAAATATTTTTATTCATTTCTTTACTTCAGATGTCTTCCCATTTTCCCCTAGTTATAGAAGTAATCTTTGTTTTCTACCATGGCATCTTATTTCCACTTATCTTAAGAAACATGTAACTTAAAAAATATAATTTATATATTCTCTCCCTTCCTAGATTGATTATAAATTATAGAAACTATGACATGATATCCTCCACAGTGCCAGTGCATTTTGCTTAATATCACCCAATTCAGTGTGATTCACACAATTAGAAAAGAATAAATAGTATTAGCAACACTATTAATTAACATTAACTAATAATTATAATTACACTAATTTGGGTATGACTTTAAAAATTACATCATAAATATTTAGCATCAAAATAAAAATATCATGCAAATCTAAAATTTAAAAAAATGTATACAATTTTTAATTTAAAATGACCAAAGAGCTTGAGACTACCAAAAAAATTTTTTTTTGATATGCTGCATTTATGATCCCACCTCTCTTCCCAGTTTCAAAGAGAAATGGGACAGAATATTCTGTTTTATAAAGACACGAAATTCAGGCACTTGGGGGGTTCCTCAGCTCAGCCTGCACCCTCTTGTAGTCTGGGAGCCCTCGGGGAATGTCGCCTAACAGTCAGTCAGACATCCCTAGTGCTGCCACAGAGGCTGGAGAGGCTCCCGCCACCGCAGCTGCATTCACCAGCAGTGAGCCTGGCTTCTGACTGAGCTGTGCTCCCCCTGTGGGAGCACACTGATCACCAGGGGGCAGCTCCTGTGTTGAGCATCTGCCCTCTGGTGGTCAATGCATGTCATAGCAACTGGTCAATCCACCGTTTGGTTGATTTGCATATTAGCCTTTTATATAGGACTAGAGGCCTGGTGCACAAAATTCGTGCACAGGAGGTGTGTCCCTCAGCGTGGCCTGCACCCTCTCCAATCTGGGATCCCCTCAGGGGATGTCTGACTGCCTTTCGCAATCCAGGACCACTGGCTCCTAACCTCTCGCCTGCCTGCCTGATTGCCCCTGACTGCTCCCCTGCTGGCCTGATCTCGCCTAACCGCCTCTGCCTCGCCCTGCCCCTGAGACCCAGGATTCCCTTCTCTGGCCGGTCACAGGTACCCAGGACCTGGGCTGGCTTCACCCAGGCTGGCCACAGCCACAGGGAACCATGGGCAGGCAGCTTCGCCGGGGCCGCAGCCACATGCGCCCGGGACCGTGGGGCGGGCGACTTGTCCCTCTCCCGGGCCGCAGCCTGGCTGATCCCCATTCCTCTCTCGCGAGCTCATTTGTGCCCAGCTGGTCCCCAATCCTCTTTCCCCAGTGTTGAGTGTCTAAGCCATTACGGTGTGACGGCATGAGGGTGTGATGACCATTTGCATATTAGCTCTTTATTATATAGGATAGGATGTTATTACTGAAAGACCATTGAAAACTTCACCTGTAATATGCTTCTTTGATGGTTCTGTATGATAAAAGTCAACAATACACTTACAAATTTGTACCCTCAATTCAGAATTTGGTATTTTCATTAAGTTACCTGCCAGAAAGATAAATGAATACTATTTAATAACACTGTTATAGTTTATTTGCAAATTTAAGCATAAAGTGTTAGCAATATGTTTTTTAAAAATATCTCATCAGAAACTCAATACAGTATTATTTACAATAGCCAAGATTTGGAAGCAGCCCAAGTGCTCATCAGTAAATGAGTAGATAAAAAGCCATGGTATATTTACACAATACTACTCAGTCAGAAAAAAGAATGAAATCTTACCATTTTCAACAGCATGGATGGACCTGGAGAATAATATGCTAAGTGAAGTAAGCCAGAGAAAGATAAGTACCATATGATTTCATTTATATGTGGAATCTAAAGAACAATATAAAGAGAGCCCATTTTAAACTGCGTTCATATTGCCCTCAAGTGCGACAGGAGTGTGTTTGGTAGGTGGGCAATCATCCAGCAAAGTGCAAACTGACACAGTAAGAAATGGGCCTTGTATTTATCATATAAATGTCTGCCAACACTCTTGGAGGCAACATTTAAAAATAATAAGGGCAATAGCGACATTTTTTTAAATCTTATCAACCAAACTTATGCTTTTTATCTGTTATACCATGTCTTCTTTTGGGTTGGCTTCCTATTGTAAATTTCCACTGATGGTAGAGATTCACCATTCAAGTTTCCCATTAGTTTTCAGCCCACCTGCTCCTTAAGGTCACCTTATCTAATTCCTCGTGTGTATCCTAATTTTCTTGATGTTTCACCTACTCTAGACCATAATAATATTTCACAAGATATCTACAATTAGGAACCATGAAACATATTTAGACCTAAAAGTGTTAGTGTCTATGTTAAAAATTAAAAATTCTTTTTACTTATTCCAGTTGAGTCATCTTTCAGTATGGAATATAATACCGGGAACATAACAGTTCAGTAAGTATCTATTTTTCATTTGTTGGGCCAATTCTGTACCTTTTGGTTCCCTTATACAAACAAGGACCTAAATTAATAAGCATAAATTTAATGTAGGAATTGTTTTGGGAACATGCTGTCATGTACTCAAGGGCTGAATCAAGGAGCTAGTGTTTCACTGATTTCATTTCCCAGAAAATTATTTTCTTTCTTTAGAAAATCAAGCAATAACCAAAAAGCAAAGCCTGCTGTTTTATGTTTTTCATATTTTGAATAGAAAATGCAGGTACCTTCATGTTTATGTATATTATGCTCAAGTTCTTAATGTTCCACCATTTTATGATTAGGTTGTTTACTGAACAATTTGGCTTTTAATGATTCTAGGAATTATTAGAGGGCAAAGTTGAAAACATTTTTGGAATTACTGAGAGGGACACATATTTCTAATTTACAAAAAAAAGTTAACAAATATTTAATTGCACTAAATAAAATCAAGACAAATAAGTACACAGAAGTATCTGCCAGTTCTTATATTTAAGGAACACAGAGTTTTGTTGGTATCATAAAAGACTCAAGGGGAAAACAATACAAAAATGATCACCAAGCACACTATGATAAATTTTCAACCAGAAAACAAGAAAATAGCCTAGATTTGGAGAAGGACTCTTAGTCAAATTTAGTGAAAGAGACATTTCTTTCTTATCAATCAGGCCTGATATATTATAATCCTCTATCTTAAAAAAATCTTAACTTACCCAGAAGCGCAATTGATTTAGCAGTATCTTCAGCATATGTTATTTCATCTGATCCTTTCTTTTTCAAGAATGGCAAGCTTCAATAAGAATAAAGAATGTACAAGTTATGTTTCATAAAGTCCTTAACTGAAGCATCACTGGGAAAGCAGGGAAAATTTTCTTTTCTAAAGAATAAAATGAGAATAATATTCTATTCTTTAGCCCTGGGGAATTGATGACTATCAAAAACATTTTTTGTGTGTTTCTAACTAACTGAACAATAATAAATAAAATAAAGTAGACTTATAAAAGTGAAGAGAGGTGGACAAAGGTGAGGGTTAAGAAAGCCATCTTGCAATACTGCATCAAAAAAAAAACAAACCCTTAAAAATCCTCTTTCTCTTTGGAGGCAAAATAATAAGTGATTATAGGTGTACTTCCATCAAAATTAGGATAATCTGATACAAATCACAGATCCGGGCTTACCTGTGACTTAAAAGCTGTTCAAGGGCTTTTTCGGAAGTTTCTGAAACTAGTTAATAGATCAATGGTCTATTTGTTCTTAAATGGCAATGACCTTTCCCTTATTAACTGGATCAGTTACTGTCCACAAAATAACAGATATATTTTGTGAGACACTAAGAAATTAAAGTTAAAAAATATTAATTATATTAGGATTACATTTCACAATTACTATAATCAAAGTTATTTGAAAAATATTTATTTAGAAATTATAAAAGATAAGGCAGTAGAACCTAGGTCATTTGTCTAAATGTCAAAGGAGATATAAAAGTTCTTAAACACAAAGGAAAAACTACGTTGGCACTTTATGAATTTAAAATTTGAAGCTCCTATACTATTTGTTTAAAATATAATACATATATTATATCTTATATGTACTATATATAGGAGTATTAAGTAATACTTTTCAAGAAAAATTAACCAAGTAGTTGAAAAACAGCATTTAGAAATATCACATGTGGAGATTTATATATATATGCACCAATTGGAATTGAAAGATATTTCAAGGGCAAACTATGAAAAGGAAAATTTTATAAATGCCACAGAAGTTTCTTTCAAGTGTTGGTCAAAATTTTTCATTTGCAACAAATAACATATTAAACTCTAAAAATTAGTTATACTCATCCTTCAAACTTTTTCCTTTGCTACCAAAGGAAACAACCTAAAAGTTAAAGCATCAGAAGAGTTTTCCACCAAAAAGTGTATGAAAAAAGATAAGCATTATAGTTCTTTTTTAAAAAAAAAATATTTTTATTGATTTCAGAGAGGAAGGGAGAGGGAGAGAGATAGAAACTTCAATGATGAGAGGGAATCATTGATCGGCTGCTTCCTGCACGCCCCCTACTGGGGACAGAGCCTGCAACCCAGGCATGTGCCCTTGACTGGAATCAAACCCGGGACTCTTCAGGCCGCAGGCCGATGCTCTATCCACTGAGCCAAACCAGCTAGGGCCAGCATTATAGTTCTGATGCAATAAGAAAAGCATACTACTCATAGGCCAAAACAGAAAGGCTGTATTTTATTTTCAATGTTTTTATCTCCCAAAAATATCTTGAAAAGTGAATCAAGTGAGGATGAGGTGTGGAGAAATGCAGGACAATAGCAGAAATTAGCAAAGTAGGGGGGAAAATAAAAGAATAAGAACAATTATGAAATATGAAGGAAAGTAAAGAGTGTAAATAAAAAGATTTATCATATTACATAATGAAACACTTAGTCATAGCTCTCATAGAGAACAAGTCCTTGATGGAGCTCTGTAGGGGCACTGATGTTGAAAGTCATCCTTATGAACCTGGTTTTCTAGGACTTGCACAGCTTCAAAATTTGAAAACATTTTATATATATGATTTCACATCAATATCATAATTGTCAATTTACATTAAAGTTCCTTGAAAGCACCAGAGTGATTCTTTAGGTCTTTATTTTTCATGGTCTCTATTAAAAAGGAAGGCATGACAAAGGCATTCAATAAATTATTTTTGATTATTTTGTTCAGATATCAAAAAAGTAAATGTAATTATAAAAATTTAAATATTATTGCTGCTAAATCTAAAAATGTGAGTTAAAACCTACTAGGTATACAGTCTCACTAATATCATATTTGCATATTAAAAGAAACACAGTATTTAAAAAGCTAAATTGGTAGGAAAGTTTGAAAGGTTAAATTGCCAGGAAGGTTTGTTTCTACTTTAAGAAATCTCCTCTACTATATTTTATTGAAAACTAAAAACAGATATTTTAATGTGTATCTTGATTAGCCAATATGTGGCAGAAAGGAAGCAGAAAATATCCCTAGTTCCCCGAAATGGTTGGAGAAACAACAGCACAGAGGATTGCGCAGATTAATTTTATAATTCTGACCTCTAATTACATTAAAAACATATATCAAAAATAATTGTTGACATTTTATTCTTTATTCAAATTTGGAAAATCAATTAAACATGAATCAGAACCTAATACATCTTTGAGAGTCAAATTTTCTAAAGAGAGAAGAAAACTAGACTAAAACTATTAAGCACTGTCCATAAAGTGTCTCAAGGATTCTCTAAAGATATTACAATTTGTTGGTTTCATCTCAGATTTATCATTACTGTGAGAGCAAGTTATTATGAAAATTTTTTTAAATATATTTGCAGTTTAATCTCTTGTGGCAAGCGATCTCAGACTACAATAAAATTGACTACCTTTGAAATACCAACTGCTGGTAAGTGATCAAGTGAAGTTTTCTGAGTTATGCATCACTATGCTAACATAATGCATAATATTTTTTATAATGCAAAATAAAACATAATAAAATGCTGCACGCTAATATAAAGTAAAGTTAAAGGAAAACAACTTACCCACATAATTTTATGATATTATAGGCAGGTTCTAGAAAAGGAGGCTGGTTTTCAATTTTTCCTGCACACAGATTCAGAATTTTAAATATCTGTGCCAAATCCCTTAGGGGCTTTAGTATTTTTAGTTAAGAAATAAAATTAAGATTCATATATTTATATTTATGAACATATTCTTTATAACACTTGTGTCAAGAAAATCTATAGAATTCCTATAATGTTAAATATGGTTGACATTTAAAAAAATATATGTTTTTTTGATATTTTTCTTTTTTTAGAGAGATGAAGAGAGAGGGATAGAGAGATAGAAACATCAATGAGAGAGAAACATCTTTGATTGGCTGCCTCCTGCATGCCCCCAACGGGGGATCAAGCTCCCAACCCGAGCATGTGCCCTAACTGGGAATCGAACCATGATCTCTTGGTTCCTAGGTCAATGCTCAGCCACTCAGCAACACTGGCTGGGCGACACTATTTTAATTATACTAACTTGAAGGGTTAAAGAGGAAAACTTAGAACCATATTTTTAAGGAAATATTATTTAAGTTTTGTCTCAGTGACCCTTTACTCAAAATATTTTTTCTCCTCTCATGACACCTTTAGAATTTGATTACCACCTACTACCCTACGGATTTAGTTGAAACAAATTAACTTAATGGCTTAATCATATTTAAAATCATGAAGGCATCTCCACCCACTCACAGTAAACATTAATTGCTCCAGAATAAGAAACACAAACCTATCTTACTTTTCTGCATCACTTTATTAATATTATTGAGATGCATTCTCTTGTTTTAAGATTTAAATTGGTTGAGATCTTATTTCATTTAAAACTAGTATGAAAGCAAAATGTACCACCTATAGATCTTCAGGTAAAAGCACCTTTTATATTACCCCAACTGGTACATAAACAAATCTCATAGATTTTGTAGCAAGATGACTACAGAAAGTGAGAGTTTCCTGTGGCAAAATTATTATATTATGCAAAGATTAAAACAACAACAGCTACCCAACAACAAATTAGTTCTTAAGCAGGAGTTTTGAGACACAGGAGTTTCCACATATTCTGATCAGGGTGGTATATTTAGTGAGGATACTATCTTATGTTTATGTAATATTTTGCAGATTATCAAGCACTTGCATGTTTTCTCATCTAGTCTTCCTAACAACTTTCATGAGGTGCTATTATGCCTATAATATGATAAGCTTATTAACAGTAGAAGTACTCAAGTAAATTGGTAGAAATAAGATTACGTGGCCCTCCTAACCTTATCCACTGTCTCTTTGTGTCTTTAGAACTGCCATTATCTACGCCAAATTAACTGCATTGTACTGTTTTCAATTATACATTTCATTTTCTGATAAATGAAAAATATAATTTTGTAAAAAAAACCAAAATGTTAGCTATTTTCTGTGTAGACAGAATGGCCTGTCCAAATGCCCAGAACTTGTGAAGTTACCTTACGTGGCAAAGGGACTTTTCAGTGATTAAGTTAAAAATCTTGAGATGAGAAAGTTACCCTAGATCCGTGGTCAGCAAACTGCGGCTCTCGAGCCACATGCGGCTTTCTGGCCCCTTGAATGTGGCTCTTCCACAAAATACCACGTGCGGGCGCGCACGTACAGTGCAGTTGAAACTTCGTGGCCCATGCGCAGAGGTTGGTTTTCGGCCTGGGCAAGTCTATTTTGAAGAAATACTGTTGATATTTGGCTCTGTTGACTAATGAGTTTGCCGACCACTGCCCTAGATTATCCAGATAGACCAATGTAATCACAGGGTCCTTATAAGGGAAAGAGAGAGGCAGCGGAGTACCAGAGAAGGAAATGCCATGACAGAAGCAGAGGCGAGAGTGATGATACTTTGAGGAAGGGGCCAGTGGCTGAGGAATGCAGGCCACCTCTAGAAGCCGGAGAGGCAAGGAAATGAGTTGTCCTCAGAGCCTTCAAAAGGAACACCTTCCCTTTAGCTCAGTGAAGCAGATTTTGGATTTCTGACCTCCAGAAGTATAAGACAAAAATTTTATGTTGTTTTAAGGTACTCTGTGGTAACTTACAGTAGCAATAGGAAATGAATACATTTTCTAATTAAAATTCTCCCATTTCGGGATAAATAAAATAAGCATCCATATATAAGTAAAGGATACAAATCCATTCTGATAATACTGCACCAATGTCTTGACAGATTTAAGTTGTTTTTCTTCTAAATCATCCTAAAACAAATGATCTGTTTTAGTTCTTTTATGCTATTAAAACTGGTATGATATAATTTTTTTATTAATATAAAAAGAAAGTAGACATTAAAATTATCAAGAAATTGTCCATTAAAATTATAATTCAATTACTGTACTATAATATAAGGATGATAAAATGTTTTCTGAAACATGAAGGTAAAAATAAGATTAGGAAATTTGATTAGGAAATTGAAAATTAAAACTAGATTACTACAAGAGCAGTAATTGTTTCCAGAAATAATAGTAACAACATTGGAAGCATGTTGAGCATTTTTCTGTGCCAGGGACCATTTAGGAATCATACATACATGCCAATCTTCAAATCAACCCCATTAGGAAAATACTGTTATTATTCCTCTTTTCCAGAATAAAAACCTCAAACTGAAACATTAAGCAATTTGTCCAAAATCAGACAGATAGTAAGTGGTGGTGTTAGGAGTCAAATTTGGCAACTTGACTCCAGAAATTGTAATCTAAAATATTCCCAGTGTACTGGTACAAACCAAATAGCTTCAGCCAATTAAAACGAAACAAAACAAAACCCTATACAGTGATATCTTTTCATGACTGAATCACTTCTATCCTTTTCATCTTTAAATTGTTTGTAAGAGGCTGTGGCATTTTTTATACCGCCCCCCCGTTTTTTTTTGTCTATACTTAATAACAACTAGTAGGAGCTATATGTAGTTGAATTTTCTCCTTATAAAAATGCACATATATTTACAATTAAAAATAACTTTCACAACAAACATAGCCAGCAAAAGATAAATTCTTATGGAGTCATTATTTTTATTGTATTTTTTCTTTGATATAAAATGCAGAGACTAAAAAAATGTTAAAACAATGACTAAATTTTGGTGTCTATTAATCACAGGACATTGTTTTGTTTTGATTGGCTCTACCACTGTCACTTTCCACTTCCTAAAAGCATGCAATCTTCATCTTGTAGTAATTTCATAGTATGTGCTGGCTTTTAGGCAGTCAGTCAGTTCTTGGGTAATGTCAGGAGAGTGAGGTGTGTGAGCATATATGCATATGTATTTATTATCCTTTTTCCCAATGCTGAGCTCTCAATTTTGAGTTTTATCTAAAATAATTTTATTTCCATTACATTCTATATAATATTTCTCTCAAACTAAAATACCTATGAGTATTATGAATATGTATCTCTAACCTGATTTCAAATCAGAAAAAATTCAGTAGTACATCATGATACACTTTTTTCTGTCCTTGCTCCCCACATCATACTTGGTAACAAGCAAATACAGAGGCTAGATGAGTCTTTTTTCTACTCCTATGATTCCTTCTGTTTATATTTGCCATGGATTTGTCCATTCCACAAAACCAAATGTAGTCTCCTCCTCCATCTTCCTTACCAGGTTAACTATATTCATACTAAATTTAAACAGTCCTTGAATATTTGAAATGGTTTCAAGAGGAAAGAAATGAGATTTATGTTGGGGGGAATAAATGTTACCTTTCAGGGGAATCACAGTTTATAAATGATATAGCAGAAACATTTTCTCTCAAAGCTTACTTGAGCAGTCTCTTCAAGGAGTTTGATGATACTGTTTAGGTCCATAGGCTTTAAAGCACCCTAAAAAACATACAACACTTAGTATTCTATGAAAATCGAGAAGTTACATCAAACATAGTATTTTCACGATATTATTTATCCCTTGGCAACTTAAAAATATCCTATGACAAAGAGACAGTGAGCGAAGAATAAATAGCAGATGAGACCTTTTAGGAGTAAAAATAAATCTTGGAGTTAAAAAAACACAAACCTCTTAAATTCTAGTATCATCTTATAATATTAATGTCTAAGTTTCACTGGTTCCAAGAGGCCCAAAAGAGCATCTGGAATAATAGCACTCCCATGCTTTGCTTCATCATATATATTACACATCTCATTACAACCCACTGAGTTTGCCTACGCAGATACACACAAGACTAACTTCTAACCTAGAGGTAGAGATCGCCTTTCTGAGCTAGGTGTTCCCTCTCTCGGTGGTCCCAGCATTCTCACTGTCATCCACATTGGAAAACAGAAACCTCCAAGTTCTACAGCTTTTACATCTTTAATATTTCTTGAGCCCATTTCCTCTTACTGATTTATTTGGTTCTCATCTCTCACTCAATTACTTTCTTGATGTTCTCCCTGCCTCCATCTACTCTTGTATTTTCAACATCATCCTCCACTCTATGGCAAAAATAATAAAACTCAAATCTGAACACAACCAGTCTGAATCATTCAGTGACTCTCCATTAACACCCCTGACTCTACAGGTTTATCCCCCACCACGCCCTGCCCCAAAGTTCACTTGAGGGCAAAGACTTGTTTTCTGGCAACCCCAGCACCAAACACTGGGCCTCGAGTAGCAAGTACATTGTAGGTAAGTGGGGAAGGAACCAGGAGGTGCTCTGATCCAGAGTGTAAGTATTTGTGATAATACAGAAGTCCCCAAGTTCTAAATACAGTTTTGGCCATATTTAACTTGGGGATTAATGCTTCCTTGCTTAACATTTTCTTTTTAATTCAAATGTTATATCAAAATTGCTTACTCCTCTTACATGAGTTAAGCTATCCCAGTCTCCTTTGTTTCCTTCCTCTTATCAATCCTCCTTTCACACTTACTTCTACTTTAAAATAACCATTTGAAAAGATGATATAATAATGGTATAAAAAATATACAAAAGGGGAAAAAATCCTACTTATTCCTATCATCTAAATACAACCTATGTTATTTTCTGGTTTTAAGTATTTTCACATATTATTTTCTGTTTTTATTTACATGTATAAATGCTTTACATAATTTCACTTAGTATTAACACCATTGTACTTTTGACTTTTAAAGCTATAATGCATACATTTCCATATTTTTACAGGGTCATTATTCCTTTGCCTCTTAAGTCTAGATTTTCTTTTCCTTTCACAATTACACTCGTATATTCTGACCTTAAAAAAATGTCTTTCAAAAACAATTTTTGAACTTTAAGTCTGCAGAATAAGTATTGGAATGAATTTACTTACTTAAAATGATTTTATTTAAAAAATTAACAACCCTGAAAGGACACCCCTGGAAAGCTGCTCAATATTCTATTGAGACCTTCCCCTGGGACCTCCACCCTTAAAACCCTTAGGTCAGAGGACCCAGCACCCCCTCAGGAGCATTCCCTCCCCTTTCCCTTTCCCTGCCCCCTGTCCCCTCAGGTGTATCACCTTGACCTTCCTCACTTCTAAGCAAGAGCCCTTCCTTTGCTGCTATAACTACTTTCCTAAGCCCATTTCATCTATGGATTACTTCTACTTCTGTGATTTCACAAATAAATGTTCTCTTATAGTTTGAGTCTTGACTCTGAATTCTTTCCTAGCCAGAACTCAAGTACCCAGGTTGCTGAACCCGGGTCCAATCTAACCCCACTGGTCTGATCTAACACCTGGTGCTGTTCTCACACCACCACCAACAGGGTAAGATTTAAATTCACAAAGAGAGAAGGGAACTCGTTAAATAAATATTACATATCACCTCCTGTGTACCTGGTTTTGTGCTGGCTATTGCTGGTGCATATTGGAGGAAATGGGGAACACTACAGAAAACGCCCAACAGACAAGGTTTCTGTCCTCGGGAAGTAGCACAAAGCCAAGCAAATGTTACAGAAAAAGCACAGTTATGCACTGGAAACCCCTAAAAATAGGACAGAGAAGTCGAGCTGAGGAACTTTAAGAAAGGCAAAGACCTTAAACATCATTTAGTTCAGCGGTTCTAAGGCTAAACTCACTTGAGGGAGCATTTTAAGAGCCCCCGGCTCCACACTGGGGATGCTGTAGAATAGATCTGAGGTAGGGCACATTTTTACAGTACAATGTCTGTTTTGTTTTTAAAGCTCCTGAGATGGTTGTGATGGTCCCTCAGGTTTGGGGAAATACTCATCTAGTACTGGCTCACATTTAGTGACAAGAAGAAAATTCTGAGCTGTTCTAAATTAATTACAGCAGGCAGAAGGGTGGGAGAAAGAGACAGAGAGGTTAATCAGTTAACAACTGCAGGGCAAAACCAACAGAAAACTGCTTACGTTCCTGAGCTTACACTGAAACCCTGAATTAACTCCCAGGTAGCTATTTCCATGATCATCTAAAGAGAACAGCCAGGCACCACTGACCACCAGGAGCCTCTGCTTCTTGCTTACACATGAACTTTCCAGGCTGTTGCCCCCAAGCAATCCAAAGGAACAAACACTTCTCCCTACGGACTATGTATGATCCCAGGACTAGCCTCATTTCACGCTCCCCCACCCCCTTTACCTCTAGCCCATGTAAATTGTTTCCAAACAACTTGTATCTTCCTTCCCCTACGTGATGTGTAAAAGAGCCCGCCAACCTCAGGACCACAGACGTGTTGTCTCCTCCATCTAGCCCTACTGCCGCTTCTGGTTCAGACTTCATGCCCAATGACCTGTGGCTTCTCTGGCTAGCATATGGCTCAATAAACCCTTTCTTTCGGAAAGGCTTCAGCCATGAAAGTTTTGTTTAACACTAGCAAAGGGAATAGGCCTAAAGAGGTGAAGAGATTTGATCAATGTAATTATATTAGACTAGAGGCCCGGTGAACAAAAATTTGTGCACTGGGGGAGGGGGGGGCCCTCAACCTGGCCTGTGCCCTCCAGCAGTCTAGAACCCCTCGGGGGATGACCACCTGCTGGTTTAGGCCCGTTCCCTGGGGGATTGGGCCTAAGCTGGCAGTCAAACATCCCTCTGGCAGCCCGGGAGCCCTCGGGGGATATCCACTTGCCAGCGGGGAGCAGGCCTAAGCTGTAGTCGGACATCCTTAGCACTGCTGAGAAGGCGGGAGAGGCTCCCACCAACACCGCTGTACTGGCAGCCGTCAGCCTGGCTTGTGGCTGATCAGAGCTCCCCCTGTGGGAGCACACTGACCACCAGGGGGAAGCTCCTGCATTTAGCATCTGCCCCCTGGTGGTCAGTGTGTGTCATAGTGACCAGTCATTCCCAGTCATTCTGCTGTTAGGGTCAATTTGCATATTACCCTTTTATTATATAGGAGTGCCTGGCCAGCCTGGGTGAGGTGCTGATGGCTGTTTGCAGGCTGGCCATAGCCCCTTCATGATGGGGGTCCCCCCTGGGGTGCCTGGCCAGCCTGGGTGAGGAGCTGAGGGCCGTTTTCAGGCTGGCCACACTCCCTTCAGGGTGGGGGAGTCCTGCTGGGGTGCCTGGCCAGCCTGGGTGAGTGGCTGATGGCTGTTTGCAGGCTGGCCATAGCCCCTTCAGGGTGGGGGTTCCGCTGGGGTGCCTGGCCAGTCTGGGTGAGGGGCTGATGGCTGTTTGCAGGCTGGCTACAGCTCCTTCAGGGTGGGGGGTCCTGCTGGGGTGCCTGGCCAGCCTGGGTGAGGGGCTGAGGGCCATTTTCAGGCTGGCTAAGCCCCCCAGCGGGGACCCTCACCCCATGAGGGTGTTGCCAGCCTGGGTGAGGGGCTGATGGCTATTTGCAGGCTGGCCACAACCCCCAGCCACCCAAGCTCCCAGTGGAGGCTGACTGGAAGCAGGTATCTGGGATTTGTTTATCTTCTATAATTGAAACTTTGTTGCCATAAGTGAAGGCCACTTCTGGCTCATGGCAGGCGGAAAGGTTGGCTTCCTCCATCGCCCGGGCAACCAAGCCTCCTGCTTGCTCAGCTCCGTGGCTGCCGGCCGCCATCTTGGTTGGGTTAATTTGCATGTAGTCGCTCTGATTGGCTGGTGGGCGTGGCTTAGGGCATAGCAAAGGTATGGTCAATTAGCATCTTTGTCTTTTATTAGTGTAGATGAAGTAAGCAATAAGGAGATACGGTTGAATCCGGAAAGAAAGAGAGGTGGGCCCTGACTGTTGTGGCTGTTAGTTGAGCAATGTCCCATAGACTGAAGGGTCCTGGATTCTATAACCTGTCAGGGCACATGCCCAAGTTGTAGGTTCGGTTGCCATCAATGCTTCTCTCTCACATTGATGTTTCTCCGTCTCTCCCTCCCCCTTCCTCTCTTTCTCAAATCAATAGACACATTTTTTTTTTTTTTTAAGAGAGAGGGATGGGACTCAGAGGGAGGAAGGAAGAAGATAAAGTGATAAAGTGGTGTTTATGGAAAATAGACTGGGGAAAGGAGGAGCAAGCCAAAGGGCTGGCGAGAAGGATGACACATTAATAGGCCTGACTTAGGCACTGTGGTGACAAGGAAGGGAGCAAGTAGTTCTTTTAAAGCCCAATGTGGTGCCCCTTGTTTTTTACCAAATCATCTGACCTGCTGGTGGAGGGTTGAAATTTTGTTTTGTTGTTGTAATTGTTTATTTTGTTTTATAATCTGGATACATATGAAACTATCTCCCACAGCTCTCCGAGTTCACTGCTGTGAAACTCTGCAGCACAGCTCATATCATACTGCAGTTATAGCACACGAAGCATAGCTGCTCCAAGTGGGAAATGGGGTTCTCTATTAGTCACAATCGCAGTTACCAGAAGGGGGAGCTGGCCCTGAGTGGGTCTGCCTAGGGTGGGCTGGGAGTGTGTGGGTTCTTGACTTCGTGCAGGAAAGATTTCACAGCACAAGTCCAGGTGATTTTGAGAGTAGGTTTATTAAAGCCGGGAACAGTGAAACAAGGAAGAACCAAGGGTAGAAGAAGCAGCAGGAGAGAGTCTAGGCAGGGCTGCTTTGGCTCTCTAAAAACGTTATAGGAAAGAGATGAGCCACCGTGGGTGGGACGGCCCTGGCTCACTGGGAAGTCAGAGAAAAGGGGGCCTTGGAGACAGGTTCAGTGGGTGAGCCCTGACAAGCTGCCACTGCCCATTGCTCCCCTGGTTGCTAGTCTCATGGGATCCCTTATTGTTTAGGAGATGCAGGCCTGTGGGGGAGGGGAAAGGCAGGTGTGCTCCTGGGAAGGAGAGTGCGCACTTTGTTTTGAGGGTTTTTGAAGGCTGGCAGTTTAGAGGCGGTCTTAGGGGAGCTCTCCATAGAATACTCATCAGCTTTTCCAGGTGTGCCCTTTCTACTGATTGGTCAGCACCAGGGCAGGGCAGGGGGTCTTTAGTTATCACCTGGTTTTGCTGCTCTTCTGAGCTTGGAGCTGAAATGCAAGTGAGGCCTACATATTATCTCTAGGGAGGAAAGGTCAGGGGGTCCACACTGAATAACCAGCGATATGCAGGGGAGGAAAGGCCGTGGGGGCGAGGTCCAGCGCTAGTGTTGCCCATTGCTAAGCATACTAGGCACGCGGGGCTTTCCGCCTGGTGACTTGCATCTGGCTGTAAACTGCTCAGCCAGTTTGTTCAGCTGTCTCAGTTTCTGAAATCCTCCTTGCCGAGGAACTTTCTTAGCTCCTTACTCTCCTGCCTCAGCGTCACCTGAAATCCTGTTGGAAAAGCAGACACCAGAGGCTCTACTCCAGATCTGCAGAATCAGAATCTGCATTTTAGTAAGACCCCCAGATGCTCCAAATGTACATTAGAATTTGAGAAGCACTGCTCTAACGGGTTTCTGATTTTTTAGAATGAGAGGAACAGTATTAAAATACTAAATAGGAAATAAAGAGCACACAACTTGTGATTTCAAGTGTAGGATGGAGCTGGCTTAATGAACTAAGGTAGGATCCACACTCTCATTTTTAGCTGCCAGGGTACACTGTCTCTCAAGCATAGGCAGAGGAGGAAGTTGCAAATGTGGAATGGTTTGAAAATATCTAGAGTTCCAAGAGTTTTTTCCTCTACTGGCTTGAGGCAGAGGTCTAAAACGTTAATTTGATGAACAAGAATAGATCGATCTAGAGACAAATGGTAGGGGAGAGGGGGTTAGAGAGCAACCAAAGGACTTATGTGCATGCATATTAGCATAACCAATGGACACAGACACTGGGGCCGTGAGGGCCTGCTAGAGCTGGGAAGGGATGGGGGAGGGGGTCAACTGGGGAAAAAGGAGACATAAGTAAAACTTTACACAATAAAAAACAAAATAAAAAGTTATCTTTTCTTTTCTTTTTAATTGACACAGGGGCCACTTATTCTGCCCTCCTGAATTCGCTGGGACCCTTATCCCCTCTCAGTCTCTATTATGAGGGTTGAAAGACTATTCTCGCAGCCATTAGCCACCTTACCTCTACCCTGCATCTTGCTAGACACCCCCTTTACCCAACCTAAAAAGTTATCATTCTAATGATGGCAAAGAGCACTAGGCCCCGCTCTGAGTAAAGAAACTGAGTAACTTGCACTTAACTTCTCATGGCCTGAGGGTTCTCATTTGTAAAAGCAATCACAAACAAAATCGGAGTGATCATTTCTCCCAGCTCTGTAAGTTTTTATTCTATTTCATTTCTTTTGGTAGATACTTTTTCTTCAGTACTTTATAAAACATTAGTACTCCTGAAGTAGTTGTTGTTAAACAAACAAACAAACAAACAGACAAACAAACAAAAGAACCTTGGAGGCTGAAAGCTTTTCTAAAAGAAAGATTTACTGGGCCGAAAAAGGACCAGGTCCTGGGGAGAAAAACTGGGGACAATGAAACAAGGAAGGGCCAAGGATAGAAGGGCAACAGTGCTAGGGAGAAAAGACAAACATGTCCACCATCATGGACTTGATGGGCACTTTTATACTTAATGTTTGGGGAAGAAAGATATAAGTTGTTTTGAAAGAATTTACATTGGCTACAGATGGGGAGGCGGGAGGTGAAGCAGAGGCAGTTCTATGACAGGTACACAGTCTATAAGTAGGAAATACTACATTTGACAACAGTAAGAGCAGTCTTGAAAGTTCATGCATATGTGGCATATGAGGGTCTAGTAGTCTGCTAAATAGATGCTTTCAGGAATGTGAGCAGTCTGTTGTTAGTTAGCCCACAGCTGGCCAACTGGTTAACTACTCCGGTCTTTTTCTCTCACTGATGTAATTTAACGTAGCGCATCTCAGAATTTTTCTCTTGACATTACTAACAAGGTAGGAACTTAAATTAATACAAATTGATTTCTTTTTGGAAGAGAATCCTGGGCCCTGGAAGAAGAGTAATAAAAGGAAAAAAGGAAAAGAAAACGGGGAAGGAAGAAAATGTGCACACATATACACAGGTATACTTGTTTTGCTTTACTTGATATGTTGTGGACTGTTTTGGCAATGGCCTATTAAAAGTATTTCCTCTTTTTTCTTTTTCTTTTTAACCCATGCTTGCCTGTCTCCTATACCCTGGTCTTCCACCTGCTTTTACACCAGGTAAAGAAAGAATGAATGAGAACTGTAAGATATAAAATTCACCCGCTTCCCAGTTTTGCCCGGTGCCTGGGAGGACAGTGGTAGTGTTGAGCCTCCTTGAAGCCTTGGGAGTGGAAGGCTGCTATTCCTCAACAGTTCTTCTTTCCATGGCCCACAAAAAAGTGGCTGAAACACTTCCACAAAACTGACTAGGTAAATTCCCCGTTCCTCCTCATGCAAAAATGCTGTTGCCCTGCAGATTGCTGTGTAAATGTCTGGCCATCCTCAGAGAGTTCAACCCTAGTCCCACAGCAGAAGAGGTCCCCAGTCAACTGGCTACTCCCAAGGAACTCTCCCAGGCTCAGGCTGTGGACACAGGAGACAAGGCTCCTTACGCAGCCCGAGACTTGTAAAGTCTCAACAGTGATTCCCACAGTGGCCCCATGTCATTAGTGTGAGGAGGCAGGGCAGGATTCCTCCATGGAATTCAGGTTTTAGGGCTTGGTCATGGCTCTCTGGGGAGGAGCAATGGAAGCCTAGCATGAAACAAACGACTTGGAATTTCTAAATACCCCCACCACAATGGAGACCCAAGGGAGCATTTGGAGTGAAATTTCTCAACAGATCAGCTTGAAAGAATTAATTTTTATAACAAGTAAATTCATAACCAAATATATGCACAATAAATTAAATCAGTTACAAGTGACATATGATTTCACTCACATGTAGAATCTAATGAGCAAGATAAACTAACAAACAATAGAAATAGACTCATACTGGTGGGGGGGTAAGGGCTGGGAAGAGGGGGGATGGGGAAATGGGAGATATCTGTAATATCAACAATAAAAAAATATATTTTAAAAAGAAATAGACTCATAGATACAGAGAACAGACTGATAGCTGTTAGAGGGGAAGGGGGTTGGAGGCTGGGTGAAAAGGTGAAGGGATTAGGCAAAAACAAACAAACAACTCATAGATACAGACAACTGTATGGTGATTACCAGAGGGAAAGGGGAGTGGGGGGAGGTAGAATAGGGTAAAGTGGGGGGAAATGGTGATAGAAAGAGACTTGACTTGGGGTGGTGAACATACAATACAATATACAGATGATATATTATAGAATTGTACACCTGAAACCTATATAATTTTATTAACTAATGTCACCCCAATGAATTCAATAAAAAAATCAATGAAATAAAGAGAAAAACAAAAGAAAAATCAATTCTATTCTCTGCCAATCCTCTCTGACCCACCCCATAATCAGCTTCAAATTTCACATAAAACGATGCTTCATTTCTAATTTTAACACCAGTTTCCTCTTCTCCCTGTGTACGTTTTAGTAGCAGCAATTTAATTTTTTTCATCATCATTTATCCCTCTATGCCCTCTTCCACCTCCACCCCCGTCCCCCCGCCGCAGTCACCACACAGTTGTCCATGTCCATGAGTTCTCTCTTTTTCTTTTTCACTCAATTTCCTGACAACCGCAGCCCCCCGCCCCCCCCCCCCCCCCCCCCCCCCCGTAGCAGCAAATTTAAAGACTGGAGAAAGTTATACGCCTCTATCCAGAACATCACTACATAAAAGGGATCTACATACACAAGTACAGTGCAAACAAGTGCTCAAATTCATGTCTTTGCTAAGAATGTTTCCTTCCCCCAGGCCCTTCGTAGTCACACTTTTGCAGGCACAGCGGCAAAGCCTACCCTACTCAGTTGGGTGGGACGCTCGCTCGCGAGGACCTGGTGGCCCAAGTTGCCAGGCGGGTTGGTAGACCCGCTCGCCAGCTGCGCAGTTCTCGGAGGGGTCAGCTAATAGATGCCCGGAAGTTGACAGGAACCTCGGTCCCGCGGAATACCCTCGTGTCCACTTGGGCCCCCATTCCCGTCCTTGCTGCCCCCCAACTCGTCCCCGCCTCCAGATCTCAATCTACTCCCTCCACGCCTCCCCAACTCCCCAGGCACGTACACTGGACCTTACCAGAGCGTCCTCGTCCTCCGTCACCACCCCGATCACCGGGATTTGTCGAGGGCTGCTGGACTTGCTTTTGCCGCGCGGCCCCTGGGCCTCGGCCGTCGCCGGGGCTTCGGCCGTCGCCCGGGCCTCCGTTGTTGGCGCGGCTGACTCGGCGTGGCGAGGCATGGCGGCTCTTCTGTCCTACAAGGTGCCCGCAGCGGAGGGTCTCAAAGAGGCCCTGCCGCCGGGAACGCAAGGCCACCTGAGAGCCGCCTTCCCCGCGCCGCCGCAGCCCACCCGGGGCCTTCTGCTCCCGCCTCCCAGCTGGTTGCTAAGACGCCAGCGCGTTACCAAGGGCGGGGCCAGAGACCGTAGAAGCGCCGGCTCTTACGGAAGCCCGGGGATCCAAACTACCTCAAACCCTAAGCTGCACCTTCACGTTCAGAATGGCTGGGTTGCTCTGTGCGCTGGACCTTGGCACGGAGCCGTGCAGTTTTCTGGGCGCCGTGCGTCTCAGGTTTGGTCATTTGCGCAGGGCCTTCTGAAAGCGGGGGAGAGTGGGTGGAGGGATGAGGCGTGGATGTGGGATGTGTAAGAGGTAGATGATGGACGGATAGTGTTGGAAGGGGAGCAGTTTGTCTCACCCCAGAGAAGTGACCCGTGTCACCTACATTTCCAGCCTACGACCTCTTCTGTACTTGAGTGGTTCTACAAGGCAGTTCAATAAGGCGTTTGCCACAACGTGAGAAGACTTTTTAGTCAACTCATTGAATATAGAACAAGTTAATCTCACTCTTCTTACCAGTTAAATAGAGAGGTGTGAGCAGACAGTTTTGTAAAGTGGTGGTTGGCACATAAGCGCTCAGTAAATGATCAAGATTACCGTTGCCCTTACTATTACTGTGTTATCTATTCACTGTATCCTGAGTAATAGTCCAAGAAGGGGAAAGACTTTTAAGGGAAAGCTTCTCATGATAATCATCATTATAACCTAACCACTCCGAACACCTTGGCTGTGAAAATTTAAGAATCCCTTAAATCTTTTAATCCTTTTTTTAACTTACAGAAATTCTTCAAGATTTAAATATGTTTTTATATCTTCCATAAAATTCATGGGCTAAAAAATTACACAGGATCTCCATAAAAATAAAATTCATTGCACTTCTCGGGGTTTCTCTTCTCATTTATAGAATAAGCAAGTTGATCGGTGATTTCTAATGCGCCTTAACCAGTTCAAACACTGAATGACATTTTTGGCTCCACAAATAAAGAGAACTGGGAAAACCAGATTGGGCCTGGCAGTACTTAATGTAAATCAGAGCCAACCCCCACGCTTCTTTGAAAGAGTCCTGAGTATTTCCAGTCTCTATTTTCTCACTTCAACGCATCCTTCTACTTTCCTCAGCCCAGTTCTCTGAAACTGCTCTGACTGAGGTCAGAGTCTGTAGACAATGTACTTGTCTGCAGTATTTTACACTGTTGACCACTCTCTCCCTGCGTGAAACTCCTTTGCCTGGGCTTCAGCATTCTTTTTTTCTTTTATCTTTACAGTTACCTCTTGGTACTTTTGGAGCAGCTCTCAGACCTTACACCTAGAATTGGGCTCAACAGGTCTAAGTTTGCTATAACCCAGGGAGAGTGCAACGGGTTTGTCAAGTGTATTATTAACATGACCTTAACTGAGTTGCACATTCCGCATACACAATATCAAAAGCAGATTGAAACCACTCGGATAAACACAATGGATTACCTGAGACCAAGATGGTGGTGGAGAACTGACCTCTGGATGCAGCTTATCCTGTGTGCTCATTCTGGTGGAAAGATGAATAGGGGGATTGCAAAGGAAAATTTCCCACAGAAAGCAGAGCTTGCCTAGGAGATAATCAAACTACTGCTGTGTTTCAGCACAATAAGCTGAAGTTGACACTGTCCTAGAAACCTGCATGACCCTGGCAAATTAGACTCTCCTCACTGGACTTAACTGAAGACACATTCCTGGTAAATGAACAGGGGATTTTATTTTATTTTATTTTAACTAATTGTGTGCAGACCTATATATTCACTAGAGGCCCAGTGCGTGAAATTCGTGCGAGGGGCTCAGCCCTCGTAGTCCCACCCCCTGGCTCCTGCTCGTTCTGGAAGGTCATCCCGCTATCCTGTCTAATTAGCATATTAGCTTTTTTTATATAGGATTTTGTCCTAGATCCGGAAAACCAGTTTCCAATGTTTAGTTAGCGTAACTCCTATGAACTCCCCCTTTCTAGCACTTAAAAACCCTTTAGTTTTTCCTGTTTATATTAGGTAGTGGATTTAACTTTAATCATTATTCACTGATCCCTCTTAATATAGATTTTTGAAGTCTGTAAGTTAAGAGTACAGGACGCTTTTTTTTTAAATGACACTAAAACACAAAGACATAAAGGTAAAATGACCATTGAAATGGTAACTATTTCAGCAAAAAAAAAATTTAAACTAACAGTAGAGAAACTTATGAGAAATGTCTTATACATAGAGAATAAAAATGTTTAAATCTGATAACAATGCCGCAGATTTAACATCTGTTAAGTTAAAAATTGCAATTTCTTTAAAAAAGCAGCTGTAGATTTAAAGATTAATTAGAAATTTTAATATGTGGACTTACAAATTTTAACTTTTAAAGTAACAGTTAAATGTTTTTAACATAAAAACTAATATTAAGAAATATCGTTCTTCTGCTTTTTCCTGATATTTCTTTGCACATTGTCTAATGAGCAATGTCTAGTAAAATTGTAATTATTCATTAGCATGAGTTAGGAACATTTCTAATAAGTATTTTAGATTACATATGAATTTGGTAGTCTCTAAACTAATGCCAGATATTCTATATGTTCAGCAAATATTTCTTTCTGAGTCAAAGTAATTTATTTTAAACAATTTTTATAGCACATATAGAGTATAGTGTCAGTTTAGTGATGGGGAATTATGTAACCAGAAATACATATAAAGCTTGAATGTAATCTGCTTTAGTGTTTTAAAAATTTGTTCAGATTGATTGTTACAGAAACAAAGCATGAAAAAGAAGCAAAACTAATTACCTCTTTCCAACAGAATCATTAATGCAAATTTGGGAGTAATAAGTGTATGGAGCAGAAAACAAAAGTAAAAAAAAAACCAACCACTCCTGAAATCAACCATTCTAATAAAAAGTGTAGTGATCATCTAAATTGTGAATGATTTTTAAATGTTTAGTGAATAAGCTAAATAAATGTTAAAACATGAAATGAGTTTATAGAGTGGCTTTTACCTGAGCAAAGCTTCAGTTCCATGATATGGAAATATTTCTGTGAAATGAAAATGTCCTCAAGCTTTTAGAACTAAAAACTACTTACTGTGTTTACCTGGTGGGAGGTTATAGTGAAGTACCTCCAGGACATAACTGTCTTTATTGTGGAGCAGGATTAATCAGACAAGTTTTATTCCTATGACATTAATTATTCAAGTTCCATACCATGACTTGTTCTGATTCCCTGGACTCTGTATTAGTTTGCTAGGGCTGCCGGAACAAATACCACAAACTGGCTGGCTTACGCAACAGGTATTTTATTTCCTCACAGCCTGGAGGCTAGTAGTCGAAGTTCAAGGTGTCCAAGATTGGTTTCCTTCTGAAGCCTCTCTCCTTGCTTGCACGTGGCCCCATTTTGACTTTGTCATCACATGGTCTTCCCTCCATCTTAAACTGCTCTTCGCATAAGGATGCCAGTTATATTGGATTAAGGCCCACTCACATGACCTCATTTTATCTTAATTACCTCTTTAACGGCCCTATCTCCAAGTACAGGCATTCTGAGGTACTGGGAGTTAGGACTTCAATATATGAATCTTAAGGGGATACAATTCAGCCCATAACTGATTCCAACATCCTTTGGGTTATAAATGGAATTCATAGAAAGAACAGATTCAAGAGTAGAATATGCTTATTTAAGGCAATACTGGTATTCTTGCCTACAGGACACTGATATTTCTCCCAGGAGTGATAAATTACTATTTTAACAATTTATCACTGTACATTTGATCAATGTGAATCTGTCCCTGGGAGATGCACTTCCTTTCAGGGCTCCAACACATCTGAACTTTGAGCCTGCTTTGTAAAAAATCAGTATTTCTTGTTTTATTTTCCATCTGAAGAATCCACTACCAGAACTACTGTGCTATCCTAGGTTCCCTAGAGCCTGCTATAAACAAACAACAACATTCAACTGCCGCCACTTTATTGGGGGGCACTATTTCTGGGAAGCATAAGTTAGGAAAAGATGGAAGTGAGGCAGGCAGTGGAGAAGGAAGTACAAATATAGGTGTTATTGAGCTGGCCAAAGCTTTATAAGGGCAGTTAATTCCTAGGTCTTTTAGAACATTTTCCTGGAGGCATATGGATTATTGCACTTCTCAACAGCCCATCTGGGAGAAAGGAAGGAAGAAGAATTTATCCACCAGCTCCCTCTGGGGCTGCATCTCTTTGGTCAAAGTTCACCCCTCAAGTAGGGTTGCCAGACAGCAAATAAATAAATACATATTAGATAATAAATATTCCCATGCAATATTAGTAACAGAATTACAGTTAAAAGTTATTTGTTGATTTTCTGAAATTTCAATTTAACTAAGTGTCCTGTATTTTACTGGCAGTTCTACTCTCAGGACATGAACACCCGTACATTGCCAGGCAGCTTCAGAGGAAGCCTGAGTCTCTACAGACACTGTCCACAGGCACCAACGTTGATTTCTCCTCCTCAGTAGAGCAGTGTGGCAGTGTGGTGATGGTGGTGGTGAAGAGGGCAGCTCCAAGCCACTGGCCAAGAGGCAAGGTCAGAGGTGGAGGTAGTGATGGGGTGGGGTGTGGGCAGGAGGATTGCAGGCATGGCTACATGGATGTGGGTGATAAATAACAATTTTCTGTAAAGATGAATCAATATTCATTATCATATCTTGTATCTGTAGGACCATACTGTACTACTCACTGGAAATATAGTAGTGAATAAGACAGAGTTCCTGCAACCTGGGCGATTACAGAATATAGCTTGAATATTGTGTTGAGTCCTGGTTGTTGTTTTTTTTTTTTAAAAAAAACCACCTTAATGGCTCAGACAATGTGGTTGAGTGTCAACCCATGAACCAGAAGGTCACAGTTCGATTCAGTCAGGGCACATGCCCAGGTTAGGGGTTCTATCTGCAGTAGGGGTGTGCAGAAGGCAGCTGATCAATGATTCTCTCTCATCATTGATGTTTCTCTCTCTCTCTCCTTCTCCCTTCCTCTCTGAAATCAATAAAAACATATTTAAAAAAGAATAAATGCTAGTGAAAAGAAATTTTTAAGAATACCAACTCATTAAATAGATGGTTTTCTAAATTATTACTTTGGCAAAAACAAACAAACAGAATCCCCAGGATTCCAAAACTATTACGTGTATTTTTTGGATACTTCTAAAAAGAAAAAGTATTAGATATCCTCCATAAAATATTGGAATTATTATTCAGTAAGACAGAAAAATTCATTTATATACAACATTTCTTTTTTTTAAAATATATTTTATTGATTTTTCACAGAGAGGAAGGGAGAGGGATAGAGAGCCAGAAACATCAGTGAGAGAGAAACATTGATCAGCTGCCTCCTGCACGCCCCCCACTGGGGACGTGCCTGCAACCAAGGTACATGCCCTTGACCGGAATCGAACCTGGGACCCTTGAGTCCGCAGGCCGACGCTCTATCCACTGAGCCAAACCGGTTCTGGCTATATACAACATTTCAAAAAAATAAATTAAAACACATTAAATAGTACTTTTTATTTAGGTGTTTATAAGGCAGATCTATGGGAATGATATAAAAACATAGCATATAATTTGATAGCAATAATTTGGTGATTAGAGATCTTTAGCAAATATCTATTACACAGTTATAAAGAAGACTATTTTCTAAGCGGATACAAAATATTTAATCAAAGATCAAGACAAGAAGATGAGTATAATTAATTAACAATGGAAAACCGATTCTAACATGAACTGCACATTTTCCTTTAAAAACTTTTAAAGGTAAGAATTATTGCATTCTAGTTTATTCAAACAGTGTTGAACGGTATCCTGACAAAAAACTGAAGGCTGGAATGGGTTGATTTTGACTTCATATAAAGAAACCCAAGTTTACAATGGCTTAAATACTGGAAAAGGCAATCCAAGTAATGTAGTAGTCAAGATCTTTTTAGTCTCCAACGTGCCTTCCTTAGGGTGTGGCCTTGGTCCTCTTGGATTTGTCAAGGCTCCTGTTATTTCCAGAATTCCCGCAGCTGGAACACATGCTGGAAGCC
This sequence comes from Myotis yumanensis, assembly GCF_028538775.1. Taxonomy (NCBI): domain Eukaryota; kingdom Metazoa; phylum Chordata; class Mammalia; order Chiroptera; family Vespertilionidae; genus Myotis; species Myotis yumanensis. The sequence continues at coordinate 45,370,349 of NW_027223760.1, read as the reverse complement.
CCTTCCAGGAAGTCACTCATACATTCCCCGTACATCTCTCTGGACAACACATAGTCACATGGGACCACCCACTGCAAGGGCAGTGGAGGAATTTGATAGACAGCAGCTTTTAAAGAAGCAGGATAACTATGTAGTCCCCGTTCAGCTGGATATCTGAAACACTATGTAAAACCTTTAAAGAAAATGTTGAGAAAATATTTCCTAGAAGCTGGCATTATGGAAATCATACAAAAGCCCCTGCTTTGGTGATTTAACTTAGCCAGGCTAGTCACTGGGACTATCCATATAGTCTGCCCTAATTTTGAATGGCTGCATGTATGAAAATCCAATGATCTGGAAAGCAAAAATCTCAGTACACATATGTGTTAGGCTGAACTAAGCATTGTTGTGGTATCATATGGGCAGAATTTCTGAATATTAGCACTTTACAATTTTTCACATTAAAAAAATTGAAGAACTTTTCATTCCTGTAAAATTCACTGTTCAAAGGTAAGAACAGATTGTGTTTCCACTAAAATTATTACAGTTCCATTTAGAGCCGTTACATAGACTGAATATACTCCAGAAGGTGTTTTACTGACATACTGACTTATGAACAATTGAAGGTGAAGCATCTCCTTTTCTAGATGACACATCACAGATATTAATCTTAACCCTGGACCAAGGTGTATTATTTGTAATACATTGGCACTGCTCTAAGTCATGAGTTTACAAAATAATTTCAATAACATTTTAGGCTGTTTACTTATTTCAAAACAGATTTTATAGACTGACACGGGTTCAGTGTTTATATTATTCCTAAAGAAATACTTATGAATATAATTTATGGTCCTTTATTTAAAATGTCTCATTAAGAAACCTTAAAATTCACAAATAAACTTCTTTCGGAGGAACTCTCTCAACAGAATTTATTATGAAATAGTTCAATGGCAAAAGGCAATTAAAAAGAATTAATGTTTTATATTTCATAGAAGATAATACAAAAATATGGATATGATTTATTCTTTAAGCCCTTTTACACAAATAATTTTCATAATCTGACTGTATGAATGAATATACCTTATGCTACTATTATCAAATTAATTTCAAAAGTAAAATTCCTTAATCAAGTCAGGATTATGCCAATCTATTAGAAAATAATCAGGTAGTTTAACACTGGAGCTCATTAGCCAATCCCATACATAGCACAAAATAATCATCTCTGATAAATACTATAAATATAATTTATTCATACTTTAAAATATTTTAAAATTTAAATAAAAATCTCTACACATAGGCAATCTCAGCTAAATTTCTATAAATGCTTTGAAAAATATATGTTAGCATGAATATATTCTTATTTAAACATGATCTTAAAAATTACTAATAGCGGAGACATATGACATCTGCACAAAAAAAGCTAAGTAGCATGATCAGTCCAGGATTATTTTCTTCTTAGGAAAAAATTACTTGATTTTTTGCATAAGTTTAAGACTGGATATGTTTTCTACATTCTTATAATTTTTCTCAGGGGCACTTCTTGAAGTACAGATTAAAAAACAAATTCCTGTTACTTTAAAGTACCCACCACTTTCTCACATCTAGCAAGAACAGAATTCAGTCCTACTTCTGAGGCCAGAGTAAAGATTTTTTATAAAAGTGATTATGAAAAAAAGTGATGAAGAAAATAATCAGGTAGGAAATAGTAAAATAAAGCAATTAAATGTCAACTGAATAAAACAACTAAGTCAATGTTTTTGCATTTTAGAAAAGCTTTGAAATATTTAGAGTTATAATATACTACCTTTATTCTAAAACTTCAAAACTAACTTTATCGTTGTAAAGGAGAAAAGGAGATACCATTTGAAACAAGTTACATCTTATATATATATTTTTTTATAAACTGTTTTTTCATATTTCCAAAGTCCCCATTTATCTCTAAGAGTGATCATTTTATTTATAATACATTGGCTACTCAATATATATGTGCAACAATATACTTCCATAGTCATCTAACTTTTAAGAATATTTAATTGTATTTTCACATGAAATGGTGAACGTATGGTCTTAAGACAGTGAAACTTAAGGAACAAGAAAGTATTGAAAATATGCTAATTTCACTAGTCCACTACAATAGTTTATGAGTGTTTACCTTTAAAAGTTATCACCCAATTGAATTCCTACTAAGAACTAACAAGTAAGTAATTATCAAGAGGGGAATACTATAATTGAAATAGAGAAAATGGGGAGCTCAATTAAAAAGTAAAAGACATTAAACTTCACCAAGAAGAGAACATCAGAGAATCATGAGTGATTTACCAAACTGGCATAATGCATAGTAGGGAAAGAGCCATTGGTGGGAAAGGCAGCCTCCACTAAGTAAATGCCCTTTTATTTTTGGCAGCTGGATTCAGTAGTCCTCACAGGGTAAGTTTAGAAATTTTATAATTCCAGAGAAGTGCATATAATTGTATCTTGTCTGCAATTTTTTATTTTAATAAGAGAGAGCATATGGGGGAAAATGTAGGGCATTCTAACCAAAGTTTGAATAAAATGACATTTTAATGTGTAATGTCAGCTCTGAAAATTTTTATGAATAATTTGTATGATTATATATCTGCAGAGTAGATTTATAATTGACCACATCCCCTAATATCCTTCAAGCTTGCAAACTGCTCCCCAGTGAATGGTTGAGCAGGCAGGAGGACTTCTCAAGAAGAGAAAAGGAAATGACCAACCTACAGGGACTTTTTAAGATTCTGTAGGACCTCAGCCATTTATTAAAATTGCCATGATCCTATCTCTGCTGGAGTCCCTCACGGTATTGGGAGGCATACGGACTGCCATGGGTCTCCTGGGTCACGTCCCAGGCAAGATCCTCCCTCAAGGTAAGAACTGTGGATTGTATCACAATTCGATAACCACAACTCACTCCCAAGGATGTCAATGCCTTTATACAAAAGAGGAAGCAGAAAGATTGGCATCATGAATGCAATGCACAGAGATGGAGCAGGGGCCATTCAGCCTAGTGGTTAAAATCACAGCCTCTGAAATATGACTGCTGGGGCTTCAATGCTGGCTCTGCCACTAACTCCATGACCTTGGGCAAACTACTTAACTTTTTTTCTTCAGTTTTCTCATATGTAGAATGAGAATGATAGCTACCCCTGTCAGAGGACTGTTTTAAGTATTAAATGGGATAATACAAGTAAAGTGCTTAGAACAACAGTACATGGCATGTGAGAATCCCTCAATGAACTGCCGTAAAATCCTGCACCATAGAGTGTGATGATTGGCTAAGGTGCAACAACATAGTTCAGTTGACAAACAGCTACCTATGTGTATAACTAATATTTTCCATTTAACTAGAAACAGTTATATAATTTCCAGGTTTGGTACTAGATTAGCAAAATCAGTTTTGGAGGCCAACAATTACTGTCTTCTCCCTGACAACATATTCAAATGGAACTGCTTTGTAACAAGGTAAGGGAGAAAATCTTTCATGGAGTACACATGACCAGTACATCTTTCATATCTCCAATGCATTTTTAAATATAATTTCAGGTTCAATTTGTCTTTTCAGTTTTGTGTTTGTTCACATAATCACATCAATTCACAAAATCAATGACATTCTTCAAATCCTATCTTATGAGAGAAATATAGGAATATAATCTTGTACTCTTACCTAGATGCTAATGTAATGCATCCTTTCTTTAAAAAATATATGATTATGCATTTCTAATTCTTACACTGGATAATAATTAAAACCTTGAGCTTCAGAAAAAAAACTTATCTATTGAATTATATTAAAACTTAAAATTCTGCTGGTTTGCAAAGAGTTTTTAACATTATATTGTAATCTACATTATTAACTATAAATATTTTTGCCTGACTGTGGAATACAGTTTGTTAAAATAATAGTAATGTCACAGTTGTGCAAAACAACAACAAAAACACCTACATTTTAACAATAAGTTAACTACAAAAATCTATATTGACAAAAAATGACATTTGTGAACATGAATTTGAAGAAAATTCGACCACTATTTGGCTGAGATCACATTGAACAAGTTTCAGCCCATAGCAATTTGACAGCACACTGGCGACTGAACACACAGGAAGTCATACAAGTAATGGCATGAGTAGGAAGTCTTATGGCATCAGCGAGCACCATTTATCATCACATGACTGTGACCCTTTCTGGTGAGAAATGAGGAACTGCTCCTCCAACACCTTCTTCTGGAAACTGGCTCTTTTCCCAGCCCTTTTTAATTCTCTTTAGCTTTTGGCTTAGACATGGAAGAAGTAAAACGCTCTTACCCAGAATTACAATTGATGGCAAAACAAGAGCGAGAACAAAGTTTGGTGGTGTATAAAACCTGTAGTACTCTCCTTCAAAAGCTCGTTTCCATCCATAAATTAAAACATGGAAAGTGCTTATGAGCAGAGCGACATAGCCAAGAGTAGACTTCGGATGGAGGAGGAAGAAAAAGAAACAAAGAATAAGAAACAAATTACTCAAATTCATAAGTGAACCTATTTTATCTTAAATTATTATTGAGCTACTTTTTGTTCTCTACTAAATTAAACAATGTAAGCACTTTCATATATATATATTTACATCCATACTTTTTATTTGACACAATTAAAGCCATATTGCATAGTTTAATATTCTAATTATTTCATTTATTATATGAAGAACTTTCCCCTAATGTCATTGAGAATGAACCATGTAAGGCTGTATAATATTCCATTGAATGGATGTGCTATAATTTATTTAACCATTCCTTTCGTTGATTATTATTTACTTTGTTTCCAGCTTTCCTCAACTATAAATAATGTCACTCTATGCCCTTTTCTATATTCTGGTTTATTTCCTTAGAACTGATATAGTGGGACTGCTAGTCAAAACATCTGGCTTTACTTTAAGGGTGTTGGCAAAAACTGCTAAACTTTTTTATATAGGTTATCCACATTTCTGCCAGTTGTGTATATTAGGAAAAATGAGTGTGTTTATATATGTATGCATATGTACATACTAACTGAAGGTAAATATGAAAAACCTTATATATTAACATGTAATATAAACAACATTTCAAACATGTGGCTTTATTGACCTTATTAAATGAGATTATTAAGAGCACTGCAGTTAAGCAGTTTACAGGTTAAAATCTAAAAGGTCAGCATTCCTGGTTCCCTAAACTATGATGCTCGATTGTTTACTTTGAGACATACCCTATTACATAAATGCAATATTACATCTGTAGAATGATGTAACATCTAACTTTACTGGGAAAGGATCAAAACTCTAGCAGAAAACTGTACTGTCTGCACTTACTCATCTAAATTTATAATGATAGTTTGCACCCATCTAGCACCTTTTATCTGAGGGCCTTCTATTTCTTTCCCAGTGTGATTAAACTAGCACTTTGCAAAGTATTCATATTTTCTTTCCTTCAAAAGAAGAAAAAAGAATTTAGACCAGGGAAATGCCCTTAATTTGAATGAGATTTTTAGATAATTTAAAAACAAAAAAGCTCAAGTAAATAAGGAACCCTCCTCCCCCAAATTCAGTTTATCACCAAATGATACTTATCGCCATTACAGTGCTATAAACCATTTGATACAGCCAATACTGATTGGGTCTATGTTTGAGTTATATATTTTTAAATATGCAAATGTAGCCCTGGCTGCATGGCTTGGTTGGTTGGAGTACTGTCCCATACACAGAAAGATGGCAGGTCCGATTCCCGGTCAGGGCACATACCCAGGTTGTGGGTTCAATCCCTGGTTGGGACACATGAGGGAGGCAACCAATCAATGATTCTCTCTCATATTGATGCTTCTCCTTCTAAAATCAATAAAAGCATGTCCTCGAGTGAGGATTTAAAAAAATACAAATACAATCCCCTTTGTAGACACATAAATATGTATATAACATATACTAAATATACTAACAAGTTCATAAGGCTGGTTGCTTGTCATAATCCATTAACTTAGTTATCTGGTTTGTCACTGCTTTAAAATATTGTTTTAAATATTAGACTGACCTCCTCACTTAACTTCAAATTAACGCGATTTTTCTGGACATAGCAGGATAGCTCAAAAATAAAAGAATTCTTCATTTGGCTAGTAATACATTGACTGTTGGCTTCAACTTGCTCTAAGCTCACACATCCCCACCTTCATTTTATTTTTCTTATTAAAATAACCTTTATCCATAGTGTAGCAGGCAAGGCTATCAAAGCCAATGCTATCGGTGCTATAGAACCCTGTACTGGTCTTTCACTTACTAAACCAGGATGGCCCTAAGTTAGCCTCCAACCATATGAGGTCACCAAGCTTACATGCAAAAACACAGCTCCCAAAGGCTCTTTTCATGAGGAGCATTATTTAAAATTCAACTAACATTTGAATTTATGCAGCCCATTCCCACACCAAACAAAACCTCACATACCTGAATAAAACTGAATTCCCTCCAGTTTAAAGCATTGCTCACTGAAGGGATGGAGGTGACTGCCAGGAGGGACAGTAAGCCCAGGCTCATTATGCCAAAGGAGATATACATTTCAATTCTCCAAACTTCTTCCTCGTTCCAAGAGTTTTTAATGTCTGCATGAACCTATCAAGAGAGCAAACATGAGTTTCCCTTATTTGGTAGAACATTAACTCATTCAGCACAGAGTTCACTGCGGGCATAAGAATCCATCACATATGGACATATTTAAGTTGTATTAATTCACTTTAACACACTGTTATAGAGAACCTATTACTGGATGGTAATGTTTCGGGCATGGGAAAGAAGAGAATGGAGAGTTAAACAAAAGGAGGACTAGGATTCTCTCTTTCTTTGCATATGTGTGAGGAGAGTGGGTAAACCTGTCTCACGTTTGTAATGCATCACAGTTACAGGGACTCTGGCACCCAAAGACCACGAAATGCCACGTGGTTTGTCCCAGGTGACACAAAGAAGTACTGGCGGTTAGACTTAGTTTTGAGGTACTTTTACAAGTTGGTTTAAACTTGATTGAATTGTTTGGGTACATTCTGGACTTAGTTCAACTTAGAACCTGGAAAAGGAATTTCTAAACTATTTTCTGTGTTCCTTTCTCACATCAAGAATATTTATATGTTGATTTATCTCTTTCTTCTTTTCTTCTTTTCCACTGAAGCTGAGATTTCCCTGAGGATAAAGCCCTACTGAATGCAAATACTTATCCACTTGAATTGCCTCATTACTTAATATACGTTTCCAACTGTCCATTTGCCACATTCCTATATAATAACTATATTGATAATGCATATATAATCAAGCAAAGTAAGAGGGGTTGGGAGTCCCAGGGTTGAGTTGGAAGTAGGAAGCAGAATTTAAAATGGTGTCCAATGTAGGCCTCACTGCGGGGGTGAGATCTGAGCAAATGATTTGAAGGAGGAAGCTAGGAGAGCTGGTATCAAAACCTCCCTATTCAGTTAAGAGAAGTAGTATTTTTAGGGAAAGAATGACTTAAAAACATTCAGATATTAATTTTGTCCAAATTATTTTAGGTTGAAATTGTTGAAACACATGTAAGTACTAGATGCTCCATACATAGCCCATGATGCCTTGGCTCCTTATGAAAAGAAAAAGCTTTTACACATTTGTTTTCATGCGGTGTCCTCAGCTTTCACTGAGAAATGCTACATCAGAGAGCTCCCGTGGTACACTGTATTTTACATTCGCCGAGTGGGAATGATTGGGGAAATAGCCCATCATTAGGCTCCCTCCATGAAGCTCTCCTGGAGATTTTCTTGAGCTGAGTGCTAGAAAAGCTTCACCTGAGGAACTGGCATCTTTCCTGCTTTTTGATAACAAAAATCTTGTAGGCATATGTCTTCTGATATGGACTTCCTATTCTGTTTTATGTTTTCACTGGTTCTAATTTTATTTTATACATTTACTGAGAATTGCCTTGACATTTTGTGGAACATAGCCAATTACAAAACATTAAAATAATGAACTGTTCAGTACTGAAAGCAATCATTGCAATAATAACATTAAAAATGAAAGAACAGCCCTGGCCTGTGTAGCTCAGTTGGTTGGAGCTTTGTCGAACACACCAAAAGGTTTGATTCCCAGTCAGGGCACATACCGAAGTTGCGGGTTCAATTCTGGTTGGGGCATGTGCAGGAAACAACCAACCTACATTTCTGCTCATGTCAATGTTTTCTCTCTCTCTCTCTCTCTCTCTCTCTCTCTCACACACACACACACACACACACACACACACACACACAGAGACACACACACACACACACACACACACATACACACACAGTTCTTCTCTCTATAATCAATTTTTTAAAAAAGGAAAAAATCCTAATCCTTTATTTCTCTGCTTTTATTCTGCAAAGAAAGGGATGGTTGCAGCTTTCACCCTCAATGATTTTGCATTAGCCATGTAACTCTATGCAGAAACATTATTTAAAGAACAGTACTTTTCGTGCCCTAAATATACCAAGGTATGCAAAGTTGTACCCAATTTTTAATCTTACTGTTTACAAATTATAGTAAGCATCACATAAATAACAAACATGCTCCATACCTGCTGATAAGCCATGTTGAGAAACAAGTATCGCTCTGATCTTCTCATTGGTAAGCAGAGGCTATAGGCAACATGGACCGAAGCGAAGAAAAAACTTAGTAATCCAAGCTGTTTTCTACACTGCAACCAGGTCTCCAGCCAAGGTGGAAACCTCCTATACTTGGTGCCGTAATAAAGTTGATAAGCAGCTGCCAGGAGACCTGCTAGGTACACCAGGGACAGCAAAGTGATGGCAACTATGGGCAAGGTTTTATTCACAATCTCAATAGGAATCTTGTAAAAGTCACTCTGCTGGTTTCTAGCATAGGGATGTATCACATCTCTGACAAAGGAATAAAGAAAGAAAAATGTGGCCAGGCTTATGGCTACCACGACTGGCCCTCTCCAGAGAGTAAAGAGTTGCAGGGGTAAATTTTCAATCTCCCTCGCCGATGATAACGATCCCACGTCCACGGGAGTAAAATTCAACTGCCGGGCAAGTTCCACAACCTGTTGTCGAGCTTGAATATTGTTGCTGCAAATATAAACCTGCAGCAAAAACAAGAGACACATCATTACTATGGCTGCTTATAAAAATGGCGATGATCCCACGCTCCACTTAGTCTATGGAGCATCACTTGTGATGACCAAGTGATGCAAAAGTTAAGGAGATAAAGCATTTATTAATTTATTATTTATTAATAGATTACAACAGTGTCATTAAGAATGGCCAAGTCCCGTGTGAGATGACATAAAAAGAAAATGCAGACAAATCTGGCTAGAACCTGGGATCAGGATGACCTCAGGGGAAGGCAGGCAGGAGGAACAAAGGTTCCGGATCACGTGGTTCAATGGCACCGGTGATTTCAGGCCTCCCCTGCAGTGGGTGCAGTTTGAGCTGCTGGTTGTGCCCCGCCCCCTCCAGCTCGCTCTCTCCCACAGAGAACAGGCTGGGGCTGGCTCGCCAGGCTTTCCTGGATAATATTTAGTTTTGGGGCGACAGTGGATAGTGATTCTGCCTAGTAGGGTGATTACAAGCACTGCCTTTTACAAGATAATTCAGCAAGAAAGAAGGTGGGCGTGCCCTCAGGACTGAATTTGCAACTAACACCTTTAAATTATGTCATGATGCTGTATTATAAAATTTATCTTTTGGCTCAGAAACCAATTTGCCAAGTATCTCTGGAAAAAAACATGGGTTATCTCAAGTATATTATTTCATTAGTCAGAATATGATACTCTTTCATCTTTAAATGATGACAATATACTAGGGGGGGGAATGGTATAATAAGACTTACTTAATTTAAAAAGTAAATCAACTGCCATTTTCTAATACTAAGGTGTTAACCCTATAGGAACACTAATGATAAGATGGGTGGGGTTGGGGATGGGCTTTAGACTACCACAACCTCTTAGATATACTACTGAAGATGAGAATTCAACAAGTATTTGCTGAGCACCAAATGCATTGCTGGAGTGAGCCACTATTACTTATGGGTAGGTCATCTCACCGAGGGCTAGAAAAATACTGCTATTAAGTAATATTTGGGGGAAACAGATTCCTAAATATATTTATCCCTGAAGATGTTTATATAAGGGTTCTAGAACAGACCACACTGAAACACTGGCATGCTAAACCTATTTACATTATGCTGACAATGTAAAGCTCTTTGCATTGTTAATTTTACCTAATATTAGGCAGATGAGTGACAAAGTCTATACTATTATACACATGCTCATGAACTTCTAAAATGGAGTGGGGGACAATACCTATATAACTGAGAAATAAGGAAAAGCATTCTAAATTAATTTATTACAGTTGTGACAATGATGAAGTAAACTCTTTTATTTGTTGGAAAAATCCTATAAATTATGAAATTTTATAATAAACCTAAAAGTATAAATCAAACATTCATAATAAGGACACGAGTAGTATGAACTACAAATGAAACTATTTCTGTAGCTCCCTTTGAATTAAATCATTGTTCCACAAATTTTGTTGTTGTTAAAGAATTAAAATGATCACAAATATGGACAAAGGATTACATTCAGGCTTATCTCTAATTTAGTCTGTATCCATTGTTCAACTTTGGTGGATATGCAAAAGGAAAAAAAAAAAGGATTCAGAAATAGCCTCTAGGAAAATTGGAAAATATATATTCTTTTACTAGCCTTCCAAATTAAAGACTCGAAAGTGAACGGCTATTGTGAATGACATGCAGCATGCAGTGATATAATACTTGAATGTATTTTCTAAGACCCTAATCAACTATCGTTATGGACAAAAATAACGAAGGTATTTTGTCATCATGCTTAATTATAATGCAGCATCACACCTTTAAGGCGCACTATTCATATGTTTACTTACAAAGGCTCTCATTCCACAAAGGCATGGAGGGAGTTCCCCATCTGCTTTGATTTTCAAGGTGAACTAGACACAACCCCTCGCTCAACGAGAACCTAAGAAATCCAATCTGCTTCTATCTTCCCCACAGGGATTAAAAACCTACACTTAAAAATAAAATAAGCTGTACTACTGTATTTTAATAAACTCTATGAATAACCTATGTAAAATAAAAAGGTACTCCCAAAGCATTCTTCTGGAGGGTCACATTAAGTAGTATTTCATACAGTGATGGAATACAGCTACAGAATAGTTGCAAGCAAGGAAGAGGGGAGAAGAAGGAAGAGGGAGAAAAGATGGTTGGGAGGGAAGGAGTGAAAGACAAAGGACATGCTTGCTGTTTGTTTCTGTTTTGGAGGAAGCAAGGAGAGATCAATTCAATGTGTTCCATTCTTCATCAGCCAACCTTGCCTTTTCTTGGATTAGCTGGTCATGACAGAAAAGTCCAAGAAAAGATGTGTGCCCCTACAAGGTCAGGACTTTCGGGTGCTCATACATAGTTTTTTAAATGATAATCATTGGAGGGGGTCTGAATTTGGTTTTTAAATGTATGCTACTTGTTTAACTACATAACCACAAAATACTAGATAAACAAGAATAAAATGTAAAAATACACACCTGCCGACTGGCATCCTTTGGCCCTAACTGAAGTGCCCAGGCTGAGATAACGTTAAATCCTTTGACAACCAGTGAATCCGGGAATAAGGAAGCCAAATATTCAGCATTGGACTCTGGGTATTGGTTTACCCTCATGTTATTGCTCACATCAATAAGGATTTTACCCACGAGCAGATGTCTCAGGTCCCACAGGGAGGTGTAATGTTCTCTATGTATAGCAACAAATATTATATTTGTTTTTGTTAGAACATCTTCATGATGAGTGACATCTACCACATGAGGAAAAAATTCAGAAGCAAATTTAGGATTTCTACTTCCTATGACCACATGATAGCCACATCTAATAAGTCGAATGGTCAGGGATTTGGCAAAATCCCCACTTCCAATTACACCTACAGTGACCTTCCTTGCATCTTTGATACTATTTATGCCATTAGGCAAAAAAGTATCACTAAGGCTCTTAGGGCTTCCCATCATCGAGATAGATTCCATGACACAGACTCTTCCAAGATCACCAGGGATATCCTAGGAGAGAGAAAATAAAATGTTCATCAATTACTTCTTACCAAACATGAATACACTTTTAGACATTATAATATGGCCCTCGTTTGTAGACATACAATATTTCTGCAAGCTATATGACTTAGAGCACAGTAAGACACAACTTGTAAGCTAAAAAAGGATCTCGGAATAGAAAAAATGAACTGTCACAGAGTTGACATGCTAAAGTGGAGCTGCTCAAATTTTACTGTGCACATGAATCACCTGAGAATCTTGTTAAAACGCTGACTCTGATTCAGCAGTTCTGGAGTGAGGCCCAAGATTCTGCATTTCTAGTACAGTGAGCTGCTGCCGTTGGTCTGCAGACCCCTCTTTGAGCAACAGGGCACTAGGGAACAAAAGGAAGAGATGGATGTCTTTACCTAGAATATTTTAAAAAACACAGTTCTAACCTGATTACCCAGTTTCGCAGCAGATCAGAAAAGCTGCTAGTGGTAGAAAGGACTATGGTTGGACGTTATAGCACACAGGACAACAGAAGACAGAAAAACCATGAAAAACAAAGGGCTCTGGCCAGGTAGCTCAGCTGGTGAGAGCATCCTTCTGATACACCAAGGTTGCGGGTTCCATCTCTGGTCAGGGCACATACAAGAATCAACCAATGAATACATACATAAGCGGGATAACAAACATATGCGTCTCTCTCTCTCTCTCTCTCTCTCTCTCTCTTTCTCTCTCTCTCTCTCTCTCTTTCTCTCTCTCTCTCTCCATTCCTCTTTCTCTAAAATCAATCAATAAAATTTTTTTAAAAAAATCTTTAAATCCAGACTCTCGAGAGTCATTTGGCATGGAGTCTATAAACTATCCTATACACCTGACTCATATTAAATGAGAATAAGATAAATCAACTATTAAAGAATGAACTACTAATGAACCTTGGCACTTACATAATATCTTAAGAAAAACAGGCTTAGAAATATAATAAAGAATTAAATATCATTGGCTTCTATCATTCACCCTATATCCTCTAACTTATTGAGAAAGTTAGCTTCTCAATGATATTAGTAATGTGTTTATGGCCTTACAGTAAATTACACAATACTTGTGAAATCTTTTCTTCTTTTATTCATTGGTGGGATAGACTACAATGCAGTTAGTCTTTCTGGGGAAATTTGTCAAATTCTTTTTTAAGTGACTAACACCTGAAATGTTCGAAATAACTTCCTCCAGAATACCAATCAGATTGCATAAATCAGTGTCACTAATGGGAATGAATGAAAAATATTCTTCCTCTCTCTCCTCATTGCACAATTTCTTTTATGCTAAACACAGATGTGGATCTCTTCAGAGAATTTAATGGATTTTACAGGAAAAGTGAAATGTTTCAAAAACATGTTTTGGGGGTTTGTACTAAATGAAATTTGAAATTACTGGAGCTAAAAATATTCAACTTTTTACCCTAGAAATGGATCACATACAATGACTCAAAAAAACAACAACAAAAAACCCCAGTAAATTAATTTTTAGAAAGACAAAATAATATAACCTAACTAGAGGCCCGGTGCATGAAAATTCATGCACTGGAGTGCGGGTCCCTCAGCCCAGCCTGCCCCCTCTCACAGTCCGGAAGCCCTCAGGGGCAGGTGGCAATGCCCCCATGACACCTCTGCTGCTGACACTGCTGGCAGCACAAGCCTCGGCCGGCCTGGTTACCTGAGCCTCGGGCGGCCCTGGGCGGCTGAGCAGCCGATATCCGGGCTTGCCTGTACCTCGGGCCAGCCCTGGGCAGCTGGGGGGCTGAGGGGACTGGGGGACTCCAGAGGCAGGCGCGCGGAGCAGCCTGGCCCACCGGGGGGCGGGCCTGGCCTTGCAGTGCACCTGCCGCCCTGGTGGGGCTGAGGGAACTGGGTACTGCCATCTTGTGGCTATGGGCACTGCCATCTTTGAGAGCGGGGCAGTCAATTAGCATATTCCCTCCTTACTGGCTGTGGGCGCCGCCATCTTTGCGACGGCATAAGGGTCAATTAGCATATCCCCTCTTTATTAGATAGGATACTCATTATAGCACATTCTCTGTCAGGTTTGTTGTGCTTTATATATTCACTGATTGAATTCCCACAAACACCACAGGAGACAGGTGCTAATATTACCATGCCCATTTTAAAGATGAAGATACTGAAACAAGCAAAGGATAATTTATTTATTCAAGGTCATAAGAGAGAAAGTGAGGGAGCTAGGATTACAATCCATGTGCAATTCAGCTAAGGCATGTGTCATTTCGGCAAATGTAAGGAATTTAAGAAAGGGCTTTTTCTTTGGGCATGAAGGAAAAGGGGAAGAGTTGTGCTCATCCTATATAATAAAACCCTAATATGCAAATCGACTGAATGGTGGAACGACTGGCAGAACGACCGGTCACTTTGATGCACACTGACCACCAGGGGGCAGACACTCAATGCAGGAGCTGCCCCTGGTGGTAAGTGCACTCCCACAGGGGGAGCGCCGCTCAGCCAGAAGCAGGGCTCACAGCTGGTGAGCACAGCGGTGGTGTCAGGAGCCTCTCCTGCCTCCACTACAGGTGGCCAGTAAGGAGCAAGGGGTCCCAGACTGTGAGAGCCCCAGACTGCAAGAGGGATGTCTGAGGGGGATTGGGCCTAAGCTAGCAGGCGGACATCCCCCAAGGGGTCCCGGACTGCGAGAGGGTGCAGGCTGGGCTGAGGAACTCCCCACCCCCACCACCTGCTGCCTAGTGCACAAATTTCATGCACCGGGTCTCTAGTATTAGTATATTCTTCTTTGGCCATATCATTACTCCTCAGCATTACCTAATATTAATGTCTAACTCAGATCCTGGGAAAGGAGAAAACTCACTATTTTTAATCTATTACACATGCTTCACTTCACACTTTTCAAGTGAGAAGGGATGGTAATTAGCTGCTTCCCCTGGAGTGATTTCAGGTACCCAGAAGGCCAAAAGGGGGTCAGATGGACCAGGGTAGTACAAAAACATCAACATCCTCTTGGAGAAGTGATGGGTTATCTTCACTATTCAGGAGCAGTTAAAAGAACCAGAAGTCATTTAATGAATGATCATTTCATTCAACAATTCAAGTTGAATTGACCAACTTACCCCTAGTCCTATATATTGTCTAAGGGTAAAAGGGTTACTAAGCTTACTCACAGGAACCCAAGTGTCACATACCCTAGTCCTAACTTCTGAGTAGAGATTGTTGCATCTCCCAAAATATAAGAATTGCAAAATCTTGAAATCTATCATGATGATCAAGGTCTTTTCAAACTAAAAACAAAACAAAAGCAAAACAGTATCAGTTATCTGCTAATTTTATAAAGCAAATTCAAACCCCTTCAGTAAATCAGAATGTGAACAGATAAAAATTCATTAGGAGCTAATGGGCCTCCCCTTATAACATGTATTTTTATATATATTTACGGGGAACTGTTCTAACATGTTTAACCCTTATTCACATTATATTTCTAATGACAAGTTCTAACTGAACCCTTTAATGGTGTGACTGTAACTATAAATAAAAGTTGGCCTGATAAATGAAACTCTTCGTTATAGTTTTAAGGGATGTAAAAGTATCCACGAGAAAGAGAAAAAAAAACTTGTAAAGGATCTGAGAGATGAGTTATTTGTGTATTGTTGAAAGCTTACAGTACGAAAATATGTGTGCTATTTAACAGTGCACAAGGTTTTCAAATATAACATTATCCTACTGAATTCTCAAATGCCTGTGGAGTACACATTATGCCCATCTTAAAGATGGGGAAAGAGACTCAGAATTTTAATGATTTGCTTAAGTCAATGCAGTTTGCAGTGATCCAACCAGGATTTAAATAAGAGTCTTCCAACCTCTGCTCATTCTAAAACTGCAGTGCAAACATTTTAGGGGAGATCTTTAAATTGTTTAGATCTCCAAATGTCATCTGTAACTATACTCTCTAAAATCAATACTAACTTTAAATAGCTACAATGTGAATCTCAGTTTAGGATAGTTTTAGATAAATCCAGAGCTCTAAGCTTAAGAATTCTAGCTACAAAACAGATAAAATGCTGAAATAATCCCCCCCCCCCCCCCGCCAAAATCAAAACCAAACAAAGAATTAGATTTATTAATACTAAAAAACAAAACATGAATGTTTGCTGGGTAACTTTTGAGGAAACCCAGCTAGCAACCCATCTGTCTTCTGAGGACTCTGCAGACCACCTGCTTTTTAGAGGGAAGAAAGAAAAGAAAGGTGTCCTGTGGAACTCATCCATACACAGGCCTCAGAGCCACGCATTCCCACAAACTACGGGTAACTATCTAGTGCTGACACCCTGGGACCAAATCTCATCAATCAATTCCTAATTTGCTAAACTACCATTTGGATCACTGGGTTAACTGCTGAGCTGAAGTTAATTAAAACTGTAACATCTGCAAAAAAAAAAAAATGGGGTTATAAAAAACGAATAATGTCAATATCTGAAGGAGGTTTACCTTGCATTTACC
This sequence comes from Myotis yumanensis, assembly GCF_028538775.1. Taxonomy (NCBI): domain Eukaryota; kingdom Metazoa; phylum Chordata; class Mammalia; order Chiroptera; family Vespertilionidae; genus Myotis; species Myotis yumanensis. Next base: position 45,353,772 of record NW_027223760.1, on the reverse strand, counting down.
AAAAAAAAAATTACTAAAAACCTTACATTGTACATTTCCATTGACAAGAAATGATGGGACTGTAACTGGCAAGACAGATCTACCCTGCTGTGTGACCAGCATGACTTTATGGAGGCCACTGTGTTCTTTGCATAGGAGAGATAAATGACATAAGAAACATGGCGCTTATACTCAAAGAATTTACATTATAGTTAGGAAAACACAAGCTATACAGAGAATTGAAAGCAAAAAGAAAAAAACCCTCACATCATCATACAATTAAGAACTAGCTTGTACGATAAGAGTGTATTTGCTCTAGAAAACCAGGGAATAGAAATACCACATGGTGTTCCCTTATTTCAAGTCATTCATATTTATAAAATTATACTTACAAAATAATCTCTAAATTACACAGGACTGACCCTGACTGGGTAGCTCAGTTGGTTAGAGCATCGTCTTGATACCTACCCCAAGGTTTTGGGTTTGATCTCTGGTCAGAGCACATACAAGAAGCAACCAATGAATGCATCAATAAGGGGAACAACACATCGATGTTTCTCTTTCTCTCTCTCCCACTTCCTCTCTCTCTCTCTAAAATCAATCAATAAAAATTTTTTTAAAAATAAAAATAAGTTACACAGGGCTGCTTCAAGCCACGTTAATGACAATGTATTATAGGTTCATTTACTAGTAAGTTTAAGACTATAAGGACCCTAAGTTAAATTTGGCTTTCTGTGACCTTAAAAGTGTTAGAGCACTGGTTTCCAAATATAAAGTTATCACTGGTCTATAGTGATTAAAAAGTATATGGAACAACTAAATATCAAAAACATAAAATCTGATTTAACAATGGGCAGAAGATCTTAATAGACATTTTTTTCGTTGTCTATGAAGCCATATAGATGGCCAACAGGGACATAAAAAGTTGTTCAAGGAAGTGGGGATGGAGGGAGGGGGGAGGGGAAAAAAGTTGTTCAACATCACAATGAGATACCACTTTATACCCATCAGAATGACTATTAGTAAAAAGACAAAAACAAACAAACAAGTGTTGGCAAGGATGTGGAGAAAAAGGAACCCTTGTGCACTGCTAGTGGGAATGTACTAGTACACTAGTGCAGCCACTATGGAAACAGTATAGAGGTTTTTAAAAAAATGAAAGGCAGAACTATCATAGGGTCCAGCAATTATACTTCTGGGTATTTACCTGAAGAAAACAAAAACACTAGCTCAAAAAAGAAATGTGCATCCCTATATTCACTGCAACATTATTCACAAGAGCCAAGATATGGAAACAGCCATGAAAAAGAACAAAATCTTGCCATGGATAGACCTGGAAGGTATTATGCTAAGTGAAATACCGTATGATTTCACTTATATGTGGAATCTAAAAAAATAAGTAAAACAAAACAAAAACAGACTCATACATTCAGAGAACAAATTGGTGGTTGTCAGAGGGATGAGGGGTGGGAGGATGAAGGGGTTAAAGAAGTAAACTACAAACTGCCAGTTATAAAATAAAGAAGTAATAACCTTGTTGCAGATGGTATTGAGATAAGGATGCATATGTTTATTGGCTAACAAATACAACTTTCTCTCTGTTGCAGTAAGTCACTTGTAAAAAAAAAATCTTCTATGAAAGGCCTACACAAACTCATTTCCCTAATTTCAATGCCATAACACAAAACAGATTACAAATCGCACTAATGTCCACTGAGTGCTATAAACTTTAGGGCTCTCTGGTGATTGACATCTATTTAGCAATGAGGAAACAGCCCATGATCATAATGATATCTGTCCATCCATCCATCCATCCATCCCTAACCATTCACCAACCCAACATCATCATTGGCCCTATCCACTAGGCATCGGGCGAGGTACTGACACTGCAATTACACAAAACAAGCACTGGCTTCCTATCTAATTATATGATGAAATCAAGAATATGTGGAAGCACACACAGCAACGGAAAAAAAAAAAAGTGTTATTGAGGTGTAATTTACACAGCATAAAATTTACCCACTTTAAGTGTATACATTAATACTTCCCAGTAAATTTACAGTTATGCAACCATCACCACAATCCAGTTTTAGAACATTTCATCAGCAGTCAGTGTGTTTACTCACATCTTAACAAAATTGGCCCACAGTGCGTGCCTTTTAAAAAATCCCGCCTCCCTTAATGTTCTGAAAACCCTGGGGGCTGTCATACACACCGCAGAGTGTGACCTGAGTTGTGCTGACTCCGCTTGGTGCAAGGAGAGAAATAGAAGGTCCCACCGTTTGGGGAAGTGCACAGGCAGAACTGCAATCTCAGAGCTGCCTCTTCCCTCAAGGAGGAAGGACCTACGGAAGCAGGGGTTCTCAATTTTAGGGGCAGGATCGATGGGCCAAGGACCTTTGTAACACAGTGATATCTAGTCACCACCACCCATCTGCTCAGATTTTTATTTCCTTGGTCTGGAATTCAGCCTGGGCATCAAGCTTTTGTTTTAGAGGTCATCAGCCAAGACTGAAAACACCTCTATTAAAAGTTTCAGGATTCAGCCTAATACTTGTTTTGGTATTTGGAGATAGCTTATGTGGCTTTTTGATCCTCAATTATGCTCATCTCTACATTATTGTTTGTGTCAACCAGTCCTCCTTGGCGCCAATTCAATGCCAACAGGAATCCCCAATTTGGGGTTCAGTGAAGAAGGAAACTTTGTTCAGTGCGAAACAGCTCACTGTGATACCGCAAGGCTGTGTGTGAGGTGGCCCCCAAGGCCAGGACCCTCTCTGGCTACACCTCCTCTGCTCTGTTCCTGGCTGGTCAGCTATGCTCCACACTGGTCTGCTTTGCTCTTCACTGGTCTGCTCCATTCTGGGCCAGTGTGCACTGGCCTGCTCTGCTCTGCTCCAGCCAGAAAACAGTCTTCCCTGTGAAGGGAAAGGGCATTCTCATAACCAGAGGGGAGCTGACTTACAGAGACACAAGTCTCTGGCGTGGGATCCCTTCGACTCATGCAAATGAGGACTCCAAATCCTCAGTTTGACTGGCCCAAAAGGCATTGTGCTGATTGGTCAGAATGGAGCCGCTCTGATTGGTCAGTGAAGAAACAGATGGGGATACAGCGGTGCAGCTCTGGTGGCATGAGGGAAAGCCTCAGTCCTATTGGTTGGAAGAGGATTCCAGGAACTGCTTGGTAAGGCCTGGCTCAGATGCAGGAACACAGTGCAGACAGGCAGTTCAGTGCAGGCTTTCCCCTGAAGTGCAGTTTGCATGAGAGGCCCCTGTGTATACATGGCTGCGAGGCTCTGTTTTGTTTTTACTCGTTGTATGTTTGTTTGTTTTTAAAATTTGGGCCCAGTCAGCCACTGGGAGCCTTTTTTAGTAGCTATTTTCTTTCTCAGGGTCCACGTTTGTAATCATGAAAAATAACACAAGAGGGAGAACAACTGTTGCCTTTGAATGGTGGAAGCTGAAGAATTTACATGCAGCCTTTTCCCTTTTTCCACTCAGGCAGTAACGGCATCAGTAGATCCACTCACTATTTTGTAATTTTCTCTTCACTTTCCTTAAAATGTGTCACCCCACCACACAGCATACTTTGTTCTTGTTTTTGCATAACATGCAGAATTCGGAATGTTCGAGTGAGGTATCTCTTCCTTCTGTCTGACAAGGGGCTCCTCGTAGTTCTCCAGACACCCTAGGTTCTGCTGACCTGAGCAGACGAGAGTTTCCAAGTGGACTGACTGGCTCTAGAAGAGTGCCTACCACATTTCAGTGTGAATATGATCACCTGGGAATCTTGTTAAAATGCATTCTGATTCTCCAATTCTGGAATGAGGCTCAAGGTTCTGTATTTCTCCCAAGCTCCCAGGTGATGCCTGTGGGCCTCACCAGGTGATGCTGTGGTCCATGGGCCACGCTCTGACTAGTCTCGCTATCTTTTCATTTGATGTTTTTCATAGGAAATATAGAATAAATGATTGAGAAGACTACAATGGTCATTATGGAAGACTTGTTTATGTGATGCTGAGAAGAAAGAACAGGCCTAGGCTTCTGAAATCAACTTGTTTTCTGAGTCTGTTTCCTTTGTAAAATAGAAAACAAAAGCCTTGCCACTGTAGCTCAGTGGTTGAGTGTCTGCCCACGAACCAGGAGGTCAGTTTGATTCCTGGTCAGGGCACATGTCAGGGTTGCAGGCTTGACCTGCAATAGGGGCGTGCAGAAGGCAGCCAGTCATGATTCTCTCTCATCATTGATGTGTCTATCTCTCTCTCCCTCTCCCTCCCTCTCTCTGAAATCAATAAAAATATATTTTAAAAAGATACTTTTTAAAAAGGAAAACAAAGAGGTGGTACTTGACTCCTGCAGTCCTTTCCAACATTAAATTTTGTTTCCAAGTCTTTTTTAAAAAACATATATTTAAAATCATCTAGCATGCATATAAGCATAACCAATGGACACAGACAGTAGAGGGGTGAGGGCATGTGCTGGGGGGTGGGAGCTGCGGGCGGGGCGGGGGAGACATATGCAATACTTTCAACAATAAAGAATTTAAATGAAAAATAAATAAAATGAAATCATCCAGATTTTCTCATTTCAATAAATGGTACCATAACCTACAAGTTGCATAACTGAAAAATCTGGGAGTCATTCTTGAGTCCTGGCTTTCCCTCACCCTTGACATATAATCCACATCAACTCCTGTTCTCCAAAATATTTCTTAAATCCTTCTCCACTGACACCAGTTTAATTCAGTCTCTAGCATTTCTCATCTAAACTCTACAAACACTTTCTAGTAAGGTCTCTCTCTTCGTTCCCCTTTGCCTCTTCCCAAATCATTCTCCACAGAGCAGCTAAGGTCATCTTAAAAGGTAAATAAGATGATGTCTCTCCCTCCTCAAAATTCAATGGTTTTCTGTGGCCTTAGAACTACAGCTACCTTCCTGACCACCACCTAAAAGGCCCCAAATGAACTCGACAGCCCCTGCACACCTCTCAATCCCATCCTGTATGACTGTTATTCCCTACTAGAGGCCCGATGTAGGAAATTCGTGCAAGAGTAGGCCTCCCCCCCCCCCCCCCCCCCCCCGGCTGCCGGCACCGGCTTCCCTCTGGCACCCGGGACCCCCGGCTTCCCTTGCAGTCCCCAGCTTCAACGGGCTTCCGGTCTAATTAGCATATTACGCTTTTATTACTATAGATGGTCCAGACACACCATCCTTTTCAACAAGTAGAAAAGACCATTCTGGTTCCCATGTTGAGAACTTTGCACATGCTGTTATGTCTCTTGAACAGAATGAGTCACTACAGTTTTGCTTTGTTTTCCTTTCAGCTCTTGTTGTTTCCTGTATAATTACCTTATGCCATTGTTTCTTTATTCACTATATTTTCTCTCACCAGACAAAAAGCTCCCTGAGGGCAGAACCAGGTTTATCTTGTCCATCACTACCTCCACAATGCCTGGCACATAGTAAATAAGAATCCAATATTCGTTGCTGCTGAATGCATCAAAAAACGTCAGGACCAAATGATATGTAATAGGTCTCTAGGTAAGATCCCTCTTTTCACTGATGGAGGCCCAAAGCAGGTAATTAATATGTCAATATCATGGTTATGTGAATGTCATGGTTACTGGCTGAGCACAGAATAAATGTATCTCCTGATGTCTTGAAGGCCTAGTCTTTTAAACTTCCGGTTTGCCTTCTTTCTCACCTTTCTAACTCATTTATGATCCTTCCTTTAAACATTTGTTTGCCTTCACCTGTGCTACTTTTTCAGCATTAAAGGTAATTATGTTCACTCACTACAAATATATTTTCCATGTCATCACTGCATAAAAAGTGACTTTGATACAGCTTTTCATTTCCTTTTTGCATAATTAGCTCAATGTATCATTATTGATAGTGTCTCTCCCCTCAACCCCCAAAAGACTGATAAGCTAAGAGAAAGAAACTGCAAACTGTTTCTAAATACTCTGAAAACTATCTAGGATGGGTATTTTTCTTCTGTAAACAGCTTTTAATTTTTCAAACAACAGAGGGAGTGGTGCAGGGTAAAAAATATACACACCTTAGAGAAAGAAAAGTGGGGATGGGGTGGGGGGGGGAGATAGGGGGGGAATGGCCTAAATGGTTTGGAGAGAACTAAAAGGGTTCCCAGTAGTGGGGCTGCTAACAGGACTATAGTCTAATCAAGACATGAAGGTGGGGGAAAGGTCAGAAGTGTGTTCCACTTCTCCCCATTTCGCCCATAATGACGAATGATAATTAACCATGGCCTGTAATAAGTTTTTCTATCTAAAAAAAAAAAATGAACTGCCTGAGGAGTAAAAACTGACACCAATTCTTCCCTAAAGGGTGGGAGTAATGGAAATCTCCTGACAAAGATTCTCTTGATCTCTCTGCCCTATTTTAAGAGCCAGATTTTTAGGGCATAATTTTCAACAAGTTTTGGCTGAGGCTGAACACCGGGCTCAAACATAATTGAGGACAGACACTTAAAGACGAAGCCAATTACTTTCTACACATACAATGGCCTGAACACATCAGGGTCACACGATTGTCTAATAAACAAAATGAATTCTAGAAATACTTCCTTGTTGGCAAAGCAGCGATGTATGATTTTACATGAAATGCGTCGCATCAACCCCCCAAGTGGTAGGTAGCCAGGCTACCCGGGAGGCTAAGGTAGCCGGCCAGTCCCTACTCTGGGGGGCACAGCCTACCTGGGACGCTGTCTGGATCCTGGCCTCCTTTCTCCTGGGCCCAACCTCCGGTGTATCTGGGAGCGAGGGAAGACCCAGAGGAGAGGAGTAGGGGGTGGGATCGGTGGACAGACACCCCTCTGGAGCCTTCCCACTCCCCACCTCCAGGTGCGCGATCGGGAACGCCGCCGCTCAGGACGCACCCCCGCAGCGGGCGCGGGGATCCGGGCAGGAAGGACCCAGCGCGTGGCACCGACTGCATCCCGACCCGCAACTCCGCGCCGCTACCTGGCCTCGTGCCCTCCCGCCCCGCTCACCTCCGCGCAGAGGCCAGCCTGCGGGTCTCCCGCGGCGGCGCCGACTCCCCGGGGGCCCGGGCTCGGGGCCTAGGGACTGCGCCTCGGACCGGCGGCTGCAGAGTGGCTGCGCGGCGGTCGCGCTCCCGGCTCCCCGCCTCTCCCGGCTGGATCGCGTGGGGCCGGCGAGGAGGCGGAGGGAGGGGGCGGCGGAGGCCGGCCCGGCTGTGACGCACCGCCCGGGGCTGCGCTCGGAGACCGTGCCGAGCGCGATCGGCCCCTGGAGCGCGGACTGGAGGGCCGGCGGGCGGGGAGGGAGAGCGGTGCGGCTCGGGGAGGCGTCGCAGAGTCCGGAGGGGTCACGGGAGGGCGTCGGGGAGAGTCCGGGAGGAGGGCGAGCGCCGAGTGGGGCGAGCAGAGCCCGAACGGCTCCCGTTTTGAGCTCCTCCCCACTCCACCCCCCGACCTGGGAGCGACTGAGCATCTATCCCTGGCCGTGGCCCCTGCAGGGCTCCCCCAGATCCCTTGTGAAAGGCTCTAGAATAGATAAATGCAGCCCACTCTCTGCTCCACCGCGTTGGCGCTGTGGGTCGCCTCTCCACTCCAGACTGCTTTTCAGTGCGCTCCTGCCCCCAAACTCCCTCTTCCCCGCTCAGATCCCGTCCAGTCTCCGAGAACCCGCGCTTTCTCTCCCGTTCGCGTTTCCCCCCACCACTAACCATCTTTTGTCTGTGCAGTGTTTGGGGAATAAAATGTTCAGAAATGCCCTTTCATGAAACGCATTTTAAAATTCCCTCACAGCCCGCGGGCCGGAGATCAGTCTGTTGACTTTGACCCTCACTCTGCCTGGTGCCGCTGGAACGGTGGTGTTTGGGGATAGAGGGTTCATTAAGCCCAGAGTTAGGAGACCCGGGTTCCTGGTAAAGCCCCTTCAACTCCCCGGGCCACCGTGGCCTTGAGTGTTCAGGGGATCGAGGAGCTGTAAGGGCACCTTTAGTTCTGGGATTCTGGAAATGTCTCCCTGCAGATTACCCAGTAGTCAGGGACCCTTTATCTTTCGTGTAGAAAGTGTCAGTAGAAGAAATAAGAAATTAGAGTGTTCTCAGATATAAGATCAATTTGCTGAAAATCCCCAAATTTGGGGATTTTTAAAAATACATTAGTAAACTTCCATTTAAGCAAATTAAGCTTAAAAATTATCCCTCTCTGTGGTTTATTAACCAGGGTGAAAGCCAAGGAGGGGTCTTGGATCGATCACGGGACACTGCACTTTCCCCTCTGAGGCCCATAAACAGATGAACCTTTGCAAATGCTGCTTTGGAAATACATACTTTGTTTGACCTGACATATGCCCCCTCCCCCACTGCCAAATAGTATTAAGGTTTAAAGTTTAGGCATAAGCTAAGCTTTCAGTGATGTGTCAGTGTATGGGGCAATGACAACTGGTAAAATTCTTTTTCCATTTTGGTAACTGGAAACATTTAAATTTCACATCAATTTTTTATTTCACTTCAATATTACTCTTAAATAATGAAATCAGCGTGTGTGTTTTTTCTAGCACTTCTGGAGGACATTCGTGAATCTTAGCAGTTAATGGAAGTATGTAGCTTTAAAAAAGACAATAGCATTTTAAATATTTCACAAAGTTATTACAAAATATACCATTTTTAACTCTCCTAGAATCACAAATTATTGTATACAACAGGTAAGTAAACCACATATTTTAAATATTTTTAAAAAGCTGTCTTAACGTGGACTCTGCCTATCAAAAATAAAATCAAGCAATATGTGAAATTACTGATCCTAAAAGAGAAGCAATGAGTCAACAATTTGCAATTTCCAGAAGGAATATCTGCTTTTCATGCTCAAACTATTAAAATAAGAAAATATCCTTCGTGGAAAAACTCATGTCGTGAAAAGTGTTCTAAAAATTGTTGGCATTGGTGCAAAGCATGATGCCTTTCGGCTCATCCCACTATACTTTTTACAACTGCTTTTCAGGTGAAGTTTCTAAGTATAAAAATGATTTACCAAGATTTTTTTCCAGGTCATGACCTGCTCTCTGAGAACTCTCTTCAGTTCCCTGAAGTAGTAATTGATTCCACTGAAGGGCAGCAATAATTTATTAAATGGACCTCTAGTGGCTTAGAGGTATTAACACAAGTTCCTCTTTGGAATTATTCTACAACTGAATAACTTGAGAGTGGTAGTTTCCAGTGCTAGATGCTCCTCCAGTAATTCATCCACTAGAAAATATTGATTGAGCTCCTGCTGAATGCCCTGGCTGGGGCATTAGGTGCAATGGTGAAGAACTCAGTTATACTTCCCTGTCCTGATAGAATTTATGGTTTGGTAGGGAAGATAAATTAGTAAACAAATACAAATAAGATGTACACAAATTTGAGTACACAAGTAAAATAAGTGTAAATCATGGTGAAAATAGACTGAGATAAATAATAATAGAGATTATTTTTAGAGATCCACAATGCATATTAATAGACTAGAGACCCGGTGCACGAAATTCGTGCACGGGGGTGGGGGTGGGGGTGGGACTCAGCCCAGCCTGCACCCTCTCCAATCTGGGACCCCTCGGGGGATGTCCAACTGCTGGTTTAGGCCTGATCAGGAGTCAGACATCCTCTCACAATCCGGAATTGCTGGCTTCCCCAACTGCCCTCCCCTGCAAGTCCGGTCACCCCTAACTGCCCTGATTTCATGGTTTAAATGTTTTACATGTGAATAATCACCAAATTAGTATATCTAGGCCAGACATCCTGCCTGAACCCAGACTCACATGTGAACCTCAACTCCTACTTGTCATCTCTAATGTAACATTCCCAAACTGAACTCCTGATATTTCCTCCTTCCTAATCTGATCTAAACAAAATTTTCCCCTTCTCACTGAATGGCAATGCCAATTGCTCCCTTTGGTTAGGCCTAAAACCTTGGCATAATCTTTGAGAATAGCTACAGTAAAGACATTTACGTAACCTATTCCCAATAAAGTCCCCAATTTGTTTTGAGCATTGAAACGTTGTGAGCAATGCTTGTTAATAAAATAGAATAACTTTTTTGTAAAACACTGCTTTTTTGAAAACAAAGAATTGAATAAACATAAAATCCTGTTAACATTACCTTACATTTGTTTGTCAATCTATATTCAGATATTTTAATAGATTTATAAATATAGATATAATCTCTTTGAAGTAGATTTTGTTTGAAGACAAACATGATATGATCAGATTTACATGTTAATAGCCTAACTGTGGCTACAGTGTTTAAAATAGACTGAAGGGAGACAAGGGTGGAAGCTGGGAAACCAGGTAGGTGGCTATTGTAATGATCCTGGGAAGAGGTGATGGTGGTATTGACAAGGATGTTAGGATGGAGTTGGAAGAAATGTAGGATCCTTGATACATCCTAAAGGTAGAACCAATAGAACTTGATGATGGATTGGTTGTGGGTCTGAAGAAAGAAGAAAGTCAAAGATAATGCCAAGGTTTTATATATAAACTAGAAGCCTGTTGCAGGAAGATTCCTGCAAGAATAGGGCTTCCTGAGACCGCTCCCTTCTCTGCTGCCTCGCTCCCTCCCTTTGCTGCTTAGCAGCTCCCTCCCTTCTCTGCCACCTGGGCTCTCTCCCTTATCCGCCACTTTGCTCCCTCGCCAGGTCACAGATCCAAGGCCCAGATCCCCTGGGCAGCACCGGGTGCTACCGGCCCCGCCTCACCGGGTCAGGGGTCTGGGGCCCGAGTCCCACGGGCAGCATTGTGCGCTGCCAGCCCCGCCTGCAGTATGCAAATTAGCCACCATCTTTGTTGGTGGTTAATTTGCATATCGTGCTGAGTAGCCAATTGGAGGCATAGTGAAGGTACGGTCAATTACCATGTTTGTCTATTATTAGATAAGATTATGGGTAAGTTTATTGCATGAATGTTAGATGATTTACCATTAGAAAATATATTAATGTAATTACTATAGTAACAATGCAAAGGAGGAAAGTATGTGACCACCTCAACAGATGCAGAAAAAGCATTCTGCATATCTCTGTTCATGAAAAAAGAAAAAGAAAAAAATACCCACAGAAACACACAACTCTCAGTAAACAGGATAAAAGGGAAGTTCTTAATCTGCTATCAGGCCTGCCCAAAAACCCTACAGCTAATGTTGAAAGCATTAATGTTGAAAGCATGTCCTTAAATAAGAAACAGGACAAAGATGTCCACCATCACAATCACTGTTCAACATTGTAGTCCTAGCTTGTGTAGTAGGGAAAGAAGAAATAAAATGAATAATGATTAAAAAGGGGAAAGGAAATTGTCATTATTCATAGATGAAATGACTTTACATAGAAAACCCAATTCCACACATAAAGTATGGGATTTAATAACAGAGTATGAACAATGCCGGAGCTGCAGTGACTTGGCAGCAGCGATTCTAGGGTGACACCCCGAAACCAGAGAGGAGGGAGCTTGATTCCTCGGGGGGCCGCACAATTCCACCTTTGGCCATGGGTTATGTTATTGCTGGACACTGTCAGCCCCGAATATGGTTTACTGCACAGTTGTGTTTGTGTTCCACATACTGTACAACAGCAACTTTGAAGAGTGCCCTCTCGCACTCTGGGACCCCTCAGGGGATGTCGGAGAGCCAGGCCGAGGGACCCCACCTGCCAGAGTGATTCCACTCACTCCGCAGAAGCCAGGGAGGGACCGTGGGAAGTTGGCTCCAGGGCGTGTCTGGCTCATCTCACCCAGTCCCACCCTGCTGGCCACCTTATAATTAATTTCCTTTCAATGTGCATGAATTCATGCACCGGGTCACTAGTGAATATATAAAAGTCAATTTATCTATACAACAGCAATAAGCAGTTAAATAATTCAATTAGGAAAGATATCAAGATAACATAGCAACCCAAAGTACCAAGTACCTACTTAATATACCCAATAGAAGCTATGCAAACTGCTTATGGAGAAAAAATAAAAATCATATGGTAAAAGTATTAAAGGATATCCAAGTGAACATAAAGATCTTCCATAATCTTGAAGAAGACTCAGTATTGTGAAAATGCAATTCTTTCCAAATATATGTATAAGTTCAGTGTGATTCCAAAGGGTGCCCCAACAGGATTTTTTATGCAAATAGACACATTAATTCTAAAATTGACATGAAAGAACCAGAGGTCAAGAACAGTCATGAATTTCCAGAGAAGAACAACAATATAAGGTGATTTGCCCTTCCATATATCAAGGTTGTGAACATTGTAAAGCACAGGGTTAGACAAACAGCCCAAGGGAATAGAATAGAGATCCTCAAAAGTGACCCATGCATAAAAGAGAAACTTGATTCATGACAGAGCAGTGGGAAGGAAGAGCTATTGTTAATTTATGAAAAATCATTTTTATGAAAAAAATTGTACTTTACCCACAAAAATCAATACAGGGAAAATGAAAGACTATGAAAGCTGGAAAACATAGGAAAAATATCTTTAAAGAAGAAAACAGAGGCAAAATGTTTGTAGTTTTCAAGATAGATCTGTTAAATAAGATACACATGCAAGGATATGAACCGAAAGAGGAAAAGATTTATCCATTTGATACTAAAATTAAAACTCCTCAAAATTAAAAGAAACCATAGAGCAGTGGTTCTCAACCTTCCTAATGCCTCGACCTTTTAATACAGTTCCTCATGTTGTGGTGACCCCCAACCATAAAATTATTTTCGTTGCTACTTCATAACCATAATTTTGCTACTGTTATGAATTGTAATGTAAATATCTGATATGCAGGATGTATTTTCATTGTTACCAATTGAACATAATTAAAGCATAGTGATTAATCACAAAAACAATATGTAATTATCTATGTGTTTTCCCATGGTCTTAGGTGACCCCTGTGAAAGGGTCGTTCGACCCCCAAAGGGGTCACAACCCACAGGTTGAGAACAGCTGCCATAGAGGGACTAAAAATTACTAGTCATTTTGTAAAAAGGTATTTTCTTTATGTGTAAGCAAATGATTAGTATCCAAAAATAAAAGCTATACAAATTAAAAAGAGTGGAAAGCCAGCTATAATGAGGAAGGGCACTTAGGAGCCTTTGACACTAATATTTTACTTCTTAAGCTGGATGTCTGCTAGTGTGCATTTCATTATTATTATATTATGAATATTATATATTTTAAAACCTATTTTATAATGTAATAAAAATCTATTTAAAATGACTTAAGGCCCAGCCAGTATGGTTCAGTGGTCGAGCGTCGACCTATGAACCAGAAGGTCATGGTTCAATTCCTGGTCGGGGCACATGCCTGGGTTTCGGGGCTCATTCCCCACTCTAGGGCATGCAGGAGGCGGCCAACTGATGATTCTCTCTCATCATTGAGGTTTCAGTCTCTCTCTTCTCTCTCTTCTCTCCCTTCCTCCCTGTGGCTGGGAAAGAGGTCATCGTCAGAGTGACATTGGGAAAGGTTGAGTACCAGAATGAGGAACCACTGAAGGAGGAACAGTTTAGGCAGGAAAAAAACAGTAAATGTTCAGAGCCACAGCACATAAACGGGAACCATAAATAATTCAGTTGGCATTTCTCATCTTATGACCAACTTTTTAAATCCTTGTTTTTCCTGTTTGACTTTTGCTACCCTGGATTTCTAGCTGTAATGGTACTTAAGAGGTATAATGATTCTATAATATCCCTCAATTATTTTGTACTCATAACATTCCAACTTATGCTCTAATTTTTTACTAGAAAGATATTTTGATTCAATAATAAGCACTTATAAGTATGATGGCATTTTGACTGAGAATAGTGTTGAAAATTTGTTAAAATAGTGACTTATGTGCTTGTGTCCCTGTGTTCCAGATGTTTCTACAGCTTACAATTAGGATCATATTGACTTTTAATATAATTGCAACTTTTGTTTATCTTATTATTTACATCATTTTTTCATATTTTTCCAATTTTTAAAATTTTATTATAATAGACAACTTTATCAAGCTAATTATTATCTGAGTTGATAATTTCGTTCAAATAATTATGGAATTCTTTAAATTGAAAATTTCCCTTTTAAAGTCCCAAAGTTATTAAAAAATTATTCTTGATAGTAATCTCTCAAGGCCTTAGGGCTTAAACAGATTAAATGCTATGTAATTTTATGTTTTCTTCATGACTCAGTGTCATTAGTAATGTAAATTACTTTGTTATAATTACAAAAATTTTAGATGCAAGTAGCTATTAGTTATTTGCTTCTATACATAAGGGGACTACTCTTACTGGTAAGTGTAATTTTTTAAAATGTTTTTTTTTTTCTTTTGTCTCTACTCTCAACATGAGCTTTAACTTTCTGATGCTATTAATAGGCTAGCGCCTAGTAGTAAAACTCTTCTAAGTTGTTGCATCAAAAGTGCTATAAACTGATAAACTAATCAAAAGTTTCATATAATCTTGTCAAAAGTATCAGTAAGTAGGTTTTGAATAAAGTTCTCACTAAGAATAGTATCTGAATTTTTTTTTTTTGACTGCCCGAAATTGTTTATTAGGTAAGGATTTTACAAACATTACTTATATTTGCGGGTAACGGTGGAGCTGGAGAGTATTGCGCCTTCTCCAGGCTGCAGGGCCAGAACCACCAATAGTGTGGTGGAACTTGTGGCCCTTCCCAAGGCCACGGCTCTTGCGGCCCGCAGATGTCAGCCCTCGCATCTCGCTGTGTTACTGTGGTTTGGTGATCCACTGGGTGTCAGGATTTCTTCTGATAGCTTTATGGAATGGATCAATGAGAATAACCTCAAAGAATTTGTACGTGGAATCTTCACCGACCCAGTAAGAATTCAGGACTCTCAGAGCCCCACAGTGGCGTCCAGCTCGCTCCTAGGCCACAGACTGAAGACCTCGAGCAAACTTCAGCTGGTTAACTCTGATGGACAGGCTTGCCGTAGGCGGCACCCTTAGGAACAGGGCTCTTGCGGCCACCACGGCGCACACGAATCCGATATATGACATAACCTTGCTTGGCCTTGTAGTCCATCCTGCACGCTCTGTCGGGCCGGGTGGGGCGGAGGGCCCTGTGGAGCGCGGAGAGCTGGCGGTACTGCCAGCAGCGCACCCGGAGAAGGAGGCGCATTACATCCGCCTGCTTCTTCCTCCATAGCTCCTGGATGTTCTTGTAAGCGCCCATCTTGGTTTACCTGATGGCTGCGGCCAGACGGCAGTATCTGAATTTTAAGCAAAGGTTGTTTTTTTATATTCCTTTTAAATGACAACAGCTTTTAAATTCTTGCTTATAATTTTCTTACTAAGTTTCCAGTTATATTTTACATAGTTAAAATTTCTAAGAAATTTTGCTAAACAATGAATATGGATTGTTTTATAATCAGGGAAAAGCACTGACATGGAGCTTTATTAATTCTTTTCTAAGCTATCTGTGATTTTTATTAAAAATGACTGTTTTTATTGTCTATCTTTTTTTTTCAAAAATTATTTTAGTGATTTGGTTATTTCTCATTTTTATATTAAAATACTATTTTGCAGATGCTCTAAAACTTTAAAAAATTTCCATTGTCTATAGGATACAACACAGACCGTTAAAATTCTTCTCTAGTGTACAGTATTTCCAAAGTACCTAGCTTTTTTACTTATGACCCCATGTAAGCTCTCTTCTTACATCCTATTGGCCGAGAATATGTCATCTGTAGTCCTCTCTCCTGGTGGGACTCTACTAAATGATTCACCTCTAGTAAGTGATCCACTGGTTAGATCCCTATCCTTTATGAAAACTTTCTTGAGTTCTCCCAGCCCACACAAAACTCCCTCTTCTCTAATTATGCACAGCACTTATTATCCTTCTTATTGACATAGAGCAGGGGTCCTCAAACTACGGCCCGGGGGCCACATGCAAATACAAATATTGTATTTGTTCCCGTTTTGCTTTTTTACTTCAAAATAAGATATGTGCAGTGTGCATAGGAATTTGTTCATAGTTTTTTTTTAAACTATAGTCTTGCCCTCCAACGGTCTGAGGGACAGTGAACTGGCCCCCGGCCCCTGTTTAAAAAGTTTGAGGACCCCTGACATAGAGCATGCATACCGTTTTGTAATGCTAATCTTTCGAAGTATCCTCTTGATGATTTTGTATATCTGTAACACATACCACAGTGTTTATCTAGAGTAGACAGTGTCTTTATCCAGAACAGTAGATACTTGGTGAGGATGCATTGATGGGAACGTTCATTTCATTTAGACTACACGCCAAGTCTACCTGGGAGAGCGCTCATTCCTTCATGGAGTTGTGAGGGTTTCCTTTTGGCGAGACATCTTTGCAGGCAGAAATACTATGGGCACACATTTCTACGAGGAAACCAAAGTAGAGACTGCAAGCCAAATTTCAAGTAATTCTGGCCAAAGACATAAACAGCCAAATTGTTTCAGAAATGGATTCTTAAAAGCAATCTGCATCGACTGTACTTGGGTATAAAAAGGCTCATTTAAAAGTGATAAAGCAGTAAGTGGTGAATCTAATTGTTATAGGTAGCTTTTTAGAACTGGAGTACCTTTCTAATTACTGAACAGCCCTTCCTCTAGTGTGGGCTTTGGTTAAAGCCGGTGTGTTGAAGAAATTTTTTAAAAATACATATGAGTGTCATGGTATAGTGGTTAGACTCAGTGGATACTGGGCGATTTCCATTAATGTGCACATTGGTGAGAAAGTAGAATTTCTAAACTGGATTAAAGACATTTATATCTATAAATTACCCAAAGGTGTACAATCAAAATCAAATGAATAAATGTTTATTACTTGCAAGCTAAGTTTTACTTGGGATGAAAAGAAATACAAGCCATAATCTTTGCCTTTAAGAAGTTTGCAGTCTGCCTCGCTTGATGGCTCAGTTGGTTGGAGCATTGTCCAGTACATCAAAAGGTTGCATGCTTGATTCCCAGTTAGGGCACATACCTAGGTTGCAGGTTCAACCCCTGGTTAGGGCAGGTATGGGAGGCAACTGATCAATGTTTCTTTCTCACATTGATGTTTCTCTGTCTCTCTCCTTTTCTCTCTCTCTAAAAAAAATCAATAAACATAACCTTGGGTGAGGAGTAAAAAAAAAAAGAAGTTTGCAATCTGGGTAAGTCAATACAAGTAGATAATATGTGTAATTTATTGAAATATGAATTCTTCATAGAATAAAACAGCACATCATACTTGTCAAAGAATGATACAATAAAAATATTATCATGAGAGAGGTGAGAAGAGTTCCTTTGGGCTGGGATGACTATAGAAAGTTATATGAAAATAAATTGTAGTTTAAATAACAAAAGAAGAAAGAAAAACACATTCTTGGAGAGTAAAGAATGTAAACTGTGTGAAACAGGCCATGGAACCAAAGCCATTTTGGAAGAAGTGTGAGTAAATTGGTTTGTCAGGGAGGTGAAAAATTGTAAATTAGATTAGGAAAGGAGTTTATGATCAGATTGTGGAAATGAATGAAGGCCTAGGTTAAAGGACTTATTTTGTAAGCAGTGAAAGGTTATTTGGGCAAGATTTTGATCAAAGAAAAGTCTTAATCCAAGTTGAGCTTCAGGAAGATTAATTTTTTAGCATCTGCCATTTGAAAAGGAAGGCAAAGAGATGGGATAAGGACATTTAGAGGACTAATAAAGCAGTTGAAGTGCAAGGTAGAACAGAGGACACATGTAGTTTTTCTGCTCAGCATTCTCTCCTTTCTGATTCACTGGTTCAGGTAGACATGACATGATCGCCCTCAAGAACCACAGCGAGGCACCTGGCCCTGATCTGCTCAATAAAGCAGTCCATTCCTCTGGTCATACTTACTGGTTCATGGATGGGCATATGATCTAAACGGAGCCAATTAGGTCATATCTTTCCTGCTAGACCTATCGGGAAAGAACCCTCTTCTTCAGGGATCCTAACATTGTCAGTGGTCCTCTTTACTGTCACATTGTGTAGTAGGCAGCATCCAAGATGGTCCTCTATGTGCCCTCCTGACATTCCTGGCCTTGTAAAATTTCCCCATATTGTATTAAGTTGGCCTCTATGATGAGTAAGAAGTATGCAGCAGAAATGATGGCATGTATAAGCTCTATGGTAGGGATAGAAGTTACAGATTAAAAAATGGAATCAATATAGCTTGGTAATTGATTAGAACTTCAGATGTAAGGGAAGACAATTTTTGAGTTTGACAAAATGGTTATATCATTAACCGATGTAACAATGTTGGGAAGGAGGGTTTGCTGTTTTGTTATGAGAGATGGATAGGAAAAGATAAGGAATTTATTTTGAGGTTGAGACTGGACAGCAGTATTAGGAACAATGGCTGGTATTTACAAAAAGGAAATAGACTATCTCACAAAGAAGTCACGTCTCTGCCACTGTATGATTCCATATGGAGGATGTTGGAGATTGGATTTATGATAATATAGCATTTAAAATCACTTCCAAGTAAGTGATTTTATTTCTACTAGTTGCCACACACACACACACACACACACACACACACACACATTCAAATGAAGAATTAAAAAAAAAAATAAGTGGAGGCAATAGCCATAATCCCTCCTACCATAGAGCTCTTACCTGTTTTCTCCTTGTTTCTCACTTGTTGGCTTCGGTGAATTATAATCTCCATCGACGCATACCCAGTTATTAGACAGGCTGGAACCAGGATCAGGGGACTTGTGGTCACACCCATCTCTCAATTTTGCAAATTACTTCAGCTCTACTTTTACTTGACTCTATGCTGTATAAAGCTGGCCATCTCACAAAATACTCAGGAAATCAGGGAAAACCAAAAGGTAACCTAACAGACCCATATGCAGTGATGGCGAACCTATGACACACGTGTCAGAGGTGATACGTAAACTCATTTTTTTGGTTGATTTTTCTTTGTTAAATGGCATTTAAATATATAAAATAAATATCAAAAAATATAAGTCTTTGTTTTAATATGGTTGCAAATATCAAAAAATTTCTATATGTGATATGGCACCAGAGTTAAGTTAGGGTTTTTCAAAATGCTGACACACCGAGCTCTAAAGGTTCGCCATCACTGCGGGCCATATGCCTTCTTTCTTTCATTTTCTTTTTTAGGGTTTTCTTGTTTTTTTAATTTTGAAGATCTTTTTATAAAATTTATTTTTATTGTTGAAAGTATTACAATTTTTTACAAGTATTTTTCCCATTGACCCCTCCACTCCGCCCCTCCCCCATCTGTCTTCTTTCCGTTAGAAATTAATGCCCTATAATGTCTTTCCTATATTGTGCCATCCCCTTAAGTTCCCTTTTTCCTTAATTTTCTTTTCTTTTCTAAAAAAGTTAACATTGCCCTGACTTGTTTGGCTCAGTGGATAGAGCATTGGCGTGCAGACTGAAAGGTCCCAGGTTCAATTCTGGTCAAGGGCATGTACCTTGGTTGCGGGCACATCCCCAGTAGAGGGTGTGCAGGAGGCAGCTGATGGATGTTTCTCTCTCATCGATGTTTCTAACTCTCTATCCCTCTCCCTTCCTCTCTGTGAAAAATCAATAAAAATATATTTTTTTAAAAAAAGTTAACATCTATTTATTGTTTCTGAAAAAAAATTATCATGTTCTTTAACATAAAAACAAACACTGGTTTTCTTTGAAGAAAATTAAACAGAAATGTAGACATAGAAAGTTACACTAGATAATCTTTAAGATTCCTTTCAGCTCATAAATTTAGTGAATGTAGCTAAAAAAACCAAACAGTAAATCCTAAGTATTTTGTATTCAGTACCACTAGATTCCTTTAGTAATAATTAAGAATAATTTAATAATACAGTTATACAAGTTATGTTTTCAAGTACTTTTTCATTAAATTGTAAAATTCTGTGAACATTTAAAAGGAATTTATGGACTTGAAAAAGTTAACATGCTTCTCTATTAGGTATCATTCATAAGAAGCCAAATCTTGATATTCAATAGGGTTTGCGCAATACAGCAAACAAGGAAATGAGAAAATGCAAAGAAAACAGATCCATCAGATTCTTGCCTCTGTCTTCTGCCTCTCTTTGCCCACATCCTAAGTTTGTTGAGATTTTTCTTTTAAGTCTTATCTGCTGGCATCATTTGGTAGATGACTGCCCTAGAGAGGTACTATTTACCTTCCCTACATCAAGCTGAAAATGTTCATGATAAAATAGAGCCTTCTTTGAAAATATTTGTTTTGGCAAGTGTGAAAGGATCAGCAAAAGCAATGATAATTTTAGTGATTCTCTAAAACCGCACAGGAGAAATTTTCATCACTGGAAACACACTTAAAATATTAAGGTTTTCTTGGCATCTGAGAACATCAAAAAAGCCAAACTGATTTAATATTTACTCAGCAATTGTTTGATGAAAGTAGGGGAATTCCCAGCCAGTGAATTCTAATGACACTGCATCTGGCCAAAGGGGCTATTAGATTTTTTAATTCTTTTTGCACAAATACATGCAAATCAAGAGAGTATCGTGGGACAGTTGGCTTTATAATTTTCCTTTCATTATGTTGTATTTTTCTCTGTCCCTTACTCCAACCTCCCTCCTTTTGTTGACAGTTCATCTTACCATAAGCTCTTATAATACAGAAGATATTGTCTTTCAGGATAGAGGCAGAATGCCAAAACGGGAGGCAGAATTTGGCAGTGTTCTGGATTTTCTTAAAGACAATGTTCATCCTTCTTCCTTTATCTCCTTAGAAGTGAGAAATAAATCTCACCAGCTTTTATAGAACAAACTGAGCTCTCAGTGGACAAAGTGTTCTTTTTTTCTTTAGTCACTTCAGGGAGAAGATTCCTGAACATTCATTGTACAAGTTTGTTTTAAAAAATATTTAGCTTTTTCTCTTAATATGACTTGTGCTGTGTACTAGTATAATTTAATAATAAAAATCCAGTTTTCATATTGTAAATCTGGTGGCCCTAGTTTAAAAGAGTATATTAGTTGCCAAGGAGAAAAGAGAATTGTATAATGGAATTGTTTAATTATACAGGTTTGGTGTATTTCCCACTCATTTTTTTTTTCCTTCCAGAAAGTTGTCTGGAAGTCAACTCCTCCTCTATTGGTGATATTGCACAAATGTAATGAAAACCTAAAATAATTTTGGTTTTCACTCACCTCTTATGAATTAGTCACAGTTTCTGTCTTATTCTCTGAAAAGAACAAACAGATTTTTCAAAGAACAAGTATGAAGAACAAAATGTGTTTGGGGATTGACTAATAGAGATAAGAAAAGTGTAAAAAAACTGGTCTATTTTTTCAAAGGACTATTATGAAGAAGGAAATATGGCCTGGGATTGATTATAGAGATAATAAGAAAAGAGGATAAAAAAAAAAACTGGTCTATATTGAAACAGTTGTTGTCTGTAAAGAAAATTTAGAGAGACTAGATTCTCCTTGAGTAGAATAAAGACACTATTTTATTCTATAGCCTCTGTAATATAGATTTAGGAAACTCTAGTAAGTATTAAAAACTTGGGCATTAATTGGCTATTTTGTATTTGAATTTCAAGTTTTTAAAATAACATTGAATACATTTCACATTAGTTTTTTTTTGTAGATTAAAAACAATTTTTAAAAAGAAGAAATGGTGTCTCTTAATTTGATAGCATATATCAAGCACTAGCTTGACTAGTCCATGGGATTTTAATGATTACTCTGAGGTTGCTTTTGAAGAGGAACTATGGCTGGAGTTATTGCTTAAATTTTATTTACAAGGTCCCGGGATCTGAGAACTGACATGGGTCATGAAGTTATGGTGGTGACTAATGGAGGCATCAGACATCTTGTCTTCTGTCTCAATAGAAGGGAGAATTTTGCCACAAAGTAGCGGGCATTGAACAAAGCCAGGATGTGGATTTTCAAGGAACTGCTTTCCCAGCACTGTTACACCTCAGCCTTCTGGTAACTGGAAGCAACCTCAGATTTACTGCCTCTTGACTGTGAGCTTGTTAAGCCAGGACTGAGGATTTCTGCAAAGGATGAGATTTGCTCTGTTTTGAATCTCTAGAGACTCTTCACCAACCCTTTCAAGGGCACACATGCATATCATATCCTTCATCACAAAGGAGACCAAGCACAAGGATGCAGGAAGATCAGGGCTAAGCTCTCAGGGTGACATGGTGCGAAGTCACTAGCTCTGGGCGTCAGGCCTTGTTCTGCCACCTACGAGTGTGTGACTGGAACGGTCTCCTCTCCTTGGCCTCAGCGTCATCTGTAAAATGAGACTTCGTGGGAGGACTTATGATAAGAACTTATGCACATAATTAGAATTTACAAAAATCATGTTGGGTTATGTATATGTAGGCATGAGGATGTGATCTTATAAACTCTGCCTCCTGCGAGAAACAAACGTTAGAACAATTATATAGGAAAAGTTGGGCGAAGGTGTGTGGATATTTTGGCATGAGTTCATTTATGGTGGGGACCAGAATTATAATTGCCTCGTTCCTGTCAGAACATGAGGCCTTGTGAGGAAAGTGATAATTTTAGTATCCTTAGCTCCTTATTAATGACACCCCCTCTAGCAATAACATCAACTGCCTAGCTTTTTTCTAGAGGCAAGTTTTAGGAATGTGCATAATCACTCATCCTCTGCTCAATTACATGCAATCTAGATACTTTTTCCCTAAAGTAAATAGTCTGGGTTTTTCCTCTATGGAAGTTTTTGGGATTTTTCTCCTTATCTCTGTTGGCCTGAAATTTCACCAGGATAGTATAGGTGTGGATTTCTGCCCTCCCCCACCCCCCAATTCATCTTAAGGAGCCCTTTGGTCTGAAGTCTAGTGTCTTTCTCTAGCTCTAGGAAATTTTCTTTTATTATTTATTTTCTCATTTTATTGCTTCCATTCCATCTTTCTGAAACTTACATGAGAGGTATTTGAAATCATCGTGATCTCTTTTCCATGTCCTTTGACTTTTTTTTAACGTTTTTCATTTTCTTTTGGACTGCATTTTGGAAGAATTCCTTACTTTAGCCTTCTGGTTCTGTATGTTAATCTGTAGCTCTATATATTTGGAATTCAGTTCCTTTATTAATGTATTTCTTTTTGAATCTGGAGTGTAAAGAGCTGGCAATGATAACACCTTAGTTCATAGCTCAGTGCTATCATTTGTGCATGTAAGAATGTTGTTTCACTCATTTGCTTTTAAAAATTTCATTCCTGATTTGCATTTCCATTCTTCCCATCACTGTTTTTTTCCAAGATGTTTGATATACATTCTTTTTTAAAATAATATTTGTATATGTTTTTTTAAATTGATTTTGGAGAGTGAAAAAGAGAGGGAGAGAGATAGAAACATCAATGATGCGAGAGAATCATCGATGGGCTGCCTCCCATATGCCCCCTACTGGGGATGCAGCTTGCAACCTGAGCATGTGCCCTAA
The DNA here is from genome assembly GCF_028538775.1 of Myotis yumanensis. Taxonomy (NCBI): domain Eukaryota; kingdom Metazoa; phylum Chordata; class Mammalia; order Chiroptera; family Vespertilionidae; genus Myotis; species Myotis yumanensis. Next base: position 45,330,415 of record NW_027223760.1, on the reverse strand, counting down.
CCCAGAATCGAACCATGACCTCCTGGTTCATGGGTCGATGCTCAACCACTGAGCACACTGGCCAGGCTGATATACATTCTTAAACCTGCACTTATTCTTGCATGCTTAAAGATATTTTGTTGTCTTCTGTGCATGTTTTTTCCCTAGCTTAATAAATATATAGTATTGTGCTATGTATCATAGCTTCTTTAGAATTTGGCAATAATAGTTTTTTTTCTCATGGTTTTTCATTGTTTCAGAAGAAAAGGCCTTTTTACTCCGTAATTACTGTATACAATACTGAACTCTGTTGATTTGGGTATATAAACATCGAGGAGACTGGGTGGGCACATAATATTGAAGAAACTGTCAGTAAATTTCAGGTTGTTTCATGGCAAAACTGCTACAAAAATAAATAAAATTATGCAACACTGGTACTTTTAGGGTCCATTTCTAGCCTGACATTTGGAGACTGGGCTTTGCAAATGAGTAGGACTAAATGAAATGAAAAGTTAATCTTTTCTTTGCTTAGGCAAAATGTTGAGAATTTGGGCCAAAGATAAATTAAATTAAAAATCGAATTTTAAAGAAATGCTCCGGGTAAATCTGGCTCCGATTAAAAAATTTTGTTTGCTTAATGTAGTTTTATTATTGGTGGGGTACTCTCTGTATCCCCTATGTTATTGGTGGAAATGGGCTGCTGGGGGTGGGGGTGGGGCAAGGATTTCCTGAGCCCCCACAGGAGGATGAGGTATTTCGGCAAACTTTATTGGTGAGGAAACATTAAAGGAGTTCCGTTCCAAGGTCCCATCTTTGTCTTTCCATGGAAAAAAGTGTCATTTTGTCTTGAGCAGAGCTAGGATTAAAGCCTCTGCCCAGAGTTTCTATTCCATGTTGAAGCATGATCCAGTCCAACATCTGGCTAGCTTAGCTTGTGTTCCCAGCTGCAGTCCATTGCATGTAGAGTTCAGATGGCCATGGGCCATGGGGCTTTCAGGGCCACAAGGCAGGCTAGTGAGGAGCATGGAGCAAGCAAGTGCAAGGAAGCAGGAGCAAAGCAAGAGGAACAAGAGAGAGAATTCTTTGTTTTGGAAATTTTAACTAGGAGTTTAATCCAATGATTCCTTCAGGATTCCATGTGCTTGCAGTGGGTCCTCTCCTCTAGCCGATGGTCTTTCTTCCCAGGTTAGACTGACAGGCAAGCACCTTCCCTACTCACCTCAGCTTCACTGAGCATGTGCCCATCTTCCCCTTTGTTGAACTCCTTCCCGCAGTGATTTTCAAGGAATGGACTGGTGGTTCCCTGGGGAGTGTAAAGTTGCAGCTTCCTGGTGAAGCTGCCCAGATGACCATGCTTATAATATCTGGCCTTCCCTTTACTCCTTTCCTATTATTAATATTAACAACTAGCTAGTTGCAATAGTAACAATTTCATTTTAAAAAACAACAGCAAATATACCAATTTATAATTTTATCATATCTATATCTATATACATATCCATCTCTCTCTCTCTCTCTATATATATATATATATATACACACACACATATATATATACACATATACATATACACACACACACACACACACACACACACACATATATATATATATATATATCCTATATAATAAAAGCCTAGGTGGTGCAATGCCTCGCACAACATTGTCACAAGAGGGTTGCCACAAGATGGCCGCCATAAGATAGCTGCGCATACAGAAGAGGTGGGGTCCAGTGGCCGCTCCATACAGTGAGGCCTGGGGGTCCCACGGCTCTGCGTGGTGCAAAGGAGGCCAGTCCCGGTGTCTTTGCCGCCTCATGTGGAGGAGGCGGGTTGTGGCAGGGGAGCAGTTAGGTGTCAGTAAAAATCAGGCTGGCAGGGGAGCAGTTAGGGGCAATCAGGCAGGCAGGCAGGCAGGCAGGCGAGCGATTAGGAGCCAGTGGTCCCAGATTGTGAGAGGGATGTCCCAGATTGAAGAGGGTGCAGGCTGGGTTGAGGGACACCCCCTTCCCATGGTTGAATTTTGTGCACTGGGCCTATATATATGTATATATATAGAGAGAGAGACCCCAAAGATACATACATACACACTTTAACAGCTGAAAGCTCACTTAATTTTCACTCCTTTTCCTGTTTAACTGATTTGAAATAATGGGTGAAGCCAGACCAAGGTTTGAACAAAGAAAAGTTATACTAAAGTGCCGCTTGTTAGGTTTAATCTGAGATGTAAGATTTAATCTGACCAAAGCCAATAAATTGACCAAGACAAGCAGAGTAAGAGCGAAATATCGCGTTTATTGGAAGCTCTCAGGTGAGGTCCCACGGTCTGGGGGTGCAGGCCGGGGGAGTCACACCCGCCTATGCCTGGCAGAGATTTTTTATGCTGCTGTTGGACCAATCAGGCTTATCTGAGGTAGCTTGTGGCGGGTGATTGATGAGCGGGAAGTTGGTGCAGTTGCACCCTGGCCATCTTGAGAAGTCTCCGGTGGTTATTTATTGGCCATCAGCACAACAGGATGCTCTGGTGGGTCCCAGGATGGCAGCTATTGTCCAGCAGGATGTGGCTCGGTAGTTCTGGGTTGTTTTGTCCAACTCAGCTGGTGAGATCAGGAAAGACCCTATTTTCCCAGCCCCAGACCTTACATCCCGACCTCTTTGGTAATATAGGACGATGACCGATCTGACTGCTTCTGAGCTGGATATGGATGGAGTTTAAGCGAGGTCGGGATCTGGGGGGTCCAGGGGCAATGGGCTGTAAGGGTGTAGAAGAAGCTGGTTGACCGTTATCCGAGAAATTTCCTGCATGCGGGACTGCAAAAATCATTACACCAGAAGAACCCTCCGGGTGGTGCCTGGATGGTCATGTTGACTCGAACCGTGATGTTGCAGGAAGCCAGGCTCGGCTGGGATGAGTAGCAGACCCGTGGGAAATCTGCTCCCGTGTACAGAGGTACTTCTGTAAGGTTTTGAGGCTGCGGGGATGTAGGGCTTGAGAGGTTAAAGGGGGTGGATAGGGGGACCGCTGTTAGTGGAGGGCGTCCAAGGGCAGCACACAGAAAGCAGTTGGTGGCATTTCCTATTGATGTGCTATTTAGGAGGGTTACTCCTGCCCTAATGACCGTCAGCCAGGAGAAAGTGTAGGTATTACAGTGAAATTGGGAGGAAATGTTAGAATGCACTGTTAGGTATATGAGGTTGGAGAAAATGCAGGGGAGGGAGGGAGCAGGTCGCACAGCCTGTTCCCAGGCCTCTAGCGGCTTGGATTTTAAAACTGCCACATTTTTCCTTTGGGAAGGGTGGAGGGGGATGGGGAGAGAGGACACTGAGGTCAGAGTAGTTCTCAGTTCAGAGGAGGGGACAGTTGTGGAGGAGATAAGGAGATAAGGCATTCACAGGAAGCTGAGGTAGGTGAAGACTGAGGGCCCCATAACGTGACGCATGGCAGCCCTGGATGGGCACACAGGCAGAACCAGAAAAACAGTGAATGAGGGAATTTAGTGAGATGCAGTGTAGAGTGAGGTGTCTAATGGCTGTGAGACTGATCCCTCAACCCCCATAATAGAGACTGAGGAGTGGACAAGGGTCGAATTAGGAGAGGGCAGAATAAGTGGCCCTAGTATCAATTAAAAAGGAGATCGGCTTGCCTGCCACCACAGTCGTTACCCGAGGCTCTGTCCTGGTGGTGTAAGTCTGTGGGGCCCTGTCAGGGCCTGGGCAGCTTCTTCGGTGGCCAGTCCCAGGAGGTCTGGGAGCTCTAAACTGGATCCAGAGGGCGGCCATGCTGGACTGGCTGAGGTCTGACCTGGAGGGCCAGACTACAGTCTGCTTTCCAGTGGCCTTTCCCTTCTGCACCTTGGGCAGGGCCCAGGCGGGGGTCTCAGGTTTGAGCAGGACTTGGCTCACTGTCTTTCCTTGCTGCGTTTGAGGCACGGGCCTGGAGGCGGCTTAGCCCCTGACTTACCCGTGGTTGGCGGACCGGCACTTTGTTTGGGGTTTGAAAGCGGTGGCTAGGAGCTGGAAGGCCTCCTAAGGGGCCTCAGCCTTGGCCTGATCTCGCCTTTGATTTTGGATTTGGGTCTCCTCATCTCTATTATTAAAGACCTTAGGTCAGGTTAACGAGGTCTTTTTGAGGGGTTTATGGAAGTTTACAGTAAAGGTGGTCAGGTCAGTGGGAAAGGATCTGAGATGCCTCTCAACCTGTGAGGCTGGACGTAGAGGGTGGGGGCACAGATTCAGACTATGCCCTCAGTCCCCGCTGCTTCCCTCAGGGGTAGAATGGGCGCGGGAACAGAAGAGGCTGCGGAGGAAGGCAGTCATTGGGTGGCCTGAGAATGAGTGTCAGAGTGTCAGATAGGAAAGGCTGGTTTCAGTTGTAAGGGGCAGGAGGAAGGCCGGATCAGTAGTTAAGGGCACAGAAGGCGTGGCTGGAAGAGGGTCCCGCAGGGAGGAGGAGAAGCGGGAGCCTAGGGAGAAGGAGGGGCGGGGGGAATCCCTTGCAGACGGGAGTTGGGGGTAGAGCGGTTCAGGAACCAAAGACAACGTAGGGACAGGTGGAGGCGCTGGAACCCGGGGTGTTGCCAGCGCTTCTGGCGGGATGGTTAGTGCTGAGTCCTCTGGGGACGAGTCACCGGGTCGCTGATTTGGAACCTGTGGAGCGGAAGCTTTCGGTCTGTTTTAGCAAGGAGAATTTGGGTGGGAGAGCAGCAGGTCATACAGAGCTGGGGGCGAGAGCAGAAGTGCCAAAATGCCTGAACATAAGGGATTTCAGGCTATTTACCTGTTTGTTGGCAAAAATTGGTTAGGTCAGTTAAGATTCTGAAATCAAAAGTGCCGTCCGGGGGGCCAGACGGAGCCATTGTCCAGAGCATAGCGAGGCCATATTTCGGTGGCCAATCGAATGAGGCGTCGCTTTCTCTGTTCAGTCTGATCATACCCTAATTCACGCCAATTGGAGAGAACGCACCCTAAGGGTGTTTTGGAGCTCGGCTTGGAGGAATTGCTGCCCATACTGATTCAGGTCCCTGTCGGAGAGTCTCTCAAGCAGGCGTCCCCGATTGAGAGAGAACTCCGAATACAGAGACAGGGGACAGGCCTTCTCCGGGCGTCCCCACCGGAGAGGCAAGTCCAGGTATCCCTGGGATACCTTACAGGAGGGCTCCCTGGCGCGGCCGCGACACCAGACAGGGGTCCCTAGGAACGCTGAATAGAACAGGCTGAAGCTTACCTCACCGCCGGGCAGAGCTTGAGATCGCTGGCAGAGCCTTCAGTTGGAGAGGCTGAGCCTCAGGGGGCCCCTGGGACCTCCTGAAGCTTCCGATTCCACCAGAGTGTCAGGTTCTGGTTCTCAGAGGAGACCCGGCCCAGTGGCACGAGGTCTCCCGGGTTTCGGCACCAAGATGTTAGGTTTAATGTAAGGTTTCATCTGAGATTTAAGATTTAATCTGACCAAAGCCAATAAATTGACCAAGACAAGCAGAGTAAGAGCGAAATATCGCGTTTATTGGAAGCTCTCAGGTGAGGTCCCACGGTCTGGGGGTGCAGGCCGGGGGAGTCACCACCCGCCTATGCCTGGCAGAGATTTTTTATGCTGCTGTTGGACCAATCAGGCTTATCTGAGGTAGCTTGTGGCGGGTGATTGATGAGCGGGAAGTTGGTGCAGCTGCACCCTGGCCATCTTGAGAAGTCTCCGGTGGTTATTTATTGGCCATCAGCACAACAGGATGCTCTGGTGGGTCCCAGGATGGCAGCTATTGTCCAGCAGGATGTGGCTCAGCAGTTCTGGGTTGTTTTGTCCAACTCAGCTGGTGGGATCAGGAAAGACCCTATTTTCCCAGCCCCAGACCTTACACCGCTAGACATCTTTTTTAATGGGGATACATAAAAGATAAAGTTTAGGGTACAAAACCAGCAATAGTTAACAAATTGAAGGCACACAAATACCGAATGAGATGTTTCTTGATGTTTGCAATTCCATTACTTTGCGTTATCATCAGTGCCTGGACCAGAATGGTAATCAGTTTGAAAACATGCATTGACAAAAAAATATTTATTTATGTATATTCTTTTAAATTTTTAAAATGAACTGTATGTTAATAAACACTGACTTTATAATCATTCAAAGTGTGTATAGATTTTTTTGGGATACCCTCTATACATATATTTTATTACATTTTTCTTCTTTCCCCCCCTTACAAAACAAATCTCTAATACTTGGGCCATAAATAAGAGTTGCCACACCCCTCTCCTTGGGTTTGATAATTTGCTAGAATGGCTCATAAAAACGGAAACATTTCATTATGTTTACTGGCTTATTATAAAAGATATATTAAAAGATGTGAGTGAACAGCCAGATACGGAGATACACACGGCAAGGTCCAGCAGTGTCCCAAGCACAGGACACTGGGAACGGGGTGTGCTACCCTCCCAGCACGTAGGTGTGTTCACCAACCCAGAAGCTCTCTGAACCCCATATTGTTCTGATTTTTATGAAGGCTTCATTACATAGGCATGATCAATCATTAATTTCATTTCTAGTTCCTCTCCCTTCTCTGGAGAATTGAGGGGAAGGCTGAAACTTCCAAGCTTGTAATCATGGCTTTGTCTTTCTGGTGACCAGCCTTTATCCAGGAATCCACCAAGAGTCACCTCCTTAGAACAAAAGACATTCCCATTACCCAGGAAATTCCAAAGGATTTAGGAGATCAGTGTCAGACCTTCCTATCAGGAAATTACAAGGATCTTCAGAGCTCTGTGTCAGGAATCAGGGTCAAAGACTAAAAGTTAGAACAAAAGATTCTTGTAGTACCACTAATTATAGGGTTTTAGGAACTTTGTGCCAGGAACTGGGGGTAGAAATCAATGTATGACTTATTATTTCTGGAAGATGCTATCACACTCTATAAATTTTTAAAATTTTAATTTATTTTAACCAAAAAGAAAAACACAAACAAAAGCAGTTTACCCATTTCTACCACCCCCCACTCACAACTCTTGCAACAACTAATCTATTCTCTGAATGTGTGAGCTTGTTTCTTGCTGTTGTTGTTGTTTTAGATTCCACATTTAAGAGAGATCATACAGTATTTGTCTTTCTCTGTCTGACTTATTTCACTTAGCATAGTGCCTGCAAGGCCCGTCCATCCATGCTGTTGCAAATGGCAAGATTTCTTTTTTTGATGACTGAATAATATCCAATTATTTATCTCTATCTCTATCTCTATCTCTATCTCTATCTCTATCTCTATCTCTATCTATCTGCCTATCTATATCTCCCTATCTATATCTATACTAGAGGCCCAGTGCACAGGTGGTCCCTAGGCCTGGCCAGCGATCAGGGCCGATTGGGGCCAGGCTGATTGGGGCTGGGCCAACAGAGCCTGCCAGCCAGGGGAAGTGATGGGGGAGGGACCAAGGGAAGTTGGCCGCTGGCCCCAGAGGAGGGAGCTGGCCCTCAGCCCTCCTGGGAAAGGGGCCGTGTCCACTGCCACCCACCCTTGGTTCCCTGTCCCAGTCTGGGGCCTGAAGGCCCCGGCAGGGTCAGGAGAGGAGGTGATGGTTGCCCGGCTGGATGCCGATGCCTAGTCGATGCCCCACCACCATGTGGTTCCCCCGCTCCCCTCCTCCTCCTTCCCTCTCATAATGACTGGTTGGCCGGTTGTTCTGGTCATTCGGTCGTAACGGTCGCTTAGGCTTTTTATATATACAGATATCACCTGTCTATATATTTCTTTATCCACTCATCCATCTATGGACACTTAGGTTGTTTCTATATCACAACTATTATAAATAATATTGTAATAAGCATAGGGTGTATATATACTTTCAAATAAGTGTTTATGTTTTCTTCAGATAAATACCCAGAAATAGAATTGCTAGATCTTATAGCAGTTCTATCTTTTTTTTTTTTTAATATTTTATTGATTTTTTACAGAGAGGAAGGGAGAGAGATAGAAAGCTAGAAACATCGATGAGAGAGAAACATCGATCAGCTGCCTCCTGCACATCTCCTACTGGGGATGTGCCCGCAACCCAGGTACATGCCCTTGACCGGAATCGAACCCGGGACCCTTCAGTCCGCAGGCCGAAGTTCTATCCACTGAGCCAAACCGGTTTCAGCTAGCAGTTCTATCTTTAATTTTTTGAGTGAACATTCATATTTTTCCCCACAAAAAAATAAAAATCAATAAATAAACACATAAGAACAACATATTTTTTTCTATAGTGTTTGCATCAATTTACATTCCTATCATGAGTACGCAAGACCTCCCTTTTTTCCACATCCTCACCAACACTTTTATTTCTTGTCTGTTTGTTAATAGCCACTCTAAGAGGTATGAGGTGATATCTCATTCTGGTTTCAATTTGCATATTCCTGATAATTAGTGATGTTGATCATCTTTTTATGTAACTGCTGGTCATATGTATATCTTCTTTGGAAAAAGTGTCTATTCAGATCCTCTATCCATTTTTAAATCAGATTTTTTGGGTTGGTTTTTTTCCCTCCTATTGTGTTGTATATGTTCTTTGTATATTTTGGATATTACTCCCTTATCAGATATAATTTGCAAATATTTTCTCCCATTCAGTAACTTGCTTTTTCACTTTTTTGAGAGTTTCCTTTGCTATGCAGAAGCTCTTTGTCTGATGTAGTCCCACTTGTTTATCTTTGCTTCTGTTGCATCTGCTTTTGGTGTGAGATTCAAGAGTAAGAATAAAAATAATTTAATTTGGTTGTACAAGGTTGCGGAGAAGAAAAGTTTAAAAGGTAAACACCACCAAAACAGCCATTTAAAAAGACCTATGTCGAGGAGCTTACCTCCTATGTTTTCTTCTAGGATTTGTAGGTATCTTACTATTAACTTTATATAGAGCCTCCAATATTTTAATGAAAAATAACAGCATCAGAGATAATAACAGTCAACATCATGGAGTGCCAGGCACTGTGTTAAAAAGCTTTCCATGCATTATTTCATTCAATGCTGCAATAATTGTTTTAAGTCCCAAGAATTTCTCTCCAAATATATATATATATAGATATTTTACAGAGAGGAAGGGAGAGGGATAGAGCGTTAGAAACATTGATGAGAAACATCGACCAGCTGCCTCCTGCACACCTCCTACTGGGGATGTGCCCGCAACCAAGGTACATGCCCTTGACCGGAATCAAACCTGGGACCCTTGAGTCCTCAGGCCGACGCTCTATCCACTGAGCCAAACAAGTTTGGCTCTCTCCAAATATATTAAAGTTTCTTTAAGGTCTTATTCTGCTGCCTCCATTACTTTTCGATAGGTTTCAGTTGTTTTGTTATTTGAGTCAGTTGATCCTTTTTAATAGTATAAATTCTCCTCAAACATTTGGTAATGTCTGTTTTTATTGTTGGTGAGGTCTATTTCCTTGACCAAATGACAATACCTGTTTACTTGTCTGTTAATGCATTTCTCCTTCTGGTGATAAAGGAGGAACACAATGGAATGGGTGGTCCAGAGGGCGGGTGTGTTAGTTTCCCAGGGCTTCCCTAACAAAATACCGCAAACTGGGTGGCTTTACACAATAGAAATTCATTCTCTCACAGTTGTGGAGGCTAAAGGTTCAAAATCAAGGTGTTGGCAAGGCCACACAATCTACGAAACCCTTAGGGGAGGATCCTTCTGTGCTTCTCTCAGCTTCCAGCAGCTCAGGGCATTGTTTGGCTGCATAATTCTAACCTCTGCTTTTGGTTTCCCAATGTCATCTTTGCTCTGTCTGTGTGTCTCTGTGGCCTCACGTAGTGTTTTCCTCTCTATGTCTCTTCCCTCTTCTTTTTTGTTAAATACATTTGAATTGATTTCAGAGAGGAAGGGAGAAGGAGAGATAGATGGAAACATCAATGATGAGAGAGAATCATTGATCTGCTGACTCCTGCCCCCCCCCCCCCCCCCCCCGCCCCTGCTACACACACACACTGGGGACCAAACCCACAACTTGGGCATGTGCCCTGACCAGGAATTAACTGTGACCTCCTGAGCCATGCCAGCTGGGCTCTTCCCTCTTCTTATGAGGACACCAGTCATATTGGATTAAAGGCCATACTCCATCTTAACTAATTATATCAGCAATGACCTATTTTAAAATAAGGTTGCATACTGTGGTTCTAGGGGTTTGGACCTCAACGTATCTCTTTTGTGGATATAATTTAACCGGTTACAGTAAGTAGCTAGACCACTGAATAAAAATGAGCTTCCCATCCTTACCTTGTACATCGTCCTGCATCTCCGGTCCCAGAAGCTACTCTGGGAGTCTTCAACTCCAGAGCTCCCACCTTAGAGACCTTACTTGCCAGTTTATCTTGGGGCCAGTGCTCAAGTCAGGATGCCCTTTTCTTTCTGTCCTCTTCTATCACTGGCATTCTTGCTGGACTCTGCTTCTTAGGCCCAAACACTGAAGCCAGGAAATTTTCCCCAAACCTTTTAGCTTTGTTTATAAATAAAGCCTGCAGACAGCTGTTCAGATCTTTGGGTGAAAGAGTCACTGGCCAGATCTTCTGACTAATCCTTCAATGACTCATCCAATGATTTCTCCAGGACTGAGTTGGTTTGGTTAACTTGGAGCATAAAGGTTATCCAGAGTTTTCTTAGGAAGCTTTGCAATAGCTTTTATTTGAATCTTGTGTTGCAGTTTCTTTGTTGATTTGATTTCATCTTCTCCCTCCCCATTCCCCCAAATAGTTTTCATGTACTGAAATTTCCTCAAGTTTTCTGGTCCACTGATGCCACCTTTACCTGTTTTTCAGTCTGTTATGGATCCTTCTTTAGCCATAGCTTTTCTTTCATGTCAGTGGCATTTGGTGGAAAGGAAATGGATATATGTGCTGCTCTGCCATAATTATATGGTACTAGAGGCCTGGTGCATGAAATTCTTGTACAGTTAGGGTCCTTAGGCCTGGCCAGCAATCAGGGCTGATTAGGGTCTTCCAGTGGGCAGCTGGGGCCTTCCTTCATTCCATGCCACCCCTCTGATGGTCAGCGCACATCATAGCAAGTGATTGAACTCGTGGTAGGACTCCCAAGGGGACAATTTACACATTAGGCTTTTATATATATAGATAAGGTATTGATTTAAACTAGGTATCAAGGTTTTTCTGCAAAGGGCCAGATAGAATATTACAGGCTTTGTGGGCATAAGGTCTCTGTTGCAGCTACTCAACACTGCAAAAGCAGCCATAAAGAATATGCAAATAAATGGAAGTGGCTATGTTTCAATAAAACTTTACTTACAAAATTAGGCAATGGATCAGGTTTTGTGTATCCCTAACACCAGTGGATCTCAAACATATTATGCATCAGGATCTCAGAAAATACTTAATAAAACACATTGCTCTCATCACCTCCAGTTTCTTACTCAATAGATTTGGGGTGGGGATTCCAGAATTTTAATTTTAATTCCAGGTGATGCTGATACTACTGGTCTGTGGACCACACCTTGAGAACCACTCATCTAAATGATTTTGTTTCCTAAACACTACTGTCTCAACCATTTATTGATGTTACAACCATGTTCCTTATTTGTTTATTGGTTCATCCATCCATCCATTCATCCATCCATTCAACAAGTATTTATTGAATTTCTACTATGTGTCAGGCTCTGTTCTCGGTCATAAGAATATTGTCATGAATAAGACCATGAATATTGTCATAAATAAGGCCACTTTGAAGAGACGACATCTCAACAGATGTAATGATGTAAAAGAGCTAATTAGGGGAAAGGTAGATCATTCCAGGAGGAGGAAATAGCAAGTATGAAGGCCCTACTGTGAGAATGAGTTTGTGTTTGAGGAAAAATAAGGAGATCATTGTGTTTTGACTGAGATAAAGACTAGCAGGATTTCAGTTCAGAAAAGTGGGCGGGGTGTAGATGTTGTAGAGATTTTGTATCTGAACATAATGAAGAGTTTTTATTTTATTTTATGTTTTATGGGAAGATATTGGAGGATTTTGTTCAGAGGAGTGACATGACAGCTTTTACATGTTTGAAGCATCACATGGTTTCTGGGTAGAAAATACTCTATGCGTGTGGTGGCAGCAGGGGTTGAGGATGAGAGTAGGAGCAGAAAGACCAGTTGAAGGATTTCAGAAATTCTGGAGAAGGACTATAGTGTCTTGGACCAAGATTATTTTAGTGTTGAGACACTGCTGGGTGCAGAATATATTCTGTAGAATTTGTTGAAAATTTGGATGTGGTGTATGAGGTAAAGAGCAGTATCAAGTATAACCTGTGAGTGTCTGTCTTAAGTTGGGTGGGGATGGGAAGGAAATTAAAGTTTTACCTTTAGAATTTTATGTTTGAGATATTTTTTCGACATTCAAATGGAGTTGTCAAAAAGGCAATTAGATGTAATAAGCTGGTGACCAGGTGAAAGGTCAAGGCTCAAGATAAAAGAGACCTATCAACACACTTTCAATGTTTTGTATTTAAAGCCATACGTCCCCAGGAGGTCACCTACATTGTGGGTGTAGATAGAGAAAAGAAGGCACCCAGTAGTTAACCTTACTAACTTTGAGATGATGGGAAAAGGAAGAGGAGCCAGCAAAAGAAACAGAGAAAGCGTGAAGAAGAGTACAGTTTCTCAGAAGCCAAGTAAAGAAAATGTTTCAAGAAAGAGAGAGTCATCAAAGTTGTCAAATGTTACTGGGTAAGCAAGTAAGATGAGGACTGAAACTTAATCACTTGGTGATCTTGCTCAGAGCGGATGCAGTGGGAAAGTGAGAGTTAAAGTTGTTCAGAATAGAAGAGGAAAAAATGGCAAAAGAGGACATAGAGTTGTGAACATGGTCAACTCCCTCTTGGGATTTTTGTTTCTGGTAATGTTTGCCTAAATTATATGTACCTATCCTAAGAACAAGTAGAACAGCAAGACTAATTATAAAAACTGCCTGAAGATATTAGATAGCTAACAAAATGGCAAAGAAGAATAAGTTTTGGAAGAAGAAAGAAACCCAGAGGGGTAAATCCAGCACCAAGGTCTACGTTTTCATTAAGAGAAAAGGTAGCTGAGGGGTTGGGAATCTGAACAGCACCTTTAACAATGTAAAGAGACTAATAGGACAAAGTATGTGATCCAGAGTATGCCCGGGGGACTCTCTACCAGATTTAGAGTTGGAATCACCAAAAGCTAACTCTTAGGAATAAGTGTGAGTCAGAAGTAGTTCAAATCTGGCAGAAACGGAAGCTGAGCTCCAAATAAACTCAATCCTTGATATTAACTTAAGACAGCTCACATTGTTAGTGCCCCTAACTACTTTCCAGAAGAAAATACAAATTTTCTTTGGAGGAGGCAACATCATTCTAAGTCTCAAATTATTTCTACAGTGATATATATATCCTATCTAATAATAGACAAACATGGTAATTGACCGTACCTTCGCTATGCCTCCAATTGGCTAATCAGCACGATATGCAAATTAACTGCCAACAAAGATGGTGGTTAATTTGCATATGTAGCTCCAAGTGGTGGAGTGAAGCCTCACGGCCCGGGGCCAGCGGAGCAGCGAGGCCTGACGTTTCTGGGGCCAGAGCAAAGGCCTGGGCCCCGGGTGCAAACTGGTGCCAGAAGCCAAGGGAAAGGAAGGCCTATTGCACGAATCTCTTCATGCAACAGGCCTCTAATATATATATATATATTGTTGTGCACTCAATAAAATAACCAGTCATTTTGGGAGACAAAATGATAACAAGTGAAAGCCAAGGGGGGAAAAAAACCCTTAACAATAGAAACAGGCTAACAGGAGTATCAGGTAACAGACTTATCTTTAAGATCATTACTTTGCTCAAGGAAATTTAGGACAGATTAGGCAATTTTACAAAAAATTGGAACTATGAAAAAAAAATTGAAATTCTGAAATTGAATTTACCTGATAACTGAAACTAAAAACTCAATAAATGGGTTTAATAACTTATTAGACACTATTGAAGAGAGAATTAGTGACCTAGGGGGTAGGTACAGTGATCACCAGAATGAATTATAGAGAAAAATAAGGAATAAAAAAAACAAAGAGAACTTATAAAATAGGAGATGTAGTGAAGATGCCTAGCAACACTAACTGGACCCCTGGAAAAAGCAGAGGAGAGAAAATGGGACATAAGCAATATTTGAAAAAGATAAGGATAGAGTTTTCCAGATCTGTGACAAATAACAAACCAAAGATTCAAAAAGTACTACAAACCACAACTAAGTACTACAAACCACAACTAAGTACTACAAACCATAAGTAAAAGGGAAACCACAGTTTGTCTAATTACAGCTAATGTACTGAAAATTAAGACAAAAAGGAAAAAAAATTATAAACTAGCCATAGGAAGCTTAAGAAACAACAGTTAGGATGAGATTTCTCTTCTTTCATCAGAAACAATGGAACTTTTTGCAACATTCTGAAAATAACTGTCAACATAGATTTCAAAATATCTAAAACTGTATCCTTTCTTAATGAAGATTAAATAAATATATTTTCAGACCAAAACTTGTGGGAAAAAAATGTTTTTTTTCTCAGCAGGCATACACTATGCATTGAAAAGAACACTAAAGATTTTTTTTTTCAGGTAATGGAGAAATAAAACCAGATGGAAGGTAGGAGATTCAGGGGAAAATAAAGAGAGCTAAAAGGGAAAATGTATATAAATCTAAAAGATTGTACAAAACAGTACTTATAATTCTTGTTGGATCTAAATATATATAGAATTAAAGTACACAACAATAATATCAAGATAAATGAAGTTAAAATGGTGTGTTTCTTACATTGTATAAGAGCAGGTAAAAGTGCTAATTAAAATTAGACTTGGTCAATGATGATATAATCTCTGGAGTAACTTCTAAAAGTGGTAAAAATATATAACTGTTTTGAGATAAAAACTAGAGTAATAAATAATCTCAAAAAACTGAAAGAGCAATATAATAAAGAAATGATGAACATAGAGCTGGTGAGAAAATAGGAAGCAAATACTAACCAAAAGAAAGCTGACTAGATAAATTAATATAAAAGTAGGCAGATATTTTGAGGAATTTTGTTTTAAAGGTTTGCAGAGAAATAGGCCAAGAACTGGAGGGGGACATTAGTTCAGTTTATTTTTTAATACCGCGACCTACTGGAAATAATACAGGAAAGACATACACAATTTAAGAGTAAAGCTCTTTGAATAGAAAAGAGATGGGATTTAGTGCTGAAACGGAAAAGTTGGTCTTAGGGATGGGAAAATACTTTTTTTTTAATTAAAATAAGCAAAGGATAAAGATACCAGATTCAGGTACATTTATAGATAGATTTGTGGGCGAGAAGATGAGACAGTTCTCTTCTGATTACATCCGTTTCCTAAGGAAAATCTACTAGTTGAGTGTAGGAGAGGTTAATATTGGTTTGAACAGAGGGAAGGTGTAATATAGCAGTTTTAATAAGTGAAAAAATACATTTACTATGAAAATATACAAAGAATAGGCAGTGTCGAGAGTCCACTTAATGTTTGCAATCATTAACTTAAAGTGAGACTAGTCAGTGTGGCAGTCATGTGTTTTTTTCCAGCTAAGTTCATCTTCTTCAGTGAAGATGCAGAGTAGGTGGAGCTGAATACGTGTTCAGGTAAAGCAAGCATGGTTTCTTTCTGTCAGTGCTACACTTCCCTTGTCCTCTTTCATATGTATTGGTAGTGAGTTGGTGAGGGACTGTAATGCTGGTTGTGCTGAAAAGCACCTCCCAGCAAACCCTGTCTGACCCCACAGCTGGTTGTGCTCTGAAATTAGAATGAGGACTATTTAGCACTTTCGTTTCTCAGCTGTTGGCCTACTTGGCAAACATGAGAAAATAGGAAAGAACCCATTTTGAACTTCACAGCATCAATCCATCTGTCTGCAGATAGACCATGCAGATGCACTCAGATTCTATTCTTTCTTGTGGCATTTACAGCTCTAGGGCCTGGGACAGTGGTTCTCTACCTTCCTAATGCCGCGACCCTTTAATACAGTTCTTCATGTTGTGGTGACCCCCAATTTCATCGTTACAAATTGAACATAATTAAAGCATAGTGATTAATCACAAAAACAATATGTAATTATCTATGTGTTTTCCGATGGTCTTAGGCGACCCCTGTGAAAGGGTCGTTCGACCCCCAAAGGGGTCGCAACCCACAGGTTGAGAACCGCTGGGCTGGGAGGATAAGTCATCCACTTTACCTGTGGGTTATATTAGTATTCCCCTTTATGTCATTGATGTCTCCTCCTGTTAGCAATTTTGAGTAGGTTTCTGTGCCTTGAAAATAAGCAATCCCTGACAAAAAGGTCATTTTTCTCATCTGTATAAATGAGGAGGGGCTTTCAAATTATGCACCTTGAAGCCCAAGTTGTCACAGGGACGTGTAAGCAGGATGGAAGAAATAACGAAAAGGTACAAACAGCTCCTGGTCCCGCTAGCCCACGTCTCCTCTGACCCCTATTACATGTAGGGTTCTTGTTAGGGATTTCACTCAAAAAGTTTCTACTAAAGAAATGAACATAAACCCTACTCTTCCAGCTCTTATATTGTAGAATTCCATGGCGTAGATTCATTTATATTTGTTTTTAGTGATAGCACAACTTCAAGTTATAAGATGAGGGTAGGTCTGAAATCATTGCTCGGGTCATATGTCCAGGCATGTGTCAATCATTATGACATGGTCATTATAACCCCCTGGCTATCTTCCTGGTTCTCTGACTCTCAGAAGACCTTGTTGAGTCAGTCACTCTGGTCCAGTTGAGGTGCAGAAGTCGTAATGCTTCTAAGATCAATAGCTTCCTCTCTAATACAATTTTGGCACCTGTTTCCTTCCCTTCTTCTCTCTCTTCCATGTTGTTCAGAAATACAGCCATTTTGTTGAGGGAGCCTCATTTCAGTGGGGTCATGCCTTGGGCAAGGGATTAACAAACTCATGTGATCTCATCAGTTCAACCATTTTATTTATAGCTGTGTGGACTGGCAACTTGTTCTTGGCACAGTTCCAATGGGCATCCATTAATAATTCTGGGAATGTCACATACTCACCAGCCATAAATGTGAGTGAGGCCTGACCAGATGAAAAAGTAGAATTAGCTGAGAAGAAGAAGGTACTGAACTTTAGCCTCAGGTCATGTGTAATGGTTGCAAGTTGGTGACTTATTAATTTATTTAATGATAGGATTATTTTCAATAAATAGGAGATCAAATAATTTATTACTTCTTCAAAGGGTCTCTTGATAAAATCTGGAAAAATTGGCATGAAGAAAGAGGACTTCCAGTTAACTGAGTAAACCTTAACATTAAATCCAAACTGGAATTCTAACTAACACTTTTACTTTGAAGACTGGGTTTAGGAAAAGGAGCTACTACATCTTGTTCATTTTCTTGGAAGAAAACTCCAGGCTTAATTTTATCAATGAAAATTACAATTTTTCTTATTCATTTGTATGTTTAATTTTACAGATTCCATGCTTAATGGGCCACAATTTCTTACAGGCTTCCTCAGACATGTGGTCCACCATCTGAAAATCAGAGCAAAATCATACATTTTGTTTTTTTCTTAAACAACATTAAATGTGACTCATTATTAAAATAGGAAAAGTACATCATTTTAAGAGTTTTTTTTAAAACACAAAACCAAAGAGGATAAGATTCCTATAGAGGAAATGCTTAAAGAAAATGAACCCCCGGCTGACTTCCTTTGGAGCAGAAAACGAAGCTGTGTGTGTGGAAGGAAGGCATCAGATTCCTGGCCAGTGGCTCTTCTCGGGGCTGTTCTTTGTGTCCCAGGGAGACCGTGTGACTGTCCTCCACAACTGTCTTAATTGTATCAGAAGTTTTATGTTAAAAAATCACCTTATCAAAAGGGCAAAGAAGTATCTTCTCTTTTCTTTCCACTGCCCTAAACCTCAGTATGTCCTTCACAGTTACATTTGTGCATGCTGAAACAAACAAAAAAAAACCCCACACCGCATCCCTTAGCAACTGAGATTATTGTAAACAGCATACAATGTACAGAACACACGCTCTGTTTTTGTTTAAAAAAAATTTGTTGCGGTGAAAAATATCTGCTTCTCCTATTCTATTTAATGCCATTTCTTTAAGTCATGCAAGCTAACAGAATCCTAGAAGTCCCTTGCTAAATGCCTTTTTCTCCTTCACACCTCACATTCTATTGGTCATGAATTCATGGAACTTCTTCTACCATATTGTGTTAGCTCTACTTTTTTTTATCCATACTCTCTGCCATGGCCTCCATTTAATAACTTGTTTCTGTCCTGGGACATTGCATTGTCTCCGTAGATAGTCTTTCAGCCTTCCAACTTGCTTTCACCTTGGCTCCCATCAAACCCATCTCTTGGATAGTCTACAGAGATTTTTCTAAAATGCAAATTTGATTATGTTAAAGCTCCTGTTTAAAGTTTTAGCAATGGCTTCCCCACTCTGAAGAACAAAGTCCAAACTTAGTATTATGTTATATAATGATTTTGTTGATCTATCTGGCTTGCATCTCTACCCAATCTGGTATTTCCTTCACATTCTTTGTTGCTAAGACTTTAGTTCTTCCAGTGCATTTCATCCCACCATTTTATACCTCCATGTTGCTCACTATGGTACGTATTTTTCTATTCTATCTGAAGGACTCCTACTTATAATTTAATACCCAGCTCAAATAGTTCTTTTTTTTTGGATCTTACAAACTTCCTTACTTTGCCCTTAAAAACAGAACTGGTCTTTTTCTTCCTTAGTGATACCGGCAAGCCTAGAGTCCAATCCTGTGCTAAAATTGTCTTTCCTTAAAGACTGTAAGTAGGGACTAGGTCATTTTTATCTTGATATATCCTCTGTCTAGCACTGGGCCTGGTATATGGGAGATACTCTATAAATGTTCATTGAGTAAAACAAAATCCAAGTGTATAGAAAAAAAATTTTTTTTAAGACTTTTGTTTTCTTCTGCTTAGAAAAATACTATACAACCATTGTAAAAAATTCAGCAAAGATGCAGAGTAGATGGTCTAGTTTTCAAATTGAATCTCTATGCTTTGTGCTTTATTTCCAAGACCTCCTATTTTCTCTTATTCCTGGGAATTATCCACGGGGTTTATTCTGTTTCAGAACAGGCCTGTGCTGTTTATTACAATGGCTAACAGAGAAAGGACTCAGCTGTTGTCCTGGACAGCTTCACCGAAGTGCCACTTCAGGTTGGAATCTTGTTCCCAAGCCGCAGCCTCTATGATGCCTTGGTAACAGGAAGGTTGAAACACGATTTCTTTCTCTCACTACTGGAGATGCTGACACTTTGCCATCTTGCAATGCACTTGAGAGTGCAGGTACTCAACTGCTACATCTCAGGGCTGGTTTATTATGGTATATGGTATATGGTATATGGTATATGGTATATGGTATATGGTATACTTATGTGGTTCCATAGTAATGTCCCTTTGCTAGATCTGGTTTGCACTTCTAGAGCCCTAGATTCCTTTTTCTCTCGTGGTGAATTCTCAAGGACACTATTGTCTGCTCTGTTTCTAATTGTGCTACTCTCAACTCCTTTCTTCACTACCTGCAGACAAATCTCTGCATATCTGAGCCCCAATCGTGCATAGAATTCAAAGTTATAATCCAGAAGGCTTCTTAGCCTGTCCTTTGTAATAGAAAAAAATTAAAAACTGAACTCCACTCAATGAATATACTAATTGTTTGTCCTAATTTGTACCATTAGCTCTATTAGTCCTAATAAATAATTGACCCATGTAACAGAGACGGTTTGTGGTTAGTTTTGCTAATTATGAAAAACCTCTGAAGGATGTTGGATTGGAGTCTGATAGTAGACGTATATTTTGCTCCTTGGAGAACTAATTCATGGTCTGCTTTTGTCAGTATATTAAGGTAACTTCAACTGAGTGGTACATAAGTTGGATAGAGAAATTAGAATTGACTTTTCCTCCTGGATAGCCTGGGTTTTATTTTGCCTGGCTGTGTATCTGTTGTTATTCTGTTGCTTTACTTGTGTAGACATAGTCTGTGTGTTTTTGAGGTGGGTGTTCCATGAATCACAACCAGTTACAGGAAAATGAGTTCTTTAACAACACTCATAACACTGTATATATCTGTGTGGTAGATCCAGATAATACATTTTTTTCATGGCTCATGATACCTTTTAATGAGTAGTGAGTACTGGTATTTCAAGGCCTTTTATTATTTACTAGAGGCCCAGTGCACGAATTCATGCACAGGTGGCATCCCTCAGGGTGGCCTACGGAGATCAGCCCCCAGATCACGTCCCCAGCCTCGCAGCCCCACAACCCTGCCTGGTACCCCGCCTTGGCCTGGTGCCGCCCGCTCACCTGCTCCACCACCCTGCCACAGTCCTGCTTTCATCGGGGCCCACTGAGCTGGCAGCGCCTCCACTGCTGCTGGCTGCCAGCCCTGCATCACCGACGCCTGCCATTTCCGCGCTGCCCGCTGGTGATCAGCGCACATCATAGCGAGTGGTCGAACTCTCGGTCGAACAACCGCCCGACGGGATAATTTGCATATTAGGCTTTTGTTATATAGGAAGGATAATATTATGTAGTCTGGCAAATCAGATGTGATTATTCAACTTTACTGAAAATAGAGAATGTGCTAAGATGATTTTATTTCTTGCTTTGAATCAACTCTGATATACACATATTTTAAACTCATCACTCAGAAACACAGATATACTAAGACCCTCAGTAGTTATTTTTATTAAGCAAATACAAATTGGAAAATTTATGATAAAATATATCAAATTTGAACAAAAACGTTGTAAACAGTAATTCTACAACTGGGAAGACATCTCAATCTTGTTAAGTTTGGTAACATCTTCCCAACCATGTCTAATCTTCAGTATCTTCTTTCTCAAGCATGGCAGGAATAGTATAGCTTTACATATCAGGACAACGATTGGAAGGAAAACAGCTATCATAAAACTTGGAGGTGTATACCATACAAATTGTTTTATATCGACCCATTTATTCCAGGCAAAAATCAATGCATGTATTGTGCCCAGTAGAAGGGCAACAATTCCTAGCTTGCTCTGCAAAAGAAAAAA
Source organism: Myotis yumanensis (assembly GCF_028538775.1). NCBI lineage: Eukaryota > Metazoa > Chordata > Mammalia > Chiroptera > Vespertilionidae > Myotis > Myotis yumanensis. The sequence goes on along the minus strand of NW_027223760.1, from coordinate 45,309,367 downwards.
AAATATCTTGGTGAAGATTGGTTCCAAAAGAGTTTATTCCATCTTACTTAATCTGGATCTGTTCTGTTGCTAGGAAATTCTTCCATTCATCTGTAATGGTTTTCCTATTACATTTCTTAACAATGTCCACTCACACCTTTCCATTCTTTTTAACATGTCCCCACTTTACTCCTACTTTTGGGTAATACCTCTGTCTCCAGGCTATTTAAATTAAGAACATTCACAACCCTCTTCCTTTCCATCTCAGCCAGTTAATAACACTGTCTTCCCTTTCTCCACACTTTGTTCATCTCTCTTATGACATTTATTTTGTGATGGTTTGTCTCTTGTGCATTCGCCTTAATTCTGCCTATCAAGAGACATCTAAAACCAGGGGCCCTCTTACTCATCACAGGACCCCTACAGAAGCAACACAATGATTTGTGCCTTTTAGGTGCTCAGCAAAGAGTGGTGGGTTGACTGAAGATTAGTGCAAAAATCAATTCGACCTCAGTGATCTTTATTAATTGCGAGGGCAACCAAAGTGATTGACTTTGATTTTGGTATCTGAATACTAAAACAAATGATCTTGGCCTATGTTAAAAAAAATCAAACATTCTGATAAAGTGGGAAAATACCAACAATCATTTCAATGTTTGAACAAGACATAGAGATAATGAAGATCTGGAGAAAAATTTCAGCTAGCATTGGGATACTTGGCACCATCCCGATAAAGTTGCTTAAAAATAGTTGTTCACCTAAATACTTTTACGGCATCCTGACGATAGCTCTTCTAGATAACTTTTGACTTCTATTCACTTACTGGAAATGGTCATTAGCCTGCCAGGAGAAATCCAACTCACAATTATTGAGCAGTAAGTACCCTTAAACCCCAATGAATACAAATAGTTAAGTTTCTATTTTCAGATAAAAATCTCCAACATAAATTGGAGAGTAATCAGTTCTTGGACTGTAAATGAGAAGTTTCTAGGTTATTAATTGAAAAAATACATGTGACTTGTTGAAGATTAAATTACCAAATGTGTATTATGTACTTATTATGAAGTAGGCGTTGTGCACGTAATGAAATGGGCTTAGTTGTCAAGACGCAGTGCTTGCATTCCTGATTCGATCTGAGCAGTGGTGCTCAGCATGTGTGTGGCAGGCAGAGCAACGTAAGAGGAAAGTTATTAATGAAGAGCAGAGAACCCCAATGGCTATCAGGCTGAACCTACAAAATCAACAAACACTGCACTTGGAAAACATGGCACCATCTCTAAGCCACAGTGGAATGATTCAGATGGAGACTTGCTTTTCAGCCTAATCAGATGCCCTGATAGAGTGTTTGTGGGAGTATGACCATGTACAAAGGATAGTAGGGAATGTCTGATTTTGTGGGAATTTACAAAGATGTCTACCCATACAAGGTAAAGCTATATAATTTTAAAAATCTTGGCAGTGCTTATGGCTTAATTAATTTTAGTCCTTTGAGTCTTGTCTGACATAAATCCCCTTGTGAATTCTGGCATATAGCTCTTTTTATGGTGTAATCTACTACTAGGAGATTAACCTCAGTAAATCTGAAATGGTTTGAATTCCAAAAATATTGAGAAGCTTCAAGTGAGTAAGCTACATAAAATGTAACTTGGAAAAAGCAGCATTTACAATTAGGTATTAGAATACCCTTGGTAGATATAACTCCATATTTCAAGGAGAGATGCTTTTTTATGGATAGTACAAAGCTATGTAACTTAAAAGGGATGAATAAAATTAGATGCTAGGCAAGAGAATATTTTTATTTTTTTGGGGAAGTAAAAAACCCCATAAATATTAAATTTCTAAAATATCACATTTAAAATTATTAGATGGATAGCTAACACATTTCAAATGTTAGAAATACTTCTCTTTGAGTAATGCCTTTTATTTATGTCTAGAAAACACTTCTATTTAGCAGCAATAGGGAAAAATTATAGGAGAGCACAGTATTAATGGGAACAAGTGGTAGGATCTTGGCTACTGGCAAACCATTTGTTATTTTCTATGGGGTAAAGTCAGTATGCTTGATGATATTATAAGCATGAAAAGATTGACCGCTCTGAGGGAACAGAAGCATTTTATACATCATTTACCTGAATATAGTGAAATTCTCTCCATGTCAAAGAGTCACTCACAGATGGAATAGATGTCACCGCCAACAGAGCCAGGATTGCAAGTGCCACGATTCCCAGAGACACATACATTTCCATTCTCCAAACATCATGCTCAATCCAGGCATCTTCTTTCTTTTGTTGGACCTACCAGAGGGTGAAGAGAGGAATGAGTGTGAAGAACACCTAGCTCCAGCACATGCACCCCCTCCTACACTCACTCTGGCTGCTAAGGAGGGCCTGATAACTGGGGCCTCTACACAATTATGACTTGTTTTTGCATTCCTCTGAAAGGAATGACACAGGAACTATTAGTCACTTTCTTGAATGCAACATTGATGTAACTGTTTTATTTATATAATAATTATGGTTAGAATTGTATTGTGCATGCACACGGGTAAATAAACAGAAAATAAGAAAAATGAGCATTAAAAGTAATCTTGTGAAGGTGGTAGAAAATGGAAATGTGGCTATGTCCATGAACACAATACTTGTTTGTATTGTTAAAGTTGCAGTTTAAACTTTCAGCTTAAAATACATTCCTCTATGTAAAACTATACAACCAAGCCCCAGTAAAGGGTTAATAATAAAACATTTTAAAATGCAGATTACTTTCTCAACACAGGGTTTCAACAGGGGTTTGAGGTGTTGATATTAACATGACAAAGAGTTCATCTGTTAGGTGACTTAGACTTTTTGGTTCAGTGATACTGTCGATCTCATCATCCTACCTGTTGATACGCCCAGTTCAGCAACTTGTACCTGTAGGATCGCCTCATTGGATAGGATAAACTATAAATTGCATGCAGTACAGCAAAAAAGAAACTGAGCAGCCCAAACTGCTTCCTTCTTAACATCCACCTATCCAACCAATGTGGAAATTTCTTATACTTGGTTCCATTACGGAGCTGTACAGCTGCTGCTATCACACCTGGCAAATATACCAGCGCCAAGAGGGTGATGGAAACCATTGGCAAGACTTTGTTGATGACCAGGATTGGAATTTTATAAAAATACTGTTGATGGGAAATTACAAGAGGGTGAATTACTTCCCTCAGAAGAGTGTAGAGAAAAGTCAGAGAGGATACGACAGCAGCAATTTTAATTGGCAAGCGCCATTCTGGGAAGAGCTCCTGTTTGCGCTGAAGCTTTTGGGGACAGTCAAAGTCATCAAAATGGGCTGTTTGGTCCAAGTGCAAAAGCACAGGTCTTTTCAGCATGCTGGTCTCTCCTGAGTTCTTATTCTACGAAGAAAAGAAAACAAACATCTTAAAATTTAAACAACGGGATTTCCTTGAACGAATTATTTATTGCTCATTGTGCTTTTCAGTTAAAATGGACATTCAGAACCTTGTTTTTGGATACTGGTTTTAGCTGAAGAGATGGCATAGTCTATGTAGCACTGATCAAAGGTGCATGTAGCTACTTTGGGGTTCTCTATTAGTTTCTGTTGCTCATTTTTCAAAATAAATACATGCTTCAGATATCTCCACTAAAGCTTAGGCCATGTGCTTCTGTCTTGAAGGCATAAAAGGATGCAATAATGCAACTGGGAAACTAAAATTGAAAACAAAAAACATCCAGTAATCTTTGGTAAAAATAATAACAGTTGTAAATTGTAACAGTTGTATGTATTTTAAAATATTTTTATTGGTTACTGGGTAACTCTTGGCAAAAAACTGAAGAGTGAATTCTTCATTAATCCAAGTGCAGGAGATTAAGACTAATATGGTCATTACTATTAGAAAAAAAATTATAATTTCCATCATAGTAGTCTTAAACCTTGATTTCATATTTCTAAATTATCTCATTGGTATAAGTAATGACGGACAAACAGTCTATTAGAAGTAGAAAGGCTATATAAGTAGTTAAATCCCATAGGGATGATCTATTTCCTGAGAAAGTTATACTTCTTTACTCAGTTATATTTCTAGTTAGTCAACAATTCCAAAGAAGGTTAAATTGAATATTTTGTCATTTCTACAACTGACTGATATATCAGCAAATCAAAAAACAAAAAAAAAACCCAAAAAACAAAAAACTCAAAATGAGAAATTATATCAGTGTTTCTTTACTGTGTTACTTTATGAATTTACTTTCTCACCCAATATGTATTACTCATTTCTTATAGCTCTATATGTAGAACCTTAGCATTTTAATGCTCAAAATGTTAGCGATTAACTTGCTCATTTCCTCATTTTATGCATGGTACTTTACTTCACACAGTTCTCTAAAATTTTTGGTGTTTAAAAATGACCTCTCATCATTTGACTTTAAGTTCCAGTAATAAATCACTATTACATCCAATGACTTTTCCAATTACTCCAGTTAGAAGGGAGTTGAGCATGACACAGCATCTGTCATCTCTTCACATTAAAACACTCTAAGTACAATCAACTGAGATCAATTTTCTGGTTAAGGGTAAAGAGTTACGGAACAGGAAATAGGGTAGTTAACTTGAAAAATAAAAATAATTTCATTTTATGTACACTTATTTTATAAAGCATGTGCTTATATCTTAATTATTTTGCTTATTAAAATAATCAAGGTAAAATTCATAATTTCTGTTAAAACTGAGTTGAGATCATTTAGAAAGGTAAAAAGAGTTTAAAACAAAAAATTTTCACCACTTTTTCAGTTGATAATGTAGTCAGAAACATTTTATCTTGAGGTGGGGAAAAGTGGGACAGTGGTTCTTATTCTAAAATTGAATGCATTTGGTTAAACAGTGAATATTAATTAACTTGATGATCTCTTGGTAAACTAGCATGGTGCCCATTAAAAAATGCATGTTTGCACAACTGTCATATGGGCACTGGCGATTCTTTTGAAACAGACGCATTGAGGATGTTAGAAAACATTGGAAGGGCGTTGGAGATGATATGGTCTAACTCTCTCACTTTACAGAGATACCAAGACCCAAGGTTTTCAGTGACTCATTCAAGGTTATTCAGCTAAGTTCATGGCAGTCAGTCAAGGTACAATTTCTCTCCTATATGTCACTGACCTGAATCCATCACAACATCAGTGACATGAATCAGTGAAAATATCAGCAGACGAGGGTGAAAAATCACTTTTACAGCACCAAGAGATATAGAAGAGCATTTGAGTTATGTTTATGGATTTTAATTATTATTTTACCAAATAATCATCTTCTTCTAAACTTCTCCTAGGCTTCATTTTCCAAAGTTCTTGGTTTGTGATGTTTTGTTGGACTTCCATTGATTCTATAAAATATTGCTTCAGCCACCTATGAAAATAAAAATAATTATCTTCTTCAAGTTTATTCTCTTTATGATATTGACAGGGCAACATGAGCAGTTTTCTGTGGGGAGCGGCTACAGTGTTTGGACAGGTTCAAGCCTTGGACTGAGGAGAGGGCACAGTCACTCATGGCCACGTGCAAGTTCCAGCTTGGAGGGCAGGGCCCCCCCCAGCACAATTATAGCCAACAGCTATAGTTGTAAGCTTGAACCTATGGTCCGAACACGTGGCGCCACGTGCCTGAGTGATGTAGGCTAGATAGAGTTCAGGTGCACGTAATTGAGTAGGATCGAAACCAATGAGAATGTTGTAAACATCTTGACCATGCCCTTACTTTGCCTCGTGGAATCTGCTATAAAATAAAGACAAGGCTTGTGGGCGCTGATGCTGTCTCTCCATCAGAGAAGCAGCTTCCCACCGAGACCCGGCTTTCATTCTCTTGTTTGTCTTTTCTAAGCCTTTCAGCCACCCCACTCAGGTTCACCCTTGGCCATGCTGGCGCGGCACAGTTTCCTCATATGAGGACTACAGCGGCAGATAAAATATAATTAAAATACAGTTAGTGACTGATTTACACATTAAACTTTACATTATAATCTCCATCCAGGGCCCTTGTGTCAAGAGAAACTGCTTTACTTTGTCAAACTAGCGGTACAACGTATGACCTAGGTGTCTACTAGTATATGAAATTCAAATGGTTGGACGTTGCCTTTTGTTTAGGGTAGTGGTTGGCAAACTCATTAGTTAACAGAGCCAAATATCAACAGTACAACGATTGAAAGTTCTTTTGAGAGCCAAATTTTTTAAACTTAAACTATATAGGTAGGTACATTGTTATTAACTTAATTAGGGTACTCCTAAGGCTTAGGAAGAGCCACACTCAAGGGGCCAAAAAGCCGCATGTGGCTTGCGAGCTGCAGTTTGCCGACCATGGGTTTAGGGGAATTTAACTCCAGGTGCTCATTTAGAAGAATGCCAACTCCCCTCAAAGGTAAATAGAATTAGGAATGCATTTTTTCTGAGAGTAATAATGTTATCAATGGAAGCTGGAGTTTGCTGGCGTAAGATCAGGAAGTTGTATTTTGGGGGTTGACACTAGAATTCGAAGTACAGTGGGGCCTTGACTTACAAGTGTCCCGACTAACGAGTTTTTTGAGATACCAGCTGTCGGCCGATTTTTTGCATTGAGTTGATAGAGTAATTTGAGTTAACCAGCTCCTTAACGAGCTCGGTCTCGGAACGAATTAAACTCGTAAGTCAAGGCCCCACTGTAATAATTAAATGATTTTATGGGCAAATTTTTTGAGTTTCAGACAACGAATAAAATGGACACTCTTGGGAAGATGAACCCTGATAGTGGTACAAAGGAATGAAAGGTGGTATTTTCAGAGTAACAGACTGGTTTTTGTTGGTAAAACATAAATTGCTGGCATTTCCACTGGGGTTATTGAGTTGTGTTCAATCACTGACATGCCCCTATCCTGGTCAACCCTGTGGAAACTAATTTTGTCCAACTTCCTACCCTATAATGGACTGTTTCCTAAATACCCAACAGAACTTCATTCAGGCTTGGTGTATCATTTTTTTAGGAAAGAGAAACATATAATGTCACAATATTATTCATTGTTTTTATTTGTTCTAAATGTATTTCCAGAGGAATACATCTCCAATTTGTACTTTGTGAAATTCAGTGAGTAAAGCAGATTAGATATATAATAATTTGACTGAGAGAAAACATTCTAAATGTTTCTGAATTTTAGAGCACCTGCAACACTTCATTGAACGGAAAGTTGTTGCCAGGAATAGTTTAAAATACTTAAAGCACTCTCCAACTTTTAAAGGTTTGATCTTCACAAAGAATGAGGAAGAGCGCCCTAGCTGGTTTGGCTCGGTGGATAGAGCGTCGGCCTGCGGACTCAAGGGTCCCAGGTTCGATTCTGGCCCGGGGCATGGGCCTTGGTTGCGGGGACATCCCCAGTGGGGAGTGTCTAGGAGGCAGCTGATGTTTCTGGCTCTTTATCCCTCCCCCTTCCTCTCTGTAAAAATTTAATAAAAAAAGGAAAAAGAATGAAGAAGAGCCATCTTTATGTAGTTCTACCATTTGCCTTTGTTGAAGCACTCTGTGAAAATTTTCCATATATTTTTCATTTTCAAATTTCACAATATTCATGCTGAGGATATTTGTTTTGGTCTGTCCACCTTGACTGGCATAGAACTCGGGACCCTTCAGTCCACCGGCCGAAGCTCTATCCACTGAGCCAAACCAGCGAGGCCTCCCCCTTTTTTTGAGTAAACACCTGTATTACATGAGCTAAGATAGGAGGGAAGAGGATTTCTTTGCCTTTCTGGGCCTTGATTTTCCTTAGAACGCCAGCTCCGTGCCCTCTAGCACACAGCCATCTAGTCTTGAAGCGATGCATGAAAGAAGTCTGCCTGCTGGTCCTGCTCCTTGAGAAGACTGCTGATTTTGGCATCCTTTTTCTTTTCATCATATTTCTTTTGAATTCTCTTTGATCTTTTTTTTTTGTTTAAAATCTCTTCCTCCTCAATAGTCAGCTTGGCCCCCTTCTTGTGGCCCGAGGGCAGTGCCTGGTGGGACTCATACCACTGTCAGTGCGGTGTGCTGTCAGTGAGCACGATGCAGTTCTTTACTAGGGTCTTTACCAGTTAGTTCATTGCTGGATGCATTGCAGACATCAATAATCCTTGTTTTGCGAGTCGAATACTCTGAGCCCCAGAAGTTGCCCCTGTCCAGCCGCAAGGCTTGGTACTTCTTGTTGCCTCCCCGCACGTGGACTGTGTGTATGCAGCGGGGTCCAATCTTAGTGCTGGCAGCAGGGCGTCCCAGTTCATATTTTCGCTTCTCGTGGTAGGCCTCTCTCTCGCCTCCAGTCTTGAAGCGCTTGTGCCAGCTGACCCTAGGGATGCCCATGGTTTGGTGCTGGCTGGAAAGAGCCCATTTAAAAAAAATTTTATAAAAAATTTCCTCCATTTGGAGAAATGCTCTTCCTTTGGCCACAAAAGCGGGCATATGACTCAGTTTGGCTATTCACAGTTCTCTGTTCCTCTGATCACATTGATTGGTTTAGGGATGGCATACTAGTACAAGCCCTGTTGAACCAGTCAGATCCTTCTTTGAGATTTATGCATGGAGGAAGATAAAGAGGACATGTCTAACACATGAAGTTGGGAGGATGGAAACCTACCACACTTCCTTCCACATGCTGCGAGGAGGAAGATGCCTTCAGTAGGATGGAGGACAGCCCAAACACAGAAGCACAAGCCAGAAAGAGGGACACAGAAGAGTTCCAGCGATATATTTTACGTATTTAGATTCCCTGAGACAAGATCCTGATATTTTCAGTTACACAGGCTAATACATTCCCTTTCTTTTGCTTGTTAGTTTGACTTGGGTTTATAGCATTGACATTTGAAAGAATTCTGAGTAAAGCATATGCCAAGCACCTAGTATCCATGAACTCAACTCTGTGATGGACACTGAGGAGGGAAAGAGAAATGAGATTTCATGTCAGCTCTGGAAGAGCTTATGCTATTTTTCCTTAAGAAGTATTACTCCAAATCATCTGGTGATTTAGGTAACATTATAACGAGAACTAGAGGCCCGGTGCACGGGTGGGGTCCGGCCGGGCTGTCCCATGGGGGCAGATCTGGCCGGGCCAGTGAGGGGAGGGATGCGGGAGGTTGGCCGGCTGGCCCCTACCCTGCTACCCTGATTGGGGTGGGGGACCAATCGGGGCACAGCTGGTAGGGGGTGGGGTGGGGGTGAGGGGTGGGGGGGTGCTGTGGGAGGTCAGCTGGCCCTGCCCCCGATGGGGGGAAGGGGGGCTGAGTATATAGCCATTCATCTGCATGGGAGCGAGACCATGCTGAAGAGCAAAGCCAAGGAAAAGCCCAGAGCAGTGAGGCAGCCTGTTGACTGTGTGGCCCACAGTCAACTTTGTGCCCAGAAGCCAAGAAAATAAAATGTCAGTCGAGTACACTATGGTGGTTTCCATCAGACATTAACCAAATATATAATTTAAATTCCACAGTGAAATCTTCTCATGAAAATAAATAAATAAATACAGGAAACAGCACAGCGTTCAGATATTAGGAACTCCCGAATTTGACCCAAAGTTCTCTCTCATCCCCATTAAAAAAGCAAAGCATATTTCTTGATGTGACTGCTCCATTTTGCTGTAACAGGACTGCTGACCTCATGTTCCTGCTAAATATTGACATAGCCCAACTGACTCATGTTTATGTCAAAGAGTTTAGAATATGAAGAAACTCAATGACTGGAATACATTGTGGGTTGCTTTGCAATTCCAAACCGATCCTTTCAGTGGACACTTTTGTTACCACATTTAACTACTGAAGGGGAGATGTTTTCCTTCCCTGGGCTGCTATTCTTAAGCACTGCATCTGCCCTGTGCTAAATGAATGACTTCTTAATAAACGTCAGGATGTTGAGAGAAATATATATATATTAAAAAGAACAGAGTAAGAAATCTGGAAGTGTTCGTATATTTTATCTCTGCAATCCCCTTCCAGTGGATTTGACCCAGGATGAAAATAAATAAAGCCTTGATTGGCTGTTTGGAGGGAATCTGAACCCCAATCCAGATCCTGAAAGAGCAGGACTAATGCTCCAAGGATTTAAAAACTTCCTGTTACTAGGAAACGCGAAGACCAGTTGCGCGATTTTTAGCACTGTGTACCGACCATTCATCAATGCCAGGCAAACCCACGGCGATTTTGCCAAGTTGGCAAACGTGCCGTCAGAACCCAACCTAATAAGCAAACTTCATAGCGCAGCCTTTCCCCCGACCCCCCAGCGAAAAGGCTTCCTGATGAGTGTCTGGCTCCCAGCTCCGGGACCGGTCCCAGCGGAGCGGTGTGCCGCGCGGGGGGCCGGGCTGCCAGGCAGCGCAGCGCGCCCCGCACAGGCGCTTACGGGCGAGTGGAGCTGCGCTCGCCCGATGCACCGCCGCCCGGCCCCGCGCCGGCTCGCACCCCGCGGCGGCCCGAGGCTGGGCGCCGGCGACCAGCCGGGATGATTCAAGGGACTCACCCGCTTCCCGGCGCGACCCGACGGTTAAGTGGCGGCCGCAAATCCGTCCCGAGGTGCCAGCCCCACGCGGCACCCGAGCCTAAGAGCGCGGGCGCTGACCCCGCCCCCGGGCCGCGGCCGCTTTAGCGCCACCTGCGGGCGCCGCCCGGCCCGGAGCCTCCCGCCTGGATGCGCTGTCCGCGCAGGTCCCAGGGGCCCCGTGTGGGGTTTCCTCTGTGTTGCAACCTGGCCGCTCCCGTCGATTTGTTTGTTTGTTTCTCGCTCAAATTGCCCTGCCCCCCGCGGAGGTCGGCTGCACCCCCTCCTGCTCGCCTTTCTGCAGTCTTCCAGTAACGAACATCGAACATCGGTGCCGTGGTTCTCAAACGTTAACGTGCACCAACGGCGGGGCTTATAAGAACACCCCCCGCCCCCCCACAACCGCCACAGACACTTCCCAGCTCCGTGGGCCTGGGACGGGGCCTGAGGTTCTGCGTTTCTAACAAGTTCCCAGGTGATGCTGGAGCACGGTCAGTCCAGCCTTTGAGATGGATTATTTTAAAGCTCGGCTAGTCCATTTGACTTTACTTATGTGTTTATTTACTGAATTTATTGGGGTTACAGGTTTCCAGGGCACAACTCAATGAAGCATCATCTGCGCACTGCATCCTGCGCCCATAGCCCCAGGCGAAGTCTCTTTCCATCCCCATTCCTACCCCCCCCCCCCCGCCCCCCTTCACCCACCACCGTGGCCACCCTTTCCCTCCGGCTATCACCTCAGTGGTGTCTGTGTCTATGTGTTATTATGGATTTTTTTTCTTAATTCCTTCACTTTCATTCAATCCCTCAACCCTGCTGCCCTCTGACAGCGGTCGGTTGGTTCCATGTATCTATACCTCTGTTTCTATTTTGTCTTTGTTTATTTTGTTCATTGGATTCCACATATAAGTGAGGTTATATGGTATTTGTCTTTCTCTTACTGGCTTATTTCATTTAGCATAATAACATCCAGATCCATCCACGCTGTTGCAAAAGGTAAGTTTTCCATTTTTTTAAGGACCAAGTAGTATTCCATCGCGTAAATGTACCACAGCTTTTGTTTGTTTGTTATCCTCACCTGATATTTTTTGCATTGATTTTTAGAGAGAGTGGAAGGGAATGAGGAGAGAGGGAGAGAAAGAGAGAGAAACATCAGTGAGAGAGAGGCACATGGATTGGTTGCCTCCTGCACCTGCAACCCAGGTATGTTCCCTTCACCAGGAAGTGAACCTGCCACCGTTTGGTGCTTGGGCTGATGCCCTGTCCACTGAACCACACTGACCAGGACACCACAGCTTTTTATCCCTCCCACGACCCAGGCTGGCTGTGCCCCACTCACGCTTCCACAAGGCTCCAGCTCAGTAGAGCAGGGTGGCCAGCTCAGGAGGACAGGGATAGTGGGTCCCCTACTTGGGGGCTGGTGGTCAGGCACTGGATGGGGAGAATGGAGAATGTGGCCCTAGTCCAGAGCCTTTCCCCTCAGTCTCTGCTAGCGTCTCCATCTCTGCTCCCCCTGAGGAGCACACCAGGTTCACGTTGGTGCCGCCAGCTGTCCCACTGCAGGAGTGAGCTCAGCAGGACAGGGCCAGTGGGACCGGGCCTTGGGAGGGGGCGAGCTGCACTCCTTCCCTTAATTCTGCAGCCACAACTGCTTGAACTCCAGACTGGATGGAGCCTCTGAGGGTAATTTTTTCCAACACCCCAGTTCTGAGAAGAGCCGTCTTTCCTCAACTTCTCTCCTACCCCCCCCCCCCGCCCCCCCCCCCCTCCCCACACACACGGACTTGGAGGAACAGATCAGATCGAGGCAGGCCTCTGCTGGGGGTGGTGCCAGCCTTCTGGAGGAGAGCGAGCTGCACAGGGACCCTGACTGGAGGCTCCAAGGCAGTTGCCCCAAAGGTTCCAGTTCTGAGCTGCATCCCCTTACCCCCGAGGGACTGAGCTCAGCAGGATGGGGCCAGTGGGACTTGGGAATGCAGGTCAAGGCAGCCCTCCCTGGCGGGTGGCGCTAGCCCTGGGGAGGGGAGCAAGCTGCACAGCTCCCCTTCGCTGCACCGCCTCCACTGCGCGGGCCAGGGACCCTGACAAGGCAGTCTTCTGTTGGGGGCGGCGCCTGCCTAACCCACGGGAGGGGCGAGTGTTTGGCCTCCATTCCAAAGCCACACAGTTCAGTGGCCTCTGAGAGTCTTTCTGTAGTTTTGTAAGAAAAAGTGTGCCAAAACCGGTTTGGCTCAGTGGATAGAGCGTCGGCCTGCGGACTGAAAGGTCCCAGGTTCGATTCCGGTCAAGGGCATGTACCTGGGTTGCGGGCACATCCCCAGTAGGAGATGTGCAGAAGGCAGCTGATCGATGTTTCTCTCTCATCGATGTTTCTAACTCTCTATACCTCTCCCTTCCTCTCTGTAAAAAATCAATAAAAAATATATTTAAAAAAAAAGAAAAAGAGTGCACCTCAGGTCCCTGTTGGGTGAAGTCAACAGTCCTCTGTGTGGGATGGAGCCTGGCAGGGTGGTGTTTGGAGAACAGGGTTGGTGCTGGTGCTGTGAGAACAGGAGTGCCCGACCCTGGGAGCAGGTGCCTGAGGGCGGGGTGGGATGTGGACTCAGGGACCTCAGTAGCCAACCCTCCAGATCTCTCCTCAGAACCTCGCCACCCAGATCGCCTCCTTTTGCAGGCAAGATAGCCCTCTGGCTTCTCAGCCCTCGTGGCGTCTCCGCCCTTCTTTGCAGTCACAGTGTAGCTGCTTCTGTAAACCCTTGGGTGTCACACTCCTGCTCAGCTGTCCCTCAGTTGTCGCTCAGGTAGATTGCTCTGTAATTGAGCTGTGAATCTGCTTGGCGCCGGGAGGAGGTGGGGAGGAGGTGTGCAGGTGCAACTCCCCCCTGCTCACCCCTCAGCTGGCTTCTGTTAAGCTCCAGGAATTGAGGAATCCAAATCTGAGTCTCTGAGAGTGACTTCCCCCTTCAGCTGTCCAAATCTTGTACCCATAAACCTCACACCCCATCCCCTAGCTGACTAAGCCCTTAAACCCCAGGTTTAGTCCTTCCCTTCACCCTCTCATCCCCTAACCCAGCACCCCAAACCTAAAGCAGAGCTGCTGCTGTTACTGGACAGGGCCCGGTGGAGCGGCCTGCCTCCGGCCTGGAGTGTGTGGGCTCTTGATTCCCTGCGGGAAGGGTTTTATAGCCCGAGCCCAGGTGACTGTGAGAGAACATTGGTTACAGCTGGGGCAGTGCGGCCCTAGGGACTTAGGGGAGGAGCAGCAGCTGGAGAGCCCAGGCGGTGCTCTGCTTTGGCTCCTAGAAACGTCACAGGAAGAAGTGAGCCAGGACAGGGCTGCTGTGAGCTCCCTGGGAAGGAAGGTCAGTGCTAGAAATGAGCAAGGGGGGCGGCTTCAGCTCCCTGGGAAGCCAGAGAACAAGGGGGCCCTGGAGACAGGATTGGGGTGAGCCTGGGCCGGGCTGCCGCTGCCCATTGCTCCCCTGTTTGCCAGTCTTGTGGGAACCTTTAGAGTTTAGGAAAAAATAAAAAGTTCATGCCCAAGAAGGGGACGGGCGTGCTCTAGGGAGCCTTCTTTATCCTGAGAGCTTTATATTCCTTTTATTTAGTTTTTTGCAGGTGTGAATCTTAGGGCAGGGTTTCTGCAGAATATTCGTTAGCTCTCCAGGTGTGTGTTTAATATGCGGATGCATCAAAATGAGCATATAGGGGAGTTGTGGATTATATTTGGTCTGTTTTGCTTTTATCTTAGGTCTGTCTGGCTTTATGGTTTTTGTTATTTGTTCCCAGACTTTGTGAGCTCTTGGGTTTGGCTGGCACACGTGGCATTAACTGGGTCTTTGTTCTCTATTTCCCAGACCAGGGTGATTTAAGCTCTGTATTCTATGGATAGGGTAGGGAGGATATAAATCATTTGCTTTCAAGTGTCCTTAGTTGGGAAAGATAAGGTCTTTCCATTCACAAGCTGGCTGTAAGTTGTCCAAATTGTTTGGCCTTGTCTAATTTTCCTGTCTCAGGACCCATATTCCACTTCCCCATGAATTTCCCTAGCTTCTTACTATCCTGCCTCACTGTCAGTAACATTTTAGGTCAGTGGTCGGCTAACCGCGGCTCTCGAGCCACATGCGGCTCTTTGGCCTCTTGAGTGTGGCTCTTCCACAAAATACCACGTGTGGGCGTGCACGTACAGTGCGATTGAAACTTCGTGGCCCATGCGCAGAAGTCGGTTTTCGGCCTGGGGGCGAGTCTATTTGGAAGAAGTGGCATTAGAAGGAGTGAGGGTACGTTCGCTGAGGTCGACCCCTCAGATTGAGGACATTTTTTAGCAAGGGCCAGCTTAGGAGTACCCTAATTAAGTTAATAACAATGTACCTACCTATATAGTTTAAATTTAAAAAATTTGGCTCTCAAAAGAAATTTCAATTGTTGTACTGTTGATATTTGGCTCTGTTGACTAATGAGTTTGCTGACCACTGTTTTAGGTTGTTTTTAAAGTATGAGGGGTGTGGAGAAAGGGAGAATGGGAACCAGGGATTTACTCCTCTCGGTTGGCCCCATCCTCAGGGAGCGTGTCAGGCCTGCTTGCAACATCTGGGGATTTGGTGTACAGTATTCCCAGAACTAGTCTGATTGGAAAAATCAAAGGAAATAAATGCTCACTGCATTTTCCCTGATTGTCCTTTACTCATAGAAAGGGTGCCTGGGACTGTTCTTGCTTTAATGTTTATGGCTTTTTTTTGTTTGTTTCTTGTAGTCATTGACTTTCCTCAAGGTAATGTTAAAGCCCTTTGAAGATTAAATTACCATGGACTGACACCTTGTGGTAGGAATAGAATTTTACACTTTTCACTTCTAGTGAAACTAGAAAGTAACTATTTAAAAAAGCTTTAGGAAAAAACCGATGTATGTGTGTATTTACAGAACAGACTACAAAGAATTAAGACATTGTTAAATGTGTCTAGGAATTGTTGAATTTTAAAAATTATTATGGGCCTTAAATGGTCAAATAAAGCAATATGCTTTCATTCGTTAAGATTTGGTAGAACAAAGGTCATTCTTTTTTCAAAATTTATTTTGCATATGAAGGGGCAAAGAATTATTATTAATATAAATTAGCTAATTATGGCAAGCTTCTCTTAAAACTGCTTTTCCCCTTCTAATTAAAATATTTAAAATCAAACTCCAAATGTTTTGGTTTTATAATTAGACCAACAATTTTATTCCCAACTTCTTCTGAAAGTTATTTTTTTGTTGTTCAGGATTTTATGGAGGTGAATAAATATGGTATGTTTCAAAGTAAAATGATTGAAAATGTGAGGTTGTTTACTAATTAGTTGTAGATATGATAAAGGTTACATATGAATTAACAAAAGATGGTAAGGGGGTTGGGGGCTGGGTGGAGGTGGGCAAAGAGGAAAAATGGGGGATATGTATAATAGTGTCAACAATTAAAAAAAAAGATGGTATTCAAGAACTTCCTTTGAATTGTCATGAGTAAATAGTACAGAAGCAATTTCTGCATATAAATGACCTGTGATTTGGGTATGAAGTAAAGAAAAAGAAATTTTTTTTTGAGAAATACAAAGCCTAAGCCCTTGAAAATGTTCTGAGTCAGCCTCATATCACATACTTTTCGAAACCAGTGTGACGTGGAAAACAGTGTTATGCTATTATAAATGTTGAAAAGCAGATTGTTATTTTGGGTATAACTCATATAAACTAGAGGATTTTAGAACAGGAATTTAACTGAGTTACAGACTAATTTGGGTCACTCAGAATATTTTGTGATAAACTGTGGTGAGAGAGCATATTAACAAAACAGTTCTTCGGTGTTATTTGGGGTCAAATACTAAATTGGTGGTTTTATAATAACATGTTGAAGCAGAATTTTTGGACTGGAACACGCGGGCTTCCCCTGGATAGACTGGTTCCTGGGCTCTTTGTCCATAGGAGTTGAAGAATGAATCCACAGATGGAAGGCGGTATATATAGCAAAGGTGGAAGTTTATTGAAGAACAAGTACAGGCTCCCACGTAGGGAAGGGGAAAGAATCTCACAGCACAGGCTCCCACGTGGGGAGGGGGAAAGGGTCCCACAGGACAGACTCCCACGTGGGGAGGGGGAAAGGGTCCCGCCGAGTCCTTGTTTCCATGGTTTACAAAGGCTGTAGGTCTTTGTGCCTTGATATCCCCTCTGATTGGTCACTATTTCCTTGGACTGGACTATAGTAACTTCTGAGCTCAAAGGTGGAACCTCACTGGGACATGTGAGGTTTCCCTCCCCTCCTTCCTTATTGTTTTCCTGTTCCCTTTGGACTTCCTTCCCTTTATTTTGTAAATATAGACCTGCTGTTCTCAGCTCCCTTGTTCTATGGAAATGTACCTGTTGCAGCTTTTCAGCTCCCCTATTCGATGGAACTATACCTTCTGCTGCTCTGCAGCCCTGTGTTTCTTCCATGGTCCCCTTAATTTCTAAAATTTTCTATTTTTCACCCCTAAAAATTCCTGTTTCAATGTCATGGAGAAAATGTAATAATTTAGAATCTATGAGTACTTTTACCTGAATAATAAGCAACTTAATCTTAGAACTTGATGGAAGTGCCATTTAAGAAGTAAATGGAGTACAAGGGTGTGAGAGAAAGAATTGTTAACAGTCCACTCTCCATGTTCCCAGTGCTTCCAATGGCCAGAAGTAAAAATGTCAGTTTGGAGTAAGGAAAGCTTTATCGATCGAGAAGGTGGCAACTAAGAAGATGAGACCCTAGTGGTTCCTCAAATCCATTTTGAAAGTACAGAGTAGGCTTCTTTTAGGTCAAGGAAGGGAAAATGGGAAGGACTGAAGCCCCAAGCAGAATTCCTGTCATGATTAGCATGTCTAAAGCGGAGCTATTAGCCTGAAGGCCCTGAGAACAGCGCAGACCTGAACTAGATGGAACCAGAGCATTTCAATCTGTTACAAAATAAAAATGATCACACTATTAAAGATAATCACAATGAACAATAGTAAGTTGTAAGAGGATGACAAGGGCACAGTAATTCCATGATGATCAACAGTATTTCCAAGTCTACCTCCTCCCGTGTAAGAATGGTCCGACATTTTAAGATGAGGCAAAAATTACCTAAAGTTCATGGAGAAATATTTTGTTGAAATGATTGTTTTAGCACAGACATGGGAAAGTTCTACTGGCCCAATCTTCTGATTTAATTAGCCTCATAGATAAATTCTCTTTACTAGTTCAAGATCTACTGTTAGAGTGATGCTCAAAGTAAATGGTCAGTTCATCTCCAGTGTCTGTGTATGAAGCTAGTTGGGGTAGGGAAAAGGTCTACCTTTGGGATTCGAGATTTAAAAAATTCATCATATATTTCACCAACACAGTTATCAGTCAACGTCTGTTCTAGGTGGGTTTTAAGAATAGGTGGTTTAGCCCTAGCTGGTTTGGCTTAGTAAATAGAGCTTCGACCTTTGGACTGAAGGATCATCCCAGGTTCGATTCTGATCAAGGGCACATGCCTGGGTTGCAGGCTCAATCCCCAGTAGGGGGCGTGCAGGAAGCAGCCAATCAATGATTCTCTCTCATCATTGATGTTTCTATCTCTCTCTCCTTCTCCCTCTCTGAGATCAATGAAAATATATTTTTTAAAAAAGAATAAGTGGTTTATTTCAAGGCTCACAGATTCATCTGAGCCCAGATACTGCTTAACGATGCCCAAAGTTCCATGACAAAATATATTCTATTGTCTTTAAGTCTGTTGTGATCGATCAAAAGGTTGAAGGCCCAGGGAATGGTACCACATTCAGCCTTTTATTTACATCCTACTGTGAATGACTATTTCAGTGTTTTTATGAAAGTATATTCTGCAATTGGGAATGACATGTCAGGATAGTGAAGACTTATGCTGGTGGTTGTGAAGGGATTATAACTTGGGGGAGGGGCGGGGAGCACTGGGGCCAAGAAGACCAATTTTACCATCTTCATAATATTACTTACACCAGGCAATTCCTCCTTTCCCCACATCTCCATACCAAACAATACATGACAATGAAATAAACTCTCTTCTTCAAACCACTCGATTTTGGTGCTCTTTGTTATAGTAGCTTAGCCAATACCCTCGCTTGTTTGATGTTATATTGTAGCACTTTTCAGAGTCCGCCTGTATTGGAAATTTTTATGTGTTTCTGTTTCCCTCTTTAAATTTTGAGCTTTAAGAGAGCAGAGACCTTGCTACTTTTATCTTTGGGTCTCTTAATGATTGATGGATCAGACTCATGGCAAATGCCTGTGGAATGTTCTTTTACCCTTGAGTCCCAGTAACGTTTTATAGGGCACATAAATATGGAGCCCATGAATGTCTAGACATCATGTACCCAAACTGTGACACACATCCTTTTGTTACTTATTTTATGAGGAACATTCTTTTACCTTTGTTTGTACCCACACACCCATGGAAGGCCCTTGAGAGTTTAGTTTTTGTTTCTTTCTTTTTAGATTCCACATATAACTGACATATTTGTCTTTCTCTGTCTGACCTATTTCACTTAGCATAATGCCCTCCAGGTTCACCCACGGTGTCACAAATAGCATAATTTTCTTCTTCTTTATGGCTGAATAATGCCACATTTTCTTTATCCATTAATCCTTCCCTGGACACTTAAGTTGTTTCTGTGTCTTGGCTAGTGTAACTAATGATGCAATGAACATGGGGTGCAGGTGTCTCTTTGAGATAGTGATTTCATTCCCTCAGATATATACCAAGAAGTAGAATTGCTGGATGATATGGTAGTTCTATTTTTACATTTCTTAGAAATCTCTATACCAGTGGTTCTCAACCTTCCTAATGCCGCGACCCTTTAATACAGTTCCTCATGTTGTGGTGACCCCCAACTATAAAATTATTTTCGTTGCTACTTCATAACTGTAATTTTGCTACTGTTATGAATCATAATGTAAAGATCTGATATGCAGGATGTATTTTCATTGTTACAAGTTGAACATAATTGAAGCATAGTGATTAATCACAAAAACAATATGTAATTATGTATGTGTTTTCCGATGGTCTTAGGCAACCCCTGTGAAAGCGTCGTTTGACCCCCAAAGGGGTCGCGACCCACAGGTTGAGAACCGCTGCTCTATACTGTATTCGATAGTGCTGTAATTTACACTCCCACCAACAGTGTATAAAAGTTCCCTTTTTTCCACATCCTTGAGCTGGCATTTTTTCCTACTCCACGTTTAATCTCTTTATCAGTTTTATTACAAAGTAATTTTTTTAGAAGCCATCCAGAAGATTCTTTGAAATGTGGATTTATATCCAATAAAGATAATGACAAATCTCACCTTATTATATTGAGATATTAGCCAATAATCGTAAATATATGCATATGTTTATAAGTATATTGGGGATGTATTCATGGATAGGGTGTGTGATGAAGAATTGGGAAGACTTTGTTGTAGGGGGAGGGGAGCATGGGAAGGTTCAGTATGGGAACCAAGAGACTGAGATGCCTCTTCTGTACTCTCCTTACCTTATACTCAGCCTCTCTGCCAGACTGTAAACTGTTGGGGGTAATTTCTTTCCGCTTGACTCGTCAGGCTTAGGAAGGAGCATAGGATATAGTGAGGAGCTGATAAATATTTATCCAATGAAGGCTACCTTGGGGATTCACATACTGGGCTTGTGGGCTCGATCCCCAGTGTGGGGTGTGCAGGAGGCAGCCAATAGATGATTCTCTCTCACCATTGATGTTTCTCTCTCTCTCTCCCCGCCTCTCCCTTTCTCTCTGAAATCATTAAAAATATATTTTAAAAAAGCCAAATAAGATAGGAAAAAGAGTCAGTTGGATTCAGCATTTGAGAGGACTTTGCTAACTGTATGAGAACAATTAGTGAGGGTGGCTGAGTGCATCAAGGAGGAACTGGGGAAGGAGAGAGTGAGGACATTGACTACATACTTTTAATAAGTTTGGGTAAGAAATGGAGGGAGTTGGGGCAGCAGTTGGAGAAGAGTCTTTTAAGGGAGAGAGATGAGAATCTTATAGGCTGAGAATAAGAGAACCGCAGAAAGAGATAGCAGATACAAGAAAGAGAGTAATTGATGGAGTTAGCTGTTGGAGAAAAGTGAACAGAGGTGAAAATCAGAACATGATGGAAAGTTATCTTTAAGCAGAATGAGGGACACCTTTCTCAGGGATTAAAAAAAAAAGAGAAATGTGGGCCAAAACCGGTCTGGCTCAGTGGATAGAGCGTTGGCCTGTGGAATGAAGGGTCCCAGGTTCGATTCCGGTCAAGGGCATGTACCTGGGTTGGGGGCACATCCCCAGTAGGAGATGTGCAGGAGGCAGCTGATCGATGTTTCTCTCTCATTGATGTTTCTAACTCTCTATCTCTCTCTCCCTTCCTCTCTGTAGAGAATCAATAAAATATATTTTAAAAAAAGAGAAATGTGAATTTGAATGTGGGGAGGGTTAAAGGACAATGAGTGAGGGGAGGTAGGCCCAGCTGAAGGGGACAGCGGGTCAGGATTTGAAACTGCAGAAATTGAGGACTTGTTCCCTGACTTGGGTGTATAACACTTATTTGAGTGAAATAGGAAGACATGGTATATGAACAATTTTTCACTGGGGAAAAGTGCAAAGTACCAAGTAATAAAAATAAGGGGACTGGATGCCTAAAACTCACAGAAGCAAAGGAGCGGTGATTTGAGATTGAGTTGGTTGGGGAAGATATCGTGGAAAAGTGGATGCTTTAAACTTGGCCTTAAAAAAATTAAAGATTTTCACTGGGGAAAAGATAGGGAAAGGTTTTGTTTTCTTCTCCAAAGCAGACGTGGCACAAATGGATTATAATTTCCTTTGGTCCAGCAACACGCTTATGTCCAAGAATTAGCTTGATAAACTTGGTGGGGTTCCTTCCTTAGACCACTGTTTGTTTGGGCCAACCAGAGAACTTCTAACACAGTGTGTGGGTAGTAATTACTGAGCACTTCCTAAAGATTTCTCCTAGGTGAGCTTCTTTTTTTAAAAATATTTTATTGATTTCTTACAGAGAGGAAGGGAGAGGGATAGAGAGTTAGAAACATCGATGAGAGAGGAACATCAATCAGCTGCCTCCTGCACACCCCACACTGGGGATGTGCCCGCAACCAAGGTACATGCCCTTGACTGCATTTGAACCTGGGACCCTTGAGTTCACAGGCTGATGCTTTATCCACTGAGCCAAACCAGTCAGGGCCTAGGTGAGCTTCTTAAGAAGCTCATGTCTCTAGCCCTTTGCAGGGAGCATGACTCACAGTAGCTAGAGCTCAAAAATGTTGTTGAACGGAATTCTTCCACTCAGCCCTGGCTCCTGTCCTGTGCTCAGTTCTGTTTCTGTGTTCCGGTTAGCTTTCCCCAAAGCCCTTATTTCTGTCTACACACCTCTATTGTAGCTCTTCTTCATTCATGTTCTCCAGTGGTCGGCAAGCTCATTAGTCAACAGAGCCAAATACCAACAGTACAACGATTGAAATTTCTTTTGAGAGCCAAATTTTTTAAACTTAAACTATATAGGTAGGTACATTGTTATTAACTTAATTAGGGTACTCCTAAGGCTTAGGAAGAGCCTCACTCAAGGGGCCAAAGAGCCGCAGTTTGCCAACCATGGTAGTCGGTCTTGTGACACGCCAATCTGTCCTATTGACCGGCAGCTGCAGAATCCGTCAGGACCCACAGAGATCTGTTCGTGAGCCATGGAGCGAGCTTCATGCACTGTTTCCATCTGAGACAGGATAAGGTTCTTTTTCCAATCTAGGAAATTACTCATCTTCTCAGTAGTGAACGGGGCCTTTGGAAAGCTCAGACTTCACAGCTACCTTGGAGCTCGTCAGTGATGGGATGCGGCACTATTTGGCCACACGGTGGCGCCAGAGACCTTTTCAGTAAAAATGCACATACTCCAGGGCAGCGGTTCTCAACCTGTGGGTCGCGACCCCTTTGGCGGTCGAACGACCCTTTCACAGGGGTCGCCTAAGACCATCCTGCATACCAGATATTTACATTATGATTCATAACAGTAGCAATATTACAGTTATGAAGTAGCAACGAAAATAATTTATGGTTGGGTCACAACATGAGGAACTGTATTTAAAGGGCCAGAAGGTCGAGAATCACTGCTCCTTTGGCGCTGCTGCTTCCCTAAACTTACATTGTTTTACCCGTCTTTCTCAAACTCACTGTGCGGGAGGGGGGAGGGGAGGGATTGCATTCTTTGTGTTTGTGTTGCTGTTATGGTATTTGAGCATATTCCAAGGTCTAAAGAATGTTCATGAGGTCTACAGTAAACGACCTGCTCAAGAATGGCTACAAAGCCTTTTTGCTTTTTTACAACCACAATAACTTTCACGACATCATTGTGAGCTTAAAATATATGCACAAAAGAATAAGAGCAGTTTATAATCAATAGATCAGAAAGGGTAGGCAATCCTGTGACTAACATGTTTGTCTCTGGTTCCTGGCCTGTTGATTATTAGTTCTCTTGAGTGTGGAATCTTGCCCTCGGTCAAGGTAGACACATCATCCCACCCAAACTCTCACGATTGCTGAAACACAACTGTGAACCCACCCAGACCACTGTAGGCAGGCTGCTTCCCCAAGCAGCTTTCACAGCCTCACGTACACTTCAGGCATCACTTAAGTGATTTGCTTAAGTAAATTTATGTAATGAGCTGACATAAAGAAGAATTAAATCTTGCCATTTTTGACAACATTGATGGAGAGGATACTATGCTAAGTGAAATAAGTTAGCAAAAAAAGATAAATACCACATGGCTTCATTTATATGTGGAAATTAAAAACAAAACAAAACACAAGACAAAGGAATAAACAAAACAAAAATAGGCATATAGAAACAGTGACCAAAGGGATGTTTACCAGAGGGAGGGGGAGGGAGGGAGGGTGAAATGGGAAAGGGAATATAACCAATAATAGTGTGATAAGTTACCACAGTGACAGATGATTACTGGAGTTAATGGTGTGATCACATTGTAAGGTATAAAAATGTCACATCACTATATTGTGCACCTGAAAGTAATATGACCAATATAATGTTGTATACCAACCACGCTTAAAAAAAGAATCATGAGCTGAGACATTGTGAAAAGATCACTCATACGAGCCTTTTATCCTTGTCACCATGGCCAAGGACTTCATCCAACGTGTTTAATGATTGTGCTGTTGTACACACTGAACTATAGCAGTCGTAAGTAGAGTGAAGGAAAACTGAGTCTCAGGCTCATGGTCTAGAAAACAAATCAGCCTGTTTCCTAAGGTAGTTGTCGGGGTTAAAGGAGATAATGAATATGAAGTTTATGGCACATGGAAAGCGTTAAATAAATGTTACTATTATTACTGGAGAATAATGGATGCTCATGTTGAAGCAGGGCAGTGGCAGAAGGAGGAAGAAAGAGACAATGAGAAGGAAGGAAGACCACATACTCTGAGGGGCGGAGAGGCATCCATAGACGGAAAACACTGTTAACTCCTCAGTCCTGATTATAATCTGCCACAAAGTCATAAAGTTTCTGGCAGGAGACTTAGTGGCCTTTTAATTTTAACTATGTTACATGAAATAAAAATGAGTTGTGGGATTTACTCAAGGTCAAGGTCAACTAATGGCAGAGTCTAGGACTAGGGACTGTTTCTGGTGTTCTTTTATTTATTTATTTATTTATTTATTTATTTATTTATTTTTTTACCACTATTCACATTGCTTTAGGTTAATCAGGATATTGGAAGCATGACACTGAGATAGTTTTTGTACTAGGTGAGCTCACTTAGAGCGCTGAGTTGCTGACATATAATGCCACATGGAATTGAGGGAAGGCAAGGTGGCATAACTTTACTAAGTCAAAAGGGCAACTTGCACGGAGACTTATTTCACCTTGGCATTGTATCCTCGAGTTCATGGTGCGTTCAGTACATCTCTTCCTAGAAAGGCTACACACAATGTGATTTTTCCCCCACTGTGAGAGAATTATGGTTTCTTTTGTGTGTGACCTCTTCAAGGTGCTTCCTATTATCTTTACTTATGATATAACCTTTAGAGACTTATTTCTCAGTAAGCTCCCAAATATGAACAGCAGTAACTTGATGTTATGGGCTAATATATTTTCAATAGAGTTATGTTTTCTGAGCCTTCCTTAGAGAAAAGTCTTACTCATGTAGGTATATGGGCATCTATCTTTTATATACATGGTGACTGGACAAAAGGAAGAGGAGCAGTTCATTGAATGGTTCCTCAGGTTTTAGAGGCAGAAATGGAAGGATCATTGCCTTTAAAATGACAGTGAAAATTTCATTTGCCATCCCAGACATAGAGTAGCTCTACCATTTTCTAGGTTAATTTTTATATGTTGCTGATGAGGTATTTTATTTCACTATTCAAATAAGTACTACGTATCTTTTAAAAAAGATTCTCTCCCCGCCCCCCACTCTCAAATATACTTACCAACATGGGTGAAGACAAAAACTGAAACTATGATAATGCTATTTTAAGACATTTATTGTGGCTTCCAATGATAGAAGACATATTTATTGAATGAAATGCGGAAATTGTAGAACAGAAAAAAGAAAATCAGAATGAATGGTAATTTCATCAACCAAATAGAGTTAACCTGTTGAGACTTTGGTGTTTGCCTTTCTAGAGAAAGATTAGATAGATGGCTATCTAATTGGTAGACGTCAGTTATATAGATATTGTTACATGTCAGTAGGATTACACTAGGTAATGCTGCTTTTAGCCATATAATCATTACTCAATTTCTTGGAATCTCGAAGTAATATCTCATTTAAGGGAAACAGTGAAGAGTGTAAAAAATAGAACTAGAGTGAATTCTTTCTGTTGAAAAGTTTTGGACACGTGACTGTCTCTGTGGGTTTCAGGGATCTTGCTGACATGGGGTTCAGAGATCGGAAGGTGTTTGGATGGATGAAACTAAGAGACAGGAAGGAGGAGGAAGAGGAATTCTAGCTTTTCTGATAAGCCAAAGATAGTGTTTAAATGGGAAAAAAGTGGAATTGAGTGTGCTGATTCAGTTTTTGTGGTTAACTGTTGAAACAGCTGTTTTTATCAATGGTGCCATTAAAAAACCCGATAAGTTGCCCAGTTTTGCCTTGTCAAACAGTGTTACCTTATACATCCGTGTACTGATACCCTGACTCACTGGCACATTTATTTCTATGTGCTGGATATCCAAGCAGGAGATTGCTGGGTCTGAGGCAGTCTTCATTTTAAATTAAATTGATAATGAAATGTTGCTCTTAAAAACACTTAACATTCCCATTTCTGCCAGCAGTGCCCTCCCCTGGCAGCTCCCACCAATTGTAGGCTTTCCTAAGCAAGAAAGTGCTGATCTAAGATGTATCTATCTGTAGACACACACACACATATATTCCTAACATGGCTACTTTAATTTAGTTTTTTTGTAACTACCTGCAAGTCCAGCATATCTTCATAGTTTACTTGTTATTACTTTAACTGAGTTGGTTAGGGTGTCTTTTGCCAGTATAGCAATTTGTTTTTATAAGGTCAAATATGAATCTATCTTTTAAAAAAGCTTACTTATAATTATACCTATAGTCTTCTAGATTATTCCCAAGTTTTTAATTGCTTAATTAATTGTATAATCAAGCTACTCTAATTCTTTAATCCATTTTGAATTTGTTTTTATGTGAGATATAGGGATATCATTTTATTTTCTTTCAGATGACTGGTCATTTGTGCTAACCTATTTTTTCCCTACAGAATTTAAATATGTTTTCATAATCAAATCCCCATATATAGTGGGATCTATTTGACTTTAGCTTTTTGTATTTCATAGTCATCCTTTACTATGCCAGTGTCTTTTGTGTACTTCTTTAAGAAACTGACCCTATGAGTACTGATGAAAGTAAGTATTCTCCACTGTTGAAACTATCTCAGTTCTTATACTACCATCCTTCTGACAGTGAAACATGGCTACTCTTATAGTCTTGATTTAAAAATAGTTCTTTTTAATTGGAGAAGGATATGTTGGTATTTTTTCTTTTTAGTTTTAACCCAGAATGCAGCTTCTGAGTGGTGAGGGAAAAGTGGGACAGTTGCCTGTAGTCAGTGGGTGATATATTTCAGCCAAATACCCTGAAACTATTTTGTAGTTGCTACAGGCTTGCTATGTGCCATGCACTGGAAATTAAACTAAATTTTTCTCATTGTCATTTAACTTGTGTAAGAGCTAGAGCTGGAATTAGAACCCAGGACTCTCTGATTTCAAAAACGACTCCATTTATTGCCTGTTGCTATGAAAATGAGAACTTCTCAGTAAAATTGCAAAGAAAGGCTACCATTCTGTATATTTATTCTGATAAACTACAAAATTCAGTAGAATTGTATGATAGGCACCTGTCAGCATTTTGAAATAATTTGTTTGGTAGAGATGGCAATTAACATATAGACAACAAACAAGCAAACTGAAAACACATAATCAAAGTAAAGGATAAAAATACAAATTTAAAATACACTAAATACATAAATTATATCTTTTGAGATCCAATAATAATGACACCATCTTGCATATGAATGACAGATATAAACACCATCAAATTTCAGTTTCACATTTGGATTAAATAAAGCCCTTTTCAGATGACTAGACCCTGTAAAAGAATCTGGAGAGTAAATTGCTTATTGATTGTGGCTAGCTTAAAGAGTATTGGTAGAGGAGACATGTTTCAGGAATAAATATTGTAGAAATCTAATTAAGTATGAAATAGCAAAATTGAAAATAGGAATGAGTAACATTCATTTGTGAGAGGAAAATAACCCACAAGATATAGAGTAGTGGAACAGCAGAGAGCAATCTTTAACCTGAGTGCTGACAGCCATTAAATCCACTGAGGAAAGTTAAATGGAGACCAGTGACACCTAAATGCACACTCCTCAGTCTGTACCAGGACTGGAGGTGTGAATAAGGAAGCAGCTGACGGGTGGGATTGGTTTTTTAAAAATGTGAAAATGCTCGAGGTTGACATTTGTTAGAACCTATTTCACTAAAATGGTATAATTTTTAATAAATACACAAAAAACCCAAATGTCAGGAGATGAATCAGTCTTCTCTAAGATCTTTGGGAGCTGTGCTATTCTCACCCCTCCTGTGGCTCCTTCTCTGGGAAATTATTCACAACAAAAGGACAAGCCTCGCAGTTTTGTGACCATAGGGGATAAGAGAGATGCTATTTGAATTATAAAAGCCCCTTTAAAAAATGCTCCCTTTATAATAAAGATATCACCCTAATCTGGAGACAATTCTTTTTCACATTTGCTATCTAATACACTGCGCAGTTTCAATCGATCATCTTGATCATCTTGCTGACTTTAATTATTTAATATGAAATAAATCCCCCTGTTCTCCATTAGGCTATTTAACTTTACTCTTCATAATGAAATTGAGTGGGAAAGGTCAACTGCTCACCCCCTAAAAACCAAGTCGAAAACTTCATTCATCTTCTAGGCAAGAGTGTCCTTAACAAAAGATCAAATTACATAAAGTGCTCAAGGAAATAGGTTCTAGGAGACAGCAAAGGACCTTAAGCTCTTTGAAAAGGTTTTCCAAGAATTAAATATTTTCCACTCTCTTTTATTTCTGTTATCTCTCTCCATGGCACATACTAAGCTGCTAACTATAGGGGTGATAGAACTCCACCATTCGGTCTTGAAGGATATCATGCATTTGTAGGGAGAGGTTGTAAGGGAGGAAAAATAATTTTATCCCTCTATCCTTCTGGGTTGTTGCCTGAGATTCCCCCTGTAATAAGATACAGATTAACAGGAGAAAAGCAAAACAGAAGTTTAGTAACATGTGTATCCCTTGCATGCATGGGAAAGACTCAGGAAACCGAGTAACTCCCTAAAATGGCCCAATGCATAGCAGCTCCAGCTGAAAACAAAAGGTGTTGTGTGGGAGAAAGCCAGGTTTTTAGGAAGTGGATTTGGAATCAGCCAGAGAAGGGTTTGAATCTTGGGTTTTAATGACTAGGTCTATGATGTCGGACAACTCAATAGTTTGGAACATGTTTCCTCATCTAAAAAGTAGGGATGGTAATAATGCAGGGTCGTTGGAAAGATAACTAACCTATTAGCAGCAGCACAGTACTTGGTACACATTAGGCTTTTAATAAATAGTAGTTATTATTATGATTGCTAGTATATGATTCAATTCAATTGTCCTTTATTTAGATAATTTCTAAGTTCATGGTGATAAAGTATTTTCAAAAAGGTAAAATATCTTTCTTATAAATATAAAATGAATACCTGCCAAAGATTTACATGAACTCTTTAATTAATGAGGGAAATAGTAAGGTGCTAAAACTGACTAAAAGAGAGTTTGATTTACAGAGATTTATATTCTCCATCAGACAAAATTTACTTGCATCTCTACAAAAGGAATTGCTACAGGCTGGCAACATTTGTATTACTATTCAGTTTTCTACAAATTAATTTTTATCCCTAAAGAGTTGCCTAAATAATCTAGCTAATCACAGAATCAAAGGTTCATATCCCCGTGGAATCTGATATTCCTGGATAATTTCCCAGACAAATGATCAACATCCCCCTGGAAGGACATCCAGTAATCTTACTCTCTTTTGCTATTTTTCCAATTATTTTGCAATTTCTCTGACAGTTTAATTCTCCTCCATTTGTGATGTCAAAATAATCTCCAAATACCATTTTGACCCCCAAAAGGCTAGTCTTATTAGATTTTGCCTGATCATTGACGTAGGGTGCTGGAAGACTATGAATATCCAGGCAGGCCTCCTTGAGTTGGCTTTGCAAATCTAGAGCCAGCCAAACAATATGAAACTACAAAGGCCAGAGGGTTAACTTTGATGTTGACGTTTTTATAATGAATCTCGGATGGAACCTTTAAAAGGCTTTGTTATTTGTTCATCTCTCCCAAGTTTAGAAACGCAAGTCCAAGAAACTCTCTTCATTAGACTTCACCTGCAGTGCCCATACATTTGGGTGACTTTCCTCTTGATTGTCAACTAAAAAAATGACAACAGCCAACACAACAATAGCTGTCTAACACGAATGAATCAAAATTACACCCTTTTTCTTTTTTGTCAGCTCGGCCAAAAATACATTTTTCGTGTGCCGCAGGATTTTAGTAACTGGTGTGTGTGCCATGGGATGAAAAGGGTTGAAAACCACTGTGTTAAAACAAAGGTTGGGAGTGTTTTTAAGAGCTGCGGTGGAGACATCGGAGGCCACCTGTGTTTGCTAATTGGTCTCACCAATAGGAAAAGTGAGTTTTCTTATACCTTCATGACAGGATGTAGTTTTACAGTTTGGAGCAAGGCACCTGCCAAAGTTAGGCTCCCATCCTCCCTCAGAGAACGAGAGATGGGAGTGTTGTCTTCCTTGATGATTTCACATCTCAGAGGCATGGCTCTGCGGTCCTTGCAAAAGACAGTCCTTGCAAGGATTTTCATGGTAAACAGGCAGAAAAAGAATTTACAAGTTCTCTAAAGTAAATGCTCTAAGAAAAGGAGGTTGGAGACCTAAAGTCAGGGTGAAGCTCATGGAATTTAGTCAGGCTGCCAGGAGCAGTCAGGCCATCTTGGTCAATGGATCTCTCTTCTTATTAGACGAAAGAATAAATATTATTTTTTTTATTTTCCCAGGGGCCCTCTGGGAAATGTCAAAGATAGTTTTAGTTGTAAAAGATATCCTGAAAGATTTTTATTTTTTTCTAAATGAGAGCTGTGATATTGGGAAAGCAAATTCAAGAGTTGTCAGAAGAGATTTTTGTCAATTTTTAAAGATAGGATTGTGGGTTCCTGGGAAACAGCACTTGGTTTTCTATTGGATCAAAGTGCAAATAAAATAAATAAACATAAAAGAATATACCTCGAGTGTAAAGAAACAGCTCTTTCAGAGGTGAGAAAACTCTTGTACTTAGTGGCTTAAAATGTTTTAAAAATAGGATTAATCAACCATATGTGTCAACGTTACAGAAAATTATTCTGGTGAGAAACAATCACTGCTATTTAGGCAGGTTTATAAAAGGTAAAGAATCATCTTTCAAATTGTAGATGAAGGTGCTAGGAAACAAGCACTTCAAAACTAAGCAGAATGTGCTAAAATTTTAATATATTTTATAGACATTTTTCTTTGAAACTCAGATATTATAGACCAAGCAGATAAAATTCACTTGCTTCAAATTCCTTGACTATGTCATTTCATATTCTGGGACAAACTGATATTTGGTGTCAAAACAAAATTACTCCTTTTTTTTCTTGTTTTTTTTTTTTTTTTTTAAATCTTTATTGTTGAAAGTATTACATATGTTCCCTATTACTCCTTTTTTTTTTCTCTTGAAAAGTAGAAGCACATACTCAGTTGTAATTCTCTATCACTGTTGCCTAGTGTAGTCTCAACTAATCATGATATTTTAACTTTTAGTCAAAGAATTTAACTTCTATTGCACACACAAAAAAAGCTGAGAGTAGGTAATGGAAAACCATCACACAGAAGCATTTTAGCAAACTATGATTATGAATACACATAACACAACTTTGTTTAGCCACAACTTTTTAAATCTACTCCTCTATTGGGTTGCTTCCATAGCTTGGCTATTGCAAATAACACTATAATGCACATAGGTGTGCATTATATTCTTTTGGATTCATGTTTTAGATTCTTTGACGATATGCCCAGAAGTGAATCACTGGGGAATAAGGCAGTTCCATTTTTTGAGGACTCTCCATACTGTTTCCCACCAACTGTACATGAGGGTTCCCCTTTCTCCACATCCCCCCCCTTACACTTGCTGTAGATATATTGACAGCAGCCATTCTGACAGGTGTAAGGTGCTTTCTCATTGTGGTTTTAATTTTCATTTCTCTGATGATTAGTGATATTGTCTAATATCACTTTTTATATGTCTACTGGCCATCTGTATGTCCTCTTTGGAGAAATGTCTAGTCAGGTCTGCCCACTTTTTAATTGGGTTGTTTGTATTTTGGGGGTTGAGCTGTATGAGTTATTTATAAATTTTGGATGCTCACCCCTTATCAAATGTGTCAGCTGCAAATGCATTATTATTTGCATTATCATGAGCAACCCCATAAGGTAGGTATTATTCTTTCTCCTGGTTTACAGATGAAGAAACAGCGGCTCAGGAAGGGCCTGGGGCTAATAAGCTAAAGAGATTTCAGCCCAGGGGGTGCATCTTCAGACCCCGTGCTTTTAGCCACTATGCTACCACTTCCCTTCTCAACAAATTTAGCCAAATTGCATGACGTCACCAAAGAGAAGCAGCAAATTAATAAATTGATTATGACATTGGAAAGAATGTGGAGCAAAAGGAGTGGGATTTTTTTTCTTCCTTCCATGTTAATGTCGTTAAAATGTTGTCTAAAGTGGATATGTCATGATACATATACAGCAGGATAGCATAATGTTTAGAATTATGGGGTAATATCAAAGTAGGGAAAAATTGTTTCTAGAGTAGGGAGCTGGGGTAGGAAGGGTTGAATTTCAGTATTATTGTAGTGGCAATCATGTTCATGTACTATTTTCATAAAAAATAAAATACTACTTCTATTTATTTAGAAATATCAAAACATAAAATTAAAAATTATTTTTACATTTCTTATGCATTTGTTAAATATTTGCCTTATCAGGATCATTATTTTTAGTTTAGAGCCCTTTTAAAAAGAATAGTCGCCCTGACTGGGTGGCTTGGTTGGCTGGAGCATCATCCCATACACCAAAAAGGTTGCGGGGTTTGATTCCCAATCAGGGCACATACCTGGGTTGAGGGTTCAGTCCCTGGTTGGGGCACATACAGGAGGTAACCAATCGATGTTTCTCTCACATCCATGTCTCTCTCTCTCTCAAAAAAAAACAAAAAAAAAAACACTGTAAAAAACATATCCTCCATTGAGGATTTAAAAAAATAAAAAATTAAAAAAGAAAAAGAAAAGTCAGGTGGGGCGGGGGGTGTTATGGGGGATAAGGATGCATATGTAATACCTTAATTAAAAAAGAAAAGAAAAGCCAAACCGGTTTGGCTCAGTGGATACAGTGTCGGCCTATGGACTGAAAGGTCCCAGGTTTGATTCTGGTCAAGGGCATGTACCTGGGTTGCGGGCACATCCCCAGTAGGAGGTGTGCAGGAAGCAGCTGGTCGATGTTTCTCTATCATCGATGTTTCTAACTCTCTATCCCTCTCCCTTCCTCTCTGTAAAAAAATCAATAAAATATATTTTAAAAAGAAAAGAAAAGTCAACAGGGATGGATTTTAAGAATGTGCCCCTGGTAATGTTGCCAGATATAACATAGAGAGGATGGGGGACTATTAGAAGCAGAGTGGATTTCAACCCTACTTCTGAGAGGCAGTTCTGACTAAAAGGGCAGGCAGTTCTCTGAAGCCAGGGAGCAGGAACTTTCATCCTCGGGAACTGTAATAAACAATTTAGAGAGAATGAATCAGCATCAGGGTGCCTGGAGGAGTCCACAGCCTCTCCATAATGGTGTTTTTGTTGGTACAGGGCTAATCTCATAAATGTTGCCCTGTACTCAGCTCTGTGCATTTTTAGGCACAGTTATATTTTTCTATGTGTTTTACTTCATAAAAGCAAACACCTTTATGTTCCCTTTAAAATGAGGATCTTCTATTTGAATTGCCCAGTGAAGGCAATCAAATGCTGCTTAAGAAACGCATTAAGCATACGTGTTACACACACACATGCTCTATCTCCACCATTGTTTATGTACCTGTGTATTTATCACCTGTCTGTCTGTCTGCCTACATGATTTAGTGTGCCCAGGCTGGTGTCCTCACATGGCAGAGGGAGAAAGCCTGTGTCTCTTCCCCTTCTTTTAACAGCACGAATCCAATCACGGTAGCTCCCGCTCATGGCCTCTTCTAAACATAATTGCCTCTCAAACACCCCATCTCCAAGTACCATCACATTGGGGGGTGGGTAGGGTTTCAACATCTGAATTTTATTTTTTGGTTGAGAAAAGTTTATAATTCTATTATCTATCATTTATCTATCGATGTACCTATGTACTATCTATTATCTGTGTATCCATCTATCTGCATATGTAGAGCAATAACAAAATGACTTTTAAGTCACTTCTGTATGTTACTTTATTCCCCCCCCCCCCCAAATCTTGCAAGGTACATAGGCCACAGAAAAAACACTCAGCTCACCGAGATGCTTGGAGGGTGAGTCATCTGTGATGATGAAGCCAGTAAATGGTGGTGCAGGGAATTTAACCCACATCTTCTCTGTCCTCTCCTCCCTCCTACTGGGCTCTATTCCAGCCACATTGTTCACTAACTGCTCCCTGAGGACCCAAGGCATCCTTCCGCTGGGCCTCTGCAGGGATTCTTTCCATGATCTGGAATGCTTTTCCCTCTGATTCTGATTCAACCACCTCCTTCTAGACTCTTCATATCCCACCTTCCCAGTGAGGCTGAACCTGTCCACGGTTTAAACTGGAAACTCTGCTTCTCTCTCCATAACCTCAGTCCTCCACATACTGCTTTATTCTCCAGAGCATTTGTTATTGCAGACAATTTACATGTGTTTATTATTCCCCCTCCCCCAACCAGAATGTAGGTCCCACAAAGTCAGGGATTTTGCCTTTATTAAATCTAGTGGAGACTCTATAGAACTATAGGGTCATTCAGAACTGGGCACAATTTTACCTTGTATGATGTAATGTTTTAGCACTTTAGAGCCAGGCTAGTTATTAGAGGGAATCTTTTCTGATATTTTTAAGCAGCATTGTAAAGTCTTAAGTAAATATAAATGGTCAATAATTACAGAGCAGGCAAGAGCTCTTTCTTACTTTTTCCCCTAGACTCAAGAACCTGGATGCCAAATTCATCTTCTCTGGGTCAAGTGGAAATGTGTGAGGATGACTGGCCCAAGTCTAAGTTAAATAGGACACACACACACACACACACACACACACACACACACACACAACCACATTTAAACATTTTAAAAAACTAAAGCCATAAAGTGTGGTTTTCTATAACACATCAGAGATTCTCTAGCCTCAACTGAGGTGAAAGTGGTGGGAGAGGAGAGAGGAGCATAGAGGGAAGAGGCAAGAGTGAGTCCCCCATCACTCCCTCTTCTGGACCCTCCTTCCTCCTGGATGGTCATTTCTTACACTCAGAACGAGATTTCATGAGTCAGCACGTGCAGCCATAAATTGCTGCTGCTTCAGCATCCCAGGCACTGGGACACAGAGCATTTTGCATAGTTAAGTCTGGCTCAACACATCTCCATTCATGTGCCAGCTCTTCCTCTACAGCAAAGTCACAGGGGCAGAGGCAGATGAACAGAAACAAGGTTTTACTTAATGCATAGTTGGATAATAAATACACAGTTGAGGTAAATGAGTAGGGGCAAGGAAGCACCTATAAATGCTAGCGATCAGGAGAGAGGGGTGGTGGCCATAGCCTCTGTGTCATTCTCCCTGGACACGGCGGCAGAACGGGAAATGACACCTGGAAGGAGGCTCACTATCAGTGGCAGCGTTGAAATTTGTAGAGGTTCTGACAGCATAGGACAGAGTAGTAGTGTCCATTTCAATTTCACCAGCCTCTAAAGTAGGCTGAGAGGTCAGATCTGCCACTGCCTGGCTGTGATGGTAGCAGAGAGACCTGCACAGTTCGAGTGGCCAAGGGCAGGGTGTCCGCAGCCACCAAACCAGGTGGAGAGAAACGGGGGGCAGGCGGAGTGGCACTGCAGTCAGCCTTGACCTCTTGTTTTGTCCTTTAAGGTGTTTTTACTCTGACCTTCAGTGTTCTCCAAGGTGCCCAGGTTTTTGGCAACAGCAAGGCAAGGCAGCTTAGGAAATGGGGGGCAGCTCGCCTCGATCCCACAGCCGAGGTGGCAGTGGCAGCAAAAGTGACGTGGGCATTTTGTGTTTGCAGCGCTTCGTGCTGGAAGAGACCAGTGGAGGACTGCTTTCTGATGGCTTTTCACCATGCATCTCTTTGCCCAAAGTTAGTGAACCTGGCAAGCTGTTCTTCACGCAGCACTTCCTTTGTGGATCTCTCCGGCAGCAGGGAGCAGCATGGACTGGGGTCAGAGAGCGCTGCTACTTCAGAATCAGGCTTCAGAGGAGGCGGGACAGCTCCCGCAGGGCTGCATGAGCTTGTCACCACCTGGCCTTCAGAGGAGGAGCACCTGGGAGACGTCTGGGTGTCCTACTCCATCCGTCTGCGGTGCTTGGGATTGTGGTCCAGAGGCCCAGGCAGGACTGCACTTGCGGGAAGGGAGGACTCCCTTGGTCTACAGGGGCCCATATGTCAGTGGTAGATACCTACTGCTATGCAGGCTGTTCTGATGGTCCTGTCTGTTGCTCTCTTCCATCTCCTTTGGGCAAGGAAGTGGGATGGTACTCGATGGGACCAGCTTCACAGCCTTGACTACCTGCTCAGGTGGTGAACTGTGGGAGGGAAGATCTGAGCCCTGGAGCAGGGAGATGGATTGTTTTTGACTGTCCACACATCATGGGCTTCTTTGGAGAGTCCTCCCAGTTCACCAAGGGGAGGATCCCTAGAGGGGAGCACAGTGTCTGTGGGGAATGATATTGCTTCCTCGACTGGATGTCAAAGCCACCTAGTAAAGGCATATGATAAGGGTAAAGTAGTCTGTGACCAGGACCGAGGACAGGTGCAGGAGCAGCGGGGTGGTCCCAGCCAGGCGGGGCATCATCAGAGTAGACAGGGAGAAGCACAGGGTGACGGCCACTGGTTAAGACATGGGGTTGACGGGAATACAGAAGAAACTGAGAAAGCAAATTGCCCACGTAGAGCCAGTTGTGCGCCAAACGAACCGGAGAATATAGTGGAAACCAGGAAAGCGTCTCAGCTTCCCATGCTTCTTATGGTCTAGCCGGCACTGAACTAACTTCAGCCAGTCTCTTGTTCAGAGAAAGGGGAGGGTGCGGTGGGCCCAGGGTCTGTGTGGGCAGGGGTCGGGGAAAGGGGAGTATGGGGAGCTGTAAGTCCAACCCTTGTGAAGAGAGAATGGCAACTGGCAGTGGGCAAAGGGTGATGCCTCAAAGGCTGGGTAACCCCTTCTGGACTTCCTAGCACCGGTGACTTCCCACAGTGGTTTGTAGGAGTTTGGCACCAGATGGGCTACCGTATGGGGACTGTTCAGGCCTCCAGAAGCCCAACCACCAGAGTTCAAACCACCTGGACACCAGCTCTGCGGGTCCATTGGCACCTTCCCAAGGTCCTGGAGACCAGAGCCTGCCCAAAGCCAAGTTGCTGGATCCTGCATGGATGCCGCTCACTTCCTCCCGGGACTTTCCCAGCTTCTCTGTGAGGCCTGGAGCCAGGTGCGTTTCTCCATGGCCCCCTCACTGCCGGAGTCACTAGCCAGGTGCGGGAGTTTCTGCGGAGTGAACATGGAACCTGGACCTGACTGCTGCACCCTGGGCCATCCCTTCCTGGCAGGCAATTTTATTTTGTTTTTTAACAATTAAAAGAGAGAGAGAGAGAGAGAGAGAGAGAGAGAGAGAGAGAGAGAAAGAGAAATATCGATGTGAGAGATCAGTTGCCTTCTATACATGCCCAACTGGGAATCAAACCAGCAACCCTATGTACACAGGATGACATCCAACCAATGGAGCCACTCTGCTGGGCTGAAATTATTTTTATTAAAAATGCTTTTCAATTACATTTTACATTCAATATTATTTTGTATTAGTTTCAGGTGTACAGAATAGTTTTCAGATAATCATATACTTTACAAAGTGTTCCTGATATTTCCAGTACCTAACTGGCACCATATGTAGTTATTACAATATTACAATCTTACTATATTTATTTCCTATGCTGTGTTTTACATCCCCATGACTATACTGAAACTACCAATCTGTATTGGCAAGTGGTTATTCTGAGATAATTCAGCTTCGCAGAAGCAAGCAAGTTGAGACAGAATTTGTCAAAGCAAAGTATTTTTTAAATAAATAATTAATAGTTAAAGTATTTTAATAATAACAGCAATTTACAGATACCAGGTGAGATTACTTCTAATTGACACTTTTTAAAACAATAATCTCCAGTCATATCAAATGAGCCTAGGGATGGGCAGCATTGGGTGGAAGTTGTAGTAGTGACAACAACCATAGCTGGCAACCTGTGGTTGAGCACTCTCACTCCCTGCTTTCTTGGCTTGCTTACCAACAATCCATTGTGATCCATGCAGAATTAATGTGGAGATATACCGAGTGATCCCTGGAGCTCATTAAATGAATATACTCCTAAAATGACTTTTGTCTCCTTGTTTTAAGCCCCTTCCTTCCTTCCTTCCTTCCTTCCTTCCTTCCTTCCTTCCTTCCTTCCTTCCTTCCTCTCTTTCTTTCTTTCTTTCTTTCTTTCTTTCTTTCTTTCTTTCTTTCTTTCTTTCTTTTTCTTTCATCTATCTATCTATCTTCTATCAATCATCTATTTTTGTTTTCCAGCAAGGTAGTAAAACCTTTCTATGGTTGATGACTTCCACAATTTCTGTACTTGTATTTAAATATGGTTTCTAGAAAAACAAGGTAAATGTTTCCCTGGTCTGTTTCTTGGACTGAAAGTACCTGTTGATTTTAGCATCCAATGTTGTCATAGGAAAAAAACCAACCTTGGCATTAGCAGATGTAGTACTCAAGATTTCAACTTTTCTTGAACTATGACTGACTGAAAAATTTAAGATGTGGTAATTTCTAATGGGAAAATAATAGTGATCAACAAAAGAAATACCACCTAGAAAGAATATCTATGCACATGAATAACTTACATACATATTGTCAACATGAAGACTATCTGTGCATACACACATTCACATACACCTTAGGCATCTATATTCTGTGAGATTAGAGCAGTTGAACATCAGTACATGTTATATTTTCCAGACTCTCTTAGTGAATGAAGTCCTTAGTCACTAAAACCAGGCTATCATTGGCAAGGGCCACTCTTTTAAATGCCATTTGATGATGTGATTGATTAAGAGATGTCTTGAACTCTTATTAAACTCAAACTATGTAGGTAAAAATCCAGATAGAATTTTCAGGATAGTAATCTAAAATAAACTTTCAAATGTCAAGCTTACTCTACCTCTAACCATCTATTCCTAACTTTAATAAGTGCATTCTTCCATGTGTATCCATTATTCTATTAATTGTAATATGCTAAATCCATACATTTTATTTGATGACAGTATTTTTTCAATACTTACATGATTTATAATTAGAGAAGGAAGGTAGTTTATAATAATACTAGAGGCCTGGTGCACAAAATTCGTGCACTGTGGCGGGGCTCCCTCAGCTGGCCTACACCCTCTTGCAGTCCATGAGCCTTGGGGAATGTCCCACAGGGACTGGGCCTAAGCTGTCAGTTGGACATCCTTAGCACTGGCTGCCGCGGAGGCAGGAGAGGCTCCCACCACCACTGCTGTGCTCTCCAGCCATGAGCCTGGCTTCTGGCTGAGCGGCACTTGCCCTGTGGGAGTGCACTGGCCACCAAAGGGCAACTCCTGTGTTGAGCATCTGTCCCCTGATGGTCAGTACGTGTCATAGTGACCGGTTGTGGGATGTAACATTTCCAATTTATCAGAACAATTAGTGAATGACTATAGAAACTCAGTAGTGTGCCTAGCAAGTCATACACTTGAAAACAAGAAATATAAAAAAATCCTGTGCTCCACCTATATGTACTATACAATGCAAACCATATTTCTTGCTAATAAAGAGCTTCTGCTGAAACAATGTCCCTGACCTTAAAACGATTACCTTTCTAAAATGAATCTTTCTGATAAGAAGTAAGCTAAGTAACTGTATTTCTAGTTCCTCTGTGACACCTGGTTTTATTCAGGGTCTTCCTTAGACAATCTATATGATAATAGAGAAAGTTATGCTCTCTATAAAACATAAAAATAGAAATATTTACCTTTATCTTGAAGAAATTCTGGTTTGGAAAAATTTTCAAAGAACACCTCTCCTTACAATGGAAAAGCTCAGCCCCAGACCCCCGTGCTCATTCAGACCAACCACCCGGGTGTCAGCAGTCTGCACTATTGATGACATCTCCTTACGGTAACCCACAGATACGCTTGGATACAGAGAATGACTTGTTCTTGGTAATATTGTAAAATGTAAAGACTTCTCATACTCTATTCTAGATATACTTGTGATTAGCGAGTAAACTATTTATTGTAAATAAAGTTATGTTTGGTGTAACCTATAGTCAACAGACACTTTATATCTCACTAAATTTTTATACTTATTTTCTTCAGTCCCAAACACTTTATCAAAAAGTTATGTGTTTTTAACACTCCCTCAAGCTAATTAGAACTTAACATTAAACTCCATAGTGAATATTTTGGAGACATTTCCCATAGTCATATTCTATTAAATTTTATTCTTTTGTAAATTAGGTTTCTTATAGAAGCCTACTATTCTTTTAAAATTAAGGCTTTATTTGTTTCAACAGTTTAAATTTCACAGCAAGAATGAGAGAAAGGGACAGGGATTTCCCCTGTATTCCTGGGCCCCACACAGACCTAGACTTTCTCATTATCAACAGCGCCCCCTAGAGTGGTACGTTGGTTACAATTGATGAACCTGCATTGACACATTATAATCACCCAAAGTCCATAGTTCACTTTATGGTTCGCTCTTGATATTTCACATTCTATGGGTTTGAAAAAATGTATCAATTATTAGATCTTCTGTACTACAATATTCACTCCTAGCCCTCAACTTCTGGAAACCATTGGTCTTTTTACTGTCTTTTCGCTTTTTCCAGAACACCATATACTTGGAATCATACAATATGTAGCCTTTCAGATTGGCTGCTTTCACTCAGTAATATGTATTTATAGTTTCTCCATGTCTTTTCATGCCCTGATAGCGTCTTTCTTTCAGCATGAATAATAATCCATTGTCTCGATGTACGAGTACAAGGATTTATCCAATCCCCGACTGAAGTACAACTTGGTTGCTTCCACACTTTGGTAACTATGAAGAAAGCTGCTAACATCTTTGTGCAGTTTTCATGTGGGCATATGTTTTTGACTCCTTTATGTAAACACCAAGGAGTACAGTGGCTGAATTGTAATGTTAAAATTATGTTTAGTTTCAGAAGAAACTGCCAGATTGTCTCTCAAGTTGGCTGTACCATTTTGCATTTCCACCAGCAATGAATGAGAGTTGCTCCACATTCTCTCCAGCGTTTGGTGCTACTGCGGTTCTTTAGATGAAAATAAATGTGTTCTTACAAGATAAGTCAGTCTTGAGACTTTTAGGATATTAGCATTAAGTTCATATTTTTAGAGGAAATAATCTAAGTAAATTTTGAAGAACGACAGCACATATCTTCTTGAATTATAACCAGAAGTTGTTGTAATTCTTTCTACAAGTGCTTACTGAGTGGCTTCCCTCTCTCTCTGATGCTATGGGGTTAGTGCTATGGAAACAAAGACAGACAAAACAGATAGTGATTTTGTTCTCAGGAAGCTTACACTGTCATGGATGAAGGAAAAACAAAATCAAGTAAATTAATTAGTAAAATTATGTTATCATGCCAGAGTATAAAACTAAAGTCATTCTAGAGAATAATTTGTCAGTAGTTAGATAAATGAAATGCATAGGCATACTCTTAATGAAAGTATGTTAATTTAGGTATCTATTACTAGCATATTCCATCAGTAAAATATGGTGAGACTTACAATGGAATATAATGCAGCAGTCAGATACAACCAACTAAAGGTACATATGGCATTGTTGATCTATTTTAAAAGCACATTGACTCAAAACATTAGAAAATCAATGAGAGCTATAACATAATATTTCTTAAATAATTTTAAATATATATTACCCCAAACTGCATTATATATATTTAACTTCATTCACTAAACATTGGTGTGGGATCCCTGAAAACTCAAACAAGGAGTTGGCAACAGAGATCCAGGGAGAAAAAGAAATGGTGAAATAGAAATAATAAAAAATAAAATGAAAAGGGACTTTCTCACAACATTAATTAGATTTTTCCATGGATTGAGAAATATTTCCAAATAAATAATCTGTGTATTCTTACAAAAAGGTTTACAAAAATTACAAAGAACAGAATGTCATGATCAGACAATTTGATAAGAAGTAATACAAAAGCTGAGCAACAACATCACTTATAATCAGGAAATAGAATGTCAAGCAATAAAAGGCTATTGGTTTCCTTCTCTTAAACTGGAAAAAATGATAAGGTTTGCTAATGTCCAGCATTGATGAAAGTGTAGGAAAACAAATTTTATAAAGTGTTGAGGGGAATATGAAATGATGCCATATTCTTTCAGGACAAGAATTTTAAAGGTATATGCTCAATGATCTTCTAGCTAGTTAACTTCTGAAGGTATATCATGAAACTAAATGTACTGATACAGTTTTAAAGAGGAATGCTGCATTTCTTCTTCTGGCATGGTAGCATCGCTCCCTTATAATAAACTTTTCTGATTAAAATAGCTAAAAATTTATGGAAAAAATTAGAAATTTTGTTTTTCATAGAAGGCCGCTTCCTGAGAACTCTATGGTGTAAACATGAAGAGGCAGGTTATAGAGAGGAGCCAAAATTGGGTCAGTAGTTGCCACAGTGTGTTTCCTGTATCACCTTTTTAGTGGACTTTGACAGAGGGCGAGAGAAGTCATGAAGGAGTGTGGGAAATCAAAACCAGGAAACCTGGGGGTTCCCTTTGGGCTGGAGGACACAGGGAAGCAAGCCTGGGAGACTTGGTGTGGAGATACCCACGCCAAGAACCTAATTGCTCCTGCTTACCTGCATGAAGGAGCCCACATGCAAACACGGAAGCAGTGCAACGGCTCAGGGACTGAACTGAAATTGTACAAAGGACCACACAATGTAGGGGAGGTAGGGCTTAAAGACTGAATAAAATATTCAGGATGCATATGTGCTAAAAATATATGTATATATCATATACATTTTTTGACACCCTGTATATGTATATATAATATGTATTATCATATGTATTGCACTCATAATTTTATAGAAATAGGTATATGCACAAATATAGTAAAAGATATTGAACAGTATGTCATATTATTTCATGAAAAATATCTGCAAATATCTCTTCTTAAGCCTGCAGCTTTCTGGGAAATAAATAGATAATATGCTGTCCCTATGAAAAAAATTAATGAATTTATATAATAAAATGATGTTTAAATCACCATTAAAGACATATAACTCTATAGTAGGCTCTATGAGGGATACAATATATATAAATAATTGAATAGCTATTTTTTTCATATCTCTTTCAGGCCACAGCTACTCCCTGAATATTTTTAACCCACTGATTTTCTATGAAGAATTCTTTTTCTCTCATCACTGGGCACATGGTCAAATATGATTACTCCAGCCCTGACATTTTGTTTCTAGATCCATTTATGGGCTCCCAATTGGAGTGTGAGTATATTAATATAATTTTCTGAGATAAAATCCAATTGCTCCTGCTTACCTGCATAAAATGGAGTTGCCCTGGATTCAGGTGTCCACATTGATCCAAGCACATGTGGCCAAAGGAAAGGTCATATGGTATAAAGCTAAGCGGCCCATCAATAATCACTGACTTTTTCCCATAGTGATGGGACATTTTTCCAAACAAAATGGTCTGGACTAGCCAGGAACTCCAGACTATTGCTCCTTCATTTTCCATCTAAGCAGCTATTCAGTAGAACATTCTAC
Source organism: Myotis yumanensis (assembly GCF_028538775.1). Lineage (NCBI taxonomy): Eukaryota > Metazoa > Chordata > Mammalia > Chiroptera > Vespertilionidae > Myotis > Myotis yumanensis. The sequence continues at coordinate 45,266,093 of NW_027223760.1, read as the reverse complement.
CCTTCAAAGGCAGTGTGAGGGAGATTACCACTTTTGATCTTAACTCTAGCTGTCTTTACATATAATTGCATTTCAGCCATGGCCTTCTAATAGCCACCCCCATAGGCAGAGACTCAAATAGTTTTTCTCTGACTTCCCTTCAAATTTTCCAGCTACTTTTAGGCATTGCTGTGGAATAGTGATCAATGCTTTATTTCTGATCTTATCACAGTTACCTTTCCACCTATCATTAGCAGTCTTATTTTTTAAATGAACAATATATATTTACTCCAGCTACTAATACATAGCTTATAAGTATTCAGATTATTAAAAGCAGAAGGATTTTGTATTAGCAAAACTCTAGAAAATTGGATTACAATCAATCAAGAGTGCCAGGAACTATCAGATCTGAAAGCAATTATCTTGTATTTTAACTTTGTCTAATTCAATGCAGAGTATCATGTTATCTAAATGATGCCAAACAACATACAGGCTCCACACAGTACAGAACACATGAGCTAAATAAACACCAGGTTTTGCCATGATAACCTTTTTTAGTTCAATTAGCCACAAATAATAAATGAGCCTACAAGTCCTCCAAAACATTCATGTGTATAGGATCATATTTTGTGTCTGTATGTTGACCAAATATCATTGTCATAATATTCAATTTAGAAGGCACTGTAACAGTTTCAAGAAAAGGCAGCAAGTAGTCATTAAATCTCTGAAAACTCTCCAATTCTGATGTTACCTTTATTGTACTCAAATAGAAAATAGTCTTTGTTATTGAACAATCATCACTAGCAATAATGACTTTTTTAATTAATAAATTTAAGCTAATTATGTATTACAGGATAAGGAATATACTGAGCTCACAGTAACTGACAGACCATGCTGCCAGCCTTCTTTGTGTTAGTATGTGAATCAGGTACTTCACCTAAAAACACGCTGTATAGTAATTTTAGAGATTAAAATTTAATACACAGAAAGGTGTCTCTCTTCAATTTTCTACAAAGATACCAGCAATCCTGCAATTGGTTTAGAGCATATAATCATAGGAATAAGACAGACTTAGAGAGACCACTAATAAATACCTCCCCACAAGAGAACCACATGGAAATAATTTCAGGATGTAAAATGTACCTTGCTTTTAAAAACTTACAAAGGAGCTTCCAAAAACTCTTTAAAATCTCTGACTTCCAGAGACTCAGTCCTTTGTTTTATCACTCATATTTCATATCATTACTGAAATCTATTTTCTTTCATTCCCCTTTAACACATAGAGGAGTACTTTCATTTAAAGAATTGTATTTTAATTTTTCCCAGCCAAATGATTCTGGTTCATCTGTCAGTTTACATGAACAGGCTAATTCTTAAACTATCTTGAGTTTTTTTTTTGATAATTTAATTTTGGCAATTGCTAAAAACTATAGCAGATATAAACATTGCATATGATATCTTACCTGACTTTGAGAAATTAATGATCTTGTTGAGGGCAACATGTATATATCTAAATAATAGAGCATTTTTAAAGCAAATAAAAGACAAAGTTCAATATAACCAAATTCCAAATAGATTTTAAAGAGAAGAATATGAAATTAGAAAGACGAGAGAAAAACATGTTGTTGGGAATTATCAAGGCATACTTCTTGGAGCATTGACTGGAAATAATTCTTCGGTAACAGGCAGATTGTTTTTAAGTGAAGAGGGGAAAACGAGAACATTTGATGTGTGAGGGGAAAGCGGAGATACATTTAGAGTTCCGCAGAGATAAGGGTGATTTATCTGGATTCATAAATCATCATGTCGAGGGTATTGCTGAATAGTAGACAGTGCAGTAGGACAGCTTCAAGAAGGGGGATTTATTGCAATGACTGGGAGGGAGAGTTTGATCTCATAGGAAATGACAGATAAGAGCAAGTTCTTAAATGAGAAAGTCACTCTACAGCAATGCTTTTGACATCACTTTATAGCTTTCATTCCAAATAATTTCCATGTAGTTAAAATTGAATGCTAGATTTTATTAATTTTTGGTTATGAAAAATACTCCCAAAGGAAACTTAATTTCTACTTCAATGATCTATTTAGAGATAGCCATCTCAAGCATGCTAGAAAGTTAAAAGTTCAAGAATTATATAATGAGATACAAGATAGTATTTTGTAAAATTGACAGAAAAAAATTTAAAATGCATGAATGTAGATGTTAAGAAACAAGAGGAATAGAAGTAATCAAACGATATCCTCAGGAGCTCCTTAAAGGAGAAGTTTCCTTTAAAAGTATTGTATATACAGTGGAAGAGATATGTAGTATCCTGGATTGTCCTTGGATGTTACTGCTTGCATTTCTGAAACTACAGCATTTTTTTAAATATATATTTTATTGATTTTTTACAGAGAGGAAGGGAGAGGGATAGAGAGTTAGAAACATCGATGAGAGAGAAACATCGATCAGCTGCCTCCTGCATGCCCCCCACTGGGGATGTGCCCGCAACCCAGGTACATGCCCTTGACCGGAATCGAACCTGGGACCCTTAAGTCCGCAGGCCGACGCTCTGTCCGCTGAGCCAAACCAATTAGGGCAACTAAAGCATTTTTATTAAGAAATTATTTAAATGGAAAATTATCCAAAGTACTGTAGTATATTCTGGAGCTTTGTAGTTTTGTTTTTGTTTTTTTTACAGAATTATATTCACCTATATTCTGTCGTTATTTTAATCAAGCAATTTGTTATTCATACAAGTCTATTATTTTATTAAAAAGTTTTTTTTATCAAAGTTGGCATGCAATATTATATTAGTTCATGTGTACAACATAGTGAGTCTACCCTTACATACTTTACAATATAGTTACCACCATACGTCTAGAAACCATTTGTCACTATGCAAAGTTATTGCAGTATTATTGGTTATATTCCCTGTGCTGCACACTATACCCTCATGGCTTATTTATTTTATAACTGGCAGTTTGCATATCTTATTCCCCTTCACCTTTTCTAACTGCCCGCTTCCCTCCCTTCTGGAACCATCAGTTTTATCTTTCTGTATCAGTCTGTTTCTATTTTTATTTGTTTTGTTTTATTGGAGTCCACATATAAGTGAAAACATGCAGCTTTTGTCTTTGTCAGTTTTACAAAAATACTATCTTGTGTCTCATTATATAATTCTTGAACTTTTAACTTTCTTTAGGTTATATCCTAGATGAATTGTCATAGAACCTATGTCTTTCATTTTCATTCTAGCACGAGGAATTTGAGGACTCATTTCACTTAGCATAATACCATCTAGGTCCATTCATGTTGTTGCAATTGCAAGACTATTATTTTTTATGGCTGAGTAATATTCTACTACTTCTGTATCCATTCATCTATCAAGGGGCACATAGGCTGTTTATATAGCTTGGCTATTGTAAACAATCAAACAGCCAGCAAATAAGGAGTGTTGGTGAGGACCTGGAGGAAAGAGAACCCTCATGCATTGCTGGTGGGATTATAAATTGGTGCAGCCACAGTGGAAAACAGCATGGAAATGAAAACACTAATTTCAAAAGATATTTGTACCCCTATGTGCACTGCAAGACTGATATCTCTTTAAAAAGTGAATTCTGGCAGCAAGACTGCCTTTGGACTTGTGCTGCAACATTAAATCTTCTCTGGGTCTCCAGACTGCTAGCCAACCCTGCAGATTTGGGACTTGCAAGCTTCCACAAGGCTTGCAAGTGTGAGCCAATTCCTTAAAATAAAGTTAAATCTCTCTCTCTCTCTCTCTCTCTATATATATATGTGTGTGTGTGTGTGTGTGTGTGTGTGTGTGTGTGTGTGTGTATGAATGTAAAGGTAAAGAAACATCACACACACACACACACACACACACACTTACACACCCTATTGATTTTGTTTCTCTGGAGAACTGTGACTAATACAACTAAGCAACACAAAACTGGGATGGCGCAAGCGTGTCACTGAAAGCTCTCTGAGGAAATGAGCGCGATGCCATCATGTCCTTGTGGCTTAGGATAATTTGCCTGTGAATTTAGACAAGTTTAAAAAAGAGAAAACTCTCAAGCATAAAAGAATCCCATAACATGTGACTGTTTTGATGACCAATTGAAAATTTATTCAATTTTCACCATTTACCCAATATTTTTATGGGTTTAAATACCCATTTTCACCCTTAAGCACAGAAATAGCAATTTACATTTGAAATACTTGTTATGGATTTTCTGTATTTGTATATTAAAGTAACTCTCCAAAGATCACTTCCCGTTGACATTGTTAACATTCTTTCTTATTTTCATATACAGTTGGAAGTAGTAAAATTAGATCTCTCTAAACATACAGATACTATTAATAGCCATGAATTTCAGAAGTATCTTTTTCAAAATAGAAACAGAGGCATGGATACATGGAACTGACTGACAGCTGTCAGAGGGGAGAGTGGAGGGGGACTGGATGAAAGAAAGTTGAAGGGATGAGCCAAAGAACATATATGCATAACCCACAGACACAGACAACAGTGTGGTGATGGCCAGAGGATGGTGGCTGGGTGCAGAAGGACAAAGGGGAGGGGGAATGAGGACATGCAATACAGAAAACATTCTACTCTTGTAGGCTATCAGAAAAGTAGTGAAGTTAACTGAGGATTAGCATTTTGTACACGAAGGGTAAGGAATTTTTGTTCAAACTTACCAATCAAGTTGGAACTCCTTGGACGCATTATTAAGGTCATTCATAATCTGTCCCTACTCCTCCATGCCCCCCACCCCGTTTATTCAAACCTCTTTCCCAGGAGTCCTCAGGTATCTTCTGAATCCCTCACCCAATAGAGTAAGAGTCTAAAATATTTTCTTTCTTCATTATATTCCAAAATCCAATGCCTGCTATAATTCTTTGCAAGTAGTGTCTATTTCAGAAATAGCCACAAAATAAGAGAATCTGAGCTATGAGAGACATTCCAAAATTATGACTAGATTCTACATTGTTTCACACTGATATAAACTAAACATAGAAGAAAGCAAAGCACTTTTTTGATTCATTGATGGATTGAGAGAGCCCTATTGCAAAACATTTTCCAGAAGTGAAAAATTCACAGCTCAAAGCTAAAAAAATCACCTCGCACCCAAACACCTGGCACTACAGACGTTAAAAGAAAAAGCACAATGATGAAGTGAAAACTACTAAAGCTGAACCACAAAATTGCTAAGGTTTCTAGTGCAGGAGAGGCTGCTCCCCAGGTGGAGTGAGGGAACATGGAGGGAAAGTACGAGGAGTTTGAGGCCTTCGGAGACAGAGAACAATGGATGTGGTTTGGGCTGACTGGTTGTGTGACTTCCTGCACATCAATACCTTTTCTGTGCTTTAATACATGTCCATGAATACACATGTGGTTAGCTTTAATGAGGTGATACTGTGAAATGTCTCAAGTTACAGAAATTAGAAATGCATCAGAATGATAAGGAGTTTTTATTTTTCCCATTGGGGATCAAAGAGTAGAGTAAGGAGGGAGAGATTTATAATTAAGTTATGTTAAGTTGTGTCCAACAAGGACAGTTAAGACAGAAATCAATAATTTTTGTGTGCGAATTTGATCAATATAGACAGGAAATTAAATTAACTCAGATGACCTATATTATTTCATTCTTTAGGATTTTGGATCTAAATTATTCTTATAATTGCTCCCCCCCCAATTTTAATTTTATTTTTATTGATGGAAGAATCAAGAGTAACTCCTGATTCCTTTTTAGGTAGAAGATTGAATTTTTAAAATTATATTTTAAACAAACAATATGGGGAAAACATTTTATAATGAAGAAAATAGAAAATGTTGTGAGCTGCACATCTGCTGCTTGTGTGCCAAGGTAAAAACTAAAGCAGGTGGACAAATTGAAAGATATGTGGGTCCCAAAGCAATGCCCAATTTCAATTATGTTCCAAGTTAAAAATGCTTACTAAAAGTACACATTTTGTGACATTTTGTAGTTGTGTTTTTAAAAGAAATAACTTAAAATGTGAACTGATAGTGTTCCTTATTTAAATAGTACATTTTTTACAATTAATAAAAGCATAGGGAAGGATATTTCATATGGTGTTCTAAAGTTATCAGGTATAGTCACTGGGAAGTAATTATTCCAATTTTCTCTCCTAGAAAACTTGAGCCCCCATTATTTCCTCCCTTGCTCACATCAGCCTTAGTAAGTTAAAGGAATAGAGTGGGCAAAAGTACTTGCCAGATCAAATTCAGTCTATAGAATTTATTACCACAGGAGGTCACCAAGTCAGTTATAAGGATTCATAATGAAGTTGAGAGAATTTTATAACAAATAGCATTTATATAGTAAAGCAAGTTACTTAAGAATTTTATGCTCTAGGTCATAAGATCAGACTTCAGTTCATAAAATATTAAACCATGGAATCGAAAAGGAACTTTTTCTTGTACAATATCATTGAAGATCTTTGGTAGAGACCAATTCTAGTGCCTTATGATAGACAAAGTGACCTAACAGCAACATAACAGGAATGTCACTTGATAGCAAGTTCAACATTTACGTATATAACACTGCAAACAAATACAAGCATAACGTCAAGCAAAAATTAAAGTCCTGTCTGACTGTGTCTACATAGCGACAATACAACTAGTTAAAAAGGATGAAAATTCAGTTGAATAAATTATTGATATTATGGAGATGTGACTATTTTTGTTTTATGAACTCAGCTTAAAATATGAATTTAAGTAAACTTGCTTGTATGTTTAATATAGTCTAAATACATGTAAACAGTAGCAAATGGATTCAATTTTCAATATAAGTATTTCTCATTTTTATTGATGGAGTTGAGGCATTCAGATATACCTTTCTAGTTAGATTCATTTCACAGTCTCTTTGCTAGTTAATGCAATTCTTCCTCAGAATAAGTAGCGTGGCCAGGAATCCAATAATTTTAAATCCAATACAATGCCATTTAGTTCTCAAAACTTGTTATTTTTAGGGAAGGATAAGGTTTTGTCTGGGTTCAAAGACTGTGGAAGTAAAAGTGTTGCTCTTGAAACAGAAAATCCTTTATATTGACATTGACATTGACATTCAAGTCTTACTCTTTAGCTGCACTTTGGATATAGAGAACGATTGTGGATCAAAATTTGTAATGTGCGATACTGTACGATGCATGCTAGTAATCTTTGATCTACATTTATGAAGTGCAAGTAGACTCAGAGCTCTTTGGTTTCTTACATGTTGAGCTCCTGCTCTCCATTTGGAGTGTGGAGTGCTAAGTAGAGGCATGTTTTGGTGGCTGGTTCTTCATAATATTTCCATTCCCTACACTTGCTTTTTATGTTGCTTACAATGCTTATTTTCTGAGCTTGATTCTCAAGTGTAAAGATATTCTGTTGACTTGATTGAGTTAATGTTGGGCAGTGACCAACGAAACACAGATCTTTAAAATTGTTTTTTATGCCTATCAAATACCACTTATTTTCCACCTCCTAATTTTTCAAAGGTTAGAAGTCCCAGAGAGATGTAAAGTGACTTGCTCAGAAGAAGCTAGTGTGATTGTCGATTTTATGTGTCAATTTAACTGGATTATGGAGTCCACAGAGATTTGGCTGAACATTATTTCTGGGTGTGTCAGTGAGTGTATTTCTAGATGAGATTAGCATTTGTATTAGGAGGTGAAATAGAAAAGATTGCCCTGTTCAGTATAGGGCACGTCATTTACTCCCTTGAGGGCCTGAATAGGGCAAAAAGGCCGAGGAAGGGAAGGTTTTCTCCCCTCCTGACTGATGAGCTGGGACATTGGTCTTCTCTTGCCATTGGACTGGGACTTCACACCCCTGCTTCTCAGGCCTTCAGGTTTGGACTGGAAGGACACCCTCTGCTTTCCTGGGTCTCCGCTTTGCAAATGGCAGGTCATGGGACTTCTCAGCCTCTAGAATAGTGTTAGCTGATTCCTTATAATACATATTTTTATATAGTATATATTTACATATATCTTACTGGTTCTGTTTCTCTGGAGAACACTGACTAATAAAGCATTAGTCAGCTCAGAGACAGGACTAGAACACTTTTGCCATTTATTATTTCATGCCTTTAAATATGACTGGCATGGTGGCTAATATGAACAACATGGCAATAAATGTTTTTGAAATGATGAATAACTACCTGATTGTTTAAGAAAACGTTCTGACTTTATTTTGCAATAAGTAGACAAAGCCTTATATAGTAGTTGCAAATTTTCATTTTTCCACTGCTCTTAGTAAATGAAAAACCTCTCTCCTATCCTGGGGGCGGGGCGGGGGGAAGAAACTAAAGAAAATTGAAAACCAGTATCATCATATGCCTTTTTCTTGCCTGAGGTGTTAATTAACTTAACATAACAAAGATTGTAGTTTCTGATGAGTCTTTTATAGGAACTCTTTGCACTTAGGCTCCTATATGGCTAGTTCTTTGCAAAAATGGGTAGGAAATTTGAAAACTGACTGAGTTAGTTATAGTGACCATATCCTGAAGCAGCCTTTAGGCCACACTAAGTTTATTGACCGCATCTGCTAGGCCTTTCAAGGTAACAGGTTCAGTCAATCTAAGAAACATCTTCTGAACTATGCTGTGCATAAGAATCACTTGGGACTCTTGTCCAAATGCATATATTATGAGCCATAGGTTGGGAATGGGTTCTGAGACTCTGAACTTCTAACAAGCTTTCAGATGCTGCTGAAGTGTCTGGTTTGAGGTAAGGAGAAGCTAGCCACTAGAGAATTTGACTGCCTGCCTGTTGTGTCTGGCCTTTGTTGAAGATCTTACTAATGGTGAGAATCCACGCTCTGCAGCATTTAAATAAGATAAAGCCTCTTACTAGTCCTAAAGTTGTCCTTTTCTCCTCTAAGCTATGTGAATAATGGTCTCAATAATATTTTTGTCTTGGGACATGTATAGATCCAAGTTATGTTCTATCTCATTCTATGATTATTTTGTGGAGTAATATCAGAATTTAGAGGAAACCTTTCAAAAACATCTACACTAATAAAAGACAAAGATGCTAATTGACCATACCTTCACTATGCCCCACCAGCCAATCAGAAGAGTATGCAAATTAACCCAACAAAGATGGCCGCTACATTTGCATACTGCAGGCGGGGTGGGGCAGCACCATCTGCTGCCCGCCCCAACCCCGGATTGGGCCTGCTGTGTGCACAACCCGGGCAGCACCCTAACCGTGGGATTGGGCCTGTCATGTGCGTGAACCGGGGCGGCGGGGCAGGGCAGTGCCATCTGCCGCCAGCCCCAACCCTGGGATCGGGCCTGCCGTGTGCGACCTGGGGAGGTGGGGCAGGCACCGCAGGATAGGGCCTGCCACCTGCCACCCGGGGAGCGGCCTAAGCCAGCAGGTGGTTATCTCCCGAGGGGTCCCAGACTGTGAGAGGGCACAGGTTGGGCTGAGGGACATCCCCCCCAACCAGTGCACAAAATTTTGTGCACCGGGCCTCTAGTCCTATATAATAAAAGGATAATATGCAAAACTGGTCACTATGATGCACACTGACCACCAGGGGGCAGACGCTCAATGCAGGAGCTGCCCCCTGGTGGTCAGTTGGCTACCACAGGGGGAGCGCTACTCAGCCAGAAGCTGGGCTGAAGGCTGGTGAGCACAGTGGGGGGGGGGGGGGGGGGGGGGAGGGAGGGCAATGGTGTCCAGCAGGGAGCGGCCTAAGCCGTCAGTGGGACATCCCCTGAGGGCTCTCAGACTGCAAAAGGGTGCGGCCGGGCTGAGGGAGGGGCCTCTAGTAGGTAAATAAGTCTGTATTTGGAAACGTGGTTCACTTAAAGATTTAGAATTTAATTTAGAAATGAAAAGGGGTCATTTGATTTAAAATGGTTATTATTGGGAATATGGGTATTATCACTGAAAATTACTCTGGAGCAGCAGAACTCTACATTGAACCGATGGCCACATACATACACACATTTGTAAAGGAGAGAGGGGGAAAAAAAGGAAAGAAAGAAAAAACATTTTAACCACAAGGTGGCAATGATGTATATATAAAAGAGATTTTAAACAAATGATTGCAGACAGATCTTTAAGGAAATGCTTATCAAAATACATAGGGGTTCCTAATGCTGTGGTATGCAGAAAGCCTCAGCAAAGCTACTTATTGCTACTTGTTTGTGGTATAACCCACAAATACTTGGCTAACCCACTCTAAACTGAAAGCTGTATGAGCTTGGCATCATCCCCGGTCCTCAGTGTATATGTGTAGAGTACAATTTTCAATTAAAAAAATAATTGCATTGTAATACTTTTTATTTATTTGGGTTTCATTTAACCAATAGTTATTGTCATAAGTTATATGCAATGAGCTCTAAGCTTTGACAAGTCATTAATTCTACATGACATACTTAATTTAACCTGCCTTTTTATATAAAAGTTAAAAAAATATTTTATTGATTTTTAGAGAGAGAAGAAGGAAGAGGTAGAGAGAGAGAAACATCGATGTCATAGTGACATGGATCTGGGAATTGAACGTGCAACCCCTTGGTGCGTCTCGGTGGGTGCACGGGACGATGCCCAACCAACTGAGCCACACCAGCCAGGGCTATATAAAAGTTTTGAGAAAATGTTTTACGGTTCCACTCTTTGTGACACTACATTACTTTTACTTCAACTTGAAAATATGCCTCATTCTCTTTAGCCTTTTTATCTTAGTCATGAAGACACCTGTATTGTCCTACTAAAAAATAGATTGATTGTGTTGTGAACTTTGTCAACAGTTCATTGGAAAACTGACAAAGATGAAGTTTACCTAAGCAGTGTCTAATAGAAAGGTGAGATAAATATTGCAAAAGCCACCAGATATCCTGATGAATGAGAGACTCTTTTCCCTTTGGGAAAGGTTTGGAAGGGTCATGGTAGAGGATGTTTGTTAGAAAGGTGTCTGTGAAGGACAAAGAGAGAAGTTGAATTATTCAATGCCTGTTCAGTTCTTTAAATGACTTTTCATGAGGTGAAGCTCTGTTCTCCATATATTGAGAACTTGAAAATACCCTCAAATGCCAGCGATAAGCCAACACTGTGGCAGCCAACTGGGGATGGGAAAAAGAACAATGTTCTGGCTTGAATAATGGGTGGGATTTTTTCCAGTTCTTGCCATTGGCAGGAGACCTACGTGCCAGTTGTTCTGAGGCTGGAAGTCAGCCAGAGTGAACCTGGGGCCAAAAGCCAAGGAGTGACACCTGTGCAGGTATGCCCCCGGCTCCTGCTCAGATATTCCCTGTGCAAGACAATAGGGACTGGGTCTTTGCTTGTTTTAGACTCCGCTGAGCATTTGGGCAGCATCACATAAATTATTTGTCTAACTATGAGTGAAATTCCCTTAAAATCAGTGCTCAGAAGCGAGACAGTAATCTTTTTGGAATTTATGAATACTAAGGACTTCAGGTTATGAAGTCTGCTATACTAGATTGCTCTTTCAATTACTCTATTTTGAATAAGAAAACCCTCACTATTGTTTGAAATAACATGTCAATCAATGCTACCTTAGGACACTTATGGCGGTTACTTGACTCAATTAAAAAAAAACAAGAGAAAAAAATTTAACGTAGACTTAGGAAACATCCCAGGAGCTGGAAGGTCACAGTGAGAAGTGATGCTGGAAGTTTATGTTGATGTGCGCTCGAAACCACTGACAAGGAGGGAGAAGAGCTAATACCCTAGTGAGCTATTTCACGGTGATGCTGAGGTTAATGAAGCAATGAAGCCATCAAAACCTAAGCTGCATTTACATATAAAACATAAAGATGTGAAAACAAAACTGCATTTAATATATGAGGGGTCATACTTCTGAGTGATACTATTATAACATTTAGTTTACTATTACTGACACATTCAGAAAAAGTGAATCTTTTCTGAACTAAAACCAAAAAAAATTCCAGTGACAAAGTTTCTTTTGCCATTCTTAAATTACGTTTTAAAGTAAATAATACTAATTTTACTATTATCATTTAGCTGATACAGTTAACCTATTAATTTAAAAATTAGCTTTGATTAAAAATTAAAATCATAGTGGCAACAGTCCTATATGTATACAAGGCCACCATCTTTTTAAAAAAAAATATATTTTATTGATGTTTTACAGAGAGGGAGAGGGATAGAGAGTCAGAAACATTGATGAGAGAGAAACATCGATCAGCTGCCTCCTGCACACTCCCCACTGGGGACGTGCCCGCAACCAAGGTACATGCCCTTGACCGGAATCGAACCTGGGACCCTTGAGTCCACAGGCCTACGCTCTATCCACTGAGCCAAACTGGCTAGGGCAAGGCCACCATCTTTTATGATACCATATGGGGAACACGAGCAGCACACAAATGTCAAGTGGTCTGTATTGGATCCTTATCTCTCAGCCTTACTAAATATTGTATCTTGATCACAACGGATGCCAACTTATGATTTAGATACCACCGTTAAGCCTCTAACCAATCACAACTGTACACTCCAGCTTAGAACCCGTGACTAAGGGGACTCATGTCATGACCAAAGACACCCAGGACCGGGCAAAAGGACAAAACATCTCCTGGGTTTTCCTATCCACTTTATTATATTCAGAACACAGGTGTTATCTAAATGGTACATGGAATGTTAAAAGTTCAACTAAGAAGTCACATGCCATTGTTACAAAGGCAGGACTATATTCTTGGCTGAAGCAATCACGGAAGTCAAACAGACTCAGAGATTGTGTCTAGGAAGAGGGGACAGGCAGGTGAATATAGTGGACATAGCAACATGGAACACCAAGAAAAGTTTTCCTAACAGTGACTGACACAGTGAGCACATCACGGGTAGATGTAGTTGCTCTAGATGTGGGCCTTTTGTAATCATTCCCTCTTATTTCCGGTGCCAGGCAACCACTGATCTGCTTTCTTTCATGATAAATTAGTTTTACCTATCTTAGAATTTCATGTAAAATGAGTCATACAATATGTACCACTTATGTCTGATTTCTTTTGCTCAGCATAATGTTTTTGAGGATCATCCATGCACCTAACCAGGAACTGATTTAGATATGGACATACAAGGTAGACTTGACCAAAAAATATCCAAGAGAATAAGCAATGGATACAGACACTAGGGGGCTGAGGGCATGTACTGGGGGGTGGGAGTGGCCGGGGAGAGGTCAATGGGGGGAAAAGGAGACATATGTAATACTTCAATTAATAAAGAATAAATAAAAAATATATTAGTTATAGGTATACAACATGATTCGACATTTATATACCTTACAGTGTGATCACCACAGTTAAGTCTACTAGTAATAACCATCTGTCATCATGCAAAGTTATGATCTTATTGACTATATTCCCTGTGCTGTCCATTTATATCCCTATGACTTATTATTTTACTAGAGGCCTGATACATGAAATTCATGCAAGAGTAGGCCTTCCTTCCCCCAGCTGCCAGCACCAGCTTTCCTCTGGGACCCAGGGCCTGGGCTTTCCACCCTGGCCACCGTCAGGCACCCGGGACCTGGGCATCCCTTGCAGCCCTGGCTTTGTCTGGAAGGTCTTCCGGAAGGATGTTCGCTCTAATTAGCATATTATGCTCTCATTATTATAGATAACTAGAAATTCGTATTCCCTTTCACCTTTTCCACTACCCTTCCACTCCCTCCTCTCTGGCAACCATCAGCTTGCTCTTTGTATCTATGAATCTGTTTCTGTTTAATTTTGTTTGTTCCCTTTTTTATTAGATTCCACATAAGCAAGTGAAATTATGTTATGTGGTATTTGTGTTTCTCTGACTTATTTTGCTTGACATGGTGCCCTCTAGGCCCATCCATGTTGTCTCGAATGGCGAGAGTTCATTCTTTTTTATGGCTGAATAATATTCCATTTATCTATCAGATGGATACCTGGGTGGCTTCCATATCTTGGTTATTGTAATAATGCTTCAATAAACATAAGAGAGCAAGTAAAAAGAAAGAGAGGATATCTTTTGAGATAGCTTCTGCTATGATTTTCCTTATTCATAAAGGAGACAGAAAACAAGTACTTTGCCAGGGAAATGATTCTTATCTTACCTAGATAAGATTGATTACTTTCCCTTTGTGTCCTCGGGTCTTATCTTTATATGTCTACTGCAGCTCATTTAGTACTTAACCTATTTACATATTTGGCTCTTTGTATTAAAGTTTAAACTTCTCCAATGCATAGCTAATATATTGTTTGAATGCACCAGTTTGCCTATTGACTTACCTGTCGATAGACTTAGAAATGATAGGGATGTTTCCAGCTTTGGGGTCTTATAAATAAAGCTGCTGTGAACATTTGTGTATAGGTGCTTATGTGAATACTAGGGGCCCGGTTCACAAAGATTCGTGCAGGGGGTTGGGGGCCCCTCAGCCCGACCTGCACCCTCTCCAATCTGGGAGCCCTCAGGGGAGCCCTCTCCAATCTGGGAGTTTCTGTCTGTCTTTGCAATCATATGAACGAATTATCTGAGACCCCCAACCCAGTTTGGTTTGTTGCTCACAGAATAATAGAGGCATTTTTTTTCTTTGCTTCATTGGTGGAAATTTCCTGGAAGTTTTAGGATATCTTCCCTTTAATTTTTCCTAGACACTCTGATTTTACTTATGTCTCTCATTTTTGCTTTCCCTCCATCCCCCACAGCAACAGTAACTTGCTCCAGGCTCACTTTGCTCTAGTGCAGTGGTTGGCAAACTGCGGCTCGTGAGCCACATGCGGCTCTTTGGCCCCTTGAGTGTGGCTCTTCCACAAAATACCACGTGCGGGTGAGCACATACAGTGCGATTGAAACTTCGTGGCCCATGCGCAGAAGTCGGTTTTCGGCCTGGGTGAGTCTATTTTGAAGAAGTACTGTTGATATTTGGCTCTGTTGACTAATGAGTTTGCCGACCACTGCTCTAGTGTCTAGGAGATCTGTCTGCCACCAGAACTACTATTCCCAGAATTCCTGGTGCTTTCCGTGCTGGGAGCGACCGAGGGAGCCACGGCCCCCCAAGCTTCTGGCTCCTGCTCTGCTCTCCGCCTGGCAACCGAGGGAGCCATGTCCCCCCAAGGGAGCAACCAAGGGAGTGACCGAGGGAGCCATATCCCCCCAAGCTTCAGGCTCTCCCACTTCTGCTCGCCACCTGGCACCTGTGTATGCAAATTAACCCACCATCTTTGTTGGGGTAATTTGCATATTCACCCTGATTGGCTGGTGAGTGTAGTGAAGGGATGGTCAATTTACATGTCTCTCTTTTATTATATAGGATGTGTTAAATTTTTAGGATAAATACTTAGGAATAGAATTCCTGGGTCAAATGGTGAACATATGTTTAATTTTATTAAAAATTTATGTTAAGCTTTGTATTTTCATAATTAAGTCACTTGTATGTTGGGGGGGGCGGGGGTGGGTGGGGAGGTGAAGACTCAGATGTGGTTATGGCATTTATTGTCAATCATGCTGGTATAGAAATGCTGGACTGGCATTCAAATAGGGGAAAAGCTCCCTTCTCCAGGGCTCTGTGGCTGGATAATGTGCCCCTCGTTGGGCTGCTGGAAGGACTAAATGAACTGAGACATAAAAAAAAAGCTTAACACAAGACCTGGCATGATATTCATGTTCAGTGATGTCAGATGTTGTTATCTGAGTTATTAATAAATTAGGATGGGAGAGAAGACACAACCCTAGTGATGTAGAAGTTAAATTATGCCTTTGTCCTGTACTGTGATCACCTTCCCTGAAAAGCTTACCTCACAACACCTGCAACAGTTTATTCACTGCATTATGAGCTGAGAACGTTTGTTTATCGACTAAACACACGACAGCAAGTTTGGAGAATCAAAACGTAATGGCAGAAGCTAGTAATGGCGCCAACTGCAAAATGAGAAAATAAAACAAGAACACAATCCCAACGTGGAAAATTATAACAATTTAAAGCTGAAGAGATACTTTTGTAAAGACTTTCCAGTTTTCTAAAATAAGGTAATTTCATTAAAACCTGTGACTACTTTTAACCGTTGCTAAGTGCCCTTTGGTGCTTCAGCCTTTTCTGTGAGGAGAGCGGTGCTGACAGCTTCACTTCTCTCCCTTCATTTTAAACATGCACCGATTCTTCGGCTCCTTAATCTGTGGGTGGTGGTATTAACCCAGAGGTGGAGAGAAGAAAAAAATTCAAGTTTATAAAGAATCTGCATTTTTAAAACAAAGGAAACCCTCTTGTCGTGCGTATTTTAATCAGAAGAGTGAACCGCTTAGTTCCGTTCCTCAGCGAATGGTCTTTGTAGGAGCCCGTTGCCAACTCCAAACTCAAGATATCTAAGGAGCTGTGGACAAGCTCTGCCCCAGTTAAAAAAGGGTGACAGGATGCCTCCACTGTTCAGCACAGCAGATTTGTGTGATTAGTTTTCATTTCTGATGAGAAGTCAAGTTGGAATTAACTGACTTGGTTGAAAACGGTGCAGGGATTTTTGCTAAAATGAAATTGAAGTTAAAAAAAAAAAAGGAATTGGAGTGCTAAACAGCTTTGTTAACCAAGTGCCTTTGAAAGGGCTTCATATCTTAGTGAACTTCACTGAACTTTGTCCATTGGTAAAATGTGCACATTGCCTATTAGTGTTCTGAGCCACACAATCTGACTACAAGTTGGGATAGAGAATAGAACCACCCCCCATTCACCCTTTTGGTGAGGGAGGGATTCCTGCCCTAGGTTTAGAGAGATGGCGGAACACACAACACTGGACAGATGATATTGCCAGCTCTTGGCATTAGTGCTGTGTCATGAGGAAGCCTGGATTGGTCTCCTAGGTGAAAGAGCACAGAGAGTGAGGGCCGGATGAAAGCCTGCAGTGACGGCCAGACAGGTAGATGCACAATACTCACAGCCTGACGGAAAAGGGCATTGCAGGCCACACAGGGCCTCATGGGCACTGTACGTAGGCAGGGAGTGGACAACCAGGGGCTAAGGGAGGCAGGCTTTGTAGTATTAAGAGGATGGGGTGCCTCCTGGTTGTCATTGGCTTGTCCGAATTATTTTAGAGCTGAAACTTGCTCTCAGGGCTAAGCAAGAACTGCGCCCGGTCCACCTGATAAGGAGGGCTGTGTAGCCAGGGGACCTTATGCCCAGGAGCAGGGTGGGAAGGCGAACTTGTGGTTAGGCCTTCGAGTCCCTCCTGTTTTCACCAGATATCAAAGCAGCACATAAAACTGGATCTTAATTTTAAGCCTTATACCACATTGTCCAACAATTATTTACTAATATTTAATAAGAGTTACTGTAAGTCAGGCACTGTGCTGGAAGCTGAAGGTAATTAAGACAAATAATATATTAGCTATGCATTGGAGGGGTTTAAAGTTTAATAGAAAGAGCCAAATATGTAAATAGGTTAAGTGCTATATGAGCTGTAATAGACATATAAAGATAGGACCCGAGTACTCAAAGGGAAAGTAATCAATCTTATCTAGATAAGATAAGAATGGCTTCCCTGGCAACCTACTTGTTTTCTGTCTTCTTTGTGAGTAAGGAAAATCATAGCAGAAGCTATCCCAATAGGGGTTCTGGTATATATATTTTTTGGTCGAGGCTACATTGTACATCCATACCTAAATCAGTCCCTGGTTAGATGAATTTGATAACTAATGGATTTAGGCAAGTCATCATTCAGCCACTAGGGTTGGGGAAAGGGCAATGAAGCAAATGGCTGCTCAAAATTACAGCAAAATAATTTTAATTCTAATATAATTCCTCTTCTTCTATATCTCTTTTCCTCCTTTTCCTTCATTTCCTTCTTCTCCCCCTTCTTTCCCCTCTTCTTCTTCTTCCTCTCCTCCTCCTCCTCCTCCTCCGAAGATGTGAGGAGATTCATATTCTGCAGGCATTAACAGTGTTTTGCCTCACCTTCCTATATCTGACCAATCATTGTGTCTTTTCCAGTCTAGCTCTAAAATATTCCTAGAGTCTTTCCACTTCTCTTCATGTCCACTGTCACCACCTTGATTTAGGCAGGTGGGGGCTCTATGCCTGGGCCCTACACTTTGGAGGACTCAGTGTATCCCTATCAATTCATTAAAGCACCCAAGGGTGCCTTTGTTAAGTGGCTCTATGGTCAACATAGGCACAGTATGATCCTTAACCCTAAACATCTCACCACACAATTAACATTGCTCCTTTCCCAGGGAAATACTTCTCCACAGCTCTTACCCTATATTCTTTAAGCCAACAATGCCCACATAAAAACAGCGATGAGGGCTTGTGAGGTGTGCTTTCACCGATGTCACAGGTTTAGTATATTCAAAGAGTTGGCTACCGTCATCTCATTTAAGTTTAGAACATTTTCATCACCACAAAGAGAGTTCCTGTACCCATTAGCAGCCACTCCCTCTTCTCTTTCCCCTTCCCCACCATCTCCTAGTGCACTAGCCAACCATTAAAGCACTGTATTTCTCTATAGAGTCACCTATTACGAACATTTTATATAAATGGAATCATATAGTATGTGCTCTTTTGGGACTGGCTTCTTTTGCTTAATTACAATGGATTCTTGCACAATGCTGTTCTTCGGTAGGACTGAGTGCGCACTTATTTACTAGTGAAATAAAAATGCCCCAAACATAGGAAGAGTATTCAAAAGATACTAAGTAGCTGCAAATATGACAAATTGCCATTGCATGTGGCTAGCACTTCTTTGTTAGATCTCAGCTAAAATGTCACCCCTGAGACACCTCCTTGCACATCCTAGTTAAAGATATACCATCCCTATTATTCTATCTCCCAGGCACGCCTTTGTTTATTTGTGTGTGTGTGTTTTAAAGCATTTATGGTAACTTAAAATAATTTTAATTGTCAGTCAATCAGTCAGTGTGTGTGTATGTGTGTGTGCGTGTGTGTGTGTGTGTGTGTGTGTGAGAGAGAGAGAGAGAGAGAGAGAGAGAGAGATCTGTCTCTCTTACTAGAGTACACACTTGATGAGCAAATAAGTCATGTCTCTCTTGCCACCACTGTACTTCCAGGATTTTGCACAGTGATTTAAAGTAGGCATTCAAGTTTTGAATGGATAAATAAATGAATGAGGTTGAGTGATAAAAAGAATGCAGTTGGAGCCAAATGCTTGATGGGGAATGATGATGAGGAATTCAACATGGAGATTTTAAATGTGAGGAAGCTGAGGGACCTCCTGGAGACCAAGTCTTCTAGGTAGTTGATAGACATAGTTTATATAACACAATGTTAAACCTAAACAGTGTAGAGGGGCCTATAGGAAAAGGTGATATTTCCTTGGTCTATTTCACCCTCAATCAATCTCTTTAGAGATAAACATTTTAAATTGTAGTTGGCTCCTTTAGTGGTTTCTGCCATTGTCTCTATCTTCAAGTATGATGCTTTATTACTTTCTCTTATTTTATCAACTTCTGAATTATTTATTGCTGTTCTACATGAGGCTTTAGTCCATTTACCAAAAATTTCCATCTTTCTTCCCACCTTCTCTCAGTAGTTATATCTTTAAAAAATGTCTGCGTACACTTACAAATTTAAATAAGTTGCTGAAGTCTTCTGCTTTCATCCACTATGAACAGTTCCTCTTGCCTCCCCAAGTTGTAAGATCAGGATGTTTATGTGTCTTGCCTTCCTTTCACCTCCATTCCCCTCTTTCTGGAAGTTGTACTTTTAATTTGTATAGTCAAGATTGATAACGTTTACAGTCTCCTGTCATACATTCTACTAGTTGCTCAATCATGTCACACTTCAATAGGTTTCATTTTTGAATTATGTTGCTTGTATCATTTTTATTATTCCTGGAGAAACTGATTTTGTTTTTTGCCCCGATGGACGGAAAAGCACATGTCTTTTTTACCATATGGCTAATGTCTTCTAGTAGCTTCTTAATTATTCCTTATACTTTTCAGAATCAATTATTTTCTTTTCCTTGCAGCCATTGATTTCCTGTTTTAAATTGCAGTGAGCTGTGCCTTTATGGTAAAGTGTTCTGCTTTCCTGGAGGTTTACATTTCCTTTCTTTTTTTCTTGTAAAGGCAAGTCATATATCAATACAAAAATTCCCTCAAGTAAATAAAATTTCAGGTAGAAATGGAATACATTCTATAGGTATGTAAATTGCTTTATGTTATAGAGGTAAAATGTTAAACCCCAAAATTTGACCATGGCTTATAATTGAAAGGGCGAAGGCTATGCCCTCCACCTTCCCCCAGGGTAAGGGCTACGTCCTCTGCTAGCCACACCCAGGAACGGGACATCGACTTGTGCCTGGCCAATCGGCAAAGCACAGTCCTTTCTCCTCCCTTACTCCAACCCCCCCCCCTATATAACCGGTCTCGGGGAGGGGTTCGGTCTCTCTTGGCCACTTGGCTAGCCGATGTGTCGGTGGGTCTGGTGGATGGAGAGCTCAAGCTAGCTTGAATACAGATTCTTATGCTTTTACATCGAATTGGCTCCCTGATGTGGTTTCTTGGGAATCTTGTAATCTGGGCACAACATTTGGGGGCTCGTCCGGGATTCCCAAGACCATGTAGGGACTCCCCCAATTCGTAGAATCTGCATGGCCGCGGTAAGTGTCTGTGTATTGTGTTTGTCTGTTCTGTGTGCTTTATCTGTTCTGTGTGAGCTCACTTCTGAAATCTGTATCGCCCACATTGACCGTGGACGCACAAGGGGGTCAAAGGGCGGGAGGAGTCGGGGGACGCCTCGATCCTCCATCTGTATCTGTAAGGGTGTAATTTTGCTTCCGAAAAGGCGGAAGGTCTGTAGAAACCCCAATCTGAGACGAGGTGGGTAGTTCCCGCCGGTTTGGCGTAAGCCATCGTCTGTCTCTTCCATGGAAGTGGAAGGCTGTTCTTTGGGGCCCTGTTTGTCTGTCTGTGTTTTTGTTTACTGTGGACTTAGTGGACGGATGTTATGGGACGGGACGGACTCAGACTGCTCCTTTGGGTATTGTGATTAATCAGTTCAAGGAGATTGCGGGAGGCTTTAGAGCTCCCTCAGAAATTGGGAAGTTGTTAGGAATTGGATGGATTATTTAAACTCTGAATGAATGTCTGGTGAAAGCATGTGAGTTTAAAGGCAGGGAATCATTGTGCCTCGGGCCGCAGGAAAGGAAAGATGCGCCTGGATGTGGAGGCTGAAGCCGGCGCGCGGCTGCCCCGGAGCCCGGCCGCGCCGCGAGCCCAGGCGGCTAGGCTGCGGCAGCGGCCCTGGGGGCTCGGCCTCCGGCCCGGTCGGTGGCGGGTGCTGGGAGAGACCCCAAGGCCACGGTTTTTCCCATTTGGGAGCTTCCTCGCCCTGCACGCGGCCAACGGTCGAAAGGGTTGGGGTCGCGGCGCCCGTCGCAGCGATGGGGTCCCCTTCCCCGCCCCGGTCCTGCCGGGGTTGTGGCTCGCGCCGAGGCCGAGTCGTGCGCGGGGTCGCGCCCCGGGGATGAGACGGGAGAGGCGGCGGCGGTGGCCTGCGTTGGCCGGCGTTGGCCCCGGGCTTATGGCGAATGAGTGGAGCCAGGTGGAGCGCGGGGGGCGGGGCCGGCGCGTCGCTCACGGGAGGCGGGAGCAGCGAGGCCCCAGTCGGCATCGGGTCGGGGGAAGGTCCCCCGCGGAGCCTGAGGGCCGGACACCCGGGAGGCCGGGGGCGGCGGCAGCTCTGGATGCGAGCTGGCCTCTTCCCATGGAGATCACCCCAGCTAGAAATGTAAAAGTTTTAAAATGCATGTGGGATTTCTGTGCACGTGTAAAGGGAAAGTACAGAATAAAAACCCGAGACTGTTTTGGCCTTAAAAATGGCAGAGATGAACCTGACAAAGAAATGTTCGGATTGAATTGGGAAAAATTGTGTTATTGTGGTAACTAAATGCCTTTGCTTATTGGTACAGCCACCATTTTGGGCTCCAAGCCTTGGCAGCCGTGGCCGCATGGTTTGCTGCTCCCCTGGGGGCCGCCATCTTGAAACAGCAAAGGCCCCGCCCTCTGATTTACTCAGGGGTGGAGCTTTAAGGCGGAGTTTTATGGGGCTGCAAGCGTGCTTGCTTCGAGGATTTATTTTTAAACTAATCTCTTAAATCTAAAAAACCCTGCTTTCCTTAAACTAAGGACAATCAAAGGTTATGTCAAAGTCTTTAAGAGGGACTGATAGCAGTAATCTAATTTCTAAAGTACGATTATTTCAGGTAAAAACTGGTTTCTGTAAATTAATCTATCCTTATTGCTTAAATATGTATCCTTGTTGTTAAATTTGAATGTATTATTAATCTGAGGAATGTTAATTATTTACATATCACCTAAAAATTAAGGCTAAAAGTTTTAACTGGAAAGCATGGCTTTGGTGTGATGGAAGGAAAGGAATGTTAAATGAATAATAGACCAGTAAGCTGGAACTGGTCGCTGGTGGTGGATTGTGAGAAGGGCTGGACACTGCCTAACTTCTCCTTCCTTGGTACCCCTAAAACATCAGAGGGTACTTCTGGCCTTGATTTTCTTGGTTTTGAATTTGTTTGTTTGTTTGTGATAAAAACCGTTTCTATCTAAATAAGACATAGGTCAAGAATCCTGTCCTGGGATGTGGGAAAGGCCCCCACATCTGTTCCTGTCAGGCCCCCATCAGGGGACTTGGATGATGTTCCTATTATCTGCTCAAGAGCCCAAGGCTGTAAAAATACTTGTTCACTGAAAAGGTGTAAATGTAAATGTTTATTTGATGTTTATAAGCATCTCTGTTGTTTACTGAGAACTTTGATTTTCTATGTGATATTCTGTGCTGGGTTGGGATTTTGGAATTAATCAGATAAAGAAAGCTCTTTTAGCTACTCCAGCCCTGGGCCTACCAGACATTACAAAACCCTTTCGCCTCTTTGTAGATGAGCGCAAAGGAGTGGCAAAAGGGGTTTTAACCCAGGCTTTAGGCCCCTGGAGTCGCCCAGTAGCATATTTGTCTAAAAAGCTGGATCCTGTAGCCGCCGGCTGGCCACCGTGCCTAAGCATCATTGCAGCAACTGCGCTCTTAGTCAAGGATGCTGACAAACTGACCCTGGGGCAGGAGATCTGGATCACAACCCCGCATGCCATTGAAGGGATCCTAAAACAGCCTCCTGATAGATGGATGAGCAATGCTCGCATGACCCACTATCAAAGCTTGCTGCTCAACCCCCCTAGAGTGCGGTTCCTTCCCAGTGCGGCCCTCAACCCTGCTACCCTGCTACCTGACCCTGACCTAGATGCCCCACTACATGACTGTGCGGGAATCCTGGAGCAGGTATAGAAGCAGCTTCGTGCGGAACGGGTGCAGGTACGCAGGTGCGGCGGTGGTTGCCAACACAAACACTGTGTGGGCGGAGGCTCTGCCCCCTGGGACATCAGCTCAGCGAGCAGAACTCATTGCACTCACCAAGGCACTGACACTGGGGGCTGGAAAACGGCTTAACGTTTACACAGACAGCCGTTATACATTTGCTACATTGTGCTTATAGACCCCAGAGTTCAGGTCAGGTAGAAAGAATGAATAGAACTCTAAAAGAGACCCTTACCAAATTAACCATGGAGACTGGCGGGGACTGGGTGGCTCTCCTACCGTATGCCCTTTACCGGGTAAGGAACTCCCCTTATACCCTGGGCTTTACTCCCTATGAAATCATGTTTGGCAGGCCTTAAGAGGGCTCCAGAGGGCACACGAGGACATCTGGCCACGCCTTCGTGCCATCTATGAGACCAGCCCAATTCCAACTCCTCATCGACACAGACCAGGAGATTGGGTCTACGTCAAAAGGCCTCATCAAAAAACTCTTGAGCCACGTTGGAAGGATCCCTACACTGTGGTGCTAACGACCCCCACTGCTAGACGGCGTTGCGACCTGGATCCATCACACTCACGTCCGGTCAGCGGACCCATCCACGGTCCAAAAAGACTTCATCACCAAATGGAGTGTCGAAAGAGATCAACGCAACCCACTGAAGCTCAAGCTACGGCGTGCTCCACCTGCCTGATGCTGGTGACATAACTCGCGATCACTCCTGTCGCCAGGAGCCCCCACAATAGACTTAGATGATGCCTGCATCTTCATGGACATGGCTCCAAAGAGACAAGGACAATTTATAGGATCACATGTTTAGTAGCAGAAAATGTGGCTGCCTGAAGCGGCCATGATGCCAATATTATGTTTCATTGTATTGATGTGTTATATTGACCTTTAGTTCTCTTGCAGGTTTGAATGTATGTTGGCTGTCCTGGAAGGAAACTATATGGGGTGAACCCCAAAAAGTAAAGGGTGCCTAGCTGCCAAGAGGGCAGGTGCCCACCTGGGCAGGGAACGGTGCCCATCAGGTTTTGGTCTCTGTTGAGAGACAGCTAACAGTTGGCAGCCTGTGTACTGCTTGCAGGCCTTTATGACCATGCCCATGTCAGGGGTAGTCTGAAAAAAGCCTGTTTAGAGTAGAAGGGGAGCAGTAGGGATGCCTCTACGTTCCTGCGGAACCCCCACACACTCTGGACTGCAACGGGTAGGAGGGCTACTGAGATGGGCCTTAAAACCTGAAGCATGGGCTCAGGTGGAATTGCTACAGGTGAAGAATTCACCTAACTCAGCAGATACTGCAGGCGGGCCTGATGGCAGCTGGGTGGCGTGGCTTCCTGGCCCTACGGGGCACATTAAGATTCAACCATGAGATTCCAGCAAAGGTAGTCAGTTACCATTCTTGTTGTGTTTATGCAAACATCAGGACAGTAGATAAATTAATCTTAATTTGGCTTTTTGATAGCCATGGAGGAATTTTAAGAAGAAAAATCCTATTTCAATAGAAGTTGCTAAAGCTAAAATAGTTTCTTTCCCCTCCACCAGACCATTTGTTAAAGTATATCCAATATGAGCCTCTAGCAACGGTGGAATGGAAAAGCAGTCCGTCTCATGATTGAGCCGGAAGTTCCAAGACAAAGGGGGGAATGAAAGGGCGAAGGCTACGCCCTCCACCTTCCCCCAGGGTAAGGGTTACGTCCTCTGCTAGCCACACCCAGGAACGGGACATCGACTTGTGCCTGGCCAATCGGCAAAGCACAGTCCTTTCTCCTCCCTTACTCCAACCCCCCCCTATATAACCGGTCTCGGGGAGGGGTTCGGTCTCTCTTGGCCACTTGGCTAGCCGATGTGTCGGTGGGTCTGGTGGATGGAGAGCTCAAGCTAGCTTGAATACAGATTCTTATGCTTTTACATCGAATTGGCTCCCTGATGTGGTTTCTTGGGAATCTTGTAATCTGGGCACAACAATAATTAACATTAATTATGTAATAATATTTAATTTATAACTCTTTACAAATTTCAGACCAATCAAGCATCGTGTCTGTTCCTCATGATTATTATATTATAATCAAAGGAAAACGATGAGCAGAGATTCTTCCAGGCAAAATTACTGCTAGAATCAAAGTCATAGCTGAGAAGAGAACCTCAGATTAATTCACATGCTGTTTCCTGCTGAGATATGAGTAGACCGTGTAGGTGAAGACCTAATCGTTGTCATTTATTAAATATATGAAAGTGTTTTGAGACTGAAAAATAGTTCACATATTCTTAGAGGCCAAGTATGAATAATGAGGTATACCAGAAATAAACACATTTTTCAATCTGTTTCATTTAGCAAATAGTATTTAAATAAACATAAATTTCTAAAACACACACACACACACACACACACACACACACACGCGAGTGCATAAAAGCCTGATTGGCACTAGGACCAAACTGACATAAGGCACAGTAATTGTGCAAGGGTACCCAGCCTTATCACATGAATGCGCCCATTACGTGATGATTAAACTTTCCCATTTATCTAGCTTGCTATAATGTTTGCATGCCAAGCAGAGACGAGGGGCACAGATTATGCTTAGGCAAGGGGAAAAGCTGACATTGAAATAATTATGACAACTTACAGTACATAGTGTATAGAAAGTTTGCAAAGTACTTTTCACATAGATGCTCATCTGCTTTCCATAACCGCCCTGAGAAATGCATGTGGCTATATTAACTCCGCTTTACTGCTGACAAAACTGAGGATCCAAAAAAATTATGTTTTTCAAGGGAACTGCCGATAAGGAGCAGATCAGGAGGATTCAAACTCGGGAAATATGGTCCTTAGTTTCTTTTCTGTTTATCACAACATTTTCTGTTTATCACCTGCTAACGTTTACAATGCAGACTCTATCTGCATAATAATGGAAAGGTGCTGGATGTTGGAAAGACACATGCAAACGACTCCTACAAGGTGTTATTTAAACTGCACCACCCCTTCTAAAGCTCAGAGTGTAGTAAGGACAGAAGATCTGACCTTTGTCCTGGCTATTCCCAAGACTGATTAAGGATATTCCCAGGATTGATAAGTATATGATTAAGGAGAACAATATGGTGTGTATCTAGTACTATTCACCACAACCTCAGATACATTGTGGTAAAAATTAATATCCAGAAAAACTTGGGAAAGTTATACAATTATTAAAGCATATTCCCACTGCCTTGTCTCAGTGATGTTTATGGGTTGAATGAATGTATTCTTTTATTTAATATACTAGAGGCCTGGTGCATGAAATTCATGAAGGGGAGGGGTCCCCTCAGCCCAGCCTGCACTCTGTTGTAATCCGGGACTGCTAGCTCCTAACTGCTCGCCTGCCTGCCTGATGCCCCTAACCACCTCTGCCTGCCTGCCTGATGCCCCTAACCACTCTGCCTGCCTGATGCCCCTAACCACCCCTGCCTGCCAGCCTGATCACCCCTAACCACCTCTGCCTTGGCCCCCACTGCTGCGGCTTCATCTGGAAGGACATCCGGAATAATGTCTGGAAGGTCGTTTGGCTGTCTGGTCTAATTAGCATATTACGCTTTTATTATTATAGATAATTTTTGAGTAACTACTATAGGTCAGCACAATTCAGAATATAAACAAAAACAACACAACAAAATGATTGCAGATTGTGGTTGATAATATGAGGGAAATAAGCAGCGAAAGGCAAAGTACCTTAAATCCAAGGAGTCAGGCCAAGCTGGTGTGGCTCAGGAATTGAGTGTCTGCCCATGAACCAGGAGGTCAGGGTTTGATTCCCAGTCAGGACACATGACTACATTGCGGGCTTGATCCCCAGTAGGGGGTGTGCAGGAGGCAACTGATTGCTGTTATATCTCTATCTTAATTTTGGTGATCTGTTAAAAAAATTGGTCTAGGCTTAGGTCAGAGCACATTCTAATTTTTTGGGTGGTGATGTACTGGGGATAATCCAGGAATGAGAAGGTGGCCAATGTGCCTGAAGCATACAGATCTGGGGGAAGTAAGAGATGAAATGAGACCCTAGAGTTTCTGCTTCTAACACATTTCTACCAAATGCTAGCTGTGTGATCTTTGGAAAGTTACATAAACTCTTTGTTACTCTCTTTGTAAAATAGGTAAAGGAACCTATTTCTTAAGGTTGATTAAATAAATTAATACAAATAAAGTGCTTGAAATAGTGCCTGACACAAGTAAGTATGCATAAATGTTAGTCTTTAATATTAGTGGGCTTCTGGGAGGGGTAGAGTGGGATATTGTAAACTTGCTCTTAAACCACCATATCTTTGCCTGAGTCCTTTCTAGAACTTAATATTTAAGAAAGGAAGAATTGCAGTTAATAAGGTAGGGTTGCATAACTCAGTAAGCAATGTTGGGAACACTGGTCAGCTTTTTACAAAATTAAATAGAGAGATTCATTTTAAACAGTGTATCAAAATAAAACCAGAGAAAGTTAAAAGTAAAGATAACACCATAAAAGGAAGAAAACAGACAAATATTAGACAAAGCATGAAATTACAGAAGAAATGATAATACATCTGATTATATATAAGTTAAAACTTCTGTATCTCTCAACCATCATAATAAAAATTCAAGAGCAAATGTCAGTCCTGTTTGCTATAACTATAATGAGGTGTTATAGCCTAAAATATATGAAATAAACCAACACCCCAATATGAGTGACTTATATGAACAAACATTCAAAAAAGTAAAAAAAAAGGCTGATAAATGTATAAAAATATTTCATCATAGAGCTAATGGAAAATAATTTGAGTGCATTATCTTGACTAATAAAAAATCATTATGCACATCATTATACAGATAGGCACATATGTATATTGAGTTTGTTTGCAGTGTAAATTGGTACAGCTCTTCTGCTAAGTATTGTGTCAATAACATACATTAAAATTTAAAAATATTCCTTGCCTAGTAATTTCACTTAGTCTCCAAGGAGGAAATAATCTTTAATTCTGACAAAGTGTGATATATAAAGATATTCATCACAGCATTATTTATAGTAAAGAAACATTGCAAAGTGTCTAAATGAATAGACACTAAATGAAATGTTTATATCCATCTGATTACTACACAGCCATTTAAATTATGTTGATGAAGGGGTGAGAGAAAAGAGGAGTCAAAAGGCACAAAGTCTCAATTACAGATGAGTAAGTTCTGGGATCTAATGTACAGCAAGGAAATTACAGTTAATAGTACTGTATTGTATATTTGCACATATTTCAAGTAGATTTTAAGTGTTCTCACCTCATACACAAAAAAACCAGTAACTAGCCCAGCTAGCATGGCTCAGTGGTTGAGCGTCGACCTATGAACCAGGAGATCATGGTTCGATTCCTGGTCCAGGCACATACCTGTGTTGCAGGCTTGATCCCCAGTGTGGGGTGTGGAGGAGGCAGCTGATCAATGATTCTCTCTCATCAATGATGTATCTATCTCTCTCTCCCTCTCCCTTCCTCTCTGAAATCAATAGCAATATATTTTTTAAAATTTTGTATTTAAAAAATTCCAAACAAAATTTTATTCAACTTGTCTACCTTTTGTTCTGTTTTGTTTTAGCCTGAACACATATTCCTCTGATCTATAATACCAAGTGGGTATTTATTCGCCCATCCCTAACCAACATTCCCATCTCAAGTCTTGGTAATGTGTCTTAAGATTTTGGTTAATGGGGGGGGGGGGGTTGATTATTATGTCATTATGACTTGGCTTGCTGCATTTTGAACTCAAGTCCAATATAATTATTAGACTTAATTTTAAGAATATTGAAAAACCTAGGTGATTTCTTGATATTTTGATATTCATTCTGATATCCAATCCAAGACCACAGAACATATAACTAGTTTCTTTCACAACATTTTCTTTACCAGTACTATTTTGTTATTTTTCTTAGGGAAATATTTCATGTAGTTATTATTTTAAATATCATGGTTTTATTCTGAGTCTTTTGTAAGTACTTAGCAGGGTGTGCTGTGCTTGAGAAACTGTTATTTATTTGTCTTTGGATTTTTCTGCAGGTAGCTAACAACTGAGTCAATCAGCACAGCTTAATTTGGATACTTTATTTCCACCAGAAAAACAATCAATATATATTTAGATTTTATAGAATTTACAGTTGAGAAAGTAGATTCATATACCCAAATTGTTCCAAATATATTTACAAGTTTCTTAATTGTACTGAGGATTTTACATTTAAATTAAGTAAATCACAATTGATTAAGTTAAATGTAACTAAACATTATTTAGAATTACATGTAATTTTAAATTATTTAAAATTAACTGAGCCCTAGCCGGTGTGGCTCAGTGGTAGAGCATCAGCCCAGGTTGCAGGTTTGATACCCAGCAAGGGCACGTACCTAGGTTGTAGGTTCATTCCCTGGCCCTGGTCCGGGCGTGCTTGTCTCTCTCACATGGTCTCTGTCTCTGTTTCTGTCTCTCCACCTCCCTCACTTCCACTCTCTAAAAAGCAATAGAAAAAGTATGCCTAGGTGAGGATTAACAATAAATAAATTAATTAATAAACTTAAATGAAATCAAACATTCAGTTCCTCACTTGCACTAACCATATCTCAAATACCCACATGAGTTGGGAACTATAATATCGGATAGTGCAGGTTTGGAAAGTTTGCTATAATTCTGAAAAACTCCACTTTTGTTTTCCTAGCCAGCTTTTAATTTTTATGGTACTTAAAAATACTTACTTGGTATGTAATACCTACTTTTCCTTTGAAGTAATTTCAAGTCGGAATGATTACACTCTGGTTCAAGCAGCATAATGTTCTTTGTCTTATAGTTTCAGGGTCCTTCAAGTTGCTGTCTGAAAATGCATTCACAGAGCTGGCATATATTATCAATCGCCCATGAAACTGCTTATACGAGGGAATGGCATTTTCATCTACTGACTAGATGACTAGTTATGCTGCCAATTTGGGTGCATACATGTTTGCCTTGTTTGCTTATATAGTCATTCTACTCAGGCTTTGCCAGAAGAATTTAAAAGGCCAGTGTTAGATAATTTTTATAGATCGCATTTCTCAAGCCTGCAGGCCTCTTGATATATTTACTTATAATGAATGCACATGTATTGACAGGGATTTGGTGTGGAATTTACTTTGTATGTTTATACTGTTATTCTGTGAAATGAGTTCAATTTACCTGTCATGTTGATTGTTGACTGAGGATGTGTGTGTGTGTGTGTGTGTGTGTGTGTGTTTCACATTTTGCACTATCTTTACATTAAGACCATTTCCTTTGATTCAGAAAATTCTAGGCATCCGTATGATTGAAGTCTGTGTGGTTTTTTATTCTAGCAAAATAATTTTAAAGCCTTGTATATTGTAAAATGACCATGTTTAGATAGATTAGCCATTTATTTGTTCTTTCATTTATCATACATTTATGGGGTACCTACTGTGTTCCATTTTCTAAGGGAGAATTCATGAGCTCTCTCTGAAAGTAACTGATATTTTCACATGCACATTGCATTTTACTGCAGCTTGCCTGTTAAAATATTAGCTATGGAGTCATGCCCTATGCGGTTGGCCATCTTGGCAGCACAAATGTGTCTGCTTTTGTCAGTATATAAAGTGATGTGAAAACAAAATAAAACAAAACAGTGGTTAAGCTTTGTTCATTGCTCTATCACTGAATTATTGAATGATCATGGGAAAATCACTTAACTTTTCCCTCAGTTTCCCAATCTGCAAGGATTATGATAAATGTCCTATTCATCACACTAGTCACTTTGAAGGGTCAGTTGTAAGGGTCAAATGAGCCTTGCCTGTGACTGAATGTTTTATGTTAAGACAAAAAACCATGGTGCGTGGACTTGAGGAGGAATAGAGGCATCTCCCATACACCTGATGATTAAATTTGTAGCAGCTGCAGCAGGCTGACCACCAGTTTGAGAAACAGGAAAGCAGTTAAAGTGCGAGCCATGTGCAACAGGAGAGGGAGACTAACAGAATGCTGGATGTCCTGTGCCCTGCGTTTCTCCTGGCTCCCAGGAGGTGCAAAGAGCATGTTGACTTCTGTTTCCTGGGCTCCTTAGGAAGCAGAGCTTGAGGCCAAAGCTCAAGTTTGAGTGCTTTAAGGGGAGCATTATCCTAGGGAGTCATGCGTGGATGGATGGATGGATGTTGACTAAGTCCTGGGCTGTCCTATGCGGTAGCACAGCACTGCTCGAAGTGTGATCCATGACAAGTACAGAAATGGAAAGTGTTTAGAAACGTTTATAGCATTTTGACTGAGCAATCCTATGTCTGTTGAATCTGACAGTAAAAATTTGGGCTTGTCTTTTTGTATGCTTTTATTTTTTCAGTTCATTTTTTTTGCAAGTCTTTTTTATGATACTTTACAGTGCCAGTCAGCAATGGATCGGAGAAAAAAAATGACCGTTAACGAGAGTTTGAAAAGTGACTTCCGTAGTTTAAATAGGTGAGCTCTGTGTGGAAGGTGAGAGGTTCACTGTGCAGGCAAGAGATAAGGGATACCAGGTCTCACGTGGTGGGGTTCGTCCAACCCTACACACAACTGGTCATTACAGAGGTGGCTGGAACAAGTGGCCACAATCTCCAGAGAAAAGTGAGGCTGATAAGATTTAAAGAGACACGAAGAGGTGTTGATACACATGGTTATCTGGATGACTTAGAACAGTAATTCTCAGATCTGTTGGTCTCAGGATGCTTTCATAGTCTTAAAAACTATTGAGGACCCCAAAGAACTTTTCTTTATGTGAGTTATCATTTACTATTATTTTCTATATTAGAAATTGAACTGAAAACTTTAAAAATATTTATAAATTTATTTAATAGAACTATAATAAATCCACTACCTATCGACATACATAAAACACTTTTAAATGATTATATTTTAATATCAATTAAAATATTTAGTGAGAATAGAGGCATTGTTTTACATTTTATTGAATCTTTGCCTTTTTGTCTGGCTTAGTAGAATACAGCAGGGGTCCCATATTTTTCTAAATTCATGTGTTATGAAAAGTGGATCCTATATTTATCTAATAGAAAATTATTAAACATTTGCCATGTGCTAGTTGCTATGATACATTGATGATACAAGCACAAAGAAGACCCCAATTTCTGGTACTTGTATTTTAAAGCTCAAGGGCTAAAAATGACAGTATGGCCCTAGCCAGCTTGGCTTAGTGGGTAGAACGTCAGCCTGTGGAATGAAGAGTCCCAGGTTCCATTCCAGCCAAGGGCACATGCCTGGGTTGCAGGCTTGATCCCCAGTAGGGGGCATGCAGGAGGCAGCTGATCAATGATTCTCTTTCATCATTGATGTTTCTGTCTCTTTCTCCATCTCCCTTCCTCTCTGAAATCAATAAATAAATATATTAAAAAAACAAAACACCAAAAAAACCCCCCCAAAAAACAAAACCCAACAGTATGGTGTGGAAGGTGTCCCAATCTAGGCAATGTTCTGAGGGACCAGGTGGGCGTGGCCCTTTATTCATAGCAAGAACTGGGCATGATGCATGACAGATTATGTCCCAGTTCAGTATAATTGTATTTAGATCTTAAGTAGGTAGAAAGGGGCACAATTTGGGTGAGCATGGGAAGTGTTTACATTTCATGAATCCAAGACTGTTCGAGTGAGCCAGGAAAAAGAAGATGAGAAACAAAAAAGAGAGTAAAGAAAAAAGGGAAAGAAATGTTGAGGAAGAGAGTGGAGTGAAGCATAAAGGCAAAAATTGGAGAAAAGTTGAGTAGAAATTATTACATAAAGAAAATACCAGAGATGGCCTAGACGTGAGGATGAGGACATAAAAAAGACTTTTAGGAGACTACAGGGGATTTTGAAAACTAGGACAAGACAGATGTCATGTATAATTTATTACCTAGAAAACTGTTAGAATGGATACAAAATTGCAGGGTAGGAGAGTCAGGTGTGGAAAAAAGGTGCCCCAGCGAAAGTTAATGTGCTAAAGCAATATGCTTTCAAAGTCAGTTAGTCAAGACTATTGA
Organism: Myotis yumanensis; assembly: GCF_028538775.1. Taxonomy (NCBI): domain Eukaryota; kingdom Metazoa; phylum Chordata; class Mammalia; order Chiroptera; family Vespertilionidae; genus Myotis; species Myotis yumanensis. Next base: position 45,232,829 of record NW_027223760.1, on the reverse strand, counting down.
GAGTAATGGGAGGTAGAGTGGACAGCTGTAGTTAGAATTGATGGGGTTGTAATAAATAAGAGAAAAAGGAAAGCCAGAACTTTCTTTTCTAGCAAAAATGTTGAAGCTTATAAATGTTTGAAAGAGTAGAGATGCTCTGGCCTGCAATGTAAAACACATTTTTAGATAAGAAAAGAAGACATAAGATACAAAGAAACAATGACCATTGAAGACTCTTAACTTCTAAATTTATTTTTACTCAACAATTCTATTATAAAAAAATAACTTCCTAAGAAAATAATTTTAAATGTTTCATTAGAAAGTAATACATTCTCATTACCAAATATGTAGGAAATGTACAAAAATTCAATCATATTTTGACCATTTAATTTTATCATTTAACTAGAGGCCCGGTACACAAAATCTATGCTGCGCTCGCCAGCCGTGAGCCAGGCTTCTCACTGAGCAGCGCTCCCCCTGTGGGAGGGCACTGACCACCAGGGGGCAGCTCCTGCATTGAGCATTTGTGGTCAGTGCATGTCATAGTGACAGGTCGTTCTGCGATTCGGTCTATTTGCATATTAGCCTTTTATTATATAGGATATTCTTTTCCATGCATGCTTTTCTGTGTTTTGATTTTGGTAAAATGTTGGTAAAACTGTCTAAATTAGGTTTTATTCAGTCATAGGACAAAATTCTACATGCAAATACTTCGTAAAATCTTTTTACAAACTAAAGTGATGAGGGTCAATTGGAAATAGGTATCAGTTGCTTCTCATACCATAACCATATGTGTGTAAAACTCTATAGAAACCACTTCAAGTGCTTATATTGGGCAAGTTTAGCTTATTCTAGCAAGCAAAGAAGTTTCTAGTGGGAATAGTGTCTTAGTCCTTGTGGGCTGAAAGAACAAAATACCTCAGATTGGGTAGCTTATGCACAACAGAAACTTATCACAGTCTGGAAGCTGGAAAGTTCAAGATGAAGGTGCCAGTATGTCTGAGTGAGGGCCCTCTTCCTGGCTCAGATACCTGGTTTGATTTGTCTTCACATAGTGGGAGGGTGCAAGGGAGCTCCCTGAGGTCTCTCTATTAGGGTATCAGTCTCATTCATGAGGGCTCTGCTCTCATGACTTAATCACTTCCCAAAGCCATGTCTACTAATAACATTGCATTGGGCATTAGGATTTCAACCTATGACGTTGGGGGGGCTGGGGCAACACACACATTTAGACCATAGTAGGTAATATGTGTAGGTTGTGTTTAATGTCTGGATTTTCTTTAAGCAGACTTCCTGATACTTTCTGGAAAATCAATAATGGTTTATGTATTTTCCTTTCATCCTCTATTCACAACTTTAGTTTACCACAGCTTTTAGATCTATGCATCTGGAGAAAGAAATGATAGATCAAAAGTTCATCAACTCTCTGATTCTAGTACAAAGAGCTGACTCTGGTTGGGATGGGAATCATCTCTAAGCTCTGATCTCGTATGTCAAGAGATTTTTATTTTAAAATAGTCATATGCAGCTCTGTCCACCCTCCACACCTCTGTTTTCCCTGGGGGAGAACTAGACTCACTTAATATCTTATTTATACTTTTTAATGTTTTGTCTTTCTTTTGGATAGCTCCACTTCAGCCGATGTTGAATTTTTTTTTCTTATTTCTCGTTTGAATTCCTAGTCATATGCATACCCTAAGATCTGAATTCAGTGTGAAAGGAGTTAGAATGGTGGTGCCACTAGACTGATTTTTACAATCGTTCTTGTATTTTATTTTTAATCCATTGTATTTACCACAGTGTCCAGATGTGGCAGGAACACAATAAAAATTTATTGAATGAACAAGAGTTTTATTTTCTCTTGTGAAAAATACTGTTCCCAAATAAATGTCAAATGAATTTTGTAGAATTTTTCTTGAATTCTGAACTTTGTGTCTAACCTTGATCTACCCCAAATTTTAACAAGTTTCTCAAACCCTAGTGTGCATTAGCATCACTTGGGGGAACTTGTTGAACAAGCAGACTCCTACACCCCACAGATAAACTCATTCACTAGGTGGGGTGTAGCCATCTGTATTTTTAGCAAGTGCTTGAGGGACCACACTTCTTAAAACACTGTTAAAGACTCAGAAAGACAGGCAGATCCAACTTAGATCTGTGTTTTCCTTAATTTGGTTAGGTTCTATCTATTTCAGGCAGATACTCTAGTATTTTAGGAAATGCTCTTATGGCAGTCTTTAGATCATCAGTCTAGAATGAATATTAACAGACAGTCTTGTCTCAGTTGCAGAAATGTACAGCTGGTCGTATATTATCTTGTCTTGAGCAAATCCCCAGGACATCAAATCTTACGAGATTAAACACTTACTAGTAATCATTGTTTTACAACTGAAATTCCTTAGCAACAGTTCATTATCATGCCTTTACAGAGGAAGGGCTAGCCAATTACTTAAAAGAAAGTATCTTTGGCTGGCTAAGAAAAAACTGATCTGACTTTGACAATGTGATGCTCCTTATTGAAAAATCTGTGATTTGTACCTTGAGGTCACTCTTAGAGTCACCCTCAACATGTTGAGGAGGAAGTGGGCGTTTCCATGGTTTCATTTGCTTCCTGTGCTTCTGAGTCTTACTGAGATTCCCTGGTCTGAGTTTTCCAGTGCTCCTTTTCATAAGTATCTGCCAAGCAGCTTCCCTTCTGTGGCAACATACTATTCAATGGTGTCAAGAGGACATGTGGCTAAAAAGGCCATAAAGGTAAAAAATCTGGCTGCTGAATTGCCACTTTGCAGTATATATATCATTTTGCCATGAATTATTAAAATCCCTTCTGTGACTTTTGCATGAAGACAGAAAAGCATACAGAGGATCTAAAAACAATGTTCATGTCACTTAGGAATTGGTAAATACATTTATTCTTTTACATGCAACTACAAAAATAAAAATCTAAACTTCCATTCCCCAAACAACCAACCAGACAAACCAACTCCCCAGGAACCAAAGTCTAAAACGAAATAATATTTATAAGTGTGCAGAAGAAAATATGAGTTTCTGCATTGACACATGTAAAACACCGAGAGAGTCTAATTTTCAGGGAGATGTGAAACATGATTTATGATTACTAAATTTCCTGAGAGCAAACAGATATTCCAGATTACCAAAGAACAGGTAACCCCAATTTCTACTGAATACAACTATTCATTCTTGGCTTAAAGCATAAGTGGTTGTTAGCATTTTATTTTCTTATCGAACAGAAGCCCTGGAAGTTCTCCCATGCTGCAGCAAGCTAGCTTTTCTTACTACAGGTGTGATCTTGGTGGTCTTTGTTTGATGGGCTTTGACGCTGGCTGCATATTAAAATCACCTGGAGGGTTTTTAAAACTCCCGACTATCTCCAGGCCAATTAAATTAAAATGTCTGTGGTTTAGGACCGAGCAGTGGAATTTTAAAAAGCTTCTCAGATGATTTCATTGTGCAGCCCAGATTGAGAACCACTGATTTAAATAATTATATTGGAGGAGGAGGATGCACCATAAAATAGCTGAAAGATGTAACCATGCGATTCCAGCCCAATATTGTTTCACATCGGCTCTGCTTGTGGATTCTTATGAAGTTGTCTTAATCTAGCCAAGGGAGGGAGCTCGATGAGCTGGAAGGAATGCTTACCTGATGATATTCATAGTAGCCTGGACGAAGGTAAGGGGAGGTATCGACAACATTCACATTTGGTTCTTGGAGTGAAAGCGAATGAGGTTGTTTGAAAAGCTCTTTCAGTCTGACAGAAATGGCAAGAGGCGTGGATTCTCTTTTCACAGAGAATCCTTGGTGGACTATCTAAATGTTAAATGTTTTGATTGAACTATTGCTTCCTTTACATCTGCTCATTTAGAACTGATGGCTAAACATTTAAATATGTTTGTTTCTACGTATTTCTGTTCACAATGTAAATTCATTTCTCCATCGGGACAACAGTAATTATGCTGTAGAGGTTTAAGGAGAAACATCTGAGACATTTATAATACTCTGTAATAGAATGCTTAATTAACTCGTGCTTGCCACGTGTAGGATTTACAGTGGAGAGGAATTGGTGACAGAGGCAGAAAAACAAAACAATAGTTCTGTAAAATATGCCTTAAGCGAGAACAGGAAGGTAAGACCAGATAAACTTTAACTTTTTTCTTTTTAGTCCTGTTTAAGGCTTAGGGAACATACTCATTTCTGGAGTATTGGACTGTTCTCCACGTGGAGTTGAGTCAAGCAACTTCATAGATATGACCTTTTTTGATTAGGTAGTTCGGATTTCGAATACTTGGTATTATATATGACTTAAATGCATATTTGATCCAGGACAATTCTGCCTGTGCAGGGAGGCCGACTGAAATATGTGGCCGTCCTGCTGACCAAGCCATGTCTGCGTGTTACCTGGAAATGTTAATGACCTCTCAGTTCACAGACTCACCAGTTTTTCTGACATAACAGCCAGAATGGAGCAAGAGTTGCCAGAGGCAAGGAGGCCATCGTTGCTTATAATCTTATCCCAAGTGAGTTTTATCTTTCTCACCTCTGAAGTTCAAAATCACCCAGATTTAGCCTTGCTCCTTGAGGACTGGGTTGGAATGGAGGATCAAGTTGACATATTTAGGTTCACATTTGGATTGTTGCCAGTTGTGATATATAGTTAAACTGAACTTTGACTGTTTTAGGCCTTTTTTTTTTTTAAGTTTTATTTTATTTTATTTTTTTTAAATTAAATCTTCATTGTTCAGATTATTACATTGGTTCCTCTTTTTTTCCCACCATAACTCCCCTCCGCCCAGTTCCCACCCCACCCTCTGCCCTCACTCCCCACCCACTGTCCTCATCCATAGGTGCCCGATTATTGTCCAATCTCTTCCCTCACCCCCCACACCCTCCCCCCTCCCCCCAAGAATAGTCAGTCCATTCCCTTTCTATGTCCCTGATTCTATTACAATCACCAGTTCATACTGTTCATCAGATTATTTATTCACTTGATTTTTAGATTCACTTGTTGATAGATGTGTATTTGCTGTTCATAATTTGTATCTTTACCTTTTTCTTCTTCTTCCTCTTCTTAAAGGATACCTTTCAGCATTTCATATAATACTGGTTTGGTGGTGATGAACTCCTTTAGCTTTTTCTTATCTGTGAAGCTCTTTATCTGACCTTCACTTCTGAATGATAGCTTTGCTGGATAAAGTAGTCTTGGTTGTAGGTTCTTGGTGTTCATCACTTTGAATATTTCTTGCCATTCCCTTCTGGCCTGCAAAGTTTCTGTTGAGAAATCAGCTGACAGTCGTATGGGTACTCCCTTGTAGGTAACTGATTTTCTTTCTCTTGCTGCTTTTAGGATTCTCTCTTTGTCTTTTGCTCTTGGCATTTTAATTATGATGTGTCTTGGTGTGGTCCTCTTTGGATTCCTTTTGTTTGGGGTTCTATGCGCATCCTGGACTTGGAAGTCTATTTCTTTCACCAGGTAGGGGAAGTTTTCTGTCATTATTTCTTCAAATAGGTTTTCAATATCTTGCTCTCTCTCTTCTTCTGGCACCCCTATAATTCGGATGTTGGTACGCTTGAAGCTGTCCCAGAGGCTCCTTACACTATCTTCGTATTTTTGGATTCTTTTTTCATTTTGCTTTTTCGGTTGGGTGTTTTTTGCTTCTTTGTATTTCAAATCTTTGACTTGATTCTTGCGATCCTCTAGTCTGCTGTTGGGAGTCTGTATAATATTCTTTGTTTCAGTCAGTGTATGCTTAATTTCTAGTTGGTTGTTTATCACAACATCGAGGGTCTCACTAGATTTCTTGAAGATCTCAATACATTTATCGGCGGTCTCACCAGTCTTTTCAAGGGCCTTACTAAATTTATCAGCGACTTCTAGACAGTTCTTTAAAGACCTTAAAAGTGTGGTTTTGAACTCTATATCCTGCAGTTTGCTTTCCTCCATTTCTGTCATTTGTGTCCTGTTTCTTTGTCTCGGCATTTTTTATGCTTTGCTGTGTCGATAGGGTGCCTTTCTGTGCTAAGTGTCCCAATTACCTGAGGTAGACACTCTTGGTGCACCCCCTTGTGGGCTTTGTGCACAGTCTTGTTGTAATTAAGCCTTGATTGTTGTAGTTATCACTGGGAGGAATTGACCTCCAGGCCAATTGGCTGTGAGAATCAGCTGTGTCTGCAGTGGGAGAACTTCTGTGCTGGAGACACCCCTCTGGGGCAAGACTTGCTTCAATGGGGCTTTGGTGCTCACTGAGTCTGCCCCCTGAGTGTGTCCTTTATGTTTCTATGGAGCTGCAAACTGGATGGTCCCACTCTGACCTCTGGGCTTCCTGGCTCCTGGCTCTCTAGGGAGGTGCTAATCTAGCCTTTGCCTGAGGCTATCCAGCAAAAGCCTCCCTGCAGGGCTTGGGCAGGTCAGGTCCCACGGGATCAACAGGGCGGGGCTAGCAGTTATGGCTGCTCTCAGTCTTGCCCTCAGAGACTCTGCTTCTCAGTGTCCCGGTAATCGCTGCAAGCCCCTTGGAGAGAAAGCTGCCCCAGGGTTCGGACCAATGCCAGACAGTCCTGCCTCTCCCGTATGAGTCTGGGTCTCTAGAGACTCACCCGGAACTGGAGCTCAGAGCCTGAGACTCCCTCCCGATTGAAAACGACAACCGCGCCCTCAGCCGCCAGCCCGCTCTGCATGCACTCCGCACCTTAGTATTTTACTTCCGCACAGTGCCTCCTCTGAGTCTGGGTATGCTTTTCTCTTTCCTTCTAGTTGTAGAATTTCCACTCAGCCAGCCTTCCTGTGGTTCTGGGTGATGTCTGTGCTGTCTTTTAGTTGTATTTTTGAAGTGGTTGTTCGAGGCAGCAAACTCCGGTGTTTACCTATGCCGCCATCTTGAGTGTCTCCTTTAGGCCTTTTTTTTTTATGTGAGATTTTCTCCCTCTGTTTCTCTCCACTGTTAGTTATAATGTCTCAGAATCTACCTAAGCCATGCAGCCTCTAATTTCATGAGCTGTGAACAGATGACCATGGCTTGATATGCGTGTTTGAGTGATGTAATGAAATGAAACAATAAACCATCTGACATATGTGATTGCAAAGTTGGTTGGCTGTTTAAACAAATGCCTATAAGTAATGCTGCTTTAGGTAGCCAGATCGAGGTTTCTATTCATGGTTGCCTCTTGTTAGCTCTCATGTGTCTATAAGAAGTGCCATTGACAAACATGTCCCTTTAATGTACTTTAATGTTATCCTCCCTTTTCTCTGTATTCCTTTCTAAAAGTCCTGGTTCTCAGAATTAAGTTCTTGATGTCTAGGGTAGTAAAGAAGCAAAGAGCCATAAACCCTGGGAAGTGAGGCTATGACTGCCAGCCTGGTAGCTTAACCCATTTAAGGGAATGAGAATGAGAAACCATTTCAGTGACATTTGAGTTACTAGCGTTCTGCTCCTTATAGAGAGTCTGAACTAATAAATGAGGAATAGGGCTGTAGCTGAAGGATTATCACAGTTCTGTACTTAGGCAGGGCAGTTCTGGATGCAGGACTGGGAGAAGCCAGTGCCTCCTGTCCACGTGGGCACAGGCTCCTGTTGAGCCCACGCAGTAAAGTGGGGAAGACCGCTGGCCTGAGAGTCCAGGAAACCCGATTCTTAAGTTACCATCACCACTAATAAGCCCTACTACTTCTAGGCACATTTCAATCCTCTGTCCTTCAGTTTCCTCAGACATAAAGTTAAGGAGTTTAATTATGGTCCCTTTTAGAGCTGAGTCTATGATTTTTGTTTTTCACTTAAGAAAAAAGAACTTTACATATGTCTAGCATATGTACTAAAAAGATACCATCAAATAATTTTGTATATTTGAATAGAGGCTCTACCATTGCTAACCTAGTCTGGAACATTTCAAAGAATTTAATTTTAATTTATAATTAATATTAAATAAGTTCTTACTTTGTTAGAATTAGTTAGTAATCCTTAGAGATGAGGTTCCGGATGTATAAATCTTTGAATTTTATCTATTCCAAAAATAATGGGAGTTAAAATAAATGATCACATAATCCAAATTACTGTTTCTTGAGGTATATAATATTACAGGGATAGTTTTTGCAATTATAGATATTCAATTATAGGTGATTTTTTAGAAGTTGGTTTCTTCTTCAACATCAGAATATACTTTATTTTGAGAAGTTTTAGATTTTTTGGTTTTCATTGTAGAGTGGAAGAGGATGCTATTTGGGCCATTAAATTAATACATTATGCATTTGCGTTGACATTGTTTTTTAGCAATGTCTTTAAAAACAAAAATAAGCAAATTGACCTTCAACATGGAGAAGGACAGGGGTGGTGTTCGTGAGTATCATCCTGCCTTTCCTTGTCAAACAAAAGGAGAAAAAACCTTTAAAAATAACCCAGCAATTTTCAGCCATTATATTTTAAGCCATAGGAGTTGTAAGTTATCTTTCATCGTGGTTCTATTACATAACCAGAGAAATTACACAGTAATTCCCAAAGGAGAGGTCTAGCTGGGAAGCAATTCAAACAAAAATATATTTTAGAAAATGTGATAGATAGTTCACTGTGTCATTATAACCATTATTCATCTTTGCCTCTTACTCTGCAGTTTTCTCACTCCTCTGCTCACTTTGTCTTTATGTGTCTGTGCTTTTCCATGGATGTGTGTGGCAGAAAGAGAGGTTATGAGACAATGGCACCCAGGGAAGAATGTTCAAGGAATTTATTGGACTCGAAGGTCAGTAAGTAGTATCTACAATATCTCTGCAGATAGAAGGCATTTGAATGTGATTGTCTTCCTTCCTCTTTTGATTTGCATCCTTGGAAGGAAAACTAGCTGTGTTCAGGATTAAAAGGACTTTATTTTAATACTAGACAATAATAACAATTCACCTTCTAGAAGGGGTGAGCAATATTCATCAGATCAACTATCATTATAGCACACATTTTGGTGCTTGCTTCCCTATAGGATCGTATTTCCAATAAAAATAATGGCATCTATTTACACAGTATGTAACAGCACAGAAATGTTTGAATTTGGATTAGGTTGGAAAATTAGAAAATATGGTACTTCAACTGCATCAGTTATTTATTACTGTGTAGGAAACTACCTGAAACAAGAGTCATTTTTTTCTCTTGTGGGTAAATAACTTGGTATAGGTTCAGCTGGGTGGTTCTTCTGCTGATCTCTCCTGGGTTTACTCATGTGGCTACATTCTACATGTAGAGTGGGAATGGATAGTATTTGATGGCCTCACGGACATGTATGACAGTTGATACTGGTTTTTGGCTGGTTGTTTAGGGGCCTTAGTTGGGATGACTCATCTTTGCTCCATATCGTTTCTGTCGTCTAACTGACTATACTGGGCTTCTTCATGTCAATCTGAGGACAGCATTTCAAGAGGACAAGACAAGAAGCTACAAACCCTCTTGATGCTTAGGATTTGAAGCTCCCACAACACTAGGCTTGCCCATATTCATGGGTTGGGATATAAACTCCATCCCTAGTTGGAGGAACACCAAAGTTACATTACAAAGGAATATGCATAGAGGTTTAAGGAATTTTGGTAGCCATCTTAGCATACAGCCTACCATAATCTGCCCTCTGGCAACAATAATTTAAATTTACTTACATTCATAGCCCATGGACATGGGCAATAGGCTAGTGAAGACCTGGGGGGGCCCTAGTTGGTTTGGCTCAGCAGATAGAATGTAGGCCTGTAGACTAAAGGGTCCCAGGTTCAATTCTGGTAAAGGGTTGCATGCTCAATCCCTAGCAAGAGGCGTGCAGGAGGCAGCCAACCAATGATTATCTCTCATCACTGATGTTTCTATCTCTCTCTCCCTCTCCCTTCCTCTCTGAAATCAATAAAAATATATTTAAAAAAAGATGTGGGGGGTTGGGTAGGGGCTGGGAGGAGGGAGAAAGGGGGGAGGAAATGGGAGATATCTATAATTCTATCAACAATAAAAAATATATTAAAAAAAGGATCTCTCTTTTCTTCCTAAAGCTGGTATTTTCAATCTAGTCTCTCAGTACATACCTTTAAAATATTAGCTCCTGATTTTCCCAATTATTTTCTTTCTTTTTAATAACAATGTAATAGAGTTCTTTAGTATCTCTTCATCTCTTGGTCTAGTTTTCTATAAAGCTAGATAGCCTTCTTTTTGGAGTTTCAGGATAAGCTTACCTTTTACTTTGAATAATTGAACCTTAAAAACATCTTCCTTGAGACTATGAAAGAAGGATTTATTTTGGCCATTTATTACATGAATTATTTTTGTTATTCACATTTGGGAAATAACAATTGACATTGTTTACTGAAGTTTCATGGAGTAATGAATTTACTGGTTTAATGATAACACTAAGTTTTCATAGCTAGAAGAAAAACATGAATGACCAAGCCTTTTTTGGACATACTGCACACTTACATGCCTGCTCTACATGAGACTTCTAAAAGATTATGCTTTTGTAACAAGGGTTTCAAGGAGAATATAGTGGAGATAAGTAGAGTTTGCAAATAAAGTAGAGTTTTGTGAAAGGCTGAAATGAGAAGAAAAGAAACAGGTCAAAGCAAAGTTGTAATTTCTGTGGGTAACAGGAAGTGGGAAAGATTTTGAATTTGCTTTGATGGTAATTCCATTAAAGTGGTGAGAGAAAGGGATGGGAGCTAAGTTTTACTTATCCTCTCACAACAATATACATGCTTTAAAAATGTTTAGTTTTGAAGGTTATTAAAACAATTACTGTTCAACTAAATACCCCATGTTACAACCTAGACTCGTGTCTCTGTTCATCTACATTTAAAAAGCCTTCAAGTTGGCATCAGGAAGCTAGAATATTATGTTGAAATTAGAAACTAAAAAGTCAGCTGCTGTCTTTACTCTGAATATAAGACATTTAATCCTTCATTTATAATCTTGCAGATCTTAAGAAAAGTATTTAAGAAAGGCAAGAGATTGGAAAACTATAAATTTTAACTTTCCAATACAAGTAACATTAAGTCCTTGTTGCCGTCCTAGAAATGGTTTATTTGGAATCATTTATTATGTTTGATGAACTCAATGAAAATCATGAAAGTAGCACCCTTTCTATTTCCTCACTCTTCCATAATGATATTTACTGTTTGCACAGCGATCATTCAATTTTCCCAGGTGCTCACCACCTTCTCCTGCTGATTAAATTCCTGTTTGGTTTCACTGCCAAGTCTGTTGGATTAAATTAACAAGTTCTGTTTGCTTCAGTGGGAATGACCTGCACCAACCTTCAGCTTGTACAAAATAATAATCTTTTCAATGATATATTGATTCAATGCTCTTTATCTTCTTTTAAAGAAATGTGCAGTGAAAACGTTATCTTCAGCTTGCTAGAATTTGCAGGTCTGCACTGCTTGTTTTAATATATTGGAGACTTTCATCTTCCACGCGTAATAACTCTTTTCCCTTTCTTGTTTCTAATCACTCCTGTTCTTCTAAAGAATCACCAAATCTTGATTACCATAGGAAGACTTTAATAGGCTCTTTTAGTCTATAAAATATTCCTCTCTTGAAAATTGTCTATATCCAAGGGCCAATTAAGGAAGATTAAAACCTTTCTTTTAAAAAAGTAAACCCAATTTTTATTAAATTTCTTTCTTCCAGCCCTCTTTTATTTGCTTCATAGTTAATAGCTAAGAGGTCTTGAGGAATTTTTGAAGAAAATGAATTAAAATTTTTGTATAAAAAGATTTGAAAGTATAACAAGATTTTATAAATTTTACATGGAACATAATCCATTGTAAGCATTACAGCAAGCATTAGAAAATTAAAATGCCATTCTCTGAATTTCAATAAAAACGAATGGCAATGATAGAAGAAGGAATAGGGGCTGAGAAATAGTCATGTGGTGAAAAAAAATCAATAGTTGCCACATTGCAGGGGCTAGACCCTGGGGCATAGTTTGTATTTATTTTCAAATTTACACATTATTTTTTTTTTCTCAGATAAGGTGAGTGAGGAGCAAAGAGATGCAGAAACTTGTTGGAGACACACAGAATACACGGGGAAATTGAGACCTACCATTTAACCTTAAGTCAACTTAGCTCTAAAGCTCATTTTATTTTTTATTAAATTAAGTTTTGGAGGGTGATATTACATAAGTTTCAAGTATACAATTGTATAATATGCCATTTGTATATTGCATTGTGTGCTCACCACCCAAAGTCTACTACTCTCCCTCCGTCACCCTGCCATTGGGACAATGTGGGTGGATCTTGAGAGTAGCATTTTCTTCTTAATAAAACATACTCTATCTTTGACACATAATCACTTTCAAATTCTCAACTGTCTCTTCTACTTTCTGCACAACAACATAACCCATAATTCTGAATATCACATGATAACCACACAACATAGATTATTAGGGAAACTCTCTCCCCACAGAAGTTCTTGCTTATTATATTTATCTTTTAATCCAACTGGATTCTTTTATGTTATTCAGCGAAATTCATCCCTCTGTTGTCAGAGGAAAAGGGAGAAAAACCATCAGGGAATTGTCCTCACCAGTAGGGAACTCAAGGCGGTGACACTGGAAGTGAACAGGAAATGAGAGCTGTGTCTCTGCTGCTCCATGTTTCAGGAACTGAGGGTGCTTCTGGTGGGTGTTTTTTGCACAACATTACCCTTTTCTACATTCCAGGTACCTAATATGGCATCCAACAGAAGGAATAATGATCTGTCCCAATGTTGGAAGAAAGGTAACATTTGGATTTAATGAGAGATTCTTGGTAGGATATGCCTAGTGGCGATTGAAGCACTGTGAAGGAGAATGTGATGAATTAGTTGTTCACCTTGTGTGCTACTAAAGAACCTGTTATCTTCATCTGCCAGTCCTTCCTGCCTTCTCACCCACCTCTCTACTGCTTCACTGACACCCTTGGGGTACGGTGTTCTTGAGTATGGCACCTTACCCCACCACCTGTACCAGCTGGACTTCCCCTCTGACATCCTGCCACATTCCTGAGCAGGGAGCAGGTTTTTATCTATGAAGACATCCACAGACTTTTTCTCCCCAGTTTGGAGAACTTCTTTTGTTAGTTTCAGAGACAGTTCTACCTCTTCCTTTACGTTTCTCTTTGGTTCCATTGGTCCTACTATCTTCCCTGAGGTAAAGAATCACAGCATCAGCTTTTCTTTTGAGTTGGGAAAGGAAAAGGGAAAAAAGGAAGAGGAGTATAATTCAGATTTCATCCCAGCTGGTTTGGCTCAGGAGCTGGAACATCGGCCTGTGGTCTGAAGGGTCCCGGGTTTGATTCCAGTCAAGGGCGCATGCCCGGGTTGTGGGTTCGATCCCCAGTAGGAGGCATGTAGGAAGTAGCCAGTCAATGATTTTCTTTCATCTTTGTTGTTTCTATCTCTCTCTCACTCTTCCTTCCTCTCTGAATCAATAAAAATATATTTAAAAAATTCAGATTTCAAAAATTTGTCTGCCATGGTATTATGGTCAATTATAGTGTTTCCGAAGCCTAGCTGTAGAGTTTCCTGGACTCAATATTGTTCTGTTTCTTGTTTGGCATCATACAGAATGAATAATAACATTTCTTTCTACTTTTAACCCAAGAGGAATGATGGTCTTCAGGAATACCAGTCTCTAAGGAGCTTCCATATAAAATTCAGATGAATCAAAATCAATCCTAGGAAGATATTGCTGATACCAATCAACAGGACCCTCAAGTTGTGGCATAGTCTGCAGTTGGAGTTACAGAAGTATTTGGAGACGGTGGCAATTGGACAATGGGATATCCATTTTTTTTGTGCCCCTCTGACATGAGTGTAGACCATTGGTGATATCTTTCTTAACTAATTGATGATTATTGTCTGGAGTGGATTTCAAGTCCTGGATTTGCCTTTTGTTCATTAAATTTCCAAATATCATTATTGTCTATTCCTAGCATTAGCAACCTTTCCATACTTTTATTTTTCTTTTTAAAAATAAGAATTTCATACTCACACACTATGAGAGAGTACTGAGGTTATCAGGCTAACACTTTTCTAAGGCCCAATTTACTAGTACTCTTCCTCTATCTCTGATTACCTACAAAAGAATTTCAATTATTCAACCTTTCTATTGTATTTGAACCTTGTTCTTTTTTTAAAAAAAATATTTTATTGATCTTTTACAGAGAGGAAGGGAGAGGGATAGAGAGTTAGAAACATCAATGAGAGAGAAACATCTATCAGCTGCCTCCTGCACACCCCCTACTGGGGATGTGCCTGCAACCAAAGTACATGTCCTTGACTGGAATCGAACCTGGGACCCTTCAGTCCACAGGCCGACGCTCTATCCACTGAGCCAAACCGGTTAGGGCTGAACCTTGTTCTTGAGAGTATTTCTTTTTTTCCCCTCAAGTGAGTAGTATTTTTCACTGTCATTTTCATTGACACTACATCAATATCAAAGAAATGATTTCCAAGTAGTTGTGCATAAGGTGAACTTTCCGATTGATCTTTGCAGCTCTTTTCCTGAAAATCAAGGTTGAGGAGCAAACAAACAGAATGGTTGTAGTGCATTTCAACAGAAAGCAAAAGGGGGCTTATGATTGGGGCTGTATTCTAAGCAATTGATTTGGGACTGACACTGACGAAGGACAACATTCTTCAGTAAAGAGTGATGAGGTAACTAGCTGTTACTCAGATAGCAGTGTGTTTGTACTTTATCGCTCCCTGTGAGCATTTCTAGTGATTGGTAGGCCTTGGACAAGCCTTATGATGGGTGGGCTATTTATCTCTTCAGGGAGAACTAAAATATACCTGGACAAGATCCTATGATTAATTTTTTGTGAGGGTCTTTTACATTAAAATAAAACACAATGAAAATACATAAAACAAAAGAAAAATGACCCAAATGTATGAGATTATCAACAGAAGCTGTGATTTGCTTTGTTTTCTTTCTAAAAAGGAGAGCTGCATTGCCAGTATTTGGGGATGGTGTATTAGACTGTCATGGTTTTGGTTTGCATACAAATTATTTTTAATCTGTTTTGGGGTAAGAGCTTTTTATTGGTAATTCAATATAAAGTCAATGGTAAAGTGCCAAAAAGCTGTTAAACCTCCTACTCTGGCAATGGTAGCTGGGATGGGCAGATGGATTCATTAACATTAGTCCCCTTTCTTTCTTATTATTCCTAGGTGTCTATATTCAAAAGTTTAGTTTCAGCTATTTCTCTTTTATTCTTGCTGTAATGATTTCTTTTCCTTCTTCTTTGGTTATTTGACATGTCCATATCTCTTGAGACTAATGCTGCTTATTTCTCCTCAAAGCTATAAATTTTACTATTTCTACATACTTTAAGCTCCATATATGTTGCCTTAATATTTCAAGCAAGAAAATTGTGACTACTTAATGTGTGTGTACTACATTCTTTATACTTTAGTTATTTCACATATATGATTTAGTGAAAGGTAGAGAGGCATTTTTTTTTATCTTGATGGTGAAACTGAACATAAATATCATACTCCCCACAAATTATCATGTTTGTTGACAAAATATGAATTATAACTCTGTTTCTCGATTCTTCAGTCCGTGTGTATTTGAGCTTATGTGACTCATAGGATGCTGAGTGTGAAGTGAATAAACAATAATATCTCTCATAACTTACTTCCTGGAAATATGGCAGAAGATATAGTGGTACATAGAGGTGCCACAGAGCCACACAAATGAAAGCTACCAATATAAACAGCTGTAACTTTTTTCACAAAATAAGTTTAAAATCCCCATTGGTTCTGCAGAGAGGATATTACTGTCATAAAGGAGAGATACATTTGGAGTCCTCAATCTACAGAGGCAGAGAGCTTTAGCATTTGGTACCATGTCACCAACACAGGGTTAACAAGCATGGGAGGATGTAAATTTCCTGGTATCAATTTCTTGAATTTCTCTACACTTGAAATGTGCCCTGGACTGACCTTCTTAATCTCTTCCTCTCCTGGGCTTTCCAAAGTGGGCTATGTGGAACAGGCCAGTAGTTGAGATTTTGAAAGGAAAATAAGAGAAAAACTGCTAGAAGAAGTTTTACTTTTGTTGTGGGGCAGGGATGGGTTGGGAGCATAACCATTATCTGGGAGCAGAAGTGGAAGAGGAAAATGGTGATAAAAAATGTTGCTAGGACCAGCTTTCTTTTCTATCATGTTTGAGAAATACTCTTACCACTGTCTTCTTATGCATGTGGAGTCTGTGTAATATTCATTTGATCTATATAAATATGTTTATCAAGGGTAGTCTTAAGTGTGAGAAATCTCAGAGGGACAAAGTGTGTATGTCATTTTTCTTCACAGGAGTGCCCAAGAACTTTAGTACTTTTCACCCTCTTTCCACATGCTGCTTCCCAGGCCATCTTTTGAGGAAGGCAAGATGGGTATCTGGATGAGAGCAGGGGTGAGGAGGAATCTTGGTTGGCTTGCTGATTATGTTAGTCTACTTGGGCTGCCATAGACTTGGTGGTTTAAACAACAACAATGTATTTTCTCACAGTTTTGGAGCCTGAAATTCTGAGGTCATGGTGCCAGGATGGTTGTTTCTGATAAGGGCTCTCTTCTTGGCTTATAGATGGCTGCCTTCTTGTATGGCCTTTTTTCTATGACTCCAGAAGAGAGAGAGAATGAATCCTATCAGATCTGTTCCCCACCAACCCCACCTAGCTGCCCCCAAGACCTCATTAAACCTCAATTATTTTATTAGAGGAGCCATCTTCAAATACAGTTATCCTGGGGGTTAGGGTTTTAGTCTTTGAATTTTGGGAGGACACAACATTTAGTCTGTAACACTGATGAATTCCACTTCTTTGATATTTTCAGCACAAGTTCTAGGTAACTCACTTCCTTCATTTGTAAAAATCAAGAGAAACATTTAAAAGCACCTGAGAGCTAATGATGATAGTTATATTCCCAACAGTTCATTTCTTTACTGAGAACTGCAATGTCAGCTCTGGATTTTTCTCTAGAGCAGTTTAATTTTACTTTTGATTCTTATTACTGAGTTTAAGTGAAACTGGAAAGTAAATTCTTCTTTAGCCATATAATATTCTCTTAGGATATGGGAATAATTTTACATAAAACATTTGTAGTTCAGTCTTTAAAAAGACATAGCTCATTTTATTATATCTTAGTTTTCCATCTAATCAAGCTTCCAGTGGATGACTGAGTATTTGTATGGAGGAATACTGTGTGTCTTTAGGCTTTTTCTTTCTTTTTAAATATGTGACTTGGTGGTTTAGATCACAGGACTAAACCTCAGCTACATTGGGGAAGTGGATCAGCCCACTTCAGACATGTAAGAAGCTAGATATAGACATTTTTATTTACCTACCTACACTCTAGTAAAGAAATTACTGTGAGTGGAACATAAAATATATTCTGAATCTTATTTCAACATTCTTCTGACACTGAGTCTTATTAGAACATAAATTCAAATTGCTTACTGTGTTTTTGTAGGCTTATAAGAATGCCCAGAGGTTATTTAACACAATGCATAAATGAAGTATAATTTAGATAAGTGCAATAAAGTGCCCAATTTTCTATTCTGTATTGGGATGAGCAAATTGATCACTGGAGAGTACAATGAGTAGAATATCTACTAGAACCAAAGAATTCTCAAATTAGCATTTTTAATTGAATGCCATCCTAAGATATTATTCTTCTAAGAAAAGGAGAATTTACCAAATTTGAAATAGAGTTGTTGAATATCACCACTTATCAACTCTCTATTTTTTTTAATCTGCTGAAAGAGGAGATTGAAATGAAAAATTTCACTTTTTAAGGTTGATTTTTTTTACAAGTTAAAGTGCTACTTAATAATATGTGATGAAATAAAATGTGCAAGGCATATTATATACCAGAGACTATGGTAGGCACTGGTCATTAAAAATAGATGAATGAAATAATAATTAGGTCTTTATAATACACAAACTGTATGTAAATGTATCCACAAATATTGCAGTAGGAGGACTACTAAAGTAATAGAAAACTATGCTTGGTAAAAAGGTGATACAGTAGAGGGAACGATTAACCAGAGGGAACGATTTCCACCCATCCATGCTTAGGGGTGGAAAGTCCAGAGAAGGGCTTAACAGAGGATATAGTGCCTAATATTATCTATTGACACTTAGCACTTATCTTCTCCTCTTCAATATCTCTATACCTTTACAGAGGTTGAAAGCTAAACACTGTAATGAGATGCTCTAGTGCAAAATTTGCAAAGCAGGGGAGAATAGCGTCAATTTTCCTTTAGCAAGGATGGCAGTTGACATGTAAGGATCCAGCAAACATTGGTTTTTAGCGATCAGACTCCCTGTTTCACTGCCAAGTCATCAACCTTGGCTGTTGGGGCAGCTGTGACATTGGTGGTAGTTTTGTGGCTTTCTGACCTCTGATTGTCAGCAGCAGCTCCCAATTTTTGGATTACACCTGCAGTGTTGTGACCCGAAAGCTCATTGGTGGCCCTCTAATCCTTTCAATAGTTTTGTTGGCATTTCATTTCCTGCATTAAATGCCTTCTTGTCTGGCATGTTAATATGAATCGAAGTAAGTGATTATTGTGCAGTGCAAGGAGCTGGGAGAGATGGAACATGAGGTTGGTGTGTTAAAAAGAAAATAAATTATATTGTGAGTTGTGTGCTTTTCTGCAGCTGGCATTTAGCTGCTGAGTTAATTTGACCCGTGAGAGGTGCTATGAGGGCTGTATTTTTAGGTGGCCCATTCTCACGACTCCATGGAGGGTAATCTAGGGGAAGGTGGTTCAGAAAGGAGAGAACGCCCAGGGAAGCATGTGGTCATCAAAGAGAAAATTCTGTTCAGGTTTAGGTCTCTGCGTTAAATTATTGTGTTTTTTTTTTTTTCATGAAAATGTTTTTAAGAAAATGCATTGTGCTAGTTTGTTTTCTAATAGTCTTCCATTTCAGAAAGAATCAGGGTTTCAGAAAAATGATTTTTCTTTTTCTTTGCTATCCAGAAGTATCTTCAGCCTCAGATAGTTCAGATTTTCAGGAAAAATATGTTAAAGCAAAAAAGAGCAGCTGATCTGTGTAGAAAGGGGATATTTTTGTTTTCCTTTGATATTTGCATCAATTTAAATCAAAATTTCTTTTTAGAGCATAAAATCTTATTTTCTTGTAAATTATTGTAGCACAGTGAGAAGAAGGGAGATAATAACGAAAGAATTGGGGGCCCTGGGGAGGGATGCATTTGGCGGTTAGAATCAGGATCGGCATGGCTGGTCCCAGGCAGGCAAAGCTCCTGCCGAGCTGTTGGAGGAAACTGTGAGGGCTGCTGCATTTGCTCACTCCAGTGTTTCACACAGTCCTCCCTTGGAAATGAGCCTCTCACTTCCTTTCCCTACCTCGCCCAAGAGAGGCTGAACAAATAACAGAACACCAGGACGCCAAATGTTAGCAAAAAAGTTTGAAAACTATGTTATGTCTGTGAAAAGGCAAACAAAAGCAAGGAAACATTTTTCTTTCAGAATCAGACTGTAATGTGATTCAGACTTCTGTAAAGAAAGAAGTAGGAACTGGTCTATGTTTGGGTAGGAGGCTAAGCTTGGGCTGCTCTAACAAAATACCAAAAGCTTATAAACAATAGAAAATTCTTTCTCATAGTTCTTGAGACTGGAAGTCCGAGATCAGGGTGTCAGCACGTTCCAGGTCTGGTGAGAGCCTTTCTTCCAGTTACACACTATTGACTTCTCAATGTGCCCTCACCTGGCAGAGAGCAGAGAGAAGAAGCAAGCTTTCTCCTGACCCTGGCAAAAACACTAATCCCATTCATGGTGCTTCACCCTCAGGACCTTATCTACTTTTAATTATCTCCCCAAGGCCCCACCTCCTAATACCTAGGGCATAGGATTTCAACATATGAATGTGGGGGGAGGGGGGGGGAGATAAACATTCACAATAGTAGGTCTCTTCTGCACCCTTGACAAAGATGGACATTGAATTAAGAATATTATCTCTTTTGTAGGCAAGACCTTTCTGGCCTGCTGTAGAGAAGCAGAATTCTTTGCCAATGGACATTTGTCTATAAATGGGCAATACCACATATAAACAAAAATGTCATGCATATTTATTTTTCAGATAACATCCTTTATTAAATAATCTATTATTTGTCAAATAAATATTTCCTTAAAGAATGATTCTTTAAAAATGGGTATTTATACTATGATATAAAAATCATTAATAATTTTTAAATTACTAACTCAAGCATAAAGGAATATTTAAGAATAATTACTGTATAGTGGAGTTCTCCTTCAGTTAATTTTCAGTCCTTTCCGAACAAGGCTGGGGACCTCCTTAGCCATATTACCCCTTTCTTTCCTCATCTAGGTTTCCTAGTCACTATTCATGAACCATGTCAGTCTCTGAACGAATGCTTATTTATTGGGTCTTTGAATATTAAGTTCAAAGTTTTTTAGTCTCATCCATAAAGTTGAAGAAGGCTTTGCAATTAATCCATGTTGCATTACTTGCCTTATTCTTGCTGACAACTGCACAAATCCATGTATTTTGGGGGACTAGAGGATTTCTGTCTCTTGAGAAATGTCAATTTCTTGGGGAATCGCTTTCTTTTTTACAGTGGAGCTAACTGGGTATGTGCTCTGTTACTCTTTTCTGTGACCTCTCAGATCTTGGAAATCCCAGTAACACTCTCTCATTATCTACAATGACGAAAGAAATTGTCATTGTAGCTCCTGGAAATTTGGAAAAAGAAAAACTTTTAGGATGAAATAACTTTCCTCCAATACATCTTGATCCCTTCACAATGCCAAAACTGTGGCTTTACAATTCACATACCAGGTTATCAATAAGTGCTGCATATAGCAATGTGGGAGGTTCTGTTAAACCATTTCATGGTTACTTTTGTGCTAGCTATAATCCTTTAGGCAGACAACTCACTATTCCCAAATGATTACAATTCTTTCCTTCCTGCTTGATCACACAGCTCCTCTGCCTGAAATGCCTTTCAACTTCATTTCTTACTTGTCATACTGATGTCCACCCTTTGAAGTCAAGTTAAAAGTGCTCTGTCTCCATAAGGACTTTTCTAGTAAGTCTAGATTTAAGTGATCCTGTTCTCTTTTGAAACCCAGATCCCTGAATTTTACGATGTTAATGATATTCTAAACCATCAATTTTGGTTACTTGCCTATTACCCTTTTATAAGTACAGGTGTCCCAAAATAATGTATACATGCACTTTGAGTAATTTTAAAGGCAGTGTTCATTAAAATACATTTTATTTTCAAAACAGAGATATCAGCTTTTAAAGTATGTATATATATATTTTTGGGACACCTATATATCTGATTTTGTCCCTCAAAGGTTTTTAAGTGGTTCTCTCTCTTATTAGAGGTAAACTGCTGAGAACAAGATTATTATATATGATCATGTTAGTTATAATAACAGATAAACCCTAAACTCATAATAGTTTAACACAATTGGGGTTTATTCTCACTCTATAGCACTTCAGTGTGTTCTCTGACCTGCAGTCTTCTGGATGGTGATGTAGCAACCAGGCTCATTCCATCTTGAGACACTGCCACCGTCAACTCAGTCATAAGCTATGTAAATGTGGAATCCCTATGTTGCACACCTGAAGCTAATATAACATTGTTTGCCAACTCTGCTTTAATAAAAATAAAACAAACCAAACAACAACACAAAACCAGCCATGTGGTTTCCAAGGAGGCCATGTGAGGACAAGAGAGCACCTGCCACCTGTGGTCCTGTCATCACAGATGATGGGTCTGTTGCCTCCAACCAGTGCTCCTTAACCAGGTTGGCCCAATAGAGTTCACATCTCTTCAGTTACATTCTGCAGTCACCTGGTCACAGCTAGATGCAAAGAAAGACCAGGAAATACAGCGTCTGACTAGATGACACTTCCCTAGGCAGTATGGGATGGAAACAGATCTTTGTTGACCAGGTAGCTCTGCTTCAGTGATACTGCCTGTCATAGGTCTCTACAGACCTCTTGTCCATATGAGGTGCTTTATATATATTTGTTAAAAAAAAAGAATCAGTGAATAAATACTGTGTGCCAAGTCTAGGGTGAAGGCAATTAGAAGGTGAGAGCATGTGCTTTATGGCTACTGGGTGTGTTCACAAACTTCATTGCTTCTAAGGAGAAATCATCTGTCTGGGACTTATCTATGCTCTTTAACCATGTCTTGATCCAAAGGTCACAGATTATTCTACAGAAGGAGTGATTAATACTTGTTAAAATATGTAGTCATCTTTTTAGAGTACATTTTATTATTTAACTTCTTTAAAAATCACTTATTTGATAAAAAAAATTAGAAGGTATGTTTCTGTTTTAGAAAATAATTGTTCCTGTTGTTGGATAAACACCCATTTGTTCTAAATGATTAAAGAAGGGTTCTGTTATCTTGGGAAAGGCTCCAATTTTTAAGAGGCAGGGAGAAAATCACATAATTTCTAAGGGAATGAAGTATTTTTCTTCCCCATAGGAAAGATTCATTGGTACCATTTTTGCTATTTTTTTCCCTAACAAGAGGCAATAGATAGGATATCTATTCAAAAGTGTGTAATGTTACAAAATGACAAGATGTCAAATGCATAGGCTAAGGGAAAGTATCTCTTAATGCAGCATATTTTTTTGGAAGCTTCTAGCATCCATTAAATTGTACAAGTGAACAAAATTGATAGTTGTTAAAAATAAATTAAAGCATCAGCCATGGTATGTTTAGAGTCTGCAAGTAAAACAACACACTTTAGACCTGAACTTGCACTTCATTTTATATGTGTGTTTACTCGGGAATTGTTATGCCTTATCACTTTTATTGTTCTTTTATCACAGCTGTGTGAAAAATTACAGTTGGAGTGGTGTTCATGTTTTTACTAAAATACATTTTATTTCATGCTATGAAGCAGATTGCTAACGTTTGCTACTTTTATTATTATGGCTGCATGACTCCCTCCACTCCAGTTAAGATAGTATCAGTATGTCTATGAAAAAAATCCTTTTTATTTATGTATTTGTTTTATTCTTTATGTGATTGCTTTAGCTAAGCAGAGGTGCATCTTAGAAGAACTCATGCTAAAAAATTGACAATAAAACCTAAGCACAATCACTGACTACAAATTCCACGCAACAAATATTGCATCTAAAATGAAGGTTAAGTTCAAAGAGGATTATTTCCACAGGATTTGATAAGAAGGCGCCTTTGAATTGTGACTTACCCATTCACTTTCTCGAAACTGAGTGTGATATTTTGGTATGTTAGATGTCAAGAAACCAGCTGAACTGTTAGAAAGTACTCTCTGGGTTGAAACTTGGGGTGCAGATCTTTACCTGGAAGCACATGTAAAACTTGATATGATGGGGCTTTGAGCTGTGGAATAAATATATTTTGAAATGGGAAACTGAGTTTTCTTTCTTACCACTGTTGTTTAAAAGGTGTAGTGTCTTGCTCAGCCTTTTGGCTCAGTGGATAGAACATTGGCCCGCAGACCGAAGGGTCCTGGGTTCGATTCTGGTCGAGGTCACATGCCTCAGTTGCAGGCTCCATCTGGCCCCAGATTGGGGCATGTGGGGGAGGCAACCAATCAATGTGTCTCTCTCAGATGGATGTTTCTCTCTCCCCCTCCTTTGCACTCTCTCTAAAAATCAATTGAAAAAATATCCAAGGTGAGGATTAACAACAACCAAAGGTGTAGTGCCTCATTTACCTTTGCTGGAGCAAGGGCCATCATCAGTGCTTGGGAGCATCATTTTGACACTCTTCCTACTTTTGGCCTAGAAAGTGCTGATGCTGTCTTACTTTTCTAAGTCACCCTGCTTACCACCCTGTTGGTGAAACAGCTGGGAAACGTAATCCAAGGAACAAACATTTTATAGTTTCAGATTTACCTGGTGAGAATTCATTCACCCCAAAAACATGCACAGGCGTGTACCAGGGAAAAGTAAAAATCTGTGCCCGAGGCTCTGGGCTAGGGAGCTTGCAAGGGGGAGAGTTACCAGGGAAAATGTCCTGGTGGCTTTGCAAGTATTTTACTTCCTGTCTTACTTTTCAACCATGTGCCCTGTTTTTGTTTTAGGCACAGGGATGAGGCTAAAAGGAGGGAGTGGGCCAGGCTAACCTGCCGCCCAGTTCTGCCTGGCTCCTAAGGAATAAGAACAGGAAAAAGCCAGGACTCCCATGTCTTCTGCCATCTGTGGTCCTGTCATCGCAGATGAGGGGTCTGTTGCCTCCAACCAGTGCTCCAGGTATTCCCCATCCATCGTTTTGATGCCTATATACTGCATGGTTTAATTCACACTTTATCCTACACATTTCTTAACAGTATAGGATACTGTATTGTTACCCTAACACAGTTATCAAATTCTAAACCAGAACTCCTGAAGATACCCTGGCAGCACCATCCCCAAAGCTAAGGAAGGCTGTGTAGAGACTGCCAAGTTCCCTGCCACATCTACGTCGCATTTATTCAGTTATCAAACGTGGACCCCAAGACAAATAGGACTGGTCAGGGAGAATGCATACCACACGTAAGGAATTTTGAGAATCGGTGGTTATTTATAACTATTGTGGTTTGAAGTCTAAAACAGTAAACATTTCAGAGCATGAGGATAGTCTGTTAACTATGATCAAACAGAAGAGTCAGGCCGGGACACTTGCAACACAGATTCAGTTGGTTTCTAAGGCAAGAGGAAGTAAGACACTCAGGAAATCATTGTAGCAAATATAGGGAGGTCATCAGAGAGGCATGAAATGCCTTAATTTACATAGGAGGAAGGGGAAAAATTCCGGTTGCACTTCCAGCCCAACTCCCTGAGACTCCCCTGCAGCTACACAGAAAACACATTGAATCTGAAATTTACTCTGCAGATTTGGGAGGGAAATTATGTCCTCTGCCCTGAGGCTGCAAGCTGAACATTACAAATAGATGCATCTGGGCTGTGCAGGAAGAAGATACACTCAACGCTGCCCAAGGAGGCAGAGAGAAGCCCATCTGTGTATAAAAGCCAGACTTGGGCTGCTTTTGCTTTTGTGGTAAAAATCCATTCTGTTCAAATCCCAGCTAATGAAAATGTGCATCTGTAAATAAAAAATAAATCAAGGGAATGTATTAATCCTGCAGCTGCTGCCCACTTAACTTTACTTATAAAAAATAACTCAATTTTCTGGTCTGAATGGTCTTGCTATTTAGCAATGTGATGGCAATTTGATGGGGACAAAATAAGTATTGAAATCTATTTATGTATAACAACCTTGGCAATAAAAGCAGCTATACAGAAACTGTACAGTCATTTGCTTTTATAATTGTGTGGCTACTTGAGGTTCACAGGCTGACCCTAGAAATCTCTTACCTGGCTGTTTAAATTGCTCTTCAATTTGCCCATGCTATTAATTAAATTGTTTCTCTAACCTAGGACTGGCACTGTTTATTGGTCAGCTGGGCAACCTTCCAAAATTGGAGACTAGAAATGGCCCCTGACCAAACATTTCCTACCACTTGCATGAAAATGTTGTTCTTTTCAATTGTTAGACTATTATTTTATCAAGGATAATACATTAGTTAGAATTATATAAAAATTAATTCATCTCAT
Organism: Myotis yumanensis; assembly: GCF_028538775.1. Classification (NCBI taxonomy): domain Eukaryota; kingdom Metazoa; phylum Chordata; class Mammalia; order Chiroptera; family Vespertilionidae; genus Myotis; species Myotis yumanensis. The sequence goes on along the minus strand of NW_027223760.1, from coordinate 45,207,241 downwards.
CTATCACAACCCATTATAACTGGAAAAGAGGCAAAACCTCAAATAAAAAGGAAATAAGAATATTTCAGTTCTGCCCTGACCTGTTTGGCTCAGTGGATAGAGTCGGCCTGTGGACTAAAGGGTCCCAGGTTCAGTTCTGGTCAAGGGCATGTACGTTGGTTGCGGGCACATCCCCAGTAGGGGGTATGCAGGAGGCAGCTGATCGGTGTTTCTCTCTCATCAATGATTCTACCTCTCTATCCCTCTCCCTTCCTCTCTGTAAAAAATCAATAAAATATATTTAAAAAAAGAGAATATTTCAGTTCTGATGAAGAAAGAGAAAGTTTTGGAATGGCACTATATTGAAAAAAATTAGCTCTCTGAGACGGTTGAAAATTCTTACAGATCCTGGCTTATATTCAATTTTTGCTAGTGTTACCATGGAATGAGGTCAGGGATAGGTGCAGTTATTAAGAATAATTTTATCCTAAGAGAGAAGAATTTCACAGGTAGGATTCTGTTTAGAGCACAGTAAAAGTGACATTGAGCCAATAGCCTAAAAGATAAAAACTCTCCCAAATAAAAAACAGAATGTCTGATATAGAACTAAAGAGACTGCAGCTTCAAATACCAACGGAAGTCAATGAAATTGTAATTGAGCTTCTCTCTTTTGGATTTTAACAATTTATTTATTACCTTGTATGTAAATAACTAGAGGCCCAGTGCACGAAAATTTGTGCACTGGGTGGGGGGCATCCCTCAGCCCAGCCTGCACCCTCTTACAGCCCAGGAGCCCTTGGGGGATGTCTAACTGACGGCTTAGGTGAGCGGGCCTAAGCCGCAGTCAGACATACTTAGCACTTCCGTGGAGGCGTGAGAGGCTCCCGCTACCTCCGCTGCACTCGCTAGCCATCAGCACTGACCACCAGAGGGCAGCTCCGGTCCCCCCCCCTGCCCCCCCCCCCCCCATTGCCCCACTGCTGCTGGTGGCTTCCCTCTGTGGAAGACAACTGGCGAGGAGATTGGGGGATGGCGCTGGCTGGTGAGTGGCTGGCCCCACCCGCAGATCACCCCTCTGTCACGGCTGGTTGCCGCTGCCCCCCCCCCCCCCACTGCCATCCCTTCCCTCTGCCCACTGGCACCTGCCTTGGCTGGCCTGGCACTGCCCACTCACCAGCCCTGTCCCCCACTGACCGGTTGTTCCATTGTTTGGTCGATTTGCATATTAGGATTTTATTATATAGGATGCTAGACTCTCTTAATAGACTCCACCTTTTAACTCCCAGAAACAAGGATAATACATTAGTTAGAATTTAAATGCTGACCATACTTTCTAATTTTTTAAGCTGTATACTTATTTATCTTTTGTGCTGCTCATCCACATTTGGTTGTCATTGATACAAGCCAAAATGCATCAAGGAGAAAGACTCTAAAGCTCAATAAACAATTTATGCCATAGAAACAATGTTTTAATTTCCTTGTGTTTTTTTTAAATCTTCAGAATAATCAGCAAAACAATTTACTGAAAAGGCTCTTATAATTGGCAGTCCTCATGGTTTGCAATCTTCATGGCTTGAAGAGTTTGTTCTGGTGAAATTTTGTAGTGGTTCTAGAAAAGTCAAGGGTTTCTCTAAGCATCTCTTCTAATCCTTTTACTTAAAATTTCTGATTCCCCTGGAGATTTTTTATAAAGAAAGTACATTCATTTTCGTGTGCAAAATTGCTGCCTTGTTCCCTGGTATCTCATTCTTCATGGTGGCCACAGCTGAAATAATTTTTCTTTTCTGTTAAGCCTGATTGTGCCCACCATGCCCATTGCTTCCTGAAACAATGCAATTGATGGGAGTATTTTGCATTCACCTGACTGTTCCTACCATCTCTACCAATCCATTTTCATCTTTATGTCTTTTCGTGAGAGGCAAGCAGAGGAAATCAGCTTGCATGATTCCAGTTTGAAAATCAGCTGATTGTTCTCAGTTTGAAGGGTGGTGACTAGACAACAGGAGGCAGCTGGATGAAGTTCAGGGTTTGCTGGGTGCTGGTGGATTTTAAAATATGTTTAGTAGTTTCTGATGCTGTTCTCCTAGATTTTATTTGATAATGGTAATTAAATTTTAGAGAGGTACTTTGGATAATTTGTTTTATTATTTTTTTCTCATAAAAAAGTCTGTATAAAATGGACTTGTGACTAGTTGTGTTATTTTCTTTTCAAATGCGAAAATAGCTTCATGTAGACGTACTTTCCCCCACCATGCTACACTGCTAAAGTTGATGGGCATTTGTAATTGACTTATGTATTGAGCACAGAAATTGTGCTGGGATCTTTTTGCATAAGCAGCATGATCCCTGTTTATCATGGAAATGCTTATCTTTTCTACTAATTAGAAGGCTCATTCTACACCCAGTTTTATACCATGTGCACTGAGATTCTTCAAATCATACATAGGATTATATTTAAATTCCTTGGAAAACAGCCTGGGGCAAAGCTTGGGTGCTAATGTTTTATTGGTTATCCAATCCCAGGGCAGTGAGAGTGACAGAAAAGGGACTTAGGCAAAGAAGGAAGAAAACAAATATAAGGTCATGCATTACTGATCGATCTTTTGTCTCACAAATGTGGTGTTCCAGCCATACAAGGTCTCTTCTCAGGATGTTCAGAACCACCTTGCTCCTAAATGGCCCCCAAAGGGGGGAGTGCAAAGTGAATTTCTCTATTGGCTTCCTCCCATCTCGTTTCTCACTGGTCAGAGTAAACACGATGGGAGTTGACACCCCCAGATTTTTAGGTTCTATCACTAGGTTGTGCAACAAGGGAGTCCAGATCCCCTGGATACTTTAGCTGGATACTTCGCCTGAGTCAGGAAGTGGTGGGAAGAGACTGAGGTTATAGGTTTTGAACCACTCAGTGTTCTGGGTCTTAGAATTGGCCTATGAGGTGGTGACTAGTGGAACCGGCCAAAGGCCCAGAAGGACAGGTGAGATGAGGAGAATGGGAGGCCATACATTTGATGTATCGAATACGAGTATATTCCATCCTTACTAGCTGTTCATTGCTATGTACCCTTGACAAAAAAGTTATTGTCCCTTTGATTCATGCTTACTTGGTATATTCATTTCCCCCAGAGTTTTTCTTATTTATTTAAAAAATTATTTTGTGTTTTTATTTTTCTAGGGTGGGTAACATGTCCTTTTCTCCTTTTGGTCTTTTAGAAGCCAAGAGTGTACTGTATCACAGCATGAAGAAAGGCCACTGCTTGCTTTAGACCAGTGATGGCGAACCTATGACACGCGTGTCAGAGGTGACACGCGAACTCATTTTTTTGGTTGATTTTTCTTTGTTAAATGGCGTTTAAATATATAAAATAAATATCAAAAATATAAGTCTTTGTTTTACTATGGTTGCAAATATAAAAAAATGTCTATATGTGACACGGCACCAGAGTTAAGTTAGGGTTTTTCAAAATGCTGACATGCCGAGCTCAAAAGGTTCGCCATCACTGCTTTAGACAGTCCCAAGTTGAAAGATACTATTCAATAATGCATAATGCAATGTTTCAAAAAGTCAATGATGATATAGTTGATTCTATTACATTGATTTGTAATCTGACAGCAAGCATAAATGTTAACAATTTGATCATCACAATTACTAAAAGTGCTCTGATATCTATAACCAGGAGTGGGGAACATCTGGCCCGCGGGCTGGATTAGGCCTGGGAAATCATTGGATTTGGCCCTGTCAAGGCATTAGAAATGAGTTAATTAAATGTTTGACCAAATATAGCAGGCTAATGCTTAAGTTGATAATTTTTTATGGCCCTTAAATGATGTTATAAATATTCAAATGGCCTTGGCAGAAAAAATGTTCCCACCCCTGCTCTATACAAAAGAGCTAGAAAAATTGTGAGCCACCATGTGGGGATGATAGTAGTTGGTAATATGCCCAGATCCAAGTTCATGTGAGGGGAGATGTGAGATGATTTGCTTTTGGAACATACTGATTGTATCAAACACAGGGGTCAGATTTGACCATGGAGTGGCTTTGAGATCTTAGCTAAAATTCCTAACTGACGTCTTCTGGGTCCAAAGTCCAATTCAGTTTATGACTCTGAGCAATATTGATCCTCTCTAAACATTTGTCTTCCTCATCTGTAAAATGGTAATAATATTAGCATTTCTCTGTGCTCCATAAAAGCTGCAGCATTTTATTGTTATTGCTATTATATAGAGAAAATAAATATCATGACTTGGGTACATAAAAATGTTTTAGTGTGACCTTCCAGTATTTGAAACATAAGACTTTTTCCTATGAAACTCTGAGTCTAAAGGGTCCACAGTGCCCTTTTCCTACTAAGAATTGCAGTTTTTGGAGGAACCAAGATGGCGGCACACGCAAATACCTGTACTTGCTGCTTCCCACACCACATAAAAATTACAACTAAAATACAGAACAACTATCATCCAGAACTACAGGAAAGCTGGCTGGGTGGAAGTACTACAACTAGAGAGGTAAAGAAGAAAGTGCATTGAGACTGGTAGGAGGTGCAGAGGTGGGGAAGGGGCTGGTCCGGCACCCGGGTGCGCGGCTTTTTTAATTGGGAGGGAGATCACCTCTGTGGAGGCTGTCTGCAGGAGTGAGGGGTTCCCGCTCCACACCAGACCCCCTGCCCAGGGTTCCAGAGCTGAGGAAAGAAGTCCCTATGGGCTGTAAGAACTACGGACTGTAAAAACCAGTGCAGATTGGGGCTGAGTGACACACAGGCTGCTGGAGACCCAACTGCTCCTCTTAAAAGGCCAGGACTGTGAACTGAATTTACAAGGTCCCACTTCCTCTGAGCTCCAGTGCTGGGCAAGGCTCTGGGGGACCCTGACATATATGGGGAGAAACTGGACTGTCTGGCATTGGGGCAGGAACTTGAGGGCAGCTTTCTTCCAGAAGGAAGTGCTCGCAGTGGTCATTGTTCCCATGCTGGGACCTCCCTGGTGCAGGGCTGACTGGCAGTCATTTCTATTTGCTCTGCCCTAGTGATTCCCTGAGACCCCATCCCACCCAATTTACAACCCCACCCAAGCTGTGTACAGCGGCTTTTGCATATGAATGGCCTGTTCTTTCTCAGCCTAAAACCTGTCAAACAAGCTGCAGCTGGGTCAGGGAGCCCCAAAGCTATCAATAAAAGGCCCAAGGCTGGTACCAGCACCAGCCTGCCTTGCTTCACAGCGGGGCCTCATCTGGGCACTTCCAAACCCAATACCAAGAAGAGGAATCTGCAGATTTCTCTGAAGCTCCTGCTGAGTGGCCCCAGGCAGTGGCTGACTTGCACATCCCTGGAGACCCAAGAGCCAGTGTACCCAGTGGTCAGTGTGAGGCAATACCAGATTACAACTCTTCACATCCATAAGTGACACACTCAAGGGGCAGACTCAGTGAGCACCAAAGCCCCATTGAAGCAAGTTCTGCTCCATAAGGGGTGTCTTCTGCATAGCAGCTCTCCCACTGTAGTCGCAGCTCGTCCCCATAGCCAATTGCCTGGAGGTCAATTCCTCCCAGTGACACCAACAGCAATCAAGGCTCAACTACAAGACTGTGCACACAGCCCACAAAGGGGTGCACCAAGAGTGTCTACCTCAGGTGATTGGGGAGGCTGAGCCTCTGGGCCCTATAGGACACCTACCACACAAGGCCACTCTATCAACTCAAGGAGACTTAGCAGCTACCCAATACATAGAAACAAACACAGGGAAGCCACCAAAATGTGGAGACACCTTTTTTTCATCCAGTCCCCTCTCTGCCCCATTCCCTCTCATAGGTGTCAGTCTGTTCCATGTATCCATGCCTCTGTTTCTATTTTGTTTGGGGTTTTTTTGAGTTGGAGAATTTTCTGTCTATCCTTCCATGCTTCAAGGACAGAAAAATATTAACTACAATTTTCTTCCAGTTTTTTAAAAGTTTACTTTGAACATTAATGTTTAAATATAGCTGGAGCTGACTTTTATGTTTGGGTTGAGGTGAAGAACTCTTTTTATTTATTTATTTTTATGTGGAAAACCAGGTGTGTGTGTGTGTGTGTGTGTGTGTGTGTGTGTCTGTGTGTGTGTGTGTTTAACTCCTTTTTCTTATATAATTCTGTGCCATCTATCAAAATTTCATATATAGTCTGGGCTTATTTCTGGGCTCTGTACTTTTCCATTGGTCAGTTTTTCTTTCCTTATGCTAATATCATGTTGCCTTTTTAGTACGGCATTCTAATGAGTCTATATATATGATGGGACACATCTCCTTTTTTTTCTTCTTTTGAAGTGCTATTCTTGGCTCTTTCTTCTTCAATAGAAATTTTAGACCCAATTTTTCTAATTCTATAAAAAGTATCACTGGCATTTTGATTGGAGATACATTAAATTTATAAGTCATGGGGAGAACTGACATTTTTATGCTATGAAGACTTCCTATTCATAAGCATGGGGATAGATCTCCATTTATTTAGGTCTGCTTCAATGTTTTTATTAACGTTTTGTACATATCATTTGTAATGTATGTTGTAGTTTTTTGGTTTTATTTTAAACACTGTCTTAAAAAGATTTCCCAATTCTCTGCTATAATGCTGGGTATGTGATGTTATATTTTCATCAGGGTATCACACAGAGATTATACATATCCATCTGCCCCTTATAGGTGGTGATAATTTTCTTTTCTTTTTCAAATGTTTTTATTGATTTTAGCAAGAGGAAGGGAGAAGAGGGAGGGTTAGAAACATCAATGATGAGAGAGAATCATTGATTGGCTGCCTCCTGCACTCATCCTACCAGGGATCGAGCCTGCAACTGGGCATGTGCCCTGACCAGGAATCAAACCTGGTTCATAGGTCGACGCTCAACCACTGAGCACAATGGCCGGATGGTAGTGATAATTTTAGTTACTTGATTTATTTACACTATAATTACACCTTTCTTCTACTCCTTGCGACTAATACATAACCTGTGAGGAGACATGAAGACCATGCAAATAGCCTCCTCCTCAAGTGTTCAGGATGAGAGCAAGTCTCAGATTCATCTTACCCTGTTAAGGGATTAATTATATTAGGGGCCTGTGGGTAACTTTGTCTTTTCCTGGTCTGCTACCCTGGCCCCATTTACTCAGCAGCTCAGGTACCCACTCCCCACTTCTGGCCGTTGCCTGGTATTTCCACCAGGGCCTTGGGCAGTGCTGCTTAGGCTCTAGGCTCCTAACTATCCCATTTCCACCATTTGCTGTTGAAGGCTCAGGTCTGGATGGTCTGCCAGTTTGTTTATGTGTTGGGGGGGGAGGGTACCTTGAAAGTTTTTCTACTGCCTGTAAGGCCAGAGTGCCACAGGCATGAGGTCTGGTGGTAGCAGAACAGGAAGGTCTCTCAGAGCTTCTAGTTAGTCTTGACCTTGGAAGCCAACGACCTCTGGGAATATTAGAGTATAATTTGTCATTTCATGAAAATATTTTCTCAATATTAAATTAACTCATTCCTATCTGATATCATATTTGAAGCACTAAGCATTAAAAAAATAAAAACCCGCACAAAATTAGATGATTTACTTTTTCAGTTGAATGATATAATGAGTTAGAGAAACCAAGATGTTTCTGAAACATTAGAATGCTTCAAAGTTGAGTTCAGAAAGGATATTTCTTAAAACCTCTGACAGGCAGAACACTGGGTAGTTAAATGATCTCTACCTCTAACCCTGAATGATAATATCTAGATCCTTTAAAATAGTTTTGAAACACACAGATATCATAACTTGAAAGAGGATATACAGTGAATTGCTACTTGTTTCACAATTTTTCTTTACTTTTATGAAAATTTCTTTTCCTTTCATGTGCTTGATGAATAAAAGGAGAAACAGTTTTAGAGGATTTTAAGTTATTGTACACATTAAGATAAATGCTAGAATTTTTCTCCTTTCTTTTATTAAGGAGACAGCTGTAGTTCAATTTCTTTCACTTATTTTGTAATAGCACTGTCTGATTTGAAAGATTTCAGGCTGAAAATCTAGAGGTAGTGAACAGAAAATACCATTGAGATTATTTGAATTGCTGGAGGCTGGCATCCTATAATGCTTAGAAACACATCACCCAAGTGAATGTCAATGTATCTGCAGATTTTTTCATTATTAAAAGAATTGATTAGTTACATAACTTTAATAATTCACTAATTTTGAAGGGCTTTTTGGTTCTTGAAACTCTCAAGAACCCCAGTTGAATAAAAAACCCCAACTGAACAGTAAGAACTTTTGTACTGTAAAAACTATTTTGAAATAGGACATGTGAGTTCATATTTGCTTTATCTGGAGACAGAAATACAAGTCCTAGGGCCATGGCAGCTATTCCCCCTCCAACCTCCACCACCACCCCCCAAATCTGGATTTACTTTAACCATGTTGTCAGAACACTTTTTGCAATTGTATTATTATTATTTTTTTATCTTGGGGAACTGAATTAGTTTCTAGGGTTGCCATAGCTAATCACTACCAACTTGGTGGCTTACAACAATAGCAGTGTGTTCACTCAGTTCTGAAGACCAGAGTCTAAAAGCCAAGGAGTGAGTGGGCAGGGCTGTGCTCCCTCTGCGCACTCTGGGGAAGGACCCGTTCCTCGCCTCTTCCAGCTCCAGAGTCTGACATTGCTTGGCGTTCCTGGCCCTGTGCCTGCACCAGTCCACTCACTGGCTCCAGGACCGTGTTCCCCCCTCCTCTTTGTGTGGCTTCTTCTCTGTGTGTCTGAGTTAGACCCCGCTGCCTTTTTCTTATAAGGGTACATATGATGGCATCCAGGGCCCACCAGGATAACTGGGAATAAGTCTCCTCTCTACTCCAGCCTCTAGTCTCCCTCCAGTACCCATTCCTGGAGTATCTAAGAGACCCAGCGGAAAGATGGTTTGCAGAGTCCCAGCCCCAGCACCCCAAAGCTGAGTGTGAGGGGGTAGGTTTGGAGCTGAGAGTCCGTAGCTTAATAACCATCTCAAACTTGGTCACATGATATACAAGTGAAAACAAATGAGATCATCCATGACGTTTTAACCGTAAAGCATGGAGTCTCGTTGTCTTTCCTAAGTCTTGTTTTCTTTCGGAGTGAGTGATTGAGAGGCAGACCGCTCAGTAAGGGATCTGCTTGTTTACTGAGAGGAGAGAGCACCGTCATGCTAACTATTCATGATTCAGTTGCTGGGTTTTTGAGAGAGAGGAGCGACATTTCCAGAATGGAGGTGTCAGCTTTCTGGGGCCTTCGGGGCCTGTTGGCGGGGTGAGGGTGGGTGCAGGGAGGCTCTGACGTTGTCCAGATGTGGTAGTGACTGCACTGAGAGAAGATGCTTCGGCACAGAACGAACAGCAGCGATGCTCACTCTTGAGAATCATTTAGAACTGCTTCCAAGTGCCCCACTTAGTCATAAAAGTGGATGCAATTTGAGAAAATTATGCCCCTGGCCAGCTATTTTACTGAAGTGGGCAGTTTGACATTTTCCAGTGATGTTTCATCTTGAATGGAGACTGCTTTTAGTAAAAAAGGTTTGCAGGTCTCAGGATAGATGCTTTTTGCCCTCCCACACTGCCCCTCACCTCTGCACAGAGGGCCAGCATGCCGTACCTCCTCCCATGTAGCCCCAGAACACGCCTTTTGTGTCAATTGGGCATCTTGCCCTGGACCATTTGCCTCTTGCCCCAAGTACATATAGTTAGGAAGGCGCAGGGCTGTGGCACCACTGAGGTTTTCTAGCGTCTCTCCACAGGGGTGGAGGACTGGTGTGAAACCTCTGGCTCTTTGGGCATCTTCCACGGTACCTGGGTGGTCGGGATTCTCAATGCCTGCTGGGGTGTCCTGGGAGCTATGGCTCTATGAGTATATATGTTAGCTAGTCTCAGCATCATTTTCTCCGAAGGTACTCTCTGTCGCCATGCTAATCAGGGCTCACCTGAGAATTCATGCTTTCTACCATGATTTTATCTCTCTCTCCTTTGATGTTCATTTACCCCACTGTGTCTAAAAAACATAAGCTTATTAGAAATGTCAATTTTCCAGAAAATTTGTACCCACGTCCACGATGTGAATGCCAACGCCAAGTTGTTTAGGCTTTGCCACTCTTCTCGACTTCTAACACAGACACCCCCTTTACTGTGTCCCACCTGATAGTCTTACCCCTGAATTCTCAGGAAAGGAAGGGAGTGGTATGGAAGGAAAAGAAAAGGAAGAAGAATAGAAGCAGGAACACTGAATTAGAAAGAATTTTAATATGTGTTTGCTGAGGTTGTTTTTTGGTTTTCTCCTTTCAAAGAGTTTTAACGATTGGGCTAGAGGTGGGAGTGGAGAGGCCGAGCAGAAAGATGGAAAAGAAAAAGGAAAAGAGGCAACAATGATCTCCACTCTAGCAAGCAGGGAAAAGAGTAAAAAAGGGCTCAATGCCAAACCTTCATCAGCGGTGGACCATCCAATGACACATTCATCTACGGGCAAGAACCTCTGAGCAGAGGGTGGAGGACTCAGGTCTCAAACAGGTGCTCAATGCTGCCAGCACTCCCTCCACACTCCCCTTGAGTATTTACTCTCGGCCTCTTTCTGTCTCATTCTGTGCTGACACAGTTGTCCCTGGTACTTCAATAAGAGAAATGGAGTAATCAGATTAGAACATTTTTGTACTCAACATCTCCAGCTCTATCTACTCAGCACCTGTGTTATTAGTACCAGTTTTGTTTTTGTTTGTTTTTGCTTTGCTATTTTCTGAAGTGTCCACACTCTCACCAAAGTCAAATACACCATCTTCTTTGGGTCCTGGATGATCCCACTTCTTTTTGTCTTTTCAAACCTTTGCTTCTACAGTTCTTCCTCTTTTATTTGGTCAATTCCCTTCACGCTACAGGTTCATTTCTATCAGCACCCTACCTTAAAAACGGCACAAAACACCCCACTAAGTGCCTCATACAGGCATTCTTAGATTCTGCGTAAGGTCTACGGCGAGGTCAGCCCTGGGATAACACTGTGTCTTCTGCACTTCTCATCCATGGTGTCTTGATACAGTGTATTTTGACAAGGTGTGTTGCAGATAATGTTACTATTAATTGTTGATGTATTAAAATTTGTAGTTGATTTACTTATACAATTAGAGTACAGTTAGTGGCCCTATCAATATCACTCATTCACTAGCATTATTATTATTATTACTACTACTATTATTAAATTGTAGTATATTATTGTTCATTCTCTCTGGTGGGAGACAAGGAGATGAAGTGCAAGTTTTCTCACTAAGAATAGGGTGTGTGTCCTGTGTGAAAGTAATTGTTATGACTGAAGAAAAGTTTTCTAATTGTTTCTACTAGTTTCCCCTATTTCCTATTTTATCTAGAAATTTATTCTCTCAACAAGCGGGTAGTTTCAGAATTTTATTTTCTTCTTTACAGACATACCAAGAAGACTAGTTTGTGTAAAAAAGTGATGTCACGAGATGAATATTTCAAAAAAGTATTTTTGGGGAATAGCATACTTTGCTTACTTAAAACAGTATAGTGACTGAGAAGGATTTCGCGCCAAAACTGTGGACCCTAAACTAGAAAAGAGTAGCTGGGACTTAAACTAATTAAACTGCCATTGTTTCTTACTCAGCTACAAATCATAGTAATTATAAAGCAAACAAACTAAGAGACAAAAATAAACCACAAACCAGCTTTAAGTTTTCTAAAACAGCTACAGTGAACTATCAAAATATTGTATAAACCGAACCAGGATTTCACTCAATATGAGACCCAGGTTGAAACTAGTGGTTTAACAGTGACTCATGATGTTTGAAGTGCAAGACAAGCACAGGTCAAGCTAAAGTCCTGGATGGCACTGCTTGTTGGCAGACCCGGTGAGAACCAAGGAGAAGATAGTGCGGGCACTTGTTACCTGCTCAATATATGCCTGTTAACTGGTTCAAAAGTTCATTCTGTTGTAGTTGGATAAAGTGATGATCACTTCAGCTTCACCCCTCAGCTCTAAATTGTAGGTGGAATTCACCAGGTAAGAATTAGGGGAGCCTTTGTTGACCCCTTTGTTATTATTTCCTACTCAGCTTTAACTTCTCTTCCTTCTGAGCTGCCTCCATATCCCTGAGGTGAAGACGGGGACATGTAATACTCCTCACTGTGCAGCATTATTATAAATAATAGGATTTACAGCTTCAAATATATTTTTATTGATTTCTGAGAGGAAGGGAGAAGGAGAGAGAGAAACATCAATGATGAGAGAGAATCATCGATCGGCTACTTCCTGCATGCCCCCCACTGGGGATCAAGCCGACAGCCCGGGTATGTGCCCCTGACCGGAATCGAACATGCGGCCCTTTAGTCCACAGGCCAATATCCACTGAGCCAAACCAGCCAGGGCAGGATTTACAGCTTTAAATTTGAGCTTTGGTTTATGGATGAAGAAAGAATTGAGAGGTGTCAGTGCCAGAGTTTGAATGGGTCTTAATTGTTCTTATGTTCAGCGGCTGAGTGTTTGGAGCAAATAAGCTTTTTAGAGATTCCTCATCTCATTCTGGTTAAATGATCTGCTGTGAAGTGCTTCCAGGCTTCACTGATGTGCTGGGAATAATTTTTTTTTCTGAAGGAGAAGACTGAAATTAAATGTTGATCAAATGGGATTTGGTTCCCTCTTCTTGTTTTTAATTATTCTGAGGTCACCAAGTACAGAGGTGTCTTGCCTTCTACTGGCAAGACTTTTCATGACAATTACGCACGAATTTTATTCACAACAATTAATTTCCAGCTTCAGTTAAGGTAGACGGTATTTGCTAATGCACGTGGCCACAGTCTCTGAAGGAAGATACTTTCTCAAAGTGCTAAAGCTCTAAGCAGTAACAAAGTATAGAAAGAAGAGCAAAATCACCCCACTGATCAATATCCTTGATTTGTTCTTCACCAAATAAATGACCTGTTCTATGAGGGCTAAATCAGTAGGTTGGGAATTACCCTGAGGTGTCCTACTGAAATCAGACATGTACCTGGGCTACACTGACTCCTGGTCAGGTCATGAAACACACAGACTAAGTGTTACTTTGACCAGGAGTTTGGGGGGTGGTTTTTATCATCTTGTCAACATTGTTTGTTAATTACAGTGAGACTGATGATTTGCACTTGGTCTCAGTGAGATCAGGGAGGGCTCCCTGGTTGAGGCTGATTATGTGGTAGGATTATGCCTCCATAACCAGCAAAATTAAAGAGCAAACAAGCAACTCAGCTAAGACTCCATTTTAGGCTTTCTGGTTCCACTGTGTGCCGTGCACATACGGAGGTTCCTGACCCAAGAGAGAAAGTGCACCTTACAGAAGGATGGCGAAGGAGCCCATATCCCGCCTCCCCTGAGTGCTTGCTGCGAGGCAGCTTTTGGCTGGGAAGCATATCCTTACTTAAGGTTGTTGCTGTTTTGTATTCTTAAAAAAAATTCCTGGCATAGTAACTTTATTTTAAAAATAAGGCAATTTTGTAGACATTTAGACTTGATTTTTTTGAACTTCTGTCTCCATTTTTTTAAAAAATAAAGGCTATTTTTTTAAAGAGCAGTTTTAGATTCACAGCAAAATTGAAGGGAAGGTAAAGAGATTTCCCAAATATTCCACTGCCCACACATGCAGTAGCCTCCCCATGATCAACATGGCCCACTAGAGTGGCAGATTTGTTACAAGTGATGGACCTGTATTGACACACCACAATGACAGTGTCTGTGGTTTACCATACAGTTCATTCTTGGTGTTGTACACTCCGAAAGTATAATGTGCATGTGTCTACCAGTATAGTATCTTACAGAGTGTTGTCACCACTCTAAATATCCTCTGTGCTCCGCCCGCCTAGTCATACTTCCTATTGGCTCCAAGCTCTGGCAACCTCTGATGGCTTTGTCTCCATCATTTTGTTTTTTCCAAATGTCATACAGATGAAATCATACAGGCCTTTTCAGATTGGCTTCTTTTACTTGGTAATATGCATCTAAGTTTCCTCTGTGTCTTTTCATGGCTTGATAGCTAATTTCTTTTTAGCTCTGGATAATATTCCATTGTCTGAATTTATTACATTATCCATTATCCATTCACCTATTAGAAGGCATTCTGGTTGCTTCCAAGCTTTGGCAATTATGAACAAAGCTGCGATAAACAATCCACGTGAAGTTTTTGTGTGGACATCAGTTTTTAACTCCTTTATGTAAATACCAAGGGACATGAGAGCTAGATTGTACAGTAAGAATATGTTTAGTTTTGTAAGAAATTGCCAAACTGTCTTCCAACGTGGTTATACCATTTGCATTCGCATCCACAATGAAAGAGAATTCCCGCTGCTCCCATCTTTGACAGCATTCCGTGTTGTCAGTGTTCCAGATTTGGCCATTCTATTAGGTGTGTAGTGGCATCTAATTATTGTTTTAATTTGCATTTCCCTGATGACATATGATGTGGAGCCTATATTGTATCCTTTTCCATAATTTTTTTTTTTTAAGCATCCTGGATGCTTCTTCAGCACTTAGATCCTGTTTAATGGCCACCACTAGAGCCCTGCTCTTGGCAGTGTGTTTTGTTTCCTTGCAGAACACATTATTTGTATCTTTAACATTTTTAGAAATTAAGCCATCGATAATTTTGACACTGTTTTTAAAAATAATTATGCGAGTATATATATTATTTTTAGTTTTAAACTAAATTAAAGGGAGCAATAAAAATGCCAATATCCTTGGGGTAAATTAAAAAAAAAATCTTACAACTCTTTGTAAAATTTATATTATTTTACAAGAGTTTCAAATTGCAACAAAGTTAAGTATCATTTGTGATAATTTCCTGGGTGCCTCTAATGAAAAAGTTAGAGATGTGTGTTGAATTTATGACCACCCAAGTGACAGGAATAGTTAGGGCATTTTGACTCTGCTTTATATTATTCACTGCATGTCATGTTTTTCCTCCCATTTTCCTTCATGTTTAAAATTCTCACAGAATTTTCTTTCAGAAGTATGTATTCTCCTGAAATCCAGTCTTCAAGATTATATTTGACTTGATCTACCACTCAGGGCTTTGCTTAGGCGAGGCCCTGTGCAGTAGCCCATTTGTTCTGTTTTTAGCATACTGCATATATGTGTGTGTGGTTAGCTGCATTTCATGACACCCCATTAGATTAAACATCTTTGCATGGTTGTTCTTTCGTTGTTAAGAGC
The DNA here is from genome assembly GCF_028538775.1 of Myotis yumanensis. NCBI lineage: Eukaryota > Metazoa > Chordata > Mammalia > Chiroptera > Vespertilionidae > Myotis > Myotis yumanensis. The sequence continues at coordinate 45,192,075 of NW_027223760.1, read as the reverse complement.
CAGGGGCATTTGTCTCTTGGCAATGGGTGCTGAGAGTAGGGTACGGCCATCCTAGCCCAGAAGGAATGTGTAGTATTTGAATGGTATGATGGACCAATGATGGGCCAGGAAACTGAAATTCATCTTTCATGGGGCAAACATAGACAAGTTTCAGCCTCCATTACTGTGTGGTATAGAGGTGTAATAGAACCTCATCTAGTTAGAGTCTTCTCACTCTTCCAATGCAATCAAATCTCACAGTAACAGCAAATCTGCTTCCTAATATTTGCAAAAGTCCCTTGCACACTGTTGTTACTTTGGATTTAACAAACAAGAAATTTCTTAATGAATAGTTTTTCTGAATCTAATTCATGGAAAGTAGAGGAGTAGGAAGGGTGTGTGTGTGTGTGTGTGTGTGTGTGTGTGTGTGTTCACCCCGTATACTGTGTAATCTGGCTCACACATTTGATGTTGTTTATGAAAGCAGGCCCACTCATTTTTTCCCATCACATTTTCTCAATTTTAGTATTTTGCATGGGGTTAACTTTTGAGTTTTAAATATTAGAACACATTCGTGGTTTAGTTGGCTTCCTACAGAACTTCTGTCACGTGGATCAATGGAATTCTCTCTTCTTATGTGTATAATAATATCTTACCTTTAACAATCCTTTTAAAATGTCTCTCTGATATGTCATTTGGGCTCTTTAATAGTGTCTACTGTAATGTCATATGCAGAACATGGATTCATGAAGAGTCAGTCTGACAGAAGCATGAAGGCAAGGACCCCCCAAAGAGCTTCACAATTCCATTAGAAGCTGAAAGGGCAGCCAGGGTCTCAGGGCAAATTTGGGAGTCATCCAGCATTCATCAACATGGCATAGTGGGGAATATCAAAGACTCGTGGAGGGAATGACGGTTTTGTTCCATTGAGTCCTTTCTTGTTCAGTTTAACTACCCTGAACTTCCACTTGAACACCTACCCTCACAGTTACTTCTCACTCTGCTCACGAGACAGTTTGTGAAACACAAGTGAGGGTGAGGTTCTATTTCCTCCTTCTGCTGTCAGTCCAAATACTTCAAGGAAGGTGACACTGATAGGAAGTAGAAGAAAGACTTGAAATCAGAGAGGACGTGGAAATCATGTATACTTAGCCAATTGTGGTCAGACCATTCAGTAAAATTGTGCTTTGCCTTTAAGTGAAGAGATTCCAATTGCTAAGAAATTGAAGCAATTCTCTTTTTATAATCATTAGCATTTGGCTTTCAGTTAGCAGAAAATCTTCAAAATTTTTAAAATCAACAGAACTTTTAACACAAACATATGAAAAAACTGATACAGAATGTACCAGCTTTATGTTCATCTATCTGTTCTATAACAGATTGCATAGGGTAAGAAATAGGAAATTCATAACTTGGAAATTTATTAGGAAGTCTGTGTCGTGCACTTATGTTTAATGTTTGACTTTTTTTCTATCACAATTCAGCACAAGGTAAGATTGATAGAGCCTAGATCCCTGATGTGAAGTATATGACATAAAATTTAAGTATTCTCAACACACACAGACATACACACACACACACAGACACACACACACACACACACACACACAGCTATAGTCACTTTTTGTATCCTTTTGTAAAGGATACCAAAAAGGGGGAAAAAGCCCCAGAAATATAGAAAATATTTTGTATGTGAATGACTGACATTGAAGGCCCTCTTTCTCCAATCTAAGTTTTAGAGTAATAGACATTAACAATATTTAGTACCTATCGTATGCTATGTGTTTTACGTACATTTCTTATTTAATTCTTATAATGACTATATAAGTCAATTATTATTACCCTCATTTTGCTTTTGTGAGAAAACAGCAAATATTTAGAAATCTTATCAAAAGACATATTATCAAAAGCAACTAAGTTTTGCCTGGCTGGTGTGGCCCAGTGGTTGAGCATCGACTTATGAACCCAGGAGGTCACGGTTCGATTCCCAGTTGGTCAGCCCAGGTTTTGGGCTCAATCCCCAGTGTGGGACATGCAGGAGGCAGCCGATCAATGATTCTCTCCCATCATTGATGTTTCTATCTTTCTCTCCCTCTCCCTTCCTCTCTAAAATCAATAGAAAACTATTTTTTTTTAAAGCAACTATCTTTATCACATCACAAGAAGTCCATAGGCAGGCAGTTGCTGATTGGTTGGTTCAGCAGCTCAACAAGTCAGGGCTAATTTTTTTTGCAAATCACTTGGTCTTTCCTTCCTGATTGCAAAGTGGCTACAACAGTTAGTTCCAGACATCACTTCTTCTATTCAAGGGAGAAAGAAAAGAACAGGAATGGGTTGCATCAGCCACATCTCTCCATTTTTATAAGGAAAGAAGAAAATTCTCATAGATTCCTGCTTACTTAAAAAAGTTTTAAAAATCATAACAACATATAAGAAGGTACACTATGTGAATATACAACTCATGATTATCACAAAATAAACACATAGGACAGGAATGAGGACATTGTCAACATTCTAGAGACTCTCTACCTTGTATCCCCCTAATCATTACATTTCCAACCCCCAGATATAAATACTGTATAGTTTAATTTTACAAGTTTTTTAACTTTTAAAAATAAATGGAACTGTACTGTATTTATTATTTTGGGTCTTTTTTTCAATAGTTTATTTTTAATATGTGTCAGATTTATTCCATGCAATCATAGTTTGTTCATTTTTATTTCTGTATAATATTCCATTGTATTACTATACTTCAATTTATTTACCCATTATACTGTTGAAGAACATTTAGATTGTTTTTAGGTTTTGGCCAGTGCTAGTAATACTCTACTGAACATTCTTATTAATATTTCTTCTTGGACATGTGAATACGTTTCTATTGGATATTTACAGGTACATACTGAAGCTGACTCCTACTAGCTCACACGAGCTAATTATGCTCATCTATTCCCAGCTCTGAGTTCAGTGACATTTTGTTGGTAGCTTGGAATGAGCCATTGTAGGAATGTTCACTTCATGGAAATCAGCAAATACTACAAATAAGAAGTCCTAGCTTCCACCAGATAGCTAGACATTACACATTTACCAGCACAACATTGGGTATTTATTTAGGAATGGATTTTCTTTTTTTTATTGTAGACAATAGAAAAATATTTATATATATATATATTTTCATGTTACATGCAATAAACATTAATATTTCAAGAAAAAACAATTTTAAAAGAAGGAACTCTTATCATTTGCAACAGCATGGATGGACCTGGAGAGTATTATGCTAAGTGAAATAAGCCAGTCAAAGAAAGATAAATATGAGATGATTTCACTCATTTTTGGAATACAATGAACAACATAAACTGATGAACAAAAATAGAGCCATAGAAAAAAAATACTTTAAAATATATTAGAAGTAATCCTGTTATTTGCAGATTTTTAACATTTCCTACAACTTTTGTGATATTATACTATGTTAGTACAGTTTTGGTAAATATTATTATATTTAAAATCTTTTTTCTTGAAATATTAATGTTTATTGCCTGTAACATTATTATAGGAATGGATTTTCGTAGTCATTGGTTATGCATATCTTTCACTTAAAAATGGTAACAAACTGTTTACAAAGATGTACCAATTTATATTCCTATCAGCAATATATGATAATGCACATTTTTCTAGATCCTTGCAATATTTTAATTTCACCCATTCTGATGAATGTGTAGTTGCATTTCATTGTGTTTTTAATTTGTATCTCCGTGGTGACTAATAAGTTCATAGCCAATTGGATATGTTCTTGTGAACTGTTTGTTCAAATCTCTTTACTAGTTGTCACACTCAAGGCAGGGTCGATGGGGAGGTTGCGGCACCACCCCCTGTCATGCACAGAGCAGGGCCCCTCAGGGGTGTTGGGGCTCTGTACTCTGTCACGCACAGAGCAGGGCCGATCAGGGGGTTGAGGAGCTCCCCCATGTCACTCACAGAGTAGGGCCCATAGGGGAGTTGGGGCACCGCCCCCTGTCACACACAGAGCAGGGTGGATAAGGGGTTTGGGGCGCTGCACCCTGTCACACTCAGGGCAGGGTCGATGGGGAGGTTGCGGTGCCACCCCCTGTCACACACAGAGCAGGGCCGATCAGGGGGTTGGGGCGCTGCCCCCTGTCACGCACAGAGCAGGGCCCATCAGGGGTGCTGGGGCTCTGTACCCTGTCACGCACAGAGCAGGGCCAATCAGGGGGTTGAGGAGCTCCCCGGTGTCACTCACAGAGTAGGGCCGATAGGGGAGTTGGGGCACCGCCCCCTGTCACACACAGAGCAGGGTGGATAAGGGGGTTGGGGCGCTGCACCCTGTCACACTCAGAGCAGGGCTAATGGAGAGGTTATGGCTCTACCCTGTCACACACAGAGCAGGGCCCGTGGGTGGGTGGGGGTTGGGGCGCTGCACCCTGTCACACACAGAGCAGGGCCGATCAGGGGGTTGGTGCACTGCACCCTGTCAAACACAGAGCCGCAGGGCAATCAGAGGATTGGGGAACTCCCCCCTATCAGGCACAGAGCAGGGCAGATAGGGAGGTTGTGGCCCCGCCCCCTGTAACATACAGAGCCGCAGGGCTGATCAGGGGGTTGGGGCGCCTTCCCCTGTCACGAACAGAGCAGGGCTGATAGGGAGGTTGTGGCCCCGCCCCCTGTCACACACAGAGCTGCAGGGCGATCAGGGGGTTTGGGCGCTGCCCCCTGTCACGCTGATCCCGGTGCCGGGAGGCCTCGCGGCTCTGCTGATCCCGGTGCTGGGAGGCATATTACCCTTTTACTATATAGAATAGAGGCCTGGTGCATGGGTGGGGGCCAGCTGGTTTGCCCTGAAGGGTGTCCTGGATCAGGGTGGGGGTCCCCAATGGGGTGCCTGGCCAGTCTGGGTGAGGGGCTGAGGGCTGTTTTCCGGAAGCGAGTGACTGAAGCTTCCAACTGCTCCTTGTTTTCTTTCTTTTTTTTTTTATTCTGGGCCAGCTTTAGCTCTGAGTCCTCGCCGCTGTAAACATCAATACAATGTTGCTAAAGCCCGGCTGACTGAAAGCCAGTTTCTGGGGTTTTGTTTATCTTCTTATTTGCAACATAGTACATAGTTGCTTAGAGTTGTAGCTCAGAGGCCGGCAAGTGAGGCGGGGAACGTTGGAGTCCTCCTTCACTGCAGCAAGCCTCATGTTCGCTTCCAGCTGCCTGGCTGCCGGCCGCCATCTTGGCTGACAGTTAATTTGCGTATACTCACTGATTAGCCAATGAAAAGGGTAGCGGTCGTACGCTAATTACCATGTTTCTCTTTTATTAGTGTAGATTCTGGATATGAGTCTTCTATTGAGTTTATGTTACAAATATTTTCTGCTTTGAACTTGCCTTTGTATTTTGTCATGATATCTTTTGATGGACAGAAGTTTTTGATTTTTTAAAAAAGATTTTATTGATTTTTTACAGAGAGGAAGGGAGAGGGATAGAGATCCAGAAACATTGATGAGAGAGAAACATCAATCAGCTGCCTCCTGCACACCCCCCAATGGGGATGTGCCCACAACCAAGGCACATGCCCTTGACCGGAATGGAACCTGGGACCCTTCAGTCCACAGGCTGACGCTCTATCCACTGAGCCAAATCGGTTAGGGCAGAAGTTTTTGATTTTAATGTAGTCCAGTTTATCAGCCTTTTTCTTTATGGTTAATACTTTGTGTGTTTGTTTTTTTTTTAAAGAAGTCTTTCCCTAGTTTGAGGTCAAGATGATATGCTCTTATAATATTATACTAGAGGCCCGGTGCACAGATTCATGCACCGGTGGGGTCCCTTGGCCTGGCCTCAGGGATAGGGCCAAAACCAGACCCCCAAGGGTTAGCAGATTGCAAGAGGGTGCAGGTCAGGCTGAGGGACCCCACCGGTGCACGATTGGGGCTGGGGAGGGACTGTGGGAGGGTTCCAGGGTGTGTCTGGCCCATCTTGCCCAGTCCTGATTGGCCGGACCCCAGCAGCAAGCTAACCTACTGGTTGGAGTGTCTTCCCCTGGTGGTCAGAGCATGTCATAGCGACTGGTTGAATGGTTGAATGGTCAGACACTTAGCATATTAGGCTTTTATTATATATGATAGGAGCTATATTATTGCCTTATACATTAAATATTCAATTTACTTGAATTTGCTTTTTATGTTGTTTTTTTTTTTACTTTGTATTTAAAACAAGGGTCAAAGCATGCTAAGATTGGGAAGCAGCCCAAATGCCCATCAGTAGATGAGTGGATAAAAAAGCTGTGGTACATTTGCACCATGAAATATTATGCAGCTGTATAAAAGAAGGATCTCTTACCCTTTGAGACTGCATGGATGGTAAAGGTCTGCCAGAGACAGATGTTCTCTGCCGTGTGAGGGAATGGCTCAACATAGGAAACTGTGGTGTCTGCCTTCCAAGCTCTAGCCTTAGAGCCCCTAACTCTGGCTTCTGCTCACACAGCTCTAGTCCACTCTGCCCTTCCTCTGCTGGAGCCCATGGTGAGTGGCTGCACACAAAATTCTGTGTGTTGGCCCTTTAAGAGGGTGCCTGTGCTTTTAGCTGTCTCTCCCTGGCAGACAGCAACCCTGCTGGTTTTCACAGCCAGATGTTATATGGGCACCTTTCTTAGTCTGGTGCTCTGGGTTGGGAAGCCCAGCTTGGGGTTTAGGCCCCAGAGTTCTCAGTGGGAACCCTCTATAGTTGAGATAGCTCTGGAACTTTAGATGCTGTCTGAGATATATCTCTCTGGAACTTTATTTCTATTTCTCAATGTTTTTCAATTACTGGCATTATCTATCCCTAATAAGATGAAGATTTAGCTCTCTTTCACAACCCAATCTCTACCACATACGTTCTCACTTCTTGTTACCATCTCTGTGTAGTTATACTTTTGCTTAGTTCAATATTCAGTATTTACATTATGATTACTAGGAAAAACTTATTCACTGCTAAGCTATAAGGTAGAATATGATTTCCCCCCTTTGATTCACATTCTTTGTTTCCCTTGAATTGATATTTGTCATTGTTTCTACTTGCTTTGTTTTCTTTGTACTCCACACACTCGCCAGTTGTCTACTTTCTCTCAACACATTAAAGACATATCAGATATTCTGTCAATTTTGTCTCCTCATGCCATTCTCCCAGAGCTCTCTGATCTGCCTCCATCTGGACCATTTTCTAAATTGACTGCATGCCTGTCTTTCTAAGATTTCTTATCACCGGTTGTATTAGTTCCCTAGGGATGCTATAACCAAGTATCACAAACTCATTGCCTTAAAAACCAGAATTCGTTCACAGTTTCGCAGACTTGAAGTAAGAAATCAATGTGTTGGCAGGGTTGGTTCTTTATGGGATCTCGGAGGTAGAATCTATTGTATGATTTTCTGCTAGTTACTGATGGATGTGAGCAATCATTGGCATTCTTTGGCTTGTAAATGCATCACTCTAATCTTTCTCTCCATCTTCATATGACATTCTGTGTATTTCTGTGTGTTCAAATTTCCCTAATATTATAAGGAGAGGAATCATGTAGAATTTAGGGTTCATCATAATCCAGTTATTACCTCATCTTAACTTGATTACATCTGTAAAGACTACAAATAAAGTCATATTTACAGGTTTTGTTGGTTAAGACTTCAACATAACACCATTTTCCTGGAATATCTTTTTGCCTCTCTCTTTAATTTGCCTCCCTCTCATGGATCCCATGTCTTCTCTTTTCTCAGTATACCCCTAATATTTGTAGAATATATCCTCCATTAGTTTCCTAAGAAAAGGAACAATGGAAATTTTCAATTTTTTTGAGATCTTCCAGATCATAAAGTATCTTTATTCTTCTGGTTGTCATTATATTCTAGGTTGAAAATAAATTTTCCTTAGATTTTTGGAAGTATGCCTTCATTGCGTTTCAGCTTTCTGTGTTGTCTTGAAAAATTCAAGGTCGTGCTGATTCTTGATCTTTTATATAAAAACTGTTCTGTTTTTTTCTGTGGACACTTTTACTATCCTCTCTTTATGCATAGTGTTCAGAAAATTGCACTGTGTTATGACCTAATATGTGGGAGTCTATTTTCATTCATTGTACTGGGAGGTTAATGGGCCCTTTCAAAATAGAAACTGTTTTTTTCAGTTCTCAGAAATTTTCCTGAGTTATTTCTTTAATACCACCCTTTGTTTTTCTAATTTTTTTTCTTTCTGAAACTTCTAATTTGATATTAACTTTTTGAACCAAACCTTTAATTTTTTTCCTTGCTATTTTTTTTTTTTTAGCTCTTGGTCTTTTGCTTTCTCTCATATTTTTTTCTATTCAGATTTTCATTTCTGCTATTATATTTTAATTTTTATAGAAAGCTTATTCTCTGATTGTTTCTCTTTTATTTTAAGACTAGAGGCCCGGTGCACAAAAATTTGTGCACTCGGGGGGGCCCCTCAGCCTGGCCTGTGCCCTCTCCCAGTCTGGGACCCCTTGGGGGAGGACCACCTGCTGGTTTAGGCCCGTTCCCTGGGGAATTGGGCCTAAGCTGGCAGTCAGACATCATTTTGGCAGCACAGGAGCCCTCGGGGGATGTCCACTTGCCAGTGGGGAGCATGCCTAAGCTGTAGTCGGACATCCTTAGCACTGCTGAAGAGGCGGGAGAGGCTCCTACCACCACCACTGTACTGGCAGCAGTCAGCCTTGCTTGTGGCTGATCAGAGCTCCCCCTGTGGGAGCGCACTGACCACCAGGGAACAGCTCCTGCATTGAGCATCTGCCTCCTGGTGGTCAGTGTGTGTCATAGTGACCAGTCATTCCCAGTTGTTCTGCTGTTAGGGTCAATTTGCATATTACCCTTTTATTATATAGGATAGAGGCCTGGTGCACGGGTGGGGGCCAGCTGGTTTGCCCTGAAGGGTGTTCTGGATCAGGGTGGGGGTCCGGCTGGGGTGCCTGGCCAGCCTGGGTGAGGGTATGATGGCTGTTTGCAGGCTGGTCACACCCCCTTCAGGGTGGGAGTCCCACTGGGGTTCTTGGCCAGCCTCGGTGAGGGGCTGATGGCTGTTTTCAGGATGGCCACATCCCCTTTAGGGTTGGGGGTCCCCACTGGGGTGCCTGGCCAGTCTGGGTGAGGGGCTGAGGGCCGTTTTTAGGCTGGCCAAGCCCCCCGGCGACGGAAGCTCCCAGCCTCTCCTTTTTTTCTTTTATTCTGGGATTTATTTACCTTCTATAATTGAAACTTTGTAGCCTTGAGTGGAGCTCAGAGCCGGCCACGGCAGGCGGGAAGCTTGGCTTCCTCCATCACTGGGGCAACCAAGCCTCCTACTTGCTCCAGCTCCATGGCTGCTGGCCGCCATCTTGGTTGGGTTAATTTGCATATAGTCACTCTGATTGGCTGGTGGGCGTGGCTTAAGGCATAGCAAAGGTACGGTCAATTTGCATGTTTGTCTTTTATTAGTGTGTGTGTATATATATATATATATATATATATATATATACATATATATACATGAATGAAATAAATACATGACAAACTGAAATTAGTCTTCATTATGACAGAAAACATTTTGATTATAACTTTTATATCGGTTTTTTAAATTAATCAATCAGCATAATCTTGGGCTTATGCAGAATAATTAAGTATATAAATACTGCTGGGTTTATCAAGGGATAAATTTTTTTTTTTTTTTTTTTTTTTTTAAAACGGTAAATTTTATTATATATATTTTACCACAATTAAAAAATAATAATACCATAATATACCAAAACCATTGAATTTATACTTCACTTATTTTTTTTAACCAGAATTATCATTTTAATTAGTTTTAACATTGTCTCACCCAAATTCTGGCTAAGAAAAAAATTATTTTTTAAATATATACAGATTTTTTTTATTGTTGACAGTATTGCAGAAGTCTCCCATTTTCCCTTTACCTGCCTCCACATAGCCCCCACTGCCCCCCACCCCAGGTTTTCACCCCCTATTGTCTGTGTCCATGGGCTATGCATATAAGTATATAAGCTCTTTGGTTTCTCTCTCCTGATCCCTCCACCCCCACAGCAAGGTGTGTCAGTCTGTTCCATGCCTCTGTGCTTCAGGCCATATTTTGTTGGTCAATTCATTTCGTCTATTAGATTCCAAAACTAAGTGAGATAATGTGATATTTGATAACAATTCTAGAAACATTCAATTGAAAGTGAAGCAAGTGCATTCCTGCTTTAAACTGGTAGTATTTAAAAAATCACAAGAAATCTCATTATTTAACATACTTTGTACATTTAAATACATTTCATTTTAAATAAATATGTTTAGCCCTAGCTGGTTGGGCTCAGTCGATAGAGCGTTGGCCTGCGGACTGAAGGTCCTGGGTTCAATTCCGGTCAAGGGCACATGCCAAGTTGTGGCTTGATCCCCAGTGAGGGGGGTGGGGGGTGCAGGAGGCAGCCAATCAATGGTTCTCTCTCATCATTGATGTTTCTATCTCTCCCTCTCCCTTCCTCTCTGAAATCAATAAAAATATATAAAATAAATAAATACGTTTAAAGGTGTACTATAAATTTTAACTATAATAACAAATGGTAATAATAAAGCTTAGATCCAATTTCTTTCAGAAGTATGTAAGAAATTCCCTTTAAAATAGTGTCCCTGGGATTCTCCAGTAAAGAGAACAAATAAAAATGTAGCAATAAGAATGTCAGTTACGCCCAGTTGGTGTTGCTCAGTGGTTGAGTGTTTACTAGGAACCAGGAGGTCACAGTTTGATTCCTGGTCTGGGCACGTGCCCAGGTTATGGTCTTGATCCCCAGTAGGGAATGTGCAGGAGGCAGCTAATCAATGATTCTCTCCCATCATTGATATTTCTAACTTTCCCTTTCCCTTCCTCTCTCTGAAATCAATAAAAATTATATATGTAATTATATATATATAATATATATATACAATATATATAATATATTATATATATATGTTACATATATATATTATACATATCATATATATACAATATATATAAATATTAGAGGCCCGTTGCATGAAGAGATTCATGCAATAGGCCTTCCTTTCCCTGGCTGCCGGCACCAGTTTTCCTCTGGCACCTGGGATCCAGGCCTTCGCTCTGACCACAGCAGAGAAGCCAAGCCTCTTCAGTCTTCAGTTGTCTTCAGTCTTCCCTCTGTGCCTGCGTATGCATATTAACCACCATCTTTGTTGGGTTAATTTGCAAACTCATCCTGATCGGCTGGTGGGCATAGCGGAGTGACACCAATTTGCATGTTTCTCTTTTATTAGTGACACCAATTTTATGTTTCTCCTTAATATATATTAAAGAATATCAGTTGTGTGAAAGACAGGAGTTACAGATTTAAAAACAACATCCTATAGGACAGTGGTTCTCAACCTTGGCTGCACATAAGAATCACCTGGGAATCCTTTCCTAAAATTCTGATTTCTGGGCCTCACTCTCCGGAAACCCCGCCCCTCCGTTATGGGGTGAGGCCACAACATTAGTAACAAAGAAACAGAATTTCCGGAGAATGAGGCCCAGAAACCAGAACCCCAAAAAAAGATTCCCAGGTGATTCCTTTTTTTTTTTTTTTTTTTAATTTTTCTCTTAAAGTATTACAAAGGGTATTACATAAGTATCCTTTCCCCCCCCCCCCCCTTGACAAACCCCTACCCTCCCTTACCCCCCAGTGTCTTATGTCCATTAGTTATGCTTATATGCATGCATACAAGTCCTTCGGTTGATCTCTTACTCTATCAAGGGATAAATTATAGCAAATGGAGTTATGTTATTTTATTATGGTTTGAAGGTGTCTGCAGTTCAGAAATTAAAATTTGTGTCTGTGAAATTATGATGCAAGTTAGTCAGAAATATAATTAGATAAACAAATTTCATTTACACATAGATTATGGACCTAATTACAGTTTTTAAAACTCTCCATCTTCCTGCATAGATGCTGGTTCTTCCTAGCTGAACTCTTTGTTCAGCTCTGACTTTTTGTTAGGGACTTCCAATATCTCATATGAAACATTTCCTGAATCTCCCTGATTTCATATGGTAACTTCGCTGTCAATCATTCCCAGTATCTCCCAAATCCAAGATCCTCTTTTTGGTTCCCTCCAGGAAATAGAGCTTCATTTATCTGCCGGAGGAGAGGAGATTGGTGGTCATCAGTTAAGTATATTCTGGGACGTAATTGCATATTAAACTTTCAACTATTCCATTTTTGTTTGTTTGTTTACAGCCCAAATTTTACCTCTACCTGCACTCAGTGTTGAACCTTTTGTGGGTTCTGTTGTAACAAATTGGGCCACATATCAACTTCACATTATGCTTATTCTGGATTCAGCTTTCTCATGTGTGCTAAGTCACTTACCACCTCTGCTTAAATTGTATTGGCATTATTATCTTTTCCATTCCCTTTGTTGTTGTTTTTTTTTAAATCATATAATTCCTTTAAATATACTTTTAATGTCATGATTGTCATTTAAGAGAGTGGAGTTAGGTGCATGTGTCCAATTTTCCATATGGACCCTGGTGTCCCTGGTGTTACTTTCTTCAAAGTATGTTGGCATATACTCCCATATTTCTGTGTCCCTGGTGTTACTTTCTTCAAAGTATGTTGGCATATATTCCCATATTTCTGTGAGGTAGAGACAGACAGGCATCCTTATCACTTAATAGGTTGGAAAACAGAATGTGAAAGGTTGACATAAGTGGAGCCTTTTAAAAAATAATGCCAGGATAGTCAATTTAGTGAGCTGCTTTGTACATCTTACTCCTTGAAACTTTGGAATGTTTGAATTGGGCCAAGCCAACATTGTCTTACAAACAACTGTTTGTAAAGCTAACAGGAAAGCAGCCATCCTGACCACAAGGATTTGTGATTATGGGTATTCTTTAGAATCAGTAACCAGCATAAAGCTAAAGGATAACCTAGCTTGTTAGCACCAATAGAAATTCCTTTTATTCATATAATATTTCCCTTTCTCTTCTCATAAAATTCCTTGCCTTTACCCCATAAATCTGTACATAATTTGAGTTTCTGCCTGAGTCTATGCCTCTGATGTTATTTTTTTATCTTAAATAAATGCTTGTGGACACTCCCTTTGACTTTTTATTGGTATGTTAACCAGAAGCATACATAATCCAACAGCATTGTCCAATATCACAGAGCTTGACAGTGATAAAACTAGATATGAGTAAGGAATTCTGGACTTTTAGGGATTGATTTACCTCTTTTCCATATTGATTGCAAAACAGATAGTTACTGGCGAAAAATGTATCTAGATTATAATTCTTTTATTATATTGTACTGGTATCAACTGCATCACTTCCCAAACACCTGTTATGTCTCCACTGCATCAAAATGGCATGAGGTGTTCATTACATCTGTGTAATCCTGGATACCACAACAGATCTACTGAGTCAGAATCTTAGAGGGAGGGCCCACAATATTACCTTTTATTTTGTAATGTGTTTCCTAGGTGCTGATGTGCAGGAAAATTTAGAATCCACAGAACTAGACTTCCCTAAAAAATTACTCTTAGGGATTTTTGTGAATTTGGATTCATTTCTCTGGGCTTCAGTTCTTCTTTAATTTTGTTGTCAAATGTAAGATAGAAAACTTTTCCAATGTGTGACAGTAATTTATCTGACATATTAAATTTCATAATAGGAATGGGTACTTGGTTGTAATATTCTTTCAGTTGAAATTTGGAAGAAAACCCAAATCTTCTTGACAAAGTTGGTGCTCAGCACGTATAGGATTTAATAATCAAGGAGGCTTTACCAATTAGGACATATTCAGTTTAAAAGATCACTTATGACTGCCTCCTCATACAGGCTTGTAGAATCCTAGAAGGAAATAGCCTTTGACCATTAATGATCTAAGAAAAATTTTAATCTAAATATGTTGGCTATCAAGTAATTTGGTCTATCTCTGTGATACTGTGATTTATAAAAAGAAATATATACTTGGTCTTCATCCCTGATTCTGCCACAGAGCTCCTAAAACCCTTGGGATTTCCTAAGTGATGAAAGTAATAAAAAGGTGGCTTCTATTATATTAGTGAGGTGAATTTTGGTCTGTATCTAAAGAAGTGGGCTACCAGCAGAAGCAACCATGTCATTAGAGGGTTGGAACTTTCAGTCCCATCTCCTGATCTCAGGAAGGGGAGATGGGCTAAAGGTTGAATCAGTTGTTAGTGGCCAGTGATTCAATCAATCATGCCAATATAACGAAGCCTCCATAAACCCCAAAAGGACTGGGTTTAGAGAGCTTTCAGGTTTGTGAACACATGGAAATTCATGGAGAGTGACACAGCTGGAAGCTCCATACCCTTTCCTCATATTTTGCCCTACGCATTTCTTCCACCAACGAGCGGGGTGTGGAAATCTAAACTTGTGACTAATGTCTGAAGTCCAAGGAGAGGTTTGTGGGAACCTTCAATCTTGTAGTTGTTCAGCCCGAAGCATAGGTTACAATCTGTGTGTGTGTGTGTGTGTGTGTGTGTGTGTGTGTGTGTGTGGTGGGGAGGACAGTCATGTAGGACTGAGCTCTCAATAAATTTGCTTCTATCTCTGGGTAGTGTCAGAATTGAGTTGATTTTTAGGATACTCAGTGTTGGGGGAGTAACCCCTCCATACATTGGAATTGTGCTCAGAACCCTTTAACCTCCTAGACTTTGAAGGGATCAAAATTCATTAACTTCCCCTTTATTTGGTACTGATTATTACACATTTTAGGAAATGCAAAATAACACGAATAGAAACAAGGATAGGTGTGAGATCCCATAAGTGAAAAGGGTACATATTTTAATGAAAATGGTCTGAGCATGAACAATGAATGTTACTTCAGGGCTAAGAGGAGAACTCTTGCCATATCTTTGTCTGGCAAAGGGACAAGTGAAATGCTAAATGCTGAGATAGGTATTTTTTCTTTTTTCTTAATTTTAATGTAATTGGTTCAATTTAGAAACCACATCATTTTTTAGTTCTTTTCTTAATTTTTTTCTCTTCCTGGAAGAACATACTAAAAACCTTGATGGGATGGGAGTGAAAGGTTGTTTGAAACTTTTTATTTAGATCAGGAGTTAGGTAACTTTTTCTTAAAGAATCAGATAACAAATGTTTTAGTCTTGAAAGCTCTGAGGTCTTTGTAGCAACTTCTCAACTTTGCCATTGAGTGAAATCTGCCAAGGACAGTAAGGAAATGAAAGTGTGTAGCTGTGTTCTGATAACTCTTGATTTACAAAAACAAGCAGTTGTTCATAAGTCCTAGTTTGCCAGCTCTTGTAATGTAATTTTTTTCATGTATATCTATTTTAGTCAAATTTAATTAACTTTAAATACAAAAATTACTTGAATTTGACTAAAACAAAAATACATGTAATTTTTTTAATTAAAAAAAATTGATCTTCATCAATAGCCAACTTGCCTTTAAGTTACTGACAAGTTCTGAGACTACTATGAAAGTAAACAAATTATGTGATGGAGTTTAATGCAGGCAATTACAACTAATTTTGCCTATTTACTTGATTTTGGGATGATGTGTTTTGAGTTTTATCTTAATAAAACAAAAAAAGTTAATACTAATTATCCTAATTAATGTTTTCTATTAATAGTTTTATCTAATATGTTTGTTGTTAAATGATTTAAAGGTAAAATGGCTTTAAAAAGTTTAATAATAATGGAGTTGTATTTTCTATTCCTGAATTTTAATGTTCTTTCAGTCAGTTTAAAAATTTTGTGGGAGGAAAATATTGTCAGGAGGAAGCTAATCATCGATTTGCTACAGCTGAAACCCACACAGCTGGTGGATGAGTGTTTTAATGTATTTCTAGATTAAGCAAGGCATTTTAAAGAAAACATCTTGCAAAATTCAATCTGCTGTGGGTTTAAAATAAAGTCTTCATCTGTGTTGATGCAGAAAGAATAGTACTTTATGTTTTGTCATATTGTAGTGGATTATCTTTAATGAATCGTATATCCCCCAAAGCATTATTGTGTTATTTTGTGTTTGTCTTGATCCACACCAATACAATGGTTTAGGTTTAGTGAACCGTAGAGAGGATTTTACTCTTATAATGCCCTGGCAGGTCTTCTTTTCTAAAGTTGTAAATGCAAGCAATTCACACATATTTAGAAGGAGACCTTTGCAAGAGATTTCAGTGGACTCTCACAGTAGTGATAATGTTGTCTTGGTCTCTAAAAAATGACAAGAGGTCCTCACAAAAGAAATCCTTTATATAATTTCTTTAAAATGTACATTACCTTATTAATTAATGTCACCCAATAAATTTAATAAAAAAAATTTATTTTTTTAAACAAATAAAAACCAGAGTATAATATGATTTAGTTTGAAAAGATGAAGGATAATCTATCTATCTATCTATCTATCTATCATCTATCTACCTATCCTTCCATCCATCTATATATTAATCTATCCACTCATCCATCATCATCTCCCTGTATATATTTATTTACCTATCCATCTATCATCTGCTATTATCTCTCACTCATGCATATGTCCATCCATCCGTTTAACTGCCTGCTTACCTAACTTAATCTATCCTATGTACCTATTCAGCCCAGTCATCAACTCTCTGAACTGTGAGAGATTTCTCACTTTGTGTTAATGCATAGATGCCAGCTTTTTTGGGTCATTGGGGAATTCTTTTTTCTTTTAATTTCCACCCTCCACTTTCTGTACCTGAGGATTTTTCTCTCTACTCTCCTGTCCCTCTCTCACGCTTTGGACTGCCTTGTAAGAATTTCACTCAGCTCTCCTAATCTACTTACAGCCTCCGCAGCCGGTGCCTGGCACTTGGAGAAGGCCCTGTGCATCTCTCTCAGCTCTCTTGTCCTTCCATAGGATTTGGCATTTTATCCTGTGTAGTGAGCAAAGACCCATGGGAAAGAGAAGCTGGTGGGGCAGACTCACTGTGGTATTCCAAATGAGTCTAACTCTTCAGACCTGCCCATACTGAATTACTAAGATTTGGTAAAAGTTTGGCTGTTTTTTTCCAAATTCTTTTTACCCCACTGTTCCACCAGGAAAAAACAAAGCTTTGAATCTTTTCTCTCATAAGAAGAGCTCATCACTTCCTGGAATTTATTACTTTAGATCGCTGAAAAATTTTTAAAAATTATAGTTTATCTGGTTTGTTCTCATTGTGAGAGTCAGAGCAATGGTCTCTGTGTGAGTTTGCTATGTCTACCATAAAAGCCACAGACTGAATGGCTTAAATAACAGAAACGTATTTTCTCATTATTCTGGAATATAAATACATAAACACACACACACACACACACACACACACACACACACACGGATATATATATATATAGATATACTAGAGGCCCAATGCACAAAATTCGTGCAAGGGGCTTGGCCATCACAGCCACAGTGGCTTGCCTTAGCCCTCGCAGCCCTGGCTTCATCCAGAAGGTCATCTGGAAGGACATCTGGAAGGTCATTTGGCTGTCTGGTCTAATTAGCATATTACGCTTTTATTATTATAGACTAGAGGCCCAGTGTACAAAATTCGTGCATAGGTAGGGTCCCTAGAGGCTGCCGGCTGGGGCCTCCCTTCCCCTGGCTGCCTGCCGCTGCCGTGCCTCCACTAACTAGGGCAGGTCTGGCTGGGGGGAGGGGCCAAGGGCAGTTGGCTGGCCAGCCCTACCCCTTGGTTGAACTCTCAGTCGAACTCCTGGTTGAGGTGACAATTTGCATATTAGGCATTTATTATATAGGATATCCAACATCAATGTGTTGACAGGGTTGGTTTCTTCTGAGGCCCCTCTACATGGCTTGCAGATGATGCTTTCTCCTATGACTTCACATGGTCTTCACTCTGTCCTAATTCTTTCTTTTTTAAAAAAATATATTTTTTATTGATTTCAGAGAGATAGGGAGAGGGAGAGAGAGAGACTGAGAGAGAGACAGAGACAGAGAGAGAGAGAGAGAGAGATGAAAAGAGAGAGAGAGAAACATCAGTGATGAGAGAGAATCATTGATTGGTTGCCTCCTGCACACCCTCTACTGGGGATTGAGCCTGCAACCCAGGCATATGCCCTTGACCAGAATTGAGCCTGGGACCCTTCAGTCCGAAGGCTGATGCTCTATCCACTGAGTCAAACCAGCTAGGGCTAATTCTTTCTTTTTTATAAGGACACCAGTCATTTTAGATTAGGGCCCCCCTAAATGATCTCATTTTGACTTAGTTAACTTTTAAAAGACTGTTCAAATACAATCACATTCTGAGGTGCTGGGGGTTAGGACTTTAACAAATCAAATTATTTTCAAATTGTCTATTCCTTTTATCAAGGATGCGTTTATTAAAGGCATTCAGGAATTTCAGAACAAATAAACCAATAAAAATTCTCACTTCCTAAGTTTAAGAACAAGGAACCCAGTTGTAATGGTTAAATTTTATGAATCAACTTAGCTAGGTTCTGTGCCTGATTGATCAAACATTAAAAGTTGCCATAAAGATATGTTGTAGATATAACTGTACCTACAATCAGTTGACTTTTAAGTAAAATATATTACTTTTGATAATATAAGTGGGCCTTATCCAATCATTTGAAGTCCTTAAGAAGAAAAAGTGAGATTTCCTGAAGAATAAGGAATTATGCCTCAAGACTATAACACATTAATACTGCCTGAATTTCCAGCCAGCCAGCCTGCCTACAAATTTGGGACTCAAGATTGCAACATCAACTATACAGATTTGCCAGTCCACACAATCTTGTGAGCTAATTCCTTAAAATCTCTCTCTCTCTTTCTCTCTCTCTCTCTCCCCCCTCTCTTTGCATATATCTTATGTTTTCTTCTTTTTTTTCTGACTAATCTGCTGGAAGCTGATCCACCCTTGCTGCTTGACACAGTCGCTGCAGGGATGTTTCAAGGGACCTGGTGTATATGGCATACTGTTCTTAATATGTTTGCTCCCCTTCTTAAGCGCTATGTGTTTTAACCAAGGTCACCCCTCCAAGAAAGGTTGTTTCCCCAGGTGAGGATTTTTATCAGTAAACCCTTTAACTAAGTGCCAGAGGGATAGTTAATCACTTTAACTATGAACAATCATGCTTAAGCTACATAATCTTTACTTAGAATAATCTCCTTCAGTTACTTCCTTGTAGCTTATTAGAACAATAGAGTAACCTTGGAATGGAGATAAGAAACTCCCTGACCTTTGGAATAGAATGGATAGGATTAAGATCAAATAGTATAAATACAAATGTAAGAGGACAATAAAGAGAGGAACCTGGCTAGGAGGAACCTGGCTAGGAGGAACCTCGCCATGATGATCACCTGAATGCTGCCTCCATGTCTTTACTTCCTCGCCGACTCCGTCCACACCTTGGGGAACCCCTGGACCTGTTGGGGCTGGACCCCAACACTAATCTAACAATAAAATTATTGTAACAACTCTTTAACTTTATGTACTTGAATGCATTGTTATTGCATTTGGATTTTTTTAGAAAGAATTCATTTAAAAAATAAATTATAGACTTTCAATATACTTGGTTAGTTTCCTCCGCTAATCTGGTGATAGGCGAGAATAAATATACATTTTAATGTAAGATGTAACATGGTTAACCTTGAGCCTAGTTGTGTCATGGCTATCTTCATGCTACTTTCATCTCACCCTTTATTAATTTTCTTGATCTATATCAGTGTTACAGATAAACTTGTGGGAAGCAACAACAGAGACAGAAGGGATTATTTGATCCAAATATAAACCAGCTTCGGGGCATGGGAGAAGGTAGAGCTATGGAAGTGGAGGAGTCATGCTTTGCTAGAACCCTCTTTGGTATGAAGAAGGTGTGAAGAACCTATGCAAAAGGTGAGAAAGAATGATGCAATATAACATTTGAAATATATTATAGTTAGCTTATTTTATCAAGGAACTATAATGTAAAAGAAGTAAACTATAATATGTTTCATAATTTATATTGCATATGCTTTTGCTCACCTCTCTCCTACGCTTAACATTCAAATAGATGCCAGAAAATAATCATCAAAATGGCAGAACTTTAAGATGGATGTGGGAGGACATTGGAATATAATCAGATCCTAAAATTATTCATTCAACACAGTTTTTCAGAAGCAAAACAGGGAATCCAAAAATTAGTAACATTTTCTAAAAGACAAATGAATTTGAAACTTCTGACCCTAGAGATTGAAAGAGACTTTCAAAGGTTATCAAGTGCATTTCTGTACCTCTAACCAGGTCGTATTTTTCGAGCTACATTTTAAATCCCT
Source organism: Myotis yumanensis (assembly GCF_028538775.1). Taxonomy (NCBI): domain Eukaryota; kingdom Metazoa; phylum Chordata; class Mammalia; order Chiroptera; family Vespertilionidae; genus Myotis; species Myotis yumanensis. The sequence continues at coordinate 45,171,827 of NW_027223760.1, read as the reverse complement.
TTGACAGGTAACAAGAGTTTACAACTCTCCTTAACTATCCATTTTAGTATTAACTAATTCCCGCTCTCAAGAATTCTTCCTTTTATCGAACATAATTTTTCTCTTGTTCTGGTCAAAATTGAAGTTGGAGAGGAGCTGGTGATTATTCCCTGTGTGAAAGCCCTTCAGTTATTTGTAGATTTTTGTTAAATTGTCTCAAATCAACCTTTAAACTTCATGCTGAATAATATCCATTTTTTTGATCTTCTTTATTAGATCTTTTTCTAAACTCTTCAATCACCATTTGTAGTGTCCTACTACATCAGTTCTTTCTTTTCTTTTTGCTTACTTGTAGCTTACAGAGTGAGAGAGGATATTTTTGGAAGAGTAGTTTGATAAAATGATTTCATCCTTTATAGTGTATTTATGTATGTGTGTACCTTTCTTTATATAAAAGATCTTTAAAATACTTTTGCAAAGCAAGAGATATTTTAATACTGCTAGCAAGCTTATCTTTTTAAGGTTATCATTACTTTTTAAAAATGAGTACTTGTTTAGGTAAGTGTATAAAGAGATATGATTGCTTAAATTCAGATTTATGTTTACACAGAGCTTTCTTAAAGTAGAGATCATGTCTATTATTATATCACCCTTGAATTTTTCTTCTATAGCAATTCTGTCACCAATTTCTGCTTTGGAATTATTGTTTTATATCTGCTTTTGAGAGCTGCATTTGCACCACCAGTTCAGCATTTATTTGGCACTTATGTTAAAGATATTTGTAAAAAATGTGAAAAATAAGTCATACTCTGCTTTTAAAAAGATTATAGTTTAAAGGGAGAGATAAAATGTATGCAAATAATTAAAGTGTAAATTGGGAAGGAGGTAAGTATTATAAGTTGAAACCACCCTCCCCCCCCCACCAGAAAGATTATCTGGGAACATGAAAGATTTTTGGAAGAGGTGGCATAACTTTTGTACAGATAGAAATAAGAAAGGGTAATTACCAGCAGAAAGAACTATCTGAGAGATGCAGTGGGACTGGGGAGTGGTCAGTGAATAATTAATTTAAAGAAAAAAAGAGAAGAAAATGCTGGAAAGGGAGTCTGGGGAATGGAATGATTATTGCCTTGATGCTGTATTTAGGAATGTGAGTCCAAAGGTGAGGTATTCTTTTAAAGAAGATTGTCGTTAGCACAATTATTAGTTTGGCTACTCAGAATCTAATCGCCATTCCAATGTTGGAGGAATTCTTTGTTATGAGGTATTTGTTGAAGGTGGAGATCTGTTTCCCACCATGGAAACCAAACATGGGGAGCATTTTGTTCCTCACTTAAAGCTGGAGACACATGGCCTTCACTCAGACAATTAGAAACCACTATGAAATTCTTTAACTTAAGGGTCAACACAATGGTGTAGTGACATACAGCAACCTATCATGTTAGCAGCATGTTTAACTGGATGGTGGAGAGTGTCCAGTGGCAGAGGCCAAGTGACTGAGTCCTCCTCTGACTCTTCTTGCAGCATGACCTTGACTGTGTTCCCCACTTCTTGGTCCTCTTTAATTCTTTCCAATTTCCTGAACTTGGTTTTATAGCCATTCAACGTATTCTGAGGCCTTCCTGATAGTCTGTGTACAATTTCTTTTTGCATAAGTCAGTCCAAATCAGTTTTGGTGGCTTACAATCAAGAACCATGACTTAGACAAAAGAGAAAACAAAACAAAAGCCTACTATATAATTAACTATTATACTAATTCCTTAACATAAACATTGATAATTAAATCAAAAAAATAATTAAGCATCTTTTTTTTCTTTTATTCTAATTGGAAAGGAATTCCAGGGTAGTCAAATTGGAAATAAAATTATACTTTCTCACCATATTTTCATACTAAAAAATCTGCTAAGTGAAACAATACCAAAATGTATGCAATCTAAACTATAGTTACTGACAAGGGTTTGAAAGTACCTTCAACAGCTTGGCTGGTGTAGCTTAATGCTCGAGGATTAACCTATGAATCAGGAGGTCAGAGTTCGATTCCCGGTCAGGGCACATGCAAAGGATTCAGGATAGACGGGGGCATGCAGGAGGCAGCCAATCAAAGATTCTCTCTCATTAATGTTTCTCTCTCTCTCTCCTTCTCCCTTCCTTTTTGAAACCAATAAAAAATATTTTTTTAAAAAGTAAGTATCCTCAACAGATACAAAAACCTAAACACCCAGCAGTGTTTTTATATAAATTAAAGGGAGTTGCTGTCTCTCTCCTTAATATTTTGGCCTACATAAAATGATCAGCATGCTTAAGACAAGTTTGACACTAGATCCTGTAATTGCCCAGCCCTTATGAAAGAAATCAAATGATTTTTACAATGCCAGGAGATTGACTTTTCATCGAACTGTCCTAAGTCCTGAAGGGTTTGAGGTTGCCAGGCATTAATGGCAGGTAATAGTGAGAGGCACAGGTGACTGGCCGTAGGTGTGTACAAGGAGTCTTTCCCATCAGCATCCCCCAAGGATGCAGTACCGAACTGGTCCATGTGGTCCGGGAGATTCAGGAATACTTATGTGGGTGGACTGTGAGCTGGGACAGGTTTCATTCTATAATATGAATAGTAAACTTCATATTTATAATTTCCCTGATATGTTTACAGAAAAACTTGGGCCTTATTTCTCTGCTGGCCTTTATTCAAACTCTCTTAAAATCTGTAAAATCACAGATGAACAGGGAAGGACCTGGAAAATTATTCACAGTCTGTTTCGTTTTCTATGTTCATGAAGTTTTTAAAGAGTACTGTTTAATCATAGTTTAATTTTTTTGGATAGTCTGATTTCTATAGTTAAGGTGATTTTTTTTTCCAAAAAGCCAAAGCAAGTAATTTTTTAGTATTTCTGTTTCAATAACTACTTATAATGTGTGTAGTGCCTATTTCACAGGATGGTATAGGAACCAATTACAAAATTCTTTAGCAATTCCAAAAGGGATGACATTAGAATTACCATTTCTTCTTATCAATCTTGTATTCCTTAATGCCAATAAATGTATTATATCATATTTTAAACAATATAAAAAGCAAGAGGTTTTTCTCTCGCTTCAGCTTATTTATTCGTTTTATCAGGTAGAACTATCTATAATTTTTTGTAAAGTTTTACAACTTTTTCTGTATACATATATGTACATAAGTGTGTATGCATACATATACCTGGTATATATAGAATATCATAAATATAAACAATTAGGTATATATATTAGGCGTTTATAAGTTATTTTGAAAATGTATTTTCCCCAAGTACACATATTCAGGTTTTGGTGTTAGATGTACTTATTTTTAAAGTCTTCCTGTGAGAGGTGGACAGTCAGAAAACTTACAACTCATTGTAGAAAGCTGTAAATATACAAGCTTTGAGCATAATTCTCAAATATTTGGCCTTTATCAAAGTAATATTTTATTTTCCTAGGACACAGATATTTTAAAGTTACCATTTTATTTTTCATTAGCAATTTCCAAAAATAAATCACAGTAAACCACCCGCTGTTAGAACAAGAGCATCTGGATTAGTCAGATGTAAGTGGGAGGCAGAGCTGAGGAGCATCTTGTGAATTGTGAAGAGGCTTTGTAATCAAGATGTAAACACTGAATTCTATAGAACTCCTTCAGAACATGAGAAATCATTATTTTGAGTTCCTCCTTTCCAATAGTCTCATCAAGATGCAAATATGTGGGACTTGGTATTTCCTAATTATAGTTTATTATTAGTAAGTATTAAAAAGCAGCTGCATTTTAGAAATTTGCAGTTACGAATTAGCCAGTGTTGGTTCTGTAATGCTCAAAATAAAAAAGGAAGCAATGATAGATATTAGCAGGATTAGCCAGGCTTGCTTCCACATGTCCAGGATGCAAAACCTTCCTTGTGAAGAGGACAGCAAGGAAAAAATGGTGGCCTGGGAAAAGCTAGACAGAGCAGGTGTTAAGACTTCACTCATAATCTACATAGGAAGTCAGGGTAGACAGGCACAAAGAGGTTGTTTCACCAATCAGTGCTTGTCAAGGTTCCCCCCCACGCATCCCCCGACACACAAGCGCTAGAACACACACACAGACACACACACACACACACACACACACACAGAATTATCCCTAAGAGGAAGAGATTGAACCGGGTCTGTAAATGTAGCCCAAAGCCCTCCTCCATAAATGGGAACATTTCTTTAAAAATTGACCTTATTATTTAAAATATTCAATTGAATGCTGTATTCAACTGCATGTTTTTCCATGTTTACATTTTAATAAAAAAGGTTTAAATGATTTGCTTTATTTGCTGCCAGGTGATTGATATTCTGTAAATATGTAGACTTGTCCTGCAGCTTTAAGAACTCAGGCTAGAATATTAATTCATATGGAGTGTTCATTAAAACAATTTTTAAAAAAATATATTTTATTGATTTTTTTTTTTTTTTTTTTACAGAGAGGAAGGGAGAGGGATAGAGAGACAGAAACATCAATGAGAGAGAAGCATCAATCAGATGCCTTCTGCACACTCCCTACTGGGGATGTGCCCGCAACCAAGGTACATGCCCTTGACCAGAATTGAACCTGGGACCCTTCAGTCCTCAGGCCAACACTCTATTCACTGAGCCAAACCTGTTAGGGCCATTTTAAAATTTTTGCTACTACTACTCTCATTTCCCAAAACAATAATAACCAATGTTTATTGAGTGTTTAATGTGTCCCAGACACTATCATAAGCCCATTAAATATATATTAATTTATTAACACTCTGGTGTCGGGTGAATTTCCCGCCAAAATATAAGCTGGCGCGGGCAATTATTTAGGTTTCCCGCGCAAAATCAGAGTTAGTTTAAAATGCCTATATTTTTGAAGTATGGGTTCGATTGAAATGGGTATGAAACGGTTCGCATACGCAGGTAGGTATCTTTGAAACAAATATTTGGTAATACGCAGTTACAATCGGCCCGAATTTACACGTTTCCCGCACTCCACCGCAAATCTATATGAACCGAGTTAAGACGGCTCCTGCCGAGTACGCGCAATTCACGCGAGCCGACTTAACTCGTTTCCCGCAACCCAAGTGTTAATTTATTAAGCCCATTAAAATATATTAACTTATCCCACACTAGGAGTGATGAATATGTCTCTTTAATTTTGATTTAGGTTGTGGGTATGAAGAATTGTTATTATATAATGAAAATTTGCACAAAGTACAGTAGTGATAAGATCTCTTGAGGACTTCGGGAACTTCACATTTTGTCAATTCTGGCCCTACTCTAAAAAAGAAGGTTTGTACTGTTTAAAGCAATTTAAATTGCTCACTACCACTGACAATTCTGGAAACAGATATATGTATAAATTAAATCTTATGTGGCAATTTTAAGTTAATATATTCTCTGAATTTTATATCTTACAATCTTTATTAAACATTGATTTCTGTAATTCATGTATAAAATATTTGATTAGGTATAAATTTGGCAACTAAATCCTGACATTTGGTAAATTTCTGCCTCTAAATTGCTTTGTTATGGTGCTATTTTATCTAATTTTTTGAGATTTGTGTCGAATGGATTGGATGGGAAGGTCAGGGTTAAGTTAGACTTCATGTAATTGAAATGATGTTTGAACACTGATCTCTGCCATAGCAAGAAGTGTACATCTAATGGAACCAAGCGATTTAAGCAAATTTTACAATACACAGCAAAAACATTTCTATCTAAAAGTACTGACTTGCTTATGTACTGCAGGTTTAGTCCAGTTTGCACATCAGTATTTATTCAGGGTCAACAGCTATATATGCGTTGCTAGTAGTAAAATGACTTTCTTGCTAATTGAGCTTTTAAAAAGCATCATCAAGAGACAGTAAATGAGTGAGTAGTTTGATTAAGGACTTTCACATATGGGTAACATTTTGTGACACTGGTTTAATATAGCAAAACTGTGAGTTGATATTTTAGATTATAGCAGAGACAGTATGCCAAATACAGTAACTGAAGTGAATACTTTCATCTCCTTAAAATCATTAAAATGCATCATATTCTTTTCTTTTGATTTAAATACTTGGAAGCAACTATCTTTTTAGGCTTCTAATATCCAAAAAACCTCCTCAGAAGGCCATACAAATTTGACATTGGCATCCATGGCAAGTTTTGTACTGAAGTAGAGTCCAATATGAGTTTTTGATAGGGTCAGGCCCGACTTGAGTATGGTTTTCCTTGACTTTAATGGGTGTCTTAAAATGATGAATTTTGAAGGGACATTCAAAGCATGGAGACTTTATTTTATTTAATTTTTTTTAAAGCATTGAGATTTTAAACAAGGATGTGGCATTGAGGATTTAGTAGTAGAATCTGGCACATAGTAAATGATCAACAGATTTTCCAAGTGATAGGCACTGATTGAGACATTGAAGGCTCTGACTGCAGTGAACAAATAGGCACACTTTCCTGACTTCTTGAAGCTTGTGTTGCAGTGGGGAGAGGCGGCAGATGATGAACTGAAAAGCAAAGCATATCCTGTGTCAAATGGTATAGTGTGCTGGAGAAAATGAACCAGGAAGGAGAATATGAAGTTTTGGGGATGGTGGTGGAGTTTGAAACTTTAAAGAGAGTATTTAGAAATGTCCTCTGAAAATTTACTATCTTAGCAAGGACCTGAAGCAAGCGAGCAATCCTTGTAAATGTCTGTAGGAAGAAATTTCAGGTATGAGGTGGGAACTTGTACAGTATGTTCCAAGAATAGCCAGGCAACCTTGTGGCAGGAGTAGGGCCAGTGGAGGGGAGAATAGTAGGAAATGAGATCAGAGAGATGATAAATGGGGGGTTTACATGTCAGGTAGGGATTTTGGGCTATGTGAGAACATTACCTTTGAGTGAACTAGGAAGTCATTGGAGAGTTTGAGCAGAAGAAAATATAACCTGACTCCAATTTTTATAGAATCACTCTGATTCCTGTGTGAAAACCACCCAGTCTTTGTCTTCTCTTCTTACCTCTATGGGAGAGAGGTTCAGATAGATCAGATGAGAGAATGGGGTCACAGACTATTATAGAGAGAAGTGTAGGATTTAGGATATATTATTAATTAATTAATTAGTTAATTGTTTTTTGGGGGGTACATATTTTTTCAGAGAGTACTGGAAAGATTTGATCATGGATTGGATGTGAGATGTGAGAGAGAGTCAAGCATGAGCCATTGAGAGAGTCATACGAGCCATTGAACAGTTGAAGGTGCCACTTATTGAGATAGAAAGATTGTAGGGGAAGATTTGGGGAGAGGTTCAATATGTGCTCAAGCCTTGATGGGCCTGTTGGAATTTATCAGGAGAGAACAAGGGTGTAGAAGAAAAGATGTTCTAGCAAAGGGATTATTATGTGCCATGGACTTGAACCTTGAAAATATTTTAATTATTTGTGAAGTGGCGAGATATTCAGTGTTGGTGTAAGCAGTAAACATTAGACGCTGACAGAATACTGCCTATTTTTGTACAGTCTATGAGCTGTGCAAAATAAAAAATTCAAAAGAGGAATAATGTTTTGTGACATGAAAAATGGGATGAAATTCACATTTCAGTGCCATAAAGTTTGCCTGGAACATGGCCACATTCATTTACTATTGTCTATGGCTGCTTTTGTACTACAATGGCAGGCTTAAGTAGTCAGGATGGAGACTATCTTGGCTGAGAAGGTGAAAATATTCACTATCTGGTTCTTTATGGAAAAAGTTCCTAGAGTCAAAATGGAGCATTTTTTTGGGAAACAGATTGTGAAGTATCTTGTGTGCCAAGGTAGGGACTTGATTTTGTAGGCAAGAGAAAACCATCAAGGGTGAGTATCTGCCTAAAGTATCACAAATAATACAGGAGAAAAAAAAATCCTAATCCAACCTAATTCTCAGATGGAGAAACAAACACTCGCACAGTAAGTGATTTGCCCGAAGCTTCCCAGCACTTTCGTGCCAAGATTAGGCAAGGACTTCAGGGTCTGAACTCCCAGAATCATAGTTTTAACCCTGTTCCTCATCATCTACTTTGGAACTTCTTCAAAAATCTCGGATAATTCTTATGTCTGTTGTTGAATGTCAGGAGAAATAATTACTTAGGGTTTAATGTTTTATCCTAACCTACCTATATATTTATTTTGTAATCAATAATAATTTATTTGAGGGAAGAACCTTCATAAACTTTGAATGAAATTAAAATGAAAATTAAATCATTATTATAATAGAGTTTGATCATGTGCAGAACTGAATTAGGCTAAAATTTGGCACTTCGGCCTGTTTTTGTTGGAATATTTTCATTTGACTCATTATCCCATTATTCTATCCTATTTCTCTTAAGCTATGAAAAGGAACATGCTAGTAACAGGCCCATAGTAGAGTCATTATTGTCACGGATTTTAAAAATTATTAATTGGCAGCCTATCACTAATTCTAGATTTTTTTGAATGGAGGAAATTTTATGGATTGATAAGTTATTCTAAGGAGCAAGCCAATAAGAAGCACTAGCAAAAATTCTGTTAGTACCTGTGCTGAGATTAAACAGTATATCTGAACTGGCAAACCCAACCATGGGGAAAATGATGGGAGGCATGGACAGGTAAGAAATGGTTACAGGAGGCATGTCTTGGCAAACCGAGGAGAGATGCGATCACAGGGAGAACTGCAACAAGAGCTGGTCTGGTGTTGACTAGCAGTGCATGCCAGAAGAAATTTCTTGAACTCTTTTTCTGGGCTGAACAGGTAAAAAGACGTGAGGCAGTATCCTCTCATGAGTCTGCTTACTGCACCTAACTACAGCTCTCATTCATTCATCGTCTACAAGCTGTATTTACCATTCTGCTTATTTCTCAGTTGACCTGAGAGAATCACTGCCAATGAATCTTATTGTGTAGAGATGCCAAACAGCAGAGCTTCAGCGGTCTATGTGGGCTTAAGCTATGGTGATGCATTGCTGCAACAGCTGCCTGGATATGATGGAAAGCGGATTGCTGCCTTCTGCCAAATATATTAGAACTTGATTTGTCCCTTTGATTGTATCAAATGTCAATGTGCATGGAATGTGCTCAGAGGATGCTGAAATGGAACCCAGTGATCCAAAATTACCAGTAAGTCTCGTCTGGAGGTACACAAGGGATGTGTATGAGAAGCATTATGGTACACTCAGATGGAGCTGTATTTGAGGGTAAAATAGATCCGACTGACAGCCTCATGTGGAACACAATATTTTTCATTGTAGATTGTATTTCCAAATTGCAGAAATCCCATAGACATTAAATGGCAGTAACATATGTGGAAGCTTAACAAACAGTGACCTTGCCACTGTAGTTGTTCTGTGGAGACGTAAGGAGATACCTTTGGGTATTGAGTCTGTTTGAGAGAATGTTCCTGTGTGATCCTGATTGTGATGAGAAAGACTTGTTAAACTCAAACAGTGACACTAGAGGGAGCGCTCTTTCAGAAGGCACTGTAGAGAGGCCAAACAAGCTATATGTAAATGAACTAATTTATACTTATTCTACTGGAGCGCCATAATCATTGCCAACGCTAGAAGTTTTGTATCCTCACCAAGGAAGGACGATTAACTATTCTTGTCACTACAGAATCTAATGTTTTTAAAGGCCAGTGGCCAGGTGTATTGAAAGGCTAGGCTGGGAAGGTACACTTATGGGAATAATATGCTAATCCAGGCCATCACTGAAAGGTGAGGCTTTTATCATTGTTTTCTAATGACTCAGGTATCATGGGCACAAAATGCATTTGTCTTCCTTTTGTAATTGGTTTGGGTAGGACCAATGCTGAATACCATGTTGTGCCTGTGGGAGGCAGAAGGGTGATAGCAGAACATGATGCATGGAAACGCGTCTCTGTAAATCCCTGAACACTGGGATCTGGGATCTGGTTACCTAAAAAATACACATGGAATCTAGAATGTCCCAAACGATACCTTCTAAGTCGCCATCCCAGTCTTTAGGAATATGTGATACATGGGAACATGCCATTTCTGTTGAATGACACTATAATTTGAACTAATTTCATAGTGTGTTAAATGTCACTTTAATCTTTCTTCCAAAGCAATATAGTGTAACAAATGACTTATTAATTGATAGAATTATACAATGATTAGGAAATATTTTGGGAGGTTGATTTGAAGCCCACAGATGATATATATAAAAACCAATTGGCCAGAAATATGAGTGTTTGGCCTTTAAAAAAAAAGAATTACATACACAAATATCTTCATCAAAATATATGATAAATGGTTCAAATAACTGTAGGTCATACAGGAAAAAGAGTAATCAAACTTGGAAGAGAATATCAAGCGACTCCTGAAGGGATAGGGTCACAATGAACATGCTTTGTAGAGGGTGTTCCTATTTCCCATTGGGTGGGCTCAAATCATGGTAGTTGTCAGGATGTTAGTAGGCTTATTCTTCTGTATAAAACATTGTGAGACAAATTATGAAAAGATAGCCACGCCCGGCTGGCGTGGCTCAGTAGTTGAGCATTAACCTATGAACCAGGAGATCACAATTTGATTCTAGATCAGGGCACGTGCATGGGTTGCAGGTGTGATCCCCAGAGGGGGCACGCAGGAGGCAGTCGATCCATGATTCGGAAAGGAAAATGTCAGTTGTAGACCTGCAGGTCATTTTCTCCCTTTGCCGTGGGATGCCCCTGGAAGGAAAGATACAAAAAAAACCCTCTTGTAAACATGCTAAAGAGAGAACTCCTGGCAAACACAGTTATGGTATTTACTAGTGGGAGGATTCTTTTACATGGAGTATTTTTACTACATGTACAGTATGTGGTTTGTGTAGGATTGCTTATATTAAGCTTGGAAATGTGTGAACTTATGGTAACATAGCTACCTGGAAAATATCACCTAAGATGTGAGAGCATCTGTTTAGAAAATGGAAGTGTTTCATAACAGAAATACCTCTCTTTTATGTAAGTAATGCTTTGGCATGTAACATATCAAGCTCATATACAGCAGCTAGACCAAAGCAGTGCTAATTCTGCACCAAAGGATCTGTGGAGTGACATTGGCTATCCCAGATCTCTCCATCCTTCCCTCTTCTTACGACTTCCTGTCTCCTTGAAATCATTAGTGTGGTTTAATCCCCAATAACATCTCTGATCTTTGTGAATCTGATTTGACAGTCAATTATTTTTTTCTTTAAAAATATATTTTTATTGATTTCAGAGAGGAAGGGAGAGGAAGCGAGAGATAGAAACATCAATGATGAGAGAGAATCATTGATTAGCTGCCTCTTGCACGCCCCCTACTGGACATCAAGCCCACAACCTGGGCATGTGCCCTTGACCAGAATTGAACCTGGGACCCTTCACTCTGCAGGCCAACACTCTATCCACTGAGCCGGACTGGCTAGGGCGACAGTCAAACTTTTATATTACTTCCAGTTATATCCCTGAGTGCTCATTATTTAGCACTATAACTATTTAAACTGGCCTCCCTCCAATTTTTCCTCTCTACTTTAGAGCCATATCAAAACTTATCTCCTGGCCTGGCTAGCAAGGCTCAGTGGTTGAGCATTGAGCTATGAACCAGGAGATCACAGTTTGATTCCTGGTCAGGGCACATGCCTGGTTGCAGGCTCGATCCCCCGTATGAGGTGTGCAGGAGGAAGCTGATCAATGATTCTTTCTCATCATTGATGTTTCTATCTCTCTCTCCTTCTCCCTTCCTCTCTGAAATCAATAAAAATATATTTAAAAGAACACACAAATAAAACTTACCTCCTGAAACAAATAAAATATCAAATTTCAACTGTCATTGAAAAAAAAAGCTTGCCTGTTTCATGATCAAAGTTTTCTAGATCTTGCTCTCAAATCATAAATGGATTATTAATAATTAATAGATATTTGTTTTGTTGTTATTTTTATTGTAAGTCTTCCCTGGTTAAAGAAACCAATCTTGAGTCACATATCTTAACACAGAACTATGGTGACAGGATATAGTATTTTCTGGTTCTCTTTAAATAGAGGTGACTTTTTACTTTTTGAACCATCCTTGTGATTTTTTAATGCCTCTCTTAACACATTCAGACTTGAAATAAATTTCTTTTGGTAAACATGTCTTATTGCTACTATTAGAACAGAAATGTATGACACTATTTTCTAAATCTCCCACAGTGTTTAGCAGAATATATTTTATCTAAAGGCACTTCATGAATATTTGACAAATTAAAATGAGTGGACAGATAAGCTTTTGATTTTCCTCAAAGCAGGGGAGAGTATTGTGATAACATTATTGACATAAATAAATTCTACTCTAGTTTATTTTCTGTTCCCACCATTAGAAGAAAAGATGAACCATCTTTTTCTCTCTTACATTTCCTTTAGTATGAGGAAAAAGACAAAGGCGTGGGGAGCAACTTCAAGGAATTTTATTCAATATGCCCAGCAGATTTCAGAAAATTTCCAGATTTGCCAGTGGTCAAAGATTTGGGAGAAAGGAATGAGAGAATGAGAGAAATTGGGAAGCCTATAATGCATTACTGATTTGATGAATCAGTATTTGATGTTTAATGAAAAGTCACTGAAAAGGCAACAATGAGAAAAATTGGCATTTAGAGAAGCTTGTAATTTGTTTATTCCTGAGAAACATTCACAATTGAGGTTCCATTAAGATAAAAATAGTTTCTATTGGCAGTTCATTAAGCCTACAGATGGTCAGTGATTTCTGTCCAGGGAGTTGTAGTTTACAAATGAAGATTTTAATGAGGGTACTTAGATACTTGAATGCTTTGAGGGCACTTCCTCTTTTTTTAAAAAAAAATTTTCCCTTTATTGATTAAGATATTACAAATGTGTCCTTATCCCCCCAATGTCCTCTCATCCCCCCAATCCTGCCCTCACCCTCACCCTCACCCTCACCCACTGTTGTCCACCTCCATTGCTTATGCTTATATGCAAGCATAAAAGTCCTTTGGTTGATCTCTCCCCCTCCCCCCTCCCCTCCCCTACCTTCCCTCTGAGTTTTGAGCATCTGATCGATGCTTCTCTGTCTCTACATCTGTTTTTGTTCATCGGTTTATGTTGTTCATTATAATCCACAAATGAGTGAGCATGTGATATTTATCTTTCTCTGACTGACTTATTTCGCTTAGCATAATGCTCTCCAGCTCCATCCATGCTGTTGCAAATAGTAGGAGTTCCTTCCTTTTTATAGCAGCTCCTCTTAATAGCACCTCCTACCTTTCCCACACTGATATGCAAAAAGCCCACTCTATCACCTTGACTTTGAGAACCAATGGATGTGGGGAGTTCAGAGGTTAGAACCTTTGCAGGTTAGGGCGGTCACATACTGTGCTGGGAGAGGAAGTCAATCTTGAGTGCTTGCTTGCTTCAGTCAGTTCTTTGGCAGTTAGGCCCAGGTTGGGGATCTAGGCCAAGTAAGGAGGAAAAGGAAACAATTATGTTAAGAAGGTTGTCTGTATTCTCTCCTAAAACTGTTAATATAACTCTACAAGTGTAAGACCAACCTCACTAAAAAAATAATTGATCATATGTAGCCTTATGTACTTGAAATAAAATAAACTTCTTCGTTTTCCCCCCCTAAGAACTTTCACTATCTTTGTGAAATAGCTATATCTCAAATGTTACACACTGAACAGGGACATTAGTGTGGCTGTTGTTTAAATGGGTCATCTTCTCATCAGTTACTTTGCTGATCACAGACAAAGGAGGTTGTTAGTTCTTTATGTGGATACAATACCAATATTATTTATTAACTCCTCTTTACTTGATTTCCAGGAAAAATTCCAATATGAAGACTTCCTTTGTCAACATATCTCAAATCAAGATATGTTCCTTTCTTAGAGAATGATTTTCTGTTAGAAACCTTTCTAGGAGGCTAATCAAAGTTTAATGGGATATGCTAGTTTTTATTTTGGAAGTTGGTATTTTAATTAAAGATACTGTATGTATGCATCAAGAAGGAGGTTCTTAGAAATTAATAACACAATTTTAAACTTCAAGGAAGGATTTTATATATTATATTATATTATATTATTATATTTATATTTATATATGCTTTGTTTAGTGAAACCTCACCTGAGGATATTTTCCCATTGATATTTAGAGGGTAGGAGGTAGGGGGAGAGACAGAGAGAGAAACATTGATGTGAGAGAGACACATTGATTGGTTGCCTCCCACTTGGGCTGAGGATTGAGCCTGCCACCAAGATACATGCCCTTGACTGGAATCAAACCCGGGACCTTCAGTCTGCAGGCTGACACTATCCACTGAGCCAAACCGGCCAGGGCAGGATTTTATATTTTTCAATAAGTTGTCTTTAATCTGGGTGAAGTTTACACTATTTTCACTTTCTTTTTTTTTTTCTTTTTTACCTAAAGCTTTGGTAATGCTCTTTCTTTGCTTTTTCTATATAGTGATTGTATTGACCAACTGACTTTAAAAATTAGTCAGAGCCCAGCCAGCTTGGCTCAGTGTTTGAGAGTCGACCTATGAACCAGGTGGTCATGGTTCAATTTCTGGTCAGGGCACCTGCCCAGGTTTCGGGTTCTATCCCCATTGTGGGGTGTGCAGTAGGCAGCCGATCAATGATTCTCTCCAGCGCGCATGTACAGTGCGATTGAAACTTCGTGGCCCATGCACAGAAGTCAGTTTTCAGCCTGGGTGAGTCTATTTTGAAGAAGTTGCATTAGAAGAAGTGGGGGGTGTCAGTTGGTCGGGCAACGGGAGACATGGTGCAGGCGGCAGCGGGCGATTCATGCACGAGTTGAGTGAGCCAGTCAGAAGTCTCATGATGCAGTGGTTAGTGCTAGACGCGTCTGCAAATCGTGTGCGGATGACAAAAGATAGACGAAACAAGTATGCAAGACGAGTGTGGATGGGAGAGTTGGAAGGGGTCGACCTCAGCGAACGTACCTCAATCAGATTGAAGACATTTTTAACAAAGGCCAGCTTAGGAGTACCCTAATTAAGTTAATAACAATGTACCTACCTATATAGTTTAAGTTTAAAAAATTTGGCTCTCAAAAGAAATTTCAGTCGTTGTACTGTTGATATTTAGCTCTGTTGACTAATGAGTTTGCCGAACACTGGACTAAAAGATATATCTGTATAGTTTCTCTAGTTTCTTGCAAGTACTGGAAAATGACATTTCTTTCTAGTTCCTTGCAAATATTGAAAAATGACATTTCTGAATTTTGTGTTTCATTTATTCACTGATGATTTCAAATTTGTATCTTCAAACTGAGTTACTGTCCTGTGCTTCACAGTCATACATGCAACTTTTTATTTGATGTCTTCATTTGGAATGAATACAAATAGATATTTCAAACTTAATGTTTTCAAATAGAAGTGCATATTCTCCAGTCTCTCCCACCTCGATCCCAAATCTAATTTCCTCCAAGCCATCATTTCTCAATAAATTATAGCAATTGCCCAATCAAAAGAAAAAAGGAGAAAAACAAATTCAGAAATCATTTCTGACTCGTTTCTTTCTTTCATACTTACATCCAATATGTCAAGAAGCTCTGCCCACCTCTTCTAAAATAATTATATTCCAAATCCGACCACTTCTCTTTATTTATCTTGCTAGAACCAGTCCAAACAACCACAATTTCTTGCTCTGATTTCTACAATAGCCTCCTTTTACTCTTCTGATTAAAACCTTGGAAAAGTTTCACATTGTACATGAAAGTTCATTTTTTTTTAAACTATGTGTGCAAAGGCAGTATCAAAGAATGCTAGCACTCACCAATATTCTAGTTTTTCCTCTTCTTCTTGAGCACACAGCTAAGTACATTCTCCAACTTCCTTGTGCAGAAGAACTGAGTTTGGACAATGAAATGTAGGCAGATTTAGTGGAGATCACTTCTAGACCTGACCTATTAAAATTTCCTATGGGGGATCCTCTACTCTCTCTTCCTATTGTGTGGCAAAGTTGAGGCCATGTGTTAAAGGTGGGATCTTCAGTGTCTCTGAACAAACCACCCACTCAGCTAACTATTATTGAGATATGAAAAGTGTAAGAAATAAAGCTTTACTTTGTTAAGCCACAGTACTAGTTCCCACATGGCTCAGGTTCTGTCCATCTCTTCAACCTCATTTTTATTTACACTTTCTCCTTTTTCTCATTAGGCCCCGATGACTCTGAATTTCGTTCTGACTCATGAACTCATACAAATTAGAACCTTTGCACTTGCTATATCCTTCTACTTGGATTGATCTTCCCTTCAGATAAATATATGATCACTTCCTTCTCTTCAATTAGATTATCAACTCAAATGCCATTTCTTCAAGGAGGCCTTCCCTGACCACCTTACTCTAAACAGCCTCCCATACTGGTCACGTTCTACTAGTATTACGTTATACTAATACTAGTACATCTTTGCCACAATTATAAGTACCTTAAATTATCATGTTGTGTTTACTTTTTTTCTCCTCTCTTCCTAGAATGCCAATTCATTAAGGGAAGGATTCTTAAAGTTACAGTCTAGAATAGTGCTTGGCATGTAGAGGCCATCCAATAAATATTTATTAGCTAATTGACTATTATAAATAGGTGTATTATTTGAAGATAGGAATTGTATTCTATAGTTCAAATGTACATAAAGCCTATTTCATAGAAACCATAGTATTTCTAACAGTGTGTCCCATTTAATTGCATGTAAATAAGGTAATAGTAGAATGGCATGGGATTTGGAGACAGAAATAACCAACTCAAGTTTTGAACCTATTGTGTGATCCTAAGAACTCTTTTTTTCTACATTTCTATTTCCACTATTTAAACAATGGAAATTCTATAGTGTATACCTTATTCTGATGGTAGCCTCATGAGATGTAATGTTTGTGAATAAACAGTCTATAAACTGTATAGAGTTCATATAATGAAACAGTTAAGGCCGTAAGACTATTTTAAAACACAAACTTTGTGAGTAGACAAAGCTAAGTGATATGTATGTTAATTAGAACTGTTATTACATATTATTAAAATACAAGGTTCTCTGTGCTGTATAACTCTCTCTCAGTCAGGAAGTTTCTTGGGACTCCAACGCAAATACATTGCTTTCCATTCAACATGTAGTTCCACAGTTCAAATTGATCTTTCACATGCTGCTATTCCTGTCTGGTGAGGTGAATTAGGAGACAGTATATGGGTGAAAACTTGAATTTTTGTTCTGATAGAAATGTGAGGTTTTTTTTCTTCAGCGGTTCTTTTTAACACAGTTCTGAGAGGTACACGTTCAAATGTTCTTTATTGGCCTAAAAGTCTCCCCAAACTCCCTAACCTGAGAATAAATAGTATCATGGGAACACGTATTTATTGTTCATAAGCAAGTCTTATAATCAAGCTATTATCTGTGTGGGCTTTTCCCAGGAAACAATGGATATTGTAACAAATATAACATGTGAAGAAATCGGTTTCTGTTTAATACTGCTAGTGGAAGAGAGGGAGACTCCTCCCCTGAACCTGCCTCCATGAGGAAGCGAGTTATGGTTGGTTATTGCCACTGTTCCAAGCTCTGCTCAGAGTATGCAATACAGTGATCTGAACATCTCTTGCTTTAAAGTGCCCTGTTTGACCTTCAGATGAAGTTGTAGGTTGCAGCAGTCCTCTCTGTGTCTGCCTCCCACGACCAAGGACCATGCCAGCTCAGAGCTGGGACTGGAGGAGGCCTTAGGTTGCTTGGAATTTTCCCTCTTCAGCAGAGGGCTGAAATGCAATGCAAGCTGTGTCATAATTGACATATTTTTAAGCATTGCCCTCAGGGAAGGAATAAAGTGAAGAATAGAATAATCCTCTGGCTGGTTTCAACCTCCTGGTGTGCTGAAACATCTATCTTATTGCTAATTTAAAAGAGAAAATAGAGGGCATAAGGGGGATAGATAAATGGTGATGGAAGAAGACTTGGGGTGGTGAACACACAATGCAATTTACAGATGATGTAGAATTGTACACCTGAAACCTATATAATTTTATTAATGTCACCCCAGTAAATTCAATTAAAAAAATAGAAACTAGGCCTTGTCCTAAGAAGAGATTATTTCCGATTTTGACAAGTCTGCCAAACAATGTTGTTTTTAAATTCCATTGTGCAAATTTTCACTAAGCAAGTGTTAGCAACTTTGTCCCACTCTGTAATACTGGCAAAAGAAAATTTTCTTGATTTTGTTAATGAAATCTACAAATCAAGAAACATTTGACTAGAGACCCAGAAGAGCACTTTTATTAATGTTTTATGATACTTATTTAAAAGAACATAAAGGAACCTGAGAGATTTCATGTCAGGATGGAATTGAAATGCATTATTGCTTACCAATGAGAGTATATAGGAGGTTTTTAATAAATTGGATTCTAGTACCCTGCTATAGAAGGGATTTTACATTATGGATGTGTATTATTAGCAAACTTTATGGTGCTAAGTGTATTGCATTTATATGTCCAGCGGGGCCTGATCCAGCTTTTGCAAATTGTGCTTAATTAAACACTAGTCTCATCAAACATGCTCACTCTGGAGGGAGGAAGAGATTGTGGTCACATGACCCAGTGCTGGGGGTATGGTAAGGGTTAGTTATAAGTATTTGTTTACGTTTCATTTTGAGCAAAGAAGCCCTAACTTGGTGCTTTTATTTCATACTAGAGAACCGGTGCACAAAAATTTGTGCATTCGGGGTGGGGGGATCCCTCAGCCCGGCCTGTGCCCTCTCGCAGTCTGGGACCCCTCGGGGGATGACCACCTGCTGGCTTATGCCTGCTCCCTGGGGCATTGGGCCTAAGCTGGCAGTTAGACATCCCTCTGGCAGCCCGGGAGCCCTCAGGGGATGTCCACTTGCCAGCGGGGAGCAGGCCTAAGCTGCAGTCGGACATCCTTAGCACTGCTGAGGCAGGAGAGGCTCCCACCACCACCGCTGTGCTGGCAGCCATCAGCCTGGCTTGTGGCTGAGCAGAGCTCCCCCTGTGGGAGCTCACTGACCACCAGAGGGCAGCTCCTGCATTGAGCATCTGCCCCCTGGTGGTCAGTGTTTGTCTAGTGACTAGTCATTCCCAGTTGTTCTGCTGTTAGGGTCAATTTGCATATTACCCTTTTATTATATAGGATAGAGGCCTGGTGCATGGGTGGGGTCTGGCTGGTTTGCCCTGAAGGGTGTCCCGGATCAGGGTGGGGGTCCCGCTGGGGTGCCTGGTCAGCCTGGGTGAGGGGCTGAGGGCCGTTTTCAGGCTGGCCACAGCCCCTTCAGAGTGGGGTGTCCTGCTGGGTTGCCTCGCCAGTCTGGGTGAGGGGCTGATGGCTGTTTGTAGGCTGGCCATGGCCTCCAGCCACCCAAGCTCCCAGAGGAAGCTGGCTGGAAGCAGGTATCTGGGGTTTATTTATCTTCTATAATTGAAACTTTGTTGCTTTGAGTGGAGCGACAAGCAGGAAGCTTGGCTTCCTCTATCATTGGAGCAACCAAGCCTCCTGCTTGCTCCAGCTCCCTGGCTGACAGTCACCATCTTGGTTGGGTTAATTTACATATATTTGCTCTGATTGGCTGGTGGGTGTGGCTTGGGGCATAGCAAAGGTACAGTCAATTTGCATGTTTCTCTTTTATTAGATTAGACTAGACAGTTCTTGTTGCCTTAAAAAATAAAACAAAATAAAATTCAAAGTGGTCTTCAACCCCAGCTGCTAGGATAAATCCCATAGACCAGCGGTTCTCAACCTGTGGGTCGCGACCCCTTTGGGGGTTAAACGATCCTTTCACAGGGGTCGCCTAAGACCATCGGAAAATACCTATATAATTATATATTGTTTTTGTGATTAATCACTATGCTTTAATTATGTTCAATCTATAACAATGAAAGTACATCTTGCATATCAGATATTTACATTATGATTCATAACAGTAGCAAAATTACAGTTATGAAGTAGCAATGAAAATAATTTTATGGTTGGGGGTCACCACAACATGAGGAACTGTATTAAAGGGTCGCGACATTAGGTAGGTTGAGAAACACTGCCATAGACATTTGGAAAATGTTGCAAATACACATGATCAGAAAACTTAGATGGCATAGTGAATGTAAAATGAAAACTAAAAACATAGTCCCATTCCCATTCAGGTCCTAAACCTAAAGTTTGCCACTTTTGAAACTTTCTTGGTGTATTGATCAGATTTCTGTATTTAGTCATGTGCTCTAGTTCTGTAGTGGAGGCTCCTTGTAAACTTTATCCATCTATTCATCTACTTATTATCTATCACAATTCAACATAATGAAAGGAGTTTTAGGGACAAATGGGCATGTTAAGGGAGATTTAGGGATAAAGAGGATCCATGAGGAAGGCAGGCATAGGTGAGGGCTTAGAGCTGCCAAAAGGCATACATTCACAGAGGCAAAAAAGGGGGGGTGCCACAGCATAAGGGGTGAGGAAGACATACTTCACAGAAGATAGGGAAAAGCCACAGGGTATGGAGAGAAAAAGGAAACAAACTTTCACAGAGGATAGAGAAATGACGACAAATGGGAGAATTAGGACAACAGATTTTCACAGGAGACAGAGAATTCTACCATTGAAAGGGGAGAGGAGGAGGGGGCACCATGTGGGGTTTGGGCTTTGAAGCTGATATTCTGTAAAAGAGTGACCAATTAGAAGGCAGTATGAAGAAACAAAGAACTATAACCTTTATAAACCTTAGAAAAAAGGAGCCTTGTGGGTTACCCTCTTGGGCCCCCCTCCCCACGTGGGAGTCTGTATTTGTTTCCAATAAATTTCCACCCTTTTCATCTACCACCTCTTGTCCTCGGCTTCATTCTTAGAATCCAGCTGGACCCGGGAAAGAAATCACCCTTGCATCCTGCTCAGGAAAACAACCCGAACCACTTG
This sequence comes from Myotis yumanensis, assembly GCF_028538775.1. Taxonomy (NCBI): domain Eukaryota; kingdom Metazoa; phylum Chordata; class Mammalia; order Chiroptera; family Vespertilionidae; genus Myotis; species Myotis yumanensis. The sequence continues at coordinate 45,150,984 of NW_027223760.1, read as the reverse complement.
TGAAACTGACAAATGAAGTAATACATATGGAAGTGCTTCATAAACAGAAGTGCAATGTAGTGTTAAGTATTACTATTATTCTGGGGTAGAGTATAGGAGTTAAAGCTTAATGCCTTTAAATATCTCCTAAAAATCCCTTGCAAAGTTGTTTCTAGAAAAAGCATCCACCTGTGTAAATTCTTCAGTTCTTTTAAGCTCTCCTATTGTTTTAGGCTTTATTCAAGGAAAAATTATTAGCTGTTGAGAGATTTTAAACAAGAAAGTGACAGAATTAGACCTATGCTTTTGAAAAGTCATTCAGATTACAGTGTGAATAAGATAGGTGGTAATGGGAGTGGTGGCAGAAGGAGTGAGGAGGTCATGTAGGTGGCTGGTGAGTGGTCACACAAGGGATAATGGCATTTTTGAATTTAGCAGCAAGGATGAATGGAAATGTCAGTTTTGCAAAGGTTTGAGAAAGTGGGGTTAACCAGATAAGGAAGTGTTTGTTATTGGTGGTGTTGGTGGCCAAATTGGAACCTGGTTCTTGAGTTGGGCAAAGAAAAAATTCAGAACCAAGAACTCAAATAATAAGAGAAAGTTTATTTAGAAAGTTACAGAGGTAGCAGAGTGAGCCAGCGTGGCTGCAGAGGCTCTTCCTGGGTCTGCAGCTGCTGCATTTAGGCTGGTACCTCCAACCACTCGCTCTCCTGGTTCTCAGCCTTCGGACCCGAACTGAAGTGACACCACTGATTCTTCCAAGTCCCCAACTTGCTGACTGCAGATCTTGGGATTTCTCAGCTTCCACATCATATGAGCCTATTCCTTGAAATAAATCTCTCTGTATATAGATATACTGGTTTTGTTTTTCTGAATAACCTTGACAAATACAGATGCCAAATGAATAGAAGGTACCTTTTTTTTTTTAATGGAGGACAGGAGAAGGAAGGTATCTGTGCAATAGAGCCTGAACATAGCTGCAGTGTTATGTTTTACCACTCAGCAGATGTCTTGAGTGGTTTACATTAAATGGGACTATATACTAATATATTTTAAATTTGAACTTTCACTTGTTCATCTGATAATGTAGAGATAACTATCTTTTATGTTCTAAAGATGTATTGTCCTACTCATCTATTCAGTGTGTGTTATTATAAATGATTGCTTCAGATAAATGACTGGAAAATTATTTTGATAAAAATCATAGTTTAACTTTCTTAATCTATCAAATGTTTATTTTTATTCTAAGGATCATGAGAAATATAAAATTCAATAGTCAGGTTAAAGTGTTTCTTCTCGCCGAAACTGGTTTGGCTCAGTGGATAGAGCGTCAGCCTGCGGACTGAGAGGTCCCGGGTTTGATTCCGGTCAAGGGCATGTACCTGGGTTGCGGGCATATTCCCGGTGGGGAATGTGCAAGAGGCAGCTGATTGATGTTTTTCACTCATCAATGTTTCTAACTCTCTCTATCTCTCTCCCTTCCGCTCTGTGAAAAATCAATAAAATATATTTAAAAAAAAAAAAAGTGTTTCTTCTCTTTTGAGATCAGATGCTCTTGAGGCTATCATGTCTTCCTTAAAACATTTTTTGATCTTTTATGATCTCATATTATTCTCAATACTTTCAATAAAGGCCTTGGACTATAACTTATTGGGAAATAAAGGTATTCACAAGAATATTTAGTAAGTAGGTAGTCTGACAGATTAGAGATCTGATCTTAAGACCAGAGATCTTAGGGTAAATCCTAAATATAAGCTTTTCTCAGATGTATAATGATTTCCTTCAATCTTTCAATCAGTCAAAATCTGCTTGTTCCTGTACTGCTCTGCAAATTTCAAGATGTCTGAATTTTTCAGGCCAAGGTGATGTATTAGTACATTAAGGGCATAAGTGATCTAATGGTATCTCTAACACAGGCTTAACATGGTGCTTTTGAGAGCTTTAATTTTGCTTTGTTTTTGGTCCTTCAGAAAGATACATCCATCTGTTACTAGGTTAAAAAATAATGCAGGGATACAGAAAATGTGTGTTCAAAGAATTTTAAACAAATGGATGAATAAAGATTTTTCTTTGTGTCTGCTCTTTTTTTCTATAACTGTTTTATTTCTCTTTTAAAATATGTATTTACTGATTTTTTTTTTCAAGAGAAAGAGGAAGGGAGAAGAAGAAAGAGAAACTTCAATGAGAGAGAAACATTAATTGGCTGACTCTTGCAGGCATCCCCTCTCTCCCCCACCCCCCACCCCCAGGGGATCGAGCCTGAAACAGGGGCATGTACTCCATAGGGGATTGAACTGGAAACCTCTCAGTGCATGGGTGTCCTCAACAAACAGCCACACCAGCCAGACTGTTTTATTTTTCTTTTAATTTCAGCTCCAATCACGAGAGTTGAGTTGTGCATTTGATCCTAACATTTTACTTCAGCATATGTTTGTATCTGTTTGCTCACACTTTGTGATGCTAGTTGCTGAATTGTTGATGGAGACCATTTTTAGCTTTGAAAACCATTGTATGGCATGCAGTTCAGATGCTCTTTTAATTTTCAAAATCTGTGTTTGTTTTTTTGGAAATATTTCTATGGCTGCCAACTTACAATTACTAGGTAGTGGTGAGGTGTTTTTATTTGATATGAGAGGACTATTTTTAGCTAGGCTGTCCCTAGGGCGTGCAGGGCCCTAAGTGTTATAGACTGAATTGTATTTCCCAATATTCATATGTTGAAACCCTAATCACCATTGTGTCTGTATTTGGAGGTAGGGCCTTTAAAAGAGGTAAATAAGGTTAAATGAAATCACAAAGGTGGGGATCTTAATCCAATATGACTGATGACCCTCTAAGAAGGAAAAGAGACATAGCGGGTGCATGCTCACAAAGAAAAGGACATCTGCAGGCCAAGGAGAGAGGCCTCGCCATAAACCAACCCTACTGGGACCTTGATCTTGGACTTCTAGCCTCTAGAACTGTGAGAAAGGAAATGGCTGTTTAAGCTACCAGTCTGTGGTATTTTGTTAAGGCAGCCCTAGCAAACTAATGCATTAGGCACGTAATTTTCAAGACCCAGCTCTTCAGGTGAAATGCAATGTTCCTGACTAATTCCATATCTTACTGGGAGCAAGAGGTAGCAAAGCTGTTGTTACAGTGTCATGGCTCTGTTTGTGTTGAAACAATGCAGTTCTTGCTTCTGCAGTTTCCTGATGCCATTTGTTTGTTTAATGCTGGTTACAGCATTACTCATGACACGGCATCATCCCTCATGCCACCTGCAAACACTGGCTTGGTTGCTATTGTGCTTCCTTGATAATGACCATAAATGCAAGACTTCCCTGCAGAGCGTGCAGAAAAATGCGAACAATACATATTTCATTTTCTGGACATACTACATTTATCTTTCAAAAGCTTACGGAGTAAACGTAGAACAACACATCTCCCAACCATGTCTTTTTTTGAATCCTGTAGGATGCAATCACTGCATTCCTAGAAAGTGATCTCTTTTCATGCTGACCTCACCCGTCTTCCATGCACTCCTGTCTTCCCCATACTGCCACCAGTGAGAGGATAGCTGAGGTGCTGAGAAGACTAGTCCTAACCAAGAAATGTTCATCCCTCACTGGGATAAGACCTGCAGGGGAGAGCATGATGTCACCCTGATTAGAGGCAAGAAAGGCCATTAATGAAGGACTTGTGGGTGTTGGGGTCTCAAAAAGCCTTCAGTGGAGAAGGGGAAAAGCCACCTGTGGGCAGGTGGTGAGGTGTACACCATGTTGCCATGGGAGGTATATGAGGCACCCATCACCTTTGAGTTTTGTAGACTGAGGTGACATTGTTGGAACACCAACCAGCAAGAACAAAGTATGCAGGTCAGTACATGTGGCTCAACCTCAAGGGCTGGTGTGGACCTGAAGTAGGTCACATCCCTGAATTCACTCATGGTGAGACCTGAGTGAGACACCTCAAGTTGTGTACCACAGCAGTGAGTGGGAGAGAGCTTGGAACTGGGGCGCTCCACAGGTGTGAGATCACCCAAAGGCGTGAGTGAGTCCCAGAGTCCTCTGTGCCTCTAGTGAACTTCATGCTGTAGAGGGGTCCAGACTCCCACAGGACGGAAGCAGAGTCAGGGTTTCCACAGATGCCTTACCATCTAGCTCACACGTCCTGCTCTGATGGCACTGCCAGCCCCCAGCAGTCCCTGATAATGCAAGAGAACTTAACAGAATTTTAAGGAAGGCATCCAACATGCTGGAACCCCTGAGGCAGTGACTTGCCTGAGTCTCAGAGGATACTGGTCTTTAGCATCATGCAAGGACAGTCTATGTTTGGCAATTGGTCAACCAGGTCTCCCCTCTTTCTACTTCTACTGTTCATTTCTCTCTTCATGGATTTTTATCAGTACCACCAACCCCTCCTCAAATTAGGCAGGGTCTACACAGCAACCCCCCTCCCACCATCAAAAACAGCAAACAGCTAATGTTTGACTTGGTAATAGCATTTTCCTCTATTACAAACATATCATGTCATCTTTCTTCTGAGTATTCTTATGTATATTGCAATATTGTATTAAAAACACAATTGTACTAATTTTCTATTGCTATTGTTACAAATTACTAAAAGTTTGGTAGTTTGAGCAATGCAGATTTATTATCTTATAGTCCTAAGGTCATAAGTCTATGGTACTATGATGTGACATGATTAACAAAATGCCCTCAGCATGGGACTAAAGGTCAAAAAGTTTTTGTCTGGACTCTATCACTAACTTGTGTAAATAAAGTGCTTACCTGAGCCTCAGTTTTCTCCTATGTGTAAATGAGAAACTGGAGATAAAGTTTTGTTCAGTTTTTAAGTTTTATAATAACCTATTGAAAAATAATACATTGTCTTGGAATATGCTTTACAATGATTACCATTTTCAAAGACTTAGCCTCAACTCAACATTCATTCTGCTGTGTTACCGTATCTACTTGCACATCTGTCTAGAACATTCGTATTGTGTAGCAATCCAGTTTATGGATATCCCTCTCCCCTCCACTAGGTGTTCTTTCTCTAGGGCAGGCACTTACTGTTCATCATGTCCCTGGGAGTCAGATAGGGATTGTAACATGGTAGGTTCTTTTTTTTTTTTTTAAATATATTTTTTTATTGATTTTTTACAGAGAGGAAGGGAGAGAGATAGAGAGTTAGAAACATCGATGAGAGAGAAACATCGATCAGCTGCCTCCTGCACATCTCCTACTGGGGATGTGCCTGCAACCCAGGTACATGCCCTTGACCGGAATCGAACCTGGGACCTTTCAGTCTGCAGGCCGACGCTCTATCCACTGAGCCAAACCGGTTTCGGCAACATGGTAGGTTCTTATTAGATGCTTTTGAATAAATGCATTAGTGCACTATTTCTCAAAGTCTGTTCTGTGTACATAATACAGACATACCTCATTTTATTGCATTTGCATTTAGCAGATATTGCCTGTGTTTTTCTGTTTTGTTTTGTTTTTACAAATTGAAGGTTATGGCAACACAATAGCAAATTTCTCAGTGCCATTTTTTTTTCAACAGCATTCACTCATTTTGCATTTCTGTGTCACATTTTGGTAATTCTCACAATATTTCAAAGTTTTTCATTATTATTATATTTGTTATGGTGATCTGTGATCAGTGATCTTTGATGGGACTGTAATTGTTTTAGGGAGCTATGACCCACTCCCATATAAGTCAGTGTACTTGATAGATCAATGCTTTTTATTTCATGTTATGGTCCCAGATTTATTGAGATATAGTTGACAAATAAAACTGTCAGGTAGTTAAAGTGTATATCTTTTCAAAATATATATATTTTTTTTAGAGAGAGAGAAAGGGAGAGGGAGAGAGAGATAAAAACATCTTCGATCAGATCAGCTGCCTCCTGCATACCCCCTACTGGGGATCAAGCCACCAACCTGGGCATGTGTGAACCAGTGACCTCTTGTTTCCTGGGTTCATGCTCAAACACTGAGCAACACCAGCTGGGCTAAAGTATATGTCTTGATGATTTGATATACCTAAACACTGTGAGGGGAATCCTTCCACTGAGTTAAACAGCTCATTCATCACCTCACCATTTTACATTTTTTGAGGGGGAGGACATTTAAGTTCTGGTCTCTTAGGAAAATGTCATTTATGCAATACAGTCTTCGCCATGCTATAGTCACCATGTTGTACCTTAGATCCTCAGACCTCATTCATGTCATAATAGAAACCTCTCCCCATTTCCCCCAGCCCCCGACCCCATGACAACTACTCTTTTACTCTGTTTCCATGAGTTTGGATTTTAAAAGCATTTTTATTTATTTTTTTACAGGTTTTATATATAAGTGATACCATGTGGTATTTTTCTTCGTCTGGCTTATTTCACTTAGCACAATGTCCTCCAGGTTCTTCCATGTTCTAACAAATGATAGAATTTCTTTTTTCTAAGGCTGAATAATATACAATTGTTGCATGTATACACTATTTTCTTTATCCATTAATTTGTTGATGGCTGCTGAGGTTGTTTCATACCTTGATTACTGTGAGTAATGCTGTTATGAGCATGGGAGTACAGATACCTCTTTGAGGTACTAGTTTTTGCTTCCTTTTATATGCCCAGAAGTGGAATTGCTGGATTGTATGTAAGCTCTCTTTTTAATTTCTAGAGGAACCTCCATACTGCTTTCCATAGTAGCTGTACCAGTTTATATTTCCACCAACAGTGCACAAGGCAGTTCCTTTTCTCTCAGTGGTTCTCAACCTTCTGGCCCTTTAAATACAGTTCCTCATATTGTGACCCAACCATAAAATTATTTTCATTGCTACTTCATAACTGTAATATTGCTACTGTTATGAATTGTAATGTAAATATCTGATATGCAGGATGGTCTTAGGCGGCCCCTGTGAAAGGGTCGTTCGACCACCAAAGGGGTCACGGCCCACAGGTTGAGAACCGCTGCCTACATCCTAACCAGCATTTGTTATCTCTAATGATGAATTTTAAATGATGAAAATTTGGTTATTTTTTTATGCTGTAAATAATTTATGTACTGGAACATTCTGATAGAATATTAGAAAATAAGATTTTCATGGGAGCATGAGAAGAGAAAAATGAAGCAAAACAAATAGTCTGGTTTATAGTTTAGCTGAACGAATATTTTTAATCACTAAAACAAAATTTAAGTGGAAGTCAAAATGTTAGAAGCCTCTTCTAATGCTATTTTTATAACTAGAAATTCCTATATGAAAATGAGTGCAGGAAGTAGAAAGGAAATCAGAACTGAGAGTTCTATGATTTAATCAAATATTTATTGAGATTACCAGGACTTCTACAATACTTAGGTAGATTGGGTATTATATTAGCTCTGGCATCAGAACTACAAAGGATCACAGTTTGTTTTTCAGTATTAACAGTGATAACAATAAAAACACTGAAGTATCAGGAGACTGTAACTATCTTTTTCAAATATAAGCCTCAGGAATTTCACTGTCTCTGAGGCAAGTGGTGATGATCAATGTGTTAGCTCCTTTGAGCAAGTGGAAAGGTTGGGCCCAATGGAATTGTGACTTAGTTCTTATCAGCAGTGCTTACGGGTACAGCTGGAAATAGCCTTGTATTTGCTGATCTGTTCTTTTTCTGCTGTACTAATGAGTCTCTCTCTCTCTCTCTCTCTCTCTCTCTCACCAGCTTATTCAGAGAATATTTTAGCCTAATATTTTAGGCAGGGTAGAAATCTCAGGAGCTCTTATTTCAAAATTTATTCCTTGGGGAAATAGAAATGAATCAGGTGTTATATTTCTCTAGGAAAGTCCTGTTGAGGCAGCTGAGAGTTCCGGGTGGGGGTAGATGTCATGCCATGTGCTTTAATGCAATCATTGCAAATGAGTGCACTTCCATAATCATATGTTAAGTGGTTTCTAATACCCAAGATGAGTGAGTTTCAAAAAATATACAGGAATTGGCAATAAGTAGGTTTACAGTTTTGAGTATGTGAAACAGAGTGCATTCTTGTATTATTGTTTATTAATTAATTATTGTATTATTTATTACTAGAGGCCCGGTGCACAAAAATTTGTGCACTCGGGGGGTCCCTCAGCCTGGCCTATGCCCTCTTGCAGTGTGGGACCCCTCAGAGGATGTCCACCCCAGTGTGAAAATGTCCACCCCAGGTGTGCACTGGCATCATGGAACTGGCATCCACAAAAGCAACACTTGGCTTCCCCCAAGTGGGACACAGGCCCCACCACCACCTCAGAGCGACACCCCACCAAATTGCTGCTGACGCTGCCAAGGCCCCTGGTGCAAAATGCGGCCCACAGCCCTGTCCAGCTAGGAAAAGGTTGCTGTGGGCACTGGGTAATGACGTCACATAGCAATGCCTGGCTTCCTCTCCCTAGCAATTAGCCTCCTTGCAGTTTCTTCAGCTCAGGAACAATACTTGCTTTATAGCCAGGTGCAAATATTTCACACTTAAATCAAATGTCTGTGAAGCATTTTCCCATGCCTCATCTCATTTGATCCTTGCAGAAGTCCTGGAGTAGGTAGATGGGAGACTCAGTAGAATCCTATTTTCTTTTCATTAGCCAGAAAATGGAGATTTAGAAAGCTTAGAAGCTTGACCTGACTGAAAAGAAGTAAGAAATGGTGGACCTTGAAAAGAATTTCAGGTTTTCTCACTGCACAGAATATAGTCAAACACTGCTGCAGTTAAATATTTTACCCTTTGTTCTCCCTGAATGATCAACAATAATAATCTGCTTCATGTTGATATTTACTGCTGTGTTGCTGACAATTACCTGAAAGAGAAGTTGGGGTACTTCACTGGGCTGGAAGAAGTTTAGCTAAATCAGAAAGCAGGTCTAATTAAGCAAGTTTATTCTATATATATAGAAAGAAGTCTAAGTTGATGCTCCCATGCACGATATAAAGCTCTCGCTGGTGTCAATTGCATGCATGTGTTTTGATCTGTCTTTGTTGATCATGAATTTGGTTGACATTTCTATTATACAGAAAGGGCAAATAGTGATATTAAAATATTTCTTCTAATTAATTTCCTTTCAATGTGCATGAATTCATGCACCAGGCCACTAATATCTAATATATAATCTCTGGAGGCTTTTAGATGCCTGACAGTCCTGACAGGACTTGGAAGAAAATATGACTTTTCTCTAGGGATTTCTTTTATCTGAAGCCTAAGGTGTAGAAAGGATATCACAATTTTGCTGTAAATTACTTCTTCTTTTATTTAACCAGTTTTGGTTTAGAATGCACTTAATGCTTAAGGATCACAATGGATGTTCCATTATTGGCTGTTAGATGCTGACTCAAAGCTTGTTAATAGGGTGTTCATTACTTGAAACATTCATTTATTTAATAATCATTTCTTGAGCTTGGACTATATGATGGGTACTCCCTGTGTACTGAACAAACAAACAAAGCTCTGTCCTTGTGGAGCAAAATATAGAAAGTGGTGATGGATAGTGATTATTGCTGTTGCTGGAAACATTAATCAGGAAGGGAAGTATAAATTGTCAGGGTGCCAGTGAAGGGTCACCAAGACATAGACTTTTATGTAAAGACCTAAAGCAAGCGCAGGAGCTGTCTATCTCTGGGGAAACAACCTAGGAAGATGGACGATCAAGGGGTAGGACATTGTTTTTGTCTTCAATGATTGTATTAAAGCACTTGTTGTCTGGGATTGTGTGAGGAAGAGTTGAAATCAGGACGGTAATGTAGGCCTAACTTTGGGCCTTGAGAACATCATAAGTCTATATATTAGAATTACCTCGGGAATTCAGGACACATCCCAGACCAATTAAATTAGAATCTCTGGGGGAATGAATGTAGGCATTGGAAGTTTCCAAGTTACTCAATGTGCAACAAAGATTAAGAAACATTGCTATTAGGGGTGGAATGATATAATCTGAATGACATATTGGGATGTCCATAAAAATTGTTCACCTTAGCTACTAGTTCAAGAGTATTCTGAAGGGGAAAGAAAAGAGCAGGGATCATAGTTGGGAGGTTATTGTAAAATTCCAGGCGTGAAGTAGTAGCAGGGTGGGGTGGCAAGAAGTGGTAGAAGTTTGGATATATTTTGAGCTCAGTGATGTATAATTGGCATCCCTTAAGCATGCATGCTGGTCTGCAATAAGTAGTTTATAGAACTCAACTATGTAAAATATTCTGGCACTGGCTCCTTGGTAACCAGCATAGCTATGATGATGCAAAATAAAAGAAACTTTTGGAGATTCTGGTAATGCTTTGTTTTCCTTCCTTCCTTCCTTCCTTCCTTCCTTCCTTCCTTCCTTCCTTCCTTCCTTCCTTCCCTCCTTCCTTCCTTCCTTTTTTTGTTCTTTCTTCTCTTTATTGATTTCAGAGTGGAAAGGAGAGGGAGAGAGAGAGATTGAAACATCAATGATGAGAAAGAATCATCGATTGGATGCCTCCTGCATGCCCCCTACTGGGGATGGAGCCCGTAACCCGGGCATGTGCCCTTGACGGGAATCAAACCCGGGACCCTTCAGTCTGCAGGCCAACACTATCCACTGAGCAAAACTGGCTAGGGCTAATGTTCTGTTTCTTGTTCCGGATAATGAACACAAGTGTTTTGGGCTTTTGAGATTTCATCGAGTCATACATCCATGATTTCAGCACCTTTCTTTATGTATTATATATTTCTACATACAAGGTGGAGGGGACTATTTTAGAATAAAAGATACTAAAGAGACTTAAAAGTTAAATGCATTGGCAATGCCTCTCTCTTGTTCAATAGCTGCAGGATAGTGCTGGAGATTGTGAACATTTGAACATCCTTGCTCTCCAACCCCCTTGAGCTACACCTTCCTGCATGCCAATTTTACAAAGACCTTTGTTGACCTTTATCAGAATAATGAACCTCCAAGTTGTCTGTTCTGCTGTGAGGAGGTTACTGAGATGAAGGTCTTTTCTTCCTCATTAGCATCGGAGCTGGTGGGATTGAGGCTCTTAAAGAGGAAGTGAGATGGATCTTTGACTTGGTGGGAGGGGAAAAGGGGCACATCTAAGGTCACCCAAAGGGCAGAGAAATCAGTTAATTTGAGAATCTTTGCTTTTTTAAATACTGGCTTTGCAATGTGCCCTTACACTTTACTAATCCTGCAATCTTAAAATGTGACCCTACTTTGAAGGAGTTCAGTGAAAGTTAATTTTTAAAAAAGTTGAAAGGATCCCAAAAGACTAGTGTAATCAGAACACATTGTGGAATGCACTAGAGTACTTTTTTTTAAGATATAGACTTAAGCACAGTTTGCATTTATAAACAAAGTGAATGGAGTGAAAGATTTCTATCTTGTAGAAAGGAATCAACATAGCAGACATAATTCACTGGGACATTTCATTTGTTGGCAAATACAGTGCATTAAAAGAGCGCATTTGCAAGGAGCCAAGTCACAGTGTAAACATTGGCACTAGTTCAGGGATCTATACCTAGAAAGAGGGAGCTTCGAGGGACCTGCCAGCATTCACTTGGCACTGTGGGTAGGGCGCTTGAAGGAATGAGTTGGATGCTAGTGCCTGGTATAACGTCAAGGGGAGCATCATTTGGACAACCACACTCAATTCTGTTCTCCACTGAAGTACTTTGAGAATCGGTTTTGAAGATAGAGGTTTTTCAGGATTTGAAAGAAACGCCTAATCACTTTTCAGTGCAATATCTGATAATCATTACCTGTCAGCTAATTAGCTTAAAAGCAATCTCAAAGAGGATTAAAAAAAAAACCCACCAAAAAACCCTGCCTCTAAAAGCTGGAGAAGCAGAAGAGGAAATTTTTTCTATACTGACAGAGATGCAAAGATACTAATCATTGCCTTTGCTGGCTGGCAGTGCACTTAACTTCTGTGACAAATGTGTTTCATTGTAATAGGATGATGTGGAAAAGTGAGCTTTGTCACACACATAGGCAAATATTACTCCACAGGGCTTGTATTAATTGCCATCTAGACCATATGCTCTGCTTCAGCAAATGCATTGCCCTCTGAAAATTTCTTTCCCTTTTCATTTATTTTCTTTTTAGGATTTGGTCTAGGCACTCAAGCTAATCAGTAATGCTAACATTTAATACATTGAAAACTATCATTTTCTAGTTCTTTCAAAACTTGAAACTTATAATAAAGAAAACATTGGAGATTTTAAACATTGTTTATATTTTTGCTTAATTGAATAGAATTGTGGGTTTTAAGAATATGTTCTACATCAGTACTTCATAGTTTCAATTAATTTCTGTCTTTTTAACCCTTACCTGCTGAGTAGAATGGATTATTCTGAACAAAATTCAAAATAGAAGCAGGCTCCCCTTTTAAAAAATCTTCATTGTTGAAAATATTATATATGTCCTCTTGTTCTCCCCATTGACCTCTTTTAGCCCAACCTTCTCCCCCGACCCCAGGCCTTCACCACCCTATTGTCTGAGTCCATGGGTTATGCCTGTATGCATATAAGTTCTTTGGTTGATTTCTTCCCACCCATCCACCTTCCCCCATCTTCCTTCTCCTTTAATTCTCATGCAGTGGTGCCAAATGTGGCCTGTTTTTTGAGCTTCCATAAGAGCAGAGCCTTGAGGATGGGGGTCTCTGTATTGGTCTGGATTATCTGACAGTATTTTTCTGATCTGATGAAATTTAGCAGCATTAGTGACAAATGGTAAAGGAGACGCTGGTAGTCCACGACATGCTATGGCAGAATGCTGATGCTTGGTGCTGGGAAAGGCAGCTTGGTGCATGCAGTCCTGTGACCCTACTCAGCCTTGTAGGAATGGGCCTTGGGCCTGGGACACTTCCTTCCCAGGAGACAAAGCGCTCATACCGCCTGTGCTGGGCTTGTCATCTTGTGTGGGAGTGTCTTTCTCTGTTGTATGAAACCTGGCCAATCCTACATCCTGTCCTTTGAGAGGAAGGGATGAGATCCTTTGACTGAGGAATAAGAGGTGTGCATGTGAGCGAATTGCCTTGAGTTGGCTGCCAGGAGAGACCCACAGGCCAGAGGACCAATGCTGACTATTGGAGCTGATCTTGCTCTGTCTCCTGTCTATGTGAGTAAAGCATTGTTCTATCTAGTGCTTGACTATGTTGTGTTTTCCCTGGCTGCTTTGATACCAGATGCAAATGGAGAGAAGTGTTTGGAGTCCCCACCTGGGACTGGTAACTGGTGCACAGTGTTTGGCTATCCACTGGCTACTTCTAAGTGTATGGAGGTACTAGAAAAAATAAATTGGTGGTCTCAAGTTTCAAGGTTCATGGAATGCACTACAATGCATCTACAAGTGCCTGAAAATAAACTTTAATTTACTGTAAACACAGGGCTCAGGTTGCTGAAAACCAAACCTACAGTCTAGTCCCGAAGTTGCCTGAATTTCAATGCAAATGAATTTACAACCTCACCAAATTTATTTATGTTGATTAGATTGATTTGGAAGAACTAGGGACCAAAAAATTGATATGGGGACATATGGACAGATCCTGATAAAACTAACGATGTTGGACTCCTAAATTCTGCTGAGCCTCCTTTGCTAGAAGAAGAGGCTTTCAATCCACTGTCTTTGGAGGTTAGTTTCCACTTCTTTAAAGTGCATGAAGAATCCTTTGAGGTAAGAGCCTTACAGAGCATTGCTGATTCCTTTCAGGACCTACCTCCATCCAATATCTTCTGGATCTGTTACCAGACTAAAATTCTGGGGCCAACCCTGGGGATTAGGTACAAAATCTGACACAGGAAATAATGCTATTCACACCAAGATATTTGCAAGATATACCAGCTTATATTGACAGAGTCCTGGGGCACATGTATAAAAATGAATTCTAAGATAGTTGTAATGATGCAGGAGAAATATAAGCTTGGAATGGGGTGAATTTGTTGATATGCATGAACTAGCAGGGATTCTGGATTTAATGTTTTAGTTTAAGCAGCTAGGATGCTAAGAATTTGCTGTGTTAATTTACTGAAAAGTGGGCCAAAAGTTGACCCTAATTAAAGTTGAAATTTCAGGAGTTCCTTGATGTACTGTAGAGGAAGATATCAAAGGCCTAGGAAGATTGTAAAGCAAGAGTGTATTTGTAATGTAAGAACTATACACTCAACCCTGAACTTTGTCTCACAAGAGGGTCCAGAGAATACTTCCTTCATTGAGCTCTAAGAAATATATTGTTTAAGGAGCTCACTGTCCTTGGAAAGCACGGTAGTGCTATTATCTACAGGTCAGGACTGACAGTAGAAATGCTGTCATCAAACTGGACTTCTTGAATTCAAAGGGGATGATGAGATTCCTGGGCTGCAGGGGCCAAAAAGTGGCACTTAATTGCTAGAAGCAAGGCGAGTGTAGTTACCATATTGGACAACAGAACTGAAGCAGTAATCAGAGTTTGACCTGCAGAGAGACAGAAAGATCTTTGATGATCATGGTGTCTGTAAAACTGGTATAGTTTTACAGCCTCCTGTAGTCTCACTTGAATTGTTTAAGTGGCAAACTCTAAGTGTGGGAACAAAAGGCTGACTTGAATAACAATAGAGTCACTGTCTCTCAGTCAATTCCCAAATATGAGACAGTTTCTAGATCCAGGGTCCCTTGAATGAAGGGGAAGCCAGTTCCTCTTGAGGAAGGATCCTTTGACATAGCCAGTATTTTATACTCAAAATCTCATTCCTTAAAGGATCTATTCAATTTACCAGAATGATAAATTGAAGAAGGGGAATAAACAGTGCTTTTGGAAATTACTGGACACTGGTCTCATAACTGACACTTATTCTGAGAAAGCGCAAATGCCACTGTGGTCCAGTTGGATAAGGGGCTCATGAATGCAAGGTAATCAGTGGAGTTTTGACTTGAATATGAGTGGGCCAATGGGTCTTTGAATCCATTCTGTGATTAGTTGCCCAGTTTGGGAATGCATAGTCAGACTAGGCATACTCGGCCACTGTCAGAGTTTTAAAATCAGTTCCCTGGCTGATGCAGTAGTGGTTATTTTGATAAGAAAGGCCAAGCGGTGGTAGCCCCTTCTAGCTACCAAAATAGTAAATCAAAGACAATAGTACACATTTGAAGTGACTATAGAGAATGTGGCCACTATTATGCACTTGAAAAATGGTGACGCACATCTTTCTACAACTTCCATATTGGCTTGTGCAGCAGACAGATGGGTCTTGGAGAATGTCAGTGGATTATACTACATCCTTAGTCAGGTGTTAACTGCAGGCCTAGCTGCTGTTCCAGATGAGGTTTTGCTTTTGGAGCAAACTGACATATCCTCATAACTTGGTATGTAGCTATTTATCTGGAAAATGCTTTTTTTTTTTAACTCTCTATAATAGCTATTAAAGACCAGATAGAGTGGTGAAATGGTCTTTTGAAGACTTTATCATAGCACCAGCTAGATGACAAAAAATAGGGAGTATAATGCTGAATTGCTGGTTCCTCTTTTGGAGTCAGGTGTTATCTGTGCTTACAGCTTTTCCAGATCTCCTCTTTTTTTAAAAAAATATATTTTATTGATTTCTTACAGAGAGGAAGGGAGAGAGATAGAGAGTTAGAAACATCGATGAGAGAGAAACATCGATCAGCTGCCTCTTGCACATCTCCTACTGGGGATGTGCCCGCAACCCAGGCACATGCCCTTGACCGGAATCGAACCTGGGACCCTTCAGTCCACAGGCCGACGCTCTATCCACTGAGCCAAACCGGTTTTGGCCCAGATCTCCTCTTTAAGCTTCTCTGGTGCCAGGCATCTGTGATGAATGGTACCAGCTTCGTCTGTAAGTCACCAGTATAATTGGGGTTAGAAGTGTTGAAAGACAGACACCCATTCCAGTGGCTTCATTGATTTAACTTTGTCTTTGCAGATTTCAGTCTATCTTGTTCTACTCCTTTTCACACCCAGCTTTTCTTCCTCATTGTGGGCCCTGCTGACCTACAGCAACTTTGGGTTCACCAACAAATCACAGCCAACAGTCATCCATACACTTCTTCATCAGATCAACTTCCCGATGAAAAATACAATTTAATTTTTTTCTAGATCTGTATTTAAACTATAAAAAAATGGATGTTTTGAGTAGTATATTAGGATTTTGGTTTAGTTGAATAAAATTTTATTGGCTTGAAGAAAATGTTCAACATTTTAAACTCTGAGGCTCAAATTAGGTCTTTACTATTATTTTTCCATTCCTCACCTGCTGAACCCAAACAGACAATTCTGAACAAAATTCAAATAGAAACAAGATTTTTCTCTTTAATTCTCACTCTCTGGAGCCAGCCACGGGTTGTGGTTTGCTTTTTTAGTTATATTTTTTACTTTTGGGTGAACCTATAACTCCTGTCCATGAATTTTTTGAGTGTTGACATTAAGCACCCAATGCTATAGAATCTCGGGGGAGAAAGTGCCAGCTTTTTTGGTGCCTGAATTGTTATACATATTTAAGTGTTAGTAGCACTCCTAAGCATGTGTACTTCATTGTTCCTGGGGCACAGTATTTTTGCTAGGCAATGGGCCACGTGTTAGTAAAAGAAATGAAGAGAGAGAATTTCTCTATGCTTTTACTCACTGTAGATTTGATATGTTACATTATATGCTTCTTAAGTTTAACAGAGAGTAATGCTCTCCTTAGCTGTATCTTTCACCGGGGAGGAAATCTAATAAATAAAATTATTTGGGTCCTGGAGAGAGAATCCAGGTTGATTCATCACAGCAGAGTCCACTTTGACTTAAAACTAGAATATCCACATTCCATGGCAATGAAAGAATTGGGCTACATAGCAGCTGTTGTCAAATATGTTATAATTTGTATAATCAAAGTTATACAAAGAGGCTTATCATAATGATATATTTGCATAACACCCCAGTGCTCTGTGTTCTCTGAATATCAGTGTGAATCATATTTGTTCATATGGATTTTTAAAAAACATATTAATTGCATGAAGCTTTTTATAATATTATTTCTGGTCTACAGAAAAAAAGATAAAAGATTTATTTCTTAAGAGGCAAAAATGGAGGCAATATGAAGAGGCTAGATAATGCCTTATTTTTTCCACACTTAAAGCTAAAAAAAAAAAAAGGTCTCCTTTTCCCATTTGAAATGGAAGTCATTAAACAGTCAGAAGTGAAGAGGAAAAGCATTTCTTAAGCTTTGGCCTGATCAGATGTAACTTTCATTTGGTGTAGCACTCAACCATTCACCCTGTGAACCTGGCTGGGATGTAACTCAGCTAAAAAAGAACAGCGGGTGTGGCTCAGTGGTTGAGTGTTGAATCATGAACCAGGAGGTCACTGGTTCCATTCGTATTCAGGGCACATTGCCAGTAGGGAGCGTGCAGGAGGCAGCAGATCAATGATTCTCCCCCATCATTGATGTTTCTATTCCTTTCTCCCTCTCCCTTCCTCTCTCTGAAATCAACAAAAACATATTTAAAAAATTAATAACAGTAAAAAACAAACCATAATTGTAGTTGTCTGTAATGTTTATTAACTTGGTCTAGGACTTAAAAGTGATATCTTTGGTAGGTCAGGTCATAAATTCTCTAAATTTGATAGTCTACTCCAAAGGAAAATGCAGGATTTCAGACAGCAAAGAGTTTTTTTATCACTGACTAATCTTACCTTATGATTTAGGAGATGCTAGGGATTACATGAGGCTTAAGTCGGCCAGCTTCCATCACTTTATCTCCTGTATCCTCTTTTCAGTATTTTGCTGCTATCAAGACATTACATAAATATTCCCGGGGTGTAATCAGTCAGGCAGCCCATCTTGTCCTTTCTGCTGGCTGTCAGGTTATTCTGGGGAAAATGACGGCTTTAGAGGACAGCATAAGGCTACTCATTGCAAGAGACATAAAAAGCATCTCCTCATGTGCTAAAATATACATTACAGAAATGACAAAAGTCATTTCTCCAATTGCAGATGTTAGGCTTTATCCTATCTGGGCTTACTATGAAAATCCAGTTGCATTCCCGGACAGATTCTTCCTTCCTGTTTTTCTTTTCAAGCTCCAAAATAACGAAAGGAAAATGAAAATCTTGTTCCATTTTCTCTCCATTTCAACCTTAGTATATGAATCAGTTTCCTGTAGCTGTATTTATATTCAAGCAGTCATTCTTTTTTTTTCTTTTATAATGGGCCAACTCATTTTAATAACAACCATATTACACCTGGATTCTCTTTATTTTACACACACACACACACACACACACACTTTTTCTCAAAAGCAAGCATTAAGAAATCTTCATATGCCCTCTCTTTTTGATTATAGGAACAAGTCTATCTGGAGTAAAAGATAGTAGCGGTGCTCTTTGCATTCTCTCTAAAAGATACGGATCACTGCATAGTTGGAGGGAAGTGTTAACCCAAGTAATGAGAATCTGTCCTTACTTCCTGAAAAAAAGGGGAAAGATCATATGAGAAAACTGACAGAAAGTGTGTTGGGGAAGGAATGATAGAGCTGTGGAGTTGGAAAGCCCTTTGCATGATAAGAATCACTGAAGTAAATACAGTTGTGTGTTAATGCACAATTTTTAGTATTTGTTGCAATGATAGGTTATGTTAGATATTGTCTTTCAAAAACACTATCATAGCTGGAACTTTGAGATTTTTAAAATATGTTTACAATAATGCCCCTTAACATTTGAGACCTAACAAACACAGTGTTTGCTAGAAATGTAGACAACCCTATACACAGACATATCATCTACCAGCCAAGTAGATGTTACCCTAATAGATCCATGAAGACAGGACATGTGTTTATTATGGTCTCAGTGTCTACCTGAAGCATGGCAGGTGCTCAATAATTAGTCATTGAATGTGTGAACGTTTTTAGTTCAGGGGCCCTTATTTATGTTCAGGGTCACTGTTATCTGCTGGCACAGGAGAGAGCTGAGGCCCACATAGGTTGTGACCTACTCAGGATGACCTACAAGAGTCAGGATTAGAATCTAGGTCTCCTGAAATAAATTTCTGAATACTCACTTAAGCCGTCTTACTACTGTGATCCCTGACTTGCAAAAGAAAATTCATGGCTTAGATCATGTTACAAAGCTACATGTGAATTTATTTAATTTACAACACACTATAAGAAGTAGATACCATGGCACTTGTTATGGCCAGCTGGAGAAAAATATGTAATAGTATTAGTTCATGTGTTGTGCATTCTTATATGTCCTAGCCATGTCAAATGCTGTGCTCTGTTTTTCAAGTTCTATTTTTCTTAGTCTTAAAACTCTGTTGGATTAAAAAATATTTTTAAAATATGTTTTTATTGATTTTTAGATAGAGAGGAAGGGAGAAGGAGAGAGAGATAGAAACATCCATGAGAGAGAAACATTGATTGACTACCTCCTTCACACCCCCTACTGGGGATTGGGCCCACCACCTGGGCATGTGCCCTGACTGGGAATGGAACCAGTGACCTTTTGGTGTTTGGGACAACACTCAATCCACTGAGCCACACCGGCCAGGCTTAAAACTCCCTTGGATTTTACTGTAGTGACAGTATCACCAAGTAGTTTTCTTGGATTAAAAATTGTGGTGTATCTTCCATTGTAAATACTAGTAAGCCAAAATAAAAACCTATGGTCTGCACCCTCATAGAAAGTATCCATATATATATAAAAGCCTAAGCGGCCAAACGACGGAACAACTGGTGGTGGTCAGTGTGCTCCCACAGCCAACCTCCCGTGGCCAGCCAACCTCCCACAGTCTCCCCCTCCCCCCGCCGGCCAACCTCCCATGGTCCCTACCTCTGGCTCGCTGGCCCCCCTGATTGGCCCTGATCACCGGCCAGGCCAAGGAACCCCACCCATGCATGAATTCGTGCACCGGGCCTCTAGTTTATAAAGGAAATCTCTGTTTTTAAGTTTTGAGACCTATGATTTTGGCAAAAAATTGTATAGGGTGATAGTAAAAGTGTAGCTTAAAATGGCTGTCTGTTTCATTCTTTTCTGTAGGCTTAAGATAGAACTTTGTCATGGCCAGAGCACAGGAGCATGTTTGCCATATATACCCAATAAGGAAACCAATCACTAATCCACAGATGTGCATGCAACTTTGAATTTATATCATATCTCATCTTTTCAAAAGTAGCAATAATGTAAACAGTGAGATTAAATGACCTAACAAGAGTAAGAAACATGATACATAGTCAAAGTAAAGGAAGGAAAGTGAAATGATCCCTCTAAAGTCCTGCATGCTGAGCTAGACTCACCTTGAAGATTTCTATCAGTGAATGAAAACATATAGCAATAGTGCCAGTCTTAGTTTCTGTGTCATAATGTTGACAAGAGGGACACAACTGTATATTATACTGAAAAAAAGCGATAGACCCTGTGCACCAAAGTGAATGTCCTTGACAAAAACAATGAGCTTCATTGAGCTCTTGTTATAACCTTCCTCAATAGAGGTCTGTAATGGCCATTCAGCCCCATCAATTTGTACAGGCCACAGTGATGTTGTACAGGTAGGCTGCTCTCTTGAAAGGTCTAATTTAACTTAGGGATAAATTCCAAGGAATCCAGAGGGGAGGATAGGTAGCACATGTTTCAGGCAATTCTCCATAAATATTGTTTTCCACTCAAGATTTTGATAGGTTTGGGGCCACCTTGAATTTGGGGTATGCTCCTGACAGGTACCGGAATGGTGTCTTTTTCGGCATTGCAACTCATGTGCATAAACTCGTACTCTAACACTCAGCCGCATTGGGGGCAAGGTTGAGATCTTATTGTAAAAAGTGACACATTCCTGAGTAGAAGGCCACACACCCTTTTGGGAGCCCAAGTTTTTCCTCCAGAGAGTGCCTTGGGGATTCTTCTAATGAGCAAATAGGCTGCAGAAGCTTTACATCTATAAACAATGGCTTGAAAGAACTTAATCGTTATATATTGCTTTCTTTCTGGTCTTTATTTTTAATTTTTGTCTATTTTTTGTTAATCTTCACCTGAAGATATTTTTCCCATTGATTTTTAGAGAGAGTGGGAAGAAGGGAGGGAGAGAGAGAAACATCAATGTGAGAGAGACACATTGATTGGTTGCCTCCCGCATGCATCCTGACCAGGCCGGGGATCAAACCTGCAACCCAGTTACCTACCCTTGACCAAGAATCAAACCTGTAACCCTTTGGTGCTCAGACCAACTCTCTAATCACTGAGCCACACTGGTCAGGGCTATTTTTAAAATTTTTAATGTGAGGTATAGACATAACATTAGTTTCAGGTGTACAATATGATTCAATATTTGTATACATTGTGAAGTAATCACCACAGTAAACCTAGTTAAAATCCATCACCTTACATAATTTCTTTTCTTGTGATGAGGACTTTTATTGTGTACTATGGTCACCATACTGTACAGTAAAATCCTGTGATTTTTAAAATTTTTTACCTAGAAGTTTGTGCTAATTGACCCCTTTTATCCATTTTGTCCCCCCTTCCCCCTCCTCCTGGGAACCACCAACATGTTCTCTGTATCTGTGTATGTTATGTTATGTGCCGTTGAGTCCACTCAGACTCCTGATGACTCTATGAATGAGTGATGTCCACAGTGTCCTATCCTCAAAAGCCTGCTCAGTGCCTGTAGACTCATACCTATGGCTTCTTTTATGGAGTCGATCCCTCTCACATTTGGTCCTCTTCTTTTCCTGCGGCTTCTGCTTTCCCCAGCATTATTGTCTTTTCCAAAGAGCCCTGCCTTCTCATGATGTACCCAAAGCAGGACAGCCTCAGTTTCATCATTGTCTCCAGGTATGTTTCAGGCTTCATTTGCTTATTTAATCTTGCTTTACCATTGCTTTCTGCCGGGCAGTGTGTGGCTCCAAACCACATGTACTCGGGGCCATGGTGATGCAATCACCAAATGCCTAGGAAATGTAAACACCCCAAGAATCTGTATCTAGGAGTTTGGTTTCGTTTTAGATTACACATAGAAGTGAACTCATATAGTGTTTGTCTTTTTCTGTTGGACTTATTTCACTTAGCATAATGCCCTAAAGGTCCAACCATGTTCTTGCAAATGGCAATATTCTGCTCTTTTTATGACTGAATAGTATTTTGTTGTATTTGTGTGTGTGTACATACCACACCTTCTTTATCCATGAATCCATAGATGAACATGTAAGTTGTTTCCATATTTTGGCTATTGTAAATAATGCTGCAATGAACTTGGGAGTTCAGATAGCTTTTCAAGAACTGATTTCTGGTAGTTGAGCCCTGGTCCACTGTGCCCAGTCCTGGAGCTTTTACCCTCCAGGTGGCCTGACCTGCCTTCTGGCTGGAGAAGAGAGAGGAATGGGAGGAGAGGGGAAAAACGTTGCTTCTCTCTGTGGGGCATTATGCCAGGCACTTTTCATTTGTCATCTCATTTAAATCTTAAAACCTACTTTGTAAGTGGATAATACCAAATTTCCCCGAGTTTTAGAGAGAGAAAGCAATGTATACACTGTCACACGGCTAGTAAGTGGCCCAGCCTGGATCCGAACCATCTTCCGCCTGCCTCCAAAGCTTATCTTGAGTATATAGTACTTTGTGTTATGCTCTCTCTTTCGCAGATGGTTTCTCCTTGAATACCACTGCTAATTGTTTACATCTCTGTGTCTTTAATAGGCCATGAAGAACTCTTTCAATTATCTCTTATCTTAGGCACCTGAAATGATTGGGCCTAGGTTGGTATCTGTGAATGATTTAGCTCACATTACAGACATATCAGGCCTGTGCTTAGAATTTCAAATTTAAAAACCCGGGACCTGCTGGAAATAACACTACTGAGTTCTCATAATACAGTTTCTCACAGAACAGTCAGGTCAACTGGAAATAAGAAAACAGGCCCGGCTGGTGTTGCTTAGTGGTTGAGCGTTTACCCATGTACCAAGAGGTCCCTGGTTCAACTCCCGGTCAGGGCACATGCCCGGGTTGTGGGCCCAATCCCCAGTATGGGCCATGCAGGAGGCAGCCGATTGGTGTTTCTATCTCATCCATGTTTCTATCTCTCTATTCTTCTCCCTTCCTCGCTCTCTACAATCAATAAAAACATATTAGAAAAAAAGAAAATCAATGTAACAAGGGGTAGAGTAAATTGCTTAAATCTCAAATTCAGTTATTGCTGGTTTAGTTTTTTTAGTTCTAGGGGATGATGCTTATTAATACTTTAATATATCCTAAACCAGACATTCCATTTTGGGGAACAAGCCTTTAACTTGCTAGCACAGGAATTCTTTGCCACAGTGAGCCTCACATTCAATACCTCTTGATCAGATTACAGCAACAGGCTGTGCTTATGCTGGAAAACTGCTCAGAATTAGGCACAACAACATTTGCTCTACTTAGCTGTGTTTTTCACTGTAACTCTTGTGTTCTAGAGTCTGCAGTCATTGCTTATGCTGTCCTGGGGGAAGTTCAGAGGGCAGGCTGGAATCCATGGGGTCTCCTGTGACTGGGGATCTAAGTACTTGGAAGTATACACGCACCTGTCTCCTAGTGCTTGATTATGCCGGCACGGAGCTCAGCCAGGACGCTTCTGCCTACAATTGTCAAGTGGGAACTCTGCATGGCTTTGGAACCAAAAGAAAATTGGTTTTCTTAAAATGTCCAATTGAGTCAAATGTTTTGACCTTTAGTATAAAAAGCATAGCTGAGGTAGATACTTTTTGTTTCCTACCAACATTCTCCCTTCTTCTTTGTTAACAATTCTCTGATTCATAATGAACAACATAAACTGATGAACAAAAATAGAGCCATGGGGGGAAAAATTTTAGAATATAATAGAAGTAATCCTGTTATTTGCAGATTTTTAATATTTCCTACGACTTTTGTGATATACTATGTTAGTACAGTTTTGGTAATATATTACTTAAATCTTTTTTTTCTTAAAATATTAATATTTATTGCATGTAACATTATTATATTTAAAATCATTTTTCTTGAAATAAAAAAATGAAAAAACAAACAAAAAAACAATACCCTGCTTTCCATTCAGGCCACAATTACCCAGCTGCAGGCTAAATTGGTTTGTCTAATCCACTGTGGCAATTCCACTCTCTTAGCCATTGATTGGCCTAAGTGTGAGCATATGGTTTACTTCTAACCAATGAAAAGTGATGGGCCATCTGCTGGGGATGGTTTAAGGAAAACACTTTTCTCCTTTATAAGAGGGAGAGTTGCAGGAAGGGGAGACACTTGTCTGCCCTTCTCTCTTCCTGCTTCGGGTGTCATAACCTGAAGCACGTTCCTCGCCCCTGTGCTCCCGTAGGGAGTGCGTCTACTCACACCTCAACTCTCTTGGAGATGGCACCAGCACCGTGAGCCTATAGGAAGACGGGTAAGCAAATCAATCTCTTGGAAGCAGTGGCCTGGCATATTTGCACTATTGAACCAACCCTCGAATTGCTACGTTAAACTTCTGGTTACAGAGGAAATGTGATAACTTCATTATTTAAGCTTCAAATGATCAAGTAATTCATTACTTGCTCTGGAATGCATTCTTACCACCAATTCATGGGTTAATACGGATAATTGGTTTCCTTCTCTCTTCCTCCAAAACAGTATGTCAATGTGACTGTAGTGCTTTCTTAGAATTGAGTTATAGTGAGGAGTTAAAGTTATTGCATCTTCACTCTCTGAAAGTTTTTAATATTCTCAAGAGTCTTTAGAGCAGGGGTCCTCAAACTACGGCCCGGGGGCCGCATGCAAATACAAATATTGTATTTGTTCCCGTTTTGTTTTTTTACTTCAAAATAAGATATGTGCAGTGTGCATAGGAATTTGTTCATAGTTTTTTTAAAAACTGTAGTCCGGCCCTCCAACGGTCTGAGGGACAGTGAACTGGGTGCCTGTTTAAAAAGTTTGAGGACCCCTGCTTTAGAGGAAGGAGTCAATACAAAGTAGTTATCTAATTATGCATTTCTTGGGTGTCTGTGATTACTCAGAGAAGATATGTGAAAATGATGAGGCCTGACACCATTGTCTGTTTTCAGGGCCTCCATTTAAACATTGTTATTCATGTTCTTAGAGTCTAAAGCAGTAGTTCTCAACCTTGGCTGCACATTAGAATCACCTGGGAATCTTTTTAAAATCCTGATTTCTGGGGCTCATCCTCTGGAAATTGTTTCTTTGTTACTAATGTTGTGGCCTCACCCCATAACAAAGAAACAGAATTTCCGGAGGATGAGGCCCAGAAATCAGGATTTTAAAAAGATTCCCAGATGATTCTAATGTGCAGCCAAGGTTGAGAACCACTGGTCTAAAGTAACAAGGAAGAAATAGAGAACTGGATAATTAGAATCTCATGTTTCACTTGGTGTTGGCTAGAATGCACGTGTAGGGCAGTGATTTCCAATTAAGGCAATCTTCACTATACCTTTACTTAGCTCCTATTTCATGTAATACACGTTCCAGGATTTATTTATTTCATTTTTAAGGAAATACACTAATTTCCCAGAGCCTTTGGGGACCACTTTAAATCATTTACATCCCTGCCCAGTGCACAGAGAGCAGAGCGTGTGTGGGGCTGGGCCACTCATTACTCTGATTTGCTGGCAGCCAAACTGCGCCTGAAGGTCCAGGTGAAAAGTCCTTCTCCCCTATTCTGTATTCCTGACACAGGACATGTTCCTCATGAATATTCTGAAGATTTATTTTTCTGCCAGGTATAGATGTCCCCCATTGATATCTTCAACCCTGACCCAAAAGCCACATGGCCCGTGGTATTTTATTAAGGCAGAGTTATTTATGTTGAAAGGCATTTTTCTTCTTTTTGATATGCATGCTGTTTCTTCAGGTAGCTGGAATATTTATGTAATATGCATTGCGTCTATAAATACTTCATTATCGCAAACAAAAATATGCAGTGCTCTTTAGATGGCTCAGGATAACCCGTGCCTTTGTGTGGGTCCCCAAATGATGATGAAAGGTATTTAAATCATAATGAAGGGGATCCGCAAGGAGGGAAGGATGGGGAAATACCATGAAGTATTATTCTTATCAGAGTTGGATTATGAAATACTTAGAATCCTCCTTCTCTAGACATACAGACACATTTTTTGAATGGTGAAAAGTCATCTTTGCCCTCTGTTTATAGCACATCTATATAACAGGGCAGGGCAGCAAACGTGAGCCAGTCACTGGGGATGAGGATTCAGGGTTGTTCTAAAACAGTGAAATGGTGTTCCTTCCTTAAAGAGCAAAGTATCCTGGGCAGGGATCCGAGAAAGCAGAAACACAGGCACTTTAATTCCTTGTAGTTTGCATTACAGAATAATGCAGACTCTGATGTACAGTACAAGATCCTAAAATAGGCCTGCTCAGTAGATTTCAAATGAAGAAGAGCCCTGTTGTTTTTGATGTATTTTGCATAAAGCTGAGCTTTTTTGCAGCATTTCCTTCCACAGTGCTTCTGTATTCTCAGCCAGAGCAAGGTCTAACTCAGAGCTTGTGGGCACTATTGCTATTTTGTTATAGGGGGCCTGTCCTGTGCATTATAGGATGGATAGCAGCGAATCTGGACTCTACCCACTAGATGCTATTAGCACCCCCTTCTTCGCCACCCCCCCAACCAAGATGTGACAGCCAGCATTATCTCCAGACATTGCCAAATGTCCCATGGGGACAGAATCACCCCCGGTTGAGAACCACTGGTTTAAAACATTGCTGTCACATGCAAGATATATGTGGTCTGCCGAGCAAGGACTCTTAACGTGATAACACAGTGAATGAAATGAGCTAAATAAATTACATATCAGGTAAAGAGGATTTGATTTGAAAGCTGTGGATATTGCTGGCTTTGCTGGTGACAGCTGTATTGAAGCCAGGGTGCTAGAGTTATATACCTGAGAAGTCTTTAGATCACCAGCCAAGTTTGGGGAGAAAGATAAAAGAAAATGGCCAATTCTTTCTCAACTTTTGGCATTTAGATCTCATTGGGAAAATTTCAATAGGACGATTACCTGAGTACTATCTATGACTACAAATGAGTGCCTACGAATTGTCAAATTAGCCTATCTCACGTATCATCTTGTTTGGAGTTTGCTAAATCTCTTGAATAAAATCTTTGAAGGTTGGAAAAGCCCAGGAAGGCTTTTAAATCTACTCGGCTCTCTTAATGCTCAGCCTCATTCATGTAAATGTAACTGATATATTGACTAGTTACCTGTAGAGAATGTCAGGTTTTGATAGCTTTTCTGAATTGCAGTGGGGATTTTCGCAGGTCTTCTCTTCCTTGATTGTGAGATCTGTGGTGTTAGCACCCTGGCAAAGTATGCTTTCTCCTTCCTAATTCTCTTTAGCTTTTTTAAAAAAAATATATTTTTATTGATTTCAGAGAGGAAGGGAGAGAGAGAAAGAAATATCAATGATGAGAGAGAATCATTGATCGGTTGCCTCCTGCATGCCCCTTACTGGGGAAGGAACCACACCCAGGCATGTGCCCTTGACCGGAATCAAACCTGGGACCCTTCAGTCCACGGGCGGACGCTGTATCCACTGAGCCAAACCAGCTAGGGCTTTAGCTTTTATTTGTAGCTCTGTTCTGTCGGGGTCCTGAATTTACAGCTTATAAAAGGTGGCAGATATCAAAACTGTTGATGCTCTTTCAGAGCAGATTGAGAGAGCAGCCAAATTTCAGGGTTGTGCTTAATTTGAAAAATTGGTTAGGAAGTCTTGCATGCAGGGAAGCATCTGGGACGTTTGAAAAAATGGCATTGGCATTCCTAGCTGGAGAGAGGACACTGTTGACCAGTGTGGAATAAAGCAGGCACTCTGCTCAGCATTCAAGTCCTTGTTTTTTTCTTCATTTTTCTCCTTAAAAAATCTGTCTTCTCCTTTTTATCATTGAGGGGCTTTAAAAATATCATATTTCCTCCTATCTGTCTGGACTTGATGGGAGGAGAGTAACTAGCATGGGTCTGATGCTTGGGTACCTGGCACAAGTTGTCCGTCGTATATCACACTTGCTTCCCACTGCCATTAGAAATGCTAAATGACAGCCGCAGAAGAATTCTCCCTGTGGTGTCTCCAGCCGCAATTTCCTTGACTGTGTAATAATCAGATCTGACCAGATGGTAACGAGTCGGCGATGCTTTCTGAATGAATGCTTTTTAATCATTCCTGCTCAGCTTCCTTATTCTAAGCGAACCCAATCAGCTTTAGACTGTGCAAGTTATGAGACATCTGAAAATTTGGACTAAATCGCTGTTACCAATTGTGCTTTCCCATAGTTCAATGGGAGGCCAATTTTTCCTGTCTACAGTAATTTTGTTTTAAATGACTGAAGTGACAGATTGTGACAGATTGACAGCTGTGGCCAAGAGGCCTGATTACGTAGGTTTGGACCTGTTGGTGCCTTTGTATATATTTAGCCTATCTTAGAAAGATCTCTGCTAGGTCCCAGGTCTGCATATTATTCTCACACACTCAGAGGTTTGAGCTTTTGAGTGTGTGTCAAGCTCTTGGCTGCTGTGGACCACCTCCCAGGTTCCTCTTTGAGTCAGTCTACTCACTCTCAGAGCTCTTGGCTGCTCAGGGCTCCCAGCTGGGCAGGAAGGAGCTGCTTCCACACAGATCACTTCATTCCCCTCCTTTCCCCGAGGCACCCATATCCAGCGCTGGGGCTAGGAAGGAGCACAAGGGTGCTAGCTAACTCTAAAGGAGCAACCCTGCTCCGAAGTTCCTATAGGATCAGCTGAGGCCTCTGTGGGAACAGTAATGCATGCGGTCCAGCTCTCCTGCCACCCAATCTGGCTGTCCTGACTCATCACAGCTGTTCTCTCCGACTGACCTCCTGCACACACATCTGGACCTGCTTTTGGAACCCAAACCAAGGCAGCCACTTAGAAGAGCAGCAGCGAATGCCATGTCCTCTATTCATTTCAAGGATCGTTCTCAGTTGTAGCCAAGAATGAGTTATCAGGACATGATAATATCTTTCTTTTAATGCTGGAGGCAGAATCATTTTTTTCCTATGAAGCAAAAAGGTTATATTAATCAGGCCACAAACTTTAATTGAGCATCTTATTCATGCTAGATGCCAGATGCAGGTGACACCAAGGTGATAGGGACTCTGCATCTGAGGAGCTCAGGGCAGGGAGAAGACAGTATAACCACTTCCTCCCAAAACCTGTAATGGGCTGTGACGAGGGGCAGTGGTGAGAAGGGGAAGACAGTGGAGGAATACACACACAGCCCAATGACAGAGTCACAGCTAAAGCCTCTCTCCCTCCTGTCCTCCCCTTCCCTCCCCTTTTTCTCCCCCCTTTTCTTTTCTCTTCCAAGCTCTCTTTCTTTCTCTTAGAGTTGTTCAGGACAGTGGTGCTCCCATACTTTTATAATTCTTTTGTTAGTTACTTAGAAATATACTAACTTTGTGATTGTTGGGCTTAACTTACTTTAGATTAAATGCCATTATGTTCTACAACTTTTTAGAGAGTCTGCTCTATACTGGAATGAGATTCATTTTAGTGTAAATGTTCCCTCTATGTAGTTTGTTAGAACAAAAGTTCTTATTGCTTATTGTTTATGCATAGTGCTCAAGTCTTTATGAAAATGGCTGTTTAAATCTGTGATTAAGTTTTAAATTGAAGTTTGGACATTAGGAAGAATTAGGAGTGTTTTGCAGTTTTTTAGTTGCTCTATTCACATCCGCTCATCATTGATTTGATATCATTTAATTTGAGGATGTTTTCAGTGGGAGTGAGAGTTAAAAGCACTAAGGCCTATTTAGGATGAAAACTGTTGAGTCTAAGAATTATAACTCCCTTCAAATTATACAGAGGTCTATTCCTAAACGATGTGAGTATACTATACATTTGAAAGGAAATTGTGTTTATTTAGTTTATTTTAATGTAGGTAACACACATGGCTTAATGGATTTGGCAATAAACAAAAATATTATTTTTTGTCCAGAGATTAGTGGGGAAAAAAGAAAATACAGATGAAGTCCTTTAGATTTGTTAAACCATTTTTTTTTGGCCGAGTATTACTTGTCAACCAGATGTTACAAACAAGAATAGTTTCTGACCCCACATTAAAAGGAGTCAGGTGTGCCAAACTGACACTGACGGCATGGAAGATGATCAATCACCTTTGGAACAGTAAAGGAACTTAACATTTTATGTAAATGCATACTCATGGCAGAGTCTGCATAATGATCTAAGACTCAGTTTTTATTTGAAGTAAGCGGAGTGGTGTGGCATCATAGCAAGTTAAAGCCTGTGTATATTTTTATTATCCCCCCCATGACTTTTCACTCCGCTGCCATGTTTCATGCTGCCTGCCTTGCTTCTGGCTTCTAATGACTGGGAGCTGGTCCGGGCAGGCAGCCCTCCTTGCAGGAGACACTCATGGTTGGAAGAATTTGTTCAGTTGCAAATAGTGAGGGATCTAACACTGCACATTCATAGTGCAGCATCAGTCCTGCAGCATCATGCAAGCAAGAGGATTGTGGGCTTGGGGCAGGGAAGAAGGAAGAGGACTAAACATTGGAGAGGAGAGGTCCTAGGTCCTAATTAGCCACCTGATGGGCAGCAACAAGTATAGATCCTGTAGCTTCACTGAGCTCCTTTTAGCTATAGCTAGGGAACAGGTGGCTTCTTCTTCCTTTAATTACAATCGAGACTCCTTCCAGTGGTTCTCAACCTTCCTAATGCCGCGACCCTTTAATACAGTTCCCCATGCTCTGGTGACCCCCAACCATAAAGTTATTTTCGTTGCTACTTCATAAGTTTAATTTTGCTAGTGTTATGAATATGTAATGTAAATATCTGATATGCTATATGTGTTTTCCGATGGTCGCGACCCACAGGTTGAGAACCGCTGCTTTAGGCCCATCCTCAACGTGCCTCTGTAAAACCCAGAATTAACCTGTCTGTACTCTTTGACACTGTCTACTCTGTGGCCACTGATTCGGGTCTTTTCCTTCCCTGTAGTTCACCTCGGGACACCCACCTGGCCCCACTTCCTTTGTTTCTCCTGTAAAACAGTTTTCCCCAGTTGTGGGCCGTGTTCTAAAGGTACCATAGGAGGTAACTCTAGGTGTCTCACAGACTGTGCGTTAAATAATATCCCATCACATGGTGAAAATGCAGTCGTATCTCCTTTTAAACCATTTTAATTTGTATTATTTTAGATAGTGGCAAGTTTGTCTTCAGAAGCTTGCTAAAAAATTTTTACCTCTGCAAAGAAAGAACAACAGCCCCTAGGAGCTGAGGCACATGCTGAAGTATCATAGGGAATAGTATTGGAAAATAAATATAATCATTTTAAATTATATTAATTTTATTTTATGTAAAGCCTATTTTTAGAGAAGTTTTACCTTCATAGCAAAATAGAGTGGAAAGTACACAGATTTCCCATATACCTCTCTTGCCCACCACACCCACACACACATGTCCTCCCTGGCTAGCAGCACCCCCCACCAGAGTGGTACATTTGTTACAATTCATGAACGTCCATGGACACATTACCAAGTTTGATCTTTATAGTCATTTTGTATTTACTATACCAAATAATACCAGTTTTATTTTTATGGTAATATAAAAATGATAAGTTTTGTTTTTAAAATAAAGTAAAAAAAAAAGGCATTTCAAAGAAAACTATTAGACAATAGTATATGTGATACCCTAACATGGTAAAAGTCCTAAAGGTGGTACTTGAATAAGTGAAGTTTGCAAAACACTGATTTCTTTTTTCTTTTGTTTATTACTCTGTGTAGGATTCTTGAGTGAATCTCATTTGTTTCTGTGGCTTTAAATAGTGCCAGTATATTGAAGTCTCCCAAATACATGTCTCTCTGTCTTCTGAGATTCCAAGTCATTGTATGAACTTTAGTGTCCACAGGCTCACCTGGTCAGATGTGAATTCATTTTCTTCACTATAAAACCCTTCTACCTCCGCTGTCCCCAATCACTGTCATTGGCATCCCTCCCCCAGCCCTCAAGTCAGCAACCTGAGGCATTATTATCTCCCCTTCCCATCCATGGCAGCCCATATGGCTTCTTGCTCTTGAATTCTGTGGCTTCTTCCTCTCGATTCTGTTTTGAATCTGTTCTCTTTCATTTAAATCTGTCAAGAGCGCCATGACTCTGACCCTCACAATCTATCTCTTGACCCAACACACTAGCTTTCTAACTGAATTCTCGGCCTCCTTTATTGATTCCCCTTCTGTCCATCTGCGCGCCACGGCCTCAGTTATATTTGTGCTGTATAAATCAATACATGTCACTCCACCTTTTAAAAGCCTCTGTTGGTCTCGCTTTCTTACTTGAAAATGGTATAAACTCCTTTACTTGATATGTGAAGCCCTTCATGGTCTGCCTTTTGACTACTAATCCATCTTCTTCTATTTCCTGACATGCCCTCCTGATTTTTCCACCTCACACCATATATTATAGCAACGTTTATAGTTTCCTAGTGTACTGTTACACGTTACGCCTCTTTGCCTCGGTACCCATGACTCTCCTCTACTGAAGAGGAGTCTGTGTCGTGTTTAAGGACAGGCAATCACTGTCAGTTATAAGTACGTGATTTGTTCAGATTATTTAACCTGTCTAGGCCTCAATTGCTTTATCTGTAAAAATGGGAATATGACCTAAGGATAATAATATACATCTCACAGGTTTGTTCTGAGGATGCAATGTTTCAAGTATGTGCAGTGCTCAGTACAGTGCTTAAAACAGAGAGAGTGCTATGTAAACATGGTTTATTACAGTCACTCCGAATGACTTTTCTTTCATGTCAACTGAGTGAAGTCCTGTAAATTCTTAAAGACAGATCTAGTATTACCTCATCTGTGAAGTCTTTTTAAAAAATATATATTTTTATTGATTTCAGAGAGGAAGGGAGAGGGACAGAGAGATAGAAACATCAATGATGAGAGAGAATCATTGATAGGCTGCCTCCTGCACATCCTCTAGTGGGGATCGGGCCTGCAACCCTGACATGTGCCCCTGACCAGAATCGAACCAGGACCCTTCAGTCTGCAGGCCGACGCTCTGCCAAACCAGGTAGGGCCTCTGTGAAGTCTTTTCTCGCCTTTCCGGGGGTATGTCTATCCCTTTAAATGTGCCCCATTATAATTATAATATGCTTATTTAAGCAAATATATATTTCGTTAAACTTTTTTTTTCTATTTCTGCCACTACTGGATTGTGAACTTCTTGGGAGAAAGGATTGTGTTTTACTTATTTTGGTCTGCAAAGAGCTAGAGGAGTTTCATATATATTTGGATATCAACTCCTACTCAGATATATAGTTTGCAAATATTTTCTTCCATTCCTTAGGTTGTATTTTCATAGTGCATTGTTTCTTTTCCTGTGCAGAGCTTCTTAGTTTAACATAGTCCTACTTTTGTTGCTTGTGATTGTGCTTTTGGTGTCATATCCAAAAAAATTGTTGCCAAAACTGAAATCAAGGCATCCAAATTGGAAAGAAAGAAGTAAAATAGTCTCTACTTAGAAAATTCTGAAGATCCCACCAAAACCCCCCCTCCCACAAAACCTATTAAAACTAATCAAGAAATTCAGTAAAGTTGCAGGATCCAACATTAACATACAGGAATCAGTTGTATTTCTATACACTAACAGTAAAATATATGAAAACAAAATTTTAAAAATCCCATTCAAAATAGCATAGCACTGACCAGTGTGGCTCGGTTGGTTGGAGCATCGCCCCATGCCCTGAAGGGTCATGGGTTTGATACCCAGTCCAGGCCTTTGCCCAGGTTTTAGGTTAAATCCCCAGTTGGGGTGCATGTGGGAGGCAACCAATCAATGTGTCTCTCTCACATTGATGTTTCTCTCTCTCTCTCTCTCTCTCTTTCTCTCTCTCTCTATTCCTCTCTCTCTAAAATCAATAAAAGCATGTCTTTGGGTGAGAATTTTTAAAAAATGATAATACTTCACAGAATTGTTTTAAGGCTTTCTAGGTGCCAAATGCAAAATGCCTTCTATGAACTTAGTCCTAGCTAATCATTTGGGAGGTATTATTGTCCCCTAGTGAAGCATTTGGCTTCTGAAATGAAGATTGAGCTGACATTGCTGTTTCATAATTTATTTAGTGTGTATCTTACAAATCACTTTGTCTTTCTAAACCTCAGTTTTATCTGTAAGATGAGGATAAAACCAACACTTCCCTCACAGGATTGTTGTAAGGATAGTAGGAGATAATAGGTAAATATTGCAAGTGCTCACAGATATTCATTATAATTTAATAGGATCATTAGTCATATTGACAAAGACAATGGGAAACTGGATAAGAATCTTTATTAATTTTAAGAAGGTTTAATTGAGATAGTTAATCAGTTTGACATTTTACTCTATAGAAGTCTCATAAAGATTTGAGGGTTCTTTTTTAGGCTTTATTTCGGTTCTTTTCATGTATAAATATAGTTTTCTTTGCTGTATTAAAAGCTTAAGTTCTTGAGTAGTAAAAGACAAGTAGGTGAAACAGGATTATCTATTTGTTCCTGTCAACCTGAACTTTGAGTGTTACTCTCTCAGGGAAACTGGACTCATTGGACTCACCAGCTTAAAGGGCAATGTACTTGCTCTGTCTCCACCCTTAGCCCCAGTACATTTCTGGCCACTGAACCTGTGAGAGTCTGGACCTTTGGCCCAGATAGAACCCAATTCACAGAGGAAGAGGTGGCCTCCTGCCACTGACCTAGAATTGTGGCATTGTCATGTTCTACTATTTGATCTTCTGATTTTCCTCCGCTCTGTCACGATCACTTTATGTTTGGTGCTCATCACCACAGTGTGGTTTCATCTGTTTCATACCACTGACCTAATTCGTCTTCAAAACAGACCATAATGTCAGAACTCTATTTAATTCAAGACTTGAGACTGATTTCATAGCTGGGTTGAAGCTAATGTGGACTTGTCTATCTATAAAGAAATCTAAAGCTACCTATAGAGCGTTCTTTATCTTACTTTTATTTTTGCTTAAGCACTCAGTGTATGTGTGACAAAGGTCCTTACATTCAGATATATAAAGAAACAGCTTGTTCATTTCTTATAAACGACCTGGTCTTCATCAGAAGCTACTAACTGGGTTAAAAGTCCTCTTCATGGTTATGTTCTGTTTTTCACAATTCTACTTCCTTTTCATATTTCTGCCCGAGATGGAGTCTGAGTGTACAAAAGAGTTCACTGCCTCTGTGTGTCCTGGCACTGCTCTCTGGATCTTTACTGGACTCTGCAGCAGTCCCTTATCAGAGCTTTGATTATTGGCAGCTTATCCTAGTTTGAGGCTGGAGAACCTGAGGTCTCTCCTTTTTTATCTTGGACAGGACTTCTGCTCCTGTCTGCTGTCTCGACCCCACCTCAGCTCTTCCGAGCACAGTGGCTACCACTGAGGTCTGGCTGTGATTCCCTTTTTATCTCCAGCCTCTGGGGTAGCCAGCCCTCAGACACAGGTGTTGAGGCCCTGCTAGTCATCCCTTCGGATCAGTTACCTTCCACAGCTCTCTGTAGGGCACGTGAAAACAGCTGGGTTCTTTCCATGCCACTTAAGTTGGAGATCTAAACTTGGGCCCTAACTCTGCCATGCCATTAGCTTCACTTTGAAAGGACTTCCCTAGGTTAGCTTGTCTCCTCCCCAAATACCCAAGCAATCATGAGCGGAAGCCCTCCTATGCTACTGAGAATGGAGGGTTCTTCTTAGCTCCTCATTGATGAATACAGACTATCTTCCCCCTCTAGATAAAAGAAAGGAGCACTGAGGTTTGAATCTCCTGTTAGCATACTCTCATTAGTTCTTTTTTTTTAAAAAAAAATTCATCTACTGTCTATATTTAATTTCTCTTCATTTTCTGAAAAAACTAGCTCCTGTATCAATTTTCTTCCTCCAACACTACCATTGTCATAATTCCTGGAGATGTCAACATCTACAAGATCATCTATCCAATGTTTTATCTTCTCACATCCTTAGTCTTATATCCTGCAATAATATTGGTCCTTTTTATCACTCATTTATAACCTAGATTTTGTAATTATTACTAACGCCATCTCTTCTATCATTTCAATTTCTAGCTTACAATTTCTGATCACCAGTTCCTATCTTTCCAGCTGATTCTGTTTAACAATCTAACTCCAACCATCCTTTTACATGCAGAAACTTGAAATTAGATGATCTATCACCCTTTCCATGTCCTTAATTCTGCACACATCCTCACACCCTTTCTTATTCAGTGAAAATTCCATGTTTCATCATTATAATCAATTCTTTGCTGTAAAATCGCAACTCCATTGCAGTTCTCTTGTATTTCATTATACTGCCTGGTAAAAATACAACTGTAGTTAAATCCAACCTTTTACGTAAACCTGTGCCCATGCATGAAAAGTTGAACATGGCTGAAGAAAAACTTTCCATCATGTTGACTGGTCTCATTTTAAATTTATAACAACTAACCTCAAGCGGGTCCTAATGATGCCCCAAACCGTATTATATTCCCTTTGTATGTTCACTCCTCAGTCCTTAGATAACTTTTCAGACCTTTTTTCTTTCCTCTAAAATTCCTAGCACCTTTTTCCTCATCCTCATTATCTGCTGCTGCTGATAAAATGAAAGTGATCAGAAGAGAATGGCCTCAGTTTATCCATTCTCACATCCCTACCTACATATATCAATGATGATATGTTTTGCCTTAATTCTTATATATGAATGAGCTGTCTACATTCCTAGCAAAAGAAAACCCTTCTAGTTGTACACAAGGTCTCATTCCTTATCTTCTTAAGAGTTTCACTGTAGCAATTCTTTCTCTCTATTGAGATTTTCCATGAGCTTATAGTGATTTTTCTTATCATAACAAACCAAACCAAAATGCCTCTCCTTTTTTCCAGCTACTACCCCGATTTCTCTCCTTTCATTTATAGCAAAGCCCCTGAAAAGATTTAGCTCCGTGAATTGACTCCAATTCTTTTCTTTTTTGGACTGAACCTACTACAATGAGCTATTACACCTATGATCTCCAAGTTGCTAAATCCAGTGGCATTTATCAGTCCTCATCTTAACCTGACCTACTTATATGATCTGAAATAGTTGATTAGTTCCTTATCCTTGGAACATTTTTCTTAACATGGTTTCCAAGATATTTCATACTTTGTTTACCTCAGCTCTCCGTGATTGCTCCTTTTGAGACTCCTTTGCTATATACATATTAAGAACCTTTTGTTTTGGCTTAAACATGGATATCCATTTACTTGCTAATCTTTCGATGCAGGGCCAAAGTCTTTCTTAGAGTATGGGCCCTAAATTGGAGTTCCATTATTTGCCTGGTTTAAATCATGCTCATTATGTAAAGACTATCATTATTCATTGTGGATTTTAAAGTGGAGCAAAAGCTTAGATACATTTTTGAAAGGGATATGAATGTGGAATAATATGTCTAAGTTTTTACAGTTAATATCTGAGTTCTCAGTAACTTAAATTTTGTCCCTGTTCCTAATTTGATAGGACTTTTAAAAACACATTGCTTGAAGCTTTACAAACTTTAAGTATAAACTCTATTTTCAGATATATTTTATTTAATGCGTGCTATTTAATATACAATATCAGGTCTCATATTGAGGCATAGTAATCCCTCCTTTGGAAAACTGCTGCTTAAAACTGATGTTTGAATGACTCTGTTATTCTTAGACATTCCCTTGTTCTAAAGATCAACTCTGTTATTTTTAGATAGTCCCTTATTCTGTAACGTAAGTATTTTAGTTTGAATAATAGAAAAAGATCAAAACTTAACTGTCTGACCTTGCAAGCTAGCCATCTAACGTAATAGACTAATACTGATAATGTTCCCATATTCTCATGCCAAGTGTTTGTTCATTATGTATCCAAGATTATAAACTGTCTGTATAAATAACTGTAAAATCTGCAGACAGAGCTCGAAAGGTATAAATAGGGAAAACTTCCTCCATGTCTTTGCTCAGAATTTGACAGAGATATTCTGTTCTGAGCCCACGTGTAATAAAGACTCCTAATTAATTGGCTTGTTAAGGTGTCTTGTATCTAGCTCACTGATTTATGACACAACATCAATACCAAGTACAAAAGATTTAAGCATGTTTAGGAACAAATATGATGACTATTAGTAAGAATCCACTCATTTTTGGGGAGTCAAATAGAATGAGCATGAAGTGGGAATAACTTATTAGTGGTTATTGTTCAGAATGCTATGGATATGTCAGCATATTTTTGCAGAAAAATAGAAATTGTCAGTTAATTTAGAGCAGCGGTTCTCAACCTGTGGGTCGCGACCCCATTGGCAGTCGAACAATCTTTCACAGGGGTCGCCTAAGACCATCCTGCATATCAGATATTTACATTACGATTCATAACAGTAGCAACATTACAGTTATGAAGTAGCAACAAAAATAATTTATGGTTGGGTCACAACATGAGGAACTGTATTTAAAGGGCCAGAAGGTTGAGAACCACTGATCTAGAGAGTCAGTTAAGAGAGTTTTTACTGCATTGTTATTTTTGACCTTTTTTTTGCTTTATGTTTTATGGTTTATCTGGTGCATAAAAGTTGATGACAGCTACAACCTTTGAGCTTTGTCCTTTTAGCTGTAAAAGTAACATTCTTTATTTCTTTGAAGTTTTTACTTTAAATTTGAATTGTCTCTTAGTGATATTGAAACCTTTTTAAATGCTGTTTATCTCTTTGTTTTCTTTTTTAACTGGAGTTTCTTTAATATTTTTCCATTTTTGATTTTAGGACTTTGAAAAACTTTCTGGATTTTGTATTACCCAGGATATCAGCTTCAATAACTATCAACTTCTCTCTAAGACTAAGTGTTGGCAAACTTCCACTTTCTTAAACCTCTTATTTAACTTATAATTTGTAACATATTTTCCATAATCACTATGATTCTCCAGACACACACACACAAACACACACACACGCACACACACATGTACGCGCGTACACACACAATTACAAAAACACTAACGATGTAGTCAACAATTATTTTCTGCTTCTTAAACATTTACTTGATTTCTTTGTATATTTCTAATGATAGTTAGACCAGTTATAAGAACAGACTAGATACTCAAAAGTACAATTCGTTAATAAAGTGGGAATATTCTTGCCTTTAAATTTTTTATTCTATATCATTACTTTTGGATTCTTAACTCTCCATGGCATTTGTCTTTCTTCTACTCTTCCTCATGTCTCAGGGGAGGAAGAAATATTGAAAGTATTTTTTTAAAAAGAAAATCCCATGGAAAGTGAAAGTAGTATTTGACATTTTTGGGTTTCAGCTGAGTTTTCCTCTTTTCCAAATTGGAGTAAAATATTTTCTGCCATCTTTTAATGATGCGTGGAAAGGAAAGTACATTTATTCTTTTAAAAGTGTTTTGAATCTTTAATAAATCCTATATTTATGCAGAAAGCAAATAGAATTATATTTCAAATTTGCTTCAGGAAGGGAACTTAATCTAGCGTTAAAGAGAAATGATGCATTATCTTATAAATGATTAAGTAATAATGTCTCTGTTTTAGCAAAAACTGTTAGTTTAACACAATCTCAGTTTCCTAGTTAATGCTGAAACCATTAAAAGGACTCATAAGGCTCAACGTAGATCACAACAAATTACATCGAGAGTCAGAAAAAGGATCTTGTTTTGCTAGTGAGAAATGTATGTACACCAAGAGTTCTTCCTTTCAAAAGTTTCAGTGTAGAGGATTATCTTTTTAATGATTTCTTTGCAATCTAAGCTAAACTACTTTTACTGCAATTTAAAACTTTTTCCTATACCATTATATTTCTGTGGAACTGGAGACTTCATTTGACTGTAGTGCATGCTATCTTCCCCATCAATGGATGCATTTAAAGGAATCTGAGAAGAATTTGCACAAAATGTCTTTCCGTAGGACTTTCATTCTTCTACTCTGGTTACAGTTGGACATTTTACTCTTTTTAATACTCCCTCTCTCATATTTCAGAATCTTGTTTATTATGCAGTTTAGTACAGGAAATAAATGTCACAGGAAAGAGTTTATATTAACTAAAAAATATCTTTTGTCAGGCATATGGACTTTTTAAAATCTTTACTGAATATTTATTGTGATTTTAATTTATTTTGAAGTATGCCTTTAGTTCCCCCTCCCCCCAAAGCATTTGCAAGGACATATTCTGTCTTTACATTTATTACCAAGCATTTTAGAAAAATACAAGATTGAAAAATTCAAAGCAAGAGCACTGCAATTTTCACTAATAAACAATCCTGCCTCTGATTTTGGAAATTTCAGACAATAAATATTGCAGGGTCTGGTGGTGATGGAAGTGAATGAAGTTTCTGTTCCTTGTAGTTATAAGATCATAGTAAACATTACAGAATATAAGTGTACGGGTTTTGTGCAAAATATATTTGAAAGTATTGAAATAAGTGTGCTCATAAAATATGTGGTTATAGCTGAAACCAGTTTGGCTCAGTGGATAGAGCTTCGGCCTACGGACTGAGAGGTCCCAGGTTCGATTCCGGTCAGGAGCATGTGCTTGGGTTGTGGGCACATCCCCAGTAGGGGATGTGCAGGAGGCGGCTGATCGATGTTTCTCTCTCATCAATGTTTCTAGCTCTCTATCTCTCTCCCTTCCTCTCTGTGAAAAATCAATAAAATATATTAAAAAAAAAAAGAAAAAAATATGTGGTTATATATTCTGTGTCATGAAATAATATTTTTAATAATAGAACATTTTAATAATAGAATAATTTAAAATAGTTTGTATGGGTTGGTGGTACAACTAAAAATAGAGATTTACATATATTTAATTTTTACATACAATGTGGGGCAAAAGTAGGGTTATAGTTTATATGGAAATAATATAATTAATAAATAATACTAGAATAAACTTTCATATACTTACAACTGTAACCCTACTGTTGCCCCACCCTTGTATATATGAAATATTTACGTATATCTGAAGATCTAAAAGTTATAAATCAAGCCCTAGCCAGTTTTTCTCAGTGGATAGAGCATTGGCCTGCTGATTGAAGGGTCCTGGGGTTGATTCTGGTCAAGGGCACATGCCTGGGTTGCAGGCTTGATCCCCAGTGGGGGGCGTGCAGGAGGCAGCCAGTCAATGATTCTCATCATTGATGTTGTAATCTCTCCCTTTCCCTTCCTATCTCTGAAATAAATAAAAATATATTTAAAAAGTTATAAATCAAGCTAACAAATTTTAAAATGTGTTATCCTCTGACCTTGATGACTATGCCTTCAGAATGAATTGCAAGATCAGTTAGATTTTGAAATTCTTGGAGTACTTGGAGCCTCCCAGAGAGAGCCAGATATGTAGCCCATGGCTTACTGATCCTAATTCCTCATGTACAGAGGTGCATACTCCAGTTCCTGTAGGCAAGCGTCTTGCATAGCTGCCTCCTGGGTTACTTAGCTAACCTAGTGGAGGATATAGCAAGTGAGAGGCCTGTGCAAGCCCTATGAGATGCTAAGGCTGTTTAGGTAGCTAATTCCAGGGTCCTGAGTCCCCAGAGCCCTGACCCTGCAGGGTGTTTATCTGTGTGGGGGCACATACCTGATGGCGTTCAGAGCAGATGCTAGCACGCTGGCTCAGGGCAGTGCCCTCCTGCCTGGTGGTATTGCTGCAAGTCCAACCTAGAGATTTAGTCGCCATTTACCTCACTTGATGGTTGCATTGCTTTGAAGGTTTAATTGCTGCAGTTTCTGCAGTCCAAACAGTAGCTCTGTCTGTTTATTCACATATGGATAATTTAGAAGTAAAAGTGGGTTACCAAGGAAAGCGTGAGTGGTGCTAATATATGTTATAAATCATGGCACTTAGGGAACTTTTATTATGACAGTAAATATACTTCTGTGTTTTTGTGCAGTGCAGGCTTTACTTAAAATTTTAAAAGCAAAATTCAGCATGATTTCCTGTTATTTTTAAGTCATTTGGCATTTGTAGTGTTTACAAAATGCAAGTTTTTATGCATGAGCATATCGATTTTTTTACTTATGAAAATTTTTTCTAGTGGTTTAGGTATCAATCTGCTGATAGCCTTTGATATTAACAGAAATTCAATTCCATGGATGAGGATAAGTAGCTATAAGAATTCACCCTGGCTGGTTTGGCTCAGTGGATAGAGCGTCAGCCTATGGACTAAAGGGTCCTGGGTTTGATTCCAGTCAAGGGCATGTGCCAGGTTTTCAGGTTCCATCCCCAGTAGGGGGTGTGTGGGAGGCAGCCAATCAATGATTCTCTCTCATCATTGATGTTTCTATCTCTCTCTCCCTCTCCCTTCCTCTCTGAAATCAATATATATATATATTTTAAAAAAGAACTTAATGAATCTGCATTGAATTAGGTATTTGATTCATTTATTTTCAAACCTAAGTATATCATAAAGTAACTAAAATTAATAAATCAATTTTTCAACTGCCTGTGATTCTGAAATAGAAAATATAACAGTGTTCCTTTTGAGATTACACCACAGGGAGAGGCCACATCTTCTGTGTATTTTTTGTTTGGTTTGGTTTTAACTTTGTCGGAATATTCTATCACCACTGTGGCCTAATCAGCCTGAGAGAAATATTTGCCCAGATCACTATGGAGTATTGTATTCCACATCAAACTGAAATTTTTATTACAGGTGCGTAGGCAAGGATTTAGTCTTCCTTCGCCGCTGGTGTTTTATCAAACCACACTTGATAGGCTCATTTGAAAGCAGATCCCTTGTTAAACAGCAAGTGTGCTTTACAAATAACAAAGACAAAATGAACTTCCTGTCAGGTCAGCCAAAGTCCCTCCATCCTGCTGTGCTTGGTAAGAAGGCAGAAGGGCCGACTCCTCCAGCCAAGGCAGGTTGTCGTTTCACTGGTACAAACATATAAGAAAATATATGTAAGCTGTGTGGAGTGAGATCCTGAGGCATAGAACCGTCTGTAAAAACCATTGTGGGTGAAATATTAGCTCCCTCTCCCTGTGTCAGCTTTGCCGTACAGTAGTGCTTATTGACTACAATCATTATGGCATCTGCTCCAGGCATGCACACATCAGTTCCAGAGAGCACACTTCTTGCTGCTGCGGTCTTAGTTTTTAAGAACCACCTGTACAAATTGTGAAAGAGTCACAGAGATAAAGTCCTGGCCTCATCTCTGTGATCAGAGGAGTGGCTGGGAGAATTTCTTATTAGTTATATACACCAATCAGAGCCTCAGCCCAGGAATGGGCTGGAAGAGAGACATTTTGTATTTGGAAGGTACAATCGCACTGACTAGAAGTCCTCGAAGAGTAAACTCGGCTACCATGAGCTGCGTTGACCGTGCAGTGACATTTATGTGCACCCATTTCTCTCATGGGAAGTAAAATAAATTACATGAAGTAATTTCAATTACTTTATCAAACACATTTTCAGGATTTCACGACATTTACATAATTACACACGGGCTATGATAAGGAACATGTGTCTGAAATGAGTATCATTCCTAAGGGAGAAACACACTTTTTCTCTGAAGAGTTTCTGCACTGAGAATGAAGATAAGTGTTAAGTCTTCCTGAATCTTGTTAAGTGCCATTAAATTGTAGAAATAAGCCAACAATCATGGATTATAAATTTTCTTGCATAAAGTCTACCATAATTTGAGTATTAGCAGATCAAGTGGCAGTCCCTCTGATTGCAAGCTCTTATTATGGAATTTTGCTTCTTCCATCTAAGTGATTCAAGAAATAACTATAGAAAGGATGCATCAGATTTTTTTATTTATGAGGCCAGAACTGGATACATTTTCTAGGCAATAGAAATGGTGGGATGTGAGTCCCAGAGTCAGCCATGAGGGATTTGGGGGCCTTTTCTTCTATTGAATCCAAGTTGAAATGGACACAGAAGGTACTTGGAAGTGGATAAAGTCAGGGGAGGAACTGTTGGAAAGGAATGGTAATCGTGGTGATGTGGGGTTATAAACAGCTTCTGACGTTGGAGCATCAGCAGAGTCTTCATTATTTCTCCCAATTTCAGGAGCTGAGAATCCAAGCCCAACCTAGGACACAGCCCCAGGCCTCAATCTGTGGTACACAGTTGAAAGGCTGCTTGGTTGGTGAATTTTCTCTCTTTTCGCTTAATGATTGCTTCCTTAGGATATTCTTTATCTAAATATCAATGTTCAAAACAGCCTCCAAAAGAGACCCCGTTTGACATCAACAGAGTCCTTAACTTTAAACAGATGGATTTAGAATATCAGAAAAAGTCATGATGTTATACCTTTAAGTAATGGTGAGGAAAAAAGGTTATAAAGACGGCTGTAAGGTGAAGACTTGGATAATCAATCATTCATGAGAGGTTGCATCATGGGTTTTGGATTCCAGACAGGTCAGATTCCAGTTTTACTCACTGATTTTTATGTAAATTAGGAAAATTGCATTCTTTGAACTTCAGCTCCATCCAGAGTAGAATGGGGATAATGTCATCTACCTATCAGAATTTTATGAGAGTTGTAAATAATATATGCAAAACTACTAACTTAATAAGTTTTATCTACTTAATACATTGTATTTACTGTATTTACTGTTATATCAAAATGTTAAGTGAATAGGAATTATTCAGATGAAAATATAAAGATATGGTGCAACTCAAAGACGAAATGAATAGTTATAATGAAAAACAGATAGTTATTCTATTTGGGAATCAGGGTAAAGTAGGAGTGCTCAGATTTGGTAGAGAGGTATTGTGA
Organism: Myotis yumanensis; assembly: GCF_028538775.1. NCBI lineage: Eukaryota > Metazoa > Chordata > Mammalia > Chiroptera > Vespertilionidae > Myotis > Myotis yumanensis. Next base: position 45,106,330 of record NW_027223760.1, on the reverse strand, counting down.
GGAAGTAGATAAGAATATAGGCTTGGAATGCAAATTACTTGTGTTCATATCCAGTTTTACCTTTTAACAACTGTTTCATTAGACCAGTGATTCTCAACCTTCTGGCCCTTTAAATACAGTTCCTCATGTTTGTGACCCAATCATAAAATTATTTCGTTGCTACTTCATAACTGTAATGTTGCTACTGTTATGAATCATAATGTAAATATCTGATATGCAGGATGGTCTTAGGCGACCCCTGTGAAAGGGTTGTTCGACCGCCAAAGGGGTTGCAACCCACAGGTTGAGAACCGCTGGCTTAGACTCTTGGTGCTATTTGATACCTTTCCTTTTTGCTGTTTCAGACATAATGAAAAGGAAGATTGTCTTGCAACTATTAAAAAAATATATCACTGATCGATTTCTAGTTTGGATGTAAAAAGTCACAGGAGACCATTAGTCTCAAATTAACAAACAACAAAAGTGAGATAAACTATAAAAATAATAGTTAAAAACAAATCATAAAGATGAGACAATAAAGAAATCCAAACAATATATCAGAGTGTGAGGAGGTGTTTATAGGATAGCGACTTAACCACTTCTCTCATCATTGGAGGAAATGCTCACCACAGATAAGAGGGAAAAACCATTTGAACTGCTACTGCAGGTTTAACAGCTGTGCATGGACTCTTGTAATAGAAAAGAACTACAAGCGACCCCAGCCATAGAACAAGTCTCCATTTACCACTAATTGGAAAATAACATTTAAAAAATGTACAAGAACATAAAAAAAATCAGATAAGATAATCCAATACAAGATATCTAAGATCTTCACGTCGAAAACAACAAAATATAACTTAGAGAAATAAGACCTAAATAAATGGAGAAATAGAGCACATTCCTGAATTGCAAAATAAAATGTTGGTTACCTAGCTTATATAATTGTTAAATATTTATACTTCCTAAATTTATATATATATTCAGTGCAATTTTTATAAAAATGTCAATAGACTACTTTGAAGAAGTAGACAAGCTATTTCTACATTATATATAAAAATGCAAAAAAATAGTATAACTAAGACTATCTTGAAAAAGAACAAGTTGGAGGACTTAAACTACCTATTACAAAAATTACTACAAATATACACTAATCAGGGCGGTGTGCCATTGCATAAGCATAGACAAAGAGAATGATAAAACAAAATAGAGTCTAGAGACTCATACATTCAGTCAACTGATTTTTAATGAAAGTGCCAAAACAATTCTTTATGGAAATTCTTTTCAACTAATGTTATTGGAGTACATTGGTGTCATGGAAGAAATGTATCTTGATTCTCATCTCATACCATATACAAAAATTAATTTCAGATGGGTCACAGATCTAAACATAAAACCAGATTCAAATTTCTAGAAGAAAATAAAAAAAAATACCTCATGATCTCAGGTTAGACCAGTGATGGCGAACCTATGGCATGCGTGTCAGAGGTGACACGCGAACTCATTTTTTTGGTTGATTTTTCTTTGTTAAATGGCATTTAAATATATAAAATAAATATCAAAAATATAAGTCTTTGTTTTACTATGGTTGCAAATATCAAAAAATGTCTATATGTGACACGGCACCAGAGTTAAGTTAGGGTTTTTCAAAATGCTGAAAGGCTGAGCTTAAAAGGTTCGCCATCACTGGTAGGCAAAAACTTGAAAATTTTGTTCATCAAAAGACTCCTTTAAAAATGAATAAATAAACCACAAACTAGAAAATAATTTAGAGTATCTGACAAAAGACTCGTACCCAAAATACATAAAGAATTTCTACCAATCAGCTATAAATATGCATAACCAAATTAAAATGTGTGCAGGAGACTTGAGCATATACTTCACAAAGCTCCTATATTAAAAAAGTGCTCAACATCATAGTTATCAAACTGTGCAAACTAAAACAATGAGATGCTGCTAAACACTCTCTGGAATGTTTAAAAAAGACCAAAATCATCAATTTTGGTAAAGACATGGAGTAATGGGAAATGTCAACTAATAAAACTGGCTTAGGAAAACTGACAATTTCTTATAAGGTTAAACCTAACATCTCCCCTATGACCCAGGTATTTATTTACCATGACTTGTAGAAGAGTGTCTATAGCAGCCATATTTGTGATAGCCAAATACTAAAAACAACTCTATTGTCTAGCAATAGTAGAATTGATAGACAAGTGGTAGTATATTTATACAATTGAGTAGTTTCATGATAAAAGATTACAGATTGTAGATATGAATATTAACATTATATTGAGCAAAAGCAACTATACATATATTGAGCAAAAACAGCTATACACAGAAGAGTACATACTGTAGGATTTCACATATATGAATCCAAATGCAGGCAAAAGTAATCTACGGTGATAGAAATCCCAAAATAATTGTGGGGAGATAATTGACTGGACAAGAGTGTGAGGGACCTGTGTTCTATACATGTTTGGAATGGTGGTTACCTGGCTATATAGTTCTTAAAGCTCATCAAACTGATAATTTAAAGCTTGTGCATTTTATTGAATGTCAATTATATCTCAGTAAAACTGAAAACCAGGACTGAAAAGGGTATTGAATCATTGGTTAAAAAAAAAGAGCACAACAGTTGGGGACAACTGAATGGTGAAAAGAGTTTTCAAAGAATAACACAAAAGAAAAAAAAATAATTTGTTCTAGTTGTTTGTTGGCAGAGTAGAATCATCTCCCAGTACAAAATCCTTTTGTTCTGAGATATGTCACACTGCTTAAGCGTAGCCATCCTGAACTGTGTCTCTAATCCCCAGTGTATTCTAATCTGTAGTGCAGCTGATTTCATGTCTAAATTACTAACATTTCTGCTCTCTTTGTTGTAAATAAAACAAATGCTGCAATAACCCAGCACTTTATGCATCTTAGATTTTCATCAGAAAACTATTTCCAAGGCAACCCATCATGTTTTTATTTAACAGCCTATTTTGCTACCTATGGGTAATGATATATTAGGGAGTATTTAGAAGGTAGAAAAGTGAATATATGCTGGACTTCAGCAAGTTGGATGAAGGATATTTGAGTCCCTAAATAAGGGAAATACGAATAGAAGGAATTTCTCAACTTAATGAACACAATAAATTCTCTGAGTCTGTAAATTTTCTCTACGGATTGATAAATAACTTTATGTACGCCTCCAACTTAGAAGCACAGTTTCTGCTGCATGTTAACACATTGCGTACCGCATAGAAACCTCTAAGACATACGCCAGGGACCGCACGTTTTTGGGCAAACTGCACATTATTTAAATCATCATAATGTACTTTAGGTGTTGCTTTTCAATAATTATAACATTTTTATTTACAAAAACAATTAAACAATTAAAGTTCCTAGTACTTTTTTAATGCATGGTACTGTGTAAAACATTTTCCTCTATGAAGAGGGACCAAACAAAATTTACATAAGTATCTAGAGTCGCTCCTTTTTCCATTGGCGTGAAAAACGAGAACACTCGTGAGCAGTCCTTAACAGATGGCGCGAGAAACACGAGAAAACTCCTGAGCGGTACGAAATGTGTTAAAGAGATGTGAGACCTACTGCCTTCAAAATATGTGCATCCTTAGTTGCCAGCCTGTTTTAAGAGCATGCAAATGTTCAAATGCTTCAGAATAACATTTTTATTGTTGACTCTATTACGATATCCCCCATTGCTTCCCTCCACCTTGCCTCACCCCACCTAGGCCTTCACCACATTATTGTCTATGTCCCTGGCTATGAATATATGCATATATAATCTTTGGTTGATCTCTTCCCATGACAGCTCTCTTTCCCTGACTAGCTTATTTTGCTTAGCATAATAGTCTCCAAGTACATGCTGTCTCAACGGGTAAGCCAGGTCCATGCTGTCTCAAAGGGTAAGCATTCCTTCTTTTTCACAGCTGCATAGTATTCAGTTGTGTAAATGTACCATGGCTTTTTTGTCCACTCATCTACTGATGGGCATTTGGGCTGTTTCCAGTTTTTAGCTATAGTAAATAATGCTGCGGTAACATAGAGGTGAATATGTTCTTTCTTATTGATGTTTCCAGATTCTTAGGACATATACCCAGAAGTGGGGTTGCTGGGTCAAAAGGCAGTTCCATTTTTAATTTTTGAGGAAAACCATATTGATTTCTACATTGGTTTAACCAGTCTGCATTCCCACCAACAGTGTACTTATGGTCCTTTCTCCACATCCTCGCCAGCATTGTAGTTTGTTGATTTATTGATAGTTGCCATTCTGACAGGTGTGAGGTAATACCTTATTGTAGTTTTATTTGCATCTCTCTGATGATTAGTGACCTTGAGGATTTTTTTTTATGTTCATTGGCCATCTGTATGTCCTCTTTATGAGAAGTATCTGTTCAGGTCCTTTGCCAATTTTTTAAATAGGATTGTCTGTCTTTCCAGTGTTGAGTTTTATAAGTTCTTTATATATTTTGGAGATTAATCCCTTATCAGGTAAACCATTGGCAAATACATTCTCCTATTTGGTGGGTTTCTCTTTTTTTTTGCCTTTTAGTCTGATGTAGTCCCATTTGTTTATTTTTTCCTGTTTCCCTTTCCCTTGGAGATGCTTTGACAAAAAATATTGCTCTGAGAGATATCTGATATTTTGTTGCCTATGTTTTCTTCTATGATTGTATGGTTTTGTGACTTACATTTAAGTCTTTTATCCATTTTGAGTTTATTCTTGTATATGGTGTAAGTTGGTAGTCTAGTTGCATTTTTTTTTGCATCTTGCTATCTAATTTTTCCAACACCATTTATTGAAGAGACTGTTTTTACTCCATTGTATGCTCTTGCCTCCTTTGTCACATATTAATTGACCATAAAGGTGTGGGTTGATTTCTGGGCTCTCTGTTCTGTTCCACTGATCTATATGCCTGCTCTTGTTCCAATACCAGGCTGTTTTGATTACAGTTCCTGCTGCATTTTAAAGAGCTGTGAGATCTACTGCCTTTAAAACATGTGCATTCTTAGTTGACAGCCTGTTTTAAAGCATGCAATTGTTCAAATGCTTTGGAATGATTTTTATTACTATCTTGTTATAATTATGCCAACTGCTAAAATCAGGCGTGACAACTGAGGCACCCTCAGTAGGTTTTTTATGCTACTGTCACTCTGGCTCAGTTCTGAGCCTGATGAAAAGATATTCTCTCTCTTCTAGTGTGTATGAAAAGCATCTAAATACAAATTTTGTGGTGCTGTACTTATTTCAATCAGATCACTTTGGAATTCAAGTTACATATAGCTTTTAGAATTTTTTTTCTTGCTAGAACTTTTGAGTAAAAAGCACAATGAATTCTGATGCTGTCGACGCCTTGAGCTCCTACATTGCCTTAGATCAGTGGTTCTCAACCTTCCTAATCCTGCGACCCTTTAATACAGTTCCTCATGTTGTGATGACCCCCAACTATAAAATTATTTTCGTTGCTACTTCATAACTGTAATTTTGCTACTGTTATGAATCGTAATGTAAATATCTGATATGCAGCATGTATTTTCATTGTTACAAATTGAACATAATTAAAGCATAGTGATTAATTACAAAAACAATATGTAATTATGTATGTGTTTTCTGATGGTCTTAGGCGACCCCTGTGAAAGGGTCATTCGACCCCAAAGGGGTCGCGACCCACAGGTTGAGAACCGCTGCCTTAGATGCATCAGTTAGATATTTTGGAGCCACATCCATGCTAAGGAAGAATTCCTAGTCTGGGAGAACATTCTGCCCTGAGATAAGGCACTGGGTCAAAAATCTTGACAGAAGCCACTTGTTTGTTTACTACACCCCAAAGTAACTCTTGTTTCCCTTTTTTGAGCATCTGATGCTCAGCTCATGGGTTAGGGAGGACTTGGGCATAAGTGGCTTTTTCTTTAATTTATCTAACCAATGCTAAGTGGCTTTGTATATACCTGGATTATATATATATATAATATATATATATATATATATATATATATATATATATTACTCATAAGGCATGTAAGTTATTTTTAATCCTTTTTATTTTATGACAATTTATTTCCCTTAATAAATCTAAGACAACAGTTAATATTGCTTAACTTTTTTTCCTTTTAATTATTCCCAAACTGCCTAAATCAGGGATGGCGAACCTAGGACACGCGAACTCATTTTTTTGGTTGATTTTTCTTTGTTAAATGGCATTTAAATATATAAAATAAATATCAAAAATATAAATCTTTGTTTTACTATGGTTACAAATATCAAAATATTTCTATATGTGACACGGCACCAGAGTTAAGTTAGGGTTTTTCAAAATGCTGACACGCCGAGCTCAAAAGGTTCGCCATCACTGGCCTAAATTATCAAATTACTTTTGTAATGTGATCTGATTACCACTGTACTTGCTAAACAAAGCAATTATTTTATATACTTGTCTTTTGATTTAAACGGTTGTACCTTTAATAATTCTGTCTGTGGATTTTACAAATGATTTTTTAAAAATTAATTTTTAGTTTGCATTGAATATTACTTTGTATTAGTTTCAGGTTTTTTCACATGCTTTAAGAGCTAAGTTTGGCTATGCTAGAAGACAGTCATTTGTTTTCATTGACACCTGGGAAAAATGTACTTTTAGATAATATATTTTGGGAGGGAGTCTTTGCCTGTAGTCTTGACAAATGATATGGAAATTTTCTAGTTATTTTCCTTATTTAGCTTAGCAATAAATATTTATTAATGGCCCATTACGTGCTCAGCATGTTACTTTAGACCATTTAAAGTGTTTTAAAAGAAAAAAGAAGAAATATAAAATCTCATTCTAATCTTCAGAAATTTACAATTTGGCCATGCATACAAGCCCAACACACAAGGAATCAGAGATGTGGATGCCCAGATGAGTACCGAGAACTCAAAAATCAGACAGTTCAGTATGTACTAAAGTAGTTAGAGAAGGTTTCATTGAGATTGTGGAATTTGAGCTAAGCCTAAAAAATTGGTAGGATGGAGGAGATGAATACGAGCATTTATTTATTTATTTATTTTATGGAGAGAATAGAATTAAAAAGGTCAATGAGAAAATTTGTTTATTTGAGGGACAGTGAATATATTAACCTCACTGAAGAGAAATTAGGGACATAAAGGGAATAAGAAATTAAGTATGCCAGCCAAATGGGAAAACAAAGACTGCTTTAAGAGCCAATTTTAGGAGTTTAGATTTGAAAGCAGTTGATGATAATGAATCTTCTTGTGCTGAAAAATGAAAAGATAAAAGGATTTTCTAAGGGAGATTTAGCATTAATACATACGACAATTGGATTCTAGCAGAAGCAGGAGCAATGTTAGAGTCAAGTAGGTATAGCAGCTAAAATAGTGCTGTGTTAATCTGGTTGTGAAATAGAGCGGGGCTTGGACTAGGATAATGGTTGGAAAGAATGAGATAAAGCAAATTCTTCAATGAGGCATTGAAGGAAGAAACAATGAGCCTTGCTTGGAGATTAGAGAATGGAGATGTCTGTAAGCAGCTGGAAAGGACATGCTATGATTAAGGAAGGAAATGCCAGTGCATTAGTGGCTGTATAATATGTGACATAGCTGAAGTAGTGAGAGCATATGATGCCAGTTTACTGTAGCTAGAAAACTAGAGGGATGAGCTGAAAGAACACTCCACTTAAGAACCTAGTAGAGAACAGGAGAGAAGTGGCATCAGAGAGATGGGAGAAGCTCTTAAGTAACATACCAAAGATGCCAGAGGATGAGAAAATTTCATGAGTGGGTGGTTTGTAGCACCAACATTATAAGAGGTTGAATAAGTCTGAGGAAAGGCCAAGGCCAACAAGTTAGCCAGAAGAGATCACTGCTAATCTTCAAGGAAATAGTTTCCATGTAGTGGTGTGCATTGAAGTATATGGGAAAGAGACTAAGAAGGAATTAGTAAAGTTAAAAAGAGGAGAGGATAGATACAGGTCAAATATTTGAAGCCTGACAACAAAATCAGAGAAGAGCATTAGTGAATAAGTAGAATAGATAGGAATGGAGGAAGGATGTTCTGATAACAGAGTCCAAGAGGGCACCCAGTGACCTTCACCTCCTGCTGTTCATAACCTGTATAGTTCCCCCTCACATGGAATGGTGCTGACTTGTGTAAGCAATAGTATATTGTAAAAATAATGGTGTGTGACTTTTGAGGGAAGGTTATAAAAAATACTGTGGCTCTGCCATGTTCTCTCATAGATTGCTCATGCTGGGGGAATCCAGCCATCACGTCATCATGATACTCAGGCAGCTCTCCAGGAGGAATGGAGGCGTCCTTCTCATGGTCTGCCCCAGGTTAGTGTGCTATCTTAGAAACATATCCTCTAGGTCCATTCAGGCCTTCAGGTTTCTGCAGACATGGCTGCCATCCTGACTGCAACCCCATATCGTCCAGGTAGGCCACACCTGATTTCCTGGCCCACAGACACTGAAATAATGAATGTTTATTGTCTTAAGCTATTAAGTTTTCTAATTTGTTATGTGATATTAGATAGGCAATACAGATATTTTCTTTGGTATGTGTTTATTTGGCTGGTGGAAATCCAAGGTTCTTATGGGTATTGGAAATTCAAGAGGAGAATATGAAGGAGAGAATTGCAGAACTAAGCTCTGAGTAGCTAAAAAATTCAGGTAACTAAAATAAAGCTGGAGCGATAATTTGCAAAAAGCAAACATGACCTGTAGACTCCATTCAATGCTGAGGTGAAGACATGAACACCGGAAATAATTCACATACGATCAGTTCAAGTTAGTAAATCCTCTCTATGTACACAACTACTTACCCATAATAAGATATTTCCTGTGATGGTGCACTTTTCAAGATAGTGAAAATGTTAACTTCATTCCTCACAAAGGTTAGAACTCTGCTAAGTGAGTCATTAAATGCATATGTAACACTTTATAATGAGACAAGTAGTTTTACTTTGGGTCACCTCCATATAGTTCCTACAGGGATTGCTTTTTAAAAAAAAATCCATTTCTACTTCTCATGGCATCAGAGAGCTCTGAGCTCTGTAGGTCCTCGTTGCTATTCAAAGGTCAGTTGTGGCTGTGTTCTAATTGGTTTATTTGGCATTTAGTCTAATAAAGGGGGTTGAATGCAGTAATGATGACATTACATAGACTTAGTTTTTGAATTGATTTGAGCCTGTAGAGACTCTCAGATTCTGCTGGAAGCACTTTGATATGTATCTTCAAGGAGGTAATATTCATTTATTTATTGCATTATTCAATATTGTTTGATCATAACTCATCTATAGCCTTATATGAAGACTGCTAAGGGCTAAAAAGATCAATTAGAAAAAAGTCTATCCTCAAATAACTTGTAGTCAAATGTCACTGCTATAGGCAAGGGTGAGCTTGGTGTCAGAGAAAAGATTTAGAAACAAGAGTGTGTACATGTCTCAGATGGTTATCGCATTCAAGAGTTTTAATAACAGAGTTCTTGTCAGAGTGTTCTTTGGGGTGAGATGAAGAAATGAGAGAGTATGCTAGCATTCTAATATGCATTCATGCAATAATATGAAATATTGCTACGGATGACCAAGATTGCTTTTACATTCTCCTCAGATTAACTAACCTTTAGATGGGTTTCTTCCTGCATATAGGCCCAGTTCTCTCTCAGAGCACTTACTCTAGAAAACTAAATGTGCATTCTTTTTCTGCCCCTTTAAAGTGTAGGTAAATCTTCTTCCAACCTCTTGCCAGTTTTACAGCCCAGTGCATGTCTTTCTTAAGGACCAGGGAACCGTGTCTTTGGAAGCTAAAAATCAAAGGAGATAGCACCCTTGTCTCCCAGGCTCTATGGGAGGGTAGGAGCCCAGCTTTGATGGTCACCAACTAGCAAACTCAGATGGCCTAATCACAGGAAAACATTGGAAACTCAGGAATAAACCGGTATGTTTCACACATTCTCTTGATCAACAATGGCCACATGCTTTTGTTAGGATCCTTTGGTGGAATGCTTTTGGGATTGTTCAGGTTTGGCTGACTACTCAGAAAATCAGAATGTTGCCCAAAGATAAACATCATGGCCCCAGGAAGGTTAATGAATGTATAGAGTGTGCTAACTGCCTGATGTTATCTCTTAACTTAGGACTGCATTGCTCTTTTTGGTGCTCTATGTGACTACCCACCATATCGTTTTGCTATTAGCCCCCTATAAAAAGGGATCCTGTTCGGGGAGGGGTGTGGATCCTTCCCTGCAGGCCACCACTGTGAGCAGTTGCTTTGCCCATGTATGTAAGTTTCTCCTATTAAAGATCTTATGAATTTGAATAAGGCTTCTTTTCTGTTCTTCATAATCAATCCTGAATTTAGACTTTTGGGGCTTTCCTCCAACAAATAGAAATAATTTTTGTGTGTGTATGTATAAAGGAGTTAGATTGAAGATTTCATAAGAATTTGAAGAAGTATTGTTATCTATGTAAGCCTTTAAAAGGTGTGAGAAATGCAAAGAAAGATTCTGACTATGACATATATACAGCTTTTTTTGAAAGTTCTGCATTTCTCTGTCTTTCTATATCTTTTATTGATTTAAAGGTCAAATGACATTTATTTTTTAAGAAGTTACAGACCTTTAATAAACACAATTATATACTGAAATGTAGCTTCTTCTTAAAGACATTCTCACGGAGAACTCCAAATTCCTTTTTCTTATATTCTATTTTTAATTAAGGAATTCTTTTGAATTCATGGAGATAGAGATTTTTCCTGATATTGCTCTTATGAATGAATAAAGTAGGAAATTATCATTGTAAAAAATCAATATATATAGTAATGCTCTTTTTGGTCTTAGGACACGTCTATATGTCTAAAAATTATTGAGGATTCCGAAATATTTTTGTTTACATGAATTGCATCTATCAATACTTAGATGTATTAAAATACTAAAACTATTATTTTTTTTAACATAAACACTGTTATGAAAGTTAACTATATTTTTCCAAAATAAAAATAACTATTAGAGTGTTGTTATTTGACATTTGTGTGACTTAGTTTAATGTCTGGCTTAATAGAATGAAGCTGTATTCTTATATCTACTTCTGTATTAGGCTGCTGTCATACTATATTGTTTTGTTAGAAATATATGAAAAATCTGTTTTCCTGCATATTTAGCTGGAAAAGGGAGGAGCATTTTAATGGCCTTTTCAGATCATTGTGAACTTTTTTAAAAATATAGCACTGATACTCAATAAGTGGTAGTTTCTTAAGGGTTAGTTGCAATGTTGATGAAACTATATCATATTAGTTTCCTATTGCTGCCACAGCAAATGACCACAAACTGAGTGACTTACAACAGAAATTTATTCTCTCACAGTTCTGGAGACCAAAAACTGTGAAAGAAAGGTGCCAACCTGACCTTCCTTTTTCTAGAGGCTCTAGGAGAGTCTGTTCTGTGCCTCCATCTTCCGGTGGCTGCCGGCATTCCTTCATTTGTAACCTCATCACTCCAGTCTCTGCCTCTGTCGTCACGTTGCCTTCTCCTCTCCTGTCCCTGCCTAACTCTTAGAAGGACAGTTGTCATTGGAATTAGCCCCCTTCTGCCAGGTAATCCAGGATTAGCTTTTCTCAAAATCCTTAATGTAATTACATTTTTTTTGGCAGGTCATTCACTCTTTTATCATATACAGTGCAGGTTCTGGGGATTAAGAGATGTACATGTCTTAGTGGGGGCCACCATCTGGCCCACTACACATATCACTGCCTCTGTCTTACTCTACTGCATTAAAATTCATTGGTAGATCTTGCAATAAGGTCTTATAGCCTATATATTATTATAACATTGCATATTGGTCATTTGGAAAATACTCATTCACTGAGTTATGGGAATCTTCCAAATACCACTATATTTTATTACATAGTATAAAAATACTGATTATTAATATAAACACAAAACTCATTAGAGAAATCTTTGAAAATTGGAAGCATGCATAGTGGCAGACATGTTTTCCAAAACTCTAATTTTTCACTTGGAAACTCCAATTTTATCATTGGCAATGCATGTAGTCATTTCTTTTTCTTGAAGTGACAGGCTCACTCTGTTCATTGTTAAGAAATGTTTCACCAAATATCCCCAATCTGAGTAACTATCATTAGTTTGTCATTCTTTCAAGTAAAAAGTGTTCTGTGAAAAGTAACTATTTCAGCTCACAGCTCAAACATTTCAGTGCTTTGCCTAAAGGTAACTGTCATTCTTCAGTATGCAGCAAAGTACTTTATGCATAATTCCCCCTTGCCAAACAGAATATTTAGAAGGTATGTACCAGAGGCTTCACATTTAATAATATTAATAATTTCTACTGCTTCTTCAAGGATATTTATAAGTGAAATTGGCTTTTTCTCCCTTATATTTTGGTAGTCCGTGTGGTCATAAAAAATAGGGCCACTGGTACAGCTTGGTCCCATTTGATTTGTGTGAAGATGCCAACAATTTTACTCAGGATTGCTCTGAACCATTAGTGCATATGTCAATGTAGTAAAAGAAGGCAAATAACACATTAAATTATGAAAATAGTTTTGACTTTGTAGACCCCTATATGTCTTGGGGACCCCTTGAGAACTGTATTGAGGTGTTCTTAAACTTTTATTTTTGCATTTAAGAGTCCAGCTCTTAAAACCACAAATGAGATAGCACCTCCCACCTGTCAGAATAGCTGACTATCATCAATAAATCAACAAACAAAATTAATCAACAAACAAGTGTTGGTGAGGATGTGGAGAAAAGGGAACTCTTGTGCACTCTTGGTAGGAAATGCAGATTGGAGCAGCCACTGTGGAAAGCAGCATGAAGTTCCCTCAAAACTTTAAAAGTGGAACTGCCTGAGGACCCAGCAATTCCACTTACGGAAATTTATCAAAAGAAACCTGAAACACTAACTCGAAAGAATATATTCACCCCTATGCTCATTGCAGTGTTATTTACAATAGCCAAGATTCTGAAGCAGCTTAAGCGTCCATCAGTAGATGAGTGGATAAAACAGGTATGGTACATTTATACAATGGAATACTACTTGGCCATAAAAAGGAAGACAATTTTACCCTTTTCAACAGCATGGATGAACCTGGAGAACATTATGCTAAGTACCATAGGATCCCACTGATCTGTGGAATTTAAGGAACAAAGTCAACTAACAAGCAAAATAGAGACATACTCAAAGAGAGCATGCAGACAAACAACTATGGTGGTGGTGGGGGGAGGGTGTTGTGGGAAGGAGGGATTGAGCAAAGAAGAAAAAATCATGGATATGACAACAGTGTGGTAATTGTGGCGGGGGGAGGGATGGGTTGAGGTGGAAGAGGGTATAGGAGGGATAAATGGTGATGGGGGAAAAAAAGAGTCCAGCTTTCTTAGATGTAGGGTTTTGATACCTGTCTTTTTCTATACAGAATTACGCACTGTGCATCATCATAGCATTAATGATAAAGCATTTCTTTAAAGGACACTCTACTGTATACTCTGCAATTTTCTTTAAAGCTTAGGATCCATCCAGTGTGTTTTGACAATGAACTTTTCATACTATTTTTGTAAAATGTCAGAAGACAATAAGCAGGATGTGTATTCCTCAAATAATTCTCAAGTTTATGACTGAATAGTTAAGGAGTTGAAATTATCTAATCATACCACTAAGACTGTGCAAGCATTGATGAATGTTTGTGTAATATTGAATCATCTGTGCAAAAATATAGTGAAATCTTCCCTTTGGTTGTAGTTGCTTTTGTACCTTTTAGGAGCATTTTATAGCTTTCTTCATAGATTTTGAACATTTCTAAGCTTGCAAATATTTATTATTATAATGGGGTCATGTCTTTCATTATGTTCTCTAATTGGTTTTATATTTATATACTATATTCTTTCATATAAACCTTTAACATCATATAGATATTAACATTTTCTAAATTAATAAATTTAATGTGATTTCAATGCAATTATCATTTAGTTTCTCTCTCTCTCTCTGGGGATGAACATGTTGATTAGCAATTTTATTTGAAAAAACTAGCAAGTACAGTCATGAAGGTCCTTATGATAAGAGTAGTGGTATGTGGAGTAAACTAGCTCTGTTAGACTGTAAAACATATAAAAGTTAAAATAGTATACAGTGGGGCCTTGACTTACGAGTGTCCCGACTAACGAGTTTTTAGAGATACGAGCCGTCTCTCGGCTGATTTTTTGCGTTGAGTTGAGAGCTAAAATTCGGGTTACGAGCCAGCTTCAGATACCCCACCGCTAGTTGGCACAGCGAATGTCACAGTGAATGCCACAACATCAGCCCAGCATCACGTGTCTCACTCGTTCACTTTAAGATTTGACATACAAGTAATTTGAGTCACGGAACGAATTAAACTCGTAAGTCAAGACCCCACTGTATTATTGGAAGTTAAGCCAACATTCAGGCCAAGAGTATAAAAAATCTATAAATAGATCCCAATCCTTGCAAAATTTATTATAAAACCAGCAAATCAAATCAGTAGGGAAAAATATTTTTAAATGTGTTGTTGGGCCCTAACCGGTTTGGCTCAGTGGATAGAGCGTCGGCCTGCGGACTCAAGGGTCCCGGGTTCGATTCCAGTCAAGGGCATGTACCTTGGTTGCGGGCACATCCCCAGTCGGGGGCGTGCAGGAGGCAGCTGATTGGTGTTTCTCTCTCATTGATGTTTCTGGCTCTCTGTCCGTCTCCCCTCCTCTCTGTAAAAAAAAAAAAAAAAAAAAAAAAAAAAATGTGTTGTTGGAATAACTGGATAGACATATAGAAAAAGATAAAATTCCATTCATTTGCATACCATACTTCAAGATAAATTGCAAGAGGATTAGAAATGCCAGTTTAAAAAACAAAATGTACAAGTACTAGAAGGAAATCTGAGTATGTTCCTCTATAATCTGGAGAACACTTTATGATTAAAACACAGAAGGAGTAAAGACTGGCATATTTGCCTACTTTAAAAAAAACTGAATAGCAAAAGAATTATAAATAAAAATCAAAGATAAATGATAAATTAGAAAAAATATTTGCAATTTACTTCAGAAATAAAGAGCTATTATGATACAAAGGCTCTGAAAATAGAGAAGGGAAATTACTAGCACTTCCGAGAAAAATGAGCAGTTTATAGGAAAAGAGGCAAATGACTCCTACACCGGAAGCGTTTCTCACTGTCATTCCCCCAAAGGAAAAGGCAACTTGAAACTACAATGAGATTCCATTTCTATTAGGTTGGCAAAGGTTCCAATTCAACAACACATTCTGTGATCAAGCCTGTGGGGAAAAGGGTGCTCTCTCATTGCTCAAAGGAGTACAAGATGGTACAGCTATTATGAAGAGAAGCTTTGCAATGTCTGGTACAACATGCATGTCTTTAATTTATGACACAGCAATTTGTCTGATTAGAATCTAACTCAGATACTCGAGCAAAAATTCAAAGAGATATTTGCATAGGACTATTCATTGTAGAACTGTTTATTTTTCTAGCCCCCCTTGATGGATATTTGGCTTTGAGACTGTGTAGAAAGCTATTATATCCACACAATGGGGTTTTATTCAGTTGTTAAAGAGTGAAGAAATTCTGTATGCACTGCTATGGAGTAAAATAATAAGGGAGAGAAAATGTGTCTAGCATATTATTGCTATATCTAAATATAATTATATATATAAATATATGAATATATGCCAATATATCAAATATGTATATATGTATACATAATTATGTGCAAGTACATTTGAATTCTATAAATTTATATATTGTGCAAACATATACAAAGACATAATTTAAATTTGAATAGGAATTATTGATGTAAACTCACATTTCACAGTGCATTTTTTCTTTAAGAAATGATTTTTTTTGCTTTTCATAATAAAGGGCCTAATTTTATTTATTTGTGTTATTCTGGATAAATTGTTTGCATGTATCTTCTAGCTCACTAATTCTCTTTTCTACTGTATCTTTCCTACTGTTTTAGACCTTCATTGAATATTTATTTCAAATTCTATAATTTCAATTTTTTTCAAATTTGTGTGTGTCTGTCTGATAGTTTGTTGATTTTTACTTGTCTTTGCCATTGCCCAGTTTGCTCTCTTAACCATTTTATGTTTGGTTCTTCTGAATGCCAAGGTTTGGCAATTTCAAAATAATTCAATGCTTGCAGGTATTCACTTTAAAAAAATATTTTTTATTGATTTTTTACAGAGAGGAAGAGAGAGGGATAGAGAGTTAGAAACGTTGATGAAAGAGAAACATTGATCAGCTGCCTCCTGCACACCCCCTACTGGGGATGTACCCACAACCAACAAATATGCCCTTGACCAGAATCGAACCTGGGACCCTTCAGTCCACAGGCCGATGCTCTATCCACTGAACCAAACCAGTCAGGGCTAGGTATTAACTTTTTACTTCTTTTTTTATTTATTGTTTTTGCTGGATTTGACTCAGTGGCTTTCTTTTCTTTTTTTTCAATTACAGTTGACATTCTATATTATTTTGTATTAATTTCAGGTGTACAGCATAGTGGTTAAACTGTCATATGCATTAAAAACCCTTTCCCCGATATTCCCAGCACCCACCTGGAACCATACATAGCTATTACAATATTATTGACTATATTTCCTAGGTTGTACTTTACAAGCGGTTTGTTTCTTTATGTGAGTAGCAGTCTTTGTAAAGTTACATATGATTTTTCTCTCTGGAAAATTTGCACGTCCACCCTAAAGGATCTCTCACTGCTTACGGGTCTGCGGTTCAGAGCAGGTAGCTGAGACTCAGCTTCTCTTCTAAGACTCAATGCTCCAAACCGGTGTTGCTAGAAGACTTGGTCTCAGGGCTTCCTTGCTTCTCCCTGCTGCTGCACCTGCAGGCCAGTCCGCACCTTCTGACACCTGCTTCTCTGGCTGAAGGATTGCCTCCACTTTTCACTCATTGTCCTCTGGGGCAGAGCTGCTATCATCCTGAGCTACCAAAGCCTTAGTTTCAGAGTTTTAGGAGATAAGAGTCCTTTAGTTCTGATCTCTGCTTCATCACTTATATGCTGTTGTTAGCCAATATTCATTATTTTATTGTTTAACTCCACAAATTAGACCCTATAATCATGATTATGTTTTATCTAGATTTCGTTTTGCTCCCCTTGTATCTGTCCTGACTGGGAAAGTGATTGATTTGTGGTGTGCAAAAACATTTAAAGGTTTTAAAGGACTTCAGGTCCTCATGGAGGTTATTGCTGGTCTAAACATTACTGGAAATTTCTCTAGTGTTTTGGTATGTAAACTCGGTAAAATCTTCTTGCAGTGGGTTTGCAGGGCATAGAAAAATTGTGTGCTGAATATAGGATTTTGCTTCATGCCAGGCGCCTGTCCGATAGACTTTATTTCAATGAGGAAAGCACAGCCTGTAGCTTGAGCCAGCAATTTACAGATTAGTAGACAGGAAGATTTATTGAACTAAACGGTAAAAAGGAAAAGCCATTTTATAACGTGTAATAGAATAGTCTAATCAAAAAAATTGTTGTCTCCTCTAGTCTATACATAAATCAGTGCCTTATCATTTCTGTGCAGTCTGGCTTAACATTTTTTACCCTGGAATTATGAGTAAAATCTTTGTCGTACAGACCTCAGAATACATTTTTTATGTCACATCTAATAATCATTTTAAAAACGCCGTTTTCTTATTTCCCCCCTCATTTTTATTCTGACTCTCTCTGGTAGAAACGCCCAGTCTAGTAACTCACTCTGTGCATCAAGGACAGATCTCAGCAGCTCATCTCAGATGGGAAACATTACTCTGCAAGGAAAAAACAGGAAATTAGAAAGAAACACTTCATTTAGCCTTAATGTTACCAGAGTTTCTCTGTTTCAGGAAATATGGTTTTCGTGGTTATTATTACAAAGGACAGGCAAGATCTATTTGAGACAGGCTTGGTTTTGTTGGTTTTAATTTGACTCTTCCAGGGTAAATGCTTTTCTACTGCTCACAATTCCATTTTTCATTTCCTTTCTGTATTCCTACTGCTGCTCCAGCTTCATGTCAAAACCCGTTGTTAACAAGAAGAGATGAGTATAACGTGAATTATCCGTCTAGGTCAGGTTGTATCCTCATCGTCAGTAAGAGAGTCAGCTTTTAGCATTGCTTTACAATTGTGAAAAATAGTGGAAATGGGAGACAGATAATATCCAAGAATCTCAGGTCTTAGTTCCTATGTTTGGGACAACATTTCAAAAGGAGTTGGTGTTTGAGAGAAGAAATAACTTTCTTGTTAATGAGGCAAATGATAAGTAAAGCAATTAATTTAAAGGTGAAAGCAAAGCCTTATTTATACCCCAAGTTTGTGGAGTATTTTATACAAAACAATTTTAAAATATAGAAGATCAGAAATGTAAGAGGTACATCTGTAGTTTGATGACTAAACAAATCCCCGTTTTCTCATCACCAAGGCTAAGAAATAGGACATAATTAGTGCCATAGACTCTTCTAGGGGGCTCTTGGCTTCCAAGAGAGTGGGTGCCACCATTCTGAAATTCTAAATTTGTGCTAATCATTCTCTCACTTTTCTTTCTAATTTTAAGAAAAACACGTCTCTTTAAGCAATGTACCATTTTGTATTTTTAAAAACATAAATGGAATCATATTATGTGTATCCTTCTGTGAATAGATTTTTTTCCTGTTAATGATAGTTCATTTATTTATTTATTCATTCATTCCTCACTGAGGACATGTTTTTATTGATTTTTAGCGAGAGAGGTAGGGAGAAAGAGAGAAATCCTGATTTTAATTCCTTTGGATATATAGCCAGAAGTGGGTTGCTGGATCACATGATAGTTCCATTTTTAATTTTTTTAGGAACTTCTATACTGTTTTTATAGTGACTGCATTCCCGTCAACAGTATAAAAAGGTTCTCTTTTCACATCCTCACCAACACTAGTTTTATTTTGGTTTGATTTTGATAATTTTTATTTTTTGATTATAGTTGACATACCATATTATCAGTTTCAGGAGTTTAATGGTTTCAGGTCTTATGTTAGTTCTTCAATCCATTTTGAGTTCATTTTTGTGCATTACTATAATTGAGATAAGGGTCAAATTTTATTCTTTTGCACATGGCATCCAGTTTCCACAGCACCATTTAGTGAAGAGATTACTCTTTCTCCATTGTGTATACTTGGGATCCTGTGGCAGATCAGTTGACTATGTGTGTGTGAATTTATTTCTGGGCTCTCTGTTTTATTCCATTGGTCTATATGTCTGTTTTTATGCCAGTACCATACTGTTTTGAACAGTGTAGTTTTATAATGTATTTTAAAACCAGAAAATCTGATGTTTCCAGTTTTTGTTCTTGCTTAAAATTTCTTTGGATATTCAAGGTCTTTTGTAGTTCCATATGAATTTTTTTCAGCTTTATTGAAGTATAATTGACAAAACTGTGTCTATTTAAGCATACAGCTTGATTCATCTTGTATAACTGAAACTTGTACCCTTTGCGCATCTCCTCCTCTTCCTGCCCTTACCTCTAGTGCCTTATTTATATTGAACTAGAGGATTTGTGTACCAGTGAGGTCCCTCAGCCTGGCCTGCAGGGATTGTGCCAAAACTAGCTCTCCAACATCCCCCGAGGGGTCCCAGATTGTGAGAGGGTGGTTCTTGGGTGACGTACCCTGGAATCAGGCTCCCTCTTCTCTGGTTCTGGGTGCATCACCCAAGAACCGCAGCTGCCAAATCACAGCAGCTCAGCAGCTCCTGAATTGAGCATCTGCCCCCTAGTGGTCAGTGTGCATCATAGCTACCAGTTGGAGCATCTGCCTCCTGATGGTCATTGCGCATCATAGTTACCAGTTGGACAGTCGAACGGTCTGACGGTTGCTTAGGCTTTTATATATATCCTTTTTTATGGTTTCACATCTTATTTTTAAGTCTTTAACCCAATTATTGAATATCATTATTTTTTCAGATTTATTGAAATACTATTGAAAAAAGGGATATATGTGATACTTTCATCAATAAAGATTAAAAAACAAAAATATTGACATAATATTGTATAAGTTTAAGGTGTACAATATGTTCATTTGATACTTATATATTGTAAAATTTTTTTCATCAGAGCATTAGGTATCATCTCTGTAATGTCATGTAATTACCATTTATTTGGTGGTGAGAACATTTAATATCTGCTTTCAGCAGTATTATTAACTATAATCACCACGCTATGTGTGCCATCTGTGGGTAAATTACTCGTCTGTACTCTATGGGAGAACTCATGTTGAAAGTATTACAGACGTCCCGTTTTCTCCCATCCCATTGACTCCTTCCACTCTCCTCCAGCCCCTTCTCCAGGTCTTCACTTAAATATTGTCTGTGTCCGTGGGTTATGCATATATGCATATATGCATATAAGTTCTTTGGTTAATTTCTTCCTTCCCACTACTGCTGCCCCTTTGAGATTCCTCAGTCTTTTGCATCATTTCATGTCTTTGTATCCATTTTATTCATCAGTTTAGTTCATTATATTCCACATATAAGTGAGAGTTCACTATATTCCACATATAAATGAGGTCATGTGATATTTGTCTTTCTCTGACTGGTTTATTTCTCTTAGCATAATGCTTTCCAGGTCCTTCCATGCTGTCTCAAAGGATAAGAGGTCCTTCTTGTTACAACTGCATAGTATCCCATTGTGTAAATGTACCACATCTTTCTTATCCACTCATCTACTGGTAGGCACTTGGGCTGCTTCCTGATCTTAACTATTGTAAATAGTGCTTCAGTGAACATGGAGTGCATATATTCTTTCTGATTGATGTTTTAGGGTTCTAGAACTCATGTTTTGAGGGGACCTCTCCTGTTCTGAGGGGATCTTTCCTGTTCTGAGAGCACCTGTCATGTTCTGAGGGGATCTCTTTCAGACTTGTGCTTTGTCAGAATGGGGGAGGGGTAATGCAGAACAGGTAAAGAAAACCCATTTTCTTAACATTTGCAATATCTTTTTCCCCAACCTGTCATATCTATGCTATCCCATTGTAGTGTAATTTCTCACCTAGATTCTGGAGCTCTCATCAAGGCATTTTCATCCACGGATGGTTGTTAAATTGGTGTCTGTGGAGGAAAGAGTGCTGGGACTTCCTATTTTGCCATTTTACTGATATCACTCCTGGTTTAATATTAGCTAATATTTGTTCACTATTTATTATATGCAGACACAAAGATTATTTAATATAATCTTTGCAGCAAACATATAAGCTATTTTTATCACAATTATCTGTGATAACATTGAGACTCAAGGTCACACACACATAGCCTTATGTGGTGGAGCTAAAACTCTGACCCATGTATAACTTTAAAGCCAATGATTGTATCCTATATGATATTACAACTCCACCACTTCTATCGTATCTGCAAAACACCGGACATAGTGCAAGTGTGGGACATGGTTTTTGAGTAGAGAAATATTTCAAACCGAATATCTTTGAAAAACTAAATGGGTAGAACTACAGCCTTTGCAGTTGGAATACATGTGCTCCCGAATGATTATTTATTTGTCAAACAAAGTTTTCTTTGTTGGTTTATGTATTAAAAACTTTTTTACAACACTTTAAGAAAATAGATGTGTCCTTTTAAAATGATTTCAGAGGTCACAGTGTGGAGGGATTCAGAAATAAGATACTTTGAATCTGGCATTGAGAGCTTCTGGCTTCAAAGGGCTGAATAGAAATGCAGAGTAAATAGAAAATGAGGTCAGTTTGTACTTTTCATAATATCTCTTTGAGGGAAACATCATATTCTAAACCAATTGTTTTAGAGATACTGTACAATGATTTCATTCTCTGCTTTATTAATTCCTTTAAGTAAAGTCCTTCTATTTTAGATTATTATCTTTGCAGAATATGAAAAGATATTAACTGTTTGGAGGGAACTTCCTGGCTAATGTGAGATATGTCTTTATTAAAGTATATATTATGAAGGATTTAACTGAGAGAAATGTCATATACATACCAAGTTTCTGAATTGGTTAGCCCAAATAAAGCTGGAAAGGTTGATGATTAGTAATCTCAAGAGAACATGGAGGGTAGGGATAATTAATCTTTCTTTCTTGATTAGCTCCTTTCATAGAGAAACAACTAATAGATTATTTAAAGTATAAATTGAAGCTTTTACTCTTACTTAAAAAAAATCTTTATATACTAAGGGTTTTTTTTATTTTCCAAGCAAAATTTTAATTCCAATGCAATCTTGTGCTAATCATTTTCCCCTTACACACTTTTTGTCTCAAATGAACAGATCGGGTTGGATTCTGATTTGTTTTCCAACCATCAGTCTAGGTAATAGAAGTGAGAAGAAATGATGCTGGTCCTGGCAGTTCTGGATTAACCAATTAGCACCTGATGCCTGGGATAGAAACATTATTTAACAAGCCCAGGCCTCAAGTACCTTTCTTACATCCATAATCAGACACTGCTAAAGGATTGCCTGTCCAATAATAATGATTTCCTATCACTGTTGGCCTGGTTTGAGTCCAGTTGCTGCCCTGGAAAGGACATGCTGTCTATTTCCTATTGTCTCTCCACTGCTTCGTTTTCTCTGATTCATGTGGTTTCTGTGCCATGGTATCTTTGCTGGCTACAGTGTCTCTCTCTAGGAACCTCCTAAATAAATAATTATGTTTGCTCTCACGTTGCCTTTTACGGATGCTGCTAAGATATTTTGGTCCCTATCCCTTCAAGCGTTAGATTTTAACAGATATAAAGAAAAATTCACCTTTAAAGTTTCAGTTGGCTTCAGTACTGGCTCATTTAGAAGGTACATTGTTATGTTGCTTTTTTAAATTTAGAATCACTTATTATTTAGTCAAATTATTAGTAAACTCTAGAATTGAGTGTGAAATGAGCATTTCAGAGGTCTTCACTAGGCTCTTTCTATTTACTTAAGAAGAAATTTTCCCAACTGATTTTATTAAATATGTGTCCTTTTGTCTTAAAGTAAATAATTGTTGGTAGTGTCATACTGTTCTAAGGAGAAAGAAGTGGTACTCATGAAAACAGTTACTTATAGAAAAATTGTTGCAGAAAATAAAGATTATGGCAAAAATATTTCAAACCTTTTAAAGCTTGAGTCCTAGATTTTAGTATATGTTTTATGTGTGGGGTCTGTTTTATAATGTAATTATGGAGGGCAATGCAGTTTTTGAGAGAGATGATATCCATTATAGGATTTCTTTGGGGGCACCCTTTTTGGGTGGCTTGAAATTGGTTGCCCTGGGTTTTTTCTCAGTATTGGCCAAGAAGGGGAAAGTAACAACAGCTTTTTGTTTGGATTTAGTAAAGTCTATTTTTCCCCCAATATATTTTTATTGAGTTCAGAGAGGAAGGAAAAGGGAGAGAAATATAGAAACGTTAGTAATGAGAGAGAATCATTGATCAGCTGCCTTCTGAATGCCCCCAATGGGGGGCGGGGGGTCAAGCCCACAACCAGGAATTGAACTGTGACTTTCTGGTTCATAGGTTGATGCTCAACCATTGAGCCTCACTGGCCAGGTTATGGGACAATTTTGACGTCTAAGGCACTATACAAAAATAATTGCATTTCTTTTCACCTTACTCTGCCAGAAGCCAATTCCAGCATGACAGCAGGGCTGAATTATCTGGAGTAGCTGAAGGGCATTTCCCCAAACCTGAAAAGGATGCATTAAATTGATTGTTGCCAGACAGCTCAGGGCATCTTAATCTACATGTTATTGCCTCCTACTGGCCAAACACCTGAACAGCCGTAAGGCAAATTCTTCCATTCTGACAATGGACTGTGTATATGAAACTCTACCCTTTGAAGTGTCTATCTCCACCTCGCCTCAGGACAATTTGTGTTAATAAAAAACATGGGGTCCTGAGACTAAGGAGATCTTAGTTTCTTAAGCTAGGGTCCTCTGATCCCCATATGCCTTTCAAAATTATATTTCGTCTCCGGACTCTTTAATTTACGCACAGCCCCTTCTCCAGATTGCTGAACCCTTCTAGATGCTGGAACAAGAACCCCGGCAATATTCATAAAACTATTACTATCTTTTTCAGTTGACAAATCTGAGAACTTAAGAACGTTTCCAAGGTCATATTGGTATAAGAGGTGAAATTCATATCCAGGTCTGTCTGACTTCAAATCCTACATCATTTTCCATTATGAATACGCTTCCTACCAACTTTATTTGGTCACCTTTAGAGAATGCTTTTTTTAATGCGACTTTGGTAATAATTATATTCTTTCTCTTCTAGCTTCTATTCATCATTTGCTTTTCCATTCTCTTAGTGAAGCATGGTGGCAACCATGCTTGGTGGGAATTGCTGTTTAATATTTTAACCCTGCTGACTTGGCTTCTGTCATTATTTGCTTGCTAAAATAATAGAAAAGTTATTTTGATTTTCTGAATTATATAAATCATCCCATTCGATTGAATACCCTATGGATTGTAATTTGAAGACCCCATTGGTTGTGGTCATACTGGTTTTAGAAAACACATTCCTCTGTACCTGGAGACCAGGACTGCACGATTACTCTAAATTGCCCCAGTGGCTCCAGATAATATGTTTCCGTTGACTCCAGTGTTCCCAAGACCCGAAACTATAATTAATCTTTGTAGATAACTAATCTGCTCAATCTAGCTTCTGTAACAAACTGCTTTTTTGCAAATCAGTTTCCTCATTCCTAACCCCTGGATGTAATCAATACCTTTGTTATTTTTGCCTATATAAATTTGGTGTTGTGGTCATTTAAGCACTACAAGATTTGGAGAGCAAATGCCTCCTCGTAGTCCCAGATTTGAAATAAATGTGACTCCTTAATTCAACTTCTTGAGGCGTCCTTGTGTGATTCGAGGAGTACATTACAACATTAGGAAGGGCTTTCATCCTCTTTTCATCTCCTTTGACTTCTCTGACAAGTCCCTCCAGCTTGCCCTAAGTCAGTTGTGTCTTTCTTAACAGATCTTGTAAGGCACTTGTGGCAGTTTGGGGAGTAGACATGCTTGTGGGGAAGTCAAAGATGAAAATGGGTCTATGGATAGGATGTAACCTAGTTTTGTTTCCTGTTAATTGTGACAGGCCTGCTCTTCAGTCACCAAGAGCACCTTATTGCTGAATTCTAATGCCACTTGTTATGGATTGCATGTTTGTGCTCTCCCAAATTCATATGTTGAAAGCCTAATCCCCTTAAAGTTTGGGATTTGGGGATATAATTAGGTCTGAGGGTGGAGCCCTTATGGTGGGATTAGTGCCCTTACTAGAAGAGACAGGAGAAAACTTGCTTCTCTCTCTGCTCTCTGCCATATAAGCAGCAAAAAGACAGCCATCTGCAGACCAGAAGAGAACTCTCATAAGACCCTAACCATGCTGGCACCCTGACCTCAGACTTCCCAGCCTCCAGACTGTGAGAAATTAATCACTCACATCATCCAAAGTCCATAGTTTACCTTAGGGTTCACATTTGATATGGGACATTCTATGTACAATGACATGTGTCCATCATTGTAATATCATACAGAATATTTTCAGTGTGTTAAAAATCCTCTTCTCTGCCTATTCATCTCTCCCCCTCTACCCCATGGCAACCACTAATCTTATTATTGTCTCCATAGTTTTTCCTTTTCAAGAATGTCATATAGTTGGAATCAAACAGTATGTAACCTTTTCAGATTGGCTTCTTTGACTTAGTAATATGCATTCAAATTTCCTCTAAATCTTTTCATGGCTTGATAACTCATTTCTTTTTAGCACAGGATAATATTCCATTGTTTGGATATACCAGTTTATTCATCCACTGAAGGACATCTTGGTTGCTTTCAAGTTTTGACAATTATAAATAAATAAAGCTATCATAAACATCCATGTGCTGGTTTTTGTATAGACGTAAATTTTCCTGTTCTTTGGATGAATACCAGGGAGTGCAACTGCTGGATTTAGTAAGAATGTGTTTAATTTTGTAAGAAACTGCCAAGTGGTTGTACTATTTTGCATTCCCACCAGCAAAGAATGAGAGTTCCTGTTGTTCCTCATATTTACCAGCATTTGGTTTTCCAAATTTTGCTCATTCTCATAGGTGTGTACTGTTATATTGCTGCTGTTTAATTTGTATTTTTCTGATGACAGTATGATATGGAGCATCTTTCCATATGCCTATTTGCTGTCTATATCTTGTTTGGTGATGGATGTGCCCCCATTTTTAAAATCTGGTTGTCTGTATTCTTATTGATGACTTCTAAGAGTTCTTTATATATACAGATAACAGTTCTTCATGACATTAACCTTTCAGGAATAGTAAGGGAAGTAAGCGGGAAAATCCTAGCATTGGTTTTATTCCTTCTGACCATTTTTTGGACTACAATATGATCATTGCTCATGAAGAATGTAATAAGCTAAACTGGAAGTCTAGATCATTCTTTTAACTTCAATTTGAATTTCAAAGTATTAATAACTATGAACAGTGATTAAATAGTGGCTATATAATGAATATTTGATGTTAATGAATAATTATTTAAAATTTAATTTTAAATATATAAAAATACCCTTTACAAGATTACAGAGATTAGATAACTCATTTTACATTTCCTAAAACTGACAAAGAATGCATCCCCCAACATAATATGGTTATTTAAAATAAGTTTTAATTTCTTCAAATATTTAATCATGACTATTTTAGATCTTTGCAGGTGCAAAAATCCAAAATCCCTGTACTATCAGTCTCATGTGAGCCCGGTTATTCACAATGATGGCACAATCAAAAGGCATAACCAGATGAAATAGGGAGGAAATGGCAATTCCCAAACAGTACAGACAACTGCATTCTGCCTCCAACGCTATATCTTGTGATGAATAAAACAATATAAAGAGGACAAACAACCAGTATAATTCAGATGAACAATTACTTCTGGGTAATTTTGTTTGTATATTCTACAAAGCCTACCCCCTTTTATTAATTTATACTACAAAAGATAATTAGCACAGGCACAATCTTTTCTTGAAGCTGTGTTTTGTCTACATCCATGGTCAGTCATCTATCTGTCTGTTGATACATCCATCCATTCTTAGTACTGGGTTAAAATACTTCATAGAGAAAACAGGCCTATGTACTTTTATTATCCAGGGACTAAATATTTTTCTCATTTTAGGAGACTAAAATTTCTCAGTTTATGAGAAACATAGGTATGGACTTTCTAAAATTGAAATACAAATTATTTGTACATAATATTTGCAGGAAGACACAAACGTATTTAATAAGTGAGGAATGGTGAATGCAGACTTACCAACCTATACGCCACAAGCCCTCATTGATTCCTTATTTCAGTGTGACTTCTGAGGATGGAGAGTATTATTCTACTCCTCATATTTCCATGCACAGGGATTATGCTACCATAGTCCATGCACAGGGACTATGCTATTCCCTTCCTGACATGTCACTCACCCCTTCCCACCAACTGCAGGTTGGGGAGAAAGAATGGAGAAACCCAGTTCAGCCCTCTGTTTTAAGGAGTAGCTTCCCCTACTTTTGTTCTTCCTTTTCCTGAACTCGGGTGAACTCCCAGGAATAGGAAAAGCCTGCAGTCCTGTCTGCCACTGAGTGTATGAGTCTGTCCACTTCAGGGATGGAGTATTGTGAAGTCCTTTGAGTGCAGGTTTAAAGCCACATTATCTAATTAGCTTTATTAATAATAGAGAGGTCATTTAAATCTCCATCTGTCTAGCTCCTGTGCTTTATTTTTAATTGTTTCTGAACCTAAGATGGGGAAAAAAGGGTATTATTTATTGACCCCATCAGATTCTAAAGCAGCGGTTCTCAACCTTCTGGCCCTTTAAGTACAGTTCCTCATGTTGTGACCCAACCATAAAATTATTTTTGTTGCTACTTCATAACTGTAATGTTGCTACTGTTATGAATTGTAATGTAAATATCTGATATGCAGGATGGTCTTAGGCGCCCCCTGTGAAAGGGTCATTCGACCGCCAAAGGGATCGTGACCCACAGGTTGAGAACCGCTGTCTAAAGGAAATACAGAAATCCCTGGAGCATATTTTCATAAAATGTGCAAAATAAGGCCACCCTGTTATAAATGCAAAAAAATATGATTGAATTACATCTAGATGAACACCATTGCACTGAAAAACAACAATCTATTTAAAATTTCTAAAATATGAAGTATTAGATATAAAAACCAACATTTAAAAGAGTTCATTTTGATATCCTTCATACAGATCAGATATGGAGAAACCATTCAATTCCTGTGTATAAATCTTATGACTTATTAGTTCAAAGATAGTGATTTAGGCTTTAGTCTATATTGTGGTTTATTATATACTTTTATCATTCAAAGAGACTTCCTATGAAAGCCCTTTCCTATTGGCTCAGCCCTGTTGCTCTTCTCCTACACTGAGTTAACTTAAGAATTAGTGCGTGAAAAAAAAAAAAATAAAAAGAAAGAAAAAGAGAAGAATTAGTGTGTGATATTCATGTATGGAAAATCCCAAATAAAAAGAGAAGTACTTTTGTTAGTGATTTCGAGTTTTTACATTGATTTAATTTTAAGTCAAAGAATATGCGAACTCTTGGAAAGGACACTTCATGCCTTACAATATTTAGGGAGCATAAGACAACCTTAGTAGTGATTCTCATTTCATTAGATTTCTTTAATTTTATTTGAGTTATCTATTTTTAACCTTCTGGCAATTAATTTCTGTTGTCAAAGAATTGAAAGAGTTGAATAGAATTGATTTGCCTTTCAAAAAAGATTTTTTTTTTGTATATTCAGCACTTTTAGTAAAGGGGCATCATTAAGATCCAAGATTTTCCAAATCCATTTGCAAAATTACATATGTATTATTTCAAATGAGTTGTACCACAAAGAAATCCATAATGAAAATATCAGAGGGAATTAAAGTGCTCTTTATAACAAGTAAGCTTATTCCATTAGTCTGAGGTTAAAAGGACTGAGCCATTATGTTCCCAGATGGCATCAGGCAATGAATGGACAGTCCTTGCTAAAGTGCTTTTAAGTACTTTTTTTTCCTGAAGGTTAGGTCTAGAAGCAACAAATTGATGCTGGTTAATTGAAGTCCCTAAGAAGCATTTAAACTCAAGTTTAAATCTTCATACCCTAAGTCAGCAGGTCCCTGTTAACTAGCAATAGAGGTTAAATGTTTTAAAAAGATACATCCTAAAGTGTCCTTGGTGCTAAAAAACAAGAGTTAAACTAAGTTTAGATCTAAATTTTTCTGCATATTTGTAGGCAAAATTGACTTTACATGAGCTTTTAGGCTCTCAAATGTGTATTTCACGAGTTAAGTATGGGATTGTGACAGATGTTAAATTTTCACAAAGTAATAATGTGGGTTCTTGGACTTCCAAAATTGTGATTATTATCATAGCAATAGGAACTTCCTTTTGGACATTCCTCTGAATTATCTTTTAAACATTGATCAGTTGTCTCCCACACCCAACCTGGGCATGTGCCCTGACCTGGAATCGAACAGGCGACCTTTTGGTGCATTGGATGATGCTCAACCAACTGAGCCACACTGGCCAGGGTTTCTCTGAATTCTTTTAATACTTACTTTTTTTTACAGTGACACTTGATCACACTCATAGTGTAGCAGAAAGAGGGAAATCTTTGCAATCAGACATACCTGGGTTATGTTTTAACACTAGGGAGCTATAGGAATTGGGCTACTTCCTTTCAACTGCTCTGAATCTCAGTGTTCTTAGCTGTAAAATAGAACTATACACACATCACAGAAAATTTGCAAGGATTTAATAAATCATTTGATGTCCTCAGGAAAGTCCTTAGCACAAAGGAGGTGCTCAACATGTTTAGAAACAAAAGTCTTCTATTTCCCACTAAGGCATCACATGCTGGAGGGAAGGACGTTTGCTGCTTCCTCTGAGTGTAGGAATAAATATTTCGCTGCTGCATTCTCTTCCTGCAGATTTCTTCCCTGACACAGGCAGAGCTCTTAAAAGGGTTTTCGGTGGCAGAGACAGTGCGCCTCAGACTTTACAGTAGAACTGCCTTGTGGTTTTTGACTTGGCCTCTTTGGATCGAGATGGAGAAGAGAGATGAGACAAAGTGCTGGAGAAGTTTTCTGTTTTGTGGGCGCCCTGGAGACCACAGTTCCAGGACTCCATTGCCTGCAGGACTCTGGTTACATTGTCCAATTAAAGGCTTTCATGAAGGTTTGAGGTGAGAAAGGAAAGAAACCATTATTCTCCAGATGTGTCAGGTCAGGTACAGGAGCATGAGCAGACGGCTGAGGGGGTTTGCCTGCAATCTGGAAGCATCTGTTCCCAAAACCCCTCTTTTGATGATGCAGGCTGATGGCCGTTTCCTGGTAACCCTGAACCTTTGAGTTTCCTGGGTGAGCTCGAAATACCTAGTGGGGCTTCTGTTTTCTGATCAAACTCTAATGGATATCAAGTGCAACCTTCATTCAGTTTAACAGTTGCCTTAGGACACTTTTTAAAAAAATATAGGTGGTGAGACCTTTCTGTTTTTTTTAAAATATATTGATTTCAGCGAGGAAGGGAGAGTTAGAAACATCAATGATGAGAGAGAATCTTTGATGGGCTGCCTCCTGCACGCCCCCTACTGGGGATCGAGCCTGCAACCCGAGCATGTGCCCTTGACCAGAATTGAACCAGGGATCCTTTGGTTTGCAGGCCAACGCTCTATCCACTGAGCCAAACCAGCTAGGGCATTAGGACGCTTTTTATCCACTTTTATGAACCAGCAAACTACACCTAAGCCTGGTGTGTATATTCAAATTAATTTGAAAGAAATGAAAAGTTAACAACTTATCACTTTCAATTTTGAACAGATTATTTTGATAATAATATCCTGTACATGGTAAAAGCTTTTTAAATCTTGAATAAATTATTGAAAACAATGTTTTAGGTCAATAAAGCATTTGACTTGAATATCTTCTGCCCTCCCACAAACACATTTTTAGTGAAAAGGAAAAAACTAATAGTTGATTTGTAAAACTTATTTTTGGTAAACAAAAAGCAAAAAGAGTCAAGCTTCTCTCTCTCTCTCTCTCTCTCTCTCTCTCTCTCTTTTTAATTGGGTGATATTTTGATGCATTTTTGGATGTTGTTGCTTATGAACACAAAACATTCTAGAATGTTTTCTGGAAAATATAGGCACATAGAATTTTTTTAAAAGTTGATTTTCTTAAATTGTCAGGTACAATTAGAAGTTGGTTAGTGAAGGAAAATCCATATGTATGGTACTTCTGTATTGAGTCTCCATAATCAATAGCTGTGCAATCTCAGGCTGACTTTCTACTGGGTTTGAGGATATAGAGATTAATTGGTTAAAATCTCTAATTCTGGAAATTATAGTCTTAGGAGGGGATTAACTTTAATGGTAGATTTTAGTATCATGTTTATGAGAGTGTGTTTAGGACCTATTATTTGGGATGATAGCGACTATTTTGATGGAATCACAAACCGAAAAATGTCTTTTTTTTAATAGCATCAAATTTCCTAAAATTGTTTACATTCTGCAAGGATTTTAAAATCAATCCAAGATTTAAGCAAAATTTATAGGATTGTGGAGTTAATATGGTTCTAAGGTGTGCTGCTGAGTTAGTGAGTGCGTGCTGGTGAGAGTCCTCACAATGACCATCGAGAGGGGTGAGGGGTTTTTTTTAATCTGTGTAAACCCATGCTCATTGAAGAGTTCATATCTGCCTGTGGAGGGTCAGTATGATAGTCTTCATAACACTTATAACTTCCTAATATTTTATACTACATAGCACCTATAAATTCATTATTTTATGTTTCTCAAAATCACCTTGTGAAATAAGCAAGAAATATATCCTCTCTGTTTTAAAAGATGCAGCCTCTAAAAGGTCAAAGTGCATCAATGGCTTGGCTAAGATTCCCCAGGAAATTTAAGGGGGAAATGAGGATAGAATTCTGTGTGCACTAACCTCTAGCCCAGTGTTCTTTCCAGTGTCATCTGAGCAGTATTCATGAGTTTATTTTAATTTCAAGCATTGTAAACCTTGAGGAAGAGAATGACATAGTCCTAACACATATTATTACTAAAAATTTTATATGTTACTAGTGGAAAATAATTCCAGGCACTATAAAAGATAGGAAGCCCCATATTCCAAAATTTCTCTTATACTTGAGTTTTGTATCATGTTGGTCAGCCAAAGCTATGCTATTGTTGCCAGAATGGACAACTTCAAAGAAACCATCAGCCTTCTGGCAAGACTTTCTCCCCAACACGGGTCCAGGGAACCTGTGCCAGGCTATTTGTACCATCTGTTGGGCATGAGTGAGTGAGGGGAAAAAGAATGGACAGCTGGAGCCATCAGCTTTGAAATGCCACTTCCTGGGGAAATATGAGGATTCACATCAAAAGGCATCAAAACAAAGTATCCTGCTAGTCCACGAGGGAGACAGGTTAAATATGGTGGCATTTCTAATGAAGGTCTTCTCTCTCCAGACACTCAGCCCCCTTTTCAATCTTTCCCAGACTCCATCTGAGGGCAGGCTTTGTGATACCACATGGAAGATACGTGAGCAGACACTATTCATGTGAGAGTGTAGTAAGAAATTGACAGGAAATAATTATAATTGAACTGTGTCTTCCTGGTCTAAGGGGCTAGATAGAAGCAGAGCATCCTAAGAATTGTTTGATTTTGCATTAGAGGTTGAGTTACCTATTCATATGTGTATTCAATCATCTATCTAATCATTCACCCATTCACTGAATGTTAACAGTATTTCAAGTGCTGGTGGCTGAAAGAGAATAGTAATAACTACCATTTATTGAGTGCCTAATGTATGCAGAGTGACTCACACTTATACCATTGGAGTAGTGCCAAAATATTTTGGCAATACTCCAATGGTATAAGAATTGTCTTACTTTTTCCATGAGGAAATTGAAGTGCAGAGAGGAGTAAATTTGCCCAAATCACCAGATAACAAGTGAAAATGGGGCTTATTGGGGGTCAAATTCTGGTATATTATTAAAATTGATTATAATCACATGTTATATGTCTTCCTCTTTTGTTTTCTATGAAATACAAAGAAAGATTTCTTATTGTAGGAACCTCCAGGCAGGGAAAAGTAGTCAGTGTTTATCAGAAGATAGGAAGAACCTGTCAGTACCAAGAGTCAGATGGGAAAAAAGTCTTGGATAAAGTTATTATGGGGTGGGGCGATTCATTCAATTTCAGAAGTGTCCTAGTTGGTTGATTTGCGTTTACAAGGGGTCTGTCCAATCATGGTGGTCTTTTATATGAAAGAAACTTGCATTATAAGAATTAAGTTATAGGAAAAGAAATTGCCAATTTTGTTAATTCCATTTGCCATACTTATATTAAAATGAAGCCAGTCATCAGGGAAGAGCAAACAAAAAGACTGTATTGTCCTGTTAGCATTCTTGTATTTGTTAATATTGTTGAAATGGAAATTGATGAGTTCAATCAGAAAGAAAAATCAAACCCTAAACAAAAACCTTATTGCATTCATAAAACAATTGCTTGTGGAAAGAGGCTCTCACTATGATTTATATTCTAAGAAATATATAAATTTTAATGGAAAACATTCAGAAAATCAGAATATATACTAGATGAGAATATTCTGTTAACTTTGTATAAATGTCTCGTCAGACAGATCTAAACTACATTCTTATAATTTCACCTTAATCAACTGTGGTTTTCTTTTTCAATGACACTCAAGGATATTGTTGCTTATTAAGTATTTATTAAAAGTTAACATAATACACTTAACACTGTTGATAACATAGCTCATCATTTGTAGGTTATTATAGTCTGTGACATCACATCCTATATAATAAAACCCTAAAATGCAAATTAACTGAATGGCGGAACGACTAGTGGAATGACCGGTTGCTATGACACGCACTGCCCCCCACCTCCCAGAGGGAGGCGACCGGCAGCAGCTGCAATTGGGGTGTGGAGTGGGTGGCACCAGGCCATCAGTCAAAGTGGATGCCAGTGGGACCCCCCCTATTGCCCTGCCCACCGGTTGCCCCACAGATGGCCCTGATTGCCGGAGAGGCCTAGGAACCCTACCCTATATATTGGGAACAGTCTCTTAGATTTAAAAATTAAAACCTGGCAAGGCTACTCTAACACTGAAAAAACAGGATGACGCAGTGATGACATGCATGGACTCTGGCTTGCACATTTTGTGGTCAGCCCTGATTCTGACACTTATAACTGTGTGACAAAGCCAATTATTTAACCTCTCTCTGCTTCAGTTTTTCCACCCATATGATGGGAAAAAATGGTACTACTGCCTCAGAAGGATCATGTTATGTACTACTTTTTATAATCAGGGCAAAAAATATAGCTGCTCATACAACAGCAAGATGCCTTTCACCTGTATGAAAAGTATGGTCACTGATACATGCTGCATCCCGGCGAGAGGGGTGTCTGACTGCCTGTTTAGGTACGGCATCCTCCAAGGGGTCCCAGATTGTAAGAGGATGCAGGCAGGCTGAGGAACAACCCCTGCTCCCCATGCACGAATTACATGAACCTGGCCTTGAGTAGTAGTATACCTTTGTAAAAAAATGTACAATACGTACTTGTCATTTAAAAATCTCTTAAGCCAAATCTTCTTATGACAAAATTTCATTTAATGTAATGAAAATTTCTATTGCACTATTTACCACATTAATTCAATCATTTCAGGTAGTATTTTAAATTAGTAAGATTCTAGGTCATACAAAAACTACCTTTATATTTGGGTTACACTCAAATAAAAACTATTTTTTTGGTCACAAAAGCCAAACAAAGTTTCAAATACAGAACAAAGCCATCATCCTACCATTATTAATTTTGTATTATATTTATATTTTTCATACACATCTTTTTATTTTGTAGTCTATATGAGCAATTTTGGAGTTCTAGCTTTTACTTTATATTCACAGCATAATTTGTCTTGTATGTTGGTTCAAGTTATTCATAAACATAATTTTTAATTATTGCAAATGTTCATTGTGTTTATTACTAATAAGTCATTTTTTATTGTTAGACATTCATTTGTATTAAATTTTTACTCATAAATAATGTTGGGGGAACGCTCATGTGTATATTGTTTAACTCATTACAAATTATTTTCTTAAGACATATTCCTTGAATTTAAATATCTAGATGAAATGGAATGAACATAGAACATTTTACTTCCCTCTTTTATTTAAACAGTATAATATCAATGAAATGTAAAACTCAAAGTAAAAAATCTATCACTGAGAATCAAACTACCATAAATATAAATATAAAATGTGTGTGCATGTATGTGTGTATACAGTATATTTAAATATCCAGTGTTAATTACATAGTTTTATAATATCTTAAGTACATGCAATAGGAAACCTAAACAGATTTAAGATACAGACTTGGATATCATAGAATCAGTCAATCTTTCATTCATAAACATTTCACTATAAATAAGCATTCCAAAGAACCAAGAGCTTTCTTTGCAGTGCCCTGTGGACCAAACCACCAGCATCTTATTATTGTTTCAGATACTTCTCTAAGACAAGTAATCATATTCAATAATTTCATGCCTGTTCACCAGTCATGTCCAATGACTCTCATTGAAAGAAGAAAAGTGAGACAAAAGAGTTAAGGTTTCTAATAATTTTTTTATGCTGACAAGAGTAAGTAACAATTAATATTAAATTTTCTTCCTGTTCCTATGACTACAGGTCTCCCGATTACTCAGAAAATATAAACCAAGACCCAAGCAAATCAAGAACATCTCTACACCCATCCATATAGGACCTAAAACATTTTCTAAGGCTAAACCAGGGTCCAGCCATTACTGGAGAATAAAAGAGTACAGGGTAGTGAGCTCATTATACTTTTCTCCTTCCCAGTTGGGTTCAAAATATTCCTGTTCACTTGTTAATTCATCCAGAGTGGCTACCCATCAGCAGGGTGTCAGCTCTGGCTCCTGTGATTAGGGACATGATTTCTAGCAATATATTCACAATAACAAAATTTAATTAAAGGAAAAGCAAATCACAGGGCCAGTGATGTTCATTATAATGGATCTTACCCATATTTGTATTCCATTGAGAATGCAAGTCAACCTGGTAGAGGCTTTCTTTACCATCCCTCTCTGGAAGCCACCTGCCAATTTAATTTATATGTTTTGCTCTTGCAAGAGGATACATGAAAGCCAAATTTGTCCATTTGCATCATTTCAGGACAGATATAGAATATAGAATGTTTGCAAGTAATTTGGGAAAAAAGATATTCATCAATGAAGGGAGACACATTGGTGTAATTTTTCCCGTATAGTGCCGTATCACACTTCAAAGCAGGAAAATACTTTTAAAGAGGCTATCCCTTATCTCCATCATGGAGACCAAAATTTAGTTTGCATGAGAAATTTTGTATGGACTTATTTTCCAGAGGAAAGATGATAGGTGAAATAATCATACTTTCTGGACAGAAAAATAGGACTTTATAAGTATAATCTACCTTAATAAGAGACAGATATACTAGTAGACTCTATTATATGCCACATTTCCCCTCCCCCCCCCAAACTCTTGAATAGAACTAATTCAGTCCAAGTCTGTAATGCATGCTCTTAATCAATACTCCCACTGGGAGGCTGCTGAAGACAGGGCACAGGGGCAGATGGTACCGGAATTCTAGTCTAGCTGCTTCAGATTTTCCTAATGCAAACTGTACCTAAGACAGTAGGAGGAACCAGTGTCTATGCCATAGGTCAGGAAAGCAGAGATGTGCAGGGCTGTGCTTCTCAAAGTTCAGCACACACAAGAATCAGCCGAAGAACTGGTTAAAACACAGATTCCTGGGCTCCATTGCCAAGTATTCTGCTTCAAAAAATTGGACACAATTATTTGTGCTAATTCTGGCTCACCCATCACATCTTGAGCAGCACCGGTGTAAGGACACCTAGATCCCAAGGAGTCGAGATAAGTAGGCTCACCAATGGGATGAGAGACAACTCTGGATAAGAAATAAAAAATTAGCAGTGAAGAAAGAGTCTGAATGGCAACTGCCAACAAGATGGCCTTTGTTATGGCAGTGGAGGTTATTTATGTAATCATTTTAATTTAGCAAGGGCTTCCCAGAAAGTGAGGAGTAAGGAGGTCAGAGCCCAAGAACCAAGGAGCAGAGTCACACCAGTGAAGGGCTGCAGATTTAACATGATGGAGTGGAAAAGAAATTTCTGTGTCCTCTCAAGATTTATGGCAGGCTGATGATTTCTGAGTCTTAAATTCTTTCTCTGGAAATGTAAGGGTGTCAGTGGTTATGGTTTGAAGTGAATTAAGTTTGCCAACTTAGGGTTCCAAAATTCTTATGTGTTTGGTTAGCTACATAGTGTTAGTTAAATGTGCTAGTTTCTACTGTTAATTATATTTAATGTTTTATGGCCAGATTTCTCTGTTCTCTCCTTTCTTCTTTTTGGAAACTTTTATAGAAAAACTACCATGTGCTAGACGTAACAAGTAGGCAGTGGGGATCATGGAGTCTGTGGTCTAGAAGGGGAAATAGACACCAGACATGTAATGCAGCAGATACTCCATGAATTAATTGCAGTAGTGATCAATTCCATGAAGGAGTTACTGGGGATAGGAGTGGTTGGTTGTGGTGGTAAATCTGTGAAAGATTGTATATCATTGCTTATGATGCTACATCTAGTACTGAGACATCTCCATACTAGAGAGAGTCAGGTTGCCTTTAGCTGTGGTATATGTCACATTATTACACCGAAATGAGAAATTTCTCTTGACATGGGTTTGAGTTATTTCATTCTTGAACAAGAAATGAGGGAATATCTAATGGACTTGTGGATGCTTATCCTAAATATATTTTCCCCTAAAATCACCATGTGAGAATGTCTAAATTCCTTGAAAACTGTTAGTTTCCTGTTGATCATATGACCTATATAGGCATGGCTCTATTCCACTGTCTGTTTCAGGTTGCAAAATGACTACAGGTCAGGGGCCCAGAGAGATGCAATTAATTTTCTCTGCACTGAGAGAGCTTCATGCACGATTAGGTGCTTAAATGGTATTTCATTCTAGGTATGAAGCTTGTTGAAGTTTTCCTATGAATTTGATTGATGGTAAAGATGCTTGGTTTTACAAAGATAATATTAATGACAGTGTTTAATGCAGAGTTAAGAAGATTTGTCTTCTAAGCCAAATCTTCAAAAATTAGTAAGAAAGCCATAGATGGCATACATCTTTTCATGGTATGTCATAGGGCCATATGCTTATGTAGAGTTTGTTATTTTCAGTTAAACTTCTGGGTGGTGGTAGGTGGCATGAAGGATAACCATGGAATATGGCAAGATGTTAAATAGGTTTCTTAAGTAAATAGAGATTAACATTAAACTTTAATAAATGTCACAAAGATAAGTGAAATCATGTTCCAAAGTGCTATAAATATCGTTATAGATATTGAATCTTTTCTCTATATAACTAATAAGGAAGTCGCAATAATTTTTATGACCCCCTTAGGCCTCTTATAAATATAACACATTGGCATATATTACATATTATTAGTAGTATATATCATATGTCATTATTAATATATATTAAGTACTATAGATTGATAAATATTACATAGTTATTAAAATCTGTATAAAGGTACACACTTATTCTCTAAGAAAATAAGCAAAAGTACTAATTTGAGCAAGAAGTGATAAAATGTTTTGAAAACATTGGAGGTGTTCTATAAATTTTAACCTTCTTAACTAATAATTTTATGTTTTATATTTTGTGTTGCATGTTATGTAGAATCCCAATGAAATTTTGTGGGACTCGTGAAACAAACTTCAGTTGTGGCAGTAGTTTAACTATAATCTGACAGCAGCTTGGCATAAAGGCATCAAGCTGCTTTATCCTATAGAGGCTTGGAAAGGCCTGCATTTCCACATTTGCTGTGTTTGCAACAAACACTATCTTGTCTGGCCACCCAGAAGGTGTGAAAGCTGATCTATTCAATATTCCTCTTTTCTCTTCCAGTGCTAAATCTTTCCTTATTTTACCTCTTAGCTAACACCCTTATCTGGGACGGTTTGCTTTCAAAATTGGAAAGCAATTTAGCTCCTTTATTTAGAGTAGCACCTAAAATACACATCTGTTTAGTTAAAAAAAATATTTTTATTGATTTCAGAGAGGAGGGAGAGGCAGAGAGAGGTCAATGAGAGCAAATCATTGATTGGCTGCCTCTTGCACGCCCCTTACTGGCGATCAAGTCCTCAACCCAGGCAGGTGCCCTGACCTGGAATCGAACTGTAAGCTCCTGGATCATGAGCAACATGGGCCAGGCTAGGTTTTGTTGTTGTTGTTGTTTTCTGGCTTTTTTTTTTTTTTTTTTTTTTTTTGGCAAGAGTGAATCCAGCTCAACTAAACCTAGACATTGTGAATAGACAATTTCCTCTTTTGATGATTTTCTCCTCAAACTATCAAAATTCACAATGGGGCAGCCCCATGCTTGCTGCTCATGTACTTGATTTCCTTTGGCCTACGTAGAACATACTATCTTGAAATGTCTTTTTTTAATAAATATATATTTTATTGATTTTTACAGAGAGGAAGGGAGAGGAATAGAGTTAGAAACATCGATGAGAGAGAAACATCGACCAGCTGCTTCCTGCACACCTCCCACTGGGGATGTGCCCGCAACCAAGGTACATGCCCCTGACCGGAATCAAACCCGGGACCCTTGAGTCCGCAGGCCGACGCTCTATCCACTGAGCCAAACCGGTTTGGCTTGAAATAAGTCTTGATTTTTCCAGCTTGGTGGCTAGAAAAATCTGGATCATTTTTGTTGGAATTTGTTTTATACAGCAAACCTCCACATTATTGGGACAAATACCCTTGAATGAGGTCTGAGGATTAAATGGCAGCAGTACATCATTGTTACTTTTATGATTTTGATGACTGTACTATGGTTATGTAGGAGAATCTTTATTTTCAAGAAAATACACTAAAGTAGTTAAGATCTTTAAGTGTTTAAAATACGATGCTAGTAAAGAATATATTAAAGTATTCAGGGTAATAAGACATTCACAATAGGTTCTGGAAAAATAACATTTCTATATTCTCCAATCTTTTCTGTAATTATTGATCATTTTATAAGAAGACATATTTTTAATTCTATTATATTCATATGTATTACAATTAAAGCTAATATATGTTGATTACTCCTCTAAGGATTTACCATATATTAAGTCATTCAGTCCTTGCAGCAACCCTATGAGATAGGTTACTATTATCATCATTCCTACTGTACAGAATAGGAAACCAGAACACAGAGAAGTCAGATAACTTCTGCATATTTATGTGGCGAATAAGTAATGGAATTGTATTTTGAACTAAGGCATTTTCATGGCAAGACCCTTTCTTGTAACTATGAAGCTTCCCTGCTCCCTGGTACTTCAGACTGTGTGTATATAATCATCAGTCATCCAAAAATACTTGCTATGATTTAGATCTGTAGACATTCTCCTTGATCTGTGAATTTTGTAACAGTTTTGTTTCCATCTATGAATCCCAGCATTTCCTAAGCCAGAGCTTCCCAGTCCATGTGCCACAAATGGGTAAGTTGTGCCTTGAGACAGTGACCCCCTCAGCTCTGGGTCAGCAGGGCTCCTCAGCCATGACCACGGGAACTGGAGCAACCACAGCCCAGGGGCCAGGCTTCGTGCCCCTGAGAAGTAGTGCAGATACTGCTTATTTGCTATGAACACCATGATCTGAGATAGGGAAGTGTTTTTAGGATAGTATTCCTCTCTACTTCAGCCTTTTGCTATATTAGATGATGAAAACATAACCACTTCTTTGCAAAATGCACTGCTTTTTTTTCTTTAGATAAATATTCTTGAGAAAACCTACATCAAGTGGAATAGAAATTAAGGGCAGAATCTGTTTGGTTTCCCATTAGATGTTCTCTCTTCTCCTTGTATAGGCCCCGTTTTATTTAGGTGCTGAATATTTAGTTATTATTCGCATCCCTGGTGTTGCTGCGTGCACATATATATGTATCACACATATACTTATGCTGTCTTTTGTTTAATCAGGCCAAGATACATATTTATAGTTGTAGCAGGTTGAATTATGATGCAATCGTCAGTTGACAAGTAGTAATGTGGTACTCTGTAGAACTATAAAAAGTACCATAAAGTACTTTTGTATGCATAATATTTTTTTGTAGACTAGAAAATGTATTACTGCGTTGCAGGGAAGAAATGATTGCCTTTCCAAAATATAATTTGGTCGATAATCATAATTTCTATTAAGCAAATGTTCAGACAATCCTGCATCCATCACCTTAAATCCATTTAAAAAGCTTTCTACGGTTCCAGATTGTATGAATAACTGTTATGTTTAATCTAGAAATGAATGTTGATGTCTCCCCTGATATGAAAATGAGAAGTCTAATTTTAACTAATAATTCTGTCAGTTTTATATAGTGACTAAAAAAGATCTAATGTTTCTGGTTTATAATGAATGTATTACTCAGGGCTGCTTCTGAGTAGAAAAGCGATAATTAGAGTAAAGAATCTTTTACTCATGACTTAAATGTTAATGTCTTCCTTTTCTCCCCCTGAAATTTCCAGTAAAGTATTATATCTAAGAAGGGCAAGCCAATTTAGAAGGGTCATATTAAAGAGCTATAGAAGACAAATGCACTACAATTTAATACAAGCATTAAATAAAATATTTTGTTGATGAGTTTGTATGTCCAATATCTACTAATTGTGACTGGTAACTAACAATGAATAGATAATCACTTGCATTTAAATTCTTGACAAAAATAATTTTTTTCTTTCTAAGCAAATAAGAGAAGGGGGTTGAACTCACACAGATAGAGTTCATATATCTGTTCAAAGGCAATAGCTAACTCTTCAAAAATAATAACTTGTGGAGAAATTGATAAGTAATGTAAGGAATGGAGGCTAAGAAAGTTATAGATCACATTGCAACTTCTTCCCCAAGTACTTCTGTAAATTAAGAGAAATGTACCATTTTGGAGTTTCCTTCTTTTGTAAAGGCTATGTTTTTGTGACTCAGAGTGTGAAAAGAAAAAAAAAATCAATTATCTGACTCATTTGAGAAATACTTCTTTAGCTCCAACTAGGGGTCAAGTGCTAGGAAGTAATTATTAACAGGACAGCCATAGTCCCTGTGCTTCAAAAGCTCAGGTAACTTATAGATTGGTGTAAGAAAGAGACATATTAACAGACAACTGATGCAGGCAGATAAATGCTAGGCCAGAAGCGACACAAGGAACCTGGGGAGCAAGGAGATAGAGGCATTAAATACTGTGTCTGGTTAAGAGATCACAGAAATCTTTCCTTGGGAAGTGATGGCTAACCTCAGGTGAAAGGAGGAAGCAGCATGTGTGGTAGTCTGAAAGCAAGAGAGGAAACAGCCTATTTAGGAAATGAAAACAGTTTGCCCAACTGGATTTTCCATATTTTGAACACTGCTACACTATGTTTCTTTTTACTATGGGCTTCTTTCCTCACTGGATTTATTCTATAGGCCTTTTCTTTTCACGGAAGATGTTGGGAAAGATCTCATGGCTCTTAAATGTAGATCTGGTACCAAGAGGTGTCAGGCTCACCTTCGTTTGGATGGGCAGTTTTAAACTTCCAATTTGCCAGGACATAATCAGAGTCCTTGAAATCTCCACCAGATCACGGAACTCACACTCACACTGGGTAAGACACTCTGTTGTCAGGCTCATACTCCCTCCTCTTCTCTGTTTGTAATAACCACACTGCTTCTTATATGATACTAGAGGCCTGGTGCACAA
This sequence comes from Myotis yumanensis, assembly GCF_028538775.1. Taxonomy (NCBI): domain Eukaryota; kingdom Metazoa; phylum Chordata; class Mammalia; order Chiroptera; family Vespertilionidae; genus Myotis; species Myotis yumanensis. Next base: position 45,063,513 of record NW_027223760.1, on the reverse strand, counting down.
AAATTTGTGCACTTGAAGGGGGAAAGGTCCCTCAGCCTGGCTTGTGCCCTCTCGCATTCTGGGACCCCTCAGGGGATGACCATCTACTGGCTTAGGCCAGCTCCTCAGGGGATTGGGCCTAAGCTGGCAATCAGACATCCCTCTGGCAGCCCGGGAGCCCTTGGGGGATGTCCACTTGCCAGCGGGGAGCAGGCTTAAGCTGCAGTTGGACATCTTTAACGCTGCTAAGGAGGCAGGAGAGGCTCCCACCATTACCGCTGTACTGGCAGCCATCAGCCTGGCTTGTGGCTGAGCAGAGCTCCCCCTGTGGGAGTGCACTGACCACCAGGGGACAGCTCCTGCATTGAGCGTCTGCCCCCTGGTGGTCAGTGTGTGTCATAGTGACCAGTCATTCCCAGTTGTTCTGCTGTTAGGGTCAGTTTGCATATTACCCTTTTATTATAGAGGATAGAGGCCTGGTGCATGGGTGGGGGCCGGTTGGTTTGCCCTGAAGGGTGTCCCAGATCAGGGTGGGGGTCCTGCTGGAGTGCCTGGCCAGTCTGGGTGAGGGGCTGATGGGTGTTTGCAGGCTGGTCACACCCCCTTCAAGGTGGGGGTCCCCACTGGGGTGCCTGGTCAGCCTGGGTGAGGGGCTGGTGGCTGTTTTCAGGCTGGTCAAGCCCCTCCTCCCCCAATGGGGACCCTCACCCCACGTAGGTTTGGCCAGCCTGGGTGAGGGGCTGATGGCTGTTTTCAGGCTAGCCACACCCCCTGTAGGGTTGGGGGTCTCCACTGGGGTGCCTGGCCAGTCTGGGTGAGGGGATGAGGGCTGTTTTCAGGCTGGCCAAGCTCCCCCGGCGACGGAAGCTCCCAGCCTCTCCTTTTTTTCTTTATTCTGGGATTTATTTACCTTCTATAATTGAAACTTTGTAGCCTTGAGAGGAGCTCAGAGCCGGCCAGGGAGGGAATCTTAGCTTCCTCCATTGCCAGGGACACCCCAAGCCTCCTGCCTGCTCCAGCTCCGTGGCCATGTCCGGCTGAAAGCAGGTATCTGGGGGGGTTTGTTTACCTTCTATAATTGAAACTTTGTTGCTTTGAGTGGAGCTCAGAGCTGGCGCGGCAGGCAGGAAGCTTTGCTTCCTCCATCATTGGGGCAACCAAGCCTCCTGCTTGCTCCAGTTCTGTGGCTGCTGGCTGCCATCTTGGTTGTGTTAATTTGCATACAGTTGCTCTGATTGGCTGGTGGGCATGGCTTAAGGCTTAGCGAAGGTACGGTCAATTTGCATCTTTGTCTTCTATTAGTGTAGATGTATTATTAGGATGAAGGTAGGGAACTGAACTGGAAAGGGGATGGGGAAGGTATAACATGAAACAAACAACCTGCACACTCTTCTATTTTTTTTTTTTAAATATATTTTATTGATTTTTTACAGAGAGGAAGAGAGAGGGATAGAGAGTTAGAAACATCGATGAGAGAGAAACATCAACCAGCTGCCTCCTGCACATCTCCTACTGGGGGTGTGCCCGCAACCAACCTACATGCCCTTGACCGGAATCGAACCTGGGACCCTTCAGTCCGCAGGCCGACGCTCTATCCACTGAGCCAAACCGGTTTCGGTTGCACACTCTTCTATTAAAGTGTAATTCTTTGACCTGACTTGAGATGAGACATTGTCTTTTTCTCATGTGCTGTGAGCTAGACTGATTATTACCACAGCACCTCAGGAGGCCACAGCATACATGGACTGTATTTAAGCACCCCTTTATTTTTGTCCAGACAATTCTAGGAGTCTTCAGAGAGGGTCTCACTTCCTCAGAGTCCTCTTGGTTTCCATACACATTTAACTCCTTCCTGTGTTCTGTTTCATCTGTTAGTTGCAGTAGTCCTCGACTCTCCTCTGATATTAAATATGACAGCCATGCCATCACTGTTTGCTGGAGACATTATTCTTGCTTCCAGTGCCTGTTGACATTCATGCTGAGGCTGAGAATGCCAAGCTATGCTGTTACTTATTGTGACAAAAGCTGCAAGAATTTTCTTCTGTCATTATTTAGGGAGGAAATACCACCCTATTAGTCTTGAGCTCACATTTGGATTTTTTTTGGTTGCCCACATCAATCTCTTCACTTAGGGTTGACATACTGTAGATTTAACCTTCCTTGTGATCACTTAGGTGCTGGTTCTAATCCATACCTCTGTGGATGAAGCCCTGGCCATGACCCCAGCTCAGGTACAGTGATCTGGGTCAGCCCGAAGCCAGTGCCCACTTATAGCAAGTGAAATCGCTAAGGGATGAAATGTCGGTGAGGCTGAGTTCCTGGCTTTGTCTGGTGCTTAGTGAGCAATGATTGGTTCTATATCCACCACTTTGAAGATCTCAAAACACTCTCCCCACTAGTTCTTGACTTTTATTTAGATATGGATATTCTTGTGACAAGTCTCTTTCCATGGAAAATGGGGCAAATCAACAATCCACAACCTTTTATTATTAGTTCTCCTCAGTGATAAAAGGTGCTTTATCCACCTAAGATATCGCAAAGTGACTTACTTGGTCATTTACCCTCAATGAGTACATCTGAGTACAATGGATCTCTCTCACTGAGCAAGGAGAAACATACGTACAGATTTAATGTCTAATAGACTGCTTTTCTCTGAGGTCTGGTTTCTCTTGCTCCGTTGGGTGTATTTAGTTTACTGTGGGTTCTCTCAGTAACATTCACTTAAACGTTGGCAACATATGAGGCTTTGGACAGTACGTGGAACAGAAACCCCACATTTAATCCTCAAATGCTCACTTTTTAGAATTGGCCAAGGATCAATATCATTATGACCAAGTAGAGTCCAGGCCAGTGGCTATGAGCTGACAAGCTGAGATAGTACGTTGGCCAAGGAAACCATGAAGGTTGTTCCTAGAAATAATGCAAATTGCCAGACTCCTTTCCACTGCTGTCCTTGGGGCAGGGAAATCAACTCAGCTGGCCTTTCCTAGGACTTTTCTAGAAGATGCTGCAAGATCTACAGGGTATCTAGTGGAATGGATCACCTTAATACAACATGCAAAACTGCTGATTCAAAAGAACAGCTCCCTTCACAGTCATGTTTGTGAACTATTGATTGTATGTCCAGTCTAGATTCTATTTGTCTCAGACGGGCTCTTTTTGCATTTCGGACAGGCTCCTTGTGTACCGAAGTACATTTCAGTGGCCCCTGCCCACACTGGGAATGGTTCCCTTGGTTATGAATTCAATCACCCATCTGGTGCTCTAGTTCTATTAGTAAAAGCCCACCCAGTGTTGGCTGAGCCTGTGGGAATGGAACAGCAAAATATCTCAGAACATCCTCTTCAACTCACCTCTTTTCTTATGATGAGTCCCATTATTCTTCTGTTATATATATATATATATTTCTTTACATCTCTCAGTTTCTCACAAAATACTTGTGCAGAGGAGGTGTTTCATAATTTGTATTTAATTGAACTTACTAAACTTGAAGGTAAAGGAGGAAGACAATGTTTAGTTTCTGTTCCCTATGCTTTAGTATTATTTATGATTCTTGTTAATGTCATTATTAATATCATAATTCTCATCCTCTCTGTGTGAATGTTCTGTGTGTTAGGTTTTTACATAATGGCTCAGGCTTTGGCTTTTCCAAGCAGAAGTAGAGTCGGTAAGGAGATTGTTATAGAGAAGAGAAGCTAATCATCAATCTTATTTTCACTTTCTACTTGAGCCAGAATATAAATACAGATCTCCACAGGTGAAAGATAACTTCTACTGAGTTATCTAACCCTCCTTTTCTATGCCAAATAATAAATCTCAAACTAATTTCATTCTCAAGCTTATGATTTCAGATGCACATCTACAACAGGCACTTTTGGAACATTTATTTTGCAGAGTCTGGGAGGAGCACTGGCGGACACAGGACAGAGGTCTGACATTTTCAGTGGCTCTGTTGCTTATATATTTTGTCTTCTCCATACAAGGTCATCTTGAAGAACATCAGCTTTGCTTTTTAAAGTCTTAATTATTGACATGCTGACAGATTTTATTGGCTCTGAATTCATGGTCAGTAAAATCTTTGTTGTGGGTTGCAGCATATAGTATTTTTGAGCTCTTTTTGGGGATTTTTTGATCTAAGAAAACAGAACAAAATACAACAAAATATTAACTCCCCTCTCTAAGTAGAATGATATTTTGTGAGATATCCTATTTGGCTCATCTTACAAACAAGTAGAAAGTATACTCTGAAAAATTAACATCTAGGCTAGCTCAATAACAGATAATCAGCACTTAGAAGTAACTAAATGCAGCAACTGACTTTTACAGCCAAGAATGTAATGGAGAAAATGATAAAGTAGCATTGTTTCTGTCAGGAAAATTCAGCCAATGTTTATGTATATCACCCTCATGGTCAAGTAATATTATAATTGTCTCTGGGATAGTAAAGATAGAATTTTGTCACAGCTTTGAAAAGGAATGCATAATTGCCCAAAACAATTTTAGCCAAAGATGCTGTGTGCCATGATAAAATTTAGTGCATTCTGAGCTGGCCTCATGAGATACTGCAGAACTTCTTAGAAGCAATGTTCTTTTAGTCTCTATTTCTACTGTCTGTGTTCCTATGTGCACAGTCATATTTCTTAAATGTTAAGAAATATATTCCTGTTCTTACCCTTCGGTCAATCTTTGGCCAGGCCCTTTTATATAGTCCTTAAAAATATTACTTGCATGTAACATTTGTATATTTCCAATTTACATTTAATAAACCGAGACATGTAAACAGAGTTAACCATCGAGACTTAAATTCTATAATGTAGGAGAAGAGAGACAACCTTATCATACAATCAAGTGACATTGAGCACAGCAAAATATACCTCTCTTGAATCTTGCCAGATTGCTAATATCCAGTTTATATAGTAAGCTATATTGGATATGGCTTAAATAACTTTTGAACAGTACACAAAAAGTAGCAGATTTAAACAGATATGTTTGTATTTTGTTTGTTTGTTTCTTTGACACTTATGAGAAACATTAAAATGCCCTTGTACCACATTAACTTGAAAATGACAAAATTGACTCTAATCATCTTTGCTTGTGTGGACTTGATGATAATAATAAGTAAATGCTGTATAGTTGTTTACACTGCATTGACTTTCAAATTAGAATGGAAGGGATGAAAAATATTATCCAAAAGAGGAAAAAATGACTTACTGGCATAATATAATTTAGTATTAAAAATTATACTATTTGCACCACCATAAAAATCCATTTCAAAGGTGCCATTATCTTTGAATCACCTGCCCCATGCCATCAGAGATGATGAGAACAGAGCCAGCTTAATTGTCATTTTTTCTGCACAACGAGTTTACAAAACAGTGGAACATAATCCTTTCCATTGTTCCTACTGGAGGAGGCTCTGGCCTTTGGCAGTAAAACCTGCGTGCTGAGGAGGGTGGTAACTTGATGTACTGCATCCAACAGATGTGATGCTCTTTGTGCTCGACTTTTCAGCCAAATCTGGAAGATTATTCACAGGAAATTAGATTGCAAATGCAAATAGGATTTTTAATATTCCTGCTGTCCACATTTTTTCAATTGTATAATGGGATGATGACTAAGCTTGGAAAGGCTCAGTCCTTACTCATCATCATATAGACAACCTTGAAAATAAGAGAGAGAGAAAATCATTTTTGCTCTCTATGCATTCCTGAGGAGAACAATGCAGGTGCAAATGGATTTGCAAAATGGCTCCTCTTCCCCATGCTGGCAGTGTAATTGCTTTTGTATTACCCTTGCAGAATTACCTGTCTGCTGCAAGAATGATATCTAGGAATTTGCCCTGCCTTCTCCGATTCCTGGTGTATACTTTTACTGTGTCAGAATTCAGGGAGGAATAGTACGAAAGTATGGTGATGGCTGCAGCATTGATCTCCATATTTGTTTTCTAATCTGCCAATCTTTTGTTTTTTGTTTATTTTCCATGCTTTCAAGTTTAATTTGGTGCACTTTTAATTAGGGCTCTGATGGGAGTGGGAATCAGTTACTTCTGCACAGGCAGCTCCTGACAGCAGGTGACTGTAAGGAGAGAAGGGATGATTGCAGAAGCCAATCAGGTCACATTGGCATCCATGCAGCATTGAGAGAAGATGCACTGCAAAATGTCAATAGTGATCAACCCAAGATCAAAAGCACTCGGCAGGATAAAATACTTTGCAATGTGTAACAGGCATCAAGGTTCAGAACCAGTAGAAGAGGGTCATGAGCAAAATCATCCCTCCATATCTAATCTACCGATCTTTCTTGCTCCAACCCTGCATTAGTCTCTTATCATACTTTAGCTTCTTGATGGAGTGGTGGGCAAACATTTTCCAGACCCAATAAGACTTCATGACTAACATGTTTATCATGTTAGTCTTTATCCATATTATGTGTTTAGGTCTTTTTATTTATTTATTTGTTAATCCTTACCCGAGGACATTTTCCCCCATTGATTTTTAGAGAGGGAGGGAGGGAGAAGGAGAGAGAGAAGGAGGGGGAGAGGGAGAGAAAAAGAGAGACGGAGAGAAAGAGAAACATTAATGTGAGAAAGACACATTGATTGGTTGCCTCCAGCACATGCCCAACAGGAGCTGAGGATCAAACCTGCAACCTGGTACGTACGTACGTGCCCTTGACCGGCCAATTGTTGTTTTTTAAAATATGTTTCTAATTGATTTTTTTTAGAGAGAAATGAGGGGAGAGGGCAAAAGAGGGAAACATAGATCAATTGCCTCCTCCATGCATCGCTCCCACTGGGGATCAAGCCCCCAACTCGGGCATGTGCCCTGACTGAGAATTGAACCAGAGTCCTCTTGGTACATGGGATGACACTTAACCAACTGAACCACACTGGCTGGGCATATATATAAGTTCTTAAGAAGACATAGCCCTACTGAGTTCTATTTTCTGCTGTAAGGAACAGAGAGGTACTCAATCATAATGCTTTTAGTGTCACATTTATCCTAATCCAGTTTATTATATTTTATAAACTTCTACATTATTCTAATTATGTTAAACCTTTATGAATCTATTATCTGAATGACTATATTCATGTGTTAATTATACCCCATTTGATAGAACTGTGCTACTTTTAAGATCCATTCTTGAAATGTATTGTTACATTCTTTTTTTCTTCTTCTTCTTGCAATGCTCATAGTACTTTTTGGGGGGGACAAATTTAAAGATTAGCAATGTACTTCAAATTTCTTCTGTGACAAAAGTGTCAGTTTGTCCTGAAATATCCATTCTCCCTCTGTTCCAAGGTAAGAGAAACACCTTTTTTTAGGTAGGTACATAATTGAATGGAATTAAGACTGTATTTCCTCATTTCCTTTATATCTAGGTGTGAGATGTAACTTCGTCCTTATTCATGAAATGTAAGGAGGAATATTGTTCGATGGTTTTTAGAACACTTCTTAAAAGATAGCAAGGGTATGCCCTTTACTTACTCTATGTCCTTTCATTTATCCTATTGCCTGGGAATCAGAAAAGAGTAAAATCTGCCAATTGGAAACATAAGAGTTAGGTCCTGAGGAATGGTTGGCCAGAGAGTTTAACAGAGCCAGATTCCCTCAGGATTCAAGGAAGCAAAATATAAGCTCTAGACTGTTTATCTCCAGGAGATCCCATGTTAATGGCTGCTGCAGGACTTCTGAGCTCTGTATGGTATGGGGGGTGGAAATTAGAACTGGAATTGGGGTATATGCCATCTCCTCCTTCTAGATTCCAGAGAACATGGCATTGGAAATAGAGACACAGAATGTGAAAACAACTCAGTCATTTTCTGAGCCTGATTGTTTCATAGGAGCAAGATGTTCTGGTCTTGTTTAGAAGGTATTATCAGAAGATGATTATGTACCAAGAACTCATTCTGTGGTTTGATTATTTAAGCTACAAAGGGTATATAGTAGCATCTGTAGCATCCTAGTATCTCTCTATATAAAAGCCTAATATGCAAAGTGTACCCTCAGGAGTTCAACCGACTAGGAGTGCACTGACCATCAGGGGGCGGCCCGGAATGAAGGAAGGCCCTGGCCAGCAGCTGGCAGCCACTAGGGACCCTACTTGTGCACAAATTTCATGCACTGGGCCTCTAGTATATTTTATAAAATAAATGATTCATTAACATTTTCTTTTAATGGAATGATTCTATTCCATTTTTTTCTTGATGACTTGTTATTCTAATTGCTTTCTAGGTTATGCTGCACAACTGTATTTCTCATATTTTTCCAGTGTAGCTCTATGTTTGCATTATTGTTTATGGTATTCCTTCTCCTTTTTGCTTTGTTAGAGTAATTGTTTGAATAACATCTTTAAAAAGAGCACTTGGGAGGTGAACTTTTTGGTCCCTTTCATGCCTGAAAATATCTTCATTTTTTTCTTTATATTTGAGTCATAGTTTGGCTAAACATAGAGCCTATAATTATATCATCAAAATAAGTTTTCCTTAGAATTCTGATGATACTGTCTCACTATCTTATAATATTGAAAAGTTTTATATATTTTTCTTTTTAGACTTTTCAAGTTTTACATTGATTTTATATATTTAAAGTAGAAAAATGATTATGACTATGGTAGACCAAGACACATGAGGAAAAGGATAGTAACCATAATGGCTCCAGAGGTAAGCTGTTTACATGTGGTAAAGATGCCAAAGGCTCTGTACCTTTCAAATCTGATGCAGAAGAAAAAACATCATTGACAGATGTCTTTAAAATGAGAACAGTGAAGTCCATTAGCAAAAGGATTGGTTTTGGAGAGTATTTTTTTATAGATATAAACACCGTGTGCTGGAGATAAAGTCCTCAGCAATATTTGCCTTGCCAGTAAATTCATAGAAAGTCAAGTATTGGTGTGTAACAGCATTTCTGTGAGCAAGTTCTCTAATGGACTCTTAATCCAACGACAAATAAAAGGACATTGAGAAAAGCTATTTAACTAAAAATTCTCAAGTATTAACTCTTAACATTTTCCTGTGTGTATCTGATGGTAATGACCCAGCAGGTTTTTGTTGACAAATATGTATATTGTATATGGTCCTTATTTTTACTACATTTTTACTTAGCTGCTTTTGCTAAATCACCTGGTATCAATGTATAAAGAATGGTTGACTGGCTGTGGTAGTAGTCCATTAGGACCATCTATCAATATCCATTGATCCTTTTTCTCTAAAACACAAGGTTAGTAATAGTGTACCATTTCTGTATTTACCGAACTTGATGATCCTTGAAATGTTTTGAATTCTTTGGGGGAAAATGGCATATAAATACAATTGAAAATAACTTTATTTTTGCTGTCATGTAAATTTGGTAGCCCTGGTACCATTTTTAAATATACCCAGTCCTCAAAGGGGACTCATGCATTTTATTTTATTTTTGTAAGGATTCTAAGCCTTTGTCAGTACCTTTACAATGAAATTTGATGGCCTGGATATACTTCTGCAATGGGTTTTGCAGGATTCTAATGTATGCTTCCTAACAGACATTTTATCCACCCATGGCAGTTTCTAATAGTTTTCCAGAGGTAGCTAAGTGCTTTGCTTACCACTAAAGGGTAAGCCGTGTGGGAAGCCTACTGGAGTGAACTGTGGAGAATTGGCAGTTTTGGAGTCGATAAGTCAAGGCTGTGTTTGAGGGCTCTAAGGAGACTATTTTTTATTCACAGAGCAATTCAGTATATGTCTGAAGGTTTCATCCAAGAGTATGCCCATCAGGGAAATGCTGAATGTATAGTATTAGCAAGACGGACGTGATTTTAGCAGAATGCATCTCTGCCAAAGTAAGTTGGCCAGCATCCTATAAGATACACTTTAAGCACATAGCAAACTTATTGTAAAAAAAAAAGAGAGAGAGAAAGCAGTGTAACTCTTCACCTAAAGCTGAAAGTGAAACTCTGTGAATTCCATATCTTGAAATACCCACTTTCCCCCCAAAATTATAGGGTGAGGAATGTTTAGCCATCCAAGCAATCTGAAAGACTAGCTATCTGAAATAATTTTAAGTGCATTGTAATAGCTGTGACTTCTAGGGGAAATCATATTTATTTTGAAGTTTAAAATATCTCCTTATTTCCACCCACATGAAAAGTTTGGCTTGAACATTTAAGTACTGTTATCTGTGTTATTAAACTACTAAAAAATTGGCCTGTAATATCTGAAAGTGTATTAAATAAGAAAATAATTATTTTCTGTTCTCAAGTTCTTATGACACATTTGGAGACAAGTATTAATGGCTATACTTTATGAAGAAGAAAAAAAGGGCATTAAAAAGTCTTCTAAAAAAAATACTGCCTCCTATGACCCTCAGATTTTACTCCTAAGGTAGTTAGGTTTTTACCTGTGAGTTGACACCAAGGCTCAGTCTCAGCCTTGACTGCACTTTGGAATCACCTGGAAAACTTTAAAATGTCCTGCCATCTGGTTCCCAGACCCAGAGTTCATGAATTAATTGTTCTCAGGTATATACTGGCCTGTGAGTACTTGTAAGAGGAAGCTAGGATGCAGGTTCTAGGTAACTAACTCTTCCAACTCTTATGATGATGCTCCTATTGTTTGTCATGACATAAGAAATCCCAAGTCTTATGGGGTCAAGAGAGAAGGGAAACCAAGAATAATTCTTAACTGTTACAGTGGGGAGAATATGTGTCACTCATATTAGCTTTACCCCAAACTGTCTTATTCAACCCATGCCACAGAATCATAGCCTTATATCTATGACTACATAAGAAACTTACGTAAAATTCTGTATACCAGCATATTTGATTGGCAGTATACTGAGGATTCCGTACACTAACAAAATTTGGTCAGCAGTATACAAATCAGGGTAACATTGAAGGACAATGCTCTATGGATCTTTTGTGTGTCTGCATGTCTTGAAAGGAGAGGCACTGACTGTCTCTTGTTCTTGACTACACTTTCCAGGAGGTGTGTACAGTGAGCACCCTTAGAAGACAGAGATGGCATCTCCCTCTGGAGCAAAGGGCAGACTTGCTTACCATTCACTGTAAAACATGCAGATTCCCTAACTAAGCTCAGGGTTTTCCTCCTATAATACAAGCTACTCTGTCTTCAGACATTTATCTGAGCCCCTTTGCGTCATCCCTGTAGGACTTGGGACAAGAGGCTGTGATGCAAATACGCTGATGCGCGTGCTTCTTGCTGTGCCACAAGTAATAAAGTCCTCTGTCTCAGGCCCAGGAGTCGCATGCCTTCTCCAAACATCTATAGCACAGTAGCTGTGTCTCACTTATTAGTTTTCTTGTAGGTAAAATTTCAGACTTTTCACAGTTCTTTACAGGTAACAGTGGTGTAACACTTTTAAAAAATTAAAAGGGAAATAATGTGAGTTGTTATCTCCCCTCATGATGTCCTTAACGTACGAAGGCTCTATAAAATGATGTGAATGTACTAAATTCACAGCCTGAACTCTGTTTTCCACAGTGTCCCATCCTTGGAAGTGCAAAGAAAATGTAACGCTGGGCCATTTAGTACATTGTCTCTGTTCCTTTCTGTATCAGGTTGTGATATACTGTATAGTAGAGGTTCCATCACATAAATGGTATTTAAGTAGCAGGATATTTTTTCACTGAATTTGCAATACTTTTACTAAACAAAACAATGAATGTGTGAAAAGATTTGATAATGAAAAGCTCACTCAGAAGTAAGTGGCAAAACCTCTCTTATTCAAGTCTAACTTACCAGGCTGGCTTCTAAACTTCAAGATTTTTCGCTCCCATAGAAGCCCAGATAAGTAGGTAGATAGATGATAGATGACCACAGATAGGTGGGTGGGTGATGGCTGGATGAATAGATCAAAGATAGATAGATACTTAAAGTCTCTTTGCTTAAACCTGTTGAATTACCAAAATTGTATAACATCCAGTATTTTTTGACAAGAATATTGATGTTTCAGTGGCACCTGATCATGGAATGTCTGTCACTAAAAAATCAAAGTGACATAAATCCCACAGACATTTTCATCAGAAATCATTAGACTCAACAGACACTTTTTAGAGAATAAGCTCTTCTCTCTTCCCTAGGAGTAAACTTTTAGAGGTTTCACTTAAAGGACAAGTATGTATCCACACTAGATGCTGGAGGTAAGTTCCCCCCAAACAAAGCAAACATTATCACCACTAAGTTGATGGCTACTGTCTTTTTAAAATATATATATATATATATATATATATTTTTATTGATTTCAGAGAGAGGAAGGGAGGGAGAGATAGAAACATTAATGATGGGAGAGAATCATTGATCAGCTGCTTCCTGCATGCCCCCTACTAGGGATCGAGCCTGCAAGCCAGGCATGTGACCTTGACCAGAATTGAACCCGGGACCCTTCAGTCCTCAGGCCAGCGTTCTATCCACTGAGCCAAACCAGCTAGGGTGCTACTGTCTTTTAAATTGTCTTCAAGTGCTGCAGTTTCACCTCTAAGTTAAGCACTATAATAATGACATTAAGAAGTGTGAAGGATATAAATCAAGAAACATACCAGCAAAAATAATTCTTTTTAGATCTCAAGAAGCTAAATATTCAGGGTTTTATTTTGTTCTATGTAACTGGTTTTAATTTAAAAAACTCAAGGCTAGTTAAGATAAACTATATCTCATCACATTAGCTATGTAAATTGCATTTCATTTTCCTCATTTTTTAAAAAATATATTTTATTGATTTTTTACAGAGAGGAAGGGAGGGAGATAGAGAGTTAGAAACATCGATGAGAGAGAAACACCGATCAGCTGCCTCCTGAATACCTACTACTGGGGATGTGTCCGCAACCCAGGTACATGCTTTTGACAGGAATCAAACCTGGGACCTTTCAGGTCTATCCACTGAGCCAAACTGGCTTCAGCCCTCATTTTGTTTTAAAAACAGACCTATGCTATCTAATAGTTTGCAAGCATTTGTATTTTTATATAGTACAGAAAATCTTGCAAAATTAATGACTTTATTTTTTGAGAAATTAAATTTCCTTAAATTTACCTAAAGGTGACTTTATACAATAGAGGAAATAAGGAAATATTTATAGTAATTCTCAGTTTGAAAATGTAATGCCATGAGGGTTTTAAGAATATTTTTATTTAATAGGAAAATTACATTACAAATTAAAATATCCCAGGATCTGACTTAGAGCATTTGAAAAAACACCCAGTGCATATTAGGAAATAATAATGAAGACATATCAGACATATCAAGTCTAGACTCTGACACTACCACAGGACTAATTACAAATTCTCTAAAGTTACTAGGTAATATCCAGAATGGAATAAAAGCAGAGAATGACAAGCCACACTTTATAGATTTCATCTCACTTTTCAGAATGTGTTAAATATTGCAATGAAAAACCATTTAATGGGCTTTTGTCAGAAAAGTACCTTATTTCCTTTCAAGGACATAGTGCAAAATTCACTAGAAGCTAATCATAAGAGCTATTAACAGGTCAAAGGTTTCCATAAACATACGTTTCTAAGTGACCAATGACAAAGGTTATGGTCTTGCAGTAGAAACTTCAATAAAATAGAAAAGAAATATATGGAAGTTGGTTAGAGAATCTCTTTTTTGTTGTTGTTCTAATTTACTCTTTTATTTTAAATGAGTTCAAACTCACAACTTCTAACATGGCATAATGAATCCCTAATATATTTTTGACCAACTGTTAGCATCTCTCCACACCCTCACTTGCTCTTTCCCTTCTCCCCCTACCTCTGTCTACATATACATATATATTCACATATACACACCCATATATACATACACATATACACACAGAGAGAAAGAGAGAAAGAGAAGTTCTATTATTCCAAATCATTCTGAAGTTGGTTATAGGAACTGTGAAATATCATTACAAAATACTTAAGCATGAACTCTCAAGAACAATGATATTCTCCTATACAACCATAATACTATTGTCACACGTAAGAAAATCAACATTAATAAAAAAAATCATCCAAGAAAAAAACACCCTATATTTTCCCCATTATTTCAAAAATGCCCTTTACATCTCATTTTTTACCATCTTGGATCCAATCAATACAGTATTCACACTTTGGATTTGCCTATGTCTCCTTTGTCCCCTTGAATATAGAGCAATTCTTGAATATTAGAGTTCAAGTCAGTTATTCTACAGAAGAATTCAGATTATTGATTTATCTTGTATTGAGATTCAGGCCCAAGTCTTCTAGGAGGACCAAGCACCACATTGGTGACATTGTGTACCACTGTATCACTTCAGAAGGCACATATCAAACTGTCCCACCATGGGCAGTTTGATTACTTAAAGTTTCTGCCATAAAAGAAAATTTACTCTTTGTGATCAAGGAGTAATTTGTGAGGGGAATGAATTATTTATCTATGTTTTAATCAAATTGGAGTTACAACACAATAGTGGCATTGAATAAATCAGTCAACTTCCTTGACTTAAATTCCTTATGTGTAAAATAAATTTTTTGGTAAGGTCCCTTGAACTATATGATTTTAGAATTTTTTGGATGTTTGTGTCTAACACAAATCTTAGTGATTTAAATAACATTGTAGGTTCTCTAGGATGATTTTTTTTCTAGCATGAGTTTATGTTTCTTAGATGTGTTTAATTTTCTGAATTCATTGATGCCTACCTAGGTGTGAAGAACATCACTAAATGATGCATGCAATTTCTTAATCTTCTGGAGAAATATAGTGATTATTGTCTTATAAGAGAGGCGCCACAAGTAGCTTCTGAGCAATTTAATTTTCCTAAATTAATTCACATATGCCATAGTATAGCTTGAAATGACATTCTCATTTAAAATAGGATGGAAAGTGTGTATTTTATCTACCATATGATAAACTTTCAATATAGAAATTGGAAAAGTTGAATATTCTGAAAATCTGAGTGGAATTATTCTTCTAAACTTTTTCAAACTGTAACATTAAGAATGTTTTGAATGGATAATTTTTCTAAGGTTTAGAAAAGTATATGAATTGTAGCTGCATTTTACATATCCAATTTTTCAGTAGGCCTCAGACCTTATTTTTCTACCAATCATTGCCTGACTAGCAATCATTTCTAGGTCATGTTTATAAATGTGTCTGAATTTTCTGGTCAATCTCAAAATATAATGTATACCAGTGTATGAACATGGTTCAGAAGTATCCTTCATTTTCATAGTTAGCCAATTTGGACATGAAACAACTTATATTGATTTATCAAACTAACAAAAGAAATATATTCAAGTTTAATAAAGCGTTTGAAGTAAACACTCCTGAAGAGGAAGCAGAAAATCTCAATGCATTTAGCATCATGGCCAAAAGCAAAATTAATTACAAAATTATAGGATTTGGGCTCTTTTGCCAGCACCATGGCCCACTTGGTTATCGGAAATGTTAACAGCTTTGTAATAGCTGTAGTAGCTGGGCAAATCATATACATCTAAGGCAAATAAAAATATTCTCTTCTACCAGTCATCTCTTCTCTTTAGGAAACTTCTTTCATAGATGTTTTTTATCTTTAGATTTCCAAATGCTAGGCTTAAATTGAGAAGTAATTTTGCTCTCAAGAAATTATTTAAATTTTGGCCTCCAGTGTGGGGGAACTGAGTAACAAAAGAACAGGAGCAGGAGAGAGATTTTTTCCACTTTGTTCCTTTTGTGCCTTTTTTGGTAAAAGTTCTATAAATTTAGGTGTGTGTGTTGGTATGTGCAAGAGTGTGTGTATGTATGTACAAACTAATAATGAGTGGGTGAATAATTTGGTTGTGGTAACTCATCCACCAAAAGTATATTAAGCCACATAGTTGTATTAAAAAGGGAGAAGTAACATGTTTTTGTAGCAAAAAAGTGTAATTAAACTCTCACTATTTTGTGCTTCTAGAATGCCATTTATTTATTTTTTTAATATTCAGGCTACCCTGGGAATAAATGATCTAATAAGTTTTTAGATCTTAAGAAAAATGATTCTCCTGAAGCAATTAAAAATAGTCTCCTGAGTAAGTAGAATTCCAAATTAAAAAGCAAAAATGGTATCAGTGAAAACCCAGCATAGTTTAGTGGTCCATTGTAGCCCAGTGTTAATGTAGGGGAGGGTGCTCCCAGTTCAAGTAGTTGAACCCCCTTCACATGATAATGACCCTTGCTCTGCATTCACTATTTATTCTGCTTACCAGGCTTCTTAGGAAAAATTACCTTTTCAAGAGTTGACCAAATAAAGTGATCAACAAACTCAAAAACTTAGTCTCACCTGTTCCTTTCATTTGGTCTTTCTAGATCCTAAGTGACAGATTGCTGGAGGTTAAAGCTCATTTTTATTTATTTAATTCATTAGTTTATTTTTGGATGTGTATAATTCAGTGACTTTTAGTAGATTTGTGCAACCATCATCACTATCTAATTCCAGGACATTTTCATCACCCCAGAAAGACCCCATACCCATTCACAGTTTACTCCCCTTTTTTCCTCCCCTTAGTTCCTGGTAAATACTAGTCTACTTCCAATGTCTATGATTTTGCCTATTCTGGAATTCATTTAAATGAAATAATATTATACAGGGCCCTTTTTTTCCAGTTAGCATAACATTTTCAAGGTTCACTATATTTTAGCATGTATCAGTACTTCATTGATTGTGATGCCCAAATGATATTCTATTCTATAGATAGACCACATTTTGCTTTAATCAATTAATGGACATTTGGGTTGTTTCTACATTGGGGCTGTTATGAATTATACTGATATGAAACTCATGTATGGATTTTTCTTTAGATTTATGTTTTCAGTCCTCTTGGTTATATACTCATACATGAGTTGCTGGGTTACATAGTAATTCTTTTTTTTAATTGAATTTATTGGGGTGACACTGCTTAACAACACTACACAGATTTCAGGTATACAATTCTACAGTGCATCTTTTGCATATTGTATTGTGCGTTTACCACCCCGTCTTCTCTTTTGAAACTGCCAAAATGTTTTTCAGAGTGGTTGCACAATTTCACATTCCTACCAGTGATGTATGAGGGTTCTAATTTCTCTATATTCTCACCATTTATTACTAGTGACATCTCATTGTGATTTTGATTTGCATTTCAGTACTGGCTAATGATGCTGAGCATTTTGTATGTGCTTGTTGGTCATTTGTATATTTGAAAAAAATCCCTATTTGGACCTTTTGCCTATTTTTATTTGTGTTATCTTTTTATTGTTGGGTTGGAGTTGTAATAGTTCTTTACATGTTCTGGATACTAGTCCCTTATCAGATATATACTTTGCAGATATTTTATTCCACCCTGTGGATTGTCTTTTCACTTTCCTGATGGGGTCATTTGAAGCACAAATAGTTTAATTTTGATGATGTGTAATTTATCTTTTTTTTTGCTTGTGATTTGGGTATTATTTCTAAGAAACAAAAAACAAATCAAAGGTAAGTAAGATTCACCCATTTTTGCCTCTTCTAGATCTTATAGTTAAGTGTATAATATATTTTGAGTGTTTGTGATGTGAGGAAGGGGTCTAATCTTATTCTTTTGTATAGTGTCTTCCAATCCATGAATACTATGTAAATGTCTTTATATTTCTTTGTTTTTTTCAATGATGTATTGTAGTTTTTAGGGTACAAGCCTTATACTTCATTGGTTAAAATTATTTCTAAATATTTTATTCTTTTTGCTGCTATTTTAAGTTGAATTGTTTCTCAATTTTTAGATTGTTCATTGTGAGTGTATCAAAATACAACTAATTTTTGCGTATTGATTGTGTGTCCTTCAACCCTGCTGAACTTTTTTACTAGTTATAATAGTTTTTTATGGAAGTATAAGGTTTTGAATGTTATGAAAGTACCATCTTCTTTCTTCTGCTCCTGCAGTTATGTGTGTATATGTACACACACACGAGAACTCACAACACTTAATCTAGTTTTGTCTTTTTAGGAATAAAAGTTAGATTGAATAGCATGTTATACCCCACACTGTCATTTTCTAACTTATGATTCCATTTTTCTAGGTAAGAGGAGAAATCGTCGCATGCCCATTGTCCAGGGTACTGCTGGCAAAATTGCAAGGACATGGCAGTGGGTGGTGGTTTGCAAACTCAGTGATAAAGGGTAGAATCTGATGGCAGTTTCCAGACAAACGTGTTAATAGAGTGTTCAAGTCAGTCATGACTAAAATGGTCATATAATTTATCATCACTCTGGGATACTTTTGAGATTTCATGGGAATGGGCTGTGGAGGTGCAAACCGTGCTATTAATTATTTTGCTAGTACAACAGGCATAAACTCAGGATATCCTGGACAAACAGGAAATATGAACACTGTTGTCATTATTGACTGTGAACAGATGGGTTTTCAAGTGTAAATGTGACAAAATGAAAAGGATAAGCCAGGGACAGAGGTTTTGTTACCAGAAGGTGCCTGTGGCATTGGTGGTGGGGAACAAGGATGAGAAAGGCCAGATCGAGTAGGACACCCTACACCAGTGATGGCGAACCTATGACATGCGTGTCAGAGGTGACACACGAACTCATTTTTTTTGGTTGATTTTTCTTTGTTAAATGGCATTTAAATATATAAAATAAATATCAAAAATATAAGTCTTTGTTTTACTATGGTTGCAAAGATCAAAAAATTTCTATATGTAACACGGCACCAGAGTTAAGTTAGGGTTTTTCAAAATGCTGACACATCGAGCTCAAAAGGTTCGCCATCACTGCCCTACACTGATGTACTGGTTAAGAACATGGGCCCTAGAACTAGGTTGACTAGGTTGAAATACTTCCCCTGCCACTTAGTAGCTGTGCAGAATTAAGCAAGTTGTTTAATGCTTCAGTGCCTTAGTCTACTCAAGTCCAAAATGGGCTTAATAGGAACCCAATCTCATCGTTATGAGGATCATATGAATTAATATATGTAAAGATTTAAAATGGTTCTCACCATACAGCGTGTGCTATGTATATGTTATTTATTAATATTAGCTACATATCTGCAGTGATTAATTTTATGTCTTGAGCAGGGATGTGGGCTGAGTGTACAGTTCAGGAGCCCACTGGTCAGTGGCACTTTGATATTGGGACCTGGACAAATCCATGTCGTTGACTGTATTATAGCTGAGAGGGAGCTTAGTGAATTTGCTGTAACCTACCTCCTCAGAGCTGCTCTGCACTGAGTCTCTGTGTTCTTTTCTAATTATTCAGAAGCTACTTCCAATTCCTTTTCAAAATACAGCCCTGGAAGAGAGGGTCTCAGAAAGCTTGAAAGGGACCCGAGATTAGGAGGATTTATCATGGACTTTATAGTATGAAATTATTAGCTACCCAGAAACCACTTCCATGAAGTGACATGTTAATTGATATTCTGAAGTGTAATTTCAAGCTATTAAACTCTAAGAGACACTAAGCATATGTTTCCTTTTCTCAATGGCATGTAACTGAAACATTGTGAGATTATTTCAGAGTGCCACCTACAAGCTAACGTTTCTTTCCAGATAGGATAACTCAGTAATGTTCTGGAAAAAATCAAATACAGTATTTTCACTCTCTGTTTAAGTACTTTATTATCTTCCTTATAGAAAAAATACTAAAGAGCTTTTTAATGTACTTTTTCTTCCTTTATATTCAATTTATTGGGGGTGACATTGGCTAACAAAATTATACAGGTTTCAGGTGCACAATTCCATAGCATATGATCTGAACACTGAATTGTGTGATCACCATCCCAAGTCAAGTCTCTGTTCAGCACCATTTATCCCCCCCCAATACCCTCCTCTACCTGCTCTCCTCCTAACCCCCCGTAATCACCAATTACAGTTGACATACAATATTATATTAGTTTCAGGTGTACCACATGGTGATTAAACATTCATATAACTTATAAAGGGATCTAGTACCATCTGATACCCTTGATAGATATTACAATATTAGTGACTATATTTTCTATGCTGTACTAAGTATTATAGACAACTATTAGTCAAATTTTATTTTATCTTTTGAAGATACAGAAAATTGAATATTTGCTATTATCTAGAAGTTATTAAGGTAATAGAATTAAATATTTCCAGAATATTAAAGGTATTAGATTTAGGAAGAAATTCATTGAAAAGTATCTTTAGTTTACACTCAAAGAAAATTCACTTTCTTTTCCTTTTATCAATTTCTTTAAGGCATGTGTTGGGAACCTTTTTCTGGCAAGGGCTATTTGAATATTTATAACATCATTCACTTAATATAATTCACTTAATACACATTTATGTTGCTATGGAAAGAGCTCCTAGATTTATTGAATTTTGAGTCCCACCTGCGGTTGCCTTGGCAGGACCGGACCAAATGATTTTGTGGGCCTCATACAGCCCGCAGGCTGAACAATGCCCACTCCTGCTTTAAGGTAACAATTAGAAGTTTGGACCATTTACTACCTTGTTAGCCATGACATGCTGTGAACCCATTTGTAATTGTTAGGTATTGCAGTGAGTGTGAATTTGAAATTTAAGGTGGGGTTTTGTCATCCTCCAGTTGGTAGTATATCTGAATTTAGAGGACTTGGATATTGATTTGGCTAATAGCCTTGACTTTTTTTTTAATTTATAAGGGCTCCTTTAATGATGGGAGATTATTTACTTTATAAGATTTTTCATTTAGGTCTTTGCTTTTTAGATGACTACTGGTATGCCTGGTCTCATAATTTCAAAAGAGAATATTCAACGTTTATTGAATATAAAAATTAGTAGGTAGTTGGTTCATTTAAGGTGAGTGGGTTTTTTTCCTATGAAGAAATTATTATAGGACTCCTTTAAGCCTTGCCTCTATATTCAATGTAAGCATTTAAAAAAATAACTCCATGAAATTAGTTTAAAGGCATATTGCCACTTCCACCACAGAGCAGAGTGTCCTGTGAAAGCTCCTTAGTGTGGTTTAATTGGTTGTAAACATTCTCAGTTGAGTAGCCACTTTTGGTCACGAGGAGCAGAAAGAATTAGACATCTATCTTGTGGAGTTTGAGAAGAGTTTTTCTCTCTTAAGTATGCTTAGATCTGGGAAGAATGAGCCCAAAATAAAGTAGCTTTGGTGTCTTCTGAGAGGGAAGAAACAAATATTCCAACTCTCTTTCTCAGAATCCATGCCTGGGTGGGAGCCAGGGTATGTGTTGCCAATATGCCCGGGGATTAGAGGAACAATGAGTTCCCAGAAAAAAAAAATCCTTTTAAAGAAAGAATTTCTATACTGGTAACTTGGAATAAGCACAAAACTTCTTTAGCAGACCTGATTTCAGTTGCTGCTTATGCATAACATTTACAATTTACCTTTAAAAATATTTAGATTACAGCAATTAATATTTTACATAAATTCCAAATGGCCACTGAGTTAGGTTTACTATGTTTCAAGCAACTAACATAGTGCTTATGTGTATGGAATATCCTGAACATTTTATTTCATTTATATGAATTAATACAAGTTATAGAATCAAGACTATTGGAAACTCTGATGAGAAAAACTCTCTTATCGCCACAGCAATCTCATTAGGAGATGTAAGCACAAGCGAGGTGACGGAGACTGCATGGCCAAACCTCCCAACCCGACCTCCTCTTTGGGCTTATTTGTCTTTGCATCACTCAGTTCCAGCAAGAAGCCTGCTAAGATTGTTTAGCACGGCCCTTCACCCTCAATACTGATCAGCCTCCATATCTGATCAAACTGCTCAGCTTCTATCCTTGGTGTCTGACCACTCTGGTCTGCCTTCAGCAAGAATCCCTCCTGACTCCTGATGTTTCCTTTTAGGAATTTTCTATCGTTAATGTTCACTCTGCTCCTCACTTATAAATTCCTCCTTGTCCACACTATATTCGGGATTGAGACCAGTTCTAAAAGAATGGCTTTTTCCCTTTAATAGCTCCTAATTAAAAAAATATTTTTAGAGCTTTACTGTCCAACTCTGGTTTTCTTTGATGCAGGTAAGCGTGAGAATAACTTAACACAAATTTGTCAAATATCACTATGTTCTTTTTTTCATTATGTTCTTAATCCATCAGATTAAGTATTATTAATAAATGGATCTGAATCCTGCCCCTGTCACGTTACAGGGCTGTGTTTGCTTTTGATGAAGCCCATGGACCGTGCATTAAGTATTAGAGAAGGAAGGGATGTGAACGTGAGTAAGAAGATAATCTAGTTTCTTGGATAAATACAATCTGGAAAGTGGGTAAATAAGACACTAGTTATTGCTTAAATCAGGGGATGTCATGCACAGCAGTTAGGATGTCCTCCCTATCTACCTGCTTCTGTCCCTGGGGTTTGACTCGGCCAAGGGCCTGGCTAGCCCCAAAGCTGCTCCAGCCTTAGTAGAAAACAAAATAGCAAGAGAAGGTCAGTGAGGGTGAGGAACTGTTCCAGATCACACCAGGCAAAGCCATGGTTAGGGGCCCTCCTGTTTCCATGGATGTGGATTAGGGTCCACACTGAAACAGCAGTGGGAACTCTCAGCCCCAAATAGTGCCTGACGTCAGGGGAGCTCAAGGGCCAAGTGCAGACTCTTCCTGCCAAGCCACCTTTCCCTGTCACCGAAGGCTTTCCTGCTTGAGGTGCTCTAAGTCAGAGAAGCAGGGCCTTTGGGGCAAAGAACTCTGTGGCCCCTCATATCAGCTCTGCTGCCCATTAACTATCAGAATAGGATGCATGTATATGAAGTCTTCTTCTGAGCCTCAGTATTCTCCTCTACAGATAGGGCACTATGTGAAAGGTGCCCTTTGTTATTTCTCTAGCAGATATGATTGAGTACCTACTGTGTGGCACATATGATGAAGCTAGGCACTGGGATACAGCAAACAGCACACAAAAACAAGTGAAAAAGCAAATAGTGTCATTACAAATTGTTTCAATTGCTATGAAAAGAAAACAATAATGCAGGGTGTGGCTATAGACAGTAGCTATGGTACCTGACATCAGATGGCATGATCAGGCTGATGAACCTGTAAATTGAAACCTAACAAATTAAAAATAAGTAACCTTTCACCCTTACCCTCAGGTTCTCAGTCTATTAGATTATTTTCTCCTTGACCAGGGGGAAAAATCCTCAAGGCCTGAGGTATACTATGAAACGAGAAAGTCCGGATCATGTTAGGTGTGACCTGTGGTTTATGAAAAGGAGTTTGGATTTGTATGTAAACTGGGTGAAAAGTGGATTGCCACATGGTTACCATCAAACCGGTGTGGTGGTGTGATGGTGATTATTCCAATCTGACCTTTATGGGATATCACTCATGTCTTATGGAAGTAAAAGGAGGAAGTAGCACATTGTAGCTAAAACAAAACAAAACAAAAAACCTGAATGAAATGTCATATAAGAGCAATAGTCCCACTAATGTTTTTGGCAACAATTTCATTTGTCAGCTGTTTTCCTCAATTAAAACATAAACTGAAATGTAACAAAATGGTGTCTCCACAGAGATTATTTAAATTTTATTACCCAGCTACCAGCTCTTCATCTACTTCTTTAATACAAAAGGGAATCTTTAAAAATGTTGTTTATATCTACGTAGGGAAATGCAATGGTTATTGAAGTTGAAGAGCAATTAGGGTAATTTCTCTTTAGATAATACATATAATTAAAAGTTTCCAAGCCTAAAGAACTATATACCTATATTCATGATGTGACAAATACCAAAATCAGGTCTAAAGATTAAATTAAGTAAACATAACACATACTGTGGATGGTCAGGATATTAGAGGAAAGAGGTTTATACACATATACAGAACACAGCCTAAAAAGGTTGCTAACCTAGAATTTTCTGTGTCCAAGTTTTTAATTGGTTACATGTACCTCTGTGGCTCTCAGTCTACAATATGGAGGTAGAAGAAACAATTAGGGTTCAAAGATTTAAGGGTAACTTTTATTCCTTAACTTCATCTCAGTCAGCTAATCTGAAGTGGAGTACGCTAGAAATACTTTAACTTCAAACTCTTGTGATTTCTCTGTAGAAATGGTTTGTTTGTGTGACTGTGCATGTGTGTGTGTATGTGCGTGAATGGCAAGGTGGGAAAGGAGAAGCAGGCAATGCACGAGGGAGGGAATCACAGCATAACCATAGGTAACAAGTCTTGTGAAAGCCACGTGCCCGTACACATCAAACATGTGCATGTTCCTTAAAAAACAAGATCTCAGCAGCTTTCTGCAGGAGGACTGTAGAACTAATGAACACGTTTGAATAATTAAGGCAATTCCAGCAAGTACTTTTGCTTAGTGAAAGCAAGTGAGCTGCCCATACTGGGGTCCATATTTCAAACAGTTCATGTAAGAAACATAGCAGATCATGGAGGGCTTCACAGAGAAGGCATCAGGGAACCACCTCCAAGGATCTCCACCAGTGTCCCAGGGCTAGAAATTTCCTTAGGCCCTCGACTCCTTTTGAAAGGGCATTTGTGTTCTGTTTTGTTGGGTTTTGTTGTTGTTGTTAGTTGTTTAGTTTTGGATCCATTTAAGGAGGCTATATTGTAAAATTTTGGCTTTTGTATATTGTTTCATTTTCAAGGACCTGGCTTTGAGATCAGGGTCATGCAGTGGAAATTTACAAAACTTGGCATCACAGTGCTGTGAGAATATGTGTGTGTGTATGTGTGTGTGTGTGTGTGTGTGTGTGTGTGTGTGGCGGGGGGCGGGGGGGGTTGGCAGGGGGGGTGGTGGGGAGGAAAGCTTTACTGTAGCAATCTATAGGGGAAATTTACATGCATTTGACCCTTCCATAGTGTGCAGGAACCTTGAGATTTAATTGTGACTCTTGCTCATCACTAGCGTCTCCTTGGCTTTGTTTCTTTACTTTTCAACAACACCCTTCAAGGGTTGATGAGGAGGAGTGACTAATAAAATACACGTTGAGCCAGAATATTCTGACCTGCACAGCTTGAAACAAAGGATCGCTTTCAACAAAGGCCTCTAACTAGAAAGCTGTAGTGATAAAGCTGCATATAGTGCCCTTTCTAAACCTCAAATCTGATTATGTTACTTCCCTATTTAAAACCCACAGTTTCCCAGTGCTCTTTAAATGACATCCACACTCCCTCACACAATTTACCAGTCCTCACATGGCCCCTGCTGCTTTTTTCAACTCATCTCTCTCCATCAACCCTGGACTTCTTTTTCCCAGATACACCAATTATCTTCCTTTTCTAGTAACCTTGGCTTCATTCCCCCAACCTCCTGCCAATTTGATACCCAGTGACCTCTTTTCCCTTTTTTATGCCTCCATCCCTCCTATCTTTGTCCAGTTACATGTCCCTTCCTATAAGATACTCTTCTTCACCTCCCAGGTGGCTTGAACACCTTTCCTATTTGCTTCAAGGCCTGGATTCCCAATGTCCTAGCTCCTTTCTCACTTTATTGCATGCCTCTGTATTGCCCCGTAACCTGTCAACTCCACTGGGGTAGAGATTCTGTCTCTTTTCATTTATTCTTACATCACTATGCTTCACCCAGTGCCTAGTCCAAAGCAGTGCCCCATGAACATTGTTTGAATGAGTGAATACAGAGATAAAGGGATCCATCCTTGTGTAATTGTACCAAATTAAAAATATAGACACTTGAAAACGTAAGGTAATCCAGTAATAATCTCTTTTATTCCCCCTTTTTTCTGATATTTTAAACCTTTCCCTCTCTATCAACAACTTGCTGTTTGTCACCCAGAGACATCAATAAATACTCCTAATTTTAATGTATAGAAATTTCCCCCCTGAATGTGAGTTCCTATTAGCCAATAAATATGTCTTTTTTGGCTTTGCCAATTTTTTTTTTTTGCAATAATATCATTTGCTTGCTCCATTTTCTCCAGTCTGATTTTTTTACTGCCTGATCTAGCAGTCCATCAATAGGACTCCCTCAACATTGAATGAGGGAGGTTCTCTTTGGCAAATCAAATGGCCTGTTCTCAGCCCTGATCACACCCCAGGCACAACCTTCTCTGTATGTCGCAGATGCAGCCAACTGTTGTTTATTTCTTTGAAGGACCGAGTTATGGCAGTACGGACTCCCACTGGCCTGGTTGTCAGAAAATCAGCTTCAGAATGTTCCCAGTTATTTATTCCCAAAGGTAGTCTGTCCAGGGATGAATTGAGAAAACCAAAACTTACCGCTTTGCCTCTTTCCTGGTCTTCCCCTCTTGTTCTATTTCTTACTCGTCAAAGCGAAGCCTCAGGGAAGCCTCTCTTGGCTCCCTTCTGCCTGGAGAAAATGAATGCTCATTTCAGGGAGCTGATTCCGGTGCTCCCAAATGACCCGTCCCCAGGGTGCAAAGCGCTGCTAAGTTTCAGCAGGACTAACCGGAACAGGGAAATGGCCTGTTCTCCAAAGCTACACCATTTGTGTCACCTGGCTCTGCACCTACGGTCTCACAAAATCTCTCTCAACACTTCTCTCTGCTTCTGGTCATCACTGTTGCCCAGTGCGTCACCTTGCACAGTCTTTACCAGAAAATACTATTGCCATCCTCCCAGAACACCCTGTGCTGTATACATACAAAGCCAAACCTATTCAACGCTACATAAAATCAATGGTATACAATCTATGAACCTCTTTTCACTCCCCCTTCTGCTCTCCTCATCCAACTGAAGTGTCTTCTTTTCCAGGGGATGTAACAACCACTGTTATGCACATCGGTATGAGTAACCACATGCTAGGTGACGGGGAGAGGGTCAGGTTTGCAGCAACAATATGCAGGTCCTTGCTCCCTCACGCAGTGTGTTGAAACACACCTGGGGCACACTGAGTAGGGCATACGTTTTGAAAGTGAATCAAAATTACATCAGGCATAAAACAATTCAGTACCTGCAGTTGATTCTCATCCATGGATTCTGTATTTGATAGTGTGCTAATATCTCTTTGTCACCGAGACATCTTTCACACCCATTCCTAGACCTGCACAGAGTCTCGGGAGAGTTGAGTTGCCCAATGCACACATTCCCAGCTGAGCTCAAATGAAGTGATTCCTCCTCCTTGTTTCAGCTCTCATTTTGTAAGCAAGTGTTGTTTTTTGTGGTCCATTGAGTGTCATGCTTTTTACACTTTTTGCTGGTGATTTCGCTGTTTAAAATGGCACCCACAATTAGTGATGAAATGCTATCTAGTGTTCCTAAGCATAAGAAGGCTATGATTCCCTTGAGGGGGAAATATGTAGTTAGATAAGCTTCATTCAGGCAAGAGTTATAATGCTATTGGCTGTGAGGTCAGTGCTAATGTGTTCGGGTCCTTAAACAGACATATACTGAGAACAATGTTATGTATTAACTGGCTGATAAAAATGTTGTCATCAGAACTTAACCCTGCATTTCCCCTAGAATCAATGCTTCGGTATTTGCTAATTCAGTATTCATGGTGACTTTATCATATAGAACTACCGGGAATATCAGGAATTGACTGTATATGTAATCGTAACATCAATTCCTGAAATATACACAAAAGTTGCCATTTTTCTTCGGTCTGTATGATCAGGAGTTGGTGGTCGGCAGGGATGCCCATGTTCAGCCAGTCAGCATTTGGTGACATATTGAAGTCTATTTGTATTTGAGGAAATGAACTTATATGTCATTTTGTAACACTTTACATTAACTTTCACAGATATGGGAAAATAGCTTAAAAGATATTCCCACACAGAAACAAAAGATGGAATGATATTTGTAATAAAAGAAATGTAAGTGAGCCAAAACAATAAAAAAGGCAGCGCTCACAAATTTAGTGGTATGAGCTTTTGGTCAGCTCCTAATTAAGAGATGAATGAATAGCAATCTCATAAAATTTGACACACTTGCTCTTCTCCTTTAATTAAAATTTGCAAGATACATCATTTTATATAGAGATTGAAAATCACTACTATATATATGATGGCTCTCATCCTAAATTGATATTTTGCCTTTGGATGTTTGTAAAATATAGTTGTGCATGATAATCATTTATAAATTTATAAATCATTTATAGTATTAAAAACTTTTTTACTGATTAGTTAAGAGATCATTGGAGTAATACAATTGGAATTTATTATTGCTCTAATATTTAATATATGCCAGCATGTACTATCCAATATATACCAGTATATACAATCACAGACTATTCAATATAGTGGAGTATTATAGTTGGAGAGAAGAGGCCACAAGAAACATTGCTTTTTATAAATGCAAATATGATTTATAATTTTAAGTGTCTATTTGAAATTAAAACTCTTGCAACTGTTCAAGGTCATTAATTATTAAAATTATGGGAAATTTAGTTCTAGTATTGGCAACAGCCCTTGGAAACTTTATTGTTTTCTCTTGTATTTCTTCCTAATTTGGAATTCAGCACTTTAGTCTCAAACACCACTAACACTTTAGTGGTTCTCAACCTTCCTAATGCTGCGACCCTTTAATACAGTTCCTCATGTTGTGGTGACCCCCAATTTCATTGTTACAAATTGAACATAATTAAAGCATAGTGATTAATCACAAAAACAATATGTAATTATATATGTGTTTTCCGATGGTCTTAGGTGACCCCTGTGAAAGGGTCGTTTGACCCCTAAAGAGGTCGTGACCCACAGGCTGAGAACTGCTGCAATACCTCACTTCTGTGTGTATGTGTATGGAGAAAAAGATAAGGAAAAGAAAAACCTTTTAAAATTCTTTGGATGGGAGTTTGATACTTTTCAAAATATTAGTCCAACCCAATTGATTGGAAGGTAAAACACATAAAATGGTAGGTTGTTACTCACCCGGCAGGAAAATGTGAGGGCTTTCAAGAGAGTTAATCAACAGAACTCTTGATGTGTTTTTGAGAGTTGTGAAATGGATTTTTATATTTTAACATCTTCGGGAAGCTCCTGGAGAATGTGTACTGTGCAATCACTCCCCTGTGTGCTTCTTTACAATCTAACACATGAGCTTCTTACCTGGTGTGTAGGCTCAGCTGTTTACCCTTCTGTAAAAAGAGCTCTCAGCAAATCCTCCCCTGCAAGAGAATTTTAACATCCTGAGAAATAGCAGTTTGTCTTATTCTCACTCCTGTGGAGGAAAAAAGTTTAATTTACCTTTCAACCCCAATGCAAATACCCTCAAATGTACACGCTCACTAGGACAAAAGAACAGGTATTTCAGTTCTGAGATTCCTTGTACCCTGGGGAATTAACAATTCATTTTGTTTTAGGAGCCATCAAGGAGATCACCCCCAGGAACAAATAGGTCCTTAAGGGAGAGACTAGCTTTGCCCTGTACAGTTTAA
Organism: Myotis yumanensis; assembly: GCF_028538775.1. Classification (NCBI taxonomy): domain Eukaryota; kingdom Metazoa; phylum Chordata; class Mammalia; order Chiroptera; family Vespertilionidae; genus Myotis; species Myotis yumanensis. The sequence goes on along the minus strand of NW_027223760.1, from coordinate 45,034,310 downwards.
GGATGGAATTTTCAGAATAAAATTAAAGGCCACACAGGATGGGATAGCAAGACGGGATTCAGGTTGAGGGGTTTCTAATAACCAAGTCCTTGGGGAAGTATTCTGAGAATGGCTGGAACTCGAAAGGGAGCTACACCTCTTACCCTTGATCAACTGCCCTCCCTATACATTCTGTGCTCTTCTTGGGTTCCACTAGTTCAGCTCAGGTGAGAAGACTGGAGGAGAGAGAAATCCCTGATCCCTTTCTCGTTTGGTGCTGGGTGTATGGCTCTGGCTGTAGCCTCCTATCACTCTGGCTGTGGGGTCCCTCCATGATCCAGCTCTCACTGGATTCCTACAGAACTATATCCTATTCTTGCTTTTTTAGGTGTAGGTTTTGTATTGGCTTCCTTCTGCTGCTGGCCTCTGGGAGCTTCAGCCTCTCTTGTGAGTTCCATTCATCTTGGCCACACCTCTATAATATATACATATATATGTTAATGAGATATTTTTAATTGAGGAACTTGCATGGGATTCTGACTCCTCCTGGGGCCCTGACTGGAACAGGGCCTAGAGAGGTCCGGCACTAGTATCTCTCGTATGAGGCATCTTGCCTCGCATGTCTGCCTGCTCTTTTGCTGAAGCTCGGCCCACTCCTAGCCAGTCCACGCACAAGGAGCAGGCGGAGAGGCTGGTAGGCAATGTCAGCACATCCAGATTTCTTGAGACTCTTTACAATCACAAGAAGTAGAAAAGCCACAAAAATAACCAAAATTGCACTTAATCACTTGACCCCTGTTTGTGACATGGTTTTCTGCTCCACTGCCAAGGAGGAAGTTCATGCCTGCGTAACTCATTCCTAAAGCAGACTTTTAGCTCTGATGTAGAAGTGGTCATTTTTGTGAGTAACTGTCATTAGAGTTTCATTGACAGGACTGTTTATGGCTACTCTGGTTTTGAAAGAGATGTCATGTTGTAGTGCAAAGGATCTGATTGTTAGAATCAGACTGGCCTACATTTCTATGAGCCTCTGCTCCCTAATTTGTAAAATAGGGAAATTGATACCAAAATGGTTTTATCTAAAACTCTCAAAAGGCACTTCTCTTGATCGACCTGTGTCCCTTTGTGCTCCATGAGAGTGAGTCATAAAGAGGAATTATGGGCTGTGGCCAGATTTTCCTGAGCACCAAGCTTGGGCCTTGCCAGAAGGGAGGGATAATTACAATGCTCAGGGTTCTGAGGTTGAGCGTCTCCTCTGCTCCCAGAGTATCTGGTTTAAATCCAGCTCCTACTCATATTAACAATGCGATACTTGCCAAGTTATGCCTCTGCCCCTTGTTTTTCTTATCTATAAGGGGGGGATAATAATTATATTACTTCATGGAATTATTGTAAGGATTAAAGTTCATGCATGTAAAAAGCTTAGAATAATGTCAGATATAATAGATGCTTAATAGATATTAGCCCTGATTATCATTTCACATTAGAATAGCCTGCCTAGCTGTGCAGTTTCAGACATGCGTCATGTCACATTATATCTCTGTCTTCTCACACTTAGTACAGTGCCTGGCATCTGGAAGGTAGACAATAAACAGATGAGAAAAGTGTAATGTCCTATTTGGAGATTTCCAGAAAAACTTCCTGAGAGCTGTTACATGAGTAAGAGGGTAGTTGATACAGCTCTGGACTTTTCTTTCCATTGCTACTTGCTGCTTGCTGGATACTGGAGAAAGCCATAAGGACCAGAACATATAGAGGAGGCTGAAGGATACATGATACAAGGAAGCCAACAGAAGCAGCTCGTTGAAACTTGTCTCCCCAACATTCTAGCAGCATATTTCAGACCAATATTTTGTTCAGAGTTCCAATTTATTTTAACTCGTCTGGCACTCTTCTTTCTACACATAAAAGTATATAAATATAAATTGGGTGAATACCAAGAAAGGATGCATCCTAAACTCCAATTGCAGCCCTGAGTTAGATGAGACCATGTAACTCCCCTGGTACATAGAATTATAAATCAAGCCTCTGGGTGCGAAAATGTCTTCGGGTACAGACAGTGAGGGAACCTGTACGAACTCCACTCTACTGACTGGCTTTGGGAAAAGCGTGTCCCAATCTACCAGAATGCACTCTGCCTAATAATAGATCTTTGCTGTGACAGGTTGCATTTGGTCTCATTTAGGGGGATGAAGATTTATACTCATTTGCAGCTGTCACTGCACTTTCCAGGTGACCAGGTCCTCCTATACATACATGATTTCACTTATGTCTTACATACAACAGCCCTGTGAAATAGACAAGGCAGGCATTAACCATACTTTACAGATAATAAAATGGAGGTTTATGGGAAGCTAAGTGAGTGAGGATATGTAGTTATTGGGAAATAACATTTTTTAAAAATCACATTTTTGGACACTACCCAGTGTTCTATTTACCTCCCGCCCCCAGAGCACACACTTACCTCACCGTGGCATTGGGGTGTAATTTTTTCGAAGAAACAGTGAATTTCTTATTTATCTGCTCAATAATGAAGTGTGTCCTTAGTTGTATAAATAAAAAATAAGAAAACTTACAAAAACAAATACAAATTTTTAAATTCTATATAGCAATAAATACTGAGCACCTTACCCTCTCTTTGCAAGGTATTGTGCTAGACCTGGGATAATAGGGCAATGAATAGATAACAAGGTTACTCTCACTAAGATTCCAGTCCATAGATGACCAGAACATAAAGCCATAACAACATGATATGAGGCTGTGAATATTTAGTTGTGTTATTTCTTTTGCTCTTCAGGTTCTGTGGATTTGGACGGATTTCTGGTAGCTCATAGGCTGAGTTTTAATATGTTATACAATATATCTTTGCCAAAGCTCAGTTACCTTTCAGCTTTCTCCAACAATTGCAAATGTTTAGCATTCACAAAGTTAAACTTTATGATTTGACAATTTCAAGTAACAGAACCAATAGTGTGTGTAGCTCTAGACTGAATGTTTGCCCCCCCCCCACCCCCCGCCCCAATCATATGTTCAAGTCCTAGCCTCCAATGTGCTGTATTTGGAGGATGGGCCTAAGGTTTAGATGAGGTCATGGGGGTGAGGGCCCCATTATGAGATTAGTATCCTTATAAGAAGATAAAGAGACCATAGTTCTCTCTCTGCTCAACAGAAAGAAAGCAAACAGAAAGAAACTGATCATCTCTGCAAACTCGGAACCAGAAACAAAATCTGCTATTAACTTGATCTTGGACTTCTAAGCCTCCAGATCTGGGAGAAATAAATTTCTGTTGTTTAAGCCACCAAGTCTATAGCATTTTTGTTATGAAAGCCCAAACTGACTAGACCATTTAGAAAGATTTATTATAAGAAATTGGCTTACGCGATTACAGAGGCTGGCAAGTCTAAATTTACAGTATGGGCTGGCAGGCTCAAAACCCAGGACAGCTGATGGTTGCATTCCAGTGTGAAGGGCAGCAGCCTGGAGACCTCAAACTGCTGATGGTGCAGATGAAATCTGAAGGCTGGCAGGCTGATACCCAGGAAAGCTAATGGTGAAGGTAGAGTTCAAAGCCAGACTGCTGGAAAATTCTCTCTTGCTTGGGGAAGCTGGTCTTTTTGTTCTATTTAAACCTTCAACTGATTTTATGAGGCCCACCTGCATTATGGAGGGCAGCCTGCTTACTTAAAATTCACTGATTTAAATGTTAATCTTCTCCAAAAAATGCCCCCTTCAACTTGACACTTAAAATTAACCATCACAACAACTGATGAGAGATCCTAATTATCCATAACATATGGCAATTTACATCTTGACAAGTAACCTTTGAGTTGCATACTGTGAGGTCAATGTGTTATTCTGAGCCTCTTGGTGAGCAAATGAGTCAGGCATACTGCCTACTGCTCCTTCCATACAAATGCCTAAGGATTTGGCAATATTAAAGTTATAGAGATATATCCATCTTTTTAATTGAATTTATTGGGGTGACTGATTAATAAAATTATATAGGTTTCAATACACAATTATACAGTACATCATCTGTATATTGTGTTGTGTGATTACCACGACAACTGATATATTCATCTTAAAAAGATTCGGGATCTGTGAGATTAAACATGCTCTTATATAAAAAATCTAATTGTTTTTACAACTCATGGCTTATAGTTTAGTAATTGTTTTTATTTTTAGAGCAGTCACAGTGTGAACTGGAAACAGAAATCATTTCTATACTTTAGGTTCTTTTATAGCACTCATTGCTGAATACAGTAGATGTTTATAGTAATACTAGAGGCCTGGTGCACAAAAATTGTGCACTCAGGGGTGGGGTCCCTCAGCCCAGCCTGCGCCCTCTCACAGTCTGGGATCCCTTGGGGGATGTACAACTGATGGCTTAGGCCCACCCGGGCCTAAGCCGTTAGTCAGATATCCTTAGTGCTGCCACGGAGGTGGGAGAGGCTCCTGCCACCACCGCTGCGCTCTCCAGCTGTGAGCCTGGATCCTGGCTGAGCGGCGCTCCCCCTGTGGGAGCGCACTGACCACCAGGGGCAGCTCCTGAATTGTGTGTCTTCCCCCTGGTGGTTAAGTGCGTGTCATAGTGACCGGTCATTCTGCTGTTTGGTCGATTTACATATTAGCCTTTTATAATATAGGATATAACAAAAGCCTCTAAAGACAATGTGCTGACATAATATTTGCATGCAACTGATGAGGATCTGAATGTGTGGGCAAGAAAAGAGGGTAATAATCTCTCAGGAAAAATGAAAGGGGTGAATGTTATGATTTGGCATTGTGTGGGTAGAGAAATAATAGATGAGAAGAGTCTCAACTTGACTTGGGTCTTGGACCTTGAGGCCCAGGCTTCTCACCACTATTCCATAGTAAATAGGCAAAGAAAGAGAAAAATACTTGGCAGTAAGGAGCAAAGAAAGAGAGCCTGTAGGCTTCCTCAGGGAAAGTGGGTAGTGTGTTGGCTGGTGGTGGAGAGCAGGGCAGCCAAAAGAGCACTTGTGGAGAAAAGCCTAGGAGTGCCTGCTGAGACACTGTCATCTTCCCTGACTCCCAGCACACCAGATCTTTATAGGACATACTCCCAGCACCCAGCTCCCACCCAGGGTGGAGTTTACTGTGGAGGAACCTTGTTCTGGGCATAGAAGCTGTGATGTGGCAGGGCTACAGACCTCTTGGTGGTGCTGAGAGCATTGTGGGTCAGTAATCACAGTAATGTAGGAGCAGGTGAGGGAATCAGGGACGGAACAAAGAGAAATCTTCCAAGGATTTTTCTCACTTACTTGTTACCTTTTTTGAGCCAGGAAAAGAAATTTGGAGATAATGATCCATTACAGAACTGTTATGCTATTGTAGCATAACAGGTAGCAATCATTTATACATTAATTAAACTGCTGACCGTGTTAGGGTTATCCAGATAGGCATGTATGTTAGAATTCTTAGTTGAGTGCCTCAACTCAAACCAAAGTAGCCTCTGTAAAAAATGGGATTATTGTACCTGAAAAATTCAGAGGTTCTTCTAGCTTCAGACATGGCTGAATCAAGGGACTTGAGCAATATCAGCGCCCCTCTGCCCCACCCCGCACCCCCTCTCCTTCCCTTCCTCCATGTTTTTTTATGCTTCATTCCTCTGTGCATTGATTTCATTCTGAAGAAAACTTTTTTCTAGTTTGTTGGAAAAGATGGCTGCTGGCTGTGCTCAGTCCTATCACCCACAGTTAGGACAGAGGTAGACAAGCAAGGGATAATTGAGATTTACTGAAAGCCTGTCTGCAGAGCCCCAGAAAGGACTCTGTTTGAAAAGCTTTATGTTATATACTCAATTCTGAATGTATCTCTGTGTCTGGTCAGCACTGATCACATGCTCACCCCAAATAAGACATTCTGGATGAACAACAGCTTATGGCCAATGAGCAGTGAATATATGATTTGAGGATATATCATGTGTGTTAAATCAGAGAGATACTCTAATAATCAGATTCTATACTACAAATTCCCCAGTAGGGTGAGTTAACTCTAGAAAGCTTTGTGAAATAAATTGCTGTTTCTTTTGTTTTTCTTATGAAATTGGACAGTTTTATCTCTAAAGAATGGGTTAATGTAAATTACATAAGATTGAGCCCAATGAGTTCTCTCCAAAGTCCAGGTGGCATTACGGTAACACTCTGTAATGGCTGTCTTTTCAATGACTGAGTAACACCTAGAGTTCACTCTGCCAACCCGAGTCCGAGGGCAGGGAGAAGAGAAAAGGAGAATAGTGTCCCTGTAGACTTGAAGCTAGTGACTATGATTATTTAGTCAATTAAGAAAGTACATACAGAACTTAAATTGTGCCACGCTCTATTCTACGTGTTTAATGTATGTTAATTCACTGAATCCTCACAAACACCTTATGAGAGAAGTATTATTTTTAATCCCATTTTATAGGTGGAGAAATAAAGCACTGAGAAGTTGAGAAACTTGCCCAAGATCACATGACTAATAAGAGATAGAACTGAGACTTACACCAAGGCCTTTGGTCTTCAGAAACATACTTTTAATCACTAGATTCTTTGATTTCCAGAAATCAAAGAGAAAAGAAGCTAATGTGTTCTATACTACACCTCAGTGCTCCCTAGCACCTGTCAAAGTTGTTTACAAATTCTGGTTTTTGAAAATCCATGCTTGAAGGGCTCTATGAAACTCCCGAATTTCATTTTAAAAAGCAATTCAATTGTCTCAAAATGGTTTTAAAATAGGGAGACAAAATTGATGTATCATATTTTAACATGTTGAAAACCATCAAAGTATTAGCCAGTTCCACTGGATTAATTACCCAGACTTTAGAATGATATTTCTCCTGTTTTTTTGTGTGCATATAATTGAACTTCTTATAAATATGACATAAATCATTAAGCTTGCGACTTTATATTGGTCTTTTAAAAACATTTGGTCTGCCCTGACCGGTTTGGCTGAGTGGATAGAGTGTCGGCCTGCGGACCCAGGTTCGATTCCGGTCAAGGGCATGTACCTTGGTTGCGGGCACATTCCCAGTGAGGGGTGTGCAGGAGGCAGCTGATCGATGTTTCTCTCTCATCGATGTTTCTAACTCTCTATCCCTCTCTCTTCCTTTCTGTAAAAAATCAATAAAATATGTTAAAAAATGATTTTTAAAAAAACAACAAAAAAACAAAAAAACACACATTTGGTCTGTGTACATTTGAGCATATTAGTATATATTCATAATAATTAAATGCAAGGCAAGGCTTAGCATATTTGCACATGTTCATATCTATTAGTCTTTTATAATCAGATTAGTTTATTAAAATCAAAGAGGGATTTCCCTATAACACACATAAAACCTGAAAGTCATTAGCTATATCTCTTCTCTCTCTTTAGGATACCACATAAGAAACCAATAAAATAGGAGCATTAAAGTGAACAATTTAGAATTTATTTTATTTTTTCCTTCACCATTTATCCCCTCTATGCCCTCTTCCACACTCCCCTCCCCCGCTTCCCCCCCTCTCCCACAGACAATCACCACACTGTTGTTGATGAGATGGAAAAGGAGTGGAGGGCTTATACCATATACCATAGAGAAAATGGCTTGGAATCCCTATTCAACCTTTTTCTTTTCACAATCTCTTTTGAATCCCAACCCATTATGTATGAGGTATGTGGGGAGGCAGAGGGGATGAGGTAGTCTTTGCAGAAGGAGAGTGTCCCAGGCCCTGGGCTTCAGTATTTTCCTTGGGCCTGAAAATTCCCTGTTCTTTCTCATTATGGAGATCATTCAGCTCCTCCCTCACTCTTTCTTCCAAATGTTCATCTCCAACACTGTGCTTAGCAAATAGAAAGACTTTCAGTTACTAAGGCCCACTCTCCTTAGAAAGCTATATGGGTTCATATAAAACAACAACAAATGAGGCATTTTCTCTTGTACATTTTTCCCTTAATTTGTATCTAGTACTCTTCTCCTACCAGAAAAATATTTGGTCATGATTGTGCCTGATACTTTTAATTATGATTCACTTCCCCAAAATACATACTGTATAGCATAACTTAATATTTTTAAAAATTAAAAACAAGTCCTTTAAAAATAAGCATTAAACTAATTCAATTAATTATAATTATATAAATAAAGTGTGCAAAGGACTACAAATCATACTTAAGTTTTCTTTTAAGTAAGTAAGGAAGGGAGCCCAGGCCCTGTTTGTTTCACCTGCAGAAGACTGACATACTATGTGGTCACCAACACTTCCCTGTATGCCGAAGTACCAGAATGCCACTGAACAGACACACACCAATACACAAAGGGAGATGGTGACTTTCTGGGATAGGTAGCAATCAGAATACCAAGTCCTTAGTTAATGCTGATTACATTTCGTTATGCCATCTAATCTAATATTTGATTTATATTTCACTTTATTTAGAACAGAATAAAAAAAAATCTAACTTGATTAGCTCTGTAAATATTTGGAGATATTTTTTCAAATATATAGAGCGTTAAGCAAAATAAATAAATATTTCTCAGATGTATCAACTAAGAAAATTAGGTCAGACCAACCAAATAATTCTTAATATAATATTGTTTTTGACTACTTCCTAATGATCTGAGGAACACAAGTTTAGAGTGGCTTTTAATAACAGACTACCCCAGTGAACACTGATAATATATTTTATTATAAGTATCCAACTATATAGAGCTATGTTTATTTTTGAAATATGTTGTATTATAAACCCTGGGAATTTAAGTGTTTTTAGTTGTTATCATTAAACTAAAGCTTATAATAATGATAACTTTCCTTCTGATAATCTTTGAACATTTCCTAGTTTTTTTTATCCCAATTGCTTGTTTCTTTCTATTCTATTTTCCTGTTAATGCTCATCTCTTTCCGTCTGATGTATGTGTGTGTGTGTGTGTGTGTGTGTGTGTGTATGTGTGCATGCACACATAGAAATTTAATGTTTTCAGGGGAGTGAATTTGACAGTCCCAACAACTATGTTTAAAGGATATTTTGGGATTTAAGATAACTACTGGGGTATAAAGTGTACAACACACTTACTTTAAGATGAATCCACAGAGATGTCTGGGATTAAAGAATGCTTCCAAGGAATAAAAAACCCCAACTTGTTTTGTTAGAATCCAGTTGCATATAAATTCATACTTCCCTTATTTTCTCCTCGGCCTAAGACTACAGTTAAAGGGGCCTCAGATTGATTATTAGAATAATGACAATCAGAGACTAGAGAATTTGTCCTATCTCCAAGTGTTTTGGAATTTATATTTTAAACCATACTGAGAAATCATATTCCTGAAATCTCTCAATTTATATTATATACATTCTAATTTATTCAGTGTTTTATGTATCTACCTAGTCATGCTTTAAATAATTACTGATCACAACTTCTAGGCCTTTTAAATGAATAAAATACAACCACAAACTCCAAGGAAATGTGAGTCTGGTGGGAAAGCTAGCGTTTGAGTGTGTTTGCAGGGACATTCAGTTCAACTGCTGGTATGAAAGGACTTTAAAAACCACATAATCTGAGCAGCAAGTGTTGAAAATGACCACAGCGGTGTATCTAGCTTAGTTTTCATGAGGGATTTTTCAGATAAAAAACATTTTGAAAACCACGTAACTAATCTCTGATTTGGACTAAAATCTGGGACATCTGTGTAGCTCAAATCAGTGGGATAATCACTAATTCCTGATCCTTCCCCTTTTTGCTCCATATTATAGCCACAGACAAACTGCAGGCTGATCAGAGACCTGTGTTAAAGGTTTGTGCTAAGATGCCTGTGCTACATTACACTTCAAAGTTGGGTCAGAGTGTTCAATAAATTGATTTTCCTGTCTCTTCTATTTGTTGTTCTAGAACTAGGCCATAACCGAATACGTGTAGCTTCCACCCTGTAGAGGGAAAACCTATACCTTGAGTGACAGCGGCAGGCCTTTGAAGTTTCATGAAATGCTTGTGTCGATTTCCTTTTTGTTCCGTGTAGAGGGTAGGATGCATCTGGCTCATCTGATTTAAAAGTCAGACCCCAGTTCCACTTTTCAAAACCATCTGAGCTGCCTATTATTCTGCAAACCCAGGAGCAGCTCAGTGCAATCACTGGGGTTGGCAGAAAATATCTGAAGAAGTGAGGTTAGCTTGTTGTTGGCAAGATATTTTTCTGAGACTCGGGCAAGAGAAAAGAACTTCCTTGGGAGATATTTATATATATATATATACACACATTTTGAAGTGTGTGGAAGAAGGACATTTCCCCTTCCCTCCTCTGTTTCTTCTGGTTTGTCAAATAACCAAATCCACATGAGACAGATTGGCAAGAGAAAAATCAAAGTTAATTTTGTGTGTATGGGAGCCCCATATACATGAGAGGTTCAGAGATAAAAAGAAAAAGTGAGATATATATGACATTCTGAGCTGAGGATGAAGTAAGGCACCTTGGGGCTTCAGAGGGTCATTGCAGAAGTTCAGTTAGTAGTAGTTTGCCTGTCATATAGATAAATCAAAAACAGTTGTCTCTGATAATATCATATTATGAACAAGTTCCCTAATTCAAGTTCATATGTAGATAGGAGGTAGAGGGCATGGAAGTTCCTCTGGTGCCCATAGGGTCTCAGTTGCCTTCAGCTCAAAATAATCCATAGACCAGAGACACATTAAGTGTTGCATTCTGAAGTCCTCCAGTGGGCTATGGAGGAATTTATGGAATTTGTTAGAATGAGATATTGAATATTCTTTGTAAAATTATGTCAAAGCTAGTACATTTTTAAGTACTTGTTCTTTCGGCTTTTTCTTTTTTATTGAATTTATGGGGTTGACATTGGTTAATAAAATCATATAGGTTTCCGGCAATACAGTTCTATAATCATCTGTATATTGTCACCCCATGTCAAGTCTCCTTCCATCACCATTTATCTCCATCATACCCTCTCCTACTTTCCCACCCCCGTTCTTTCTGGAAATCAACATGCTGTTGCCTATGTCTATGAGTTGTGGTGTTTTATTTTGCTTAATTCCTTCATCTTTTTCACGAAGCCCCCCAACCCTCTTCTCTGGCAGCTGTCAGTCTACGTCATATCTGCAAAGTGTCTTTTGCTATGTGACGCATTCACAGGTTTCAGGGATTCAAAGGTAGATATCTTTGGTGGGGGTGAGGGGGTCACATTATTCTGCATATGGTAGGGATATTGGGAAGACTGGATTTTGTTCCTCAAGTTCTAGGCAAAAACAATAGGACTTTATCAAAGGCTTTGCTCTTCGCCTTAAAGCTACTAAACATAGTACATTCACTTGGCCTTTGCTCCTGCTTTGATCTGAAGAGAAAAAGGAGCCTTGAATTCCCGCCTACCTCTGTTTGATTCAACACATGTCTGAGAGCCAATATAGTCACAAAGGCATATTCTGTTCCCAGAAGCAAACAATATATTCGGGGACAATTCATCCAAATTTATATTCATAAAAAACAACAACGCACAGAATATCTGTATGTATCCAATTCTCAATACTGGACAAAATTTACCTAAAATCTCAGTCTCAGTCATCTGTACTTGGGTACTTCACTGATTAAATTTCCTTTAAAAAACTGGGTAAAGGCTTCCTTGCATATGTATAACCAAATATGTTCAAATGATTGATCCTTTCTTGGAAAAGAGCAGGGCCAGTCATCGAAAGAGGCTTGATTTTACGTCTAGAATGTGGGGATGTTTAGGGTCATTTCTTTACATCCCATGGCAGTTTTCCTACTATTAAAAATTTAAGATCAAGTCTCTATATCTCGCATTCGGGAAACTGTGTGCTGGCAACTCTAACAGAGCAGTAGGGCTCTGCTCCAAATAGGATTAATGTTTTCTAGGATACCTAGTACATCCCCTTTCTGTGCAGTCACTCCAGGATTTTATAATCACATAAAGATGCAGAAATGAAGGGACTTTATAGGATGTATAATTTAGTCTCATCATGTTTTAAAAAACTTTTTTTAATCCTCACCTGAGAATATGTTTTTATTGATTTTTAGAGAGATAGGAAGGGAGAGAGAGAGAGAAAGAGAAACACTGATGTGAGAGAGAAACATTGGTTGCCTCCCTTTCTTGGCCCAACCTGGCATCAAATCTGCAACTAGGTATGTGCTCTGACTAGGAATTGAACCCGCAATTTTAGTGTAGTGAACTATGCTACAATAAACTCAGCCACCTGGCCAGGACCTAACTATTTTTTAAATTTTTTTTTTTTTGAGAGAGAGAGATCAATTTATTATTCCACTTATTTATGCATTCATTGGTTGAATCTTTAATGTGCCCTGACCAGTGATCAAACCTGCAACCTTGGTGTATCAGGCTGATGTCCTTACCAACTGAGCTACCTGGCAGGGACTGTCCCATTATTTTTACAGATAATTTGAGACTATAGCTAAGAAGAAGTTAAGTAGCTTTCCAAAGATCTTGTGTGTAGTAAGGACAGAATTAGTGCTAGTTCAGTTCCAGTTTCTTTTTACTCTCTTTGTAATCTGTTTTCAGCCTAACTTACCATCTGTACAGATGGAAAATCTCTTGTGAATTCTATCTGGGATATTCTATCCGTTCAGATGTAGTTCAGCCCATTTGATGTTCTCGGCATTAAGGCTGCCACATAAGGGATCTTCTTACGTGCTTTGGGCAATGACAGAACCAGGAGAGCCGAGCAGTGGTTGATACAATTCTTAATACCTTTAAGATATCTCTAACCCACACCTGTTGTAGGCTTATTGTAGAATTTCTAATTTCAGGTGCCACTGTTTCTTAAGCTTTCAAAGCCTCAAAATATCTTTATTTAAAAAACAGGGACACTATTCCTCAAGGTTTAGTGAGGACTCGTGATGGAATGCATGGAAAACCAAAATAGGAGTTCAGCAAATTAGAATTCTCCAAGCTTTCTATGAAGAGATTGTAGAACTCTGAATACAGAAGCAGATATGCATAATTTTACAATTGTCTTAAATCTTAAATGGCATACTGCAGAGCATATAGAAGCTCCCCCCCCCCCCCCCCAAATAAAGACTGAGTAAGACAGGTATATGATTAAGAATGATAAAAAAATAATTCACGCCCTAGCTGGTTTGGCTCAGTGGATAGAGCATGGGCCTGCGGACTGAAAGTTCCCGGGGTTCAATTCCAGTCAAGAGCACATGCCTGGGTTGCGGGCTCGATCCTCAGTGGGAGGCATGCAGAAGGCAGCCAATCAATGATTCTCTCTCTTCATTGATGTTTCTATCTCTGTCTCCCTCTCCCTCCCTCTCTGAAATTTATAAAGATATAAAAAATAATAATTCACTAAAAATAAGACTTTGGGACCCATTTTTGTGTCCTCTTCTGGACTTTAAACCTTTTAGATAGTTTTTCATGTTTTAAAATAATGCTAGATTTCAATATTCAGTAATATGGGTAATCAGGGAACATAACAAGGACCCCAGGTCCCCAGATAGTACAAACATAAAAATAAGATATGAAATACAAACGTGAAAGTTGCATGCAGCCCAAATCTCATGCTCTAGCACATCTGGGAAACATTATTCCCTGTACTATAGAGTTTAGAAAGGAAACAGTGACAGGCCTTTAAACCAAGTGGTAAAAATTTAATATGATTCAGGGACTGTACTATTCCTGAAATCAGAAATAAAGGTAGTGGAAGAAGAAGCCACTCATTTTTCTCTATTCTCATTATCTTCGTTTCAGTGGATTAGAAATGGTAAATGTAGAAGTCAAGTTGGAGATGGTCCTCAGCTCAATCGCCTGCCAAGTTAAGTCTGATAAATGGCAAGTGTGTATAATTAATACTGTCATTTTCCCCTAGACCAAAGGGCGCCTGCAGTAACTATAGATTGTAATTGTCATCGTTGTCACATAGAATGTGCTATTATTAAGTTCAGGCTGAATTTTATTGCTGGGAATGCTCATAAATTGAGCGGTCAGTCATTTAAATTACCAAGTAGCGAGCTTTGTGGCTTGCTCTAAAACTACTTTCTAAGACAATGTATTTGACTTTGGACCTCCAGAAACTAATTACATTTTTGGAACAGACGTTAGACAGGCTGTAACCTATAAGTGAGGATATTCTGATGGGCATGCCATGTATGCTTATGATTGTTCGTAGGAATCATACATTTTTATTTCCAATATTTTTAGTTATAGGGGCAAGAAAAAAATGAGGAGTGGATGTGAAATGACATATGAGTGGGAGAGATCACTTTGAAAACACACTTATTGCTTTCTCGCAAGATGCCTGCCTTCCAGAGGTGATGTTGATAAAAAATTAATGAGTTCAGGGTGAAAATTATGATGGATTTGTTTATGTCTTAGGATGACTCTGGGAGAGAAATCTGAGGGAGTAGCAGGAGAAGAGGAACCAGCTAGCAATATGTTTAGCGAAAGTTTAATAATGACTAATAGGATGTTTAATTATTCCATTTATTCTTATTTTAGTTTCTTTGTATATTTAAAATCATGAATATTAAAACAACAAGTATTAAACATAAATTTATGTTAAATACTCTGCTAGGTGCTCTGATATGAAAAGCATTGATGAAACACATGAACTGATCTCTGGTATGTTTAATTCTATTTACATTTTTTTCCATTTGGAGCTTAAAAATAATACAATTTTAAACTAAAAAATATATAAATACAGGGGAAAAAATACCCATACTCTCTTCATATTGGTATCTCTACTATTGCTATCTTAATGTATATCTGCTATATATTAATGAATTTTTAGTTGTAATAAGTTTTATACAACTTTAAGTTCTGTACTTTGTTCTCTGCATATTTCTATGATTTTCTATAATTACATAATATTCTGTAGATGTTCACACAGCTGTCTAGTTCACTCTTATCATTCAAGTTTCAAATAAAATATCACCTTCCCAGACCATTCAATCTATATTAGCCCACTTTCTCCCCCAAATTTCAATCATATTACCCTTCACAGAATTAATATATCCATAGCAATTATTCTTATAGTAAATAATTTTGCATATTAATTTTTTCATTTAATTTCTGTCTGTCCTCTATTAAAATATGACAGCAAGGGCTTATGTGCCTTATTCACTACTGCATGCTCAGCCTATAAAACAGGGCCTGTAAATAAATATAGATTGACTAAATAAAGAAAAATGCACTGTAGTATTCTTCCTTTGTTGGACATAATTTATTTTCATTTTTGTGTTGTTATGTATGCATCTAGGGTTAGCTTCCATGAATATTAACAGATTTCAAATTTTAAAAATAAAATATTAGAAAAAACATAGAAAATAATTCCTAATGTTAGATAATAGCTCAAAGAATCTGAACTTTAAATCTTTAAACCATATATATATATGTGTATATATATGGGTATATATATATATATATATATATACATATATATTAGAAGCACAGTGCACGAAATTCATGAATAGGTAGGCAATCAGGGCTGATCTGTGGGGTGACTGGTGGGGTGATCGGGGCCCCCGCTCACACCAGCTTTGACCTGGTGCAGCCTGCTCACAGACCCCGCCCCCCGCCACCGCTGCTGGTTGCGGCCTGTGGGCTGTGGGCAGCTCCTGTGTTGAGCGTCTTCCCCCTGGTGGTCAGTGCATGTCATAGCGACTAGTCATTCCGCCATTCGTTCCACTATTCAGTCAATTTGCATATTAGGGTTTTATATAGATAGATAGATAGATAGATAGATAGATAGATTTCATCTTATTTTTTAGAAGGCTTGGACAAATTCCAGCAGCCTTTTATTTGCATCCACTTTTGTCATAGTTTCACGTCTGTGTATTACAATTTTAGAAAAGTTCCTATTAAACTAATGCTCAAAACTGTTATACCCAAACTTGTTTGTTTTACTTCTCTTTGATTTTTAACAAGTTTGTATTTTTAATTTCTTTAGTATTATTGTTAAATAGTATTTTCTCTTTTGTATATTTGTGTTCATTTCTCTATTTTGTTTGAACATTTTTCTTTTTAATATGAGCTCTCTATACTTTAACCCTTTGAGCTGACAAGTTTAGGTCTATTCAATTAAACCATTATTTAGAAAGGTGACATGCTATGAGTTTAAATGGTGCAAGAAGCAATGAGGTAGCATCCTTTAATACCCCGGACATGACATGGTGAATGAGATAACAATTATGGCCCCCACTCCTGAGCACCTGTTAATTAGGTTATGTCAGATTGTGTTGTCAAGGCTTTTAGGGCTTAGTTCTCACAACAAGTCTGCAAAGTTGGTAGTGTATCCCTATTTAAAGATGTGAAACTGAGGCTAAATGAGATCGAATAACATGCCCTCGGTAACACAGTTATTAAATATGTTGGAGCCATGATTTTACTCAAATCTGTTTTCTCCCACAGTCTGTGCACTGTCTGCTATGCTAGGATATCACCTTTGAGATGGACATGTAGATAACTAGTAGGGCAAAGTAATGCAAATGTCACTGAGGAAGATACTAGAAATGAAACTATCTGAAAACATTGATGATATTAAAATGCACATTTTTCAATTTATTTGAATTAAGCCAATGTCTTATATAATAAACAAACACATTAACCTCTTCCTTTGTTTAATATGCAAGTGCTAAATTTGTAATACCGTGTTTTAAATTGTTAACTAAAATTCAGTCATACACCGCAACACGATGGGGATACATTCTCAGAAATGCGTTGTTAGGTGATTTGATCATCCTTGGAACATCATAAGTGCACCCACACAAACCTAGATGTATTGCCTACTACTATAATTGTGCGTGCTATATACTTTTGTAAGACTGGCAGCTCAGTAAGTTTGTTTATACCAGCATCACCACAATCACAGGAGTAATCCTGCTGTAAGCCCCAACACTGGGCTTTTCTTTTTGTGATGCAAGAGCTGGCTTAAGCTCTGATTGTGGAGGCATCCCTTTCAAGGAAGGCTTTCTCAAATAAACACACTGCCAGGCACAGAACTAGATAAGGAGCCAGGTCTCCTCCCCTTAGGAAGCTCCTTTGTTTTAGGGATCTTGGTCAATTTCAATAACTGACCATTTGGGCTACTTGTTTTGTTCTCTCCCCACACTTTAAATTCTTGCTTCTATGTTTTAAATTTACCAATAAAGCCTGCAAAACCCTAGTACCCACCCTCAAACACCCTCATGCCCTGTGCTCTCCCTCTCTCTCTACCAGAAAACTCACTGCTTGCCTCCAGGGCCTGTAAGTAATAAACTTTATTTTTTCCTCCAAATTTCCTAATGATTATTGCTGAAGTGTGTCTTGCAATCATAGTAAGAACCATAAAGGTCATTCCAGTTGTAACCTTGGTTTGGAAAGTGGGAATGACTTCGGGAGCTCACAGGCCCAGTTGAGTGCCCCCAGGCCTTTCTAGTTAATAGCATTACTATCAATAGACCAAGACCTTCACAAAACAGTCATGTGTTGCTAGACTTACTACAGCTATGATGTCATTTGGAGACAGGGATTTTTAATTCCATTTAATCATATGGGACCACCATCGTAAATGTGGTCCATCCTTGAACGAAATGTCATCATGTGGTGCATGACTGTACTTTAGTCTTGCTTGTTATACAAAATATTAAAGAATGCTTTTAAAGAGCTACTAAAATATGCATTGCTTTTATTGTTTGGACATATGGAGTCTGTACAATATTTATTTTCACTAAAGTTTGCATATTTTAATAGATGATGTGAAAACTGTTTTTTCTAGGACATATTGACAATCAAGATCTTGGCTTCAGAACTCCCAATGGGATTTACTTACATTCTCACATTCTGTTCCTGGATAAATAAATTTAGAGCAAATATGATTTTCTTATATTGGCAGCCTGGAATTGTTTGAACATCTCTGGGTATTAGCATTACTGTGACAAACAAATACTAATTAAAGACTCACATGGCATAATTCCTACTTTTTAAGACATAAAATCACATCATTGCACCCAAGGTATGACATAGGGAACAGCGAAAGTAAGTTATTTAATTGATCTGAAGACACCAAAGAAAAAAATGTCTTTAACAAACTCTTCCTGTAGGTTGTTTTAGAAATCTTTTATTTATATATATATATATATATATATATCAGAGCCCCAGTGCAGTAGGTGGGGGGAGGGGGAAGGGGGAGTCCCTCAGCTTGGCCTGCACCCTTTAGCAGTCCGGGAATCCTCGGGGGATGTCCAACTGATAGCTGACCCTGCAGGAGCAGGCCTAAGCCACAGTTGGACATCCTTACTGCTGCCTGCTGTGACTGAGTGGCCCTCCTGCATTGAGCATCTGCCCCCTGGTGGTCAGTGCACATCATAGCAACCGGTCGTTCTGCCATTTGGTTGATTTGCATATTACCCTTTTATGGTTCTCTTTGCCATGGTATCTATACCATTATATTTAATATTTTTGTTTTATTTATGAAAAACAAAGCTCTATGCATAATTAAAATATTAGTATAAATTGATTATTACGTATATTTCTTTCCTAAACAGGGTCATATATAATCTCTTAGAAGAGGTCATCTTCTTATAGTAGATAAATAGTTGGTGTAAACTGTTTTGGCCTAATGACTTTTACATTTCTAAGACAAAAAAAAGAAGAATATCAATTATAAAAATACTGAGATGCCTTTTTTTAATTTTGAGATATGAAGGAGTTGAAAGCCTCCATGTGTAATAGTTTCTCAATTGATATATAAATAAAATTTTACAAAAACAACTCTTATTTCAGGCATTTATGGTTCTAGAAAAAGACTTCTGTTGTTTTTCAGAGTAGGATGGAGCATTGAACTGAAAGCCAGGGCACCTAAATTCTAATGCTGTCTTGTTTGTCCTTGGGCAAATTTTATTCCATCTCCTCTGCTGTTGAAGCACTTTGTAACAAGGAAACCAAAAACCAATAAAGTAAAGCCTATGGTATATTCAAGGAACTTGGGAGAAAATTAAAATAGAAATTAGATACCCTTTTACAGGCATGAAAATAAGCACCTTTATTATGTTGTAAGGAATTTAATGATCTAAAATTTTTATATCCCCTTTAATAACTTTGTGATAGTGGTAAGGAATATGAATTTAAGGGAAATAGACACAAGTATTAGACATGATCTGGAGGATCAGGAGACTACTTGGATGTCTTGAATCTTTATTTAAACATGCACATCAGATCCAACCATTCTGCATGACTTGATTAGGGAGACAAATCAATCAGGTTAACAGGACAGTTCAGTCAAGTAATGAATTAGTCAGTCAAATAGTTATTATTTGCCTAAATAGATTAGCTAATTTACTTAGCCAACAACTGATTTTTTTGAGCATTAATTATATGATAATCAGTGTGCTATCGACACAAAGATGAAGCAGACATGATACTTGCCTTTAAGGATTTCACAGATTTTGGTCAACGATAATCCAAAGTATTGAGTTAAATGCCATCTACATTGAACCTGCTGTAGACAGATGTTTGGTTAACTTGTTAGGGTGAGTTGAGGAACAGTGGCCATGTGTCCAGAGGATGAGACACTTCAGGTCAAAATAGAGGAATTTCAGGAAAAAACCCTCTGCAGAGGGGTTTGGGATTTGTAGAATTTATTGGCCCATTAATTGTTTGTTCTTCAATGTCAATCCAAATGGCATTTAGTCAGGACTGAGAATAATAGACTTTGTTTCTAATATATTTTTTTTACACTTAGTATTAGCACCAAATTACTGGCTTCCTTTCTGCCTAATATTATGCAGACTCTTCCTTTCCTTGCTCTTTGTTTTGTTTTGTTTTCCTTGCTCTTTGATTAGACAGGACAGAAAGTCTAGTTAACAGGGAAAGGGAGTAAGGAACCACTACTTCATGTGTTAAGATGAGGTGCTTAATGACGATATCACACGATATCTTAGAATATCAGTAATAACAAAGTTGATTACCACTACTTATATTCAAAGATAGATAAATGAAGTCCTAGCAAGAGATGGAACAGTGATTTTAATTCAGGCCTTGGGTGTAACCCACAGCATGAAAAGTTATGAAAAGGATATTTTAAATTTTTAATCTTTATTGTTGAAAGTATTACATATGTCTCCCTTTTTCCCTCCATTGGCCCCTTCTAGCACACCCCACCCCAGGCCTTCACCACACTATTGTCTGTGCTCATGCGTTTTGCATATATGCATACAAGTTCTTCCATTGATCTCTTCCCAAACACCCACCCACCCACCCTTTCCAGTCTTCCCTCTAAAAGAAGATTTTTAATGCCTTTTTTTTTTGTATTCTTGGTAGTTCCCTAGTCATATTGTGTAGAAATTTAAAGAAGGAGACATTTGTGTATTTATGATAATTGTGCACTGAGGCCTCTGTATTCAGTATGAGACCATGTTGAAATATCCTGTGCTTACTAAATCCAGCTATTGCAGAGGTATAAAACCACCCTGGCTTTTGGTCTTTGGATGGTGGCCCTGGGGATTTGCAGGGACAGCACTTTAATCAAAAGTCCAGCTAATGGACAGTAATGGTGCAGGTGAAATGAACAGCACAATACTCTCAGGAAGGCTAGGGATTCTGTCAGACTGTTCATGAGAGAGTGAAGGCTTTCTTTCCTCAAATCAAGAAAATGCTGAGATTCAACTTAAAAATTCTGTCTAGTTCTAAAGTTTATTTTTAAAATGTGTGTCATATCTGATTTGTTAAGATTTTACTGTATTTTTCTGCCACAAAATTATAATCTTTCATATGTTCTTGCATTCAAGGGTTTCAGACAAATATGCATGCAATATTAACTTAATTATTAGTTACTTAGATATTATAATATCTAGATTAATGGTAACCAGGAACCATCTGTCATGTTAATGTCCAGATCCCAGCCTGGTTTACACAGCAGAACTGAATTAATTCATATTCTTTTAATTCATTTTTGCTAGTTTCACCAGTAAGAGTTGCTAGCAGATTCCGCTTTTATTGGGTTGCCTAGAATTTAACAGAAAAATCTCTGAAAGGCTTTGGCAAATTGCGCCATTGATAAGCCTGAAGCAAGCATACTGGAGTCAGAGTGGGTTATACAGAATTAATCTCTAGTAGCACTCTTTTTTAAGGATATTTTGAATTAATAGAAGGGGAGAGCAAAATCGGGAAGAGGAAGTGAGTGATGAGGTTACAAAACTGATCATGATACAGTAATCTTGATTTTGGATTTGGATTTCATTATAACCAGGAAAAGAGGCCTATGGAAGTGGGAAGAGAACAGGGAGAATTTGAGAAGAGGGGATTAACAAATTTAAAGGTGTTCAGATAGAGTGTAAATGGCTTCAAAGGATATAACTCCAAGGTATGATAAGGGATTCAATTTTCCTTTCTTCTGAAACAAGCATTAAGATGTTGAAGCAAAAAAAAAAAAAAAAAAAAAAAAAAAAAAGATGGAAGCAGAAACCTAGGATATTATGTTGTATTCACCAAATAAATACATACTACATAGCTTTTTTATTCAAAGTTCAATTAGGCAGCTGTGATGTATGGAAGCTCTGAAATGTAGTAGTGATAGGTGGGCCCACACACTATAGGTCCCAGGCCAAATCTGGCCACTATCTGTTTTTGCACCACCTGGGGTGGCTAAGAAAGTTTTTGTATTATTTAACGGTTAATATAAAATCAGAGAAATACTTAGCGACATATGAAAATGATATGAAATCCAAATTTCACTGGCTATACAAGAATATTTTTTGGAACCTATCCACATCCCTTTTACTTTCCATTTGTTAATGGCTGCTTCCCTGCTTCAAGAGCATAATTGAGTAGTTGAAACAGACTGTGATCTGCAGAGCCGCTGTATTTACTCTTGGGCCCTTGGCAGAAAACATTCCTGAGCCCTGGTCTAAGATAAATCCCAGTTCCACTATTGCTTCATGTGGATTCAGTGATCTCACACGCTGAGATTTATTGAGGACTATTGTGTGTCTAGCATTTTTCTCAGAGCTCTACTCATCTCATTTCACCCTCAACATACTTTCACGAGATAGCTTCCATTTTTATGCATATTTAAAAGAAGAAACTGAAGCATAGTAATGTTAAAAACGTGCCCCTATATCACAGAGCTATTAAGTAATTGAATTGAGATTTGGACCCGGTGATCTGACTTCAAAGAATATGCTCTGCACCAGCGATTTCCAACTGATTTTTTAACCGATATGCTGCCAGAAGTGTTAGCCCTAGCAGGTTTGGCTCAGTGCGAGAACTTTTAAAAATGCAGTACCTTCTTATATAGTCATGGGCACTGACCTCTTTTCTCTTAGATTAATAAAAAAATGATAATAGCCAATACAACAATAGTCGTTCAGTGTGATTGTCCTGTCTTAAACCATAAATATATAGGCCATATAATATGGTTGCATCTTATTGGTCACATTGCATAAGGTTGTGTCTGATTGGTTAATTCTTGGTACTAGAAATCCTTATATAGAAATACAGGCACCTAATTTTTTAAAAAGTCACTTGGAGCAAAATGGGTAGGTAATTACTATTATTTTTTTGGTAAAGAAATCAAAATTATACCTACTTTTTTGTCAGATCAGCAAAAGATATATTTTTTGGTGTGCTGCAGAATTTTAGTAATTCATTTGTATGCCTTGAGATGAAAAATGTTGAAAATCCCTGCTCTACACTTTCCAATTCTTAATTTCTCATCTATGATAGTAATACTTTTAAAAATAGTTATTTGGATTGTGTTAAAATATGCAAGACCCTTGGCACACATACAAAAAAGATACTTTGTGTTAATTCCTCATTTTTTTCTACCCTGCATGCCATTTTCCCCCTAAGGATTTTCTAGTTTACTTGTTAACATATAAATTTAAGATCCTGGATCTAGAGATCTTGAAAGGAAGCTAAAAATATCTTTTGTGAAAGGTACCTGCAGGGTGAGACTGGAGAAAGCCTGGGCTCTAGGAGTGTGAGAATGAAAGCTGCCAGGCCTCTGAAGTTCTGGGTCTGGAGCTGACCAGTGTCACTTCCGCTTTGTCCCATTGGTCAACAAAAATCACAGGGACTGCACACATTCTAGGGTGGGGAAATAGGTTACACATACAATGTGATTCCAAGGAAGGGCAGTGATTTGAGAGGCAAACGATTCAAAGTTTTAGAGACTGCAAAGAGATCAAACAGGATGTGGGACTGAGGGAAGTCCCTGGATTTGGCACTCAATCAAATAGATTTGGTGAACTATGAGATTTTCAGGACACAGAAGGTCACCGATATGCATTTAAGGATTAAAATGCAATGAAAGGGGAATAAAACAGAGAGCAATGAGCTATAACTGCACACTGCTAAATAAATTAAAGAGAGAAAGAGAGGAAATTGGGAGATACAAGTAGATAGGATTCTTTGAATGGTGTGGAGGAAATAGAAATGGGAAAGGGAGTAATTCTAGATATGTCCATCTAGGGGCACATGTAAACCTGCTGCTAGACCCAGCACCTGCATTCGTCTGTGCTGTCATCTTGTTAGGCCTCTCTCCTGTGATGATGTGACTATAATGTGAGAGAAAGTCTAGCCCTGTTCTGAAAGATATAGAGGGACAATACCTCACTGAAGATTTCTTCCACTAAATAGTGGATAACTTGGAGAGAGAGCTTGTGTTTCTTTGGTATCTTCTGATTGGGTTGTTTTCAGATAAGGAACTCACCTCACCGAATTTGCTAGAAGAGTCTAGACAGGGATGAGTAAATTAGTGCTCATGTCCCCAATATGGCATGTTGCCTGTTTTCGTAAATAATATTTTATTGGAACATAGCCACACTCATTTGTTTATGTATTGTCTGTGGGTTTCCTGCAGAGTTGAATTGTTAAGTCAGAGACCATACGCCCTACAATCTGATCCCTTTCAGAAGAAGTTTGCTAACCCTTGATCTATAATATTGAGAACTTTCTCTAAGGTATTGTCATTTACCAGGCAGCTTACAGGGAAAGCTTAGGAGAAAGCCTTGATATTTGCCAGGCCACTGCTGAGGGCCATGAAGACCTTGCAAGAAAATGGGCATTATTACTGAGAAAAGTCAGGGTAAGTAATAGTCTCCAGAAGGGTTTCCAATTCAGCAAATAAAATATACATGACACTCAGTTACATTTGATTATCAAGTAAAAACCAAATAATTTTTAGTGTAAGTATGTTCCATGCAATATTTGGGACATACTTATACTAAAATATATGAACCTGCCTGACACTAAATGTTAACTGGGTGTCCTGTATTTTCCCAGGCCACCCTAGGGCCAAGGATGCAGAGTAGTGCTTGAAAGTAGACTGTGACCACAGATTGCCGATGTTCAAATATTGTCTTCACCTCTCCCTGGCTGAGTGACTTTTGGTGTCATATCTAGCCCTCTATGCTTCAGTTTCCTCATCTGTCTTATGAGAATGATAATAGTTTTTACCTCAAAGACTTAAGTGAGGATTAAGTGACTTCACATATACAAAGCATTTAGATTGGTGCCTGTAATAAAATAAATCTTCTGTATGTGTTTACTCTTATTAATCATGAAGCAACATAATCGGAATGAGAGCTTTGAATCTTGCTGGATAAGAATGCTTTGAAGGAATGTGTAAACAGAGGTGGTGCTCAGAAAGGCAGATACAAAGTCAGAAACAGATGGACTTGGCTGATATCTGTTTAGAAGCAACTGGCATGAACATCAGTCTCTCCTTGGAGAAAGTGTTTGTTTTTAAATGCAGTTTATCTAAGACGCACAGTCCCTTATTTTTAAAGTGTCCTGGGATCCCAAGTAACATTTCAAATCACTAAGCAGAAGTTACATCATTGTTGGATAACAAAACATTGGGTAAAACACTTTTTTTTCGTCAAGTAGATTTTAGGCAGCATTAATTTCTCTTATTAGAATGGTCTTATCTATTTACCAACATGGACCCTGTGCCAAAAGAAACTATTAAATTCTTGAAAATTGAATGTGCTCTAGAAAAGCAAAAAACAACTGGTTATATTCCTGGTTCAAATAATATCTACTATCTAATGAAAGAGCATTTATAATTGCAAAAATTACCTTCTATTTTATACTTATGACTGATTTTTCATAATGCTGGGGCATGATGTGATAACTCAGAAAGTAACAACTATGTGGAAACTGAGGCTAACAGTACACTTGTCCCAAATAAAGAAATTTACTTTGGAACTTGGTGAGATTCTCATCTATGGCCGTTTAAAATAGGTTATACAACTTTGGGCTTGCCTTTTCAGAAAGCAAAAAAAAGTTCCAGAACAAATTATTTAAGATAGGTCTTCTCTGATTACAACTTACATTCTCTTGTAAGCCAAGGATTTTATTTAAAAAATAATTTTCAAAAATTACTTGTTTCCTTATTTACTAATTTTTTACCTTTAACCTCCATTCATCTTTCTAATAATATGCTATTTACACAAATAGAGCTCATTGTACAACGTTACATGTACCTGTGCTATTTCCATGTTTTTTAGTGTTAAATAGTAATAGGTAGTAACCATGAATAGAGGCACCAACTTTTTTTGGCATGGATTCCTTGTGCTTATGCCAGTATAAATAGCTTTTATTTGTGCCCTGACAATCACAAATGAATTTATGAAAATATTGGATGGCTGATCTTTAGACAACCTGAATGAATGGTTCAAGAATAATGCAGCACACTCTTAATTAAAACATATTTCAGAAATCATGGTGATGAGTAAAAATATTTTACATTTATTTTCAGAACTCATTAAGGATTTTAAGTAATCAGTATTTTAGATTTATTTTTATTGAGTCAGTGCCAACAAATATCTATCTACCTACTTACATACCTATTTTCTATCTATCTTAGGAGGAGAAATGTTATGGGAGGAATAGTTAAAGTTAATGAATAAATATGAAAAGTATTGTAAGGAATGCAAAATCATGCAAAGATGTAATACATCTCTAAGCCAACATAATTTGGTTTGATATCCGATCCTTTTATTTTTACAGTTTTAAAATGCATCTTTCAGCCAAAGCCATTCTTTACTCCTCTCCTTGGGGAAATATGCAAAGACATGCAGTTCCACACAGGTCTGCCCCACGGGAAGGTTTTTATTTCAATGCTATCAACTTCTATTCTCTCTAATCACGTTTCTTTTATTTTCAGTTTCCTTTGTTTCCAGTAATTCACTTGAGTGATCTGAGCACTGCTAAGCACAACTGTGAGAAATCTCT
The DNA here is from genome assembly GCF_028538775.1 of Myotis yumanensis. Lineage (NCBI taxonomy): Eukaryota > Metazoa > Chordata > Mammalia > Chiroptera > Vespertilionidae > Myotis > Myotis yumanensis. The sequence continues at coordinate 45,008,155 of NW_027223760.1, read as the reverse complement.
CTGCCTGCCGACTTGACTTTGTTGAGTTTGGCTTTTTTTTTTTTTTTTCAAAAGGTTATATCTGAGTCTATAGATAATTAATTAATAAGTAGACTGAAATTAAATTATCATTATCTCACACAATCACACTGATAAGATAATACCATTTTATTTTTTGCTGTACAGAAATGCCCTTAAATCATATCTGGTCATCTTACTTCCCTGTACTGTGAATGATAATGATTTACTGGTTTGTGATGTGGAGAAGCAGAGGAGGCACTGGGACAAGCTCTCATCTCTCCTGACTCGTAGCCTGACCTCTTGGTCAGCTATCCTGTGATGATCTCATTTTAATTTGTCGTGGCTATTCTACTGTATAAGGATGTGAATTCAATACGATGTGTGAATAAGTTCACAGGAAAAACACCCACCAAATTGTAAGGTTAACTTGGTTATATTAATCCTCAAGTATATTGAAGACTTTTATCAGATTATTGTCATTATCATGCTCATTAACATGATCATCATCATTGATCATATTGTATTACTTTTAAAGCTCTAACTATATGATATCACAGCTATAGATTTTTCTAATTCAGTCATCCTAAATAAGTCAAATCTATTTTTTTTTTTTAATTAACAGAGGTGACCAGATCAGTCTAATTATTCATACATAGACTAACCGATGCCTTGCTGTTTTCATGGATTAGAATATGGCTCAATTGCTTTCAGCTGACCAACTTCCAAATAATTGTGAAGCCTAGTCTCCTAGCATCCTTTTTTCCTTTAACATCAACTATGTGTGTAAACTGTCTTAGAATATATAATAGGCCTTTGGACTCTATTGCTATGACTGCTAATAATCACAGCAACTTTCTTTTTATCCAAAATTTAGTTTAGAGCGCACATTGTAACATGCCTTAATTTTCTTCAGTCTTTCCAGAAACTCTAACTCTGTATTCTTAGTATTATCCCATTTTACCAATGTTCTTTTTCCTCTTTCAAACTGGTACATTGAATAACTGCTTTACACAGTTACAACATTATTAATATTGGTGTCAAAATGGAAAGCACTAATATCATTACTATGTAATAATAGCTGTTTTTTTCAATTTTTTTAAGAACTAGAATGTACCATGGTCCAGGCCAACCTTTTCTTGAAATAATATACAAATTCATTTGTGCAACTCGTACTCTTAGAAACATCTTCTATACAAGGGCCTATATCATGGAGCCCAGGGAGGTAAACATAGTGTTTCACAGAGTCAACACTGTACCGACTCAGGCACACAACTGGCACTTTAGAAACAACTTTTACACAATCGTCCTTAGAGAGTATTTAACATGACAGGCTAACCTTAAAAATATATTATGTGTAATTACTTCAACAACTTTGCATGGTCAATACAGTTATTGTCATTGTATCAATAAGGAAATTGAGACTCAGGGAGGTGAAATAGCTCACATAAAACAGATCCTACTTCCACTTCTGGAAATATACACTGTTTTTCCTACCACAAAATATAACTAAAATCTCTGGACATTATACAGCACATAACGTAAGATGACTCTGTCAACATTGGAACCCAAGAACCAACATGCTGGTGAGTTTCCTGGGTTTTCTGTCGGCTCATGTATCTCAAACATAGTGTTGCTATGTGGGCAACTGGGAAATGCTACCAGGCTCAATTAAATAGTCCAAACTAAAGCTTGCACTTTTAAGTCAGAGGACAAAAAAGGGGCAGTCTGCAAGACAGAAAAATTTTAGACAATAGCCACTTCACTATATCCAAACATCATAGGGAAAAGTAAAACAGTGGCCCCATCTCCACCGCTGCCAGCAAAAGCCACGTCAGGAGTCTAGGCTTCACCCCTTGCCCAGCTATAATAAGGTGCTGCCACCTCTCAACCTGGGCGGCGTTAGAGCATGCTGAGTAGGAAAATAGACTTTTATGCCCATCTGGTAAGAATGAGGCAACCTTTTCTCTCACCGCTGAGATGGGATAGTGGCTGAGTGGAGGGTCAGGACTCTTAACCACCATACAGCAATAACAAGGCTGTTCTCTGCACCTGTGGTGTCAGGAAAGGTCAGGTGGGGAGCAATAATTAGGCACTTGTACCTGTTCCAACCAGGGAGGTGAGTGAACACCTTGTGGGGAGATGGAACTTCCATATCCACCCAGCAGTAATGTGGAATCCCCTCTTGAGTGTCAACAGAGGCTAAATGGAGAGCTGGGTGGTGATGAGGTGGTACCCCAACTATCTTACCATGATTTTTACCAGGTTGCAACTTCAACTCTTTTTGGCTTTTAAATTTATGAGTTTCAGCCCTAACTGGTTTAGCTCAGTGGATAGAGCATCAGCCTATGGACTGAAAGGTCCCAGGTTCGATTCCAGTCAAGGGCATGTACCTTGGTTGTGGGCATATCCCGAGTAGGAGGTGTGCAGGAGGCAGCTGATCGATGTTTCTCTCCAATTGATGTTTCCGACTCTCTATCCCTCTCCCTTCCTCTCTGTAAAAAATCATTAAAATTTATTTTTAAAAAATTTATGAGTTTCAGTATGATATGTACCATATACCTTAAGTGATGCTCTCTAAATCAGGGTATGTTCACCCTGGAGTAGGTAAAAAATGATTCATTAAGATGTAGAATTAAAATGTTAGTACTTCTATTAATATTTGGTCCTTTCATATTGTCAACTGTCTTTGTATATTCAAATTTAATGACACATATAACACGTACATTATTAGAATATAAAAAACACATTTTTGGGGATGTATGCTCAGTTTTTTACTGACTGGATACATAATGTTAATGTTTGGAGACAATTGTTTGAAATGATTACTATCTAAAACCATGTCTCACCTGAGGATTGAGCCATGTAAAGGTGGGTTGGTGTCTTGGGATTGGAACTCAGAAGAGTGAGATGGGTATGGCCAAAAGAAAGATTTGGAATGTTGAGGAGACAAATATGGCTTTGCCTATGATTGGTCTGTTTGGTCTCAGTGATATAGGTAGGTAATCACTTACTGATGGCATAGTTCCAACAATGACTTTAAAATGTAATAATTTTAACAATGTCTTATGAATGTATTTCCTTAGGAAAACTGTGTAAAAATTTTTTATGAGGAAAGAATTCCTATTTATGAAAGACTGAACTTTGGCCTACTTTGTGGTAGGCTGTAAAGCACACAAATTTAGGAGTTGCTATTTCTCACTTGTGTATCCTGAAAATGATTTTGTCACAATGCTCACCTACTGCATACTCTTGATCTATTATGAAAGGAGATTTTTAAAGCAAGAATTTCATTGAAATTGAAATGTAAGTTATGAGTGGTGAAATTGTGAATTTAATTTTGTGAAAATGATCTTAGTCAAACTTTGCGTAACCCTAATCACAATTGATGTGCCTTAAAGTGGCCCCCAATGTGCTGCTGGCAGTGTCTGGGCAGGGGGTCTATCATAGAACCTGCCACAACTGATTGATCAAATCTATTAAAAAGATTTCAAGGAAAAAATGATAATTTTAAGCACTCAGGTAAAGGGAGAAGAGCATTGCAGACATTGCCTATTCCAGGTGAAGTCAGGTGGGCTAAGGTGATATGGAGCAGGCCATGGATGGGGTTGGTTATAGCCTTCAACCCCAACGTTCAATACTGTATGATGTAGGCTGTAACAGTGCTTCTAAAACTCTGACAGTTGGATTAATTCAATCAATATAGAATGTCTCTAAGCCCCCAGAGACTCATACTTGAATGACATTTAATCAGTGATATTAACACATCGAAAGCAGAATGATTTTGATGGAGAAAAGAGGTGAAAGCCAGGAAAACTGAGATTCAGAAAGTGAAGATCTGCCTGATTTGTTGAGTGAGTACTTACTGCTCTACGAAGGAAGGCTCTACAATTGGGAGATAAAAAGCAAACTTGTTAACTTAGCTTCACTAGAAATTAAATGTCATACCACCACCACCACCATCACCACTTCACTGCCCTGGAGCTTCCATTTCACATTTACCAAGCAAGCATGTGTTGAAAAAAAATGTGGGTTCCCAATAATCTTGCTAATAAAAGATCAATGTAATTGATTACTATGTGCCAGACACTGTTCTGGGTGCTTTATATGTATTAGCTCATTTATTATTGTAAAGCCACTCTGAAGTGGAAGCCATTATTGGCCCCATTGTACAAATGAAGGCATTTGATGCCACAGAGACTAAGAAACTTGCTCGAGAACAAATGGTTAGTAAGTGGCAGAGCTGGGATTCACACTGAAGCAGTTATAGCTCTAAGTCTGAGTTCTTAAGTGTTCTGAAACACCGCCTTGTTGAATCTGGGACAAGGGAAGACTTAGAATGGAGTATAGGTACTTAATCACTCAAATAATGTGACTGCTGTCTTAAATGAAAGAATGGTCGTTGAGGTATTGTGGTTGGAAGTACATAGATCTGTCTTGTGCAAAGTCAGTTACTAGGACTGCATCACAGAGAGACTGTTCTCTCTAGGTTACTGAGATCATCTGTGCTTTGGACTAGAAAGCCTGAAAGCTGACTTTCTAACTGTAGGTATTTACTTTTTACAATAAGGGGGTTACCTTTACAAGCCCCTCCCATATAATATCACCATCAGGATAATTTCATCAGCAATTCAGCCTTGACTTGGGGAACTTCATTCAAAATGACGGTGCAAGTATTTTCTATAAATGTGATTTCTATAGGAGACGATTTGAAATGTTTCAGGGACTTGAATATGAAGTCTATGTGAACTCTTTGGTCTTCTCATTCGTGCTGACTTCTTCCCAAATCTTGTGGTCTATGAGAACTCAGGGTTACCTCTAAAACAACCATGTAATTAATAGCATAAGATGGTAAAGAATAATTTCATGTTTTTTGTTTTGTTTTGTTCGTCTGGAGAACTAAAACATATTTTGAAAGTGAAGTCGATTATTTGGTAAACGCCCAGTTGTGTGGGGCCAGCACTTCTCCCTGGGAACTTACTTCTGAGAGTTGGCTTCTGTCAGTTCCTACAGGCAGGGACAGCTGGTAAGCTATTTTCTTCTTGGCATTTAAAAAACAGCTCTCAAGTTGTTGTAGTAGTAGTTTTAAAAAGTAGCATATTTTTTTCTTTACTCTCTCGTCTGTCCAAAACCTGTCTCAGGTGATCCTAGCACCGTGGGCCACGATGATGTTTTCTTCAGCTTCCTTCTGGCTGGGATAATCATCTGGAGGCCTTGGGGTCATCCATCGGCCTATCCATTAAAACAACTAAATCCAACTAATTAGGGCTGAAAGTTCACCAGTTCCCCTCCCTCTCTATCTAGTGCTTCAATTGTCTCCCATTTTACAATTACCTAGAAAGTTTTCACATTGGACAGAGCTTGGTCCAGCCAGCTTCCTTGATACTTTCTCTTGTCTACTTATGTTTAATCTTTTCTTTGCTGACTGCTCTGGTCATTGACCTTTGCCTTCCTATATTGCCTTTTTTATTCCATCAAACCAAGTAAGCTGCTCTCCTATTTCTAATTGCTTTCAGGGCACCGAAGTGATTGATTTTCTTCCTCTTGTGTTATCAAAGAATTAATTTTCCACTGCCTTCCTGAACCTAACTCAGTAAACACAGCAGAACTTTTGAAGGAAGGAAGATAGAAGATTGGGAAGGAGGGAGACATCAATCAATTGATAGCTTATCAAAAATAAGCTGCTTTTCAAATGTTTCTTCCTACCTTTTCTCTACAGAATATAGTGAAAGGCCATTTACTAATGCTTACCAAGGAGAATATAAAAATTAAGTGAATAATAATTTAATTAATTTTTAATAATTATGGATAATTATTAAGATTTAATAAGTTGATTACAGGTAATGTCTGTGAAAGTACTGACCATATCTGCATCAACATTATGAGGAAATAAAATGTAATCAAACATTTATAGGGATTTAAATACACAGTAGGGACTTAAATTAGTGGTAGCATCTTAGTTAAAATAAATGCTAAGCCTCGATGTCAGAGGGTTATCCTGACCTTAATTTATGAATTTGCCACGTTGTTCCTTTTGTTGGGTCATGATTTTATATTAATATGCAGAAATAAAGGTAGAATAATGTAGTCATACAATAGCACCTTCTCCAGAAGCTTGAGGCAATTTTAGGATATTATAAACTTTACCCTCATAGCTTTTATATACAGATGGGTAGAATTAATTTTATTATTCTAGAAATGAGGTTGTAAGGTAGAAATAGTCTTTGGGTTCACAAAGATTGAATACCACTTAGAAATTGCTCTTCTTTAGAATATATTTCTCATCATTAAAAGTTTCCATGATTTGAAAGCCCAAATATGGCAAAATCAGAGAAAAATATATTAAATTGTGGACAGATCACGAGAATTCTCATATTTTCTGTTCTAAGGCTTGTGGCCAATCACCATAATTCTTTAGACAGATAATTAGTTTGTAAGAGCATGTAATAAATAACTTCAAAATGCAACAGGTATTTAATTTTAAAGCGTGCCTTTAACATTTATGTAAACTTTTTTTGTACTTGTTTAATAGAAATTTATCTGGCTACTGGATAAATCTAGCAATAAAACTACCGGTCTGCAATGTATTAAGATATATATGATGGCAAATGCATAGGAGACAAGTTTATAGGCGTGAATTAAAGGTAAGGTTGCTGAAGGATTGCCATTGACTGTATTCAAACTATGGCTCTGTCATTGATTGAAACATAAATAAAATAAAAGCTTGCTTCCTTATCTTCCTATTGACTTTTTAGGGATTTCTAAAGTGATGTTGAACACAGATCTACCTTCTCAGAACAGCAGTCTTATGCAAAAAATGACTTTTCTCATTCTTTCCCTTATAGAGCAAAAATCCTTATTTATTCCAATTCAGCTGCTAAATGCCAATGATCCAATTGGAAATTTTCAGATAAATTTTTTATGTGGACTCTATTTCATAGAAATTTGTCATTTTATACAAAATGAATTATTATTTTTTAATTGATTTCAGAAAGGAATGGAGAGGGAGAGATAGAAATATCAATAAGAGAGAATCATTGATTGGCTGCCTCCTGCACGCCCCCTACTGGGGATCCAGCCTGCAATGCAGGCATGTGTCCTTGACAGGAATTGGACCTGTCTGGGACCCTTCAGTATGCAGGCCGATGCTCTATCCACTGAGCCAAACCGGCTAGAGCCAAAACAAATTCTTAATACAAATGATTCACAACCTAATGCTGAAATAGCAGAGATCAGTAGTGGATTGATAAGGGGGAAAATTAGGGATGTAAGAGATTTAGGGGATGTTAAATCAAATCATGGTCCCTAAATTTTGACCAAATGAAGTTTTGTTTACTGGTTCTAGAAAGTGATGGTCTGCTGAATCACATTCAGAGTTGTGGTAAATTATTACATTAATAATTTCAAATGAATCATGCTTCCTGTTATCCATGTTCATGTATAGTCCTCTCCATGATCACTATAGGCTTGGTCATGTGACTTGATTTGACCAATGGGCTATCAGCAATATGAACACAGGTAGAAGCTTGTGCTTGTGTGTTGTTTTCCTCTTGAGCCTCATGATGCCCAAGATGGTCTGTTTTATAAGTCCAGTAGAGGAAAACCAAGGTCCTCTGATCTACAGCCACCTGCCAGCCATTAGTGTGGCCATCTGGTGTCAGCCAGCCTCCAGCTGACCTGCTAACCAACTGCATCTGCATGAGTCGGTCAAGTCAACATAAGCTGAAGCTAAGACACCTGTCCCCCATTGAGCTCTGCCTAAATTACCAACTCAAACAAGTATATGCAGATAAAGGGTTCTTGTTTTAATCTACTAATTTTTGTAGTCATTCGTTTTCTCAACTCTAGAAAACAAAGCAGTGTCTGCTAGAAAGTGCATCTGTAATTACCCAAACTGGGTAAATTTTTGTCATTATTCACAGAATGACGTTGGGTAAATTGTAATTTCTGAGACTCTTTTGGCTAATTAGTAACACTAGAGACCTGGTGCATGAAATTCATGCACAGGTAGAGGCCCTAGGCATGGCCAGCAATCAGGGCTAATCTGTGGGGGAACTGGCGGGCGATTGCAGGGCCCCTGCTGGCACCTGCCTTGGCCGGTCTGGCGCCGCCCACTCGCCAGCCCCACCGCCCGCCACTGGTCACCTTCCTCTGTATGTGTGTGGGGGGGTTGGGGGCACTGGCACCCACCTCGGATGGCCTGGGGCCTGCGGGCAGCTTCTGCGTTGAGCATCTGCCCCCTGGTGGTCAGTGTGGATCATAGCAACTGGTCGTTCTGCTGTTCGGTCGATTTGCATATTAGGCTTTTATTATATAGGATAGAAATAATGTTAATATCTATATCTATATCTATATCTATATTTTAAAAATTAGGTCATTGCCCTGGTCTGTGTGACTCAGTTGGTTGATTGTTATCCTGTGCACCAAAATGTCACCGGTTTCATTCCCAGCTGGGGCACATACCAGGCTGCAGGTTCTGTTCTCGGTTGGGGTGTGTGTGTGGGAGGCAACCAATCATTGTTTCTCTCTCTCTCTTTCTCTCCCTTCCTCTTTCTTTTAAATTAATAAAATATATTTTTAAAATGTTTAATAAAAAGAGAGTGTCAGCATCCTTGCTGCAGAAAAAAAACATTAGAGAGGTCATTTAGTTTATTTGTCCCCTTTTCAGCTGCAGAAACAGATTTGTGGGATTAAATGACTTGCTCAAAATTACAAAAATACTAGTTTGCAGAAATTGAATTAGCTTTCCTTTATATCAGTAATAAAGAGTTTTAAATGCAATTGGATGGGATAAAAGGAGGGTAGTTCACATTTCAAAAAATTTTTTTTATTTAAAAACCCAAACCAAAACCAAAAAGGAAAAAACAAATAAACAAAAACCATAAACTACCCAGGATTGAACTTGATAACAAAGGAACAAGACTAATAATAGAATTTATTAGAGAATATAAAGAAGATTGGAATAAAGGAAGAGACTTGAAAAGACATGACATCATTAAGGTGCCAGTTATGCCCAAATTCATATATTTAATTTCAATTTCAGTTGACACTCTAAAAGCTGATGCTGCAGCTCATCTGGAAGAAGAATGTATTAAAATGGCCAAGAACAGTGGTTAGAAAATAAAAGCAGGACTTTGTGGAAAAGATAAAACATTGGGGAAATAGACCGTGCAGCTATTGTAATTGATCTAGTGTGGCTCTGACATCCTCACTCTTAGATAACATTCTTGTTCTTATTTCATTGAAAAAAACCCAAGCAATTAGAAGAGAATTTTCACATGCTCTTAACACGACATAAGTCACCCTGTGTATATATGTATCCAGATTCTTGGTCTCCTCTCCGATCACTATTGATAAACAGTTCATGTTCTTATCCAATACCAACCCCCTTTTAAAATAGTGGATCCTATCTCCTTTTGCCTGTTCAAAGACTGCTTTAATGATGATCTCTTCTCTCTTTTGCAGCATCAATTTTTCCTGCTCCACTGAATTATCTACCAGTATACAATTACGCTATTATTTTTCTTGGTTTAAAAAGAGGGAACAAATGTCTCCCTTGACCACTTACTCTCCTCCAGTCTGTATTCTCTTTGTCAGCAAAACACCTTAAAGAAATTTCTGTAATCACTCACTTCACTTCTCATTATCTCTAGAAATCTGCAGTCTTTGGTACCTACTACTCTATCAAACTAGCTCGTGTCAAACACATGAAGGACTTTTCTGGGAAAGATAGTGCTCAATTCTAGGCTTTCAATCTTTAACACAGCTAATCACTCTTGTTATTCTAGGAACAGAGTCTTTATCTGGATTTTTAAAAAACCATGTTCTCTTCATAACCTCATGAAGTGTCATGCCTTTGAACAATTTCCATACATTTATGAATCTCAAAGCATATCTCCAGCCCAGACATCTCACCCAAACTTCAAACTCATACACCCCTACACCTACTTAATATCCTCAATTGGATGTCTAACAGACCTCTTTTTTAAAAAAATGTTATGCTCTCAGTTCAGTTCTAAGTATTTTCCATTTTATTTTCTATTTGTCTTGTGTTTTACACCTTTTCATTTCCTAAATCCTCACCCGAGGATATTTTTCCATTGATTTTTAGAGAGTGGAAGACAGAGGGAAGGACAGAGAGGAATGCCGATGTGAGAGAAACACATTGATTGGTTGCCTCCTGCACAGGCTCCGACCAGAGCCTGGGTCAGGGAGGAGCCTGCCACTGTGGCATATGACCTTGTCCAGGATAGAACCTGGGACCCTTTGGTCTGGAGGCTGATGCTCTATCCATTGAGCCAAACTGGCTAGGGCCTAACAGATATCTTAGACTTAACAAGCTCAAACCTAAGCTCTTGAATATTGACCCCCAAAACAAATTCTTCTCACAGCCCTGTCCATCTAAACAGATGGCAACTGTACTCTTCTAGTTATTTAGATCCAACATTATGATGTTATTGTCTGTCCTTTTATTCCTCATATCAGCAACTCCTGTACGCTCTAATTTACAAATATTTATAAAAACTCCTCCATCACTATCATTCTCATTCAAATCATCATTTCAGTACTGGATTATTGCAATAACCTCTTAACTTGTCTTCCTTTTTAAGCCAGATGAACTAAACCTCAACTAAGTCAAAACAGCCACACTAAAAAGATAATCTAATCAATATGGCTAATATAATTTTCCTTGAGGTAGTAGCAGATGTGGGTTCAAATTCAGATTCCACCATTACTATAGGTAATCATGAAAATTTTTAGCCATTGCCCCTTTTATGAAATATCTATGTCATTTACTTTCTCTACCCCACAGAAATTTTCAGAGATTAAACCAATATAAAACACATCTGCATATGTGAAATTTGTAAAGCACTACCCAAATATAAAGTGATAATAATAAATTGATAGTATAATTACTATGACAACTGGATAAATGGATGTACACTGTGTAATATTCCTTCTTCAAGTGTCATAAAATATTAACAGTGATTTCAGATTAATAGAAACCATAATATAATAACCTCTTCATAGAATCTGCTGCATAAAGTGAATGGGGGGTTGGGGAGAAGAGTGTAGCACAGCCACTTCAGATGGGTTTGTAAAGATTTATTGGGCCCAGGGAGCAATCTGCAGTTTAGTAAATTGGCACTTGAGGGGTGTCACAAATAATAATGTACTACGTCTTGCACTACAATGCACAGGTGTCCAAAGACTATTACAATCTAAGCATTCCTCTAAAATTATATGAGGGTAATAGCGTTTCTACTATGAGAAGGGTACTCAGAAAAGAGGTTTTTAAAAAATCTATTTAGTACAATCACTGCTACCTTTAGTCCAATAAAACCCCAGCAACTTGAGAAATTAAATTCTCTCCTTCCAATTCAGGCACCACTTCTTTGAGTAATAACTGCAGGATAAAATAATTGTATGTCAGAAGGGTGTCTGAAATTTTAGGCTTATTAAGTTCAATCCATTTTTAAGGGATTGTTGAAACCTGATGGAGAATCTAGAAGACACCAGGCTACTTTTAAAATTAGATAAAGGAGTTCTTTTCCAGAACAATTTTGGTAAGGAATATATTTTATGAATATTTAGTTTGAAATATCCATCAGGTCTATAGCAAAGGCATGGGATATTCAATGCATCTCTTATAGACTATGTTTGCATTAGTTCTAGAGTGAAATTTATCTCTATTATGTTTAAATGATTAATTATTTAGTTGAAGTCACACAAGCACAGATTCACTTCTGAATACAAAGGAAATAATAAAGCCATAATCCTTTTTCTGTGCCACACTCTATTATATCGGCAATATACCTTCTACCTTATGAAAAAGATATTGCAGAAGTTTAAATGTTATTCAGATATTGGCATAGATACTTTCTTTTAAGAGTAGAAGTTAAGGGAGCCAAAGTATAGTATATCAAAGATGATAAAAGGACATATAATTTTTATAAACCATTTTTATACCAGTTTCCATATCTGCCAGGAATTATGGTAGGTGTTGGAGCCACAAGGGTGAGCAGAAAAGATATGGCCCCTGATCTGTTGTTTTGTATACTGTTCAGATATATGTCCTCTTGTGGAGATCTCCAGACTCTGTTTCCTTCTCTATTTTTTTTTTTTAGACCTTCTCTTTCCTTTACACATACTTTTGAGGTCATGCTTTATTTGAACTCTGTTTGAAGCTGAGTCTCTTTCATGTGAGGATTTAGTCCAGAGGGGATGTTCAGGCTGTCAGTTTTGAAAGCTCAAGGCATCCGGATGGCTCAGTAGACCCCTGTATTACTCCTTCACTGAGTTTCAGCTGAAGTTCTCACACCAACTCGTCCTTTCCTCCGAGTCCTATTGGCTGTTTGAGGTCCTCTTGCTTCCTGCTGCACAGCTGTTGATAGAACGCAGATCTGTGAGTTGTCATGGTTTGTCCAGACCTGCTCATATCTGCGCTGTGGGGTGACGTGTGCTTTCACTTAGGTTTCTTGTTGATATTGTGGGTGGGTTTTGAGTTTCCTATTCTAGTTGTCCTTTTTCTTTTTATGGGGGATGCAGAGAGATTAAAAAACCCTGCCCCAATTGCCATCTTCCCAGAATTCAAAACATATTTTTGAACTTATCTGGACAAGTAGAGAATCTCTGGGGATGGCATAAAGCTAAGATTTATACACATGCCAGAAGTTATAACTAACAGCACAGCTGGTCTGCACACAGGAGTGGAAACTGCGAATCAGGCAGTTGTTTATCAGTATCAGAATGTTTTTATCCTTGGAAAGCTTTCTTTCAGCTGTTAAATCTATACTCACTAGCATTCAATGAATATGTATATGTGCATATAGACTGCAGACAACAAACACACATACAATATTTTGGAACTGAGAACCAAAAAAGATACTGCATCACCACCTGTGACTAATTAAATATTTGTGGTAATTTAATGTAATTGAAATTTAAACAACCATTTGGTACTGGGTAATATAACAGTTTTCCTACATTGGCTATATGCTTCAATATGCTCTCTGGTTGATTGTTTTAATTTGAATTTGACATTAACAGTTTCTACTATTGTTCTATTTTGTTGAAGTTTACATGCAATATGCCTTCTGCTTATATCTCTTTCCTCCACTCTTTGTCCAGTTAATTGCTCTCATTCTCAGATCTTAGTCTGAATGTCACTTTCTCAAAAGGCCTTTTCTGAACTCAACACATCCCAACCCTAGTTAAAATCAGGTTCTCCTTTTATTCCATGTAATAATAATTAGTTATTTTGTGGTTCCCAGGAAGTAAAGTGCTTGGATAGACAAATGAACAGCACAGTACCGTCTCCTTATGATTTTCATGCTATTTTTCTATCTGTGTGATTTTGAAAAGTAAGGTAGAGTCAAAACCATTTCTAAAGATGGTGGAATTATGCAACGTAGAGCTTCACCCACTTCTTCAGTGTCTGAAGCTCTGTGCTACAAGACTTAATGGGTGAGTTAGTTATTCAACTAGGAATCATGCCCTATATCTTTTCTGTGGCAGGCCCAGCCAGAGCAGTGTCATGTAACTTTTGGTGCAATTATTATTATCATTATTTTGTCTGCACAATTTCTCTACTGTTTGCTATACTCGAAGCCACTCCCCCCAAATATAAGGTGTTGCCGCCCCCCCAAAAATGTATACACACACTTTGGATAATTAAAGGCAGTATTTACTAAAGTCCATTTCATTTTCAAAATTGAGTAGTTTTCGAGTGAATTTTTGCTAGTTGTAATCTGCATAGACCTAATCAAAATACAAATTATTAGTTTTTGAATGAGCACAAGGCACATTTAAGAGTTATAAGCTCATATAGCTTTTAGTCAAGGAAATAAGCAGTCACTATGATGAAGTAGCACTTGATTATGTTATATAGGGCATACATAACTATTCAGAATTTGCTCCTCACTTGGCAATTAATAACAGAAATGAACTTAAGATTTACTTAAGCCATTTTACGATGTCTTCAGCGTCATCCAGATGTGTTATATTTCTTAAATAGAGCTTAGATAATTTCCTCAATAATAGCCGAAGAGCTCATGTGAAGCAGCAGAATTAATAAAACCTAGACTATCTGGGGGTCCATCTGTGAATAATTAATGCAGCTTTTTAACTTCCACCTTGCCTATGATGGCACCACTAAGAGATGGGGATATGAAGAGACCTTAGGGTCTAAATATCAAATAGTAATATCTGCCTCTGGCATAGCAACCTGCTGAGGGAGGAGATAAACCTCACTCTATGCAGCTTCAAGGAGCTCTTTTGCTCTTGCTGTTTTCACAGAAGCTCACTGGATGCTTTCTGAAGCCAAAGCCACTGATGGAATGTTTCAGCCTGACTGTTATTGATTCTGTGATCCAATACTTCCAAAGGTTGATTTTCCCACAACAAGCCTGGACATGCTGGATCTGAGTCTAAGACAGGAACATCTGTTAAACAAATTTTAGTTTATGAAACTAAGGAATTAACTCTTTAATGGCCAACACTGGATGGAATCAGAAAGAGAGATAAATGCAAATATTAAAGCCTTGGCAGATAGTAGCCACGTAGGTTAAGTCAGAGCCAGGCCAACAATCTGGTAGACAATTCTCCTTGATTATCAAAGAGATTGAGAGCCCTGGCTGGTTTAGCTCAGTGGCTAAAGCATTGGCCTATAGACTAAAAGGTCCCTGGTTTGATTTCCCGTCAAAGGCATATGCCTGGGTTTGGACTCAATCCCCAGTAGGGGGCGTGCAGGAGGCAGCCGATCAATGATTCTCATCATTGATGTTTCTCTTTCTCCCTTTCCCTTCCTCTCTGTAACCAATAAAAATATATTTTTTAAAAAGAGAGATTGAGAATTGATATTTTTATTGCCATTTGCACCTATTTCTTTCTGCTGATACAGAATAATTATAAACTTGGCAATACGGAGCCACTAGTTTTCATTTGAATAATTGATAATACAAGCAATACCATCCTTTTCTCTTTTTGCATGCTTATAAAAGTATGACATCAATTCTAAATGAAAATAAGAAAAATGCTCAGGTTTATATGCTTATTAATGAACTAATTGCCAACAACTAATTAGTATTTAAATCAGGATCTTGAGAAGCATGCTATAGCAATCCTCATTAGAACATTTAGACTTAAGTAACTAAAAATTCCAAATTCACCTGTTCCAACAATTCCTGGTATTTCATGTAGCTGTATTATACAAACACAGCTATTTTTGAGCAGTCAAATGTCTTTACAATGTTATGTTGATTACTGTTTTATTCATTTATATATTTTTGTTATTACATACTTTCCTTGTTAAGTTTATAGACATTTAAAAAAGAAACCTACATGGTTAAAAGTGGAATTGCTATAAGTTTTCAAGTGCTGTTGCTAATTGCTATTACTATGGCTAATAACACCATAGAAATTATGATAATCACACACAAGAAAGAGCAAATTGGATATTTTAATTAGAGTAGTATAAATTAAAACAGAACTAACAAGCCTCATGTGGAAACTCTACATTTAAATAAGAAATGTGTCCTTTTTCTAGAAATGATATTTCCCTTTAAAGGCATTGTTTGTGACCCTCCAAGAGCACTCAATGTCTATATACTGTAGCATTTGGCATCTTGTTAGAGTGAGGGGAATTTTTGTCATAATGAAATGTCATTTCTTCCTAAAAGTCTTGTATATTTGAATCTGTGGAAGTGATGAAGCTGATATCATCAAAATATTCCTAACTCCTAAAAATTAAATGTTTTCTATTGATTTTTTAAGTATGCCAAAGTCAGCATTTTATCATAATTTCTTATGGATTTTCTTCTATCCATGGAAACAAAGCTATTAACTCTATGTAGAGAGCTTTAGGTTTATTTTTAACTTTGCTGAAATTTGTATTATAATGTCATTGGTTTCTTCCAAGTTATACATTTTAAATCCTTTTAAATACTTCATTACTCTTTTTAACTTAGGTGCCGGCTGTTAGGGCAAGATGAGAATCATCATGGTATCTGCATAATGGGAAACCTTATTTTTAGGGCTCTTCGTTTCAGTGTGTGAGGCAGAGGTCAACATGGTAACCATGTTGTTTATCGTACAGTGGGTAGTTACATAACATCACGTCTGTTTCATTGGCTCTGGTAGCTATGAACCACGTGACTAGGGGAAGTAACTCGCCTGAGCTTCTGGTTTGTCCAGGTAGAGAATGTAGGAAATAAAAGCCCTAGAAAACCTATCACTCAAGGTATGTTAGGGGAAAAATAGAACAGTCCATATAAAAGAGCTTGGTAAACTGTACAAAATTAAAAGAAGGTCAGTGGCTATTGTCATTTCCAAACCAGAAATAATTCCCAGAAAATGTAACGTTTCTGTGAATCCGGTGAATGTTTTCATTTCTCTGACATACACAGAGCAGGCGCTGCCCTTGCAGGAGTGTTCTAAAGCTCCCCGTGGGAGGCTTTATCTCAGATTCCCAGGAAAGGAAGGTGACTACACCATGTCTACTAAATGTCACATGGGCACCCAAGAGAGAGAAAAAGCCTATAGAAGTAAGAGCCTTTATATAACAAATCCTTTATAGTACTATTTGTGTAACACCTTTTTTTTGGTCATTATTGAAGTTATTGTAGAGATAAATCTTAATTTAAATTTTTTTCTGAATATAGATAGATAATGATAGGGAACAGTATTTCTCATAAATCATGGTAAATGAGAGAAAAAGTGATGTGTTTTCCCTTTTTATCATTCTAGTGACTAGAATCTAGTCTCTAAACTTTACATATAAACCCTGGTATTGAAACACATGTGTGATTATTATAGAAGTAAATTATGTATAACATATTGTAAAATTTAAGGACAGTTACTTATACTTTACATACATACATGAAATTTCAGTATTCAGATTTATACATTAAGATTTTGGATGAGATGCAACTAATTCAGTGAGTTTTACACATGAAATTTAGTAGAAGAAAGTTTAAAACTGAGGATATCCTAGATATGTTATTTGACTGGCAATGCCATTGGCATAAAAGGTTTATAAATTTATAATGGCAATTTGCCTCTACTGTTTTTTTTTCTTTCTTTTAGCTTAATTGCTTTTTTGCAGACCTTTAAGCTTTTGGGTCTATAATCAAATGAAAGGGTTAACTCTTGAATGTTAAAGAGTGGATATGGTCATAAAAATAAAAGCTTTAATTATTACAAAGTTGAATATGACATATACTATGAAGTCTTAAATATAATTTATTAGATAATAATTCTGTTTCAAGTGCCTTCTTTAGCACATCAACTTTCTTAGGGCACCATGGGAGGGGCTGTTGGGGGAGCCAACCAGTCATGTAAAGTTTCTCGTAGCCACCCTGTCATACACCTGTTTGATGCCCGTGTTTGCACCTTCTCTACGTGGCATCTTTAGGTCAGACCTGCAGGCACAGTTCAGGATGTGGACCTGCTTTATAGAGTAGCCTATTCTACCTCGAGGGCTCATTTCCAAGTCTTGCCAGATGAACAATGGTTTTCTTTATAAAAAACGTATTCCTGCCAAATTTGACTTTGAATCAGACTGTTGGCATTTATTTGCAAAGCTCTTCTGGTGCCAGCAGCTTCTAGTGTATGGGAAGGGACTATGTGTTGTCAGCCTCATACTCTGATATTTAAATGTAGTTCAATATGAACTCTGCAAGTGATTATTAGACATGTCTAAACAGATAGATACAAGCAGGACTTGTAGACAAGTGCTGAAAAATGAAAAGCAGTTACCCAGCAGGACAACAAGCATCTTTGGTTTCGTAAACACTAGCAGAAAAGACAAGCTCATTAAATCACAGAACTCATAGATATTTCTGCGGAGCAGAGACTTCTTCAATAGAGGATGTGCTGATTATTATAGGCAATGCATTGAGACATAGGAGGAGTTTACAATGAAAGATTCCATGACTGTTTGGGTATTTGTGTGATGTAACCCTCTATAAAGGAACTGAGTAGAATACAACCTGTTAATATCAATTTGTTATATTCTAAGTCTACTTGATATCCAAAAGTCCACTTTTATACCTACATGTTAAGTTCAGATTTATAATCCTAAATTGATATAAAAGTAAAGGCATAGCTTTAAATTCAATACTTTGAATATATTTTTGTGCATCTTTTATCTATGAAAATGAGGTTCTGTTAATTCTCAGCCATCCATGGTCCTGTTTAATCTTAGCCTGGCTTTCCCTGCACATCTATGGCACATGTGAGTTACTGCTTCCCAGTAGTATTTTTTTTTAATTCTGAGCATGAAAACGACCATGTTTTAATAAGCATTGCTGAGATATCAACATTTCTATCTCGATCCAAAACAAATACCAAATTCCATAGAGTTTTAAACATAAAGTTTAGATTCTCTGTGTTTCTAAAGCATCTTTGGTAGTACAGGCAGGAAATCTATTTTCTGTTGCTAGAATCTTAGGTAGCATTCTTCATTTTTTTGGCCTTCATTTTTGGGGATAGAAAAACACTAAAAACAGCAAAATTTTTAAGAAAACCCACCTGTTTTTGATTTCTTAAAAACGCAAGTAAATCCTAAGAAAAAATAACCCCAGACTGACCTAAACATTCATTTCTAATGGCTCTTTGGGCTGTTTCTACCTCTTTGTCTATTGTAAATAGTGCTGTTATGTACATGTCTTTGCTCAGTACATTTTCTAATTCTTTTTTTTAAAATTTTCATTGATTTCAGAGAAGAAGGGAGAGGGAGAGAGAAAGAAACATCAACGATGAGAGAGAATCATTGATCAGCTGCCTCCTGCACGTCCCCTACTGGGGACCGAGCCCACAACCCAGGCATGTGCCCTTTACCAAAACTGAACCTGGGACCCTTCAGTCCACAGGCTGATGCTCTATCCATTGAGCCAAACCAGCTAGGGCCATATTTTTAATTCTTTAGGGCATATAAATGGGATTGAAATTGCTGAGTCAAAGAAATGGTACTTATTTATTTGACAAGAGAAAAAAGCTGTTAAATGTCATTCAAGTTTTTTGATAGCTAAATCTTTTACTTCTGCTTGAAAAAAGAGAATAGGTACATGTTTTTAAGACATAAAAGAAGTTTGAAAAAAACTCCAGCTTGTCCCCTCAATTACCATATTAAAGCACATTTTTTTCTTTTTAATTCTTGGTTAAATAGGCATTGTATTTGTGATGGAAAATGTCTGAAAAGGTTCAATAAGGATGGAGATGGACAAATATAAGGATTTCCCAAAGGAGAGTAAATTAGATTTCAGAAGCTGAGAACTAAAGAGGTTGGTGTTGATTGATGTTAACACTTCAGAATAATTATTAAGCAAATGATTTGAGTGCACTTAGAAAAGAAAATACTAACCATTAACTAATATCTTTAGTAAGTGAAAATCTTGCCAAATTCTTTTTTAAAGCATAATTAAGCAGACAGATGTGGTAATTCACATCTTACTATAAACCAGGCATGTCACAAATATTGCTTATAGATTTAAAAAATCATATGCTGTGCAATATCACTCTTAAGTGTAAGGTTATAAGTGGATGTGGAGGCAATTAGTGTAAAGCTATTATTTAAATTAAACTCACTTAACTAGGAAAAATATTCTCTAATTATCTCACATTTAGTAGAAAAATAACCTTTATCTTTTAAGAGAACATGACTGTATACCCGTGATTTAATATGATAAAATACTGTCTTATAAATTAACAATTTAGTTATGTGTTTTAATAGTATGTTGCAATTTATTTAAATGGCAAAATATGCAAGCAGCACACCGCAAGGAAAGTGCCATTGTGGAAGTTAAATTGGTAGCATTATATAAATATACCAACATCAGCAATGAAAAAATGTATGATTCGCAAATAAGCCATGACACATACATGTCTCATTACCT
The DNA here is from genome assembly GCF_028538775.1 of Myotis yumanensis. Classification (NCBI taxonomy): domain Eukaryota; kingdom Metazoa; phylum Chordata; class Mammalia; order Chiroptera; family Vespertilionidae; genus Myotis; species Myotis yumanensis. The sequence continues at coordinate 44,988,263 of NW_027223760.1, read as the reverse complement.
AATCATGGGCTAAAATATGCAAAAGATTCAACCAGACATTATAAGAATACCAAAAATCCCACCCAGTAATATAATAAGAGTGAAACAAAACTAGCACTAATTTAAAAAGAGGAAGAAAAAACCACAGCAAGTGAAAATGCTGAGGAGGAACAACTCAGGATAACAGTGATACTGCATAGTTAATGTGTTCTTTTTGAGCATATGAGGATTCCCATATATCTACACATGTGTTGATCTGGTTGTCTATTACTGTAGAAAAGTAAGGCTTTGCTAGAGAAAGAGTATGATTAATGAGCTCACAGGGAACATAGGTATCTTTGGAAAATAGGACAAATTTATTCTTCTATGAAAGAGAAAGAAGGTAGAGTAAGTGTGAACTAAAGAACAAATTTTTGCAAGAGAGCAGAGAGTGAAGTGAAAGAGATACACAACATTGGAAGGGAAAGGCATTTTTCTATCTCGGGCTTCTTAGTGAGATCAGAGGTAGGATCACTTACTTAAATTGAAAGTCCAGTTTATTTTAGTTCATCTCACATTATTTGAGCATGTCTTTTGTGACAAGAATCTTGATAGGTACCTATGTTCCAAAGAGGAATAATGTAGACCCTTTCGATGGAAGGACTTTAAAATCTAAGTGGGAGACAGTCACATAAATCCAGTGTAATGTTCATAGGCAGAATTTCAGAGAAAATGACACCTAAGCTTGGTTTTAAAGGATGCACACATATTGATCATGAGAAGATAGAGATAGAAATTTCAAGGAGAACGAATAGTAATTGCCAAATCAGTCAAGATGGATAGAAAAAATGTTCAATATTGATAGAGCTGTTTCTCAATTGTTTTCAGCCTATTATTCCTTTAGTGAACATGACAAATTTTCACATCCCTCTTTCAGAGATGCTGAATTGCCTCCCACCATTGAAGACTCAGTTTTCCAGTATAAAACCTAGTTTTTCTTTGTGATGAAAACCTCTGCCTGAGCAAATTGAACTGGCAATGGGAATTATTTTCATTAGCAATCCTGTGGGAGGCGAATGCTGAGGAGACTAGAGGCAGTAGAATATAAATAGAAAGTGAATAAAAGCTAAGATTATCAGGACTCCTACCTTTTACCCAGAGGATCCATAGATGACTAGAAATGAACCTGAGACAGTAAAACAAGATACTTAAAATGCTCTACCAATTGAATTCAAATAGAATTTCTAACAAAATACCAATTGATTAAAATATACCAAGATATAAGAACTACATTCCTCACTTCTACATATTTTGCAAAACCATTAATAATGATATTATTTATATCTGCATTTATATCTACTTCAGAGGGTTGCCATCATGCACAATTGTGTTGACCTGATCCTTTGGATGTCGAACAAATGAAAAACCCAGATTTCCAAGTTCATGTTAATTAAATGGCCTTAGAAGCTATTTGGGCAATCCACTTAGGCTTTTCTAAAAGCTACTCTTCTAATGACAATCTCAATAGGGGATAATGTCATTAAACCAGCTTTGTTTAAAGACATTTATTCATAATAACATTGATTAAAAGCATTCTTATGTTATGAATTTAGTATTTTATATTTGACATTTAATAATCTATTCTTAATTCCCTTGGGTATATTTTATGGAAGGAGTGGATAACCAGACTAAATGGCTCATGAAGCTTGCATGTCCAGCATATGAAACCCCAGAAATTTCAACTTTAAAACTGGCAACCCCACCCTGACCAGTTTGGCTCAGTGGCTAGAGCATCGGCCTATGGACTGAAGAGTCCCAGGTTCAATTCCGGTCAAGGGCATGTACCTTGGTTGCGGGCACATCCCGAGTAGGGGGTGTGCAGGAGGCAGCTGATGGATGTTTCTCTCTCATGGGTGTTTCTAACTCTATCCCTCTCCCTTCCTCTCTGTAAAAAATCAATGAAATATATATTAAAAAAATAAAATAAAATTGGCAACCTGGCTAAGTTGAAAAATTTTATTCTGAGAGTTGTAATATTAATATCATTCACTCTCTTACTTAAAACAACTATCTTTTAGTAGCCACATTGAATGGAATCATCAAGTCAAATTTGAATTATGGTAATTTATCTTCATTTTACTTACCCTGTCACATAATATTCATTGAGGGAATGTAAAATGTAGTTAGGAACTTGAACTTAGAAATCAGACAAACTTGGATTTTGATTGTGTGAATTAAGACTAATTTTAAACACTTTAACCTTGGTTTTCTTTCCTTCTATGTGTCCATCTATCCATCCATTCATCCATCTATCTGTACTTATCTACAAAATTGATGTAATAGTATCTATTTTAGAGGGTTACCATCATGACTTGTGAAATCAGGTACAAAAGTGTATTTTGTTTTGTTTTGGCAAGAATAGACTCAATGGATGAAAACTGTTGATAATAAAAGAATAATGAACTTTCTTCTTGAAGCCAGTGTTTCCTCTGTGCTGAACACATTATGCTCTTTGACTCCCACTTTCTTGTGGATAGTTGCTTCTTTCTATTTAAATTATAATCCCTTACTTGAGACTCAGTCAAAACCCTACCTATTCCATGGGGCATTGTCCCACCAATGTAGAACAAAAAAGTTCTGAACAGAGATCTAAATTTGTGTGTCTTTAATTGGAGTCACGGCCTACTGTTGTTTGGTGCTTTGCCCATATAGATATTCTTTTCTTAAAGAAATTTTAAATTCTTAGAACATATATCAGTAAGAACAACAACAACAAAAACAATGGACAACAAAATAAAACAAAATTACCATCAACCAAAACTAACCCCCAAGACACTTCCAGAATTTCAAGCTTTCAGATATTTACTGAATATCTGGATGGCTGTCCTAGAATATTAGAAATGACTCTCAAATTTAAAGGGGCATTGACTATACCCAAACTAGACTTTTTTTTTCTTTAGAAATTTCTTATCAACCAAACCTCTTATTGGTGTAGAAAGGTGGACATTAGATCACAGGGTAACGGCAACTTTACTTCCCCCAAGTTTGGTGCTGTGTTTTGATTTTGGACCTCCTACATATTTAGTGGTGGCAGCAGGGCTGACATTAAAGATTGGCTGGGGCTAGTTTTCTTTGGCTGGTTTGCTTCAGATCTCCTTTTATTATCTTTGGTTACCTAGCAACAAATATTGTTGAGCTAAGACCAGCTGATGCCATCTAGCTCTTCTCTGTGCTATGATGTTGAGTGTTCATTCATTGAGCATATTTCTTTGATGTTCACATAAAGTCTCATATTAGTGTGGAAAATAAAAAAAAGAGTGATTTGGCTAATGAAACGGCCATGTATTATTGAGTCTTTAATATAGAGTGAGTTTGTTTTAAAAATGTGCTGAGTAAACTTTTGATAACATGAAGAAAAATAATTTGGTGGTGACTTACTACAATTTAAGAACAAGTGGGAGTGATTTCTCAATAGGTGGCGTCTTTCAGGTTTAAAGGTGGCTGAACAGTAAGAAATTAATTGCCTGGTCTTAACTAGGCTCATTGCTGTGAGAGATCTTGGTGTTTGTACCACCTTGAGCTTCACTGTAATAGTGGCTTGCTCTTTTTGTATAGAGCCTCATTTCAATAGATATTGTGAGCCATTTTCACTTTTTTTTTTTTAAAAAAAGAAGAGTTGTATATAAAAAGTTTAAAGCTACTAAAAAGAGTTACTCAATGTTTTAAAAAATCTGCTCAGAGAGGTACATTTATCTTGTTCTCTTTTAAACATCTAATGATACTTTGTGGCATTAGCCATTCTAATAGCTCTGTGATTTTTATCACCTTTATCTCAGAAATATAACTACCAATGCCAGCAGAGTATTATTATAATATAACTCTATTCATAGAAAACCATGAGAATCTCAAATTTATGTACTCCAACTTCTAACTCTAACTTTAAAGTGTTCTATGTAGTTTTATAACTAATTCTTCTACCTAACCAAAATTTAAACTAGAATAAATAAAATAACTTTTACATGTTTAATATTTAAAAAACAACATTTGGCCTCTAATTCAATCCAACAACCCCAACTGTATGTTTATTATGTTTATATGATGAAGTAAGACATTTTAGATCCGGCAATATGAAAAAAGACATTGTTTTTGTTTTCAAGTATCTTGAGATTTACGAAGGAGATAACAGACATGCAAGTAAATATAAAGCAAGCAAATGTAAACACATGCACTAGATCTGTTCAAGAGACAACAGTGGTTAAACTTATCTGGGACACTGGTTCTCAAACTTGCACTCTGGAGGAACTAAAAGCGTCAGCATCATTTGTGAATTCTTTATACATGTGCGTTCTTGGGCCTTACCCCAGTCTAGAAACTCAAAAACTCTGGGATTGAGTCCAATCATCTGTTTTCAGGTGACTCTGATAGGTAAGAAAATTTCAGAACTTCTACTCTACAGCTGAGCTGTCCAATATGGTAGCCACTAGTCACCTGTTGCTATATCATTTAAATTTAAATGAAATAAAATCAGAATTTCAATTCCTCAGTTGCATTAGCCACACTTCAAGTGCTCGGTAGGCACATGGAGTTAAGGGTACTATATTGGGCAGAACAGATGTAGAACATTTCCATTGTTACAGAAAGTTTTATCAGATAGCATTGCTCTACAGCAGTGGTTCTCAACGTTGGCTGCACATTAGAATCACCTGGGAATCTTTTTAAAATCCTGATTTCTGGGTCTCATCTTCCGGAAATTCTGTTTCTTTGTTATGGGGTGAGGCCACAACATTAGTAACAAAGAAACAGAATTTCCGGAGGATGAGGCCCAGAAATCAGGATTTTAAAAAGATTCCCAGGTGATTCTAATGTGCAGCCAACGTTGAGAACCACTGCTCTAGAGCATGGAGACCTCAATGGGAGATAATTGGGAAATGACAATAAGTAGATTTAGCTCAGTTCATAGAGATTCTTAAGTGCAATAGTAAGAAATTTGAACCATATTGTTAACAGGGAAGAACAACAAATTTTATTTGTCTGGTTTTATTAATTTATTTTTTATAAAAGGATATAACAAGCCCTGATAGCATAGCTGAATTGCACCAAATTTTCACTTTCCTTTGGAGTAGCATTTTATTGGCTAATACTTAAATTTTGATACCAAAGATATATTTATGAACACCTCAGATGGCTCTGTGGAAGTCTGTAGTGTTGCACTTAAGGAAAATCTTCATTTCCTATGCAGCATCTTTTTATTGAGAACTTATAAGAGATCTCTCTCTTGCCCCCCAGTTTTCTGATGAAGATGAGCTGAGCTCACTGAACTGAGTTACAATGATTTTTCTCTTTGCCTGCTTTCCAATCTTGGTGCTGAATTGGTGACCCACATTAACATGTGTATGACTTTACGATCAATGTGCTTTCCCTATTTTATTCTTACCCTGTTTCATTATATTTTATCTCTATAAGCTGCCTTAAATTCTTTTAGAAACTAGCCAGGGTCTGAATAAATGAATATATGAATAAAATTCAGGTAGGTAGCTTACAGGAGCCACTCATGAATTTGCAGGTAGGCAGAGAGGCCTGAAATAATGATTTTCTGATGCTCAGCCTCAATCCTTTTTAGCTGAAGTGAACTGGGTAACCTGGAACATGAAATAATTACCTTGGCTGTTAAGGTATTGTCAATGGATGCCAATGGCAAGCCCTAGACATTGCATTATAAAAATCATGATTTGGACCTTCTAATAAAAATTCCACTCTGCTGTCTTCTTTCTTTAACTTTGACAGTAATTGAATGCAAAGGATGTAAAATGGGAGTTTTAAGAAATTAAGGTCCTTTAACAATTACTTCAAAAGCTGTGTCAGCTCAATTTAAATGAAAGTATGCTGGCACAGGCTCACAGAATATGGTACATCAGCAAAGTAATGATTATTACAAATAAAAGCACTGCACCTCTCTCACATATTCAGAAATGAAATTGTATTGAAAAAATGATGCTATACAACTTTGTTGCAAATAGGATGTAGAAGCCTGTTGTAATGCTAAACTATTTGAAAGAGTTCATAGCAATGGCTGAAAAAAAAATAGATGAGTAAAAATCAGCGAAGGAAATAAGTTAAAAAATCTAGTACTCCATAAAAATATCAGGAGACCAGAAAGGAGATGGAGTGGGAAGCAGTAAAAAGACCAAATAATATGAAAACATTGAAGAGATGGGAATTATATAATACCAGACTATAGAAGAAAAGATAAATGTCCTAGAAACCTTTCAGGACAAAACCACCCTGAGAGAGGTGAATGGTGGGGTGACAGACAAATAATATGGGGAAGCAGAAAGCAAATATGATAATCTAGGCAACACTAATCTAGAGATAAAAGAGGGATTTCAAAGATAAAGCACACTGAGAGGTGGCAATCATCTGTGCATTTGATATGTGTGTCATGATAAGATGAATATTGATGTAGCAGGAAAACTGAGTTGGAACAAAAACAACAAGTTGGCTGTTGTTAATGTTCTTATGAAATCAAAGTGAAGAAAAGAGACTTTTCCATGTTGAATTCATAGAAATTCTAGTTTACAATATTCCATCTGTTGAATTATTTTTTATATATGGAATTTAAAAACCAAAATAAAGGAAGAAACTGGTGGTTATTATATTCCTCTTAACTTTTAGACCTTAGGTAGCAGGAAACTAGGGGCCAAATGTATTTAGTTAATTACCATCATGAAGCTAATCAGTTCAGATCTGATATACATTTCAAATGATCTTTGCCTTAGTTTACTGTGGTTGTTGTAACAAATAACCTCAAACATTGTGGCTTAAAATAGCAGAAATTAAATTTTCTCACCGTCTTGGAGGACAAAAGTCCAAAATCAAGGTGTTGGCCAGGCCACACTGCTGAAGGCTCTAAGGCAGAACTTTTTCTTTGCCTGTCCTAGCTTCTGGTGGCTGCTGGCATTCCGTGGCTTGTGACTGGCTGCATAACATTTCCAATTTTCAAGGCCAGAATCTTCAAATCTCTTGTCTGCTCGGTCTTTACACCACCTTCTCTTCTGGGTGTATAAACTCCCTCTCCAGCTCTCTTGTTTCTCTCTCTTTATTGTTGACACTATTACAATATACATGTGATGGTATTTAGGGTCCACTTATATAATCCAAGATAATCGCCCCATTGCAAGATCCTAATGTAATCACATATGCAAAGATCCTTTTTCCAAATAAGGCAATACTCACATTTTCCAGGGATTTGTACCTGATATTACTTAGCCTGTGACAATGCCCGATTTAAACATAAGTTGGTGTTTTGACTTAAAATGAGGACTTTGATGTAAATTTGCTCTCTTAACCTTTCTAGGCCTCAGTTTTATTCATCCTGCACATGGATATTGTGTGACTTGCCTTAGGTTATTGTGAAAATTAAATGAAATTGTGTTTGATAAAGCACTATACAAATTTAAGGCAATATTAATATTTTAATATCAGATTATATTTTAATCAAATATTGGTAACTGTAATGTTATAATGATATGACTTGAGGAAATCTGGGAAGACTCATGGGTCAAAAATATCTCTTATTCTCTGTTTTCTTACTTTTTAAACTGGAACAATAATAGCACCTACATTATAGGATTGTTTTCAGGATTTAGTAAGTGAGTTAATGTATATAATATACCCAGAAAGTATTAGGCACATAATAGAGTTAGTATTAATAACAACAAGAAAGAAAACCAAAATAATGAAGTAGGAGTTCTGCGTAGTTGGTGTGGAATTTGGGAAAAGTATACACATGGCAATGGGAAGGATATGCTAGAAAATGTAAGATGAGATTGTCAAAGCAATGTTTTGATACAATCCTCAAGTGGAAAATATTGCTTTGAGTTAGCCTTGTATCAATTTTTTATCATTTACTATTATTTAAAATGTGCACATCCTGTTTTTTAGCATTCAGTATTTATACAGGTTAATTTATATATATAGAAGCCTAAGCGACTGTCCGACCTTCTGACTGATAGCTATGATGCCCAATGACCTCCAGGGGGCAGATGCTCAACACAGGAGCTGCCGAGCTGTGGTGATTTGACACTGAGGTTCTCGGGTTATGCACCCGGAACCAGAGAGGAGGGAGCCCGATTCCGGGGTGCATCACCCAAGACCTGCTCTCTTGCAATCCAGACCCCTTGGGGGATGTCAGAGAGCAGGTTTCAGCTTGATCCCCAGGTGCGGCTGGCCAGGGAGGGACTGTGGGAGGTTGGCTCTAGGGAATGTCCAACTCGTCTTGCCCCGCCGGCCACCTTCTAATTAATTTCCTTTCAATGTGCACGAATCCGTGCACTGGGCTTCTAGCTGTATAATAATAAAAATAGAGCTCTGAGCTGTGGATACCATTAGCAGAACTCATAAATATCACTATGGTTCTATGCAGTTCATAAAATAGTCCATTGAAGAATTAGGATAGAAAAAGTATTAACATTTTTGAGCCCCACATCATACATCTGTGACAATACACATGAATAAATAATTAGAGGACTATCAAATAAGTGCTATAAAAAAGTGTTAAGAAGGTCCAAATAAGATCAAAGGGGCCAAGTAGGCCTTTGTAAAATAGATGATATTTGAGCTGAGTTCTACAAAGAAGAGCAGGAGTATACTTCATTGGCAAAAGTGGAGGAACATGTTTCAAGACTAAAATGCAAAATATGTGGGAATATGGGGACATGAAAAAGCATAGTAGGTTCAGGGAACTATGACTAACTGTTCAAAATAAGTTTAGTAAGAATTTATAGTATCTGGATGTAACTTTAATAAAGATTGAGACCATGTTATCAAGGATCTTGGCAATTCTAATAAATTTGCCCCTTTTTATGAGTGGCATGAAAGAAGTTTACACACAAAAAATTATAGTAATAATTTTCCAGTTTAGAAAATATTTGAATGCACAGATCAACATGGTATACTGAATTCATGGATATTTTATATTTTTCTTTATTTCTCACTAAGTGTTATCAATGTATGTACTAAGGGTTAAGGCATTCTATAACACATAGAAAATAGATGTTCCCTTCATGTACATGACCCTTCTACACTTATTGTCAGTAAATAGTATAGTTGAGGGAATACATCAGGTGGAATAGAGCCCCCAGTAAATTGAGGAGAGAGATTCCTGAAGTTTCACATCCCAAGTTCTCTAGAACTTCAATAACATCTCCTAATTCAACATGAACTGTGAACAAAAGGATGGCCTTTGAAGCTGTGGCAGGGAGTTGGGGAGATGAACCAGGCTTCCAGCAAAGTGTCAGAACCTTCCAAGAAATCCCATAGAAGTCACAAACTCTGCACATAGGCATCCAGTAGCCTGGGAGCGGCACTGAATATAGCTGAGAAGCACTGAAGCATTTGGCATCTGAGCCACATTAGACCAAATGGACATAATTGACATTTACAGAATCTTTCATCCCAGAACACCAGAGTATACATCCTTCTGTAGTGCACATGGAACATTCTCAAGGATAAACTATATGTTGGAACAGAAAATCAGCCTCAACAAATTTAAGAAAATTGAAGTCATACCAAGCATATTCTTTGACCACAATGCTTTGAAATTAGAAATCAATAGCCAAACAAAGGCAAAACCCCTTACAAATATGTGAAGATTAAACATGCTCTCAAAAATCAATTTCTCTGAAATTATGGCTTTCTTTGCCTAAATCTCTATTACTTCTTCCAAGGCAGTCACATTGGATCTTGAAGTTTCAACTAAAAGTTTAACATTTTTACATTATTTTTGTACTTCTTTTATATTTTATTTTTATCTATTTTTCTTGGGACTAATAAAACTGAGGTATGACTATAGTTGCTGATGGAGCTAATGATCACCAATTTCAAGTGAGTTTAAATTCACCCTGAAGTTCAACAGTGTGGGCAACTGGCCTCTGAGCACTCAAATCAAATAACTTTAAATAAGAAAACTTATTAAAACTATACTTACCTAGTAAAAGACAAGAGTTTTTAAATTGCAGGGATTCTCTGGGAGATAGGAAAGATAAAAGACCCATACTGGGATATATTTTGGTATATGTTTGTAATTTTAATGATTAAGACGGAATCATACAAACATACAAAAAGAAAACAACTCCCACCCCAAGTGCAATAATCAGATTTTCATCAGAAGTCTCATCTTCTTTCCTTTCCATCCCCAATACTGGGAGACTTCAAAAAGCAGGATCTGTAATTTGGACCTAGCCACCATCTCCTCACTGGCTCTTTCACACTAATGCTAAACTGCATCCTCTCCTTTTCTCCATGTGATGTCTCACCAACTGCCTGGAAAACAACAACAACACTGAACTGAGAATTAGAAGGGTTGGATTCTCTTTCTTCTTCGGTCTCAACCAAACTCCCCATAATCAAGATGGGTATTCTGTCATTTGAGACTTCAATTTCCTTGCATGTTAACTGATTTCAATTAGTTGGTCCATAATGGTTGTTCTATCTCTGGCATTCTTTGATAGTGAGATGGTCTAAAATATGTTTTATAATCATTATAGTGTTTGAAAAGAAAACATAACTTGGAAGCAGTGATCAGAATACCATGGACATGTGAGATTTAAAAATAAGTAATACTGGCAGTTTCTTTCAAAAGTGTATCCATGTAATCTTTCAATACATTCCAGACTGGCCAGGACATACACAAGCACTTATCATGCTTTCCCAGAATTTTGGCATTATTGCCATAATTTTAACTTGAGTAGAATTTTTTTTGAAAATAATTTCTATATGCAATTTTCAGACCCAAGCCTGCTAGACCAATTAATTAGTAATTTTCTGATTAGTAGTATTCCAAGTCATCCTTAAGAATGCTGAATACTTTTTAAAAAGAGCCAAGAAATCAAAAATATTTTAAGCAACATTATTTTTATATACTACAAGAAAATGTCTGTAGACAGCCTAATCATAATGTTTCAGTACAGTATTCAGTATCCCTTAGTGAAATTCAGGAATTTTATGTCAACCAGTGTCTTTATAAAGAACAATTTCCTTTCAGTAACTTACATCTCTTTTGAAAGAATGACAGATCTTAAAAATAGTCATAATCTATCTTGATATTTTACAGAGTTTTAATGTTTCCCTTCAAGGTATCTGAACAGTGGATCAATGTCAACTCTGGGGACATATAACAATCAAGTTTGAAACATACAAATCTTTCTTCAGTGACTAAAAGCTAGGATAAAGGCTTTGATCATTAAATTTACAGGTTATTTCAAACTAGTTAGGGTGAATAGTTTGGAAAGTAGGGCCTTATTACAAAGTGAGCTTCATAAACGGAAGAGATGCCCAGAAGCAAATAAAGTTTATTAAAGCTGAATGCACCCCAGACATGTAAAATTGGAGAGCCTGTGCCATGTCCCCTCCACATATACCGCTGGGATTAGGAGACAGTAGTATAAAGGGTGATTCAATCCATACAGCCTGCCAGACTCTGATGCTACAGGAGGCAGTGTAGGGGAAGGACTCTTTTAGAATCATTGATTTTGAGGTCTTCAAATGACCTAAGAGTTCATTTTTTCAATAACTTAAACACTTTGACTATCATTCCAAAGGAAAATGTGAAATGAAAACATGTCATTTATCAAAACAAACCTAGAATTTTAATTTCCCCCAGATAATTTTGGATTCAAAAAGTACAAAGTAAGAATATATAATAGCCCAATTGTATCAATAGCCACAGCTGTTACTCAAACAATTCTTTATGCCTCAAATTGGTAGAAACAAAGCCATGCTGAATGATATTTATTATTCTTTATCCAGTTTAATTGCAGAAGAAAGTAAAATATGTGAAATTATATGTGTTCAATATCATAGTGTTTTATCAGATTGTAGAAGAATATTAATTTACAACCATATATTCCCTGGAGTTTTATTATTAAATATTTGTAGTAATAATTGTTTTTGAAGTGCGATTTTGATGATAAATTCACAAAGAGTTAAAAGGAACTCTATGATTTGTTTACTGATTTTCAGAGCTCTTCAAAAATAATAATAAAACACTCTCAATATGTGATATAGGCATGCAATGAGGAGGTCACCCAGCAGTACTTATACTTTTTAAGCAGTCATTAATATTACTTAATATTATGATGAAAAAAGGAAAACACAATTCTTAAAATCAGGCCATCCACCAAAAGTAATAGTTTCACAGGAGGAGGTTGAACACTGGTAAATAAAATACAGATGCATATTGAAAACAATACTACAGAGCCCAGGAAAAGACCTGTAAACTAATATAATAGAATTCAGTTATATTAGTAATGATCTCATAAAATGAGAGTTGCTGATATCTTAATATAATGGACCATACTGAATTGAGACCAATATGAAAGTTTTGTGCAATCATACATTATTTTAAATAGTAATAGTATAGCAGGGGCTATTGACTTATTTGGGGACAATTCAACTCTTCTAGTTTCTTGAAGCCACTGTTACAGATGCAATCCTATAGATAATTTTTAAACATCCTGCAAACATACAAAGAATAAAATGGACCATCTTTCCTTCTTTTCAACTTCATACTCTAAGTTTCCATAGTAAATATGTGTGGGAGATTGGCCTGTTATACCTCTGGGATCTGTGTATGATGCATTATAAAGCTCTATGACTATGAAGGAATAAGTGATCTGGTTCAACAGGCTTTGATCAGTGCCATATAAAGTAACAGCATGTAGTTCTTGGATTTACCTGTGTTCAATTTTAGGATTTCAAGGCTTAATGAGATTGGCAGTCAGGCCTCAGGGATTTCAGAGTCTACTGGGAAAGTGAAGCTGAAACAAATCATAACAATATGATGTGATGATTAAGGTTTGTAAAAAGTGCTAAACCAGTATGGGATCTCAAACGCTTGCTTTCCCAGGGAGGCTTATCTTGAATTTCTGTGTCTTAAGTGAAAATTAGTTTGATGAGTTTTTGGTGGTTTTAAGTTTAATCCTAAATTAACATTCATTTATCCAAACTTACATTCATTTACTCATGTCTTCAAAATTTTATTATTATTTATGTGTAGGTGTTTGAGATATAAAGATAAATGAGACTGCTCCTCTAGAAGCTATATATAAAACATACTTTTTATATTTTCTATGAAGTGTATAAAGCAGAAGGCAGGGCCATAAGTCAATATTATAAGGCATTAGATATTTGTATTTTTGCACAAGTTCTCAAGGGGAGTTAACTCCACCTACTTGTTGAGGAGGTATATAGAATGGTTTAAGAAAGATCACCAGATAACAGGTGAAATGGGGCTAGAAGGATGAACAGGAGTCAGCTAAAGAGATGGACTATGGGAAGAAGGCAAGGGACAATTTCGTGAGAAGGGGACTACTTTTTAAAACATGCCAAGGCCCAAGAGATTTCTGTCTTCACAGAGATGCAGTGTGTTAATATATGCAGTGTGTACTTGGATAGCAAGTTGGGTTTATTATTGTTTGGTTCTTGTCTTAGTTTCCTGTGGCTGCTGCAACAAGTTACCACAAAGTTAGTGGCATAAAAAATCACAAATTGTGTTCTTATAGCTGTAACGTTTAAAAGTCTGAAATCTTGGAGTTGGCAGGTTGTGTTCTTTCTGGAAACTTCAGGGGCAAGTGTTTCTTTCCCTTTACAAGCTTCTATATGCCACCTGCACACATTTGCTTGTGGCCCCTGCCTCCATCTTCAAAGCTCACCACTCCAATTACGGTTCCATGGTGACATCTCCTTTTTTTGACTTTGATCACTTTTGATTACTGCAGCCCACTTGAATAATACAGGATAATCTATCTCCCCGTCTCAATGAACTTAAGATGTATCTGCAAAGTCACTTTTACCATGGAAGGTAGCATATTCACAGGTTTCAGAAATTAGGATGTGGATATCTTTAGGGCGTTATTCAGCCTACTACAGTTCTGCAAATGTCATTGTCAAATTGTAAGTTCCGAACTCTTTGGGCCCCCAAAACTTGAACATTTTTAATCTGCTCAACAGAGAGGGGTATGCCAGACCTTTAGAGGAGCCGAGTAGGAGACAAAAGGCTTCATGATTTCGCTTTACTTTTCTACCTAGTTGCATTTTACTAAAGTGACATGTCCCACCAAAGGGAATAAGGGGACCTTTGAAATGCTGCCACGTGCAGGACCCTGTGATGAGATCCAGAAGAGCTTTCATCTTTCATCCCCATCACTATTCCTCAGAAGGGAGTCTGTCCCTCCGCAGGAAACCTCTTTGAAGCGGCCACAGCTTTGGAGTTGCTGAGTGCAGGGGCTTCTCAAAGAAAACACAGCTCTTTTCATTTCCTGTCAAGGAGGAGTTCAAGTTCAAGAGAATGTTCTCTCTTCCCTTGGTTTTTCATATGACTAGAAATAGGACAGTGTCAAGGCTCTGACCAGGAGTTTATAGTTGATTCATGAGACTAATAAGAACAAAATTAGGTTACTAGCTTTTTTGTCTCATTTGCACAATTATGAAATAACAAAATGGAGGTGTAAGGACACCAGCTTTTTAGTAAGATCTTATTCTTGAGGACACCAAAAAGCATTTAAAAGAATTAAGGTACTAATGGTCATACTTTAATGGGCAAGGATGTGAGAAAACTGTTAATTCAAAAAAATGAAGGCTACATCTCCAAAACAACTAGCCTGAACATTTATTCCTATTTTTTTAATGTTTATATAGGTGATCATGTAGTACCACGTCGGGAAGACATTTGAATAAAAGAGGGAGTCCTTGAGCAGGTTTAAGCCTAGTTGCCAAGTCACTGTGGCATAATTTGTGGGAGCTTATGTGCCTGGGCGAAGCAGTCAACTTAGCTGGAATAAATGAAGAGTGCCACACTTACTGTGTGTTGAAAGAGTAAGCTGCAACATCCAGGTGTTTGAGTAAACAGCAGGTATTTAAGGAAAGTGAAGTGCAATAGACATTTATGTCTTTCTAATTCCCTATTAGATATAGATGGTTTTGACAAAAATATATGGGTGATTCTAGACTTGATTAAGAAAGGGACAAAAGCTCTAACTATTACTCTGGTTGACGGGGAGATTAGTAAATTGATTTCCAACTCTGTAGTCATAGCAACTCATTAGCTTTTCCTAGTTAGTTTAATTTTAAGTTTTACTACCAGCTAATGAAAAGTTGATCCACTGACTATACAAATACAATTCAGTGGACTGTTATTTATTACCCTAAAGAGATGGCTATTGCTTTAGACCTGGTACTTATCATAACCCATGTCTTTCAGATCAACAATCAGGAATTGCAGACTTTCAGTTTATGTGGCAAACCAATGTCCCTCATTCTCAGAGTTTATGTTTCTCTCCAAGGAAAAAAGAAATCTGACACTGTTAGTAAACAATGTTTTATTTTATTTTATTTTTAACTTACTGCAGTATATTTAGAAATTAAAATTTTTCAGGAAAATAGTAATGATTAAGATGCCTGGTAAGCTTTTTAAATTCACACTTAGGCTTAGCTGTAAGCCTTCTGAGTTTCTTTGAGGTTTTTAATGAATGAAGAGATGACAGTATGAAGAGGTTCTGATTTCTGGTGGAAGTAAAGTGGAGAGGGTGCTGGGGTATGGAGTGTTTACAAGTCAAGAGGGCCCTAGAAATCATTTTCCCTCCAATATTATTTTATTTCTCTAAGTAATAACCTCTGACATTCCAACACAAGCTATGATAAATGGGTTTGCTCACTGTGGATAGGTGTTTGTAGGCTAGAGGGATGCTATCGGGCAATCTTAGTGCATTTTCTTTTCTTTCCCTCTTTTTTATAAACCATGCTTATTATAAGGTAATGGGACTTAGACATTCTACACTTTTCCAAAAGTATATTTTATTATATACTTTTTGGGGGGTAATTTTGGAAAATCTTAAAAATATACATAATTTTTAAAGTAGCAATTTTTCTTCTAGGAATTTTCTCTAAGGATATAGTTAAAACGACATGTAAAGATTTATGATCAAATATGTTTTTTTATTTTCTGAATAATAGTAATAATGAAAAAATTATAAGCAACATATATGGTCTCAATATGGATTAGTTAAATGCATTGTATCTGTCTGGATTCAATCAAGAGATAGAAACACATAGATTCAAGCGTGGAGGTTTAATATTAAAAATCATTAAACTCTCCACTGAGAGAGGTTACATTGTGCTCACTTTAAAGGAGAATACTTAAAATGAATTCTATCTATTGTCACAGAACATATATTGAAGGATAAATTTAGAGGCAATAAATTAATAACTAGCATACACATCATGATGAAGCATAAGGTACCACTATATAAAGTGTCCAAGTTTGGAAAATATAGTGTATATAGCACATATTCCTCTGGTGCAAAGAGTTTTGCTTAAAGTCCAGTGTAACTGGGCTTTCCTAAGTTCATAATTTCTCTCCTGTAATATAACTCACTCTGTGATCAGGTTTTACCTGACCTAAGAGGACTGAAGTTTGGATAACTAACAAATACAAGTGCTGAGAGTACTAATGTGCTTTGTCTTTGACACAGAGACGTCTGTCTTCTGTGAGCAGTCATAAAGATATGAAAGACTAACTTGTTAAGTTGCAAGTATGGTAAAATTTCAGACCCTTCTCTGTTCTTGGCTCACATTAACTAACTGGATAACTAACTTAACCAACTGGAATATTTTTGAAAACTAGTGGTTGATATTAAAAAGCTTTAAAACAGGAGAATAACACAGAATGACCGGGAACACTGCTTTAGTGAGGTGGGTAAAGAAGGCTGGCTTTAAAGAATCAACTCAAAGTTGAAACAATAATAATGAGAAAGAAAATGCCATAGTAAAATTTTAGTGAAGAGAATTACGTAACAGGAAGAGCAAATGCAAAACCCCAGAGGAAGCACCAGGGTTGGCCCATTTGAAGGACTGCTAACAGGGAAATGTGGTGAAGGGTACGGAATGAAGGAGCAAAGGGGGTGAGAAGGTTTAGTGAGTAAGAAGCAGAACCAGATCCTAGAGGACTTCAAGACTCAGAAAAGAAAGGAAGCTGATGGAGGATTTTAAGCAGGGAGGGATGATCTGGTCTACAAAGATAACACTAGCTGCTATAAACAAGTTTGAGCAGAAGGATTAAGGGTAGAGTCAGAAATAAGTTAGGAGAGGATCAACATAAGGAGAGTTTGATATTTGTGGCTTGGATCAGCATTATCTTATATAACTAAGAAAATAAACAAAAATCCAGTACTAAAAATTCAGTTACAAAATTCTTCAAAAATATTAGCAAATTGAGTTCAGCAGCACATTTCAAAGATAGCACACCATGACTGAGGGAACTTATCCCTGCAATGCAAGGATGTTTCAACATATACAAATTAACAAATGTGACACATCCAATTAATAGATGAAGTGTAAAAGTTACATAATCATTTTAATAGATAGTGAATAAGCACTTGACAATAATTAACATCCATTCATGTTAAAAAATCTCAATGAAGTATGGTAACTGTAGAAGGTCATAATGGCCTTGACATAATGAAGGCCATTTATGGCAAGTCCAAAGTTAACATCATACTCAGTAGTGAAAGGTTGAAAGCTTTTCCTTTAAGATCATGAATAAGATAAGAGTGCCCACTCTTACCAATTCTATTTAACACCGTACTGTAAGTCCTAGCCGAAGTCATTAGGCTAAACAAACAAATGACATCATAATTGCCGGGAGGAAATAAACTTGTCCATATTTGCAGACAACATGATTATAGAAAATCCAAAAGAATCCACCAAAACACTGCCAGATTTAATCAACAAATATAGTAAAGTTCAGTATACAAAATCAACATATAAAAATCAGTTCTGCCCTGGCCAGTATGTTCAGTGCTTAGAGCCTCATCCTGTACATTGGGGGGTCTTGGGTTCGATTACCTGTCAAGGGCATGTACCTAGGTTGCAAGTTTACTCCTTGGTCCGAGCACACGTAGGAGGCAACCAGTCGATGTGTCTCTCTCACATTAATTTCTCTCTCTCTCTCTCTCTCTGTCTTACTCCCTCCCTCCCTTTCACTCTCTCTGAATAGCAATGGAAAAACTATTCTCAGCTGAGGACTAACAAAACAAATCATTTCTATTTTTTAAAAATATATTTCTTTATTGATTTCAGAGAGGAAGGAAGAGGGAGAGAGAGAAACATCAATGATGAGAGAGAATCATTGATCTGATGCCTCCTGCATGTCCCCTACTGGGGATTGAGTCCAAAACCTGGGCATGTGCTCTTGGCCAGAATCGAACCTGGGACCCTTCAGTCTGTGGGCTGATGCTCTATCCACTGAGACAAACTGGCTAGGGCTCATTTCTATTTCTATACACTGTATCCAAAAAGAAATTTTTAAAAATCCCATTAGAATAGCATAAAAATGAATAAAATAGTTAGGAAGAAATTTAGCCAAGGAAATGAAAGATCTCTATGCTGAAAATTATAAAACATTGATGAAAAAAATTGAAGAAAATACAAATAAATGGAGATACATTCTGTTAAGATGTTCATACTACCCAAAGCCATCATGGCAAATGTCCTGAATAGACATTTTTCCAAAGAAGATGTAAATGGCAAATAGGTAAATAAAAAGATGCTAAACATTCAATGATCATCAAAGAAATGTACATCAAAAGCACAATGAGATGTCACCTCTCATCTGTTAGGATGGCTATCATCAAAAAGTCAAAAGTTAACAAGTGCTGGTGAGGATATGAAAACGGGGAACCCTTGACACTGATGGAATATAAGTTGATATAACCATCACAGAAAAATATGAAAGCTACTCAAAAAATTAAAAATAGGACTATCATATTACCCAGCAATTTTACTTCTGGTTATATGTCCTAAGGAAATAGAATCAGTATCTCAAAGAGATACCTGCACTTCCATGTTCTTTGCAGCATTATTTATAGTAGCTAAGCTATGGAAACAGCCTATGTGTCCATCAATAGATGAATAAAGAAAATATGATATCTATCTATCCATCCATCTATTCATATACCCACCTACACATACACACATAATGGAATATTATTTAGACTTAAAAAAGAATAAAATCCTGCCATTTGTGACAATATGAATGAAATGAAAGCATTATATTAAGTGTAAAAAGCCAGACACTGGAAGTAAGATCATTGCATGATTTTATCTATGTGTGAAATAGAAGAAAAAAATTGAATTTATAGCAACAGAGAACAGAATAGTGGTTATTAGAGTCTAAAAGGTAGGAGAAAAAGGAAGATATTATTAAAGGGTAGAAATTTTTAGTTATGAAATGAATAAGTTCTAGAGACTTACTGTATAAGCATTGTGACCACAGTGAAGAATAATAATATACTGTACTTAAAATTTTCTAAGAAAGTAGATCTCAAATATTCTCACACACACAAAACACACACATAAAAAAGTTAACTCTGTGAGAT
Source organism: Myotis yumanensis (assembly GCF_028538775.1). Lineage (NCBI taxonomy): Eukaryota > Metazoa > Chordata > Mammalia > Chiroptera > Vespertilionidae > Myotis > Myotis yumanensis. The sequence continues at coordinate 44,968,875 of NW_027223760.1, read as the reverse complement.
GATGGGTATATTAATTTACTTGATTGTGGTAATAATTTAATAGTGTATACATTTATCAAAATACTTCAAATACATAATACTTTTTATTTTTTAGTCATCTGTCAAAACTCTGGGGGTGAGGGGAGAAAGAGAAAATATACATAGAGGCCCAGTGCATGAATTCATGCACGGGTGGGGTCCCTCGGCCTGGCTGGCCAGCTGCGGGGAGGGACTGTGGAAGGTTGGCCATGGGAGTGCACTGACCACGAGCGTCTCCCCCCTGGTGGTCAGTGCATGTCATAGCAACCGGTCGACTGGTCAACCAGTCGTAACAGTCGCTTACGCTTTTATATATGTAATGGTAGAATTAACTTACTACTTACTCTCTTAATAACTTGTACCTTTGGAAGCTATTTGATGTTTATTTCTAGGTACTAATTTTCTGCTTAAAAAATTGAACATTTTTAATAGTTCTTGTCACTTTTGTTTCACTTTCTCATTGCAATTGCATAAATGAATGGCAGGTAAGAACTTTCGGGTGTGGTGTCTTCTGGGGTAACTCTATTCAAGGGTGCATTATCTCTGCTCTGTAGCACTAGGGGCCGGTGTGAAAAGTGTAGGCCTCCATTTAAGACAATAAAATGACTCTTCTGCCCTAACTGGTTTGGCTCAGTGGATAGAGCGTCGGCCTGCGGACTGCAGGGTCCCAGGTTCGATTCTGGTCAAGGGCATGTACCTTGGTTGCGGGCACATCCCCAGTAGGGGACGTGCAGGAGGCAGCTGATTGATGTTTCTCTCATCAATGTTTCTAACTCCCTTCCTCTCTGTAAAAAATCAATAAAATATATTAAAATAAATAAATAAATAAAATGAATTTTCTGTCTGAAGAATTAATTGCCATGCTACAAAAGCATTTTTAATTTACAGTCCTCTATAGCTCACCACAAATGTGTTTACTGCATCGCCTTGAACAATATGGCCAGATGAATAAGTCATTGTATACAGCATTGTCCCTTTTTGAAAGAAAAAAGCAAAGTAATAATTTTTATATGTGTGAAATATTTACTTTCGGATAAGGGGAGACAAAACAAAATCTTACACTTAATTTAACTTTTATTTTTTTTAACCATGATATTTTCAAAAGTTAGTATCTTATTCACCAGCACATTTTAGTTTTTATATAAATCTTTCTATCCAATTACCTGGCACCCTTTGCTTTATAATCTTTAAAGAAGATTATAAATTAGCAAAGGGTCAAATCACAAGGTCTGTGGAAGGAATAACAGGTCCAGAATATATTCATGAATACCAAAAAAATATAAAAAACAAGTTTATAATTTACAGCTGCCCTGAGGCAGCAATAACTAATACACTGAAAATTTACCCATTTTATGCATCTATTGTGCTTGTTTTACTACTTTGCTTTTCATAAAAAACACATTTATTTTAGTAACTGTCACTTCTTTTGGCATTTATGTGATCTCTGAGCTATGTGTGAAAATACACATATTTCTACTTTATAATTTTTATTGAAAAAATTATTTATTTTACAACTGTATATCAATGCCTTTTGTTCCATGCTCAAATTATTTTCATTGTTGTTTTTTTTTCTATCAGTCACTTCAGAAAATCAGTCTTATAGCTATTCAGTTTAACATCTGCTTTAAATCTTTTTCAAATTGCTGCTTGAATGACATTTTATCATTAACTATGAAGAGGAACAAGTGGAGATTTTTAGAACACAGGTCACACAAAAAATTATTCAATAAGAATAACACTATAACTCACATTTAAATGACACTACCCTCATAAATAGAGTGCGCGATTCACAGATGTAACCTAATGAGTTTTCATATTGTTCCTGGGAGTCAGCAGAGAAGTGTGAACAAGTAATTATTTTCAGATGTATGGTAGCAGTATAAACTTGAGCAGAGTAAACAGAAGAAGGTGGCCTTTTATTTTTCGAAATAATGGCCATAAAAAAGCCAGGGCCTGGATTTTATATTTTATTGAATAAAACTTGAGATAATAAGGCAAAGGAATGGTAGTAGATATCACCTGCTTTTGCTGGCTTACATTAATTCCAGTATCTTCTTGTAAGAGCACCTGCATTTTTATTCATTTTTCAGGTAGCATATTTTAGCTGTAGCTGTCTGTATCCCTAGTTTTGGGGATGGTGCCTTCATGTTGACCTAGACCTTTAGATCCTTATTTCCTCTTAGGTGTAGTAACTGATTCAATTTAACAGCCTTAAATATTGCAGAGGTTGGAAGGAGTCACCTAAAGGGAGGGATCTAACTTTGGGGTAAGGGAAGGAACATACCTACCCATCCTAGGCTCCTCTGCTTTGCACTGTCTTTGAAGGCAAGACTGCCAACAGGAAGACGAGTTCTTGATTGGGATATTATGTAAAGAGTTGGCAAGAACACCAAAGCCCATTGCTAATCAAAACAATTTCCAGACTAAGCTATAGATATAGGAATTGTAATTCAACAAGGCCTCTGAGGTAGACCAAATGTAAATTGCCTCTAGTTGAACTTAAGCTAAAAAGAAGTTGCATTGACAAGAAATTAGCATGTTAAAAGGAGCTGTGATTGTTCATGCCCTGTGACAATCCCTGCAAATAATCCTCCATTTTTAACCCCCACCAACGTTAAGGAATTAATAAATGGTAAATCTGGTATCCACAATCAGTGATTTGATTCCAGAAATTGTGTTTATAACCACTTTGCATACTCCAACATCGCCCAGGCTGGGAAGTTCTAATTCATTCATCCACAGTTTGCCACATGCAAAAAAGTATGCTCCAAAATTCTAGGCTTGAATTTGGATGCAATTGAGATATAAGGTTGGATTGTCTATCTTTGAAAAGCAAGTGAACACTTTAGGTAAATGTGAAACCAGTGTAAAAGTTTTAGAAATACTTGCTTGTTAGGAATATGAATTTTAAAAAAAACACAACTTTTTGTTTCAGAACAGTTTTGGATATATAGAAAAGTTGTGAAAATAAGAGTTCTGAAATATCACATGCCCAGTTTTCCCTATATTAACATCTTACATTAGTATGGAACATTTGTCCCAACTAGTAAAAAATTATTTGTATATTATTATAAACTAAAGTCCATGTTTTAGTCAGATTTCCTTCCATTTTACCTAGCTATGATCCCATCCAGGATATTACATTACATTTATTCCTCATGTCTCTTAAGGCTTTAATTGGCTTTGACGTTATCTCAGACTTTCCTTGTTTTTGTTGACCTTGACAGTTTTGATGAGTATTTGTCAGATATTTTGTAGACTATCTTATAAAGGAGATTCGTCTGATGTGTTTTTTACGATTAGACTTGGATTATTGGTTTTCAGGAGGGAGATCACAGAGGTTAAGTACCATTCTCATCACATCACGTCAGGGATATACATTATCAACATGATTTATGACTGTTGCTGTTGATCTTTATCACCAAAGCCCTTACTGTTTGTCAGGTTTCTCCACCATAAAGTAACTCTCCCCCACCCCCACCCCATCCTCTTTGGACGGCATTCACTATGTGCACAGTACTAGAAAGTTATATCTCACTTCCTCGAGAGTGGATTATCTACATAAACTATATCTTTTTTTAAAAATTAAATCTTTATTGTTCAGATTATTACAGTTGTTCCTCTTTTTTCCCCCCAGAGCTCCCCTCCACCCGGTTCCCACCACACCCTCTTCCCTTACCCCCCTCCCCCACTGTCCTCATCCATAGGTGTATGATTTTTGTCCAGTCTCTTCCCGCACCCCCCATACCCCTTTCTCCCCCGAGAATAGTCAGTCCACTCCTTTTCTATATAAACTATGTCTTTATATGGCTTGATCATTCATGCCTTCTTATGCTGAATAGTATTGCATTTTATAACTATACCACATTTCATTCATCCATTTACCTATTGAAGGACATCTTAATTGTCTCCTGTTTAAGGTGATTATTAATAAAGCTACTGTAAACATTCATGTGCATGTTTTTTTGTGTTGATGTAAGTTTTTAATTTGTTTGGATAAATATCTTGGAGTGTGATTGCTTCATCATATGGTAAAATTAAATTTATTTTTGTACCAACTTCCAACTATCTTCCAAAATGACTAACACTTTTCAAATGTTCATTGCTTGTATATATTAAAGCAACTGATTTTTTGCATATTAATCTTATATTCAATGACCTTGCTATACTTGTTAGTTCCAGTAAGTGTTTTGTCGGTTCTTTTGGCTTTTCTACCTAGACAATCATGCCATCTGCAATCAGAGTTTCAATACTAAGGTGGGCAAAAGTAGGTTTACAGTTATAATACAAATGCAAATAAATAATAAAAGAATAAACTTTCACGCACTCATAACTGTAGACCTACTTTTGCCCACCCTTGGATTGGATAGGGTTGGTGAGAGAGGATAGCCTTGCCTTGTTCCCAGTCTTAGAGGGAATGCATCCAGCTTCTCACCATTAAGTATTAATGTTAACTACAGATATATTATTACATTCTTTATCAAGTTGAAGCAGTTGCCATTTATTTATAGTTTTGTGAGAGCTTTTATCATGAATAGATGTTGAAGTTTGTCAAATAGATGCTTTTTCTGCATCTATTTGTATGAACTATATTGATTATTTTCTAAATGTTGAATCACCCTCGCACAATTGAAATAAATCCCACTTGGTCATGGTGTATAATTCTTCTTATACATTGCTGGATTTGATTTTATAATATTTTGTTGAGAATTTTTACATCTATGTTCATGAAAGATATCAGTGTATAATATTCCTTTCTTGTAATGCCTTTATCTTGTTTTGCTATTAGGGTAGCATTTGATAAATGAGTTTTGAAGTGTTGCCTCTGCTTCTAAATTCTGAAACAGACTGTCAAAAATTGGTATTACTTAATCTTTAAGTGCTTGGTAGAATCCACCAATGAACTTATCTGAGCCTGGTTCTCTCTTTGGAAGTTTAATAATTATTGATTTAATTTCTCCAATAGATATATGGTTATTCAGTTTATATCTATGGGTCAGTTTAGGTAGTTTGTCTTTCAGGGAATTTCATATAATTTATGAAATTTGGTGGCATAGAGTTGTTTGCAATATTTCTTTATTTCCTTTTAGTTTCAATGGGATGGGTGGTAATGACACCTCTTTCATTTCTGATAGTGGCACTTTTTGTTTTCTCTATTTTTAATTAGACCAGCTAGATGTTTAAAATTTTGCTCTTTCCGTCCCCCCTACAACAACCATCATTTTGTTTAGTTGGTATTCTCTTTTGTTTATATTAGTTTCTACTCTACTTTTTTTCTTAAGTACGCCTTAAATTTATTTGCTATTTTATATGGTGGAAACTTGTGTTATTATTCCTCTTTAATGTATGCATTTAATGCTATCAACTTCCTTTATGCATTGCTTTAGTTACAGCCCACCAATTATGTAAACTAGTCTTTTCAGTTTAACTTCCAAAGCAATCCTAACAGTTAGGTTTGCAGTTATATAAGGCACCTCGTGTTTTCTCTCCCTTCTTAGCCTCAGCTTAAATGGCTTTGCTTTCTGATAGGGCTCAGCTGGTTGTACTACCTTTTAGAAAGTACTTGTCAATGTTGGCATTTCCAGTTAGAAAAATCTGATACTATATTATATTTTGTCTTTAAAATATATAAGCCTTTTTCCAAGCCTCCTGGCAGGGTGCTAGGATAAGGAAGTGATAAAGCCTAGCATGGTGCTAGGATAAAGAAATGATAAAGAAGAAAATGAGGCTGAAATCCTTATGTGCATGGCTACTTGGGAATATATAATAAACAGCCTAGAAATCCTGGTTTATTTTTAAGCATATCATGGGTATATAGTGCCTATTTTAAAATTGAAGAGGTTAGCTTTTAAAACTATCACACACATACATCCCACAACAATGTTATTTGAAAGAATTCAAATTCTTTTCAAGTTCATATCTTTCCTCAAGTTCATGAAATATAATTGCAAGCTATCAGATTTTTAGTTGACAGTTATTCTCAAAACATATAACAATTCACAATAATCCTAGAAACTTGGAAAACCTTAATGAAGAAACCATAGCGAATTCTCTGTCAAGTTTGCAACCTGAGGCAGGAATAAAAAATAATAGCTGAGTGAAGTATTTATATGTTTTGTTTTCTTTTCCTGTTTGCATAATTGCTTACTTGTTCTATTTGGCAATTTCATCTGCACATAGTTGTGAGAAATAGCTACAAAAAAGAAAAGGGGTATTTTCTATAATTCCCTTTCTTAACTATTCAGGATTCCTAGAAGAACATGAGGTAAAATTACATACAAATTTTATTAAATGTGTGAGTGGGTCAGGTACAATATTACAAAAACAAAAATGTGGCTAAAAGAAGAGTAAGGCAGCCCTAGCCAGTTTGGCTCAATGGATAGAGTGTCAGCCACAGACTGAAGGGTCTTGGGTTCTATTCTAGTCAAAGGTATGTACCTTGGTTGCATGTTCAATTTGAAGTGTGTGCAGGAGGCAACCAATCGATTTGTGTGTGTGTCTCTCTCAAAAAAAGAGTAAGGCAGAGAATGTGGTTACAGGGTGGGAGAGGGAAATAATTTACCTGGATTCTTTTTCTCTCCCATTTATTATTGGTTAAAGTCAACCCCAAAGGTTATTTAACATTTTCATGTGATGTTGTCTGGCCACCCCAAGCAGCCATTGGCAAAGTCAGATTCTATGACAGTACAGCCACCATGGTCAACAAGCAATCAAGTATGAGCTAGCAGCTCTCTGAATGCCTGTACTTTGTATGTCAAGAGAGTTCTGCAAGTCTCGTCCTCGGAGGCAATAGGAACGCTGCAGTGTGGGAAGCTAAAAGTGCAGTATAGGAAGACACTGTCTTGTTTTGGTCTCAGAGGCGTTGGGGTTGGGAAGAAGCAGGATCATCACTTGTGAAGGCCAAGTCAGAACTCTCTTTGATTAGTGACATTGAGCATCTTTTCACAGGTCTGTTGGCCATCTGTATGTCCTATTTGGAGAAGTGTCTATTCAAGTTCTTTCCAAGTTTTAAATGGATTGTTTGTTTTTATTTTTTATTTTGAGTTCTAGGAGTTCTACCATGCTCATGGATAGGGAGAATTAACATCATTAAAATGTCATACTACCCAAAGCAATCTATAGATTCAGTATAATTTCTATCAAGATACCAATTGCATATTTCACTGAACTAGAACAAATATTCCAAAAATTTATATGGAACCTCATAGCCACAGCAGTCTTGAGAAAGAAGAACAAAGTTGGAGGAATCACGCTACCTGATATCAAACCATACTATAAGGCCATAGTAATCAAAAGAGCCTGGTACTGGCCTAAAAACAGGGATATAGATCAATGGGACAGAACAGAAAGCCCAGAAATAAACCTATGCCTTTATGGTAGGTTAATATTTGACAAAGGAGACAAAAGCATACAAAGGAGTAAAGACAGTCTCTTCAATAACAGTGTTGGGAAAATTGGACAGCTACATGCAGAAAAATGAAACTAGAACACCAACTTACACTATACACAAGTATAACCTCAAAATGGATTAAAGACTTAAATGTAAGATTTGAAACTATAAAACTCCTAGAAGAAAGCATAGGCAGTAAAATCTCAGCCATCTCTCATAGCAATATGTATTTCTGATATATCTCCTCCAACAAGGGAAACAAAACAAAACAATGGGACTACATCAAAGTAAAAAGTTTTTGCACAAAGGAAAGCCACAACAAAATGAAAGACAACCATTGAATGGGAGAACATATTTGCCAATGATACATCTGATAATGGTTAATATCCAAAATTTATAAAGAACTTATATAAATATACATAAAAACTGTGTACTCACTTTTGTTGAGCACTAAAAGGAACACATTTTTATTATAAAAACCTTGAATAAGAGGAAATGCCCCTACCTTTCTGTTACCTCCCCACTCATTCCTAACTTAGACTCAAAGTTTAAGTCTTAAATCTTGTTCCAAGGAGAATGCAAATTGATTTCTTGTCTCACCTGTATCAGACCGAAGAATATATTGATTTGCTAAGCAATGTTTCTTTTGGACTTTCAGAGCACAAAATGTACAAATCAAGTGGATTATCTTTTTAAGATACTTTTTTTGAGGCAGTTAGGTTATCTTGCGCTTCAACTTACTCTCACTTGTCACATGCACATATAGTTTGCTTCTTTGGCATGTTCTGATGATAGTAGAGTTGGCGCAGCAATCCGAGGCACACTCAATGTACTCCTTTTAGAGCTGGCTTTTAGACCTCTTTCTCCTACTGAACAAGTCCCCTTATGCCTTTGAAGAGAGATAGTTCTCTCTGCCTATTGAGCAAGTTCAATTCAAAACCTTGTGGGGAGAATTTCACTATGTGAGAGCAGACAATTCTATTGCTTCTATTTTCAGGATCTATTTTCAAATTACAATAATATTCCAAGAAGTATATGAGATAAGACAATCTTTTGGTAGCTAAAACAGAGCTTTTGCCTTTTAAAACCAAGTAAGTAGAGGAATTACTTTGCTCTTAAGAGTTTATTTCCAATTCTATATTTCAGAAAACATTACATTCTCGTGGAAGCAGAGAAAGAAATGCTTGCATAGAACAAGTCTTTTGTATAAATATTAGATTCATCCTCATTGAAAATCTTATAATTTACCACTTGTGAATGTATGATGTATTTTCATTTCCCCCCAAAATTTTAAAACATATTGAGAAAAGAAATTAATATATTTAATATGCATTTAAAAATTTAAATTTAATTTCAAATGCATCATACATACTCATCTATTATTCAGTATGCTTAAGGAAAACATCTGAAGAAGAAAAGCTTTAGTTCAATGTTTTATAATTCCTTATGAAGTTTGTTCTCATTCTTGAGGGAAATCAAAACATTTATACTTTGATTGACATAACTAAAGAGTATTATAATCTAAATGAGGATAGTTGCAACATATTGTTTTACAAATCATAACTTAATATTTCTTATAAATTTGACTTATTTCTAATATTTACAATGAACCATGGGCCTAGAAATTAAAATTGGACAAATCTGTATAATTTTTTAAAAATTTTGTAGAAAATTAACCAATAGGCAACATGGTAGATGACTACCTTTGGAATTGATGCATTGATTAATAAATCAACTTATTTTACCATAATCTAGTCTGTGAGCAGAGTTCTTTGAGGATTTTGAAAAATGTTCACATTTGCACATTTAATGATGAATTTAGGCAGGGAGAATTCAGGTACTAACTAATATATCTAGCTATGAGAATGATTGCTGAGTAGATATTCACCTTCTCTTGTCAGTACAGTTTATGAAATTTTGCATGAGTTGCATTATTCTGTGTCATGAGAATAAAAGTATATATTTGGTAACACTCCAATTCTATGCTATTATACTACCAAGACCTTAATACTAGTATTTCACTCTTAATTTTGTTTCATGTATCCCATACATGAAAACATTTTTTATTTTCTGATTAAGGACTTGCCCTTGCTTTTCAGCATAATAAAAACAGGCATATTACACATACAAAAAGGGAAACTTGTTCATACCTTAGCAAGAATATAAAAGCAAATAAAGCTTTTGGTTTGTTGGTTTTTTTGGGGGGTGGGGGGGTGAAGAGAACTTAAAGCATAAGTCTAATACTCTTTTTTTATCAGACATGAAAACATTTTTTAAATGCATGAAAACATTTTTTAAATGCATTAATTTTTAAGCACTTATCCAGAGTTGAGTCAGTAACAACTTCAAATCTCTAGAAAGTATCTTAATTACTAAAAATATCTCAGAGCCAAATATCTCCATCCATATTTTAAGGTAATAAGATTGGCTGTTTCCCAAGCTCACAGCCAATAGGAAACAACCACACACATTAATATGGTACTGGCACTTCTAGAGGCCAGGGAAATGATACGTGGAGGTTGAAGCCTGACCAAATGCTACCAAGAGAGGAGGAAACGTTGTTAACCTGGTACCATGTAGTACAAGGATAAAAAGCCTAATAATAAGTCTCAGCCAGCCCCAAGAGCAGCAGGCAGTGTCACAGCCAGCAGAATGTGCATGACAGTAAAAACTTTCTTAAAAGGTTAATCTGTACTTTAAAAATTCACTTTTTAAATACATTATTGAGACAACACACACAGATTTTTCCACTAGTAAATATAGCTTTTTAGATGTAACAGTTTTTAGCTTATAAGCTTGCCCACTTATTAGACATTATCATTTTATGAGGTCCTATTTCAAACCCTTCAGGTTAGCAAAAGTTAAAGTCTGAAAATACCAAGTGTTTTTGGCAATCGAGTGCCATGTAAACTCATAAACTAAACTAGTATGGAAAAACAATAAGCTAGTAAACTTGATGTTACAATTTCTCAAAGAAAAATCACTCATGTGGAAAATACCAGGAAGATAAACTAATGAACAATAATTTTTTTTCACAACAAAATATTTTCAGGTAAATTTTTGCAAATGTTATCAATATTGGAGCTGCTTTATCTGAGATTTTTAAAAAGAAGTCTAATGTGTTTCCAGTTATAACTATACACCTGAAATGCATTCCTTATGTCACTTCAGAAACACATACAGGTTTCTCCTGCTCTCCCAAAGTAGAGCATTCCTATGAAACCTTTTGTAAGCTAAATTGGAATAAAGTGAAGAAGCAATTACTTTAGGACATATCTTGCTAACAGAGGCACAACATAATTCAAGATAAAACGCAGATACTCACAGTTCAAAATGGTGGTGGCTGGATGCTGAGTGTAGTTCCCAGGGAAGGAGCTTGGCAGTGCCACGCGCTGCTCAGGGTGCCAATGGCTCACTGCAAAACAAGAATTGAGTGCTGTTTTCACTGTTGTTCCATTAAAGTGAAAATTCTCTTTAGATTTCTTTCAGTTAACAAGAATAGTTGCTCATGTAGATCTATTATAAATGTGAAGTGATGTAGAGCAAACATTTGAGAAGCACAGAATATGTATTTTTTACCTCCCTATCTCTTTTTATACAAAAGTAGCATATAACAGTAATGTTGGAGATCTTTCTATGTCAATACATACAGTACATTTTCATTTTTAAAAAATAGCTATTAGATATGCCTTTATATGGGTTCACCATAACTTATAATTCTCTGTTGGTGAATATTTGTGGTAGGCTTTGTCAGTTTTCACCACTATCCATTTCCTACTTCAGAGATCACATTTTTCTGACCCTGTGAAGAAAGGTCTGGTCTTGTATATTATTTTGACCAATGAAGTATGAATGACAGTGACATTAAATGACTTATGGTAGAAACTTTAAGAAAAGTGAATGCTTTGCCATGTTCTCTCTCCCCCTTTCTTTCTCTTTCCCTTCTTAACCAGACACTAATACCATTACAATTCCAGATGATTCTTCCTTTTTCAACCTGGGATCTATCTAGTAGGAGTACAATAATTGGGCTCCATGCTAATCACCATGTGGAAATAAGAGATACACTTTTATTGCTAAAACCCATGAGAAATATGTTTTCATTTGTTACTTTAGCTTCGCTTAGACCAGTGGTCGGCAAACTGCGGCTCGCAAGCCACATGCGGCTCTATGGCCCCTTGAGTGTGGCTCTTCTACAAAATACCACGTGCAGGCGCGCATGTACAGTGCGATTGAAACTTCGTGACCCATGCGCAGAAGTCAGTATTTTGTGGAAGAGCCACACTTAAGGGGCCAAAGAGCCACATGTGGCTCATGAGCCGTGGTTTGCCAACCACTGGCCTAGACAATCATGATTAATCTGAAAAATGCTACCAGAATTTGTGTGGTTACCATAATATAGAATGTATGTCTCATTGGAATCCTGATTAGGAATTCAGTAGCAAGAAAAGTGTTCTTAAAGCTGGAAGGATGGATTAAACTGTCTGTTGCCTGCAGTAACTTGGAAGGTCAATAATGACCTTTGTATTTTGGTACATAGGCTGAAAACAAAGTACTAGTAGTGGTTTTTCTCCTGTTGACTACACTAGAAAAGGAATTACAAGATAAGCCCAGGGCAGAAATTGCCAGTTTGAAAGAAGAAATTAAAAGGAAGAAAGACAGTTGTAAAAGTTAAGACTTGAGGTTTTCAAGAGGAAATTGTCTTGATTTCTAACATAAAAGGTAAAATTAAAAGAAAAAGACTTTGGAATCAGCCTTGCAGAAAAGATATAAAACATATGGACCATATAACAATTGCTAAAATATATGAACAGGTTAAGTGACAGGAAATACATTCTTTTCATTGGAAAAAAATGGTTTAGTGATAAAGATATTAAGAATGTGACTTTATTTAAAAAGAAAACCTAACATCTCAAGGCATCTTCAAATAGGTATCTCTTGAGAAGAATTGTGAGTGTGGCTATTTGTAGTAATGCTGATTGAAATCAAATAAATAAGAGGCCAACACATTATTTGAAAGAGTGTACTATCAATAGAAACAGTGGCCTGGACTAAAATAGACAATTGTGCTTCCAACTCTCTGTGGGCAGCAAATGGGCTAAGAAAGCGAGTAGGCTACAACTGAATGTCTAATTCATTTATAGTTTAGGAAGATAATGGCAAATAATTAACTCCCAGAGGTTAGATTAAGGACCACGAAGAACAGTGGACTGGGAATACTCTTAGGAAAACAAATCTGAGCTTTATCAAGAATTATTCCCCACTGCAAGGATAGAAGCTCATTTCTGTATATGCCCAGCATGAATTGGTATTACCACATATGACTATGTTTCTCCATCTGAATGGAAGTATTTCGCTGGTCTGGCAGAGGGTATCTGGATGTGATAAGCTCCTGGAATGACTGAGACCTAGAGCTTTGGAGAGAGAACCAAAGGTTTGCTGATCTGAAGGGCAGACTATAGTAGATACAATTAAGGTTCACCAATACTCAATTCTCTACCATGAAATGGAATTATGTTTGAATTCCTTCTCTCATTAGGGCCAAAGTTGGCCATATGCCTTGCTTTGGCCAAAGAAATATAAACAGATTTTATGTAATCAGAGTCTTTATAGCAGAGGGCATACTTTGATATCCTCTTTTTCTTTTCTGTCCCTGCAGCCCTCAATATTCCAGACAGTTCCTATCCATAAGCTTGATTCTAATAAGAAGAATCCATGCAAAGACACTAGTGAGCATGTAGGGTGAGTAATAAACAAAATTTTACTGCTTTAAATCAAGATTTTGGTGGTGTTTGTGGCTTTTACATAACCTAGCATATCCTGATCCATGAGCTATAGTAAATATGCAGCAATGACTTACACATATTTTGAAAATGTGTCAGTGGACTTAATGTGTAAATTCTCAGAAGAGAAATTATTAGGTCAAAGAATATAAACATAGTAATTTTGATCGATATAGTCAAACTGCCTTCATAACAGTGCTATCGATTTACATTTAATTACTGTCAACTTATAATATGCTTGTTTATTCAGACTTGCCAAGAAAATGTATGATCAAAGTTTTAGGTGGTCAATCTGGAAAGTTGACATTTTATCTTAGAATTAATGCTAACATTTTGAAAATAAGCAAAGTGTAATGTTTGTGATAGAAACTTATCCTTAGGAGAAATCATTTTGTACAATGTATGTTTAAAATATTTCCATTGTTATGTATTTTGAAGCGAAATTTTCTACCATAGATTAAAATCTTTCATGTGAAGAATTTCAGTGGATTTTTATTCTAATTGCAAATTAAGAAAATAAAGGAGAAACAGTATCTTAATGGCAGATGTATAAATAGTATTTGATAAGGTTCAATACTCATGAGTTAACAAAAGTCTTAATAAACTAGGAATATAAGGTAATTTCCTTAATCTGATAAGTGGTGTATATATAAAATATTTGGAGACATTACACTTATTCTGCAAACTTTCCACTCATGATTGGGAAAAAAATGAGGCTGTCAGCTTGGGACACGGGTATTAAACATAGTTTTTAACCAGTCTTATAAGGCATGAAAAAGAGATAAATTATATAAGAACTACAGGCCTGGTGCACGGATTGGTGCACGGGTGGGGTCCCTCAGCCTGGCCTGTGAAGATTGGGTGGAAACCGGAAGTTTGACATCCCCTCGAGGGATGTAGCAGTGCCGAAGTGGCAGGAGGCCAGGGAGGAACCGGGGCCGGGTCCCAGCCCTGCTGCGCCTGCCACTGCCACCGAGGCAGAAGATGCTCCCATGAGCCTGGCTTCTGGCTGAGGAATGCTTCCGCTGTGGGAATGCACTGACCACAAGGAGGCAGTTCCTGCATTGAGCGTTTGTCCCCTAGTGGTCAGTGCATGTCATGTCGTTCAGTAGTAATGGTCTCTTAGGCTTTTATACATATAGATTAAAGAAAAAGATACAGATCTACATTATTGATAGATGACATGACTGAAAATCCAAAAGAATCAACAAATAAACTTAGAATTAACTAGTGAATTTAGCAAGGTCACTGGATAACCTATCATTATATATAAACCTCTTGTATGTCTATATTTCAGCAACAAACAACTAGAAATGACATTTTAAAAAAGTTATCAACTAAGTAGGGAAATGTTACCACTTTACAATAGATAAAACCGCAAACTTCTAGGAATAAATCTAATAAAATATGTCCAATATATCTATCTCAGAAATTGCCACAGCAGCACTATAAAACTGTCCCTGAGTGAGAACCACTGTTCTATTAAAAAAAGGCACAGCATAAAGATGTCAGTCCTACATAAATTGGTATAGTTTTAATGTAATACCAATAAATTGTCTACCTCTTTTAAAATTAAAAACTTGGTTTTAAAGTTTATACAAAATGCAAAAGGGGATAATTCAGGTAACAGAAGATGAGTTTGGTCTGTGCTGTTATTTTATTCAGTTGAAAGTACTTTTCCTCCTCTGACAAAATGAGGAAAATCCAATTTCCTTTGGCACCCTGTTTGTCAAAATGCTTTTTTCCTTTCCTGCTCTGTTGACAGATTCTCAGTTACTTTACTGGATTGGTGAGAAGCCACTTTGTTCCTGGTCTAGGGACCCTTTACTTGCTTTAACACTTAGTCTGGGAGCAGAGTGACTGAAATAAAGCTGGCTTAAAGTTTAACTATATCATTAAAGCTTATATTCTTTAATCAAAAGAGGGGTGGGGAACGTCCAGTCCGAGGGCCATGTAAGGTCCGGGAAATCATTTGGTCTGGCCCTGCCAAGGCAATAGGGGTGAGCTAATTAAATGTTTGACCAAATATAGCAGGCTAATTTTTAAGTTGATAATTTTGTATGGCCCATAGATTATGTTATAAATATCCAAATGGCCCTTGGCAGAAAAAGGTTTCCCCACCCCTGAATTAAAAGACCTACTTGATCCTATGAGCAAAAGAACCCGCGCTTAGAGTTTTACTTGTATAAACCACACAAACTTTAATCAAATTACCACATTCTAGTAAGACTAGTTGATGTCTCTGCTTCCAAGAATTCAAATGGCAATGAAAAAAATTCACAAAAAGGTTGGCCTTAAAACTTAGGACTCCTATTTTCAGGAGTACCTTTGCCAATCATTTTCTACCTGTTCAAACTCCCAATCTCAACTTACATTTCTGGGGAGTTTTCTCAGCCTTCTCATTCTGAGTTAGGTGCTTTTCCTCTGTATTATCTTGGGATCCTGCTTATTTATCTCTCATGGAACATTGTACTGTAAACAGTGTATAGAAATTTTAAAAGCAATAAATCTGTATTCAGTTGTGCTAAACTTCAAAACCAACATAGACCTTAAAGTCTCTAAAACAATGGAGATTTATTGATAACTTAAGTTACAGTTCAAGGTTCTCGGATATCTCATCTGTAAACTGAGGCATTGTCTACTCTTCCTAGGGCGGCACATTCACTTGCATTTAGTGGCAGGAGAAAGAATAATATGCACAGGAAGATATTTTAGCCAGGCCAGGACGTGGTACACATCACTCTATTTATATTCCCGCACAGAGAGCTCAGTGATGTGCTTCCTTCAATTGCAAGGGACTCTGGGAAATGTAGACTAGATCTATGGCTAGTTCTGTGGCCCATATCAAATATTTTACCATAATGTCCAAACACAATTAATCGTCTCTCCTGACACCTCTTCACTTTTCTGTAGTCCTAACTTCTTTTATTATATCTTCCTTCACTTATTCACTAAAGGGTCTACAGCTACAAAATAGTCTTTCTTACTCCATTTGACTGTGGAGTGGCAGGAAGACCAACCAGTTTGACACTATCTCAACAATATACAAATGTGACCTCTCCTCACTAACCTGTTTTGTGTGTTTTTTTTTAAACTACTTTGGTCTAGATTAATATTCTATATATATAAAAGGCTAAGTGACTGTCCATCCATCTGGCCAGACAGTACATACGATGTGCACTGGCAATTTAAAAATAAACATTGACTCATGCATACATGTGATCTCGCTGGCACCAATCGCATGTGTATGTTTCTGTCATTATCAATCGTGAATTTGGTTGTCTTTGTTGACATTCTTTTTTTTATATATTTCTTTATTGATTTCAGAGAGAAAGGGAGGAGAGAGAGATAGAAAAATCAATGATGAGAGAGAATCATTGATCGGCTGCCTCCTGCTTGTCCCTCATTGAGGATCGAGCCCGCAACCCAGGCATGTGCCCTTGGCCAGAATCGAACCCGGGACCCTTCAGTCCACAGGCTGATGCTGTATCCAGAGCCAAGCCGGCTAGGGTCTTTGTTGACATTCTGAAGCTTAAAGAAAGCAGCGTCCTTGACAGAATATGTCTGAAGACCAACTATTGGCACAATTAATTTCCTTTCAATGTGCATGAATCCGTGCACCAGGCCACTAGTATCTCATATAATCTATTTTGAAAGTCAAATAACTTTTTACCAATTAGTGCTTCTTTATTAAATATTCTTTCCAGAATCTTAGCAATGAGTTTTCAAAATGCATAAATCTGATATTGATATTCACTTAAGTCTCTAGTACAGTAGGTCCTTGGGTTACATGGGAGATCCATTCCTACTGCGGGATGTAACGTGATTTTCTCCATAAGTCAGAACCCACCTACATAAGCACCTACATTACTCACATGGAGCACATACACAGCAGTAATGAAGTGAGACAGTAAAAAAAAAATTTAAAAGACAGATAACAATTCCTGACCTTTACTTGTGGTAAATAAATAATAAAAAACATAAAGCACATGTGTACATACGTCGAAATAAAGTAACTTTTTTTTTATAAATAAATGGGAGAAGGCAACGTAACCCGAGGACTGTCTGTATATGCATTAAATTTAAATAGATTCCCATTTTCTAAAGATTGAAATTAAATCCAAATATGGTGTTCAATAGCTTTCATAATTAGAATTTGCTATCTCCAACAGCTTTTCCTCTTCTCTTAGCCTTCTATATTTCAGAAAACAGGATAATGTTATTTGCCTCTTAAATAAAACATGGAATTTTAGGTCTTTGATTCTTTTCTTCCTTTGCCAAGAATAGCTTTTCCCTTATCCCCTTCTCTGCCTTCTTGATACACCTATCCTTAAAGGCAAAACTCAAGTGTCATATCTTTTGCAAGGCTTCTCTTTCTTAATATTCATAATCTCAATTAATCAATCACTTTTTTCTTTTTTGCTCACACAGGAAGTGTTTACAGTCTTTTTATAGCATTTATCATCATGGGCTTACATTGTAGTTATTTGGGAATGTGTCTCTTTTCCTTCACCCAGGATAGACTGTGAATTCTTAAGAGTAGTTTTAGCATCTTATTCATCTGTGTCTCCAGCATTTGTACAAAAACAAAATACTTGTAGTCCTGAATTTTAATAATCTAGGTACCTATTTATCATTTTTTTATACAAAACAAAACCCTTGTGTGTTTCTCTCTGATTTTGAAGAAAAGAACTTAGAAATAATCCTCAGGAATTAAAATAATATTTTGTGAACAAATGTAAAAATCCAGGTGTAAAAAGGGAAAATAAAATTTAATGCACATTAGTTGCCAAAGTAAATAATTTACATAGCATTAATTAGCTTTTGTAAAGCCATATGACCTAAGCTACATGGGCTTCACCAAGAATCCACAATGAGGATTTTAAAATGCCATGCCTATATGCTTCAGGATATGAGTGATCTGTATACCACCAATATTTTTTATGATTATGAATGAGCAAGAAGAACCTTCTGAAAAATTATATGGATAAAAACAAATATGGATATGCAAGAAAGACAGGCAAGAAAATTTATCAGTGACTGACAATTTATAAGTCAGGGGACTTGTAGATGCTAAAATTAGAGGTTAGAGATCAGAACAACCTTAAGTGAATGGAGAATGCCAAATTTTGCTTTTCCCCATATTCTCTCATCCTCTACACACAGATTCCACCTAAAGAATCCCGACCTTAATCAAGGAGTTTTAAAAATAATGATATCTGTGCCCTGGCTGGTATTGTAGTGATTAGAGCATTGGCCCACATAGAAGGGTCGTGGGTTCACCCCCTGACCTGGGTACGTGCAGGAGGCAACCAATCAATGTGTCTCCCTTACACTGATGTTTCTCTCTCTGTCTCCCTCCCTTTCACCCTTTCTGAAAAGCAATGGAAAAAATATTCTCTGGTGGGTGATAATTAACAGCAATGTAATAATAGCTACTAAAATTAGTTAAATATAAAGGGGGGAATACAATAATGAAACTTTTGTAGCCAATCCAAGTTAAAATAGTCCAGTTTAAGCAGAGAGTAACTTATTTATGAGATATGATTTCACCATAAGGCTTAAATAATATAAGGCAAAAGAAAAAGATAAAGGTGAAACAGAGCATGCCACCATAAAAAGTCACCATTTTATAATGGTAGGCAGAAATATGGGGAAAAGAAGCAACAGAAATGGAAAAAAAGCTCAAACAAAATGATATCAATTAATAAGATGGCATTAGTAAGTCCTTACCTACCAATAATTACTTTTAGCTTGGGGGTTTATCTCATCTATTAGAAGGTACAGAGTGGCTAGGTGGATAAAAAACAAACAAAACAAGACCTAAATATATACTGCATGCAAGAGATTCACTACAGTTTTAAGACATACATAGGCTCATAGTGGGGGTGTTAAAAGTTATTCTATACTTTTTTTTTTTAGTTCTGGGAGGCAGCAGGGATAGCAGAAAGGATATGAATAAGGAGTTAGTCAAAACATAGCTTTGAATCTCAGTTCTGCATACATACTAGTTCTGTGATCTTGTAAAATTTATTAACTTCTCTGCACCCTTAATTTACTCACTTATCAAATGGTAATTATTACCTGGAAAGTTATCATGAGATTTAAATAAAAACATATTAATCACAAAAAAGTTGTTCCATACAAGTGGAAACCAAAGCAAATGGAGGTAGCTATGCCTATATCAGATGTATAGTCTATAAAACAAAAATGGTAATGAGAGATAAAGTTATTATATTATGATAAATAGGTTAATTCATAGGAAGATATAATAATTATAAATATACTAGAGGCCCGGTGCATGGGGGTGGGGGGGTGGGATGGTCCTTCAGCCCTGCTTGCACCCTCTCACAATCCAGGATGCTTGCCTGCCAGCCTTCCTGATTGCCCCTAACTGCCTCTGCCTCAGTCCCGCCACCACAGCTTCATCTGTAAGGATGTCCGGAAGGTCATTTGGCTATCCAGTCTAATTAGCATATTACACTTTTTTTATTATTATAGATTCCATTCAACAGCAATAGCATACACACATTCTTCTCAAATGCACATGGAAAATTCTCTAGGATAACCCATATGATAAGACATAAAAACATGCCTTAACATATTTGAGAAGATTGAAATTATATCAAGTATCTTATCTGACTACAATAGTATGAAACTAGAAATCAATAACAAAAAGGAAATCTGAAAAATCTATAAATATGTAGAAATTAGAAAATATACTCCTGTCTAATCAAAGAAGAAATCAAAAGGGAATGCAAAAAATATCTTGAGACAAAGAAAAACATATCAAACCAACATTATCAAAACCTATGGGATGCTACAAAAGCAATTCTAAGAGGAAAGTTTACAGTGATAAATCCACATATTTAAAAAATAGAAGCACCTCAAATCAACACCAAACTTTATTCCTCAAGGATCTAGGAAAAAAGAATAAACCAAGCTCAAGAAAGATCAGAGCAGAAATAAAATAAAGACAAGAAAAACAACAGAAAAGCCAACAAATTTAGAGCTGGTTTTTTTGAAAAAAAAAATGGTAAACATTTAGTTAGACTAAGAAAAAAAGAGAAGACTCAAAATCAGAAATAATTAGAAGACAGATACAACAGGTAACACAGAAATACAAAGGTTCATAATAAGCTAAGAATAATTACATGCCAACAAATTGGATAAACTAGAAGAAGTAAAATTACTAGAAACATGCATCCTACCAAGACTAAATCATGAAGAAATAGAAAATCTAAATAGATAAATAATAAGACGATAGCAATAAAAAAAAACCCCAGCTAAAACAGAAAACTTTGGACCAGATGGCTTCATTGGCAAATTTAATTAATGCTAATCATTCTCAGTATTTCCCTGTTACAAAAGCCAGAAAAGGAGAATAGAAAAAAACACCTATATTCCTGATAAACATAGATGTTATAATTCTTAATCTCTGGGCTGCAGGATGATTCAACATATGCAAGTCAATAAATGTAATACGCCACATTAATAGAACGAAAGATAAAAATCACATAATCATCTCAATAGAGTCAGAGAAAGCATTTGGTAGACTATATCCCATCATAATAAAAACTTCCACCAAACTGGGTATAAAGGGAAGGTATCTCAATGTGATAAATACCATATAAGACATTGAAAGCTTTTCCCCTAAGATGAGGGGGACAATAAGCTACTCTTAGAATGATCTATGGATATAGATTTATTGTATTCTTAATTATATCATGTAATATCATGTAATAAAAGGGTTCTATAGCTCCAAATAATTTATTTCCTTAAAATCTATTTCTCAAACTATTGAATTACTAAAAGGATTTTTTACATTTTTCAAAATTAAAAAAGTACTTCAGTTCTCTGTTAAATAGTACAAAAAATCAATGTTTCTCTCTCTCCCTCCTCTCTCTAAAAACAATGAATAAAAATGTTAGCTCTATAATACATATTTTTATGACACTTCTATAATTCATTTATTTTTCCATTAAATTATTTCTTTCTCTAGGCTTCTTTCTCTTATTTGCTTCCAAACAAGTATGTTCTTTTTACTTTTCAATCATTTATAAACTTCATATCTCATGATTCAGAATGTCAGAGTTCATTTTATTTTACAACTCTGTGTATTCCTAACACTTGTCTAAATAACTAATTAACTGTAAAATCTAATTAAATTAAAATAGGCAGCTACAATAGAAGTTCAATAAAGTATAACTTTTTAATATTGACATTGTGGATTGAGTTTTCAGTGAGTTTATCATGAATATAAAAACATTTGCTCTGACTTTTGGTTTAAAAAAATCAGACTCTATGCATGCCTATGTCTTATCAATTTTTTAAAGGCCAGAAGATGATTTTCTTAAAGAATGTATTGTCTAGAGAACTGTGTGCATTTCTCTAAAGAATCTAGATAATGCCTTAACTTAGAGAGGCACAGATACATTCAACTATACTGCACAACCCCTCCTATTCAGTCTTACCTAATGTTTTATAAAAGTATTTTAGCAAAATATAAAGTTTATACATTTGTTAGTATATCTGTGTGACTAGTTAAGCATCCATCCTTTCTCCTCTCCAAATTCATGTGCACTTGGTTAATAGTGTATCCCAGGAAAGCCAGTCTTTTTGGGGAAGTTAGCATGCTCAACTAATTAAAAGGAATTCATCCATGAGGTTGCAACTTAGTGAAAATGAGAACATATGGAAATACAGGTGTTTGGTTCTTCATGACTGAATTATACCTACATTATGCATTAGTAGTTCAATGAAACCTAGGCCTAAAGCTTGTATGAGATTCTATTATCAGGTGATTCTACTTTTTATTTACAGGAATTATTTTCATTGGAAATATATTGGGAAAAATTCTATGGGGGGCATCTCATAGAAAAATTATTTTATAAGTTATAAATGTAACAAATAGGCAAGCCTTTCATGAAACGGCAATGAATTTGTAAACATTCAAGTCATGGCTCTTTTTATTTTGCTACAGGGTAATATTACCAAGACAAAATAAAGTTGCTCGCGGACAAAATGTTAATGTACAAGAATCCAGTTACCACATCTCCTACAAAGATCCATGATTGGACAGCTATCCACAAGCAAAAACAGCTTTGGAAGACTTCTAGAGCCTGCTTAGGAGAGTTTAGCAACGCCATGGAACAACAACAAAAAATCCTGAGAATAACCACACAAGAAGAGAAGTGAAACAACTTCCTTTTGCCTGCATCGTCATATCCCCCCAAGCTGACAGTGTTCAGTGCCCAGAAGAAACTTCCCAGCTGGTAAGAATTCCTCTCACCTGCAAAGGAGAGTGGGATGAGCAACCAGCCTACCAGAGCCCTGTCCAAAGGTCTTGCTTCAGTTTAACCCACCCAGACAGGCAGATAGGAACAAGGAAGAAAAGCAGATATGCAGCAGGGGGAGTGTTTGTGGTTTATAGAGACCTGCTCTGCAGATATATATACACGGCAGCTTCCACCAATGACAAAGTCACCAGCCAGCGTCACTGCTGCAGCTCTCCCTCAGATCTTGACAGTTGTCACCTGACAGGTTTTCATGTTTGCCAATGCCAGCGCAGTCTCCCTCTGCACTTCCAGCTGTGCACCTGCCTGCCCCCAGCCTGGCTTCCGTCACCAGCCTCGATGGCAGTGTGCACATCGGGAGGGAGAGCACTCCAGCATCAGGGCCCCTCCACTGTTCATAAGTCCAGGCCAAGTTCTTCCATCTGTAGATAGCCCCTCCATCTGTGCACCTGCATGTTTCCAGCCTGACCCTCATCACTTGCCTCCACAACACTGTTCACACCCAGGGACAGATAATGTGGCCACAGGTGAGCACACTGAGAAACAGGGACCCCGCAACTGCTTGTGGGACCAGATCAGGTTCTGCCTTCTATCACTGGCTGGCACCACCAGGTAAAACATATATCTAGCCCCTTCATCTCTGCACCTGCATGCCCCCAGCCTGATCTCTATCATTGGCCTCCACTCCATTGTGCACAGGCAGGGGTAGAATATGCAGCAACAGGAGAGTACAATGACAGCCAAGGCCTCCACAGCTGCCACCGCTAGAGTTGGCCCCAACCTTGCTAACTGCCCTGGCATCACTATGCATGTGTCTGCATCTGGCCTCTGGCACTCCACAGCTGGACCTCACAAGGCATAGTGTGAAAACCACTGGCTCCAGCCACCACCGCTACCTGCCCTGGTTGCTAGTTACTGGACTGTAGGGGCCGCTTAGGATCCCAACAGCCACTGCTGACCCTCTGCAGTGCTCACTAAGGACAACACAGTGGATACTGGGGACCCCAGTGGCCTGAATCAAAGAGAAATCACTCTCCCCCTGGAGCAGGTGTCTCCCCTGCACCACACCCTGGGTCACATCACAGTGAGATGTACCTCCATCTTCAGGTGGAAGGTTTCCCTTATTGAAATCACTGCATAAAGTCAGGAAAACATTGCCGCTTTTTCAAATGTGTGGGTGTCTATGCAAAGCTACAGGGTTCACAAAGAATCAAAATATGTACACCAAAGGAATACAGTAAACCCCTAGTAACTGACCCTCAAGAAATGCATGCCAAAGAATTTTAAAAAATTATTATCCTATAGATGCTCACAGAGCTACAAGAGAACATAAGATGAACAATTTAATGACTTCAAAGAAATACAAGAACAAAATGAGAAGTTCAACAAAGAGATAGAAAACATAAAAAACTGTTTTGGAGCTAGGAATACAATGACTGAACTGAAGGATTTAATAGACAGCTTTAATATCTGTCATGGACAAAGAGAAGAATCAGCAGAAAGAGTGATTAAAATTATCCAAAGGAAACAAAATTAATATCTCAAAGAGCTATCTGCACTCCATGTTTATTGCAGCATTATTCACAGTAACCAAGATATGGACACAGCCTGTCGATGGATAAAGAAGATGTGAGACACACACACACACATACTAAGGAACGTTATTCAGCTATGAGCAAGAAGGAAATACTGATGCTTACAACAACTTCAATGAACCTTAAGAGCTTTATACTGAGTGAAATAAGAAGTAAGCCAGATAGAGAAAGGCAAATACTGAACTTAATATGTTCAAACTAAAAACTTTGACCTCATAGAAATATAGAATGACTAGAGGCCTGATGCACAAATTTGTGCATGGGTGGGGATTGGGGCCGATCGGGACTGGCTAGCTGGGGGGAGGGGCCATGAGAGGTTGGCTGTGGGAATGCACTGACCACCAGGGGGCAGATCCTGCATTGAGCGTCTGCCCCCTGCTGGTCAGTGCACATCATAGTGACTAGTCAATCAGTCATTCAGTCGTTCGGTTACTTAGGTTTTTATATATATAGATAGTTTCCAGATAAGCCCTGAATTTTGCAAAATTAACAAAAGTTAAAATAAGTCACAGAGGATCAGAAAAAAACCCAAAGGGATAAATATAAAGGCAAATAACAGTCAAAATGCTGAAAACAGAAGGTAAGTATACTATGAATAAAAAGCAAAGATAATAATGTCACCAGAAGTCTTGTGAGACAGTGCTATCTTTAAAAACTGGTGAAAACAACAACAAAAAACTATCCAGAATTATAGATCAAGTGAAAATCTTTAAAAAAATGAAGGCGAGGCCCAGCTGGTGTTGCTCAATGGTTGAGTGTTTCCCATGCACCAAGTGGTTTCTGGGCTTCAATTCCTGGTGAGGGCATATGCCCAGATTGCGGGCTTGATCCGGGGGTGGGGTGGTGGAGGTAACCAATCAATGTTGATGTTTCTATCTCTCCCTCTCTACAATCAATAAAAATATAGTTTTAAAAATGAAGGAGAAATACATTTATTTTCAGATGAACAACTGCTAAGACCTGAATTATAAGAAATGTTAAAGTTCATCAAGTAGAGGAGATGTGATACCATATAGAAATTAGAAACATGGATCTACACAAAAAATGAGAGTGAAATGGAAAAAATATGAGTATATTTGAAATGCAATGCTTCATACAATTAAGTAGCGTAAAAGAATTGTTTAAAATAAGATAGTAACAATATATTATAGGGTTTGTTGCATAGAGAAGTAAAAATGCATGACAATAATGCCATCAAAGTTAAGTGGGAAAATATAATAATAAAAACAGTGTTCTTATAATGTATGTGATTTTTATTTAAAGATGCACTGTGATAAACTAAAAGTGAATTTCAGTAAATCTATAGTAACTATTACAAATAAAACAAAGAAGAACAGTTTAAAAGGCAATAAAATAGACTAGTAAAAACTATCAAAATAGAGAAAGAGGAAGAAAAATATGAGACAAGTAGCAAATATCAATATATATTTTGTGATTAAGCTAATGGGGCCCTTATAAGGAAATTAATGGCACTAAGTACTTAAAAATAAAAAAAGAGCTCAAATCACGAACTTTTATTTGCAGAAACTTCCATTTGAGAAAAATAGGAAAAGAAAACCAAATTAAACTGTAAATAAGAAGAATAAAGAAAATGGTGATATAGCTGAAATTAGTGATTTGTAAAAAATCAAAAGAACAGAAAATCAATAAAAGAAATGATTCTTTAAAAAGACCAGGAAGATGGAGAACAGTTGTCTATAGTAACCAAAATAAATGTGTGAGGAGGGAAGAAGGTCATATCTTTTAAATTCTACAGACATAGAAAGGATAATAAGGAAATATCAGGGAAAACTTTTTACCAATAAATTTAACAACTTTTAATGGGCCAATTTCAATGACGCAGAATAGTGAAATTCATTCAACGAAAAAAAAAAAATACATGACTAAAGTTTCCCTTTTCCTATTCAAAAGTTGAAATCACAGTTAAAAACCTTCCCACAAAGAAAACTCCAAGTCAAAGTTACTTTTATAGACATTTTCCAGATAATGGAAATGGGAAAACATGTCATCACTTATTTTATGAGGGCAGCATTACTTTGATATGAAACCATTATCAGAAAAGAAAAATAGAGACCAACATCCTTTATGAAATAGATAAAAATCCCTGAGAATTTTTTTTTAGCAAATCAAAAGTAATAGAGTGTTTTAAAAACACATGTGCAAGTCATGTGTTAGTAGGCACAATTAAAAGCATAAAGGGTATGGAGTCAAATTGGATTAATTCAAATATCAGCTATAATGCTTCCTGGTTTTATGACCTTGGGCAAGACATGGAATCTCTCCAAGCCTTAGTTTCTTCATTTTGTATGCTGATAACATACACTAGTGTGAGAATTAAATAAGTAAAATATAGTTCCTAACATAAATTCAGAACATAATCGGTATATTTTTAAAAATCTATCATTAGATTGTAAGTAGATTGTGAGTATGAATTGTAACTATATGATTTTTATGAATTTCCCATGGGTATTAGTGCAGCACCTTCTACAACTAATTAACCTATTGAAAAATTGGGTTGATTGAAACAGAACTTTAAAGGTGTGTTCTATTGATGCTTAATTGCTTTTAATTTGTGTAGAAAATGGCAATTATTAAATCTGTAAAAACAGATCAGGTTCCTGAGCATATGAAAGAGAAGGAAACAGAAAATGGCAAAAAAGATCAATTTAGGAACATAAATTACTGGGAGGAAAAAAAAAACAGTTGAGAGGAATACATAAGTATTTGTTTACTGATCCTTTAGCATACTTGGATAGCATCCATATTTATGTAAAAGCCTAAGTGACCTTTCAACCATCCGACCAGTAGCTATGATGTGCACCTACCACTAGGGGGTAGATGCTCAACACAGGAGCTGCAGTGACTTGGCAGCTGTGGTTCTCGGGTGACACACCCAGAACCAGAGAGGAGGGAGCCCGATTCTGGGGTATGTCACCCGAGAACTGCCCTCTCCCAATCCAGGACCCCTTGGGGGATGTCAGAGAGTTGGTTTTGGCCCAATCCCTGCAGGCCAGGTTGAGGGACCCCACCAGTGCACAAATCCCCTAGTGCACTGGGGCTCTATTTTTTTATGAAATATTTTAAAGAAAAACACCAGCCTGAGCAGAAAACCTGAAGGAAGTAGTTATCAGAAAAGTTCAAAGAACTTGGACTATTTTATGCCATAATTATGAAGAGCTTGCATTTATTTTGAACCAGTAAAAGAGAGAGCCACTTCATCTGTGGGGCTGGTGTTCAACATTTAGAATTGCTCTCAGCCAATTTGCATGTAAGTAGATTATCTCTTAATTCTCACAGCTACTCTATGAAATAGATATCAATGTAGTGATCAGGAAACTGAGGCTTAGAGAAATTCAGAAAATATGCCAAGCTCATAATGAACACATTCTAAAGTTAGGACTTAAATTCAAGTCTGCCATATTTGGGCTTTTTGTTGACGTTGTTACTCTGTTTAATTTGGTTTGAAATTTTACAAAGTGCTCTAATGGAATTATCTTCATCCTCACAAAACTGTATTATGCATAGTTAGGCCTTCATCATTTTGTAGGTGACAAAATTGAGGTCAAGAATAAAATTCTCCCAAGCAACACTTGGAGACAGAGGATTCAATTATCAGTCTCATTCTCTCTGGCTTCAGTCTGAGTATTGTCAGAATAGAAGGATCTCCCCTCTCCCAAATGTCCTTTGTGAAACTCTACAATTTTCAAATGTTAAGTTTTTTATTCTGTTTCTGTCTGTCTTTGTTGTTGTTGTTGCCTATGAGAAAGCAACAGTGATAATTATGAAATGATTATGAAAATTCACCAGAATGTAGAATGAAGACCTCAGAGAGAGGAGATGGAAATGATCAAGTCTTGATATTTCTTTGTATCTACTTTAGATAATGCTTCTGAGTTATTTTATGAAGTCCAATTCTTAATTATGAGTGCGATATATGGGATTATAAAGATGTGCTAAGATAATCATCAAGAAAAAATTACCAGCCCTAACTGGTTTGGCTCAGTGGATAGAGCGTCAGCCTGCGGACTGAAGGGCCCCAGGTTCGATTCTGATCAAGGGCATGTACCTTGGTTGCGGACACATCCCCAGTAGGGGGTGTGCAGGAGGCAGCTGATCGATGTTTCTCTCTCATCGATGTTTCTAACTCTCTATTCTCCCTTCCTCTCTATAAAAAATCAATAAAATATTTTTTTTTAAAAAAGAAAAAATTACCAGATGTGCCATTCATAACTAGAAAATATTGATATTGTTTAGACTGGATGCAAGGATTATAAATAAATCTCTGCCTAATGAAACATTAAAAGAAATGTTATATTTCTATATATCAATATATCAACATATTTTTATAATATTTGAAAAATGTTTTATTACACATAAATTTAATAAATATCACTACTACTGAGAACTTTAAAAAAAATTGGTAGTGTCCTTTTCTAATAAAATCTTAATTTTTTAACTTGCTTAGTCATTTATTCAATTATTTAGATAGCTAATATTAACCTTGTAGCTACAGCAAGGCCCTGATACAGAAGGCGGTATCACTACCACACTTTGAATGAGGAATTCCTACTCCCATCCAGTAAAATTTTATTTAAATTGTCCCCATCTGAAACGTTAATAGCTTGTTAATGCAAGAGAAGACTACTTCATTGGAGGCAGAAGCAGCAGCTATGCCTTTTCAAATCCCTTGATCTTTTAAACTTCTCTTCTTCATTTTAGAAACATGAATAGCAAGACTCAAATCTGGCAGCCAGATTTTTGCAGGGTATTTATTCTCTCAAAATTTGAGGTAACATATTTGTTATAACAGTCTTCACAATAAGCAAATGAAGGGAAAATTCAAGTGTTAAATGAAGCCATGCAAATTAGCCATCTGGATAGAACTTTGTCTTACCTAATATTGAACTCAACAGACTTATATATTTTTAAAGAATCTCCATTTTTTAGCCTTTGCAATATTCTAGCACATGTGACCAATCCTTGTAATTCCTCAAATGGAAATTAACTTCAAGAGTTGAGAAAAAAATTGCTGACAAAGCCTTCATATTTTTATCTAAACCTTATGACAGTTATTTTGAAAATCAAGAATAATAGTGCTTAAGATATATATTTGAGAAAATATTTTATTTTACCCAATGTTTTTTTCTTCCACAAAATGCCTGGAATCCAACATCATGCTTCCATTTTAATTGTGTGAAATCTCATGTTTAAGAGCTAAGCTAATGGCAACTGTAAGAGAGACTGACATGATATCCACAAATGAACATTGTCATTTGATGGGCAGGGAGCTTATGTAAATCAGAGGCTAAAGGAACCTTACCATCTAAGGAGAAACCATGGCATTCTTTCTCCCATGGTTTCTTAGAGACTTGTCTATTTACTTGTCTGAGAATGTCACTCCAAATGTTAAGAAAGGAAAGGGAAGGGGAAGGAAAGGCAAACAAAATAAGTGGATGCCCTATCATTGGTTCACAAATAATATTTGAGATGTTCATTCTGATATTTATGACTGCATGTTCTAACTCTATTAACTTTCTAATTTGTGCTGCAACAACTCCTGTTCATCTTTCTATTGTTCCAATCAAGTAGACCTCACCACACATGCCATATGTTTTCCTCCCTAGGTGACCCTGCTCAAGAGTTTGCATTTTTTATATCTATCCCCTCTCCCTAGCAGCCAATTTGTATTCAGCATTTAAATTTTGTTGATGTATGATTTACGAACATGAAAATGTACTCATTCTAAGTGTGTCAACAAATTTTGACAATTACTACTATATTCAAAATATAGAACATATCCACATATTTTTATTCATGATTCTTAGAGTCAAATTTTCACATACCCTGAACCCAAAGTAAAACCGATATGCTTTCTGACACTATAAATTAGTTTTGCCTTTTCTAGGATTCCATATAAATAGACTTATATAGTATTTACTCTTTTATATCTGGTTTCTATTGCTCAGCATAACGTTCTTTGAGAGTCATCTATGTGCTTGGATATATCAATACTTCATTCTAATTTATTGCTAAGTAATAATCCATTGTATAAATATTACCAACATTTATTCATCTACCTATTGTTGGACATTTGATTACAAATAAAACTTCTTTAAGACATGCATTTAAGAATGCATGTCTGAGTTATATATGCCTTTTATTTCTCTTTGGTAAATGCCTATGAGTAGAATTGATAAGTAACATGGTAAATACATGTTTAAGTTTTTCAAAAATTGCAAAAATTGTTTCCCCAAGTGGTTGTACTACTTAAACTCCTATGGAAAAAGTATAAGGTTCTCTTACCATACCAACACTTGGTATAAGTATTCTTTCTTCACATGATCTTAACTAAAAGTCCAATAAGCAATATGCAGTCTCTCTTATTTTAACCATTTTAATGGATGCCTGCCTAGTGGTATATTATTGTGGTTTGCACCTTCCTGATAATAGTGCTGAACATCTTTTTATGTGCTTTTAAAGCAATGTAAAGACATGGCAAAGAAAGAAAAGTATAGGCCAACATCCCTGATTAACATAGATGCAAAAATCTGCAACAAAATATTAGCAACCCGAATTTATCAGTATATTAAAAAGACCATACATCATAATCAAGTGGGATTTATTCTTGGGATACAAGGGTGGAAAAACATATTTAAATCAATTAATGTGATACAGCACAAATAAAATGAAGGATAAAAACCCAATATCATATCAATAGATGCAGATAAGCATCTGAAAAAAATCTAGCACCCATTTATGATAACTGGATTTTGTCAAATGCCTATCTGCATCTATTCAGCAAAGTGGAAATAGAGGAAACATATCTCAACATAATAAAGCCCATATATGACAAACCCACAGCTAACAGTATACTTGATAATGAAAAACTAAAGTGTTGTCCTTGTGATCTCAAGGAAACAATACAAGACTATCTCTTTTAGCACTCTTATTCAACATAGTATTAGAAGTCCTAGCAACAACAATCAGACAAGAACAAAAAGCAACCAAATTGGAAAGGAAGAAGGAAAACTCTCATTATTTGCAGATGACATCATACTATATATAGAAACTTTAAAAATTCCACCAAAGCCGAAGCCGGTTTGGCTCAGTGGATAGAGCGTCGGCCTGCGGACTGAAGGGTCCCAGGTTCGATTCTGGTCGGGGGCATGTACCTGGGTTGCGGGCACATCCCCAGTGGGAGATGTGCAGGAGTCAGTTGATCGATGTTTCTCTCCCATCGATGTTTCTAACTCTCTATCTCTCTCCCTTCCTCTCTGTAAAAAAATCAATAAAATATATTTTAAAAAAAAAATTCCACCAAAAAAACTATTAGAACTGATAAATGAATTTAGTAAAGTAGCAAGACACAAATAGATATTCTGAAATTGGATACATTTTTATAGCTAAAAATGAACTCTCAGAAAAAGGAAACTGAGAAAATAATCCCATTTATAATTACATTAAAAACACACACCTATGCTAATAATTTAATCAAGGAGGCAAAAGACTTGCACTGGAAAATTTTAAGATGCTGAATAAAGAAATTTAAGAAGATACAAATAAATGGAAGCATACAGCATGCTCAAGGTAAGGAAGAATTAACATCATTAACATGTGAAGCACCATGTCAGTCACTGGTGACTGAAACTATACTTTCTGTCCGGACCTCGTCAATCACTGGTGAAAACTGGATATCGGTGAAATCGGATACCATGGATAAATGGAAAGGAATACAAAACAGGCTTGGTGCTTAATGTGTTAAAATATCCATACTACCCAGAGCAATCTATAGATTTAATGCAATTCTTATCAAAATGCCAATGGCATTTTTCATAGAATGTGAACAGGTATTCCAAAAATGTATATGGGACTATAAAATAGGTAAAGCAATCTTGAAAAAAAAGAAGAACAAAGTTGGAAGAATTACACTGATATCAAATTAATCTATAAGGATATCATAATTTTAAAAAAGCATGGTCCTGATAGGCTCAATTAATAGCTGACGAAGGAGGCAAGAACATACAATGGGGTAAAGACAGTCTATTCAATAAAAGGTACTGAAAGAATTGGATACATTCAAAAAATAAAACTAGATCACCCTCTTACTCCATGTACAAGAATGGATTCAAGAATTAAAATGAATTAAATACTTAAATGTAAGACTCCAAACCATAAAACTTCTAGAAGAAAAGAGGCAGTAAACTCTGACATTTCTCTTAGCAATTGCTGATATATCTTCTCAGGCAAGGGAAACAAAATAAACAAATGGGACTATGTCAAACCAAAAAGTTTTTGCACAGAAAAGGAAAAACCATCTGAATGGAAAAAGATAGTCCCCAGTCATACATCTGCAAAAGGGTTAATATTCAAAAGTTATAAAGAACTTGGACAACTCAACAACAAAATAAACAATCCAATTAAAAAGTGGAAACAGGGCCTGATTAGATACTACTTCAAAGAGGACATAGACATGGCCAATAGATATATTTACTGAATGGCCTTGGGGAAGGGGCGGGAAACCACCATTGTTGCTGTTCAACATCACCAATAATCTGAGAAATAAAAATTAAAACCACAGTGAGGTATCTCACACATGTCAGAATGGCTATCACCAATAAATCAACAACAAGTGGTGGCAAGGATGTGGAGAAAAGGAAACTTTGTTGCACTGCTGGTGGGAATGCGGGTTGATGCAGCCACTATGGAAAATAGTATGAAGGTTTCTCAAAAAATTAAAATTGGAACTGCCTTATGACACAGCAATTTCACTTCTTGGAATATATTAGAAGAACCCAAAACACTAATTTGAAAAGATATATGCACCCCTATTGTTCATTGAAGCATTATTTACAATAGCCAAGAACTAGAAGCAGTCCAAGTTCCCATTGATAGTCAAGTCTTCAAAAAGGGTGTGAACACATATAAAATGGAGTATTACTCACACAGAAAAAAAGAATGAAGTCATATCATTTGGGACATGGATGGATCTAGAAGGTATTATGCTAAGTGAAATAAGTCTGAGAAAGGGATATATCATATAATTTCACTTATATATGGAATCTAAAGAATAGAATAAAACAGAAACAGACTCATAGTTACTGAGAACAGACTGATGGTTGACAGAGGGGAGAGAGTTTGGGGGGTGGTGCTGGGTGAAAAAGATGGAGGGATTAAGAAATACAAATTGGTAGTTACAAAATAGTCATGAGGATGTAAATTACAGCATAGGGAATATTGTCAAGATCATTGTAATAATTGTGTAAGGTCCATATGGGGGGGATCACTTTTTGAAATTATATAACTGTCTAACGACTATGCTATACACCTGAAACTAATATAAAATAAAATTGACTGTCAAAAAAAGAGTCATTTACAGCTTATTTGGAAACTACAGAACTTTGCTAACCTGTAAGACTGAATTTCAGCACATAAAATCATTCTTCAAGAATGTTTCATGATGGAGAAACATGCGTTAAAAACTGTCTTAGGTAAAATATCTGACAGATGATCCAGGCAAAAGACTGGCATTCTTTTATTCATATTAAACAAAGCAGCACATGACTGGGTTCAGAATGCTGACATTCAAGGCAATGCAATAGTCACCTGTGCTGAGCAAATGGGGGTGAGATGAGGTGTAAAATGTGCTCTGATGCTAAACATCATGCCTAAGAAGAACAATAAAGATGTGAACATTGAAATGAACAAATAAGGAAGACAAAGCTTATCTGAACAGATGATTGTATACACAGGTGGTGAAACTGCAAAAGAGCATCTTCAGGTGGCACGGAAGGCAGCTTCACAGGGCAGTACTCATGCAGACATAACCGGAGTCGTGCACATTTTCATTTCTATTGCAGAGATCATCCCCCTGCCAGCACAAAAGGATGCTTGGAGATGCTTACATTTGTTAAATCTGGGATTGGCAACTCAATCAAAAGTGAAGTGCCTGTTCTTTAAGGGAGGGGGAATGCGGAGAGGGCTTCTATGGGGGATTGACCCAGGGAATCTCCTGAGTGGAGGGAATGGTGACAAGTGTTGACCTGGCCATTGAGTCGAACCAGGGAGAGAAAACGTTTAAAGCTATCCTTAATAATCCTGCCTCCCAATCCATTGCACAGTGATCCCGTGAACAATGTTGGGTTAGTGGATTGATTCTCCCTCCCTGAAGTTGAAAACCTGCATAGAAGTTCACTAATAGTCTACTGTTGACCACCTTACCGGTAACATAAATGGTTGAATAATACATATTTTGTATGTTATGAATATTATATAGTGTTCTTTCAATAAAGTAACCTAGAGAAAAGAAAATATGATTAAAGTCACAAGAAAGGGAAAGTACATGTACTTTGCTGGAAACAAATTAATGTATAAATGGACCCGCACAGTTCACACCTATGTTGTTTAAGGTCAACTGTATTTCCTTCCTTCCTACCCCACTCACTGCCTCCAAAACCACAACAACTCTATTAAATATTCCTCTGTATTAGGCATTAGCCTTGAATCTGGGGCTTCTAAAGTGGACAAAATAGATAGTATTTTTCCTTTTATGAAGCTCATGTTTAAATAAGAAGAGACACTAAAAAATAGATAAAATACACACATATCTAAGTTATCAATAAGAAGTAAAATTTTAAAAAAGACAAACGGAAAGAGTGATGACACCTGAAGAAAGTGAGGAGTGAGGCATGGGATCTGGGGAAAAGAACACCAGGCAGAGAGAACATGTATAAATGGCTTCGTTCACTCTATGGCAGGAATGTTTTTGTATTTTCTCTGCTTACCAGTAGCTTACTTATCTCTCAAGGCTGAGATTAAACAGCCTTTCTTCTTTGGGATCTTTCTCAATTTCAACTAATCAATAGGAGTTGTCCTCACATGCCAGCCAAGCTAATACAATCTTTTCATTCATTTGCTGAAATAGCATTTGTTTAATCACCAAATGGTAAAATACATTCTAGAGTCTGGGAACACAGAGAATAGGAGCACTTGTCCTCTGAGGCCAGTGAAATTATACTCTCCTTAAGGAACTCACGGTGAATTTTCATTTTCTGTGCTCCTGCCCTCATGAGACTGTAAGGAACTTTAGGAGACAGACCAGGTCATATTCATGTTCATAGTACCTTATAATTGCAGCATGCCATCTAAGTGGCAAAATGGTATGTGCTCTATAAATATTGAGTGTGATATTATTAAAGAATAATGCCAAAATTCATCTAATAGTATCAAGAAGTTGCATGTCAAAATATAGATTTAACTAAGACTAATTGGAAAGTGGTACTTTCTGCTTAAGGAAATAAAGTCTCCCTTTATAAGAAGCTATAACCCACACTGAGGAAACTTACTGCTGGGATGGCAGACATCCTATCTAATGAAGAGGGAATATATTAATTGACTGCCCCACCCTCAAAGTCAGCAGTGCCCACAGCCAATAAGGAGGGAATATGCTAACTGACTGCCCCACCCTCAAAGATGGTGGTGCCCACCGCCGCAAGATGGTGGCGCCCAGTCCCCTCAGCCCCGCTGGGGCGGCAGGCATGTGGCAAGGCTGGCCCTCCTGCCTCCAGAGTCCCCCAGTCCCCTCAGCCCCACAACTGCCCAGGGCTGGTCCGAGGTGCAGGCAAGCCTTGGATGGTGGCTGCCCAGCTGCCCAGGGCCGCCCAAGGCTCAGGTAACCAGGGCCAGCCGAGGCTTGCACTGCTGGCAGTGGCAGCAGCAGAGGTGTGATGGGGGTGTCGCCTCCTGCCCCTGAGGGCTTCCGGACTGTGAGAGGGGGCAGGCCGGGCTGAGGGTCCCCTCACTCCAATGCATGAATTTTCATGCACCAGACCTCTAGTCATGTATAAAAGACATAAGGCTTAGCATGCAGGAAGCATTTTGAAGAATGTCGAGGGGATCAAAGCTGCCATGGAAATCAGCTGAAAAAGACTGTTCTTAAAGTTGGCTTTGAACAACTGCAAAAGTGGGGACTGGGAATATAAATATAATTACAGAAGGAGCCAAATGCAGTGCGCATGATTGTGGAATGAGCTTTAAAGAAAAAGACGAGCAGCAAGCTTGCTGAGTTTTCCTATGCAGGCACTGCATAGAGGAGTGTACAGCTCAGGAGGCATTATTAACATGCACCACTATTTGAAGGGGAATTCTAGAGTTGAGCAAGGGGGCAGACACTAACACCTTGCCCCCAGCATGACCCAGTGCCTCAGAATCCAGAACAGAATGTGACTGGTTCCTTTGTCATCTAGGCCAGTGGTCAGCAAACTGCAGCTCGGCAAACCGTGGCTCGTGAGCCACATGCGGCTCGTTGGCCCCTTGAGTGTGGCTCTTCCACAAAATACCGGCTCTTCCACAAAATACCGACTTCTGCGCATGGGCCACGAAGTTTTAATTGCACTGTTCGTGCGTGCCCACACATGGTATTTTGTGGAAGAGCCACACTCAAGGGGCCAAAGAGCTGCATGTGGCTCGCGAGCCACGGTTTGCCGACCACGGATCTAGGCCAAAGATTGTGCCCCTTTCATTTGTCAGAACTTTTTGTAATTGATTGTTAAAATTCTATCTTTTATTCAAGTTGTTACATTTCGAAATACAAAGTTCTCTCTTTTACTGTCAAGATCCACAGATAACTTTTTTTTTTCATTTTTACTAAACCTTATCATTTATTACTCTTATATTGTCATAACTTGCTTCTTGTAAAGAGAGAACAGACTGCTTCCTTACCACTGTGGAAAAGATTTGGTGTTCAAAGAGTAAAAATCAACCCTGGCAGAACGTTATTTTTAATAAATTTACTTCTGTGTTGTGAGCTTCATATTACAGTCATTTAATAAAATTTCTAAATCACGGAGTATCATAATAGTTACAGCCTGTGTCCCCTGAAAATCAGCCTGTGTGCCATCTCTGACCCTATGCTCTAGGTGTCCTGCTGTCAGGACCCGATTGCTCCTATCTCAGGTCCAACTAAGTGTGGCCGCTATCTTTGGCCACATTCAGGTCACACAAGCTGGGATTTAGTTCTTGCCTTTCTAGAAAAGGTCCTGAAATGAAGCAGTTTTGGCAGAGCATCAGGAGGATAAATTTTTTGCTGTTGCTCATGTCTATTTTCATGGCCTGCTTCCCCAGTCTGGATTTTGGCCCCTCGATTGCTGAGTCCCTGAGCCCTGCTGCCTTTCCTCCCAGGCCCTTGAGAGTCACCTGTTCCTGCTAGCTCTGCCAGGCTTCCCTGAGCACCAGTGACTCCTAGTGTCATAAGCACCCGCTCTCAGACGTCAGTTCTAACTATTCTTGGGTATTCGATCCTCAACCCAACCACTGCCATCAACCTTCGGACTTAAGGACAGGCTTTCTGTGTCTTTCTGTTCCCTCCCCCTAGCGCTGGCTCTCCTATTCCCACACCTGTCTGCTGAGCAGATCAGCTGTTGCCCATGGCCTAACACTGACTGGACAATTGTGATCTCAAATCATCAAACATCTTGGTGCTGCTGGGATTGTGTCAAAGGCAATTCTGAATGAGGCTGCTATCATATGACAGCCCTTTGGATGCCTGGGGAAAAAATGGATAACCACTGAAGGTGTAGAATTTTTGAACTGAGTGTGAAAATCTAATCAGCTATCATTTGTAATTACAGATGAAAAGATATGTTTGATACAATTTTACTAAGAAATATAATCTTTATCAAATCAGAAAAAACAATGTGGTATGTCGACTGTGGGAAAGTAAAAAAATCCCCCAATTAATAGATATTGTGATAGCATTTTGTATGCGTGTGAAATCTGACATACATGTCTATGTAAGAGGCAGGCAAGATAATGATAGCTAAGCACAATTCTAGGATCTCCACGTGTATCATCTGTTCTTTATTACCAGCCTATTAGGCAGAAATGATTATGAGCCAAATTGCAGAAATGAAGAAACCACTGCAAGGAGAAATTAAGTAATGTGCTCAAATGTGCAGAGTTACTGAGGAGCAGAGGGATTTGAACTCTGGTTGGCTGCATGATGTGATCTTAACTGTTCATCATATTGCCATTGTTATGCTAGTAGATACATAGGAAAAGCCAAGAAAGGATTCATTCCGAAGCACTAATAGTGTCCATTTCTAAAAATGGATTGAGGAGCAGAAAAAGTGAGAGGGGCTTACTTTCTACTATGTATAGTTCAGTGGTATTTTCACTGATAATTTTATTGAATTCAGCAAAGACATAAAAAAAGTCATTAAAATAAGCAAGGTTCTTTTCATGGCTTAATTCTTACTGACCACGGGGATTTGTTTTTGACAGAGTTATGGAAATTTGAAGTCTCAAACCCACAAAAAAACACAAGTGCACTGCAAAAACTCGTCCCTGATGCTATTCGAGAATGTGTTGTGAACCAGAGCCCTACATCATTGAATATTTTACTCTGTCTTTTCTATAAACAATACATTCTCATGTAACCGCAATATAACCATCAAAACCAAGACAATAGCATCGGTACTTTACTGCTATTTAAACCACAGGTCATGCAGGTTTTATCACTTCAGTAATGTCCTTTATAGCAGAAAGATCAAGTTCAGAATCATACAATGCACCTAACTATATTTTTTTCTTTAGTTTATTTCAATTTTGTATTGTCCTCACTCTTTCCTTAGTTTTTATGACCTTGATAATTTTGAAGATTACAGACCAGCTATTTTGTAGTAAGTCCTTCTACTTGGAATTGGCTTGCATTCCTCATGAAGTGCATGGGATACTGTGTTTTTCTCCTTCTAATCTATAAAGTGGCAAAGTATTTCAATTTAGTTATTTATGATATTCACTTTGGTGTCCCTCAGGCTTCTTCACTGTAAGGTTACTAATTTTCTCCTTAGAATTAATCAACATTTTGTGAGGAGTTACTTATATAAATACCCCATTCCTCATTAAGCTTCCAGTTTTTCCATGTATTTATAATAGCATAGACTTGTGGACTATTATTTTATTCAATGGCTTGCAGTTATTATTAATTATAATATTAAATTACTAATATTATTTATTTTGACTTCAAATGTCTCACTTTAGCCAATGGGAGACACCTCAGGCTGGCTCCTATATCCTTTTGCCATATCCTCATTTTGGGATCAGTTCTTTACTGTATAGCCTGAGATGTGCTGGGTTCATCTGTTCTGTCCCTGCTGTGTAGCCTTGTTCCTTTCCATGGAAAAGTAGTGCTAGATATACCCATTTCTTTTGAAGTGAGAGGCATGAATTTTTCCTGAAAAAATTATAGAATCAACTTTTGGATGGACGTTGAAACTAAAATGATAATTCAAGTATAGTCTTACAAGTGACTGCAGTGCAGTTTAGATGCATTTCAAAGTCCTCAGAAACCCCTTTTGGAAAAGTCTTTTTATTTTTCTTCTCCATTATCATCACCAAGATTTTTAGCTTCTGAAGAGCCTTGACTTATAGTCACTGCTATTCCAGATCTTACAGTCTCAGGGAAGACTGTTGGGTGAAAAGCCGTAGACCAATAACAACTAAAGTAAGAATCCCCAAAGATGGGAGGATGAAGCATAGACATATTTAGTCACTGTCCTATTCTTTGATCCAAACAGAAGAAACCGGCTTTCTATTTATGTGATTTAATATGACCTAAAGGCAGAACTGCCCGGGTTGAAAGTATTATTTATTTTCCTTTCTTGTGACTTACTGCAAAATCGATAAATGGCATTAAGTAAAAATTTTAGTTCAAAAAAGTGTCTCAGTCTGTATTATGAATAGAGAAATAGTTATTGACTGGATTTCTCAAAATAGAGTTATAAAATGCCAAAAAGATCACTTGGGTCTTAGCTGAGCTAGTTCTGATGCATAATAAATCTGCAAGATATCACTATTATAAGTCATCCTACAATTAGATGTACTTTATCTACATTGAGAATTCTACAGTCTTACAGAATTATAGACAAATAGACACACACACACATACATATTCACATATATTATTTCATATTCTTATTGAACAACCTAGTGAGACAGGCATTATTAGTCTCAGGACACACATGTAGAGATGGAATCTCAGAAAATTTAAGAGATTTGTCCATGATTGCCAAGCTACCAATAGGTAAAGCAGCATCTTCTAAATCTAAATTCTCACTTCTCTTATACATCCCTCTGCAAGCTCCCTCAACAACCTTAACTTCTGTCCAGGCCACACTTTTAAAGGTATTTTTTAGAGTTTAGTTTTACAACAAAATTGAGAGGAAGGTATAGAGATTTCTCAGATACTTCTTGTTGTCACACATGCATGGCCTCTCTTCCATTGTCAAAACAGTACTTTTTTTTTTTTGTAAGCCAAAGCTGAGCCTATTGACACATCGAAATCACCCATAGACCATAGTTCACTCTTGGTGTTATACAGTCAATGAGTTTGGCAACCACCAATCTTTAATTTTCTCCATAGTTTTGGCTTTTCTTTGGAATGTCATATAGTTGAAATCATAGCCTTTTCAGAGTGCCTTCTTTTATTTAGTAATGTGCATTTAAGGTTACTGCATGTCTTTTCATGGCTTGATGCCTCATTTCTTTTTAGCAATGAATAACACTCCATTGACTGGATGTGCCACAGCTTATTTATGCAGGAACCTACTGAAGGACATCATTGTTGCTTCCAGGTTTTGTCAATTATGGGTAAAGCTGCTATAAACGTTTGTGTGAAGGCTTTTATGTAGACAGAAAATTTTCAACTTCTTTGGATAAACACGGAGGAATGCGATTGTTGGGTCATAAGGTAAGAGTATGTTTAGTTATATAAGAAACCACCAAACTGCCTTCCAAAATGGCTGCACTGTTTTGCATTCCCACCAGCAATGAATAAGAGTTCTTATTGTTTCACATCCTCACCAACATTTGGTGTTGTTAGTGTTCCAGATTTTGGTTACACAATCACTGTTTTATTTTTTAAGAAATTATTTTAACCTATTAGTTGGTTCATTTGACCAGATTTGATACAATTTGCCTAAAACTGATCAAAGAGGGTTATATTAATTTTTTAAGTTAAAAATTGCAATATTTCCCCCCAAACAGGTAGAATCAGCAGGACCAAGAATCTTTTATACACAATAAAATGTTATATGTGGGGCTTTGTCATCATAAAATGTGAAAAACTCTGGTCTGTGGAGCTTTTACTAGCAAAAGAGGGGTGAAAAGGCATAATTCAGAAGGGAAAAAATAAAAACTAGTATTGTGATGATTTCTAACAGGAGTCATTGTGGCAGACAAGCTTCTAAAAAATCTACAGACAGAAAACAGACTGAGTTTTAGCCAACCATGAAATTAGATGTTTTTTAAAAATAAATTTTTATTGATTTTAGAGAGAGAAAGGAAGAGGGAGAGAGATAGAAACACCAATGATAAGAGAGAATCATTGATTGACTGCCTCCTGCACTCCCCCTGCTGGGGATTGAGCCTACAACCCAGGCATGTGCCCTTGACCAGAATTGAACTCAGGACCCTTCAGTCCGCAGGCCAATGCTCTTTTTTTTTTTATTCTAAATATTTCTTATTTATTTTTTTTATTCTAAGTATTATTTAGGTTCTGTTATATTAAGTGCTGTTGCAGCTGTTATAAGAAAACACTTAACCAATTTGTAGTCAAGAACTAATGGGCAACTTAAGAGCCAAGTTTTATTTATAAAATCTTGGCTATTTGGGTAAATAATACAAAATATTTCCATCCATGAGTAAATTAAAATGTCACATACGCCTAATGTGGCCAAAGAGGCTCTAAGACAGGAGGGGAACAGACTTCACAGCTTTCATTTAATTAAAGTGATATCGTCACAGCATTCCCAAATAGGCAGGAAACGGAAAGAAACATTTTCAGTCTTCACTCTTTCTCCAAATTGTATTTTCAATAGAAGCAAGACATATGAAAGGTATGTTTCTTAACTACCACATGCTGCTCAGAGCACCACAGTTGGTGAATTTTTAAGTGAAAATGGAAATTGTTTTTATTTCCCTGATTTTTATTTGCAAGTTTCATGCCCCAAACCTGTGTGCTTTCTGATCAAAAGTGACAGCTAGAAGTAACAACCTACTTAAGAGTGACATATTGTGTTACACTCAGCACATCTCTACTTTAGGGAGTTAAAGAGCAAAACATATGCAGACAGTGAAAAGAAGACTACCATTTATTTTACTTTATTTTCTCCATATCCAAGTTAAAATAAAGGTAAACCTGTCATTCTATGACTCCAAATATGATTCAAAGTAAATAAAGTAACAGGGTTAGAAGACCCCATATTTCATTCCTAGTGCCCCTTTCCTGAATATTGTCTTACCTCAATTTTGCCAAACTTTCTTTCACCATAAATAAAGAGAAAGAATGACTCCACAAAAAACGATTAAAGGAAGTAGGAAAATTCTCAAAGGGGTATCTGATTTGTGTTTTCATCTGTAAAAACCAAATTGCTTTTGAATTTAATTTCTTTACACAGAGCTACAGAGGCATCATTTAAGTAACTCAAAATTATACCAAATATTGCTGACCAGCTCAGTTTACAAACTAGTTTGATTACATTTGATTTCTAAATCTATATTCAAATATATCATCCCCTTCATTTATATGAGAAAGAAAAGGAGATTCATCATTCCCTATTTTCTGTTGTATTTTAAATTGGATTTTAGGGGGATATTTTTTCCTTCATAAATTAATGCATGCAGGGGGAAAACATTTTTTCTTATCTTGGAACATGAGAATAACGCAATTTTGTCTCTTGCATTTAAAAAGGGTTTTAACAGGGTATCTTACTGAATTGGATTCTCTTGAAATAAGTCTCTGAGACAAACATCTGAATACAGGTGGTGTTTCAGGGAAGTAATCTCAGAAAGCCAAATTAATAGATGTGGAAAGTAAAATGCAGAAGGGAAAGCAAACAAAAGGCTCTATAAATGAGTTGGACATCACTATGGACAACTATTACTCTCTGATGCTTCTGGTTGCTTCTGGTAAGTCTTATAAAACATCTCTCAAAACTATCTACCCAGGTGATGCAAGGCAAAAACATGTGACCATCAGTTTCTGTATCACTTGGATCCAGATTGGCCCTGGAGGTGTCATTAATAGCTACCTCTCTCTGACTACCTATGCATGAGTGTTGGT
Source organism: Myotis yumanensis (assembly GCF_028538775.1). Classification (NCBI taxonomy): domain Eukaryota; kingdom Metazoa; phylum Chordata; class Mammalia; order Chiroptera; family Vespertilionidae; genus Myotis; species Myotis yumanensis. Next base: position 44,925,676 of record NW_027223760.1, on the reverse strand, counting down.
CGGGATGTTGTAGGGGTTTGTATATAAGGTTTCATATATAGCAGAAATCAAGAAATATCTAGTGCAGTGGTCCTCAACCTTCCTAATGCCGCAACCCTTTAATACAGTTCCTCATGTTGTGGTGACCCCCCAACCATAAAATTATTTTCGTTGCTAGTGCATAACTGTAATTTTGCTACTGTTATGAATCGTAATGTAAATATCTGATATGCAGGATGTATTTTCATTGTTACAAATTGAACATAATTAAAGCATAGTGATTAATCACAAAAACAATATGTAATTATATATGTGTTTTCCGATGGTCTTAGGCGACCCCTGTGAAAGGGTCGTTCGACCCCCAAAGGGGTCGCGACCCACAGGTTGAGAACCGCTGATCTAGTGTGTTCTGAGGTGAGGCTCTGCTTACTGGTCTATGCAATACATCCTTTGTTGAGGTTTGTCAGCAGTTCCAACCTGCATCTTATACACTATGAATAAGGCTGGTGCCATCAGATCAGCTGGATCATATGGCCTGGGTGACAGAGAAACTTTCACCACAATCTGAACTTGTGACCTAAACCTAGAATTACAAAACAGCTTCTTCCTCTGTACTCCACTTTAGTAGAGTTTCAAGTCACCCATTAAAATGGGAGTCTGTTTTTAGAACACCAGCCTACCCATTCTTTTATGTATTGTCTTGGCTACCTTTGTGCTGCAATAGCAAAGATGAACAGTTGTAATAGAAACCATTTGGTCTGCAAAATCTAAAGATTTACTATCTTGCTCTTCTTAGAAAAAGTTTGCTAACTTTTAGAATAAATGGAAGAGAAGAAAATTTTCTTAAGTATAGGACGTGATGTTTCTAAAATGGAAAAATAAATTCAAGTGCAGTGCCTCATTACAAAAGGTAGGTGATGCAATGCATAACAACTTGTCCTTTTTCTTAACAGGGATATCCTGGCCTGCTATGGGCCCTTAAAAAATTAAATAATGTGGAAGATACCATATTAAGTTTTATGTTCCATTTTTTTGGCAAACACTTTCCCTGGTTTTAAATATTATATTAAATCATGTAAGAGATGTGTGTCTCCCTAAAAGATGCCCTAGAAGCCATGTGGATCTCAGAGAATATTCAGCTAATAGATGGCTGACTTGACCCTAACACTCATTTATTCAACGTGTCCATATTAGTTAACAAACCTCAGCCACTTCATAATACATATTAATAGCCACCTCTCCCATATTGCTCAAGGGCCATAGCTACCCCACTATTCTTTGGTATCACTTCACAATCCCCCAGGAGTGAGAATCCTGGTAATTGTGATGCACACCATGCCACGTACTATCAAAACCGTGTCCACATTGTTGTGTGACCTGTGAGTGATCCAGCTCTGTAATCCCACCCCAAAAGTCTACTTTCTAGAGCCACCTTTGGCATAAACTGAATTAGCCTAAACTTGGATTCTTTAAAATCCAAGAGTTGGAGAAAAAGATTGACATGTAGGTCATTAACTTCAAAGTAGGGTCCCAGGAAGCAGGAGTGACCAACTGGGGACTTGAAGCAAGCAAAGAGGCAGGGGGTACGGCCAATACAAAAGAGGCATTAGTGAACTGACCACTGCTACAAGCAAATGATGCTTGGTCCCATGGTCCCATGGGAACTTCGGAGGATCTTTTTGAAATGTGTCTCGGGCACTATATTTAAAAAATGTATCAGTCATAAGTGAGTGCTGAGCCATTTCCACAGACATCTCGCAACATAACTGAAGTCTGAGAGCAAGACGTGAGGTTCAGGGCATGACTCCAAAGCAAGGTGACATCAGGTTACACATGTGTGAAGCCTGTAACCCCAACACTGACTTGAGGAAGAGGGGAAACGGATGTACCTAATGGCAGATGTTTCACATGTCATGCAAACATTTTGAATTTTTATTTGGTTGTTTTTGGTACAAAAAAAATGGCTGAAACCAACATAACAGCCACATGTTACATTTGTTTAAAATTCTGGCCATTTAGCTTCTGGTACAAACATGTAATCTAAAAACTGATTCTACTACAAACACTGATTTTCCTACAAATGACAAGTGTAAATTCTGAAAATATAGAAAAAGACTGAGCATAAGGAGTAGATTTTGAAGGGGAGTGAACATTTAAAGGAAGCATGACAGGCTTTAGACTTTTTTTTTCAAAGATGGTATACAAATGGCAAACAGGTATGGAATACTACTCAGACACAAGAAAGGATGAAATAGAGCCATTTACTACAACATGGATGGACCTTGAGAACAGTATGCTAAGTGACATAAGTCAGAGAGAAAAAGCTAAGAACCATATGATTTCACTCATAGGTGGAATATAAAACTGAAACTTATGAACACAAACAGCAGAGTGTTGGTTGCCAGAGGGATGGGGTTGGGGGGAGAAAAGGATACAAATATGAGGTGACAGGAGAAGATTTGACTCTGGGTGGTGGGCACATGGTACAGATATTGTAACATAGACACCTACACATGAAACCTGTATGTTCATGATGACCAATGTCACCCCAATAAAGAAAGAAATAAAAAAAAAGGTGCTCAGCATCACTAGTCATCAGGAAAATGCAAATCCAAACCACAGTGAGGTATCACCTCACACCTGTTAGAATGGCTATCATCAAAAAGACAAGGGGTGAAGAGAAGGGAACCCTCTACATTGTTGGTGGGAATGTAAATGGATACATCACTATGAAAAACAATATGGAGTTTCCTCAAAAAAATAACAATGGAACTACCATATAATCCAGCAATCCTACTTTGGGGTTTTTAGCTAAAGAAAATAAACAAAATCAGTATCTTGGAAAGATATGTGTACCCCTATGTCATTGAGGAATTACTTATAGTAACCAAGACATGGAAAAAAGCCAAGTGTCCATCAATACATGAATGGATAAAAAACGTGATACACACACACACACACAGGAATATTATTTCAGCCATAAAAAAATATCCTGTCATGTGGGACAATGTGATGGAACTTGAAGGATTATTTTAAGTGAAACAAGCCAGTCAGAGAAACACAAATACTACATAGTATCACTTATATGAGAAAACTTAAAAAAAAACAAAAACCATACACACACCTTATAGAATCAAAGAAAGAGTAGGAAAGTGTTTGCTGGGTGTTGGGGATGGAGCAGGGGAGAGGGGAAAGGTTGGTAAAAGGGTACACACTTGAAGCTATAAAATTAGTGTTCTGAGGATCAAACAAATGTTAACTATAGTTGATAACACTGTTATATAATTGAAATTTTCTAAGAGTAGAAATAATGTTCTCACAAAAAATATGTAAAGCCCTCACCAGGCTGCTCAGTTGGTTGTGGGGTAATCCTGTGCACCAAAAAGGTGTTGGGTTTGATTCTTGTTCAGGGCACGTGCCTGGGTTGAGAATTCAGTCCCTGGTTGGGGCGTGTATGGGAGGCAACTGTTGATGTTTCTCTCACATCGATGTTTTTTTTTCTCTCTCTCTCTCCCTTCCTCTCTCTAGAAATCAATAAAATAATATGTAAGGTGATGGATGTGTATGTGTTAATTAAGGAAATGGTGTGAATCCTTTCACAAAGTCATTAACAAAAATGTTACAGGACACAATGGGATGTTTTATTTTTGTGTAATTTTGTTGTGAGGGCATCTCCACTTTTGGAGGCGCAGCATTCAACACTGATGGGGACCTCAGCATTTTTCAAATTAGAGGAAGCGGGGAAGGGGTTGCCAAAACAAGACTGCTGAGGAATGAAGAGAGTGACTTCAGAAAGGAGAGAGACAGGGAATTCCAAATGCAAAACCTACTATTATAAAATTCCTAGAAAATAATTTGGTGGGATAAAATCTTTCTCACTTTGGTTTAAGAGTTCTGAACCACAGATTTAAAAGTACAGTCCTTAAAAGAAAAAAAAATGATGAAATTGACTTTATCAAAATATCTTTTCTTTAGATGGCATTAAGAATAAAAACAAGTCACAGACCTGGAGAAAATATTTGCAGATTCTGTATCTCAGAAAGGACTTGCATCTACAATGGAGAGAGTCTCAAAATTTCATGATAACTCAAGAGACACAGGGCAGAAGATTTGAATGCTCACCAAAGAATCTAAACAAATGTCAAATGAAAAGATAAAATGATGTTCAATGTCAGTCATTAGGGAAGTCAAAACCACAGTGAGATCTTCCTGTATACCAAATAGGAAGTGCAACAGTTAAAAGCTGACCACCCCAACTATTGGCGTTTGGAATTCATATACACCGCTGGTAGAAATGTAAAATCAAACAACCCATTGCAAAACTGTTCTGCCACGTCTAAAGTTAAATATACACTCATCTGGGCACTTTGCCATTCTGGTCTTAGGTATTTCCCCATGAGAAATAAAAACACACGCCTACACAAAGCATTGTGCATGAATGTTCACAGAGGCTTTGTTTGTAATAGAAAAAAAAAAGAAAAACTTAGAAGGTAATGGATAAATTGTGTGATAGCCATACAATGTTACTTAGCAGTGATACTGTCAATCATATGCATGGATCTTTAAATAATTATGCTGAGTGAAAACCCAGACAAAAATAGAGTGCATATTGCATGACTCCTCTTATATAAAATTCTAGGCAATGGAAAATAATGTATATTAGCAACCAGTAGAACAGCAGTTGCCTCGGGATGGCAGGGAGTGAAGTAGAGAAGTGCAGGAGGTAGGGATTACAAGTGAGCATAAGGAAATTGGAAAGTGAGAGCATAAGTTTCTTGTCTTAATAATGCAGATGATTTCAAGATGTATGCAACTTAACAAGTTGTAAGTTTTTTGTATGTTCAGTTTGTTGTATGTCCATATGGGGGGGAGGGGGCAAAAGTAGGTTTGTAGTTGTGAGTACATGAAACACAGTTTTATGCTTGTATTATTCTGCAATAATTATTGTATTATTTTCCATAGAAGTAACTGTAAACCTACTTTCCCCCCACTCTGTACATTTCAATAAACCTGTTAAAAAATCAGAGGATATAAAAAAGTAAAACTGGAAAAATGGAGCTTATGCTATTTGCAATTCAAAATAATATTTTTAGTTTGCTTACTTTAAGATTCCAGTGCATAAGAAAGTTTGTTTACCTTAATGAAGAACAAAGTACTATTTAGTAGTCATGCAAAAGATTTCCAGGTGGGTAATTGACTATTCCCCATTGTGTGCAGCCCCAAAGTGACCTTGCCCCCATTAAGGAAAAGGTACATAAACCAAATAGAATTAATGTATTCTATTTGCCCAGGCATTGAATCTTAAGTAAAGAGATTTAAGGGGAGAAAACATTTAAGTTTATTAATCCTAGCAGAGATTTAGGGGAAAACAACAACACAACCCCAAATTGTAAATGAGTTCCAGTAAATAAAACTCAGAGGCTTTCCTAATAGCTGCTGAACCTGGTTGTATAGCTTAAAAAAAAAATTCTGTGAGCTAGGTGCTACCTTCCCAATTATTTTTATGCTTAATTTATCCAGAGAAATATTTGGTTACTTCTAGAAAAATTACAGAAGTTGTTAAAAAAAAAATGGGTCAACCTGTACGTTTGGTGTCTCCCAATGCATATGATTGAAATATCTTCCATTCCCTTAATATTTTTCTTAATGAAACAAAGTATTACTATTTTTAATGAAGTAATGAAAATTGGTGTGTTTTACAGGAAATGAGAGCCTTTGGCCATCCTTAATAGGAATTGGGTCAAAGACACTGAAAAAATGCTTTCAGACTATGAGTAGGAATATTTCTACTATTTCTCTCTTATTTTTCTTTTGTGTTTTTTGTTGATGATGATGGCGATAGAGAGGTTTCACATACGTTTACCAATTATTGGTCACCCTGAACACTTGCTTCCCTGGGTTTTACTGAAAACAAGGCTGAGCTTTTCTTCTAAACCCATGACCTTTTCTTCCCAGGCTCCTTTGTAATCATCTTCCTTCATTATCCCCTGAATTTTCTTTTTGCACACAGCTATTTTAGGTCCACCTTTGTTTCCTCTGTACATACCTTTCCTGTGTAACCTCATCTATGTCTAAAGGCTTTAGGAACAATGTAGAAGTTAGTGACCCCTAACTCTACTTTTATCATATATCTCTCAGAGCTCCAGACTCATTAAGCTACCTGCTTGTTAGACATCTCACTTTAAATGCAGCATAAGCAAAACTGAACTCATCCTCTATACATCCTCTAAACTTAAATGTTTTCTCCCCATAAATCCTACCATGCAACCTAAGTCTGTTTCTACTTTCATGTTTCCTGAATCCACCAATTTACTTAAGCCTCTTTTTTCATACCCCCTTAAAATAATTACCAAATGTTAGTCATACTTTTTTTTTTTTAACATTTTACAAATTTTATTAAGATTCTAAGCCTTTGGATTGAAGATCAATGAACCCCAAACAGAATAAACATAGAGTTCAAACCACATTAAACTAATCACTATATTGTTTAAGATTAGATACATATATGGTAAAAGCAAAGCCAAACATATGTAATACTTTCAACAATAAAGATTTAAAAAGAAAAAAAAAAAGCAAAGGCAAAATTAATCAAAATTCAGGATAGAGGTTATCACTATGGAGGATGGGGGGATGTGATTAGAGAGGGGATGCTCAAAGGCTTCAAATGTATTATTTAGTATCTACTTTTTCTCAAGTGACATAAAAGGGTAGATAAGTTTTACTCCGTATTATTATTCTTTAAGTTGCATACATACAAAATAATACTTCTTGCATATATAACATCATAAAAATAGGAATGAATTAATAAAGTTTGTCCATTCTTCTGTGCTACCTATAACACAAGCCAAAAACCTGGGAGTCATCCTTGACCACGCCCTCAACCAAATCCCATAATCACTCCTAAATCTTTCTAATCTTCCACTTCCACACCCTCGTCCAGGCCTCCTTCAACTGTCACCTGGAGCACTGAAACCCTTCCTTTCCCTTAAGGCAGTCAAAGAAACCATTTTTTAAATGTGATCATGGTTTTAATTTGACTCCAATCTTGCCCACTCGCTATCAGAAACAGATAATTGCCCAAGACCGCACAGCCAGGAAATGGCAGGATTCAAAATCTATTCATGTTTCTCACCCTTGTGTTGAACAAGATAATACTGGGAAAGGCTTAGCCCAACCTGGCATAGATGGGATAAGCACTGGTTAAATCACCCCCTCACCATGGAAAGGACCTAGTGCCCAGGTGGGAATAAAAGTTACTGGAAACCCAAGTCCTTGTGGCCAGTAATTGGTTCACAAATGAGCACCCTCTTGTCCCTACTTTAAAAAAATATATATATGCACTTGGAATTTGGGTGGAGGACACCTGGAGGCCTGGCCCAGGTTCACTGGGGCCGTTAGAACAGACCAAGGTGGCCATGCAGAACAGCATTAGGGTGGGGGGAGAGGGCAGACATAGCTAAGGCTCAGAACTTCCCCAGCTGCCCAGAATAAGTTCGAGCCCACAGAGATTCAGCTCTTCGCCTTGGCAGCACTTTCAGAACTGTTGTCCGTTATCTTTCTGCCCTACAGCAGGCACCATCATGTTCCGAGTTCTTAGTGTCCGGCACTAAGCATGACCAGGGTGGACATCCAGGATATGGCAAGTCTGGCTAAGCCCCCTGAGCTCTTCAGGTCTGACTCGGGCACCTCCTTGAGAAGTCTTCTTCCCGGATACACTGTTGTTTCCATGCCATCCACCATGAATCCCCACAGCTCTGAATTGCAGACTTAAAAGTATTTGCTGAGACTGGCCAGTGTGGCTCAGTTGGCTGAGCATGGTCCTGTGGGCTCACCAATCCCTTGTCAGGGCACACACGCCTTTCTGACCTTCCCTTTAGGTGCTCCTCCCCTCCATGGTCACTGCACCTAGGTGGACCTCTCAGCCCCTAGACCAGTGGTTCTCAACCTTTTGGCCCTTTAAATACAGTTCCTCATGTTGTTACCCAACCATAAAATTATTTTTGTTGCTACTTCATAACTGTAATGTTGCTACTGTTATGAATCGTAATGTAAATATCTGATATGCAAGATGGTCTTAGGTGACCCCTGTGAAAAGGTCGTTCGACCGCCAAAGGGGTCGCGACCCACAGGTTGAGAACCACTGCCCTAGACCAAATGGTTCCTGGACCAAAGGAATCAGTCCTGATCCATCTCACTGTGGCATCACCTAGCAGTGCTTGGCATCTGACTAAGCACAGGCAACATCTGTAGAAGGCATCATGGTTAAGAGGTATACCTCTGGAGTAGACAGATCCTGGTTGGGATCCCAGCTCTGCCACTTGAGAGCTCACGTGAGACCTTGGGTAAATTCCACTCAATTAGTTTGCTGGTCAGAAAAATGGCTGGCTGAGAAGTCCAGAAATGAGGTTCGAACTACCTGGTTGTCAGGATAGCCATTATACACTCAACCCAGAGAGAGGAGCAGAATAGGCCTTTTAATAAAAGGTATCTGGCATCTGAGCTCTGTAAGGAGGAGGCAAAGTTACAGTGGGTTTGTTCTTCTCTGCCCAAATCTAATGTCCTCTACCCCCAAGTCACCTAGAAAACAGCCTAAAGCACAAATAAAGCACCAATACTTTATTTGGATGCTGTAAACCCAAGGCACTAAGAGGGAGAAAAGCAAGGCGGGGGAGAATGGGAGGCAAGGCAAACCAGTGACTCATAATCACTCCTAAATCTTTCTAATCTTCCACTTCCACACCCTCGTCCAGGTCTCCTTCAACTGTCACCTGGAGCACTGAAACCCTTCCTTTCCCTTAAGGCAGTCAAAGAAACCATTTTTTTTTTAATTTTTTTTTTTTATTGCTTAAAGCATTACAAAGGGTATTACATATGTGTCCTTTTTTCCCCCCCACCCTTGACAAGCCCCTGCCCTCCCTTACCCCCCAGTGTCTTATGTCCATTAGTTATGGTTATATGGATGCATACAAGTCCTTCGGTTGATCTCTTACTCCCCTCCCTCCTGTCCCCCAATCCTCCCTGGCCTTACCACTGAAGTCCGACAATCGGTTTGAGGCAGCTCTGCCACTGTATTTATTATTGTTCAAAAGTTTGTAATGGTCTTAATTATCCATGAAAGAATGAGATCATGTGGTATTTTTCCATCATTGACTGGCTTGTTTCGCTTAGCATAATGCTCTCCAGTTCCATCCATGCTGTTGCAAATGGTAAGAGTTCCTTCTTTTTAACAGCAGCATAGTATTCCATCGTGTAGATGTACCACAGCTTTCTAATCCATTCATCTACTGATGGGCACTTAGGCTGTTTCCAGATCTTAGCTATGGTGAATTGTGCTGCTATGAACATCTGGGTGCATATATCCTTTCTGATTGGTGTTTCTGGTTTCTTGGGATATATTCCTAGAAGTGGGATCACAGGGTCAAATGGGAGTTCCATTTCCAATTTTTTGAGGAACCTCCATACTGCCTTCCATAGTGGCTGCACCAGTCGGCATTCCCACCAGCAGTGCACAAGTGTTCCTTTTTCTCCACATCCTCTCCAGCACTTGTCGTTTGTTGATTTGTTGATGATGGCCATTCTGACAGGTGTGAGATGGTACCTCATTGTTGTTTTGATTTGCATCTCTCAGATGATTAGTGACTTTGAGCATGTTTTCATATGTCTCTTGGCTTTCTGAATGTCCTCTTTTGAAAGGTGTCTATTTAGATCCTTGGCCCATTTTTTGATTGGATTGTTTATCTTCTTCTTGTTAAGTTGTATGAATTCCCTATAAATTTTGGAGATTAAGCCCTTATCAGATATGACGTTGGCAAATATGTTTTCCCACGCAGTGGGTTTTCTTGTTGTTTTGTTGATGGTTTCTTTTGCTGTGCAGAAGCTTTTTATTTTGATGTAGTCCCATTTGTTCATTTTCTCTTTAGTTTCAACTGCCCTAGGAGCTGTATCAGTGAAGAAATTGTTTTGGCATATGTCTGAGATTTTGTTGCCTTTGTATTCTTCTAGAATTTTTATGGTTTCCTGTCGTACATTTAAGTCCTTTATCCATTTTGAGTTTATTCTTGTGTATGGTGTAAGTTGGTGGTCTAGTTTCATTTTCTTGCATATGTCTGTCCAATTTTCCCAACACCATTTATTGAAGAGACTATCTTGGCTCCATTGTATGTTCATGCCTCCTTTGTCAAAAATTAATTGAGCATATTGGTTCGGGCTAATTTCTGGACTCTCTATTCTATTCCACTGATCTATATGTCTGTTCTTGTGCCAGTACCAGGCAGTTTTGAGAACAGTGGCTTTGTAATACAGCTTGATATCTGGCATTGAGATCCCACCTACTTTGTTCTTTCTCAGGATCGCTGCAGCTATTCAGGGTCTTTTTTTATTCCAGATGAATTTTTGGAGAGTTCGTTCTAGATCTTTGAAGAAGGCCATTGGTATTTTAATGGGAAGTGCGTTGAATGTATAGATTGCTTTGGGTAGTATGGACATTTTAATGATGTTGATTCTACCAATCCAAGAACATGGTATGTTCTTCCATCTGTTTATGTCTTCCTCTATCTCTTTTTTCAACGTCCTGTAGTTTTCTGAGTAGAGGTCTTTAACCTCTTTAGTTAAGTTTATTCCTAGGTATCTTAATTTTTTTGGTGCGATGGTAAATGGGATTGTTTTTCTGATCTCCCTTTCTGAAAGTTCACTATTGGTGTATAGAAATGCCTCAGATTTCTTGGGGTTAATTTTGTATCCTGCTACATTGCCAAATTCATGTATTAAGTCTAGTAGCTTTTTGATGGAGTCTCTAGGGTTTTGTATGTATAATATCATGTCATCTGCAAATAAGGACAGTTTTACTTCCTCTTTTCCAATTTGGATGCCTTTTATTTCTTCTTCTTGCCTAATTGCAATGGCTAATACTTCCAGTACTATGTTGAACAGGAGTGGTGAGAGTGGGCATCCCTGTCTTGTTCCTGTTCTTAGGGGAAATGGTGTTAGTTTTTGTCCATTGAGTATGATGTTGGCTGTGGGCCTGTCATATATGGCTTTTATTATGTTGAGGTATGATCCTTCTATTCCCACCTTTCTGAGAGTTTTTATCAAAAATGGGTGTTGGATTTTGTCGAATGCTTTTTCTGCATCAATTGATATGACCATGTGGTTTTTTTCTTTCAATTTGTTTATGTGATGTATCACATTTATTGATTTACGGATGTTGTACCATCCTTGCATCTCTGGGATAAATCCTACTTGGTCATGGTGTATGATCCTTCTGATGTACTGCTGGATCCGATTTGCTAAGATTTTGTTGAGGATTTTGGCATCTATGTTCATGAGGGATATTGGCCTGTAATTCTCTTTCATTGTGATGTCTTTACCTGGTTTTGGTATTAGGGTGATGCTGGCTTCATAGAATGAGCTTGGAAGTGTTCCTTCCTCTTGAATTTTTTGTAGTAGTCTGAGGAGGGTAGGTTTTAGTTCTTCCTTGAATGTTTGGTAGAACTCCCCTGTGAAGCCGTCAGGCCCTGGCTTTTGTTTGCTGGAAGCTTTCTGATGACTGCTTCAATTTCTTCCATAGTTATTGGCCTATTGAGGTTTTTAGATTCTTCCTGATTGAGTTTTGGAATGTTGTATTTTTCTAGGAATTTGTCCATTTCCTCCAGGTTGTCTAGTTTGTTGGAGTAGAGTTGCCCGTAGTATTGTTTAACAATCATTTGTATTTCTGTGGGGTCTGTTGTTATTTCGCCTCTATCATTTCTGATTTGGTTTATTTGGGACCTCTCTCTTTGCTTCTTGGTGAGCCTGGCTAGGGGTTTGTCAATCTTGTTTATCCTTTCAAAGAACCAGCTCTTGGTTTCATTGATTTTCTGTATTGTTTTTTTGGTTTCTATTTCATTGATTTCTGCTCTAATCTTTATTATCTCCTTCCTTCTGCTCACTCTGGGGTTTTCTTGTTGCTCTCTTTCTAATTCTTTGAGTTGTAAAGTTAGATGATTGACCACCATTTTTTCTTGTTTTTTTGAGATAGGCCTGTAGAGCTATAAACTTTCCTCTCAGGACTGCTTTCATTGTGTCCCAGAGGTTTTGGACTGTTGTGCTTTCATTCTCATTAGTGTCCAGGATGTTTTTAATTTCTTCTTTGATGTCATCGGTAACCCAATCAATATTTAATAACATGCTATTCAGCTTCCAAGTGTTTGAGTATTTTGGGTTGTTTTTATTGTAGTTTATTTCTAACATTATGCCATCGTGGTCTGCGAAGAAGCTTTTTATGATTTCAATCTTCTTGAATTTGTGGAGACTTTGCTTGTGACCCAATATGTGGTCTATTTTTGAATATGTCCCATGAGCACCTGAGAGGAATGTATATTCCGCAGCTGTGGGGTGAAGTGTTCTGAAGATGTCAATTAAGTCCATCTGATCTAGTGAGTCATTTAGGATTGCTGTTTCTTTGCTGAGTTTTTGTCTAGCGGATTTATCCAGTGATGTCAGTGAAGAAACCATTTTTTAAATGTGATCATGGTTTTAATTTGACTCCAATCTTTCCCACTTGCTATCAGAAACAGAGATAATTGCCCAAGATCACACAGCCAGGAAATGGCAGGATTCAAAATCTATTCATGTTTCTCACCCTTGTGTTGAACAAGATAATTCTGGGAAAGGCTTAGCCCAGTATGAGTGATTTGGCCACTGAGCCAAACCAGTGGCTAGCAGGTGGGTCCTGCTTCACGATAAGCCTTGAATCACAGCGGGTGTGCTCACTGGCTGCTTGGGACATCTCCCCACTGGCTGCACTGTTCGGAGAAACAGTGTCTTGCAGCAATTCGGGGAAGGGAGGGAAGAAGAGGGTATTTATCTGCCTTGGTCTCTCCCAACTCCCATTAGTCAAATGTTACCCAAGAGGATGAACTCCCCCAGGCTTCTGTGTTGCTAGTGGCTACTTGAAATGCCAGATCCCATGCCCTGTGGTGGGGCATTCCATCCAACTCTGGAAGTGGTGGGAGGAGACAAACTCTGGGCATGTGGCTGGTGAGTTCTGGACAGAATCTGAGTCAAGACATAAGATGTGTCCCAAACAGTCCACTAGTATTTTGTTCACTTCCTAGAAGACCTTTGCCAAGGTCTCATGGCTAGTAAGCAGCATATTCAGGATTTGAACATAGCCTAGCTCTGGAAACTGTGGAAGACCAAGATACGAACCTTGGATTTTTTTTTTAAAAAATATACTTTTTATTGATTTTTTTACAGACAGGAAGGGAGAGGGACGGAGAGTTAGAAACTTCAATCAGCTGCTTCCTTCACACTCCCTACTGGGGATGTGCCCGCAACCAAGGTACAAGCCCTTGACCGAAATCGAACCTGGGACCTTTGAGTCTGCAGGCCGACGCTCTACCCTCTGAGCCAAACCAGTCAGGGCAGAACCTTGGATTTTTTTATAGCAGGCAAAGGAGAGTCACTGAAGAGTTTCAAGTTGGGGAGTGGCATAAAGAGCTTTTTAATAAAGCCCCCAATCTCTACTTTGCTTCATCTTTCCATGTAGGTAAACTCAGCAACAGTAGGTGGCCCCAAAGAGGTAAGAGCATCCAAGATAGTTTTTGAAGATTCCCTGATGGGGTCCAGCTCATATGGGCTTCACTCAACACTGCCTCACAATCTTTCTCGGTCTGCAAATAAGTCTGTACCTACTAAGGAGGCTAGCTGGTCAGAGGCAAGCAGGATCTGAGTGGAGAAGCCAAAATGAAGGGAAGAGGAGGTTGACCTAAAGATCAGGAGCAGGAGGACCAGCTCTCTCTTCATCGTTGGCCTGTGGATTGGGGGATCCTGGCTCCTGCCGATGAGTCCTTTGGTGTTGCTTGAGGTGGTCAGATCTCATGAACCCTCGGCCGCACAGATCACATGTATGTGGCCGGTAATTGGTGTGTATCCGCATATGTCTTCCAAGCTCATCAGAACGGAAGAAAGACGATGTACAACCTTCCCACTCACATTTATAGGGCCTCTCACCTGTGTGTTTGAGTTGGTGACTCAGGAGGTGGGAGTACTTGGTGTAAGTTTTCTCACAGTTCTCATACTGGCAGCAGTAAGGCCTTGCAACCTGGGATCTGGTCCCGTAAGCCCTTTCTGAGGCCCCACAATTCTGCTTTGCTCTTTGTGGCGCAGGTATAGGCGGCTCGGGTAGGAAGGGGTCTTTGTGGGGGGCTGGCTGGCTAACAAAAGGGTCCTGGGATTCTAAAGTCAGCAATGATGGGGAGCCATCTGGGGGCATTCCACAGTTGTGGGGATCTCTAGGGGGTAACATCTGAGCCAAAGAGGGGAACCCAGCCTGGCCCCCAGCAAAAGGCACAGTGGCAGGCGATAACATTTCAGGTGTTAAAAAGTCTCTATTAGAAGATACTATAGGGTGGCCAGTGACTGGTGGCCCATTTGGGGGCATGCTCAGATTCCCACTGAAGTTCATGGCCATCCCTGGAATATTGGGCTCTCCAAAGGACATCTGGTACCCGTTGAAAATCATCATTTCTGGTTGAGAGGGAAACATTATCGGACAGTAAATCATTTGGGAAGGAGGGAGAGTCACTTGGGGGCAATGGTTCACACTATGCTCAGTCAGGAACACACGGACCTGTGGGACCATTTCAACTGCATTCTGCCTGGGCTCCTGAAGAGGAACCAAGGGCATCCTCTCCAGCTGTGGACTCTGAAGGTGTTGAATGCCTGATGACTGATGGTTCCGAGAGGCGTGCACTCCACTGCTTTCGGGTGATGGAGACATGTTCGAGACGGACATCGACTTCCCACATCTATCTACTGGTGCGGAGCTGCCGGCCACGGGTTCGCTCGCGCCATCTCCGTCTGGGATCCGTGCACCGCGGGGCTGTGTGCGAGGCCGGACCACGTCAGAGCTGAGCTGAGCCGCGCTGCTCGGCGTCGCAGGTTGCGTGTCGCGCACAGTAGACATACTCAATCCTTATTTATATCACCTGTAGTGAGTCACCGTTATATTGCTTAAAATATAATGAGTATTCAATAAATATCTTCTGAATAAATTAAAGAATATTCCAGACAATTTTATACCCTCAGGCCTACTTTCAACAACCTCATAACTTTGTTACTGCCTGTTTTCAGTCTGACTCTGTTCTTTCAGATAGTCTATACTTTTTCCAGAATGATTTTATGAGTCGCAGCTTGAAGGACTCTTTCAGCATTAACACAAAGTGGATTATATCAATATACTTAAGAGAATACTTATTCTGAGGAACAATATTGACTGCACCATTCTGACCTAACAAAAAGAATGTAAAACTATAGTAAGTAAAATACAGATACCTGTTCATGTCCTTACTGTGGTTATGGAGTGGGAAAGGAATTGTGAAATTATAGAGATACTCAAATTTGTTCTAAACCTGATTTCAAGCTATTTGACCATGCCTCCAATGGAAAATGCCCCTGTCCTTTCACGATTTATGCATTACTATGCTTGTACCCTCTATGTTGACATCATTAATAATAGAACACCTGCGAAATTCCAATTTCAAATCCCTACCTTCTCTTTTTCTTCTCAGTCTAGCTGGATTAATTCACAATTTTTTTTCATGATCAATCATTAGTTTCATCTTCCAAGTTAATTTCCAAGTCCAGGACCTATGTTTCATTATTTAAATTATTCACTTGCAAAAATCCCGACTTTTATTAAACATCTTCCCCCCTTCTTGCTCACTCAACTAAACGGCAATTCTAAATAATCTAATGCTTTTCTAACACTACACCTATATCTGGGAAGTTTAACTTTGCTGTGAAAATTATACAGTCATGTTAGATGGCCTGCCTTTCAATTCATAACCACAAGTCTCAAATCGGTACTCAACACTATCCAGACAAGTCTATTATATTTCCATAATAAGTGAAAATTCCCATTCCCAGGTCATATTTCTTCTCTCCTCAAATCTCTCACAATCCCTAGTGACTCTCAAATGTGATGTCACCTTATGTTTATTTAACCAATACAGAAACAAAAATAAAGCATTTAATCTTTCTGTAAGCAAACTTACACCTATTTAATTTGGTAGATTTCTCCATTCTGTTTCTCCTCAGACATTATGACCATGCGTACGTGGTCCTACTAAAAGGCCAATTCTGCACTTGTGACCTACATCCTACCCCTCTTTGTCTTTCTAAGTATTTCAGTCTTTCTTCACCTTAACTTTTTCTCTCACATCAATAATTTTTTCTGCTATAGTGAATGATTATACCAATGTATTCTGGTAAATGGTGTAAAAATCCATTTTTATTTTAAAAAGATCCTCTTTTATACTACATTGCATACCTTTTTATAGAATAACTTAAAAGCTATAGTTTCTATCTCCTCATTCTCATCTGTTTTCTTTCAAATCCTCTGTGATCAAGCTTTTGTCCTCTCTACTTTGCTGAAATTGCTCTTATTAAGTTCACAAGTGATCTCCATGCTTCTTAGCAGAATTCAACAGAATGGACAACAACATTGTTCCTGATTTATTTTTATTTTTTTTACTTCTTTTCCTTTCCCTTTTGGGCTCTTTCTCTGTTCCTACCCAATATTTCAAAATTGAAGTGCCCTAGAAATTGGGTTTAAGCTCTGATATTTAAAACTCTATTATATTTATATCTTAAATTCTATTATATTATTTCTCTAAAATTTTTGCCTATATAATCTCACCCAGTTACATTGCTTGAAATGTTATGAATTGAGCAATGAGTTCCAAACATATGTCCATGTGCCTGACTTTTCCCCTGAGCTCCAAAATCATAAACCTGTCACTTGAATGACTAACAGGCATCTCAAATTAAACAAGTCTAAAATAGAACTTTCTGATTTGTGCCTCCCTCCCCACAACATGATTTTACATCAATCTCCCTCTATCTCAGTAAAGAGCATTATCATTCACTCAGCTGCTTAAGTCAAAAGAACCCTGTAGTCATTCTTAATACCTCTTCCTTTTCCTCCCCTCAACACATCCATGCACACCAGTGTTAAATCGTGTCAGGTATACCTCTAACATACACAGCAAATTTGATCACTTGTAAAATTTAATGGCTGACTTAGATGATAGTGTTTCTTTTTTGTTTTATTATTATATAAAATAGTGTCTATATTGCTTACCCTGTACTAGATACTATTACTCTTAACAATTCATGTATATTAACTCAATTCTTATAGCAACCATATTGAGTTAGTTACTATTATTGTCCCTATTTTATATATGGAAAAAAAAGAAACCTGAGGCACTAAGTAGATAGATGACTTTCTCAAGGTTCCAAAGCTACTAGGTAACAGAGCTAGAATTCACATCTAGACTGTCTGTCTCTGTGTTCAAGATTTTAAATAGTGACTTCATCAGATATGAGTTTTAGAGACTCCTTATGACAGCACTAAAAAAAGACTGATTTTAAGGAGAAGGACTGTGATATGCAAAGGAAAAATGAAGACGGAGATATGAGGTAGGCCCGCAGTGGTCAGCAAACTCATTAGTCAACAGAGCCAAATATCAATAGCACAACGATTGAAATTTCTTTTGAGAGCCAAATTTTTTAAACTTAAACTATATAGGTAGGTACATTGTTATTAACTTAATTAGGGTACTCCTAAGGCTTAGGAAGAGCCACACTCAAGGGGGCCAAAGAGCCGCATGTGGCTCGCAAGCCGCAGTTTGCCGACCACGGAGCTAAGGGACAATTTAAGTCATAAAGACAAAATTTGGAACTTAGGCAGTGCCATTGGAGATGAGAGAAGTGCAGAGATGGAATCAATAGGATACAATGACTGACTAATAATATGGTCCTGACTTGTCCTGACATTCTTGATAGAATAACAAGAAAAAAAAAAATCAAATGATTGACAAAATTTCCATCAAGAGTCAAGAGATAATACTTGACTTCACTTGGTTTTCAGAATTATTAAAATTCCATCTCTCATGTCCTCTAAGAATAGGTTGATATCTTCCCCCTAGGGTTTCATTTCTTTGAGTCTGATTAAATCTGAAAAGTACATCTAAAACTGTCTTTGCATTCAGATTTATGTTGACCTGATCTAAAAAGAAACACAGACAGTAAATGGCATGGCATTTTGCAGTATTCACTACTAATATATGGTACATACTATCTGAATACAAGAATTTAAAATAGATAAATGTATCATTTTCAATCAAGTTTCATTGTCTAATCTTTTAGATTAAAATTTTAAAGGGATAAAAACCCATATCATAGATTATATCATCCTGTGTAAAATTATGACAAGATGATAAATTACTCATGATTATGTATTTTGTTGCAGGATAACATTGTTCTTGCTATGTTCCTTTAGTTAAGCATTTTGAAAAGTATTCTTTCTGTTTCCATGTATGACAACCTTTATATGCAAACTAGAGGCCCAATGCATAGGATTCGTGCATAGGTGGGGGGCGTGGCCTGCAGGGATTGGCCCACTGTGGGAGCACCACTCATCCTGGTCAGCCGAGTGGTGCTTCCACTGTGGGAGTGCACTGACCACCAGGGGGCAGCACCTGCATTGAGCACCTGCCCCTGGTGGTCAGTGTGCGTCATAGCGACTGGTCAACCGGTGTTCGCCATTCAGTCTCTGGGCTTTTATTATATAGGATGCTTCTTCCATTGATACAGCTAATACCAGCGATATTGACTTGAATTATAATAATTCAGATATAATGAAAAAAATGAGAAAAGCACTTCTAGCTCACAACAATCAAAGCATAATTATTTTTATTAAATTTGTTAAATTTTATGCACATTTTTAGTTCTTAAAGCAATAGTACTTATCAGTAGCTCCCAATAATTTTTTTAAAATAGGGAGCATGGTTTTTCTTTAAATAGTCCTTATTATTCTAAGATCCAAATTCTGTTAAAAATAAATTTTCTTTCATTATAGCAAACCAATAAGTTCAGTAATTAAACAGTACAAAATGTTTTATATTTTTCAATGTATTATATGTAAATTTTTCATGACATTATAATTATTCATGAAATTAAGGTAATATGACCATAAGATAAGTTACCAAAACGTGTGTTTCTGGTGGTACCACTTCATACTCTAGGACTTTAGGCAAATTACTTCATCTTTTTATACTTCCATTTCATTATATTCCAAATGGAGATAACAGTACCCAGTTTATAGGGTTTTTTTTAAAATGAGTAATATATGTTAAGACATTTAGAATAATTCCTGGGACACAGAGGGTGTCAAAGGATGGTTAGCTATTGTTTGTATATTATCATGGGGATACATCACATCTTATAAAGTACTTTGCTGAAAGTGGACTGTGGATGATACAAAAATAGTTCTTTAAAATAGTGAATATTAAAAAAAAATAATTATACAAATGTATATTCATGTGTTTCATGAAAAATCTCCGTGTTGCTAAATCCAAAGCACTTTTCAGTTTTTGTGGATAGGGATCCTATTGAGGGCAATTTGACAAAAGCTCTGCAGCAAGGAAGAACAAAGCAATGAAGCATAAAAACACATTTACTCAGGATAATTTAATATACTACAGTGTTCTAAGAGTGAAAAGTGCAGGTAGATTGACCAGTATCTAGTTCTCAGGGTGAAGTTCTAAAATAGATGAGTAGGGAGCTCGATGATGGTTAGGAAAGCAAGACAGAAGAAGGAAGTCAGAAAAATCAGTGATGTTCCCAGCTAAACTTTCTCAGCCAAGAAGAAATACAGAGAATCAGAATACCAGACATAAAGCACCTTGGTTTGAAATAATCAAGCAGAGAAAATATTTGCAATGTCCCATTTGCTCAGAAAAAGTATAAACTCTTGTGTGTTTAAAATAGATCCTATATGACCAAGTATGATTACTTACCAGTTATAAGTTTAGAAACATGTCCTCTGGGACATGATTATAATTCCAGAGAAAGCATCAACAGAAGTAAGATGAAGATGACTCCAACAGGCAGTGTCCTTAACATAGGAATTGCATATATTTGTTTTTTCAAAAGGAATTTTATCCAACAGAGGTGGTTGGCAGGGGTGGAAGAGACAGACCCCAAAGTTATCTTTTTTTCCTGGGTCTTCATTTGTCATACAAAGAACCAGAAGAGGAGCAACATAATTCTTCACTATTAGGACACAGGCAAAAAAAAAAAAAAAATCCATTATTGCAAGGGAGACAAATAAGAAACATCCTATCTGGAAGAGGAATATGAAACTAGCTTTAGCCCAGAAAGCTACATTGAAACCCCACTGGGATACAATTAGAAAACTCCTGTTCAACACCAACCACAGATACAAAGTTCAGTTTGAATGATAGAAGACAGACCAGAAATGCTGAAAAGGCTTTACCCCTGAGGTCCAGGTTTTTAGAGTCTGCCTAAGATAGATGCTGGACTAAAACAGATACTATCTTGCCTTAAAAAAAAGAACCTAGCATTGACTGAGAAGTAGCACCAGTCTAACAATGAGGGAGGAGTGGGGGTATAGAGACCTTCATCTTAGCACAAGTTTGAAAGAACTACGGAAAGCTCAAAGTGACTGTGCATGTTGAGAAAAACTCTCTAGCACCCCAAACACACATCAAGAACAAAGTAAGAGGCAGCCTACCACTAGAGCAATTTGAGTTATAGTATCAACAATAAACTTACGTCAAATTCTACTGCCTAGATTGACTGTTCTTGATTCCTGATGGAAGAAGAGGTACACATTAACGGGCATAAACTATTTTCACCAGATTCTTCTGTTCTTCACTATACAAAACCTGGTACTCCATCAATTATTGAGACACTTAAACCAAGCAAAAAATGGTAGCCCACTGTCAAAAATAATCACCAGAACCAAAGTAAAAGTGACCTCAAAGGTTGAAACTATCAGTCTAGGGTTTTGCAATACTACTGTTCCTTTGTTAAATAATTTAGTAGAAAAATTGGACAGCATTCATGAACAGACAGGCAATTTGAGCAGATATGAAACCGTAGAAAAGAGTCCAATGAAAATGTAAGAATTAAATGCATAATATCATTGATGAAGAATTCCTTCAATACGATTATCAGAAGAATGAGCAAAGCTAAGGATCCAGAAACTTGAATATGTGTCAATAGAAATTCATCTAATATAGAACAAAGGAAATAAAAATGAAATAGTGTCCCCAGTCTTCATGGAGAGTGGCCATGGTTTTCTACTTCAACAGTGCTTGTACAGAACCCAGCACTTGCCACCTCAGCCCCGCCACTCAGGCCTGAGCTCTGGAATCCCTCAGACAGCCCAAGGCCCTGGCCTCCACTCTAGCACCACTCAGTCGCCTCTCCTTAGCTGCCCACCATGACCACGACCAGGTCCACTCGCAGGTGTGCCAGGGCTACCCTCAGGACTTGGAGGTCGCCATCAACTGCCAGATCAACCTGGAGCGCTACGCTTCCTACGTCTACCTGTCCATGTCTTCCTACTTTGACCATGATGATGTGGCTTTGAAGAACTTTGCCTAGTATTTTCTTTACCAATCTCAGGAGGAGAAGGAACATGCCAACAAACTGATGAAGCTACAGAACCAACGAGGTGGCCAAGTCTTCCTTCAGGATATCAAGAAACCAGACCGTGACCACTGGGAGAATGGACTGAATGCCGAGGGGTGTGCATTATACTTGGGAAAAAAGTGTCAATCAGTTACTACTGGACTTGCACAAACTGGCCACTGACCAAAATGATCCTCATTTGTGTGACTTCATTGAGACTCACTGCCTGAATGAGCAGGTGAAATCCATCAAAGAACTGAGTGACCACGTAACCAACTTGCACAGGTTGGGGGCCCCGGAATCTGGCATGGTAGAGTATCTCTTTGACAAGCACAGCCTGGGAGACAGTGATGAGAGCTAAGCTTTAAGCTGGCTTCCCATGACCACAGGGGTGACTTCCTGGTCACAAAAGCAGTACCTGCATGTTGGAATTACCTGTACCCTTTCTATAACTTGTACCAAATCATCCACTCATGTCTTTCATTTGTACCATTCCTTCATAAAAGTAATTTTGTACACCCCTCCAAAAAAAAGAAATAGTGTCTAATGGTCACCAGACAATATTGAACCATTCAAACCTAACATACAGGGTGGGGCAAAAGTTGTGAGCTGTGGTTTATGGTTGTGAGTATGTAAAAACAGTTTATACTTGTATTATTACTTATTAACTAGAGGCCTGATGCATGATATTTGTGCAAGAGTAGGCCTTCCTTCCCCCTGCTGCCGGCACCAGCTTCCCCCTGGCACCCGGGACCCGGGCTTCCCTCTGGCCACCAGCAAGCACCCGGGATTTGGGCTTCCCTCGCTGCCCCAGCTTCATCCAGAAGTATGTCAGGTCTAATTAGCATATTATGCTTTTATTATCATAGATTATTATATTACTTTCCATCCAAACAACTGTAAGTTTACTCTTGCCCCATCCTGTATGCATAATTATAATCCCAGAAGATAGAAAAATAAAGCACATTGAATTTTTAATCAGAAGCTATGCAAATTAGATATAAAGGCACAGAAAGCAAAACAAACTTTTAACATAGAATTCTAGCCCAGCAAAAATATATTTAAAAATAAAGGCAAAAAAATGGTATGGTTTCTCTTCACATCCCAGCCTCCCTGTGAGCACTTCCAGGAAGAGAGGGGATTTCTCAGAAAAGGAGAGAGAAATCTCCTAGAATGAGAGGGCAGTGGCTGCCAGCTGTGGACCTTAGGAGAAATAAATAGCCTCTAAATTTTCAAAAAAAAAAAAAAAGAAAAGAAAAGAAAAAAAATAAAGAAAAAATAAAGACAAAAAAATATAAAAGGTGAGAAAAGTTATTCCCAGAAAAAAAACTGAAACTATTTAATAAGGTTCTTCAATTAGAAAGAGTAGGACCACAAGACAAAAACTCGAATCTACAAAAATAGAAGAGTGCTTAATAATGGTAAAATGAAAGTAAATATGGATTACTTTTTAAAAAAATTTTACTCACTTGAAAAGATGATTGACCACCTAAGGCAAAATAACTGTCTTATGGGGCTTATAACATATGCACATTTCAAATGTGTGACAAACATAGCATAAAAGATAACATGGGGGAGTAGGATATATTCTTGTAAGGTTTAAAGTTAACACTATGTGAAATGACATTGTTTAAAATTAGATTATGATATATCAATGTTGTATAGTTTAAGTTTTAATGAAGCTACTACAATTAAAAAAGTAAAACAAAGATGATAATAGAATATGGAATAACAAATAATCAGTCTTTTTTCAAAATAACAAATTAAAAAGAAAAAAGAACAGATGGGGCAAACAGACTAGCAATATGATAGCTTTAAATTGAATCATATCAACTGTAGCTTAATATAATAAACTATATATTTTTATTATAACAAATACTTTAAACACAAAATAAAAATCAGGGTTGGTAGATTAGATTTTAAAAACCAAGAAATTATGTAATGTCTAAAAGAAATCTACTTTCAATGTATAAACAAAGATATGTTAAAATTAATATGACAGGAAATATGTTCAAATGTAAATAATTAGAAGAAAGATGAGCTGCCTACACCAATATCAGAACATGTAGACTTCTAAACAAAAAAATATTATCAGAGATAAAGAGGAAAAATTTATGATAATGAGGAGACCAACTCATTAAGAAGATATAACAAATTTATGTGTATATGCACATTTCCTTCAAAACATATGAAGAAACTGATAAAATTGACAGGAAAATAGATACATTTACAATAACAGTTAGAGACTTCACTTCTTTCTCAGAGACAGGAAAACATTAAGGAAATATAAGGCTTGAACAATACCATCAATCACCATGACCTAATTGAACACTCCAAAAAACAGCAGCAGAATACACATTTTCAAGCACTCATGAAACATTCACCAGGTGACCATACTTTGGGACTTTAAAATAAATGTTAACAGACTTAAAGAATACAGCCAACAACAAAACTAAACAAAAAAATCTGGAAAATCCCCAAACACTTGAAAATTAAAAACGCACTTCTAAATAACATTGGGTCAAAGCGAAATAAAGATAATTAGTAAGCATTTTAAATTGGATAACAAATACATATAAAAATGTGTGAGATGAAGTTATAGTGTCTAAATGAGAGTTTATACATTAGATGCTCTTATGTGCAAGCATATAAGACATTGATAAAAGACTTGTGTGTGGGAAAGTATAACAAACTCTCACAATTTGCCAAGAAGAACATAAATATCTAATTTTAAAAAATGACAAAAACTTGCAGAGACCACTTAGCAAAGACATGGATAGCAAACAAGCATGTAAACATAAAGTTACTCTCTATCATTAGTCATCACGGAAATTAAAATTAAAACCATAATGACATATCACTATACATCTATTAGATCGGTCATAAAAACAACAACAACAAAATAACAAACCCTGACAATTCTAAGCTTTGGCAAGGATGGGGTATGATTAGGACCCTCGGGCATTGTTTTGAGAGTGCAAAATGATACAATCACCTGGGAAAACAGTTTTGCACTATCACATTAAGGTAAACACATGCTATCATATGATCCAGTAATTCAAGGCCTAGGAATATAGTGCTTCTCCAACAGAAAATTTTATCAAGAGACATGAAATGAGACTTTCATACAGAAGCCTATTGGTGAACATTTATATATCTTCATTATAGCAGTGGTCATACAAATGTATTTCTCTGTGATTAAATGCTATGTAAAGAAATTATATACTAAAAAATAAGAGGAAATGTGAAAATCTAGAAGTAAAGCTAACAGTCCATATTAGAGGTATCAGCCACATTATGAACAGATTTCTCTTTTAGGGTCCTTTATATAGTCAACCATTAAAAGGCCAAATAATGTCAGAGGTTGAGTAATGCCCCCTTGGTCACCTACTTGGTTAGTGGCAGAGCCTGGATTTGAACCCAAACTGCCCAATTACAGCATCCCGTATACAGTGGGGCCTTGACTTACGAGTGTCCCGACTAACGAGTTTTTTGAGATACCAGTTGTCTCTCGGCAGATTTTTTGCATTGAGTTGGCAGAGTAATTTGAGTTAATGAGCTCCTTAACGAGCTTGGTCTCGGAACAAATTTAAATTCGTAAGTCAAGGCCCCACTATATAGGATTAGGAGCTCAACTCTGCTTCATCTAGAAAACAAACCTAATAGGGTTGTTCTCATGATTATGGTCATTTTTATAGCCAAAGCCCCTAGGAAAATGTCTGACTTCCATAAACATTTATGAAATTACAATATTATTATAAACATTACTATTATCTTTGACCACAATCATCATGTTTAGCTGAATTTGTTAGGTGTGTGATGGGATAATTAACTCAGGTGTTGCTGATATAAAAAGCAATTTTCTGTGCTTAAAAAGTTTACAAGTTGGGGAGAATAGTGCATTAAAATGCTGTGAGTTTTAAAGTGAATTTCTTGATCTTTTTTCCCCGAGCATATACTAAATCTTATAAACAAATCTATGTCTCTTGGAATACAGGCTTCTTTTATATTATCACAAGGTGGGATAGGTTTGCATGGTAATGATTGTCAAACATTCCCTGAGGTTAAAAGCTAAAATAATGGCCCTGTAAACCATCAAACATTATTCTTGCTATTGTCCTCCTAAAATCAGAAGTAGAATTAAGTTTTGAATTATGCTGGTAATGATTCATAATGCTCGTGTTACTGAAAACTGTTTCCCCTGGAATATTTTACAAGGGAGCAGGACACCAATGGACAGCCCAGCTTTGACTATGGGAGATATATGACCTGTTGTCCATGTCACACATCCTTGGGTTGTGGCATCTGTGCAAAGAATTAGCTGCACCTCCAGTGAAATAAACCCTTTCATCTATATACAGAGCAAGAACCTTTTGGGCCATAGCTTTATAGCCTCTGGACCTTTGGACCCACAAATACATCACGCAGGAGACAGAAAATTTGGCAGAAAATTTGGGACTCTAAAATAGCCTGCAAACTATTTAATTTTAAAAATTCAATAACTGCTATCAAACACACATGATGAAGATGAATGTATCTCCTGCAATTTTCACAGTTTGGCACACCAGAGAATACCTGCAAAACAAGGTCACCAGGGCAGGGATTGTGTTCACACTTTTGAATTTAAGTCTTTGATAAATAAAATATCTCCACTCAAAATTGAAACATACATTCATGCACAAGAATCATCACAAAATAGAGCTTTGCTTCTGACTCTGAAGGATTCATAGAAACACACAATGCAAATCAATGCCTAGGAATGCATGTCACATTACCTATTGTAGGAAAATTGCTTTGTCACATAATTGCATTCTTTTTATATTCAGTATTTTTAGTTAATGTTTATTATTAGTTGTCGCCCTCAATTCCACCCTTGCCATATACAGTCTCGCTGTGAAAGTACACAGTGAGTTATTTGTTGTTGTTATTTTGTTTCAACCAAAAAATACATACTACAGCTTCTATAATAAACATTATAACTGTGTTTTGCACAGGAGCATGAAAGGGATGTTTCCAAATAAGAGTTTACTTAAGTTCTGACACCGTGGACAAACTGAATTTCTTTTCTAGGCAAGGCCTTATGTGGAAAACACAAATATATGCCCTGTGTCTGTGGTGAACTTAGTTTCAAAGGAAAGGACATCCCATGATGAGAATTATGTGAGGAAGAATTTTATGTAGCATCGATTTGGAATATCTTTTCCCTTAACCATCCGAAGTTGAAATTTTAATTTCGTTCAGTAGAAATGAGTTGCCAATTGGTCTCACACACGCTGTGATCTGACTCTTCAATCCCTTCTGAACCTTACATGCACTCCTTATGAGACTGTGATAGAGAGGTGTCTAAAATATAGCAAATGCATAGAAAATGTGAAGTATAGTAAGGCCAACAGTTCAGGGATAAACTTAATAAACGCTATGGAAAATAGTAATCAACTCTTACTCACAGTTTTCAAGGGGAGGAGGCGTGCGCCAGAGGAGGCCACCCAGGGAAGCAGCGAGGTCAGGTCCGACTGGAGGCACACGGAGGGAGGGACTGTGGGTAATGGCTTTTATCGCGATTTCCCGGGAAGGAACAGGTGAGGCCGGTAAGCAGAGTTAAAATGGGCTAGTTTGAATCACTTCAGAGTCTCCAGTTGCCTGGTACCTGGCCCTGAGAGTC
The DNA here is from genome assembly GCF_028538775.1 of Myotis yumanensis. Lineage (NCBI taxonomy): Eukaryota > Metazoa > Chordata > Mammalia > Chiroptera > Vespertilionidae > Myotis > Myotis yumanensis. The sequence continues at coordinate 44,898,549 of NW_027223760.1, read as the reverse complement.
GTTAGGGGAGGTGTGTCGGGGCCTGGAGTTTAAGAGCCCAATTGGTTGGCAAAGTAGACCTTGACTTGATAGGTTTGCACTTGAAAATATGTCCCTGGAGGAGGACTTCTCCCAGGAATGGGGGTGAGGTAATGAGGAAAACAGGAGGCCGATGCCACGTGATTCAGGCTTAGTGTAGCCTATACTAGTACATGCAGGGCAGACTGCACTCTATCCAGCTTACAGAAGCTAAAAACATGATTCATCTAACAGGGGTGACTTACTGTAATACAACAAGCATTTGCAATCCGTAGTGGGTGCCGTTGGGGGTCCACTCTGACTCCCTTCACAGGGCTGTTGAACCAGTAATAATGTGAGGATCAGCTGCTAAGGGCTCACAGCTTTCTCGTCAGGATAATTGCCTGAAGCCAGTGGTCTCGACGTTACTGTGGACCAGAGTCACCTGAGGAGCTTGTTAAACCACACACTGTTTGACCCCACAGCGCAGTTTCTGATTCCGTAGGTCTAACAAGTTCCCAGGGGATGCTCATGCTGCTGGTCTGGCGATCCACGTGGAGAACAATCGCTCTAGAGCAGTGGTTCTCAACCTTGGCTGCACATTAGAATCACCTGGGAATCTTTTTAAAATCCTGATGTCTGGGCATCATCCTCCAGAAATTCTGTTTCTTTGTTACTAATGTTGTGGCCCCACCCCATAACAAATCCCAGGTGATTCTAATGTGCAGCCAAGGTTGAGAACCACTGTTCTAGACTGACAGAAGTCATCTCCCTCAAATATTCCTGGGCAGGATCCCTGCCCGAGCCAATGGCTGGCTGATATGGGGTAAAAGTCCAGCCACCTGGCTTCATATCAGGACAATTCTGTGTGGCCATCCATTCCCAGAGATCACATGAGATCAGGCGGTGGCTAAGCTTCAGCTGACTCCATGTTTTTTAAAATATGTTTTTATTGATTTCAGAGAGGAAGGGAGAGGGAGAGAGGGATAGAAACATCCATGATGAGAGAGAATCATTGATCAGCTGCCTCCCACATGCCCTCCACTGGGGGATGGAGCCCACAACCCAGGCATGTGCCCTGACTAGGAATCGAACCGTGACCTCCTGGTTCATGGGTCGATGCTCAACCACTGAACCACACTGGCCAGCAGACTCTACGTTTTTACCAAGGTTCTTCCCCTACTCAGTGAGGCTTGCCTCACTTCCTGACAGGGTTCTCCTTAGTTACTAAGGCTTAGTAGAACCATTTGCACAAATACGCACTATTTTAAGAAAACCCAACCGGAGAAAATATATTTTTACCAAAACTATCTTTTTTAATACCCAAACTACATCTGAGAATTATTTTACCACTTTAAGTTTGGTTTATCCCCAATATTTTTGTTGCTCTTCAAACACAGCAATGGTTTTGAGAGTGGTCAGTAGCAGTTTAAATGTTCAAAAAGATAGGAAGTATATGTAGTAGTGAAAAAAAAAAAGTAAAGGTAATTGGGCTATTTATTTGAAAAGCAGAGGGCAAAAGGGAGATTAGCTAGTTATCTTTGTCAAGAACATCTGGTGGCTGCTTACTATTGGCGTTGGTCTGACAAAGTCAATGAGAAGGAATGTCTCTGCCTCCTGGTGCCATTGTCTGAAAACAAATTCAGGTTTTGGGAGGGGATGAATTCATCCAGTGATCATCCTGGGCAACATTTTGATCTCTAAAAGAACTCCCCCACAGCTGACTTTTTTTTCAATTAATGGAATGTAATTAAATTATATGCATGAATGAATAATTGATTAACATACATTTAATAATCTAAACATATCAGACACTGGGCTAGCCACTTTCTTGTGCATCATTTAATCCTGGTCATTAAGAACTCCCAGTAAACAAAAAAAATTCTGTATATTTTAAAAAGATAGGGTAAATACTAGGTACAGAGCACAAACCCATTTCATTATGGCTATTTTCTTGTCAATAGTATAATACTGTTAAGTGATTTTAAAGAATATGTGATTATAGAATAGTTAATGTCATGCCTACTACTGATTTTGGCAATATTGCAGAATGTGGGGTTACTTCTCCATTTATACCAAGCTTTTTCTTTTCTATTCTTTTAATAGAATTCATGACTCTGGAAGGAAAAAGGACACATATTTTTGACTTGTACTTTCTTACCAGAAGCCTGTACATGTGATAGTTTGTGGGGCGCGGCTACAGTGTTTTGGACAGGTTCAAGACTTGGACTGATGAGAAGGCACAGTCCTCTCATTGCCACGTGCAAGTCCCAGCTGGAGGGCAGAGCCTTCCCAGCACAATTATAGCCAGCCAACAGCTATAGCTGTAAGCTTGAGTCTGTGGTCTGAACATGTGGCCCCACATGCCTGAGTGATAGAGTTCAGGTGCATGTAATTGAGTGGGACTGAAACTCAGGAGAATGTTGTAAACATCTTGACCACGCCCTTACTTTGCCTCGTGGCATCTGCTATAAAATAAAGACACGGCTTGTGGGCGCTGGCGCTGTCCATCAGAGGGGAAGCGTCCCACCGAGACCCAGCTTTCATTCTCTTGTCTGTCTTTTCTAAGCCTTTCATTGCCCCCACTCAGGGTCACTGAACCAGGCTGAACTGGCGTGAGTATGCCATGGCCATGCCGGCTCCCCACAATAGTTGAGGTGTAATAGTGTGAAAAATTTGAGTATATGCCTCTTAAATTACTACCAAGGATAATATATGTAATGAATTCATGTAATTCATGTGCCAACAAGAGAGAGTTTTGGTCTCATCTTTGTCTTTAGGGTGCAGCGTGTTATAGTGAAAAGAACCCAATATCATGGGTTTGAAATCTGGTTTTCCCACTTATTTTCTGTTTGATCTAAGTAACACTCCACCTTCAACAAAGTGACATTTCTAATTTTGGATATATGAGTGTTACCCAAAATGTTCTGGATGGTTCTGCTTCCATTGTTCTGCTTAGCTTTGTCTTTGTAGACAGATTTTCTGGCTCCTATTTGAACCGATAGGTTTTCTAATAAACATATGTGCCCCAATCTTTAAAATGTACATTGTTTTCATGATTATTGGGAGAAAATAAACTATAGTCTATTTGTCTATTTCATTTTACTAGCAAAAATTCATTTTTCCTTATATATAAATATGATGTTAAAATGAAATATAAGAAACTCTCCAAGGCACATATTTTTGTTATATTTGCATTAGTTAGTTTTAACTATAATTCCACTTTCAAAGGAAAATAAAGCCGCCTACCTCTTTACTTTTTAACTTCAGGAGCTTATGTGTTGTACACAGAAAGTCTGAGTAACACATGAAAACTAGACTTCAGCATTTGTTTAAAATTTGAAATCAATATGGATTTTGTTTTCATTGTAAGCATTAATAGTGGAGATGAGAAACGTCATTTTTTAAAATTCCAAAGTCCAACTGCATGGCCAATCAAGTGTGATTGATTGAATATATCAGAAAGAGTGGCAGCTGATATCCTCCAGACTGCTGACCTTGCATTTCAGAAGACAGATTAAACCAGACGGTCTTTTCCTAAATTCAAATGGATTGGGAAAAAAATCTTTGTGCCTTGATCCATTATGGGGCTTGTGCTTAACTGATCTTTGACTCATTACTGCAGCTGAACAATTTGTTTACAAAATGGTAAGCTAGGATAATAGGTCATCGCTGGCTTTGAAACAGAATAACTTAATAAACTAAAGTAAACAACTTCTAAGAAAATTATAAAACAGTTCCAATCAAGCAGTAACCTATCCAAGTATCATCACTTAAAAGTCATCGATGGCAGGAAGGAGTTGCATAAATTGTTATGCCCTATATCCATCCACCTCGCATGTTTGCTGATAAATTTCAAAATGTTTTGTCTCAGTATGACCTCAAATTATTTAATATCAGCTTGCTACAATGCAAAAACAATTTCTGTATGTCATCAATGTATAATGACAATGACCACACACACTGTACAACTCACTACTGGGGTAAAATAATAAGTTCTTTGCTACCTAAAGTTGCATAAAATCTTTGGATAGCTGTATAATTTAAATCCATTTTCAGTGTCAATATGCATTATGAAAATCAATTCTTACATGTTTGAAGGTAAACCTCTGTTACAAATTACCATGAAAAAACATTTATTAGTGTCTTTCATGGCCATGATTTTCCCTTTTTTTCCAGCAAATTGAAAATATTCAATTGCTGTGACAGTTACAAGAATTATTTAAACGTATTTGCTTGATAGAGGAGTGAATTGTCATTGGATAGACTTATAATATGAGCATAATATACTCACCACTAAATTATAAAGATTACACTCAATGAGAAACATACAGGTAATATACCATGTGACTTGAGAATGTCCACCTATTCAAATATCATATGGAGAAACTTATTAACTTGTTTCCTATTATTTTATATTATGGAAGTAATTTTTTTAAAATGAAATCCTCAAGAACTCTTAAGAAGAGTGTTCAAATATGTACTAAATACTTAATATGTGATGGAAAGAGAGAAAGGGGGGAGGAGAGAGGGAAAAGGAGAGAGGGAGAGGGAGAGAGAGAGAGAGAGAGAGAGAATATGACTGTTACTAACCTGCCTGCATATGTGCTATGTTGTATAGTCATCATATTAAATTTCATTACATCTAAAATAGTGTCAATCAGAAGATACACTATTATTTATGGGCCAACATTAAAGAAAATGTCTGACAATTAAACTGTGACACAGTCCTAAGATGTATCCTGATTTCAGAGATGTAAAATCTAAAGAACACTCATCTTAGGCTACATAAACTATGATAACTTCTTCCTATAGATATCACAGCTATGCTCTTCCTATAGCCAGAAGGAATATGAATAAGGAATGCACTATCCCTGGTTGTCCTCTTAATTCCCTCATGCCTGAAACTCCTATGGGTGCATCATCATCCTTATTATTTCTGACTGATGGAGTACTCCAAAGTTCAGTGCCCAGACTTCTCTGTCTACTCTTACTCCATAGTGAGCTGACCTAGTCTTTTGTCTTAAATTTCACCTATATGGTGGGTGGATCAATATTCAATTTATAAGTTAAATTCCAAACTCTATCTGACCTATATTCTAACTGCCAATGTGATAATAGCAATGGATGTCTAAGTGACATTTTATAATTCTAAATCTAATACAGAACTCTTGGTTGATGTTCCTCGTGCCAGTTCTCCTCGTGGCACCAGCCACCCAGCAGTTTAGAATAACAACTTAAGAACATTTCCTAATTGTTTTCTCCCACTCCCCCTCCAATTCATTCCTCTCAACTCTGTCTTCAAAGTTGGTTCAGAACTAGTCAATTCTTTCTCCCTTTGCCACTCTTACTCTAGTCCTAAGTACCCTCAGCTTTCTCAAGCACTGTTGCCTTGGACTCCAGGCGGATCTTTCTGCTTCTATACTTTCTCACATTCACAGTGTCACCAAAGGGATATTTCTACAAATCAAATCTAATCATGTTATTCTGCTCAATATTATTCTTCATTAGGTTCCAATCAAACTTAGAAAAGGACAAATATTTCTGTTTGTTAAAATAATTTTTTACTTTTTTTATTACAGTTGACATACAATACCATACCAGTTTTAGGAATACAACACAACAATTAGGTAGACATCCAAACAACTCATGAGATGATCACCCTGGTAAGCCCAGTAACCATCTGACATCATGCATAGTCATTACAATATTGACTATATTCCCTGTGTTGTACTTTGCATCTCATGACTGTTTTTATAACTGGCAATTTGCACATCTTAATCCCTTCCCCCTTTTCACCCATTCCCCAACCCATCTGGCAACCATCAAAATGTTCTCTATATCTATGAGTCTGTCTCTATTTTGTTGCTTCGTTTATTTTGTTTTGTAGATTCTAGATATGAGTGAAATCATATGGTATTTATCTTTCTCTGGAAAAGGACAAGCATTTTTATTCTATGGCCTGTAAAGTCTTATATTATCTGACTCATAGGTACCTATTAGTATTATTTCCTACCACTCTCTTCTTTTAATTTATCTTTATTGTTCAAAGTATTACATATGTCCCTTTTTTCACCTCTTTAATACCCCTCCCTCCTCCTCCCTCCGCCCACTGTCCCGCTAAGGCCTACTGCACTATTGTCTGTGTTCATGGGTTATGCATATATAAGTTCTTTGGTTAATCTGTTCCTGTCCCTCTTCCTCCCTCCCTCTGAGATTCGTCCTAACGCTCTTTTATACACACAGAAACAGACACCAATGACAGATAATTGCATGCACATGCATGCATCCCCTACACACACACACACACACACACACCCTAAGACTCCACTAGAATAAGATTCATAATCCATGATTGCTACTGGAACTTTGTTTTATCTTATTTTTCACTCTATAGCCAGAGTTGACTGACATATAGTAGATGCTGAATAAATATTGATAATTGAATGAATAAAAGAATCAATGGATGAATGGATAAAACAGGAAAATGCTTTTTTGTTTGTGTGTGTGTGTGTGTGTGTGTGCGCATTTGTTTTTTGTTTTTTTAATTGATTTTAGAGAGAGAGAAAGAGAAAGAGATAGAAACATCCTATATGCCCCCTACTGGGGATTGAGCCTGAAACCCAGGCATGTGCCCTGACCGGGAAGGAAACTGGAAACCTCTTGGTTCATGGGTCAATGACACTCAACCACAAAGCCACACTGGCCAGACAGGAAAATGCTTTGCAGACACTGATTCATTGTTCCCTTTTCCCATCACTTTCCTGTGATGTTGGGTCTAGTGGAATATGGGAGTGCTGGAGAAACTTATAGACTGATGGAAATGAAAGACTTTTAGCTTTTGTCCAAGAGCAAAGACACTTTGGTTAAAGAGCTGACTTGAGACTTCGTGTTTTTAGGTCAGTGTTAATGTTTCTCATATAGTGGTCGGGTAGCATATATGCTCCAAAAAGTCCCACAGCATTAAAAACAAGCTATTTCAAATCCTCACGTGATAGTTTCTGTGTTTGTCAATCTGGCAACTCTGAAGTTAATGATCTGCCACACATCCAGTATCCAGGCAGGGAAGATGTCTTACCAGACACATTCAAGTAGATTGCTGTCCAGCCGGCTGAGCCTAAGGCCAGGAATTTGGTGTCCAGGCTCCTCACTGCTGTCTGCCTGCTAGGGCTGTGAGCTGCACAATAACTGTTGTTACTGAAACTCATCACAGAGCACTCTGTCTGAAACTTACACTCAGGCAGTCAGTGAAATCTCTCTGGGGCAGAGGGTCATCTGTCATTTTGAAAGAAGCGTATGTGAGCTCTGGGGCTCTGAAGAGGTTTCTTTAATATGAAACACTTATGTGAGAGTGAGGATGGAGTGTGACTTTGGGGCTGCGGACCAAATTATGGCACTATTTTTGCTGCGAGTCAGAATGTTCCTGCAGTAGATAAAGAGGTCTGGGATTCTGGTCATGTGATCTGGGTGTATAGTCCCCACTGCTGGCGTGTGCTCCTCCCCCACTGCTGTGAGCTTAACCTCCTCAGAGCAAGTAGAGAGACAGACACCAATTAGGAAGACTTCCTGTGATGAAGTGGTCTTCCCTTGGCTGAAATTATGTCTCCTAATAGTTCTGTCATATTGTTTCTTTACATTGAATACTGAAATCTATTTTAAACCCATTTATCTCAGGTGGGTCTGAGAATTTTGAAGGTTTGAGGAGACAGGTGAAATTAATGACCAGAGCTTGGGCGATAGATGAACTCCTTTCCGCTCAAGATACCTCAGTTAAAGAAAGATAAGACAAAAGATATCTTAAGAATATTACGGATATTGCAAAGGAAACCAAATGATAAATATTAGCAGAAGAGTCATTCTGGCAGAAATGACACGGTGAGACATAAACTTAAAGCATTGGACAAGGAACCCTATCTCACAAAAACTCTCTCATCTGAAACTCAGGGATAATAACAGCTAGTTTACATAATTGTTGTGAGGACTCAAAAGAGAAAACACAGAAAAGCACCTGGTAAATAGTGAATGGCAAACAACATTCAAAAGCTTTTTTCATTTTGTTACTTTTATTGAGTGGGGATTCACCTGAATCACTGTCATAGCTTCTAGGGATATGCTGAACTTAAGAGTGGAATGGCAAATTGATTGGGCAATTCATATTTAGAATGTCAAACGTAGTTTAGAACTATATCTCCATCCAAATCCATGTGTCTCCATATTTATCTATATCCATCCACCCATCCATCCATGACATATACATACTTATATCCTTTTATCTGTCCTTTGGAAAAATAGTAAGATATCTGGGCAGGAATTGGTAAGTGTTCTGAATAAAGAAATGTATTTTAGGTGAGCCCACGTGACAAGATTTAATCTTATAATTCAATTCAATCGTAGAATGTAATCTTAGAACTCAATCTTAGAATGTATTTAGAATAATGTTTATACTATGTTAGTAAATGTGTCTTGGAAATATAGCAATACTTTCTTACTCTACTCTTACATGGGGCACATAGAATGGTAATATGTGCATGGTCCAGAGAAGAATGAGGCTTCTTACAGCTGGAGGCAACTGGTTTGTGATTAGTGGCACCTGAACTCCACCTGGCAGTCTAAAAGCTGAGATCAAAACATTGGAACACGCTGCTTGGAGACCTCTGGCTTTCGATCTAAAAAGCCTCAGATTCTGGCAGTATCACTCACTAGCTTTGGGACAGTCACCTAATCTCTCTGAACCCGTGTTGTCACGACTGTAAGATGCAGATAATAATTCTCGCCTCTAGGTACCCTACATAAGGTGCAAAAGGCATGGTGAATTTAAAGGATGAAAAATTAGAGGATTGAATAAATTTTTCATATGAATACCAAAGATAATTTGGGATTTTACTTATTTATTAAAGTTTGAATGCAACTGAGCAACTTGTGGCCATAACTATACTTAAAAATAAAGAAGTTCTATGACAGAAAGTGGTAAAAGGATGGGAATGGAAGAAAATGGACGTGATTTTATTCAGACCTTTGCTGTTGAAGTTTTCACCACCCAAAAGAGACGGGATTTTTGCCTATAACACTGGAAGCAAGTCTTTTCCCCACATTTCTAAACTATACAATTTCTGCTCTTATTCCACTTATGCGTAAATATTTAGGTTTCTGAATGCCAAACTAGACTATATTATGTTGACATGTCGGGTCAGTATCTATACCCTGTATTCTTCAAAGAGGACAACTGCCAAGTCTCCATTTCAGCCAAATAATAAAATAAGGTTTTCCAAAAGAAACAAGTTAAACTTGTAGCTCACACAATAAATATCCCTTTGTTAATTTCTTAGTCAATTACAGTGCCCGAAGCTTTACTTCCAGAGTCAAAAAGTAAATTTGTTGAATAAAAGACCTGCTATTTGGACTCCCTTTCTACTGTCTTACAATCCCAGCACAAATAACAAAATGAGGGGGAAAAAGAAGATGCGAAAACTTTCTGTGTAACCTTCTCTCCATCTGGCCTCCCTGGAAACTCCAGCAGGGGACGGACTGATGGTTAAGATGGATGAGCTCTGTCTCCCCTGGCTGAAGATCAAGTCTGGTCTCATTTGTAATTTTCTCTGTACCCTTGGCTAAGGAAGAAGGGTCCTGAGGATGAACACGCCTGCTTCTACCCTTGGACACAGAGAGAACAACCTCTGTCCTAACCAGGCGGATCCTGTTTGTCAGAGAATAATTGAGAAAAAATATACAGGTGTGGCAGGTGGGGGGGGGGGGGGAGGGTAGCCACACAGTGGCGCAGAAGAGAGCGGAAGACAGATGACATGGCATTATTTCATTTCTAACTTCATGGCGACTCATATTTTAATACATTAAATATGCACAGTCATTAAAACGTAAAAAGGCTCTTTGGAGGTACAGCAAGAACATGTTTACAAATAAAAGCAAGTGATAAATTAGAACATGTTTACAAATAAAAGTAAGTGATAAATTAAATGTTACCAATGTGACACTTTAAGTAGGTGTTCATTATATGCAGCTCCAGTATATTATGAGGAATTTATAGCACTGCCAAAAAAAAAGCAGCTGTATAACTAATATCCAAAACATAATTATCTGTCATTGTTTTTAAGTTCTTACAAATAAGATGAATCAGACTTTCACTAAACACAATGAGAATAGCACATGTATAATGTTGGTATCTCAGGGCCCTGGGTAAAAAGATAAAATGCATTCCACTGAATCTACCCTAAATATTATATATTTGGTGTGTGTGTGTATGTGTGTGTGTGTGTGTGTGTGTGTGTGTATTCTCATGAAATTTAGTCAGGGACCAATGATATTGTTTCTTTGGCAAACTCTTGGACCTCTTTTTCAGGTTGCTCTGGCATCTCCCTGGCAAGTTATTAGAACACAACTCACACTTTGTCATTTATAGTTCTAACAAAATAGAAAGGAGATCAAGTTCTTGTGTGATGCATAGAACACTTCAGTGTCTTTCTAACAATGACTGCATTTATTCCCCAAGTGTACAGGTATGAGTGGAAAGGAAGTGTATGCCCTAGGGCCATTATTTAACAGATTGTCACGCTTACTGAGAAGGATTATTTGGTGTTGATTTCCTTAATGTGATGTGATTCCAACATTTTTTATCTTAGCATATCGGTCTTTAAGTTCCATGCATTGCTGGTAAAACACCTATGATGACACAAACTAAGAAGACATATCCAATAACCATTCTTAACCTTCCTTTACCTTTTCCCCTGAACATCTGCTTCTTTTGTAATTCTACCATAAGGTCTACTGTTAGAAGGATCTTAAAGGAAGTGGTTGGTTACTTAGGATAAGAGAAGCTGAAGAAGGGTCTTTGGGACTCTAAAATAAGAATAGGAACCAGGAAGCCAGAAAGACCAGGCATCCAGAATCAAAACATAATAAATGTGTTTTTTCTGACCACTCAGGATTTTTGCTTAGAAATGTATATCTTAGAAAACTGACTACGAATATTTATTTAGTTTAACCAAATAGATATTCACTCTTGAAAACTGTCGGCCCAAACTGATGGGAAGTGCAATTACCTGCCTTTGTGAGAAGTTGCATTGTCCCAGGATACAGCATAGAGGAAGATAAGCACACCCAGGCTCTCTGAGGAGTCTAATCACATAACTGCCTTAGAGGCAACTTCAAAGCTGCCAGGGAAACTATTTGAAAAGCCTGCCAGTGAGTCAGATGCTGCTACTAGCAAAAGGTCTTTCAAAGGTTGGCATCTGGTCCTGTGAGAGCCTTTCAGAAAGGGAGGCTGGGACTTAGTCCTTTATCTGTGTTGATTGTGTGCTTGGGCCATCACCAGGTGATTTGGACTGTTGTATTGATTCACGATAAAAGTCTATCTGTGGTTTCACCTCTGAATAAGGATCTTTCAAGCTGTCCTTTTTATGTGTTTACCATTCTGCATTGACTTTAGCATGTGGTTGCTCTGTGCTATGTATTGACTAAGATCTCTCTTTTTCACAAATGGAGTAGGGCTAAAAACCCAGCTTTTGGCGTCTTTGTGGCTAGTAAATCTCAAAGAATGAGCATTAACCCCGCCGGTGTGGCTCAGTGGTTGAGTGTCAACCCATGAATTGGGAGGTCATGGTTCAATTCCTGGTCAGGCCACATGCCCAGGCTGTGGGTGTACGGGAGGCAGCCTATCAATGATTCTCTCTTATCACTGATGTTCCTATTTCTCCCTCTCCCTTCTTCTCTCTGAAATCAATAAAAACTTTTTTTAAAGAATGAGCTTTACAGTCCCTCTTTTTCAAAATACTATTTTAAGGAAGTTCCTTCTTTGACATCGGGCCCTCATATTTATTTTATTCAGAAATTTATTTAATTCACTTTCACTAAGCAACTAGTATCATGTCACTACTATACATATTTTAAGTCATGAAAAAGCCTGTTCCATCCCTTTCCACCCTAACACTCCCAAACCACATCCCACAAAAAGGGTTGTGTCAGTAATAGAATATTCATGCCAGTATTTTAGAAAAACTTTTATTCTAATCTATCTTCGGCTCAACTAAGGAGGTTGCCAAAATTGCACTTCCCCAATCAGCCCTCATTTAGCCACCATGGATGTATCTTGCAGACAACTCATTTACTCCCTTCCTCCTACTTGGCTCACTACCAACTTCATTTTCTCTCATCTCCTCGGTAATGATTCTTGTCATATTCCATTCTCCCCAGTTGTACACAGTCCATTAGACAACTGGAATCCCTTCACAGCAAGTGCTACAATTCTCCTTCAAGTGCATGTGCCATTAACTACTCAATATTTCTACATCTTCTTTCTCCAAGGCCTCAATTTAGTTCTTGGCTATAGATCATTCCCTCTTCTCAAATATCACTCTTTGGTTTTAATTCATTGGACTGAGCAATCATAGCCTTGATATTAGCAACTTTGTTATTTTCACTAGCTTGAGGCTCTTGCAATAATCTTCATGCAAGTTTATTACCGTAATGAGCTAGTCCAGCGGTTCTCAACCTGTGGGTTGCGACCCCTTTCCAGGGGTCGCCTAAGACCATCCTGCATATCAGATATTTACATTACGATTCATAACAGTAGCAACATTACAGTTATGAAGTAGCAATGAAAATAATTTTATGGTTGGGTCACAACATGAGGAACTGTATTTAAAGGGCCAGAAGGTTGAGAACCACTGAGCTAGTCAATATTAATAATAGGAAGAAAGCAAAAGGGAAGCCAGACATTGTAAGTATGGTCATCTGGGCAGCTTCACCAGGAAGCTACCACGTCACAGCCCAAGGAATCTCAGCATTGTACCTCCATGGGGATTAACACCCCTTCCTTCCCCCTCCTGGATTGTCAGGGAGAGATGGGCTCATGCACAGTGAAGTCTGGGTGATGTAGGGAAGATGCTTGTCTATCAGTCTAACCTGGGAAAAAGATAATTGGCTGGGGGGGGGGGGGGCGCGGTGGAGCTACTGCAGGTGCCTGAAATCTTGGAAGGTTAAAATCCCCATCAAAGAATTCTCTCTCTTGACCTTTGCCCACTTTTGGGTTCTTGGTTCTCGCTTGCTCCATGATTCGCACTTGTCTGTGTACCTCATGGCCTAGTGGTCTTAGCAGCTTCATGGCCCATGGTTATGGGGACCCCACAGGCAATGGACTGCAACTAGGAACACAAGCTAAGCTAGCCAGATACTGGGCTGGACTGGACTTTAACTCTAGGCAGTGACCTTAATTCTAGCTCTGCTGAAGACAAGGCTGGAGAGAAATGAGACCCTGGAAACCCAGGGGTTTAATTCCACAAAAATATGTATCACTTATTCTCCCATGGGAGTCTCAGGAAATTCCTTTCCTTGCGATGTCACAATAATTCCACTTCCACCGGCAGCCGGTAGGAAAACAGAGGGCACGCCACGCATAACAAAAGTACATAAAATCCAATGTAAAACCAACATGTAAAATTGAGACAACTCCACCTGAACACCGGCACTTTTCTGAAGTTCATTCATTTTTTATTGAGACAATTATTATGCACAAAACTATAGAGAATTACTGAACTGAATTGGAAAGATTTACTGATTTCTAAGATATTTACCAACCAATTTCTGAGGATAGAGAATTAGAGCCATGGGAAGTCTAACTATTATAGCTGCGGGTAATTATTTATCACTTTAAAATTGCTTGTAATGTTAACTGAAGTTTTGATGCACATTCAAAGGAGAAATAGGGATATAGATGTGACTGTTGCTACCCTTAATTAAAGCCCTTCATATTCCAGCATCTGCAGCTTCCAACTAATATCCCGACCACTTAGACCTGAAGCAAAGCCTAATAGTTGACACACTACATTGCATCCATTTTTATAGCATGTCTGGCCAAACTTGCCATTTTGTTGTGCAGCTGATTAGGGAAACAGACCTATAAACACACAATGGAGGAAATGCATACCTACCTTTCAGATGAACCCAGTGATGGCGAACCTTTTGAGCTCAGTGTGTCAGCATTTTGAAAAACCCTAACTTAACTCTGGTGCTGTGTCACATATAGAAATTTTTTGATATTTGCAACCATAGTAAAACAAAGATTTATATTTTTGATATTTATTTTATATATTTAAATGTCATTTAACAAAGAAAAATCAACCAAAAAAATGAGTTCACGTATCACCTCTGACATGCATGTCATAGGTTCACCATCACTGGATTAACCCAATTTCTAACTCTGAAAATATGCATACTTGTTCAAGGATAATTAGACAAATGAGAAAAATCAACAGCATAGAAGATAAACAAATCAAAACAGAGCCACAACCCAAAAGACCAAAATTTACAGAGGTAATTCAGGAAGAAGAGATTTTAGAAATTCTAATTGGTATACACAGAGAAATTTATAAAATAAGAATCAAATATTATGAAAAAGTAACATTCAGATACCAGGAAAAAGTCATTTGAAATTAAAATACACACAGAGGGTGCAGGGAAATGGTGGGTGGGGGTGGGGGTCTGGTAGAATGCAGAATTCAAAGACTGAAAATAGAAGGAATACAATTTTAGGTATAGAAGATTAATCCAGGAAGTAGAACATCCTTTTTAATAAAAAATAGGAAAAAAAGTAAGGGTAATGTTTTATGAAAAATAATTAATTTCTCATAGTTAAAGAAATGCAAAACTCTAGCCCCAGCAAGTTTGGCTCAGTGGATACAGCGTCGGTCCAGGGACTGAGGGTCCTGGGTTCCATTCCGGTCAAGGGCACATGCTTTGGTTGCAGGCTCAGTGTGATTTTCAGTACACATCCCCAGGGCCAGGCCAGTCACTTTTTGATGAACGTTTCAGATAGGTTTTCTTTTTTTTATTAGAAGAGTGCTAATGATAAATTGCCTTGTCATCAAAACTACATTTCAGTCTACAAATACTTACCACTGAGCAGTTTCCCTTTGGATGTTTACTATACAAGTGCAATGCAGATTACAGTCGTGTTACGGGGGCTCTTGTCTTCTTGAAGGAAATATTTCAGTCAGGAGACAAAATGCAGCAAGGCAAGCAAGAATTTATTGGTCGCAGCAGAAGCACACTCGGGAGAGTTAAACAAAAACGGGATTAGCATAGAAGAAGCAACAGGCGAGCTGGGCTGGGCTGCTTGGACTCATGAAGCCGTCAGAAAAAAAGGGGGCCTTGGAGACAGGTTCAGGGCGTTAGCCCATGGCAAGCTGCAGTGCCCCTGGTTGCAAGTCTTGTGGGGTCCCTTAGAGTTTAGAAGATGCTTGCCTGTCTGGGAAGAAGAGGGGGAGGGAATGGCATGGAGTGCTCTACAGAGAGCGTGTGCTGGGTCCTTCATTCTGAGGGTTTTTATTTCTCTCTTGCAGGTGGGAATCTTAGGAGAGGTCACAAAGGAGGATCTCAACAGAATATTCATCAGCTTTCCAGGTGTGTCCTCTCAGGGTCCTGAGGCCTAGAGGTTATCTATCTCTAGGGAGGAAAGGTCAGGAGATCCAAACCACAGGACCAGTGATATGCTCGGGGAGGAAAGGTACCCTGGGGGTTAGGTCTCTGTTTTCCCAGTTTTGCCCATTGCTAGGCACCTGGGGCTTTCCTTCCTGGTGACCTTCTGTACCTGGCCCATCATCCTTACTCTGCTCATGTCAGTCGGCCATCGCAGTAGGAGGCTGAATAGAATACATAAACTCATATGTTCAAAAGGAATCAGAATAGGGTTTGCCTATTACAGACTGTTCACACCTATGAATATTTTTGCATATAATAGGTTTTCAGTGAGAGTTTATGACTGCTCTACATAATTTCCCCAATTAACTTACATTAAATTTCAATTGTCTCTTGTATTTCAGTATTCCTGGGCGGTGTGTATGGATGAGCACAGAAGTGCCTTTTGAAAGAAGTATTTAGACACTGCCATCAAATACAGAAACAGTACTTTCAATAAAAATTTAATTTATATTAGGGCTATATTCTTTGCATAAATGCATAGATGTCTCATGTTCAAAAGCCTATGTATAAGAGAGGAAGTGGCGGCTGCAAGGAGTAGTTATTTTGTAGTGTCATCAGCCATTTACGTTACCAAGTGTTTTTGAAATACCTGTCAGTTCCATCTGCTTGTCTTCCTGTACAGTGCATATATACAGTTGTGCTTCTCTGGAGCTAAATTAATTTGAAAATTTCCATTTTTGCTTTGTAAGTATACTCTCCTTACCTGTTTCCCATTGTCTTTATGTGACTGATAAGGAATTTTACTTTTTTACCCCTGTGAGGCCTTTAGAAATAAATAATTTAATTTGCATGAATGAATTTCTTATGGGAATACATTCGATAAGCAACTCTCAAGGAAGATGACTTGTACATTTAATTGAATCTGATAAAGTAGTTGCACAATAAATTTTCCAAATGAATTCTGTACTTATTATTAATTCTCTGTTTCTTTACAAACATGTCTGGTGCAACTTCGAAAACATGAAAGAAGGTGAAGGCGGTTCTCAACCTGTGGGTCGAGACCCCTTTGGGAGTCAAACGACCCTTTCATAGGGGTTGCCTAAGACCATCCTGCATATCAGATATTTACATTACGATTCATAACAGTAGCAACGTTACAGTTATGAAGTAGCAACGAAAATAATTTTATGGTTGGGTCACAACATGAGGAACTGTACTTAAAGGGCCAGAAGGTTGAGAACCACTAGATTAGCCAAAGATGCATGACACATAGACACAGAAAACTGTGGGGATGGCCAGAGGGAAGGGGGGGCTGGGTGGAGGATGGAAAGGGGAAATGGGGACATCTGTAATAGTGTCAACAACAAAAATAAAGTTAAAATACATATAATTAAAAAGACATTAAGACAAGAGTTAAATAATAGACCAATATTATGCCCTATTTCTAAATCGCACAGGTGTTCTGTTTTTTTAAAATAGCTTGGATAGACTACATGAAAATATTAATAGTAGCTATCTCTAAATTATACTAATGTCAACATTTTAATTTTCCATAATTTCTACATTGAAAATGTTTAGCAATGAAATTCAAGACTTTTATGACCAAGATGCTGTTTTCTCCAAAAATTCATCTGGAATAAAAAAAGACTCTGAATAGCTGCAGTGATCCTGAGAAAGAACAAAGTAGGTGGGATCTCAATACCAGATATCAAGCTGTATTACTGAAAGGGCGAGGGCTAGGCCCTCCATCTTGCCCCAAGGTAAGGGCTACGTCCTCCATCTTGCCTTGGCCACTTGCTTGGCATGGAGCTTCTTCCCGGAAGTCTAAGACTCTGCTAGCCACACCCAGGAACAAGACACCAAATTGCGCCTGGCCAATCGGCAGAACGCAGTCCTTTCTCCTCCCCTTACTCCAACCCCACTATAAAACCCGTCTCTACTCGGGGTTCTTTCTCTCAGCCAACTTGCCTTGCCATTGTGTCGGTGAGTCTGGTGGACGGGGAGTTTAAGCTAGCTTGAAATACAGATTCTTATGCTTTTGCATCGGATTGGCTGGCTCCCTGATGTGGTTTCTTGGGGATCTTGAAATCTGGGCATAACAATTACAAAGCCACTGTTTTCAAATCTGCCTGGTACTGGCACAAGAACAGACATATAGATCAATGGAATAGAATAGAGAGCCCAGAAATCGGCCCGAACCAATATGCTCAATTAATATTTGACAGAGGAGGCAAGAACATACAATGGAGCCAGGATAGTCTCTTCAATAAATGGTGTTGGGAAAATTGGACAGATATATGCAAGAAAATGAAACTAGACCACCAACTTACACCATACACAAAAATAAACTCAAAATGGATAAAGGACTTAAATGTATGACAGGAAACCATAAAAATTCTAGAAGAATCCAAACGCAACAAAATCTCAGACATATGCCGAAGCAATTTCTTCACTGATACAGCTCCTAGGGCACTTGAAACTAAAGAGAAAATGAACAAATGGGACTACATCAAAATAAAAAGCTTCTGCACTGCAAAAGAAACCATCAACAAAACAACAAGAAAACCCACTGCGTGGGAAAACATATTTGCCAATGTCATATCTGATAAGGGCCTAATTTCCAAAATTTATAGGGAACTCATACAACTTAATAAAAAATAAACATTTTTTATTTAAAGTTCATTATTTGAAAAAAAAAAAAGAAAAACCTTAACACTATAAAAGAATTATGCCTGTGTCAAGTCTTTGGGGTCCTCTGCTACCTAAATCACAGAAATCAGAGCATAGTATCCATCCAAAAAACTATTATTTTAAAACAGATGAGTAGGATAAGTCCCCAAAACATTAAATCATTTTTCCACTGTCTCCGTTGCTAGCTTTAGGATTTCTAACCTCTTAAGAAAAGCTTCTCCACAGTAAAAATCCTCCTCTTGTTGGGAGAGATACTCCTAGGCACACAAGGAGTATGAATAAATAGTAATTTTTCCATCTATTCTTATCCATTTATCATTTTGGTGAAGCAATTTTCCAAGTGCCTACTACATGTAAAGTAACCAACAATAATTAAATAGAGCAGGAAAATGTGAACCTTCTTTGCTCACAAGCAGAAGCGCTCTTGAGTTGGAAAGGTGAGTCCCATCTTCTCTACCATCTGAAGACAGCTTGTCAGGAGACCAAGCCAACACAGAAGCAGCAGCACTGAGACCTAGAGTTAGCCATCTGTCTGAGAGTATTTTTTAATTGCATAAAGGGAGATGATCTTGGAACCTGCACATTTCTGCACTTTTTATTTACCTGACCTTCTAAATTTCCTACTTTGGGTTATGGTAATATGAGGGATTTTGTTTTGTTTTAATGACCTTTCCTTAAAAAAAATTCTCAGTGAATACAGGGACCTTATTGTCAGTATCTGCACCAATTTTCTATGGCTGGCAAAATAAAGTGCCACAGACTGGGTGACCTAAATAACAGAATTATATTGCTCACAGTTGTGGAGACCAGAAGTTAAGTAAGATCAAGGTGTCATCAGGGTTGATACTGTGACAATGGACAGAAACCTTTAAAATTGGAGATGGGAGGGCCTATAGGGGGAGCTCTCACACCCTACTATGATCCCAGAGCCCAACAAAGACAATTCCCCCAACTTCCTCTTCTCCTCTATAAAAGAGTTTTCCCCCTTTAATTTCGGGGCAGTTTCACCATTATACTGCATGTCCCAAATTGCAATTCTTTGTTGCTCCTGAATAAACCTATTTGGCTAGAGAAATATTTAGCTACTTAAGGTCAACTGTTCTTCCTGAGGGCTATGAGGAGGAATTTGTTCTAAGCCTCTTGTCTAACTTCTAGTTTTCTCTCAATCAGTTGTACTCCTTAGCTTGTGAAGTATTACTACAACCTCTGCCTTTATGTTCACATGATGTTTTCCCCATGTGTCTATTTCCAAATGTCTTCTTTTTATAAGGCCATCAGTCATATTGGATCAGGGCCAATCCTAGTGCCTAATGATCTCATTTTTTTTAGTTGATTACCTCTGTAAAAAGGTTTTCATATTGTCAGATTCTGAGACACTCGGAGTTAATATTTCAACATATAAAATTTGGGAGAACATGATTCAACCCATAACAGCTTCCAGCTTAAGACCCAACTGGCCTGTGCTCTTTAACACTTCTAACCCCCCTCCCCCCACCCCCAGAAATTGAAGTCCAGAGTCTTTTAAAATTCAGATGTAAGAAACAGTTGTGAGTACGCCAAACACAATTTATCCTTGTATTATTGTTAATTATTGTATTATGTACCATTCGAACAACTGAAAACCTACTGTTGTCCTACCCTATATATACCTCCTATACTTATTTACTTTTGATTATTTCCTAAGCACCTCTCCCTGGTGAATTAAAGCTGATAAAGGATAAGCTAAAGAAGAGAGACCTTAAGTAATTATGAATAAAAATGCATGCCTGTGCTCATTTTAAGGGCTCAGAAATATCTGACACCTGTCTTTATCTACTTAGTTACCTTTCTCAGGTAACTTGTCTGCAGATATGAGTTTCCTGTGCTGAAGAAAATCAGGGTTTATGTCTACTTATAAAATACTTTCCTGAACCCTGAAAGCCAATTTAGCGTTTCATGTCACTTTCGGAGTTCTTCTCACTTTAACAAGAGCCACACGTGTTGCCTGGGATATTTGGTAATTGAGTTTCTCAAGAAATATATGACAGATTGTGATGTAGTGTAAAAGGATTTCAGAGTTATCCATTCCCAGACCCTTCATAATCGGCTAAAAATATATTTCCGTCTCTCCTGCCTGGGCCTGAGGAGGCCCTACCGACCTCATTCTTAATCTGATCATATTTTCTGGTCATCAGTTTGATTTCTCAGTGACTGGCAGCACTTGGTCTTCTTTGAATAGCCTCACGTCTATAAATCTTTATCTCTGTTTTTTTCAATTTTCCTCCCAGTCTCTGTTGATCTTAGGCCCTCAATTTTTATCACTTGTAACCTGAATTACAGGTGACCTTTTCATTGCTATCGGTCAAGTTTCCACTTAATAAGGTTAGAATGGCTCTTGTCATTGAGAAAAGAATAATGAGAAATCCCAAATGAAAGGGAGGGGACAGAAATACACAGCGGGAGAGAGAGACAGAGAGAAAGAGACATACAGAGAGAAACAAAACAAAAATACAAAGTTGAGGGTTTCAATGCCTGTATATTTGTCCTTGTTTAACCTACTCTACTCCCTATTTTAAAATGAATGCGTATTCACCTTTCCTGGAAAAATAGCCAGGTAACTTGAATCTTATAATTTAGCACCGTGAATAAACCAAAGACTTTATAATAATGAATTTACTATTATCTGAGGTGGAAGAAGCCCAATACTATTGATCTAAATGTACTTTAAAAAAATAACAATAAGTGAATTACTTATAATTTTGTATTTTCTGTGTAATTGTTTTAGGTACTTGTGGAAAGAATTTACCATTTAAAGTACTTCAAAGAGGTACTGATAGACATCAAAGAGCATCTGATAGACATCTATCGCACACACACAAAAGGTTTTTCTTCTTAAGTTCATTTTCTCTCCTCCTGATTCTCTGATAATATCAGGTTTACATTCTGTTGTTCAACATGCATGTAGCAGGCACTGCAGTGAGTCTCTGGTAATTGCTACAAAACATTCCATTGTCTGGGAAGTTGGGTCCCCAGAAAAATGGGCATGTGGCTAAAAGAGAAGTTCAACTTGTATTTTTAGTTATACTTGTTATTGCCTAATATATGAACCAATAGCTCATTGGAAATGCCAGAAGAAAATAAATCTCCTACATGATTTAGAATACTTTAGCAACATACATAAAAGTACTAGGTTAAAATAATGACAATATAATTTAGAAAGAAAATAGATATTCGATTGTGTGTGAAGTCAAATAGAATTGCAATTATATCAGATATACACTTAAAGGGCTTCAATTTGAATTCTTGCTCTACTGATTATTTTAGATATGGGGACTGGTTTTATCCAGACTCAGTGAAGTAATAAATATATAATATGTGGTGTGTGAATAGTCCCAGCGATGACCCTGCTGTTGCCTCCAACAAACCATTGCTACCTTGCCTCTCTTGGGCATTGTGGAAACTGCTGTGTGATTCCATTTGATGGGTGTTTATTAAACAAGTGCTGTGTTATCAGGCTTAGTAAGGTTTTATAGATTAACAAATGTATATTTAAAACTTCCTAACGTAAGTGACAATTTGTAGCAGCTGTGGAGGAAAATGAGATACATTCATACAACTATAAACAAAATATAATCTGTTACCATGTTAAATACTACAGTGTGTAGAAAATTAGAAAGTACATCAGAGCACTGTGACATGATAGAAGATAGAGCAATGATATCCAATCCACACTCCAAGGTGTCTCAGGATCTAGAAGAAAAAATGTTCCATGTTCAAATATGTGCAGACAACGCTGAACACTATAACATTTTTGGGGAATTCAACATATGTACTCACATAGTAAAGCCTTTGAGAATTGTTCCAGATACATAATCTTTTAATATTTGTAGCTTAAAGTACTGGAATCTAAAATGGAATATGCTTGCACTATATTTTATAAATATTATGTATAAATATATATTATTAAAATATATAATATAATGTATATATTATTTACATATTGCCTGGATGCAAAACAATTCTAGAACTCTGAACAAAGGGATCTATTGTTTTCTGGGAAGCCTCCTTGAATAATTAATCAAGATAGGAGATATATCTGTCTATGTCTATCTATATCTATCTTTCTATTTCTATCTATCTATCTATCTATCTATCTATCATCACCAAAATGCTATCAAGAAAAATGGTTATTATTAAGAACTATAAAAAGAAAAACTCATGGACATGAACAACACTATGGTGATTGCCAGGGGAAGGAGGGGTGGAAGTAAGTAGAAGAGGGTAAAAGCGGGATAAATTTTGACAGAAGGAGACTTGTCTTGGGGTGGTGAACACACAATGCAATATGCATATGACACATCGTAGAACTGTATACCTGAAACTTAACTAATTTTATTAACCAATGTCATCCCAATAACTTCAATTAAAAAAACCCAAACTGCCAATTGAACTATGGCATGTTTTATTAAACATTTCACTTTATACTTTTTGAAAGATATGGAATGTTACCACATTACTTCTGTGCATGCATCAAAATATAAGGGAGAGGAAAACCAAGATGGCGGCATAGGTAAACACCGAAAATTGCTGCCTCGCACAACAACTTCAAAAATACAACTAAAAGACAAAACAAACATCATCCAGAACCACAGGAAGGCTGGCTGAGTGGAAATTCTACAACTAGAAGGAAAGAGAAAAGCACACTGAGACTCAGAGGAGGTGCGGAAGTAAAGTGCAGAGGTACGGAGGCGCACGTGGAAAGGGCTGGCAACTGAGGACACGGTTGTCTTTTTCAATAGGGAGGGAGTCTCAAGCTCCCGACTGCTCTGAACTCCAGCTCCGAGAGAGTCTCTGGGGACCCAGACTCATATGGGGAGAAACTGGACTGTCTGGTAGCAGGCGGAACTCGAGGGCAGCTTTCTCTCAGAGGTGCTTGCAGCAATTACTGAAGGACACTGAGACCCGGGGCCACTTAGGGTAGGACTGAGGATCTGCCATAGCTGTTTTCTCTGCCCTGTTGATCCCCTAAGACCCCGCCCCACCCAAGCTGTGCGCAGAGGCTTTTGCATATGAAAGGCCTGACCTTTGCAATATGAACATTACCTAACAAACTGCAGCTTGGTCAGAGACCCAGAACATCCAAAAGAAGGCCGAAGGCCCCACAGCAGCTTGCATTGCTTCACAGCTGGGCCTCATCTGGGCACCTCCAAACCCCAAACAAAGAGGAGGAATCTGCAGATCTCTCCGTAGCTCCTACTGGATAGCCTCAGGCAGAGGCTAGATTAGCACCTCCTTAGAGATCCAAGAGCCAGTGTACCCAGTGGTCAGAGTGGGACCATCCAGATTACAACTCCTCAGATCCATAAGGGACACACTCAGGGGGCAGACTCAGTGAGCACCAAAGCCCCACTGAAGCAAGTCTTGCCCCAGAAGGGTGTCTCCAGCACAGAAGTTCTACCACTGCAGACACAGCTGATTCTCATAGACAATTGGCCTGGAGGTCAATTCTTCCCAGTGATACCTACAACAATCAAGGCTTAACTACAACAAGACTGTGCACAAAGCCCACAAAGGGGTGCACCACGAGTGCCCACCTCAGGTAATTGGGGAGGCTGAGCAACTGGGCCCTATAGGACACCTAGCACAGAAAGCCACTCTATCAACACAGGGAAGCATAAAAACTGTAGAGACAAAGAAACAGGTCACAAATGACAGAAATGGAGGAAAGCAAACTACTAGATATAGAGTTCAAAACCACACTGATAAGGCTTTTCAAGAATTTTCTAGAAACCGCCAATAAATTTAGTGAGACCCTCAAGAAATCTAGTGAGACCCTCAAGGTTATGAAAAAGGACCAACTAGAAATTAAACATACACTGACTGAAATAAAGAATATTATACAGAGTTCCAACAGCAGACTAGAGGATCGCAAGAATCAAGTCAAAGATTTGAAATATGAAGAAGCAAAAAACACCCAACTGGAAAAACAAAAAGGGAAAAGAATCCAAAAATATGAAGATAGTGTAAGGAGCCTCTGGGACAACTTCAAGCTTACCAACATCCGAATTATGGAGGTGCCAGAAGAAGAGAGAGAGCAAGATATTGAAAACCTATTTGAAGAAATAATGACAGAAAACTTCCCTTACCTGGTGAAAGAAATAGACTTACAAGTCCAGGAAGCGCAGAGAACCCCCCAAAAAAGGAATCCAAAGAGGACCACACCAAGACACATCATAATTAAAATGCCAAGATCAAAAGACAAAGAGAGAATCCTAAAAGCAGCAAGAGAAAAAAAGTCAGTTACCTACAAGGAAGTACCCATACGACTGTCAGCTGATTTCTCTACAGAAACTATGCAGGCCAGAAGGGAGTGGCAAGAAATATTCAAAGTGATGAATAGCAAGAACCTACAACCAAGATTACTTTACCCAGCAAAGCTATCATTCAGAATTGAAGGTCAGATAAAGAGCTTCACAGATATGAAAAAGCTAAAGGAGTTCATCACCACCAAGGCAGTATTATATGAAATGCTGAAAGGTATTCTTTAAGAAGAGGAACAAGAAGAAAAATGTAAAGATACAAATTATGAACAACAAGTTCACATCTATCAACATGTGAATCTAAAAATCAAGTGAATAAATAATCTGATGAACAGAATAAACTGGTGAATATAATAGAATCAGGGGTATAAAAAGGGAGTGGACTGACTATTCTCGGAGGGGAAAGGGGTTTGGGGGTGTGTGGGAAGAGACTGGACAAAAATCGTACCCCTATGGATGAGGACAGTGGGGGGATAAGGGCAGAGGGTGGGGTGAGAACAGGGTAGAGGGGTGCTATGGGGGGAAAAAAAGAGGAACAACTGTAATAATCTGAACAATAAAGATTTAATTAAAAAAAAAGAAACCACAGATGTTTTTATATCACAAGCAGTTGTTGCAGATATCTCACAATATCATCACTACTTAGAAATCACTGCTAAAACCCACTGTACAATCCTATATAATAAAAGTGTAGTATGCAAAAAAAGGGAGAGAGCTTATGATTTCCTAAAAAATTCTTCATAATTACAGTTTGAAATTTGAAACCACTCATCTATCTAGAGTCAAGAAGGTCCATATTTCCCCACAAAATACCAACCTCTGTTCCATCAAAAGCATTGGTGGCACAGAATTTCTTAAAACAATCTACAGACACACTGGAAGTCATTAGAGATGATTCCTAAGGTGGCTTTGCAATGGAATAGAGCCAGCCTGACAGCTGTCTTGGGTTGGGAGTAAAGCTCAAGTCCTCTACTTCACCACATGTTCCGCCTCATCTCACCGACATCTGCTTGCTAGGAAATAGAAGAGGGCTAAGCCACTGATACCAATCTGCACATAATTTTAAAATAGTATTCTGTTGATTTTTTTAAGAGAGAGGAAGGGAGAGAGAGAAACATTGATGTGAGAGAGAAACATCCTGCACACACCCCAACTGGGAATCTAACCTGCAACCTGCACACTCCAACCCACTGAGCCACACGAGCCAGGGCCAATCTGCACATTTTGATCTCACTGCACATGAGCAGGCATCGATAATCATTACCTCATCGCAACTGTAATATGCACTTGATTTTAAGAGACAGTGATGTGTGTGCGTCGCGGGCGGGGGGGGGGGGGGGTGGGTGCGGATCAACTCAGAATGCATAAAGTACATAATTCCTTTTAAAGATCAAGTATCACATTAGAATGAGGGCATTTTAGCCCTCCATTAAACATTACAAAATTCTTGAGTGTGCAAAAGAATGATGGCAAATTTCCTTTGGTCAAGTTAATCTCAACTCTTCTATCCTCTGCCTAATCACAAAGAATTCCTCTTGGGGTCAACCTGGGAGCAAAGCAGGAGATACTCCGTAAGAAATACTTAATACTAAAAATCGCTTCTTTCATGCATTTAAATTAAAGTAATTTGCTTCTGATATTCTCCATACTCATCTCCAGGACTTGCCATTTAGCTTCAGGGGGGAAAAAAGAAGAAGCTCTTTTGAAGAGCTGATATATTACAGTTTAATTATAACATTTTTTTTTACCTTATAGAATGCAAGTTATACTGGCAAAAATGTTTGAAATTGACATCATTTTGCTTTTCTGAGGGCTTTCTAATACATTGGGTTAAATAGAAGGAACTTCCATGAGAAAAAGCATAAAAATATTTTTTCAACATTTAATGTCCATCTCCCAGAACTAAAAATGTGTAAGATTCTAGCTAACTTCTGTTTCCAAGAGTTTATATGAGGTGTGCTTTTTCTCATTCTACCCACTAATACAACAGAAACTCCTAGACCTTCTATATAAAACAATTATTAAAAGAGGCTCACAGGTAGCGAAAACAAGGCATATTGTCTAGGAAACTTGCAACCCAAGAAAAGACACAAGTGGTGTGTTGGCTGAGTTTTCTTTTTGCCTCTCATTCCCCAGAGTGAAAGCTGGAAATGTGAGGCCAAAAGGTATGCACTAGAAAAGCCCCAGGAAAGTTCTGCCAGAGGAACAGGTTAGGGCAGTCCAGCAACACAGAAAACTTTTATTTTATTTTTTTAAAATATATTTTATTGATTTTTTTACAGAGAGGAAGGCAGAGGGATAGAGAGTTAGAAACATTGATGAGAGAGAAACATTGATCAGCTGCCTCCTGCACACCTCCCACTGGGGATATGTCCGCAACCAAGGTACATGCCCTTGACTGGAATCGAACGTGGGACCCTTCAGTCTGCAGGCCGATGCTCTATACCAGTGATTCCCAAAGTGGGTGCTACCACCCCCTGGTGGGCACTGCAGCGATCCAGGGGGGTGGTGATGGCCACAGGTGCATTTGTTTTAACTTTTTTTGTATTACCTTTCTATTCTGAGTTCAATAAATAGATTCATAATTTCAAACTTCAATGTTTCTAATTTGCACCTTTCTTTACTATATTTTACGACAAAGGTAGAAACATTAATACCTATATCTTTCTGTTTAATTGCTATTAAAATTTTAAAAAAAATTAATTTCCAGGGGGAGCTGAGTAATATTTTTTCTGGAAGGGGGCGGTAGGCCAAATAGGTTTGGGAACCACTGCTCTATACACTGAGCCAAACCGGTTAGGGCAAAACAGAAAACTTTTAGAAAATAACCACTCTATCCAGCCAAACACTTGGGGGCGGGGGGGGGGGGCGGCGAGGAAGGGGATGGTGACCTCACCCCTACTCACCATAGCAAAGGCCAAGTGGTTAGCCTAGACTTCCATCTTCATGGAATTGGAACAGCTGCCCCTAGGTTGGTATTAGGGAAGGTTAAGTCGGAGGCAGGACTTCGGTTTCTGCCAGCCAATAAGGAGGCTTCCCCACCACTCACCACAATGTCGACTATGTGGGAAACCTAAAAGTCCACCTCCATCTGACAGTACAAGTGGGATGGAGTGAAGAGCCCTGAGTGGCCCTTAACTCCCACCATCTGCCTATCCTTCTTTGCCATCACAAGCTTCTAAGGGAATCCTCCCCTCTCACATTGCCTCTTTCTCCTCTCTAGTCCTGCAAGCTTTTGACACTCTGCCTTTTGGTTCCTCAGTAGGCAGTGCCATGCTTTGTCAAGTTCCAAACAACACTGATGTCCAGCATAAGCCTAGCAGTGAGTGCTTTCTCTCTTTGTGGCCCATTGTTAACCTCATTTTAGAAAGTTTTGTGACTATTGCATGTTAGTTTTTTTAGAATGAGTCTTCTCAAATGTTGTTTGCATTTTGTTCAAAAATTGACTGGAAAGCTTGAGAATGAAAGCAACACACTAGGGAAGGCTGAGTAGACTCTGGATTTTGATGGCTCCATGAGATCAAAGGTGGATTGCCAAGAAGAAACAAATTAATTAGTAATTTAAGCCACCGTTTTCCACATTGTCTGTGATTGGTAAAAGCTGCAGCCCTCATTGCTGTGCTTACCGCTCTGTGTCCCCAGCCCTGCAGAGGCAGGCCTTGTTCACGGGCAGTTATGGGCCTTGCAGGTATCTAGATAGTCACCAGAACAGCAAGAACAGGCTTTCTAGTGTGGCCACCACTTTTCACACACAGACTAATATGAAGTGTAATTGAATCAGAAGTGAGATGAAAGTTTTGAATCTTGACCCTATTTCAGAAGAGTGACATGGGTGCATATAAGCCTGACATTTCCAAAGAAATAGTTCTGTGGGAGCTTAGGCTTCATCTCTTGATGTCAGGTTGACAAAGGAACTTACCATCCGTCAATCTGAACAAAGCCAGGGTGATGGAGGAGGGAGCCTTGATGTGGCCTGTCTCCCTCTGATTCTTAGCCTCCCTCTCAGAGCAGCCTGGGGGTGAGTGACCCAAGGGTTTCTCAAGGTTGAAATATCAACAAAGGATTATTGTTGAAGTGTCTATAGGATCAGAGAGTTGAGAAACTTTAGAAACTAAACTTAAAAAATGATAAATCATTTTATTGTGAGGTTAAAACTTTGAAATAGTTTTTTTCCGCGCACGGTTATTGCTCTAATGAAATATCCCTAATTTCTTAAGAAATTTCTGTTCTTAAGGAAAACTCCTTAGAAAACAGAGTAACAACAATATACTGCTTCATATTTTGTATTTTTCATTAACAGAAAAATTGCTGGGCTCCTCATTTGTTGGGTAATACTGGGTCTAATAGCTGCTCCACTCTTTAATGTCATACATTCATTTTCTTCATGGCATTCATCATGTTCTTAATCATTATATACATTTTTCTACTTGTTTAGTATCGGGTTCTGCCAACTTGAATGGCATTTTTATCAGAACTGAGATTATATCTAACTTGTTCATCCCTGACTTTTCAAATCTTAGCATGTAGTAGGTTCAAGATACATTTGTTGAACAAATGAAGGCATGAGTTATTAAGCAAAAATGAAAGTCAGGATTTATGACATGCTATTAATTTCAAGAATAAATGTATAAGTACAGAATTACTGTGAAATGACTTGAAAAATGACTTGAGAGCCTGACCTCCCTGGTATTATAAAAGCTCACAGAATTCTTACTGGCATAAGAAAAGTAATGTTCCTGCTGAGTGACCACTGTAATCTTTGAATATAATTTTTTAAAAATGTTCTAAATGGCTTAATAATACTTTCAATTCTTATATGCAGTATCAAGAAACTTACTAAGTTACCTGAATTTAGTCAAGAAAAGAACGCTGTTGCATGGCCAAATATATCTCTCGGCTGGAATCCTTCACTGTAGAGCTACATACACAAAGAGACTGGAACTGCAAGTGACAGAATGGCAGAAAACGCTGGTTGACTGACTTTTCCCCAAAGAACACCTGAAACCATGGATTTGTCCTTTGATTGTAGTCTTTGATCTATCACACAACTTTTTAGTAAAATAGTTTTTAGTCTTATTTGAAAACCCATGGCATTTCTGATAAGTGTCAAAGGAAAAAAATCTATACAAGCTAGAATAAAACAACAGAACATAAAACCACACAATGCAATTCTAGTCTACATGTAGCTACAGATACAAAAACATTAACCGGTAGAGAACTGTTTCTTTGTTAGGGAGAAAAATTATAATTATTCTTCGAAGTTAGACAAAAGAAAATCATTCTTACGTTTTTCCATCCCATGTAGACTTATGGCTTATACATAAATTTCATGTGAATACTTTTGGGTAAATCATTTCTTCACTCAGACAACATAAATACTACATATCCATATTAGAAAATTATTTTGTAAGACAATGAGACTTCTTTTAAATGGGAAGCTAAATAATTGACCAAACTCCCATATCTGTCCACTACATGTTTTCTGTTATTTTTCACCTTTCTCAATCATTAGCTGTAATGTTTTGAAATTTAATGCACATCAACCTAGCTCCTTTATTGTGTTGCGTTAAGTGCATGGATGTTAAACTCTTATACAGGGTGAAGCGTAAATATACACAATCTCTTACATGAGGTGATCTTTATAGGCATATGTATCTATTTAGTAATGTAATTTTTTTAAAAAAAATATATTTTATTGATTTTCCACAGAGAGGAAGGGAGAGAGATAGAGAGCCAGAAACATCGATGAGAGAGAAACATCGATCAGCTGCCTCCTGCACATCCCCCACTGGGGATGTGCCCGCAACCCAGGTACATGCCCTTGACTGGAATCGAACCTGGGACCCTTCAGTCCGCAAGCCGATGCTCTATCCACTGAGCCAAACCGGTTTCGGTTTAGTAATGTAATTTATTCTGGGTGTCAAATAGCTTAAAAAGGTGTGACTTACAGTTCTATTAATGGACCTGAAATTGTCACCATTAAAGCCCACTTTTAAAGTCTGAGTTATAGTGTTTCCCAGAGGCCTGTGTTAAAATTCCAACATACTACTTTGGGATGGATGAGCAATTAAACTAGTGTTTAACAGTTATTATTTGGCCACAGGTCAAATGTGGCCCACAACCTATTTATGCACATAAAGTTTTAAGGGAACACCATGCCTATTCATTTGCATGTTGAAATGCCATTTGTGTGTCACAATAGAGGTGAGTAGGTGCCACAGAGATTGTATAGCCTAAAAATTAAAAATATTTACTACTGGCCTTTATAGAAAAAGTTACTAACCCCATGTTAAACCATTAGTGACAACTAAGTTTAAATTTAATTATGCTTAGGAGGTTCCATATACATTTGACTCTTGAACCTTTGGGGGTTAGAGGCACCAACACCCCCCCCCCCCCGCCCCAGCCAAAAATCTATGTATAACGTTTAACTCGCCAAAAACTTAACTACTATTAGGCCATTGTTGACCTAAAGCCATTGTATATTATATGTACTATATACTGTGATCTCCCAATAAAGCTTAAGAAACTATTAAGAAAATCATAAGTAAGAGTAAATACATCTATAGCATTTATTGAAAAATTCCATGTATATGTGGAATGGCAAAATTCAAATCTATGTTAATCAAGGGGCAACTTGAATAACTGTAGAGAACAAGACAAGTGAGACTATAAAAGGACAAAATCCACTTCTATGGCTCTGGGAGCTACAACTGGGACTCCTAGAGGCACAAGAGATGCAGGCTGCTACCTCAGAGGTGAAAGGAGGAAGAAGAGTTGAAGTCAATGGGAGTGAACCATGAATCCATTTTACCCACTCCATTATTTTCTAGTCAGCGCCTTGATAAACAAAGGGGTGGAGTAAAAAAAAATGCTGATTTTTTAGTAAGTTTCTATCTGAGACACTTTTAATTATCATGGCTGTTTAATAATTCCCTGATTACATACACACTACACTGCTTCCATATCAAGAACAACAGCAGCAATCTATCAAAAATTTACACTTTATGGTTCTCTGCAGAATAAAATGAGGTGTAAAAACTGATTTTAAAGAGAAATTACACTACCATTGTTTTACTTTTGGGCCATCACACATTTTATTAGCTTACTCATATTCATAAAAATTTAAAGTTCAAGAGCAGCTTTAATTTTATAGCATCTTAATAAGCAATCCAAAGCATGTTAGAGTTTTATCATTAAATTTAATAATACACAAGAATAGCATTCCCTGATGTTATCAACATATAAAAACACAAGGACAGCAAGTACAGATCGGTGGTCTGATGACAAACCCCAGTTTTCAGTTAGAAAATGTAAACATGTGTTTACAATAAAGAAATATTTTTTATTAAGGAAACATTTCAATTTCCTGTCTACTTCCTGGAAAAAGAGATACATTCAAAATCAAGAATAGCAAACCCTTAACTATGTAAGGGTTAAAAGTGTTTCAGATTACTGGCAAAAGATCCCTGGAATTGAGACAGGTGTTATACCACAGGCGTGCCACTAGGGCAACCGCAGCTACAAGCCTGACGCAGCAGGAAGATCAAAGGACTGAGGCAGTGAGCCAATGAAAAGGTACACACAACATGAGCTTTCAGCCAAGATGGATGAGAAGGATGGACCAGATTAACCTCCTGCCTTGAACAACTAAAAACCAGTTAAATATTTAAAGCAATGATTTTAAGATATTGGACAACAGATAGTGCAGAATAGTTATTCTCATGAAGGAGGAAACAAGTGAGATGAGCCCTATGATTGTCCTAGTTTATAGTACTGTATCAAGAGAGTTGCCTTCACATAAAGCTGGGATCCTCAGAGATCTGTACACCGGCTGAGATAGCCAGGTCTCAGGCTATCAGAGCCAAGCTTAATTTGAGCTTTTGTTAACACTGCAAAAACACTTTTGCAAAGAAATTGTACAAGTTTACAGAGTGCAGGAGAGTATGTTTTCATTTTAACTATTTTCGGAATATAGGAGTATCTTATCATAATTTGGATTTGCATTTCCCTAACGAATATCTTTAAGAACCTTTTCAAATCTTTGCTGGCTATTTGGATATCTTTTATTGTGAAGTGTCTCTAAGTCTTTGATACAAATATTATTCTTTTGGTTTGACTGTTGTTGTTTTGGTGTGTGTGTGTTTTCTAATTGATTTACAGGAATGTTGTGTATTCTATATATGTTATTTGTTTGTTGTACAGCAAAATCTTTTCTCACTCTCTGGTTTGCCTAGTTTTCACTTTTTTAGTGCTGTCTTTCGATTGACAGAAGTTTGTAATTTTATTAACATCCGATTTTCAAGCATCTTTTTGCTTAAAACTTTTTAGGTTATGTTCAGGAAATATTTACCTATTCACACAGTGAGGTATTTTAAAATAATCATCTCAGAAGTAATAGCTCAACCACAGGAGAAGGCTATCAGGGTCCATTTCCAAACTTGATTATTGCTGCTCAGAACAAAGACTCATATTACTTTGCAATGTTGATATTTTCACATGCTTTCAACAAGGAAATCAAGTACAGATATGGGTCTCCTTGTGAATCCCCAAGCCAAAATCCAATTATCAGTTGGGAATTTACATTTCCTTTAGGGGGGAATGTAAACATGTGCTTATAATAAGAGATATTTTTATCAAATACATGAAGGAAAGACTTCTCTGAGTTTTGATTCTACCACGAGAGGAAGGACACGGTCAAAGCCTTACTTGGTGAGGTAAGCTGTGACAAAGCAGCATTTTCTTGTACAGTTATAAGAAATCTAATATTAGAAGTGAAAGAGAATGAGTAGAAGATCAATGGCAGGACAATGGTTGTCTAGTGTTAACAAACAAAATGGGGAAGTGTTTGAGCTGCAAATCTGACCTGGTCCCAAGGCCTACAGCAGAGCCCGGCCAGGTGACAGATGGTGCCATACAATTTCCTGAAACTCTGCTGGGCACAACTTGTTCCCCAAAGGGCAGAGGCTTTCTTTCCTCTTCACTCCCCATCCCAAACAAAAGCACCAAATATTATCATCATCTTCACCTTCACACAGGAAGGACATGTTCTTTGGCTCTCTGCCCACACTCTAGTTAAACACCATCAGTCGTGAGATACCCTTTAGTACAACGGTTTCTCCTGCCCTATTCAGACAGACTGGAATAGAGACAAACCTTTTTCTAAAAAAAATAAATAAATAAATTAAGAAGATAGAATTTGAGTTTAAATTGCTGCATCTCAGAGATGTTTGTTATTTCAACTCTATGAAATACAAAAGCTGAAGAAACATCAAGAAAATATAAAGAAAACTATGAAATTGATTTGATTTTTACAATCTTGAGTGGTTGTTCTAAGTAAGCCTTTCTCTTTCTTGTACATTACCTTGAGCAGAGCTCTTTAGGAGATAATGTGCCATTTACTGAAATCCTGTCTTGGTGTTCTGCTCTGTTAGTGAATACCTTCCAATAAGGTTAGGCCAATTACTGGGTCCAAGTGCTGGTTAAATTTTTTTTCTTCCTGCCAACACAAAGGTCAAATGTCTCAGAAACCTTTGTTTGGGTGGATTGAGTTTTCTTCTTGTTTCAAATGAGAATTTGTACCAATATTTCTTGGGATGCTCCCGATTCTTGGAGAAGGCTTTTGAAGCTCATGACATTCATCCTGACAACCTCTGCAGGCTGAGCAAGTGAGGGATTCTTTGAAAGGATTTCTGTATGAGATAGCAACTCCTCTAGACAGTGGCACCATGTAGAGTAACACAGGGATTTCCCAGCAGAAATTGTTTGATTGTGCTTTAGTTTACAAAGTTAATTTAGAAGCAGTAGCTAGTTGAGGTTTAGCTTTTAGCTTAGTAGAGAGCAGACAGATTCCTAGGAATAGATTTCATGCAGTCTTACACTTCATTCCATGATTCTGTTGCTTTTAACATCTCTGGCTGATTCTTTCTGACTAAAATATTCTATAGTGTTCCATCAATATTTTTACATGGTGATTTTATGCATCGATACCAAAGACCTTTGAGGACTGCTAATTTAAGATCTTCAAAGGCTCTAATAACCTTATGATCATAACTTGAGCCTGACGTTAATCATAATCTGCATTGTGGCTGCAGCGTATCAGAATTGCCTTTAAATCGTAGAAGATCTCTGCCTTTCACAGCCTTCCTTAAGTTAGCTGCATTGACACTACAATTTTACCTATCAAATTCTCTGATTTCATTAAAGCAGATATCCCAAGCCACAGTCTTCATGGTTATCAATGTTTTAAAATTCATTGATCTTTGTTCTTATTTTTTTTATTTTTCTCCTTCTACATGGTTTAGTTTTACTTTTCTTTTCTTATAATAGGAACTTAGTTATTTCTTCATTTCTAATTTGTGCCTTTAATACTATAAGTGTCCTGTTCAACACTACTTGTGACGTGTCCAACAAATTTTGGTATATTTTCCTTTATGTTTAGTTCAACGTACTTAAAATTTTTATTAAATTTATTGTTATGACATTGGTTAATACAATTATATAGGTTTCAAGTGTACTATTCTATAATAGATCACATTGCATTGTGTGTTCACCACTTAAAGTCAAATATACTCCTATCACCATATATTTGACCTTCTTCACCCTTTATTCCCCACTATCTCCCTTTCAGACTAGTAACCATCATGCTATTGTCTGTGTCTATGAGTTTTTGTCTGCTTGTCCTACTTGTTTATTTGTTGCTTTCAGTTTTATGTCCCATCTGTGAAATCATATGGTTTTACACTTTTTCCATCTGACTTATTTTGCTTTGCATGCTATTCTCAAGATTCATCTATGTTGTTGCAAATGGTAGTATTTCATCTTTCCTGATGGCTGTATATGACATCCTTACACAATCATCTATCAAAGGACACTTTGGTTGTTTCCATGTCTTGGCAAAATGGTCCTGCAAAAATTGAAAAGCCACATGCAAAAGAATGAAACTAGACTGCTATTTGTCACCATACAAAATATTAACACAAAATGAATCAAAGACATAAATATAAGACCTTAAACAATGTTACATAGAAGAAAACATGGGTACTAAACTTATGGACCTTGGTCTTAGAGAGCATTTTATGAATTCGACCTCAAACCAAAGGAAGTAAAAATAAAAATAAATGAATGGGACTGTATCAAACTAAAAAGCTTCTGCACAGTAAAATAAACCATCAACTAAATATAAAGGCAGCCATCTGAATGTGAGAAGGTATTTACAAATAACACCTCTGACAAGGGGTTAATATCCAAAACATAGAAAGAACTCATAGAACTCAACAACAAAAAACAAATACTCCATTCAAAAAATGGGCAGAGGACTTGAACAGGCAATAGGTATAAGAAGACATACAAATGCCGAAACCGGTTTGGCTCAGTGGATGGAGCGTTGGCCTGCGGACTGAAGGGTTCCGGGTTCGATTCCGGTCAAGGGCATGTACCTGGGTTGCGGGCACATCCCCGGTGGGGGATGTGCAGGAGGCAGCTGATCGATGTCTCTCTCATCGATGTTTCTAACTCTCTATCTCTCTCCCTTCCTCTCTGTAAAAAATCAATAAAATATATTTAAAAAAAAAAAAAAAAGAAGACATACAAATGGCCAACAGATATATGAAAAGATGCTCTGTTTCCCTCGCTATTAGAGAAATGCAACATACTTTTGATATTTTCCCTGAGACTCCATATTTTAAAACATGGGTTAGTTAGTAGTGTGCTGTTTAACTACAAATGTTTATTAAGTTATTACATTAAGCTACAGCTACTGTGCTCTAGAAGAGACTGTATGCCTAACTATGGGACATTAAATAATTATGCATGTTTTGATGATGCTAGCGGGAATTGACCTGTTGCTACATTATAGTCCCATTAAAGGTTTAAGAAAATAGTGGTAAATTTTTTTTTCTAGTGGCTAAATCTCTGAGCAGTACTCTATATATATATATATATATATATATATATATATATATATATATATCTACACTAATAAAAGAGAAACATGGTAATTAGCGTACAACCGCCCGCTACCCTTTTCATTGGCTAATCAGTGAGTATATGCAAATTAACTGCCAGCCAAGATGGAGGCCGGCAGCCAAGCAGCTGGAAGCGAACATGAGGCTTGCTTGCTTCAGTGAAGGAGGACTCCAACATTCCCCGCCTGCGCTGCCGGCCTCTGAGCTGGCAGTTTGAAACTTTGTAACAAATATAGAAGCTAAACAAAACCACAGGGATCTCAGAGCTGGAGTTGTACATTGTTTCAATTATAGAACGCAAGCAAGCAAACAAACCAGCAGCGGAAGCCTCAGAGCTAGAGCCAGAGCTAAAGCTGGCCCAGAATAAAAAAAAAAAAAAGAAAGAAAGAAAGGAGCGGTTGGGAGCTTCAGTCAATCACCAGCCTTAAGGCAGCCCTCAGCCCCTCACCCAGACTGGCCAGGCACCCCAGTGGGGACCCCCACCCTGAAGGGTGTGTGACCAGCTGCAAACAGCCATCATCCCCTCATCCAGGCTGGCCAGGCACCCCAGTGGGGACCCCCACCCTGATCCAGGACACCCTTCAGGGCAAACCAGCCAGCCCCCAGGCCTCTATCCTATATAGTAAAAGGGTAATATGCCTCCCAGCACCGGGATCAGCGGAGCAGCGAGGCCTCCTGGCACCGGATCAGCGTGACAGGGGGCAGCGCCCAAACCCCCTGATCACCCTGCGGCTCTGTGTGTGACAGGGTGTGGTGCCCCAACCCCCCCCATGCCCCCCCCCCATGGGCCCTGCTGTGTGTGTGACAGGGTAGAGCCATAATCTCTCCATCGGCCCTGCCCCGAGTGTGACAGTGGCGGCGCCCCAACCCCCTGATCGGCCCTGCTCTGTGGGTGATAGAGGGTGGCGCCCCAATCCCCCTCCACAGGCCTTGCTCTGTGTGTGACAGGGTAGAGCCATAACCTCCCCATTGGCCCTGCCCTGAGTGTGACAGGGTGCAGCGCCCCAACTCCCTGATCCGCCCTGCTCTGTGTGTGACAGGGGGCGGTGCCCCAACTCCCCTATCGGCCCTACTCTGTGAGTGACAGGGGGGAGCTCCTCAACCCCCTGATCGATCCTGCTCTGTGTGACAGGGTACAGAGCCCCAACCCCCCTGATGGGCCCTGCTCTGTGAGTGACAGGGGGCAGCGCCCCAACCCCCC
The DNA here is from genome assembly GCF_028538775.1 of Myotis yumanensis. Taxonomy (NCBI): domain Eukaryota; kingdom Metazoa; phylum Chordata; class Mammalia; order Chiroptera; family Vespertilionidae; genus Myotis; species Myotis yumanensis. The sequence goes on along the minus strand of NW_027223760.1, from coordinate 44,860,966 downwards.
TCCATGGGCCTTGCTCTGTGCGTGACAGGGGGTGGCGCCACAACCTCCCCATCGACCCTGCCTTGAGTGTAACAGGGGGCGGTGCCCCAACCCCCCAATCGGCCCTACCCTGAGCGTGACTGAGGGTGGCATTGCAACCTCCCGATCTGCCCTGCTCTGTGCATGACAGGCGGCGGCGCTCCAACTCCCCAATCGGCCCTGCTCTGAGCCTGACCAGGGGCTGCATTTAGGGATTGGGCCTGCCCTCTGCCACCCAGGAGCAGGCCTAAGCCAGCAGGTCGTTATCTCCCGAGGGGTCCCAGACTGTGAGAGGGCACAGGCTGGGCTGGGGGACCCCCCTCCCCACCCCCATGAGTGCACAAATTTTTGTGCACCGGGCCTCTAGTATATATATAATTGATTTCAGAGAAGAAGGGAGAGGGAGAGAGAAAGAGAAACATCAAGGATCCGCTGCCTCCTGCACACTCCCTACTGGGGATCTAGCCTGTAACCTGGGCATGTGCCCTTGTCCGGAATCAAACTCAGGACCCTTCAGCCTGCAGGCCAATGCTCTATCCACTGAGCCAAACAGGCTAGGGCTGTGAGCAGTACTCTTTAACATCTACTTCATGTGGAGCAAGAAACCACCATTGATAGATTTTGTTTTTTCTTGGAACAAGATCAGTGTAAAGTATGAAACATTAGAGAAGATTTGAGGAACTGAGAATTTGACCTCAGGATCCTATAATATGAGTGGAATGGAAGTTGGGAGGGATAATCCTATATAATAAAAGCCTAATATGCTAAGTGTTTGGTTGACCAGTCGGCTGTTCAACCAATCAAAGCATAATATGCTAATGATATGCTAAGGCTGCTCAACCTCTCGCTATTACATGCACTGACCACCAGGGGGCAGACAGTCAATTGGTTGGCCAGTCGCTATGATGTGCACTGACCACCAGGGGGCAGACACTCTGACTGGTAGGTTATCTTGCTGCTGGGGTCCGGCCGATTGGGACTGAGTGAGATGGGCTGGACACACCCTGGAGCCCTCCTGTGGTCCCTCCCCAGCTGGCCAACCTTCCATGTCCCTCCCCAGCTCCAGTCGTGCACTGGTGGGGTCCTTCGGCCTGGCCTGCTCCTTCTCGCAATCTGGGACACCTCAGGGGATGTCAGAGAGCTGGTTTCGGCCTGATCCCACAGGCTAGGCTGAGGGATCCCAATGGTGCACGAATTCGTGCACCTGGCCTCTAGTGTTTAATATGTAAACATAGGGCAGATTGCCAGATAGCATGGATTTTAACTTTCCTCTTGGGAAATGGCAGTGGTGAGAGAGCATGTTTATCAGGTAAAGATAGGGCAGCTTGCACAGGACCATTTATACCATGAAAGGATTTGTACTTTTCTACTGGGAACCTTGAGAGGTCTTAAGCAGTGGTCTATAACATAGAATTCATTTTAGAAAAATCACAGTGACAGTAACCTGAAGAATGGAAATAGCTTTGGGAAGAAGTGGCAACACTAGAGGTGAGAAATCATTTGAACATTGCTATTATAATCAAGCCAAGAGATGACAGGAGCTTGAATTAAGGTTTGACAATGGAGAGCTGAGGAAAGGAACCGCTATGAGAATTGTTAGGTGGATAGTATGGATGGAAGTATAGCATTGTTTGGATGCAAAAGAGAATTGCAATATGATGATCATCATCATCATAAAAATTATGGAGAGCTTACTCAGGTATTCACTTTGCATGCATTCATATATTTAGGTTTAAGCTTAGTTTGGAGACCAGGTAGATGGCAGTTCCTTCACAATGATTTAGCACACGTGCGAAAAAAAAAACAAGTTTGTAGGATATACCCTACTTCTCACACTTAGTAGCTAAGTCAGACAACTCCTCCGAAACTCGTTTTTTATTAACTAGGGATGTTAATTCTTACCTTGCAAAATCACTATGATATTTTAAGATAAACCATAGCATGCTCCATAACACATAGTAAACATTCAAAAATTATTTTCTCTCTCTTCTTTCTACCCTTTAATTTAAAAAATACATCCACAACAGAAAGCACTTTTTTTGGAAAAAAACAATACTTTTATCATAATATTAAAATGCTAGGCTATGCTAATATCGTACTATAGTTGTCAAATTTGGATTCTTGATGGTAATTCCAGCCATTGCTACAGGATATTTTCAATTTGTTTTTTATGCTAAACTTCTATTGGAACAATGAATTAAAAACTTAATATTGTGTATTTTGAGTTAAAAGCTATAGCAAAGCTACTGCAATACTACATCCCAGTAGCCATAGGACACATTTATTGAGACTTTCCCCAATCAAAGCACAGCTTTGGATTAGTCTCTAAACCAACAGGTAGCCCTAATGTCTTACTGCATTTGTGATTTGTTTTAAATAAGTATTCCCTTCTACCTCCTTCCCACTTGCCTCCTCTCCATGTTCTCCTCCTTCCCTCTCTCCTCCCCTCCCTTTCTTCCTTCTCTTTTTATTTCTTTGATTTAACATCTTATTAGCCAGGCCAGTCACTATTGTACCCACTAAACCTTTCATTTAAATTGACCAAACAGTCAGGCTGTTATGAAAACATGAGATGCTATAAAACATCCTCACTGGGCGGAGAGCACGACTTAATTGTGCAGAGCATGAATTCAATCTCCCTTAAAGTACTTCTGCCCTGTCTGTGATCACTCGATATTATTGCCAAGTAAATTATGTCTGTATTTCTAGCACATGAAAATGTTAAGAATGTTGGATATCCATTTTGTTCATCTATTGCTAAAATGCTCATGACCTTGATGAAGGACAAACTGATACTTTTTACAAATAATACTCTTCCTTCTACTCTTCCTTCGCCTGCAAGTCTCTGGAGGGAAGAGAAGATGTCCTGTGGAGTCCCTGGGGGTTATCCACTCACCACCGAGATCTTAGCCATCCCCTTTTAGCTCTTCAGAGATGGCCAGAATCTCCTAAAATACCAAATATTCACCGACAATGCAATCTCCATTTTGGAGCCTATGCTATTATTTTGACCACAAAGTGACCAATTATCATACTGTATCATCAATGACTAAATCACACACATTCACAGTGGTTTTCTGAAAACAAGCAGATCACAGAAATTTAATGAAGGCACACTGTGTCTTGGCCACTGCCCGTGCCCTCGGGCAGACATTGCAGAGGTAATGAGGGATTTCCAGGGGAAAGCCCATCTCCTGCATTGTCAGCTATTAGAAAGAGAAATAAAAACTGGCACTCAATTATTCCTTGAGACTCTAACCAGCAATGTTTTTCTTGATACTAACTGGAGAGTGTCAAGTCTAAAGTATTGTTTCTATGTTGAAAAATACAGGTATCTTGTCTATATGATTAATATATGTGTCCAGCTAAGATATTTATTGACTTAGAAGTTACAATGCTGGTAAACAATTTCAATCTCTCCTGAGCAACCTAATCTCATGATGTCACCTATTTTGAGCACAGAATTAGCTTCATGTTACTTTCTTCCTGAATTGAAAGTAATCAGGTTTTTACATCAAGGAATTGTTACTTTATTTTGGCAAGGAAAACAGAACTGTCTATACACTTTAGCTTTTATTATTATTGAGTCAAACTAAATATTTCATCACACATTTTGTTTTAACCAAGACTATCTGACTTATTAATAACACTTTTGTTCTGGACTCTTAATCTTTTTTTTTTTTGGATTTTCAATGATAGGGTGAAAGAGAAAGAGAACTCAAGTGCTCTTTCTGCTAGTATTAAAAAAAAATTGCCTTGTGTAGATACAGCTTAAACAACTAATTACCGTTAGTGTTAAATGCAGGTTTTAATCAAGGAGAATTGAGCCACAATAACAAGATGCATACTGTGCTCCTGAAAAAGGAAAATTTGTTTTTGGAAGTGACATGTCACAGATCATCATCTTTTATTCTGTGTTGGCATTCCCCACCCCCTTAAGTCTACAGCTATAATCCTGCTACAATGTGCCAGCATGAAACTTCAGGGCCAGGGCTCACCAGGTATAGTCAAGATAGACTGAGTGAAAACACAGTATTGAAGTAAATAAAATAATCAGACAGCTTTTCCGTAAGTGAACAATGGGTAGAAACAATTTTAGGGGTGCAGGTGGAATCACGGTACATTTAGCAATACTCCCATCTTATAAAACATTTACTTCTTCCAACTTAGTCTAGGATATGAATAACTGCTAATAAATCTACCCAGCATATAAATTAATTTTCTTTGCAGATGAGTTCCTGGTTTTGTTAAGAAGTCAATTACATTTTTTATTGTGTGTTGCTTAACATAATAGATCTTTCATATTGTAGCTCTGTAATAACTACATTTTAATTACATTTCATTCAAGTTTATAAAAGTATAATTAAAGTACATACTAGGGTGCAGAGTCTCAATTTTTCATTCATCACTATCGTGTTCAGATGTAAAGGAAACTGAATCAGCAGCAGAATTTTATTTCACATATGTCCTGTGCTATGTTTTATACAATTATCATATCTAAAAATAGCATACAAGAACACTTAGGGTAGGATGATGGAGACCAATTAAAACAGTCATACCTATTGGCAAAATACAGCTCAAGATTTTACATTATAGATGCTAAAAATTGTCTAGTATTCTGTTCTATTGAAGGTATGTTATTTCTTTTAATGGTGTGTTATTTGCAAGTTAAACCACTATATCACCAATACTCTTATTTTAAAGTATACTGGAACATCAGATATATTTAAAAGAGCTCCAAACGTGTACTTTTTCAGCAGTCCAGAAAAACATTTTAATTTTATTTAATTTTCCCATCACCATTTATCCCCTCTATTCCCTTTCCCATCCCTACCCATCCCCCTCCACCGCCACAATCACCACACTGTTGTCTATATCCATGAGTTATCTCCCTTTTCTTCTTTTTGCTCAACCCCCACGCCCACCCCTTCCCCGCTCATAGCCCTCCTCACTTTCCTGGAGCTGCCTGCCTGCTGTCTAAGTGAGGAGGGCTGTGTCTCTATTTTGCTTGGTAGTTCAGTTTGTTCATTAAATTCCACAGATGACTGAAATCATATGGTACTTGTCTCAGAAAGACATTTTTAATTCAAAAGAGATTATTATACAAAATCTATTTTAGAACTGAGCTGTAAAACTTACAGGAGAATATGAGCAAGTCTAAATTAAGCATCCATATATGGATGAGGCAGATAAAGCATATTATTGCTTTTTAGGTGGTGCAGGGGAGTGGCGTATGATGCTGTTTAACAAAATCCTCCTTCTTGCCTACCTTAATGGTGCGTAGAATAGCACATAGTAGGTTAGAGGAAAAAGCAGATTTAATTTACTCACTTGTGCAGAGAACACATTTCTTTGATTTTGGAATTATGTCAAAGTACCTGCATTAAGGCAGATCACAGAAATCCATCTCTTCTTCAACAGGGCTTTTCTCTTGGATTCTATATGAAGGCCTGTTTCCTGAAATCCCAGTTAGTTCTTGCAAGATTCTAAAATGCTTCGAATGTCTACAGACTTAGAGTGCTGCTGTTCCTAAGCAAATAAAGGGGAGGTTGTACAGTCAAAACTGGATTCTTTGCAACTTGCTGATATTCTGTGTGAATAAGATAATGTCATTGACTAGGAAGCAAAGGAACATTCTGAGCATTATCTGCAATGATTTGTGAAAGGATTTCACTGGCTCTGGTATGAGGAATTTGTGCTAGATGTGTTATCACACACAATATAAATGTATCAAGAGATCTGCAAACAGATTCAGTGGCAAGTGTATGAGCCAATATATGCAATACACTAAACCTGAGAGATTTTTGTCCACATTGTTAAGCATCATAGTTCAGAATCCACTCACTTTCTTAAAAATGTGCGAGTGTTTCAACAAAAATGCTTCAAAGGTTTTGTAGTGATCAAATAAAATGATGGTTATGAAAGTGATTTATAAGTTGTAAAGTTATTTACACATTTATTGATTATTAAACCATATAACACTGATAAGGATGTACTTCTCAATAGTTGACAACCTTGACTGTTTACATCACCTAGAGAGCTATAAAAAATATTGGTACTGCCCTAACCGGTTTGGCTCAGTGGATAGAGCATTGACCTGTGGACTGAAGGGTCCTGGGTTCGATTCCGGTCAAGGGCATGTACCTTGGTTGCGGGCACATCCCCAATGGGAGGTGTGCAGGAGGCAGCTGATCGATGTTTCTCTCTCATCGATGTTTCTAGCTCTCTATCCCTCTCCCTTCCACTCTGTAAAATATCAATAAAATATATTTTAAAAAAAATATTGATACTTATGGCCCATTCCTAGAGATTCTGATAAGATCAGTCTGGAATGTAGCTGGATATCAGATCTCTAGGTAATCCTAATATGTGCTTGATGTCTTCATTTACTTTTTTTCTCTTAATTCTTACCTGGGGATATATTTATTGATTTTAGAGAGAGAGAGAAACATTGATGTAAGAGAGGAACATGGATTGTTGCCTCCTATAGGCACTTCAATGGGGAGGATTGTGCCCTGAGTTGGAATCAAACCCACAACCATTGGTGTACAGGATGACACTCCAACCAAGGGAGCCACCTGGCTGGGGCTTCACTTACTTTGTGCACAATGTTATGGTGGCTTTGTTTCCCTCACTGGGGAAACTGGTTGGCTTTTAATTAAACTTGAAGTCAAATTTGACATCCATACAAAAATAAAACCACAAGATCCTCATTCTGACTATGTAATATTTGCTCAGTTATTTGCCTATGTCATTTATAATCTCTGCAATGACTAGCAATAATTATTATTACCATTTTAAGAATGAGAAACCTAAAAATCAGCCGAAACTGGTTTGGCTCAGTGGATAGAGCGTCAGCCTGCGGACTGAAGGGTCCCAGGTTCGATTCCGGACAAGGGCATGTACCTGGGTTGCGGGCACATCCCCAGTAGGAGATGTGCAGGAGGCAGCTGATCGATGTTTCTAGCTCTCTATCTCTCTCCCTTCCTCTCTGTAAAAAATCAATAAAAAAATGCATTAAAAAAAAAAGAAACCTAAAAATCAGATAAGTTAAGAAAAATATCTAAGTCCACATTGGTAGCAAATACAGAACCAGCATTTGCACTCAAGTATATTTGTCTTCATATGTAGCTGTGGCATTGTGACTATATCATACTACATATGTGATTTTAAAACAAACTATATCTGAGGATTAGCTTTCCTGGATAAAATAAAAAATCAAGTGTTTAAAAAAGCAGGACTTTATTGTTATGTATATTAGTGCAATGAGACTTACTATAATAGTTTTGGAAGGGCCTTTTGGAAGAGAAATCTGTAAAAAGTTATTCATAGTTGTTTTATAATAACAAGAACCACGTGCTTACTTTCTGATTATCCATCCACTCCCAGGCACTACATAGGACCCACCTCACTTACCACAGGGATGTTATAAGGTAGGTGCTTTTGTTACTCCTATTTTTCCAAAAACTGGTATTTAAGAAAAAAAAATACTTGGAGGATTTAATCAACTACCTGAAATACAGGCATTCAATGGCAGAACTTGATTCAAACCCATCAGCCTGCAGTTTAACCCTACCCTCTTTTAAGCAAGTAATTTTGTATTTATGCACATGTCCTAAGGAAATAGTTAGAATATGCAAATAAACTTACTTCAAGATTCTTTCTTAATGGTAAAAAAAACTGGGAGAAAAACCTCCCAAAATATTCACCAATGGTGGAATGGTCAAGTAAATGATGGTAACCTAACTAGGTGCAGTGAAATATTGCAGACATACCGAAAGCAATGTTTATAACAACTATAAATATGGACAAACAGTTACAAGGTTACTTCTACATAGGATGTAGAAAACTGTAAAAACTCTTCTTCATTTGCAACAAGAAAGTCCAGCTAATCTATAGAATCACATCTTTTTCTTAAGCCCATCAGAGAGTTGAGGCTAGAACACCCCAGTCAGGTTACTGATCCCAAGGATGGACAAGCCTTTCCAAGTAGAGATAGACATGCAACATGTCTCACCTTTGGCAGAGCAGGGTAGAAAGAGGTGGCTGATACAAATGGGTAAGAAGAAATTAATTAACATTTTAGAGTAAATTTGTAAAGGTCAAGTGTGTGCCAACTTCTCAGATTGGATTTTCTGGCACCCCCAAATAGGAGTTCATACTCCCTTGAAAGTACTTCTCTATGTGCATCTACCAAAAACTCATTTAGTGCAATGAATCACACTAGTAAAAACTCACTAATATTTGTGTGTGTGTGTGTGTGTTTTTATTTTGTTAGAGGGTGGGAGGGAGACAAGAGAGTCAGTTCAAATGGTTATTAGGCACACATTTTAGCTCTCATTAATATTATTATCTATTATAATATTATGCAAATCATATCATTCCATGATTTTGGTGCTTGTTCCTAATTTATATTTTGTCGACTTCAGGTAGCAGTGTTAGAGATACCTGCCTTAACCAAGAAAGAATACTGATCCTTTTTAAAGTCTTTATGTTTTTTAGAGCAGTCTTAGGTTCACAGTGAAATTGAGATGAAAACAGAAATTTCCCATATACCCTCAGTCCCCTTCACATGCATACACACCCCCATTATCAACATCATTTACCAGAATGGTATGTTTTTACCAAGGGTAAACCTACATTAAGCATCATTATTTTTCAAAGTCCATAGTTTACATTATGGCTCACTCTTGGTGTTGTACATTCTATATGTTTGAACAAATGTATAATGACAATGTATAAATACATCTCACAGTGTTTCCGCTGCCCTAAAAATCCTTTTTGCTGCACCTACTCATCCCTCTAGCTCACCACCCCTGACAACCACTGATTTTTTTTACTGTTTTCATAATTTTGGCTTTTCCAGAATATCCTAGTGGGAATCATACAGCATGTAGCCTTTTTAGATTGTCTTCTTTCACTTAGTAATGTGCATTTAAGTTTCCTCCATGACATTTCATGGCTCAATGGCTCATTTCTTTTAATACTAAATAATATTCCATTGTCTGAATATACCATTATTTATCCATCCACCTGCTGAAGGACATCTTGGTTGCTTCCAAGTTTGGGGGATTATGAATAAAGCGGCTATAAACCTCTGGGTACAGGCTTTTGTGTAGGCATATGTTTTCAACTCCTTTGGGTAAAAAACAAGTAGCACAATTGCTGGATCTGTTTAGTTTTGTAAGAAACTGCCATACACTCTTCCAAAGTGTCTGTACCATTTTGCATTCCCACCAGCAATGAATGAGTTTCCCGTTGTTCCATACCCTCATCAGCATTTAGTGTTGTCAGTGTTCTGGATTTGGGCCATTCTAAAAGGTGTGTGGTGGTATCTCACTGTTGTTTTAAATTGCGTTTCCCTGATTATATATGACGTGGAACATCTTTTTCTGTACTTACTTTCCATCAGTATATCTTCTTTGGGGAATATTGACTTCTGTTTAAACTATTTTTATTCACGTCTACCTGGGAAGGAATTAGATACTATAAATATCTATAAGTATGTATATACTAAGTTCTCTCATTTCATTTTTCTCAGTTCACAGGAAAAGGCAGAGAGTGTAATGAAATGGTTATTTACTATTTTAATTGAAACATGCATGTTGAGATCTGGCTTCATAAACGGTTAATTATCCATTGATTTAATTCTGGAACTCCTTAGTGTAGTTTCAAAGGAAGGCTGTATCATTTATCAAACATGTCACTTCTCTGCTGGTGAGTGAAATTATTTCACACAACATATGGCAGTAAGACCTTCCTTTTACAAAGGCTAAGATAATTTTTCCCATTTTATTACATTTATGTGATAAAAAGAAGGAAATGTGTAGATATACAAATAGATCACCCAAAAGGGAAATCAAACACACACACACACACACACACACACACACATACACACACACACTCACATACACACAATACACACATATGATGTTATACCAGCATGTATTTTCTTGAGCTAAAGCTTCCTTAACAAAGATTTTGGATAAAATTGTTTCTGCCATCGGTAGACAATATTTAGAGATGGTGGGATGTTGCAACATCAGATGACAGTAAGTTCTGGTTCGTCACACCCAATGCACATGGGAGACAGGTTTGAATTAATCTTGAGTAGCTTGACTGATATGAAATAAATCTTCAGAATAAAACTGAATTGACTGTGTCTGTGTTTTTGCAAAAGTATTTTCAGAATGAAATTTGACATTTTCCCTTCTCCAGGGGTGGCAGTTTACTGCTGGTTATCATTGCTGTTTAATGGAACTTAGGCTTTCAAATAGAGAAACTAATTACTATATAATTTCAAGACGTTTTCATTTTCTACTCCATTTCCCTTCTCTCTCCTCCACATCACACACACACTATATATAAATATATATATATATATATATATATATATATATATATATATATATATGGAGAATAGACTTACATTCATTTATAATGAAGAGAAACACATTCTGGCAATAAGGTAGTTTCACAAGAGGCAAAAGTAAGTAATACAGAAGAAGTATGTTATCAGCTTCTTGGAAACGTAGACTAGGGTCAAGCTCAGGGAACTAAGTGAATGACATGGGGGTCTGCCCCTCTGGGTTCCCACATGACTTGCAACTAGCAGAAACGGACGACACTCTCCATTTCTTTGAGCTGACAATTTAAATTCTAATTATGGCTATTCATCTTTGAAGAAACAGAAGGCACCCAGCTTGGGCCCGGCATGATATTGGACCTAAGTCACAGTTTCTGCCTGTAATTATGTCCCTGAAGTCAGATGGTTTAAACTGGGAGTAGAGCCATGTTTTTAGCTTAAGTGTAGGTTTATATTTTTAGAATAGAAAAGGGTTTAAATTAATTTTTAGAAAATATGTGCATTAAATATTTAAAGCTATACAAAGCAATGGATAATATTTTTGTATCTCCAGTCATATGCAAGATCCTCCTTTTTAAAAATTCTCACGTGAGGATATATTTATTGATTTTGAGAGAGAGAGAGAGAGAGAGAGAGAGATTGGTTGCCTCTTATACTTGCCCCAACTGGGGACTGAACTTGCAACCTAGGTATGTGCCCTGACCAGGAACTGAACTCATGATCTTTCCCTGTACAGGACTAGGCTCTAAACAACTGAGCCACACGGGTCAGTGCTGCAAGGTCCTTTTGAATGTACCTGCGATTGCTCTGGAAGAGCTGGCTATCCCATGGAAGTCAGCCCAAATCAGTGCTGCCCCTGTCAAAACAGGTCATTGGAGCCTGGACTTTTCTCATTCTGTCTTCACACACATCTGTGGTGGATACTGTGGGCGCAATGCAGCTCACACTTCAAGGAAGAACCTGCTGCCCCAGCTGCTGGGAGTACTGAGAGGAGACAGCTTTCCACTGCCGCCTCCTTCCGGGGATGCCCCCATCGCAGAGAGCCATCTTACCCAAAGTCTTGGAGTGACCCATGTGCAATGAGTAAACAACAGGGGTATGTAAGGTTTGGTCATCTCAGGCCAACTCAGGACAGCTCTAAAGGACCATTCTAATTCCAGAACGGCCACAGCCGACGCTTCAATTTTCCCACCACACAATTCTGCTTCTCTTCTTCCCTTCCAAAGGTGTTAGTTGATGCTTAACTGCTTCCCAAATCTGTTTTCTAGGGAAACCTGCCTGTGACAATATCTCATCATCTTTTTATTTACCTGTAGGTCCTTGGGCTAGGACGTACTTTCAAAAGCAAATTGTTACAATTCCTGGATAGGAAATCAACTGGAGCATACCTTTCTAAATATCTATCCCATCGCCTTAGATGATTTATGATGTCCAGTAGAATATAAACATAAGAAATAATATGCACCATAGCTAGATTATAGAGGTAAGTGACAAGTACAGATTGTTTGCTTAATATAAAATAACTAGAGGCTCAGTGCATGAAAATTCATGGATTGGAGTGGGGGGGCTGTCCCTCAGCCCAGCCTGCCCCCTCTCACAGTCCAGGAGCCCTCAGGGGCAGCAGGTGACCTGACGATCAGGGGAAGGTGACGCCCCATCACACCTCTGCTGCGGCCACTGCCGGCAGCACAAGCATCAGCTGCCCTGGTTACCTGAGTCTCGGGTGGCCCTGGGTGCTGGGCAGCTGCCATCCAAGGCTTGCCTGTGCCTCGGGCCAGCCCTGGGCAGCTGGGGGACTGAGGGGGCTGGGGGTCTCCAGAGGCAGGCATGCGGAGCGGCCTACGACTGTGCCCGCTGCCCCGGCGAAACTGAGGGTACTGGGCACCGCCATCTTGTGGCTGTGGGCACCGCCATCTTTGAGGGCAGACAGTCAATTAGCATATTGCCTCCTTATTGGCTGTGGGCACCTCCATCTTTGCGACAGATGAGGTTCAATTAGCATATTCCCTCTTTATTAGATAGGATAACAATAATAAAGCAAATCATCATCATCTGTAAATGCAAGAGAGATTCAGTGTTAGAAAATTGGATGACACTAATATCCAGAGTTACATTTTAATGGAAAAACACCATATGATTCTATAACACTTGCAGAATAAAATATTAAGCATATTTATACATTGCTTTCTAATTTAAACAATCATAAAGGAGAAACAAAAAAGGAATGTTCTTAATATGATAAAATATAATAAGACCATAAATAAACACCTTACATAATTGTACAGCTTTAGACATATTCACACTGATATTAATGAACAAGTTAATTGTATTAGTTTTCTATTGCTGCTTAACAAATTGTCATAAATTCAGTGACTAAGAACAATACTCTTTTATTAACTAACAGTTCTGTAACTCACCATGTATATTGAATTGAAAACGTAAATTTAAAAAATGAATATCATTCTACCCATCAGCAATAATATGTTAAAATATAGTAAGTAAAAAGGTATGATCTAAATAGCATATATTTGCATGTTTATTACCTGAGCAAATATATATATACTAGAGGCCCCGTGCACGAAATTCGTGCACGGGGGGGGGGGGGGGGGGGTGCGGGGGAGGGAGGTCCCCTCAGCCCAGCCTGCCCCCCTCTCACATACTGGGAGCCCTCAGGGGATGTCCTACTGATGGCTTAGGCTCACTCCCTGCTCCCCTTGGGGAACAGTCTGGCCTCCCTTTGTGGGAGGTGACTGGGCTGATCAGGGGAAGACACCAGCCCCATCACCCCGCTGCTGCAGCCCTGCCAGTCACCGCAGCCACCAAGGTTTTTTCATCAACACAGACTCCAGTCCCTTCACCATGAAAAAATGACAACTTTCTTTAGGCATTTTCAAGATGTGTCTTTCATAGGATATGTCATTTCTTTCTTTCTTTCTTTTTTTATCCTCACCTGAGGATATGTATCCATTGATTTTTAGAGAATGTGGAAGAGAAAGGGAAAGACAGAGAGAAACATCAAAGTAAGAGGAATACTTTGATTGGTTGCCTCCTGCATGAGTGCTGACCTGGGCCCCAGCCAGGTAAAAGCCTGCAACCTAGGTACATGCCCTTGGTCAGAATTGAACCCAGACCCTGTGGTAGGCAGGCCGAGGCATTATCTCATGAGCCAAACTTGCTAGGGCAGGATATGATATTTCTTAGCCCCTCCAGCAACAGACCTTCATTTTTTTCTCCAGGAATGAGGTGGAAAAACCCTACATCACCTTCTTGGATTCTTATTACCCAAGTTACTAAGAATATTACCAGTGGCATACAGGGAGCTTAGCCAATGAGCGGTCAGAAAAGGTGTTTCCTTTGTAGTTCACACCGATCCCTGGCTCCACCCCTGCCTGGGCCTCAGGCCTCTGGCTGGGGCGTTAGGACTGGGCAGGGGATCCCCAGCCTGCTCCGATCACAGGCTCTGCCCCTGCCCAGGCCTAAGGCCTCTGGCCAGGGCATTAGGCCTGGGCAGGGGACCTGCAGCCCTGTGCGATCACTGGCTCCGCCCCTGCCCAGGCCTCAGACTTCTGGCCAGGGCGATCACCGACTCTGCCTCCCCAGGTGTCATCTGGTGCTGCCCGCCCTGCCTCCCTGGTCCCCCATCTGTGGCCCAGATCCTGCAGGGTTAATCCTATGGGTTAATTTGCATATTCTTCTGGTTGGCTGCTGGGCATAGCGAAGGTATGGTCAATTAGCATCTTTGTCGTTTATTAGTGTAGATCCTATATAATAAAGAGGTAATATGCAAGTTGACCCTCACGCCCTCACAAGATGGCTGCCTACGACCAGGCTGGCAGGGGGGTTAGTGAGGGACAACCAAATTACTGAACAAGCAGGCTGTGTGGGGAGACAAGGCCAGCAGGAGGGTTAGTGAGGGATGACCAAACGACTGAACAAGCAGGCTGTAGTCAGCTGTGTGGGGTGACCAGGCCAGCAGGGGGGTTAGTGAGGGATGACCAAATGACAGAACAGCAGGCTGCATGGGGTGACCAGGATAGCGAGGGGGCCATGAGGGAAAACCAGGCCGGCAGGGGGCACAGTTGGGGGTGACCAGGCCAGCAAGGGGGGCAATTAGGGGTGATCTGGCCGGCATGCAGAGGCAGTGAGGGGCGACCAGTCAGGCAGGCAAGCAGGTGAACGATTAGGAGCTAGTGGTCCAGGATAGCAAGAGGGATGATATATATCACAAATAGTATGTGTGTGTATATATATATATATATTAACTGGGAAGTAAATATAACAAAGCATGGAGAAATGTTCAAACTCCTATTTAGGGACATGAAAAATCTACAATTTGGGACATATATCATTACTGTTGATTAGAGGCTTCAACTACCCTCAAGTTATTTATATATTTATGAAACTAGGATTGAATCTTTAGTTTTTCATAGAATATGAAAATAATATTTTATAATTTATTTAGAGAATTTAAGCTCAAACATCATTAAATACTAGACTCAAACTAAGAGAACCCTACTTTCCTCCTTGGAAGAACATAGCATAAGCATGCTATTTAACAAAAAACTGGTAAATATTTTAAAAGAAAAATAAGTAGGTAAAACAATAGGAAACAAAATTGTCCAGTAAAGGTATGAGGACAATACCACCACATAGGGAAATACAAGTTAAATCATTATTGACATAATAATTTACACCCATTGAATTATTTAGAAAATGTAAAAACTAACAATACTACACAAAGTCAAGGAGGTAAGGAAACAGATAATTGCATATATAATTGCATACAAACACTGAAGTCTATTCTGGAGAGCAATTTGACATTAGCTAATGTTAGCAAATGTGCGTAAATGATTACTTAACAGTTTCATTCTTTAGTACAGACCAGCACTCTCCAATATAGTAGCTACTAGATACATGTGATTATCTAAATTATTTAAAATCAATAAAATTAAAAATTCAGTTCCTCAATCTCACTAGATGCATTTCAAATGCTAGTGCCTACCTTATATGACAGCACAGATTATAGAATCCTATATAATAAAAGGCTAATATGCAAAGAGACCGAATGGTGGAACAACTGAACAACTGGTCACTATGACGTGCATTGACCACCAGGGGGCATGCGTGGAACATGGCGGGCGTCAGCCACCCATGACGGGACGGTGGAGCAGGTGAGTGGGGACGCCAGACCAAGGCGGAGCACCGGTCACTGTCATTGGGCGAGCTTCTGGTAGTTTCTGAAAATTCTTTGCTCCTGTGTGCCGCGGTCCCACCTGGTGCTCGCAGCTGCTGCCAGCGCCAGCCCTGCTCACACCCACTACTGGCATCGGCCCCAACCACTCCACGCCTTCAGCAGTGCGAGTGGGGCTGGGGCTGTGGTGAGAGGGGCAGGGTGAGGGTGTGGAGGATGGGCCAAGACCCGCCCCTGTGCCCACTACAGCCTCAGGGCCCACAGTTCCTTTCAAGGTGCAATGGGTCCCTAGTTAAAATAAAACTCACATCACTTTTAACCCTGTTTCAAAGATAGCCTGGAATTTGCATCTGCTTTGTAAGACGATCTTAAGAAGGCATGCTGGCAGTGTGCTAAATATCATTATGGGAAATTCTGATAAAAGGCTCAAGGATGACTTTTCCTTTGACTCCGAACAATGGTTTATATTGAATAATAGTTGAATAAAATATAAGCCTCTAATGTTTTACAATGTAACTAGAATTTGTTAGTTCTTTTGCTGATGTATGCTTCATAAACACCTTATAGAAATGTGTTCCCCAAGATTAAATACCACTGTTACTCCCTCTTTTTTTCTAATGAGAAATAAAGAAATAAAACAGCAGGGGCTGCAAAATTCTGTATTTCTTAGTCTAGCTCAGTCTGATGGAATTTTTTTAAAATTTCATTAGAGCAATAATTTTTTTTTGTCACTGCAGTCAAATATCTAATAGCATTTCCATCCAAAAGTGCATATGCCAATGGTTTGTAAATGTAGGTCAACACATGGAGAGAAATGAGCCTACTACATGAGTCTCCTGTTTTCTTCAGATGCTCGCATCTGATTATGAACTATTCAATGCTAAGTGCAATAAATAAGCTGTGATTATGTGTTATGCACGATTCACTATACATCTTCATTTTGAAACATTAAGCAACAAAACAATGTGCTTTCTCAAAGGGCTTGCTATTTTGCATTCCAAGCTGGCAATATGAATGTAAAAGGTGATATGATGAAAATGAAAATGGGAATTGTTACAGGCCTAACAAATGATCGCCTGGAATTATTTCATTGCTGCTTGCATAGGCCGTCTTCAGAACTCTTGAGACCAGGAAAGAGGTGGGTGTCTGCAATCCCAGGAGCAGAGGCGGTCATCAAACACAGCCTGTTTTCTTGTTTTTTCATTTTCATTTTCCTTTCTTCCACTTTGGTTCTCCTGCTCTTTCTATGATTTCCTTCCACTGCCTCCTCCCTCTTCCTCAAACACAAAACTGCTTGTGTGAGTAGGAGGTTTGGGGGGCAATCATGGCAATCATTATGCCTCTATTTTCCATCCTGACTTGAAGTCCTGGGTCATTGTTGATAGTGATTTTACAGCTATATGTTTATCCTAAAAGCGTTTATCATCTTGCTGCAACAAAAAGTCCCCATGTGGAAACAGCACCCAGAAATAAGTTTCATTGGGAGGAACTTCATCCTTGTATTTTACTGCTTCTTCTTGGCCCATCTGTTAGCAAATGGGCAGCATGGATCTCTTTTTTTCTTAGTCTCCTTTTGGAAAATAAGGGTTGAGAAGTTTGGCTTTTACTGTTGACATATATTACAGAAATAATTGTGAAGTGATTTTCACTTTTCTTCCAAACTTGAAGTTCTTCTGCCCATGAAGTCATCAGCTGTAAATCATTTCTTATTTTTCAAATTCACTAATAAGCTGATAAATAAGATTAAAGGACAGTAGCCTATCAGCATAGAAGTTGGAACAAAGCTGCTTTAAAAAAACAAACAAACATATTTTTTTATTGATTTCAGAGAGGAAGGGAGAGGGGAGAGAGAGATAGAAACATCAACGATGAGAGGGAATCATTGATAGGCTGCCTCCTGCATGCCCCCTACTGGGGATCGAGCCCACAACCCAGGCATTTGTCCTTGACTGGAATCGAACCTGGTACCCTTCAGTCCTCAGGCCGATGCTCTATCCATTGAACCAAACCAGCCAGGGCCAAAGCTGCTTTTTGAAGTCTTGTTTCTATATGTTATTAGAAAAGAACTTTGCAGAATGCATTATCTTTCATAGTGTACAGTGCAGGTAGCTCTGTTTTCTGAATTATCTATAATAATAAAAGTGTAATATGCTAATTGGACCCGACGTCCGGCCGAGGGCTGAGGCAGAGGTGGCTGCTGTGGTGGTGGGGGCCAAGGCCTTTGCACAAATTTTGTGCATCGGGCCTCTAGTCTACATATAAAAGCCTAATATGCTAAGTGACCCTTCCATTGACTGCTTGACCAGTCGCTATGACGTGCACTGACCACCAGGGGGCAGATGCTCCAATTGGTAGGTTGGCTTGCTGCTGGGGTCAGGCTGAACACACCCTGCAGCCAACCTCCTGTGGTCCCTCCCCGGCCTCTAAAATATTTCTTCTAATTAATTTCCTTTCAATGTGCATGAATTTATGCACCATGCCTCGAGTGATGTAAAGTTTTGTCACAGATAGAACTGGTGGGAGCATGTAGTAATGAGGTTGTTTCTCAAATTTTAAAATACAATATTTCACTCTCACTTCAGCTCCCAACTGACCCTCATCCTGCCTACTGTTTACTTTATTGCTTTGGGGAAGGAAAGCCAGATTTTTCATCGTTACACATCTTTATTTTGTCATCTAACTATTACCTACTGACCAATATCTTTTGATATTCCAAGCCAAGCTTTTTGAACTCAGAAATCTCCTTGTTTTTTCCCGCTCAAAAATGTATATGATTAAAAAAGAACAGAAAAGATTTTAAGAATGGTATCTTGCTAGGCATTATAAAAAATACATTTAGATTCTTAGGAAACTTTCTTATTACTGCATTAATTATTAGATTATTTATATATCCTTAGCCCTGTGAAAAATATGTGCTTTTTGAAGTAATAAAGATTTTTAATTCAACAGGTGATGATTTGTGAAACAATAGCAAAAATCCATGAAGAAACAGCTTATGAACTCAATGTTATATCCCCTGCCCCATTAACATAGTCATAGTCTAGAGAACTCATGGAATGACCCTTCATGAAGGTCTCTTTGCTACTCATCCTGAAAGAAAGAGAATTCTCCAAGTTAGATAGAGTGATCTCTACAAGTTTGATGGCAAATAATTAGTTAACCTCCCACATAATTCTTCTTCACATTAAACAAATGTTTTTCAAACAAAAATTATTTTTATTACAAATAATCCATTAGGAAAAATAAAAAGTATAGACTCTTTCTATAGTATATATCAAGTAGGCAATGCTTAATTGATTTGTCAAGTAAAATTATAATAGAAATATTTTATATATATTTCTCTTGAGGTCAGGGCATAAAATTTCCAGGTGAAACTTATCATAAAAGGATTGACTCTAAAAAAATAATTTCAACCCTCCAGTTCCCTTTCCCATCGGATTAGAACACCAATCTTGGTGGTCATAGAGGAGGAAAAGTAATAGTGAAGCTGGCCTCACAGTGCTTACAGTCTGTGGGCTAGTTTTAAACAAGGTTAAAAAAAGTAAATAAATAAATAAATAAAATAGTTTCACATTTTTCATATATTAGTATTCTATTGTTACAGATGATTAAAAGCTGTAATTATTGATAGTTTTTATTTTAAAAATAAGAATATATACTTCTAGAACTTAATAACATAAAAACCTAATGACTTAATGTCAGATTTTGTTATTTGACAGAATACTAAAGGTAATGAAACCATGGCACCCTGAAGTGATATTTTTTTTTCAAGACTCTTAACTAACTGATGTTTCCACCTTGTCACAGGTGGCATCCCTTCTATGTTATATCAAATAAAGACATCTTTATTTGTTCAGACAGATCTTTAGTAGAGGACTAGGAGTGTATTTGTAAGAGGTCACAACATGTCAACAGTGAAGAATCTAGTTTCCCTGGTTGCTAATCTAAGGATGATTAAATAGTACAAAACACATTAACAGCATGTCCATACTTTAAATAAGGTATTATCCAAAACCCTTTTTAATAGCCTATCTAATAAAGAGAGTATATGCTAATTGACCCTCACACCATTGCAAAGATGGCGGCGGCCACAGCCAATAAGGAAGGAATATGCTAATTGACTGCCCCACCCTCAAAGATGGCGGTGCCCACAGCCACAAGATGGCCGGCATGGGAGGGCAGTTGTGGGCGATCAGCCCAGTATGGGAGGGCAGTTGGGGGTGACCAGGCCTGCAGGGGAGGGCAATTGGGGGCAATTGAGCTGGCAGGGGAGCAGTTAGACATCAATCAGGCTGGCAGAGGAGTGGTTAGGGGGTGATCAGGCTGGTAGGCAGAAGCAGTTAGGGGCAATCAGGCAGGCAGGCAGATGAGTGGTTGGAAGCCAGCAGTCCTGGATTGTGAGATGGATGTCTGACTGCCTAAACTGGCAGTCAGACATCCCCAGAGGGGTCCCAGATTGGAGAGGGTGCAGACTGGGCTGAGGGACACCCCCCCCCCCCCCCCGTGCACAAATTTCGTGCACCGGGCCTCTAGTCTATAAATAAGATAGGTTATAATATAGCCACAATTAAACCCTAAAATGTCAGTGCCTTAACAAACCCAGGTTTATTTCTTGCTCACCTTACATTTAATGTGGATTGAATAGCTCTCCTAAAGGGTTATCCTACAAATGGTATCTCACAAGCCAAGCCTCTCCCATCTGTAACTATGAAATCTGGAACACAGGGTAACAAAAGTCACAGCCACACAGATAGAGATGGAAGGTGCTGTAGAATGTTTTAGATGGCCAGACTTGGAAGTGCCTTACATTACTTCCTCCCACATACCTTGCTTATGACAAAGTACTGTGGTCACAACAAATTCTATTTGGTAAGCACTCGCTATAACAGTTTATTGTTTCCACTGTAAACAATAATCATAAATTGAGTTATTTAAACAATATAAATTTATTGCCTTACCATTCCAGATATCAGAACTTTGGGTTTCAATTTTCTACATAAAAGTTTAATAGGACCGAGTTTCTTTTATTAGTAGATACTCTAGAGGAGAAGTTATGTCCTTCTCTTTCCCAATTTACAGAGGCTACTCCTCTTTGTACCGCCTTTCTCTTCTATCTCACTCTTCTAGTCTTAAGGACTATGTGATTACATTAAGACCTCCCAAATAACCTAGGCTAATCTCCTTATTTTATGATCAGTTGATAACCCTAACTTTACCTGCTTCTTAATCTCCTTTGCCAAGTAACCTAATGTATTTACAAGTCCTGTACATTAGGATGTGGAATCTCTGGGTGGGTGGGGGTGGGGGGGCTCTATTTTGTCTACCACATACATTATCATTTTACCTTAAACTTATTCTGATTAAATGGTAGAGATTGTTATATTGGATTTTGAAAAAAAACAAGACCCAAAATAATCTCTCTATAATAAATCCACTTGAAATATAAAAATATAGAAAGGTTAAAGGTAAAACAATAGAAAATTATATACTATGCATAACTAGACAACTATGTTAATATTGAGTAAAGCATACTTCAAATTAAACTATTACAAAGGATAAAGGGAAATTTCATAATGATAAAAGTCTAGTTGAAGAAGGAATAAAAATCTCAAATATGTATAAAACTAATATCAGAGCTTCCAAGTACATTAAAAATATGATAGAACTAAAAGGAGAAATTGCCAAATTTAAAGTTCTATTTGAAGAATTCAACACTCCTTTTGCAGTAACTGATAGGAAAGAAAAAGTAAACAAAATCTCAAAGAGTATGGAAGATTAAAATGCCAGTATCAATCAAACTGTTCAAATTGAGAGTTATAGAAAACTCTAGGTAAAAAGCAGAATTCACATTCTTTCCAAGTGTACATGGAGCTTTTACAAAGATGGATCATGTTCTGTGCCATAAGATAAGCCTCAAAACACTGAAATCCTACCAAGACCTACTACAATAGAATTCATCTACAAATCAAAAAACAGAAAGATATCTGGAAAATTTCAAATGTTTGGCATGGTCACTACATAATTCACCAAGAAAAGTATTTGTTGACCCTAAATAAATGAAAATACATGTTTACAAAAAGATGTGTAGTCAAATGTTTTTAGCATTCATAGCAGCTTTATTTATTATAGCAAAAACTGAAAATGAACAATGCCCATCAGCTGACAAATGTATAATGAATACCATGGAAACATTACTCAGCAATAAGAATAAGTTAAGTCTATACTCATGCAGCAACAAGAATGAATTTCACAATCATTATGTTGAACCAATGTAGCCAAATGCAAGAGAGTATATACTGTATGATTTTACCTATATGAAAGTCTAGAAAAGACACATCTAATATATTATTTAATAGAGCAGATTGGATCTTCCTTGGGACTGAGGTTGAGAAAGGGTAATGGGACTGAAGCACAAGATAACTTTTTGTGGTCAGAGATATGTTCTGTATCTTGACTGTGGTGATGGCTACATGGGTATGTAAATTTGTCATAACTTACTTAAAATGAGTGAATTTCATTATATGTAACCTGTACCTCAATAAAATTGATTTAAAAAATATTTGGAAAATAAAGCTAGAGCTTCTCTAAATGACACTAAGGATAAACTAGACATTAAGTTTGGCTTTATAAAAATTTGCATATAGACTTTAGAATATATATTTAGAATATATTAATGCATATAGAGGTATGTATAACATAAATAAATCTAAAGTTGCATCAAATTGGCAACAAAATTAAGAAAAAAATTCAATTTTAAAAATCTCTTAGGATAGAGGCTCCATATATCATAGTAGGCTCACAGAATCAGTATGCAGTCACAGAGCATATTTTAATATTTCTATTACTAAACAATACAACTGGGAAGGTAATTATGCTAGTAAAATCATCCAGTAAATTCCAAAGCAATCTCCAGAGGGAGGGAAGGAAGAAGAGAGGGAAAGAAGGAGGGAGGAAAAGGGCCAGAGAGAGGGAGAGAGGGAAAAAGAGACAGAGATTATGGGGATATGGGTAAGAGCTGGTTGGAAACTATCAAGTTTGGCTGTTATTTTATTTTCCATCAAGTAGATGTTATTCTATTTTCCCAATTTTCTGGTACAGAATATTGTTTTCAAATGCTCAGTTTACTTTTCAACTTCTCCCATAAGACCAAGAAGATACTATTTCCCTTGAAAATTTCTCTCAACTGGCACTTTAAAATTTGTTTGTAAATGCATGGGGTTTTGTTTTGTTTTTGACCTGCTACTTAGTCTACAGACATCTGCTTAATGGACTGGGAGTTCCAGCAAATTCTAGCTTAACCCACCCATAGCAAATTGAAAGCCATTCTTGTCCCCCTGAAATGATTGCTTACATTCACGAGGGCCCTTATGATGATGTGTGCTCAGAGAAGAAAATAATTGCTTCTTTTAGAGGGAGACTTGATTGTATGTGAAAACATCAGGCACATTGTAGGGGATCTTTAGACTCTATGGAGCCACTGGAGAAAGAAAGTCTATTGGGGCCAATGACTTAAAATTACTCAGCCGTCAGGTAGCAGCTGAGCCCCCATCCTTTCACCTTTGTTGCATGTATTCATTCAGGTCTATTTTTAAGTTGCTTTAAGCTTTTTATTCTCTGGAAAAGTTATAATTTCCTTGTTATTTCAATGAGGCTGCAGTACCTCTTAGAGTCAAGTAGCAGATTTATGTCATGATTTCCTTTACTTGGGAACCTGTGAAGTCATTTACCCTCTCATTAGTCTTTCACAGGGAGACTGGTGACACTCTACGTGAAAAGAATGCACTTCCAGTAATTAAGGTGTAAGGATTTCAAAGTTATTTATAACTTAACACACACACACACACACACACACACACACACACTCACACACATACACACATATTATATCACCAGCACCAGCACAAAAGAAATACCAAAAGCCTTGGGTTTGAAAGCCTAAATGGATTTGCTTATTCAATATTTGTGGTTTGTGTTTATGAAGATATTTTAAGCGGGTTTTTTCTTGTTGTCAATGTTTTATGAGTTTCTTAGGAGTAAATAACACATTTTTAAGTGCTTTCCAAACATTCACAAATTCTTGCTGATTTATGAAGTAAACAAACTGAGAAAGAGATATTATTTTTTTTTCTGTTGAACTTACTTTATATCTAATTTTGTAAAGATCTCTGAAAACAACAACTCAACAAAAAAGATACCCTCTTTCATGGCCAAATGTAACAATGCCTACATTTTTAGTGTTCTCAGTATCTCTACAATGTTTTATACAAGGTGGATAGGGCCACAAGATGGGCTGCATGCACATATGTGCATGTGTACACACACACACACACACACACACACACACACACCCTTCTGACTGATGCTTAAGATCCCTTACTTTTATAATATGCTTATTGTAATATCTTTATCCTATTCCTTATAATATCCATAACCCATAATTCCCTAATTAAAAATAAGAGCTCAAATATCAATATATCAGAAGTGGTAATATATAAACACTAGCAGTCCTTTCAAGAGATCAACCAAAGGACTTATATGCATGCATATAAACATAACCAATGGACACAGATACTGGGGGAGGGGGGTGAGGGCATGTGCCGAGGGGTGGGGGAAGCCAAGAGGAGATCAATGGGGGGAAAAGGAGACATATGTACTACTATTTGTAATACTTTAAGCAATAGAACAAAAAAGAGAGAACAGAATTTGAGTGGAGAAGACCTAAAATTTCTGAGAATAGTTGGGAGGAGAAATAGCACTAAAATAGAGTTCAGAGGAACCTGAAAACTAACTTTAATTATTGATGAGTTTACTTGCCTAGGTATGAATAAAAGTCATAGAGGCTACTGACTGTCTCTTGAAGGTATTAGATAAAGTGCTTGAGTATCACGTTGCATAAAATATTCTGGAGTGCAGCCATCTTCATCTTCTCTCTTCCTCTTCTTTCTGATATTTTTTTCTCTTTTTAATTTTATTCCAAGCAGAAAAATCATTTCACATAGCTTCATAAAGTTAGAAGTAGAGTAACAGATCTCTCTCTATCCATTTCTCAAAGCAAGTTATAATGGTTATTTTTAAAGAAATATATGCTTATAAGATGGTTAAAATAATAATAATAATTATTATTACTATATATCTACAATTTTACAGTGTTTACACTGATGAATAAAATTAAATATTTCAAAAACCCTGCCAGTATTAGTATATATATTTTAGGGTAAAAAATATGAAGAACTTTGGGTTTATGAAGAAATGAGAAAATGTTTCACTTGAGAGACTATTCTTATCTGGTTGTAACAGGTGGTGTGTGTAACTCACTATAGGGATGAATAATGACTCCTTTTTCCATCTGTCTATATTAAAATAACTAACTTAACTGAGATTAATATTATCAATTTTGTTTGACCAGCTTTATACTTTAAAAGAGAAAAAGATTGTACTTTTGATAAAATATATTATTACTATGGTTCTAATTATCATCGGTTATAAAAAGCTTTACATGAAGAAAAGAAAAAAGGAGACAAGGATACTTTTTTAAGTAGTAGCTATAATTATCTTATTTAAGAATATTGCCCTTTTTTCATTTTTTATGTCTGAGGATCCTTGAAATGGTGCTGGCTCTGGGGTCACTTTTGAGTTCTGCTTAAGAAACTTGAATAGACTGAACTTTTGGGAGAAAAGGCAAAAAAGTCAAAGAAATTAAAGACCTGGTTAATACATGTCAGCAGGAACCAGAGAACCAAATGTGGGATTGGTTATGGACCAGGAATGGAAAGCTGGATACAACGTCATTACACAACGGAGGCAAAGTGGAGTATGTCTGTGTCCTAGGAGATTCACTGGTCCATCTTTTGATGCTTCTATGCCCATTGATAATTGTCAATGGAAATTTTAAGCAGCCACAACTCAACAAAGGTAAAACCTCACACCTGTTATGAATGAATGCTGTGTTACCACCTAGAACAAGAAGTGCAGGGAGAGGATAAGGAATAACTTGAAAGTTAGGCAAAGAAGGATGATAAGAAACATCAATTCTGTAGTACCAACTGCAATAGTTGGAGTGTGGCTTTGTTTTCTAAACCTCTTTAAGTCTGTTTAGGAGATTGAACTATCACATAAAGGATTAGATTTACACCTCCCTTCCCAGGTTAGGATTGAATACAGTGTTCTCCTCTGAGACCTGAAGATCTTTAAAGGCAACTAGAAAATATGAGTTTCTGCCATCTGTATCTACTTACTTCCCTGACCTCCAGGCCTTGGCAGTTTACTCTGCTTCCTAACCAGAATGGTCTTAGTGTTGAGATGACATAATCTCAATCATAAAGACTAAGTCATTGCCATTGCCAGCATTGCCACCAAGTCTTGTCCTCCTCCCACAATTCCCACATACACAAAATCTTGGAGGAACCCACTGAACCCGTGTGAGCTGGACTGGACCTCTGAAAGCCCTCATTTCCTCCACAGTTGCCCTGAGAGCCCAGGTGACACAACCTAGAAGTACAGCAGAAGTAATTTATGAGGTAGGTGTGGACCAATAGGAAACAAGTCACGAAAATGAATCAGTAGGTAATTTACTAGCCTTTCCTCCAGACTTCAACTCCCAGACTGATCCAAGCACATTCCTTACATCTCATTAAACAACTCACATCATAGAGCTATCAACTATGCTGCTCTTGAAGCCTTGGCTTATATGATAACAAACCAACTGTATTTGCTCTCTTTCCATTACTATCTAGCTTCCCTTTATTATTAACTTTTAGTTCTAGGGATTGCCTCTTACCTCCCCTCATTAAAATATCAGGGCATAAGTTTTGACCTCAGGTTCTGTTTTCTAGGGAACTCAGGCCAATACATTCTTCTTTCAGCCTTGTGAGACTCTCAATAAAAATAGGTGATACAGCTAGAACAATGTGAATGTACTCATCTTACAATTTTATTTCTCAAAAGTCAGTAGTTCTTCATTTTTTATAAATTAGTACATTTGAAGTTTTATATTATTAATGTATTTTCATTGTTTTCCATTTAGTTGTATATCCTGATTTAGCTATCTCTAGATAGATAGGTATATAGAACTATCATATCTAAATATACTTAGCTATATACATATATATCTAGGCATTTCTCTTAATTTCTTCTCTCTTTATGATTTTTTTGTATTAGAGTATAAGTGAGCTATTAATTCATGTTAATGTAATTTTAAAATGGTTATTTTTCAGGTAAAGATGAACTGGATGATTATTAATAATATTTTGAAAACTATAGAAATTCCCAAAGGTAAAGCATTATTGTTTCCTGTATATAAATAAAGGAGATGAAAGTATAATAAAAGACTCATCAGATTTTATAGCTGGAAAGGACTTTAGACCCCATTTTGATCTAGATTATTTTGTTTTTATGTGAAAGGATAATGATGACCAGAAATCTGATGAAGAGTCAGGACTAGAGCCCAGTGTTGCTATTTTGTTTCTCCCACTTATTGCCTTGGTCAAGCTTACAGACTTACGTTTTTGTTGCTATTTTTCATTTCAAAAATAAGATGGAAAAGAACAAGAAGCTTATTTCACAGAAGTCTGAGACTCAGAAATTGCTCTGATCTGTTCTTGGTTGAAAAGCCACCATTAGGGTAAAATAAAAATGAACAGTTTTTCTTTTGTTGCAGCATTAATTCAGAATATTTGAATAAAAGGCAAATTCAGAGGGCAAGTTAATGGAGAATTATTGGTAACATGTTGAGGAGTAAACAGTGGTTCTGGCTAACGTAAAAAACAGTCCTCCTCTTGCCAGGCCGGTTTGGCTCAGTGGATGGAGCGTCGGCCTGCGGACTGAGGGGTCCCAGGTTCGATTCCGGTCGGGGGCATGTGCCTTGGTTGCGGGCGCATCCCCAGTGGGGTGTGTGCAGGAGGCGGCTGGTTGATGTTTCTCTCTCATCGATGTTTCTGGCTGTCTGTCCCTCTCCCTTCCTCTCTGTACAAAATCAATAAAATATATTTTAAAAAAAAACAAAAAACAGTCCTCACACCTACTATGTACTAATGATTACATATTTGAGGATTGAGGAAAAAAAGTTTTCAGCCATTAGGTATATCAATATGCATCTACTCAAGACAATCACATCGCCCAATGCTAAAGAGCTTTTAGATTTTTCAAATGGGTAGACTATCTAGGCAGGGTTTTTAAAGCTTCTTCAAGATACCCTCCCCCCCCCCTCCTTGTTTTGTTTCTGGAAGCAGATGTCCAATCAAGGTGAAAAGCTTTGAAAAATGTTTCACAATAGTTTCATGAGCATTGCTACGTAATTCCCTTGAGTTTAGTGGTTGTAAATTTTGGATATTTCACTCAACGTTTTAAAGCTTCTTATTCAAACTATGCCATCTCTGTCTGTCATGGTCAAGTTCATATTTCCCCTGGCCATGAAGCCGAGGAAGCTTCTAACAGTTTATCCTAATTTAAAATCTATGCAACATACACTGTGACTTGCACATATTGAGATCTTTTAAAATGCGGAGGGCAGGGTGACACACCCTGAGAAAAGTGGGCAGAGGAATAATTTCAATAATTGGCTTTCCACCTATTCAAACTGTGCTCTTCACACAAGCAGTGTGATTCAAACGGCAATTTGTTAACTATCCCTTTTGCCAAGTGGACAAGTTCAGATGATTACCTGAATACATTTAGAAAATACCTTTAAAATGATCACTTTGTGCTGACTGAATCAACAAAGCCAAATAACGCTGCCCTGGCTGTTCTTTCTTCATCTGAGCCTGTTGTCAATTTCTTCCTCAGCAAGAGAACTCTACTACTAGGGCACCAACGCTCAAAATGATAGTTATTTCTCCACTTTGGGGCAATAACCCATTAGGACAAAGTACTTTGACTACTCTCAGGCCATTTATAGCTCTACAAAGAAATATCTATTGATAAAAAAGTGAAATTGTTTTCATTAAATGTCTAAATGTCAGCAAGTTTTCAAATGCCAGAATTATAGCTCTACTTTCACATAGCAGGGCATTAGGCAGTTGCTGTTGCTGCATTAGTCTTCTTTTTTTTTCTTTTTCCTTTTAATATATTTTTATTGATTTCAGAGAGAAATGGAGAGGGAGAAGGAGAGAGAAACATCAATGATGAAAGAGAATCCTTGATCAGTTGCCTTCTGTAGGCCCCACCCGGGGGATCAAGCCTGCAACACTGGCATGTGCCCTGACCGGGAATTGAACCGTGACCTCCTGGTTCATAAGTTGATGTTCAACCACTGAGATATACTGGCCGGGCTGCTTTCTCAGTCTTGACAAAACTAATTTCATTTCTTGCCCAGCCAGTGTTGCTCAGTGGTTGAGCATCAACCTATGAACCAGGAGGTCATGGTTTGATTCCTGGGTTGCAGGCTCGATCTCTAGCGTGGGACTTGCGAGAGGCAGCCGAACGATGATTCTCTCTCTTCATTGATGTTTCCATCTCTCTCTCCCTCTCTGAAATCAATAAAAAATATTTTTAAATAAAATAAATCCAGCCTTCTCAAATCTACTTAGACTCTTTAAAAAACTAATTTCATTATTTCATTTATTAAATGGCTGTGGGCAGTGGCATTAAGCTGACCAACTGCACTATTTGTTGATCATTCCATCTTCACAGGAGCTGCCATCCCTGCTGCTCATTCCAATAAACTAATGTGGAGGAGGGCTCCACTTTTTAAATTCATACTTACAGGTTAGCTCAAAATGAAATACAACGTATGCTTTTCTCTAGAATGTCAGTCAACGTGGATGGAAACATATTTAACTAACTACATAATCCCGGAAGCTAAATATTACTTCTCAGCATTTGATCAAGCAGAAAAAGGGAGCTGGATCAACTACCTGTGTTCTCTTACCAAATTTAAACCCAAGAACACTTGCCAATTGAGCAGTGGTCCTTAGAATCTAGGCACAAATTGATAGTGAGGCCGATGGATAAAAAACAGGAGCCACAGTACTGAGAGCTTGAAATGATAAAAATCCTACTATGCTGTGACAAAGCTGATGAAAAATTTGCAGGTCTGAAACCTTTCAGACACTGCATATTTTAGCAGCACCGTCTTCTACATTCTCCAGAGAAAAACTCTTCTCTGAACTTGATGTTTTTGAAATAATGACTTTAACTGAGACCAATTAAACCCGTGGTAGGCTCTTTAATGCCGAGAACATCTCCTGAAATGTCTGGGTACTGTTAGGGAATTAGGGCCCCAGAGAGCTTATATCTGCTTATGGAAAAGAAAATACATAATACTTATTTTTAAAGTTAAATGGAAGTAATTTGAAATAATATATCATGCAGAAATACTAGAAATCTCTTCTTTCTACTGAAGACCACATCCTTCCTTAGGCCTTATAGTTTGATAGTATTGATGCTTTATGTTTTACTTAGAAACAGAAAGAGCTAATATATGATAACATATTAATCTTGAACACCTCCCTTATTTTTTTTTAATGCTCACCCAAGGATATGTTTTTATTTGATGCTTAGAGAGAGGAAAAGGGGGAGAGAGAGAAAGAGAGAGAGGGAGAGAGAGAGAGAGAGAGAGAGAGAGAGATATCCATCGGTTGTATGTCTCCTGTATGTGTACTGACAAGGGATGGAATATGAAACCTAGGTATGTGTCCTGACTGGAAATTGAACCATCAACCCTTTGTGTATGGGATGATGCACAGAACATCTGAGCCATCTGAGACCAGGGCTCCCTTATTCTTTATTCTGAAAAGTAGGTGGAAGACTACATTATCATCTAACAAAATATATTAAAGTTTTTAAAAAAGATATCTAAATTTGATTGTATATAAGATTATGAAAAGAGAAGTTCATATTGAATTTTAAAAAGAATATCAAAAACAAAATAATACTAGTGATATTACTTCAAGTACATACTGTGTGTAAGACATGAGTTCTTTCATATCTGCTATGAGATAGGAATTATTATATCTCCTTTGCAGATAAAGAGTATTTACCCAAACCCACCTATCAGTTAAGTAGAAGAGGCAGAATTTTTTTAGAGACATCTTTGTTTTTTTAAAATATGTTTTTTATTGATTTTAGAGGGAGGGAGGAATGGAAACAGTAATGATGGAGAGAATCATTGATTAGCTGCCTCCTGCACACCCTGTACTAGCCTACAACCTGGGCATGTGCCCTGATTGGGAATCGAAGTGTGATATCCTGGTTCATGAGTTGATGCTCAACCACTGAGCAACACTGGCAAGAGGCAGAATTTGAACTCACACATGTAATAATGCCAATATATTGTAAACCTGGCATTGCACCATAAACTCACTATTTGCACTTTATTAATTTAATGCAGCACACATTTCCCGTGCAAGTTGGAAATTCATATATGCATAACCCCAAGCCCACTACCCCTAATAACTCCCTAGTACTATGTTGTGTTTAGAGAGAGAGCTTGGATTATTTGCAACCCAAGTCCTTCTGGTTCATTAACAAAGTCCATGTCTTTCCCCAGGTCTTCCTTGTGTTAGTAAAATTTTCCATTTGTTGTGAAAAGTCTACTGATCATACTATTTTACCCATTGTCCCTTTTATTTATAGTCCCTCATATTTTCCCTATAGTGCTATAATTATTTACATATTTGCTATTGTTTTATTGTGTAAATTTTGTTTTCCTGATTATGACCTCTGCTCTACATTTATTTTTGTGGCTCCCTTAGGATTCCTAATGGTTGTATCTTTATATTGAGTTCCAGTTGGGTCCAGGTCTGGTTGGCCAATCTACTGGATTCAAATATGTATTTCCTAGTTTGTTCTGCAGTGCCGTGTGTCCTTGATGCTAACCTCTGAGCTTTTCCCCCACTGGCATTTTCTAAACATTTACAATGCCCACTATACCAATTATATTAAAAGCCAGTATCTTGAGTTTATTCCCATATTGCATTCAGGTAAGAGAAGTGTGCTGATTTGGTTCTATCAGCTTTAATATCTCCAGGTGCTTTGGAGAGATAGGGAGCACCAGGTGATGGGAAGTTCAACACACACTCAAAACCTATGGATTTTATCAGCAGGCATGAAGCTCTCAAGGTGTATTATGATATGGAAACTCGCAGAAAGTTTTCTTAATAATCAGCTCTTTTGTTTTTACTGTTATTAGGATAAAATATGATCTAAGTGTCTTTTAATCTTTGTACTTCTCTTGCAGCTCTTGTGCTGTGAAACAAACTAGATAACATTTCAAAACAAATGATTTTTAAAAAGAAATTAATATGTATAATTGTGAAATTTATGGAAAGCATCTTAGTTTGTTCCTTAGAGATGCTGCCTAATTTAGCTTAATATTTATAACAACTTTGTATGATATGTTTAATGCCCCTCATTTTACAGATAAGGAAATTGAAGTGCTATTCACATGGGTAATAAATGGCAGAGCAAAATTTAAGTCCAAGATGGAATAACTTGAAAGTCCATGATTTTCACTAAAACACATTGTTTCAAATAGGTGAGTGAACCTTTGCAAATATCCAATGAATTTATATTTTGATTCACTCTTCTGAGTGTGCATTGCTTGTTTGTGTAGCTCTTCTCAAACTTTTTCTGCTAATTGCAGAAGATATTAACATGAGACCTGTAACAAAAGAAGTTTAGAAACTTACACTCAATTGTCCACAAACATAAACTATCTTTAGGGTCACCTGTTATAACTTCAACATTTATGCAAAATTTGCATTCTACTATGTAAGGTATCTCTTTATTTTAATGTAAAGAAAACTATTTTTAAATCCTATTAACTCATAAAAAACACAAAAAATAGCCTGTCACATTGATTAATGGACACTATATTAGATTTATTATAAGGTTTTTGTAAAATGGGCTGAATGAAGATTCAAATAACATTCTTCCATGTTGTTTCCATACATACATACACATTTCAGTCCTTTACATGGTCTACAAAGACTTACACCTGCTTGCCCCTGGCTATCCCTCACCTCATTTCTTCTACATTTCTTGAGGCGGTTCAGCCACACTGCTTTCTTTCTGTTCTTCAAATATTCTACGCAAGCTTTCACCACAGCACCGTTGCTTTTATGGTCTCTCTGCCTGATCTTCACACGGTTGACTTCCTTTCTTCAGTTACATTTTACTTAGCTTTAAATGCCATCTTCTCTGGGAGATCTAACCTTACTACCATGCCTTCTAAAACAGTATCCCCTCTATTCTTAAAAAACAAAAACAAACAAACAAACTAACAAAAAACCTGCATCTTTCTATATTTGATGCTGATCAGTGTATTAGCTTATCTGTGCCCCCTCTTAGAATGCCAACCCCGTGAGGCCTGGGGCCTTTTTTCATTCTTCAGTTATCTGAATCATAGTTGTTAATTGCAAAAGAACTGAACCCATCCTATATAATAAACCTAATATGTTTATTAGACCGAACAGCAGGATGACTGTCCAGATGACCTTCCGGATGACTGTCTGGACGAAGCTGGTGCTGCGAGGGCCTAGTCCCTTGCACAAATTTCGTGCATCGGGCCCCTAGTAGTCATCATAAAAATAATAAATATTAAAAGCTAGTAGGTTGCTCATGGGCTCTCCAGAGGTCAGGATTATCAGGCTTGGAGGCAAAGCCACCAAGAGCACTGCCGAAGCCTCACTGTGGGAATGTTCCAAAAACCTCACTGCTCACCACTGCACCCAAAAACCTCACTGCTCACCACTGCACCCAGTCAGGTTCCACAGTTCCCATGCTGGTCACATGCTATCCCTGGAAGCCCAACTCCTCAGCTATGGGCTCTGACTCAAAGGTAAACCATCTGGAAAAGTATCCCCTTTGGTAATTGCTTCCTGTGGTTTTTTTAAGGACCATGGTTTTGAGTAAGTGTATCTGATTAGCACACTTTACCTTTCACATTTGGGCCTTAGATCAAGGGTGGTGGCAAGAAAAGTGCATTTTCAAGTGTTTTTTAACATAGGAAATCCCCTAGGTATAAGAAAGGTGTTCAAATATGCTGCTGGGCAAAAAACCAAAAACGAAACAAAAGCAAGGCAAATGTCCATGTCATCACTGCATGCCTAGCACCTAGAACAGTGTTGGACACACTGGAACCATTCTACAATAGTCACTAAATGAATAAATGAACATGTACTGTTCTTGTTCCAGGTCATATTTTTCTGCTCTGATGTTGCAATATTTTGAAAGCTGGATTTACACAAATTTGTGGTTGTAAATAGTAACTTTTTTTTTTCAGTGTTCTGAAGATGCTGAGTACTGCTAAAAATTTAGAAAAGTGGTGTATTCAGGGTTTCTGTTGGTGAACATAATTTCAGGGGTCATCTTTTGATGAGTTCAAATGAACTGCATCATATGATGCCTGCAGCGGTCCTGCATTGGCCAGGCAGGCTCTTTTATAACCTCAGGGGAAACCTGGGTCAGAGGTCTTTTTAGCACAGGAAAATGGCTAGTGATTCCTGTAACTTATTTTACACTGATACTCCAAGTAGGTGAACAATTTCTCTTTTAAATTTTATTGAGTTGATATTCAAAATGTTTAGATATTAGAATGTTTATGAGTGCATAAACCATAATATTACATAGCATTCTCAGCTGTTTAGGGCAGTGCCCTATAATCAAACCCATGACTATTTCTGCAATGAAACATAAAATAACATTCAGGCTAAGTAAGATAAAGACTATATATGGCCTCACATTAGTTCACATTAGATTTTGTGCCCAAATAAGTTATATAACTGTTTTGGTTTTCAGAAGATCTTGGATTCTGGAATTGAGGGTAATAAATTACAGATCTATAAATTCAAGTATCAATGAATGAAGACGCTTTCATGTTTGTTGTTGTTATGATCAACATTCTTCATTCAACTGTTCAGTTTATTATTAGTGCACTGATCTTGACATGGAAATTAAACACATTCACTATTTTTGCCTTTTGATTAAGAATATTCACCCTACAGGTCCTTTGGTTGATCTCTCCCTCTTACCCCCACCAATGGAGACAGACACCAGGGGGCTGAGGGCATGAGTGGGGGTGGGGTGGGGGAGCAATGGGGGGATAAGGACATATATGTAATACCTTAATCAATAAAGAAAAAAAAGAATAAAAAATATATTTGTCAACACTTAGAATGTGCAACACCGAGAATGAACCCTAATGTAAACTATGGACTTTGGGTGATGATGGTGTGTCAACGTAGTTCATCAACTATAACAAATGCACCCTCTGGTGCAGCATGTCGACAGTGGGGAGACTGCATGTGTGGGATGGGGGTGTATGGGAACTCTCTGTAGTTTCAGCTCAATTTTGCTGTGAACCTAAAACTGCTCTAAGAAATAAAGTATATAATATATATATATATATATTCATCCTAGAAAAAAGTCAATAAATTTATATTTATTTCCCTATACTTGTTTTTCTCCCCATAAATATAAAACTCATATCTTACTAAAGTTTCTAACTACATTCCACAAACTTCAAATTGACTGGTTCAGCTTTATTTCATCAGCCCCTATGTCTCATTGATATCATTAACACTTGCTTTTTTCAGATCTACTCAGAATCTCACATTGCTTTACTCTATTATTTGAAGATTATATTTGAATTCATTGTTCTTTAATATTTACTAAATTTCCCAGCTGACACTTAGTTTTAAAAAAATTGTTTAAAAATAGCATTGCCCAAATAAAATAAGGTTTAAAGTGCAGGAATAAGCAATAAACCATTCTTATACTTATTGTCCATACCGCCAGAATCAACTCAAATAACACTGTCAATGTTCTGAAAATCTCTTTACTAGGATATTATTTGACAAGAATTGCATACCACATCATAATTATTAATGCTAATTTTCTAACCTGTACATGTGGTTAAACATTATTAACTGACAATGATTAGAAATATCCCTGGATCCTCAGTACCCAAGGTATCTTTTTATTTACAGCAAATTTTGTCAAAATGTATTGAACAATGTTTCCTGCTATTATCTATTCTCTACAAAGTATACTAGTAGTACTGTTTAAATAGGAAAACCAATTGAATTACAACAATAAGATTAACATCTAATTTTTTTAAACTATCAATAGAGCATCAGATTTTACAATCTTTTCTACAATTATATATAATTTCTAGCTGTCATACTAAGCTAATTTGGATGAGGCTTTCAAGACAATATTGACCGTGTGGTCAACTATTCTATGACAAAGGAGGTAAGATTATATAATGGGATAAAGATAGTCTCTTCAATAAATGGTGCTGGGAAAACTGAACAGATACATACACAGAAAAGCATATTCTATTTAAAACTTCTGCTCAATCTTGTCTAATTTTTCTTTCTTTTTCTTCTCATGACTCTTTATATTTTTGTTTTGTGTTTTAGCTGAAAGGATATGGACCCTATTATCCAAAGAATCTCCTCATATTGCTATATTTTGAATGATAAAAACTTTGTCTTAAATGGATTATTTTAATAAATTTTCTAAGTAGTTGTAAATTTTGAAATAATTACACTCATGCAAGGTATTTTTTCTTTAACATTTAGTTTTGCTTCCTATTTCTTCTCCATAATAAAAAATAAAAGGCAATCATTCACTGAGCCTGTACAATGAGCCAGATGAGTTCATATAATCCTGTCAACAACTCATTGCAATTGGGTGTTGTCTCCCTTCTAAATATAAGGAAACCATGAGCTGGAAATGCATTGGGAAAGAAATCTCAGCAGTGTAGAGGTTGAGAGTGAGGTAGCTAGAGTGCCTCAGTAAGGCCTTTCCAAGTAGGTGGCATTTGAGTAAAGACATGAAGGGAGTTTTGGGGGAAGACGGAGCAAATAGATAAAGCAAAGGTATTGAATTTGTGATGGGCCTGTTCTCTCTAAGAGCAATCTGATCTGAGTAGCTGGAGCAAACTGAAGGGGGAGAAGTAGATTAGATGTCAGTGGGGTAGATTAAGTAGGACTTATAAAACATCAAAAAGACTTTGGCTGAACCCAGTGAAAGAGAGTATGAATGCCCTAACTGGTTTGGTTCAGTGGATAGAGCATCGGCCTGCAGACTCAAGGGTCCCAGGTTTGATTCCGGTCAAGGGCATGTACCTTGGTTGCGGGCACATCCCCAGTGGGGGGTGTGCAGGAGGCAGCGGATCGATGTTTCTAACTCTCTATCCCTCTCCCTTCTGCTCTGTAAAAAATCAATAAAATAGATTTTTTTAAAGAGAGAGAGAGTATGAATGAACAGGGGAGTTGTGTAATCTGACACGTTTTACAATCACACATTGGCTGGCTGCTCTTTTGAGCAGTACTCTTCAAGAGAGTCATGGTAGAAGGAGTGAAATTAGTTGGGAGATGCCAGGCATGAATGATGTAGGCAAGGCAGTGAGAAGTGACCCAGTTCTGAAGGTTTGGATCTGATATGAAAGGGAAAGAGGAGTTAAGAGGAATTCCAAGGTCTTTAGCTTGTACAATTGGAAGATAATACAATAAAAATTGGCTACGTAATACCAATTACACATTTTCCGTTAGCATTTTCTACTAGACTTGTGAGAGCCCATTTTCCTAGTTTATGCAGTAATATAGAGGTAAGTAGATTATTTTAATATTCACTTTAATGACACTGGCAATTAGATTTTAAAGTTTCTCTACATATATGAAAATATGTGGAATTGTAGATACCCACTGCTAAATTTGCTGATAAACCTTTTCTAAACTTGAAGCTATCAAGCAGAATTGAGGAGAAAGAGAAATGTCTTGTTAGGCTTTGCTTTGAGATTTCCCTTTAGAAGTAATTTCTCTTATTGAAAAAGGAGGACCAATCTTGGAACTGCTAGTTTCAACTGCTACAGACAACAATGATTTACTTCACTTGTTTCAAAAAGGTCAAGAGACCGCAGACATAACTCAGCATAGCAACCAAGAAAATTAGGAGAAAAATCGCATGTTCTCTCAAAAATTCCACATCCCATTCCCAGTTGTGCTATCCTGCTTATGCAAAATGGTAAAATCAATCAATTTTGTCTCAATGAACATACTTGAGGGAAGAAAGGGATTAGAATCACGAAAAAAATGAAATAATGTGGTTGAATTTTTAGGAGCTAAGTATTTTACTTTTTCTATGTGAGCACTTATATTCTGATCCATGTACTAGCAAACTGCATGGTAGTATGGTGCCATAATATATTTTTTTAAATAAATCCTTTGGAACAAATGTAAAATCAGTATTTAGGTGTGGGATAATACTGTGAATATAGCAGGTTGGTATCTTGCCATCCACATTTTACTAAGTCATCACTGCTGATTACTGTTGTTATGTGGCTCGTTTAAAAATTTTTAGCTTTTCAGGGCTTCTATACTCATTTTTCACAAATCACGTTCTTAAGTCCTGCCCCATATTTTCGACCACAGATTAAGACTTTTTATTTTCATTGTATTTGTTATATTGTGCATGTGAGTGTGCGTGTGTGTATGTGTGTATATGTGTATGAGAGCGACAGAGAGACAGAGTCTGTCATTTATTATATATGTTTCATGTGTAACCACCCAGGCAAAGTTTTTCTCTATTTACAAAACTACTTCTTACTGACTAAAAGTCTCTCTTTCTTGTGTATTTCTGTTAGTCCTCACCAGAGGATATTTTTCCATTGATTTTTAGAGAGAGTAGAAGAGAGAGACACATATCGATTGGTTGCCTCCTGCATGCACCTCAACCAGGGTCGGGGAACCTGCATCCGAGGTATGTGTCTTTGACCAGAATCAAACTCAGGACCTTTAGTTCATGGGTCAACACGCTATCCATTGAGCCAAACCAGATGAAAAGTGATATTAGATATTTTATCACTGTTTCATGAGTAAAATAATATAAATTCCATTTCTCCATGGTCCAGACAAAGGACAAATGAAACTGTGATGATACAAGTCCGCAAGTGAATCATCTGAGGTGTGGGGTGGGAATGGGGTTTGAAATGGAAAGGAGAATGAGAATCCTCTCTGAAATAATGGACGTGTTCTACATCTTGTTTGGGGTGGTAGCCACATGGCTATATAAGATTGTAAAAGTAATTGAAAAGAACAGCTAATACTTGCTCACTTTAATCTTGGTAAATTATACTCCTATAAAAAGAAAATTTTAATTTTCCCCTGTTTATCCTTCTGCCTTATCAACTCCTGTCTATTTAGCTAACACAATCACTTCTTCAGGTGTCCCTGTTGTCTTAAACACATTTCTGATCTAGGCTGCTTCCAGACATATACTTAATATAGGGAAAATATAAGAAATGATAAATAGATAATTTAAATATAACTGTCAGTGAATAAATATTTGGAAGAAAAAGACAAAATTTAATATTGACACTTCAAAATACATTTTATAATACCACATGAGTACCACTGCATAAGGAAGTAAAATCAGTAGAAGGAAAATATCTTCATAAAAATTGTACAGAAAAGTTTGAAGAATCATTTTGGTATCCACAAAAAGCTAAATAAACAATCTTTGTAAGTACCAAATTTCTTTGATTATGGATTGGAGAGGACGTTTTTGAAATGTTCCTTCTAAGTGCCTTCTATCTATCTATGCCTATATCTATGTCATATATAAGTAAGGCTAGAGATTCAGACTTTAGAAAAATTATTAGAAATTAAACATCTAACGTATAAACATAGGAAAGAGTGGCTGACATGGACTGCAAGCCAAGGCAATTAGAGAAGAGGTCAAGGTACTCAGAAGCCAAGTTATTAGAAATATCTCCTAAACAAATTTGGAAGATTTGTACAAGGGAATGCAAGTACCTATATATATATAAAGCTAATATGCAAAGTGTCCCCTTGGGAGTTCAACCAGGAGACTGGGAGTTCGATCGTTCGCTATGATGTGTGCTGACCACCAGGGGCCAGTGCAGAACACAGCGGGTGACCAGAGGCAGCTGTGGAGCACTGAGGGAGCAAGGGAAGGAGGTGGTGGGGAACTGCACAGCGCACGGGCGGGTGGTGAGAGAAGGAGGAGGCAGGGGAGTGAGGAGGCAGGAACCTGATTGCTGGCCAGGCCTACGGACCCTACCCATGCAATAATTTTGTGCACTGAGCCTCTAGTCTTTTATAAGAGGGGCTTCAGATTCTGAAAAAGAAAGCATTCTTTGAATCTCGTGCCATTTAAAAATTTGCTGGACGGATAAATAAGAATTTTTATTGACATGTATGTCTTCTGGCAACAGCTAAACTTGATGGATCCCATTATAGTGAGACAAGAACTAAAATCACCAATAAATGAATCATCAAAGATTTATAGAAGACTGCAACAAGGTGGGTAATTAGCATGAGAGTTAAAGGGTGGTAGAGAAATAATGGAGATGAAAGGCAATGAGGGGGAAGGTAGACATCTGTCTGCAGGCTCAGTGAGACAAGGATGTGAAAACAAAACATTTATGCGAAAGAGCTCTCACAAGGTGTTATTCTCAGAAGGAAACCAGGTTGAACGTGAGTGGCCGGATTATTATGACCACCTAATGTTTGTAGGCAAATTAGCCGTACACTGCATCATATGGGATATGGAAGCCTAAGGCCTGTTTGAACACCTTCGCTGTCTGCAGTTACCAAGATACAATGTTTCCAATTCGCACAGGAACACAAGGATTGGACAGTCGAGCATTGGAAAAAAGTCATGTGATCCGATGAATCATGTTTCCAATTGCATCATGCAGATGGCAGAGTGAGAATTTGGCAGAAACAGCATGAAAGCATGCACCCCACATGCATGAGTACAACCCTTCAAGCTGATGGGGACAGTGTTATGGTCTGGGGCATGTTTTCCTGGCATGATTTGGGCCCTTTAATTTGTGTGGAACAACGTCTGAATAGCACAACATACCTACAGTAAGTACTGTTGCTGATCAAGTTCATCCTATCATGTTGATGGTGTATCCCAATGGAGATGGCTTCTCCCAACAAAACAATGCGCCATGCCACGGTGCTCATATTGTGCAGGAGTGGTTTCAAGAACATGAAGGAGACTTCACCTTGCTTACGTGGCCCCACAATCACCAGATCTCAATCCAACTGGGCATTTGTGGGACGAAGTTAAAAGAGCCATCAGGCAGCTGGTTCCATAACCATCAAAACTCACAGAACCGGACAGTACTATTCATCAGGCATGGTGTCAGATTCCTTGCATCACCTTTCAACATCTCGTGGAGTCAATGCCAAAAAGAATTACCGCAGAATTGAAGGCAAAAGGTAGCCCAATGAAGTACTGATGGGGTGGTCATAATAATCTGGCCACTCACGTTCAAATATATCCCACGTTCAAAGGCTGTTAAATCGCATTGTTTACCCATATCTTCGGGAAAAAATCACTTCTACTGTCATGGTAAACAATCTGCTTCCCTATTTATAATGATCTGGCCCTCTAGCAACTTCAGCGTGAAATTATAGCTAATTTGCCTACAAACGTCTGGTGGTCATAATAATCTGGCCACCCAGTGTATATTACAATAGATAAATACAAACTTTTAAATAGGGTTTTACTTAATAGCATAAAAATACACGTCTTGACTTTTAGATATTAATTTCCTATGTCTACCAACACATACACCAAAATGTTCCCCTAAAATAATCAACTTTTAAATATCACATGGCCAACATTGTACTTTATTTTTATTTTTTTTTTTTAAATGTACAAAACTAGTTCCAACATTGTACTTTAAGTCACATTTTTTACTTTAAAATTCCTTACATACAAAGAATACCAGATAGTACTGAGATACTGAGAAATGACATTAAAAAGTAGATTATCAGACAATGATTGAAGAAGTGGGAAAATGTTCCCTAGAATACAAATGGGGAAAACTTGAATTTTCATTTCAGTTCTGATAACGGACAATTATAGTTTGTGTGAGATTTTTAGTTGTTGTTCTGTTTTGTATTTAACCTACAATTTGAGACACTTGGACATGTTTGCTGTGATTCCCTCAAGAACTAATATTCTGTACTTTGATGACTTGAGAAATACTGTAGCTGGCCCACATGCACAACAAGGTTGATGTGAGGAGTCCTCTGGGTGTATATAGCCTGTGTCCTGGGAGGCCTCCTGACAAGCACCTGAAATGGCCTTTTAAAAAAATTAAATTTATTGAGGTGACATTGATTAATATGATCATATAGGTTTGAGTCCACATATTGGTATATTTTGGGATAAATCTTTGAGTGCTTTTAAAATATAAATATCTCTGAGAACATCATTAGTGTATATTAGTATCTCAGCTTTCTTCAGAAACATTTTCATAGTAGGAGGGTCAGGAGATCCTAGAGTCTCTGGACACGTATGGATTATATGGAAAAGAAGATGAGTGCTAATCAGAAAGGCAGGAACATGTTTTTCTCTTGTTGGATACATAGGGTCTTGAGGAACTTTTGGCAGTGCTGATCCTTAGCCAGACTCGGCTCTTGTTTCTGTTGGGATGCTGCCCTTGACCTGCAATGACCCATAGTTCTCGCTGTGAAATTCTCTGGTGAGGAAGCCCTGCGTCAGAGTTGTAGGAGTAGGAGCAGTAAGTCATTCAAGGAAAAAGATGAGAGTCTTGTGGCTCACTGGAATTTACTACTGCACACGGGGCTATCTGTCTGTATCAATTTCATCTTTTAAAAAGACACATCAGATCTCTTATTTTTAGAATGTCTACTATCCATTAGGTGATTATGCAATGCCTTTTGTTCAGGCAAAATCTCATCTGTGTTATCTGCTCCAAGCCCACATAATGGTTGATTCTCTCATTATTCCCTGAAACAGACTCCAGTCACACTGTCATACATTAGTGATATGATATTCTGATCCTGAAGAACTTCCCCAATGCAGAAGATTTCTGCTATCTTATGCAGAGCACATCACACCCGCAGCTATTTAACTAGCTCAGCCCTACTAATGGTAGGATGCTAATGGGAGGAAAATGTTAAACTTCTCATTCTCTCTGAATTCTGGCTAGATAGTTGATGTACACTGACTGCAGAGAGGTAATCAAGTGAAAATAGAACAATAAAGGCATTATAAATTTTGGAAATATCCTATTGAGTTATTTTTTATTTACTTTGAATTCTAAAAATGTAATTTAGGAGAAGCAAATATATTTTTGAAATTGCTTTTCTGGAAACTTTTAGGAACTAGTTTTTATCCAGATGAACTGTTTGGGAAATATCTTTCTGTAAGCTAAGAGACCATGGAGAAGCCAGAAATGTTACTAAAATTGAAATTTTAGTTTAATGAATATTAAACTTCAAAAGTACCTTTGGTATCATCTTGTTTGATCTCTCAGTTTGGGAATTTCTTTTACGACATTCTACTGGAATATCTCATGTGACAAGAAACTCACTACCTTGCAAGGCAACCAATTATAATTTTAGACAGAATTTAGATATTACAGATATACTAGAACCATATTGTCCATTAAGATAAAGTTGCTTTCTAATAATTTTGTTGTTGTTGTTGGTCCCAGTCTCACCTATTGTAATTTTAGACAGGGTAGGTTTAATTCTAGTACAGGATCTTGCTGATTATTTTTCCCTCTTTCTGAATAAATCTCTCTATTTCTTTCACGGGTGCACAGGCTTTCCAGAACCTCACATTTTCTACCTGGATTTCTCTGGACAACACATTTGGCCAACAACCCTTTAAAAATAAAGCCTCTAGAAAGTATTCCAATGTGAATCATTATTATATAGAATGTGCTGGGGATTTTTTAAAAGTCAATTTATATTAAAATAAATTTATTAAATAATTATAAGATTATCTTAGAACATTTTCCATGTCCCTTCTTCAGTCCCCATTTCACACTACCATATGTTTTTCCTTGATTTACATTCCTACTGCCTCTTTATGAACCCGTATGAATGAAAGGTTACAGGGATGGTCTACATCTGATTTTTACAAGTAAATGATACTCACACCCACACAGTGTTAGTTACTATACCCCAGCTGCATTTAGTGCTCCAGACCCTACTGAGCCCTGGAAAGGACAAAGTGCTGAACCCAGAGACTAGTCATATTCAAACTGGAGATTGGCTTTCACTCTTTGTTAAAGCTATGAAAAGGTTAACTAGTTTGGGAATCAAACAGCTAGAGTTCTGGTTTGAGAGTACTGTGGCCCTTCTTATACCACTTCAACTCTTGCTTACTTCAGATAACACTGTTACCTTTCTCCTTCTCCTTGCCACCCAAGCCTGGAGGTATAAGGGCGTTTCACTATTGCTGGTCTTGTACCTCATTTGGTTCCCTTAATCTTTCCCACTTCTCTGTAAATAGTCCCTTCAGCTACCCCGCCCCCCCCAATGTTATTTACTTTCC
Organism: Myotis yumanensis; assembly: GCF_028538775.1. Classification (NCBI taxonomy): domain Eukaryota; kingdom Metazoa; phylum Chordata; class Mammalia; order Chiroptera; family Vespertilionidae; genus Myotis; species Myotis yumanensis. The sequence continues at coordinate 44,817,089 of NW_027223760.1, read as the reverse complement.
CAGAGGTTCCTGACTGATAACCTCTCTAAGCCAACGTTTTCTCATCTGTAACATGAGGATAATAATAGTACTTTATAGGACTGCCCTGAGGGTTGGTGAAACCATACTACCATGTAGCATAGAGCCTGGAAATTGTGCAATAAATGTGAAATATTTCTATTATTATTGTTAAGAATAGTCTGCAGAGGACATGGTGCAATAATTTAGCTATGAGAAATTTTGTTGGATAATCTGCATAGTCCTTTCTGTACAATTTGTGATCCTTGCCCAACAAATAAACTCAATTCTCATTTTCAAAACTAAATATAGTACTTAGTGATGCCTGTTAATTTCATCAGTGTCTTGCAATAATGCTAGAAAAAAGTTGTACTGTGGCATATTCTGTGATTCCGAAAAGTATGAATGGTTTTATGTTGAGAAAAATAGCAATTTTTGTGTCTTTAAAAAATCAGTATGAATGTTCAGCCAGTTTCATCGTCAAGTTCCATGGGAAAGTCGGTGTGTATTATTGGTTATAGTCACGATTCCACTAAGTGGTATACGCATTTCCAGTCTTTTCAAAATTCCAGTTAAATTCTTGGTCCACTTTTCCCAAGGGATCACTTAGTTAGACTCCTGGTTATCACAGATCTGATGATGTCCTGTGTGGTCCAGGTAATATTACTGACCCATAGAAAGACTGAGATCCACAGTCCTTTTAGAAAAGTTCATTGTTTTTCATTAATTTACATACAATTATGTTCCCTTCCTCAATGCTTCCTGTGAAATACTTGTTATATGCTATTTTTGTTAACCTGGCATTGCTTTCCCATGCTTTATCCTCTCTGTCTTTGTTGCCTGCAGCTATCAGCTGTTTCACGGCTGGCTGCATTCCTCTCTCTGTTGTTGGGACAATGTGTTCTGCTCCCTTTGGCAGGAAGAGCCATTTGAGGTCAGTATCCTGACTGACTGCAGATGGTCCACCGCCCAGCACTAAACACTCCTGATGTAGCATCACTAAGTATTCCCTAAGCAAGAATAGTTGAGGGACATTTGTACTCAGCCATCCTGCCCACCAGTGTGTGCTTTGATGGCTACTGACTGCATGTGCACTGTGCTGCCACACGTATGCGAGGTTGTCACAATCTGAAGAAAATGCAAGCCTTCATAACACAAAAGACCTGAGAAAAGTAGAATCTTTATTGATCTTTGAAATACCCCTTGCTGTGTTTTCTCTCATTTAGTACTCACGGTCATGTAGAAAGACTCCTGACTACTGTAGTTTCCTAAAGCATCTTTCATTAGACCCTTAGAGTATAAATCAGCCATTAAATTCACTCAGCATATTCCTCAGGTTAACTGATCTGAAGTGGTAAAAAAAAGTGCTCGATTTTCATTCTTCCTAGTTTCCATTCTAGTGTATTTTAAGTGGCATGATGTCAGGAAGAGTTCTTGAGAATCGATATTCCTGTTCTCAGGGCTACATGTACACACATACCCACATCACATTTTGGGGTGAAGGACAGATCACTTGTGAAAGCAGTAAATAATGAACGCTAATTAGAATTTTGATCTAAAGGGCATGTAATAGATCTAGATACTGTGCCTAGAAAGTTGTACTGTGGCATATTCTGCGATTCAGTAAAGTATAAGTGGTTTTACTTTATTATAAGAGTGGGTATGGCTTGGAAATGAATAGTAATAAAGGATTGTTTGATTTTGGAAGTGATGAATTTGATTAAGTGGCAAGATCTGTGCTTATTAAATTTAATTGTCTGGAACTATTAAGTTCAATTTAGTTCGACAGACATTTACAAAGAAATTAATATATTTCTGGCACTGTGTAGATACTTTAAACTTTTTTTTTAAAAAAAACGTTTTCATTCTAAAAGTAACAGTAATTTTGTATTTCCAGAGAGTGAACTCACATTTGAATCTCTCTCACCTACATGTAATCTGAAAAAAATGACAGAAAATATATGAAAATTAAACTTAGGGATACACATGCAAACTCCTGAAGAAGAAGAGGATGGATTCACAGTAGATGGAAGCTAAAGAGCATGCCTGACAAGTGATACTGCAGGGGTGAGCCCAGTGCTTGACATAGGCAAGGCCATCCCAACAGGTGGCACAATCCCACATGGAAACCCCGAGGGCCAACCATTCTAAGTGGTCACTTCACTGTAGTCACAGAGGAAACAGCTGTAGCTGCCAAAAGACAGGCTGGTGGGGTTTCACAGAAATTGAGCAAGGGGTGGGGTAGGGGGAAATCAGGGGAAAGCCAATATTATGATGGAGGCACAACAAGAGAGATATATTGAAATAAATTAGAGTTATTAGAAAAATTACAAAAGAGATAGGAACAAACCAAGGCATATCACAGGAAAACTTCTGAAGACAGAAGACAAGGAGAAAACCTTAAACGCATTCAGAAGAAAGCACAGATACACACACTCACATACACATACGATACTAACAACAATGAAAATGATGGATAAATTAAAGCAAAACTACTTATGTGGTAGCACTAGCAAGATGATGGAATTGAGGGTATCTCACTTGTATCCCTCCTCTGCAGCAGTAGTTTGGCAGCTAAGTGTGGACTGAAGGGCCTTTGTGGGAGTTTTGGAATTTGAAACTCCAACTGTGAAACCCCAGTAGAGTCGAAGACAACAGAATACTTTTGAGAAGGCAGGCCCATGCCCAGAAAGCAGGCTCAGTGAGGGTGGTCCTGGCTTCAAACTCCAAAAGAGCCCTGATCCTGGTAGATTCAGCTATAGCCTGTTTGACTTTGGTCCTGCCAGCAGCACTATCTGCTAAGGGACCTGAAAAGAGTCAGGCCTGCCCGTGTCCTAAGTAACAGGACCATTGACCTCTGTGTTGACTGTTGGCCCTAAAGTGTCCTATGACCCAGCTCTAGCTCCTTCAGCCATGGTCCAGGAGCAGTGCTATCCTCTGAGGAACATGGTGGGAGATATGCACACCCATGCCCATCTAATTTTGTCTGACTGCATATCTTGAAATTGCCCTTTTGCTGCTGGAGTCTGGAAGTGGTCTTGCCTGCCCAGGAACTGGGTGGAAGACACACCCATTGCCCATGCCCTGGGAGGCAGACTTCCTGACCGCGGGTAAATAGCAGATCCTGTAATGGCCCTGTAGGCAGCTAGAGCCCCTCTCAGCCATGGTCTGGGTGCAGTAATGCCATCCCACCCGCAACAGGACAGGATGGAAGACACACTCCTCTGGACCCCTGAAGGTCTGAACTTAGATTCTGAAGCAACCCCTTGACCTGTTTAGCTCCACTTAGTATGAGGACATTTCTGCCCAACCAGGAACCTGGAAAAAGTCATGCTCATCTGTGCCCCTGAAGGCAAACCTGCAGTCCTTGGTCCCGACTGTGATCCCTTTGGCAGCCTTGTGACTCTTTTCCAGCTGCTCTTCGCTGAGGTCTCGGGCCAGTCTTGCCCATCATGGGCCTACTTAGTGACCTGGTAGGAGGCCTTCCAGGGACCAAGCAGGAACCACACCCATCTGCACACCTGCTAATCAGTTCACAGTCTGTGGATTGAACACTAGACATTGAAGCAGAGCCTTTAAGCATCATGAAACCTGGTCCAGTCCATTCAGGGACCAGGCAGGTTCCATGTCCATCTGAGACCCTAGTAACAAGGCCACCAACTATGGACCCTACAGGACAGAAAGAACGTAAGGATATAATAATATCACCAAGATGATATAAAAATTGTAAATATATATGCAACCAACATTAGAGCACTTCAATATTTAAAGCAAATATAAACAGAACTGAGAATTATTTTTAAAAATGAGAGAATAATCCCGAAAGAATAAGTATGAGTTTGGAAGTAACTAGAAGAATCTAATTATATTTCCCTTGCATTATTGCACACATCACATGGAAGAAATTGTTCCACTATTTGCCTAGATTCTGTTTGTTTGATGTTTTCACAACCTGTAATAGGGGTTGAATCCAAGCCCTTATTAATCCTTTTCAGGATCATTTTCTCAAAAAGTAAAAGTTTAAGGGAGGCTATACCGTGGGCATCAAGCAAGTAGCAATCAATTCTGAAGTCAAGGAACTGAAAGTACATATGTTTACAAATTGGTGGACCACATATCCATTAATTATATTTCCTTATTTAGAAGTTATGTAAAAATACCTTTTATGGCCATTAAAAGATTGGAGGCAAGCTTCATAGAGAGACTACAAACTCTCTGAGTACAGGAGATATTAAAAGCAACATAATTTGGTGATAATTGCTAGTGTAATCCTTGGAATAACTCTATTAAAAAAAAAAGACATTATATAGAAAAAGGTGATGCTCTGTGGCCATTAATATACACTTAAGTTTCTCTCTTTGTTTTGTTTGTTTTTCAGTGGTCAAATTTAAGGCCTCACCAATTCATTTAAAGGTTCAACTAATGTCATTTTGAAAGTGCTTTAAAATGTATTTAGAACAGCCACACTATATAGTTTGCTCTCATTTGCAAACAAATACAACCCATCTGTGGACAGTAAGCCAAAGATATACCAATGACAGGCTCATTTGCCCAGACACCCAGCGTGGTTCAGCTTCCACTCCCTAAGGAAAACCAACACTCTGAATGTTAGCTTCAACCAAGCTGAACACAAAAGTAAATCTGCTTTAGGGAATACAAGCTTCTTCAAGTCAAATCCATATGACACCAGATTACCCCTGTGCTCAGGATTAATTCTGCTGTCACTCTAGCAATGGGAAGGGAGAGTTGACTGAAATCTTAGCCACAGACAGTAAATTTTATTTCTCAAGGGTCTTCTCAAAGTTATTTTTTGAAATTGGCAGGTTTGTTAATTTACACTCAAATGTGAAACTGTATTAAATAATTAAGTATCAAACTATCCATTGCTGACAGGAACACTGAGTTAGTATGTATGCAAATGAACAAGAAAGTGGACCAGTAATGTGAGGTAGCAGCTGTAGCAGCTTCATAAATGTGTCCCTATCCTTGCTGTTCTGGTTTATATTTATGGAAATGGAAATATTAACCTATTGGGGATCACATCCCAATAAAAATGTTAAGCTCTAACTAAGAATTTAAATGTACCATCATGCACCACTTAATGATGGGGATCCATGCTGAGAAATGTGTCATAAGGAAGTTTTGTCATTGTGCGAACATCATAGAGTGCACTCACATAAGTCTCGATGGTATAGCTCCTACTGTAATTATATGCGCTGTACTTTTATGTGATTGGCAGTGCAGTAGGTTTGCTTACACCAGCATCACCATAAATGTAATTTGTTGCACTATGACTTGACGATGGCTAAGACATTACTAGGGGATGAAAATTTTCAGCTCCATTGCAATCTTTTTTCTTGTAATGTATCACTTATAATATAGTTCTGTAAAACTGGAAGAACTGTCATGGAAAAGGGAGGGTATTACCTTTTATTGACTGATCATTAAGGGAGTTAAGAGAAGTAAAACAGAAACACAATAAAATGTTAAAAAAAATTAAAGAACATTTTCCAGGTACAAATTTTATAAATACAAAGTGGATTCACCAATTACTTCTAATGCTAAATAAATACCTAGTTAATAAACTCAGACTTAATATCTCAGCAAGCACTGGCATAGCACTTCAAGGATATAAAATTGGATTCATTCATGTGTACAGTAGTGTTGAAAGAATGGCTCATTAAAAACTTCTTAGTCATATACTTTCTTTCTAAACTGTGCTATAAAAGATTCATCTGTGCAGATTAATCTCCCTAATACCACACTATGAAAAATCATCAATGACAAAATAAATCATAGAAGAAAAAATATTTTCCAAGATATTGAGACACATGAATGATCTCAAAATGTACAAAATCCTCTACAAACCAGTACTGTATCCAATATATCTATCAAACTTATTAGATACTGAACAAAACTGTAGCATAAGAAATCTTTTCTACATTCTCCTGAAAGCTTCATATTAAGAATGAGAATATAGTGCAGGCCACACTTCAAAGTTATCAATCAGTTGTTATTGCTGTACGCACATATGTCTATGTCTGCTTTATAGCATGAGTTAATGTTCCATTTGCATGAACAGTTTGCTTTCCTCAAATTTTTGCAGCTAGTGGTGAGCTAACTTGATCCACACTCCTAGGTGTGACATGAAGTCCAAGTTTTTAAACCTGAATAAGAAAATGCTTGAAGCCTCATTCCAGCTTTTGCGTCACTTGTGTTATGAGGGTGGTACTCAAAGCAGTTCAAAAATATTAACTCCATATCCTCAGATGCTAATTTATATTCATATTTGTTCACTTTTTCACAAATTATATTCAAGGCAATGGGTTTTTTGATGATGTCATAACAGTATGGGTCTTGAATCTTAGAAATGAGTTTGAAAAAAAAGCCAGCTATCATCATGCCATACCAAATTCTACAAGTTGTTCAATAGCAGAAAATTTATAAACTCCTCCCTGTCTGCCTGCACTTCCTTGGCTCAGTATCATAGAAGATGATTCTGTAGATCGTTTTTCCTGCCTTTTCTCTTGGATTCACTACCTTGGAGAGAAAGTTTTGAAGCAACACTTAGAGATCTTGACTGATCACTTGACTTTGTGGCAATGGCTCTGAAGATAGATAAGTTGAGACTATTTTCTGGTGTATTAGCACTTTTCCTGCCTCTACATTTTCTACAAAGACTAAGTAGTTCCACACATATATCTATTTTCAATGAGCCATGACTCTGGCAAGTAAAATGACTAACAATTCTTAAATATTTAGGAGCAAATTTGATCTTTCTTATGCTTCTACCAGTAGTTTTAGAAGAGACAGCTGTTTTGGGTATACTCCGTTCACTCCTTGAAGTATATTTTCTAGGATCTTGTAGGACATGAAAAAGAAGAGTTAAGTTTACTTCTTATTTTAATTGGCAATCTAATTTGTTATCTTCCTTGTTTTTGGTGGACTGACTTCTCTTCTTGAGAGTCATCTTCATCTTGTTCTATCTCACACTCTCTCTCCTCATTTTTAATCTCTTCATCAACAGCAACTTCATCATCCTCACATTCCATACTGTCTTCCATCTCTCTATCACTTTTCAAGGATTGTCCCTGTATAGAGGAGAGTCTTCCAGAACTTATCTTTGGCCAATACTATGGACAAAACCAATCTCCTTCAGGCACAATTTTGAGCTTTGGTGGAACACAGTAAGTATGATGACCCAGATCACAGCCATCACAAAGTACCATGTTTTCTGCATCACTCTTCTTTTGGACATCTTCTAATGAACATGCAGTATAGATTTAGACCATGTCAACTATGATCCAAGGTGGATAGATGAATAAAGACTTGGGATAGACTAGCAGAAGAAAGAAGAAACTCTGTCCAATAGTCCAGGATTGTTTTATAAGAACGCCCACTGGCATCTAGTGGAGCTTTGAGAAAATGCCACTCATTGCCCTGCTCTATTTGAAAGAGTGCCATTGCCAGATGACAAACTGTTTTTGCTCACTGATTGCAATGTACTTGCATTAGTTGAGACAGTACTTGAAATTTCTGTTTTCATGCCAAAATGTATGTCTTTTAATATGGCCTTTGCTTGCTCATCAATTTCTATCTCTTCTTACTTCATTCTGTTTTAATTATCCCATTTCCTTGTTTTCTTTACTTCACAGCTCATATCATCCATTTTCTAATGCTGAACTTATATGTGTCGATCTGCAATGTTTATCACTCCTAATGTTCCTTGATAGATTCTGTGTTCAGTACATTAAAAGAAATATCTCAGTCTCAATTCAAGCTGCCTCTCTGCAGACATCTGAGGTGGATCACATGCATTGAAAGCTCTTCCCTGAGTATATGTAGGTTTGTTATCAATCTGAGATTTATGTGAAAAATGAAATTTATCTTCAGAAAAATGGGCTAGCTGTGCATATATTCTGTTCTTCTTTTGTAAACAAGTTTTTTTTAAGGCACTTTCTCTATGTCCTCTAGAATTAAGAGCTTTGATAAGCCGGTCTAGCTATTCATAAGTGTAAAAGCGCCACTGATTTGGCTTATGAACTGGTTTTGGTAGCTGCACAGAATCATCACATGAACCTTGGTCAATGTTAGAGGTAGATGCAGACACCAAAGAGTCTCCAGTTTTAGTGGATTCCTGAGCATTTTGAGAATGTGCATTATTCTGATGAAGGTCTAGGCCGGGGTGGGCAACCCCTGGCACGCGTGCCAAACGTGGCATGCCAGTAACTTTTGCTGTCACACGAAACCCTCTCTTATAATCTTCCATTTACAATTTTTTTCTTAATATCGACTTTTTTATTTTTCAGATAAATTCAGTGTAGGTGCATCTTAGATAAATAAATAATTTTACATAACAAGTTATCTTAAAGACCATAGACATGGATTGATGAGAGAGGTGAAGAGCAATTTCAAAAGTGTTGAAAACGAACTATTGAGGACTTGGAATTCCATTCCAGAAAATTTTTTTCTGTTTAAAAAACTTTGCAACAGCGTTACTCTCCATGTTTTCATCCACATACGCTTGTGAATCTTTGTTCTCAGTGATGAATTTTGTTAAGTCTCGTAACAGGAGTAGCCTGACGGATGAAAGTAGTAGCTCATGCATATCTCTGAAGGTCACAAAGTATAAACCTGATGTAAAATCTCTGTCATCAGTGATGCAGCAGCAAAAGTCCCACTGATAATATCAAACAGGGTCATAAAGTTTTTTGTCGGACTATCAGTGTACATGTATACATTAAAAAATAAATGTATTTTTCATCATCATATACTGTGTTTTTGTCGCTCGAATGAATTTTATTATTTCTTCAAGGTTCTTCACATATGTACACCTTAAGAGATATCAAGTAGGCGTAACATGTTCTCAAAAAATTAGGGTTGGCACGCAGAAGAATTTTGAGTCAGAGATTTTGCTGGTTTTGGCACGCACTCACAAAAAGGTTGCCCACCCCTGGTCTAGGCAAACACATGTCTTCAATGAAACTAGAATAAACAATCCAGGAACAGAAGGAAAAATCCAATATCACCAATATGTGGTCACGGCCCAAGTTTGGAAAGATATTGGTGCATGCCGTGGCACTTTGGGTTTTTCTAAAAGCTCTTTCTCTTTTTGTTAGTGTTCTTGTTTAAAGCTTCTTCCTCATCAGCAGTGAGAGGCTCTCTTGCTAAACAGTTGATCTCTTCTTGCCTTATAAACTCTTCAAATCCATTTTGTCCCCTTTCCCTCTTCTGCTTCTTTTATGGGATCCTGGGTCATCTCCTCTTTAATGACCATATCTTGATCTAGTTCCTTTTGCTCCATTTCTTTGCTCTCAGTGCTAGAATTAAAATCTTCCCTTTCTTCCTTCCCAAGAGATATAGCTTCAGCTGAATTCCTTTGCTCATTTTCCTTCAGCTTTTTTTGTTTCTCTTTCATTTTTTTGTTGTTGTTCTTGCTCTTTTATGAATTCTAGCAGCTGCTTCTCCCTTGTCTTTTTAGTTACTCTGCTTTTAACTCCTGGAATTCCTGCTTTGCCTGTCATAAAATGTCAACATAATCTTCAATAAAAACCCTAGTAGGAACTAGGGACTGTAGTTTCCCACAGGGAGCATAAAGTGTCTTCATTTGTTCTCCTGGTGTCAAATCATACACTGAAGTACTTGACAGCATCTTTGCTAGACTGGGATTGCTTTAAGGAAGCTCCACACAGGCATCATCTGTAGCACCAAATCCACCTCAGTTTTGATATCTTTACTTTGCATTTGCTGATGTTACATCAGCAACCTCAAGCTCAGATATGCAGTCTGAGGATTTCAGAAAGAGTGCGGCTACCAAGATCCAAGCTTTTCAAACTGCAGCCCTAGTGCAACTGTGACCATGCAGCTGCCAAAGATGCAACTGCAGACAGTGCAGGTTTTGTGGGGTTAGCATCTTCGTCCAAAGACTTTAGTAAATCTTTGGTATCAGCATAAATTATGTTCTCTTTGGTTACTACCTCTTCTTCTTCAGCTATTGCCTGGAAGATGGCAGCCAGGAAGAAAGAAAGCTATTCACATAGTCGGCCTTCACTGCCACTTCCTACAAGATCTTCCTCTAACACTTCTGGGTCACTCCCTCAGGACCTTCATCTTGAAGATCAAAAAGTTACCCAAATGCATTCAGGAACTCCAAAATCATCAGAGCACCGCCAAAGATTTCAGGAGGCAGTCTAGTTTTCACTGGAGTTGGTTCTGGGAATTCCTAAGTTAAGATTATCACATTCCATATCTTCCCTAGGTTTACTCCACTGTTCTCAGTGTTCCATATATTTTCACTTTTCTTCACACAACTTCTCTCTTTCCCACTCTAGGGATCACATCCCACCACCAGTTCCCCATCTCTCAGAGCTCCTGGGAAGTTTTTCATCTACTTTCAGCTCAGAAGTTCATTCCAACCGTATGAGACCACCGATCTATAAGTAGTCCATTGATTTAAATGTCATTATGTGGCACATAACTGCAGTGACATTTTTATTCATTATTTCTCCTGTTTCATCTCAGATAGGATTCATAAAAAGTGAACTATTTCAAGATGTTGAAGTATTCAAGTAGGAAAGAGAAATCTGGTATGCAATGGGATGCATGAAACCACCATGTAAAAATCTAATCTGAATACTGTAAAATGCCCTGGTCAGAAAGACGCTAACCCAAGAGATGTTAAAAGCAACAAAATCTTATATGATTAAGTATTGTAGTGCATGACAATCTATAACTAAAAAATCAATCTGTCAGCAAGCTACTACTTCTAAATTAATTTTGGAAGCTAAAGGAAAACCAACAATTTCTGCTGGGGAATCCCTTTGTTACTATCCAATGTGCCACTATTTAGAAGAGTTGCTATCTCCTGCAAATATCCTCTTAACTAATCTATCACTTGCTCAGCTGTAGCCTGAAGAGGTTGTCAGGATGAATGTCATGAGCTTCAAAAGCTTTCTCCAAGAATTGGGAGCATCCTAAGAAATATTGGTATACAGTCTCATTTGGAAAAAGAAGAAAACTCAATCCACCTAAGCAAAGGTTTCTCAGACATTTACCCTTTGTGTTGGCAGGAAGAAAAAAAATTTAAGCTACATTTGTATCCTATAATTGGCCTAACCTTATTGGAAGATATTCACTAACAGAGTGGAACATCAACATAGGATTTCAGTAAATGGCACATTATCTCAGAAAGAGCTCTATTCAAGGTAATTGATAAGAAAGAGAAAGACTTACTTAAGAGCAGCCACTCAAGGTTGTAAAACTCAAATCAATTTCATAGTTTCTTTAAATTTTATTGATGTGTCTTTAACTTTTATATTTTATAACAAAAACATCTCTGAGGTGTATCATTTTTAACTTCCCTTTAAACTCAAATTTTATCTTCTTAATTTAGTTTTTAAAAGAAAAGTGCCCATCAGAAGATAAATGGATAAAAAAAGCTGTGATACCTTTACACATGGAATATTATACAGCAGTAAAAAAGAGGAAGATTTCTTACCCTTTGAGAGAGCATGGAGGGACTTGCAGAGTATTATGCTAAGCGAAATAAGCCAGTCAGAGATAGACAAGTATCACGTGATCTCACTCATATGTGGAATCTAAAGAACACAATAAACTGATCAACAAAATAGATCTAGAGAAATAGAAACATGGGACAGACTGTTGAAAATCACAGGGAAGGCAGAGGTAGGGGGGTGGGTGGGGAGGATTAACCAAAGGACTTATAGGTATATATGCATAACCCATGGACACAGACAATAGCGTGTTGAAGGCCTGGGACCAGGGGAAGGCATGGGGGTAGTGGCTAGAAGGGGTCAATGGGGAAGACAAAGGAACATGTGTAATACATTCAACAATAAAACTAATTTTTTTAAAAAAGACTATAAGAATAAATTAATTTTTTAATTAAAACTTATTACAGTCTAATAAGAAGTCCTTAAGAGATCAAGAAATGTAAACAATATCTAGCTCTTGAATATCTAGAAAGATGATTTTGCCTTTAATGACTTTATTTCAGACATTTGCCAGTAGTTGTGGTGTTTGCACTAACTCATTCATACTTTATCCAATTTCCTATTTGGACAGTGACATATACTTGAAAATAGTTTTCAATCATCAACCCATTAGGTGCTCAATAACTATATCATTGATCTGTTGTGGTTGCTAAAAGGGTTGAGAGTAAGGCATGAAATCATGTAATAGTTGTGTTTGTTTGTTGTGTTTTATTCCCTCTGTGTGAAGTTAATTGGAGTATGTATAAATCCCATTCTCAACTTGGCCTCAAAACACACTTTATATCACCTCCACAGGAAACTCATTTTAGGCTTTTTAAACATACTTGTGTGATTTTGATGAGGTTATCATTATCATAATCATTATTATTATCCCCCATTAAGTTTCTGGAATACAAGGACATACTATCTCAAGACAGAGAGCTTTTAAATATCATTCACTATTTTTGTACTATAATAATCACAGCAAATTCTGAATTCCAAGACTCTTTATATTGTCTGGGTTAAAATGTGTCTTAGGTACTTTGGTTAATAGTTGTCTTCATTTTTATAGAGATGTGTTGATTGCCGTAAGCAACCAAATAAGACATTCTAAACACACACACACACACACACAACTCATAGCTGCTTTGGGAATATATATAATAAATGGTATTTAACAGGTTTTAAAGAATAGATTTTCTTTACCTTAAAAATGTATCTAGTCTAAATAGCTACTATAATGTACAAGAAAACATATTGTATAGCAATAGTAGTCACATCATTCAGGGGAAAAAATCTAATGTCCTTACTGAGTTCTCTGCACCAGGATCCTCTCTTTGCTAATTAGTACTGTATGTGGCCAATTTAATTTCTCTGAGGCACAATTCTGGACATGTGCCCTCTCATTGCTGAAGAAATTTCAATAGACCCCTTTAGTCAATAGACTGCTTTGGTCAGAATGCTGACAAATTCTGGCATTCAAGTCCTGTACTGTCTATTTGTTCGGTCAGCATAAGTTCGTCTTGGTTGGGCACTATTCTAGGTGCTGAGGATAGAACAGTAGAACAGTGAAGAGGGGTGACTGGGAAGAGTGTATATGTTGTGGTATAAACAGATGGCAAACATGAAGAAACATGAAATATTGTTTAGTGCTATAAAGGCAATAATAAAGGATAATGCTATATAATGATATAAGAGGTGCTTCCATTATGTAGTCAAGGAAGGATCTCTAAGAAGAATTTTATGAAACCTTGATATAGGATGGCCTCTCTATAATTAGGAGAGAGAGGAAGATTTGTTTGCCCAGACCTATCCTTTCAGACACCAATTCTTCCTTCACCGAAAACCCAAGCCCTAAACTGAACTGCGCTTCTCACCTTTCAATAAATGTGTTGTGTGTTTGTTCCTCTAAGTTTACTAGTGAACATTTTTTCCTATAGTACAATGATCCCTATCTGTGCACTTAAGAAACCCTTCTTATTTTCAGAATTTAATGTAACCTGGAATCAACAAGACTTATAAAAAGTGCCTCTAGGGTACATTTGGATTTAATTCTGTGCCTGGATATCAGATAGTGAGCTTTGATGAAACACACACACACACACACACACACACATAGCAACAGAGAAGTAACAGAGATATGGACTCTTCCAGGTTCTTCCAATGCTAAAGTTGTGCCCAGTCCACTAGAAGGAGTCCAGTAAGCAGAGCATAAGCCAAGCATGTATTCAAGAAGCAATGGATGGAGCAAAGCTTATCAGTGGACATGCCAGAGGAGAAAAATGTTCTATGTGCCATAATTTTACAGAGATGATGAGCAATAACATTGCATTTAAGAGAATGTTGTGTATTAAGATTCTTAATATTCTTATGCTGGTCATAATGTGTTGCTTCTTGCATGTTTTAGTTCATATCATCTGTTTTTTATAAATCTATCTTAGAAATATTATATAAAATAAAAAAGTTGTAAATTTTCCTAGATTTGGTTGGGGTATTAATTAAAGAAAGTTTACCCAAAGTGTCATCCATGGTTCATGATAAGACAGTCAAGGATCACAAGAGCTAGAGTGTTGTTTTTTTCTCTTAAGATAATTCACATGCCATTTTCTAGTATGACAGCTCATTCATTCATTTGATAAACATTGAAGGCTCACTATGTGCAAAAATCAAATGTACTTTCTGGAGATCCAAAGATGAGCAAAACAGATGGTGGATTGCTATCTTGACTTTTAGATGACAAAGGTCTTAACTTTAAGAATACAAATATATGTTACTTGTTCACACACTCATTTGGCAAGAACTTAATAAATACTTTAAGGATGCCTGAATAAAAAAAAATGAAGAGCTAGAATGACTGTATGCCTGGACCCAAGTGCTATGGAGAAATCCCAGGGACAGCTGCAGCATTGGAATCTACTGTGGGAAAGGCTGGGCCATTCCTAGAAAAATACAATTTGGGGCAAGAACAAAGCTCTCCTAAACTTCACTGCTCAGGAAGGCCACAGCAGGAGAGAGAGCTAATCACAAGCCTAGATTCTTAGATGCTTTATTGATATATTTGTTGGAGGTACATTTTGACTTCCAGAGGGAATTTGTTTATGAATAATGTTTTCTTTATCAAAGAAAGAAGCATTTGAGCAGTTTTTTTAATTAGCAGTACAATGCCTTCCAACAAAGCTATGGAGTCTGTGCTTACTTTTAGGTTTCTAGTCCTGGGGAGTTCATGCAGTTCCACTGACATTTTAAGTAGAATATCCCCAACCCCCAAATTATACAGTGTTTAAACTAAAAAGCTAAGACTCATTGTGACTAAACAGTTTATGGTATTACCCTTTGTTAACACAACTAAGCTATTTCACATGGCCTGTACATCTTAATATTATATTCTATTAATTAGGTCAACTTGCAAATGCAGAGAATGTTTCTCTACCAAAGCTATTGCCCCTAGATTTTTCTTCCTGGAGAAAATGCATGTGGTAAGGGACAAGGTGAACTTTGTTATTGAAGGCAAGGAGTGGAGGGAAGAGGGGGGCCTGAGAAAGATTGCAACAACAAGAGCAGCTGTGGCTGCAAGCCTGACCCTGGAGAAAGGAAGGATGGCCCTGGGCATCAGCATGCCTGGGGCCGCTCAGGGGCTGTTGCATCTTCATATCAGGACCTGTCCTTTTCTTAAGGTCTTAGGGAGCCATGATTATAAGGCCGGGGTCCTCAAACTACGGCCCGCGGGCCACATGCAAATACAAATATTGTATTTGTTCCCGTTTTGGTTTTTTACTTCAAAATAAGATATGTGCAGTGTGCATAGGAATTTGTTCATATTTTTTTTTAAACTATAGTCCAGTCCTCCAACGGTCTGAGGGACAGTGAACTGGCCCCCTGTTTAAAAAAGTTTGAGGACCCCTGTTAAGGGGCTGCTGAATGCTTCTGAGAGAATGGTTCCTGGAGTCACCCCCATAGTCACTTTTGCTTCTCTATATGTAAAGGTGAAGTGTGAGCTTTTATATTCTGACTTATAAGCCATGTTATCCTACGGTAAGCAGTTGTGGTTTTGCTGGTAGGATTTTTCTTTTGTATTGGTGTTTGTCATTGGTATTCCTAGCTGGAATCAGGTAGTTTAGACATGGGTCTCACGTACTGCCTCATTTACTACACTTGAATCTCAATATGTAACCCAATGCCAACTATTAACAGAGGGGTTTGCTTTTATTTCAGAATTTTCTACAAAATGATTCAATTCTTATATAATTTACACCTAGTTATCTGCTTTGGATCTGAAGGAAGATTCCAAGTGCCTTACCACTGATAACATTTGTTACAGAGAAGATAGTAATAATATCTTACATATGGATATTTTATGATCAGATCATAGACATGTTAACCCAGAGAAAAGAAGACATCTATATTTTCTCCATTTTGAAGATAAGAAGCTAAGATTCAACAGTGTTAGGTGTTCACAGTATTACAACTAGAAATCGAAGAGGACTCACATTCAGGCTAAGAGTCTCTGAAGTCTCCCTGTGTGCCCATGCTATATGCCTTCTTCCTAAGACAGCGAGAGCCCCATCAGATCCCCAATTACACCACAGCAAGCAATACACTTCTTCCTGTTGTGAACAAAAGGGAGCCATCTAGACCTACACCACTCTCATGAGGGATGAAGGCATACACTGGGCTCTTTCCCTGGGGCGGGAGGCACAGAACCAGCCAGCACATCATCCCCGGTAAATGCTGAACAGGCTGGACTAGTAATTCTACATGAAGCAGTGTGAATATAGGTTTTTTTTTTTTTAAAAAAAAAAAACATTTTTAAAAAAATTAATGTCAAATATTAATGGAACAACCTCCATGTCCAAGGGCATGCTAGGTGCTCTCGATAAAAGGGAGGAACTAGAGCAGGGGTCCTCAAACTTTTTAAACAGGGGGCCAGTTCACTGTTCCTCAGACCGTTGGAGGGCCGGACTATAGTTTAAAAAACAACTATGAACAAATTCCTGTGCACACTGCACATATCTTATTTTGAAGTAAAAAACCAAAACGGGAACAAATACAATATTTGTATTTGCATGTGGCCCGCGGGCCATAGTTTGAGGACCCCTGAACTAGAGGAACCAAGAGTTTAGGAAATGAGACCGACATGTTAACTATGTCAGAGACAGATAGCAAGAGTGACAGACTAACAACCATTTATGAGAGTAATAAACAGTTAAACTTCATGCCATTATTGACAGATTTACTATTGTGAATATTGCTGCTGCGCCTAGATGTTGTTGAATTCCAAGTGTCTGTGCATTCTCTCTCCTTAAAGACTTGAATTTTCCTTTCTACTTGGAAATAAACCAATATGCCACAAATTTCAGATTCCCGAGAGCCTTGCTATAACCACGCTTTGATTTCAGAGCTCACTTTTCAATGATAAAATTAGATTATCTAAAAAATAAATTCAGCATTGACTGAGTTCAAACAGGGAAAGTTCACAGTAACCTCCTGATTGATGTTAAAGAAATGCCAATGGTTGAGGAGGTGGAAATAAAACCGAAGGTGGAAATGCAACATCAGAGCCTAGTGGGACTTGCCAGATTTTATTTTAAGCAATAAGTCATGAAGGGCAGTTCTCCAACCAAACCTGTCTTGCTGGCTACCAGTGCCAGGGTGCAGGACAAAGGCGTAGTGGCCTCCTGCAGCACACTGCCTTGCCCCCTTCATGAACAGACCAGGGTTTGCTCTCAGCTCCACACCTCCCGGCTCCTTGCTGAGCTTTGGGTCATAAAGGAGCTTCAGTGTCTGAGCTCTGAGCAGGGATGCAGCACTTCTAAAAACACTAGGGAAAGACACTGCAAGCCAAGAGTTTAACCAAAGTCATCTTTCCAAGTCAGACCTACTGACTATAAGCCTTAGGCGGTGGTTCTCAACCTTCTGGCCCTTTAAATACAGTTCCTCATGTTGTGACCCAACCATAAAATTATTTTCGTTGCTACTTCATAACTATAATGTTGCTACTGTTATGAATCGTAATGTAAATATCTGATATGCAGGATGGTCTTAGGTGACCCCTGTGAAAGGGTCGTTCAACTGCCGAAGGCGTCACGACCCACAGGTTGAGAACCACTGCCTTAAAGATTTGCTGCATTTCACTCCGAGATGGAGGTATGCAAAGCAAATTGATGGAAATGTCGCATATTAGAAATGTCATGATTTTTATTGTTGTTCTTCGACTTCATAATGTAGCATGAGCATGGGAGTCGAGGGTGAAAAAATTCAGAGTATCAAGACTATTTCCCTAAGGCAGTGGTTCTCAACCTTCTGGACCTTTAAATACAGTTCCTCATGTTGTGACCCAACCATAAAATTATTTTCGTTGTTACTTCATAACTGTAATGTTGCTACAGTTATGAATCGTAATGTAAATATCTAATATGCAGAATGGTCTTAGGCGACCCCTGTGAAAGGGTCATTCGACCACCAAAGGGGTCAGTACCCACAGGTTGAGAACCGCTGCCCTAAGGCATTAAGATCTAAAGTGGGACACCGCCATTGTTAGTTGTTGTTTCATAAGATATAATGTTTTTCTTATATTAAATTTTCAGAGTAAAGACCCCTACATGCCTGTTTGTCTATCTATCTTGATGTAAAGTACATACCCATTTCATTAGGAACTTCTGGCTATCATGGCATCTGATCAATGTTATAAAGAGATTCTGACTTTTCTCTCTGGAATTTCATGTGTATTGAAATCTATAAAGTTAAACAGGAGAAACCAGACTAAACAATATAGAGATAAAAAGCCAATGAGGCCTCTGAGATCAATGAAACCATAAGGGAAGAAGAGTCTGAATTTGTCTTTAATACTCTGTACATCTAAGTATTGGGGCAAAGGTAATTTGGGCTACATGTGGAAAGTACCTACTGATATCATCCTAGGCATCTGGGAAAACATCTCCAAGAGTGTGTGTGTGTGTGTGTGTGTGTGTGTGTGTGTGGCTGTGTGTGTGAGACGATCTGGATGACAAAGAATTGTAATACTGGGGGCTCAAGTAGGTTTTGTTATAGGATTTCGTTGATTAATCTTGACACCTGGGTCCCTCACAGAGTCCTGGGAGAATCAGCAGAGACTCACATCAGCACTACAGAGGCAGCAAAGTGGCCCTGGGACTACAGCGATGCTATGCTACCCGTGGGGCATTGCTTTATGTTGTAATGGTTTAATCAGTAACTCTAAGATCCCAATTTAGGTACGATGGCCCTGGTAGTAACAGTTAACCACGAGGTCACTGTTGTGGCAAATGACTTGGAGGAGCATGCCTGAAAACCCAATCTCACAGCAGATAACGTTCAGTACAAATGATGAAGGAATGACATACTGGTCTTTGTAAAGAACCTTAAGGAACCATGAGAGAATTTGCAAAGAAACTGCAAAGGGAAAAGGGTGCAACTCCAGCCTGGGAGGAATTGCCATTTGATCATGCTGTGAAGTTATGCCATCTTCCAAATTGAGATCTGAGAATTATCTGCTATGGACTGAATGTCTGTGTCCCCAGCCACAATTCATATACTGTAGCCATAACCTCCCATGTGATGGTCTTTGGAGATGGGGCCTTTGGGAGGTAACTCGAGTTGGATGAGGTTACAAGGGTGGGGCCCTTATGATGAGATGAGCACCCTGAGACAGAGGGACACCAAAGAGCTTGCTCTCTGTCTCTCCATATGAGCACAAAGAAATCATCTGAGCTGGGTAGCGTTAAGACACCCAATCTGCAGTATTTTGTTATGGTAGCCTGAGCTAATTAAAGGACTAGAGAAGAAAAAAAAGTGATTCTTTACCTTATTTGGGCAAATGGAATTTAAAAAATTAACTGCAAAGCGCTGTGTAATTGGCTTTGAATTTCCCTCTTCCTTTGCTAGAGACTGACTACACATTCTTTCCATAAATCATTTACAATTTGCTACAAAATTTCACCACATCCAAATGTTTGGAAATGATAATGAGAAAAGTTTGGCTTATGTAAGTTTAGAAGCTTGGTAAACTGATTATTGTCACTGACTTAAAGTTTAATGCTCTTTTCTGTAAAGTCAGTTTTGTAACTGAGTTTACATCCATCATTCTTTACCATTTTTCACCCTTGTTTAAATTAGTAAATATGATGAAAGCAAAAATAAAACTAAAGGGAAAGAATACTGCTTATAGATTTGGAAAGACTTTGGGATACCTGAATGTTCATTGGTGTTTCAATCAGACATAAGCAGCATCAATAAGCAAAGCATAATATTAATGTAGACTGTTTTCTACATTCTGCCTTAACACGCTGGTCTGCCTTTGCAGGTCCCATAAAGTTTCATGTAAGTAATTCCCTACCAGAGTTTATCGTCTTGGCAAAGATTAATAACAACTGGAGCGTGTGCTTGCTCTGGAAATTGTTATTTACATTCTCTAGCTGTAGAGTTTGGCTAATAATTAGCCCTAAACAAAAAATAATAATAATTTAAACATCACAGCTGTCTTTGGAGCTTATTCTATGTAATAAAAGCCCAGCGACCATAAGGCCATAACAACCAGAACGACTGCTCGACCAATCGCTATGAGGTGCATTGACCACCTCTCGGTCCCTTCCCACAGCCCACAGGCTCCAATAGATTGCCAGATGGCGAACGGGGAACGGGGATGGGTGTCGGCAGCAGGGTGGGACTGGGACTGACAAACGGGCAGAAGATGGCCCTGATCGCAGGCTAGGCCTAGGGATCCTACATGCGCACAATTTTGTGCACTGGGCCTCTAGTGGTAATATCATCAAAATCACAAGGGGTGTTCTGGAAATCATTTGAGATCAAGCAAAGGGGTGATTCCGAACTAGTGCCCATTACAGAAGGTGGTGTAATTCCAGCATGGCAGAGAGGAGATACTGTAGAGAAGGCCATTTCAGCATCAGGTGTTTAGTGACTATATATCACAGCAGGGAGCATAATTAACAGATGGACCCAGGTGATTTATTCTGAAATCCACTGAGGTGTCGGCTTAGAGGCCATGCTTCTCACAGGTGCTAAGAGCCAATGAGGCATACAGCAGGGATATCAAGCCATTTCCCGGGAGACATGAGACTCCTATGACTAGTGACTCAGGGACCAGTTAGCTCAAGGACTCCCCAATGACTTTGCTAAAACTTTCTCTGAACCGCACTACATTGTAAAACTTTTCCTACAGCACCTTCCTGCTTCTTTTCCTTCTCCATAGGAATTAGACCTGCATCTTGGTCTGACTCCCTCCTGATTTTTCCTCACAGGCATTTTCTCCAATAAGGGTCCTGCACAGCTCATCCCAATTTGGCATCTGCTTCCCAGAGAACACTAACTCACACAGGTAGGAAGTTGGAAATAAATAAGATTAAGTGGCACATGCTGATGTCAATAATTTGCCTGGTAAGTTTGCCCATTTAGATATTTTTCTCTAAGATCATTGATCAAGGCTGACTCTCCAAGATATGTCAGGATGCTATTTTATGGATTAACACCAGAGTGATGTGTGATTTAAAGAAACACGTGCGTTTAGGGCCTGGTCCATCAGGGCAGTTGAGGAAAGCAGCAGTTCCATTCCTATCTTACAAGTCTACTGATAAGCTAAAAGACAGGCAGAAATGAGCAGCTGAGTCCAACTAAGGGGGTGGTGAGGCTCATGGTCCTTTTCCTTTATGCCAAAATCAAGCTAAGCGTTTTTCCCCCATTCTGATTACCTGGGTAAAATATTTTGCTTTTAAATGGAAGGCAAGCAATCATACCAATAACCAATAATAACTAAGGCCTGATATGTGCCAGGCACTTTTACTATATGCAGTATATGACAACCTCATGGGGTACAAATGATCAGCACAGCAGAGAGGTTCAGAAATCCCCCAAGTTTCCACAGCGAGGAAAAGACAGCGCTGAATGCCAACCTAGGCAATCTGAGTCCAAAGCTCTTGTTCTTGACACTCCATTGCATGCTTTTCTGAAGTTATACTTTCTAAGATATATATTTTGGAGGCAAAACAATTTAGAATTTTTAACTAGTGCATATCAGTTTATTTTAGTCACATTGTGTAAAACATCCAAGACAATTCATTGTTGTCTGAAGCCTCCTGAGGACCCGCAGTCTCACTTGTCCTGAGAAATTTTGCAGACATTTTCCTGAGGACAAATATCCACCTGGCACAGGTCACTCAGCCTGGAAGTCAGCCATGACTTGGCCTCAATGTACCCATTTTAACTTGCTCATGTGCTATTAGTGTATTATGCTAACTTGCATGATTCTGAATAGGTTGTTTTTTTTTCTGACACGTGGACCAAAGTCCTTTTTTGCTTTTTTTTTTTAAATAATACTGAGATGAACCAGAGTAAAGAATAAATGAAGCAATATGTTTGTTAAAAGTGCTGGATTGAAAAACAAACACAACAGAATATTCTCTGAACTGATCTGAATTTGTACAGTTCAAATTCCTTTTTTAAAACTTAGTTTTCCCCCATTGGTTCTTAACTTCACTTCCATCTGTATTTGTTTGTAAACAGCCTGTTATGAAAGAAAATACAATTTACTATATATATATATATATGTGTGTGTGTGTGTGTGTGTGTGTGTGTGTGTGTTTATGTAGCTTCAGAATCCTAAATGAGAAAGCAAAATAGAAGCATAAGGGTTGGAAGAAATAGTTTGAGATTGTCTATAACTGAACAAGACATTTAAAATGTATTCTTTTCCACTGAGGAAAAATATCAGTATGAAATTTCATTTCCTCAAATTTCTACCTGATTTTTTATGTACCTGCCCTTCTCTTAATTTTTGTTTTATTGATTATTCTAAGCACTGCTTAAAGTATACTCTGAAAAAGCAGTGGCAATGTCTACATTTCAACATCTCAGAATTAAATCACCTTCCTAAAAACCACCCATAGAAAATATGTCTCCCTTCTCCTCTGTCCCTTCCTGGTCTTCATCCTTAAACCATATCTGTAGGCTTGGTTCCTAGGCATAAGATATATAAAATGGCTCTGGCCAGTGTGGCTCAGTGGATTAGACATCGTCCTGTGCACTGAAAGGTTGCCAGTTCCATTTCAGTCAGGGCACATGCCTGGGTTTCAGGTTTGATCCTGATAGGGGGCATGCAGGAGACAGCTGATTGGTGTTTCTCTCTCCCCCTCTCTATATAAATAAGCTCAATAAAAATCTTCAAAAAACATATCAGTCTGCTTAAAATATGCTGACCTCAGGCTAAGTCACATGCTGCCAGGGGTTCAGAGTAGCTGTGACATCCTAAAGGCTCATTTTATTGATTCTTTCCTTCCTCAATGCAAGTTTTTGTTGAATGGGAATTCAGCCTGGCCATATCTGCTCACTTGCCAGGCATTTATAAAGTAAAAAAGAACTGCTATAACCATAAGCAAAGTTTGTCAATAATAAATATGTAATTTCATAGGTCAATTGGATATCACTAGGTTCCTGAAAGTACTAGTAAGAAGTTTAATAATGCCTGTGGTTGTCTATTGTCTAAGCATTCAAAGTAAAGCTGCACGATTATGAATTATGCAGTGAAATACTGTACTGCTCAATGAGCCAGAAGATGCAAAATGGGCAATTCAGTAATGGGTGCAATGTTTAAGAAAAACTACTCTGCAACGGTGTGATGCTAGGTCTTTTAATTTTTTTCAAGGTATTATTTTGAAACTAAGAAAATGTCAGGAGAAAAGATGTTGGGAGTCACAACTGCCCTGCTATCTAATAGAGGCCTGGTTCCATCACACTATTAGAGCAGCAGGTTTTCATTCCCAGACCCCAGGTTCTGCAACTGTATATTTCCATTTCCATGGGGCTAGCAAACCCCAACTCTTCATCCTCTTCCCCCTTTTTTGCCACAGGATTTAGGCCAAGAGAAGAAGAAAGAATGGCACATATTTGGGTTTAAGATAAAAAGCAGAGAAGACAAGAAAAAAGATAGGTGGTGTATTGAACATTTTGTTTTTCATTCACTCAAGGGAAGAAATGAATATTTATATTTTCCAGAATCAGAACCATTTCACTCCCTTTAAGAAGGCACCCAGCACATCTGATGCAACTTTGTAAATGAATCCCAGATGGCTCCAGACACAGCTGTGAGAGAAGAGATGTGTCCATTTGCATTTGTTCAGTTCACTTTGTGACCTGTGTACTTATGTTTCTTTCCACTTCCACCAATGAAAATACACTTTTAATGAGCTAGAACCAGTAGGAATGTGTCCAATAAACTATTCTTTCAAAGTTACAAATGGCTGATAACACTTATCCCTGATGAGGTCATTTGCATTCTGAAAGGAAATTAAGGCAGAAATGCCCATGGTGAATTTCTACCATGAATACCAAAAGCTTAACATTTATATAGTGGAATTTTAGGCTGAAGGAGCCAGCCAGTAGTTTTGTTTTGTTTTGTTTTAGTTGTGGTAGGCAAGAAGGGTATTTTATCAAAGGGAGGGACTGCAATAGTTATTGACTATTTTCTGTAAGAACTTAATAGAACTGCTAAGAAAGAATATGAAAAAAAATAGCGAAATACTAAACTGCTAGAATTGAATTTTCTCCTCCTCTTCCACAGCGTTATTTCCCAGCCCTCCTTGTAGTTAGATGTGTTCCTATGACTGAGATCTGGTCAATGGAATGTGAGCTAAAATTACTTCTAGGCTTAAGCCATAGACACATTTCATAGTTTCTTCCGATTCCCCTCCCACACTCTGTCTAACATAACTGAAGTTGACACCCAAGGAAGCTTTGGGAGCCATCACTTGAAGACGAACTAGCCTCTATCAGCTTGGTTTCCTGTATACTACAGGACAACATCTATGGGTGTATTTATTCACCCAGGACTTCTATTTAAAATTAACTTTAATAAAGTTTATTAAAAATAAACTTCTATTGAGTGTGCATCATTATAATTTCTGGGATTTATTTGTAATGACAGCCAAGCATAGAGTCAGTTAACTCAATTATAAGGAAATCTAGAGGTAAACTTTCTATTCCTCTTCCTTTACCAACAAAAAAATCAACCCACAATTTTAAGTAACTATCCCTGTAATAGTTTCTTCTGGAAAAGGAGATTCCAGACTTAGGCTAAAACACCTAGGGAAGACTATATTACATTGTAATAAATGGCACAGACATTTAAAATGTCTTTTAGCATTTATTAAATATATCTGTTGGACAACTTGAAAAATGGTCTAATAGAAACATCTTCTAAAATGATTCTAAGTGTTAAATAAAATGATACTAAGTAACAAGCACTAGTGTTTATTATTATGCCAATCTATTTATCAGTCACAAAGAATCTGAACTTTTAATAATTTTAATAGCTAACACTAACATAGCATTTACTGCATACCAGTTACTATTCTAAGCATGTCACATATACTGCACCATTTAATTCTCATAATAACTTCTTGAGATAAATTGAAATGACTCTTGACACTAACTATGCATAGTGGTGACAGACATCACAGGTTAAAGATACAGT
Source organism: Myotis yumanensis (assembly GCF_028538775.1). Lineage (NCBI taxonomy): Eukaryota > Metazoa > Chordata > Mammalia > Chiroptera > Vespertilionidae > Myotis > Myotis yumanensis. Next base: position 44,792,105 of record NW_027223760.1, on the reverse strand, counting down.
CTTCCACAAAATTGCCCTCACTTCAGATACCAGCTGTAAGTTCAGGGGTCGACAGGCCATTCTCACTTTTGATCAACTGGCTACAAATGAGGAGACTCCTACTATTCCCTCAGCTTCAATGATTTTCTAGATTGACTCCAAGAACTCAGGAAAGCACTACACGTAGGATTATAGTTTTATTACATACAAAAGTATACAAATCAGAACCATCCAAAAGAAGAGGCATAAAGAACAAGGTCAGGAAATGTTCCATTGTTCTTTTGTGGATTCAGGATACAGACTATCACCAATAAAGGAAGCTCACTTTGGATTGGGTGTTCATAGTTTATACTGGGCTTCATTACATAAGCATGAATGATTAAATTACTGGCCATGTGACTCAATCTTCTGTCTTTTTCCATTGGCTCAAAGTCCCAACCCTTTCAACACATGGATAGCTTCTACCCTGAGTCATTAGCTTAAACTATAGACCCTTAGTTACCTCATTAGGATAAAGTAGCAGGGCCCACCATGAATAACAAAGACACTCCTATGATTCAAGAAATTCTAATAATTTAGAGGCTACTTTCCAGGTACCCAGATCAAAGACCATTTGATTCTTTTATTTCAAGGGTTTAGAGGCTACTTTCCAACTAAAATCCTTACTATACAAATATATATGTGTGTGTATATATAACCTATATAATAAAGAGCTAATATGCAAATGGTCATCACACCCTCATGCCCTCTCACCGGGGCCGGGGGACCTGAGGCTGTGCCCCCCACCCAGCAGGGCTTGACAGGGGACCTGAGACTGTGCCCACCGCCCTGCAGGGCTTGACAGGGGTGGGGCCAACTGGGTCTGGGTCTCGCATGATTTCGAGGCAGGTGCGGGTGGGTAGGGACTTGACTCTGGGTCCCGCAGCGTGCCCCAGACTCTGACAGGAGGGGGATTTTCATACACATTTTACTAATTTTCTTTCATCTCTGACACTTCTATTATAGAGAAAGGGCAAATAGCAATATTAAAATATTTCCTCTAATTAATTCCCTTTTAATGTACATGAATTTCGTGCACCGGGCCACGAAATTGTGTGTGTGTGTGCATATATATATACATATATATATATAATATAAATATATATAAAACATATATATATATATATAATCATTATCTAAATTTTTTAAATGATAAAACTGAGGCTCAGAGTGGTTAACAGACACCCCAGATGACACAGTTGCAGATACAAGAGCCAAGTTTTGAAATTTAACAATTTGGTTCCAAACTTCATCATTTAATTATTATATCTAATACTCTTGTTACTAGCCATTAATTCAAATCTGGATGGCATAGTATTATAGTAAAGAGCTACATTTAAAAAAAATGTTTTTATTGATTTTTATAGAGAGGAAGGCAAACGGACAAGGGAGAGATAGAAACATGGATGAGAAACATCCATCAGCTGCCTCCTGCATATCCCCTACTGGGGATCAAGCCCCAAAACCCAGGCATGTGCCTTGACTGGGAATGGAACCAGCGAACTCTTAGTGCCTGAGTCAACACTCACCATTGAGCTACATCGGCTGGACAAGAACTACATTTTTAATTTAATACCAGGTTGCCTTAGCAATGTCATTCATATTTCTGAGACACACATTACTTATAAGATGCAATCATGGTACTAGAGTCATTCATACAAAAAACTTTAGTGCCTACAAGGTTGAGCTCTAAAGCTTCTCATAATTCTAAGAATCTCTGATTCTTCACGACACGAAAAGGGCATTTTACCATTACGGATAGCTCTGTAATGGCTAGTCGACACATTATTTTTATTCTAATTTTTCCTTCTTAAAGGAAATGTGGGGGGCATAATAACAAGAGACAAGATCCTAAAGAAAATTTGAAAGGCTTATAAAGTTGTTAAAGAGAAAACCACAGACCCCAAAAGACATCACTTGTGCTGAAAGCTCATCAGACCAAACCTAGATTTATGACCTGATCTAACTGCAGTTTCAACCTGTCCCAGAAATATAATCTTAATCAACTGAAATTTTGTAGGCAACACCAATGAGGTAATCTGTCACATGGGCACTATCCATCCCCAAGAAAGAAGTCCAGGAATAGAAATTAACATTTTTATTTGACTAATAATTCCCCTGCTACACCCTTCTCAGATAAACATTTCACTCTGTAAATCCCCTGGGAGTGCCCTTTGCGTTACTAGATGGGATGGTGCAGATTCCGATTCATGAATTGCTTAATAAAGCCAATTAGGTCGTCAAATTTACTCCATTGAATTTTGTGTTGTTTTTTTTTAATACAGTATTGACATGCAAGTCAAGGAATAAGAACACGAAGTCTGATAACTATGGCATTAATGAGTAGCTCATTAGCAGCCCATTAGTAGTTTATTAAACAAGAGATATAAACTCTCACAAACATTCTCATCCTATTCAAAATTCCAAAATGCATAATATAACTATGTAATTATGCATTTATTTTAAAAAATAGTAACTATAGCAAGGAGAACTTTAAAACGTTATAAGGAGGGGTGTGGCATCACCAAGATGCCAACATGGATCATTCCTTACTTCATTCCCTTTCACGAAAAACGAAAACAAAACTAACAACCCTTCATGGACAAGACACCCCTGAGAGAATCCTAGAACAGGGAGTTGAGGCAGAAGCACACCCATGAACCACAGAGACATAGACTGCATTCAAGGGCAAAAGGAGCAGCACACAGCAGGTACTGCCCCTCCCCCATACTGAGGGGTCTTCTCTGAGCCTACAGTTCCTCCAGCAGGAAAAGAGAACCTGGGGTGGACGTCCAGCTTCCCCAGTGTGGTGGGCCACTTCTAGGGAGCCCCAATTCTAGTCTTGCCCTATGGGGATTGAGTGGCAATCAGGAGTACTGTACTTCACTCCTGGGAATCCGACTGTGACAGAGAAGAGGAAAGGAGGTTGCAACAACTGGCCCTTGAATCTTGACAGACCAAGTTCCGACCTGCAGTGCCCAAGTAGATGCCCCAATCCATGCTTCTGCTCACCTGCAGAGCCAAGACGGTGGCATGGTCCCCAGCGAAGGCAGCAAGGTGAAGGTCGGCCTGATTTTGGCCCTGGAACAAAGAGCTTTCCCAGCCATGGAGCCTGGTCTGCCTCTCTGCTCTGCCAAGGTTGCTGAGTCATAGCCACGCCCACCACTGAGTTTAATTATCTATTGGCCCCTATTGACCAGAAAGCCTGCAGGGGAACACCTGGGGGAGGCCGCTTGGACCTGGCTGTACTGTCTCTCCGATGCAAGGGAGCTAAATCTTAGGGCCTGCAGCTGAGAATAGCTCTCAGCCCCTCCCAAACAGAAAAGCTGATTGAAAACAAGGGGGCTTGCTTGGAGCTGGCCTGCCCATCCCAACACCAACAAAAAAACTGTTAGATCTAATCAGCAATACCGCATTTACAATAGCATATAAAGTAACATCATACTTAAGAATACATTTAACCAAGGAGGTGAAAGATCTCTATATTGAAAACTATAAGACATTAATGAAAGAAATAGATGACACAAAATAAATGTAAATGTATCATGTTTGGATTGGAAGAATTAATATTGTTTAAATGTCCATATCACCCAAAGCCAACTAGAAAGTCAATGCATTTCCCATCAAGACTTCCAATGGCGTTTTCTAGAGAAATAGGAAGACAACCCTAAAATGTATAGTATTGTTTGGATCCACAAAAGACTCCAAATAGTGAAAGCAATCATGAGAAAGAAGAAGAAAGCAGGAAACATCACACTTACTGATATCAAGTTATATTATAAAACTATAATAATCAAAACACTATGGTATTTGGGATAAAAATAGAAACATAGATCAATGGAACAGAATCAAGAGTCCAGAAATAAAACCATAAGTTCAGCTAATATTTGTCAAGGGTGTCAAGAATAATCAATGGATAAAAGAGTTTCTTCAATAAGTGAGAAAACTGTATATTTACATGGAAAAGAATAAAACTAGATCCTTATTTATACCTTCACAAAAATTAACTCAAAGTTCATTAAAGACTGTGGGACCTGAAATCAAGAAATTCCTAGAAGAAAACATGGGAATAAAGCTCCTGACATGGGTTTCAGCAATGAATTTTAGATATGGCACCTAAAGCACAAGCAACAAAATAAAATAAAAAATAAGCAAGTGGGACTACATAAAACTAAAAAACTAAGAAGCTTCTTTGCAGCAAAATAAATTATCAACAAAATGAAAAGACAGCCTACAAAATGGGAAAATATATTTGCAAATCATATATCTGATAAGGGGTTAATATAAAAATACATAAATAACTTATACAATACAACAACCAATTTTTAAAATTAAAACATGGGCAAAGGACCTGATTGGAGAATTTCTAAAGAAAATATACAGATGCACAACAGGTACATTAAAAGGTGCTTAATATCACTAATCACTAGGGAAACAAATCAAAACCAGACTGAGATGTCACCTCACAATTATCAGAATGGTTATCATCAATAAATCAACAGCTAGCTAGTACTGGCCAGGATGTGGAGAAAAGGGAACCCTTGTGCGCTGTTGTTGGCATTGTAAATTGATACAACCACTATAGAAAACATATGGAAGTTTCTCAAAAAATTAAAAATAAAACTATAGTATGATACAGCAATTTCACTTCTGGGAATATATATGAAGGAAACCAAAATACTATGTTGAAAAGACACCTATACCCCCATTTTCATAGCAGCATTATTTACAATAGCCAAGACATGGAAGCAACTTAACACCCACTAATGGATGGACAAAGGAAAGTGATATATATCTATATACATACATAGATATAGGTAGATACCTACACACACAATGGAATATTTATCATTCAGTGATAAAAAAGAAAAATCCTATCATTTGCAACAATATGGGATGAAATTTGAGGGCATTTTTTCCCTCAAATAAGTCAGAAAGAGAAAGACAAATACTGTATGCTCTCACTTTTATGTGGAATCTAAAAAGAAAATAAAATTAAAAACCACACAGTACTTGCTATAATGTCAATTATATCTCAATAAAACTAGAAAAACAAATAAAATTAAAATTTATAAAAAAAGAACATGCCATACACTTATCTTAAGTTATTATATGATTGTGGCATACTAATAGTATAGATGGAATAATACAATAGCAGCAGTAATAATAATTAATAATTGGCAAAAGAAAAGTTCAATGAATTATAGCACATTACTGTCAAGGTTTTTAATGTATTTTGAACTTCATAAAACTCACTGGAATGCAATTTGGCAGTGTATTAAAAAATTAATATGTGTGTACTTTAATCCCTATTTCCAATAACTAAACTTCTATCAGCAATGATAAGAGAAAAACTACATCTATAAAAATGTTCAGTGAAGCATCATTTATTTTAGCAAAAAGCTGAGGGAGAGTTTAAATAATAATAAAATGGGGAATGGTTGTCTAAATTATGGTGTATTCACTCCATGTAATTTTCTGTGTAATTTCAAATTCTATTTAAGAAACAATGTTGCATAAAAGAAAGAGTGATAATAGTAAGTTAAAAAAAAAGTAGTGTGAAAATCAGAAGCATAGCCATGTGATGTCTTTATCATTCTTGTGCATCAAGATGAGACAATTAGATTATGACTCTTTCATCTAACCTGCTAGTCAACTATGGTTAACTTTCCTGCTGTATATTTGCACATCTTGATTGAGGGAGCAAGAAAAACACTGGCAACTTGTAGATTAGCTCACAACTCTGAAAATATTTAAATGCCTTTCTCTCTAAAATCTTCATTAATGATAGACCCCTCAGTTTGGCACCTGAATAAACATTATCACTGACACTATATCATACATCAATATCAAAGTAATCAACCTAATGTGCAGTCCCACTTTCACTATATGAAAATAAACGTTGTTTATTGTCACAGCCCTTTAGAAATTCTCATGAAAAAACTACCCATACAAGCTCAGCAGGCAAAACCAAATCTCACTGGTCAGGACTCAGGAGGCACTTGCTTCTTCAGATTTGACACAATGATTGTGCAAACTCAACCTTGAAAGGACTGACATGTGGGGAAAAAATTGCTGAGAGCAGAATATCTAAGAAACAGAAGGAGAAGAGGCCAGGATGGTCAGTTGTAACACTTCAAGAACATGCCAGAATTCAGCCTGAAGCACTGGAACATCTCTATAAGCAGTGACAGAACCAGCTCCACGCTGCCCCCAGTGGGACCACTCAATTTGAAGCAAAGAAGCAAAGGCTGGTGCTGCAATTCAAACTATGACATCCAAGTAGAAGCACTGGATCTGGACTCAAAGACAGTTTTGCCTGTAACCATGTTGCCAAAAGTCTCATGTATCACCCAGACTTTATTGATAATACTAAATTTATTTCTCATTGGCAAAGACAACCAATCAGAAATCAGAAAGAGACCTTTCCCAGGTAGATCATGTTTTCAAATAGGGTGTCTTTGCTATTTAATTCTATTCATAGGTTTAGGGTAAAAAGAAATCCGGGTTAATACACAAGTTTGTGAGGAAAAAAATAAAACAATTGGGATAACAAACAACAACAAAAGCCCAGCCAAGGGCTGCTAGCCTATATTATACAAGAAAATGGCTGCATGTAAAAGACATATGAAATAATCATACCTTATTTAATATAGCAACCAGCTAAACTGAAAGGCAACACATCCTGGAGTGCCTATCCTCTTAATGAAATGAGAATTTTCTCTGGAGAGTTTGCCAAAAGCTAGAATTTTGCCTCATACAAAACTGCTTTCCTAAAACAGAGATCTCAAAAGACAATTTCACTTGTTATTCTCAGAAATTAGAATTTTTTTTTCCATTTCTGGACATACATTTGTTGCTGACGAAAGCAGTGGACATCTACCCATAGCACAGTCATCATGTCTACATAAATATTTACCAGTTCATATGGCATTATTATCTATCCATCACATTTTAAATTATTCAATAGCAACAGATTTTGCACTAGTGTGATCACAATATCCTAGTCTCAAAATTAAGATATGCTTAACATGAATAACACGAGGGTATATTTCACAAAGATTCTCTGCAGGACATTCAAAAGAGATGGGTTTTCCTTAACTCACCTTCTTTCTTTGAAGGAAGCAAACAGACAAGCATCATTAATTAGTCAGATAGTTTCTATCGTACCTTTTTGTGCAACAGAATAAACATTGTTTGGGAAACAAAACAGAGACCTGGGTACAAATGCAGGCTCTTTCATTATGCAGACTACCATTAACTTCTTTTGCACTTGCTGTTATGTATCCTAACACAGAATTTATTTATTTTGTTTGTTCTCTTCCTCCTTCCCTAAAATGTAAGCTTCCTAAGAGCTTTTTGGCTGTTCTTGTACTTAATATATATTAATTGAATGATTGAAGAAATCACTCTCCAGGGAATTCCTAGCTTGTTCTACCACTTGTAGAGATCAGTGGGAATGTTACATGTAGAGTAGATATATGCACCCAAGAGATATTGGTTATTTGGCCTCTAACCAACAGGATCAAACACAATCCCTGAATTTATAGAGGTCATATGATAAATACTTTTACAAAGCAATGTAAAATTTAAAATATCTATCAACACTTTCTGTATGTGTATAAATTTTACATCTTCAAGGAAATACATCCTGGATGGATAATTTAAAAATTAAAATAAATAACCAACACCTCAAGTTCAACAAATATTTTATCAATTAATCAAGAAGGATTTTCCCCCCACATCTACTCATTGGTTGAAAATATAAGTTTTAATTTCCAAATTATAATTTATTTAATAAATTGCATCAGATGTTGCACAAATAACATTGCCTCAAATCAACCAACAAGGCAAGAATCTTATTGGACTCATGCATTCTTTACTTACTCAACAAATGTTTATAGAGTGCCTACTATGTTTCCAGTGTGATTCAAAGATATTTTTTGTAAAAAAATGTATTGAACAAGAGAGGAAAAAATTCTGTTCCCATAAAATTTTCCTCTCAAGTAGTTTATTTTTAGAAAGAAAAATTTTAAATATATATAAACACAGATATATAAATAAGTGTATAATAAAATAGATCTTTAATTGTAAGAAACAATTCAAGGTTAATGTTATCAATTGTAATGTAGATATTCTTTTAGATTGGGTAGTTAAGAAAGGTCTCTCTGAGGAGGAGACCCTTGTAAAAACCCCTGAATAAAGAAGAGAAAGAATCATGAGAGTACCTGAGGAAAGAGCATTCTCTCAAAGAAAACAGCAAATGCAAAGGCTCTGCATGGGAAATGAATGGTTTACTTCATCAGAGTGATAAAGAGACAATGGAAGAGGAAGTGGTAGAGATAGTCAGAGGTGGAATGAAATTGGATGTTAAAGGCTGTTGTTAGAACATTGGATTGCATTCTAAAAACAATATGAAATTACTTAAGAGCTTTATATTTTTAGACTAGCACCCTGTCTCCTTTCTGTGGATTAGGCTCTAGAAACGGGAAACCAGGTAGGAGGTTCTTGCTATATTACAGGTGAGAGAAAATGATGGAATGTACTAAGAGGGTAGCAATGGGAATCATGATAAGAGGTTAGTTTTGGAATATTGTGAAGGTAGAATTGGCAGGACATGCTAATAAGTTGGTAATAAGGTTGTGGGATATGAGAGAGAATGAAACCCAAAGGACATTCAAGAGTTTAACGTGAGCAACGGGTCTGATGGAGCTCTTTAGTGAGACGTGGAGCACTGGGGAAGGAAGGTTTATGGAATCAAACCCAAAGCTCTTTTTTAAACATTAAGTTCCTAATGACTAGTAGACATTCAATGAAGGTTTTGAGTGAGCTATTGAACAAACACGTGCGGAGGCTGAAGGAAATCATAGCTGAAGGTATACAGTTGAGAATCATCAGTGCATAAAAGATTCTTAAAGAGCTGGTACTAAATAAGACTGACAGTGTGTATAGGTTGGGGCAAAAGTAGGTTTACAGTTGTTCCTGTGGAAAATAATACCTTAATAAATTATAACAAGAATAAATTCTGTGTTTCCTGTACTCACAACTGTAAATCTACTTTTGCCCCACCCTGTCCTAGTAAAGGGGAGACAAGATGATGTCTAAGTACTTGACATTTAAAGGTTGGGAGCATAAGGAAGCTCTGGGGGAAAAGAAGCTGCAAAGAAGAAACCAGTTCCTACTTAAGGAAAATCAAAGTACATAGTGTCCTCGAGTCAAAAGAAGAAAATAAAGTGACGAGTGACAGTTAAGTGAAGTCTCAAGTCATATTCCCATATTATTGGTCACTCCTGAGATTTCCTGGTGAGTTGAGTCCTTAGCAATGAAAGTATTTTCAGTTTTACATTAAAAATACTATAAATGGGAAGACTGTCACCATGTGCATATTATAGTATCAGTTACAGAATACATTCCGAAAACTTTATAAAGCTTTGATAGAGTATTACAAAGTATGAGATCACACTTTTAAAAGCAAACAAACAAATAGAAAAGGAAAGACTGTACACAATGTATGCATAATAGATTTCAATAAAGAATACATCTATAGAACTTTTAAATTCATATTTATTTTCAGTTTGAGGAAACAACTTTATTTTATAACACTAAAATTTTAAGAAATAGTTTAAGAAATACCAGCCTTTAAATATATAATATAAATATATACAGTAATAAATAAACTGTTAAATGCATTTTAAATTCAGCAGTGTAAAATACAGAATATTTCCATACCATATTTCTCTTTTCTTATATTTTGGTATGCTTTGTGTTAGAAATACATGACCAACACTCTAAATACCATTAAGCTTTTTATTGAAAAAAAATATTATTGCACTGAACTATAGTCCAAATAATTTATTGAATAACCTAAAAAATCTGCTTTGCATATATAATAGTGCAATTTACTTAGCCACAGTATAATAAAAATGTTTGTACAGAGAATACAAAATAAAATTATTGAATCAGGTATCATATTGCCAGACTATCACTCAGTTACTTACAAAGCAAATACTTCAAATAGAATTGAGTAAAATGGGAATTTGTTTTAAACAGTTACATAAGCAATTTACATTACTAACTATTTTATCATCTCTCACAATTAAAATAAAACAACTGACAATTGAGCATGTTGGGAAAAAAATTTCTTCTTAAAGTTGATTTTTTCAGTATGTGAATATTTTTGGAAAAGCACTATTTGAACAGAGATCATGGTCTACAACTGAAAACTAAAGAGCATATTAATTAAGAACACACACTCACATGTACACAGACACACACACATTTTGTATATTTTCAATAGGCCTGATTTATGACTCTGCCAAGATACTTTTGCTCTTCATACTTAAGAAAAGTGGTGGGGTGCAAAATGAGGCAGTGACTTTAGGAGTGGAATTAAGAAAGTGAGTTGGGAATTCTCCCTCTGATACAAAGCTGCATAACATATTAATTTGAAAAGACCCTTTGGCTTATCAAATATTGGCTTATTCCAAACCTAACCCATTCGGCCACTGCTTCCATTTTTAATATAGCTTTCTCCAAAGCAATATAACAATAACCTTCAAATGTCCACCGAATAGAAGAGATGAATAATATTTTTGCAGGAATGAAATGACAACCTTTGAAAAGCCTTTAGACCCAGGTTGATTGACAGCAGAACTGATATTTTAGTAGGAACTTCCCATATTATTGGGAAGTAGTTCCAGTCTGAGACAGGAAGGACAGTGAAGCTGCTTTCCTGAGGACTCGTCACTCACTTGCTTTTTAATAATGTTTCTATTTTTCCAAGAGAGTGCATTTCTTTTCAGGAGTTGAGCAGCATAAAGAACCAAAATTAAACCTTTCCCTGGGCCCTGCTGGGCCAGAGATAAGCATTACATCACCTTTGCCTCTAAGTACGTTAGCTACATACTGACACATAAATGTCAAATGTATACTGATGTGTGAGTTTCAGGTTCTTTTCATTGTGCTTCTGGCAAACTGGATCTGATATTTGCATATTTTTCTTCAGAATATTTACCTCTCTTTCTGAAAACTCATGGGGAAATTTCTAGGGAAGATTGAGAAGTGTTTGAGATGATCAGCAATGTCATGTCACTAATAAGGAGGCAGTGGACTCTCCCTACAGCCCAGGAAAGGCATCTGGACGCTTCATTCACAGACATCTAGAACACTGGCACACCAGGTGGTGCCCTAAAGGGTAGAGGATCTTCATATCTCCAATTATTGTTCCAAATGTTTGAACTATGTGATGTTTTAGGATCAGTTTGAAAGTGTTACAGTAAACTTTAGAAGCTGTGTTGCTGCCATTACTGGGAACTTTGTAAGTGAGTAACAAGTTATGCACAAAGGAGATAAGCCAGATCTGGAAATATGGTCCTGAGTAATTTTACTGATGAAATATTCATTTAATGGGAAAGCTTTATAGGATTAGTGTCTTTGAATATATTTCTATTCAGAGATAACAGGGAGATTTCCATTAAATCCTGGCAGAAACTGAAGGAAAGGAGTCACTGTGAAATCTATTTTCTGTAAGTGAAATAGCAATTTCAGGTGATTACTCTGTGTAATGTCTGCCAAATAAAAAAACTCTGGGAACTAAGATCTTTCCAAATTACTCCTCACATATTAGTCATTTCCTATATTTAACAACATATGTAAAGGTAAACCCAAACTTGGCAGGAAATGATTAAGAGGTGCACTTTCGCAAATTTCTAGTTTTTCATACAAAACATTTATTTCGGTTAACCATACCCTGAATCCAGTGAGACTATCTGATGGTGGACCAGTTCTGAATCTCTAAGAAAAATATATAGATAGGTATGTATGTCTGTGTGTTTGCATGTGCATAAAGAGTTTACAGTCTTAAAGTATTTTCCGTTTTAAATTAAGAATTTATAGTTTAAGACAGACACAAAACCTTGCCTCAATAGCCAAGTTTGAAAGAGTAGTCCCATACAGGGATTTACTCCATAAATATTAGTCAATACTCATAAAAACTTCAATGCTGAAAACCAACTGTCTAATAATTGTATAAGTGGAAGAAAACAATGCTGAAAATATAATTTATCCAAGTGGCAAATTTTAAAAAAATGGATATATTTTAGAACTCAATATATAATGAAAATTCCTTCTATTTCATTTTCTTCCAAAGTATGGCTCACTTAAGTAATATAAAATAAAAAATAAAAAGTTTGAGCCTGCCCTCACTATTTGGGGGGAAGTAAGAGGATGGCTCAGAATGTTCAACAGAGCAGGAAAAGTATTTTGAGTGTTATCAGAAGAAAACGTTAACACAAAACCAAGCCCTAGGTAGGAATCAACCATCTGAAATTTGGAAATTATGCTAGAGGATAACTAGATATGCCATTGATCACAAGCAACATTCTAGAAAAAGGATTCTGAAAATCCCCAAGTTCTTGTTCACCCAAATGTGCAAAGTTCTTAAATATTTCAGTGATGAAAATATTACAACTCAAATTGTCAAATTAATCATATTGACTCAAAACCTAACTTTCTGTGATATTTACCTTATCATTTACCCCTAAAGAGAGTAAATATTATCTTTCACAGTACACAACTCCATGCTACTATTCAGATATTTAAAGTTAGAAAGTTATTCCCATCTTTTTTCTTCCTCAGTAAGCACGTTTTTTTTTGGTGGGGGTGGGGGTGGGGGTGAGAGAATACATATATTTTTTCTTCTTTGTGTGTTTTCTCAACATGGCATTTCCCAGAGTCAAAAATTTATTTCTACAGTCAATTTTTGTTAATTTACAGAACTCAAGTTATTCATTAATATAAAAACAAAATTGATCTGGTCTCTTAATTAGTCAGGCCTGCCACTTATGAACCCATTTCCGTTTGTCAATAACTCTCTTACATTTTGTACCAGAACAATGCATAGTTTTCCAAAAGTGGTCTAATTTTTCCAAGTTCTAAAAGAAATCCTTAAAGAATGAAACTGCATTGCTATCTTACACCATTCAAAAAAATTAACTCAACATGGATTAAAGTCTTGAATATAAGGCCTGAAACCATAATATTTCTAGAAGAAGACATGGGCAGAATACTTCTTGACATGGATATGGACAATGATGTTTTTTATTTAATACCAAAAATAAAGGCAATGAAAGCAAAAATAAACACGTGGTACTAGAGCAGCGCTTCTCAACCTGTGGGTCGCGATCTCTTTGGCCGTCAAAAGACCCTTTCACAGGGGTTGCCTAAGACCATCCTGCATATCAGATATTTACATTATGATTCATAACAGTAGCAACATTACAGTTATGAAGTAGCAATGAAAACAATTTTATGGTTGGGTCACAACATGAGGAACTGTATTTAAAGGGCCAGAAGGTTGAGAACTACTGTACTAGAGTAAGCTAAAAAGCTTCTGCACAGCAAAGAAAACCACCAGCAAAATGAAAAGACAAATATTTAGGAGAATAATATTTGCAAATCATATATCTGACAGGAGGTTAATATCCAAAATATATGAAGAACTCAGACAACTAAATAGGAAAAACCAACCAAACTAACAACACACACACACACACACACACACACACACACACACACACACACACAAACACACACACACACACACACACACACTCTGATTTAAAAATGGGCAGAGAATCTGGATAGGCATTTTTCCAAAGAAGGCATACAAATGGCCAACAGGTATATTAAAAACTGCTTACATCACTCATCATCAGGGAAATACAAATCAAAACCACAATGAGATATCACTTTATACCTGTTATAGTGGCTATTACCAAAATGACAAAAGAAAAAATTCTGGTGAGAATGTGAAGAGAAGGGGAAACTTGTTCACTTTGGTAGGAATGTAAATTGTTGCAGCCACTATGGAAATCAGTATGGAGGTTCCTCAAAAAGTTAAAAATAGAACAATCATATGATCCAACAATTCAACTCTGGGTATTTATCCAAAGAAAGTGAAAACACTAATTTGCAAATACATCTGCACCCCCATGTTTATTGCAGCATCTTTTATAATGGCCAATCATAGGAACAGCCTAAATGTTTATCGGTGGATGAATGGATAAAGCAAATGTGTGTGTGTGTGTGTGTGTGTGTATGAATTATATATTTATTATATGTAACATAAATAAACCTACAGTTTCACTGTTCTACATTCCACTATCACTGAGCAAGTCACTGAATGCTCTTGTCTGAAACATTTCATTCTACTAACCAACCTCCTTATCCTTACCTTGACTCCCCTAGAGATTATTCACAATACAATAGCTGAGTGATTTTGATAAAACTAAGATGAATCATGTTGATCCTTTGCCAAAATTATCCACTAGCTTCTCCTCTCACAATAAAAGCCAGGCATTGTAATGGCTCCAAATTACTTATCTCCCATAATTCATCCTCTGAAACCTATTTCCAAGCTGCAGTGTCCTGCTATTTCTTAAGCATGGCAGCACACCCAACAGGTTGTTGGAACCTGGTCTTTTCTTAGCCTAGAATATTCACTCTCTCACTTACTTCAGGTCTTTGCCAAAATATCACTTTCACAGTGAAGCTTCCCCTGATGACCCGATTTAAAAGTACACTTTACTCAGTTCTTTCCCTTGATCTCCTTTATTTGCCTTTCCTACTTATTTCCCTCAACAGCATTTATCTTCTGATATATATTTCACTTGTCTATTCTGCTTTTTGTCTTCAAGACTCAACTACAATTAAACTACCTGTGGTCTTACTTTTTTGTTTGTTGTGATTATTATTATATCTCCAGCAATTAGATTGCTGCCTAACTCATGGCCCTTAATAATTATTTCTTGAAGGAATCAGAAAGAAAATAAAGTAAATAAATGAGAAATAAAATACTTTTTTGTACTATTTGTTTTTAGTATACCTGTTATAGCTACTAGTGATTGTCTCTTTCTTTTCATTAAAGCCATTCTGCTTAAAATTCTATCTATAAATCAGTAATATCCATATTCAATATTCTTCCCATTATAAAAGTAGAGATAACATTTTCTAGCTCCTTCCATTTTCAAGGACATTTGGTGCCATGAAGCCCACTTTTGAACATTCTAAATGTGAATATTTAAATTCATTTGAAGTGGCCAGGAAATCATTTTCTCTGTATTGTCCAAATTTCTTATACATGTTGTTTATATGATTTCCAAACTACAGAGCTTTATTTATTAGGAAAAGGAAAAGGAAATCAGATTTGTACTTTTTTTCATTAGATTATTTGCCCCTACCAGTAAGCAATAATCAGAAGCAAAGGTCAACTTTTTTTGATTTTCCCAATAAATGAAATATTCAAAAGACATTAAGCTAATAATCTCTGTTGATGTATGATTGTTGTGTTACTATTTATGGATGTATGGAACAACAATTACTATTAATATTTTCCCTTTTCAATTTATATTGGATTGTTTAAAGGACTACACTTTCCCACCTCATTGGAATATTTTAAAATTATAGATTTCCTCTTGTGATGCCAAAACTTTTACAATTTCCCACCCTGGAGTATAAGTTATCGTTTATTTAAATGGCAAAACTGCTTTCCAATAGCTTAAGATAGTATATCTAGTGAACATTTTCATCACTCATAATACGAGATAGTCATTTCAGTGCCATCAATTCATACCCATCTATCGTTGTTAGTCAAAATTAAGTGCCAATTAGAGGTTCTCTGGTTTAACCTTCTGAGAGAATAAATTGTCACAAAGACAATTATAAAAATTAATAGGACTTCTAGTGAGTTCTCCATAATTACTCTGTCTTGGCTCTATGTCAACTTTGTAATCTGCTTTAGGAAACAGTCATTCACATTACCTTTTTATGTGCTGGAACATTTGTCATTAAATTTTATAAGAAATACTTCATTTATTTTACTTCCTTTGAATTCACTCAATATTTATCAATGTTCTTTTCATAATCACTTTTTTATGTCAATGCAATAATAGAGTTGTTGCTATTTGATGCTCTATTTCTATTCTCTTTAAATATTTCTATTCGCTTTAAATAAGTTAGATTTTTTCCTGCCATATCCAAGTGAAAATTCCCATCCCATATGTAATATCTGGGAATATCTAGGAAACTACAACTTTTTACTTTTTATGTTAAAATTTCTCTTTCTCTCTCTCTCTCTCTCTCCCCCTCTCCATCTCCCCTCTATTTTACTCTTGCCACCTTTTACCAGCATCAGAGATGTTTTCTCCAAGTATTTTTCAAGTATTAAAAAATTAACCATTTCCCTCATCTTATCCATGACACAGAGGTACAATGGGGGTAAAGACAGTCTCTTCAATGAAACTAGACAAATTTCTTATACCCTATACAAGAATAATGGGTTAAAGACTTAAATTTAAAACTCTAAACCACAAAACTCCTAGAATAAAAGGATGGTAGTAAATTCTTTGACATTGCTCTGAGTAATATTTTTTTAATGTATCTCCTCAGGCAAAGGAAACAAACAAAATGGACTACATCAAAATAAAAAAGTTTTGCTCAATAAAAGAAACCATCAACAAAACAAAAAGACAACCAACTGAATAGAAGAAGATATTTGCCAATAATACATCTGATAAGGGGTTAATATCAAAAATATATAAGGAATTTATAGAACTTAATACCAAAATAACAAATATTCTAATTTAAAAATGGGCAGAGGACCTGGACAGACATTTATCCAAAGAGGATATAGATGACCAATAAACATATGAAAAGGTGCTCAGTATAACTAATCATAAGGAAATTACAAATTGAAATCACAATATAATATTGCCTTACATCTACAACCTACAAGTGTTGACGAGGATGAGGAGAAAAGAAAACTTGCACGCACTGTTGGCAGGATTGTAAATTATTGCAGGCACAATGGAAAACAGTACGGAGGTTCTTCAAATAATTAAAAATAGAACTACCATATGACTGAAAAATTCCATTTTGGGCTATTTGTTTAAAGAATCCCAAAACACTAATTTAAAAGGACATATGCACTTCTATGTTTATTGCATCATTGTTTACAATAGCCAAGATATAGCAGTAACCTAAGAATCCACTGATAAGCAAGTTGATAAAAAAAAGAGGTGTACATATAGACAATGAAATACTACTCAATCATAAAAAGACTGGAATCTTACCATTTGCAACAACAGGGATGGACCTAATGGGTATTATACTATGTAAAATAAGTCAAACCGAGAAAGATTAAAAAAACAACAAAAAATAACATCACTTATACGGGCAATCTAAAAAACAATAAACAAAACAGATACAAACATAGATACAAACAAGCTGATGGTTGCCAGATGTGAGGGGGCTGGGTGAAATAGAAGAAGGAATTAAGAGGTACAAATTGCCAGTTATAAAAACAGTCATGGGATGAAAAGTAAGGTATAGGGAATATAATCAATAATATTGTAATATTGTATGGTATCAGAGGGTTACTAGACTTATTAGGGTGAGCACTTCATAAGATACATAAATGTTAATCAATATGTTGAACACCTGAAACTAATACAATTTTCTATGTCAATGCTAATTGAAAAATAAATATTAAAAATAAATAAAATGTTCAGGGGGGAAAAAATTCAGTTGTGAAGTTTAAATGAGATAACATAGACGAAGTACTTAGCCTGACTCTCTTGACACATAATAGATCTTCAGTAAGTAGAGCTCTCCTCCTCATGAGGCCAAGGTTAAATAAGATGCCCCTCTTATCGTCGAGTGGTGGAGGAGTTTGCAGCACAATACACAGCAGTAGATAACTGATGACCACCATTTCTGTTCAGTTTGATTTTTCTGAAACCTGCGCTTACGGGAAATGTACAGTCATAAAAGTTTTTCTCTCATTTTAAGAATATAAAATAATAAACCAACCTGGTGGGCCATTCAGAAACATAAATGTAAGAAATGCAAATTCTGTGAGCCAGAAACATTTTGAATGAATATTTAAAATCATTTGAAAAATTACATGAATGATTTTACTCATCATCGTTCACTGATTTATAAATATCTAGGGCAGTGGTCGGCAAACTATTAGTCAACAGAGCCAAATATCAACAGTACTTCTTCAAAATAGACTCGCCCAGGCCAAAAACTGACTCCTGCGCATGGGCCACGAAGTTTCAATTGCAGTGTATGTGTGCGCCCGCGTGGTATTTTGTGGAAGAGCCACATTCAAGGGGCCAAAGTGCCGCATGTGGCTTATGAGCCGCAGTTTGCCGAACCACGGATCTAGGACAATTGAATAAAACACACCAAATTCTTTTTAACATTTTTCCAGTAAATAGCATGTAAAAATTCTGACATTTCCAGACCCTTACTCCTCCACTTACATATATATTGGCTGAACACAGTAACATTTCTGAGAAGAATAAAGAAAAGATAACATTTAGTCCCTTTAATGTTTAAAAGATTGGCCAATATATTTAAATGTTATTCTGAGTATATTTCATTTCACATTACCAAATACTAATGATAGTTGTTATATGTTTTCTCATACAAAAATTAAACATCACACATTTTAGATATTGGGGATTCTTACAGTTACAAAATTATCTTGACATAGATGTGTGTCAAATAAAGACAACATAACTTTTCACAGAAACGCAATATTTATAAGTGTAATCTCTGTAAAGATGGTTTTTCATTGAAGAGTAGTTTTTACTATCAATTAATCAGATAATTTCTTGCCTTATCTTGATTGAAACAATTATATGGATAGAAAGTTTTAATAGCTAGCCATAAAATTATTTTTAATAATTAGTTCATTTTACTGGCCTTTTATTATCTGATGAATGAAACCAAATGCCCATTCATTCATTCACGCACTCAACCAACACCTAGATCATATGATATTTTGTTCCATTTGATTTTCTTTGTAATATTAATAACCTGCCTGAATGCTGTTATCATTTCATAATATTATGTGAGAATTCATTCAAAGGGATCTTAGACACTTTTCCCTCTCTATTTCCATAAAATTGTTTTAAATGTGTCCTATTATTTTTACAAGTTAAAAGAAATTCTAAAAATGCTCCTATTTCATTATTGGCAATTCAGTTCATATTTATATATTGGTCACATTTTCAATTGGCAGCAATATTTAAATCTGATAATAATCAGATAGAACACTGTAAATGTATCATTTTGTAGGTAGTGACACTTTGTTTTATTTATCCCCAAGAGAGGCTTTAGTACTTACTAGTTCAAGTGGGCTGACACATTTAAGGCCTCTTTCACTCCATTATACTGTTGCACCTGACTGGAGCAAGAATGATGGCAAAGATCTTGACCTTGAAACACTGGTTGTATTAAAGGATTCAGGTGGATGATAGAAGCTGTGGCTGGGTTTAAGTGAGGGCTAAACAAAGTGGGGATGAATGCTGCCGGGGACAGGGGCTGAAGTGCTATGTGAGATGGGTGGAAGGGGGCAGCAGTGACTAAATGGAGGGGACGGCCTGCCATGAAAGTGGGGTGTGCAGGGATGAGGGCTGGAGTCAGCGGAGGAAATGTAAATGGAGTAAAATGTGGCTGCGAAAGAGGGTGCAGGTGAGCTATAGGGAGGTGATTGCTCTGGGAGTGTAGAGAAGCTGAAACTGCAAAATGCTGCAGGAACGTGTGGTGGATGGTGGTGAAGGAAGTGTGCTGGTGAACTGGGACTGTCTGCACAGCTGAGGCCGGGGAGAAGGCAGCCGGCCCTGCCGCAGGCAAAACCCGGAGATGCTTCGATAGGAGCTGTTTCTGCATATGCTGCTGGGCTTGTAGCTGGAGGAGCTTATATTTATCTATTTCTTCAGGAGAAAATGTTACTGGCTGTTGAAGTAAAGGGGGAGAGAGAGATTTATGACACAATTCTAATTCCTCTGCTAACCTGTCATGCTTCTGCATAGCTCTGTCATAGTAAGGGTTCATATTTCCCTCTGCATGATTGGTGTGCATGCTTACATTCTGCAAGTTTAGGTTTATTTGGTCCTCTTTGGTCTCTGTTGGATCCGCAACACCAGCATATCTATTAGATGGAAAAGCACCAGGGAAATCATTTGGTACTGGATCACAGCTTTGAATAAAAGGCTGGACTTCACTTGCCAAAGGTTTGGGTTGTTCTTTTGTTGTTGGCTTCTTTTTTGTGTTCGGTGACCAAGACTCCGCTACTATGTGAACTATACCTTTGGAAAGATGGTTATCACAATCAGTGTCTACTAAAACAGTACCGTGATTTGTCTGTGAACTGTTGATTTTGCCTGTCTCAACAGTTCTTT
Organism: Myotis yumanensis; assembly: GCF_028538775.1. Lineage (NCBI taxonomy): Eukaryota > Metazoa > Chordata > Mammalia > Chiroptera > Vespertilionidae > Myotis > Myotis yumanensis. The sequence goes on along the minus strand of NW_027223760.1, from coordinate 44,771,835 downwards.
CCATTGCACTGCCTCTGTCATTTGTTCTTTTACTTGGGGTTCGTATTTTTTCAGACAAAGGCATTGCTGGTCCGTGACCGCCTGGTGGTGTAAATTGAATCGTGCATTGGATTTGTGAATGAGGCTTGGATTGATTTTTACAACTATTTGCAGAGACCTCAACATTAGCTGCTTGCTCCTGACACTTCTTGGCTTGAACTCTTTCTAGAAGGCTTTTGGCTGTCACAGAGGTCTCCTCTCCTTCTCTGAGGTTTAACTCTGCGGTTTCTGAGAGGCGGCTGGGACAGTTCCTTCGAAGACAGCTCATTTTCCCAGAGTTATGCTGCATGGGTTGTATGTTTCCCAGATCACAAATGTGAGGGCTGTGCAAAGACTGCTGACTTCTTTCACTTTTATTTAGGTGATCAATTCTCTCTCTGGAGTAAGGGCCCAACCGACTGTGCTGTGGTCCCTGGCACTCAGATGGCCTCCCACGACTCCCAGCACAGAAAACCGGCGAGCTGGCATCGCCTTGGGTGACGCTCCTGGATTTGGGCCCTGAAAACTGTGGTTGGCTTTTGCGCAGTTTATATCTTTCCCTACAGTGACCATATCTATGCTTTGAGTATTTTTCATATTTAAATGATTCCCACAACTTGCAGTTCTTATCTTGCTGTGTTTCAGACTGCAGGCAGCCACTCTCTGCTCTCTCACCAGACGAGCAGAGGCAGCTCTGCTTTCGGCATTTCGCTTTGTGCCGTTTCACTGAGCTGCGGTCTCCTTTACAGAAGGAGAGCGAGCGACCTCTGCCATGACCTCTGGGCCTGTGACTTGAATAAGTACTTCTCGGGCTGGACGTGCTGTCAGGGGATGTTTCTGAAGGGCTGGGGCGTCTCTCTAGAGACACCTTTGGGGGACTTCTCTTGTAATTTTGGGTTCTACATCCGGGCACCTTGTTGGTCACACTGATGTGGTTACTATTCAAAATCACACTGAAGTCCTGCCCATGGTCACTGTGACCCCTTACTGTGCAAGTACTAGTTTTCCAGGTGAATTGATTTGCATCTTCAAATTCTGAATGAGGATCACAGGGAAGCCGTTTATGTTTTTTAGTCCTCGGGATGTAAGGAGTAAAAGACAGGCCCTCGTTGGCATCGTTTAGAACTACCCTTTGGCAGCTTTGCCAATGGGCCCTTAGAGGTTCCTTAAGTTCATTATCAGTATTATTATTGTTTCCCACACAATTCTTCAGAGAGAGATCAAGGTAAGCAGGCACTTCAGGGTTTTTCATTTCTAAATCACTGGCACTAAAATTGTGTTTACTCGTGTTTGGCTCAGAATCGCTGTATCCCACATGATATTTTCTCTGGACCTTTTCCCAATCTGGATTAGCTGTCATCATCTTTGGTTTCAGAGGTTGACTAATATCGTCTTGGATCAATCTTTGTTGGTCTTTGATTAAACCTGAGACTCGGCTCTCTAGTTTAGTCTTCATTTCTAAGGGCTCCTTAATCAATTCTGTTTGTAAGTCCTCTGGCTCATGGCCATCCTTTGTGTTCCGAGAAATCTTAAAATCAAAATATAATGGATTGCAGCCATAAGAGATACAGGGCTCTGTTTTTGTAAAGAGCAGCAGTTCTGTGGGCCATTGGAGAGTGGTGTGGCCATCCTTGCTCTGTACATGCAGGTAAGGCAATGGTTTGGACTTGACGTCATGGGAACGTGCTTCTCTGAGGAGCCTTTGCACATTTTTGCTAACTCTTTCCGTTTCATCTACGGATTTTTCTCTCTTCTTTCTGGAGCTGGAATTCAGATGCATTGGACTCTTGTGCCCACTTGGCTCTAACGATGGAAACTCATCCAGACATTCAAATATCCTGGCATCACTGTGCTTGTAAACGTTTGGTGGGCCGGAGGAGGCATTTGCTTGGCATGCATGATTAATGCCGTTTTCTGAAAGGTTTTTTAATGTTTTTCTAGTTTCTTTTTCTCTACCGGAAGGAGGAAAGTCCACAGCTGAAAGATGAGTGTTAGATTTAGAGAATGAAGCAGGAATGCCAATCGAGTCTTCTGCTGTTTCAATAGAGTCACTTTTGTCTTGCAGGAGTTGAGAGCTTAAGGAGAAGCTGTTGTGTAAAACACTTTCCAGATGGCTTGCGGAGCTCCTTCTATCTTCTTCCTTAGGGAGGTGTGTACTCGCGCTTGCAAAGCCGCGGCACTTGCATTGCTCCACAGTTCGTTTTGTTTTATAGATGGGTGACTTGTTACATTCGTGGGTTTCTTCTGTGTTCTCACTAAACACCGATGCTGAAGACTCTAACTTTACGTGGACTTTTTTGGAAAAAGAAAAGGATACTCCCCTCCGGTGATTTGCATTACTGGGATCTGAAGATGTTTGTGGGACCCGCTTCCCAAACAAATAAAGTCTGTCTGTCTGTAACTGGTGTCGGTTGGGCACGGCAGGCCGCTGTTTATCGACAATGCTCCGGGGGAGGTTCTTCCCTTTAAGGAGAAGGGCACTCTTCAGGCATGACACTTTCCTTCCACTCTTAATGGGGAAAATTCCTTGCTGCAGTTGCTTTTCTATGGCTACCCTGGGGGCTTTGTATGCTGGTCCATTTCCAGAAACACTGTAAACACAATAAATATTAAAATGATTAAGATATTGGATTTGAAATCTTCTCCACATGTGAACATTTCATAGTGTTTCAATGATGGCTTATGCTGCCATTTATAAATTCTTCCTGCTGTAATATAACCATTTCACTGCACTTGTAACTCAGTATATCTGTTTCAAAGTGGCTATTTCTGAAGTGCATCATGTAAGTTTATTCTTTGGAAATTGGCAAAAAACAGTAGCATGTGAATATCTTATGCTAGGGCCACACAAGAAATTAAGGTATTGCATTTATATTACAATCTATGTCCTCCAGAATGCATCACATTTTGGAATATAGATTTAATAGTCTTTCACAGGGAGTTTTCCAATCAGTGCTTTCAGATTAAATAAGGCATTAAATAGAGTTGTCACTTCCAAAATGTATCTTTAATTTGTTTTTTTTTTCTAAGTTCTAGCATTTTGTAATTTTTGTTTCCTCAGTTTTAAAATTCCTTCATATTTGCTTTCTTTTGAAATGGGGTGGTTAGTTCTTTCGTTATGACTTGTCACTATTTTGAGTAATTATAATAATGTATAAAAAAGTAATACATTTACAGGCCATCTCAATATCTTCAATTATCTTGAAATCATTTCTTCTGTTTCTTACTCACCCAAATATTTTCTTTCTACCTTTTGTGTAAATATATACTGTATCTTTTAGATTTAAGCAGATTAATCATTTTACTGAGCTTAATTAGTAATTCAACTAGAAAATGGGAAGTAGAAACATGTATATACTAGTATATTAGATTAAAATTATTTCTTTTTAATGTTTTACCTGTAAAACCTCTACCACAATACAAATCCCATCAATTAGCTGATTGTTTGTTTGGGCAGCCTTTCTTCTTTCTTTTCCTTTTTCACATGCTTCCATGTGTGTGTGTTTGCTTTTTTTCTATTTTAGAATATTACTGCATTTCTATCCAGTCATTGGATGCTGAAGTATTCACTACTAAAACAACTGATACCTTTCCCACATGTAGTTAAATTCTAATGGAGAGGAGTGCTTTCTGAGCCCTTAGCCTGAGAAATTCCTTCCTATTGTCTTCACTTATGACTATTTGGCCAATCAGCATGGAACCTGGAGTTACATTTATTTTGTCCACCAAATTTCATGTCCTTTGCTCCATTTTCTTTACATGTTTAATATTGCAGAGACTTATTTAATCAGCCTCCTTTTATTCATTTCTGAAATAAATCAGCTTGAGCATTTGTATGATTTTATAATTTTTCACCATGCATATTTTATTATGTTTATTATATATGCTATATTTTTGTTCTATTTATTACATATTATAAATCACATGTCTAAAACATTTTACCAGATCATGGTTACAAATTGATTTTTTTGGTTAGTTTTTGCTAGTACTTTTGGGCACTTTCGATTAATTTAATTCAGCTCAAACACTTCTTATATTTCTCTGATTATTCCATCTTCCCTGTTCTGATTTCTTACCCTAGAATTATATGTTAAATATATTGGCACTCCTAAATAACTGTTTTAGATCTTAGTATTTATCTCAGTATTCTAGTGTTTAGGTTTTTTTTTTTTTCTAGTTCAGAAATAATTTCTTGTGTCTTTTTTGTTTGTTTTTTAAAAAGCATATGCTGCATTTCATTCATTCATTCATTCATTTTTGTTAATCTTCACCCAAGGATATTTTCCCATTGATTTTTTTTAGAGAGAGTGGAAGGGAGGGGGAGAAACAGAGAGAGAGAGAAACATCAATGTGAAAGAAACTTATTGATTGTTTGCTTCCCGCATGTGCCCCGACCAGGACCTGGGATTGAGTCTGCAACAGAGAAATGTTACCTCAACCAGAATTAAACCCAGGACACTTCAGTCTGTGGACCAATGCTCCATCCACTGAGTAAACAGGCCAGGGAAGAATTTCTTGTTTTTTAATTCCCATTTTATTGATTATTTTACAAGTTCAATCTGTTGCTTACCGTGTCCATATGAATTTTAATTTCCAAACAAAAATTTGAGCAACTATCTGGTCTTTAATAATTTCAGACTGTCCTCTAAATTTTGAAATTTTATTAAAACTGTATTATTTTCCTTATTGTAACTTTTTTGTAATAAAAACTTTCCTTTTGTTCATCACATTAATCTCCTGTTTTGAATCTTTAAAAAAAATGTTCTTTAGAGAAGGTATTTACCCATCTCTATCATAAGGAATGAAGAGGAACATTATAAGATACTAGAGGCCCGGTGCACAAATTCGTGCATGGATGGGGTCCCTAGGCCTGGCCGGAGATCAGGGCGAATCAGGGCAGGGCTGATGGGGCCTGCTGGCTGGGGGGAGGGACAGGGCACAGGAGGTTGGCCGGCCCCAAGGAGGGAGCCGGCCCTCAGTGCCCCTGGGAAAGGGGCCATGTCTGCTGCCACCTACCCCTGCTTCCCCATCCAAGCCTGGGCCCAAAGGCCCCAGCAGGGTTGGGAGAGGAGGCGATGGTCAGTGGGTCAGGTGCGGAAGGAACGAACTGTGGGAGGTTGGCTGTGGGAGAACACTGACCACCAGGGGGAAGCTCCTGCGTTTAGCATCTGCCCCCTGGTGGTCAGTGTGCATCATAGCGACTGGTCGACTGGTCATTCTGGTCATTCAGTAGTAACGGTCGCTTATGCTTTTATATATATAGACATGGTCATTGAATATTTCTTTCAAACATAAAGGAAAATAGGAAGCATAGAGGTTTATTATAGTTATTGGTATTTTAAAGTGCCTGCAGCCTTGGGATAGAAGGATGAGGTGCATAAACATCTGCAGCACTGAATTTTGCCTAAGAACCAAAGCGATCTTTTCCCATATTTGTTGCCATACTTTGGATTAAGTAGGAGCTATATTTCTGCATTAAATTACCTTCTCCAGGAACTTCAGTCACTCTGATATTATCTACACTAAACTTAGCAGAAATTATTACAAAAGCCTGGTGTATAAATATTATCATTATACCTCTCCTGATTCCATTATGATGCAGATATTTTACTATTTTTATATTCTATGTATTTTCCTTAATAATATTTTTGCTTATTATGCTGGTACTGTTTTGTGTATTTTCTTGCTTCAACTTATGTTAGTCTAAATGTTCTTTTTTATTGCAGTTTTATTTCACCATTTATCTTTCTAATGTGCAAGCTTCTTCCTTTTATATTCTTTTAAATATTTTTAAAGTTCTTTGTATTATACTTGGCTTTTGTTGTCCTTAATTTTTGTGTTCATTTTATCATCCAATGTACACTTATCATATTTTTTCACAAGTTTTAACATTTTATCGTTTATCTTTTGTACCTCTTATTTTGTGCTTTAAACTTTTGATCTTATTGCTTTATAAGCTTTAATTTCTTTTATCTTAAATCCAATCTATTTTTATTCTTTTGGAAAATCCTAATTTTCTAACTTTGTGATGTTTTAAATTCTACTATTTTAATAGAAGTTTATGGCCTTATAATATGATTGAAAGTTTAATTTTTATAGTTATATCCATGTTTATGATTTCACTCCCTCCTCTAGATATAACTTTCTTCAGTTTTTGTTTTTACCTAATTGTTTTTGTTTATAATAAAAATGTGACCATAGAGATAGCCCTTTAATTTTTATTAATGAATTGTCCATTCCAATAGTTCTCCAAAAATTTTAATTTGTGGCAATTCAACACATGTATAATTTCATTCTCTCTTGTGCAAAAAGTATACTTTCCAAATAGGAAATAAAACATATTAAAACAAGATGATTTCTTTACATGATATAATTTCCTAGTGTTATACATTATTTATATAAGGAACTTCATAGTCTCAGAATCAGTGGCCCTATAATTTTAAAAAAATGTTTTTATTGATTTTTTTTTTAAGAAGCAACATCAATCAGTTGCTTCCTGTATGCACAGGATAAACCTGAGCAGGAAGTGAATCGGCAACCTTTCTGTGCATGCATGGAACAACACTCAACAAACTGAGCCACACTGGCCAGTTTTTAAAATTTGGGAATATATCCATATCAACCTACACTATACTTAAACTTATACATATAGAAGTTTACACACACACTGAATCTTCCTGCGTACAATAACTGGTCTTGTTGAGAAACCAAGTAGGATTGAACTACCCAAGAAACGGCCAAAGTTGACTGTCTTTTATAAGATACATTAACAGTTTCTGCCATCATTTTAAAAATCAGTTTGATACAAATATTCTTACTACTATTAAACTCACCTCTCTTTTCCATGGGGTCCTGAAAGAATCTTTTGTTATCTGTATCATCTTATTCAGAAGCCCTCATTATGAATAAAGGACAAAAATGTTGTAAAGGAGAGGGGTAAATACAGATGACCCCTCCCCCAAATTGTATTTCTTACTTTTGTTTGTCAATTCAGCTACCCAAATGAAAATATTTAATTATTCTACTAAGTGACTTCCCTTAGGTCAGCGGTTCTCAACCTGTGGGTCACGACCCCTTTGGGTGTCAAACGATCCTTTCACAGGGGTCGCCTAAGACCATCGGAAAACACATATATAATTACATATTGTTTTTGTGAATAATCACTATGCTTTAAATATGTTCAATCTGTAACAATGAAAATACATCCTGCATATCAGATATTTACATTACGATTCATAACAGTAGCAAAATTACAGTTATGAAGCAGCAATGAAAATAATTTTATGGTTGGGGGTCACCACAACATGAGGAACTGTATTAAAAGGTCGCGGTATTAGGAAGGTTGAGAACCACTGCCTTAGGTCATGAGGCTGTTTAGCAGAGAGAAAAATTATCTGGAGGTCAGATGGTGGGTAGTAAAAAAAAGAAAGAAAAGAAAAGAGAAATAAATACTTTTCCTAGTCCCAAGTTCTGTAGCTGGAAAACTGAAAACCTACTGTTTTCCTAACTATATGAACAGGCAGGGATCTAGGTCTGCCTACTCTATAGAGGTTGTGTTTAGGTTTGTATTTGTTCAGTTAATAAGATTTCCAGAGGGACAGCTAACCCCAATAGGGTGGATTTTTAATTTATCTTTTTTAATTCGGAAGACAAAGGGTAGCTCTGCAAACTTAGAACTCTTAAACAAAAGCACCATCACCATCACCATCATCATTATCAAGGCTCCTCTGATCCTTTGTCTATTTCTTCCAAAAGAAAATATGGAATGGATGAGTAGAAATTTAGGTGTGACAGCTTTCATAATAAAAAAAGAATCAAAATTATGTTTATTGAAGCTACTTCGATTTCTGTTGTGTGTATAGTTAGCATTGTCCTTTTTTTATAATCTGATTTATTGCCCCTCATAATCAATCACCCAGGAATTAACATCTAACCTAGATTTTTTTTCTTGCAAGATATTATAATAACCAGTAGACATTTCCTTCTAAGTTCTGTTTTGACAAGGACTGTCTAATATTTTATTTATAATGGGTTCAAATAACATATTTTAAGATCCTTCTTGCATTTTAAAGTACAAAGCTAGGTAGCAAATGTGTGCCCTGGTTCTGTGACCTCATAGCGTGCATTTTGTATTAACCTCACCTCTGGATACATACGTTTGCAACCTTTATTTTTCCTTCATAGCAAATTTCTCACTTACTTTTAACATGACTATATTTTTATATATTTTTCATAACTTAAATTAACCTCAGATAATTCGTGTATAAATAAATGAATATATGCAAGCTGAGTACTGTGTTTTGCTCATAATTAATCCTAAAAATAAATATTTTTATAATCAAATTTGAGGCCTAATATTTTATGGTACTGTAGGGTGTCCCAAAAATGTAAATACACACCTTAAATAATTATAAAGGTAGTGTTTATTAAAATGCATTTTATTTTGAAAATTGAACTACCAGCTGTTAGTGTATACATTGTTGGGGGACACTCTGTATAACTGAGTCATTCACTCCCAAGTTTATTGTATATTGCTTTTCTTTTTTTAATTGAATTTATTGGGATGACATTGGTTAATAAAATTATTTAGGTTTAAAGTGTACAATTCTATAATACATTGTATTGTCTCCTTACATCACCATTTATATTCCCTTTACCCTTGTCTGCCTTCCCCACCTCCCTTCTCAAATGGTAATCACCATACTGTTATCTGTGTCTATGAGTTTGAGTTTTTTGTTTTTGTTTTTGTTTTTTTGCTTAATCCCTTCACCTTTTTCACCCAGACCCCAAACCCTCCTTCCCTGACAGCTGTCAGTTTTCTGTGTCTATGATTATGTTTTTCTTTTGTTCATTTGTTTATTTTGTTCATTAGATTCCATATATAAGTGAAATAATATGGTATTTGTCTTTCTTTGACTAGTTTATTTCACTTAGCATGTACATGGCTTTTCACTTGCACAAAAGAGTTTTCAATTTTGGCTCAAAGCTATGAATTTCACAATTCACTAGGTTGCTGTCAATACATTAATTAGCTACATTAGTGTTCTACATTATGATTCATATGAACATAAATTAAAATCCGCAAAGTTTATAGTGTTTCAGGTAACAATCTTGTTACTCTGAAACATTCAGCAGTTCCAAGCTTATGTAAAACTTCTATTTTTCCACTGTGAGAATGTGTTAGCATCCTTGTTATAATTATCAATTTAAATGGTTAATTTAACTGCATTTAATTATCTTACTTGTCCAGATAATGATAACATCATTTATTCTAGATTAAGGTATTTACAGGGAAATCTACAGAAGATTTATTTTCTCACCAAAATAATGCATTGTTATTTATAAGTTTAAAAATTTTTATTACAAAACTTAATTAATAAAAAGCTATATAGTTCCCTTTAAGTCAACTGGATATAATAAATGCTAGTATTTTAGAAACATTCTTGGATCATTTCATTAAAGAGCACAATTAATTAATACTATTAGTAAGGAAAAATAATCAGATGTCATAGTAATTAATTTATAAACGTTTAACTGTTAGGAACATTTGCCCTCAGGCACATCTTTTGATTAATTATAATTTGTTTATGTTGTTACAGTGAACCAAGTAAATTTATCACTGAAATTTCCCCAGAGGTTGAAGAGAATTTTGAACAATCTGAGATACCTCTAATTCTTACCATTCAGACTGTTGCCTTAACTCAGCCAGCTGATGAAGTCGTTTAAGAGCTTTTTCTTGTTTCTTCTCATCTTTCCATGACTTAGAAGCTACATTTCGTGCAAATTCCCGTTGCTTTAATTCTTTCAGTCTCTGTGGACAAAAGAGAAAAACAGAAAGGATGCTATAAATAAGTAATATATTCTCTTTCTCCCACAACGCTCCTTATTAAATGTTGTCCTGTGTGCAGAGGTGATTTTCTGGATGGGGAGAGTAATAGTGCCTTCTCCCTTGGTGCTGTTCTCTGCTCCAAGACAAATTTAGTTGTCAGCTGGGTTATTTATCAAAGCTTGTCACAGAAGTGTGCTGCAAACCTGTACCCAGTCCTTGCTAGGACCATTCTACCTACATAACTGCAATAATGTGTATGCCTGTGAAGAATATAAATGGGAAAAATGTGCACTATATGAATGGGTATGAAGGGAGAGGAGATTATGGGACTTTCTTCTACCCACTGCTCCCAGACCTCTCACTTGTAAAAGGTACTCTTATTCATAAAAATTGTTGCTATTAGCCATGGCCAGGTGCCTTAGTTGGTTAGAGCATCATCCCATACACCAAAAGGTGGTGGGTTCGATTCCTGATCAAGGCACCTACCTAGGGGGCTGGTTTGATCCTATCAGGTTGCATACAGGAGGCAACAGGTTGATGTTTTTCTCTCACATTGATGTTTCTCTTTCTCCCTTCCTCTCTCACTAAAAAAATCAATAAAAACATATCCTTGAGTGAGAATTTAAAAAAAAATAATATTTTTTAAAATTGATGCTATTAAATATACTGGATGAAATTAGTTTGTTTTAGTGAAGAGAGTGTTACTGCGGAAGATTTAGTTGAAAGCTCTGAAGCCAATTCTCAACGCATTTTTTTTCCTGATGGAGGTAGTTAATATTTATTCAATGCAGATTTTTCTATATTGTATCCAGGAGAACAAAAATAGTATTGGGGATTTAAACTCATGATAGAGGGTAGGCCTTGCTTGATTTAAATTAGCCTACCACTTCTCTTAATTAATCTTTTCTCTAAAAACAATCAGCTTACATTCAAATTGTATTAGACTCATTACCTGTTTGGATTTCTACTTCAGAATCTACCACTAAGCACACCTAATGATATTGAACAAATTGAGAAATGATCACAATCAAATGAGTATCTTGAAGTTTGGGGCTTACTTCTGAATTGAGAGTATATAGGAAGATTAGCCTCTTTGATTCCGTACAAAGTGACTTTAAACTGCCTGAAATCTGTATCCATTTAATTTGTTTCCATTTCCCAAATCAGCTATAAAAGATGTTTCCCAGGAATAGCAAAAGGCACAGAGCTATCAAGTGAGGTAATAACTCTCTGGTAGACTACTTCCCACCCACAGAGCCAGGGCCAAGGCCTGTAATGATCATTAGCATCGCTCTTGAAAGAGAACATGCTCATGGGAGATGGTGGCCAGATAAACTGCTTCTAGGCTAAGTATCTGAAGAAGGAGGCAGGCCGGTCTTCCAAGAGAGAATTCTGAGCACAAAAAACAAAAGTTTCACAGAACTAGAGGCAGCTACAGGGAGAACAGCAGAGTTAATCCGAATTCAATTTTTGGCAAACATTTCAGAACCTTCTGAAAAATAGAAAATTTCAAGAATAAAATTATGGTCCTTATATTATGAGAAAAAAAGATCAATTGTTCTTTGGAATTGATAAACAGAGAGGCCACGCCTGAAAGGATAACCTTGGTCAGGAGGCAGAGAGGGGCTTACAAAATCCCCATTTCTACTTAGCTTCCTACTCACACTTCCTTAGCCTCTCAGTGTATAATAATCTAGTTCTTGGAGTGAAGGCTTATTTTATGAGCAATGACCTTTTGGGGAAATTTTCTACACAGTTTATAAGCCCATATAAAGTGCAATTCAACTGTATCAAAGAGAGATGTCTATTTTGGTAAAAGGAGAGGAATTTTTTTAACTCTCAGTTACAGCTGAATATAAAATACTTTACATTATGTTAATTTAAAAATATTTGTTATTAATAGCCTAGGAGAGGAAATTAATTCATTTACTCACAACACTGACTCATTGGAATCTTGCTTGGAACTCCCAGATATACCTGTTTCTTTCATTAGCGTCCTAGAATCCAGGGCTGCACTTCTATCTCTGAGTTATAGACATGTTTGAGATTTCTGTCTCATTTATCCAACAACAAATACTGTTAACTCCTACTATGTAATGAGGATATAGCAATTTAAAAACCAATGTTATTCCCTTCAAGGGAGACACATAAGTGAAACAGATACTTACATAAGATAGCACTGATTTTCTCTTCTTTGAAAAAAATATTTTTATTGATTTCAGAGAGGAAGGGAGAGGGAGAGAGAGATGGGAGCATCAAGGATGACAGAGAATCATTGATCGGCTGCTTCCTGCACGCCCCCTATGGGGCATTGAGCCCACAGCCCAGGCATGTACCCTTGACCGGAATTGAACCCAGGACCCTTCATTCCACAGGCCAATGCTCTATCCACTGAGCCAAACCGACTAGGGCAGCACTGACTTTCTTAATACCAGTAGGCATGAACACCGATATTTTGAAGCATATAAGGAAAGTTAAGATAGATTAGGGTGTGGGGGTGAATATTTGTTGTGTTGAGGAAGTCAGCAAAGTTAAAATACTTTTAAGAATTATACAGGGACAGATCCAAAGACGGAGAAACAGCGATCAGACTATCAATCCCCAGAGGGAAAGTAGGGGAGGGAGGGGGTAAGGGGAAGAGACCAACCAAAGGACTTGTATGCATCCATATAAGCCAAACCAATGGACATGGACAACAGGGGGATGAGAACATGAGTGGGGGCTGGGGGGGTTTGCGGGTTAATGGGGGGATGAGGACACATTTGTAATATCTTAACCAATAAAGAAATTAAAGATTAAAAAAAAACACAAAGAAAAATAAAAAAGAATAGGTGAAAAAAAAGAATTACACAGAGGTAAAGGGGGAGGATGGGAGATACCTATAATATTATTAACAATTTAAAAAATGTAATGTGGGGAAAATAAGAATTACATAGAAAACTGGAAGAAGAGATTTTGTTTAAAGACATCTAGCCATAGACTTGGCTTAGGCAATGCTGAATACTCAAGACTGCAAAGAGAAAAAAATAAAAAACAAGCAAACAGAGACCTACATATAGACGCCCTTAAGTTTTCAGCATACTAATTAGTAGTGCATGAGTATAAGGAAACTATGCAGACCAAGAAAAAACCAGATGTAAGAATTAAGAGCAAGAGTGACTAGAATTCATATATGGTCAGGAGTAGTGCCATTTCTCACCAATAAAATGGAAAAAACTCATGGGGCATGGATATAGACTTTAGGGAGTGTCTCTTTCACTAGAGAATAATTAGTCATAGATTGAGCACTACTTTGTATTTGCCTAACAAATCATAAAATCAAGAAATAAATCTGATTCTAAGTAGCCTAGCTGTGTATCAGAACCAAATCCAATATTTATAGAAATACAAAAACAGTCAGCACAAACAAGAAAAAATTAATGACATCTAATATCCAATTAGATTATCAAGCATGCAAAACACCAAGAAAACAGCCCAAAATAAGAAAAATAATCAACCAACCAAGACTAATGCAGAACTGATGCAGATGCTAGAATAGGCAGAAAAGTGAATTGAAGCAATCACAACCGTCTCCCATATGTTCGAACAGTAGACAAAAGATGGTGACCTATTGAAGAATCATGTAACTAAAGTACTTGAAGAAATGGGAGGGGATTTTGCAATAAAATCTCAACAAACCCCAAGCACAGAAAACTACATCCAAAGCTTATTTTGAGTCACATTTTTCAACATCAGGAAAAAAAATTTAAAAATTTAAAAACATTCAGAAAGAAATGACATATTTCTGTCAAGAAAAATAAATAGTAAGATGGAAGAATAATTCTCACTGGAAATAATACAAGTGAGAATACAGTAAAGCAACATCTTTAATTTTCTAAAAAAAAAAAAAAATATATATATATATATATATATATATATATATATATTAAAGTCTTGTCAAAAAAAATTATACCCAGTGAAAATATATTTTAAAAATGTGAACCAAATATGTAAGACATGAAAAGCTGAAAGAATTCAACACCCATATGGTAAGAAACATTAAAGAATAGTATTGGGCAAAAAGAAAATAATACCAAATAGACATATCTATATATATAAAAGCCTAAGCCACCAAATGACCAAACAACCTGTTGACTGGTGGACCGGTTGCTGTGACATGCACTGACCACCAAGGGGCAGACGCTCAATGCAGTAGCTGTCCCCTGGTGGCCACTGTGCTCCCACAGTAGAAGAGCCACTCAGCTGACCGACCCATCCTGGTGGCCCACCAGCTTGGGGGGCAGTCACTCCCTCCCTCAGTAGTCCTGCAGGTCCAATCTCTAGAGAACTGGCCGGGCACTGATGAACTGGAGCTGTCAGCACGATCCCAACAGTGCTGCTGGGCTCCTGGAAGTTGGCCTTGGGCACCGTGGCTGCTTCCCCTCCCTAGACACTCAGCAAGGAATATATGATATAAAAGCAGCTGCCAGGTGGCTCCAACAACTGTTGCAAAAGTCAGTGGTATGGATCCAGATTCCGGGTTGGCAAGGGCGTCCCACCACCTACCCAAGTGCTGATCGCATCCTGGCCACCCCCCATACCCCTTGGGACAGGCACCAGATGCAGGGCTCATGGCTGGCCAGTACTGCTGCGGCAGCGTGAGCCTCTCCCAATTGAGACTGATTGGGCGTGAGCCTGTGGCAGGAGCAGCAGGGTCAGGATGAGTGGGAGTGGCAGGCAGGAGCGGCAGGCAGTATTGGACTGCGGGTTTCGGCCCGATCCCCACAGGCCACTCCGAGTGACCCCACCTGTGCACAAATTCATGCACCAGGCCTCTAGTATGCCTATGATAACCATTATAATAATACAGCACAGTGTTTAGCCAAAAGAACAGTAAAGCAGATAAAAGGAAATCATTAAGTTTACTCAATCCAAAAGGAGGCAGAAAAAAGTAAAAAGGAAGGTAAAATATATGGGACAATTAAAAAACGTATAGCAAGATAGGACCTAAAATCTACACAGATCACTAATAAAATTAAATGTAAGTGGTCTAAACATTGGGATTAAAAGATAGAGAGTGTCAGCTTGGAATAAAAAAGCAAGTACCACCTATATGTTGATTACAAAGCAAACTTTAAAATAAAGACACAAATGATGAAAAGAAAAAGACAAAAGAAGATCACAAACACTGTACTTCTTGAAAAGCTTACACCAGGTGATCGTGCCTATTATAAAAGACCCTTCTAAAGTTGATTTGTGCAATGAAAGGAGGATTTTTTTGACTCTGGACAGATAAGGATAACCTCTAAGAATCCAGAGGTCAAATTTTGACAACTTTATATTTTAACTTGGGTTTTCTCAATTTTCTCCTTCTGAACTAATAAAAATACATTTATTTAAGTAATGGCATGTACTATTATTATCAATAATCTTACTCAGTTTAAACAAAAGATAAACCAGTTCCAAAAGATAAAAGTTCTTTGAGGGTATATAGTAGATCAGCTCTTATTGAGAACAATGCAAAACAAATATATTTCAAAAAATTGCTTCCTCAAGCAAAGAATATAGGGAGCGCAATAACCAGTTGGTTATCAGTAGGCACTCAGGGTGAACAGAGCAGAGGAGTGACGGAACATCACTGGGCGAGGGAGGAAGAAGACAGAGAGAGTGGGACCTAACAACAGGGGGAATACAACAAAGTGTCCAGTTTTCAGAAGTGTTTGGAAGAAAGACAACACAGTGTATGTTTTTTTTTAAAATATATATTTTATTGATTTTTTACAGAGAGGAAGGGAGAAAGATAGAGAGTCAGAAACATCGATGAGAGAGAAACATCAATCAGCTGCCTCCTGCACACCCTCCACTGGGGTTGTGCCCGCAACCAAGGTACATGCCCCTGACCGGAACCGAACCTGGGACCCTTGAGTCCGCAGGCCGACGCTTTATCCACTGAGCCAAACGGGCTAGGGCACAGTGTATGTTTTAAGAGCGGGATTCAAAAATCCCTCAGACATGAATTTGCATCTTGTCTCTGTCACTCACTAGATTTGAGACTGAGAAAGGTACTCAATCTTCTCCACTTTAGTTTGCACATTTGTAATTTTGCACACTATCGCTATTTACCTTGTAGAGTTCTTGGAATTATTTGAGCTGGGAAAGGTAAAACACTGAGCATAGCACCTGACTTACAGCAAATACTTAGTGAGTATGAATTGTTGCAGTTTAGAGGTAAGAAACAGTCAGATTTTAAGGAATTTTGGGAAGCAGGATGAATAGGAGTTCTCTCTCTTTTTTTTTTATCCTCACCAGAGGATTTTTTTCCTCCATTGATTTTTTAGAAAGAATGGAAGGGAGAGCGGAGAGGGGGGAGAGAGACAGAGAGAGACATTGATGTGAGAGAGACACATCGATTGGGTACGCCTGCACCAGGCCAGGGATCAAACCTGCAACCCAGGTATCTGCCCTTGACCAAGAATCAAACCCAGAGCCTTTGGTGCCCAGGCCAATGTTCTACCATTGAGCTACCCAGGCTAGAGCTAGAAGCTCTTTTTAACTGGCAATGGGGAGCCATTAAGATCATGTGATTCATATTCTTATTGAATTCTTATTCAAATAGGGTTTGAATGGTTTTCATCTGGACGGTTTCCAAAGCTGGTAAGTGTAGTATTTTCTAAAGGAGAAGAAAAAGGAAGCATGTTGTGTACCTGCCTCAACCTTGTCTGGAAAAACTCATGCTGTTTAATTGAACCACTTATAATTTCTGTAAGTTTAAGGACATATGTCACTACTGAAGAAGAGCGTAAGTTTGGGGTTAAAGTATGATTTGTTATCAGACTTTGCTTTGATAAATCTTATTTGAAGTTTGTCCTTGGGTATTAATTCTATCCAAAATTGATCTCAATCAGAAAGGAGAGAAAAAGAGTTGACCTCTAGTATTTCCTAGAGGGAAATAGGGACTCTAGGTCATGTCTTTGTACTTTTTGAAGGCATTTAAAAGAGAAATGGCAGAACAGATGGTTTCCTGATCCTGAAGAGAGGCTACTGTGGTCTGTGCCAAGATCAAAAGCAATGCAATAAAGGGCTGATGCCGGGGTCAAGATAAAGAAAAAAAAAGCATTCCTCACGTATCTTCTCCAGCTTTCACAATGAGTTTTATCCTCTCTCAGCAATAAATGAAAGAGGCTTATGGAGATATATTTGCTAAAATACACTGTTGGAATATTTGGAATGTAATTTTCTTCTCAGGTTCATTTTAAAAGCACAAACTAAGTAATTTTTATTTCCCTACCTGCCAACCATAATGCTGTCACTTGCATTGCAAGTGGAATTCAGCTGTGAATAAATAAATGAAGAGGCAAATTGAGCAGGTCAGCGAGTCTCTATGTGTTCAGAATAACAGTGCTCATATTATTGCTTACCAGTCAGCACATGCATGTGAACATCTGCCCACTCCTGTAATCACTCTCTGTTAAGTTCAGTGAAGCAGAACACACATGTGAAGTGAATTTACTCACGCCTAGCTACTTTCTGTCTCAAACAGAGTAACTCCTCCCATCTTGCACTTTCATCCATAGAGCCCGGAGTATTTTTTGCAGGCATTAATGTTGTTCATAGTAGAGCAAAACCCCAATGCACCAGGTCAAAATGATTAACCTTGTTTTAAAAATGAAGAAACAAATAAATAGGAAGTTACATGACTTGATCTACACCAAAGGAAAGAGAAAGAAAAGATCTGTGAGTTGGAAACAGAATCTATAATAATAAAAGCGTAATATGCTAATTAAGCCAGACGTCCTTCTGGAAAACCTTCCAGACGAAGCCGGGGCTGCGAGGGAAGCCTGGGTCCCGGGTGCCAGAGGGAAACCCAGGTCCAGGGTGCCAGGGGGAAGCCGGTGCCATGGGGAAGGAAGGCCTACTCTTGCACAAATTTTGTGCATCGGGCCTCTAGTGTATAATATTTATAAGAGTAAGGCAAAGTGAGAAAAATGTATGTAAAATTCTAGATATTTATTAGTTTCAGTTTATGAAATTGAAAGTCTATCCAGTTTGGTATATTGTTCATTGTTTGGAAATGTCTTTATCAAAATGATTTGGAGCTAAAGTTTGTAGTACCTTAGAAAGGCATGTAATATCAGGTAAAAACATAGCTGGTACTATATCAAAATCAGTATCTCTAGTGACTACTCTTGTGAAATGATTAACAGCATTACAATGGAAGTCCGTGGTGAAGAGTAAATGGGAATCACTGGTCAGACTGAGTAAGCAGAAGTCAAAGGGCTTCTAATCACTACCCATCTCCACGTTCACGTGATAAGAACGCATCTACCACATTAGAACGATAGTAATTCACATGAAGTGTCTGCAGAGCATGTTCAGGCCTGGAGAAGTCCAGCTTTTCTGGAATGACTATTGAAAATTCATTAATTGAAAATTATGACTTGAGTAAATATTTGATAGACTAACAGTTTGTTACTAACACCTCAGAAAAAGCAATTTCATCTAATCTAGACCACGAAGAATAACTTCAATGTGAGAAGCATAAGAACTATTCTAGGCCAGAAAACCTGGACACTTTTCCTCATGAAACAGGATTTCAAAATTATCACAACTTCCTTAGAGAAAAAGTGGAGTGTTAGAATCTGTAACATGCATTCTTTATAGTCTGGCGCACTTAAACTAATTACTAAAATTATATGGCACACCAAAAAATATACTGTACTGTTTTTGCCGAACTGATTTAAAAAACAGGTATAATTTTGATTCATTCACACAGAATGACTAGTGTTGGTTTGGCTGTTGCCATTGTTTAATTTGACAACCTAAAGGAAAAGAGGTCTGTGCCTCTGACTAAATAGTAAGGTATTGCATGTTTTAAAAATTCTTGGGGTACACTAGTTGGAAATCACTGGTCCAGTATGTACATTACTTACAGTTTATCTTTAAAAAGTGTTATTCATACAAAAATTCTCAAATCTATACAATAAAAGCCTAAGTGACTGTTACAGCGGAATGACTGGTCACTATGATGTGCACTGAAAACCAGGGAGCAGATGCTCAAAGCGGGTGCTGGCCCCTGGTGGTTGGTGCGCTCCCACAGGGGGACCACCGCTCAGCCAGAAGCCAATCTCACAGCTTTTGAGCACAGCTGCCACAGCAGGACCCCAGACTGTGAGAGGGTGCAAGCCAGGCCGGGGCCCCTCCTTCCCCTCCTCCCCCACCCCCGTGCGTGAATCTCATGCACCAGGCCTCTAGTACATTTTATAAATCTTCATCTTTTAGATCTACTTCAAAGGGTAGAGTTAGAATGGGGTATCAAAAGAGACCTGTTAAGGATATTTTTCTATGAGTTTCATTTCTATTTCCAGCGCTCCCCCCAGACACATGTGGACGAGACCATGCCCTTAAGAAATTTTTTAGTAATTCATTTTTAAAGATCAAGAGAATTACTCACAGTCCTTACGGGAAAGTTTTGGGAAATAAGTGTTTTTGCACAAAACCCGAAGAGTCTAAAAGGTTTACCTCAAGAGAATTGAGTGGAGAGTCCCTGCTCTCCCAGAAGATTGTGTGGTTGCTGTCAGGACGCTGATGTTGCTTGGCAGGTCATTATCCACTCTGCCGCATTCTGTCCCAGCTGTGTGGCTCCTGCATGGTCACCTCCTCCCCAGTCAGTTCATAAGGAAAGCAACTTAATGTGCCCAGACCCATCCACCCAGCTATTTTTTTAAAAGCAATTTCTTGTATTGCTCCATTTTGTACAACCTAACATTATATTGATTTTCAAAAGCTCTTTCAATGTCTACTTCCTCCTCCCCACTCTTTTCATACCCTACTTTAGGGTCAGCAATCCTTCTACAGGTTGTGTGGAAATAGAGCTGTCTTTGAGAAAAACTATTATAACAAAGGCAGGATGAGAAATAAGAAATTAATGAAATTAGACTGGTGTAAAATTGAATTTTGGATCCTATTACTCTTACACAACAAACATAGATGATATTTTAAAGTTTAAGGTGTCAGTTAGCAATGAGTTGAGCAACGTGTGTCAGAAACTTGGCTGCAGAGATAAATCAAATAGGTTTATTTTACCCTTAACCAAGAATCTATATTCCAGCCTACCTCAGTACTTGTACCTGCTCCAGGAAGTCTACTGCCCAATCTTTTTTTACCTTTCAGTTTCTTCCAACTTAAACATGTGGGTTTAGCCCCCTGGTTGCAATATACCTGAGAGATCTCAGGTCTCAGGACTGCATTACAAGTAGGAAGAAAGAAGAGCTAAGGGCAAAAGGTGACTGTACTTTTTTTTTCTTTGTCTTAAAGGCGACAGCTTTTTGGAAGCTGCATCAAGTAATCTTCACTCGCATACCATTTGCTAGAGGGATGTCACATACTGTTGACATGTGAGGGTGGAAGGGAAATTGAGTAGGTAACCAGCAGCGTCTGCCCTACTAATGTTGCTACATGTTGCCAAAAGGGATGGCTGTAGTTCAACCACGTTTACTGCTTCTTTCCTCTCTCCAAGCTCTGTCATTGGCTGCAAAGCAGGATACAGAGAAGTTTCTAGATCATTTTACTCCGCATTCTCATAAAGGCCCTATTTAAAAATGAGTAATTTTTTTGAAAAGATTTGGAATTGAATTTCTATTTAGGTACAATGTTAGATGTTAGCTGACTGAAAGCTAAGACCCATGAGTCAAATCTAGCCCTCAGCCTGTTTTTAGAAATAAAGTGTTATTGGAACACCATGACAAGATAAGAATTTCTGATATGTTCTAAATTAAATTATAGCAGGGCCAGAGAGTAAGAGAAAGACACAGAAAGTTTAGCTACAGTTGATTCTGTGGACCAGATCTGACAAAAGACTGCTTACATTGCTGTATATCTGTTGGAATTTAATATTAATTTTCAGGTGGCCACTTTCAAGATTATAAAAAAGAGAGAATAGCCAGGTGCCACACAGCTAATCCACAGGGGTGGACACTTCCTTGCTGACTGCACCTACCCTGGAGCTGGCCCTGCGTCAGCCCGCAGCTGCCAATCTGATATATAAAAATGCTCCACCACTCCAGGAGCAAGGACATGCTGTCTTTTGACTTAGCCATGCAGCTGATGGTTCTGACGTCATGTCCAGGACCTGGTATTTCTTACTAATACTGGCCTAATAAATCCCTGCTTTTTTTGTTTGTTTGTTTACATTTTGAATTTACCTTTATTGTTGCAAGTGTTACAGATGTCCCCCTTTGTACCCCATTGACCCCTTCTAGACCACACTCGCCCCACCCCCTAGGCCTTCACCAAGCTATAGTCTGTCTCCATGGGTTATGCATACATGTATACAATTTCTTTGGTTAATCTCTCCCCCCCCAACCCCTCACCTTCCCTCTGAGATTTGACAACCATTCCATGCTTCTATGTCTCTGGATCAGTTTTGTTCATCAGTTTGTTTTGTTCTTTAGATGCCACATATGAGTGAGGTCATGTGATAATTGTCTTTCTTTGGCTGGCTTATTTTGCTTAGCATAATACTCTCCAGGTTCCTCCATGCTGTCTCAAAGGGTAAGAGATCTTTCTTTTTTACAGCTGCATAATATTCCATGGTGTAAATATACCCTACACTGGACCAACAACATACACCATCCACAAGAATAAATCCTTGCTTTTAAAAAGACTTTCACCTGTGAAAATTAATTTTTTGTTGTTGTTCTTGGTTTTTTTTTAACAACAGCCATGCCCATTCATTTACATCTCACCTCTGACTACTTTCATGCTATAATGGCAAAGTTAAGTCCCTGCAACAGAGACTATGTGACCCACAGAGTCAAAAGCATTTACTACATGACTCTGTCCAGATTGTCTGCCAACCTCAGTGAGTGAAATACTGTTTCTTTAGTTCTGTATGGGGAAGGTGGTTAGTTCCATATTTGTACCAGTACTTAAGGAATAACTTTAAGTATTCTTATTAAGATGCTGACTTACCTTAGCTTTAGCATTCCCAACTTCCTGCAGGATGTCTGACTGAACCAAGCCTGACTTTGCTAACAAATCAAGTCTTGGATAGTCTCACTGGAAAGTTCACACAGAGCTATTAAAATGCACACCAAATTTTGGAACTCAACAGATTGAATTATCACTTAAGTCAAGAGTGTCTGGATGTTCTAATAATAAGGATCATTGTATTTTAATGACACTAAAAAGACTCAGTGGTTTTGAATATATATATAGAAAATGAAACTGATAAGTAGTCTTTTAAAACACCCTAACCACCAAGCAACACCAGGTTGGGCACAAAAAAAGAATACTTTTAGTTTCACCTATACTTTTTCTAAAGCTGTATGCATAATTCCTAGTGTATTTTATATCTCCAAACATGTGACACAAAACTTTTAGATTGACATGCAGAAACACCAAGAAAGGCTGGTTAGATTCAGTTTGACTGATTGCTGATCGATGTTTCTCTCTCACTGATGTTTCTAACTTTTAAAAATAAAACAACTTAATTCATGAAGAATAAAATACAATCATTAAAGAGCCCCATTTCTTTAATTTCAAACTAATAAGGTAATAATATTTTACAATATAATGTCCAGTAGTTTTGAGGAAATAAGGAAACGGCACATTCATTCACTCTTAGTGTGAGTACAAACTGATGTAATCCCTCCAGAGGGTAATTTTACAATAGCCATTACATTTCTATATGTATCATCCACTGGCTCAGCAATTCCACTTCTAGAAATGTATCCCTCAGATATAATTACTCATCTGAACAAAGGCTGTTCCTTGTAGTATTGATAGAAATAAGCTTGGAGGGCGGGGAACAAACACAAAACTGTCTAATTTTTGAAACCTTATTCTTAACCACAACTGAAATTACCTATAGTAGCTTTTTTGAATGCTAGCCAAGTTACCACTATGTATATAAACTCTATTATTTCCTTATACATGTCTCCTCTTTACCTTAAGTCCTGCAATGAGCTGAATTACAATTTAAAAAAGTGAGAGTCTACTACATTACTCTTGTTGTTTTTGTTGCTTTAAGAAATACTTTAGTATAGAGAAGAATTCTTCAAATTCGGTGCCTAAAGAATCAGTGGCCTCACAATTTTACTTTCTCAAGACCAGTCACATATCACAGTTTTTAACACTTGTAGAAAATAGAATAACATAAAATAAATAGAGCATCACTTGAGATGAGGCTGTTTAAAGCAGCTAAAAATTAAAATTCACAATCGTGAGCCAAAGTAAAATAAAAATAAAGACTGCAAGAGTTGGGCAGAAGAAGAGCAGAGAGTGAGACACAGGCAGGTGAAGGGTGGTATTCTGGGCCTTGGTGAAGATAGCATTAGTGATTTTTCTATTGCCTTCCTTATGAAGTAGTCTACCTGCTTTCATGTTTAAATATCTGAAAAAGATCATGAAGATACAACTAAAATGGAATAATATATTTACTTAATGTGATAATTAACTGACATTTGTAATTCCAGTAAAAACCATCTTCTTTGATATCTGAATTAGTTGTAGATTAGAGACAAATTATGCCTGGAGATAATATCTATTTAGATATAACTCAGTTATCAGCAGCTATTTAATGATGCTCTTTAATAATACCTTGTTTCATTTAGCCTATTTTTTTTAAAAATATATATTTTATTGATTTTTACAGAGAGGAAGGGAGAGAGATAGAGAGTTAGAAACATCAATGAGAGAGAAACATCGATCAGCAACCTCCTGCACATCTCCTCCTGGGGATGTGCCCGCAACCCAGGTACATGCCCTTGACCGGAATCGAACCTGGGACCTTTCAGTCCGCAGGCCGACGCTCTATCCACTGAGCCAAACTGCTTTTGGCTCATTTAGCCTATTTTTTTTAAAAAATATATTTTATTGATTTTTTACAGAGAGGAAGGGAGAGGGATAGAGAGTTAGAAACATCGATGAGAGAGAAACACCGATCAGCTGCCTCCAGCACACTCCCCACTGGGGATGTGCCCGCAACCAAGGCACATGCCCCTGACTGGAATCGAACCCGGGACCCCCCCGAGACCGCAGGCCGATGCTCTATCCACTGAGCCAAACCAGTTAGGGCCATTTAGCCTATTTTTAATGAAATACCCTAAATGCTATCAGCAGTGGTAATTCAAACTTTAGATAAAAAATTATTATATCTATTAAAAGTAGTTACTTTAGAAGGCCATACATTTTAATCATCCTAAACAAAGCCATCTAACCATTAGTTGATTTACAAATTATTAAAATAAACATGGAGATCACAAAAAAGCACATATTATCATTCAGGTGTAAATTAATAGGTATGATACCATAAGTAAACAGATTTCACCTTCAAATAAATACTAGTGAGCTAAAAAATGCCTTCCTTTGAAAATTAATAGCAGAAATAATAAAAAATATGAATATATAAAATAATCTGCTAAGATTCAAGTCTCTCATCAAAGCCTTAATTTCCCTTAGGGGATACATAATATTTATGTGTATATTTTTATTTTCATGGTGAAAAACTAAAAGTAATCCAGAAGTCCAATTATAGAAATTGGTTTAATAAATTATGATGTAGACATTTGATAAAACACATGCCACCAGATCTATGCTGAGAAAGAATACTTAATTACCTTGGAAATGTTCATTGTGACAGATACACTGTTTATTCAAAATTACACCCTATCACCTCCTTCCTTGCTAAAATAAATTTATTGTTTATTTTATTCATGTGTTTTTTTAGGAATCATGTAGCAATTCCTTGAATTCAGATGAATATTTGACCCTGATCTTGCCACTGCCCTTAATAAATTCCTACAATTTAGCCAAAAGAAAATCATAACAGACTCAGTTTTCAGTGTCCATGTTTAAATCAAATTACCTAGTGGCCACTGTGTTCTACCTTACAATGTTTTAAGGTGTTTAACAATTATAAAATATTAGAGCAAATACATAAAGCAAGGATGACGTCAGAGTACTATGTACAAGGCTCAGTTAAAAGTGCAACTGCTTGAAGTATAGTAATTCCTTTAATCTTCAAGACAAATGTATGATATAGATGCTGTTATTATCACTCCCATTTTACAGCCAGAGGATAACAAAAAGAAAGGTTATAGAATTTATTTGAAGTCCCAGCTGCCTGACTCCCAAGCCCTAGCCCATAACATCTATACTCTATTTTCTCTGGTCGGTTCTTTATGTACTTTGCAAACCCTCATGACTCTCCCTTGAATCATGACATTGCCATGCTCACAGGGCCAAGATTTTTAAATTACATTTCAAAAGTTATGTTTTCGATTCCACATAAACTATAGTTTTAAAAACATACATCTATGAAAGCTCTGAAATGTTCATTTGGGATTTTGCATCTGAAATTTATCATGTCTCTGTGCCAATAACTTAAAAACATCTGCCTTCTGCTTGGTTAACAGTGAAACTTCTGGGATATAATTCAACTTCAGAAAAATTACTTACAAGAGTAAGAATCTAACCAGGAAGTATCCTTATTTTTCCAAAGGCATGTGATTTAACTATGAGAAAAGCCCATCATGTTCCTTATTTTACTCTAGGCCAATTTAGTAATTTCCAACGCAGGTTTGTGGCAGTCTAAGGCCTTAGAAAAAATCTTAAGGAGTTTTGTAAATGCTACCAAAGTTCTCAAAAAAATTTAATTGAATTCTATAGAGAGCAGCTATAGGGTCAAGCCTCAGACTGACCTGTGGCAGAGCCACATACAAGTCCCAGCTTGGAGGGCAGAGCCCTCCCAGCACAATTAAGCTTGACCTTATAGTCCTCTCTTGTTCCTAGGTAGCTAATGGGCTGTGGGAGGTGCAGCAAGTGCTGTCCAAACAAGGCTTGAGTAGCAAAATAGATTTGAAACTCACAAGAACATTGTAAACTCCCCTTGTTTCGCTTTGTGTGATCTGACTATAAAATAAAGCTTCAGCTTACAGGTTGTGTCAGTTTCCTCATCCAGGCAGTGATCCACCTGGTCCCAACTGTATTCTCTTGTCTGTCTTCTTTAATCCTTCACCGCCCCTTCTCAGGTTCACCCCTGGCTGTGGTTCAGAATTCACTTTAAGTAAGTCTGACTCGGTATTCTGAGCAGTGTGGTGATAAATTCAAGATAACTAAGAAGTGATAGAAACAATTGAGAGTCATCCAGGTTGTCATTGGTATTCTGTGAGGCACTGAGTTAGGTGTTGTGTTTGAGAGAAGATGAAAAAGATGCTCATGCAACTAAGAGCATGCAAAGGGAAAGATGATATGCACCGTCTCCAACAGGATGGTTTTGCTTAGTAACAGAAATCTACAACTAGGGGTGCTCTCATGGAAGGGTACAGGGTATCTCAACTCAGAGACCTTGCAGGAAGTATAGCTAGGCTATAAAAGGACTGACACCAAGAACTCAGAAACTATGAACTGATGACTTTATCTGTCAACTGAGGATTGCAGGACCTCCCATCTCTTCTTCTTTGGGCATACAATATCATTCTCCTGCCTCTCCCAACATGCCGTTCTCTGTTTTGGAATGTAGTAGACCTGATCATGGCCACTCCAGATTCGGGCTTTACTATGCCTCAAAGTGACAGATTCTCTAACCCTGATTTTTAATCATGGAGGAAAAGAATTTGTACATGGCAAAACTAGGAACAAGGTTCCATCCACATCCAAATTACCTGTGACAGACTGGGTGAGAGCTGTGGCTTAACTCTCATTTAGCAGAAATTGAAGGTACAAACAATGTGATGAAAGGACATGAACAAGTTCTCTAAGAACTGGGTGTAAAGCAGAGGAAAAAGTGTTTAGCATAGGAAATTACTGAGTGTTTGGTTACATACATGATCTCAATGGAGAGCAGAATGTGTTAAGAAGCATACAAGAGATTTAGACATTGTTATAACAGTGAAAATGTAAGAGGTTATTTTTGGTCATATATATATGCATAAATATACCAGCATATGTATTGTGATGTATGTACTAGAGGCCCAGTGAACGAAATTTGTGCACTGGGAGCGGGGAGCCCTCAGCCCAGCCTGCACCCTCTCCAATCTGGGAACCCTTGGGGGATGTTCGACTGCCAGTTTAGGCCCGAACCCTGTGGGATCAGGCCTAAACCGGCAGTCGGACATCCCTTTCACAATCCGAGACTGCTGGCTCCTAACCACTCATCTGCCTGCCTGCCTGATTGCCCCCTAACTGCTCCCCTGCTGGATTGATTGACACCTAACTGCTCCCCTGCCTGCTCGATTGCCCCCAACTGCTCTCCCCTGCTGGCCATCTTGTGACAACGTGGGGGCAGCCATCTTATAATGTGAGGGTGTGAAGGTCAATTTGCATATTACCTCTTTATTATATAGGGTATATACAAAACAATTGCAATAATAACATGATTTTGAGTTGATTGTTCAAACTGATGCCATTAGTTTTTCAGACATAGTTATAGCATTTAAAGTGAGCATTAATAAAGATATTAATAGCTATCTTTAATCTAGTGCTTCATTCATGCCAAACATTGTTATGAAATGTGTTAATGCATTGCTTCATTTAATTTTTAGAGCAACACTGTAAGGTATATCCTATTATTTTCCACATCTTACGGAAAAGTAATTGGCCCTTAGAGAAGGGAAGAACTTGCCAGAGATCACACATCGATAATGCAATAGAGGAAAGATTCTAGCCCATGTTTCTTTAACTAGTTCTCTTCAGCACATGCATTAATGCTATTCCAAGCCCTGATGACAGTAGAATTTTGTTAGAGAGATAGGATTCTAATATATCTTGTGGAAGAGTGCAATAGTAAAGGTAAAATGGATAGTAAAATCCTTCTAGAGTATTCAAGAAACACTGGGGGTTATTTATAGCTAAAACATAGTATATATAAGAAGAGACAAACTAAGCCTAAAAGACAAATCTAGTCCTGAGCATGGAGGGTCATGCCACCATGTTGAGCAGAAGAAAAAAATTAATTAAAATGGTTCTTGAGGAGAGTAAGCCTGATACTAGTAAATACAGTTTACAGGGTGAGCTGGGGGGTAGGGGTGGGGGCGGGAATAAGTCCTATATTTCTGGCAAGCAGATAATTGCACTGTCTGTCAAGATCACCTACTACAGTCCATTTTATTTAGTTGATATAAATAATAAGCATCTTAAAGCCATTCATGAATGAAGTTGAGTAGTCAAGAGATAGGCTAAACTCTAATAAGGTGAAAAGCTGTCAAAATAAATAAGTGGCAAGCTTAGGCCATCTATTACTGTTTTTTATCTGACAAGAGTTTTCATTCCAGAAAAAAAGAAATTGTAGGAAAATGCTAGTCTCTGAAATGTTCTGACTAAATGCAAAATGATTTTTCTCAATTCCCTATCCATTAGCAAGCCAAATTTGAATCTTCCTCTAAATTATAGCCTATATGAATAGCATTTCCCCCTCAATGCTTCCACCTGAACCCAAGCCATCAGTGTAACTTCCTGGATATCATAGTAACTTTCTAGCTGGTCTATAACCTCCCAGTTTCACCCTCCCTCACTTCTATTCACTGTTCACAGAGGAAAAAAAGCAGTCAGTTCAAAACATCTTTCAGATTGAGCCTCTTTCTTGATTACAGCTTACCAATGGTTTAGAAGTGATCTAAGACTAAAATTCAAAATCATCAGAATTGTCTGTGACATTACACATGATTTAGACCCTGTATCCCCTCAGCTTCATTTTCTATCATTCTCTACCCCGGTCCCCCATTCTATTGCTCTTCAGTTATGCTTACTTCTTTTCTATTACATAAATACTCCATAATTTTTCCCAACTCAGGAACCACGCTCTTGCTGAACCATATTGATTTCTCTTTAGAAATCTAGGATCATGCTGTCAGAGAGGCTTCCCCTATCCACTAATTAAAAATAGTTTCAACCTCATGCCTCTAGTCACTAGTATATTACATATAAAGAGTATTTATTAAATGGTAAAGGTTAAATGCTGTTCTAGAGTGTTCCAGCTCAAGGAAAGAGCATGTGCAAACATTTGTACACAAGAGAAGGGAACCTAAAAGGCTATAATATAGTTACATATTGGAGTAGGGATGAAAAGCAGGGGAAGGTAAAAGATGAGATAGAAGTGAGTTGGTATCTTCAGGCTTTTAAAGCAAACCTAAGGGGGTTAGGCTTTATTTTGAACTATACTTTCATGTATGAGATGAAAGGTGATGAAATGTTTTAAGTTGAGGAATGATGTGGCCATAATTGCATTTCAGAAAGATGAAGGATTCTGGTATAGAAGTAGGGAGGGTGCAAGACTGGAGGCATGGAAACTAACCAAGAGGAAGTGATGGTGTCCTGACCTACAAGGAGAGGCACTGTGAGGAGGAGGTAGCACAGGGAAACACTGAGGCAATAGAATTAACTTTAGAGAAATTATTCATCAATTAGAGATTTATTTGCACTCTTGCCACTACTATTACCAAAACAAATTATTTCTTTCAGTAAGATGTTTTCCTTTGGTTAAGCCCATTAGTGATTTAATTAAGAAGTAGTCCTATTTTTATAATGAGAAGGATATATTGTAAATAGACTTATACCTTTTATTTTTAAGAGCTAAATGGGAAGAAACAGTTAACCCTCAGACCCTTAGGGAAAATAAAGCACAGCATTATTTCAGTCGCTGCGGGTTTTAGAGCAGAGAGTCAGGTTAGAGGTGTTCAATGAATGAACATTAGATACTCCCAAAGTGAGCAAATAGCTGAAAGGTGAATGAAGCTGTGGAGTTTGCTTATTGTTGTTTTGGAATTTTTACTCATGTTTGGTTTGAAGAAGTAAAAACATGATATCTCACTTCTTCCTAAAAAGCTTTTAGTTGTGATACATAGACGAAACTTAAAGTGGTATTAGAAACCAGAGCACCAGAAAGGAGGAAGAAGCCAGTGTTCTCATTCTAAAAATCAATACAGATTCCAGGAGTGATGTCACCAAGATGCAGACATAAGAGACTACAGCTTTGTTTCCCCTACAAAGATCAGCGATCAGATAACTATCCACAAACAAAAACAGCCCTTGGAGGGCTCTGGAGTCCACTTAAGAAACTTCAGGAACACAACAGAACAAAAATATTGAGAATAACCACACAAAAAAGGAAGAGAGACAGCTTCATTTTGCCAGCATTTCCCTATTCCCCCGGTTCACATTGCTTAGTTCCTAGAGAGAACTCCCACACTGAGAAAGAGTCCCTTCCTCTGTAGAGGGAGCCTGGGGTGAGTTACCAGCATTACCAGGACAGCATGAAGGTCCTGTCTCAATTCCCCTCCACCCAGATTGGGAAAGCTGAGACAGAGATAACTAGGAACAAAAAAGAAAACCAGAGTCTACCAATAGCAGCCACAGAGCAGGAATGACCATAGTTCCAAGCGATCTTCCCTGCAGACAGATCCAGCAGTCTCTCTACTGAAGAAACCAATGGCCAACATACTACTACAGACACTACGCATTTCAACAGTTTTTGCCCCACAAGAATCTGCATTCACTGACACCAGCCACCTGAGTCCCTCCTCTTCCCTTTCCTCTCTGCCTGCAAAGAAGCCCAAGAACCACCCTGGCAGTCAGCCCATGCTTATATGACTACACAAGTGCAAGGTGCCAGCCTAGAGGCCTAAGAAAGACCTCCACCATGCATGCAATCAAGGCTAGCCCCTCCAGTTGTGCACGTGCATGCTGCCAGCCTGACTCCTGTCACTGGCCTCCACTGCTGTCTGCATGCCAGGGGTGAAGAGACTGTGAGGCACAGGAAAGCTCACCAACAGGCAGGGTCCCAGAACTGCTTGTAGGCCAGGATAAGGCCTGTCTTCTGTCATTGGCCTGCATCACTGTGCTAACATAAAGCTAGTCCCTCCAGCTGTGTACCTGGTATGCCTCTAGCCTGGTCTCTGTCACCAGCTTCCACTGCCATGTGCCTGTGGCCAAATTTCAGACACGGTGGTGCATACTGATAGCCAGGGCTTCCACAGCCACTGGTATGCCTGCAGCTGGCCCTGCCCCATTCGGCCTTCCCTGACTCCTACCCCTACTTGTGTGTTTGCAATGGTCACAACCACTACACAAATACCTGCAGCTGGTCCCTACAGCCAAGCATGTGCACCACTAGCTTTGCCACTAGTGCAGCTTGCAATGTGCGTAACAGCGTGACCTGGAGGCACTGCTGAGGACACAAATAGTCCTTGCAGACTCTGTGGATCTCTCATAGAACTCGCTCAGGATCATGCAGTTGTTGATGCTGTGGACCACAGTGATCATTCAGACACAAGATCCATCCTATGTTAGACCTAGTACCACCATATGTTCCCACACTTGGTTCCCCTGCACCACTAGACCCAGGGTCACAGCATACCCCCACCTTCAGATGAACTTTTCCAAAGTCCGTTCATGAAGTCTGGTAGAGGTGACTGTTTCTTCAAATGTGTAAACACTTATACAGGGCTACTGAGATCACAAAGAATCAGAGAAACATGACTCCACCAAAGGAATACAGTAAACTTCCAGGAACTGGTCCCAAAAAAATGGGAATAGAGGAATTTTCTGACAAATAATTCAAAATAATTGTTCTATAGATGCTCAGAGAGCTACAAGAGAACACAGATGAACAATTTAATGATATCTGAAAAACAACACAAGACAAAATGAGAAGTTCAACAAAAGCATAGAAAGCATACAGAAGAACAAAACAGAAATTTTGATGCTAAAAAATACAATCACTAAACTGGGGAATTCAATAGACAGCCCAATAGCAGACTTGAACAAGCAGGAGTAAGAATCAATGAGCTCAAAGATAAATCTTTTTAAATTATTCAGTCAGAAGAACAAAAAGAATAAAAGAATGAAAGGAAATTAAGGAAGCCTATGGATTTTATGGAACACCATTAAGAGAAAATGGATTCATCATTGGAGTCCCAGAAGGAGAAGATAGGGAGATAGGGAGATAGGAGTAGAAAGCTTATTTAAAAATTAATGGCTGAGATCTTTAAAAATCCTGGGAGAGATTTGACATCCAAGTTCATGAAGGTGATATCTCATCCTGAAATTTCAATCCAAAATATCTTCAAAGGCACATTCTAATAAATCTGCCTAAAATAAAGAGAATTTTAAAAGCACCAAGAGAAAATAAAATTCTCTCATACAAGGGAAAGCCATAAGGCTATCAAAAGATTCCTTAGCAAAGACCTTTCAGGCTAGGAGAGAATGGGATAATATATACAAAGTGCTGAATAAAGAAACTTCCAACTAAGAATACTCTACCAAGGAAAGTTATCCTTCAAATATGAAAACAAACCAAAGTGGAAAGAATTTATCACCACTAGACCTGTCTTACAAAAAAATGTTGAAAAGAATTCTTAAACTGAAATGATAGAATGATAATTAGTAACATGAAGACATATGAAAATAAACTATACACTGGTAAAAGGCATGTAGAGTCAGATTCAGAATGCTCCATATGACCCAAAGAAATGTACAGATTCAATGCTATCCCCAACAAAATTCCAGTGATATTTTTTCACAGAAATACACACAATCCTAAAATATGTATGGATCACAAAATTTTCCAAATAGCCAAAACAATCCTGAGAAGAGCAAAGCTGGAAGTATGTTCCCTGATTTTAAACTATATTACAGATCTACAATAATCAAAACAGTATGGTACTGGCAGAAAAACAGGCACAGAACAGAATTGAGAACCCGAAAGTAAAGTCACAGACACATGGTCACTATTGTTCGACAAGAAACCAAGAAAACTCAAAGGTGAAAGAATAATCTCTTTGATAAATAGTGTTAGGAAAAGTAGATATTCACATGCAAAGTAATGGAGTTGTATTGCTATCTTATACCACCACTCACAAAAATTAACTTGAATGGATTGAGTATACAAAATACAAAAACACTTGTACAAAAAGTTTCAAAGCAACTTTATCATAACAGTCCAACAAAAGAACAGTTACCAAATAATTCAAAATGCCATCAACAGGAGAATAAACAAATTGTGACATTTACAGATAATGAAATTCTGCTCAGTAATGCAAAGTATGAAAAACTGATAACTGGAAGAACATGGATCCATTACAAAGACATTGTGCCGAGCTCAAGAAGGCAAACACAAAATAGCATATACTGTATGTGTTCACTTGTAAGAAGAGCTGAGGTGATGGAAATTTTTTATATTTTGATAGTAGTGCTGATTACAGAGCTATAGGCATTTGTCAAAACTCATTATATATGTGTACTTCAATGTATGGAAATTTTACATGACAAATGAAAATAAACTAAAGATGTAGGGGAAGGGTTAGAAGTATTTCAGATTTGAGGAGACTACAGATACATAAGTTATGGTAATGTCTGGCCTGGATTGGATCCTGGACCCAGGAGACAATTGCTCAAAAGGACATTCTTGATATAATGATGAAATTTTAATAGGGAGATTAGAATTAGCATTATCTCAGACTTAAATTTCCTGATTTTGTACCTCTTCTATGTTTATGTTAGATGATATCCTTACTCTTAGCAAATACACTCTAAAGCATTTAGAGTTAAAGGGGTTTGAGGTCTCTAACTTACTCTCAAATGGTTACAAATAAATTACATCTATATTTCTCTGAGAGAAAATAATAAAGAAATAGAGATAAAATATAAATAACTGGTGAATCTGGGATATATGGGAGCTCTTTGTACTATTCTTATAAATTTGAAATTACATTAAAATAAAAAGTATGCCATACATACCCCTCCAAAAAAGTGACACATTTGCAATTGAAATTTCAAACTTCTACAGCATACATAAAAGATGGCAGAATTAATTTTGATCTAACCCCTTTCAGAAATGATTTTACAATTTGCCTTTTATTAATTTAGCAGAATCTCAGACAAGCTTCTGTAGATTGTGCTTAATCTTATGGTTTAATCTTATGAGTTTCCAGAACTGATGTCTGACTGAAGTGAACAATTTATTTTGGGAGAACAGTTTTTAAGGGTGATGACTGTAAGTATAATTAATAGTAAGTGATTCTTACCTATTTAGAACCAAAGCCAGTTGCTCTGGGAACAACTGATAATCCCCAAAGAGAAGACATTTCATCAACAGAAAGAAACACATATATTTCTAATTTTATTACTCTAGGATAGCATGTGTCCAATTAATTGAACTTAGTAGGAGGCCATTAAAAATGAGTTCGGGAGAAGGGGAATTAAAACACAGTCCTAGTGTATTTGAAATTGTCACTTGGTCAACCAGAGCACTTTTACCTATACTAATTAAGATGGTATTAAAAGATTTAGATTTCATTAAAATATTAACAACTCAAGAGCTATGTTAAGTGTATATTACTTGGCTCTTAGCCCAATTCTGTGCACTTAGCTATTGGTTAATGCAAAGCAATAAAAGCTAAAAGTAGTCATATTTGACTCTTAATTGATTTCTTAACAAAGTGCCTAGCCAATCAATGTGAAAATAGTTGAGACAGAAAACCAAGCTCTGCAACCATATAATTTCAGTCATATGAGGGATATAAACCTAAAATTCATGAACACAAACAGTAGTGTGGTGATTGCCAGAGAGAAGGGGGTGGGGAGAGAAAGGGGTCCTAATACCTGATGATGGGAGAAGATTTGACTTTGGGTGATGGGCACATGGTGCAATATATAGATCTTATAACATAGAAACCCACACCTGAAACCTATATAATCATGCTGACCAATGCATTTAATTAAAAAAAAAGAAATACCCCATGAAGTCTATACAGGTATATTTCTCAAATGCATTAAAAGCTTTTACATCTTAAAAAAGAAAGAAAGAAAGAAAAGAAACCCAAAGTCTCCTCAGTTAGAGCTGGAGACAGGAGACTTGGGCCAGTAGCTCATTAGGGAGTAAGTTGTGTGGCTCTAAAGAGTTAAAAAGAATTTTATGCAACCTAATAAAAACATAACTTAAGTATATCTTAAAATATATCTTCTTTTTTTAGCTTTTGATTATTACTAAGCATAAATCTTCATAAGACTGACAATTAGAAGTAAAGTAAAAGGTCAGGAAAATAACATAAATCTAGATAAACTGAGATGGTATCAATAGGTTCAGAGTTTTGTTTGTCTTATCTTGAATAGTTCCATTTTACAATATTAATAGATATATTTAACAAGAGAGTTTAGAGTGTTCTAAAAAGCTAATTTTTATTATAAAATAAGCAAAATACATATTTTAAAACCTTGAGATTAATTAAAGTTTACTACATACTATTAATACAATCTGTATTGTCCATTCTGTCCCAAATCCAATAACATGTGAGAAAACAGAATTTTATAAAATATTAAATTATCAATCACAATTAAAAACAAAGAAAAAAGAGTACTATTAAGGGACTGATTATTTTGACCATTTCAGGAAAATGAGAAACTGAGAGGAACTATTCCACAGGAAATAGGAGCACAAAACATTTGCAGAAAAAATAATCTCCAAGGTGAGAAAATCTCCAGCTAATATGCAAAGTCAGAGTCACAAGAAACAGCAATTCAAAGAGTGAGCACCGCATGCATTTTGAGCAACTGTTCTGCCCAGCATCTTGTACTGAACAATGATTGACAGTGATATTTGCTCCTACATCATGGATGGGGCAAAAGCACTGAGAGCAGAGAGAGATGTGAAAATGAGCTCAGATAGTTCCCGGCTCTCAGGAGAAACAAGAAGCCCTCACCTTTAAAATAAAAAGTATCAGAATTCTCAGAAAATAGAACACACTCTGATATCCTACAATATTAATTACCAGAGGCAGAATAAAGCCTGTTGAACTACCATTAACAGATTGGTCAGTAGAAATTTGCAGAAACAAAAATTATATACTGCCAAGAATAGTCAAATAGTTGAGGAAACTCTTCACACAGAAGAACCTGAGGAAACACTGAGAGAGAGAGAGAGAGAGAGAGAGAAAGAGAGAGAGAGAGAGAGAGAGAGATGGATTGGTTGCCTCCTGCACACACCCTTGACTGGGGACCAAACCCACAACCTAGGCATGTGCCCTGACTGTGAATCCAACCATTGACCTTTTGGTGCCTAGGACGATGCTCAACCAACTGATCCACACCAGCGAAGAATGATTTTGAATCTCAAATAGTGTGCTTGGCTAAATTAACGTTCACTTGTGAGGGCAAAACACAGTTGTATTCCTTTTCATCACCTTTTAAGTTACCTGTCCCTGGTTAGTCTCTATCCTGATTAGGTCTCATAGTGGCAATTAGCTTTCCCATCCCATTATGATACTTGCAATATAGTAGACACATGCACAATTCCTAGTCATAGCCTTGGTAGGCCTCCTGGCTGGAAGCTTGTTAAGGCAGGAGCCACAGTTGGAGGTTTGCCTTTGTTTAAGCTATATATTCTGTCTCCTTTTTCTTTAGTGTGTGGACATGTAATATGTAATTCAGGGCCATATTTCAAGCAAAGAGTTTTAGATTTCATCTGAGTGGATTGCATTTATTGCCCTGTATTTTATAATTGGGAAATACTTTCACTTTCTTTAGGATCCAGAGCCTTTCAGGACAATATTTTGTGTTCCTGATCTATTTATAGTCAACAGCAGAATTTATTTCATTTAGAACCCTGTTATGTAATTTGTTGTTGTTGTCTGTGTCCACATTGTATTTGGCTTTGCCAGATGTTTGAACCAAGAGTGGTGTCTTAACCTAGGCTTTCCATATCATCTAGACAAGAAATTTTGGCTATTTTTATT
Organism: Myotis yumanensis; assembly: GCF_028538775.1. Taxonomy (NCBI): domain Eukaryota; kingdom Metazoa; phylum Chordata; class Mammalia; order Chiroptera; family Vespertilionidae; genus Myotis; species Myotis yumanensis. The sequence goes on along the minus strand of NW_027223760.1, from coordinate 44,735,283 downwards.
ATCTTACTTTCTTTTATTGTATTAAAAAAAACCACCGTAATATTATGAAGTTTCAAAAATTATCCTGAATTATCTTGGATAATTTAATGGTTATGTTAAATCCTATAAAATAAAAGGCTAATATGCAAATAGACCGAACATTGGAACAACCAAACAACGGGTTGCTATGACATGTGCTGACCACTAGGAGCATGCATGGAACAGGATGGTGGAGCAGGTGAGCAGGGCACCAGATCAAGGTGGGGCACCAGTTGCTGCCATCAGGGCAAGCCTCTGGTGGTTACTGAAAATTCTTTGCTCCTGCATGCCACGGTCTCGCCTGGCACTTGCACCTGCTGCCGGCACCGGCCTCACTCACACCAACTGCCAGCACCAGAGCCACCGCGCACACCCACTGCAGGTGCCCGGTGCTGGTCCCAATTTCTCGGTGCCATCAGCTGGTGCAAGCAGTGGCTTCCGGCCCTGATTGTCCCTGAAGGCTTATCCACGCCCCCCACCTCCCAGGCTCTGCACCTTCAGCAGGTGTGAGTGGGGCCAGCACTGTCAGTGCATATGAGTGTCAACAGTGGGAGCGGGGCTGCTGGCAGACAGGGGACTGGGGGCCCCGAAGGGAGGGGCCATGCAGGGGCAAGGAGGATGGATGAAGACCAGCCCCTGTGCCTACTGCAGCCTCGCAGACCACAGTTTCTTTTAAGGTGCACGAATTCATGCACTGGGCCCCTAGTTTGTGTGTGTGTGTGTGTGTGTGTGTGTGTGTATTTCCTTGGGTGTTTCACTTTAATTTAGTATTAGTGATGAATATTTGAAATGTTACAGCATTTGAGAAAATACTGGGGAAAATCCAGTTCTTCAGAAGTTGCTAAGATTCTTACATAAAATAATTAAAATCTAGGTGTTATTTATTTTCTTCCCCTGGGAGCCAAATAAAAGATTACTAATTAACAATTGAAATCCAACTTTATAATTATGCTGCTAAATTCTCAATATCAATCATGAAGTGAAGATGCAGATGGTCATGATATTTATGAAGTTTTCTACATGATACTAATGGCTGAATAAAGATTAGATGTTATTCCACAGATATTAAAATGTAAGCATTTTGAAAAAAATGTTCCTCTACATGTTTTTAATAGTACTGATAAACTAAATATATACATGGACACACTAGTACTAAACTGAAAAAGTTAATTAAATTTGACAACCAAAAAAAATTGCTTTAGATTATTTGTGTGTTTATTTCTATGTGCCCATGCAAGCAAATTTAAAATATGCATGCAGTTTTCTAATCCACTCATCTGCTAATGGGCACTTAGGCTGTTTCCAAATCTTAGCTATTATATATTGTGCTGCTATGAACATAGGGGTCCACATATCCTTTCTGATTGGTGTTTCTGATTTCTTGGGATATATTCCTAGAAGTGGGATCACTGGGTCAAATGGAAGTTCCATTTTTAATTTTTTGAGGAAATGCCATACTGTTTTCCACAGTGGCTGCACCAGTCTGCATTCCCACCAGCAGTGCATGAGAGTTCCTTTTTCTCCGCATCCTCTCCAGCACTTGTCGTTTGTTGATTTGTTGATGATAGCCATTCTGACAGGTGTGAGATGGTACCTCATTGTTGTTTTGATTTGCATCTCTCAGATGATTAGTGAGCATGTTTTCATATGTCTCCTGACCTTCTGTATGTCCTCTTTCTAAAAGTGCCTATTTAAGTCTGTTGCCCATTTTTTGATTGGGTTGTTTATCTTCCTTTTGTTAAGTTGTATGAGTTCCCTGTAAATGTTGGAGATTAAACCCTTATTGGAGAGAACATTGCAAATATGTTGTCTCATGCAGCGGGCTTTCTTGTTGTTTTGCTGATGGTTTCTTTTGCTGTGCAGAAACTTTTTATTTTGATGTAGTACCATTTATTTTCTCCTTAGTTTCTATTGCCCTAGGAGCTGTATTGGTAAAGATATTGCTATGCCAAATGTCTTCTATTTTGCTGCCTATGGTTTCTTCTAAGATTTTTATGGTTTCCCGTCTTACGTTTAAATCTTTTATCCATTTTGAGTTTATTTTTGTGTATGGTGTAAGTTGGTGTTCTAGTTTCATTTTTTTGCTTATATCTGTCCAATTTTCCCAGCACCATTTATTGAAGAGACTATCTTGACTCCGTTGTATGCTCTTGCCTCCTTTGTCAAATATTAATTGAACATAATGGCTTGGGTCGATTTCTGGGTTCTCTTTTCTATTCCACTGGTCTATATGTCTGTTCTTGTGCCAGTACTAGGCAGTTTTGAGAACAGTGGCTTTGTAGTATAGCTTGATATCTGGTATTGTTATCCCTCCAACTTTGTTCTTCTCAAGATTGCTGCAGCTATTTGGGGTCTTTTTTTACTCCAGATGAATTTTTGGAGAGTTTGTTCTAGGTCTTTGAAGTATGCAGTTGGTATTTTAATGGGGATTGCATTGAATTTATGGATTTCTTTGGGTAGTATGGATATTTTAATGATATTGATTCTACCAATCCATGAACACTGTATATTCTGCCATTTGTTTATGTATTCCTCTATCTCTTTTTTCAGCATCCTGTAATTTTCTGAGTACAGGTCCTTTACCTCCTTGGTTAAATTTATTCCTATGTATCTTAAATTTTTTGTTGCAATGGTAAATGGGATTTTTTTTTTTTAGTTTCTCTTTCTGAGTTCATTATTGGTATATAAAAAAGCCATAGATTTCTGGGTGTTAATTTTGTATCCTGGTACATTGCTGAATCCATTTATTAAATCTAGTAGTTTTTTGATGGAGTCTTTAGGTTTTTTATGTACGATATCATGTCATCTGCAAATAATGACAATTTTACTTCTTTTCCAATTTGGATGCCTTTTATTTCTTCTTCTTGACTGATCACCATGGCTAGTACTTTCAATACTATGTCGAACAGGAGTGGTGATAGTGGGCCTCCCTGTCTTGTTCCTGTTCTTAGAGAAAATGATTTTAGTTTTTGCCCATTGAGTATGATGTTGACTGTATGTTTGTCATATATGGCTTTTATTATGTTGAGGTATGATCCTTCTATTCCCACCTTGCTGAGAGTTTTTCTCAAGAAAGGGTGCTGGATTTTGTCAAATGCTTTTAGTACGTCAATTAATATGATTACATGGTTTTTATCTCTTAATTTGTTTATGTGATGTACCACGTTTATTGACTTGCGAATATTGTACCATTTTTGCATCCCCAGAATAAATCTCACCTGGTCATGGTGTATGATCTTTCTAATGTAATTCTGGTACATCTACACAATGGAATATCACGCTGCTGTATAAAAGAAGGAATTCTTACCATTTGCAACAGCATGTATGGAACTGGAGAGCATTATGCTAAGTGAAATAAGCCAGTCAGAGAAAGATAAATATCACATGATCTCACTCATTTGTGGAATATAAAGAACATCAAAAACTGATGAACAAAAATAGATACAGAGACAAAGAAGCATCGAACAGACTGTCAAACTTCAGTGGGAAGGCAGGGGAGGGTTGAGGAGGGTAAGAGATCAACCAAAGAACTTGCATGCATGCATATAAGCATACCAGTGGATACAGACACTGGGCGGGGGGTGGGGGGGTGGGGGCATGTGCCAGGGGGTGGTCAATGGGGGAAAAAGTAGATATGTGTACTACTATCTCCCCCATAAAAACACAACAGAGCTTCTAGGATTTTGTACTCTTGACAAATATAAAATTCAACTTATATAAAGTAGATGTGTGCATATCCAAAAAGTATTTTATGTAAATCAACTACTAATACACTTGTACATTTGGTAATTTATGCAAAGCCAATAGGTCACTTTTAGAATTTCTAGATGCTAGGGATATATTAGTAATAGGGAAAAAGAATAATCTCTAGCCTAATGGAGCTTACTTTCTTGTAGGAGGAAGGCAAAATTAATTAGTAAGTAAAATATATAGCATAATAGATGATAGAAACTGTAAAATAATAAGTAAAATATATAGCATAATAGACTATAGAAACTGTAAAAAGTAGAAAATGTGAAGTGAAATCACAAATGGGTAGGTTGCAAATTTAAGAGGCAGTCAAGAGAGGACATATTGGAAAAGATAAAATTGGATCAAGCTCTGTAGATATTAGGGCAAGAACATTCCTGGCAGAGAGAACAAACTATAAGGGCAAGAGCTCTGAGGACAGTGGTGTTAAAAGGTTGATGTGCTGAGAGAGCAATGAATTAGAAGAAAGTTAGTAGGAGGGGCAAATTCTTATCAGCTTTGACTTCTACTTTGAGAGAAGTGATTTAAAAAAGTCATCTAACAGAGTGTGGGAGTGCATATGAATGAATGGACTTTTAGTATGACTGTTCTTTATTACCAAGACCGCATTTGGAATATTAGGTATAGAATGTGATGACTGACTGGAGAAAATCTTTCATTAAGATTAATATATAAACCTATCAATACAGAAAATAACTGCCCCAAATATTTAAAGTCATCTTATTATTTTTAAGAGAGATGCATATATTTATTTTGTTTCTACTTTAATGTTTTATTTGTTAGAAACACTGATGACCTAAGAAATGAGAATTAAATGGGAGTTCTGGGGAAAACTTAAATCAATCAGTCTAAACACTCACTATGAGCTGCAAATCAATAAAACATTAAATATTTGAGCCTATAGCATGAGCTAGATATCAAAGTGAGATTTCCAAAGGGGGCTTCATGAACAGAAAAAAAAATATTCCAGATTTAGTGAATAAAGTTTCACTTATTTTTTTCATTTGTCAATTTCCTAATCAGGTTATAATTTGCAAAAAAAATATCAAATCAAGTAAATCATTTGAGAGTTCCTGTCAGTAAATATTTATAAATTGGATAAATATGGATAAAATTCTAATATCAAATTAAAAACTGACCATCTTAAATAATTTTAAGTTGGAAGGTAATTGTAATAAAATGAAACATTTAATCAATAACTGCATCTAACAATTTCCACATGCCTTTTATCTATAACCCAGAAGTCATTAGAAATCCCAATGAAAGCATTCCTTGAAATAAAGAAGCTTAGTGCTTACCTGTCATTATTCTTGGCATGGTTTCCATTTTGATGGCCCCGCTGTCTCAGGTTGCCTCTTTGTAGTGAGTGGAATAAGGCCGCTGCTTTAGTCTGGCCTTTGAAGTTGAATTTTTCTTTTAAACTCTGGGTTTAGTATAATATACTCAAAATCACTTGTAGGGCTGTGCATTGTTATGGGTCACAGAGCTTAGAGTTGTAAAAATTGATTGAATTTTTTTGTAATTATCTACATGTGAGAAGTAGTCTTAATCAGTTAAAATAGTTTTTAAAATCATAAGAAAGGACTGTGTTATTTTTTAAAACCTGAAGCTATATAAGCATTTAAAAATCTATTTAATCATATTTGTTTTTCTCTGCTTCACAAACTGTTAGAAAATATAAAGGCAGTATGAATGTAATGCTTGTCCAAAAACTAGGGAGTAGATGAACAGAATTGGAGTTATTCCTTCCAATGTTCTGTATGAGACAATTAAATGCTGTTTTGTTTTCTTGATCTGATGGTATGTGTGTGTATATATTGTTTCTTAGAAAGAAAGAAAAAAAGACTTCCACCTATAAGGAGTGAGATGAAGATAAAAGCATTTTTTCCATTCTATAACTCACAGAAAGTTGCCGTTCTACAAATACAGTTCAAATTATCATTTTATATAAAGGGATAGCTACAAAACTCAATAGTTATTTTGTGAAATGTACTCCAAAATCATATTCTGAGAAGATATCTTTTGTGGCCTTCAATCTCCATTACCTTTACTTGGAATTATTAGAATCTTTCTCCAATAATTAAATCATCACTATATCCATTGAGTTTTCTGGCTTCTGTTTAATTGTGTTTATGGAACAAGTTTATCACATTACATATCACACTACCATGTGATTAAGACATATTTTAATTAATATATGTTCATCAATTAAAAAACCCTCGCTTATGGCTATGAGATTCTCTGGGAATAGGGGAGTCCAAGGAGAGGGAGGGAGATGGGGGCACAGTCGGTTGGCAGAACAGTCAGAACACACACATTTATGGAGTTTGCAGTCTTATATGGAAATGGTTCACTGAACCCAAAACCAATTATAATAGTAACAACAAAGATCGTTGATCACAGATCTCTATAACAAATATGTATTATAATGAAAAAGTTTGAAATGTTACAAGAATCCCCCAAAATCTTACATAGAAGCATGAAGTGAGCAAATACTGTTGGAGAAAATAGCATTAATAAGCTTTTTCAGTGTAGGTTTTCCATAAACCTCCAATTTGTCAAAAATGCAATATTTGTGAAGCATGATAAACTAACATGCCGTAATGTAAAGTATGCATATATTATGGGTTTTGTGTGCACCTGTTGATAGGCAGTTGGAAATGCAGGTTTGTATTTCAGGGTGATGTTCTGGGCAAAAGATACAGAATTTGCACTTATTGTCATTTAGATATAATCAAAGCTACAGAAAGAAAATCAAACACAAAAGGAGATTGAAATAAAATTATAGTGCTCTGGGGAACATTTGTTTAATGAATAGATAAGAGAAGAGCAAAAAAAAATTTCAAAAGCAGACACAATTTAGAAAGATATACAGATTAGAGATGTATTATAAAGGCTAAGGGAAGGAGACAGTGTCAAGAAAGAATCACTCCTGAACAATGCTGAAGACAATGCAATCGAGTACAGTATTAAAAACAACAACAACAGTGGTTGAGTGTTGACCTATGAATGAGGAGGTCAAGGTTCAATTTCCAGTCAGGGCACATGCCTGGGTTGAAGGCTCAATCCACAGTAGGGGCCGTGCAGAAGACAGCCAATCAATGATTCTCTCTCATCATTGATGTTTCTATTTCTCTCTCCCTCTCCCTCCCTCCCTCTCTGAAATTAATAAAAATACATTTAAAAAACCCAACCAAAGTAGTTAAAAACAGTTATTAATTTTAGGGTGAACGATGCTCCTAATAAAGGTAGGAGGAAGACTTTCAGTGACAAAAGATCCATCACAGAAAGATAAGTAGCAAGAGCAAGGTGAAATGTGAGCAGCATGTACTAGTAGATGACCAAAGAGAGAGAGAAGGTCATTTTCAGGAAAAAGGAATAATTAAATAGGGAGCAATATAGGAAGTTTAAAAAACAAACCACTTTATAGGACTCCTATTGCTTGCATATTCCTTCCTTTCTTTTAATGAAGAAACAGCCTTCTATTAGAAAATGATTTTATTCACTACCATTCTGTTTGATTCTGGCAATAGTTCTAACCCATGGCATATTGACTGTCTCTGGACAACCCAAAGTCCTCTCTTCTGTAATTACTGACTTATTGGAAAAGGGACTAAAGCTAAATATATCCACACTGGGTCCCATGTGGAACCATATTTGGTGGAAGCCATTTGGCCAACATGCAGAAGGTAGTAGAGTGAAGAGATAGAAGAAATGTTCTAATTTGAGTTCCTGCATATAGTCATGTCTAAGTGTAGCTCTTTCTTTGGCCTTTAAATTTGTGACCCGATAAATTTCCACATATATTTACATTAGTTTGATTTGTCATTTTCAACCATCAGAATCCTGACTATAGCCTCATGTCAAATAGATACCATAAAGAAGTTAGAATACAGAAAATAGAAATGACAATGGGTAGAGCAAGCTCACAGAGGAGGAGAAAGGGGATCCCATCACCAGGAGTGGGAAGCGCATCCTTGAAAACAGTTGGGGCATGTCATAATCTGAAGGTAAAAAATGATGAAAGAAAGTTATCTCAACAAAACAAAGGGAGGAAATCCAGGGATATAAAATAGGGTTTAAATACAGATCAGCAGAATGTTAAGTCACCAGTTGGCCCAATCATTCCAAGCAGTCAATAGTTAACTGCTAATTCTGCAAAAATTTCAAATAAGTAATTCATAAGATACTGATCTACATAGTAAAATGCAATTTTAGTAAAATTCTTTGCACTGGCCACACACACACACACACAATAGTTTTACTAATTTTTTTAGCCATTTTATTGCTGTTTTATTTTATGATAAGGAGAACTAAATATTTTTAAAATTATGTTTCTTAGGAAAACTCTACTTTCCACAACACCAATAAGATTGGAACCAAGTAAGGATATACAATGAACAAGGATATGTGAACAAATGAAGTACAAAGTCTGATTCTTCAGAGTAAAAACAGAGCCCACCCTGAAGTTAAAGGAGAGATCAATGTTAAGATAACATATGTGGGAAGCTGATTCATGAAAGAGGAACTTTAGAATTACTTGGACTATATTTGCCACTTTCATTTTAAATATAGAACTGTATATTAGAGAAAAGAGTGTTATAATGATTAAATCTACATCTTTCTAAATGGTAAGGATCATTGATACGTAGCCCTCCTACAGTTCTTGCTTAGGTTTATGTATTTACACTCAATGCTACTTAGAAATTTGGAAGTACATATTGTTTATAGTGTACATGAACATCTGGCAGTTTAGTTCCTCAAAGTTTTGAAGTATAAATATGACCTTTGTCATGAAGAACCATTCTTTTTTCCTAGCTGTCTTAGGATAGGGAGAAAAGATCAGCAAACCTTGGTGCTAAACCGCTAATATCAGAAATAGCAACAACAGGGCAGTTAGGGCAGCTATTCTGGTGGTTTTTAATGACAAATAAGCAAGTTGCTCAGAAGAGGAATAGAAATGGCCTCATTCCAGAGGTCAGTGAAAACCCTGAAGGACATCTTCAAGAATCTATTTGTAAACCTCAAATCTTCTGACAGTGGGAGGAAAAAGGTCTAAGCATAGACAATAGTAGAATATTTCCATCAATTACTTGTACTCATGGCTGTATGGAATCCATAATACTACCACTTCTTCCATTAGCCAAGATATCTGCTGTGAAGTAAAGTGAACAGAAGTCTCTCTCTTAAAAGGACTGTGATATAGGAACTTGCTCTGAGGCCCTAGTGACAACTATGTGGCTGCACCCACTCCAGGGCTGGTTTTGGTCTCTGCCTGGAACTACTGTCAGGGGTCAAGGAACAAACAGATGGTGGGAGACACTGCAGACGGAAGACATATCACTCCTGTTACTCCTACTTCCTAATTAAAGTAGAAAAATAATCTAAATTTTCACAAAATGTCTCTATTTTCCTAGGGTAATTACTCTTTAGCATTGCATCATTTGTTCTTTCAAATTACCCAATAAGAGAAGTTTTTTGAAAAATAAGCTCAAATGGAATAAAACAATAAGTTCCATTTATACAAGCAAGGACAGGATTCGATTTTTCACATTATTTTCACACAAACTCTTTAACTTGGTATGAATGGCCTTAACCAGTTAGGGTTCAACTTAAAGGTTTTCTATCAGCTATGTTTGAACATAGCTTTGGCTCTATGCAAATTAAGTTTTAAGCTTCCCCTTAGTGTTCCAGCCATCCCTTTCTGATTGCATTCCCACTGCTTAAAACATCCTTTTCCTGCTCTTCTATTTATTTGGTATAATAATTTATTACAGATCACAAACATACAAATACACACTTGTCCTGTGACTTATAGTGTATGATCCTGGAAAATAAATTCAGGGCCTGAGACTGCTCTCCCCTGCCCTTGCTCTTTTGTCTATCTACCATCAATCCTAGCAGTCTTCCTTCTGCCTCTGGAGGTGACCCCACTCTCCTTCTCAAACCTGTACTTTAGGCAGCCCCTACAAATCAATAGCACAGGGCTGTTGAGATAAGATCCATTTATTATTCTAGGTCCAATTTTATGTCCCATGCACCAGAATAAAATAATTACTTAATCAGGCAGTACAAAGATATAGGAGGGCACACAGAGAGTGATGGTGACAATGTTGTTTTTTCCGCTGTCTGAATGGAGAATGGGTTGACTAAAACAGTAATATAACAGAGTTACAGGATACAGTAGAGATGTCAGGATGTCAAAGATAAATGGTAAAGTTTGATATGTCCTTGGACCATCCTAGTATCAATGTGTAGGTGACAGTTGTATGTTCAGGAATGAAACCCCAAACCAAGTTCTAAGTTCAGAGCTATACTTGGCAGTCCCCAGAATAAAAATATAAGACATATTATGGTTTTGGATGAAGTCACCTGGAGATCATGGAATTTGGCAAGAAGAGAGGGACATAGGCAGAACCTTGGATAATACTCCTAACATTTAGAGGGATGAGGGGGTAAAGAATCCTATCTGTGAAATTGAGATGGGACAGTTAGCCAATTAGAAGGTAGGCTAGGGGGAGACTGAATTTTCATGATGGGGGCAGTGGTCAGAGACAAATACCAATGGGAGGTCAATTTAAATGAGAATCAAGAGTGGATAGAAGCTTTGGAAATGTGAAGGGTGTTGGCCTGGTCAGTTTTAGGTGGCATATTGGGCTTCAGCAGAAACTGCATTAGGCTAAGATACACGATGCAGAAAGGACAGTGAGTTCCGCCTGCTCTCTCTGATGGGTTGTGAAACAAAGGCAGAGTATAGGGCAGAAGATGGAGGGTAATGTGTTAAGCCTGAAGGGGTTTTTAATTTGGAGGAGGCTTATCCATGTTGAAATGTAAAGAAAGTTGTTCAAATGGGACCAGTGAGGCCAGTTAGTAAAGCAGAGGCAGAAATGGGTTAGAGTCAGCAACATAAAATTAACTTTGAATAATTAACAGTTAATGGGAGGTAGGCATGGATATGAAGATATGTTTGTAGATGACAAGAGGAAACTGAGGAAGCCTTTGTGTACTGATCTTAATTTTCTGTGTTAGCTAGGAGGCAATATTTTCTGCCGATAAGTGTTGTGGGTAGTCATGAAGGAGAATATATGTATTAGTTTCCTAGGTCTTCCATTACAAATTACCACAAATGTGGTGCCTTAAAACAACAGAAATCTGTAGTCTCACAATCTGGCAGCCAGAAGTCCAAAAGCAAGATGTCAGCAGGGCTGCTCTCTCAAAGCTTAGGGAGAGTCCTTCCTTGCCTCTTCCCACTCTGGTGGTTCCAAGTTTTCTTGGCTTGTGTCTGCAGAATTCCAATCTTTACTTTCATCTGTACTGGCCTTATTTTTCATCTCCTTGCATGTCTTACAAGGAGACCTACTGGATTTAGAAACCATCCAGATAAAGTTAGGACATGGACATATCTCTTGGGGTGGGGGGGTCACCAATTCAACTCACCATAATTTCTATTGAATTTTGTTTCATGAAGCCAGACCAAATACATTATACAATTTTCTCCTCCTGTTTCACATTCATAGACATGATTTTGTCATATATAAAAATAAATACTGAACACCACTTCAAAAGTAAAAGAAATGACTCAAAGTGAACTAGAAACTCTAGAGAATCCATGAGAAATAGAAAGCAAAGAGAAAACAAGCCACAGAACATACCACAGCAGCAAAATATAGAAGCAGCACCCTGATAATCTATGCTGGGAAGGCAGGAGCCTGTAACAGGAGGGGCTGAGGAGGAACTCACAGGATTATTGGTTATGGTATCACAGCAGGAGTAGACAGGTCAGTCACCCTTGGCAACAGTAATGAAAAGTTCTCCAGGTAGAAATGTCAAGTGAATGACTTTAGGAAAAGAGATGCATGGATGTACACTGAATAGCTAACAACATGTGGTTGTAAATGCCCATCCTCAGAAAACCTACAGCAAGGGAAGCTGCTGCTCGCTCAGATGCCACTGAAATACAGAACAGCCACACACCAGCTTGCATGCTTCTCTCTGAAGAAAAAGAGGAGGCAGGCATACAGGACATTTCAGCTACAAAGATAAGTGCACAAGTAAGCAACAAACATTTAATAGAACCCTAAAAAAGAATCTAAACAATGGAAAACTTACATGTGACAAAAGAGTTAAGAATAAGCATAATAGAGGTTTAAATATGAGTATATATAGAATATATCAACAGATATAGGAAAAAATCGTTCCCACAATAAGAAAAAATAATTGTGAAACAAAAATTAGAGGGTTTTGAAATGCAAACATATAGTTGCTGAAGTTAAAAAAACACACACACAACAATACCCTGATTATATGGACTATAAAGGAAGACAGACAAAGTTGAGCAACCAAGCACTCTGAGTATCAAGGAATAAGTTCACAATGGAACTCAAAGGTTAGACAGAAGAAAAGCATGAGGGATACATGGAAAATGAATGAAACAGTTACACATCTATGTACAAGTAATTATAATTGTAATAGAGAAGCACTTACATACTATTGAAAATGCACCAAACACTGTTCTAAGTACTTGGCCTGTATTAATTTATTTAATCCTCACAACAAGCCTGTGAGGAGTTTATAAACTCACCTAAGATCCCATAGCTAATAAAGAGAGAAGTGTGGATACAATCCTTAGCACCCACGCTCCAGAAAGCAGCTCTTCACCATCATGCTAAACAGTCAAAGCATGAAAATAACCAGCTTATACAGGAGACGCAATTGAATAAGTGATAGTAGAGAAACCTCCAAAACTGAAGAAAGTCATGGAACTTTTCTGAGAAGAACAACAACAACAAAAAAGCAAATCAAGCCCTAACCAGTTTGGTTCAGTGGCTAGCTAGAGTGTTGGCCTGCGGACTAAAGGGTCCCAGGCTCGATTCTGGTCAAGGGCATGTACCTTGGTTGCAGGCACATCCCCAATAGGGGGTGTGCAGGAGGCAGCTGATCGATGTTCCTCTCTCATCGATGTTTCTGACTCTCTATCCCTCTCCCTTCCTCTCTGTAAAAAATCAATAAAATATATTTTTTTAAAAGCAAATTAAAATGATAAATGATCAATTTCTACTCCATAGTTTTTCTTTTTTTAGGGTTCTGGGATAATCAGCAAACATGACAAGGAGGAAAGCATGTGCTTTGGTAAACACAAGGTATTATCATTCCTTTAAAGATTTTCTAAAGCCACCTTCTTCTTTAAAATTAGGGTTCATTGGGGAGATGTATTTAAGCCCCATAGTTGTATTTTCCAAAATGAATCAAAACAAAAACATACATTTAAGCATTATACCAAACCCAGGAAGAGTGACTCAGATGAAAGGAGGATTCAAATGACTAAGCTATAGAATATTATACCCATCAAACATATATCTCTAAGTTTTCTTACTATCTTGACCTGTATTTGATTTTCTAATTACAAAGAGTGTTTTCTTATCTATAGAGTAACCATTTATTCAGCCTAGTTGATTTTTCCTAACTTATTTTGTTACAATTCAACTATTAATCAAAATTAATTAGGCTACCATGACAGTATTGCACATAACCTCACAGACATGGGTAACTGTTCATTATTCATTAGCCCAGGAGGGCAAGATCCTGATCTATAAGGAGTAAAAGGTATATTCTGAAGGGGTATTACTCAAGGTTGGCAAATTTGGATGTGGTGACTTTATGAACTATCAAGGTCTATATAATGCATCTGAAAACTGTCTAGAGATTCTCAACGAAAAATAGAGTGAATAAAAGTGAAAAGTAGTAACTCCTTTCATAAGTAAAGGACATTACTGTTAGTATAATTTCATGTGACTGTTTATTTACCCAACACAGCAAGGTATGAGCATTGGACAGATGATGAAATTAGGATTCAGAGATTAGGTGTATAAGAGGCAAAACCAACATAGACTAAAATTGTGATTCCTTTCCCAGTATTCTTTCCACTACTCATAAATATAGCACTTTATTTAGAAACAACCATGCAATATTTTATATGCAATATACTAACTTGAAAGCAAATTTTTAAATAATTCATAGAAGGATATTCAATAATTTCCTTCAGAAATTAATGCCAGGATTGAATGTCACTGTGTAATTGAGGGACATTTCTTCTGCTACAGGAGAGAATCCAGCCTCTTAGTTCAGGTTATTAAGAGCACTTTTAATTAAATTCAGCACAGCTGATGAGAAAGCATCCTAAAATTTGGTATCTAACGAGCCATTTTATGGAGTGCTAACACACCAGGAACAGCAGCAACTTGTCTAACTCAATCACCTGGCTCACAATGACAATTTAAGTTTCAAATACATCTGTTACCTAAAAAAATGGCTTCTGATATATATGATAAATTAAACTAAAATAAAACATAAGCAGTTTCGAGAACAATACTTTTAAAAGCACCTATGTAATCACCACTAGACTCAAGAAAGTGAGTATCATCAGCTATGGCATTTCACTATATGACTCTTCCTCAGAACATTTGCCAGCACTTTTTATTTTCTATTTTATTTTAAATAATAATTTATTGATTTTTAGAGAGAGAGGAAGAGAGAGGGAGAAAGAGAGAGAAAAACGATCTACTAGTATGTGAGAGCACCACATTGATCAGCTACCTCCTGCACATTCCCCCCACCTCCACCCCCCCCACCCCCCCCCCCACCCCCCGCCTGCCCCACCTTAAGGGGATCAAGCCCACAACCAGAGCATGTGTCCTTGAATGGGAATCTAACCAAAAACCTCCAGGTACAGCCACACTGGCCAGGGCATCAGCACTTTTGATAGCTTAGTTGGGTTGTTTCTAATTCTTGCTGCTACAAACAATTTTGATAAGAATATATTCTTGTAAATATCTTGAGACAAATATGCAGCAGTTACTCTAGTTTATATGCATGGGGATAGATTTGCTTGGTTACAAATCATACACATGCTAAATTATTTTGAGTATGAAATCACCAAAGTGGTTTTTGTCATTTATACTTATTCCAGTATTAATATTTTTTCTTTATTTTGCATACTGTTTTTTTAATATATTTTATTGATCTTTTCACAGAGAGGAAGGGAGAGAGACAGAGAGCTAGAAACATCGATGAGAGAGAAACATCGATCAGCTGCCTCCTGCACATCTCCCACTGGGGATGTGCCCGCAACCTAGGTACATGCCCTTGACCGGAATCCACCTGGGACCTTTCAGTCCGCAGGCCGACGCTCTATCCACTGAGCCAAACCGGTTTCAGCATGTTTTGCATACTGTTTTTACAGATCAAAATAAACAAACAAAAAACACATCCAAAACTAATGTCAAATATGAGAAGGGAAAGGCTTTGTAACCTGCCTTAGCAAACATAGGAGAGAAAAACCGCACTGAACATCAGCAGTACTAAAATTTTGCTCCCTTCTTTCAACCCTGCCCAGCCTGTCTCCTGCACCACCACCACACATAGGATGGAAATGTGTAGTCCCAGGTCTATCCTCCAGACTGCCTACTTTGGGCACTCCCTGTCTTTGGATTTTTGTCTCCAGGTGCCATGAAGTTGTTGTCAAAGGTGATAAGGTCTCCAGGATTACACAGAATTCTTCAGGTGCAGACCAACTTTAATTCTTATTTTCCAGAGTTCTAACTTTCTTCATATTTTGGTCTCTGGATTTCTTATGTTTGTGCAATTTCAGCAATGGATTTTTACTTTATCTGCCACTATCATTAGGAGGGTTACATGGTGTTTCTAGCAAAACAGACTATCTTAAAAAAAAAAAAGGTACTAATGCTAATTTTAAAACAATTAATGTCTTAACTTTCCTATACAAGATAATGTGAAAGGTAATGTTTAAAGAGTGCTTAGCTGAGTGTGTCACATATAGCAAGTTTTGAGACATTTTATCTATTTATAACCATTATAATTGAGATGTGTTAATGTTGAATTCTCTATTCACAAGCTGCATAGAAAATCCTGAGAGATCACATATGTCACTCCAGATTTCATGACTGTTGAATATCACAAGCTCTACGGTGTTGAAAAGAGCATTATAAATGTGCAGACTTGTTACACTGACATTGTCTACATAATTAAAGCAGTTTGATTAGAAAATACTGTCAATTCTGCTTTTCTTCCTTTCAACTACATTATAGAAAAATGAAAACACTAAAGAAATTTTAAAATGCTGGTAAAATGAGTCATAATTTCTTATTCTCTAAATTTATTATACAATGGATATATTAAAGCTAGCTAAAATGTAAAAAATTTCCAATTTACATGTTATAAATTTGTAAGTATTAAAAGCTGCTTTGATATTTTATACTGAATAAATACTTTTAAAGCATTGATCCTTGGTATATATCTGTGGCATTTATTTACCATGTGAATTTTTATTTCAAAATAAATACACACTGTAAGCTCAACGGCAATAGAAAACTGAAGTTAAAAAAGCAAAATAAAACTTCCCGTTTAGTTTAACATATTAGAAAATATTACATTCCAAGCTTCCTTTAAAAATATCTCAGAAATAGTTATTCCTTTATGTTTCCTTAATTACAGAATAATTAAATTATTATAGCAATCAGCTTTTAAAAATTAATTCAACATCCTTTCCTAGTATGTAGGGTTGCCATATAAAACAAAGAATGCCCAAGTAGATTTAAATTTTAGACAAAAAATGAGAATGTCCTAGCCAGTTTGGCTCAGTGGCTAGAGTGTCAGCCTGCGGACCAAAGGGTCCCAGGTTCAATCCTGGACAAGGGCACATACAGTGGGGCCTTGACTTACGAGTTTAATTCGTTCTGTGATGGAGATCATAACTCAAATTACTCGTATGTCAAATCAATTTTCACCATTACAATGACACGTGATGCTGGGCTGATATTGTGGTGTTCACTGTGACATTTGCTGCGCCAACTAGCAGTGGGGTATCTGAAGCTGGCTTGTAACCCGAATTTTAGCTCACAACTCAAAGCAAAAAATCGGCCAAGAGACGGCTCATATCTCGAAAAACTCGTTAGTTAGGACACTCATAAGTGCAGGCTCTTCTCCGGCCCAGGCCCTGGTCAGGGCTTGTGCAGGAAGCAACCAATCGATGTGTTTTTCCCACATCGATGTTTCTCTCTGTTTTTCCCTCTCTCAAAAATCAAGGTAAAAATATCCTCAGGTAAGGATTAACAAAAAAACAAAAGAACAAAAGAATATATTTTTAGTATAAGTATGTCCCATGTAACATTTTGGACATTTTATACTAAAAAGGTATTTTTTTGTATCTCTGAAATAGTGTAGCATTCTTTGTTTTCTTTGTTTGCTAAAAATAGCAACCCTACTAGTATGGTGGCACTCTATACTCATATAATATGTATACCGTATTATTTCTACCCATTTTTTCTAAAGTACCAATAAGTTATATCCCCATATGCTTTCTTAAATGTTTTAGCCAACCCAAAATGATTGATTTTCTCATTTGTAACAACCTGACCTCATTTATGTTTTAGTTACATATTTGAGTTTATTCACAGATGTCAATTTTTACAATATTAGGAGTAATAAAAGGCCCTCTTTTAATTAATTAAAAAATAAATTTCCAACCCTAGCTGGTTTGGCTCAGTGGATACAGCATGGGCCTGTGGCCTGAAGGTCCCAGGTTTGATTCCTGTCAAGGGCACATGCCCAGTAGGGGCCATGTGGAGGTAGCCAATCAATGATTCTCTCTCATCATTAATGTTTCTATCTCTCTCTCCCTCTCCCTTCCTCTCTGCAAGAGAGGGGGGCAGAAATATCGATGTGATCGGTTGCCTCCCATATGCACCTCAACTAGGGACTGAACCCTCACCAAAGAATGTGCCTGACTGGGAATTAAATCTACAAACTTTTGGTGTATGGGATGACACTCCAACCAACTGAGTAACCAGGCCAGGACTAAAATTTTTATATTTTTTTGAGAAGATTATTGTTAAATTCTTAAAACCAAAATATATAGCTGGCAGATTTCACCTATGATCTTCATCACAGCTGCATAAATAGATTCAATAAATATCAAGATCAATATCAACTTTACACATCTACGAAATACGTGTATTGTGGTAGGAATACCATTTACAAACATGGGTAAATTAAATTTCATAAGATGTGTCTATTCTCCACATTAAATTATACCTAAATGTCAAAACCACATGAATAAAACTGCTGAAAAGTCAAGCAGGCATTTTCTCTGTGTGGGTGCACGCGTGCCCATGGGCGCATGCACATGTGAACATAATGACAAGCCTTTCACTTTTTAAGAAAGACAGAATTGAGCAGATCAATCAGTTGTCTAGGCATCAGGAAAACATGTGTAACTGGGCCCTGGGTTGCAATTATAAGTATATTTATGGAACACAAATCTAACTGCCACTTATGAAAACAGAGGTTGGAATTTAAAGGAGTTTTAGAAATCTAGAGTAACCACCTCAGCTTCTGATGAGGCCTGTGTTGTTAAAGTCTCTGAGGGCGTGTGGCTATATCACAGAGCCTGGCCGCTTACTGTTCTATCAGTACTAGAATTTTCTTCCTCTTACAAAGCTTCCTCCTCAACATTTTCCTAGTAGTTCATTTAAACATAGAAAGGGTTGTGGGGAAAGTTGAAAATATACTTTTCAAATTATTTCCTTCATATGGAAAGACTTTGTCTTTTAGCTTCCAGTTTCGTTCACTGCATTCATTGGAGAACAAAGTATTGTGCATAGCATTTCTGAGACCGCCTAGAAAGATGGAAGAGGGAAGCCCACCAGATTCCACCCCCGAGAGCCAGGTTCAAAGCTACTGGATATCTTTATATGCATTTAGTGAGAGGTGGTGTGGTTTTCTCGAGAGCATGTGTGGGCAGAAGTGGATTTGAAGCCAGCTCTCCCTCTTTTCAGAATTGGGCACTGCTGGCCTTTCTGTTTACAAGGAACAGCTCTACAACACTGCTGGTGGTCTCCACCCACTCCGGTTGCTCCATATAAAGATTATTGCTGACCCTTCTTTCTTGTTCCAAACTTAAAGTGTTGGAGTTCTTCAGGGCAGGCTCCTAGGGCTTCTTTCCATTCAGCAGTTTCTCCCAGGTGATCTTATCCAGTCTTTGGACTTAAATCATATTTATAAGCTGGTGAGTTCCAGAAATCCTGACCTTTCCCTGGGAGACACCAGACATGTCCATGCAGACACTGAGCTGCTTAGATTTCTGCCTTTTGACTATGATGCATAACTTGCACAACTGCATCTGGAAGCCCGCTCTTGAGCTCTGTGTGAATTTAGCAGATTCACTTGAACCGACCCATAGGCACTGATTGGTACTTAGATCTATAGCATTATCTTAAGGGAAGAGCCATGGCTTGGTTACAAATATAGCCCCCTACTCACACACCATGCCCCAGTTATCCTTGGTGAAGAATATACATATTAAATATAAACTGCAAATGCATGGCATATGCTTAAGACTCAAGGAAGAACCTTCTAGTCTCCACATATTGTGATCACTCAGAATGTGAGTTTCCATTGGTTACCAGTTGAAGTTAGCTTTTCTCACTGAGATTTACAGTGTGGACCAAAAGTGTCTGGAATATTATAAGTGCATAATAAATGTGTGTTGAGATAAATATTTAGCAAATGAACAACTGATCAGCTTAGGGTTTTTCAACTAGCATGTGAATAGAGAGACCAAGACTTAAGACAGACTGATAGAGTGAATCTCACTGGCATCTCATATTTTCCAGTGCTTTCTAGTCTTAGACATGTGATGCTGGCCAACGTCAGAATATCAGGAGACCTTGTTAGCAAGAGACACACCTGATCCCAGGGACCAGGGCAGGCCTGCCTTTTGAGCTTGAGTCAGAATCTCAGTGCTTCCGGTAAACACTGTTACCAGAATTTTCCCAGTTCTTTGTTCCCTGGTGTAAGGAAGAATAGCATTACAACAATCCCTCCTCTAGTACCACCCCACCAAACACATCCACAGTTTTCAGATCTGGGTGTTATTGTTGTGACTGTTCTAGGAGAATTAAAACATCAGTGCACAGATTAATAAAATATTCTTTTCCAGGAAGGAGTGTCATTCACTCTGCTCTAAATACAAACATCTGATATGTTTTTGTAATTTCTCATATAATGAAATATGAAGAATCATCCTACAATTACTTGGCTATCACTAACAACTATGAAATTAACTGTCCCAAGGGGTTTTCCCAATTTAAAGAGGGTTAAATTGCTCATTTAAATGCTGACTAGCATTCACTTTAAAAAGTGGCAAATGTAGTTCCTCTGTATCTAACATTAAATGACAACCTTAGTTTATCTAACCATTAACTTAAAAAGGATTAGTGCTCTGTTTGCTAGATATTTTAAAAATAGTAATGATTAAAATAAACCCATTGTGTCCAATGTACTGCTTCCAAATATCAAAACTCCTGATTTATTTGCTTTGTGTGCCATAAAAAAAAATAATATGTTCCCAGTGGGGCAGGTACAGCATTTCTTAATTAAGCCAAACAATCTTCACAAATGTGAATGATTAAAACAGAGAATTAAGTAAGCTGACATTTAAAAGTAGAATTTGTTGCCTTAAGACAAAAGCAATCACTGGCCTGTAGTGGGTGGCATTTGAAAATGTAAGTCTTTCTCCTGCAGCACTGCCGTAAGACAGATCTTTAATGAGCACGTAAAGGACATCATGTAACCCTTTATCAAACTAATCTCTATGTTTCAACATTGAGAAGATCAATACATAATAAATTAAGTGACAGATTATTATAAACATAACAATGGAATAATTACATGTAATGTTTATGTCATATATGCTTGGAAATAGTATGCATTTTAATATTGAGGGTTATTTTTCTCTTTTACCTAAACAGAAATTTTTTAAAAAATGAAATATCCTATTATTTTAAGCTTTTTGAATTTTTTAATCTGTTTTTTTAATGATGCAAGAGATGATCTAAAGGCTTATTTGTATTTGGAGTCAAAAATATTCTCAGGTTAACCACCAGCATGTTTGATATTGAGCACACATTGGAAACAGGGAAACACAGTTAATTCCATAATGGCATAAAAGTAGGGATGATCAACCAGAAGGCAGACCATCAGCTATGTCCATTTTGAAACAGTGGGTAACTAATATTCTGTAACCATATGTATTTAATTAGAATCATTTTAAGATCTAGCCCTAACTTACTAATCCTATATAATAAAGAGGTAATATGCAAATTAACCCTCATGCTCTCATAAGATGGCTGCCTACAACCAGGCTGGCAGGGGGGTTAATGAGGGACGACCAAATGACTGAATAAGCAGGCTGCATGGGGCAACCAGGCCAGCAAAGGGGTTAGTGAGGGATGACCAAATGACTGAACAGCAGGCTGCATGGGGCAACCAGGCCAGTGGAGGGGCCATGAGGGGTGACAAGGCCGATGGGGGGCGGGGGGGGCAGTTGGGGGCAATTAGGCTGGTGGGGGCGGCAGTGAGGGGTGTCTAGGACAGCGGGTGGGGGGGCAGTTAGGGGCAACCAGGCTGGCAGGGGCGGGCAGTTAGGGGTGACCAGGCAGGCAGGTGGTGAGCAATTAGGAGCCAGTGGTCCAGGATTGTGAGAGGGATGTCCGACTGCCGGTTTAGGCCCAGCAGTAGAATTTCGTGCACTGGGCCTCTAGTTTCCAATAATATCCTTAAATTTAATCATTATCTAACAGTTCAGTGTCTGAATGTGATAGACACTATTCTAGGAGCTAGAGCTGCAATCATAAATAATCTAGTGCTACCTACTTAGGATGTTACTAATGGGCTAAACAGGATATTAACAGTTAAGTAGGTTATATAATCTGATAGGAATAAATATTGGAAGCTATGCCAGTTTACAAAAAAGTTATAAATGATGAGGATGAGCTTTGTAGAAGACCTGTAAATTGAGTTTTATAAGATGAGTAGGAAATAGCCTGCTGGAAAAAAGTTGATGAGAAGCGTGAAAGACGATGTATATTGTTCCTCTAGGGCCGTGGTCGGCAAACTGAGGCTTGCGAGCCACATGTGGCTCTTTGGACCCTTGAGTGTGGCTCTTCCTAAGACTTAGCAGTACCCTAATTAAGTTAATAACAATGTACCTACCTATATAGTTTAAGTTTAAAAAATTTGGCTTCCAAAAGAATTTCAATCGTTGTATTGTTGATATTTGGCTCTGTTGACTAATGAGTTTGCCGACCACTGCACTAGGGGGGAAAAAGAGACAGGCTTCTTCCACAGCCTTTTACTGAACATGATCCCTCTCTGTAGTGTCTGTCATGATTCACATGGGACTGCAGGAAAAGACTATTTTCATTGTGTAAACATGCATGACTGGTGATGGGATTATAGGAATCCATGGCAGAGAAATGTGTGAAGTGTTTATATGCAAACTCTCAAATTTTGTCACATTGATCACCACTGGCAGGGCCTTGTCAGCCAATGTAAAATCACTCATCTTGTTGAGATATAGAGGATAGAAAATTAGATCTGGGAAAGGGAACTCTGCAGACAAAGATAACATTAAAAACAAAGACTAGATGCAATGGTATTAGAGTTTTACTATGAGTCAGGATCTATACATTTATTTAATTCTCCGCCAATATAGATATCTTTACTTCCTTATAAATGAAAGAAGAATAATTATAAAGAATATTAGTGAAGCAGACTCTGAGACAAAGGTTAAAGGGCAAGTAGGACACTTGGGAGGCCGGGAAACACTGGCAGGCATGAGGTAGGGGTTCAAGAAGGAAAGAAGGCCGGTGATGGGTGTGTATTGAACTAGGTGCTAGTAAGCAACATGGAAGGTACTTGAAAAGGGATGAAATCAATGCCTCAGAATTCTTCTGTATACGGAGAAAGGGACCGGGATATTTATACTCAGTAGATTCACTGGTTTGGAATCCTGGAGGTGGGGTGGTGCTAGTCCAGGTCCAGCCT
Source organism: Myotis yumanensis (assembly GCF_028538775.1). NCBI lineage: Eukaryota > Metazoa > Chordata > Mammalia > Chiroptera > Vespertilionidae > Myotis > Myotis yumanensis. Next base: position 44,712,612 of record NW_027223760.1, on the reverse strand, counting down.
CTTACCTCTTATACATAAGATAGAATGGCCTTCCATAGTTTCAGTTAGAGAAACGAAAGCAAATGACTCAGGCACAGAGGTGTAGCTCCTGCCAATTGGGAGAAAACCAAAGACCCTGGAAGGACTCAGTGATGAGGACAGGACACTGTCAGCATCTGCTACAGGTACTGTACAGTTTAGAGTGTAATTAAAATCTAAATAAAAAATAAAGCACAACTAGAAATGGGCTATAACTAGTTAAGTCTCTCACATCGTTAAAAGAATATAATAAGCATGTTTTAAAATAGTGAAGGCCTACCCCGTTAAAACCAGTGGATAAAGCAATTATAGATAATAATGAAATGGGAAGATTTTAAGTGATGCACAAAAAATCATGCTCTGCCCACAAGGTTTGAGTCTGTGGTCTAATATTAATGCTTGGAGTGGAGAGCTGAAGAAGGCGGATATGAGAGCAGAAAAAAAATAAAACTAAGGTAAAGAAAAAAGCAGTTAGTTGTACCAAATATAAAATAAAGAGTTTAGGCAGAAAATATAAGAACAATGTTAATTCTAAATCAAGCAAGACAGGTCAGCGAGGAGAAAATTTATTTCTAAATTATAAATAGCAGAGGTTATTTAGGTTGAGAAGAGATACATAGTCGACTATATAATGATTTTTCACTTTAAAAATATGGCCATAAGACTTAATGCTAGCAACACAAAACACACTTCCAACAGAAAAAGAAGAGAGGGGAAAGGCCTTTCATCCCACAATGGGCTGTGTATGAATAATCATAGTCAGACCCTGACCTGATAGCTCAGTTGATTAGAGAATGATCCCAATACCCTAGAGGTTGCAGATTCCATCTCTAGTCAGGGCACATAGAAGAATCAACCAATGAATGCATAAATAAGTGGAACAATAAATCTCTCTCTCTCTCTCTCTCCTTCTTTCTCTCTTCTCCTCTCTCTTTCAAATCCATAAAGATAAATAAATAATTATAGGCAAAGCTCCCATAAGCATGAAGGAATTTATAGACACATCCCTTCTAGAAATAATTCAGAATTAGCTCTCCAAAACTGGAGAAAGAGAAAGTATATATTCAGACTGGAAACCAAGGCTAGGTCTGCCAGTACTAACTAGCAAAACGACTTTGAAAATTGTTGAACATCTATATACCTTAGTTTCCTACTTACAAAATGACAGTTTGCATATGATGATTTGCAAGGTAATATGTTTAAAAGGGTTTCCTTTCAAACATATTAATAATTAGAAACCAGAACATTTTATTCAAGATATAATTGACGAATTGTTATTTCATCCCTATTTCATGAGTAATTTACAATCACAAGGATGGAGAAGTATTAATTTTAATTTAGAATTTAAATATGATTTACAAGTGTGAGAATGTGCTTGCCCAATATTAAACACTCATTGAAAATAATCTCAAAAACTTCTAAAAATTTCAATACATTTTTATAACCACTGGAATAAAAAATATCAGTCAAAGTGTATATATATATATATTAGAGGCCTGATGCACTAAAATTCATGCACTGGGGGCGGGGGCGAGGGGGGTGTCCTTCAGCCCGGCCTGCCCCCTCTCACAGTCCCAGAGCCATGGGGAACGGGCCTAAGCTGCAGTCTGGCCTCTCTCTGTGGGAGGCGACCTGGCTGATCAGGGAAAGGCGCCGCCCCCATCACCCCACTGCTGCAGCCACTGTCAGCCATAGTGGCTGTGAGGCCTGAACCCCTGGGCCTCGCAGCTTCTGTGGCGTTGTCCAGATCAACGTCTGGATGGGTGTCCGGAAGAAGATGTCTGCTCTAATTAGCATATTATCCTTTTATTAGTATATCTATATGTATCTATATCTATCTATCTATCTATCTATCTACCTATCTATATCAAGAAACTCCACATTTTATAAATCTAATAAAAGTATAAGCAAACTGCTTTTCTCCATGTCAGTGAACATACAGGTATAACTAAACTGATCTGTGTATTTTCTCTGTGGATAAATGGGTCTATCACTATAACCAACCACAGAAGTAGTCTGTCAAAAACAGCTTACATATCAGAATACTTTTAATTTGAAATTCAGCTGATAAATACCTTCCATGTTCACAAACACAATAAACCAATCAGTGATATCTATTTTTTTAAAAACAGGGCATTGTACTGACTAGCCCAGTACCCTGACTGAGAACAGAATTCAGAAAAGTCAAAATGCTATTCTGCTCTGAGGATATGAGAAAGCCTGAAAACCCAATGAGAAAAGCTGAATTAGGGTGTAAAAGCGCCATGCTCCTGACCTCCAGAGTGCCAGGCCCTCCCTCAAGGTTCAGCGCCACTTCAGTGAGATGGAAGAGTTCAGACAATGATGCTGTGGGTCCCACTTTGTTTCCTATTTTGCATATATGTTTACCTTTTGCTGATCCACATACCTATTCCATATACTCCTGGCACCCTCAAACTCACTGGATTCTGTTCTGCACAAACCAGCCCCTTACCATGCTCAGAGAGTTTGACTAATTTCTTATACCACCTTTTACCAGTATCTGGGCATCCGAGACTTAGATTGAGAAACTACATTTAGACCCAAATAGTTACAAATGACAACAGCTATTTCAAATACATAAAGCTTTGTATTGTACAGAAGTGATTAGAGTCATAGTGTGGCTCTACAAAAGAGAATCAGAGATATTACTGGTAGACATTAAAAGAAACGGAAATGAAGGCTCAATGGAAAATATATTTTCCAGCAGCTAAAACTGTTTAGAAATAGATGATTACCCTGCACTAGTCTGGAATCTTAGGTTTGCCACTTTAGACCTAGCCTCTACAACCACCAGGTCATATTCACTTCCCTGACAATTTTGCCTCCACTGGGTCCAATTTCTAATCTTTGAGCACCATCACTAGCTCCTTTCACTAGTTGTGCTTCTGGCTTCCTGGGTACCACTGGAGAAAGGCAGGGCATTGTACTGACTAGCCCAGTATAAATCTCAATCAGCACATTGTATCCCAGCTCTATTTGTGTCTTGGCAACATCTTTAGTTCATAGAGATTCTCCAATTCTGTGGCTTTTGGATTTTTTTTTTTTATTATTACACTTCATAGAAGGAAATCCATTGTATGTCATGACCCCGGACACTCATTCTTATACATTTAATTTCAACAAACTTTGATGAAATAGAGTTTACTCTTACACTATATAGTACACTCTGATATATTCTGTTTCATTCTATTTTATTTTGAACATATTAGTTGTAGCCAACTGAAATGATTTGATGACCCAATAATCAATCAGTCATGACCCACTAATGGATCATAATCTTTTGTTTGAAGAACTACTCGTTTCATGATTTAGGTATGTATGTTCAGTAAATGTCTACTAAAGTAAAGATATTAAGACATAAGTAGCTTCATCTTCCCCTTCCATACTTTAAAATGTGAGTTTCTATAAACATTCTTTTACTAATGTCCTTGCTCTCAGAGTTCTGCCCCTCCCCTCCTTTCAAGTCTGCTTTGCTGGTGCTTTGGTCTAATCCCACTTTACTAAAAACTTCCTGAGCTACTACCCCACTCTCCTCATCCCCCAACTGCCCTCGCATCTTGACACCCCCCCCCCCCCCCCCCGCTTTTCTTCCTCTATTGACAGATATACTCAGGTCAGGTCTCTAATATTTTGCAAAATAAATAAATAAAAGCTTTCTTTGAGTTAGCCTTCTGTGTAAAGTACCCATTTTCTCAACTCATTGTTTGTCAATTAATACTTTATTCGTGGTAAAACTTGATAAGTGGTTTTAAACCATTTATTCTTATTACATTTTTTTTTCTCTGTTTACTCCACCTGGATTGTAAGTGCCCTGAGAGCATAGTGTAGCAAAGCAGCGGTCCATATGCACTGTGGTTTAATAGCGTACTCAACTCTGAACAGAAGGTCGTGAAGATCTGACTCAGGCTTAGAAGTCACTGGCTACCTCACCCCAGCTTTTTTGGGCTATTTCTGCACCTTCTGCATAGAGCTAGAATACTATGCAAATGGACTTGCTTAGAAAGTTTAGGTGAGGACAATAGAGCCATGTTTGTTTGAAAATTTATGGAGTACTTTAACATTCCTCACCTTAACTCATCATCATCACATCCTATTTCTTAGGTGCATAGAAAGGATCTAGGAACTCAACTTTACATCTAAGTAAACTGAACATAATTTTCACTGCTCATTGGTGATGGAGTCACAGTTTTAGTTTCAGGTCTGGCATTCTGCCTACTTTTCCACGTTACCTTTATGTCCTTAACAATGTTAAAATCCTTTGTAATGCTTAACACACAATGTCTGAAAAACAGATTTGAAATTTAAGAACTAATTAATTAGTTAATTAATTAGAAAACAATATTCTAACCCTAAAAACAAGACTGGAAGATTCTAAAATTACTGATCAGGACATTTCAATGGAAATGCAAAAAGTATATTGTGAGATATAATTTACTAATATAAGCCACGTTCATTTTCTTCTGTAATAGCACCAAATCTGAAATCTAAGAGAAGTATTTTATAAAGCTAAAATTATAAATGGTTATACATATTTTATTCTCATATACATGAATATAATTTAAATATCACTACAGTTTAGGATCCTGAAAGTCTTATAGTTTGCCAAGAAATGAATATAATAAAATGCAAATTTCAAATAATACTAAGTGACTAGTTACATATACTTCAGATAAATTAGAAAGGTCCACTTTTAATTATCTTAAGAGAGAATCAATTATTTTCTCTGTATGTATGGGTGGAACTTTGCTTTGCATTAGCGAATTGAATATTTATCTTGCTCTGCTTTCTTTCAATCATCATAGATAATCTTGTAATTCTCATAATATTTGGCTGAGTATATGAGAATTATTTGTCTTACTTACTCTCCCTTCTCATCTCCCTTTTGTAGGCATCTCCACAGTTTGCTCAAGACTTTACAAGTTTCAAAAATGAAACTGGCTTATTGGTCATCATACATTTATGAGCTTCCTGTAGCCTAGAGACACACCTTACTCCATTTTTTTTTTTCTTGAATCACATTGATATCTTTGCAAACAGTAGGGTCTAAATACATATTGGTTGAATTTATTTAAATTTGAAGGTTGAGAAATAATAACAATTTACTCATTGTGGTCATTGGTAAATGAATTAAACTACATATTATAACTTGATTTGTATTTGAGAAGCTACAAAACTTGGGAATCAGCTTTAGAAATAGATATGTAGTTCCAAATTAAACAATTTGAGAGAATGGTTTTGAAAGGTGGTTTAGATTAAAAATATCTTAAAATTTTTATTTCCTAATGACTATTTAGTACATATTAAACATGTTCTGTTCAAAGACATGGTGGAAAGCATTAAAAGAAAACCATTTCATTTCAGTGCAGCCAATTGTTCAATTCTTCAAAACACTATTTTGGCCTAAACTAAGATGGTCATCAGTTTGGTTTGGTTTTGTCTTTTCCTGCAGAAGAATATATTACATATTCATAGTTGTTGTTTAAAAAGAAAAACTGTCCTAAAGAATAGGCAACCATCACTGTTAGTATTTTAGTTAATTAAGGTGTTCTATTTTTTCAATTATATGTGTGGATCCAGAATGATTTTTGTAAAGGGTAGCTTTTACACTGTTCAAAATTTATGCATATTAACTTATTCAAAATTGAATCTCAAATGTATTTTAGTCTCCTTAATGATGCATTGAACATATGGACTTCCATAAATTCAGAGGATCATTCAGACTTTCAATATAAATTTAGCCCACTTTTATCACCATTACTTTGTGAAAAATCTCTTTTTTGCTAATTTTCTTTAGCTTTTGACTCTATAAAGAAGAGTTGGCTATGGTATAAGAAATTAAACCTCAATATACTATGCCTGTTAATCCTCATGAAAGTTTTATAACTTAAGAGTTTTTAAGATTCAGACTTTTCCATATTTCTCAGCACAGATCAAATAGCAATTTCTAGTAGAGTGTCAAAGTACTCGACTATCTTTTTAATTTCTAGGTTTGTCATCTGATAATATTTGATTAGCTGGAAAACTGATACTCCAATAGAAAATAGAATGATAAGGATTCTATTATACATAGGCTTTTTTTTTTTTTAAAAGCTGTATTATAGAAGTAGTATGTTATTGAGTCAAGCATTGCATTGATCTATTTTATTGTGGCATTTCTAGTAATTCTATGGAAATCTAGACTGGTTATTTCTTCTTTCAGCACTTTAATATATCACTCCACTCTTCTTGCTTGTATGGTTTCTGAAAATAAGTCCAATGTAATTCTTACCCTTGCTCTTCTATATCTAAGGTGCTTCCCCTCAACCCCTGGCTTCTTTCAAGTTTTTCTCTTTGTCTTTGATTTTTCTGGAGTTTGAATATAACATGCTGAGGTGTGGGTTTTTTTAAATATTTTGTTTCTGAGCTTCCTGAATCTTTAATTTATTGTTAATAATTACTTTTGAGAAATTCTCAGTGTGTGTTTTTCTGTGTGTGTGTGTGATTTCTTCTCTCCTCCTCCTCCTCCTCCTCCTTCTTCTTGTAATACCTTACATGTATTTTACACCTTTTGTAATTTTCCCACAATTCTTTAATATTCTCCCTTTTTCACTATTTATTTTCTTTTTGCCTTTCAGTTTGGGAGTTTCTATCTACATGTTTTTAAGTTCACTCATTTCCCCCTTTGCCATGTCCAACCTATTGAATGCCTCAGAGGCATTTCATTTCTGCTGCAGTTTCTGATTTCTCACTTTAAAAAAATTCTTTATTAGAGTTTCCATATATCTGTTTATATTACCCATCTGTTCTTATTTATTGTCCTTTTCCCCATGTTTTTATCTCCTCTATTGACTTAGGGCTTCCCTATAGACTTCTTAAGTAAGGTTGGAGATATGCTGTTCTTTCTGTTGTATTTTCTATTGTTTGGTAGGAGCTCCATTGGTGTGGTGGGAAGTGCTGGCTGGAGGAGGTGAGGTATTCTGTAGTCCTATGGTTAGATCTCACTCAAGACTATGATTAGTCTTTAGTGATCTGCTGGGCTATGACTTCCACAAGTGCTTCATAGGCCTGGTCTGTCCCTTCCTCACCACTGTTACTATTAGGAAGGCTAAACAGGGAGATGGATATTTTCCATCCTCAATATTTGTTAGAAATTTTTTTCCTGGAAAATATTTTTATTGAAGGCAGATCTTAAGAACACCAGAATTCTCTGACACATTTTAAAATGACTACATTTCTTCGCCTTCTGACAGTAGCACAAGGGGATTTTCCCCTCCCATTTTCACTATAAGAGTGAAATAGGGCTCCAGCGGAAAAAGTCAGAAAAGCATGGTGACCTGCCTAAGGCTGCCCTCTCACCACCAGAATTTTAAATCAAACTTGTCCACAATGAGCCTCCAGCAATTCATTAGTTATAGGTTAGCTTTTCCTACACAACTGCTGATTCCCCTAGAATTCCTACACTTCAGCTTTGGTAAGTTGTGATTCTCTGTATCAACCTGTCAGTTTTTCCCATTTTGGGTGAGACAATCACCCTCTATCCTCAGTTCTGGATCTAAGATCATCTGTTGATTTCAGGATGCTCAGTTTTTGTCTAGTTATGCAGATGAGAGTGTCAAACCCCCAAATTCCATACATGATAGGCCAGAAATTGGAAGTGGTTACTTATTTTTAAATCAAGAGAATACACAGTACCTAGAACAAATGATTTTTAAACAAATAACTTAAGGAGTAAATTATTGAACAAATGCCATATATGACTTGAAGAATTCTATGAAAATAGGAGAGAACTACTAAATTAAAACTGATCTACTCATTAAGTACTACTCTGTTTTCTAACCTCTGACTTATCATTAACTAGTGTAGGCAGTGAGCTCAGTTGCAACCTACAAGTCTGCAATATTTTGGCTATTTGACTATAATGGACATAAAGTTATTACTTAAATTACCAGCAGTTAATACATATTGTTCTGTCGAGGAGCTCATCTAGTGCCAGATATGCAGCAGATAATAATACTTACTAGATAAGAAGAATATAGCCAATTGTAAATCTTGAACAATGGGATAATAGAAGCTGATATTAAACATTGTAAGATTAATTTCATGCACAATTCATTCAGCATGGAGCTGTCATAATATGCTGAAATATTATCAAAAAGTTAGACTGTAAATTAGAAAATCTAAAAAATAGGCTAGGAAAAGTAAACGAATGGATTTACAAAGGCTACAAGCATATACGTGCTAAAGAGCCAAGACTCTACTGTGTAGTTTTTCATGGTATCTGACGTGTGACATACATCAAAGCGAATTTGTTAAGTTGTGTTCAGAAAGTAAAAGGCCAATGAGATGGTAAGGCTCCAGGGACCTATCACTAACAGCATTTGTTTTTGTCTCACTTCCTAGTCTAGGCCTAAGATGAAATTAAATGAGAAAGTTATAATTGACTACAGGTTTATATAATCATAATTTCAGAGATAAAGATATGTTAGAGATCCTTCAGTTTAGCCACCCATTTGATGAAAGAATCCCTCACAAAATATTCTTGAGAAATGGCCCTCTAGCCTCCCTTATGAAATATGCCTCTATCAGCTCTACTGAGTACTTACTATATTCTAGGCACTGGGTTAGGGTTTCTCATGCATTTTTTTAATGTTTCACAACACTCTGAGGAAGGTTACATTGATCCTACTTTACTGAGAAATTTAAGGGGCATTGGCCCACGAATAAAGAAAAAAAGGAAGGAAGGGGAAAAGTAATGAAGAAAAGAAGAAAGGAAAAAAGAAGGGATGAAGGGAGGGAGGAAAGATATTCAAATAACAGATAAGGCTATGCAGACTCCCAAGGTGAAGATGAGCTGATATGATGACTATAGTTAATACTGCTATATGATATATAGGAATGTTGTTAAGAGTAAATTCTAAGAGTTCTCACCATAAGGAGAAATATTTTCTATATTGTATCTATATGAGATGATGGATGTTAGATGAACCTATTGTGGTAATCATTTCATAAGATATGTAAATCAAACCACCATGTTATATGCCTTAAACTTACACAGTGATGTATGCCAATTATTTCTCAGTAAAACTGGGGAAAAGGTGATTAATCAATGATGGGTGAATATACTGATGTAGGACAGAGTGACATGCCAATTGTAGAAAATATTGTGGAAAATAACACAATAATTAATAAATAATTAATAATTAATAATTAATAAATAAACAAAAAATAAACTGTTTCCTGTACTCACAACTATAAACCTATTTTTGCTACATCTTGTCTATATACCAGAAAGCTGGGTTTATAGAATGTAAAACACCACAGGAGATAAATATTATTTTATTTTACCAACAATTACGGTTCATTTCAGATACTCCTGTCCATATTTCTTCAATCTTGATCTTACAAATCAACTGGACTTTGAAGTGCTGTTGTCACATTGAGAGGACTACTAACTTAAACATATGCCGAATATATTATTGGGCCAATTTAGACAGTATATGGAGAAAATATAAACCAAATTGTAGGAGTAAAGCAAGAGGTAATTGGGTTTAATTCATTTAGGAGTTTTGGGCGTCTTTTCCTCTTGGAGACAAGATGACAAACATATTTCTGTTTTGTTATTTTATCCTGAGCAGGAAGAGATGGGAGAATCTAAAACAATATTTTAAGAGTGAATCAGTTTGAGCTCAAATCCAGGCTTGACAAGTGCAGTGCTCCTCCTGAGTGAAAATAAATCCCACTGTGAAGCAAACAAAGAGTAGGAGGATTAAGCTTAATGTGTGGAGGATCTGCAAGTGGTTTTGTTTTTGTTATTGCAAATATTTTTATGGGTTAATTGTATGGGGATTCAGCTCATTTGTTTTTTTCTAAATTAAGATGAGCCAGAATGTCTCTGGGGCAGAAGAGACTTCTGCTGCCAGTAAGAATGTGTATTTTTTGTTCTAGTATTACCCTTTTGCAGCTAACAGCTTTTTTTATTATTATTATTAGTCTACATGTGTCTCCTTTTCCCCCAGTTGAACCCCTCCCCAACCATTCCCACCCCAGGCAAGCCCTCACTGGTCCATTGGTTATGCTAATATGCATGCATACAAGTTCTTTGGTTGCTCTCTAACATCCCCCTCCACCCCCATTTGTCTCGGGATCTATTCTTGTTCATCCAATTATGTTGATCATTATATCCCACATATGAGTGAGATCATGTAATATTTATCTTTCTCCTACTGGCTTATTTTGCTTAGTATAATGCTCTTCAGTTCCATCCATGCTGTTGCAAATGGTAAAAGTTCCTTCTTTTTTAATAGTAGCATAGTATCCCATTGTGTGGTTGTACCAAAGATTTTTAATCCACTCATTGGCTGATGGGCACTTAGGCTATTTCCAAATCTTAGCTATTGCAAATTGTGCTGCTATGAACATAGGGATGCATATATCCTTTCTGATTGGTGTTTCTGGTTTCTTAGGATATATTCCTAGAAGTGGGATTACGAGGTAAAATGGGAGTTCCATTTTTAACTTTTTGAGGAAACTCCATACTGTCTTCTACAGTGGATGCACCAGTCTGCATTCCCACCAGCAGTGCAGGAGGGTTCCTTTTTCTCCACATCTTCGCCAGCACTTGTCGTTTGTTGATTTGTTGATGATAGTCATTCTGACAGGTGTGAGATGGTATCTCGTTGTTTTGATTTGCATCTCTTGGATGATTAGTGACTTAGAGCATGTATTCATATGTCTCTTGGCCTTCTGTATGTCCACTTTTGAAAAGTGTCTATTTAGATCCTTTGCCCATTTTTTTTATTGTATCGTTTATCTTCCTTTTGTTAAGTTGTATGAGTTCCCTGTAAATTTTGGAGATTAAACCCTTATCGAAAATATCATTGGCAAATATGTTGTCCCACGCAGTGGGCTTTCTTGTTGTTTTGTTGATGGTTTCTCTTGCTGTGCAGAAGCCTTTTATTTTGATGTAGTCCCATTTACTTTCTCCTTAGTCTCCATTGTCCTAGGAGCTGTGTTTGTAAAGATATAGCTACGACATATGTCTGCTATTTTGTGCAGCTAACAGTCTTGAGAAAGGGGTTATGACTTGTAGGTCATCTCACAAGGAATTACTTGCTACTGACATGTTAGCCATATTAATCATTACAGTGTTGTCTGTATCCAAGTTATTAACATTTGAATACCTATTCAAATTGCTTTAGTATTAATGCTCAGAAGTTACCAGGAATTATATGAACTTCAAGGTGATAGCTAAAACAATTGAATTATTTCCTAAAACCTAAGTTATACATGGAATGGGGTTGTCAAAGCTAAAAATTCATTTTCCCCTTATTTAAGAATAAAAAAAATCAGCTGGCTGCTGATAAGCTATCTTTCTCTACAAACAATACATAAGAAAAATATTTTAAATTTTTTATCAAATTATTTAAAAATATTAAATGTCTAATGGAATTAATTAGAGGTACAATCTCAGACTGTTTTACTTCATTCTTTAAAATTAAGTATCACATTATCTCATTCAATGAACAAAATAAACTGAAGAACAAAATAGATATAGAGACATAGAATCATGAAACAGACTGTGGAACCTCAGAGGAAATGTAGGGGGTGGGTAGGTGGTGGTAAGAGATCAACCAAGAAACTTGTATGCATATATGCATAATCCATCATAACCTATGGACACAGACAATAGGGTGGTGAAAGCCTGGGGCAGGAGGGTTGGATGTTGTGGAGGCTGACTAGAAGAGGTCAATGGGGGGGAGAGAGGACATATGTAATACTTTCAACAATAAAGATTTTAAAAATTAATTAATTAATTAAATATTGATTTATTTTTCTCAATTATAATAAATCTATGAAAAATATAATCTTTATAATAAAATATTATTACATGATACTGATATTTAGAGACAAAATTTATAAAGGCTTTAGAAATAACTTATTAAACTGAAGGATCCTGAGTAATTACAAATTTGGGGAGGAAAGTAGAAAGAAAAATTCAGAATGCATTGTTTCTAGTTCTAAGCTGTTCTATTAATGAGTAACAGAATTAACTCCATATGATTTTGGATTCACTTCTGAGTATACTAGAAAGACCATATTGTTGGAAGTTCAACAGAAGAGGCCAGATATTTTGTCTGAATCCACATGGAAAATAAAATTAAGGAAACTGTTCACATTATTCAGGCCAAAAATACTCTCGGCCAATCTCTGCTATCATCATTAAAATAATCATCACAATCAAGAAAAGCCCTTACTGAAGCAAGAACCCGATAGATATATTTAGCTTTGGAATTTGAAAAACAAAAGACTTTTTCATGTTTGACTTCAGTGCATATTTCTTCTTCTGTACAGAAAATTTCCCTTTTAAATGAAACTGATTTCATTTAAAAGGGAAATTGTACACTCAGCTCCACTTAAAATTCAGGTAATTTTCAAAATATTTAGTGCCAAAATAAATCTTTAGACAGAAATATTTCAATACTATCCAAGGAAGCACTATTACCAAGTCTACAACAAATTTAATTATTTCAATATCTTCCAAAGTTGGCAGCATGTACAAAAATCAGCACAACATTTTAATAAGTTTTGATCAAAGGAACTTTGGAAAATACTGCTAAATCAGCTTACCATGGGATCTCAGATCTTTTAATATCTAGATATGTTACCAACCTATGCATTAAATATACAGAAGCATATGTTGAAATACAGCCACAAGATGGGAGGGCAACCCAGGCAGAGGGAGAATTATGAGCCAAGATGAGCAGGTGGGAAAGCATAAGGCATCTTTTGGGAAATTCTGGAGTTGCAGGAGATAAATCTGGACATGGAAGCAAGAATCAGACTGTGTTCTGACTCCTTAAAAACTCAATCACCCATTGAAGATTTCCAAGTAGGGGAGTGATCATATAAATAGGGTCATTTGGGAAGATTACTGTGGCCATAAATAAAAAGTTTGGTTTGGAGCAAAAGAAATACTGGAAGCAGGAAATCCAGTCAGAAGGCCCATGCAAATGTTCAAGAATGAGATTAAATAGAAATGATAAAAGAGAATGCAAAATAAATAAGGAAAGCAAGACCTATTACAAAATAAGAATGAGAGGAATGAGAAGCAGTTTCAAAGTTATCTTAAAGAGCTCACCAAGAAACTGATGGTGACTTTAGTGGCCACAGTGAATCTTTTGCAGTTTCTATCTAAATGGATCATGCTTTCTAATGGCCCCCAAGGCTTGGTTATAGGTTTTCTACCATAAAGGGCCTATCATTCTTGATGACATGGTTAACTTCTATTTATTCTTTAAGAAGTCCAGTTCACTTGTCATCTCTTCTTCTTTTTAAAATCACTTTTGTATGCTCTCTTAGTATCCTAGGTATACAATATCTAGGACAGGAAAATCAACATATTTTAAAGATATATTAACATGTATGTCTCTCCTCAGTTAGATTATGGGCTCCCTGAATTTATGGAGCAAATTTGTCCATGTTATAGACATCCAAATTGGAAATAAAGAAGTAAAACAGTCATTGTTGGCAGAAGACATGATACTGTATAAAGAGTATCCAAAAGACCACACACACACACACACACACACACACACACACAAACACACACACTAAAATCACTGTGGGAATTTAGAGAAATAAGTGATTAAGGAAGAGCTCATGGGATAGCAATATTGTTTATTTTGCTTTAATTTTTGTTGAATGTATCGGGGTCACATTGGTTAATAAAATTGTCTAGGTGTTAAGTATATAATTCTATAATACATCATCTGTATTTTGTATTATGTGTTCACCTCCCAAAATCAAGTCTCCTTCTGCCACCATTTACCTTCTTCTTCCTTATGCCACCACTTTGACCTTTTGGTGTTGAACTCCTGGGGTTCTGGGTGGCCAGGAGCTTGTCCAATATAAAATAACTTCAAAGGCAGTCACTTACTGGCAAGGTACTTTCTGACTTTGGGATAAGGCATCGATGGAACCAATCCAGATAAAGGATTCTCATTGTCCAGGCCTCCTTGTTGTACAACCAAAACCTGACAGCTGGTGTTCAATCTTTTCCCTCTAAGGCTCATGGGTTAGCAGCTTTATAGATAAGGGCAATACTGATCATAAACCCGGCTGCATTTACACAAACTGTAGAGTTAGCCTATTCCCTCCTGCCTTAATCCTGGTACTTACTTCTCTCCCTTACTGATAAATGTCCTATGTGGCATTTTTGTTTTGTTTTGTTTTTTACAGAATAGGGAACTTTCATCTGCATTAAACACCTGGTCAGGAAAATATCCTTTTCATCAATGATTTTCTTAATTCATTGGGAACTCATCAGCTTCCTCTTGGTTGGCAGAAGCTGATTTTCTTGTTATCTTGACATTTTTAAAGCCAAGCCTCTTTCTAAAATTATCAAACCATTGTTTGCTGACATAAAGTTCTCCAGATTTAGAACCTTTAACCTTCCTTTTGCTTTAAGTTGTCATATAATAACTTTGTTGTTTTTTTTCCAATCATATTTGAGTCTATACATATGCTTTACTTAGCAATCCTGCACCCACATAAAAACTGAATTTTTAATAGGAGATAAAAAGGTATTTTGCAAAAAGTGAAAGGTCACACCCGCTGGCATAGTTGCTGTGATGGCTTAATAAATTTTCCTTTTTTACAGTGGTCCTTATGCTGGGTTCATTTATCTTGACATGGTGGACAACAGCAGCTGCAGACCTCAACTTATGTTACATACCAAGAAATTAAAAAATTCATTGCAACATCAAGACTTTGCTTCTTGGGAGTATTTTCAGAACCATTAGGGGCACTTTGCATAGGTCCCCTGGTGTTACTCAAGGATACAGCATTGCACTAAACATGATGAAAAATACGGGAGAACCCCAAGAGATCCCTTTTTACTATGTACACCATTTACTGGGGAGAATTACTCATGCAGAGATGACTAACGTCGTAAGGCGATTTAAGCACATACTGGAGACACATGTGTCTACCACAATAGCATCAGGAGGTGGCTACAAAATTATTATACCAGTACACCGTATGTACTATAGTTATATTTTTGCAGTTATGTTTTAATACTGTATCTTTTCATTTGTTTACATTCTCTTAACTATGAATTACCCCATGTATGGTCTATGTTTTGTGCATAAGTTTTGATAACTTTTAACTTTTTATAATAGATTCATACCTATTTTATGGTAGTAAATGATAAAATAGACAGGTAGCTACGTATATTTTATAGATTTATGACATATCTTTCTCTTAATTTTTCTGATATTTCTAGGCTACATGGGTCATTTGTAAGATTTTTTCAAATTGTTACAAATCTCCAAAGAATTCTCTAGTGTATTTATTTTTTAAGCCTGCATATAATTGGAACTGCTCAGTTCAAACCAATGTTGTTCAAGGGTCAACTGTTTATTAAAAGAAACTTAAAGACATGTCAATCCAAAGTGTAGATATTTTTGGATCCTGATTTCAACTGACCCAAATTCATATGTCATTTATGAGACAACCAAGAAAATAAGACCCTAACTGATATAAAGAGATTACTGTTCATTTTTATATGTGATAATGACTAGGTTGTTTAAGCATTATTATATATCTTGAAATACTTTCAGATGAAAAGATATGATGCCTAGAATTTGCTTCAAAATAGTGCCTGGTGGTTGGAGGTGAAGGAGGCTGAGTGGTGGTGGTAAAAATGAAAGAAAACTTATTATTATTGGAGTTGGATGGTAGCCACATAGTTTATTTTTATATGTTTGAAAATTTCCATTTTATATTATCTTAAAATGCTTGTTCCTGGGACATATCTCAGAGCTATTGAATTAGAGTATCTGAGAATCTAGGAATCTGGATTATTAACAAGCTCCAAAGTGACTATTATGCACACTAAGATTTGGAAATCACAATTCTAAAATAATCTATCTCGTTGTTCTTGCTCTTTTCACTGAAATACAGTCAATTGCATACACATGCCATATCTTTAAAGACAGAAACGATCTTCCATCTCCCAAGGCCATACATTTGATATGCACTCAATAAGTATTAGTGATCTTAGCCTAGTTATTTATTGTTGTTCACTGTGAATAAATATTTTATGTCTAGATTATACAAAACTTACTCACATATTCCAATATCTGGTCCATTTGATACCAAGAGTGTGCACCTTCCTACAACTGTTAGCAATAATCCTTTGGCCATGTGGACTTTCTTTCTTAATGGTCCTATTTAACACTCCTAATTCATAAATGCCAATATTCCCATACCTCATGCAGCAAAGATAAAATCTAACAGGATGGAGACAATAGCTGCCTCTTTCACAGAGAGATTAAAACAGAGAATATTAGCAGCCATATATAGGATCTACACGACTGCACACACTCAGGCATGCACACACACAAACATACACGCTAAGAAAAAGAAAATGTTTCCATCTGTCATTGACACTCAGCTTTGCCTGAGTTTTTGGTTCTTTGCAATGATTCATTTATAAAACAACCTTTTTGACTCTTCTAATAGAGTATTCTTGGGAAAACGTAACCTTTTCTTCAGAGTGTTTTTCCTCCCCAAAGACTACTATTCTGTAAACCTACACCTTGGAACTCCTGAAAGAATATAACAGATTCTGTCCCATTCTGCCTAGTGTTGTAGTTCTATCACTAGCTAGGTGCTTTTGAATATGACATTATTATTTTGGGTTCTGGTTTCCTCCTATACATAATTCTGGAATAAATGTCAGTCTACTTTAGATCATATCTAAGTTCACCTATGGTTTTATGCTACTTCTAGGAAAACATATTTCACTCATATTTAAACAGAAAACACAACGTTTCAGAAAAAAGAAAGATATACAATGGTTTCACCTCAGCTTCTTAGGCAATAATAAACAAGGTCAAATGGGTACATTCTGTTCTGAAGGAATAAATCCAGAATATGAAGGATTTCTCTTACTCTTCCTTACCTGCTTATGAGCATGATCATAAGAATTAATATGATTATCAAATTCCTGGTGTTTGTGATACTGCTTGTCACATAATTCACAGTAAAAGTTTGCCTTTACATCCTCCAGGGCCTTTGTTGTGGACTTCTCCTTTTCTGGGAAATCCTAAAAAGAAAAAAGAGAAAGTGTTGGTTATAGTTCTCTCTAATAACATAACCAGATATCATATTATTCAAGTTGGTATTTTATTTTACTGTGACTGACATACTATAGTTAGGCTCATTGTCGTTTGGAAATTCATGGCAATGGAGAAGTAACTTTCAGTTCAGCCTTATCCCTAAGTTATCAATAAACATATAATGAACTAGCCCAAAGGAGCCCTCAGCTGAATCCTGGTCATTACTCATCCCCTTCTTGCCACCTGTTTCCAGCTCATGCTTCTGCTGACTCACCTACCTGGAATAATCAGCACCGTTTCTTCCACCTACTCAGTGACCCCTCTCAAACACTACAAGGCCTCTCTGCTACAATCTTTTATTGGGACATTAATTACATTGTGTTTTGTCATTCCCTTATGTGTCATGTATTTTAGCCTCACTGTTGGGACTTGCTGTTCTCACTGTACATACTGCTTTTCCGACCTTGTTAAAGTAATGAGCGTGTACTCCTTTCCCAATACCCAGCTCTTTGCCCCCCTGGGGAGCCTCTCCATGACTTTTCCAGGAGAAAGTCTCCATTATGGTACTTATTACCGAACACATCTCTGATCACTCCCACTCGTCTCCTTCACGGACATTTCTTTTCTACATATTACCACTTACATTTTTGTGTGGCACACCATTTCATCTTCAGCCCTTGGTGACCTCCATTCTCACTATAGCTACAGCCTTATTTGTCCACAATCTCTAACTCAAGCCTAAGCTTCTTCCACAAGGCTTAGTTCCTGACAGACATCACTTATGGTTTTATCACATTTTTAAGACTCTTACCCTTACAATTTTGACTATGCTTTATTGCAAACAGAGCTTTGACCACATCATTCCCCTTCTTAAAATCCTTTTGAATTTTCTCATTGCTTATAAAATAATAGTGATGGATATTTATTGAGCATAAACTATGCACCAGGTATTAGGCTAAGTATGTGAATTATCACATTTATTCCTCACAAAAACCCTATAAAATAAGTTTTATCTAAATCTACACTTTACAGATGCATCAACCAACACTTAGAGATTACACACTGGTGATCACTGAGTAAGTAAGTGGAAAGAGGAATTCGAATTAAAATAATCTATCCTTATTTCCCATGGTATAAATAGCTGAGCTTTACCATCTCCCTTTAAGGCCAATCCCCTTATTATACCACACAAGCTCCTTCCTGTATCATTAGTGTTATCTTGTATCAATTCATGCTCCCATATTACCCTTTTTAATTCAATGACTAGACATACCATATAATAGCAAATGATCTGTTTTCATGCCTATTGCTCCCATAAATCCTTTGCTGGCAGGAACTGTTTTATTCATTATTGTGTCCACAATGTGAACATATTGTCTAGCCCAGAATAGATGCTTATTTAATATGCATTATGTAAATTAATGGATAATGGTGGCTTACATATTTATGTCTCATACCATTCCGCAAGTTCTCTATTATCCCGTGCCATAAAGGAATGTCTGACCCATAGAGGAAACAAAAAAAACCCAAAAAGTATAAAAAATGGATGACCAAAATAAAGGATGGGTTTTAGCTTTGTTTCTCCAAAATGACTAACCCTCTACAAAAAGAAACCAGGCCATGAACCTAAATCATAGGAGCATCACTGGCCAGACAAGAAAGCAAGCACAAAAATTTAGGCAGTTTCTCATAGGGTTGGGTGAAGTGATGGAGAAATTAATTGTGACATGGGAAAATAATAATTCAAGTCCAATATAAGAGGCGAACACATATAGTAAAGAGCAGGAAGGACATGTATGCCATTAATAAACAACAAAGCTAGATCAAATATTTGGATTGCCTATGTAAAACAGTCGAAGTACGAATTTGGTTAAATTTTAGCTAATGGGGGTGGGGGATAAAAGCTATTGGACAGGATGTATCCACTGATAACACTGACTCTAATTTCAGGATTAAAACCCAGTTACTCAAAGAACAGGGACAATAGCCTGCTAGTGTAGTCGCTGTTGAGAATTGAGGCAGGATTGTAGCATTGAAGTAGAGCTAAATATCTTGATGTTGTAGGCTTAGAACCAAGGGAAGCCATTATTTCTTACAAGGGTTTTTTAAATGCCCTTTCTTAGTATAATTTCAAGGACTGGATTGGAATCAGGAACTACTTTGGTTTACCCATAGTTCTTAGTTTATTACAACAGCCTTAGAAAACTGCCAGTGTGCCTTAGATATTAAGCAACTCTACCTCAGTGCTTAAACATGCCTCAGCTTTATTAACAGGGTGTGGGGCAAAAGTCATAACTGAGAATTTAATCTGTGATTAAAGTGGATTTTCCTATTATTAATCCTATTATGTAGATGATTTTATGACAATAGCTCAATGACCAGGAGTGAGGCTTCTTCAGTTACTCTTGGTATCTTCATCTAAACATCTTTTATTTCTTAAACAAACTTTAATTATGAAATTACATGCCTTTCAATGGAAAAAATGTTATAATTATAAGAGAGTTATACCAATATTTAGTTGTATACCATCTCATCTGAATGTTCACATTTTGCAAAGTAATCAGACTAAATTACATCCCTCATTTCTTGCTTAATTTTTCTTGGCAGGAATAAGAACATTCCCAGGGCATATCCCATTTCCCTTATGAAGAGAGCAAGAGTGCACAGGTGGGGAACAAATGCCATTAGCAAAACATAGAGTTAACAATCTATTCTAGTGTATCTGTCTAAATCAGAAGAGAATAAAGCCAACAGCACTGGGGATAAGAAATGGGGAAGCTGGGACCTGTGGGTAGAAATATCAGGCAGTGGAGAATACATGCCAAGAGTTGGGTAGGGTTAGAGGAATCAAATTGGAAAATAAATAAATGATTCCTTAGAAATCTTTGTCAAAACTTGAAAACTGAGGCCCATGATACTACTCAGTATGAGGTAGGCATGAAATCAACTGTCTATGGAGATGAGCTCAATTGAATCAGCTCTAAGTAACAGAAGGCTGGAGGGTAAGGTCGCACTAGAAGAGGTATCATATAGTCTAAGCTATCATTTAGCAAAAAGGGAAAATGATGTTAGTAATAACATGACATAGAAAATCAGGTCAATGGTAAAGCAGGCCATGCTTTCCATTGTATGAAGCTGCCTCATCCTCCCAACCATTCATCTATCCATTTAACCATCCATCCATCCAACTAATCAGTAAGCAGTCATACATTCAAGAATCTCTTGTTGAGCAATTTCTGAATATCAATTTCTTTCTGGGTCTTTACCTCAGAATTTAAAGTCTAGCATTGGATAATTACATGTAAAGAGGTAAGCACTGTAAATTGTGATAGAGTGATAACTTTGTTACTATAGAGTTTACCTAGTTCATACTAGTCAAGAATACTTGTTTTTTTTATATTCCACAAAAAAAACCCCACACCTGAACAAACAAACAAAAAACTCATAGAGGCAAACAACAGATCATTGGTTATGATAAGGGAAGTGGGGTTGAGGGGGATGGGGCAAAATGAGTAAAGGCGGTCAATTGTGTGGTGATAGGTGGAAACTTGATTCTAGTTGATGAGCTTGATGTAGTGTAATACACATAAGTCAAATTATAATGTTTCACACCTGAAACTTATATAATGTTACAAGCCAGTGTTACCACAAAAATAAAACAAAATAAAATAATTTAAAATTACTGGAAGAAAAATTAATGTGTTTCCCCCTCTCTGTTTCTTTTATTCCTAGCATCAGATATAGTTAAGCACTCAGAATTTCTTGCCTTTTTATTTAATAACAGGATACTTTTACTGGTCAAATAAAATTGAAGGCAAATGAAGGTGAAATTTGCTTTCTTAAGTAATTACATAATCTTTAAATATATTTAGAGATATGGAATAAATATAAAAGGAGCAAAAATATCAGTAAATTTAAAAATAAGAAAAAAATCAATGATTCACAATAATACAGCAGACATACAAAATATTATCATCATTGATTTGCTCATTTGAAAATTATTCAAATTTTTCTTCTCACATTTTGCCTATGAAGAGGAGGAATCTTAACAGAAAAAATAGCATTTATAATATAAAACTTCTTATTAATCATCCTCAATGATTCATTAAAAGGTTGAAAATGAATTATAAATTGAACATGACTGTTATTTTAATAAGTCATTTAAAAACATTAGGTATTGCCAGTGGGCCTTTTATGTTGCGCTTCAGTAAGAATTCTGTAGTCGTTAATTACTTTTCATAATTAATATTTTGAGTGCAAGGAGAGGAAATGTACTTTTTCACGCCAAGAATTTTACATTCATGCACACAAGAGGTGCATCTGTAAAGTGTCAAGTATTCTGACTAGATTAACATGTTTATTTAGAAATAGATGTTCACTATCAAATTATTTTTATTATTGTAATGATACACACATATCAACTGAGCTCTCATTATGATACAGAAATCAGCCAAGCATTTCATACATCTTAACTCCCTTAATCTTCCCACTAACCTTATGATGCATTATTTATTATTATCCCATATAAAGATATAGACGACAAGGTACCAACAGATTTGGAAACACAATTGATGTTGAAGAGCAGAGACTGGACTGAGACTCAGATCTGCCTGACTTCAGAGGTATTAATCACCATGCTCACAGCTTCCCCAATTACTTAGGCTTTACCCAGACACCACATAATTCTGAGCTGCCTCTGCTAACTTTTATGTAGAGTTAGGATGATACAGAACCCCAATTCCCAGAGAATGGTAGAGGAATAATTATAATGGAGCTGAGAGATGTGCACTAGGAAAATACAAGGTAGTAGTCTTGTTTCTACTGGTTGTGAATATGTGCCCTGATTCTTAAAAAGGAAGAGAGAAAATCAATTGCTGTTCTTCATATCTCCTTGATGGTAATACCAGCTCAGAGCTTTGAGGATTGAATTCATATTCTTTGCCTGAAAATTCACATTTGACCTTTCACTGTTATGTGTAAGAAATTGCTTTAAGAATTCTAATGTTCTCTAACCTGTTCTATTACATTGGCTCCAAATAAAATCCTGCCTGAGCGAGAGCATTTCCCCTCACCTCCATTGATCAAGTGGCTGTGGCTAAATAGGAGAACTCTTTTGGTCTCCATTGTTTTCCTGTTATCTCTAGAAGAGATTAGGAAAGGAAAAACTCTTTTTAGAAGGTTTTATTCATTTATTCATTTTATTTTTGTGATAGGAAAAAAAAATTAGTCTTTGAAGACTACATAGCCCAAATAACAGCTTTTATCATATAGAAGTTTTAAACTCTCAAGGTTTCAGTTACCTCAGTATGAATTTCAGGAAATAATGAGTAGCTTGCAGGTTTGTTGTGAGTATAAAATGAGATCATAGTAAAAAGCAGCATACGTATGTGTGTGTGATACTAGAAAATTATTTAAACTAATGCCATTCTCCCATGAGTCTACAATGCAACTGTCATTTTCAAATGAAAACTTGAGCAAATGAGAGGTGCCCTTATCATCTTCGGCCACTATCTCATATAAAAGCAAAATCCCTGTAAGTAAACTTCAAATTTGGTTTACATCATTAGGATTTTCAGATGTTTTTGTCACAATTTTTTTTTTTAACTTTTAGACTAGAAATTCTATACATAGTCAATAGAGCATCTTAGGTGTGTAATTAATGTTAATATTACTACTATTGATTTCCCTAAAAATATGGCTTCTTTTATTGAAAGAAGGATTTTTGCATTCTATAGCGTCTAGCAGGATACTTGTTATTTAGAAGAAACTTAATAGATATTTGTTGAATAAATAACATTAATGAATAAAAAAGCAGAGAATGCCTTTCCCACCACATAAAAGATAGCTTGGCCTACCCTGGCAGTGTTAAGACATATCATGGAGCTGTTAGATTTTTAGAACAATCTTTTTGTTTTAAACAAAAATGTATCTTCTGAAGTCTAGGGAGTTTCTTGAAAAATCTTAAAATAATGGAGGGTGGCAGCTGCACACAGATTTACAATCAGAATAGAGTTTTTTGTTTTACAATACTCTTACTATTTTACCATCATCTTCCTTACAATTCATTGACAATCAAGTTTGGTTTCCTGGACTTGGAATAAGCCATGACCAAAGTTAGGCCTTTGTACCAATGGCTAGGTAGGTGTGATGTCAGCACTCCCTGGAGTTGAAAAGGAGCTTCCCCCCTCTTATTAATGATCCATACAAGTTGTCCAGGTGAGAAGATAAATACAACCACATTCAATATGTGAACTTGTCTCTGGGTGGAATTCTTTGGAGACAGCTCAGCATCATTTCTAATTTGAAAAGAATAACAAATGAATGGCAAGATGCCAAAATGATGATTGCATTTCTGTTCATGAAGCAACAATTAAATATTTAAAGTTTGCTCGTATATCTGCTTATTTTGGAGAAGTTTTCTATTTGGCCTCATTGGAACAGAGATTATTTTTGAAAACACATGCATTTCCATTAGAACCACTTTTGTCATCATTCTATGCCACCAAATTTAGCTTCCTCAGCATAAATTAATATACAGCTCTTCTACAATAAAAACACTTTAGAAAGTATAGAAGGCAGTCCCAGGTGCATGCTAAGATAATCACAGCAGTAGCTATCATAATATTGCTTAATTATGCTTGTTCGCCACAAAAGAAAATAGGGGAAGTTATAATTTCCATATTGCTTATTGATCAGATATACATGCTGCATTGCACAAGTTTATAAAGGTCATGGATTCGTTTTCAGAGTTCTTCTTGAACAAACAATGAAACAGTAAAAAATATACATAAACAGATGAACTTTGCTGGACACAATTTAGTATTAGCCCATCTCTCATAGAGAACATCCAAGCCCTCACCAGTAAAACAAGACAATATCCTTGAGCAAGGCTTGAAAATCTATGTAAATTGTTCCAGGGTCAGGGAAATAGTTGAATCCATTAAATTGTAGTCCTCGGCCTAGAGTTCATGCCCAGCATATACCCATTAATGAAAGCAGGAATCAATAAATGCAATGAGTGAAGGAATGAATACATTTGAAATCTAACTTTTTGCTTGGATATTTATTCCATCGAAGGGGAGATAATTGGAAAGCCTCAAATCTGTATGTATAACTATACATACATATAACTGTACAGCTCAAAGCATGAACCTTTATGTAAACTACAGACTTTAGCTAATAATAACATATCAAAATGTTAATAATAAGGGAAGCTATGTACAAGAATTGGGAAGAATACATGGAACTTCTGTATTTCCTGTCTAATTTTTCTATAAACCTAAAAGTGCTCTTAAAATAATCTATTATTTAGAAAGTAAAAGTTTCAACAAAATCACATTTTAATAGTTCTACCTTTGTTGAACTTGAAGAAAAACAATGTGTGGTATGAGACTAATCTTACCGATGTTATGTAATGCTCACATATTTGCAATCACTAGATCCACTGAAAATTGAAGGGTAAAATCTCTATATTTGAAAGAAAGATTTTGAAATGTGTCTATTGTGTGGGATGTAAAACATGATTAAAAGTGGGTTCTTTCTCCTGACTGATAATTCTGTCTCATTTATAAAGGTAGTAATTACCAGCCCATCAATTCATCTCACAGATATGTGTAGCTGTAATGAATATAGATGTGTTGCATTAATCTAAATTGGATACATTTAAATGAATACATCCATTGTGCATTAGACAAGAAGTACTTTCATTTAGCCATTATTCTTGCTGTGACTATTTATTGTAAAAATTCAATTAATAATATCTGACATTTCATTTTCTAATGTAAGAGAAATCAATGAAAAATGTCAGGTAACTAGGTTTTCTAGAAAGTTGTTATTGACATCTGCTCAATTACAAATCTTTTTTTTTTTAAATTCAGCATTTGTAACAGCTATCTAGGGGAGAAATGGACAGGAAGAGATGTTGAACTAAACATTGCTCACTTTGCTTGGTAATTGACCGCAAGTATTTTACCTTCATATATTCAAGTGATTGTCAGGTAATTCTCATTCTTCAGCCTTCTCAGATAGTCCTGGTATTAGTCTGTATAGTTCAAGAATCATGTTTACATTCTACATGTGCTAAGACAGGTCTGGAGACTCCTGAAGTGATGTGTTAAAATAGCATAAATCCAACGGCTTCGCTATTGAATCAGGAGAAGCAAAGCAGATAAACGCCAGAATTCTAAGGGAATTTTGCTCTGTTCTCCTCAATGTCTGTATCGTGTCTGATGAAAAGTCTGCTGCATTTGGTTCACTTGTTCTATAACCAGAGATGTTTAAAAAGTGATTGTGCTCACAAAGGCACTTCATTACTTCAAACCGGCTGTTGCTCCAGGCTTCTATCTGTTGAAATTCTAACAGGTAATTTACTTTCAAATTTAAAGAAAACCAGCAATTGTAAAAAAAATATATGCTATACAGAAACACTGTGTCCCAAGTCTTGAGATATTAACTTCAAGCTGGGAAATGTGTCAAAGTAAGGCACGTCTATTAAAATGGTAGTTTACTTTGAGAGAAAGAGATTCACAAATGCTATAAGTTAGAGTATGTTCATTTCAAAATCATGAAATGATGTAAGGAAAGCTTAGCTCAATTGTCATATAATGTTCAAGAATCATTTGTTACTTATATTTTGCCTATTGTTATTCTCACACAACTTTGCAAAACTTTTGTAACTTCAGAAAGCATATAAAAGGAAGTCTGTATATCAGTTTTATGTATACATACTTGATTTTTGAAAACAAATTAAAAATACTTGTCAGTCACCCTGGCCACTGTGACTCAATTGGTTAGAGTGTCATTCCAAACATAGAAAGGCTGCAGGTTTGATTCACAATCAGCGCACATGCCTACCTTGTGGGTTCCACCTTGTGGGTTCTATCCCTGGTCAGGTCACGTGAAGGAGGCAACAGATTGATATTTCTCTCTCACATTGATATGTCTCTCTCTCTCTCTCTCTCTCTCTCTCTCTCTCTCTCTCTCTCACTCTCTCTCTATCCCCCCCGCTCTCAAATCTAAAATAAGCATGTCCTCACAAAAAACAAACAAACAGACAAACAAACACCTTGTCAGTTGAAGTCAGAAAGCCCGATTAGCTGGAAACTGGGGCTAAAATAAATATGTTTCGTAATCATAGTATCAATAGTGTGTGCACCTAGATTGTGGGCAGCAGTCTACAGTTGAAACAGATATTCACAGCTGCTTAAGCAGTTAAACAATCCTTATATATTGTTAACACTAGTACCAACTCAAGCCATATAGCTGTGCTCTAATTGTGTGTGTGTGTGTGTGTGTGTGTGTGTGTGTGTGTGTGTAACTAGTCTGAAAAGAGAGTCAGCTACAATCGAACAGAAGTTATGCGTCCATTGCAAAAGAAGTGGAGTAGAAAGTTAGAATCATGATACAAGCATGTCATTAGAAGGGACCCCAGAAATTCTTTGCCAAATTAAAATAAAAATATAGTTCTTTGGTTTCCCAAGGTTGATGTAGGATAGGTAGCAAATCTGGGATGAGAACTCAAGTTATAAACTCTGACCTTTGGGACCAAAGGCAGAACATTCATTCTATTTTCTCATTTGGGAAAGGGGTGTGATCTAAGAGTCTAGAATTTTGTGTCTCTGAAACTCAAGATGTATAAATGAATATTCAGAGACTTTACGCTGATATATAAATATTATTTCTTAAGCCATATCATCAACATCTCTTTAACAACACAATTGCAAAGTATGTTCATACTCTTGGAATCCTAGAAATAGAAAAGTTTCCATTTCAAACCATCTCTTATAGGAGGAGACAGAATCACACTTCATAGAGGATTCCCTCTTCCTTTTATTCCCTTAAGCTTTTTTTAAAAAAGCATTTAGAGCTTTATGAGTCCACAGACTGTTAGTTATAGTTAGTTATAGTGGATTGAGCGCTGAATTTAGCCAGGACTACAGACTAGCTTTAGAAAGGAGCAAGCTACCTTCTTTTATGATATTGGAGGGATATCTGAGATGAAAAGGGTAAAAAGAAAAAGATAAAATAATCCATACTTAAGATATTTCACTTACAAACAACTTTCTTATGCTTCCCTTGAAGATATTTGGTGTAGGACAGGGATTTTTTTGTGTTATGAATGTTGAGACTATTCACTGTGTTACTATGCTGTGCAAGATAATATAACACACAATTCCTCTTCCCAAGAGACTCTCAGACTACCTACAGGGATCAAATTAATTCACAAATTGTAAGTGACAAGAGAAAGGAATGTCTGATCATATGATAGGGATTTAAAGTGCTGTGTGTATTCAGAGAAGGGAAATGGCCATGCTGCTCTGTAAAATGCCTAAGCAGAACACCTAAGCAGAATATATCTATTAAAATAGAATTCTATAGTCTAAATTAGTAGTTTTAGATTTGACTTGTACATATAAAAATGAATGACATTTGAAGGGCTCTTTAATTCTTGAGTTTAAGAATGTGACATAAAGTACTGCTGAGAATAAATGAACCTACATTTAGTGATGAGAATAGTACAGATTATATTTGAAGTACAAAAAGCCATACAAATTTTAGAGAGGACATGATTCATAGTCCCCATTTTCTCTTCTATTACAGAAGGTATTTAAAAAAATCTTTATTGTTGATAGCATTTTACATATATCCCCCGTCCCCCCTCTCCACATTGACCCCTTCTAGCTCGTCCCCACCCCCCACCCCAGGCCTTCACCACACTATTGTCTGTGTCCATGAGTTATGTATATATGCACACAAGTTCTCTGGCTGATCTACTCCCACCCCCGTCTTCCCTCTGAGATCCGACCGTCTGTTCCATGCTTCCATGTCTCTGGATCTATTTTGTTCATCAGTTTATTTTGTTCATTAGATTCTACATGTGAATGAGATCATCTGACATTTGTCTTTCTCTGACTGGCTTATTTCCCTTTGCATAATATTCTCCAGGCCCCACCATGCTGTAGGAAAGGGTAAGATATCTTTCTTTTTTACTGCTGCATAGTATTCCCTGGTGTAAATGTACCATAGCTTTTCTTTTTTCCAACCATCTATTGATGGGCTATTTCCAGATCTTAGCTATTATAATTTGTGCTGATATGAACATAGAGGTGCATACATTCTTTCTGATTGGTGCTGGTGGGAATGCAGACTGGTGCAGCCATTATAGAAGGTATTATTTCTGACCAGTAGCTAAAATTGGAATTATGATCCTATGATGTTTCTCAGTATATTCTGTGTGATTTATTCCCAGAACATCTCTCTTGAGCTTTCTGCCTCTTGTGTCAGTGTCTTTATACAAATTCTGAGTTCTCCTTGAATGATCAAAGTACAATTGAATAATTTTAAAAGTTGACATTCTCTGGGACTGACCAAAACCAGATCAGTGTTCCTCAATGGGAAACCATTTGTCATGGGATATTTTTCAAGAGTCCTTGTTTTCATATAAAATTGAACATCCCAGCTAAAGATTTTGAAGACTAAAATAGGATTTCAAAGATTGGAAATAAATATTTATATTATTACTGTGTTGCTATTGCTGTGCTAGGTGCTATTGGAGTTGTATAAGATGCAGAAGGTACTGTCCCTGTACAAAAAGAATGTGTAGTTAGCTAATGGGGATAGAACATGAGGAAACAAAGAAGTACTTTACATGTAATAAAGAGTAAGAGCATTAAGGAGACACAGAGATGGAGATCAGAGTCTGAATCCCAGCTCAATCACTTGCAAACTACACAGCCTTCAGTACATCTATTAATTTATGTAATAGAATGATCATGTCTCTCTTGCAGGATGATTGTAATCCTATATAATCCTATCTAATAAAAGAGAAACATGGTAATTAGCCGTACGGCCGCTACCCTTCCCATTGGCTAATCACTGAGATATGCAAATTAACTGCCAACCAAGATGGCGGCCGGCAGCCAGGCAGCTGACACAAACAGGGAGGCTTGCTTGCTACAGTGACGGAGGAAGCCAGGTTCCCCGCCTGCCTTGCCGGTCACTCAGCTGCAACTCTAAGAAACATTGTAACAAATATAGAAGCTAAACCAAACCCCAGAAACCTGCTTTAGTCAGCCAGGCTTCAGCCAGCAGGACCACAACATTGTTTCAAATACAGAAGGTAAACAAAGGCCAGAAACCTGCTTTCAGCAGCTGAGGCCTAAGAGCTGGAGCCGAGCCTCAGAGCTGAAGCTGGCCCAGAATAAAAAAAAAAAAGGAAAAAAGGACAAGTTGGGAGCTTCAGTCACCCGCCAGCCTGAAAACGGCCCTCAGCCCCTCACCCAGACTGGCCAGGCACCCCAGTGGGGACCCCCATCCTGATCCAGGACACCATTCAGGGCAAACCAGCCGGCCCCCACCCGTGCACCAGGCCTCTATCCTATATACTAAAAGGGTAATATGCCTCCCAGCACCGGGATCAGCGAAGCTGCGAGGCCTCCCAGCACTGGGATCAGCGTGACAGGGAGCAGAGACAAAACCCCCTGATCACCCTGTGGCTCTGTGTGTGACAGGGGGCGGGGCCACAACCTCACTATCCGCCCTGCTCTGTTCCTGACAGGGGAAGGCACCCCAAACCCCTGATCAGCCCTGCGGCTCTGTGTGTGATAGGGTGCGGCGCCCCAACCTCCCCCCCCCCATGGGCCCTCTGTGTGTGACGGGGTAGAGCCATAACCTCCCCATCGGCCCTGCCCTGAGTGTGACAGTGGCAGTGCCCCAACCCCCTGATCTGCCCTGCTCTGTGTGTGACAGGGTGCGGTGCCCCAACCCCCTATCAGCCCTGCTCTGTGAGTGACAGGGGGGAGCTCTCCAACCCCCTGATCACCCTGCGGCTCTGTGTGTGACAGGGTACGGCACCCCAACTCCCCAATCGGCCCTTCTCTGAGCCCGACCAGGGGCTGCACCTAGGGATTGGGCCTGCCCTCTGCCACCCAGGAGCAGGCCTAAGCCAGCAGGTCATTATTTCCTGAGGGGTCCTAGACTGCGAGAGGGCACAGGCAGGGCTGAGGGACCCCCTCTCCCCCCCCCGAGAGCACAAATTTTTGTGCACTGGGCCTCTAGTAAAGAGATAATATGCTAATTAGACCGAATAGCAGAACAACCATCCAGACGACCTTCTGGATGAAGCCAAGGCTATGAGGGACTGAGAGGGCCAGCCGGGGCTACAAGGGCCGAGCCTCTTGCACGAATTTCGTGCATCAGGCCTCTAGTGATTAAATAAGCTCAAACATAAAAAGCACCTAACACAATTGTTTCAGGCACCACAAAGCAGTTACACCTGTAATAGCAAATACAGAAACATGCATTAGATTTGAGTGTAATATACTGTGACAGTTACACACAGACATTGGGCTGCTTAGAAGAGAAGTGTCTGGGTTGGGAATGGAGACTTGGGGGAGAGTCGTTGAGGACTGCACTGAAAAATGCTGGCTCCAATAGGGGAGGGGAAGCCAAGCCTCCCTTGGCTGCCACCCAAACTCTGTAAGTAAATGAAGAATGGGCCCACAAAGTCCAATAAAAAGGATTTCTTCCCACAGGGAAGAGATGTAGTTAGCTGTACCAGCTTGAGTGATGTACAATGCAGATGACAAATTTTTCTTCCTTTGGGACTTGTCTTTGTGTTGCAAACTAAAGGGGGATATTCAATGCAGAGACAAGGAGAAGCCTCAGCCAGACACTTCATCATGCCCCTGTGAGGGCACTAGTGCCCTTTATTGCTGACTCTTTATTTCCAAACTCCCTATGGCACCATATTCCACATAAGTTACTCGTTAGAAATAATGTTCTTTGCATTAAACATACATTTCTTTTCTGTAAACAGGCTCTACTTTCCCTTGCAGATGGTGAGCTGAGCTGGCTTCTTGACCCGGCCTTTTGCCTCTGTGCCTTTTGGGTTTCTGCCTTTCTTCTAATTTTTTAAAGTACTTTTTTTTTTTTTTTTTGCTATTGAACAAAAGATTTAGATCAGGGGTCCTCAAACTACGGCCCGCGGGCCACATGCAAATACAAATATTGTATTTGTTCCCATTTTGTTTTTTTACTTCAAAATAAGATATGTGCAGTGTGCACAGAATTTGTTCATAGTTTTTTTTTTTTTTTAAACTATAGTCTGGCCCTCCAGCGGTCTGAGGGACAGTGAACTGGCTCCCTGTTTAAAAAGTTTGAGGTCCCCTGCTAGATATTTTTTGTTAAATTGCTACTACTCTATAAAAATTATGATTTGAAAGTGTATCAATTTATAACATACAGGAATCTACTTCAGAGATTAACAACAGATAATGTTTACTCATTCTGCATTTCTGTGAAAATATTCCTTAGGTGTCATGACAAATAATCTCAAGGTCACTTTATTTCTCATGTAGTATAAAACATGTGCTAATTTGCAATATTTTTTCACCAACTGTTTTATGACTTGATTCTATAATGTCCTCATTAAAAGAAGAAAAATGTATTCTTACAAATGCTATTAATGTAATAAGCACTGACTCATGGTGACTGCAAACCTGGAAGGTGGTTTGAAATTACTTTGTACATTATGCATGTTATTAGTAATAATGAAATGGCAAGAACAATTTTTATGGGCTCTAACTAAAGAGGCTATCTAGATCCACACTAATTATTTTTTCTATTTAGCAAGTAAAAGTTTTAAAATGACTTATGTATGTATGTATAAGTGTATGTGTGGTAGCATTCTCATAAAATATTCCCCTTTAACCTGTGTTCCTTAAATCAACTCATTAGTTGATCAAGCTAGTATTATAATTAAACTTGAATTTGTATAGGTTTAATTGTCTGTTGATGTTTCTCAATTCTTCCGTTGTCCATTTAGTTACTATTTTCTTGAAAATGTGGATGGTCTAAGGTCAATGTTCTACTCATCAATCTTTAATGACCAGATGTGTATGTGGAAACACACCAATACGATGTCATTATTTTAAAAAAGATTTAGCTACATCTAAGAATTCAATCTGCTAATCAATTGAAGAACAATTTATTCAGACAGAAATGAAGTCATGTTTCTTCAATATTCAAAATTAAGACACTTTCTTGTGTCTCCATTTAACTAATTAAATTTAGCTTCACGAAACCTATGCATAAATTGTCTATTATAATAAGAAGGGGGGAAATAAAAAAACCACGTGTGTTCTTAAGAGCTAAATATGAATTCTAATGAGTAAATAAGTAACAAGTATATTAAGACCTAACATTACTATTTCCTCATAAGCAAAATTTCAAAAACATTTACTAGTATTTCCCTTTTATCTTTTTTTTTAAATCCTGATCTGAGGATATTTTTCCATTGATTTTGAGAGAGAGTGGAAGAGAGAGGAAAAGAAAGAGAAATATGGATGTGAGAGAAACACATTGATTGGTTGTCTTCTGTGTGTGCCCCAACCAGGGCCCAGGCCAGGGAGGAGCCTGCAACCTAGGTACTGCCCTTGACCAGAATCCAACTGGGACCCTTTTGTCCACAGGCTGATGCTCTATCCACTGAGCCAAACCAACTAGGGCTCCCCTTTTATCTTAATGCATAAGTTACACAAAGGAGATAACTGAGAACATTCATATGCAAAATATGATTGTAATCAGGTAGCTAAGGGAAGAATAAAGAGAAAATAAATAGAAGAGCTATTATGCAGATATATTCTTTGGTAGAAAACAAATTTGCACACACACAAAAAAAACTTATTAACAAATGGAAAACTTTTCATACTGTGCTTTGTGTCTGCGTTTTACCCTCTTTTAAACCTTCTTCTCACTCAGCATAATTATTTTGAGCTTAATCCACCTTGGATGTCATTTGTTCATTTTTATTGTTGTGTGGTGTTCTATTGCATGGTGATTTCATAATTGTTTATGCATCTCCCTGTTGATGGGCATCTGGTTTCTTCCCAGTGGTACTCTAAACCGAGGGGCAGGTGGGAGGGTGGGAGGAGTAAAAGGAACTTATTAATGGGGAGGCACTAAGAAACATATGACAGCGATAAATATGTGAAACTATCTTAATTGCAGTGGTGATTTAATGGATGTTACATATGTCATAAGTGATTATTCTATACAAACTAAATATGTCCAATGTTAACATATTAATCGTTAGTCTTTCTAATTTATTTTTTCCTAATAAGAATTTTTATTGTCTGACTGTTGGGAAAAGATCTGGGCAGATATTATCCCAAACATTACAGCAATAATATTTTCTTCCAGTATTTAATTATTTCCTCTTTATCCTATTCTAAAAAACTAACATTATTTTCATAATTTTGCATAAATATCAAGGTTGATTTTATTGCCAGATAAAGTTTTAATCACACATTTCCATTTCCTTGGGTAAGGTAAAACTTAATGTGGAAAATATGCTTGGTTGATACGCTCAGGTCTAAAACATCCAATTCAGATTACTCCCCCTGCCACTTAACTATATTTTTATTCTGGTTCCCTATAATGTCTTCAGGCAATTATTTCTCAATTTTCCCATGTATCCTTTGTGTCCTGGTAGTATATTATACCTTTATTTTATGGAGGTAGTGGAGAATTTTTAAGTTCATAATGCAAATACTACTGAATGTTAACCAAATAATAAAAAGAGAGAGAGAGAGATTGCATGAGTCATTACAGGGAGCTTAACATATTACCAAAGTGATAACAAGAGGTTCAGTTGATGTGATAGTTCATTCATACCCTGAAGGCATAACCATAACAACTAATGAAATATTCAACGTTTCGTCCAAAGCAA
This sequence comes from Myotis yumanensis, assembly GCF_028538775.1. Classification (NCBI taxonomy): domain Eukaryota; kingdom Metazoa; phylum Chordata; class Mammalia; order Chiroptera; family Vespertilionidae; genus Myotis; species Myotis yumanensis. The sequence continues at coordinate 44,678,742 of NW_027223760.1, read as the reverse complement.
ATTCAATAATTTGGTGGGCTATATTTTGCACTCTCAGTGTTTATGAAGCATTAACAACATTCAGGTGACAATTTTGTGTTATAAAAAGTAATTTATTTTGCTTTATGGCCACTTGGCAGTGGCTGCTGAACATCATTGCTAATCACAATGTATTACATACTTAAATTAACTGCTCACTTGCATATTTTATAGATTTCTAATAAATATTGAAAATTAAAATACTGATATTTATATTAAAATTTCCAAAACTTATTTTTTGAAATACATATGATAATTTGGTATGTAAAATGAATATTTTATGCAATTTTGTCTTATTTTGTTCTTGAAGACTGGTTCTATTTAGTTTGTTTTTTTGTTAATTTTGTGTTTAGGAAACATCTATCTTACCTAAATTGGACATATAACTTAGAAGCACCATTTGTATGAAGAAAACGCCATAACTGGTGTGAGTCCTGTTTTGAGGCAGGAGGCCAGGGATACCTCAGTTCTGCACCTAGCTTCACTACCAGCTGGATGTGTGTGCCTTCCCTCACTCTGTTTTCCTGTCTTTCAAAGTGGTTTGACTTATTTAGCCAGTCAGGGAAAGACAGATATCACATGATCTCACTCATATGTGGAATCTAATGAGCAAAATAAACTGATGAATAAAATAGATCCAGAGACATAGAAGCATGGAAAAACAGACTGTGGAATTTCAAAAAGAAGGCGGAGGTGGGAGGGTGGGTGGGAAGAGATTAACCAAAGAACTTGTATGCATCTATAACCCTTGGACACAGACAAGAGGGTGGTGAAGGCCTGGAGTTGGGGGGAGGGGGGCAGAGGCAAGCTAGAAGGTTTCAATGGGGGGAAAAGGAGGACATATATAATACTTTCAACAATAAAGATTTAACAAAAGATTAAAATATATATTTAAAAAAGAGGGTTTGATTAAATAGACAAGTTTCTTTTAAACTCTAAGACTGCGACTTTCAGTTTTGTGTTTTGGGGACAGGATTCTTACATATTAAAGTGTATGCTTAAGGAGAAAAAGAGTTGGTACTAGAATAATTTTTTTTTTTGAGAGAGAGAGAGAGAGAAAGGGAGAGGGAGAGAGAGAATATTGATGTGGAAAACATTGATCAACTGCCTCCTGCATACCCCCTACTGGGGATCAAATCACAACCTGAGCATGAGCCCTGAGTGGGAATCGAACTGGTGACCTCTCAGTGCATGGGATGATGCTCTACCAACTGAGCCACACTGGCCAGGGATGTAATAGAATATTTCTGACAAAAAATTATGAAAGTGAGAAAAGAGTTTGGGGGAGAAAAGGCTGAAGTTTTTTCAGGCTTACTGGTTTTCATAATGATTTAGCTATTGATAGAATAGATGAATAGTCACTAACTTCTATAATCCTCTACCACCATAGACAAAGCCCAAAGCACAAGAAGACATTATACTAAAATAGAGGTCTGGTGCACGAACCCGAGGGGTCCTGGATTGCGAGAGGGCACAGGCCAGGCCGAGGGACTCCACCAGTGCACAATCAGGGCCAGGGAGGAACCATGGGAAGGGTCCAAGGGTGTTCGGCCCATCTCACCCAGACCCAATTGGCTGATCCCTATTGGTTGGAGTATCTGCCCCCTGGTGGTCAGTGCACATCATAGTGACTGGTCAAATGGTCAAAGAATGGTCGGACACTTCGCATATTAAGCTTTTATTATATAGGATGTCACCTATCACACATTCATAAGATATAATAACAAATATAAACCGTCTAAATATTTGTGCCAAAATAAAAGACATCTGTTTATACAATTACACTTTAAATGTGTGATACCCATTTATTTAGCCTCGTTTCTACCTTGTTTTTATTTGTTGTGAGTTCATTTATTTGGAGCTCCCTTAGTTCCTAGTCAGTTAAGATAAATGACTAAAGGAAATCAATGTACTGTTTTTATTGCTATACTTTCACATTTTCAATCCACTAGCCTGAAAGAATATGATGGATTGAAATTTGCAAGGTAGAAAATATTCCCTTTCAATGAAATGAGCTTCTATGTCATAAAACAAAAGGAAAATATTTTGAAATTGAGAAGGTCAATCCAACCACTAAAAGCTATAGTTGATTTGTTATTACCGTGGTGGTGAATGCAATGATTGGAAGAGATCTGGTTTGGATTTCAAACGTAGAGTCCCACACAGCAACATCCCAAGTCTATAATTAAGGATTAAGTAAATCTCCAAAAAAAATCAAAAGTCTTATATTTGAGCTTTTGCAAAAAAAAAGAAAAATGCTGAGAATAACTTTGAAATTACATTCCAGGGCAGTCATTAAGGTTGACGGATTTTATCAGAATCTTGATGGAAAGATTTAGATTAGAAAGGCAGGGTCTGGAGAAGTTGGTTTGTCCCTTGAGGTCCTTAGAATTATTGTTTCCTTGGAAATTATATTGCAAACTGTCATTATTTTCAAAGTAAGCAGAAGAAAAGTGATGTTCTCAGTTGCCAAAATATGTGTTTATAAATGCAACATAACTACTAAGCCGTATTACTCAAGGCTCATGTAGGTGAACACATATATTGGTGTTTTTTTCTTAACATCTTTTTTAATTAAAAAGAGATTACTATGGGGGAAGTTATTTATTTCAAAATTAGATTGCTGGCATATGGCTAATGGGAACTATTCCTCAGATATGAACAAAGTTGTTTGCCCTTTTATGAACAGAAAAGAGTTGGGATGGGGATATAACCTTTAAAAGGAATACAAATAAAGGGAAAAATGAAGTCTGAAAGTGTTTATATTTTGGTGTTTGGTTTTATATATTTGGATATATGAATGAAATATATTTATTTCTTTCTGTTTTATTTTTTTGCCCCTAGTTTTGGGGGTAGTTCTTATAAAATAGTAGCATACAAATTTTATTACATCAAACAAGCAAAGATTTTTTTCTAGATAAGAATAAAAATGCTGTTACTTAGGGTGAGAAATTTTCTTATGTACTCAAATCTAACTTTTACATAGAACAAAGTAAACTAGCTTTTAAAAAGTTCATCTATTTTTTATAGGAATTAGCTGTATTGTGTCTAATAATATTTCTAAAATAGTTCCATATTGTGACAGGGGTAATTTGTTTTAGAAATACTTTAAGAAATGCCAGTAATAAAAACTGGTGTTCTTATTCCTTTTTATTTGTAAAATTATTTTATCACTATGTCAATGGACAATATATGCATATTCATATTGATTGTTAAACTTTCTTTTTTAAAATATATATTATTGATTTTTTACAGAGAGGAAGGGAGAGGGATAGAGAGTTAGAAACATCGATGAGAGAGAAACATCGATCAGCTGCCTCCTGCACACCCCCTACTAGGGATGTGCCTGCAACCAAGATACATGCCCTTGACCGGAATCAAACCCGGGACCCTTCAGTCCGCAGGCCGACGCTCTATCCACTGAACCAAACCTGTCAGGGCTGATTGTTAAACTTTCACATTTTCTTTTTTTTCCTTTTATTGAATTTATCAGGGTGATACTGGTTAACAAAATTATACAGGTTTCAGGTGCACAATTCCATAACCTATCATCTGTACACTGTGCTGTGTGTTCACCATCCCATGTCAAGCCTCCATTCATCATCACCTCCACCTCTTTTTAACAGTTAAATTTGCATTATATGACTACAAAGTTCAAATGGTCATTTTATCATATCAACATATGTGTGTAGGCACAATAAATTCTAATCTAATGATAAAAATCGTTACCCATGCCTTCCATATTTGTGAATGTAGTAAGGCTTTTAAAGCACTAATTTTTGCCCAAATTTTCCTGGGATAGCAAACATCCTGTTTGGTGTCCCTAAGACAGACAATTTTAGGTTTGGAAAATATGTTAATTATAATATTGATAGTAAATAGGCATCTAAGTTAATACATAAATTATGGATTTTCTCAAACACGGTTCTTTAGAGCAACTCAAGCCGTAGCCTCTGAACATGGTAATATGTGTGCACAACAGCTTACATAGAGAAGAATAACAGAGCCATAACACTAGAGGACTCAGGGATGGAATCTATATCTTATAAAAGAAGAGAGTTAAGAGTGTTCTTTAAATACCAGAAAGAGCAAACACCACAAAAGCATTATTTTAAATATTAAAATCACGAAACCAACTAAACACAGAACTCAAAAAGAATTTAACAAGAGAAAGAACTGATAATTTGAAGTCCATACTCCTTATGTTAAATGCTTTATAAGGATTATATGGCATTATTGACCATTTATTCTTCTCTAAGAGACATTTGGAGGAAGAGGAGGTAAAAAACAAGTCATTTACCCTTTTCCTAACTGTTATTTTATCCATGAAATGAATCCATTAACTGGATTTCAGAAGCTGCCATACTAGGCTTTAGTTTTCACTGTTATGTATAAGAGCCCTTGTCCTCACAAACTTAATGATTCCATTATCCTACCTAGTCTGACCTTATTCTGAACCACCTTCCATACATCTAACCTTAGCCCAGACCAGTCTTTGCATGATGGGGATTCAGGAAGCTGTTTGACCATTTGCTTGAATGTACTTGATTTCACAGTAACAGCAGCTCATAAAAAGGCTAACTGTATGAAAGACTGAAATTAAGGGCTCATAAAAAAATTTGTCAGTGACTGTCATTCCTGCTGGTTTCTGAATGACTCTAGTCTCCCAATGAGATCCTGAATTTGGAAGCTGCATATTCAAATGCCAGAAGGATTTAGACATAAATGTGCAGATGGCTGTATAAATAAAATTACTGTCACTGACTTCTTATTTTTCTTCATAAAACTGGTGCTGTGATTCTGGCTAATCTTGTCACAGCCATTACACCATTAAGGAAGGCATTATTTGAAAATTAAAAGCTTTCCTATTTTTCATTCGCATCTGAGATTTTGCTCTAGCTGAGTTTGCAGATGTACTCAGAAAATGCAGTATTTGGAGTTTAAAAAAAATGAGTAAGCAGAAGGAAAATCTGCTACATCATTACTTCTTTTGAGAAAGAATATTTTTAAAAGAGGAAATGAGTTTTGTAGATTTTTTCCAATAGTATTTTTTCTAACTTTTCTCTTGCATAGATGAGCAGACCAAATAAGAATATTACTTTGGGGCTATCAGGGGTCTTTTGTATGATTCATTATCTCTTACATGAGATTGCCCAATAAATAATGTCATTTGGATCACCTGCCTAAGAAAAAATAAATAAAAATGCTGAATTCCTTTATTTTTATTGTTGGTACTATTATAGATGTCCCCCATTCCTCTCCACCATTGCCCACCTCCACCTAGCCCCTGCTCCCCTCTCCAGACCTTCACCACACTATTGCCTGTGTCAATGGGCTATGCATGTGTTCTTTAGCTAATCTCACCTTCTTTCATCCAGTCCCTGCCACCACTTTCCCCTCTGGGATTCCACAGTCTGTTCCATGTATCTATGACTTTGATTCTATTTTGTTCATCAGTATATTTTGTTCACTATATTCTTTCTCTGGCAGGTTTATTTCACTTAGCATAATAATCTCCAGGCTCATCCATGCTGTCACAAAGGGTAAGAGTTCCTTCTTTAAAAAGAAAATTTTAAAAAAATTATAATTGATTTCAGAGAGGAAGGGAGAGGGAGAGAGAAACATCAATGATCGAGCCTACAGCCTGGGCATGTGTCCTTGATCGGAATCAAACTTGGGACACTTCAGTCTGTAAGCCGACCCTCTATCCACTGAGCCAAAGCAGCTAGGGCAAGAGTCAGTAGTAGTCCATTGTGTAAATGTACCATAATTTTTTATCCACTCATCTACTGATGGGCATTTGGGCTGTTTTCAGATCTTGGCTATTGTAAATAACACTTTTATGAACATAGGGGTGCATATATTCTTTCTGATTGGTGTTTTGGATCCTTAGGATATATTCCCAGAAGTGGGATTGCAGGGTAAAATGTCAGTTCTATTTTTAATTTTTTGAGGAAACTTATACTATTTTCCACAGTGGCTGTACCAGTCTGCATTCCCACCAACAGTACATTAGGATTCCGTTTTCTCTACATCCTCACCAGCACTTGTTATTTGTTGATTTATTGATGGTAGTCATTCTGGCAGGTGTAAGGTGATATCTCATTTTAGATCTAATTTGCATCTCTCTGATGATTAGTAACATTGAACATTTTTTCATATGCCATTCTCATGCTTCCTCAATTTTATATTTCAGCCAATATTTAAGGTTCAACTCACTGGCTATGTCTATTACATGAATCCTCCTGTGGTTTTCCTTCCCAAATGTAACCTTTTGCCATGAGCCCCAATTGCTCTCCATTCTTTTCATATAACCTTTATTAATTTTCTTCTTGCATATATACATTGTCTTTAGTTTATATCTCTTAAAAGCATAGATTATGCATTCATTTCCATATTTACTAGGATTTAACACTTCCCCTGGTACAGAATATACAAAGTAAATGTTTTTGAAAAAATAAATAGGAATGTTTTCTCTTATCACGTGGGCTGAGAAACTAGATGTAGCCAAAAAATAATCCTGACTGAAATCAGATAATTGGTAGTTTAAACCAAAGAATATGAACCAATAATAAAAATATTCAGTTCGACCTCAACAATTTTCACCAAAGAATAACTTTCTTTGCACAATGCAATGCATAATCATTGCGCAATTCTCTCTACTATACACCATTATGGAAACAGGCAAAGAATAAGTTGACCTGTCTTCCTTAGTTCTCTGGAGAGAGTGTCAAGCTTATTGTTGCTATTTTACAAAATAATCAAGAAAAATGAATTTAATATTCCATCTTTATGTCATTTAAAAGTTGTGTTTTTAAATGAAAAAAAAAAAAGTGTATTCTTCCAGGAGTACTGGTCAACAATAAAAATAAGTAATTGGGTTTTACCTAACACATACTTATTATAGATAGTAGTTACAACTATATTAGTCTTCTTTTATAATGTCTTGACATTTATTGCACTAAAATATTCTATTGCCACCTATAATTCTCATAAACACCATAGTATCTTGTATTTGATGGATTTGGATTGCTGATAAGGTCAAGCTCTAATTAGCTTAGCTTTACTTTAAAGAATATGCTTTAATAATACCGCTAACAGTTTTTTCTCACATGCTGTCTTAATGTTGATTCCTGAATTCTATGCTTCTTAAAAATAGAATGAATAAAAGCAAGTGATTTAGTATCTACATAATTAGGTAGCACACCACTGTAATAGCATCTTTAAGCAAGGGAAATTTCCTATTTGATCGTGTTTGAATTAAATGCCATCTGCTCAAAGTTAATTTGTTGCAGTTTCCATTTCAATTAATCCTCAATTTTGAAAGCTTACAGGTTGAAATCTAAAAATGTATTCTATTGATTTGGTTGCTGATACCCAACAAACTGGCATATAACAGGTCTCTTAGTGAGTACACTTTAAAAAGTGTACCTTTTATTACAATATAAGTTATATACAGTAAAGACTAAATAATAAGCTCAATTAGTTTTTACAATGTAAACACATTATTTTAGCCAGCTTCCAGATCAAGAAATAGACCATTATCAGTGCCGAATAATATCCATCAAACCCTCTCACAGCCCCTCCTCCTCAAATAAAATCATTACCCCGACTCCTACCTCTATGACAGTCTTGTGATAAATAGTGTCTTAGTGCCGTGGTAGGCAAACTGCGGCTCGAGAGCCACATGCGGCTCTTTGGCCCCTTGAGTGTGGCTCTTCCTAAGCCTTAGGAGTACCCTAATTAAGTTAATAACGATGTACCTACCTATATAGTTTAAGTTTAAAAAATTTGGCTCTCAAAAGAAATTTCAATCGTTGTACTGTTGATATTTGGCTCTGTTGACTAATGAGTTTGCCGACCACTGTCTTAGTGCATTTGAGTTGCTATAACAAAAATACCAGACTGGGTGGCTTCAGCAACATTAATGTCTCACAGTTTTGAAGACTGGGAAGTTCAATACCAAGATATCAGTAGATTTAGTGTCTGGTTAAAGCCCATTTCCAGGCAATACCACTTCAAAAGATATGTTGCAAATATCCATAACAGTTCTATGAATAGTTCTTGCTGTGCCTTCACATGTAGAAAAGAGAAAGAGCTTTCTGGGGTCTCTTTCATAAGGGCATTAATTGATCATAAGGTCTCTCATCTCATGACCTAATCATTCCCTTAAAGGCTCCACTTCCAATTACCATCAAGTTGCAGATTAGAATTTTAACATATGAATTTTTGTGGGACACATTTAGTCCATTACAGACAGGCAGTAAGTAGGCGATAGATAGATAGATGATGATAGATAGATAGATAGATAGATAGGTAGATGATAGGTAGATTAGATAGACTCATCAGTATATGTACTTTTGTGTCTGGTCTCTTTTTATCAAAATTATGGTTATTGCTTGTGACAATGTCTTATTCATTTTCATTACTGTATGTTATCCTATTATAGGAATATACCATAATTTGTTTATCCATTCTATTCTTGAAGCACATCTGAGTTGATTCCAGTTTAGAACCCTATAAAAAAGAACTGTTATGAATATTTTTTATATATCTTCTGAAGTAGAATATGGGTCAGGGGACACATATTCAGCTTTATTAAATATTTTATGTATAGATTTAATGTAACTATTTTCATAATTATATGATATTCAGTAGCCAATGATACCGTATGTTAAATTACTAAAATAATAAATTTGGGTAAATATGGAGAATACAAATACCTCTATAATAATTAATAAATACAGGGAAGAGAGGAGATTACTGTTCATTGGGTAGAGGTGGTATAAAAAGTAAGATTCCACAACTTTAAATCACAATTTACAAAAAGAAACAGACATACATTCCACATAGTCAGGAAATAATTTTTTGAGTCAAAGAAGTAATATCATTATTTTTTAGGTCTTTGATTCAATAATGTAGAACAGAAAGAGCTCAAGGGATTAACTGATGCCCCAGGAGGGCTCATACCACTGCCTCAATTTATAATCAATGCCTTGAATAGTTGTTTCTAGAAGTGCTGGGTCTCTATGCCACCACTAGAATCACTCATTACCTTCTGTTTAATGCGTTCTTTATTTCTTTTAAAAAAATATTTTTTATTGTTGAAAGTATTACAGATGTTCCCTTTTCCACTACTGACCCCTTTTAGGCCCCCTCCCCACTCCTGCCCTAGGCCTTCACCACACTATTGTTTGAGTCCATGGGTTATGCATATATGCCCATAAATTCTTTGGTTAATCTCTTCCCCTCTAACCCCCCAATCCCACCCCCGCCTTCCTTCTCAAATTCTAATGCATTCTCTTCTAATATTATGATAGGATTAGCTCTATTTTTTTAAAGTTTGTTCATTTTGAGGGCAAGTGAAGATGAAATATATGCTATTAATGCATCAAGATGAATGTTTAAACTTTTATTCCAAAGGCCACTTCCAAAGATAAGATCATCTTTTATTACTTTGAAATGAACTAAAGTGTCAAGAAAAAAGCATGATTTAAATTTTACATTATAAGTGAGATACAATCCCCTGAGTTTTGCTTAACCACAGTGTGTTGGTTATTTCTAAACACCTATATTTCAAATATCAAGTTCTACAAATGTAAATTAAGCACACTAAATTGGCTATATTGCTATAAAACACTCTTGGTAGGAAATCTCAAGTTTATTTAGGTGTCAAGAAAAAAAAAAGTAACTCCATAGGAAGTAAAATAGTTGACAAGGCAAAAGTAAAAAAACTATATTGGAAGGAAGTAAATCAACACTGGAGTATTCTAGGTGACCTTCTATTTATAGACTCAATTGACTAACATAGGCACAGCACTCTATACATGCTTTTTGCTCAATTGAAGAGTTTGACTGGGATATCTAGCTAACATTTTGAAAGAGAGACTATACTAACTGCTGTCACTTTCTCACTTCCCATTTACTCTTATTGTAAAGTGTTGCCCTTTTCCATTTTCTGCTGAAACTACTCTCTCAAAGGTCATCAAAAAATTATGTGTCCCAAGTGAAATGCATCTCATAAATACTCATGCAGATACTTTAGTGCCCTCTGTTTCTTCATTTGGTCAATGCATGTCACAGTGTCTTGTCCCTAATCTATCATTCTTTGACAAGTTTGATTTAAAATATGGTGCCAAGAACTCAAAGTGCCCCTTCAGCTCTGGGTTTGATGAGACCATGAAGACTTTTGCTAACCACCCCATACTGTAGGTCAATTATAGAAATTTCATCTGAAAGTGTCAGGGCTTATCCTTCAAATAAAACTTCCTGTGGTTTCAAAACTCTACGGTCTGGCATTTCAGAATTTCTTCAAGTTTGAAATGATTCAATTATTAATTAGAGGAGGCAATATAGTCTAGAATTAAGATCTCAGACTTTGAAATCAGATGACCAAGTTCTAATACCATTTTTTTTTTGGCCATTATTGGCTATTGGACTTTGAGCAAATTAATTATCATAGCCCTAGTTTCCTACCCCATAATACTATGGTGCTGTAATAATGCCTACCATTTAGAATTATTATAAGGTACAAAATAAAATGCCTTTGGAACCTGATAAAAATTTTTAAAAACAGAAACATATAAGATAATGAGTATAAACACCTAAGTGACATACTTTTTAAACCCCAAATAATGTATTATTATTGTTATTTTTGCTTTCTTTTAGACAGAAGTGCAAATTATAAGCATATCTGATAAAATGACCAGAAATTATAGTACAAGCAAGGCTAGTTCAAAGTAATCTTATTGGTTATTTACATAATCATTTTTCTGGTATATTTTGTTCCATAGCATCAATCTTATTATAAATAAGTTCCAGATTTTATCATGTCAGATTTTTCTGGGTAAATAAAGGTAGGTACCCCTTTAGGCTGATTGTTGAAAGATGAGTAAAAAATTGCTGGGCTATTGAAATAGGGAAGAATAGTTGAGGCAGGGGAAATCCATGAACACAGGTGGAAAGGTAGGACCAAGCTGACGTGGAAAAGCCCAGCGGGCTGGGTGCTGCTGGAGGTGGCACTTGTGAGGGAGGAGGTATTAAAGGTGGAGAAGAGCATTATTTTGCTTTAAACTATAAAATGAGACACATGCAATTTTTCCTTTATAAACCCACTACTGCAGCAAGGACCCCAGGGGAAAAAACACCCCACACTTTAGCCTTATTAAGAGCTCAAGTTACAAAGCTTGATTCTGAAGGGGACTCGAGAGTCCTTTTATTGAAGGAGATAAGGAGATAGGCTGTTCCACACTTGCTTCCCTCAATTCCCTCAACCTCTTCATTCCTAGTTCAGCACAAGTATAAACTGAAATAAACCTCCACTCATTCTCAATTCATAGGCTCAACAAAAATGATCAACCCATGGCCCTGGCTGGTTTGGCTCAGTGGGTAGAGTGTTGGCCTACGGATTGAAAGGTCCCAGGTTCGATGCTGGTCAAGAGCACATGCCCAAGATGCTGGCTCCATCCCCAGTAGGGGGCATGCAGGAGGCAGCAGATCAATGATTCTCTCGCATCATTGATGTTTCTATCTCTCTCTCCCTCTTCCTTCCTCTCTGAAATCAATAAAAGTATATTTTAAAAAATAATATAAAAAAGATCAACCCATGCTCAGGGAGTACTGGAGGTGAAGTCAGCTGCCATTTTTGTTCTCTACTGTAAAGAACGAGGGCCAAAACATTGGTGGAGCCACAGTGTCTGCATCCAGTTTCCTAAAGGGAATTGATGGACACATTCATTCACCAGGCAAATCATTCTGGGCCATGACATCAAACAAGGCATCACCACAGCCTGAAAAAGGTAAAATATCAATTTTTCTCTATTTTGAAATGAAGAGTGAAATTCTGTGTTTTGGGTCATACCTAGTTCAACTTGATATATGTTTTCCTACAAAACAAAAATCTTGAATGACTTTATTTTAAAGTTATTTTTGTAGCCCTACTACAAAAGAGAAAGGAATATTCTAAGTAAAAATTTGTCAATTCTGTTTGTATCATGTCTCAGAATTTATGGTGTCATGGATAATATTTTATTAACCAGCCAACCACACAACTCAATAGCATTAGTCATGAGTCAACTGATCTTTAGGACTTCTGAGGCAAAGAACAAAGAATATCAAATTTCCTATTAAATATATATAAATTAAAAATATTAATGCATTAGTACAACTGCAGGCCAATCCTTTACCAACATTTCCTCCCTCATTTTAGTTATAAAATATGCTAAAATAATAATAATAATAAAATAATAATAATAAAATAATAATAATGCATGGATATCTAAAAATAACCACTACAGGGGTTTCATTTAACTTCAGGTCCATGAACAAATACTTATTTTCATGGCACAGGTTTGCATTTCCTTAACAGGAGTTACTACTGGAAAAGCTTATGGTAATTACATATATATATATATATATATATATATATATATTTATATTATGAAAACTACAAAATGGAAAAAGCAAAGAAAAAAATGCCCATCGAGAGAGAGGGTAAAGAAATAGTTATTTACTCAGCACAAAAGGCTATCTCTGTTAAAATATGATTACTTTCCCTAATCATTTCATTGAATACCACATTTAAATATAGATTATTTGTACTCAAAGCTAAGCACGTTGTACTAATTTTGTTCAAATAATGCACTCTATCTTATTAAATCTTTGTATCTGTCCTTTAATGACTATTTACTTTACTGTTATTGCTAGGGAATGTCTTTTTTGGTGGTTTCTTTAATTTGTATCTAAGATGTAATTAAATATGAGCCTCCTTATAATCATAAGACATTTTATGACAAGTTGTATAATTTAATGGTCACCACTTGGGCCCCTCAATTTTCTGTTTGAGATTCTAGCCTCATTGAACAATGAATGCTATAATCTGCCGCTCTACCTGAGTTGAAATATGCAGAGCTCAATGAACTCTAAAGCATTTTTATAATAGGACTTTCCTTTAATTCTCCTCATAAAGGTCATTTGTTAATTCTGAAAACTCGTATCCCAAGTGTTCACGATGTTTCGCTAGTAAAGTAGTGTAGAAGCAAGTAGACTCTGCATATGCTCTTAACTTCCTTTGCTGGGAATGAGTTGCTTTGTTGAAAATACAATTTGGTGACTAAGCCCCATGCTTTCTTGATGCATAGAAATTAATTTAATGTAGGAATCCTGATGTAAGAAAATGAATATTCAGTAGGATAATGGCATACCAAGCAGTATAACCTGAGAGCATTGCTTTTATGTAAAATACCAGTCAGAATTATGCAAAGTATGATGGCATTCTGAAATAATTTCTTTAACAGAAAATAGCCACCATTAATATAAAGTGCACGTTACAAAGAAAATGAAATTTTCAAGGCATAAATTAAAATGTACTGTAAAACTAGCCAGCACACATTCTGATAACAAATGCATGTGATGCCATGAAATAGGTGAACTTGGCTGGCAGTGATTCTGTTTAGGCTGTCTTTGTTCTCTTCTAAAAGCACCTGACACCAATTATTGCATACTTGCAGTGTTGAACTTCATAACTCCTCAGAGAAGGTAAACCAGGTTGAAGTCTCTTTCTACATCTGGGATTCTAGAATCTAAACTAAGTATAGTATTTCACAATCACACTTTCCAAACAGAATCTGCTGTTTAGATTACAAAAGTTCTTTATAGATTATACATAGGAAAAAGAATAATTACACTAATGGGCTGAATAAAGGCTAACCCATTTAATGTAGGAATCCTGATGTAAGAAAATGAATATTCAGTAAGATAATGGCCTACCAAGCAGTATAGACAGGCATTTAAACATATCTCCACAGGTGTGTCCAGATGTTGCTTTTTGTTATCTTCATTCAGTTCTAGTTAGATTATATTTTCTTTGGCTTTTTAAATAAATATAAAGACAAAAGTCTTCTTGTATAACTTCCGTGTTAAATTTCCTGTCTTGGGTTACTCCTGAACTGCAAGTCAGAGATTTCTGTCTTACAAAAAAAGTTATTAAAATTTCCATCATTGGGCAAATATGCCCCCAAAATTATTCTCATTTATCTTATTGCCCACATCTGCTTTGCAATGTTTTTGTTTTTTGTGAATGACAATTTTGTCATTTTATTCATCAATTCAATTTAACCTGATTACATCTGTTTATCCTCCACACCTGGTGTAGACCTCAGACACTTCCCAGTGGTCGGCAAACTGCGTCTCGAAAGCCACAAGCGGTTCTTTGGCCTCTTGAGTGTGGCTCTTCCACAAAATACCACGAGCGGGCACCCACATACAGTGCAATTGAAACTTCGTGGCCCATGCACAGAAGTTGGTATTTTGTGGAAGAGCCACTCTCAAGGGCCAAAGAGCCGCATGTGGCTTGCGAGCCGCAGTTTACCGAGCCACAGTTTGCCGACCACTGGATAGACCATGTCTCATCAGCAGAACGACAACAGCTCAGAGACAGCTCAGTGGCAATGGAGTGCCTCAGCCCTCCATACAATTCCTTATGGGAGATAAGCTCTAAAAAATCAGGCCAATTTCTTCCTTGGCTTGCTAGCTGTAGTGTGAGACAGAATAACCAGTTTAGAACACAAGCTCTATATCAGTGGTTCCCAAACTTATTTGGCCTACCGCCCCCCCCCCCCTTCCAGAAAAAATATTACTCAGTGCCCCCTGGAAATTAATTTTTTAAAAATTTTAATAGCAATTAAACAGAAAGATATATGTATTAATGTTTCTACCTTTTTCGTAAAATATAGTAAAGAAAGGTGTAAATTAGAAACATTGAAGTTTGAAATTATGAAACTATTTATTGAACTAAGAATAGAAAGGTAATACAAAAAAAGTTAAAACAAATGCACCGTGGCCATCACCGCCCCCCCATCACTGCAGCGCCCACCAGGGGGCGGTGGCGCCCACTTTGGGAATCACTGCTCTATATTCTCTTATATCTGGATTTGGATCCTGACTATTCTCCCCAGTAGCCATGCAATGTTGGTTACATTATTTAATCTTAAGGCATCACTGTTTCCTCATATTTAACAGTAAAGTAGAAGTTTATGTCATATATGGCTGCTGTGAGAATTAAATTATATAGCACATATAAAATATGTAGTATAGAGCCAGACACTAGAAAACACTTTATAAATTGCCACTATTTGCATTCTCATTGTTCAGTATAGAGACAAATGGGTGAATATTCAGAAGCTTGTAGATAGATGGTAGTAATGTTCAATACAGTAAAAGGGTGTTATGCTGTGAATCTAAACCATCAAATATTGCATAACCATAGTTTTTAAGAAAAGAGAGAAGCCTGTTAAACATTGAGAAAGTTTGTCATCAAAACAGTAAAGCTAAAGCCACGTTTGGAGCTAAATAAACACACAAAGAGAATTTTTTGTATTGTTTAAAGACATGATGGAGAGTTACTGGGAACAGCAACATCAAGAATGACAAAAACACAGATTATGTACCTACTGTGGCCCTACCACACGCACCACACAGAGGGCATGGCTCCTGAGGTCTTCTCCCTGGATCTAACTGCTCAGTCTGTGACAACAGAAACAGGCTTGCTTAGCATTTTGCTGGCTTCACAAAATATTTGGTCTACAAATTATATTTACTCACAATTTTTCCAATTCCATATGATATTTTCCTCAGAAATGGAAAGTAACAAGGGCACCTCTGAGATCAGATGAATCCTGACATACAATTGCAATTGCCTGAGTTCAGTGTTTCTCAAATTGCTGTCCCTGGGAAAAAGTGCCACCCGGTGATAATGGGCAAGGAAAATATATTTTGGTAATTATTCTCAGGGTCATTTTTGTGCTAATGTCAAGGATAGTCTTCTAGACTGTTCTAGAGCAGATTACACAATAGTATCAAAATGTGTTTGATCACAAAATGAATATTCTAAGAGACTTTTTAAATTTAAAAATTGTTTCCAGTTTAATTAAATATAATTGATGTATACCATTGTACTAGTCCTAGGTGTACAACATGATGATTTGCTATAACCTGAAATAATTACCACAATACATTTAGTTAACATGCAAAACCTCACAAATACAAATTTCTTTTTTTCTTGTGATGAGATTTTTGAAGACTTATTCTCTTAGCAACTTTTAAATATAAAATGGAGTGTTGCTCAGTGACATATTTTAATGCTTTTGAAGAGTTCTTGAGAAAGCATTGTTAGAGAGATACTTGTTTAGTTGTAAAAAAAAATAAATCTTTTCAAATGAAGGAAGTGTAAAATGGTATTCTCTTGTATAAAAATATCATCTAACACTTGCCAGGGTATCTAAGAGGAAAGAAATGAAGAAGGAAAAGAGGAAGAAAGGAATATAGTTCACATACTATAATATTTTTCCTATTCAGGAAATAACACTTTTAAACAAAAGCAATACAATTTTTATTTCTTTAATAATTTAAACTCTATTTTTACTATGTCAAAGTTAAATACTAATAAAATCAAGACTTCTTTATATTGCATAAGCCATTGTTTCATGTGCATTCATTTATTCCAATAGGAGAATTGTTTTTACTATAAAATTATAGAGTATTTAGCTCTTGTCACCTAGGGAATTTTCTGTGGGCTTCAGTTTCAAAATTTAGCACCGAATTTAGTATATGTAGGTTCAAGAGTGTTGATAGGGCTTTCCTTAGATGAATCCTGCTGGGCTGTAGAAACTGCTTGATTTTCAGAAGCCGTGCTGTGCTACTAATCAGAGTAGAACTGCACAATATGCTTTCACAAACTACAAAGGTCTCTCTGCACAGCTGTGGAGTCAGTCCTCAGTGCTCAGGCTAAAGTCTCCAGCCTGTCCCCTCCTGGTGAACAGAACACTAACCAAGAGGCAGTCTCTCCAGGAAAGATGATGGTGATTCAAGTCCCACAAGGATGTGGTGTCCCGGCAGGATGCTCAGCTTTGTCTGAAGGGCACAAATGAGTAGCAGAACCTGGAAATCGCAGTGTTGTAAATAGCACAAAACATACAAGTCTCGTCTTAGTTCTGCTACTTATTAGGATGTGACTTTGACTCTGTTAGTTCCACTCTCTCATCCTCAGTTTCTTCAACTACAAAATGGGAATAATGACACAGGATGGCAGCAAAAATCCAGGTGTATAATGTGCCTAGCATGAAAAAAGCATTCAGTCCAGAAGCCAGTTTAATAGTTATATCAATAATTACTATTTCGGGAGAGAAAAATAATCAACAACCAACTGAAAAGCAACAAAAAAGAAACCTCACCCTAAGTTCTTTTAATATCTGACATATGTCTTTATTCTTTCTGATCAGTGTTTCCGAGCTCTGATTTGCTCCTTCATGTAAAACATGATCCACCTTTTTACAATATTAGGTATGTTCCATTTTACAATACTGTGCTATTCAATAGTTACTGATAGGTTTAACTGTGAATATCTCTCAGTGATTTTTGGCACTAAAGTCCTCAATTGATCTTTTCATGGCTGGACAATTTTATTTTGTTAAGAACTACTTCAACAACTGAAAGTACATATAAGGCTTTAAAACCACTGCAGAGCATAATTTTTAAGCATTCTCCAAGATGTCACTACATATGGTTATTTATCACCACATCCCAGAGCATGTTGAATTTTATGAGTGTGACATGATGGAATATGACAGGGGAGACACCACTGAGCCTGATTTATTGCACATAAACACACACATAAAGTGTGAACAAAGATATCACATCAAGTTCTGTCTCAAAAAACAGTTGCCGAATTTATGGATTTTCTAAGCTAAATTAAGTGAAATAATTATGAATTAAGAACTCCTTTAGAAATATGTTTAATAATAGAATATCCTAAAAGATTGTGTCTTCCCTGGAATTACCATTGTTCAAAGGTATCAAGATGAAGAGGAAGTGGTGAGTAGATATGAGTGCCACAGCATCATCTGGCTACACAAATGCTCTTACGTCATCATTCAGCTAGCGAGCCTATCTTTAGACCAGATATTAGCTTGATTTGGATTTTATTTATTTATTTATTTGCTTTGAGTGCTCAGAAAGTGTTCCAATGGTTCTGTAGGAAAGATGTCTATCTGAAGAGTTTTCCAAATATTTTATATTTCTAAATTGGTTCTCATTCTTAAACCTTCCCTAAACTGATGCAGGTTTTATAAACCATAAATGGAGAGCTTTTATTCTACTTTGAATGTTTTCCTCTTAAAGGATTATTAAGCATTAATCTATAAGTACTTTACTGCAACTCAGAGAGAATAATCCTATAGCCATGGTTGAAAATTTCAAGAATTAAGTGTTAGATGTAAGAAAGTACTCATTTATGAAATGTTTTTAGCTGCTGACTTATGAAGTTAGTGATGGTCACTAAGAGATTGTAATAATGGGAGACATTTAATACATGTCCCCTCTGTTGATACTTTCCTTTCGCCACCTCCTTTATTTCTCTAGGCTCTCTATGACATGTAATGCTATAATCATTTTACATGCAAAGACACTGGAGCTCAGCCTAAGTTAATACATCCAAGAATACAGAACTAGAAAACGGCAGTCAGCTGTGAATCCAACTCTGTCCATCTTCAAAGCCATTATTCAAATTTCTCTATAACATCAGCTCTTTGTGAGTGTGTCCATTTTTTTCTGAATTAAATTTATAGGGGTGATATTGGTTAATAAAAATTATATAGGTTTCAAGTGTACAATACATCATGTGTACATTGAATTGTGTTCACCACCCAAAGTTACTTCTCCTTCTGTCCCCATATATTTGATCCCTTTTACCCTTTACTACTCCCATCACCCTTCTATCTGGTAACCACCATCCTGTTGCCTGTGCCTGAGTGATTGTTTTTCTTGCTTATCCATTTGTTGTTTTTGGTTTTATATCCCACATATAAGTGAAATCATATGGTTCTTAACTTTTTCCATCTGACTTATTTCACTTAGTATATTCTTAAGATCCATGTTGCCACAAATGACTGGATTTCATCTTTTCTTATGTCTGAGTAATATTCCATTGAATATGTACCACATCTCCTTTATCCAATCATCTATCACAGGACACTCAAGTTGTTTCTCTTTGACACAAAAAATATCTGTGGGCAAAGGGATTTACAACTGCTCCACCACTTTGGGTTTTATTATTCACTAGCCAGGGCTATCTCTGGATTTAGATTGGAGATTAGGGAAGAGTTAGTTTATAGATGTGAGAGGATGACTAAATGGTTAATGGTATTAACTTCTATTTGGCCAACACTCGTGAATGTTTTTTGTTTGTTTGTTTTGGTGGGGTAAGGCACCATCCTTGAGGGTGGGAACACAGAAGGAAAAGGTCACTATGAGAATTTTAGCTGAGGTGGTACCGTGGAAGGCAGGACCGCTAAATTAAAAAAATGCTGTATAATGACTTGCTTAAGGGATATGAGAAATTCAGTAACAAACTTTGACTTGAACAATGCTGTAGAACATTTAGTGGATGTTTGAAGCCGAGTCTTAGCTCAGAAAAGCGTTTGAGGCTAGAGTCAACACAGTGATTGAATCCAGAATCACACTGTGAGTTTGCTGAGATACATCCCTTTGTGAAACGTCAAGTTAAGGTTAGAGTTAAGTTAGTTAGGCTTGTTGTCATAAGAAGAACATCTCTATGAGGATTTCTGAAATTAACACAGATGCTGACAGATTAGGCTATTAATTTTCATCAGTTGTATGTTATGCGGTTAGTCATTAAGCCAAGTATATTTGACAAGTTTATTCAATTCACAGCATCAACTTTCAGTATATTTTTTTCACTTCAGTTTCCATTATTTACTCTTGGCCTTTTCTGAAAGAAATTCTTTAAATCAAACCTGTTTTCTTGGCTCAGAGACAAATTCACACCTGACCTATTTTTCACCTTCTCTATATGAGTAAAAGAGAAGATGGAAAAATATTTGAACCAGACATAACAGAAATATTTGAACTTATGTGGCTCCCATTGACTTAGTTTATAAGTTTATTTTCAAAGTGAGGCACACCTGAGGAGTTGAATGAAGCACAGTATGGTTAAATTTAGGAAATCCTGATGTTAATTCTATACAAAATCTATTGTGAGACATCCTGTGACATGTTCATGTTGAAGGGACAATGTCAATTCAGTAGTAGACACAGGATTAAAATTTGGAGACCATAACATGATTATAGGGCTATGGTTATTTCACTATATAATACCTTTCAAATATAGTTTTTTTTGTACTTAAAATATTTCTTCCCCAAACATCATGAATATTCTATTCCCTTTAAATCTAGAATAACATCATTTTGGGATTGGCTCTTCATGATTCAGAGAAAGATGAATGCCAAAGATAATTACTAGATTGTTATTAAAGAATCCTTTTCAAAATTGCAGTCACCAGATTGAAAGTCTGATAACTTTCATAACATCAAAGAATACTATTATCAAAAGACTTTATTCTTTATTATTTTGTTGAAAAAATATGATGTCCAATTACATTATAGTAGGTGATAATATGTTCATCAAAGAAATGTTTTAGTACATGTTTTACAGCTTATAAAAAGAAAAATGACAGCTTCAGCCATCAAAAGCTTTCTCACTAATTGTGGATGAAAAGTGAGAGCTGAGAAAGATGAATCATTAATTAGCTCAGGAGAGCTTGACATTTCCTTTTTAAAAAATAGGATGTGTTAATTAATTTGTATTTCAGATAACACAATTCTGTTTTAAAATAATTTGATGAGATCAGGCATGTTCAGAGTGGTGTGATGGTAGACTAAGAAAAACTTTGAACTTAACAATGTCCAACCTAAGTTTAACCCATATTGACAGCGAGCTATCCCAAGTACCAAGTTTCAGTAAGTCATATATTTTGTGTCCTTGGACTAAATAGAAACTGCATTACCAGTAGAGAGCCTGTCCTGCCTGAGTTTTGTTCCTGCTCCTCCTCCTGCATCTGTGCTAGTCTCAAGTACATGAGGGTGATTAGAATGCAAAGTATGTGAGACAAAGGGTAAAAGAAGAATGGTAAATCCCATAACTGCATTTCCCTCCTCCCTCCTCACTCACTGATTATCAGGTTCTGATTCCTCCTCACTATAGTAATTAAATGCTTTGCAATTAATTACCATCTTTGGACAAGAGAGATAAGACACAATCACTTGAGCCTACTTATCCTTGACAAGTGCAGAACTTCAGTCTTTATGTATGCAGGCACCACTATTTACAACTCTCATTTTTTCCAAACATAGAGATAATTTTAAAAGGAAATATATTTTTATATTGTCTAAAGAAAGTAGTGCCAAAGCAACCATTTAAAGAAATTAATAGTAATAAAAGTAACAATCATCATGATCATCTCTCCAGAGGAGGTAGGATTCTACAAAGACATGTGCATAAGGAAAACCGGTCAATATTTTTGGAATACCTACTCTGTTCGTGGCATTTTCACATTCTGTAACTCATTTTACTCTCTCATGTTATAACTGAGAAGTGGATTACCAGAGAGGATTGCAATATGACAAGTTTACACAATTGGAAAATGTCTACCACAATTTCAAGGCTTGGTTCTCCTGTAGCTACCACACTGCAGCTTATGAAAGATATGCTATTTCTTGTTTATTCTCTTTATGTTTACTCATTCATTATAAATTACATTTTCGGCACCTTCTATAAGCAGGCCAGTAGAGGGTCACAAAAATGAAAAACATGGTCCTTATCTGCAAGGGAACCATAATACAGGAGAGGGAATCAGGCAAGTGAACAAAAAAGCAAGATAACAACATAGATGCTAAAAAGGAAGTAACCTGAAAGCTCAATAAGGGGAACACATGCTGGGGAAATAAATTCCTGCTGAGAAAGAGGAGGTTAGGAAACTTCTTAGAAAGGATAATACTCAAAGGAAGTCTTTTTTGGGGGAAAGAAATAAAAAATGTTCATATTCAAAGATCATAGAGGGAGCAATGACATGAAAGAGACTCTTATGTTTAGAAAACTACAAAGGGTTCAGGGAGGTTGAAGTACCAAGTGTAAGGTGGAACAGAGTGAGAGAAAGGGTGGTAAGATACATAGAGTCAGAAAATGAAGGGCCTCATATGCATGACACAGGTTTGATTCTGTAGAAATGTAGAAAAAATTGTGTCAGAGCACAAAACAATCAGGTTTGCATTTTAGGAGCCTCACAGATACAGAGTGGAAGACCGATTTCAGGATGTGGGGCTGGAAGTGAGAAGATCAGGTAGAAATCTATTGCAATTATCCAAGTGAGAGATGGTGAGATATTCAGTTAAGACAGTAGCATGGTTTTTTAGGTAACAGATGATATTTCAGGGATGTGAAGTTGAGACATTTACAAAATTAGTGGCTATTAGAACATGGGGCATTCTGCAAAGGGAGAAATCTAGCATACTTGCTTCTTTCTGGTTGGATGATCAATGAATGTGTTGGATTTATTCAATGTGAAGTAACACAGACTAGCCAGTCAGACAAAAACAAAACAAAACAAAACAAAACAAATAACTTCTCCCTCTTTCTGGTTTGGGACCCTGTTGCTTTAAGAATTTCTGGAAGTCTTGTCCCCTTTCCTCACTGCTCATTTCCCACCCTTCCCCAATTCCTCAATCTGCTGGTTGGAGTTCTTCTCAGGTTTCAACCAACCAAATGATAAGTGAACTTCTAGAGCACATCTTATTTTCATGCTGATGGTGAAAATTAGAAGGTGTGGTATTTGCAAAACACTATGCTTTTGAGTCTTAGTTTCCAATATGTTTGTCATCATGTCTTTGTTTATTATGTAAAATAGACATAACATAAAGCATACTGATTTAATAATTTTAAGTGTACAGTTCACTAGTACGAAGTGCAACCATCACCGTCATCCATATCCAGAACTCTTTTTCATCTTCCAAAATGAAACTGTGTCCATTAAACCATTACTCCTCATTACCCCTCTTCCCATCCTCCCAGTTCCTGGCAAATACCATTTTACTTTCTTTTTTTAAATTTCCCTCACCCCACCCCTACATTCCAGCTTCTGGTAACCATCATTGAACCTAGAGGACACCATACTAAGTAAAATAAGCCAGACACCAAAAGGCAAATATTACATGATATCATTTATATGCAGGATAACTATATATATTTTTATATAACTTCAGACAATTTATTCCTTAACAATAACTCATAATAATAGGGTAGAATGGCAGTTAGTTAATAATATTAAAATAGTTTAAAATCTTTATTTTAAAAGAGATGACATTTCAGTTTTTATCCATATACCCATGGATGATTCCAAAATACTTACAGACTAAGGGACACATACAAAGGCCAATTAGAAAGCATGGCCAATGATCTGGAACAAACTCCTGCCTTCATGCCCTACAGAGGCTTCTCAGCTGAATCTTAGCTGTCATAAGATCAGGATATACACAATGAAACAGATTAAGAGAATACAATTTTAAATCACCTTAGCCTGAAAAATAACAATCATCTAAAATGTATCAACACTATTTTTTACACCACTTTCTGCAGGTGTACAGATAGAACGATCAATGTACTAAAATGCAGGAAGATATTCATACATAATTTTAATAAAAAGCTTTTAATTTTATTTGAATGTAGAAGAAGGAAAGAAAGTATACCGAAGCGGAAGAAATTGCTAAACTTCAGACAAATGATTTCTTAATAAGACCTATGAGTTCCTAAAATATCTCTCTAAAGTATGGACACATTTTTTGAAAAGCAAATTGGTAGTTTAAAGAAAAATGTGATGTAGCTTGGGACAGCATTAGTTGATTCCTTGCTATGAAAGATATAGAAATTTGCTCCCTTATCTCACTTTAAAGTATATGGAAAACTCTTTAAAAAGCATGTAAATCATATAATTTATAGTGTTCAATTTGGTTAATCCCAGGAACACCAAATGATTTAACATTGATACTTCTACTAGTGTGATTCATGTTAACAGTTTAAGAGAGAGAGAGAAAGAGAGAGAGAGAGAGAGAGAGAGAGAGAGAGAGAGAGAACAAAGGATTATCAAAATTGATGCAAGGAAATTATTCAATAACATATAACATCTCTATGCAAGGAAAACAGATGAACAAACAAATAAGCAAAACCATATCTGCATCCTGTGGTTTGATCCTTAGTGTCCTCCCTGAGGGTAGCAAAAATGGGCCATGAGTGTGGATTCCTTGGGCCTCTTCATCTCCCCTGAAAACCAGTGCCCTGAATTTTTAGCTCCAATCAAAGGTTCTTTAGACAGGGCTCTTGTGACTGTGCCACTTACATTGAGGGAAACTGCTTTTTACACAAGATCTGAAGAGGTTTACTTAGATGCTCATTCTCCACCACAGTTTGGTCTATCTTCCTGAATACTTAATAGTTTCATACTTCGCAGTAAATTAGTTTACCATCTTCTAGCCAGAAACACATTATGAATGATGAAACTTAAGAGTAGTAATCATGAAAAACATCTGTGGTCTCTCTTCTCAATGAAACACGTAATTTTCTGCAAGTTTTATTTTATACAGGTAATTAAATTGTTTTTGGATAAGAGGCCACAGATGTTTGTAATATCTACCACTGTATTTCTAGAGCAGCCGTGGGCAAACTACGGCCCGTTTGAAATGAATGAAACTAAGAAAGAAAAGACCGTACCCTTTTATGTAATGATGTTTACTTTGAATTTATATTAGTTCACACAAACACTCCATCCATGCTTTTGTTCCGGCCCTCCAGTCCAGTTTAAGAACCCATTGTGGCCCTCGAGTCAAAAAGTTTGCCCACCCCTGTTCTAGATTGTAGTATCCTATCTAATAAAAGAGAAACATGGTAATTAGCGTACAACTGCTACCCTTCCCATTGGCTAATCAGGGTGATATGCAAATTAACTGTCAGCCAAGATGGCGGGCGGCAGCCATGCACTGAAGCGAACAGGGAGGCTTGCTTGCTCCAGTGACGGCAGACTCCAACGTTCCCCGCCTGACTTGCCGGCCTCTCAGCTGCAACTCTAAGCAACTATGTTGCAAATATAGAAGCTAAACAAAACCCCAGAAACCTGCGTTAGTCAGCGGGCTTCAGCCAGCCGGACCGCAACATTGTATCAAATACAGAAGGTAAACAAAGGCCAGAGCCGAGGCCTCAGAGCTAAAGCTGGCCCAGAATAAAAAAAAAAGAAAAGAAAAAAGGAGTGGTTGGGAGCTTCAGTCACCCGCCAGCCTGAAAATGGCCCTCAGCCCCTCAGCCAGGCTGGCCAGGCACCCCAGTGGGGACCCCCACCCTGATCCAGGACACCCTTCAGGGCAAACCAGCCGGCCCCCACCTGTGTACCAGGCCTCTATTCTATATAGTAAAAGGGTAATATGCCTCCCAGCACCAGGATCAGCATGACAGGGGGCAGCGCCCAAATCCCCTGATCGCCCTGCGGCTCTGTGTGTGACGGTGCGGTGCCACAACCTCCCTATCTGCCCTGCTCTGTTTGTGACAGGGGGGAGCTCCTGAACCCCCTGATCAGCCTTGCTCTGTGCGCGATAGGGGGCAGCTCCCCAACCCCCTGATTGCCCTGCGGCTCTGTGTGTGACAGGGGGCGGGGCCACAACCTCCCTATCCACCCTGCTCTGTTCGTGACAGGGGAAGGCACCCCAACCCCCTGATCAGCCCTGCTCTGTGCGTGATACGGGGCAGCTCCCCAACCCCCTCATCGCCCTGCGGCTCTGTGTGCTTAAGTTGTGCACTAATTTCATTAGTAGAAACTCACAGAATAATATTTAAAAGTTTGACAATATACATTCATCATCCAAAGAGCCTACCTCACACTCTGAAAAAGATTGGCCCCTCAGAAGTTTTGACCCAATATATCGTGACGAAAGAAGATTTGACCTTGGGTGGCACACAATGTAATATACAGATGATGTATCATAGAATTGTACACTTGAAATCTATATAATTTTATTAACCCATGTCACCCCAATAAATTTAATTTTAAAAAGACAGAAAATAAGATGTCCTGACTAGGCTTCTCTTCCAGAACACCTCTCACTCTTTATTTTAACTCTTCAAACTTTCTCATTTTTTAAAAAAATATATTTTGATTTTTTCACAGAGAGGAAGGGAGAGGGATAGAGGGCTAGAAACATCGATGAGAGAGAAACATCAATCAGCTGCCTCCCACACACCCCCAACTGGGGATGTGCCCGCAACCAAGGTACATGCCCCTGACCGGAATCGAACCTGGGACCCTTGATTCCGCAGGCCGATGCTCCATCCACTGAGCCAAACCGGTCAGGGCCAAACTTTCTCATTTTATCCGTTGGGGGAAGCGATCTTCCATTTCTGTCTCTTGACTCTTTCTTAACAATGACCCAATACAGAATTATAACTTTAGAAATTAATGGGATATTAGAGAGATCTATGATCTCTATAACTTTTAAATCTTTTAAGCCCTTACACTTTGCAGTTAGAGATGCAAAGAGGTTTAAGTGACCTAACTCAGAGCAGATATTTAATGCAAAAAGTAGGACTGGAGGCCAGGCCAATAGGTTCCTAGTTTTAGATAATGACTACTCAAATTTGAAAATTACCTTTAAATATTTAGATAATGACATTAAGATTTGAAAAATGCCTAGAATAGAGAAGGTACAAATTATTGCCTGTGTATGTGCATTCACTACATGTTAATTATTTACTAGTATAAAGAAGCAAAATAACTCCATTGTTAATTTTAATTTATTACCTAGCTAACATAGAGTAAAATAATTAATTTTAATGGAATGACAGATCTGTGATTTTTTACAATAATACTTTTTACAACTGAAATTCTTTACTGAGTTATTTTTAACTTGCTTAGCATGGATTCCATTTGCAAAGAATAGACACAAAAGTTCATAACTGGCAGCTCAAATTCTATTCTTTTGAACTTGTTTTTCCTAGGAAGCCCTTGGGACATTGACTTAAAATATTGCATGGAATTTAGTGAATAGACACTCAAAATTTATAATGGACAAATAAGGTGTGACCCATCCCAGAGAACAAAATTAAGGGTTCATGAAGCAGGGTCAGTGGATCTGACTTCAATTTCAGCTCAGTGGCAACCTTCCGATGACTTCTTCCCTTGAGTGACAGAATAAGAAGCCAGAAGCGGAAAATCAGCCTAAGTCTGCAGGGCAGAAACTCAGAATTTTTCCAAAGAAGCCCTGGGAGTGACTCAGAAAGAGCAACATAATTCTCATAGGTATCTGTCCACTTGGCTGCTTATGGCTAGCTTGTTCTTTCTTTAAGGCAGTAACAGAGAAAAATGGATTATGAATTGGATTTTCTAAAACAAGGATATTCACCAGAGAATAAAAAAGATTGTAGTTCACGTAAGGGACTATTCAACAGATGTGGTCAATACAACATCATTTATTAGATTTTGCTAGGTATTGCCTGTTGGTATTTTGGCCAACCATTTATGATTACTAAAAATTCTATTCACAAACCTCTTTAGGTGGCTATTTCAAAGCAGAAATACAGATTTGGGTAAATCAGATTCTTCTGATTTCTTTAGAGAAAATATTGATTTAATTTTGGAATTAGTTTTCTTTTATTCAGCAGACTACTGGTACAAATATTTTTAAATGGATAACATTATTTTGGTATAGTTTCAGTTACATAACCCACATTTTTCTGTGCTTGAAGCAGAGAAAGTTAAAAGTAAAACACAAATGAAATAAAATGTGGAATTTTCCAGGAGAATGAAAAATATTGCCTATTTTTCTTTTCTTTCTTGCTCATACACTCTTATTTGCTATTTGTATGCTAGAAGTATTTTCAAAGATAAACACTGTGCTTAGTTTTACCACACACACAGAGGGAACACGTTTACTATCAACTAACATGATTAAATGATAATCTGAAACAATAGCTAACATTTGCTTGAAAAGTACCATGTATGAGATGCTCTGCTAAGCATTTTATAAGTAACTTAACCATTTATAACAATCCTAAAATATAGACATTATATTCCAATTTTGCAGATGGGAAAATTAAGATTTAGAAAGGTTAAGCGTCTAATATACAAGCATCAAAGATAATAGAGGTGGAATATGAATCCAAATGCTCTGTATTTTCTATTGTTATATTTTCTTTTGCTATATGTATGTAAAAGCACATAACTGCTAGCGACTGTGTTCAAACATTTAAAAAGAAGTCTAATTAATTTAACATGATAATAACTTTGACATTTCTCCTCTTAATATTACATCAGTTTTTGTATCATCTGCTAGTACTTGCTAGTAGGAAAACAAACACAGGTACAAGAAAAGGAATGAGATTACCATCCTTTTATTGACAACAAAAAACAGGAACCTGGTCTTTGTTCTCCACTAAGTGAGAGACTCATAGAATGACTGATGAATGGTTGGAAGCACACACATGGCATGCCTCTAATAAGACTGATTTTTTTTTTTTTAGGACTGCATGTAGAACCACTTCGTGGTCATGTATCAATCTTTTTTTTTTTTTACAAATCATATATAAGCATTTTATTTATCCTATTTATTTATTTATTTATTTTAAAATATATTTTATTGATTTTTTACAATAAGGGAGAGGGATAAGTAGAAACATCGATGAGAGAGAAACATCGATCAGCTGCCTCCTGCACACCTCCTACTGGGGATGTGCCCGTAACCAAGGTACATGCCCTTGACCGGAATCGAACCTGGAACCTTTCAGTCCTCAGGCCTACCCTCTATCCACTGAGCCAAACTGGTTAGGGCCTATTTATTTTTAACTCAATTTAATTTTCAGAGTTCATCTCATTCTGGTTCAAATGAGCCACAGAATACATGCCTGTTCTGATTACTGTTAACCTCACTATTCTGATTTCCTTAGTTTAAAAAATGTGCAGGAATTACTTTTGAAATATTTTAAGGTGCACCATATTGCGGATTGTCTGTTTATAGGAGAAAGGATAGAAAGAAAATTTGACTGTCTGATTGGCCTCATTTGATTTCCATAAGTCTGCAGGACATCTATGGGGCAACTATCTCAACTTCTCAATTACACCTCTTGTTGGATTTTAAAGTTATTGCAATTTAGATGACTCATCATTTCAATATCACCACTCTTAGAAATTCTTGATTGGCAACTTCTATTACCATGTTCATTATCCCCACATTTAGACGAATGCCACATTCTAATATGTTTATGAGTAATTCTGTAGTTTCATGGGTACATTATTGCATCCTACTAAATTGGCATAAGCTATAAGATCTTTTTTGTGTCTCATTACTGATAAATGTTCATTTATTTTTTTCATCATCTTTTAAGTATGTTTCAATTTACAAAAAAGTGTATCCCATCAATATATCTGATCATATACTGATGTTTACAGATGTTCATGGTAATAATGTTTCTATGGAATGACAGTTTAATGCTTCCCTGTTGGAAGATAATGAGTTTAAACATCATTTGGAAGCTCAATGATCTCTTTATTTGGAGACTGATTCAGAGCATGCTGAAAATCCCAGTTCATTCTGGTATCATGCCAAAACTTTTTGAGAGTAGCTAATACAGCAAAGAATTCAGGAAGTAAGTGAGAAAAAAGTCTAAGTTTTGTCACTTTAAATGTAAAGGAAAAAGAACATATTTAAATTTTTAAAATTCCCTGACCTAAGCTTTACAGACTAACTGAAAATGAAACAAAAGGATTATCATCTGGATTAGTGCACTGATCCAGAATCAATTATAATGAATGTGTCTGAGCATCTTAGAGAGGGAAATACACTGTCTTCATCCTCTCTGTTCACTGACATGGAACACATGGTCTGGCCCCCAATGGGAAATAAGTATGTGTTTGTGAAGTGAATTTATTAATATATTAGATTGCTTATAATTTATGATTGTGTTTGAGTAAAATTGATTTGTAAAGTATAAAGCACTCTTTCAATGAAAATTTGATGATTTTAAAGACTGTCAATAATACTACATTAGAAAACCAAAGAATTGCCTGGCCAGCATGGCTCAGTGGTTCAACATTGACCTATGAACCAGGTGGTCATGGTTCCATTCCTGGTGATGGCACATACCTGGGTTGTGAGCTTGATCCCTGGTGTGGGGCATGCTGGAGGCAGCCAATCAATGATTCATTGATGTTTCTCTCTCTCTCTCTCTCCCTCTCTCTCTTTCTCTCTCTCCCCCTCTCCCTTCCTCTCTGAAATCATACAAATATAAAAAAAGAAGAAAACCAAAGAATTGGTTATGTCTGCTCCTACCTAGCACCATTTCAAAGATAGTGTATATACTATATAAAATTAATATTTAGTGTATAAATGCATTAGGTCATTAAGCAACCATACCTCATTATCTAAACCAGGGGTCCTCAAACTTTTTAAACAGGGGGCCAGTTCACTGTCCCTCAGACTGTGGGAGGGCCAGACTATAGTTAAAAAAAAAAACTATGAACAAATTCCTATGCACACTGCACATATCTTATTTTGAAGTAAAAAAACAAAACAGGAACAAATACAATATTTGTATTTGCATGTGGCCTGCGGGCCGTAGTTTGAGGACCCCTGATCTAAACTATCACACTATTTGGTCACAACGATGACATCTTTATATATGATCAAACCTCTTATTGTTCAAATGATTAAGAAATAACTATGGATTTACTCTCCCCCCCCCCACCTTGGGGTAAATTTATCCTCTTTGTAATGTTTTCTTTTTTCCTTTTTTAAAAAAATTCTTTATTGTTTAAAGTATTACATATATCTCCTTTTTCTATGGACTTACTCTTTAATCCTGAAATATGTTTATTTATTTAGTATAATCAACAGCTTCTTTTCCTTTTTGCAGTAATCAGTAACATTGTTCATTGGTGATATTTTTGGAAATATTAAATATATAACCTATGTACAATTTTATTTATTTAAAATTTTAAATTATTATGTCATGTTAGACTTCAGAGTCTTCTAAAAAAAGTAAAAGTCAAGGTTGCAATTTCTTTTTTTAGAAGAGTACATGAGAGCTAATTCCCTACTAAATAATGATTTTTATCATATATTTGCCCTAACTGGTTTGGTTCATTGGATAGAGTGTTGGCCTGAGGACTGAAGGGTCCTAGGTTCGATTCTGGTCAAGTGCATGTACCTTGGTTGCGGACACATCCCCAGTAGGGACTGTGCAGGTGGCAGCTGAATAGATGTTTCTTTCTCATCGATGTCTCTAACTCTCTATCCCTCTCCCTCTCCCTTCCTCTCTGTAAAAAATCAATAATATACATTTAAATTTTTTTAAAGTATATTAGTGTATATCCTAAAGCTTCCCACAATTTAATGGATAAGAGGATAATCAAAATATTACATACACATAATGGAATATTATTCAGCCTTAAACAGTATGAGATTCTCTATATGCTACAACATGGATGAGCCTTGGAAACATTATGCTAAGTGAAATAAGCCAAATAAAAAGCACAAATATTATATGATTTCACTGATATGAAATATCTAGAATAATCAAACTCATAGAGACAGAAAGTGGAATAGTGGCTGCCAGAGATGGAGATGGAGATTTATTATTTAATGGGTACACTGTTTGAATTTGGGATGATAAGAAAGTTTTGGAGCCCTAGCTGGTTTGGCTCAGTGGATAGAGCGTTGGCTTGTAGACTGAAGGGTCCCGGTTTTGATTCCAATCAAGGGCACATGCCTGGGTTGTGGGCTTGATCCCCAGTAGGGGGCATGCAGGAGGCAGCCAATCAATGATTCTTATCAATGATGTTTCTATCTCTCTCTCCCTCTCCCTTCCCCTCTGGAATCAATAAAAATATATATTTTTAAAAAGTTTTGGAAATGGATAGTGTTGTGAATTAACTTATTGCCACTGAATTGTACACTCAAAAATCATTAAAATGCTATTATAAAAAAGACAACTGGTGTTGGTGAAGATGTAAAGAAAATAAAACACTTGCACATTAATTAGGCCACACAAAAAACAGAGTGTGTAAGGAATCTTCGCCTAAAAGAAATACCAAAATGTTTGGGCTTGTTCCCTCTTCAGTGGTGAAAAAAAAATAGGAGTACTTGGAATCTTTGTGGTTATGTAAAAAATTTAGAAAGTGCTTTACATTATATGTTCTGTTTACGTTGTTATTAATTCAATAGATGATATCAGTATGTTTCAAATAAGTTCAAATCTTATAAATTTTGAATTATTTCTCATGTCTAAAAAATGATTCCAGAACTATACTGCACTTGATAGTTTCAAGATTTCTCTCTATTATGTTATGCTCTATCAACAAAGAATATTATGCCAAATGAGAACTTCATATTATGCTCATTTACATGTTTCAATGCTTTTAGAACATTAAAAAAAAACACATTGATACTGTCTTCTCTCTGTGTTAAAACAGCTAAGCTGAGAGAAGCCCATTCATATTTCCTCTGAGATAAGAATATGAGGAATGATGTCAAAGTGGCTAGGAGACATGCAGCGCTTTTTTATAACTAAAATCTATTACAAATATATTAAAATGAACTTTGATAGTAGGAGTAAAATGACAATAAACTAGTAAGCTTTCATCTTAATACTATCTTTGTGCATCAGATAGAATACATGTTTTATGAAAAGAATAAAAAAATAATAAGAATACCTCCAGCCCTAACTGGTTTGGCTCAGTGGATAGAGCGTCGTCGGCCTGCTGACTGAAGGGTCCCAGGTTTGATTCTGGTTAAGGGCATGTACCTTGGTTGTGGGCACATACCCAGTTGGGGGTGTACAGGAGGCAGCTGACTGATGTTTCTCTCTCATCAATTTTTCTAACTCTCTATCCCTTTCCCTTCCTCTCTGTAAAAAAATCAATAAAATATATTTTAAAAAAAGAATACCTCCATATCTAATGCTTTGTATAGCTAATGAAGTTATAAGCTAACAAAGACCTTGTGATGTGAATCCTGATAGGAAATGGCTACGTGAGCTAGCTACAGTAAATGTTATTGAATTATAAGTTTTTTAAGTAAAAGTAAATAAAATTAAACCTTGATGTGGACAAAAGAAAATAGGACTACCAAGGGATGCTGAGGAGAAGTAAAGGAACAGACTAATGGGTGCTCACTTATAGAAAGGACAGTTGCATATTTGGACAACATCCAAGATCAGCAAATACTTTAGATACTTTCTTGGGTAACATATGATTCCACACCTTACTTACAATATATGTACCAGAGAATGCCAAACTTCCTTGGGTTTCTTAAATCAGAGAAATTACTTTGAATATTAATATTCATGGATTTCTATTGGAGGTAAGGCATGAGAAAAGAAAAGTGGTACATTCTTAAATTCAATTCCCATTTACTCTAGAACAATTCATTAATTACCAAATACAATCAATGTTTTCTAATCACTTTGTAGCTGAGAGCAAAATTTACACTGAATGATTTAACAGACCATTTATGTAGGGCTTACAATCCAAATGCCCTTTTCCCCACTTGTGAGCTATATATCTAAAGAAATAAGGTCAAGGTAATAAAACTGTTTAAAAATAACACATTTTCATTATTGACCAGAGATCTATCTATAAAGAAGGTAATACTCAGCAGTTTACAAATATTTTTCCTTGGAATGTGGGTTAACAGGAGAATAAGATGTTTAGCATTACATACAATTAAGAGCTATGAAATATTGGATATCACATCTAGGCGTAACATTCAAGCATACTGAGCTAGGTTGTTCTATACAGAACTTTCCTCAGAAGATTACCCAAGAAGACAAGCATTAGAATCTCCCAGAACTATGCTCCAAATTGAGTGATTCCTGAATATATACATCTGAGGCAAGACAGAGAGTTGTGGGAGATGGGGAGGCATCTGGGAAAGGTGTGCAGGCCCTGGTTGGGTAGCTCGGTTGGTTGGAGCATGGATCCCATACGCCAAGGTTGCAGGTTTGATTCCGGGTCAGGGCACATACAAGAATCAAACAATGAATGCATAGGTGAGTGGAACAACTAGTCAATGTTTCTCTTTCTGTGTCTCTCTTTC
This sequence comes from Myotis yumanensis, assembly GCF_028538775.1. Lineage (NCBI taxonomy): Eukaryota > Metazoa > Chordata > Mammalia > Chiroptera > Vespertilionidae > Myotis > Myotis yumanensis. Next base: position 44,644,752 of record NW_027223760.1, on the reverse strand, counting down.
TCTCTCTAGTTCTCTCCCTTCCTCTCTCTGTATAAAAGATCAATTAAAAGAAAAAAAAAGTGTGCAAAGAAGTGGGTCAGATTTTCTGGCTGTACATTAAGTGGTAGGTGCTCTACTGTGCAGCGTGCCTAAAGAGTTAGGGGTTCCACTGCAATTTCCTTAGAAGCCCTAAGAAACTTATCTGTCATTCTTCATTCATCATTCCTGGGTGCAGAGATCATGCTTTGGTGAGGATGTCAATTTGTCATTGAGGAGGGTTGGCCTGAGATGAGTGGAGGCCATTTCCACTCATTCACACACTTTTCTAGAAGCCTCAGGTCCTGCATTTTCTCTTAAAAATGTAATATTTTTTTACCAATAACTTTCAATGAATTGTATGGTCAGTTACTCTAATGAAAAAAGTCTAGAGACTATATTTTGTTCCTAGCTGAGTTTATTAAGTTCAAGGAAATCTACAAAGTGCTGCCAAAATATGTTTTGAAATGAGCTAACAGGGTATTTTTGTTTGCTTGTTTGATTTTGTTGGAGATGTATTTTTCCTTAAATTGAGTAAGTAATTTCATTAGACAATCAGCTAATGAAACCATCTTTTCCATGAAAATGAGTAATATTCTCTGTGTACTGTCACATCACATAAATTTCCCGTCACTTAGGTCCTTTCAAAAAAATTTGAAGAAAATGATGCTTTTTGCATATTTCTCAGAGGTATTCAAGATGGGAATGAAACAGTGTCTTTAGAGCACTTGGAGTTCCCCAAGGAGAGGTACAATAGAAACTCAAATTACCACTTCATTGTGATTCATCTTTGCTGTAGATAAACTGTTTACTGTTAGCAGCATTTTCCTTGCAGAACCCTTGTTGCTAGTGCCAAAGTGCATTAGCCATGATATTTATTCCTACTACTTTCTTGTAAAGGCTCTCAGGCTACAACACAGAGAACTTTTAACTGTATTAGGAGCTTCTATTGTCTTCCAGATGACTTTGTCCTTCCTTAAGTGACTGCTGTACAGCAAGTACCTCAGGAAATGTAGGCAAGGGCTCCCAAAGGTAAGTAAAATACCATACAGGGTAACAGAAAAGCTGAATTTGAATTCCCTGAAGATGATAAAAGAGGAGCCCAGATAGCATTGTAAAAAACACAGAGGCAAAAGGCAAACTGCCCCAGGCCTGGCTTAAATGAAAAGAGCCAAGAATCTCTCTGTCGGCTCTTCCAGAAGCTACCATTCTCCTCCATAACCAAGAGTTATGCTTACCAGTCTCACTTTCAGGGCCCAGAATAAAGTCTTATCCGTTGTTTTTTTCTGCTCAACTATCCTAGGTTCTGCCTTAGCAGGTCTTAATGCTGCCATCCAGGTCATTCCCTCCCTTGACCCAATGGGCTCCTATTTCTCTTTCTTGAAATTTCCTTCCTTTCACTATATGGATTTTCATATCTTGTGCATTTTTTCAAGCCCCATGTCAAGTTACCCCTTTTCCAGAAAATCCTTCCAGTTCTCACTGCATTTTTTTTTGAACTTTTATAATCCTATGTTACATAATGTAGTACTTAATTATGCATTGCATCCTATTGTTTTTAAATTTGTTCATGCATGTTACTTCTTTCCTCTAGTAGTCTTCCAGTACCTTGAAAGCTAGAGCTTCTTTATTTTTGTCATGCAGAACATTCTATTGAGTGAGTTCATTTCAATATGTTCTCAATGAATTCATGGAAATTATTACACATAATGACCTTATGCATAAAATCATCTTGCCGGTATAGTGTTGCATTATGCGTTTGATATGCGCTATTTCATTTGAAATTGCATGTAATTTTTACACACAATATTACCCAATTATGTTTTGATGGGGGTCTTGGCTTAACCTTTGTGTTTTCAGGCTTGAACAGGAAGTAAGTCGAGTATCTCTCTGGTACCCCTTGATCAAACCAATCCTGAGTCCTTCTAAAAAAATTCTCTAAAGTTAGAGAACACTAAGCTTGATCTATAGAATACTTAGTTATCTCCATTTTTATTTAAGACACTTTGAGAACTTACGATTACCTCAGGAGACAATTTCCTAATGTCATCTGTAAGTAGAGCTCTTACCATTAAGCAATTTCTTGACATTTTCTTTAACATTTCCTACGTTTTCCCCTTCATCAGATAACTACTCCTTACAGTTTTTGGGGTTGTGCTGAGCACTTCCATCCCCACTCCTCTGTGATTACAGCCTTCTACCATGGCCAGGCACTTATGAAGTCTACGCTTTAATCAGTGCTTGTCAATTCGAGCCATAACTGAGTCTTTTCATCTTGTCTAGTTCTTAGTAGTGATGATGAGCTGCCTATGCAGGCTGGCAAGATTTTATTACTTCTCACTAGTGTCTATTGTCTAAAATTGAAATAATTTCATATTTGGATCATTTTGGCAGCCTTTCTGGTTTTCAAATAAATTGTTCTAAATATGAATCTATGTTTACTGAGAGGCTTCCTACGGTGGGTGTTGAAGATATTGTGATTATCTTTTAAATTAGAACAAAGCAGACTAGGATGTAGGCTTTTTTTTTTTCATCCAATTTCCTATAAAAAAATGTCACATAAAGTAAATTTCAGTTCTATGTTCCCTAAAATCAAAGATCTTCACAGATACATGAACTTGCCTTTATTCTTTCTAAGGAGGGCAGCCATGATTCCAAAACGACTTCTTACTTCTATACTGAGGTTATAATAGTCCAAAGAAGGAAAAACTTGTGAAATGTGCTCCTGTGTTTCTATATAGAAAATTGAAATTAGTCAGATCAAAAGCAGTTGATGTAACAGTTCTTTAAAACTATGGGCTAGATGCAAGTTTTATATTTGGGCTCATACAAGGATTTCATAAAACTTAGTTTCTCAGTTCCTAAAATATAGGAAACTTGACATAACAAAATTTCTTTCATTTTTGTTTCGTTAGTAATAAAACACTCTAAGAAAAAAATAAACATTTATGAACGCTACTCTGTGTCAAGTAGTGGTCTACGTATTCCTCACCATCATTATCTAATTTTATCTTAGATATTGTGGAGGAGTTTTAAGCCTGCTCCACCAATCAGTGAGACGGGTGACGATTTCTCCCAGTGACAGCATTAGAATCATAATTTTCAATATCATTCTTTTAATGGGCCTTCAAAATACATACATTTAAAAAAAACCACGACAACATTAGTAACATCAAGTTACTGTCATTGAACTCGGTCAGGGAAACACAGAAAGGGATCCGACTGCCTCCTCTCTGTAGATGAAGATGTTCTCCACCCTGAGATGAAAATCACGTTTCTTAGTGTGTGTTTTGTTCTCTTGTCACTCTGGGGGAAAAAAATAAATCATCCTCTTGTTTTTGAGGGTTTTTTTTGAAGACGTCCCGTTCTTTCCTATAAAAATGTTCAATGTAATCTTTAAAGATATTGTTTCTGTCTCTCCCCAGCTTGCATCAGTCCCAGTCTCATAAACATGTAGTTGGATGCTTCTTCTTTGTTATTCCTTTCACCTCCTTCCTTCCGTATGATGTTGTTTTGGACCGTCAATGACAGAAACAAGTGTAGACAGAAGATTCACGGAGACCAGCAAAGCCTTACATGGCCGGTACATTGTAAGCTGCATTAGAGCCTTCTCCATGGCAGGTCTAGTTTCTATGTTCTTCTTGGGTATGTTTCAGTTTTTCTCAAAGACACTTCCTCTAGGTCATCTCTGCATTGCAATTCCCTTGATGTGGTCAACACGTCCTCCGGCAAGCTGCTTTGTTCTGCCTGAGCTGCCTGAGTTGCTTCTGTTGAGCTCATCCTCCAGGTATGTGTCCCTTCAGGACGGCTACTGTAAGTTTCCTTTCATGAGTCCCTCATGTCCCCAGGATAAAGGCCTCTCAGCTACTTTTCAATTGGGTTCGACTCCTCTTTCTTTACTCTGTGGCCAGGCAAACCACTCTAGTTAGTCTCTTGCCTCAACTTCGCTTGATGAGAATCCAATACTAATACCTGCATGTCCCAAACTGTTTGGAATATATGTTAAGTTCTCCCAGAGGCTCTCTTGAAACCTCTTTCTTGTTTAAAGGGGTGTCACTATGCAAGATTTTTTTGGAGAAGAGCTAAAGAAAACAAATGTTTTCTCCAAATAAATCCTCACTGTATCTACCCACATACATATTTTATATCTGATTTCACAGTCTCTCGGGGTATTAGGTAGTTACATAGTTCAGTAGGTAAAAACACATACTGTGGAGCCAGATGACTGACCAGGGTTCAAACCCAGGCTCTGCCCCCAACCTAATATGTAACCATGAGAAAGTCAATTAAACTCTCCATGCAGTGTCTAAAATTCTGATCTGTCAATGGGGGGATAGGGGGGCATGGCTAACAAGTACTAGTCTTATCCTATCATATAAAAGGGAGTTTAATAATTGTAAAGCTCTCAGCACAGTTTCTGGCATATGATAAGCCTCAGAAAGTGTTAGCTATTACTTACATGAGAATCTGGCACCCGTTATTCTCAGCCTTGGAGGCCTCTGGTCCAACTAGAAAAAGACCTATTTCTGATCTGTTTCTGAGGAGATTGTGGATTGTGTTACATTAGGTTACCAGAGTAGGGCACATTTATTATCATTCCTTCCCTGCTACCCAGATGATTTGTGGTGGTTTTCACAGATCATAAATATACAGTAACAACATTAAAGATAAAGGCCAAAATATAACTGACCGAGGTAGATAATTATATCAGAAATGTAAATCAATGGAATTTCCTAAATTAAGCATTCATTTTAACTTTGGACATAATGGAAGCCACAGTGATCAAAGGAAATATGATGCTGTTTAATTCTCAACTAACAAAAAGATATCACTTTCCTGAGTTACTTGAACTTTGTAAAGACTATGTAAGAGGATCCTTTTCTATAATGCTTCCAGGATAGAGAAGGGGACATGAAAGGTCAAATTAAACAGTCTTTAAATAGTCTTTTTTGATACTTATGTTTTTAATATATGCAGAAATTAATATTCAAGTATTAATGAAATCTGAGATTCTCAAACTTTAGCATGTATAAGAGACACATAGGGATTAAATGCAAGTTCCCAGGCATGCCCTGGAAGTAATAAGACTGCAGAGGGACCAAGAATCATCTGTGGGGCAAGCGCTACAATGAATTCTGCTGCAAAGAGGGCTCAGGCCACACCTAGAAACCCTCGCAAAATGTGGGCACAGCTGCCCTCATCCGGGGACAGCCACTTAAGAGCCACAGAGAAGACACCCTAATGAAGATCTCATTTCAGGGGCTCATAATCTCTCCTTGGAGGGCCCAGATCCCACTCCCATGGGCTTTCCTGATATCCTATATAATAAAAACCTAATATGCTAAGTGTCCGGCCGACTGGTTGGCCATTCAACCAATCAAAGCATAATATGCTAATGATATGCTAAGGCTATTCAACTGCTCACTCTGATGTGCACTGACCACCAGAGGGCAGATGCTCCAACTGGTAATTTAGCTTACTCTTGGGGTCTGGCAGATTGGGACTGAGTAAAATGGGCCAGACATGCCCTGGAGCCCTCCAGCGGTCCCTCCCAGCTGGCCAACAGCCCGTGTCTCTCCCCGGCCCTAATCTTGCACCGGTGGGGTCCCTTGGCCTGGCCTGTGCCCTCTTGCAATCCAGGACACCTCGGGGGATGTCAGAGAGCTGGTTTTGGCCTGATCCCACAGGACAGGCCAAGGGACCCCACTGGTGCATGAATTCGTGCACTGGGCCTCTAGTTTTTAGAATAAACCAGGCATTTACTTTTTCATGATGCATCAAATGAAAATAGAATGGTTTAGTTATTTAGAGCAAGGGTCCTCAAACTATGGCCCGCGGGCCACATGCAAATACAAATATTGTATTTATTTCCGTTTTGTTTTTTTACTTCAAAATAAGATATGTGCAGTGTGCATAGGAATTTGTTCATAGTTTTTTTTTTTAAACTATAGTCCGGCCCTCCAACGGTCTGAGGGACAGTGAACTGGCCCCCTGTTTAAAAAGTTTGAGGACCCCTGATTTAGAGGAATAGGAAAATACAGATAAATGCAAAAGTATCTTGAATTGCAAAGTGTTAATGTCCATTAGAAACATTAAAAAGAGGAGAAGAGAGAAATAAACACATTACCATAGAAAAGGAATGGCTAATAAACATATGAAGAGATGTTGAAATTCATTATTATTAAAATAAATACAGACTGGAACAATATCAAATGTTATCCATCAGATTGAGAAAGGAAAAATACATGTTTGTTAATGCTTTCATAATGACAAGAGGATGGGCAAAAGGGCATTTTCATATACTTTTGTTGGAGAGAAAACTAATAAAAGAGATCTAGCAACATGGACACAATTTTATAAGGGCTAAATTCTGACTAAGCTTAACAATTACACACCCAAAGAAATAACTGTTGAATGTATAAAGATGTTCATCAGACTTTAACAATGTTCATCAAAGTAAATCTTATACTAGGAAAAACATTTAAAAACTTAAATGCCCAACAATTGGAATTGGTTAAAAATATAATACTATTTATTACAATGGAATATTATGAAATAGTAAACACTATTATGTGTATCTCATATCCACAAAAAAATACCCACAAATATATTTAAATGTGAAAAGTTATAAAAGCTTATTCGTAGCAAGATCCCATTTTTCTAAAGAAAAACTGATTACATGTGGTAGAAAAACATCCTGAAAGTTTTACATTAAAATGGTAATACAAATATTTCAGATAAAATTGATTTTAGATGTTTTTACCTTTACCTTTTTTTGTTGCCTGAATTTATCATGAGTACAATTATATCTTTATTTTTAAAAATAAAAATATATTACTTCTATTTAAAACAGGTTTATATGTGATTTGTGTGAACCTCAAAATATATTATGCAATAGCACAGCACAATGTTCTTCCTATGGGACCAAAAAACCCTAAAAGTTAGCTGGGGTTATGTTCCTTTCTCTTAAATACTTCCTTAGAGATTCAGCTGTTGTAGAAACATTTGGGAGTTATATAAAAGTCAAAATTGAGTGCAAAGATACCTTCTAACCTATACTTTTAAAGGTACCATATAAGTTTCCCAAGAAGAAGACATTCTTATTATCGAGGTACTTTCAATTTATTTTCTTCACTGCCTCAGAGCTTTTCACGTAAAATAACTCTACCTTGAACAACCCAATACTTGAGGATTTGTGTGTTCTTCAATGTGAGGGGAAAGACAGTAAAAAACAACAAGGAAATTAACCACTCTTCTTTTTACTTTCATAGTTTCCTGAAGAGCTGATTTCTGAATTTTCAGAAAACTCCTCAAAATCAATATCAATAATTATTTATTTTTTCTATTGTTTTCCCAAAATAAATTATGTTTTGAAGTAAATATTTGCCCTGCCACAATTTGTATCTGAGCTAGAGAATGTTTTGTTTTTGTTTAATTTATAAACTATTCTATTTCCCAGAAACCATCAAGCATAGTTGGGAATCATGATCATTATCATTATCAAAATCCTTTGTAGCTGCTTTGCAATTTACAATCACTTTCACACACAGTGCATTATTTTCTGACATCCCTGTGAGGTAGGTGGAGCAAGTATCATTTTTCTAGCAGAAATCTGAGTTACGAAAGGTAAAGCTATTTGTGTGAGATCTATTTACCATGTCACTATCTCAGTATAAGAATGGTGTCTTAATAGCCTATAGGTCTTCATGTGGGGGTTACATGGTGTTTAATTTACAGAAGAAACAGCATATTTTAATCTCAAAAAATCTTCATAAGTAAAGAATCCATGGATTCTGTACCTGCAGGAAAAGGTGAACCCTTGGGTCTTTGCAGGTTCCAAAACCCATAAGGTCATCAAAAGAAAACAAAAATTAATTTTAAAAAATTGCAGAAAGCAGAAGGAAGTAAAAAAACTTAAATTCTAGCAATGAGATATACAATTTTGATACTTCGTTTTTAATGAATAATGATGTTATCAGTGGAAGTGCGGTTCTTGGGGTACCATTGGAATAAGCACTTCTGGAGACCCCCACAGAAAGATGAGACATGGCAGAAAGCTTTGTTTCCACGGAATTATATCCCTGGGTTTCCAAAGTCTCATTCCCCTTAGCCCATTCATAGAAGAAGTATAGCTGGGGTTTCAGGAAAGCTAAAAGTGCAGCCAGTGTCCAAAGAGTTTCCTTTGCATGTGGGAGCAGGGCCCAGTACAGCATCAGGCTAGTTGCAGTCCATCAGTCGATTGTGTGCGGGGGTCCACATGGCTGTGGGCAATGTGGGCAAATGCAAATGAGCTGGAGCAAGAGAGCCCCACAAACTCAGAGGCACAAATTCCCAAGAGAGCCACAAAGACAAGAGAGCAAGCTTCTTTGTTCAGGGGATTAAATATCCCAAATTTCCACACTCTTGCAGTGGCCATGCCCATTCTGGCCAGTGATCTCTGTTCACAGGTGTGACTGACAGCAAGCACTTCCCCTATGTCACCCCAACTTTCCTGGGAAAGCATCTATCTTCCCTTTGTCCAGTCTCCTTCCCCCCAGTGTTTTTCAGGGAACATGCCTATAATGTCTGGCCTTCCCTTTGCTCCTTTCCTATTGTTAATAACTAGCTAAATACAACAGTATCAATTATATTCTCCTGACTAGTATTCTCGGTTTTTGACATAAATAAGTCCCAAAACTTATTATTGATAAAACAAGTGGAGATCATCATCCAAACAAAAACTCAGGAATCTGTGTGGAGATTACTTTGTACACTGACTACAGATTGGTGTTAATGCAAAATTTAGCTTTAGCTTCCCTTCCCAGAAGCCTCCAGACTATCTAATTGAGTGTTTCCCAAAGGATAGCTTATGACCCTGAAATCATTAAGAAGCTTCTCTTCAAAGAAATTTGGAGTTAAATATTTTTGGAAAACCCAGCAGAGAGCACTGCCTTTTTAGACATTCATTAGGAAAATCAGCATACTATAGACTAATATATAAAGAAATTTATGCAATATGGATTGCCCCAAAATTTTAAATTCCCTCGAATATATTTCTTAAGTAAAACCTATTAGCATATGGAACCAGAATACCAATGTTACTTGAGTCTCTTTTGCCAAGAAACTCAAACAACTTTTGAAATGATTAAAGAAAAATAGCTGCTATAAAATATTTTGATTTATCACAAATATTATGATACTAATTTTAAATTATCTTAGATTATTGGAGTTTCAACATAGTGCTCCAAAGTCAGTAGTTGCAGTCACTTGGGAGCAAAGAAGGCATACACAAACTACTGTTGTAATAAATTACTCGTTCTGTTCTACAACAAACATATCAAGACATAGAGGTATATGCTGAAAGAAAAAGAGGTGTCACCCATAAAAACTTAGCCTTTAAGCATTCCTAAAACTAGTTGCTCAATTTTTAATTTTTATTTTCTAAATTTAAAAAGGAAAACTAATCTAATACCCACACACACATTTATACCCTTCTTAACGAAATACTTATGAATGTCTGATAGTAACCAATATTGGTTAACTTACACTATCAGGATAATTCTTAGTGAAACAAAAGACGGAGATTTCTCTTGGCAGAAATTGATTTCTTTGAACTAAAGGATTAAGAAGAATGGCCGAAACCAGTTTGGCTCAGTGGATAGAGTGTCGGCCTGCGGACTGAAAGGTCCCAGGTTCGATTCCGGTCAAGGGCATGTACCTGGGTTGCGGGCACATCCCCAGTAGGAGGTGTGCAGGAGGCAGCTGATCGATGTTTCTCTCTCATCGATGTTTCTAACTCTCTATCTCTCTCCCTTCCTCTCTGTAAAAAAAAAAAGAAGAAGAAGAAGAATAACAAAAGCAAGAAGTTTAGAAGTAAATTCAAGCATAACATAGTTTGGTAATTTATACTTTTGACAAGCTGATTAAACATATTTTATACATACACACATGCACACACACACATACATAGTAGAATATGTTCTAAAAACCAGTTCAGGACTATCTCTGTTTTCCATAATTTTGCTAGTATACCATTAAGTTCTAAGCAGCTATTTAGCTCTTCTTGGTGTTACACATGTGACAAACAGCTCATCACGAATATCAGGCCTGCTATTAGACAACCCCTTAAGCTGCAGAGAGTAAGAATAAAACCAAGACATTTCCCTGACATCTGTCATATTGACAAGCCAAAATTAAGTACAGCTGGAAAGAACGAAGAAATATTGTTCCTAGAGTCATCCTCTTGAAAAGAGCAAAGATCAATCATGATGCCAGACATTGATCATGGGCTCAATAAAAAGTATTACACTACCCAGCCAACCCACCAAGGTAGACAATGAGAGGAAGGATACCTGGTTGGGAGTGAATCTTTTTGGGCTGACTGCTTCCAACATTTTCATCAATGACCTTGAAGTTATCAAGGACTGGAAAGAAATAGTCTATTAGAATCACAAACTAGATCTCTTTGTACATTTGGGCCTAAGTGAAACCACAAATCTCTGTTGATATTTACCTATGGGCCACATTGTAACATTAAAATCACCCACTTTTTGAGACAGGTTTATAGAGCTTTACTACTTTCTCCTCATTTTAACTTTGACAAATTGCTTATTCTCTCTAAGCCTCAGTCTTATCTGTAAGTGAGGGATTACTATCGTTTCACAGTTATGTTCTGTGGGGAAAGGTTATATATGTGAAGCTCTTCACACAATTATTGGCTTACCATCAGCACTTCATAGCTAATGTCATTCTATTATTGGCATTCAAGGCTATTTCTTGCTCAGTCAGAGCACTAGGAAAACATCCTTCTCTCCTGCTATTTTGCTATGTGTTGTCACCCGGGAATTATCAGTATGCTTCCCCTAAACATTTCCCCCTCATCACCAATGGCCAGCCCTTCTGAACAGGACAGAGTAAGTTCACAGCTAGACTGTGAAAGTGTATCCTTACTCCTGGGGCTGCCTGGCTACCTGGCTTCGGCTCTTTTTCAAGATAAAACATCGGGGTTTATGATGTGCGTTTAAAGTGCAAAACTCCCCAGCTACCCCCAGAGCCCATTTGTTTACTGATGGTTTTCACACCATCAGCAAACCTATTAGACAGCCTGGCTTGGCTAGTGACCAGCGGGGCATAACATACCTCACTGGTAACTTCTACCTTAACTTCTCCCAAAGCCAAGATTTACAGCACAGCTATTGGTCATTCACTCTGTAGGCAAAGCCCATCTGTATGTGAATAAGGACACGAGTGGAGTTTGTAGCTAGGTGTGGTTCAGACTCCCAATATTGCCTGTACTGTTATCACTTTACATCTTTTGTGTTGAAATGAAAGTCATATGTAATTATGCTCTGTGTAGTCTTCTGAATACTTAAAAATATCTAAAATTGTCAGACTATCTAGATACAATCCCAATTCCACAATTACTCTCTGTGTAACCTTAAACATATTACTCATTCCTTCTGTCAGTTTCCTCATTTGTAAAATGACAATAATGTTAATACATTCCTCATAGGGTGTGGTGGTAATGTAGAAAGGAAATATATAAGAAGCACTTATGGCTGGCAAGTAGTGAGTGCTAAATGAACATTAACTATCATTGTCTTCATAATTGTTTCTAATTTTTTGTTTCTTCTCCTAACAAATAAATTTAGCTTTTAAAGGCAGATAAAATGTCTTAGTCATCTTAGTATGCTTACGTTCCAGCACAATGCTTTATGCAAAGCAAGTCATGTATTATACTTTATACAATGAATTGAATAGAGCCATGGGGAGTTTCAGGATATTGATTTATAATGTATCACCAATACATCTTCTTAATCTAAGCATTAGGGAGGATCTTCACACAGGCAGAATAATTATTTTACTGTAATACATCATCTTAAATGCTTTGTAGCCTGGAGCATGTAGCTGACATACATATACTTCATTTTAATGGCTGGTCCTCTTGCCCCTATTCCTAAATCACAACTAAGTTATTCAAAATAATAGTAAAATTCCCTCCCTCCTTTTCATCTTTTCTTTCACAAATGTTTACTTAGTGACCACTACACACAAGTACTGGAAGCTGAGAACTGAATAAGAAATTTCTAATAACTTGAAGTTCATATTCTCTTGAGCAAAGAGATAAGCAAATCCACTTTTCAAGTACACTATGTAAAATTTCTGGAATAAGCATAAAATAATTAACATATTGTTAGTATACTTTGTGATTAAACCTAATTTCATAGTACTAAATGTATGAGAACCAGAAACACTCTATGTTATAGCTTTTTTCCTTTTGAAAAACTCATTATATTGCACTGTAAAACTCAGGAGGTAAAAATTTGACTTATGTAATCAATACTAAGCCCTATTTCATTTTTCCTGTAATTTTTGAAAGAATATGGATCTTTCAAATTGTACAAATATTCAAAACTTTATTTCCAAGCCTATATAATAAAAGGCTAACATGCAAATCAACTGAACGTCAGAACGACCAGTCGCTATGATGTGCACTGACCACCAGGGTACAGACACCCAACGCAGGAGCGCCACTCAGCCAGAAGTCGGGCTCATGGCTGGTGAGCACAGCAGGGTGGTGGTGGGAGCCTCTCCTACCTTTGCGGCAGTGCTAAGAGTGCCCAGGGCTCCCGGACTGCAAGAGGGCACAGGCTGGGCTGAGGGAGCCCCCTGAGTGCACAAATTTTGTACACCAGGCCTCTAATGTGCAAATAAAGTTAAATGGCTAAGAACTGCGGGGAGTATTGTAATAATTAATAAAATGATTGTATTATTAAGGTAATGCTGAATGAATATAGTAAACAGCTAGGGGACCTGGTCATAGTCCTGACTTAGTATTCCAAAAAGAAAATATTTGATTGCTCTTAGGCTTAGTTATTTTAGCTATAAAATGGAAATAAAGATACTTCATAAAATAATTATAAGTTTAAGAGTTTAGCCTGTGGTTTTATGCAAAAAAAGTTTGTCAATTTCAAAAAAAGTTTTAGTCCACATGTAAAAGAAAGTGCATTCAATTTCTCTCTGGTCTAGGTTAAGATTTGTTGAGCTTTGATTGCACTTGTCTGTTTTCAAATGCAGAAACCTTCTTCCAGGTACAATAGAATTTTGCCTATTGTACATCAAGCTTACAACAATCAAGTCTGCTGACAAATGGTACATATTTCCATCATTTCTAAAATGTAATTAAAAAGAAGAAAATTATTCATGATCAATCTTGAGAAAATGTCACAAAATTGAAACTCCAAAAAATTTTACTGGGATACTTACAAAATTTCAAAGTATAATGTTGCATTTATGTGCAAGCTATGAAAGAAAGCATCATGATTACAAGCTTTGATGCTTGTTTTTCAACAGTCACATGCTTCATGAATATGGGAACTTGAATAAGAAATTTTCTCACTGCCAAAAACACCATAAGTTTAGTATACATTCAGTCAATACGGCATCATCAGTCAATACATTCAGTCGATACAGCATCATCATTATGGCTGAAAAGCATCCTAATTTGAACCTTTTCAAACTTCACCCCACTGAGAAAATTACCTGAATTTACCCAACTGGATGTCATACTGGGTAATGGCTGTCTTTTGATTTGTGACTAGAGAAAGTTGTTCCAAAGTACAATATTAATTCTTTTAAAAGGTAACCCAGGAATTAATCAATTATAGTCAATAAGTCATAACAACACAGACTGTAGCTTTTAAAAAAGATAAACTTGGAAAATTCCCTTATCTTGGTAATATTCAATTTGAAAGAAACATAAGAGAATCATATTGGCTTAGCATAATCCAGTTGCTGTCATATTCTATTTTTCCCTATAGATGATGCATGGTGCCTGTATTAGAGTCTTATGACTGGTGTAACACAACTACAGACTTGGTGGCTTGAAACAACAGAAACTTATTCTGTCATACTTAAAGAGGCCAGAGACTGAAATCAGTATCAATGGGCCAAAAATAAGCTGTCAACTGAGACATACTCCCTCTGGAAGATCTAATAGAGCATCTACCCTTTGCTTTTTAGTTGCCAATGGCTGCCACAATTCCTTGGTTTATGCAGATTATTCCAATTAAAGCTTAAGGCCAACACCTTCAAATTTTTCTCAGCTCCATCTTCCCATCTTCTCCTGTCTGTGTAGTACAATCTTTCTCTGTCTTTCTCTTATAAAGGTACATATAATTGCATTTAGTGCTCACCATGATAATCCAGATACTTCCTCCTCAATATCCTCAACCAAATTTTCAAAGCCTTTGCCATATATTGTAACATATACAGGTCCCAAGCATTAAGGTCTGGTGTCTTTGGGGCCATTACTCAGCCTACACAGTGCTCCAGTGGAATCCAGTCCATTTAAGACTTATAATGCATGCATATACTTCCAGTAAGCATAACCAATGGACACAGACAGTAGGGGTTTGAGAGCATGTGCTGGGAGTTGGGGTTGCCAATGGGGAAAAAGGAGACATATGTAATACTATATGTAATACTTTAAACAATAGAGAATTTAAAATAAAGAAAGAAAACAGTAAAATTAAAAAAAAGTCTACTCTTGGGGGAAAAAAAACCTTCCAATTATTACCTCCAAATGTTATTATTAGAAGAAAGAGATATAAATAACTATACTGGTAAATAAATTAGGAATGAAGACTATGGGTATAAGTCACCAACTTTAATGAAAATGAAGTCTCTGCTCTATTAAGAGCGTCATTGGTGAGATTTTATATTTAGAACTAAAGCTTAATCTTTGAAACATAAAAATAATTCTTGGTACATTTTATTTTGTCTCTCTTCAAAGTTATATACAAAATAGTTGTAGTTCATTTTATTTTAATCACAGTGATTATGAAAACTCAAAACACCCTGTTTGGGGCTTTAAGGGGCACATTTAGAAATGGAGACTCACTCTTTTGAGGTATTTCCTTGTGGAACAGGAAACAGAATACTCAGTTATAATGAAAGTGTCTTATGTTTTCCTGATCTTTTAATTAACAATGACATAAGGTTTTTTAATAGCCATGCCTGTCATAAATCACAAGTACTTTATTTAGGAGTCATGATCTTTTCTTTTTGTCTTTAATTAAAAAATTCTTTCTACTGACCTTTTAATAATTGCTTCATTAGTATTCACTAATAATGATGACTGTTAAGTAATTAAGAGCTTGATCCTCCCTTAAGAAATGTAAAATTCTGCAAAGAACTATTATTTCTTACTTAAGGCCACTGTGTAATTTTTTAAAGCTCTATCATTATTTAAATATGCATAATTTTAATGTAATAAAATGCATCTTTAATCAAAAAACTATGAAAAAATGAAAGGAGATAAGACAAAAATATTCTAGTATCTGTTATACTGTCAGGTATACTAGAATTGAGATGATCAGAACACTAGAATCTTAGAAAAATAAAATAAAAAGTTTCAGAAATGTGTTACCTATTTTTCCTAAGATAAAGAGCATATTAAAATAGTTATAAAATTGTAAATAAGAGAAAATTTTGCCATAATGAGACCACATCACTGTTGGCAACTAGTAGAGCCTAAATAAAGGGGAAATTGGTAATATACTAAAAAATAGAGATTTATTAATTTAACCTACTTTAACCACACAGTTGTAGTCCTGCACAGCATGGGCAGAGGTCAAATAGGAATAGAGTAGTTCTTCAAAAGAAATACTTTACTATTTTTTCTCCTGAGAATTGGAACAATTAATCTGTATTGTAAGGATTTCTATAGACTTATGATTTGTGTGCATGTCTGTATGCATGTTACACTTCAATAAGTAAGCTTATTTTAAAAAGTGCAGCAAAACTTGTAAGGTTATAATGTAACTCTTTTTTGTCATTGTGTCCATTGAATACTTAACAAATTTGTAATAGTAGTTTAAAGCAATTTTATATCTGCAATATAATTTATTTTCAATGTAATATATTAAAATAACAATATATTTTATGGACATTTGACCTTCTTTAAGGCAGAATGATGCTATCTGAAAGCCAAATTAGGTGAAAAATAAATATTTATTTCCTTTTGATTACATTAAAGTAGATGAAAAGGCAGTGATGTTTTTGAGATAGTATATTCCAGTGATGGTGAACCTTCTGAGCTTGGCGTGTCAGCATTTTGAAAAACCCTAACTTAACTCTGGTGCCGTGTCACATATAGAAACTTTTTAATATTTGCAACCATAGTAAAACAAAGACTTATATTTTTGATATTTATTTTATATATTTAAATGCCATTTAAGAAAGAAAAATCAACCAAAAAAATGAGTTCGCGTGTCACCTTTGACACGCGTGTCATAGGTTCACCATCACTGTTATATTCACTCATTGATTGCATCTTTCATCCTTTCAAAGCATTGCATTAAAATTTCTGGAATAGAAGAGATAAGTTCCAATCACTAAAGGATTAATGCTTATCTTGAGTCTCAAATTCATTTTGTGTTGTTATTAATAAATTATTATTAAACTAGAGGACCAGTGCATGAAATTTGTGCACGGGTAGGGTCCCTAGGCCTGGCCGGCGATCAGGGCCTTCCTTCCAGATGCTGGCTGGGGCGTCCCTTTCCCAGTAGCCCTGGCTGCTGGCTGGGCCCTTCCTTCATTCCACGCCACCCCCTGGTGGTCAGCGGACGTCATAGCGAGCAACTGAACTTCTAGTCTCCCAGTCAAACTCCCAAGGGGACAATCTGCATATTAGGCTTTTATATATATATAGATGGATTATTAAGAATTAAGGTTAGAACTCAGACTAAACTACCTCTAATTTCTGAACCTAAGCCCAGGGTGGGTATATGTGATTTAAACAAAGGGGCATTATGCCCCTACTTCCCATTGGGATATTTAGCTGGAGAGTTCACCACACTCTTATAATTGAGCCAATAAAGTAAACAAGGCAGCATGGCAGGGTGAGGCAGAGAGAAGGCTTAAGATAGTACTAGCCAATCACACAATAACTTACTAGAAGCCTCTAGTTGGAGACACAGAAGAGTTGAGAGGACCTGACACTTGAAAAAGGCAAAGGTTGAAAGAGGAGGCCTCAGATACAGAACTGGCCAGAAAGAGACAACAATCCCAACTTCAGCAGCTCAAAACCTGCCTAAGAGATGAACTGCCACTGAACAACCTCCTGGACCCTCAAAGGGGAAGATGGACATTCTAAGGGAAGCTGGCCATGTGTCAGAAGACAGCCACTGAACACGTACCTACCTCAGCCTCCAAGCAGTACCCATGGAAGGAGGAGTGTGAAAGGAAATTCTCTGCAAGAGAAAAGTCATTCTTGATGGATAAATTAAATATTAATGTTGAATCAAAGTGAGCACTTCACATTTTAAACTAATGGCCTTTAAGTCAAGCATTTAAGCTCCATGTTAAACCCACTCACATTAATACAAATTAATAGAATTCAGAGAAAGGTGAAAACATTATAGAAAATAAGGTTGTGGTTTTTTCCTTTGGCATGCTTTATTTGAATGTGAATTTACATTCCCCTACACACATATTTTTAAAACTTATCCATAATAGCAGTCTTCAAAGTGCAGTACACATACTGGTAAAAGTTCATAAAGACTTACAGGGTTATGAAATTTTTACAGGAATCAGCTTTCAGATCCTCGATTTCCATATGTAATCAATATTTTTTAAAATGCATCTCCTGGAAAAATGCACCTGGGGTCGATATATTCTTGTGTCTTTCCTCTCTCACAATACCTCTCCTCCCACTGAACAGCTACAGGCATCATCTATACATGGTACACCTCTCTGCAGTGAGAAACCTGTTTTATTTTAACATGGTGCACCTCTCTGCAGTGAGAAAACCTCCAGGACACCAGCTCAAACATCTTCTTGTGTCTCCCCTCCTCACATCATATAGTCTCCCTAGGCTACATCATGTACCAGTAAACCCATGGATTCAATTACAGGCATGCTGAAGATTTCCAAATCTTTATAGCCTGCCAGTCAGTTTCTGTGAATCCTCCTGAGAGCATAAGCTTGTGGTAGATGTCTTCTTTATATGTCTGTGAAGAGTAAATTCTGACATTGGAAATTGGATCTTTTGGCCCATGCTTGGCATGGCCTGAATTCAGATCAACTGGATGCCTGGAGTGATGGCGATTTTTATTTCAAATACTCTTCCATCCTGGAATCCTGTTAAAGAATGCTCCTAGTGGAAAGTTCATTTTGCTATTAATAATTTTGTTTGCTCTCACTTCTTTTTTCTATCCTTTGTGTTCTGCTGTGTATTTTATGGGAGCTAGGAAGCTCATGTAAAGGACATTTTCCAAATAACTTAGCCAATTTATTTCCACCAGAGGGACTCACAGAAAAAAGGAATGTGGGAAGATAGGAGAAACACTCAATTACTGCCTGCCTCTGTAGACGTGGTAGAGCTAGATGTGCAATGCTTTTTACATTTCAGGTACTTACAGCCCAGAGCCCACCCTTAGCCCCAGCACAGTGATCAGAGACTCTCAGAGTTCCCAGCACCTTCATGGGTTTGCCTCTTTTCTGTGCACTGGCTCCATGAAACTCTCCCTAGTTCTGAGCACTGGGAACCTCATATCCTACTGCTCTTCCACCAGCTGTTAAAATCTAAGGTGTTTCTCTGTTCTGCTTTTCATATCTATATAATCAATTCTCTGCATGACATTCTTTATGACTGGATCCTGACTGACAGAGAGCAAAACAAAAAGAGCATCAAAAAGAAATGTGGAAACTATTAGCACCCATCTACAGGTCCAGACTCCATGCCTTATCCATCCATTGATCTGAAAACCGGACTGTGCAAGATTTGCAAAAAGTATGCTGAGAAATACAAATTTATGACACCTGACATTGCTGCCTTGTCATAGTCTCAGTAATGAGAAAGAGCCTGAAAAGTTGCCTAATTGAGCAACATCTTGATTTTAGCATGATTTCAGGGAGGAGTTGAAAATTTTCATGCTTTATCTCCAAGAAATCATGCTAAGTCTTAAAGCAAAACATTGAAGGTAACTTAATTTAAGATTTTCTTGAATATTTAGGAACTGAAGAGAAATATTTATAATAATTTTATCATGATTATTAGATCTTAAGAATTTATATTCCTTTTTTTTTTAACTAGGGCCCAAATTTCAAGCTTACTGTCATTCTTCAATCAATTCCCTATTGATTAACTGCTTGAGAAAAAAAGTGTCGCTTGTCTGGGTTATTTTCTGCATTTGTGCTAGGAATCACCGTCCTTCTCATTACTTTGGTAAAATGTCCTTGTATCTCCCCTTCTAAGTTTTTACTAGTTCTTTGCCCCAATATATAAACATACTCCAAGTTATACCAGCTAAAAATGAAAATGATGATAATGACAATAACATTAATAGTAACAACAGGAATGATGAGGATAAAACTCTCCCTAGCCCTTCCATCATTTACCTTTAATTATATTGCTCTCTCCCTCAAGGTAAGGATTTTTAATCGAGTTGTCTGCATTTGTGGCTCTATGCACTCATGTCTATGAAATGCGTTTTCCCCTTGCACTTTTACTCTTTATGCTATTTTATTCAGTTGGCACTACTGACAAGCTTTGCTTTTGAAATTTTTTTCTGTTGTGGATTCCAAAACAATCATTTCTGTTGTTTACTGTTTTATTTCATCTCACCTCTAGTATTTTCATTGCGATTCCTTCCTGAGCAACTTTCTCTATGTCCACCCTTAAATTTTTATGTTTCCCAACATCTTCTTACATCGCTTCTTCTCACATCATTTGCTCTCCCTAGGAAACCTGATGTATACACACAGATTCAATTACTATTATGCTGAAGATTTCCAAATCTCTATATCCTGGTACACTCACCTGTATTCCAGCGCCCTTTATTGAAGTGCATATTTCATTGTATCTATCTAGTTTCCTTGTGGAATTTTGAATTCTAAGTATTTAACATCTAATTATTATTATCACTTCAAAAGCTTATGTCCAATCAGTGATAAGACTCATCTACTTGCCCTAGTCAGAGAGCTAGTAGTAAGCCTAATTTCTGTATATTTACTCTCCACTTAAAATACACACTGAGTGTGCTTATAACTGTCATTTATAATTATACTAGAGGTCCGGTGCACGGATTCGTGCACCGGTGGGGTCCATTGGCTTGGCCGTTGCCCTCTCGCAATCTGGGACCCCTCAGGGGATGCCAGTTTCAGTCCAATTCCCATAGGCCAGCCCAAGGGACCCCACCTTTGTACAAATCTGTGCACCGGGCCACTAGTATGCATATAAGATCTTTGGTTAATCTCTTCCCGCCCTCCTCTCTCCCCATTTCCTCTGAGATTCATCAGTCTGTTCCATGTTTCCATGCTTGTGTGTTGAGTGTCTGCCCCCTGGTGGTCAGTGTACATCATAGCTACTGGTTGAACAGTCGAACGGTCGAACAGTCACATAGACTTTTATATATATAGATTGTTAAGGCAATTTAATGGAGAAAGACTAATATTTTTAACAAATGGTGCTGGAACAACAGTACATTCACATGGAAAAACAGAAAAGAATCTATACATTGATCTTACATCTTTCACAAACATTAATTCAAAATGAATCATAGATCTATATGTAAAGTGCAAAACTATAAACTTCTAGATTAGATAACATAGGAGAGAAAATCTTGGTCAATAATAATGCATCAATTCTGATTCATCAGTTTTAATACATGTACTACACTTGTAAGATGTTTATAAGAGGGAAAATTGGGGTGGCAGTTGAGACAGTATAAGGAACTCAAAACTTTCTGTTCAATGTTTCTGTAAACCCAAAAGTACTCTAAAAATCTAAAGTCTATTATTAGAAAAATACTTTACTATCAAAAATCTATTTCCTTAATTCCATCCATGCTGGCATTCCCTTTATTCAAACCCACATTAACGTTCACATATATTGCTACAATAGCCCTCTAACTAGTCATTGTGTCTTTAGTTCATTCAGTTTAAATGCATCCTCCACACTGCTTCCAAACTGTTTGCTTCCAAAGATACTTTTTCTATGGTACTTCCCAGTTTCAAATCTTTTAGGATCTCCCCATGGGCTTACTTTTTAACCCATGTGGTGCTCATCATCTGGCATCAGTGAACTAATTACAATTCTGTGGTGCTGTTTTATTTGTTTGTGACACCCCCTAATTAACTACCCTCCTGTGCTTAGCACCCCATCTTTCAGCTAAATTTTTCTGAACTGTTAACTTAACCTTTCATCCCTGTGTTCTTCTGAATTCTGTGTTGGAGTCTTTGGTTTTCTCATCTGCTTGCCACACCAGGCTGGAATACTCAAGGGCAAATGCCATGGGTTTCTGTCATTTTCCCAGTTGCATATCCATCTTTATTTTACATTACTAGGACCCAGAACAGAGTTTGGTCCAAATAATAATAATACATTTAATTTCAATGTATAAACAAATCAAACATATACTACATGAGACAAGTTATTTATGCTGGGGTAGGACATATAAATTCTCTTTAGGGGTAGAGTGGCTAAATATTACTTTTCATCTGCTAGAAGACAATAATTAATTAAAAGATAACAATGGGGAATCAAAGAGGTGCTAATGATTCTTGAAAAAGAGAAGTATAATGATTAAAAATATGCTTCAAGAAGACTAGGTATTGGAGTAAAAAAAGAGATTAAGAGAAAAACAAGTGAAAGGAGACTAAATATCTGGACTTCAGTAATCATGCAAAAATGTGATAATAAGAGTTTGTGGAAGGGAAATGACCATGGAAATAAAATCAGAAGGTAAAAGGTAACAAAACTCAATGGTTCTTGGTGACTGGGTCCAAGGGCCTGTGTAATTGCCCAGATTCTGCAGGGAGATCCTGGGCCAGTAATGGGACAGTCGACAGCTTGCAGAAGCTCTTGCAGAAAAGCTATTCCCTTCAGAAAGAGATTTATTTTAAAATAAGTTAACATCATGATAGAAAATTTAATGTAAAATTAGGGTGTTTGGCTATTCTTACAACTCTTTAAAAGAATAGGCAGTTCTTTACTATCTCATAGTGTTTTTATTTTTACATCAATGTGCGGTATAATAAACAGACAATAAAATACATCATGAGCATCATGTTTTCATTTAAAATAGGCTGGTAAATTAAATAGAATCATGTTGTCAAATTATATGCAATGATCCAAGTATTCTCCCAGTAATTACACCTAATGCATGATTTATTTTAGGTCTATTAGTAGAGTAAAAATATTTTTCTCCTTTATTAATGCTCTCCTAGTAATTATACCCAAACATGATTTCTTCATGCTTATGAATAGATTATAACAATTAGTTGGACATTTTTCTCTAATACTAATTACACATCCTACAGAAAAGCCTTTATTTATTAAATATATCTATGGTTTAAACTTAACAGCAATTCATAAATTATTTTTCTTTTCTTCCTCCAGTATTTTCAAGCAACATCTCTCTATTGGCTTATCTCTAGCCTAGATTTTACATAGGTTATTCTTTCCTCTTATTCTGTGGACACATTTCTTGGTCCGCAGCCATTTCTCCCCTTTCTCCCTCACTTATTTTTACTTAACCCTTTGCAATTTATCTTCTGCCAGCACTTCCACAGAAATGGTTCTCTAAAGAGTCTCCATAGATCTACATCTTGCCACATCCTATAGAACGTTAGACAGTCCATTCAAAGGGCTGCATTGTTACTGTATTTTCAAATAAGTATGATCATTTTTCCAAAGATGACCTGTGAGACTGCTTAGAATAATTCTAGAATAAGGAAAGGTTTGCAAAAGTGAGGCCCTTCGGAGCTCCAACCTGAAAACTGTTTTATAACAGTAGAAGTAGTAAAGGTAATTTCTTTTTAAAAATTGTTCTCCTTCCTATTTCTTTTCTCATGGTTCATCCTTCTTTAGAAGCCACAGACCCCATCACAGTTTTTATTACTGCTCTCGCTAATCCTCTGAAGGCCCAGCATAGCCTGTGCTCTTCTCTCTGTGTACTTTCTGAGAGATAAGCCATTCATCCTAGCTTTCCACAGGTAGAAAGAGATGAAAAAATAAAGCCACTAATTACTAGTAATTTCATGAAATCATAACTGATGTCCACAAATAGGTGAGAGAGAGAGGAAATAGTCAAGTTCCTTTAATCTCAAATAATTTATATATTCTGTTTCTCCTACAGCAAAATTTCATTCTATTACCATTTATAGAAGTTCACAGGTTTTATGATTGCCTTCTCTTCCTTCTGCTGACAGCCCCTTCATTGACCTCCTGCCATGACAGTCCTTGGAAATTGAGATGTTTCTTTCTCTAGCTTCAGACAAAATGACCCACACTACAACTTTGTGATGCTTAGCTCTTCACCCTAATCTGAGCACATGCTGTGAAGGGCCCATTTTTTCTCTCATCTCAACTCCCTACCCCCAAAACAGCCCCACAATAATTTTCAGATTACCTCCCATACCACTTAGCAATAATTGAAAGCTTTTGGAACTTGTCTCTGACCCTCTCCACCTGTCCCTTTTGTGTAGATCAAGTCTGAGACATAGGACATGACTGCCATTCTCTAACACTTCCCAATGGATTCAGACGTGTTCCAACAACACAGGTTCATGGGGTAAGGAACAAAGTTCAAGTGATCACACTTTATGTTTCTTCCTTCTTCCCCAAACTATCCACCCTAACCCAACTTCTCTCCAGCTCAGAGGGTCAAATACTTGTCTGACAGCAAGAAAAGTGATGGTTTTGTCTATTCAGATGTATCCTCCACCCAATGTAAAACTTGTGCCTTTTAACCTTAGGATCTTAAAACTAAAAAGTATTTGTTCTCAGCTGTGGATACTCTCTAAGGCATTAGGAGTCCTTTTTTTATGAATGTCATTTATCTTGTGTTAGTAACATCCTTCCATGGAGCTACTAATAAGGAACCATCAGGGGCTGAAACAAGCAGACTGGAGAAACCTCATCAACTTATATTTCACATATTACTTCATCACAGATACCTCTCACACATGCAAGATATTACAGATGTATTTAGTGGTAGTGATTAGTATAATATAAATACATTGGAAAGGATCACTGGATGTATACTTAATCAGTGTATTCTGAAACCGACACAAATTAAGAAAATAATCATCATTATGCATGATTTTAAAAAGTGATTCTCAATATCAAAAGGATTGGAAATCACCACACTAGTAAAATCCATAAACTTATGATGTGAATTACTACAAAAAGTGGTTTACTTATGAACTAATATTTAAAACTAGCAGGTTAATTTCCATTTGAACTGCATTTCTGAAAAATTAATTTTCTTTAAAAAAATACTTTTATTGACTTTTAGAGAGAGAAGAAGAAAGAGGGAGAGAGAGAGAGAAATATCTTTGTGAGAATAATACATCAATTGGCTGTTTCCTGCAGGCCCCTTACTGGAGATTGAGCTGCAACCCTGAATACTGACCAGGCATGGAACCAGCAACCTTCCAGTTGCACAGGATGAAGCCCAACCAACTGAGCCACACCAGTCTTTATTTTACTTTTCTTTTAATACCTATGCCTTTAACAACTATAGCCCCATCCCCACATAGGTTCTTTGTCTGAGTTCCAGGACTGTATTTACAATTCCTCTTGAAGATTTCTAGTAGGAGTAACACCATCATCAAACCCCTACAGCTCCCAAACAAAGTACTGTAATCATCTATGCCCTACAATACCCTGGCGTCTTCACTATGTTCAATGATATCACTTGCTTCCTGGAATGATATCACTTATCCCCTGCTTGGAAACCAGGTTTATCTTTTGTTCCCCTTTTCTAGCCTTCCCTCCATATTCAAGTGGTCATGTTTTCATCTTATAAAACATAGCACTGAAATATTTCTTCCCTCACAGAATTCTACCACCATCCCATCCAGCCTTTTTAAACCTCATACTTTCATTGCTACAGTTACCTTCTACCTTGTCTTTCTAACTTCCAGCTGCTCTTAAAAAAAAATGTTTTTGCCCTAGCTGGTTTGGCTCAGTGGATAGAGTGTTGGCCTAAAGACCAAAGGTCCCCAGCTTTTATCTTGGTCAAAAGCACATACCTTGGTTGTAGGCTTCTCCCTTGCTGTACACTGTTTGGGGCTCCTGTAGGAGACAACCAATAGATATGTTTCTCTCACATCAATGTTTCTCTGTTTTTCTCTCTCTCTTCCACTCTCTTTAAATATCAATGGAAAAATATCCTTGGATGAGGATTTTAAAAAAGTATAAAAATGTTTTTATTGACTTTTAGAGAGGGGGAGAGAGATCAAAACATCCATAATGAGAGAGAAGCACTGATCTGCTGCCTCCTGCATGCCCCACACTGGGGATGGAGCTGGGTTAACAACCCGGGCATGTGCCCTTACCCAGAATCCAACCATGACTTCCTGGTTCATAGGTCTATCCTCAACCTCTGAGCCATCTCAGCCAAGCTAGAATACCTTTTAACTGTATTACCAACTATTCCGTCCAAAGTCTGAGAGTCAAGTTTTTCAGTGAGGACCCACTTTTTTCACCTAATTCTCCAGTTTCTTTCTGTGTGAACCCTCTGCCTCAGGTTAGTCTCAAAAAGCATCATGATTATTTCCCCATCCTTCTGCTTATGTTATATAACTTGTCCTGAGAACATTTTCTTTGTTTTCCCTCATTCTATTTCTTTACATTTTCTTAAAAACTGAGTTTCACTTATCTGACATCTAAATACTAAATTGAGGATTATAAAGCCTATAGACTATGAGCGTCTTGCTTTATCATCTGATTTAAAACACTAACTATGTGGTACATAATACTAAAAAAACACTTGCAATGCTGTTAAACATTGCTTCCCAATACTTTGAATAATTATATGAAGTTACACATAATACCTCAGGATAAGTGATCATGCTTTTAATAACTGTTCACTGAAAAAACCCCATAAATAAACATTAAATTATATATCATAAATATATAAATTTTGTTTTGAATTCATGTATTCAGCAAGTTTTCCTTGAGTGCCTACATATACTAGTATATTCTGGGTTCCACACTAGGTGCTAGGTGTAAAAGAGGGAATAAGACCTATTCACTCTCTGCCCTCTTGGAACTTACATTTAATTTAAAAATTATTTTAAATAAATTTGTAACATTTTATTCAAATTAAATGTGAAAATAACACATTTCCAATATGTTTTTAATTGAATTTTGGAGAAGGAGAGAGAAATAGAAACATCCATGAGAGAGAAACATCCTTTGGTGCCTCCTGCATGCCTCCCATTAGGGAGTGAGCATGCAACTCCAGCATGTGCCCCGACTGGAAATCAATTGAACAGGTGACCTCTTGGTGCATGAAATGGCGCTCAACCAACTGAGCCACACCAACTGGGCAACAATATAATTTTGACACTGCATTTATACCAACTACTTAAAATTAATTACTTCTGATTTTACATACAAAATTAATAAAAATTAATAACACTTTTCTGTTGTGGGAAATTGAATGTTTTACTCCTTTTGTAAATGTACATGAAATTTCTATATATTTTTAAAAGTTAAAAGAGTAATTAAGATCTTTGATTACCGAAGGACTTATATGCATGCATATAAGCATAACTAATGGACATAAGACACTGGGGGGTAAGGGAGGGTAGGGGTTTGTCAAGGGCGGGGGGGAAAAAAGGACACTTATGTAATACCCTTTGTAATACTTTAAGCGAAAAATAAAAAAATAATAATAATAAAATAAAAAAAAAAAGATCTTTGATTATTGTAAATATATCTAGATTTTTATATTTAAGGGAAAGTGGCTACTATGGTCACGATTAACGCTAAGTTTATTAAATAGAGATTATCATGATGAGAGTTTTATAAGTACAGCAATATGGTCATACATGAAATACATCTGATAATAATTCAATACATTTACTTCTGCTATGTCTGTCTGAATGCCAACTTTGTCAAACTGGTGATATACACACCATCCAAATAGCTCAAAAGCTAAGCATGGCTGCTAGAGGAGCTGGTGTATAAAATGAATACAGATTAGTGAGTTTTGCTGTAGTGACTGTAGGGAAATGAAATACTTTTGAATCAGTGTGTGTGCACCAAAACTGCTACATTAGAGAATTTTATTCTGAAATTGCATTGCTTTCTATTCCATTAATGAATTCTGGTTTGAAGAAAAATGATTAAAATAGGAAGAACATATTCATTTATTTCTGAGGGTGGCTTGATATGAATCATATTTCAAGTTTTATGATGAAGCAAAGGTAAAATATGTATTAATACCAATACAAACCTGATTTATATACCATATATGTGGTATATAACCTTGAAACTACCTTGATAACTTGGTTTATTATTGTCATTTACATAAGAGAAAGTCTGTTAATAAAATATAAATGTTCAAACATATTGGTTTAATTACCCTGAAATTATTTCAACATACATTGTTAGATTCTACCTAAATTCCAGGCTTCAGAATTTACTTCTTTCACATGAAGCTATATGAACCAACATCTAAAGACCGAGGTCTCTTCTGGATGCAAGAGTAAAGATCATTGTGTGTAACCACCTGAGGATCTTCATGGGGTCATCCTTGCAGACAGTCAGTCTGGACTTCACTGTCACCCAGTTACTGCACCAAGCTGCTTCTGCTTTGCATCTCTGTGTCTTACCCTTGACTTTACAAATTGCCTAACAAATTATATGACTTACCTCAAAATCCCAGCCCAAACCCTACTGAGCCTTTCGCCCCCTACAAGATTCTTTCACCCAGAAAATCACTGACATGACTTAGTCCTAAACATCTGGTCACCACACCCACTATCAACTGCCACACTTCCATGGTAATGGTTGCTACCTGTTTTGCCCATGATCTGCCTAAATTGCCAACTCCTTTTAATTACCACATCTGAATAGCATTTCCTGTTCACTGAACTGTATCTTTTCCCAGCCTCTAGAACTGGATCTATTCCCTGGTGGCTATTGATTCCAGTGAGCAGGTGGGTTTCAACATGTCTTCACATATGCAAGACATGTTTGGCATGCAATTTAATATTTGAGGGAAAATGTTTTACATATCTCCCTTCTTTTTACCATTTCTTACATAGCAATCTTTAGATCATCATTTCAAAGAAAGAATTCTAGGTTTAATTTATGATATAGCAATAGAGCAGGTGCTCTTTAAGTCATAGCTCTATGATCTTATCTTCTAAGGATGTTCTCAAGAATGAATTGTAACAGCCAAAAAAGGCTTTTCATGAGCCTCTTGATTTTTCTTAAATGTTGCATCCCCCCTGCTACTGTTACAAGGTACACATGTGATATTAATATTAAAAAATATATAATTTTACCGAACTCTAAAGCTATATTTTTCAGTCAAGACGTCTGTTCAGTTTGCTTATTAAAACATCACAAGTTAATTTTGAACATGGAGTTATAGCCACAGTCTAATTCTTTCTTCTTAATACATCTCTGAACAAAGTGCTCAGTTTAGAAAACAGACAGCACAGAAAGTTCATTAATAAATATCTCAGCACTATATTCCCTCACCTATTTCTGAATGTGTTGAGGGAATTACGGCATCTCACTTGACAGAGTGTGTCAGCCACATTTGTTTTACTAGGAGGACAAGTTGATCAATCTATCTATGATAAAAGCTTTTGGAGGAGTTGGTTTATCAATGTTCATTATGATGAGGTATCTATAATAATAAAAGCATAATATCCTAATTAGACTGAACGTCCTTCCAGACAGCCTTCCGGACGAAGCCACGGTAGCGGGGGCCAAGACAGAGGCAGCCGCAGCAGCAGCGGGGGGCCAAGCCCCTTGCAAGAATTCGGTGCATTGGGCCTCTAGAAAAATGTAAAGTTTAGTGGAGTTTAGGCAGGTATTGGAGCTAGTGAACAAATAAGTTCATACAGTTTACAATCCAGATGCAGGCATCCTCAAACGATGGCCCGCGGGCCAAATGCAGCCCACCGAAACATTTATCCGGCCCACCGGGTGTTTTCGCCACCGCTGCCTGTCCTGCTTAGCAGCCGACTCGTCCCGGGCCCGCAGTGCACATGTGTGGAATATCTGAGGGACAGTGAACTGGCCCCGTGTTTAAAAAGTTTGAGGACCTCTGGTCCAGAGTCATTGGTTTGTCTCCTTTATCCCATTTGGTCCACAAAGGTGGAAAGGTCAAACTCTGAATAGTATGAGGCAAGTGTTGTATGGAAAGAACATGGTGTTTAAAGTCAGATAACTGGAATCTGAATCTGAAGCCACTTAACAGCTATGTAACTTCAGCAATGCCATTTAGCTACTCTGTACCTCAGTTTCTTTATTAGTAAAAGTTACTATAAAGCTTTATGCTTGGCACAGGATTAGTAAGGATAGCACAGTGAGAAAGAACATGGTTTCTGAAGCCAATCCATGGCTTAAATTTAGGCTTAATTTCTTACTGTGCATAACCTCAGTCAAGTTACTTAACTTCTAAGTCCCTCTCTCGCACACACACACGTTTAAAACTAAAATCTAAATTGTTCCTTGTTCCTACCTCAAAGGATTTTTGTAAAGGATTGAACCAGATAGTATATATAAAGTGCTCGGATCAGTGTCAAGCTGGTTTTCAAAAGCATTAGCTACAATCACTACATTATTATATAACTTTTGAATGTATCTTTTAAATGCTAAATATGTAACAGCTTAATATAATAAATTAAGCACAACCTTATCAAAGTACATATTTTTACTACAATGTTTTATAAGCAGTTTACACAAATAAGCGTGGTGAATTTGTAGTAAAACAAAATTAATTTCCTGCAGAAAGACTCATCTAAAATAATTAAAGCATAATATGCTAATTAGACCAGACAGCCGAACAACCTTCTACCAGGGGTGGGCAAACTTTTTGACTCAAGGGCCACAGTGGGTTCTTAAACTGGACCGGAGGGCCGGAACAAAAGCATAGATGGAGTGTTTTGTGAACTAATATAAATTCAAAGTAAACATCATTACATAAAAGGGTACGGTCTTTTTTTTTTTTAGTTTTATTCATTTCAAATGAGCCGGATCCGGCCCGCGGGCCGTAGTTTGCCCACGGCTGTAATCTAGACTAAGCCAAGGGCTGTGAGGGCGGAGGGGGCTGTGAGGGCTGAGGCAAGCCACCACAGCTGCAAGGGCCGAGGCAAGCCGCTGCGCCTGCGAGGCCTGAGCCCCCTGCACGAATTTTGTGCATCGGGACTCTAGTCATAAAATAATCCAGAGTTTGCATACTTTGGGGATTTCCAACTCAATAAAACCTTTTACAAATTTGAGTAAATGAGAATATTTCTACAGTGATTTAATGAGGGTTCTGGGCTATAATTTTCTTCACTGTCCCCCCACCCACTGTTTTGATAGGCATTCTATTTCCTTCAATATATAAACCATTATTGTGTTTCTATTAATTTCTCATTAGGTTTTATTTGAATTGATAGCTTTTGTGATTTTTTCTATAATAACTTTCAAACCATATACTGATTGAACTGCTGATTCATTATCCTATTTAACAGATAGTGTGGTTATTTGCTCCTAAATTATTTAATATTTGTCTTCATTTCTGGTGCCTGTTGGCACTATAACTCAAACCCTCTTTTGAATCAGGTGCCATTGCCCTCCATTATTTGCTTTACTTTCAATTCCAGCTTCGTTTGCAGAAACACAAATTTTGTTTCAATGCTTTCATTCAACTCATTTATGTATAATATAAACATCCATGCTGCTGAAATGGATCTGTGGCTGAAGTACAAGAACATTCAGCTTCAAGTGAAATGAGCCAGTTAGAAAGATTCACCAAAACGGTGCTGTGAAGAGTGTGCTTTGCTGTGAAGCAGTCACTGTTGTGCTTAAAAGGCAAGCAGGGAGGATGGAAGGGACTGAGGGAAGGTGAGGACGACACAGAAATGCACCTGCATGTTGCCCATTAATTTCAGTTGGGGACTCAGCAGGAGCCTGAATATAGGCCTTAGCCTGCAGCAATCTATGAGGCTTTCAGAAAGTCAGTCATGGCAACTGAAATTACTTTCATAATAAACAAAGACTAAGCATCAAAAGTGCTACAGATAAAATCTAAGGAGGAAATAATTCAACATTGCAGGTATGAGCAGGATCTGAGCACAGTGTCTCCTGGGAATGTCTATTATTGACCAAAGTACCATTTGCCCACAATTTCAATTGGATTTCATTTTCTATAGACATAGTTAATTAAAAATAGCCTGTCTGCCAGCCATTTAGGTTAAAATAAACAAATTAATTAATCAACTTAGAAAAAGTACATTATAATAAAAATTAATTTGAAGAGGAGTACAAGAGGGAGCCTACATTCTAAAAAAAGGATACAGAAAAGAATAAGACATCTTTCTAAAATTCCATACTTTTCTTTTGAACTGGATTACCTTAAAATCAGGAATTGTAAAACAAAACAAAACAAAAAACACCCATCCAAAAACACTTTGGATAGTAATGATGGCAAGTATATGACTTCTCAAGCCACAATGCACAGGATCATTTTGAGGTTTTAAGGGATCACAAAAGACACCCAAAAAAGGCTCTAAGAGAAGCCAACACAAAGGAGCATTTGATAAGAACCACTGGCAACCAACTGCTTCAAGATCAATTCTCCCACAAGCAGCCCTCCAATCCTTACACAACTGTTACTTTCCTGGTTCCTTTCTGCTTTTCAAACTTTCTCTCAACCTTTATGGGCCTTGCTTAGTGACACTGAATTTCCCAACCCACATTCTGTTCTCGCCTGCATCACCAGACCTGCCATACTTCTTCCCAGGGTTCAGTTTGACACTCATTGTCTGCTCAAGCCTTAGATTAGTCCATTTCTCATTTACAGGGGTATTGATTTTCAACCCGAGTGCTGCAGAGATGAATTCTTGATGAGCCCTACAGACAAGCTGGAGGGGAGTTGCAAAGCTTTCACCAAATATTGTTGGATATAGTTTTAAAGAGTTTAATAACATGAAAGCCAAAAAAATGTAAATGTTTTGTACTTCAAATTTTAACATGTTGGAATTCTCATTTGTTAACTTTTGCAGTTACCTGATAATTAAGTTTTATGCAAAATTTGTAAGAGTTGCCTTCTCATAGACTACATTGAATCTTTTGTAAATTTATCACTGATTAGAAGACATAATTTACACTGATATTTTTCTTATTCTGTATTTGTGCATGTCTGTACAATTATTGGTTTAATACCAGGCAAGGCTCATATATATCTTTTATTATATGCTCTCATTTTGGCATAACTACATCTTTAACAATTATGTACAATAGAATACATTGTATAGCACATTATAAAATGTTCATGTTCTTTGGGTTACTTAATTTCTAACATTTATATCTATGAAGAAAACCAGTCCATGACAGATATTGCTAGAGACTTAACTTTGAAACAAATATTGTTTACTGCTGCTCCCCTTTAAAGCTTTTCAATCAATATAAACAGAATCATATCTGGAGAGTACAAAGCAAACTATCATCTTAGGACTATTATCATATGCAATATCTTTTTAATGTGGATGTTAATATTATCAATATTTGTGTAAGCAAATACAGAATTAAACTGATACTGAAATTGATATAAAATCCAATCATCATTTATGTTTTTGGAAAAGAACACAGACTCAAACTATATACATATGGCTTGGCTATTAGTAAGAATTATATTGTAGGAAAGGAGGAGAGTGCCTGCCACTCAAAGTCTGAAAACTACTGCTCCTAAGTTAAATATAAATCAAAATTCTAGGCTTTAAAAAATACCTGACTATATACAAGATATCCTCCGGGCTTTGTTTTATAGACAGGGCAGCATTGGAGGAGGCCTCTTGGGACACTAACATAGGAGATAGAAGACCTTTCAATGCTTAGAAAGTATCAGAAATGTGGACCTTATTATTTAGAAAAGTTGAAAGAGGTCAATGGAAAGAGGTACTGAATATATATATATATATATATATATATATATATAATTTTATTGATTTCATAGAGGAAGGGAGAGGGAAAGAGAGAGAATCATTGATTGGCTGCCTTCTGCATGCAGCCTACTGAGGATCCAGTCCACAACCCAGGCATGTGCCCTTGACCAGAATCAAACCTGGGACCCTTCAGTCGGTAAGCCGACACTCTATCCACTGAGCCAAACCAGCTAGGGCTGATATATTTTAAATAAGGTCAGACATCTCTTTACCCCAGCTTTATTTCAATATAATTGATGCATAATATTATATATAATTTTATAATATTAAATAAGTTTAATATGTACAACATGATGATTTGATACACATATATATTGTGAAATAATTACCACATAAGGCTAGTTAACACATCCATCACTTCACATGATTATAATTTTTTCTGTGTATGGTAAGAACATTAAAGATCTACTTTCTTAGAAACTTAAAGTATAAAATAGAGTTTCATTAATTATAGTCACCATGCTGAATATTATAAGACCAGAATTTATTTATCTTATTCATCCAGTAGATTGTACACTTTGACCAATATTTCCCCATTTCCTGGACCTCTAGCCCCTGGGAGCCACCATTCTGCTCTCAGTTTCTGTGATATATATATATATATATATATATATATATATATATATATATCCCTTCCATTTGCAACAGCATGATGGATGTTGGGGGTGTTGAGGGTATTATGCTAAATGAAATATGTGAGGCAGAGAAAGAGAAATACTGTATGATCTAACTTATATATGGAATCTATCATATATATATATATATATATATATATATATATATATATATAGTGTGTGTGTGTGTGTGTGTGTGTGTATATATATATATATATATATATATATATATATATGTTATGTATATATACACTAGAGGCCCAGTGCACGAAAATTCATGCACCCTGGGGGGTTCCCAAAGCCCTGCCTGTGCCCTCTCACAATCCGGGAACCTCCAGGGGATGTCCACCTGCTGGCTTAGGCCCACTCCCCGGGGGATCAGGTCTAAGCTGGCAGTTAGACATCCCTCTAGCAGCCTGGGATCCCTTGGAGGATGTCCTACTGCGGCTTAGGCCCGCTCCCAGTTGGACATCATTAGTGCTGCTGAGGAGGTGGAGAGGCTCCCACAACCACTGCTGCACTCACAGCTGTCAGCCTGGCTTCTGGCTCAGCAGAACTCACCCTGTGGGAGCACACTGACCACTACGGAGCAGCTCCTGCGTTGAGCGTCTGCCCCCTGTTTGTCAGTGTGCATCATAGCGACCAGTCATTCCAGGTTGTTAGCTGGTAATTTGCATATTACCCTTTTATTATATAGGATATCACATTTTCTTTATTTACTCATCTGTCCATGAAAACTTTGTGTCTTGGCTATTGTAAATAATGAACACGGAGATACAGATATCTCTTCAAGATACTGATTTCATTTCTTTTAAATATATACCCAGAGTGGAATTGCTGGACATGTGGCAGTTTTAATTTTTTAGTTTGACTGAGCTTAGTTATCTATACTCTATTTCTACTGATAAATCTTGTTTAAACTCGAATAGTCACTCAAAGGTTTGAACATACTTAACCCAAGAAATATAGGCAGATCCACAAAAGAGTGCTGGTAAAATAATAAACCAATTGTTGGTATGGTAAAGATGACATTCGTTACTGCACAATTGTTTCTGTTGCCGATTTAGCTCCATCTTACCATGGTTGAAAGGAAATTGTTTGTCTTTCTTTAAAATGATAAAAGGTTTACACCTAATTTATGTCTAACTTAGCTCATTTGAAAGACTTTAGTTCCTTTTCTTCCCTAACTGGCATTATCCCAAGGTGATTGATATCCATAAACCCATGAATATTTAGACATGCTACAAATTGCTAAAGCCAATCTTTTATATTTCCTAATGACAAAGCTATCATCAAATTGTTCTGCTGAAATGATGTAGAATGCAAAAGAAGAGGAAAATGAGAGAGAGTGAAAATCAGACAAAGTAATATGTAAGATCTGCTATGCTCAATGCATGTCCAAATTTCCCTCAAAATGTGTGTTACCTGATGCCTAATTCTGGCCACCCCTTTATTTTGAATTACATGTGATCTCTCAGTCTTTTGCACTTGACTTAGCCTGTATCACTCTGTTATTACTTGATTTTAAAATGTTTTCAGTCCCTTTATACTCTGTGTATATGTGTGCACGTGTGTGCATGTGTGTGTGTGCACATGCACATGCATGTGTTTGTATTATTCTACCAAAACCAATTACAGATTTCTTAAAGACAAGAACAGTATCTCTGAATTTTTAAGGGGGAAACAGGGTATGAAAAAGCCTTTCAAAAGTTGTATGCTTGTATTTTGGGGGGCTGTGCAGCCCAAAGTATTTAAATTACCAGCCAGGTAATACTGCTCTTGATCGAGTTAGGCTGAATATTCTATTTTTCCCACCTTTATAATCTCATAAGCATCATCAGGCAACTAAATATCCAAAAGTCATCAAGAAACTAAAATCATACTTATCTACAATGTTTTGGCTTAAATTTATTTTGATAAATTTATGTAGATAACATTGTACTGCTTATTCATTAGGAGCTAAAGAAAAACTAAGTAATCATATCTTGAAAACATATCCTGAGTACCTCTTATTCTCCCCATTCTCTTACATTTTTCCAACACTTTCCTATTTTCATATTTATTCATGACACAAATATGTATTTAATGAACATCTACTATATGCCAGGCACTCTCGTATTAGCCAAAGATGTAGCAATGAACAATACAGACAAAAATTTTGTTCACGTGGAGCTCTTATAATCTTCCTATTTAAATATTGAAACTTTGATGAGAAATATTACATAAGGCATAGATATAAACACTCACTCATGGCTAATTAATACTAATAAGAGAAACCCCAATTGCCCACTAGATGTTGACAACTCAGAATATCATTTGTGTTTAATTTATTTTTGTGTTTCACAGTTGTAATGACCAGATATATTTGTTTTACTTTTTCTCAATTTAACAACTACTTTTAAAATCTGAGAGAGAATTCAGTCTTTGAATATGTTTTCTAAAAAGTCCAAATACAGAGATTTCTGAAAGGTTCTCCCCCTCATATTTCAGATAGCACAGAATCCATTATGAGTAAATTCTGCCTAGCTGAAGATTATTCAGGATCATTTTCCATAAGAATCAGTACATGAACTGTCTTTAGAAAATAAGCAGAAAACACAGCATCTACACTTTGAATATGCACTTGCCACCTGCACATTTGCAAGTAATATCAAATAACAATGACCTGAGAATGAACTGGATTCCATTTTAATTATATTTGAATATAATATTCCAACATATTTAGATGTTTTGTTTGAAGCTGTTTCTGCCCTTGTGGTAAGTCAATGTGCTAGGGTGCGTGTGTGCGCCTGTGTTTGTGTGTGTGTTACATGTGTGTTTTGTATGTTACTTGTGTGTTTTATGTATCCAAAAGTAGTTATTTTGTTATCTCTTATGAAGTATTTTAAAATAAAAATATTTAATTTCGAGTACCATCTTTTACTTTACAAAGGGACGTATAAGGAAATTTTTCAGATATTATTGCTATCATAGCAAATAATACAAATAAATGTCAAAATCAGATTAAAAAAACTATATACTTTAGAGTGAGAGTCTATATATATATCCATTCAGACAAATGAGAAAATGGTTCCCAAAACACAGTAATCTATATCTAAGCACAGCACATTTTTAGGAAACAAATAACAACACAAGGAAACATATATCTTGTTACATCAAGAGGATAGTGATTTTAATATTGTAGAATTCCTTGTTCAAGAATCAGCACAGAGCTGTGAAATATAGTTTACTATATAAAATATCAATAAAAATAATTAGAAGGAAAATACTTGAAGACCATTGTATGTAATCTTCATAGGTATCAACCTGCTTTTAGGCTATTAGGCTATGCCTTAGCTTTCTTCAGATTCCCTAGAAAAGACAATAGAAGGCAAAGGCTCATGTGCTAATACTTTGTCCAGGAATACAGGAAGGAGTGAGGAGAAAGGCAATGAGGCTGGGGAGGGGGGCTGTGAGGATAAAGAGGAGATCATCACTGAGCTGACCACAGCTCTGTAACTGGCTAACTGTTCAGTCTCGCTGGACGTCTCCAGAGAGACATTATGTAGCTGCTGCATCTTTGAAAAACCTAGCTAGAGGAAGAAGAAGGAAGATAGCTGATACTTCGCATCTCCCATTGTTCCAAATTTGCCTCCACAAATTTGCTAACTTCTAATATGTTCAGGTTTTGGAGAGCTGACCCACGGCAACAAGCAGGCCCAGAGGTAAGGGGCATGGGCCACTCCATGGTTTTGCTCCCAAACAACAAAAACAACATTAGAGGCAGCAGCTGCGACCTGTCTCCAGAATGTAGGATGGTGCAAGTCATTACCACAGCCATTCTAGCCAGAGAGCAAAGCAAGTGCAAGGAGCTAGGTGAAATATAATCGGAATCCAATCCACATCACATGAGGCCTGTGGGTCTGACTTACAATAATACATATTTTTGCTGTTTTTGAGAATTAACTTCAAATTATTCTTAAAAGTAAGCAAAAACACGTCAGTAAATAAGCAATAGCTTATAAGAAATTTTAAGGGACTACTACTATATATTCTGTATTTTTTAATGATTTGAGATCCATTACTGCTATCTCCTATTTCCACTTTGTCTTTATATTCCAGATTTTCAGGGATGGGGATATTTGCAATTTCCCTTTTAGCATTTATCTAATTGTCTCCTCATAGTTCCAGTTTCTCCCCTGCCTGCTTGACCTTATTTCTGGGGCTTTAACATTAATAATCGCCAAATCATAAAACTTACAGTAGAGAACCAGCACAGAACACTGGCAGGAATGCAGATTCTCAAGACGCCCTGACTGAGTTGGAAGGCTGACTCTACTTCTTAAAAAACGTGAGATCCCAGGGAATACTAATTTTCCTCATCTGTACTATCCAACATGCCTAGATTAAAGATTTGTGGCAGGAATTAAGTAATTTTATAACAAGCACTTAGAAAAAAGGCTCAGACACACTGTATGTGCTACATAAACTACTGCCATACATTTATTGAAAGATCTTTACTGCCAAAGATTTTCTAATTGAACATATCCATCTCCTCTACAATTTATTTTAATTTGGGATTGGTCAAGAAGAGAGGAATCTGCCTAGCATACAATGTATATTTCTTTTAGTAGGTGAGAAGAAGAAAGCAGTGAAAGATTTGGGAAAAGAAAAACAATAGAAAGTGGAACTAACCACACAGTTTTGTTTGTTACATAGAAGACAAACATAAAAGAAAACTTGAGAGTAAATGCCTACTGCCACTAGGTTCCACATTTTAACAAAATGTAATTAAGTTTACTTTAACATTTAAATATTAGCAGATACTAAATACAGTTGAATAGAAGGTAGATTTTGTGATGAAATATATGAATAAAAATGTTTAAATATATATCAGAACTATTTAAGTAACTACATTGTATATTCAAAAAATTTAATAATCATTTTATATTGATGTAAGGGTTTTTAAATTAATGCTCATATTTATTTGTTTCTTCTCTACCTAATTACTCAAAGGATTTGAGGATACTTTGAGATTTTAAAGCGTTGCAGTCTCATTTACTACTTAAAATTTGGACCATTTTCATAATCAGAAAATATACAATAATTGAATTTAGTATCATAATACCATTTTAGCACAGCTGCAATTTAAATAAGGACCAATCAAGAATTGTAAATGACTACCGTTTTTGTCTTATCTATTTTCATACTCATGCTTTAAACCTCTTAGTTACATTACCAAAAATGAAATCCATTTAAACCGCTGAGCATGCATCAATTTCATCTTGCCACTTCATTGGTGCACTTTAAAACTCAATAAATACATTGAGTTCTTTGAAAATTGAGCTTCTTTTCATTGTTGTGAATGCTGTGAACGCTTCAAAGAATAATTTGCCATGGATTCCTTTTTATAGAGACAAATTTCCATTATAGCTATATTGACAAATTAGTTATACACAAGCTTCTAGGGCAGAATTAACTTGTAATAAAAGCCAGGTACTAGGTCTCACTTTAGCAAACTTTGAAAAAGTACCTATAAAATTTTGCATTCTGTAATTTCACCATTTGCTGCATCTAATCCCTCCCACTTCTTAAAATATTTTCCCACCTTTGCTACTGTGTTTACATCAATAAATTATTCTCACCACACAGTCACCTAGATTGGCAAAATTTAGTAATTATAGTACCTTATAAAAAGTTGTTTGGAAAGTGTACTAGCTATAGAGCTAATGGGATAGGATCTCAAGATATATATTTGTATGTAAATTGTCATTTTCACATATAGGGGAGCATATGCAAGACCTAAAAATGCTCTCTTGTAGAATAAATAGTGGCTGAACATTACATTTCTGCATTATGAAATGCATAGTCAACCATTTTTACAAATTCACTTTCATGCTATTACTGGATCCTAAAAAGGCTTACAAATATTTCAGTCAATACCTGAATCATCTCTTAGGAAACTGCACAGTGAAAGCTTATTGCTTGTAAATTAGAAAAAAAAAATCAAATCACAGCAAGCAAGCAGAACAGGAAATGATAACAGACTCTTTTCTTGCTGCTTCGCCAACTATCTCATATTTGGTCAGTAAGATTAAGTCATGGAAGATTAAAGCAGAAGACGCTTGCTCAGGGCATGTAGAAAATGCAAAATACTTTATTTGCAAAAATGTAAAGTATAAGAGAGGAACATGGGTTGGAAAAGGAATCAAGTTTAAAAAGTCCCTGAAGAATCTAAATATCACTGTATTATATTTTTGAGGGATTGCCACAGTTTGAAGATAACCCATTAAATCTATAAAAATAACGAACAGGAGGGCATTCAGAAAGATAAAGTCATTGTAATGAAATGCAGACAAAGATTAAAAAGAATTAAAAGTGACAGGTATAATCCATTAGGGAACAGCCTTTAACTACTGTAATCAGAAAATGATTACTTACCTTGTCAATTAACAGCTGTGTGCCTGCTTTGCACACAGACAAAAGATCCTGCAAAGTGTCACCCAGACACTGGTAAGGCATATAGAATGCAGACACTTGAGCATATTCATGCTTTCAAGTGAAACATCCAAACATCATTGAATCTAACAAGTCCACAATTAACTATGCTTCAATGGGTTAATACGCTTGCAGAATGAACATAGCAGATTTGGGAAAATAACTACACTTTCAATTCATCAACTTCAATAATATTCCTCAACAACTAGAAAAGTTATACTGAGGTGGAGAAAAAAAGTTCCTATTCAAAACTAGAAACTTTAACTAGTTATCTAAGAGAAAAAAAAATTAGGTTTCTTATTTGGTATTCTATAACAATAAAAACCCAGTCATTTTCTCTGGCAAGGTATTGTAAAACTTAAAATGTGCACAAGAATAGGGGAAAGGGTAGAACTTCTCAAATGTAGAAAACATCTCAATTTAAAGTGTTCACCAAAAAAAAGCAGCGTTGATTTTTCAAGAGAGCTTTGACTTGGACAAGCATATTCCCAACTTACAGAATGAATGTTGAGCAGCATTACCGGATTTGGGAAGATTAAACTAAGAATGCATAAAGCTATAGTTCATTTTTTTCAAAGCCCGTATTTGTCTTTTTATTACAATGATAATGTAAATGATTATTTACAGAAATTGCCAAAGTTCGGGTCTCATCGTGATATTTTCATTTATTAGAAATCACTAGTAAATAATATTTTTTTTGAAGATTTAAAAATCTGGTCCAACAAAGAAAAATAAGACTATGTAAAATGGAAATCAGATAAATAATTAGTAGTTATTTTGGAGAGCTCATTTACAAAAATTACTTTGCTAAATATAATTACTTGTGTTATCTAAACATTTCAACACATTTATGGAGACATTATGAAATCAGCCTTAGAAATGCACTCTGCTAACCTGACCTTTCTGATACAAAAATGTATGTCAGTTTAGCAATACTAAAATAAATGGTTAGAGTTCCAATACTGATGTAAATAAGCCTACTGTTGGTGCCATTGAGACTAACTTCTCATGACTACCAATGCTAAGACCGTACAATGATGGGGAAAATTATTAGCAGCCATTACCTGCAAGGACTGGCACAGCTCAGTATCCTGGTGCCTGATATGAGGGCACATGATCTATAGGCTTCTGCTTTACCCAATAGCAGAGTTTGTCTTGTATCATCCAACCTCATTTTCAGTACCTCAATTTCACACCAGTTGGTCCTCCTGTGACTTGAGCTTTCTCTTGAAACACAATCTGCTTGCTAGGGTTTATCGTCCTATCTCTCACTCCCTGACCATCCTCCTGTCACCCTCTGCCCCTCCCTCAGACTGGCAACAGGTATCAGGCTGTGAAAAATCTCATGTTTCTCCTACAATGTAGAGTTGAATTTCTCCACCTTCTGTGCTCATAAGATCAAAATACCAGGATATCAAATTTCTTTGTGTGCCCACTCAAGTTTTGATCACAATGATTTGAACACCTGGACTTCTCACCAACATCAGCTAGGTCTATAAGCTATGAAGTTATCCTATTAAATTATCATTGTCCTGTTATATCTTTGTCCAGCTTCTTCCATTTGCCAACTGTTCTCACAAGGCTTTATAAGCAGACCCACTGAATATATAATGATGTGGCTGAAATCATGGTCCTATACTGACTCCAGGCTTCAGGTATCATCACATATCTGAAGTACATTTGGAGATATTTAACTACCACTCTTCTCATTTTCTGGGATTAAATTCAAACAGGAGAAATAAGTTCCTTTCTTGGTATGAATTAGTTACAGCTTTTAATTTCTGAAAACAAAAATATCTTCAAGGATTAAATGTCTCAATATACATTATTTTATTATTATGCTTATATGTATTAAGTTAAAGGAGACTAAGTATATTAGTTGCAGCCCTTTTCAAAGTACATGGGTTTTGTTAAGCTTGGAATCTGTGAACAGGTCTTAGCCATTTAAAGTTAGACACACTTATCTTTACATACTTGAGTTTCTGAATAAGTATTATGATAACCACATTGGAAAGAAGTAGAAAATATGAGTCTGTGGAGTGTACTATGACAATCAGTGTCATTGTTCATGGCTTGGTCCTTTATTTTTTTATGATACTGCCAATCTTATCACATAATAGAGTTGCCCCCCACATGATGAAAAATCCAGAATTAGGAGAGTTCATTTGGAAAGGAAGAGGTGTCAATGAGCTGAAATTATTAGCAAAGTAGATTAACACCTACTGTTTCTTATAGAGCTCATGACCTCTCAGAAACTACAAATACTTGCATACATTCATTCAAGAAAATCTTCAATATTATATTGTGTGTGTGTGTGTGTGTCTGTGTGTGTGTGTATGTATACAAACAGGCTGCATACTATACTACTATATCTACCTTTGCTAGGCCAACTAGCAGCATTTCAAACTATACGGCAGG
Source organism: Myotis yumanensis (assembly GCF_028538775.1). Lineage (NCBI taxonomy): Eukaryota > Metazoa > Chordata > Mammalia > Chiroptera > Vespertilionidae > Myotis > Myotis yumanensis. The sequence continues at coordinate 44,602,276 of NW_027223760.1, read as the reverse complement.
CAAACAAATTTTCCTCTTTAAAATCCTTTGTTGTAAATGTGATTGTTAGTCATGAGTTTACAAAAATAAAATCCCCTTGGGATCTCTTGACTCCAAATAGCATTGAACAAAAAAGCACTGAACAAAACACAGACTGTTACTAGAATACTTTTTCTATTAATAAATATCAGTCCTAAAATTGCCAAAAAAAATGCGATTATCTACACACTGAATATGAAGGAATGGTCATTTGCTGATAATTTATTTGAATAACTGAAATTATCTTTAGAGAGTTAATTTCATGTATAACACAGAATTATTTCTATTTTTATATTTATTTAGATCACAATGAATATTTCTCATCAAATAGTGTGAGATCCCTGGACACGTCTTCCAAATAAGAGGTGCATATGAGTTGGTGATGTATTTTGTTTTTAACCACTTAGATCACATCTGCAACTTGATGACAAGTGACATTTCAAATAAAGAGCTTTCTCTTTTCCTTTTTTACTTCATGTGGGTTATACAACAAACCACATAGTGTAGTTCTCTTCTCCCCAGTCTGAAAAAGATTAAAGTTATTTTATTCTGAATATTGTAATTGAATGGAAAAATATAAAAATACTAGGACAAATCGGTGCTTTGAAAAAAAGAAACAGACACGTTTTACACCAATTTTGCCTACTTTATAATTTTGACTTCAAGATAGCCTAACCAAAAGACCCCCCAAAATTGTGGATAAAATAAAGAGATACTCTGGATCTTAGTTTTGATTATTATAAATGATCTATTTTGTATTAGAACATACATTTATATTCAAGTTTAAAAATAATTTAGTGCAGGATGGAGGGGACCAATTGGGGGAAAATGGGGACATCTGTAATACTTTCAACAATAAAGATAAATTAAAAATAATAATTTAGGATGTGACTCATCAGTAATCATTTGGCACGTATTCAATTTCAACAGCTCAATATCATTATTATTGTTTCACATTGTACATACCCATGTCCTTTTACATGAAGTTGGGATAATATTTTGACTGATCATGGTATGATAAGTTCTGTATAGATGTTAAACATCTGACAAAATTTAAGTCCCCAAACTTATAAGCAGAAAGATCAATGAAAAGTTTACTCAGTATCTCACCCAGAAATAATTCTTAGAAATGTATAATATTAAAGCTTCCAGAAAACTTATAATAATTTAACTAAATATGTATATGAAATTTAAAGAAAGCAATAATGGCCTTTTATGTTTGAAGAAATAAATAGTTTCAGATATCAGGGATGTTTCAGAGAAGAAACTGAAAAATAGAAAATTGAACAGAGTCATTTGCTTTTCACAGGTCATTGACAGAATGACACATAACATTAAAATACAGCAAGAAGAAAACTTTGCTCAATAGAGATGGGACAGTGAGAAAACTGAATGCAGTTAGATGTTTAAAATAATAAAAGGATATAAGAAAAGTCCATTTCCAAAGTTGTTCAATTTAGAGATCATAAAAGTTCCAAGCTGTACTTTAGACTGACCTTCATTTAATTTGAAATTAATTCGCTTAATCTTGATCCTCTGATGATCTCTTTCCCTTCATCTTTCACTCATTTCCCTCAACAACTGATTGACTTTAGATATGCACCATATGCTGTGCTTATTCATAATATTCATAACAGTGAACAAAACCAGCCTTCGAGGAACTTATAAGCTTTCAGTGTACTGGAAATAAGCAATATGATCAAATAACTAAATAAATGTAAATTATTGCTCTAAAGAGGAAACATACAACTTATAAAAATATCCAGTTGAGGAAAGTATGTCTAGTTGGACAGGTTGGGAAGGTGCTTCTGAGGAATGCATGATCCTGCTCAGTTCCGTCCCTGGCTAGTTGATAATTCACTCAATCCTGCCTTTATTCTTGTTTATTGTTTTCTATTTTCCTGACACTGGTTAAATTTCCAATTTCTGGCCCTGAATTGACCAGCATCCCTGATGAAGGCTGATTTCCCCCCAAACATGAAAAGCAATCTTGGCTATGTTAGATACACAACAGCAAAACTCAGCTCATTTCTGTTGCTCCAGAATGCCCTTGGTTAGCTATTCCCTGTCTCTGAAACTCTAGCTTTGTTATAGTAATTTTAAGTCCCCTCATCAAACTTTATGTATCAATCAAAAACACTCAGGCTACATCACACTCTACATTTCAGTGTAGAGGAAATAATCCGTTCACTAATTTTTTGACTCTTTTCTGACTATGGATGGAACTGAGTTTGTATTTAAGATGTGGACACCTTTTCCCAATAAGTCTAGGACATGTGAGTGGAAATTATTATATAAAAACATAAAAATAAAAACAAAAACAACACTATGCTTCAGACTTGCTACAAAATGCACCTAATATGTATAGGAAGAAGGCAGCTCTGTACAGAGATCTCCTCTCCTACTCCTGGAGACGTCTAGATTGAGTTGCACAAGCAGAACCGTATTGGTCCACTAATCAAAGGGCATCCCCCTCAAGACACATGGCCAACTGGAAGGTGGCCAGGTACATGGCATCCATAGATCACGGGCCCAACTGTGAAAAGGTGCTTGGATCTCTGCAGATCATTATCCTTATCAATCAAAATCCTAATAAATGTTAATGAAAGACATGTACTTTGAGAATAAATAGCTTATCACAGGTTGTACTACATTCAAATAGGAAGAATTACTTTTTAAAGGTGATTTAATTTTGAACCCTCTGTCTCTGACTAGTACTAATGACCCAAATAACAATAACTGGCACTTATTTAATTATTACAACACACTTGTGCAGCAATCCTACAAGGCAAAAGAGCAAATGATATGTTCATTTTTTTTTCAGGTGAGTAGACTGAAAGTGCACACTTCTTTTTATTCTCTCACATGCACAGCATGTCTTTTTGACTCCCATTTAATTAATTTCAATGGGATCTGATTGAAGTGCCTCCAAATTATATCTAAACTTTGATTACTTTCCACTGCCACAACCCTGGTCCAAGCCACTATATTAATTCTCAATTATTGAATACCGCCTCATTGCTTTTCCTGCTTCTGGATTTACCTACCTTCAGTCTGCTCTCAACCAGTAAAACTGTAAGCCAAATCATGTTATGCCAGTGTTCATTTCCCTGGTTTCCACTGCCCTCAAAGTGCTCTACAATCTAGCTCCCAGGCAACTCTGTATTCATCTCATTTCTTATGACCACCTTCAACCTTATTCACTATACACCAGCCACACTGGCTTCTTATTGCTCTTTGAACACGTCAGTCAGTGTTAATACCATGTCAAAGCTGCTGAACAGCCTATTTCCTTTTTTTTTTTTTAATTTTGAAAGCTTCTTCCCTAGTTATTTGCATGGTTAGTTTACTTAAAAGTCACTTCTGAGAAGGATCTTCCATGGTTACACTATCTAAATATTAGTCCTCCTACATCAGCTCTTGTCCCCTTTCTATGTGTGACTTTTCCCCTCCTAGTACTTCATATCTAAACTGTATATACTTTAGTTTTACACCTTTTTATTGCCGGGGGAATGAACATAGCTTTTAGATGCTCTGACTGGAGCTGGAGGATTAAATGTTACCTGCTCATTTATGCACCAGAGTCAGGCTCTAGAGTAAATATTTTCTACCTGGACATCCTCTTTACAATTCTATGTTTAGAAGGTGGCAAGTGCAGTTTAATAAAAGGTGGTATCACAAATTAACAAGTAAAACACGGAGAAATTAGAAACACCTCATTCAAATACAGGGTCCTTCATGCATATGGTCCTCATCAAATGGATTTAACATCTGGGAGCTTCACTTATTAATTCAACAAATATTGGTTAAGCATTTCCTGTTTTCCAAATATTCCATGGCTGCTGCAGATACTGTGGTGAATGAAGCTGATAAATACTCTGCCCTTTTAATATTTACAGGCAATAAAAAAGATAGAAAAAACAAATTTTTAATAAAGTGATGAAAAGAGCAACAAGGGTCGAAACTACTACTTTAGAATTGTCATAGTAAACAGTTGCCCCCTATTCCACCTCCTTTCATTCTCAAATGAATAAGGTTGGCTTCACTCTACCTTATAAAATCATGATTTGAATTCAATATAATTTTTTGAAAACTTAAAATACTTTTATAAAGGAATATAATGAAGGAAGGGAAAGAAAGGAAGTTAAGAAAGACCTACTCTATTTCATGGCTCCTTAGTTTTTTCTTCTTTAATTGTCATTTTACTCCTGTATAGAGGAGCAAACAAAACTAGAGAGACTTTTGGAAACAATTGAAAAGTTTTAGTTAGAGAGAAAATATCTATCATAGGTAATAAACTCTTAAAATATAACATTAAACAAATTACAATACTTTTGTTTTACACTGCCCTAATATCTTATTGTAGTCATCCCATTGCAAAATATTTAGATAATATTGTAGGAGGAAGAAAACCCTTAGTATAACAGGGTTTTTGGTCATAGTAAAAGTCCCTCATTGATCTGAATAAAATGTCATAAAAAATCTGTGTATTAGTAGAGAATGATAAGAAAACACAATGTATTTTCTAGTCATTATAAAATATTATTTTTTAATAATCTATTAATTTCAAAGACATATTGGTATTTAGAGGATATAGCAAGTTAGAAGCAAGACCAACAATTTCTAAAATTCTTAATTGAGTATTTCCAGTGAGTTCACGTTCCTCTTCATGATATACAGTAAGAGATAATGAAAAGAAAAGAGCTCACACCTGCAATTTCCAAGCAGGATCCTATTCCCTCTTTGAGTATTTTTATTCTCTGAATGTAGTTGAAACAAGAGAAATAAATAAAACAACATGAATCTCTAGAGTTCTTAAACAACAGGTTATTCTGGATTGTCTTCCTAACGCATGAAAATTCGTGCTCTCGGAGGTGGGGGGCGGTGGTTGTCCCTCAGCCAGGCCTGCATCCTCTCGCAGTCCGGGACCCCTCCAGGGGCTTAGGCCCAATTGTCGGACATCCTTAGCACTACCACGGAGGTGGGAGAGGCTCTCGCCACTGCCACTGTGCTGGCCAGCCATGAGCCAGCTTCTGGGTGAGCGACACTCCCCCGTGGAAGTGCACTGACAACTCCTGCATTGAGCATCTGCCCCCTGGTGGTCAGTGCATGTCATAATGATCAAGTTACTCCCTGGCAGGGTCATTCCGCATATTACCCTTTTATTATATAGGATATGTTAATGCCACTCTTTTGAATTCATCCTTACTTGGGAGCTCCTTATTCATTTTGTGTAGGATCTTTATTCATACTGATATTATAAATCACTTATCCAGACACCTGAAGAGAGAGTACATGACCTGGTCCCCTCTGAAGAGTGTCTGAATTTCAGATAATAGCCTAGAAGAGTTTAGATTAGATGAGTAAGTGCACGTTTATACTATATCTAATACCCACATGTTTAAGAAACAAACTCAGTTCAGATACCAGATCTGTCTACAGCCTTCTAAGCGTTTAGGAGTGTCTCCTCTTCACAGTTGAAATTTCCTAGACTAGTCAGGCCCAACATCTTCTCAATTACACATTCTTGGAGGACTTCAGAATTAATCTGTTCATATGGAGGTCAGTCACAATGCAGATTTTTAAATGGCAAGTCACAAATTGTAAAATATTCCAAATAGACCTCTTATACTGCAGTACTGAAACATCTGGTCCATGATATTATTTCTTCCTCTTCCAGTACTTTGCCCGCTATTTCCAATTCAGTGCAACTCAAGCCTTGCATCAAACAGCATTTATAAAAAAATGAAAGGATAACTAAAAAAAAACTAAAGTGTTGTTTTGTAATATACTAAAATTTTTATCACATTCACACTCCTTGCAGGGAGATCAGTGAGGAGAAGTATTTTTAAATCGGTAATAATCACAGGCAAACATTTTTCAGGATCATTGTTTCTACTTCATAAAATATTCATATAACAGGGTACTTAATTAGGTAGAATATAATAAAAATAGTAACAGACTGCAGTAAGATATAAAATGTCATTCTAGATGTCATAATGCAGCTGTCACAGCTGTAAAATACTTTTTTCTCTATAATTTTTTACTGTACACTCCTCGATTTTCTCTCTGTATAATCAATGGTCACAAAATGGGACATGTTCCACATCTTTAAAAGGATTAAGCTCACAATCTTTTCCCGTTCACCCTATCCTGTCATTACAACTTTCCAACAATAATTATGAAAGTTAAATGAAATGGTGAAAATAAAAGAAGGTAGTATATTATCTGATACAAAATACTTGATATTTAAAATACTTTTAACTACCAACAGTTATCAGTCATACTGGGTTAAGAATTTTGCATGGATTATCTCATTTCACCTTTTTAAAAAATTGTTGACACTATTACAGATGCCCCCCATATCCTCCCTCTGCCCACCTCCACCCAGCTCCTGTATCCCTCCCTAGCCTTTATCATATTGTCTTTTTAGTTTTTAACATAAACTCTCTAAGAAGCTATCATGGTTCAGTAAGTTGCCTAAAGTCACCGAGAATATGATTTGAACGTATATCATGTGACTTCAGACCTCCTGGGGTTAATTCGTGGTGTTATCCTCCTTTGATTTGTAAGAATTTTCTACCTGGGATACACAGGAAGCTAATAAGGTGATAAGTATAAATTGTAAGAGGATGGCAGTCTTCTAACTCTCATCGTTCAAAGAAGGCACACTCTCTGATGTCTTTTCCCGACCCCGATACCAACACACACACACACACACACACACACACACACACATACACACACACAATGACAGGGTGGAGGTGGGAGGTTCTCGAGTCCAGTCTCAATATATTTCAATGAGGCAAATGAATTTGGCCAAAAGAGAATTGTTTGGCTGTCAAAGAACCATTCACTGTAAGAGTTCTGACCTCTCCCAGTGGACTGTACCCTTTCTTTGTTCATTGATCTTGTCAGACCACCCTGTTCCTCATTTTGCATCCTCAAGGTAAGCCTGGTGAAAGTTACAACTATGAAATGCCTGCTTTATGTAAAAGCAGAATATTTATTTAACAGAAATAGTGTAACATGCTACAGAGTACATAGTATATTACAGTAAAAATACTAATCGGATGCGTGGAAAGTAAAAATCCATTAAGATGCTTTTTTTGTGAATCTTTTTATAGTGATAACATCAATATAAAAGTATGGTGTACCATAAAGAATGTTTCTCAAGCTTGTGCTAAATTTTGTTTTACGATCTTTAAACAATTAAAAAGCTATAACGGCAAAAACCCGATGATAGTAATTATTAAGATATAACTGAAATCATTAACCTCTGCCATAAAATATCCCCATATTTCAATACATGATTTTATTTGCAGATGCTTAATTTAAAGGTTGTTTTTATAATGAATACTAGAGGCCCAGTGCACAAAATTTGTGCATGGCGGCGGGGGGGGGGGGTGGGGGCAGATTGTCCCTCAGCCCAGCCTGCAGTCTCTCCAATCTGGGACCTCTTGGGGGATGTCCGACTGACAGTTTAAGCCCAATCCCACAGGAATCGGGCCTAAACCAGCAGTCGGAACCCTCTCACAATCTGGGACTGCTGGCTCTGAACCACTCACCTGCCTGCCTGCCTGATCACCCCCTAACCACTCCACTGTCAACCTGATCAATGCCTAACTGCTCCCCTGCCAGCCCGATTGCCCCCAATTGCCATCCCCTGCAGGCCTGGTGGCCCCCAACTGTCCTCCTCTGGTGGCCTGATTGCCCACAACTGCCTTCCCCTGCTGGCCATCTTGTGACCACATAGGGGCGGCCATCTTGTGCAAGGATGTGATGGTCAATTTGCATATTACCTCTTTATTATATAGGATGAGGTAACTATCTTATTATCAGTTAATAGAAGCAAGTAAGCATCCTGAAGAATGCAATCAAGTTGGTGCATTGGGATGCTATATTGATGTTGTTTTGATGTTATTAAGCCTAAAGATTGACCTCCCCCCAGAAACTCAGTAACACTTCTCTCCACCATGGGAGGAGAGAGCATTAATAAATTCCTCAGTTGTTCCCTTCCCTTGCACACTTACTTTATGTCACCCACCCCAGCATTTCTTTAAATTCAACATTAGAATCCTTCAGCCTAATCCTCCCAGTCACTTTCTTAAATACAAGCCCTGAACTTTCCTACCTAGGGAAGGAATAAAGAAGCTTTAGTTGATAATTTAATAGCACAGATCAAACCACAGAATCAGTATTTCATTCATTAACTTGAAAAAAAAATCACCACTTGCTCCCACCCCAAGGCCACTCTACAGACACAGTCACACTTCTTTCCGCTGTGGCTGTTTATCCTCTGACTCCATTCCACTTCCATTCAAGCTCATCTCTCTCCAGCCCCACACCTGCATTCTCAATGACCTATTATTAAATTGAGAGTTCATAAATGATGGGATGGTGTAAATTCTATTTACACTTCTCTGCGGCCAGAAGCATACCTGGCACTAAACATTGCTATTAATAAATATTGTTTGAAAATTAAATGAAGAGGGTTTTGACTTGCTCCAGTAGAACTTGAAGGAACTGTGACCCTCAATGTGAACTCCAATCATTAGGTAAGTGTGTGCAACCTGTTTCTTTTCCTCTCTTTCTTTTTAATCTTCACCCTATGGCCCTCGCCTTAGGGGTCTAGTTGATTTCAGGGCACATCTGGTCAGATTCAACCTCGTTTTGACAGCTAATTAATCTTCCATCCCATTTCACTTAAAGAAAAGTGTTCTATTGATTGTTGTTGTTTTTTTTTTCGGAATTTGTCATGGTCATTATGCTTTTACTGCAGAGGTTCAGTTCTATTTCAGTGTTATAATAACAAAGAAGCTCCACGCAAAAGCTATCTGGTACTGGAGGCAGGGGGGATTTTCTTTGATGTAGTAGTGGGTTACAAAAAGTTATTATTGTTTCCCCAACCTTATGCCTAATTACACTGCTACATCCTAAACTCTAAGAAAACACATGTCTACTTTCCTCTCCCCCTACCACTCTGTTAACTTTACAACACATACAAAATATCTATTTTTCTCCATATTTAACTTTAATATAAGCATTTTTCTTGTAACCCAACAACCAGGGTGCCTGACCCTGGGCTTTCAGCTTTATTGGCCCACAGTTGCCCACCTCTAGGTTTACCCTTCCCTACAGAGCAAGGGATGTTTGGGGCCAAGCGCTCATAAACCCCAAAGAGTCAACAACCCAATTTCTATACCCCTCTCCAAATACCAGGGACAATGGAATTCCCACTCAAATGGATGGAGTGTTCACATGCATGCATGAGGCTCCTCGTAGGATGGGAGAGGGTCCAGAGTGGGAGGAAAAGAGGATTGGTCAGCCAGGATCCCCCATTTAGCCTCAAATGTTAGAGGGGGGCCAGGTTGCCCTAATTCTGATACTTATTCATTTACTCTGCCCCCTAACTGATCTATCTGCTTCCACTACCGATTCCCAATAACCATGTCTCTACAGAAGAGTCAAATTACAAATAAAATCTTAGCATTTTTCCATTCATAACATTCCACTTGCTTCGCAATGACCTTTTATTTTTCCATTGAACTTACAGCAGCCTCCAAGATCTGAAAGATCTAGACCTGCCCAGTGCTTCTCTTCCATCATTCTCTCCTTTACTCTCCACATTCCATCCACAAGGGCCTCCTCCTCCAGCTCAGCCCTTCTTCGGAAGTGTTCTTCCCTCTGCCCCAGATCTTCACACAAATGGCTCTTATCTTTCTTTTCATTGAAGTTTTGTCTCAAAATATTCCTTTTCAGGCAGATCTTCCATGGCCACTCAACCTAACATAATTAACATTCAACACCTCCATCATTCTATAGCTTATCACTCTGATCATTTATAGTAAAAAATCACTATATTAATATTTCTGCACTAAGTATTTGTTTGTTTCTTTGCTGTATGACCTAAGGCTACATGGTAGCAAGGGGCTCTCTCATTGTGCTTATGGATCTATCTCAATGCCGTGAATAGACTCTGGAGCATGGTAGATATTCAATAAATAGTTGTTGAAGGAAAAAAGGAGACAAGGAAGAAGGAAGAGAGAAGAGGCAGGGACAAAAGGACAGATGCCAGCTGGGAGGGCTGTCTGGGGGTCTGAATCCTAGCGAGGTAGAATTCTGCCTTCTGGAAAATACCTGACTGCCTCCTCACCCCCCGCTGCAAAAATGAATGAATGAATGAATGAATGAAAATGGTCTGTTAAAATAAGTAAGATATTTGTCTATTGGAAGACTGGGAGATCTGGGAACAAGAATTGCCTGTTACTAGTGTCCTATGTCAGTTGAGAATAATAAAAATGACAAAGGTTTTATTCAGTGCGTGGTTGTCTTTTCCTGCTTCTCATTCCTCTGTTATGCCACAACCACTTCCTTAGCAGTTATATGGTCCCGAAATTTCTCCAGAAAACTAGTCTTTGAAAGAAAACCTATTTTGCTGTGATTCATATATTGACCAATTAATCAAATATTTATCAAACTTGCACTATATGCTAGGCACTATACTGGCATCTGATTTTATTTCCTCTCCAGAAGATCTCCAATAGTAAGCATACACAGGTAACAATTAACTTTATGGAAAAAAAAACACCCAAATGCCAGGTGGTAAAAGAACACGGTGGGAGCGGGCCAGGCTAATAAGGATTACTTCCAGTGGAAGCCTCTACCTAGGTCATAGGGCTCAGAATTCTGCATAAAACTTGGTATAAAAATAGTTTTAAGACTAATACCACTTTTTAAACAGCAGCATAGGCTGTAGTTATGAAAATGTAACTGTAAAACGGTCAAAGTCACCCATTAGTGCTGAAATTGGACAGTAAGTGGCCAGAATCTATTCCCTATCCATGGCAGTGCTCTCAAGAGAAACCCAGTATCCAGCCAACATCCAATTATGTTGGAACTTCAATTTCTACCTCCGATCCTCATATCATTCCCATATTACTATCTTCAATACAGGACATTCCGTTGACAGGTCTTGGGATTCTTTTCTGAATCAATAAGAACTTCCTATCTGTTTTAGCCAATGAGGGAGAGAAACAATGGAAGGAAGTGAGCAGAGAGGAAGAAATTTAAAAAGTGATTGCTATAACAGAATAAACAATGACTACAACCAAAAATAAAAATTCCAAAATAATAACATTCATGCAAAACTCTTCTTTGATCCCTATTGGAAAATTCAAATACAAATTAGTTTACTTATAATATTATTTTAAATACTGACTTCAACAGAAGTTCAAAATGAATACCTCAAGAGAGAATTCACCCAAATCGACTTTATTACTCAGGGTCATTTTATATTGCTTTCTTGATGCTGAGTTCAACATAGAAATAAGAGTAACTGAAATAAAGGAAAAATAACAAGAAACACCTCTAAGTTGTGACAAAATTCCAAATGTCTGCCAAATTAGGATTTATGACAATAAAGAGGTAAATGGAAGAAGGCATTGTTTTGACTAAAGTCATATCATTTATTCATTCATTTGACAGAATATCCTGACAGCTAACATTCTAGAAATCACAACCAAAATGTCTTTTATACAACCTCGCACAAGAAACAGATTGCACTCAATTTTATAAAAACAATATATTATAGAGCTATTATATTTATATCTAAATTTATAGGTTTGTGTGAACAGATATACTTTTTTAGTTTTGGTAATTTAAAAAACATGTTTGAATGTTGCAGAAGAAAACAATGAGTATGTTATGCAGAGTTTATTTTAACGAAACAATATAATTTTAAGAGCAGTTTGGCAACATCTATTAAAATTTAATTCAAATAGCAATCACTTTCCTGGGATTTTTTTATTGCAATAAAATTACACCCATGCAAAAGCATCATTGCTCATAAAGGAGAAAAAAAAACATTAAAACAATCTGAAGGTCTGTGAGTAGGTGAATGTTTGAAAAAAATGATACATCTATGTAATGGAACCTGATGTAGCCATTAAGAAGAATGAGTAGAGTCTGTCACTTGACCAGGATGATACCCATAATATATTTTTACCTAAAAAACTAAAGTTGGAGAATAAAATTTCTGCTGTTCTTTCACCTTAGTAAAACATCAAATAAAATTATAATGAATATACGTATTGGTGTGTATATATATGAGCTTGGAGAACAACGTGAAATGATACACACATTGTTAAAAGTTGTTACCACAGAAAGGTGAGAATTAAATGGGATGAGGTGGAGAGTATTAACTTTTCCTGTATTCATTTCTATCATTTTTCTTGTTTTGTTATACAAAAATTGAACACTATTTTGCAAAAGAAGAGGAATAAAATTTATTCATTATTTCTGAAAGATATTTTGATAATTAATATCCTAGTATATAAAGATATTTAATGCACCTTTAAAACATCAGTACTGTATCCTGTATTAAACTTTAAACCATCTCAAGGAAGAATAGGGTATCGTAAATGAGACCTGATGGGAATGTGAATTAATGAAATCACAGGGCTCATCAGGGACATGAAGTCAAGGTTCATATACTTACAATATAAAGAATTAGTTATAAAACAAATATCCATAGAGCAAGTATTGAAATTTTGTCAATTTCCCATTTAAACTTTATTATAGATTTAAAAGGGTGTCTTTTTTTCTAATTGTTTTAGATCACATAAATATTGATTTAAGACTCTCATTCCAGATTTCTTACGTGGCAATAAACTATAATGCCCTTTCATCTGGAACTGAGAAGGAAGTCTTATAGAAAGTTCATGATGCTGCGTTAATGAATAAAATTTCACATGCAAATATATTGGTAATAGTATTAGAATCTTTTTTGACCATTACCATTAAAAAATGCTCTAAAATGTTCATCTATCTTTTAAAATATGCTTTCATGTTGTAAACACCAGAACCCCAAGTTGTGGGAGCCTGCTCATTTTAGGAAAACATTATCTATTTATCCATCTGCTTATTTCTGGACTTAGTGGGAGTTGTATACAGAGCAGTATCACTTCTACAATATATTTTTAAATGTTTTTCACTTGAAACTTAATAAGGAAAATATATTCATTGGGGTCCTTGTTGCTTCTAATAGCTGAACTAAACAGAAGACAGATTTTCTCAGTCCACTTCTGATATCCACACTCCTACCTCAGAGTGAATAAATTCAGGGTTAAGTAACATTCACTTTGGTTGAGAACTGAAGTTGTCAAAGTGAACCAGATATGCTAATAAATGTTAAACAATAGGGTGTATGGGGGGTTGAGGGGCAGAGGTGTTTTGCAACTTGTGGTGGTATAACTACTCACACTATGGCCAATTCCAAGCTACCAAGTATTTAAAACTCCGGTGGCAATTATCCTAAAATTTTAACAGATCTTGCAAACAAATACAAGTCAGCTCCAATGCATCACTGAAGTGAACCTTAAGATCATCTGGACTTTAATTGTGAATCATGCTAACAGGAAGCAAAAGGGCAATTTCCATTCAGTGGAGTATTGGGCTGGGTGAAAAAATTCTATTCATAACAGTGTCTCCCACATAACCTGCTCATTGCCCTTGTACTAACCAAGGTAACCCCACATTCTCATTGCATAGATGATGCCTCAGAGTCCCAGAATGTGGCTAGATAATTATGATTACTAATGATAGGAAAGTGAAAGACAATAACTAATTTGTACAAACCAAAGAGGAGACACCTAGGAAATCTGACTAAAATACATTTGACTGTTCACTGATAAACTAAAAAGGTGTTTCTACATTGTCAAAAAAGTATGTTATATAGAAATTGCCCCTAAAACTGAAACAAAGAGCAATAAAATTGGTCATACAGATTTCATCATTGAAACCTACTTTGCGTTTTCTAAGAGAAATCCGTATACAACCTTGAACTTGGCCTTGAATTATCTCATAAAATTAACAGGAAGGATCAAGCAAAACCATTAGCTAATCCAAAGAAAAGTGATAATTAAGAGTACTACTTAGGGAATGGTGAGAAAGGTATTATAACCAGTTAAGATTTTTGTTATAAAAAACAAAAAACAATTTTTTCTTTTTTTAAAATATATTTTTATTGATTTCAGAGCAGAAGAGAGAGGGAGAGAGAGAAACATCAATGATGAGAGAGAATCATTGATTGGCTGCCTCCTGCATGCCCCACACTAGGGATCAAACCAGCAATCCAGGCATGTGCCCCTGACTGGAATTAAACCTGTGACCCTTCAGTCCACAGGCTGATGCTCTATGCACTGAGCCAAACTGACTAGGGCAAAAACCAAGAATTTTCTATCTCTGTCATCTTCACTTCACACAATTTCTTTTCTTATTCAAGAACATCTTTCAACTAGTAGAAGGTTTATATTCTAATTAAATTACCTTCTTAACATAGTTAAACTAAGTCTCATTTTTAATTATAATATATAATCTCTCATTAAAATGATCATAATAGTAATATGTAATAGTAATACGTAACAAGTTTCAATCACTATTCTTGGTCTCTTAATATACATTATCTCTAATAATTATGGTAAAGCTTCCAGGCAATTATAACTTTCCCTCTGAGCAAATAAAGTAAAATTTGAGTTTGGAGAAATTAAGTAAATACCACAATTAGTAAATATCACTGTCAAGATCTGAATTCAGGTCTATTTTGACAGTCTATGCTATATTTTCCATATTGTAAATAAGAGAATTTATTTTTTGCGTTACTGATATTTGCCTTTGCTTAATGGCATTTGATCGTCTGAATCCCCTAATAGTAAACATCACTTCCAATACACCGTAAAGTCCAAAACATGAAATCCTACAATAATGATGTTTATTGTTATGGAATTAACTGTGGATGCTAAAGTTTGACTGCATGAAATGATGAAGTGTGTAATATGAGGTACAATCCAAAACTTGGAATTAACCTAAAATGTTAACATAATTTTAAACACCAAAACAAAGGATATATTCAGCAATCTATAAAAATTACCTGCCCTAAGAAATAGTCAGAAAATAGATAATTTTAGGCATATGTACAAATTAAAATTCTGTAAGGTTTCAGGGTATAGTCTAAAGAATAATGACTATGTCCAAATATATGAAGCTATTAAAGTAAATGAGGAATAATGGTTGTGAGAAATGAATTCTAAGTGATCATAATAACCAGATTAGAGCAGCAACTAACTAATTATATTCTATCTTGTGGGTATATTTGCATTAGAATCATTCTCTACTGGGACTGAAACACAGCAAGTAGCAGGTTATCTCTAATATCTGGGTGACCAGAAACTACGAGCAATCTCAAACTTTCTCAAACCTCCCCCTTCTTTCCTTCCTTCTTTCCTTCCTTCCTTCCTTCCTTCCTTCCTTCCTTCCTTCCTTCCTTCCTTCCTTCCTTCCCTCCCTCCCTCCCTCCCTCCCTCCCTCTCTTCCTTTTTTCTTACTTAATTGGTTAAAATAGAAAATGTAAACTGAAATTTCCAAACAGTTTCTAAGCCATTTGTAATAACAATAACTTTAGGATTCAAACAAGCTTGAATGCCTTAAAGAGATACATTCAGCTAGCTACTATCCATATTAACATCCACTTATCTAGACATTGTTTCAGACAATCGTAGGAGAGAAGCCTTATTCAGTCCATCAAAACCCTGTTGTTCAGCTTTTCACCATTATGATGTTAGCTGTGGGCTTGTCATACGTGGCCTTTATTGTGCTGAGATACATTCCTTCTATATGTAATATGTTGAGAGTTTTTATCATGAAAGGATGTTGATCTTTGACAAATGTTTTTTCTGCATTTATTGAGGTCATATGGTTTTTATCCTTCATTCTGTTAATGTAGCATATTGCATTTATTGATTTGCATATGTTGAGCCATCCTTGCCTGCAAAATATAAGTCCTATTTTATCATGGTGTATGATCCTTTTAATGTGCTGTTGAATTCAGTTTACTAATATTTTGTTTAGGATTTTTGTATCTATTTTCATTAGGAATATTGGCTTACAATTTTCTTGTGGTGTGTTTGTCTGGCTTTGTGTGGTAATTTTGGCCTCATAAAATGAGTTTGGAAGTATTCCCTTCTGATTTTTTGAAGAATTTGTTAAGGATTGAGGCTAATTCCTGTTTGGTAGAAATCATCAGCAAAGCCATCTGGTCATGGGCTTTTCTTTGTTGGGAGGTTTGTGATTACTTATTCAATATCTACTCTCAATTGGTCTGTTCAGATTTTCTCTTTCTTTATGTTTCAGTCTTGGCAGGTTATATGTTCTAGGAATTTTTTCATTTCTTCTAGGTTATTTTTTAGCCTATAATTTTTTACCATAGTCTTTTATGATCCTTTTGTTCTGTGGTATCAGTTGTAACGTCTCCTCTTTATTATTTTATTTATGAGTCTGTTTTTTAGCCTAATAAAAGGTTTGTGAATTTTGTTTATATTTTTAAAAAAATAGCTCTGACTTCCATTTATCTTTTAATTGTTATGTCAGTCTCTATTTCATTTATTTCACTTTGATCATTATTATTTTCTTCCTCCATTAACTTAGGGCTTTAATATGGTGGGCTTTTACTAGTTCTTTAAGGTATAAAGTTAGGTTGTTCACTTAAGATATTCCTTCATTTTTTAAAAATTTAAATTCATTATTGTTTAAAGTATTACATGAGTATCCTTTTTCCCCCATTGAACTTCCCCGGCCACTCCCACCCCACAGTACAAGCCCTCACACCCCTACTATCTGTGTCCATTGGTTATACTTATAGGCATGCATGCAAGTCCTTTGATTGATCTCTTACCACCACCACAACCCCTCTCCCTGCCTTCCCTCTTAGGTTGGACAGTCTGTTCGATGCTTCTATGTCTCTGGTTCTATTTTTGTTCATCAGTTTATGTTGTTCATTATATTCCACAAATAAGTGAGATCATGTGATATTTATCTTTCTCTGACTGGCTTATTTCGCTTAGCATAATGCACTCCAGGTCCATTACTCATTGGTAATGTCTATTAAGCTTACACTGGTTTTCTAAACCAGCACCAGTCTCAAAAACAGAACTTAGTCTCAAAAACAGAAATCATGTTTAAACAAAAACCTATTTATGTGGAACACATAGAGTATAGGATTTGTTGCAACTTGTTGGCATCCCAACCAGATGTTGATCTTAATAATCATCAGTTCTTTTAAATTAAATGAAATTGGGATTAAACAATAAGACATGCAAAGAGCTTTGTATAAAAACTTATAAATGGTCACTTTCCTTAACCTGAGCCAATACAATATGGGTTTGGTTCTCTGTGTGCACTGATTTTAGAATGAATTAAAGACCTCTTAAAGTTTAAGAGCCATTCATCTTGTCCCACCATTCATTCTATAGTTACTTAATAGATTCTAGTGCCCTGTTTAGATTACAGTAATAAATTAGCATAAAGTCAGAATTACAATGTAGGCCTCCTAAAGGCCAGTTAATTTCTCAGTCAATAAATATGTATTACACCAGGCAAAACCTGAGTCAGTCTTATGAGATACAAATTTGAATAAGATACGTATTTTGTTTGAGTACAGGAGAGTCAGAGGGCAAACAATAAGTGATAATCCAGTGGGATAATTAATATAAAGCTGTCATGTACAACACTTGCAAAAGAGATTAGTAATTATTTAAAGAGCTGTAGGTGAGAACTATAACTTGAAGTAGTTTAAATAATGGATATATAAAAGAGGGGAGGGGTTCAGGATGTGCAAATTTCTGGAAGCAAAGAGAGCAATGGGTAGCTGGAATGTGACAAGAAATTCAGAAAAGGTCTGAGACAGGAAGCAGGGCTAGCATCTACACTACATTTGAGAATGCTTTTAAGACCCTTAAGCATCAGGCCAAGGAACTTGGACTTCATTCTGTAAAATGGGAAAACAATCGTACGTTTAGGGAGATGCATTTGAGTCCGTGGTTGTAAAGTTCACTCTGGCCACAGTGTGGGGGATGGACTGAAGTGTCCTGGAGATGAAGACAGGACAACCATGAGAAAAGAGAGACACTGAGGGCAGAAAGGACAAGACGTATTCAATATCTGGATCTGTTTGGAGATGGGAGAAGACCGACCAGAAGTGACTCCAGGATGATTCTGAGGTTTCTAACTGAACAACTGGATACAAGGTGATACCACTAACTAACAGCACAGGGGAGAAAATAATTATCAGGGAAGTGGGGAGAGGGGGAGACAAAGAGTTTTTTCTAAGACTGAGGCATCTGTGAAGACATCCTGGTAGATATAGGCGATAGGCAGTACCACTGATGTTTTACTTTCTATTAACTTATTTTAGCTCTTAATATCTCTTAATAGGTATTTAGTGAAGCTCTTCTTATTACAAGGAATTGGCTGACCCAGTGTGAAAGGTGGATGATGCTCTGAATTTAAACAACAATCCTTACTGTTCTTAAATGCTGTAGTTCTGTGCACCTTCCCCTTAGCCAAGTCAGCAGACAGAGTGAATCATAACTGCTTTTAACTATAAACCATATAGTGCTTTTAAATACAAACCACAGAACATTGGGTAAAATGCTTTACCATAAAGATTTATGGATTCAAAGTGTGCATTTACAAAAGTTTATACAGAAATCCTTTGAATTGCTTTCAGTGAGTTTCTTATCAATCATGACATTTTATGGCTGATGGCTTCTCTATGTTTCTCAATGACATAATTTCAGGCACTTTCATAACTAAATAGTCTCCATATCCCACAAGAAATTATTCTATTTAATGAAACATAAAATAATGAGATGTTTTTTATTAAAAGTAGGAGTTAGTTTTCTTAGTTTTTATCAAGATTTTAAAAATCTGCTCCCATTTCATATACCTACAATACAAATATCATATATTCTGATCTATAAAAAAAATATTTGAGCTATTTTTGTTGAAGAAGGAGAAGATAAAACTCAATTCAGAAATTCTACATTTCAATATCACTGATTGACTTGGGAAATCTTAGGGAGAATGAGGAACTCAGTAAGAATATAATCCTGTCTTGACCTTCGGAGCAGGGCTAACTCTGCACTGGTCCTAAATTATAATACCTGAAATTAGAGCTCATTTCACAATGGAACCATTTCCCCCTCTAAGACAAAGAGATTGTAATTTAGTTATGTAGAAAAACAAATTTTAGAAATCCTTAGGAATTCAAATCACAGTGTCAGTTATGAAAAATCTCATTTGGTAAATGCTTTAAGGCAAGTTATTCTCACTAGAGGAATTAATGCCAAGTGGGCAATTTTAACAATATTCTCTGTGAAAAATCATCATAAAACTCCTCACACAGGTTTTTTTTTCCATTTCCCAAAGTTACAGGATTTCAATCAGGACTTTGAGAAGTGTTCTAATATTTCTGTATAGAGCAAGTACACAGCAAGGAAATATTAAAACTGAGACCAAAGTTCAGTTTATTCTGTCTGAATCCAGAGCCAAAATTTGTGCTATTTACCAATACTTGCTACTGTCTATTTTTAGGATGGATTAGAAAATGTGTAACATGTTTCTCAGTCTTCTTTGATCATTTACCACACTTTGACTATACTGGCAGGGATATTTCATTTAAACAAATAACTTTGAATCACAACTTTAAGTCCTAAGTGACGATATTATATTCTAGATACACACACACACACACACACTCTCATTCCAACTTTTAAATGTATATTTCAATAATTTGATTAACATGTTGTAAAATGATTTCTTTCACTTGAACAAAATATCATAAACAGTTTTTTCTCATGATATGACATTTATTAAGTGTAAAATACAACTAAAAGCAACAATCTGATATCATAGAACAATGTCAACACTAAAATTATACTATCAGAGGACTTTTTAAGGGGTCTATGTTTGTAATCTCGAAGGACCAGTTTAATTGACTTAGCCTGATATGTTTAGGAGTCAGCACATCCTGACAAGCCAATTTGTAAACAGTTCTACTGAAATTTTGATCTTGTCCAAGACTCACAGATTTATTTTTTATTTTTGGGGGTGTTATTTATTGATAGCATCTGTCCTTGAATGATCTTTAGGTTAAAAACTTCTTATCCATGTAATGTTGCAAGTAGTTAAATAGAGATTTGAAGTTCATTTGGCAGGAAATATTGGCTATCCCACAGGCATTTTGGAGACTCACTGACATGAGAAAATAGATTAAACATTCATAGCAAGAAAACAATTTTGATTTCCCCATCTTCACAACAGAATGCCAACTCTGAATAATATCTGATAACTTAAGTATATAAATCTCAAATCAGTCAACAAACAGAATACTGCCTCTTCACATAACAGAATTCAGCTAGAAAGTGACTCTAGCCAAACATGGCTACTTCAGATTCCTAGTGATTGGCAGGGGCAGCATAATGTGTTCCGCATCTCAAGTTCGCAAGCTTTACTCTGTTAGATAATCAGGAACTTCGGTGTCCACACCCCACTGTTGGAGCACATGGCCATGGAAAAGCATTATTCATTAATGCTAAGGTCTCCATTTCTGTGGCGAGCTGAGAAAACATACTTTTGTAGAACATATTCATGTGCCTTTTTAAATATTATACTTAAATAAGGAGTGTGTTATATTAACCAGTTTCCCTCCAGTTTACCCTGGCCATAAATGCTTTTGAAAATTAAGTTGCTGGGGAAGAGGAGGGGAGGGAGGAATTTCCCATATAAATTAGCATACTTTCATTTATCACACAACTCTAATATTCTTTTTTTTACCATATTTTTCTTTATTGATTAAGGTATTGCATATGTGTCCTTATCCCATCATTGCCCCTCCCCCTCCCCCTGCTCGTGTCCTCACCCCCCCCTCCTATTGTCTGTGTCCATTGGTTATGCTTACATGCATGCATACAAGTCCTTTGGTTGATCTCTTCGCCTTACCCAAACCCTCCTCTGCCCTCCCTCTGATCAATGCTTCTCTGTCTCTGGATCTGTTTCTGTTCATCAGTTTACGTTGTTCATTATATTCCACAAATGAGTGAGATCATGTGATATTTATCTTTCTCTGACTGGCTTATTTTTCTTAGCATAATGCTCTCCAGGTCCATTACTCATTGGTAATGTTTATTAAGCTTACACTGAACATTTGCTGTGTATAGCATTCTTTTAAGGGTCTTACATGTAGTAATACCTACAATTCTCATGACAGCCCCATGTGGAAGGTACTATTCTCCTTTTGATATGCTTAAGGGTTAGCATACAGAGAGAAAGTAAATATTTTTCCTTCAGCTATTAAATGGATGAATCAAAATTTCAGGTCAGGAATTCTAAGAACTAGATATCCAAGCGTAGGCTCCATTTTGCTTTGGTTTCCAAAAAATTCAGAGTTAAAATTGAGGGCTCAACTACAATGAGCATTATAGATGCTTCCTGTTTTCTTCTGTTGCTTTTAACCAGAATCCTGTGCTTAATTTTATAATCCACAACATAAAAATGTGTTGAGAGGAGAAGAGTTTCAAACTGTAAGTAATAAATAGGTCCTATATATTTGGAATGACTGCAAATATCCCAGTGTACTATTTTCCCCATAGGTTATAGGTCTAATGTACTAAAAAAAAAAAAAAAATCCACAGTATTTGAAAGTGTCCAGATTGCTTGAATCAGTGTATTCATAGATTTTGGAATCTGCCAAACATTCTTTTTCATTCATTACATTTTGAAATGGGACCATACCAGCTAAGCAATCTCTGGAAGCCTAATTGACTGTTAATTGATGAAGAAATTGCCTCAGGCTAAGAAAAGCTAATCAAAAGCTTGTCACTTAAAGCTTCAACCAGAACACACACTTTGCTTCCAGGCTTTAATTCTAAAGATTTATGTTTCACTCAAGTCATCTCTTTCATCACATGAGTAACATATACACACAAATTCTTCCCCGTCATTAAAATAAAAAGCCAATATAGGTGATTTAAAAAATACACCATCTTGTTATTCTCATAACACAATTGGCTCCTATGGCAAGAAATCAGAATTACACCCTGGGGAGGCTTTTGAACTACAATGAAATGATATGAAACTCTATTCATTGCCAGTTATGGAGCCTACAAAAGAGTTTTTTATAGAGTTGCTTGTGTTGTCCCTGCTCACACAATACCATCTATGAGTGAATAATTACAAGAGTAATAATGTCTGTTCTTTCTTTTTAAGCAGGTAGGTCTTTTCCAAATAGACTATGCAATAAAATGAAATAGAAATAAGTGTTATCTGGTTTAAAACACTCACTAACCATTTGGGGTAAAACTTCTATAATACTGCTTTCACCACCATATTTCCCAGAATGCTCATGCATGTACACTCATCCCCAAATTGAAATTGTCTATGTGATATGTGAATATTCCACATGTAGCTGTAGAAATTCAATCCCTACAGTGCCCTTAGTGGAAAATTCATGGAGTGATCAAATATCAGCTCAAAATTTGTACATGATGAGTGCAGGTAGATGATCAAATAATCAACAAATTATGAAGGAACTTTTTAATTTTACTTTTCTAGTAAATGATATAGAACAAAGGAAAGAAAGATGGAATTAAGGATGCTACATTATGTTCAGTGAATACGATCGATGTAGTTAACAATATTTTTCTAAAAACCTTTTCTATTTAATTAGAGGGCAGAGACTTCATTTTATTAATCAATTATTTCCAATCTCTGCAAGACCTAATGCATGCAGCATTCAATAAATATTGAGTGGGTTAAAAATAAAATAATTTTGAAATTATTTGGCTGGGATTCAGTATCAAACACTATAAACATGAATATGTAGAATGAGATAAATTATGCTTCAAAATTATTTATTGTAACAGATTTTCACATGTTTTATATGTGCTTAAAAAGCAATGAAGCATGTACTTGTAAATGCTGATGCTATGTTAATGATAAATATATTTACTATGATACAGCCTATGATGTTAATTTCATAATTAATTCCTTAACTAGTTAAATGGTTAGTATAATAAATGTTATGATCAGATAATTTTAAAGTTCATAATAGAATAATCTATCCCCAATTTGTTAATAAATTTCTCATTTCTTCTTAGTTATAATCTTAAACTTATCCCTAAATAATTTTGGAGCAATATTTATTTTCCAGATTTCTTTAATTATGTAATTAACCTCAAAGGGTAATGTTTTCTTCATTGAGAAAATACTTATGTAGATTTCTTTTTTCAAATTCATGTTTTAAATTTCATATTAAATGTTAAAGGAAATATGTTTGCTTTCTACTAAGGTAAAGTGTTCTGCATTCGCAGGTGGGCCATTTGCGGGGGGAATTCTAACAATTTCACATCATCTCTACTCACTGATGTCCCTTCTGTTTCTGAACTGACTTTCATTCTCAAGGCTGCCCAGTTTGCAAAGTCCCCAGCCTTTTCCCTGACCAGGGATGTATTTGCACTGCTTTTAATACCCAGCTTTAAGTAGACTGTCCTGTTTCCAAATGTGACACCTTTTCAAATGTAAACACCCTTATTAAAGTCAGGGTGATCTCATCATTTTCGAAATATTCTGAAGCTAAGATAAAGAAAACACATCAGCCAAAACCGGTTTGGCTCAGTGAATAGAGCGTCGGCCTGCGGACTGAAAGGTCCCAGGTTCGATTCCGGTCAAGGGCATGTACCTGGGGTTGCGGGCACATCCCCAGTAGGAGATGTGCAGGAGGCAGCTGATCGATGTTTCTCTCTCATCGATGTTTCTAACTCTCTATCTCTCTCCCTTCCTCTCTGTAAAAAAATCAATAAAATATATTAAAAAAAAAAAAAGAAAACACATCAGTCTACATCACCTGCCTCATACAAAGTGAAAAGATCATTACTCTTATTTCCCATTTATTAGTTTCTGTCATATAATATTTACTTTAAAACCCAGTCCAATTTTTCTCAGAAATATTTAAATATTTATTGAGTCTAAGTTTTCCCCTTTAATACCAAAGCCAAGAAGATTTGAAATAATTTCTGGTCTTCTTTGAAATATTCATATCACTATGACATAAAACTTGAGGAAAAAAATAAGCCTCCTGGAAATGTTGCAAAAGATTAGCTAGTTCTATCACATTTAGTAGCTTGGGGTTTATTTCAACTTAAAATAAATGGCATGTGTGATCTTGGCCTAAAACTTAGCTAATATATTATTCATATTCTGAAAAGGAAAGTTTGCAAACAAATGAGATCACACAGTATTTGCCTCCAAGACACTGAACAGGTTGTATCAAGGAAAAAAAATAGTTTAGAAATATTATAAGCAATGCCAAAATGAAATAAAATTTAGCTGTGCCAGACAAACCTATTCCATTTATGATTTTCAGCCTTGGAAACACATTGATTTTTGAAAAGGTTGTCTTTTACCTAAAGATATAAATTTAAATTCACCTTCAACAGCCCTTCCTCAGAAATAACTGACTGGTGTCTGGAATCTGAATTTTGCGTGATATGATACGAACTATTTGAAAAATAAGGTCATGCTGCTATTTTAAGAGACATAAAAAGAGTTTATTCAGTTTATGTCAGTGGTCTCAATCTAGGCTTAAAATTATAAGATTTTTTATTGGGAAGAGATTTGGGTATTATCCATTTAGCTGTTTCTGTCAGTTTGGGGAAAAGAGAAGACCACAGAGAATGTTTGCCTTTTTCATATCCTATAAATTTTAATGCCATAACAGGAAAAAAAAGGATGTATTACTTATGCTCCCATTTATACTACTTCATTTATGAGTTTTTTGTTATCTATATTATATAATTTGCAAATTAAATTAAATAAAATTATATTTATCTTTTACCCTATGTCAAGTCTTTTAAAGAAGTTAAAGGTGTCATTAAGTAGCTCAGGGTCTATTGGTGAAAGCAGTTATATAAACATATGATGGTAAGAGAATGTGAGACCAACATAACAGAATGTTGTGCATGGTGGCACAGGGGCAAGATTAACTGCATCTAGGTAAGACATAATCAGGAAGAGTTTTAGAGTGGAGGAAACATCTGAGCAGGGTGTTGAAGGAAGGCCAATCAGCATCTGACAAGTGATGAAGGTCAAAGGAAGGGCATTCCAGGAAAGGCTCACAGATATACAAGGGACATCAACAAGAAGCTGAACCACACATTAACAGTTGACTCCTATAGCTGGGATATAATGTCAGGGCGAGAAACCACAAGTCAATAAGACTGGAGAGGGAGTCAAAGTCAGATTCCAAAAAGGTCATTAATGCTAAGTGTACCTGAAGGAGCAATTGAATATGAGTAATGTGATAGATTCAAGGTTGAGAATGAAATTTTTTATATATTACGCAAAGTAATTTAGGAAAAAGGCAAGGGAACTGAAAACCACTCTTTTTTTTCTAAAATTTAGTTGAGAAATGAAACTGGATCAAATGGAGTAGGTATTTAAAGTTAGAACCATAGAACATAAGACTGTTGAGTGAGGGAGAAGATGGAGAAAATGAGACCAAGATAGGAAACCATGAGTCTAAAAGAAGTATTAAGGGATCTACTTATTTTTATCTTGTTTTCTTTGTCATAACCAACCCTCCATATTAATAAATTAATTAATATACCCTCTGATCTAGCAATTCAATTCAGGATGGGTAAAATGATTCCCTGTATCCAACCCCCACTCTATGCCACCAATGCCATGAATCCACAAGCTGATTCACTTTCCTCTCATCAGAAAATATGCTATTGTTTTTTTTTTTTCTTAAAAAAAAAATCAAACTTCTTAAGTATTAATGAAGCCTCAAATGATGCAAAACTATTTTTATCTGGTCTTCTTATTGGTCAGTGGCTTTTTAGAGAGGCTGATCTTACAAGAAAGCATCCAACTAGGGGTTGGAACTTTTTTTAAAAACCCATGCTATTTCCTGTTGTGATTACAGTGATTCCTCTCAGAAGACTGTGTTTACCTCCTTCTGCCCCTCCTTCACCCAAAGAACTTAATTAACTATTTTACGACACAGTCATGACTAATACTTGCAGCTGGTAACTTAGACATAACCCCTATATTTTTAGTTCTTTTGTTCTCAAAATAACGCTCTTTATACGTCAGATATTTGTATCAAAAGTGAGCCTTGTCTCTTTGTACAGAATTGCTGTTCCTGTTGCTTAGTCAATAAACAGAATATTACTAACACAGTACCTCCTGAAATTCTTAAGAAGCACCCCTCACTCCACTTTCTATCACTCAAAATCATTACACTACTGGATAGAGAATCTAATTAAAATTAAATTTTAGGAAGTAAATAAATCACTGTTACTGAGGTGCTTTGCCTTATTATTTTAAGTCTAATAAATTGAAAAGTAAAAAATGACAATGAGGATGACAGTGACCTCTGTGACAAAGAAAATGGTAGTGGTGAGTATAAAAAACAAGCACCTGTCTCTTTAGTAAAAATTAAATGCAGTAATCACTACAACTGCATGAGTTGAGTACCTTTATTATGACTTTTAAAATGAACAACTTGAACTTCAAGGAAATTTAGCAACTTTCTCAAGTTCAGCCAATTAGAAACTCAGTCTGATTCTAAAGTCTGTTTGTATGTGTTCTATTTCTTTTATAACATACTAGAGGCCCGGTGCATAAAAATTTGTGCACTGGGGCGGGGGCGGTCCCTCAGCCCGGCCTGTGCCCTCTCGCAGTCTGGGACCCCTCAGGAGATAATGACCTGCTGGCGTAGGCCTGCTCCTGGGTGGCAGAGGGCAGGCCCAATGCCTAGGTGCAGCCCCTGGTCGGGCTCAGAGCAGGGCTGATTGGGGAGTTGGGGCACCGCCCCCTGTCATGCACAGAGCAGGGCGGATTGGGAGGTTTCGATGCCACCCTCAGTCACACTCAGGGTGGGGCTGATTGGGGGATTGGGGCACCACCCCTGTCACACTCAAGGCAGGGTCGATGGGGAGGTTGCTGCGCCACCCCGTCACGCACAGAGCAGGGCCAATCAGGGGGTTGGGGCGCTGCCCCCTGTCATGCACAGAGCAGGGCCCATCAGGGTGTTGGGGAGCTCCCCCCTGTCACGCACAGAGCAGGGCCGATCAGGGGGTTGGGGCGCCACCCTCTATCACCCACAGAGCAGGGCCGATCAGGGGGTTGGGGCGCCACCACTGTCACACTCAGGGCAGGGCCGATGGGGAGGTTATGGCTCTACCCCGTCACACACAGAGCAGGGCCCGTGGGGGTGGGGGGGTTGGGGTGCCGCCCTCTATCACCCACAGAGCAGGGCCGATCAGGGGGTTGGGGCGCAGCCACTGTCACACTCAGGGCCGGTTGGTTTGCCCTGAAGGGTGTCCTGGATCAGGGTGGGGGTCCCCACTGGGGTGCCTGGCCAGTCTGGGTGAGGGGCTGAGGGCTGCTTTCAGGCTGGCAGTTGTTGACTGAAGCTCCCAACCGCTCCGTTTTTTTCTTTTTTTTTTTTTTATTCTGGGCCAAGGCCTCTGCTGCTGAAAGCTGGTATCTGGTTTGTTTTGGTTCTATAATCAAAACAATGTATAACTCCAGCTCTGAGATCCCGGCCGGCTTAAAGCTGGTTTCTGGGGTTTTGTTTAGCTTCTATATTTGTTAGAATGTTTCAAACTGTCAGCTCAGAGACCGGCAAGTCAGGCGGGGAACGTTGGAGTCCACCATCACTGGAGCAAGCAAGCCTCATGTTCGCTTCCAGCTGCCTGGCTGCCGGCCGCCATCTTGGCTGACAGTTAATTTGCATAAGGATATGCTGATTAGCCAATGAAAAGGGTAGCAGTCGTACGCTAATTACCATGTTTCTCTTTTATTAGTGTAGATTGCATCTCAGAATATCCCTCATCTATTAATATTAGCTTTACCCAAAAATGTATCTATTAGTTTATCCATTGTCATTCATTTGCTCAACAAGCACTTAACAAGTGTGACAAGCCCATGCAAAGTCTTGAAAATATAAAGACAACTTTAATAGTAATATGCAGTATAGTAAGAGATCAATTCATGTAAATAAATGATGGAAATACAATTAAATATAATAATTAAAATAACAGCATTGATAATAATTATGACTAATTTTAATTAAGCCCTTAAATTTTGCCATGCACTGCTTTAGGTTCTTTATATGTGTAAACTCATTTAATACACAAAACAACTCTATGAAATAGGCTTTGTTAAAGCACAAAGAACATTAAGAAAATCACTGTAAAACTGTCAGCCAAAGAAAGCATAATTTTAATCTTTTCAACAAACAGTTATTGCATGCCTACTGTGTGACAAGCCTTGTTTGGTATTTAGGAAATGCCTCAGAAACAATGAAGCACATCAGCCAATTCTATACAAATTATTTTTTTTTCTTAATGAATAGATGAAATAGAAAAGGATATTCAAAGAGAGAGAGAGAGAGAGAGAGAGAGAGAGAACTGCAAATACACCAACAGCAGTGCACATTTGACAATTAAGTTACTATGTCACAGTGGTTTCCAACCTCAGTGGTCTTTGAAGCTGCCCAGCAATCCTATTTTCCTTGCTAGAGCTTTCTCCCCAATGGCATTTATGCTTTACCATCATCTTGAAACCTCCAAATACCCCCACTTCCAGCTCACTCTTAGTAAATGACCTTGTTAATCAAGTTAATATTTATAACCACCTCAAATTCCTGCAAATATTTGGGTTAAGATTATTGTAGAAAATAGTCACTTCCGGGGACTCCTTACTACCTGTATTATTTATGTAATACATTGGTATTTAAAAAATAAGTCATCATAATAAATCATTGTGTAATTATGTGTCACCTAAATGTTCCAAAGATTCCATGCTGGATAAACACAATGAGCTCAGAAATCATGGGTTGAGTAAACGTGCACAAAAAGAGCTTTGTTAGAGAAAGAAGAAAAAACAAATTCCAGAGGATAAAAGGTGGAAGGACAGTTGAAGAAACTGAGAACAGTTTATTCCACTCCATTCTCTGTTTCTGCACTAAAAGTCCACTGAAGTTCAGAACCATCTGGGAGCTGTCCTCTCTTCCTATATTTAACAAACATAAAAAAGAAAAGGAAGAGAGAAATACACATAATATTCCCTATTTTGGCCATTACACCCTCATAAATGTGTCTTCAGTTTAATGACTAGATGTCAAAATTACAAAATTTAATTAGCCTCATGCAGAGCAAGAAGTACTAAGAAATCTAAGGTGCTTTTCTTCAGTTATCGGCTCTATATCTACAACTCTATTTCATCTTTGACTATTTTTTGCTCTAATGCTATGGGGGAAATCTCTCCTCTCTTTTAAGGTGAACCATTCCACCTTTGTACAGAATGTTGTCCCAACCAACATCCTGAGAGAGTAGCTCTAAAGATTCTTCTTTCTATTATATAAATCTTCAAATATCTTCTGACTCCTCTCCTCTAGTATTTAAACATGCTAAACTCTATCACTATCTTACAATCAAACAGTGATTTGCTTTGCATGAAAGCTAATGGAGACTTTCAGTCAGTGCTTTATTTGATCTATCACTCTTTGAGATTCTCTGGCTCATGTTGTTTTATTTTATTTTATTTTATTTCTCATCACTTCCTGACTTTTTACTTACCTTTTATTTCATTTATGAACTCTTTGTGCTTTATTTCACTTATGAACTCTTTATTATGTAGAGATGAATTAATATACAAACCAAAAGTTATCTTTTATAAGTATTAGTTTAGTTGAATTACATCTAAAATCTTATTTTATTTCTATATTATCAATAAAGCAGAATATTGAAGATATTTTCTCCTGAACTAGAGAAATGATAAAACGTTTGTGTCCAGACATACTGACCAATGTGTTCAGCAAGGGAGGAGATCTATCCTCTTTACACATTATCCCACTAGGGCAGTGGTGGGCAAACTGTGGCTCACGAGCCACATGCTGCTCTTTGGCCCCTTGAGTGTGGCTCTTCCACAAAATACCGACTTCTGCGCATGGGTCACGAAGTTTCTATTGCACTGTACATGCACGACTACACATGGTATTTTGTGGAAGAGCCACACTCAAGGGGCCAAAGAGCCGTATGTGGCTCACGAGCCGCAGTTTGCCAACCACTGCGCTAGGGAATCATATACAGGTCCTTTGTGTTCCCAGGTGGATATTTTGACAAACTAAGCCAATTAGGTTCACCAGTGAGAAAGAACCACAGAGGACGCATACTACATTGCTCACTGTTGTAAATAGCATTCGAAAAAATATCTAACATGGCCATCACCCACCTACCCAAGTATTAAAGCTAGGGTGGTAGAAATGGCAGAGGAGAACCAGTAAATGAATGAACAAATATTTATATCAAATTCTTATAGTGCTTCTTTTTGTGATGCACATTTGGCATTTATAGATTTGGAAGTCAGCAGTGTTGATAAGGCTATCTTTTCTCAATGAAAAAATTCTGTGGAAATCAACTTTTTTGGTGTGAATGTTTGTTTACCTGTCCAGTTAATTTTTTCACTTAGTTAGAATATGTGAAATCTGTTTTATGGATTAACATGGACTAAGGTAGGTTATTCTTTAAAATACTAGATTTCCCCTCTAGTTACTTTCTATACCACAGTTTTCTTCTACTTAATTTTGACTTGTTTTAGCTACATATGATATCCCATGTGCTCTGTCACTGATCGGCAAACAGTAAATGTTAACAACAATGAAGTATTTCTGTAATATCTTGCCCTTATATAAGAACTAGAGGCCTGGTGAACAAAATTTGTGCATGGTGGGGAGGTCCCCTAGCCCAGCCTGCACCCTCTCACAATCTGGGACCGCTGGCTCCTAATGGCTTGCCTGCCTGCCTGCCTGATCGCTCCTAACTACTTGTCTGCCTGCCTAATTGCTTCTAACTGCTCACCTGCCTGCCTGATCATCCCTAATCACCTCTGCTTCAGCCCCTGCCTCCGAGTTTTCATCCAGAAGGATGTCTGGAATGATGCCGGAAGGTCGTTTGGCTGTCCAGTCTAATTAGCATACTATGCTTTTATTATTGTAGATTAGGAAAGCAGTCTACAAGCCTCCTTCCAAAAGAAGACACTCCTGATCAAGACATCTTCTCTTACAGAGTTTCAGAAAACTCTGTCCCACAGACCTGAGTGCCTTTCATTAATCCTCCAGAGCAAATGTAAGCTGACATATTTAAATATCATTTTTGCAAAATAAAACAAATAACAAATGAACTTGGAATTTTAGGGAAAATTAAGTAATTTAAAGCAAGACAACAGAAAACATACCAAGAAACAAAAACCCTAAGATATGCCCTGATAATTAGCACTTTCAGATATTCTAATTTAAGTGCAGAAAGAAAAGTTATCTTCCACATAAACCAGGCTTTCATAGTACACAGATGCCAGCTGTCCACCATCGTGTGAAAATCAGCGATCATAGTGGTAGGTTCAATGCTTCATTTCATTTCTTTCTTTCTTGTTATTCTTTGTTAATGCCTCATTTTAAAGTAAACTATTTATTATTATCAAGTTTTTTCATAGTATGTACTAGCTTTACAATTCCCATGTTTCTTCTCTCATAATTGTTCTTAGGAGCATGACTAATATACAATTACCCTTCTCTGATAAAATCTTATTACTCTTAGGGAAAATATACTGAAATAACTATGTTTTAACTCTATCGAAAACTCTTACCCAATAACAAATGACCTCAGTACAACAGGACACCCTGGACTCTTCCTGTGAAGAAGCACAGCAATCAAAAGCTAACATTTTATAGAAGAAACATGTTCCAGAATGGGATTTAAAAAGCTGTAAATTTCACATGGCCTTTCGACAGCCTTACACTCTGGTGTGAGACACACAATAATTTTAGCTCCCTAAATGTGGACGAGAAACACAGCCCTTAAAAGAGAAAGCTTTATAAGCTGTAACCCTTTATAGCAAAGATCTACCCTGTTAGGGGAGGAACAACAAAGTAATAACACTAACAATTTATTGCTTTTCTAGGTGAAGTGAAAAACACCTATTAAATGCTTTTGCGGAGACTATTTTTAGTAAACAAATGTTGACTCGTTAATGTAGAAACTTCTGTAGTTTACAGTTCTTTTTTTTACTCTAAGAACCCTTCCACAACTTCAGGAATTCCCCTGCTACCTGAATATTTAAAGAGACAGACTAAGAGACACACACAGGCAGAGAGAGCGACAATTCTATATTAAGAAAAAATAATAACTATCAGCTTTAGCTTAACAGCTAAATACATGTTTACATTTTTCTAGATTATATCATTCTGATGACTAAGCAGTCGACGAACAGCATCACAAAGAAACAATGAATGTAAATTCAGGCAACACAATTTCTTGTTCTGTCTCTGTCCTTTAGAGCAGTGGTTCTCAACCTGTGGGTCGCGACCCCTTTGGCGGTAGAATGACCCTTTCACAGGGGTCGCCTAAGACCATCCTGCATATCATATATTTACATTACGATTCATAACAGTAGCAACATTACAGTTATGAGGTAGCAACGAAAATAATTTTATGGTTGGGTCACAACATGAGGAACTGTATTTAAAGGGCCAGAAGGTTGAGAACCACTGCTTTAGACTTAGAGGCTATCAAACCTTGAATGATACCCCTTGATCTTTATGAGCTTCAGCCATGAGATTAAGTTAGAAAAGAAATATCAATGTACTTTGAAAATTCTAAAGTTCTGCAGTGTATTATTAATGTTATTATTATTATTAATCATTAGTGATTCCAAGTAGCCAAGAAAAAGTAAGAGATTCAGTCTTCTTGTTCAGGTGGCTTATAAGCTAGTTGGGAAATAAAATATGTATACCCACAAAATAAATTAAAAGCGATAAATTTACTTCTAATCTAAGGGTTGGGTGATGGATTTGGAGCTGAGAATAAATTTGGGAAATGAGATCCAATAACAGTGTGTTTGGGGAATGAAATGAAAGTCTTTTTTCCCCCCTTGAGATTGGGAAATGTGTGTTAAAATTGATTGAAATTAGGTTGGTCCAAAAAGAACTCCATTTGTGAAGTGATATAGTGTTTTTCAGTCTGAGATGCAGTAAGGTCGCTGTGAGAAAATATTTATGTTGTGAGCAATTGGTCTTATGTGAAGGGAATTTGATAGGTTCTGCCTGGAGATACGTGTTTGGCTCAAGAGATGACACAATGCAATTGTGAGTATGGCTCACATATAGAGAATAATTAAGAATCAAGAGAAGAGGCTTCATGGCAAACGCTGTAAGTAACTGGACAAAGAGAGAGGCAAGGAAAGGGCTATAAAACAGACTTAAGAAAATAAGAACCAAAATGCCAATTCTTTAGGAGCTGCAAAAGAATTCCGAGCCAGCGGACAACGTTTGAGAAAGAAATTTTAATAACATAGCAAGCAACAGTGAACCTCAAACTCCAGAATGATTCAGTAATAAAAGTATCAAGTACCTTGTGGAAGCAGCAAAGATGGAAACTCATAACCCAGGAGTTCAGCAGGCACACGAAGGGGGAAAATCTTCAGAGAGAGAAAGGTAGCTGAGCTCGGTAAAAATGTGCAATATGCCAGAAACCTGAACAGGTTCCCAGGTGAAAGGAAGTAGTCACTGGAGGAGAAAACTTGCAAAGACTTTTAAACATGAGAGGTTACACCTCTCCAAGACACTGGAATGAAGAGTGGAGGGTTTACCTGAAACAGGAGAGAGAGCTTTTCCTCCTAGACTGGGAGGAGTTCTGCAAGGAGTCTTCCACATGAAAGGTGGGAATACACAAGGGAAACCATGCCAGATGGTCTCAATATTTCTTCTTAAGTAGGAACAGTTCATCTGCTACAGGTGAGAACATGACGCATGAGTTTGGAAGCTAACGAGAGTGAATGAAGTCTGCCCATTGGCTGTAGAGGCTGTGCTGGAATCAGAAAGCAATTAGAGACATTATTTGTTTAATGAGCATCAGGAAAGAGCTGATGAAAAATGCATATCAATAATCCGTGTTTTGCAGGTCAGAAGAGCTCTTTGTTTTTCTAAAAACTGATCTGAGCCTAGGGAGCATGGGCAGGTGTGTGCAGTAAGGCTTGGCTATGAAACTCCCAGGGACTGGCTGGCATTCAGTGAGTAGTTTGTCCCTTTTGAGCTCCCAGAGGATAATTTTATACTTAAATGAAGTAAGGCTTCCAAGAATCTGTTTTTGCCAAAATAAGGAATTATAGATAAACACGGTGCTTTATTCTTTGGGTTTTTTGTTTGTCTTCTCTTTTTTACTTCTGATACTGGAAGTTTAAGGCAGTGCATTCAGGTGTGGTCGGGAAAGACTGCCGCCCTAGAACATGAAATTAGCAAAAGTGATTGCTTTTGTAAATGCTATTTTGGTAGTAGAGGTGTTATTTTAGTGGAAGTTCTCTAGTAGATCTCATGCAATAGGGATGGGTGCCTTTAATCCACTTCCTATTAACTGCACTATTGTAGAAGTTGACCATAACCAGTACAAAACTGATTGTCAGGCAAATTATGATTGTCCATAGCAAAGCAAATTCATTTCACCTGATACAATTGAGATACACTAGATTTCAGTTCTCTAGAACAGGGTGTTTTATTGCTCTAGAGCAGTGGTTCTCAACCTTGGCTGCATATTAGAATCACCTGGGAATCTTTTTAAAATCCTGATTTCTGGGCCTCATCCTCCAGAAATTCTGTTTCTTTGTTATGGGGTGAGGCCACAATATTAGTAACAAAGAAACAGAATTTCCGGAGGATGAGCCCAGAAATCAGGATTTTAAAAAGATTCCCAGCTGATTACAATGTGCAGCCAAGGTTGAGAACGAACCACTGCTCTAGAGGTTACTAACTAGTTTTACAGTTTCTAGCAAACTTATTTCAACATTCTTGACGACCTGCATTTTTTTTTTTTTTTATTGAAAGGTCTGATTTTAGGAAGGGGACGGGGATAAAATGTTTTATTTTTCTATAATCATTGCCTTTTATATAATCACTTTTATATAATCATAACCATGCTCAGCCGAATTTCCATGTTCCAGTCCTCTGTGACATCTCAGGTTCACCCCAGAGCTTTCTGGCCACTGTCAATATTGAACAACTCCAGTCCAGTGTAGGACAACTTAAAACAATCATAATATGGTTTAATTGTATATCTTCTCTCCTCTTCACATGGGCCAGGCTTGGTGATAACCTGTATTCTTTAAATTTCTCTTTTGAGCTTATCTCAACACCGGAATCTCTCTATGAATTTACTTGCTGCTACACAGACCACTTTTTCTTAGTATTTTTAAAAACTGCAAGGATATATATTATAAATATAGTTGTATGGATAGCTTTAGGTAACTTGTTCAAAGGCTGGCTTCTCTTCAGTTTCCTGAGCCTGGAAAACACAACCCTCTACTCACCCCAACCTTGTGTGATTGACTAAATGTAAGTTAGGTTGACAACAAGAGACAGTTTGTAAAATACTTACTTATAAATTGTAAGTAAGATAAGGGAGCTCATTTAGCATACATAGCGGGTTAAGAGATGCCTCCTCCAGATCCTATACAAAATCCCACTATTAAAAGCTCACGCTTCACCCACTGCAAGCCACTTTCTCCGAAGACTGCCAAGCTCCCCTCTCCTTCCTGTGAAGGCTGAGAAGGAATTAAAGGGACCTTTGGGATTGGAATGAAATCACAAAGAGAGGCAAGATGTGAAAGTTGCAGCTTATTGTGCTGAAAATGATGCCCCTCCCAGGGTACTAGCCAGGAGGTAATGGAGGTGGACACCTGCTTCTATGGTTGACCAAGCCAGTCACCCCAGTGCAGGATACTTCCCGCCCCCCATTTTATTTTACTAGTAGGAAAAGTAAGTGCTTAATGACCTGTGGTGACATTGACAGCACATAAGAAAATAATATATGTGGTCAGTCAAGAAAAAAAGTCAAAAGATCTACATTTATGGAGGAGCTTAGGAGGACTGAATAGCTTGCACAAAGCCTCTGCTGAAATGCGCCTCCTTGAGGGGTCTGTGTTAACGGCATTTGCTGCTCAGAGAACTGTTAATGAGAACTTTTTGTTGTACCGTGGTGATTGCAGGAGGGATGGGGTGGGTGGAGGTGGAAGAGGGCTCAGAGGGAACAAATAGTGATGGGAAAAATAAAATATGAATAAATTAAAAAGAAAAAATTTTTGTTGCCTCTTATCTCATTCTTAACTCATATAAGTACAGACATTGAAAGTAACTAACTGCTTGAAAATTTTGATATGGCCATGGCATAATAATAATGGTGTCCTTATTATTATTATAAAATAATTACTATTTTAATGTTTGTTACATTTCTCAAATTATCATTCCATACAATATTGCAAGTTACAACAAGCAAAGTATTGTCCCTCAGAATGCTTAAAATGAAGTCTCAAAACTAATTGAGATGAAGTCATTGTCTATTTTTAAAGCTGTATCTTATATGTGTGGCCAAATCAAATAAAAAGTGTCTTAAGAATTAAATGGATGAATTTCCTATTCATGATAAAGGTCAATTCAAATATAGGAAATTCACCCCCATCTATAATAATAAAAGTGTAATATGCTAATTAGACCAGACGTCCTTCCAGATGAAGCCAGGGCTGCGAGGGAAACCCAGGTCCCGGGTGCCTGCTGGCGGCCGGAGGGAAGCCAGGGTCCCAGGTGCCAGAGGGAAGCCAGTGCCAGCAGCCTGGGAAAGGAAGGCCTTCTCTTGCATGAATTTTGTGCATCGGGCCTCTAGTTTATGATAAATCTCTCAACAAAGTGGGAATAGAGGGAACATACCTCAACATAGTAAAAGCCATATTTGACAAACCCACAGCCAATATCAGACTCAATGGGCAAAAACTAAAACCGTTTTCCTTAAGATAAGGAACAAGCCGAAACCGGTTTGGCTCAGTAGATAGAGCGTCGGCCTGTGGACTGAAAGGTCCCGGGTTCGATTCCAGTCAAGGGTATGTACCTGGGTTGCGGGCACATCCCCAGTGGAAGATGTGCAGGAGGCAGCTGGTCGATGTTTCTCTCTCATCAATGTTTCTGGCTCTCTATCTCTCTCCCTTCCTCTCTGTAAAAAAATCAATAAAATATATTTAAAAAAAAAAAAAAAAGATGCCCTGAGCTGTCTGGCAGCCAAGCCATCAATTTAAAAAAATAAAAAATAAAAAAGATAAGGAACAAGACAGGAATGTCCACTCTCACACTCCTATTCCACATAGTATTGTAAGCACTAGCCATAGCAATCAGACAAGAAGAAGAAATAAAAGGCATTCAGGTTGGAAAGAAAAAAGTAAAACTGTCATTATTTGCAGATGGCATAATACTGTATATAGAGAACACTAAAGATTCCACCAAAACACGACTAAAACTGATAAATGAATTCAGTAAAGTAGCAGGATATAAAATAAATATCCAGAAATCAGTTCCATTTTATACACCAACTAGAGGCCCAGTGCATGGATTCGTGCACCAGTAGGGTCCCTCGGCCTGACCTGTAGGAATTGGGCCAAACCAGCTCTCTGACATCCCCCAAGGGGTCCCAGATTGCGAGAGGGCGGTTCTCAAGTGATGCACCCAGAATCAGGCTCCTTCCTCTCTGATTCCAGGTGTATCACCTGAGAACCACAACTGCCAAGACACTGCAGCTTGGCAGCGCCAGCGTTGAGCATCTGCCCCCTGGTGGTCAGTGCATGTCTTAGCTACCAGTCAGACAGTCGGACAGTCGCTTAGGCTTTTATATATATAGAAGATAATGAACGATCAGAAAACAAAACTAAGAAAACAATTTCATTTATAATTGCTTCAAAAAAATAACTAGGAATAATAAAATGAAAAAAAGAAAGAAGTTTATACCTCTCTAGACCTTAATCTGGGAGATTAGGAAAAGACTGTGCAGTAACAAAATCATTATTATTAAAACCAAGTGCTCTTGCCGTAAGTCCCCTTTAAATCTAAAGGATTGTTGCCAAAATCTGTTCATAATGGCATGATATATGTGTTCTTATAAAAGTGTATGTTTTCAAAAATCTAGTTACAAAAACAGTTACTCTTGTGACTGAAAACAATCAGCTTGAATTTAATTGTCTCCCTCTCTCATCTGGTAAAGATAATATCTAGTTAAGTTTTCTCCTTCCTTCCCTAAAAAGTAAATAAATAAAAAGGAATAATTATGCTTTGTGGAAAACATTCAGGTATGTTTACATAATAAAAATCTGGGACAAAAAGTAAAAATAAATAAATAAATATGACGCAGAGCTGCTTGAAGAGTGTTTCTGAGGGGTTTGCAGGTCTGCAATGTAATGGAGGTTGACTGAGAAAGATTTTTATTGGTGTTGTGTTTGGAAAAACCGCATACTTTTTCAGACATGCAACGTAAAGACTTTGAACTTTTTGATGTGACTCTTGATTAGTCAACTCTTCCTTTGATGATAATACTGATTTCAGATTGAAGCAGTGGCTCTAGGATTTTCAAGAGTAGTTTTCATATAAGGAGTGGAGTATTTTACATCTGTAATTTCCTCAAGAGAACTTTCATTATTATCTTGAATATTATCTTGAGTATTTTGTTAATGTTACCTGAGAATAATAAACTAGCTCATCAAAATTAACAGCAATAATTTTGTGCACTTCAGTCGACACACTCAGAAGTATTTCCACACTGACTTTGTAAATGTTGCTTACAGGAGAGGTCATAACTATCAAAAGAACAAAAAATCTGCATGTACACTTCAAAGGCTCTGAGGACCCAGTCACTCAGTGCTTTGCATCTAGCTAGTGGGAGTCGATGTAGAGCCAATAAGGCTCCCGATGTAATTAATTGTTTTATGTTCACATCAGACTCTACAATCTCGGTCTGACAGTAGGAGAAATGCCTAATTTTGGAAAACATTTTTGATAGAAAAAATTCTGCCTGGAATAGAATCAGGCCAGAAAGGTTAGTAAGAAGAGATGAAGTCAAGTAAAATGTTAAGAATGGCCTGAAGGGCAGTTAGAATGGAATTTCAATAATAGCGGTATGAGTGGTGAAGCCCTGAACTATAATGGTGTTTGTGTGAATGAGGTAGAAGGGGAGGCTTTTAGAAATCTCATAATAAAAAATATCAAGTAACTAATGATTACAATAAGAGGAAGGCCAGGAAAAAAATAAGAAATGCAAATATTATAGCCTGGGAAATAGAAAAGAGGGCTCCATTGATTTTTTTTTTAAGTTTGTTTAAATTGACAACCCTTGCCCCAAGCTTTCTTTTTAGTATTCCATACTTAGTAAATATAAAAGGAGGAAACAGTATAAAATTATGCAAGATTTCTTTTTAATAAAAATTATAATTTAGATTTGAAATTTTAAAAGAGCAAATAATAGAACCACTGCAAATATTCACTACTGCATAAAGAAGCAACAATTGATTGAACAATAGTAGTAGTCATGGTTACCAGCATGTCATCACCCACTATGATTATAAAATTCACTCCTATGAATAACAAAATTATAGCCTAACATAATACAAAATAATCTTGCAACAAAGATAAAAATACAAAGAAACTATTTAAATCAACAAAACCATAGCTTCATAATATGAACTTGCATAATCTCTATGACTAATTCAACTCTTCTATATGCATCTCCCTATTTTTTATGACCACAGTTGATATAAATAATAACTAACTTATTCATGGGAGCCGAAAGTTTAAAAATTAGTTTTTTTGAAAAGATACAAGCAAATTCAAAAAAGAAACAAAATATTCATTCTTTTGCTTAGCTGGTTTGGCTCAGTGGATAGAGCATCAGCCTGCTGACTGAAAGGTCCCAGATTCAATTCCAGTCAAAAGCACATGCCCGGGTTGTAGGCTCAATCCCCTGTAGGCAGCCAATTAATGATTCTCTCTCATCATTGATGTTTCTATCTCTCTCTCCTTCTTACTTCCTCTCTAAAATCAATACAAATATTAAAAAAGAAAAAGAAATGGAGGGAGCTTTTGCTACATGACATGGTACAAAAACGTTATGATGAGAAGTAATTCTGTATACTGGTGACATAGTTCTTCAGTTTCTAGGAACGGCATGTAAAAGTTTTGCCAATAGCTTCTCTCTGCCAATATGCCTCAGCTCTTACATGCATTGGGCAAGTTCCAAATCACAAATGATCCCACTGAGCATTTTGAACCTGTTAAAGTGAAGCATACTCTGCGGAAACATCTGTATAACATCCAGCAACAACTAAAGGTATCTGGGCTTTTCAAAATCAATGTCTGGGCTTAATCTACAATGACTTATTCCCATATTTTACTATGGCTCTTTCTCCTTTGGAAAGTGTTATATTGCTGCATCCTAAAGAAACTAATGAACCTCTGAATAAATCATACTCTTTCTGTGATTTTCTAGTCTAGGAAAACTTCCCTAGATGTAACATAGCTATTGCTCTGCAGATGAAATTGAAATGCATCTAGTGGTATATCCATTTACTAAAATCATAGACTCTGAAAATTGGTAAGGATTTTTAAAAAGTACTCAAAAGCAGTTTGAAAACAATTGTAACTGGTGGCCTCAAATCACTACTGCAGACTCCTTCAGAGTTATACTGAATCCACATACAATTATGGAGTTGAATTTTGTATCAACATAGACTCAGTCTGTGCCTATATAGAAAACAGTTTGATCAGTTGATTTTTAACAGTTTTTGGATTCATTCAACTCTACCTTTTTTTATTATATTATTCCAAATAACATATTTGGCTTACTTTCTGTTTTCTCAGCCAATTATTTATTGTTCATAGAGCTAGTGTAAAGATATCCTTTAATATGAGATGAGAAAGCTATAGCTGATTTGGGTCCCTGAATACTATGCACAGGCTTTTAAGTCTATAAAAGCCACTGTCATTAAAAGCTTAAGAACATAGTACTTGGATGCAAATAACCCCGAATTCCAGCCCCTTCTCTAGTAGTTATAACAAGGGACCTCATATTTTTTTTTTGTCACCTACAGAGTGTTTCACAAAAATTATACCTACTGGATTGGTTTATATTATAATTAAATGAGATAACAATCAATCCATGTCAAGTTCTTACACAATAATAAAATGAGATAAATGTAAACACATTACTGTCAAAAATATATTAGTTACAAAATATTAGGTTTTTTATATGATTTCTGAACTGAAATTTGTAACTTTATAAATTTTGTAAGCTCAATGAATTTTTCTAGGTTT
This sequence comes from Myotis yumanensis, assembly GCF_028538775.1. NCBI lineage: Eukaryota > Metazoa > Chordata > Mammalia > Chiroptera > Vespertilionidae > Myotis > Myotis yumanensis. The sequence goes on along the minus strand of NW_027223760.1, from coordinate 44,561,193 downwards.
TCTTTCAAGCTTAACTAAATTAAGCACCAAACTCAAACATTATGGCCCAATCTACACATTACACTCAAAATCGCCTATATGTAAGTTATTTTAAAGTGCTTTAAATTTAAGTAGATAACAAATGTATACCTTTTGAATCCTAGTTTGGATTCAAAGAAGTTGGCTATTGTTCCTGGTGATATACAACCTCTTTATTTATAGAACTTCAATTTGTAAAGTGCCTTTGAGTAAAAAAAAAAAAAGCTTTCGTCTTCTCTTTGTCTACAAATGAAATGGTTTGTTCCCAAACTACCACTTCTTTATTTCAATGTAGAAATGATCTCCCCATGTTTCATGGTACATCTACTAATCTTTTCCTGGGATTAGCAAATGAAACTCACTTTCTGGAACACCATATGAATAGTAGCAACATTATGTGAAGGTACTATGAGAACCTGTAGGATTCTATGGAAGAAAAATGACTTGCCCAAGTCCACATTAGGCTATACCAGAACGGAGATCATCTGGGTTCTGGACTAGCCATCCTTCTCATCACATCAGTCTTTCACTGCTTGCCTCACATTTACAAATGAAAGTGGCAGATGACTCATCCTCACACAATGTGAAGCAGTAATGATGCTCTTTCCCATTTCATGTAAATAGGCCTAAGTAGAGTGAAGAAGTAAGCAATTATCTCTCTTTTTAAAAAACATTTGTATTGATGTCTGTATATCCTGTATTTTCTTCAATTTCTTTCATGCATACTATACTTGTTTTTGGTTCGTAATAAATTCTTGTTGGATGAATATTTGCTTTTCTGTTGTTAGCATTACAGAACTAATAGTGTGCACTGAATAGAAGCGTGTAGCCTCCTTTATGACAAAAACCACATTTCCATTGAAGCTTTATAGAGCCTTTACCATTTGCTATAATATATGGAACTATTATAACACCAAATGTTATCCTCAGTTTATGTTACAAGAAATAGAAAAATAGATAACAGATTAAACATTAGAGAATTTGATATGACAATTATTTATACACACAATAATTAAAGAATCATTTAACTTCTCCTATAATTACTCAATAAGGATATTCTTTAAAGAAATCATCTATAAATCAAATTCTGGTCAAGATGTCAGAGTAACTCCCTGACCAACTCCCACAATCACATAAAAATTATAACTAAAGAACAACCACCCTTTAGAACCACTTGAAGACAAGCTAAACTGAATCCCTACAATTGAGCATATAAAGCAGCAGCCACATGGAGACTGGTAAGAGGGTGGAGAGATGCAAAATGGACTGGCCCCACACCCATGTGTGGTGGTTAAGAGTCAGGAGAAAATTTCAGCTGCAGAAGCACTCCATGAGGAGTGAGGGCTCCCAGCCCCATACTGGGCTCCTCAGCCCAGATCACCAGGAAGAGCAGTCCCCTCATTTGCTGTGAAAATCAGTGTGGATGCCATCCAGAAAAGATGAAGGGCGGCTGCACAAAGATTCACTCTCTCACAAAGATTCACTCAGTCTAATCTTCAGCAAAAGAAAAGAAGCTTAAAAAGCACCAGCAACATAGGAAAAGGAACTTAATTGTCTGGCTTGAGGGTGAGGACTGGAGGGCAGCTCTAGCCTAGACAGAAGTGTGAGCAGGCACCATTGTTTCTTTGTTTATTCCTCCCCTCACACAGCCAGTAGTAGGTGAGGGCTAACCCTGAACCTTTAACAACCTAACACAGCTTGACCTACCCTGGGGATTCCCTGAGACCCAGCCCTACCCAATGTATGCACCAGTGAACCACTTTCAGCACAAAACACCAGCACTGGCCCATGCTTCAGACTTTCCTAAAACCTCTCAAAGGCCCACAAAGACCAAGAAGCAGCAACTGGTCTCGGCATGCCCTGTACCTCTTGCAAAGTGGGCCCTGGCACTGGTGGCAGCTGGCCTCGTTTCATAGCAGCCTTTCTCAGTCACCTCCAAGTCCAGCACAGGAGCTACCAATCACAGATCATGTTGTAACTCCTACCAGGTTGCTGTGGGCCAAGCATTGGCAGCGGCTGACCTGGGCCTGCACCAGAGCCTCTCTCAGAAGACCCCAAAACCAACAAACATGGTGGCTGAATTCAGACCACACCAGAGAAACAAATGACACACCCAAAGGTTGGACTCAGCAGGCACCAGAGCTCCCCCCCCACCCCCCACCGCACTTAAAGCAAATCCCATGCAAGGGGCCAGCCCCCACTGGCAGTTTGTGCACTGTAGTCATGGCCAGTCCTCACAGCCAGTCAGCTTGAGGGACAGTCCTACCCACTGACATGCCAACAGCAATCAAGGTTCACCTACAGCAAGGACTAACAAGGGTTGGAGAGGTTATGCAGAAAAGGAAACCCTCATTCACTGCTGGTAGAAAGCTTGGTACAGCCACTATGGAAGATAGTCTGGTGGGTCCTCAAAAAATTAAGAATAGAGTTACCATATGACCCAGCAATCCCTCTCCTGGATACCTACTGGAAAAAACTAAGAAACATGTACCCACAAAGATATGCAGTATTATTTACAGTGGCCAAGACATGGAGAAAACCAAAATGTCACTCAGTAGAAGATTGGATAAAGAAAATGTGGTACATACACACAATGGAATACTACTCAGCCATAAAAAGATGAAATAATGCCGTTTGTGACAACATGGATGGACCTTGAGAATATTATGATAAGTGAAATAAGTGAGTCAGAAAAAGCCAAGAACCATGTGATATCACTCATATGAAATTGAAACTCCTGGAGGAAGGAAGAAATCTGAATCAACAATGATAATGCCACAGAAGTCAAGGAGGATGAAGCCACAGAGGATCTGCTGGATATTGCAAATTAGGAGCTAACTTTTGTTACCATCAGGACCTATTTTAGTACAGTGGTCGGTTGAGGTGTGAATAAGATGAAGGGAAAGAAAGACATATGAACTTGTTTTGCAAAAAGTCTGTCCCCAAGATGAAGGGGAGATCTGCAAGTTTATTGGAAAGAATACCTTTCAGTGCTATTCTTCTTTTCAGAATTTAAAAGGTTTATTTAGAATTTCATCAGGAGATTTGGGACCTAGCTTTTAATTGCCTTACAGCTAGGTGGTCAAAACACTGACCTACTGCCCAGCCAGTGTTGCTTAGTGGTTGGGCCATTATTATAATAATATTATAAGAACTTTTAGTTAAATTGTGCTATGTTTAAATTCATCAGTAAGGAATAGTCTAGTACAGTGATGGCGAACCTTTTGAGCTCGGCGTGTCAGCATTTTGAAAAACCCTAACTTAATTCTGGTGCTGTGTCACATATAAAAAATTTTTGATATCTGCAACCATAATAAAACAAAGGTTTATATTTTTGATATTTATTTTATATATTTGAATGCCATTGAACAATGAAAAATCAACCAAAAAAGTGAGTTCGCGTGTCACCTCTGACACGCATGTCATAGGTTCGCCATCACTGGTCTAGTATGTGTGATGAAAATAAATTGATAGCCTCTAAAGCATAAACTATTGACTTTGTTGCAAAACGGATTGAAATCCTGTGATTTCTCCATATCGTGCTACTCAATGTTTTCCTGTCCTCTGTGGTAGGTTGTAAAACTAAGAACAGAGAGAGAGAGAGAACAAAGTAAACTTATGGCAAAATACTGATAGCAAAGCATTGTTTCAGAAGAAGAAACCATCTCACAGCTTTTCACGGTTTCCTTAATGGTTAAACATATTTAACTAAATCTCGGTATACTGTAAAAGCCCTTTTACTCTAACTCTATTACTGAGAAGTATTTGCAGCCAGCAGAGCTAATGCCGTCTCCTTAAGGAAGCCACGGAACTCAGTGCATTAGGACTCTGCTCTGCGCTTTTAGCCCAATTAGCCCATATTGTGGAACGAGGAAGGACGCTGTTCCTGCTCTCTGGTTCTCCTGGCATTTTATGTCTCCCTGACATTACCACCAAATTATCCAAGTTTCCTTTAAATTAACCAATCACAAAGATCCCTCTGGAGCTCCTTAAAATCAGATTTCTAGGCCACTTTCTCGGGGAACTATGATTTGCGCGGCTTGGTGTCTCTCCCAAATCTGTGTTTTAACAAGTCAGTAAGGTCCTTCTTTGATAAGGTAAATTTGGAAATTGTATCCACTACTCTGCTCTTCCTATCTCCTGCGCATGAGCTCCTTCACACTACTGTGATTTCAATCCCCTTGTTAGAGTAGACCAGTGATGGCGAACCTATGACACGCATGTTAGAGGTGACACGCAAACTCATTTTTTTGGTTGATTTTTCTTTGTCAAATGGCATTTCAATATATACAATAAATATCAAAAATATAAGTCTTTGTTTTACTATGGTTGCAAAGATCAAAAAATTTCTATATGTGACACGGCACCAGAGTTAAGTTAGGATTTTTCTTTTTTTTTTTTTTTTAATATATTTTATTGATTTTTTATAGAGAGGAAAGGAGAGAGATAGAGAGTTAGAAACATTGATGAGAGAGAAACATCGATCAGCTGCCTCCTGCACATCTCCTACTGGGGATGTGCCCGCAACCCAGGTACATGCCCTTGACCGGAATCGAACCCGGTACCCTTCAGTCCGCAGGCCGATGCTCTATCCACTGAGCCAAACCGGTTTCGGCAAGTTAGGGTTTTTCAAAATGCTGACACGCCGAGCTCAAAAAGTTCGCCATCACTGGAGTAGACAGTTAGATATTAACAAGAGAGAGGGAGCTAACAGAAGATGTCTGATTAAGCAGGAAAATGGCTTTGTGGTCACTCTGGGGAGTAATGGACATCCTCCTGCCAAAGGAAGAAAAACATCTGACTAGGCAGGTAGACAGTTTTTCAGTCATAACCTCCTGCATAATAGGTCAAAAGGAAAAAAAAAAAGACCAGTGATCTTTGTGATTAACATCCTGAGATGTCAGGGAAAGGTGGAGCAGGGGGATTCCTTTCACTAGTGCATGCACAGTAGAAGCCAAACTGGCCAACTGGAACTGGAACCATAAAAGGTGGAGGGCACAAGCTCAGGAAAATCCAGGAAAGAGATTGGATAGTTTGAAAGAAAGCGTCCCTTTTCCAACCCAAGGAAATATAAGAAAGCACACACACAAAGCACACACAAAGACCTGGGTGGGGGGTGGGGTGGTTGCTCTCTCTAGTATGCTGGTGTTCTCTCTCCCTCTTCCTCCCCACCCCCAGAGTAACTGTCACTTTTTGCTTTAGAAAACCTTGCCGCTGTTGCTTAAACTTCTCCTATGTGTGTATCCCTGAATTCTCTCCTGCCATGCTTCAGAAGAACATGCTTCATCCTGTAACACATGGGATATTCTTTCCTGTGCACATTTTCATTCAGCCACTCTTTCATCTTTCTTCCCCTTTATACATACTGGTGGCTGGTATCTGTATGCTTTCATTTTGTCTAGCAAATTCCACTTCTGCACTTCCTTCCAAACATTCTGGGATGAGAGTATCTTCTCTCAAAGCTATGAGGTTTTAGATAGGAGTTAAGTAGAAGAACTGGCTAGAGATATAGGAACTGGAAGCATTCTGGGAATAACAGATGCTCAAAACAGGAGGACTAGAGGAAAATGACAGAGGGCAGAGCAGGGATGTAAGCAAGAACACAAGTTTACAAAACACGGTGGAAACAGACGTCTGTGGTCAGGATGGGGTGGCTTGTGCCAGGGGAGGCTAAGAATGACAAAGGGGCTGACAGTCCTCTCCAGGAGTGACGGGCTAGAAGGGGCACCAAGACATGTACAGGAACAACTGTCATTGAAGGCAGAATATAAGAGAGTCTGAAAAAAATTATAAACTTACTCGCATTCTGAATGGGAAAGATCATAAATATTTGAGAAGATTAGGGTCAACTTAATGCAAATAGCATTTAACCTAAGTTCAGAAATATGGGTCAAATTTGAAAGGTGCCATAGGAGAGGACGCTGTTTTAGCAAAAGACATTACTCACTCAATGACTGAATAAGTCAATCTGTGAACAGTTTAAATGAATTAAAGCAAAAATTAGTAAAACAGATAGAGCCTATCACTTTTTCTGGACAAGTGATGCTTTCAAGTTTATGGGTGCTATTCCTGCCAGCAGATTGACATTCCTGAAAGTAATACAGATGTTGATATCATACAAATATGTTACTCAAAATGTCTGGGGGTATATGTCACATGTAAGCATTTGAAAGTATCATTATGGTTAGAAATGAAATTAATACCTAAAAGCAAAAAAAAAATTCTAGCAACTTCTTTATAAGACTTATTGTTCTATTGTTTAAAAAAATCATGTGGTAATTTAAATAAAACTTTATCTTTTAGAGAAATGTAATAATTTTCTTTGAATCCCTAAATGAGCCAGAGGAGTAAGAATTGTGAAATTAACATATTTGTGAAATTCAATCACATCCTTTATTGGCTGTTTGTAATGTTAACCACAAAAACGAGTTGACCACTCAAATAAATACATGATAATAGACAGTTGTTTTTAAATATATTTTATTAATTTTTTAGAGAGAGGAAGGGTGAGGGATAGAGAGTTAGAAACATCGATGAGAGAGAAACATCGATCAACTGCCTCCTGCACACCCCACACCGGGGATGTGCCTGCAACCAAGGTACATACCCTTGACCGGTATCGAACCTGAGACCTTTCAGTCTGCAGGCCGATGCTCTATCCACTGAACCAAACCAGTCAGGGTGATAATAGACAGTTTAGAAAAAGAGATGTTAAATAAATGGCCAATTAGATTATCCTAAAGTTATCTCCCAAATCTAGATCAACTGCTGAGTGAAACAACCATTTTGTTAATACTTTGGAATATTGGCCCCAGCTCTCACTTTAAGCATCCCAAGTGAGTATCAGTTAAACACATTGCTTTTTAAAAATGTGCAGAACATTTCTAAGGAAGAATTGCATTCGGTATGCTACAGTAAATCCAGTTTACCCCCCCCGCCGCCACACACACACACACACACACACATACACACATGCTACATGCGCACACCTTTTATCATGCCCATCTGTTGAGTCAGATGGAAGGCAAGTGTGATGTAGATGTCTTTCAACCTAGCAAGGACCTACAGTTCCAAACAGCACCGTACTTTATATCTCACTATGTCAAGATTGTCAGATTCCCCTTGAGGCCATTCATATATACATATTTGCTAGGTAATAGAGTACCGATTCATTTTTCCTTTGTCATTCGATATGATAAGTGTTTTCAATCATGTAGTAAGAGAAAAAAAGAACCATATAAAAAGAAAGTCATATTACAGCTGCAAAGTAAATAGCATGAGATGACTAGACCCTTTACCTAGAGCAGAGAATTTAAATGCGGCCGAGTTTAAGTGTTTATATTTAAACTGTATTGTTTCAAAAACTCCCATGTGAAGTTATCATCCAAAAGCACAACATATTGGTTCAGGTAAGCATGCAAAAGGTAATAGAAAAAAAACCACTTGAGGAAAATAACTCACTAATCCTATTCACTAAAATGAGTCAGAAGGATACTCCAACATTGACTGTGAGGAAGAATTGCCATTAAGATCCAGTATCTGCTTCACTGAAACCAATACAAAAAAAAAAGTGTTGAATGCAAACTGTAATCGAAAAATAAAATAAAATAAAAAAGAGCCAGTAAACAAGAACATAAGAGAACATTTAGGGTTTGAATACTAGCAATGGAGTGGCCCGGCAGAAAATAATATAATGCTTTCCCCCAAGGATGAAAGGTTTAACCACATATGAGACAAGTACCTTTGGGCAGAAACATACAAGCTCACTATTTCTACACAGAAAACAAAAGAAGGAGGTGCAAGATATTTTCTTTGAAAATGCACACCTTGCAGTTGGAGAGACTCCTATTTCTCCTATTTATTAGCATCATGCTAGTGTGGTACATTTGTGAAAATTAATGAACCAATTGATGCATATGATTTCCTAAAGTCCACAATTTATTCAGATTTTCGGAGCTTTTTCCTCAAAGGCCTTTGCTGTTCCAGGATCCTTTCAGGACACCACATCACATTTAGTTGCCCTGTCTTCTTAGATCCTCCATGCTGTGTCAGTTTCTCAGACTTTCCTTGTTTTGGTGACCCTGAGGTTTGAGGATGGGTCAGGTTTTTTGCGGACTGTCCCTTGAAAATTGTCTGCTATTTTTCCTATGATCAGGCAAGGGTTACAGTGTTTGGGGAGGAAGACCACAGAGATAAGGAGCCATCATTACGTTACATTATATATATTCTCTACATGACTTATCACTGCTAATGTTAAACTTTCTCATCCAGCTGAAGTAATGTTAGTCAGATTTATCTACTACAAAGTTGATATTTTCCCCTCATTTCCATATCTACTGCCAAGTTAATCTTTTCCCCTCATTTCCATATTATACTCTTTGGAAGGAAGTCACTGTGCACAGCCAAGACTTAAGAAGGAGGCAATTATATTCCCCCTTCTTAGGGGCTGCATATCTACATAAATTATTTGGGATTCTACTGCACAAGAGAATTATCTATTCTCCCATTTATTTCTTTATTAAATAATTTATTTCTGTTGTTATGGGCTCATAGATATTTATTTTATGCTTTGGATTATCATCCAATACAACTTTATATATTTTGTTGCTCAAATTGTTCCAGTTTTGGACATTGGGAGCTATTTCAATTGACTCCTATATCTCTTTGACATATACCCACAAATATGGCATTTTGAACACGTCTTTGCTTTCTGACATAACAATATGCTACAGGATAATCTTGTATATTCTCTGCCCAGCCCTAGAATTAGGCAATCTGGTGTTTCTGTAATGAGCCTTGGTTTATTTTATTGGAGAGCCAGAGGCCCAGTGCATGAAATTCATGCACTGGGTGGTGGTGGTGGAGGGGGCGGTCCCTCAGTCTGGCCTGCACTCTCTTGCAGTCTGAGACTCCTCGGGGGATGTCCGACTGCCGGCTTAGGCCTGACCCCAAGGGATCGGGCCTAAGCCGGCAGTCGGTCATCCTTCTCACAGTCCGGGACCCCTCGCTCCTTACCACCTGCCTGCTTGCTGTGCATCATAGCGACTGGTCATTCTGCCAGTCATTCTACCATTTGGTCAATTTGCATATTAGGGTTTTATTATATAGGATGATATTAGAAACCAGGACATGACTGCTAAGTGTGTGTACTGCTATTGGGGTGGCAATGCTTTCCAAGCCTCTCAACTGACAAAAAATGATACTATATGGGTGTATGCTAACCTCGCTGAGTGTGTGCATGTGTGTGTGTGTGTGTGTGTGTGCGTGTGTTTGTGCAGCAAACTGAACATCTCCCTTTGCTTATCTATGATCTCCAAGCCCAAACATTAAATCTGACTCCCACCATTTGTCATCCATTAATTACTTAATTGTTCAATTCTCTACTTATTCATTTTTAAATGTAGAGCCAAATTGTATTGTTTTTGGAAGTTTTACTATGTGTAAATAGCACCCAACACATAATTTAAGAAGTTAAATACAAATATACCTTTCTTCATTCTCTCATGTATGTATCACCAGCAACATGTGATTTAAAAACCAAGCAAGTTTTCTCTGAGATTTGCTTTAGTCCTCATTTTTTTAAAATATGTTTTATTGATTTTCTACAGAGAGGAAGGGAGAGAGAGATAGAGAGTTAGAAACATCGATGAGAGAGAAACATCGATCAGCTGCCTCCTGCACATCTCCCACCGGGGATGTGCCCGCAACCCAGGTACATGCCCTTGACCGGAATCGAACCTGGGACCCCTCAGTCCGCAGGCTGACGCTCTATCCACTGAGCCAAACCGGTTTCGGCTGCTTTAGTCCTCATTTAGTCATAAAATCAGTGGCACCAAATGTCTGCTTTCCTGTCAGTCATTTGAAACTTGTTGCTTTTGTCTTAATTGTAATAACTTCAAAATACTGGTAAGGTTTCTAGGCTAGCCCACAAAGGCCTATTTAACCCAGAATACAATGATAAGGGTGTGTATTTGCAATAATAATAATAGCAGGTACTATTAGGAAGTCAAAGAGAAAGTATGAAAACAATTAAATAAGAAGTAGTGTTGTATTAATCTTAGAAGATGCTTAGGCAAGGCAGGGAGGAGTTGAGGGTAAGAAGACTATTAAATGCAAGGAAAACACCTGTGAGGAGGCAAACCACCACGTTGACTTCTGAGATTGCTGGAACACAGGCTGTAGAATGAATTTTAATGAGCTTGGACAGGCAAGCAGGGACTTAATTATAATAGGCTTCATATGCAATGCAAGCAGATTAAATTTAAGTTTAGGAGAATGGAACTAATTAAGAATTTTATGCAAAGCCATGGCATATACGATTTGTATCTTAAAAGCATCATAGCAGCATTGACCAGTTTGGCTCAGTTGGTTGGGCATTGTCCCATGCAACGAAAGGTTGCTGGTCCAATTCCCAGTCAGGGCACACTCTGGGTGGCGGGCTCGGTCCTGGGAGGGGTGTGCAGGAGGCAGCCAATCAATGTGCTACTCTTACATCAATGTTCCTCTCTCCACTCGTCTCTTTCTAATAAGTCAACAAAATATTTAAAAATATTACTATATTAATATACAATCTTAAGGATAGAAAGAAAAGGGGTGACAGTGGAGGTTGGAAAATATTAAAATGCTGAAAACAAGAGATGAAGGCCTGAATTAAGTCAATAATCAAATAGTTTTAAGGAAGGGGAAGAGTAGTCAGATATGAGAGATGATAAAGAGATTGACACTTGTTCTCAATGTCTAGTTGCTGCCACGGTGGTGAGGAAGGAATGAAATTCTGGGATTTCCCTTCTGTGGTTTGAGAGATGAGAAAATTAAAATGGGCATCTGTTTGTGCCAATATCAAGAGAGAGAGAGAATATGGTAGGAAGAGAATTTTGCGGGGAAAAGTAGTAAATACTTTAGTAACATGACTTTCACTAAAAGTAGTCTTATCTTTCAGTTACAATTCAGGTATTTTTACGGTAATTTATAATGGGAGTGCTTTCCTATGAAACCATAGTATTTGAAGACCTCAGAGCACCATAGAGGCACCTCAGTGGCTAACAAAGAAACAAAGGGGAAGGGAGTTGAAAGGTAGACTCTGACATGTGTGCTTATGCTTCCTTTGCTTCAGCCAACACAACTCTTGGTGTTTTAACTTTACATACAGGGCTCCTGTTTAAGATTTTGACCGAAAAAAAATATTTCCATGGTAAAAAAACAAAAACAAAAACAAAAAAACAAAATTGAAAACCAATGGTATGCAAGGCTCATAGTCTCAAGAGTAGATTTTTAAAATAATTCTTTATTATTGAAAGTATTACATACGTCCCTCTTTTCCCCCATTGACCCCCTCCTGCCTGGCCCTGCCCCCTGCCCCAGGCCTTCACCACCTTATTCTCTGTGTCCGTGGGTATGCATATATGCATACAAGGTCTTAAATCTATTCTTAAGAATAGCAGATTTACATACATTTCCTACAATTCCTAAAATATTGTATTTACAATTCTTAAAAGATTCTTGGTCTTAAGAGAGTCATTTAGTATTTGTTATCTAAATTAGCTTTATGAAACACTCCTGAAATGTCTTGAATTTTCTCACTTCACCATGAAGATTTTTTCCATGAACCAAAACATATCTACTCTTGTAAAGGATAGCTTTAGGACAAGTGAAGACATACACACATACATCAATGTGGTAGTTACAGTACATCCCAACAGTGATGATCAGGTGTTCAGAATATGTTGCCTTCAATATCAAGATGCTTTCAGGAATGTTGTCTGGGAATACACTGCTCAGGTTTAAATCCTGGTTTTGCCTTTAGCCTAGCAATAATTTTGGGAGAGTTGATCTCTGTATCTAAGTTGTCCTATCTAGAAACTGTGGATAATAATAGTATCTTCTACCAGAGGTGACTCTGAAGACTGAATGAGTTATATGTAGAACATATTTGGAGCACTGCCTTTCCAGGTTAGGAGCTATATTATTGTTTGCTATTATTGGCATTAAGTTAAGCCTGTGTCTTAAGAAGAAATTGAGCCAGCTTTTGGACTTTCTTCATCAGCATCTGCTCAGACCAGTATACCATCTGGCAAGTTGTTTATTTGCTTATTGTTCATCTCTCCCCACTGTGATGTATGCTCTTTAATGTAAAGAGTTTCATCTGTTTTGTTTGTTGTATAACCGGCAACATTTAAGAAAGGCACCTGGAAAATATTAGGAACTCAATAAATATTTGTTGAATGAATAATTCTTATTCCATTGAACTGGAACTAATTCAAGGGTCCCTTCAATGCCTCATGTGTTGATACTTTGATATTTACAGAACCATAAAGCAATTCCAAAAATGCCAGATGGAAGCAAGGAAGATGTAAAACCTATGCAATTTCTCAGATCCCAGGGCAGCTCTAGTTTCAGACTTTCACACAGAAATCAGACTTTCACATAGAAATTTGCCCCCATGAGACCATCTCTGTATCACAAACAGAGCTGATCCAAGGGTAAGAGGAAGAATGAGGTTTAGTGCTCTCCTCAGGGTGTGCAGACCCCAGCATGTATTTGAATATGAGCTCTACTTTCCTTATCCATCAAAAATGTAGGCATATCTGTGAGAGGTGCCAGGAAATGGGAGGATTCTACCTATATTACCTTTGCATTACTGACTGTTTAATAATGTGTGTGTGTGTGTGTGTGTGTGTGTGTGTGTGTGTGTCTGCAGGAGAACTTCTAAACCTAAGGACAGAAATGTCCCATCAAATCCACTACCTACAAGGAGAGAGGCTCTTTTCTAGTTTGCCCAGTCAGGTTTTAGTAGAGCTAATTAAAAGAAAAGGGAGAGATAGTTTCCTACGAGAAGGAACACGATGATTCTACTAGGAATAGAAAATAAATAGAAAGTCTTCGAAAGCAGGGAATTGTGTTTTCAAAAGGTAGCAAAGATTGGGCCATTGCCTAGATGAACAAAAATTGGGGACCAAAATTTGGAGGGCTTTTGAAAAGTGTGCAGCTTGGTGGAATGCTCCCTTTCCCATTTCTTCAAGACACTTTGGTAAAAAACAAATTATTTTTAAAGATTTTGGAATTCTCATGCCCTAGCTGGCTTGGTTCAGTGGATACAGAATCAGCCTACGGACTGAAGGGTCCCGGGTTCAATTCCAGTCAAAGGCACATGCCTGGGTTGCAGGCTCAATACTCAGTTGGGGTCATTCAGGAGGCAGCTGATCAATGATTTTCTCTCATCATTGATGTTTCTATCCCTCTCTCCCTATCCCTTCCTCTCTGAAGTCAATAAAAATGTATTTTAAAAAAGATTTTGGAATTCTCATTGACATGATATCTTTGGAGACATGACTTTGTGGAGCAGGCCATCGTGTAACAGTAAGGTGACTGCTTTATTGATCCTGTTGCACATGATTGGTTTATATTGAATTTGTGCTTTAAAATGTTCTGTATCATCAATAAGATAAATTTTAGAAACTAAATATTTGGATGGAGAAGCAGAAGGCCTATGAGCTTTTAGGCACTTTCAAATTTTCTAGGTTTTTGATGACTTCAGCAAAATAGCTAACCTAGTTTGTTTTTTTTCTAAAAATTGGTCAATTTTTAGAATTACTTATCTAGAATCAAATGGATAGTAAACATCATAAAACAGTTTAAAAGATGATTTAACTTGTATATTCTAATGTACTAAAAGTACATAACATAAATTTATAGCCATCATCTTTGCATATTTCATGAGTGTATAAGTGCTGTTATAGAGATAGAAAAAATACTTTTTATATTAATACTGCCATTTAATTTTAAATATTTTTTTTTCAAAATTCTGTAGGACTGAATGCATTAGGCAGAAGGCAGTGAATAAAAGAAATTAATGGAGAAGAGTTAGCATATGATGAAAGAATTAAATCACTCAGATTTAAAGACATTAACTTAAGCATAGTAAAATTAAGTACAAGATATTATTATTTATGATGAATTCCTGTAAGATAAAGAATAATGAGGCAAAACTGTTTTAATAAAAATATTACAATAGCATAAAAATGCTTGTTATAGTAAGTGAGAAAATCAGCCGGTATACATGTTATATAATCAAAACTATGAAAAATCCACTTAGGGAGAAAACCTAAAATAAACACATATAATATATTGACAGTGAAAGCTTTTGGGAGAGAGCCTAGATGATGACTTTCAAATTTTCTATTTTTTCTTCATTGCTCAGAAAAACACACCACTAATTCATCTCATGTTAGAAATAAAATCAAGTAAATATTTTAATAGATAAAACAAAGCATTGATCTGATAATGTCATTGCTTTTCTCAAAACACTCTATGAGACCCTATATTTCTATTCATACATTATGTAGATATTCTACCATGTTTATGAGTTTTTACAGGTTTGAAATGAGCAGATGCTCTTTTCTGGTTGCTTTATTAACACTTTTGTGGGAAGAGTTGTTGGCAAGCTTTGAGGAATATTTGGGATGTTACATAAATTTGGTCATATCTTTTTTGTAAATTGGAACAACTCTAGGATTATTGGCCTTTCTCTTATTCCTTGAATTATGAAAGATAAGTAGCTAATGAAAAAGTAATATTTAATTTTTACTGGTCTGAACCTAATCAACTCTTATTTTCTTTCACTTAACTATCTGTTGTTAAATATCAACCTACCTCATTCTCATTTTGCAAAATACTAATGTAATCCTCAAGGATTTGATAAGGCTAACATAGTCTGGCTCAAATTTTCTGAATTTCAGAATTCTTAAGAAAAGGTGATGATTCAAATAATTTTTAGAATAATGGATAAGCAAAACTTTACAAAGAAGATAGTGTGACTTCTTTTATACCTTCTTCCTACTGGTAATAAAAATATTTTGCAAAATGGAAAAAAAATCAATATGTTTCTCATATTTTAAAAGCATTAGAACTAAATGCCAAGTTTCATAATGGAAAACACATATGTAAAGAATACCTAAAAGTAAAATATTTATCAACTAACATTTTATAAGTAATGAAGGCATTTTCTTATGTTGTGCTATATCTTTTAATAAATCATGTAGCCTTTATAACACCATCAATAATTATCCTTATTTTCAAATAGAAGTTTAAAAAGCATACACATTATTTCACCACTAGAACAATCTTCTCACAAGTTTCTATGAACTCTGAGAAGTACTCTTATGATTATTATAACAAAAGAGTTATACAGTTCTCAACAGTTAGCTTTTATATGTAAAATAAGAAATTGTTTTAGGCAAAATTCTAAAAATGACCCACCAAGATTCTGTGCCCTAATTGCTAGACTGTGAATTAGATGAGATCGCACACATTTGATTACATTATCTTACATGGCATAAGGGATTTGTAGATGTGATTAAAGTAACTAATCAGTGTTCCTAAGTGGATTGTTGGCATCACCCAGTTTAGTATTTCTTAATTTTCCTAATCCTATAAAGTTATTGACTAGTAATATCTTTAAGATTTTCCATATTCCTAATATTATTTGGGTTTGCTCATTCCTACTTCTGAACAAAGAACAATAGAAAAAAAAGCATAAAACAACTTCAAAATATATTGATTATAGCCATGGCTTAGTTTTGGCACTGGTATAATGGGGTTCAAAAATTAAGGATTGATATGTATTAAAAATAACATGGATAAATGAATGGATATCAAAATGAATAGAACAATAACTTTGTGATAAAGCTAATATAGTAAAGAGTTAATGGTAGAATTTAATGATGAGTATTTGGGTGCTCACTGGAAAAATCTTTCAATTTTGCTCTGGATTTAAATATGTTAATGCAAATGTGTTGGAAAATTTTAGACCAATATCTTTAGTGGTAATATCTGAGAGACAATGCAATGTATTCGTGAAAATCTAAGTTTTAGAATCAGAGGAACCTGACTTATACAAATTTATTTATTTATTATTAAATTTATTTTATTGACTTTGGTATATAGGTTTCAAGTGTATGATAATTTCTATGATACATGATCTCTGTATGGCATTTAGTGCCTCCCACCCAAAGTCAAATCATCACTATGTATTTAGTCCCGTTTATCCTTTACTATCTCCCAAACCCCTTCCATCTGGTAACCACCATACTGTTGTCTTTGTCTCTAAGTTTTTGTTTGTTTTTCTTATTTGTTCATTTGTTATGTTCAGTTTTATATCCACATATGAGTAAAATCATATGGTTCTTAAACTTTTTCTAACTTAGTTTAGGATGATATTTTCAAGGTCCATCCATTCTGTCGCAAATGGCTTGGTATTGGCCAAAACAAAACAAAACAAACAAATAAACAAACAAACAAACAAAAAACAACAGACACACAGACCAATGAAATGTAATTGAGAGCCCGGAAATAAAACCACATGTTTATAGGCAGATAATTTTTTTACAAAGGAGCCAAAAACATACAATGGAGGACAGAAATTCTCTTCAATAAATGGTGCTGAGAAAATTGGAAAGCCACATGCAACTAGACTACAGAATGAAACTAGACTACAGTTTGTCCTTATGTACAAAATTTAATTCAAAATTGATCAAAGATCTAAATATAACATCTGAAACAATAAAATACATGGAAGAAAACATAGGTACTAAATTTATAGACCTTGGTCTTAGAGATGTTATGAATTTGACCCTAAAGGCATGAGAAGTAAAGGCAAAAATAAATGAATGGGACTATATCAAACTAAAAAGCTTCTGCACAGCCAAAGAAACCACCAACAAAACAAAAAGACAATCAACCAAATAGGAGAAGTTATTTGCAAACAACAGCTCCAACAAGGGATTACTATCTAAAATATATAAAGAACTCAGCATCAAACAATCCAAATAAAAATGGGCAGAGGATTCAAACAGATAATTCTCTCAAGAAGACATAAATGGGCAACAGATATATGAAAAGATGCACAACTTTACTAGCTATTAGGTAAATGCAACTCAAAACTACAATGAGATACCATCTCACACCTGTTAGAATAGCTATTATCAACAAGACAATTAATAACAAATGTTGGAGAGATTCTGGAGAAAACACTCATTGTTGTTGGGAATGTAAACTCATTCCGAAATTATTTAATCTGAGCCTCAATTTTGTGGTTTTTTTTTTCCATCAAATTAAAATAATAGTGCTTGCCTCAAAGGATTGATGTGAGGGTTAAATGAGAACGTTTAAGAAAGTGATGGATACATACACAACCCCCGCCCCCCCCGCCCCCACACACACACACATACACACATACAATTCAAATTATACAGCACACTCTGAAAAAAATTGAAACAGACAAAAGCGTGGTAATGGCCAGAGAGGAGGGCAGAGGTTGGCTACAGGTGGGCACGGGACGGGGTGGATGGGGACATCTATAATAGTGTCAACAATAAAAATAAAGAAAAGAACAAAGCCCACATCCAAATTCACAATAATTATTTAATGAAATCTCAAGTTTTTCATAATCTGCTCAAGATCACATTTCCACAATAGAAATTTTAATAAATAGCAAGGTTTTATAATATTGAAAATATTTGTTATAAATTTGTTAAATGAAAATAATGTTACAAAACTATATAGAATAACATCTTAGAATTTTTTTCAATACTAGATAGATAGATAGCCAAATAATAATAGTTACCACTGGCTGGAAACATTATAAATAATGTATATTCTTTTTATTTTTATGAGTTATCCAAATTTGCTATTATGATCTTAATAGAGGCCCAATGCACGAAATTCATGCAAGAGTAGGCCCTCCAGCCGAAACCGGTTTGGCTCAGTGGATAGAGCGTTGGCCTGCGAACTGAAAGGTCCCAGGTTCGATTCTAGTCAAGGGCATGTACTTTGGTTGCGGGCACATCCCAGTAGGAGATGTGCAGGAGGCAGCTGATCGATGTTTCTCTCTCATCGATGTTTCTAACTATCTCTCTTCCTTCCTCTCTGTAAAAAAATCAATAAAATAAAATAAAAAAAAAAGAGTAGGCCCTCCTTCCCCTGGCTGCTGGCACCGGCTTCCTTCCAGCACCTGGGACCTGGATTTCCCTGGCAGCCCCATCCTTGTTCGGAAGGTCATCCGGAAGGACGTCTGCTCTAATTAGCATATTATGCTTTTATTATTATAGATGTTCATAATTTTAAAATATAGAAGACTGATAGATGAGAGAGAGAAAGAGAGAAAAAGGAGAAGGAGTAGGAGAAGAAGAATATCAATTTCCTTGTCCTGTCATCCCTAAGAGGGAAGACTAGGGAGAGGGGAAAAATGAGAATGAAAGAAAAGTACAATGACCAGTTTTAGGGTTTGCAGTGACTATTTTGATTACAGCTCTAGTTTGAATATATCTTGATAATAGCTCATTAATTAGTGTTTTGTTTTGTTTTTCAGATGACTCATATCAATGCTGTTTTGATTTCTCCCCATAAAAGTACAAAACTGGAGGTAGGTTATCTCTAGATATCACTAGGCAGATAGCAACTGGAACATCTGACTATGGCAGATTACAAAAACATCAGAGAGGAGAAATTGCATTTTTTATCATTCTTCTTCCATAGTCACTCGAAGCCTGAACATACTGTGGCCCTCAGGTGAAGTAACCAGAGCTACGGCTTAGATTACTTCCTGGGAGAACTCAAAGTTAAATTTGGGAGAATTCTCACAGATTTTCTGTATCTCTGATGGAAGAGCACTAATGCAAAGAGGCCAAGATAGACCCAATGCTTAGTCATCTTATTCACAGGTAATGCAGGTTGAGGTTTACTCTCTCTTAATATGAACACTGGAAAGTTTCCTTTGAAATTATCTATTGAAATGGTTGGCAACTCTGAAGATACAGTAAAACCGGGAGAACTTATAAGTGAGTCACGATCTCTGAGGTTGGGACCTAGGCATCAGTATTTTACAAGTTTTCTAGAATATTTTAAGGTACAGTTAAAGTTGAAAACCATTGATTTTATGGGAGACCTACTCGTGTTTATATAGAGAAAGCAATGTGAATTTATGCTGTATGAATCAGTGTTGAAACTTTACTTCTCTCTCTTCCCCAAGTTTCCTGTAGTTATATTATTTCAACTGTCCTTCCTATAGAGATAATCTCCATTATCTAATGTTATCCTGAATTTATGCTGTTACAAAAATCACATTTTCGAGGACATTTAATCATTTTGTTGTTTTTCATGAATACTGGAAGTAGTAATAAAATAATCTCTTGTAATTGACATAATTCCTCTTAAAAGATTAGCTGAGTACTTTCTACTCTCATTTGATTTCTGTTTCTTTTGTTATTATATAAGGCCTTGCAGTGACTATTGTTATAATTAAGCATTTATGTTGCATACACATACTTTACTATAACGTTATTTGCCTATTTGACAATGGTGTTCAAACTATATGCTTTCATATCAAGTATCATTATATGCAAAAGAGCAGGAAATCTCTCTCTTGCTAACAAACAATTCAGACAATAATGTTTAACATCCAAATCTCATTTTATTTTTAATTTTTGTTAATCCTCACCTAAGGAAATTTTTTATATTGATATTTAGAGAGTGGAAGGGAGGGGGAGAGACAGAGAGAGACAAACATCAATATGAGAGAGACATATCAATTTGTTGCCTCTCGCACATGCACATGCCCCAACCAGGGACTGGGATTGAACCTGCAACCCAGGTACATGCCCTTGACTGTAATCGAACCTGGGACCCTTCAGTCCCCAGGCCAGTGCTCTATCTACTAAGCCAAACTGGCTAGGGCCCAAATCTCATTTTTAAAAGAACAAATAAAGCTTTGATCTCTCTCTGGTGATATTTTATTTTCATTCCATATCTCATTTGTTTGTTGTTTGAATTCATACTTGCATGAAATAAAGAGCTTTTCTCTTTTTCTTTTTATGGGTGGTGCAGATTTCAGTGTGTTTTTACTCTTTAGACTACAAATATTTTTATGTACACTAATGAGAAATGTGTTCTCATAATAACATTTAAGTATGAAAATGGAAACTAATGATTTTTTACAAAGCCAGACTGTTGATGTTTATTATGTTCCTATCAGGGGGCATCCAGAAATGTGTTAGGTTTCTAAGCAACATAAAGACATATGGACACAGTTGTTTCTGTGCTTGGAGTCCAGTTTTGCAGATACACTTGAAAGTTCTCCTCAGGACAATGTAATAATATAAATTATATTCTATGCAAGCTCTAGTATGAAATTGATGAGGCTATGTGACTGTTGTGGTCAGGATATGCTCAATTGCTTTATGAAGGAAGCGGGAACTGAAGGAGGTTTTAAAAGAATTACAAAAGTTTATTGGTGAGGAAGAAAATGTATCGCATTTAGGAGCTGAGGGTCCTATAAGCAACTATCTCATGGGAAAAGCATGAAGAAAAGTGAACTCTATTTTTTTTAAGTTTAATTATTTAGTAAGAAGTTGTGTTCTCCTTTTGCCCACTCTTCCTTTGTGGAGTGAAATGGGCCTGGCACAGGGTCTCAAGATCCAGAACCAGGTTTGGGGGTAGAAGGAAGATAGTACTCAAAGATTCAGAAATCAAGAATGATGAGGGCGTATTCAGATTGATATTGAAGGTGGATACCAGAGAAGCTACCTTAGGTACAGGAAACAAAAGCTGGGGTGGGGGGATACAAAAGGGATGTATCCTAAGACATAAAATGTCAGCGACAGGAAAGAAAGCAATTTACAGAGCAGGGCATGGTGAAAAGGACTGGTTCTTAGGGGTGCTAGGTGTAGTGAAATGTTCAGCATTTGTGTAGGCAAAAATAAGCACTTTGGGAAGGTATTCAGTTTCTTTTTTGTATAAAAAGCTAAACACAGCAAAAGCAAGAAAATAGACTGGCATTATTTGTGCTATGGGAGAGGAAGGAAGTTCAACAATTACTAAAATTAAGGTGAATTAGCAATCATTGGTAGTCACTAGCTCCATCTTGTTCTAAAGAGGTTGGAGGTATGAGAATAAATAAAGTGAGGATGTGGAAAAATAATTACTGTTGAAATAGGACTAGAAGAAAGGGAGAAGGAATTTTAACAATTAGGCAGTCTGTCTTGGCTTTATTGCTTTGAATATTACATTAATGTATTCTATTATTATCAGAGCATTTTTCCCTGAGAACTTGCATATGCCCTGCTAGCATTTTATAAATGGAATAGCTATCCAAATAAATAAATTATTGGAAATTATAATTGTAGTTATGTGGGAATATTTGATGCACAGGATGAATCATTTTGAAGGAATAGGTAGGCTCATTGGCTCCTATTAGAAGAAAGTTTATCCTCCCATAATAGTACTGCTTACATGTGAATTTGCTTCTACTCTATTCATCTCGGCAAATATGCAATCAGTTTGTCAATGAGAAGCAATCAATAGATCATGCATAGTGGGCATAAAACATTTTTATATTGCCAAAATATATGTGGTTCTCTGCCTGTTAAATATCCTAGTATTTCTGATTTTTGCCTATATATAAGTCCTGTAAATTCACATCTTTCCATTAAGAGAGGAGCTAACATTTTAGAGCCTAAATTTTTATGATTTTCTTTTTCATCAATGACAGTATCACTAAGCCAAAAATTAATAAATAAATAAAGGCAACTAGCTCATACACATGAATCAAACATGGAGGAACTTCTGCTGTATGTGTATTCAGAAGGTCCTGCAAATAAGGGGGAGTCATCACTGCCCTTCATGCCTTTACACTGTGGCCCTGAATCCCAGACAAGCAATTCTCTCCTTCTAGTCCACAGACTACTTCCAAGGACAGTCAGCAGAAAAGAAGAGGAAGTTGAAAGTAGTGTCTTAAAGATTTTTTAAATTGATCTTAGAGAGAGGAAGGGAGGGAGAGAGAAAGAGAGAAAGAAACATAGACACGAGAGAAACAAGGATCGATGCCCCAACTGATACCCCAACCAGGGATCAAACCTGCAACCTGGGTATGTGCCCTGACTGGGAATGGGACTTGCCCCAACCAACTGAACCACACTGGCCAGGGTGAAAGTAGTGTCTTAAAATTTTAAGTAAAAATAAATTTAGGGGACTTCCAGTCAAGATGTCAAAGTAGCTAAATAACAGGGCTCACCTCCTCCCATGACCACATCAAAATGGCAACTATAATATAGCACAGCGACCCTCGAGAACCACTTGAAGACTAGCTGACCTGTACTCCCATAACTAAGGATATAAAGAAGAAACACATGGTTGGTCACACACCCAGTTGAGGAGGTTAAGAATCAGGAAAGGGTTAGCTAAAGAGCACATATGCATAACCCACAGACATAGACAACAGTGTGGTGATGGCCAGAGGAAAGGGAGTCGAGGGCTGGGTGGAAGTGAGCAAATGGGGAGGATGGGGACATCTGTAATAGTGTCAACAATAAAAATAAATAAAATTAAAAAATCAGGCAGAGCAGGGGTCCCAGCCCAGAGCACCAAAGCTGAGAAGAGGAGTCCCTACAATATCTGGCTGTGAAAATTGGTGGAAATTTTGACCAGGTGAGACAGAATGCTAGTGGAGTCCTAAGCATTCCTCTTAAAGGGCCCATGTATGGACTTACTCACTGATGGACTCACTGGTTCTGAGCTCCAGCACTGGAGCAGTAGCTCAACAGCACCAAAGACATCAGGGAAGGAACATAGCTTCTTCCAGCTGCCCAAGCCCAGCACAGGCAGCTACTAACCACAGATCACACTAAGCCTCCTACTAGGTGGCCCCAAGCTAGGCACCAGCAGTGGCCTGCCCCAGAGCACCTGCACAGAGACCCCAGAATCAAGACAATGGTTGGTCAGCTTCAGATCATATCAGGGCACCACCCATATCTTCCCCAAATGGCTTATCTAAAGAGTGAACTGAGCAGGCACCAGAGCCCTGCTATAGTAAACCTGCTCCCTAGGGTCATACCCATGCAACAGCTGGTCTACTGTAGTCAGAGCCCAGTCAGCCTGAGGGGCATGCCGACAGCAATTGAGTCTCAACTACAGGAGGGCACAGACATCCCACACAAGGGACACCCCTGGAGAAAAGTTAAAAATAGTAAAAATTAAAAATAATCCTTAAAGTAATTTTAATAATATATTTTACTTATCTCACTATATTTAAGGTATCAGTATATCAACATGAAATCAACATAAAATTATAAACGTGATGTATTTTTTCTCATTGGAACAGGACAAGGGTTTGTGGGGAATAGAAGGATAGTTGTGTCAATGTCATGATGGCATTTTGTGAGCCCTGCTTGTTCAATACAAGGACCAGGCATTATATAAAGTCCAATATGCACTAGCTTCATATTTTTCTGTCAAATAGCAAAGGCTAGATGAAAACAAACAAACTAACACAAACCCCCCGACCCCCGATCATTAAGTCAATTACTTCTAGTGGGATCCTAGAAGTAGTACTGACTTTTATTATGGCATCATGCATAGTCATTAAAATACACATTTTCTTCCAAGATCAAGAGAGTAGGTCATTACAGCATCAAACTGTGCAAATTATTCACTTTGAAGTCTCCTATTAACAGCATATCTTCATTGTGTAGCTTTGAGTCAATAACTTTTTTCTTTAAAAAAATATCCCATTTCAAAGTGCTCTAGAAGAGAACACTGCCTGCTCAAAGATTTAAAAGCACAACTAAATAGGCTTGCCGTTCTTATTGAATCATGTTGATTTTTGATCAAAACACATCATTCTCCAGGTCTAAAATAAAAGATGTGCAAGTAAATATACCAGGATTGACCTGTTTTCCCGGAACATAGTTCTTGTGGCTTTTGATTCCCATGATTTTGTGTCTTGCACGCATTAAAGGGAACCAACCTGGCATTATTGATCCTGCACGAAACCTTATTAACAAGGACACAAGTTCCCTCCCTAGAGAAGATAACTTTGCATTACTAAAGGATATGACATTACAATAGGTATAGAAAAACCCCTCCAAACAATTTAAATGAGTACTTGAAATTGACGTCATCTGAGAAGCAACTGCTGTGGGAGTAAAGAGTGGTAGAATTTTCTGTAGGAGAAAGGTATTAAAATACCAATTGTTATTTCAATATTCAGGCAATAATTTGCATTAATCTCTTGCTGGGAAATATCCAACTGTCAGGCATTGTCTTTGGAGGATATGAATATTTACCTCTTAGAAATTATTATGTAAGTGTATTAACACTGTTAGGTTGGAGAGAGCCCAGGATCAGATACATGCAGGTGCGTGATGAGATAATGGACTCTCACTGGAATTTCAAACAGATCAGCGTGCCAGACACAGATACCAGCTTCTCCCTGGAATCTACATGACCCCCACACAGATACTGACTCCTTCCTGAATACCCTGCTGACCCTCTACAGTGGAAACTTCCTCAGCTGAATGCCTCAGCTCATGTCCCCGCCCCTCAACCAACCGCAGGATGAAAAAAGCGCCCCCTTCCCTGTTGGCGCGGATCCACATGCTCTGTCTTTGGGGTTTGTGGGTCTTCCAGGGACGCAGAAATAAACCTTTCCTTTCTTTCTTTTCTGATTAACTAGGCTCTCTTTATTTCCTACGCCGCCTCCTGAGCCACCTATCCTAACAAAGACAGTCACATATCTCATGATAAGGCCTCATTGACCTATAAGTTTGTATATGTTTAATCCACAAGTCTAATTATCACTCATAACACTATATTTGCTCAAATATATCTCCTTTCTCCTATATATTTTCTCTCTTCGATTTAAGGTCAGTGCTACTTTTACTGTGACTATACCACTAGTAAGGAGAATTACATAAACTTGGAGTTCTGATTATTTGTCAGACTCAGCAGTTTTCAAATGTTATTGACATTATCAATCCTTACCAAATATTTAAAAAAATAACATTAAGTTCCAAATATGATTAAATTTTGATGTAAAAGTATCCTCTCAGATCAATATATCCTATTTTTCAAAAGAATGTTATCATTTCTGGTTAAATGTGTTCTCATAAAAACTGATAATAAACAGGGGAATATGTTTTCAATCAGACTCTTCCACTAGTATTTATTAAGCTCCTCTGCTATGCCAGGCAGGCACTATGTTGGAGATGGGGGGTTGGGGGTGGGAATGAGCAAAACATAGCTTCCATCATGACCCCAGAAAGCTGAAAAGTTAGTAAAAGTGTCTGAAAAGTAGCCTGGCCAGCATAGCTCAGTGGTTGAGCATCTACCCATGAACCAAAAAGTCATGGTTCGATTCCCAGTCAGGGCACATGCTGGGTTGTGGGCTTGATCCCCAGTAGGGGGCATGCAGGACACAGCCAATCAATGATTCTCTCTCTTCATTGATGTTACTATCTCTCTATCCCTTCCTCTCTGAAATCAATAAAAAATATATTAAATAATGGATTTTGACAAGTAAATACATAAACACCATAAAATAAGTTACGTATAGCAACCAAGAGATGCATAATGAGCTACTTGAACATAGATGTTGGAACAATGAACAATGCCTAGTAAAAGTTGAAAACAGTTTTAAAAGAGAAGACATTTTAAGGCAGAAAGAAATGAGACTGTAAAGAGAGATTGGGCACATTTGTGGTATATGAGCGATTGGAAAATGGATAAAATCACACACTTCAAATTCCATGTTTGCCTAAGCTTGGTGCCGTCACTTAGGATAGTACTGGACATGTAATAGCTTCTGCATAAATACTTGATGACTGAATGATCCCAGGGCGAGGAGGATAAGACATACGGATACCTCATTCTGTACTTATATCTGTTCACCATATTTGAGCTCTTTCAGAAAAACCTGCAGTTCTGAATCCATAGCTTTGGTGACATCGAAAAGAGGTAAAAGATACACCAGGTGAAAGAGTACAATGAGTTTTAGCTAATGTTCTCTACTCCAGGCCCCCAGATGATCCCTTTACTTCAGTTAATGCTGAATGTGTCCTCACGGAGTCAAATGTCATGCTGCTAGAAGAAAATTACGGTGCAACACAGTTTAATTTTAAGCAGAATAAAAGTTTAATGTCTTTGAAAAATAAAAAAAAGACGTAATTCTAAAAATATGTGTGAAAGGAGTATAGGTGAAGGAGGCAGATAGAAAAATGGGAATAATTATGCCAGTAAAGCCAGTGACACCATTCTTAACTTACAGCTATGTGGTGTTTGGCTCTGAATTTTCTCTACATATCTCAAAGAGTTTAAAAAAAGAGTGATTCAGAAGTCAGTCAAAGGCCACTGTGCTTCTCTCTTCAGAGAACTATTACTTTGGACAGCTGGAATGGTGAAGGACATGAGTGTGACTTTTATAGCACACCTTAGAAACTGTACCAGTGATAGAAGGATCATATCTCTATTAAAGTTTAGCACATGGTATTAAAATTTATATCTGTATATTTCTTTATTATCAAGGGCTATCTTATCAATTTTTATCTTCTCATCGCCTGTCAAAGAACCTGGAACGTAGGAAACATCTAAGAATGGTTGACTAAAGCAATAAATGACTACCTTATATTGTGAGGCAGTGGCTTTCCAACCAACATGATGGTCCAGTCTTTGACTGGAAGGTCAACATATCAAGATAAATGTATGCTCTAGTGCAGTGGTTGGGAAACATTTGCTTTAAAAGTCCAGATAATAGACATTTTACGTTTTTAGGGCCAGTCAGCAGCTGTTACAACTTCTCAACTCTGCCATTGTAGTATGCAAACAGCAATGGGTAAAGAAATACACATGGCTGCATTTCAATAAAACTTTATTTACAAAGACAGGCAGAAGGAAGGATTCCCAATACCAACTCATATTGTATAATATTCTTAAAGATTTGGGTAAGAAATAAAACTTCAAAATGTTTAATTTTAGATCATTAATATCTGCTTTAATTTTGGAAAAAAACAAAACATTAATATTAGATCTTCAAAATTACAAAAAGAAGTTCCAGAACAACTGGTTTGCTTGTTAGAAAATGTTTGGGATATAAAGTTTTTATTTCTTTGCTTCTTTGATCTACAGGTGCATATAAGAAAAATATTATACAATATGTCACTGAATCATGTTGCATAAATATCTATTTTCATTGAAAACAGCAAGGCTTTGCACTTTTACTGCATTGTAGAAGAAAGATGAAGGAGAGCAAACATGATGAAGGAAGGAGAAGAGGAAGAGAGGGTTAGGGAGGGGAGGAGGGTAAGAACAAGAGGAATTGACCAGTAGAGTCTTAATGCTTCAGGTTTTATATCCGCACCCAAATGTATTTGCCTGTGATGATTCAGATTTCAGAAATAACTGTGCTTAATGTCCTATAACAATAGAGAAGCTAAAAAAATTTACATCCTGATATTTATGCAGTTTATGTAGAAAGTTTCTATTTTGTTTCAAAAATTGGAAGAAATTGACTGATGCTATGATACAAAACACAGCTTTAGGAAAACCTCTCCCTTTTCCCTAAGCAACCATGGGTATGGCACATAATTTTAACTAATAAACGCAGTGTGTTTCAGGTACAAAGTTCTGGCTGTGCACATGTACTGGTTGCTTTCTCTACATAAGCTTAAGGGGTTTGACTCACAGGCAGCAAAATTCAATGTTAGAACTAAACAGTTTGCCTTCCTTTCTTCCTACCTCTTGTTTTTCCTAGATTTGACTATGAATAGGAGGGGGAAAATGTCACTCTAATGACAGTAATTGTTTCCTAATGGCAAGCATTCTGTCAAATTAGCATTAAGTGTCCATTTAAAAGCAAACTTTTATGTGGTTTGCTAAACTATTATGGCTATTAGTAGAGACATGGAATTGATTTATTTTACCCATTGCATTAACCTCATCTTGCATACTCATCAGGATCTTACACAGGGCACAGTAAATGCACCTTGATGTTTTGTAAAATTGAATTGAAATTCAAGCCATTCACTTTTAAAAGCTACACACTGCTATAATAACAAGAGGGTGACTAAGATGGCCAGAATCTTCATTACAAGTAACTAAATGAAGCTTCAGTAATAGAATCCTCATGGAAAATGAATTTCATTTCACTGTATACCAAATGTAATTAGTAGCAAATTTATTCTGGTGGGGTTAGAGATCCTTTGATCCATAAAACCAAGAAGTAGGCACTTTTCAGCCTACCTAAAGGAAGTTAGAGAAAGATCAGCTGCTTTAATAAAAACTCAATTTTCACTTGACAATGAGAAAGGAAATACTTGATTTCATAGTGAATTAATAGTAACGCAATGTATGAAAGACAATATAATTATAAATGTATATAAATACAAAATGTATATTTAATAATAAATATATATAAAAATACATATGTCCAGGAGAAATGCTGTATATTTAGAAATAAAATCCAATCCATGTACTATGGATTAAGGATGTACACTGGATATAGTCAACTACATGAGTCATTGTAGGCACTATGCTCCAGGCACAGTGTGATCCAGGAACTTAGTATATCATTAAACAATCTTGTAGGGAAAGAGAAAGAGAGAGAGAGAGAGAAAGGCAGGGAGGAAGGAAGGAAGGAAGGGAGGAAGGAAGGAAGGAAGGAAGGAAGGAAGGAAGGAAGGAAGGAAGGAAGGAAGGAAGGAAGGAAAAGCAAGCAAGCTATGAAAGGACAGGGTATCAATGTGCACTAAACTTTGGCAGTGGATATAACCAGCCAGAAAACAGCAGAGCAAAGAGCAAAGAGAAGACTGGGGAGCATTCACATTTACAGAAAGGAAAAAAGGATACAGCTTCATGGCAGAAGCAAAGCAGATACAGAAAAGGAGATGACGGGCCAGGTTCTGTGTTCATCATGGGAGGCACAATTTGAACACTGATTTCTAACCATTCAGAGCTCCATCGCTGCTTTAACAAAACTTACTGCTTAAAAAGACTGTGTGGCTGCCGAAACCGGTTTGGCTCAGTGGATAGAGCGTCGGCCTGCGGACTGAAGGGTCCCGGGTTCGATTCCGGTTAAAGGGCATGTACCTGGGTTGCGGGCACATCCCCAGTGGGGGGTGTGCAGGAGGCAGCTGATCGATGTTTCTCTCTCATCGATGTTTCTGGCTCTCTGTCTCTCTCCCTTCCTCTCTGTGAAAAATCAATAAAATATATTTAAAAAAAAAAAAAAAAGACTGTGTGGTATTAGTAAATCCCAACATAATGTAAGATCCACAGCAACTCAATGATTGCCTTATTAAATATTACTATAGCAAATATCTAAAATCATTTTCATAATTGCTATTTGTGAAAAAATTAAGTTAGCATTGACTGAATTTTCATGATTAAATTTCCAGTGTATCTAGAAAAGACTCACTCAATGAACTTACTGTAGAAAGGTCAGAATAAAGTCATGCTATTATTTTTAAATGCTTTTGTTAACGCTAATGAAGTTAGTGAGAGAAGGGAAACCACACTCTTCCCCTGCTTCACACTCTAGAGCAGTGATGGCGAACCTATGACATGCGTGTCAGAGGTGACATGCGAACTCATTTTTTTTGGTTGATTTTTCTTTGTTAAATGGCATTTAAATATATAAAATAAATATCAGAAGTATAAGTCTTTGTTTTACTATAGTTGCAAATATCAAAAAATTTCTATATGTGACACGGCACCAGAGTCACGTTAGGGTTTTTCAAAATGCTGACACGCCGAGCTCAAAAGGTTCGCCATCACTGCTCTAGAGTGAGGGTGGTTGAAGAACGTTTAAACTTTTGTTGTTGATTTTCCTATTGATAATCCTATCTTTATATATGATTTTCTTGGTTTATCAATTCTAGTCATCATTCATGATTTCCCACCCTGAAACATAACATTTCCATTTATATTACTCATTAACTGTTCTCTCCTGTCTCCTCATAATGTTTTATTTTTTTTTTATTCGTAATACCACTGGTTGCCTTTACACTTAAAACCATATTCTGAAATCTCTGCTTTCTTTATCATCTTAGACCAGTAGTTCTCAATCTTCCTAATGCCGCGACCCTTTAATACAGTTCCTCATGTTGTGGTGACCCCCAACCATAAAATGATTTTCATTGCTACTTCATAACTGTAATTTTGCTACTGTTATGAATCGTAATGTAAATATCTGATACGCAGGATGTATTTTTATTGTTACAAATTGAACATAGTTAAAGCATAGTGATTAATCAAAAAACAATATGTAATTATATATGTGTTTTCCGATGGTTTTAGGCGACCCCTGTGAAAGGGTCGTACCACCCCCAAAGGAGTCGCGACCCACAGGTTGAGAACCACTGTCTTAGACATTAACATGAAGTTGCCTTTTCCTTGTCCACCATCTCCTCAATTCTCCACCCACGCTGTATTAGCTATCTGTCCTTCTACACTATTGAAGCTGAAAATTTTACACTTTGTTCTGTAAGATATGTCAGTCAAATGAAAAAGGTTCCAAGGTGAGCATTTAAAGCTTATTTAAGTGTGCCCTGGGGGACATTGTGGGCTAGTGTCTGATTCACACTTGAAAAATCGAGAATGCTGGATTCCGTGGTTAGCGGCTTCTCTGCTGTGCCACAAACAGCAGCTTAATCACGAAAGCTGTGGGGGGCAAGGAGATGCTTTGACTCTGACCAGAGATTGCCTAGAGATATTTACATTATCACACCAGACTGGAAATATTAATATCTAAACTGACAACATCCTGTGTGTAGCTATGAGTGTGTATGCGTGTAGCCAGATGACTTCTATTATTTGAAAATGACTAAAAGCCACCAAGACTCACCCAAACTCACACATAGTTAGAAAAGAATAGCCTCTCTGCAGTTCCAAAGGCCAAGAGGGGAAGTAAATAAACCCACCTCGTCTCATGCATTCTACCTTAGAGTTACAGCAATAGCAGGTGTTAGGGAGTAATTATCTAATACAGAATTGCTAAGGTACGTGCACATAACTACATAGTAACTGGAGAAAGTAAGTTAGGATTTTCAGGAAGAATGCTTTTTTAAAACTATAAAGGATGCTTAGCTTCACCCCAAACCTACCGAACTAGTTTCAAACAGTGAGAGCTGGGCAACTTGGTCCTTTAGCAGCTACCCTGTGGTTTTACCCTGTGGTTTTGCTGTATCATTCTAATTGGTTATAATAGTTACAGAAAAATGTTAGAATCATTTTAATTATTGTGCCTGTTCTCTAGCCCACCACCAAAAAAGGGAAGTTTTATTGAACATACATCTATAATAATAAAAGTATAATAAGCTAATTAGACCAGAGGACCTTCTGGATGAAGCTGGGGCTGCTGCGAGGGAAGCCCGGATCCCGGGTGCCAGAGGGAAGGCAGTGCCGGCAGCCGGGGGAAGGAAGGCCTACTCTTGCACGAATTTCGTGGATCGGGCCTCTAGTTAACATTATAAAAATGTATATCCAATGAACATATATATTACTATATTATATATGTATATATATATATATATATATGTAACATATGTTCATGCATATAATACTAGCTATTGTTATATAATGATATTAACAAGAAACCTCAAAAGAACATGGTAAAGATATGTAGGTTGTTGCATGGCTGTCATTGGGGTTTAATCCATGCAAATAATTTATGCATGACTTTATCTCTTCTCTGAAACAGGCTTATGAATCAGGTATATATAGTTGAATCCACAATTCCCACTTAACAGAAGATAAAACAGAGAATAAAATAAGGTGATTTAAACTCAGGACTTTTTGCCTCCAAAGTTTGGGATCTTAACCACTTAGTTCTACAACTTAATTGCTGCGCCTCATTTTGGGATTAGGCATTTATTATGGACATTTGAAAAAAGTCAGATGGTTCTGGTTGATTGCCATAGCAACCCCTGTTTGCTGTGCATTGCTTAATGATAAATGATATGCTATTAGCAGCCAAAATTATCCCAGTAAGTAGCAAATATCCTCAACTCACTTTAAAAAGGAAAAAGACATGGCAGCAATTCACAAAAAGCTTGGAAGGACAAAAGTTATAACATGGCAGACTTCTCTTAGATTTTAATTTACATGATTGACATTTCTTTCAAATGCTCCACGAATCATGCAGACAGAAACTGATAGGCCATCTGTTTCCAAGTTTCTCATCTCTTTATAGCTCAGACATATTTGTTGTAAGCTAAACACAAAGGGGAAGATGGCAATGTCCATATATGGTTTGCCATTTCAAGGTTAAACTTCCCTGTGGAAGAATATACAACTTTTGAGAGCAGAAAATACCTTCTATTTATACACCTACTCTATGTGTGGAATTAAACAGATTCATGCAGGACTATTTTTGCGTAAGACTGTTAGGGAATTCCATTGATTTGAGTTTCCAAAGCCATAGAGAATCTCCACAATCTATAATGTCCCAATACCTCTGAACACATGATTACAGTACATTTACAGTATAGAAGGGGAGGGTGGTTATTACTATGAGGAAACGAGGTGCTTTATCAAAGTGAACTTTGTAATGACAACATGATGAAATAAAGGTAGAATGAAGATATGGTCTGGTAAAAAAATAACAACTCTATGAGTTATTTATTTTTTTGTTTAACATTTAAGAGTTCAAGTGTTTGAATTCTTTCTTAGGCTCTTAAAACAAGATTGTGTTCAGGCATTGACACCCTGCATGTGCATGTTATCAATCTTTATATCTCATATAATCAATTTTTCAAACACAAACCCTCACTCAAGTCCTCTCTAAACGGCAATGGATACTTAGACAAATAATGGCAATACATTTAAGAGGTTTTATGCCACTGTCTCTTTTATATGTAAAATTTTCTTGAATCTGTGAAATTCTGTTCTCATCAAATTATAATATACCCCATAGTACGACAGAAAGTAAGAGCCTTAGTTCAAAGATGACAGTTCAAAAGGTTGGTTTTGTTAATACCAGAAATTTGCCTAGTATGGGGCTCCTTGCTCGTTTTTTGTTTGTTGTTTTTTTTTTGGTGAGCTTTTTGTGCGAAAATACACATTAAATTTACCATTTTAACTATGTTTAAGTGTTCACTTCAGTATTAAGTGTATTCACATCACCACAGACCATTTCCAGAACTTTCTCAATATCCCAAACTGAATCGATGTATCCATTAAACATTTGCTCTCCATTCCTTCTTTCCCTACCTAGCATCTGGTAACCACTGTTCTACTCTCTGTCTCATGAATTTGACTATTACAGGCACCTCATTTAAAGGGAATCATACAGTGTTTCTCCTTTTGTGTCTGCCTTATTTTACTTAGCAAAATGACTTCAAGGTTCATCTATGTTAGACCATATCTCAGAATGTCATTCCTTTGTAAGACTGAATAATATGCCATTGTATGCATGTGCCACACTTTGTTTATCTACTTGATGGACATCTGGGTTATTGCCCCCTTTTGTCTATTGTGAGTAATGCCGTCATAAGCATTGGTGTACAAATATCTGTTCTAGTGCTCGGCTTTCAATTCTTTGGAACATACATTCATGAAAGTGGAATTGCTGAATCACATGGTAATTCTATTAGTTATTTTAGGAGTTGCCATACTGTCTTTCACAGCAGTTGCTCCATTTTATATTTACACCTGCAATGCACAAGTGTTCTAATTCCTTCACCATGTTTTGTTCTTTTATGTTCTGTATATAACTGTATATTATATGTAATTGTAATAGGTTGAGGTAGTATCTCATGATGGTTTTGATTTGTATTTTCCTAATAATTAGAAATGGTGAGTGTCTTTTTATGTTCTTCCTGGCCATTTATCTCTTTTGGAGAAAAAGCATATTACAATGCTTTGTCCATATTTTAATTGAGTTATTATTTTTGTTTTGAGTTATAGAATTTCTTCATATTATCTGGATATTATTCCCTTGACAGATAGATGATATGCAAATATTGCCTCCCACTCCATAGGTTATATTTCTACTCTCTTGATAGTGTCCTTTGATGTAAAAAGTGTTTAATTTTTATGACGTTCAGTTTATCTTTTTTTTTTTCTTTTGCTATGCTTTTGGTGTCATATCCAAGTAATCACCAGGAAATGCAAGGTCATGAAGATTTCTTCTGTGTGTTTTTTTTCTGAAATTTTTATTGGTTTAACTTTTATATTTAGTTATTTCATCCACTTTAAGTTAATTTGTATATATGGTATAAGGAAAGGATCCTACTTCATTTTTTTGTGTGTGAACACTCATTTTCCAGCATCATTTGAAAAGATTGTCCTTTTCTCATTAAATGGTTCTGACATTCTTATAAAAATCATTTAGCCAGATATATGAATTTTTATTTCAGATCTCTCTATTGTATTTTACTTGTCTACATGTCTGCCTTAATGCCAATACCATGCTGTTCGAACTATTATAGTGATGTAATAAGTTTAAAATCAGGAAGTGTGAGTTCTCCTGCTTTGTTCTTTTCAAAGGTTGTCTTGGGTATTCAGGGTCCTTTGACATTCCATATGACTTGTAAGAAGAGTTTTTCTATTCCTGAAAAATAATCGTTGGGATTTTAATAGGGATTTCACTGAGTCTGTAGCTCACTTTGGGTAGCATTGACATCTTAACAATATTGTCTTCTAATCTATGAACATGACATTTCCCCCACACACTGTTTTAGGTTTGAAACCATCTCAGACATTAGCTTTCTAGTTGAACTGAATTCATGTAACTTACAAAACTCAACATGCTAATTGTCTAGCTTTTTCTGTTCTGTTATTTGACTTCTGTAGCATTAAAAAAAAACACCATATACAGTGGCAGTACCTGTTGGGTGTATAGCTTTTGTATAGCTTTGTATTAGCACTCTACAAATTTCACTCTTACAGAGACAGCTACTTTGCTAATGTTCAGATGGGATGGATTCTCTCATTAAGACACTAGGACATTGTTTTACTTACTTATTTATTTATTTTTAAATATTTTTATTGATTTTGGAAAGGAAAGGAGGAGAGAGATGTAAACATCAATGATGAGAGAGAATCATTGATTGGCTAGTGCCTCTTGCACGCTCCCTACTGGGGACCGACCCTGCAACCCAGGCATGTGCCCTTGACAGGAATGGAACCTGGGACTCTTCAGTTCCTTAGGCTGATGCTCTATCCACTGAGCCAAACCAGCTAGGGCTGGGACATTGTTTTAAATACAACACTGTTAAAATCTATTATGATTTCACTCCATGTGAGAACTAGTCACATATATTTATACCGTGTTTGTGTGTGTGTGTGTGTGTACAATTTTATGTTCAATATTCTTCCTTTTTTTAACTGCACATATCTATAAATAACAAAAACTTTCAAAATATATTGTATGTAATTACATAATTTATAAAACAGGACATTCATCAATAATGCTTTTTCCAAGTATCCGTTTATGGACACTCTCCTAGGCACTGTTGCTTCTGTGCCTTTTGAAACACGAACTAAAACAGAGCAATGCTGAGTTCAGTGGGGAGAAAGTTTAAATCAGACCACATCCCACATTGCTACTCCTGTCCAGAAACCTAAACAGTGATGTGCATCTGTTCTTTTGATAGAGCTCCATGTCCTCATGTGGCTGTCTGCTTGCTCTATAAACTGCAGCGTCAGATGGTACACTGAGTGACGAGCCCTGCAGATGCTATGTGAAAAGAGAGAGACCACAATTTACTAATACAAACAATGATCCAAATTCTGCAAAAGCCGATGTTCTGGTCCTTAAGGAAGTGAGTACAGACACAATGCATATCAGGTCTATCAAAACCTCAGAACAATAAATTATAACTACATGTTTCTTCAAAGCAATTAAAGTTATTGACATTCAATACAATTTTGACAATAAAACTAGACAACTTTTACAAGGAAACGCTTTTCCAGGGAGCAGAATATATTTTAATCAAATTCTACACTAAAAGGGTCTGTACTATAGAGAAAATTCTGCAGTAAAAAGCTAAAGCCACCTTCCTTTGAAAAATTTACTGTTTGGTATTCCCCAAGTAACTGTAAAGTCCCCTTTCCATAGGAGATACAACTCAGAGAAGATTGATGAAATATGGCAGGTCAGCATCCAGCTTTAGCACCATTCATTTAAAATGTCTCTCCCTTTCATTCTCTGGTGTAAATTGCTGAGCAATCATCATTTTTCTTTACCTTTTTCTTTGGGTGATACAGTTTATGTCATGCCAGGATCATAGTTCCCTGACATTAATTATAAACCACAGAGATCAACTTTTTACCTCAAGCCCATGAGACTAAATTCTGTGAGGAGATGAGATAAATGGAACACTTGAGCACTTAAAGAATTTCATTTCGCCTCAGTACTTTACAAACCAGTGCTTGATTTTTTTTTTTTCATTTTAAAAGATATAAAGTGGTCACAGCTGTAGCCAGGGTTACATATTGTTGAAAACTTCAAAACAGAATAGTAGTGTGGGGGGGGGGGGAGACATCCCCAAAGATACTTCCCTTGTGGGTTTCTCAAAGTCAACTTCAGGACAAAACAAGTCAACCTTCATCTAGCATCTGAACAATCCAGACATCGCACAAATTATGAGACACAATTGGAGAATACCAGCAAACACCACCTTAAAAATCAGTGAAGGATAGTCCCTTACAACCAAAGAAAATTTACACTGCCCATTTAAAATCATAAGACACTAACATTCTAACAGTAATGTCCTTAACATATGGACACATATTTACACATAATTATTTTTAAATTAGAAAACTGTCCTTTGAACTGAAATAAACATGTTCAAGTTTATATTAAAAGCTCCTTGGAGTAGAATTGGGCCTTTTGTTATTATGTGTGTGTGCCTTAGAGCACATGTAATAAAATTGGGAATTTGACTCACCAATTCTTTAATATCTAAAATATATTTCTCATACTAATACTCTCTTAAGTTGCTATATATTCATAGATATTATATTTAAAAATCTTCATCATCTAAAACTATTTGTAAATGACAAAAATCATTGGAGCATTCAGAGCCAAAAAAAAAGTAGCAACATTTTTGTTCATTTTTATCCACAGAAAACTGACAGCCAATTAAATGTTGTTGTTGTTTTTAATAGGTATTTATTGTTAAAAAACCAACTACATCCTCTCTGGAAAAGATGAAAATCTGCTCAGGTATACATATAATATTGTGTAGGTAACTTTTCAACTGAATATATTTTCTCAAAGCTCATAGGGTGCAATACTACATCTCAAGAAGGAAATTTTATCTAGACTTAATGGCAGTAATAAAAGAAACTTAACTTTAAAAAATCACAAAGGTAGTATGCTAAATAAAAAGATCTCTGAGAAGGCTCACAATGCTCTGTATTTTTAAGCTATCTATCACCTAAGAGTCATCTAAGAGAGAACTTCATCTCATTCCTCATCACTCCCCATTTTTACAATTGTTTCTCATATTCTTCTCTTGTTTGCCTTCCCTTACATGTCTAACAACTCAGATTATTTTCCTATAAGAAGTTTTCCATGATCTGTCCACTTCCTTCCGAGGTTAGATAACA
This sequence comes from Myotis yumanensis, assembly GCF_028538775.1. Classification (NCBI taxonomy): domain Eukaryota; kingdom Metazoa; phylum Chordata; class Mammalia; order Chiroptera; family Vespertilionidae; genus Myotis; species Myotis yumanensis. The sequence continues at coordinate 44,523,798 of NW_027223760.1, read as the reverse complement.
CCACCAGTGTTCCCACATTATCTGTTGATGGAGCTTAAGTCACACTACATGATGCTTGTCTGTTAACTGCTCCCTCCACCCCAGTAGACCATGGAGCTTTTGAGAGCAGAGCTTAGTCTTATTGCTGGTGCTATGTCTCAGAACCTAGAATAAATTGTCACCCATAACCTTCACCTAGTGACAACCAAGAAATATATTTTAAGTAATGGATGAATAAATATGTAAACTATTACAGGGAGGAATATGTAATCAAAAAATGAGAAGAGGACTTATGTAATAATTTTTACTAAGGGTATGCTTTCTCAAAAAAAAAAAAAAAAAAGAGGGAGAGAAAAAAATCCAACAGATGGTCCTTTGTTTAAGAAAATACTTTTATGATTGTTTTTCTGTTTATTTTTTTAAATCTTCACCTGAAGATACTTTTCCATTGATTTCTATTTATTTTTATGCATCTTTTTAAATTGTTTTATTGCTTAAAGTATTACAAAGAGTATTATATATGTCTCCTTTTTTTTTCTCCCCTTGACCTTCCCCTAGCCTCACATACCCGCCAGTGTCTTGTGTCCATTGGTTATGCTTATATGCATGCATACAAGTCCTTCGGTTGATCTCTTATCCACCCCCGCCCCCAACCCTCCCAGGCCTTCCCACTGTAGTTTGACATTGATTTTAAGAGAGAGTGGAAGAGAGAGCGGAAGACAGAGAGAAATATTGATATGAGAGAAACACACCGATTGGTTGCCTCCTGCATGCGCCCGACCCAGGCCCAGGCCAGGGAGGAGCCTGCAACCAAGCTAGGTACATGCCCTTGATGCTCTTCACCAGAACTGAACCCTGGACCCTTTGGTCAGCAGGCCAACGCTCTATCCACTGAGCCAAACCTGCTAGGGCTAATTGTTTGTTTTATTCTGAACAGGTTAAAAGTCAAAACTCCCATTGCAGAAGAAGGAATGAGCTGCTTTTTGTGTATAAGAAGTTATAAGGATTCTGACATCAGAACTTGGAACCAAAGAAGGAAGAAGAGAAGATGACAATAAACTGGGGCCAGAGAGGGCGCATGACCCATAAGAGGTTAACCCCAGCATGGCATGGGTCAATTTTTGAGTGATAGCTAATATTAAGTTTTAAGTTGCTGCCCATACTGAATAGTACTGTAAACTACACCCATTATGCAAAAGGTTGAGTAACACTTTGACTATACACAATTATCATGAATTTGTTTCACTGGGGGTGGGGGGAGATTAAGGTGTCCATGAGTATATAAGGTGGGATAAAGCTATCAAGGAAGCAGATGAAGAAGAGAGTCAGGGTAAGAATCAAGAACTGGGAAAAAGCAGGATATCAGAACGCGAGTTGAAGAAGAGAAATGACAGCTCTCAGAACTACTGAAGATATTCTTGAGGATATACTCAGTTATCCTCACTAAGGATAAATAAGTAGAATGGGTGAGCTTCTAGCTATTTACTTTGAATATTAAAAACAAAAGTCTACAGAAGATTAAAAACTTGGGAACAGCAAGCCTGCCTTACAGACACATAAAAGCTTCTGGTCTGAGAAAAGTTTGATTAAAAAGAATCCCTGCAGACAATCTGAACACACATATCTGTTACAGTAATAGACAAATTGATATATAAAATATACTAATAAGGTAATGTAACGAAGTCGAATTGTCCTCTTGCAAAGCACACTTGAAAGGGTAAACTTGTAATCAGTGACTACATGAAACATTGTGTGCTAGGGAACAAGAAAAATCTATGCATCTCACTCAGATTGAAGGAAAACACCTCAGTGAGAATGATCTCCGTATGTAAATGAGAAGTCAGGAACTAGGCAGAACTAGAGTGATGGAGTGCAAGAAACAGTGAAGGAGCTGAACACATCAGGCAGGTGAGCAACTCTCACTACAGAAGAGACTGAACCCTTTTCTTGTAGCCATAGATGAAGTAAACCCTGAGAGGATACTGCATCTCTATCTAGGAACCACAACTCTACCTTCAGGGATGTGATTTAACTCATAATTCCTCTGTGGGAAGACAAAATAAAAAAGAGAACATGTCTACCTCTCCATTGTTTAGATTAATACAGAGGGAATGCATCAAGCAGAATTTCTCCCAACACCATTTTTAATCTGCTTTTGTCTTGAGCAAAAGAAACAGAGGCAGCGTCCTACACCAGGAAAATCTGCATCTGAAATGCAAATAGTTCCTATTGGATGTGACATGAAATCTGAGTCTCTAGAGCAGGGGTCCTCAAACTACTGCCCCGTGGGCCACATGCAAATACAAATATTGTATTCGTTCCTGTTTTGTTTTTTTACTTCAAAATAAGATATGTGCAGTGTGCATAGGAATTTGTTTCTAGTTATTTTTTTAAACTATAGTCCAGCCCTCCAACAGTCTGAGGGACAGTGAACTGGCCCCCTGTTTAAAAAGTTTGAGGACCCCTGCTCTAGAGGTAAATGAAGGCCATGCCCTATGTCTCTAATCTCAAATCAAAGTAAAAAATATTATGGTTAGACATATGGTAAGCCACAAGGTGGCCACCCATTCTAAGTGTTATACATACTTCACAATGACCAGAGTAAACAGAATAGAACAAATGCTACGAAGCCACCAGTATTTCATAGTGACAACTGTGGGTGGCTCTGTGTATCTCCTACCTGTCCATTTTCTCTTGCAACGAGCCAAAAAAAAATAAAAGTCATAAATAAAATAAGATATATGAAAGGGTTTTGGTCTTTGAATTAAAGATATGATATAAGCATTGGAATTACCATTTAAAGGTGCATTTTGTCATATATATGAGTGAATATTCATTTTTATAAATAAATTTCAGGGTGATAAACCTTTCACTTATATTATTTTATGTGGTTGGAGCCCCTGAACTTATGAAATAAAATATTCATATGAGAGAAATGAAAATATATGAAGACAAATTACCAACTGTCATCATCAATTGAATTTCTAGGGCAAACTCTAGATCCTATGGGCTTCAATTATTTATATAGTGTTTTCCATGATGAATATTCGTGAGTCCTACCTTTGAGTTGGTGAGTTACTTTTGAGGCTAAAAAATCTAAAATATGATGCCCTAATCTCAGATTCACTGTTGTGAAATATAATCTGCCTTTAAGAAAGTGTTGTCAGCTATTTTTACATTCCAAATTAAGTAAACAATCAATCAAGCAGGGAAAAAAAGGAGACATATGTACTACTCTTTGTAATATTTTAAGCAATAAAACAAAATTTAAAAAAATATCAATCAATAATTAAATAATATAAGCATCTCCCTCTCTATTTGTATATGTATTTATATAAGTGCAGAGACTAGCTCAATAGTTTAGAAGTAAATTACAAATTATAATTACCTTTTAGGCCTATTTCTGTGCTTAGATAAGCCCCCCAAAATGTAGGAATTCAGAGAAGAACAATGAAATAACAATAAAATCATAGTTTAGAGTTAAACTTACCTATGTAATGTTAGGAAATTTTTTAGTTTAAAATAGTAACAGTTTTTTTTACCCTCAGTCCCATCTGACCAAAAGCCAAATTCTTTCAAGTAGCAAGAATAGCCTAAAAATGTGGAAAACATAGCCACAATTCTCTTTCTATAAGTAAGAATGTCAGAAAAGAAAAATTTATCTAGTTATTAAAGATCCTGGGTATTTCTTGAGTTAATTCATGTTTGGTAACATCTGCATTAAAGAAACATATACACGCATATTATCCTTCAGGCAATATTTATGTAGTCATGCTAGATCAGCATATGATTGTGCTTACGGTTATATACAATAATTCACTTAGACTCTTTATTCCGCCTATACATATGCACATACTCTTGCAAAAATTATTGTTCTCATAGAAAATCACAATGCAGTGACTGTTAATCAAAGATTTCTTAAAAATCTGTCTTCTGGACCAACATTAACCTTAACAAAGAAAAAAGGAAAGGAAAGCACCAAAGAGGTCAGAACCTTCCAACTTCAAAGGGGCTTCCTTCAATAAACACACAGTATTAGTGCTGAGTCAGAGACAGAAAAGGCAGGGTGGCATGCTCCCAGTTCAATTATTGAACTTCCACTCAAAATAGTTCAAAGGAACTCACTCACCCGATGAGAGACAGAGTATTAGAGCTCTCATTTGTAAGGCAATAGCCATCTATAAAGAAGAAAAGAAGTTGCTCTAATGAATGCGTGAATACACCAATGCTGAGAGTGTGTTGCATCTTACATGGAACATTCACACCGTGAGAGAGCAGGTGCCACAAAAGGAACACAGTGCCATTGGCATTTATAGATAATATTGGAGAAACACTAAATGGCATGGAGTCTTACCAGTATGGTTTCTACAGGATGAGATAACATGTGTAGGGTAGATTTTGTTATTGCTGCTAATCCTCACCCATGGCTATTTTTTCCATTGATTTTCAGAGAGAGAGGAAAGGAGGGAAGGAGGGAGACAGAGGGAGTGAGGGAAAGAGAGAAACATCGATGTGAGAGAGACACATAAATTGGTTAACTCCCTCACTTGCCGACTAGGGTCAGGGATGGAACCTGCAACCCAGGTAAGTGTCCTTGACTGGGAATCGAACCCACAACCCTTTAGTGTGTGGGCCGACCCTCTAACTACTGAAACTATATTCTCATACATTAGATAATCAAATTTGTTGCCACAGTATTCCCTAAGATGGGAAAGACAAACAGATAAAAAATGTCAAAAATATCTGTGGGGCCCTGGCCAGATGGCTCAATTGGTTGGAGAGACATTCCTTATACCAAAAGGTTGAGGGTTTGAGTGTAAATTGTGGGTTTGATTCCCAGTCCCTGGTAGGGGCAGGTACAGGAGGCAACCAATCAACGTTTCTCACATCAATTTCTCTCTCCCTCTCTTTCCTTTCTTCTCTCACTAAAAATCAATAAACATATCCTCAGGTGAGGAGATATCCTATATAATAAAAGGGTAATATGCAAATTGACCCTAATGGCAGAATGACCAGGAATGACCGGTCGCTATGATGTGCACTGACCACCTTGGGCAGCTCCTGCATTGAGCATCTGCCCCCTGGTGGTCAGTGTGCTTCCACAGAGAGAGCGCCACTCAGCCAGAAGCCAGGCTGATGGTTGCAAGCACGGCAGTGGTGGTGGGAGCCTCTCCTGCCTCCTTGGCAGCGCTAAGGATGTCCGACTGTAGCTTAGGACATCCCCTGAGGGTTCCCGGGCAGCCAGAGGAATGTCTCACTGCCAGCTTAGGCCCAATCCCTCGGGGAGAGAGCCTAAGCTGGCACTTGGACATCCCCCAAGGGGTCCCAGACTTCGAAAGGGCACAGGCCGGGCTGAGGGACCCCACCTCCCCACCCCCACCCCAAGTGCACAAATTTGTGTGCACTGGGCCTCTAGTATATATATATTTTTTAGATATGAGTGGTTACAGGTAGTTTTTGTTTCGTGTTCTTGCTCTAGTGTTTTCCAGGTTTCATGGCATGACAATGTTTTATTTTTGGTAATTATGATTAAAAGCTATTTAAAAACCAGTCAATAAAGGAAGGTTTTCTCCATTGCTAACCTGCTTTATGATTAGTTTTATAAAAACATGGATATGCTACTATAATCAGCTATATCAAAATACTGCAACATAAGAAGAGATTGTAAGAAATGAAATAAAGAATATCACAAACCAAAATTGCATATACAAAGACAATTTATTTTGTCCTAAAATGCGTCATTTAATATGCCCTTCCTATTTTTCCAACTTGATCTCAAGAATGTGTTGATAAAATACAAGTCAAACCTTGGTTCTCAAACATCTCCCATCTCGACCAAGTTGTTCGCGGGAAATAAGTGTCTCGGTTGTCAAGCAAAACGTCAGTTCTGGACCAGACAACCCTTTCATGTTGAGACTCAGTCACGAGTCTCTCCGGTGGCAAACAGAGAAGAGAATGCAGAGTATGAGTCAGTTTACCACTAAACCTCATATTGTTAAAATCTCAGGAAATTGTGCTGTGAATATTTTCATGGTATTTTTTTGCTTTGATTGCTGCTTCTTATTACTAAGTTTTCATTTTAACTGTACATTTTATTTCCTTTTTGTTAAATTTTCATTTACATTTCGTGTCCTTTTTAAGTATTTATTTATAGATTAAACAGAACTTTAGACATGTACTGTATATAAGAAAGGTTACACCAGGAAATCATTTGGGGATCTAGAATGGATTAATTCAGTTTACATTATTTTTAATGAAAAAAAAAAAAAGATTCGGTTTTTAAAAAACAGCTTCTCCAACAGCTCTCTAGAACTAATTAAGTTTGAGAACCAGCATTCCATTTTACTTTCCTTTTAAAAATTGAACTGCACGTGATCTTCAGTTTGAAGCCTCACTAGTAGTTTGCTCCTCTGAAAACTCCAAACAGATCCAAAGAACAACAAGGAGAATGCATGCATATTAATGATAATAATGACAATAATTCTACAGTGCAAATATGGCATAAGTCTAGTCAATCATGCTGCTAAGTACAGCACGGTCAACAAAACCATCAGGACTTTACAAGACCCATTCATTTGAGAACTGAGCTGTGCAGAGTCTGCAAACGCACAGCCACATTTCTCTCCCCGGAACTCAGGGACTCCTCTAAGTGACAGTTCAGAGCTGGAAGTGCCATTGCTTGTGGCTAAATAAATATTCCCTACGCATTTGCTTTTCAAGATATGCATTTCAGGAGAGAGGTGCCGCCCACTGCCAGCTGGGAACAGATATAAATAAAGAACAGTTTACTCTTGGAAAAGGAATCAATTGTTGTGTGTTTATATGTTTTCAAGGTAGAGTTAAAAAAAGAACTTGTCCTTTTAAAAGTTATTCCGAAATATGTTAAAATATGTTAAAGAGTGAAGGACTATGTTTGCATTAGTTAGTATTTTTTAAAAAATATATTTGAGTTCAATGACTGATAGTCATTTAGCTTATCTCCAAATGTCAACCTCCTGTGTCCATGTATATATAGTGCTGTATTTCCTTAGAAACCTTTTGTAATAAAAAGGTGTGTTTAAATTTTTTAAATGTAAAAATAAGTTGTGTCACATGAAGTGCGTCTTAAAATTTTCAAATATTTTTAAAGAGATGATCAATTAAAATATTGTTTTTTTTTTTGTTTGTTTGTTTTTTTTATTTTCCTCTTAAAGTATTACAAAGGGTATTACATAAGTATCCTTTTTCCCCCCCCCCCCGCCCTTGACAAACCACTACCCTCCCTTACCCCCCAGTGTCTTATGTCCATTAGTTATGCTTATATGCATGCATACAAGTCCTTCGGTTGATCTCTTACTCCCCTCCCTCCTGCCCCCCAACTCTCTCTGGCCTTCCCACTGCAGTTTGACAATCAGTTTGAGGCAGCTCTGCCTCTGTATCTATTATTGTTCAAAAGTTTGTAATGGTCTTTATTATCCATGAATGAGTGAGATCATGTGGTATTTTTCCTTCATTGACTGGCTTGTTTCACTTAGCATAATGCTCTCCAGTTCCATCCATGATGTTGCAAATGGTAGGAGTTCCTTCTTTTTAACAGCAGCATAGTATTCCATCGTGTAGATGTACCACAGTTTTCTAATCCATTCATCTACTGATGGGCACTTAGGCTGTTTCCAGATCTTAGCTATGGTGAATTGTGCTGCTATGAACATCTGGGTGCATATATCCTTTCTGATAGGTGTTTCTGGTTTCTTGGGATATATTCCTAGTAGTGGGATCACAGGGTCAAATGGGAGTTCCATTTCCAATTTTTTGAGGAACCTCCATACTGCCTTCCATAGTGGCTGCACCAGTCTGCATTCCCACCAGCAGTGCACAAGTGTTCCTTTTTCTCCACATCCTCTCCAGCACTTGTCGTTTGTTGATTTGTTGATGATGGCCATTCTGACAGGTGTGAGATGGTACCTCATTGTTGTTTTGATTTGCATCTCTCGGATGATTAGTGACTTTGAGCATGTTTTCATATGTCTCTTGGCTTTCTGAATGTCCTCTTTTGAAAGGTGTCTATTTAGATCCTTTGCCCATTTTTTGATTGGATTGTTTATCTTCTTTTTGTTAAGTTGTAAGAGTTCCCTATAAATTTTGGAGATTAAGCCCTTATCCGATATGACGTTGGCAAATATGTTTTCCCACGAGGTGGGTTTTCTTGTTGTTTTGTTGATGGTTTCTTTTGCTGTGCAGAAGCTTTTTATTTTGATGTAGTCCCATTTGTTCAGTTTCTCTTTAGTTTCAACTGCCCTAGGAGCTGTATCAGTGAAGAAATTGTTTTGGCATATGTCTGAGATTTTGTTGCCTTTGTATTCTTCTAGAATTTTTATGGTTTCCTGTCGTACATTTAAGTCCTTTATCCATTTTGAGTTTATTCTTGTGTATGGTGTAAGTTGGTGGTCTAGTTTCATTTTCTTGCATATGTCTGTCCAATTTTCCCAACACCATTTATTGAAGAGACTATCTTGGCTCCATTGTATGTTCATGCCTCCTTTGTCAAAAATTAATTGAGCATATTGGTTCGGGCTAATTTCTGGACTCTCTATTCTATTCCACTGATCTATATGTCTGTTCTTGTGCCAGTACCAGGCAGTTTTGAGAACAGTGGCTTTGTAATACAGCTTGATATCTGGCATTGAGATCCCACCTACTTTGTTCTTTCTCAGGATCGTTGCAGCTATTCGGGGTCTTTTTTTATTCCAGATGAATTTTTGGAGAGTTCGTTCTAGATCTTTGAAGAAGGCCATTGGTATTTTAATGGGAAGTGCGTTGAATGTATAGATTGCTTTGGGTAGTATGGACATTTTAATGATGTTGATTCTACCAATCCAAGAACATGGTATGTTCTTCCATCTGTTTATGTCTTCCTCTATCTCTTTTTTCAACGTCCTGTAGTTTTCTGAGTAGAGGTCTTTAACCTCTTTAGTTAAGTTTATTCCTAGGTATCTTAATTTTTTTGGTGCGATGGTAAATGGGATTGTTTTTCTGATCTCCCTTTCTGAAAGTTCACTGTTGGTGTATAGAAATGCCTCAGATTTCTTGGGGTTAATTTTGTATCCTGCTACATTGCCAAATTCATGTATTAAGTCTAGTAGCTTTTTGATGGAGTCTCTAGGGTTTTGTATGTATAATATCATGTCATCTGCAAATAAGGACAGTTTTACTTCCTCTTTTCCAATTTGGATGCCTTTTATTCCTTCTTCTTGCCTAATTGCAATGGCTAATACTTCCAGTACTATGTTGAACAGGAGTGGTGAGAGTGGGCATCCCTGTCTTGTTCCTGTTCTTAGGGGAAATGGTGTTAGTTTTTGTCCATTGAGTATGATGTTGGCAGTGGGCCTGTCATATATGGCTTTTATTATGTTGAGGTATGATCCTTCTATTCCCACCTTTCTGAGAGTTTTTATCAAAAATGGGTGTTGGATTTTGTCGAATGCTTTTTCTGCATCAATTGATATGACCATGTGGTTTTTTTCTTTCAATTTGTTTATGTGATGTATCACATTTATTGATTTACGGATGTTGTACCATCCTTGCATCTCTGGGATGAATCCTACTTGGTCATGGTGTATGATCCTTCTGATGTACTGCTGGATCCGATTTGCTAAGATTTTGTTGAGGATTTTGGCATCTATGTTCATGAGGGATATTGGCCTGTAATTCTCTTTCATTGTGATGTCTTTACCTGGTTTTGGTATTAGGGTGATGCTGGCTTCATAGAATGAGCTTGGAAGCGTTCCTTCCTCTTGAATTTTTTGTAGTAGTCTGAGGAGGGTAGGTTTTAGTTCTTCCTTGAATGTTTGGTAGAACTCCCCTGTGAAGCCGTCTGGCCCTGGGCTTTTGTTTGCTGGAAGCTTTCTGATGACTGCTTCAATTTCTTCCATAGTTATTGGCCTATTGAGGTTTTTAGATTCTTCCTGATTGAGTTTTGGAATGTTGTATTTTTCTAGGAATTTGTCCATTTCCTCCAGGTTGTCCAGTTTGTTGGAGTAGAGTTGCTCGTAGTATTGTTTAACAATCATTTGTATTTCTGTGGGGTCTGTTGTTATTTCGCCTCTATCATTTCTGATTTGGTTTATTTGGGACCTCTCTCTTTGCTTCTTGGTGAGCCTGGCTAGGGGTTTGTCAATCTTGTTTATCCTTTCAAAGAACCAGCTCTTGGTTTCATTGATTTTCTGTATTGTTTTTTTGGTCTCTATTTCATTGATTTCTGCTCTAATCTTTATTATCTCCTTCCTTCTGCTCACTCTGGGGTGTTCTTGTTGCTCTCTTTCTAATTCTTTGAGTTGTAGAGTTAGATGATTGACTACCATTTTTTCTTGTTTTTTGAGATAGGCCTGTAGAGCTATAAACTTCCCTCTCAGGACTGCTTTCATTGTGTCCCAGAGGTTTTGGATTGTTGTGTTTTCATTGTCATTAGTGTCCAGGATGTTTTTAATTTCTTCTTTGATGTCATCGGTAACCCAATCAATATTTAATAACATGCTATTCAGCTTCCAAGTGTTTGAGTATTTTGGGTTGTTTTTATTGTAGTTTATTTCTAACATTATGCCATCGTGGTCTGTGAAGAAGCTTTTTATGATTTCAATCTTCTTGAATTTGTGGAGACTTTGCTTGTGACCCAATATGTGGTCTATTTTTGAATATGTCCCATGAGCACCTGAGAGGAATGTATATTCCGCAGCTGTGGGGTGAAGTGTTCTGAAGATGTCAATTAAGTCCATCTGATCTAGTGAGTCATTTAGGATTGCTGTTTCTTTGCTGAGTTTTTGTCTAGCGGATTTATCCAGTGATGTCAGTGGTGTATTAAAGTCCCCTACTATGATTGTATTGTTGTCGATCTCTCCCCTGATATCTTCCAGAAGTTTTCTTATGTATGTGGGTGCTCCTGCATTGGGTGCATATATGTTTACCAGGGTTATATCTTCTTGTTGTATTGATCCCTTTAGTATTATGAAGTGGCCTTCCTTATCTCTGGTTATGGCCTTCACTTTGAGATGTACTTTGTCAGATATAAGTATTGCTACCCCAGCTTTCTTTTCCTTTCCATTTGCGTGAAAGATATTTTTCCATCCCTTCACTTTCAGTCTGTGTGAGTCCCTTCTAATGAGGTGGGTCTCTTGTAGACAGCAGATGTATGGGTCATGTTTTTTTATCCATTCAGCCACTCGATGTCTTTTGGTTGGAGCATTTAGTCCATTTACATTTAAAGTTATTATTGAAAGGTATTTGTTTGTAGCCATTTCTTTTTGTGTGTGTGTGTGTGGCTGTTTTCTTTCTGAGCTTGATATTTCTTCTTTTTACACCAGTCCCTTTAGCATTTCTTGCATGGCTGGCTTGGTGGTGATAAACTCCCTTAGCCCTTTTTTGTCTGTGAAGCTTCTTATTTCCCCTTCAATTTTGAATGATAGCCTTGCTGGATAGAGTATTCTTGGATTCAGTCCTTTGCTTTGCATCACTTTGTAGATTTCCGTCCATTCTTTTCTGGCCTGATGTGTTTCTGTTGAGAAATCATTTGATAATCTAATGGGAGATCCCTTGTATGTTACTTTCCGTCTCTCTCTTGCAGCCTGTAAGATTCTCTCTTTATCCTGAACATTTGCCATGGTGATTATGATGTGTCTTGGTGTGGGTCTTTTCGGGTTCACCTTGTTTGGGACTCTCTGGGCTTGTGTGACTTTTTTCTTCCCCACCTCAGGGAAGTTTTCTGATATTATTTCTTCGAATAGGTTTTCTAATCCATGTTCATCTTTCTGTTGTTCTGGCACCCCTATTATTCGTATGTTGTTTCGTTTCATGTTGTCCCAAAGCTCCCTTAGGCTCTCCTCCTGTCTTTTAATTTTTTTCTCCATTTGCCGTACAGTTTGAGTGTGTTTTGCTTCCTTGTCTTCTAATTCACTAATTCGGTCCTCCGCTTCTCCCAGTCTACTGTTGATACTTTCAATGGAGTTTTTTATTGAAGCTATGTCACTCTTCATTTCTTCTTGGGACTTACTTAAGTTGTTGATTTTTTCATCTGTTTCTTCTAGCTTCTTGCATAAGTAGTTGAGTTTTTCATCTGTTTCTTCTTGCTTCTTGAACATGTGGTGCATGTACTCTAGGAACCTTATTCTGAATTCTTTTTCCGTCATGTTGCATATCTCTGTCTCACTTAGCTGCTTTTCTGGCGAGTCCTCCTTTTCTTTCCTTTGGGGGTTTCTTTGCCTACCCATGTTTGATCTCGCTGACATATGTAGGTGTTGAGGTGTTCAGTGGCTGCTCCCTGGGTGGCAGGGGCTCCTTGGGTTGTGGTTGCTGCTCAGACGGTTGCGGTAGCAGCTGCTTTCCAGTTGGCAGCAGCTCCTCTGGTGGGTGTTGTTCACAGCTGTGTTGGCTCTTCTGGCTGGTGGGGGGAGGCTTCACGTACAGTTGCTGTTCCACAGACAGAGGGTGTGGTGATCAGGAGGCTGTGGTGATCAGGAGGCTGCGGTGATCAGGGGGCTGCTGTTGCTTGGATCTGCTGCGTTGATTTAAAGGCACAAAATACAACAGAGCAAGGCACAACGTACCAGGCACTGAACACAAGTATATTCACAATATTAATAACTCCAAATAAAGGTGACCAACCGAATTAAGAGAATTAGGGGATAAGGGAGAAAGAAGAGAAGAAGATAAAAGAGAGAACAGAAAAGAAAAATAAGAAAAAAACAAACAAAAAAGGAGTGCAAAAATAGAATTGGGAAAAAAGAGGGGGGAAAAAAAGAGAGCGAAAAAAGAGAATGAAGTAGAAGTGGGGAAGAGACTCCCCGTATGAGGAGCAAACTCCAATAGAACTGCCACTAATCTCAACAAATTCCAGCAACAGATCCCTGGAGATGAATGCAAACTACAAACCACCAATAATATCCAGAGGGGTAAGGGAAAACAGAAGCACAAAAATAGCTGGGGTGGGGTGGGGGAGGGAAGGGAAAAACCAGCAGAAAAAAAAAAGAAAAAGAAAAAGAAAAAGAAAAACAACCTCACAACCAGTCCTAAAAAAGAAGAAAAAACACAAAACAAAACAAACAAACAAATTAAAAAAAAAAAAAAAAAAAAAAAAAAAAAAAGCCCAATATATTCAACAATCAAGAAAACAATAGAAAGATAAGAGAGAAAAAAAAATGGTTGGAAAGTGAAGGAGGATAAAGAATAGGTGTATAAGGATTTAGAGCAGTAGATTGGAAATAGGATATATAAGTAGGGTGGAATTAGACAGGGGGTAAAAAGAGGGAATTGGGAAAGTCTGGAGCAGGAATAGGGTAAGAGAAACAGGACACCAAAAGGGGAAAAGTAAGGAAGAGGGTTTTAGCAAAGAGGTGGAATTGAGATAGGGAAAATTAATGCTAAAGGAACGATGAAAATAGAATGGAGAACACTAATCCCAAAAGAAAATAAAGAGAAAATAAAATGGCACTTTAAAAAATGGTAAAATGGTAGGAGTAATAATACTGGTTAAAAATAAAAATGTGGTAATTGAAAGGGTAAAATCAGGTGATGGAAAAAGAAGAAAAAGAGAAAAAAAAAATTGGTTTCTTAGTAAAAAGGTGAAAAAATTAAAAAGAAAAAGAAAAAGAAAAAATTTGCAGTAGTGATGGTCTTTCGGTTCTTCTACTCTTCAGCCTGGTTCGCCTTGGTCCTGCCAGGTATTTAGGAGAGTGTTGCCTGCATTACACTGTTCCTCCGTGTTGTAAATCACAGTCCTGATTTAAAGCAGGCCGTATTTGTGATCCAGTCTGCCTTAATTTGTATTCCCCTAAGAGTCAGTTTGTGGCTCAACCTCTGGGTGGCAGTGTTTTTGGGTTGGCCTCTGAGGCTATACAGCTTCTCTATCCTTTTTTAATCCTTACCCTGCTCTGTGTTGTTGGTGGGACTGAAAATCCCTCTATAGGCCAGACCCTGGTAACTCCCAGGGACTAATCAGCTTGTTTTAGTCCTTTATCTCATACAGGGTGGAATCTGGGTGTGGCTGTGCTCCTTGCCTGGGGGGCTGGGGGGAGGAATTCCACCCTCTGGAGGAATGGCTGCCCCAGTCCTGGGCCCAGGGGGGTCTCAGCACTCAATTCGCTGCCACCTCCTCCGGCTCCCCCTCTTTCCTCAGCCTCTCCCCAGATTCCCCTCGTCTGCACCTTCACCCTCTCTTCAGCACAGGTGAGTGTCTGTATCCGAACTGTCCTATGAGCAGGGTTCAGTGAAAACAAAGAAACAGACAAACGCCGGCCGGCCGCGGAAACGCTCCTCTTACCGGTCTGGGAAACGCTCCTCTTACCAGCACTGCATGGTCTGGGAAACGCTCCTCTCTTATGGGCACTGCACGGTCTGATCAGTTCCTCAGGATGCCCCCTTTAGTCTCAGTTCTCCGCAATCACAAAATCCAAATCTCAAATCTCCTGGCGCCAGCAAACCCGCGGAACTCCTTACCCTGGTCAGGGTCTGTGTCTGTCCCAAGAGACGCGGCTGTCTGCCATGCGGTCTCCCTCCGACCCTCTGGGCTCAGGTCTGGCAAACTTTCCTGCCCAGATCCCTGGTTTTTAACCTTTCCAGGGGAGGTCTGCCCTTCCAGGCTGCAAGCCGTCTCACCAGCTGAGTAAATTTGCCAATTCGGGGTGGGTGTTATTAGTTTCAGCTGCTTACTCCGTTTGCTCCGGGACAAGACCTGGGATGCGTCTGCCTATATCGCCGCCATCTTGCTTCCAGTCTAAAATATTGTTGTCATGACAGAATCAATGACAAAATAATTGATGCTATACAATATACATGTCAATAAATAGATACAGATGTGTGTGTGTGTGTGTGTGTGTGTGTGTGTTTACAAAATCTATTGCCCTTTGAAGCAGCCATGTAATGGCTGCTTCAAAATGCTCCAGTTCATTTTCTCCTTCAAGTCAAAATTAGCATGATTATTGAGCCAAAGTTCTAGTTTAAATGTTGAAACATACGTCCACAAATGTATACCTGCAAGGTGTTTATTTTTTTATTTCGATATTTAAAAATGTTTTAGAGAAGACAGAGGAAGGATTAAAGCTGGCATAGCAAAGATTGAGTAACCACACAGGAAAGAAGCAGCATCCTTCCTGTATGTGGAACCAGACACTTTAGGCCCACTGAAGTCTTTCTGACGCATTAGAGTTCTCCATATATTTCTTATTTAACGGGACTTGCACACATTTCTAGAGAGTATAAACGTTCTTTAAGCATTGTGTGCGTTGGATGGATGGCATCTAAAAGATGACATAATCTCAAAAGAGCTACACTTTCCTAATTGCTTAGTAACTTTTTAAAAGATACTTCATATAACAGTATCAAAAATAAAATCCTAGCAGCCAAAACATAGTTCATTTTCCTTTTTTCTTGAAGCTATAAAGGTTCTATGGAAATTTTTTGGATCCCTAGAAGTACTGCCAATTCAAAAAGTGTTTATGGAGTATATACTGCATGCAAACGCCACATTTCTAACATTTGTTTCTCATCTTACTGTTCAGAATATTATTTCATATGCATATTTTAATGTGACCCTTATAACAAATGTAAAACTCCAAATATGGCTAGCAGTTTCCTGAAACTTGAAAAGACTTAAAGAGAAGAATTTTTGTGTTTTCCCCCCACAAATATAATTCTCTTACTACTTTGGCTGAACTTCTGTCGATGTACAAAGACTTACAAATGAAAGGAGAGGGCACAGAGTCAAGGTTCTACAGAGCTACAGTCTACATGTCAGCTACTGGGAAGAGATAAAGAATCCTACCATTGCCCTAACCGGTTTGGCTCAGTGGACAGAGTGTCGGCCTGCGGACTCAAGGGTCCCAGGTTCAATTCTGGTCAAGAGCATGTACCTTGGTTGCGGGCAGAAGTGTGCAGGAGGCAGCTGATCGGTGTTTCTCTCTCATCAATGTTTCTAACTCTCTATTCCTCTCCCTTCCTCTCTGTAAAAAAATCAATAAAATATATTTTTAAAAAAGAATCCTACCATTGTTTCCATAGACACAAAGTTATATGATTGTTATTTAGACTTCCAAAACTAAATGAGATAATAAATCGCACAAAAAATATTTTAAATCTAATAATTTAAGAGATTCTAGTAATCTGTTTTTTATGGTTTATTTTTCAAAATGTCTTATTGAAAATTACTTAATGGATCTTTACTTTTTCTAACTGAATTATTTCACTTGGCATGATATTCTCAAGATCCATCTATGTTGTTGCAAATGTCAATATTTTATCTTTACTTATGGCAGAGTAGTTTTCCATTGTGTATATGTACCACATCTTCTTTATCCAATCATCTATCAAAGGGCACTTCTGTTGTCTCCATGTCTTGGCCATCGTAAATAATATTGCAATGAACATAGGGCTGCATATATGTTTGTGAATAAATGTTTTCAAATTTTTCAGGTAGAGACCCAGGAGAGGGATTGCTGAGTCATATGGTAACTCCATTATTAATTTTTTGAGGAACCTCCATACTGTTTTCCATAGTGGCTGTACCAGTATACATTCATACCACCAGTGGATAAGGTTTCCTTTTGCTTCACAATCTCTCCAACACTAGCTATTACTTGTCTTCTTGAAAATAGCTACTTAACAGTTGTGAGGTGGCATCTCATTGTACTTTTAATTTTCACTTAGGAGGTGAGAATATTTTTATATATCTATTGGCCCTTTGTATGTCTTCTTCAGAGAAGTGCCTGTTCAGGTCCCCTGCCCCTTTTTTAATTGGAACATGTGTTTTTAGTGTGTGTGTTGAGTAGTATGAATTCAATGATTTCACTCGTATGTTGTATAAAACTGAAAGCAACAAATGAACAAACAAACAAAGAAAAACTCATAGATACAGACAATGGTATTGTGGTTATTAGAAGAAAGGGATATGGGAGTGTAGTAAAGAGTAAAGGGTGTCAAATATATGGTAATCTGTATTAATAAAAGCATAATATGCTAATTAGACTGAACAGCAGAAAAACCTTCCAGACGACCTTCTGGATGAAGCCGGGGCTGCGAGGGCTGAGCCCCTTGCACGAATTTTGTGCACCGGGCCTCTAGTGGAAGAATATTTGACTTTGGGTGGTAAACACACATTGCAATATACAGATGATGTATCATAGAATTGTAAATTTGAAGCCTATACAATTTTATTAACCAATGTCCCCACAATAAATTTAATTAAAAAAATTGTTTAATGGATGAGACATTTTATAGATAAGGATTAAACAAATCACTTTGAAATATCTATACATACAGTGTAAGTGTATTGGAAAGAAAAACTATACCCACAAGTAACATACAGATGTATTTTCTCTATTTCTAGAAACATTTACTATTAGTAATTATTTTAAGAGCTTTACATGCAGAGTTCTGCTTCTGCTTAAGATTTAGAAAGCTATAAGAGAATATTACTCCCACTCTAACAGCAAGAAAACCTGGGTGATTTTCAAACTCATATTTTTTCTTATGCTCATATGAAAGCTGAGATTGCTAAACCAAAATAATTACTATCACATAGATTTTTTTCATACTAGAAACAAGTTAGCAATAACAATGCACTTCTAAATTCAATAGGTCAAAATGGAAATCAAAAGGGAAATTAGAACATATTAAGTCAGATGAAAATGAAAATACAACGTATCAAACTTTGTAAGATGTATTGTAAAGCAGTGCTTATAAGGAAGTTTAAAGCATGATATGTTTATCTTAGAAAACTAAATATTATAAGATCAATAATAACAGATTTCACCTTAAGAAAATAGACAAAGTAGAACAAATTAAATGCAAAGCAAACAGAAAGAAGAAAATAATAAAAATAAGGTTGTCAACTAAATTATAATACAGAAATATCAACTAAACAAGAAATCTGGTTCTTAAAAATATAAATAAAATTGACAAGCATCTGGTTAGACTACCTAGTGACAGTACAATGACAAATAAGACAAATAGAGAATAATGCAGAAGCAGAAGGTTAAAACTATAAAGAAATGCACAGGTCACTATGAAAGTCCAGGTTGAAAGATAGAAAAATAATATCCACCTACATATGAGGCCTTAATGCATGATTGTTAATGTGAACTACTTACCCAGGAATAAAAAATATAGAAGTTGTTAATTTCCTATTAATGCTTTAATACTACTACACAATGGACTTGAAGGCATACATATACACGTGACCACAAACCACATTTTAATGGCTTAATTATGAACATTTCTGAACATATGTCGAGCTCTGAAATCTACTCAGATAACAGTTTTAATATTTTGCTCAAGAATTTTGAAAAGAATTTAAGTATTATGGGTAAAGCCAAATACAGCCAAAGCCCATTTTTATAGCATCTTCAGACTATTCCTACTCCTCCCCTCCTTTCCTCCCTTCCTCATTTTCTTGATCTTTTTATTTTCTCTTCTCTTTCTCTCTCTCTCTCTCTCTCTCTCTCTCTCTCTCTCTCTCTCTCTCTCTCTCTCTTTCTCCCTCTCCCTCTCTCTTTTGCTTGTATCATAATATCTATCAGTGGTCCTAGAATACTATTGTTGAAACAAACTTGAAAAGCAAACACCTCGTCCTAAGGATGAAAAGTTAAAAGCACTGATTTTCCCAATATCACACTATTAATTTAGTAGTAGAATAAAAAGTCTTTACTAGTAAAAACAGATAATGACTCCTACTTTATATTCATTATATTTAAACTAAGCTGGGAAATATAGCCACAACAATATTCATAAATGATACAGAATTAATGAGATCTAGGCATTTATACACATAGATAGGAAGATATATTGGAGTGACTGGGAGAACTGCAGTGAAACAGGAGACCAGGCTGATGCATATAGAGCCTTTGTCCTGACACAAATACATAGATGTCTTGTTTCCCACTTTACTGAGAATATTGAAGAAATCTGAGAAGAACCTTTATAACCTCCCACAAATATCCAGCCATCTATAATTATCTTCACCTATGCACTCTTAGCTTATATCCTAGAAGAATGCCTATCAACTCTCCTGCCTAAAAATATTTCCCCCAACTCTGCATTAGATCTCTTCCAATCTTGACTGCTGTAGGTGGTTGCTTCAGCAATCTTTTCTATTTCTCATTTATTTTCTACTAGATCTTTTCTTTCAACATTTCATTTTGAATGCCCATTACTGTCAACCTTTTCTTTACTCAAGTTCCCTTGTCAGCAACCAACCTTTTGTAGTAAGTGGGTAGTTCATAGCAATGTGTTGGAAATTTCATGCAGTGGAAATGCTACAGAGCAGTTCATATAATCAAGTACATTTGCATATATCAGTTTCAAAAAGTTAAGTGAAAAAATTAATTTGCAAAACACTTGTATGGAATACTGTTTATCTATACATTTCAAATACCCTAAAAGAAGACTATGTATGCATGTATGTATGTGTATATAATATATGAACTAGTTTGAGGTTTATAGTTTACATTCTCTATATATTTACATAGCAAAAGCATAGTAACATGAGAATAGTGGTTACTTTTACCCTTTAGAGGGGATGGGGAGAACATTCTCAGGAGGATGCAGGTCTTGAAATCATAATTAGTTAAATGAACTGCCAAATAGAATGAAAAGAACAAATTTTAGAACTATTTTCATAAAAACATATGGTACCTATTAAGAAAACAAAGAGTTAAAGTGAATGTACATATATTTATGTTTCCCTTTTGCTTCTGGGAAGCATCAATAGTTCTAAAAATAAATTAAACTTCATCACAATCTAATTTTTCTTAATATGTTTCAGTTGAACAAGTATGGCCAAGTGTTTTGAAGTTGTTTAAATATTGGATTAGTGTTCCTTTTATTCACTTGCTAATTCATTCAACAAATCTTTTCTGAGCATTTACTAGATTCTAGGCAAAGTGATTGATTTTGGAATTATGATGAGCAGAACTCAGTTCTACTCTTAATTATGTGAAATGTATAATCAAGTGTAGAAAACAATCATAATAAATATATATAAAATTATAATTGCAGTCAGAGCTGTTAAGAAGTTTATGCCAAGACCTCTCCTTCTCTCTTATCATTTTTACATGATATAAATAGACACTGACAATTAACATTTTTATATGATAGTGGAATAGCCTTCCTTATGCTCTGCTTCATCATCATCCAAATAATAAAATGCAAACTCTACTGAATTCAAGAAACAGTAACAGCAGTTTCACTTAGAGACACATACATAAAATCTTGCTGAAACACTGAACTTGTCTCAAATATAAATACCAATTATTTACTTCTCTGAATTATCATATGTGGATGATAATCTAACCATAAATTAGATTTTATGGTCTTCAATCCTAAATTTAAATCTTCTAGGCTAAAATTAGAATTATTTAATGAATAATTTTCAGTCTTATGGCAAAGAAGCATCTTTCCCAGGAAAGTTTAAACTGTACATGCAACTCTTACAAGAGCATCAATAAAGCTGACTCATTGAGACAAAACACATCAAATTCCCCTGAGCCTGTGGCAAAGTAGACAGGTATGTTGAAACTACTGAATTATAAATGTTATGGTTCAATTACTAAGCTATTGACCAAAAAGAGAAGACAAGTGATGGCTGGACTGCTGACAGGAAGAACATTTTCAAATAGGGAAACCGCCTTTGATAACTCTCTCTACTATTTCAGGACTTACAGTATAATCTCATAGATATAGTTACAAAATAAAGAAGCACCTCTATCATTCTGGGTGTTCTACAGAAGATTCTATCAGCCTTAATATATTTGATGAATCATTAATACTGGAAGCATCGAGTTTTCCTTTTCCAAGTGAATTTTCTCTTGAGCAATCCTTTAAAGGTTAGCAGGCTAATCATTAACTCTTCCTCTCTCCTTTATCAACTACCACAAAATATAGTGTCTAAACTCCCCCATGCATACACATTCAATAATTCTCTTTAATAGTAATTAAAAAGGTCAATACATGAATCATAAAGATAATTAAAGAGAAATGAATTAAAAGACTATTCAAATACAATATGGGATTATTTTTGAAACACAAAGTCTAGATTTATATTCAGATATTTGTTCAACCAGAAAATATGGCTGATTTTTAAAGATTTCTTTTTCTTGCTATCTCTTGGTCTTTTAGATGATAGAGCAGATTGCCGCTAAACTGTCAAAGGGTTATTGGCTATTTGTGATGAAATCTAACACAGAAATACTTTCCATTTCTTCTCAATGATGTTACAGATCATTTACCAAATGTCATTGCTGAATTCTTAATTATCACAACTGTATCCCAGCATACAATGAAGTAAATTTCTCTCCTCACTGCATTTTTATATGTGAATTAAAATCTGAGGTGTTTGGCCCTGACCGGTTTGGCTCAGTGGATAGAGCATCAGCCTGTGGACTCAAGGGACCCAGGTTCGATTCCGGTTAAGGGCATATACTTTGGTTGCGGGCACATCCTCAGTGGGGGGTGTGCAGGAGGCAGCTGATTGATGTTTCTCTCTCATCGATGTTTCTAACTCTCTATCTCTCTCCCTTCCTCTCTGTAAAAAATCAATAAAATATATTTTTAAAAATATCTGAGGTATTTGTGACAAAATATCAAAATAAAAACTAAGAAAAATATGAAATTACATGGTATTTGTCTTTCTTTGACTTATTTCACAAATAGTAAGATTTTATTCTTTTTATGGTCGAGTAATATTTCATTGTATATATGTACCACATCTTTATCCCTTGGTCTATTCACGGACAATTAGGTTGTTGTAAGTAATGCTGCAATGAACATAGGGGTGCACATGTCTTTTCAAATTAGTGTCTTGGATTTCTTCTAATTAATATTCAGTAGTGGAATACCATATGATTTCACTTATATGTGGAATCTAAAAGACAAAATAATCAACAACAATAAGAACACAAAATAGAAACAAACTTATAGATAGAAAGAACAAATCAATGGTTGCCTGATGGGAGTGGGTTTAGGAGCATAAGTAAAAAAGGTAAAGGGATCAATGCATACAAATTGCCAGTTATAAAAATATATGGGATATCAAGTACAGCATAAGGAATCCTATATAATAAAAAGCTATTATGCTAATAAGACTGAATAGTAGGATGACTGTCTGGATGACCTTCCGGACAACCGTCCAGATGAAGCCACGGCTGTGCGAGGGGCTGTGAGGACCAAGTCCCTTGCATAAATTTCGTGCATCAGGTCTCTAGTAGATTTATAATATTACAATAACTCTGTATGATGTCAAATGAGTACTTGACTTATCAGGATGATCACTTCGTAAGGTATATAAAAGTCTAATCACTATGTTGTACACCTGAAACTAATACTGTATGTCAACTATAATTATAAAATTAATTAAAAGAAAAATATGTAAGTAATATAGCATGTTGCTACAACTGCAACTCATCTAGTGAATTCTGAAACTTAATCCTTTGGTTTTATGAACCTTTCAATAAGTTCTAT
The DNA here is from genome assembly GCF_028538775.1 of Myotis yumanensis. NCBI lineage: Eukaryota > Metazoa > Chordata > Mammalia > Chiroptera > Vespertilionidae > Myotis > Myotis yumanensis. Next base: position 44,501,343 of record NW_027223760.1, on the reverse strand, counting down.
AAAGATTAATAAATATGGGAAATGTAAGGTTCTATAATTTTTTACATGGATACTCCAGAAATACACTGAATATAACCCAAACCCATTTTCTTGAACCACCTTTCTTTAAAGAGAATTTAAATGAAATGCATTTATTGAAAAGTGGAGAAAAATATCTTGGATCATTCAAAGTTTAAAATGGTATTTGGAGTCATAAATTTATTAAAGATAGATTTATATTTGTGAATATGTTGAATTTTATGTAAACTTACATACTAAGAAAAATAAGAAAAATAAGAAAAAAACTCTAAAATTTTGAAAATATTTTAGCATCACCATTACAGTTATGGTAGAATTTTAATAAAATCTCATAAATAGATTATTCCCCCCCAAAAAAGTACATTTATGGCAGATAATACTCTCTTGTCAGATGGAATCGGGAAATGTCTACAGCAACTCAGTACTATCACAAGAAGACAATGATAATGTCAAGTATCTTTGTACAAACTATAAAATATGTGAGATGGAGCTGACAAGAAAGCAGTGGTTTAATAATCTACAGGTCTATTTGAAGTCAGAGGTGATATCTCTAGAAAGATCTGTTGATGATCAGTGTCGACCCCAGCCGTGGGCAAACTATGGCCCGCGGGCCGGATCTGGTCCGTTTGAAATGAATAAAACTAAAAAAAAAAAAAAAAAAGACAGTACCCTAATGATGTTTACTTTGAATTTATATTAGTTCACACAAACACTCCATCCATGCTTTTGTTCCAGCCCTCCGGTCCAGTTTAAGAACCCATTGTGGCCCTCAAGTCAAAAAGTTTGCCCACCCCTGGTCCACCCTGAAGCTAAAAATTCATATTGATTACAAACATAGTAAGTAAGTTTGAGACACATCAGACCTACAAATTAATCTCTTTTTTTTTCAGGACCCTAAGTAGTAAAAAGCATGATTCACTAAGATTTCTTGACTGGTTACCCCACCTCTATACAGGAACACACTCAAACCCATCCCCAAGTCCCTCTCCCATTTCCATACCTATTGCGGGAAGGGAGGGAGGAGGCACTGAATTTCTAGTGAGGGTCACAGGGAAGTGTTAGCCTGAGCTTTGCATAAAATAAAGGGGCATTATTAGGCGCTTCATATGTATCCAAGTTGAGAATAGAAGTCAGAAAATATTCTGAGAATTGGTAATGTTAGGGCCAGAACCAGAAGATAAACATCTCACAAAATTTCATCTTTTTTTGGAATTTATTCTTTATTCAATAAACTACTTATGACAATTCCCTTGAATATACCAACCAGGAAGAATTAGCCAGAAGATTTATAATGACCAGCCAATAAAAATAAAAAATATAAAAAATAAACTAGGAAAACAATAATGGCGGTAATAACATTCAGCTGTAACCAAAAAACAACAACAACAAAACCCACTTTCATGTTACCATCTGTGTTTTGTCATCATAACTGCATATCATTCCCTTCCAGAGGTTTCTGTTATATATATCTGAAAACTAAAGTTAAGCATCATGAACATTTTAATTTGAAGGGCAAAGGGAAGGGTGAGAGAAAACTTCAGAGATTGTTCAATAAAGGCATTTCTGACATTTTTTGCTTCTTTTGTAGGGAAACACCCCTGGATCTCTTCAGAAATCAAAATACCGAGCAAATATAGGACATCCTAAAAACGTGCGCCAGATGTAGCACATCTAGGACTTTTTCCACCCCAGGATATTTGCCAACTCCCTCTTGACACGTCCCAAATATATTTAGCACTTCAAAATACTTTACTTACAGCTCGCACAGTTGGCAGCTAAAAATACTTATGCTGTATAATGCTATTTTCTGTCAAAGATCGCTTTCCGAGTATCCTTTATTCAGAATGCGCTTTCATAGTTAGAGCTCAGGTGGAAGCAGGTTGGCTCAGGATGGAGAAGGTCAGAGCAAGAAGCGCAAGAAATGCTCTGAAAAGAGGAATAAAGTCAGCGGTCAGTGATTTTAGGACACACAATTGACTGTGTAAATCTAAAGGAAGGTATCAGAGGTTAAGAACATTCTACAAGAAGGAGGAGGTGAATAGGATTCATAGCTGAATTTCCAAAAGAATCCTAAGGACTAGGCTGTCTGTTGCAGCCAGAGTGGACCCAGCAGCTTAGAGAGGTATGGGTGGATCATGATAACACTGATAAGTTTTGGTAGGAGATACAGTCATGAATGAACCGGGGTTCAGAGAGAGAAAATATTGTCTCATGAAAGGTTGTTCTACAAAATAACTCAGTTATGAGAAGAATTAAGTATGTATAGCAAATATTTAAATGCATGCAAATTTAAGGACAAGGTTCAGACAAGGTAGTTTCTAGTACTCTAAATGAGAAGGTAAGGAGGATGTGATTGTGAAACCATCAAAGGATGCAAAAATACTAGGAAATGCGGGTGCTTGAAAGAGAAGTGGTGATCACTTAAGAAAAAACTAGAAACCAATCACTGGAAACTGTGATATATAGATCATAGAAAGAACCAGGGAGAGGGGAGAAGGAACAGGGAGGAGGAGACAAAGAAATTCTGCAGATTCAATGAACTTGTGTCCCATGACAACGCTGGTCTTAAGGACTGGGATAAAGATAGGGTCACTTTTCAGGTTGCCTACAGAATGAGAAGTACACAGATTATGGGTTCTAGCTGTTGGCCTTGAATGCTTACATTATGATTCTCAGTGAGCATGATGTCTTAGTTCTTCAACAAAGTAATGTTCTTCTTCATGTGTTGAAGGCATTGAATAAAAAGCTCTCTCACTTTAGACCTCAATATTTTCTAGTTCAAGCACCAGCCACTTGTTCTTTTACTAAGGCAAAAGTGCTTTTCTCAGAAATGCATCCGATTATTTGAAACTCTTCTGAGAAAAAATATCTTTATTTCTATATCTAATTTGATTAAGCTGTTTAACAGCATTCAATTCTACAGAGTGAGTATTGACTCCTGGCTGTCCCAATGATTGTTTTTAACAGGGCAGTTTTGAAAGTTGGCTCTGACTTGCCACGTTCAAATTATAAATTCTAAAAATTCTTTTATCTGTCAATTTTGGCACAGCTTTTATGATTAGGGCACACCTGGGAAGACAGGAATATTTCCAAGAAGATCTTGAAGGACCTAATTCCTCGTCGCTAAATCCCCAGAACGCAAGAGCTGCCACTCGCTTTTTCATTCTTTTGAGCATCTGCACTTGTGTGACAAACAAGCTGTTTCTTCGTTTCTTTTCCCCCGGCACATCTAGCTCTGATCTGTAATTTTGTAAAACCTAAGACATAAGAATAAAGCAGCATGTATTTTTTTTATATGAGATCAGGGGTGAAAAAAGTTAGCAAAAGCAGGCGGTCTATATAAAGGGAAGTTGGTGTTAGCTTAGATTGGTGTTATAGGTAATTCTTAAGAGGGAATTAAGAAAATCACCCAGCGGCTGCTATCAAGGATGTGTCAGTGTTAAATAGGGAGAAAGATGGATTAGGAGATGCTAACCACAGTGGAATGTGATATTACTTCCCTCCCACCTCCATTTGGGCATTGGTAAAGAAATCATATGATGTGAGAAATTCCTTTGATTTTAAATCAAAGAACAGAGCAGAGTTAAATACTGTATGTCTGGCCTGAGGGTGCCAGACCTACATGACTGAAATCACGGATGAGCCCCACCTTTCTCCTCAATGCATGGCTGCATTTGGTCTACCAGGTGCTTCAGCGCGCTGTCTGGGTGCAGTAATGAACTCTAAATTGTCCCACATCGCCATAGTCACAGTATTTATTTCCTGCCTGCTGCCTACCATGGGGACCTGCTCTACAGAACAGGGTTTCTGTTTTCAGTTTTTGGCCTAGAAAACCCATGTATTTACAGGACCCCATTCCTACCTATAAAGCCGGTCCCTTAACATCCCACCTAGATTTTTTTATGCCTGAGAGGGTTCATGCTCAATTGTGAAGGTCACTTAGAAGCATAACTTCGCCATGTGCTCTGCCTTTAGTCTTTCTTATTTCCAGGGTTTCCTCTTCTCCCTTGCTTTGCCATGTCTGCTGGGTCAGAGTCCTGGCCATTGACCCCTGACTGCTCTGAGCTACCTTAGCCCAGGCTTTCTATTCTGCGCATGCAAGGCACAGCTGCTCCTGCAGGGCCAGCTGCTGTGGCCAGATCGCTCTCCTCAGCTTCTCTGACAAGGACAGCCAGCAATGACTTTTTTTCTTTTCTATTATCTTTTTTTTTAAGTTTCTATCATCCCTCACATAGGTCATCTCCAATTATAATAAAGTAGAGACAATCAGGCAATCCTAAACTCAAATATGTCTCCCCCCCCCCCCCCCAGAATGATCATTTAGAAATATACTTTTCCCTCAGAAACAATGCTTTCATTAGTAATTATATCATATCTTCAATTTGTTATGCACTAGCCAAGACACAAAAACTAAACTGTAAGTAGAAAGGGATACTGCGCATGATCCCCGGCTGCATCACTAGGGCACTAGAGTATAAACCAACCATACACTTTTCTTTCTTCCTCAAGATCACTAGAAGGCTGTTTGCCTCAGGTGCTGCAGCTGCCCCGCAACACTGCATACTTAGAAGTCACTGAGCCTCCGCAGACACAGATATCAGGGGAACCTCAGAGTCCTTGCAGAAGAGGCTCAGTCATACCTCCAGGCACCTGGTTTACGTCCAGTGAAAGAGCAGGGATGATAGGGCGTTAACCTGTTCTGGCTACCGTAACAAAATGGCACACACCCGAGTGGCTCAAACAACAGAAATGTATGTTCTCATAGTTCTGGAGGCTAGAAGTCCAAAATCCAGGTTTTGACAGTTTTTTGTTTGTTTGTTTTTCCAGAGGCCTCTGTCCATGGCCTGCAGATGGTCATCTCACCGTGTCCGCACATGGTCTTTCCTCTGTGAGCACTCATCCCTGGTGTCCTTTAGTGTGTCCAAATTTCCTCTTTTTATAATGACCCCAGTCAGGTTGGATTAGGGCCCAACCTAATGACTTCACTATAACTCACCTCTTTAAAGACCAGATCTTCGAGTAAGTGCTGAGGGTTTGGACTTCATCGTATGAATTTAGGAGGGACATAACTCATCTCACAACAAGAAGCATCTGTCTCCTCACCAGTAGCCTAGGCCCTGGAAGGGCACAGCCATATGTAAGTGAGGACGCCTCAGACAGCAGTGACAGTAGTACACATGCTCAGCTAGACAGGCTAGTGATTGTTGACCCTTTGTATGCCATAAGCGTCTATGGCGTGTGGGAATTGTTTCTCATTTGGATATGTGGTAGTTAACTGGTTAAAAACATAACTGGTGTGAGACTTTGGAATAGTAAATAAAGAATAACTCACTGGCAGATAATTAAGAATTAATACTAGGTAGTGCCGCCCGGCTGGTGTGGTTCAGTGGTTGAGCATTGACCTAGGAACCTGGAGGTCACGGTTCAATTCCCAGTCAGGGCACATGCCTGGGTTGGGGGTTCAATCCCTAGTGTGGGGCATGCAGGAGGCAGCAGATCCATGATTCTTTCTTATCACTGATGTTTCCGTCTCTCTTTCCTCTTCCTTCCTCTCTGAAATCAATAAAAGTATATATTTTTTAAATGTAGTGCCTATTTCACTACTTAGTGTGTACACTACAACATAGGCCCACATCAGAAGTTTATTACAAGTCACTTGAAAGATTTCAGTGACCTCTACCTTTTTAAAAATTATATGTACCATCAATTAAAATAAAAAAACAAAAAAGAATTTTCTCCTCTAATCTATAGCATTTACTGTGTGCAAGGCAGAGTTCTAGATGCCAGGGGTGCAGGACTGAACAAAACCAAGACATCCCTGGTCTAATGGAGACTGTTGTGCAATAGAAGGGACTGTGAAAAAAGGTTAGATGAGAACTATTCTACCTCTAACACAGCAATGAGAACTATTTCTATGAATAAAAACAAACCTAAATGTGGAGATAGAGGTGGAGTAGCGTTATTTCAGTCCCAATAGAAGGAGGGAGCCATGTGACCCTCTGGTGGAAGAGCTTTCCAAGTAGAGGGTGGGTAGGAGCAAAGGCTTGGATGTTTGGGAAAAACACCAGAACTGAGAACAGCTGGAAGTGGGAGCCAGAAGGAGAGGGGTAAGCACAAGTAGAGGAGACATGAAGAGGTACCCAGTGCTTTATTATGAAAAAAGTTATGGAAAAAAATATTTAGCAAACATGTTACAAATATGTAGTTAATGTCTATAATGAATAAAAAGCACCTATAAGATGATGAGAAAAGTATAAACTAAGGCATAAAAATAGGCAAGTTGGTCCTGGCTGGGTAGCTCGGTTGGTTAGAGGGTCATCCAGATACACTAAGGTTGTAGGTCCAATCCCTGGTCTGAGTACATACAAGAATCAACCAATGGATATACAGATAAGTGGAACAACAAATTGATTCTTCTTTCTCTCTCTCTCCCTTCCTCTCTCTCTAAAATCAATACATTAATAAAAGGGGGGGGTAGGCAAACCAAAGATAGGGAAATCTTATTATTGTCTGCGTCTATAAGTTTTTGTTTGTTTTTCTTGTTTACTCATTTATTCCTTTCAGTTTGATATCCCATATATGAGTGAAACAGAAATACAAAAGATCAGACAAGAACACAGTGGTGGTTTGTTTTTATCGAGCGGATAGAGTGAAACAACCGATTCTGTTTCTTATTCACATTATTTCCTAGAGCTCTGAGTGTCAAATTTAAGGCTCACCTCCAGCAAAAGTAGCACTTTTACAACATGCATTTGGTTTGCTCACTTTACTCCTTGCTTCATTTTAAGTGTTGTAAACGCATTCCTATCTCCCCTAGATTTCGTCATGTACTTATTTTTTTCTCATTTACAGGACATAGTTTTGCAAACTTTTTAGAACAGTGTAAGGATGAATAAATTTATGGTTTCATAAGTGCATTTATTGCAAGAGTCTGTTGGATACTGAACAAAAGCAAACTTTGGGTTCAGTTGTCACAATAAACTGCAATTTAGCTCATTTGTCACCCGGCCATACAGAACACTGCCCTCCCTCACCAGATCAAAAGCTGGCAGTAGGGTCATGGTACACATACCTTGAAAGTTACCAGGAGAATGTTGGTAGTCATGTTATATTAGTAGTAACAATCTCTAACATAATTGCAGCTATGTAAATTGGATACTATAGAACCAGGAGCTAATTTCTTCCTAAAAAATAATACACTTCTGCAGACTATCCTTTCTAAATAATGAGACCATGACTAAGGAGGGTTCTGATTCCTGATTACTTCTTTTATAATAGTTTTACATTTTAAAGACTTTAAAAAACGCTTCTGTACTAACTTCAGTACTTAGGGTGGTTGTATTTTAGCGATAAGAACCAATGCCTTCCTTTACTATGCTTCAACTGTACTTGTCCAAAGTTTTTCCCTACGTCTGACAAGCCTCCCTCATGATATGCAGGCTCAGAGCCCTTAGATGTTTTCTTGTTTGAACTGCAGTGAAAGATATACCTTCACCTCTGGTGGGTTCTGTACTTAACACCTGTCTGAGTGCAAATTCAACTACATTTCTTCTCTGCTGAGCTGTGTAATGATTAGGATACAGGAGGTCATGACTGACATTTAAAATCGGGCTTGTCTCAGAACTTAGGCTGTTAATCAGAATCTTTGCACTAGGGAAGGCTATTACTTTTGTAATTTAAGTAAAGATATGTTAGAAAGGGATCTGGGTCACAGATTTGGAGTCAGTAAAGGACCAGATCTATGTGACCACAGGAAACAGACTTTATTAAAATCACTTTAATTTGCAAATTTCAGAATCACAGAAATAAAAATATAGCTACTTGTGAACAAACACATCTTCAAAAAATACCCTGCCCTGTATAGATTTAGCATAATCTTAAATTGTGTATCAATAGAGAATGCTTCCTTTGGAAGGGACCACATGGATGTTAAAATGTTTTGCTTTAAGAATACTCCCTAATATATAGGCTATCAATACTCCTATGTTTTATAGTGCAGTATCCTTTGCTGGTTAAGAATTGAGTCTGACATCCTATTCTTATGCCTCATTAAAATTCCTTTTCCTCTTTATTCCAATGAATGAATCTGTTTCATCTTCCTGAATAAATAAACCCCAATTATTTTAATATTTTTTTCATTTTCACTACACTTTCAGTGAGTTTGTCTTAAAAACATCAACAGTTTATAATAAGCTCTACAAAAACTCTCCAAGTACAGAAAGAAGTATATAGAAATACAGCTGATGATGATACCTCCACAGTTATATTTAAACATGAAGTTCTATTTTTATTTTGTTTATTTTTTTATTATATTCCACATATAAGTGAAGTCATATGGTACTTGTCTTTCTCTGACTGGTTTATTTCACTTAGCATTATACCCTCGATCAATGCTGTTGCAAAAGGTAAGATTTCCTTTTCTTTTCTTTTCTCTTTTTCTTTTTTTTTTTTTTTTACGTCTCAGTAGTATTCCATTGTGTAAATGTACCACCCATCTCCTAATGAGCACTTGGGCTGCTTCCAAATCTTGGCTATTGTAAAAAGTGCTGCAGTGAACATAGGTGTATATATATATATATATATATTTTTTTTTCAAATCAGAGTTTTAGATTTCTTCTGATATATTCCCAGAAGTGAAATTGCTGGATCATTAGGCAGCTCCATTTTTTTTTTTTTTTGAGTTTTTGAGATAACCTCATACTGTTTTCCACACCAATCTGCATTCCCACCAATGCGTGAGGGTTCATTTTTCTCCACATCCTCACCAACACTTGGCATTTGTGGATTTATTAGTGACAGCCATGTTGACAGGTGTGAGGTGATATCTCATTTTGAGTCTTTTTAAAATGTTTATATTGATATTAGAGAGAAAAGAAGGGAGAGGGATAGAAATGTCGATAAAAGAGAAACATCTATAGGCTGCTTCCTACATGCCCCCCCACTGGGGATGGAGTCCACAACCCTGGCATGTGCCCTGACCAGGAATTGAACCTTGATCTCACGGTTCATAGGTCAGTGCTCAACCACTGAGTAATGTGGTCCAGGCTGTTTGAGTTCTTCATAAATTGTGGCTATTAACCCCTTTAGATGTATTATTAGCAAACTTGTTTTCTCATTTAGTGGGCTGTCTTTTCTTTTCTCTCTTTTTTGTTTTTATGGTTTCCTTTGTTGTGCAAGAACTTTTTAGTGTGATGTAGTCCCTTTATTTTTTGTTTCCCTTGCCCAAGGCAATATATTGGAAAAAATATTGCTACAAAAAAATATGAGATTTTATTGCCTGTTTTCTTCTAGTATTTTTATGGTTTCAAGTTTTATATTTAAGCCTGTAGTCCATTTTTAGTTTATTCTTTTGTATGGTGTAAGGATGTGATATAGTTTCTTTTTTTTATTTGCATGTACTGTCCAATTTTCCCAACGCCACATATTGAATAGATTGTCTTTACCGCATTTTATGTTCTTGCATCCTTTATGAAATATTGACCAAAAAGGTGTATGTAGGTTTATATCTGGGCTCTCTATTCTCTTCCATTGAACTCTATGTCTATTTTCATGCCAGCTGTTTTGATTTCTATGGCTTTGCATTATAGTTTGATATCAGGTAGTATGATTCTTCCAACTGTTTTCTTCTTTCTCAAGATGACTGAGGCCATTTATGGTATTTTTGATTCCATTAAAATTTTGGAATATTTTGTTCTAGTTCTGTGAAATATGACATTGTATTTTGATAGGAATTATGTTGAATCTATAGATTTCTTTGGGTAACATGGACATTTTGATGATGGTAATGCTTACTATTCGTAAGCATAGTATCTGCTTCCACTTATTTATTATTTGTATCTCCTTCATTTTATTTTTTCAATATCTTACAATTTTCTGAGTATAGGTGTTAAATTTATTCTTAGCTACCTTACTTATTTTGCAGTTGTAAATTTTATTATCTTCTTAGTTTTGCTTTATTGTAGTTCATTATTGATGTATAAAAATGCCACCAATTTCTGTATATTTATTTGGTATTCTGCTACTTTACTGAATTCATGTATCAGTTCTAGCAATTTTCTGGTGGAGTTTTAAGGATTTCTATATATAGTATAACGTCTTCTGCATATAATGAAAGTTTTACATCTTCCTTTCCAATTTGGATGCCTTTTACTTATTTTTCTTGTCTTATTGCTATGACTAGAACTTCCAACACTATGTTGAATAAGAGTGATTAAGATGGACATCCCCGAGAACAGAATGATAGATGTCAGAGGGGAGGAGTCTGGGGGATTTGATGAAATAAGTGAAGGGATTAAGCTAAAAACAAACAAACTCATAGACACAGACAATAGTATAGTGATTACAAGAAGAAAAAAGGGGGTGTAGGGAGGTATGAGTTGGCAAGAAGGGTAAATGGTGATGGAAGGAGACTAGACTGGATGGTGAACACATAACGCAATATAATGGTGATGTATTACCAAATTTTATACTTGAAACCTATATAATTGTATTAACCAATGTAACTGCAATAAATTCAATTTAAAAATAAAAACAATATTGTGATAGTTTTGTGTGGTGACAGATGATCACTAAAATTAGTGGGTTGTTCACATTTTAAGGTACAAAATGTCTAATCATTGTTTTGAACATGAAGTTCTAAAATGAAATAAAACATACTCAGAAATAATAATATGATCTGAGGTTTGAAAGCTAAGAAATACAAGTTCCCACACCCAAATCAACAAAGCATTACTTCATGCTTGATTTTTCCTAGCCCAAGTCAACTAAAAATTTGCACCCCTTCTGTTTGCCTTTTACTGGGTCCCCTATAATGCTTTTATTTTTTCAATTGCTTTCTAGTTTGTGTTTAAGAAATATAGTCAGATAATTCACTATAAAAAGAGATATGCATACATCTAAGCTCACTGGGAAACACTCATTTTACTACAGAATAAGAAGAATCTGTATTTTTTTTCCATAGGCCTGAGATATTGGAACATTTTACTGAAATAAAAATTAATCTTGATTTACCAGTATATGTACAACCCAGTCTAAGTCCCATTCTAAAACTACTACATAATGTTAGAAAATGGTAAAATGAATTACATTCACTTTTGAAATTATGACAAGGCATAACTGAAACTGTGAAATTAATTTTCCATTATGAGACTTAAAATTTTATTGTAATGTAAACAGTTTCTGTAAATGTTTAATATTAAAATAATATTCTGGTGAAATAAGATATTGTTATTTTTCAACTCTGCTCAGCAGATAGAGCAATAACTCACAAAAAGAATCATTATAAAATTTGATGTAACATAGATATGATCCTTGAATAAATCAGCCAGTGATGCTCCTGAATTTTGACTTGATCGTAAGAGATCTAAAGCCCCGTGATCATAACTTAACTGAACGTCCCCCCAAATACAATAGCTTATATAACAAAATCTTGACTAAACTTATAATATTTAATACCTCTTTAAAAGCACATACCACTGGGTTGTCATGTTCCTGTAAAAGGATTTACTGAACTGTGAAACTAGAACTAAGATGTTCTACCTGCTTATCTTGTCCCTTCTGTACCAAATCAGCACCAGGGCTGACGGTTTATCTTGCTGAGTTCCAAAATGCTCTAAGTGAAGAAAAATGCTATTATCTTCCTATTAGAGATTATTCTATTTTATTTCTCAAGTTTCATTACCAAGGTAGTTTGTGTTGATAATAATGCCCACATATTCCTTATCTTAATTTATGTTTATTATTTCTAGATAAATCTCAAATTAATCATTTCTTCCTTTATATGATATTTCCCTCTTTCAGATACTGTATCAACTAATCTTTAATTCCCCTACTCATTTCCTGATCTATGTATTCTGAACAACTCTCATCTTTAAATATTTTCTGATTTCCTTCAATTTGCTCACAATTTCCTTCTAATTAAAAAAATAAAATAGAATGGGAGAAGAGGCATTGGGTTTCCAGAACAATCTCCCAGAGTACTGTGACAAGGAATTACCCCCCCCCACCAACACACACACATGCACTCCTTTTATATTAATTATAGCATGAAAAGTTAGTGCTTCTCCATTACTTTTAGTTTGATAATCTTTATGCAATTTGCAAGTTTCTCAGAAAATACAATAATAATTTTTACTAAAGAAATATGCATGAATATAAGTCTAACCAATGGACACATACAACAGGGAGGTGAGGTCATGAATGGGAGGGTCTGGGGGGCTTATGGGGGGAATAAGGACACATATGTAATACCTTAATCAATAAAGAAATTTAAAAAATAAAAATGACCAAAAAAAAAAAAAAGAAAGAAAGAAATAGTTGTGTGTGTACGAGGATTGTATAATGGGTGTCATGCTACTCTGAGAATAGAATTTTGGTTACCTGATTCCACAGATATACCGACAAAGAGAAAGTTGTTAAATCTCTTATTTTCACTTGAGTAAAATAATATGCCAGACAAAAATGTTGTATTCAACTACACAAGATCCACAACAGAAATGGTCAGCTGTATTTTTTAAGAATCATCATATTCTTCATTAGTTTCAACATGTGCAACTGCAGCCTTTATACAAATATTACCATTTTAAGATGTCTCAACAACAGCAATGACACTACTGTATTCAATTTGTTCAGATCATTTCACTATTAATTTTTTAAAATAACATTATATTTCAGCTAGTTTGTCAGCTGAAGAATCTAGGCCTGCATTTTTAAACAAATAATCTTTCACTAAAAACAATATCATTGAAACTCATAAATATGCATTTAGCTTTAAAAAGAGTAGTATTTAGCCCTAACTGGTTTTGGCTTAGTGGATAGAGTGTTGGCCTATGGTCTGAAGGGTCCTAAGTTCGATTCCAGTCAAGGGCACATGCCTGGGTTGTGAGCTCAATCCCCAGTGTGGGGCATGCAGGAGGCAACTAGCCGATCAGTGATTCTGCCTCATCATTGATGTTTCTATCTCTCTCTCCCTCTCCCTTCCTCTCTGAAATCAATATAAATATATTTTAAAAATATATGAGTGGTAGTATATTCCTACTGCATAATTTTCTTACATTTTGAGATGGTGATTCATAACATAACATTGTCTAAAAATATAGGCCAAAGTGCTACTAAAGGAATCTATAATTATAACATTTCAATGCTATTATTATAGAAATAGTAGCCACAGAGAAATATATCTAACTTGTATATATTAAGTAGACATTCTTCTAAGTTTCTAAATAGTGTGTTCGGTGGTGGAGGGGTGTAGCACATGATGTTTACAACTTATTTTATATAATTGCACCAATCTTTCAATTTTCTTTGCCAAAGTAAGGCTTCCAAGATTCCTGGAGACTCTCTCTCTCTCTCTCTCTCTCTCTCTCTCTTTTGCCATTTCTCTCAATTTAATTTTCACTAAAAAATTAACCCATGATTCTTTATCCTAAAGCAGCTATATTTCTTGTTTCCCCCTTTTGTCCTGTCTATAGACTATAATCCTTATAGCACACATCTGGCTTTCTATGTCTTTATATATAGCATATTAGGTTATTGATAATATAAATAATATCTATTATTCATGTGTGCTTCCCAGGTGCGTCTGTTTGCTGGCTCTCTTATTCACATTTTCTTTTTTTAGATTTTTGCTTTATTGCTTAAAGTATTACAGAGAGTATTACATATGTCTCCTTTTTTGTTCCCCCTTGACCTTTCCCTGGCCTCCCCTACCCCCCCAGTGTCTTGTGTCCATTGGTTATGCTTATATGCATGCATACAAGTCCTTTGGTTGATCTTTTACGCGCCCCCGCCCCCGCAACCCTTCCCAGCCTTCCTGCTGTAGTTTGACAGTCTGTTTGATGCTGCTCTGCCTCTGTATCTACTTTTGTTCATCAGTTTATATGGTCTTTATTACCCATAAATGAGTGAGATCATGTGGTATTTTTCTTCCATTCCTGGACTCTCTTAAGCTGTGCAGTAGCAACGCAATACTGTGAGGAAAATGATGGTCAATTGCAATTGATTTCATTAGCAATATTATTATGACAGATTGTATCATACACACCCTTCAAAAATACCTTATAAACATCATTTTACTGAAAAAATATTTGAGTGTCTATTTGATAATAATCAAATAGTTAATGATTATTATTCATGCATCCTTATTAGATGAGTTTCTCAGGTTAGAGGTCGAAAGCCTTATATTAAACTCATCTCTGTCTTTGTTTTATTCAGTATGCAGAGTTTAGGTTTTGACAAAACTATGTGCCCATTCTTCCATTTCTTCTCTATTTCCAATATAACACTTTTTTTGGGGGGTTCTGGATCATAGTGCTAAGTTCTAGCTATTGAAAAAAAATCATTGTCCGTTAACCTACACTTCAGCATTCAACTTCTGCAAGGTCCTAAAACTTAAAGTTATGAAACAACAAAAAAAAGCATATTTCTAAAAATTAAATAATTCATAAATATAAACTTAATAATATTTTCTTCCATTACTCCCTCTTCTATTTATAAATGCTTAGGCCATTTAGGCCATGTCATCCATTAAACTCAGCTATGTAATTTGCTCATACTGTGTACTCATTTTTAACTTTCTGGTTATGGTGGAACAGAATCTCTCTGTCCAAGAGCATTTCATGTATAACCAGAGAGAGTTTTCATATGTCACTGATTCTGTTTGTTACAATATACACTTTGGGAATTTAGAATTCATAAACTAACATTGCTAATCAGAGTAGGTAGAATTATTGGCAGTGACTAGTGAATGGATATGTACCTGGAAAATGTTTGTACTTTCAGGAAGTTTTGTTATTAAAATAAAAATCAGTAATAGTAGAAACTCTCATTGAAGATAAGCAAGTTAGTTTCTCTTAATACTTAATTGATATAAAAATGGTGCTCAGTGACCTGCAAGTATGCATAGAATATTCCTAATCCAACTCCTATTTGAAGATGGATTAATAATAACTGCTTTCTGCGGACTGAAGTGTCCCGGGTTCGATTCCGGTCAAGGGCATGTACCTGGGTTGCGGGCACATACCCAGTAGGAGATGTGCAGGAGGCAGCTGATCGATGTTTCTCTCTCATCGATGTTTCTAACTCTCTATCTCTCTCCCTTCCTCTCTGTAAAAAATCAATAAAATATATTTAAAAAAATAGTAATAATAACTGCTTGATTAAAAAAAGGGTGAGATAGGCAGTATCCTATATGCCATTCTAGTTTTTAAAAATGTATTGATGTATCGTATTAAATCTAAAACTACATATGAATCAAAAATAAGACTCCCAATTGGAAATATTTTAAATTCTAACTTAGAATAACACATATTTATCACAAGAATGTAATATTGGATATGCTAATAAATCCTTAGATTTATATTTTCTTTCTCAACTTAAATTGCTTAATATATAAACCAAAAATATAAACCAAAATCATATTCAAGTTAAACTGTCAACAATGTCTTTTGATAAAATATGTTTAATTTATAAGATATACTGTTTTCATTTTTATTTACTTATTAATTATTCTCAGAAGTTGCCATATAATTTACAAGTGAAACATGATCATTAAACATATATTAAGGAATTATGCCAAGAAATGAAAATTTAACCTTTCTGGCTGTTATTTGTAAAATTCTCCTAATTACCTTGGTGGACCAGCAGGCAGAGTGGTTGTTAAATACACTAGTCTCCTCTTATCTGTGGGGACAGGTTCCAAACCCACGGATGCCTGAAACCACAAATAGTACCAGGCCCAGTATATATGATGTTGTTTCCTATCCATGCATACCTATGATAAAGTTTAATTTATAACTTAGGCAATTTCACAGAGAGATTTGTTCTTACTGTAAGAACTTAGCAATGTCAACTTATGATGTTTTATTTCTTTATTAAATTGAGGACTTTTACCTTTTCACTTAAAGAAAGTACTTCACAGTTTCTCTTCGGCATATTTGAAGTGCCAGCATCACTACATTTGCACTCCAGGGCCATTATTAAGCAACCTAAGGCTTACTTCAACACAAGCACTGTGTTACCAGGATAATCAAGATGGGTACTAGTGGGCAAGCAGCCTATAGAGCCTGGACGAGGTACACAAAGGGATGATTCAAATCCTGGGTGGGACCCAGCAGGACGCAAGATTTCATCATGCTGCTCAGAAAGACACACAATTTAAAACTTCTGAAATGTTTATTTGTGGGAATTTCTATTTAATCTTTTTAAATCATGGTTGACTGTGGGTAACTGAAATCATACCTGATCAGGCAATGACTAGGGTCAAAAGACTGGTGTTCTGCATTTGGTGTTAGTCATTTGTCCTCAGGAACTAAAATCTTCTGGGGCCACAATATATCTCATTTGTAACTAGAGGAGAGGTGTTAACAAAAGTATTCGTGAAAAAGAGGGGGAGGAGGAGAATGGGGAGACCATGCTGTATGTGGACCCTCCAGTTACTACAAAGTCTTATGAAGTCCTCTCTCTAAACTATTTTCGATTGTCTTCAAATGGACTAATATCTAAGACAAAGTTTGCGTGAAAGGAGCATCATTTTCATTTTTAAACTGCTGTTTAATTAGGCACCCTTAGTTACCTGAAATCCTGAATTTAAAGAGGAATTGGGATAAGGGAAGGTGTAGAGAGATAAACAGGCAGAACTCTGTCAACAGTCCACCTAGCACCCAGTAGCCCCTTAGGCACATCAGAGGGAATCAGTAGGACTTTTTCCCAGAACCCAGACCTCAACTGCAATCGGTCAATATTTTTGGCTTAGTCTCCCTTTTTGGAAACACCTGCAAGTTTCCCATGGCAACTCTGCTCAGTCAGTTCTCTTCCTAGGCTGCCACTTGAGTAATCCTATAATGTTGAAGCCTCTTAGCAATCCTCAGGCAATCACAAAGCAAAGTGGAGCTTCTTGGAGAGCAGGTTATCTTTTACTATTTTTGTTAGAAGTAATTACCATTTTCACAGTTAGCTAAATGATTTCATCAGCAAATCCATCTATGTCACGTAGATAGGAGGGCAATGTGCTGTTTAAGAGTGCAGATGATGCTTAAAAATTCTAAGCTCCTTAAGAATAGAAATAATCCTGCTCCTTTCCCCCTTTCCAGAAGTAAGGTATTTAAGTTATACATTTTCCAAAAATTTACATTATATCTGCATTTTTCATAAACAGAGGTATAGCATTTTTAAATATTTCAATGATTTTATTAACTCTACATTCCAATCTCATCCCTCAAGGAATCTGACTGCGAAGTTATTTCAATGATACAAGTATTTATTTCCAAGATACAAGTATTCACTACTCTGCTAGATTTGAAATGTTTTAACTCTATGGCACCTAGAACAAGG
The DNA here is from genome assembly GCF_028538775.1 of Myotis yumanensis. Taxonomy (NCBI): domain Eukaryota; kingdom Metazoa; phylum Chordata; class Mammalia; order Chiroptera; family Vespertilionidae; genus Myotis; species Myotis yumanensis. The sequence goes on along the minus strand of NW_027223760.1, from coordinate 44,483,997 downwards.
CTCAGGCATGCAGCAAGGATTGCTGAGGGAATACTGTGAGTTTTCACAGCTCATAGGATTACCAGATGTAGAGACAGATGTTGATCTTGTTTTGCAGAACATCTTTCCTTTTGATTCTTCAATGGCACTTGCCTTGTATCTAGTCTCTATAAATATTGAGCAAAAAAGTGACCTATACAACAGTCTGCTTAGGGTAGAGAGCGGATGAAACAATACCCTCCCCTAAATACAGAGAAGGAAAATGCAAAGATTCACAATTTGAGTCTCTTAAATTGGAAAATGGATCCGAGGACAGTTTTTCTACTTCAAATAAGTATCTACTATTTACCAGCCAATGAATGAGGCTCTTTGGAGAATTAATTTCACATGTTTTAAAGGTATTGTAGGGTTATTTGAGCATTAAAATATTTATTAAAGTGGAATTATCAAAGTGTCTCTTTAATCTAATAGACTTCCAATCAAATTTTCTCAGAGAACTATTAGAAAAAAGTTATCCCAAAGAAGCTTCTGCTTCACCTTGATGTAATTTACATGGAGGGACTCTTGCTTCAGACTATCTGAAAGACTGAAGAGTTTAGTTTATCAGTGCTGCCTGGAATTACTTTCAGAAACACAGAACATTTTTAGTGACCTAGTGTAATTTAAAAGGATTCACAATGGTGAGAGATAAACCTGATGTACAGGGTAAGCCTGGGGTGTTCTAAGATGCCCCGAGGCTGTCTCCACAGTCTATCTCTATCTACCAACTCAGTCTTTCCCCTGGTTATGTTTTTTAAACTCGTGGGGATTTTTTAAAATAATAGTTCATATATATATCATGATAATATATTTTTTACACTCCAAATTAGAAATAAGCAAATGTATTTAAACAATTGTCACAATGACAGCAAAAACTGCATTAAGCCAGCACTTATTTTCATGAAGTCATTTAATCATAGAAATGTGAAATAGGGAATAAAACCGAATTTTCATGTGGACATGAAGGCAATTAGCACACTTAAGGATTATCTTGCAATATCAACAGGTCAGGAAATAAATAGAATCAAGTCAAACTGGAAGAAAAAAATGTACATAAATTCAAATGAAGGGAACTTTTTAGGCTACATAGCAAATATCAAATTAAATTGATTGTTAGGGATTAAGAACATTAACAGGCAAACAGGAAAACTCCAAGCCCATGCAACATAACATCCCCGGAATTAGAGAGAGTTGAACAAGAGAATTGGTGATTGACTTGAATTAATAACAAAATATGAACTTTGGCATTGGAGTATTTCCTAGGAAATAAAATGAAATCTATTCTGTAATTTTAGGAGAGGAAGGATTGCAAAAACACCTACTTAATAGCCTGTCCTGTCATTTTCTGCTTTTCAGTGCTTACAGAACAAAATGAAACACACTCTAGTAACTCGGCCTTTTCACTGCTGTCCTTTCCATCGGATGGGGGGTGGGGGTGGGGGCGGTGTTAGCAACTTGAATATATTAACCCACAAAAATCAAAGACACAATATTCTTCACCTTTGTTTATCTTCTCATGTAGAAGAGAAAAGACACTTTTTCATCAAAGGAGCATATTTTAAATCATGGTCATTTTCCTGACTAAGAGCAAAAACTACAATAGAAGAAAATACAGGGAAGGGACAATTTTGTTTGGGTTTCTCTGTTCCGGAAATGTCTGGCTTTATTTTGCAATCAGTAGTTCCCATAAACTTAGCCATCAATTTGTTTTAATTAGTAACTTCTTGAAATAAATGTTTATTTTTTTTTTAACTACGTTCACTGAATAGTAGTAATCTTTTTGAGGTCAGATACTTGCCATATAAATCTTTAAATTTTTCAAATTTGCATTGTTTAAATACTTAAAACAATGATGATATTTTATTTATTTTTTAAAATATATTTTTATTGATTTCAGAGATAGGAAGGGAGAGGAGAGAGAGATTGAAACATCAATGATGAGAGAGAATCATTGATCGGCTGCCTCCTGCATGCAACCGGGGCATGTGCCCAGACCTGGAATCGAACAGTGACCTCCTGCTTCGTAGGTCGACACTCAACCACTGAGCAACACAGGCCAGGCAACAATGATGATATTTTATTATTTATCTGGTCCAAACCCATCAATTTTCAGATAAATAAATTGAAGGGAGAAGCAGAATTGACCCTTGCCAACTGTAAAAGAGCGGCAGATGGAGGATTGGGACAGATTTCCTATTTCCAAACCAGTATTGTTATCATCATGTCATGCTACCTTGAATGAATGGTGAATACAGTTTTATAAATCAGCACATGATATTTATAATGGGTGAAAATGTCCCCCATCTTCTCAAAAATCTTCTATGAAATTAATTGGGGAAGATTGACAAAGTATAAGGCTACATTAACAGAAAAAGCTTTTCAACATTAAAGAAGGGGGAAACACACACACAAACCCTTAGAGTTTTTCTTGAGTTCTGTCTTTGAAAATGATGTATAAATAGATGAACAAAGGTAGAAGTGTCTTTAATTAGTTTGAAAGACATTCTTAACAACATTTATTCAGATAATAAAAAATGCGCTTGACAAAGTTTTATTGTTATTAGCCAACTGTGAAAGAAAAACTAAGATATTTACTTTAATTATAACATGCAGGCATTAATTATTTTTCTTGAAATAAGTATCATTCATAAGAATAACAGAGCCAAGAAAACTAGAAAACCAACCAGAGTATAACACATATATCCATTATACTTACACTATAGAAAAGATCTTTAAAAGTACAGCCTGTGCACTGTCTCGTACGGATCTCAGAATACCACCAGCCAAGCACATCAACTGCAAAGGGTTAACGATCAAAACTATACATTTCCCTCTAGACTGCAATTACTTTAGCATCCAGACCAAATGTCTTATATATCTTTTTTACCTTCCCAACCCCTCAGAGGGCATTCAGTAGATGTTATTGATTAACTGACTAACCAAGGAATCTCACCAAGATTGCTTGTTCCCAAACTGCTAATTCACAATAAGGCTGGTTTTGCATGCAGTCCCAGCCAATTTAGTCAAATGGTCAATAGCGTTAAAAAAAAAAAAAAAAAAGTTAAAGTGAAACCAGGTATTTCAGTGAACAGCCTGATTTTTCTGAATGAATTAATTAAATAAGTTAACATGGATTGATTTAATAGGTGATTAAAATGTATCTTCTTAGCTAATGCATGGGGGTTACCAGAAGAGAATCGAAGGCTCAAATTCAAGCGCATGGGATTTGGGTTCATGTTTTCCTGAAAAAGTAGTATAGGTATTCATTTAGAGCATAGACTCTGGAGCCAGGCTGCCTGCCTTTAAATGCTACTACTTATAAGATTAAAGGCTTTCTAATCTCGGGCTAGTTAATGAATCTGTCCATGCCCTGACTTCATTAGCTATAAAATGGGCATCAGTAATAGTTACCTCACTCATAGAGTTATTTTAAGGATTAAATGAATTCCTGGTACATAATAATACTATTGTTGTGTTAGCTTTTGTTGTTATTACTCTCATTATTCTTATCTAAAAATCACAAACTGGAACTCCATATTTGGAACAGAAAATTCACCTTGCTTTATTTGTGCTGAAAGATAGTGAATATGATATTGGGATTTACTGCTTTTGTCTTGACTGAAACTCAGAAATGAAAAATTACCCATATTTTAAAATAATGTAGCCACACTCTAATGCATTAAAATAGATTTTTTCATTTATAACAGAGTATTTAAATAAATTTATTTTCAGAACTAATGATATTTAAAGTAGAAAAAGTAGGAAATTATTTTTCTCCAATAAGTATAGATTTTTTTATCTTAGCTCTTAAAAAAATCAATCACCCTTCTGTTAGTGTAGCCACCACATTCACTTTTACCCAAAATCTAAATGTTTCTAAGAAAGGCAAAACTGTATTTTTACTGACTAATGAATGCCACCACTAGCCTCTTTCATACCCTGTGAGTTATGTACATCTAGAACAGTGGTTCTCAACCTGTGGGTCGCAACCCCTTTGGCGGTCAAATGACCCTTTCACAGGGGGTCGCCTAAGACCATCCTGCATGTCAGATATTTACATTACAATTCATAAAAGTAACAACATTACAGTTATGAAGTAGCAATGAAAATAATTTTATGGTTGGGTCACAACATGAGGAACTGTATTTAAAGGGCCAGAAGTTGAGAACCACTGATTTAGAATGAGTAGTCTCTGTCTTCCCAAATAATTTATCATTTATTTTTTATTTGTATTATATAATTAAATTAAAAATATATACTAGATTAATAAAAGGAGTTTTAATGCTATGGTATCAATCTGAATGCTTTGGGAAGACTTTACAAAGGTAAGGTGCTAAAATACTCATCAAAATAGATTATGAAACCTTTGGGGAAATAATAAAAACAGCATTATATCTTAAAATTGCTCTCAAAATCCTTTATCCCACCCCACTTTAAAGAAATAAAAACTGGAAACTTATATATAATGTATGAGGGGTTGGCTTAGCCATGCAAGTCTATGTGGACCTCCCAAACTCAAGAGAAAGACCTTACTTACACATAAAGAATGACAAATGTAGAAATATTCCTTCACTTATGATCTTAGTATTATGATATTTAAGTTATACATGTACTATTTTTTATGTTCTCTGCCTTTGGGTGGTTTGGGCCCATTAGCTAAATGATTTTGTCTTTTGATCATGCTTTATGAGACTTCCTCTAGAACTGCAATAGGGTTTTAATATCATGTTAAGCTATCATATTTGGGATAGATGGGCAAAGCTTACCAGAATAAAAATATATTCATTATGATTACTCCACTAATACTAGATAAACTATGTAAATTCAAAACCTGAATCTCTGCAACCAAACTCAATTCAACAAACACGGACTGAGTGGCCTGTCAGGGGCCCAAAGCTTCCAGCCCATCTCCTGAAAAATTGACTTTGAACCAAACCTAACCTAGAACAGCTTTTCTAAACACCCTCCTTCTAGTTTATATAACCACTTTAATGCCAAATAAATATATACATGGGTTACAGTAGAAGAAATAATTATCAAAAGAATTGCAAACATCTAGTTAAGCCTAAAACCACGCATATGGAAGATTGGGATGCAAATGTTGACGTTCTTGCTCACTCTTATTCTCAGGCTTCATTTATGCTGGAAATAGTATACATTTTATGGAATCAGGAATAAACACTAATTTGGTGAACTCTGTAGATACTAATCATTAAAATATTCTGCAAATTTTTAAATATTTAAGTTGGTACATTTTCTAGATTGTAGTTAAATGATAAAATAATTTTATATAAATTTTGACTTTGTTTTATTATATATAATATACATAGTTTTATGTAGCTAGGATTATGTATAATTTAGAACATAAAATGCATTCTTACTAGAAGTCTCAGACAAAAAACTGAACAGTTCTATACATTAGTCACTATACAGTAGACTTTCTATATTTTTTGTATAGAATTATGTTCAATGATTCCTTGTACTTTGTCACAAAATCACCAAATTATGGATAGTGCTTAAAAATTTTGAGGATTAAACCCACATGTGGAAGAGAGTTAAAGGTAAAATTGAAAAAGAATTGAAATATTTTGTTAACATGTAAAAATGTGCTTGGCAAGAGGCTGTCTATGCTCATAGGTGTTACTAATATTATACAATATTTATTTTCTGTTTTGTTTGCAGTATGATATAGAACTGAGCCAATAAAATTAGACATGTTTCAGAGGGGTTGGTTTTCAAGAAAGAGGCAGAAAGTGGAGTTTGGTAAAGACCATAATTAGGATTCTGTGGGGAAGGTCTGCAACGAGCCTTGAGTTTCTACACCACTTGGTTTGCCATTTCTCCTGTAATGTTGTGATGACTACGGTGAATATAGCAGATGCTCCCAGATCCACAGCAATAGCACTGTCCTTGTCCGGACATCTGTGTCAAGAGACCTCTGGGTTGAGAGACAGCAAGGCTCATTCCTAAGTGGTTTCTGCCTGCTGCTTTGTGTTGCTAGTGAGTGTGGCCACAATCTGTCACTCTCCCTCCTTCCTACCGCTACAAAGAGTATCCAGCCTGCCCTGAGGGTGTGATTCAGGGAGTGAAACGTTTTTCTTATGCCTAATAAGCTTCTCCATGTCCACCTTACAGTGTCTCTAAGAGTGCAGATTTTCTCTTCTTTAGCTCCAAGAATATTAGTTTATTCCTACATTCATTTATTCAACACATCTCTGAATGTCTGAAATGTCTGCACCAGGTAAAACCAGGGATATAACATCACAATTCCAACATGATATGTTAAGACACACACCAGTGAGGTAACTTAGAAAATTCAAAAAAGCTTCCCTGGGGGATGTGTGTTGAGGGTGGGGGGAGGCAGGATGGGACCAATATTTAAGTAATACATGAGCAGGAGGCAGAGGCACAAAACAGAAGCAAATGGTCTGAAAAAATAAAAAACCATAATGTCTACACCATTGTTTCTGTTTTTCAGGCAGACATTTTTAACTGACCAAACCCAATACCTGAGTCTAACCATGAAGAAATCTAAATAGAGTATGGAGTTTAGTTTATAGTAATTTTCATCAAGGCTGAGTCATTAGTTGGTCAAATAGATCATACTATTGTAAGGTGTTAAGGAGAAATGGGTATGGGGTATATGGGATCTCTGTCCTATCTCTGCAACTTTTCTGTAAATTTAAACTATCTACACTAATAAAAGAGAAACATGGTAATTAGCATACGACCGCTACCTTTCCCATTGGCTAGTCAGCGTATCCTTATGCAAATTAACTGTCAGCCAAGATGGCGGCCGGCAGCCAGGCAGCTGGAAGTGAACATGAGGCTTGCTTGCTCCAGTGACTGCAGACTCCAACGTTCCCCGCCTGACTTGCCGGCCTCTGAGTTGCAACTCTAAGCAACTATGTACTATATTGCAAATGTACTAGCTAAACAAAACCCCAGAAACAAGCTTTCAGCCAGCCGGGATCTCAGAGCTGAAGTTATACATTGTTTCGATTATAGAACAGCAAACAAACCAGATAAGAAGCCTCAGAGCTAGAGCCAGAGCTAAAGCAGGCCCAGAATAAAATAAAAAAAAGAGAAAAAAAAAAAAGGAGCGGTTGGGAGCTTCAGTCAACAACCACCAGCCTGAAAGCAGCCCTCAGCCCCTCACCCAGACTGGCCAGGCACCCCAGTGGGGACCCCCACCCTGAAGGGTGTGTGACCAGCTGCAAACAGCCATCATCCCCTCATCCAGGCTGGCCAGGCACCCCAGTGGGGACCCCCACCCTGATCCAGGACACCCTTCAGGGCAAACCAGCCGGCCCCCAGGCCTCTATCCTATATAGTAAAAGGGTAATATGCCTCCCAGCACCAGGGTCAGCAGGGCCTCGAGGCCTCTTGGCACCAGATCAGCGTGACAAGGGGCAGCGCCCAAACCCCCTGATTGCCCTGCAGCTCTGTGTGTGACAGGGGGCAGGGCCACAACCTCCCTATCCGACCTGCTCTGTGTGTGACAGGTGCGGCGCCCCAACCCACCCCTCCTCCCCCCACGGGCCCTGCTCTGTGTGTGACAGGGTAGAGCCATAACCTCCCCATCGGCCCTGCTCTGAGTGTGCCAGTGGTGGCACCCCAACCCCCTGATCCGCCCTGCTCTGTGTGTGACAGGGGGCGGTGCCCTAACTCCTCTATTGGCCCTACTCTTTGTGTGACAGGGGGGAGCTCCCCAACCCCCTGATGGGCCCTGCTCTGTGCGTGACAGGGGGAGGCGCCGCAACCTCCCCATCGACCCTGCCTTGAGTGTGACAGGGGGCGGTGCCCCAACCCCCCAATCGGCCCCACACTGAGCGTGACTGACGGTGGCATCGCAACCTACCAATCCACCCTGCTCTGTGCATGACAGGGGGCGGCGCCCCAACTCCCCAATCGGCCCTGCTCTGAGCCCGACCAGGGGCTGCACCTAGGGATTGGGCCTGCCCTCTGCCACCCAGGAGCAGGCCTAAGCCAGCAGGTCGTTATCTCCTGAGGGGTCCCAGACTGCAAGAGGGCACAGGCCGGGCTGGGGGACCCCTCTCCCCTCGCCCCCCGAGTGCACAAATTTTTGTGCACCGGGTCTCTAGTTCTAAAATAAAAAGCTTGCCTGTCCTTTGTGGCTCAGTGGTTGAGTGTCAACCTATGAACCAGGAGGTCATGGTTTGATTCCTGGTCAGGGCTTATTGCCTGGGTTTTGGCTCAATCCCCAGTTGGGGGAATGCAGGAGGCAGCCTCTTGATGTTTCTCTCTCATCGATGTTTCTATCTCTCTAACCTGCTCCCTTCCTCTCTTTCACTTAGCAATATACATTTAAGGTTTCTCCATGCCTTTTTGTGGCTTGATAGCTTATTTCTTTTTATCACTGCATAATATTTTATTATATGGATGTACCACAGCTTGTTCATCCATTCACCTATTGAAGGGCGTCTTGGTTGCTTTCAGTTTGGGGCAATTATAAATAAAGTTGCTATAAACATTTGTCTGTAGGTTTTTTGTGTGAACATACATTTTACATCAATTAGGTAAATATCAAGGAGCATAATAGATATCTGGAACATATGGTCAGACTATGTTTAACGCTCTAAGAAAATGCCGAACTGTCTTGCAAAGTGGTTGAACTATTTTATATTCCCACCAGCCCTGAGTAAGAGTTCATGTTGTTCCAGGCTCACTAGCAATTGGTATTGTCAGATTTTTGGATTTCAGTTATTCTAACAGGAATGTAGAATATTTCTCATGCAGTTTTACAATATAAAATGTATAATTAACAATGTATTATTTAGTTGCTTCATTTCAAAATTTTATAAATGGGACCACACTGTATGTAACCATCTGTGATATTTTTGTTAAATATTATTTTGCAAATTCATATAAGTTGGTGTATGTAACTGTAGGTGTTTCCCTTTCATTACTCCATATTATTTTACTTTATAAAATGCCCACGCATAAAATCCACCACACTTTATCCCTATTTGAGTTGTTCCAAGTTTTCTACTTATTCACAATACATGTTTCCATACAAGTAATGCACATGCAGTTTTATTCCTAGAGTGATCTTTGCTGTCAATGTAAATAGTGCTTTTTCAATTCTCATCAACTAATGTACAGTCATGTGCACTTAATGATGGGGATATGTTCTGAGAAATATGCCTTTAGGCAATTTCATCATTATGTAATCATCATAGAATGCACTTACACAAACCTAGATAGTATAGCCTACTATATACCAATGCTGTATAGTATAGTCTATTTCTTCATTGGCTACAAGCTTGTATAACAGCATGTTATTGTACAAAACAACACGAGGTTAAATCAAACACAAGATAAAATGATGCAATCAAGAGAAGCTGTAAGCACAAGATTTATGAGACTGCTGTGGTGCAACACAACATAGTTTTACAGCAAACATTTTTTTTTATAAATAGAAAGAGTATACTCTATAATAATAAATAAAGAATAAAATAATGATTCAAAGTATAGTATAGGAAATACATAAACCAGTAACATGTTTATTATCAGTGTAAAGTATTATGTACTGTTCATAATAGTATGTGCTATGTGACTGGCAGCACCATAGTTTAGTTTATACCAGTATCACCACAAATATGTGAATAACGAGTTGAGTTATGATGTTACTATGGCTATGAAATCGCTAGGTGATAGGTATTTTTCAGGTCCATTATCATCTCATGGGACCACACCATATATGTGGTCCATTGTTGACTGAAACCATTATAGGGGCAATGGCTCTATTTATTTATCTTTCCTATCCCCCAGTAGAATATGGGCTTCTTAACATCAGAGACACTTGTGTTGTTTGCCAATGTATCCCTATAACACATGTAAGAACACAACAGTGCCTGGCATGTAAGAAACCTTCAATAAGTTGTTAATATTGAATGATAGATATGCATAATTGAATTTTTCATGTTATACTCATATGTAATAACTGATAATTTTTATTAATTCTATTTTTCCACTGATGATAGACATCTATTTTTGCTTTAAGTATGTTGAAACTGCTTTCTCAGGACATACAGATTTGTAATTCTTCCTTCTTTCCTGTGAATCATAATTTCAATCACTAGGTATTTATTCTTAGCAAATATTATATCATTCCCTACATGTTTACTGAAACATTACATGTCTTTATGTATTATTTATTTCCATTACATTAACATGAATCTTTTTAATCCAATCTAATAATCTCTGACTTTTACCTCAGAAATGTACTACTTTTATCTTCATTAAAATCATCAATTAATTTGAGTACAATGTTATTATGTTTTTAAATTTTATATTTGCCTCATTTACCTAAGTTGAATTTTTAAAATATTTGACCTTCTTTGATTAGTTGAAGTACTTATCTCCCTTGTATTCTATTTTCTTCCCCTTTACTAGTTCAATATTCAACCTTTTTCTGTTTTTGTTACTTACCCTAGATACTTTAATGTGAAAATTTAACATGCCAAAGACTAAAGTGAATCCTTTCTTTATCATCTTCTTGACAATAAAAGGTCCTTATAATATTATAGCCAATGACCCTACTGACAACTTAAATGCTTTCACTGTTATTATTGCTTCATACAGTTAGTGTTTATTTAGATTTACATATACATTTTCTAATTTCTTTGATGCTTTTACCATTTTAAGCCTTCCTTCTCAAATAATTTTCTTTATTCTTGAAGTAAAGACATTATGTGATACTTGAGGAAGTGTTAGCATTTTTAGATTTACATTTAAATAGGTTTTGCTTGGTGCAAAAATTGTAATATCGCTTTCACTCATAAAATATAGTTGTGTTGCTCTGGCAGGTGTTGTTCAGCAGTTAGAGCATCAGCATGCACACCCAAGGGTAGGGGGTCCAATTCCTGGTCAAGGGCACTTACCAGTTGCAGGTTAGATCTTCAATGACAACCAATTGATTTGTTTCTCTCACATTGATGTTTCTCTCGCCCCCTCCCTCCTTAAAATATCTTTGGGTGAGGATTAACAACAACAACAAAATAAACAGTTTTGTTGGGAGTCTATCTCTAGCTTAATTGCATTTTTTTTCTCATTTTACTGTCTTCTGCCTTCCAGTATTTTTGTTGGAAAGTCATTGCTATTATGCATGTCAACCCTTTGTAAAGACATCTTTTTCCACTGGATCCTTTTATAAGTTCTAGAGCTTCACTGCCACTTCTTTCATTGCAGATTTTTATAAATTTATCCTTACTAAGGTTATTTGGACTTCCTATAAAGGTAAATTAACATCATTCATCAATCTGGAAAGTCTGATCCATTCTTTCTTTCCATATGAACTTTCTCAGTCTCCCTCTGAAATGTTGTCTTTCTCCTAAATGTCCCTTAAACTTTTATGTCTTCTATTTTTCTCTTTTTGTTCCTGGGAATACACATTAGTGGGAACACTAATTTGGGATCAATTAAAATAAACAGGTTTTTCAAACTGTATAGGCATTATTACTTCTAGACCAAAATGTGTTTAGATGTGGGATTGTGGTTGGAAATTCTTAGGGAAAACATTATTTTTCTACTTCTCTCATTGTTCGCCTTGTCAGAGTAATTTTTTAAAACTAGTCTGTTTGCCCTCTGTGGGGGTTATATGGGGTTTTAATGGTGGTTTCAGATTTGACCTATTTGTTTAGGTTCCAGGTTCTGCCTCATATCCCTCAAGCACTTTGGTCATTACATCCCAGAATCTAGGTCAGAAGCTATCAAAAGATAACTCCGGGGTAAATGCCAGTTCCAGCGCTTGCTTACCTTATGGATCACTATTTTATTATAGTTTCTGACCTCTGAAGAATAAAGTTGCTCTCTCACCACCTAAGTCAATAATTTAAAGGAGATTATAAAAAAGATGTCATCTATCATTTTGGATATGCTTATCTGAAGTGAATTACTTTGAACATTCATCATCTATACTGCATTATTTACTTCTGAAATTTAATTTTGAATTGATAAGGCAATTATCTATATATATAAAAGGCTAACATGCAAATTGTACACTAGGGAGTTCAACTTGGAGGGCGGGAATTCAATCACTCGCTATGATGTGTGCTGACCACCAGGGGGCAGCACAGAATATGGCGGGTGACCAGTGGCGGTGGCAGAATGCTGAGGGAGCGAGGAAAGGAAGAAGCGGGGAGGCGGAGAGGCCAGGCCTAGGGACCCTACCCTGCACAAATTCGTGCACTAGGCCTCTAGTTTTATATAAACCTCTTTAAAATTAAAATTAATTTTAAAATGCAAAGGTACATGTGTATTTTACTTTTGTAAAAAAAGTATAGAAACTTTAGAATTATTCAAATTTCTCTAAAATATCAAAATCCATATAGTAGAAAGTACTTTAACATTGGATTGAACATTCTAAGACTTTGCTTTAAAATAGGGAATCAACATGGAAAAATAAATTTTTGTTACCATATCCCTAGATTTTCTCCAACAATAAATGTCAGAGCAAAAGGTTAACTTGGAAATTCAATTAAAAAATCATTTTATTTTCTTAGGGATATGGGTACTAATATAATTAATAACATATCATTTTATTGCACACACTAAATGGGGATTAATTTCCAATTTCATTATAATGTTTCATCAGGTGTAAACATATTAGGTGGTTTTACATGTTACAGATTTAACTATGTAAAAATTTTTATATTCTGGCATGGAATCTTAATATAAGTTATGGAAAGTAAAAATCTAATTTCTGAAAGAGCTAACAAGAGATATAATCTTTAATACTTATTCTCTTCAATAAATTGTCCATATCAAGTTACCTATAGTTGTTTTTGTACCTCTGCATTTTTAATGTAGTCTGACTTAAGAAAGATAGACTATCGAACATAAAATAAATTCTCTAATAAGAAATGATATACAGTGGTACTGAATGATCTGATATGTTCTTTTCTTTAATTAAACTTCAGCAATATTGTATTGTTCAACCAAATCAGGTCAATACCTCACTGAAACAACAGCAGCCACAGGGAGAAAAACCTGTATTGTTTTATGAGAAAAGATGAGTTAGCATTGTAAATGCAAGCTAGTGATCTCATTGAGTGATCTGGCCTCTAAGCCATGTACAGTTCAACACTCAGTTGAAAAAAAAAAAAGACAATTTTTATCCAAAATAGAAAATTTCTGAACTGAGAAAGATGACATTTAATGCAATATAATTATCAGCTATTTTTACTTTGATGGTAGGATCCTAAGTACATAAACACAACCTCTGAATTTTACTCAAAAATATGAATCACCAAATATGGGGTGACTAGAAATCAAACTCTGCATTTGAAGCAGGGGTACTATAATATGTGCATTGAAATGTCTTCTCTTGCATTGGCTGATGTGAGGATTGTGTGGTAATGTATTCAGGAGCACTATGAGTCAAAGTGGAAAAGCATTAACAGAAAATTATTATTACTATCCTTTTAGGAATGAAATGTGCGCACCCTGATTCAATGGATAAGACTAATAAACATAATTGTAGACTGTTACTATGGCAACTTCCACTCAATGGCAATAGCATTCTGATGAAATTTTTTCCCAGAGTAAATAAGAAGTATCTATAGAAAGCTGTTAATTATAAAGGATGTTCTCATAAGCTTCAATATTTTATAGACAAAAGGATATGCCAGAATGTTAAATAGCAATGTAATTTACTAGGTGAGTAATACTGGGCAAGTAGGTTACTACATCTAAACTCTGTTTCTTCATCTGTCATATGTTACAAAGCATAAATGGCTATTTCAAATATTAAATTTATATAAAGTGCCAAACTGTCTATCATAATATATAATTCCTCAACATGTAAACATAAAACCATTACCGAGAAATCAAAGCCACATAGATGTATATAGTCTCAGATATTTTTTAAATTTTAAAGAGAAAAAAAACTGAGTTATTTTAAAAAAAGATGCAAAAATAACTCAGTTAAGTCAAGCATATAAATGACAAAGGTACTACATGCACTTCATATTCTAGGGTCTCTGATATGTTTCAGAAATTGAATAATATGCTGTGTTTCCAAATATATGGTAAAATAATGTATATTTATAGAAAACCTGGGTTATTTTTTTAATACTCTGCATTATTAACATTTATCAGAGTGTTGTATTTTGCTCTCTTTATTTTTAAAGGAGGTAAAGAATAAGGAAAGGGCTCAAAAAAATCAAAAGAAATTATTATAGAGATATAAAATAGTACTTAAGGGAATGGTTGAAGTAGCTGGTATTATTTAGTTTAAGATAAAGTGACTAAGAAAGAGTAAGATTAGATATGTTTTCATTCTAATCTGAATTGAGCTAGATGATTTCTTGAGATCCAGTTTCCTTTTACTGAGATCTATAATGCTACTTTCTTCTAAAGTAAATATATCTGCAGACACAGACATAGTTCAATAGGAGCTACATAATTGATAACAAACATTAGCATTAAGAAAATTGAATACATGCACACATTCAGTGTTTCTCAAAGTGTAGACCCACAATCACACATATTAGATCACCGTGGTGATTTTTATAATGCACCTCCCAGTATCTACTGAATCAATATCCTTGATGATGATGCAATAAGCACACAAGATAATATGTATGTGCACTGAATTTGGAGAACGACAGTTTTAGAGGAACATGTTATTTCTGTATGTTTTTGTTTTTATTATTTTCAAGGTCACCGTGGTGGTTACCTTCTGGCATTTCCCAAGCAATAGGATCAAGTAACAAGGAAAGCATTTGTAACCTATCCATTTTAATGTTTCCTAATCAGTGAATATTCTGACACCTGTTCAGATGCCTTGAACTCAAGAGCTTTCTTTGTGAAACAGTAGGCTAAATAAAAATGTAAACACATGTTGATGGAGAATCTGCCATGTCCCAGGCACCTGGCAGAGAAATAATGCAGGACCACTGTTCCTGTGCGCCTAAACAGGCAATATATTGTCATGGTGCATTCCTAATTACAGACTGAAATCTTTATTCAGACTTTAGGTTATCATTGTTCAGAAAATATTATTTGTGTGACACAAGGTAGTTGTATGAAAAACAGCTTATTATAAATTCTCTCTCCAAACACAATCTATTTATTTCCTTTTATAAGTAACTTGTACTGCATTGGGAATTATTTTATATCTGCTGCCATAATTTAAAATATCTCAGATACTTTAGTAATTGTAAAGATATTTTTATTCTATATTTAAAAAACTATTTGAAAAATGGAGAGCTCAATGTACTCATTTTACAAAGAGAAACGTGTTATGAGATGTCTTTTGTTCAATGCTTAGATGATAGAGATACAAATCTTTAACAAAAAGTGTTAATTTGCTTCTATTAATCTACCTAACAAAATGCCTTAATATTCAAGAAATTTTCAATTAAAATAAAGTTCACTGGCTATTAGAGTAATAAATATTAGAACACTACAAGTATTAATAAATGTAAGGATCACAAGAGAAGTAAATTTCTGATCACCATATTGAAAATGAAGTTATCCTTCATTTTTTGAGAAGCTTTACGTACTGTTTTCCATCGTGGTTGTACCAGTTTACATTCCCACCAGAGGTGAATGAGGGTTCCTTTTTTGTCACAACATCCACAACACTTGTTATTACTTGTCTTGCTGATAATAGCTATTCTAGTAAGTGTGAGGAGGTATCTCATTGAAGTTTTTTTTATCTTTATTGCTGAAAATATTACATATGTCCCCTTTCCCCCCACCCCCTTTGACCTCTCCCAACCTGCCCACATCCCCCCTCCCCAGGCCCTCACCACCCTATTGTCTGTATCCATGGGTTATGCATATACGCATATGAGTTCATTGGTTGATCTCTCCCCCCACTCCCCCTTCTCCTGCCTTCCCTCTAAAGTTTCAGTCTGCTTGATGTTTCTATGTCTCTGGGTCTATTTTTGTTCATCAGTTTATGTTGTTCATTAGATTCCACATATGAGTGAGATCATGTGATACTTATCTTTCTCTGACTGGCTTAATTCTGGACCTAGAGAGCATTATGCTATCTCATTGTAGTTTTGATTTGTATTTTCCTAATAGCTAGTAGAGTTGAGCATCTTTTCCTAAATCTGTTGATCAATCTTCTACCTCCTGCATACCCTACACTGCAGATGGAGCCCACAACTGGGGCATGCGCCCTGATTGGGAACCAAACTATGACCTCCTGGTTCATTGGTCAATATTCAACAACTGAGCCATGTGAGCCAGGCCCCATTTTTTTAATTGGATTATTTGTTTGTTTGGTGTTGAGTTGTATGAGGTCTTTATATATTTTGGAAATTAAACCTTTGTTGGAACTACTGTTTGCAAATATTATCTCCCATCTTGGGACTGGAGAATATTATGCTAAGCGAAATAAGCCAGTCAGAGAAAGATAAATATCACCTGATCTCACTCATTTATGGAATATAATGAACAACATAAACTGATGAACAAAAACATATTCAGAGACAGAGAAGGATAGATCAGACCGTCAAACCTCAGAGGGAAGGCACCTGGCAGAGAAATAATGCTGGACCACTAATAATGTAGGGGAAGGTGGGGGTAAGTGGGAGAGATCAAAGAAAGGACTTGTATGCAGGCACATAAGCCTATCCAATGGACACAGACACCAGGGGGCTGAGGACATGAGTGGGGGGTTGGAGGTCAATGGAGGGAAAAGGACACATATGTAATACCTTAATCAATAAAGAAAAAAAATTAAAAATTTTTTAAAAAAATATTATCTCCCATCTGGTTGCCTGCCTTCTTGTTTTTGTTTTTTTTTTTTTTTTTGTCAGTTTATTTGCTGTGCAGAAGATTTTTAGTTTTATATAGTCCTATTCATTTATTGTTGCCTTTATTCCCCTAGCCTTTGGGGTCAAATTCATAACATCTTCTCTAAGACCAAGGTCCATAAGTTTAGTACCTATATTTTCTTCTATGTAATTTATTTTTCAGGTCTTATATTTAGGTCTTTGATCCATTTTGAGTTATTTTTATTATATAGGGTTAGGATTAGTGCTCTGCTAGATAAGAGCTGAGATACACAAGGAATAAGAGAAGAACATATTTACAAATATGTTGCTTCTCTAATATGTGATAGGGTTGAACTTAAGAAAAACAGATTAAACATGTTCATACAGCAAAACATTTTCAATAAGCAATTCTTCTCAATCCACTACAAAAATAAAATACTTAAGTTGTACTTGTGATATACCTAAACTGAGATCATTAGAAGATTTCCTTCTTTTTGTGCCAAAAGGAACTGACATCTAAGAAAGCTTTTGAGTTCTTTTCAAACCAGCATTTCAAAGCTAGTTTGCTACCTGAAATCTAGATTTGACTCAGCTGATTCAACCACTGAGTTCAAAGATAGCCTAAATTGACCCAATATGTTTTCCTGTCTTTAGATATGTTGTGAAGTATCTGAGATTAATGGGCAACAATAATAAAAAGGTCTTGGGACCTGAACACATCAATGAATGCAGTCAGCCAATTGAAGCTGGCAGTGGTTGGCCATGGTGTGATGCAAATAAACTGCCAATGGCACTGAGCTGACTGGTGGAATAATTTTTGGTTTGTGCATATGGGTGTATGTGCCTGAATGGTTAAGATCTACTTTTCTCACCCCTCCTATTCTAGTCCCTGCATGTCTTCTAAAAGTGAACACCAAGGAGGTAAAAAGACTTTTTCATATTTGGAAAGCTAGGGAGTTATAACTGTTAACTAGGGTAGTAGCAACAAGCTAATAATAGACTTCACTATATTAAACATTTCTTTATTCTGTCCCGACATGAAATTCTTACTCCTTAGTTATAAATATGCATGGCCAAGTTGGTTCATGGACTGATCAATAAGCAGTGAGGGGGAAATTCTAACTACAGAATCCAGATAAGAGATAGAAAGAGAAAAAGGTAGGTATAGTCTGTCTATCAGTAAAGGGATGTCATTCATGAAAGTAAATAACGTCCTCAACATTCCAAAACATCTTAGAATGCTAGTATACATTTCCTTAAAAAGAGAAAAGTACTATATATATGTATATATGTATGTATGTATGTATATATATAGTAGGTTTATGAATATTATGTATACATCACATATAATTATATATACATATATGGTATAGGTAATGGTAGAAATAAAAATTACATATTAGTACAGTAAAAATTACATATTCAGAGTAAAAGCTTTGGTATCAGACAATCTAGTTTCAGTCAGACTGTACTACTTACTGGTGTGGCTTAGCACAATTTACTTAACTTCTCTATATTTCAGTTCCATTAACTGCAAACTTGATTTAATAATAGTTATCATGTCATATGGTTGTTCTGAGTAATGCTGACCCTTTAAAGCTACTATTTTCTAGGCACACATAAAGACTCAATAAAAATGGGTTTTCTTATGGTTATCTTTATATTATACGAGGTGGGTGGCGGGGCGGGACTGGGCAAGATGGGCCAGACACACCCTGGAGCCAACCTCCTGCGCGGTCCCTCCCCAGCTGGCCACACCTGGGGTGGCACAGTGGCTCAAAGGGCTTCTGTGGAATGAGCGGGGTCTCTCCAGCAGGTGGGGTCCCTCAGCCTGGCCTGCAGGGATTGGGCCAAAACCGGCTCTCCAACATCCCCTGAGGGGCCCCGGAGTGCAAAAGGACACTCTGCAAAGTTGCTGTCATACAGGGTGTGGAATGCAAATTCATGTGTGCAGTAAACCAGATTCAGGGCCGAGAGTGCCCCAGCAACAACATAACCCACAGCCGGAGGTGGAATCGTGTGGCCCCATGAGGAATTGGGCTTCCTCCTCTCTGGTTTTGGGGTGTGTCACCCGAGAACTGTCACTGTCAAGTCACTGCAGCTCAGCAGCTCCTGCGTTGAGTGTCTGCCCCCTGGTGGTCAGTGTATGTCATAGCAACTGGTCAGATGGTCAGACACTTAGCATATTAGCCTTTTATATAGACAGATTAGACAAATTGTTAAGGAATTGCATGATTTCAATTAGTAAGTTTATTCTTAATTATGTCAATGCTATTCCTGGACTTAGAGTCTCCTCAACCAGTTGTTCCTTTCTCATATTTCTCTGTACTTATTATTCAACTAATAAGGGTCTACTGTGTATGTATCACCACTAGGTGAGGTGCACAGTTCTGTTGTGTTCATCTCGTGGTTCATTCCATAATGTTCTATTCACAGAAATATTTAGTAGACTCTTATAAACTGAATGACCATGCTTCCATGCTTGATTGTAATTAAAGCTAGGACCATTATCAGAAACTAACCTTTTTAGAACTAAGTTGTAAAATTAAGAAATATTTTTAAAGGAAATGAGAAGTTAAATATGGTATTCAGTAATCCATTGATATGCAAAAATGTTCCCAATTTTTTGTGGATTAAAACAATGATTTTTTATTTCCTAGCATTCTGTGGGTAGGGTGAACTCAGTGGAGTGGTTGTTCTGTTCCAGGTGGCATTGACTAGCATGACATTGGGTGCATTTCACTTGGCTGCAGGAGTGGGTTGAAAAGCTCATCATGTGTCTTTTGCCCCACTATTCCTCCAGGTGTCCACTTTTTCTCTACATGACTAGCTTGGTTTTCTTCACAGCATAATGGTATCAGAAAAGATATACCACTTGCATTGCAGCTAAATACTGCCAGTGTGAAATGAAAAGCTTTTAATATTCTTACAGGCATTTCTTCTACTTTCTGTTTACAGAAACCAACAATATGCCCAGCCTGGATTTAAGAAGAAGGAAAGTAGATATCACCTCCTAATGGGAAAGCAACACACACAGGAAGAGAAATAATTAATCATGCCCATATTTTAAAGCTCTATTATAAATAGTCATTGCTTTAACAGATTTTAGAATATTATTTTAGTCATAACAATGAAAGCCAAAGTGATAATGTAAAATTATAAACATTATTTCCTTGCTTTTTTTGTTCCCCACATTAAAAGTGGATAAGATAGATCTACATTGTTCACCAAAATTATTGCAACATTTCCTATTTTATTAGTCTAACTAGTGTACCTTTGTTTAAACAACACTTATTTACTACTGATTATGGGCCAGACATTAAACCAAACAATCTACACTAATAAAAGAGAAACATGCAAATTGGTGTCACTCCGCTATCCTTCCCATTGGCTAATCAGGGTGATATGCAAATTAACTGCCAGCCAAGATGGCGGCCGGCAGCCAGGCAGCTTGAAGCTAACAGGAGGCTTTCTTGCTTCAGTGACGGAGCATTCCAACGTTCCCCTCCGGCCGCTGCCAGCCTCTGAGCTTGCAGTTTGAAACATTGTTACAAATATAGAAGCTAAACAAAACCCCAGAAACCTGCTTTCAGCGAGCCAGGATCTCAGAGCTGGAGTTGAAACAGTGTTTCGATTATAGAACCCAAACAAACCAGATACCTGTTTTCAGAAGCCAAGGCCTAAAAGCTGGAGCCAAGCCTCAGAGCTAAAGCTGGCCCAGAATTAAAAAAAAAAAAGAAAAAAGAAAAAAAGGAGCGGTTGGGAGCTTCAGTCACCTGCCAGCCTGAAAACAGCCCTCAGCCCCTCACCCAGACTGGCCAGGTACCCCAGTGGGGACCCCCACCCTGAAGGGTGTGTGACCAGCTGCAAACAGCCATCATCCCCTCATCCAGGCTGGCCAGGCACTCCAGTGGAGACCCCCACCCTGATCCAGGACACCCTTCAGGGAAAACCAGCCAGCCCCCACCCGTGCACCAGGCCTCTATCCTATATAGTAAAAGGGTAATATGCCTCCCAGCACCAGGATCAGCGTGACAGGGGGCAGTGCCCAAACCCCCTGATTGCCCTGTGGCTCTGTGTGTGACAGGGGGCAGGGCCACAACCTCCCTATCCGCCGTGCTCTGTTCATGACAGGGGAAGGCGCCCCAACCCCCTGATCAGCCCTGCTCTGTGCCTGATAGGGGGGAGGTCCCCAACCCCCTGATTGCCCTGCGGCTCTGTGTGTGACAGGGTGTGGCGCCCCAACCCCCTGATTGGCCCTGCTCTGTGTGTGACAGGGTGCGGTGCCTCAACCCCCCCCCCCCCACACACACACGGGCCCTGCTCTGTGTGTGATGGGGTAGAGCCATAACCTCCCCATCGGCCCTTCCCTGAGTGTGACAGTGGCGGCGCCCCAAACCCCTGATCGGCCCTGCTCTGTGGGTGATAGAGGACGGTGCCCCAACCGCCGCCCACGGGCCCTGCTCTGTGTGTGACGGGGTATAGCCATAACCTCCCCATTGTCCCTGCCCTGAGTGTGACATGGTGCGGTGTCCCAACCCCCTGATCCGCCCTGCTCTGTGTGTGACAGGGGCCGGTGCCCCAACTCCCCTGTCAGCCCTACTTTGTGAGTGATAGGGGGGAGCTCCCCAAACCCCCTAATGGGCCCTGCTCTGTGAGTGACAGGGGGCAGCGCCCCAACCCCCTGATTGGCCCTGCTCTGTGCGTGACAGGGGGTGGTGCCGCAGACTCCCCATCGACCCTGTCTTGAGTGTGACAGGGGCGGTGCCGCAACCCCCCAATCTGCCCTACCCTGAGCATGACTGAGGGTGGCATCGCAACCTCCCGTTCCGCCCTGCTCTGTGCATGATGGGGCGGTGCCCCAACTCCCCAATCAGGCCTGCTCTGAGCCTGACCAGGGGCTGCACCTAGGGATTGGGCCTGCCCTCTGCCACCCAGGAGCAGGCCTAAGCCAGCAGGTCATTATCTCTCGAGGGGTCCCAGACTGCAAGAGGGTACAGGCCGGGCTGAGAGACCCCTCCTACCCCCCGAGTGCACAAATTTTTGTGCACTGGGTCTCTAGTCCTATATAATAAAAGGGTAATATGCAAATTGACCCTAATGGTGGATCGACCTGTTGCTATGACATGCACTGACCACCAGGGGGCAGACGCTCAATGCAGGAGCTGCCCCCCTGGTGGTCAGTGTGCTCCCACAGGGGGAGCTCTGCTTAGCCACAAGCCACGCTAATGGATGTGAGCAGGCCTAAGCCACAGTTGGACATCCCCCGAGGGCTCCCGGGCTGCCAGAGGGATGTCTAACTGCCAGCTTAGGCCCAATCCCCTGGGGAGCAGGCCTAAGCCAGCAGGTGGACATCCCCCGAGGGGTCCCAGACTGTGAGAGGTCTCAGGCCGGGCTGAGGGACCCCCCCCCCCACCCTGCTGAGTGCACAAATTGTTGTGCTCTGGGCCTCTAGTTGATATATA
The DNA here is from genome assembly GCF_028538775.1 of Myotis yumanensis. Lineage (NCBI taxonomy): Eukaryota > Metazoa > Chordata > Mammalia > Chiroptera > Vespertilionidae > Myotis > Myotis yumanensis. The sequence continues at coordinate 44,461,754 of NW_027223760.1, read as the reverse complement.
AAGATGAATGAAAACAATGAAAGAATTCAAACTTACAATATTTATAGGGGATGTATAAAATATCCTGTATTACATTAATGTGAAAAGTAGTATGATTTATGTAAGAGAAGGATGTCATAACTAAGAGGAGAGGCACAACATTCAGACTAAGCTTGGGGAAGGGTCAGCAAAGTGTTTCTAGCATAAATACCATTAGGACTGAGTCACAAAGACAGAGAAAGAAGCAGAAAAGGTAGAAGTGAGAGCAGGATCAAAGAAATGAGAGCCATGTAAAAGCACAGGGGTCATAGGATCTAAAGGAAAGTGGGCACTGGCCCTCCATCCTATGTCAAGTGCGAGTCTCAGAGAAGCTAGACATAAGTTTTGGCAGAAATAAGAGAGAAAAATCAGGTAGAAAGTTGAAGGAGAATTTAGGGTCACAGAAATTTTTTGTTTTTATTTTGGTTGCTGCTGTTGTTCAGGTTGACTTAAATCTTTTTATGGGCTGAGAAGAAGGATTCCAGAAGGAAATACAGTGTGAAGATTTTATTAATCACTTGCTATGTACCTTCTCAAAGCCCCTCATCTTCACATAATTTCAGGTTCTTGGCCATTAGCTCCACCACACCTGCTACAGCAGCGACTGACTGTGAGTGAGCCCACATGGGCCCACGTGCCTGACACCAACTGCAAACTTCTGCTTCTTTCCATTGCATCTCAGATGAAGCACAATCATTGGATCATTCCCAGAGGCTACCTAACAGGCCAGGTCATCCAGGAGTGTTAACATTATACATTGACTAATGGGAAACAGGAGGAAAGGACATCAACATAAATTCCCTCCTCATTCCCTCTGATACATATGTGCCTCTTCAGTGGTTGATTTTCTGTGCAGCCTATTTGGAGATATGTCCTACGCCAAGGGTCTGGTTTGCCTCTCCAGGAGCCAGCCATGTAGCATCATCTCATATTTGTTTCTCATTCTGCCTGGCCTTACTCCCCTCTTCTCTGGCCCTGAGATGGCACATCTCAATAACCACATGACCACTTAAATCTTACCTCAGTTTCAGTTTTCCAGGAAACCGCAACAGAGATAAAAATAGAATTCATAGCAGAGATAAGGCATGTATACACTCGTTGTTTTATTCATTGCAACAAAGTTTTATTGAATGCTCTTAGCTTATTATGCCAGGCAATTAAGCTCCCCATTTGAAATATGCAAATGAACCAGCAGTCCCTACCCTCAAGACACTGTTAGAAAAAAAAGAGTGTACAAGAATATATTCTTCATATTAAGAAAAAATATATGAATGCAGTAGCATGGAATTGCAAAGCGAGAGTGATCGATCCTACCCAGGGTGAGTGTAAGTATAATAGGGATGAGCAGGAAGCAGGAGGGAAAAAGTCAATTTTTTTCAAAAGGAGATAACTTCTGATAAGAGTTTTAAAATGTAGTTCAATACAATTAGCTTCAAAGATAAAGGAGACAAATAAAACACTACCCCCAAATATGAACTATCCAGAAATATACCGCCCCCCACACACACGTCTTGATATAACATCCCCGCATTCCCCTTCATCTTTTGATGAAAAGTAGTGTTGTCTTGAAATAAACCCCATAAAGCCTATCTGCTCATTGGACAAAGAGGTCCAATGTTAAGCATAATCTATACTTGTCACAATTAATATTTTAATATTTAAGGTTTTCATAAGACTGCTCATATAGATAGACAGACATTCGGGAAATGTTTATACATCTTCCCATTAATAACCTCTATCTCAAACTTTTTATTTCCTGAAACCACTGTTGAAAATATATCCACCTTATAGCTGTAAAACAAACAAACAAAACGAATAGAGCTGAAAAATATTGGCACCATTAAGTCCACAGTTGTTGCTGTTGTGTTTCCCCAAATGCGTAACGCTAACAGATTTATTTGCAAGGTCATTATTTTTGGAACATCGCTGTGTTTCTCTATGCTATAACATTTCTAAAACTCTTTCAAAGGATACATTGTTTTTATTTTTACTATGAATATAATTATGGTCTTACTCTCAATGATTTTGTCATATACAGTACTTGCCTCAAAGTAATTTATAGTATTCAATTGTGCCGTAAGACTTCAGGGACCACAGTATAGCTCATCATTTCAGCATTATTTATTACATATTTTCTGTATTTTTTATTTACTATAAAATATTCATCAATATCAATTGTATGTCCTATTATCTCTGTCCCATCTTAACTATTATCAACTCTATAAAAAGGTGGTCAGCATTAATCCCATATAAAGAATTATAACCCCATTTTATTCCTTGACTTCAAGTTATGAGAGTGCTTAAATTCACTTCCCTCACCCACCTAAAGTTACTTTCGGTCCTTTGCAAGAAAGGATAAAAGGTTTATCCAATTTAACTCTTACTGTCATGAGAGGCTTTAGACTTAAAAAACAACCTTAAGGCATGGAATTTAAGTAGGTAATACCAATGTAGGAAACGCCAGAGATGAGCCTAATATGAGGAGGAAAGAGTATTTAGATTCCCTTGCTATTATGAATTAGAGAAATTACAGGTCAGGAGGAATAGATAATTCTAGGTTAAGAAACCCCTGGACTCAAACTTACGGATTTTAAGCTTGGTTCCTAGTATTTTTCAAGTGTGAAAGTTTGGTTCAAACAACATTTCTAAATGACCAAATAACTTCATTTAAGCATATGCTATGCATTATATAAAACTGAGGCAAAATACTTGAAGTTTAAATAACAGAACTCTTGTTAAGTGTCTAGCACACTGCCTAGCTTATAGTAAAAAAGAAAGTTAGCTATTATTTTTAGATTGGAAGACCCATGAATTATGGAAACCACAAATTTGCTGCCCAATTTTAGGATTTTTCTCCTGCCTGTGTAGAAGATCAAATAAAAGAGGTAGGTGGTATAGTGCTCTGGGGTTGATAATTTACAAGGCTGATCAAGATATTCAGAAGTTAAATCCCACACTTAGTTTAAAAATAAAAGCAGTGGAATAAAACAAAAAAAAATCACTGTTATTAACTACGCACCCTAAATATTTTCCTCATGGGATTCCATGTTTTAAAAAAAATGTGCTAGGTCTAATTATAACAGCCTTCAAAACATTTTAATCTCTTCATCACTATCATTAAACACACATTAAATCCCCATGTGTGTTTAAAGCTCTGAAAGTTAGAATCCAATAAGCACAATTTTTTTCAAGGAGGTCACAGCATCTTGACATCTATGATTCTTTCTGAGGATCATTACACAATGGTTAATTTCTTGGCAAAAAAATTAATTTTAAATTTGGAGAAACTTGATATATTGCTACTTCAGTGAAAACAGATATACATGATTATGGAATATTTGAGAAGACTAAATTTCTGTACCTTGTAGGTTACTAATATAATAGTACTTATCCTATATTTTAAATTAAACATTTTAGAGACAGATATGGACTCTGTGAAGCAGAGTTTTATGTTTGGATAGAACATAAAAAAATACTTTAGCATAATCCAGATAACTCTCAGTCACCAATTTTTTGAAATTGGCACCTCTCTTTGCTCCCCAAAATAAATCCATTTTACCAATGAAAACTTGGAGAGCAATGAAGATTGTACTTAAAATTTTAAGGAGATTTGGACACCGCACAACTCTCCTCATGTAACTAAATAAATCATTTACACATCTCATCTGCCAACTCTGCAGGCTCTATTTCAAATTATTCACCCTCCCCCTCTCTCAGGGAATCTAAAATAGTCTGAGGGTCACTATTTTGGTTTGTTCCAGCAAATGTTTATCTGATTGATGGAAGACCAATTTTATAATTGTAACAGAGAATAGAGCAGGTTACCTTTTCTCTAGATGACTGAGTCTTTTCACAGAGACACCAATTCATAGAATATGACTAAATACACACACACACACACACACACACACACACACACACACACCCCTTTAATGTTGTCTTTCAGGGTATGGTCACTGCTATGGCACAGAAAGTGATAAGAGGGGAGGAAAACCATTGTTCAGTGATGGCCATGGGCCCTAAAAAGCTGTCTCCTTTCTATCCCAGGAAGAAAAGAGAAGAGTTAATCAGTGTAGGTAAGAGGCAGTCGAGTATAGTGAGCAAGAGCATAACTTTGGCGGCAGACTGCCTGGTTTGAATCTATAATCCAATGCCTAGCATGCTTCTCAGAGAACTGCATACTGACAATTTAAAAAGACACAAAGCATCTTGTTCCTTCTCCCAACACTTGAGGGTGAGAAGGAAAATATCTAAAAAATTTTTTTCTATTATTTGGCTTCTGCCTTTCACATTTAATAGGGTCAAATATACTCTGAAAAGTATGAAAAAGTACCTTTTTCAGGACTTTTAATCACAACTTTTTCAGTGCTAATTAGTTTATAGGCAGATGGTACATAAGTTACACAAAAATTACCGAGGCGGCCTTTGTATCGTAATCTAGCACATCTCTATATGCCTTTCTAAGGCACTTAGGATAGTGTTAAAAAAAAAAAAAAAAGCATTGTGATGGGGCATCAGGCCACTTACAAGATTCAGACAAGGCCAGACTGTAGAGGTTCAGCACCTTCCCACAGTCCACGCACCAATGGGGCTTCACACTGATTAGTATGAGCATAGTACATACAGTACCCACCTTTCACTTTCTTATTTATCATTTTACTTTTAACCCATGTGTGCCTTTTACAGATTTTCTATAGGCAGCATTTTTTTTATCCAACCTGACAATGTCTGACATATTTTTAAAATTTACATTTAATGTAATTATTGATATAACTGGGTTTAAGTACACCATTTTGCTATATTTTTCCTATTTGTCCCAACTCTTCCTTGTTCCTTTTTCCTCTTTTTCTATCTTTTGAATTGAGAGTTTTTTATGATTCTATTTTACCTCCTTAGCTATAATTCCTTTATTGTTGTTTTTACTGGTTGCTTTGAGACTTACAGATATATCCTTAATTAAACAAAGTCTACCATCAAGTGGCCATATGCCACTTAGTAGGAGAACCATTTAGGAGTATGCATCCCTCTCTCCCCTCTAAACCTTTATAGTATTGTTTCATATTTCAAATCTATGGTACAAACTCTATAAAGCAGTTTTATTAGTGTCACTTTAAACAGTTATTTATAAAGGGCTTCAAATAGGAAAACATCTTTATATTTACTCACGTAGTTAACATTCCAATAATTTTTACTTCTTTATGTAGATTCAGATTTCTATCTGGTGATATTTTTCCATTCTTATAATGCGGATCCAATGGTGATGAATTCTTTTAGCTTTTGATGTCTGAAACAGTCTTTATTTCAACTTTGTTTTTAAAATATGTTTTTACCGGGTAAAGAATTCTAGGTTATGGTTTTGTTATTTCAAAGCAATTTAAAGATGCTGTCCACTGTCTTTTAGCTTGCATTGTTTCCAAAGATTTCTGTTTTCATAGTTATCTTTGTTCTGCTGTTCCATAATGTATCTTATTACTTTGGCTGCTTTTTTTTTCTTTCTTATCACTGGTTTTAAGCAATTTGATTATAATGTGCTTCAGTGTAGTTCTCTTCATGTATCTTTTGTTTGTTGAAGTTCTTGTATATGTGGATTAATGTTTTTATTATAGAAAATATTCAGATATTATTTCTGAAATACCCCCTCCTCATGCACTTCAATTAAGCACATAGAATACTTGAAGTTGTCCCACAGCACATTAATGTTCCATCTATATTTTTTTTGCCTTGATTGATATACTTTTCTTATATTTTCCTGTTTTGTATGCCTTGTAATTTTTATTTTTTATTTCTACTGATTTCAGAAAGGAAGGGAGAGGGAGAGAGAGATAGAAACATCAATGATGAGAGAGAATCACTGATCAGCTTTAAACAGTGATCCCCTATTGGGGATCAAGCCTGAAAACCAGGGCATGTGCCCTTGACCGGAATTGAACCCAGGACCCTTCCGTCCCCAGGCCAATGCTCTATCCACTGAGCCAAGCCGGCTAGGGCTATAATTTTTGTTCGGATGTCATTCATTGTGAATTTTAACTTACTAGGTACTGAGTAGTTTTTATTCCTATAAATATTATTGATCCTTGGGCTGTGGCATGGTTGAATTCCTTAGAAATAATTCGATATTTTGGGGTCTTGCTTTTACACTTCTTAGGCTTTTTGTGTTGGGTAAATTTTACAGGGAGGCAAGAAGATTCTGAGTACCGTCCTCTGTGAATTACAAGTCTTTCCTCTCAGGCTGATAGGAACAGGCCCTATTCCTAAACGTTCTTTCCAATTATTTTGGGTGATTCTTTCCAAAATCGCACATGAAATTGATAGTATGAATTCTATTGAATAATCACAAGGGACCTTATGAAGATCTCATTTTCTGTCTGTGTATCTCTCTCCTCTCTGGTACTCTGTCCGACAAACGTTGGCCCCCTTGGCTTCCCTGGGCTCCAGGCTCTAACTCAGGTAACTGCCAAGATCTACTTGGGTTCCTGTGCTAGGCCTAGAAATTTGCTCCAGGTAGTAAACTGGGGCATTCGTATGTCGCCAGAGCTCACTACTTTTCTCTCCCACCTCATAGCAATTTCTGTCTTCATTGTCTAATGTAAAATGTTTTGAGAATCATTACTTTAAATATTTTGACTTTTTAAATTTGTTTCAGACAGGGAAATCCAGTCAATTGTCTGAAGTGGAAGTCTTTTCCTTTTTTTAAATCATTTAATCTGTCTTAACTTTGAGGGAACTCTCAGCATTCATTTACACTCAAGTGTTTTGCTGGTGCATTTTTATTATATTTATAATGGAAGGCAAGGGTATGTCACATGCACCAGGCAAGAGTAGGAAGAGGACTTAACTCCACAGGTTTAAAATAACCTTGCCTTCATTGAAATTATTATTTTGAAATATTTACTTTAATTGAAATGGCTTGGACTAAATACTAAAGACAAACATACATTTTTACACATGATCTTAGCCAAAAAGCCGAGAAGCGATTAAACATACATTCTTAAGAACTAATTTTAATGAGTTACTTTTCCTATTCTCACATTTGTTCATCACTTTATTCACATCTTGCTCCCTATTCAGTATTTACAATAAAAATATAAAGTGTTAGATTGAACCTACCATTATTTTCTTAAATTTTTCACTACTTAACAAAATGAAACGTATCAAATGTTTCATTTGAATAGACAAGATCCTTTCCTAATGATCAATGTTGAGCTGAACTTTATTAGGATCTTCTGTTCAATTTGAATCATGGTAAGTGAAGTGAGATATGGGAAAACAAAATTGGAGTGTGTACAGAGGTAAAAGCAAAATAAATCACTGAAGTGCTGGGAAATGTGCCTGATGAGGAAAGGCTAAAAGATGAAGTGTACATGCCCAGGAAAATTGAAAGGAAACTTAACAGCACGTTTCATGTATATGAAGGAATATTTTATGGGTGGCAGTGAGCAGCTATTTTGTTTGTAAATTGAGGGCGGAACTTCAATAGTCCCCTAGCTGATCATCCTGTCACATGCCTCATTTTCTTCATGCTATGACCTATCTTACACAGGGCTGGAAAAACAGGATCACTCAAAGGCCATTTTCATTCATTTCTCTCCTATTCCTGAACTTCCAAGGACTCTTGACTCATTGCAGCAAATCTAGACTTGTAACAACTAGCATCCAAAGCTCTCCAGCAAATAATGTTATATTTTTCTGTCATGGTTCAATACTTCCTTTACTAGCTGGTCTATTTAAGCCAGACTTTTCTATGCCATAATTCTAGATCTCTCTTATCTCCAAACCCTCTTCCCATTTTTTACCCATCTGCATGCCTTTCCCAGTCCTTTCTATAAATAATGCCCATAATTTCTAAAATTAGACACAAAATGGTTTTTTAAAAAAAAATACTTTTATATTAAACATCATCTAAACCTAAATCTAAATTACCATCATTTCAGCTTTCACCATTTATTCCATACTTTAAACCTGGCAATAGGTTTGTTGACTCCAACTGGTTGTAGGGATTGCTCCCTGCACAGAACCAGGGAAAACTATGAGCCATGTAACCTGTGAGTGCACGCCCTAGGCCTGTGCCTGCACACCTGAGCAGCCGTATGTGTAGGTCTGCATCTTACCTTTTATTTCTTCATCACTGATAATTCTCCCACTATTCATTTACTCCTGAGGCTGATATTTAAAGCCACCCCTTTCCCCAGCCCCAAAATAGATACTTTCTGCCTTATATTTTCTTTCTCCCTGTTTTACCACCTCAGATTTCAAGCTTTTAACCAAGGCTTCCTCAAGTTTGGCATTATTGACATTTGGGATTAGGTGATTGTGTTGTTGTGGGGGATGTCCTATCTATATTGTAGGGTGTTTAGTAGTATTACTGGCCTCTCCCCACTAGATTCTATAGCATCCCTCACCCTGTAAGAGCCAAAATTGCCCAGCCATTTTCAAATATTCTTGTGGGGGCAAAATCACTCCTGATTGAGAACCACTGCTCTAGCCACACCAAATTAGTAATGATTCCTCAAACTACATGCTGATTCATGTGTCTGTGCCTCTATCAGCATGATTTCTTCTCCCCTTTATAGTCTTCTTGTATGTGAAAGATTGAAGAACTTCTATTCATACTGAGAAATGAAACCAACAAAGAAACAAAGCAACTAACAAAAATTACCACAATATGAATCACAGTAGTTTAGGTCACTACCCTGAGGAAGCATAACAGGATCCCTGGGCAGAATTTATCACACTCTTCTCGTTGCTATTATACATGTAGATGGTGTGCATTTTCCTATTGCTTTTCTTCATTACATTTCCTCATAATTTATTTTACTTAAATCCATCTTACCTAATGGAATATGAGGGCTGTGAAAATAATGTGAGTCCAAACCATCCCTGTAGCCCTATGCCAGGCATGTATGTACTAGATAGTTACTGAAGAAAACATTTAATATTACCTTTTCTCCTGATCAAAAAACCCATACACACATTATTCCAAGCTTAAGGAAAGCCTTTAGTATTCACTTTATAATTTTATAACCTTATAAGAATTATAATTTTTATAATTTTATAACACTAGTGGTTTAAAAATTAAGCTTTAAAAACTCACTATCTAAAAAAATAAATGGTTTAAAGAATAAGCCTCAAATGTTAAATATTTTTTTTAAAAAAAATTATTGAAGGAAGGAATCTTTTTATTTCTTAACAAAACTTTTGTTCAAACAAATATTTTTGACTGGATACTAACATAATTGAGAAAACTATTATACTCACAAGAATGAGACTGAATAATATTAAAATGAATATAAATTTTCTGAACAATTTTTCCTGCTTTACTTTTTATTTCATATATATGAAATTTAATTATGCATTCTAAAATATAGGCCATTTTGGTTAATTTAATAAACTTCAGACTAAAAGCAACTTTTAGCTTTCCAGATCCTATGTCAAATTTAAAATATTACTTGGTTATAACCTTTTCAAAAAATCGAAGAACTGTTTCCAGTTTCTTTGCTGTCATTTCTATTTTCTTCTAAATTTCTAGGGCAGTATTTGTTAGCTGCATGCCCTTAAATAATTGTGTGAGTATAAAGTATATGTAACTATCTGATTATGCACACACACATGCATAGATATAGACACAGACACAGACATATAGACATAGACATAGATATTCAGGGGCACATAGAGACACATACCGCTGATTTTTTTTTATCATCCCAGAGAACAGAATGTGAAACTAAGGAGCAAATGGGCCTCCATCCTTTCTGCTCCTCCTTGCTTTGGGAAAGAAGTGTTCTGAGTAACTGAGCTCCAATCCCAGGTCATCCTGCTGCCGCTACTATCTGACAGTGCTGAGCTTCAAGACATCCAAAGTGAGTGTGTGGATAAATGTCTATTTACATATTCTGACTAGCACATCCCAAAAGATCCTGAGGAAATACCAGATAACATGGGTTTTTTGGATCTTCTTATCCCTCCCTTTTGATTCCTCTCCTTTGCAGGGGCTCCATAGACTTCAGAAAGCTGGAGACTTTCTGGTCTCACCTTGAGATCCTTCTTTCATGCTTATTCTTTTTTGGCAGACAGTTGTTTCATCTGAGCTCAAATGAGCACATCTAATACTGTTGCATTGACTCTGTGGGAGGTTTTATGAATACAAAGTACATTAGATTCAGCTCCAGCATATCATTCTCCAAAGGATGCTTATTTTGGAATTTAAAGCAAAAAGAGACTTAATGTCATGAATAGTAAAATTAAAATAATATTGTGCAATTAAAATATGATTGCACAATGTTATTTCACTGTCAGCATATCTTTGACCACTGGTGCCTTTCTGAACTGGAAGTTGGTGGTATTCCTAAGCCAGAGACTTAAATTAGCTCTCAGGCCACTATATTGATTACTTTTCTCCCTTTCTTCCTCTTTTCTCCTCTTTACCTCTTTTCAGTGTTACAGAGGCTTACACACAAAAAAAGAATTTTATTTGTGCACTAAACAAATATTTATTGCTTACAAGATTCTAGGATCTGACTAACAGAGATGAAAAAGACCTGGTACCTGATCCTGAGGGCCTCTCTGTTTAGAGAGAAAATAATTACACCAACAGATCAATTGCAAACTAATAAGTTCTGTAATAAGAAGACAGAAAAGAGGTTGATGGAAGGCTTGAAACATGGGAAGACTTGTGTACTGCTTTTGCACCATAATTAAGAGTTTTCTTGGCAGGAAAGGGGGAAGAATAAGAGAAAAAGCCTGAGCAAAAGTCAGCAACTTAGAATAACCAGTCCCATTTGAGAAATGATAAATACAATTTATGGACCATGCCTCTGGGTTACACTAGCAAATGTTATATGACTGCCTATTGTCTCTGGACTAGAGAGAGCTACAGTGATCAAGGTTCCCAGCTTATTTCTCAGGGCAATGCCCTCTGAGTCAGTGCCAGGCTCTCCACCATGTACTAAGATCCATGTGGAAAAGAGTGGCACTTTTTTGTGTAGTTTATTTCGTTATTTGTCCAATTTAGTGACTTCTCAGTTAACTTATTCAGTTCAGTCTCATCTCAGTTTAAAATTATCCCTAGGAAGATAATTTAATTTCATGGAAATAAGTAAATATCCATCAAATAGTATTGAGTTAAATATTTTTTTTTAACTTTATGCTCTATAGATCTACTTGCTTAAGTCTCTAAAACCATCTGAATTTCAATTTTATCATCTACAAAATTAGAATATTAATAAATTCTCATTATTATCTACAGTAATAAAAGAGAAACATGCAAATTGACCATCCCTCCGCTATGCCCACCAGCCAATCAGAGCGATATGCAAATTAACCCAACAAAGATGGCGGTTAATTTGCATGCACAGGCGCAGAGCAAAGACTGAAGACAGCGTAGAAGGAAGCCAAGCGCTGCAGAAGGGAGCAAAGCAGCTCAGAAGGGAATGGATCATCTGGATCAATGGAGATGAGAGCGGAGCTGAGGCAGCAGACACAGGAGGGAGCGAGGCAGCAGAGAAGGGATCGGGCTTCACTCCCTTCTCTGCTGCTTTGCTCTAGCCTCAGGAAGCCCTATTCTTGCAGGAATAAGCCCGAGGAAGCTCTATTCTTGCAGGAATCTTCCTGCAATGGGCCTCTAGTATGAGTAATAAATAGGCTAAAAGTATAAAGTGCTATGATTCCATGATAACTAATTGGATGGTGGAATTATAAGCAGTGGTGTCATCTACACCAATAATATAATTATAACTAGAGGCCTGGTGCATGAATTCATGCACCAGTGAGGTCTCTCAGCCTGTCCTGCAGGATTGGGCCAAAATCAGCTCTCCAACATCCCGTGAGGGGTCCCAGATTGCAAGAGGGTGCAGGCCAGGCTGAGGGACCCCACCAGTGCATGATCAGGGCCGGTGAGGGACGTGGGAGGGCTCCAGGGCATGTCTAGCCCATCTCACTCAGTCCCAACCGGCTGGACCCCAGCAGCAAACTAAACTATCAATCAGAGTGTCTGCCCCCTGATGGTCAGTGCACATCATAGCGAGTGGTTGAACAGCCTTAGCATATCATTAGCATATTACACTTTGATTGGTTGAACAGACGACCAGACACTTAGCATATTAGGCTTTTATAATATAGGATAAGTCCCTTACTAGATTATTTCTCCAAAAGATTCTTTCAGCTTTCAGAACATCCCCCATCTTTTGTTTAAGAATCACAGCAAACTTTATTGCATATGCTAGATTAGTTATTTCTTAAAAAGTGAGATAAACATCCTAAATTCTTCTTATAATTAAAAGATTACAGAAATTATGAGTATAGACACATTTCAATGAAATTTTTTCTGTATTACAGAATCATTACAATTATTTCTTGATGGTAGGCATGTAAAAAGAAATGTAAAAATGCTCAAGAGTTTTCAGGACTAATTTGCAATAATTGTATTATATTTTGAAAAGGTGCTGTGTGTGTTTTTCCAACAAACTTGGGTTAGAGATAAGATCATTGGTGCACAGCAGTCCAATTATTTCTTTATAAGTTCTTTTGAAATAACAGGACCCAAGGAACCTCTGGACTCTATTTTCTAAGTAAAATGGCATTCCGTTAAAAAGTGTCGGGGTCCAGGAACATTGGATTTCAGAAACAGACTACCTAATTAAGTAGATTATGTGCAGGGAGATCAGGTGGCAACCTTCCTTAATTGATTTTTAACAATTCTGTAGCTATAGTGCTACCATTTGTGCAGCTGTAATTAAAGGCCCAGTGTTTCAATTTCCACTCTTTCTTTCCTGACCTGTTCACAAGTGCCTGCTGCAGGTTGAAGCCCACAGTGCAAGCTTTATTAATAATGAATTTGAGAAATAACTGTGATAGAATTTATGTTCCCTCAACAGAGTTGGCAGTGTTCCCCTCCATGGGAGAGCAGATTCTGTAATCTCACTTCCCAGCAATGACAATACTAAAGCAGAATGAGTGGGAGCTAATCAAATGGAACCAACTTACTTGGCTGGTTCAATTCATTTACACAATTGATGAGAACACAACAAAATAATTAGTCTTGCTATTCTTAGGTCATTAAGACAATCTTAGGGAAAATCAGACAGAAAAAAACTCCAAATTTGTGTTTGATTGGCCCTGTATTGAAAATATAAAACTTGAGATGAATTTGGAATAGGATATGACTCTTCTATCCAAATATTTGTATTTTATCACTTAATGAAAATGTATATTATTTATATTATTTATTCTAATCAGAATGCAGAGCATGGCTGAAACTATGTCATGCCCCTATCAATTAAATATCTGAAGCAATAAAAATAATCATATATGTCAGCTAGACATGTATAGTAGGCAATCAAAAAACACTCTATTACTTGAGTGTTTAAGTAGCTCCTCCTAAAACATATAACATCTTCAAATAACAATAAAACCCTATTAAATATAATTTAGGCAGAGACATTTTTGAAGGCAATTCAAGATTTAACAATGCTTACAATGTTTATCAAGAATACCCAGAGTTATCCATTCTGTGAAGTGTAAAGGCACAGTCCCCAATGTTGCCCTGAGTTTAGAGGGTTCCCCAACCCACTTTCAGGTTTAGTAATTTACTAGAAGAGCTCATAGAACTGACTGGAAGCTCATAAACTACTGTTTATTTTAGGGAAATATATACAAACTAATATCAGCCAAAAAGAGAGACACAAGTACAGAATCTGGGAGGTTTCAAAATATGAAGCTTTCATTGTCTTCTCCTGGCATTGACATGAAGAAACAATGTGCACATAGTATTGCCAAACTAGGAAGCTCATCCACAATTTTGTGTCCATAGTTTACATAGAGACTATAATACACTAGAGCAGCGGTTCTCAACCTGTGGGCTGCGACCCCTTTGGCGGTTGAACAATCCTTTCACAGGGGTCTCCTAAGACCATCCTGCATATCAGATATTTACATTACGATTCATAAGAGTAGCAACATAACAGTTATGAAGTAGCAACGAAAATAATTTTATGGTTGGGTCACAACATGAGGAATTGTATTTAAAGGGCCAGAAGGTTGAGAACCACTGCACTAGAGGCCTAGTGCATGAAATTCGTGCACTGGGGGGGTTGTCCCTCAGTCCAGCCTGCACCCTCTCCAATCTGGGACATCCCTCTCACAATCAGGGACTGCTGGCTCCCAACCGCTCACCTGCCTGCCTGCCTGATTGCCCCTAACTTCTGCCTGCCAGTCTGATCACCCCCTAACCACTCCCCTGCCAGCCTGATCGATGCCTAACTGCTCTCCTGCCAGCCTGATTGCTCCCAACTGCCCTCCCCTGCTGGCCCGATCACCCCCAACTGTCCTCCCCTGCAGGCCTGGTCCCCCCCCCAACTGCCCCCCCCCCCCCCCGCCAGCCATCTTTGACTACATGGGGGCGGCCAGCTTGTGCAAGGGCATGGCAGTCAATTTGCATATTACCTCTTTATTATATAGGATATCCATGACTGATTGATTTAATTGCTCACATGTTGAACTCAGTCTTTAAGCCAACTGACACCATGTGACCCAAAGTCCCCACCCTAGATCACAATGTTTCTCATTCTGGTGGGGCCAGACCCACCCTACAGTTCTTGGTAGGATGACCCATACACAGATCCAGTATACACAGGCCCCCACTAAACAAAGACATTTCTATCAAGTATGTAATAGACTATCTCCCAAAGGCCAAATATTTCCTTGGGCAAGGCAAATTCTTAACTACATGATAAATATTACTGATTCTTTTTGTTACATCTATGTGTGGAGTTAAAGAAAATACATAGTAGATAAGTGTATGGTGATATTTCTAGTTTTATCCACTGTGACTTTCCTTAACTAAGACGGTACAATCAGACACTATTAATATTCTATTCCCTAGCAGTCTATGATTATTTTGTCTATATAGTTTGATACACAACCTTCTATTCTTGAGACTTATAGAAATATTTTAATCCCAAGCTATTTTATTTTAGTCAGTCAATTTTGTTTATACATCCGTGTCTATCCAGAGCTGTTTCCCCCACCCCCCCACTGGGAAAGCTTTTCATCATACCACTTAGCACTTTCCCCAACCTCCCCAAACACAAATACAACAAAACTAATTTTTGGTTCTCCCTTGTCTAATTTAGTGACTTCTCAGTTAACTTATTCAGTTCAGTCTCATCTCAGTTTAAAACTATCCCTGGGAAGGTAATTTAATTTGATAGAAATAAGTAAATATCAATCAAATGGAATTCAGTGAAATATTTCAGGAATCCTGCTAACTAAATCTGACCAATTCTAACATGTGATTACTAATATTCCCATTTCTAAGAGGAATTACTCATAAGGATTAACATTTTCAAAACTAACAAGATTATGTTGTACTACTCTGAAAATAAATATAATACTATAAATATTTTATAAATACTTGTTATGAAAAACAAAACTGTATATTATTATTCTTCCATGAAAAGTTCCATTTAGAATATCTTTATCCAGATGGGGAATACTCATTAGCAGAGAATCTGACAACAGGAAGGAAAAAGCAGGCAAACTAACAAATTACCTTAATGACAATAATCATTAGGAAGGAAAGGAAACACTTTAGATGAAGAAGTGATTGCAGAGTTGGGGGCGAGAGCAGAGATTTGCCGTAAATGGAGCTGAAAACACCCCAGTGTGTGCGGAAGGCTGCAGGGGTGCTTATTCTGTGCCAGAACTTGGTTCCAGCCTGTAGTTACATTGTTTCAAAAAAATATGTCTCCTATATGGATATCAATTTGCATTATGCTTCTCTATAGGATCCTCTAAAATGCTTTGGCATTCACCATGCAGAGGACGACAAGGAGTCAGCGCTTTCAAAAATCTTGAGGACAAATGGCTGCATTAGGAACTCTAGTCTAATGGAAAATGGCGAGGACTCACATAGCCACATTACAAATGGTTTCAGTATAAAAAGGAAGGTATATGCTATGTGTGTATGTGTGTGTGTGTGTGTATATATATATATATATATATTTCATTTAATCCTCCTGACTATCCTATAAGTTGGAGATTATTATATATTTTTTTATTTTCAGATGAAGAAATGAGGTGCACAGGGATGAAGAACCTGCCCCAGGTTAAGCTGTTAAAGTGGCCAGTGAAGGATCCAATTCCCACTTTAGAGTACTCCAAGACTGTGTTCTCCCCCATACTCTTGTCTGAAGTATTGCAGAATCACACCAAGATGGCTCACTGCTGTGGACATAGTATTCTGAATAGCTGTATTGGTGAAACTGGTTATTATTTAAATGTTTTTCCTTGAGGCTATGAAGGGTGGACATTCTAACAGTTTTTAGAGAACAAGATGGTCAGCCTGGCTTCATATCTCTAATCTGCCCCTAGCTGTGCAACCTTGAGCATATTACCCAATTCTCTGAACAAGACTTTTCCTCCTAAGTGAATTAGGTGAAATAGAAGCAACTTTGAAGGTCTGCTGTACATATTAATAAGACAGGTAATAGAGCACACAGCATACTGCCTGATATTAAGGGGTGGGACAGCTCAGCAGCTTTTCAGGTTGCCAAATACTAGGGATCCCATTAGTATAGCTGATTAGAAAATTTGATGTTAGGAACCCAGGATTTTCTATAAAGGTCCTTAAATTGCAGACACACATAAATTGAACCCAGTCCTGCCCAAAATAATGTTAGAGATAAACAATGCCTACATTAATCTATTGCCTCTACTTTTTTTTTTAAGCTAACAAAAAAGTTGAGAGTTGCAGTGATAACAACATTAAAACCATCCAACTATCAGACACTGAAGACAGAAGGCAGTTAACTGACATTGAACTGAAAGGGTATAAGGTCTAGTTACAGTTAACTGAAAGACTGAACTCAAGAGTGCAAGGTTTGGTTTTATTTATAATACTTTTAGCTCTACTTGTTATATTAGTGACTGCCTACCATTACTTATTATAACAAAACAGCTACTATGAATTAAACACTTACCACAAGTTTCTTATGAAGCAACTTCTATTATCTCAGTCTTATAGATTAGGAAACAGGCACCTAGAAATTAAAAGGATTGCCCCAGGACACAGTGTCAGAACCAAGGAAATGTGAGCCCCTGCTCTCTTACTATTGCAATGTATTGGCTCTCTAAGGTGGTGGTGGGGGGGGCTGAAAATGTAAATGTAAAATAAAAGACATTAAATCTATTAACATTTCCTTAATGGTATAGGTAAAAAATCCATATTTCAAACTCTGAAAAGTAAGTATATACTTTTTATTTATAAAAATAACTTCTAATGCCCCTCTAAATAAAATTCACATCAGAAAACACTGTGACACATAGGGGGTCCTATGTGTCTCAGTCTAGTCTTGAAAACATAATAAATTTTCAAAATTGTAGACAAGTAAGCAAAATTTAAAGTCTACATTTGCCTTTGTTTTTAATCCGATTTTTCATAAAGTTCTTCCTCCCATCCCCAAACTTGTGAAAAATTTCATATATACAGAAAAGTATATTGAAATAATAGTACAATAAGCACCCATCCATACACTCTCCATCTGGATTCGTCAACAGTAGTATTTAGCCATAAATACTCTCTTTCTCTCTACACACACAGATATGTGGGGTTGGGTGGTGTTTTATTTTGTTTTTCTTTGATTTGCGGTGCCATTTGAAAAAGTTGTAAATGTGGTATTTCACTTCCTTAAGAATAAGGAATTAGCCCAGGCAGTGTGGCTCAGTGGTTGAGCATTGACCTATGAACCAGGATGTCACAGTTTGATTCCCAGTCAGGGCAAATGCCCAAGTTGCAGGCTCAATCCCCAGTAGGAGGCATACAGGAGACAACTAATCAATGATTCTCCCTCTATCATTTACGTTTCTATCTCTCCTTCTCTCTTCCTCTCTGAAATCAATAAAAACATATTTTAAAAAAGAAAGAATAAGAAATTAATTTGGTGCCTTGTTGAAAATATTGTTTTGATTTTCTGTATCTTAGTTTCATAAGTGAGTCAAAATCAAGAGGATACCCAAGGTGTATAATCCTAACTGATTCATAATTAGCATATGAATAGAATGACCTTGCCTGTAACTGCTTGCTAGAGAATCTGTGAGTCTTTAGTAAAGTTCTCCTGTCACAGTCAAGGACTATCATCCTCTTCAAAGGAAAAAAGATGTGCAAATCACAGGGTTCCTATATGCTGAATTCAAGTAGAGCTCAAATCTCTCCTGTGATTTGCCATCATTTTCACAATTATGTCTGGTACCCAGTAGGTGCTCTTGCTCAGCACCTCAGCATTTGTATGTGGAAAGGAACACCCACAGCTCCCTCTACTTTGTTTAATATTCAACATATGAGTCTTAAAACTCCAATAAACAAGTACTGTTGTTTAAACATTAAACAATCAATATTCCTCAGTGTTTACTCACTACTTACACAAAAATAAAAATTTGTAAGATTGACAAATTAAATCTCATGTTATAAATTGACTAGAGGCCCAGTGCATGAAATCTGTGCACCAGTAGGGTCCTTCGTGACTGCCAGCCAGGGCCTCCCTTCACACCCGCCTTGGCCTAGAGCTGCCCACTCACCTGCTCCACCATCCCGTCATGGTCCCGCTCTCATTGGGGCCCATTGGGGCCAGCAGTTCCTCCACTGCCACCCTGCCAGCACTGTGTCGCCGACGCCCGCCATGTTCCACGCCGCCCCCTGATGGTCAGCACATGTCTAACTCCTGGTCAAACTCCTACCCATAGGGACAATTTGCATATTAGCCTTTTATTATATAGGATTACAATCTTAGTAGAATAATATTGATATTTGATTTAAAATATTTCTAATGAAAATTCTTTTAAACATAGAAACCATTGTAAGATTTAGACAAAACATAGCAGATTTTGTCATAGAGAAAGAGAAAAGAAGTTACACAGTGCAGACTTTGAGCCTACTGTCTGGGTCCAAATTCTGACATTTTCCACTTAATAGCTGTGTGCTTTAGGGAAACTGAGCCTTATTTTCTACATCTATAAAAAAAGAAGTTATCGTAATATTTATCATATTGTCCTATTGTGAAATCAAATGAGCCAAGAGTATCTGCAGAGCTTTGATAACAGGTATACAGTATGTGTTAAAATGTTACCTACATATACAATATCACAATTATTAGAGAGGCAATTTTCAAACTTTCTGGTCTCTAAACCCCTTTATTGAGAATTTTGAAGAGGTTTTGCTTAAATTGGTTACATTTATCAATAATTATTATGTCAGCATATGCAGAAAAAGTAAATTCAAAAAATTTATATTTGGTTTCTCTTTTAGGATATATTACCATCTTGTTTACCAGTAATAACTATACATATACAATAAGTCCTCACTTAAAGTAACTGACTATAACTTTAAGGAATTGCAAGCAAAATCAATTTTACCATGAGCTAATTCACATAAACAAGAGTTAAGTTTCTATGGCATCTCATCAATGTTATAACAAACAACATTGAATGAAATAATGTCATTTGAATACTTGATGGTATGTATTTATATATACATATACTTAAATATTAAAACAAAGATAAATGCATATGTAGAATAGATGTATACATGCATTCTATTCTACTTTTTAAATTCAATGAAAACCAATAACTACTATCAAGTTATCCTTTTTTTGGCATCACAACTACCCCACATTTTATCTTGGCTTTTTATTTGAATTTCATTTTGAACTCATGGCCTTTTATAGACTTGAATTTGCAAGAGCACGGATAAAACTAGAGAGCATTATGCTAAGCGAAATAAGCCAGTCAGAGAAAGATAAATATCACATGATCTCACTCATTTGTGGTATATAATGAACAACATAAACTGATGAACAAAAACAGGTCAGAGACAGAGACAGAGAAGCATGGATCAGACTGTCAAACCTCAGAGGGAAGGTAGGGGAGGGTGGGGGTAAGGGAGAGAGATCAACCAAAGGACTTGTATGCAGGCATATAAGCCTAACCAATGGACACAGATACCAGGGGGGCGAGGGCATGAGTGTGTGTGTGGGGGGGGGGATACGGACACATATGTAATACTTTAATCAATAAAGAAAAAAAGAAAAAAATAGAACTATTTCAATTACTTATGATTTCAAGCTTACATTTTTCAACTCTTCCTTCTCCAGCTGTACTCTTTGTCCATTCAGTAATAGTCTTGGTATTTTTTAAAATATTTTTTACAGATACTATTTTTTAAAAAAACCTTACATGAGAATATGTTTTGTTTATTTACTAGCATTTTAGAGAGAGAGGGAGGAGAGAGAGAGAGAGTGAGAGAGAGAGAAACATCAATTGGTGCCTCCAGTATGGGTTTTGACTAGTAATAAAATTTATGTGCCCAAACCAGGAATCGAACCCACAGCCTTTTGGTGTACAGTATTAGATAATGCTCTAACCAACTGAGTCACCTTGCCAGGGAAGTCTGGGAATTTTTAAAAGCTTTCATGCTTTTCTGAAGTAATGAAAAGTTTTATGCCCATTTTGAATGGTCTCTGTCCTAGAACAGAATCAAATCTCTAAGAAGCTCTGGTTCTCTTTTTTGTGACTAGGATTAAAAATAAAAATCTTGGCACTAGGCAGGGGTTCTCAACCTTCTGTCCCTTTAAATACAGTTCCTCATGTTGTGACCCCAACCATACAATTATTTTCATTGCTACTTCATAACTGTAATGTTGCTACTGTTATGAACCGTAAGGTAAATATCTGATATGCAGGATGGTCTTAGGCGACCCCTGTGAAAGGGTCGTTCGACCGCCAAAGGGGTCGCGACCCACAGGTTGAGAACAGCTGCACTAGAGGGTGCATGTGAGTCCTGGTAGTATGAAGATGTAGCTCTTATCTTCAATAAATTAATTAAAACAGATGAATACTATAGTTCTGTTCAGGAGAGAGAGAATAGTGAATGTCCAGGGGTGTCTTTTCTATAAGTACATTCTTTCTTTCCTTTTTTTACAGGAACTGTTTATTTTCTGTCAATGTTATTTTCATTTTCTATTTAAGCGTCTGTGGAAGAACAGCTTAAGGAACAACCCTCAGTGGTTGTCCCTACCCATTCATTAGCCTGAGCGGTGGGAGCTGCAGACCAGTCTTCAGTGGCCGGCTCATGCTGCAGACTTCAATAGGAAACTGCTGGATACACAGGGCAGCTGCGTCCCTTCAGACCAGCCGGGTCTCTCAGGTTGAGCAGCAGTGCACTTGGGAGCTGAAGCGGTCCATCTACATGGGATTCCTCCCTGGTCACATTCCCCAGCAGTGGCCTGCTCTTCCTGTTCGACCTCTTCCACTTCATTATGATGCGAACCCAGAACACCTTACGGACCCCTCTCTGGGCGTCACCTGGTACAAAATGCTGCTGCTGAACTCCATGGAGAGCTGGTGCCTTCTATAGTCACCAAAATTGTACTCTATATTGTTCTATGACATTTGGCAAGTAAGTATTTCCTCATGCTTTTCATTAGAAATGTATTATATGAATGTATTTCCCAAGGGCTACATAGTAATTAAAGTATAGGAGCTAGGAGACTGAATGAGGAAAAATAAATTGTTTGATAAACAGAGCATCTTATATTAATGCAACATCAAATTTCAACTTAATGTTTCGTTAAACTCACTTTATTAAAGTATCATTTATATACGATAAATTGCACACATTTTAAGTGTACACTTCTACAAGTTTTGACAAATATAAAAGCCTATCATACTAAGATGCCAATCAAGAGAATCTATCAACTATTATAAAGTTAGTGTCACCAAGGGGACTGTAATTTTCCTTAAAAACTTTATATTACTCTAACTCCACTGTATCTTCTCAATTCTGCACTCTTAGGATTATTAGAATCACCTGTCCTTTTATCAACTAGAAAGAAATAGGTCTTTTTCCTCAAACAGACTACATTGGGATTCTAAAACACCAAGTGATGCATGTTATTGGTTTATTGTCTGAATACATAGTTCCAGTCAGCTAATTTTTTTGGATATAATGACTGCAATAGCCACAATTCAAAAATAATTCATAATATAGCTTATATTTATCTGTCATTTTTATGTTATTACAATTGCATTTGGTTATAATAGTTATTTATAAAGATACTTTTTGTATAATTTCTCTTAAAAATAAATATTTTTTCCTCATAGAACTGCCATTTACTCTCAAGGTACTTTGATTTCTTGAGTTCAAATTATGTCTGAATATAGCCTCCGAATTGAACCTGTACTCTAAATAGCTAGAGTTCACTAGTATGCATTAAAACATTAATAGATGTGAAAACTTACACCGTTCCTGAAGAATAAATCTTTATAATTTTTAAAACTTGCATCATAATTTGTATCATTTACCTGAAAAACATTTAATTTCATTTTCTCAATAGTGTTTCTGAGAAAAAAGAAAAACAGTGATTTTGGCTTAAGTGTAGGAATATGTAAACAGTCCATAAAGTCAACTAGGACCCTCTATTTAACCATGTTCTTGTCACCAAAACCCTGAGGCCACTTCAAATCTCTGGCTCTCATTTTCCTCACCCTAGGAAGGATGTATAAATACAAATTCAATTATTCTTAAACCTTTTGTTGTTGTTGTTGTTTGTTTTTGTTTTACAAATAGCACACACAATTTGGGAAGCTTGGCCTTCCCATACAAGGCCAACAGAATTAAGGCACTTCATTAAATTAAAGATGAAACAGACATTCAAATAGGATGACAATGAACTTTCCCCCATTATATTATTAGCAGAAATAATGAAATTAAAGCTATAATGCCCTCCTAGAATTAGTCTTTCTGAAGCTCTCAGACTTTAAATCCCCATATCCTTTATTGGTCCCAACATTTTCTAAAAGCTGAATTCCCACCTTCTTCATCTTAATATTATAACACCCTAGAAACAGGCCAGGCTCATGTAATCACTCAATTTTTAAAAAATAATTGAACTTCAGGACCTCAGTTAATCTTCACTACCACCTTAAAAAAAAAAGCTATTTTCAATCCACTTTACTGATTGGAAAAATAAAATTAGAAAGGTTAAGTAATGTCAAAATCCCACAGATTATAAATGACAGAGGTAAGACCTCATTCTCAAATCTTCTGAAGTTAGAAAAGTTAGATAACTCTAATTACAGAGGCAAACATTTTCCCTTGTCATCCTTTACAGTGATTCATTTAACATCAACAATAACATACTATTTTTTAAAAAGAGGAAGATAGGAGAGCAAAAGAAAACATTAAAGAGGATAGGAATGTAAAATTTTCAAATGTACATTACCCAAGTATAAATTCATATCAGATTAAAAAATAAAAGCATTGAATAAAAATAATCAGAGCTTACCACTAAATAGACCATTCAAATTGACCCAGACTCACTATACTGATAATATGAATATATTTTCAAACTGACATCCCTGCCTAAATTCCTCAGAGTTTATGTTTATATACTGAAAAATTGGTTGTTAAGAAGGTAGATCTCATTTTAAGTGTTCTTATTACAATAAAAAACAGTTAAAAAAACAAAACTAAAAAAACAAACAAACAAACAAACAAACAAAAAAAAACCTCATAGACATAGACAACAGCATTGTGATTACCAGAGGCGAAGTTGGATAATAGAAGTAGAAGAGGGTATATGGGATAAATGGTGATGGAAGGGGACATGACTTGGGGTGGTGAACACACAATACAATATACAGATGATCCTATGTAATAAAAGGCTAATATGCAAATCCACTGAACAGTGGAACAACCGGTCACTATGACATACACTGACCATCAGGGGCAGACAGTCAATGCAGGAGCTGCCCCCTGTTGGTCAGTGCACTCCCACAGGGGGAGCGCCGCTCAGCCAGGAGACAGGCAATGGGCCTAAGCCATCAGTCGGACATCCCCCGAGGGCTCCCGGACTGCAAGAGGGTTCAGGCCAGGCTGAGGGACCCTCCCAAGTGCACGAATTTTGTGCACTGGGTCTCTAGTGTATTTATAGAATTGTACTCCTGAAACCTATATAATTTTATCAATTGCCAACTCCAATAAATTAAATTAAAGAAAAAAAAAAGGTAGAAAGAAATGGCTAGACCAGATGTAGTACAGCTGGCATCAGATCTGTTCCTACGAACAATATGGTAGGAGAAGGTTAATTTCTCTCTCAAATTGTTCTGTTTTTCTTTTCCCCTAGGGTGAAAATCTGTGTCTGGGAGAGAGAAAGGTAACTTAAGGAAAATTTCAACTATCAATAACTGAGTCAGTAACAAGATGAATGATTTAGAAAATAATAAAAATCAACATTATTGTTAGCAATAATCCTTCCCTTGAATTTTTTTTTTGTTATTGTGGGACCAAGACCTGGAGCAGAAAGAAAAAACAACACAAACACCTCAACACCTGCTTTTTTGTTGTTGTTATAGAAAGAGAATATTTAGTGTGGGTCCAAAGTTCTTTGATTTCTCTCCAGAACCTGTATCTTCAATTTCAAACTATATTGAAATTACTTTGGGTAGGAAACAGAGCTGTTTCCTGAACCTTTAAAAAAATTTTTAGCCCTAGCAGGCTTGGCTCATTGGATAGAGCGTGGGACTGTGGACTGAAGGGCCCATGCCTGAGTTGCAGGCTCAATGCCCAGTAGGGGGCATGCAGGAGGCAGCTGATCAATGATTCTCTCTCCTCAATGATGTTTCTATTTCTCTCTCCCTCTCCCTTACTCTCTGAAATCAATAAATATATTTTTTAAAAAGAAATTTTAGGTGTGTGTCTTGAGGTAAAAAAATAAAATAAAATAAACCTAATGAGGAGGAATCTGGGTACAAGATACACAGAAAGTGCACTATTTTTACAATTTTTATGTGAAACAAAAATTATTTCAGAAAACAAGTTTTTAAAAAGAAACGTTAACAACCTATTGAGTTTAAAAGGAAAGTAATAAAAAGGCATGTATATAGAATCCCAATATGTTGAGAAACATAGGCTGCAAACTAAATAAAAGTATAGAATAAATTATATCATATTTAAGTGAATGAATTTTAAATGATTTGTATTTGTGTTTCGTATGTGTTTATAGGGGTGGGTATTTCTGTAGTTTCCAAAATTTCTTAACTTGAACATTTTTGCAATTTTTATTAAAATAAGAGGGGGGAAAAGTCCAGTGCTCTGGCTATAAGTTTACCTGCCTGAGAGTAGTAGGTGAACTGGACAAGGCCTTTCATTTTCTTCTTACTTGTCTTTCTACAATTCTAGAATAAAACAACTGATACATATATATTTTTAGATAAATCAGAGATGGCAATCGTTAATAAAATTTCCAGAAAAAAAGTTATACATAAGATAACATGTAACTGACTCTAATATTCTGTGTCCAAAACATGACATACTTCAGAGAAAATCTGTTATGTTGTTATGTATCACTCAGTTTGACAAGCATTTAAAAAATATATAATTAGGTATCATTTTGCGAGCTGGTTAATGAGATCAGCATAAACTTTTAATCACATAATTTGAGTTCCTCAGTGCCCTTTGGCAACACAAGTCTCAGTGTAATTCTTTTATAGTAATCAACTATTATTTGGTTTGTAAGAAATACTACAGAAGTACCTGCAATTTTTTTTTCTTTTCCTCTTAGCCCAACTAGAACACATTGATTAAACAAATCGCGCCAGTGTAGCATTTTGCCAAAATGTCAGTGGGCATACCAGAGATTACAAAATCATAAATCAGTGATGAAATAGAAACTTAACTAAATTTATTCTAACAACTGAAATACATGGCTTACAAATGCATTTAATATGTGAAAAAACCTTAAAGATGCAACCAAGTAAGATGATTATAATCAACACAGAAATTGATGATACTATCATAATCATTAGTACAATAACGTATGTTCAGAGTAAAATATTATAGCACAACTTATGATTAAAATAAATAATACACCTTTTGATTTTCATTTCAAAGAGGGTTTTAAATAAATCTCTTCACTATCATTTTAACAGATGACTGTTTCCTGGCTACATGTCTTTGGGGAGCTCCTAAATAAAAGTCACCTAAGCCTTTAAAATAAGCACCACCAACTTCTCTTTATTTTAATCAAATTGAAAGAAATTGTGGCATCTGAGCCAGTTATATTATAGAAAACTTCCTTAGGTTTTCTAATAAAAGAAAATTATTTAAATTATCACTTGCAAAGTTTCATCTCAAATTCTTGCTAAGAGGAGTTCTTTTCTCTTTCCCTTTAATAGGACTGGTTCCCTACTTGCTCTTTCAGCTGTCTCCTTTGAGTTTTATGATTCATTACTGCCAGAAGGGATGTCTCACCAAGCAAACACTCCTGAAAAAAATGATTGATACTTAATTAGAGAACAAACTCAGGTCCATGTGGCTTTGGCAGAATGGATTCAGTACTGTGGTCTGGTGAACACAGCCCTTAACACTCACCTCATAGATAATTTAAAAAAGAAAAAGACATCTAATCTCGAAAATAGATCTCTGATAATAGATAAAGAATAATGGATAAGCCCAAGCAAAACCCCCATCCTCATAACATTTCAGTAGCTGAGTAAAGATAGACTTATTTTGTAGAGCAGGAATGGGAACACAGGGAACTCCTATAACTACAGAATATTTTATCTGTCAAACAATCTAATTGTTTTCCTCCTAAATCCTACCTTTGATGACATCTTAGGAAATACATTGGCCCACAATGAACAAAAGAAAAACCAGAGTTCTTCTGGTTTCCAGTAATTGTTAAAATGAACAATATCTCTTCAAAAAATATCATTTTGTACTAATCATTTTTTAGAAAAATGGCCAAAATTGTTATCTGTTACATATTTTTCTAACTTACTGTTCATTAAAACAATAACTGATATTTATTGAGTGGCTACATGACTAGGCACACATCATTCTCCATCTTAAAAAATGCCTCATTGACAAAGAGTTTCTACACTATGAACCTGTAACAGTAAGTTATTATGACTATTGTAAAAGAAAAATGTTGGAGCCATACAATAAAGATGCTTTGGAATTCACCCAAGCTTAGTAATATTCCTTAAAGCCATCATCCAACTAAGGCTCATGAGAAAGACCTTAGCATAAGTTGAATTTCTATCTAAAAGCCCTCATTAGACTCCTGTTGGTGCCATTATCATTAGATTTTCTATTGTGCCCAGCCACTAAAATAGTTGTTCTCACTGTGTATACTAAAAGAGAAGCAACATCAAAAAATAACATTTTAAACTGAAAGACACCTTAGAGATAAGCTATTCAAACCTTTTGAATTTGTAGATGAGGAAAAGGAGGTCCAGTGAGGGTGACTTGCTTAGAATCAGTTTAAAAATAAAATGTGTTACAGGTATTTACAGTGTATTGTATGAATGAAAAGGTTTTAAAATGTTACAAAATATTTTCTCTAATCAAATGCATAGCTCAGTTGTAGAGAAGAAAAAAAGAAAAAAAAATAGAAGTACTAAACTCATTAGATTTAAGTATGATGGCTGAGATTATAGTATTTTCTGACAAATCTGTATCATTTATTCCCAAGTGTTTTCTTTTTCCACATAGTCATGTATGATGATGTAAAGTGCATAGATCATTAAACCGTGCAGAACCTTAAATCATCTATGTTATGTGAAATCTGATTTTATTAAAAAGCAAGCTGACTGCCCTGACTGGTTTGGCTCAGTGGATAGAGCGTCGGCCTGCAGACTCAAGGGTCCCAGGTTCTATTCCAGTCAAGGGCATGTACTTTGGTTGCAGGCACATCCCCAGTAGGGGTTGTGCAGGAGGCAGCTGATCGATGTTTCTCTCTCATCGATGTTTCTAACTCTCTATCCCTCTCCCTTCCTCTCTGTGAAAAATCAATAAAATATATATATATATATTTTTTAAAAAAGCAAGCTGACTTGTTCTCAATAAAATATTTGCTGACTTTGCAGTTCAAAACTGAATTTTCGAAAAGGAGATAAAGTAAGTGCTCAACCTCTTATGTTGTTCTTTTTAGATGCCAGGAATGGGACAGGTCAGTGCTAATTCTACAGGGAACTGAGTCAAACAGAGCTTGGTGGATATTGGTTCAGACATATGAAGGACTTAAGTGAGAAGCATCATCGTATAGGTACTTCTAGCAAAGATGAGAAAACTGAGGACCAGGAAGGAAAAGTGACTCACTTTGGTTTTATACTCATTTGTGGGTATGTCAGGGCTGGAGGCCAAGTCTCTCGGGTCCTAAAAGAATACTTTATTTGACCTCACCACACAGGGAGACCAGAGAACAAAGGTATCTCCCCCCACCCTGTGTGTGGAGAAGTCAGGGACAGAGTTAACAGGATAGCGAGTATTTGGGCTGCAATCTGAGAGTGTCCCTGGAGTCCCAGAGTGTCTGGTTTGTACATCTGGTTTTCCAGTCACCCCATGCTCAGAGGCTGGTGCCCTATGGCATTTGGATTCTGTAAATAAAAGTCATTACTTTCTTGTGCAATCTTTTCTTCCTTAGTTGATGGTTGGACATTATTTTTAAAAAGTCCATAGTGCATAAACTATGGTATTATCACTATCACCAATACCAGGACCTCTATCTAGCTCTGCCCACAAAGTACTGGACATTCTGAGAAGTGTAATTCTGCATATGAGATCAATATCTTCACTTCTGCATCATGATTATCTTTCACACTATCCCACTCAGCTCCTCCCACTCTCCTTAATCCAGTCTTCTATCTGCCTTTTTGTTAGGGTTTAATCTTTGAACATAGACGCAGGTGATGACAAAAGGCACCAGATAAATTCTAATATGTCATTGCCTTTTAGGTTTGGGAGTTTTCAAGACCTTTCTTAAAACCACAACCACTTGATTTTCCTTCAGTGATCACAACTATACATGATTAATTTTTCTTTCTCCACTAAGAACTATTATAACCCACTAACTATGTTTCCTAAATTCCTTCACAGACCTTTTTGATTAGTAATTCTGATTGTAAATTTCTAGCTCATACTATTTTGTCTGACAAATTCGCTCATCTAGGATAAACTTAACTTGAATTATGGGATAGTGTTCTAGGCTCTGGGATGGGTCAGATGCAATCTAAAAAGCAATGGCAGAGCCAGAAAGCCAAAGGGCTATCTTCAGCATTGAGCTTCTGAGAGACAACAAAAAGCAGGTAAAGATATAGCAAGGGGCCAGGATTAGGTCAAGAATGGTGTTTCAACAATATGAATTGGAAGGTAACAGACAAGGTCTGGTCCCTACATCTACTGAATTAGTAACCCTCATCTACCAGACACTCAACCTTCCCACTTCCTTTGTCTTTTCTAACCCTCAGAAAAATAGGGTTTATAGAAAAGGTTATCATGCATAAACCAAACCACGGAGTCAAAGCCACCACAGTCATCGCTTTCTCCTTTTCCTTCGGGTCATTGATGCTACTGCTCATTCCTGGGGTTGCCACTGTGTGAACTCCCGGCTTCTGTTGCTCCTGGGGAACTGATGCCTCTGCCAGTAGTTTTCTATTTGCAAATATGTTCATGTTTTGTTTATCTAAAACCTTCATTGACCTATTTGATCATTATCACTGACTGTAAATTAGGAAAGAAACGCTCTTCTAGTGTCCAGCCATCAGCAAGTGTATTGGTGCCAATAGCAGGGGCATCTTGTCCATCTAGGGCTGTGCAGTTGGCCACTGCCTGGGGACTGAGTAAGGCAATGGCTGAGTGTACCTGGCTCACTGATGTCCCCACCAGATCTCATCCTTGCTTCCTTGCTGCCCACCATTCAGGCTCTTATCCTGAGTCTGGTGCCTTCTGCCAGACTTCTAACATTCTCATGGTGATCTTTTGCTCTTAGAAACTTTTTTTCCATCTGGAACTGTGGCTTCACTCAGGGGATACTGAATTTGCCACACATGTCAGTATATATCTGAATCCCGAGTGTAGACAGACTTCCTATTCTTACATCCCCAGGAAGGGCCACTGCCCAGGCTGGGCTCTTAGCGGTGCAATAGCCTTTTTGGTTTTTCATTCTGAGTGTTTTGCACCCTGATGCCACCTTTAGTGTGTGTATATGAACTATAATTTATTGAACTTTTATAAGTAGACTCACAGAAGGATTCTTATCACCTCTTACAAAATTCTTTCTACCAAGTAAATGCTTGATCAGATGACTCTTGATTACTCCAAATAACTGACAGAACCAATGATGTGACCAAATAAAAACAGAAAAGCATTTATATTGTTTGCTTATTTTACCTGTATTTACAAGTGCCCATGCATAGAGTTTTCTTGCAATTTATGTCACTTCAAAATTGTGTTGCTATTGTCAAGCCCATTGAATTGTATCATTTTCTACACTGCTTCTCTGTGGGATTACCTCTTTTTCTCTCTACGGTATCGATTAAGAGGATCAATTTTACAGCTGAGGAAAAGCAAAAGCATCAGAGTAAAAATGGAACTCTGTTTAATTGTCCTTATGCTATGTTTCTGCCCATCCTTTCCAAGGCTGAAAGAGGTGATGGAACATTTTAGGATAAAAGGTCTTCCCTTTCGGCACCATCTGGCCTGTAGGCTGCATTTAGCGATAACTACAAACAGGGCTGGCAATAATGTTAATTAATTTTAAGCAGAGAAAATGCCTAGATAAACAAATCAGGATTGTTTGTGTATAACCTATGATGAGTCTATCTAATCAATGTTTACTGTGTGTGTGTGTGTGTGTGTGTGTGTGTGTATGTGTGTGTTGGGGGGGGGGGTTCCATAAAAATAAAGTTTGCTGTTTTTATATCACTTTTTAAAAACTTTTCTTTGTAAAACCAATGTTGTTTCAAAAACCTCAACTAAAACTAATGAAAGACCTTTTCTACAAAGTCCCATTGCCTTGAAAACTCTAATTAGAATGCCATAAGGTAAAAGAATATGTATAAATATACCATTAGTTGGTCTTATACTCACATAATCTCTCTAAATAGTGTTGCAGCTTGATTTGGATATAAATCACTGACAGTCCATACTAGCACCACACCAAAGAGAAATTATTGGATTCCTACCTCTAACAAACATTATATTACATGTTTCCAAAAGCCAATGGTGCTCCAATATTCCTTCTCATAATTAAAAGAGCCTCAAATAAAGCACAAATAGTATAAAGCATGGCAGACTAACATCAGTAGAACTTTGATCTAAATGCTATATATATAATAGGGTGGCTAATAGTACATGAGTTAACTTATAATCTGTTTTCCTCAACTAGCAAAAAATACTTGTTTTCTATATGGACTATGTTTATTCCTTTGATTTTATAAAAATAGTATTATTAGTTATACATAAAATTTTAAAAGAAAAGGAAGTAACATTTTCCAGAAAGAATGTTTGACTTTGGTATTTCTGCTTCAGAATGACCTGTAAGGGTTGGTTGTGAGGCTGTAATTCTAAATATCTGCAAGTGCATGGTACCCTTGCATGTGATTAAAGAATATTATTTAGACTCAGTAAGAGTTACTACTAAGTATTGTTATTGTGTTTGGAACTGCAATCCCTTAGCAGTATCAATTTTGCCAATACCATATTGTCCTCCTCTCCCTAGTACTGCATACACAAGAGACATTTAAAAACTTGAAGTAAATACATGTTGAAAATGTTGGGGATTTATTAAACACCATCTGTGATTGGTGAAAACAAAGACAGCCCTAGCCAGTTTTGCTCAGTGGATAGAGCTTTGGCCCATAACTGCTACTGAAGGGTCCTGGGTTTGATTCTGGTCTGTTCCTCTGTTTCAGGCTCCATCTCCGGTCCTGGTCCTGGTGTGTGCAGGAGGCAACCAATGGATGTGTCTCTCTCACATAGATGTTTCTCTTGCTATCTCTTGCCCTTTCCTCCCTCTTTCTAAAAATCACTGGGGAAATATCCTTGGGAAAGGATTAACAACAAGAAAGAAAGAAAAGAAAGGAAGGAAGGAAGGAAGGAAGGAAGGAAGGAAGGAAGGAAGGAAGGAAGGAAGGAAGGGAGGGAGGGAGGGAGGGAGGGAGGGAGGGAGGGAGGAAGAAGAGAGAGAGAGAGAGAGAGGAGCAGTGGGGGGAAATAAAACAAAAAACAACTGAATATTGGTAGAGTCACATACAGATTCTTTATACTGACCATTTTAAAAATAATTATTTCATTTGAAGATTTCAGCAAATACAAATTGCAAAATTGCAGTCTTGGAATTACTAGGAACACTTAGAAACACCCACTAGACCTGGACTCGTTGCTGAATTGGCTTGGTGAGGAGCTATTATGATCACCTGGTTATGATTCACTGTAGTTTCTTTGTAAACTCACAAAGGTGGTGCTTGACATTTACAAAATAGACATGTTTGTGCATTTTAAATTCATCACCAAGTCACCTTTCATAGGCCAAATTCAGATTTCACACTAGAACTGATTAAGAGTGATTTACAGAGATCATGGAGGTTTGGGCAAGGGTAGGCAGGTCAGCCTTCATGATGTGGCTGTGACATTTGCAGATTATTACTTGTAGCAGCCCAGCCAAGAAAAAAAAATCAAAATACTTTCTGAGCATGCTCACAACAGCATATCCAATCTTTTCTATCCTCCCTGTCTTGTCCATGCTGAGGAGTCCTGTGCAGATCCCTAGGAACGTAGGACACTGCAAATGATCAGTTTGTGCATTTCACCCCTGGCTAATGTCCCCTTACCTCACTCCATCTCCTTTTCCTCCAAACCTTTTCTTCTTCCTCAGTCCTAACTCAACTCCAGGCTGTGAGAATGGCAATAAGAAGAGGAGGCAACTTGCAGAGGGCCTGTGGAAGGCAGCTGGGGAGTCCCCATACCCAAGTAGCCGCATACATAAGTGTGGGATATCTGCCCACTCTCCCTTTTGGGTTCACCCTGCTCCAGAACCCTGTGGGCATCTAGTCTAGGTTATTTAGAGACTGAAAGCCACCCAACATCCAGATGAATTCCCTGTGGAAGGGATCAGCCAGAGGCAGCAGTCCTGTGACAGGGAGATTCATGGTTTGACATCTCTGGTTCCCAGGAGGGAGCTGGCAGGATTCCAGGTACAGCTGCTTCTCCTTGTGCCTATGAAGGTTCCCACCCACTGGAATGCCTGAACCCTAGGAGCAGGGGGCAGTGCCAGCAGGGACGGGATTTAACAATATAGTATTAATATTTAAATTTCCTAAAATGGAATACCATGCTTGCTTTATTAAAAATCAAGTATTTTAGTTGGTTTTCAAACATTTGGTTTCTCAAATAATTTTCAAGAATGCATTATATAATCAACTCTGGACTGCCTCTATCCTGCAAAATATGTCAGTGGTTATGGATCTATATGTCCACCTTAGAGTTCTTAAATTATTTTTGTAACAAAAAAACCAAACAAACAAAAAAACAAACAAACAAAAAGTGTGTTTGGTTTTTTTCAGGTCTTACCTATGTTGCTAAAAAAGAAATGGCAGAAAAAAATCCTTTATTTATTACATTGTCCTTCCAAAGAACAACCTCTGGGATAGAGCTTTCATTAAACTTCAAATGACACAGAGTTCAGAAATTGATTAAAAATATCTAAAGGGGCTTCAAAAGTTACCTTCAAAAAGCTTAACAGGACAAACTATACTTCCTGAGTAAAACTTTGATCAGTTTCTTGATACTGCCAAAACATACGAATCAACCTTCCTGAGAATCTTCAGTAAGTGCCAGGCTGTCATATCAATGAAGCAGGAGAATCATCATTTCTTCTAGTCTTCAAAACAGTTTTGCTAATCTTATTGGAGAATGGGCCTTTTAAAAACTATAGATTTTTATAATTACTTTCTACCTGGAAACTCATGTTCTTCATATAATTGTTCAGGAGGAAACTTTCTAATAGATTTTTTCTATCCCTATAGATTTTTAAAACGTATTAGATAGCATATAGACTAAGCACTTTAGTGTCTGTGGTACAAAATCACTAAGGAGAAAGCAATCTCGATGAGTGTGTATAGTCTAATGGAGCAGACAAAAATTGAAGGGATGTTGGCCCTAAAATGCCTCAGGTACCCCACTCTTCATTGGAACAAGAATAAATCAAAGAGAAACAGAAAGTAAGACAGTGAAGAAAACACAGCCAAGCATTCTAATATCTCCTGCTGCTGTTTATTTACAAAATTTGGGTGTGTTTTTCTAATATCTACATTAAAAACTCTGTGAAGAGCCTAAAATGTTCTCATTATGTCAACTGCATGGTTTCTGACATCTATCTAAATAAAAAACATAGTAGTACCAACCATAAGAACCAGGATCAGTAATTTCATTTAACATTTTGTTAGAGCGGACCTTTGATTACGTGCTTTCACAAGCATTACGTCCATACAGATGCACAGGTACAATCTCTGTCCTCATTTTACAGAGGATGCAATGGCCCATCAGAGACGCCATGCAGCATTCTGATATTTGGAGAAACTAGGAGGCTAGGCAGAAAGTCAGCCAACACTTCTGCCTACGAGCCTAGGCTTCTCCTCACTGTAGCCTATACTGCCGAATGCCCTGAACACGAACTAAATCGCCTGTTGGAATGTGAGAGTATTTTCTACATTATCAACCCATTATTCCTCCAGTACAAAATATTTGTTCAAGTAGAGAGAAAGAAGAAAAGAGAAGCAACGCTTGCTGATCTCTCAGGATACCGTAGATGGAAAATTTTTGTGATTGTCATAGGTATCATAATAAGGATATTAAAAATTCATTCCCATCCACATAAAAATAAATTCAGCTGGAAAAAGGTAGGAATAATTGCTATTATCACTTTACTTTTGAAATCATTAGCTATAAGTTATTCATTTAATTAGGATAAGCTCTGACTTCTCAGCATTCATTTTTGTAGAAAATCTAACCTAACAGGTTGTCTTCCAATATGACATTTTTATGAATATAAAACTTAACTCATGAAGGGGACATAATGATATGCTTCATAAACATTTAATAAAACAGTTACTCACTTAAAGTTTGCCATTTTCTTTTCATAGTTTCAGAGAATGATTTTGCTTTCTTGGTCCAAACTGCTTTTGTTTCCAGGCCACTGAAAGAACTATAGCCCTTTAACACTGTTTCTCTGGTGCCTGATAAATAAGGTGGCCTGAGCACTGTGCCAAGCGCTGTATAGACCTTTATCTCATAAGATTATCTGTCCAGTTAAAAAAATCATGCTGGGCTACAGATGATAGGTTGCTGTAACAAAATCCAAGAAAATCTATAAATAAGAAGGAGGACTTCCTAGGCTAGGGAATTCCTAACACACCAGCAATTTCAGTATTCCTCCATCTGAATAATAATTGAGTCCAGTGGGAAAAAATTTAATCCAGGTGAAGGGTAAGTTGAAAAAACATGGATAAAATCCTTTCTACACTTTAAAAATGTTATCAGAAACATTAGTAAAGTGTGGGCTTTATTTGATAAAAAATGTATCAATATTGGTTCACTAGTTGTGAAAAATGTATCATACTAATGTAATCTTAGCAATACTAGTAGATAAACTGGCTGTGGGGTATACCAGAACTCTGTACTAGCTTCACAATTTTTTCATAAACATAAGGGTATTCTAATATAAAATGTTTATTTTGTAAAGGTTATTATAATAAAAGTGTTTTAAACAGAAAAATATGGCCCTAATGATCTCTTTAAACTTTCCCTTTGTTGCTTTCCCTTCATGAACAATTCAGTCATGAAGCAGTTAGGTGGGGCAGTGCTAAGCACCCATGCTTGCTATGGAATGATGGAGCTCAAGCATGGTAAGTCATTTACTGGGGGAGAAGGCACCATGTTTCTTGCTGGTAAAGAAAGGCGTTTCAAATATGAAAAGAGAGAAAACTAGAACACAGCACTGTGATAGGCTGGAATTGGAGGTATCGGCATGAACTGATATATATATATATATATATATATATATATATATATATAAATTTAGAAATATCAGTATAAATGTGTGTGTACTAATTGTCCACTGAGGAAGACCTGGGATCAGTTTCACCTCAACAGCAACTGGTGGGCCTAGTGTCCAGAGACTAATTTCTATATATCATTCTCGACTAAAAGTAAGTAGGGCTCTTTGGTAGATATAGCTACTAGTAATAACAGGGCTGGGGCATAAGAAGTGAAAGATGAAACAACTATCCATTCTACTAGACAGCAAAAAAGTCTTCAAACAATGATGGGCAAGTCAAAAGGATATAGGAGCCAGCTTGAAAGAGTATCTATGGTCAAATGTGGGATAGTAACAAATAATAAAGTAGAAATGAATAAAAAAAGGAACCCTTGCCCTAACCGGTTTGGCTCAGTGGATAGAGCATCGGCCTGTGGACTCAAGGGTCCCAGGTTCGATTCCGGTCAAGGGCATGTACCTTGGCTGCGGGCACATCCCCAGTGGGGGGCGTGCGGGAGGCAGCTGATCGATGTTTCTCGCTCATCAATGTTTCTAACTCTCTATCCTTCTCCCTTCCTCTCTGTAAAAAATCAATAAAATATATTTTAAAAAAAGGAACCCATGAGTCAATTCTGATATAAATTAATAAATTAATACACTACAATTTGATGAATAATAAATATTTAAATAGTCTTAAATTACCATCTGGGATAGGCAAGACACTCTCTAGCCCTCCACTCCAAATAATCATGCCCTGTGACTTGTATTATATGTGTATGTATGTTACATTATATGGCAAAGGGAACTTTACAGATGTAATTAAGTTTGCTAATCAGTTGACTTTAAAATAGGGAGATCATTCTGAACTGTCTGGGTGAGGAAGACAGAGAGATTCTAAGTGTAAAAAGGATTTGACTCAGAGTTGCTGACTCTGAGATGTAGGGGCTTGTATGCCCATGGATTGGCCAGAAGTCTTTAGAAGCTTTTCTGTAAGTTTCAGATTTTATATATCTACTAGTGTCCTGGTACACAGATTCGTGCACATTGAAAGAAAATTAATTAGAAGAAATATTTTAATATCGCTATTTGCCCTTTCTCTATAATAGAAGTGTCAACCAAATTCGTGATCAGGATTCTACTGAGACTCCTATCTACCTACTCCAGGACTTCTGTGAGGATCAAATGAGATGAGGCACGTGAAAACATTTCACAAACATTTGGTTAAACTGTAAAATGTTTGCACCTGGCTATAAAGCAAGTCGGGTTCCTGGGCTGAAGAAACTCCAAGAAGGCTAGTCACTAGGGAGAGGAAGCTGGGCATTGCCCGTGACATCATTACCCGGTGCCCACAGCAACCCCTTCCAGGCTGGGCTGGGCTGTGGGCCACATTTTTCTCCATGGAGTCTTGGCAGTGTTGGCTGCAATTTGGTGGGGTGTTGTTCCAGGGTGTGGTGGGGCCTTTGTCCCACTTGGGGGAAGCCGAATGTTGCTTTGTCAGCATCAGGTCCGTGGTGCCATTTATTTTTAAACTAGAGGCTCAGTGCACAGATTCATGCACCGGTGGGGTCCCTTGGCCTGGCCTTCGCCCTCTTATAATCTGGGACCCCTGGGGAGATGTCGGAGAGCCAGTTTTGGCCCAATCCCTGCAGGCCCAATCCAGACAGGAGGGAACCCTGTGCATTGAGCATCTGCCCCCTGGTGGTAGGTGCCCATCATAGTGACTGGTCGACCAGTTGAATGACTATATAGATGGCTACTGTGGGTCTTGGCAGTTCCTGGATTGAGCATCTGCCCTCTGGTGGTCAGTGCGCATCCTAGCTACCGGTCAGAGGGAAGGATGAACACTTAGCCTTTTATATATATAGATCTGCCATATATTATGTTATAAACAAACATATGTTTATTGTATATAATGTCTTGAGAAGAATATATCTAAATTACAGTCTAAACACACACACACTACTATTAATAATATATTCTGACAATGTTTTTAACTTATGTTTTCTTAGAAAAAGAGCTTGACATGAAAAACTATGCTGGGTTTCTGATATTTAACATAGTAAGGGTAATTTTCATGCCTAGCTTTTGTTCAAGTTATACTTTGTTATGCTGAATTTCTACAGAACATTGTGGATAGCAGAGATTACTAAAGTAAAGGAAGTTTATATCCAAAAATGAAGAAATTGACCCTGTGTAAAATGACTACATTAAGGGATCTTATTTAGGCTAGATGACAGAATACAATAAAATAATGAAATAACATTTTAAATGTATACATGTATATTACACAAACGTTTGCTTGGATTTTGTATATCTCTCACAAGTTGTAGTCAAAATGTCTAAAGTCTTTCTCCTGACAAACATGTATGTATGCACACATATTGTGAATGTATAAAGCAGGAGGGAGAAGATGGCTAAATCACTGGAAAACTACTCAGTTCAGGGACAAAGCGACCTCACTGTCTTCTTGCTACCCCATCTGCTACCCCTGGCAAGTTGATAATACAACCGTTACTGACAAACCCAGGAAATAAGTTCTACTTTTTTAAAACTTATTTTCATGTATTTATTATTTAAGGAATCAGACCACTTCACCAGTGCACCTTCTGAAGTGGGAGTGTGTTTTTAAGTTCAGGCTCAAGCACCCAGCCTGCGATGTTGTGTCCTGTGGACATATGGGGTTCGCTGCCTCAGGGCCACCATGACACCCTTCATCCGCAGTCCCCACATTCATATGGCTTAGCACCTTCATGGTACCTTTTCCACTTCAACCATAGGAATGCCTTTGGCTGGAGAAGTTAATAGCAAAGAAGGAAAAAAATGTTGCCTTATATTTTGAATATTCTTTATGCCCTCCTGAGTGCAGGAAGGTAAAATACACTTAATTACACCCAAGGATTTATTTTAAAACCAATTATTTACTGATTCTCAATCCTTATACTGATTGAAAAACCGAAAAAGCAGTCCTTAATCTTACAGA
This sequence comes from Myotis yumanensis, assembly GCF_028538775.1. Lineage (NCBI taxonomy): Eukaryota > Metazoa > Chordata > Mammalia > Chiroptera > Vespertilionidae > Myotis > Myotis yumanensis. The sequence goes on along the minus strand of NW_027223760.1, from coordinate 44,422,895 downwards.
AGAGTTACACCTGGAGATCTTTTATAGTGTATATCTCTCACCAGTCTAGGAGAGCCTAGTTTTATCTGTGCCATGAATCAAAAGACATTGGCACCCAGCAACAGAATTATCACCTGCCTACCCAGAAAAAAAATGATTAATTTAAGATAAATAGGTGCTGACTTCAGAAAGTGATTATATTTCCAAGATATTGCTTCAGCAACACTCTCTCCACTCAGACACTTTAAAGTATTCAGAAGGATCATTCTTTTCTACTCACGTAACACAGAGCATTCAAAATTTAATCTAGCTCCCTGTATGCTTGAGTTTTAATTTACCATCAACCTATCAATATGAATCTTCTCTTTAATTCTTTTCATAACAAACTTTTTTTCTCTTTCATTGCCCACTTTTATATTTCATTATATAAAAATGACTTAACTATAAAATATTATAGTAAACTTATGTCACTTAAAACAATAAGTTAAAGAGAGAACAGCCATCACAACCTGATAATCACTTTTTGAAAGTTTGGCAGAGCATGATCATGCTTCAGTTTTTCCCTGAAAAGATTTTTATTTTTCTAAAAATGAGCTTTTTAAAAGTATAGGTTATGAGTGTAAAAGTTATCTTCAGTCAAAAAAGCTATTAATTCTTTATTCTTGAATTCACAAAGAAAACAGCTGCACTTCAATTCTAATACAATAAAAACATGATCTCGAAGAATCCCCCTTTTATGAAGTATAGGTCTTAGAGAATGACCTTCTAAAAATGTAAGACTAGCCTGGTTCTCAAATATACCACTGGAGGCGAATTTCTAACAACTAAGGATTAGTCACTGAACACATGCAACACCATTAGCCTCCACCTCTGCAAATTCATTAATATTCCTCCTCCCAACTCTCTGAGCTGGGATCCAAAAAGATGCCTTAAGTCAAGACTCAAAGTTTAAAAGTACCCGTTCTTTTTATTGTGACGCTGTCTTATTATTGAAAGGTCATATACACACAAAAATGTGATAGAGATTGAATATGGCTCTGTAGTAGATAGGTGCAGTATTTTAGGAAGTAGATTAGAGGTTAACCCATCAAACAATGACTAGGCCAGGCTATTTCTTTATCTTGTAAAAAGACTCCATAAAACTGTCAGATATGAAATTAATGTTACGCTCACTTTCAGCTCTGTTTATGATAAAAATGAAGTTACCTTACCCATCAAACCATAGCCAAAAAAGTGTGGTCTCTCTCAGAACCAAGAATCCTTAATGAAAAGTAAAATCACAAATAAATTTAATCATAGCAACTGCAATCAACATTCAAGTTTTTTTCTTAAGAAAGTTGAAAGTCCTAAGGAGTGGGTGATCGAAACAATCTTAATATTTGGCCCCAAAACTTATTATATAATTCTGCGAATTGTGCCTTTGTAATTATGCTTTTGTTCATCTTGTATGATTAATAGTTGGATTTTTCTGAGTATATCACAACTGAACAGTAGAAGTGGCTTAGGCAACTGAAAAGTGTTACAAGAACACATAATAGTCACAGGGAGTCATAATTTTTCTACCAACTAGATCAGCCGTGGGCAAACTACGACCCGCGGGCCGGATCCAGCCTGTTTGAAATGAATAAAACTAAAAAAAAAAAAGACCGTACCCTTTTATGTAATGATGTTTACTTGGAATTTATATTAGTTCACACAAACACTCCATCCATGCTTTTGTTCCGGCCCTCCGGTCCAGTTTAAGAACCCATTGTGGCCCTCGAGTCAAAAAGTTTGCCCACCCCTGAACTAGATCAATGGGTTGGTGGTTAAGACTGTCTAGTCAGCCCAGCCAATATCTTAAAAAATGTGATGCTTAGAACCTCTGGAGGCTAAAAAAGACACAAAAATGATTATTTATCCATGTTTTAGTACCCAAAGGCTCAGAGTCCAAAATAACTCTGCCTAAGAACTCTCTTGACATAAGCATCCACATTTAAATGATATTTCCATGAAGTCAATAGAAGCACATTTGTAGCTGAAAGGCGACTGTCATACAGACAAGGAATTAGAGTGACAGATGAGGCATGAGCCGGAAAGGCATCCATGCATCTCTAGGAGAAGCCAGCACTGAAAGGTGATGATGGAAGACCAGGTGCCCACACCCCACACTGTGATGTTGCTATAGACTTTAGGAATGTGTCCTTCCCAATGAAGTAGTTACCCTAGCATATTTCCATTATCTATAACTCACTTCACAAAAAAAGTGATTTGTACCTTATAATTATATATATTACATATCTAATATCCTATGAGGCTCTGAAATATCCTCAACTGCTAATGTTAGTGGGTGCAGTTTCTGAGGATATATGGAATTGTCCTGGATTAGAATGAGCAAAAGGCTTTAAATTTAGTGTAGACTGAAAATGTTGCAGGATAATAAAGGCTTGTTTGATACATTATCAAAATCTATTTAAATATTTAGGGCAGAGTCGATGTTTAAAAATATTTTACTATCTTGTTTTTATTATATTGCTCCTCTGGTTACAGGAAATAAAATGATATAGTTACTCAGACTTGGTTAACATTACTTTTATAAAAAGAAATGACTTTTAAAGTTTTAAATTCTAGTGAAATCTCATTATATATTGGGAATACAAAAGTTTAGTAGGCATTACTGACTCTAAGGATTGTGCCTTCCAAGCATCCTGAATACAGTTTTAACACCATTAAAGAGGCACCCATCATATTATTTTTCTGTGTAAAAACACTTTATGGTTCTCTATTGAGCATCACAACATTTAGATTCCTTGAACTGTTTTAGAATGCCTCTAGCCACCACTTCACTTACTGAAACATCTATCATATTTCCTGAAAAGTACTCTAGTAAGAACTATCATCTCACTGTTTCAGTATTTTATGTATAGATGTTTTAGTCAACCTTGTTTTAGGTAAGCACTTGAAGGAGCTAGTATCAATTAGCCTCTTTCTGTCATGTTTTCCTTAACTCTAAAAGGATTATGTTATGTTGCTGGTGCTAAATTCCTTTCCAACTCTAAACTTCTATTAGTTTAATTTTCTCCATTCCATTGTCAAAGTTAAACCAAAAGCAGGCACTAAAATAGATATTAACTTATTTATGATGTGTTTTATCATAATAGATTATGTGGACCAGAGAAGGTACTTGTACTGAAATTACAAATATATTACTCCAATGATAATTAACTTTGTATGTGGAAAGCAACTTTGCTATTTTATTTATCAAACAAGCTTTTTGTAGTCATTTGAGATAAGTTACAAATATATGAAAAACCAAATTAAGATTTGTTATGTTTATGTCACCTGATACAACATGCACTGATAAAAGAGAAAAAAACAAATATAAATCAGAGTTTAGTGTTATTGGAAGTCTCCTAAATCTCTGTATAGAACTAACAACCTTAAAATACATAATACAGCATTCCATTTTCAGACTTTACCTTCCTGATTGGACACAAGGGCAATTAAAAACAAAACAAAAACCAGCATGCTAGTTTCCAATAGAGAAAAACCCAGGATCACTATAGCACAATTGTCCTACAATCTTTCTCCTCTACAGTTTACTGTGAGTGCTTTCATCCTTTTTACTACCAATGTTTGGAGGAGTGTCTAGTCTTTGACCACGTATTCTATACTGACTCACTCAATGAGTGCAATCTAGCTTCCCTCAATCATTTTACTGAATCTATTCTTTAAGTCCCCATGAATCTTGTAATTGCCAATATTAAAGGATCACCTCAGCCCTTAAGTTTTTTTTACCTCTGCTTAGAATTTTACCATTATCACCCACTTTTAAACCATTCCTATATTGACCTTCCTGGTCCTGTGTTTCGTTACTTCCCCATCTATTTTTGATGCTTTGCTAACTCCCTTTGGTCCACTCTTAAAATTAGGAGTTCCACATGATAGTACTCTTCTCCACATTCTTCTTCCCTTTCATAATCTCAGTTATTTTAGTTTCCATGGTTTCAACTCTTCCCTCAATGCAGATGACTATCAAATTTGCATCACAATCCTAATTTCTCCAGATCTCCAGACTCTGATTGCATTTATACCTGTATGTTTCTATGGCAATTCCCTTCAACATAATACATACAAACTATTTTTCTTCCTAAATCTGTGCTTTCTCCTTCATTTTCTTTCTATTTAAAACAAAAGTAAAACAAAACAACACCAAAAAAATCTGTCTTCCCAGTTACTGACATTCAAACCCACAGTCATCTTTAAATCCTTGCATATCTCACCTCCCACATCGAGTTGATCAAGTCATGTCTAACTTGGTGATTACTTACATATCATCTTCTTCAGTGTTAGTTAATGCCTCAGTTCAGACTCTAACTGTACCCTGGGCTAAAATCTTTCAATACTCACCTTTCCCTCAGTTGTATCCTTCAGGCTGGCCATACAAAGACCTCACTTTGTGCAAGGGTTTTCTGGACTGAGGTTTTGTAGTAGGCAGTTAGACAAGCATGTGGAGAGTAGGAACGAAAGGCCAGATATGAAATGTCACCAAGGCAAAGTGTGCCAGATACCTAGCAACAGGCAAAACTGGGAAAACAAGGACCTGGCTCCCAGGGTGACCTTTCCTCCCTCAGCATTCAGTTTAGACCCCCTAACCTTTCATATCGAGGGGCATGCTGTTTGGACCCTCCTGTGTTTTTAGACCCCCCTCTCCCCCTTAGAGGAGGAACAAAGTGACCAGAAAATAGCCTCATACAAATCCCATAGAAGCCCTTGCATAATCACTTCTTTAAGCATTAAGCCCTCAAGACATTGAGGGTCTGACCCACATCAAATAATCTTCGGAACATAGCCTCAGGTCTCTTGATCACAAAGACAAAGTTTTGGTCAAATTAGAGATGACATTTAGGCCTCAGCTGTGTTTCAGCTCCAAGCCCAGAAAAGCAGGAAATCCACAGGGAGGCCATGGCTGACTTCAGGACCAGATGCAATGAAATGACTCCCTCCCTTACCATCTACCAATCAGTAGAGACCACACGTGGAAAAGCTGATGAATATTCTATTGAGATCGTCCCCTGAAACTTCTGGAAGATCCTAGCCCTTAAAGAGGGGATAAAAACCCTCAGGGCCTCAGACAGGAGGGCCCAACACAGTTATGTGCCTTTCCCCACCCATTCCCCAAGGTGCGTTTTTCCATGCCTCTTTCTCCTAAGCTGTGGGGCCTTTCTTTTGCTGCTTTAACTTATTTCCTGAGCCCATTTCTTCTAAGGCTCATTTCTTCTACCTCTGTGTCCTTCTGAATAAACTTTCTCGTATAGTTCGAGTCTTGGATCTGAATTCTTTCTTAGTCAGAACTCAAGTATCGAGGTTGCTGAACCTAAGTCTGGTCTGATTCCACTGTTCTAACACCTGGCGCTGTTTCTCCACCTACAGTTCCTGGGCTTTCTTAATAACAGCTCCCTCTTTCACCTCCATGTGTTCCTAGCTTGCCTCTTTCTCACTAGGCCCAAACATCCCTGAGTGTTTATCCTCCTGTTCATCCTGACCCAGGATCTGCCATATTCCAAATTCTGCCCATCAGCAAACTCTTTTTTTTTGTTTTTAATTTTTTTTATTGGTTTCATAGAGGAAGGGAGAGGGAGAGATAGAAACATCAATGATGAGAGAGAGTCATTGATCAGCTGCCTCCTGCAAGCCCCACACTGGGAATTGAGCCCGAAACCCGGGTATGTGCCCTGACCGGGAATCAAACCCTGACCTTCTGGTTTGTAGGTAGACGCTCAACCACTGTGCCACGCCGACCAGCCTGCAAACTCTTAATTTAGATTATCCCAGACTCACAAACAGCAGTACATTTGTTACCTTTCACCAAATGATCATCACAGTCTTATTTATTTTTGATGTTATTTTTTTTTAACAGAACAATAATGTACTTATAGATGCTTAACATTTTTGGAAAATATAAAAAAAATATTACCACCAAATACCACCAGTTTTAACATTTGCCTAGATGTTCTTCTGCTCTAGTTATTTTTAAAAATAAAACTGGCATGACATTCTATATATAATTTTCTGTATTATATTATTTATTTTAGAGAATAACTGTTTTGCATGCATTTAAAATAGTCTTCAAAAATGGTTTCAGGGCACCATAGTATTCCATAATTTACATATATATATATATATTCAATTTTTCAAAGTTCTCTTTTTTATTATTCCTATAATATTTTAATGTATTAAAATGTCAGTAATTTTATTTCTTTATAATATATACCTGGAAGACACATTACCTGGTTAAAAAGCATGAAATTTTTTAGCACCTGATCCATGTGGTAAATTGCTTTCCAGAAAAGTTGAACCTATTGTCTCTTGGACTGTCAGAATAGCACTCATTTGGCAACCGCAGGATTCTGAAAAGTACTCAGGCTGCCTCCAGCATTTCCCATCTCTAATTCCTCTGCACTTCACAGGCAACTTTCTAAAATACATTACAGGCACCCAAAAATCCCAGTGATCCCCTACTATCCAAAGAGTAAAATTCCAACCTCTGAGCATGACATCCGAGTCCTCCACACACCGGCTGCCACTTCCTTTCCTCTCCTTTTCCACTCCTTCCCTCTGCTCACCCACTAGCCTAGGTCTGCAGTTCTATTCCAAACTACACTTAGAATCACCTGGAGGGGCTTTCACAAATAGACGTCCGAGTTCCACTCCACACTAATTGAATAAGAACCCAGAGCTGGCTCTTTTTGTTTAATTCCTCATCAGGTGATTCTAGTAGCCAGACTTTAAGCCACCACAACTTAACCCATTCTTCTTTAAAGTGAAATAGGTAGAGACACTGGGAGAACACATCAAAACTGCAAGTTCTTGGACCTCACTTTAAGGATCTCACTTTAAGATAACTAACTCAGACCCTTTAGGGCTAGAGAGCAGGAATTTGCACTTTAACAAACCTGCAGATTCTGTGGTTTACACTTGAGACAAACCGGACAATTGCCACTTTCATAACGCAATGTCACATTTCCCAGCTCTGTAACAAGTGCTCTCTGCCTGTATGCTTCAACCTTACAGAGTCTGTTCCACACTTTCCCTGCCCCCCATCCCCGCACACACACACTCTCCCACAAATCACAAATGTTTATGCCCAGCTTAAATGCTAGTTCTTCCAGCCAAGTTTAATAGTTCCAGCATCTTGTGGTTTCGACGTTCATTGTTTATAACTTTATTACTAATATAACATTTCTTCTCTCCAGCCCCTGTAATTGTGGAGACTTTAAGCTCCACTAATAGAACTGAATTTTTCATGTGCAGATATATTATTTGTTTCACAAGAATATCTCTATAGTATGTGGCATTTATTGGTTTTTGTTGTTTGTTTTTTACAAATAGTAGACATATGTTAAATGCTGGAGTTGAATAACAAAATATTCCCAGCCTGTGCTCTCCTTGTTAAACAATTACCAAACAGTGCTCCATGTATTGGGCAAAGAAGCAATGCTGGGCCCTAGCTGGTTTGGCTCAGTGGATAGAGCGTCAGCCTACGGACTGAAGGGTCCCAGGTTCAATTCCAGTCAAGGGCACATGCTCAGGTTGTGGGCTCAATCCCCAGTAGGGGGCATGCAGGAGGCAGCCAATCAGTGATTCTCTCTTATCATTGATGTATCTATCTCTTTCTTCCTCTCCCTTCCTCTCTGAAATCAATAAAAATATATTTTTTTTAAAAAAAGAAGCAATGCTGGAGAAGGTAATCTGGCTTTCCTTTTTTATAAATCTTCAAATAGCTAGTGATTTGGTAACTAATCTCATTCTGGTTTGCTCTGCTAAATTGGGTATATTTTGTCTACGTAATTGTTAATGTATGCACTCCTAGTTGTTAGCAATTTACTTAGACCATGAATTCTCTTATACTGATTATTTAGAAATGTCAAAATGCAGAAAAAGTTAGTGGAAGTGATGGAAATGTTTTAAATTGAGTTTTATCTGTTTCTCTAGTACATGAGCACAAGTGAAAGGTCAAAGTGGGACTTGGTATTCCAGGAACCAGAAATCAAATTCACTTAATGCAAATTTTGACACTTTAAAGAAATAAATCCATGGAATATACACAGAGCCACTCCCCAACTCTATTCCCCGATAGTCATGCCCAAACAAGAACTCTTTCATTAAACTTTCCAAGAAACCCCCACCACAGTGTCTCCACAGCACCGAATGTCATTCACATGGCATTTATTCTATTTCTTCCAGTGCTGTGGTGATTCATGGACATCTAATCACCCCTACTGGACTCTAAACTCCTAGAATTAGGAACCAAGTGTTTTCCATGATTGTGTCTCTTACAGAGCCTATCATATTATCTGGCACACCAAAGGTGTAGATAAATCTGAGATGATTGAAAAAATAAAGACAGTACATCAATTTGTTAAATCACAGGTATGATGTAGGGGTTTTCCTTTCAAATTATTTTATTCAAACCATACACTATCCTCCATTTCCAAAGGAATCGTCATGTCACAGAGGAGCAAAGAATGACATTGTGACAAAGGATAAGGAGAGGGAATAATTCCTCCTCTCTCTACCCTGGGTGGAAAGAGGGAAAGTTATTTGAGAGGATGGTTCACATATGCAGGGTACTTCACTACCCCATGACTTCGTTCCATTGTCTATAAGTTGTAGGCAAAATTGTATCTACCATATAGGGTTGTTGTGATGATTAAATTGATTTAATATAAGTATGTAAAAATATCTAGTATGTGGCACATGGTAAATAATAAGTTAATAGTGTTTAATCTTTTTAATCCTTTTAATCTGCCTTATGCACACAAAAGGACACTGAGAGTTTGTATTTTCAGTAACATTTGCTTCCCGATAATAAAACCAGAGCATAAAGTATCTAGTGAACTTTAAGGTGCGCTGCTTGAAATGCGTTACAATATATGTTGTGTTTTATGCAAGATAAATTGGATGACAAGGGTAGATAGGTAGAATAATTTAAAAACGACTCCTCAGCTTAAGTTTTAATTCAAGTCCTGCCATTTGGCAGTTATTTGAACATAGATATCTGCTCTAAAAAGATTAGTCTGGTTGGAAAAACATTGATGTCTCCTTATTTCATTGGCTAGACAGAAGAGGTCTGCTTGAGTCACTACCTAAGGGGAAATAACTGCTCCTTAATACATAAAACACAAAGACTATGGCATCTGGGAACTCAAATGCTGATCATCCATTGGAAGGAGAGTACACAATTAAAATTAATTATATACACCAGGCAATCAAACTACGTGTTGATTCTATTTCTATCTGCTCAAAACTTTAGTCTTGACACTTAAGAGTATGGTTTATGAAAGTCAAGGAAGCAAGGTAAGATGCCCTTAAAGGTTTCAGATAGCCATGTGACAATGAAACTAAAATTTGGAAGAAGCAACCAAACAACTAAAAATGCATCGGGAAGATGGAAAAATGCATTGGGAAAATGAAGGTCAAACTATTATATACGGTGGTAAAAACTAGTGTTTTCTAAATGTATTAGGTTGGATCACATAAGACTGTCAATATCAGACCGTTTTTAAGTTATAGAAATGACAATTTCATATATTTTAGGTCAACATCAATTAAGAGATTACTACTTTTTTTAATCCTTGCCCAAGGATATTTTTTTACTGGTTTTTAGAGAGAGAGGAAAGAGGAGAGAGGAAGAGAGAGACAAAGAGAGAAGCATCAATTAATTGCCTCTTGTACTCGCCTGACCGGGAATTGAACTCACCACCTTCTGGGTACTGGAGGACATTCCACCCAACTGAGCCACCTGGTCAGGGCAAGATTATCACTCTTTTAAAGAAGGGATGGTTTGGTGATACTTTGTATAGTTTATGTGGAAATTATAATGATGAAACATTATTTTTCTATTAGGTTGATGAAACAAAAAACACACATGGGGAGAAAAAATCACAATTAAGCTCCTTTATTAGGGGCTCACTTCATGTCTCTGTGTCAGATTTTGGTAATTCTCATAATATTTAAAACTTTTTCCTTATTATTATATTTGCTATGGTGATCTGTGATCAGTGATCTTTGATGTTACTATTGTTTTGTGGGTGCCATGAACCATGTATAAGAATATAAGACAGCAGCCGAAACCAGTTTGGCTCAGTGGATAGAGCGTTGGCCTGTGGACTAAAAGGTCCCAGGTTCGATTCTGGTCAAGGGCATGTACCTGGGTTGCAGGCACATCCCCAGTAGGAGATGTGCAGGAGGCAGCTGATCGATGTTTCTCTCTCATCGATGTTTCTAACTCTCTATCTCTCTCCCTTCCTCTCTGTAAAGAATCAATAAAATATATTTTAAAAAAAAAGAATATAAGACAGCAAACTTAATCTATAATAATAAAAGCCTAATATGCCAATAAGACCAGACAGCCAAACAACCTTCCGGATGTCCTTCCAGATGACCTTCCAGATGCAGCCAGGGCTGTGAGGGCCAAGGCAAGCCACCACAATCTGCCAGGACCGAGCCCCTTGCACAAATTTTGTGCATTGGGCCTCTAGTTAATAAATAATGTGTATGTTCTAACTGATTCACTGACCAACTGTTTCCCTGTCTCTTTTCCTTTCCTGGAGCAGCATTTCCCCGAGACACAACAATATTGTAATTAGGCCAATTGATATCCATACAATGGCCTCTAAGTGGTCAAATGAAAGGAAGAATTACATGCTCCTCACTTGAAATCAAAAGGTAGATATGATTAAGTGTAGTGAGGAAGGCATATTGAAAGTCCAAATAGGCCAAAAGCTAGGTTTCTTGCACCAAAAGTTCAACCAAGTTGTGAATGCAAAAGAAAATTTCTTGAAGGAAATTAAAAGTGATACCCCAGTGAACAAACAAATATATAAGAAAGTGAAATAGCCCACTGCTATGTAAAGTTTTAGTGGTCTGGGTAGAAGATCAAACCAACCACAATATTCTCTTAAAGCCAAAGACTAATCCAGAGCAAGGCTCTAACTCTCTGCAATTCTATGAATCTGAGAGAAGTAAGGAAGCTACAGAATAAAAGTCTGAAACTAGCAGAGACTGGTTCATGATATTTAAGAGAAGAAACCACCTACATAACATAAAAGTGCAAGGTGAAGCAAGTGCTATATAGAAGCTGCAGCAAGTAATACAGAAGATTGAGCTTAAAATAATTAATGAAGGTGGCAATACTAAATAACAGATTTTCATTGTAAATGAAACTGCCTTATATTGGAAGAAAATGCCATTGAGAACTTATCACTAGAGAGAAGGCATTAATGCTTGGCCTCAACGCTTCAAAGGACAGACTGACCCCTCTTGTTAGAGGCTAGCACAGCTGGTGACTTTAAGTTGAAGCCAATGCTCTTTCACCATTCTGAAGGCCCCAGGGCTCTTAAATGCTCAGTCTATGCTGCCCCTGTGCTCTGTAAATGGAACAAAGACTGTTTACTTTATAGTCTGTTATATATTTTTTTAAGCTCACTGTTGAGACCTACAGCTCAGAAAAAAGATTCCTTTCAAAATAATAATGCTCATTGATAATGTACCTGGCCATCCAAAAGGTCTGGTGAAAATGTACAATGAGATTAATGTTGTTGTCATGCCTGCTAATACACTCCTTTCTGCAGTCCATGGATCAAGGAGTAATTCTGATTTTCAAGTCTTATTATTTAAGAAATATATTGCATAAGGGAATAGTTGCCAGGGACGGTGATTTGTCTGATGGATCGGGGCAAACTCAGTTGAACACCTTCTAGAAAGAATTCAATATTATAGGTACCATTAAGAATACCTGTGATTCATGAGAAGGGATCAAAGCATCAACACTAACAGTAGTTTAAAAGACACTGATTCCAGTCTTCATAGATAACTTTGAGGGATCCAAGACTTTGGGGGAGGAAGTAACTGCAGAAGTGTTTGAAAAAGCAAAAGAACCAGAATTAGAAGTGGAGCCTGAAGATGTGATTGAATTACTGCACTCTCATGATGAAACTTGAATGGGTAAGTTGTTTCTTATGGATGAGCAAAGAAAGTGGTTTCTTGAGATGGAATCTACTCCTGATTCTATGAAGTGAAGACGCTGTGCAGAGTGTTGAAATAACAACAAGAGATTGAGAGTATTACCCAAAGCCAGTTGATAAAACAGTAGCAGGGTTCAAGAGGGTTGATTCCAATACTGAAAGTTCTACTCCAGTAAAATGCCTACAGCATTGCATGCTAGAGAGAGAAATAATTTATGGAAAGGAAGAGTCAATTGATAAAGGAAACTTCATTATTATCTTATTTTAAGAAATTGCCATTCACCCCAACATTTAGCAACTACCTCCCTGATCAGTCAGGAGCCATCAACATTAGGGTAAGACATCAGCTAAAAGATTATGACTAGTTAAATGTTCAGATGATAGGTAGCTATTTTTTACAATTACCTATGCTTAATAAAGGTAAGTACATTTTTAGACATATTCTATTGCACAATTTATAGAATACAATGTGGTGTAAACATAACTTTTATATGAGTGAGAAAACAAAAATATTTATGTGACTCACTTTCATGTGATTTTCGCTTTATTGCAGTGGTCTGGAACCAAACCTGCAATATCTCTGAGGTATGCCTGCAGTAGTCACCATTACACAGAATCTGGTATGTGTTCTTATTAATAGTCTTTAATTAATTCATAAATATATCTTTACCTTAGAATAAGGGTATTATTGAGAGCATGTTTGAATCATACTCAAGCCATATAACAGTAGTTTTCTCTCCTCTAAATTGTGGACAAAAAAAAAATATGTGTAGGAACATATCCAGCCCCCCTGCCCCCCATCTGACTCACAAAGTCACCCATCTAAAGAGAAGCCATTCTGGAAAAGAAGCCCTCATTTCCTCTACTGGAATATTGAGGTGTCTGCTGAGATCCCTCATTAAATCGAGAAATGGAACTTGCCAGAGCTCTCTGCCCCTTTAACCCAACTGACATTCTGACTCACTAGGTCACTATAAAAATCAGAATAGAACACGGGACAGCTGAGAGCACCCCCAGCACACTGGCAGTTGGAAGAGTGATGGAGGAGGATAAGTAGCACCTCATGGACAAGGAAAAGAAAGAAGTACTCGAAGAAAGAAAAATGTTAAGTTGACCTGGATGGAAGAAAATATTTGTAAGAGTAAAAGTAAAGAAACTTCTTTTAATTTGACTCCCCACCCCCACCAATGACAAAAAAGAAAGAAAAAAGAAAATGAAAAAGCTATTTCTGAGGTTTATTGATAGAATGAAAAACAAAGAATCAAAATTAGTTATTTCCAAGGTTTGCTGTTGTTACTCAATCAATATTATTAACTTTCATTATTAACTGTAATTGAATAAAGGTTAAATAAGACAATTGGGACCTGAGAGATCCCTGCATTTAAAAAAATACTTTTGATCAGTACTATAAAATAAATTGGTAAATCACCATAAAATAGTATTTAAAAAGAGGAATGACAAATCAAGAACAATCTGTAATCACCATTACATAAATGAAAAGATGGTTTAATAAATGAAAAGATGGTTTAATGTGATGCCAATGCTACTGTCAGTGACTGTCAGTGGGCATATTTTCTCTCTCTCGCAATATATATATAATTTATATATATATTAAATATATATATATATATATATACATGCTTTTTTCCTATCTCTATGTCAGTCTCTGTGTATGTGTGTGTATGATTCAAGGATGGGACTGAGAAAAAAATGAACTATAAATTGAAGAGGAAAATAATAATGCAAACAAAATAGAGTGAATGTCTCTAGGTCAACTTCTCTCTTCTCCCTACTTCCCAGTTTATTGCAGAGTTTTTCTTAGGATGCAAGTGTTAGTTATTTAACTGTAAACTTTTTTAAAAATCTCCATAGTTTGAGTCTAGTTTTAATATTCTCTTTCATTTCCAGGGCATTGTTTATTGATAATACTGGGAAGGGATTTTGCTATTCAGTAATATTTGACAAACTGAGTAAACTATTTTTCTTTTTGTCAGAATAAATAAAAATAAGAGATCCTCATTGAAGATGTACCCTGATGGTGTAAATATTGAAATAAGCTAAACATTAGAATCATCTAGAAGAATAATTAGGACTCATCATGTCCTTCTCAACCCATACCCAAAAGAGCAGCAAAAGACCGTTGCCAATGGAAAATCTTATGCAGCCACAAGTTCCACGAAACAATTACTTGCATTTTCAGGAAGAAAAGCAAAGACTCCAGTTAAAGAAATTCCTTCTTGATAGGATGTTCCTAGTGGCCATGACAAGAGACAACATAGAAAAAAAAGATGTCACTGAATACTATGAGCAAGTGTTTCAGTCGATTGCAAAACCTCACATAGGAGAAGCAGTAACAGGATTGCTGCTCATGTATCGTACTTTCATTGTGCATATCCTTGAGTCTTCCAGTGGTACTCTTTATCGCATTCTTTTAGATTATATTAACCATAGAAAGAATAGAGGAGAATACTTTATCCAAGGGATGAAAATTATAGTCGTGTCCCATAACATCCCAACAAGGATCTTCATGCAATGGCATGTTGTGGTCATCAAAGTGCCAGTCATGTATCTGGACGATGTGACACAGTCACAGTCCCTGGAAGAGGTCATCACTGAGTTTCTCACCCAGACGCATAAACTAGCACTCTACTTTTTTAAGACTCTTAAAGTGGGCGTAAAGGGACCGGGCGAGAGCTTGCACCAACCTGCACCTGAATTACTCCTCCCAGAACAAATAATTAAGTATTTATACAAATCTGAAGAATTCATGGAACCAGAAACTTTCATAAACATGTATAATAGACCCATTCATGTCACTTTGGATACTGAGGTGGTATGGCCTGCTCCTTCCCGTTTCTAGAACTGGAAGTGATGACGTGAGAGATGTGGTCAAATCTCCTAAGGAATCGGTGCTACTTCAATAAAAAGAAAAGATTTCTAAAGTTACTCATCTCTTTAAAAAAAAAGAAACAGAACACCACAATATACACAAAGGTAATATACGAATGTCTACAGAGTATGTTGAAAATGTATCTGTTCTGATATTAAGTTCAATATGTTATGTGAATAGGTGGAGTGGTTTCATAAGTTCTGAAAGGTTAACATTAGTTTGACTTAGTTTATTAAAGAAAACTATGCAAAAGTGTCAACACTTGATTCACATTCTCATTCTCTAAACAGTCAATGAGCAGCTGCTGCCACACAGAATCAAATTTTAGGAAAAACCATTTTGTTCCAGGAGTACACAATTTAGGGCAAAAATACCTTGAGTTGCTTGCAATCTAAGGTTTGAGGAAAGTATGTGTAAAAATAAATAGCAAGTATATGATACAGCATGATACAGTATGATATAATCTCATATGTGATCACTACTATAGTAGCAGTATATAGGAAAGACTCTAAGAGCACAAATGGGGGAGTAATCTCTATATGATTCCTGAATTCAGAAAACAAAACCTAAACTTTGAAAATAGTCCCAAATCTCACATATTTTGAACTATAAAATCAAGAATATTGAGACCATTATAAAGCTAAAGAACACATTAGCTTTTTTAAATAACCAGAAAATATATTTTCAGAAGGCATATTTTTTCTGCAAAATATTTTATTATTCACCTTTTATATGACACATTTGCCAGGTGCTAGGGATATGATAGGGTGCACATAAGACATTATTTCTCAATGACTCCATAAGAGCATTTCTCAATGATTCCACATAATATAAACAAATTGGTTATTTTTTCAGTGACTTCCTGTAAAGCAATTAATTAAATGTAATTTCTATATGACCTATTTTAAGTTTGTCTCTCCCTTCCTTTACCTCCAGATTAAATTTTTTGCATTACTTAAAATGGTGAGGTGTGTTTGAGAAACTGAATGAAATTAATATCTTTACTATTTTGGTAATACTTATGCAAAATATCTTATGAAATGCTATGGATTTAATGGAGAAATATATTGTTATTTTAGTTTCATTTTTTACTTATTTGATTTTCAGTCTCTTCGGGAGAAAAAACACACAATCTCAGTATGCACCTCAAATTTGTCATGTGCAGATAATTTGTCATTTGTTTCATATCAGAATCAAATTTCAGGAAAGACAATTTTTATTTTTACATCTAATAATATAGATTGACATACAGAATGGCATTTTCCACTTTTAACTCAACTTGAAGTTACATTCATTTATATTTACTGACAGAAAGAGTATATTTTAGATGACAAGTAATTCTTCTGGATAAGAAAGAATATATAGTTTTACTAAAATTTTTAAAAAGACAAGCATCCACTAATAGTAAATATTTAGTGACAAAATGAGTGGAGATAAGAGTAAATGCTTTTCAGGTGAGAGAGGGGGAAGAAGGAAGGAAGGAAGGAAGGAAGGAAGGAAGGAAGGAAGGAAGGAAGGAAGGGAGGGAGGGAGGGAGGGAGGGAGGGAGGGAGGGAGGGAGGGAGGGAGGGAAGAGAGGGCAGACACTTAATGAAGAAGTAAGTAAGCCTTAGTCTTAGCTTTGAATGGATGTGAGGAGAGGTTTGGGAGGGCAGAGGAGACTAAGAGAACAGAGAATGAGCAGAAACAGGAAGGAGAAAATGAACAACAAATGTTTATTGGATCAGATAGAATCCCTTTAGCAGGGCAAATTTTATTTGGGAACAATGTTTTCTAAAGTTAGTGAATGGAAGTACACTTTATAAATAAAATTATGTACTAATAGATGTAAAATATGGCGGGTTATATTTTCCGAAACTGGCTACTGCAGTATAACCCATCCCACATACTCTTCTTCCAGTGTGACCTTAACATTCCTCCATGGCATGGTGGCTTCTACATCCACCATGACCTTTGTGATTGCCCTAACCAATAGAGAATAACACAAGTGATCCATGTGACCTTCAGGACTAGGTCATAAAAACACCATCTACTTTGCCTAGATTACTTGAATGCTAGCTCTTGGAACCTAAACAATATGCTGTCAGCAACCCCAGCAGTTTTCCAGATGATATCCCTGGGCTGAGGTCCCAGCCAACAGCCAGTAGCACCTCTATGCATGTGAATGAGTGAATCTTCAGGGGATTCCAGACTCCATTCCTCCAGTCCACCTGGATTTCAAAACAGACCAACTGACAGTGCATGAAGTAGTCAAGAAGAGAAGCTATTCCCACTGAGCCCTGTCCAAATTGCAGATTTGGGAACAACATTAGTCATTGTTGATGATGTAAGCCTCTAAATTTTGGGTGGATGATTATCAGCAGTCTGGGCCAATAATGTATTTGTAACAGGAATAATATTATATATAACATCTAATTATATATAATTTTTATTATATATAATAATTATATGTATAATTTAATATCATTTATTCACTCATATATGAAACTAATATTTACTAAATGTTTGCTGGTAAATATTTACTGAGGGCCAAGCACTGTACTAGTCCCTGAGTATATAAGCAACGGTAAGATTTGTATCCTCCACACTGCCTCGCATAGATCTTTTATTGGTCTATAATACATTTTGGTGTGAAAGGGATCAATAAAAAATTAATTCATTGATCCAAAGGGGAAAAAAAAAGTAAAAATCTGAGTCATTTTCGAAGAAGCTATAGATGCTAAGCAATAACATTACTGATTTAATATACTGTTATTTCACACTTAAAATAATTTATGAAGTGTCAACTGTGAAAATAACTAGAAAATAAAAAGTAACTGTAAACAAATTCAGCTACTTGTATAATTATTTCTTTATTTTAGTGAGCACACCAGGATGAGTTTATTCAAATGAAAGTTACCCTTCCTAGTAGTCACCTTAGGAGGGTTTATACTTATTCCAGTCATCATTGCTGAAAATGTTCTGTGACTCTTTTATGGCAGATAAAGAGGTGTATAAATCAAAAGGAGCATAAATATTTTAGTAACCTCTAGCTTTTTGATCACCCCACTTGATTTGTGACTTAATATTCGATCTTTGTTCATAGATAGGTTTGTTTTTAAATATTGCTCTCACTCTCAAAGGAAGATCTGCTGTCACTGAACATATCGAAAGAGTGTGATATTGCCTCTATGGGGAAACACAAATATGTTTCAGTGAGCTACATAGTTGCATGATTGAGATTCCTATGTAGCTCACTAATATTATGTCTTTAAAGGGAACAACACTCATTTGAGTGTGTATGTTTGAATCTATGTGATAAATTGCAGAAATAGATACTATTTAATTTGATCGTGTCCAAAAATGTGACTCACTAAACCTTAGAAAGACTCACAAGGTAATTCTCAACCCAATGAGAGTTGTAGTTTCCTTACAATAAAACTTTACATAAAAGCAGAGTACAGCCCGGCTGGCAATGCTCAGTGGTTGAGTGTTGATCTATGAACCAGGAGATCAGGGTTTGATTCTGGTCAGAGCACATGCCCAGGTTGTAGGCTCCATCACCCAGTGGAGGGCATGCAGGAGAGAGCCAATCAATGATTCTCTCTCATCATTCTCTCTCCCTCTCCTTTCCATTCTGAAATCAATATATGCATATATATTGACATATAAATATATTTCTATCTCTCCTTCTTTCTTCCTCTCTGAAATCAATAATATATCTATATAATAAAAGCCTTCTATATAATAAAAGCCTAAGCAGCCATTACAGCGGAATGACTAGAACGGCTGGTTGCTATGATGTGCGCTGACCACCAGGGGGAAGACGCTCAATGCAGGAGCTGCCCCCTGGTAGTCAGTGTGATCCCACAGGGGGAGCGCCGCTCAGCCAGAAGCTGGGCTCATGGCTGGCAAGCACAGTGGCAGAGGCGGGAGCCTCTCCCACCTCCATGGTAGCACTAAGGAGCAGCAAGGAGCAGAGAGCAGGCGGGCGGTAAGGAGTGAGGGCTCCGGACTGTGAGAGGGCACAGGCCAGGCTGAGGGACTCCCCCTCACCCCCGGAGTGCGTGAATTTCGTACACCAGGCCTCTAGTTTCTAATACCTGCCCTTGTTTCCATGCCCACCTTACTCCACCTTACTCCCTCACTCCAATCTCCTCTTTGTTATGGCCAAAGGTGATCCTGAGTGGTGGTGGGAGTGGTGGGCGAGCAGTGAAAGGATTGAGAAAAGACAGACAAGAGAATGAAAGCTGGGTCTCAGTGGGACGCTGCTCCCTGATGAGAAGACAGCGCCGGCACCCACAAGCCATGTCTTTATTTTATAGCAGATACCACAAGGCAAAGTAGGGGCGTGATCACGTTGTTTACAGCATTCTCATGAGTTCCAACCTCACTCAACTACATGCACCTGAACTCTATCACAAGGCACGTGGGGCTACGTGTTCAGACCATAGGTTCAAGCTTACAGGCTTACAATCACAGCCGTTGGCTATGATTGTGCTGGGAGGGCCCTGCCCTCCAGCTGGGCATTAGTCCGAGGCTTGAACCTGGCCAAAACACTGTAGCCGCGCCCCACACCTCTTCCTCCTCTCTCTCTTTCTAGTCCATATACTATCAAAGGTAAAGGCAGTGGAGCGTAAGGTGTAAGAGAGCCACCTCTGGTATCTAATTGCTCCACTGAAACCTGGCCCTGTAACTTTTTTTAGAGCTGTAATGTTTTGTGTTGTTTGTGTGTGTGTTTTCATCTTTCTGCCCCTGGGTTTCCTCATCTACAAATGGATGTGATAACAATGTCTACATTATTGGCTATGAGCTTTGCATGAAACAATGCTGTAAAGATCCTAGCATACAGTAAGCACTCAATAAATTTTAGTTCTCTGATCAGACTTCTTCAGTGGCTTTCATTTCAACTCCATGATAAAAAGCAAAATTCTATCACAATCTGTAAAGTCTTAATTCTCTGATCTTTGCTTACTTAGCCTCATCTTGTGCCCACCCTTCTCTTTACTCACACTTTCTTCTCTAACAGCTTCCCAATATTTCCATGCTTTTTGCCTTTAACTTCCTTCCTTATTTCTCTTAGAAAAATTTTGCATATCCATCAAATTACACTTCCTGTGTGAATCTTGATAAACTCAAGAAACCCTTTTCTTCCCTCATTGTGTGTGACATTCAAGCAATTCCCCTGTCATATTGCTGTTGTTTATCGTCACACTCGTTTCCCTGCCAGCAACTTATAAGCAATTGCTATGGGATTTTTAAATTTATTTATAACTTTAGGGCTTTATTTTTTTTAAGAGAGTTGTTTAAAATATCTGTAAGAATTTCTCTATAGGGTACTTTTACTGAAATAGTTGTGAAATATCAATACTTTAAAATGTTCCTATGTGATTAATCAGGTTTGGGCCATTGTCCATGAAGTTTTTTAAAATAGCAAGTCAAAATATAGTGGCTGCATCTTATCTGAAATCTTCCATTTTATTCACAAAATAATGTCTTCCATCCTAATTTGGAAGGATACCAAGAATACCTTCTGGAAGTGACTCAGCTGAACTTTTGTATTTATATATTGCTATTCACTGAGCCAAGTATAAGAGCTCATTTCCAATTCATTGGATTAAAAATACTCTTTCCTTTTGGAGCATATGAGCAAACTACTAATAAGGAATACAACCTCTATTCCACATTTTAAAGATGCTTTCTTTATGTTCTTTGTTTCCTTGTTTCATTAGCCACACTTATCTGTTCTTTGAGATATGTGCATGGTAAGACTAGTAGTTATCTATTATCTATATTTACTTAGGTTATTATAATATGATTCTATTTTAATTATATAGTTCACATTTCTGATCTGTTTTTAAAATACAAAGCCACTATTTTTAAAGGCACTATATAAAAATAGTTCATTAAATATAAAGCCTTGATTTATGGAGGAAGAAATGAATGTATTAGTATTGAATATATTTACATTTGACCAAAATTCATTCAAGAGTAATGACCTCCTCAGGGATCTCTCTCACTCAAGTCTCCTTCCTCTTCATTCTCTTTCCATTTGATACTATACTTTGCCTTTTGAAAACAAAAATGATAGACTACTCTACAACCAGGTTAATTTTATTGTAGATAAAAACTACATACCTTGTAATATTTAATTATTTGATTCTTTACTTTCTATCCTATACTGTGATAATTCCTCAGCATATAATGTGTTCCAGCCAAAATCAAAATGAAAATAATGGACAAAAACATTGAAATGAGATGACTGACCTTTATTATGTACTTGCTCTATCACTAACTCATTGTGTGCCCTTGAATAACTAATTGGTTACTTTTGGGAACTCTGCTCATCTCCATCATCAAATTTATGAACATCATAAAGAAGTCCAGGAAGCCCTTGAACTGTTATCTAAAAACGTGTCTGAAATCATAGACTATGCTGCCTTACCATGAGACAGGCAGAGGATAGGATTAATGTGTTTCTATTAAAAATATTAACCCTAGTGTCTAACTGAATGACTAAACCACCCTATCAGACACTACTTGTGGGCAATGACAACATTTTTCTTTAAACAAAAAAAAAACCCATCCTGGTTGCATCTATTGTAGCACAAAGATGAAGGGGGAAACTGAAAAGCCGGAGATGATAGATAGATAGATGATAGATAGATAGATAGATAGATAGATAGATAGATGATAGATAGATGATTAGGACTTCTAAAGAGCAAGTTTGGCCTGGTTGGTGTCGACCCATGAACCAGGAGGTGATAGTTTGATGTCTGGTCAGGGCACATGCCTGGGTTACGGGCTTGATCCCCAGTAGAGGGTGTGCAGAAGGCAGCTGATCAATGATTCTCTCTCATTATTGGTATTTATAACTCTCCCCTTCTCCCCTCCTCTCTCTGAAATCAATAAAAACTTATTTAAATATATATAAGAGCAAGTTCGGTAGCACCATTAAGTCAGAAGAAACAGTGAAAACCAGGGCATTTTTCTTTAAGTCTGATGGAAAGCCATTGAAGATTTTAAACAGGGCATAATCAAATTGGTTTGGCTGCTGAGTGAGAATAAATTGATAGGAGACATGTTAACGCAGACAGACCCCTTAGTAAGTTGTTACAAATCTTCTGGCAAGAGATGGTTATAGCTTGAATGAGATTAATGATTGTGGAAATGGATCTAAGGAGGCCAATTTGAGAGATAATCAGGAGATAAATAAGCCTAGGTTTTGAGGAAGAGAATGATATCAAATATGTTAGGTTTCTAGTTTTTCCGACATATACAAGCAGTATGAAGTTTGTAGGGGAAGATTGTACTTTTGAATTACTGGCATATTATAGCTACATAAGGTGGGCACAATTTTTATTTGGTATTCCCATTAGCACTCACTTTAGATGAGGTATAGAGCACACACATTATATTAAATATCATAGTTTGCTGAAATGGCTAAGTAATAAGATGTATTTTCTGTTATAACAACTTCTAGGAAAGAAAAGTGAATAAAAACAGTTTGATGAGATAAAACATATTAAGCTGAAGAAGAAATTATCTGAAAGATTACCTTGAGTCCACTGTTCACTAGAGCTCCCCTTAATCTTATGTCTGCATTCAATGGAGCCAAAAATAAAATCAGCAACACTTTATTTCACTTAATTCCTTCCCTTAGTCAAATAAAAGTTATTCAAAACATTAATTCGATGATTATCTATTGCCTCCTTTATGTTAGTGGACACATAAACCACAAACACATAAAAGGCCCCATATCACCCCCACCAATTCATGTGCATATCATTCATTCCATTCGCAATAAAAATTTAGATGCAAACGTGACATTTTGCATTATATTGAAGTGGCTTACTCTGGTTTCTCTCAGTTGGTTGTGGGACAACATGACACACACTGAATCTTTTTCTCTCTCTGCATTTAGCCATCCAGCAAATATGAACTTTGTTAGGCATGGAGGCTCGGGGCTGCAATGCAATCATGAGAAAATGAGCATGATTTCTACCATAGAGAGTATGCAATCTCTGTCTTTGTCTACCACAAACACATAAACGAAAATTAAACAATTAAAATAAGTGTCATTATCATGGATATGTAAGTGTCAATGGTTTCCTATCCTGACCTACTTTAGAGGATGGGAGGCTGTCTCTGGGGGATAAAAGATACGAGAATTTCTGAAAGTTAAATAGAAGTGAGCCAAATGAAAGGCAAGGAGGAGGAGGGAAGTGTTCCTGGCTATATACATATGTATACTCTAGCAGAGAGATATTCTGAAACCAAAAGGCAAGAGAGTCATTCCACGCTGGAAGAACGGAAAGAATTTCAACCAGGCAGCATTTGAAATACAAAGGGTAATTGTAAGAGGTGAAAGGGATAGCTAAGCATGGGACCAGCTGATGCGGACACTTAAAACCGCATAAGTACCATGACTTCATCTCCAGTCAAACGGGACCCAGTTGTGTTTTAATCAGAGAAATGTCATAGCTAGATATGCATGATGAAGAACCACTCTGAACCGGGGAGAAGAGATTGGAAGAGAACTGGGAAGCTATATGAGATAGATAGGAGGCTATTACAGTAATCAGGGAAAGAGATGATAGGAAGTCTATACAAAAATGATGATAAGAATAAAAAAGGGCGCAAAAAATCAAGAAATAGGTCAGATAACTTGGTATCTGATTGAAAGTAGAGAATGTGAAGAAGAGGAAGGAGTCAAGGATGGAACATGTGACAGGTGGTGGTGCCATTTCCCTAGACAGGTAATCCTGGAAGACATCTGGGGAAGGGAGATGGAGTTTTCTGTTCCCAGCATGCTGAGTTTGAGGCGTTTGAGGGACATCAACATTAAATATCCTGTAGAGAGTTTGTTGTATTTCCCTGAAGCTCAGGAGATTAAGTCTGCATGGAGATGGAGATTTGGAAATCAGCATATAGATGATGAGTAAGATTTCAGGAGGAGTACTATCACCCAGCACAGGCACATAAGGGAACAGAGAAGACAGTACTTCAAAACCTGGAGAGGGCCAAAGGCAGAACAGGGACCTTCAAAGAATTCTAAGACATTTTTTTAATTTAAATTGCCCAGAAGCAGAGAAAGAGACACAGATGAGGACAGTGTCGTGGAAGCCAAAGGGAAAGAGCTTTTCATAAGGAGAATACTCAGCAGTATCAGTAGCTGTCTCAAAGTCAAGTAAGAAAAGACTAAAAAATATACTTAATGACAAGGGGATCATTCGTGACTTAGAAAGAGTGACTTATGTAGTGTAGTGGAGGTAGAAGCAGGATGCAGTAGGTTAAGGAGTGAGAGTTGGGTGAGAAAATAGAACAAGTATAAGCAATATTTCAAGAAGTTTGGCTGTGTAGTTGTTAGTGAATCTGCAGTCAATTGGGGAATGTATAGGACCCAATTAAAATTCTGAAATGTTTACAGAAAGGAAGACCAACAGTGTCTTTTGGTTCCAAGGAAGGAATCTGTCCTTTCATGTGAGATTAACTATCCAATCAAAACTTGAGGGGAAAGGTGTTCTACCGAGTTTCAAATGGCAAAGATATGGGTTTGTACACTGAAAGTCCTCAAATGACTGTTTGTAAGTTCTGGAAAAGAATGGCCAATAAACTTTTGTGTAGATAAATGATTACGCTCATCTCTAGAAGAAAACTAGCTGTGCAGAAAATGACTTTAGAATATTTGTAAGCTCTGATGTTACAGCCCAAACTTTGGATTATTCCACTGGTATTTTCATGGTCAAGCTTCTATAGTTGATTGCATATTATGCTATGTGCTTTATCTCCTTTATGGACCAACCACATTGCATTTGTAAATTCTGCTCTGAAATCTGGCCCTTATCCAGATTGCATCTTTCTTTGCCCGGTCAGGGCATGCTAGGAAACTGCAAATTACAATCAAGTCTCAATTTTCCAAACTAATGATTTTAAAGGGCAATAATGCATAATCCAAAATGATGGTGAATTCATGAACCATTTATCTCTGCAATGTATATTCATTAAACTTGACTATAAGTACTTCTTATATGACATTCTTAACAAAATGATAAAGCATTTCAACTGAAATGATTCAAGGGGACTTGCAAGGCATTCCAATTTCTCTATTTTTGCCTCCCACTATATTCTATTGCTATATCGCCTTTCATGTTTACATGACTCATTAAAATAAACTAACATATTGTACTTTTTAGGATGGAGAAGATAATCAAATTTCATCTACTCCTGACATCATTTCCATATTATTGCCACCCTTCTCTATAGCTATGGTTCTCTGTCTCTGTCTCTCTGAAAAGTTTCATTCACAAAAGAGGATAGTATAATAAGCCCATGTATACTAGTACATCACCCACCTTCAACAATGATCAGAAACTATTTTCACGATTGACTCCTTATTAAGAAACATGCCCATCATCTCTCTGAGATATTATGGACTCAGAAAGCCCACAGATACTAGAGCCAGGAGGAGCATTAGATGTTATCTGTTCCAGCCTAGTCGTTCAGTGAGGAAAATGAAGCAAGCAGAGACTTAACAAAGCACAGCTCTGATTGATAGTGAGGCAAGAGTTAGACATCGCACACCTCTTCCTTATTCCCTCTGGTGAAATGAAGACTACATTGCTACTGCCTTATTCTTGATACAGAATATTCCCCAAAATTCACATGAGGGCCACTAGCTATGTACCATAGCAGGGAACCTGGAAACCACACAGCTTGCAGGCAGACACAATCTGCTGACAGAGCATCCATTATTATCTCTGGCACTACCTGGTTCTTCTTGCTAATATTCACCGAATGATAGTAGAATAAGCACAAGTAATTAGTTTACAAATAATAAAAGATGATGTTTTCCCCTTTGTATTATATAGAAGACACACCAAAATATCTCTAATAAAGATGACTCCCAGTTGATTAACAGGAATAAAATGCTTGCATAAATAGAATTAAATGTGCACATTTGGAATATAATTATAGATACAGATAGATAGAAATGTCAGTGTATATACACAACCCTCTTAACCCAAACTAGAGAAGCCGATTAGGATTCATAAAACTGCTCCCAGTTAAGGGGGAGAATCGGGGACTTAACTACCAAAGCTGAACAGTGCAGTACAAGAAAGGCTTTGTTAAATAACGCCAATCATTTCTCCACCAATATGTCCTCCCCACCTCAACTCTGACTCCCATCTGGGTACCTGCCCATGTACTTTTCACAGAGTATCTCTTCCCATAGTTTCGTGTAGAGATGACAGACTGTCATTCTCTCTGCAACTCAATCTCTCTCTTTCTCTCTCTCTCTCTATCTGGGAATCCAGATACAATCACCTCAGCTCCCGATTATTCCATTTTCCAGTCCTGACTGAGGCCTGGTAGCAATTTTTCCCTCCTCAATCCTTCCAATAGTCAATTCTTCTCTTTTGCTTAAGTCAAAGTGTATCTTTTTCCCTATTGCAGCAAACAATTCCTTAGCAGTTTGACAAACATTTTTCAAAGCAACCTATCAGAGTTCTAGTTTCACATTGGAAGACTCATGTTCAAATCTCACATCGTCTGCTGCCTGACCATGATCTTGAAAAAGTTATTTAACTTCTATGGGCCCCAGTTTTATCAGCTATAAATTGAATGAGCACCCAAATAGTAAATGAGACAAATCATATGTGAAAATAACCAGCAACTCAATAAATTCATGTTGACTTTGTCAGAGTTGAGCCTATGCTCTGAAAGTCTGCAATTTCCATAATACAGTTATGACAACAAGCTTTGTGACAAGAATACAAAACGGTCTGACTTCTGACCGGCAGCCTAGGGAGACCTCAGGGATGTCAGATCAATTAGTCAAGCTGCTGATCCGCAATGCTTTGGCAGCAAGGAGCCCGTAGTCTAGAGACGGCCTACAAAATCTCCTAGCAGGTAAAGCACAGAGTCAGTCCTTCAGGACTTTTGCTGCTGGTCTTAATCCCCTCTGGAACAATCTGTGCTACCCTTTGATAAATGCTTAAATGCCCATTCACGGAACTCAGCTCAGTAAATTCAGATTTATTGATTTGTGTTGGGAATATATTATTTATATTCTTCAGTAATAATGTGAACAATAGAAAATCACACCACCATTGTAATTAAATGGCTTATTATACTTATGAAGATTTTTTTTCATTATTTCAAAAAGCTCAAATTCTAATAAGATGGGAATGGACTTACGTTGGTTTTCTGATTTTTGCTTCCAATATATGCTTCTAACAAGAAATCAGTTGCTTAATCATATGTCCCTCAAGGAATAAGGTATACACAACACTGTGCCTTGTCACCTACTATACATAAATTGATCTTTAATATTTATACTTATGTACAGAATTAGTATATGAAAAAATAAGAAAAGTATGTGATGATAAGGGAAGCAAAATATACATTTTTACTTCCCCTTATGAAGAAAGATAATTTGGGGTTTTCACCTTGAAAAGTATAATATTATTTGTGATTTATGTGAAATGAAAATTGTGAAGTATTTGCTTCACTTTAAATTGTCATGAGTTATTGGTGTCACTGCATTCTTGGAAAGTGCCTTTATAGTTTTGTGCAGTTGCCAATAATAAGAGTTCTTACCATTAGTTTCTTACTAAACTCTGAACATCAGTTAATTATAACTGTACAATGACTGCTGTATATATGAATATGTTGCCAAAGTTTATTTTAATTTTGCCATATGTGTAGGTGCCCACATTTCATGTTTACTTTAGCTTAATATTTTCATTTTGAACCACTTTAATCAAGTAAGATTGAATAAATGAATAAAAGAATGAGCAAGGGGACAGTTTTATCGAATGCCTACTAACCTGCAGACCCTGCAGCACCCAGGTGCTGGCATTTACCTGGATGAAAAAAAAAACACATAAAGAAAGGTAAATAGATATGTGAACTAACAATTAAAATGCTATTATATTTCAACCAAGGAATACGAACATTGTCACGGCAGCATAGAGCTAGAATAGTCCATTTTCATTACAATGGTTTCACACCTGAGCTTTGGAATCTGAAGGTCCTGCGTCCAAGCCCTTGCACGCTGCCAGGCAGTGACTCATAAAATGTGGACCCTCACCTCATCTGAAGAATGGAAGATAACGCTGCCTACATCTTAAGAAAATTGTTTTAAGAATGAAATAATCAATGTGCGAAACGTTTGCTTTGGCACAGTCTGTCTGACATAGAGTGAGGGCTTCCTGCCTGTTATCTGAGTGTGAGCGGGGCAATAGGGAGGTGTCTGGAGCACCAGGGAAGGATGGAGGATGCCCACAGGCGTTCCAGTGGGAAAAGGAGAGGACAGAGTGTGAGCAAGTCAAAACCTTCCTCAGCCTCTAGCGTCTGAGTTTCAAATCAAGGTGAGTTGATATTGGTTCAATAATTTCATAATGTCAATGTGTACAACAAACCAAAAGGCTGCTTGTTGAAAATGTACGCTCCCCCCCAAAATAAAATTAAATAGATAAATAAATAAAATGTGTACCCCAGGCCCCACCCCAGGCATTCTGTTTCTATTAAGTCTAGTGTTGGGGTCTCAAATCTGCAGTGTAACCTCATTTAGACAATAACTGATGAAGATGAGCTCTAAAGGCCATTCTAGCTTGGTTTTACTATAAGTAGCTAAGATGTCATATTGGACATGTAATTTAGCAATCTTCTTTTCCATCATTTTATTCCAGAATCATGAGAACCTGACACATATACTCAGAAAGTGCTTACTATTGATGGCATTGAGGTCAGCCAATTTGATGGTCTTTCTCTAGAATATTCACAAATTTTTAAGCCCAATTCTGGAAAAAAGGAACCATAATCAGAAAGACCAGCAAACTTGTAAATGCCTGCAGAGCAGCAAGGAGATGGGTTCAGAAGCAGCAGTTGCAGCAGCAGGGCCATCAGAGGAAGGCTTTAGGGTCCAGGTAATACCAGTTCCCCCTGTGCTCCTCCAGCCCGAGGGGCTGCAGTGACTTACTGCAGTTACTAATCTCTGGGTTATGGCACCTTCCTCTTTTCTCTCCCTCGGGCTTTTCAACACATTTGTTAAAAAAATAAAAAATAAAAAGCTCCTGCATTGTACTCCCTCTGAAAAGCTGAGAATGGTTTCTTTTATCATGACTAGACACTGATACAAACACTTTTTGCAACATGAAGTGGCAAATGGTAGACATCAATTGAATATTTTCTACTAGTATATATGCTAAGAGCAGAATGTATGTGTGCAAAAGTTTGTATCTACACATGGACCTCAAATTTGCTCATAATATGAATATATGTAAAATATCCACAACTCTTAGTCAGTAGTATTTCCTCCTTTCAAATATGTAACTGTTATAGTTTGGGTTTTTTTAATTGGGGAGAGAAAATGATAGAGGGAAAAATAACTGATTGGTCCATTAAAATTTCCCAAGGCAGAGAAAGATATTTAAATGTAGTGATCAGATTGCATGCTTATCAACAAAGAGACAGTAGTCTTACATTAAGTAACTATCTCTATAGAAAAGAGGAAAATCCCTTCTACAGCCAGCAACATTCTAAAAACCACTCAATCAATTTGATTTGACAAAAACAAGAAAAATAGAAAAGCCACTTTAAATGTATCATTGTCATGGATTAAAGCTGTATCAGGAAAGTAGGGCATCCTGAGCTACTGAGCATTTTCATTATAAGAGTTGTAAAAATGCACGGCTGCTATTTGCAATAGTGTATTAAACAGAAAGCTGACTGGCCTCCATGCCTGTACTTCCCTTCCCAAGAAAACACAGCTACGGTGTAAGAGCCATTTTTTAGGGCCATTTGAAAGAGCAACAGTTTCAACAATTTGATATGGAAGTGCTGAGTTTCCAGTCAGTGCTCAGAACATTTTCTTTAATCCTTACCCAAGGGCATGCTTAGAGAGAGGAAGAGAGAGGGAGAGAGAGAGAGAAAGAGAGAAACATCAATGTGAGAGAGAAACATTGGTTGGTTGCCTTCCTTAAACTCTCCAACTGGGAATAGAACTGGCAACCTTTCAGTGCACGGGATGACACTGAACCAACTGAGCCACACCGGCCAGGTGTCAGAACATTTTAAAAGGTCAAGGAAACTGTTTTTGACAGAAAAAGCCAACTGCAGCAGCAATAGCCATCGGCTGCCTTTCACTGTGCACTTACTGTGTGCCAGACACCAAGTGCTTAGCATTCATTAGCTCATTCACTTCTTACCATGGCCCTATAAGGCAAGTCATGTCACCAGGGAACAAGCTAAGGCTCCCAGGGGTGAAGCAGTCACAGAACTAGTCAGTGCTGCAGTGGGAGGTCACACCAGCTCAGGTCAGTCCAACTCTAAACTCAATATGCTTCACCACATCTCTCTGCTGAATATATGAAAGGAGATCATCCATACTGCCACCTGAAAATTGTAGGGGCATGAAGGGTAACTGCATAAAACAAGGCAAAACACATACATCAATACTACAAAACCCTCCAAACTTCATGTTTTAATTTAAAAGGTTAAATAAATATAAAAACATGCAAGCTTTATCGCTCCTCGGCCTTTTGGCTAAGATCAAGTGTAAAAACATGCAACCTTTGTCACCAAGCCATACTGAAAAGAACTCATATGTCAGTAGCCACACATGCATATTTCAACAATAAAGATTTAAAAGAATAATAATAATTTTGACTTCCCAATTGAAATAGTCTTCTGTTTCTAATTCTAGAAATCTTAAACTTCTCCCAGACCAGCCTTCTATAACCAGATGTTTGCCTCACACACTGGTTAGTTCCAATTAACTCTATTTCAAATCAACCCCCCCTCCTCCTTGAGAACTCAGTTTAGGGGAAACTTTTTTGAGCCTCCTTGAGCTTATCATTAACGTGTTTCTGAGGTTCCTAAGTGATCGTTACCAGATTCTTCCAGGGACATCATATGGAATTCTTGAACTTATACTATATAGCATATGGATGCTGGAAGATAAGCATTACATTTTAATGAAAATATATAACTCATTCTTTAAATATATTTAAATTCAATTAAACTAGGATTGATTAATATATGCATTATTTGGGTTTTATCTATAATCTTCTTGGCAAAACTCCTGTTTCCCTAGTAAAGCAAACATGTATTTTATCATCATGCATGTGTGTGAAATTACAACTTTTATAATAAAATTTACATATCATTTGTACATAAATTTTGTTTTATTAGAAGTCCAAGCTAGAGGTTTCTTTCTTTAAATAATTTATTATTTTCCACTAAATACATAATTCACATCTCTCAAATAATGAAAACTCAACCGAGCCATTTCTAACCATTTGTGAGAGATTTATAAATCTACATTATGGTCGGATTTTTGAATTTCAAAAAGTAGTGTTAAGGAATAGATAATGAAATAACTTCACAGATGTTACCCTGGATATAAACCATGTGTTTTATTAGCATAAATCTAGTCATTCTTACCTAATCAGTATTCTTTTGTTCATTTGTTTCAAATCATTAGTAAGTTAGCTTTGGTCAGTCAAAGTAAAGTAGCAAAGTGAAGTCTAATTATCACCCCATGTCAAAAAAAAAAAGAGGGCCTTAATTAAATAGTTTACTGTCAGTTGAGCTGCAAATATATGTTATTTGCTAAAACTCATTTTAATAGCATTTTTAAAAATAAAGCAGACCATAATCTTGTGTTAGGGCAATCTTTGCCTTTGGAGTGGATGGGGCTTGAAAAAGGGTACACCAGGTTTTCCAGAGAGTTGTAATGTTCTGTATTTATATCGGGAGCATCAAAAAGCTGCACACTTATAATTTGTGATGATTTATATATTATGTTATTTTTTAATACAGAAGTTAAAAAATAACTTTCCATTTTGATAGCATTAGGTCAAGCACAGGCAATGTTGGCAATTTAATAAAATTATAATTATCGCTTCAGTGGATCCCATCACTTTTTTAAAAGTAATGTTCTCCTCCCTATGAAATTTGTAGATGTCCAAATCAAAGACTACACAAACTAACAACAATAGCCTTAAGATGTGTCTTTAAGATGATCTTGTTTCAGGGTTCTTAAATTAATCTTCTGTATAGATTATGTGTATATCGTTCAACAGAAAAATATCTGGGAAAAGTAAATACTATTTGAAATAGTGGGTAGTATTTTCCTAAATGTATAATAACATCTTACTGAGTTTACCACCTTTGAAGAATATAAAAGTTCTACTCTGTTGAAAAGTAAGAAAATTTTATCCTTTGCAACTGCATGGATGGAACTGGAGAATATTGTGCTAAGTGAAATAAGCCAGTCAGAGAAAGACAAATACCATATGATTTCACTCCTATGTGAAAATTAATGCACAAACTGAACTACTAAGAAAAATAGAGATGGACTCATAGACCAAGAGCAGGCAAACAGTGGGGAGAGAGGAGAGCGAGGGGGAGGGATAGAGAAAAAGAGAGAGAGAGAGAGAGAGAGAGAGAGAGAGAACTCATGCACATGAACAAGAGTGTGGTGATTGCAGAGTGGAGCAAGGAGATGGGTAGGGATGGTAGAGGGCACAGAGAGGATAAAAGCTGATAAAAAAACTAAAATAATAATTAAAAAATGAATCATCAGTATGTTATATTTCAAAACTTGTATTACATAAAAACTGTAATAAAGCATTTTGAGTTGCAAAAAGTTCAATCAATACATAAGAAAATAATACAAGTGCTGAACATGGAAAAAGATTAGTTAATTCTCACATAATTTTCAGTCCTTTACATGACTTAATAATGAAAAATTTCCAGATGTCTCTGAATAGTTACAGGGATGTGATGTTAAAGAGTGGGCAGATCTACCCTCCTGCTTCTAAAGAGCACACTAAGGACCAGTGAGTAAATGGAAGAAGGAGGCAGAGACATTGGTAGAGACAGAAGAAGACTCGGTGTTAATTACATTAGTCTCACAAGAGGATCAGTCACTTCAGTGAGCAAAGTAGCCCACCCACCATTGGAAATGAGCTCCCATGTTAAGAGTGGTTGTGTTAGTTTCCTATGGCTGCTCTAACAAATTATCACAAATGTACTGACAATACAAATCTATTATCATACAGTTCTTTTTAAAAAAAATATATATTTTATTGATTTTTTACAGAGAGGAAGGGAGAGAGATAGAGAGTTAGATACATCGATGAGAGAAACATCAATCAGCTGCCTCCTGCACATTTCCCACTGGGGATGTGCCCGCAACCAAGGCACATGCCCTTGACGGGAATCGAACCTAGGACCCTTCAGTCTGCAGGCCAACGCTCTATCCACTGAGCCAAACCGGTTTTGGCTATCATACAGTTCTTAAGTTGGAAGTCTTTCTGGACTAATATCAAGGTGTTAGTATGGCGGTGATTTTTTTCTGGGTGATCTATAAGCGAAACCATTTACTTGCCTTTCCAGCTTCAGGAAGTCACCTGCATTCTTGGCTTGTGGCCCCTTCCCCTATCTTCAAAGCCAGCATCACAACCTCCTCAGAGCTCTTTCTGACTCTGACACTTCTGCTTCCCTCTTATAAGGACTCTTGTAATTACATTGGGTCCACCTACATATTCCAAGATAATCTCCTCAACCTCCTTAATTATCTCACATCTGCAAAGCTCCCTTTGCCATGTAAGTTAAAAGAGTCAAAGGTTGTCAATATTATAACATGGAGTCTTTATTATGATGATATATTAAAGTTATATAGTAGGAGGCTAAACTAGATTGCCAAGTGCCCTCCAAAGTTTGTATCCTATAAAAAAAGCAAAGAAATCAAATATCTGTTAACAACTATATAAAAAGTTTATTTGTATTAAGAAACTGACCATACAATAAACCTGATTCTCTTCATTCCAATTGATTACTATTATCTCTCTATGTGTCCACACTATATGGCTGGATATTTTAGATAAAAACATTGTTTAGAAGAATTCCAAGCTCCTCTTTGAACAGTAGCTACATCCAGACTGATCCAAGAAAGGACAAGTGCTAACAAAGCCTTGTTGGAAAGTGTGCAGCTGATAAGTTCAGGCAATAATAACCACTGATCAGGGAATTATTGTAGGTCTTTTGAAAGAGGAAGAGAGAGAGAGAGATGGAGATAGAGGAGATAAATAAATAGGCAGAGGCAGAATGAAAGAATAAGAGAAATATAGGATTTATGTACCACAATTTTTCTCCTTACTACACACTGCTAAATAGAAAGAGAATTATCAAGTTCCTGAATTGAAATTCATTTCTCAGAAACTATTAAATATTCCAATGAACCCTTGCTGGTTTGGCTCAGTGGATAGAGCATCAGCCTGCAGACTGAAGGGTCTCAGATTTGATTCTGGTCAAGGGCACATGCCTAGGTTGCGGGCTTGGTCCCCAGTAGGGGATGTTCAGGAGGCAGCTGATAATGATTCTCTCTTATCATTGATGTTTCTATCTCTCTTTCCATCTTCCTTTCTCTCTGAAATCAATAAAGTTTAAAAAAATATTCCAATGAAAAATATGGCTTAACTAACTCATGTATGAATTTCATTCATTTATATATAACCAATCTTCTCGTGTGGCCTTTAACAAAAGATATGGAATATAGTACTCTGCAATTTGGATTAATAGAAAATACTAAATTATGCTTGAAGCAATTGACCAAGTGATCTTGGTAGACATTAAAGTGAGAAGCATTACTATAAAAACAGTGACCATTCAATCCATCAGTAGAACAATTTGCATTCTAGAAGATTCTAATGAACTTGGGGGAAATTTCTCTAAGAAAAGAGTTTTCTTCATGGAGCTACCAGTAGGACTAAAGGGTACATATTTCTGTCAATTAAATTTCTATTGAAATCCTTTGGTTTTATATTAAAATCAATAATAAACCAGAAGCTGTGCTCAGCTTTGGGGATATAAGGGTAACAGTAGACAGGGAACAAAAGATCTCACATTTCAAGGTGAAATTGAGACCAAGAAACAAATAGGTTCAGTGATAATCAAAGCAGAAAATGGTTGTGATAGCAGCCTGCAGGAGTAGCCCTGGATCCATGATAGGGAACTCAGTGTAGACACACATGAGAAACCAACTCCTTAATAAGTCTGCAAGCATGGCCCAACAAAAGAAGGCAAGAAAAGGATCTGTGACAGAGGAAACAGCATGTACAATGGCATTAATTCTATAAACACTTGTCGTAATCAAGAACTCGGAGTAGTTCAGTATGGCTGAACAACAGAATCAGATAGAAGATTAAAGGGAGTTAAAACTGACTCCGTAGCTAGAGGCTGGATCATGAAGCATCTTAGATACCACCCAACAGCTTTGAGCATTTTCAGATAACATGAATGCAATTAATATGGCCACCTCTATGTCTGTTGACTTCACAAGCAAATGAATGGGGAGAGTCAGACTTACATGGGTTCTCCATCCCCAGCATCATTCAAAAATGGGACCAATGGTTATTTTCTGTTTAGAATATGATAATTATTTCATTCACAAAGAGGAAACGTATATAGCTTTTGCTTGCCAAGATTATGTTAGGGAATATAATTATAGCAAAATGGAGATTTGGAAAGGACATGTGACTGACTATATTTGTTGCTCGGGAGGTAGATGGGACAAGTGAAGTGATGAGTAATAGCTGTGGGAAGGAGAGCAAAAGGAGAACATTGGTAGGTAGGTTCTGAATGGAGATATGGGGGGAGCTCTAAATTCTGAACTAGAGATGAAAGTCACATGTGGATGCTAAACAGTGAAGGGACTTATATGTTTGGGTCAGGGGGCAGGTAGCATGGAATGGTTCTCTCCATTTGCAAGGGTTTGTACATCTGGAGTTAAAAGCATATGCCAACACTTATGCATCAACCAAAAAGATACCTAAATTTGATAATCATGTTAATCAAAGGAATAAGAATCAATGGCAAGGAGAATAAGAGGGGGAAAGATTGCTTTAAAAAATTGGCAGTATTAATTTTAAAATAAAATATATTCTGCCTCTTACACCCACACAAAAGTGAAATAAAATTTGCCAAGAGGAATTTTCCAATTGTCAAAGCAAAAAATTGGCAGCCCTAATTGTACTTGCTACAAGTGAACAAAATGAATGCTCTCCATGAATCATTCTCAAAACTGTCCAGTACAAAATCCTAAGTGGCATCCCTATATTTGAATAGTCTATATTTTATTATTTATTTATAGCCTGCCTTGCTTTCACAAACAGACCTAAGTCACCTGAAAACAACTTTACACATTAAAACAATAAAATATAAATTTAAAAGAATGAGAGTTGTGGAAAATAAAGTTAAAATAAGAGCTAACATTGGGATAGGAGATGAGCAAAGGTAGGGACATGATGTTGCTTTAAAGGCCAACATCAATCTTCAACACTTGGTTAGGCCATAGCTTTGTCTCAAGGTTTCCTACCAGCCAAAGAAGAAAGGAAAAATAGTTAACTCTATAGTTCTCTTTATCTGTGAAGAAAAAGTACTAGTATATTAGAAATATATGTTTAGATTTTAAGTATCAAATATGAATAAAAGAGAGTTTAGTTCAATGCATGTTTTCAGGGTCCATCTCAGGAAAATAAGATCATAGGTGAGTGTCATTAAAAGCCCTATTTTAAATACTATGTCATATCCTTTTCCATGTTTTGTCTTCAATAAGCTAACAATGCCTTAGTGAACATATCCAAAGTATGTTGTAAATCATCTTTCCAGAATTTTTTTTCAAGTCCAAAAGTTACTTCCAATGTAAGGGTGACTATGGAACTTGGTGATTAGTATATTCCTATTATCATCATAACTATACTTTTTCAAAAAATATATCAAATGTTTAATTTCTCTCTCCAGACCTTATCCAGTAAGTAAACTTGATTTATAAAATCTGTCAATAAAAGGCTGTTGCCTGTCATTTTATAAAGATTACCTGAAAAACTATATTTGCTAAAACCAAATGACATATTTGAGCAAAGTAGCCCTTTTATTTCAATTTTGATTCAAATTATTTTCTATGAAATATGTACATATATACTAAAAATTATTCTGGCAGTGTGCATTTTGAATAAACCAAACTCACACTAAAGTACACTTCAAAAGTTATTTGAAATATATATTTCTCTTCTTGTTTCTTGCTCTCAATACACCCTTGAACCTATTGACATTTTGAGCTCCATTAACACGTGAAAAATATGTATCTTAGTATTTATGTATTATATGAAAAGATTTCACAGTTAAAATTAACACCAAATTTTTTAAAACTATAAGTGATTAAGTTTTGTTAAATACAGTCCCCATTTAGCCTACCTACAATGCCAATCTGTTTTATTCTTATTTTGTTCCCAAATTATGGGGGAAACCTAAAATAGAGTTTATCTTAATTGTATATCGAAAAGAAACAAATCAATGGATTTGATACATCAAATTTTAATTACAAAATAAATGCTATATAATCTAATAAAGTCACAATGCACTCAAATACTAGTCTGATTCATCTTATCATGCAAACTTTCTGAAGTCAGAGAAAAATAAATTTAACTCCTAGAAAGTTGACACTTATTTTTTAAAGCATAAATGCCAACTACTAGTTTCTGAAATTAATTGGGGGGAAAGAAGAAAGGGTTGAAAAGGCAATGAGAAGAAAAGAGGTTGCTTAATACAATATTTGGCATAAGAAAGAAAACATCAAGAATTGTAACTGAGTCTTTACTGAAAACATCTAAAAGTTTTCATATGAAAGGCAGCATTATGCATTCATGAATTTGAGAATAGGAGGCAGGTGACTTTTCTATGGGAGAGCATATCTTGGTAATTATTTTTTGGCACATCAGTTTGAGAGCATTTTGGATGTGTTTAACTTGTACTTATTAAGTATAATGAAATACATATAATTGAAGATCATAGATATCAGAAAAAAGAACAAGGTTGTAACCTCACTCATTTCCTCATTTAAGAAGTTCTCTGAAGATGGACCCTCATATAATCTTTTCCAGAACTTCTTTCATTTATACATATGCATTTGTAATTTTTAAAACGGGGCCTTATAGAAATTTTTAGCTCATCTAAAATGCTTGTTTGTGGGAGGTAGAAGAAGGTAAAGGGAAGCAAATAAATGGTGAAAGAAGGAAACTTGACTTGGGGTCGTGAACATACAATATGCAGATTATATATTATAAACTTGTGCATCTGAAAACTAGAAAAATTAAAAATTAAATTATTTTCGTATGTCAACTACTTCTATTAGGCACTTTATTTGGATAACAGAATAAGATCACCAAACAAAACAAAATAACAACAAAATTCCAAGGACCTGATCTGTTACTCAGATAAAAATCCCAAGAATTATCTTCTCATCCAATATTTCAGGGGAAGACAATAGGCATTTCCAGAAACAGATATTCCTGGATGGTGCTTTCAGGAATAATCACTTCTTAAGAAGTATCACTCTATATAAGCTTCTAAACAGTGGTAATAAGTTCAACAATATATAACTATGATTATCATTAACATTTCATCAATAGATATTCTGATTGACAGTCTTACTATTAACCTTACCCAGATTAAGTAAACTATAATAAACCATACTTGAATCTAAATTTGACAATTTTGAAGTTCATAAAATAACTAAGAAACTATCCCAATACATTTTTGACACTACATCAAGGATATTACTTGTTTCATTGCTTTCAAACATGCTGATAGAAGAACTTAGAAGTTCACAAAGAAATGAATTTACCAACGGACTGTTTTCTTATTGAATACTTCAGTTATTGTGACAACGTTTTACCATCAACGTATTTGATGATAAAAAAGTTTATGAAATAATGTATAGGCTAACTATTTATGCTTCAGCACTGGTAACATGTGTGTGTGTGTGTGTGTGTGTGTGTGTGAGCGCGTGCGTGTGTGTGTGTGTGTGTATGCATCACACAGTGATTTTAAAAGTCATCATTCAGACATATTATTTCAGAGTTCTGATAGGAAATGTTGTAAATATCCTAAAATAAAGGAGGATGCAAATTT
Source organism: Myotis yumanensis (assembly GCF_028538775.1). Taxonomy (NCBI): domain Eukaryota; kingdom Metazoa; phylum Chordata; class Mammalia; order Chiroptera; family Vespertilionidae; genus Myotis; species Myotis yumanensis. Next base: position 44,384,054 of record NW_027223760.1, on the reverse strand, counting down.
ATTTTCTAAAATTAGAGATTTTTAGCATTAAACACTATGCAATACTTTCTGTCATTATTCTTTCCTTTATCCCTGGATTTAAAGTAACAAACCATCTTAAATCAATTATTCACATTCTGATTAGCATGTAGGCAGTATGCTATTTTTTTCACACCAAGTTTCCAAAAGGAAGAGAGATACCACAGATAAGACATTTGCATGTTGTTACTTTGAAGACAGGAGCTGAATTTCACTCTAAAATTTTCAATTTGCTGATCTGGGAAAATTGTTTGGGGGTAAAATGCTTTATTTATTTCTCAAGTATCCCATTAAGTATTTATTATAAGAATTCCATATAATGATTCCATGTTTTCTAAATGAAATCCTTTGAAATTATATATATATATATATATATATATATATATATATATATATATAAAATCATTCCCTTTTGCACTGTCAGTTTAATGTCATGTGTTCAGATTCTACAGACCCATGATTTGAACATGACAAATGTATACAACTCCTTTAAATATATAACTGAAGAATAATACCTATAAGACATTGAAATATTAAATTCATATTAGGTGCATTTATATCAGAACTCCAAAAGAAGAAACTCTTATTATATCAAAAAGGAATGGTGGCTTTCTCCTTTCAATAACAAAGTTACCAAATAGTCTCATTCAATAGTGTTATGTGCTACTTTTAAACAGCTCTTTTAAAACAAAACTATGGATTTAAAAATCTTACTCTTAGAATTAAAGAGTAAGAACTAAAGCTGAAGTATCCTAGAATTTAATGAGAATGAGTTAAATCAACTAATCATATCCCAACCCATATAAACTGAGACTCAATGAGTGCAAATAATTAATGTGATTTATGTAGAGGTCAATTTGAAACTATTCTGGGCACTAAATTTGAAAAAACAAAGTACTGTAGAAGTAGCTATGTGTTTTAAGAAAAAAATAAATTTACCTTATGAATATGTGAGTATAATATTTATACTGATGAAAAAAACTCAATAAATGTATGTTAACCTGAAAGTTTGGGGGATGTGTATTGATGATAATAAAAAAAGAAATGATGTATAACCAGAGTTTTTAGTTTCATGCTTTACAACTCATTCATAAAGAAGGCAAATATAAACTCATCTAGACCAGAGAACTATTATTTAAATGTATAAAGGTCTAGGGTACAGAAGGTACCAATTGATTTTAGGGAGAAAGACTAGTGTTATGCAATGTGAAGGCAACTCTGACTTGTCTAACAACCTGCCCATGGCAGAATGAATGAACATCAATTTGTCATATACTGCCAAGCTCATGTGAGAGACTATTCAAACCTTGAAAAAATAATTCAAATTCAATAGCAAAATGTAAAAGAAGACAAAATAAATCAAGTTTAGACAATACACATACACACTAATTTAGATATTTTTAAATTATGCAAATGTAATTTAACTCAAATGTATAAATATTGGAGAGAACAAACCAGTGAGTTAAAGTATAGTGTCTATATAAAAATAAATTAGTATTTCAGTAAAAACCAGCCCAAAATTAATGAAAATAGTGTCCTGTGGGTGTGAGCGCCTAATCAGCCAGCAGAACTATGAGGAGGATGGGCTGTCTTCTCACATCCACAGTTACCTGTCCATTCCCTGCGGGTCAGTCAGGCACCTGGGAGATGAGTGACCACAGTGGGAAAGGAAGGACACTTTTCACCAAGTGACACAAATTTCTTCTGTAAACCCTTTAGATTTTGGAAGATTAACATCATATTTTAACCAACTCAAATAGAACTAAACAATGTAGAAACTATGAAGTGATTCTCCCTTTACCCTGTGAATTATTAAGGCACATATACTACAAAACAGTATCCAATTCAGATTTCCATAACCAAAGACAGGTTTTTGGAAGACAGCCACAAAGATTATTAAAGGTTGAAAAATAACACCTATTAGAAGGGTGGAACATGAGAGGTTTTCAAGGTGAAATGAGCTTGAAAAAGAAGAATTTGAAGGATTTAATTTGCTATAAGGAACATCCTGACACTGGTTTGCTAAACATTAAGGTGGTTTGCTGAGACTACGGAAACTCCAATCCTGAAAATCTTTAAGTACAGGAAGGATTCTGACCACAGCTGCTCAGGATCAAATGTGGGCTTTATTCAACTAAAACTCTCCCCGTGTCTTCCAACCCTGTGAATTTAATTGTAAACGCCAACACAAACATTATATTCCATCAAACACTTCTGATTCAGCACCATACAGCGGTTTGTGGGGAGGGGTGGGAAGGAAGATTGTACTGATCCACTTTTTACAGTGCATGGCAGCATGTGAGGAAATACTTTGTCACAATTAGGAGTCCTAGTGATATCTTTGGGTTCTTGCACTTTCTTGTTTAGATTTCTCATGCAAATCACATACAGCACTTTTTAGAATATATTACAGGTTTTTATAATATATTACAGATTTGAATAATTCATGATAATGAAGCAATAAACCATGATGGAAAGTACTAAGAAAATAAATGAAAATCAGGCAACCTAAGTGTTCCTTCGTTATATCATAAAGACCCAAAATACAGGTTTTTAGATTAAACTAGAAAAATTGTTCTTTAAGTTTAGACATTTAGTCACTAATAACCCAAAACTTTAAAAAATACACCATGCCACAAATGTTTTCTTAAAACATTAGTCTCTATATAGTATGTACTAAGGAATGAATTAATACTATATTAAAGTCATAGATTCTGGTCAAAATTATGTTTTAAAAAAAGAATAAATCAAATAGTAAGCCAAGTTGAATAGTTTACTAAATTAAATAGCAATCACTCAAATTGCATGTGAATAGACTTGTATATAACAACAAACTATCCGATTCGTATTTCCACAAAGAACTCTTGGTCTTTCCTTAGAGAACCATTCATTACAATGCATCGAGTTTCCACATCAAACTCCTTGACCTTTGCCAGTACTCTGATGCAAAATATTTAAAAGTTTATTGTCTTCTAAAGTAGCAGCAGCATTATTCAACTAATCCCAACTGCTGACTTCACAAAGCGTGGTTATAAAGTGCCATTCAAACTTTCTACACTGTCCAAATCAGCAGATCCACAACTGGAGGTAGCCACACAGGAGCTACCCTCACAGCCCCTCGGGGAACTGCATTCAGCAAATATTCGCATTCATAGCACTAGAAATGCTCATGAGTGTGTTGGAAATACACATGTAAACACGTACCCCTAACAGTCAATAAATTGTATAAACAGACACAATATAAGATAAGATAAGGTCATTATCAGCCACCCACTCAATGTACCAGGACAGTATCTCTTTGTTTACAATGATTTTGAAGGCGAGTGCGTGTGTTGTGGTGTGTGTGTGCGTGTGTGTGTTTGTGCTCGCGCGTGTGCGCAGGTTACCGGAGACGGAGATCCGTTCTTGCAGAGGGGCCCTCGGAAGACTCCTTTAATGCCCCGGTAGTGCCCATTGCTGAGATGTCTCGAACTGATGACCAGGTAACAAGCCATGTGGGTCCGGACGGGAGGTACAGAGTCTCAACTTCTTACCAGGCGACCAGCCGCGGAAATGCGGCCGGCTTCTCAGGAGCAGCAGAGACTGCCACCTCCCGAGGAGAAGTGGCCAGCAGGACGCGGGGGGCGCGCGTCCCCGCTCCTCGCCCCGCGCGCTGGGCTCCGGCTGCCAGTCCCGGCTGCTCTGAAGGTGGCGGCAGCCACAGATCACTTAGGGGACCCTGCAAGCCAGTCCACATGCTGCTCTGACCCGCTGGCGGCGAGGTGGCTGCTCCACCGCAGGGCCGGAGAGATGTCTTTTTAAGGACAACTTCCTGGGTCCGTTGGGGAATCAGGGGCTCCCCTCCTGTTCCTCCTGCCCCCGCCGGGCACCGAGGCCAGCCGGGGATGCTCGGCGAGGGTCCCCAGGCTCTGGCGGGGGCGACAGCAGGCTGAGCTGTGGGCTGCGGCGCCGAGGATCCAGCAGCAGCAGCCTGTGCGGGGAGTGTGGCGGGGAGTCCTTGGAAGCGCCAAATCCCTGCGCCCGCGGCAGTGGCGGGGGAGGAGGTGGAGAAGGCGACAGGCTGGCTGGGGAGGATAGGGAGTTGGGGACGCAGGGACGCGGGAGCCGGAGCTGTTAGCACCGCAGCTCAGCGCAGTCGGAGCGCACGGGGTGGCCGGCCGGGGTAGGAGGTGACAGCTGCCGTGGCGATGGCGGGAGGCTCAGCGTCCTGCCATCCTCCTCCCAGCCCGCTGGTCCCTGCGCCCCATCTGTGGGCCAAGTTTGCACTGTTTAGGGGCAGAAGCCGGGCTGGCTAGCGTGGTCTGCAGGGAGGAGAGGAGCGGGAAGGGAGCGTTTCCTTACCCGCCCTGCCCGCGCACCTCAGCATTTCCTCTGCACTCAAGGCCGGGTCAGCAGAAGCCACAGCTCCCCAGCCAGCCGGGGATGAGGATGAGAGTGGCAGCCGCAAATAGGGCGGACACATTAGATGCGCTGTGGCAGGTCATGGATGGAGAAGCAAGCAAGTTTTCGGTAGAAAACTTACATAAGGAAACATGCGTATGTGTGTATATACATATGTATATATCCAGAGTTATACTCACTCACAAATCCTGTATCTTCAGAGAGGCAGCTATTTTTGGTCTGTAAAGTACTTTCTGTCTTCACAATCTCTGAAATCACCCCTGGGAAATGTTATTTTTAACGGACATTGTATCCTTTACTCTAAGCCACCAGGGCGCGAGCTGCACTGGGAATAAAAGACTTGTGCAGAGCCCTAGCTGGTTTGGCTCAATGCATAGAGGATCTGCCTGCGGACTGAAGGGTCTCAGGGTTTGATTCTGGCCAAGGGCACATGCCTGGGTTGCAGGCTCTATCCCCAGTAGGGGATGTGCAGAAGGCAGTCGATCAATGACGATCAATGACTCTCTCTCATCATTGATGTTTCTATCTGTCTCTCCCTTTCCCTTCCTCTCTAAAATAAATACAAATATATTTTAAAAAAAGATTTGTGCAGAAAAGGGAAGGGAGGCCTTGCAGAGTCCGAAGGTACCCTCTCCCCCACCCCGATGACCTAATGGGGTTCTGTGATCCCTCTCACCTCACCTGGAGGGCCTGTGCTGGCGAGAAGATGAGCTGAGCATAGGATTGCATATTTCTCAGTGAGCATAGCGATGCATATATCTTTGGGAATACATATTTTTGAGTTTTTCGGGTAGATACCCAGAAGAGAGACTGTGGGTCCTGTGGTAACTCTATTTTTAGTTTTTTTGAGGAACCACCATATGGTTTTCCATAGTGGCTGTACCAGTCTACATTCCCACCAGCAGTGAAGGAGGGTTCCTTTTTCTACACAACCTCTCCAACAATTGGTATTACCTGTCTTGTTGGTAATAACCATTCTAACAGGTGAGAGGTGGTATCTCATTGTAGTGTTGATTCGCAATCCCCTACTAGGTAGTGAAGCTGAACATCTCTTCATATATCTGATGATCATTTGTATGTCTTCTTGGGAGAGGTGTCTGCTCAGGTCTTCTGCCCATTTTTTTTAATTGAACTGTTTGGTGTTGAGTTGTATAAGGTCTTTATATACTTTGGATAATAACTCCTTGTTGGAGGAACTGTTGTTTGCAAATATCTTCTCCCTTTTGGTTGATTGCCTTTTTGTTTTGTTGGTGATTTCTTTGGCTGTGCAGAAGCTTTTTAGTTTGATATAGTCTCATTCACTTTCTTTTGCCTTTACTTCCCTTGCCTTTAGGGTCAAATTCATAAAATGTTCTCCAAGACCAGGGTCCATAAGTTTAGTACCTATCCTTTTTTCTATGTAATTTATTGTTTCAGGTCTTATATTTAGGTGTTTCATCTATTTTGAATTAATTCTTGTTCAAGGGGACAAACTGTTATCTAGTTTCATTCTTTTGCATGTGGCTTTCGAATTCTCCCAGCACTATTTATGGAAAGGACTTTCTTTATTCCATTGTGTGTTTTGGGCTCCTTAGCACTATCCGTGGTAGCCAAGACAGGGAGACAGCCAAGATGTCCTTCAGTAGATGATTGGATAAAGAGGCTGTGTCCATGGAATACTATTTAGCCATAAGAAAAGATGAAATATTGGCATTTGCAACAACATGGATAGACTGTGAGAATATGATAGTAAGTGAAATAAGTCAGTCAGAAAAAGCTAAGAACCGTATGATTTCCTTTATATGTGGGATATAAAACTGAACTCAGAGCCTCAGACTGACAACAGTATGGTAGTTACCAAAGGGAAGGGGGGGGAGGAGGTAGAGGGTAAAGGGGCCAAATATATGGTGATGGAAGATGATTTGACTACGGGTGCTGGCTACACAATGCAATCTAGAGATCATGTACATTGTAATGCACACTTGAAACCTGTATGAACTTATTAACCAATGTCACCCCAATAAATTTAATTAATTGTTTAAAGGTGGCCTCTTTTCCCTCCTTTGTCTTATCCCTGGAATTGGTTGCAAGGTTAAGGCTAATGCTCTCAGTTCTCTCCCCAGTTTTCTCCTTTCTGTCCCCCACAATGTTCCATTTGTAATTTGTATCCTGGTTGACACCGAGGACCACTCACAAATGACAGAAATTGATAAAAGAAAACAGGCAATTTATTTTTTTTCAAGTCAAACAACTCAAAAACTTCTTAAGCAAGATATATATATATATATATATATATATATATATATATATATATATATATATATAAAGCCCGGTGCACAAGATTTATGCATGGGGGAGGGGGGGTCCCCTCAGCCCAGCCTGCACCCTCTCCAATCTGGGATCCCTCTCACAATCTGGGACCACTGGCTCCTAACTTCTCACCTGCTTACCTGCCTGATCGCCCCTAACTGGCCCCCCTACCAGCCTGGTTGCCCCTTACTGCCCCCCCTGCCAGCCTGGTCCCCCCAATTACCCCCCCTGCCAACCTGGTCACCCCCAACTGCCCCCCCCCCCTGCCAGCCTAGTCACCCCTCACTGCCCCCGTCTGCTGGCTGGGTCACCCCTCACTGCCCCCCCTGCTGGCCTGGTTGCTCCACGCAGCCTGCTGTTTGGTCATCCCTCACTGCCCGCCCTGCCAGCCTGGTCGCCCCATGCAGCCTGCTGTTCAGTCGTTTGGTTGTCCCTCACTAAGCCCCCTGACGGCCTTGTTGCCCCACTCAGCCTGTTTGGTCGTCCGTTCGGTTGTTTAGGATGTGATGGCCCCTGGCTCTTTATATATATATTCTAATTAAAATAACTATTGTAACTGCCCAACACAGGGTTGATTTTTTTTCCATTATTTCAATAGCTTATGTCCTTAGTATTTATTAAGAAATACACAGATGTATTTCTCATTTTAAACATTTTATATATTTCTTTCAAGGGTTTTTCTAAGTGTTTATAAAGTGTCTTAATATGTAAAGTGAAAATGCCAATTCCTTGAAAACTTTGAATGCAAAATTACTGACACTGAAATAGTGCAATTGTAGGAATTATTTAATTATTTTGTAACTATCTTGTTGGTAAGAGTTTTTGAAATTAAAAAATATTATGGGTAGTGACAATAGATAAAACATATCCACCTTTTCCTTCCTGTTAAGACATGATGTGTTTAATGAAGTTTTGTTTATTAAACTTAGAGCTGAAAAATGTTTTGTGAAGCTGAGAATGTGTAATATTACTCACATACAGACATTAGATCTATTCCATACAAATGGTACAATGTATATGCAAATAGTAAAATTTCAAAATCAGGAGAAGATTTTGACAAAAAATAAATAAAGGAGATAGTGTGGCTCAGTCTATATCTATAACCACTATTTCTTCATAAATATCAGTAGCAAAGAGCATTAAAAATTTAAATGTAAGTATCCTTAAATGGACTTGAAAAATGAATGATGTCACATGTTATAAATAACAGTTCCAAGGATATTATGCCTTCTTCGTTAAGCAAATATAATTCCCAATGATGTTTAATTATTTTTAAGAATCAGGAACACATTTCTAAAATGAAAAGACTGACTTAAGTAATCAAAATGGATACAATCCAGCCTGGCCAGTATCTAAGTGGTTAGAGCACCAGCCCTCTCACTGAAGGGCCTCAGGTTTGATTTCCAGTCAAGGGCATGTACCTGGGTTGCAGGTTCATCCCTGGTCAGGGTGAGTGGGGAAGGTGATGTGTCTTTCACACACTGATGTTTTTCTCTCTCTCCCCCACCTTCCCTCCCTTCTACTCTCTAAAAAATTTAATGGGAAAAATATCCTTGGGTGAGGATTAACAATTAAATTACAATTAAAATATATAATCCTATTGTAGTATTTTTTAATTGAAATTATCTGTTAAATATCTTGGCATTTTTGTTCATTCGACTATTGTCCTATATACATCTGAGTTTTCCCCTAAGAAACAATCCCTTTTTATAGTAATGTTTCAGAGACTGTAGTAATTTTCCTACATTTCTTTAAAATTATTTAATTTTTGAGGTCTTTCTTCATTAGAAATGAATTATGCCAATTCTATTAATTTGCCATATTTTAAATCACTTATGGTTGTTCTTTGCTTTACTTTCTATTTTTATGCCATCCATCTTAAAATACCGAAGGGGAAAATTAGCACATTTGCTACTCTCAGCCAATTTTAAGAATAGTTTTTAAAACAAACAAAAAAGAACAACTACCTTCTTTTGCTTGCCAGATTGTGATTGATAGCTATCAGTGTGAGGTCCTCAGAGCCAACAACTCCCCATCATTGCTGCCCACATTCCAGATGTGGTTTGCTCAACCTGAATAGCAGAAACGTGTGTGTCTTTACTTGCAGAGTTGCTATAGTCACAAAATTATTCAGTTGTATTAACTTCTCTTTTTACTAAAGGAGATACTTTCCTTTTCATGCCCAGACATTAAACATTCCCAGAGAAACTGAAAGGAAAGTAAAACACTTTAAAATAAGCCAACATTGAATGAGTTTTAGATACAGGTCGGATTCTATCCCAACAGACAATCTGAAAACCAAACATCATGTGCAATTTTATAAGGCTCACATATTTAAAGCAATAATTGATCTGATGAGGTTTCATTCCACGAAAGGGGAAATGAATGGCAAAGGGCATGGATTTAATCCCATAACCAATGTGTCGTTTCCACATATTTCAGATGCATGACTATGTCATTGACAGAGTGAGAACATCTCTCTTCCGTTACCTTTATTCAACACATCCCAAAGCGATCCCCTTATCTCCATATCCACTATCCCACCCCATTCTAAGCCAGCATCACCTCTTACTTGGACCACTGCAATATCCTCCTAACTAATCTTCCTGCTCCCAATGTCATACACAATTTGCTCTCCATATGTACTAGTAACATCCACAGTGGTAGTTAAAACATAGGTCATATCCTATGCTAAACCACTTAATGATTACATATTGCACTCAGAATAAAATCCAAATTATATGCTGTTTAAAAAAAAAGCCCTGCTTACTGCAGTCCCTGCCCACTTTCTTCTACTGCATTCCCCTCTCCCTGGGCTCCTCGGGATGTTCCCCACGCACTCAGCTTCTCTCCCAGGAGAGCCTCTGCTCCAGCTGTTCCTCCCCCTGGAAATGTTCTTATCTGAGACTCATCAGGGAACCATCTTCTTGGTCACATTTAAAGGCTGTCTGTTCAGAGAGGCCCTCTTGACCACCGAAGCAAGTATAGCTCTCTGGGATCTCTCTCCCCCAAAAAACTTTTCAAAAGTAAAATAATAGATTTGATTTTTTCAGAGAAGTTTTAGGTTTACAGAAAAATTGAGCAAAAAGTATAAAGAGTTCCCACATAGTCCTCACCCTGCCCTCCCAACACACAGCTTTCCCTGTTATTCATGTCTTGCTTTCGTGTGATACATTTTTTATAATTGATGTCAATATTGATACAATATCAATTGAAGTCCACAGCTTCTATTAAAGTTTGCTCTTTGTGTTATATTTTCTATGAATGTTGACAAATGGCATGTATCCAACACCGCAATCTCATCCATATATTTTCACTGTTCGAAAAAGCTCCCGTGCGCCATCTATTCCATCCTTCTTCTATTCCCTGAATCCCTGGCAACCACTGATCTTATTACTTTCTCCCTATTTTTGCCTTTCCCAGAATGTCACATAGTTGGAATTATACAGAATAGAGCTTTTTCAGATTGCCTGCAAGGATCTGGAATTTACTCACATTGTGATAGGAGTTTACAATTGGAAAAACACATTTGGAAAACTGTTTGGCTGTATCTACTAAAGCTAAACTCTATTTATACCATGACTCAGAAACTTTATTCCTAGGTAAACACCAAAGGGAAATGAGTACTTATACCCATCTCCTGCCACAAGCAAAGGGGCAGAAGATTAGTACATTGGTCATCATCTATATATATATAAAAGCTCAGCGACCCTTACGGTAGAACTGCCAGAATGACCGGTCACTATGACATGCACTGACCACCAGGGGGCAGATGCTCAATGCAGGAGCTGACCCCTGGTGGTCAGTGCACTCCCACAGCAGGAGCACCGCTCAGCCAGAAGCTGGGTTCACCTCTGGCGAGCACAGCAGTGGTGGTGGGAGCCTCTCCTGCCTCCGTCGCAGCAGCGAGCCAAGCAGTAAAGACCAAGAAGGTGGGGCGTTAGGAGCTAGGAGTCCCAGACATCCCCAGAGGGGTCCCGCATTACAAAAGGGCTCAGGCTGAGCTGAGGGAACACCCGCCCCTCCCACCACCACCCCCCTCCTATGCACAAATTTCATGCATCGGGCCTCTCTAGTTTAATATAAGCATAGAAGGTGAACTTAAAGTCTCATACACTTTTCTAGTCCATGTGCAGAGCAATTGTCCAAACCCCTGTTATGTAGCACTGGTCCAAACCAATGCCTAGTGGTCTGGGTTCTCTTTATTCACTTTCATCACCATTGAAAAGCAGACTAACATGGAGGTTATAAGTAGAGTAAGGTTAGCATCTTCCCAGGAAAGGGGCAGGACCTGATGCAGAGGTGGAAATAGGCGATGAACTTGTATATTTCATGCCCTTCAGGAAAGTGTTCATCGTGCTCACCCCCAACCTGGAAAGCATGAGGTAGTAGGTGAGGGCTTTCCACCTTCAAAACTCACTGTGGGCGCCACTGAGCATAGGCTGCCCTAGCTGCGGCCAGACTGAACTGGCAGCCCAGAAACACCGACCTCCACTGCTGACCTGGACCACCACAGAGCCAGACATGGGAGCAGGTCTTCCTTTTCTAATTTCTTCAGATGTGCAGTCATGCACCACTTATGGAGAGAGATACGTGCTGAGGAATGCATCATTGTGCAAGTGCCATAGAGCAGTGATGGCGAACCTTTTGAGCTCGGCGTGCCAGCATTTTGAAAAACCCTAACTTAACTCTGGTGCCGTGTCACATGTAGAAATTTCTTGATACTTGCAACCATAGTAAAACAAAGACTTATATTTTTGATATTTATTTTATATATTTAAATGCCATTTAACAAAGAAAAATCAACCAAAAAAATGAGTTCGCGTGTCACCTCTGACACGCGTGTCATAGGTTCGCCATCACTGCCATAGAGTGTACTTTTATAAACCTAGATAGGATAGTCTACTACTGCTACTGTGTGTGCTATACTTTTATATGACTGGGAGCACAGTAGGTTTGTTTACACCAGCATCACCATAAACACATGAGTATGACTGCCACCACATTACTAGCAATAGGTCCATTATAATCTTGTTGGGTCACCCTTCTATATTTGGTCCATTGTTGACCAAAATATTGTTTTGTAGTATATGCTTGTATATGTGATACTACAGATATATTGTGATTCTGTCTTTTTTTATTTAAAAAGTTATATAGAATGACTATGAATACCTATAACATTTAAAAAATAAGTTCATTTAGCAACATACTTTTTATGAAAGTCTTCAGAAACTCTACAAATTTTAATACAGATTTTTGTTTCCCACTTCATCTCATTTGTCTCATTCTAAATTGCCTTACTGATTTACTAATCACATTTTTTTCTCATATTGGCCCTTTTTCCATTTTTGTTTTTTTCTAGGAATGTTCCAATTTACCCTAATAGTTTACTGAACAGAGATTTAAAGCGTTGAAATAAGAAAGAGCTATATTTTTCAATTGCCTGATATCTAACTCAGTTTCTCTCCAAATAGAGCTATTTGTCTTTCAAGTTTGGCTATAACCAGCACGTGACTCTAACTCAACATCACCACAGGGAACTGGCCAGCCCATGGCCAGGCCATGACCACTAACAGGCTCAGAGGACTCTGAGCTGCCCCAGCTGCATGGACCTACTTACCAATGCCTCGTTTTTTAGGTCCTAGCTGCCAGTGAAATGTTCTACTCAGGTTGGCTACTGTTTTCAACCTTTTTCTTAGAAACATATTTTATCGGCACGGGCATAGGAAGTCGTAGTAAACAGGTGTAGACCTTTAGTATTTTCACACTAGCAAATCTAAAAGTAAATACAAACTTTGAAAGCCCATTTGTGCTTACAGAATTTCAAGAGAAAAAGAGCATAGAGGAAGAGAACATAAGAGAGCTTTTTTTTTCCCAGCATCACTAAGATCCTTAAGATAGTGGTGTTTCCTTTTTCCCCCTGAAGTGCACAATGGGTTGAGAGTGACTGAAGTGTCCTGCGGCCCTTGAAACAAAAAGTGTAGCGTATGAGTACTGCATCCTCACAGAGCAAATAACAAAGTGATGTGTGTGTGTGTGTGTGTGTGTGAGAGAGAGAGAGAGAGAGAGAGAGAGAGAGAGAGAGAGAGATTTAATCAAAGCCAAGGAAACAATTTGGAATGAGGTTCTCTCAGACTTAGATTCAATAACTAATTTTACAAAAGGGCACAGTACGTCACACAGTTAAATTTATACTGTGAGCTATGAGAATACAGAGAAAATGATAAGAAATCAAACTAACCTCATGGATTTATTTAAAAGTATTTTCCAGGATTTGCCTTCAAGTAAAAATAAAAAGTTGCAGTTCGTTGTTTGGGATTCATTAAAGCTACATCACAGATAAACTTCTGATACTGACTGACGTTGTGCTGAGTTATTCAGAGAGAGACACAGCTTTCCCACAATAATCCAGAGATACACAACCAATCAAACGAGACTCATTCATAAATCTCATTGTAGAGCACCAACCCCCATCCACACTCCTCCCTCTCCTCCCAAAAGATTCCCCAAAGCACAGGGGGTAGAAAGAGACTTCGGATGACAGTATCATAAAGAAGCAGGAGACCTGCTATTTGCACAGCATTGTGGTGTTCTCATTTCACTGTTTCTAAAGTCACGGTGCCAGTTTGACAAAACTGTGGAGAGAGGAGAGCCTTGTTGCCAGAGAAAGCCAATAAATGTAGCCACCATCATGTCCTTTAGGGCTCAGAATCCCAGCCAAGGCTGGAAGCACGGTAATGTACCTCACTGTAGCTGAGGGCCTCTTCTGCTTTCCTGGAGCTGTGCCATGTCACATTCAAGGGCAGGAGCCATTTATTTTAACACAAAGTGACTTTTCCAAACCTTACCATTCTGACGTGCAGGTGCCACTGTTTTAAAATATACTTTATTGTGTATAGTCTTCAAATTCAAAATGAATCTTAGTATGCTTGAATGATTATAATATCTGTTCTCATCACTTTGGAGATGATACAAGATGTATTAACTATTTAAGATCAGTAGACAGAATTTTTTTAATTCCTCTCAATCCCACTCTGCATATTGAAAAAACATACAACATCAAAATCCTACTATCTGCATAAATTAAGGGAAAGGTGGGAAGAGGAAATGCTATGGAGTGTCATCCACATGCCAGGCATTTACACACATGATGCCATTTCATCTCCACAATTGCTTTAATGGACGTAAGGGAACTGAGACTCAGAGAATGTAAAGACGACTATACCTAAGATCACAGAGCTACATGGTAGAGCTGGAAGTCATGCATGTGTGACTCCAAGCCTAGACTTTTCCCACCATATTGTCTTTTATCCTATATCGTGCAGCCTCTTTGTATGATCAAAAAAGGGTCAGTCACAGGGGCTCCTACTTTCATCAAGGCTAACACCCTCTGGAGGGAACATAGCAAATGTGGATGTAATAAATTAGAGACATGGGAACCAAATGTAATGTATTATTCTAGATGGTACATGGTATGATAAGGTTTTAAAAGTCTATAAAGAATATTTGGGAATAATCTAAAAAACTTTGAATTGGTAATATTATTGTATTGAGCTAAAAGATCTTGGGTGATACCAAGGTTATGCAGGTGAAGATTTTTAGGAGATACAAGCTGAATTATTTAGGGGTGAGATATCAAAACGTCTGTAATTTATTTTCACATGGTTCAGAAGAAAAATGTGTGCGTGTGAATAGAGAGGGAGAGAGAAAAAACAAATGGTGTAAAATGTTTATAATCGCTGAATCTAGGTAAAGTATATAATAAGGGTACTTAGTGTATTTTTTTCTGTTGACAGGGGGAAATATGTGGTTATGTAATATAGCTTGCAGTTGAAACAGCGTTCACATATTTTTTAAAGGAAAATTATTGTAGTAAAAAGCAAAGTAATGTGATCAGTGGGAAAAGCATGCAGGCCACAGCCTTGAGCATTTCTCTTTTTGAACTTTAAGAATAAGAAAGTAGATAAAAAGAATGGCTCATATATTTTTACAGAAGATTGACATTTTTGGATTAGAGGTAACTGATAATCTTAACACTGGGGAGTCTTGCTGCAGTATTTGGTTACAAACAGGACAGCTGTATAATTTGCAGAGCCCAGTGCAAAATGAAACAGAAGGAACTTGTTGTTCAAATATTATTAAGGATTTGAGGAAAGCAATATCGGAACATTAAACCAAGAGTACCTCTCTTCAGAGTAAACACCCTGTGTGACCAAACAGGCCACATGCCCTTGAAGCCTGCCCTTATTACAAGCAAAAACACTGACTATGTCCTGGTTTTCTTCCCATAATTATAAAAAATCCATAGTCACTCAACCAGAATAAAGATAGTATTGAGCCAATTCTACCCTTGCCAAGAACCACAGTTAAAACAAATGAGCTCTACAATGCATTCATTCCACATAGAAGTCCCAGAATTAATATTATTTTTCATTAACGTTATGAGTTATAGTTTCTATTCCAAACAAAAACTCCTATATTAATCGTTTCTATCACAACACAGGACTCTTATATCTTGTATTATGGAAGGTATATAAAAACAGTTATGCCATCAGCCACATAAAAGCCCTACATGAGTTGTAAAATGGATCTGGACTTCTCCAAGGTGTCCAGGCTCTCAAAAAGAAGGAAATGGAGACTGTAGTCTGGCAATTTAATAATGATATATCAGAAAACATGAGTTTTTACTGTGTTTATTTTCACATTTTCAACTATTTATATATGAATTGTTTTGTAATGTTTGTATTTGTGCTGTCAAATGGTGCTGAACTGCTTATTTGCCTTGTGACCTTTGTGAAGTTTCTAGAAAGAAGTAGAACTGTGAGCTTTTGTTCTAGAAAACTCATGCCTGGGGTAAGCAAATCAAGCTAATAAACACTGGCTACTAAGTTTATCTTATTAATATTTCACATAGTTGCTTTATGCCAAAAAATTTCAATGAATTGTTGTTGTTGTTGTTGTTTTTGTCAAAATGCTTATTCTATAAAATGTTTTTTATTAGGATAATTTTTCATCTCCTCTACCTATAAGACTATTTCTTTAGTCATCATTAATCATGCTTCATGCAAATCAACTTCACAGGCAAATTGCCAACAGACAAAGGTCTTTATTTTTTCATAAAATACTTTCATTATGAATTAGACCATATTGGTTATAAGGCATAATGTCTAATTAACTTCAGATATAAATATAGTTCTGTTCCCCAAAAAGAAAAAAGCTCATTTCCTGACTTCTTGGAATAACAGACGTTTCATTATAACCCTTGAGCTTTGGAAGACATTGTGTTTAATCACCTTCGAGGTTTTTAGACTTCCATATTATAAGAGATGCAGAATGTAAGACCCATGCAGTTATCAGGGATGATGAGCTTATAGCTGGTGATATTTCAAGTAAGGCAAAATCTCTGCAATATATGCATATGTTTGAATTTAAAAAAAATAAGAGGGCATAGGTAAACACCGGAGATTGCTGCCTCACACAACCACTTCAAAAATACAACAAAAAGGCGGAACGGACATCATCCAGAACCACAGGAAGGCTGGCTGAGTGGAAATTCTACAACTAGAAGGAAAGAGAAAAGTATACCGAGAATCAGAGGAGGCACAGTGCGGAGGTGAAATACTAAGGTGCGGAGGTGCATGCAGAGCGGGCTGGCGGCTGAGGACACCGTTGTTGTTTTCAATCGGGAGGGAGTCTCAGGCTCTGAGCTCCAGTTCCGGGCGAGTCTCTAGGGACCCAGACTCATACGGGAGAAGCGGGACTGTCTGGCATCGGTCAGAACCCGAGGGCAGCTTTCTCTCCATGGGGCTTGCAGCGATCACCGGGACACTGAGAAGCAGAGTCTCTGAGGGCAAGACTGAGAGCAGCCATAATTGCTAACCCCGCCCTGTTGATCCCGTGGGACCCGCCCCGCCCAAGCCCTGCAGGGAGACTTTTGCTGGATAGCCTCAGGCAAAGGCTAGATTAGCACCTCCGTAGAGATCCAGGAGCCAGGAAGCTCAGAGGTCAGAGTGGGACCATCCAGTTTGCAGCTCCGTGGAACCATAAAAGACACACTCAGGGGGCAGACTCAGTGAGCACCAAAGCCCCATTGAAGCAAGTCTAGCCCCAGAGGGGTGTCTCCAGCACAGAAATTCTCCCACTGCAGACACAGCTGATTCTCACAGCCAATTGGCCTGGAGGTCAATTCCTCCCAGTGATAACTACAACAATCAAGGCTTAATTACAAGACTGTGCACAAAGCCCACAAGGGGGTGAACCAAGAGTGTCTACCTCAGGTAATTGGGACACTTAGCACAGAAAGACACTCTATCGACACAGTGAAGCATAAAAAATGCCGAGACAAAGAAATAGGACACAAACGACAGAATTGGAGGAAAGCAAACTGTTGGATATAGAGTTCAAAACCACACTTTTAAGGTCTTTAAAGAACTGTCTAGAAGCCGCCGATAAATGTAGTGAGATCTTCAAGAAGACTGGTGAGACCACCGATAAATGTTGTGAGATCTTCAAGAAGACTGGTGAAACCCTCGATGTTGTGATAAAGAACCAACTAGAAATTAAGCATACACTGACTGAAATATAGAATATTATACAGACTCCCAACAGCAGACCAGAGGATCGCAAGAATCAAGTCAAAGATTTGAAATACGAAGAAGCAAAAAACACCCAACCAGAAAAGCAAAATGAAAAAAGAATCCAAAAATATGAAGATAGTGTAAGGACCCTCTGGGACAGCTTCAAGCGTACCAACATCCGAATTATAGGGGTGCCAGAAGAAGAGAGAGAGCAAGATATTGAAAACCTATTTGAAGAAATAATGACAGAAAACTTCCCCCACCTGGTGAAAGAAATAGATTTACAGGTCCAGGAAGCTCAGAGAACCCCAAACAAAAGGAATTCAAAGAGGACCACACCAAGACACATCATAATTAAAATGCCAAGAGCAAAAGACAAAGAGAGAATTCTAAAAGCAGCAAGAGAAAGAAAATCAGTTACCTACATGGGAGTACCCATACGACTGTCAGCTGATTTCTCAACAGAAACTTTGCAGGCCAGAAGGGAGTGGCAAGAAATATTCAAAGTGATGAATGCCAAGAACCTACAACCAAGATTACTTTATCCAGCAAAGCTATCATTCAGAATTGAAGGTCAGATAAAGAGCTTCACAGATAAAGAAAAGCTAAAGGAGTTCATCACCACCAAACCAGTATTATATGAAATGCTGAAAGGTATCCTTTAAGAAGAGGAAGAAGAAGAAAAAGATAAAGATACAAATGATGAACAACAATTACACATCTATCAACAAGTGAATCTAAAAATCAAGTGAATAAATAATCTGATGAACAGTATGAACTGGTGATTATAATAGAATCAGGGACATAGAAAGGGAATGGACTGACTATTCTTGGGGGGGAGAAGGGATGTAGGGGGTGAGGGAAGAGATTGGACAATAATCGTGCACCTATGGATTAGGACAGTGGGTGAGGAGTGAGGGCGGTGGGTGGGGTGGGAACTGGGTGGAGGGGAGTTATGGTGGGAAAAAAGAGTAACTAATGTAATAATCTGAACAATAAAAATTTAATTGAAAAATAAAAAAAATAAAAAATAAGAGAGAACCATTCATATAGTGCTTTTTATTTTAAGAAAAAATTATCACATATTTCTTAGTTCTCATTTAAAAGAATACCTGTTTTTTACAAAAAACAAAACAAGACAAAAACAAGCTCATGTATATTGAGAACATATTGGTAGTTGCCAAAGGCAGAGGGTGGGAAAATAGGTGAAATGGGTGAAGGGGGTCAAAAGGTACAAATGTCCAGTTATACAATGCATAAGTCATGGGCTGGAATGTACAGCATGGTGGCTGTAGTTCGTGATCCTGCATTGCATATTTGAAAGTAGCGAGGAAATGAGTCTTGAAAGTTATCATCACATGAAAAAAAAGTGTGACTATGTGGCAATGGATGTTGACTGGTCTTACTGTGGTGAAAATTTTGCAATATATAAATATCGAATCATTATGTGGTACACTTGAAACTAATATTAAGTTATGTTAATTATACCTCAATAAGAAAATATCTGTTTTTAAGCAAAATAGCCCTTGAGTATTTTATGATTCCTCTATAATGAAATTAGTGACCAGTTGACTAATATTTTTTTAAAGGTACATCTATAAGTTGTTCTGTGCAGTTGGTACAATACCCATTAAAATCATTCCCAATTGTTTCTTGCCATTTGATACAACTTTTTAAAATGTAAATAATAATAATAATAATAATAGAGATTATAAAACATACATTTAGTGGATAGCTGTGAGGCAGAGCTGCCAACTCAATCAGATATCAAGTCACATTTAAAACATTGATAATCAAAGCAGTATGCTACTAGAATATAATTATGAAGAGAAATAGAATATAGTGAAAATGTCTAAATGAAACTTTATAACAAAAAAATTGTATTTGACATAGGCCACATATGGAAGTAACAGAGAAGGGTGCATTAATTAATAAATGACAATAATTAATTAGCAATTTATAGAAAAATTAGTTTAGACCCACAGCTCACCCACCCTACATCAATCTAAGTTCCTGACGGATTGTTGAATTAAGTACAAACAAATCATAAAAAATTTAATTAAATACAGATCACTAGAAGGATAACCCATCTCTAATGTGAAGTTTATTCAAATCAAGATCCAACAAATAAGAAGACAAAGATAATAAATAATTTACATTAAAAGAAGTTAAGCCCATTTAGAAATTCATATAAACTTTAATTTTGATGCAGAAGAAATGCAATTAAATTAACCTTGAGGTAACATTGTATTTTCTTTATATTGAAAAAAATTAATGTTAATATCAAAACACAATGATAATGACTTTGGGGTCAAATTGGCTAACTTAGATGAAACTGTCTTTATATATTCCTTACAAAAGGCAAATTACAATTCATATAAAGAATTGTAGGTTTATTCTTACCATTTCTTTGAATTTCCACATTTCTGGGAAATTCATGTAAGGAAGTAATTTAACTTTAGAAATCTATATGTAGAAACCATTATCACAGCAACATAGCAAATAATTAGAAGAATATACAGGTTTAATGATGAAATAATGCTAGAATGAATACTATTGCATAGCTGCAGCCTTAACCAGTTCCCTTAAGACTTTTAGGAAAATTGAAACCGTGATTATAACAGTCATGTCAAAGAATAAGTATAGGAGCATCTCTGGAACATGTTGGCAAGACTTTTCTGGTAAATATTAAAAGTTAACTATAAACATTTGAGCATAATCTTGGTTAAAAAGCAGCAAGGATATCTTCACTGCTTAGACTTTGAAAAATGTAATTTAGCCCAGGCTGGTGTTGCTCAGTGGTTGAGCATCAATCAACCCATGAACCAGGGGCTCATGGTTTGATTCCTGGTCAGGGCACATGCCCGAGTTGTGGGATCAAGCCCCAGTAGGGGGCATGCAGGAGGCAGCCAATGATTCTCTCTCATCATTGATGCTTCTATCTCTGACTTCATCCCTATCCTTGATTCCCTCAGTCTTAGTAAAAATCTCTGCTTAAAAAAAAAAATGATGCGCCCTGGCCGGTTTGGCTCAGCAGATAGAGCCTTGGCCTGAGGACTGAAGGGTCCCGGGTTCGATTCCAATCAAGGGCACATGCCTGGGTTGTGGACTCAATCCCCAGTGTAGAGCATGCAGGAGGCAGCTGGTCAATGATTCTCTCTCATCACTGATATTTCTAGCTCTCTCTCCCTCTCCCTTCCTCTCTGAAATCAATAAATTATATATATATATATATATATATATATATATATATATATATATATATATATGGTGCTTTCGTGTTTGCATTCCTTTACTATGGAAAACAGGACAGGGACAGAAAGCCATGCGGGGAAAGTGAGAAACCGAGAAAGAATCCAGAGTTAGCAGCTGCCTGGGAATAGTAATGAGTGGTGAGGAGGGAAAAACACAAATCTGAAAATTTGGAGGAGGCTGAGAACCTTTTCTATAGTGATGGAGTGCCTTTGGAGAGTAAAGGAAAAGTGACTGCAGAGATGGCTGAAGGTGAGAGGATTACAGATCCCACACAGAAATAGAGCTTTGGATTACAGGGGAAGAAGTCAATGTTAGCCAGCGTTCAATTCCAAGTTTCTTTTAAAACCAGCCACCTAAGACTGACCTTTTTTCTTTCTCTTCCTCCTCCATCTCTTCAATCCTATGATATGGATTTGATTTTTTTTTTTTTTTTTTTGCTACGATGCAATAGTCAAGCTAACTTAAACAGAGTCAACACCCATGACATGTTATCCCAACCCAGGGCTGTTACCATGAACAAACTATCACAATACGAAGATCATGAGGACTTGGACAGGAAAAGTCGTAAGTGGCAGTCTTTAAACGCTGATGATAGGGGGGAAGATGAAAAAGGAAAGAGATAAACAGAAGGAAGCAGTAAAGTAACAGTAGCTGTGGAAATGCTCAGAGGGGTGAAAAAGTAGGATGGGGGCCCTCGCTTGTCTGGCTCAGCAGATATACCATCGGCCTGGTTTGAAGAGTCCCTGGTTTGAGTCAGGTCAAGGGCACATTCCTGGTTGCAGGCTCAGTCCCCAGGAGGGGGTGTGCAGGAGGCAACCAATCAATGATTCTTTCTCATCATTGATGTTTCTATCTCTCTCTCCCTCTCCCTTCCTCTCTGAAATCAATAAAAAAATATATTTTTTTAAAAAAGTAGGATGGCATAGAAATATAAGGATGGTAAAAATCAAATCCACAAGTAGCTAAGTCAGATTAGTAAGAGATTTTGGAGAGGGTTCAGCAGGAAAAGTAAGGAGAGGTAGAGCAGAAAGAAAGCTCTGAGTACCGAAGGCCATATCATCATAAAGCAGTTTATATTAAACATGAATATTTTTAGAGTATCTATAAAATTATTTCAATGTTCTGGCTTTTAATGAGAAGTGTAGTCAATTTAAATTGTAATTTAAATGACACTTTCCAAAGATCATTAAAATTTTGGACTCAATTGGGATTTATCACACAGTAGAAGTTAGGTGCTTTGGAAATTCATTAATTCTCTTATGACATCTGGCTTTTGCTACAGAACCAGTTGTTTGTTAAATGGCACCTTGACCTGAAAGAGCTCATTTATTTCTCAAAGTGAACATTCCCTCTTAGGGGGCATCTTGCATAGTAGGAGGCTCCAGTTCAGGTCTGTGGAGAAAGGCTGATAATGAAACAGCACTTGATTGCTTCAATTTTGAATACATTATTAGCCTTTTCGAGCTTCAACATTAATTTTGTTATTTATGTGAATTAATATAAACTCTGAAAAATAAATTAGTCCATGTCATGCCACTTGCAAAACTTGGCTTCGGAAAACTTACTGTCATCCATTTTAGTTTTATAGGAAAGAAGTTCTTTTCAAAAAGATGAGATGTGAAGGTGATGAATATGTAATAATGTTTTCATACACTTGCCAATTTAATGTGTTTGCATAAATATTTAATATATCAATCTTTTCAAGAAGAACATGTTCTGCATTTCAATGTGTCTTTTCTTTTTCATTAGATTGGCCTATTTTTAAAGTCTCCAGAGAAAATTTTATTATGTGGTGGTATTTCCAAGACAGTGATCAAATCTCATTCTTTGAATATATAATAAAATATAATTTTTGTTAGACTCTATGAAAAATCATTATATATGTATATGTGATTTGCAAAAGTAAAATCTGCTTTAGTTTTTTTGTATTCTAAAAATTATGGAGTCTGGCTGGATTAGCTCAATGATTGAGTGCCCACCTATGAACCAGGAGGTCATGGTTTGATACCCGATTGGGGCACATGCCCAGGTTGTGGGCTTGATCCCTGAATATTTAGAAGGAAGCCATTGTGTTAAAATTATTTTAAATTTCAGTCCAAAGCAGGAAAGCTTTTGATAAATGTTGACATCAAAATTTTGTACAAGTTTGAGGTATGGGTGTAAAATACAAGAACTTTTAAAATGAAATTTAGTTTGTCTTCACTTATCTTTTAAAAAATATATATTTTATTGATTTCAGAGAAGAAGGGAGAGGGGGAGAGAGAGAGACAACAATGATGAGAGAGAAGCATTGATTGCCTGCCCCAAACCCAGGCATGTGCCTTCCCCTGGAATCCAACCATGACCTCCTGGATTATAGGTTGATGCTCAACCACTGAGCCACACTGGCTGAACTTAATTTATCTTTTTTTTTTAATTGAATTTATTGGGGTGACATTGGTTAATTGAAGTATGTACATGTCAGGTGTACAACTCTATAATACATCATCTGTATATTTTATTGTATTCACCAATCCTAGTCAAGTCTCCTTCCATCATCATTTATCTCCCCTTTACCCTCTTCTACCTCCCCCCATATCCCTTTCCCTCTGGTAATCATCATATTGTTGTCTGTGTCTATGAGGGTTTTTATTTGTTTGTTTTGTTTAATCCTTTAACTTTTTCACCAGTCTCCCAACCTCCTCCACCCCACTAATAGCTGTCAGTCTGTTCTTTGTATCTATGAGTCTATTTCTATTTTGTTTGTTAGTTTATTTTGTTCATTAGATTCCATATAAGTGAAATCATTTGGTACTTCTTTCTCTGGCTGGCTTATTTCACTTATCATCATACTCTCTAGATCTATCCATTTCCATTGTGTAAATGTATTACACTTGCAACTATTATTTCATTTCTTTATACATACTTTTTGAGGTTTCTGTGTGTATATAATTGTGGTTATTATTATTAAAGTATAGTTTACATGCAATATTATATTAGTTTCAGATGTACAGCATAATGATTCTACACTAATGTATCTTACAATGTGATCACCACACTCAGTCTGTCACCATACAAAATCATTACAATATTATTGACTATATTCCCTGTGCAGTATGTTACATACCCATGACTTATTTATTTTATAGCTGGTACACAATAAGAAGAAGACAATAATTTTAAAAGAAAAAATGAATAGTTTTCTAATGTGCCATTTATAAAGTCAAATAATGAAATGAATCTCTATGGATTAAGGTGTTCAGAACTAAACAGGCCTAATTCCAGGTTTGATAAAACTCTAAGGACTTGGTCTTCTCTGAGAATATGCTACCAAATAACAACAATCTCCTTTTCCTGAAATTCTGGGAGCTTTGGTTTTATCATTCTATTCAACAAATACTTCAATGTGAGATTAGAAGGAAATACACAATTCAATTGAACTTTATAGAACACCTATTACTGGCAGACATTCTGTTAAGAAAGATGTGTAGCCCTGGTTTGGCTCAGTGGATAGAGTGTTGGCCTGCGGACCAGGGCCCAGATGCTCCGACTGGTAGGTTAGCTTGCTGCTGGAGTCCAGCAGATCAGGCCTGGGCGAGATGGGCTGCACATGCCCTGGAACCCTCCCATGGCCCCTCCCTGGCCCGTGCACCAGTGGGGTCCCTTGGCCTGGCCTGCGCCCTCTTGCAATCCTGGAACCCCTTGGGGGATGTCAGAGAGCTGGTTTCGGCCCCATCCCCGCAGGCCAGGCTTAGAGACCCCAACAGTGCATGAATTCATGCACTGGGCCTCTAGTTTGTTAATAAACAGTTGTTCTATTTCTGGAACTTAATGAGCATTATATTACAGGGACAGATAAGACATATTCACCAAAATTATGTAGGCAACCTGGTCATCATGCATCCTACATATATTATAGAAAGAAGCAGAAAAAAAATACCAACCCAGGCAATTTGTTAATTCAAGTATATCTTAATTTCAAATTGTATTTCTTTATATAAATTATCAACCAATTTAAATGTTCGCCTCTGAAAAGTCTCTTCAATATATAAAAGTGTATAATTTGGGTTCAGGTTGAAGCAATGTTCACAAAATCTACCCTATAAACACATAAATAAATTTTAATACCCAGTATGGTCTGTTCAAATTGTACAGCTTGGTAAGTCAAATCAGTCTTGTTAAGATTGATTATTTAGCCTCTTTAGTTGAATATGTTTAGCTATTTCTGTCTTGTTACACTTAACTCTCACAATCTCATCAATAAATTATTTACATTTCTGTCAATAAAAAATAGTTATCAGTATTTGTTCGTTATTTAGTGCCAATAATTTCACTCTAGTTTGAGTATGATATTTTCAAAAGACTTATTTCCTCCTCTCCAGAAAATCATTTTTCTCTTCATTTAGTTAGGAATGAGGGTGGGGTGAACTTATCTGTGGTTACCCACAATCCTATATAATAAAAGGCTAATATGCAAAGCGACCAAATGGCAGAACAACCGGTCGCTATGATGCGCACTGACCACCAGGGGACAGACGCTCAATGCAGGAGCTGCCCCTTGGTGGTCAGTGCACTCCCACAGGGGGAGCACTGCTCAGCCAGAAGCTGGGCTCACAGCTGGTGAGCATAGCAGCAGTGGCAGGAGCCTCTCCTGCCTCCACGGCAGTGCTAAGGATGTCCAATAGCCATCAGTCCAACATCCCCCAAGGGCTCCCAGTCTGCGAAAGGGCACAGGCTGGGCTGAGAGACCCCCCCACCCCCCCCCACCCCCCCCCCCCCCGCCCAAGTGCACGAATTTCTTGCATGGGCCTCCAGTATTTAACAATAAAATTAAAAATTTCTTATCTAACTTCATAGATACATTGTTTAGTCTCTGGTCTGAGATGACAACCTTAGACAAATGTATGACAATCTTGAAACCATTTTGAACATTTGACTTTTATGGGAGAATTCTTAAGGTGTGTGTTTTTTTAGATGTAAAATACTATATCTAAACAAGATATGTACACTCAGCCTTGCTACATTTTACAGTAGTAGAGCCCTCACCCTGTCTTCTTCCTCTGTGACCCTCCCCCTTAGCTTCTAGCCATCTCTCTCCACTGAAAGTGGGGAATTTTCTCTCTTTTTACTTCTTTAAATTATTTTAAAGGAATAGGGGCCAAATTATTGTCATGATTACTATGCCTAAAAAGATAATATTGTACTCTAGAAAGAAAATGTTCTCTGTCTACATAATACCAAATATGACACATTGCCTTCTCCCTTGTTAGAATGAGTGAACTGTAAATGCTTTTATGGAAACTCAGATGTTCCACTCATTTGTTGGGTGCCATCCAGTATTGAGTACTCAAAGAAATAACTTCTCAGATTGTTTCCTTTCTCTCTCTCGGTTCATTGTATGCAATGTTGGCATGCCCTAAGGCTCTGTCCTTATACTCTTCTCATCTTGCTCTACATCAACTCTCTAAATGGTCCATACAAACTCATGACTTCAAATACTCTCAATCTCCTGAAATTCCCCATTTGCAGCTCAAGGCCAGTCTCTGAATTAATATATTCAAATCACTTACTTAACATCTCCAGCTACATAACTAAGAGACAGCTTTAATTTAACATATTTAAAACTGAGGTCTTGATCTCCCCTATATCTTTTCCTCTAAGGGTTCCACATCTCAGTAAATGGTAATTCCATTTCTTTCCAGTTACTTAGATCAAAACATTGGAAGGATAATTAAGTTCTCTCTTTTCCTCATAACTAAGTACAACCAACAAACAATACTCTCAACTTTCACTTCAAAATATACCCATAATCTAATAGTTCTGAATAACCTAATTCTAAGTACCTCCATGGCTACCACCCTGGTCCAAGCCACTCTCAACTATGTTCACTCTCCCTTTCCGCCTTTGACTCCAGGGATCTGTAGCCGTCGTCGTTTTAAAACAAATCAGATCATGCCATGCCTGTTTCAAAACTTCCATGGCTTTCCAACTTCCTCAGAGTGAAAGCTTAAGTTCTGTCACAGTTTATAAAGCTCTGTATGATGTAGCCCAACAAGACCTCTGATCTCATCTTTTATCAGTCCCTCTTTTTCCACGTCTAGTCACCCTGGCATATTTTTATTTTCCAGAACACACTTGGCCCTCCTCATCCCAGGAGCCTGTGTTGCCTTTGCCCACGAATCTCCTTTCCACATATATTTACACTGCAGACTTCTTCACTTTCTCCAGTTTTCAGTTAACTTATTATAGAGGACTGACAAGTAAATAGAATATTCATAAAGACTAGAACATGAATAATAGTAAATGCTTGATAAATCAATCATTAGATATTACATAGAAGTAGAATTGATATATGATTGCAGAAATATAGTTTCAATATACAAGAGAGTAGATTTTAAAGAATAAGTATCTCTCGCCACCCAGAATCTTGCTATGAAGTATGTTTCTAGGCAGTGAAACCATCCCAGGCATCAAACAGAAGGGTCAGTGTGATTGAAACATTGGTGTTGATGTTGACAAAGTGAATAATTCTAACAGGGTTAACAACTTGTTTTGCAAATCAGATAAATTTTTGTTGTTGTTGTTAATCCTCATCCAAGGATATTTTTCCATTCATTTTTAGGGAGAGTAGCAGAGAGAGGGAACAATAGAGAGAAACATCGATGTGAGATAAACACATTGATTGGTTGCCCCCAGGCCAGGGAGAAGCCTGCAAACAAGGTACATGCCCTTGACCGGCTTTGAACCCGGAACCCTTTAGTCCACAGGCTGATCGATGCTCTCTCTATCCACTGAGCAAAACCAGCTAGGGCTGCAAGTCAGTTAGATTTAAATGCTTTGCTTTCAACAGAATTGAAGGAACATCTCCTCCCCCAAATCAATAACTTATATCACTAAAAATAATTTTTGTGACTTTTGGCATGTGTCTATAAAAACTTCAAAGGAATAGAGTATGAATGGTACTTCCATTCCCCTCCACATGATTATGTGAAAAAGATTCTCATCTCTTACGTTTATAAAAGTAAAATAAAAAACCAACAGACTTGATTGAATGTCATCTTATTCTAATAATTCTTAATAGTTATCTATAAATAAAATTTTAAATGTTTTATCTTTCTCATTTAGAAATGTATGACCAATAAATTATATTATCCATATTTAATGATTATTCATCAACATCTTAATATATTTATATTGTTCTGATCACAAAAAAACTAATAAAAATTGTATTGGCAAATTAATTATGCAAATTACCCAGTACAGCTTTATGATTATGGGAAATTTTAAAAATTAATTTTGAATTATATACACATTTTTGTTGTAGAGAAGTATAATAGGATCATCAATAAAAGATATCAAGCATAAAAATATTACATTAAAATAAAATTTTGTGAAGGTTGTAGAATGAAACAGAGATCTAGGAGAGAAAGGTATTATATAAAATTCCTAGATATAAAAATATCGTTGTATGTTTTAAAAAATAAATAATAGGGAGGCTCAAATTACTGTGGTATTTAGGTTTAATTGCACACTTTTAAGAGAGTTATGTAGAGATTAAGCTTTAAATCAAATAGTCACAATATGTCAAATTGCACCATTATGATTAAAAATTTTGAGCTACCAACTTAAATCTGTATAAGGAGCATATTATTCTCACTTTATTCAAAGGGTGTATGAGCAAAGAACTTTGAAGCCATAACAAAGCAAAGGGTTTTGGATCTGGTGTTCCTGGATCTAATAATTTGTGTACTACTTGCTAACCAAGATCCTACTTCATCAGCTGTAAAATGGAATCCCTTCCAATGTTGCTGGGAACAAATAAAATAATATTTTAATAGACTAACCCAATACTGTGCAGGTGTTCTCTGCTTTTTGAAAGTTCACATTGCACAACTTTGCTTTTAAGAAAAACTACATTAGTACCTGTTTTCACTAACAGAAATAAATCTGAAGAGGATTTCGCCTTTACAAAAAAAGGCAAAAGCAAAAATAGCATTCATTCAGCATTTGTTTTGCAGCAAGCTGTTACAGAGGCAGTGCCAAGCTCCTTCCTGGGAACTACACTTAGCATCTCTGCATCAAGCCACCATAGCTTTGAACCATGTCTATGAGCATCTGTGCTTT
This sequence comes from Myotis yumanensis, assembly GCF_028538775.1. Taxonomy (NCBI): domain Eukaryota; kingdom Metazoa; phylum Chordata; class Mammalia; order Chiroptera; family Vespertilionidae; genus Myotis; species Myotis yumanensis. Next base: position 44,355,411 of record NW_027223760.1, on the reverse strand, counting down.
TTCCCAATTAACTTTGTGCATCCACTAAGCAAGATGTGTCTAAAGATATAAGAAAGGCCTGCGAGAGCTTGTAAGGGTGCTACAATTAGAGTATAACTAGAGGTATTAAAGCATTTTGATTGTGGTAAACTAAATATATACACACAAATTAATAGTAACTGCTTCTTCACTTCATGCCATTTTGGATTATGAAAGGCTAATAGGAATACTCTACTTCCAGACAGTAGAGGAAACCTGTCATTGGTGCCTTCCTCGTATGTAGCATAGTGCTTAACCTATGGTACTGTTCAGTAAATGTGATCATTTGATTTCAAATACTCGGTTTTAGCCATAACAATATCCATAGAGAGAGCTTCTTGTGGTGACAAGGAGAGCTCTGGTTTCTGACCATCATCTAAAGATATCGATGTCATTAAAACAGACTGCTTTACTTTTTTTATGTCCCACCTAGATAAATTCAATTATTTTAAAAAGAATCTCTAAACTTTACATTATCCATGTATTATAAAACATGATTACATTAAATTTCATATATTACAACAAAAAAAGACATGAAAATATTTTCTTCAGGAAATACCAGGTTTACCTTATAAAAATGAAAACATTTATTCCTGGAACTAGCATATTCTATTATAGCTAGTAGAGATTTCAATCCAAAATATATATTTCTGAGCCTAATGGAAAATCAAAATGAACAACATATCTTTGTATTGACAAACTATACGGTTGGAGTTTGCATTACAAATACCATGTGTCAGGGATCTTTTAGTAGATACAAGTAAAACAAGAGACTGCAAATTCATTAGAAACATAGATAATATTTTAGGTAGGGGTTTCAGTAGCTATTTCAAACACAGGAATGGCAGTGAGAGTCAAACCATGCTTCTCTGGACTTTATTCTTCAAGTTAGGAGTAAGAATAAAGAAATTGGTAATCCTCAGGAATGAATTAATAGGAGTCAAATCTATCAAATGAATTAATAGTGGCCAAAGTACTAAGGTTATATATGTAAACAATGGCAGACCTATCCAGTAGTGATTTTGGTCATAACAATAAATACAATTTATGAGCTTCTATAAATTAGGGTCCTTTATAAATTATATATTCTGAAACATAATCTCTAGAAAATGGTTCATAGATTAAAGATTTTTGATTATCATGACAGCTCAATGTCCCAGGTTTTGATTCTCATAGGGAGAAAGCTTAAATATTTCTGGTTACATGGACACGTAACAAATAGGAAAAAAAATTCACTAAGTATAATTGTGGCTTAAACACACAAAAAATAAGGCTGCTCCTACACCTACTCTCATATAGATATAATTTAAAATTTTTTTCACCATTCTTTCAAAGTTTTTTGTTTGTTTGTTTTAATGTACACCAGTGAAATTGGGCGAGAACTGTGAAATATTTGGAAATAGATATACATTTATTTGATAAATCTAATTATATTTTAATCTTAGTAAAAAGATTTTAAAGATGTATATGTCTAATTTTATTTTATCATCTTTATTCACATCTCTTTATTATCCTTTATTTTAGAATTTTATAAGAAAAAATTGCTTATCAAAAACTGTAAACTTCTTTGAAAGCAGTCATTTAAAACTAAGCAATGGCATTAGTGAGAGTCAAGTGAACCATTTAGTATTAGCATATTGTTTATGCCCAAAGATCTTACAACATTCATTTATATGAAAAGAAATACAGTATGTGTTAGAATACATACATATATTTATATATACATATATATGGATGTAGCCTTGATTTTGTGTGTTCTAATTATAACAATCTAATTTATAAACAATACATGCTGTTGGTCTGACAGTAAAATTATGATAAAACACAGTACAAATTTTAATTACATACAGTTCTAATACAGTGAGCGCTGCAACATTTCTGTCATCTTTGAAATGGTAACAGAATAAAAAAAAGTTTTTGAAATATGAGCATGAAGGTAATGAGATCAATAAATGTCAGCTAGAAAAAGTAATCACAACTCGTGAGACTCACTGACCTTTCCACAAATTCCAGAAATAATAGAGTAGCTTGGGATGAAGAATTCTTTAACAATGAGAAACTGATATAATTATAAGAAGAAATGGAAGCAGAGATTGCCCTATAACACCAAAAACATTGCCTATAAAGGTAATTTTGACACAATAATTTATTCCCTTGATTCTTCTTCTAAGGTCACCACCAACACAGATCACAAATCTTTAGTTTTTACAGAGACAAAATTCCCATTGAGTCATTCTGAATACTGAAAAACCTGCTTCATAAACTTTGTAATGTTCAGCATCCTAATAGAGGTTAATCATATACTTGGTTGATTTAAATTCCCAAGTGAAAAACATTCTATTTTGGCATTTGTAAAATCACTCTATCAGTGTCTGAATATAATTGAGAAAAATTCAATTCTGGAAAGTGTTTTGAAGGAGTCTTTGGAAAGATTTAATCATAACATTTTTAGCATTTGACTATAAAATGAAACTATATTATAAAACTTTAAATTAGGATATTAAAATATTTTAAAAGTCAACAGTTTCTGAAAATATTGCAAAAATAAGGCTTCCAGAATGGCTGAGTTCTACAGGACCAGAAGGGACCAGCATGGAGTAAGTTTTCAGTTATTAGGCTTTTATCCTGAGGGCAAACTAAAGTTGGCAACATCAAAGTGGCTAAAATTTCAACATAAAATCCATAGTCTTTCTATACTAGGAGATCAGAGAAAACAGGGAAATTACAGATATTCAAAAGTGAAGGTGAAATCAAGGAAATAAGAAAGCTGTCAACCCAAAGTCAGAGTTTGCAATTTGACACCAACCAAATTAATGATCTAGTGAAACAAATAGCCAACATACTTCTGAGAAATATAACAAAATCCAGAGAGTCTAAAAAATAAAACCCCTGATTTTTAGGACACAATTAAAAATCACTTGACTCCCGAAGAGTCAGGAATGTGTAACCAAGATCTAAGAAAAATCAAAATCAACTGAGTCTTATTCCAATAAAAAACAGATATTGAAATTATCAGGATTTTGTGATAACTGTTATAACTATGACAAATAAGAAAATGATCACAATAAGGGAAAAAGTAAAATCTTAGAGAAGAAATAAAAAAGCTATAAAAGAGAACCAATAGGGAGATAATTCTGAAAAGATAATAAAGCATGAAAAAGCAGGAATTAACTGGTTTCCTTAACCATACAATTATACTGGCACATGTAACTATTTTGGAACTCCAAAGTCTACTGAAGCCTTGCAACTATCTAAGGAGGGTTTTAATAGTAAATTTCAGTCCTTAGCAGGGTAACAGCTACCATCTCTTATCCATAGCCCCCTAGCAGGTAGCTATGTACAAAGGAGCCACCAAATAGCTTGTGAGAACAAGGGTGAGCATATATGTTATTCTTAATAAAATTATAAACAAATTTCTCATCAGAAACTTTGGATGTCAGAAGGCAATAGGCAGATATATTCAAACTGCTAAAAGAAAAAAGAAACTGTCAGCCAAGAATCCTATGTCTGGGAAAACTGTCTTTTAAGAGTGAAGATGAAATTAAGACATTCCCTGATAAAAGCTGAGGGAGTCCATTGCCACGAGACCTACCCTGCAAGAAATGTTCAAGGGAGTCCTACCGGATGAAATGAAAGAACTTTAGACAGTAACTTGAAGCATATAAAAAATAAAAATCTCAATAAAGATAAACAAATAGGCAATTATCAAAGCTACTATTAATGTAACAATGGGTTGTAACTCCACTTTTTGTTTTCTACATGATTTAAGAGACTAATATATATTTTAACATTATTAGTATAAAAGCTAGTATTATTGTAATTTTGTCACTTCACTGTTGTTTTCTACATAAGTTAAAAGACTAATGAATATAAAAGAATTACTAGTTTATGTGTTGGGGCACTCAATATATAAAAATATAATTGGTGTCCTAACAACTGAAGGAGGTGGAGATGGAGCTATAAAGGAGCAGAGTTTTTGTTTGTTACTGAAGTTAGAAAGCAGGTATAATCAATTTAGAATGTTATAACTTTAGGATGTAAAATTTAATCTCCATGGTAACCACAAAGAAAATAGTTACAGAATATACACAAAAGAAAATGAGAAAGAAATTTAAATTTCTCTACAAGAGAAATCAACTAAATACAAAAGAAGACAGTCATGCAGAAAATAAGGGACATAAAAGGTATAATTTTCTATTTCTACAAATAGAAAAATGACAGAAGTTAGTCCCTCATTAACTGTAATTACTTTAAATGAAATGGATTACACTTTCCAGTCAAAATATGGAGCTTGGCAGATTATACAAAAACACAGGATCCAACTACACGCTGTCTACAAGATTTGCTTTACACCTAAAAACACAAACAGATTAAAAATGAAGATTTAAAATGAAAATAGAAACCAAAAGTGAGCAGGACTGGCTACACTTTAAATTTTAAAAGTTTACAGAGATAAAAAGGTTATTATATATTTATAAAACATTGAATACAGCAAGAATATAAAACAATTATAAACATTCACACACCTAAGTACAGACTAACAAAATATGTGAAGCAAATATTTATAGAATTGAAGGAATAAATACACAGTTCTACAATAATAGTTGGATAATTCAGTACTATTAAAAAAAATGGATATAACAATCAGAGAGAAAGTAAAAAGGGAAATAGAAGACAAAAACCACAATGAATTATTTAGATCTAACAGTCATATTCAAAACACTATACACAACAGTAAATACAAATTCTCAAGTGCACATGGACATTTTCTAGGATAGATTATTTCTTAGGTCACACATTATAGCCCCTTAGATTTTATAAAGACAGATATCACAGAAAATATCTTCTCTGATTACAATAGGATGAAATTAGAAATCAGTAACAATAAAATTTGTGAAAATTAAACAACGCACTTTTTTAAAATAAATATTTTTATTAATTTTAGAGAGGAATGGAGAGGGAGAGAGAAACATCAATGTGAGGGAGAAACATCAATCAGTTGCCTCCTGCATGCACCCCAGCAGGGGACCAAATCCACAATCCATGCATATACCCTGACTGAGAATCGAACTGGTAACCTTCTGGTGCATGGGACAATGCTCAACCAACTGAGCCACAGCAGCCAGGGCTAAACAACACACTTTTACCCAATGTATAAATGAAGAAATCACAAGAGAAGTTATAAAACACTTAGAGAAAATAACAATGAAAATATAACATACCAAAACTTTTGGAATACATTGAAAGTGGTGGTAAGATGAAATGTAAAGATATAAATGCACATTAACAAAAACAGAAAAGATCTCAAATCAGTAACCTAACATCATAATTTTAAAAACTCAAAAAAATAAATAAATAAAGTAAACCCAAGCTTAACAGAAAGAATAAAATAATGGTTTTAGCACAGATACACAAAATAGAGAATAGAAAAACAATAGAAAACAAATAAACCCAAAGCTGGGTTGTTTTTTTTTAGAAGATTAATATAATTGGCAAACCTTTAGGGAGATAGAGTAATAAAAAGAAAGAGAATGCTCATATTGCTAAAATAATAAAGTGGGGACATTTTGATTAATTCTACTGAAATAAAATGGATTATAAGAAAGTACTATGAACAGCTATATGCCTACAAATTAAATAAACTTGATGAAACAAATACCTAGAAACAGAAAACCTACCAAGAGTAAATCACAAGGAAACAAAAAATCTGAATAGACCTATAACTAGTAATGAGTTGAATCAGTAATCAAAAACCCGACAAAGAAAAAAAAACCTGGGTTAGACGGCTTCACTGGTGAATTATACCAATTTTTTTTAAAAAAATTAATAGCAATTTTCTCAAACTTATTCCAAAAATTGAAGAGAAAAGAACATTTTCAAATTCATCCTATGAAGGCACCTATTACCCTAATACCAAAACCATACAAAGACACTACATAAAAACTATAGACCAATTTTCCTTATGAACACATACATAAAAAAATCCTCAACAAATATTAGCAATCCAAATCCAGCAACATAATAAAAAATTGTATGCCAAAATCAAGTTGAGTTTATTTCTGTAATGCAAGGGTGGTTCAACACAAACAAATCTAACATCAGAACAGAATAAAGGGGGGGAAAGTACATGAGAATCTCAATTGATACAAAAAAAAGCATTTGACAAAATTCAATACCCTGTCATGATTAAAACAACAACAACAACAACAACAACAAAACGCTCAATAAACTAGGAGTAGAAGAAAATTATCTCAACATAATAAAATCCATATATGAAAAAGCCACTGCAAACATCATACTAAATAGTGGAAAGACTGAAAAGCTTTTCTCTAAGATCAGTACTAACTCAAGAATGCCCACTTCTACTTCTATTCAATATAACACTAGAAGTACTAACCACAATAATTAGGAATGAAAGAGAAATAAAAGCTATCTGCAGGGAAAAAGAAAAACTAAAAGTATTTCTATTCACACATGATATAGGTAGAAAACCCTAGAGATTCCAAAAAAAAAGTTATCACTAATAAATAAATTCAATAAAGTAACAGAAGACAAAGTCAACACACAAAAATCAGTTGCATTTTTATACACTAACAATAAACAAACTGAAAAGGATTAATTTACAATAACATCAAAAGGAATTAAATACTTGGGAATTATTTTAACCAAGGGAGTACAAGAGTTATACAATGAAAATTATAAAACACTGGTTAAAGAAATTTAAAAAGTACAAATAACTGAAAACACATTCCATATAGTGGTTTGGAAAATATTAAGATGTCAACACTACCCAAACCAATCTACAGATTCAATACAATCCCTATCAAAATTATAAGACATCTTTTGCAAAAATAGGAAAACCCATCCTAAAATTCATATGAAATCTCAAAGGACCCTGAATAACTAAAACAATATGGAAAAAGAACAAAGCACAAATCAAAAGCTAAAAAAGTAAACAATCTAATAAAAAAAACAGGGCAGATCTGAATAGACATTGCAAGGTACTGAACATATTATATGTGCTATAAAGTATAAAATAATATTGGCTTCAGTAATAACTCAGACTCTACCAATGACTTTGTATGAAATCAAATCCATGACTTTTTTTGTGAATTAAATGGGACTATTATAATTCTACCACAAATAATTATATCATTACTAATCATTATTTTTCCTGGTAGCTACAAAAAATACACACTTAACTGAAGTAAGTCATAAGCAAAAAAAAAATAAAATGCAGTTCTGTTCTTCATTATCATATTGTGTATGTCCCATATATCAGCAAAAAAAATGCTTTGAAAATAGTCAAAGGATTTCTATATATAATATACATAGGTCGTTTTAATTTTCGGTATTATATTTAAGTCCAAAATTATAAAAAATTTCCTTAAATATACTAATGTTATGCAAAAGGACCATAATGTGATGCCACTAACCTGCTGAGTGATGAATTTTAAAAGATTATCCTAAATGTGATCAATGACAAAACTATATTTCTGCTTGAGCTTAAAAGCCACAAAAATAAAAATTAAAAAAAATCACCCGATCCCATTAAGATGGCTGCTAGAAAATTTATAAGAAGTGGCACTAATAGACCACAACTGCAAGCAGTAACCATAGATTGGGTGACTGATTGTAAATATAAGGCAGCCTAAAGGGCAGAATCAATACCATGTTAGTAAAGACTCCATAGGTATGAGTAACATTCACTAAGCAAGGGCTAGATTCTAGTTCACTCACGGAGCTCTTAGACTTGCAGGAAGTACCATCAACAGAGGCATTCTATGTGGAAAGCACAGTATATGCATAGATAAAATACTATGGAGTTTTATAATTGCATTTGCAGCATGGAGAAATGAAGAGAAGGAAGGTTAAAGACTTGTCAAATTTTACACAGCAAGGTAGTTAAGAAGTTGAAACTGTAACCCACAGGAAAAAAAATGTACAGTTTTCAAATATCTGAAATATATCTGATGTGGTTTATAGTAGTTTCTTCATGCTGAGCTGCCATTTTGTTCTTATTGTGAGACAATGAAAAAAGACCACCAAATACATTATAGTCTTTGGATTTTCTTAAGAACGTAACCACCGAAAATGTGTATTTCAGCAGTAAATAAACATGGCACTTTTCTCCCATGTTACCGCTGCTTTTGTTTTGAAAAAGCCATACATTTTTTTCCACAGGTGAGCCCTTAAATGAAGGAAAATACACACATTTTCCTTTGACACTTTACTTCAAGTGGCACCTGGTGTATAATTATTCATAAATACACTGTTTTAGCCCATTCTCCAGTAATGCTCTCTTAAAATTTTCCTGAAAAAAAAATCTATACAGCATTTTATATTTCAAAAATGAAAGTTCTTTTTTTTCAGAGTCAACCATTACCTTTTCTTCTATAATAAAAATAGTAAAATCACTTAGATTTAGAACTGAATTATATACTCTGAAACTCTAAATCCACTTTCTTATGTTGCTTTAATGCACTACATTTTAAAAATAACCAAAATAGTCCAAAGAAATCTAGTTAGAAAATAGCAGAAAAAAATAACTTTCTTATTATAGTAGCAGCACTGTATTTAATGATTAAATCATTTAAGCATAAAAATTAGTCTTTATCTCCTGTACCTTCTATCTACCAACCACATAGATTTATGTGGTTTTTACTCCTTAAATTAGTACCTTTATAAAAATCGTGCACATTATTTATCCCCTCTGATGTGGCAAATAACAATATCTACATATATGCAAAATAAAAACCCATTGACTATTTTTTCTCTGAAATCTACTCTTTTGACTCTTATATTTGAATGATAATATAGAACTAAGGATTAGAAATAAATTTCACTACACATTTTCAAGACTGTCTTCTAGTTTCTAGCACTAGAAATGAAAAGAATCCCAATATCATTTTAACTCTTAATATCTTGAGGGAAACATATTCTTTCTCTCTGGAAACTTGTATAATCTCCTCATGGCTGAAGTGCTCTCATTTTACACCAATAGAACAAGCGCATATGTGATACCAACAGTCTCTTTTGCCCATGACTTACCTGTTTTGGCCCTCTTAAATTGTGTTTTTAAAGGCAGAAACTAAAGAAGATGACTCATGTCTTAAACATCTCATAAACAAACAAAAAAACCTCATGAAGTAAAATGTAGTGATCTCAGAAGCAACACACCCTGGTTAGGGCTCTAATTAGTGTTTGCCCCAGTTCTCCTCACCATGGAACCATGGCCTGTTCTTCAATGGTTAACCTCCCTCTAGTTTGTTATTTAGGGAGCAGGAACTTTATTCTCATTGGTTTATTAATCTTAAAATCCAATCAGAGGTCTATTTGTTTATGCCATTCTTTCCTCAATTCTATCTCTAAATTTAAAGATTTTCTACATGGTTTTAGAAGGTACATAAGTTGATCAACATTCAGGGTAGTGAATTAGAAGATAAACTTGACATATCTTTAAGAGTTAAAATGTTTTATTTGTTGTATTTACATTCATTAAAAATATTCAGGCTAAAGGTTTTAAATATCCTTCAGAACTCTTAATCCAGTATAGTTTCTATTATTTATCATAATTTAAAGATATTAAACCATGTTATCATCTGCCTATATTATCATGATGACCTTTAGGGGCAAAAATATAAACCCTGCTCTCTTCAAAGTTTTGTGAGGAATTTTCTCTATACTGGATTTTTCTTACACTTCATTATGTTCATGAGATAATAGTAAAGGAACTCACTTTTGTTAATTTTTCAAATTACCTAAAGAGGAGCCTTTTATTTTAGTTGAACAAATACTACATAGCAGGCACTATACAAGTCATCTTCACTTGTACATCTCCATAATATTTAATTATCACTTGAATAAAGCATAGTAAATATTCTTATGCACATTGTGACAGATGTTGAAAACTGAAGCTCAGAGATATTAAATAACTTAAACCACTTTCCAAAGTTATAAGTGGCATCATCAAAATTTACACACAAACTCTGGCCTGTGTTGTCCAGTGGTGAGAGCATCAGCCTGTGCAGGGAAGGTTCATGGGTTCAAGTCCCAATCAAAGGCATGTACCTGGGTTGCAGGTTCGTTCCCCTAGCTCAGTCTGGACATGTTACAATCTCTAAAATGATCAGGTCTTACAGTCACACATTCCCACTTTTATCCTCCTCACAGTTTTGCCAAAGAATGTTGCTGTCTCACTGTTGCATCTTTAGAAATGCAGTTACATATTTTCAAAATAGGCCATAATCTAGCATTTTAAAAGTGAAGCTGCAATAATAGTATAAAAGAATTAGAGCAGAAAATCACATGTAGAAACCAAGAGCATATCCAAAGGACTTGAATAGACACTTTTCCACAGAGAACATACAGATGGCCAATAGGCATAAAGAAAGATGCTCAATGTCACTAATCATCAGAGAAACATAAATTAAAATGTAATGTCAGAATGTCTACTATCACCCTAGTGCAATGTTGGTGGGAATGCAGACTGGGTGCAACCACTGTGGAAAACATTATGGAGTTACCGCAATAAATTAAAAATGGAACCGTCTTACAACCCAGTGATTTCACTTCTAGGAATATATCTTAAGAGACCCAAAACACTGATTCAAAAGAATATATGCGCCCCTATGTTTATTGCAGCATGATTTACAATAGCCAAGATTCAGAGGTAGCCAAATTGCCCATCACTAGATGAGTAGATAAAAATGCTGTGGTACATTAATGCAAAGGAATATTATTGGGCTGAAAAAAGAAGATCTTATCTTTTGTGACATCATGGATAGTCCTGGGGAGTATTACTCTAACTGAAATAAGCCAGTCAGAGAAAGACAAATACCATATGATCTCACTTACATGTGGAATCTAATGAACAAAATAAACTGACAAACAAAATAGAAACAGATTCATAGATACAGAGAACTGACTAAAAGTTGTTAGAGGGGAGGGTGGTTGGAGTGCTGGGTAAAAAAGGTGAAGGGATTAAGCAAAAAGAAAAAAAAAAAGAAAAACCTCACAGACTCAGACATCGGTATGGTGATTACCAGAGGAAAGAGGGCCTGAGAGGTAGAGGAGGGTAAATGGGCAATTCATGGTGATGGAAGGAGACTTGACTTTGGGTAGTGAACACACAATACAGTATACATATGATATGTTATAGAAATGTACACTTGAAACCTATGTAATTTTTTAACCAATGTCACACCAATAAATTCATTACATTTTTAAATAAATAAATAAAACTGGTGAACCAGGTAATTCAGATAAGACTCTAAAGATTCAGACTGAAAACAAGCATTTGTATCCACATCCTATATAATAAAGAGGTGATATGCAAATCAACCTGCACGCCCTCACAAGATGGCTGCCTAAAACCAGGCCGGCAGGGGGGTTAGTGAGGGACGACCAAATGACTGAACAGCAGGCTGTACGGGGCAACCAGGCCGGGGGGGGACACACGCGTGAGGGGCTACCAGGCTGGCGGGGGGGGGCAGTTGGGGGCAACCACGCCAGCAGAAGGGGGCAGTTGGAGGTGACCAGGCCGGCGGGGGGGAAAGGAGGCAATTAGGCTGGCAGGGGGGCAGTGAGGGGTGATTAGGCCAACGTGGGGGGGCAGTTGGGGGCGAGCAGGTCAGCAGGGGAGGAAGTTAGGAGCGACCAGGCCAGCAGGGAGGGGTCAGTTGGGGGCAATCTGGCTGGCAGTGGGGGGCAGTTAGTGGTGACCAGGCTGGCAGGGGGGAGGCAGTTGGGGCAATCAGGCTGGCACGCAGAGGCAGTAATGGGTGATCAGGCTGGTGTGGTGGGAGAAGTTAGGGGTGACCAGGCAGGCAGGCAGGTGAGCAACTAGGAGCTAGCGGTCCAGGATTGTGAGAGGGATGTCCAACTGCTGGTTTAGGCCCGATCCCAGGGGTCGGGCCTAAACCGGCAGTCGGACATCCCCCAAGGGGTCCCAGATTGGAGAGGGTGCAGGCTGGGCTGAAAGAATCCCCCCCCCCCCCGCCGCCCCCGTGCACAAATTTTATGCACCGGGCCTCTAGTATTCTAATAAAATACAAATATTGAACCAATCATCAGGAAAATGGGTATGAGATGTTACCAGTAGGTTAATATTTCAACAGATTTCTGGAAGATGGAAGTATATATCATTTCTCACGATATAAACAGGAGAGAGAGAATAAACTATGCAGGAACCAAAGGATTGTAATGGAGCAGATATAATGGAGGGTAGAGTAAAATAGAGGTCTGAAAACAGTGAAATTAACTGAAGATTTGTGCACAAAAGAACTGGAGCAGATATCCCCTTGCTCTTCTCCCCTACTTCAACTCAAAACACAAGTACCTGCTATTTACCCTAGCCTATCCCAATCCTAAACGGCCCCTCTCAAGAAATTATCAAGAAAGCTAGTGTAAATGTGTGGAGTGTAGGGGGTCCATGGGGGACACAGGGGCATCTATAATACTTTTAACAAAAAGAAAAAATTTTAAATCTAAAAGACAGGAAGGAAAAGGAAAAAAAGGCAACTTTCTTGAATAATATTCTCCCCATCTGTTTTAGAGGACTTGTAGCCTGATCCCCAGGTCACCATTCATTCTGTCTGTCTAGTCTGTACAGAAAATAGAAACCACTCTGAGTTTGTTTTTGTTGTTTGTTTTTCTTAAGCACCACAGGAGTAAATGAAGGGAATTAGGTGATTATAAAATCAATTGGAAGTGATGGAACAGCGGGATCTATAGTCAGCTTTTAGACATGACTCTCAGAACAGGATGGAACTAATCCCCAAGAACAGTTGCTACCTCTGCAAAAAGCAGAACCATGAAAAGTACTGAGCTCATGAACAGACAGATTCTTAAAAAAGGGGGTCAGGAAAGAGCTGCTACCTACATCCTGACAAGCTCCAGAGAGACTGAAACATTCCTGCTGAGGTGTATCTCCAGCACCCTTCGTTGCCCAGAGGCACAGGTCAGCAGAAAGGTCTTTTTTGTAATGTGCAGAACCTGCTTCCCTCCTAGAATCTTGGCTGCTGGGGAGTCTAGGATATATATAGCTTCCAGCTCTCCAGTCAATGCAAAATATCAGGCTCACTAGAATAAGGGAGATCCTGATGCTGAAAACAACTAGAACATATTCACAAACTCACCCCTAAGCAATAGCCTCACATAAGGCACTCCATGCCTTATCACACAGAGAGCTCCCAGTCAGAATCCCATTCAGGGCAGAGACCTGAAAGGAAAATATACCTATTTAGACAATTGAAAAGTAACTTCCACACTGCCTACTCACCCCTTCATCTAATCATCATCAAGAACAAACAACAATCATTAGGCATAGGAGGGGAACAAGCATTGTGAAAAAGTATCATGATAAAATAAGAAAACAGGAAATTTAACATCACTCAGGAAGCAAAAGCGAAACCTCTCACATGTTCAGAGAGATTAAAAAAGCTAGGAATCTTGAGAAAAGTGTCAACTGGAGGACGTGGGAGCACTTTTTAGAGATTTATATTAAAATTGCTAAATTTAAACAGCATAAAATATTTTCAAGTGTAGAGAAAAAGACATGGGCAGAATATATGAATGGCAAGAGGCAAATAAAAGACCAGTTCCAGAGGTAACAGCCTCCAAACAGCAGGGGCTCCAGAATAAGAGAATGCACTCAAATACAGACAACCCAGAGACCAGCCTGCACAGACTAAAGCAGGATGATAGAATGCCTCCAGGAGAAGAAAATTCTGGGAAAAGGGGAACTCCATACACTAGCTGGTGTAATGTAAAACTCAAAAAGTTAGAAACACATCTCCTAAGGGCAACCCAGTATGGTGACATTGTTCCTATAGAAAAGAAATCTGTTCCTATCCCATTATATGAAAATGAATATAATATTATAAATGCTGTTCACTGGTTCTTCACTTTTAGAGTCAACATGAAATCATCCAGTGTTTATATGACAGCTCCAATGTATAAGATATTACATAGGCCAAATGAAACAAGTATAGGATGAGTGCAGGCCACAGGCCTCAGATGGCAAGTTTTGCAGAAGCCATCTGCTGATAGAACCTCCAGGAGGGTAGTCTAAAGGCAAAGATTTTCAAAGTTTTATTTATATGAGCAGTTTGTAGCCATTATCATGTTTGATCCTGAGAGTCAGGGAGGGGAGGAAAAGCATAGCTAACATGGCTGTGGTTTCAGGAAAAGAATATAAATATCAACACATTTAACAATCCTATCTAATAAAGACAGAATATGCAAATTGACCATCACTTCACAACAAAGATGTTGGCGTCCACAGCCAATAAGGAGGGAATATGCAAATTGACACAACAAAGATGGTGGCGGCTGGGCCGGGAAGCTTGCGTCATCACCATGGCAACAATGCAGGTGTTCTGCCCCACCCCGGCCACTCTGGGCTTCTGGGCAGCGTGTGAAGGCGTAAAGACAGCCAGGGAAAGGAAGGCCTATTCTTGCATGAATCTTCATGCATCGAGCTTCTAGTATAAAAATAAATCTGTAGTTGATTGACCATGGTAAGCAACAATGAGGGAAGGTGAAGGACAGGCTTGGGATATTGAAGTCCTTATCCCATGAGTGGGGAGCCAAGAGATTCTGTGGATAGTTGAAAGCACACACACACACAAATATAGATGTGTAAACATAGCATTAGAATTGCAGAGAAAATCAGTAGAATAATTCAAAATAATTAAACTGTAAATATTTGAAAGGAGAGGAAGAGAAAAAGTGAGCCAAATACTCATCTCATCTTTCAGAGAAGAAGTCAATAAGTATGCATTAAATACCTACTCTATCAAGCACTCTGCCAGGTGCTGAGGACACAATCATGCCCATAGGAGGGGGCAGGGGAAACTGATGCTTGAAATCATCTCATTGTTGTTTACCCTCTAAAATAATAATAGTTTATTATTATTATTCTTTTCTGGTAATGGTCTATCCCTCCAACAAAAATCCATGCTTAAAGGCATGGAATATAATCATGACTAAAGAAACAGATAAAAAATATAATCTAGATAGCAGGGGTGGGTAAACTTTTTGTGAGTGCGTGCCAAAACCAGCAAAATCTCTGACTCAAAATTCTTCTGCGTGCCAACCCTAATTTTTTGAGAACATGTTACACCTACTTGATATCTCTTAAGGTGTACGTATGTGAAGAACCTTGAAAACAAAATAAAATTCATTCAAGCGACAAAAACACAGTATATGATGATGAAAAATACACTTATTTTTTAATGAATACATGTACACTGATAGTCCGACAGAAAACTTTATGACTCCTTTTGATATTATCAGTGGGACTTTTGCTGCTGCATCACTGATGACAGAGATTTTACATCAGGTTTATATTTCGTGACCTTCAGAGATATGCATGAGCTACTACTTTCATCCGTCAGGCTACTCCTATTGAGACTTAACAAAAGTCATCACTGAGAACAAAGATTCACAAGCATATATGGATGAAAACATGGAGAATAATGCTGTTGCAAAGTTTTTTAGACAGAAAAAATTTTCTGAAATGGCAGTCCAAGTCCTCAGTAGTTCGCTTTTGACACTTCTCTCTGCTACTCCTGTCTCTAATCGCTTTTTACAATGTTTTCCAAGTCAACTCTAAGGTCAATAAATTTCTGCTTCCAAATTGAGCTACTCTGAAATTCAATCAACTGCATTTCAAAGTCAGCCATGTCTATCCATAAAAACATTTGTAAGTTTAGTTCCTCCAGTTTCATGCTGTCTGAGGCTGAAACCAAAACACTGGTCCAATCTAGGAAGGCAGGGAGAGTTAAGGCAGAGGCATAGAAATTGCTCTTCCCCTCTCTCATCATATCTTAAAGTCTATGGTCTTTAAGATAACTTGTTATGTACAATTATTTATTTATATAAGATGCACCTACACTGAATTTATCTGAAAAATAAAAAAGTCGATATTAAGAAAAAAATTATAAATGGAAAATTATAAGAGAGGGTTTCGTGTGCTAGCAAAAGTTACTGGCGTGCCACCCCTGATCTAGAGCTTTGTAGGTGACCACTAGAGAATATCAAAACAGAATCTATAGAACAAGGTTGCCTGTGGATAAGAATAGTACTGGTCATGGAGTTGGGGGAGAGGGGAAAGAAGAGGACTGTTCTGTTTTCTGAAATGCTTTTTGTATTATCTGACAGGCCATTGTGGCAGAAACAGATACGTGGCCCCTTCAGTGACAGACTTGTTGCCCTGGCTGCTGAGAGTGTTGTTGACAGACAGTTTTCAACTCTCAGCCCCTTCAGCAATTATTTCAGCTGCAGAAAGCCACTTCTCCCAAAGTATGGTAGACTCCCAGGCAGTCCACATTTAATGACTGACTAATTCTGAAGTTGTCTTGGCCATTTCCACCCAACATGGGATAGATTATTCTTAGGAGCTATTCTATTCATATATCTGTTGGCAACTTGTATGTCTTCTTGGGAGAGGTGTCTGTTCAGGTCCTCTGCCTATTTTTTAATTAGATTGTTTGTTGGGTGGTAAATTGAAAAGTATAAGGTTAATGAAAGGGATTGTAGATTCAAGGAGATACATTAGGAATGACTTGTGGTAATCCAGCTGGAGGGAATGGAGAAAAATCTAGAATAGATGGAGTTGAACTGCAAAAGAGAGAAAATATTCTGAAAATATTTCCAAAAATAAGTCACAGATTAGGGGAACTATGCATAAATGTTACTACCATCATTTAACTGTGAACTCCCCTAAAAAAAATGGAGTGGTTAACTTGCCTCAGACTTTGTATAAAAGATATTCCAAGGGGTAAAGCCCTCTGTATGAATTCACCAAGGCTTTCCATTTCAAAAAATCTGGGTAGAGTATAACAATAACAACAAAAGATGCTACTGTTGTTGTTTGCTTTTTTTAAGAAGCAAGTTGAGGCATAACCTAAAATAAATATTCCTTAGACAGTGAGAAGTCACATGGTCTAAGAAGACTTCTAAAAGAAAAATATAGGATATGGATAAGCAAGAGTTTGAGAGTCCCATTATAAGTAAACTTCACTGAGATTGTCCCAGTATTCTGATCTTCCATATACCAGAACACTTATAAACACCCACTCCTCTTGAAGACAAGAGAACAATAAAATTCAACCTACTCAAAGTGGCAAATAACAAAAGATTTTCTCTTCTTATAAATACACATGTAGTGCTTATTGTTGCTAAATCATCACAACTGCTAATGCATGAATCAAGAGGAATAAAAAAAATTGAAAGAAAGTAAAGTCATAAGGTTAATTATAAATGACGTATTTCTCCCATAAGGCAGAATTGTTGAATTTTTAAATTATGTGTAAATGTTTTTAAATTTCACAGCAATGGAAAATCTTTAGTAGCAGTATTTTTCATTTATTAATAATAAACATTATTAATATGATTATTTTAGAATTCATGGAGAAAGTGCAATGATTTATTTTTGTCAAATAGTTGATGGTTTTGACACATCACAAAGCAATTTTTTTTAGTATTTTTCTATAATTTTCCCAAACACATTTATTCCAAAAGAAATGTAATAACGTGTTTCTGAGGCAACTAATGTTAGCTCAAATTTTTTAGCTCTAATTGATCTCATTAGCACAGATTTGTTCCTTCTCACTCAGAGAGGGACAAAAGCTGTTTCAAAAATTTCCCAGGAGTGAGTGGAGGAGGAGGTCCCAATATATTGTGACAGGAGAAGATTTGATTTTGGGTGGTAGGCACACAGTACAATATACAGATCTTGAAACCCACACCTGAAACTTATATGTCCATTTGACCAATGTCATCCCAATCAATTTAATAAATAATAAAAATTTATTTTTAAAATTTCCATATAGTTATAGGGTTGCACTTTGAAAAATTTTCCCTGAAATTCTATCAGGAAAACATGTTTTCTAATACTGCGCATTTAGTTGGATGGTATAAAAGTATTGTTACAATCTCCAAAATGACCAGGTCTTACATTCACACAGTCCCACTTTGATCCCCCTCACAGTTTGGCCAAAGTATGTTGCTCTCTCACCATCGCATCTTTAGAAATCTGGTTACATATTTTCTGAATAATCTATAATCCAGAATGTTAGCAGAATAATTGCAATAAGAGGAGAGCAGAATTAGAGCAGGGAGCCCAATGTAGATACCAACAACAGCATATACACCACTAGATCTCCCTCAAAATTGAGGCCAAATCTCTAGCAATGAAGTCAAAGTGAAATGTTCAATTCAGACTAGATCCTACAATAAAGCTAAATATTGGCTATTAATATTAACCAACAAACCTTAACAATATTGAAAATAATATAAAGAAAAATATCTGTTTCAAATCCTTACTTTTGTTATAATCTGACATGTAACTGGACCCCACAAAATGTTGAGTTCCCTCAAAAAATAAAAGATTGATAATATTGTTACAGTGATTCAAAAGTAATATTAGCAATAAGTTAAATCTTATTTTTATTTATTCAATATCTATTAAACCATAATTGAATGTGATAGGAATTATATAGGGTGTGGAAAAAGCAAGTTTACAGTTGTTCATATGGAAAATAATAGCTAATAAAAAATAATACAAGAATAAATTATTTTGCATACTCACAACTGTAAACCTACTTTTGCCCCACCGAATACTAAGCATCTACTTATATAAAAACCATGGTTGGTGTTCATCACAACCGGGGTCTGGCTGGCGACCAACCGGAAGGAAGTCAGTCCTGCATTGGTTGTCTTGGCAATGACTGCGCCCTCCCCCAAGCTGTTTCCCGGAGCTGTTTCCTGTAAAGGCGGGGTTTGAGGCAGGAACCTACCCTGGAAGTGTGGTTCCCTGGGAATGTGCCACGCCAGCACAGCCAGGGGTGAACCTGAGTGGGGGCGGCTGAAAGGCTTAGAAAAGACAGACAAGAGAATGAAAGCTGGGTCTTGGTGGGACGCTGCTTCTCTGAGAGACAGCGACCACACCCACAGCCATGCCTTTAGTTTATAGCAGATGCTACAAGGCAAAGTAAAGGCGTGACCAAGTTGTTTACAACATTCTCCTGGGTTTCAATCCTACTCAACTACATGCACCTGAACTCTATCAAGCCTACATCACTCAGGCACCTGAGGCCACATGTTCCGACCATAGGTTCAAGCTTACAACTACAGCTGTTGGCTATAATTGTGCTGGGAGGGCCCTGCCCTCCAAGCTGAGAATTGAACATGGCAATGAGAGGACTGTGCCCTCTCATCAGTCCAAGGCTTGAACCTGTCCAAACACTGTAGCGGCTCCCCACAATAAAGTTTCAATTCTGTTTTTTTGTTACTAATGCTGTGGCCTCACTCTATAACAAAGAAACAATTTCAGGAGGATGAGGCCCAGGAATCAGGATTTTAAAAAGATTCCCAGGTGATTGTAATGTGCAGCCAAGAATTGAAAGTGGGTGCAATCATCATGCTATTGAGAAATCTCAATAGTAAATGGGGTCTTTGTAATGGTACCAGATTTATTATCAAAAGATTACAAACTAACACTATCAAAACTGAAGTATTAACAGGATCTGCAGAGGGAGAGGCTGTTCTTATTCCACGAATTAATTTGTCCCCATCTGACACTGGCCTCCCATTTAAATTGATTCAATGACGGTTTCCCATGATGCCAGCATTTGTGATGACTATTAATAAATCACAAGGACAAACTCTAGACAAAGTAGGCATATTCCTACCTGAACCCATTTTTGCACTTGGTCAGTTATATGTTGCTTTCTCTCGAGTTTGAAGAGCATGTGATGTTACAGTTAAAGTTCTAAATACTTCATCACAAGGGAAATTAGTCAAGCACTCTGAAAGTGTTTTCACTCTTAATGTGGTGTACAGGGAGATATTAGAATAAGTTTAATCACTTTATCAGTCATTGTTTGCATCACTGTTGTTTTTATATCATGTTTTTGTTGTTTTTATATCATGCCTTTGTTGTTATATCCCTTTGTTACTGTTTATTTATTAATAAATTTATATATTATTTTCATACACATTTTACTAATTTCCTTTCATCTCTCACACTTCTATTATAGAGAAAGGGCAAATAGCAATATTAAAATATCTCTGCTAATTAATTCCCTTTTTTAAAAAAAATATATTTTATTGATTTTTTACAGAGAGGAAGGGAGAGGGATAGAGAGTTAGAAACATCGATGAGAGAGAAACATCGATCAGCTGCCTCCTGCACACTCCCCACTGGGGATGTGCCCACAATCAAGGTACATGCCCTTGACCGGAATCGAACCTGGCACCCTTGAGTCCGCAGACCGATGCTCTATCCACTGAGCCAAACTGGTTAGGGCAATTAATTCCCTTTTAATGTGCACAAATTTCATGCACCGGGCTACTAGTATTAATACAAGCATATTAATATAATTACATTATATTAGGAGCATCTTGAAGTACCAGAAAATAAGAAAGTGCTCAAAAACAATCTGGTAGGACCATGTCAAATGATATAGGAACAAACATTGAAAAAGCTCTTAATGGACGAAGTTGAACAACAAAATGAATGATATAGTATTGTATTATAACCTAAAGTACAAAATAAACATACAGGAGTCTATATTTATTAAATAAATTGAATTAATAAACAGAAAGGAAAAGAGATAAAGTTTCCTTACAATGCATAGCTTAATTGCCCCGCCCCTACTCTCCTTGAGTGTGGGCTGACCTCAGTAGTTCACTTGCAAAGAATAGAATCTGGAAAGGGAAAATAGTAACTTCAGAGTGAAAAAAACCTAGCAAACACTACCTTAACCAAGTGATCAAGGTTCATATCACCAATGATATCATGTGGATATTATGCACCCCTGACATAAAATGATAAAATAAGCTCATCATCACCACTGTATTCTTTCAAAAGGCTCATAACCCCAGTATAGTCATGAGAAATATATCATACAAACACAAATTGCAGGAAACCCTGCTGACCAGCACTTCTGAAAACTATCAAGGTCATCAAATGCAAGAAATGTCTGAGAAACTATCACATATCAGAGACTAAGGAGTTAAGATGCCTAAATGGGATATGATAAATGTGATTGGATCTTAGAAGAGGAAAAAAAAAACGGCATTGATGGAAAAATTGGTAAAATCCAAATAAAATGAGAGTTTTTAATTAATAGTGATGTACCAATGCCTGTTTGTTAGTTTTAACAAATGTATGAGATATGTAAGATGATAATATTAGGGAAAACTGAAACTGGATGAGGGTTTATAGCACTATTTATGCAATTCATCTATAAATCTTAAATTACTCCCCAAATAAAAAAGTTTATTTCTAGATGTTACTTTATCCCACTTTCCCCACTAGCTATTATTCCTACTCACCATCTGACAAATAAATAATGATAACTATATATTTTAAAATGAACTTTTCTCAAAAGAATTTTAATAGCAACTAAACTACTAAATGGAAATATAAATAATGTTTTAAATGACCACATTTATAGTAAATGACCAACATTTTAAAAAAATATATTATCACATTATACAGAAAAAATAGTATATCACTGAAGGAAACTGACTAAAACTTTAGTCTTCAAGAACCCCTAAAACAGGTAGTCCATCAAATATTTTCGTTACAGAAAAAAGTAGCATTTATGCAAGAAGCAATAAGATTTATATAGGTAACAACTTCAAATCAGCAACAAATTTTAAAATTCACATTTTTTATTATTAAACATTCTCCATCTTTGAAATAGCAAATTTCATGTTAACATCAAAAGGAGTTAACAATTCCTTGAACCATTTTCATCTAGTTTTTCAACAAAAGCTATTGAGATAACTATAATGCACAAAGAAGTACTGTTCAAGGTTAAGAAGAAAAACCATCGGCCAAGGATAAAACTTTTGTGTCACCAACCTACATAGCTGACAGCAACCCGAAAAATACTATGCAAACCTTCTCTACCTGGCATCTCAGAAATATTTTGTGTATGACTAACTGCCTTGATCAACTGCAATTACATTTGCAGCAAAAGGTCCTGGAGAGGAAAGGTATTGACCCAGTGAAAATGAAAAAATCTCAAAGCACTATTTGAAAGACCTTGTAGCCATACTTAAATCATTACAGTATGACCCCAGCTCCTGAAACCATATAGCTCTTGAATTCATTTGTTGAACCACAGGTGTATACATCTTTAGTAAGAGGATAGCAAACAATTCAGTAAAAGTAAAAACCACTGTTAAATAAAGATACTGTACAACTGCAAAGTTTAAGGTCAACATAATTGGTTGGAAAACACAAAACAGTTACCCTCCTCTTGTGATAATGGGGTTTCTCTGTGGTCATTTAAAATTTCAATTCAAAGTTTACTATTATCAAAGTTACACAGGTACGTTGCTTTAAGAGTCAAATAGATACATAAGGCTTGTCATAAGATATAGCAGTTCCCTGCTTTACTCCATCCTATTTCCCAATCTGGAAAAATAAATAAATACAATTGTTTTAGATTATTCTTTGCTATATTATTCTGATAAATTTTTATATCGATATGTATTAATTTTATTCTAACAGTAAACGTTAGGTTTATTCTAACAGTAAACAGTAGAGGCAAATTTATAATTTACTTACAAAATAGCTTGCCTTGAAGATATTTCATAAGTAAATAATAGAACTATTGATACATCCTTCAATAGTTCTCCAATTTCATCTGCAGGTGACATACGATAGAAAACTGCACTTTACACAGAGGGGATATTTCTGATTTGAAATTATGAAATTGGGAGATTATACAAAAGCTGTCACACCAGCCCTCCACCTCTCAGAGAGTAAGAGACAGAGAACTTTTCTTAGGGAAACAGGAGACGGTGTCTACCCTCAAATGTAAGTATTTGGCTCTGGGGGAGATAAGATTTTATTACCCTATTGCCCTTAGAATAGGAACAGATGGCTCCATAAGGAGGGACCAGGGGGGACAGATCTAACACTCTTAAGGGTGTGAAGAGCAAATAGATTTGGAGGAAAAGAGAAATATTCTCTATCTTTCTAGCATGTCAATTTCCATTGTTCAGAAAGCCCTGGCCATGCAGAAATATGAAAATATTCACATTGATTGCTGATACATTCCACATTTCTGAATGATATAGTCACATTGCTACTTCTAGCAAAAACTTAGTCACTGCTGTTGGCACCTCACTCTTTCCTACACCTCCAAATAACACCCCCTGCACCCACAACTCTCCATGTAGTGGTATCATAATTTTAGTTAGCCCAATATTCAGCATCCATATTAGTATTACCATGTAAATGGTGTTTACTATTGAGGCACATAACAAACGATGATAGTTTCCTTCGTTGCACAATAAAGTTAATACTGTTCTTTTTTTCCCTATTAATTGGTTTTCTACTTATCCTAATTTAAGCCCACTCTCCTCAGTTGTGTCTTCACTTATTATGTTAAAAAGCCAAGAGATTCCAGTTCATCTTCTTGAAGAACTCTTCTGAACAGTTAGGACTTGCTGCAACCTCAGACAACAGCTTTTTAGGCCTGAAACCTGGGGATCTCCAGCTGCCTGCCACCTTTGCTGTCTCACCTTAAATTCTCTCCACTTCTCTAATTTCAGCTGAAGCTGGGGTAGACTGCCCTGTGGTCTCAGACTTTGTTCTGGCATCATCTCATCTCAAGCTCACTTTGTATGTCTTTCTGCCCTCTGACTGGGTGCCTTCGCCTACACCCAAATGCAGCCCAGCACTGAGGAGTTAATCCTCCAGGGGTCATACTGAACTGGGATGGTAATTCACCGGATTAGCATTGCATCTATTCTTTTCACCTTATTTCATCCCATCCACTCCACCCATTTCCCCTCTGACTTCTGTCAGTATGTAGCATGTATCCATGTCTCTGGTTCTATTTTGTTCATCTGTTTATTTTATTCAACTCCTTTTTTAAAAATTACTGTCTTGGACAGTTATTCAATTTTATTTTATAATTATTTTATTCAAAATTTTTTTTTTACTGCATATGTGTGTTATTTTTAATTTCTATGAGTTTATTTGAGCCAAACTGATGGCATATACCAGGAATTTCAAATGCTCTCTTTACTGCATATTTTAATTTCCAAGAGCTCCTTTTGTTCTCTGAATAATCGTTTTTATTTCACCATGAATAAGATCTTTTTCGTGAGTTCTGTATCATCTTTTATCTCTCTGCATCCTATCTAATAAAATAGACAAACATGGTAATTGACCGTACCTTCGCTACACCTCCCATTGGCTAATCAGCGAGATATGCAAATTAACTGCCAACAAAGATGGCGGTGAATTCGCATACATAGGCACGAAGCAGCAGAGCGAAGACTGAAGGCGGCTCCGGCCGGAGCGAAGGCCTGGATCCCGGGTGCCAGAGGAAAACCGGTCCTGGCAGCCAGGGGAAGGGAAGGCCTATTGCATGAATCTTTTCGTGCAACAGGCCTCTAGTATAATAATAATGGGGGCAGATGTGTTTCTCTTTTCTACCTGAAATTGTTTCTTCAAAGCTACTATTTTAATGATCTCTCTCCTTCATATTTAACTTTGAAATACCAGAGAGTTGATTGGGTCCTTGTGTTTGTTGTCTACAATATTTTCTGCAAGGTGATTAGGTTGGCACTTCCCCTTCTGCTGAGCCCAGTCAGCATAACGGAGGCACCCACCTCCTGCCTGGAAGGATTAAGTCTGTCTGGTAATGCTCTGAACTGGAGTAGAGGAAGAACACTGGAGGAATCACTCAGACAATGCAGAAATTCTTAGTTTTACTATATCAAGAAAATAAAATGACTCATTTCTGCTAAAATGGGAGTGGAGTAGTGACTTGTAGGTGTAGAATGGGAGACAGGATCTTGTGTATCTAACTGTTATCTTAAAGTCTTTCAACTAATCATTGTGGTTTTAGCCCCTCCTTCATCACTACACCTGGAAGTAACATGTTGGTAGGAAGACATAACCAAGACTTAAGCCTCTGGGAAGTGCTTATTTGTAAACCTGGAATCTTGACTACTGCTCGTATAGAATTCAGCTTTCTTGGGTCTGCTAGGCCATTTACCACTTGTCTGCTTTCCAGTTGACAAGATTTGTTTACTTTCTCCTCTCCCAACTCTGTCCATGTGCCTTATGCTATTTTTTAATTCTTATGACCATCATTTTAGTCACATTTCTAGACAAGGTAGTAGAGATGTGTATGCTCAATGTAACAGTTTTAGCTGGATGTGCTGCATTTTTTTCTAAGTTAATAAAATGTTCTTATTCTTTTTGACAGAAATAGCTGTTCTCTTTATTTTCTTAACCAGTGTTTGTCACAAATAACTTTACCTTTTTTATCATTTGTGATGATTAGATTTATCAATTAGAATTTTGGTACAATAAATGATATTCCCAGGATTTTATTTCTTAATATGTGAGGTTTCTTGTCGTACTAAATGGCACTCAATTTTTCTTGGTTTATACACTTATTCTATAATGCTTTTGTTTGTTTTTAACTTTTGTATCTTATTGCTGACAATGAATCAGTGGCTTCCATTCTAGCTGGCTCTCCATTAAAAATGAATAAAGTATTTTAAAAGCATTTTGATAGCTACTGTACTTTCTTGGAGGTCAATAGCTCTCAACTTTTCCTCTATTATGAGTTGACAACAAATTGTCATGTGGTTGATATTATTACAATATAGTCTTTGCATAATGAGAGCATGTTGTACCTTAGTAAAAATAATAAAGATGATGATCCTCTTAAACTTGAAAAACAAACAGCACATCTAACTAAAACCAGTGACATTGAGATGTAAATAGTAATTTCTACAATTTTTTAAGAACTTACTGAATGTCAAGCACTATTTGAAATGCCTTATAATCACAGCTCATTGTAATTCTATAAGGTAGTTAGAATTGTTATCTTGTATTATAGAAAAAAACCCCAGAAGGTAACAAAATAATAGTGAATAAATGTGAGTTTATTACTTCTAGTGTGACTGACCCCAAAGTCTGTTTTCCCATTACCATGCTATACTGACTCTGGAAAGCATTGCAATATATATCTTAAAAGAACAATAGTGATAATAAATGCATTTTTATGTAACTGATGCAGTTTGATTCTTCATACTTTAGATTACAGTCCAAGATTAATTTAGTGACAAGAAGCTCAATAAAAATAGACATTGTTGTTGCAAGGTGAATGCATATGTAGTGGCTACCAGTCCTCAGCCCTATAAGTCACAAACCTGCTCCTGAGTATTACATCAAATATGATGTAAAAGCAGCTTAACATTCCCTGTCAAAATGTTCAAATCAAATCAAGGCAATATATACTTATTAACAATTTACAGTATACTATGAGAGGTAACTGAAAAATTGAAGATAGAAAATAAGATATATATTCCCTGCCTTCAAGGGACTAACAGTCTACTTGGAAGTATAAATAAAACTATAAGAATAAAATCATAATTTGATAATTAGACCAGACTTCCTTCCGGACGACCCTCCAGACGAAGCCGGGGCTGCTAGGGAAGTCTGGGTCCCGGGTGACAGAGGGAAGCCGGTGCCGGCAGCCGGGGAAGGAAGGCCTACTCTTGCACGAATTTCGTGCATCAGGTCTCTAGTAAATAAATAAAAGCAAACCCTCTTCTGAAAATTCCAAGAACTTTATAATATAACAAATTATTAAAAGATTTGAAATACGTGCAATATAGCATTACTTCTGGAGAGAGTTTAGTAAAAGATATCTTGAGAAGGTTGATGGTGTGCAAGAGGCAGTTCTAAAATACAGTTGGACAGTTATACAGCTTTTAGATTGGCAAAGCACAGTTAGTAGGTTTGTTCATGAGATGGAGATATCAGGTAATAGATAGAAGTGCGAGCAATACAGCCAGAGAACAGACGCAGGGGATATAGTGAAATGTATTCTACAGGGAGCCATTCCATAAATATCAGTCAGAATTGAAGCCACCTAGCAAATCAGGCTGAGGAAACTGGGCAGTATTGGCTAAAGGATAGGTTTCTTAAATTCTTTCTCAGAGGAATGACACAGTGGCTACTGAGGTTTAGGAAGAATAAGCAGAAAGTGATGCACTGTAAGGAATTAGGAAGAAGTGCAGGGGACCTTCATGGTAAATAACATATCATCTAGATCTAGAAGAAAATCACAGATCTGGGCTTGATGTTACGATTGAAAAATGAAAAAATGGAGAATGGGGCCTACTTACCTATAAAGGAAGATTGGCGGGTTTCATGGCTGGCAAAAAGAAAAAGGAATAGAAAGTCAAAAATAATGTTCAGGTTTCCAGATCGAGTCCTCAGAAATATATATAAAGTTCCCAACACTCAGCACATATAACATCTTAGTCATCCCCACCGGACAGGCTCCATGATCTTCTGAATTAAATTAGTATTTTGATTTGGGCCCAGCTTGTGGTTCTGGGACCTTTGCCAGAGGACCTGGAGACCAGCTTAGTAAGTACATGTTGGTTAGTATATACAATTTAGGAAAACAACTTGAAAAACCAAACCTAGACTGCTTAGAATGAAAGAAATCTTATTAAACACATTGAATTTATTAATTTAATTCTACCATTGAAAAGAGAATAAACTGCCATAATCTATTACATAGAAAATTTAATAATTTTTATTCATTTAATTACTCATTTAAGCAAGTAACATTCACTTAACAAATATTACATGGAATACCTACTACATGCAAGGCAATATACTTGGTATTGAAGATAGAAATAAAGCCCTAGCCCAGTGTTCTCAACCTTCCTAATGCTGCGACCTTTTAATACAGTTCCTCATGTTGTGGTGACCCCCAACCATAAAATTACTTTCGTTGCTACTTCATAACTGTAATTTTGCTACTGTTATGAATCGTAATGTAAATGTCTGATATGCAGGATATATTTTCATTGTTACAAATTGAACATAATTAAAGCATAGTGATTAATCACAAAAACAATACGTAATTATATATGTGTTTTCCGATGATCTTAGGCGACCCCTGTGAAAGGATCGTTCGATCCCCAAAGGGGTCACGACCCACAGGTTGAGAACCGCTGCCCTAGCCGGCTTGGCTCAGTGGATAGAGCATCAGCCTGCAGACTACAGGGTCCTGAGATCGATTTCAATCAAGGGCACATGCCCAGGCTGCAGGCTCGATCCCAGTGGTGGGCATGCAGGATGCAGCCAATCAATGATTCTCTCTCATTATTGATGTTTCTATCTCTCCCTCTCCCTTCCTCTCTGAAATCAATAAAAAAAAATATATTTAATAAAAAGAAGACAAATAATAGTGGGACATATCTCTTTCCAAGAGGCTCACAGATCAGTCAAAAGAATAACTCAGGATACAGAGGAATTACAAAGGAGTGGGACTTCCCCATGTTGCCTCAGAAAGTGGCAGCTGCAAAAGGGAGTTAGACTCTGAGGTGGAAAAACACACACGCACACACACACAAAATTATTGTATCATTTATATGTTTCTAATTAAGTGTATTGGGTGTCATTGGTTAATAAAATCATATTATTCTATTATACATCATCTGTATATTGCACTGTGAGTTTACCACCCAAAGTCAAATCTCCTTCTGTCACCATATATTTGATCCCCTTTACCTCTTCTACCTCCTCCCAACCCCCTTTCCCTCTGGTAGTCACCATTCTGTTGTCTGTGTCTATGAGATTTATTTGTCTTGTTTGTTCATTTGTTACTTTCAGTTTTACATCCCCCATATGAGTGAAATCATATGGTTCTTGACTTTTTCTGTCGACTTATTTCACTAAGCATGATATTCTCAAGATCCAACCATGTTGTCACAAATTAAATTAAATTAACTCTCCTCTTTTGTTTTTGCTATAAGTCATATTTGACTTCCCTCTCTTTCTTTATAGCCAACATTCAATTCATTAGCAAAGTTTATTAAATCTACCTTCATAATCTCGCCCAAATTTGCTAATTTCTCATGATCTCTGCTATGCATTAATCTCATTCAAGTTCCATTTATCTTACATGCGGACATTGCAATAGTCTTTTCGCTGACCTTTCTGCCTCCATCCTTGCCTCCATGATATCTCTTCTCCACCCAACATTCGGAATGAGCCTCTTGAAGTTAAGTCGGATCATGACACTCCAAGGTCAAAATCTACACTCATTTAGAGACATAGGCTGCATTTGTCTCCAACCTCCTCCCCACTCCCATCCCAAATTCACATGGGCCATTTCACTTGCTTTCTGTTTCCCGCAAACCAAGCATACTCCCACCAGAGTTTCATGCTTATTGTTCTCTCTGCGTAAAATGCTCTTCCCTAGATACCTTCTTCTCTTACTTCTTCTTGTCTTTGCATAAATATCACTTAATGTAAATGTCTTTTCCTAACTATCCTATAAAAACAGCATTCCCATGATTCTCTAGTCCTATTGTTGTTTTATTCTTTATCACATATTTATTAGTTTTTCTCTCCCTGCTTGAATGAAAATGCTACAAGAGCAGAAACTTTGTATGTATTTTGTTTGCTGCAATATCCTTAGTATTATGCCCACAGTCAGTGTTTGTTGAATTTGGGAACCAAATCTAATTGACATGGGCTTAGGGCTTTCTCTTATTGTCAGCCTACCTCAGTAGACAGATAAACAAAGAGTAAGTATTGAAGCGATCACCCTCTTTTACAGTCAGAGTCTTTACCCATAACCCCTCTAAAGTTTAAGGAGACCATGTGTTACTATTTTTTTATTTTAACATTTATATAGGATTTTACAGAGATTTAGGACTAAAAGGTCATGCAAGACATTTTAGGAAATTTTTAAACATAGTAAAGTATGTTCTAGAAAGTCACTTAGAAATTTATGTCATACAACATCTTCATGTGAATGTCATGTCATATGTAAAATTGTAGGCTCTGATTTGCAGTGCCCAATATTTAGGTTTCTCTTTATATTACATAATTACAGTTCTTTGAAACCATGATGTGTTTGTGTGTTATATACAAACTTTTTTCCAAAAATGATGCATCACCATAGATTTTGATGAGCACAGGTGGTGTCTGTGTCACCTTGCCCTTGCTGAAAGTTGAGAGGCAAGGTAGTAGAGAGGTTGAGAGTACAAAAGCCAAGCCAGACTGCCCAAGTTCCAGGCCCACCTTCACCACTTAATAGCTTTGTGACTTTGGGAACCCCTTAGTGTCTCCATTTTCCTAAATATGGAAAGGGGATAATAATGATACCAAGTTCATAGGTTTATCGTCAGCATTAATTAGGTGAATATATACAAAGTGCTTAGAATAGGACCTAGCAAATATTTAGCATATATAAATGTTAGCTGTGAATGCTAAAAAAGTAAAATTCAATATTGTATATGAATATTTCAAATATTTATCAATGTGGGAGGAAATGATGATATTCCATTTATTTCTTTGATTATAAACTACATTGAATGCTTTTTTATTTGACCATTTTCATATCTTTTATAACTAGTGTATTTAAGTCCTTTGCTCATTACTTATTCATTTGTAAGAGTTATTTATACATTGAGATTAACTGCACGTATTTATTAAAAGGATTTCTCTAATTAGTTATATCATTTGTTTATTAATATTATGGATTATATTTGTATTGTACAGAAAACTTTGAAATTTGCATTGTCAAACCTATCAATGTTATCTATTACTTTCTGCTTCTATATTTTCTCCAGTATTTTATGATTTAAATTTTTATATTTAGCTATTTATTTGGATAGTAGTGTATAGAGTGATGTGAGAATTTACCTTGAGTTTCACTGGAGCAGATTTTTCTCAATATCATTTATTTAAAAATTTATCCATAATCTCTTTTATAATACTTCCTTTATAATAAGTTTATATGTATTACATATATGTACACATTATGTATACATGCATACATATAAATACATACATCATATCAAAATTAAATTCTTTATCCTAAATCTTATTTTAATTCTCATAATGAATTTGAGTTGAGTAGATAGTAAGAATAAAAATTACATTGGCATGGTTTTCTTTTGTCTGTCAAACTGAGGCCAAATATTTCCTTCATAGAAAACTTCTGATACAAATATCCTAATTAAAAGTAGAAAGCAATGTGTGAACCTCCTGCAGCACTTGCTGCATGTGGATGATCTGTGCGATGCTAATAGCTTCATACACCCAATATAATCATGCATGAGCCCGTTACTAATAAACCCACACAAATGCCGGGTAATGTATAGCCCAGCAAATAGAACAATTACAATTCTCACAGTGTCAACCAAAGCATTAGTGAGCTTCTAATTTTTGTTCCAACCATTTGGACTTGTTATCCAGCTGTGGTTTCTAAAGTCCATACTCTCACTAACACTGAAAGGAACAGAGGTTTTCAAAAAAGTATGTAGATGGCCTGCTGCTGATCACTTGCCCTCATATTTTTAGTGAAATCAAATATTTGAAATTAAATTAATTTTAAGTGCAGTGTCTTGAAGTCATTTCAAAATGAGTATGCAGATTTTGTTTTTAGTCCTTCTGTTATTAAATGAGTAAATGAATAGTTAGGTCAAATTAATCAATAATCAATGAGAAGGCCATCCATTGCATTCCTTGTACAGCTAGACTAGACTAGATGACTGCAAGTAAAATGCTCTGTGCCCCTCCACTAGGATGAAAACACATCCTCCCTCTGGGCAGTCAGGAAGAGAGATGCCAGGGACAAGGCTAGAATGTTCTTGGAACAGGATGGAGATCTCAGTGAGACAAGCAATAAAGTCAAAGGATCTTGCACCCACATCATATCATCCTTTTTATTAATTTTTGACCAATTTTTCCTGGTCAAAGTCGCTATAATAAGATGAGCCTAGCCCTAACTGGTTTGGCTCAGGGGATGCAGACGGAAAGATCCCAGGTTTGATTCTGGTCAAGGGCATGTACCTTGGTTGCAGGCACATCCCCAGTAGGAAGTGTGCAGGAGGCAGCTGATCGATGTTTCTCTCTCATCAATGTTTCTAACTCTCTATCCCTCTCCCTTCCTCTCTGTAAAAAATCAATAAAATATATTTTTTTAAAAAGATGAGCCTACCTCCTACATGATTTTATAGGAGACATAAAATACAAACCTAATGCTCATTTTCATTTTATGGTGAATGTCCACACAGTTTTTAGTAGGCATATCAGTAGGCA
This sequence comes from Myotis yumanensis, assembly GCF_028538775.1. NCBI lineage: Eukaryota > Metazoa > Chordata > Mammalia > Chiroptera > Vespertilionidae > Myotis > Myotis yumanensis. Next base: position 44,323,253 of record NW_027223760.1, on the reverse strand, counting down.
TTGCAGTTGTTTTTCCTGGTTTCACTTATTTTTTGCAAAGATTTATGATAGATTTTTTCCAAAGAAATGTAGCAATAAAGGACTTTGTTAAAATATTCTTGGGCTATGTTCTTTGTTTTCATTCAATTTAACATCATCTCATAATACGAATAGCATCCAATGGGGGGTGGGGGACATGAAGAACCTGTTTTAGAAGTTAAGTATACACTGTATAAGCTGATGCTAATATTCAACTTGCGCTTCAGGAATATAGTCTCAAAGGTCAACTTAGATAGATTTATGTCATTAAAAACTCCTTACACAATAAAGAGACTGTCATGGTACTGCATCACATTTAATTATCAGATGATGAAGTCTTTTCACAGTAAAGTTATGCCCAGATGCTACACAAAGGGCCCAGAGAAAGTTGTATCAGAAAACTGGGGCATTTGCAGATGTATCCATCAATGAGAAGCAGAAAAAGATCAAAGTTTTGGTTGTGGAGGCTCCTAATCCTGTGTTTTTTTCCAGGCACTGTCACATCACAGCTACAAGGTGAGAATATAGCAGTGGTTCTCAACCTTGGCTGCACATTAGAATCACCTGGGAATCTTTTTAAAATCCTGATTTCTGGGCCTCATCCTCTGGAAATTCTGTTTCTTTGTTATGGGGTGAGGCCACAACATTAGTAACAAAGAAACAGAGTTTCCGGAGGATGAGGCCCAGAAATCAGGATTTTAAAAAGATTCCCAGGTGATTCTAATGTGCAGCCAAGGTTGAGAGCCACTGGAATATAGTGAAGGCTCTAAGTGAACTTCAAACAATGCTCTTAACGTGTGAACTATGTTCACAGGTTATAATCAATCAAGTATCCCATTTTCCAGTATTACAGATGTCCCTCATTGCCCCCTTTGACCCTCCATGCCTTGATGAAGGGCATGTACTCCAGACCTTCCTAGATATGTACTAAGTGAGTGACTGAACTAGTTGTATATAAATATGTCTACGTCTATTCCAATATTTCTATCTCACTAATCCGTAGGACTCCTTTTTTCTAAAACATATAAAGGAAGTTCTTAAATCTCATCTCCTCCATTATAGGCAACAATTGTGTCCAAGCTTTATTAACCAACCCAGGTCACCTAATCCCTCTCCAAGTTGCTAGAGCCAACAAGTCCTGAGTTCCAGTGAGTACACTCATTGTGATAAATTCAACATGACACAACCATATATTTCATACTCTTTGGTCTTTGGTCCAAGACTATTAGTATCTCTTTGCATATATGCTCTCATGGTTTCCATATGTGCTTCCAAGTTACAATACAGTTGGCAGGCATCTACAACTCCTTTGGTATGTAAGCCATGTTTTTTAGGAGTAGGTTTTGCAATTATCCTTGTGAGATATAATGGTATCAAATACTTGCTTTTGACCTAGCCAGAAATGGAATAGAAAAAAAAAAAGGTGAATAATTTTTATAAAATTATAATAAATAAAAGTAGGACTAATATTTTAGAAATAAACAGAGAAAGTGAAAATGCTTGGTTGGGAAGAATAGTGATATTGTAGACAAGTGTGGACTTTAAACGGAAATATTATTTTTAAACTTGAATATTAAAAGAATTTAAGGACAACTACAAAAATACTATCTGGAGCATCTAAACTACAGAGGAAATAAAAAGTTTAAATAAGGAAAATATCATCAACATAACAAAAGGTAGGAAATAAGGTGAAAGCAAGTGAAGGAAGCCCAGGAAAAACAAACAAAACATGGTGGAAATAAGTCCATGTGTGTAAATATAAAGATAAATGTAAGTGGAATAATATTAACTATGAAAAGACAAAAGACATTAGAGTGGAAAATCCTTTTTTCGTTTAATTTATGAAATCTATTGTTTTCTGACTTCTCTATTGGGGGTTTCTTAAAACAGAGATACAACATTTCACTTAAATTACGTTAAGCGAGGAAGGAGGGCTATGTGCTATGCATTGTTGTTCAATGTAAATAATATAAATATAAGTTTCAAAGTTTCAGGTTAGTTCGTCTAAATTTTTTGGCAAAATTTTTAAAAAGAAAAACTGTTGATCAAAGTCTCACTATCTCCTTCTCAATTAGTGGAAGCCGATATAATTCATAATTAAATTATTAAATTGAAATGCTATTTACTGACAGTTGCTATATAAATTTGAGTATTATGCTAATTTGATTATACTATTACCAAATAATATTTTTTCTGGATCCAATTACACTGAGTTTTTTTAAACCATTACCTAGTCTTCATTTTTCATACCTCCCCAGTTGTTGAGCCCTGTGGTGGGTTGTCGGTGTTTTAATATTTATACACATATACACGTTAGCCTTTTTTGCCCATTAAATGCTTTGTTCCTTGGAGTCTTAAAACACATTTTCTTTTTTCTTTCAAGCACAGAGCTTTGTTCATAATGGATGTCTTTTTGTTGTTTTCAGAGATGAATAATAATAACAACACCAACATTAGTGGTGGGGTGTCCACTAGAGAGACTCATGGCTCTGTAAGAATTGCTTTACTTCGTATGAGCAAGAACCACCATCACAATGATTTACTTACCTTGCCTCTACGTGGGATTACACCCTGTGGGATTGAGTATACATTAAAAATCTAAACAATGGCAGTGTATTTGCCTAGAAATTATGCATGAGGGTTGTATAATGTTTTGGCATGCCTCAAATTTATCATAATAGGTTTGGATACCTTTTCACAGTAATTTACTTAGAAAAATGCATTCAAATTTTCACATCCTTGGATAATGCAATTCATGTCAAGAGAAGGATTACTAACTCCCTTAATAATTCATTCTATACTCAACTATAGAGAATGCAGAAGTCTAAAAGAAGGTATCATTTTGTAATAAATGTCAAAAACATGTTTTATCTAAATAGCTCAACCTACAATACTGACAAAATTTAGTTAGAGATAATTTATATCCTTCAGTGGCCAAAGTAATCTATGGGTTTCTTCAAATTGCTTTTGTCTATAAAATAAATTCAATTTGCTTTACTATATGAAGCACAAATTTAAAGCAATATTTCATAAATCTCTGTCACTGAAGATTAAAGTAATCTCTAATTTATAAATACTGCTACCTGTCTATGAGCTTTATGTTGCTAGGGTTTGAAAATTGAGTTAGACACCATAAAGCTGATTTTCAACCTCACCTGCTAGTAAAGACAAGGTTTCTAATAAAATAAAAAGAGATAAGCCATTATTAAATGTCCCCCAAAGACCTCATGTGTGTACTAATATGTTTCTAAACTCTTGTTTGTCTGAACAGGATTGTTTTAATAGAGCATTAGGGATGAGGCATTTAAGATGTGTCCACAGTTATGTGTCATAGCCACTCTGCTTGGTAAATTTCAAATGCTGTTTACATTTGCTGCATAAGGTAAAGGAGTTGCATAAGGCCCTTTGGCCCTTGTTGGAAAACACATTACCAATAGATTCTCTTATTTAAAATGATTGTTTCCACACTCTGTACCAGTTACAAGCCCAATATAAAATTTAATGAAATTAAACTTTCTACTAATGTATATATTAAATTTCAAACAGGCTAATGTCAAGCTATGTCAAAAACTTCCATTTCAAAAACAAATGCATTTATGTGACATCTGTGAAACTCTGACTTGTCTTTGAATAATCAGCAACATATTTAAATACCAGCTAAATATGAGGCACTGTGCTAAGCAATTTGTATGTATTATCACATTGAATTCTTACAACAACCCTTTAAAGTAGTTCTGTTATTAGTTCCTTTTTACAGAAGAGAAAACTGACGCTCAGGGAAGTTAAATTATCCAAGGACACACAACCAGTAAACGCTGAAGTGCATTTTTTAAAAACAGACTTCTGTTTTTAAAGGAGTTTAAGGTTTACAGAAAAAATGAGTAGAAAGTACAGAAAATTCCCATACACCCTCATTTCCCCTCCCACCCCCCTGTACACAGTTTGCCCTATTATTAACATCTTGCTATTATGGTACATTTTTATAGGTTATTATCTTATTAACTAAAATTCATAGTTTACATGAGGATTGTCTCTGTGTTGTATAGTTCTATGTATTTTGACAAAAGCATAATGTTATATATCTGCTATTATAATATTATACAAAATAGTTTCACTGCCCTAAAAATCACCTGTGCTCAACCTGTTCATACCTACTTCCCTCTTGCCAAATCCCTGGCAACCACTCATCATTTTCCTGTCTCTATGATTGTGCTTTTGCCAGAATGTCTAGAATCAGAGTCATACAGTATGTGTCAGACCGGTTTCTTTCACTTAGGAATATGACTTGATAGCTCCTTTCTTTTTATCATGGAATAATATTCCTTTGCCTGGATGCAGCAGAGGCATATTGAAGGACATCTTGGCTGTTTCCAAGTTTAGAAATTATGGATCAAGCTGCTAATTCGTATATAAATTTTTGTGTGGACATAAATTTTCAATTGATTAAAGTTAATTCCTAGCAGTTCTGTACTAGCTTCCTAAGGTTGCCGTAACAACGTACCACAAACTGGGTAGTTAAGAACAACAGAAGATTATAGCTATTCTTACAGTTGTAGATGCTAGAGATTGAAATCAATATGTGGGCAAGGTAGGTTTCTTCTGAGGGCTGAGAGGGAGAATATGCCTCATGCTCCTCTCCTACCTTCTGGTCATTGCTGGCAATCTTTGATAATAATAGATATGTTACTCCAACCTCTTCCTTCTTCTTCATGTGGTGTTTTCCTCTGTGTTATCACTTCACCTTTACTCTGTCCATGTTTGTGTCTAACCTTCCTCTGTTTATAAGGACACCAATCATGAATTAGGATCCGCCTTAATGACTTCATTTTAACCTCATAACCGCCATAAAGACCCTGTTTCCAGAAGGTCACATTCTGAAGTACTGGGGCTTAGGATTTCAGCATGCTTCTGGGGCAAAACGAGTCAAACCACAATAAGTGAAATTGCTGGATCACATGGTAAGACTATGCTTAGTTTTTGAAAAAGAAAAACTGCCAGACTGACTGACCAAGTGGCTGTACCAGTTTGCATTCCCACCAGCAATGAATGAGCCCTCCTGTTGCTCCGAATGCTCACCAGCACTTGGTGTTGTCAATGTCTTGGATTTCAATCATTTTGAAATTTGCTGATCAAATATGATGTTGAGTATCTTCTTATATTCTCATTTGTCATCTGTATACTTTCTTTGGTGAGTTGTCTGCTCACGTCATTTGCTCATTTTTAAATTGCTTTTTGTTTGTTTGTTTTTCTTATTACTGAGTTTTTAAGTGTTCCCTGTAAATTTGGGCCAAGTCTGTCCTTGGATATGTATTTTACACAAAGATATTCTCCAAACTTGTACCTTGAATTTTTATTCCCTCAATAGTGTCTTTCACAGAGCAGAAGCTTGTAACTTTAATAAGGTCCAACTTACCCTTTTTTTTCTTTCTTCGATCATGATTTTGGTTTGTATATAAAAAGTCAGCACTAAACCCAAGGTCACCTAGATTTTCTCTCCGGTGTTTTTTTAAAAAAAATACATTTTTACTTATTTCATAGAAGAAGGGTGAGGGAGAGAGAGAAACATCAATGATGAGCAAGAATCATTGATTCGCTGCTCCTGCATGCCACACATTGGGGATCGAGCTTGCAACCTGGGCATGTGCCCTAACCAGAAATTGAATCTTGACCTCCTACTTCAGTGATGGCAAACCTATGACACGCGTGTCAGAGGTGACATGTGAACTCATTTTTTTGGTTGATTTTTCTTTGTTAAATGGCATTTAAATATATAAAATAAATATCAAAAATATAAGTCTTTGTTTTACTATGGTTGCAAATATCAAAAAATTTCTATATGTGACACAGCACCAGAGTTAAGTTAGGGTTTTTGAAAATGCTGACACGCCAAGCTCAAAAGTTTCACCATCACTGTCCTAGTTCATAGGTGGGCACTCAACCACTGAGCCATACCGGCTGGGCTCTCATATGTTTGTTTTTTTGTGGTTGTTGTTGTGTGTTTTTTTTAACTCAGAATTTTATAGTTTTGTGTTTTGCATTTAGGTCTATGGCCCATTTTTAGTAAATTTTTGTCAAAAGCATAATATTTTTCTGGCATATGTTCAGATGCCCGGTACCTGAAGCCTACTATTATACAACCAAAGAGTTAAGATTGTTTTCTGTATTTTTAAAAGGATTTTTTAAAATATGAAACATAGACCACACATGACCACTAAGCCTAGAATACTTACTTTATGGCTCTGTAGAAAAGTGTTCCAAATCTTACTTTAAGGCAGCATTGTCTAGTAGAATTTTCTGTGATCATAGAAATGTGTACCTCTGGTGTATAAATTGGTAGTCACAAAACTCATGTAGTTACTGAGTACTTGAAATGTGGCTAGTGCAACTCAGAAAATGGATTTTAAAGTTATATAATTTTAATTCATTCAAATTTAGCCATATCTATCTGGTGGCTACCAGTTTGGAAAACACATCTTGAGAACACTATTTCTCCTGTTCTGATAGTTCTTTATGTGCCATGAACAGTGAATGGAATAGAAGCTAAGCTGTTATAACCTTAGCAGTACTTAGCTATTCTGGTGATCTAACTCCTATAGGAACATGTTCCTTTCCTTCCACTTTCTAACCTCTATTATTTCATCTTACCCATTTCATTCCAATGCATCATTAGCCACCTTGCTATCCCATTATCCTTGTTTTTTTTAAATATATTTTTGTTATTGATAGCATTACAGATACCTCCCCTATTCCCCTGTTCTCCTTGTTTTCTAAGTGAAAGAGCAGAACACAGAGACAGCCTAGTGACGATCCTATTATAGGATCCAGATGTATTTCTTTCTGTAAGACTAAGTCAAAACTCTAAACCATTGTTCTTAAAGGAGTGTGGTAGATGAAGGTTTGATTTTATTTTTGGTACTTGGTTAATTGATACAGATCTTTCAGATACATTATGAAATCTTTTGGTTGGCCTAAAGATCCAACTGCCATGGATAATGCAATTTTTGTGGCTATTTTTATGCTGAGTTTCAAATACCTGACTTTAAAAAACTTACCACAAACTTTCTGACAAATCAGGAATAAACTGTCTGTAGATTAACAATAAAAATCACTTACAAGTTGTGCAGTATTATAAGTTATGGAAATATTTACTTGGGAACTATGGAAAATTTCCCACAACTTCATATATGATACAAATACTCTGAATTTAGAACTAGCTAGTGCTGTAGTACTTGCTTGCCCTTGACAAAAACCTCTGTCCCAAGGCAGTTCTATTTTATCAGAGTGACACTTCCAAAATCAAACACATTCTCCTCAGCATAAAAAGTAAAAATAGTTTATTGTGAAAAAAATTGGAATACAATACCACCTTTAAAACATTTTCCAAAGCTGCATTATTTTTAATGTTATTTCATTAACCACATGGTTCAGGACAAGAGTCTCTGTGTAATATAAATGCATTACTTCTTAGAACTTAGAATTACAGTTCCAGTTTACTGATTCCCAAATCAATTAAATCAGAATGTGAAAATGAGATTTTGTGCCAAAGCAATTGTTTCTGTTGGAGTTTCTTTTGAACTGTAGAGTAGTCTATCTTAAATGTCTTTCTAAGCTAGGCAAAAATATAAAATAGGCAGTAGATAAATGTTGAGAATAGCATTCAATTATTTTAAGTAGCTGTCCAATCCACCCTTTAGAAGCTTCTCAAGGGAAAATGGCTATGTATAGAGGACATAATACACAGCATCATAAAAATATGCTAAATAATTCCTATCTGCAAAAAAATGGCTAGTAAAGAGAGAGAGGCAGGAAATGCAGGGCCCTTTTCACTAGAAAGACAATGTACTCAGACAATTGACTGACTTTTTAATTTTTTCATGATATTTTACTCTCATTAATATTCAGATATATTAATAATATATTAAAAACTCAATACAAAACCTTCTGACTGATTTTTTAAAAAATACTAATCACCAGCCAAGTATTGGGGGAAACTTTGTGTGTAGATAGATATTAATTATAATTTCAGGTTTAAATTTTTCTTGAGGAACCTAAGGACCTTCAATAGTCCTAAGGTTTTACATTATCTACCAGTTATGAGATTTAATTAAACTGTATATTAATTTAGGCAAAGAAAGAGAAGAAATTTATTTTTGTTTTGCATATGTTAAAGACAAAGAAATTCTAGGCATAATACCTCATTTAATATTCTCTCACAGATTTAGCTCCACAAAGATGAGAAATTCAAATGAATTATAACTAGCATTCAAAGGATAATAATTGAACGGGAAAGCAGTAATTACTTTGGCTGGACAGATGGCAAATCTAAATGCTTTGAGATTAAAAAGAGAATTAAAAAGGGCCTTAGAGATCAAGTAGTCTGTTTTTTAAACTAGTACATTGATTCATTCCATTACATCTTATATTCAGTTTCAGTTCCAATACTTCAATTAACAGGGAGCTTGCTACCTCCCTGGCCAATAAATTCTACCTTTGGAACAATCTAAATGTTAGAAAAGTCTTTTTGATAAAGATATAAATCTAATCACAATTTCCTCATTATTTTTCTCACTTTAACTTCTGACTTGGTTTTACCAGGTGCCAGTAGTAATTCAAAGAATTAGCCCACAGCCTGAGAAAATATGTAGGTTTACTGTGAGATATAAGTCCACCATGAAAATGATAGGCTGTGATCATTTAGGATACAAACATGAGCCATTTTGTGGAAGATTAACACAATAAAAGTTATGAAAACATTTGGAACAGAAAAACTCTCTTCTGTGTTTAATTTTAGTCATAACTTTGATTCATATTTGCAAAGTTTTATGAGGAAGTTATTTTCTTCCCTCACACTATTTTGTCCTAAGGTTTTGATAAGAATATTAAAATATTTTGATAGATGTTATAAAACCACTAATATTATTATTCATGTTATATACATCATAGGAGTAGTAGAAGTGATGAATGTGCTTTTCCATGAGGATTTTCATAAGAATAAAAAATAGATTGGTCAAGAAGTCAGACTGGGAGAATAAAAAAAAACAGGGTCAATGTTTCTTAAACCATAATGTACACAAAAATCATTGGGGAACTTCTTCAAATCCAGATTCTTTGTACCCACCCCTAGTGATTCTCACTCATTAATTTGTATTCTGCATTTTATTCCCAGATGAAATACAATGGACCACACTTTGAAAACCACAGGTTTGGCCCAAAAATAAGAGAGACAAACTCTAACATAAAATATAAAAATAGTAATGATAAAATCATAAAACTCAAGTTTTATTGATAAGACAAAATTTATATGTATGGGTATACAAGAAACATAAGGCTATCTACCCATTTACAGGTAATAAAAATATATAAGGTAATCAAATGTCCTTTTCATTATCTTTATATTTAATAGGAATTTGAGAAAGCAAGTACAAAGCAAAAAGAAGGAGCATCAAAAAGAGAGGAATGAGAATATCAGTCATCCTAATGTTGGCTTACTTACTTGAGCAGTATCCTATATAATAAAAGACTAGTATGTAAATTGTCAAACGACTGGGAGTTAGACCAGAGTTCGATGATGAGGCGAGGCCTGCCAGACAACCACCCAGGGCCCCTCCCCCCGGCCAGCCCTGCCCCCGATCGATTGGGGCAGGCAGACCGGACCCCACCCATGCAAGAATTCATGCACTGGGCCTCTAGTCTCTTTAATAATAAGATAGGTTTTCTCAGGGTCCTCAAAAACAAAAACCATCTATGTGCCTCGAAAAATCTCACGTTGACTAAGGTAAAAGTAGAGAATTAGAGTAGTAGTATTTGGAAATAATTTATATCAAATACTGGATAGAATAGTAGTAGTTAGCTCTAATATTTGCTATGTATGTGAACTTAGGCAGTTACTTAGCTTCTGGGAACCTCAATTTTCTGTCTTGGAAAAAGAGGATCATAATATCTGTCTCCTTCTGTATCCAAGGATGTTGTTGTGTGGATCAAATGAAAAATAGATGAGAAAATACTTTTGAAACTATAAAAAACACCATGTGGATGGCACATGGGTACAATCAGATCTTAAGATATATATTTATCTGCTTCTTCAAATGCCAAAATCAAGGGGAGGGAGGAATAGGGACATCTGTAATAGTGTCAACAATAAAAATGAAGACAATATTTCAATCTTCCAATCTCTTTGTGAGGCTAGGAGCCTAAAGTCAGTAGATGCCTGACTCCAACTGGTAAAACTACCTCTTATCACAAAGATTCAGGAAAAATTTTTGTATAATTTTTTACAAAGCTAATAAGCAAACACAGATGGCCTGTGTTTTCCCTCTCACCCAAGTGCTTAAAAATCTTTGCACCTTTTGTTTCAGTGCAATAGAGTCAGACTTTAGTCAGGTCTTCTCCTCTATTGCAATAAATAAAATCTTGAGTAAAATCCTCCTTACTAATTTAACTTTGTCCAGTGCAATTTTTGCTTTAACACTCTAATTTGCAACCATGACAAGACAGACTACTAGTACAGTGTTATCTATATTTTTTTTCATAGAATAATATAACAAATGAAAGCCACATATTTCAAGATATATCAAGAGAATAAAATCCTCTAGATAGAACTTTATAAAAGGACACTATTGAAAAGAAAGGATATCTGAGCCATCTTATGGGAAATTCACCAGTGGAAGGAACTATTTGTAGTGTACATATAAGATGAAAAGGAAATCTGCATTTGAATAATTGATGTATATTTATTCATTTACTCATCATGTAACTGTGCATCAGTGATAAACCAGACACTCTAATCTGTGTGTGCAAAGGTGAACTAAACACACACAGGGGTTTCTGGAGTTTTAATAGTAGACCCTAAGCAGATTAGCCAACAAAGAAATATTTCCTTATAAATTGTGATTAGGGGTATGAAGAAAATAAGTATACAGCCATACAAGGTAGAGTGTGGTCAGCAAAATCAATGGCATAAATTACTTTTCAGAAGAGGCAAAATAAATATGGAAATGCCTGATAGAAAGGCTTTTGATGAGCTAATACAGGATGTCCCCACAAAAAAATGTATACACACTTTAATAGCTGATAGATTAATTTTGACAATGAAATGTATTTTTTTTTTTTATAGCAAAGATGGAGATTTATTGAAGAACAAGGACAGACTCCCATATAGAGAGGGGGAAGAGTCCCCGAAATGTATTTTGATAAACACTGCCTTTATAATTATTCAAAGTATGGTATACCTTTTTGGGGGAGACACCCTATAGAATTTGCCAATATTGGGGCTAGAAATAAGCTTCGAAAGGGAATTTATATATAGGGAAAATGAAGACATCCAAAAATGTGGAATATTTTCAGAGTGTTATGAGTAGTAATAGGAATAATCAAACATGTAAACTGTATATACTCTGTGCCAAGAACTGTTCTAAGTACTTACCTAACTCATTTATTCTCCACAGCCACCATTTCAGGTAGGTTCTATTATTTTTCCCATTTTCAGTTGGGGAAATTGAAGCATGGAGAACATAAGTAACTTGCTAAAATTCACAGAGCCCTGATTTTAAGAATTCCAACTCTGGAGTCTGCTCCTAACCCTTGGACTATATTTCTTTAAAGTAGGGAGTTCATATATCTATTGGTCATCTCTATTTACTTTTTGGACAACTATATATTCAGATGCTTTGACCATTTTTAATTAGGTTGTTTGTCTTCCTCTTGTTGAGTTGAAGGAATTCTTTATATATTTTGGAAATTAACCCCTTATCAGATGTATAATTGGTGAATATGTTCTTCCATAGTGTGGGTTCCTTTTGCATTTTGAGGATGGTTTCCTTTGCTGTGCAGAACCTTTTTAGTTTGATATAGTTCTATTTGTCTATTTTTTTTGTTTCTCTTGCCTTAGGAGATATATTTGGCAAAAATTCTTCTATGTGAGATGTCTAAGATTTTACTGTCTATGTTTTCTTACATTTAAGTCTTTTATCTATTTTGAATTTATTCTTATGTATGGTGTGAGTTGGTGGTCTAGTTTCATTTTTTGGATATACCCGTACAATTTTCACAATACCATTTATTGTAGAGACTGTCTATGCTCTTGCTTCCTTTGTCAAATATTAATTGGTGATAATGTCTTAGATAAATTTCTGGGATCTCTGTTTTATTCCATTGATCTATATGCCTGTTCTTGTGCCAGTACCAAGCTGTTTTGATTACAATGGCTTTGTACCATAGTCTGATATCCAGTATTGTGATCCCTCAAACTTTGTTCTTCTTTCTCAAGATTGTTGTGGCTTTTCAGGGTCTTTTTTGGTTCTATACAAATTTATGGAATATTTGTTCTAGATCAGTGAAATATGCTGTTGCCATTTTAATAGGAATTGTTTGTAGTATATATATAAGATGAAAAGGAATTTCATTGAATCTATAGATTGCTTTGGGTAGTACAGACATTTTAGTGATGTTAATTATTCCAATCCATGAGCACGGTATATTCTTCCACTTGTTTGTTTCTTCCTCTAGTTGGGGAAAGGGCCTGAATAGATATTTCTCCAAAGAGGACATAAAGATGGCAATAGGCATATGAGAAAATGTTCAATGTCACTAATCATCAGAGAGATGCAAATTAAATCTAAAATTAGGTATCACCTCACACCTGCCAGAATGGCTACCATCAATAAATCAGGAAACAACAAGTGCTGGCGAGATGTAGAGAAAAGAGAACCATAATACACTTCTGATAGGGATGCAGACTGGCGCCGCCAATATGGAAAATAGGTTGAAGTTTCCTCAAAAAATTAAAAATGGAATTGCCATTTGACCTAGCAATTTGGGAATATATCCTAAGAATCCTGAAACACGAATCAGAAAAAAATATATGCACCTCTATATTTATAGCAGCAATATTTACAATAGCTAAGATTTGGAAACAGCCTAAGTGCCCATCAGCAGATGAGTGGATAAAACAGCTGTGGTACATTTATACAATGGAATACTATGTAGCCATAAAAAAGAGGACTCCTGCCCTTTGAGACAGCACAGATGAACCTGGAGATTATTACAAAGCAAAATAAGCCAGGTAGAAAGACAAATATCATATGATCTCATTTATTTGCAGAGTCTAATGAACAAAATAAACTGACAAACAAAGTAGGACCATAGACACGGAAGCATGGAGCAGACTGACAGATCTCAGAGGGAAGGTGAGAGGAAGGGCAGGAAGAGATTAATCAAAGAACTTATATGCATATATGCATAGCCCATAGACACAGACAATAGACAGATGAAGGCCTGGAGTGAGGTGGGGTGGGAGCCAGGTGGAGAGGGGCAAAGGGAGATAAATGGGGTACATCTGTAATATTCTCAGTAAAATTAAAAATGAATGAATGACTAAATAAATAAATAAAATAGGGAGTTTGGCTCTATGATGGAGGGACTTGATGGTTGTACTTAATAATTTGCACTTTTTTCTGTAGTCAAAGGGGAGTCACTGAAGATTGTAGTAGAGGTAGATGATATATTTGAACTTGTGTTTTGGGGATATTGGTCTTGTATTTGTGGGCAGATGGATAATCACATAGATTGAGAATGCTGTGTCAGTTGGGATGTGGTAGAAATGACCCTATGTGAACCTTGAGTGAATAATTAATGAAGCCTTGGAGAGACTCTCTGAGACTAGTTTTCTTATGTACTGGTATAGTGCATATCAGGTAGAATAAAATAGAAAGTAATGTTGGCAGTCCGTTGGCTATGAGGGTTAAGTACTGAGTATTGATCCTCTCTGTAATGGGAAAGCTGACTCAGGAGGGAGACATTAATATTTATTTATTAAGTATCTACTTTGCACCTGGAGCCAACTTTTGTTCATATTGTTTTTAATCCTCACAAAAGGACCACATGAACAGTATTTTCCACTGATTTCTACTCATTCTGCAGGTGAGGATAGGATGGCCAATTTTTGACTAGTCTGTCAGCAAATTGTAGAACTGGAATTTAGAGTTAAGTTCTCTCTTTATCTTACACTATTAGCAATGATGGCAGTGCTTAATTCAAAAGATTAATTTGCCAGTCACACAGCCTCAAAGGGATTAGCCATATGCTCATATTGGGAAATGTTCTGAAATAAATATTCCTTTGAAATACAGTCTTCTCTGAGATTACCTTGAGTTTAGCTCTAAAGTGCAGTAGATTGAAGCATGATTAGACAAATCTTTTATTTCTGGGTCACTCATATGATTAACTTATATGGACAAATCCCAAGACCTCTTTACTGTAGACGAAGAGGATGATAAATATTTTCTGGGGTTTTGAAGCTTCTTTGTTTTATGGAGTTCTTAGAGATTCAATCATGTTGTGACTATTACTAAGACAAAAAGAAATACTTGATTTCCACTTATTATGTAGCAGAGTCTAAATAACTCAATAAATACTTAAAATAATACACATAAATTACAAAGATATTTAATTTTTAGATACGCACAATTACTTCCTGATGGGACACATGCAGCTATTGACTATTGCACAACTCAGATAGCAGAACCAGACTAGACACCACCAGGACCCACAGTTTACCTTTTCAAATCCAACTATTCAAAGATATGCCATTGAAAGGAATTTAGCACAATCTACTACTAAGACTGAAGTACCCCAAACGAGTAGTTTTTAGTAATCTGACAGATGTTTCCCTTGAAAATTTAAAATATTTCATAGTACAGTACCTGGTGCTTTTGCCCTGACGTTGCAGGGTATTTTTGCGCAGTTTGGGAAATATGAGTATACATTGTTTGACGTATATCAAGAGTTTTGACCTGAACTTTATTATAATTTGCATTCAAGGAAACTTAATCCAAAATGTTTTTAACTCCGCAGTTTCTATTCCAGATATAATTATCTACTACATGCATCCTGTTGGTGAAAAAATATGATTTCAAATCATATTCACAAGCAATTGGTATCTGAGCAGGTTACCTAACATCAACGAGTCTTAGTTTCTTCTCATTTTTTTAATCTATATTGTGGAAATAATGATAATAGTAAGCACTTCTTATTGTGGTCATCAGAATTAGAATAAGTATATTTGAAATTTCAGGATAATTTGGGGTACCTTTTGGGCTTCAGTGAATGTTGTTTTTCTTCCTCCTTCCTCTACAAAGATAAATTGAACATATTTCTTTCCTAAATAACAAATTTAAAATGAGAAATCCTCCTGTAAGGGCTGTGAAGGTCAATGATTTTTAAATTAGCAAAATGAGACTAATGCAGATAAGATCAGATGTTTAATTCTGGAGAATTTTATGCTGCCAGAACCATTAACAATCTCCTTTCCAGAAACAATTATCTGAGCAGCCAAGTAAGCACTGAGTGATAAAGAAGCAAGAAGAAGCCAAGCAAAGACAGGTGAATTTAGAAAGGATGAACTGAGAGATGTTCTATAACAAAATACGTTCCATATGTTCCTAAAATTAAGTTCCAGGGAATATTAATTTATTCTGAAATTTTTCTATATTTTAAGAGTGCCATTGATCAGAATTCTCATGGAGATGAGTAATTCCTAATACATCATTTTCTGTGTGTGATTGTGTGGTTGAGAGAAATTGAGCCACTGCATTCCACTGCCCACTCCACTAATCTTTTTCCTGGATCAGCCATACACAGTTGGGAAAACTATTTTTACTGGATAAGAATCTCTTACTTATTCAACATTCCTAAGAGCTATATCAGATCATTAATAGGATCTTTTAAATTAACTACTAAATCAGCAATTAAGGCTTAAGAGCTATCTATTGCAAATAAAAGGGTTATTGATTTTAATTCAGTCATATCTTGTAATTACGGATATTAATCACACACAGTCTTAAACTGTAAAATGTGACTCTCATTATCAGTTAAACATGACAAAAGGAGGAAAAGTTAAGTGATTTTCAAGTGGCCAAACTGCCAAGACTTAGTAATAAGATGGTACAGTTTTGCACTACATTAAAAGAAATGGTATGTGCTTTACAGCATAATTTCATAATGGCTTGAAATTTATATTTAGGATTAGGTAAAATTAATCAGGCATATAATACAGAGCACATTCATTGAAGGACCATATAAAATTACAGTACTAAAAAGTCAACACAAAATATATGAATAGTTAAAACTACATTCTGTGCTTACACAGACCAGTACACATATCAGATCATGTTTTCACTAACATATTACATAGTAATATAATTTGTTAAAATAATTAATGGAAAAGTGGTAAGAGTCGAGTACAGTAAGCTAGTGAATTTTTTCATATTTAAATTTATTAAAATAAAGATATAGATTTTTTCTATCTGGTTTTGTTTGTTTAGTCAACAGAATATGTAAAGTCTCATAAAAAATAGGAAAAGGCTGCAGCCTACCACCTTTTCTTCTTTTAGCAGATGGCAAGATTTTCTTTAGCATTCCTTTCTATTTGCCGAATATGTTGAGTAAGTTTGGACAATCTGGAAAAAACTACTGTTTTTATTGGATAGCATTACAATTTTGCATATAAATTTTTCATGCTCAAGACTAGTTATAGAAGATATAAATAATGGAAGCATATACCATGTTTATGGATAAGAAGCATTAGCATCATTAAAATGTTCATATTACTCAAAGCAATCTATAGATTCAATGCAATTCCTACCAAGATATCAATGGCATATTTCACAAAATTAGAACAAATATTCCAAAGACCAGTTATATTTAATCCTTGATTAAAGTAATAATTCCAAGCTTTGTGCTAATTTATATGCCTTGACAGAAGCCTTTTTACAAACAACAGTTTCTGTTTGTATTGTCTTTATCAAGTGCTACACCTTGTACTAAGTGTACCAGTTAATAATGCAGATTTTTTTCAATAGATGGAGTTACACATATGTTGATATATATGAGATTTGATATGTATGCTATTTTGTTGTATTGACAACAAGCTTCAAAACTTCATATGTCAAATTTTCTGAAGGTGTTAACATCATAGGTATTTTTTCGCTTAAAAATGTCAAATTTCGTGCCAAAAAAAAGAGTATTTGCAGGAAGTTTTAGTTCATTACTTTATTTTGAAGAAAAGTGCTGCTGAAAGTTATCATATACTTCGGGAAGCTTATGGTGAACATGCTCCATCTCAAGATACTTGTGAACGCTGGTTTAAACACTTTAAAAGTGGTGATTTCTATGTAAAAGACAAAGAACGTCCATGTCCAGGTCAATTTGAACCACTCTTAGATCATACTAGTAATAAGGCACAATGCCTATTTGTGTCATTCATTTTATTATGATTAATATAAATACTGGACTAAAATCACTAAACCTAACTCACATTGATAGTTTATCCTACATAATAAAAGAGAAACATGGTAATTAGCCGTACATCGGCTACCCTTCCCATTGGCTAATCAGGGCGATATGCAAATTAACCGCCAGCCAAGATGGCGGCCGGCAGCCATGCACTGAAGCGAACAGGGAGGCTTGCTTGCTCCAGTGACTGCGGACTCCAACATTCCCCGCCTGACTTGCCGGCCTCTCAGCTGCAACTCTAAGCAACTATGTTGCAAATATAGAAGCTAAACAAAACCCCAGAAACCTGTGTTAGTCAGCTGGGCTTCAGCCAGCCGGACCGCAACATTGTATCAAATACAGAAGGTAAACAATGGCCAGAAACCTGCTTTCAGCAGCCGAGGCCTCAGAGCTAAAGCTGGCCCATAATAGAAAAGAAAAAAGAAAAAAAGGAGCTGTTGGGGGCTTCAGTCACCCGCCAGCCGGAAAACGCCCCTCAGCCCCTCAGCCAGGCTGGCCAGGCACCCCAGTGGGGACCCCCACCCTGATCCAGGACACCCTTCAGGGCAAACCAGCCGGCCCCCACCCGTGCACCAGGCCTCTATCCTATATAGTAAAAGGGTAATATGCCTCCCGGCACCAGGATCAGCATGACAGGGGGCAGCGCCCAAACCCCCTGATCGCCCTGCGGCTCTGTGTGTGACAGGGGGTGGGGCCACAACCTCCCTATCTGCCCTGCTCTGTTCATGACAGGGGAAGGCGCCCCAACCCTCTGATCAGCCCTGCTCTGTGCCTGATAGAGGGGAGCTCCCCAACCCCCTGATCAGCCCTGCTCTGTGTGTGACAGGGTGCAGCACCCCAACTCCCTGATCGGCCCTGCTCTGTGGGTGATAGAGGGCGGCGCCCCAACCCCCTGATCCGCCCTGCTCTGTGTGTGACAGGGTACAGCACCCCAACTCCCTGATCGGCCCTGCTCTGTGGGTGATAGAGGGTGGCGCCCCAACCCCCCCCCCCACCACGGGCCCTACTCTGTGTGTGACGGGGTAGAGCCATAACCTCCCCATCGGCCCTGCCCTAAGTGTGACAGTGGTGGCGCCCCAACCCCCTGATCGGCCCTGCTCTGTGGGTGATAGAGGGCGGCGCCCCAACCCCCTGATCCGCCCTGCTCTGTGTGTGACAGGGGGTGGTGCCCCTACTCCCCTATCGGCCCTACTCTGTGAGTGACGGGGGGAGCTCCCCAACCCCCTGATGGGCCCTGCTCTGTGTGTGACAGGGTACGGAGCCCCAACCCCCCTGATGGTCCCTGCTCTGTGCATGACAGGGGGGAGCTCCTCATCCCCCTGATGGGCCCTGCTCTGTGCATGACAGCGGGGAGCTCCCCAACCCCCTGATCGGCCCTGCTCTGTGTGTGACAGGGTACGGAGCCCCAACCCCCCTGATGGGCCCTGCTCTGTGCATGACAGGGGGCAGCGCCCCAACTCCCCAATTGGCCCTGCTCTGAGCCCGACCAGGGGCTGCACCTAGGGATTGGGCCTGCCCTCTGCCACCCGGGAGCAGGCCTCAGCCAGCAGGTCGTTATCTCCCAAGGGGTCCCAGACTGTGAGAGGGCACAGGATGGGCTGAGGGACCCCCCCCCTTCCCCCCGTGTGCACAAATTTTTGTGCACCGGGCCTCTAGTGTTTAAATATATCTGTATCACCCAGCCAGCCAGATATCTTTGAGAATTTTTTAAGAAAATGTGTATGCTACAGATATATAGCTCAAAGATATTGCTCTTGTTTTGACATAGTCCCTACATGCTTTTTTCCCCCCATGATACAAATGTACAAATATATTACTGGATATTTTTTCAAGTTTGCAGAGGAAATACAGTGGGTGAACCAAGGAATGTGGACAATTACTTGAATGTAAGAATAATACATTTAATAAAACTAAAAGGAAGAAAATGAAACTATTTATTGTTAAGGATACATAAATATGTGATGAAGCTATAAAAATTCATGGGAGGATAAACACAAAATTCAGGAAGTGGTTCCTCTGCGGGAGTGTCAGAGTAGTGGGAGGGAGGAGGACACAGAAAGTTATTGGTGGTTTTACAGTTGTTAGATTGTATGATGAGTTCAGAGAGGTCTTTATATTTTCTTTTCTTTTTTTTAGCACACATATATTTTTACATTTAAATATTTGTTAAATATATTTTAAAATATACAATTAAAATCATTGTGTAAAATATAAAAAGAAAGATAAAATGATGAGAAAGAAAAAAGAGAAAAGGAATTGGAAAAAAAAAATTCTAGCACCGGGTCGGTGTGGCTCAGCTGGTTGGAGTGTCATTCCGTACACCAAAAGGTTGTAGGTTTGATTCCCAGTTCAGGGCACATACCTAGGTTTCAGGTGTGATCCCTGGTCCTGGGCTTGTATTGATACTTGTTCCTATATACTGGCAAGCTAAAAAAATAAAAAAATCTAATTTCTCTTTTAGCCACAGAGCTGAAGCTGCTAAAAATCAAATGCAAACATTGATTCCATAGGATGATTAACTAAAATATCAGTTAAATTCACAACCTTACTATTCTTTTATGAAAGGTAAGATGGTGACAGGGAATTAGGCAATCCTGATCATTGAAATTAGGGGATCCAGGAGCAGTCAGAGTTTTCAGAGAATCCCAACCACTGAAAATGCTCTGAAACATCCCCATTGTGTCTTTCTTGGTGAAGAGATCTTACAATTTACCCAATTCTAACCAATTCTAACACTTTTAGCCTCTCAACTGCCCCAAGTGGTGAAATGCAAAATGAGAAGAGAGGATAAAATTATTCTACCCAGAAGTTTTGTGTATTTAAAATTTTATATCATGGAAATGGGGAATTTGTAGAAGAGTATTTTGAGAGCACTCAGTCATGAAGAGCAGAGCATGACTTTGGATCAGACTTAATTCTTTGCTACAGGTGAACACAGCGATTTGGAATTCAACAGCTTGAAGGCAGCTATGATTCTAATAATTTGTTGGTTTAGTCTAAACAAAACTAGATCAAAAGGTGACCCTGCTAGGTAATATGAAAAAGCCAGAAAGCCCTTAGTTTGATGTAAAAGAAGGAATTCAAAGACTGCAGGAGAGCATAATGTTGCATTGGATCCATCCTGTACTTTCCACCCACACATCCCCTCCCTATGCTCATTGTCAGGGTTCAGACAACTCTTCACTCTACTTTGTAATTAGGGACACACTGGCAAGGAAAGTCCTAGTTTCTTGGAAAAATGCTTTACTAGGCTGGTAATTCTAGTGAGCAAGAATGGAATAAAAATGTGGTCCATGATCTCTCTAGGGAGGAATAAGCCTCCCCCGGTGGATTATTACCTCCCAGAAACAAAATGTGCATAAGATCACAGTTCTTATGACCTCCCTCTTTCAAAAGTCTTGGCTCAAATTCAAGTCCCAGTGACAATAAATTGGATTACTCAAATGTGACTCTCATATCAGTCCTAAAATTAATCAGTCATGGCTAGAAATAGGGCTTGGTTACACCCTCTAGGGCATCACTGTGAATATGTAGGGTCACTCATCTTTGGTCTATTATGTTCTTTATTGCTTGGTTCTCAACACATGTACACTTACACATATACACTCACAGAGAGCGCACACACACACACACACACACCCTTGTTCCCTTAATCCAAAAATGTCACCACCTAATAACATTAAACTGTTTCACTCACATGCACTTTCTCCCCACCAGCACTCAATTTCCAGTTTATATTCTGCAACTCAACCAGAGTTCTTTGCCTGTAGAAATACTTGAAACTTCCACTTTGCCTCCCCAACATAATTACTCATATTAAAAATTAAAGGAACCAGTATAGGGGTTTTCTATTTGCCCTGTACTGCTAAATTGTTAACAACAGCATACTGGGAGGGCGGAGGTGCTTGATTTATAATGTTTGCTGATTTCTGTAAATACTTCCACTATGGCCAACTTTGAGCTACCAATGTCAAATCCCTGAAGCATGGAGTTGGACAGAGAAGTCCACAATCAGCTCTATAAATAAACACAAGCTGGCTCCAGCAGACCTATATAATTATACAATCAGGAATTGGGGAACTTCTGAAGTTTGATGTCCTCCTAATTCTCTCCTTAGGTAGATTTAGCTCATTTTCATTTATCATCTTACCCTCAAAATTTTTCCCTTGTTGGTAGGGATGTTCTATAACATCAGGAATTAATGCAGGTATCAAGCCAGATCCAATACCTCCCCAAAGGTTTTATATATTGCTTTCCCTATATATTTATTAAGTTAACCCACCCCATTTGAAGAATTGGAACAATTTGCACAGTACATACATTTCGTGTTATTATAGCATGATTCTCTTAAGCTTCCTCTTTTTTAAGAAGAGGAGCTGCTCAGTTCAGAGAATTAGGTAATCAAATATGAGTACCTGGTTGAGTCTCAGATCTCGCTGTCAGACTAAAATTTTTAAGTTTCTCTGAAAATCAAGTAGAGCTTAATTCAGAAACAGTCACTTTTATTTCCTTAGAATATGCAATGAATCAATTGTAGCAGGCATCTCTTTTGCCAGACCAGGCCCTACTCTGGGAGCACTGTACTAATCCCATTCCTGCCCCTATTATATAACTGTATACCTATTTTGTTTTAACATATGGCCAATAAAATATAAGCTCTATAAAGACAGAGGTGTTGTGTGTTTTGTTCCAATAATAGCTTCTGGCATCAAAAGGAAGGACAAAAGTAAGAAAAGGGGAATATTGAAAGATTGACCAAATGTGAAAGAATCATAAAATCTTGAAGCTTGAAAGAACCTGACATTATCTCATCCAGCAGCCACATTTACAGATTGGGAAATGAAATGCTGGGGCAGTCAAAAGACTTGTCCATGGATAGTCCATCTCAAGCTGCCAAGTCGAAACATAAGTCATAGCACACAGGCATCCTGGTCCTATAAAAGGCAGGCTACTTTTTAGGGAAGGCTATCAAATTGGGAAAAGGGGTGGAAAATGCCATAGAGGTGTACAGATAAGACAGGGCAGAGCATAAGAGAATAGATTTTTTCCCTCTTATACACCATGATGGTGTGAAACGTATGCCATTCCGTAGAATTGAAGTAGGTAAAATGTGCCAAAACTTGTGGATTATTGTTTTCAGCTTCCTGGTTCCTGTCCTCTTGAGTGAATCTTAAGATAATGTGACAGTGGAGCTTGTTTTAATCAAAAACACAGATGACTTCCCTCCACGTGGCCTCCAGCACATCCTGTGGGGAGCATGTTACTTTGGCATTACAGTTTGGAGGGTTATAAACCATTCATAGAAGCAGGCATATTCTACATGTTTGTCTGAAAGACAAAGTTTTTTGTTATCTTCTTTTCTCCTGAATAATCCAAACTTTTAAACCACACAAATGGAAAACTAAAGGAATCATTTGATTCTATTCAGCAAGGTCACTCTTGAAACACTAATAACCTACTAATATTTCACTAATAACATAAAATAATAATGATAAAATAAATTGTGTCTCTATATATTATCTATGAATCAAAATCTATACCTCAGTGTGTAAACTGATCTATGAATGTATAAATCTTGCTTTATCAAAATTTAAATTAAAGAAAAACAACAAACTAAATCATTTTTAATATCAAAAGATTCAACTCTCTCATCTCAGCTGATTATGAAATGAACTGTATTATCAGGATAGAACATCCAATTAAGCCTTCTTACAATTTTAGGAAAATTCTGTTCTGTGCCAGAGTTCTATAATGATACTCAGTAGATGAAGCTTTCACTCTCCCTAGTTAAAACTATTTCAGTGTCTCCCTATAGCTTTTAGGATGAAATCTGGAATCTTTATGTATATAAACAATGCCCTCCAGAATCTGATCCTCTGACTGCCTCTCTCAGTTTCAGCTCCCATAACTCTTCCAGTTTCTTAGACTGCCTGCTTTGATGTAGTATTTTCAGCTTCAAGACTTCACAGGGTCTTATGACATTCCATAAAAGTCTGTCCTTCTCCCCCTTATAACCTAGTTAAACCATGCTCATCCCCTTACCAGTGTCACCTTCTTCCAGAAGTCTTTTTTTTTTATCAATCCAGTATGATTTTGTCTATGGTTCTAAAGAGTCTTATATATCATAGCACTTGTACTGTTTGGCATCATAGTAGTTGATTTTATATGTCTTCTTTTCAGAAGCTAACCAAAGACAGACATTGAGTCTTACTTGACATGGCCCTATAGGGCACCTGGCTGCGGCAGAATGACTTAGTGACCAATTTCAATAATTCACTGCCTGATTTAGTTCTTCACAGCCAATCTAAAGGGTTTAAGTTATTTAAGCAAGTTAGAGCCTAGAAGCCCTGGCTGGGTATCTCAGTTGGTTAGAGGGTCATCCCATTAAACCAGGGTTGTAGATTCAATTCCCAGTCAGGGCACATACAAGAAGCAATCAATGCATGCAGAAATAAGTGGAACAACAAATTGATGGTTCTCTCTCTCTCTCCTTTATTCTCTCTCTAAAATCAGTAAATAAATTTTTAAAAAATATCCTATATAATAAAAGGCTAATATACAAATTGTCCCCTTGGAAGTTTGACCGACCAGGAGTTCGACTGCTCACTATGATGTGCGCTGCCCACAAGGGGAGGCGTGGAACGAAGGAAGACCCCAGCCAGCAGCCTGCAGCTGGCAACTGGGACAAGGTAGGCCCCAATAGGCCCTGATTGCCGGCCAGACCTAGGGGCCCTACCTGTGCACAAATTTCATGCACTGGGCCTCTAGTATAAAATAAAATGAAGCTCAAATGTCCATTTCCAGGGTATGTGTTTCAAATGGAAAGAAATAAATAATACTACATTAATACTCAGTCCTTGCTCCTCCACTATAATTCTCTTTCACCTTCTCTCATCCCTGGTCTCAGAAATGCTAATGAGCCTGAGCATGTTCCCTGAGGGAATGTTGTGCCTTCCGGTGGGAGTGATATCAAGGGCTCATCCTTGGAGTAAATATCCATCTTTCCAATACTGAAGAGAGAATAAAATTTGCTCATTAGATAGCAACATAATAGAATAAATGTAATGCTAAAGGCAGCCAACTTTTATAAGAATGCCTCTGACCTCTTGTACATAAAAGTACAATTCATTTCTCAAGTAGACTCCCTTATCAGTGATTTTGAGAGGCAAGTTTAATAAATGAGAACATTCTTCCAACAGGGATTTTTTGAAGTAGGATAATGTAATCTTTAGTTTTGAACACATTTTTGAATCAAAATATACTTACTATTCAAACATTATTATTTTTTTCAATCCTTTCCAGTGATGAGAAAACTTCAGAAAGGGACCCCTTATACAGGCAACCATTTGTCAACTTCACTTTCATATCCACAAAATCAGATAATAAAAAACAGGAAGTAATAATATTTTCCTATTTTTATTTATTTTATTGATTGATTTGAGAAACAGAGAGAGGAAGAGAGATATTGATTTTGTTGTTCTACTTGTTTACACATTCATTGGTTGATTCCTGTACATACCATGACCAAGGATCAAACCTGCAACCTTGGCATACATGCTTATCAGGATGACATGCTAACCTACTGAGCTGCCCAGCCAGGGACTAGAAAATTATATTATTTTCCTTGCACATATTAAATACTATTATTTTCCTAGATAATTTCTCATAATAACTTCTGAAAAATAGTATAAAGTTGGCATCCATACGGTTCCTGCCTCAGTGCTTAATCCCATACCATAAGAAAACAATTCTGGAACAATTCTTAAATCTAGCCTCATTGAAAAACTTACCCACAGTGCCTTGTCAGTAATATTGATATGGTTACTAGTAAATAACACCTTTCCAAACAAAGCAAGTTTATTTGCTTAAAATTGTATTATAAAAAATGAACTCAATAAATAATTATCAAATACAAACCTAAATAAACCTACCAGGTAGATTATTAAAAAAATGCACTCTAATTCCAAATCCAATATACCTCATTTTATATCATCTCATTTTTAAAAAGTTTTGTGATTAAATTCAAGGATGCTTTTAAAAGAAAATAAGGGAAGACTTTTGTTAATGACTTTTTAATGAATGCTTTTGTGAAGCAAATAACTACTCTCTAATTTGTTTTCTTTATATACCTCCTATTCTCTATTCTTACACTAATGATTGCCCCTTCTTTCTGTTCAATACTGGGGGTAAGTAAACAGACAAGCAAAATAATTTTTGTCTTGTATAATTAAGGTCAAGGAGTTTTGAAAGATGGCAAAGAAACTCTGTATTTCAGAGAACATTGCTCTTTCATGCTTGATGACATGGAAAGGGAATTTATGATATTTGGGTTGTGAATCAGGATACCTTTTCTTCTGAATAGGTCAACATGCATCTCTGAAAGAGTTATAAAATTCTGGGATTTGAATGTCTCCCAAATGTCAGAATATTTTCATGTGTGTCAAGCTCTATCTACTACAATACTTTTTCTTTTATATTACTTCTATAAGATAAAATTCTATTACATTGTTGTCAATCATTTTAAATTCCAATGAATGCTATTCAGTCTCAGATTCACACATGATATTTAGATTAAGGCTAATTCTTTCCTGACTAAAAATTTGTTACTCAGAAATGGCAAAAGAGCATATGTAATGCTTTAAAAAAATTTACCTTTAAAATAAGAGAAAAGAAAGCACCTTACTAACTATACAAAAAACAATAAACCACATTACTCATGCGTAAATACTAATAATGACTACATTAGAGACATAAAGCTATGAATGACTTTTCCTACTTTATTTTTCTCATTTTCTTAGTTAAAGCTATTTCATTTTTGTTATTGTTCTTATTCATTATTGAAGTTTCATTTACTTGTTTAATGAAAACTGAAAATGTGTTTTAAACAATAATCTCTTACATTTAGATGGTGAAAAGCAAATACATAATCACTGTACAACTTCTATAAACATTACAAGGTATTTGGAGTTTACAATTAGAATGTTAGCACAGATCTTCGTGTTGATTTCTATTGTGACTACATACACAAAAACACTATAAAACATACAGTAGATACTTGCACTAGTGATAGAAAAATAACAATAATAAAAATGGAGAATATCCAAGTGAAAAGTCAGTGCCTTTTGCAAATGTGTAAAGGTGATAATTACATGGCCAAAATATTAGATCTCAGCAGTTCAGAGATACACTGTGTTTATGACTGCCACCCCATTCATTTCACTCATGCAGGCTATAAACAGTTAATGTGGCAATCATGATTCACTTTTTTAAAAAATATATTTGTATTGGTTTCAGAGAGGAAGGGAGAGGGAAAGATAGATAGAAACATCAATGATGAGAGAGAATCATTGATTGGCTGACTCCTTAACTCCCCCTACTGCGGATTGAACCCACAACCCAGCATGTACCCTGAACGGGAATCAAACCTTGACCTCCTGATTCATAGGTCGCCTCTCTCAATCAGCTGGGTTCATGATTAACTTTTAAAAATCATTAAAATTATCAATTTCTCACTCTTGAGTTTTTCTGAGTTTACTAAGCATGAAAAGTATCATTTTTAAGAGAAGTCCATGAGTCTTGGTTTTTGAACAGAAAAATCAAAAAACATCAAGTTCAGAAAAAATAATGAGAAAAATTACGGAAAATGATCAATTCTGGGACAAAAACAAAGAATCTATAAAGGCATAATGACTCTTTTCAGAAGAGAATAACAAGTTGAAAAAATGTCCAAAATAAAACAAACTTTATTTTGGAAAGTAGAAAGGATAAGATAAGCAAAATTGTTTACTCATATAATAATGCTTTTCAAATGGAATGGCAGATCATTTTATTAGCTAGTTTTCCAACAAGCAGAGATTTCCCAGGGTCGGAGTGATGGTTTTATTCCACAAAAATGTCTATCTATTAAACTTACATTGTCAAAGCTATCTTGTCACTGTTATTCTCAAAGTAAACCCAACTGTTATACATAGAAAATGATTGATTTTAGTTTCAGTTGATTTCTGCATATACAGAGCAATGAGAATAAGTGAAGAAATAATATATAATTAGACTTATTATGCCTGATAGGCATAATAAAGCTAATTGTTCCCTTCCAATAAAAAAAGTAGAACCCTATCATATGAAAAAAACTTCAGATTATCCTTCATTAAATAACATATATGATAATCATCATAAAAGATTTTATTTCTTCAGACACACTCGCATTTTGTAGGCTTAAGTTAACAAAACTCAGTGGAATCCTTGAACGTTTAATTCATTTTGTCAGGAATTTATCAGATAACAAATGAAATTTGATAATAGTTTTTAAAGTCAAGTTGACAGGTATCAAAGAGAAGAGGTAATATCACTTACTTAATGAATTAAACATTGAAAAACTATAGAATCACTAATTTTAGAGCTCATGGGGACTCTAAAAATCATTTTGAGTCAACCTCCCCATTTTTCCATTGAGATAACTAAAGACCAGAGAGGTGAATTTACTTTATCCGGATCATATAGTAACAGTTTGCACTTCCTGTGTAATAAGAGGTGGTAACAGCCGAGAAGAAACTAATCACAGGGCAAAGGATCCCTTCTGGTACATCACATCTGTTAAGGCTTGCTTACCAAGCACTTTACATGTGTTGCCTCATTTAATCCTCAGAGAAACTCTACAGGTTATGCATGATCATCTCCAGTTAATAGAAAAGAAAATTGGTTCACATTGTAAATAATTTTCTCTACAATAAAGCGAGTTTTGGAGCCAATATTTGATCCAATGTGTCTACAAATCCCAACCTCTTTCTACTATGCCTTCCTGAGAAGCTTATGGCCTCTCTTTTAAGTAGAAGTCACTTTTATAAACATCTACTTGAGAGTGGCAACCCAGTATCACAAATATTATGGTTAGAAAATTTAGAGTGACCCAAGAGTAAATCTAACCTCCAATAGGCAAATCAGTGTGATAGAAGAACAAGACACTTCTAATCTAAAAGCATGCTTCCTCATGTTAACTGTCTCTCCTTTTGTTAAGAGGACTGAAACTAATTGTTTCAGGAAGTGTTATGCACTTATAAAATATCAGTTCCTACAAGGAAGTATGAGTAATCACCATACAAAGGTATAATAAAAGAGAAGTCTTCACGTGACCAATATTGAGATTGCTTCTGTGGGCCAATAACCTCTCAGGAATCTAGATACTTTAACAATTTACTTAAAAAGAAAAAGGGGAGCCCTAGCTGGTTTGGCTCAGTGGATAGAGCATTGGCCTGTGGACTGAAGGGTCCTGGGGTTCAATTCCCATCAAGGGCATATGCCTTGGTTGCAGGCTTGATCCCCGGTGGGGGGCCTGCAGGAGGCAGCCAATCAATGATTCTCTCTCATCATTGACGTTTCTATCTCTCTCCCCCTCTCCCTTCCTCTCTGAAATCAATAAAAATATATTTTTAAAAAATAAAAAAAGAAAAGAAAAAGGGGAAGTTATGCATGAGGTTCTGTGATGAGAGAAGAGAAACAGGAAAATGAAGAATTCTCGGGCTTTATCCACAGGTCAGTCCCATCAGTTGGAAGCATTAGGAGGAAAAGCTAATTCTAATCTGGCTATGATGGCAGGGAGGCCATCAGAAAACAGGACAGTTTTGCATCTCAAAGGTCTACTACAGCTTGGGAGTTCCAGGAGACAGGAGATGGACAGGGTGGCAATAGGCCAGTGAAGGAACAGCAATGCTTTGGTTCCTACGGTGGAGCCTGGCAGACTGAGATTTGTTCGTAAGCACATGCAACACACGCACACCCCCAGAAACCTCCCGAAATACATAGGTGAACTTTTCAAAGGGCTGTCATGTGATGTGAAAAAGTAGTAGAAATATGTTCAGTGAAATCTGGGTAGAAATGCTAAACAACATATTTGGTGAGGCTAGTGAGGAAGTCCTATCCAAATAGTACTATAAAATGTAGGCTTTATACCGTAGTTTCTTAAAGCCGAAATGATATTTAATGTTATGTAGTACAACCTCTTGGATGTCAGATGAGGGAACTGAGGCCTAGAGCTGTGATTTCATTCTCAAGGTCACACAACTAGACAGTGATAAGGCCAGAGTTTGCGACCACTGCTTTC
Source organism: Myotis yumanensis (assembly GCF_028538775.1). Taxonomy (NCBI): domain Eukaryota; kingdom Metazoa; phylum Chordata; class Mammalia; order Chiroptera; family Vespertilionidae; genus Myotis; species Myotis yumanensis. The sequence goes on along the minus strand of NW_027223760.1, from coordinate 44,293,849 downwards.
AGCTGAATCATACTGCCACTTTTGGTCCCTGCTGGTCTGTTTCATTTATTTAAAATAGCTGTGCATTTAGCATTCTATGAGTTTTTTAAATGTCTGAGAAGTGAGAATTTTTTTAATAGAATGTGGGCTTTGCAGTTTTAGAAATACTAGTCATTGTAAATACCAAATGTTTCCCTGAACTAGCTCTTTTAAAAAGTTCCTTCAAAAATAACTCCTTTGCAATGCCAGAAAGGGCACCTGAGGACAATTTATCTTTTCTATGTCATTCATCTAATATCTTTACATTTAAAGTGCTAGTACAGAGTTTTGATTACAAGACAAAAATGTTGAAATTGAATGCATCATTGACTTGAAAATATTTCTTGTCAAATCTTGCTGCTGCCTCTGGTCTTCTTTATCCTCTCAGAATGAAATGGCTTAATGTTAGGAAGAAGAATGCTACATACTGACTGGGAAGTTAATGATAATTTTAAATTAAGTATCACATGCTAATGTGTAGCTAAATATTGAATTGAGAAGGATGTGGCTACCACATATATATAGAAGCTCCGACTTCATCTATGTTATATAATTAACAGATTATCTTTGTTATCAGCATTAACTAAGATTAAGATTTTTGAGTTCCAATTTTAGCTCACTTTCTAATTGCTTTGTGGTCCTGTGTCATTTAATTTCTATCTTCAGTCTTGGTTTTTAGAAGAGCATGAATGTAGCCTTTCTAATCTAATAAAATACAGTCCCATAGGTACTGATATTAATTTACAAAGGCACTGGATGAGTTATTGATTTCCAATATAATATGAGCTGATGTTGTCTTATACAGATTATGATCTGTTTTAGGTAGCAAAGGGAATAGTGGGAGTACTTTTCCTATCATATATAATTACCTCAAAGTTCAGGAGCTACATTGATGATCAAATAAAATAACATGTAAAGCTCACTTTAAATTTTAAAGTTACATTGAGATATAAGGAACTATTATTATTATTGGCTACTGAGTAAATGTTCCAATATAGTTTTGGGGGCTGTTCTGCTAGCAATCCCTTCCATCAGTGTGCTGATGTCTTGCATCTGGAGAGCAGTGCTCTGAGGGAAAATTAGGAGACATATTCCTATTTCATACTCAAATCTTCTATGGGTTGCTGATAACATGCCCACACTTTATCTTGACAGACAAGCACTATTCTATTCTCCTCATCAGGATCAACTCTGTGATCACTTCCTTTTCCATGAATACAAATCCTAAAATTCTGTGTTGATTCTGAATTTTGAAAATTCTATTATCTATAATAACAAAAGCATAATATGCTAATTAGACCAGACACCCAAATGACCTTCCAGATGTCATTCTGGATGTCCTTCCTGATGAAGCTGCCATGGGAGGAAGGCCGAGGCAGAGGTGGTTAGGGGTGATCAGGAAGGTAGGCAGAGTGGTTAGAAGCAATCAGGCAGGCAGACAGAGTGGGTAGGGGCAATCAGGCAGACAGGCGAGCAGTTAGGGGTGATCAGGCAGGCAGGCAGAGTGGTTAGGGGTGATCAGGCAGGCAGACAGGTGAGTGGTTAGGAGCCAGCAGTCCTGGATTGTGAGAGGGATGTCCAACTGCCAGTTTAGGCCTGATCCTGCATCAGGCCTAAACCGGCAGTTGGAAATCGCCCAAGGGGTCCCGGATTGTAAGAGGGTGCAGGCCAAGCTGAGGGAACCCCCAACCCCATGCACGAATTCGTGCACTTCACCTCTAGTGGGTAAATAACTAACAATATTTTTATTGCAAGACAACTTAAGAACCAAGAACAAAGGCAAGGTTCCTTTGAAAGGAATATACCATACTTTTTTGACTGAGAGAATAACAACACCTCAACACAAAATAAAGGGCTATGTGTGTTAGGGACAGAATTGTTAATCATTCTCTGTTAACTGTGATTGCTAGCTATAGTTATAGAAAATATTAATCATGCTCTGTTAACCGTGATTGTTCTGTTCTGATTAGAGAAAGCACATTCTAAACTGGCTGGAAATTGTACACCCAGGACCTTGGACTGGGGTCCATTCTCCTTATCCAAGAACTGCCTGTCATCATGGAAAGATTAACAGGCTAGTTGCCAAAACAATGGAATCCCAGAGGCGCCCACCCTTTGCAAACCCCAGCCCGCATTACCTGCAATCTGTAACATTTTACTCATTTTTATTCCTTTTGCATACCATTCTTATTCCTTTTGCCCACTTCCCCATGTAATCTTTGTCCTTCCACCCAATATAAGCAGCTGGCTTATGGGAGGTGCAGAGCAGATTTTTGTGGATGACCTGCCACTCTTCCATACTGCCAGCGTTATTGAAATAAACACTCATACATTATTCAACCTTGTTTCTGCTTAACTGGCTCAAGTAATGACAGGCAGCCCAGACTCACTTGTTGTCCGGTTTCATAAGGAGGGAAAGGAAGATGGTATATGATCTTTTTTTCAAATTACTTGCTCAAAGGAGAGATATCCCATCCTAACTCCAAACACACACACAATATGGAAAATCCAAGCAATCATCAACCTATGGCTCCTAGACAGGTCACCAGAGAAGTAAAGAACTCTCCTCACAGAATTCAAACTGGCAGTAGTCTGCATCTCCGTTACATTTTGGAGTGGCTCTTCCCTCAGTTGGTCATCACCTGATACAAAGAGTATCAAGTCAGGAATCCGGGCCATCAATGTCATTCTATAGACAGATGGTGTGCCTTACCCATCTGTCTATGAGTATATCTCAGCCATTTTCTCAGTAGTCTGAGTCTTCCTTGACTTGATTGATGGTTTTTATTATGTATTACAAGCAATTTTCTCTCTGGCAATATATCAACAGCCACTTCATGCTTCATACGTTAGACAACACCCTGTTCTGTCATAATTTGGGCAGTTTAGAAGATGGTATATGTGTATCACTTCCCATTCCTCATGGTATATTCTACTCATGTTTCTACCTCAGCTTGCTATCTCTAGTACAGCCTGATTGAGCCAGCCCAATTATCCTGAGTTAATTATCCTTCACCCATTTTTGAAACCTAGCTGATCACAATCTTCAAAAAGAAAAAATGAGAGATATGATAAATCTCAAGGCTTAGTTCCCTGTGTGCTTACTTTGGCTCACTTACCAGCTGCCTGGACAGTGAGCACAGTTCTTTCATCTGGGTAAGCCCACATAGCAACAAGCAGATCGGCACACATAGTAATTATTTAGTAACTAGAGGCCTGGTGCATGAAATTCAGTCACAGGTAGGGCCCTAGGCCTGGCCAATGACCAGGGCTGATCTGCAAGGCGATCAGGGGGGCCCCCGCTGGCACCACTTGCTTGCCGACCCCACCCCCCACCACCACTGCCAGTCATCTCCCTCTGTGGGGCAACCAGTGGGGTGATCGAGGGGGCCCCCACTGCACCCGCCTTGGCTGGCCTGGACCCTGTGGGCTGGGGGCAGCTCCTGCATTGAGCATCTGCCCCCTGGTGGTCAGTTCCACTGGTTGGTTGATTTGGTCAACTTGCATATTAGGCTTTTATTATATAGGATTATGAATTTAACCATTGTAATAGCTCACGGATAAGCCACTTCTTATGTTGAACTTATAACAAGGTCACACAAAATTATCTAGCAACCTCTGTTTATTAAATAAGTAATAAAATAACTCAGTTTAATCATTATATTTTCACTTGAAGATAATTTTATAAATTGCTGCCTCTGACATCTGGTGAACTGTTAACCTGAAAAAAAAAAAAAAAACAAAAAAAAAACAAAGCCGTTCAAAGTGAGAGGCAACAAACATTTATTTGAGATAAAAGAGAATCTCTATTCTGGAAACACTGATTCAGGCAGACACCCGAATGGTGTTCTGATTAGGAGACAAGGCAAGGGGTATTTATGAGAAAGAGAAGGAGAACCATTACATCAACAGGAGGAACGCATTTCTTTTATTATTATTTTTTTTAATTTTTACTCTTCACCTGAAGACTTGCTTAGAGAGCGGAATGGAGTGAGAGAGAAAAACAGCAACAGGTTGCCCCAACCAGAGATGGAACCAGCAACCTTGTGGTGCACAGGAGAACTCTCAACAACTGAGCCACTCTGTCTGGGGAGACAAACATCACTATATGTGCAGATAAACTAACATTCTGATGCTAATTCTAAACAATGCTTTTAATTTTCAGTCTGATAGTCATCAGTGAGGTAGGTAGTCATGATATCTGCTTTCTTTTATCTTTGCAAGCAGTTCTTAGGGACACAATGTTGCTTTAGGCCTAGTCCAAAGGTTATGTGGCCCTGTTTTAACACTGCAGTGTTTTAAAGCATGACATGCAAGGCAGTTCCTCTGGGATGGCTGTGCGGGCTCCATTTTAAAGTAGCTCTATTTATATTCTTTTTTTCCAGAACAATACCTCAGTGTCGGAGAATTAATCTGCATTCAACAAGTGAGCAATTTTATCCCCTTCCCACCCTTACAATCAGTGGCAATATAATATCCAAGGGGGAAAAAACATAAAACATGTTTGGAGATTGTAATGAATTTGATTACAATGACACCAAATTAAGCCTATTTTCATTCCGATATTATAAAAAAGCAGCAGGAGGTCTGACTAGATAACATGCCTTTACTTTATTAAATTCCTTATGTTACAGTCGGCTCGACTAAGTGCTCCCTGGGAGTGAATTAAGAACGTTTGGGCCTTGTCTTTACATTCAAAACAGTGCGGCTCCAAATCAGGCTTTTACACTTCACTTGAACACGGCAGCCAGAGGGAGATTCCTGAGGGCTCCCTCGCTCCTTGCTGTTTACTGCCTGGTCGGTGCAGACCAGTTTTCCTGCTGCCTTTAGGCCATGCAATTTCACGGTGTGGCCCTGGGCAAATGGAAGACTGACTTACCCCAACTGGACCATCTCAGTTGTCCAGCACAAATGCCATACAAATTTGAAAATTGTTCACAACCCTGGCCTCTTTAGAGAGAACCAAAACCCTACAATCCTACCTCCTTTGGTGGACACATACTTATGGCTGTTTCACTCCACCTCCACAATGCTAATCAATTAACTGTTTCCTTAGTGCCTTAAAGAGCTGGTACACTTGCCAAAGCTTCAGGCAGACACTAAGAGGATGTAAGGTTTGGCTATGAGGGATAAAAGGCACTTCTAAAATGTTAGAATCTTTATGCACAATGGGATGCCAGGCAAGAAGAAAATCAAAGGCACCTAAAGAGAACTGAGTCAACTTGGACAGCCCTTAAACAGTTCAGACCACTAACATCAAGCACACGTCCCGCCTCAGCCACGCCTAATGAAAGCTCAGCTGAGCAGCCTTCTAATGGCCCTGGCAGTCTCCCTTGCCAGCTTCCTGTCTCACCTGACATGGTGGTGTTCAAAAATCTATTCTTGCAGCTGGTTTATTACATGTCTTTTCATAACAGTGGGCACATTTTGCCTGACGGCTATCATGTTATGAAATCAGTCACACATTATCCTACCCTCAACTGCTGGGGATGGGACTCTTCCTGTTTATTGTTAAGGATTTGATTTCTTCTAGTAAAATGTGCTTTCCTGTGGCAGCTGCACAAGGACATTCTCTGCAGTTGAAAAGGAAAAGCTGAGAGGCCGGGCCACCCACCAGCCCTAATCTAAAGGGAACACCATAGAGTCCAATGGGGTGCCAGTTTTCCTTCTCTGAGACAGAAATATCATTTTTCTCCATGTGTCCCCTCTTAGTGCACGCCTTCTCTGTCTTACTCATGCAGGGAGCGGGCCTACGCCGCAGTCTGGCCTCCCTCTGCAGGAGGAGACCAGGCGATCAGGGGAAGGTGCTGCTCCATCACCCCACCGCTGCGCTGCTGCTGCTGCTGCTGCTGCTGCTTCTGCTGCTGCTGCTGCTGCTGCTGCGCTGCCACCGGCCACCTTGGCTGCCTGCCCTCGGCCCTCACAGCCACCCCGGCTCTGTCCAGTAGGACGTCCGGCTGTCTGGTCTAATTAGCACATTATGCTTTTATTATTATAGATAGTTACATTTAATATTATTTTATTTTTTCTCTCGGGCTTTTCTGTATTTCAATTACTGAATCATTCCTGTGAGCATAGCCTATGTTCTCTTCATTCCTTAGTATCCGGGTCAGGACACTCCATCCCTACTGGGTTTTGGAATTTACTTCAACCCTGAGTGGGCTTCTCAATGCCTAAGATCACTCTTTCCTTAAAGGATGATTTTATCTTATCCTTTAAGGCGCTATGAATACACTTCAGCCCTCTTTCTAGAGAAACCTCCCTTGATGTACGCACCACATCAAGTATCCAAAGACTACACTGGACATATCACTAACCCTCAGTCAGAAAAGCAAGAGAATCTCCAAACTTCAGACATGTGTCTTATCGTTCTGTTCATTTAATCTCCAGAGTAATCAAAGGGAACGGGGTTGACGCCAGTTGTTCTTTTAGAAAAGAAGTCAGATCAGAGATCCCGGGAGATTTCTTGGTTAACTCTAAAACTGTCATTGAGTTTGTGGTCTCTTTCATAAATATCAAGAAATAGAAAACTCCAGCAAAAGCATGAAAACTTCAAGTAAAATCAAAAGCCCTGTGAGAATGTAGTTTCACTAAAGAACTACTGCACAGCCTGTAGTCATAAAAAAAAAAAACACCTGGGAACTGATTAGCCAGGACTGTAGTGACAGTAAGCTAGAAAATACGTTTTCTCTTCAAAGCGAGAGCATCCGGTGGCCCTGTATGATACAGTCAATGCCCTATGACTCTCGTACACCAATTTAAATCCAAGCAGGGTCAGTTGTCAGAGCAGAAGTCATCTGTGCCCAATAGCATTCTATTAGCCCGTGTGAAATGTTTCAACATTCTGAACCTCGTATTTAGGGGATGTGACTACATCGGCGGGAACACTCAATTTGTTCTCACTTGGAACCTCCAATGATAAACACAAGTGAACAGACTAGCAAATGATGAGTAACAGTCTAATTCAATTTTACAATTATAATAATAGCAGCAGCAACAAAACACATTTTATTTATGTAACACTTTACATTTTCAAGGCACATTCATGTTTATTTATTTCTTTTAACAACTCTATGAAATTAACTAATTTACAAAGTATTATTGCTTTAATTTACAGAAGTGGAAAACTGAAGTTCAGATTTGCTAAGTAAGTTACACCTTGACTTATCACCTAAACTCAAATCCTAATCATGAACAGAACTGAACTAGGTCCCTAACCTTTCTGAATTCAAGTCTAAATTCATTCTTGGGCAATATGTTGGCTCTTTTAAAGAGTTTTTGTAAGAACTCAGTTCTTTAGGAAAAAGTAACTTCATCAATTGGACAATTTAGAAAATAAACTGTTGTCCAGGTAATTTTTCTAGTGTAGAAATGTTATGTCCTTTCATAATAGAGCAATGTGGTATTTTCAGAATAATCTGTTGAGCATGCTAATATTCACAGTAGCAAATTTATATATATTTTCCTGACATCAATAATAATAAAACCAAAATTTAAGAACAGCAAACATTTATTGATTGCTTCACATGTGATAGCCTTTATTTTTAAACCTCAGAACTTAACAAAATAAGCTTTCTAACTTAGGTTCGAGATAGAAACAGCATAAAAAGGGTTAAAAAGCTTGAACCAGCCTAGAGAAAGAGTGGCAGAGCTGGGCTACAATGTCGATCAGCCTGGTTTCAAAGCTCGCACTCAGTCATTACATTTGCACCCAGACAAGCACAGAGCAGCATCAGTAAGGAACCGTCGCTGAGGTTGGTATAAGAAAAACCAAACTATGAAAACCTACATTCCTTTATTAGGGTTCATCTGATCAAGAGAAACTATACAATATTATTGTCTCAAGCACTACACTATTTTCCCAGCAAACCTACCAAATGTATATATTTTACGAACACAATAGGACAAATTCAAGTGTGATTTGAAACAAAAAATGTGGTATTTTGAGTCCAAGTTCTTGTCTCTCAAAAATCGAAGAATGAATTCTCCAACAAAAAACGATTAATGGAACCAAAGTTAATTGGGAGAAGCCAGTCCTGGAAAAGGTGCAGCTGGGGTTCCGGGAGCAGCCCAGTGTCCAGGGCTTCCTTTCCAGGTTACAGTGGGGAGTAGTTTAGTATCCAAGCTAATTAAAGTCTAAAAGTTCATGTGTGGAGGCCCCCATGGCCATAAGCCACATGGGCACAGGGAACAGGAATGTGAGGTATCCATTGTGAGTGTGCGGGGAGGAACGGGGAGGGAGCACGCACTATTTTTGTATATATGCTTGCCTCACTGCCTTGTGATTGGTTATCTTCATGCTGCCTGTCTTAGTAATACCCATACATTTTAAAGTTCATGCCTCTAGCAGTACCCTTCCTTCCCACCCAAATTGGGGTGTCTTAGTAACTCCTCCTGGCTGGGTTCCTGGTTTCACTTCCTTCTCCCATGGTCCCACCCCTATCTAACTAACTTTTTCTGTCTCAATTTCAGTTTAACAGCAAACATTCCTTGAGTTGGTATCAAGTGCAAAATACTGGGAACTCTATGGTCTTAGCAATATAAGGAATTCAGGATTTAAAAAACACAAAAAGAAGAAACATACCTGCAGCCTTGGAGAGCACCTGGAGGAATCCTTGCAAAGTACAACAAACGGCAAATGAAATGTAAGTTGCAAGAGCCACGGTTCTCAAACTTTAGTGAGGATTAGAATCACCTGGAGAACTCGCTAACACATTGATCACTGGGCCCCACCCCCTGCGTGTCTGATGCAGAAAGTCTGAGTCTGAGAATTTGCATTTCTAACAAGTTTCTAGGTCAGTGATGGTGAACCTTTTGAGCTCGGCGTGTCAGCATTTTAAAAAAAACCTAACTTAACTCTGCTGCCGTGTCACATAGAGAAATTTTTTGATATTTGCAACCATAGTAAAACAAAGATTTATATTTTTGATATTTATTTTATATATTTAAATGCCATTTAACAAAGAAAAATCAACCAAAAAAATGAGTTCGCGTGTCACCTCTGACACGCGTGTCATAGGTTCGCCATCACTGCTCTAGGTGATACTAATGTTGATACTAATGTTGCTGCTCCAGGACCACTGCGATAGAGGTTCAATCGAATCCTAAGAGAGCACAAAGGAAGGTGTAATAAGCCTTCCAAAGTACAACTGAACTTCATGGAGGACTCGGCCTTTGAACTGTGCTCTGACAAAGGAGCAGAATTTCCGATATTGAGAGAGAAGGTGCTTCAGTCCCAAGAGGAGGCATAATCCTTCAGGCTCTTCCATCTCTCCTTTTCCTGATTTGCTGGCCTCACCCATCTCTTGCAGAGTAGAATGAAAATTATAAAACCACATTTCCTTGCCCAATAACTCAATATACATTGATGTTTTCTTGGCTTCAACCAGTTCCTGACATTTCAGAAAGGAATGCAAGAACAGTTTTAACACAGTATTATACTCCTTTTCCCATTTCAAATAATTTCTGATTCCTCTGAAACTCTTTGTTTTAATTTTAACAAACCTGACTCTTACATTCTGAGGATGATTAAGAATATAAATGTGATGCTTGCAAAGTTTTCTTCTGCAGATAAGTTTTATTGATTGTAATGGCTGAAATAGTCACAACTTCCCAAGTAAATATTCTTCCTACTCTATCCCAAGAGGTGAGAGAGAGAAAAAAGGAAAGAAATGGAAACAATTCTAAAAGCATTTTGACTGCAAGTTGGAGCTGGAGAATAATCAAAGGGATAATACACTGACACTCATGAGAATAGTTTTATTTCCAAATCCACTATCATTTCACCACTAGAAGTAATTTGAGTTCTCACTGCTCCAATTTTTGTATTTATAAAATGGGGGTAACATTTGCCATAAGGCTTAGTTAATGCTTGAAAATGATTTTGAGATCACTGGGAAAGGAGAAGAATAAAAAACTATTACTCTACATTGAACTTTGAAACTCAAACAATTAAACAAGAGGAATGTACACTCAGCAACAAACCAGGTGAGAAGGCTTTTTCCTACTATTAAGCTGATCATTGTCATGACAAATTCATTTTGGACTTAGATATTGTCAAGTAATTTGCAGTCATTTCCTTTATGGTTTTTATTCCATCTCTTGCAGATGGAACAACTAAAAAGAAGATCATTCAAATGCTGTCACTCTAAGAGTGAGAAAACTTTTTCCTAAAGGCTCAGCTGGTAAATATTTTAGATTTTGCAAGCCACCTATGGGCATGTGATCACACAAGATCATGATCATGAGAGACGTTGAAAACTGGGACAAATAATTGCCAGTAGTCATTACCATTTTTAATTTTCCCATAAAAAGCACTAGCATCTCTTCTCTTTCATTTTATTTTAATCAGATTTGGTCAGTAAACAGATAGAATTTGCGACCTAAATATTTGATTTTGTTGGTTAAAAAAATACATAATTTTTAAAAATAATACTGTTGCTTTCAAGTTCTATTTGGCTTCCCCAAAATAATTTATTAAGTCAAGCTAGTTTATTCAGTACCCCAAACACAAGCCATCCAGTTTCATTCACATTTTCTATTTCGTTTTGCCTGCTGCTTCATTACTTGTGTTTCCTCATGAGCCTTTAAAGAAAATAATGTTATTCCTTCAGTTGTGCAAATTGAAAACCTATTTTTAAAAAACTGTGTCCCAGCCATTTTGATTATCTATTCTATTCCCCTCTTCATTTATTTAATCAATAGAGACTATAAATGAGCCCCCATCTCTCTCCTGAGTGTAGTTGTAGCAGCCTATTGTATTCTTATTAACACTTTAACACACATTTCACTTTGTTCCCTTATTGAAGTGATAGTTTACCTCCCAGTTTACTTTTCAGTTTACATCCCATTTAAGAATTTTTCTCTAAAGTGCTTTATATAAAGATTCCTAATCAAGTATTCTTTTAAAATAATATAAAGTAGAAACAGAGAGTTTCACAATTTAAGTTGCTAGAGTTTACAAAGTGGTGAATAGTTTAAAGATGTTTGCTTCCTTGTGGTTAAAACTAAGATTTTTAAGATTGTGAGCTTCTCCTTTAACTGAGATGGACTTGTACATTTAAAACAAAACGTTTCTCATAAATTCATATAAGTGAGTCAAACATTTCTTACTTTTGGTTAATATAAAAGTAATTATGAATATTATATAAGAGAAACAGAAAAAGCACTTAATTTTAATATTTAATTGTACTTTTAAAACTTAAAAGGCATTTTTTCTGATTTTCCTTGCCCTGCAGATTACACCTCAGAAATAAGCCTAATCAGTCCTGACACATGGAAGTCACACTGTCACAGTTTTCTCCGGTTCATGCCATAATTGGAAATCAGTCAACTGTGGAAATCTCTTCACAGCACTATGATTTGGCATTATGTCCTCAGCTCTTATGGAGGGCTGATAAAATAGTGAGCTCTATGAGGAAACTCTGTAGCTTCGATAAAACTGCTACTTGAAGACACCTCCTATTATATTGTTCAATGTCCCTACACAAATTCTCACATTTCATGTTTTTCTCAAGGTTCCAAGCAAGATAAAGGTCTTTCCTCTTGATTTTATTTGGTCTCTTTCTTAAATTTAAAAACAGTTTTAAACTAATAAACAAGTTCAGCAAAGTTACAGGATATAAAATGAATATGCAAAAATGAGTTCCATTTTTATACACAATAAACAATCTGAAATGGAAATTAGGAAACATTCCCATTTACAATAGATTCTAAAGAATAAATATATTCAGGTATAAAGTTAACCAAGTAGGTTAAAGCCTTGTATAGTAAAAACTGCCAAACATTGCTGAAAGAAATCAGAAAGACATAAATAAATGTAAGGACATCCCATGTTTATGGATCAGAAGAGATAATGTTGTTTAAATGTCTATATCACTGAAAGAAAGCTACAAAGTCAATGCAATGCTTATCAAAATCCCAATAGCATGTTCTACAGAAAAGAAAAATCAATCCTGAAAAGTATATGAAACCACAAGAACCCTGAATAGCCAAAATAATCTTGGACAAGAACAAAGCTAGAGGCCTCACACTTCTTGACTTTAAAACATATTACAAATCTTTAATAATCAAAACAGTATGTTATTGACATAAAGACAGACATACAGATCAATAGAATAAACATACATCAGAGAGTCTAGAAATAAACACACACATATATAGTCAGATGATCTTCAACAATGTTTCCAAGACTACACATAGGGAAAAAATAGTCTCTTCAATAAATGATGTTGGGAAAATTTAATATCAACATGCAAAACAAAACAAAAAAAGAAAAAAAAACTAAATACTTATCATACACAAAAATCAACTCAAAGTGGACTGAAGACTTAAATGTAAGACCTAAAACTATCAAAATGCTCAGAAGGAAACATAGGGGGAAATCTTCATAATATGGTCTTGGCAATAATTTCTTGGATATGACGCCAAATGCACAGCCAACAAAAGCAAAAACAGGCAACTGGGATTACATCAAACTAAAAGAATTATGTACATATAGGAAATAAGCAAGAGTGAAAAGTCAACCTATGGGATGGGAGAAAATATTTGCAAACAGTCTGTCTGATATGGGGTTAATATCTAAAATACTGTATATGAGGAATTCCTACAGCTCAATAGCAAATAAGTAAACAAAGTAAATAAATAACATGAATAAAAATTGAGCACGAGACTTGAATAGACATTTCTCCGCAGAAGACATACAAATGCCATCAGGTACATTAAAAGATGCTTAACATCACTAATCATCAGGGAAATGCAAATCAAAACCACAGTGAAATATCATCTCACAAGAGTTGGTGAAGATGTGGATTTTTAAAAATATATTTTTATTGATTTCAGAGAAGAAGGGAGAGGGAGAGAGATATAGACACATCAATGATGAGAGAGAATCATTTATTGGCCGCCTCCAGCACATCCCCTATTACGGATCAAGCTCACAACTTGGGCATGTGCCCTTGACTGGAATTGAACCCGGGACCCTTCAGTCCGCAGGCCAATACTCTATCCACTGAGCTAAACAAGCTAGGACAGTCCAATGAAGTTTTATGAGGCATAACCATTTTTCCCCTCAAGCTCGGTCTCAAGTTTAAGAAAATACTTGGAATCCAGGAAAGTAGAGAAATATACCATAAATGTCATCATATTAATTAGATTCACCATCATGTATTCAACCAACAAGTATCTTTTTTCACCAACTTAGTCTGTACAAGACTCTAGGCTAGTTACTAAGGTACAGGGAGTTCCATGCACAGGTTCTGATAGGGACTTCCATACGCATTTAGCAATAATCAAATCATTGCCTTTCAGAGCCAGTAATGAATTATTGGTCCAGTGTTGATGCCCAAGGTTTCAAGATTTGTTTCTAAGTTGTGTTTTATGTAATTATAACATATAATTGTTAGGGTATTATTCATGTACCAATTATTATTTGACAGGTATAGCCCCAAAATCCAACATCTGTCTTGAGTAAAATCTTTGTCCTGCACATAAGCCTAATGGGGTTGGCTTCAGTATGAATAAAATTCCATATACTAGTAAATGCAACCCTGAGTTTTATTGTCCCCCATAGGTTCCAAATAATCTGGCTGTAACTCTTTGGGGATGACATTCATGAAAAGCCCTGTAATCTTTGTTATTGTATTCTCAGCTATAGGTACTTCCAAAGCTGTGATTTATCTAAATTGTACTTTTGTCAAAGGGTTGTAAAAGGGATAATGTGAAAATATTTTTGGGATATTGTTAGTTAATTTATAAAATTACTTTCTGTATCTAGTTAAACCAAGTAATTTTTTTTACTCATTGCGTTCAGGGCAGCCTTTTGTATCATTGATGATTTCAAGGGGATAAAAATTAAACACCCAAATTAAAGATTCTTTGTCTAAAAGCATGTCTGTTAGGACAAAGTTATCATGTATGAGGCTCAAGGATAGCCCTTAGATAAGTGAACCGTCTAAGCCAGTGGTTCTCAACCTTCCTAATGTCACGACCCTTTAATACAGTTCCTCATGTGGTGACCCCCAACCATAAAATTATTTTTGTTGCTACTTCATAACTGTAATTTTGCTACTGTTATGAATCGTAATGTAAATATCTGATATGCTATATGTGTTTTCCGATGGTTGCGACCCACAGGTTGAGGACCGCTGGTAAGCCTAAAACTACAGAACTGCACACTGATATTTCCAGCAATTTTCCTCTTGTCCACTTTATGTTGATCCCTCAGATCCAGGAGTGAATTATTGGTCCCAGTGTCATATGCATACCACTGTGGCACATCTCACTGCTGCTTGATCCAACCAACACCGCAGTCCATACATCAGTGTTTCATCCAAGAAGAGGTCTGTCTTGGGTAACAGATGTTCCTTAGCACTGCTGTCCCATTCGGAGGCCAACACAGAACTAATGGTACAAAATAATGAGAAGGGTTTGACATCCTATGGACATGAAGTCTGTTGCATGTACAATGCCAGAGCTCCATAGAATTTTGGAATCTCACCGTGTCCCCTTAATGCTGTTGTCTCAAGCCATCAGTGAATATAATATACTTTAGCTTCTCAGTTCTGTAACCTTTAACCATATGTCTGAAACCTTTGCATCTTAGCCACCCAAGGAATTTGTGTGGATCCAAAAAAGAAGGAGAGTCCAAAAGAGCCCACAGTAGCTAGCATAAAAGTCAAAGGTAAAGCCAGCTGGGACTAGTGGCCAGATAACTGTGTGCCATGCAAAGCAGCAAATGTATAACACTTGTTAACAGATAAAGCTGGGAAAATATCAAAATGTGAGAGCAGAACTACCAACAACAGAATTTTCAAAGTCTGTTTTCTAAGTTATCAGTTTAGTTCGTTTAGTTGCTGGGTTACAAAATTGAATAAAAAGAGCAAGAAAAGCCTGATATATTGTCACAGAACTTCAGAGACTGAGGAGACATGACAACCAAGTGCAATGTGGTATCCTGGAATGGATTCTGAAGCAGAAGGAAATTAATGGGAAAACTGGTGAAATCTGAACAAAGTTTGAAGGTTAGTTAAGAGTACTGTCCCAGGGTTGCTTTCTTAGATTTGACAACTACCCCATGGCAGTGTAAGACAATAGCATTAAGGACATGAACATCGGCAGTGGTCTTATAGGAATTCTCTATAGTATCTTCGCAATTTTTCTGTGAATCTAACATTATTTCAAATTTAAAAATGAATAAGACAAGATTCTTATCTTAAAATAGATAGAGCATAATTAGGAAAATGCAATAACAAAAAGACCAACTCAATTCTAGCACTAAATCATTTAATAAAAGGATTCACAAGCTGCAGTGGTGCATAGGACAGGCAGAGCTCTTAGTCCAATGTGAAGTTTAAGGAACAATATCTGAGATTGATCTTGAAGGATTTGTAAAATTGGGCAGGGAAAGGAAAGGGCGACCAGAATTACAGGTAGAAGAAAGGGCATGAGGTATATGGGGAACGAAGACAATTTTTAAGGGCAAAGGATGAGACTACAGATGGGAACAGATCAGACCATGGAAATTTTTATGCCTGGATAAAGAGCTAGAACTTTAGCCGGGGTTAGTGGTGAAAAAACATCATCAGATCTGCAATAGAAAGCAGATACATTTTTGAAGGAAGAGATGAAAATAGTAGACAAATTAGGAATCATTTGTAATAGTGTAAATTAGGCAGAAACAGTTGAGATGGAGAAGAGAGTACAAATTTGAGAAATACAGAGGAAGTAAAACAAGCAGTGCTTAGTGAACTTGACCTCAGGACATTTAATGCAAAGGGAAATTACCTACCAAATAAAAATATCTTGAAAATATCAATGATCTATAACAAAATCACCAAAATTAATACAACAATGAAATCCCAAAATGGTTGTACATGGAATTTAACAGACTGATTCTGAAACTTAAATGAAAGGTAAAGGTGGCAAGAATAGTCAAGAGAATTTTGATGGAAAAATAGAATAAAATGTGACTATTTCCTTACTAGATATCAGAACCCTTCTTAACACTAAAGTAAAGAAACAACATGTTACTGACCCGTAAAAGATAAAGCAATAAAAAAGAAGAGAGACTGTCTGTCTACATATAGAGGGGTCGGCAAAAGTAGGTTAATAATAATTTATAATATAATAATTAATAAATAAATAATAACACAAGAATAAATTGTGCTTTGTGTGTTCACAACTATAAAACTACTTTTGCCTATCCCTGTATATAGAAACAGTATATGTTAATGTTGACAATATAAATCTGTGGGAAAATAGAATATTTAAGGAGTTGACCCTGATGATTTTTTCATCCACATGGAAAAAATTTATTTTTTTTAAATATATTTTTATTGACTTCAGAGAGGAAGGAAGGGAGAGGGAGAGATAGAAACATCGATGAGAGAGAATCATGGATCAGCTGCCTCCTGGGCCCACATGGAAAAAAAATTAGATCTCTACCTCATGCTATTCCAAAAATAAATAAATAAATAAATAAGTGATCAAAAGACAAAGTGGACAAAAAGCAATAAAGAATAGAATATAGGTAATTGGTGAAATTGTTTTAACACTGAAGTAGATAAAGATTTATTTATTGAGACAGAGAAAGCACAAGACAAAGAGTAAAAGGTTAATATATTTGAATACTGCATCAATATAAAAATATTCTTTATAAAATAGATACCACAAAGTTTAGAAAAACAACCCAAGAAAAATATTTTCAATAAATATAAATGATAAAGGATTTGAATTCAGAATATATAGATATTCTATGACTTTAGGCAATTCAGAGAAGAGAAGTCAAATGACCAATAAACTCATGAAACAATACCTTATTGACTAATCAGGAAAATGCAAATTAACAATAACATTTCATACTTATCAGTTGGTAAAATCTTAGTCTTGTCAAGGTTTTCAAACAAAGGGAATGGTTATTCACTGCTGGTGGGATTGTAAATCAGAACAGCCACTTTGAAAAACAATTTGATACTAGGTAAGAAAGATAAAGACAATCATGCCCTACAATCCATGATACCTCCCTATTGGGTATATAGTCTAGAGAAATGTTTGCACATGAGCATTGGGAAACATATACAATATTAATTATTGTAGTATTGTGTACCCCCAAGAAACTAATACAAACAGAATGGAAGTCACCTATATATTGTTAATAGGGGAATGAATTATGATACCATCAACATTGCTATTGCAATTAGCAGCATGGATAGATCTCAAAAATAGCATTAATATAAGGCATAATGATACCTACAATACAATATTATTTTATAACTTTAATAATTTTCAACACAATTCTATAAATTTTATATGGATGAATACTTGATATGGAAAAATATAAAAGCATATGAGAGAATGATAAGCTCCAAATCTTATTCAAGATGGTGATTATATGATTACATTTGGGATGGGAGGGATATAGTAAGGTACACAGAAGGGTTCAATATTGATGTTTTTAACTGGGTTAATATAGTAAATAATAAAAGTTGTTCACTTGAATGGTACATGCATGGTTTTTAAAAAATATTATCATCATAGCATCAGCAGCATGGCAAACTCCAGGTCTCTCCACTGGAAGTTACAAGTTGGACAGCTATAATTCAACAAATAATTCCCAGCTCAACATGCAAACACAGAAGATATATTGTAGTATATACTGAAATACATATATGAAAAAGTATATATCTTTCATATATATATGTAAATGTGTATATCTTTACTCACATTGAGACATCTGAAGGTGGGTGAATCAGGGTGAACAAAGGAGATGGAACAGGAGAAGGAAAGAGACGGGGACCCACAG
Source organism: Myotis yumanensis (assembly GCF_028538775.1). Classification (NCBI taxonomy): domain Eukaryota; kingdom Metazoa; phylum Chordata; class Mammalia; order Chiroptera; family Vespertilionidae; genus Myotis; species Myotis yumanensis. The sequence continues at coordinate 44,276,031 of NW_027223760.1, read as the reverse complement.
ACACAGTCTGGTGCTCATGACCGTAAAGGGTCAGGGTGCAACACCCACTGGGCAGACCAGAGGAGCAGAGGAGACCACTGAGCCTGGATAGCCAGTACACAATGAGGTTGAGCCCAGGGACAGGGGCAGGGAAGTGGTACAAGTGGTATGACAACATTTCACAAACCACCATCACCAGACAAAGAAAGCCACAGACATGGAAACCATGCCCCCATTTTCCTGCGGCCCACCCAGCAGCAAAATCCTTACTCTGCAGATCTCAAAAGAGCATAAACAGCTTTCCATCCTAAGAGATCTGTACTGGTTGTTGCTGAACCCATTGGAAAGAACAGAGCCACAGATGTGTGACCTCGCATCTCCTCTGCACTCCTCCCTCACCCATCGCTGTGAAGCTTGATAGAGGCAGGTAGGGCACCTGAGACAGAGCAGTGCAGCTGGCAGCTTCTGGCTGCAGGACAGTGGCACCCAGAATGCACAGCCCAGGAGACTCATGGCCTGATACATCCTACCACAGGGTTGGTGCCCTGAAACTGAGGTAACTGAGTCATAAAGAGGGTGCCCACCTCCTCGAAGGAACACAGGATGTTTTCCATAGCCAAGGCAATACCCGCCTACAGAGATCCCAGAAGCCCCAGTAGTGCAGGTAAAAGAAAACAAAAACTTGTGCATCTGCTCCACTTACTAGAAAACAAAAGAAACACTTTACTTATCAACCTGCTAAACAGTTAAAAGTCAAATACTTTAAAAAAATATAAAGAAGATTTCATTCCCATAAATACCCAGGCAGAAAAATAATCCATCAAGCACAATGAACAACCAAGGTAACAAGGGATGTCAGAAAGAAAATAAAAAATCTCCAGAAAATAAGCTTAAAGTTATGGAATATTGTGATTTAAATGACAGACTGCAGTTCTGAAAAAATGATCAATCTGCCAGCAAGCTTTGCATAGGTAGTCCTGCAGGATGCAACCTAGGTATTTGACCCCTATTAAAATATTCTCAACTTCCACTGAAATTATGTTTAGAAAAGTTCAAATTTTATGTTATTAAAACAAGTTTTTTTTCAACTCAAACTTTTATTTAAAAAATCACCATACGCCAGAATCGGTTTGGCTCAGTGGATAGAGCATCGGCCTGTGGACTCAAGGGTCCCGGGTTCGATTCCGGTCAAGGGCATGTACCTTGGTTGCGGGCACATCCTCAGTGGGAGGCGTGCAGGAGGCAGCTGATCGATGTTTCTCTCTCATCGATGTTTCTGGCTCTCTATCCTTCTCCCTTCCTCTCTGTGAAAAATCAATAAAATATATTTTTTAAAAAATCACCATATGCTCATAAAGCCCATTGGCTACTTTCTTAGTCTAAGATTCTTAATCTAAAGCCCCTTCTAATCTTCTCTGACAAATCATTCTAATCTTTTCCCATCTACTGAGCTAATCCAAACATCCTTTGCTGCTCCAAATTTTATCATTATTTTCTAAATTCTAACCTTATTGCATCTCCATCCTCCACCCCAATCTCCAGCCCAGTCAGGATTCTTTGTTGCAGACAACGGAAACTAAATTTGGTGAATTTGCATAGAAAGGAAGTAAAGATACTGGAGAGTTCACAGAATCAACTGGAAAGCTGGAGGACTGTGTTTGCAAGGAAACTAAAGAGGGGAGAAAGCCAGATCCTTCCATAGGAATGGTCTGTTCAGGAGGCCCCTGAGGTCATCACACATTCATCATTACACCGCTGGGCTCTCAAGTGCTCTGCAGCTACAGAAAATACGATCTCTCCCTGGCTTTTCCCTTTGCTTTACTTCCACAAGATTTACATTCCCAGCTAGGAACACAGCCATGGCTAAATCTCATGCCTACAACTCAAAAACCATGGGGCAAGGGAAAATGACTTAGCATCAGAAATTAGTAAAATTTATTATAATACGATTTTTAATATAAAAATTCCAAGAGCATATATTAAAAATAGTGAGAATTCATGGGAGATATCCAAAAAGTGATGAGGCACAAGACATTTATGCAAAAAATCAACATCTTCCTCGTGCAAAAATAATGAAAGAGAAACTACAAAAAAAAAAAAAACAACTTATAAGATGTCAATCACTTAAACAACAAAAACAAAATATAGACCCTATGAAGAAAACTACAAACACTAGTTCAGATGTTTTAAAAAAGAACAGAATAATGACATAAAGAAAGAGAGAGGGTGGGAGGAGGGAGGAAAGGAGGTGAGGAGGAAGGAAGAAAGGCAGGAAGGGAGAAAGGAAGGAAGGAAAGAATTCATTATCCATTCATTCATTTTAGATAGACTATTTTAAAGCAGCTCTTTTCTACTTTACCTATAATCCAGGATGAATTTGGATTAAGATAAGTAACCAAGCACCTTATTAAACTACTAGAGGCCCAATGCACAAAATTCGTGCAAGGGGCTCAGCCCTGACAGCTGCGGCAGCTTGCTTCAGCCCTTGCAGCCCCGGCTTCATCTGGAAGGTCATCCAGAAGGACATCCAGAAGGTTGTTTGGCTGTCCAGTCTAATTAGCATATTACACTTTTATTATTATCAACAGGAATTTAGTGTGTGAATTCAATTTTATTAATTTGAGCCTATTTAACTTTTTGAGGTCTCTGTTTCTCTCTCTCTCTCTCTCTCTCTCTCTCTCTCTCACTTTCTCTCTCCTTTCCTCCCTCTGTGTGTGTGTGTGTATGTGTGTGTATTCTGGAAATGATTTTAAATTGGCCTACAAACAGATATATATAGAATCATAAATATTTAGACTAACATGCATACTTGATATTAAACATGAAATAAACAGAAAAATATATATCTAAAGTCATGGTAGTGTCATGACATGCATATTTCTACCCCAAGAGGTGTTAATCTTTTAAACCTGAAATCCTACTAAGAAAATCTAAATGTTAGCTTATTTTCTAACCTGTCGATCATTAAATATAGACTCTTATTCATAAACAAATTCCATTGCATCTTCCATCTCATTCAGAAACTAGAAAGTTAGATTTATTCTTAATTGGGTGGTTTTTTTGTTTGTTTGTTTTTGTGGGGGTTTTTTGTGCTACCTTGTTCTGTTATTTGAGGTTTGGCCAGATGATAAAATAGAACCCAACATTGTTAAATTCCAACTTTGAAGAACCTCAAATCTAATTATCAGCTCATACCCTAGACACAATGCCATTACTGGTGGAGATTTAATGAGGATGAAGAATTAAAGCAAAAATAAAATTGAAAATAATTAGGGAACAATTATCAAATTGCTGGTAAATATGGAGGATGTCCAAACAAGATTTTCATTTACTCCCCTGCTCCTAGCAGCTCCCTTTTAGCAATTCTGTGATTGGAAAATATCAGAATGTAAAATCCCTGTGTAACCATATGAATACCTGGGGTCCAGCCTTATATCACTGTGACTATCCTCAGGGCTTTTCCTACTCTCTAAATCAGTGGTTCTCAATCTTCTTAATGCCGTGACCCTTTAATACAGTTCCTCATAAAATTATTTTCATTGCTACTTCATAACTGTAATTTTGCTACTGTTATGAATTGTAATGTAAATATCTGATATGCAGGATGTATTTTTATTGTTACAAATTGAACATAATTAAAGCATAGTGATTAATCACAAAAACAATATGTAATTATATATGTGTTTTCCGATGGTCTTAGGTGTGAAAGGGTTCGTTCAACCCCCAAAGGGGTGGCAACCCACAGGTTGAGAACCGCTGCTCTAAATCCTCAACATTGACTGCTTGTCTAGAACCATTTAGGGAATCTAAATAACCCTGTGCTGTACCCCACCGTGCTCAGTCCCCATGTCCTCACAAGAACATACCAATGTGCTCTCATTATTCATTTTACTATAGTGAAGTGAGGGGTGGATTCTTTAAAAAATCAAGTAAACAACAAAAAGACTAGAGTGTTATTCAACTAAAAGTTTCCCCCTCAAGATACAGAGTCAAATAGATCCATTGGTTACTCAAGCCCTTACTGATAATCTCTCTTGATTAAACGATATTTCTTACATTAACTAAGAATGTTTAAGCTCCTAAATTTGAAGAGAAGATATAACAAGCTACCATAGCCATGTCCACTTCATGTTCGGTATTTCATGGTCTCTGATACAGAAGAGATGTCCCTCCCACCCACCCATTAGAGTGACAAGGCGTTTATTCATTCATCCATTCATTCAACAAATATTTACTGAACAAGTTCTAGGTACCAAACACTGGGTATTTGGTGGTAAATAAAAAGACAAAAATATATGTCCTCATGGCATTTAAACTCTGATGGGAAAAGACACAATAAACAAACTAAATAGATAAGCCATTCTGGCTCTGCAACAGGCTACTCCAGCCATATATGTTCTTTGCGGCCTCAAAGATGATGGTGTCCACTGACTTCTGATTAGTTAGGATCTAATTTCTAGTAATTTTCTCTGCTACTATTCCTTCTTGCTCGGTATCTCTGCTACAGGGTTTTTCTTTGCTCCTACATTTAGTTCCAGAAATGCCTGCAATTTAATGAGTTGCTGCTAAAAACACTACTACCTCAGCAAGGTCCATTAAACATGCAGAGGTGTAGTGATTGAATAAGGACCATTGTTTACTATATTTCAAGAAGAAATAAGCTGGGAATGTACATTATTTATGAAATGTCTATGATGTCATCCAATATAATCATAAACATAGACTGACAAAACTATAATAAACACAGGAGCTGTTTCCTTCATTATTTCACTGCTCAACTATTTTAACTGGTAATTCAAGTCTTAGTATTTTCTCTCTTTATTAGGCAGTTTGACCTAGTGATAAATGAATCAATCTTCATGCAAAATCTCATTTCATAGCTACTTAAATACAATAAATCAAACACTCAATATGTTAAAAAAAGTAACAATTTAGAAACAACTTTATTAGAACTGAAAGTTTTGAAATTTTACTGGGCACTGTGATATTGGTGGCTATGACTGGTCTAAGCTTTGAACTAAATAGCTAAATTTCTAAATTGGGTCTTTTTGAAGTGATGGAGTTTTTGTCTGTGTTAATACTTCTAGGGTGAAGATAACTCTTTGCAGATTTAGAGATAAGTTAACATTGCTTTGAATGTGTTTTCACATTATCTTTTTGATAAGTGTCTTTTAAGAACAATATAGGGATTTATTTCTCTCTTATAGTAAAAATGTGATGAGGGCCTTCAACTGCTTTAGTATTTTATCAAAGGCATGATGTATACCTGGCACTTGAAGCTGAAAAGAGGGAGAGCTGGACACAGTTTATAGAGCAACAGAGAGTAGAGCAGGAGGAGGGCAGAAGGGCCACATAATACTCTATCTTTTCGTCTTTTCCCAATTGGACTACAGATTTAGGAAAATCAAACTAACATATCTAGAAGAGAATGTCTAACAAATTCACTGATTATGGTACTTTTTATAGTTCTATTGTGAAGGGTAATACATTTTCAGATTATAACTCTGCATTAATAACTCTCCTTCATTGAAAATATTGACTTGTTATAAAATGTTAAATGTAAATTTACCCTGACTCTGTAATTAAACACTTTATTGAATTTTAATAGAGAAGTACGAATGACCAGCAAACTACTTAGGAGTTGGAAATGGAAAGGTAAATGTCATTGTAAAGAATGGGTGTGTTCAGACTTCTCTCCTTCTCCTGTTCTATTAACCTTCAAAACACTTGTCTTTATGTAAGTCAACACTTCTCACACTATTGCCCATGAGATATATTTCTAACTTTTGTAACTATTTGATAGAGTAATGTTATAACTCTTTAATCTAATAAAAACTTCATGCTTAGATTTTTATTTTTATATTTCATTTTTTCTAGTAATGTATTATTGTTTAATTTTACAAAGGTATCTCTTTGAGACATGTAGAAAATTATAAACAAAACACTCCTTCACTAAAGATAGAAAACAAAAAAACTAAAACAAGCAAACAGAAGGAGTAGCTGTGGGGAAAGAGAGGTTTGGTTTTGTTGTATTTATAAGTGGAAAATCTTGATAAAAATTCTACTACAGAGATTTAGTCAACTCCTTGGAGGATTAAATTTCCTCCCCCAACTTCCCATTTTACTTTCAAGTGTATGCAGTTTGCTTTAGCATTGATTTGATTGGGTCGAATATATTGCTTCTGTGGCCTTCAACAAATCAGATTTATTCACTTTATTTCATTTATTAGTCATTCCAATGACTTTCCTTTAATTTTTCACATACGCACATATTTTTAATAATAGCTTTAAGCCTAACTGGAGCAGATTTCATATCCTTGGTATTATAGTAGGTAATTCATTGCTTATCTCTCTTTTTCACTCCTGCCATAAATATATCTATACTCATTGAGTGTCAGTTACAAAACATGGATTTTGTCCAGCTTCCCTTTCATAGCCTTTCAGTTGTTTAGAATTAGAACTAATGGAAAAAAATCTTGCAATCAAAAGAATATACTTCCACCACTATCACATCCACTTTACAACAGAAGGAAACAATTGTGTGTTTAGTTTTCTTCTCTTCTTCACCCTGTGTATTGCCACAGCTCTCTGTAATAATAAGCATGTTCAGGGAGTAAAGAAAAACAAGAAGTAAGGAAGGCTGTTCATTTTCAAAGCCATGAAATAATCAAGTTTTTTACCTTAGGAGCAAATTCCCACTGTAGTAAGGAGAAACAGAGCTAGATTTCTAAGGGACAACTAAGAAAAAATCCACCCTGAAATAGCAGATCTTAATACATGGAAACTCAGTTAAAAACTGCTGTAACATTTTTCTCATTTTGTTTAAAAAATGCTGTAAGTTGGCTTTGCCCTTGAGCAGAGAGAGAAATTGTCATGAGGTGTAAAGGAGCTCCTAAAAGGTAATTCTTTACTCTTGGCAATAAACACTGAGCTGCTGATGTTCACAACAGCATGAATGAATTCAGACACATTATACTGGTTGAAAGAAGCCTGATACAAAAGAGTACATATAATATGAATTCACTTATATGTAGTTTACCAAAAAACAAAACTAATCAATGGCAAAAGTCATCACCATAATATTTACATCCTGAGAAATAGAAGCTAGTATTAACTTTGAAGGGAATTTTCTGGATTCATGGTAATATTCAGTATATTGATAGAAGTTTGGATTAAACATGCGAATATATTTCTCAAACTCACCAAATGGTATACTTAAGTACCTTAAAAACAGGAACTTAAGCAAGTCCAGAAGCAGTTAACTATATGCATACTGAAGTGTCTAGCATAAAGTGTACAGATCTCTGCAACTCATTTTGAAATTCATTCAAAAACCAAGATAGATTAATGGGTAGACAGATGAGAATAGACAGATAGGTATGAGATTAAGCAAATATAGCAAAATATTAATTATAGAATCTAAATGGTGACTATGGGTTTTCACTGTACAATCCATTCATTTTTTTCTGTATGTTTGAAAGTTTTTCATAATAAGAAGTTTGGTAGAAAAAAGGCAATATTTTTTCTTCCTGAGCCCAAAAGTATCTCCCCAAAACCCTGTCATAGATTCTTTTTCAGTATCTTTCTTTTGAAATGCTAACAAAGACAGGAAGCAAAAAACAGTGAGTTGCTAGAAGAACTATGATTAAGAAGCTATTTATACACCTGGTACTGGCATTATCTAATTTAATTCTTGAGAGAACTTTTTAGATTAGGTATTGCTTTGGGTGCCAAAATCATTTTTTTAATAACAGCGGCCCCTTAGGTTCTATAGTAAGTTAAAAGAAAACAAAAATTAGTTCTTCACACAGCACTATAGATTTCATTAATGTATTGATGCCTTTGGGGAAATGGGAGAGAAAGAAAGAAAAAATGTATCTCTAATAAACATTCTTAAGACTCATTTAAGAAAGAAGAAAACAGCATTCTCATCTTTCCATCATAATCCACTCTCTCATCTTATATAGGAAGATCCTTTTCCGTCTTCCAGTGAGATAGCAGTCTACAACATTGACCTCAATATCTTGGTACTTGAAAGTAATCAAGGCAAATATCAATCTTTAAAAATGTAAGATTTACAATCACACAATCTGCACAATTTGTCTCTCCACTATATAAACCTCAGATCTTGCAGAACTGCATTTGACTCCAAGCAAAGGAGCAAAAGAAATAGGAAGAGTGTTATTCCATGAAAAAAAGTGGGGAGGAAGAGGCATAAAGGATTATATTCTTGGCTTAAGCTCATAAACCTGGGAGAGAGGGTAGATTCTCAAATCCATAGCCCTTCCATTTGGATACCTAACAGAGTTCCCCCATTCTAACTGAATGTACTACTGTAAACCCATAAATAGGTATCATCCAGAAATTTATAGAGAAATAAACAGTTTATAGAGCTTATGAACTTGTCCAGAGCCACATAACTACAGAGTAGTGGACCAAAGATCAAACACAGAACTGTGATTTTTTTTTTGAAATTTACTTTCCTTCTGCATCAAGTTATGATTTATACATAGTGTGAATTGGTTTTTTTGAATCAGTTGCTGGATATGTAGCTGAAAACTGAGCACAGAAGACAATGCAGCTTTCACCTGAAAAGAGAACAGTGTCAGCATGCAAAGCTTTACCTAGAGATGGCAGAACTGGATGAAGTATCAAGAGAGCCTGGAGCAAATGAAAGAGGAAGCAGCTGAAAAGGTGAAGAGTCCATAGAAAGAACACAAGGAAGGCATCACCCATTGCCCAGTGTGTTAACCCTGTGTGGTATTATTCTCACTGGTTATTTCATAAGAGAGATAGTATCATCAGACATTGTGGTTTGCCCAGGACAACCTGGTTGATTCCTGTTGTTCCTGTGTGTTATAAAGTTTATGGTCACCCTATTTAGAAAGGAAAGACGTGTATTGAAAAATAATTCATTAGAAAAAACACATCTTATGAAAAAAAGCCTTTTTAAGTTGAGTAATTGTAATTAAATGGTAGCCAAAAGTATTTTGTGCAGCTACCATTTTGGTAACCGTGCTGTTGACTCACTGGCTTATTACTTCCTAGAGAATCACTCCAGTTGGGATGACTGTTTTATGAAAAAGCTTTGAGCTCGTTAAAATTTTGTTATTTTCCTGTCAAACAGTGGACTCTCTAGTCTAGGCATATTGCCCAGTTTCCAAGGTAATCTTCCCCCATTAATCATACATTATTATATGAATGTCTATTTCACATTTAGAATGAATTTTCATTTATGCTTTCAAATAAAAAATGAAATCTGTTTAAAGAATGGAAAACCATCACCTCTGGTTCTTAAATTTTAGTTCCCACTTACAAAGTAGGGACTAAAAGTGGTGAAATAAATAGTCACAAGGTTTTAAAGATGAAATGGGCTATAAAAAATCTCATTTAACTCCCTGCAAAATCTAGATAACTTTTCTAAGTTTGTTGGGATACTACATAGTTTATTATAAGACACTTAATACTTTGTCAAACTGTTAAAAAGATATGTCAGCTGTATCATGTAAAACAATTCCTTTGGCAGAGTCGAAAGTAAATTCTGATTGTGCATGCCACCTTGCTTTGTACTTCCCACAGGTATTTCTTTCCAATGTTAACATTTATGAAGGCAGAGTCATTTGCAGCAGCAACAAAGAATTTGAGTTTATAAAGCACATTTGAAGTGGGACTAATTGTTTCCCACTGTGTGGTTATCGATTAAGAGTAATAGAATATGGCTATTGGGCATTTTGTTTGGTACGACATATCTCATCTGTTTGCCCATCAATTAAAGGCACCATTCTTACTGATGATACTAATCTGCAAGAGTAACGATTTATACCCATAAAAAGGTGCTTCTTCTAAAGCATGTGTATCTGCCACAGAGATTGATACATGACTGTCATTGAGTTCCAAAGGCTTTCTCAGGAAGAATGGAGAAAGCCTCAAATGGGGGAAGCCAGGTTCAAAGCAGGAAGAACTGTGACCTGCCCAAAAGGCTGGACCCCAGGCCATGGCCAGAAGTCAGTGTTATGACAGTGTTCAAAGACGCATAGAGTGTCCAACCAGATGTATGAGTGCAAGTCGAAATGCCCCAAGAAGTTTTAGCTGGACTTCCCTCATGTTTTCCATAGGACCAGGTTCTTCCCACATTTGCTTTTAATTTTAGTTTTTCAATTACAGTTTACTTTCAATATTATTTTGCATTGGTTTCAGCTGTACAGCATAGTGGTTAAACAATCATATACTTTACAAAGTGGTCCCCATGATATTTCCAGTACCCACCTGACACTCTACACAGTTATTAGAATAGTATGACTATATTTCCCTCTGCTGTACTTTGTACGTATCCCCTGATTATTTTGTAACTTCCAATTTGCACTTTTTAATCCCTTCACCTCTTTCTCCCGTTCCCCAACCGTCCCTCCCCTCTGGCAACCACCAGTCCACTGTATCTATGAGACTGTTTTAATTTCGTTTGTTTATTTTGTTCTTAAGATTCCACATATAACTTAAATCATATGGTATTTGTCTTTCTCTGACTTATTTCACTGAGCATAATCAGGTTCTTCTCACATTATAAAAATTAAACAGTCTAATAACAACAACATTGAGTATTTATTTACCATGCGTCAGATTCTTCACTACGTGAACTATCTCATTAGAAGGTCACAGGTACTGAAATAAATTTCTAGGCCCAAGCTGGAGCCACTCCTGCTGGGTGCCACATCAGCAAACTCCAACTAAGATAATTTTTGTGTCCCTGTAATTGCTCCACTTGATCAGAAATGCAGTATATCCAGTCAGCCAATCCCCAAACACCAAGCCAACTTAGGGCTCTTATACATAATTTCTTGTTCCTTATTCATTTCCTATTATTCTCTTCCCTCTTCCTTATTCTCTCTCCTATCAACTTCCTGCTTTGTCCTAGCCTGTTTTGCACAGTGGATAGAGCATTGGCCTGTGGACTGAAGAGCACCGAGTTCAATTTCAGCCAAGACCAGGTAACTCAGTTGCAGGTTCGATTCCTGGCCCTGGAAGGGGCACATGCAGGAGGAAACCAATCAATATTTCTCTCTGTGTGTCTCTCCCCATCCCTTCCACTCTCTCTAAAAATCAATGGGAAAATATCCTTGGGTGAAGATTAACAACAACAACCAGAGCTGCCTGCCTTCTGCCCCATTTCCCAGTTCTCTGGACCCTTCAGAAGAGAGACTTCCCACCTCATGAAGTGTTAAATAAAGTTTCTTCTCATCACCTAAATTGTCTTCTTTTTTTTTTTCATTTTAACACAAGAGAGATCTGAAATGCATAATATTCCATTTTGCAGATAAAGAGCTGCCTATTTTTACACAACAAGAGGGGAAATTTGAACTGAGGCTGTCTGACTCCAGAGCCAAGTAATACACTATATGAGAGTATACTATATTTATTCATCTTACCCAGAATTATATTCACAGTATTTGGCACAGAGTCTAGTACAAAATTCAATAAAGATCAACTGAATACATCAGTGACGGAGGCAATATCTAAACCATAAAATACTTTAAGCAAACATGTTAGTCTCTCCAAAAAATTAAATATATAGTGTCAGAACTTTGCTCCTTTAAATAACTTAGGTCCACTAATGAGCAAGAAGAAAAAAAGATTAAACATATAGTAACATGATATATCAGGCAGCCACCTCTAAGCCAGGAGTCAGAAACTTTTTCTGTAAAAGGCCAAATAATAAATATTTTAGGCTTTTCAGACAAGACAGATCTCTGTAGCAACCACTCAATTCTGATATTGTAAGAAGAAGGCAGTCATAGATAATACATAAATTAATTAATATGATAAATAACAGTTAATTTTTATTTATGAACACTAAAATTTGAATTTTATGTAATTTTCACAGATCATGAAATATTATCCCACAACAATGCAGAATTAATCTTCAGCTCTCAAACCATATATCCAGAAGCAAGGGAGTAGCTCAGAACTGGCACCCCAGCCATAGTTTGCTGGCCCTTGCTCTAAAGCACTCTAGCAAGTCTTCTTCCAAATAGTGAGAATTTGAAAGACAATGGAGATGGAATTCCAAAATGAGTGAGATTCACCCAAATGTGCTGTGTTGTTTGTATTTTTATAAAATCACATAGAGAAAGTAGAGCCATTTAAGCCATGGTGTTGTGACAGATGAACAAGGCAAAGAGCAGGGAAGTAGTAAAAATGAGAGGACATATTCTGTTATCCAGTTAACTAGTCAGAGTATGTCATTCATAAAGCAATGAGAGCAACAAGAGGACACTTATATTTAAGCACCAGAAACGTACAGAAGCAGATTAGGTCAGAAAGATAGCATCAGTCATTCAAGGCCTTAGCTACAGCTCTCTCCTTCGGCTAAAATGGCAATTAAGCCCTAACTGGTTTGGCTCAGTGGATAGAGCATCGCCTGTGAATTGAAAGGTCCCAAATTCGATTCCAGTCAAGGACATGTACCTTGGTTGTGGGCATATCCCCAGTAGGGGGTGTGCAGGAGGCAGCTGATCGATATTTCTAGCTCTCTATCCCTCTCCTTTCCTCTCTGTAAAAAATCAATAAAATATATTTTAAAAATAATGAAATAAGATGGCAATTAAATAATTCTTTAAAAAAGAGTTAATTTTTTTCTACATAAGCTGATTCAGATGCTTCATGCTCAGTCATTAAAATGTACCTAAATAGTTAAAATGTACATAAGAAGAGAGAAAACAGATCTGCATTTCTGCTTACCATCCACACCAAAAGACTGAAGGTCTAACCAGATTTGGGTTTTTTCCTCCTTTCAAAATAATTCCTGCTCCCAGCTCAGAATGCTGAGTGGTGCCAGAGAAAACGGCACAACTGTGCCGGTGAGACAGATGCAAAACCTTTCATCCTTCCTTGGCCAGATCCTGCTCCCTATCTTTATGAAAGCGCCACAAAGAGTTCTTCACCCTTCTCAAGGCCTAACCACCCCCTCCCTCTCTCAGGCTTTTTTCCCTGTGGATGACCTTGTTGGTTTCACAGGGAAATTGAAGCTGTCAGAAAGGATAGCCTTCAACTTCCGACCCTCTGAGTGACAAACATCAGGATCTCAATTCACACTCCTTTCAAGTCTCAGAAGCTGAAGGGTCCCTTTGTCTTGTTTCAGAGCCTCCACAGTGACCTCAGCCCATCTGCCCGCCCCATCTCATCTGGAACAAGGACTTTGTTCCATTTCTTGTTCTCTCTCTTCTGTAGATTAAAATGCCCCCTTTTCCCCTGCTCCTTCCACACAGCCTGTAAACACACCTGGCTCTTTTCCCCATTAAAAACAAATTCACAAACCCCAATCCTCTCCATCTGGTCCCAATTTGTTCACCATTATTTCACCAGAAGAATAGCTAAGGTTCTAATAAATGGAATATTTGCATTTGACTTCTGTCATAATTTTGAATACTTTGAGGTTTGGAGGTGGAGTAATAGAAGCCACTATCTTTACCACCTTGCAGCGGTTCTCAATCTGTGGGTCACGACCATCAGAAAACATATATAGCATATCAGATATTTACATTATGATTCAAAATAGTAGCAAAATTACAGTTATGAAGTAGCAACGAAAATAATTTTATGGTTGGGGGTCACCACAACATGAGGAACTGTATTAAAGGGTCACGGCATTTAGGAAGGTTGAGAACCACTGGGGGTTGATTGATTCTTACTAGATATAAATCCTCTAAAATTACATATAGCTCATCAATCTGTCTACCCTATTTAAATCATCTATATACTAGTATATAAAAGCCTAAGTGACCATTACGACTGAACAACCAGAATGACTGGTCAACCAGTCACTATGACACACACTGACCACCAGGGGGCAGACGCTCAAGGCAGGAGCTGCCCCCTGGTGGTCAGTGCGCTCCCACAGCCAACCTCCCACGGCACCTCCCCCCAGCTGGCCAGCCCCCACCCACCCCTGGTGCTAAACCATTTGTAGAGACCTGCTTCTGGGCAGAGCAGCTCCCTCCCTGATATCTATTGAAAGTCAGCCCTCAACAGTGGTGGTGTGGTGATAAGGGAAGGAGGGGGCGGGGGGCAGGGAATTGCACTGTGGCAGGGCGCTGACAGGGCATGGGCGTCCAGGGTCCGTTACTTCCACACCTGGCCTGGCAACCATCGCTTCCTCTCCCAAGCCCTCGGGCCAGGTCTGGAATAGGGAACCAGGGTGGGTGGCGGCAGACACAGACCCTTTCCCAGGGGAGCTGAGGGCCAGCTCCCTCCTCGGGGCTGGGAGCCAACCTCCTGTAGTCCCTCCCCCATCCCTCCCCCGAGCTGGCCAACCTTCCGCGGCCCCCCCCCCCAGGCACAAATTCATGCACCAGGCCTCTAGTTCATAATATTGTCTGTACATCTACACTTCTGTCTTGAACCTTAACACTCCAGCATGAATATATTTACCTTGTGATGCCAAGAGAAAGCTAAGGAAGTATTTATATTTGCAAATGGGAATTGTACATAGAATTGTCAATTTCCAATAATGGACAATTATATCAATGTGCCAAGAGAACACTAATTATGAACTAAGCATAAAATAGATTCTGTGAATTGACCAATAAAACAATCCATTTTATTTATAAACATATAGTTAAGTAATTTTCTTTAAAATATGAAATGCAAAGGAAATTAGCAATAATTCTTTTATTCATAGGAGAAAGTTAACTATATTGTGTGTGAATAAAAAGTTAATGCATTATGTAAACTCTGCAGTATAAAGAGAAAAGAAATCAGCCACCAGACACAGTGGATCTAATCATGGCTTGTGAAATAATAGTTGTTTATATATAACTTCACCTCTGCCTCAGGAGTAGCCATTTCATTCTATAGAGGCAATATACTTTGCTAAAATAATCTGTTTACCATTATTGATCCAAAGGAATTAATAAAAATGCCATAGCCTTTAAAAATGTGCCTCAACAGTCACTAGATAATTTTTAGGTATATTTGACTTGTTACCCAATACATTACGCACTTAATGACTGCACATTCACTGAATGCATACTATGTGATTGGAATTTCTAAACCAATATTTTCATGTACTTCCAATTACTTTATGTCAAGTTCTTATTTTCTTTGATGTTGACTGAATGTCATCTCAATAGAAACCAATGTAGTCAAAATGCCCTTGTGGTTAAAACATTAGGATCAGCCCAGCTGGTGTGGCTCAGTGGTTTTTTTCTGACATGATAAAGGATACAGATGAATAGCCAGATGAAGAGATACATAGGGTGTGGTCCAGAAGGATTCCTACACAGGAGATTTGTCTCCATGGAGTTGGGGAACACCAACCTCCTGACATGTAGAAGTGTTCACAAGTTTTCCAAACTTCATACTTTGGGGAATTTTTAGAAGCTTCATTGTAGGCATGATGAGTCATTAACTCCACTTCCAACCCCTCTCCCTTCTCTTGAGGATGGGAAGCTAAAAGTCCCAAACTTCTAATCATGGCTTGGTTTTTCTTGAGCAGAGCCCACCTAAATGGTCTTATTCCAACAAAGCCACTGCTATCACTCGGGAAATTCCAAGGGAGTTAGGAGATCAATGTCAGAAGTCAGGCTCAAAGACCAGATATTAGAAGAAAAGTTGTTCCTAGTGCTCTTGTCACTGAGGAATTACACGGGTTTTAGGAGCTCTGTGTCAAGAACCAGGGGCAGAGAATATATCATATATATTATTTTACATGTGCCTAAACACATCATTTTTAAGTCCCATCAGCTAACATTATACAATTCATAACTACAGCTTCAAAAATAACAGGTAAAGAAAACTTCTTCTGTTCCTGGCACTATGCAAATGAGTTTTCCCTCTAATTGCATCCATTCTCACCATTTTTTGTCTTGAAAACTATAGTACTTTTTAATTTTAAAAAAAGTTATTTATGTTAACAGTGATGGGTGTATTATCTTAAAATTACACATAAATATTTAATCTTCTCAGTTTTAATCACCAATACAGCTAATATAGATGGATGTCTTACACATAAAGAAAAGCTCGTTGGAGTCCTCAATAATTGTTTAGAGTAAATAGGGGCTTTGAGACAAAAAAAAATGGGGAACCACTGATGTACAACATGTATAATCTACTCTGTTCTTACTCTTAATATTCTTTGTATTTAGTTTATTGGCCCTTATCATTTTTGATATCTGTTTACCTTGAAAAATCTAAGACAGTAAAAAGTCTTTTGATTCTTACTTTTGAACAGACAAATTCGTTTCTGTCTATCATTCTGTCTTAGCGAATGGTACATCAGATGGTGTTGTTCACAGACAGATTCATGGGATCTGTTCTGAACAACAATGCTTTATCTGTAACACACCGTGCCATCATGGACATCTGGGAGCTTTATTGTGAAAGAAAGAACTTCTGGATGTCTGAGAGTTTCCATGTTGCTATTATGCAGGATGATGAATTATCTTTAAACTAGTTAGACTCTCAGCATCTTAGACCCCATAGTGGGCTTTCCACAGGTCCAGTTGGGACTGAAGATGGGCCCAGAACATCCATGTGCCCTTCCGGGAGCCTGGCGTCGGTGGCTCAGCACACAGGTACTCCTTCACCTTGCGGCAGCTGCCAGCCTCTTCTTTTTGAGACATCCTCTCCCCTTTTTATTGTCCCACTGCACCCTTCTGGTTCTCCTCTGTCTTTAATTACAACTGGCCATTCCTTAAACAAAGGTTTTTCACAATGATTTATCCTCAGCCCTTCTACGACTCATCCCACAGGATGAGAACTTCCACACCCAAGTGCACAGGTATCAGCTCTGTACACACCACTCTCACATCACAAGTCTAACCTTCGATTTGCTCATGAGCGCAGGACCTCAGTTTCCAATAGACTGTTAAGTAACTCCAAATGCAGATATTGCTAGTTCCCCTCATAACATACGGCACCAAACTTGTTACTTTCCCCACAAACAACACAATGTAAAGTTGATGCTCTCTTATTCCACTGGTTCTCCACTATAGGAGACTTTGCTCCCTAGAGGACATTTGCCAATGTCCAGAGACATTTTTGGTTGTCACAACTAGGGAAGGAGTTGCTACTGGCATCTAGCGGGTAGGGCCACTGATGCTGTGAAGTATCCTACAAGGCACAGGACAGCACCCAAATGTTAATAGTGCTGAATTGAGACACTGCTTTATTCCCATCACTAAAATCAATGAAAGCATATGCTCAGGTGAGGATTTTTTTTTTAAAGGCATGAGAGCAGAAATAGCATTTTGGTGTGAAAGGCATCTTAGCAGATCGCTACATTTATACCTCGGCCCCATCTTTGGAAGAACAGATGGGAGGGCGGCAGATGCCTGCTCCTTGTCTCAAACTGGTGAGAGGGAATTCCCAGGGATCATCAGAATGATGTGTCCCCTGTACGCCTGAAATTAACACGATATTACATTTCAACTGTAATTAAAAAGTAAAAATTAAAAATATGTAGCTCTTTTATTTTTTAATAAAAATTATATGTATTTAAGGTGTACAATATGATGGTTTGATATACATATACATAGTGAAATGATTACTACAGTCAAACTAACATATTCATCTCCTCACACAGTTATCATTTCTGTGTATACTAAGAGCACCTGAATTTTTTTTATTTTTTTAACATGTTCTTATTGATTTCAGAGAGGAAGGGAGAGGGAGAGATAGAAACATCAATGATGAGAGACAATCATTGATTGGATGCCTCCTGCACGTTCCCCACTGGGGATTGAGCCCACAATCCAAGCATGTGCCCTGACTGGGAATCGAACTGTGACCACCTGGTATATAAGTCAATGCTCAACCACTGAGCCATGCTGTTTGACTTTTATTCAAACAGGTTTGAGGTGGGCTGCCTAAGAGCTTTGGAAGCAGCATGCTGCTGAGTTAGGATAAATGCGCTCTCCTAGATTTTGACTGGGCCTAGAAATGTGTTTGTGCTTCCAATGGGCCAGATGAGGGTCAGTCAACAGGTTGGTGGTATTAAGAAACTATAACATCTATCTGTAATGAGCCCTCAGCTGACAAATGCTCAAGGTGGGCCAAGGAATTGCTCACAGTGTCAGAGGAAGTAAGTGACCATTTGAAATAGGGAAACTTTTATCTACAGCGAGGAAACTATCAGAGAGAAACTCTTGGATGTGTAAGGTCTCTAAGGAACCCACAAAAGTGCCAACAAGAGAATCAGCTTTAATCATATCAGGCTCCGAGAGAGCAGAGTCATGTAATACTGGCAGCAAAGAAGTGAGAACTTCTTTATCTCCCTTTTCTCTCTTCCCTCCCCACTGGTCTAGCATATTAAAGGAAGGAAATAAGTGTTAGGAGTGAATCTGCCAGCAGCCTTTGCAAAGAAGGCCCCAGCTTGGCAAGGGGTGGCAGGAGAAGGTTTTAAATTATATTCTGAGTTATGTTATTATTTGACTGTACATTATCATTATTGAATTGAGACAAGTTATTTAAAGCAACTATATTTCTTCCTCTAACCTAAGGAGGAACGGAAATGTGAAGTCTGCCTGAGTTTGTATCCAGAGATAGGGAGCAGTATTAAAAGATCAATGGGACACAGACCTTTTAATAGGTTTCCTTTTACTACAGTTACAGTGCTTGTATGTACATTGATTCCATAGGTGTGGCCAAACCTAGACTTAAAGTGAAGGGTCTGGCACCAGTCCACCCAACAATATGAATGAATTGAATAGGGGAAAACTAAAGAAGAGAACAGGGGAATGCCATGTACTTATGGGAGTCACTGAGCAACTCCTAGAGCAGGGGAGTGTAGAACACTAAGAAGATTCGGACCTCACCCACGTTAGAACACCCAGTGTCCCCTAGCTCCTGTCTCTCCCTCACTCTGTATGCAGTCACCCAGCATCAACTAGTCTACGTCCACAGTATTTTACAGCTGCTTCTCTCCATCCCCACTGCTCAAGTTATTGTATTGTGTACTGTGAATTTGCTAAGAAAATAGATTTCAGATGCTGTCATCGCACACAAAAATATAATTATGTGAGATGAATATTTTAGTTAGCTTGACTGTAGTAATTAGTTCACTATGTATATGCATATCAAACCATCATGTTGTACACCTTAAATATATTCAATTTTTAGTTAGAACATAAAAGAGCTATATTCTTTTTAATTTTATTTTTATAATTGTATTTTTCAATTGCAGCTGACATTCAATATTATGTTAGTTTCCGGTGTACAGCATAGTGGTTAGATACTTATATAGTTCACGTAGTGATCCCCCCCCCCCCCCCCAGTAAATCCAGTACCTACATGACATCGTATATAACCATTACAATAATTTTACAATATATCCCTGTGTCTATTTTGTAACTGCTAATTTGTACTTCTTAATCCCTTCACCTGATCACGCAGTCCCCTAACCCCCTCCCACCAGGCAAACATCCAAATGTTCTCTGTACCTATGAGTTTGTTTCTGTTTCGTTGGTTCATTAATTTGTTTTTTTAGTTTCTACATATAAGTGAAATCATATGGTATTTGTATTTGTATGACTTATTTCACTTAGCATAATACCCAGGTTCATCTATGTTGTTGCAAATGGCAAGAAATGGAAGCAACTTAAGCTTCCATTGATAGATGGTTGGATAAAGAAGAAGTGGTATATATATATAAAATGGAATATTATTTGGCTACACACACACACACACACACAGTCCTATTATTCTGGACTGCTTGCCATTGCCCAAATAGATAATACATTATGCTATTTCTCATATTTTGACTCCAATCTCAAATACTCTTTCCCCAACCTTCCCTTCCACTTTCCTCCTCCCTCCTGCTTTTGAAACTCTACTCATTGTTCTAGGTCCAGCTTCTATTAGAGTTCTGTGAAGCATTATCTTGCCTCCCAATCAGAATTACCACTCCTTTCTCTGCTGGTTTTTTTAAAATATATTTTTTATTGATTTCAGAGAGGAAGGAAGAGGGAGAGATAGAAACATCAATGATGAGAGCAAATCATTGATTGGCTGCCTCCTGCACACTCCCTACCGGGGATCAAGCCCACAACCCAGGCATGTGCCCTTGACCAGAATTGAACCTGGGACCCTGCAGTCCACAGGCAGATGCTCTATCCACTGAGCCAAACTGTGTAGGGCCTCTGGTAATTTTTTTAAAATATATTTTTATTGATTTCAGAGAGGAAGGGAGAGGGAGAGATAGAAACATCAATGATGAGAGAGAATCATTGATTGGTTGCCTCCTGCACACCCGCTAATGGGGATTGAGCCCACAACCCAGGCATGTGCCCTTGACTGGAATTGAACCCGGGACCCTTCAGTCCGCAGGCTGATGCTCTATCCACTGAGCCAAACCAGTTAGGGCTCTGCTAATTTTTTTTTTTACTGCACTTATTTATAGCACTTATTTCCAGCACTTATTTCCATTCTAACCTATAATATAGATCACTTTTGTTTGTCTGTATCCCCTGACAGTTAGTAAATCTCTTGAGAGCTTACCTATAATAGACCATCATCAGCTATCTGTTGAACTGAATTAAATGCTACTGACCAAAGCAGTTTCCTCCACACTCTTAATCTTCCTATAATACACTATTCTCAGTTTTATTACCTACTGGTCCTTCTTGTTTCAGCTGAAATGACTTAGAAAAAGTAACAGGTTCTTTTGTAAAAAAAAAAAAAAAAAATCAGGACTAATTTTTAAAATATACAGAGATGAAACAGAATAAAAAGTGTACATTTTTTAGTCAAATACTGTTAAATGAATTTCTAAGAACAGTGATTTCTTTATTTCAAGCAAAGATCTGTTTGTAGGAAAAATCACCTTAAGAATAAATTATCCAAACTTGGTTTCAATAATAACCAATAATTCAGGTTTTTTGTTTGTTTTTGTTTTGTTTTTAAATGTCTGCTGCAGGTGTCATCCTTTTGCATGGATTTGGGCAAAGATGATGAAATAGAAAAACTCAGTGATTTTAGAATTCCAAAAGTCTTATGATCTACAGCCTATTTCATACATGCTATTTTCAGTCTACTCCAGCAGAATTAATCACCCTCTCCTCTTGGCAAGCATAGAACTAATCTCATCGTCTTAGAGTTCTGTGTCCTTTTATGTACTGAATATTGGATGCCTTAAGAACAAAGACTGTCAGTTACATTTGTACCCTTAGCACAGTGATTAGCATTTTATAAACACTCAGTAAACATGTGATAATTAAATAAAATAACAAAAGGATGATTATAAAGTTTAACAGCAACCTGGTATGAAAAAAAGAAGAGGAGTTTGGAATCATAAAATTGAATATAAATCTTTCTTCACATTTTAGAAAGCATTTTTATGCACAAAGCCCAAGAATCCTATGAAGTAATATGGTAGCCATTAGCACTTTTGGCAAAATATTTCTATCTCTCCTCTATACTTATAATAGAACTAGAAGCCTGGTGCATGAATTTATGGACAGAGGTGGGGGGACTGGTGCACGAATTCATGGGAGGTTGGCCGGCACAGGGACCACGGGAGTTTGGCCGTGGGCCCCCAGGAGGGAACTGGCCCGTCGGCTCCCCTGGGAAAGGCTCTGCATCTGCCACCACCCACCCCTGGTTCTCTTCCCAGCCCAGGCCCGAAAGCCCTGGTGGGGTTGAGAGAAGGGGTGACAGTCACCGGGCTGTCAATGCCACTGTTGGCGCCCAGCCACTGTGTGGTTCCCCGCCTCCACTCCTCCTTCCCTCACTGCTGCGCCACCACCTCGGTGGGTGGATGGTCACCGGGGAAGGGAGAGAATGAGAGCAAGACAAGTCCTGTGTAGAGGGCTGACTTTCAATAGATCACAGAGAGGGAGCTGCTCTGCTATGTATGAAACCCCGACCCAGAAGCAGGCCTCTACGAATGCTTTAGAACCAGGGGGCGATGAGGGCCAGCTGGCCAGAGGAAGGGGCTGGGGGAGGTTGGCTATGGGAGCACACTGACCACCAGGGAGCAGCTACTGCATTGAGCACCTGCCCCCAGGTGGTCAGTGCGCATTATAGCGACTGGTCGACTGGTTGTTCCAGTTATTCTGGTCATTCGGTTGTAATGGTCTTTTGGAGATTATGTATTAGTAGACTGAATTTCCTGTTCTCCCCCTAGTATTTGAGTAGAACCATGTGAGCAGTCAGTGAGCTGAATATGCAAGTGATATCGTCATCTCTAGACTAGAGCACTTAATTGGCAATGGGAGATTGGTTAGCCCTCTCTTTTTCTTCTGGCATAGAGATAGGCATCACTCAATATGCTCTGTCAGCGTGGTCCTTGAGTGACAAAAACAATCCCACCCCCTCCTGCCAATCTTTCATGGACATGTTGCTTAAGTTAGCAAAATTTTTAAAAGGTTCATTAAAGCCACTGAGTTTTGTCCATCATTTGTTAGCACAACATAATTAATTCTATCTGATTAATACAGGTAGGCAAAACAATGATTTGGTCTACACCTTTAATAGATAGCAAAACCCAGATGCAGAGAAACTAATAGACATTTTTGAGATTGTATTAGTTAATAGCTAGTAACAAAAATGGAATTCACCACTACATTTTCTGACTGTAAATGTTGGGCATTTGTACATCAATTTGAAATAAAAAATATTTTAAAATACATTAACTTAATTGAACATGTATGTATATGGGTGTATATATACACAGTATACATAATTTTAGAGAAAATGTAGGAGAAAATTGAAGTAATCAAAATAATAAGTTCCAGTATTATACTACTATATTGTTCAGTTTTAGTCTTCTTTAATGAAAAGTTTTAAATTTATTTGAAAAGCTAAAATTGTTTATAGTTCTAATTTCTAGAATTTTAGAATTGTTTATAATTACCAACTATTTTGAGTTTTTTTAATTATCTCTTTAATTGGAAAAAATGTAGAGATTTCTTTGTTTGTTGACATACGATACGTGCAACCTATAGAAAATTTTTATGAGTTTATTTGAGCCAAAATGC
The DNA here is from genome assembly GCF_028538775.1 of Myotis yumanensis. Classification (NCBI taxonomy): domain Eukaryota; kingdom Metazoa; phylum Chordata; class Mammalia; order Chiroptera; family Vespertilionidae; genus Myotis; species Myotis yumanensis. Next base: position 44,253,082 of record NW_027223760.1, on the reverse strand, counting down.
TCTGGAGAATGGCAGTTACACAGCTTGTTTTTACACATTCAAATAAAAGGAGGAGACATAATGAGGGTTACATGAAATCCATTTGTGGTAGATTGGGCGGAGGGGAGAGGTAGGAGAAGCACAGCAGAAAATCTCTGGAATTAAATAAAAAGGCAAAAGAGGGAAACACTTCTTTTATATCAGTGGGTACAGGATAGTTAATATTAACATTTACAGCACAAAGAGGTGGTGTGCTAGGAACAAGAAAACAATGAGGGGTATTGTGGGCTTATGCTCTGGTGCTACCCTTGTGCCTTAAGGGGTCTGCAAAAGAGGACTCTGACATCTAACAAGTATGGTACCTTAGGTGCAAAAAGGCAGTAGACAAGCTCACTTAAGGCAAAGCTAGACCTTTGTCAAGGAAGCTAGAGGTCTAGGATGTGACTACCCGCTATGACTCATTTTTAATTAGGAATTTTTAGGTTCAGAACATCCTGTATGGTCACTTTAGGTCTCTGAGTTTATAAAGCCTGCCATGCAGGATTCCCCTGAGCTTGGCAGGTTGAGTATGTGGCCCATTTTTGGTACACAACTTAGAAAATGAAATGAATTTCCAAGTAAGCTGGATATTAATGAGAGAAAAAAAAAAGCAAAAGAAGACTCAGAAATTGTTGAATATATTCAGCTGGGAAGTAGAGGCCTATTTGCATCACCAGGAAGTTACAGCTTCACAGCCTAAGAAATCACGGCATTGTCCCTCCAAGGGGATTAACACCCCTTTCTTCTGGATTGTATGTGGGGAGCAGATAGCAGGGGTGAGATAAGGACATGAGCAATAAAGTCAAAATGGCACAGGGGGAGGTGCAGACCACAGAGGACTGTCAGTCTAAGCTGGGAAAGGAAAAATTCATCAGGGCTGGACCCATCAGAAGCCTGCAAAATCTTGGGAAGTTAATTGGTTATTTTGAAAAAGCTTCTGGACAAACCTGAGAATACATCTACACTAATAAAAGAGAAACATGGTAATTAGCGTACGACCGCTACCCTTTTCATTGACTAATCAGTGAGTATATGCAAATTAACTGACAACCAAGATGGTGGCCGGCAGCCATGCACTGAAGCAAACAGGGAGGCTTGCTTGCTCCAGTGACTGGCGGACTCCAATGTTCCCCGCCTGCCGCTGCCGGCCTCTGACCTGGCAGTTTGAAACATTGTAACAAATATAGAAGCTAAACAAAACCCCAGAAACCAGCTTTCAGCCAGCCGGGATCTCAGAGCTGGAGTTATACATTGTTTCGATTATAGAACGCAAACAAACCAGATACCAGCTTTCAGCAGCGGAAGCCTTAGAGCTAGAGCCATAGCTAAAGCTGGCCCAGAATTAAAAAAAAAAGAAAAAAAAGAAAAAAAGGAGCGGTTGGGAGCTTCAGTCAACCGCCAGCCTGAAAGCAGCCCTCAGCCCCTCACCCAGACTGGCCAGGCACCCCAGTGGGGACCCCAACCCTAAAGGGTGTGTGACCAGCTGCAAACAGCCATCATCCCCTCATCCAGGCTGGCCAGGCACCCCAGTGGGGACCCCCACCCTGATCCAGAACACCCTTCAGGGCAAACCAGCCGGCCCCCAGGCCTCTATCCTATATAGTAAAAGGGTAATATGCCTCCCAACACTGGGATCAGCGGAGCCGCGAGGCCTCCTGGCACTGGATCAGCATGACAGGGGGCAGCGCCCAAATCCTCTGATCGCCCTGCAACTCTGTGTGTGACAGGGTGCGGCTCCCCGGACCCCCCCCCCCCACCCCCCACAGGCCCTGCTCTGTGTGTGACAGGGTAGAGCCATAACTTCCCCATCAGCCCTGCCCTGAGTGTGACAGTGGCGGCGCCCCAACCCCCTGATTGGCCCTGCTCTGTGGGTGATAGAGGGCAGCACCCCAACCCCCCCCCCCCCCCACAGGCCCTGCTCTGTGTGTGATGGGGTAGAGCCATAACCTCCCCATTGGCCCTGCCCTGAGTGTGACAGTGGCAGCACCCCAACCCCCTGATCGGCCCTGCTCTGTGGGTGATAGAGGGTGGTGCCCCAACCCCCTGATCCGCCCTGCTCTGTGTGTGACAGGGGGCGGTGCCCTAACTCTCCTATAGGCCCACTCTGTGAGTGACAGGGGGGAGTTCCTCAACCCCCTGATCGGCCCTGCTCTGTGCATGACAGGGAGCAACGCCCAACCCCCAGATTGGCCCTGCTCTGTGCATGACAGGGGGTGGCGCCACAACCTCCCCATCGACCCTGCCTTGAGTGTGACAGGGGGCAGTGCCCCAACCCCCCAATTGGCCCTACCCTGAGCATGACTGAGGGTGGCATCGCAACCTCCCAATCCGCCCTGCTCTGTGCATGACAGGGGGCGGCGCCCAACTCCCCAATCAGCCCTACTCTGAGCCTGACCAGGGGCTGCACCTAGGGATTGGGCCTGCCCTCTGCCACCCAGGAGCAGGCCTAAGCCAGCAGGTCGTTATTTCCCGAGGGGTCCCAGACTGCGAGAGGGCACAGGCCGGGCTGAGGGACCCCCCCCCCCCCCCCCCCCCCGAGTGCACAAGTTGTGCACTGGGCCTCTAGTAATATATATAATTCCAGGTAAAGAAAGAATTTCTCTCTCTCTCTCTCTCTCTCTCTGTCATGACCTGCACTCACCCATGGTTTCTGACATTCTCTCCATAGACAAATGGCCCTAGAGAAGCTGCATGGCTAATGGCCATACCAACCCCACATGCAGACTCCAGGCAGAAGCCTGGGTACAGCAGCCAAGCAAGGATTGCAGCAGGAACACAAGCTAAGCCAGCCAGATGCTGGACTGGGACTAAGCTTTAATATGGCACAGAACCCCTGGATATTGACTCTGTTTCTTGCTCTGATTTTCTATGGTGATACCGACAGAGATGGGACATTGGGGAACTCCTGTAATATTGCTTCTCAAATAAATCCTCCTTTATGGGTCCTTGGAAATGCTTTTCCTCATGACACTGCAAGAACCCCACATCCACGGGCAACACAGGCACTTTCCAGTAATTAGACATCTTATAATTATATATTCTTGTCAAAGTCACATGTATTTTTAGAATTATTACAAAAAATACTGAGAAATATTTTCTATGTTTATGATTGTTAAACTGAGTTATATGGGAATTTTAAATGAAAATGGGCTTTTTGTGGTTCTGTTTTATAATCTCAGAACTTGCATTTTTGTTGCTGAAATTCAGAATGCTTTTCCTTACTCTCATTCACTGTGATGAATAAGATGTAAACAAACTCATCTTTCTCTTGAGTCATAACAAATATTTTCAAAAGTGTTAACTGAATATCATTTATATTGTGCTGTGTAGGCTACCATGAACGTCCTCCCTTTTCTCACCAACATTTCTATTTTCAGAGAACTTAAACCATCCCCTCTAGTTTTGATCTTATTCTTCAAGGACCATATACAAAAGAACTGGGGAACAATATACATTGTTGAGAAGCCATTTAAATTCAAAAATAGCCACATATACAAAAGTTGAAAGCCTGGGTGGTTTTCAAGATTATTGTATTCTGATGCAAAATTTGACTACTTAATGATTTGGGATCATTTGCTCAAGTACCTATTCAGATGCTTCAGAGAAAAATATTATCTCCAAAACAATAATTATCTAATAAGTGATTTAAATTTTCTACCATTGTCATCCCCAGAAATATCAGTTTCAGAAAAGGAAAACACTACAAAAAGACAATAGGCTGAATCAGTAAAGGATCTCTGATTGAAAGCAACAGAAAAGAACCCTATTAATTTTAAAGCAATTAAATCCACTGAAAGGATACTGAGCATCTCACAGAAACCTAAGGAAAAGTTAAATTCTTGAAAACAAGAAAGGGTAGTTTGGAGGGGAAGGGGGGATTCACCCAACCTGTAACAAAAAGAGAGTCTCTTCAGGCCACCACCAGAAAGAATTGACTCCAAATGTTTTCTGTTCTTATGACAAGGTCCACAAGAAAGAATCTGATTCTTTTAGCGTCATTCACATGCACAAACCCTGGCCAGAGAAGGGCTGTGGCTCTTCCACTGACTGTTCCCTGTCCCCCCAAGAGTAAAGACTGCTTTTCTAGGGGACAATTGGCATGTTGTTAGCAAAATAAGAGGCAATAGATGCTGAGCATTCAAAAATCAGCTGCCCAGCTGTTTTAGGGTCTAATTCTGTAAGATGAGCTCTTGGGGGCTTTGCTATGCTCCTATCTCTATCTTTCTTATATTCCAACAAAGTTTTGGAAAATAAGACAGGATAACAGATACTTTTCACAGACCCTGCTTCCTAAGATTCCATCTTTAAAATTCTGCCATAGTTAACAAAAGGTATGATGCGTAGCGAAGTCTTCTTTTTACTGGATCAATTTATCTAGCCAACTCTGGGATCCTATGTGAGGAAGCCCCTTACCTACTGGCAATGATCCTATTTCCAAACAAATTCACTAAGGAACTGGGAGTTAGGATGTCAGCACAGGAAATAGGGGGGCCACAATTAACCCCATAACAGTGAGATTCTGGCCTCATGATGAAGCAAGGTAATTGTGGTCTTTGTTACCCAGCTTATAGCAGCTAAGCTGTTCTGACAGCAGAAGATCCGTGGCTTCCTGTACTCTATATTTTTGATGGGACATAGGCCATATACTGGTATGAACATTTTACTCTGTATAGCATTCCCACTTTACCCATCAGCTGCCCTCACACAACACTTGGCTGGTGCACATGTACAGGTACCCCTAACTGCACCAGTTAAAAGCAGAGATAATAGCTTAGGACTAGACTGGGGGGAAAGTATTGAAATGATTAGTGGCTGAGAGGAATCTGACCTCCTGCATATGAAAAATGTCTCATTTCCAATCGCCACAGTACGACACAGGCTTCAGTGGCTCACTACTCTATTCAGATACAAGAACTGCAGGCCATCTCTGCCACCAGAGAAACAACAGGCTCCTCTCATCATTATGCTAGTGAAATAAGTCTGACAGAGAAAGACAAATACCATATGATCTCAGTTACATGTAGAATCTAAGAAAACAAACAAATCAAAACAAAACAAACAAATAAACCAAGCTCGTAGTTACAGAGAACAGATTGGTGGCTGCCAGAGGAGAGGGGGGATGGAAGGGGAATGAAATGGGTGAAGGGAATTAAAAGGTACAAACTTCTAGTTATAAAATAATGTCATGAGGATGTAATGGCCGCTATAGTTAATAATGCTGTATTGCATATTTCAAAGTTGCAAAAGAGTAAATCTTATAAGTCTCATCACAGGAAAAAAATATTTGTAACCATGTATGATAATGAATGATAACTAGACTTATTATGGGGATCATTTTACAATATATACAAATATTAAGTCATGTTCTATACTTGAAACTAGTATAATGTTACATGTCACTTATAGCTCATTAAAAAATACAAGGGACATCAGAGAATAGTTAGAAAGCATTTTCTTGGCTAGGACTCAATATTGGAAATATCACCCCTAATTGATGTATAAATTGAATACAAAACATATCAGAACATTTTTAAAAAGAAAAAGAAAGCACTTTGTTATATTGCCTACTCCTCACATATCAGTGGAACATGGAGGTCTTGTCCTGAGAGGTGACCTACATCTACTCAGTTCACTTTCTTAGAAACTTTCCTCTGAGAGATCTTTTATCCCCGAATGTCACACCTCTTTTATCTCACAACCACTGAGAACACAGGATATGAGGTAAGACAAGGGAAATAAGGTTGCTAGCTACCAAGGACAGAGGAGAAGGAGATGAAGAGCTGGGACTTTAGGTTTTATTTTAAAACTAGAGGCCCGGTATATGGATTCATGCACTGGTGAGGTCCCTCAGCCTGGCCTGCAGACATGGCCCGAGGGGTCCCAGATTGTGAGAGGGCGCAGGCCAGTCCAAGGGACCCCACCGGTGCACAATCAGGGCCAGGGAGGGACCATGGGAGGGATCTAGGGCATGTCCGGCCCGTCTCACCCAGTCCCAATCAGCCAGACCCCAGCAGCAAGCTAATCTACCAGTCGGAGCATCTGCCCCCTCATGGTCAGTGCATGTCATAGCTACCGGTCAAGCAGTTGAACGGTTGCTTAGGCTTTTATATATGTAGAAGATATGCAAATAAACAAAAATATAAAACGTATGTGGAAAATATTAACAAATGCTAATTCTAAGCAGATTGTACATTGGTTTCTGTTATATAATCTTCACATTTTGCCTGCATGCTTGAAATGTTTTATATTAAATTTTAAAAATATTTATTCGAAATAAAAAGTAGGTCCTGGCCAAATTGGGACATGGATGTGAACACCACATGAATGCATTAGACATGGTCTAAAATAACAGTCCCTCAGTGAAGATTTGCTAAGAAGGAAAGACAGTCTTGAGACTGTGAAAACTCTCACAGTTGAGTGAAGAATGGAATGAAAAAGGAAGAGAAATTAAGGTTAGGGAAAAAGTAAAAAGGCCACCCCTATAGTTATGGTAGAAGGAGACAAGGTCTGAGGCATGGTGAGGACAGAGGGAGCAGAGAATAGAATGAAGGTGAGACATTTCCGGCAGTAGGTGTCATGTGACTTTGTGAGGGATTATCAAGGACAAGAGTAGACAGAAAAATTAAATATAATCCCAAACTTCCCAGGATAGTTGATTAATGACACAAAATGACATAAAACCAAGGAGAAAGTGGACCAGGCCTGGAAGAAAAGGGTTCCAATTCAGTTTGGTGCTCCTATATAGAAGTGCTGAGTGTATTGAAAGTGAGATGTCCCCGGGCAACTAGAAGTGAAGGCCTAGAGCTCTAGAGAAAGAGCAGAGCTAATGACAGACCATCTAGGGTCTTCCACACAGATGTGACCATTAAGGCTGTGAAGCTAAATATGGCTGCTTAACAAAGGGCAGGGAACAAAAACAGCAGGAAGACACATAATGCGAAAAACATGTTCGGGATCTAACTATACATTACAGTTAAGAACTACCTGTCCCATGTAAACACATCCTCAGCAAGGCAAGTCTCAGGACCTTGAATACATCCTAACGGAGTCAGGGCAGGAAATTTAGCAGTGTACCTATGACGATGCAGGAACAAACTCTAAGTATTTAATATAGTCTTACTCTTCCCTTACAACAGCTCTCCAAGGAGATATTATGATGTCAGTTTTATAAAAGAGGGACCTGAAGCTCAGAGGTAGGAAGGAATTTACCCAAGTTCACATAGCTAACAAATGGCAGAGCTGGGATTCAAATCCACGTTTGAATGACTCCAAAGCCAATAGTCAAGAAGCAATCCATCTGGGGAGCAATTTACATGTGCCTAATAGGTAATATCTTTTAAAAAGACATGGAATAATTCAAGTGAGCTAAACTCCTTATAGCATGGTTGAGCATACTTTAATATTACTTTTAAAAAAGCACTTATTTGGACTTAAATTGAGCCTTTCTATGACTTAGTGATTTTTTCTATGTCGATTTTGTTTTGGTTTGCTTTTGTTTTTGCTGAGGAAATGGATACAAAGAATTTATGCATTTGACCCAGATATTTGTTTCCCTAACAAGGGAATTAGGATAAAACATTTGTTTCAAATTCATTTTTCTTCCATCTGAAGTAGTGCTTAGTTAAAAGAAATACGTTAGCAGCAACCTCAGTGCTGGCTCTGTGCAGGCCAGTTGCACGTAAGTAAGTGATGCATTAAAAAGTGAAAACTAAGGTCCCTGAATGAGGAGGAGCAGTGGAAGAACAGTGGTGCAGCCTGATCTTAAGCTGTGCTCAGAGAGGTTATCATCCACTTTAACACCATACACAGTCTGCGATCATTGGCACAGAGGGGAGTTGAGAAACATGCTTTAGAAATAGCAAGGTTGCTAATAAGCCCTGTCTGTCACAAACAGAACCCACGAGTGTCTGGGCCTAAGCCTGCATTTCCCACTTACAATTTGAGTTTCAACCCATTCCAAATGGTTCACGGACATCTCATAGCCAGTGGAGTGAGTTTCTATAACATTGGGGGTAAAAGAAAAAACAAAGTAAAAATCAATGCTATTGATACCTTTCTGCCAATAGACAAGCTATGCCAAGGATCAAGGCTTCTGAAAGCTTAAAAGATAACAGAATGAGTTAAGTTACAAATCTGTACTTCATTCATGTTACTGACAAGAGGTGGGGTAATACTGAACCAGTCCAAGCTCTCCACATTAGCACTCAACAGTAACACTTTTTAAAAATCCCAGATTCAACAGAGTCCACCAAAAGATGTCTTTTTAAAAATCAGCCACACTTGGGGGAGGGTGGGTGGGTGGGTGGGTGGGTAGAAAGAGATTAATCAAAGAACTTGTATGCATATATGCATAACCCATGAACACAGATAATAGTATGGTGAAGGCCTGGGATGGGCAGGGTAGAAGGAGTCAATAGGGAAAAAAAGAGAACATCTGTAATACTTTCAACAATAAAGAAATAAAGATACTTTAAAAATTAGCCACACTCTTTGAAAATGGCTTAGTATTGTATTGTCCTACGTATCCTGAAATATTGTGTCATCTGCATTGCTCAAGAAAACTATAACCCTCAACCAAACCATGTACAGAATACATTTTGCATACAGAAGCAGAAAACATCCTGGACCTTGGTCATTGACCTTGAAAGAGGGAAATTACCAGGAAACTAAGGTACCAGTGGATTGCTGCAAATATATATTCGTTTACTGCCATTCTGGGTGAGCCTCATCAGATAGCCGACCACTAAATATTTAAAGGACATGGGATGGACCTGGCAGAAGACTACAAGACTGAATTGTTGCCACACAACCTTAGTAAAGTACACAAATCTTTCCAGACAAGCTAAAGAACTATACAAACGCCAAGTCACTCTTTTCTCGCATCTGCTGTGAAAGTGATAAACAGACTGAAAATCAACCTCATGTTGATTCCTCGCTTTAATGCACTGACTTGTTAATCGAATAGCTTAGTTTTATGGGGCAGCTATTTCAAATCAAGAGTCGCACTCCACAAATCCATATTTTACAATACCAACTGTGCAACATATATAAACAACTATGGGAAGCACATGAATCAATGAGACCCATGAATAAACAAGCCCATGCGGCAGTAGAGTACGGTTGAAAGAAAAGGAAACAGTGGTTGAAAAAAAAATCACTCTGTTTAGGGGAATTTATATTCAGTCCTCCCTTCTATAATAGCTTTGAAAATTGGAAGCAGAAGATATAATAAATTACTAAAATATTAAGTATTCCTTTTGATATTTTACATAATGTGTGTATATTCCTTTTGGTTTAAGCCTCTCATTCCTATAAATGCTGACTCAAATCAAAAGAAGTAGTGACACATTTGAGGTGCTTTGCAGAGCTTATTTTACTGTTTTAGCTTTGCATTCATTAATTTCATTAATTTTTGTCAACTATGTGTTCTGTTTCAAGCGCGTTCAGTAAACTATCACGCATAAACAATCATGAGTACATGTTTTGAATGTTAAACAAAAAATGTTTTTACTTCCTAGTACCTTAAAAATGCATCAGAATTTGGATGTGAATTGAATTTCAGCAACTTAATACCTGTTTAGTTCTAGGATATAGTTCATTTCCATAATCAAGGGACATGTTTGTGGAATGTACCATCCATTCTAATTTCCCAAGTTTCGCCCACTTGGAGCAAAAGCCTATTGGTGCTGCCAAGAGGGTCTGGGAAATCATCAATACAGCTCAGAAATATGGATGGTCTTTCCTGCTGCCTCTCTGGTTTAATCTTCAACTATTTCAACTCATGGTGAAAGTAAAAATCAGACTCATCATTTTATTACCATATTTCATCAATTCTAAGACATTTTTGCATATTTAACCCCTGAAATTGAGCAGTATCTTTAATCTATAGCATCTTAGAATTAATTAGAAGTATTTTTTCTTTCTTAATGGCATATAAAATAAATGTGTATGCCACAATTGTTGGCATTTTGGAATAGATGAAACATGATATAGTTAAATCTCACTATTTCTTAGTATAATAAATACCATTTCAAATTAGTAAAAGCAAAAGATCTTAATTGTAGAGCATGTTTTTAAAATACTAGTTTATTCATTTTGACTATTCTTAATGGCAGTTTATAACATAAAGACTTAGAGAAATTTTAAAGTATATATCTGCTAGAGGGATTATATTTAAGTAACAACAGTAAATATAATAAGTGTTTAATATTTACCAAAGTCTGTGTTATCACCTGTCTATCTGCATTTTTCTTATTTAGCCCTCTTAACTACTCAATTTATCAAAGATTTGAAGGGGTACAAAAATCTTTGCCCATGCCTAAACTATGAGCCAACTGAAATACAAAACTAAGGTAGATGGGAGATCCAAATATGTACTACCTTCATTGCTGATAGTGCTGATGTGTAAGGATATGCCCTAGAAAGAAATAGCAGGGCTGATAAATACTTGCTCCCCAACAACACATATGAGATAGGATTAATACGATTCCGATTATTAATAAGGAAACTGAGGTGTAGAGAGGACCAACTGTCAGATGCTAGGATGTAAAACAAGAGTGACTTTTCTAAAATCCCATAAACAGTCTATTTATTTTGTGCAAACGTTTTCTTCACAGATTTCACGTCTGCCCTCCTAATCACTGTGAACAATGGTCGAGTTGCTTAACATCTCTGTGCCTCAGTCTTCTCATCTATGAAATGGATAATTGTAATAGTATCCACCTTAAAGAGATGTTACAAAGGTGACCGAAACATGGCACATGCTTAGAAAGGAGTCCGGCAGTGGTAAGGCCTCAGTAAAACTTGGCTACGAGTAGGTTGAACCACATAAATTTGTCATTTGTTAGCTCAAAATGGCCACACATGAGCAATTTCTTATAGTTCAACACACTACCTGAAAAAAAATCCTATTTGCTTCATTTAATCTTTTCAGGGTTAAACATGAACTCACCTTGATATCTTTAACAAAAGAATTTCATATTCATGAAAATACTTCCATTCTCTGAATAGAAGCTGGCAATATCGGGGTTCCAACAGAACAGTTTCTCAGATATGATACAATCCTGTTCAAAGACCACACCAAATGATGGCGCTGATTATTAGCTTTTCTACAGTTAAATTGGGCAGGCTGAAAATTAAGTAAAAATACTAAAATTTTGAAATTTTAACAGTTCTGAATAAGCACTCTGGCTCATTTTCTTCTCACTTCAGAGGCCTGTCAGCAAGATTATTAAACTGGCAAGGAAGCCGCTGCAGTGTGAACCCTAATATAATGAAAACACTAACGAGTAATCGTAACCTTTCCACTGGAAAGTCTTCAGTGTTCCAAGTTTAGGAAAGAAAACCAAATATAAATTCTCGTTTAAGTTATCTTTCTTACCTTTTTCCCATTTTTTAGAAATAAAGTAGAAAATAAAAACCTTTTTTTAAACTCACCTCAGCTGCCCTCTTCTAAAAAGAATGCTTTATTTAAATTTATTAATGTCCATTACCATCTTCCAGATATTTAAATTTCTTATGTCTTTAGAATCCTAAAAGCTGGAAACAACTATCTTATTATTTCATTGATTATTTGCATCTTTGAAAGCTTGTCACAATATGTCTTTATCTTACCAATTATTTTAATCAAGTCCTTCCCCCATGTCATCAATTTATTGGCTTGGGAATGAAGTGCATTATAAATTTAAATTCTGAAATACACACAAAAATTTTTAAGAATTCCCCATTCCTTTGTGAATAGTAACTTCAGTATTTACTTAATGGAAATGAACTCCATTTTCTGTGTTGCTCCTTGTAATTCTGGTTGTCATTATCCATATTTAGGCCTCTGAGAGTAAGCTCCAAATAAAATATTACACTAAGACTCCCCTTTTTCACTCTTCTAGCTAAATGCACATTTCTTATCTTCTTTCCTAATATTTATCACAACTCATTATGGCAGTGTTTAAAAAGCAGAGACCTTTGAATATTTATATTCCTCACAGAAACACGCCATTCACAGAATATTTTGTATATTTAATGAGTGATTAGTGAGAGATTAATGAGTGACTATGGAGAGACTGTGACTATGTTTCTCAAAAAATTCCATACACTGAACCTGCTGGAGAATATCACTCAGTCTGGGCTCTGACTTTATAAGATGAGTTGGGGGATAGTTTCCTGGCAAAAATGATCTTGCAGTAGGATTTTGAAAATATGAAGAGGTATGAAGAGGAAATTGAAAGCCAAACAGGAGGAAGAAACCATTTAACTGAAGCATTGAAAGTGACAATATAGCCATGAAAAAGTAAAAAATCATATGAGAATGAGATGGCTGCATAAAAGGGTTAAAAGGAGGGCTGTTATAGATGGTGTGACATGATCAGGCAAACTGACCAGACACCCAGCGTACTTACACTGTACTCTTAGTGCAGCAGGTACTGAATATACCAGGTACTGAATGAAGGTTGAGCTATTGGGAATAAACACCCATCCACTTAACTTGATAACATGGCATTGCTGACATTGTATGATTTATGGGTTGCTGCCATCTGGACTGCCACCTTTCTTTTGCTGTGTATTTCTATTAAATAGGTGTATTTCTCTGCTGAACACAAATTTACTGGTCGAGGACCAGTTTTATAAAGGAAATTTTAGGAACAGATGATTGGCCCATATATTTAAGTTAAAAATTAGTTCTGTGCATGGAGCAAAAATGAAAAACAGATTTATAGGGGAAATTCCAGATTTCAAGTCACTTATTTAAAGATTAGTGTTGAAATACAAAACTCTTCAAACTAAAGCTTAAAATGCAGTTTTTCCTATAGAGGATGGGTAGGGCCAAAGAAATTTTCTCTAATCAACTATCTAGAAGTCTAACGTTTCTTTTGAAAAGCAACAGGAAAAGACATAGTTAATAAATATTTATGAATCATATAGTTTTATATGTTTGAGACATTTAACATAGAGAAGTTCTCTACTCTAGGAAGGATTTGAAGCATTCCAAGAAAAAGGTTGTCTATTGAAAGCTTTTTCTTTTTTTTTTTCTGGTCACAGCTCAACATAACACATGTAAAGTAGTGAGAAGTATTGCTTACATAATAAACTGAACTGAAGATCTTTAGAAACAAGCTGAACTTTGAACCTTCACAACATGTTAATGCTTTTGGTTTTGAGAACAGTTCATGTTTATGTAGCAACTACATTTCCCACATTTCATTAGGAAACCCATATCGCCAAATGCATACACTAACTAAACCTGAGAGAAGAGTCACCACATTATTGTCTAATAATTTAAATGTGGTAATCTAACATGGTATGAGATTAAGACATAGTACAATTTTGAACGTGACTGAGATGATACTTTCATAGGGCAAAACCTTTATGTATTATTTTATTTTTTTCAAATACAATAGCAGGGATAAAGTTACTCATGGTCTAAAGAGATGTCTTAGGGTAGAAAAGGAAACTATATCATTGTTACCACATCTATTTCTGTCTTTGTTCTTAGTTTGCTATAAAACTTGGCCAACTTGTTTCTTTTACTATGGCTCTTTCTCCACTAAGTAGGGAATTGGCAATTGCCCTGTAAACTAGTAGTATGTGGACAGCAAGAGAATTTGGGTTAATAAGTGGAATTTCAATCCTAGATAATAAGTTTGCTATCATCATCATCATTATTTTCAATCTCTTTTAAACTACTTAGAGAGATCAGGGACTAAGCAAGACATTATGAGCACCTGAAACAGAATGAATATGAAAATAGAAAGGAGATTAAAAATGATGATGATGATGATGGTAGCAAACTTATGTGCATATGGAATATTGTACTAGTCACTATTTAAAATGTGCTATATATGATAATATACTTAGTCATTACAACCCTGTGGGGTAGATGCTACTATTATCCCATTTTACTAAAGAGGAAATATATACACAGAGAAATAAAGTGATTGCCTAAATGACAGAATTTCATTGGAGGACGTAGAATCCAAGCCTGGCATTCTGGCTCTAACATTTAATTTCCTACCTAATGGACTTGAGCAATCTCATGGGATAGAGTTCACAGGCAGAACGAGGTACCTGATATTATGGTTGAAAAGGGAAGATTTAAAACTGTGATAAAAGGTTCAATCTTGGGTGACTGAAAAAAATTGTCTTTTTTTAAAATGACAATAGGGACGTCCTTAAGAGAACGTTTGAGATATGTTTGTTTTCAGATACCAGTGTGATATCAAGGAAGAAAGGGAGGCAGTAAGGAATGGAAGAGTAAAGTATGAGGGATTTTAAGCTTAGAAGAGTAAAAAACAGAGATAAACATTGGAAGTCAATCTTAGAAAAGCCGCTAACATAGATGAACATTGAAGTCTGAGAATTCAAGTCCCAAACATGAGTAAAATCCTCAAAGGAAAAGAACTTGTCACTAAGGAGTAAACGGCAGAGGAGTTCATGAAAGATCCTGTGAGCCTTTCACAGAACAAGGGAAAACAAGGAAGTGCACTGTCAGGGAATCCTGGAGCAAAGGTCTTGTGTTAAGCAGAGACCAATCAGAGAAGAGAAGAATGATAAAATTGGTGATGTGATTGGCAGATAGGAGTCACTGGTGATCTCTGGTGGGGCTGGTATGGCAAAGCTGTAGGAACAGAAATTAGATTTAGAACCAATTTAGAAGGATGGAGAGACCGTGATGTCACGGTCTGGTGATAAAAAGAAGGGAAGGAGTAGGATGATAACTTATAGTAAGAGTAGTAGAGCCTGGCCAGCATGGTTCAGTGGTGGAGCATCGACCTATGAACCAGGAGGTCATGGTTTGATTCTGGTCAGGGCACATGCCTGGCAGGCAGAAGCCGTTAGGGGCAATCAGGGAGGCAGGCAGGCGAGCGGTTGGGAGCCAGCAGTCCTGGATTGTGAGAGGGATGTCCCAGATTGGAGAGGGTGCAGGCGGGCTGAGGGACTGCTCCCCCAGTGCACAAATTTCATGCACCGGGCCTCTAGTAGAAATAAAAATAAAAAAGCATCAGGATCTGTGCTGAACACTATACATGCATTAACTCATATAATCATTATAAAAATGTTTTTAAAAAGGTATGATCATTAACCCTATTAGCCTTATTTTATAGATAAGGACATTGGGTTTTATTGAAATTAAATAATTTTTTCAAGGTCACATACATAGGAAAAAGACAGGTGGGATTTGAACCCAGGTCTTTCTTTCACGATAGCTGATCATCTTAAACACTGTATACACTATATTCTCTCTTGGTGAAATAAAGCCCTCAGAAAAGTGGAACTGTGGTTCTCACATTTTCTATCTTAGGCATTGACCTGGTCTTTTCAAGCCTGTTATAGCTGGAACAATAAAATCTAGTAAACATTCTTTATGTATCTGAATGGGAACAAGGAAGACACTTTTGCTTAAAGCAACAATCTAGTAGTAATAGAATTGATGGTGAGTGCCGTAATACAAGTCCATTGAAGGTAGAGAGTGAAGAATGAAGTTTACTAGGTCAGCGGTGATTGTGGTGTTGCTGATGATAATAGAATAATTCACTGTTTTAGTCTTGCTTTGTTAAACATTTTCATGTTCTATTATATATTTTTTTAAAAGTATTATTCCCCATCTTTGATATCATATTTATGTGCAGAAACTCTACTGATTGATCCAGAATAAAATTTCTTTAGAGAGTTGGCATTTTAAGCAATGAATTAATATCATTATCTTCATTAGCTCTTCATTAGCTGTTTCGTTGAATTTTTTTATTTCCTAGATATGTTAGGTTGTCTCTGAAGTCATTCAGTAACTTGAATACTTTTTTTAGAAACGACATTAATTCTGATTAAAAAATCACATGGCCAATATTGATATCTTTTGTCTACAGATATGATTGGCTCATAACAGTTTCAAAAACCTCACATGATTCTCTGCTACTCTTTTTAAAAATATTTTTTATTGATTACAGAGAGGAAGGGAGGAGAGAGAGAAACATCAATGATGAGAGAGAATCATTGATCAGCTGCCTCCTGCACACTCCCTACTGGGGATCGAGCCTGCGACCCGGGCATGTATGTACCCTTGACCGGAATCGAACCCGGAACCCTTCAGTCCACAGGCTCCATCCACTGAGCCAAACCAGCCCGGGCAGATCCTGATGCATTTTAAACTCTAGTACCATTTACTGTTACTTTTTCCCTTTTGCTCCTATGAACCATTCCACCATGTTTTCTTCTATCTTCTTTGCTGCCTCTAAATGTACTCACATTCTGAGATACTGGGAGTCAGGACTTCAATATATAAATTTGGTCGGCAGACACACTTCAGTCCATAACGGAAAAATTACATTTTCCCTTTTTGTGTGTGCTTATATATTTCTTAGACTAACTTAGCTGGAAGAATGCCACTTCATAAAAATAACTCTGGATATTGTTAGGTAGATCATTTGTTTCCCTTTGGTTAATTTAATTGTTTCTAATATAAGAAAACATAAAAAGATTGAACATAATTTCTCTACTGCAAAGAAGGAACCATTTTGTAATGTTTTAATTTAATCTAGTATTTACTTGGAAAAAATATATTGGCATTAGCACATTTAGAACTATATCAAAGATTTTGAGATGAACTCCTAAGTATACCACATAGCTGCATTTCAATTATACTGTGTTGATCAGTGCAAAGAAAAACCAGTGTAAATACATCGCTTAAATATACTAGAAAAACAGCAAAAAGGAATTTTATTATGTACAACAATTGGCAACATGTAAACACAGAATGTTGAGGCTTTTCTTAAAATGCTGAATCAAGTTCAATGCCAGGGGCAAAGTGCCAGGCTCTCAGCTTTGACAAGCTCAGCTGAAGGAAAGCCTGCCTTCTAAAACGGGAAGGGCAAGGAGCCCAGAAAAACTCCTAATCCTGGAAACACATGAACACTTTAAGCACTTGGCTTTTTCTTAATATGCATCCACTTTGCAGCAAACCTAGAGAAAGTATTTTAATAGATGAATATGCTCCTGTGAATCTTATAACTATGCTTGGTATTTATTGATCATTAGGTATTAAATCAGTTTGAAGTATCCTTAATTCAACCTTCAGATTCTTCTATTACTTATTGAATATTAATATTTTGAGGCACAGTTTTCTTTAAATGATACCTTGACTCTATTGAGTACCAGGTACTGATGAATGTCTAAAAACAAATGCTGAGATATCCTAAAGGATTATGAGAGATCACAGACTATGTAACTTGTGATGGCTGTTTATTAATGAGGAAAGAGAATTTGGCACAAAGCCAAACTAAGAAAATGAATATAAAGATGGTGGTTTTGGATGGTAGATTTTTTTAAAAAAATTTAATATCCACCAAGAATCTATTAAAAAGTAAAAAGGTCTTAATTTGATCAGTTCTCTGTCGTCAGTAAATCATTTGACATTTACTTTCTTAAAAATTTAAGAATAGCATCAAATGACATAAGATAAAACTCAGCTTGGAATTAACAGTTTTCTGCAATAAAATCTACTCTACTAATTTAAATGTACAGAGTTAGGAAATTCAACGAGGCTACACATCCCTCAAGTAATCATTGAATATTGAGAGCATAATTGGCAAAACAGATCAATTATTTAGTAGAAGATCCATCCCCTCTTATCCACACTACCTCATTTCCCCACTTTCTTTCACTGAAGCACTGAAGATTTTCAAAGTAATTGGACTCTTCAAATGAGAAGTAGAGAAGCCACCTCTACTGACAGGTGGTAATCAGCCAAAATGGGATTTCCAGGGTGAAAAGTTTATCTGCCTCAATCACATCCCTGACATAGGCATGCAGTTTGTCTCATTGACCCAGCTAAAAAAAAAAAAAAGGGGGGGGGGGGAGGACACCCTGGCCGGTGTTTCTAAGTGATTAGAGTGTCAGCCTGCACACCAAAGGGTCACAGTTCCACTCCTGATCAAGGGCATGTACCTGGGTTGTAGGTTTGTTCCCCAGCCCCCATATGGGCACATGTGGGTGGCAACCAATTGTGTCTCTCTCATATCGATGTTTCTCTCTCTCTCTCTTTTTCTCTCTCTCTCTCTTCAAAAATCAATGAGGAAAAAATATCCTCAGGTGAGCATTAACAACAGCAACAACAAAATGAAGGAGACTGGGAAGTGAGGTGAGGAGAGCGGGAGAATAGGAAGAGAGGAACAGAAGGAAGAGGAAAGAAAAAGGAAGCCCAATGAAGTCCAGACACCCAGAGTGAAATGAAATGTTGAAAAGGACTGAGTCATTCTTGCACACTATGCAGCCTCACTGATGATTAATACTTATAGAAACGGCTTAAGATACCTATGCGTACATGTTGCCAAAAGGCAAAACTGAGCCTCCCTGGGAGCAATCTTTAATCAGCAACTGTGCTCAGGAATGTATAAAGGATGGCATGTTAAGGCAGCCTAGCTAATAATATTCACTCACACAATGATTTATAATGGACCAGCAACAAATAGCACCAATTCAATTTATTTAACTGTCTGTGCACCTCTTCAGGGAAGGGAAGACATAAATTCTGGTAGGTTGATAAATTATTTTTACTCACTTGGAAGTCTGTGTTAGGTGTGCATAATTATTTTCCTGAGCAAGTGGAAGGCCTAGAATGTTCTTCCCACCTTCCACATATGAAGTCAGGGTAGCTTGAAATTTGGCATGGATAGTAAAATAGATTAAACCATATGGAAATTACTGTAGCAGTCACCCTGATATACTAAATTTAGAATACTGACAGGTTTAGAATGAATATCCTAAATATCTACGTTACATATACACATTCACACACACTCATACACACACACACATTAGACATTTAAATAAACACTTTATTCATTCAACCAGAGACTTTAAACATCTCCTAGGTGTCAGGGAAAGTACTAGTTTCTAGGAATAAATTAATACAACATGATTCTTATCCTCAGAGGAGGTGAAAGAAAAGGGGAAATATAATTTATTGAGCCTCTGCCTTGCACCTCAAGTATATAATTACAACACTGCTATGAAGTTGATAGTATTTTCCCTATCTGACTGATAAAGAAATGGAGGTTCAACAAAACTAAGTGACTGTTTATGTATCAATTACCCAGTTACCCAAGTCAGTATTTCAACCAAGATCTGTCATACTGCAGATTTCAAGTTCCCTCCACTCTACTGCCAATAGTTTAGCAGGGAAGATGGACAAGTAAACATCTGTTATAACATAATTAAATTGGGCCCAGCTGGTGTGGCCCCGCGGTTGAGCATTGCCCTGGGAACCAAGAGATCACCGATTCCATTCCTAGTCAGGGCACATGCCTGGGTTGCGGGCTTTATCCCCAATGGGCGTTATACAGGGGACAGCTGTTAGATACTCTTTATCCCTTCCTCTCTCTAAAAAAAAAATCAATAAAAATATTTTTAAATGATAATTAAATTAGTATAACAGAAATGTGTACAATGTAAATGGTGAAAAGTAGTCAATCCTGCATGGAGTGAAGGAAAAGGAAAAGGTTTGATAAGTCTTTTCCATAGATATACTATTTAAGTACTGTCTCTAAGAAGGAACCACAGTTCTCTAGTCACTACTAGGGTACATGGTGCTATGTCCCTACTTAATTAACCCTTTGCTACCTCCAAAACACACCATACTCTTCAGCCTATTGTCTCTTTTTCCTGCTGTGAGCTTTGCGAGGAATATCTCATCTTTGTATATCTGGTGAATTCCTACAATGAAACCTAATGCAGTCAGAGAGGTGAAGATTTGTAGAAATTTTCCCAGTGATTTATTCATTTGGCAAATATTTATGTGTCCCTACTTATATACCTGATACTGAATATTCAGAGACAAGGACTAATAAATCTTGACCTACTGAAAAATCTAGTTGGGGTATAGAAAATTAAAAGTATAATTATAATAAAGAATTTGCTACATTAAAAGGAAGAACTAGAGATATGAAAAAACAGCAGAGGCCACCAAAGAAGGCTTCCCAGATAAGGACACTCTTGCCTGTGTCTTAAAGATTAAGTAGTTGTTGATATGTAGAGAAAAAGAGAATTAAAACAAAACAAAATATCCAACTTCTTGATGTGTTTTGTATTGTTGGAAAATATCATTAAAGTCTTGGCAGCACTTCACAATTAGAGAATTGCTAATTGTGTAATGAACAAAAGAGCTGATTAAATGCATGAGACCAGCAGAGTGGCATAGAATAACGGTTCCACTGTGTAATTCATGTCTTCCCTGAGCACCGGCCAGGGGGAAATCTGACAACGATGTGCTCATTGGAGAAAAGATAATTCTGAGCCTAAGACTCTCTCAGACTCAATTCACTAACAATATTGATTTCCTGATATAATCTGCAAATAAAGGGAAATTTAGCTGACTGGCAACATGGAGGAAAAATAATCATGACTACACTGACAAGCAGAAGAGCCCTATTCTGGCCTCAAAGACATGTCTATGTGAAGAAACACTTTTCTACACCTAGCCTTAGCCCAAAGGCCAAGAAGCCATAAGAATAATTTTTCTAGAACAGCTTACCAGCGATGGTGAACCTCTGACACGCGAACTCATTTATTTGGTTGATTTTTCTTTGTTAAATGGCATTTAAATATATAAAATAAATATAAAAAATATGTCTTTTTTTTTACTATGGTTTCAAATATCAAAAAATTTCTATATGTGACACGGCACCAGAGTTAAGTTAGGGTTTTTCAAAATGCTGACACGCCGAGCTCAAAAGGTTCACCATCACTGGCTTAGCCAATAAGAGGATATTTTCTCCAGGTTCTGTGATTCTCTCTCCCTCTCCCTTTTCCTCTCTCTCCTTATCTCTGTCTCTCTGTCTCTCTCTCTGTCATATATATATATATATATATATATATATACTTATGTGTATCATATGTATTATATATACATATATCTGAATACACATAAACACACAAACACACACATCTTTCCTTCTTCAAAATCACTGAATCATTGCAACAAATAAAGTAATGGGTATTGGAATATCTCAAGCTTGGATCTGAGCTAGCAGTAAAATTGATTTCTTCAGTTTCCAATTTTCTCAGCCAGATTTTTGCATTCTCCTTCTAGCTAAAATGTCCACTTCAGTGCGTAGTATGTATGTTTTTAAAAGTATGGAAGATTCTTTTCTTAAAATTCAGGAGTAAAAGTCTAAGAAACATTTGAGAAGCAGGACCTTGTTCCAGGACTTTTACTTGTACTAGTTATTTTAATCCACACAACAACCCTATTATTCCCACTTTATAAATAAATAACTGAGCTACAGAGAGGCCAAGTAATTTGTCAAAAGTCACACATTATTTAAAAAGAAAAAAAAATTGGGCTATCATGCTCATTGCCTATCTGAGAACTGAGTTTACTCAAGGATGTAAAGAAATCTTTTCCTTTTTAAATGGTTAAAAGGTTATCTTACAGAAGAATAAATATGGGTAATAAATATGGGTAAGAAAAATGACAAACAGCATTCTGGAAAGATGAACAAGTCATATCCTGATCACAGTAATTTCCTTTGAATTTCTCTTATCACCATCTATTTTAAGCATTTTAATGTTTGATATTGCTAAGTCTCAAATATCTCTGGCTCTTACATCTAAATTATAAGAACGGCTTAGCCCAATAAGTCTATAGAATTCACCCACCTTTGCAGAGAAACATAGCTTAGTTTTGAAGCGTTTCAACTTTGAATTTAGACTTTCAATTACTATGATCTTAATTTTGCGGACGAAAAAGGGGCCACTTACTAAACCTGAAAAACTCAGGGGAGGCCTGTACGGTGGGCCTGACCAACTCAGAGACGTAAAGTACCCACATAGGATGGTGTGAAAGTAAAACTTCCTAACTAAAAGCAAATCATGGCAGGCAGTCACCTCCTAGGCCAGCATCTTCCTCGACAAAGGTCAATCTTTAGCTTAACTGAGACTGTCTGTTGTCTTTTGCATCTATGACAAGATATCTTTGAAATGTTAGAGTAACATTCTTTCCCAGACCCCTTAGGGCACAATTATTGCACCAGAGCAGGAGACCACAGAACCCCACATTGTTATTGTTATCCTGTTAACTGTTAACTATCATATACCCACCAAGGACATCTGTAATACTTTCAACAATAAAGATAAAAAATAAAATAAAAGAAGTATGTGTCTATTCCTTTTGCTTTTTATTCAATCCCAGAGATTCCCGCCCCCCCCCCCCCTTCCCCCAGCTTTGCTTTCGCCCACCTCCCTAATCTATCACCAGTGAATTCCATGTAACTCCCTTAGGCCTCTTCCTTTGATTCTAATGTATGAAATAAGATGCATAACTGCCATTCTCTGGAGCATTTTTTTCAGTCTGTTGAGATTTTGCTTCCCAGCAATTGTCATCAATTTGGCTCAAATAAACTCATTAAAATTCTCTATAGGTTTGGATGTTTCTTATGTCGACAATTCCACTTTTAAGTTTGTTTTTTCCCCTAGCAATGAATACTATACTATTTTTCTGGTTATAAGGACTATGCAAACAAAAATTCTATTATATTATAAATATCTTTATTTAACAATGAAATTGCTTCTGTATTCTTGTCCATAATAACAAAATGAAATATATATATATATATATATATATATACATATATATATATATGTATATATATATATATATATATGTATATCTACAATTCAAAAAAGGGGAGTAAATATCCTGGCCAGGTAGCTCAGTTGATTGGAACATTGTCCAGTACATCAAAAGGTGGTGATTTGCTCCCCAGTAGCGGGGGTACATGGGAAGTAACCTATCGATGTTTCTCTCTCAACATTGATGTCTCTCTTTCTCTCCCTTCTTCTCTCTCTAAGATCAATAAATCTATATCCTTGGGTTAGGATTTAAAAGCGGGGGTGCTGAATAGTGTATAAGAATCTTAAAGAACTACTGAATAAAACAATGTACATTTTGCTTAAAATATCTGGATTGCCCTGGCCGGTGAGGCTCAGTTGGTTGAGCAACATCCCATGAACTGATAGGTTACCAATTCGATTCCTGGTAGACACATGCCCAGGTTGCAGGCTCCATCCCCAGTAGAGGGCATGCAGGACGCAGCGGATAGATGTTTCTCTGTCATGAATGTTTCTCTCTCTTCCTCTCCCTTCCCCTCTGTCTCCTAAAGCAATAAAGTCATATAAAAATTATGGATAATTCCTGAAATATTTGTTTTTGTTGCTGGTTTAGATCTGTTCCATATTTCTAAGAACATTTCATATGATTTTCAAGAAATATCATAGATAAAATTCTCATTATTGATGTTCATTTTCAGATGTTTAAGACATAAAGGTTAAAAATGAATAGCCTCAATTTTAGGATTTGGGGAAGAAAATTTAGCTAAGTCCTCTAATGAAACAAGAGGTTTCTTTTACATTGTTATATTTTAATAACAAGACACCTGTTTGTTTATAGAAAAATGTTCAACAATCAACTATACATTAAGCAATCAGTATAAAATTTTTAATCTGGGAAAATTTCCATAAGACCCTAAATCTAAATAAAGTGTTTGTATATTTTTTCTTATAATTTTATTACAGAAGTATATTATATGTTCCCAATATCTTCCCCATGAGCACTTAGGCCCACATTCCCACTGATATTCTCCAGAAATGCAAACTAAACTCAAGTTGGCAGCTTCCTGGAAAGATGAAAGAGGCTTTGGAGCCCAATCTGTGCACCTGGCCAAGTTCCAGGTGACTGGTTTCTTCCTGAGATGAGGCTGAGTCAGCCAGGAACAGCCTAAAGGCAGTAACAGTGGATGGCAAATAAGTAAAATGCAGATAAATGATAGAAGATTAAGGGAAGACATAATACTTGATCTCTAACATTATACCAAAGGCCTGTTAATTATGAAAATCTGCTCCTTTGATTGTGTTTGCTGCATTTATGTTCAGAAGTGGTCTAAGGGAATTAGAAATGTGTACTACACAGCAAAATTCAATGAGCACTGCATTTCTTCAACATCCTTTCCTCTCAGAATGAAATGATATTCAGTCTGAGAAGCAAACATAAAAGTGGTTTATAGGAGAAGGCCCATGGTGTCAGCAAAGAGTCTGTCTTCATTTTTCAAAACAGCTGTTAAAAAATCACCATCATGTGTATTAGTCAGAGTTCTCCAGAGATAATACACATATGGGATTTACTATAAGGAATTGGCTTACACTGTTATGGAGGCTGACAAGTCTGAAGATCTGCAGTCAGCAAGCTGGAGACCAAAGAGAAGATAATGTAGTTCCAGTCCATAGACCAGCAGACTTGATTCCCAGAAAGAACCAATGTCCAAGTTTGAAGGCAGGAAAAAAACCCAATGATTGAGCAAAAGGCAGTCAGGCAAGGGGACATTCCTTCTTATTCACAGGAAAGTCTGTCTTTTTTGCTCTATTCAGACCTTCAACTGACTGAATGAGGACCATCTACATTAGGGAGGGCAATCTGTTTTACTTAATATTTACTGATTCAAGTATTAACCTCATCCCAAAATACCCTCACAGACACCAGAGTCAAATGGAGAGACTGAGGAAGGGGAAGAAGTTGTGATTGTAAAAATAAGCAAATGATTCTGTAGAATTCCAGAGTAAGGGAGTTATTGCTTGCATACCAAGACACAGTCTCCAAAGACTGCATGCCTTACAGAGGAGCCCTTGAGGTTGTTGGGGCCATGTTGAACACAGTACCTGAGTGATAAGAATAGAGATAACTGAATGGTAGGGACCAGGTGAATAGGCCTGAAATAGCTCCCTGTCTCTTCTCAGCCTGTGCATGGCATTTAGGGGATCCAGAAATCCCTTGTGTCTCCCTGATAGATTCAGAAGATAGCTGATCCTGAAAGGTCAGCAGGAAGGTTGTGGTCCTCTAGCAGAAGGGTAGAGGGTCAACTGCCCAAAGCAGGACTCAAATGGGAGATCTCTTGGAATCTGCAGCCCCGGTGAGAGGTTGGGGGCAGACATTAGACATCAGAGAGAGATGATGGCCAGTCTATCTGGGAGCAATTACCATGGACTTTCTGTGCTGTGAAAAGAAACTAAGGGTTACACAAGCCACATATAGGTCACCAGGAAAGGTGTCAAGGACAGAGATCACAATCCAAAGAGCTGGCAAGTAAAGCTACACCTCAACCAGAGGTCAGCAGGAGCCAATGAGCCTCACTCCCCATCCCCATGATAAGCTTCCTCTTGGTCCTGAATGCTGCCAGGTGGTGAGACTATGGTGGGGATAGTAGTGGTAGTGGTGAAACAGGCCAGGAACCAGAGGGAGGGATGTAAAAAGGACAGAGGGGAGAGATGCTAAGAAACAACTGAGCATCGACCCAAAAGATACTGAAAATAACTCACCAAAGAGGGACAAGGCTTTAAATTTTAAGAGACTCAGAGATGTTCAATGGCAAGAGCAAAGATTTTTCTCTGATGTTGATAAACACAAGTCAAAGTCAGCTGGGAAAAAAGTACATGACTCATCATGTGTGAATTTCACACCAACTTTTACTGGTACCCCTGTCCAAAACTCTTAAGTATATATTTGGGACATTAACTTGCACATAGGCTGTTTTCAAAACCTAGACTTCTAACCAAGTGATCTTCAGAACAGTGACATTGAACCAGTTGGAGAAATCAGCTGAGATAAGTACAATCTTTGTAAAAAAGAAAGAAAGAAAGAAAGAAAGAAAGAAAGAAAGAAAGAAAGAAAGAAAGAAAGAAAGAAAGAAAGAAAGAAAGAAAGACGGGAGGAAGAGAATAATACAGGGAGTGAGAAATAAAATGAAGGGAGAAGACAGAAGAACAGAAGTGGGGGAGGGGAGAATGGGAAGATAGAAAGAAAGAAAAATGGAGGGGGGAAGGAAAAGGAAAGGGGAGAGGAAAAGGAGGAGGAAGTGGGGAGAAAGGGAGAGGAAATGAGAGAAGGAAGAAGGGAGAAAGAGGGGTTTTGCTTCTGTAAGAATTGGACCTCTTTTCAGAGGCAA
This sequence comes from Myotis yumanensis, assembly GCF_028538775.1. NCBI lineage: Eukaryota > Metazoa > Chordata > Mammalia > Chiroptera > Vespertilionidae > Myotis > Myotis yumanensis. The sequence continues at coordinate 44,227,085 of NW_027223760.1, read as the reverse complement.
CTCATTCTTCAGCTGAGAGTTACTATAACTTCCCTGATCTCTTCCACTGGGCAAATGCCCCGAATATAAGTTCTCATGGCACTATTCAACTTTCTTCACAGCAATGACCTCAGTTCCAATTTCACACTTACTTGTGTGATTACCTAAGAAACTCCTTGCTTTCTTTCTTGCAGGCAGAGACCAAGATCGGCTCACCATTCACTTGTAGTCTATTCCAGTGTCTGAAATATAGTAGGTACTTAATATTCAATCAAAGAATGAATGGTGGGATTAATATGTTTTATTTGAATCCATTTTCCCCTCCCACCCAATGCTATTTTCTTTACTCCTTATTTATTTAAAAAGCCCATTTATAGTGGGCCTATCTTGGTGGATTTATAAAGTAGACTCTGAATGATCACTTCGTATTTTTCTAAAGATTTATTCAAAATTTGCCAGGAATTCGCATAATTGTTTAAAGTTTAAAGTTTAAAATAATACAACAACAAATTTAAAAAGGATATAAATTTGGATTTGAGTAGGTAGGCATTCCAAAATCCAAAGAGCTAATGTGCGGAAACTGCTAACAACCCCCTTAATATCCATCCTCTACTTCACTCTCCGAGTATTATGTTCAGCTTAACATTACATTATGCAATATAAAGAATGAATTCCCCATTATCATTTGTAGCAATAATAGACCCTTGACTGTCTGCCACTATCAGAGAAAGTGGATTGAATAATTTCTGAATCAAAGGGGCATGTTCTTCTTCTTTGCTTTCTTCCATCCTGCTGCTTGAAACATAATCATGATGGTGTGCTATATTTGGTATTGCTGATGATCACAGTATTCTATCAGAGCATCAAAATAGAAGGAGTAAATAAAAACAGGATAGCAACAAATCTCCCATGTTTATTGCAGCATTATTCACAATAGCCAAGATATGGAAACAATTTAAATGTCCATCAATGGATGAATGGAAGAGAGAGAGAGAGAGAGAGAGAGAGAGAGAGAGAGAGAGAGAAATGTTATTCAGCCATGAGAAAGAAGAAAGTCCTGCCATTTGCAGCAAATCACTAAAATTTGAGGGCAGTGTACTTAGTAAGATAAGACAAATACTGTACAATATTACTTATAGTGGAATCTTAAAAAGTTGAACTCATAGAAACAGAATGTAGAATGATGGTTACTAGAAATTGGGAAGTGGGAGGTTTGGGGAGATGTTTGTCAAAGGGTACAATCTCATAGTTAGAAGATGAGTAAGTTCGGATTATAGTCAACAATACTATATTGTAAATTTCAAAGTTGCTATAAGAGACTAAATCATAAATGCTTTCACCACAAAAATAAATGATAAGTACATGAGGGGGTGGATGTGTTAACTAATGCTACAGTTCTAATCACCTTGCAACATATAATTGTACCAAATCAACACATTGCATACCTTACTCAACATTATATGTAAATTATATCTCAATTAAAATAAAAAGATGGAAGGCATGTAGGTCTCTGGAACAGAGCCTCCATATCAGCTGTTGTACACCTACCTAAAAATTGTTACATGTCTGAGAAAATGAACTTGTCTCAATTTAAACACTGTTTTTTGAGTTTCTGTTACCTGCAGCTAACCTTATGTCTTAATCAACACAATAGTGTTTACCTTTGAGATACTTTTTTAACCAATAAACCGTTTAATCCATGTCAGTAGGCATTGTGTGATGTTCATCAGTCCTGGGTGTTGCAATGGAAAAGGTGAAGGATTTAAAGACAATGTCTGAGGTTGGACTCACTGAAAACATGTATGTATTAGCCTATCATTTTATGACAGAGTGAAAACAAAGCATCTTGGATTTTTTTATATTCTTTCTAGACATTATCTAATTCTTTAGAAAATGAGCACAAATTATTTTAACAGTTAATGAACTGTCTTACTTGCTCTAAGTCATTTCCTTTTTTGTTCCTGTTATTATTACTATTTATAAAGATATAAGTTCTTTTTAAAATTAAAATGTTTAAAATATTAATACCATGCACTTTCAATTATATTATCATCATTATTTAACAGTTTTTTCAATTGAGATTCAAAGAAGCTAAGTAATATGTAAACTGAACCCTAGGAAGTTTCAAATACATTTAAAACACAAGATTCTTGGATTCTGGGTTCTGAATCCTAGATTTTCCTTATTACAAAGATCACCTTGAAAGATTTTTTAAATATGTTTTAAGCAATTTGTATGAGCCTCGATTCAGTCTGAGCATTTTTCTTCATAGTACTAAGTCATGGATAGATGTGCTTTTAACATTTTTTGAAATTACTGTTTCCATTATGTTACCAGGATGCTTACTCTACGTATACATTCTATATATTCAAGTAACTTAAGTTTTCCCTATTCTTGACCTTCTTGACCCCTAGAACTTTATAAGCTTAAGAGTAATGGGGGACATCAAAAAGGAAATGGTAGATATAATTATCTACATTGAAAGTATACAATTTATTTTATTCATTAACAACATAAAAAAGCAAGAAAAATTATAAAAATATCCTTGTTTAATATTTTCATTAAAATATTTGCATTAATATAGTAGAAAACATGACAATATCCATAATAAATAGCTTATAAAATCAATTTTAAAAACCAAAGACCCAAGAGGATAAGTGGGCAAAAGAATGAACAGATGCCTTATAAAACAGGACATCAGTTTGTGAAAAAAATATTTATCCAACAGAGGAGGAACTTCTGGTTCCTGCCCATATGGCAACTTAACATGGGACTTCTGGCTTCCTCTGTAAAATCAATCCTGATATAGAAGTGAGGGAGAAAATGAATTTCAGAAACTAACCTTTCCATAGCAATACCAAAGCTGATTTCAATGATGCTTTGAGGGACGGTAGTTGCCTAAAGCCTGTGACAGAGGACAGCTGAAGGAGCAGTGAGAGGATATCCTATATAATAAAAGGCTAATATGCACATAGAACAGCAGAACAACCAAACAACTGAACAACCTAAGCAAAGCAACTAAGTGAGATCACCTTGTGAGACACTTTTACCTTGAAAATTGCCTCCTCATCTCTCAAGATTGTTCTATAAACTTTGTAGAATAATTTCAGCCAAAGATTAACACTCATGCATGCATGCACACACACACATCTTACCCTCTCTACCACCTTTATTTTTATCATCTTTCTCTATAAAAAGAAAAATGAGAGTGGAGGATATTGGAGAGCTTAGGAATGCTTTAAAGAAGGCTCAATTGCCCTAGCCGGTTTGGCTCAGTGGATAGAGTATCGGCCTGTGGACTGAAGGGTCCTGGGGTTTGATTCAGTCAAAGGCACATGCCTAGGTTGCAGGCTCAATCCCTCATAGGGGGCATGCAGGAGGCAGCCAATCAATGATTCTCTCTCATCATTGATGTTTCTATCTCTTTCTCCCTCTTCCTTCCTCTCTGAAATAAATTTTAAAAAATTTAAAAAAAGAAGGCTCAATCTTCACTTGTAAGTAGTGCAGAGATAAACTGTCATTTACAAAGGAAATTTGATTCCCTATTTGGGATTATGAATTTTGAAGTTCTAATCCAGTCCAAGAAGACATAAGATATCTTTAAGTCAAAAAAGATGGGCAACCCAAGAAATTCATATAACCTTGCTTATAAGTATGTGTCTTAACTATAGTTTTGTTGTTGTGTTTGTTTTGTCTTATCTGTGAATTAGTTTGATTTGGTATGATATTGTGCAATCTAGTTTGGTTTGATTATAATTAATAAGAGGAGTTTTATTCTTTATCCTGGGAATGGTCACTTAAGGAGATCGTATACTTATACAAATTTAGACTAAACACACACATCCGTGCTCTGAGTTAGGGTATGTTGCTACCTGCAACCCTTGGACTCAGAAATTATTGATAAGGCAAAAGTAGGTCAATTAGTGAGACTCAAGGATCTTTTAGAATAAAAAATATTTTAAACATAATTTCTATACTCTGAAAATTAAAACGGGAAATTTGGGGGATATATTAGATAACCCTGACCACAGTCTGGTATCAGGGTATGGTTATGGGACCTTGAAAATAATATGACCACATAGGCTGGTGACACTGGTTTCACACTGAGAGTATAGGGGAGTGTTGATTCCTGAACAATGCATTTCTAATGCTGGAAAAATGCCAGGTCCAGCCAGCCTGGTGGGATGATTTGGGAACAATGAGGGGAAATGGCTGAGCCATTTTTATTTCAGGTAAACTAAAGAGCTGGGGTCGTGGGAGGGATGTGCAGACCCTTTAACAGAGCTTAGCACCTGGTGGTGGTAGGGTCGTGGTGTAGGGTTGAGCTCAAGCTTCCTCCCTAGAACAACCACAGCTGCCTGGAGAGTTGGCTGTGGCTGCCGTGCACATGTCTATGGGACTGTACAACCTCAGCATCAACAGTGAAATCATGATTAAGTGGGTTCCCAGGTTCCTTGGACAATTTGGCAGAGAAGAGTGTGAAGGTCAGGGTTCAGTAAGTTATCTGTGACAATAAGAGGCATGACTGTATCTATACTGTAGGGTTGAGAAGTAGGCCATCTTGCTATTCAGGAGTCTTCAGTATTATTCCGTGGACACACTGAGACTCTTCCTTGACTGTAATTATCGGCATTGACAACTATTGAGACAAGGATCTTATACACGATCATACAATTTAGAGGTCACAAACAAGCCGATTCAAATGAGTCAATATTGGTAAAGACTTGAAATGGACCAGACACAGTAAGTGTTTGCTATTATTTCCCACATTTGTTTTCCCATGCCATTATAGGTTTGAAGAAAACTGCCTACAATGCTCAACTGAGGTTTTGATGTATTCTTAAATAGAAACACATAAAACAAAATAGAAAGTCAAAGACACAAATCATGTTTCTACTTTGGATGTGCTGGTGAATATTTTTACCATTGATACAAGTGGAATTGAGTAGGATATATATTCTGATATATCAATGCACTTAAAAATTTTATTCCATGAATTATTTCATAATGGGAATTGAAATAAGTACAAAAGCTTTTTAAATGATTACATAGGCTACTTATGCTTTTAAAATGCATTAAAAATGTGTAAGAGGAGTGATAGGCTGGTTTCATAGAAATTTTAAGTAACTTACACTGGAAAGATAAAATCATCTCTGGACTATTGTGCATATGAACAACCTGTGAGTATCCTAAGTGGGTGTAATATCTGTAGTACAAGATGAAAGGTTTCATAATTTACTGAAATCTGAAATAGACAGACAGTATTTTTAATTGATTTTTAGAGAAAGAGGAAGGGAGAGGGAGAGAGAGAGAAACATCGATGTGAGAGGGAACATCAATCTTGGCTGCCTCCCACATGTCCCCCACCAGGGCTCAAGCTCCCCTTACCAGGGATCAAGCCTGCAACCCAAGCGTGTACCCTGACCAGGAATCAAACCAGCAACCTTTCTGTGCCAGGACGATGCCCAACCAACTGAGCCACACCGGTCAGGGAGACAGATTTAGTTTTTAAGTATATTTCAATTGACAGAAAATAATTCCTTCTCACCATTTTCTGAATATTTAATAATCAATAATTTTAATAAAATCTGGTCTAATTAATTTAAAATGCTACTTTAAGAAAAAAAAAAGTAGTCCTGGGATTTCAGAAATTCCTTTAATCATACACAAAAAGAAATATTCAGTAACCAATTTTTTAAAAGTGTTTTTATTAACTAAAACTTTTTGTTATCATAACTTGTCTTATTTATGACATTTTAAGTTTGAGCTTACTTCAATCCACACATAGGCAAAGGGGTGATATCTAAATAACAATTGATAAGATATATGTGAGAATAAGAAAATTTTCCCACTAACATAAAATTAAAGGTATCTTCCTTCCCAGAAAATATGAATTTTGACCAAGGAGGAAAATGTCTCAAAAGCCAATAAACAATTCTTAATTTTCTACAAATGGAGGTGGGGTAAGCACTCCTTCTCCTGCATAAACTGTTGCGGAGTCCCTTACTGGGCTCCCTGCCTTTATTTCTGTTGCTTTACAAACCTCCTGGCCACACAGGGGAAATTTCTTAAAAAATAATCTAATTGTATCTCTTTCTACTTCTAGTTCTTCATTGGAGTCCAATCCCCTAAAGAACAAATTCCAACTTCTTCAACACCACATGTAAAAGTCATCATTATATAGAAGGATGGACTAACTTCCCAGACTTACCCTCTGCTATTCCTTTCTCACGCTTCACACTCTAGCAATTTGGAACAGTTTACAGCATATTACACACACCATACTATTTGCGAGTCCACACCATCAGGCACCTCCTGTAATTGACACATGCTGCTGCTCCTCCTGGAGTGCCCACCTACTCGTGCTCCTGTGTTCTATCTAGATCATTCTTATTCCAGTTTCAAAAGCCAATTCAAAACCTGCCTCCTTCCAAAAGGCTTTAGTGTCACCTGCCTTCTAGTAACTCAATAGAGAAATAATCATTCCCTGCTCTGTGTAATCACTGTTATCTTCTACCTGCATTTATTCCTGCAGTTTTTCATTTGGTGTTAAGAAAATTCTGGGGTTTCTTGCATTAGATTGTGAGCTTCCTGCAGGCATAGCTTATGCCTGCTTTGTATTTAATCCTAGGACCTAGCTCACAGAAGACACTCCATCAATGTCCGCTTGACGGGCTAGATTCAAGAAGACCTTTAAGGAATATGTTCTTGCTTTAGTTTCCTTCAAAGTCACAATACAACTCTGAGATATCACCAGGCCTTGTTGTTCTATGTGAAAAAGGTTTTACCAATACGGAGTCATTTAACAAAGAAGCTCTTTCTGAAAACATTAGAACCACCTTTATTTATTTAAATTTTCAGAAACCTGCAGTAGCAAGCCCAACAGCAGCCTTTGAGCAAATTACACAACTTATTTCCATTTCTGAATTTTCATAATATCTAAGGACAGATGCAAGGAGAGACATAAAAATGCTTCTTCAAATTAAGGTTGTGAGCCTGCTTTAAATCATTTAGGAGCTCTGCTCTATGGGGCAAAGATCATATTAAAACAAAATATTTTTACCCAAAATGGAATTTTTTGAAAATACTGCATTCTTCAACGTGATCACATCATGGCAAATTATGACCCACAAAACTCAGAGGAGCAACATGACATCTGAAGAAATACAGATTAAATCAATGCAAAGCAGTTAATCTTTTTCATGGAAAATTAACAAGGTAATCACCCCAGCTCCTGGGTGATACATCGCTTGCTACCTGATGGAGGACCAGTCCTGGAAGAGAGCACTGAGTCGTATTAAAAAACCCTGCCCAACTAGGAATGGATGTATCAGGATTAAAAAAACCTGGTAGGATCATCGATACCAATAAATAGTTGTTTATATGTTTGCTAAGGACTTCAGGAGGCCTTGTGAATAACGCCCAAGTGATATAAAACCTAATCCTGGCCTTCAGCACATTTATAATCCTGAAGGGAAGCAAGGCTTAAACAGAGAAAATACAAATAACATGCAAACGACTTTCAAACAGAATGCAAGGTAATAAAAGATCCAGTTTCTGACTGATTCATTTCACTAGCATTGATTGAGTTTGATTGAATACCTAATACTTTGCCTCAGAGTGATACAGACAATAGGAACAATGAGATTTCAAAGGAAAGAGATCTCTATAGGTTAGGCCGTTGTCAGAAAACTCCAAGGAGAGATTTGAACTGAGTATTCAGACCTAGGTTATATTTCAACTCACAGAGAAAGGGAAATGGCCCAGAGGTGGGAAACAGACATAAATCAAAAAACTTTCCCAGGTTACATTTTATTTTATTTTATTTTACCAGGTTGCGTTTTAAATTCTTTTTTATTTTTAAATTAAATCTTTATTGTTCAGATTATTACATTGGTTCCTCTTTTTTCCCCACCATAACTCCCCTTCTCCCAGTTCCCACCCCACCCTCCACCCTCACTCCCCACCCAGTGTCCTCATCCATAGGTGCACAATTATTGTCCAATCTCTTCCCGCACCCCCCACACCCCTTTCCCCCCCCAAGAATAGTCAGTCCATTCCCTTTCTATGTCCCTGATTCTATTATAATCACCAGTTCATACTGTTCATCAGATTATTTATTCACTTGATTTTTAGATTCACTTGTTGATAGATGTGTATTTGTTGTTCATCATTTGTATCTTTACCTTTTTCTTCTTCTTCCTCTTCTTAAAGGATACCTTTCAGCATTTCATATATTTGGTGGTGATGAACTCCTTTAGCTTTTTCTTATCTGTGAAGCTCTTTATCTGACCTTCACTTCTGAATTATAACTTTGCTGGATAAAGTAATCTTGGTTGTAGGTTCTTGGCATTCATCACTTTGAATATTTCTTGCCACTCCCTTCTGGCCTGCAAAGTTTCTGTTGAGAAATCAGCTGACAGTCGTATGGGTACTCCCTTATAGGTAACTGACTTTCTTTCTCTTGCTGCTTTTAGGATACTCTCTTTGTCTTTTGCTCTTGGCATTTTAATTATGATGTGTCTTGGTGTGGTCCTCTTTGGATTCCTTTTGTTTGGGGTTCCATGTGCTTCCTGGACTTGTAAGTCTATTTCTTTCACCAGATAGGGGAAGTTTTCTGTCATTATTTTTTCAAATAGTTTTTCAATATCTTGCTCTCTCTCTTCTTCTGGCACTCCTATAATTCGGATGTTGGTACACTTGAAGCTGTCCCAGAGGCTCCTTACACTATCTTCGTATTTTTGGATTCTTTTTTCATTTTGCTTTTCTGGTTGGGTGTTTTTTGCTTCTTCGTATTTCAAATCTTTGACTTGATTCTTGCAATCCTCTGGTCTGCTGTTGGGTGTCTGTATAATATTCTTTATTTCAGTCAGTATATGCTTAATTTCTAGTAGGTCCTTTATCACAACATCGAGGATCTCACTACATTTATCGGCGGTCTCACCAGTCTTTTCGAGGGTCTTACTAAATTTATCGGTGGCTTCTAGACAGTTCTTGAGAGACCTTAAAAGTGTGGTTTTGAACTCAATATCCAGCAGTTTGCTTTCCTCCATTTCTGTCATTTGTGTCCTGTTTCTTTGTCTCGGCATTTTTTGTGCTTTGCTGTGTTGATAGAGTGGCTTTCTGTGCTAAGTGTCCCAATTACCTGAGGTAGACACTCTTGGTGCACCCCCTTGTGGGCTTTGTACACAGTCTTGTTGTAGTTAAGCCTTGATTATTGTATGTAAAGCTGGGAGGATTTTACCTCCAGGCCAATTGGCTGTGAGAATCAGCTGTGTCTATGGTGGGAGAACTTCTGTGCGGGAGACACCGTTATGGGGCAAGACTTGCTTCAGTGGGGTTTTGGTGCTCACTGAGTCTGCCCCCTGAGTGTGTCCCTTATAGATCTGAATAGTTGTAATTGGATGGTCCCACTCTGACCACTGAATACACTGGCTCTTGGATCTAAGGCGGTGCTAATCTAGCCTTTGCCTGAGGCTACCCAGCAGAAGTCAGCTGTAAAGCAGTGCAAATTGCCCTGGGGCCTTGGAGAAGCTGCAGTTTGTTAAGTTATTTTCAGATTACAAAGGGCTGGGCCTTTCATATGCAAAAGCCTCCTTGCACGGCTTGGGTGGGGTGGGGTCCCAGGGGATCAACAGGGTGAGCCGAGCTAGCCAGCAGTATGGCTGCTCTCAGTCCTGCCTCCAGAGGTCCTGGCAATCGCCGAGAGTGCCTCTGAGAGAAAGCTGCCCTTGAGTTCCGACCGATGCCAGACAGTCCTGTTTCTCCCCTGTGAGTCTGGGTCCCCAAAGACTCGCCCTGAACTGGAGCTCAGAGCCTGAGACTCCCTCCCGATTGAAAAAGACAATCGTGTCCTCAGCCTCCAGCCCTCTCCACATGCACCTTCGCACCTTTGTATTTACTTCAGCACCGCACCTCCTCTGAGTCTCGGTATGCTTTTCTCTCTCCTTCTAGTTGTAGAATTTCCACTCAGCCAGCCTTCCTGTGGTTCTGGATGATGTCCGTTATGTCTTTTAGTTGTATTTTTGAAGTGGTTGTGCGAGGCAGCAATCTCCGGTGTTTACCTATGCCGCCATCTTGGTTTCTCCACGTTTTAAATTCTTATTCAAATTCTAAAATGACTTGTGGCTTGATTTGTTTTAATCCCCTAACTTGTCTAATGTATACATGGTGGAATTCTCCTTTCCTTCCTGCTTAACACTGATTCCTTGACATTACTGTGCTCTCTCTATGACCCTCTGCCTCTTTAACAACAGAAAAGAGATAGAAGAAACCTGTCTTGAATTAGAGAAGATACAGTCTATAATATGACTGTGTGCTCACAGAGTATATGAACAGAGAGGGATGCACAAAGCGAATCTAGTTTGAATATTTACTTGCTGAAAAATTTAAATATCCCTTGTGACTAATAGGTTCATCTAATAAACATACTCAACACTTCAATAAACAGCATACATTTCTAGTTGCTTCTTGGAGATTGATTTCATCCAACTTGCTCAAAGCTCTTCAAAGACACAGAGCTAAGTTTTCCACGATTCTAAGAAGGTAATTTGGGCAGTTAAGGAAGTGTTTTAATTCTTTCTGGCCACAAGAGACACACTTACTGAACACATAGTGAAAAACGGGAAAAGTTGCAAAATTCCCCTGAGCCCAAAAGATGCGTGAGTGCTCTTGCTTGTTGTGGGAATATCAAGCTCTCCACAGCATGCTAATTAGCAGAGCGGAAGTAGAATTTTACACTTCTGTTTTACCTAGCCCAAGCAGAATGTCTACCAATAGCAGACACTCTTATTTGTAAATGAACTATTTCTTCACTATTTAAATATTGTGTTAAAAAATTAAAACTTCCAACTATGACACCAACTGTAGCAGCCAATCCAAAACATCAACAATAGATAAATCAACACAACTCCAATGATAAATTGAGCCTAAATTGTTCTGTTAATTGTGTTGTTCCTATATTTATACTTAGATTTTATTTCCTCTTGCTTAATTATGAGGTTGTTTGCAAACAGGATGACCTCCCTCAGAAATCTCCTAGAGACACACCAAGGGTTTGAGGTTTTCTCAATTCTGCTCTTGAAAGCATCTTAGAGTATTATTTATTCTTGAGTAAGCAGATCCAGACAAGTAACCACTGAGAGAATAAAAAATAATTAATATCCTCTTTTCCAGCTGGGTTTGTGTATGACTCCTGCTAAATTCAAGGCAGATTTGCATCATAATGAGTTCATGCCCTTCTACCAGTTTCTGGGGAGAGAAGAAGCATTAAGATTTATGCTTCATTTTAGCCCCCTACTCCTGTCTTGTCATTATCTATTTTATAATCTCAAACAATTAGGAAATGACTATTAAGAATTGTTTTTTCTTACATGGTTCAAATATTTACAAGTGTTATTGAAATTGCATGTAACTAGAGAGAATAAGGCAAGAATGTGGCATTCAACTGTTCACCTGAGCTTTCTTGGAATGCAATTATTAAGTCATAGATTGACAATTAGTGAGCAGTGAGAATAGTAGGAGAGGAAAGCCAAGATGAATACATAATGAAGGACCTGGCAAGCAATACTCAATGCAATGAGTGAGGAGGTTAGACACACAGGATCTAGGATAAAACACCAGGCAGGAAAGTGGTTTGAATAGATGGCCATTTTCAAAATGTACTTGAATGGGGCATAAGTAGGTTTACAGTTGTGATTACAGGAACACAGAGTTTATGTTTGAATTATTATTTATTAACTATAGCCCTGGTGCATGAAAGTTGTGCACTCAAGTGGGCGGGGGGGGGTCCCTCAGCCCGGATAGTGAGAGGGTGCAGGCCAGGCCCAGGGACCCCACTGGTGCACCATTGGGGCCAGGGAGGTTGGCTAACCGGAGAGGGACTGCAGTAGGGCTCCAGAGCATGTCAGGCCCCGTCTTGCTCAGTCCCCATCAGCCGGATCCCAGCAGCAAGCTAACCTACTGGTCGGAGCGTCTGCTCTCTGGTGGTCAGTACATGTCATAGTGAGCGGTTGAGTGGCCTTAGCATATCATTAGCATATTACACTTTGATTGAATGGACAAACAGACAACTGGACACTTAGCATATTAGGCTTTTATTATATAGGATTATTGTATTATTTTCCATAGGAACAACTGTAAACCTACTTATGCCCCACCCTGTATTTGGATTATAAGCTCCTTTTTCAATATGCAAATATACCTGATAGCTTAAGTTTTTGTCATTAAAACTTGTTGTGAGTTATTTTGATCACCCAATGAGAGGTTGGCTAGAGAGAGCAAGGTTTGGGGGGGTGACGGTGGGTAATGCCCAAAATAGATTTTGTCTAGAGGCTGCTGTTTACAGTATGTTACTCCTGCAAATTGTCCCCAGTGACCTTCAGCAAAGGCTGTTAAATTGTATCTAAGAATTTAATGCCACTATGCACAATTTTGCCCCAAGATATGGTCCTAAAACAACAACTTAGAGTCCATTTTTTAAAATTAAATTAATCATGGGATTAGACTGATTGGAATGTAATTCATCAGCAATTCTTATGAGTGAAGGGCCCTTTACACTCAACCTTGCTCAGAACAATACCTGCTCACACCTCTTTCAAAAAGTACACTTTTCCCTGATCATAAGCTATAAGATACAGAACCAATACACTTCAAAAAGCAGCATCTCAAAGAACAAAGCCAGGATTTTTCTGTGACTTCAATGGTCTTTTCAATCAGTTACTTTGCTGAACTTTAAGACTGCATAATTTACATTTTTAAAATTTTTTTTTATTAACTTCCTATACATCATTTCCTGAAAAAAGCTAAATGTCTCTGTGACATCTTTATAAGCACCTCTAGTTTTGAATTAATAATTTGTGCGTCTAGATTATGCTCAGCAAAGCATGAATCATATAGATCTCATTGTGTGATTATGCAAATGCACACTAAATATACAATTACAAGCATATACGGGTAGTGAAATTTAATTAATTATTATGACTTAGCTCATTTGCCAAATGTAGTTTTATTAACTAACAGTCCACAGATGTGTTTCCTCTCTTGATTCATTTACATTTTAATACCATGTAGAAATGATAAATTATTGTAACAGCAGATGATAAAAACAGATGGAATAAACATAATTGAACCATGATGATTTACATAGGTTTGAATTGAACAGTTTGTATATTTAAGACAGTCATAAATGCTTTATTCTTATGTTGTGGCTATTTAGAAAGAACTTCCCAAACATACACACAAAGTCATTCAAACCAGCCAAGGGCATTTTAAAAATGCATATGTAAAGGCTACTAAGTAGCTTTTTTAATTGATGAGCAACCACTAATTATAGTTGAAGGTATAAATATTAAAAGAAAAAGGCAACAAAAAAATCAGACTTAGTAACTAGAGATTAGATTAGTAACCTAGAGATAATAAAAATATCAATAAACATTAATGCTAAGTGAAGTGAACATTTGACAAATTACTAGGAATAATTGAAAATCTCAGCCACGTATAGATTACATTGTTCCCTGGAGGGCTGCATTCCAAACCTGAATAATTGGTGACCTTTTCTAGAGAAGAAAGCTAAGCCATTGGAGTCACTTCATTCCATTCCAGAATAATATTTATATGTGTGTACATGTATTCACATCACCATTTCTTTTAAAAGGCATACATTGAACTTAATATACAAGATTATTGTGCATATTTGTTCAAAATTTTATCAAATAAAATTGCAGTTACATTGAAAATTTGCTATTTTGAGCATCAAATTTCTCTGATGTGCAAAATGTAAAGAAAACTTGTTTATGTTTGTAAAAAAATATTACAGGAATAGGATAGGTCCATGGTCGGCAAACTGCGGCTCTTTGGCCCCTTGAGTGTGGCTCTTCCTAAGCCTTAGGAGTACCCTAATTAAGTTAATAACAATGTACCTACCTATATAGTTTAAGTTTAAAAATTTGGCTCTCAAAAGAAATTTCAATCGTTGTACTGTTGATATTTGGCTCTGTTGACTAATGAGTTTGCCGACTACTGGGATAGGTTTTTAACTGGCTACCAAAAAAACAACTGTGCACTGCTCTGTGAAAAGCCTTCCTTCCTGCTATTTATATTATACTAGAGGCCCAGTGCACAAATTCGTGCATGGGTAGGGTCTGGCCGACCCGCCCCAATCAGGGCCAATCAGGCCGAGCCAGCTGGGGGTAGGAGCTGCGGGAGATTGACCGGCTGGCCTGGCTCCCAAACAGGGAGGGGGGGGGGCTGATCGGGGGTGAGGCCAGCCAGGGGAGGGGCCATGAGTGGTTGGAAGGCTGGCCCTGTCCCCTGATCGAACTCCTGGTTGAACTCCCAGTCGAGGGGACAATTTGCATATTAGCCTTTTATTATATAGGATGATGTTCCTGGAGGAACCCTCCTTCAGCAGGAAGTAGAGATTTATCAATGTGTGGACTCCAAACCACCTTCCCTCTCCTCCAACAGTTATTTTAACTCTAATTCATTTCTCAAGTGATAGCCTCAAACTTAATCCTTTACTTTTACTCTGATGTGCTTGGTGCTAAAAGGAAAGGCCTAGTAGAAATAGAAAAAGAGCATCTTCTAAAACTGAGTTATAGTAAAGTAAGCAATTGCTTTAGATGTTAGAATAAATACTTCTATTTAGGGCTTCATCCTGCCATGATGCCAAAAAGGATTTTTCACCCCTGAATTGCCTTTGGAACTCAGAGATACTAGTACATGAGAACTGGGCTTCCTTCTTCAAGGTGGAAAGGACAAGTGTGTATGGTGGGAAGTCAGCAAGCCTAGTCAATACTGCTATGCCAGGAGAAATGAGTCTCTTAAACTACACCATGTACGGAAGAAGGGGCCAGCTGGAGACCAGTCAGCAGCAAGGAATCTATAATAATAAAAGCCTAATATGCTAAGTGTCTGGTTGTCCAATCATCCATCCAACCAATCAAAGCATAATATGCTAATGATATGCTAAGGCCGCTCAGCTGCTCACTATGACATGCACTGACCACCAAGGGGGCAGACGCTCCGATAGGTAGATTAACTTACTGCTGGAGTCCAGCTGATTGGGACTGAGCAAGACGGGCCGGACACGCCCTGGAGCCCTCCCTCCCAGGCCCCGATTGTGCACCCTCTCGCAATCCGGGCGGAGAGACTCCCCCACTCCAAGTGTAAGAATTTCATGTACCAGGTCTCTAGTTAAGATATAATTTTATTAGAAGAAGCAGGAATGACATGGGTGAGAATCAACCACTTAGCTGTCATCAGACAGGGAATTTCTGCTTGTTTTATTGTGAAATTTATAAGAAATTATAAAGCTAAGAGGTACAATGAAATGGTCTCACTAAAGAGAGTAAGACAATTGATATTTATACAATTAAACCACATATCCTCTGGCACAGTCAACATTTGTACTTGAGGTAAGTATAATAGCTAATTTTTATTTCTAATTATTACCTTGAAATAAAAAGATATAATTGAGTGTGGAGAGCAGATGCTACATCATCCCGCAGACCCACACCTCATGTCTGCATTCACTGCCCTCAAACCACTTACTTTGGTGTCAGCAGAAGCTTTACAATGGTTAAAAATAAAACAATTATTGTGATGGATCAGATATACAAATTAGCAAAATGAAGACTTCATGCATGACTTAAAACTTGATAATTTTTATGTTTTATATTTGACCTATATTTTTGGCAAATATGCATTTGCTGGCTTATCTTTCTTTGAAAGTCTTAAAATATTGACAATTTTTTTAAATTATAATACTATTCTATCTTATATACTATTAAGCCCCTATTTTGGTAGCAATAAAAAAATTTGCATCTTTGTAAATAAAGAAAAAAATTTTATAACAGTAAGTCCATAATCTCTGTAGTAAAATTTCATTTCTAATCACCTTGATACCCATAATAAACTTAGTAAATTACATTTCATGGTGACATCACACCACCTTTGTGCCAGGCTGAGTGCTCCAACCAGTGGCCTGCGTGACTGGATTGCCTGCTTTGAGAGGCCCATCAGTCACATTCTGTCTACATTGTCAACTGTGCCTACATTTGCAGTAACAATTGTCATCCCCACTTGACCATCATAAATAAATGTGTTCAAAATGGTTTCAGTGTCATCCATGGAAAACACAACCTTGCAAATTCCCTGTTCATAGGTATATTTCCAAACATTGTTATGGGGCAACCCGTAAGAGACGACCACCAGAGCCAAAGGGTAGAATTTAGGAGCCTTTATTAGCTGGCCAGCGACTGCAGTTACAGCACCCCGCCGTAGCAAGGACCGAACTGCAGCCCCGACCAGATGTAGAAGTAAGCTTTTATTCACAAAAACCACAAAACGGTTGGCTAAACACACACAAAATTCATCGCTCCATTTCTCAACACAGGTTACAGACTCATACCCCCGAAAGGTCACAGGCTCCTACCTTTGAAAGGCCACAGGTTCATGCCTTTGGAAGGTTACAGGCTCATACCTTAGAAAGATTAGGCTGTTCACCCCTGGCTAAATCATGACCTGCTTGTAAAGAATGTTAAGAGGGAGCTGCAACAGAGCCTGAGACTGCGATGACCTAATTTAACTGTAACCTTCTACCTAATTGAACTGTAACCTTCTATTGTTCCTAAGCCCTGGAGCGTTTATTACAACATTATTAATGAAGTAAGTGAATCATCTCTCTGTATCACAGAATCCTGTTTTTGCCTTCATGCATGGAAATGTGGAACGCCGTTGTAGCACCCCTCCAAACTCTGACTCAAAACCTTGGTTGCTGTGCCAGGCTCCCGCAGCCAAGCAATCAGACTACACATTATGTTACATATTCAGCTTCTTTGGGCCTCCACTGATTTAAAAGTTTTGTTAATTTGTTTTGATTTGTGATTGTTTTACTTTCCAGTTCTTTAGCATTCTTACTGATTTCTGTTCAGAGCAAATTGCTGTTGTGTCAGATATCTTAGCTTTACATCTTCTGTGATTTAATATGCTAGTTCTCTGGGTCATCTTAGCCCTCCAACTTATCAGAATTTTCCAGTGTTATTAAACCCTAGGAAAGACAAAAAGAGATCCATTCACAGTCAGAGGTTTCTAGATAACCACATCCCCCTGCTGAGTTCCATACAAGGCATTGCATTCCAAACTACTTGGTCTGTGATACCTGGAGGGAAACTGGGGACATAATTCTATAAATCCATTTTCTATTTCAATTGGATGCATGTCCATTGGCTGAGCTGTCACCTTCAACATGGCCATAAACAAACAGTCCTGACTCTCCAAAGTCAGTAAGGCAACTTGTGTTTATTGTGTGCTAATATGAGATATCTCCTGGGTCTGTCCTGAGTGTTTAACATGCCTTATTTCATGATCTGACCATTGACCATCTCCAGAATTCATCTCTCCAGGGCCAAACCCCTTTGGCCACCATTCTTGCCTTTAACAAGGAAGCTCATTCCTGCTTTAGAGCACTTGCAGTCCCTGTTCAGGAAATCTCTGCTCCAAAATCTTTCCAACTTACACTTTCCTACCATTTACGTCTCAGGTGAAATGTCAGTGGTGCCTTACCTGATTTCTCATTCAGAATTGGTATCCCCACCCCCACGCACCCATCAAATAAATAAAAAGGTTTCCAGAGATGGTAGGTGTTTCCCCATAGCAGCTTAAGCTGGTAAACAGGCCATTAATTTGTAAGGTCAAAGCTCTGAATGCCAATAAACTTCCTCAGAGTTTCAAAAGTTGAACAAGGCTAAAATCTTTACTTTTTCACAATATAATTTTCAAGGGTTTTCTGTAACAGAATAACAACCCACATTATTTTCATGATGAAGGCATTTGGTTTCATTTTAATTCTCCGCAAAACAGCATTCTGTGTGAGAACTTTTATGAGATGAAGAATAAATCTGAAACAATGTGTGAAAGCACCTGGCATGGTGCTAAGACATAGCAGATGCTTATTAATGCTTATTGACTGACTACACATGTAGCACATTTTAAAACAATTACATTTTCTGACAGATTCAGGGTCATGCAAGTCAACACTGTAGTATGAATTAAGGAATTCTGAAATGTGGTACAACCACAAAAATCTCTCTTCTCCTGCTCTGATGCTACAACAAGAATAGTAGCCCCCCTCTTATCCGCAGTTTCAATTACCCATGGTCAGCCACAGTCTGAAAATATTAAATGAAAAATTCCAGAATAAGCAATTCATAAATCCTCATTTTGTCCAGTGAATCCATGCTGTATGTACCATACAATATGAAATTTTGAGAAAGAGGAACCACATTTACATTACTTTTATTAGAGTATATTATTATAATTGTTCTAATCTAACATTATTGTTGTTAATCTCTTATTGTGCCTAATTTATAAGTTAAACTTTATCATAGGTATGTACATATCGGAAAAACATAGTATATATAGGATTCAGTACTAACTGTGGTTTTAAGCATCCAATAGGGGTCTCAGAACAAATCCTCCATGGATAAGAGGGCACTACTTTATGTCATTTTAAAGGTGTTCCTTTCCCTTTCCACTGGGGACCTCTTTTTGAAATGCAAAGACTTCCAGGTATTGTAGAGAACCCTGCTGACCTGCATATTCCGGCTCTCTTCTGTAGGAAATCACCCCTTAACCCCAACCAATAGGGGGCTCCTGGAAGCCAAGTGTCTGTTATATTCCCTGATTTGGCCCTAACAAGGCCAGTCAGACTTTTGCATGCAGGAATTTAAAATTGTAATCTAAAAGATACAAAAAACTTGGAGCTTCAAATCTTGGTCAGATAAACAGCAGAGCCCTAGATCTGTCCACTGCAGTAGTCCCGAGTGGAAGGTGGCTATTTAAAATTCAATTTCAGTTTTAATTAAATAAAATAAAAAACTCAGTTCCTCAGTGGCATTAGCCACATTTCAAGTGCTCAATATTAGAGATCATTTGCATTGTCACAGGTGATTCTATTAGATAGAGGTGCTGTAGAGCAGGCCTCAACAAACTACAGCCCATAGGACAAATCTTGTATGATCCAGAAGAATTCATTTTTAACTGGATAAGACAAAAAAGAAGAAGAATACTTTAAGACATGAAAATTATGTGAAATTCAAATTTTGGTGTCCACAAATAAAGTTTTATTGGAACACTGCTATGCTCATGACTTTATGTCTTATAGATGGCTGTCTTCATGCTATAATGGCAAAGTTGAGTATTTATGATAGAGATCATATGATCAGCAAAGTTTAAAGTATTTACTGTTTTGCACAGCTGCAGTGACTCAGTGGTGTCAATCTATGAACCAGGAGGTCACAGTTCAATTCCCCGTCAGGGCATATGCCCAGGTTGTGGGATCAATCCCCAATCGTGCAGGAGGCAGTGATCAATGATTCTCTCTCATCACTGATGTTTCTTTTTTAAAAAATATTTTTTTATTGATTTCAGAGAGGAAGGAAGAGGGAGAGACAGAAACATCAATGATGAGAGAAAATCATTGATTAGCTGCCTCCTGCACACTCCTACTTGTAATTGAGTCCACAACCCAGGCATGTGCCCTTGACCAGAATCAAACCTGGGACCCTTCAGTCCTCAGGTTGACACTCTATCCACTGAGCCAAACCAGCTAGGGCCTATTAATGTTTCTATCTCTCTCTCCCTTTCCTTTCTCCCTGAAATCAATAAATATTTTTAAAAAAATATTTAGTATCTTGTCCTTTATAGAAAAAGTTTGCTGACCCCTGCTCTATAGGGAGGTGCTATGGTCTCCAAAGCTTTCTCAGATTCTGGGAATGCATGAGGAGACCACATTACTTACCTTGAGGTGTTAATGATGTGTCAGGTATGTGGAATGGCTTTTCATTTCTGAGCTGCAGAGTGGAAAGGAAAAGGCCCACTTAAGAGTGCATGTTGATATTGGGGCATTATGAAAGAAGAATGTCTTCTTCCCCAATATCAAATCACAGGCACTAGCACATCATCTTTTATTGTGCTTACCATAGTGCACCCAGGCCCACCACCACCAAAAAAAGGAAATGGTTAAAAAAAAAAATAGAAGCCCCAGCATTTCTTCAGTCTAAACAAGGGGCTCCTAGATCTCCACTGTAAAGTCCAGATAATTTCCCTGTAAGTGAGCACAGCACCAACCCTCCTGCAGCTGCACAGCCAGAAATATAGGCCAAAGCTGCTGGCTTCAAACCAGATGTAAGTGCAGTCAGTCCAAGTGGAAAATATGCAACAGTGTCTTCGGTGAACTGTAAACTCTTCCCACACCCAAAGGAGGCACACGGATTGTGTGTGTTTCTTGAAAAGATTTCATTACATACGGGTAATTGACACAGGCAAGAAATGACTAGGGTCACCCACACTGTAAGAATTATACCTTATAGAAATGTGCCATAAATTGACAGAAAAGGGGATCCCTGGCAAAAGGATACAAAAGATCAAGAAAGAATTCCTGAAATGGGTACAGAAATGAAAGTGTCCAGGGAATCAGAAGAGAGGCAGTGCTTCAAGAAAATTCCAGGTCATTTGTTATGACAAACAATCCTTGGCTCAGGACTCTCATATAGAAGGCTCATGAGATCCTTCTCTCCAGTCATGAGTGTGACATCATGTCTCCTTTTCTCAATGAGAAAAGGCCATTGCGTTGTCTCTAGCGCTAACGTAATCACCATAGGAAGGTGCCTAAGAGCGCCATCATGGCCTGAGTTTGAATCCAATACCCACCACCCATTAGCTGCCTCACTTTTCTCAATGTAAAAGGAGATGCCTACTCATAGATTTGTTTTGATGAATAATTACAATAGCTCAGGTAAAAGTGTTTATGACTAGGAGAGGCAAGAGCAGTGAATAGGGATGTTGATTTAGAAGATAATGGCTAATGGCCTGGTCAATACCAAACACTGCCATGTTCTTTACAGATTCCTGAGAATGCTCAGTTAGTGTCTGCTTCCAGACAATGGCTCATGATCTGTTGGGACCAGTCTAATAACCCTCTCCCAGATTCCCCAGTGGTGAGGGCTTTTCAGATGCCCCAGGCAGAGCCAGTGAGGCCTGAGCAGAAATTCCTGGATATAAGGGAGTGTGGGGGTGGAGGCAATTCTGGAAGAGGACAGACAATGAAGTAACAAATATGAAGAAAATGCCACAGGAATTCTAAAGTTACAACTATTGACATCCCTGAGTTACTGAACCAGTACTCTAGACTCCTTGTGTGGTGAGAAAAATAAACCTCTACTTGCTAGAAATTAGTTACACTCACCCATTCCTACAAATGGATTAGATATAATAAAGTGTTAAAGTAAAAAAAAAAAAAAAAATGGAGACCAGCCTTGAAAGTTCCCTGAGCAGACAAAGCCAGTTTAGTCAGACCAACAAAGCTTAATTCAGCTTATTCTACAAGGCTAACTTTTGTTGCTGTCTCTGAAAAATCACAAGCAAAACTCTTTCCTACGGTTAATATGAGATAGCCACTGACTGATTCCCTATCATTTAAGGAAATTCTAACATTAGAACCAATCACTGAGAAGAATAAAGAGTTACTACTTGCACACCATATAAGCTGCTTTATAACAATATACTTCTGAGCCTCATTCTATGTTTTAGTTTGAGTGCTTCCAGTTGGCAAACATCTTTTTGTCATGTGCACAATAAACTTTTACTTATTATTACTTCGGTGAGTCATTGGTTTTACTTCTGTTATTTCTGGGATTTTGACAAAAAGGTATCCAAATTGTACTGATGAAAAAAAAAACATTTTAAATTTTCCTAGAAATGTGTTAGTCACTAGTGTGGGAAATCAGACAAGAAAGATGTGGAAAGTGTCAACTAGAGTTTCCTTCCTCGCTGCTAGCGTCTGGGTAATGTGTCTTTAAGCCCTGCTCCTCTCCTACCTGTTAGGAATCTACAATGGCATGGAGAGGCAGCCATGACTGCCACAGGCAATCACATTTTCCTCTAGTTGGGAGCCATCGAATGCTACAGGGAAACAGATACAAAGACAATGAAAACACAAGTTGCTAACACTTTTTGAGGGCTTACTATATGCCAGGGACTATTCTAAGAGTGTTACACATATTAACCCATTTACTACCATTATCCATTGACACCTGTGCTATGAGTAAACCCATTTTACAAATGGATAACCTGAGGCACAGAAAAATTAAGTAATTTGCCTGAGGTCACACAACTAGAAAGTGATGGAACTGGGATTCAAACTCAAACAAACTGAGTCTGTGAATTCAATTGCTATGTGCTAGTACCTCTCCCTCTGAGATGGCAATAAACCTGAAGTTCAGTGAGATAAGGAGTTGGACTTCATCTGGCAAATTAATCTGGCAGACCTTTGGAAAACCCCAATCTCACATTTTGCCAAATCATCTATTTATCAAGTTTCTCAACTCCACATACGTACGAAAGGCAGAGACCCCACATAGATGACAGACTCAAAGACAGAAAGGAAAATGGGTATATAAGACATCCTGAGCGAAGGACAAGGTAAGGTGCCTGGGGCCTTCAGAGGACAGAAAGGTCATTCAGAGGATGGTAAGAAGAGCAGATGTTCAGTAATTAGATATTTGCCCTGCCCCATAGATGGGTCAGAAAAAGTTATTTCTGATAACTCTTGTTATGGGCAAGGCCCCAATGTAATTCTTTAAGGAAGAGGTAAAAGTTTCTTTTGGGTCCACAGTGTCTCAATGGCTTTTAGCTCAAAATGACCCACAGACCAAAGGAGCACACGCTGGGGAGGCCTGTGCTGATTGTAGTATTTCTAATGGAGCTCAGCTACAGGTCTGCTTGCATACTCATTCATTCAAGATACAAACTATTGGATTCCAACCTGTGACAAGCACTTTGTAAAATCATATTAACAAAGCTAGCGATGGGTCAATATCCCTTCCATTTCCTTCTAGAGGTTTTACTCACGGCAGCTTTTATACTGGCACATTACTGTGTTTTGGATTCTCCTGTACCCTTGCAACAGAACCATGAATTCTCTGAAAAGCAAGATGGTGGCAGGGTACAGATATGTTGCTCTTCCAGAGGGCCTATTTGGAAAGTAATTAGCACTTGAATTAAGAAATGATTGATGATTATGGACAATAAAGTATTCGAGGCAGGGGTTCCAAAAAGGGAAGGTTGACTTTAAAGCTTTTGATAAAACCTGCCAGACTCACATCACTGATCCACTGTCTTGCTCTAAAACACCTTTTCCTTCCTTCATTCCATCCCCCAGATTGTCTATTGCTCAAGGACAAACATACCCTGCCTCAACAAGGACTGCCCCGACCTGCAGGGCACACATCATGGGTACTCCACACCAAATCCTGCAAAGGAATGAGAGGATAGGAGACACGAAGAAATGGAGGCAAGACAAAGTTCTGATCAAGCCTCAATTTTATTTTTACAGCAGGTAGTATTTATGTTGTTCTAGAGGAGAGGGGTGGGCAAAGGGGGTCCATGGGAGGTAACCTATCATTAAGGATGTAACAGGCTTTGGAATGTCACAGCTATGCGCTTATCAGCGGAGATGTAGCAGCTTTGTGCTTAGGGTGAGGGTATGTTATCTTTTAACTCCAGGCCAAACCGGGAGTTGGCTTGGAGGAGCCATAAACCTACTATGCTGTAAACTGGAAATGTATATGTGATTTATAATGGCTCCCAACAAAGGACTATCACCATCCACCCTAATCCCTTCATGGAAACAAACTTAAGGAATTAAAAACCATTTTACACACACACACACACACACACACACACAGTAAGTCTGCTTGCTGAACTAACATTACTAAATTGCCTCTTTGGTGGGTGGTAATTGTTCTGAAGGAACCTGTCTGCATGTTTTTTATTGATCACCTTTAAGGAACCTACTGAATTAAAATTACCTTTTAAAGAACAGAAACAGGTTTTACTATCCCCAAGTATAAGAGGCCACACTAGGGCTATTTTTAAGAGAAAAGATAAACCTACCTGCCCACTTTAAAAAGAGAGAGAGAAACTATCTTAATATATGTCAACAAACCAAAGAACAAATTCCCATCCCTGCTTTTAGTTTGCTTGTTTGACACTAAGAACAGC
This sequence comes from Myotis yumanensis, assembly GCF_028538775.1. Classification (NCBI taxonomy): domain Eukaryota; kingdom Metazoa; phylum Chordata; class Mammalia; order Chiroptera; family Vespertilionidae; genus Myotis; species Myotis yumanensis. The sequence goes on along the minus strand of NW_027223760.1, from coordinate 44,203,043 downwards.
AAAGGATCATGGTTGCCTCCTGCCTCTGGGAGAATGACACCAGGTGAAATGTCAAGGCTCCATGTGGCAAGTTGGAACACACGTTTACCTTCAAAGTGGGGTGTATGTGTGTTTCCTTCATTGTGCCTCTGTGACCATTACATGGTGGAAAAGCATTATGAATGGGTATCATTTCCTGACACTACAATGTAAAATATTTTTCATACTAGCCCAGTGGAAGCCTCCAATATTCATGAAAATGCAGGCGGCAATTCAAGAAGAAAGCCACGGGTGGTCACATGGTTCACCTCTCCTCTGGGTATGCAACCACTGCTTTGTGTTCAGGCTTTCCACCCCTTTGGCAGCACCACCTGCCAGAAACCCTTAATCGAGCTGAAGAGAAGCAAAGCTGTCAGCTGCAGTAGCAGGCCACCGCAGATAAGTAATTTATTTCCAAATTAATTGAGCAAGAACATTTGGCCATGTCTGCCAGATTTATTTTATTGTATGATTTACAAGCTATTAATGAAGGCTGCGTTGTTAATTATAAGATTTGCATGCCTCCACTTCATCATAAAAGCTCATACAGAAGCTCTTTTTTTTCCTTCAGTGAAATAAGGGTTTGAATGCATGCTGGGGAAAGGATGGTTTGGCGAACTAAACGCCTTCCTAACTAGTATTTCTGAAGGACTAAAGGACCTCCTCAGGGTTACCCAAAGCTATCAGTTATAAAATTCAGCTCCTGGCCTCACAATCCTAGATGTTCCTTTTCTTGTACTAAAGGCAGAAAAGAATATGTAGTCTGCTTCTTCATAATGAAGGAACCTATGTTAACTCACCATCACTTGAGATACATATATGAGTCATTCTAAAGTGTGGATTTTAGTTTGAGCCAAACCCCAAGTGTAAGAGATTTGGCAGATGTGACAGGACAGAGCAAGAACTGCCCCAAACTCCAAAATAAAATGGATCTAACAGGTTTATAGCTAGAGAGAACTCAAGAGCGTAGCCTCAAATGTCCTTTGGAGTAAATGCATGAACCTCCACTTACCAATGCTGACTCACTGGAGGACAAGCTACAGCTTTATACAGATGCGGGGTGGTAGACCAGAGCACAGGGTTGCCTACCACCAATATTTTAGAACAGTACAAGAGGAGAGAAGACACACTTATTCCCGGCAAGGGGATGTCTTTGGATCAGAGAACTGGAGAGAAGCCACCACAAAGAAGACTCTCATGGGTTTGTAAAAGGGTTTGATTTCAAAACATGAACTACTGACCAAAGAAAAAGGTTGAGCAGAGCAAGAATTCATATTTCTAAAAATCGTGAAAAAGAAGATGGAAATACCTATTTCAGTGGTTCTCTAACACTAGCATGCATCAGAGTCCCCTGCAGCGCTGGTTGAAATACCAATGCTGGGCCCTCTCTGATTAGGAGGCCCGAGGTGAGGCTCCAGAGTGCACATGTCCAACAGGCTCCCACGTGAGGCTGAGACTGAGGCTGCTGGCCTAGGGACCACACTCAGAGAACCACTGACCAACAGCAGCCTCAGCATTCTGAACATTTGGGCCAGATGACTATTGTTGTGAAGGACTGTCCTGTGCATTGTAGAATGATTAGCAGCACCCCTGGCCCTTACCCACTAGATGTCAATAGTGCCTCCCACACATGTAACAACCAACAATGTCTCCAGGCATTACCAAACGTCCCACGGGAGAACCACTGATCTAGACAGATCACTGAAGAATATCTTTTTATCTCTGGATGCAAATTTTTCTAACTTTTTTTTAAATGAGGAGTTTTACGCCAGTCTTATTTTTATTTTTCTGAAAACCTACTTGGTATCTGTAAATACTCCTCATTTATTTCAAGGTCAAGTGGGGAGATGGAGGCAAACTTTTCAGACTAAAAAAAATGAGATTCACATCTCAGTACTGATTCATTAGGCTACAGAAAAAGCAACCTTTTGCTACCTATTCTATGACATACAGTCTTGACCAAAATCTCTTATATTTCAATATGATTGAGATGTATTCCTTAAAGTGCTTTCAAATTTAAATATTTCACCCAACTCCCTAGGGTAATCACAGTAGAACTGATTTCTGAGTCAGAGTCACCTTAAACCAGAAAAAAATAATGCTGGACATGACCATGACAAAATAGAAAGAATTAACATACCTGTATAAAATTCTCAGAGTGAAAGAATAATTATCGAGTCAGGTGAAATGCCTAGGGGAGAGGTGCAGCATACTGACACTAAAAGCAAATAATAAGCAGCAGTTCATATACAAACTATTTGAAAAGTAAATCGATTGTGAAGGTAGGTCTGTGGGACAGAGATGCCATTGAAAACATAAGAAAACTCCACACCAACTGTCCTTAAGCAATGAAATGTGGAATTATTTCTTCTTTAGAGCTGACATACATGCTGCTAATTTGATATTAAATTTAACTCTAAAATTGAAAAGATTACTGATAAAAAGGGGGCACAGAAAGTCATTCCAGCAGCTGACGGTGAAGAAGATTTTCTGCTGACACCTCTACCTTTTCTAGCACCAATTTCTTGTTTTGTGTGGTAGAAGAAACTAATTAGGATTATCATTATGTCAGACTCTACACGTACAAATCATGCTAATGGTTAACAGTTAAAGGAGGAGTTCCACTTTTAGTTCAATCTCTTTTCGATGTCCCTTTTTTCCCTTTATTTTGGAGCAGTCCTATTTCATATATTGCTGTATATCCAAGTATTTGTTCAGTTTATTTAGTGCAAATGAAAGCCCCACACAGAAAAACCTTGTAAGATTAAACAGCAAACTCCTCAAGGCAAGGTTTCAACAGAAACCCTGTAGCCTTGAGTTATGACTCCAAATGACAATTCGGTAACCTTTTTAAAAGGAAAGTTGGGAGAGAGATTTAATTTTGTTTCCTACATATACAAATTGATCACAAGGCCCAGAAAGAGAGCTTCGTGCAGAAGGAAATTGTCAGAACCTTGAGGATGAGTAAGAGGACAGCTGATCCACAGACCTCAACGAGACTTGGACTAAATAGCACTCCCAGTGATGTGGAATTGAAAGTCAAAACCCATGTACATTTATGCCTCAGAACAACGGGTATCAGAGTGGCAGGTGGAAATAAGGTTGGGAAGGTATAGAAACAGACTTTGGTGACAGTGTGTGCCTCTTCAAACTATAAAAGATATGTTTTATATATGTTGTGTGCTGAATTATTTTAAAGATATCATTCATTTATTATAAAGCCAAGAATCCTAAAGAGGTCTTTTGCCAGATGTCCCTGGACCTCAGTGGATCCTAGAAACCACCAGGTCACTATATACTTTTTCCCAGGAAGAATACACAGTCTGAACTAGCATCTATTTGTAGCACTACTTACTACATAAGAGAAGATGTGGCAGCCATAGAATTTACTTTCAAGTTACATATGTACCACATGTAAGTCTGACGTGCATAGTTTTGCTTTCTAGCTTTTTGGTCTTTGAGTGTGTTCCATGGAATGATTTTTTTCCCCAAGGGATGTTAACGGATGTTAAGTAGAAAAAATAAAATAGAGTTCTGTTTTCAAGTGGAATTAGCCACTGGACTAAACCAATTAAAAGATATTTTTACTGGCACAAGTTTTTTGATCTTTAATATCTTAATATTCTTTTCTGACCCTTCAAGAGAGGTATATATGATGTAAAAATCCCCAAAGCCATTTCTGCATGAACCTCCATTTATCAACAGCAAAGAATCTTGGGAGAGTTTACCTCTGCAGACCACAGTTTGGAAAACACTAAAAGAAGAATCTTTAATTGCATTTTACATTTCAATGCCATTTTCACTTTGGGGATAAGAATGATGACAGTGCATGTAGCATTAAGTAAATATTAGCCCCATCCCACCTCTTTTGTCCACAAAAGGTTTCAACTCTGGGCTTATCTTGATACTCTTGGATGTACACGATTAGTGCTGAAGGAAGTGCAAACTTTGTCTGTGTAAGGTTTTCTAGATCGGACCCAGACGTTTTTAACTGCTTTAGTCAATTTTTTGTTCTTTAAAGCTTGGGGTATCACACCAAAATTGTTCAATTGAGTTGAAAAGGGTTATTTACAGTATTTTCCATATAACTGACTTTTTCAGCTAACCAATTTGCATATAGTACAACATTGCTAATTTATACTAATGACTGAGAGAACGCTGGAGATTACAAATTTAAGAATTAGCAAGTACAGGAAGTAAAAGCATGAAATTAGAAGCAATTAGAGCTGTCTCATCACAAAAGAGACTTGATTAGCCCATACTTATTATTTACGGTAGTGATTTATAATACGCCATCATTTATTTTGTAATGAAATTTTCACAGTGTGACTTTTTACACGAAAGATGTACAAAGCTGCCAGAGAGTTGGTAAAGCTTGTCAGCTTTCCTGATGGGCCTATTCATTCATTGATTCAGCATCACTGTACTACACGCCTGCCCTGTGCAAAGTGCTAAGTACAGTTTTATTGGCTTTCTTCTACTACTATAAGACTAACAGATTTTCACTGGTACCTGGAAAGCACTGGAAATATAAAGAAGAAAATAATACTACCACCTAAAAATGACCAATGCTAACATTTGCTATGTTTACTTCTAATATTTTCCTATGCATATATATACATGAAAAAATGTGAGGTATGTAGATATGTTTGCATAATTGAGATCATATTTTCCTTTCAATTTTGTGTTCTGGTTTTCCACTTAGCTATTGATGAGGACATTCCAAATTATATACATAACTTAGTTATCGCTACATATTTAAAGCACATCTTAAAGTCACCATTTATGTCAGGCCAGTTAACAGAATTCAGCAACAGTTTAGTTCTAATTATTTGAAAATAAATCAAAATCATTCCGATGGTCGAAACTTGTTTTGCATCATTAGAAGTGTGGCATGTGTATATTTTTCTGACTAAAGATCACTCGGCTTGGAAGACTGCATAAATTCAATGCAAACCTGATAGTACTCACACTTGCTACTGAAGTGTTACCTTGCTGGTGTGAGCTGGGGAAAAGAGGAACAAGCACTAGCTCGATCTATACTTAGACTTCTAAGGAAATTGAGCTTCCTCGGCTTCCTCGGTCATTAAATTGCATTAAAATTTCAGCCCACTTCAGTACGGAGGAACTTGGATTAGAAGTTCCAGAAAAATAATTCTTATTTTCATTGTTACTATTTCTATTTCACAGATGAATTAATTTGCAGCACTACATGGGTAGGTGGTTTTTATAGGACTACAGAGGCATTGAGTTTCTTACCCTTCCTAAGGGATTTTGTTTTTCTTTTTTTAATCCTAGATCTCCTACACACTCTCTCCAGTGAAGACTAAAGTTGCACCTGAAGGAAACAGATGTGGTGCAGTCATTCTCAATCGAAGTTATGGCCATCACAGGAGAATAATTGGCATTAATTAATATGTTTAACATCTTTAAGCTGACTACACATTTGCACAACTCCCCTAAAAGCTTTTTAACAGCACCCTCTGAGGTGTACCTAACAATCTCTTAGAAAGTTCCTTAGAAGCTTTTCAGTAGCCTGGAAGAAAATTCTGCCCAGTGCTATAGAAACACATTAACGTTTAATAGTTCTGGGATTCACAAGTCCCATTTCTTCCGTGTTCAGTTCTACAACACGGCTAATACCATCTCACAGTAGGTTCTCAATAAATATTCCCAATCACATATTCTTGGTGGAAATTTAAATGGACACTGAGTTCTTCTCACCTCCAGAATTGATGATTTGTCATCTTTTCATTGATAATCCCTAGAAAGTCTTTGGATTTCTGTTGTAAATCTGAGGCATTCAGAGTTAATGAGCAAGAAGCAAGAAGCCCTTTGTTCCCTTTCTTCTAGTTCATGAATTAATCTCTTTAGTGTATGTTCATATGTTGAGGCAAGTTGAATTCCTTTGTGATAAGCAGGAAATAATATAATAGGAGTTCATGAAGAGAGTTCTTTCCCAGGAAAAGAGAATTCACACATAGTAGCCCTGCTCTGTGTGTGCCCTGGGCTGGCAACTTCACACGTGCTATCTCATTTGAGCCTCATAACCACTTACAATGAGCATGAAGATATTACTAGTAAGTCCATCTGACCTGGTCATACATCTATCTGACTTCATTTTGCTTCCATCTCAACATGAACTATTTAACAATTGTTGCATAATCCAATAGATTTCCAATGCAGTGCAGTTCTCGTGTCCATGAGGTTCAAAGAGTTGATTCCCCTGCTCTCCAGTAAGTAAACTCTAGGATTCATGACACCTTATAAGAATTCAAGGTCTAGATAAAGTCTGGAGCTTTTCTCCTTCACATGCTAACGTACCATAGAGTGTGCTAATCATGCAGGATACTTTCATGAAATCTTAGAAAAAAAGAATTTTGGAGTTCTCCAAATGAAATCCATACTGGGTCAGGACTCCCCAGATGTCCCCCACAGAATATATTGACTCCAACAAAGCATTTATCTCAGCCCAGAAATAAATAACCACAAATCTCCAAATGCCCCAATTTCACCCTTGTCTACAACCGCATCCCCAGGGAAACAGCGTTCATAAAAAACATTTATTCTTTCAAGAAATGTGATTTGAGCATCCACTTTTTGGCTGGTACAATTGTAGGCACTCAGGATACACCAGTGAACAGAGCAAAAGATGCCAGCCCTCAGGGAGCTTACCTTTCAGCAGGAAGGAGGCAAGAAACAGTAGATATAACAAATAAGTAAATTATACCTCATATATCAGGAGGCAATAGGGGCTAGAGAAAAATATCTAGCTTGCAAAGTGACTCAGAAATGTGAGGATAGCACAGTTTGCAAGTTTAAATAGGACATCAGATTAGACCCCACTGAGAAGTTGATATCTGAGCAAAGACTTAAATGAAGTGATGTGGTGAGCCATGTGCACATCTGGGGAAAGAAAGTCCCCAAGAGATGTACAAAAGCCCTAGGACAGAAGCATGCATGATATGTTTGAAGAAGCAAAGAAGCCTGTGTTGCCAGAGTAGAGTGGACATGAGTCAGACTAAAAAGGGCTCTGTAGGACAGTATAAGGACTAGGCTTTATCCCAAGTGCTAGATTTTCAGAAAAGAAATGTCATAATGTAACTAACACATTAGAAAGGCTCACTCTGAGTACTATATGTACAGTAAAAGAGTGGGGGGGTGACCCAGGGAATAAGGGCAGTAGCCAGAAACCCACCTCACAAGGTCACCCTATATAATAAAAGCCTAATATGCAAAATGTCCCCTTGGGTGGTCATTCATCCAGGAGTTTGACTGGGAGACCTGGAGTTTGACTGCTTCCTATGATGTACACTGACCACCAGGGGGCAGTGCGAACCATGGCAGGTGTTGGCGACACAGCACTGGCAGCGGGTAGCAGTGGAGGCGCTGCTGGCCCTGATGGACCCTGATGAGAGTGGGACCATGGCAGGATGGTGGAGCAGGTGAGCAGGCAGCACCAAGCCAAGGTGGGTGCGGGTGGGGGGGCCTGGCTCTGACATTGCCCCACAGACGGGATGGTAGAGCAGGTGAGGGGGCAGCGCCAAGCCAAGGCAGGGTGCCAGGCAGGGCTTCAGGGCTGCGAGGCTGGGGCCCCATCTCCACAGGCCACCCCGAGGGACCCCTCCCGTGCATAAAGTCGTGCACTGGGCCTCTAGTTAGAGTAATAATTAAGATGGGAAGTGATAGCACCTTGGACCAGTGGGAGTAGTAAAGGTAGTGAGAAGTGGTCAAATTCTGGAGATACATTGCAGAAAGAACTAACAGTATTTGCTGACAAACTAGATGTGGACTATGAGAAAGAAGAGTAGTACAATGACTAGTCTGGGCCTGAGGCATTGGAAAGAAGAATTGGCTCTCAACTAAAATGGAGAGAACAGGATTTTTAAAGAGATACATCAGAAAAAGTTTTAAATACATTAAACTTGAGATATCTATTAGACATATAAGCAGAAAACTATTAAGCAGTCAAAAATATTACTTCAGCCCTAATATTTGGCTCAGTGGATAGAGCGTCAGCCTGTGGACTGAATGGTCCCAGGTTCGATTCCAGTCAAGGGCATGTACCTTGGCTGTAGGCACATCCCCTGTGGGGGGTGTGCAGGAGGTAGCTGATCGATGTTTCTCTCTCATCGATGTTTCTAACTCTCTATTCCTCTCCCTTCTTCTCTTTAAAAGAATCAATAAAATATAAAAATATATATACTTCAGAGCTAGTAAAAGATCTGATAGGATGACATAAATTTGGGAGTTATTTTGTATTTGTTTGTTCATTTCAACCACACGATTGCATGAGCTCACAGATGAAGTAACTGCAGATAGAGGAGGCATCCAAGGAGTCTGCCGGGCAAACTAATGTTACTAGGTATGGGAGGTGAGGAGGAACCAGCAGAGGCATCTGAGAAGGAGCAGCCAGTGATTCAGAAAGAACACAGAGGGCATGGTGTCCTGGAAGCCATAAAAAGAAAGTTTACTGAAGAGAAGAGAGACATCAATGCATCCATTGCTGGAAGGCTTTGAAGGCAAATGTCATGAGAGGCAGTGAAATCCCCTTCCATGTTCCAGTTTTCTCTGTGAAAATTAAGGCTGGTATAAAAGTGTTGAAACTTTGGAAGGTCAAAATAATAAAATGGCTGTCAAGCAGGGAAGAGTGAATGGGTTAACATTTGGTATGACTGTCCGTGAGCACGCAGAGCCCAATTGAGGTTCAAGGTCATAAATTTAAAGAGAAACTAGTCAATGTGGTCATGTATTTTTCTTAAGCCAGATGGTTACTGGCCAGGAGAAGTTAGAGAGTTGGTTGTAATCTAAGTTGTGGGCTAGAGAAGGGGGCATGATGAAGGGGATGGGAAAAAAGAGAGCGTAGCTATTGAGCATGGAGGTTAAGCTGGATGTGGGATCAGTAACAGTGCAGGTCACTGGTTGACTAATGCCTCCATTTTGACAGGCTCTCAGAAGAAGACCCAAGGTGGAATGTGTTCCATTTCTGAATAGTTACTGGGAACCCTGTACATTCAGGCTCCTGGACCAAAACACTGAAGGCCTGGACAGAGCCAACACAAATCTCTGAGTTTCATCCATTGTATGATTTTGCTCAAATCACATTTTCTCTAAACACGTTTTCCCCTCCCATCTACAATTTATAGAGAATAACTTCCTCACACGATTATGAAAACATGGGTAAAGACTTCAAAATCCTTGAGGAAAATCATAAGCATTATGATAAATTAAATTAAAAAGCCTTTATATTTGCACTGTTTGCAAAAGTGTGTTCTCCACATGGTTTATACAAAAACTATGTTTATCCTTGTTACCTATATAAATAAATCTTTTTTTAAAAATATATTTTATTGATTTCTTACAGAGAGGAAAGGAGAGGGGTAGAGAGTTAGAAACATCGAAGAGAGAGAAACATCAATCAGCTGCCTCCTGCACAAGCCCCACTGGGGATGTGCCTGCAACCAAGGTACATGTCCTTGACTGGAATCGAACCCGGGACCCTTCAGTCCGCAGGCCGACGCTCTATCCACTGAGCCAAGCCGGTCAGGCCTGACATCAATTGTTTCAATGGCCTTTCTTTTGAGTTTCTTTCACTTTTGCCAATTTAACATCTTGCTGATGTTGAAATGCCAAGAATTTAGAATAGACATACTAACTTCCTGGAGATTTATTATATTAAAAAAAGAGAAAGAAAGAAAATGAATGTGACAGACAGTACACATTTAATACTCAATTTCATCTTCAAAACAATGTTATGGGGTTTGCTATTATTATCAGCCTCATTTTACAATGAGAAAACAGAGCTCAGAGAAATTATGTAATTTGTCTGCAGACACAGAGATTTAACTGATGAGCCCAAATTCTAACACAACAATACATTATATCAAATTACATACCCTTACATGTTGTTCTATTTCAATAAAACTCTAAATGTATGAAATAGACTGAAGCCACATTACAAAGAATGTTTCCAAAATGTAGAAACTGAGATGTCTGAAGAAGCTGTGAGATACTACCCCCAGAAGCTTAAATTGTGTAAACCCCACCCACAATCTACCCATCCCCCCGCCACACACACACAATTAATTCTGATCTTTCCCTCCTCACCTGTACCACCCATATCCCCACCACAGAAGAAGTGTGGCTGCTTCAAATAAGAGAAAAGAGAGGTGGGAGAGATCGAAGATGGCGGCATAGGTAAACACCGGAGATTGCCGCCGTAAACAACCACTGCAAAAATACAACTAAAAGTCGGAACGGACATCAACCAGAACCACAGGAAGGCTGGCTGAGGAGAGACTCTTCAACTAGAAGCAAAAACAACAGCATTCCGACGCTCCGAGGAGGCGCAGTGTGGAAAATTTAAAGGTACGGTGGTGCGGTGGTGAGGTGGTGCGCGCGCAAAGCGGGCTGGCGGCTGAGGGCGCGGTTGTCGTTTTCAATCAGGAGTGAGTCTCAGACTCTGGGCTACAGATCTGGGCGAGTCTCTAGGGACCCAGACTCAAATGGGAGAAGCGGGACTGTCTGGCTACGGCCCCTCCGAGGTTTGCAGCGGTTGCTGGGACAGAGAGGCAGAACCCCTGGGGACGGACTGAGAGCGGCCATAGCGGCTCCCTCCCCCTGCCCTGTTGATCCCGCCCGCCCAAGCCCTGCGCACAGCCATTTGCCGATCGCCTCAGGCAAAGGCTGGATTAGCGCCTCCCCAGAAGACAGACGTTTTCCGCACAGCTGATTCCTACAGCCAGTCGGCCTGGTGGTCAAATCCCTCTAGTGTTAACTACAACAATTAAGGCTTGGCTAGAACAAGACTGCGCACAGAAACCACAAGGGGGTGCACCAAGAAAGCATAAAAGATGCGGAGACAAAAAAACATGACAGAAATGGAGGATATGGAGCTAAGAATCGCAATTTTGAGGGCTTGCCATAAATTTGTGCAGAGCCTCACGAAAACTAATGAGACCCTCGATGCTACGATAAAGAAATTAGAAAGTAAGCATACACGGACTGAAATAAAGAATATTATACCCAATAGCAGACCAGAGGAGCTCAAGAATCAAACCAAAGATTCGAAAAAAAAACACCCAATTGGAAAAGCAAAATGAAAAAAGAATCCGAAAGTGTGAAGATAGTGTAAGGAGCCTCTGGGACAGCTTTAAACGGTCTAATATCAGAATTATTGGAGTGCCAGAAGATGAGAGACAGCAAGATATTGAAAACCTATTTCAAGAAATAATGGCAGAAAACTTCCCCCACCTGGAGAAAGAAATGGACTTACAGGTTCAAGAAGCGCAGAGAACCCCAAACAAAAGGAATCCAAAGAGGACCACACCAAGACACATCATCATTAAAATGCCAAGAGCAAAAGACAAAGAGAAAATCTTAAAAGCAGCAAGAGAAAGAGGCTCAATTACCTACAAGGGAATACCCATACGACTGTCAGCTGATTTCTCAACAGAAACTTTGCAGGCCAGAAGGGAATGGCAAGAAATATTCAAAGTGCTGAATACCAAGAACCTACAACCAAGATTACTTTATCCAGCAAAGCTATCATTCAGAATTGAAGGTCAGATAAAGAGCTTCACAGATAAGGAAAAGCTAAAGGAGTTCACCACCGCCAAACCAGTATTATATGAAATGCTGAAAGGTATCCTTTAAGAAGAGGAAGAAGAAGAAAAAGGTACAACAAATTATGAACAACAAATATGCATCTATCAACAAATGAATCTAAGAATCAAGTGAATAAATAACCTGATGTACAGAATGAACTGGTGATTATAATAGAATCAGGGACATAGAAAGGGAATGGACTAACTATTCTTGGGGGGAAAAGGGGTGTGGGAGATGCGGGAAGTGACTGGACAAAAATCATGCACCTATGGATGAACACAGTGGGTGGGGAGTGAGGGTGGAGGGTGGGGTGGGAGCTGGAAGGAGGGGAGTTATGGGGGGAAAAAAGAGGAACAAATGTAATAATCTGAACAATAAAGATTTAAAAAAAAAAAAAAGAGAAAAGAGAGGTACTCGCAGAAAGAAATGTATGAAAGTCCTCACTACCAGCAATATGGGAAACCATGGGGTTATTTGGTGGTAATACTACCCTCGGGGAAGTAAATGTAGATTTTGGTGAAGGTCTGTATTCTTGCCAGTGCTCAGCACTGAATCGTAGTAAAGATCTTTTCAATGACTAGAGGTACTGGGCACATTGGTGGAAAGATGAATGGAAACATAGGTTAACCTGCATGAGTAATTTGGAATGCTTTCATAAACTGAATTCTATTTTGATTTTGTTTGTGTTGCTGTTTCCAAAGGATGCTTTATGTCCTTGAATTTAAGGCTCTGAATCATAGACACACTGGTAACGAAGGGAGAGAAAAAACTGTCACACTCAGGGCCCACAAGTTTCCAAATAGCTGCAGCCCCATTGTGAAGTGTTTTAGTTGCTAAAAATGTAGCTGAATGAAGCTAGGTTGGTGAGAGAGTAGCTTGCCCAGTATAGCATTTCAAACTAATTTACAAGCATTGTAATAGTGTATCTAATTCTTGAAAACCAAAACTCCTTTCTTCAAGCAAAGAGCTTCTCCTAACAAAAGCATTCATATATCTTTCATATATCTGTCAATTCCTGAACATTTTGCCCTAGAGATAATAGCATTATTTCTTGGTAACAAAGTGCATTGAGAGTAGATTCTGTTTGAACGAAGCAGAAAAGCTGAGCTAGAACAGAATCATAGCTGTTTGAATGCCTTTTATGGGAATTAAGATAAAAGAAAAAGTAAAAGGATTTGGATTGCCAGGTTGCTACAGTTATATTCATTGTATAAAGCTAGAATTTACTTAGGCAAGGTATATAAAACCATGATTTCACTATAGTCCCTGTCTATTAAAAGGTAATATATTTTTCTTTTATGAAAAAAAGTTACTTTAGAGCATCCTGGCCAGTGTAGCTCAGTGGTTAAGCATCGACCTATGAACCAGGAAGTAATGGTTCAATCCCTGCCCGGGTTGCGGACTTCATCTCCAGTGTTTGTCGGGCAGGAGGCAGCCAATCAATGATTCTCCCTCATCATGGATGTTTCAATCTCTCTCTTCCTCTCTAAAATCAATAAAAATATACTTTTTTAAAAAAAAAATGTTCCTTTAAAGCAAATTATCCCACAAATCTCTGCAAGAGGGAAGGCCTGGGGCAAGTAGGTCTTTAAACTATGTTGTTACTTAACTGGCCCTACACACAATGACCTGCCATCCCACAGTCCAGACACGGGGCTCAGCTCTCCCCAAATGCCTGTGGTCTGTATTAGAGAACCCCACTTGTGATGCTCACACTGACCAACTGGACCATTTTACCCTGTCAGCCTGGGAAGGAGAACCCAACCACATCATTGCAATAATCCAACCTTGAGGAAACCACCCTTGGGCAATAAAGGATCTTGGTGCAAATAGCCATGCCCTCATTCTTATCAACGGCAGGGTGCTTCTCCCCAAAAGTGCTCCGAGTGGAGAAGTGTCTTTCAGCACATCCTTGAATTAAATCAGCACATCGGTGCAGGCAGCTCAAGGTGCCCTGAGGCACTGCTTTGCTGTCCTCATCACATTCTCCCTCGAATCCATCCCTAGTGGAGCTTGAGCGCCCCACAGAACTGCTATTGCAATCAGTGTACAGGGCAAATGAAATCCCTGTCATTAAGGAGGAGAGCGTTCTCGTTTCTCCCCAGTCCCTCTGCATCGCAGGCCCCCTTCTGTGTGGGATGTCTACGGTCTTGGAGGAAAACTGCTCATTTAGGAACACCAGAGTCCCGAGGCCAATCTCATTTTACCTTAGAAAATTGGCTCGTGTGCTCGAGGCAAAGCATCCCTTAGGCTTACGTGTTTCTTTGTAACTTCTGCACAGAAGTTAAGCCTGTCCATGTAGCACATGTCTTTCCATGTAACACATGTGTGTGCTTGATCCTCAGGATCTGCAGCCCAGGTGCAGTAGAGAGCGCTGGGAACTAGGAGGCCTGGGAATGCAACAAAACCCACCTCTTCTGATTCCAGCCACTCATGAACTGGAGGGGTCCTGGTGTGTGTCATTGATTGGGTTGTGATACTGTGTATTTTCTAAGAAGGCATCGTATGTTGTTTTTTACCTAGTGAAAAGAAGATGTGAAGTGATCTTGTAACATTGTCAAGGGACTTAAATAATTTAAAAGGCTTTTCTTCAGAGTCAAACATAAAAGTTCACATAAAAGATGGAAACATGCTCCCCAAAACCATAAAAGGAAAAAAAAAGGGGGGGGGGGTGTCCCAAAGGCTTGGGTGATTCCTAGTATGAATACCCACTGGCAGGAAAGTGCCAAGACTACAGCAGTGTAGAGGAAAAAGAACGAATAATGAAGAAAGTCAATGATTGGGTGAAACCCAGTCCTTTGCACCCAAAGGCACAAAGTAAAGAAAAAACATTTTTTTTTAAACAAACACCTAATATCACTCAGAAATGACTGTCTCAGCCAATAAAGATGTGACATTCATGGATATGGAATAAAATAAAACCATCTGCTGAGAAGAATAGATTATAGCAAAGAAATATTCTGAATGGAATGGGCAGCTGGGATAGAATAGTGATTCTCTTTCTAACAAAAGAAAAACTTGCCTGACTTTTCAAAAGAGAAAAATCAATAAGCACACAGGAACTTACATTTAAAGAATGGGTATATACAAAATGCCCAGAATAGCATGCCCAATTACTTCACCAGTATTCTGTGACTTTCTGTAATCCACTGTTCTGAGGGCAGCAAACACAGGGAAAGGCATTTTACAGACAGATGATAATGGCTTTCAGTGTTTCTCAAATTGGCTTCAAGTCCATACGGTGTAAATTGCTAAAAGCCCATATGTAATTCTGAACCTCTTACAGGCCCCGAGACTCTCTGTGCTGGAAATAAATACATGGACTGGATAATTAACTTCTGACAAAAAAAGAAATGAAGGTGAGGGAAGAAAATGCAGATCTTATCAACTTTTACTTAAAGCAAGGGCACAAATTGACAAAAACCCAGAGGCATTCATTTGGGGGGAAAAATTCACTGTAGTCTGTCTTTCCAATGTTTTCCTACAAGAATGGGAAGAAAACTCTCCACGTTCACATCATTATTCTTTTCTCCTATTTCCCAATGTTACAGTCTCACTCACTTTATGTTTTGTTTGGACAGTCTTGCCTTACGAGTTCTGAGACGCCTGAGAGAAGGCCCATGAGAGCATGGAGCGCTGACCCTCCCAGGAAGAGAAGGATGAGCTCCTCCAGCAGGAAGGAGCCCTCCACATACACACAGCGCTGAAGAGCTCCTGTTTTTATGAAAAAAGAATTAGCAGAACCTGGGGAAGAGCAAGAAAATTTGACATCTGTCCACCACTCTAGTGAGGAAATAAAATAAACTCATGAGTCATCAAACCCTGGGCATGCAGACTACACTACAGTCTTCATCTATACTAATTAAAGGCAAGGCAGCCCAAAGACAAGAAATTAGACAGGCCTCTCCACAACCATTGAAGACATTAAGGCACTGGAAGAAGCATCCATAAAACTACTCTAGGAATATTTTCACAACCAGGGTTCAAGAGATTCCTATGGGGGAAAGGAGCTGAGCTGAGGAGAACCTTGCAGCAATCATTTTAAATCACTAAGTGCCACAAGGGACAGAACAGATTCCAAAAACAGGTACCATTGGACCCTGAGAGCCAAAAAAGAATATGAAATAAACTTTCTAGAATTATTATGAAGCTGAAAGAATAAATAAGAACTATAATGAAAGACCAGAACACTATGAAGAAAGCTCCAGCTGAGCCTGAATAACTAAATAGAACTGTGAGTGTAAAACTTGAGTCATCATAATTTAAAATTCAATAGAGGACAGTAATCTTCACAGAAGATTAGGAAATATATATTTCCATGAGTAAAAATAACAACCAGGTAGAAAACAGAACGGAAAAAGAGATCCCCTAAGTAATAGAATTGAAAAAGATAAAATAGCAATAGTTAAATGTAAGAAAGGCACAAGATCATTAAGTAAAAAAAAAACTTTAAAACACTATTAAAAACACAAAAGAAGACATGAACAATTGAAGAATATACCATGTTATTGAAAAGGAAGACTCAATGTCATGATCTTAATGTTCCTTAAAGTAATATATAAATTTAATACAATCCCAAAATATTAACTTTTTAACTAGATAAATTGATCTTAAAGTTTATATAGAAGAATAATCAATGGAATAATCCAAACAAAAACTAAAAAATTAAGCTCAAAGGGGGATTATGAAACATTTTATCTAATATCAATAATCAAATCAGTGTTGTAGTGGCACATGAAGAGACCAGGGTTGTAGAAAAGGAAATCCAGAAATAGACCCATATATCTATGATAATTAACCAAATGATAAAAATGGAGTCACACCAATAGGGAAAATAGACCAGTGGAGAAACAAAATCTTGTTGGTATAATTCAGTAGCCATCTGGAAAAATAAAGTAAAATCTGTCATTCCCATTCCACATTAGGGTAAATTACAAATGAAACTAATATTTAAATATTTTTTAAAATAAAGTAATATAAGTAACAAGAGAAGACATAGGAGAATTCCATTTTAAGATCTTTTTAAAAACATATATATTTTATTGATTTTTTACAGAGAGGAAGGGAGAGGGATAGGGAGTTAGAAAGATCAATGAGAGAGAAACATCGATCAGCTGCCTCCTGCACACCCCCTACTGGGGATGTGCCCACAACCAAGGTACATGCCCTTGACCAGAATCGAACCTAGGACCCTTCAATCTGCAGGCCGACACTCTATCCACTGAGCAAACTGGTTAGGGATATAAGGTCTTTTTTTTATCTATAACTCAAAATCCAGAATCCACATGAGATAAGATTGATAAATTATACAAAAATAAAAAAAATTGGCAATAAAGATTATAAGGAAAGTCAGAAGACAACTTAAAAAACAGAAAAATAATTTTCAAATCATATTGAAGACAAAGAATACCATTCCTAATATATATGAGGTTCTTTAGAAATTGATAAGGAAAACAAGAACTCAATATAATAATGGACAAAAGGTATGAACAGAGAGTTCACATAGATATAATGGCTCTCAAACATATGAAACAGAAAATCAAAATAGAAATACACTTAGAAAAAATTTTCACATAACACACTAGCAACATTTCAAAAATTTAATCACATCTCAGTAAGACTGTGAAAAAACCAACACTTTGTGCATTTCTTGAGTAAATTGGTATAACATTTAAGAAGGACAATAAAACAGTAACTATCACAATTATAAATGAGTCTACCCTTTGACCTGTAAAATTTACTGCCATACATTTGAAATTACTTATGTCAAAGCCATGTGTAATAGCAAGAGAACGAAAACAATAGAAATATCTACCAATATGGACTGGTTAAATAATGTATGGTATCTACACTAATAAAAGGGAAACATGCAAATTGACCATCCCTTCACTACGCCCACCAGCCAATCAGGGCGAGTATGCAAAATAACCCAACAAAGATGGCGGCAACCACAGAGCTGGAGTGAGCAGGAGGCTTGGGTTGCCCCTGGCGACAGAGGTAGCCAAGCTTCCCGCCCTCCCTGATCGCCACTCAAGGAGGGGCTGGGGGCCTGGGTCACCAGGGGCAACCCAGGCTTCCAGCCCACCCTGGCCTCTGCTCAAAAAGGGGCTGAGGGCCTGGGTCCCCAGGGGGTTCGACCAGCCTGAAAACGGCCCTCAGCCCCTCACCCTGGCTGGCCATGCCCCCATGGGGTGAGGATCCCCACTGAGGAGCATGGCCAGCCTGCACAGCCATCAGCCCCTCATCTAAGCTGGCCAGGTACCCCAGTGGGGACCTCCACCCTGAAGGGGCTGTGGCCAGCCTGAAAACAGCACTCAGCCCCTTACCCAGGTTGGCCATGCCCCCCCCCCCCCCCCAGCAGGGACCCTCACCCCATGGGGGTGTGGCTGGCCTGAAAACCACCACAGACCCCTTGCCCAGGCCACCCCACACCCTGATACGGGACACCCTTCAGGGCAAACCAGCCAGCCCCCACCCGTGCACCAGGCCTCTATACTAATAAAAGGATAATATGCTAATTAGACTGGGAGACCTTCCGGATGTTCTTTTGGACAGAGCCATGATGGCGGGGCTGAGGTAGAGGCTGTTAGAGGCCAAGAGGGGAGGGCAGTTGTGGGTGATCAGGCCGGTGGGGGGGCCAGTTGGGGGCAAGCAGGCCATTAGTGGGGGTCAATGGGGGTGATCAGTACTGCAGAGGGGGGGCAGTTTGGAGTGAGCAGGCCAGCAGGGGGGGCATTTGGGGTGAGCAGGCCAGTGGGGAGGGAAGGTGGGGGCTAGCAGGCCGACAGGGGTGGTAGTTGGGGGCAAGCACACTGGCACAGGAGGAAATTGGGGGTGATCAGGCTGGTGGGGGGGGCATTTGGGGGTGATAAGGCTGGCAGGCAGAGTAGTTAGGGGCAATCAGGCAGGCAGGCAGGTGAGCAGTTAGGATCCAGCAGTCTTGGAT
This sequence comes from Myotis yumanensis, assembly GCF_028538775.1. Classification (NCBI taxonomy): domain Eukaryota; kingdom Metazoa; phylum Chordata; class Mammalia; order Chiroptera; family Vespertilionidae; genus Myotis; species Myotis yumanensis. Next base: position 44,184,472 of record NW_027223760.1, on the reverse strand, counting down.
TGCAAGAGGGATGTCCAACTGCTGGTTTAGGCCTCATCCCTGTAAACCATCAGTAGGCTATCCTTCGAGGGATCCCAGATTGGAAAGGTTGCAGGCCGGGCTAAGGGACACCACCCCCCCTGCATGAATTTCATGCACCGGGCCACTAGTGTGTGTATAATGGAATAAGGTGCGGCAGGAAAAAAACAGACTGTTCCATATACCATTATAGAAACATCTCCAAGTTATATTGTTATGTGAAAAAAAATTAAGGTACAGTACAGGGAATAAATATGCTAACTTTGGTGTATCAAGTAGAAGGGATTAAAAATCTAGTGAAATATCCATATTAATACAATTATACATACAGAAACTATGGAAGCAGACAAATTCACACACACACACAAAAAACAGTGGTTACTTTTGAGGGGGTTGGATGTCAACAATGGAAGAGTTTTCATTATTCAGCTTGAATAATGTGGAAGTTAAGGGTGCCAAATGCTTATGCAGTTGAAAAACCATGTATAATTTTTAACTCCCCCAAAACTTTACTAACAATCTACTGTTGACTAAAAGCCATAGTAATATATCTAATAGTGGATTAACACTTGTTTTGCATGTTATATGTATTATATATTGTATTCTTATAAAAAAGTAAGCTAGAGTTTAAGATAATATAAAGAAAATCATAAGGAAGAAAGAAATACATTTGCAGTATTTATTGGAAAAAAAATCTGGTTATATGTGCACCATGCAATTCAAACCTGTGTTGTTCAAGGGTTAACTTTATACATTTTAATACTTTTTTTTTTGAACAATGTGAATGTATTACTATATTCAAAAAATTACATTTAAAATGTATAAAGATGTTTAAACTCAATTATAATTTTAAAAATTAAAATTTAGAAAATGATGTAGAGCCTACACCTATAAAATTAGGAGTTATTGTTAATAATAAATCCCCAATTTGACAATGACCTAATAGAAAAGAGCAAGCTTAAACATAGCAGCAATAATACAAACATATGCTCTCTTTACTTGTAGTAATTTTATAGGAATTTAAATCTTTAATGCTTCTGATTCATCAATTAGAGCACTGGAATTATATCCTAAGGGGAAAAAAATATTCCAATGGGTTAAGATTTACTTACTGGAACATGAGGGTGAGGAGGGATAGAAATGAAAGAGCTTAGGATCCAATAACACTTCAATTTTATCTACACATTTTATTAAAAATAAAATAACTGTGAAATAAATTTAGTAACACTTGTTCAATCCAGGTGATAGGTATTTGGGTATTTGTTATGTTACACTCCCTACTTCTTGTACATTTTTGCCTTATTTTTTTAAAGTTACATAAAATTACCCATGTGAGTGAACAACATAGTTTTTTAGCATGCATAATAAGGAATTTGCTCCAGGATGGCAAGAACTCTGATTTGTATATACTTATAAATCATTTAATATTGTATGGATGATATCTTTGAAATATTAAATACAATAATTAACACATTAAAATGTTCACTTTAGGCAAAGAAAAACTAAATTACTTAAAATTTAGAAGACTAGAAGAGATCTAATGCTACAGATCTCAAACATTAGTGAATATTCTCACCAGGAGAGTTTATATGAATTCCAAGATCTAATATCTTATCTATAAAATGCGGTTCTCCAAGAAGATGGCTGGGCAAAATATTTAAAATTAACAAAATCTGAGGCTCACTGAACAAAGGTATAGAATAGTGTTTCTTTTTTAATATATTTTTATTGATTTCAGAGAGGAAGGGAAAAGAAGGGATAGATAGAAATATCAATGATGAGAATCATTGATCGGCTGCCTCCTGCACGCCCCCTACTGGGGACGGAGTCTGTAACCCGGGCATGTGCTCTTGACCAGAATCAAACCCAGGACCCTTCAGTTTGTATGCTGATGCTCTACCCATTGAGCCAAACCCGCTAGGGCTAGTGCTTCTTGAAGTATGGAAAAGAACCCGTCTCCAGTGCTTAGGAACATTATAGAATTTTTGATCCTATCCAACTTATTCTAATTTATCCTTCTGAGGTTGGTGCCCTGGGGATCTGCATATTAGAAAGCACCTTTGTTTATTCTGATATGAGGTTTTAGACACTGCTATAATCATTGATTATTTTTTTTTTTTTACTTTCTCACTAAAAAAGAACTGTGCTCAAGCTACACCTGAAAGGATGAAGGCTAAGTATAAGGCAAGAGCTCATTACATGCCAAAAGGTGTTTCTAAAGGAGGTCATAAAATCTACTGTCCTGGAAATGCTGAAAAATGCAGTCTTGCTTGGTAGCAGAATTCTAAACTAATGGCCTCTGGAAAGCTTTCACAGCCTATGGTTGTAGATATAATTAAATGCCCAAAGGTAAAGGAGAATAAGAAATCGAATGGGATTTCGGGTGATAAGTTAATAATACAATAATGGGATAGGCGGGAACAGTTTTGGTGCTTCTTTGAAGCTGCACAGTGAGTTTTCAAAAACTTTAGGGCTGAAGAAATGTGCCAGATCTCATGTGGCATCTTCCACCTCTTTAGTGACTCACAGGGTCGCCGCGGGTGAACAGAACTCGTGCTCTGGTTTATTTCAGGTGAAATTCAGAGAAGGTCAATGTTAATTTTCATTATTCCCAGAGTCCTGCTGTGACCGTATAAAGGTATTATCATGATGTTTTGAGCAACCCATTTACCCCTTTTTAAACTTGCACACACACACACATACACACACACACACGGACATACACATATGGACACCAAGAAGCATGCTTATGAAAATAAAAATGAACCACACATTCCTTTATAATGAACAGCCCAGCTTCCTTTAGTTTCAGAGATGGAAAACATGAGTAAATGGTGTCATAAAGGAAAGAACATGGGACTCAGAATGAAAACACTGAGTTTAGATTTGGGTTGTAACCTTTCCTAAATATTTCATTTATACCCTTGTGTGTGTGTGTGTTTGTGTGTGTGTGTGTGTGTGTGTGTGTGTGTGTGTGTGTGTAGCAGCTTTAAAATGCATTCAATACAAGATTATTTCCAAGTGAAGTGGAGCAAAGGTAAGATAAAAGCAGAAAATGAAATTTTAAAAAAATCACTGTAAGATCAGCGCCCAAATAGTGTCATTATTACCTTAATATTGTGTTATTGTCGGCCACAAATTTGGTTATGAACCTTCTAGAAGGCAAGACGACTGAAAAAGCATGCTCAGTTACATGATTTACAGAGTCCACGAGACGAAAAAACAGGTTTTCATAAGAAGTGCAAGTATTACTGGCACGGCGACCAGAGAGAAATGTTTCCTATGGGGTTTTATAGTGAGGACTAATGCAGTGAACAATGTCTCCAAACAGCCTTAGAATAAGCAGAAGAATGAGCTCCTTATCATGTACCTGGCAGACCTCGATATACGCCAAAGCCCAATGTTCCTAAACGACAATGCTATAAAGCCAGTTCCACCAGAGACTACATGATGTGTTAGGTACAGTCCCCGATGGAGGCTTGAAATATCTGGGGTGGAGGTCACAAATGGGCAGAAAGTCGGCTACATCTGGCCCAGAAATATATTTCATTGGTCCATGTGGGGTTTTTTAATTTATTATTATTATTATTTCCCGTTTTTAAATCGGGTGATTTCAATTAAGATCCAACTTCAGTCCGGTTGGCATGGCTCAGTGATTGAGTGTAGACCTATGAACCAGGAGGTCACAGTTCAATTCCCAGTCAGGGCACGTGCCCAAGTTGCAGGCTGGATTCCCAGTCGGGGGCAGCTGATCAATGGTTCTCTCTCACCATTGATGTTTCTATTTCTCTGTCCCTCTCCCTTACTCTCTAAAATCAATAAAAATATATTTTTAAAAAAGAAATGAGATAGCTCTAGAGTTTAGTTTCCTTAAAAAAAAAGTACCTTTATTACTGTCTTTTTTTAAAGAGTTGCACGGAATATATCATACCTCCTTCCAGCCTTTTGTTTTTTAACTCTTAGACTAAATTAATAGAATGTTTATATAAAGAAGGGGTCTGTACCGAATAGCTGCAGCAATCCTGAGAAAGAAGAACAAAGTAGGAGGGATCTCAATACCAGATATCAAGCTGTATTACAAAGTCACTGTTCTCAATACTGCCTGGTACTGGCACAAGAACAGACATATAGATCAAGGGAATAGAATAGAAAACCCAGAATTTGACCCAAACCACTGTGCTCAATTAATATTTGACAAAGGAGGCAAGAACATACAATGGAGTCAAGACAGTCTCTTCAATAAATGGTATTGGGAAAATTGGAGAGATACATGCAAAAAAATGAAACTAGACCACCAACTTACACCATACACAAAAATAAACTCAAAATGGATAAAGGACTTAGACATAAGATGGGAAACCATAAAAATACTAGAGGAATCCACAGGCAGCAAAATCTCAAACATATGCTGAAGCAAATTCTTCACTGGTACAGGTCCTAGGGCAATGGAGACTAAAGAGAAAATAAACAAGTGGGACTACATCAAAATAAAAAGCTTTTGCACAGCAAAGGAAACCATCAACAAAACAACAAGAAAGCTCACTGCATGGGAGAACATATTTGCCAATGTTATCTCTGATAAGGATTTAATCTCCAAAATGTACAGGGAACTCATACAACTTAACAAAAGGAAGATAAACAATCCAATCAAAAAATGGGAACCTACTTAAGTAGACACTTTTCAAAAGAGGACATACAGAAGGCCAAGAGACATATGAAAACATGCTCAAAATCACTTATCATCTGAGAGATGCAAATCAAAATGACAATGCAGTACCATCTCACACCTGTCAGAATGTCTATCATCAACAAATCAACAAATGACAAGTGCTGACAAGGATGCGGAGAAAAAGGAACCCTCGTGCACTGCTGGTGGGAATGCAGACTGGTACAGCCACTGTGGAGAATAGTATGGAGTTTCCTCAAAAAACTAAAAATGGAACTCCCATTTGACCCAGTGATCCCACTTCTAGAAATATATCCCAAGAAACTAGAAACACTAATTAGAAAGGATATATGCACCCCTATGTTCATAGCAGCACAATTTGCAATAGCTAAGATTTGGAAACAGCCTCAGTGCCCATCAGCAGATGAGTGGATTAAAAACTGTGGTACATCTACACAACGGAATACTACACAGCTATAAAAAAGGAGTTCTTACCATTTACAACAGCATAGATGGAACTGGAGAGCATTACGCTAAGCAAAATAAGCCAGTCAGAGAAAGATAAATATCACATGATCTCACTCATTTATGGAATATAATGAACAACCTAAACTGATGAACAAAAACAGATCCAGAGACAGAGAAACATTGATCAGACCATCAAACCTCAGAGGGAAAGTAGGGGAGGGTGGGGGTAAGGGGGAGAGATCAACCAAAGGACTTGTATTCAGGCATATAAGCCTAACCAATGGACACCGTCAACAGGGGGGTGGGGACATGAGGTGGGGGGAGAGAGGGGCAATGGGGTGATAAGAACACATACGTAATACCTTAATCAATTAAGAAAAAGTAAAGAAAGAAGGGGTCTGTAGACACATGGATGGGAAGGAGGTATGCTACTTTCCACTGTCATAGAAGACATGGTGATTTATCTTTCTGGCAAAGGGGATTGATTCAGGAAGGTGATGCTTGGGTAAATAAATGAAAACACAATCAGTCCTCAGTGAATGGCAAATCAAAACCACAATGAGATGCTTCTTCATACCCCCTAGAATGGTTATAATAAAAAAGTCAAATAATAAAGTGCTGGTGAGGTTGAGGAGAAATTGGAACACTCTCACAAGGCTGATGGGAATGCAAATTAGTACAGCCCCTTCAGCAAAGCATCTGGAAGTTCTTCAAAGTGTAAAAATAGAGTTATCATATTATCAACTCCCAGGTATATGCCCAAATGAAATGAACACGTATGTCCACACAACAACTTGTACATGAATTTTCACAACAGCATTATTCATAATAGTCAAAAAGTGGAAACAACTCAAAAGCCCACCAACTGATGAATGAATAAAGTGTGGCATATCTTTACAATGAAATGGTATTCAGCAATAAAAAGAAATGAAATATTGATACATACTACAATGTGGATCCTTGAAACATTATGCTAAGTGAAAGAAGCCAGTTACAAAGGACCACATATCATTTGTTTCGATTTATGTGAAATGTCCAGAATAAGCAAATCTCTAGAGGCAGAGGTAAATCAGTAGTTGTGTAGATGGGGAGATAGAAGGAATAGTTAAGAGGCCTGTTATTCTTTTTAGGTAATGAAGATATTCTAAAATTGATTTGTAGTGATGAATGCACAACTCTGTGAACAAACTAAAAGCCACCGAATTGTGGGTGAGTCATGTGAAATATGAATTACATCTCAATCAAGCTATTGAAAATAGAGATCACCCTAAATCTATGTGGTTGCTGCTTATTCTTATAAAACACCACTGCATTCTCCATTTGCCTATTTCTTCATTTGCTGGGTATTTTCAACTACTTCAAAAATAGTGTCCAGAACAGAGAAAATTTCTGTAACATTGTTTAACTCTACGTTTCTGGCTTTCCCATAATCCTCGGGTATCACTGTTATCTGTTACATAGACCTGAAATTTCATCACAAACTCAACAGAATCCTGGTTGTCCTTTATAATAGCAAAACTAAAAGACAAAGGTATCTCCTCACCCAGCCTCCTGGCATGCCTGCATGCCACCACTGTGACCATTTTTTCCTCCCATACTCTTGTGATTAAATGTATACTCATATCCCAACAATCACACTCCACCCGTGATTCAATTCAGGCTTACAATAATTCGAGACTATTGTTCCTGAAGATTGAACCTGTAAAAGTGAGCAATGAGATAGCCAAACACTCTCGCTCTGAAACACGAAATAAGAAGCAGGGTGTGCATCTCCATTTAGTCAATATCAGAAATGACATAGGAAGGGCGGAAAGGCTGATGAAAAATTCATCCACATTGATTTCACTGTGCATCACTCTAAATATCTTGTGCCTTGGATTCTACTTTATATCTCATTTTCAGGGAAAAAGAAACAATAAATGCTCAGCCTTTCTGGAAAGTGATATTTTATCATGTTCCAGCATTACAATAGACATTTCTAGCATTTACCCTAAGTCATATTCAAATCTTCTGAAATCTCGCTGATATGTATTCTTAGCTTTAGACTGAAATTTATACCAAGAAACTATTGTTATGGTAGCAAAAATAAAAGATGTATTGCTTATAATTTTAGCTCTGGATTAAAAGATGAGCTGTATTTTTCAGACAGTTTCAAATGGCATTGGGCCTAAATTTATCAATTTTAATATCAGGAAATATTGTCCTGACAAAAAGTGATCCCACATACCCGATGAGTTGAAATGAGCTGACTTAGCTGCCCAATGTCAGCATGTGCGCTTGATCCAGGAAAAATTGTTCAAGAATTATGATAAGTCTCATTGGATAACACTGGCTATTTCTACTATTACCCATAGCTTTTGTATTTCCTTTCATCCTGGACCTTAGCCCAGACCTGCTGGGAAAGTAATAAAAAGGAGAAACAGAACTTACCATAATCTCTCTTCAAGCCGAGCACGGAGTTATCACAAGTTTAGTTCAGAAAGAGCCTGACTCAATTGCAGGAAGGAGGCCTATCCCTCACTTCATCCTTTCAAATCTTAGACGAGGAGGTCTTAGAAACATAGTTTTTAGCTTTTCAGCTCCTCCAAATAAAATAAACTTCTAAAAAATTATCCCATCAGAAAAAACTTCACCCCATACATGTAATTATATTTATTTATAAATTATATATTTATTACTGTACTCATGTATACTATAAACAGGTAAAAATAGAAATTATAAATGAAAAAATTAATAAGAAATACACAATATTCTTGAGCAGTTTATTCTATCTGTTAACAGTACCAGGCTGTGTTCCTCCCACTAAAAATAATACTAATGTTTTAATGAGGTAAAACAGTGGTGGAATAATGACCTCATAACATAGATAAAAGGGAACTCAACAGATAGAAAAAGGGAAGTGTCTGCTGTGCCATTTTCTTGCTGTTCATTTGTGCTAGGGTCATCTTCAATCTACAGTCTTATCCTTGAAATATTAAGTCATTTAGCCATTTTGGGAAGACTGATTTAATTAAAACTATCTACACTAATAAAAGAGAAACGTGCAAATTAACCATCACTCCGCTATACCCACCAGCCAATCAGGAGTGAGTATGCAAATTAACCCAACTAAGATGGCAGCGGCCAAGGATATGGAATGAGCAGGAGGCTTGGGCTGCCCCCGGTGATGGAGGAAGCCAAGCTTCCCACCTGCCCTGGCCAGCCCTGGGCTCCCCTCAAGGCTACAAAGTTTCAATTATAGAAGATAAATAAATCCCAAATACCTGCTTCCAGCCCGCCCTGGCCTCCGCTCAAGGAGGTGCAGAAAAAAAGAAAAAGAAAAAAAGGAGAGGCTGGGAGCTTGGGTCACCGGGGGGCGTGGCAAGCCTGAAAACAGCCCTCAGCCCCTCACCCAGGCTGGCCACACCCCTATGGGGTGAGGGTTCCCGCTGGGGGGGCTTGACCTGCCTGCAAACAGCCATCAGCCTCTCACCCAGGCTGGCCAGGCACCCCAGCGAGGACCTCCACCCTGAAGGGGGTGTGGCCAGCCTGAAAACAGCCCTCAGCCCCTCACCCAAGCTGGCCACACCCCCATGGGGTGAGGGTTCCCGCTGGGGGGCTTGGCCAGCCTGAAAACAGCCATCAGCCCCTCACTCAGGCTGGCCCAGCACCCCAGTGGGGACCCCCTCCCTGAAAGGGGTGAGGCCAGCCTGAAAATGGCCCTCAGCCCCTCACCCAGGCTGGCCAGGCACCCCAGCGGGACCCCCACCCTGATCCGGGACACCCTTCAGGGCAAACCAGCCGGCCACCACCCATGCACCAGGCCTCTATCTATACCAGTGATGGCGAACCTTTTGAGCTCGGCATGTCAGCATTTTGAAAAACTCTAACTTAACTCTGGTGCCGTGTCACATATAGAAATTTTTTGATATTTGCAACCATAGTAAAACAAAAACTTATATTTTTGATATTTATTTTATATATTTAAATGCCATTTAACAAAGAAAAATCAAACAAAAAAAATGATTTTGCGTGTCACCTCTGACAAGCATGTCATAGGTTCGCCATCACTGATCTATACTAATAAAAGGTTAATATGCTAATTAGACTGGGAGACCTTCTAGGAGACCTTCCAGACGTTCTTCTGGACAAAGCCATGGTGGCGGGGCTGAGGTAGAGGTGGTTAGAGGCCAAGAGGGGAGGGTAGTTGTGGGTGATCAGGCCAGGATGGGATGGCAGTTGTGGGTGATCAGGCTGATGGGGGGCAGGGTCGTTGGGGGTAAACAGACCAGCAGGGGGGCCAGTTGGGGGAGAGCAGGCCATCAGGGGGGGTCAGTTGGAGGTGATCAGGACAGCGGGAGGGGGGCAATTTGGAGTGAGCAGATCAGCAGGGGCAGTTGGGGGTGAGCAGGCTGTCAGAAGGGGCAGTTGGGGGTGAGCACATTGGCACAGGGACAATTGGGGGTGATCAGGCTGGAGGGGGGGGTATTTGGGGGCAAGCAGGTCAGCAGGCAGAGTGGTTAGGGGTAATCATGCAGGCAGGCAGGCAGGTGAGCAGTTAGGATACAGCAGTCCTGGATTGCGAGAGGAATGTCTGACTGCCGGTTTAGGCCCGATCCCTGTAAACCGGCAGTAGGACATCCTTCGAGGGGTCCCAGATTAGAGAGGGTGCAGGCCGCACTGATGGACACCCCCTCACTGCACGAATTTCGTGCACCAGGCCACTAGTATATTATAATCTCTATCTCTTCTTAACCAGCACAAGTAACATGCCAAATGTTGCAATATGATAAAAAACAAACCAAGAATCAAGGATGTGATCACCAATCCTTCCATGTTATAGAATTTCACTTGGGGTGTATGATGGTCCAATATACAGACAGAGTCAAGGTACCACATGCAGTTTGTGAATTAAATGTGAGTAAATCTTAGCTTCTTTCTTTTTACATTATTATTATTTATTATTATTATTATTATTATTATTATTATCAGCTTCTTACTCTATCACTGTGGTCCATTTGAAAATAAAAATCATGGCCTGCAAAGACTATCCAGCCAAAATGGTCTATGGAGAATCATGTCTCCCCAAAATATGAAAATCCAGTTGTGAAATAAACAAATTCCACAAAATACATGTATAGTTCTTCTGATTGCAGTCTAGTTTGAAAATTATGGGATTATATTGTAACAGAAAAGTTTCCCCCCCCCCAAAAAAAACAACTTTACCTGTCTTCTAAGGAGAATACAGAGCTTTGCTTTGATGAGCACCTTTCTGAGCTGTGTATACAAATTTCCCTGTGGGAGTCAGGTCAGAAATAAATTGCTCCAGCCCAGCCAGCATGCTCAGTGGTTGAGTATCAACCTATGAACCAGGAGATGACAGTTCGATTCCTGGTCAGGGCACATGTCCGGGTTGTGGGCTCAATCCCCAGTGTGGGGTGTGTAAGAGGCAGCCAATCAATGATTCTCTCTCCCTCTCCCTTCTTCTCTGAAATCAATAAAATATTTTTTTTAAAAAAAGAAATAAATTGCTCCATAAAATAGAGGGCAAAAAATGCGACTTGAAGGAGGACAGATAGAATCCAGAAGAGAGAGCACTTCCTGGGAAATGGTGAAGGAGGGACACCTCATGCAGAACTACTGAGAAAGGACTTCATTTAAAATGGATTTCAAGTTGTTTTCTGTGGGTGCAGATATATATCCACCACTTTTCTTCTTCAGTAAACTCTACTTTGCTTACTCACGCATTTCTCATCACTGAGAGAAACTTGAAGAAGCCCTGAATTCTGTGCCCAGTTGACTTTGGGTTCTGATAGAGACAGAAATTAGAGGCCAGAGAAGGATCTACATAGATATAACAGTAATATTATGAAAATGAGACCACATTCTCATTGACATCAAATTTGTGACTCAGTAAAATTGATAAGGGAACTTCTTACCCTCCATGTTCCCTCTAATAGAACCATAAATTAAATATACGTCTACTTACATACCTTGAAACATTTTTCAATGCATTCAAAATGTACATGGAATATTTTGCTTAAAGTTGGGAAGCTTTACTACACTGTAAAATCTTCAGAGTTCATTTAAATGAATATACTGTAATTTAAAGCATTGAATAAAAAACTTCCTATAAATAGGATGTGACTGAACAAAGCAGAGACAGAAGAAAATGAGGCTGGTTCGGGGCAGATAAGAACAGCAGTAGACCTGAGGCAGGGAGAGGGCCAGACAGACTGAATTAAAAGTCTGGAAAGCTCACTGGTCTGTGTAGAATCAATACTGTTGTGATTAGCCTAGTTACTAATAACAGGAAAGGAGCAAAAGAAAGGCCAAATATTATAGGCATCTCCAGTGTATCCACACAGTATATGCCACTAGCCCATTAGCTTTATGATCGGCAAACTGCAGCTCGCGAGCCACATGCCGCTCTTTGGCCCCTTGAGTGTGGCTCTTCCTAAGTCTTAGGAGTACCCTAATTAAGTTAATAACAATGTACCTACCTATATAGTTTAAGTTTAAAAAATTTGGCTCTCAAAAGAAATTTCAGTCGTTGTACTGTTGATATTTGGCTCTGTTGACTAATGAGTTTGCCGACCACTGCATTAGCCATTTAGTCACCATCTGGGTTATCAGATCAATTGCTGTGGCATCACAGTACTAGTCACTCTATTATACTAATAATGGCCCCAATGCTCAAGGGTAGTGATGCTGGCAATTCATTCATGCCACAGAGAAGCCGCAAAGGGCTTCCTTTAAGTGTAAAGATGAGTACAGTAAAATATTTAGAGAGAGAGAGAGACCACATTCACAAACTTTTATAACAATATATTGTTATAATTTTCTATTTTATTATTAATTATTATTAATCTCTTACTATGCATTGTTTCAGGCATCTGCTGGAGGTCCTGGAACACATCCACCACAGATGAGGGGGGATACTGTATTAATTTGCTTTTCTGGCCCTAGCCGGCTTGGCTCAGTGGACAGAACATCGGCCTGCAGACTGAGGGGTCCCAGATTCGATTCCGGCCAGGTGCACATGCCTTGGTTGCGGGCTCGATCCCCAGTGGGGGGTGTGCAGGAGGCAGCTGATCAATGATTCTCTCTCATCATTGATGTTTCTATCTCTCTCTCCTTCTCCCTTCCTCTCTGAATCAATAAAGAAATATATTAATTTTTTTTTTAAAAAATGTGCTTTTCTGTTACTATGAGTTGAATTAATTAATAACGGATTCAAATAGAATTTGATGCCCCAAAGCAGGGTACTTCAAGAAACAGAACCTAAAATACAGAGTTGCCTGAGAGGCAGAGAGAGATATACTGTAGGCTGCAATGTAGAGGTCTTTATTATGTGGTGGCAGAACATTTGGCCAAACTGTGTCCTGACCCATTCTGGAACACAAACCAAGAACTTAACACAGAATGTAGTTTGAAAAATGGTAGGGACATTTCAAAATGTGGGAATATGATACTTAGTTTTTGCAATATTCAGCCAAATCCTACAAAACAAACCAGGATGAACTCAGATTAGAGCAAGCCAGCCTGCTTGAGAGGTGGGAATACAGCATTCCTGAGGTACACTCTGCCTTCGGCAAGCAATCTAGATTGGTTGAGAGTCCCCAGTTAGGAGTCTACAGGGTAAAAAAGCCAGTTGCCTCTGTACTCCTATTGAAACTCTTACAAGTTGTGAAATCACAGTCTTAGTAGGCAGTGAGGTTGGTGACCCTGGACTTGCTTAATCACATTCCATTGAAAGTTCTCTGGCAGGAGAAAAATGGGCTAAGCCCACAGTAGGGATGGTCTTCCCCCAATCCCTCAAGAGGATATTTCAAAAAGCTGCAAAGAAGTAGCAATTAAGCCAGTGATGGCGAATCTATGACACACGTGTCAGAGGTGACACACGAACTCATTTTTTTGGTTGATTTTTCTTTGTTAAATGGCATTTAAATATATAAAATAAATATCCAAAATATAAGTCTTTGTTTTACTATGGTTGCAAATATCAAAAAATTTATATATATGACATGGCACCAGAGTTAAGTTAGGGTTTTTCAAAATGCTGACACGCCGAGCTCAAAAGGTTCGCCATCACTGAATTAAGCTAATGAGAGCATTCAAAACACAGAAGCCTAAAGCCAAAAATTCTCAAGCTGCAGACTCTTAAAGCTTCTTCATGGAAATGGCACACACCAACTACATTAGCTCATATTTTATTGTCCCAAAGAAGTCATATGGCCAAGACTATGGCCAAACTAAAAGAGAAAAACGATCTTACTACAAACCCAGAGTGAGAGAAATTTCATTTCTAAGCAAACCCTAATAATAATGTGTAATTCTGTTTGTTCCATATTCTTTGTAGGGGACCTAACATTTGACAATAAAATAAAACCATACTGTTAGGTCAAAAAATTGTCCTTAAAATAGAAGAGGTCATAATAATTTATTATAGGTGTCAGCAAACATTGGAAACTAGTGCACCAAGCTGAGAGACCTGCTAGAAGCTAGACAGGGTCAAAAGACCTTCACAAACTAGTTCCTCCCTTAGGATTTCTCTTGAATGTACTAAATATTAACACTGTCAGCCATCCTAAGCAGCAGCAAATCATGGGCAGAAAATGTGACCTGAGAGGGTAGGTCTTAGAATAGAAACAGGAGTCATATTATTCTCTCTGACTTAACAGAGTGTCAGAAATGTGGACTTTCCCTCATGTAGTAATGAGGCTTTTTACTCACTCTCTCTAGGTCTCGGTTGAAATGTCATTTTGTCAGAGACACCTAAATGCCTACTTTATACCCAATAGCACCGCCCACCACCATCTCATTGAGCTTTCTCTTCTGCTTAATATGCTATGTCTTCAAAAACACTTATCACCATCTTATAGATCATATTTACCTCTTTCTTCCTACCTACTAGAATGTAAAATTTGAAGGCAGGGATTTTTTATTATATCCACAGTAACCAGAAGAGCGCTGAGTACATAATAGGCACTTATTAAATATTTGTTAAATGAATAAGTGACCGCATCAGAGCACTATCAGGAATTTGGAGGAAAGGCTGGAATCTACCTATGGGAGGGATTCAGCAAGACCTTTACCCTTGGGAGGAAGCACGTGTGATGGCCCTGGATTTACAGAGTGAGTGCATCCATACTGAGCATCCCACTGTAAGAATTTCTGCATTGTAGTCTTTTACATTGATCGACCCACACCTTATCTAGGGCCTTGCTGAACATTTTAACGTGGTCTCAACTATTCAACTCCATTCATTTAATTGAGAATAATGAGATCATAATATAAGCTTCTATTATTCCATAGGAAATGGCTTTAGGCTGGAGCTGTGTCTATAGCCAATGGCTCCCTTAGAACTGTACCCATTTTTCTACAATCTCCCTGAATCCTACACATCCATCAAATTGCAGGTGAGTCACTGACTCAAGAAACATTCTTTGACCCCCAAACTAGGATAAATGCCAGGATTAGTGCCCTTCTGGTGCCTTGTAAAGTTTGCCCATTGCATGTTTCATATTCAGAGATCCATAAGTCAGAAAGCAGTCTGTTTGGCCTCTTCTGTATATCCACTACCTCACACAGTGTTTAACATGCAGCGTGCTCTGTCCATATACATTAAATGGAAAATTAATGTGATGAATGAAGTGGAACCATGATAACCTAAAAGAATCTGTGTGCAAATCAGATATTGTCCACATACCTAAAAAATAGTTCCCTTACATATATGTGCTTTTATTCAAATGTGTAAAGATGCTTTTGACACTCATGAAATACAAATTTATTTAGAAGGATTATTGAACCCCGAGAGGGGAAAAATACTTACTAAGAAGGGCTCCTGGTAGCTAACTTGGCTCAGATTTCTAAATCAGAGTCTAGCAGTCATTTCTATACAGAGAGAAGCATGCAAACTGCATTTCAGGGAGAATCCTGCACTGAACTACCTGCCTGCCCTGTGTTTCAGCATCTGAGTCAGCTCTTATAAAGGAGTTTCTGAAATCCTATTTCAGCCAATAGGCCTAAGACTTTCTCCATCCACATGGAGCTGTGCAGCTATATTCTCCATCAGCATCTTCATCAACCAATCAGAAGAGCTCCATTCTGACCAACCAAGATAGTGCCTTTTAAACCAATCAAACTTTGAGGATTTGGAGTCCTCCTTTGCATGAGAATGAACCACTCAGGCCAGCTCCCCTCTGGCAAAAGGAGCGCACTTTCCATTTACACTGAAGAAGTGTTTCCTTAGCTGAAACACTGGAGATGTCTTACCAGAGCAGAGTAGACCAGATCTATGCAGGAGCAGAGCTAAGCTGACCCATACACGGCAGAGCAGAGCAGAGGGGACTGCACTGGAGCAGGTGGAGCAGGGAAGAGCTGTCTAGCTGGAGAAAGGCCTCGCTGCCTGGGCTACCTCACCCAGGGCCTCCTCACAGCCTTGCTGTTTCATAGCTGTGCTGCTTCATAATTGAGCTGTAACACTATTGAGCTGTTCCACAGGCTTGCTGTTCTCACAGCCTTACAGTATCATAATTGAGCTGTTTGCATTGGATAAGTTTCCTTCTTCACCACACCCCAAGTTGGGGATTCCTATTGGCACTGAATTGTCACCAACAACCATTGATTGACAAGAGAAATTGTGTATTTTCTCAATTAATAAATGCTAAAAACACTACTACTATCATACGGAATTCCAGTAATGTTTTAATTTTTTTATATATTCTTATAGTTGAAGTTGGAAATTGGTGAGCTAGGATAAGATGATGCAATTAAATTCTCATACAGAAAGATGTGCTATAGTGGCAAACATACTGGCTATCATAAGTGAGTATATGAACTTTACAGAAATTCAGGTATGATTTTTTAAAAATATATATTTTTATTGATTTCTGAGAGGAAGGGAGAGGAAGAGAGAGATAGAAACATCAGTGATGAGAGAGAATCATTGATGAGCTGCCTCCTGCACACCCCCTACTGGGGATCAAGCCCACAACCCAGGCATGTGCCCTTGATCAGAAATTGAACCCAGGACCCTTCAGTCCATAGGCTGATGCTCTATCCACTAAGCCAAAGCGACTAGGGCTAGGTATGATTTTGATTGACTCAATATAAATGGAGAAGCAGACTCATGTTAATTCCTCTCACAGATTATAGATTTTCATTTACTTTTGATGAGAGTCTTTCACATGCAACACAATTATATATTTTCTACCATGAATGTAACAATCTCCCTCTCACCTCCATCATAGACATACAAACACACAACAGCAGACCAATCACAAACTTCTAACTTTTACTCTATAAAATGAGAAGATCGTCTAGCCAGATAATCTCTAAGCTCTTCTTTAGATTTAAACTTGATAGCTTCCTAAGAAAACTACTTGATAGGTTAATTTTACTGTTACTCAAGAAAGTATGTGGATTAATTTTAATTGACTATCCTATGGTCAATCTAAAGTTATTATAAAGCCTCTAAAAATAACCACCTAGATTTTTTATGCCACTTACTCTTGCCTTCATAGTAACAGAACCAAGTTATTTTTCCAGAGACGTCTGGAGTCAGTTTCTCAGGCTGCTGGTAACTGCTCTCTCTTGTCACAATACCTACTTCACAAGATATAGCATAGTCCCTGGCACTTAGAAGAAAAAAACTAAATAAATGCCACCTTCCTACATATCCACCAGTTATATTTTGACCTCATCTAGAGCAGGTACAATTGGAACATTTTACCTGGTCAATTCCTTCATTTTTGAGCTATTAGAATATGTTGCCACGTTTGCACCTTTAAATGAGTAATAGTTATTTTTAAGTTCCTCACCAATTATAAATAAGTTAATTCCTCATCAAGTATAAATCTTGTTACAGGACTCTCCTCTGAATACTTTGTACTCTACATCATGATTCTCTGGATTATACGTCCAGAGAACTCTAAAAGGAAGAGATTCCTTTCCTGGTAAGCTGATAATTTATAGTTAAGAAAGGGAGAAAAAGTACTTTGGAAGTTTTTACACAGAAACCTAATATTTTCACTCATGATCTAAGTGAACAGACAATCACTATGTTCATATTTTGCTAATTATAAGACATATTTGAAGTCGCCTACACAAAGATCTGATATAGGTTGTAAATGCTCTATTTTTATATCTTAACAAACTAGAGGATTATTTTCTCATCTCTCTCTCTCTCTCTCTCTCTCTCTCTCACACACACACACACACACACACTTTTCATTTCAAGAATTTTCCATAATAGCCCATAAATCTATATGTACAGGGAGGTTAAAAACTAAAATACTTTTAGAGACAATTATATATCCCAGGGATGTTTCTGAAATTGCTCTATTGAAGTCTTAAAATTGAAGCCACCACTGAGGCCCAAAGTTACATAAAAGAGTCAGGTTAAGTTAAATCCCTTTTTACAGAAGGCTCTGGCCAGACTACACTCCTGGGAGAATCAATCTGAATCCTAAGGCTAGAAATGGAAAATAATAGAGCAATTTTTCCCTGGAGGAGAAAGTTTTTGATCCCAGCACCTATAAAAAGCTATCACCTCTGTTCTTTGCAGATTCCGATTTATCCAGGCTCTGAAAGGCCTGAATATAAAACATAGATGAGGTAGCCAGGCGTATCAAATACCTGATGCTCCTCTTTTCTGTGCTACCTGAGTCCAATGTCCAAGGGACTTACTTTAATGGGTGAAAGTATTTAGGTGAGTTAAGAATAAAGCACAAGTTTATTTCGCTCCTTCTAACACGGCATTCTGTTGCAGTTTCCTAACGTTTATATTCATTTAATCAATTACTAGTTATTCTACTGGGATCTTGAACAGGAAAATGTATGTGTGCCCCCATATGTGTACTGTGTCAGTTAAGTGTATTCTAAAAGAATATTCTAGGGTTTCAAGTGAAAATCTCTCATTATGAAATAATCCTCATCCTTGGAGAAATTCCATACAAAGAATAGATTGCTGAAGGGACTTGATAAATAGCAAAGAAGGTGAGGGAAATCAGAGAATTTAAAAATGAGGAAGCAAGCCTGATTTGTTGAATTTTGCCTTAAAGAGAAGCTAGTCATTCTACCAGATCAAGAATGTATCAATGTCAGCTGAGTAAAGAGAATTCATAATACAGCATGTTGAGAAGAAAGGGTAAGATTACTGGACAAAAGGAGTATTTCTGGAGGAAATGAAACATTTTTAAGCCACTTATCAGTTATGTGAGTTTATTTAATAGCTGTGTGATTGGTCATCAGATTAAGAAAACTTAAAATTTCAAATACAAAATATCCTTAAACATACTACCCAGATAAACAGTGCGTGTGTGTGTGTGTGTGTGTGTGTGTGTGTGTGTGTGTGTGTTGGGGCGGGGTGGGGGGGGACCTTCCTTTTTAGTATTGATTTCAGTGAGTGGCAGCATAATAGAAAGGCTGTTTCATTTTATACATTACTGAAAGCATGCCATGTTTTACAAGGCTCCTACATCATTATTGTCTCTTCTAAATGCAGGATTTGTGTCCTGATATACTAGTTGGCTGTACTGTCAATTAATAGGTGCACAATGTACCATATAATTATGCATATGACATATTCAATTACAGTGAGTTATTTTTTATACACTGTCTGCAATTTGTGTCACCTAATTGTTGCTTTTTAAAACGTAGCTGTATGCCCTAGCCGGTTTGGCTCAGTGGATAGAGCGTTGGCCTGGGGACTGAAGGATTCCAAGTTCCATTCCAGTCAAGGGCACATGCCCAGGTTGTGGGCTCAATCCCCAGTAGGGGGCGAGCAGGAGGCAAGCCCATCAATGATTCTCTCTCATCACTGATGTTTCTATCTCTCTCTCCCTCTCCCTTCCTCTCTGAAATCAATAAAAATATATATTTTAAAAATAATAAATAAAAATAAAATGTAGCTGTATTTCCATAAATGTGTGCCTCTCATCACAATTTCAAAATAAGGTACTGGGTACCAACTGGGCACACACCTAATGGAAATATACCCAATGTCTATTTCTATATGAAAATAAACAATTTATGCATCAAGTCTATGGATCTGTGCTGGGGTCCAACCCCAGCGGGTCCAGGGGTCCCCAAAGGTGAGGACAGAGTCGGCGAAGAAGGAATGACATGGAGACAGTGTTCAGTTGATCAGCAGCCTAGCCAGGATCTCTAGCCAAGTTCTGGTCAGGATCTCCAGCGAAGTTCTGGTTAGGATCTCCAGCCAGGTGCTGTGTCCATGTTCTCTTGCTAGGTTCTCCAGCCAGGTTCAGTCACCAGGTTCTAGTCAGGTTCTCTTGCCATGTTCTGTCTAGGTTCTCCAGCCAAGTTCTGTCCAGGATCTTTTGCCATGTTCTCTCCCTAGGTTCTCTCTCTAGGTTCTGTCTCTTGTTGTCTTGTTACATCTGTATTTATACCAGTTGATTTTAATCCTGTCAATTTCTATTCCAAAGGTTAGGGCGTTTCTTATCTCCATTCCAAGGAGTAAAGATTATGTAGCTTATTCTTAGTTAAAGTGATTAACTACCCGCCTGGCACTTAGTTAAGGGGTTTTATTCCCTCCCTGACTTCAGGGAAAAATTCCTACCTGGGGAAACAACCTTTCTTGGAGAGGTGACCTTGGTTAAAACACATGGCGCTAAGGAGAGCAAACATATTAAGAACAATATGCTATATATGCCAGGACCCTTGAAACATATGCTGTGCAGATGTTTCTTTCCTGCAGCGACTGTGTCAAGCAGCAAGGATGGACTGGCTTCCTGCAGATCTGAAACTATATATAATGGCAGGTCAACTTACATTGAACAAGAAATCAATTAGGCATGAAGCAAATAGCCATATCAGCATACTCGGTGTGTGTACAGCTTTCCACCAAGGTCACTGACCAGACCTATTACATGGAAGCTCTATCAGAACAAAGACTCACAGAACAGACAGAATATAACACGCCAACTTTATACCTAATATTGTGTATTCAATAATTAGCTTGTTATCATATACGTGAATGCAGCTTAAGGTAATCCAAGGAACTATAGCTACGAATGCTTGCCTCACATTGCTTGTCAATATAACTAACATCATTTGTAGGCTGTACTTCCTGACAAATTTCAGTAAAATATGAGGTAAATATTCATATTTTACTGGTATATGCTTCATGGCAGTGGACATCAGAATACTCTGGTTGACCACTCTTTGTAACCTCCAATTTTTACCTGCCTTGAAAAAGAATAAATTTTTACCATTTATTCTCTCAGACAAGTAGTCTATTCAGAAAAGAAAAAACTTCTCATGGTAGCATACCTCTATGATATAGAAATTTAGGGAATCTAAAATGTAACTTATCATCTTGATTGCCTGCTTTCTACTCTTAGCTAGTCTGGTCTGATATCTGCTTTAGGCTCCCCCAACTTCTCCACATTGCCCTGACCTCCGCCTCTGCTCTCCCTCCTACACGTCCAGACTGTTTCCTATGATGTGAGCGACACTGGGGCCTTTAAGTTTCTTTTTTTCCTTATCCAGAAGCAGAAGCATTTGTTCATTCGTACTTCTTACCACTCACTGATTCAACATACATGTATTTCATGGCTGTTATGTGTCAGGTATTTTCCTCATCACTGAGGACACAAATGTAAACAGGAAACCCTGTTTCACTCTAATGGCACTTCTAAATGCCACCATTCTACCCGATGTCATAGCAGTGGGTCTAGGGAAGGAAGGGGGAAAGACAGGACAAGTGATAAATGGAGACAGAGCCCCAGTGTCTAGCTATGGTGCTGGAAGACATCAAGCAGTGCTCAGATGTGTGAAGCAGTCCTCACCACTGCTGGCTGCTTCAAGTCTCTCTATCCACTGAGTAGCTGAGCCAGATCTCTAGTGTCCGCTGGAAATGGCATTTAGCATTACCTTTACTCATATGCTGAGTTTCAAGCACCAGCCATAATGCTTAATATTAGATGTCAAGCACCATTTTTTAAAATTTATCTTTAAACCAAAGCCCAAGAAGGAACTGAGCCTTCGACTTCTTTTATAACTTTCCAAGCTACTCCATTCAGTTCCTCAGGCACAATGGGATATAATACATTTACCTAATTACATTTTTTATTGGGCTTAGTTATTGCAAGATCCTGGAGTTCTACATGAAATAAAAATGTCCACTGAGTGCCTGGATTTTGATAGTTTTTATGGTGGGTCACATTTTATACCTTACGGTCACTTGAATTGAGCTCACAGTTTTATACATAACAGGAGATACATCTGGTACCTAATTTGTGGACCTCCTTTTGTGGGAATGCTTTGTATTCATTTAACCTGCTATTAAGAACACAATAGTGCCCAGAGAGATGGCTAGCTTGAGAGCCACAATTTTCCCCCTAATTATAGCAAAAAACTATAGAACTTGAGACATATGGAAAAAACATTTGGGAATGTGTATGTATACCTATCTCTCCTATAGGCAAAATGACTAGGACTGCCTTAAAAATGTTATTAGTGGGCCACTGATTACAATTTCAAAATCATGAATGTTTTCAAGACTATGACAAATTTTATTTGGAGAGTAAAAAGAAAACCATTATATTCAAATTTATCAATAAACAACCTAAACTTAAAATTTACATATACAAAGTTTTCTAATTTGGGAGCATTATTAAACCTACTGTTAATGTATTCTATCTAAGATTTAATGTTATTATACTAATAACTTAAAAGATATGAGGAAATTGTACTTCATAACATAAAATATCTGTGCTGCCCTGGCTGGTTTGGCTCAGTGGCTAGAGTGTCAGCCCACGAACTGAAGGGTCCCAGGTTCGATTCCAGTCAAGGGCACATATCTCCATTGCAGACTCCATCCCTGGCCCTGGTCAGGCGCATGCAGGAGGCAACCAATCGATGTGTCTCTCTCACATTGATGTTTCTCTCTCTGTGTGTCTCTCCCCCTCCTTACCACTCTCGCTAAAACATCATCAGTGAAAAAATATTCTCCGGTGAGGATTAACAAAAAGATAAAAAATAAAAAATAAATAAATAAAATATTCGTGCTTTCACACGATATAGTTTAGACAGAACCTCCATGCCCAAAGTGGCCACAAAATGATCTTTTTGTTTTTCTTCCTCAGATTAACTCTATTAATCTGTATAATTTATAAACTTTATTCATTTGTACAACTTCATGTTTCATTTTCATAACAATAAAGTTCAACTATATTATGTATACAAGTTCTGTGAGTTTTAACAAATGTGACCAGATAATCAACATCACAACCCAGATACAGCCAGGTAAATGTGCTGTTGGGCAGTTGAGTACAATAGGAAAGGAAGAAAAGCCAATAAAATGGTGTATTATTTAAGTAGTTGCTAGAGCACCGGGGGCTCGATTCTGCAAGGACCTTTAGGAATGCTTCCCAGAACTATCTGCATTTATGCACAGGCTCCTATCCACCACTGGGCAAGCGTTTCCTCCAGGACAGTAACTCCCCTGTTCTCAGGGCTGCACTTGGCTATAGTCTGAGCAAGCTCCTGGCAGTCCAGGGACAGGATACACTGCACTCTTAGAGGTGGCATTGGTATGTGAGCCGAGTGCTGTACCTGCACAGAACTATTCGCCATGGCTGCAGCTGAAATCAAAAGTGCACCAAAGGGCAGGGCAGAGGCACAAGAGGCATCTGCTACACTCACCTTATGGTCTCTTACCACATTCCCTCTGCCTTGGCACTTACTGCACATTATGTGCTTAATAACACTAAAATACTCAAAACTAAGCACACGGCCTACATATACCATTGACTAAGAGCACCTTACGGAGGCCCAGACTAGCAACAAAGACAGTGCGCAACCGCCATCGCCATCTGTTGGTGAAAAACAGAATTGCTACACTTTCGCTGCGGAGTAGTTCTGTTTAGGAAAAGTTTAGGATTTGAAAGTTTGTAAGCAGAGGAATTTCTGCAATTCTTATCTCACAGGATTTTTGTGGGGCACAACTAATATAATCAATGGGAAATCACTATGTCTATTATCAAACGTTATACAAATGTTTGTTTTTACAAATGTACGGGAGGGCTTGAAGCCTCATCTCTGCACCTAGCCCAGATTTAAAGGCCGGTGGTAGCCAGACACCAAGCTGGAATCCTGTTGATAGAACACTGTCCTTAGTTTCTGCCTTCTGCCTGACACAGTATTTCTGTGAGTCCCACCTGCTAAATTCAGTCCAGTGCAGATGTCACTCAAAAATACAGATCATTTCCTTCTATGCATTCCCTTTGCCTCGTCACTAATAGAAGCCTTACATTGTGGTTCATTGTACACATTTCTCTGGCCTCACTCAATAGTGAACTGCTTCAAGACGAGCACTATACCTGATTCCCTTTGTATGCCTAGCACGTAGCATAATATTTAGTATATAATAGGCATTCGATAAACATTTGTTGAAATTGTTGAATTATTCTGCCATCAAATAACAACAGCCTCCTTCCTACTTAGCTGTGTCTCACAGCAAGAAGCCAGGCCCAGCAGGGTAGAAGAGATGAAGGGAATTCATCTGAAATCTATTTATTTGGGGAGAAAATATATTGTGTTCAGTGAAATGATTCAGTTTCATCTTTCCTGTACCTAGTTTCAGAGCTGTACATGATCATAACTTTATGTCAAATATCAAGTCCCTTAAGTCATGTGGAAATATAATACTTTTTTGTACATAGTATAACACAATAAAAACAATACTAACAATCCTACATGAACTAAATCTTAGTCCTTGAAGGTGAAAATACTAATAGTTCACCTGGTAATGGCTGGGTCTTATACAGTTAAAAAAAAAAAGACTCCTACAAACGTATAGATACTTAGATAAGATTATCAACTTTAAGAAGAAAGAAATCTCTTCCAAAGGAAAGAAAAACATATGACTTGTTTTGAAATTGGCAGGGTCCATTCCAATGAAAAGGATTGCAGATGAGAAGCCCACTCGATTGCCGTGATGACTTTGTGACATCTTTCCCGATCTTTTCTGAAACTCATGGGAAAGGGTCAGGATGTGCCAAGCCATGGGTCCGAAGAGCATGTAAACCTGCCTGTGTGATAACCCTCTGACCTGGAGCCTCCTCGTGGACGGGAATGGTGCCCAGTGTGGTCAATTTAATGTAGCTTTGCTAAGGATCATACATTCTTTTTTAAAAAACATATATTTCTTTATTGATTTCAGAGAGGAAGAGGGAGAGAGAGATAGAAACATCAGTGATGAGAGAGAATCATTGATCAGCTGCCTCCTGCACACCCCCTACCGGAGATTGAGCCTGCGACCCAGGTATGAGCCCTTGGCCAGAATCGAACCTGGGACCCTTCAGTTCACAGGCCGATGCTCTATCCACTGAGCCAAACAGGCTAGGGCAAGGATCATACATTCTTACCAGGAGACAAAAACAACTGCCAAGTAGGATTCAAAAAACTTAAAAAAAAAGAAATGTCCCTCTAAAGTTCAGTGATGGTCTGCTCCACAGAACTATGCATGGTTTGGCTAGCTCCTTTACGGTACCTTTTAATATAGGCGAAATCAATGGCTGTACAGTAAAGACTGACCCCACCTGAGGCAAAGCTGTGATGAAGCTGTTCACCTGTCTCTCACTTCTAAGCCTTCCTCCACCAAGTGCTGGCCTGTTCACTCCAGTGCTTCCAAAGGACAGCTCCCTGCACTGGGCCTGCTGTTCTCAAGCTGGAGTTTACGAAGGTGCTACTGCCCAAGGGTAACATTTGTCTTTCAGGGAGGTTTTTCTGGAGACCATCGGGAGGTCATTTTAATGATGGAGACTGACAGCTCCTTGGCCAGTCGTAGGGAAGATATTTTTTGATGTCACTTTAGCACCTCCCACGTCACACCATAAACGATCTGTCACCCCCCGCCCCTTCTCGCAGGGAAAGACTTCTTGGTCAGCCAACAGAGGGGTAGAGGACCTTGGGTCTGATGAATTTCTTGGGGAGCCCCGAGAACAATGATCCCCATCTCCTCACTCCAACAGTCTCTCCATCACTTTCCTCCCCTGGTCCTTGTAAACCATTCATGAGGAAAGAGTGAAGTGGTTCCTGAAAACGTCTTAATAAGGTTGCTGCCAAGAGTTAGCCAGCAAACTTCACATCTAATAAATAGTGTAGTGTTTCCATAAAGTTGCAACAGGAATGATTTAGGGACAAGGGATACATACTCCCTCATGTTCCCAGAAGAAAAAAAAATGAAATATATTTCTTTGCAAATCCAACTATTTGAAAATATTATCCAATAAAAAATTCAGGAGGAGGGTGCATACCTTTTTTTTTCTCCCTGAAATCCTTTCAAAAGTTGAAGCTCCCTCACAGCCCTGCTTCTGCTCTCTGGAGCCATCTTTTTATCATCTATTTGTTATTTCTCTGCAGTTGTCTGTTTTCTTCATGTCATCTTACAGAGCATCCAGAAAAGGCTGGAAGGGAAACTGCTTTCCCACGGGATTACAAGGAGCAAGCATGCCCTTTGCAGAATGTTTGCTCCGGCCAAGGCCTCAGCCCATGTGCCCCTGTCTCAGGACACGTTAGCCTTGCTTTGCCTCTGGTTAAAAGAATGCAAATAAGAATTCCATAAATGTGCAATTTAAGAGACTAAAAACACATCGAACTCAAACATACACAAATAATTACCCTTTCGGGGGAAAATACTCTGTTACTGTAGTTTACTAAGCAGAAATTAGCCAATGGCATTCTAACCTTTCAGGAAAAAACACTGGACGATAATCAACGAAAACATGGAAGGAAAACGAAACCTGAAGAAACTAACACCTTGAAGTGACACTGTTTCCCAGCATTTTCTAGGTGAGGGATACTCTGAATGAGGCCAAAGTGAACACATACGGTTATCTGGGTGGTGGAAATTGACTCATCAAGTTGCACAGTGGCCTGGAATAAATGCTTCCTGTTTCTCTGAATCCATGATCACAGGTATTCTTTTGATAAAAAAATTGAATTTTTTAGGTCCCTCAATACCAGGAAAATAGATAATCTAGATAAGAGACATAAACATTCTATCACTGGAAAAAGTTACCACACCTTGGGTAGTAATGAGTTAGCCATAGAATTATGCACAAATTTGGTTAATTTATGTTTATTATTATGATACTCAGATTGTGTTCACCAAGTTCAAAACTGAGGACGATACCTTTATAAGTTCCCCAACAAATAACAATAGCTAACATTTAACTCATCCGAGACATTTTCTAAGAAATTTATATACATTAATTTATTGTACCTTCTCAGTAATCCTATACAGTAGGAACTATAATAATAATATTTAATAATAATTTATAGAGGAGGACAATGAAGAACTTGCTTACAATTACACAGCTGGTAAGTGGCAGAATCTGGCCCCAAATCCTGTCTCCTTAAGCTATACGATGCTGCCTTTTAAAGTGGCATGTGCCCTGGTAGCCCTTGCCTGAGCCTATAGCCAGTCTATCCAAATGCTGCCTCTTTATGTTATACAGAAGAATTTTTAGATAAAATGCAATTTATTATTGGATTAATATTGTAAATTATATACAGCAAATAAAACGTTTTAACATATTTCACTTGGTAATATTGGATACTTACAAGAGAATATATGTAACATTGTAAGTTATAAGCATAATCATAAAGTAAATATCTTTGAATTCCCACCCCTACATAACATAACCTTCACCACTGTATCAAGCTATGTTCCACATAGATCCTCTCCCTACTTACACCCTAAAGAAGAAATCACTGTTAAATTTTGCACTTATATGCCCATCAGTAGATGAATGGATTAGAAAACTGTGGTACATCTACATGATGGAATACTATGCTGCTGTAAAAAAGAAGGAACTCTTACCATTTGCAACAGCATGGATGGAACTGGAGAGCATTATGCTAAGTGAAATAAGCCAGTCAATGAAGGAAAAACACCACATGATCTCACTCATTCATGGATAATAAAGACCATTACAAACTTTTGAACAATAATAGATACAGAGGCAGAGCTGCCTCAAACTGATTGTCAAACTGCAGTGGGAAGGCCATAGTGGGTTGGGGGGCAGGAGGGAGGGGAGTAAGAGATCAACGGAAGGACTTGTATGCATGCATATAAGCATAACTAATGGATATAAGACACTGGGGGGTAAGGGAGGGCAGGGGATTGTCAAGGGCGGGGCAGGGGGGGGAAGGACACATATGTAATACCCTTTGTAATACTTTTAGCAAAAAAAAATAAAAATTTTTAAAAAAATAAAAATTTAAAAAAAATTTTGCACTTATAATTGTCCTCTTTCTTATTATAGTTTTATCATATATATGTATTCATCATATATATGTTAAACATATATACATATACATGTTTCTGAGCTTTATGAAAATAGTATCATGTTGCATGCACTTCTTTTATTTCCATTCAAACTTATTTCTAAGTTTCATCCATATTGGTGCATGTACTTATTATATATTCAGTTTGTTGATTTCCTTTTACTATTTGCAAATCTGAAAAGTTAAATATAGGAGACTTAAATAAAAGTTAATTCCTTTATAGACATTCCATAATGGAGAGATAACTTGAGCTGGTTCCTAAGGTAGTTGGTTTGCTTGAAAGGAAAGGAGGAATGTGAACATTTGAGGAAAGGGAGAGAAGCATGAAAAAATACAATGGCAGGAAAATTCAAGACATGTGCAGGTGAAAACACATGTTTTGCTTAGAGAAATATGTTGAGGACAGTGGAAGATAGCTCTGAACAGAGACAAAGCAGGAACAGACAGAGAGGTGGGAGAAAAACAGAAGTGTGGTGTTTTAGGGGCAAAGAGAGGTGTGGTTCAAGAAATGATGGAGACGATCAACTGAGTTGAAAACTACTGATGAGGGAAAAGTACCCCTTGGATTTTCAACACCACAATCAAGCCATCTACTTAACATTCAACTCATCTAATGCCTTTTGTTCTAATTCCATGGTCGCCCAATCGCTTTCTGATTAAGAACTGATTTTCCATGTAATTCTGCTTGTAGAGGGAGAATTCATCAAAACAAGACTCCAAACATTTCTAGGTCCTCTGCTAAGATATTTAATGAACAAAATTAATGACTCAGTTTCTAAATATGAGTTTGCTTCCCATACATGACTACAGGAGTATACTCACCTGCTTGGGTTGCTATAACAAAATATCATAGACTACATAGCTTAAACAGCAGACATTTATTTCTCACAGTAATCTGGTAAATCCAAGAGCAAGGTGTGCACCAATTCAGTTCCTGATGAAAGCTCTCTTCCTGCTTGTAAATCACTATGGGGTGCAATAGCTTGCTACTTCCTCCGGTTTCAGCCACAGCACAGATTTGACCTGCCCATTTTTCATAGCTTCCATTCTGAAGCAACTGCTTTTCTCTGTGTCTTCACATGGTGGAGAGAAAGCTATCCCTCTCTCTTCCTCTTCTTACAAAACCATTAATCCCATTATGAGGGCCCAATCCTCCTGACCTCATCCAACTAGAATTACCTCCCCAAAGCTCCATCTCCAAATACCATCACATTGGGGATTAAGACACCATATGAAGTTTAGAGGAATACAATCCAACCCACAGCAGGGAGAAATGTGGGTGTCCCCAGGTGACTCTAATAGTCCTCAGCAAAGACTATTTCCCAGGGGTCTGAGTTCTAATCAGCATTGAGCACCTAATGCGAGTCCATCTCAAGGCTTGATGATTCTTGTCCTGCAAAAAGCATGTCTCTGGCTTCACAATGTTGGCCAAATCCTGGAATTGGGCACCCAAACAAACTTAGTACTAAGTGAGAGTCGACCTGTTTCTCAACAACTTCCTACAGATAACAATCACAGCTTCCAGAAATGAAACCCATCAATTAACTCTGGAGAGACCTTCAACCTCTTTGTATGAAAATATTAAACACATTTCCTTATATATAAATGCAAATAGGGCATATGAAGTTCTGAGAGCAATTTCTAACTTCTGTTTATTGAGGAATTCATGCAATCCCCTGAGTCACACTTATCAGAGAATACTGTATTCTCAGTTGGGTCTATAGCCCTCTTCTTTCAAGTCTGATAATATTTTTTTCCGTAAGCAAAACCAATTCTAAGTTTCCAAGCAAATTGTACAAAATGTTTCATTGTCACTCATACACTGTTTACAGTAAAACCATGAAACATAAGGCATTATCGATGGATTTAGACTTTGCTTTTCTCCAATATGTTCTGCAAAACACTGGCTTTCTCCTCTACTTGCTAGAAGGAAAGTCTGAATGGATCAGTGAGTTTCTTTTCTCCAACTAACCTCAGTATGTTGGGTCTTTGTTCTCTTTGCTATGACCAGCATTAGTATTCTTCATACCTTAACAGTGCCAAAGTTGCTTTATCCTTTTTACAGAAAATGTTACTTCCTGTGTGATGTCAAAACTAGAAAAGCCTTCTTCCCCATGATGTAGTCCCTAAGTTTTTGCAAGTGACACAATTAACCAACCCTCTGCACACAACACTCACTCCCATCCCACACCTGCCAACAGGAGCCATGTGGCTTAATAAGTTTCATGAACATATATGTGTTCATATATTTTCTTTTTCTCAAATCAAAGAACTTGTTAAAAACTGATGTAATGACTTCATTCCTAGAATCTTGAAGGCTACTTCTATGTGTTCTCACATGTTTTTGTACTTAAACAACTCGTTTTTGTTTTTTTTATACATTTTACGAGTCTATTTTTTAATTTTTCTAGACAGAGATTTTCATTTCTACGTTTCACTTTTCGGTGGCTAGCTTGCCTCAGTTTCTTGCCGCTTTAGGGTGCAATCGCTTGCTACTTCCTCAGGTTTCAGCCACAGCACAGATTTGACCTGCCCATTTTTCACAGCTTCCATTCTGAAGCAACTGCTGTTTCTTAAACTCATCAACTACGTCAATATTCTGTTTCCTCAAATATTTATCTGCAATATAGCTATATGTCAAGTCTATTTTGTCACTGCCAAGATTTGTTCATTGTGCAACTGGTTTAGATCTAAATGGTGTCATTCATTTTGCAGAAGTATTGGTCTATGACAGTTTCCTGTAACGAAAACAGCACTGCTTATTGGCAAGAAAACATCGACTACAAAATTGCAGTTTCCTTTTCTTGACTCAAGTGACACTTTTATTAAACCTAAAATCAACCATAAGATCTAACTATTTATTTTATGAATTAAATGTATTCTTCTTGGTTTCAGTCATTGGTGAGCTAACTTTGCTCCAAAATACACAGTCGAGTTGTCAGACTATCTGCTCCCATAATCACACATCACCATGCTCATGCTAATACTTGACTTTGTTAAGAGGACACATATCACGCACATCATAGTTTTCAAAACCTTTTCCCACTAATGGAACCAGGAATCCTTGGAGAAATTGATGAATCTCAAGGCTGGAATCCAAAATGTATATGGAATAAAATGTATATGGAATATCTCCTAGTGCCAGAAATAAAAGGAAATACTCCAAAAAATCAGGAGGGAATAACCAGTAGATACAGCAGCCAACTTGATGGGACTCTGTCTCATTGGTCAAATCTAGTAAAATTTAATCATCAAAATAAGTAAAATAAAAACCAACCCACCAATGTTTATAGAAGCTTTACTCATAATTGCCGAAACTTGGAAACAACCAAAATGTTCTCCAGTTGGTGAGTGGATACGTAAACTGCAGGACATCCAGACAATGAAATGTCATTCAGTGCTAAAAAAGAAAGGAGCACATTTTTAAAAATGTTCATACTACCCAAAAGCAACCTACAGATTCAATGCAATCTCTATCAAAATTCCAATGGCATTTTCTACAGGAATAAAACAAACAATCCTAAAATTTGTATGGAATTACATTAAGAAGAAAAAGAAACACCCAAATAGCCAAAGCAGTCTTGAGAAAGAACAAGCTAGAGGCATCACATTCTGTGATTTCAAACTATATTACAAAGCTACAGTCATCAAAACAGCATGGTATTAGCATTAAAACAGATACAGAGACAAACAAAAGAGAATAGGGAGCCCAGAAATAAACCTATGCATATATGGTCAATTAATTTATGACAGAGGAGCCAAGAATATACAATGCGGAAAAGACGGTCTTTTCAATAAATGGTGTTGGGAAAACTGGACAGTCACATACAAAAGAATGAAATGGGACCACTATTTTATACCACACACAAAAATCAACTTCGGATGGATTCAAGACTTGAATGTAAGACCTTAAACCATATAACTCCTAGAAGAAAACATAAGTGGTAAGCTCCTTGACATTAGTCTTGATGATGAATTTTTGGATTTGATAACAAAACAAAAAAAAGGCAAAAATAAGTAAGTGGGACAACATCAAATAAAAAAGTTCTTTTTTTCAAAAGTGACATACAGATGGCCAACAGGTATATGAAAAAGTGTGCAACACTAACCATCATGGAAATGCAAATCAAAACCACCTCACTCCTGTTGGAATAGCTATTTTCAAAAGACAAGAGCCCTGGCTACATGGCTTGGTAGTTGATCATCAACCTATGAACCAGGAGGTCATGGTTCAATTTCTGGTCAGGGCTTATTCCTGGGTTGTGGGCTCGATACCCAGTAGGGAGGCAATCAATCATTCTCTCTCATCATTAATGTTTCTATCTTCTCCTCTTCCTTCGCCTCTGAAATCAATAAAAATATTTTTTTAAAAAGACAAGAAATAACAAGTGTCAAGGAGGACATGAAAAAAAGGGAATCCTTGTATACTGTTGCTGGGAATGTCAATTGGCATAGCCACTATAGAGAACTATATTGAAGATCCCAAAAAAATTAAAAATAGAACCACCATATGGTTCAGAAATTTCAATTTTTGGTATATATCTGAAAAAAATAAAATCACTATCTCAAATAGATATCTGCACCTCCATGTTCATTGCAGCATTACCCACAATAGCCAAGATATGGATGCAACCTAAGTGCCCATCTATAGATGAATAGACTAGATGCATATCCATATATACATACAATGGGATATCATTCAGCCATTAAAAAAGAAAGAAATACTTCCTTTCTTTTTAACAACATGGGTGGACCTTGAGGGCATTTTGCTAAATGAAACAAGTCAAAGAAAGACAAATGCTATATGTCTTTACTTATATGTGGAATCTAAAAGAGTTGAACTCATAGAAATGGAGATTAGTATAGTGGTTACCAGGGGCTAGGTGGAGGGTAAAAGAGGAGATGTTGGTCAAAGGGTATACACTTCCAACTATAAAATTTATAACGTCTAAGGATCTAATATACAACATGGTGACTATCATTAATAATACTGTATTACATACTTGAAAGATAAGATTAAATCTCAAATATGGTCCACATCAAAAAAATTAGGTAATGAAGTGAGGGGATAGAGATGTTTATAAATCTTACTGTGGTAATAATTTCACAATAGTGTACACATATATCATATCATCAGGTTGTATATCTTAAACTTACATATGTTTTATGTCAGTAATATGGCAGTTAAGCTGGGAAAAATCTGACATTTTTTTAAAAGTAAAAAATAAAAATTGTTGTTAAAAACAAAAATAACCCATACTTTCAAATAGTTCAGAAAAATATTAAGATATATAGAGGAAATTATAAAGCAAATGTAGCAAAATGTTAAAAATTGTTAATATTGATTTCTTGCAACTTCTGTGGTATTTAAATTATTTTTAAACAGAAAATGAGAGAGAAAGAACCCAGTCCCAGACCTATAGAATTAGTAACTCTCAAAGTTCTTATTTATTTGGGGGGAGACCTGGATTAAGGATTTTTTAATGCTCTTCCAGTGAGTCAGAAGTACAGTCAGACTTGTAAAATGGTCCCAGAACATGGTACACTAAGTTTAAGCCCTAAATCTTCTCCTACTCCCCTCCCCCAGTTTTTCCCAATAATTATAGTTAATAATTGACATTTTATACTAATAAGGCAAATACGAGAAAAGGGGTTCATTTGTATATGAAATCCAGGGAAGATGCCAACCTGGCATCTGTGAGTCTTTCTCTCACACCACCTAAGGGGTCATCACCTGCAAGCCAAGCACCAAAGCCAAGTGCTCTCTATAGACTGAATTTTATTACCAGGGGAAGAAAATTACCCTTGCTTGAGGCTGTGTGAGTGACAAGAGCTCTTCTTCCTAAGCATGACATTTAATCCTGAAGCAACCAGCTGCACACAACCTAATGAGTAATGAACTTGAGATCAGTAGAGGACCACATGATTTACACTCATTAAAATTAATTACAACCACAGGCAGAAACTAAAAGCTAGTGACTTTTATAATCAACAATTATTGGACTACACCACAAACTACTTCTAACAAATCTTTTAAAAACTTTCCTCTCTAAACAGTTAACTCTCTTTATCCCATAGCCTAGACCAGAGCTTAGTGTTGGATTCAGCATTCTGCCAGGGAGGTTATTTTATTATTCCGGAATAGAGACTCTGAGGGTCATGACATTATCTCCAGTATACCATGTATACAGTCAAAGGTCAGATTCATGACTTTGTCTGACCCCATGGAGATGTAGTGTCCTCATATATCCCTTCATTCTTTCCACAAACATTTGTTGGACACTTTACTCTCTGAAAAGTACAGTCTAGGTATATTTATGATCTGAGAGCCACAGTATTTGGAAAGTACACAGATGAAAAGTGTGACCTCCATGCTGAAGCCAACTGCAAGGACAGTTAGATCCACTTTTCAGTCAATGCTTCAAAGTAATGCTCTGATTTATTCTCTAATTCAACCTTTATAATCAATCCTCAAGTAAAGTTCTTCAACTAGATAATAAAGAGCACTGCCAACTCACTTTAATGAATGCCATAACATTTATAAACTCAAAGGGTGCGTTCCAATAAAGAAATTGGGAACATGATGAGTCAACTTTTAATTCAGCATTCACTGATTGTAATTCTGTATCTCTTAAATACAGGGAGTGATGTAAGTGGAACACTGCAGAAATCATAAGAAATAAGGTATAAAGAGCAGTGAAAGATGACCAAGCCCTTGGTGTTTGTCAAAAGTGGTGAACAAGTTTACACTACTCACAGATTTCTATGTCAGCAGGAGATAAATAGTCCTTCCGTAATTAATAACTATTAAAGCTGTTTGAACATAAAAAAAAAAGTGGTGAACAAGCTATTTATAATTTACCACACACTGGACCACACACTGTTTCCTAATTGCAGTATAAATGGTCAGACCTCTGTCCTTGACACATCCTATTCTTCAACTGGGAATCCCCTTTCTCTTCTCTTCCTAGAAAAATCTAGAGTGAAGCTTCCTGATTTAAGGCATACCAGTAATAACTCATATTATACTTAGTATTTTGTGATTTTGATTTTTATTTGCCTATTTTTAGGAATCCATGTCACCCATATATTACTAACTCTTATAGGACTAAACTAAGTCATATTAATTTTATAGCCCCAGGTGCCTAGCAAAGTGCTTGGCACAGTGTAGGACCCCAATAAATACTTGCCAAATTCGAACCAAACTGAAAGGAATACTATCATTCTGAAGTACTATGACAAAGATTTTTCAGATCATGAGCAGATGCTGTTAGAGAAGAAAAACACCTTTAAAAATTTATCTGCCCCCAGCTTTTAACAAAAAGAAAAAAGATGTGGTAGCAAATATTGCTACTGTTCAATCCAATTAGCAAGACATATAGTCTATGCACAACCCGCTGCTTTTAGAGACTCCTCAAGGAATTACACAACTTCTTTCCCCAGTGAGATGTAGCATACAGTTAGTTTTAAATGACAGTCACATTGCGGTCTGAGGCAAGACATCGTATTTAATAACACTACTGAAGCAGGCTGCATCTCTCCAGTTTAAGGCTGAGGAATCAAATAAAGAAAATCCGTTCCATGTTCCCTCTGGGAATTTAAACCAAGTCAACATTATTAATAACCCTTTGGTCCTGGAATGTTTACCAATGCGCCACTTCCCTTTGGTCAACAATGAGTATTTAGCTAGTCCCCTAAAGCTGACAATCAGAGAGTCAATCATAGTTATGTCAATGATCAGACTGGTCAAACATAAAGCTATTCTTTGCTCCTTTGGCTTTTTGTTTAACCCTCTATGATCTGGTCTTTATACTCTATGAATGAAATCATTGTATCTTTAGCCCAAACTAAAGGTTCTAGGTCAAACCCACTTCCATGAACCTTCTTTAACTTTTCCAAAAATGATTGCATCCAAGCACTCATCTTTACCCTGTTCTATTTTAAGGCCATCTCCACGGCCAATTCAATGGCCTGCATTATTTGGAAACTCTCACGGTTCAATAGAAAATCACTTTCTTTTTTTTAAAGGACCAATCTTTAAACTCCAAGGAAGGTATTGTGTTCACTAAAGAAACCAAAGCCCACTTTCTACAGTTTTACCTAGTTAGAATATCATGAAAATAATGCATACTTTCTAAGATATAGTACCATCCAATAATATTAAGCAGATACCCATAAATTTATTTAATGTCATTATAATTTGTTATAAAACACTGGCTTATTTTGCAATTAATTTTTTTTTAACCTGAAGGGCATGAGTATATGGTCAATAAATGGCTTAAATGCCAATGTTTCAGATCATATAAAACATTATAAACGGAAAGCCCTATTCTTTATCAATTTCATGCTAAACAATGTATGTCACAAATGAGAATTCATTGCTGCATTGCAACTAGAGCAAACATTGAATTTTTTTTTCTGCTCAATTATGTTAATTACTTAAATTAATTGTCATTATTTTCCTTTCTATTCCACTTCTGCAAATAAATTTCAGATCATGGTAAAAAAAAAAAAAAAAGTCTGTGTGAAAGATTGAAATTTATATCCCTCAAATGTATTTTTGTGCTCTTCCAGTTACTCTAACGTCAACTATAAATTCAGACCATACAAAAAAAATCAGTAATGAGAAAATTATATTTTATCCATATAATTTCTATACGTATTTTAACTTCAAATGTGATATTGGAAAATGACCATTGCAGGATTAATTTCAGCTAGAAATTGGTTGAAGAGAGAAGAGAGAAAACACTTAACTAGAAATGTATGGGATTCTAAGGATCACTGTCAATCAGAAGTTAAATTTTAGAAGAAAATGTTCCAGTCCCAGAGAACCTCTCTTAGCTCAAAATTTATTTTAATTATTTGACCATGTAGTATTTCATTCAGCATGATGATAGTTATAACTGACCAATCTGAATGCCTCACAACAACCAACTAATGTAGGTACTTCCTGCTTTACACATAAGGAAACTGAAGTTCAGAGAGGTAACATGGGGGAGCTGGGATTACAGGCCAGGGCCACCACTCTTTACACTCTTCTAAATCACTTCCAAACACATCATGCTCTCCAGTGCAGCCCCCATTTCAGTACCTAGTTCCCAGAAAGTAGGGAAGTGGGTATTTGGGAGAGTGCTCTCAGTAGGAAAATAGAAGAAAGTCATTTTCTTGGGCTTTGACAATTCTAGCCATAGAATATGTGAATCAGGAATAATTAATTCACTTAATTTTTTTCTACTCAACTGTAATACTTGGTATCTCTAAGTCTTTCTGAAACCCAGTATTTTATGTAATTATATGATTTGTGAAAAGGAAGTCCCTTTATAAGAAATATTTTATTCTAAAAATTGTCAATTTATTGACCTAAATCTACATGTGAGCAGCTCAACAAGAACTCTCTATTCACGGAATTGCTGCCAACTAGAAGAGTTTTTGTGGGGGGAGGGGTTAAGTGATAAATAAGAATAATAGAAGGATTTCAAGAGTTTTCAGGGCAGTGATGAGGAACAAGAAACAGATTTATGCTGAGTGGGGTTACAAATGAAGAAACCGGAAAGGCAGTGTTGGAATCTACAGGTGCTTTCGTTGTTATACTGCTGTAATAATGGTATGAAATATGCGAAAAAGTTCAGTAGAGCAAAGGAAATAAATAGACCTGATGCTCATAAAGCTGTGTCAAGCCTTGAATTCATCCACCAATGAAATTGACTAGATCTCTTCAAACAGACAAAAGGGTAGAATAGATGGTATTTTTAAAACAGGAAAAAGAAAAATCGTCAGATCCTGACTCCAGTACTGTTGGTTGTTGCTAAATTAACAGAACATTTTGTACATGAGCAAATTATCAAATCTTTAAATACAATATGGTACATTTTAAAATATCAGTTCTAATTATATTTTCTTTTGACAAAGTAATTATACTCCAAGAAACTGTGATCAGAATAATTTTTCACTGCCAAATCGGAGAACAGAAGGTGGAAAAGGTACATTTAGATTATCTTACAAAAAGCTGGCTAACCTTTGTATAACCTTTTTTCTTAGCCTTATAAAAGAAAGGCTTAAAAATAGACTAACAAACAAATTTTAATCTTCTTTCAAGTCACTCATTGATTTGTAATTTAATGTTCTTTTGTACAACGGTGGTCACATACTGTAGCCAGCTTTTCCCTTCATGGATAAGTTCTGTTCATATTTAAAATCACAGGGTAGAGCTGGGAGGGTTTTTTGTTATTAGTCCAAAACAAATGAATGGAACCCTAGGCCTCTTTTTCCCAGAGGAAGCAACACAATGCTCTCCACTAGTACTTCAGACGTCAAAATTTCCAATAATATCTCTGTCCAGGAGTCTATAACTATTTCTTTTCTTCAGAGGTCTGTAGATACTTCCACTTCCTCTTCCCCTCATCTTGGGTCTTAATGAATAAATGTTTCTCTTAGTCACCTGAATGAGATTCATTTTGCCTCTCTCTGTCCTGAAATTGGCCCCTTGGGATCTTATCTGGCTTACTTATAAAATCCTTCACCCAGAGGTTTAGGGGCAGCCTATAGCTACAAGTCCTAATATTCCTCAGCTTTATCCTTCTGTTGGTAGTTTTCCTTAAGAGAGAAAAAAAGGTCCATAAAATGCAAATGTGCAATGAAGACACAGAGTGCTGTTACTCTGGTGAATTTGTTGGCACAGATTTTTCTTTCTATAGCCAGTGTAATTTTGAATTAAATTCACCAAGAATTTGGCAGTAAATATTAAGAATGATTTATATCTTCTGAAGTAAGGAGGGAGTTATGGAGAAGGGTAGGAGAAACAAAGGTCATACTGATGGAACAAGGTGTAACTGGACAATCAATGGGTCCATGCTACCTGTCACACTACTTGAGCCAATTAAGCAGAGACAGGGTTGAATCATATATGAGCATTTATTCCAATACTGCCAGGAGTGTGGGAGAACATCAGGTCAGCCACAAAAATCTGCTCTGCACCCCACTATAAGCCAGCTGTTTCTATTGGATAGATGGACAAAGATTGCATGGGCAGTAGGCAAAAGAGTATGCCAAATGGGTAGGTTACAGGCTGGAAATGTGCAAAGGCCTGCGGGTATGCTAAGGCTGGGGATCTTCAAAGGGCTGGTGGCTCTGGTTTCTGCAACAAGGTTGTTGATCTTTCCATTAGAGGCAGCTCCCAGATGGGGAGGATGGGCTGCATTTAAAGGTAAGTTCCCAGGTCCCACATGCAACTCTCAGCCACGTTAGAATGTGCTTTCTTTAATCAGAACAACACAATCGCAGTTAACAGACCATGATTAATATTTCTTACAATTATAGCTGGTCCCAACATTCTATTTCTGCCCTTATCAAAGGAAAAAGGTAAATGAAAAGAAATATAAGACACAGTCTTTGCCCCAGAAGACTTGCAATCCGGAAGGGTATGTTTATGTGCACAAAACATTTGAGGACAGAAGAGAATATGTATAGCGCCAACAATGCAATGCTTTGTGTGTGTGTTTTAGGCAGGTTAAACATGTACATGAAACTTACTATACTATCAGATGTTTCAATGTTTAGAAATGTTCTCTACTGAAAACAGAAGAATTGAGGCTGACACAAACCTGAAAGTAGAAATAGAGGAGGAGTGATACATGGGTCTCAATCTCAGAATTTTCATCTCCAGCTGAGAGCAGATCATTAGTCAGCATAACAATGTTTTACAAGTAACATAGAGATCCTGGATTAGATAATTTCCATTTCTATCCTGTTAAAGACCATACATGAAAATACATATTTTATATGGGCTAAGAAGAAAACACTCTAGCCCTGGCCAGTGTTGCTCAGTTGGTTGGGCATTGTCCCATGCGCTGAAAGGTTGCAAGTTTGATTCTCTGCCAGGTCACACGCCCAGGTTGTGGGCTTGATCGTGTGTGTATGTTTGTGTATGTTTGTGTGTGTGTGTGTGTGTGTGTGTGTGTGTGTTGCACACAGGAGGCAGCCAATCGAGGCTTCCCTCTCACATTGATGTTACTTTCTCACCTTCTCCGTCTCTCTCTAAAAAAGTCAATAAAACAATATTAAAAAGAAATAAAACATCCTAGAGCTGGGATGACATGAAAAATAAACTTGGTCATCTAACTTGACTGCTCCTTATCATCTAGGTAAATGGGTCTTTTGTTTTTAAAAATCTCTAAGCATCATTATCTTTTTCTTCTTTCCATAAATATTTAGAGGTGTTTTGAACATCAGAAAAAAAGGAGTATGCCCATTTTGTGAAACATCAATAAAGTACTTGGGTCTTCCTATTGTGACAAGTAATATACTTTAAAAGATGATACTAAAATTTGAATGACATACTTGAGTTTCTCCTCTTCTGACTTCTGCATATAATTTGTATTCATGAAAAACTATAATAAAGTCCTATTCTTCACTTTTTAAAGTCTAGGTCTCCACTGGCAAATGGGTGTTACATTTACAAATTAAAATCTCCTATTGGCAGAACTTACACCAGCTGCAAGGGTGTCTGGGAAATGAAGTGTTTAGCCCTCTAGCCCCATCAGTACAGAAAAGCACTCTACAAGAGATTGAAATATATGTTTAACAAATTTATAGGAAAATAAAGGATGTGCTGAGAGAATACTATTCTCAAATTCAGTCAGACTTATTTTTATATGTACAATTTTCAAATAAGTTAGAAAAAATAAGA
Source organism: Myotis yumanensis (assembly GCF_028538775.1). Lineage (NCBI taxonomy): Eukaryota > Metazoa > Chordata > Mammalia > Chiroptera > Vespertilionidae > Myotis > Myotis yumanensis. The sequence goes on along the minus strand of NW_027223760.1, from coordinate 44,144,330 downwards.
CTATGACTAAGATTTTTTGTTTTTAAATAGAGTATGAAGAACAGAAAACAAAAGAGAATTACCGAGAAATGTTATAATATTTGTACATATACTGAACAATAACAACAGTAAATATAAGTGAAAAAACATAGTACTTCTGAGCAGGAAAAGATCACCACATCTACTTCTTTAGCTTGTAGCTGAGAAAAAGTATACAAAAGTGGTTGCCAAGTTTGGGCATTAGAACATCAGAAACTTAGTTTTATTATATATGAGCTTCAGGATCTTGATAGAGTTATTTCACATTTTTTAGCCTTAGATGCATTTCCTAATATGATTTTAAAAGGAGAGGATATGGTCATAGCATTTTATAGGTTTCTAATGATAACTAAATAAGATGATATATGTTATGCTTGTCATTTCTTCAAATATAGGATACACATTTTATGATTTCTGATATCTAGAATAATTTTTATTTTAATATAAAAATACTTGAATGCATCCATGCAGAAAAATTACTGTTACTGCCAGGCACCTATAGTAACTGTTCATCCAATTATCACTTCAGTTGAGATTGTTCTTTGTAAGTGGCCTTTTGTTGTTGTTGTTTATGATTGAATTTTTCATAGAATTTCATTTCTTGTTTTTTAAAACCTTAAAATGCTTTCAAGGATGTTTCACTAGTATAAAGCTTTGAGGAAAAAGTAATTGTGCAAAAGTTATTTTAAAGTGAGGAGCTGTTCAGTTTATATGTGGTGAAGGCCTGTCACAAGGCATTGGATATCTTTTTAGCAAAAGCTTCCAGCTGATTTTCAAGGATGTTTAATGTCGAAGAAGATAGTTGCATTAAGAAAAAATATGAAACCATAACTTCACTACGTACCAACAGCAAGAAATCCCAGGTACTTTCTTATAAGCTTATTGTAATCCTAGTGGTGCTTTAAAAAGATCATAATCCCATATACAGATGTCAGAAAGTAATAGCTTACTGGAATGCTGGGCATGACTGCACTGGCCAAAGTGGTTTTTTTTTAATCTTTAGATTATTGACTGTTCACATAGTCTAGATTCAAACTCTGGTTGTAATACACTAAAGGGAAAAAATGTATATCAATTGCCTTAGTATTTCTCTCTCATCTTTCTTCTACTTTTTTTTATTCCAAAAGTTGCTATTAAAACAATGGAAAATAAATGGCTACTTGGGGGTTATGGTGTGGGAGGTGAGCAATTGCTAAGATAAATCAACTCTAACATTCCTATTTTCCCAAGACTTCAGGTTCTTTTCACTAGATTTTGCCAAGGAATTACGGCCATCAGCTTCATTCAATGTGGGCCACGCAGGTCTCCATCAACCAACCAGCAATCAGGGTGGATGTCTTCAAGAGGCTACACTTAACTCATAAAAATAAATTCAGCTCAATTTAAATTGTGTTCCCCTCTCTATCCTCAGTCTGGGCCCTCAGAATACATATCTACATATGTTCTCAGGTCTCGTATATATTTGCAAAACTTGGTAAATGACTTTTTCTATTGTCTTACAATCAAGTTAATTTTCAAGTTAATAATTAAAAGAAATAAGACCCAAGGAAGCAGGACTACTGGACCCATATCACACAGACAACACAGGAAGGTGGAGCTGGCATGTGCTGTCATTGCCTAGAGAGAGGTGGTTTTCCCAGCTAACCCTACAGCTAGTTTTCATCAAATAAATGTCCCTAATACTTCTCTAACTTATATTTTAATTAATTATTTCCCTTATTAAATCAGTACCAACAGGTGTCCATTTATGTTTAATTCATTGCAATTCATTTTCTAAAATATACCTTGAAAATTCCTCGTGGATTAGAAACTGTGCTAGGAGGTGATAGAATGACAAGCAGAACAGATAAATTTCTTCCCACAAAGTAGATTTGATCACATTACAAATTTTTCTTAATTTAAATTCTTTATTGTTTAAAGTATTACATAGGTCTCCTTTTTCCCCCATTGACCTCTTTTTCTTCTCTATTTCAAAGCCCTCTGTTTTCATTTTGTTGGTCATTAGCAGAAGTTGAATTTTTTTATATTATAAGGAAAGAAACAGAAATTATGTTTGAAACCCACCTATAATTGTTATTTTTCCACTCACTCCTCTGTATTTACTTACTAGTTGATTAAGGGTCGGAAAGAATCATTTATCTTGGCTTACATTAAAAATGACAATTTCTTCTTTTTTAAATATATTTTTATTGATTTCAGAGAGGACGAGAGATGGGGAAAGAGAGATAGAAACATCAATGATGAGAATCATTGATTGGCTGCCTCCTGCTCACTCCCTATTGGGGATGGAACCCGCAATCCAGGCATGTGCCCTTGACTAGAATCCAGGACCCTTCAGTCCTCTGGCTGATGCTCTATCCACTGAGGCAAACCAACTAGGGCTAAAAAGGACAATTTTGAGAACAAGCATTTATCAAACTTCTCAAAAAAATGCAAATAAAATTGATTTGCTGTCCAAAAGATGCGAAATAATTCATGTTTCAAAATAGTTATATTCTATAAAGTCACTATGAACATCGAATGCTCCAAGGAGAAAGAGAGAGTTAGATTCCTACAAATCTCTGATCATAGCATTTCATCAGCAATCAATACATAACTTTGTTTTATGTGTGTTTCAGTTTAGATACACCTTTTAAAATATATATATATATATATATATATATATATATATATATATATATATATATAGTTAATTTGTTAACATAATAATTACAACCAACATGCCTGAATGAAGTTTACCACACATTTTCTCCTTAAGGCACAGGATAGCCTACTTATGCATAGGAACACTAGACAGCACTTCAGCACTATACCATTTTAAATCACCAATAAGAAGCACAAAAATGCTAGAAAATGTGGCACTAAGTAGACCTGGTAAAGGATGTGTGTTTACAGTAGGAGAGCTCAATCAAGAAGGCAGAACACTGGCCTTGTTTGACCTCAGCTGGGAACATGTGTATAGACCAACTCAATTTTTTCACCCACATATCTATGAATGACTTCGGAAGTGCCACAAAGATTGCTTTCAGGGCTGCAAATAAATTCTAGTGAATAGAACTCATGAAAATGGAATCCCTGAGTAATGTGGATCAACTGTACCTGTCCTGTATGAAAGGAAAGTGGAACCTCACCCTGATTTTCCAGTAAGGTCTCAGAAAACCAATACATAGCTGATAAATGTTTAAGAATTAATCAAGAATACTGAGTGATGGTGCATTAATGAGAAAAAATATCTCTATAATTGCTAATAAATTTTAAACCCCATTCTCTTTTCTAAAGGGATAGCACAGCAATTTTCAACGGGTGTGTTGCGGCAGGCACACTGGTGTGCTGCAATTTTTAAAAGATGCAATATCTGACTATTTAGTCAAGGGCACTGACCTCTTTTCCCTTAGGCTGTCAAATAAAGAAATAACAGCAGCCAACACAACAAGAGCCATCTGATATGAATGAATCAAAGTTATACCTATTTTTTTTTGTCAGATCAGCAAAATTTAATATAATTTTTTTTTTGGTGTGATACAGAATTTTAGTAATTAGTTTATGTGTGCCATGAAATGAAAATGGTTAAAAATTGCTGGTCTAGCAGACAGTACCAATCATAAATAATTGCTGAATGAATGGAGTTGAGAACATTGTTTCCTTTGCCTATAGGATATGAAGTTAATTACAAGACTGGTGGACTTGAAATGTACGATGCAACCATATTATTTGGATCTCCCCAAAATCTGCAATTCATATTGTCAGCAAAAGTGATGTGGGTAAATTTCACATTTAACCTCTCCGTTAGAAAGTAGTTTATAAAATATCTCTAGTTGTGAAGAAAACACCTTTAAAAACATAGTAAATAGGACAAGCTTTCAAAAATATTTCATATATATTTGATCATTTATTTTAAATGTTTACTCACCTACTTCTGATTTAGTTTCCAAAGAGACAACTTTTCTAATTCTTTATTAGTCTAGGTCCTTTTTCTGCATCAAGTTTGAAAAAATAATAAGATGCCAATTTTTAAAAATGATAGAAAACATCCTACCACTTCAGATTCATTCATTAACCCTTGACCTAGAAAAATGAAACATTTCCTATATGATCTCAATGGTCTGATATTTGATGACTGTGATTTGTCCACATTAGTGAGGTCATTTTGACATTGACTGTACATACCTAATAAATCTCTATCCTCTGTATAGAGACTGCTTGCTCTTTGTCCTTAGCCCCTATATGGGGTTGCATTTAGAGGTATTTTCTCCTGCTCCCTCTCCTCCTTTTCTTCATTCTGTCACTCTTTCTCCTTTCCAGACTTGAGATTGGTTCTAAAAGAACATATCCATTTCCAAAATCCTAGCTACCTGTCTAGCTTAAAAGAAAAATCTGCAAGTCTCAACTGTGGTAACATCTGTAGTCTATGGGATTAATTCATGTAAATAAAAATCCCTTTTCTTTATTAGATATATAAATTGGCTTAGAAAGGCTAAGAAATTTGCTCTAGGCCTCACAGCTAGGAAGCAGAACTGCCACAGATTGCCAGAGCCATTAACTGAACTATCATGCTAGTCTGCCTCCCAACAGAGACAGCATGTGGGAATTAAAGGGATGCCAGATCCCAGCGCTTCATTAACATTCCTCCTACCAAAGGGAACATCATGATTTTATCTTCTCTTAACGTTTGACTTACAAGGTTGTTTAAGTCCTTTAAAATATTAAATATTTAATTAGTCCTATTACAGCATTTCCCTGAGGCAAATAGCCTGTATAATTGTTAAGTTGGTTAAAAAGAAGAGCAAAAGGAAGCTTGAGCATAAATTAACAATAATAAAGCATCATTACATTTCATGCTCAGAGATTAACATGGAAACTTGCTTCAAGTCAACTTGTAAGGTGATTATTAGGATCAGTCTTTACAGATGACCTTAGTCCTTACACTTTAACTGGGTCTCCACACAGCCAAAATGACCAGTTAATCCATTAAATATAAAGTTCCCATTCTCATCCATTATTTCTCAGTGTCCACCAAAGATTCATGCATCTAAATCACTTGTTTAAAATAGTTTTGGTATTCTCATGAATTGTTTTTCTGTATTTTTAGCAAATATTTCCAAGTGATTCTGGGGTAAAATGTCAATCAGTTTTTTAGGGCTGTGTTTTTATTATTAATATAAATGTATAGAACATTGTTTCTACTTAAATAATAATTAAGAGTTTTATTCCCATACCAGACTAAAACTCCCCTTAGATTTGAGACCATGCTTTATACAACAATTATTCCACTGTTTAAAAAGAAACTGGGCCTCAAAACTGTTTGTTTAATGTTGAATGACCTTCAATATGGTTGACTATATTTTTGTATATATTACCATGTAGCCAGAGTCTTCAGTAATCACCCACAACAATTCTGGGGAAGATATTTAAGAGTTGCTTCTTTTGTCACAGTGTTTAAGACTAACCTACATGCAATTAAAAAAAATGGTCTCTTCCATTATGTAATCAGAAAAGGTTTGCAACAATGAAAATTTCTACTAAGAAGAGAAAAATGCTTCTCACAATGGATATCAACATTCCTGCCAACATGCTGGTATTCTAAGCCTCCTTGAACCAACAGCAGAACACTTTATTACTTCATACATTCATCTGAAAATTCAAACTTACTGAGATTGAGCACTTGCCAAAAGCCCACTTCAAATATACCTAATGCAAGAGGGACGCTCAGACCAAGGGACATGTTAAATTACATATTTACAAAAGGCTCTCAAGCTCTTGTCACTGTATTCAGTTGTTTGATCATTAAGGAACGATACACTACCATCATATTATATCCATTCCCCTCAAAAAATTACTTCGTAAAATCTAAAATTCATGACCTTAATATTTATTGAAGTCTAATGTAAGAAAGGTATAGTTTTAATGCTTTTTGTGTTCTTTTGCAAAAATATGACAGTATATGTTATGTGGCCTTATGAACTTTTATACAAAGAGACACCTAATACATTCCTCTGAGTATCTAATAGCAGAAAAATATGTTTCACTCCAGATGAACATGAATGATTCTATTTATCCTAATTTGAGAACTTGGCAGCCTCTTACATTCTCCTGTTTGACTTCACTGCCCAAAAGATGAGAATTAATTCCTGTTTTCAACTGCAGCACCTAATTCATTTCATATGCATGATATAAGTATGTTTCACCTCTTTGAACTTGTTTCTATAATTTTTCTTTTTATCTTGCCTGCCTTAAGTGGCTTTTATCACTGCAAGTTACTTCTAATGTTTTGAAAAAACAGGCAAGAAAAAAGTCCAATATTTTTTAAAGAATTAAACAAGCAAAGGTAAATCTGGAGGGGAAAGTGACAAAGATTACCTGGATACATGAAAGGCTCAAGCAATTAGAACAGCATAAAATTTTCTTGTTTTATAGCCACAAGACCATTTTAACTAACATGATACCACCAAAACAGATCACACAAAAAAAGTCACAGAAGCCAGTATGACCCATGACCCTTGTAAGACTAGCTCAATGCTGGATGTGAAAGCATAATAACTGAAGGATAATGAGATATAACCTCATGTGTAATTAGGTAAAAGTCATAAAGGCCCAGAGATAAAAAGCATCTCAAATGGAATTTTTTCAGTGTCTTGATTTAACTGCCTGAAGCTATTTTTTAAGGACCATACCTCCCTTCTCAAATTTTAATGTGGATGCAATCACCTAATTACCTAAAAATGCAGATTTGGATCTCATAGTCCTGGAGCCCAGGATTGTACATTTTAACACACTCCCAGGAGACACTGAGACAGCTAGTCCAAGGACCACACTGAGTGGTGCTACCTTTAGAGCTAGCCATGACAGTCAGTCCCAGCTTTGCCACTTAAAAGCTGTGACACTGACCAAGTCTCAGACCTTCAGTGACCTCATCAGTTGTATAAGGATAGCAATGCACAGCCCTTGGGAAGATTTTAAAAGATAGGTGCATGCCCTAGCCCAGTGGTCGGCAAACCGCGGCTCGAGAGCCACATGCGGCTCTTTGGCCCCTTGAGTGTGGCTCTTCCACAAAATACCACATGCGGGTGCGCACGTACAGGGAATGTTGTGGAATGAAAGAAGATGTGGTGTAGAGGATTGAGAAAGGTATGTTGAGATGGTTTGGACATATAGAGAGGATGAACGAAAGGAGATAGACGAAACAAGTATACAAGACAAGTGTGGATGGGAGAGTTGGAAGGGGTCGATCTCAGCGAAGGTACCTCAGTCAGATTGAGGATGTTTTTAGCAAAGGCCAGCTTAGGAGTATCCTAATTAAGTTAATAACAATGTACCTACCTATATAGTTTAAGTTTTAAAAATTTGGCTCTCAAAAATGAAATTTCAATCATTGTACTGTTGATATTTGGCTCTGTTGACTAATGAGTTTGCCGACCACTGCCCTAGCCAGTTTGGCTCAGTAGATAGAGCGTCGGCCTGTGAACTGAAAGGTCCCAGGTTCGATTCTGGTCAAGGGCACATGCCCAGATTGTGGGCTCAATCCCCAGTGGAGGGCGTGCAGGAGGCAGCCGATCAATGATTCTCTCTCATCATTGATGTTTCTATCTCTCTCTCCCTCTTCCTTCCTCCCTGAAATCAATAAACATGTATTTTTTTTAAAAAAGATAAGTGCATGGTCAAATAAGGCCTTCCATAAATATTCTTTTAGTGAGAAGGCTGTCTTTGTTATCACAGAGCATCACCTTAGGATTTAGAATGTTATATTTTAGATGTAAGTAAAAAAATATGCAAGATGAAAACCTAGATTCTAACAAATAAAGTTCAGATGTTAAAGGCAGATGTGTGTGTAAGTGAAGTTACACTTACAAAAGTTGAAGTGTCATACTCCTGGCACTGATTATTATATAACCAAAAACCTGGGCTATTATCCAAAAATTTTTATCTAATGACCAAGAATCTTGATGTAAGGTACAATGACCATGGCCTGGAGAGTAACTGTGAAAGAAGGGCTTTATATGTGAGAAAAAGACAGGCAGCAAAAGCTAGAAATTAAGCAGCATTCTCAAAGCCATGGTTATTTTACATGACTCTGGAATTCAAGTTGTCATTTTTGCATTATTTTTTAAATAAAAGTAATAATAGTAGAAAACCAGCACAAAATGGGTCTTGTCAGCTTAAACTTTTTGGGGAACCAAGGAAGGTATAAATCATTCATTAAATAAGTTAATAGAATTTCTAAATAAATGGAATTTCTTATTAATAAGCAGTTTAACTAAGAAATTTATTGATAATAAATACTGAATAAAAGTGTTACAAAAAAGCTTTCTAATGACCAATATTTGCTGGCTTTTTCATTGATTTTGACATCGGGTTATATTCAAGGTCCAAGACATTTTTTCCTTCTTTTAAAAAGTCAAACCCTGGCCTGAAACTTTGGAGAGTTTCATTCTAACAAGCAGAAATGGTGGTATTTTGATACATCTAAAACTATGATGAAATCTCTAAAACTGCATAGCCAGAAGCAAAAGCCTCAAGAGACTAATAACACTTTAACATTTCCAGTTCACATGTGAATGCTAATTCCACTCTCTGAAGAGAACAGCCAAAATGGTATTCATTAAGATTAAAGCCATATTACTATAGAAATGGGAAATTTATATGTATGCTTCCTATAAAATGCAAATATTGCCAAAGAATGGGTCTCCACTGAGTTCTCTCTCCAGCTATTCCTTTGCAAAGTTAAATCCACTGGTGAAGCACTTTTACAAAGGCAGTAAAAATTCTTAAGTAGCAGTCCTTGCTGCTCTGGGCCAAGGTGCCCAGCAGGTTGTTGACAATTGTGTGCCCCTGATGAATGCCCACTCATCGCACAAGCATAAGGCTCTGGTAATGGAGGCGGACAGGAGACAGTTCAGAATTTCAGAGTCTGGAAAAGTGGAAGAGGCTCCTGTAAAACACAACTTCTTATTGAGGTTGTCTTGTCCTTGGATCAAACATCTTACCTGGCTAAGTCCCTTGAAGAATGATTTGCAATGGCTTTTTTCCATGAATAATAATAATAAAAAATAACAAAAAAAAGAGGATTGCATAAACACCAAAAAAATGATACAGCTGTATTTTTTGCATGGTTTTTCTTAAGGCAATATTTTTTAGAGGTTACTGATTAACTATAATATTCAAATTAATGATTAATTACTGGAACTGCTTGGTCAGGGACTGAAAAGGAGAGATGGCAAGGAATAGAGATTTGAGGAGGGAGTAAAGCATTAGAAACAAGTGAAGAGTAATAGTAGGAGCTAAAAGTTATATAGTGTTTATATATACTAACTCATATAGTCCTCCTAAGAATTTCATAACATGAGTAAATTTTGCATCGTCACAATTTAACATATGGGAGACTGGGACACAAGTGGTTAAAGAGCTCCCTTGAAGCCCCACAATGCTATCTGATTCCAGCCTGTCTAGATATTGAGAATCTGTTCTTAAACTCTATACTCTACTGCTTCTTGTTCACTGTAGTATTGCTGGGTGCCTGTCACATTTCAGTGCTCAATAAATATATGTGAAATGAATGAGAGATTTTACAGCCCCCTGTGGCCATCATCTACTAGACATAATGTCCTTGAAGGGAGGAACTGTTTTAATCATCTTGTCCTATCCCCAGCACCTAGCACAATGCTAGTCACATATAGCAGATCCTCAGAAGTTGTCTGATGAATGAATGAATGAATGAATGAACACAGATCCAAATAACTACAGGTGATATGAACCATAAATAGAATCACATGGTAAAGTGGGGAAGAGTGGGAGTAGTTCTGTATCCTCTCACAGTTCCATTTGGTGGTCTAGAAAACTGAACACAATGATCACTTGTATTGTCCAGTTTCTCTTACCAAATGCTAATAGGTATAGTATACAAATTCTGAAATTTTTTGTAAAAGAAACTGCCCTATTGGGAATATTATAATAATAATCTATAATAATAAAAGCATAATATGCTAATTAGACAGGACGTCCAGGGCTGTGAGGGAAGCTCAGGTCCCAGGTGCCTACCGGCTGCCCAAGGGAAGCCCAGTTCTGGGTGCCAGAGGGAAGCCGGTGCTGGCAACTGGGGGAAGGAAGGCCTTCTGTTGCATAAATTTCGTGCATCGGGCCTCTAGTAATAATAATAATAAGTCTCTGAAGAAACTTCAGTTTTAGAAACATAATATGATCATTACCACCTAAATGAAAACAACTAATAAAATTTCCAAATCAAAGATGTATAAAAAACCTCATTACAGAAGCAGTGCTTCTCAACCCTGCCCAGGAAGTAATCTTGGTAGCAGAAAAAAGTAAATACTTCCCTCTGGACATAGCTAACAGAAACCTGCTTCAGCCCAAAATTACAAGGAGGGCTCATGTTTTATCTTAAGACTTCATTGTTCTTTTGTACTCTGAGGACAATGTACATTGTTCTTTTACCAAAAAATGTATTTTGATTATTTACCATTATGTAAAATGCAAAGACCACCAGCTTTAGCCTTTGGCATTCCGTACCATGTGGAATATGTTAGCCCATTTGAGAAACCAGAGACTGAAGCATTTGGTAAAGACTTTCATTGAAAATCCCAAACACTTAGAAAAAAATTATAAGCATATTAGATAGATATAAGTACAGACCCCAAATAAATATAACAAAAATGCTTAAGGGATAATTTGGTGTGAGATGTGGCATCTGTACACTTAGACAATTTCAACTTAATAAGAATCCTAAGCAACCACATGTAAAGGTAAACAAAGGCTAAAGCTAGTTCTGATTAAATATTGCCCCAAAATATTTCTGCTTCTCCTATGCAACATGAGAGGATTAAACTTCCGCATGTCCCTAAATCTGGCACGGCCATATAGTTTGCTGGGCCAATGGAATGTTACTGGAAGTCACCTATGTCAATTCTATGTGAAATCACAGAGTTAACGTACAATTTCCCATGTTGTGTTCCCTTCCAATGACTAACAAGGCCAGATGTCCACCCAGTGCAGCTCCCAGATGGTGGCACCTTCCTCAGCCCGGAAGACTGAGTTGTCACACAGACAAGTGTCTGGGAGAGTCACTCAGGCGCACAGTAGGCTCCAAAGAAGAAAGAAACCTTTGTTGGGTTTAAGCCACTGAGATGTCGTTACTGCAGTATAACCATGCCTGTCTGGCTGATACTCTCCCAAATGTTACATTAAAATTCAAATTAAATAGCCCTACTTTCTTTCTGTTTTATTAGTCAAGAGCTATAAAGCAACAATCTACAATCAGTATGATTATTTGTATTCTCTGCCCAACAATTTTGGCCAATTGACTCATAAACTGCTCCCTTAAAAAAAAAAAAAAAGATGTCACATTTTTGGTTATTTAGACGTGTGTGAACAAGCAGTTGGCTGGCAGTTTTAAAACCACTTTCATTAGTTGTAAAGGGGAAAACCTATAGCACACTGCAAAGTTCTCTTCTGACACAGAATTATTACCCTGTTTTAAGGATAGGACATGAGCAGGGAGAGATTAAGTACCTGGCCCCAGACGAATGTCAGGATGTAGAAGAAAGAGGATTTGAACCTAGTCCATGTCCCTAATGACTAGGACACGGACCAGCAGCCCCTCACAGCCAAAGTGAGCCAGGCAGAGCAGGAGGAAGAGGGGTCCTGGCCGACAAGACTGTGTTGCACTGTTTTCCTAGGCAAGGAGGCGTGACTTTCCAGTCACCAAAGAGAGAATACTGAAATCCACCTCATTATATATTTAGGGTAGTTTCCTAGTTAAATACACCCTCCTTAAATCCTGTCTTGGGAGAAAATGGGGTATAAATTATTTATAAATTAATTAATTATGATGAGCATTAAGCAACAGAACCGCCTAAAAACTGTAAGTGAAAAGAGAGGTAGCAAGTTCCAAAAGACTGGATTCACAACAGCCCCTTGCTCAAATACATATTTTTGATTAATCAGGAGGTTTGACAGAATTTCTAGGCTAATAAATTAATGTTCTAAACTGAAATAAATGATCTCATTTAGCTACAAAAAGTTGTGTGTTTGCAATAAGCTGAAGTGACCTCTCTTAAAAGTCACATGCTAAGATGATGACACAGTTAATCTTATAAATCTAACAACATTTCACTAAGATAAAAAGGATCCCAGAGCTATATTGAATGTTCTTTTCATTGCTGTTACTGTTTGAGGTACTATTGGTTTGATTCTGCATGAAGATATATATAAATTTTATAATGTTACTAAAGAGAATAATAAAATTAATTATTTTGCTTTTTAACTCACTTCTTATAAGAATGATACTTTTTATTCATAATTTACAATATATGTAATTATGTGTTGGTGAGAATACTATGCTGACAGAGCTATGTTTATGGATTTGATCGGCATGTCATTTTGCTCTGTTGGACATAGCTGCTTTGGGCACCTCAATATGATCCATTATCGGATTTGGAAAATAACTCAAAGGCATTGAGGACCACTAATTTTATTTTCACATGTGAAACACCTTATACATACCAAGATCTCAGAGAACGAGGTGCTCTGACTAATTGTATTTTCTAGATAATTGAGACTTATCTAGAGGCTTAGCACCTCAAACTATAGTTGAAAACTTTTACAAAATATACTGGTAGATGTTCTAGCCTTAGTAAATAACATTTTAACCTTTGTGTGAGGATAAATGATACAAAGGGTGATTATATGGAAATTAAAAATAATTTTACAGCCCTAGCCAGTTTGGCTCAGTGAATGGAGCATTGGCCCTCAGAGTTTAATTCTGGTTAAGGGCACATACCTCAGTTACAGGCTTAATCCACAGCCCTGGTGGGAGCATGTGGAGGAGGCAACCAACTGATGTATCAATGTGCCTCTCTCACATTGATGCTTCTCTGTCTCTCCCTTTCCTTGCACTATCTCTAAAAATCAATGTAAAAATATCCTCAGGTAAGGATTAATAAAATAATTAATTGCACAGTATTGCAAATGGAAGTAGCAGAAGAACACAAGATTGAGTTGAATGTGTACACATCTCAGGACATAGCCTAACAATTGTTTTTGAAAAAAAAAACTAATATTCATTAATTCTATCATCACTTGTCCCATTATGAAACAGTGAATTGCAAAAGAAAATAGGCTTGATTCTTGTGTTATTGCATGATGAATAACTGAGATAGAACAAAATAATCTTTTTGGAATTTTAATTCCCATGATATTTTTTACTTCCCCCAATAAGAAAAAGTAATGTTCCTTTTCAATAGCTATTATTAAATGAAATTCTAAACTATTTTTAAAGTCACACAATAGTCTCTACTATAAGTCTGATATTATTTAAGTGTACTGTTGCTTATTTATCAGCCAATTAAGAAAAAGCACTATATTGGATTAAAAAGTTGTGTATGTGTGTGTGTATATTTTTAAAATTGTATTTTTAAACTACCTCATGGGTGCTGCTGGAAACTTAAGTCTTGTTGGAATTTTTGACACAATTTTTTGCTTTTACCCTTTTTAGTATTTTTTTCTTTTTAAAGCAATGATATTAAATAATTTTTTGTTGGAAAATTTGTTGAAACACAAAATAGCTTTGTTCCTTTTTTACACTGTGTGTTGCAACCATTCCCTGCCTACATCTTACTGAAGTGACTGTGTAACTCAAAGAGCAATGGCACGTTTATGATGACACCCTGAATGCACAAAGCAGGATACGGGCACTATGATACTCTTTAGCCCAATGACTCTCATAGTCCAGCCCCAGACCAGCAGCATTAGTGCCACCTGAGACATTGTTATAAATGCATGTTCTCAGGCCCCATCTCTAAACTACTAATTGGGAAACTCGGGATGAGAGCCAGCAGGTTGCACGAAGGCCTCCAGGTGATCCTGATGCCCACACAAGCTGGAGAACAACTATGTTAAGCTGAAGAATATTTTGAAACCTAAGGGGACTTCCCCAAAGTTTCTCCTAGGTTAGGAGCTACTTCAAGACAGGTTCTCCCCATTGGCAACAATCCATTTCTGTAGACTAACTCTCTGGTTTATCCTTTTTGTTAATGTCAGCTCTGACCTACCTTCAATGAATAGTCAGTGAAAGCATCTAGTTTTCTCTAAATTCATAAGGAGGAGTACATTATCTTATGATATGACTTTCCCCAAATATCTCAGAGAGAATTTGTCATTCTTCTCACAGCTATATTCCCTCCATCGCTGTGGATACCTCTGCTAGAACCATAAAATGATGAGTGCTGCTCCCATTGCTGCAATTAGTGAAACTTGACCCAAGTTTCCTAGTTTGACACAGATTTTTAAAATAGTATAAATAGTAAATATTACAAATCATACTTGTATTGTTCTCAGAAGGAAATAGCACTTCACATTGCTTCATGCAAATAATATTGTCATTACTAGAGGAATAAAATTTGATTAATGAATTGTAATGTATTTAGATAAACAGATTAAACGGAACTGATTTTCCTAATGAAATGGAAAAAGAGCATCAAGCTCTTCATATAAACTAACCTGGAAATTGTCAGAAAAAAATTTTCTGACAGGTTTCCATTTCAACAACAAATACCGAGTTATAAAGCGAACCACCTAAATGGTTTCCTTTCTTAACAGCTCTACTCTTGCTAGTTGGAGGGAAGAGTGAGTTGGAAAAAGAGGTAGAAAGGCAGGATTCCAGGCACAGGAAGGGAGGCATGAAGTCAGATGGATTCAGGGAGCAGGAGATTTGTCAGTGATGTCGGGTAAATTATGAGGAGAGATCAACCAACCTAAGAGGCCAGAAGGAGGAAGGTACTTATCACAAAGGATAGCTTAAGATTTTTTTTAAGTAAATATCTCTTGAATTGCACTCACATACAAATGTATGCTGGAGAGGAAAGGGGACAACGACCTTTGTCAAACACAACCAGACTTTCATGCCCCATTTAGACTCAACTAGAGGAAAACTCCCTGCACACACACATATGTTCCTGTGCTATGTCACACATCTGCATAAGCTCTACCATTAAAATATTACCTGCAGCAGTAAAAAAAACAAAGATATCTTACCCTTTGAGACTGCATGGAGGGATCTGAAGAGTATTATGCTAAGCGAAATAAGCCAGTCAGAGAAAGACAGGTATCACTTGACCTCATTCATGTGTGGAATCAAATGAACAAAATAAATTGATGAACAAAATAGATCCAGAGACATAGAAGCATGGAACAGACTATTGAATCTAAGGCAGAAGGTAGGTGGGTGGGAAGAGATCAACCAAAGAACTTGTATGCATATATGCATAACTCATGGACACAGACAATAGGGTGGTGAAGGCCTGGGGCAGGGTAGGAGGAGTCAATGGGGTGGGAATCAGGGGACACATTTAATACTTTCAACAATAAAGAATTTTTAAAAAAATAATATGGCCTTAAATTGAAGCTAGGAAAGGTGTCTCTGTCCAAACCACTTATCCACACAGCAGTCCACGCTCACTCTCTCCTCCTGAGCCTCCCCACTCCCCACCTAGCACACCCTTTAGGCCAGTGGTTCTCAACCTTCCTAATGCCGCAACCCTTTAATACAGCTCCTCATGTTGTGGTGGCCCCCAACCATAAAATTATTTTCGTTGCTACTTCATAACTGTAATTTTGCTACTGTTATGAATCGTAATGTAAATATCTGATATGCAGGATGTATTTTCATTGTTACAAATTGAACATAATTAAAGCATAGTGATTAATCACAAAAACAATATGTAATTATATATGTGTTTTCTGATGGTCTTAGGCGACCCCTGTGAAAGGGTCGTTGGATTCCCAAAGGGGTCACGACCCACAGGTTGAGAACCGCTGCCTTAGGCGATCTACTGAAATTGCTTTCTATTTGCCCATACCTGCCAAGCCAAGCATAGATTTTCTTATTACTTCCAGTTTAACTTTAAAAATGCCATGATTACTTAAAAAAACTTTCAATGGACACCATTTTTTAAAATCCCTTTTCCTTTCAATTGTCCCCATTCGAGGTTATTCCCTACACATTCCCATCTTTCCCGTGTCGTCATCACCAGCTAGTTGTTTGGAGGTTTCACAGGTGAGGATGGGAAGAGTTTCACTATGTTCTTACTGTTCTACTCTCTGATTTTCGAGTACTATTTGAGCACCATGGTTGGTTGCCAAGGCATGGTTACCATGGTAATATCATCAGATAGCATTTTTAAAAACCCAGCAAATTAAAAGCTTGCTTGAAATGAAACAGTGAGCAAAAAAGGTAGAGTCCAGTCGAGAGTCAGATTACCACTGATTCCCCTTTCCTGGGCACACAATAGTTTTTAACAGTAGCCATTCTGCGGGGGAACATTAAAGATAAATAGTCTATTGGTTTGCTTTTTACTTAGCTTCTATGTATTTTTCATCAGGGAAAGCTTCCAATTTTTCAGTAGTCAGCCGTTGATGTGAAAGGAAATGTGTCTGCTCCCCCATAATAATGTCACTGACCTCTCTGAGTATTCCACTGAGGACAGGGTCAAAGTTTGCAGTCCCTGACCCTCTCAAGAGCCCATGTACAGAAATCCCACTATAGTAAAATCTCAACAAGAGAGAATAAAAATAATGAATGCATCAGTCCCCTGGCAGCTGATACTAATAGCCGGGCTTATGCAAAACTAATTTCTTAAGTTGAAATTGGTTTATTGTGTGAGTTATGGTATTATATAATGTAATATTTAGCTGTCCTGTTTAATAAGAGTTATTTCTTTTCTTGGCAAGGAAAATAGTTTTACAATTAAATTATGCCATTTCCATGCCTTTCAATTTCTGGCATGCCTATGTTGTAGAAAGCCCAGTTTAAAATATAAGTAAGAGAATGTTACATTTTATGTAAGTGGATATTCCATGGTGATCTGAACTCCTTTTCTTCCATTTAAAGCATATGTCTCTTAAAAGCACACGTGATAGCTCCTGCATTTTCATAACATCTGAATTCTGAAGTCCTACGCAGCAATCAAAGCTGCAGGAGCTGACCTACTGCAATTTTACTGTCTTGGCAAAATCAGCCCCCTTATTCTAAGCCACACATTTTCAAAGACAGTCTCAGCAGTATGCTTTTTTATGGCTCCAGTTTATGTAACTTTTCCTTAGGACCTTAATTCATCCATACATCTGAGATTCCTAAATGCAGCAAGCTATCAAGTAATAGCATTATTTTATGTTTCATCAGTAAAGTCTGAGTACAGTCTGAGTAGGAGGAATAAATTGAGGTCACAGACATGCCGGGAATGTATCCGCACTGATATTCAGTCAGAAGTTATGAATATGTAGGAACAGACATGGGTACATTTAAAGGTATGTACATTCAAAAGGGGAAAAAGAGTTCAAGTCATTGCTGAACTAGGTTCTTTGTGAATGAAGAGCGAGGGACCCTAATGAATGCTGCAGGCCAGAAGCTCACAGTGTCACAGCTGAACTTAATAGTGAGCAATTTCTAGGCAAGGCCTCCAAAGGGGATGATTCAAAAGAGGAAACCAGACTGCGTGCATTCTTTTACTCCCTGCCAAAAAACCAGGGTCTTATAAATTCACTGAGACTCTGCAGAAAAATAAAAGACAGCCCCGTGGCAGGGATGAGCAGGGAGCTTCTTCATTGGGGTGATAATGGAGACAATAAAATGGAATAAGCGTTGCTAAGAAAGTCACTTAAAGTACAGTCAGGAGGCTATTGAGGAAGTGGGAGCTGCACATCTTGTGCCTCAGTTCTCAGGGCTGCTAAATTGCTAAACCTGTTGCTAAACTCAGCTCAAGGCTGACTCACTAACATCCTGGAACAACTGCTCTGTGGATATACATGGACTTGACCTCCTTGTTGTTTTTTTCGCCACTTTTATTTGCATATTGGAACTAACCAATCCCTATTAACCTTCATTTGCATGGCAGAATTACACTTTGTGGTTTTTGCCTTTATAAACCCTCCAGCAGAGCACAATTTAAGTTGCTACCTGAATCTGTGTCTCCTGGGTGGCAACTCTTTTGCTCAAATAAATGCTTTTTGTTCTTTATTACAGCCTGAACGTCTTTGGTTATCAAGGGTTATAGGACTGGACAGGACTATAGTTAAGTTCTCATTTAACATTGCCCAATAGGTTTTGTGAATTTAAGTAAAAAGACATATATAAAAAATTTTTTTACCACCGGCTAATTGTAATAAACAAATTAGATTCCTACAGCATCTCATCAACATGATAATGAAGCCACGTTATTGGAGGCCCTGCTGGATATGGAAAAGAACAAAAGCTCCTTTATTCTTTTTTTTTTTTTTTTCAAAAAAATGTCATCCTTTGAGTAATTATATATTATCTATCTTCCTATGGTTCCTGGGACTAAACCAATGCAAACCAACATAATTTCTAGATATTTTGTGAGACTTATGCATTTCTATCTTTGTCCTTCACTAAACATTCAGTTGGAAGTATCCGTTTGAATAGAACCCTAGGAGTATGAGCATAATCCCACTACATGGGGTCTAGATAACAGAGAACTTTATGAAGAAACTTCCTTTAGCCCCTAACATCAAATAGCTCCTGACCTCCCACATGTAGAACTCTCCTGTAATTTGTGATTCTGGGGACACCAAGGAGTTTCAAGGGAAAGGAGTCACTCATCAAACAGATTAGATCCACTGGACTCAACAGTGTGAGAGCTAAACTAATCCACTAGAACAAGTAACACAACATGTCAAAGTTTTCAAGGCAGCTTATAAAATCCAATTTCATCTTTCAGCAACATGTAGCTGAAAATACCTTTCACCTAGATGGCCTACAGATGTGTTTTAAGGATAAAAAAGACACTAAATTTAATTTACATCTTTCTCTAAAAACAAGAGAACTCCTTCTGAAGAGAAAATATAACATTGAAAAAGAGTGCACTTTTTCAGATACAAATAAATGCTAATTAAATTAGCAAATCAAAAGTATTTATCTATTTCAGTTAAAAGATCTGTCCTGTCCTCAGCTGGGTAGCACATAGATAGCTGGTTAGAATTTTTGAGAAAGTAATTCAAATAATGACTTCAGTTACCTACTATCTTTTATTGTTCATTTGCCTTACACACTGGGAAGAACTTTAAAAGTAATATAGCTACCTTTTAATTATTCATGGAAAAAATGTTAACATTCTCACAAAAAAATGTGAGAATCTGTTTTACTTTCAGACTTTTTGTTGTTATAATTAGAGAAATTATATAATTCAATAATCACTCTTCTACTGTAATGCATTTATGTATGTGTTCTTTGATTGTCATTTTAAACCAAAATATTTTATCACCCATCCTTCCTGGTGAAAGGGACAAAGGATGGAGTTTACCTTATGCTGGTGATTTGTATGTCTCTAAGAAATACTATCAAATTTCAGCAAGGATTGGACAGCCAAAACACCAGCTGAGTTAGTTTTCAGTTATTGGACTGAATTACTATGTACACAGTTTTGAATTCCCATACAAGCCAATAAAACACTGATAATCAAATAAACTTCTAAGCACACATTAAGATGCTAGAACAAACACTCATGCATTACCTATATGAATGCCACTTCCCATAAAGAAAGGCAATACAAAATTAACTTTAAATAACTATGTATTGATTGAGCACATACTCTGCATGATAATTTAATACACTAAATGCTAATATTTATTTCTAATTTGAAACCATTCTGGAGGAGGGAAATCAATGACCAGTAACTTCTGCACAAATATAACACTGAAGAGACTAAATGCTTATGTTAGTCCCATGACCTTTCTTCAACTAGAAGACTCTTCTGCATTTCATAAAACTATCTCACCTCACTTACATACCATGATGCTTTTGATAAATCTTGTTGTCATACTGAAATGAAAAGTTTACAAAAAAATAATGCTGTTTTTTAATATTACAAAATTAAGATTTTTATTCCATATTTGTAGTAGCAGGATGTATATCTTTGCATCTGAGACCAAAAACTGAGCAAAATAAATTTTCAAAATTGATAAATTAAGCACTACATCTGTCCAGACATGGAAACAAATTGTTGAAAATAATGTTATTTTACAAAACCACAGACTCATTTTGCAATGTCTGTGGTCAGGGAGGAAAGGGAAGAAGTGATGTATTAATTACATGTGATGAATGACGTGACACTTCTGGGTATTAGGATGAAGATGAAGTTTTGAAAGGTTTTCCAGGTGGGTTGCTTCTTGCTTCAGATGAATATGTGTTTCTTCATATGTCTGCATTTTAAAGACTTTTAATAAAGATGGCAAAAACACATTATAAATTTTGGCATATAGGAACACACACACCTCATACTCAATCACTCTCAACATTCAAAGAATCAACCTCTGAGTTCTGCAAGAAAGATGTATTTTCCCCATTTATTCATGTGCCTATAGGATCCTAATGATTCTATTTCTTCTAGTTGGTAACTTGCATCTTGTTAGTGTTTAATATTTCATTCAAAATAACATAATATACTGCAATAATACTGGTGTGTACAGTAAAATTATGATTACCTATGTGAAAAGGGATGGCAAAAAAATAATCGCACATTTGAAAATGACATTATCCCAAAAGCCTACTTCCAAGCATTGTGCCAATATTGACTTTTATCTTAAGATTGCACCATTGTAAGACAATTAAACCTATTCATATATCTGCTCTTTCCAAGGCTATAACTTTAAACTGTCTCAGATTTTTTCCATAATCTCATGTATCAGGTATTCATATAATAAATCAGGAGAACTAAAATCTTCAAATCCGAAGCAATTCCTCTCTTCTCCCTTTTGGTTGAATTTCTAAAAAGAATAATTTCATCTCTTTCCCTATGGTCTTGTCGCAGATTTCAGGAAGCTCATTATAAATATAGTTTGGGTGTTCCCAACAGAGACAGAAATTGACAAAAAGTAGTCATTCTCAGTCATCACCTGTACTGCAGATTGTCCCTTATGTCCGTGCAAGTTATTTCCTAATAAAGCAAGTTGTAATACACAGAGCCCAACTCCTCACATTTTTTTGCTGGAGAGGTTGTTCTGTGATATGTAATGCTAAGGTCATCTTGACATAGTGTTGAGATTGCTTCCTTTTTCTTCCCTCACCCCAGCACACCCTGTACAATTAATTCATCAGCAAGCACCACAGCTCTCAAGGAGAATGACTCCAGGAAACCAACAGGCTAATCACATATCAGGGTGTGGGCAGCATAACTTTGTCTTCACCCATCTCTCTTCCATTAACATCTGAGATCAGGGATCATGTCCTACTCTTATTTCTTATCAATATTATGCAGCACCGTGCCTGGCATATAATAGACATAAAATAACTACAATTTGAATGAATGGATTTAAGCCACTATTTAGAGCAGTATCTACTGAAGCCTTTGTCATATCCCTAGGGTCTTCACATCCTAAATACGCAGGGATTGTTTCTATTATGTGTAACTTGCCCTCATTGGCCTGGGCAAGAATCAAAGCATCTGCTTTGCAAAGAGGGTCCCTGCTTCAGGTCCACAGGGACCCCTGGTCCTTTCGACATGGGAGGTGGAGAGGGTCTAGGCCAGTTCAGCGATGCAGAGGGAAGACGAGCAGGACATGCAGCTCAGAATGGCCGCCCAGGGATGTGGAATCTGTGAGGCCTGCAGACAAGGCTCCTGTCCTGAGAACGTTTGCCAGCTCCAAGACTTGCCGCTAACTCTGCCACTTGGAGGCAGAGCAGAGAAGAAAGCCCAGGTTTCCCCAATTCTTCACTCCCCTGGACACAGAGAACAGGGGTAAATTTTATAATGGCATTTAGATGTGCTGCTCTTTCTGTGTAAGAACCAAAAATGTATATTTTTTCCCATCCATTCCATTTTCAGGTAAGTGTATCTGTGAGTACCTAGAAACTACTTAAAGCCCTCCCTCCATTGTCTTCCATTATCACTATCCATGTCTTTCCCCGTTAATGTATGGGGGAAACTTCACTGAGAATGAACAAATTAGGCCAAAATATAAAAAGATAAGGACAGTGGGACTTTAAAAAAAGATTTGCCTCTCACCCTTTGCTGCAATTCTACTGGTTTAACATGTCATATTTTTCCCAACAGGCCTGCATTTACATAACTATAATACATTTTCTTTCAATAGGTTACAAAAATATTCAAAATATCATTTTCTGTAAGTTCTCTACGATTCCTGTGGTAGGTGCTTCTCTGGGGTACCAACTTCAACTAAAACCTGGGAGCATAAAGCTCTGCTGCAGGCATCAGGGAAAACACACCTCCTCCTCCCTCTTTCTTTCGAAAACCTGTGTGGACAAGAATGTTTATGCTGATTTTTTCCCTTTTATTTTATTTTTTCTTAGTAAGCTTTCTTTTATTATTATTATTATTATTATTATTTAAAGTTTTACATATGTCTTCTTTTTCCCCAATTGACCCCCCCTCCCCAGCCATTCCCACCCCGGCAAGCCCCCACCGCCCCAGTTATGCTGATTTTTTTAAAGCACCAGAATTGTCCTGTTGAGACACTGTGGGAGTGGCAGTGGTGTGCTCACATGGGCCTCTGAGCTTCCTGTCGTCGGAACTTTGTGAACCTAATGCACTTACCGGGAAGAATTAAGCTCATTCTTTCATTTGAACAGCAAAGTCTGTATAAAATGGCGATAGGATGCCTGGTGGCTGCCTCAGATTCTCTCACATTCCCAGGATGCATGTTGTTCAACTTGAAAAAAATCCCCTTTAACGTGTGTGACTAACTCATCAGGCTCAACGTTTGCCCTTTATGGAATATTCATTATGGATCAAGCTCTGTGCCAAGAGCTTTGCCTCAATTTTTTCGTTTTATCTTCACAGTCACCTCAGGAGGGAGGCACCACTGTCATCTCGAGGCTGCAAACCAAAGCTCAGAGAGGGTCCATACCTCATCCAAGAACACCCAGCAGATGGGGGAGCCGGGACTCACATTCCGACCATCGCGAGTCTTGAAGGGGGACTGTAACCGCTCGGCTCAGTGGCCACTCTGTGTGGGTCTCTCCACGGCCCAACGTGTCTCTGCTTCTGAAACACTGAAAGGCCCATCTTCCAAGAATGCTTTCCATTTTAAAAAGCGATGTGCTGTGCTACACGTCGTGCTCTCCTATATTTAAACCACTCTTTTTTTTAAAGAGGTAGAGGATATACAGTGGCCTAAAAATACAAACTAGCCAAGATTTCACAACGCAGCCATCTTGACTACTCTGTGCACAGCTAAATCACCTACTAAATCACCAGAACCCGTGCAGCTACTTGCAGGCAGTGAAAGCCTGTCCGCTCGCTCGCAGCGGTGCTCCTCTGCCATCTAGAGGCTCGGCTGGTCAGCGACGCTGTGCCCTGGGAAGGTCAAGCTAAATGAGTTCTGAAATGAGTCCTTCCTGAGATTCCAGCCTTCCAGTTCTCTCCTCTTTAATGTTTAATGTTCTGGGAAACTTCTTAAGATGCACATGTTTACATATAATGACAAGTTCCAATATATTCCTGTGGAAAATGTGTGTCCGCTACCTTCACATGGAAAAGGAATAACTGTGAATCCTTGGAGGGGTACCTACCACAGGGAGGGGCCATAATTATTTTTGTTAGTACATAAGTGCAGATTTGGAAGTATTTTTTTTTTAATTGTAAAAGAAGCATATGGGCATTATGGTCTTAGAATGTTAGAACTAGAAGGGACGTAAATATCATCTATTCTAGTCAGCATCACACTTTTCACAGAAGAGAAAGCGAAGGCCCATAGAAATGCAAGAACTTGCCCCAATACAGCAAAGAGAAGGGCAAATCCAAAAATAGAACTTAATATGCCAACTGCCAGTCTTGATCTTTTGATGGATCAAGCAGTATGTGTTATCCTTGCACAGTCCTTCCTACACACACATGAGTACCCAAATGCCTGCCATTGCTGGGCTGTAACAGATAACAGTAAGTACCTGGCACACAGTAGACACTCAATGAATATCAGCTGAATGTTCAATGCCTATATGAATTCCCATATGAATGCATTCACTTGTTGGTATCTGCTACAGCCATCTGTATAGAAGAGAATGCAATGGAAAAGAGGATACCCAGGAGACAATTTTTGACCAGAAACAAACAAACAAACAAACAAAAACCTTCTTTTTTGTTGGCCTTCTTTTGAAGGAAGTGGATGAAATGTTTCGGATTTGCCACAATGAAAGGTATTATCCTTTAGTCATAAATCCAGAGAATTTCCAAAGAGAAAGTTTTTAGTATCGCAACTAAAGACAAATGCTTTAGTAAAACTGGTAGTCTTAGAATACATAAATTACCAGAAGAAAATATAAATTAGTAGTTATGAAATTCAGCCCCTTGGTAGATAAATATTAGGCTCACTCCAAGAGAAATAGAGCAAACAGGTTAAGCACATTCTCTGAGCTGTGTCAGCCTTGACATCCTGTCACAGTTAGAGGTAGAGGGAGGATCCTACCTTCTAAACAGCCCCCATAGGACTTCATATTGGCTAAAATTATTAGAGTTTAGGGGGCACAATCTAAGAGGAATTTTAAAAAACCCAATGAAGATGGATCTCAGCCTCATTCATAAAAAGATAAATGTGAATTAAAACTATACTATTGCCCTGGCCAGTGTGGCTCAGCTGGTTGAAGCATGGTCCCAGACACCAAAATGTCACAGGTTTGATTCTGGGTCAGGGTACATACATAGGTTGCAGGTTTATTCCCAGTTGGGGCAAGTATGAGAGGCAATCAATGGATGTTTCTTTCTTTCTCTCTCTCTCTCTCTCTCTCTCTCTCTCTCTCTCTTTCTCCCTTCCTCTCTCTAAAATCAATGAACCTATCCTTGGGTAAGGATTAAAACAAAAAACACTACACCATTATTATTTGTCACATTGTTAGAATTTAAAATTGTGATAACACTCTATTAGCCTGCTGTGAGGAAATAAGCACTCTCATATGATACTGCTAAGATTATCCCTATGAAAGATAATATACCAATATCTATCAAAACTAGAACTGCATATACCCCTTGATCCTGCAATTTCACTTTGTGAATTTATCCTCCACATATACTTACACTTGTGCAAACAATAATGTTCAAATATGCCTCACTGCTGATATGGTTGTAAAAAATCAGAGCTAATGCAAGTGTCCATCTATAAGGGAATGGCTAAATTAATTATTGTACATTTATATAATGAATAGTAGTTACAGCTATAAGAAAGAGCAAGCAAACTTCTTATATACGACTACAAAAAGATCACCCAAGAAAAACTGCTAAGTGAAAAAAGTTATGTGATGGTTAACTGTGGCTGGGGGAGATAGGAAATGGGAGGATGGGAGATCATAGTTGAATGTGAGATTTTCAAAGTGTATTTTTTTATTTCCTTTAAGCTTTGAAATTTTAAATTATCTTTAAAGAAAGGGGAGGTGGTAAAAGTGATGGGAGCACACAAACTGCACAACCTAACATATTTAAGAGGGAATCTGTCAGGGTGCTTAGACTTGAGAGGGGGCAGCTCACTAGGGAGCCCTGTCAGGCCAGCAGCTGTGAGAGAAAGTGGGTGCCCAAAGGGCAGGAGCAGCCCAGGGAAAGCCAAACCACCGCATTCACAGGTGAACCCAAGGTTGACCGGAAGAGAGGAAGGTGACTGCGCTTCTGTACATTTTTGGGTTTTCTCACTTTTAAAATGCACTTTGATGCAGAATCTGGTTCTAGCTGAGTTAAAACTCAACAGATCTCGAAAATACATTTTCCTTTCAATGTTCAACATAGGGGAGATGCTTATAAATGGGGAAAAGGAAGGCAAATGGGTGTCCTCCCAAGAACTGATGTGTGTGCGCGCGTACACACACACACACACACACATGCATAAAAATCTAATCATAAAGCCAGTTGTCATAAATCCTAAAGCTGATATATTTTGAGTCCATTTTATTTAACTCTAGAGAAATATAAAGATAAATAAACTTACCAGAAACATAAAAAGAAAAAACAAACCCATACACATGAAGATTTGTTGACTGGAACTTATTAACAATAACGGTACTCTCGGTCCTGTACTTGGATACTGTAAATAAGAAAATGGTGCAGACGAAAGGATGAAATTATGATTCTCTGTGGCAACATCAGAAAGGAAAGGCATCATTTTATTCCCATGGTCTTCGGCATGGTTAGGCATACCCAGAGAGTTCCCCAAACTGTTGACAACTTGTTTCTCTCTAAATCTAAATGCTATTTTCTTTCTTGAAATGAAGTCAATATGAGAATTACACAATTTACACTTCAGTTACTTTAACCATAATTTTCCCAGCATGCCACTGAATTCTGTGGGCTTGAAGACAGAAAAGCTTTGTAATCCCTACCCCTCTAAGTGTGTCACTAAATCATAGCACTGGAACGTTCACAAGAAACTGTTTTTTTCTGGCCACCGTCTGTCAGATATATGATCTAATTCCTATTATAAAAAAACCTTCCTAGCAAAGATTATCGATCTTTCAAATATTTTCCATAGGTAAGTTGTGCTTTCAACTTGAAATACTGAACTTTACCAGAAAAGTTTTTAGTACAGGTTCTCCTCTAGAGGTGATGTTGCCCCTTCCCTCATCCCCTAGACACTTGGTAACGTCTGGAAACAGTTGTGGTTGTCACAGCTGGGAAAGGGGGTGGGGGGTTGTGGTGGTAGAGGCCAGGGATGCTGCCAAACATCCTGCAGTGCACAAGACAATCCCCATAACAGAGAATTATCCGGTCCCAAATGTCACTGGTACTCGGGTTGAGGAACCCTGATCCTGTGTTCTAAGAGGGATAATTGTATTTACATTTCCCAGATTAGACTTGGAATTTTGGCTGCAGCACATACACAAAGCATGCTACTGTTTATCATGTCCATTGCTAAGGTTAATTGTCGTTTTAAGTATATGTTGACTCCAATACTTTGGAGAGTGAAAATGGGATTGCATTTTTTTTAATGTGCTTGAGATTAAGGGGTTTTGCATTTTACAATAGGAATCACTTTCATTTGTTCACAATTCTGAGTCAAAGGATAATGATAACCTTGGGAACAAAAGGGAAGAATAATAACATGTTCAAGATTTTACTAATTTTTCTTCTCTGTTACAAATCACATCCATAGTACTGGTAGTCTTAGTTGTGGCATGTATATCTATATTGTTTCACTACTTGATGTATGTGCCAGATCACACCCAAAACATCAGTCAGGTCTAAAAAACTAAAGCATAGTCAGTCCTTTACACTGACAGTGGTTCACAGAGAATAAGAAACATAGTCCTAATAGACATGTTTTCATATCGCCATTGAAGCCTAGCAGTGAAACTGTGATTAAACAAACGAGCCATTCTTGAATTAGTCAAGCTCTCTACAGTCACATAGATAGAAATTTCAGATATATTTTAACCATTCCCACAACATGACAATTACTTTTCAAATAATTTCTCCTGCCAAAAAAGCTTGACTTTTTAACCTAGGTCAAGTGGAAATAAGTAAACAAACCAGTTGATGCAGAATCCATTGACCCCTATTGAACTCACTACACTGGGGAATCTGAAATTTACTAAGTGAAACCAGATGGGAAAATAAACATGAGAGGATCCAGGTTAGACTTGGTAGTTTACAGAGTAATACCTTTAATCAAATAATACGTATTAGCTGCAACATTTGATTCTTTTCCAGAAAGAAGAATAAAACGTGATTTTCTAGCAAAGTGAAAATGGATTTTCACAATAGTATGGAAATACTTTATTTCAATTTAAGTTTAAATGTGCTGTTGAATTAGCATTAGGTGCATGAACATCAGTTACTCACCAATCAATTTAAAAAATATCTGTGACCACGTGAGTGCTGCAAACAACCTTGTTTCCTTTGGGTTTACAGGTCATACAAAGCACCTCACATGCCAATAGAAAATGTAGCCTTACTCAGTGGATAGAGCAGGGGTCCTCAAACTTTTTAAACAGGGGGCCAGTTCACTGTCCCTCAGACCATTGGAGGGCCGGACTATAGTTTTAAAAAAGCTATGAACAAATTCCTATGCACACTGCATATATCTTATTTTGAAGTAAAAAAACAAAACGGGAACAAATACAATATTTGTATTTGCATGTGGCCCGCAGGCCGTAGTTTGAGGACCCCTGGGATAGAGTGTCGGCCTGCAGAATATAGGGTCCCAGGTTCGATTTTGGTCAAGGGCACATGCCTGGGGTTGTGGGCTCAATCCCCAGTGGGGGATGTGCAGGAGGCAGCCAATCAATGATTCTCTCTCATCATTGATGTTTCTATCTCTCTCCCTCACCCTTCCTCTCTGAAATCAATAAAAAAATATATATGAAAAAACCCACAAATTATTCCACTATCTTTAAAAAGAAAGAATTTTTGCAAGAAACAT
The DNA here is from genome assembly GCF_028538775.1 of Myotis yumanensis. Lineage (NCBI taxonomy): Eukaryota > Metazoa > Chordata > Mammalia > Chiroptera > Vespertilionidae > Myotis > Myotis yumanensis. Next base: position 44,115,938 of record NW_027223760.1, on the reverse strand, counting down.
ATGAAAAAATGCTCAAAGTCACTGGTTATCAGAGAGATGCAAATTAAAATGACAATGTGGTATCACCTCACACCTGTCAGAATGGCTACATCAACAAATCAACAAATGACAAGTGCTGGTGGGAATGCAGACTGGTGCAACCATTATGGAAAACAGTATGGAGTTTCCTCAAAAAAATTAAATATGGAACTGCCATTTGACCCAGTGATCCCACTTCTAGGAATATATCCTAAGAAACCTGAAACACCAATCAGAAAGAATGTATGCACTCCTATGTTCATAACAGCACAATTTACAATAGCTAAGATCTGGAAACAGCCCAAGTGCCCATCAGTAGATGAGTGGATAAAAAGGCTGTGGTATATTTATACTATAGAATACTAGGCAGCTGTAAAAAAGAAGAATCTCTTACCCTTTGAGACAGCATGGAGGGACCTGGAGAGTATCATGCTAAGTGAAATAAGTCATTCAGAGAAAGATAAGTATCACATGATCACACTCATATGTGGACTCTAAGTAACAAAATAAACTGATGGATGGAGTGGATCCAGAGACATGGAAACTTGGAACAGAGAGTGGAATCTCAGAGGGAAGGCAGGGGAGGGTGGGTGGGTGGGAGGTAGTCAACCAAAGACCTTATATGCATATATGCATAACTCATGGACACAGACAATAAGGTGCTGAAAGCCTGGGGCAAGGGGGGAAGTAGGGAGCGAGCTAGAGGGGGTCAATGGAGGAAAAAAGGGGATATATGTAATACTTTCAACAATAAAGAATTATCCTATATAATAAAAGGCTAATATGCAAATTGTCCCCTCGGGAGTTGGACCAACCAGTTCGACTGCTCGCTATGATGTGCGCTGACCACCAGGTGGCAGCGCGGAATGAAGGAAGGCTGCGATTGGCCCTGATCGCCAGCCAGGCCTACCCATGCATGAATTTCATGCACCAGGCCTCTACTAAAAATAATCCTGTATAATAAAAGGCTAAAATGCAAATAGACTGAACGGCAGAACAACCAGAACAACCGAACAACTGGTCGCTATGATGTGTGCTGACCACAAGGGGCCTGTGCAGAACGTGGCAGGTGTCAGCTGCAGCAGGATGGTGGAGCAGGTGATCGGAGGCACCAGACCAAGACGGGGCATTGGTCGCTGTCATCAGGGCAAGCCTCTGGTGGTTACTGAAAATTCTTTGCTCCCACGTGCTGGCCCCGTTCACACCCACTGCCAATGCCAGCCCTGCTTGCACCCGCAGCCAGCGCCAGAGCCACTGTTTGCACCCGCTGCCAGTGCCCGGCGCCAGTCCCGATTGCTTGGCGCCATCAGTGGGTGCGAGCAGTAGCTGCCGGCCCTGATCGCCCCTGAGGGTTTCTCCACCTCCTCCTGCTCCTGAGGGGTGATCAGGGGCAGCAGCCGCCACTCATACCCACTGCTAGTGCCAGCCCCAATCACTCCACACTGTCAGCAGGTGTGAGCAGGGCTGGCACCATCAGCATGCAGGAGTGGCGGGGGAGGGAGCGAGGCTGCCGGCAGACAGGGGACCAGGGGCCGAGACAGGAGGGGCTGTGCAGGAGAACTGAGGATGGGCCGAGACCTGCCCCTGTGCCTACCGCAGCCTCGCAGCCCACAGTTCCTTTCAAGGTGCACGAATCTCGTGCACTGGGCCCCTAGTAATAATAATAAATGAAAAAGGAGCCTTACATAGAAATGCATTTCTTTTCAAGTTGGTTCAGATACTGCAGGCTGATTCTTTTCCGTGACTTCCTCACCTTTAAAAAATGGGTCAAAGCATATAAAGTTCAAAACCTAAGTTGACATCTGTGCTGGGAGTCACCTTGACAACTTAAGAGACTGACCCAAGCTGCCAGAGCCTGGGAGCTCCTGGAACTCCCCTTTCTCTCCAGTACAGGGATTCCCGTCATGGTCACTGACTGGTCTTACTTTTATCCCTAAAGGACTTTTCTTTCCTTTCCTTACCTTACAGCACAATCCTCATAGTGTAAGCTGCAGCTCAGAATACGTGAGCTGAATGTTTTAAGCTCTCTAGGGGTGAACAAGAAGAGTCCAATTGTCAATTAAAGAAAATGAGAAGCAACATGATGCGCTGTGCCTTTTGGAGGTCAGCTGGGAGGGATTTTCTAGGATACCGTGTGAACTTTCCCTCTTCCTTTCGGGATTGATTAGACAGTGCCTATCTCTGACCGATAGAAATAGCAATTTTAAAGAATTGTGGGGTCAACTCACGTTTTTCAGCCTTTCACTTAATCCTTATAACAACCAAACAAATTAGACTATGATTGTCATTGCTAGTGTTATATTATTAATGTTCTTCCTGTTGCTGAGAGGGAACTCTGGTGAATCGGTTGAATAATGAATAAGGACTTAAGGTAAGAAGACCCAAGATTGCATTTTCTGTCTTTTCTATATAAATTCAAGCAAACTACTTTTATCTGCCTGAAGATCTGTCTCTTCGTCAATAGAATTGTCCTAAAATACATGTCATAGACTTAAAAAGAAAAGTAAACTATAGGACATATGTGAAGGTATCCGATACAGTGCTCACAACACTGCTCATTTAATCCCATTTTTAAAGTGAAATTTGTTTATTTGGTTCAGTTGGGTCCATAAAAAAAAGGACATCACAACTTCCAGAAACTTGGAGATTTGCCTACGGCCTCAGGGGCTATTGTGGCAGACTAGAATTGAAATTTAAGTCTTTGGAGTGGATGCTATGGTGAACCAACCAGACCCTCCCTCTCCTCACCCTGCACATCATGAGCAAAGCACTCCTTACCCAGCAGCTGGTAGAATTGCTGGCTAAGAACTCACAGCGGCACCCCTCTCAGGGCATTGCCTTAAGCCTAAGGGATCTGCTTCCCCCAAGATGAGCCTTCCCCCCACACTACTCACCACTGAGCACAGAGGCTTGGCCATGGCCTCACTTCCAGATAAGCCTGAATGTCCAGCTCAGCTCCAGAGACCCCTGTTGCAATTGCATCATAGTTCACCTTCTCCCTCTGCCACATCTTGCTTCTCTCACCGGAGCTGACCACAGTACACTGCCCAATAAACCTCTGCTCACTAACTTCCATCTCGGAGTTTCCCAGGAACCAGACTTACTACTGTCTCCTGGACTCCAAATTCCATATTCTTGGCACAGCAGTACATAGAAGAGTAGGCAAAAATTTTTCCACAATAAACCTATATCTGCCTGTCAAGTCATCAGCAAATCTTTTAAGAATATAAAACAGAACATGTAATTGTGGATAGTTTCAGGGCAGCGTCAGTGTCATGAAGAACAGGGTCCAAAGCAAAAGTAAACACCAAAAATAACCTTCTGCCCTTTGTTTTGTGCAATGAGACACAAAGTGTTTGGATAAAACTAGCTCTTGCTGTCAAGACTTTGCAACCGAATTGTGCAGGATATCATATCTCCATAGAGGAAGAGATGTGCATACTACCCAGAAGCCCCTGCTTCAGGGGTCTGCCTCCATCAAAATGCAGAAACAACGCATATGGGTAATTGCCCACACAGTAGTCACAGATCACTCCATAGAAACTTGTTAGTGCAGCCTTGTTGGAAACCATGCATCTCACCCACAGGGATCTTCTCCAAGCAAGTGTGCTTCTGTTGCCATTGCCCCTTGAGTCGAGTTGATTGGTTCAAAAGTGGATCCCAGAGTCAAGCCAAACCAATCAAATGCTCTCTTCTAGTGTTTGGACTTTTAAACAAAGGGACCCAGAAACTGTTGGTCTCACTAATGTGAAAGCGCAGAACAATAATTTGGATAATACGTCTTAGAAATATAGTCCAATCTTGCCACCTCAAAATGATGATAAATAACAACCACTCTTAACAGTGTCAAATGCTACAGTGGGAATCCTAAGTAATATTAATAGTCCCAAAGTCTTGTGTCAAGCAAATGCAAAAGTTCCCCAGAGAAAGATGCAAGTTTTTGACCACATCTACCCTTCAAATGTAACTTCCTTTCTTTAATTTCTCCCTATCCCAAACTGGCATGCTCCCCAACACACACACACACACACACACACACACATTCTATTGCCATGATATCAAAAACAATTAGTTGATCTTTGGGGGTTATTTTTGTTGTTGTTTTGCAGTTTTATCTGATATGTTGTCTATTTCTGGTTGTCCATTTACAATAGAACGTAGGCTTTCTATCTATTTATTTTTTGCTACTAGGGAAAATCCAAAGGAAATTGAGTTTCTTTGATTCATAAAGCCACTAAGTTTTTTAACTTCTCTGTTTCATTCAAATCACATTGACAGTAAATTGATTAAAGAAAAAAGGAATCAGGATAAAGTTCCATAGAAATAGTCACCTTTCCTTATTTATTGCCAAGAGAAGTGGAACCAAATCTGCACTTTCATTCCAGCCCAGGGAGACAAGTTTCCCTCTGCCTCATGGTTTATGAAGGGATTCTCACTGTCATGCTGGGGAAGAACTGAGATCATGCATTCCACTCTGGTTTGGGGAAGTCAGGAAGTGTGTCCTCCAAGCAGAGAATATTCCAACCTGTGAGCTTGTCAAGGCTGAGAACTCTGTGGGATAGTTCAAACGGGCACAGTCTGTTTGTGCTCTATTTCTTGTTCAGTGCCACTTAACAATTCACAATCCCTAAGTTGTTAAGCAAGTGTGTTGACTCATTTGTGCCATACAAACCAGCCCAACACCTACTGACTTTACAAATGGACATATATAGTTTCTCACACTTCCGTTAGCCATCCAGACAATTCTTTTTTCTGGGCCAGCCCAACTGATCTCTACATTCAGCTGCAGCTCTTCTAGGACTCTAGGGTCTTCAGTGGTCAGACACAAATGTCTAATGGTTGTTCTAGGGGACTTTAGCTGGAACAGTTCATCTCAAAGTCACCTCTCATCCTCCAACAGGCTACCTGAGGTTATAAAATGCCACAATAAAACAAGCTCCAACAAGCAAGCACTTTTCAATCTTCTGATTGGTTCGTGGCCAAAACAAGGTTGGGATCTGCAATGTCATGTTATTTTATGACCACCACCAGCTATATGAGGCAACTGGAATTTAATCCACCAGGGAATCTGATTTAACCTATACTTCAGAATTAATTCATCCCACACTAGGTATGAGGAAACTAGAGTATTTATACACCAGTCTCAGAAGGTCACTCCATGGTTGCTAACACCCCTGCAACTCCGGAGCAGATAGAGTGGTTCAAAACAAGCCTCAAGCACACTGATCCACATGCTGGCAGCTGGGAGTCTCTGCTACCCACAAATAATAAGTCCTCAGGATAATAATGAGGCCTTGTCTGTGACTAATACCAACAAGATATATTTACTGTTGTTCAAAGTGATTCAAACCACCCACGCCAAATAGTGTGGAGGGAAAAAAAAAAGGCCACATGCTAACCTGACAAATTCAGGAAAGGCCTGCATGACAGTCTTGCAAATTTCAAGACCTAAAGTAACCACAAAGGAGAGTCTGAAATTAAAACCTTAACAAAGAGCAGTTATGGTGGTAGTCCTGTCCTAGGCCGGTATTTTCCCTGACAAGGTCAATTTTTAGCTTAACTGGGCCTATTGCCTTTTTGTATCTGATAACATATCCTTGAAATGTCTGGGTATCTTGTAACTTCTCTTTTTCCGGACCCCTTGGCACACAACCTAATGCGCCTGGGCGCCAGGACAGATACCAAAAATTCCTTCACTGTTATCATGTTGATTGTTTACAAAATACTTCTGTTGAATATAGTGAGAAGTGGTCAAGATCATGCACTCGGAAGTCAAATGCTTGGGTTGGAATCCTGGTTTGGCCACATACCAGCTATGTAGCTTGGAAAATTCACTAAAGCTGTCAGTGCCTTCATTCTTTAACCTGTAAAATGTGGATGGTAAAGTTTCCTATCACAAAGAGTTATAGTAAGGAGCAATACATAGAATAATATTAGAACAACACTGGGAAATATTATGAATGCTAGCTATTTGAGTAGTGAATTACCATTTCCACATACTGACTAGTATGTCATTATCTTGAGTTAAAAAGAATTATTTAAAAGTTTACAGATATGATTTAATTGCACCCAGATGTTAGTGAATACCTTAAAGAAGTTAGACTCTGTAAAATTAGAAGCAAGCAGTTCTGACTTCAGTATATTCAAACTTTTTTCTCAGTGTCTTCCTGGTAGATACATTTTTCATTGTACACAGACACCCATTTATAATACCCACCTGCACATACACACATAAACAAATATATTCACACATACACATCGAAAAGAATGTTTCATGGAGCAGTACTCATTATAATATTCTCTACCCTCTTTTATTTGTTTGTTTATTAAAATGTTGGTAGTAATTGATTTCACCATCATTAATGGTTCCTGACCTAATGTTTGAAAATATACTACATTACCAATCCTTTCAATGAGATAATTACAGTAAGTCCTCACTTAACATTGTCCATAGGTTCTGCAACTTAAAGTGAAATGATATGTAATGAAACCAATGTTACTATAGGTTAATCAAGATAAACAAGAGTTAAGTTCCTATGGCATCTCATTAATGTTATAACAAAATAACTGAACAAAATGGCGCTATTAGAGGACGTGCTGTATATGGGAAAAAGTATACGCTTTTCCCATTTCTGGCCTCCCTTCAGCGCATTTCCGCCCTGTAGTGTCAGTGTAAAGTTCTCCCTTAGTACAAAAGGAAACAGATACCTTCTTGAAGATTCCCAGCTAGATCAGACTACCCTGATCTCTGGTCCTGGCATCAGCTACTCATCCTTCTCGGCAATTTTCTGGACATGGAGGATGAGTGGAATGAAAGCCTCTGCCTGGGAAAAGAAAGACCTCTCTATGACCTAAAATTCTTCTGCCTATTGTGGACGTGGGAGGCATGCATGAGGTTTAGCAAGAAGGGGTCATCAAACCTCCGGAGAGCTGTGAAGAGCCTCTTCCCATCCCCAGAATAGAAACTATGACCCCTGCCCTTTCGTCCAATTTGTAGCTAAAGCAGCATGCAGCCCAGCATCTAATTTAATTTTTGCTAATTAAACATAGAGCGAGGTTATAGGGATGGAAATTTTGTAGGGACAAGGCCAGATGGCGTATATTTTTAGATAAATGGTGCTTACCTCCTACCACAAATTCACTTGAAATTACGGTCCACTTGCTTTTTCACCTTTTTTCTACTCATGCCAACTGTACATCACTAAATTCTACTTTTAGCATGATTCACTTTTGTTATAAAGCAGATCTCGTGATCTCCACACTTGCAGGTTGAATTAGAGACATGAGGATTCAACACACACACACACACACACACACACGCACGCACACACACAGAGTATTAAATGAGAGTTTTGGAGATCAAGCAAGGTGACCGTGACTGCACAGCAATGTGAGTAGACTTAATGCCACTAATTTTTACACTAAAAATGATTAAGATGGGCCCTGGCAGGTATGGCTCCACTGCTTGGACTTCATCCTGTGCACCAAAAGGTTACCAGTTCGATTCCAGTCAGGGCACATGTCCAGGTTGCAGGTTTGATCGCTGGTAGAGGGCAAGGCCGCCAATCAATGCTGCACTCTCACATTGATGTCTCTCTCTCTCTCTCCTTTCCACTCTCTAAAAATCAAAAAAAATATATTCTTAAATATTTTTAAATAAAAAAGTGGTAAATGTTTATGTGTATTTTACCATAAGTAAAACATATTTTTAAAAGTATTAAATAGAAGTTCTCTCAAATTCATATTACACATCTAGGCCACCTTCACACCTTACCCCCTCATCACCAAAAAAAAGAAAACAAACAAGTAAATGTTGCATGTTATGATTTGTTAGGTAAAATTTACTTTTTTAGTTCTTTTTTTTAAAATATATTTTATTGATTTTTTTACAGAGGCGAAGGGAGAGAGATAGAGAGTTAGAAACATCGATGAGAGAGAAACATCGATCAGCTGCCCCCTGCACACCCCCAACTGGGGATTTGCCTGCAACCAAGGTACATGCCCTTGACCGGAATCGAACCTGGGACCTTTCAGTCCGCCGGCTGACGCTCTATCCACTGAGCCAAACCAGTTTCGGCAAGTTCTTTGAATCTAAATTTATTCAGCACCCCTTACTAATTTACAGCTGTGGGGAACAACCAGAGGAAACAGAAATAGCCCTCTTAATCTCATATTTACTCAAAAGTTTCCACCTCATTACTGAAAAAGTTCTCCATAATAAATATTTATCCATAAATTGGCTAATATTGTTACTGATGGCAGAACTGACATATTAAACATTGTGTCAGAAACCTATTGGCACTCACACTGAGCTTCAAAGGTAATGAAAAAATATTCAAAAAATCATATAAATATGCTATTCCAGAAAATATGAAAATGGATGACTTATTCAAAGTTTCTGCTTGGCTACACCTTGAAAACTAAAAGAAAAAAAGGACATTTTATTTGTGTGCCTTCATTAAATGAAGCCTTGAAGAAAACCAAGGGAGCAGTTCATTTAACATGTGTTTCTCACTGACCTTGTGAGGCATCTGAACAAAATTTTTAAAATACAAGGATGCTGTGAATAAGTATCTTCTCTTACCGTTGAATTTTGATGGTCTTATAAGCCACTGAAACTTCACCTTTGTGGTTAATGTTATCAGCAGAATCTGCTTCTAGTCATCTGTGAATAGCTTTGTTGTTACTTCTTGGCCTTTTGGCTAAGATCAAGTGTTGTGAATAGCTTTGTTGTAGTTTCCAATTACCATAGTGTGTATGCTTCTTGCTCATGCTCATTACCCAAACCAAACATTCTACTAAGAACAAAGTTACTTCATGTAAGGTTCATTTTTTAAAATCTTTTAACTCTAGGCTTTCCTCACAGTACTTGAATACTGCATTGAACATTTCAGTCTTAATTCTAGACTTGAAATCTACCTCATTCAAACATAGTAGCTTCACACCACTCTTGTGCCCCATACCATGTCTCCTGATTCCCATAACAATTGATCATATAGGAAAAACATTACAACCAAAGGGACAAGGAAACATAAAATTTAAGGCTGGCCATACAAATACCTGTTTTATAATGAACAGGACCTGCTTAAGTAAAGCATATTTTGTGTCACTGTCCTAATCTAGAACTAAAAGAAAGTTCTACATAGAAGCACTCAAAGTTCCCAATAAAAAATTTTGTATTTCTGTTCTGTTCTGTAGTATACAACCACTGTACTTACTATAAGGAGTTGAAGGGAGATAGTCAAATATACCTAGAATTTCAAGGACAGACGGTATGAATATCCCTAATTAGATCATATTTCATACAATTACCAATAACAAAATTATATCAACAGCAAGATATAAAAAAATAAACTTGTCAACAGAGATTTCAAAATTAATATAAGGATCAGAAGATGAATATTTATATGTGTACACCTTGAATTATAAACATTTTGATAAATAAGGAAATCTCAAATTTAGAGCTTAGAAGTACTAAATCTATAAATAAGGAAGTGTAGCTCACCCAAAATGGTAGTGGCATTTTGTTTTGCATTAAACAAAGAGCTGTTAAATAGTTATGAAAGGTGAAAGATACCAAATGCATTTCAGATATTACCAATTCACATTACTTTCATCTTTGAAGACTCCTCCTGGAAACTTTTAGGCTCACATCCAGGAAACCTTTCCAAATGGCTCATATCAAATTCTTTACCATCAGTCTTCTGCTCATTCTACTGCCTCCCAAGAACTGTTGCTTTTTCTATTCCCAATCCTGATGCTGATTACTACTAACATCTACCATTCAACTCAAGAAAAAACAAAGGAATGGGATTAGAAAAGTAAAAAGAGAAAGAAAAACATGTAAGGAATGAATGGGATGTAAAATTATTATTACAATAGAGCAAAATAGCTCATTCCATTCTTTTCCTTTTCCCTAACCATGAATTAAAAACTTTTCTAGTCATAATAGTTAATATTCACTAAGAACCTATTATGAGCCAGGCATTGCTCTACGATCCTTACAAATATTATCTCATTTAATACTAACAACATTTCAATGAGGTAGGTACTAATGAGGTAGGTAAATATTCCATTTACAAACAAAGAAGCTGAGGCACAGAGAATCTGAGTAACTTGACATAGTTCACACAGCTAATAAGTAACAGACCTGGGATTCAACCCAAGCAATCTAGTTCAGAAGGCCATATTTGTACCTAATGTGTTGTGTTGCTTTTCTGCATGAGAGAACCTGCTAACTGCATTCACCCATGGGTTCCATTATAGTGCTGTGCACTCATGGGGGATGTTAGGGCTTAGGATCCATTCCTTTAATAAACATTTATTATGAACATACTATAGCTTTAGCTATTTGAAAGGAACACAAAAAAAATTAACCAATCATAGTTCAAACCTTAGATAAACTCAGTTTAGTGGAGGATATATTATTACAACACAGTAGAAACAGTGCTTATAGAACTATGTCCAAGTTGCTATTGGGGATATGAGGGTGAAGTGACTAACTTCTTGGAGAATGTGAGGAAAATGTCACCAAAAAAGTGATAAATAATCTAAGCTTTTTGAAAGGCGAGTAAAAGTTTCCAGAAAACAGGGAAGGTGGAAGAAGTAGGTATTCATGTTTTGGACAACAATGAAGATTCATTTCTTAATAAACAAAAATCAGTGCACATATACCTAAGGGTTTGTGCTAGGCCCATGAAAGAAACACAAATAAATGTAACTAGAGGCCTGGTGTACGAAATTCATACACGGGTAGGATCCCTAGGCCTGGCCGGTGATCAGGGCCGGCCAGGGCCTTCCTTCATTCCACACCACTCTCTGGTGGTCAGTGCACGCCATAGTGAGCAGTCGAACTCCCGAGGGGACAATTTGCATATTAGCCTTTTATTGTATAGGATTCCTTCTTTCAACAAATGTATAATCTAGGAGGGATGATAACACACAAATGAATATTACAAGGCTATATGCCTTTTAAATACTCTACGTCTGCTAGAATATGCCCTTCGGTGATCTCAGAGCTTCTTAGAAAGAATCCAAAGAACTCTGGGGAAATGACACTTAGTCTACTTTTATAACCCTGAGTCCAGGAATACAGCTGGTTCAGGAGTCTGAGGGTAATGGATGGAGGCTGCATGTACTGCTGCAATCATATTTGCATTATATATAATGCTGAGCTTGATGAGGTCCACCTGGACCAAGTGAGGAGTATCAGACGTATCCAGACTGAATAGCATTATGCAGAACACGTGGCATGGAAAGGGGCTTGTTACACTTCTAGATAGACTTGCAATCTGCACTCACAACTGTGGAATCCCTGGTTCGATGGGGCACTAAGAAGCTTGCATCTTTGTACTGAAAGATGATGCTGATCTTACTTGCATTTTACTAACTACACTTCGTACTATACTCTTAACATAAGTAAAATGTGATTGATTTACTCAAAGGGTTATCTATGTCTTATCTGTCGAACCCAGCCTGCTAAAAAAACTTTCCAGTATGGCAGTGGGCAAGGAGTTGAACAAATTATATAGGAGTTCAGAAAAGGAGGCTACTGTTGATTAAATAATCAAAGAGGTCTTGGAGGAAGGGGCATTGAAATGATAACTAATTAAATTTATCATCAATCAAGATTTCAGTCTGATGCAGCCCCTTCCTGATTGATACATTCACTCATTAGATAAGTTAATATATTCAAAACATTAAAGTCTAGTCTTGCAAGTGTTGGAGACTTCCTGCCCTTTACAAGGACTAATTTTATAATTTGCTTATAAAGAAAAAGCTTTTAGTTCCCTCATTCCCAAGTTCTTACAGGTATCTTATGATACTGACCAAGTATGTAAGAGTAATAATAAACATCTATTACATAGTTCTTTACAATTGATAGAGTATTTTTTTAAGATTATTGTTTCATTTGATTCCCTCAGTATCCATGTGAAATACTGGTCAAGTTTTGTGACTTGCCCCAGGCACCTTTGTGCTAGGGTGAGGGACTGCACCATGGAAGGGTTACAGAATGTTACAGAATGTGCTAAGGGGAGGAAATGAGACATGAGAAATTGAATGTGCTGGGAGGGGGGACTGACGTATGGAGAGGGATTGTGTCAGGATATGGAGGATTGTATTAGGGTTAGGAAACATGGAAGAAAAATTGCTAGATTGTCTTAGAAAAACAATGTGTTATGATACGCTCCAGCCAGGTGTGACTCTGTTTACCGCTCCCCCCCCCCTTGTTCTTATGAACTTTCTGTGAACTTCTAAGGTAACACTGTTTTGCTATAAAGGATCATACTGCACCCTTGATCTCTGCCACATGCTGCGAGGCTTCCCAGAGGGGGAAGGTACGGGCTGTGGCCAGCTGGCCAGCTTAATAAAGGCTATTAAATTTAAATTCTGAATCGGTGGTCTATCTCGTTGAGCCAACCCATAACACCTTGACGAGTAGGTAGACAAACCAGCCTTTCTCTGTTATCTCACCATTGAGTCCCAGTTCTGACTGAACCCACTTTGGGAACTCCTCTCAGTCTATGAATTATAATCTCCTTTCCTCTCTCTGAAATTGCTTCCCCTTATCCTTGTAGGTATACCCCGCCACAGGCAGCTACATTGTACCACAGAAATCTCCACTCAGGCCCTAGTTAATATACATTGAATCAAGCCAGAAAATCAGATTATCTAAAGAAAAACTGACATTTGACACCAAGACAGGAGAATTTCTCTCTCCAGTTTCCAGGAAATAAAGTATGACAATTTAAGATATGTGAGGGGTGAAAGGGTGAGGGCTACCACCTCCATCTTGCCCCGTATCCTCCATTTTGGGGCAGCCATGTGCTCGGCAAGCAGCTTCTTCCTGGAAGCCCAAGCTTCTGCTAGCCACACCCAGGATTTCTTTAAACTAACCAATGACAATCAAGGGAAGTGCGCGCCATAGATATGACCACAGCCTGTGTAACGAGACACCGACTTGCGCCTGGCCAATCAGCAGGGCCCACAATCCCCTCTCCTCCCCTTACTCCACCCCCCATAAAACTCCTGTTCTCACTGGGCTAGCGCTCTCTCGGCCGCTTGGCGCTGCGTTGGCAAGTGTGGCTGAAGGGGCGGGGGTAGGGGGGCAAACTAGTTTGAATAAAGACTCTCTGCTTTTGCATCGGACTCAGCTGGCTCCCTGGTGGTCTATTGGGGATCTTGAAATCTGGGCATAACAAGGGGCCCCATTCCATTCTGAGAACAAATGTTACAGAGAGTCTGCAGAGAGAGGGATGAAGTAGAAGCACAAAGGGAATCGGGGAACAGACATGGAGTACCCAGTGGCTTTGTAATCCCCATTCCCGTCCGTTGAGACCTAGCTATATTCTTAGCCCTATACCCTATTTTCTTTCTAGTATTCCATTTCTTAAAGCCTGGGTCTTAAGTAGTAATATTATAGCATATGTGTAAGACCAGTTAATAATTATCTCATTCACTAAGATACAGTGACCAATGCATAGAAAGGGAAGGGAGCGAGGGAGGCAAGGAGGGAGGACAGGAGAGAGGGGAGGTTATTTTCTATATATGTTATTTATAGCCACAATCTCTCAAACCTCCCACTCTATTCCACTGTAGAAAAAGTAGATTGATGGCCTGGGTTTCAAAAATGACGCATGTGCTTGGTACAGGAACAATGGATTTTGGTGGGGGGAAAAATTTTTCCTGACACTAATTTTTTTTAAAATATATTTTTATTTATTTTTTAGAGAGGAAGGGAGAGGTATAGAGAGAAACATCAATGATAAGAGAGAATCATTGATCGGCTGCCTCCTGCACATCCCCTACTGGGGATCGAGCCCGCAACCTAGGCATGTGCCCTTGGCCCGAATGGAACCTGGGACCCTTCAGTCCACAGGCCGCAGGCCGATGCTCTTATCTGCTGAACCAAACCGGCTAGGGCCCCACACTAATTTTAACAGTAATTTTGAAAGGAGTTTTTGGGGTAAAATAGGAATTTTTAGGGGGAAATAGGCAGGTTTAAAAAAATTTAGAAATTAAGGGGCCCCATGGAAAACACACAGGGCTACAGAGCTGGGAGAGGGTACATTTTCATAACACAAAGCAGACTGGGAGAAGTTCCATTTCCATAAGACAAGGGAGAGGCAACAGTTACATTTCCATAAGATAGGGAAACTGGGAATAGCAAAAAGGTCTATATTTACAAAATAAAGGAGGAAGAAAACCCAGAGGGAATAGGAGAACAATGAGGGAGGAGGGCCTCACAGGTCCCATATGAAATTTAACCTTTGAGCTCAGGAGTTACTATAGTAACCAATTCGAAGGGGAATAGTGACCAATCAGAGGGGATATCAAGGCACCATGAACTGCAGCCTTTATAAAAGGTAGAAACAGGAACTGGGTGGGACTCTTTCCCTCTCCCCACCTGGGAGTTCATACTTGTTTGTCAATAAATGTCTCCACCTTTGCTATACCATCTTCCATCTGTGGATTCATTCTTCGACTCCAACGGACAAAGAATCTGGGGAACCATCCTGCCCAGGGGAACATCATGTTTTCCAGTCCAAAAATCCCGTATTACTTTGAGCAAATGAACCAGGTAAATGGGTTTGAGAGTGGGGGATAGGAACTGCGGTGGGGGGAGCGGGGGAGCATAGATAGATCATTTGGAAATTCAGATGAGTCTTAAAGAAAAAACTGGTACAAATAGAAAGGAAAAATTTGTATGACAAAATGCTGAGAAAGAAGAATAGATGACACTTAGCAACCAATTGGCTGTGTGAGACAGTTGGGGCAAGATAACTGTCCCAAGTCCAGGGCCCTGGTGACTGTAAGAGTGATAAGACCAGTGATCAAATCTGAAATTGGGGAAAGCCCTGATTTAAGGGGTTAGAGCTTATCTGTATACGCAGTATCTGGCCGACAAGGGTAGAAATAACTGCCTGTCCAGGAGGAAGGACATGGGATTGTTCAACGGGGCTGACAGTTGACTCACTTGGGCAGACCTTCACAGACAGAGAGACAGTAGGGGGAAAGATCAGTGAATCCAGAGATTGAAAACTGCTTAAGAGTATAAAATTGGTAGAAATAAGACAGACTAGGAAGCACAGACAAGCACAATAGGGAAACTGAGACAGTTAAACAGCAACTTTCAGCCACCTAGTAAAACCAGTCTTCCCTGAACCAAGGACACTTAAGAGTAAATGGTTTGCACTGCTCCTCCCCAACCAGAGGGTAAATAGCTTAAATCACCCTACTCAGGGAGGCAGATAATAGAAATGCAATTAGTGCCATTTGCCAACCACACCCAAGGACAGTTGAAATTAAGAGAATAAATCTCATTTTGGTGCATTTGCATAAGTTGATGAATATTCTATTGACACCCCCCCCCCCCCCCCCCCCACACACACACACACAAAAGCCAAGCCTTTAAAACCCCTTAAAAGAAAGGTTTAGTGCAGTGGTCGGCAAACCGCGGCTCACGAGCCACATGCAGCTCTTTGGCCCCTTGAGTGTGGCTCTTCCACAAAATACCACATGCGGGCGCCCACGTACAGTGTGATTGAAACTTCGTGGCCCATGCACAGAAGTTGGTTTTCGGAAAGGAGATATACGAAAGGAGATATACGAAACAAGTATGCAAGACAAGTGTGGATGGGAGAGTTGGAAGGGGTCGACCTCAGCGAACATACCTCAATCAGATTGAGGACGTTTTTAACAAAGGCCAGTTTAGGATTACCCTAATTAAGTTAATAACAATGTACCTACCTATATAGTTTAAGTTTTTAAAAAAATTGGCTCTCAAAAGAAATTTCGATCATTGTACTGTTGATATTTGGCTCTGTTGACTAATGAGTTTTCCGACCACTGGTCTAGTGTAAGTTCTCCCTCCAGGAGCGGGCCCATCTCCCCACTCCTACCCCCCACCTGCCTTCTTCCCCCACAGGCATACACCTCCTAAACGCTAAGGGACCCCAAGAGCTTGCAATCAGGGCAGCAGTGGGCAGTGGCAGTTCACCCCAGGCAAACCCCCTGAGCCTCTCCCCAAGGTCCCCTTTTCTCTGACTTCTTAGTGAGAAAAGCATATAGCAATATGCAAGTTATTTATTAATACACTATAACAACTTTGCTAATGGAGCTAATTACTATCATTCTAATATAGTAATTAGCAAGAATATAATTTTTAAAAACTGCAATGTGTAAGGAAATACACATCAATGATTTCTGCTGTAATAGAATCACAGTATATATTAATGCAATGTAGCACTCCTGGGCTCCATGGTTTGGAACCAACATTCATAATTGAAAAAAATCCTAAGTTTTAGTTTAAGTTTAATAAAAATAAGAAATTTTTGCTATGAACTTGCAATCACAGACTCCTGGTTAAGAACCTCAGATTAGATTGTCCCTATTATAAATAGCACAAATACAATTGGTGCTTACCCACTGTGACTATTAACTAAATAAGCACGAGCTTTTACCTTCTGGAACTATTAAGACTATTGAGTGATCAGAGAGCACACATATAGCTATGACTACAGCTGGCAAGGGAGAGATGGGAGTCCATGGATGTGGAGAATCTCTGATACACTCTGAGAAACAATGTCCAGGAAATTACTTCCCCACCAGATTGGCTCCCAGACCGGCCCTGCAGAAGGATGAGCACAGTGTGGCACCTTCAGCCACCCTGGCCCAACATGATTTGCTCTCTGTGTCCTGAAAACCCATAATGTGCAAGTGACAATCTTAAGTGTCTGTGTCATGTTGCTAAGTACGTATCTCTCTGTAGTATTTTGATTAAAATTCTACCAGAAGAAAGACTTGGTTCACCAAACTTTTAAATTAATGAAATTACGATCGTTGGAATTGCATAATAATACACATGAAATACTTAGAAAGCCAAACCACAGACATACAGATTTCTTTTTGTTTAGTTGGTTGGGTGATTGCTGTTGGTTTGGAGTTGTATTTATTGTAAAGGTTGGGGGAAATAGTCCTTAACCCAGGTGTTAACAGACAAAGTGGTTATTTGATGATATATGAGACAGGAAACAGCCATAAAGAAGGCAATAATGAGTAATAGGTGAGGACCTTCAGAGCATTACTCAAGCCTGAATATATTATTTGCCCACCTAAAACCAAGTGTATTAGTTCCCTAGGACTACTATACCAGATTACCACAAAACTGGTGGCTTAGAACAACAGACATTCATTCTCTCATCATTCTCCAGGCCAAAGTCCCAAGTCAAGAAGTTGGCAGGATTGGTTCGCTCTGCAGGCTCTGAGGGAGAATCTGTTCTTGCCTCTCTCCCAACTCATGGTGGCTGCCAGCAACCTTGGCGTTACTTGGCTTGGGACTGCATCACCCAGTGTCTGTGTCTGTCTTCTCTTGGCCTTCTCTCTGCATCTGTGTCTCAAATCTCTTTTTTCTTTCTCTTATAAGAACACGAGTTATTGGACAGGATGGTCTCATCTCAAGATTCTTAACTAATTCCATCTTTCAAAGACTCTATTCCCAAAGAAGGTCACATTCACAGGTACTGGGGACAAATATTGGGATATATCTTTTGCAGGGAGGATACAATTCAACCTACTACACCAGAGAATCCTAAAATTCCACACAGTCTAGCTATGGAGGCTTTTGGTAAAAGATTGTCAGGGTGATGCAAAGCCTAAAGCATTTTTTATAGATAGTATTAGTAAATACTTCTGTGTTTTTAAAAACTGCACATCATAAATTCCTAGCATTTGCAGATCTGTGCAATAAACACCAGGAATATCTGTAGCTATAGAATTGAAATAGAGTTGGTACAGCCTGTGTAGTTGACATAGAAAGTTATTTTAGAGACTTTGAGAAATTATAGACACAAACCAGGAATTCCCGGCAATCATCTCTGAAATAAGATGTGCCCAGGCCAGCTCCGGAGGGTGTGAGCCATTCTGTGATGTAAAAACAGAATGAAGACATATGTCCCCTTAGTCACTGCTGCCTAAGGGTGTGCCTGTTTCTTTAGTGAAATAGGCTGAGTATCCTCCAACCCATGCTGGAGCTATTACTGAATGAAGATACACTGTCTATATTTGTTCTTAATTTATTTCTTATGAGTTTTAAGTCATTTTATTTCAACTAGTGGTATTTAGCCAACTCTTCTAAACTAATGCTTTTATGTTTACTAGTACATGAAGTCCTGAAAGAGTGGATTAAAGAGGCTCTTAATGCAGTACAAAGACAAATGGCATCTGACCTGGGCAGCCCAACTGATGCTTGCGGTTCAGAAAGGGGAGACTGCCTGATGTCCACATATGGGTATTCTTGTTTGGGTCCAACACCCTTCACATATCCTAAAATTTTGAAAGCTAGGTGCCAAGGTATGGTGAGGTGGCCTTTATCCACATATCTAATTTATTATTTTCCATGTCTTCAAAATAGAAAGCATATTATCATATAAATATTAGAAGTATGCATGCAAAGGTATAAATATTTTATCAATCTTTTTATTCATTTTATTTGATGATACCATGCAGTTCTTTGTACGTATATGGTCCTTCTTAGACTTACTAAGGAGATTAACCCTGTCTTGCTAGAAAGGACCCTGTCTTATTCTTCTGTAGTATCTCTCACAGTGCCCAACACAGCTCCTAGTATACAGTGAATCCATGATCAGTGGTAGCTAAGAGATTTCCTAATGCGTTCTAGTAAATGCATTACTAAATGGTTGTTCCTTCTGTGGAAAGTACCACCTACACATGTGCTGCTATGAAAGATTCACGTTGAATTGACAATGCTCAATCATTTTCTCACTGAAGCAACAAGGAAATCTGGGTGTCGGGAGCACCAATTGTACGGGTACACTCTGTGCAATTTGTAAAATGGGGTTACAGTTGTACCTGCACCAGGGGTTTGTTGTGAGGTTGAAATAAGTCAATATTTGGAAAGTGTTCAGAAGAGTGTCTGGCACGTAAAAGTTCTATGTAAGAATTTTTACTAATAGCACATTGGTATTATTGTTATTCACTGGCCTTACAGAAATAGGTGTGTTTGAAGGAGTGAATGCAATAATGCATCTTTTATTCTGCATTGCTGGTGAATAATGTCTCCCAAATTATTGGAGTTACTACCTTTAAATAATCAATTAGTCAGGATTGAGCTCCTATTGTATGCCTTGCACTGTCCTGTTGTAGTATAGTAACACAGAATTAAAACAAGACAGTCCCTGCCCTCACGAAGCTTACACTCCAGTGGAAAAAGAAATATATAAACATATCAATTTATAAAAAGATACTCTCCTATAATATGTACCATGAAGAACACAAAATCATGTGATATGATATACAGTGACTGCCTGAAAGGAGGGCGAGATCATTTGAGCTAAGAAGGTCATTAAAGACTAGAGGGAAAGTTAAGCTGAAACCAGAATAAATGAAGCAGTTTGGCAGATCTGAGCAAAAGCCCAAGCAGAGCCACTGCACTGTGCAAATGTCCTACAACGGGAACAAATTACCTAAATGCTGTCAGATATGACCTGGTGGAAAGGAATAAACTAGTAACTGGGAAAGAAAGGGTAGTGCAGGAGGGAAGCCTTTATGAAGGCAGCATAGGGCGGGATCCAAAGTATATCTGGAGGCAATGGCCTTCCATAGAGACAAAGAGACTTGGCAGAAGGTGAGAATGAATACGGTGGCATCTTAGAACTAGTGGCAGGAAAATGAAATAGTGGTGTGATCATAACATGTGAGTGAGTGGAAAGGAAGGAGGAAAAGGTTAAAGGAGTAATTTCAAAGAGTTAGAATTGAATATGCATGGCAGGTACTGAAGGATGGCAGTTGGTGTGGTGTGCCCTTGCCATGTGTGGTCATGGTTTTGGAATGATTCTAGCCAAATCAATTGTTTGATTTTTCTCCAGCAACATTTAGCTGCTTGAATGGAGGTGCAAAGTGGACAGTTAGTTGAGGGAAACCAGGGTTGAGATTTGCCAAGCAAGGAAAATGGACAATGATGGTCAAGCAAATCAAGAAGCATTTGCAAGAAAATGGTCATAGTATACAGGAAATCGTAGCTGGGTAAGAAGAGAAGTGAAAAGATTGAAGAAGGAAGAGCAAGAAATGAATATAAAAGATTAACAAGGGCAGGAGACTGGAGGGCTTGATGAAATTAAAAACTAGTGAGAGAGGGATAAACAAGGTCAGTGAATTATAAGGACAAAAGGTAATGATCTGAAATGAGATGTTTGAAATGAAAGTGTGCCGTTGTCAGTTCTGAAAAGGTGGGTGTGGTAACCATGTGAGTGGTGCCTAAGGAAGAAGGAGGTCAGGTCAATATCAAAAACTGACTTCAAATTTTTCAATACAATCATTTTGGATAGAAATGCCATAAGTGGTTTTTTATACCATTTCTTGTATTATTGGAGTAGACAAAACATAAATTTTCTGGTCATAATAGGGTTATCAACATGAAGATAAGTTATATGATGACATACATGAGAATTCCCCAGCACTTCCTGGATGTTTTGCCCTTGCAATAAATTATCCCAGACACTTGTACTTGGAGTCCTTGGGCTGCCATTTGGAGTTTTCATGTCTCTATTTGTTCCTTCCAGGTCTAGTCGCCTGAAAAGTGGACTTCTTAGCATTAACTAAAACATTCCTGAGTGAGGGTCTTACAGGCACCCTTATAATTGAAAGCAATTAACTTGACTGAATCAGTCTGGGTTTCTTAAGGGTCCTTTATTAAGTTCCTTCCCTCTGACCCAATGAGGCTTTATTCTTTGAAAAGGAGGCAGGGGATTAGTAGATGTCAACCCCACCTAAATAAATAAATAATTTAATTAATTAATTAATTAATTAATAAGCTTTTATTTCTAGTAAGTAGATTTTGGTGAGAACTGATAAACTTATTTTCTCTATTTAAATGTCTAGTGCTAATTTAAAACATTTACCTTGTTTATTCATTATTTTCTTGGGGGAATAGCCATTAAGTTATGAATGGCCCTGGATTTCAGTTCAGAGTTAAAATAGTTCTGAGCCAGGGTTTTTAGTAATTCACATTTGAATGACATCAAAAACTTATTACCTACCTCTCCACTGCCTCCAAACATTCTTTCCCTGGTGGTCTTACTCATGTATAAAATCTATCACACATTCACTGCTTTACAAAATGCAAAAAAGCACAAATTAAGAATATTCCCAAATAGCCACTCGCCCAACCAAATCAGATATTTAAAAGGGCCCAGTAGAGTAAGCCATTTATTTTGTTTTCCTCCTCTTCCTTGTTGTAATGATAAAAATATTTTCTACTTACACCAATTGAAAGCACATGCTCACAACGCTTTTTCCTGCAATTATTACATAAGAACGCAGAAGACTGTTCTGAGGAATCAAAACTGTCACAGTGGCTTTCCCAATGTGGAGAGAGAAGTCTCTAGTCCCTGTTATATAATGAAGGCCGATCTCCTTCCACAGCCTGCTTACAATTGCTAACTCCTGGGATTTACTATGCAATATCGAACTGCAGAGACAGTTCCAGAAAAAAAAAAAGGCACAGGATCTCTATTTTCACAAATGCTATTGCAGGCATGGGAGATATGGAGTTGAAAAAGAAGTAATTAAGTGAAAAGGTTATAGTAAAAAGGGCAGCTGAAAAAAAACAGCACCCTGGGAATAGCAAGAGGTAAAGTAGCTGGAGGCATTTGGCCTTTTCTGAATAATTCTATCACAAAAAAAATGGCCAGCAATCAGTAGAGGTGGTTACTTGAACATTCCACTTTAGTTGGAGAAGCACAGGTGTAATCTCATCAATATATTTTTTACATGAATGCTTTCAAAGATCCTACATTTCTACAGAACCTCTTTTATGGGCTTCCATCAGTCCATCACGTTCTCTTCAAACCACTCACTCATTCATTCAACAATATTTGCTGGAATATTTCAAACAATACTTGAAGAAACACACACAATGTTTTATAACTGCCCATAATAATACTTTGAGGTTTTCTTTCCAGAATGAAATGTGTTTTAGAAGAGTTACTGCCTTAATTGGGGGTGGGGGGGAAAAAATAAGCAATAGTGACAGTATTTTCAAAAAACTATAAAAACTCAGCGAAGATTATACATCACTTGGTGTTACCGTAAGTTTTGTCAGTTTAAAAATATTTTTTAATTGTATGGGAGTAGGTTTAAACATGGGAAATAAATATAGGCCATTTCATTATGCCTTTATTGAGACACTATGCCAGTCACCATTCCAGATGTTATATATACAACAGATCACAAGTTACACAAAAATTATTTATCCTCATGACTCTTGCAATCCAGGAGGAAAGACAAGTCATAAATATAAGAAATAATTCCATTACAGTGTGTTAGAAAGTCATGAGAACTGGGGAAATAAAGTGGAGAAAGGCAAAGCAAGTGAAGGGGGCTAGGCATGCATAGGTGTAATTTTAAACAGGACTTCGTTCACTGCTCTATTCTGAATGCTCTCAAAGTTTCATTGTACTTGAAAAAAGCAAGATACACAAGAATGTGACTAGTAGGCTGCCATTTGTATTTGCAGGGGGGTGTGGCTTAAATGTTTTTATATTAAATTTATTGGGGTGACATTGGTTAATAAA
This sequence comes from Myotis yumanensis, assembly GCF_028538775.1. Classification (NCBI taxonomy): domain Eukaryota; kingdom Metazoa; phylum Chordata; class Mammalia; order Chiroptera; family Vespertilionidae; genus Myotis; species Myotis yumanensis. The sequence continues at coordinate 44,093,328 of NW_027223760.1, read as the reverse complement.
ATTATAGGTTTCAAGTATACAATTTGATAATACATCATCTCTATATTGCATTATGTGTTCACCACTCAAAGTCAAATCTATTTTCATCATTATACATCATCACCCTTTACCCTTTACTACCTCCCACCTGTATTGTTTAAAAATATTTTATTGCCCTCGCTGGTTTGGCTCGGTGGATGGAGTGTTGGCCTGCGGACTGAAGGGTCCCAGGTTCAATTCCAGTCAAGGGCACATGCCTGGATTGCGGGCTGGATCCCCAGTGTGGGGTGTGCAGGAGGCAGCCAATTAATGATTCTCTCTCATCATTGATGTTTCTCTCTGTCTTTTCCTCTTCCTTCCTCTCTGAAATCAATTAGAATATATTTTAAAAAATATATTTTTTTTATTGATTTCAGAGAGGGAGAGGGAGAGATGGAAACATCAATGATGAGAGAGAATCGTTGTTTGGCTGCCTCCTGCACACCCACCACTGGGGACCAAGCTCAAAACTCAGACATGTGCCCTGACTGGGATCAAACTGTGACCTCCTGGTTCATAGGTTGACGCTCAACCACTGAGCCACACAGGCAGGGCCTCCCACTTGTATTTTTAAGAATAAGTATACTTGCTTTTATATGCATAGTCTGTCTATGTAAGGAGCTTAGCAAATCATTAACATGGTTGCCTCCAGGCAGGAGAACTAAGTGCCTGGGGGGAAATGCTTTTTAATGCACCCCCTTCATATCTTGAATTTTATACTTGTGCATCAGTTTTTAAAATATTTTAATTAATTCTTTAAAATGAATTTTTACATAACTTAAAACAATCTGTAGTTTTACATAACTTAAATGAATTATTTGACAACTAATCTGTGAATATAAAATAAATCTCCTGTATTTGGTATTCCCTACCAGTCTGATAGAAAAAGTTTAATAATTATCTTTAAGGCAGAAAAATAACTTAGCAAGTAATTGATCTTTACAGTCAAAAATATGCAGAAAAATACTTTCATTATTCTTATTCTTCTGTTTTCCTCCTACGACCTGCTTTATACTCATCTCATTTCTAATTCTGATGGAAGGTGAACAGGCCAATGGATGAAGCTACATTCAGTCTATTTTTTTTTTTTTTTTTGGTCTTCTCCTTTGTATGTGAAAATACAACTAACCATCCTTTACTGGCACTAGGCACAGATTGGCAGGATGCTGGAATTGCCTTTACCAATAATACTTCCAGTACAAACAGTAACTGTCACCCACAGTCGAAAGTTGAATCAACTTACTAACATGTTTCTCCATCTCTTCAAACTATTTTGAACATCATGTTCTTTGATAACATCACAGCTAAGTGACCTCCCTTGAGGCCAGCAGGTGTATCTTGGGCCACGTCCAGGCTTCTAGTGATTAGTCAGTTCATAGCCCCAGCCAGGATCCCAGGAGAAAAAAAGTTTCCAAAATTAACAAAGACTTTGTGACTCAGAGTCAGAGACAAGATAAAGAGGACAGGGCTTACTTGCTCACATCCAATTCCCAGAAGTGCTGCCTTTCACCTCTAGTCAGTGACTTTTAAAAATATTATTCACTTATCTCACACACATACACACAACTCTTCCATTTGAAACGTCTCTTGAATTTCTAGTGACAGAGTTCGGTTCTTTAAGGCATGCCTGTTTTTTAAATTCTTTATTGTCATTCCTGACATCATCACCTAACCCAGCCTCCAATACTGCCAGTGTCTGGTCTATTTTCCCATCAGGACTTTTTTTGGGTACAGGTGGGTGGCAAATGGTTGTTTGGTTTTGCTTCCTGTTCTGTGTTGGTAGGAATCCTAGAAATTGGGTAAAACCAGGTTAATAGCCTGGGTTTCTTTACTATATCTTTCTCAGTTTCACAGTTTGGCAGGATTGTGGGGATTCTCTTGGTTCATTTTCCATAAAGAAAAAAAGCAGCAGGAAAAGAAGTTATCTGGGACAAGAAGTTAATTTCCAAGTCTAGCAGCAAGGAGTTCCAACAACTTCAATAACCCTTCTCCTCCCATCTATTTGCTCTCCTTTCTCTTGAGGTGGCTTCTTTCTCAGCTGCAGGTTAGTGTTCTAGCAGCTCACCAACCCTCCCTAAGAGTGTGTTTCTTTCTGGGTTCCAGGAAAGATTCCTATTTTCCTAGCTTAGGTCACATGTCATCACCGAACCAATCACTGTGAATAAGGCTCTGTGCTTTGATTGGTTAGGTCTAAGTCATGGGTCTATTCCTGAAACCCCAGCAGTGCTGACACTTCTACCTGGATCACAGGGACTGAGATTGTGCAAGGGTGTTTCTCAAAGGAAAATGAAAATATGATTAACAGAAAGGGAAATGGATTCTGCAAGGCTAGGACAAGAGGTCAGGGAAGCCCCAAAGGGGCAATATTTAAAGAGACATTCATTTTCTGGCTCATGTAGAGTTAATTTTGAGAGAAAGCCCCTCCTCAAATTTTGTGCCCTAGGCTCCTCACTCACCCCTAGTCCTGGCCCTGGATGTTGGGCAAGCAAAAGACAAAATAATCATTATACCCATATTCAAAAATATCTTCTAGAGTGCCTGAAATCCCATCATTAAAGATTCATTTGTTTGGGTTAGGCAGGCACAGCTCCACAAGTCCCTCAATATTTTTAATTTTTCCATGAACGGCTAGAGGGCAAATCTGTAAATCAATAAGAGCTTCCATATACGCCAAAACCGGTTTGGCTCAGTGGATAGAGCATCGGCCTGCGGACTGAAAGGTCCCAGGTTCGATTCCGGTCAAGGGCATGTACCTGGGTTGCGGGCACATCCCCAGTAGGAGATGTGCAGGAGGCAGCTGATCGATGTTTCTCTCTCATCAATGTTTCTAACTCTCTATCTCTCTCCCTTCCTCTCTGTAAAAAATCAATAAAATATATTATTAAAAAAAAAAAAGCTTCCATATATATGTTAATTAGAGACTATCAAGTCAGTCACCTCCATCCAGGCCCAGCATCTGTTGAAAGCCCCACCCACAGTAATATGCGATGCACTGTAAGAAGAGGCCTTGGAGAGAGGAGTGGCCAAGACTGAGACTATAGAGAAGAGGGTTCCTGCAGCGGGAAAATGGCATAGGAAAGGAGATACACGATGTTAAAGGCACACTTCTTTTTTAATCTTCACCTGAGGATATTTTTCTATTGAGCTTTAGAGAGTGGATGGAAGGGAGGGAGGGGGAGGCAGGGAGAGAGAGAAAAAAAAAATCAATGTGAGAGAGACATATCCACTGGTTGCCTCCCACATGGGCCCCAGTGTGAGATTGAACCTGCAACCCAGGTACATGCCCTTGACCAGGAGTCAGACCCATGATCTTTTGGAGCACCAGCCAAAGCTCTAACCACCTGGCAACATTGGCCAGGGCAAACTTGATGAACACCAGCTCTAAGCCTACTTTATCAATTTTTCTAAGTTCTGCCATGTGGAGGAATTGAGGTGGCAGGCTGGCAAGTGAGGATATTGCAGGAAAGACCTAGGGCACAGAAAATGTGGAAATCTCTAAACAGGGATTCTTTGTTGGTATGCAACATCTGGGAAGGCTTACCCAGAGTTCTAATAAGGCTGTAGGGAGAAGTACACATCCTGCCGAGGCAAGTCCTTGGGTATTTGGGTTGTTGGCATCTTTGAAAGCTTAATTTTCCCCTACAGCAAGGGTTTAAGGAAAGACTAGGAGAGTTATGAATTGTTTCTTATCTTCGGCCAAGGGAAAAAAAATCAATCTTCAAGTCACAAAATAAATAAGTCAAATATCTCTTAAGTTTGGTAGTAATAAAGAAAATTTTTCTACCCTTCATATTCCAGTAACTTACTTAATCTTCCCTTTTTGGGTCTTTAGCTGCCGTTGGCAAAGAAAAGAGCTTACATAACTGAACCTACCTCACAACAATCAGGTTGTAAAATATTTTGTCCATCTAATAATACTAATATGTAAAGCAATGATTCTGTTATTAGGTGGAGGTTACATTTGGAAATATGATTGTCCATTAAGTTAACTTATAATGGGTACAAACACAACCCAGAAATCAGAGTGAGCTGGTCCACAGACTCCAGCTGCCTGCTTCTGTGGTGCATAGATCACCATGATGTGATGCCAGCAACGGGGGAATCTTATAACTCACTCCCCTGTTTAGGAAGCAGCCTTCTGCACAGAACGGCTTCCACAGGATGTGCCTACACAGAGAGAATATGATGGCTAGACTGTCTGGTGCTGTATTTTCACAGTGACTATTTGTTTATATTCCACTGACAACTAACAACTCAGCATCTTGGCTTTAAGTATCAGGTTCAAAGTGCTGAGAATCTAGATTCTGTGCCCACAAGGCTTAGAGCCAGATGCTAGGCTGGGGGGAGTCACAAAGCTGTGCTCACCAACGTGAGGCCTTTTAGGCCTCACACCAAAGGCCTTATTTCCTAGTTTCACACCCTTGTCTCACTTTGTCAGTCTTCAAACTGAGAAAATCGATGCTATACAAATCAATATATTTTAAAGTTCTTCCTTGCCCAACAAATACAATCAGATGACCTTTTTGCAGACTATAATGTAATAATATATTACATTTTTAAAAATATATTTTTATTGATTTCATAGAGGAAGGGACAGGGAGAGAAACATCAATGATGAGAGAGAATCACTGACTGGCTGCCTCCTGCACACCCCACACTAGGGATCGAGCCCGTAAGCCGGATATGTGCCCTGACCGGAAATCAACCACGACTTCCTGGTTCATAGGTCAATGCTCAATCACTGGCCCATGCCAGCTGAGCCACAATAACTCTTGTAAGAGGCATGTGTCCTATTGCTGTATCAGAAGCATAAACTACACTCTATGGAAAAAGAAAAGATTAAATGCAACTAGTGTCTCAGAGAAGACTTGGAATCTGAAGAGCTGACTCCACAAGATACTTGGGAGACTTGCAATCAAGACAAAGGAAGAGTTGACTCAGAAGTGCTGGGAACAGGCCTCCCATGAGGCTCATCTGGACCTTGGCAAATTTGACATCTGGGTGAGAGACAGATTGGGAGGACCCTGTGTTCTAGACCACAGAGTTTGGAAGCAGAGGGGGGCTTTGCCTCATAGGTTATCATCTTCAGTTAAATCTTAAACTGATATAGCTGTGACTTTTGAGCTTCTCCTATAGAAGGGCATATCAATCCCATTATGAAATATAGATTACTGCATATTATGATGCAGTCAGTATTTTACAGTTACAGACATATGTCTACAATAAAGTAACCGCATCATCATCCCTCTCTTTCATTTGGTTTGTTCCTTTTGAACAACATAATCTACATAAATTAAAACCTCAAGGTCATCCAAGCTGAGCCCCATAGGAACCCAGAGCTTCCAGGCAGAGAGAAACCTGTCACCTTTTACAGTGAATTGCGCAAGATGGCAAGAAGAGAAATAGCTAGAAGCCTAGACTGGGTGGCATTTTCTCAGCTACTTCAAGAGGCCCTTACCTAAAGGGGTGCTCCTCAGACTCTCCAGCCTCAATCTGCCTGGAATGCACAGATCCCCAGGACTCTGGGGAAAACCCTTAGAAACTCCACTGGCCACAGATCAGCGGCAACATCTGCCACAAACGCTGCAGTGGCAGAACGGGAAGTTCTGGTCCTTCCAGCCACCCGGGATTCCCAACTTGACTCTTCCAGGAAGCGCTTTCTTCACCCTTTCTCTTGCGAAATCTAGGGTGCCCCCGCCCCTCCCTCCCTTCTCAGCCTTCTTATATGGCCTGGCCGGGGCGGCTGAGAACCCAGAGCTGCAGCCGCAAGCTGGAGCTCTGCACAGCTTCTCCCTCCTTGCCTGGTCAGCTGCGCGCCCAGCTGCCGCCGCCCTTGGCCATAGCAGCTTGGAAGCAACCCTCCCGCAGGTGGGTCACGTTTCTGGCTCTTTGTCTTGTACCTTTCGCCAAAGGGCCCGCCTCCTTTATCTGTTTCAGCTAACCTTCAACCCCTCCTTTCAGGACCCCTCTCCCCACGCTCGCGGGGAAGGAAATAGGTGCTGGCAAACTTCCCAGCGCGCCCCTGCATCCCTCCCAGGGAAAGGACAATCTGTTAAGCAATTCAGCAAGCTTCCAGATTCCTGGTCTTTTGTCGCTTATCTCTACACTAGAGAGCAGAGAAGTGCGATTTCAATTCCTCTCCTATCTCACTTTAGATAAGAGCAATCTGGTGGTGCTGGTCAGAAGGGAGCCTGCAAGAATGTGATTTTGGCAATCTCTGCCATCTCAGATCTGAGGTCACTTCTTGACCAAGAGCTGAAATTGGTCCTGAGACATGCACCCACTTCCACCTTTGATCGTGATTTAAATTTCCTTCTCTAGTTTAGCGATTGCTTTTCCGGAGAAATATTACTGGAAATGTAACTTATTATGAAGAGTAAACAAAACTGTGGTTCTGTTTGTCCAGAGGCAGCAAGAAAGTAGTTTCTCGCTGGATGGTAATCTGGGAACTTTCTTTAAAAGATGACTGGTCTAATGGAAAGGGAATTGGATGGAGAATTGGGAAGCAGGTTGGAGAATTTCTGTTCCTTGTTCTAACTAGAAACTCAACACCTCAACCTCGGTGTTCACATATGCAAAGTAGAAGCCTATGGGACCAGATGACTCACTAAACCCAGCTCTAACAAGGTGAAAATGCACAACTAAAGATGCTTGCGGGTTGGAAATTTTTTGACCACCTTGTTAATGTTATAGGTATGACCAAGTCATTACTCTCTTCACCAGAAGGCAGGCTTCATTTTTAATAGGGGAAACTACCCAATTATGGAGACAGTCTCTTCCCCTAGAAGTAGCTTAGACTTCTACCACATTTATCATTCAGTCCATACCCTCAGCTTTCAAAACCATTCTTCACCCTGCTATGTGAGAATGTCCTAGTCCCTGGAAATGGCAGTCTCATAAATGTCACTCACATGAAAGAACATTTTTTCTGATACAGTAGGGGTAATTTTATAAAATGGCACATTTATTTGAAGTAGTAACTTCTTTGAGATATGGCCTTTTGCAAAGGCCCAAGTTCTTCAGAATGTTGTGATTTAGCACGGTATTATTCTGCCTGCATGGCAAACACTGCCAACCCATAAAACAGGACGGCACTCCCTATGTGTCAAGCTACGAGGTTTTAAAGTAAATGGTACATGTGTAGAGAGAAATTGGGGAACAGCAGTTTCTTCATTTGGCATCAGTTATGGTTCTGCTGAATGATATTCAGCAGATATTGCCCCTACTGTATCAGAAAAAACTGTTCTTTCATGTGAATGACATTTATGAGACTGCCATTTCCAGGGACTAGGACATTCTCACATAGCGGGGTGAAGAATGGTTTTGAAAGCTGAGGGTACGCACTGAATGATAAATGTGGTAGAAGTCTAAGCTACTTGTAGGGGAAGAGACTGTCTCCATAATTGGGTAGTTTCCCCTATTAAAAATGAAACCTGCCTTCTGATGAAGAGAGTAATGACTTGGTCGTACCTATAACATTAACAAGGTGGTCAAAAAATGGTACATGTGTAGAGAGAAATTGGGGAACAGCACTTTCTTCACTTGGCATCGGTTATGGTTCTGCTGAATGATATTCACATGGCAACTCGAGGTTCAGAAACCAGCATAGACAAGGCCTGACCCCTGGCTTGAGGACAATCTCCAGGCTTCTCCTTGTGTCAGCTTGCTAACTGTTGTTAGAAGTAACCAAATAACATTTTTATGAGCCTGTTTGTGAATAAGTGGAAAACCCTGGGCCTTGAGCCTTGTTGTGAAGAGTTTTAAGATAAAGGGATTCATTTGTCATAGATTTCAAACTGGAAGAGAAACCCTGAGCAGTCACTACATTTCCCTGCCTCCTGAAGAACCACCCTTGTAACGCTCTACCATGATTAATGCCAGTATTAAAAGGATACAGATTCTCCTTTTAAAGTATCCCCAGTAGCTAGCACTGCAGTCATCTTCAGCTGCACAGTTCAATATTTCATGACCCTCACCACCTAGTTCTCCTTAGATGAAATTTGAGTCTTTTGTCAACTGCTATTAAAAAATCATTTCCTTTTAGAATCTTAAGACTAATAAGCTAGTGGCACACACACACACACACACACACACACACACACACACACACAAATACAATCACCCTTCAACCTGGAAGGCTTGCTAGGGCACCTTGTAGCTTGTTTCTTCTGGGTTGTCCTCTGAGGAGGAGGTGGTTTGTTAAGTGTCTGTATCCACACTTACCTTTAATTCTGACTGTAAAACTCTAGGATAATAAGGCTTTCTGGGTGGGAATTTTTTTTTCTTGAAGTTATAGTTAGGCCAGAGATAGTAAAAATAAAATTTACAAACTCAAGACATCCAAAGCCACCTGCTTGACTGTTCTTTGTACATCCAAAGAGAATGGGTCACTTGCTAATTATGAAGACTTCCTGAGCAGTTCCATGTGATGTGTTAAACATACTCAAAATATTTTGAGTGACATGTAGGTCATTTTCAAAATGATTTGAATTTAGAGTTGTTATTTATTTTATTTTGAGAAGAAGTCAGTCCTGGAAGGAATAAAGCTAAGTAAAAAACTAATAAAGGATAACTAATGCTTAAAATAATGCATGATAAGAAAACATACTTGGCCTATATATATAAACAATTTGTTCTTCCAAATCATTAAGAAAAAAAAGAACAAAGAATGTTTGCACCATTTGAAAATCACATTTACAAACATATCACTGCAGAAAGATGCAACAGTTTACTAAAAGAAGTATTTCAACTCTAACAAGGCAGGGCACTGACATCCTAATCTAAATGCTTCTCCACAAAGTTCCAGAAGAGTTTATTCAACCCTGTGTGGAGTGGTCTTGCCATTTGTACTTTGACATTCCAGAATTTCTGAAAATTTTGAAGAGAAATATGTGTATTTCAAATGTAGAGGGCATGCTCAATCCTAATGTCAGGATGAAATAAAGTTCACGGGTTTGAAAAGTTAGGAACTGCCATTCTGATTTAATAGGACTGTATAGCACACCTCTTAGAGGGTTATTAGAACACAGGCTGGATAGTCTCTTCTGCCTCAGCTCCAAAGATTGTAGGGGCTCCAATCCTGAGGAGCGGTGGGATAGGAGGGGGCAATTAGCCGTTGACAATGATTAGGCATGTCTTATCTATACCTGCTCATTTCACAGGGTGTGGAAACAGCTTTGAGCCAAGTTAAACAGGGGCTGAAGTCACTCTGCACAGACATTGGCAAACTTTCTTGCCCCAGGCAGATTAGTGTCCCTTCTCTCGGATCTAGGCTGCACATTCCCCTGCTCAGGGCCTCACACACTATATTGTCACGATTTGACTATGTTGCCACATCCTCCCCAAGACTGAGCCCCTTGAGGACCAAGAGGGTCTCATTGATCACTTCATCCCTGACACAGCACAGTGCCTGGCACAGAGAGACTGTTCAATAAATCTGTCGAAAACATGAAATCCTACTAAGATATTACTGGTAACACTGATTTTTAGGTTGGGAAGATGCTGATCGTTATGGGCATAGTAGTTTATGAGCATGGCTGTCCCCTGTACTGGACCAGTTAATACAGTCAAGTGCCCAGATATCTACTACCTGCCTTTTGGGAGAAGTGTGGGATTGCTTTGCACTGTGCAGTACATATAAAGTAAATAGTGGAAATTATTATAACTTTAAAAGAAAAAGACATTGCAGGAACCTTAGTGTTTCTTCTACTTAACCTTAATTTTATTAACCCTGATATGCTGCTATACTGGGTAAGTTTCATAATAAATTTGTAACTATGATACTTTGGAGTCTACTTCATTTTAAAGAGTAATTCATTTTCAAGCATGACATAATACAATTAAGGCATTTAACTGAGGTCATAAAAATTGGAATATTGGATTTCTAAAGATTTTAATTTGTTTAGCTTAAGTAAAACATTTTAGTTCTTCTGTAATACCTCAAGGCATGTCATAAGCTATAAAGCCTATTGAACAGTTCAAAAGAACTAAGTAATGTCGAATCATTTTTATAAAAAAATTATTACGCTTTTAGTTATTTCTTCTCCAGTGCTAAAGTATTTTAGTACCCTAGTACTAAAATGATTTTTTCATCCAATTCAATTGCCCTGATATAGGTGGTATGGGACATGGAAGGAGGTCAAGGAGAGAGCAATTAGGAGGTTGGTAAATGGTTCATTGTGGTTAATAATGAAATTGTGCCACTAGTTGGTTATCCTAGACTGAAATCCCAAATTGTAAAGGTTTTTTCTTCTTTCTTTCCTTTTTTTTTTTTTTTTTTTTTTGAGGCATGTGTGGCAAATTGGAAGATATGTGTTTGGGGATGCGAGTATATACAAAAAAGTCCCTGTAAGTATCTCCCTGAGAAAACCAAGAGTCCAGCAGTGGTATCAGATTTACAGTCCCCAGTAGTGTTAGCTACATGTATGGGGTGGAACAGACCTGGGAACCTTTGTTGGATTCTGTTTTGATTAAGAATCTAGGAGTCTTCTGAGACGGGAGGCCCCTAAGGAAAGAGATTTAGGCCTAATGCGCAGAGTCAGGATTGAAAAAATGAATCATCCTGTCAGCCCAATTTTTCCCATTTCCTTAGTCACATGTCCAAATCTTGGGAAAAAGGGATGAGAAAGAGAGACAGACTGACTCTGTGGCATGCTGGAAAACATCTCTCTAAGGGCGGGCAGGGGGGCGGGGGGGGGTCTTGATGTGTAGCCTTTGCTGATTTCCCTGGTGTGAAAACTCACCTCGTGGTTGATTGCAAGCTTTCAACCACACCACTGAAAAGAGCCGAGATTTACAACCCAGGAATTAAAAGTTGTTTTCTTAAAAATATTTCTCAACCAGCACAGCATTCGGGCTTGTTTATCAGAGTATAGCATAGGACAGGGGAAGAAGTTTCAAGAGCTCCTTCTCTCCTGAGATAAATGGAGCAGCTGCTGGGCCAGGCCTCGCCCCTCTGTTCAAGCTGACTTTGCAAACATTAAAGGCACTATGGCCATTAAGAGTCCCAGCGTCTGGAAGCCAGATTAAAAATGGAAGAAAATGGTGTCCAAAAGAAGATGAAGGAAACTATATTCATAAAAATGTATGAGCCATCCTGGGAGATTTCTAAAAAGGGTAAGGAGATACTTTGAAGCAGAATGGAATTCTCCCATCAACAGAGTTCAAGGGTGGAATCAGGTCCACAGCAAAACTGCTCTACCCCCAAACTGACTGGGCAGTTATCAAATGTTTAGGTAATTTCTAGTGGCCTCAATGTAAAGATAAATGACTATTCCTAGGAAGTTAATTTAAACAAAGTTAATTCACAATTGAAATGATGCAATCACTTCCTAAATATCTCTGACTACAGTAGTCCTAGAATTAGTACTACTAATTTACACTAAATATTAAGTGGGTTGTTGTAATCACCAGATCATCCAATAAGCCATGCTCATATTGAGTGTACAAGCCAAACGCTACTCAATCAGTGAGAGTTGTTTTTCTGCTGGTGACAAGCCAGGGCCAGGGCCTGGGCCTGGGGCTGAATCTTTGGGGAGCCAAAGATTTGTAAGAAGTTTTCAGAAATTAGGATGTAAATGGAGGTCAAGGTAAATAAACTCAGACATGACTGAATCCCTGACCTTGTTGTCATGAGCCCGGGCTTTAATCAAATGAAATAAGCAGCCTAGACAGTGGATAATGAACTTACCTGCTGAAATTCTTGGCCAGGGAATCCGAAAACCATCTTCATTTAGCTTGACAGATGCAGCTGAGATCTAAATGTGAAAACATATGTTAATGAGATTTATAATTGAACTAGAATTTCACCAAAGAACTTAAATTAAAAATATTTTTTGCGTGACCGGTGTGGCTCGGTGGTTGAGTGTAGACCCATGAACCAGGAGGTCACAGTTTGATTTCTGGTCAGGGCACATGCAGAGGTTGCCAGCTCGATCCCCAGTAGGGGCTGTGCAGTAGGCAGCCAATCAATGATTCTGTCTCATCATTGATGTTTCTATCCCTCTCTCTCTCTGAAGTCAGTTTAAAACACACACACACACACATATTAAAAATATTTTTCCCTAAAGTGCAATTAAAATAGATAATATAGATCTGTATTACCTTGCTCCCCTGGTAATTCATTTGGTGATAGTGAAATGTTATTAACAGAATCATTTTAGTTGCAGCACAGTCCTAGCTAGTTCTGATGATTAGCAGTTCCCATGGAAGCATATACCCCCACAGAACGTTAATGTAAAGGTTATATTTCGTTAATGCCCCTTGACTTGATCAAACTGTACAAGATATTATTTCCTTTTGTGTCATTCTAGCGGGTAGCATAAAAACTAATCATCAGTCAATTAAGTTGCTATGAGGCACATAACATTTTCTCACAAAACATCTAAAATAATCAGTTTTTCAGCAATGAACCTGCAGTGGTTTCTTTAGTTAGATTAAGAGCTTTAAATGATATATTTCTGTTATCTAGGGCTATTACTAACAGAGCTACTTCTAACTACATCTAAACTGAAGATTAAATCATCCAAAAAAGAAAGAAAAATAATTCATAGAAAAATCCATTGATTGTGTGGGGGAGGGGCACAGTAAATTTTTTAATAAACTGTAATCAATGGTCTTTGTAAACCAAAGTCCTTTGATTTTGCTACAGTAATGTACAGTTGGTAAAACAATATATGCTTAAAAGTGAACATGTTTGCTTCCCTTATGTATTTAGTGAGCCTTGACCTCACTAAATACATAAACCACTCAGTGAGTAAATTGGATGTGTTCATGTGTTAGTGTAAGAGTTTTTGTTTTGTTTTTATATTTTCTGCTTTCCAATTGTCCCTGAGATGTATCAAAACAATTGCTCTGAATCACAAGAAGGCTGGCATAGTTGCAGAACTCCCTCCTGCCCTATGCCTCCTGATGAAAACAATGTTTGATTGATGGCTCTTCGGCTCATCATAAATATATTGTCAAGTTATGTTAGGTTTTCAGGTTGAAATTCAAAAGGAATCAAAAAAACAGAAGGAAGGACTAAAAATAAACAAACAAAAAAACCTGTTCATAGGCATCAAATTAAAATGAAAAATCCTGTCACATCTTATAGTGTTAGGGGTGCTATTTCTTTTCTAACTTCCTGGAAGCTGTCCAGAGGAGATGCTGTCTGAGGAATTCAAAATCTTGTATGAACAATCATTTCAGAATTCAAACCTGACTTTTTAAATGGAGAAAGGGTCAGACTGTCTTTAATAAAGGTTTCATCCAAACAAACAAGATACTGTATGGCACTATATGAGAATGGCTATTAAGAACTGATGTCCTTTTGTGGGTGGATTTAATCAAACTATAACTTTGTGGCTCATGGAAGACAAATTTTTTTTTCTAAAAATTTTTTAAATGTATTTTTGTTGATTTCAGAGAAGAAGGGAGAGGGAGAGAGAGATAGAAACATCAATGATGAGAGAGAATCATTGATCAGTTGGCTCCTGCAAGCCCCACACTGGGATGGAGCCCGCAACCCAGGCATGTGCCCTGACCAGGAACTGAACTGTGGTGACCTTCTGGTTCATAGGTCCATGCTCAGCCACTGAGCCATGCCAGCCGGGCTGGAAGAAAACTCTTTAAGATTTCCTTGAGAGAGTTACAGAGCAAAGCGTACCTGCGTATCTGCAGTCTGATATCTTACCTTGAGCCTGGCTACCTTGACTGTCTTCATCTGAGGTCTGCACACCATTCTTGCCTCTGTTTTTCATAAAAACAAGATTCTAGACTCTCAGACCCAGTCAACAATTACTTAGGGGGAAAACTGTAAAGCAGGTAAAATGCTTCTGCATCCCCTAATAAGCTCAACACTCTGCTTTTTTCTCCCACCATTAAACTTCAAAACATAAGCTATCATTCTCTGTTTTCTTTCCCAGTGGTTCTCAGCCCTGGGTGCTCCTTAGAAATGAGAGTTTTAATGTCCGAGTTCTCCTTTAGATCAGTTAACTCAGAATGCCAGCAGGTGATCTCCTAGCATTTAATAGCTGCCCAGCTGATTTTAATGTGTGACCATGGAAGAGAACCACTGAAAGCTAACAGGCAATATTCACAGGCTTGGCTCTAAAATCATCTGGGGAAAAGCTTCAAAAAATTTTTAACTTTATTTATTTATTTGTTTGTTTGTTTGTTTTTCTGTCACCATTTATGCCCTCTTCTACCTTCACCCTCCCCCTTTCTACCACCCCCTCACAATCAATTAAAAACAACAACAACAATGCCCAGGCTCTATCCTAGACCAATTAATTCAGACTCCAAGAGTCTGCTCATCGTATTTTGCAAAAGCTCTCCGGTGATTCTAATGTGCACCAGGGTTGAGAACCACTGGTTTCTGTTGTAATCTTTTGCAGAAGTATTTGCACATTTTAAGCCTAAGTGATTATAAGAAGTCGCTTTGATGAATGAAGGAAATATTGGAAGGAGTGCCAGAAAGTGCCTGTCTGTACCACCATTTCCCTTCTCACATTCCTCTCCAAACCCATCTCTGTAGGGGGTCTTTTATTGTTTACTTATGATTATTTTATGGCCCTCAGCACACTACTTCTATTACTCAATAGTGTGTCTTGTGATGTTGACAGTTTTGTTTTTAGAGTTGTTTTTATGATTACCTCCAAACCTTTTTTATGTAAAACATTTTTTTCACTTTCAGTTTGTATATATATTATATATGTAAAATTGGGTGAACTTAAAAACAAATAAGATTTCTAATAATATATGTAACTAAGATTGAATCTTTACATAAAAGAATTTACCTTAATTTGTATTTTCTGTGGATTTGTCAGAATAAAAAATATAGGAGGAAGTCATGAAAACTAATTATTTCTCTCAGTCCTATCTGCACTAGAGGAAGGTTTTACTTCCTTTTCTCTTCTAAATACAGTATTTATATATTTTCTTTTTCATTCTATAAAAACCCTAAGGGAAACAAATGGTCCATCTCCCCAGAGCAAGGCAAGAAAGTGCCACCTTTTAGAAGGGGCACGGTTAGGTTGTTGAACCCTGAACCCTGTTCTTCTTTCTAAAAGAACTGGGACATAGGTCTATTCTAGGGCTGGGGAGAGGAAAGGGACGATTTTTGTCCCTGACTGCTGATACACAGGACTTTAAAATTTTATTTTGATATATTCTCCAAATGAGGTCTATGCGTATACATAAATATACAGCTAGGATGAAAATCATGCCACTTTAATTTTGTATCCATTTATCGATGTTTGTACATGGCCATTATGCTTAGTATGAATTATTTCTTTTTAATAGCCTGGGATTATCTCCTAAACAAAACAAATAGGTTGCACTGTATTTTTTGAATACGTTAAAAAGCATTATTTTTTAACTATAAGTAATATATATATATATATATATATGATTATCCTAAAACTTATATTGAAAGGCAAAGTAACTAGAATATTTAACACAGTTCTGAAAATAAATAAAAGTGGGAATAATTAGTCTACCCAAATTTAAGACTCACTATATAACTACATTCAGAGTCAAGGGGAGACACATAGATCTATGGAACAGAACAGAGAACCCAGAAACTGACCCACACATGTGCAGACTGCTGATTCTTACAAAGGTGAAAAGCAATTCAATGAAATAAAGATGATCTTTTTAACAAATGATAGGGAAGTAATCAGATATTCATGTGTGCAAAAAAAATGAACCTTGACTTAAACACTTTATACAAATATTAACTCAAAATGGATAATGGATTTAAATGTAAAATATAAAACCTTTAGGAGAAAATATTGAGGACCTAGAGCTCAGTGAAGAAATCTTAGACATGATATCAAAAGCACAATCCACACACACACAAAAAGCACCATTAAATTTCATAAAAAAAAAACCTTTGCTCCCTGAATGACCCTGTTAATATAATGAAAAAGCAAACTACAGATTGAGGGGAAAAAATATTTGAAATCCCTATATCTGACAAACGACTCATATCCAGTATACATAAAAAATTATAAACACTCAACAGTTGAAAAACAAACAATCCAATTAGAAAATGGCAGAAGACACAGAGACTTTTTACGAAACAGGACGTGCAGGAAGCAAATGAGCAAATGAAGAGGTCCATACCATGGATTGCTACTCAACAATAAACAAGGTCAGACTATTGATACAGGCACCAATGTGGGTGACTCTCCAGGGCATTATGCTATGTAACATATAACCATTGGAAGTGTTAACTAATAAAGGTCTGAGGACGTAAAAACACTTTAAAAGTTTATTTGGAATCTTAAAAGATTTGAATCCCTGAGACACAGATTCAGGTAGCAACCCAAGTTGCCCTCAGAGAGACAAAGGCAGGATTTGTAAAGACAAAAAACACTAAGGGTAATCCGCTCATGCAAATGAAGGATTGCTGGCTAGGTAACAGATTGATATAAACCAGGGGATAAAAAACACAAGGAGGAGGTCAAGTGCATGTGTGTCCACAGAGCAGTGGTTGCTCCAGGTTTGTGAGTCAGCCTTGGGCTGAGTTTAGCAACATGTTTAGCAATTTGGCAGCTCTGAGACTGAGGCATCAGATATGGCCAGGCCCCACTTCCTTAATAGCCTCCTGACTGTTTTATATAACGTGACTCTCTTAGCAATGCTTATTCCAATTTATTTCTTTCCATTCCTGAAGGATGCACAGGAACCTCTTGTATTAGCTTTACAACTTTCTGTGAGTCTATAATTATTTCAGATGAAAAGATTTTTTGGTTAATATCATTGATTTGTTAACTATAAGCATTTAATATGTGCAGTGTTTATAATCCCGTTTGGACATTCACATGCTTTTACTATGCTAAAGTTCTCTGAAACTGGAAGTGGCTTGTGATGTCTGACCCCTGGGAGGTAAGAGAAGTAAACACACCACACTGCTCTAGCACCCTCATGGGATGCTAGGTTAAGAACATCTGAGAAGAATGCTGCCTCAGGTTTCCAAAACCTGGGGTGGGATCTGCAAACAGGGAGATGATAGGCAAGACTCTTCATTACCCACACCTGACCCCTCTTACACACCCGCGCGCACGTAATTCAGTGGTAGCTTCTACCATGGCTTTCACAGTCCTCTGGGCCATTTTTGCATCTGCGTCATTAGTTGCCAATCTCTAATCTCTACAAACATCCTTGTTGGATCAGATTACCTAGATTACCTGTCTGGCCCACCTCTCAAGGAGCCTATCTGGGAAATGCTTCATAGGAGGTAAAACCAGTCCTGCTGATTTCCCCAACCAGGAGATATTCTTGTCGAATTTCCTGTTACGTAACAGGTTTATAAAGAGCTAGAGGAAAGAGAGGAGACCACTGCTATGTTTTAACTGTTTTAACCCATCTTTCCCTCAATAACTCTGCTTCCTCTTTGCCATCTTTCTTATTTTTCTTTATTCCAGAATTCCATCCTACATCCAAGAGGAAAATAGGACTAGGAATCTAGTTTTTAAGCAAGAACCCTTACTACCTCCATAAATTCATGTTTACACCTGGGTGTTATTTTGAGTTACAAATGGTCTGAAATGGGTATAACTTCCTTCTTTATGTAGTATTTACTGCAAAATGATCTCTCTTGTGGTTAGAACATCTTGTTTTTATGTACATCTTGTTTTTATGTACTTCTGTTATTAGGATATTTCCCCAAATAATTACTAACTTTTCTTTCCGTGCAATTATTTCATCATCACAGTTATGGTAACCTTAGGTCAGGTCTTCTTCTTTTTTTCATAAAAAAGTAATCATAACATTGCATTTTCTTAGGTTGATTAGCAAGCAGAACTGTGACAAAGGCTTGTGTACAGTTTATTAGGGAAGTGATTTCAGGGAGCAGGCGTGAGGGGCAAGGGGCACAAAGCAGAGAAGGTGGGAAAGACAGGAAGAAGGCGTTACCTTGGCCATTGCTACAGACCAGTGATGCTCTGATCCAGTGGGACTTTCTGGGGAGCCTTATGAAATTTGTCAGAACTGTGTGCCAGAGGATGAAAGGGAAGTACTTATCTATGGAGTCCTGGCCCATGGGGGCCCCATGGGTTGTACATGTCTGAGTTCTACCCAGGCAGAGGTATCAGAGGGACCCCAGGACAAGAATCAAGAGATATAAGATGTGGGGCCCCAATGTGAGCCTCTGTTAGGAACTGGGAGCTGAGCAGTACTCAGGTACTGCCCAAGGTCTGGAGCTAGAACCGGGAAGATATGATGTGGAGCTCAAGATGTAGCCAACACGATTATCAACTTCAGAGCTTCTGTAACTTGGTAGGAGTTATGACCAATGGAATAACTATAGTTCCTTCTATTAAGTCAGCCAGTGATATTTAGTATCTCCTTACTGGTTTTGCACTTTCAATTTGCCCAGTGATGTCTCTGAAGGTTGAAGAGTGAAAATTAATTGTAATGGTTGGAGTAACAGCCCAAGTACATTACATTGGGTTGCCAGGTTGCATTTTAAGAGAGAAATATTAAAATAAAATGTGAAAGAATTGTAAATGAGAGAAATTTGCACTTGAGCTATTTTTACATCTATGTTTTCATAAATCCGTACGTTCTAAAGCCATTTCATGTGAGATTTTATTTATAAGAGAGTTCAGCAGAAGCGTCTTAAGAAATATGGAATGCTGTTTCAGATAAATTGTATGCATTTCCAATAAACACATTTAGAGAAGCATAAAATTAAACTTTAATTTACAGAATTTATATAAAAGTTATATTAATTAGATAATTAAATATATTGATTCATTAAATAATGTTTATTAAGTAATCTATTAATAATAAATTTACTATGTCTCAAAAATGGTTTTAAGATATGCATCTTAAAACGAATGCATCTGATCTTTCCAATGTCTCCAAGGTAGGTACATACTACCAATTTCTCATTTTAAAGATGATGACACTGGGACACAAAGAGTTTGAGGAGCTTACCCAACCAAAGTTTAGTCAAAGGTGGAATAAAAAATAGAGGACTGTGTAGTCCACATCTTCATTTTTTTTTAAAGTTTGTGGCAGGTTATAATAAATGAATGTGGTTGCCAAATTGTTCACAATAAAGTCCAGAATCACTCTCTCTTTGCAATGATTAAGATGATCCAAGTGAGAATATGTCAATAAAGATATCATCCATCTCATTACAGGACACCAGCAACTTGATCAAATCTGTATTTTGTTTGTAAATTTTAATCCCAATATAAGAGATAGAAAAATGATATATTAGGATAAACAAATAGAGTAATGAGCGGATAGCCAGGCACACTAGAACTTTTGGAACTCTAACTGTGCAATAAATATAAAATCATTGCAAAACACATGCACAGTTTAAAACATCCACCAGTAAGTGTCTTGGTTTTTTTTATTGCATCTCTTTATCCAACAGAAGTTTTTCATCAATGATTTTGTTAAATAAGACATATGAGAACACATATATGATAATTTTTAAAAATATATACATATATTTTTATTGATTTCAGAGAGGAAAGGAGGATGAGAGAGAAAGAGACAGAAACATCAATGATGCGAGAGAATCATTGATTGGCTGCCTTCTGCATGCCCCACACTGGGGCTCGAACCCACAACCCAGGCAAGTGCCCCAACCGGGAATCGAACCATGACCTCCTGGTTCCTAGGTCGACACTCAACCACTGAGCCAAGCCGGCTGGGCTATATATGACAATTTTTTCCGCCTTCAAAATTTTGTTAGGAACTCATTAGAAGCTTAGAACAACATCAGTCAACCACTGTTTCCTGGAGATAATTCTCATTAATTTTTCCATGCCCAGAGCATTCATATTTTGTTGGGTATTTGTTCTATTATCTTTCAGTCATGGAGAAAACGTCTACAGATACACTTCCTCTTACTATGATTCCTCCAGAAGAGCAAGAGACTGTGTGTATTTTTGGAACTGGAGATTTTGGAAGATCACTGGGACTTAAAATGATCCAGTGTGGTTATTCGATTGTCTTTGGAAGTCGGAACCCCAGGGCATTCAGCCTGCTGCCCAGTGGTGCAGAGGTCTTGAGCTATTCAGAAGCCGCCCAGAAATCTGACATCATAATCATAGCAATCCACAGGGATCATTACGATCTTCTCACAGCACTAACTGAGGTTCTCCGTGGGAAAATATTGGTCGATGTCAGCAACAACCTCAAAATGCATCAGTACCCAGAATCTAATGCAGAGTACCTTGCTCAGCTGGTGCCGGGAGCCCACATAGTGAAAGCATTTAACACCATCTCAGCGTGGGCTCTCCAGTCAGGAGCACTGGACGCAAGTCGGCAGGTAAGATCAAATGATGAATTTACTTTACCCTCAATTTCATATGTGCACTTACCTCAAAATAGAATACCTACTGAATACTTCATTCTACTAATATATGACATGAACTGCTTTCTCAGGATGGAGCAAGTTAGGGGAGTTAATTGTGATTCATTTCCCACTACAAAGCTTTTGATTTGATAGAACCCAGTGATGTCAGTCTCCAGAGGTCTCACGTTAGTACTAGAAAATAATACACCTAAAATCGTTGGTTGATATCCTTTGCACTCCCATTACCTTGTATGAAACTACTTCCATTTATTCACTGAGATTAGCAGGAATCCATAAATGATGTGGCACCCATGAATACAGAAGAAACATCAAACTGTTCACACTGTGGAAAATAAAGTCTTGTCCTATCAGTGTGATATGCCTGAAATCACCCTCAACTTGAAACCCTGGTACTTAACTCTCCAACCCACATGTACAAGTTCAAAACTTCATCTTATTAAATATGTTGATTCAGCACCCTTGTTTGAAAAGCAGTTCACTACATGTCCTGTTCTAAGCAGTACTCTTATAGACTTTCAAAAATAATTATTAAAGAAAGAATAAATACCAAAATAATTATTTTTCACCCAGGCATTCATCTGCGGAAATGACAGCAAAGCCAAGCAAAGAGTGATGGACATAGTTCGTGCTCTTGGGCTGACTCCGTTGGATCAAGGATCTCTCTTGGCAGCCAGTGAAATTGAAAACTACCCCCTGCAACTGTTTCCAATGTGGAAGTTCCCCTTGTACTTCTCTGCTATCCTGTGTGTCTTCTTGTTTGTCTACTGTGTTATCAGAGACGTAATCTACCCTTATGTGAATGAGAAGAAAGATCACACATTTCGCATGGCTGTTTCCATCCCAAATCGTGTCTTCCCAGTAGCGGCCCTGACACTGCTCGGGGTGGTTTACCTCCCCGGTGTCATTGCTGCCATTCTGCAGCTGTACCGAGGTACGAAATACCGGCGGTTCCCAGGCTGGCTTGACCACTGGATGCTTTGCAGAAAGCAGCTTGGCTTGATAGCACTGGGATTTGCCTTCCTTCACGCCATCTACACACTTGTGATTCCTATTCGTTACTATGTACGATGGAGGCTGGAAAACTCAACCATCACCCGGGTAAATCTCTACTCATTTATGCTCTCCTATTCCTTCAATCAAAGAGGAATCTTGCTACATGATATTCCATTGTACAGTTATAGAAAATCAGTCTTCTAAGCATATTTATTTTTTAAAGTAACTAGAATTAGACACCTGCTGTCTGTTTTTTGTTTTTGAGTGGATCCAGTTGACATCTCATACAACCATTGAGAAGGCAAGTTAGATTCCCAGGTTCCTGGAGTCCAGATCTGTATTCCCAGGATTGACTGGGATCCTGAAAAACCGACAGATTTGAGGGCTCAGGAAACCTAAATGACACCTCCTTGAATTCCTTTGGGGCACATTCAGTAAATGTAAAGCAATGCATTTTCAAGCTTCTGTTTTTATGCATGCCACCTCTTTTGGGAGGTCAAAAATAACCATCTAATTAGGAAGGGGCCGTTTGGACTTGTGGCACAAGAATGTAAACACATTTCCAAAAGAGTGCTTATAACTCCATTAATGTTTTGACTTCCTTAATTGTTTAGTTTACTAAGCAAATGGCAAATAATACTATTTTCTGCATAGCCAAAAAAATTCAAAAAGAATCAGCTCAGGGAGTCTAAAAGCAGTCCCAGAGGAAGTGCTACATATCAGCTCCAGTTAGGAAATCATTAGTTTCGACCAATCTTTAGTCTCATAGTTCATTAGTCAATAACTCATTGATGTTGTTTCTGTGGGTTTCTCAACATTATTTCCCTAACAAATACAGGTGAGGTTCTTGGGGAAGAATCACATTAAAGTAGCCTGATTTCTCTCAATTTGCGGTGGGACAGACTTGATGCTGGATTACAATACAATAGACATGAAAGAACCCACACGTTCTGTGTGTGAATGATCAGTATATCAAACAGAAAAACAGAATCTTGCTGTAATTATTTGAGAACGTCCAGTTTTGCTTAGGAAACAAGAAACTATATGGTAGAGAAGGCTTAAGTAAATGTTGACTTTGTTTTAGTATGTATAGGGTCAATTACAACTCCTGGAGTCAACTATTATAATGAAGTCCCAGCAGAACCAATTACTTTTTCTATCACAAAAATAATTCTAAGTGTATTTTTCTCTACAATTATTTTCAAATGACTATTAAGAAATGTCATCTAATTTGCCTTGAGTAAATAAGCCATGCAGAGGTGTTTTCAGTCCCTTTGAAAGTTTGGGCAGTTTATAAAAACATGTAATTTTTAAAAAATGCTTGTAATTTTTCTTAGGCAATATCCAAGAAAGAAAATCCATTTAGTACTACTAATGCCTGGCTTAGTGATTCATATCTGTCTTTCGGAATCCTTGGATTTTTCTTCTTCGTCCTCTTGGGGATCACTTCCTTGCCATCAGTTACCAATGTGGTCAACTGGAGAGAGTTCCGATTTGTCCAGGTAAGGACCTCCAGATTTAATCTGCTTTCATTGCAAAATGTGTCTGGCTTTACAAATATCCTCGTTTTTCTCTCACACCATGCATAAATTCTCCTTTTGCTCTGTCACTTCCCTAGCAATCTCCTAAAAATAGTAACTGAAACAAGTTCAAATTAGAAAATGCTAAACTCTGGCACCAAAAGACAGATCTATAATGGTTTGATTCCTAGCAGGGCATCCCTTGCCAAGATTCCTGACTCCTCCCAGAGCCACAGCTACAAGTATAGCGTCAAAAACACCAACAACTATTATACTTTGTGGCAATGGACTTGGTGCAAGGTAAAGA
This sequence comes from Myotis yumanensis, assembly GCF_028538775.1. NCBI lineage: Eukaryota > Metazoa > Chordata > Mammalia > Chiroptera > Vespertilionidae > Myotis > Myotis yumanensis. The sequence continues at coordinate 44,070,164 of NW_027223760.1, read as the reverse complement.
GAAACCCAAAGACAACATTTCTCCTTCTGAAAATCAACCTTAGATTAGGATCCCATTCATATGCAAAGCAACATATTGAAATAAAGTTTAAAACCTTAGAAACAAATCATGCTAGACTGTCCTCATACCAGACTCAATGCTGGCCTATAACAGGAAAAATCTGTTTTTTCCACATATCAACCACCAGACACCTCATTAAAGGGGATTTTTAACTATTCTTATAAACCAGTGGTCCCCAAAGTGTGGTACCTGCACCCAGCAGCAACAGCAGGATCGCCTGGGATCTTGTTAGATACACAAATCCCCAGGCCCTCCCAGACCTAATGGATCAGAAACTGGACATGTGACTCAGCAGTTTGTTTTAACAAGCCCTCCAGATTATTCTGATGCATGTTCATTGTGAATCAGTGTAATGGAATAGACCAGTGATTCTCAACCTGTGGGTCGCGACCCCTTTGGCGGTCGAATGACTCTTTCACAGGGGTCGCCTAAGACCATCCTGCATATCAGATATTTACATTACGATTCATAACAGTAGCAACATTACAGTTATGAAGTAGCAACGAAAATAATTTTATGGTTGGGTCACAACATGAGGAACTGTATTTAAAGGGCCAGAAGGTTGAGAACCACTGGAATAGACCATTCATAATTAATTTTAGGTTTGAATTGTATAGAACTACTCAAATTTCAAAAGTCTGTTTTACTAGTATCCAGGGACCAAATGCAGTCAACATTTTCTCATGTTCACGCCTATATTCAAGACATTAAGATAAAAATGAACGTTAAGCCAAAACAGATAAAAGTGAAGTTTGCTAATTGCTCTTGATTGTGATAGAAATTAGCTAGTATGTGCTTTTAGTCAGTAATGTATACTGATGTAATACTTCTTGAGGACATACTGTGTCTTGTTCATCTCTGAACTCCGGAAACAGTGACCAAGGGAAAGGGTTACCATGGAGGAAGAAGGCAAGGCACCTTGTTCATTCTAACTCAAAAGAGTTTACTCCTGGGCAACTTTCCCATTCAGCCAGGTTAAGATGAACCACCATGTCATTTGCAAGCACTTTTTTTTTCAAATGAAATCTTTATCATCCTGAAGGAGGGTTATTGCTTTCCTCAGAATGTTCTAAATATGAAAGGTTTCAAAGCTTTGTGGTTGTTGACAATATTCTTCATTGGCTTCCATTGTTTTGCTTTAAAATGCAAATAGTGTTAATGTACATATTTTTGTTTCTTGCTTTCATAGTCCAAACTGGGTTATTTGACCCTGATCTTGTGCACAGCTCACACCCTGATATATGGCGGAAAGAGATTCCTCAGTCCTTCCAGTCTCCGGTGGTATCTTCCTTCAGCTTACATACTAGCACTCATCATTCCTTGCACCGTGCTGGTGATCAAGTTTATCCTCATCCTGCCATGTATAGACAAGACCCTCACACGGATCCGCCAGGGTTGGGAAAGGAATGCAAAATGCTCTAAATCAGCACTGAATGGACAAACAGATATTTAAAGCAACGTTCAATGCACCCAGAGTTCTGAACTGTATGTTTAGAGATGAATAATGGGCTCAGTCAAGAATGCATTTTTCTCCCACCATGGCCTGAAGTTTGTGAACAGCAAAGGAAAAGTTGCCCGACTTTAAGAAATTGAGAGATTGGAAGAGAACAACATTTTACCTCTGGTTAGTGATGAATTGATGTAGGTTCTGCCTCTCCTAGAGGCAGTCAGGCTGACATCCAGATTAGCTTTGTGGCTTCACACTCAGAAGCGTCCGGTTGTGGACATCATGCAGAACCTAATTAATGTCTTGCAAACTCCAGAGGAAGTACATGCACTTACCTTCTCTGGTTCAAGGGCTGAGTGGAGTGAGAGAAGACAGTGAAACGGTGGTCATTGATAAAGGCTTTCTTTGGTACGTCTGAAGAAGAGGACCAAATAAAGTAAAAGGAATGAGTTATTTTTTTGTTTTTTGGACATGAAGGTGATTATAAATATTGCCATAGTGAATTCTGTAGTTAAATGTACTCTTTGATTTTGCTTTTACCAATGTGATTGTGTACAGTGGGAAACTATTTTGTAACACAACAAAAATACCACAATTGATTGGAAGTATGGGTCAGATATATGCAAATATATACATTTGTCCAAAGATCCCTCCTCTACAAGGAATAGGTGTAAGAAAGATTGAGTTAAAATTGAAGGATACCACTAGGATTTTCTCAGTGTATAATGAGCAAGGATGGGTTGATAAAAACCCTTGCACAAAAAGTTTAAATAAACCAGAATTTTAGATAGCAAGCTAAATAAATATTGTAAAGTTGCACTAGATTAGGTTTGGTTTTGTTTAAGCATTGTGGTATGCTTTGTATATAATATATTCCAAATATTATTCATTACTAATTATCTATGAAATGAATTTCTAATATAAAACTGTAGCTTCTATAGTTTGTCATATTTTGAGCAGTGAAATTAAGTGAATAATGCAAGTGAAAGTGTGACAGATGTACAGATGAGAGAATTATGGAAAGTCTTAGGGCAAAAAGGTGTGAGCAGTAGTTGTTACATGAGACTTGGTTCTTAGAGCCTCACTGGAATGCAGGATGATTCCGTCGAGGGCAGTGAGAACAACACCAGGTATTAGACCAGGAGGGTCAGACCGGACCTGGGTTCAGCAACCTCAGTATCTGAATTTTGGCTAGGAAAGAATTCAGAGCCAAGCCCCAAACTATAAGAGAGTATCCTCCTATATAATAAAAGGCTAATATGCAAATCAACCAAATGGTAGAACGACCTGTCACTATGATGTGTTCTGACCACCAGGGGGCAAACGCTCAATGCAGGAGCTGCCCCCTGGTGGTCAGTGCATTCCCATAGGGGGAGCGCTGCTCAGCCAGAAGCCCTGAGCCAGGCTCATGGCTGGCGAGCACAGTGGCGGTGGCGGGAGCCTCTCCTGCCTCCACAGCAGTGCTAAGGATGTCCCGCCAGGGAGCAGGCCTAAGCCATCAGTTGGACATCCCCTGAGGGGTCCTGGACTGTGAGAGGGCGCAGGCTGGGCTGAGGGACCCCCTGAGTGCATGAATGTCCAGCACCAGGCCTCTAGTTTATTTAGAAAATCACGGAGATAGCAGAAATAATTTGTAGAAGAAATGGGCTTAGGAAACAAGTGATAGAGGCAAGGGAAGGGCCCCTGAAGCTTAGAAGTGAGAAAGGTGAAGTTGATAGCACCTGAGGGGAAGAAGAGAAGGAGGGGAAACATGGGGGTGCTCTGGGAAGGGGGAGGGAGAGCACCCTGGGTCCTTGCCCAAAGGGTTGAGGGTAGAGATGTTAGGGGAGGCCCCAGGGAAAGATCTCAATAAAAAATTCATCAGTTTTCCATGTGTGTCCTTTCAGGCTCTAGGTCTCCACTGATTGATTGGTCAATGCCAGGGCAGGGGGTCATTAACCAATGCAGCTGGTCCTGAGGTCAGCCATGGGGTTGCTTGTCTGATTTTGCTGCATTTTTTTGCTTACTCCTGAGATATAGCTGAGGCCTAGATGTTATCTCTAGGGAGGAAAGGTTGAGGGTCCAAGCTGCAGGACCAGTGATATGCCAGGGGAGGAAAGGTCACCATCGGGGCTTCCCCCCAGGTGACCTCCAGGACCTGGCCCATCGTCCTTGCTCTGCTCATGTCTGTCTAACTGCCTACAATTCTCTCTGTTTTCTGTGCTGACAGTTCCACTTCAAAGTGACCTTCACCAGGATTAGCCTTCCTGGCTCATACATGAAGCTAAAAAGAGCCTTAGGCACGATCTTCCCACATACTGAAATAACCAAAAGCCTTTGGCGTTGACATTTTTCACCTGCTCTATCACGACCATTTGTTTTTCTCTTTTTTCACATGCTTAGAGAGAGAAGAGAGAAAGGGGGAGAGAGAGAAGCATGGATCAGTTGCCTTCCATACCTGCCTTCAAGGGGGATTGAACCGAAACCCAGGCAAGTGCCCTGACCAGGAATTGAACTGGCAAATTTTGATGCACAGGATGGTGCTCAGCCAACTGAGCCACGCTGGCCAGGCTCTTTTTTAACTTTTATTATCATATATTCTACATGACAATATACAAAACAATTAAAATGTATTAAAATATCACCCATAATCCAGGATATTTTTTTTATAAAACTTTTTTAAAAATAGTTCTATTTATACTGCATACTCAACTTTACATCCTTTTTCACTTAATGTATTAGTGGCTTTCTTCTCTTAGGTACATGGTATATGTATTTAACTTATAGCTGCATAATATTATATCAAGTCAGCATTTATTAACCACTGCTCTAATTAAGAATGTAAGGTTATATTCATTCTTTACTAAAACAAATGACATTTCAGAGACTTATAACTTTTTTCCATATTTCAAATTATTTCTTCAGAATACTTGCCAAGAATTGGGATTACAAAACTTTAAGAACTTTTAATAGCATTTGATATATATTGCCAAATTATTTCTAAAATGACCTTGTCAGGAACATTGGAATTGGATAGGGGTGTTGGTTTCATCATTCCTTCATAGGTTTTGCATTTTATCTCAATTTGTGTTCACTGAGAAGATACACAGAGCATATGATCCATTAATTTATCCTTGATCCACCCAGCAAGGATATAAAAAGCCAGAAGACTTCGAGCAGAGCTGTGTGTGAGGTGCCAACCTGAGAGCATCGATGGGAAAATGTCACTACTCATCCCCTCTATTTATGCCAAACAGCCAAGTGTTTGGAGGGTTGCGGCCTGGCCTTTGCCTACAGAATTGGTGGAGGACTATTCTAGGCTGATACCATGCTCCTTTTTAGTAACAGAGTAATATGTTTTTACTGGGTCACAGTTCATCACTAAAAATAGGAAATACCATAACTAGGTAACAAAGCTTTCCTGGAGTAAAGTAGACTCCACTTTTATAACCTAGTAGAAATGCTCTATCCAGGAACTAATAAAAGCTTTCCATGATGCCGAACCGGTTTGGCTCAGTGGATAGAGCGTCGGCCTGCGGACTCAAGGGTCTCAGGTTCGATTCCGATCAAGGGCATGTACCTTGGTTGCGGGCACATTCCCAGTAGGGAGCGTGCAGGAGGCAGCTGATCGATCTCTCTCATCGATGTTTCTAAGTCTCTGTCCCTCTTCCTTCTTCTCTGTAAAAAATCAATAAAATATAGAAAAAAAAAAAAAAGCTTTCCATGAAATGGGAGGGTTGGGGGAGGGGAAGGAAACATAAGTAACACTTTCAACAATAAAGAATTTAATTTTTTTAAAAAAAGCTTTCCATGAAGCTAGAAGTTAAAGAGCGCCCCCTAGTGGTTTTGACAGCTAGGTTGCCAGGTCTCAACCCACAGATTCCAAACCACGCCAGCTGTCCAGAAAAGCCAATTTCCTTTTCTTCCCTCCCAAAACCCTCCCTCCACAAACCATCAAACCAATTTGACCATACTAACACAGCCAAATAAATGAGTTTGGGATAGATGGAAACAGTGAACTGTATTCCTTTTAACAGATCCAAACTGTTCTATAGCAAAAAGTTAGACTACATTTCTTCACTACTGGTATGTTTCCTGTATTCTAGTAAAATTTTTCTTAAGCACATAGACCTTTTATTTTTGTATGTTTCCCTGACTGCATTTGTAAATGTATACTCATTAAACATTATTTTAAAAATATTTTTCAGCTTTGTTTAATTTTGGTTTTAACGTATTAGCATTGAAAAGAAAGTGATGAAAAGATTTTGAATCACAGAAGTTTCAGCATCAGGAACTAAAAATACTTCCCTTCAGAAATAAGGAAAAAGAAAGGCTGTTACACGGGTTTTAGAGCACATTAGCGGATCTGCAGCCTCATGAAATGTATGTTGAGCTCAGTGGGGAGATGCATTCTGATATTCCACACGTTTCAGTTTCACCTTCAGAGAGGGAAGCATCTGCCGGCCTAACTGATGGGTATGAATACACCACCCACACTGGACTTTCCTTCTCCCAGATGGATTCCGCCAGATAGGGCTGATAACTTGATGGGGGGACTGAGTTCAGCTTGGATTGCAGCCTGTGGGACCAGATATTAAACTCCCTGCACAACTGGACAGCTGCAGCCCTAATGGGTTATCATTCTTTCAAAAGAAAAAGGAAAATTGATAGAGAAAGAGCTGTGATAAGGGTTAACTAGCTAGCTTAGGACAGGAAGGAAGGGGTCTAAAGAGGACAGAGGCATCTTGTCCTGAACAGTTAAAACAGCCAAAAACCAAGGACAGAGGTATCTCTGGCCTGAGCAGCTGGGAGAGCCATAGGGGTAATAAATCTCGGGCCAAGAGGAAAAAAAAAGAAAAAGAGGCCACTTTACTCTTTTGAGCAGGGAAGCCAGTGGTTTCAGTCTCAAGGCTGGGCAGGATAAGGTTGCTAAGTACCATAAGACAGATCAAAAGTAACTCCAACTTGAACAGATAAGATGGATATGTGAAGGACAAAGAAAAGACAATTTCTGGAAAAAGGAAATATGTTTTCACAGAGTTTAGAGGAATGTTGCAAAATAAGGGGAAAGAAAGAGGGGGGTACCCCCTGGGCTTTGGCCTTTGCAGAGTTACCAATGAGGAAAACAAGGGGTCCTAAGTTGGGGAAGGGTCCAATTAGAAAGGGTCATGAAGAGACAAAGAACTACAGCCTTTATAATGCCTCAAAACAAAGAGCTGTGGCCACCCTCTTTAGGAGAGACAATCTTAGAATTAGAAGCTTATAATTAAGATTTTTAGAGTAGTATCTGCTTACAATAAAGTTTCTTCTGCTTGCAATAAAGTTTCTGTACTTCTCACCTACCACCTTTGTCTGTGGCTTCATTCTTCGAGTCCATCTGGACAAGAACCTGGGAAAGAAATCACCCTTGTACCCTGCTCAATAAACACACACACACACACACACACACACACACACATACATATGAATCACTGTCAACTTAGAGCAGTGGTCAGCAAACCGCGGCTCGTGAGCCACATGCGGCTCTTTGGCCCCATGGCATGGGCCACGAAGCTTCAATCGCACTGTACGTGAGTACCCGCATGTGGTATTTCGTGGAAGAGCCACACTCAAGGGGCCAGTTTGCCGACCACTGACCTAGAGTAAGCTAGAAGCAAATAGAGAAGCCCCTACTCAAAAGCTACTTCAATTAGAAATTACAAGTGTTTATTGTTCAGGGATCACAGAAGAGCCATGATCCTGATGAACATATGTCATGAATTCTGCCTCCAGGAGCTCAGAAGATTCTGGACCTCCTCCCCAAACCGAGGTGGAATGGCAGTCAAGGTGCCTCACACAGAGCTCAAAATTTTCATTCTGCATCTCCACAACCATTACCCATACCACCACCTAATACTCACACACCAAACATATTCTAATGTGATCTGCTCTGATTTTGTACAATGAGTTAGGGTTACAATACAGAAAAACCCTCTGCTCCTCTAAAGATTTGTTCAGTGGTATTTAAAAAGATAATAAGTTGCTCTCTTATGCATTACCTTTCCTGAAGCTCAAGGCAAAGACCTGAACAGTCAGATAAGAGGAAGTAAGAAAAAGACCCAAATGAGGGAGGAGAAGGTTCAAGGGTGAAGAGGAGAGGAATGGGGGGGAAGGATAGACAAAAGGGGAGCTTGGATGAGCAGGACAGTGCACCCCACCTTAGCCCAACCAGGACAAAGGCATCCAGTTCTACATGCTTCCTGCTACAAGGGAATCTTGGAAAATTTTCAGTGATGTTTATTGTATAATACTATGAGCAAAACCTGAGCTAAAAACTTGATCTACATTATCTTATTTAATCCTCATTAATAACTCTCTAAAGTGTTACATAAAAACTTTTAAGGCTGAAAGCGTTGCTAAGAGAAAGGATTTATTGAGCCATGTGCTAGCCAGAAACAGGACCAGGTCCTGGGATGTGTAGTTTAAACTACCAGCAGCAGGGCTAGGTGGGAAAGACAAACACGCCCTCAGTCCTGGAGTTGAGGACCTTTTCTACTTCGAGTTTGGAGAAGAAAGATGTGAGTTGTTTTGAGAGAATTTCCCTCGGCTACAGACAAAGCCAGTGGGAGAAGGTCAAGTGGGGCTAGCTCTGGGATTGGTTCATAGTGCATAAGGAAGAAGTGTTTTCCCTTTAAATTGGTTGTGGGCGGCAGTCCAGAAAGTTCATGCGTAGGCAAGATGCAGAGGCACCTGCTGGTCGGGCTACCTGGCTATTTTCTTTAGATAATCTGGGAAATCACCTGCAAATTAATGCAAAGTTTCAACACACACTCAGGAGTGTAAGTAGTCTGTTGGTTTTGCCCTGTAGTTGTTAATGCATTAACCTCTCTTGTCTCTTCCTTCCTCCCTCCAGCCTTTAATTTAGGACATTTCAGAATTTTTTTCTGGTCAGGATGGATCTTATTATCCCCATCTCTCAAAAGAAGCCGAGCCTTGGAAAACACTGCGTGCCTTTGCTTGTAAGAGGCAGAGCTGGGATTTGAATCAAGGCTCCCTGACCCCGGGCATTCCCTTTCAATCCCACAATATAATGAGGGACACGCGTGCTGCCCTCCCAAGCACCCCTCTGAATCCATATGTTCACTGGATGGGTGGAACCACTAGAAACTTTTGGAAAAAAAATTTTTTAAAGGAAGCTCATTAGCACTTTAAATATTCCTGGTTGTGCTGGCTTAACACCCCACATTTGCCTGTTATTAATTTTAATACACCCTATGATGATGTAGCGCCATGAGATCATAGTTTCAGCATGGAGGTCAAGTCTGCTGTAACTGCCATGTTAATCTTCCCACTCCAGTCTGCCACAGCTTTCCTACGCATCAGCCAGAGCTTTGCTGGTTCAGGGGGGGAACCCCTAAGTGGGGACTCAAAGTGATAGGCAAGGAGAGTGCAGATCTCCAGGAGCTGAGAGCAATGTTTGCTTTCTCTGGTTTCTCCCGGGTGCTTTGTGTACTGAGTAAACATATTTGTTCTTGAGACTCAGCGACTCACCCAGGAAATCTCATAACACCTTTCATGTAGCATTGTAATACTAGTTGAGAAAATGTATTGTTAAAAAAAAAAAAAAAGATTTAGTCCCATTACCTACGGTTGCCAGTTTCTCGGTTTTGTAAATATGAAGGGCTTTGGAATGGAATTCACAGGACGTCAAACACTATCATAATAGGATCAATTAGAGTTAAACCTTCCCCGATGATTGCAGAGAGTCCACTGTTTGTTTGTTTTTAAGGAATACACCCTGTAAATTACACTTGACCCTTCAACAACACAGGTTTGAACTGTGTTGGTCCACTGATATGATACATACAACGCACAAAATTTGTGTTGTTCAACTGCAGATGTTATTGGTAAGGCTTCTGCTCAACAGTAAGCTGTGAGTAAAGTTCTGCGGGGAGTCAAAAGTTAAACATGATGTTCAAATGCATGGGGGATGGCACCCCTCACCACCACGATGTTCAAGGGTCAACTGTAGGTTCATGTTTACTAATCTTTTCTATCAAAGGAGGAGAAGCAAAAGCAGCAACTAGAGAAAGCAAATAAAATGGAACATGGGGAAAGAGGAAAGGCTACTTTAAAAGTTGTCTTTTTTTTTTAAGGAAAAGAAGAATGAGTCACCATGGCTATAGGCCCCTGCTGGTGAAACCTTGTGTACTTATCTTTCCATTCCAGGGACAGGCAAAACACAAGCAAAGGAAGAAGGTTAGAATAACAAAAACCGACCAGAGCCGGCCTGGACTGTGTTATATTCCCATTATCACACGTTAGCCTGCTAACTGGCACACCCACTGGCGCCGCCACCACAGATCCCACTGGGACCCTATAAGGAAGAAAAGGGTGGGCCCCCATTCTGGGAAGAGACCCTCCCATTCCCTGAAAACTAAGGCACATGCCTCCCCTCATTATGCTGCCCCCGTAATAATCTCTAGAGACTTCTCTAGGTTGAGAAGTGGATTTATGAGTTTAACTTCTGATTCTCCATTCTCTGGCCAGTGAATAAAGCTGTGCTGCTTGCTGGATGCTCAGCATTCTTTGTTTTTTTGGAAGGACAGAGGGTCGGTCTGGGGGACCGGGTCCCCACAGTGGGGGTCTGGACAACCTAAATTGGTTAGTCATCACTGTTCAGATTTCATGACGGCAGGGTAGTAAAATCTGTGAAAACCAATTGGGCTGGTTTTGTTTTTTTTCCAGTTCATCACAGACCACTGTGTGTGTGTGTGCGCGTGTGTGTGTGTGTGCGCGCGTGTGTGTAAAACACAAAACCACACACTTAAATGTTATGGCAACATAAAATTGCTGTAAGAGTTTCTAAACTTTTCTGCTCAATTTCTGAATTTATCAGACTGGTGACCAGCAGGTCACATAAGCACCATCTGCACACCACACTGTGAGCAACCATCAAAGGCAGGCCTAGCGACCTGGCTTGGCTTGGGTTCGTCCAGAAGCCCACCCTGAGGCAAGGATTCCAATGCAAAGTTTAGGATGGAAATGAAACTATTAAGTATGGGGGGTTGAATAGGAAAGTAAACAGAGCAGAAAAGGAATAAAATGTGCGTTTTCAAGCCAATGACCACTGTGGGCCTTGCTCCACTGGGAACCTCTGAAAGGCGGGATCAGGTACACCTCAGAGCTACCCCCACCAAGAGGAAGAGATATGGATGTTTTAACAATCCTTTGTTATTGGATGAGAGAAGCTTCCCGGGCATTACCATTCAGGGTCTTCTGACTGTGCCTATATGCCTGTGGCACATGTCACTATAGCCAGGAAAAGGGCCTACAGGCAGAGTGTCCCAGGTGTTCACACAAGCAGCTTTCCGCCTGTAGAAGATGCGGGTGTGACACTGACAACTGCTGCACAATCCAATAGAAAATTGTGCAGAGAGCCCGGCCGCTGTGGCTCAGTGGTTGAGCATCGACCTATGAACCAGGAGATCAAGGTTCAATTCCCTGTCAGGGCACATGCCTGGGTTGCGGGATTCATCCCCAGTGGAGGGCGTGCAGGAGGCCAGCAGATCAATGATTCTCTCTCATTATTGATGTTTCTATCCCTCTCTCCCTCTCCCTTCCTCTCTAAAATCAATAAAAATAAAATTGTGCAGAGAGTATCAACAGAGAGTTTACGGGGGAATGGGAAGATATTCTACTTCATTCATGAAGAGAGGCACGAAAACTGAAACTGCACTGAGATGCTATTTCTTACCTAACAGATGGGCAAAAAACCAAGAGTCTGAGCACACAGAGTGGGTGAGGCCATGGGAACATGTGTTCTCATACCTTGTTCCTGGATGTGCCAACTGGAACCACCCCCATGGAGAACAATTAAACAACATCTTCCAAAATTAAAAATGAGTAGTTAAGTTTTGACCCAGGGCCCCTGCTCCTGAGGATTTATCCTATACATATGCCTACAGGCATTCGAGATGAAATGCATTGCTATTCATTTTTCTTGTGTTTTGTGAGAGACATCATAAAAAAAGGATATGGGCAAGAACTCAAGCATTCGTCTTTGGGACTGCTTAAGTAACCTATGATGCTTTCACAGGATGGAATTCTGTGCTGCTATTTCAAATAAATGAGGTACCTTCTCTATTCGTATATGGAAAGATCTCCAAAATATATCATAAAGTAAAAAAAAAAAATTTAAGGTGCAAAATAACACATATAGTTTGATTCCTTTTGTATGTGGGTATTTGCTTATAATTGCCTAAAGAAACACTAGAAGAGTTCAAAAGAAACCTATAAAAAATCATACCTGAACAGGAGGAGGGGAACAGAAGAGTGGAAACAGGAGTAGAAGCACTGTAACTCTATTATACCCTTTTGATTTTTTAAATTATATAAATACTGTAGCTAATTTTTAAAATCATTTTAGAAAAGTAATTGGTTGCATATCCCTGTTAAGTCTTGTTTTGTTCAGGCTAACCCTCTCCAGCTCATTCATTGTTTCCTTTTATATAATAACTAGAAGACTGATGCACAAAATTCGTGCAAGGGGCTCGGCCCTTGCAGCCGAGGCGTCTGCCTTGACCCTTGCAGCCCCAGCTTCACCCAGAAGGTCGTCCGGAAGGTTGTTTGGCTGTCTGGTCTAATTAGCATATTATGCTTTTATTATTATAGATTATTATAGACTAGAGGCCCAGTGCACAAAATTCATGCAAGGTGGGGGGGAGAGGGAAGGTGACCCCTCAGCCTAGCCTGTATCCTCTCTCAATCTGGGACCACTGGCTCCTAACCACTCGCCTGCCTGCCTGCCTGACCACCCCTAACCAATCACCTGCCTGCCTGATTGCCCCTAACCGCCTCTGCCTCATCCCTGCACCCAGGACCCAGGCTTCCATCCTCCGGCTGGCTGCAGGTAACTGGAAGCTGGGTTTCCTTCCTTCTGGCCGGCTGCAGGCAACCAGGACCCGGGCTTCCCTCCCTCTGGCCAGCCACAGGCACCCGGGACCCTGGGCAGCACCACCCAGGCCCCAGCTTTGTCAGGAAGGACATCCGGTCTACTTAGCATATTACCCTTTTATTAGTATAGATTTCCAAATCTTTCATCACCCTGCTCCCTCCTCCTTGGATCTCCTACAAACATTTCAAAGTTCCTTTTAAAATATAGTTCCATAAACCAAAAACAGAACTCCACATAGCTCAATTGGTTGGAGAGTCATCCTAATGTGCTAGGGTTTTGGGTTCAATCCCAGCCAGGTCAGGGCATGTGCAAGAAGCAACCAATGAGTGCATATGTAAGAGGAATAAGGGATCTATCTATCTATCTATCTATCTATCTCAAATCAATAAGTAGAGGAAAATAATTTATTTAAAAAAATAATAAATAAAAGAACTCCAGATGAGGTGTAGCCAGGTTAGAGTACAATGTGATTGTTGCTTCCCATATTCTGTCTGGATCATGCATCTCTATTAATGTAGTTAAGCTTTTATTATTTTTTTAGAGTCACATAATATCAGGATCGCATCCCATAATATGCCTGAGTTGTTTCACATAAAATGTTAAGTCCAGTCTCTCCACCATCTACCCCACTAACCCCATCCCTGCCCTCTTACACCACCGATACCACCCACCCAACACTGATTGCCACACATTTTTAAAGTTAAGCATGAAGCAAAAACAAATAATCACTGTGCTATCTTCACAACAACTTTGTAAATCTAAAACTATTCTAAAATGAGCACTACTTGAAAAAAGAAAAGGAAAAAACAACCCACTAGGTCCTTTGTTAAAGTTTATCTTACAGGAAGTAACCTCTCCTTCCAGCATGGAAAATATGGAAAATTGTTTTAAATATTAATTGCATTTGCTAATAATGTGCTGTCCACTCATTTCCTAAATATAACTTCTGTGTCTTTATTTTAGTTTTTTATAACCAACATGGAAACATTTTATCCATAACCTTTAACTATAATATTTCAGAGACAAGATAAAGCCTGGAGATTATCTAATCTAATAAACTTATTTCACAGATAAGGAAACTAAGCCCAAAGGAGTAAATAAATTTCCACAAACTCACACAGTCACGTTGCAACAAGACAGAATTAGAACATAGATGACCTGATTCCCAGGCTAGGAGTTTTCCGGTCCTTTTGGAAGCAAGTGATTGGGTTCGTGGTAAGGAGATAGCGAAGGAAAGAGGTTTGGACAACAAAAGTTGAAAATGGCTGAATCTTTGAGAAAGGTATGGATTTAACCCCTCCTCTAGGTGGAGACTGATGCAGACAGAGGAAGGAGGGTGTGGAATGAGGCATCCCAGCTGTTGAGAAATGCCTTACTGAGTTTTACTTGGATACAAGGTTGTCCAATGTAAATGTAGTGAAGGACAGTCAATGTAGTGAAGTGCTCTAAGAAACATCTCTCAGGCCACCTGAAGCAAGCAGAGCTAACACTAAAGAGCAGTATGATGCAGCCATAGGAGCCAGAATAAAGATGTCAACCACTATGGCCACAGAACCAACCCTCCCCCACCTTCTAGCCCCGAACAATTCCTGGATTCTGCTTTGATAAAAGGGTGAGGATAATAAGGCACAAAGAGTTATTTAAACTGAACCTGCTAGTGGCTGGTTGAGTGATATCTCCACAGTTATTCTGACTTAGAGAATTAAAGAATTGTAGCATTTTTTATACCTGGAGTTGTGCAGCAAAAATCGTGAAAGTATAGATGGAAAATGAGAATTTTCAGATGCTAAAAATGAATGGGGCGGGGGAGAAGAGCAAAAATGAGACATAAGGACTAAATTAAAAGGAACACACAAATAGATGCCATGAATACATTGTTGTTGTTATTGCTGCATCTCATCTATTGTGCATGGAATAATTTTTACTTTTTAATTTTGAAGCCAATATATAAATATCAGATTATACACATATATAGATCTGTACATGTATCCAATATTATGTTGATCTTATATCTGGGAACTATGCGAGGTTCTATTATTAACTTTATTTTTATTTTTAAATCTATTGTTGAAAGTATTACATATGTCTCCTTTTTCTCTCCATTAAACTCCCTCCAGCACACGCCTGCCCCCACCCCCCGCAAGCTTTCACCATTTAATTGTCCATGTCCATGAGTTATGCATTTATACATGCAAAGTCTTTGGTTGATTACCTCCCACCCACTATTATTAACTTTAGATTCTTTTGAATTTCTGCATAAACAATCATATAATCTGTGAATCTATCTAATCCTTATGCATACATTTCTCTTTCTGGTCTTATTGCACTGGCTAAGACATTTAATACAATGTGAAATAAAGTGGCAGGAGCAGGAATTGTTTCATGGTCCTTCGTTTTAGAATGAAACAATTTCTAAAGTATATAAAATAAATACATATTTTAGCTTATTTTTTTGTATTTCACTTTTTTTAGATGTCCTTCATAAGTAAGGAAGTTACTTTCTATATGTAGTTTTAGAGCTTGTATAAGTTAATTAAATTAGATCGATCATACCATTTTCTCCTTTAATTTACTACTGAGTGAGTTACATTAATAACATTGCATTCCTGGAATACTACAGCTTGGTCAAATTATATTATTCTGCTCTACTGTGCTGAACTTGATTTGCTAATATTTTATTTAGGATTATTGTATTGATGCCATGCATGAAATTAGTCTAATGTTCCTTTCACATATTATCTTTATCCAGTTTTGTTTTCAGAGTTATTCCAGCCTCATCAAATAAGGTGGGGAAAGGTTCCTTTTCATATTCTGTAAATGGTTGTAGATGGGAATTTTGACCCTGAGATGTCTGTAGAATTTGCCAATGAAATTCAGTTTGTGTGTGAAATTGGTTTTGATTATTGATTTGATTTTTTAATGCCTTAGCTACATCCTACAAGTTTTCAGATGTAATTTTTTTTTTATTTTCCAGAGTTAAGTATTTTCTCATTTATCCTATAATCTCTCCTTTGACTAAAAGTTGGTTTTAAATTCTTTTAACTTCTAAACATACATTAGTTGCCTTTAAAAAAAAAAACTGACTTCTAATCCAATTACATTGGCCAACAAACATGGTCTCCATAATACTAGTTCTTTGAAATGTGTAGAAATTTGCTTTATACAGAAAACCAAGATGGCGGCATAGGTTAACCCCGGAGTTTGCTGCCTCGAACAACCACTTCAAAAATACAACTAAAAGATGGAATGGACATCATCCAGAACCACAGGAAGGCTGGCTGAATGGAAGTTCTACAACTAGGAGGAACCGAGAATCAGAGAAGGCGCAGTGCTGAAGTAAAATACTAAGGTGCGGAGTGCGCGGCGCAGGCTGGTGGCTGAGGGCATGGTTGTTTCAATCCGGAGGGAGCCTCAGACTCTGAGCTCCAGATCTGGGCGAGTCTCTAGGGACCCAGACTCAAACGGGAGAAGCAGGACTGTCTGGCTACGGTCCCTCCGAGGTTTGCAGCTGTTGCTGGGACAGAAAGGCAGAGCCCCTGGGGACGGACTGAGAGCAGCCATAACTGTGCTCCCTCCTCCGCCCTATTGATCCCGTGGGACCCGCCCCGCCCAAGCCCTGCACAGAGGCATTTGCCGGATAGCCTCAGGCAAAGGCTAGATTAGCACCTCCCTAGAGGACACAAGTTCTTCCACTGCAGACACAGCTGATTATCACAGCCAGTCGGCCTGGAGGTCAAATCCCTCTAGTATTAACTATAACATTCAAGGCTTAACTACAACAAGACTGCGACTGCGCACAAAGACCACTAGGGGGTGTACCAAGAAAGCGTAAAAAATGCGGAGACAAAGAAACAGGACAAAACTATCAAGGGAGGATATTGAGTTCAGAACCACACTTTTGAGGTCTCTCAAGAGGCTTCTAGAGTCTGTCGATAAACTTGATGAGATGTACAGGAAATCTAATGAGACCCTCGATGGTGTGATAAAGGACCATCTAGAAAGTAAGCATACACTGACTGAAATAAAGAATATTATACAGACTCCCAACAGCAAACCAGAGGAGCGCAAGAATCAAGTCAAAGATTTGAAATGCGAAGAAGCAAGAAACACCCAACCGGAAAAGCAAAATGAAAAAAGAACCCAAAAATACAAAGATAGTGTAAGGAGCCTCTGGGACAGCTTCAAACGTACCAACATCAGAATTATAGGGGTACCAGAAGATGAGAGAGAGCAAGATATTGAAAACCTATTTGAAGAAATAATGACAGAAAACTTCCCCCACCTGGTGAAAGAAATAGACTTCCAAGTCCAGGAAGCACAGAGAACCCCAAACAAAAGGAATCCAAAGAGGACCACACCAAGACACATCATCATTAAAATGCCAAGAGCAAAAGACAAAGAGAAAATCTTAAAAGCAGCAAGAGAAAGAGGCTCAATTACCTACAAGGGACTACCCATACGACTGTCAGCTGATTTCTCAACAGAAACTTTGCAGGCCAGAAGGGAGTGGCAAGAAATATTCAAAGTGATGAATACCAAGAGCCTACAACCAAGATTACTTTATCCAGCAAAGCTATCATTCAGAATTGAAGGTCAGATAAAGAGCTTCACAGATAAGGAAAAGCTAAAGGAGTTCATCACCACCAAACCAGTATTATATGAAATGCTGAAAGGTATCCTTTAAGAAGAGGAAGAAGAAGAAAAAGGTAAAGATACAAACTATGAACAACAAATATGCATCTATCAACAAATGAATCTAAGAATCAAGTGAATAAATAACCTGATGTACAGAATGAACTGGTGATTATAATAGAATCAGGGACATAGAAAGGGAATGGACTGACTATTCTTGGGGGGAAAAGGGGTGTGGGAGATGCGGGAAGAGACTGGACAAAAATCGTGCACCTATGATATTGGGTCACAAGCAAAGTCTCCACAAATTCAAGAAGATTGAAATCATAAAAAGCATCTTCTCAGACCACGATGGCATAATGTTAGAAATAAACCACAATAAAAACAACCCAAAATACTCAAACACTTGGAAGCTGAATAGCATGTTATTAAATATTGATTGGGTTACCGATGACATCAAAGAAGAAATTAAAAACATCCTGGACACTAATGACAATGAAAACACAACAATCCAAAACCTCTGGGACACAATGAAAGCAGTCCTGAGAGGGAAGTTTATAGCTCTACAGGCCTACCTCAAAAAACAAGAAAAAATGGTAGTTAATCATCTAACTCTACAACTCAAAGAATTAGAAAGAGAGCAACAAGAAAAGCCCAGAGTGAGCAGAAGGAAGGAGATAATAAAGATTAGAGCAGAAATCAATGAAATAGAGACCAAAAAAACAATACAGAAAATCAATGAAACCAAGAGCTGGTTCTTTGAAAGGATAAACAAGATTGACAAACCCCTAGCCAGGCTCACCAAGAAGCAAAGAGAGAGGTCCCAAATAAACCAAATCAGAAATGATAGAGGCGAAATAACAACAGACCCCAAAGAAATACAAATGATTGTTAAACAATACTACGGACAACTCTACTCCAACAAACTAGACAACCTGGAGGAAATGGACAAATTCCTAGAAAAATACAACATTCCAAAACTCAATCAGGAAGAATCTAAAAATCTCAATAGGCCAATAACTATGGAAGAAATTGAAGCAGTCATCAAAAAGCTTCCAGCAAACAAAAGCCCAGGACCAGACGGCTTCTCAGGGGAGTTTTACCAAACTTTTAAGGAAGAACTGAAACCTATCCTCCTCAGATTACTACAAAAAGTCCAAGAGGATGGAACACTTCCAAACACATTTTATGAAGCTAGCATCACCCTAATACCAAAACCAGGTAAAGACAACACAATGAAAGAGAATTACAGGCCAATATCCCTCATGAACATAGACGCCAAAATCCTCAACAAAATCTTAGCAAATCGGATCCAGCAGTACATCAGAAGGATCATACACCATGACCAAGTAGGATTTATCCCAGGGATGCAAGGATGGTACAACATCCGTAAATCAATAAACGTGATACATCACATAAACAAATTGAAAGAAAAAAACCACATGGTCATATCAATTGATGCAGAAAAAGCATTTGACAAAATCCAACACCCATTTTTGATAAAAACTCTCAGCAAGGTGGGAATAGAAGGATCATACCTCAACATAATAAAAGCCATATATGACAGGCCCACAGCCAACATCATACTCAATGGACAAAAACTAACACCATTTCCCCTAAGAACAGGAACAAGACAGGGATGTCCACTCTCTCCACTCCTGTTCAACATAGTCCTGGAAGTATTAGCCATTGCAATTAGACAAGAAGAAGAAATAAAAGGCATCCAAATTGGAAAAGAGGAAGTAAAACTGTCCTTATTTGCAGATGACATGATATTATACATACAGAACCCTAGAGACTCCATCAAAAAACTACTAGACTTAATACATGAATTTGGCAATGTAGCAGGATACAAAATTAACCCCAAGAAATCCGAGGCATTTCTATACACCAATAGTGAACTTTCAGAAAGAGAGATTATAAAAACAATCCCATTTACCATCGCACCCCAAAAATTAAGATACCTAGGAATAAACTTAACTAAAGAGGTAAAAGACCTCTACTCAGAAAACTATAGGACGTTGAAAAAAGAGATAGAGGAAGACATAAACAGATGGAAGAACATACCATGTTCTTGGATTGGTAGAATCAACATCATTAAAATGTCCATATTACCCAAAGCAATCTATACATTCAACGCACTTCCCATTAAAATACCAATGGCCTTCTTCAAGGATCTAGAACGAACTCTCCAAAAATTCATCTGGAATAAAAAAAGACCCCGAATAGCTGCAGCGATCCTGAGAAAAAACAAAGTAGGTGGGATCTCAATGCCAGATATCAAGCTGTATTACAAAGCCACTGTTCTCAAAACTGCCTGGTACTGGCACAAGAACAGACATATAGATCAGTGGAATAGAATAGAGAGTCCAGAAATTAGCCCGAACCAATATGCTCAATTAATTTTTGACAAAGGAGGCATGAACATACAATGGAGCCAAGATAGTCTCTTCAATAAATGGTGTTGGGAAAATTGGACAGATATATGCAAGAAAATGAAACTAGACCACCAACTTACACCATACACAAGAATAAACTCAAAATGGATAAAGGACTTAAATGTACGACAGGAAACCATAAAAATTCTAGAAGAATACAAAGGCAGCAAAATCTCAGACATATGCCAAAACAATTTCTTCACTGATACAGCTCCTAGGGCAGTTGAAACTAAAGAGAAACTGAACAAATGGGACTACATCAAAATAAAAAGCTTCTGCACAGCAAAAGAAACCATCAACAAAACAACAAGAAAACCCACCTCGTGGGAAAACATATTTGCCAACGTCATATCTGATAAGGGCTTAATCTCCAAAATTTATAGGGAACTCATACAACTTAACAAAAAGAAGATAAACAATCCAATCAAAAAATGGGCCAAGGATCTAAATAGACACCTTTCAAAAGAGGACATTCAGAAAGCCAAGAGACATATGAAAACATGCTCAAAGTCACTAATAATCCGAGAGATGCAAATCAAAACAACAATGAGGTACCATCTCACACCTGTCAGAATGGCCATCATCAACAAATCAACAAACGACAAGTGCTGGAGAGGATGTGGAGAAAAAGGAACACTTGTGCACTGCTGGTGGGAATGCAGACTGGTGCAGCCACTATGGAAGGCAGTATGGAGGTTCCTCAAAAAATTGGAAATGGAACTCCCATTTGACCCTGTGATCCCACTTCTAGGAATATATCCCAAGAAACCAGAAACACCAATCAGAAAGGATATATGCACCCAGATGTTCATAGCAGCACAATTCACCATAGCTAAGATCTGGAAACAGCCTAAGTGCCCATCAGTAGATGAATGGATTAGAAAGCTGTGGTACATCTACACGATGGAATACTATGCTGCTGTAAAAAAGAAGGAATTCTTACCATTTGCAACAGCATGGATGGAACTGGAGAGCATTATGCTAAGTGAAATAAGCCAGTCAATGAAGGAAAAATACCACATGATCTCACTCATTCATGGATAATAAAGACCATTACAAACTTTTGAACAATAATAGATACAGAGGCAGAGCTGCCTCAAACTGATTGTCAAACTGCAGTGGGAAGGCCAGGGAGGGTTGGGGGGGAGGAGGGAGGGGATTAAGAGATCAACCGAAGGACTGGTATGCATCCATATAACCATAACTAATGGACATAAGACACTGGGGGGTAAGGGAGGGCAGGGGTCTGTCAAGGGCGGGGGGGAAAAAAGGACACTTATGTAATACACTTTGTAATACTTTTAGCGAAAAATAAAAAAAATAAAAAAAAAAAATCGTGCACCTATGGATGAACACAGTGGGTGGAGAGTGAGGGCGGAGGGTGGGGTGGGAGCTGGAAGGAGGGGAGTTATGGGGGGAAAAAAGAGGAACAAATGTAATAATCTGAACAATAAAGATTTAATAAAAAAAAGAAAGAAATTTGCTTTATAGACTGACACATTTTCCACTTTTATA
This sequence comes from Myotis yumanensis, assembly GCF_028538775.1. Classification (NCBI taxonomy): domain Eukaryota; kingdom Metazoa; phylum Chordata; class Mammalia; order Chiroptera; family Vespertilionidae; genus Myotis; species Myotis yumanensis. Next base: position 44,049,157 of record NW_027223760.1, on the reverse strand, counting down.
AAAGTTCAGTGTGTGAATAAAGAAAATGCACATTCTCCTGTAGTCGACAGCAATGTTCCATATAGCTCCATTAAATTAAGCTTGTTAATTTTGTTCTTCTAAATCTTGTTTCCTTAATCATATTTTTGTCCTCCTGACCCATCAAAGACTGAGAGAAATGTGTTAAATTTTTCAACTATGATTTGGATCTATCTCTTTTCTTTTGTAGTTCTATTGGCTCTTATTTTATATAACTTGAAATTAAGGTGATGGGGCATACACACCTGCAATTACATATTCTTGGTAAATTAATCCCTTTATCAAAACCATCCCTACTTGCAGTAATGTTTCTTGCATAAAGTCTATTTTGTCTGATCATAAATAGCTATATTGGCCTTCTTTTGTTAGTTAGTATTTGCCTTTTACTTCCTCCCCCATTGTTTAAAATTTTAACCTTTCTGGATCTCTATATTTGAGGTATATATATGAGCATAATTTATATACTTTAAAAATCTAATCTATTTTAACTAGGGCTTCAGTCCATTTAAATTGGATATACTTGGATGTGTTTCAAATGATCTACTTTGTTCTTTGTACTTATTTTTGCTTTATCATAAGCTTTTTCCCCTTTCTTGCCTTTTCCTGGATTGATAGCCTATTTCTCCTCATTTATTTTATTCCTTTTCCTGCTTTGAAAATTATAGTGTATCTGTGTCTTTATGGTAAGTACCCTAAAGATCGCAACACGCATATTTAACCTTCCTAAAGTGTAAAGACAGCGTCTAACTCTCCTTCTGAATAATATAGGACCAAAAATGTTTAAACTCCAGCCACCATCCCCTTACTTTATGGTCACGTTGCTTGATTTATTCATGCTGCTTATTTATTTACTATCTCTCAGCTCAAAGCCCACTCTTTTCTATTCTGCTCTGTGCTGAGGCTATACAGATTACACTTCCCAGACTTTCTCGTCCGCTGATTTCCTATTGTGCTGTTACTAAAGAAACAAAAAGGAGGTGAAAGGTAAGAGGAGAGAGCATTCCTTCCAGTTTTTCAGTTCTGGTCAGCATTGCCCATCAGAGATTCCGTTGGTCTAGCCCTCGGCTTTTTTCAGAACTCCCAACACCAGCCTCAGCAATCTCCCTCATAGCAACCAGCAACTCTCAGGGGCATTCCCTCTGAGAAGTCCAATTTGCAGCTTACTGCAAAATGGAAGAGTGAAAATGCAAGGCAGGTTCCAAAATAAATACCAATGTTATAGTGCCACCTTGTGGATTCAGGAGTAGAGCACTGACTCAAACTTCAGTGAAATGTTAGACATACTAGTAAAAATGCCAAGGATAAGATAGTAGGTATATTGGAACTAAAAATAAAAAAAGTCTTAATTAAACTAGAAAAAAATAAATAAACACAGGATAATGACAATGGAAGTATTAATCAGTGAAATTACTTTTCTACTGCTTGTGCTGCACAGCACTACATCTCTCCTTAAAAAAGACTAGCATTTTCCAGTGCAGTTTACTGGCATTTTAAATTTCCCAAGTTCAAAGGTCTCATTTATTTCTTCAAATAAGTCAACGATCCTCACTCTTTTCTCAGAACTATTTTTCCTATTCATTAAGTATTTTTTTTAAGTTGTGTTCTGTACTTTTCTACCTTTTTCATTAAAATTCTCAACTTGTCAAAAAGAAAAACTGAAACTTTATCCACCTATCTTAGTAAACTGTGCTTTTGTGTGAGATGATAAAAAACATAATTCATCCATAGATTTTTCTAAATTTCCCCTTTCTTAAATAACTGTCTGGCTTTTAATAACCTTTTGTTGCTATTTCTGATGTGTATGCCAGTTATCAGCTCAACAGAATTTAATCACTTTCATGTTTTATAATTAAATTGATATGAGAGAAAATTAGTAGACCATATAACAGGAGCAGTTCCTAAGGGCCTTCAGTCCTGTGTCAACATAGCAGAATCAACTTCTTTTTGCTTTACAACAGCAACAAAGAGGAAGATCATGGGTTTCAAACGTGTGAGCTGCAGGGCACTTGTATCTCACTTATGTCTAAGGCAGTGGTTCTTCCCCGGTGGCATTTCTCCCCAGGGGCACTGGGCAATGCCTGGACACCCGTTTGATTGTGACCACTGGGGTGGAGGGTTTCATTAGCATCTCGTGGGAAGAGGCCACGGATGCTCCAAACACCTTACAATACACAGGACTGTTCCCTAGAACAAAGAATTATCCAGCCCCAAATCTATACACTTCTGAGATAGAGAAAACTTGCGAGGTGACTAACCATCCTGGTTTGGCCAGGACTGAGGAGTGTCTCAGAACTGAGGACTTCCAGCTCAAAACCCAGGAATGTCCTCGTTTATTACAAATAAAAATGATTGGCAAAAAAATGTGACTGTGGCCCAGCTGGCGTGGCTCAGTGGTTGAGCGTTGACTTATGAACCAGGAGGTCACCGTTCATTCCAAGTCAGGACAACTGCCCGGGTTGTGGGCTCGATCCCAAGTAGGGGGTGTGCAGGAGGCAGTTGATCAATGATTCGATGATTGTCTCTCATCATTGATGTTTCTATCTCTCTCTCCCTCTCCCTCCCTCTCTGAAATCAATAAAAATATATATATATTTTAAAATGTGACTGTGTGCAAAGCAATTTGGGCACTGACGCTACTGATCTAAATTGGACTCTTATCCCTCTCTGCCTGGCAGATTGCTTCACAGCTCCTTTCCAAGTTAGTTTGGACCTACAAATGTAAAAAGATAGTTTACATCATTTGGAAAAAAATTTTCTTCTCCAATCAAATGTGAAATTAGGACAATGTCCTTGCAATTTTTATTTTACTTGTTAAGTGGGCATAAAGAAAAATCCATAAGGAAGTATGTGTTTGTCAAAATTAGAATTATATCTATAAAATGTGGAGTTTTGCTGTATTTACACCTCAATAAGCCTGAATATATACACACACACACACACACACACACACACACACACACACAGAGTGGCCAGATTATTATGACCACTCAATCAGTACTTCATTGACACTTCCAAAAATACTGAATATTGAAAACTTCCTAAGCAAATACTCTCAAGGTTTTATTATTATTATTTTTTTTGCATAACTAATTCACTTCATTGTACTGATGGGGTGGTCATAATAATCTGGCCACTCGTGTGTGTGTGTGTGTGTGTGTGTGTGTGTGTGTGTGTGTATTACAGAGAGAAAGGGAGAGGGAGAAAGAGATATAAACATCAATGATGAGAGAGAATCCTTGATTGGCTGCCTCCTGCATGACCCCTACTGGGGATCGAGCCCACAACCCAGGCATGTGCCCTTGAACGGAATCGAACCCGGGACCCTTCAGTCTGCAGGCCAACACTCCATCCACTGAGCCAAACCAGCCAGGGCAACAAGCCTGACTTTTTAAATAGAAAATCTTCTATTTTTTAATAAGCAATCCTTACTGGAAAGATTAATTCCTAATGTAGGTTAATTTTTTAAATAAATAATATAGCTTAGATAACTTGTTGGGATAGTTAAAGAATAAAATTATACTTTAAAAAATCTCTGCACATATGTAATAACTTAATCAATAAAGAAATTTAAAAATTAAAAAAAAATCTTCTCTGTTTTAGGGAAGATATTTCTGTGCTGGAAGTAACATTAAACACTAGCTCAGCCAAATTACAAAATAAGGAAATCTATTTCTCAAAAGTATTACAGCTTCAGGTACAGTTAAGCTGGTGGTCTGGCTATGTGCCCTGAAAGTCTGTTGGTGCATCTATCCTCGGGCCAGTAATGAAACGGGCAACAATCCCAGACAACCAGTCTTTCCTTAATCAATTTCTTAAGAGCAAGAAAACATCTCCTATATGCCTCCACACGACTTCTCTTTCAATGGACTTCCCTTTCGATTTTACCGTTCAGAATTACATCATATGCTTTTTTTCTTGATTAAGAAATAAACTTACCCTCCTAACAATTTTAGGTATACCGGTAGCATATTGTTAACTATTTGCACAGTGTTGTACAGCAGATTTCTAGAACTTTTCATCTCGCGTGACTGAAACTCTATACCCACTGAACAAGTCATCTCCCCCAAGATCCTGGCAGTCACCATTCTATTTTGTTTCTATGAGTTTGATTACCTCAGGTGCACCTTATTAAGTGGAATCACAGAGTATTTTGTGTGTGTGCCTGGTTTATCTCACTTAGCATAATGTTCTCCAGTTTCATCCGTGTTGTGTATGTCACATTTTTTATTCATTCATCCATAGATGGACAGTTGGGTTGCTTCTAGATGTTGGCTATTGTGAATAATGCTGCAATGAATATGGGGGTGCAAATATCTCTTCGAGATTCTGTTTCCAGACATGTTTTGTTGGATATACCCAAAAGTGGCATTGCTGATCTATACGGTAGTTGTATTTTTAATTTTTTAAGTCACCTTCATACTGTTTTCCATAGTAGCTGTGCCATTTCACAATCCCACCAACAGTATACAGTTTCTCCACATCATGGCAAGCATTTGTTATTTTCAGGTGTTTTTTTTTAAAGTATCACATGATCTCACTCAAATGTGGAATCTAATGAACTAAATAAAGAGATGAACAAAATGGATCCAAAGACATAGAACCATGGAACAGACATGAATCTCAGAAGAAAGGTTGCGGGGGGGAGGTGATTAACTGGGGAACTTAAATGCGTGTAGGCACAGCCCATGGACACAGACAACAGTGTGGTGAAGGCTTGGATAAGCGGGTGTGGGGTGGAAGAGGTCAATGGGAACAAGAATTGGGGGACATCTGTAATACATTCAACAATAAAAATAAATTTTTAAAAATATGTAATAGCCATAGTGAGTGTGAGGTATTAGCTCATTGTGGTTTTCATTTTCATTTCCTTGATAATTAATGATGTTGAACATCTTTTCATGTGCTTATTAGCCACTGGTCCATTTTGTTTGGAGAAATATCTATTCAAGTCCTTAGCACAATTTTTAATTGGGTCATTTGGGCTTTTTATTGTTAAGCTGTAGGAGTTCTTTATATATTCTGAACGTTAATCCTTTATCCAATATAGGGTTTGCAAATATTCTCTCTGATTCCATGGGTTGCCTGTTCACTCTGTTGATTGTCACACTCATTCTTAAACCACTAGCAAGGGGGGTGGGATTACTATGTTTTGGAAAACCAATAATCACCTGCATGGAATGGTTGTTGGGGGGAATGTATCATGTAGGCAACAGGACCCACCTACATCAATTTTGTATGTCCTCTGAATTTCAAATAGAGAGAACAGTATACAAAGGCAATTATTGAAGGTTTTACTCAAAAAGATGTGTGTGTGTGTGTACAGCCCTGGTATAAGTGAGGACATTGAACAGAGCCTTTCAAAGGTGTGGCATCAAATTACTGGGTGGATAGGTGTGGTCAATGAATGTGTGTGGACATAGGTTTGTAAGTTGTAAGTAAGGGTGACTATGTATGAGCAAGGTGTGGGTGAGTGTGTAAAGTGATAAATGAGGGAGTGACAGAGCAAAGTGCAGAGGAGGCAAAGGACTGGATGAATCTCCACCAAAAACACTTCCCCATGTTACTAACTATATTTTATATGTGCAGGATATAAACCCATTATTAAAGATGTTGCAAATATTTTTTCTAGTTTGTCATTTGCCTTTTAATTTTGTTAAAGGTAGAGTTGTATTAAGTAACAAAGCTTACTTGTGTGTGTGTTTTTTAACTAACAAGAGCCTTCTTTCCTTTTAATGTTCACTAAAAAATACTACAATTTACACATAAGGAATATTAAAGCAAAAAAATGTCCATAAACTCAACACTCAGAATAACCTCCTTTACAACTCAGTCTACAATTCAGGTCCAAAAAAGAGAGATTGGCAGTGATATTGTACATCACTGCACACCTCTCTCTGGATAGCTCTACATGCTCTCAGATCCTATGATAGTACAAATTGGTTAGATACTTCCTGTGAGGCAACTTACAGTAATTATCAGCAACTTCAAAACTTTATTCCACCAAGTCTATTTAAGAATATGTCTAAGATACCAGTCTAAAATATAAGCAACATTTTAACTATATATCATTATTTAAGTATTGTTTGTAATAATAAAAATGAGGAAACAAATAATATGGCAATAGGTAACTAAAATGCAGAATAATCATACAATTGAATGCTCTGTGGCCATCAGAAATGGTGATGGTGTTGGTGCCTGGCCGGTTGTGGCTCAGTGGTTGAGCATTGACCTATGAACCAGGAGGTAACAGTTCAATTCCCGGTCAGGACACATGCCTGGGTTGTGGGCTCGATCTCTCATCATTGATGTTTCTATCTCTCTCTGCTTCTCCCTTTATCTCTGAAATCAATAAATATATATATTTCTAAATGGTGTTGACTTAGAATAGTTAATAAAAAGATAGTTCACTCTATATATGAATTAGTTTAAAAAGCAAGCTACAAAATAGTATATGTAAGATAATCCTATTTTTAGATATAGAAAACAGCCTGGAAAGATAAACACCAACACACTTACAATGATTTTCTCTGAGTGGTAGGTGATTTTTCTTTCTTCTTTTCAGTTGTAGTTTACAAATATTAATACATATGTATTATTTTATTTTTAAAACCTCCCATATATTCTATTATTAAAGATTAATTTCAGGTAAAAATGTACCATTGCAAAATGCTAGTATTTTGCAGTGTTTATGTTTTAATCAAATTGCTTCTAACAAGTATAAGAGGTCTTCCCCGTCTGATGGACAGGAGTTTCAATGGGGCACAGTGGTGATTTTAAAGCCCAGAGACTCTGCAAAGAGGGCTGAGCTGTGAAGCAGGGACTTTCAACAGTCACAGAAGCACAAGAAACTTAAGGGCCTATGGTAGCTGCTTCCAGAACCCGGAAGAACAGAAACAGAAAGGAGCATTCAGAGGCCATTAAGATAAACTTGTGAATTTTTATCTCGATGTGCTTAAAAATCTCATTTCATGCAACCTTTGGTTTGCCAGTCCATATCAAGCACACCGCCTGAGCCCAGATAGAGATCTCTAAGTCCCTGAGTTCCACTGACACGCTCTGCCCTTTAGGCTGCAGCCAGGGGTGTGCTGGTAAATGTTTAACAACTGGCTCTCCAAGGGGGAAAAGAACACCTTACATGGGCATATAATACACATGAGTGCTATATATTTTACTGATATAAAGAATATGTTGCACACAATTGATAAATAGTAATAAAATATACAGTACTTTTATTGTCAATTTCATATAGACAACTGACTCTCACAGAAGGCTTTTGCTGCTTTTTGACAAATTTTTTTATACAAAGCCAACCTATGGTTGGACTTCAACCGTGATTTCATGAAAGCAGTTGCATCCCAATCCACTAACACTTTCCCAATAAATGTATTATTAAATCTGATGTGTGGTTTAAACTATTACTCAGTCTCAAAAAGTATTTTCAATATACTAAAACTTATTTCCACTTCAGAACTACTGATTGCAATGATTTTTTTTCCAGCTTTTTGCATAATTGCAGGGATTGGAACATTGTTTAATTCTATATTGTCTGCAAAAATCCTGAAAGTCATTCAAATCAACTTCATATTAAAATTAAGCTTAAATGATAGAATTTTTCATAAATGATTATGGTGAAATTAGTTCTTCATAAAGACCAGTAAATGGTCCTAATAAGTCAAAATAATTTTGAATTCCAGAGGAATGTTTCCTTAACAGTTTGTGTAATTCGTAATGCAATAGCTACAGACACAGCACACTTTTCATTTTAATCTACATTATTAACATCTTCTCTAACATGTCAACTCCAAGTCTAAAATAGAAAAGCAACACAACAATAAGTTAATTTCTTGTTTGTAAGTACAAGTTGATTTCCTTGATATTAATATTCCCACCGTGGCCGATTTCAAGCTACTAACATGATTATGACTGGGCCTGGACTTGGGAATTAATGTCCAGAAGTACCCCATTACATAGTAAGTGCAGAAAAATAATTAAGACGTGTGCATTTTGAATATTTACTTCCTTCGATTTCAGAAAGTTAAAAAATTTAATTTGTAATATTGACAGTGTTTAACAATGGGCTGGTAAAATTCCTGAAAATTGGCTCTTACTAGCCAACTCACACACAGCACTGGCGCAGGGCACAGCTCTGTAAGTCCTCGGAAGTGTCTGGTAGAGGTGATAATTCTAATACAATGTCAAATATTGAGCTGCATGTGCATTTAATACTGTTGCTATTGGCTCCTGGCTGCTTTAGCTAAGGTAATGCTTTCTGATACTGAAAGGTGCATATTTCAGAGAAGGCCTCTCTGGAGCCAATGGGAAAGCTGCCTACACTGCTGAATGTGTTCATAGTTGGTTACTGTTGCCAGGGACCAAGAGGGCAATGTGATTAATCTGCTATTACAGTCTATACTTCCAGATCCTTCTGTCTGGCCACCCCACAAGGACACCCTCCTCAGAAGCACCAGCTTCTACCTCTAAGACCTCACCTTAAGATGCAGGTAATGTAATGTTACACAGTTCTAATTCCGCTGTTAAAAATAGAAAAGTTCTTAATCTGCGCCATTCTATTAACTCTTTTTTTTTTCAGGCTGAGAATATCTGTCAAGTTTTTTTTATAAAATACCTTTTGGTGGCAAGAATTTAAGAATGAAGTGTAGAAATTAACAAATATGGTAAAGAAAATTATTTAGTAATGGAAAAATATATTCTTAATATTGAGATTTGAAAAAGTATACAGAAATGACGATTGGGTTATTGAAACTATTAGTATATCTTTGACTGGCTTATTTCACTTAGCATAATACTCTCCAGGTTCAACCTGGAAAGGTAAACTTTCCTTCTTTTCTTATGGCTGAGTAGTATTCCATTGTGTAAATGTGCCACAGCTATTTTATCCACTCCCCTACTAATGGGTACTTGGGCTGCTTCTAAATCTTGGCTACTGTAGACAACACTGCAATGAAAATAGGGGTGCATATATTCTTTCAAATTAGTGTTTCGGATTTCTTTTGATATATTCCCAGAAGTAGACTTGCTGGGTCATAGGCAGTTTCATTTTTAATTTTTTGAGGAAACTTCATGCTGCTTTCCACAGTGGCTGCACCAATCTGCATTCCTACCAACAGTGCACGAGGGTTCCTGTTCTCCACATCCTCACCAACAGTTGTTGCTTGTGGATTTATTGATGATAGCCATTCTGCTAGTACCATACGATTTCACTTATATGTGGAATATAATGCGTAAAACAAACCTAGTGGAGAAAGACTCAAGGGTACAGAAAACAGACTGATGGCTGTCAGAGGGGAGGGGATTGGGGGCTCAGTGAGAAGGGATTAAGCAAAGAAAAAAAAGAAAGACTGGTGGACAGAGGCAACAGTATGGTGATTGCCAGAGGGAACGAGGATGAGGGGGTAGAGGAGGGTAAAGGGGGGATAAATGGTGATAGAAGGAGACTTGACTTGGGGTCGTAAACACACAATACAATATATAGATGAGATATTACAGAATTATATTCCTGAAGTCTATGTAATTTTATTAGCCAATGTCACCCAGTAAATTCAATATAAAAATAAAGAAAGAAACTATTAGTATAGATGCATAGAATATTAAGCTCTCTATATAGCTTCAGCTTCCTACAGAATTAGGTGCCCCCAAATTTCTTTCATTTGCCAAGAGAAAAGCTTCCTCTGTATTTCCTTTTTCTCTGAGAAAGTTTGATCTAATTTAAAGTTATCCATCCATTTTAATAAAATGGATACAAATTGTTTCCTAGAACAGTAATTCTAAAGCATGTAATGTAATTGAAGATAAAATATCTATAGCTCTTCTGGTAATATGTTTTAGATGGAGATAGTTAAATTGATTCTCCCATATAAAGTCTTAGATACTTGACAGACCATTTCTCTAATATATTAACTACAAATATAATATACTCCCATGTACATACACACACACACACATATATTCTCCAAAATCTGTTTCCGGGTTACTCTTGATCATCCATCTAGCTAAAAGTTTCACTAAGGGAAGGAATGGGTCAGAAGGAACCTATTCAGTAGCCATGTCGCTATTTAAATTTCTATTAAAAATTTAGTTCCTCACTTCAGATGCTCTACAGACATGTAATTAGTGACTACTGTTTTAGATGACACAGATATGGAATATTTCCAGTATGGCAGAAAGTTCTATTGGACAGCTGTGGCTCATCATTTATTATTATCAACAGGAACCAGTTAAACACTTTACACACAATTAGGCTAGCGTAACATACACGTTAGAGTTTTTAAAAAAAACAAAAAAAACTTGAGACTTCAATCTGGTAAATGTTATTACACATTTCTACCAGAGATGTTAGACCTGTGATTAATTCACCTGCAGGAAATGGTGAAACAACTGTAGTTACTTACAGTAGCTAGACTACTTCTTCCACCACTTCTCTGAGCAAGGAAGTTCAGCAAGGATACTACTACACATAGTATTTTATATTAACTTTCTTCCAGGGACAAAGAGAGTGTCCACACTGCCTTTCTCTTGAAAACATGTGGATGGATTGGGGAGGGTATACCACAAAAGAACGAGAGCCTGTCTGAGAGGCATAGTCAAATGATGCCACCAACTTTAACAGGAAGAGTGAAATATTTACATCAGGCTAGGCCCGCTTGAGCCCATCATTTGCCTTCTCCCAGGCTCAGTTCCCTCATCTTCTTCATAAAACAACATGATTGGGGAAGACAGACAGAATGGCTTCTGTGGTCCCAATGATTTCCCAAAATGACTATGATCCACCCCCTAGCTATACACCTATAGCTCTTGTCCTCACCCATGCTGCTGCCACGACCCTCAATCATGGTGGCATGGCTGCGTAACCCTTGCAGTTGTTTGCTATGATTTAGTAAATCGTTAGGACACATAAAAACAGTATTCTGGCTCCCCAGAATGTCCATGCCAGTCAGGAATCCCTATTTTTAACTAGCGTGTGCCGCTTGAGTGTTCCGTCGCTGAGTTTCTTTAAACGACTTGAGGATTGCAGTGTCCATACCTCAGATTCTGGGATATGAAGGTATAAGGATAAAAATGAGTTCTTATTCCATGGAGTTTTTTATTTGGTTCAAAATTAAAATAGACATAAGGAGTGGACTCTTCCTCTAGGCTATACTTGAGAATGAAGAACATGAGTATCACTCTTTGATGATGGCTGATACTTATGAGCTTGGGAGAGTTTTTCTATCTCTAGCATTTTTTTTTTCTGCAGCCTCTCTTTTGCCCTAATTCCTGAGAAAGCAGTACAATGATAAAAAAAATAAGAACTTAAATAAAAAAAAAAAATAAGAACTTGGCTTCATATCTTTATAGTTTGCTTATATTTTAAAACACCCCTGCTTCAGAGTTAGGTAGGTCAAGGGTCAAAGACCTGGTGTGTAACTTGCAGAAAGTTACTTAAGCCTCAATTTCCTCATCTATAAAATGTGGGTAACCACATCTCCTTTGGAAGGTATGTTCTTTTAGTGCAATACCATAAGGAAGTCTCTAGTACAATACTTGGCACACGCCCAGAACTTAGTCAAGTGGCTTCTTTCTCTCACTCTCCACCTTGTCCATTCATGTCCATTTGAATATCCAAACCATAAAAGTAAATTCATCTCTTGTCGAGTTCTTAGTGAGTATTTTTTCCTGAAATGAATACTGAGCCCATGAATAGAGATATCCATGTCACCTGGATAAACGTTTAAAAGCTGGCTTTGCGTCAGCTTTGTCATTGTCCCTGCCCTCTGGCTACTGTTACTGCATAGGGTGAGGCAACAGGCCCAGGTTTCACAGTGTTCTTCTGGGGAAGACTCTGAAGAAGCCATTCTGCACACAGGAGCCTATCCCAGGGAAGTCATCATTCCTCAGGGTGAGTCAGCCACTGCTACCCACAAGCTTTATCTTAAAACCAGAATCCTGGAGGGCTTTTTAGCAGTGGTTGGCTAACTACTATCCAAAGGCCAAATCTGGCCCACTTCCTGTTTTGTACCAGAGTGCTAAGAAAAATACTACATATTTGAATAGTAGAAAAAAATAAAGACTAATATTTCATGACATATGAAAACTGTATGAAATTCAAATTTTGGTGTCCGTATACAAAGTTGTTGTTGGAATACAGCCACACCCATTCGTTTGTATATTATCTATGGATGCCACAATGGCTGAATTCAGTAGTCGCTACAGAGGCCATAAGGCCCACAAAGTGATGTATTTACTGCTCGGCCCCGTACAAAGTTTACTGCCCGCAGGTGTAGAGCACAGACTCCAGCCTCAGACAGCCTGGCAGCATAGTTCAGCTCCGTGTTGATTTCACATAGTTCAGCTCCGTGTTGCTACCACTTGGGCAAGCTCTCTCAGCTCTTCAACCAAGGATGATAATAGCATCTATCTCAGGTGACTTTATGAGAACTAAGCAAATATGTAAAGTGCTTAGAAGAGGATCTGGTACATATTAAATCTGTCTGTTGTTGGTATTATTAGTTACTACAGGGTGGTGTTTTTTTTTTTTTCATAAACTGAAGTAGCAGCAACAGCTTACCAATTTGCTATCAACAATTGTAAAATTTTCATTTGCAGCACCCCAGTAAATAAATTCTTTAGCAATGGGACAGTAGAAAGAAGTCTAAAGTCAACTGAAATAACAATTAGCATAATTGCTTATCCACAAAGCTAATTCTGCATTACGTACAGATATTTTATATTCTATATCCTTCTTTCGAACTTGAGCCTTACAAGAGCTTATATTCAACTTTGAGTTTAGCCCTCACCATCTATCTATTCCTTATAACTATTTCTAGTTACCTCTTTCTGAAGAAACAGACATCAAAACAGAGGCCAAGGAACAGAATAAAGAGCAGAGGAGTACATTCACACATATACTGTCAACTGATCTTGGACAGGAGTGGCAAAAATACACAATGGAAAAAAGGATTGTCTCTTCAACAAATGGTGCTGGGAAAACTAGATAACCATATGCAAAAGAATGAAATTACACCCTTATTTTACACCATATGCATAAATCAGCTCAAAATGAACTAGACACATAAATGTAAGGCCTACAACTGTAAAACTCCCAGAAGAAAACATAGGGGGAAAGCTTCATGACATTGGCCTTGGCAGTGGCTTCATAACTATGACACATAAAGCGCAGGCAACAAAATGAAAATAAACAAGTGGGACTACATCAAATTTAAAAGTTTCGGCACAGCAAAGGAAACAGAATGAAAAGGCAACCCATGGAATGGGAAAAAAATATTTGCAAACCATATATCTGATAAGGAGTTAGTCTCCCAAATATATAAGGAACACCTGCAACTCAACAGAAGTAAAACTAATAGACTGATTTTAAAAATGGTGGGAATGTGGAATGGTGCAGTCACTATACCATACAATATGGAAGTTCCTCAAAAATTGAAAGTAAAACTATCATATGTTCCAGTAATTCCACAATGGATCCAGCCTTAAAAAAAAAGAAAATCCTGTCATATGCTACAACATGGATAAACTTCAAGGATGCTATGCTAAGTGAAATAAGCTAATCATAAAAGGACAAATACTGCATGATTCCAATTATATGAGAAAGGAGATTCCTATTATATAATTAAAGTAGAAAGTAGAAAGGGGCTGGAGTTAGAAATGTGCAATAAGTGGGTGTGGAACAATGAGGAGATGTTCAATGGGTGTAGAGTTTCAGTCATGCAAGATAAAAGGTTCTAGCTTTGGCAGTGGCAGTATCATAGCCAGTGGGGTTTATCTGAGGTGCAATTATTACTAATTGAAAACTTTTTCCAATACACCGCAGTGACGACTTGAAATATAGTCAACATTGGCAATTTTTGACAGTCTCTATGGATACTCAACTAACTAAATAAATGAAAGGGTCCTAAAGAATTGGTGCATATAGTTAACAATATTCTTCTATACAATTAAAATTTTGTTAAGAGGGTAGATGTCATGTTAAGTGTTCTTACCACACACACACACACACACACACACACAAAAGTAGGGGGAAAAAACATCACTGAGGCCAACGGACTCATAAAATGCCTAATCTACCTCACTGTTTGCTATGGCATTTGAAAACAGTAATCTACTTTCTGAATCAAACACAAAACATGTAATAATATAGTTTATTTGATATGGAGAACAGGGACTATTAGAATTTTTTTCTCATAATTCAGGACTTTCATTGTTGGAGTTTGGGTATCCAAAAAGAGGGTTGGAGGGAATTTCAACAGAAGAGGAAAACAAGGACCCTAGTGAAAAACCGCCCAGGAACTGGGCATGGAGGAACCCTGTCCACAGGGGTGAACAAGCACAGAACCCCACTCCGCAGAGGTTCCCAGTTGTTCAATGTTGGTGACTCTCCATTTTTCTGTGCAACCTCCACAGCAAATACTGTGAATCTTGCTCATGAATGCATTTCAAAAACGTAAAAAAACAAACAAACAAAAAAAACACACAGAAAACATTCTGCCAAAAACATTCAACCAAACTTCAGACTGTTCAACTGGGTGAAAAAGAAAAAACGTGTGAAGTAAAGAAAACCATTTTCCGAATCACCTAAGAGAAGTTCCAATCTCGCACCTTCCTGAATATTTTTCCCAGCACACTCTTGGCTTGCTCTAAAACTTTTCTTGTATAAATAGTAGCTGAGTCATTTTGGAGAGAGGGTTTATTTTGCCTGATTCATCCAGACACTAATTCAAACTCATTTTCTATGGAAGATCTGGGTCTGGCAGCCCCGCCCAGCACCTGCCCTCGGTCCTCCCCAGGCCGTGTCCTGCTACGCCCAGCTTAACCCCAGGTGACAAGGTCCCCTGGCGAGGAAACACGCCGACGGTTTTTCATCCGTGAAATGTGCACCGCACGCCAAACGCTCCCCTGCCCCCAGTTCCTGAAGTTTATCCCTGTTTTTGCAAGGGCGCTTTCATATTTCGATCTTTCCACGACGCCTCCTTCCCCACAAGCTCCTAAGAGCTGCCCTGATGTATTCAGCGCCTCCCCGCGAGGCCGCACTCTGCTGAGAGCCGGCCCGCCCTTCCAATAAAGTTGCTGAACATTTTTAAAAAGTCAAAAAGCAGCCGAATAGGAAGGAAAAAAGAATTCCCGGGGCCCTGTATTGATGTTGGGATGTACCATTGGTGCCGCAGGGAGGAAGGTGCCGGGTGTGAATTACTTGGCGGGTCTGAAGTCACTTACCGGACCTCTGATGACGCGCGGCCTGAGCGTCTGACCCTGAAAGTCCGGGGCGGGCGCGGGCGGGGGGCCGAGGCCGCGGCGGATCCCGTGCGCACGGCGGCTCCAGGGCGCGTCCCCCCGCCGCGTGGTGCGACCCGGGGCGGGCCGGCGGTGACCGGCAGCGCGCGGGGCGGCGGCGGCGCAGTCTGCACCATGGCTTATCCTGGGCACCCTGGCCACCCTGGGCACCCCGGGCACCCCGGCGCCGGCGGCGGGTACTACCCGGGTGGGGTAAGTGCAGCCCGCGCGACCCTTGGGCACCGGGGACGCCAGAGACCACACTTGGCGACTTGGCTGGGGCGGCTCCCGGCGCCTCCCGCCCCGGCTTCTCCCTGCCCGCTGCCTCGCCCGGCCCTTTCGGCCTGTTTCTCGGGCTCCCTCCTCCTCTCCGTCCCCTCCGTCTCCCCGCGGGCGGCTGCGCGGGGCCACGGCGCGGGTGGATCGCGACCCCAGAAGCCCACCCTGGGACTCTCTGATACGGGGCGTGAACTTGTGCAGATGGGGTGTTGGCTTCCTCCCCCTCCCTCTGTGTTTTCCCTAAGAGCTACAGCCATTTTAACCTAGAATGGACCAGAGACCTGCTTCTTCCTTTAAAAGAAAGTGGGGAAAACTGGTCAGGAAAGATCGCTCGAGTCAAAGGCCCCCTGGAGGAGGGCCCCCTCGCCCCGCGTCCGGGATGCGCGTTGTCCTGGGAACTGTTTCCAAGACAGAGTGTTCCCTCCCGGGCAAATAGCCCGACCCAGACACACCTTACCCCTTCCTGGCTACACCTGTCCCCAGACTCTTTGAAAATGCCATGACACGCTATAAAAATAAATTTAAGTTTGCTTTTAAATTGCTTGCCTAGGTTGCATTGACTTCAGTGACCTGAAGTTTAAAAGGGGGGTTTCAGTTGCTTCGCTTACGCCGATGTCACGTCAGGACAATTCGTTTTGGTCCAAGCCTCCAGTTTGTAAATCCTACTGGAGCGAGCATGGAAGGAAGGGGGTAGAGAAAAAAAACAAAACGCACAGCTCAGTGAATTATCACAAAAAGAATGTGTAGACACACCCAAATAAATATCACCCAGATCCAGAAACAGAACATGAGGCAGGTAATATTCTTAATCTCCGTTTTATAGAAGAGGAACTTGAGGTGGGGAGGTAAAGGATGGGGAGGGCGGGCCATCGCTTGGCTTTGCACAAAGGCACCCAGTGGGGAAGGAATGAGACTTGGTTCAGTGGAATAAATGATACTGCATTTGTGTTTTCTGTTTTACAGTATGGAGGGGCCCCGGGAGGGCCAACGTTTCCCGGACAAACGCAGGATCCGCTGTATGGTTACTTTGCAGCAGTAGCTGGACAGGTTAGCTTTTCCCTTTAATATTAAGAATCATCAGACTCTACATTTGTTTTAGTCTTTGTTGTAGGGGCCAGTAAAACGACCTTTCCTCTGGAAAAGAATCCCTTTGCTTCTGCCGAAGAAAAAAAGAGGGGGAAATGCTTAGTTACTTATTTCCGAATATTCAGAACAAATTAGGACAAAATGTTCCTGGTGTTGACCTTAGTTCATTTCAAAACTAAACTTGTGATTGAATTAGGGTCCAATTGAACACAAGAGGGGATTATTAATACCCTTGGAGATCTGTGAGGTAGAAAGATGTCTTTACACCTGAGTTGTCAGGGTCCACGGTGGCTTCCAGAGAAGAAACTGCCAATCTGGTGACCATAAACCCCTGTTTATACAACTTAAAGGCATGATGTACTAGTAGACTTCTACAGCCAGATTCTAATGGATACTTTCTTTGGGTTGAGCTTGATTGTTAACCAGTTACCCCCTTTAGGAAATAGGTATTTATGGTAAAAAAAAAAACCACCAGCTTCAAAATAAGAAAGGTACTACTCTCTTCTTACTATCAGGAAGTTAATCTTGTGAACAGTTTAGTTTCACTTTGATGGAGGTGCTGTTACTAGGTCAGCCTTCTATGTCCTTATTAGGAGCTGTGGCCTGTTTACCCAAGAGCTTTCACTTCTCTGAATTCTGAGTGGTGTGACAGGAGGTGGTGGGCATTGAGGGAGGTCACTTCCCCGGCTCAGGTGGTCACTGTGTATGGTCAATATGCTGTAGGTGTAACCCAGATATGTCCCGAGGCATTTGCTCATATAAATTCAACTTAGCTTCGTTTTGATCAAAAGCTAGAAGCAACACAGTCTTAATGTGGGAATGCCGTAGAAAGTGTGGGATAACAGCCTAAGACCAGGTTTTAGAACAGCACTCTAAGAAATTCAGTTTGAGAAACTGAGTGGAAAATTGAGTCTAAAACTGAAAGAGCTTCCCTTGAAGTATCTCCTTAATCTGTTAATGATCTGTATCTTTGAAACCACAAGACACAGCAAAGCTCAAGACTCACATTCTTAGATGGCCTGTGCCTCCAGCCCTGTAAGTGACCCCACCTGCTTAGCTTTCACAGCCTGGCTGGTATCAGCATATCCTTGGCCTTTCCAATTATTGACCCTGCTCCCCACTTAGAACTTATATGGACTTGAGGAATTAGGTGTTTTATTTTTAAATCCCTAAAAATAATATATACCTGGCTCAGGCCTAGGCTAGCCAATGAATAGGCCCGGGGAGCCCGTTTCTCCCAGATATATATAGTTATGATCCGAAGACACCATTCACCACACTATCAGCAAAGTGAACAGGAAGTTCTCTCTCTGAACCATGTCTTTCATTTGTTGATGTCAGCTGTGTGCCCTGCTTTCCCCTCCCCCAAAAAAGCTAGAATAAGAATTTAAGCAACTACATAGATTATTTTATTTTAAAATGCTTAACTCTGGCACTTTCCTAGCTCAGAGAGAGACAAGAGAAGTACAAGTCAGAAACTCGTTGTATTCTTTCATTTGAAAATATCAAGTATCAATGGAAGAAACAGAATTCACCCCGGTGTTTTATTAAGAGGGGAACCTTACACTTGAGAGTGTTTATGCCAAATCTAATTCAGGAATTTAGAGGAAATGATGAAAAGATATTGGTAATAATAAAGTATAGGTGTTAGCAGCTTCCTGACTGTGTTAATTCTTGTGTAATATTTAAAATAGAGTCTGAAAGTGATATTAAGAAATGCATTTTTTTGTTGTTGATATGGCCCTAATTATCCATTGGTGGAAGAGTTGCCTTTATTTCATCATACAATTATTTTTGGAAGTAGGATGAAGAAAAGAATGCCTATTTTTGAAATGTATTTCTTTTAAAAAATTTCATGTATGATAATACTTATTTTCTTGGTTATCATTGCTACATTGAATACTGAAAGTAAACAGAGAACTGGATGGTACAGATGACTATGGTGATTTCTCTTCCTATTTTTGTTTTCAAAAGGATGGACAAATAGATGCTGATGAATTGCAGAAATGCCTGACAGAGTCGGGCATCGCCGGAGGATACAAACGTAAGTTGCCAGTCCCAGAGTTTCTCTAGACTTGCTCTTGGGGTTCCTATTTTAGCTGTCGCTTATGATGACAGCCTTCAAGGAAAGTGAGCTTTCCCGATCCGGCAACATTTAGAATTTCAAAAGCGAAATTTGGTTTTATTTCCAAGTGTGAATCTGAATGCAGTTCTTAATAAATCATTCCACACTGCCTGCCAATTTAGTGGGTTTCTTAGGTTTGGATTCTCATATTTGGGTTCGCAGGAACCATGCGAAGCAGAAACAGTTTACATGGTCTCCTTCACAGGGGGTGAGTTAAAGTGCTGAAGTGAAATCGTCCAGCTTAGGTGTCTTTAATGACAGGAGAATGTCCCTCCTATAGAAAAGTTTCATAAGAGTTTATTTAAGCCAAAATGCTGAGGACATGTCCAAAGCAAAATCTCAACAAATTGAGAAAATGCTCGAGGGAATGTCAGTTTTGCAGTTCCTCTTATGTATTTTGAATCAAGGGAGCAAATGTAAGAAAGGTACATGAAATCCATTGGTGGTAGGTTAAGGAGGCGGGAGAAAGCAAAGTGGGGAAATCTCTAGGGTTGGGTAAAAGGCAACATGGAAAAGCACATGGTTTTACATTGGTGAGTACAGGATAGTTAATAATGAACATTCAGAGCACCTAGAGCTGGTATGTGGGGAGTTAGGTAACAATGAGGGGTGCTGTGCTGCCGGAGGCTGAGCCTTCCATGGCTGGGGAAAGAAAATTACTCTGACATTTCAAAGGCATGTTATCCTAGATCAGTGATGGCGAACCTTTTGAGCTCGGCGTATCAGCATTTTGAAAAACCCTAACTTAACTCTGGTGCCGTGTCACATATAGAATTTTTTTGATCTTTGCAACCATAGTAAAACAAAGACTTATATTTTTGATATTTATTTTATATATTTAAATGCCATTTAACAAAGAAAAATCAACCAAAAAAGTGAGTTCGCGTGTCACCTCTGACACGCGTGTCATAGGTTCGCCATCACTGTCCTAGATGCATCACAGTGGACTGGGCTCACTTAGTGTAAAGATTAACCTTTGCTAAGGAAGATACAGGCCTGGGACGGGATTACCCCCCGTGGCTTGCCCAGGTAGGAATTTATGACCAGACCATCCTGTGCGGTTACTTTCGGTCACTGAGTGTGCCGGGCCTGCCATGTGGCTCCCGATAGCTGGTGATGGTCCCTTTCTCGTTCACAACAGCTAGCATCTACTATTTGCCAAGAGCTTACTTTGTCCCGAGCCTGGTGGCACTCGGGACTTTGAGTGGTTTGGTCCCCTAGTGGCCTGCCTGCACTCCTGGCTCTGAGTGCGGGTCCTGTCGTCCACCCTTAGTCTTCAGGGAGCCAGGGCTGCATTCCTGGTCTCAGCATGCTGCTGGCAACACTAATATTTGGCATGACATTCCCAGGTCTTGCCTCTTTCCACTTCAGAGAATGTGTTTGGGCTAAGACATTCCCTTCCTAACTTCTAACTCTAACCACGAGTCCTCCTTTTCCCTCCTCCGCTGTTCCTCACAGACTGGCTCTGCTGCCTTATGACTTAGCACTCACACCACTGTCCTGCCCTTTGAGCCCTGCCTCCAGCTGCAGATAGGGAACCATTGCAAAGAGGCTGCCTCCTTAACGGATGGGGGTGTGTGTGTTCTCACCCCCCCACATGCCTCCTTTCAGATCAGCTCTGGACCCTGACAGATACCCAGGGCACACAATAGTGCCCTGACTGAGGTGCTGTAGCTGCCCACTTCTTTGCCTGTTGTTCACTGAGGCAGAACATCCAATCAAAGCCCCCACTGCCTGGGAAACTGTACATTAAAATTCCCAAACGAAAATTCACGCCTGAGGATTTGTAGTGGCATTTTTTTTACCGTTTGACATGGCACATTTACTAGTTGGCTCTCTATTTAGACTATTTGCATTTCTGGTTTCATCCTTTGTTTCATATGACTTCAGGATCCTATTAATATTTCCTAGTTGGGGGAATTAACACAAAGGAGGGAGCTTTTACATTTCTGCCATTTAACCTGGTCCTACACCTACACAAAAGAAGCACTTTCTAGATGACGGCATTTTTTTTTTAATTGTAGGCAGTACATGCACATTGTTACCCGTTAACTTCAAGCAGCTGAGGCTAGTGAGCAGACAGTCTAATGACAGGGTTTAGCAAGGCGAGCCCTGTCGCAGCGCACGCTGTTGTTATTCTACACTCGCTCTGTAGAGGAGGTGTGGTAGATTTAAATCTGACTAACGAAGTGGCTTGCTCATCCTGGGAGAGCAGTCCTTGTAAAAATCTCATCTGAGAAAGTCACACTTCAGGGTGTGGCTTTAGAGAGGACATTGCCTGAGTCATCAGGACCATGTGAGCTCTGGAGAAGGTATTTCCTGAGTCACCGGGACCACGTGATGAGCTTCATGTGCTCATTTCATCTGGTGGTGGGGGCTGTACCGAACCAGAGCCATCCTACGTGACAGCTGTCGGACCGAGTTTTGTAATACAGGAATTACACATGCACGGGTCTCTTAAACCCAGCTTCCAGACCGAAACGGCACAGGGGGGGGCGAGGGGGTCTACTCCAGCCCAGGACCTACAGGCACCTTTGTAACCTGATAATAGGAAGCAGCCATACCTAGAGGTGGTGGAGTTGATGAGGGCAGTTGCTCATCTGTAAGATAGTCATTCAGCTTCTGTTTTTGCCTTGCGTGCAGTTGTTCCTCTGAGCAGCTGAGAAACAGCTGGAGGCAGGGCTCTCCTGTGAGGTCTGTTACACTGTGGGTTCCTCCTAGAAGAAAAGGTGTGTGAGCCATGCTAGTAAAATGAACTGGAGAAGGAGAGTCAAGGTACAATTACAGTGAAGATTATTTTGCAATTATGTAAAATAGAACTCGTAATAAAAGCTTTTTCTGAAGGGAAAATACAAGTAATATTGAGTGAGTTTCCTCACCCAAACTGATTAGACATCAGCATTCTAGTCCCTAGAACGGTCTGGAATGGGGGATTCTCTGTTCACTTTTGTTCACTGCCCATCGCATTCCCTCCCTTTGTAACCCTCACAAAAAATGACCAGATTTCTGTTCTTCCTGAAACAACTCTAACTTGTCACTCTCCTCCTCTAAAAACCTGGAGTAGCTCCATGGTGCCTAAAAATAAAAGCTAAACAGTTTATCAGGAATTCAAGGTAGGGTAGCCTCATGGAAAGGTACCTACTTCCTCCCACTTCCTTTGCCTGCCCCGGACTTCCCTGCGTCTTTGCTTATGCTGGCCCCTAGCTCTACTTGGCTGTCACCAAGTGTCCCCCATCTTTCTGTCATTCAAGGTTTGGCCTAAATGCTGCTGCTTCTACAAAGTCTCTCTTACTAGGAAGGAGCATCTAAGTCCTCATTGCATCTTACTCCAGAGCGCTCTTATTTAACACAATTCTCGCAAGCGTGTTTATCTGGTTCCATATATAATCTTACTGAGTATGAACAGAGGTCAGGCTATTTGAGGTAGGAGGCTGCCATTCAGAGCCTCACTTTAAATTTAGGGAAAAGAAAGAAAAATATGATTAGACAAAGAACTAGTAAACCAGCTGTTTATAGTCAAGTATGAGCAGCAAGAAAGCACCCTTACCTTCCTACTCACAGTGGTGGGTGTAATACTAGTACATTGTGGTTCCTTATGGTGAATTGAACTCACTCTATTACAGTATCAAAGGTAAGAAGGTACATAATATTTTTAAAAGACTATACTATGGAAAACTTTAAGCCTATTCAAGAGAGAGATAATTATACATCGAACTTCTATGTACCCATCACTCAGCTTCAACAGTTATCACTGTATGGCCATTCTCGTTTCAACTCTAACACTGCCCCGTTTCTTGGGAAGCAAAAGTGTGTAAATCGTATTCCCAGTTAATTTGAAGGTATCTAATGCAATGTGAATTTTTGAAATTGTATTAATAGGTATGTACTTTCCTTGATTTAACAGCTTTTAACCTGGAGACTTGTCGGCTTATGGTTTCGATGCTGGATGTATCCTTTACCTGGATTGCTGTTTGGAGTATTTTTTTCTTGTCAAAAAAAAATTCCTCCCTAAAGGGATTCTTCTAAGAATTAATACCTTGTGAACACAGTGAGAAATGACCAATTTTTTTTTAAATCCTTAGCTTTTAAGGTGGAAATTGGAGAAAGGAAAGGAGCTTAGTAAGATGTTGGTTGTTCCAAAACTCAAGGAAGCAGCCGAGGAGAGCAGTGTAGAACTCGGAGTGTCAGGGGAGCTTTTTTGCTTCAGCAGTGATTGTTCTATGTGACTCGCACCTGACCTTCAACCCGTGGAATTTGCACAGCACAGTTGTTGGACTCAGTTTAGCAAGTGCTGGCCCTCCGGTGCCTTCCATCCCACCTCACTTGCTAAAGTGAAAACCATGGGTCTGGGAGGGCTTACCAAGGGAGCGTTAGGCCCCACGAGGGCCCCAGGACGGAAGGGTGAGTCGCGTAGCCTGGGGCATCCAGAAAGTGCAACCCGTTCCAGGAACAAGAGCGCTTTTTACTTGTAGCTCACAGTGACCATGCCATTTCCTTATAATCATATCACATAGATTATCTTTTCTCCCACAATGAAAAGGTGGACTCAGCTCTTTTCCCAGAGGCCCTGTAATGTTTTTAACCATTGTAGCAGAAAGAACATTGAATTTCCTTATCCTTGTTCTTTGATTTAATCATTAGAAAATATTGCCCTAAAAAAAGATGCTCTAAATCCTTAACTACAGTTCAGAGAGATCTGTCAGGCACCATGGGTTTCAGTGAATTTAAGGAACTCTGGTCTGTCCTGAATGGCTGGAGACAGCACTTCACCAGCTTTGACAGCGACAGGAGTGGCACGGTGGATCCTCAAGAATTGCAGAAGGCCCTGACAACAATGGGTGCGTATGGGGAGGGGTCATTTTTAAAAAAAAATTCTAAATCTGCTGCATGAAGGCAGTTTCTGTATTCTAGAAGTATTGTGTATTAATAGTACTCTCAGTCTTAAAATATTGTGCTTATTTTTTAATGATCTTTCTGTCATCCTTTAACCTTTTGGCTGGATGAATTTTCTTCCTTTCAGGATTTCGGTTGAGTCCCCAGGCCGTGAATTCAATTGCAAAACGATACAGCACCAATGGGAAGATCACCTTTGATGACTACATCGCCTGCTGTGTCAAGCTGCGAGCCCTGACAGGTGTGTTCTTTGAGACGGTGTCGTCACCATAGGTCAAGAAGACACGCATTGTTATGACATTTCATTTCTCAGTGCTTCTAAACTTTTATTGTCCTAATCTTTTTTTTTTCTAACTTAAGTGGCTTTTTAACATTTCTATTCAACTCATCTAGCAGAATTATTTTTTCAGATTTTTTTTTCAGATTTGTACATGAGCTGCCATTAAAAAAAATCCTGACAGAATTTTACTGAAATGTTCCAAAACATGACAGCCTAATTTTTTGACAGAGTATGAGCAGTATTCTGTGATTTCTCCCTAGTATGTGAAATATCTGAAAAGAGTGAATTACTCATTTGTAGTTCTCTTTCCTATTCCCTCCTGATGGAAAGTAATTTAAAATAGTGGTCATCTGTTCCAGGTGTATTTCTTAAATGATGAGACATCAATAATCTCTATACATTTCTATTCCCTCTATTCTTTTTTCTTCCTCTTGTACACCTTTTCTTGTTCCATTCCTTTTACTCTTTAATATCAGGTTGTAGAATGTTTATTCATCCTAACAAAAATTTGAGGGCAGATTTTCTAATGAAAGTAAATCCTTTTCAATAGGGCAGAGCTCAGGTGGAATATTTTATCACGGCCCGTTTTCCATAGTACGTTCACCACCTATTTCCTAATTAAACAACATCTAGGACATTAAGAACTTTGAAATCTGTGCTTTCATCAACATTAAGTAATGGCCTCAGAAGCTGCACAGCTTTTACTGACTTTGGGATAAAGTGTTTTCTTCCAGCTCCACATTGAAGGAGACAGATGGCCGACTTCTGCACATTGTATTACTTTGTTGTTTATTATTTTTGTTCATATTCATATAATTGGCTTCTTTGCTTTGGTTATTTTGGCTGGTTGTACAACTTATTGCAGTGTGAACCCAAAGCCAAAATAATTAACTATTGCGAGTTCATATAATATATTTTTAATTTACTGTCCTGTTTTACAGACAACTTTCGAAGACGGGACACTTCTCAGCAAGGTGTTGTGAATTTCCCCTACGATGATGTAAGTCTCAGTAAATTCAGAACTGAGTAGCTGCATAAGATGCACACCAAATGGGATGCCCTTTAAAGTTAACTGTTAGGAGCATCTTAAGCAGTGGTTCTCAACCTTCCTAATGCCGCGACCCTTTAATATAGTTCCTTGCCCTAACTGGTTTGGCTCAGTGGATAGAGCGTGGGCCTGCGGACTGAAAGGTCCCAGGTTCGATTCCGGTCAAGGGCATGTACCTTGGTTGCAGGCAAATCCCCAGTTGGGGGTGTGCAGAGGGCAGCTGATCGATGTTTCTCTCTCATCGATGTTTCTAACTCTCTATCCCTCTCCCTTCCTCTCTGTAAAAAATCAATAAAATATATTTAAAAAAAAGAAGAAAGAAAAAAAAAGAAAAATAATTTAAAAAATATATATATATAGTTCCTCATGTTGTGGTGACCCTCAATTTCATTGTTACAAATTGAACATAATTAAAGCATAGTGATTAATCACAAAAACAATATGTAATTATATATGTGTTTTCCGATGATCTTAGGCGACCCCTGTGAAAGGGTCGATCAACCCCCAAAGGGGTCGCGACCCATAGGTTGAGAACCACAGATTTTAAGGATGCCAGAGTAATCCAGGCTTCAGTGATCAGGAGTTATCATTCAGAATTTATCCATTTCATTTATTATTCATCTTACCCACAGAACACTGTTTGCTGTATATTAAAAAGGCCTGGGTCAAAGCCCAGCTTGTCCCGCTCTGGCTGGGTCACTCAGGCAGGTTTCTGCATTGCTCCGAGCCTGTGCGAGGGGAAAGGAGGAAGTAATACTTCTTCACCCGGCTATTGTGAGATTTCAATCAGAAATGTCCTTGAAATTATCGCTCAGCGTATCTGCTTTTGCCTTCTTCTCAGTCACTGAGAAGGAACTTTAAGAGCTCAAGACACTATGTGACACACCCATGTCCTTCATGGAGGACATCAGGCACAAGCTCAAGGGTTTACTAACCAGCCACACTAAATGAGGTAGGATCAGGCCATGTCACCAGCGTGAAGGTGACCGAGGGCCACCTTTGATTGCATTCATTGGATATACGTAACAAAGCAAGGGAGAGGTTTAGTTGTTTCACCATTTTTTGCTTGAAAGCCATTGATTTTTTAAAAAATTACTTTTAGGATAAAGTCACTGTGATAACTGAATAAACTAAATGTTGCTCTGTCACAAAATACAAAGATACACGTGAATTCGGCTCAGCAGCTGCTGCACTTAGGAGTACACTTTAAAAAGGCTTGTGTGTAAATATGTTTATTTTTTTCTGCTTAAAGATGTGTTCTCTTTCACGTGCAACTTCTCAGGTGACAGTCCCGTCACTGTTTCCGAAGGACAGGCAGCCTGTGGAGTGGAAAGTCACAGCCTTTGGCCTCAGATGGGGCCACTTAAGAGATACCTCAACATCTTGATCCTTAGTTTCCTTTTCCCTGAAACGGGGGCGGTCAGCTGGGCCTTGCAGGAATGCTGCAGAATTAGCAGTGCACAGTCCTCACTGGTGTTAGAAGAGTGAAAAAGAAAACTGATAAGAAGCCCAGTCTGCTGGTGTGTCGGAGCAAGCAAGCACTTCACAGCACATGCTGATGCTTCTGAACTGCAGAAGGGTCAGAGCTTCTGTTTCTGTGCACACACACACTCGCATGCTACCATTCCATTGACTGATTAAGCAGATTTGAAGGGAGTACACTGTTTAAAGGAGCTCCGTTAGAGTAATGGGGTAACCCTGTGCAGTTTGGAAGTCTCCACATGATACGAATGTGTAAACTGAACTGTTATTTCTATTTGTGAGTAGGAACCTTGGCCATGCCCATTTCTTGAGTCTTAGGTCGTCTTTGGAATTTAAATAATTCTATATACAGTGGAGTAAGATCTGATGTGAGCTTTGACATGAGAAACCCATTGGATTTTCTTTTTTAATCCTCACCTAAGGATGTTTATTGATTTTAGAGAGAGGGGGAGAGAGAGAGAGAAAGAGAGAGAAACATTGACCAGTTGCCTCCCGTACAACCAGGATCAGGCCTGTAAACTTTTGGTGTATGGGGACGACACTCCAACCCACTGAGCAACCCGGCCAGGGCACCCATTGGATTTTATATTAGACTGCTTTCCTCAAAAAAATGAGCCTTTCCATATGTCATTTACTTTTATTTTATAAAGGATTTTTAAAGATCCATAATTCAAACTAGAATACGAAATGTAAATTGCTTAAACATAAGTCAGAGTGTATAAGTTTAAGAGGTCTGCATTGTAATGCTGACTTTTCTCTTTCAGTTCATCCAGTGTGTCATGAGTATTTAAACCCAGAGGGCGCTGTGTGAACGGGATCGACATTCCAGCGGGAGCGCTCGCTCTTTGCTTGCCTTCAGTGACGCGTGTAAACTTGCTTCACCGCTTTTCCTTAACAGCTGTTGTAAAGGTTTATTACTTTATGTACATCTGACATCTTTGTTTTCAGTTTAGATAATAAACTCTTTGGAATTTTATTAATATAAGATCAGTTCTGTTACACCATTTAGAACTTCCTTGAGCCATTGTCATGTCTTATTTTCTTGTTAACCCTGTTTTATGTGAATTTAAGTGTGCAGAATGTTTAAGGCACATTATATACTTTTCACTGTAGGAGACTAAAACCTTTTCATCAGGCTGCAGCTGCTGTCATTCCTCCCCTAGAAGGGCTCTTGCATGTTATCGAAAGCTTTATGTATGGCGTATTCTTTTTTTGTTTTGTTTTGTTATTCCTCACCCGAGGATATTTTTACCATTGATTTTTAGAGAGAGTGGGAAGGAGGGGGAGAGACAGAGAGAGAGGAACATCGATGTGAGAAAGACATATCGATTGGTTGCCTCCCACACGTGTCCCGACAGGGCCGAGGAACGAACCTGCAGCCAAGGTAGGTGCCCTTGACCAGAATCAGAACCCAGAACCTTTTAGTCCTTGGGCCAACACTCTAACCTCTGAGCCAAACCAGCGAAGGCTGTGTGAAGTATTTTTATCCTGTAAAATGTTTTATACCTACAGTGATGCAAGAAAAACCATGGTAATCCATGTCAGGGTTCATCTTGGTAGAAATTTTAAGGCTTTAAGGTTTACAGATGTTTTGATTGATAGTCCTATGAACAGATGGGAACAGGAGTGATTATTTTCTGCCTCTTGAAAACCTATTGAATAATCTGAATGGCAAATACTGTCTCTCACCAAGACCTTCATCATCACCCATGTAGATTTTTGTTAACCATACTTAAAAACCTTGTACATTCTGAGCTTGACTATGTAAAAAAGAAAATTAACAGGAAAAAACTAAGGGAATATACGAAAATATGAGCTATGATTATTTTGGCTAACAGCATTCTAGGTGATTTAACTTCCTTTATACGTTTCAGTATTTTCCAAGCTTTCTATAATGTGTGTGCTTTCCCTTTAAAATCAGATGTTAATTTTTTTAAATATTGATACTTTCATTTTGATATGCCATGTGTTCACACTGACATTAAAAAAATATACACAACCAAAGGCCTGGAAATTGTGTTCCGCAATGTTGCTGCGCCTGCCACTGGGAGTCAGGATCGTGAGCTCATTTTCTTCCTTCCTGCTACTTTTCCAGATGTTCTCTGATCAGCAGGTATCACACTGGAGTGGAGGGCTTTTTAGAAAAAACCTTAAAGCATGTCCTTCTAAGTAAGTTCTGGATGCTAATGCTGCCTGTGCCTCTTCCTGTGGATGTGGTTTGACCACTTTAGGTCATCTCTGAGCCTCAGTTCCTACACCTTTGAACAGGGATTAGCTATTACCTCCTGGGGTTAATCTGATTCTGAAAAAGTATGTTGGTAGAATCAACACCAATAATGTTTCTATTTCTTAAATTTAAAGCTGGACTGGTTTGCTCTTTTTTTGCAAGAGAGCTTAATAGATAAAATAATAAACTTAGTCTAATTTCTCCCTGCCAGCAGAACACCTGTCTCATTCTGGGGCCCAACGTGACAGCTACCATCCTGATGCCAACCAATGAAAATCAAACATTTCTAAGCATCTTTAGCCGCATTTCAACTAGTTATTTTTTCAAATATTGCTAAATATATATATATATTAAATATATATATATGCTCATTTATACACGTTTATTCAGCCCCAACTTATTTATTTATATCAAGTAGTCACACCTGGGCAACATGTTAGACTGTGAGGCAGCTGATTTATACAGGGTGGGGCAAAAGGAGCTTTACAGCTGTTCGTATGGAAAATAACACAAGAATAAACTTTTGCATACTCACAATGTAAACCTACTTTTGCCCGGCCCTGTATTATGTGGTGAGTGTAGCTTTCACTCCAGAGATATTGTCTGAGGCAAAAAGCTTGGCTTGATCCTGAGCTGTCCAGAGGAGGGCCAGACAGCTCAGAGGACCAGGAGGCAGGGAGCACCCTCAGTCCCAGGCCTACTGTTTGCTTCAAACTCACCAGGATCCTCAGGAGAAGTCACAGTTTAAGGAAGGGTTGTTTTCTGGATGACTAAGGTGGTAAGGAAGGAGGCTCTTGCCGACTCAAGGTGATGGGCCATATTTGAAGCATCCGACTGCTTTGATGAGCCCCAAGGTGAGCTGCAGCTATCGTGGTTCTGAATTTGCCTTTGGTCAAGTGCGAAAGGACAAAACCATGTCTCTGAAATACTCGATTTGGTGTTAATTATTGATACCTTATAGCAACTCTCCGTATCTCTTCCACTTCTACTTTCACTATTTCTTTCCGAAAGCATGGAGCCTGGTCTTCAGCATGTCCCTGCATTAGACAGTTTCCTTCCCCTTGAGGAATTTGACGTATACATCTCCTTTCTTTAATTACAGCCAAAGTCTTCATTACTAGTGAATCTCGTGTTGCCTTACTTCTATTTTATGTTGGGTTCTGTGTCTCATCCATTATATACTTCCAGTGCAACCTCGCCCACTTCTTTACAACGGTCTCTTGGTCTGTTTTTCTGGTAAAGCTGTGAGGTCAAACCTGAATACTTCAGTTACGTGGAGAATTAAGTTCCTCCAGTCACCCCAACTCAAGATTTGATTTAATTTTGCAGATTTGTGCTTCAAGCGATTCCATGAGTTATGAAATATACCCTTTCCAAGTGCTTCCATAGGATGTGGCTACAGGAGGCCTGGTGCCTCTCTGGGGGCGACTGGCATGGACAGCACGCAGAAGTCTTACCTAACTGCTCACAGCTCTCACTCCCCCTGAGCCAAAGTGGAGGTCAGGCTCCACTTGTGCATGAAGTTCCAGGTGGTACCGTCCGTCACAGATGGCATGTGAGCTCAAACCTCTGCTCTTTCAGAACTAGGCTTTGCCTTCACTCAGCTGAGTGCGTCCCTGTTTCAGTGCACATCTGAATGAATATTTATATATGCCTAAAATATAAATACAAGAAATGGAGCTCTATGTAATCCCCATAAGTTTTTTTTTTTTTAGTTATAATACATGTACAAGCCCTTAATCCATTTTTCTCACATATTACTTTTTTCCTCAGCAGACTAAGAGCTAAAGGCAAGGGAAGTGCAAGTTCCAGGGTAAAGACTAGTGGGTGAGCACAGCCAGTGTGGCTCAGGAGTTGAGCATCGACCTATATGAACCAGGAGGTCATGGTTCGATTCCGAGTCAGGGCATATGCCCGGGGTTGCAGGCTTGATCCCCAGTGGGGGGCATGTAGGAGGCAGCCGATCAATGATTCTCTCTCATAATTGATGTTTCTCTCCCTCTCCCTCTGAAATCAATAATACATATTATATGTATATATAAAAATATAAAATGTATATATATATACTGGTGGGTGAAATTGCTGCTTGGCAGATGATGAAGCGGCAGGTGTAACAATTTTTCAGTCTATGAACTCGAACTTAAACAGCCTTCCGAGGCCCATCGCTTTAGAGTCTAACACAGGTGAGCTATTAAATAAGCCCACTGCCTGGGCTCTAGGTCAGGGTACGGAGCCGGGTCCTTGTTAGGGTCAGGGAGAAACTGCAAAAAGATGAGGCATAGCAGGTGGGTAGATGGAGGAGGCTCTGCCTGCTGCCCGGCTGAGGAAATCGTCCAGCAGACACATCCAGGCTCTCCTGAAGGACCACTGCATCTCTAAGCATGCTGACGGCCTCGTTTAGGACAGCGTGGAACAGAAAGAAAACCCCTTACCCGTATCCACACATAGCTTCTGAAAGACCAACAGTGGCTGGGAGGAAAACAGGACTACAGGGAGTTATGCATCAAAAGAACATTGATCTTTCATTGAAAGTCACTTTATTGATGTTACAATGAGAGTAACATAGAAAACCGTGGTCTCTTATTAGCTTCAGAAGGGAAGACTAATAAAATTGTGCCGGTGATTTGAACCTCAAGTTACAGTGACCTTTAAAAACAGCACGATTTTGTTAACTTACAATTTGAGAACAACCTTAGCACTGGAACAGCCATAAATCAAGTCACGCTTGCTCAGGAAAGCAGTTTGCCATACACATTCCAGTCGGTGTTTGCCAAAACCCAATAATTTTTAAATAGCCTAAGAATCTGAAGTGCAGAGAGGCAGAGAGGATAGAATGTGAAAACGAAGCCAATCTAAGTATATACACGATAACCTGGTTACCAAAAGGGAAACCAGCTATTTATTAACATTTCCCACCAAGTGGCATCCACTGTGGATGGGACATCACCGCTTGAAGACGACAGATGTGGAAAACACTAGCACAGACCTACCCTGGCTAACAGATAACCCACTATGTTTAGGGAGAACACAGTTCCTAAGAGAAGGTGTGCTAGGTGGAAGTCTCTTCCAGCAAGTGAAAAAAGCAGAGCATGCTCACGTATCCTGAATAAACCTATCATTAAGCACTTTTGAAGTTGGTCTAAAAAAAAAGTGCTCCATATAAAACAAAGCTCTTGGGTCCCTTTTACCCACTAAAAAGACTCTGGAATCACAGTTTGATTTTTGTACTGGATTGTGGGGGTTTTCATCAGGCAGTGATACACACGTATAATTTAGCAAAATCTCTTGGGTTATTACTGAGTACATGTATTCATATCAGCACTTTCTGTGTGGTGTTACTGGTATGACTTAGCACCGCTGTGTTTAAAGATTTGGAGCTATTTTCATTATTTTAGAGCTTGACATCAAAACACAAACCCACATCTGAAACTACATGTAGGCTAAGCCCTAAAGCAGGGGTCCTCAAACTTTTTAAACAGGGGGCCAGTTCACTGTCCCTCAGACCGTTGGAGGGCTGAACTATAGTTTAAAAAAAAACTATGAACAAATTCCTATGCACACTGCACATATCTTATTTTGAAGTAAAAAAACAAAACGGGAACAAATACAATATTTGTATTTGCATGTGGCCCGAGGGCCGTAGTTTGAGGACCCCTGTCCTAAAGTATAAGTAGATTAGTATTATATGTGTGTATGTGTGTGTCTTTTTACCTTGAGAGGAAAATCTCCTTTTCTTAGCAAACTCTGGAAACTTTATTAATGATTTTTAAGTGCATCATCTTAACAAGATTGTTAGTCTCATTGTATGCCTTTTTTTGTAAAAAAACAAAACAAAACAAAAAAAACCCACACGTTTTCCCTGATTTGGACTTTAAGGAGACCTAAAAACATGACATGATGATGCCCTTGGGCAAAACCTTGTCAGCCTTGAAGTGCCTCCAGCTACAAAGCAGGTGCTATGAACAATGCAGCAGCAGCAGTGACTGGCCCATCACTGGCTGGACCATGAAGTATTAAAAGCCAACACTCGGTAACACTGCAGAGCACACAGGCCTGTCTGTTGTAGGCACGCAGCACCTCTCCCCACCTCACCCCAACTGGCCATCCTGGGCCCATCTGCACGGTTAGCTCCTGAGCTGGGAGCGGATCTCCATTCTCCTCCTGTGCCAGCACCCCAAGGCTGGCTACATCGTATCTCCCCTCCATCCTGGAACACTGCACCCCATGCCCAGGTGCCCCGGGGAGAAGACTAAAGGTGCCTCTGCCCCCTATTCTACATCCCTCTGCTTCTCCCAAGTGCCAATTTAGGCCAAAAAAAGGGACTTACCTCCGTGACAGTGCAAGTTCCTAGTCAGGAGAAAAGGGCTGACAGCTACTGGGAGGGGAGCGACTTCGGAAGTAGGAGGGTCCAGGAGCATTTCTCAAACCCCACAGCGAGGATGCTTACTGTCTGTCGGGCTCTGGATATAAAGGACCCAAATACTAGGCAGGTTTTTGTTTTGTTTTAATGTGTTTTCTACTTATAAACCGAATCAGAAGATGCTCCATTCTGGGGACTCTGACAAAGCAATGAATAAGTGTGAACAGAAATAGTACGCCCTGCTGTCTGAGGTCCCGCTGGTCTCTGTTCACTCTGCTGCTGCAGGTATGCTGGGAAAACTCCTCTGTCGATTAAAAGCACCTGCCCGCAGAGCATATGCTATGAGCATGCGCCCACGGCTCCCAGCAGGTGTGGCTGCTCCCCCAACACACACACACACACACACACACACACACACACACACCAGGATGGGCAGGCTGGCCACCTCGCACTCCAATACACAGGGAAGCTATTTCTGAAAAGTCCTTCACTCTCCCCATGCGGGAGGAAAGTTGCATCCAAATTCAGAGCAGTCTTATCAAGTCAGAAAATATCTTGGGGGCAGGGGGACCTGAGCTCCAAACTAAGCCAGATTCTCTAGGAATGTGTGCTGCTTATATATTTTAAGTTAGTAGACTGAGAATGTGGGATTCATCTTGACTCCATTTAAGGAAAAAAAAGCAGCATGTGGGTGACAGATTTAGAGGAAAACATAGAAGTGAAAGGAGAAAGATCATTAGGAGCATAAAAAGTAGACATTATGTGACCAGTGTGGCAGTCAGAGGGTTTCATGGAAAATCCATGCCAACTTACCAACCTGTAGGCTGGCATTGAAATGTGCTGCCCACAGCGCGTCCAGGCAGTGGGGTCCTCATCAGGCTGTGGCAGCAGCCGTCTTCCCTCCCTTCACTCCTGCACCCCCTCACTCACTGCCGCACTGTTCTCCATATCCTCTGCCCGCTACTCCATATGCTTCCAAAAGCTCCCCTTTCCTTCAAGCAAAATGAAGTGAAAAAAAATCATCTTCTCTTTCAGTTAGAATTTATTATTATGGTTAATAACAAAGAAATGTTTAAAGTGCTAAATATATGTTAAAACAGAACTACATGACAGCAAAAAAAAAAAAAAAAAAAAAAAAAAAAGAAGAAGAAGAATGGATGAAATAAATAAATAAACAGACTTGATTTTGAAACGCTGAAATACCGTTATTTCCTTTGGCCCATAGCTAACTATAGGTAACAAAGCAAAGAGCAACATCTAAAAAGATAAGAAGTAAAGTAGCCCCAAGAGATCTGGGGCCATGGGCATAATTAAGTGATGCAAATATACAAGGGAGAGAGAAAGAGAGAGAGAGAGAGAGAGAAAGAGAGAGAGAGAGAGAGAATGAATGAGAATAAAGAGAGAATAAAGAGAGAGAATGACTTCCTTCTCTGGAAGTGAGCAAATTATTTAATCCTATCTTTTAGAAACTTCTTTTAGAAAGTTTATCAATCTTATGTTCAGAAATCTATGCTGGTCTGACCTTATATACAAACACAATATTAAACACTTTTTTTTTTTTTAAGCAAGGGAAAAGTGAGAGAGGAACTGTATTATTACTTAATAGCACTTGTATCAAAATAGGTTTGCATTTTAACCTTCCATTTACTTTATTAGTCAACTTTTTTTTTTTTTTTAAGGAATAGCACTGGGGTTTTTGTAAAAAAAAAAAAAAAAAAATACAGCAGTTATAGCAAATGGAAAGCCTGTATTAGGCGGCACTGTTTGAGTTTATTCCTTTCACAGACTATGAACCCGGGGGGCCACACTCTAGCTGGAAGAGGCAGGGGAGGATGCACTTCCCGTCTAAGGAGAGTGGCTGGACGCAGAGACCAGTTAGTCTGAGCCAGAGGTTCCTTCAGGGCTCCTTGTGACCCCACACCTCCCTTGCCGACACTCAGTGAAGAGCTTTAAATGTTTCTTTAAATCATACTACACTGTCATGATTATGGATTAAATGGAACATCTCAGGCCGCAGGATTGTCAATCTGAAGTCTTACCTATGCACAGAACACTTTGGGAAGAGGAAAAAGGCATACAATGGAACACACAGGCCAGATAACTGCTCTTCTCTGCTCAGCACAACAGGCAGGCCCTACAGTGGACTGGGAGAGGGAGATACAGATATTAGTTACACAATACAGAGGGCTATGTGGCCTCACAGGCCTCCAAAATAGATAATTAAAAAAATAACGCTGTGCTTGTGTTTAGTGTCATGAGTCCATTCTCCCTGCCTCTGTGGATGGAAAGTCATAGGTATTTAGATTTAATACCTCTAGAATACAAACTATGAGTTCACATATAGGTACTTCTCGAAATTACCCACTGAGATTACAAACTTGCCAAAGAATCTTGCAAATGGCTGTAAGGATGTTTAAACATTCTTAGATAGAGTAGATACTGAGAAGACAACATTAAAACTACTATAAAATCATATTCTCTCTGCAAATAAAACAAAACACTTTCATTCAGTTCCATATGAAGGTTATGACCAAGGATGACGATAAACTACATATATACCTCTAGAGCAGGGGTTGGGGAATGTCCGGCCCGGGCCGGATAAGGCCCGAGAAATCATTTGGCCTGGCCCTGCCAAGGCATTAGGAGTGAGTTCATTAAATGTTTGACCAAATATAGCAGGCTAATTTTTAACTTGATAATTTTGTATGACCCGCGAATAATGTTATAAATGTCCAAATGGCCCTTGGCAGAAAAAAGGTTCCTCACCCCTGCTCTAGAGCAACCATGTTGCCCCAAAGGCACATCATAACAAGTTTCACTTGAAATAATCATTTTCATGTAAAAAATAATTGAGAAGGTCAGGAAAGAGATGGGTAGGGGAGATCTGTTGATTACATAGTTATCTATTTTTGATTCTTTCAAATTAGGGCCTATGTAACTGCAACTAGGGAGCATATATACACAAGGTACCTTACATTCAAATCTATAAACTCTTTTATAGTCAAAATAAACCTTATACATTAGCATTTTTTACACTCAATACCAGAAAACATTCAGTGCACTTTAAAGTGATCTGGGTCAAAAGCCACTTTATTTGCTGTATCTTTAAATCTATCTGCCCTCCTGCCCTTGGCTTGCGCTAGGTGGCAAGGTCAACCAACACTCACCCAACCTTTAGTCTGATGGATCGTTGTTGTTTTTTGTAGTCTTGACAGTTACATCCCTTCCTGTCATGAAAAACGCTGTTTAAACTTTATAATTTTGGACAATTAAATTGATTTTTCAAATATTTTCAAAGACTTCCAGAAAAGAGGTCCATTCGGAGACATAAATACACAGAAAAACACACCGCCTTCTAACTCGGCCCTTCCGTTTGGGGATCCCAGATGACCACCCATGGAAAAGACATGGATTTTGTCCGTGAACCCTCCTGGGAGAGATCAACTTCAGAAGATATTTCTGCAATCTTGTCTTCAGATTCCATTCCTCTCAAGAAAAAGGAGAGAACATGAAGGAACTCAGAAGTGCTCTTAACCGCAGAGGATGTGGTTGATCCCATCAGTTTCTGAGCTTCAGAGGGAAGTGTCCTTGGGACGTTTCTTTAGAATGACAGAGTCGCCTGGTGACCACATCAAATTCTGCTTGTAAAGAAGAGCCTTCAATAGATTTCTCACTGTTCCATGGATTAAAAAAACACAGAGTTCAAAACCTCAGGTTCTCTCCCCTGCCAGCTGTTTGGGTAACTGCACCATTACTGCACACTTGTGGCTTTAGGTTTCTCTTAACCCTTCATTAAAAGGTAAGGCCTCCCAGCCCAACTGGTAGAACCGCCCAGCCTCTCGCTTCCAAGTCAGTGCAGAATGACCTGTTGGGACTCCCACATCCCACTGATGATGAATGTCCTTAGTACGCAGTGTGAAAGTTTCTTTTTTAGCAAAACAAATTATTCATTTCACAGAGAAAGGTGGCTGCAAAATTTTGATAAAGAACAAAACTTCAGGCCACACAGGGTTAGAGTAGCAATTTTCAACTGGTGTGCCTCAAGAATTTCTAAAATATGCAATACCTGACTATTTAGTCAGGGGCACTGACCACTTTTCTATTAGATTGTCAAATTTAAAAAAAAAAAAAAAAAAAAAAGACAACAGCCAACACAACAATAGCCATCCGGTGTCAATGAATCAAAATTATACCTTTTTTTTTTTTTGCCAGATTGGCAAGAAATACAGTTTTTGGTGTGCAGCATAATTTTAGTAGTTAGTTTATGGGTGCCATGAGATTAAAAAGGTTGAAAACCACTGGGTTGGAATATTCACAAGTTGGGAACCACCAATGCAGCAGCAGCCTGTTGTCTCAGGCATCTTTGATGCACTTGCTAAGTCTCAGCAGGATGTACTTCTGTGGAGCTCACAGGCTTCCAGAGGGAGACCAGCAGATGTGCTCCTGCACTGAAATATGTTCTCCTGGAGGCAGCCACTGTAGCCCCCAGGAGAACAGTGAGCAGGTTGGAGGATCCCCGGGGAGCAGCCACGGCATAGAGGGCCTGCAGGCAGGACAGCTGCCCTACTGGATGGTGCCCCTGCAAGCAGTGGAGGCCATGAATTTTGCTGGGCGTGTGTCCTCCTGATCAACTAAAGACCCAATAAAACTGCCTCCAGACTATGCACAGTTTAAAGGGATGTGACATGTTTTGGACAAATACCAATTATGGAGACACATTTACAGCACTGACTACTACTATATTTACAACATCACCTGCTTTTCTACTCTTTAGAGATCATCTGATGGATAACAATGATGTGACTGTGACTGATTGTTTTGAGGCATTTGGCAAAATACACTGTGTGGAACAGCTGCTTTTTAATTTTAAAAATGATGACATATGTACAATTGTCCTCATATGCTGATATAAATATGAAAAGTAAAAAAAAAAAAAAAAACCACACAAAAAACCTAAAAATACACGTTTAAAGTTAGCATATGGGATATTGGCCTCTCGAAGCGTTAAAGTCCTGCAGAAAAATCCTATATGCCTTAGCCCTGCATGCTAGTGTCTATTATGGGATGTTGTTTCCTTAAATGTGGAAAACAATAAACCGAAGCATCATGCACACAGCATCACTGTCTACACAGCAAGGATGGGCCTCAGAACACCAAGTTCTGAATCCACTATTGTCCCTTAGAAAACTTGCTACATTTGGGTCGTGTGAGTTAGTTTTAGCGATACTTCTACATATATCTGCCATGCGGACTGTCCATTAATACACCAGGACCTTTACTGTTCCATGTTATCACGTAACATTTCAGTAGTTCTTCTCAAGGTTCAGTTAAATCCTAAGCCAGTGACGAAAAGAAAACGGTCTCCGGATGTGAGACGCGGCTTCTCTGTCGTGGCATCTCCAGGGGGTTCGTATCATCTGGAGAGCAGATAGATTTGCAGTGATTCCGTGAGGCTGGGTGTCTATAAAAGTTGAAGTAAACAGTTTCGATGTGTCACATGTAAACAGTTGATCTTAAATGGATGTCTCCCAGAGCTGCACAACAGAGAAAAGCAAATTGCACACTGTGAGGGCAGGAAACAGACGTATTCTGAGCTATGAAGATGAGAAGGATTTGGTGACTCCACCCATACTTATGTGATTGTGGACACACACACTAATGTGTAATTTAAGAAGTCTAATAAATGGATAAAATAAACACTAATTTTTAGCACTTTCTCTTACCTCTAAACCTATATCTCAACGTTTTTAACAACCATCATCTTTTAATACAAAAAGAGTCCTCTCATCCTCATTTATGTAACTCAAAGTTTTGAATACATAAAAGATGGTCTCAAATGAAATACTTTAAAATATTGTTTCTTTAAACTACCCTCTTCTTTCCCTGAGATTCTGAAATAGCCAGCTGGAGCAGTGGTTCTCAGTCCACCGGCACAGCTCAGTGGTCTGGGGACATTTTTAAAATCCCACTTCCTGGACAATGCACCAAACCAGTCTCTCTGAGTGGGACTCAGGCCTCAGACAATCCCATGTACAGCCAACACTGAGTACTGACCTCAGGGAAGTATGATTCCACCACCACCCACTTCAAAATCACTGCCCTGGGCCTATGACCATGTTATACACCCTCCAATTCCATCTCTACCTCCTAGAACAGTGTCTTCTCCTGGGAGCTGACATGTCAGAGTACAATGATACATCCAGGGCAGGACATCAAAGCCTTAATTCCTCACCTCTTCCCTCTCCTTGCCTCTGCCACCAGCTCTTTATATTGGCCCTGTTCATATCTAATTTCCATGATGTTCAGTAATTGCCTTAATGGACTGGAAGCAACTTTGGCATGATTAAATATGAATGTAACTCAGTTCACCAGAGAAGGAAGGCCAATTCTTTAAAAAATATCTAGCTGATAAATTATGTTTCCAGACAATATGATTTGGGTATAATTATTATAAACATGAACAAAGAAAGCCTAAGGGTGACTTAGGTTGCATCCAATTTCCACTTTTACTGGAAGTCTGGGGCATATAACTAATGAGTTTCTGGGAATGAAAACAAAGAAATATCTAAAGAACTAAATGGATATTTCTATATAGGTTCCCTTGCTATGTTCTCTTGAATCTTCATGGATTCTTATGCTGATGCCCAAGCTGGCGACCCCACAGAACTGTGGTACAACCACCAGTGTTATCGACCTCAGGTCACCTTTAGATGTCCTTCTCACTTAAAAAGACAGCCATCTCCTCACACTTTGTAAACCAAATCCCTAACTGTGAGGGTCACGTGGAGGGATAATCCATGTTGGTGAAGACAAGTGTCCATGAATGGCTTGCAGGAGTTTGAGGGAAGGAAGATCTGGATTGATGCTCACAGGATGGCATGGAGTAATAAAGAGTTCAGGCTTCAGTGAGTCCAGTTTCCTCACAAATGGTTAGGAAGATTAAAAAATAAGTGACAGCCCAGCATGCTTGGCTCAGTGACTGAGTGTAGACCTATGAACTAGGAGGTCACGGTTCGATTCCCAGTCAGGGCACATGCCCAGGTTGCGGGCTCGATCCCCAGTGTGGGACATGTAGAAGGCAGCCAATCGGTGATTCTCTCTCATCATTAATGTTTCTATCTCTCTCTCCCTTCCTCTCTGAAATCAATAAAAAATATATTCTTAAAAATAAATAAATAAAAAATAAGTGACAGCTTGCCGAAAGAAGAACAAAAAAACGACACTGGGAAAACCTGAAGGCCACGATGACCCCTGTCAGGACGAAGAAGCTAAAAATTGCCACGCCATCAATTTTAGGACAGTGCATGTCCTTGGCCATGTCTGTATCGCTGTAACAGAGGGGTTGCTGATAGAAAAATCTGCTGGTTATGCCTTAACCGGTTTGGCTCAGTGGATAGAGTGTGGGCCTGCGGACTGAAAGGTCCCAGGTTCGATTCCGGTCAAGGGCATGTACCTGGGTTGCAGGCACATCCCCAGTGGGGGGTGTGCAGGAGGCAGCTAATCGATGTTTCTCTCATCATTGATGTTTCTGACTCTCTATCTCTCTCCCTTCCTCTCTGTAAAAAATTAATAAAATATATATATTTTTTAAAAAGATCTGCTGGTTTGATTCGCCACAGCCCACAAAAACAGCCTGAAGACAGGGGCTACCTATTCTGCAGGACCCTGTTATACGCTCATGTGGATGGTCCACAGTGGACAGAACCAGCCAGGCCTTTCACACAACTGTCCCAGAGGCTACAGTCTTTACTGTTCCCCATGCTGCCCAGGAAGGGGCCATGGTCAGCCATGTCTTCTGGGGATTGGTCATTCTCAGGAATTCTCCTGTGGGAAAGTTTCTAAAACCCTGCACCCTGGCATGACACCCCAACTTTCTAGCAAAAGCAGCAATGAAGACAATTTATCGGGGAGAGATACTTCGGCAATTCCCCGGTGAGGGAAGGAGTGAGATCGCCTTAGATTTCATAACCACATGCACATATCATGAAAAGCTGGATGCTTATTAACAAGCCCTTTTTTTAAGGCCTGAAAGTTGAATACTGGGAATCCATAAATCTGCCAGGCTTTTAAAAATGTATTTTATTTTACTTTTTTTGCACAATTATCTCTGAGAAGATCAACATTACAATGTAACTGACCACAACAGAGCCAGGACATCAATTAAGGTAATTATTCTTCAATTATATTTGTCACTTAAGCCTTGAAGGGCTGGTCTGCCTCGTATCTCCCTTTTGACATAATGGACCTGTTTTGGGAACAATGGATCTAATCTGTAAGACTGATTAGAATAATGATTAAGATGTAAAATAGGACTTAGTATTTAAATGAAATATCTGGTGAACCTTATATTTATAAAAATAATCAACTCAATGAATATTTTTAAGTCTGGCTTTTTATTGTTGTTAATCCTCATACAAGGATATTTCTCCATTGATTTTTAGAGAAAGTGAAAGGGAGAGGGAGAGACAAAGAGAGAGAAACATCAATGTGAGAGAGACACATTGATTGGTTGCCTCTCACACATACCCTGACCAGGGCCAGGGATTGGGCCCACAACCCAGGCACATGCCCTTGACCAGAATTGAACCTATGATACTTCAGTCTGTGGGCTGATGCTCTATCCACTGAGCCAAACCAGGTAGGGCTAAATCTGGCTTTTTAAAATATAAAAGGTTGCTAAGTTTCACCATACCTCTTGTCTACTCTAAATATTACAAATATTGAAGTCCCCTTTCTTTGTTGCCAAATTCCACCCCCATCTCCAAGACATTGATCTGATTTACTGCTTCTAAAATCCTATTGGGTGTTATTAGCCAGAAAAAGGCCTGAGTAAGCAAACTGGGCGCTCTGGCAGGTTGTAATATATTAGTTAGCTACACTGAATAACGAGATGTAAATATATAGCAATAAATCATTAATATACACCAAATATTTCTAGAATCTATCAATGCAGTGATTAAAATAATTTGCAAATATAAATCGGAGCCTCAATGCCCCAAGAATCCTGTACTTTTCAAACTTAATGTTTTGCTTTTGCTTATGAACAAAGAAGAAAAAAGAGCTCTCTCTTTGAACAGATGAACTCATAGATACACGGTCATGACCGATGACATCAGCGTACGGAGGAAGTTTTCACATACCCGGGCACTTTGCCGGTTCACTTTCTTCTCCTCGTCGGGAAGTGGAGGCATTGGGTAGGGGTATTTTCTGCTGGAGGCGATAGACCCAGTTGATGAAGATGGAGACTTGGCAGGAGATAAAGTCCTGAGACGTTTGAGAACACATGAAATAAATATTATGTGATGGCCTAATATTTTTTTCAAATATCTGAAAAGTGGGTTCAGAACAAACCCTCTGACTTCTACTTTCATAGGCCACTACTGCAGAGGGTTAGCTATTGGGAGACAATGTCATTCACAACACTGGAATGCTGGCATTGTATCTTCCTAACCTATAACTGCAATGGACTGTTTAAATGTTAGTACACAGAATCATACTTTCAACTAGAAAGCCAAGAATGGAGTGTCCTATGGAATAAAAAGCTAAAATGGAGAAGGGATAAAATTATTCTAAGAGCTCATAATGGTGAATTAAGTATACAACATCTCAATTGTCTGCCTTATTTTTACCACATAAATTAAAAAATATATATATTTTAGCACAGTTATTCCAATTCTATTTTTAAGGCCCCCAAATACAATACAAATGCTACATTTATTAGTTGCTAAGTCACACACCAGTTTACACAAAACTCATGCATTCAGAGGCCAATGTGTTAGTTGTGAAAGAACAAAGGCAAATACAGTGATTTTAATAATAAATTAGTAAACATGCAAGCAGTAAGGAGTGCAGAGTTCCAGCCAAACAAAGAGTCTGATGAGAACATACAAAAATGGTCTGATTAATCCCTCCAATCAGCATGTCTGCAGGGGAGGATTCTAGGCCATAGACGTGCTAACTCATGTAGGTACACTTGGTGTGTCAATAAGGTGGCTATAGTGTGATTGGAATTTTACTAAAAACTAAAAAATAACACAATGACAAGACCCCTTCCTATTTGGATAATATGTGTTCTCTCCATCATGGAGATGCTCCAAATGAAAGATATGTATAAGCTCTTGGCATATTATGCTGTTCTTGTTGATTGTGCACGTGTGGTGGTTAATATTTGTGACTAAACAGAGCACACTGGAAGAGCCCATATTTGCCATTTTGTCTTTAAAGTTAATAAAACAAAACAAAAAAAACCCAGCTAAGTGTGAAAAGTGTCACCTCATAACATATCAGTGGAAGATAGATGTGATGATTTAGCAGTAGCTATCCATTCATAAATGTCACCACTACACATCCATGACTCCTCAGTTCCTGGTGCAAAGTGGTAATGACCTACACAACTGAATTGCTTACACTGTCACATTAGAGCTCAAGTACTGATTTCTGAAGAATGCACCTCATCAGCTTCCTGTGAGTGACTGACTCCACCAGGGTGCATTGGGCGGGGGGCGGGGTGGGGCGGTATAATACTGGCTAGGAGAAGATCTGCAAAAGATGTCTTTCTTCCTTCCTTAGTTTAAATTTTAGTTCCCATCCATACATTATCCTCTGCTCTGGTTCTGTCATGGTTTCCAAATCAGTTTCTGTTTTATGAACACTGAATGCAAGCTACTGTTTTAAAATATTTTTTTTCCTACAAACCCTGAATGTTCTCACTCAATTTTAAGAATCAAGAGTGATTCCATTTGCTTTTAATCTAGAATTCCTAATGTTCCCTCTGTTTTTGAGAAATGTCCAGAACCACTCCTTAGTGTGACTTAGACTATGTCGACTGACTTCTCTTGTGTCAATGCTCTCCACTGTGGAGCACGTGGGTAGAACGAAGAATGTTAGTACTTCAAATCCTCTAAAGTACTATTAAAGTGATGTACTACAACATCATTTTCTAACTCAGAAACTAATGATTTTTAAAACAGGACTATGAACTTTAGTAAACAGATTCAATATATGTGGAATGAGGACAAACTTTTGTATTTAATACAACTTTCTAAAACAAGGGACATTAACCTCCATTCAGATTTTTAGCCTAATCACCACTGAGAAGATATCCCTGTTCAAGAAAGCTAGTCAGACACACAAACAACTAAATCTCAGTTACTTTAGGGGATCATGCAAGACTAGTTTAATTTGCTGCAGTATATGCGTCCTTAACATGAGCCATTAGCTTATAGCTTCAAAGTCATGCCAGCCATTCACTGGGCCATGAGTGGAAATGACCAGCTTTGTACACATACATTGCCATTCCAATGAGGACTACAGTCCAGTCTTCCCCTCAAATACCTTTCCATGACCAAAGCCAATAATGACTTAAAACAAAAGAGGCGGTATTCTCCAGAACCCCAAAGAAACTGCACATGAACACACAGGCTAACTGATACTTGGAACCTGAGGGGAGAGAAGCCAAGCAGGTCGGTTTTGGTTAGGGGAGGGGCATGGGGTCCTGGAGGTTGGGTGGAATGTGAGAGCATGAAGGGGATTATCTTGGGGTGAGGGGGATGGAGAGCCTCAGAGCAGGAGTCAAAATAAGAGTAGAGAACAGGGCAGGGTAAATCAGTTTAGGGAAAACAAAAACAAACTTGACATTTCTTCTAAACCACCTCTAGGCTCTTTTCTGACCCTGGCTACTTGCCCGGTGGTTTCGATCGCTTTTACTGGAACCCAGGC
Organism: Myotis yumanensis; assembly: GCF_028538775.1. Taxonomy (NCBI): domain Eukaryota; kingdom Metazoa; phylum Chordata; class Mammalia; order Chiroptera; family Vespertilionidae; genus Myotis; species Myotis yumanensis. Next base: position 44,004,356 of record NW_027223760.1, on the reverse strand, counting down.
ATGGGCCCAGCTTATTCACTGACAAAGCAATCTTTGGGCAAATGCTACCCATTAACATCACTGCATTTTAAAAAACCATCATAACCATAGTGGGTGCCATTTAGAATTACACAATGGAATGGTGCCTGTGTGCCAATGCGTTGTGGTATGCGTTAGGGCTGCAGCAGATTTCCTGGGCTTGCCTTTAGGAGATATGCCTGTAAGGCCAATCTCAGTCCACTTCTGCCCCCCAGCACAGGTACACACAAGGGACACAGGTCCACCTCTTGGCTGTGTTCACATGCAAATTTAATGGTAGCGTAATCCTGAAGGGTTTATCAAGTATCCCAGGATAGGATGTACGTAGTCAATGCCCACCCTGTTACTTTTAAGTATAATTACAGTGAAATGGAAAGGGAATAGATTTTGGAGTCAGAGCCAATTCTGGTTCTAAAACTGACTGTGCTACCTTGAGTTACTCTTTGTGCCTCAGTTTCCTCCATCCATAGAAAGGGAATAAAGAATATCTACATCTCCTGATGTTGTGAGAAATAAAGGCACGTAATACATGCCCGTTATTAAGTTCATTTTCAGAGTTACAGCATTTTCCATGAGGTCATGGGAATGGACTCAAAATCTGGTGATGAAGTGAGTAATCCATCTGCTAATACCCAAGAGTAAGGATACCTCCCAGGGGCTTGTAAAGCCCTGTCACCCACGGAACTACCTCCAGGATCTAGGTGTGGGGAGATCATTCTCTTGCCCTGACCCACCCACTCCTTCCTAAAGTCTGGAATGTATGCCCACGACAACCTGAGCAACCAGTCACATGAGCACTGGGGAAGGGAGCACAGCTGAGGCACGCTGATCACTCAGCGTCTTTCGGCATTTGCTTTGCTCTTTGTGGTGGTGTGATTACTATATGTTAAAGAGCTGGCTGTAATTTGGACCTGTTTCCTGCATTCATTAAGTCCCCATTGCATTTTGGTAACGATGCCAGAAACCTCACACCACACAGGGGTCATTAAAGGGGTCATTTGTCCTCATTGATGGTTTTGACAGGAAAAGTGATCCTGAATGACCTGGCAGCCAATGAAGCAGACCTGAGCTTAAGCATAGGGTTGGCAAAGAGCGTCAGCCAAGGCACGGATGCACTCGGGGCCTGCGATGTGAGGCATGGCTTGGATGGAGAGTGGATGAAATTCTTTCTGTTGCGTTAAAATCCTTGTGTGAAAAGCCCTGGGGTATCTCAATAATTCACCACTTCCACAGAAATTCTGTATTGATTACCCTTAACAAACCAAAAAACATTACTTCTTAATATGACTATCCGCTGTGGAAACCCACATCTCATATTACCAGAGGCGATAAAGGAACCCTCTAAAATTGCCCTTGCAGCTTTGCACGTGCAACCGGGGGTGCTAAAGCCACTCCCCATCCAACTTGAGTTTAGTCATGCAGCTTCTGGGCAGACCTGGGTGCCGATTGGAAGAAATGTGAACTCTTCTCTGAGAGCCACATACACTACTCAGCTCACCCAGGGGAGGTAAATCAACTCTTCCGCGGTACCATTTCATAAATTGTTGCTGCAAAATGCTAAGTCCACTTAGGCATAACAGCCCTAGCCCACATAGGACCAAAGATGTTCTCTTTTGTTTCCATGACTAATACAAATTATAATCTGCCCACAAGCCTGAGGAAGACAGAGAGGAGAAACGGGACTGCAGGTGAGCCAAGATTCCAAATAACATTCCAAACCATCTTACCTGTCTTCCTGACGCTGGCCATCTTGGGAGCTACAGGTGAGGGTGGGATGTTTGAATGTGAGTGTATGTGTATGAGGTTCAGTGGGAAAGTGGTATAAGCAGAGGGACAGGGCAGGAGGGAAAGGTGGGGTATAAAAGCAGGATATATTTCTGTGAGCAGGCAGGGATTATGCTTTCCTTGGGGCATATGCGAATGTATGGATCAAATTCAAATGCAGGCAGGTCTAATCATTTTCTCAAACTATACATGTCTAAACTAAATGGTACACAGGAAGAGAAAGTCCACCTTACATGGGTGCTGAGAGTTAGATACACATATATATTTTGATATCTGTTAAATGCTGACCCAAGTCATGGCAATAAATAATCAAAAGCTTATAGTTAAGTTGTGTTCAGCAGAGGTAGCAGTTCAGCTTATATTTTCTTCTTTATATTAATTGTCACAAAGTAAAAGTGGACATTTGTCTTTAGGAAATCACTCTGATATTATGAAGAGTGAAAAAATGCCATTGAGAGCTCTTGGAAATTCTCTTTGAGTTGCAGTGAATTGAGTAAATATGCTAGTTTCTAAAATGTACAGATGCTCTACCTGCTTGTTTGTGAATCAAGGGCATGTTGCAGATCTGCTTCCTGTTCTATCTGAAGTGTTAGACACGGCATTTTTATTGGAATAAAAAAAAAATTCCTTAGCTTTGCTGAGAATCTGTAAAGCACTTGTCAGCACAGCCCTTCTCTGGCAGCAAATGGTTGTACTGAACAAATACAACCTAAACTCATTCCATACACTCTCATGTGGCCAATATTCTCTCAATAATTTTCAAGTTACAGCTAATCATTGCTTTTGCTCGAAGTAAAATTTCACCAATTGCATTTAGTTCCTTTTCGTATTTTTCCTTGAGTTTTCGTATGCACTATGCACTCTTAAGGTGGTAAGTAGGAAAAATGCACTATGGAGTAAGTGGATTCTAGAAATTAAATTGCTCGGGTTAATAGTGCTTCTTTATTAGTGGAAAGGATGTTTCATGCCCATAGAACACTACATAGCATAAAAGGAACAGAAAGCTACTAAAAAGCTCAAGATGGTAACAAGGACATGCACTAAGTGGCAACCCTTTCAAGTGGCTTCATTCGAAACATTCAGAAAAGAGCTGGATTTGCTCATGAAGCCCAAAACAGAGGTCAATAAAAAGGCAGCAACGAAACAAGGACCCTCTCCACCTCTGGGAACTTGTATTGGGAGATACAAGATGGAGAGCCAGTCACACTACAGTATTTGTATGTGCTGGGAGAGTTTGAAAAGGATATAAAATTAATTTATAAAATACCTAAAGTATGGTCCTTCAGTGTTTTTATTCACATCTTCTACCCACTTAGCTACATTATAGTCTCTTTTGAACCATGGGCTTAAATACCTGCAGAAAGCAATGGAAGGAACAAAGAAAGCAGAACAAGATAGAAAAATCTGAAAACACACAGCACAAGCTTAGCAAGGATGTTCTTCACCCTCCAAATGCAAGTGACTATGGCAAATAAACCAGGATGGATGTTGGGTGGTTATGAGGCAGTCTGTACAATCACATGAGCAGAAACTCGGCTACCACGAGGCTCACAGCATTCTAGAACGTTTCAGGAGAGCCTCTCCAGTGGTTTCCCAAAGTGACTCAGAAGCTCTTTCAATGATAGTGCTGTGAGCAATCCCACTCACCCACCTCCAAAGGGGCATTTTCCAGGCCACCTCTCATTGGGCTCCTTGGTTTTCAAATGGTAATGGCACTTTCTGAGAACCCTGAGGGCTGCCATTCCAACCTGGTGTTTGGGCACGTCACCCCAAGAACAATGAAAAGGAGCCACGTTCTCTTGCCAATATGAAAGGGAAGACTTTAAATGGCCTCTTTCTCCTGATAGCAGATCCCAAGCTGGAATTTAACAAGAAAGGTGCTCCAATCAGCTCTAGAAGGAGCGGGAAAGGTCTCACTCTTCTGATTCTGGAGCCCCAACGCACATTCATCGTGGTCCCAACAGGCCTCCGTGACCTTGAGGCTGGGTTTAGTAATTGAGGTGCAGCTGTCATGGTCCTTCCTCGTCCGCTTGCACTCCAGACTAAAGTGTTCATTTTCCGTTGTGAAACGGCCCTCATAGGTTACCTTCTGAGTGTGTGAGCACCGTGTGAGTGATGGACAGCAGATAATAATGGCCGAAGTTAGCATTTCCCAGGCGGATCTGGCAAAGTCTCCATCAGAATTAATCACAAAGGAAAATCTTAAAGGTAGTAAAATTGGGAGTGCAAGTTTTGTTTTCTGTTCAGTTTCCTTTTATTTTTACCCTGGGGGAGGGGTGCGGACTTGCGGGGGAGGGGGGGGGGCGGGGGGCGGGGCAAGCAAAAGCATGTTCCCTTAGTATTTGCCCTCTTAAAATAAATCTAGATTCAACAAATTCAGCCTTGGATGAATTTGGAGATTTTACTGAGTTTTCTCATTTTAAAAAGTAACTTCTAGAAACACTATAGGCAATGAAGATCAAGCTCTGTAAAACTTTTAAGGTTATTTGGAAACGAATCAGGGGAAATGATAAAATATACTATTTGTGGGTCCAGTTTGCTTCTTTCCTCCATATTTAGTTTTAGTTTGTAAATACATTTAAGTATTTAAATGCAAATACATTTAAGTCAAGACTATATTGTCATAGTTACATAAACAAATTAGATTATTTTTTTTCCCTATAGTCATTTCCTTTGTTTTTAGCTATACCCAATATATGCTATAAAATAGCTCATGAAGTTCCCTCCTTAGAGAAGGGTCAGGTACTTTATATGCTTATAAGACCATTTTTGCTAAAACAGTGACCCTTGATTCTGGAACAACTCACACTAGTTTTGCCTTTAGCCACAATCATTGCCAACTTGTGCTTTTCACAGAGATAGCCATTAAAACTTGCATAAAGATTTCCACTGAGACTCCGAACAAAAAGAAAATAATCAAAAAGCAAGTGCAGCCACAGATGAAGACTCGTGAATGCTCGGGCCTGGGGAAAACTGTGGGGAAAGCCCATGCAGCGGTTGTCATCAGGTGACACATAGCCACACAGCAAACCGGGTCACCCACAGGCAGGTGGCCACATCCAAGAGACATGTGTTCCTCTCGCTGACAATCTTAGGAGCGCAGAGGACTGGTGCCATGGCCATTCCATGAAACCTGCAGCCACATGGCTTGACTTGCCCCTGACGGACCTTTTCTTTCTTCTCAGGGAGCATCTCAGATGGGTGTGATCACTTCACTAGAGGTCACTGACGAGAGCTCTCAATTGTTGCTCCTCCCGGGGATCTGCTGTGAAAGTGTCATCACAGCGGGCTTCCTAATACTCTAGGTCGTGGTGGCTGGAGTGATGGGGTTTTATCAAACTGCTATAAACCTGCCTATGTGGCTTGACTTGGCTTGTAGCGCAACATGCAAAAAATAAAATAAAATGCATTAGACAGGAGAGGAGAGCTCTGTGCGCTCTCCGGGAGAGAAAGGCAGAGGAAAACTAGCTGGTGCTGGCTGGACCAGGACCACTTCTGAGCAGACGTCAGGGGTCCGTCAGAGATTAAATGACCCTGTTCTCAGCCAAGGAAGGGACTTGGAGGGAGATTACGTGGCAGCCCAGAATGGAGGGGCAGGTGGAGACTGACCTGTGATCCAGACTCCCTGTCTGGGGGCTGTCAGAGCCCCCTGGGCTTATGCCTTGGGATGGGACTGTCTGGGCGAGGGAGTGCCCAGGCTCAGGTGCTTGGGGCTCCCTCCTGTAAAAACACAATATATAATACAAAGTCTAAGCCAAAAACTGGTTTAACATCACGTACAACAGTGAGGAAGATGCAAAAGCTTTCAGGGGGGAGAACAATACATTAAACCAGGATATCGTGTGTTGTTAATTAGCAGAGTATGCATTTGTGGTGCATGTTTTAATTCATGTCCTAATGTTTCATCATCCTGTGGGATGATGAGATACTAAAAGGAATGTTGAAATAACAGATCTGGTAATACCTCTTAGTCTAAAAAAATTAAAAAGATGTGTTTTTCCATGGTCATTCTGCTCCTCATACGGTCACACAAATGATGTTGTTATATCAGAGGCAAATGGGATTATTTAACAAATATGGAAAGTATTAAAAAAACTTATCAATATAATTCTTGATATGCTATGTATTAGTATCCCTTCTAAGAAAAAAATATATATGCAGTATAGTGCCTGTACAATAAGGTGTGTGGTCAGCTTCACAGACTTGGCTCCATTTAGGTAACATGAGACATGTAACCCAAATCTGGAAAGTCTGAAAACTCTGAGGGAATCCTTTACATTTCTTCTTCGTAAAGATAATTCCATTATGATCTCTTATCAAATGTTATAACTGAATTATCTCACAGGCAAGATTTCTCAAGGGCAAGCTAGCAGCATAATATTTATCATATGATGCGAGTGGGAATTTTACAGAAAAAATTGTAAAAATAAGTGATCGCTCTAAAAAACACTGTTATGAATCTTGCTCAACACCAAGTATCCTTTGGGTCCTAAACTCACAGTTTTAATATAATGTTGGATCTTTTTTTCTTAGTCACTTGAGTTTTCAAAGCATTGTTATACGAAATACTGTTAGAAAACTAAACAGTAGGAAGTTCTGAAGAACATTTTGCAATTTCATCTATACTTCTGTGAGCCACTGGGATAAGTTAAGGAGCCCTTCACCAGGTGACCTCATGCAAAATAAATCAAACAACATTCCAAGAAGAGTTTATCCACAATGAGTCCTAAAGCATCCAAGCACTTTGGGGATGTATAAGATAAACTCTAACAGATTAGTTATTTATGATGGAGTTCTATGATGCCATTCTGGGCCATGCAATGGTATCACTTGAACCTATCTATTGTTTCTATGGTAAAATATCCTCTAGTAAACTTCGACAAGCCACTTACAAGACAATACCATCAGCAGGAAGGTCCGAATTTCAGGGCAATGTTATTGTCCTGGACTGAAAAAGGCAGGGTATACGATGGGAAAGCTAACATAAGTTTCTGAGAAGCAGTTAACCAATACCTGCTATTCAGATTTTTTAAAATATTGAAGTCATAAAGAAGCAACAGAGATCCTGGGAGGAAGAACTAGCACTGAACTGAGATATTAGTAAAAAAAAAATTTTTTTTTAAATGGATCAAAAAAACATGGTTAATTAAAACCAGGTGGCAAAATCCAGAAGCAGGGCCAGGTGTGTTTTATTCCATGGGGTTTGGGGAAGTTTAGTTTTGCTTATACTTTATTCAGTGGAGAAACAAGCAAACACAAAAATGTGTTTTATAAATGACTTAAATGTAACTTCAGATCCCATCCCCACTTTTTTAAAAAAAATGTGGCTATCCTTCAAAATGGATAGTGTTGCATTTAGTGACAATGATTCCGTTAAAGAGCAAGTTTAGATGAATGCCCTTATAAATGTCCCGGGAAGAAAAATTTAAAAGGGAAAGGAATTCCATTAGTCTGAGAGAATGCTTAGCGTGCTGCCAGGAAGCCTGGGAGAGGCGGTGTCCCCCTGAGAGCAGCATCATGCTCTAGGACAGAGGGAATTTCCCCCGGATGCTTTTAGGCTGTGTGACTACTGGGGAGAGGAAGGGTGACCCCTCTGAAATGGCTGGACCCCAGGGGATGAGAAGAAAGGAATGTTATCAAAATTCCCTTCAAACGCAACCAAGACACCACAATGGCAGGGAACTGGAGCAAAAAGCCCGCAGCGAGGGCCAGACCCCACGCTGTCAGTGAATATTGCTTTGGGCACAGTTGCGGAGATGCCTATGTAAAAGAGAAAAGCCATGGTTAATTTTAAAATGGCAAAAAAAAAGGAACTGAAAAGATAAAACCACGGCCAGAGGCATGGTTTACAGTTCTCTGACGAGCTGGTTAATTAGCTTTCCACACTAACTGCACAGGACCTTGGATGATAGCCTTTTTCCAGGAGAGGTGCAGACTTACTCAGTGGAATTAGACCGAGGTCTAAATCTTTTGCCTCTGATTTTCTTTCTGTTGCCTCCCACATTACCTGAAAAAAAAAGATAGTTTATAGCTAGATTTGAATAAAAATAATGTAAAAAAACCACCATATGTTTAGTTACATCGTATTTCAAGTGGGTGTCATTTACAGCTCTGTACAACCTTCCCAATGTGTCTAGTGCACTGGTGCTATCAAATCCTCTCATTTCCCATCCAAGGGAAAAAAAAGAACTGAACTCATAATAAATGCCCTTTCTCTACTGGGAGAAGAGCTAAAGAGCTCACAGAAAAGAACAAGTCTTTACAATTAGGAGCCACAGAATATAGAATTTGGGTCATGTGGACAGATGGGTTCAGAATGCCACCCTGTACCTTGCCAAGAGTTACTTCGAGGTCGCCCATTTTCACAGATGTCTGCATGCTTTGTGTCTGGAATCCTTTCACTCCAAGAATGAGAGAGTCCGTTTGACCTGAAATTGAAAATGTGTATATATTGTGCAAAAATATAATCCAATGAATGTTTAGAAATCATTAAGCAAAACTTGTAAGTGTTGCTGTGCGTTAAATAAATCAAGAAAGAAAAAATCTAAAATGAAAGAATGAACAGAACATGAACATCTTCATGAAAAAGGCAAAATTACACAACATTCAATTTAAGAAAAGTCAAATACAATGGAACCCCATTACAACAGTTTATCACTGCAAAGTATCAGGATACGATGCAAGCCAATTACATTCCCCAGAGCACAAACACTACATAGAGCAAATTCACTACATATTTCGGTTATACAACCCAAGTAGCAGAGTTCTAATGGGGTCCCACCATAGATGTTTCTTAATTGTAAAGCAATGGTTTCCATTCAAATATTATGAGAACATGGACTTCCAAGAGATTTCATTAAGATTTGTTCTATTTAACCTGGCTAAACTTTATCAGAGGAATACTTAGTATTTTTTAAAAAAAACAATAAAATTATTTTCTGAGAATTGGCATTTCTCTACATATATGGCACTCCCAAAATGTAGTTAACTGTCCAATAAGTGTTAACTGTTAGTTAACTGCCCAATAACTAAACTGAGTCATATGTTTGTTGTGGGAGTATCTCTCACAAAGCCCATGCACCATGAAGCCCTTCTGCTATTTAAATCAATTGTCCTGGCATCTTTAAATGAATCGTCTACAAGAAGCAAAATGTCCACACCTACCTTGAACCACATAAGAAAAGTATTTTAACAAACTACATATACTTAGGAGAAGTCACATAATCTGATACTATTTTTAACTGCTTAAAAGTCATAACCCATTGAGATTTTGCTAAAATCTGGGAATTGTTCAAATTAATACTTCAAACCCTTCTTGAGCTATTGTAGAAAATAGCATTATACTTAAAATCTTTCCACATAGTATTCAGTTAATGCTAATAATGCCTATTTTATAAGGAACTTTCTTCATTGAATAAAAATAAATCAACACAATTATTATATATGAATTCCCTAGATTGGAACTTTTTCAACATCATTTGCTGATTAAGAATGATGCCCATTTTGTACAGGACAACAGAAATTCTACTGGAACCCATTGATTTCTCCAATTATTTACCATATTATTTACTTTAACATTAAATATTTGACCGAGAAAAAAAAATTCCATGCTGAGAGAATTTAAGTAAATCTTATTCTCTTACTCAAAAAGCCCCCAATAAATTAAAAGAATAATTTTTTAACATCCTTCCGTAGAATTGCACTTGTTTTGAAAAACAAACAAACACTATTTTTACTTTTGTTTTAAGCTGTGCTATCTTAGTAAAAACACCCCTTCATTCTTAAGATAGTTCCAAGGTGGAGTCCCCAGGTCTCCCCAATGTCTTCTACTGTCCTTCCTGATTATTTATAAAGAGTGAAATCCACTGTAGAATTTTTACAGATGATTCACTCTCTTTAGAACTCCAGGAGAGATCATGCTTCTTTTCAATAAACTAGCAATCTACAAAGTAACTACTATCACCAAAGTAATAATTAGGGCTATCAATCTTTTTTTCCCTATATATTATACCCCCACCAACAATTTAAAAAAAAATTCTCCACAGGAAAATTTTAGCATCGTTCAATGAATGTCTTCTTTCCTAAAACATCCCACCTATTTATTTCTGCTATCAGTTTATTTAATTAAGCAATTATAAAGCATGCAGAATTCTAAATGGTGTCATACACCTTAAGTTCCTGCAGCAAAAATATAGCATCAAAGTTTAAGACATATAAATAATATCTTAACCCCATCCACAATATTATAGGACTCAAAGCATTAAATATACTTAAATTTAACTGGCAACCAAGCTCTAAGTCATAAAGTCTAGAAATAATCATTCCAGGCATAAAAGGCAAAATCATAATATTCAAATATATGATTCACAAAGAAGCAGTCTTTTTTTTCACAGCAAGCTTAGCTTTGATATATTTACAATTAAAACATATTCAACGCAGCATTCATTTTACCAATTTATTTTAACAGCTGCTTTTATCGAAGCATGACAGTAACCTTTTTCTTTGACTACCAAACATGACATAAAGCTCACCATTTAAAATATGATAGAATACTAGGTATAGTTTCTTAAGCCATATAAAGAGCAAGATTGAAAAACTGTAGGGTTTTTATATAGAGTTAACATTATTTGTTTTATTTTGTTTTGTTTTGTTTGGATTTCTGGTCTGATTTGTTAAACAAGTGGTTCTGAGCATATGGCATTTTGAATCAGAGTAATCAAAGAACAAAGGATACTATTTTTTTTTAACATTCAAGAAAGAAGGAAGAAGTAATCAAACCTGCTGCAAAATAATGAAATGTTCTGACTAATGGAATAATGTGTGATGGAACAGGTAGAAATCTGAAAATGCGACAGAAAAGCAGACCTCTTCTTAGAACTAGATGCTGAGTTTGTGCTGACTCCAGGAGGAATGTCGCTATAAAAAGAGTCGCCATCTCCAGGCTTTTTTACATAATCTCCCTGGGGTAACTGTCTAAGGCATAATAAACATTTCAGAGTCAGAAAACAAGACACACACACACATGAATACAGACATATACAAATATTATTTCAGGAAAAAAAGAGGGAGGGATAATGATCTACATGAGTCAAATCCATAACAACACATGAGATTATTCATACATGTGACAAGTTCAAGTCCTCCTAGAGATCAGAAATGTAGTCGCTGAAGCCTTTACGGTCTGAATGAATAAAGCTTTGCTTTAGGGGGAAATATAGAAAGATGAAGTTTTTCATTGTCAGTTCACTATACTTAGAGGTGTTCACTGCAGCTTTTGTCTTAAAAAAAAAAGAAATGGTGCCGAAGGAGCCCTGTTGGACAGACAGTTCTTGCCCGGATAAGACATCGTTTTTTTCACTGTGGTGAATAAACTATTCATGATTTCTAAACATTATATAAAGTAACCTTGACTGGTCCTTTAAAAAAATGGATGGATTTCTAAGCTATATTCTATAACTTAATCCAAATAAACTCTTATTCAAGGTCTCTGTTCAATTTGGAACTTCACTGTTGATTGCACAAAAATATGAAGAAATTGAAAAAGATTCAAAGGTGAGTCAAACATATAATTCTATAACTGCACAGTAGAATATGTAAAGGAAGATAATTTAACAAGAGGAGAAAAGGGTTGAAAAATAACTGAATCTTGATGAAATGATGGAAGGATAATTGTAGGTGGTTGTGGGTAACCTCGGTTCTCTATCTCCACCGTAGGAGTGAAACGGGGGAAGTCTGCCCTGTTACTCACTCTACTCGCTGTGGTGATTAACGAGGATGGGAACAGATTCCTATTACTTCCTCTGTCTAATGGGATAGGGTAAAAAACTTTAGATCGGACTGCCTTGTCGGCCCCCTTCCTCAGTAGTTAATCTCATCATTTGCCAGTGCCTGGCCCACAAGCAGCCAACTGAATAAAACACTTGATTCAGTTCCATTCAGTACTATTGTTGGAGGGCACGGACTAGTGTTGGGTGGAGAATTTCAAACAGAGCTGTGCTGAAAAAGGTCTCCAACAATGGTGCACATTTGCGAACTCCTTTTCTCATTTGGTTTTTCCTTAGTTACCATGCTAGTCATGATTACTTGCTGATGCTAAATTCTATCCAAAATATACCACTTTCAGATGTTTGCTTCCTTACGCAAACACTGTTTCAAATGTTTGAATTAGTTGGTCATTCACTCTCTTAAAGTACCAAATATCCTCACTCATATTATTTCAATCCTATATATGTATTCATACATCTTTACAAATCTAAAGATTTTCTGACATAAAGTACATATATTAATTTGTGAAATTAAATCTACTCCTCCCCTTTAAAGAAAGAATTCCTCATTAAATTTATAAGACTAATTTTATCTATAATTCTTTGATACATAATCCTTCTAAATATTTTAACCCTTTAAGTTTTAACCCTTTAAGTGAATTCAGCTCATAATTGTAATCGTCCTGTTTCCCAGGACATTATGAAAAATTAATTTAATTGAAAATATAATACAATTCTTCCATATTTATAATGTTAATAATATAGGACAAATAATATATCTTCTTATGCAAGAGATCTTTAATCTCTGCAATTAAATTTTCTTTCTTGCCGTGCATCAGTAAAATTGTCTATCAATGCTTGAAAAGTGCTCTCAATAAAATCAAAGTTCTCTGTTGCCTTTTGAATCATATTAATATTTATAAAGGAATTGCAGAGAATATCCCATCAACATCACATTTCCAATAATAATCTTTATGTTTAACAACTCATGTTTGTCATTATTACCTTTAATGATAATCTTTCTAAGCTGATGAGATGTGGCTCACTAAATTCAAATTAAATGAAGACAAGTTCCAACTACACTTGACCTTTCCCATTAATTTCTCCGAATTACCTTCTCCTTACATGTCTCTGGCATTTAGGCATTTACCGAGGCCTCCTTAGCTGATAGCACAGGATTAAATGGATTACCTCTAACAATGGAAGGTACCCAGTTTTTTTTTTTATTTTTTTAACTGAGCATGTTTTATCACTCCTTCAGTAATTTCTGTGCAGTACATACTCTTCTTTTGCACAGGGTACAAACATCTTAAATGCTAAAAATATCGTAAACTGTGCTTTTCAGTCAGAGGGCTGGAAGGGAGTTTAAGTTCAATGAATTTCTGGGACAGCTTGTTTTTACACCCCAGGCAGATCATATTCTTAGCTATTTCAAAATACAGAACTACTCTGCATTCTTAAAAAATTCCATTAGTGATACATGTAACTTTCTTCACATAGTAAATACATAAAAATGTTAATGATTACTAATTTTGTTAAAGATCTCAAGCATAAAATTGAACACCTTTCACAGTCCAGAAATGGACCCTTTTAAATATCCATTATATATTATAACAAACCTATATCTTCTTGTTTAACCTTTAGTGAAGATAGAGAATATCAGGTCCCCATGATCAAGAAAATAACATTTCATCATTTGTTATAAAAGATCATAAATGACCAACTAAGTGATCTCTTTACATTTTTTTAATTGAATTTATTTTTCTAGTTTTTTTGACTTCTTTACTAAATTTTGGTGGTTTCATAGAATTTTGGAATCTAGCAGTGACTTGAAAATCACATTAGGTGGTCTGACCAGTGCTAAGTTTTATAATAGGAAAAGTACATTATAAAAGTACATTACATATTCCCCATGTCATATGTAAATATCTTAGACATGTGCATGAATTTTAAAAAATAAATAATGACCAAAAGAAAATAAAAGCTTATTTAGTTAAATTCTTTTTACTCAAAAAAGAATTGTGAGGGAAGTCTGATCTTTCCTAAAAGGGTCCATTGAATCATAATATTTAATTTAATAATTCTTGCACATTTTCAAAATGAGAATACAATGAAAAAGTATTTAATTAAATCATAACCTTAATCCTAAAGGAGGTGTTTCTCCAGTGCTTTGTCAGTGTCTGGGCTGTCTGTCATTGAAATGATTACTTTACTGTTTTAAAAAATATTGTGTAATGTGTACCAAGTCACACTGACAGATGCATGACTATCATTGAAATAATCATATAAAAACAAACTTAGAAAGGCTTGAAAAAAAGGAGGGAGGTTCACAAGCAGAAAATAAAGTGGCTAAAATAGGTGAGAGAGAAAAGAAATGGGGAAGGGCATTTCTGCTGAAGGCATAGATCAGTAACACATGATCTAATTGTTCATTCCATTTCACCTTAATCATAATGATGTGTGTTCATTTCAGACAAAGAAAGATAATATTTAAGCTGAATATAGATGCCTTAGAAATCCAAGTTCCACTGATGTTTTCTTATTCTATTGCTATTTGCAAATCTGCTTGAAAACTGAAACTCAAACTTGTAATTCTTGTTATAAAGTGTACAGCTGTTAAGTCCTAAAGCAATTATGCTAAAGTATAAGCAATAGCATGAACTGAAAAAATCATGGAGGCCTTCTTCACTGAAGACTTGAAAGAAAAGGACCAACCAATAGCCATCCTTCTAACTACAGGATGTATAAGAACTCTCCCTGGCTCCTAGGCTCCATGGTTCTACCCTTCACAATATGACCCTGGCAGGTTTAAAGTGATGTTATTCATGTATGGACTTCTGCCTCCACTCTGTCCCAGAATGGAGCTTCTATATTCCATTAAGGCATTTGTAGACAAAAAGGAAAAAAATGGGTTTGCTTCTTATCTTTTCGTCAGTCCTACAATTAAACCTATCACAAATTCCTCCCTATAATGAAAACCGTGAGGACATGTTCTCATAGGAAAAATTTATTAGGTATCTTCACAGAATTACTTGCCTGACTTCTCCAATATTTTGAAAGTTATGCCCAATTTGGTATTTCTGAGCTATTATGTAATTAATGTAAATCTGATAACTGGCTACCAATTTAATATGGTCTTGCATTTAGTGTCAAAGCAAACTTTTATGTTCATCAATCCATTCACCAGCTTAACCAGTATGTGCAGGGCTCGCTTATGTCGATGAATGCCACCTTCCTCTCTGAGAACCACATCCATCTCTTTCATTTGAAGATCAGAGTAACACAATGTCTTCAGAGACCACATACCAATAACTTCCCTTGCCATAATGCTTTACAGATTACAAGGAACTCTATCTGGTTTGAGAGTTGAGGAAAGTTTAAGTGATTTCCCAACACCACATACTAGCAAGTAGGTGTCTGATTTCTTGTCAATGGGCCTCTTACCATGGAACCTCAAAGAAAAACTCAATTTAAAGGCAAGGACAACTCAAAATTCTTATTCCTATTTTCTGGCATCCTTTGAAACTGGGCACATCTTTAATTGAGTATCTGAAGATATTTTTACAAGACTAAATTTCTTAATGCATGCTTTTGTCCATTGGCTTTACCACTTTCTCTATAATCACTTAATATATATTCTCAAAAAGAAAAATCATTCATAAGATATTTATACATTCATGGCTTCCTGATCTAAAGTCCATTCTGCTACTCCTCCACTGTGAGAATTATTGTACAAACCCAAGATTCATTAGCTATGGAGAAGGGCAGAAATAAATAAAGGTTGCATTAAAACAAACCAGAAGAAATAAAATAAATATCTGCTTAAGATGAGACAAGTCTCAAAACATAAACTAGATTCCAAAAGAGTAGTCAGATTGAGAAAATGATGATCAGTACTACCAACAGACATGAAATTATACCAGGTACACAGAGTCTTAGTGTAAACATCTCCTTAACTATACCGATGCATATACTGAGTTAGAATAAGACTGGTGCACAGCTTTACATATTCATCTTTTTTTTTGTACTGTGGACAACTCCTCTATTCTGGACAGTGTCCCTGGTGAGGACACATCTTGGAGCACTTTACTTTCCCTTTTATATAGTCAGCAATGTTAAATTACATTATAGCTTTAGCTCCTATGGAAATGAAGTTGAATCATCAATTTTTTTATCTAGTCAGCCTACTTCTGTTTTTCCCGGAAGAAAGCCACTAAACTTATATTTCTGATATGATGATCAACTTCTACTCAACAGAAAGCTTAAATGGCTCCAGCTCTTCTCCAGTGTTTCAACACACAAGAGTTTTAAAACATGGCACAGAGAAATCTGTTTTTAAATTTTAATTAAACTTATGAAATTAATAAAATTTCATTTTGCCTGTTTTACTTTTTGCATTAATAAGGAGTTAGTTACTCCAGGGCAAGGTCAATTTTTTCTAATACCTATGTTAACTGACCAGGATCTCAGTTGGTACCCTGTGAGCACCATTTATTTATGGAGACTCTGTAGATACTTATGGCTAAATCTTATGGAAATTTTACATTACAACATGGAAGGAAACAGAAGGTAAAGTTTACAATTTTCATTGTAAAAGTCTTGCCATGTTTATTACATCTTATTCCTAATTGGCCACAGGCATTTAATAAAACAGTAGGAAAAGCTAAGGAAGTAGTAATCTGCAAAGATATCTTGAGTACAAAACTAGTAACTCTATGATGTACAAGACCTGGTCTGGGCTATCAATTTCCAGAATATTTCATTTTGTATCAGTAGCTAACAGCATTAGTACTTTTTAAAATGAAAAGGGTGTACTCAATATGGGCTAACTTAGATTTATTTAAAAAATAAATTCTTACAGAACTATAGAAATGCTTTGTATCCCTTTTTATGCTGTAGATTAAACATAGATTTTAAGGTTATGGATGAATGGGGTGCCTGGCTCTATGGGCTTTTTTAAATTTTTTTAAAAAATACACTAGACAATCAGATTCCAACTATGCAAAGCATTTCTTTAACTACCTGAACAATGATCTGTTCAGTACAAAAATATTTTCTTATGCAGAGATTAAACAGGCTCATCACATGCCAGGACATTCTCCCCATCACAACACTGTGCCCATAGAAATTGTATCACTTGTGAGTGGAAGTTACTGATATAACAACAGTAACAAATAAACAATAAATCCCCTCCGAAAGTACTAGGCAATAATAGTGTTATAAACATGAAGGAAAGCTAATTAATGTAAACGGTGACACCTTAACATAGAGGACACTTGTTTTAGAAGGGGAAAAAAATCAATTTCCCAAAGATTACTATAAAAGTAACACAAATAATTGTAATATTGCTGGATGAAAAAAACATTAAAATTAAATAACATTTTAAAAGTAATACATTTCACAGCACCATTATTAAAACTGTCATTTTAAGGTCATGAAAAATCAAGTTTAGTGTATGACTACTTAGCATAAAAAAAGTAAACCTGACTTATAATTGCATATATGAATTCCAAAGTTGCGAACAGGATTTAAAATTTTCAGTTGTATGTTGATTATTCTCATCACATACCTCTGTTCTCGATAGTTTCTTTTCATGGACAAGTAGAGAGAGGGAAAAAAAGAATTAATTATCTACAAAAGTACATTCAGAGAGAGCATTAAACATAAAAGCTTTAGCATTCATTGAACGGTCTCCACTATAGGATTCTGACTAGCAGAATTAAAACAGGGAATCCGAAGTCACAAAACACACATTTCACTTATCTTTAGGAGAAGAGACACCAAAGGATTAATGACAATATTTTCAAATAACTATTTTTAAAGCATAAAAACTTCAGCTATTAAAGAGTAACTTTTCTCAATATCAATTGCATCATATTAAATACTGTATTTTGTAATGTTCTAAAGTCAACCCTCTTTCAAATACAGGTTTTCAGATGTGTATATTGCTTTAAATAATAAAATTAAGTAATCAAGTTACTTATATAAATTGTTTCAAAAAATAAAAATCATAATCCATGCCTTTTTAGATACAATATATACCCAAACTAAAGCTATACCTAAGGATTCAAAGTAGGAGAACATAAGTGGACACTAGAACATTTTATTTCACCATGTGTGATAAATTAGAGTTAGTTCATTCACAGCTGTTAAGGGCCTCCTAAATTATTACTACTTACTCACAAGCTCCACATTAGAAATACTATGTTCAAAGTTTAGTCTCCTGTATTTTACGTGGTCATATGCTACAATAAAATTACACGAGTTTCAAAATAAACCAATCTGAAAAAAATGTGTTCTAGGGGATGTGGTATTGAGGCACCAGTGACTTTTAACTTTTAACTTAAAAGAGCTAATTTATAATGTTCTATCATGACCTAATTAGGTGTTAATATTTTGAGGACAAGTTAGAAAAGTAAACCAACTGAACAGTGGGCTCCTTCCTCCAAGATCAAGATAATGTTTCCTCATGGATTTTGTTTGGAGCACCGTTACCTGCCGATCTATTCTGTGTGCCCAATAAGTATCTCATTTAATGATGAGCTAATGAGGTTAAAAGTGCCAATTAGTTACTTATTATTTTTCATTCCTGAAACCATTAGATGGCGGAGAAATATAAGCCCTGAATCTTTTTGTTCAACATATTTTACTTTTTATTCTCTCAATCTGATTACCTGAGTGGTCCCCTAGTTTCTTATTTCCTATTCTGCTATTTCTTGACCCACTCTAAAGCTTGAATAAGGGGTAGAAAGTTTAATTGGAAGAATTAATGAGAAAATAAATGAGCTCTCAGGTCCTAAATTCAGTTTTTGAATTTGAAATAGAGTATGTGAAACATCATATTAATAAAATTAATTTCTGTATTAACATTTTCTACATTCTCATTCTATTTTTAAACATATTCCTTATAAGTTTGATAACATTAAAACATTCATCTTTTAGGTTCAAATTATTTATGAAGACGATACTGCAGTACAGAAAAAAAATTGTCTTTTTCCTTAATGAATCTGCAAAGTACATATATTTAGAAATAAAAATAAAAACAATGACACTTCAAAAATTTTTATAAAAATAAGAAATGATATACAGAAAGAAGTACTTTCAATTCTAATCATTAAAATAAATGAGCACAGGTCATTTCATTAGCAATAGGAGATGTTTAGGGTTTCATATTTTCTGAAAGGTTATTTTTTTCCAAGATTCTACAAATGAAATATTGTCCTGGCTAGTGTGGCTCACTTGATTGGAGTATCATCCCATATACCAAAAAGTAGCAGGTTTGATTTCTGGTCAGGGCACATACCCAGGTTGTGGGTTCAATCTCTAGTCGGGGCATGTGTGGGAGGCAACTGATCAATGTTTCTCTCTCTCTCTAAAATCAATACAAA
The DNA here is from genome assembly GCF_028538775.1 of Myotis yumanensis. Taxonomy (NCBI): domain Eukaryota; kingdom Metazoa; phylum Chordata; class Mammalia; order Chiroptera; family Vespertilionidae; genus Myotis; species Myotis yumanensis. The sequence continues at coordinate 43,985,401 of NW_027223760.1, read as the reverse complement.
ATCTTAAGAATGTATTACAAATGAAATAACAACTTGCATCAGCAGGTGGCAGGAAATCACACAATATAGAACTAACAATTTTGCTCTCTCCTTTCACATGAAAATGAAACCACTGAGCTACTTCAAAACAACACTTGTGATGGCAATTACTACATAAGTCTTGCATCAGGCAAGTCAATGATATTGTGTAGCTCCGAGATGGAGTTAATTCACCTGAGGTGTGAGGGGAGATCAAACAATATTCAGAAAAGCCTTCCTTTAGGACTATCATTTTGTAACTCCAAATGTTATGCTGAAATCAGCCTGTGCAAGTGTAAGTATACAATATACCTAATGACCTGCACATCACATCAAAGAAGCCCAGAGGTATTGAGCATCTATGAGCTGGTACAGAGTGAGATATTCATTTAATCAGGGCAAACCATTACTACAGTGGCCTTGACTCACGAGTGTCCCGACTAACGTGTTTTTTGAGATACCAGCTGTCTCTTGGCCGATTTTTTGCATCGAGTTGATAGAGTAATTTGAGTTAATGAGCTCCTTAATGAGCTCAGTCTCAGAACGAATTGAACTCGTAAGTCAAGGCCCCACTGTATTATGCTGTGCTATCCTTGCTTTCTATGCTAAACGTACTATGCTGTATGTGATATGTTCATAATGCCTTCCTCAAATGGCTTTCTGTATTTTAATGCTTGCAGCATACAAACTAACGACTCTCTCTTTTCAATCAAAGAAACTCTTTCAGGGTTCTGACCTCACCACAAGCAACAGCCACATTCGATTTTAAAGGTATTCCATTTGATTCCATTGGTTTAAGATCATGCCAGGTGATAATAATAACAGCAAACAATTACATATTGCCTAGCCAGTGGTCGGCAAACTCATTAGTCAACAGAGCCAAATATCAACAGTACTTCTTCAAAAGAGACTCGCCCAGGCCGAAAACCAACTTCTGCGCATGGGCCACGAAGTTTCAATCGCAATGTATGCGTGCCCGCACGTGGTATTTTGTGGAAGAGCCACACTCAAGGGGCCAAAGAGCTGCATGTGGCTCGAGAGCCGCAGTTTGCCAACCACGGGTAGTCTATTGAAAGCTTTGGAGTAATTTTAAAGTTTGAAGTATTCTAATTCCCAAGTCTTTCAGTGCACTAAGTTTGGTCTATGAGGGGGAAAATGCTATAAAGTAAGGTAATGCCCAGAGTGCCTAGGAAAAGTCACAGGACTCACAAATGGAAAAACTCTAGGGCTGGGAGCTGAAATATCATCAGAATCAGCACAACTCTGAGCTTTAAGTTGAAATATTAAAGAGAACTTAAGGTTCACCTTGTTTATGTTTTAATTTATTAAAAATGAATAAAATTCTTGAATACTAAGGACAGTTTTCACATCATAAGATTGAAGTACTTAAGTAAATTGAACATATTAAATATGTAAATGTTTGGAATATTTGAAGCCATTTTCTTAGCTAAATGCTTAAGGGGATCTGATTTTCAAAAACTATATGGCATAACTTTTAAAAATTTATAAATTGAACCCAAAAAACCTGTAAGGCGAACTTTGACGCATAAGGAAGGAATTAGGCTTTTAAAAGCTATAACTTAAAGTTGAATTTCAATTTTAACAAACATCTCTAAGCAGTCTTTTCTTCATGCAAAAACACACACATATTTAACAAATAGTGCCTCCTTTATACTGGCTGTGAAGATGAAAAGGTTTTGCCCTCAGCCCCAGGCATGGCCATCGCAAGCACTCAGGACCAGATCTGTGGCTGCTGCTCTTGTTGCACTATGCTCTCTAGTTGACAATCTTGCCTAGACTTCTGGGTATGGTTTAAGTCAAGAGAGAACCTGTGTCATTAAAAGAGTAAGCCAACAGAACCTCTGTGTAAGACACAATTTAGACTGATTTTACTTCACATAATGGTTTTTTTTAAAATATTTTTTTACTGATTTCAGAGAGGGAGAGATATAGAAACATCAATGATGATAGACAATCACTGATGGGCTGCCTCCTGCCCTGAGGATCGAGCCCAAAACTCAGGCATGTGAGCTGACCGGAAATTGAACAGCAACCTCCTGGTTCATAGGTCAATGTTCAACCACTGACCCACACCAGCAGGGCTCACATAATGGTTTTAAGACAGTATTCAGTACTTTTAGAACAGATGGGAGTTATCTCAAACTCTAAAAACAACAATAAATTATTATCACCTCGAATCATGCCAAGTACAATCATTGATTGAATAGTGAGCCAGACTGATTTTCACTGACAAAAAACGTTCTAGGTGTTTAATTCACTTGAACAAACTGTTTTAAAATATATGCTGACAGTAAAAATATTACTAAGAGATATTTCACTTACTTATAACCCCATGCAGTCATTCCTAATATGAGGGCCAACACTAAAATGGTGCCAGCAATTATGCCTATTATGATATTGGTACCAGCAACACCTGGAGAGAAAAAGGGAACAATGAAAATCACTCTCTGTGATTGAAAATTTTTTTAAAAAATACATATTTTTATTGATTTTTTACAGAGAGGAAACAAGAGGGACAGAGTTAGAAACATCGATTAGCTTCCTCCTACACGCCCCTTACTGGGGATCGAGCCTGCAACCAAAGTACATGCCCTTGACCAGAATCAAACCCGGGACCTTTCAGTACACAGCCTGACACTCTATCCACTGAGCCAAACCGGTCAGGGCTTGATATAAAATTCTTTCAGGAATTTATTCTCCAGATTTGTAATCTTCATACCAACAACATTATTTTAAGAAATGTTTAAAGTAGGTATTTTTTAAAGGGAAGAAAAATCAACCATAACTTAACAATATGCATCAATATTGTGTATGTTCCAATTCTTGCCCTGATTATTTCTAAGTAACAGTGTGACTTTTAACAAGTAACTTAAATCTATGGACCTGAATAGCGTCATCTCTGCATTAACTGCTAGAACAAGCTCCAGACTACCACTGCTAAGACTACAGATACCAAACTCCTTTTTTTTTTGTTTGTTTTTCAGTCCCTGGGCCAGTACTCTATCCACTGAGTCAAACTGTCTAGGGCCGTGGTCAGCAAACTGCAGCTCGCGAGCCACATGCGGCTCTTTGGCCCCTTCAGTGTGGCTCTTCCACAAAATACCACGTAGCCATGCACGTACAGTGCGATTGAAACTTCATGGCCCATGCACAGAAGTCGGTTTTCGTAAAGGAGATATACGAAACAAGTATACAAGACGAGTGTGGATGGGAGAGTTGGAAGGGGTCGACCTCAGGGAACGTACCTCAATCAGATTGAGGACGTTTTTAGCAAAGGCCAGCTTAGGAGTACCCTAATTAAGTTAATAACAATGTACCTACCTATATAGTTTAAGTTTAAAAAATTTGGCTCTCAAAAGAAATTTCAATTGTTGTACTGTTGATATTTGGCTCTGTTGACTACTGAGTTTGTCGACCACTGATCTAGACGAGTCTCAACTGGGCTGACTGGGCACTTCAAGTCTCTGCCACGTATCTGTTCCATGCCAGTAGGCTCCCTCAGGAATGTCCTCATGGAGGTGACAGAAACACAAGAAAGAGCAAGGCCCCTCGAGTTGTAGACTTGGAAGCACCATACTTGCACTTCTGCTTCATTCTATTACCCAAAGCCAGGCACACGGTCAAGTCCAGAGACAGAGGCAGAGGACACTTCAAAGTTAAATGCCCAAGGGGGTGGATGCAGAGAGGGTAAAAGATCATTCAACCCATCAGCAAGACCTATCAATTCTACCTTAGAAATACTTCCCACACCTGTCCCATACTCCTTCTATCTTATTGCTACCAGTTCAGTTCACCATGATCTCTCTTACCTATCACCACCCGACTGCTCTGTCCAAATCTTTCTTGTCCATTCCTTCTCAGACCATTCTCAGTGCAGCAACGAGAATAAACTTAAAAAGAAAACCTGCTCTGACCACTCATTTAATTAAGTCTGCCAAATGGTTTCCTATTGTTCTCAGGATAAAGGTGAAAATCCTGACTAAGGCCTGAATTGTTTTCAATTTTCAATTGAGGGGTTATTTTAAAGCAAATAGGTGAACCTGGTGAAAGGGAGAAAGAGTGAAGAGGGAGTGTGGGAAAGAGAGGCTTTGTAATGACTTCCATGTGAGGACAACCTGGGATCCCATTGTCCAACCTCATCTCCTTCCATCCTTTATTTCAGTTTATGGTTGGAACACATCATAATTCCCTAACTTGTACACTATTTCAAGCCTCTGGGGGTCTTACTTGGAATGGTATGGGTCCAAGTAGAGTTCTTTATCTCTCCTTTTGGTACAGATTGAAAACCCCTGTGCCTTTCTCCTTTCCTTTTTCTAGGGAAAAAGAAGAGAGGAGAGGAGCGCAGATTTGTTTGGCTGAGTGGATAGAGAGGATTGGAGGGTCACATGTTCGATTCCAGCCAAGGACAAAAGAGAGAGGAAGAGAGGGAGAGGAGGAGCTTTTTTGGAGAGGAGGAAGAGAGCGAGAGGAGGAGCTTTTTTGGAGAGGAGGAAAGGACCCCCACCCTGAAGGGGCTGTGGCCAGCCTGCAAAAGGCCCTCAGCTCCTCACCCAGGTTGGCCAGGCACTCCAGCGGGACCCCCACCCTGATCCGGGACACCCTTCAGGGCAAACCAGCTGGCCCCCACCCATGCACCAGGCCTCTATCCTATATAATAAAAGGGTAATATGCAAATTGATCCTAACAGCAGAACAACTGGGAATGACTGGTCACTATGACACACACTGACCACCAGGGCGCAGACGCTCAATGCAGAAGCTGCCCCCTGGTGCTCAGTGCACTCCCTCAGGGGGAGCTCTGCTCAGCCACAAGCCAGGCTGACGGCTGCCAACACAGCAGTGGTGGCAGGAGCCTCTCCCATCTCCTCAGCAGCGCTAAGGATGTCCAACTGCAGCTTGGGTCTGCTCCCTGCTGGCAAGTGGACATCCCCCGAGGGCTCTCGGGCTGCCAGAGGGATGTCTGACTGCCAGCTTAGGCCCAATCTCTGGGGAGTGGGCCTAAGCCAGCAGGTGGACATCCCCCGAGGGGTCCCAGACTGTGAGAGGGCACAGGCCAGGCTGAGGGACCCCCCCAAGTGCACAAATTTTTGTGCACCGGGCCTCTAGTCTATAATAAAAAAAATATTAAAGTCAACCAAAATTTGGACATCTGTAATACCTTTAACAATAAAGATAAATTTTTTAAAGTCAACAAAAATTTTAAAAATCAATTCTATTTCTTTTCTTATTGATTCAGTCCCAAAATATAAAATTCTTCCTTTAAATTCAGACAGTTAAGTATGACTACTTTCTTTTTTTCTTTTCTTTCTTTCTTTCTTTTTAAATATGGAACGCTTCACGAATTTGCATGTCATCCTTGCGCAGGGGCCATGCTAATCTTCTCTGTATCATTTCAATTTTAGTATATGTGCTGCCAAAGTGAGCACATGGCTACTTTCTTAATAAAAAAACATGCTAAGGTTTGTTGTCATCCCCAAACAAGCACTGTACAAAACTTGAAAAAGAAATCTCAGTCTGATGTCAGAGAAAAAAACGCTAAATTCAATACGACATATTATTACAAGTTAATGGAAATGATCAGTTTCACAATGTGGGCCTAGCTAGCTACATATTATAATTCATTATTGTCTGGATTTAATTGATATTTGAGTTATAACAATAATCCAAATGAAACTATCTGGCGGGCAGTGTTCTCCTTCCTTGTATAGAAAGGCTACATAATGGTACCAAGTTCAGGACCTACCGTTGCCAGACAGAGTTATACCAGTCTTTTCCTCATCGTTGAGAGGGAAGTAAGTGCTGCAGTCAGCACCGGTCCAGTGCCTGTTACACACACACTTCAGCTCATTACTGCAAACCTGAAACCCAAAATCAATCCAGAGGGAGAGTCAGCTCTCAGGTGCAGAGGCATGAAAAATAAGCATTAATTTCTAATTACTATACGCCCAGAATTTTATGGGACTGAAAAATGATCAGTACTTTCTTCCTAATGCCAATTACTTATTTCTTACCCATGTACCTAAAAAATATTTTCAAGAGATCAACGGTTGACCCACAGGGAATAATAAATGTTAACAGAGAAATAAATGTATATCTATAAAAAAATCAATGAAGTTCTTGTTTTGAATTTCATTAACTTAAATTTTATAAAAGGGAGATTTTTAAAACTAAGCAGAAATAAGATCATTGTCTAATTATCCAATACAAAGGTTTCTTTCTTCCAAAGAATCTTTATAATGAAACTATTCCTCTTTTAGGAAGCAGATAAGATCAAGAGAAACCTGACAAAGAAGAGGGGAAGCCTGATGCTTTGCAGTGGTCTGAGAAGAAAGCTGTACAAAGCCATAACCTTGGCACCTCAACACAAGCTACAGAGATGAGCTACCTCATGCTCATGGAGAAGAAGAGCTCCCTCAAACAAAGCACAGGGGGGAAATTCACATAAAAATGGCACCACATTTTTAAAAATTATCAGATAATATTCTGTCTGCATTTATATATCCAGGAGACCAAACCTATACCTAGACCTTACAATTCAAAGCAATTTTAAATGGAGTGGGAAGTAGGGGAGAATTCAGCTGGGTTTGAGATCAGAATTCTTCAGTAGGTTTTCACTGGGTAGTTGTCTTTTGTCTGATCTAATTTTCCAGAGGATGACATTCATCCACATCTAAATGTAACTGTAAAATATGATTAACAGCCCTGGCCAGTTTTGTTCAGTGGTTAGAGCAGGGGTGGGCAAACTTTTTGACTCGAGGGCCACAATGGGTTCTTAAACTGGACCGGAGGGCCGGAACAAAAGCATGGATGGAGTGTTTGTGTGAACTAATATAAATTCAAAGTAAACATCATTATATAAAAGGGTACGGTCTTTTTTTTTTTTTTTTTTTTTAGTTTTATTCATTTCAAACGGGCCGGATCCGGCCCGCGGGCCGTAGTTTGCCCACGGCTGGGTTAGAGTGTCAGCCTGCAGACCAAAGGGTTGTGGGTCCAATCCCCAGCCCTGGTCCAGGCTTGTGAGGGAGGCAACCAATTGATGTGTCTCTCTCATGTTGATGTTTCTCTCTCTCTCCCTCCCCCCTTTCTTTCTCCCTTCCACTCTGTCTGAAAATCAATGGAAAAAATATCCTCAGGTGAATATAAAAAAATATGATTAGCAAATTACAGATCTCAAATAAATTTCTACAGATTAACAAATACGCAAGAAGAAAAAGGTTTAGGTGTAGAGTCAGAAAGCCTGAATTTGATTCCCCATTTCATCACTGTCTTTTTTTTTTCTGGTTTAAAATAAGTTTTTTACTGCCCAGATTATTTTTCCTTGTGTCTTATTTCCTGCTACCCGCCCCCCCCCCCCCGCCATTTTCTTTTTTTAATAACTATAAATTCAAGCTTAGGAAAGCTTGCCTTTGTCTTGTAAAACAAAACAAAACAAAACAAAGCTTTTATGTCATTGGCTAACCCAGTGGTCAGCAAACTGCGGCTCATGAGCCACATGTAGCTCTTTGGCCCCTTGAGTGTGGCTCTTCCACAAAATACCGACTTCTGTGCATGGGCCACGAAGTTTCAATCGCACTGTACATGCGCGCCCGCACATGGTATTTTGTGGAAGAGCCACACTCAAGGGGCCAAAGAGCTGCATGTGGCTTGTGAGCTGACCACGGGTCTAGGTGAATAAGGTATGGTGATTCATTAGCATGAATGACCAAGAATAATGTCTTTATTCTTTTCGACTATCCACCCAAAATGTATTCCCCCCTAGCACAATCTTATTAAGGAAAGAAGACTTAGCAGAGCCCTTTAAAAAAACAGAACTACTTAATCTAAGCCTTCTCTAGTCTCCTGTGCAATAAGAATTCCTATCCATTGGAAAAGAGTAAGGGCTCCCTAAGGAAATTCTTGGCATATCCCTGGGGACATGCATGGGATGACCAGGACTGCAGGCTCACAACTCCAGGACAGAGCTCCTTTCCCTCAACTGGCTAATACACCAGTTCAAGCAGTGAGTCTGGAATGAGGGTAAGAAGGGAATCACAGCATATGCCGAAAGAAAAAGAACCAGAAAAGGTTTCATGAGTGTAGGAATTCCTGACTGAAAATGACAAAATGTAATCACTAATAGAGCATGTTTCTTTCACCTATAAACATTTCTGTAGATGAACAGATATACGACTGAAAGAACAGAATTTAGTCTTTTAAACAAGGCCACCCTTTCTACAAGTCTGTGAGAAACGTTTTCCTAAATTCTGTTTTTATGTTTAGGCATTCTCTTCAGCTGAGGCACACTGGAGTGGCTATGGTTACTTATGGTCTGTCTTAATCAGCCAGTGCCTGGGCCACACCAGTTGTTAAATATTGTGGCCACTGCCCTGCGTTTTACTCCTTTTTAATCCCACTATAGTTTGTTGGAATTTGTCTCTTAGATCACTTGCAGAAAACTGGTATTATAGTAAATGAGATCCCACTAATATAATGAGAAAGGAAAAGGCAAGCATTTGGTTAGGAAGTTATACTGTTTCTTATTCCCAGGCTTTTGCAGATGACACGACAGAAATATTCAAATGACTATGACAAAATAACTGTTTACATACCTGCTTAGAAATATGGACAAGCATGGTTTGCATTATTACAGAAATAAGCAGTTTAGGGTCGTATCTATTTCTGATACAAAAGAAATGAGTAATTCCCCATGGTGAGGTACTGAATACTCACTCCATTTCCTGAACAAACAATGCCTTCTTTATTGCTTAAGCAAGTACTAAAGTTGAAGGAGGCCACAGGGAGACACCTGTGTTCTAAGCACATCATTCGGGGACCACAAGGTGTCCCATCTTCCACATAGCCAAGATCTACATCTTCTTCAAGCTTAACATGCCCACCACTGAAAATAAATGGAGAGAAGAAAATGGGATTCCATTCACTCACATTCATTTTGAGAATATGCATAAACTCTAAAAAGTAGGCAATATCATGTCCTCTATTTTCTATTTATTATCTAATAAAAATGGTAACATAAGAGTTTTTCTGATAAATGGAGAAAGCAATTTAATCTTTTGATCTAACTCTATTCAGGGATACTAACATATTTTAGGATTTCAATATAATTATTACAACAATGCTTGAATTTAAATAGCTTTATCATTTGGCCTGGGATATCATGTACAAGTCAAATAAGCCATTATTACTAGTATTTGATTTGATAATTACGTAGTTTTAAGATTTCAAACATGTTTTGAACAAAATAAGAATTGATTTTAGTTTACATTTCCCAAAACGATTGCTATATTTACAAATTACATTTGAGAATGGCTTAACTATTGTACCTTCACTATTCAATATAGCAAGCCTGCATATAATGTAGGAATTAAAAAAATAATAGATATTGAAAATGTATGTTCATAATCAATTTATTCATATGGTACCATGTCAATACCTCCATTATTTTTATTTGTTTTTATGAAAACTATAGATGCATAGAGTTTAAAGAGTCAAATAGATAACTTAGTTCTTTAAATGTCAAAATCTCCATGCAAGATGCATCTAAACATCACTTCATCTTCCTGTGGACTCTCTCCTGGAGTTCCCATCTGGACTTCCTCTGCGTCCATCTGATCGGGCTGTCCTCTGCACCTGGTGCACAGCTGCGCATCTTGGATTTTCCGTCACCATTCACTGGAGGATATCCCTCAAGGTGGGGATCTTGATTCCTAAATTCCCTGCCTTTCTCTTTCTTAGCTAACTCCTTCATTTTGGTGCAGCACAATTTCCAGGAGCTTCCTGAGAAAAGGTTTAAGGGAGTAAATTTGGGGGGAACTTGCATATCTAATAGAGTCATTTTCTATCCTCACCCTTGATTGATATTTTGTCTGGGTACAAAACTCTAGTTTGGAAGACATTTTCTCCATTGTCTTCTGGCTCCCAGGGCTCCTGATTATAGATCCTGATCTTTTTTTTCCCCCTCCTCTCTGGAAACATTGAAAAAATATTTTTTTGTCCTAAGGTCTGAAATTTCATGATGATATGTTTAAATGTACCTCTAATTTCACTCATTGTACCTGGCACTTGGTGAGCCCATCAATAAAGAAATTCAAGTTCATCAGTTCTAGACAATACTCTTGAGTTACTCATTGACAATTTTCTCCCTGCTGTTTTCTCTATTATTTCTTTATTATTTCTATTCTAATTTGATGAGCTCTTCTCTCTGTTAATTTCTTTCCCTCTTTTGCCCTATTTTCTGGAAAATAATTTCAACTACTGAGTTTAATCTCAGCCATCATATTTTTAATTTCCAATAGTATGTTTTCCTTCTCTGAACGGTCTTCATTTTGAAAAACAACACTCTATTCTTGTTTCATGATAGGGGTACCTTATCACTCCTAAAAATTGATAGGTGTTTATTTTTCTAGTTGGTTGTTTTTATCTCTTTCTTTTTTTTTCATGTTAGAGACTTTCTTCACGTAGCTGATAATCTGCTCATATTTGAGGTGTGGGAATAGACAGATGTTTGGAAACTTGAGGGCTTTCTGACTGAACATCAGTGAAACTGGACCACTTCATACAACCTTGATATCAATATTGCCTGTTGTTCTTCAATCTGGACACCTTCTATTTTACTATCTCAGGATATAAAGCTCATATCTTCCCTGAGGGGATGAGCAATACCCACTGTAGCTGAGTCAGGGAAGTAATCTTTTAGTGCTTCTTTAATAAATTGTATTTTAGCCCTTCCCTGTTCCTTAATCCTTTATTCCCTCTTCCATAGTAAATGGCGTTGCCCATTTTTTTACAGTATATATTGGCTTAGTTCTCCAATTAGCTTTCTTAATTTTTATACTCATTTGTCACGCATCCATTTGCTTTCCACATTCCAAGATGCTATCATCACCTCTCCCTTTCTCTGCCGCCCTGTGAATATATGAATTTTTTAAAAAATCATTGAGTGTCATTTTAGTGGAATCTCAGAAGAGAGCTAAAGAACATACATATGATTTTACCCCAAAATTCACATTCTTTTTCCTTCATAAGAATAAAATGCAAATTAAACCCTAATTCTTACCTTGTTTTTTGTCTATTTTCTGTCTGGTTTTACTCAGTCATCTCTATGGGTGAGATTCTTTTTTGGCTTAACATGCATATGAACTGAAAACAGAATTAATCCTGAACTGCATTCTCAGGAGATGACTAATGTTCTCATGGAATGATCAGCGATATCTACCTGCAGTTTAATGTTCTTCCCTGCTGCACAACTAAAGTAGATGTGATTTCACCATCGAGTTCTCCAAGCCGTGGGATATTGCCAATATTGGTACACAAAAGGTAGCCACAAAGCACATCCCTGTGTTAAAAGAATACCAAGTATTTACTTTACAACCATGTGCAGTGAGAACAATAATCTTATCTCATTTTGGCATTTGTTTTTCATCAACTATACTATTTGTTTATGTTACAAGAAAAACAAAATAAGCCCAAATTAGTTTATTCCAGACTTAAAACATGTCCCCTCTGATTTAGAAAAATCTGAAACTCATATTGGTGCACCAAAATCTCAACTACTCTCTAGCTTTTTCTTTAATGCCCACTAGTTCAAATATTAATAGAAAGGAAATCACCCATCAAAAAGACTTCTTTTATATATGACTCTCTCTCCCTATAACATGTCACTGGATGTGCTAAAACACGTTTTTTAATATTTAATAGGTGAATGAATGACCTTTGGATGATTATTCTTTTGGAATACAGCTCTTTCCTCAACTTGTTGCCCCATAATTAAAAAAGAAATTACATACATGTGCATGCACACACAAACACACACACACACATTCACACATACACTTTATAGATTCTGGACAACATAGGCTCAATATATTTCTCTACTTTTCCAATATCACTTACAATTCTAATTTAACTTGTAAAATATTTTCACTGGTGTTAAATACTATCTTCCATGATCTCTGTATCTAACACATTTTCATTATTAATGTAGATAATGATAAACCATATTCTAATCAGTATCTTTTGAAGACTGATTAGTAGGCCTTTAAGAGCACATATGAAAATATTAGGCTTTATCAGGCAAAGAAAAGGGGAAAATTAGGATTTGTATCTATCACCAACACAGGAAAAAATGTATTTATTCATTTCTAAAAAATAATATTTAAACATTATATCATCATTTTTAAAATGCCTGTCATAAATAAAAATGCTTCTTAACATAGAAAAATACAGTCAACATTTTTTAGTGTCCTTTCTGTGTCCTTTCAGCTTACAAAGTACTTTAGGATATATAAAGAAAATTAGACATGATTTTTATCCTCAAGGAAATTAGACGCTGGATGAAAAAAGAAATCACATACACAAACAACTATAGAGCACAGAGTTGGGGACAAGGGCTGTAAGAACAGTACAAAGGGCTGTGGGAATTCTGAGGAGAAAGGGGAAATTATTTATTTCTAGATGAAATCCAGAAATAATTTATAGAGAAAGTTTTGTCCCAGCAGATCTCTGAAGATTGGATAAGTTTTTGCCTCGTCATGAAGTGGGTATAAAGAGTGCTTTCAGAGGAATGCATAGCACAAGCACAGGCACAGAGTTAGCACAAAACAGTGCACATATTAGGGATGAAAGGCATGCCAGACTGTGGAAGAGTGGAGAAGAAAACACACAAAAATGGAGGTTTGGGGGCAAATTGTGGAGGAGGTACAATGCCAAGCTAAGTTTCCATTGTGTTCGTTAAACAAAATAGTATGACATTCTACATAGTTAAAATAGAGTTCTGAAATCAGACTGCCCGAATTCCAATTCTGCTGCTATTATATCTTCATTATATGGTCTTGGTCAAATTAGTAAACTATGCCTCAGTTTCCTCTTCCATAAAATCAGAACTGACATAAAGACCAAATGACATAGCTCATGTAAAGAATAATATAATGTGTAGTACACAGTGCGCATTCAATCCATGTTGGATATTATTCTTACGAGTAATTAGCTATGTGGAACCAGTTAAATTTGAACAAAGAGTTGACATGGTCAAAAAGAGTCAGTAGAGTATCCTGAGGGCAGCCTGTTAGAGACTGCAGGCATAAAAAAAACCTGTTTAGAGGCCTTTGTAATAGCTGAAGAGTTAGTGTAGGTCTTAGTGGGATCCTTAATGCTACAGGAATAGAAATGAAAGGATGAGTTAAAGACAAATGGTGGGGGAGTAAAAGGGAGGAATGGACATAACTTGCATTTGGACAACGTGCCAGAGGGAAGGTGGAGTCCAGGATCATTCTAGGCTTCTAATCAGAAGGACAGTGAGATATTAAGACCTTTGGAAAATCAGAACCAGTTAAGTGAGTATGTATTCTGGTGGCTTTATTTTATTTTATTTTTTGCTTTTGAGATGCTGGCAGATATCTTCTAGGTGACAAAGTCCTGAGGCAGCTACAGGCATGACCTAGGCCTTAGGAGAGAGGTGAGCATACATGTTGAGATGTGGGAGGCTTCTGCAAAGATGAGGCTGGAACAGTGGGAAGAGATGGAAGGCAGCACACTGCTTCATGGGATGCAGAAAAGAGAAAAGTCCTGCTGGCTTAGAAAATAATGTTTGTCATTAACTAAGGGATAAACTTGGGGCTGACTTGTCCACCTCACCGTTTGTTGCACTGTATCCATGTGTCTTTGTCTCTCCCACAGTTGCCCTTCTCGGTCCCTTCAATGTTCAGTTTCTCATAGCAGTATTTGTCTGATGCCATCACCTCTGAAGCAGAACAGAATTTTCTATCAGTGATAGATACAACAACTTTCTTTTTCTATGTTATGCTGTCAGCTACTGGTTATTCTCAAGAGGAGGAAACAAAACTCTCTTTGTTCAGAGTTCAAACCTGTATGATTAAATTTTCCCCCATCCCAATGTTTCTCTAATTACTCCAAAGAGAGCACACACTTCCTCTCCCAAAGGGATTGTAGCCAGTTTGTGACAACTAAGGGTTGTCATTATCTTTCATGATAATTGTCTTTTGAAAGACGCTAAAACAGCGGTTCTCAACCTGTGGGTCGCGACCCCTTTGGTGGTCGAACGACCCTTTCACAGGGGTCGCCTAAGACCATCCTGCATATCAGATATTTACATTACGATTCATAAGAGTAGCAACATTACAGTTATGAAGTAGCAACAAAAATAATTTTATGGTTGGGTCACAACATGAGGAACTGTACTTAAAGGGCCAGAAGGTTGTGAACCACTACTCTAAAACAAAAAACTACTTTCAAAGGGGCAGATAATAGTTCTGGAAAAAATACATTTAAATATATTTTAAATATAAATATATAATTTCAATAATATGTTCTAGATATAATTGATATATAATTCCCTATGAAAATTGGACAAACTTTAAAGGGAATAACATTAAAATTTCTCTCTGATATAGCAGAGCCACTCCAGCAGGTCTCCAGTAAGTAGAAAAGCCAGCTAGAGGTCAAGAAAGATAGTTGAGGGAGAAAAAACAAGTCTAGCGAAAATGCTACAGTTCCAAGGCTACAACTCCCTAGCCAGGGTCCATGTCCATCCCATATGGTTGTACAGGTTTTGCTTAAGGACACTCAGCTGTGGAGAGCATATGTGGAGCTAAAATCCACGTTTGTTCCGTTCTCCAAGCTGCACACCTGGCAAGGACTTCACCTGCCTGGCAGTGAAGACACCATCTGTCTCATCCAGAGGCACTGCCAACTACCCAAGATGTGTAGGGCTGTGTCTTCTCAGAAGTGCCCTTCTCTAATTTCCACAAAAGTGCCCCTGCTAAGACGTGTGGTGGTTTGAACAATCCCTCACTCTTAAAGTGGTTGAAAATTTACTTCCTGCTCACATGACCCTTGGCCTGATAGCACACTTTGAAATGATTGGGCCACACTGTTTACTTACTTTGCCCCCAGATGTATTTGCATTGTCTATCCCTGGTTTTGCATCTTCCTCCAAAGCAAATCCCCTAAAATGGAAAAGCATACCTATGAGCCATGCAATGTCTGCTGATGTCAGGTAACTGAAAAGGTAAGTATAACCAGGAGAACTAGTCAAAGGGTATTATAAAGGCTTTTTATCTTCAGAATTTATTATGAAACATTTAAATTAATGTTCCTATTGTGATAACATTTTAGTATTTCCTTCATGCTGGTACACACACACACACACACAAAAATTAGGTAAAAATGAACTAACCTACCTGAACACCATCACATGAATATCCATCCATTTTATGAATATTTGGGGCACACTGGGAAAAGAGAACAGAACTATGAACCAAATGTGCAACAAAATATCGGGATGAGCTAATCCCTTTAATGCTTTCACTTTTAAAATAAAGTAGGAAAATATGTTCAGTGTCTTAAAATATCTGAAAATAAAGACAAAGAAGAGGAAGCAAAAGGAAATACAACAACTGGTTCACTTTCCCCTAAAAGTACTAATCTATCGGCGGCAAACACAATGGATGGCATGGCAGCAAACAGAAAGAAATGACAGCAAGGACTCAGCTGATGCTAAAATTTAAGAGCATCTTGCTCTATACAGATACACTATTCCTCAAAGCAAGAAAAACAAGAGCATAAAACAAAAGCAAGGAGGATGCCAGCATGGATGGAGCAATAACTCTATGTCTTCATTTTTGTGAGAAGCAACACAGCCCTTACACTCAAAATGACTCTCAGGCAGACCTCCACTTTGTACATGTTAGAAAAATACATGCTTTATGGCACACCCCCTTTATACCTTGTAGTAAGTACAGGAGATTTCAAAGCATTCTTATGGAGTTTTTAAATTTATGATACATTTTTTCTATCATTATAGTAATTATATACTCATTTGAGAAAAGTTTACATAATGTAAAAATGCAAAATTAAAATAAAAGACAAAAGTTACTCAAATCCCCACCCCTCAAAGGCAGCTATGTTTTACATTTTGTTACATTTTTTCCTCTACCTTTTTCTATAAGCTTTGATATTTTTTAAACATAGGTATAGTCAAACTATAGATAATATTTTATATTCTGCTTCTTTCCTTTACTTATGAATTTCCTCATTATAATAAACTTTTTGCAGGTATCATTTTTAATAACTACAATACATTGCATTGAGCTAACATCATATAAACAATGTACTAATAGGCTCGATAGGCTCTATGATTTAAAGAGAAATTATGTAAAATGAAACCAATTTTACCACAGGCTAACTGAAATAAATAAGAGTTTACGTTCCTATAGCATCTCATCAATGTTATATAATAAAATGGCTTTGAACAAAACACTGCTATTCCAGGACCTGCTATGTCTCCAATTTATGCTGTTACAACTAATGCGGCAAGAACATCTTTGCACATCCACCATTTCATTGTACCCTCATCACCACTGTTAGCTTAGAAACGCAATGCTAATTAAATAAGAAAGGAAAATACTTTTACATGAAAAATCTTTAGTCTTTTAGGATGACCACCTTTAAAATAAAGCATTTTTAATGGTTAAGGTAGATATACCACATAAAAACAAAGAAGAGGAAGAACCATGAACAAGGGTCATGTGAGCGGGAAGTAAATTTTCAACCACTGAATCCCTCTTTTCTAGAGGAAAAAATACACAGGCAGTCCTAGCTTCACATGGCTCCAATGTGCATGAATTTCAGGTATCACAGGATTGTTGAAGAAGACTAGTACCCCAACAACGCAGTTCCAATATCAGTTACCATAATATATTAACTGTGAGTAATTGCATGAAGCACAAGCTTTTACTACTAGCTCTTCAGTTGAGTGAGCACTAGGTAAACAACAGGTGAGTGACCTAACTTGTCACTCTTTCAAAGCCTCTCAGTGACTGGTCACTTGCCATCTGTATATTTAGTGCATGCACAGACAACCAGGTGTGTAGTTGTGTTGCTGCTCTGTCTTTGGGAGATAGCATGTGACATTTTACAAAATTGGATAATCAAAAGAGGAAACTAACCAACAAAGACAAAAGTGCAGAAAAAAAAAAGAAAAAGAAAAGTGAAGACATGAAGTGAGATTCTAATCAAATGTAAATGTTGTTATAGAAAAAAATCACTGACTATGGTAATTTTGATAGTGCTATTTGGCAAAAAACTTCACATCGACATCTCTTGGAGACAGTTCACGACATTGAAAGTTCAAAGGATGAAATGTTGAAAGCTGATTTAAACTTTAAAAGGAGTATGGAAAAGATGTTCCTAAGGTTTACAAGAAGGTGGCATTACTCCTGGTAAGTTTTTTACAAAGAAATAAAATACTGCCTGGCCAGTGTTGCCCAGTGGTTGAGCATTGACCTATGAAACAGGAGGTCACGGTTCAATTCCCAGTCAGGGCACATGCCTGATTGCGGGCTCAATCCCCAATAGGGGGTGTGCAGGAGGCAGCCAATCGATGTTCCTCATTCATCATTGATGTTTCTAATTATCTCACTCTCTCTCCCTTCCTCTCTGAAATCAATAAAAACACATTTAAAAAAAAAAAAAAGAAACAAGATACTTTAATTCTTAATGTTTCTGTTTTAATTTAGTGTGCTAAATAAATGAGTTACTTTTCATTTCCATCTTCATTTAAAATCAACAGTGAGAGAGTTTTGAAGAGTCTGACAACTTTTTAAAAGATCACAGAACAGCCCTAACCGGCTTGGCTCAGTGGATAGAGCATCAGCCTGGGGACTCAAGGGTCCCAGGTTCGATTCCGGTCAAGGGCATGTACCTTGGTTGCAGGCACACACCCAGTAGGGAGTGTGCAGGAGGCAGCTGATCGATGTTTCTAACTCTCTATCCCTCTCCCTTCCTCTCTATAAAAAATCAATAAAATATATTTTTTAAAAAAAGATCACAGGAGACAGGCGGAGACCAAGATGGCGGCGTAGGTAAACACCGGAGACCGCTGCCGCAAACAACCATTTCAAAAATACAACTAAAAGACTGAACGGACATCACCCAGAACCACAGGAAGGCTGGCTGAAGAGAGACTCTACAACTAGAAGGAAAGAGAACAGCAAATCGAGGCTCAGAGGCGGCGCAGTGTGGAAAATACAAAGGTACCGAGGTGCGCGCGCAAAGCAGGCTGGTGGCTGAGGGCGCGGTTGTCGTTTTCTGTCGGGAGTGAGTCTCAGACTCTGGGCTCCAGATCCGGGCGAGTCTCTAGGGACCCAGACTCAAACGGGAGAAGCGGGATTATCCGGCATCAGTTGGAACCTGAGGGCAACTTTCTCTCCGAGGTTTGCAGCGGCTGCCGGGGTTCTGAGAAGCAGAGCCTCTGGGAACGGGACTGAGCGTGGCCATAACTGCTCCCTCCGCCCGCCCTGTTGATCCCGCCCCGCCCCGCCCAAAGCCTGCGCACAGCCATTTGCCGATCGCCTCAGGCAAAGGCTGGATTAGCGCCTCCCCAGAAGGCAGACGTTTTCCATACAGCTGATTCCTATAGCCAGTCAGCCTGGGGGTCAAATCCCTCTAGTGTTAACTACAACAATTAAGGCTTGGCTAGAACAAGACTGCGCACAGAGACCACAAGGGGGTGCACCAAGAAAGCATAAAAGATGCGGAGACAAAAAAACATGACAGAAATGGAGGATATGGAGCTAAGAATCGCAATTTTGAGGGCTTGCCATAAATTTGTGCAGAGCCTCATGAAAACTAATGAGACCCTCGATACTACGATAAAGAAATTAGAAAGTAAGCATACACGGACTGAAATAAAGAATATTATACCCAATAGCAGACCAGAGGAGTACAATAATCAAACCAAAGATTCGACAAAAAACACCCAATTGGAAAAGCAAAATGAAAAAAGAATCCGAAAGTGTGAAGATAGTGTAAGGAGCCTCTGGGACAGCTTTAAGCGGTCTAATATCAGAATTATTGGAGTGCCAGAAGATGAGAGACAGCAAGATATTGAAAACCTATTTCAAGAAATAATGGCAGAAAACTTCCCCCATCTGGAGAAAGAAATGGACTTACAGGTCCAAGAAGCGCAGAGAACCCCAAACAAAAGGAATCCAAAGAGGACCACACCAAGACACATCATAATTAAAATGCCAAGAGCAAAAGACAAAGAGAAAATCTTAAAAGCAGCAAGAGAAAGAGGCTCAATTACCTACAAGGGAATACCCATACGACTGTCAGCTGATTTCTCAACAGAAACTTTGCAGGCCAGAAGGGAATGGCAAGAAATATTCAAAGTGCTGAATACCAAGAACCTACAACCAAGATTACTTTATCCAGCAAAGCTATCATTCAGAATTGAAGGTCAGATAAAGAGCTTCACAGATAAGGAAAAGCTAAAGGAGTTCATCACCGCCAAACCAGTATTATATGAAATGCTGAAAGGTATCCTTTAAGAAGAGGAAGAAGAAGAAAAAGGTAAAGATACAAATTATGAACAACAAACATGCATCTATCAACAAATGAATCTAAGAATCAAGTGAATAAATAACCTGATGTACAGAATGAACTGGGGATTATAATAGAATCAGGGACATAGAAAGGGAATAGACTGACTATTCTTGGGGGGAAAAGGGGTGTGGGAGATGCGGGAAGTGACTGGACAAAAATCATGCACCTATGGATGAACACAGTGGGTGGGGAGTGAGGGTGGAGGATGGGGTGGGAGCTGGAAGGAGGGGAGTTATGGGGGGAAAAAAGAGGAACAAATGTAATAATCTGAACAATAAAGATTTAATAAAAAATAAAATAAAATAAAAAAAAAATCACAGAACAACTGTAGTTTCTTCCATTGACTACTAAGATGACTTTGCATGGTTCTAGCTCTCAGGGTTATTTTCTTGACCCTCCATTATCTGTACATACACTGACCCTGAGAAACCTGGGACCCTAGCCAAAGTTGATCAACTTCCACATCTTCTCTATTTACAACTAAATAATATGAAATTCAAGAGCAGCTGTTAGTGACTGAGGTCATGCAAACTGTCTGGGAAAAACAAGAGTCAAGACAGAGAAACAGGCTCCTTCAGAACCCAGTGCTCTGTGGGTCTCTCGCCTTAGCTGACTTCTGTTTCAAAGAGCTGAAGAGAGTCTGGCTGTTTCCTCCTTCACTAGACAAGAAGCTAATGAATTTTATTCTCTACTTAAAACAAAAACAAAAAAAATAGTTATTTCCTCCTTCACTAAATAGATAAAAAGCCAATGAATTTTACTCTCTACTTAAAACAAAAAAGGCATGCAAGCAATCTTGGCTTTGTTCAATGTGAAGACAAAATTATGCTGAACATCTGCTCAAGCTTTGAAGACTGAAATTTAAATTCCTGAAAAATAAATAAAAGGAGAGTAAGAATTTATATGAGAGAGAAATGAGCATCTTGTCCATTTCCGTGTCATCTGGGGGTCAGTGCACTGAAAATACGCCTACTTTTTCCCATCTGGTGTAGAGTGATTATTCTGTAAATTACCTGGCTTGAGTTTCCTGAGCATGATTCACGAATATCACAATCATTTACTGCTTCTCGGCACACAGTCCCCATAGGCTGAAACTAAAATGAACAAAAACCAATGTGTAAAACTGCTGAAGAAAAATTTCTCAGAGTATCATCTTTAAAAAAGCAAAATGAAGATTTGGGGGATAGGAATATCTTAAACTCTTTTAACACGGTAGTCTGTGAAAAACAGCTACTGAATGAAATGTTAATCTGGTACTTTTCGGAGAGAGTTTCTTGTGTAGGCAGTAATTTGCACAGTCATCACACACAATCCCTGAATATCTTGGTAAAACAGGACCGTGCTTGATGATGCATCCTTTGAGACAGAGGAGTCAGTCAAGTTCTAGGAATTCTTCCTTCCAAATGGCTTTTGGATTGACACTTCCCCCTTCATTCTTACTGGCACGTTTATCACATTACTTTTTCTTTTACCTTTTCTGCCAAGAATTTGGAAGTTACATTTTGGGCTAAATTGCAAAAGTTCGATTTTCTGGCAAAGCTATTTCTTCCCGTGCTCTCCTTTCCCTTCTTTCCCGCCTCATTTTTAAATGGATTTATAGCTTGGTCTTTTATTCTTTTCTAATGTTTCTATATTTGTACCCATGAATGGGAGGGTTTTTTGTTATGTTTTTGTCTGTTTTCAACCACCTCAAATATTTCTTGTAAGTGTGGGACTAGTACCAATATATTTTTAAGCTCATCGGATTTATAAATTGCAAGACTATTCATTGTAACAAAACAGAGATACATATCGTTTTCATCTTTCCCCTTTGCTCTTCAATCCCACTTACTTTCCTTCTCCAAAATGTTAATATCTGGGGCTGGATCTTTCTCTGCTTTGATCTCTGCTCACAGAAAGACACACATTATTCTTCAAGCACACACACACACACACACACACCTTTCATCTTCCTCCCTTGCTCACAACCCTCCAGACAATTCAGTTTCCTGTTGTTTGTAGAACATGAACAGCACATTGCCAACTCCAATCAGCATTTCAACAGATACTTTTTAGAAGATCCAAACAAAAATTGTGCTCGTTTGTTCATTCATTCATTCATTCATTCATTCAAGTATTTACTAGCCACTTAAATGTGCCAGGCACTGGGAACCTAATGGAGAACAAAACACAAGAATCCTGCTTGCAAGAAACTGTTTTAATGGGGCAAAATAGGCTATACAAACAAGGAAATAAGCAGAATAATTTCATCTCATATATTCTGGCTCTCTTCCTCCTTGGAATTGGGGCACACCACAGTTTTAGAACATCTGGGGTAGAAATATGAGCAGATTTAAGGTAGAGTTTATATGAGAGTGGAAATGTTCAAGGACTGCCAGAGATTTCTGAGAGAAAGCACAGTTAAGGGGGACCTGCGCTAAGTGCTGGGGTACAGAAGTAAATGTATCATCCCAAATCCCAGCCCTCCTAGAAGTTACACACTGAGAAGAAAAATAATACATAAGCAGTATTTTACAGCAGAGGTCCACAAGTGAAGGCTCGAGGGCAACACCTGGTTGGGCACATGTGGGTGTTTTTCCTTTGGCTTGTTTTTATTTATTTCTCATTGCTGACAATATTACAGATGTCTCCCATTCCCCTCCCTTAAACTCCTCCCCACCCCCATCACCATGTTCCCACCTCACCCTAAGCCTACTGTCTGTTTCAGGCTATGCATATATACATATTCTTTGGTTAATCTCTTCCCCTCCTCTCCACCCTCCTTCCCTCTAAGATCTGTCAGTCTGTTCCATGTATCTATGCCTCTGGGTCTATTTTGTTCATCAGTTTATTTTGTTCATTAGATTCAAGATAAAGTGAGATGGCATTTGTTTTCCTTTGTGTGGCTTATTTAACTTAGCATAATAATTTCCAGGTCCATCCATGCTGTCTCAAAGGATAAGAAATACTTCTTTTATACAGCTGCACAGTATTCCATGGAACAAATGTTCCACAGCTTTTTTATTCACTCATCTACTGATAGGCACTTGGCCATTTGTTTTTCTAAATAAAGTTTTATTGGAACACAGCCATGCCCATGGGTTTCTGTATTTTTGATGGCTGCTTTCAAAGGCAGAAGTAATTGACATTGATAGCTATGACCGACAAAGCCTACATTCTGGCCCTTTATAGAAAGTGCTTGCCAACTCTGACTTATATACACATTATTATAAACACATGTAGAAAAAATAGAAAAACACTCAATTTCTCATCTTGTTCTTCTATGTCTCCTCCTCCATTCACTATCTTGCTTTGGCCCCTTCAGGAGCCCAGGGTAGGGGTGAGAGTGGGGATGGGCGGGGGCGGGGGGGGTGGGGGTGAGAAATTAGCAAAAAAGACGTTACTTGACTGGTACTTACCTGTGGGATGATTAACATACCACTTTATTGTATGTATTCTATTATTTTTTTACTTGTTCTTTGAACTGATTACATCACAAAGAGCCGAAGTCCATAAATCGAAGAAAAATAGCCTATTTAAATGCATGTTATGGGTGGGCAGATTTAAAATATTGAGAATTAAAATAAGGGATTGGGGAACCCCTGTTATGGCCATTGGAAAAGCTGACAGAATACACAGTTGAGGCAGCCAAAATGAAAGAACGTCTGTTTCACATTTGGTTTCATCTTCCTCTTTTAGAGAGTTTGCTCAGAGATCTCTGCCAGCGCCTCACTTGTCTTACAGAGCTGCCAAAGACACCGTGGTAACGGGAAAACAGCAGAAATCGCTGCCAGCAGATCTGGGAAGTAACTGCACATATATTCATCCCCGGCTGAATGAGTCTACGCAGGTTATTTCACTTCCCTGAGACCGGGATTGTGCAAGTGAAAAAAGTCTGGATAGTAACGCCTATCAGAAAGTGTGGTTGTGAGCATTATCTAAGACAGCATCTCAGCCAGGGGTGGATTTGCCCCCACGGGGACATTTGGCAATCTCTGGGGATATTTTGGTTGTCACCACTGGGAGGGATTGTGTTTGCATCTAGTAAGCAGAAGTCAGGGAAGCTGCTAAATATTCTACAATAAACAAGACTCACCCTCACAACAAAAAATTATCCAGCCAAAAATTTCAATAGTGCCAGCATTGAGAATCCAGATATAAGATGACATACATTAAAAGTCCTTAGCACTGTCTCCGGCACTCAGTAGATAACTGATTCATATTCCACCCTCTCTTAACTCTAAGTAGACTAATCAGCAAATAATCAGTAAGTATCTGATAAGCGTATTTATTTATTCATTCAACAAATGTTTACTAAGAACCTGTACCAATTATTATGTAAGTCCCTGGGTGTAAGTGTGGGACTAGTAAGTGTACAGAATGAAAGACATATTCAACCTCAGAAATAATGTAGAATATTGTACCAGACTTTCTATGAGAAGAGGAAAAAAACAGTAGATTTCTTTGGAAAAGGTAAGCCTCAAATAACTGTTAGTCTTGATGGAAAGGCTTAAATATTTGGAGATAGGTATGAAGATGCTGGTGGGAGGGTGAAAACCAGGGGTCCTCAAACTACGGCCCACGGGCCACATGCAAATACAAATATTGTATTTGTTCCCGATATGTGTTTTTACTTCAAAATAAGATATGTGCAGTGTGCATAGGAATTTGTTCATAGTTTTTTTTTAAACTATAGTCCGGCCCTCCAACAGTCTGAGGGACAGTGAACTGGCCCCCTGTTTAAAAAGTTTGAGGACCCCTGGTGAAAACAGTCAATGTGTTTCAAGGTGCATTTTAAAATCTCTTGCACAACACATGTAAGGTGTTATCATGTCTAAAGTATTCCTTTTGCTCCTTCAACAGCTAATGCAAGAGATGTACCAAACTGAGCAGTGAGAAAAGAAAGGTCTACTGAATATCCACTTGGGTTTACGAGAAAGGAAAAACAGCATTCAAAGATTTAACACCCATTTTCATTTAGTGTGCATAGTCCTCAGGGAGGCAGTAGTAGTGAGAGGACAAACTCTGGGAATTATAAAGGTGCAGGCCCTAGCTCCCTGACTTACTTGGTTTAAGCCCTGGGCAAACTATTTAACCACACAAGCCTCAGTGTTCTCATCTGATAAATGGGAATAAAAATAGTTACTACACCTCACAAGATTTTGTGAGGATCCTGTAAAGCATTTGGCACTTAGTCACTTAATATGTGTTTGATACTACTGTTGTTATTAGATTATATTAACCTCACCTTAACAGTGTAATCAAATATGTCCTCTTTTTCATCAGTTGGTTATGAAACAACATTTACTTACCTTGCACTTTTTACAACAAAGACCATCACTGCACTGAGAGTCTTGAGTCAAGGTGCATTTTTTACAACACTCTGCTCCTTCGAGGACACATTCCTAAGGAATATAATCATTTGCATAATGTCAGAAATGGGGTAATTTTCCTTAAAGTACCAGGATATTTTCTAAAATAAATGAACAACCTCGTAATAATAATCTTCCTTCCACAAATCTTATAAAACTTCCAGGCATCACCCCTGCTCTGTATGTCTATCTCAGTGTATGGGCCTGGAATGACCCTGAATAAGCTAAACGAAGTCATCAAAACACCCAGAGACTTACTGCTGGGGTCCCGCAGTCACACTCCTCTCCAGTTTCAATGAAGCCATTACCACACTCAGGAGGATCGAGAAGCTGTGGGATGAAAACCAAAAAGAGAATTAAAATAGAGACAAATCAATGTCAAAGACTTTATGAGACCCTAAGTGCCACACCTAAGCTTCTGGCATATCTGTCAGTTATTCCAAAATATATTTTTATTTTCCTAAACAGAAAGCACAATTTCCTATAACTTTAGAACTGGGAACCTTAGAACAGAAGTGTCTAATATTGTTTCCATGTCAGATTTAATCGTATTTACATATATAACATACATAACCAAGTAGGGTCTGATAAATGCCATCAAAATAAAATGTGATCTAGCCAGTGACCAAAACCAAGCCAGAATGACTCCTGAAATTTCATTTCCTTTAAATAGAAAGCAAAGGATTCAAATCTTGGCTCAGCTACTTATCTTGGGCAAACAGCTTGCCATCTCTGAGCCCAAGAGTTTTAGTATTTAAAACAGGAATAATATCAACTGTCCAACTACATCACAAATTGCTGTGAGGATCAAGTTCAATTAACTGTGAAAAGCCCTTTATTAACTATATTTTCTTGTGTAACAGAAAGTTATTTCATTGACAATGAGGAAAACATCACAAAATAACAAATCCACTAATTTTTAATACAAAATATTGCTCCTCCTATTAACATAGTCCTGCAGAGAACAGCAATGATAACTTTCCCCAGAAACAGAAGCAGTTTTTGGTCTGTACAAGAGTATATTTTAAGACTGTTTGATTTTTAATTCTCCATCAATATATGTTTTGACTATAACTTATCTTATGATTATAGGTAAAATTAGTAAATATAGTTGCTATGTTTTAAATATATAATATCCATTCAAAAATTAATCAAAGTCTACGTTTTACAGAATGGCAGTGAATACACACCTATCAATACACACACACACACACACACACACACTTTCTTAAAACCAACTAGAGGGAAGAAGCAAAACCAAATAAAGAAAGCAACAACAACGACAAAGAATCCCTACCTAATTTCAAATACTCTCTCCTCTCCAACAAAAGAATCAATTCATCTATCTCTCAATTTCATTTCCATTGAAAGAGAGCATAACGAATGAGACAGCTTTGGAAGCCAAAACTAAAACATATCTAGGTGAAAAGCACTCTTATTCTCTTCCTCTGGGTTCAGAATAATCAGTAATTTTGGTAAAGAGACTTGAACTGTTTTTCCTTTATAGAAGTAAGAATTTTGTTCAATTATCACTTCTGGAACTTTCGGTGCTAAAGTCATTTTATTGCCATGTGATACATTTCCTAAATGTCACCGGAGTGACAGAGAATGAAACCAGGTGAATGACTACCAAGACTGCGGTGCACCGAAGCACGTCACAGCTGACGTAATTAACAAGGACAAAGCGTTCTCCTTCAATGTGCAGACTTCCAAGCACAGGAGAAGCCCTGCTTTCAGGCAGTCAGTGGTCAAAGAATGTTCCTCACCTTGCAAAAGCCTCTGACAAAGTCTAAGCACAGAAAGACTCTCTCCTTCTCTCCTTTAAGCAAACTTGATTTTCATATTGAGAAGTACTTGCAATTTTAATCATGCTGCTTATTCTGAAAGGCAATGGCAGGGAGTAATGAACGTAGCTATGCTCCTATCCCCTTTCTACCGGTATGAGTTGTGATTAGGTATCCAAAGAGGGGAACTCAAGAAAAACGAAATGGAAACATTTTGTAAGTTATCCCTGAATCATCATGTGGCTGTATAAATAGAAAATGAAAACTTTTCAGAAAGCAAACATTCTTATTTCTACCTACTTCCTATTCCTATCAGAAAAGCCCCAAATGCTCAAGATTAAAGCTGGCTTTGAAAATTCAAATACTTAGCAAATTTAGAATACGTACATATTCAATATGTATAAGCCAAGTTGAAAAGCTCTCTTTTATAAGACCAAATGGCTGAAAAGTTTGTGTTTATCATATCATAGAAAGATTAATAACTAATAACTGTTCACACTTATTACCTTAGAAGGTTTGTTGAAAAGGCAGGCTCCACCTCCACTATTCAGGAAGTCATGATACTCTTCAACATTACACTGGGTAAACTTCTTAGGAAGATAGTAGCTATAAGACAGAAGGAAATTAATAGCTGGGTACAATTTTTTGTTTCCCCTGCCTGAATATTAGTGTTAAAATTGAACATCGTTAAAATTATACATTTTCTCAAAAGTGAAAAATAAATTCCACTTATGTACAATATTTGCGTTCAAATACCTAAAAGTTTTATTCAATCAGTATATTTCTAAATTCTTCATTTGGTGACCAATGGTGATGATGGGTTGTTCATTATTTGCATACATATTCAAAGGAAACACACACATTTGTAATTTCCAACAAAAAGAGGAATAATTTATTTCATAATAAGTCGTTCCTAAATATTACAATTGGGCTGGAACCCAAACTGCAAAGCAGTCTACAAAACAACTGACCTGTAATCTACAAATGTGTCAAGGTCATGACTGTCAAAGAAAGTCAGGAACTGTTCCAGACTGAAGGAGGCTAAAGAGACATAAAAAACTGATGCCTGATTCTGAACCTATTCTAAAATGACATTCTGAAACACAGAGCCAGTGTTGAATGAGGGCTGAGAATGAGATGATTTTATTTGTTGTACTGTGTTTCTGTAGGAGGATGTCCTTATTGGTAGAAACGCACACTAAGTTGTTGGCAGTAATGGGGCAGCAAGTTAGCAATTTATGATTCAAGGACAAAAAGGTTTTGTTACTATTCTTGCAAATTTTCAAGATTGTTTCAAAAAATGTATACAAATAAAGTAACAAAGGGTCAATAGAAAAAGAAATAACTATAGAGCAATTTGGCAATGTGTGTTAAGAATCTTCAAAATGAGAAATATTCTCAAATCTAATAGTTTTAATTTAAAAATTTTTTCTTGAGCCCTAACCGGTTTGGCTCAGTGGATAGAGCTTCGGCCTGCGGACAGAGGGGTCCCAGGTTTGATTCCGGTCAAGGGCATGTACCTTGGCTGCGGGCACGTACCCAGTGGGGAGTGTGCAGGAGGCAGCTGATCGATGTTTCTAACTCTCTATCCCTCTCCCTTCCTCTCTGTAAAAAAATCAATAAAATATATTTTAAAGAATAAATAAATAAAATAAAAAATTTTTCTTGAGGAGATAATTAGCTATGTGTTCAAATATGTCTGAACTCAGATATTTATGGTGGCACAGTTTATAATAGCAAATAACATGAAAATAATCTAAATGTTCAACAGTTAAAAAAAAACAACAACCTGTTAATAAAATAGAATACCATGTAGTTATTAATAATCATGGTGTTCAAAAATAAAGACTCAGAAAAAAATGTTGATTATATAATGTTAAGTAAAAAAATGAATAAATGGTTATATATCCAACAGGATCCAAATTTTATAAAAGAACAATAAAAATGAAAAGAAAAAGATATTGCATTTAAACATTATTTTAATATTGTTATTGTAACATTAACCATGGTATTTAATTATATAGTAAATATTTAATTTTTAAAATCTGGATAATAGTTTATAACTGTTCACTCTTTCATTCCTTCTACCTTTTCAATTATGATGGAAGTGGATGGAAGAGAGGGAGCCCCGAAGCTGAGTATCTGGAATGTTACTGAAATAAGAGCACAAGATGATGAAAGTTTAAAAGTGTGTGTGGGGGGGGGGGAGGGGGGGTTCGAGAAGAGATTAGACAAAGATTTTATATGCATGTATGCATTACCTATGGACACGGACAATAGGGTGGCGAGGGCCTGGGGTGGTGTGGGAACCGGGTGGAGGGGAGCTATGGGAGGAAAAAAGAGGGCCATCTGTAGTAATCTCAACAATGAAGATTAATTTTAAAAAAAACAACTAAAGGGTAGTGACAAGCTTGGCACGAAAGGAATGATTGTAGAATTTAGAAAGAATAAAAGGTTAATGCCTGATAGTGTGTGACGGGTGGGACAGGGTACAAATAAAAACCTTTCTCAGGAGAGCAATTGTGCACAACTCCTCCCACTCCTCGTTCAGTGAGGCGCCTGTGGTAGCTTGAAACCAGCCCTTGTAGTGTCTACACCAGTGATGGCGAACCTATGACACACGTGTCAGAGGTGACACGCGAACTCATTTTTTTGGTTGATTTTTCTTTGTTAAATGGCATTTAAATATATAAAATAAATATCAAAAATGTAAGTCTTTGTTTTACTATGGTTGCAAATATCAAAAAATTTCTATATGCGACACGGCACCAGAGTTAAGTTAGGGTTTTTCAAAATGCCAACACGCTGAGCTCAAAAGGTTCGCCATCACTGGTCTACACCATAGGCTCTACTTATGGTGGAAGGCTGCTGGCAATCCGAGAAGTGACAAATCTGGGCTTTTTTCTTGTTTTTGTTTTTGTGAGTCAGCTTACCAGCACAGTCCTGTTTATTACCCACTGAATTTGAATTGAAGAAGGTAAAAGGAATGAGATTAGTATGTAAGCCATCAAGAACGAAACTGTTCCTCATTTCCAGCCTAGATTCAAGGTCAAAAACATCGTTGACCTTTGACCTTCTGGATTAATTGACATCAATTGTTTTAATAAATAAGATAGTCATTTGTGAAAATATTTTACATAACAAAGCCACTGAGAAAACCTACTGATTCTCTCCTAAATGCCTGTGGTGAGGGTCCATGCACTAAGTTATTGGGTGTCATATTCCTAGGAAGACAGCAGCACAGCAGGGAAAGGAAAAGTGAGGTATTTTCAAGTAGAAGTGGCTCACCCAGTGTCTCCCATTATGCATCCAGACCATGTGTCCTCACATTTACACTCACCTAAGAGAAGAGGAATACACATGCCTTATTACAATGTAAAAACAGGTGCCTTCGAGTAGTTCCTATCTTAAAAAATATATCTTAACTTTATTTGTAATATAATTTTTAAAAAGTAATACCTGCTTTCTAATTTTTTTATAGTTTCTATGCAGTGAATAACCACAAAAATCTACCCTGACCCTGTCAAGTTTACATAATTCTTACTAAAATTAAATATTTTTGATATTTTATCAAGTGGCCATATTTTGAAAGAATTCACTTAAAATAAAATACAATGAAATAGTGACACACCACTCCAGGATCTTAGTTTCACAGGCCTTTATGAGAATTCTTATAATTTCCTGTTTATTGTTAAAAAGCCTCTACACCAAGGCTGCTGGCAGAAGGCAGTATGATATATCGGTTAAGCAGAAGGGCTTCAGAATCAGAATCACCCAGGTTCAAAACCTGGGCTTGCCATTTAACTTAATCTTGAGACATTAGCCTTTTATGATCTAGTCACATCTGTAAAATGGAGCTAATAATGCATATCTTGCAGGAATATCTAGAGGATTAAATGAGTATCTACATGTAGATAATACTTGGCATTCAATTGTTTGTCATAGAATCCACAAATTATAATAGTTATCAATATAAGCAATCATATTTATAATGTCTGTTATTAAAAATAAAATAAATATGACTATAAGCAACGTACTCATAATACATAGTGAAATAACTTGGTAAAATATATTCCTCATAGATGCTAAACATAGCATATTTCACTAGGTCCATATTGACTAAGCCCTTTATCAGGCAGGCAAATTCTCTATGGCCATATTAAGAGATGTTTTAAATAAACCATAATAAAACAGTATGCCTTAAACCTATATGCCTAGAATTTTTTTATTAAAACATTTAAAATTATTTTGTCCTTTTTATGTGAAATTCAAACGTTTATCATCACATAACTTTAAACATTCATAATACATGGAGAAATTTTCATCTGTAATATAAATATAATGGTGTATTACTTTTGAAAAATGTTTTGTTTTATGCCCTAGCTGTTTATCTTATGTTATCATCCAAACTCTTTTGATCAAGCAACTGAATTAAAGAATTTCATTCTCCAAAATATTTCACAGATAGTCTATTTTAAATAAAATTAAACCACACATGTACTTTAACTTACCACTTGCTAACTTTCTTTTGTCTGAGATAATACCAATATTATGGGCTAATGACTGGGCAAGTGTAACTGCCATTAAATCAGTTTTCCCAAACTGAAAAACAAAACAAAAGTAAAATACATGTAAATGCAAATTACTTTTATTTAAGATGGGCCAGAGAAAAATTCACAATATAATTGAAAATAAGTAATCTCTAAGTATTTTATTTGGTACAGGTTAAACACATAATAGCCAATACTGAACTACTGAGCATTTGGGGAGACGTAGTAAGAAATAAATCCGTGTTTGATTAAGCCTTATAGACTAGAAACCAGGGAATCGCCAACTTATCGGTTTGGAAACTTAAACCTAATTCTGAGTCCAAATTTCACCAGTGATGTGTCTGAAAAATGTAATACTTACATATAATTAGTGATTTGGATAATAATAATAATAAATGAGTAAATTATTTGGAACTTTTCATCTCTGTGTGTCCACTTGTACTCCTGAAATTTCCCCAAACTCAATTGAATGTGGCTTCTGAGAACAAATGCTAAATAACAGGATGTGGTGATGATCTTTGGCCAAAAGAAACTTAAGGGGGCCTTGAGGTATTTTTTTCAATATACAGCCTCCCAAGGATTCAAGTATTTCCTTTTAGGTCACTTCCATCAGGTTTAGTGCCTTAGGGGTAGAAGGAACCCTTTGAAAAGCCTGGTCTATTTTTTTCTCCAAAAATTTGCCAAGTATCAAAGAAGGAAGAAAATTTCCAATTGGGTTTTTGTAGTATGTTGGACAATTCAGAGAATTACTCAATTCTCTGGAAAATCAAAGTGATAAACAAGGCTTTATTGTCCATGAAGGTAAAAGTAAATATTTTCACTAAATAATCTGTAAATAGCTAAATCTGGAAATTATTCTAAGTAGACCATGAACAGAATTATCAGATAATATCTTCTGTTATTTCCTTATTCTGCCCTCTGGTCATTTACAGTAACTACACTGGTATTAATAAAACAACCTAACGTGGAGAATGTGGAATACTGAGAACTTATCTCTTAAATATTAGGAAAACATTTTCAGCCATCATACCACTTTGTACTGTACAGATGTTCACACCTACTTCATTCACGCCTCCTCCTTTCAGCAACGAGCAAATCCCACCAATATAAGCTGCCCCGCTCCGGCTACTCTCAAATTGACTTCCCCTTTCAGAAAAGGAAATGAAAAATACTTACTGCTCGCAGTTCAAATATCATAACACCTCTCATTATTAATTCATCACACTTATTTTCTCAATGCACATAACATTTGTATACTATATGTTCCTGAAGCAAAGAAGGAATATGAAAATTATTTATACACATGACCAAAAAGAAAGGTTTCTGGGGATGTTTCCCCATATAATCACTATCTTCAAGAGAACTCTACCTATTAAAAAAGAATTACTAATATGATGTACTCTGAGAAGGATACAAAATCACTACTGTGCTATTTCTGCCAAAAAATGCATAACTTTAATCTTATAATGAGAAAATATCAGCCCCACGAAGAGGGGCATTCTATAAAATAATTGGCCTAAACGCTTCAAAGTGTTAAGTTCAAAATAAACAAAGAAAGGCTGAGGAAATCTTCCAGATTACAGATTAAAGAGACATGACAGCAATGTGTGGTCCTGCGTTAGATTCTGAATTTGAGGCAGGAGAGAATTAGCTATAAAAGACATTATTGAGACAATTAGTAAAATTTGAATATAGACTGTAGGTTAAATCACATATTATACCAATGCTAAATTATCTGGTTTTAATAATTTACTATAGTTATATAAGAAAATGCCTTGAGTATTAAGTAGTAAATGCCTAGTAAGTTCTCCAAGTTACTCTCAAATGGTTCAGGAAAAAAAAACAAAAACCTGATAGATGGATGAAAGGAAGAAAAAGGGGTAAGAAGAATGAAAGGAAAGAAATAATAAAACAAATGGGGCAAAATGTAAACAATTAATGAGTCTGGATGAAAGGCATAGGGTTTTTCCTTACAACTTTTCTCTAAGTTTGAAATTATATAAAAATAAAAAGTTACCCCCAAAATATACTCTTTTACTTCCATTTATAACTTTCTTCAACAAAAGCTCTGACTTCAAATGATAGGTCTTTAAAATGCTATTATATATATTTTGCTATTACATCAAATAAACATGTTACAAAAAAACCTTTAAGAGTGAGAAAAACAAAAGATAAACTCTGGAAATACTAAGCTCTCATCTTAAATCAAAAACATAGTTAACATTTAAAAGCCAACAACTTTAAAGAGTATAATTAATAAGTTAAAAATACTCTGTATGAACATTAACAGTACTTCTGCTCAATACATGCTTTCATTAAACCTCTTGAAAATTTAAATGAAATGTATATGCAATAAGAAAATAACTCAGAATTAAAGCTCTTATATTTTCATGCCAATTTGAAACAATCTATACTTTAAAAACTTCTTCCAAATGTATCTTCCCTATCAAATCCTAATTGTATTATGCAGTACAAAGGATACACTGCAGTCACAGGTCATAGAGCATTCAACATGGAACCAGGAAAAGTAATAAATCATTACAAAAGTTACGTACGAAAAAAGGTGAACTGCATCACTTTTCTCTTTGATAAAATCCCTCCTGTATTTCATAAACTCACGTAGGGTGATCAATGGATTTTCAGATATGGCAAACTTGTTGTCAGCTGCCCAGGTTTCCATGGCAACCAATACTATCCTTGTCTTAAGTTGGTCTTTATATATCTAGTATATAACAAAATGAACACACCAGCTATACATGTGGTAAAATCAAATGTTTAATGAACAGGACAAAAATTTCTACTTAAGGAAACACCTTGAGTTTTAGTTAATGTAAGAAATGTCATTGTTTTTAAGGGAGATAATTGTTTTTCTAACTTACATGCATTTCCCTTGAGTAACAGGGAATCAATTGTTTAGCAAGTAACACCCAAAGAATTGCACTAGTTAGAAACAAAAAACTCATGTTTTGACAAATACTTGTGCCCTTATTCAAGGCTCTCCCTGAGTCCACCTTCTGGCACCCAGACAAAGCATCCATGCATTCTTGAGTTCCCCTAGCACAGTGGTCCGCAAACTGCAGCTCACGAGCCACATGCGGCTCTTTGGCCCCTTGAGTGTGGCTCTTCCACAAAATACCACGTGCGGGCGCACACGTACAGTGCGATTGAAACTTCATGGACCATGCGCAGAAGTCGGTATTTTGTGGAAGAGCCACACCCAAGGGGCCAACGAGCCGCGTGTGGCTCTCGAGCCTCAGTTTGCCGACCACTGCCCTAGCAGAAATGGAACAATGAAGACTCTCCAAGGAAATCCTCTCTACACAACCCGAGTGTCCCTGACTAAAGTCATAGGGAAGGTACAGGCATTGTCTTGTGAGGGGAAGATTTGGAAAGTAGATTCGGTAGGATTATTTGGTTGCATAATTCCCACAGCATCAGGCACCCTTTTGAAAAAGGCAAATCTTATACTGCTTTTCCACTGGTGGAAGTACAGGGTGAGTATCTTTGTTAGGGCCTATGACCCAACCTTTTCTTTTTCCCATGTGAAAAATTCAGGAAGGAATATCAGGCATAAACCTGTGGGTAACTGTGGCCACTTCCTTTTGTCATCTTCCCAGCCAGATATCGAAGTCAATAAAGTCAACTGCACGGTTACCAGGGATTTGGGAGACACCTTGGCTAAAGCGTAACTTAGAGTAGTGAAAATGTAAGAACCATATTATCTGTTCTGCTAGCCATCAAGAGATAAAATTCCTCTATGGCAATATTGAATCGGGTTGATACTTACTAAATCCGCCATGTTCACCACAGATTTCGCATACGTATTGGTATGTACAACTGAAAGCCGATGTTTTTTAAACTGAAAGCAAAAGGAAACAAGTGAAGGGCTTTCAAGGTCATCAGCAAATAATCAACTCAACAAAGAAAACATGGTGTAATTGAAAGATCTCTATGGTTTTCTGTATGTGTGTATATATATATATGAATTGAGAACTAGTCCTTTACATGCTGTAGTCTGAGAAAAGGCTCTTAAAAGTTGGAGGCCTCAGTTTACTCATGTGTGATATGAAGGAAAAAATACTCATTCCATCTACTCCACAAATTTATTTCTATAAGAGATTATTATTCAAAATGATTAAAACATATAAAGTTACCTCTGAGTTGCAAGACATACTAATATAAGTAGCATCAAAGTTAGAAAAAGTGAACGTGAATACTGCTAAAAGTATAAAAATGTATGAATTCCATAAGACTAATCAGTCAGGAGAAGAAAGCCCTAAAGGTTACAAAGAGGTAGCTTATAGGCTAGATGTGAATCACATATATCTTTTGTTTGGCCCCAATGCTGTTTTAAAAATCAGGAAATACCATGTAAAACCTGATTTCTGGCTTCGCTTTAAATTAGCATCCCCACATGGTAAAAACGGGACCCACTAGGCCAGCCATGTGACATTCCTTTCTTTACCACAGGCCTCATTCCTCTCTATTGTTTAACACCTGACTCACTTTATTTGTGTTTTCTGCATAAAGATGTCTATAGACATCTGAATTTGTGATATTCTAAAATACCCAAAATTATGTTTTTGCAACTTATGCTTGTTTTGTAAAAATCTCAGGGAATAGTAACATGCACTGAATTTGAAAAGGTAGAAAGGTAAAACTTAGTCTTAGCCTGAGCAAGAAAGAAGCACTCAATCTTGATGATATAATCAGTAAAAAGAATTAAAATTGATATTACTTGTTTAATCATATGTAAATAAATTATATTTTCAATAAAATAAATCATTCAAAATAAATCCAAAAGTACTTTCATGTGAAATTAAATAAAATCAAGCAATGTGCATCATTGGACACTTTTAGTACAATGCCCTAGTTATGCAGAATTAATATAAGACTAGACTGTGACTATAAGCATATAACTGTTACATGCCCATGAACTGAATCTGTACAGGAATTGAATATAACAAAATAACAGACTCAACAAAAATGAGTTTTGCTAGGTTCTTATCCTAAAAATCTTTATTACTTGTCTATATAAGCTTCCCCATATGGTTTACTGCACAGCAAGACAGAAATAGAAATGTTGCTTCTATTTCACTAGGATAAACTTGAACATTGAAAACTAAAGTGTCACATTATTGGTGTCTCACTAGTGGAACTTTTCATTTTTTTAAAATCTTGCCATTTTAGTAAGAGGAAGTATTAGCCCCTATATTAGTCAAGTAGGAATTGATATTAATCAAGAAAGAGTTGACATTATGAGTCCCAGAAATATTTTTGGAACTTCACAAAATACCATTAGTTACTTTCACCTAAGAGTGTCTCCTTCTTACAGGTTGTTGCTGGGTAACAAACATATCTGGTTACACAAATACCTTGTCCAGGTTAACGCTTTATGGACCTCTTTCTTCTAAACATATTCTTGCACTGACCAGTTTTATCCAAGGTACAAACAAGTACAAACAACAACAAATTCAGCAAATCCTACCATGAGATGATCGTTCACAATCATCAGTTCAATATATTTGGTTTCCTCCTCTACATTTCGAGGGTGGCGATGGAGCTGCAATATAGTAAAGGAAATGGCACCTAAATAGGCCCTCTGAACTGGGCTGTGAAAAACTAAAAAATATGTTAGACATTAGATTCTCAGACCTTATTCATCTTATAGGTGAAAATGTGTGCCTTTTCACCACCCTCTCCCTATTCCCCCACCTCTTAGACCCTGGGAACCACTTTTCTATTCTGTTTTCATGAGTTTGACCTTTTTGTTGTTGTTTTTTAGATTCCATTTATGATACCATGCATTTTTGTATTTTGGATTTAAGGCTGAATAATATTCTATTGTATATATGCCACATTTTCTTGATCTATTTGTTCTTTGATGGACACTCACATTAATAATACTGCCTTGTATACCAAAGTTGCTAAGAAAGTAGAACTTCAATGTTCTCACTCCCTAAATAGGTAAATGAGTGAGGTGATAGATGTGTTAATTAACTCCATGGGGGAAATGCTTTCACAATACACACTTAAATATCTCACAATTTTATTTGTTAATTATACCTCAATAAAGCTGAAAATTTTTTAATAAGAGTAAACTAAAAAATATGGAAGAAGTAAACAAAACAGTTTCCCCCTTTTATTCATTTAGCATTTATTTTTTCATTTTCTTCAATTAATTTGGTTTTTGAGGAAGTAATACATTTACATGGTTCAACAACTAAAGAATTATAAACAAGTAGAGGGTAAAAGTCTTCCTCTCGCCTCTGTCCCCATTTACCCAGTTTTTATCCTTCCCCAACAATGGGTACAGCAGTTACAGGTTTCTTCCAGAAATATGTATGCATATAAATCAAAGGATATGCATTTCATTATGTACTTCCATCTATTTCATCCTCAGGCTATTTTCATTTAACAGTAGACCTCAGAGATTGTAATAAAATGGTTTAATTTAAGCTCCTGCGAATCTCTGAGAGGTCTACCGGGAGTGAGATGATTGACACTTATGTTCTTTAATCTCCAAATCTGGGATTGAGACATGTTCCTTCCTCTGGCAAGGGTGAGGGGATCCCCCAAATGACACAGGAACTTTGTTAGGATAGTTCTGAGAGTTCCCAAATTTGGGTTATGCAATGCAGCTACATCTGTCTGTTCAACAACAAATTTTCTCCACCTTCAAAATCATGACCAGAGAATGCTACTGGCAAGAGCCACTAAGGCAGCCATATGCCTTTGTTCTCCACAGTTAATCTATAACACACTCTTTAACAAGGTACTCAAAATTAACTTTTTCCTTTACGCCATTGCTTTTTGATAAACAGTTTTTTCAATAAAATCTTTTTGCTCACTTGCCCAAGGGCCATTTTGTTGATGAGGGTATACAATCAAACCTAAATCAATAATGAATGTGTTTTGAGTACTGCATTTAAAGCAAACTAAAACATTCCTGCCATGTGGATTTTTGTTTCATTGCTAACACACTCCCAAACTTTAAAAAATATATTTTTTCAAAATCCCTTATAGTAAGTTGGTAAGGAATGACAGACATAATTTGAGCTTTGGAAACCAAAAAGTCACATAAACTGCACCCAATCACAGGAGTCTCTTTAAAAATGGGTGTTTTTAGGGTGCTAGTCTCTGCTTTTTTAACTGTGGAGGAGACTGAGCCTTATAAGTTAATACAGTAGATTCACAAGTTTCCACATTTTCTGAAGGTCAGAAAGTTGCCAATATTGGCCACACAGTTTTAAAACACTTCATCTCCCTGGGTCCACGTGGTTCTCAGAAAGAGAAATCAAGAGTTTGTCTGCTTAGCATATGACTGGATGTTACAAATGTTTATGAAAAACATAAAGAATTATGTCAACAGAAAATCATCCTATTCTCTCACTTATTAACTCATGAAAATAATTCCTGTTTCCAATTAAATCCTCATGGCAATTACTTATGTCTATTTAATTGGGCCTCAATATATATGCATATTCACAAAATATATAAAGTTCATAGTAGTAACTCATAGAACACAAAGACTTCCGAGAGTCAGTATATTAAGCATATGTGGTTATCAGAACTCTGAGACCAGACTTTCTAGGTCAGAATCCCAGATCCACCACTGGGTAACCCAATATATCCATGGGCAAGTTACTTAAGCCTCCTATGCTTAAATGTCCTTATCAGTAAAATGGAGA
The DNA here is from genome assembly GCF_028538775.1 of Myotis yumanensis. Lineage (NCBI taxonomy): Eukaryota > Metazoa > Chordata > Mammalia > Chiroptera > Vespertilionidae > Myotis > Myotis yumanensis. The sequence continues at coordinate 43,946,586 of NW_027223760.1, read as the reverse complement.
TGATAATAATAATAATAATAATAATAATAATAATACCTTCCTCATAAGATTGTTATGAGCATTACATGTGTTAATACAATTAGAATTCTTAGAACAGGGCCAGGCACATGGTAAGTACTCAATATTTAGCAATTACTATTCACACTAGAAATTTGTCTGAAACATGTTTTATTTCATACAGATTAAACATATTTTAAAAAGAAAATACCTGTTTCCTTCAACAGTTTGATCTTACTAAAGATCTAGTTCTCTCACCCTGTGTTTTTATGTTTTTATGCCACACACATACTATCACACCACCCACCACCACAATGGTGATGATTGCTTAATTCTGATGGCCCGAGTTCTTATTTTGTCTGAACCATTTATCAGTTCCATAATTCTGCATGAGTCATTTTCACATTGAAAAGCCATTGTTTTTTTCCTGGATAAGAGTAATAATAGTAGTACCTACTTCATGTGGTTAAAGCACTGTACAAACAGTTGTTATTTTTATTACTAAGTCCAAGATGCATTGAACATTCATAAAGTAGACATCCTAATTTTATATTCTAGACTCCAAAATAACTCAGATGTGACAATAGCATTTGTGGCTTCAAAACCTGATGTATTCACTCAGAAGGGGTTATCTTTAAAAGGATAAACACAAGGTTATGCACCATATAGGCAGATCCTAGGATATGCATACTAGGTGGTGCATACCAGGTAAGGAAAAAGGCCTGTGTCAGAAAGCATCTGAGATGCCACGGCAGGGCCCCATAATCCATCTACATGATGAATAACCACATTATTACCACTGTCTTGAGTCCTTTCTGAGTCTATGAAAAAATATAGCCACACCTCCACTGCTGGCGACAGATCCATCGTGCTTACTGCTTACCACACCCTGACAAATGTCGTGACTAATATCCTCTCACAGGGACTGAATGTGGAGTCAATTGACTGGCAGTTGCCACGTGTTTTTAAAGCATCACGATATATACCTGTGAATACATACCTGCCGTTTAGTCCTTTTTGGTCTTGGCTTCAAAATAAATTTTGGTGGAGTGATGTTTACTTGTTGGAACTCTAAAAGGAAATAAAAATAAATTAAACTTACTGAAATTTCTATCTTTATTTCATACAAGGCAATCAAAGTTTTACTAGCCCTTCCTAATAAAAATTATATAATTATACTCCATTAATACTTGTAATTATTAATAAGTAGTTGTAAATTTTATAAGATATAATGTTGCACTTAATGATAATATAGAACATTAATCAAAACAATTGTGTTCATATCAATACTGAATAAATATATTATGAACTAATATAATTCAAAAACATCTCAAACATTATTTCTGTCCTCACTTATCTCAAAGTTTTTCTCATATTTCTCCCATAAAACCATTACATTCTTTATTGGGAACCTTCTAAATAGCCAAGTTGACCTACATGTTTACTACTGACCTTCATTAAAGAATAACACTCTAAGTGTTGGTGGAGCAATTAGGACTCTCATATATGAGAGTATAAAATTGATCAAAAAGAAAAACAAAGGAAGAAAAGACACTAGTCCTAAGAGATGTGTCATGTAAAACAAGAGGTTCTACCATCAAACAAGTGTGGAGAACACCTGATAATATTCTGTCTCTGGGAAATATATAATGCATAAAAAGACAAAGTTGCTGATAATCCATAACCCAGTGAAACTATATTTAATTACAAAATAATAAGTTTACTTTTGAGCTTATTTCACAAAAATTGCAGTTTTGACATTTATTTCTAATTTTCTTCTAACTTATCATAGTAAATCTAAGCGTCTTGAAAGATAAATAACACTCAAAATTGACAGGGCCAACTTCTGATAAGAAAAGAAAACCAGAAATTAATTAAGACAGACCTGAGTTTTCAAAGAATATGTTCAAAACTTATTTTTAATAACAGCAAAACGGCTAAGTCACTTCCACAATTTCTGTTGGAAATAAGCCCTCAAGAAAGTCTCTTTTTTTTTCCAAATTACAAGATTGTACCATGGCAAGCCTACGATAAAGTCTGGGGAGTGGGGAGTATTTATCACTTTAAATATTAATTAATGTTGATTACTTCCAGTAATATCTGTTAGATTGTGGCTTTATTCTCAGGCAGCTGGTCATGAATAATTTTCTTCCCATAAAAGGGATTATAAAAGTTACATAAGGTAGCTGTGTGAAATAGGAGCATTATATGCTCATTTGCAGATTTTTCAAAATAGAGAATTCTATAAAATAGGACCTTATATCCCCTGGCAATGGGAGAGAAGGGGGAGTCCTAGTTCTCTTTAAGGGAACTGCATGAAGTCAAGGAGTTACAAATTTATTTCAGAGAGGAAGGGACATTAGAAAATATTTATTTCATTTCTGATGAGAAGACAATGAAAACTTTTAAGTCATTTTCCTAAGCAGTAGTTTAGGATTTGCTATCAGTTTAGTAAATTTTCCAACTCCCCTTGGTCCTCTCTCCCAGAGAACATTCTCATTGTGCCATAATCCAAACTTCCAGTCCATCTCTTCCTAGCTGTGGGACCATGGAAAAGAAACCAGCTGAGCTTCATTTATAAAATGGAAATATTAATATATATCTCACAGAGCTGTTGCACAAATTATAGTGAGATTAAAATTTAGAATGTATTATGGCCATGATCAGGGCTCACTGAACAGGGAGAAGCATCTCCACCCCAGATATTGGGAGTGCACCCTGTCTTCAGAGGAGAACACAATGAGCCCCGCGTAGCTAGGACCCTGCACAATCACTGCTCCACTAAACGAGGCCAATTGTCACGTAAAGATTTGGATGCAACTCTTAAATCAACATTTGTAAACAAATGGACCAATAAACATTCATGAGAAGGAAAGACTAATTCCACAAATAGCACATAAAACAAAAATGTTAATCTAAAATAGTTCTTCCTTAAAATGCTGGGGCATAGAGATATGAGGATAACAGCAAATGGGAAATGATTAAGAGTTCAACCCTATGTTTACAACACAGTATTTTACCAAGAGTGAATTTTTATATATATTATCTATGCAGACCGATTTCTGATCTAACGTTATTTATCTTATAGTACCTTACTTGGAATCTTACGATTTTAAAAAGTTTTCCTTCAATGTGTTTGAGTTATATCTTTCCAAATCATCCACTGTCAGCATGAGGTCATTCTGCATTTTATTCTCCCTCTTGACGCACTTGACTTTCTCTCTAAAATTATGAACATTTGTGTGCTACCAATATTCCAGCTATAGATGAGCTCTACAGTATTCAAAAAAATTATTAAAGTTGTTTTTTTAAGTCATTATAAGAATTTCATACCAGAGGGGAGATCATCCAAAGGAAATTCAAAGAGTCTGGATTTGTAAACTGAGTGAAAATGGAAATCCTCCTGAAATAACACAGACAATAGAGATTAAGCATGTGCTTCCAGACACCTCCAGCCTCGGGCAATCAGAGCTGGAGGAGCTGGAACCCTTAAGACACCGTAACTTGACTACACAGACTCCTGGGTTTAAAGTGGCGATGAGCCATTGCACAAGAGCTCACACTCACTCTGGTGTTCTCCTGCACCCAAGTGACATCCTATTAGAAGCAAAATGCCTTCACAGAGAAGCTATTTGGAAAATAAATGAATGGGCCTATCCCCGCAAGGAGAAGCAAGGCATCTGGGAAAATGGGTTAATGTTTTTTATGACTGGTTCCTTTCCACGATTCCCTGCCTCCCTTTTAGAGTCAGAGAGCTTTGCTAGGCAAAAAATGCTGAGCTAACACACTTGCTTGTATTAAGGAGCATGCTGACTGGCACAGCAGATGCCCAAATGGACCGTGCTCCAAAATCCAAGTGTCATGCAAAGTCCTGTGAAAAGCCAACCAATAAAAAGCCATATTTTGTCTAAGAAAAATTAATGAACATTCAATTAACTTCATCTGGCTTCATTCAATTACTAACATAATAAGAACTACCATAAATATAGTTTCATGATATTAAAAGAAGAATGTCATAGTCAAGTTTCATTATATCACCTTTTAAAAATAAAAATCACACGGTCAAGCAAAGTGACAGGAGAGCAGGCAGTGGAGACCAGAAAATAATATACAAATACAGATAGTTTCCTCAAACAAGATTATGGGGGGCAAAACAATTTGTTTCTTGAAAGTATTTGCCTCTCTAAGTGTTTGATCAATGTTCCTTCCATGATACAAGGAAGAATAATTGTGTGTACAGAGCTAGAATGGAAGTGGATTATGTTTCTCTCTAGTCTATAACATTAACTCAATCACTTTCTAATTTGTGGGAAATGAATATTTCAACTAAAGTGAGAGAAGAATTGAGAAAACTTAGATTTCTCTAAACTTTATCAGCACTGGGCTTTGAAGACAATAGAGCAAAATCTCAAATCTAGAAAAGAAAGAGAGGGTGGAAAATCACATATCTGGCTTTGATCTGTTATAGAATAAATGTTTGCCTCCCTTCCCCCCACACCAATCCATATGTTGAAGCCTTAACTCCAAATGTGATTGCATTTGGAGACAGGGCCTGTGAGGAAATGATAATTAAGTGAAGTTGTAGGAGTGGGGCTCTTGTTCAATAGGGTTGTGCCCATAGAAGGGGATGAAGAAACACCAGAGCTCTCTCTTTCTCTCTGCGATGTGAGGACATAGCAAGAAGGCATCTGTCTGCAACCCGAAGACAGAGCCTTCAACCAAGACACTGACCCTGTTGACACCTTGATCTTGGACTTCCAGTCACGAAAACTGTGAGAAAATAAATGTCTGCTGTTTAAGCCACCCAGTGTTTTGTAATGACATCCCGAGCAGACTAAGACAGATCATAATACATTGTGGTGGAGAGAGAAATGGGAGCTTCAGAATACCTCTGAAGGAAAGTATTTTCAGTTTAAAGGAGAGACAGATTTTTTTAAAAGAGAAAGAAAAAAAACCACTTGTGGTTTTGACATATTCAATATTTATTTTAAATATATATTTAAATAAAATAAAGCAGAGAGGGAAAAAAAGAGGAAGAAAAAAGCTTTCAGCATCAACTTTCACGTTTGCCACAACAGAGGAGCACTTACTTGGGAGGTGTCATTTTCTTCTGGCTCAATGAGATAGGTGTGGTTCCCATCATAGAACATCCCACTGTCAAAAACAAGAAAATAATTAGTCATGGCTACCAACTCCTGTCTCGGAACAAAATCATTTTAAAATTGGCAGCAGCTAGAGGACCAGTTTACTTCTCAACACCACTTCCAAGTCCTACCTATCACTACCATCACATCACATCACATACATCTAGACTGTTCTCTAGGCTCATAATCACCATTCTCTAATTGTGGTCCATTATTCTGCTCTCCGACATATAATTCTAAAACTTTAATGTGCTAGTAAATATGCAAAACTTTCAGGACCTTCCTCATATTCCTGAATGGGGGCCCAGGAAGCTGCATTTTAAACAACCCCATGCGATTCTGATGCAGGTTGCCAGGGACTCTACTCAGAACTGCCTACCTACCACACACGGAAGATGCTATAGTGACAAGAGCTGACACATTTCAACAACTTACCATGAACTAAGTACACTCACTCTTTTCCAGAAATGTATGAGGCAGGCACAATGACTATCCTCATTTTACAAGTAAAGAAACCAAAGCCCAAAGAGACAAAGTAACTTGCCCAAATGACATAATCAATAAGAGCCGAGGCAGGAATAGAGCCCAGGCAGATTGGTTCCTGAGCTGCTTAGCCACCTTCATTATCATTCATTTATTGAACAAACATTTAGAGAGCACGTGCAATGCACTGTTCTAGGTGCTGAGGATACAGTACTGAACAAAACAGACCCCTTCCCTGCCCTCATGGTGCTCACGTGCATTCTAGGGAGGACATAGAAGGTATATCATCACAACTAAATATATATGACAGGTGGCAAATTCTAAGGAGGAAACTAAAGCAGGGTAAGAGCAATAACTGGTGCCAGGTGATTGGATATAGAAACCAGAGACAGAAGATGGCTAATTTATACAGAGGGTCAGAGCAAGGCTTCACAGAGAAGATGTATTTAAGCACAGGCCTGAAAGAAGTGATGGGGAGAGCCATAAGGATATCTGTGCAGACAGTACTTCAGAATCAAGCCCTAAGATAAGAGGATCTTGGTGTGTTCAGGAATATGGAGGATGCAGTGTGGCTGGCATAGACTGGGTGAGGTCTGTAAAATGAGGCCGAGGGATAAGTAGGCCCTTGGGGCCTTGGCTTTCACTCTGAGAGAGATGAGGAGCCACTGCAGGGTTCTAGGCAGAGGGGAAACACAATCTCCCCTTCAATTCCCAAATAATTGCTTTAAAAGCTGTGCAACAGTAATCTTCAGGATGGCAAGGATAGAAATGAGGAAAGTATTGCAATAACCCGGGTGAAAGAAAATGGTAGCTTAGATCATGGTGGTAATAATGCAAATAGTAAGAACTGCACAAATTCTGGCTATTTTTCAAAAGTAGAGCCAATGGGATTTGTTCATGATTACAGATGAAGTATGGAGGAGAGAGTCCTGTCAGTGAGGACATCAAGGTTTTGACCTGAGTAACTGGGCAAATGGAATTGCCATTTAATAAGGTGAAAAAAGCTGTCAGAAGCACAGAATGGGGTTGGCAACAAGGAAGGAAGCAGGATGCAGGGAGCAAGGCGCAAGTGTGGAGTTCAGTGTTGGACTTCTTAGACTGGAGATGGCTGCCAGCCAATTGAGAAATCAGGTGGAGGGCATTTTAAGCTGCAGATGGCCATAACTCCCACTCAGAGAGATGCTGAGAGTCACTCCTTTTAGTGGGACATGGTCCTTCTACTGAGATCAAGCCCCTTATGAGCTGAAGGAATGTTCATATCATTCAGGCATCTAACAGGGGTGAAGCTGTCATCGTCTGCAGTCATTTTTCAGTGCAATGCCTGCAAGACATCCAAGCTGTTAAACAGGGAACAGTATTTGTCTCTCTGATGGCTTAGGGAAATGGGCTCTGCCACTACCCAGCTCCTTTCATTCCTGCCTTAACATCTTCCACATGTCCTCAGCTCTCATAAACCCTTAGAACTGCTATTCTCACATCTGTATGGTTTTCAAACAAGAGTGCACTTTCTGAATTCAGATGACATTGTATTTGGAATTTAAAGCTAAACAGATGCCATTTGTAATATATTACTGGCCATACAGGCCTAAGGAATCAGTGGGGATGAGCCTTTTAGAAACAGTAGAACAAATATGGCAGTAAACATTCTTTTTGCCCCTGATGGGACTTGGCCAGATCCATAGAGAAAGTTACATAAAACCATTCTCTTTACCAAAGTTCACATGGCAATACTGATTAAGTTGCAAGCAGATTGTTCTGCTTAACTAGTACTGGGTATTATTTCCTCTTGCATTAGGTTAATAACTAATGTGGAAACCAAATATTTTACTGAGTTTAAACAGCATGATATACAGTATAAAGAAAGCAGAGTCTGACACCATCTATATCTGCAACATTTTGGTCTCCTATATTACAATATGCTATTATTAAAAGTTCTTTAACAAATAAAAGGCATGTGTGTTTTTATTTGATTTGCTTGAGGCTTGGTACCTTTCTGTTATATTTATATAAATTTCAATAATACAGAACATGTTTGATAAAAACCTGCAACAAGGACTGAGTCATTATGAAACAACAGAACAAAAATTTTGAAAGGCTGCATCAAAATGCTTAAAGAAAACAGCCATTCTTACAAATTACCACAAGAGGGCAATAAACTTGCATTTGAGTCCACTCTTAAGCTACCCATAGTTACAGGATTTTGTCTCTTTTTTTTTAATGCAAATTCATTGGCAACTTTATTTTAAAATAAGTATATTGTTAAAAAACATACAAAAGCATTTTGTTATAATTATTAAGAAAGATTTGAGACTGCTATTCCCTCTGCAGAAATGCTATACACAGATGCAAAATGATCAAAGGCCGTTGTAATAATGAATCTCAAGTAAGTGGGATGGCCATCATGTGCCACAATTTCTTTATGTTGAAGCTTCCCCTCTGTGTGTATTAGATCTCTTTCAATCCACCGCTCAAAACTGGCTCCTTAATGTGCTCTTTTCAATTCGCAAAGTATTAAATATCGAACTGATTCTTTGCTGTTGTTCGTATATTCCTTTTATCCTCTGAGACTGTCAGGCTTTGGTGAGAATGCACAAAGAACTAGGATCGGGAACACCATCTTCTGAAAATCATTTACTCTTTTTCTATATGTCCCTATGGTGAAATGCAATCTTGTGTCACTGTAATCTTACAAATGTTTGCAAATATACAACACAGCTTGGAACCTTTTTGAATTTGGTATCATCCAGATTTTTTTGTATGTTGATATTAATAATAGTAATAGTATTAGTAGTCTTGGTCATAAATCTTTATCTTTTTTTATTGTTTAAAGTATTATAAATAGTAGTACATATGTTTCCTTTTATCCCCATTGTCCTCCCCACAGCCGTCCCCACCCCCGGCACAAGCCCTCACCCCCCTAGTGTCTTGTCCATTGGTTATGCTTATATGCATGCATGCAACATCAAACATATCAGGACCAAAATATTACCCATTAGTCCTTTGAATTTGAAAAAAAATTGCTTTTGCAGGTTCTTTACGTAAAAGACATGAATCTGAATGTGATTATTTTCCCTTTTATGTTCTTCTACTGAATTAAATAAATCCAGGAAAATGAAAAAAATCTCAATGTGTATTTTATAAAAGATGAATTATGGATGAAATAACATCTCATATCTAATCACTGCAATTGAGACAACACAAATCATTTAATATTTAGTAATATCCACCCCAAATATTTCTGTCAGAAATTTCTGTTCAGAAAGTAAAATCAAGATGAGAAGTAAAAATAAATAACAAAAAGGAACTGGAGAAAATTTTCCCCACACGCTTATAAAAGTCTAAGAATACCAAAACATGCTTGTCCACAATCTTGCTGGTGCTCCTAGAGACACAGTGGGTTTTCTGTTTGTTTTTGTGTAGTTTTAAATGAAAAGGTTTCTAAAGGTAAAACAACTGAAGTAGACTCTGAGTCCTACTCCTGATCTAGTCACAAAATAAGTCCTTCAAGTTACTTTTCCATCCTCCTTCAAATGACTATGTAGGCTTAGAGAAAGCTATTGGTCTTAGTTTGTCAGCCCTATTACAGCCCTTAGAAGGCAGTAATGCCTTCTCTCTGGTTTTCACAGTATTTGTGTCCATTTGGAAAACTGGAAGCAAACTGGAATAAGAACTAGGCATGATGCTTACAAGGTGACTTTGGGTTGAGATTTTAAGAGGAACAGAGAGGGGGGAAAACTTATTTTTTTATCTCTCTCTCCTACAACGTACATTTGCTGTCACAAGTGTCAACAGGCCCAGTGTACTAATCGGAGCTGACAGCTGTACTCATCTTGGGATCAGTCCAATTTTACTGCTAAAGGCAACTTCAATATTGCTTTTTCCAGAGAAGAAAACCAAAGCTCTCACATATTAGACATGCACTCATGTTTATAAATGTCTCTTTATTCAAAGAATTTATTTAAAATAAGGGAAATTGCCTTTTAGAAGAAAGAATAAACAAAGAGAAGTCCTCCATGCTGTAGGGCACGGGGCCTCTTTTCTCTGGCTACCTAACAGATCCTCCCGCTCTCCTTTCTGCCTCTCACATACCTACTGCCAGAGCCTGACTGAGGCAGACTAGCTACAGTTTCCGGACTTTCCCATTAGATCTCTTTCCTTGTTTTTTTTTAAGACCTGTCAATCCAACCCCTCTCTTGAAGATTCTATCAAACCCTGTTAAGGGGCCCACTCCACCTTCCTCAGAGACATTTCTCTGGAGCCTTCATTCTTTTTTTCCTTTATGAAAGATTTGCCCCAGGGCAAGCGGCCTTCCCAGTCTGCCTGAGTCACTCCTCGGGGAGCCACTTCTTCCTTTCTTTCCTTCTTTCTTTCTTTCTTTCTTTCTTTCTTTCTTTCTTTCTTTCTTTCTCTCCTCCTCCTCCTCCTCCTCCTCCTTCTTCTTTAAGATATATTTAAAAAAAAATTTTTTTTTATATTTTATTGATTTTTTACAGAGGAAGGAAGGATAGAGAGGTAGAAATATCTATGAGAGAGAAACATCGATCAGCTGCCTCCTGCACACCTCCCACTGGGGATGTGCCTGCAACCAAGGTACATGCCCTTGACCGGATTTTTATTGATTTCAGATAGGGAGCGGGGGAGGGAGAGTGAGAGAGACATCAATGATAAGAGAGAATCATGTATTGGCTGCCTCCTGCAGGCCCCCTACTAGGGACTAAAGGGGATAGAGCCTGCAACCCGGACATAAACCCTGACCAGGAATCGAACCATGACCTCTTAGTTCATAGGTCCACACTCAACCACTGAGCCACATGGGCCAGGTAAGAGCCCTCATTCTTTATTGCCCACTCTCAGCTTGCATCTTTCTCAGTTTTTTTTGTTTTGTTTTGTGTTTTTTTTTTACTTTCTCTTAAAGAAACAAATATACCTATCATATTCCATAGTAGGATGCTGAGCTAGAAATAGCTTCCCCCTTAGATTGAGCTCTTAGGGGCCAGCCTCATGTCCTAATCACCTTAATATTCCTAGACACTCAATAACTGTTAGTTGAATGAAAAAGCCACATCTCTAATTTGGTAACAGACAGGAAGTATTTTAAAGTTACCAACAAAAATTTAACAAAACTGAATTAAAGTGCTGGCTTGTTCTGTGCCCCCCAAACAACAGTAAACAAGTCCGAAGGAACTGAGATGATTTCGCTGAAATAGAATGCTGAGGAATGACACAGCGGCTTTGTAAGGGGTCACAAAACAAATGGCAGATGGCCACCTGTGCCTCCCCATCACCGACAGGACAGAGGAAGTGGATGTATTCCCATGTTAAACATCAGCAGACATTCTTTGATAATGAACTTTATGAGAAAGGAAGCAAGACCCCGAGAAAGGATGAACTCAGATCCTTGGAGATTTCTAAGAACAGGCGGAACCTCCCACCAGTTTGCAGTGGCTTAGGTGGGATTTTAGCTGAAAAATAAGCTGAAACACATGAGCTCTTGAGGTCACTTGCAGCCTTTTCTCTTTGCTCAAGGAGTTAAGAGTTCCCATCTACTGAAATGTCTATTATTCTATAAAAATACAAAAACTGACACCAAAGAGAAGTGAAAGCAGAACTGGTACCCAGAGTCTAAACATCCACAGACACAGAGACCAATATTACCCCAACAACTTCTGTCTCAACTTTGACGAAACTAGAAAAATGCTTCAACCATCTCTATAAGGTATCATATTATAATTCCAAAGCCCCAGGTTTCTGCAACTCTAATTTTAAAATATGTTTGGCTTATAAACCACAGAAGAGAAAAGATCAGATCCGTCCCAGATTTCAAATGATTTCTTGACAAAAAATGGGGATTTTGATTACAGTGCCTTAAAAATAAAGAAAATAAGTGATTGAACACATGGGGTAGCACACACAAAAAAACTGGACACTTACTGAAGTCCATGGCATGTTGACAATGCAACAAATGAGGCCGGGTTTCCTCGGATGTGGCCCTGGTAGTAACAGTGCTCTCCTCCCTAGAAAATAGAAACAGAGAATGTAAGCCTTTGCCAGCACAGGAGAACCCGCCATCACTGCACAGGTTTCTGCCACACTGCACTTCCACTTGTAAGGCTCTGCACAAGATTTCATTATTCAGATTAGTATTATTCCACCATTTCTAACCAAATTAGTCACAAATGCTCCTAGTGAGCTGGTTCCAAATGTGATGATCAAAGGAACAAGAAGCAGATACTGAAATACGCTGTGGCTCTTGCACCACAATAAGTTTAGTCATCTATTTCCCCCCTCATGAGAAACTCAACCTGCAGCAGCAGCTAGTGGACACTTTCACATAAAGCTCAGGAAAAAGGCATATAAATCATGTGAGAGTCACTAAATTAAACTGATGGAGGAGAATGCCTAATTTTACATTGTTTCTATCAAAACTTGACAAGTTTATACTATTCTTTTCTCCATCCAGGAATGGCTCTACTGGTAAGCAGTGTAGGTTATGGTTTGAAATGGAGAAGTTTCTTCTAGCAGCCAGTTACATGAGCTAAATGCCACTGAGAGACTCATTTCCTCGAATGAAATGTTCCTGGAAAACCTCACAGGGTAAATCCTCTGCCAGCTCTGGGTAGTGCTGTTTTTAAATACTTGCTCATTGTGTGGTCGAGAAACCAGTAGCATTGACATCCCTGGGAGCTTTTGAGAAATGCAGAATCTCAGGCCCACTCCTAATCTACTGTGTCACAATTGGCATGTTAACAAGGTCCCTAGGTGGCTGATTCATATGCACATTCAAGTCTGAGAAGCATTGCTCTAAATGACTGTTCCCATCCCCCCACCCATCTCCTATTTCTTCAGAAGCTATAAACTTTTAATTAAACTGACCCATTGAGATATGAAAGACTGAAATAGGACAGACTAATAGAATGGGAATAAAGAAGCAAACGTTACCTACTTCCCAGTCTGGCTTAAGGACTAACCCCACTTAAACTATTCAGTGCTTGACAAGTGGAGGGGAGAGAACAGGAAGACATGATGCTATCACAAGGCTAAAGACCGTTTCTTCACTGGAATTCCAAGGCAGGCAGCCTGGCCTGCGACTGCTGGTCCTACTGAGATAATACCACAGGCTGGAGTGAACCTCAGTTATGATGAGAGGATAGAGAGCAAATAAAATGATTCACTGTGCAATCCCTGGCCCTGGGACACCCCCAATTCCCAAGGCAGCCATTGAGCATGATGGACCAGGATTATGGTTGGATTTGGTGGAGGACAAAATAGGATGGTACTTCACATGTGGGTCTGACAGGGGTGGAACTCAAAAGGCCACAGATGTCAGGATAGAAACAAACCTGGGCACTGACTTCCTAGGGAGGGTTGGTTTGGCATAGCTGTTAACAGTGTGAGCTGTGTAATCTCAAACAAACTACAGGACCTGCCTGTGTCATCTGTCAAATGGTAATACTCTTATAGGGTTGTTCAGATGATCACAGAGCTAATAATCATATGACGCTTAGAATAATGGCTTGTTACTCAGTACACACTCAATAAAGGTTTGCTGCTATTAGAATTACTTAGTGTCAGCTATTGTCCTACTCAATTTACATACACAACAACTTTGAATCCTCACATCAATCTTACAATAGTGTTATCTCTAGTCTACATAGGAGGTCACAATCTCTGTGAGCCAAGGCTGGCCACCTGGGAAGTGGCCAAGTAGGGATGCAAACTTTGTATAAACCTGTGAATTCAAGGCCAGTGTCATTGTAACTACACTACTGATGAGTTGGACATAAAATCTGTGGGTTATGTAGTGAAAATCTAAGCTTTCCTTTAGACTGATTCTTTTAAAATTTATTTTTTGAGTGGGGCTGGAGATAAATTTCATAGAATTTTAAATATGTTCTATTGGGGCTGTTGGACTAAGAATTGTCCATAAGATGAGATTCTAATTGAATGAGAGGTGTTTTATGTTTCAAAAAACTTTCACTTCCTGGACACACCTGATTGGATCAGAAATTAACACTCTAGCTATCTATTGGCCAGACACAAAAGGCCAACCATCAATGAGGTGATCTGAACAGAGAGACTCTTATCTAAAAGAGTAGGTCTAAAACAAACAGTAAATATAAAGATAGCAGAAACAAAGAGAAACAGGAAAAAAGAAGATAATCACAGTAATTATGGTATCAGATTAGGGAACAATGGAAGTTGACAAGTCACTATATGTGGGGAAAATATGTCAGAGGCAAAGACATGTAAGAAATGTTTTATAAATTGCAAAAGTTTTCTTTAAAATACCAACTCTGGGAACATGTTATAGTAAATCGGAAAAAGGACAAAACTTCATGTTTTAAAACAATATTCCATTATCTTAGGGTTAAATAGCTGATTAGATCATGGAAAACCATCTTTCACTAATTTCTGGTTATAAAAAACAGAAGTCAATCCAAAAACAGCATATGATCAGGACCCATCTGCACAAAAGCCTAACGCTGCAAATGAAGTGAAGAGCTCAATATGGTTGCTTCATTATCGAATGTTTCCATGACACTTCAAGAGAAGCATAAACATCCAGGGGAGTGGGGGGAGGGAAATCTCCTCAATTTGGGCTATTAAAACACAAATTTTGAGGCTCTCCTATATATATAATTTGTGGTATATGTAATTTTTCTAAATAATGATGGAAATTAATTTTTGTGTTGTGATTTTTTTCAGGGATCCTTCACCATAAGTTGATAATTATTTAAGCTAAGAATGAAAGTAATGGAGCTGTTTTCCCCCTTTAACATGCCTGAAAATTTTTTAGTGCAGAATAAAGGCTTTAACGTTAAAAGGCTTCTTTAATTATATAAATATATTTAAAAGTTATTAAAATAAATAAAATAAATTTAATATTTTTTATTTTTAACAATTATTCATTATTCAAAAAACAATAAATACTTATAGAAAAAAATTATAAGAATTCAGGAGGTATGTGGTACAGAATAATTAAAAATATCCCCCTCATACACATTGCCCAGGCTTCAGTTGCCTCCTTAAAGGTAAACATTTTTGACAGATTTTGTGCACGGTCAGGAATAATCTATGCACATTTAAGTAAATGTGTATATACATAAATACACAGATATCCTCTTCAAAGCACAAAAAAGACTTACACTATGCATACTGTTCTGCCACTTTATTTTTTTCCTTAAGATAATCTTGACATCTTTTTATATCAATACCTCATTCTTTTGATGATGGCATAATATTTAATTATAGGAGTGAACAATAGTTCATTTAAATAGTCTTGTACTAATGGAAATTTAGATTATCTCTACTTTTTGCTGTCATAAACAATACTGTAACAAACTTGTTTTCATATATTTTTGTGCACTTCCATCAGCATATATTGGGTAGATTTCTAGATGTGGACCTGGTAGGTCAAAGAATATATGCATTAAACATTTTAATAGGTATTTTAAGGGACAAATAGAATTATGTTTCTTTGTACTTACATCTGCTTTTAAAAATGTACATTTGAAAATAATAAGCTGTATTTTATTAAAAATTATATATTTCTTTTAAAAAATATTTTATTGATTTCAGAGAGGGAGGAGGAGAGAGGCATAGAAACATCAATGCTGAGAGAGAAAATCACTGATTGGCTGCTTCCTGCATGCCCCACACTGGGAATTGAGTCTGCAACACAGGCATGTGCCCTGACCAGGAATTGGACCATGACCTCCTGGTTCATAGGTTGACACTCAACCACTGAACCACACCAGCTGGACAAAAGTTGTATATTTCTATAGATTACTACTTATTGATTATAAAGGCCCTCCATATTTTCTTATGACTTTCCTGAGGAACCAATGCTTTATGCTAGTGGGTATTACATATGATAATCTAAGATAGATGTTGTAAGAAAAGAGAAAACCCAGCACATCCTCATAGAGTTTGGCTCTTTATCTGACTGCCAGCCACAGCCTTTTCCTCACTGTCTCTCTTGTTCCAGAAATAAATCTATTGTCCTTGAAACTTTCTTCATACTTTTTGATTTAATAACATCATTATAACAGTACCAATGTTTACTTTTAGCTAATTAGATAGTTATAGCTAAAAAAAAATTACCCACCTCTATAAAAATGAACCATATGATCATGATGGTTCATATGTCTATTGGTTTCTCTCCCCAGTAGACAAAAAGCATTTTTTAATCTGCCCAGATGATTCCAATATGCTACCATGATTCAGAAGCTACACACCTTTGCAGGAACTTACCCCTGAATTCTATCGCACACTAGGTTCCTCCCAAGCATGTGCACTGCTCAGACTTACGTTATGGCTGCATGGCTGGAGTCTGTTCTACCAGGTGCTCCCCTATAATAACCTCTTCTCAATTTCCTCTTAAGTGGCATTGACATGAGGAAACTGTCCTCTTTTCACCCTTCCTCTTCCCTCCTAGTAATGAGAAACGGCTTTTTCAGGCATTACTGAGTCAGGAAATTCTGAGTCTCTGAAGGGCCAGTGGCATCAAGGAAACTCCTTGGAAAAGCTAAATCTTATGTTGGAGAGGATCCACAAACCCACCTTGGTTAAAATCCATAACCTGGGATTATACAGCGTCAGGTTGGCTTCATTAAAGGGACATAGGCCAAATATCTGCTCAGGTACAAAGTGTAAGGGTATCTGACTCTAAGCGAAGTAAAAAGGAAAACAATATCACCTCATTTCACAGTAAATTAAATAAAGCTGTCCCATGGTAGTTGCTAAATGCCAATAATCCATGTATCTATACGAATACATGTCAAAAAGTCTTTACCAATTAATGCCAAAATGAGAAAAACAAGTATAGTGTAGTCAACTTTTCATAAAGCTAAATGTATTTCATTTTATATAACTGTCCTTTGTTTTGAGATTAGTTCCTTCCTTCTCTTTGATTATTAAAATTATTAGATTTTTGATTTTGCCGATCGCCTCAGGCAAAGGCTGGATTAGCGCCTCCCCAGAAGACAGACGTTTTCCGCACAGCTGATTCCTACAGCCAGTCGGCCTGGTGGTCAAACCCCTCTAGTGTTAACTACAACAATTAAGGCTTGGCTAGAACAAGACTGCGCACAGAGACCACAAGGGGGTACACCAAGAAAGCATAAAAGATGCGGAGACAAAAAAACATGACAGAAATGGAGGATATGGAGCTAAAAATCGCAATTTTGAGGGCTTGCCATAAATTTGTGCAGAGCCTCACGAAAACTAATGAGACCCTCGATGCTACGATAAAGAAATTAGAAAGTAAGCATACACGGACTGAAATAAAGAATATTATACCCAATAGCAGACCAGAGGAGCACAAGAATCAAACCAAAGATTCGACAAAAAACACCCAATTGGAAAAGCAAAATGAAAAAAGAATCCGAAAGTGTGAAGATAGTGTAAGGAGCCTCTGGGACAGCTTTAAGCGGTCTAATATCAGAATTATTGGAGTGCCAGAAGATGAGAGACAGCAAGATATTGAAAACCTATTTCAAGAAATAATGGCAGAAAACTTCCCCCACCTGGAGAAAGAAATGGACTTACAGGTTCAAGAAGCGCAGAGAACCCCAAACAAAAGGAATCCAAAGAGGACCACACCAAGACACATCATCATTAAAATGCCAAGAGCAAAAGACAAAGAGAAAATCTTAAAAGCAGCAAGAGAAAGAGGCTCAATTACCTACAAGGGACTACCCATACGACTGTCAGCTGATTTCTCAACAGAAACTTTGCAGGCCAGAAGGGAATGGCAAGAAATATTCAAAGTGCTGAATACCAAGAACCTACAACCAAGATTACTTTATCCAGCAAAGCTATCATTCAGAATTGAAGGTCAGATAAAGAGCTTCACAGATAAGGAAAAGCTAAAGGAGTTCACCACTGCCAAACCAGTATTATATGAAATGCTGAAAGGTATCCTTTAAGAAGAGGAAGAAGAAGAAAAAGGTAAAGATACAAATTATGAAAAACAAATATGCATCTATCAACAAATGAATCTAAGAATCAAGTGAATAAATAACCTGATGTACAGAATGAACTGGTGATTATAATAGAATCAGGGACATAGAAAGGGAATGGACTAACTATTCTTGGGGGGAAAAGGGGTGTGGGAGATGCGGGAAGTGACTGGACAAAATTCATGCACCTATGGATGAACACAGTGGGTGGGGAGTGAGGGTGGAGGGTGGGGTGGGAGCTGGAAGGAGGGGAGTTATGGGGGGGGGGGAAAGAGGAACAAATGTAATAATCTGAACAATAAAGATTTAAAAAAAAATTATTAGATTTTTAATAGACTTTTTATTTTGGAATAATTTTAGATTCACAGAAAAGTTGCAAAAATTAGGAGATTTGTTAACAGTGAGCCTCCATTCCCACATTTCCATATTCCTGCAGGACAAAAATAAGCTGAAGATGAATAAGGCACACACAGCCAATTTTATCACACTAGCCTGTATCTCATTTGTACTACTGTTGATGCCTTTGGACATTTTTGTTTGCCATCCATTTCAGGGTACAAGTATTCAAGCAGCATCCAAATTATCAGCTCATTCCAACATCTAAAGCTATGTGGTTATTAAAATCTCTGCCCTATGTTAATATTCACTGGTAAACATTAGGATCTTGTATTACAGCCGTCGATCAAAAACATTTTAAAAATTAAAAGGAGACAAACCTAACTGACAAAAAGAATACTTCCATTTAAAAGGTACATAGTTTCTCCTGAAGAGAAAAAGATAAAGAATATGATTGTAGCAAAAGTTTCCACAGAAAGAAAAAAAGGGAAACAGACCTAGAAAGGCACTGGATATAAATAAAAATGATGAGGAAATAGTTGGTCTCATTAGAAGATGGGGAAGCCCACAGAAAATAGGGGCCATAATTTTCTGGACTTAAAAAAAAAAAAAAAAAGCCCACCAGGGACCCAGTGAGCTTAAAATCTATTTTTATTGTTGTGCAGGAGTCTTTTCTTACACTGATTTCCCCAGGGTAATGTCATCTGTGGAAAACAAAGTCTAAAAGCTGTAAGAGGTCCCCAGGAGTTAAGCTCCCACGTACCCTCAGCAAACAGTTATTAACGTCTTTTGAGAAGCAATGCATTTCCAGAAGGTTCAGGCTTACTCCCTCTCTTCTTCTTTTTTTTAAATTTTATTTTATTTTTTTTTTATTTTTATTTATTTATTTTTAAATCTTTATTGTTCAGATTATTACATTTGTTCCTCTTTTTTCCCCCCATAACTCCCCTCCTTCCAGCTCCCACCCCACCCTCCACCCTCACTCCCCACCCACTGAGTTCATCCATAGGTGCATGATTTTTGTCCAGTCACTTCCCGCATCTCCCACACCCCTTTTCCCCCAAGAATAGTCAGTCCATTCCCTTTCTATGTCCCTGATTCATTATAGTCACCAGTTCATTCTGTACATCAGGTTATTTATTCACTTGATTCTTAGATTCATTTGTTGATAGATGCATATTTGTTGTTCATAATTTGTATCTTTACCTTTTTCTTCTTCTTCCTCTTCTTAAAGGATACCTTTCAGCATTTCATATAATACTGGTTTGGCGGTGATGAACTCCTTTAGTTTTTCCTTATCTGTGAAGCTCTTTATCTGACCTTCAATTCTGAATGATAGCTTTGCTGGATAAAGTAATCTTGGTTGTAGGTTCTTGGTATTCAGCACTTTGAATATTTCTTGCCATTCCCTTCTGGCCTGCAAAGTTTCTGTTGAGAAATCAGCTGACAGTCGTATGGGTAGTCCCTTGTAGGTAATTGAGCCTCTTTCTCTTGCTGCTTTTAAGATTTTCTCTTTGTCTTTTGCTCTTGGCATTTTAATGATGATGTGTCTTGGTGTGGTCCTCTTTGGATTCCTTTTGTTTGGGGTTCTCTGCGCTTCTTGAACCTGTAAGTCCATTTCTTTCTCCAGGTGGGGGAAGTTTTCTGCCATTATTTCTTGAAATAGGTTTTCAATATCTTGCTGTCTCTCATCTTCTGGCACTCCAATGACTCTGATATTAGACCGCTTAAAGCTGTCCCAGAGGCTCCTTACACTATCTTCACACTTTCGGATTCTTTTTTCATTTTGCTTTTCCAATTGGGTGTTTTTTGTCGAATCTTTGGTTTGATTCTTGTGCTCCTCTGGTCTGCTATTGGGTATAATATTCTTTATTTCAGTCCGTGTATGCTTACTTTCTAATTTCTTTATCGTAGCATCGAGGGTCTCATTAGTTTTCGTGAGGCTCTGCACAAATTTATGGCAAGCCCTCAAAATTGCGATTTTTAGCTCCATATCCTCCATTTCTGTCATGTTTTTTTGTCTCCGCATCTTTTATGCTTTCTTGGTGCACCCCCTTGTGGTCTCTGTGCGCAGTCTTGTTCTAGCCAAGCCTTAATTGTTGTAGTTAACACTAGAGGGATTTGACCACCAGGCCGACTGGCCTCCCTCTCTTCTTATGTGTAAGCTCAAGCACCTCCAACACATACTCATTGTTTTTGCATTAGTTATAATATACTTGAAATGCTTTCTGTATTCCTTTCTTAGGACTGTCATAGCAAATTACCAAGAACTGTGTGGCTTTAAACAACAGAAATGTATTCTCACAGTTTTGGAAGCTAGAAATCTGAAATCAAGGTGATGGCGGAGCCATGCTCCCTCTGAAGGCTCTGAGGAAGAACCTTCTTCTTCCTTACTTCCGGGGGTTGCCCACAATCCTGGGGTTCCTTGACTTGCACAGGCATCCCCCAGGCTCTGCTTCCGTCTTTACCTGCTATTCTCCCTGTGTGCCTGTCTCAGTGTCTCTAACTTTCCCTGTTATAAGGACACCAGTCATTGGATGAGAGCCCACCCAATCAAGTACAACCTCCTCTTATCTTCATTACATCTGAAAAGGCCTTTATTTGCAAAAAAGGAAAGAAATGAGGAAAGAAAAGAAAAGGACACATTCACAGGTACCAGGGGCCATGACTTTTGAGGGACACTATTCAACATAGTACAACTTCTCATCTCTTTGAATGTGACCCAGTGAATTTCCATATTCATAATCCAAGGATTTTGCTTCTAAGAAGCGTAGCCCAGTGGAATAAACTGGAGGTATCTACCACAGCATTATGCATCTAATAAGATTAACCTATATCTTAATTACTTCGAGCAGGCCATTCTAGTTTCCCAAAGTTTCATTTAAAATACAAATCATTGTTTTTACACAAGTAATATGGTAAATCTGACCTTCAATTCTATTAGTAAGTCAAACAGAGCTTCCCAATTGCTTATTTTTAACCAGAGAAGAGGCAAGAGAAATTGTTTTTCAGTTGTCGAATAATCATTACAGACCCATTAATATAACCATCTCCTAACAGACTACTAAAAAATTTTAGGTTCCCACAAAATTCTCCTCAGCAACAAATTACCGTAATGCAGAGAGGGTACTTAGCAGGTTCTCTGAGATGCAGCTCTAAATTGGGAGAAGGGAAAATCAATGTGGACCACATACAGAGACTCTATAATTACAAACTCATGACATTATAACTCTTTCCAGGAAACCACTACATAATTGCATCTTTTTCAAATAATAGAAGTTTAAATGTATTGTTCTATATAAATTTTTTAGCATAAGAGATGCATGTTACTTAAAACCTTATTCTGTCGGTGATGCTTGACTATAACAGGAAGAAATATAATTGACTGGAAGACAGTTACACAAAAAGAAAGCATATTTGGCATCCCTAACATAAAGGAAGAAAAAGGTTTTTGTTCCATCTGAAAAGAAAATTTGGCTTTTTTCTTTCTCTTTTTTTCTTTAAAGAAAATGTCAACTACATGAGGATGCGAGGCAAGGAAAAAAAGAACATGTTTTGGGGTTTTTTTTTTTCACTTTTTTCCCCCACTTCCATTGTATCATCCTCCCATCCTCTTTATTTATTTATTTATTTATTTATTTATTTATTTATTTAAGAAGGAAGGATTAACAGGGACAACTAGTTGCAAAAAAAGGTTTTATTACAGCATCGTCTTCCCCTTTTGAGTCGTACACACTGCGATGAAGAACTGATCACCAGCTCTCAGTGGTCATTTCTACCCTCCAGGTGATTCTGACTTAGCCTGGGATAAGGTACAAACAAAGGTTGGCTTACTTAAGAGGAACTTCTCAATTAATGTCCTCTAAGGAGGCAAACTAGTACTTACGGTTGTACCTGATAAAAAAAAAATGCTAAGCCTCAAAAAATTAAGTGGTTTTGTGTTTTTGTTTTTGTTTTTCAGTAACTGTTTTTATGGGCATAGGTTGGTCTTTTTTTTGTTTTGCTTTTGATTATGTTGCTGTTTTTTATTGTTACTTATTCTCCTATTAGACAGAGGAGGGAGTTGAATTAGGTGGCCTCTAAAGTCCTTTCTGATTCTATGATTTGCAATCTATTTTTTTTTAAATCAAATATTACCAACTTTTTACTCCTTTTAAATACTAGGCCAACTTCCAAAGAATCATTGTTTTGTACACTGCACTTGCAACAAAGGAATAAAAGTTAAAGCCAACACAGAAGATGCTTGCATGTATGGAAAGTTTTTAAATATCAAATATAAAAATTGTAAACAATTTAAAAAGTAGTCTTGTTCCCTTTAGGATATACCTGATTTCTTTGAGTTGAGACTCTGGTTAAACATTATATTCCTACTTTCTCTCCCTCTTGTACCACTGTGTCCATCTCTTGGTCTGCCCACCCTCTCTGGTTTCTTTTTGTTCCTCATGCACCAAGATCCTGCATCAAGGTCTCTCTCTGGGCCTTTGCACATGCTAATCTCACCACCTTGAAAAGCTGTTCCCTTCCCATTTCACCTGCCTGTTACTTATCTTTCAAACTTCAGTTGGAATTCACATCATTTCCTCCAGGAAATCTTCCTAAACCAACCAGACTAGGTCAGGTCTCCCATCTGCTGCCTTCAGGACAACATGGACTTCTCCTTATGGCACTCTCATAACTGTCATTTTAAAAGACTGATTAGTAGTTATTTTTGTTATGTCTCTCACCCTACTAACCTACTAGCTTTGAGGGTGAGAAGTACATCACATATTGTCATGGCATCACATATATATCCCTGAGCTGATGGCATGCCCTCAACACATATCTATTAAATGAAAAGGGTTGAGGACACAAATACGGTATCTGACATTTGGGGCTTTTTTTCTATTCTGTTGTAAATCTCTAATGTCAGCTTTCCTGTTTGAGTATCTAATGTCATTTAACCTCCATGTGCTTAAGGATTTAGGCGTTTCCTATGGGGATAATGAAACCCACCTGCATCCACCTCCTTGCCTTCCTCAGAGATGCAATTAAAAGGCTGGGATGATAAAATCATGTTTGATAACCGATACTGGAGTGCTGATCAATTACTGCCTAAAAATGGCTGTAAACACTCAAACCACTCCATACCAAATACTTATTCTCTGGTGTTTATTACCTGTTCTTACTTTTATAGTGGCTACTTACTCACCAGAAAAATAAAAAAATTTTTATAAATGAATAATAAGATAATATTAGTTTGGGAAAACACCAAGGGAATAATTTATTTGGGGGGTTTTTGGTGATTTGGTTTTTGTTTGTTTTGTGGATTGTTTTGTGTGTGTTTTTGCTTCAAACCAGTTTTGAACTTATCAAAAACAACACTTTCGCAACTTTCAGTTCAGTTATAATTCCTCCAACAGTTCACTCTGAATTTCAAAAAACTTTGTAACAGTAGATTTGTATAAGATATTATATGATGAAAACACTCATTTTATAATTAGAATTAAAATAGGAACACTAGTCTATTATAAAACAGTTAATTGATTCTATATATAGAAACACCATTAGTGCTCCTTTGAATTAAAAAAAAAATACATAGATGAACATGTCTTCAAATTTATAGATAACATCTTGAATATTAACCAATGAAATACTTTAGATACTGAAGTGTACAAAAAAATTTTACACTGGAAAGAAAATAAAGAGGACTTTTTATTCAAATAGGTTATTAGCAGAGCTTAGAAACAGAACTCATGCTGATACCAGCTGTCACTTTTCATGTTTCCTTACTCCCAGCACTAAGATACCTGACCTGCATAATCCAGTAATGGGCCAATGTATTTCCCTCAGGCTACAGAGTTAAGACTACTTGTAATCAACGATGCCATTAAGGCTGCTGATGCATTTTACATGATGATGGACCTAGAGCAACCTTGCTTCAGTCCCAAGGGAAAGCAAGATTTACTTAATCCCCAAAGAATTTTCCCCCATAATGCAAAGAGAATTAAATCATGACATCCGAGCCACTGCCGAAACCACACTGATTGCAAGATGGAAGAAGAGCATATGTCCGCACAAGCCTGCCAGAGGGAAATGCACACACAGCCCAGCTCATCAAAAAGATAAAGAGACGACTAGTGGTGGATAAAAAGCAAAGAAGTTATGAGACATACTTGGGATAACTGTTACATGTGAGGGGAAAAAAACAAACATTTTATCGGTTTATTAGATGTGTGTAGCTCTTTTACTATTGGTGTGTGTGGTGTGTGTTGGGGAAGGGTGGGGGATGGGCATACTTTGGCAGGGATACAAGCAAGTATCTTCTGGTCTTTTGGCAGGATGATGATATGTTTCAGCATAGTTACTCTTGTCCATAAAACGTCACATTTCCTCCAGATGCAGATAAATTTACACATAGGCATAAGATGGGCATAAAAACTGAGCCATGTGTTTGCCATGTGCAAGACAGCAACACATTTCCAATTGTTACAGTTCAGAAGCCATGGCCATCCCTACACTGAACAATACTCAGTCTAACTTCTATGGAGAACAAAGAAGGACTAAAAATAACCCCCAAGAAAAAAAGAGGGTTAGAAAAAAAGGGCTTCCTTAGAAAATATTTTGCTTTCTTTAGAATAATGGAAATATTATATTTAGAATAATCAAAACTCACCTGAACCAAACAATTGCATCTTCAACTCATGGCTTACTCAAACAACTGCTAACAAAGATGCAATTGCAAATGGTAAATTGAAGTGCTGTAACTTAAATATTTCCATTCTAACTCCTTTGGTATTATGATACTTGTTTCTGAAAGAGGGTAGACTATACACTGAGTGGCCAGATTATTATGACCACCTGGCATTTGTAGGCAAATTAGCCGTACAATGCATCATATGAGATATAGAAGCCGAAGGCCTGTTCGAACACCTTTGCTGTCTGCAGTTACCAAGATAAAACGTCTCCAATTCGCACAGAAACACAAGGATTGGACAGTCGAGCATTGGAAAAAAGTCACGTGGTCCAATGAATCACGTTTCCAGTTGCATCTTGCAGATGGCAGAGTGAGAATTTGGTGGAAACAGCATAAAACCATGCACCCCACATGCATGAGTACAACCCTTCAAGCTGGTGGGGGCAGTGTTATGGTTTGGGGCATGTTTTCCTGGCATGATATGGGCCCTTTAATTCATGTGGAACAACATCTGAATAGCACAACATACCTAAGTATCGTTGCTGATCAAGTTCATCCTATCATGTTGATGGCGTATCCCAATGGAGATGGCTTCTTCCAACAAGACAACGTGCCATGCCACGGTGCTCGTATTGTGCAGGAGTGGTTTCAAGAACATGAGGGACTTTACCTTGCTTAGGTGGCCCCCACAATTACCAGATCTCAAACCAATTGAGCATTTGTGGGACGAAGTTAAAAGAGCCATCAGGCAGCTGGTTCCACAACCATTAAATCTCACAGAACTAGACAGTGCTATTCATCAGGCATGGTGTCAGATTCCTCGCATCACCTTTCAACATCTCGTGGAGTCAATGCCAAGAAGAACCACCGAGTATTGAAGGCAAAAGATGGCCCAACGAAGTACTGATGGGGTGGTCATAATATATATCTCCCACGTTCAAAGGCTGTTAAATCGCGTTTTTTTCCCATATCCTCAGAAAAAAAATCACTTCTACTGTTGTGGTAAACAACCTGCTTCCCTATTTATAATGGTCTGGCCCTCTAGCAACTTCAGCGAGAAATTATAGCTAATTTGCCTACAAACATGAGGTGGTCATAATAATTTGGCCACTCGGTTTAATAGATGATAGCATGAATTCTGGCACCAGACTGCCTGGCCTCAAATTCTTGGGCAAGTTAGTTAAACTTTAAACGTTCAGTTTCCTCATCTGCAAAAGAAGAGCAACAATGGTATTGCTGAAGAACTAAGACTTAACATATGTGAAGCATTAAACTAGTGCCCAGCACACAGTAAGTGCCATATAAGTGTTCGCTATTTCTCCAACTGCTGCTAGTGCCTCTTAACTCTTATTCCTCAGTGCAGTCTCCAGTATTAATCCCATCAGGATATCAATATGATTCAATAAAACATAAAACCCATAATGGCAAAATCAGCTCTTTTGGGGGCAAAGTAATCATTTATTTGCAAAAATACAAAATTTTGAGAATATAAAATATAAGTATAGCAAGTCATTATAGTTTTTAATTCTGTTAAGATGAAGGCTTCATTATCTGGAGAGAATGTGCCACTAACAGCTTTCAGGAAGGAAAATTAGTAAGAAGCTAACTCTTCCAAGTGACTGGCATTGAGCCACTGGCAGCAGTTACCTGCCCCTAAGGTAAGACTTAGTCCCAGAGCCTGAGTTGATAGATAGCAAATGGAAGCGTAGTCTTTCTACAACACAGTAACATATGGTAATTAATTGTCAATCAAGGAAAGCAGCTCACTATGACTCATATACACCAACCATCAAATATGTGTTTTTTCCAGCTATGTATGTATATTTAATCCTTACCAGAGGACGTTTATTGATTTTAAATAGAGAAAGGGAGGGAGGGAGAGAAACAGAGAAATGTCAGTCAGTTGCCTCCCGTATGCGCCCCAACTAGGGATAGAACTGCGACATGTTTGGTGTATTGGACAATGCTCCAACCAACTGAGCCACCCAGCTGGGGCTTTTCCAGGTTAATTGTTGTTTAGGATTTAAAATAAAGTACGTATGTGAGGATATCATGGCTCTTGTACTAGTAATGGAGAAAATTAATGAGTCTTCCTTCTGATATAATTCACTATTTATAAATGAAAGTATTTACAAATGGGCAGCAGCTCAAACCCACAAGCCCCGAAGGACAGGTTTCCCGTGCTGGCTCTATCTGCAGTTACAGAATCATCTCTAGCTCAGAAGATCCTGGAAGTGAATCCCACCAGCACCCCTGAAATTCAATTCACTGATTTCTTATTAAATTACTAGAAGAGCAATCCTACTTACTTTTTTAGAAAGTCTAGGTCTTATTCCTGTAGAATCCTGAAGTTTACAAAACTAATTTATGTTGGCAGTTAGGAACTAATGAGGTAATTAAATATAGTGAAATTTAAAACCAATTTAGCTATACCTAATAACTAAATAATTGCATATATGGGAAATATATTAATCAATAGTTTTAAATCCTTCTAGTTTACTATTCATCAGACTGACGTTAAGTCATGGCTAAACTGTTTTTCTGAAAGCAAACTTTAAAAGATCTTTCTTCAGGTCTTCTAATTTTATTATGTTTTTTATTGTGTAGTGTGAAAAAGGTATCATGTCCACAGCTATGACATCCGAACTATTCCCCTCTGGCAAAGAGAACCCGGTGAGGCACCTGCCCACCCACACCACAGCCCACGGCACCTGTGCCGGAAGGTTTCCTCCTTGTGCCCAGAGGTGCGCTCTCAGTTTAGGTTCGGTGGTGAGAGTCCTTCACCTAAATCTCCCAGATAGTGCAGTGAAAAGAATATAAATACAGATCTAAAATAAGGGAAAGTTGCCCTGACCGGTTTGGCTCAGTGGATAGAGCATCGGCCTACGAACTCAAGGGTCCTGGGTTCAGTTCTGGTTAAGGGCATGTACCTTGGTTGCAGGCACATCCCCAGTAGGAAGTGTGCAAGAGGCAGCTGAATCGATGTTTCTCTCTCATCGATGTTTCTAACTCTCTATCCCTCTCCCCTCCTCTCTGTAAAAAATCAATAAATAAAAATAAAAATAAAATAAAATAAGGGAAAGTTGCACCTGCCAGACATTCCTAGCATCACTTCATGAACTGTTTGTGATCATTTTAATCAACTCTATTTACACATACTCAGTTAAAGAATCTGTGCTCCCTACCGGGCAAAATAGAGACCGAACCCCACTTCAGGTTACAGTAAATGAAGTGTACTTCATTAAAGCTGTTTAAAAAAAGTCCCAGTTACCGTGGCAGCAGGAGCCCCTCAAAGGACCAACGAAGGGTCTTTGATTGGTAACCTTCCTGTCTGCAGGCCTTCTGATGCATATCACTGAGTTTCTTTACTGGATAGAGGCCTCCCCCTCTCCACAGAACCAGAGAAAATGCCTGAAACTTCTATTTGAAATTAAGAGTGATAAAGCTAAGAGCTTAGGTAACAAGTTCTATAAATAGATCCTTTTTAAAAAATCGTTTCTAAAAGCATCTTTCCAGGCCATGTGACTTAATTACTGTCTAGGTGACAAAGTATTATTCCCTTATCCAAGAGCCTCTGGAAGAACTACTGTAGTGAGAATTCAAGATAGAAAGCACGTTTCTCAGATGTGAAGGAAAGTGGTAAATAAGAAAGGCATTTTGGCAGAGAAATGCTGCTGCTGAGTTGTTCTAAAAAGGAAAATGGGATTTTTAAAAGCCTTTGGATAGATTACTTGGCTACAGTGTCTGTTGCTTGCATTTCATCTCAAAGATAGCCTCAAAATATAACCTAAAAGCTATTTGAAAAATACATGCAAGTCTTCACTTCAGAAGATTCATCATTGATGCAATGGTATGGATGACTCTGTACTAATTCATGCAGCAAAATTTACTGCACACCAAGGTCTAGTTTTTCCTTTCTTCGTAATCGCTTACCCTTCCTGCTTCTATAGAAAGTACCAAGATTCTATTCTGGATGGTAATGCACTTTTGAGAATCAATAAGGAAACTTGATATCCAGGATAAGCAATCTCAGATTAACCCCTTTGTTCATCATTTCTACTGCAATAAACACATATAATGACACTCTGGCAGGTTAATGCCTATTTTTGTGCTCCCTGTGGCCAAAAAGGAAACAGTTCAAGCATTTATGTACTATTCAGTCATATGCAATGAGCTCAAGAAAAATCTATGTCTCCTAAAAGGATATTTTCACTAAGCAAAAAAGAAGAGGTAGAAGAAAGAGAATGCAGTCACTAAACTACAGGGTGGGGAGAAAGTAGTTTACAGTTATATGTGAAACAGGGTTTATTCTTGTATGATTATTTATTTATTGTTGTATTGTTTTATATATGAACAACTGTAAACCTACTTTTGCCACACCCTGGATAACCTACATTTTAAATAAACTAAATTCTGTGACTAATGACAAACTGAGAACATTTTTTACTTAAGAAAGAAATTCACATTTTATAGTACCAAACAACTATTTGTGGGGTTTTTTTCCCAAACAAAACATCTTAAAAGATGCCTTAAGCAACATTATTTCTTTAACACATTGTGCATCTTTTAAAGTATTCAGCTGTTGAGAATTGTATACCTCCTGGAGAAACCTAGAAAAGGAGACATGAGAAAACTTGAACACAATTCAAGATTACAAGCAATCTATAATAATAAAAGTGTAATATGCTAATTAGACCCGACATCTTTCCAGATGACCTCCTGGACGAAGCTAGGGCTGCGAGGGAAGCCCGGGTCCCAGGTGCCAGAGGGAAGCCGGTGCCGGCAGCCAGGGGAAGGAAGGCCTACTCTTGCATGAACTTCGTGCATCGGGCCTCTAGTTTTCTATGAATACTGTTCAGGCTTAAAGGAGCTACAAAGTGAGCCAGGGAGGTAGGTATATGCTGTCCTAACAGTTCACATACTCAAAATTTTCTAAGTGACTTCTTATAGCTGTCCTCCGCTAGTATGTTTTTCCTGTCAGTTACATATTCATTGGGTAAAACAAAAAAGACTGAGAAAGGATAAAGAAGGAATCTCTTTTTTAAGAAAGAAGACATGAGTTGGAAACCTGACTTACAAAAGTGAGTACAAAAGGAACCTAAAGATTCTGCTTGTATCACAGGCACCTCCTGGAGATGGTACCACGTTAAGCTAGAAATTGTGCATGGAGCTCCAGCCCCAGGGAAGGAAAATGGATGTGAACAGCAGGAGAAAACCTCAAGGCTTTTTCCTTGCTTCTATATCAACTTCCTGATATACTGTTTCCAGAGTGACAGTGGCCATTTCAGTTTGCCTATAAAATATTTTAATGAAATTACCCCACTATTCCGTCAGAGTAAACGGTTCCCGAGAGCCACAACCACCTCTTTCACCCTTAAGCAGACACTTTCTCCTCTGACACCTGCTCTTCAACACAGCCTCTCTGCAATGCCTTTATCCAATTCCAGGCTTCACCCTTGACCCACAGTCCTTTGCTTTCTTATTCATCTTCTTAATGACACTGTGGGCATTATTATGACTTTGAGACAATGATGGTTAAGTACACTCAATTCAATTATGTGATGGGTAGCAACCAGTTAATTGCCAGTAAAAAGTCAATAATGTATAATGGGTGTCTCTGTACATACCCATCCTAACAATTAGGATCGTGATCCAAGGACCAGTTGGGAGTGCTCACATACAGTAGTTTAGAAATCATTTGAGCTAATAAAAAAGACACTCAGCAGCTATTACTTTAGGTTATTATAACAAGACATAATATAATTTAACCAAAAGAAATGGTTGGGGTGGGTGCAGGCTAGAAGGGATCAATTGGGGGAAGAAGGGGGGCATCTGTAATACTTTCAACAATAAATAATTGAAAAATTGGAAAAGAAGACATGGTTAATGATATTGATAACTGGACATGCTCTTTCATTGGTAATGAATATGATAAAAAATATCTCTACCAAGATGTCTACTTTTACTTTGACCTCCAGGAAATCTTCCCCCTCCGCCATCTATACATACAGAATTTCAAATTCCTCTCCTAGTGTTCTTAAACTCCTACTACGTTTATTTTCCTGAGATGTGAAAAATAAAACAAGCTTTGTACTGAAATGTGTCTGCACCATTTTTTCCCAAAGTAACATTACAGAAAATTTACCCAAATGCGTAACCAAATTTGTGAGAAATAGCTAAAGGTTCTTTAAGTAGACCACCATTTCAGTTTAAAGATTAAACTCTAAAGGAGTAATTGTTGGTACCTCCAGAATTAATATGTATGTAATAGGTCTAAATAAAATTCATTTCAATTTTTATGGCCATCCTCTTTTGTATAACATAGAATACTAGTATATGGTAGATAACATGGTATAAGAGTCAGTGTGGGACTTACATACCCTAGATTCAAATTGTAGCTCAATCATTCATTATATTTACTTTCAACAAGTAAAGACCATTCATTATATTTACTTTCAACAATTAACCTTTCTATGCCTCAGTTTCCTGTAAAGTGGGATAATACATAGTCATTTTTATAACCACAGGTTGTTTTCAGGATTGAATATATATAAATGTGTATGCCATCACTTCATGAGCAACATATGTTAGCAGTTACTATTAGTATTATAATACTAATTAAATAGAGCTGTAGAAACTCAAATTAACCAGAATACTGGCAGCTTTCAGCTTCAACACACACACACACACACACACACAAACTAGATAACAAACAGCAAACAGCATGGTTTAGACTGGTTTGTTGCTACTTATCAATTCCAGTTTCTTTTATCTTAAGAATCCCAAGCCAGCCCTAACCGGTTTGGCTCAGTGGATTGAGCGTTGACCTGTGGACACAAGGGTCCCAGGCTCGATTCCGGTCAAGGGCATGTACCTTGGTTGCAGGCACATCCCCAATAGGGAGTGTGCAGGAGGCAGCTGGTTGATGTTTCTCTCTCATCGATGTTTCTAACTCTCTATCCCCCTCCCTTCCTCTCTGTAAAAAAATCAATAAAATATATTTTACAAAAAGAATCCCAAGCCATAGTTCTCCACAATTGAAATAAAAAGATTTCATTCCCAACCTATTCTGAATAGTTGAGGCTTTATGTTTAAGTTATTTTAAAGTTCATCACACAAAATTTCTCCCTAAGAGGTCAAATTTAGAATTTAATATTTATTTATTTTTTTAAAATATATTTTATTGATTTTTTTACAGAGAGGAAGAGAGAGAGATAGAGTTAGAAACACCGATGAGAGAGAAACATCGATGAGCAGCCTCCTGCACACCTCCTACCGGGGATGTGCCCGCAACCAAGGTACATGCCCTTGACCAGAATCAAACCTGGGACCCTTCAGTCCGCAGGCCGATGCTCTATCCACTGAGCCAAACTGGTTACGGCTAGAATTAAATTTTTAAATGAATTGGAAATAAATGTAAGTGAAAAATGAGATTAACATTTCATATATATGTGGAATATAATGAACAAAATAAATAAACAAAATAGAAACAGACTCAGATATAGAGAACAGACTGACAGCTGTCAGAAGGGAGGGGGGTTGAAGGGGTGGATGATAAGGTGAAGGGATTAAGAAAACAAAACAAAACTCATAGACACAGCCCAGCTGGTGTGGCTCAGTGAATTGAGCATTGTCTCATGCACCAAAAGGTCACTGGTTTCATTTCCCCTTAGGGCACATGCCTGGGGTTGTGGGCTGGATCCCCAGTAGGGGGCATGCAGGAGGCAGCTGATGGATGTTTCTCTCTTTCTCTCTCACTCATGTTTCTATCTCTCTCTCTTTCTCCTTTCCTCTTTACCTGAAAATTAATAAAAAAATACTTTTTTAAAAAACTCATAGACACAGACAACAGTATGGTGATTTTCAGAGGGAAAAGGGGTTTGGGGAAGATAGAAAAGGGTAAAGGGGAGATAAATGGTGATGAAAGGAGACTTGACTTTGGGATGAACACACACAATACAATATATAGATGATGTATTATGAATTGTACACCTGAAACCTATATAATTATTTAACCAATGTCATCCCAATAAATTCAATTAAAATATGTCTTATTAAACAAAAATTATTTTCTGCTTAAAGCCTTTATCTTTTTAAACTTTGAAAAAATCATCTTAATAGAACTTTAAAATCAGCATTATGCACCTATCTGATGGGGATAAAACTGCCTTCGATGATATATAGAATGGCTTGGAGATCATATAAGTCATTATCTTAAGGGAAAAAATCAATAAAATGTATTTCATTTTATTGTAAATAGAAAATAGCAATCAACAGCAAAATCCAGATTGTGAGAAACTGCATAAGATAAACAATCTGGTTTCTTCAACAAATAAATTTTAAGGGAGAATTTGAAAATAAAGATAAGGGAAAACCAAAAGATTCAAAGAGACTTTTTGAAACTTATTTTTTAAAAATAAAATGAGCCCTAACCGGTTTGGCTCAGTGGATAGAGCGTCAGCCTGTGGACTCAAGGGTCCCAGGTTCGATTCCGGTCAAGGGCATGTACCTTGGTTGCGGGCACATCCCCAGTAGGGAGTGTGCAGGATGCAGCTGATCGATGGTTCTCTCTCATTGATATTTCTAACTCTCTATCCCTCTCCTTTCCTCTCTGTAAAAAATCAATAAAATATATGTAAAAAATTAAAAATAAAAATAAATAAAACGAAACATGGAAAACTAAACTACAGGGATACATGCTTGAGCGATTAAACTATGACAAAAATAAGGAAATGATAACCGTAAAAGTCAGAGCAATGTCTATAGTCCTACAAGAAGAGGAGGCAGGGGCTTGGGTTCGGGAAGCAGCACATGGAATTACTGACCAAGCTCTAATTCCTGAACTGGATAGAGGTTCTAGGGTGTTCACCTTTAGTAATTTCTGTGTCAGTGTTGTATTTTACAATAAAAAGAAGATTTAAAAAATAAAATTGCAGTCTAAAAGAATCACCAATGCAGCTATTATGTACTTTCATGCAGATGTTCTCATATTCATACTCACATCCTTAAAACAAATACATTGCACCTGAATTTTCACAAATAAAGATTCCATGACTCCTGAGCAGAAATATTTACTAGATTCTAGACTGGTTTTGAGCCATTGTTTAAATCTGACTTGACAATGATGTTGATTTTAATTTGCAACCTCAAGATAAATATGACTTTGTGCTTACTGACAAAAAAAAAGTTTTCTTAGAGTTTTGCTTTTAGTTCATTTAGTACTTGGGCCAGAGGGTTTATCATTTCCCTGGTTTGATAGGGTTAGGGGTTAGACAAACTATCAACCAAGAAAATGCAATTCCCAAAGACTGCGGGGTAAAGTCAATGCTCTGGGTGTTATATATACCCACGGAGCCTAATGAGCTCAGAGCAAAGTATGCTTTGTTGATTAAGTACAAGTTTCCTGAAAAGGGATATTACTGTAGAAACCATAGATAGCTGTTTGCTGGATCTGCCCTCCATGCTCCTGTTTGCATTTCAGCATTCCACTGACAGACATAAATAGAAACAGAGAGTGAATTGCCTGTTTCCTTTCGTCTTTAATTTAACAAAGAAATAAGATATCCTGTGCATTCTGAAAAACATCATACAAAATTGAGAAATGAAGCTAAATAAATGGGGATGAGAATAAAAGGAGCCCAGAGATTCTAAATCTAGGGAATTATTTTTCCAACAATAAGCCAAATGGCTCCATTCTCCTGTGTCATAACTAGAAGAAGCCTGGCATCCTTTCTGGAGTAAGGCAGATATAAATCAATCAACCTTCCAATTAGTTAACCTTAAGTTTAGAATAACTTTCAGAGGGAGTGGCATAATTATTATATCTAGGTAACTTGTAAACATTAACAGACTTTGTTTTAAGTCTTTATCTGTCAGAGATGTACAGGTATATAAAAATGTATTTGTTGGAGAAATGCCCCAATGTCTGGAATGTGCTTTTAAATACAACACACACACACACACACACACACACACACACACACACACACATATGTAGAGATATAAAAGACTGTCAAAATGGTTATAATTGTTGACACTGGAAAATGGGTATGTTGGGAGTTCATTATAGTATTCCTTTCACTGCTATATATGTTTGAAAATTTCCACAATAAAAAGTTTTCCTTCATTTAGTTAACATATCATTAAAAAATCTAATTTGTTTCATGTCATCACTTGAAGAGAACAATGTAATTTATTTTAGTCATTTACTTATATAGAGTTTAATTTAAATAAAAAAGTTTTATGACAGTAATATATTTAAATTGAAAAGCATAGAATATAGGCTTTGAGAGAAAATAACTTGGGGAAATATTTACAATACTAGAGGCCCCATGCACAAAATTAGTGCAAGGGGCTTGGCCTTTGTGGCCCCAGCTACCTCTCGGCCCCGCCCCCAGCCCCCTGGTCATTCAGGAAGTTCATCTGGAAGGTCATTCAGCTGTCCAGTCTAATTAGCATATTAGCTCTTTATTATATAGGATGATATAATGTTGATTTCTTAAAAGTAAGAGATAGCCCTAACCAGTTTGGCTCACTGGATAAAGCATCAGCCTGCGGACTGAAGGGTCCCGGGTCGATTCCAGTCAAGGGCATGTACCTTTGTTGCGGGCACATCCCCAGTAGGGGGTGTGCAGGAGGCAGCTGATCAATGTTTCTCTCTCATCGATGTTTCTAACTCTCTATCCCACTCCCTTCCTCTTTGTAAAAAATAAATAAAATATATTTTTTAAAAAGTAAGATATAACGTTGTATATATGTTTATATATACTTATATATAAAAATGTAAGTATGTGCATAGAACAAAACAACACTAAAAGGAAATACACCAAAATGAAAACAAAATTTACCTCAGTAGAGTTTAAGGGTGATTTTTTTTTTTTATATAGCTATCTCTACTTACAAGTTTTCTAAAATGAGTATGCATCAAATATAATCAGAAAAAGAAAGCAAATATATAAATAGAAATATAATTATGACAAGGCAGAATAGGTAGTCTGAATACTGTTCAAAAGAAAATAGACAATTAGCTAAAACTTGCTACCCTAAACATTGAACCTAAAGCGAGCCTTTGGTGGAGTTCAGTCTCATATGCCCTAAGATTCATCAGTGCACTGGAAGAAAACAACATACGTTCTTACGCCTATAATTGGAGAAGGCTTTTTATTTGTGTGGAATCTTTTCAGAACTGACATGACAAGAACTAGAACTAAGATCTTGAGATTAGTGTTTCCAGAGTTTTAAAATTCCCTGGGACTTCCCAATAGATCTAATAAGTTTATCATTTTACCAGGGGAAGTCATTCCCAACAAAATAAAAAGCTATGTATATCCTGACCCAAGATTTCACCTCTTGGTTCTCAGTGCTAACCTTAAAAGCAAATTTCAGAAATTATTTTCTGTGATATAATTAAAAAAGAACCTTTTGCAGCAATATTAATTCTATAAAACATACCTCCAATGACTCCTACAGTGTACTTACAATTCTTTTTCTAATAACTAAAGGTTTTATTTTATTTTCAAAAGTAATTGGTAATATACTTTCTTGCTAAAAGAAATGTTTTAAAGATTTTTAATTTAATTTTGGAGAGAGAGGATAAGAGAGAGAGAAACAGCCACTGGCTTCCTCCTGCAGGTCCCCAACTAGGATTGAGCCCAAAACTTGGGCAAGTGCCCTGACCAACAATCAATCAGCAACCTTTCTGTGCATGGGACAACACCCATGCCAGGGCTTGATAAAATTCTTTGTTATAAAACCCCCCAAACGGTACATTAGGCATATCACTGAAAGTATTAAAATGGTAATCAGTATTCAAAAGATTCTGAAAAAATGTTCACGAGAGGGAGAAAAATTTTACTTACTTTAACTTCCACCATCTTCCCTCCATGTTCAATGTGTCTCTCTATGTATTCAGAGGACAGCAAATCACTGCAACAACAAAATAAAGGATGGTTAAAGAGGATGAGAAAATGTAAAGCATTTGAAAATCAAGTTTACCCATACCAGTTTTAATGATTCATTAACTCCGACTTTAAAACAACAATAAAGCTTTATAGAACTCTCTCTCTCTCTCTCTCTCTCTCTCTCTCTCTCTCTCTCTCTCTCTCTCACACACACACACACACACACACACACACACACACCAGCTTAGTATTTCTGAAGGGTTATGAGGTTGAACTGACTACACCACCTGTCACCCCCTTGCTTAGCAGAGCTGATTCCACTGATCTTGTTGAGGAGTTCTGGGAAACTACCAGAAGCACACCATTATTAGAAAGACATCTAACTTGCTACCATCCCTCACCATCTCTTTATGTGTGGTGTGTGGTATTTTATCTGACAAAACATTAGTTTCCATCACAAAAATAAAAAGGGGGCAAAGAATGCTAAAAGAAATATACCATTAGCAATAAAATAATTCTATTTTGAAGTCTATTAAACAACAAACTTCTCATAGAATTTTAAACTATTTGCATCATCTTAAATACACTTCTCTTTAATTCCATGTATGTGGAAAAAATGTCCCACATACTTTAATGGAAGTACCTCAAAACACAATTTACACAAAAAGTGTTGAAGTCTATTATTTTTAAAGCACTAAAATATAAATAAAATTAACATTAATAGAAATAATACAAGAAGCTATAAATTTCTGTGGACCCTAGGACTGGAGATACCTGCTAAGAAAGGTTCCTGGTGGCAAACTGAGCTCAAACTTAAAAGCAGAGCCTTGCAGCCATGTCTAAAAACAGGGCTCTCTCATTCAAACCGCACTGAACAGCCTGCCTGCACTGTGTTCCCGCCATCTGAGCCAGGCCTTATAAAGCAGTTCCTGGAATCCTCTTTCAACCAATAAGACTGGGGTTTCCCTGGTCCAAATGGAACCATCAGGCTATATCCTTATTAGCATCTTCACCAACCTATCAGAATGGCTCCATGCTGATCAGTCCAGACAGTGCCTTTTGGACCAAAGCGTGAGGATTTGGAGTCCTCATTTGCATGAGGACAGACTAATCAGAGACTGGGGCAGGGACTTCTCTTTATATAAGTCAGCACCTCTCTGGCTCAGGCAGAGCACTTTCCCTTTTCACCAAAGACTGAAAACTGGAGTTGAAACACCTAAGACAAAGCACCAAAGACTTCACACCAGACCAGAACGGAACAGAGCAACTGGAGCAGAGCAGGCAGAGCAGAAGTGTCTAGCCCAGGAGGGGCCTTGTCTGAGGACCGCCTCACCCCAGGGCTGCCTCACCTGGAACCCGTCTCACAGCCCTGCTGTTCCACAGCTGTGCTGCTTCATAATTGAGCTGTTTGCACTGAGTAACGTTTCTCTTTTCACCACATCCCAAACTGGGGATCCCTGCTGGTGTTGAATTGATGCCAACCATCAGTTGATATTCTAAATCTACTCTATGAATAAACATTCAGCCAATTAAGAAAACCTTTTTTCACAGTGTTCTGAAGGTCACCAAGCCAAAACTGTCCCAATTATAAAATAAAATAAAAAGTGCATTTCTGAGCACACAGTCCTCCCATGATAAGCACCATAGTTACAGTTGCTTGAAATGTAAACAGAATGATCAAATGAGAGTCATATTAACATAGGCACCATAATCAGTTTCTACAGTATCTAATTCTTATATTACCATTCGGGGAAAATATCATTATTGTCTAAGCCCTTGTTTCATTTGTCTTTGGAATACATTTTCCTATTGATTTTTTTAATGAGGAACCAGCGAGGATGCTCTAAGCTGCAAGTTGCAGAAAATACAACTACATATGGCTCAAACAATCAGGACATTTATTTCTTATTAGAAATTTCAGGACTGGTGTAATGTGAATTTGCTTTTGTGAGTCTTCAAGTCTGTTAAATGAATAAATTTGAAGTTTATAATAACGTAGGCAAACACTCTTAAGATATTTAAACATAGATAAGCAGCTAGTAAGCAAAATTTCATTAGACGTGGGTAAATTGCATTGGCTGTATAAAGTATAGGTAAGAAAATCATGTATGTTTTACACATTGATAGAAAGATATTTACTATTCATGATGCACCTGGTTAATAAATGTTTATGATATAATAAATACACAAAAGACACTAAATAGCCAGGATACAAATTCAATCACCTATTGGTGACATCCAGGGTTCAGGATTCCTCAACTTCCACACTAATGACATTTTGGGTCAGATAATTCTTTGTCTTGGGAGCACCTTGGGAGCACCAGTCTGCATTCCCACCAACAGCACACAAAGGTTGCCTTTTCTCCACACCCTTGTCAACACTTGTTTGTTGATTTATTGATAGTAGCCATTCTGACAGGTATGAGGTGATATATCATTGTGGTTTTAAGTTGCATCTCTCTGATAATCAGTGATGTTGAGCATTTTTTCATATGTCTATTGGCCATCAGTAGGTCCTCTTTGGAGAAGTGTATATTCAGATCTTTTGCCCAATTTTAACTGGATTATTTGTCTTCCTGATGTTGAGTTGTATAAGATCTTTATATATTTTGGAAAGTAATCCCTTATCAGATGTATCATTGGAAAATATGTTCTTCCATTCAGTGGGTTCCCTTTGCATTTTTTAGATGGTTTATTTTGCTGTGCAGAAGCTTTTTAGTTTGATATAGTCCCATATGTTTATTTTTTTAGGATAGGTGTTATTTCTTCTTTGAATGTTTGGTAAAATTTGCCTATGAAGCCATGGGGTCCAGGACTGTTTGTTTGATGGAAGTTCTTTTTTGTTACTGTCTCAATTTCATTAGTTGTTATCTATTCAGGGTTTCTGATTCTTCCTGATTTAGTTTTGGAAAATCGTATGTTTTTAGGAATTTGTCCATTTCTCCCAAGTTGTCCAATTTGTTGGCATATAGCTGTTCATAGTGATTTCTTATAATCCTTTGTATTTCTGTGATATCAGTTGTTACTTCTTCTCTTTCATTTCTGATTTTACTTATTTGGGTTCTCTCTCTTTTTTTCTTGATGAGGCTGCTTAAATGACTGTAAATCTTATTTGTATTTTCAGAGAACCAGCTCTTGGTTTCATTGATCTTTTGTACTGCTTTTTTAGTTTCTATGCCATTTATTCTTTGAAACAAAATCATTTTTTAAAAAGACAAAATACCTCTCAACAACATGCTCACATATTCAATTCCTAGGAAGATGTGAGCATATAAAGGGCACTTGATCCCATGGCACTTCAAGTCTTATTATGAAAACAAGAAAATATAAGGAACAGATCTGAAGGCAATGTATTATTGAGAGCCGCAGTAAATGGAACTGACAGTAGGCACATAGAATGCACAAAAAGAAAAGATCTCTGAGAATTAGAACAGTCGGGTCAGGGTTCATGAAGGCTGTAAGACTTCATTCTTAGAAGGTGGATGGAATGGAGAGGCAGAGAAGGACATTTCAAATGAGAGGAATAACAAAAGCAGACTTGTAGCAAAGGAAAAACTACAAGTGACTCCAGAGGTAGTGAAATGATGAGCCTATTTAGAGTTGAGGGTTCAAGTTGTGGAATTAGTACTAACAGCTAGTATGTGTGGAGGCCTGTGTGCCAGGCACTGTGCTAGGTGCTTTAAATGCATTAGTAGCTCACTAAAGTACACAGACAGCTGATGAGGTAGGTATACATATGATCTCTTTTGGTAGGCCAGGAAACGGAAGTATGGAAAGGTCCAGTGGGAAGCCCAGCTGGTCAATGATAGCACCAGATTCATTCCCAGGTAGGTCTCATTCCTGAGTCCATGATTTGAACAACCACATCTCCCTTTTAACAGAAAAGCATAAAAAGAGTCTGCTGGGGATTTTATCATAGCCAATGTACATGAAAGGACTTATTCAAAATGAAAGTCCTATTAAAAATAACCTAACTGCAGTAGGTAGAGATGATTAGCA
The DNA here is from genome assembly GCF_028538775.1 of Myotis yumanensis. Taxonomy (NCBI): domain Eukaryota; kingdom Metazoa; phylum Chordata; class Mammalia; order Chiroptera; family Vespertilionidae; genus Myotis; species Myotis yumanensis. The sequence goes on along the minus strand of NW_027223760.1, from coordinate 43,906,091 downwards.
AAGAAGATTCATTATAAAAGTATCTCTATTACATGAGTTAGAATGAATTTCTCCAACTTAGGAGAGATTTGTGAAAAATGCCACATATTCATCTATCTGTGTGCTGTCATTATAAGAAATCTAATAGAGTAGATAACATGGAAATTTATCAGCATTCTAAAAAAGCCATCATCATCATCATAATCACAGATGATATGTAAACCTATTACCCCTAATCCAAAAAGGAATTGCTTCTATGTTTATTTTAAAATACTTTCTTCAAATAATGAAATTAGCAACAGTTTAACTAAGAATTAAACTGCAGTTTAATATCTGAGAGTTATAAAGGGCAACAATATGACTACAATTTTGCAAAGCATTTAAAATATTTACTTTTTAATAGACTGCATATTGTTTAGCCTCCCTATTTTAATTTCAAAAAGAAATACTTCTCCTTGGATTTAATGCAAGCCATATTGTAGCAACAAGAGCAGTATATTTGATTTCTATAATGCACATGCATAAAAATAGATGAATAGAAGTATCTCTGATGCTGGCGATGGAAATTATTTTCCCTGGGCTCTCTTGTACTTCTAAATGGTATGCATACAGATGGAAAACTCTCCACAATTTCCATCCACATATGGACATGTGTGGATATGCATGGATGGAGTTGAAATGCTCTTCTTCTTTTTTTTTTTTTTTAATATATTTTATTGATTTTTTACAGAGAGAAAGGGAGAAAGATAGAGAGCCAGAAACATCGATCAGCTGCCTCCTGCACATCTCCCACTGGGGATGTGCCCACAACCCAGGCACATGCCCCTGACCGGAATCGAACCCGGGACCCTTCAGTCCGCAGGCCGACGCTCTATCCACTGAGCCAAACCGGTTTCGGCAAAATGCTCTTCTTAAAAGTATTTTGCTTATACCTTTATTCAACGTTTTCACTGATTCAAATAGGAAACAAATGTATATTTCTAAGTGTATGTTTTTTATAATATGGAATGCTATAAACTCTACCATGAAAAGTAGCTAATATCCATGTTTCAGATAAGAAATGGCTCTGTTGTTGGAAATTGCAGATTTGAAATACAGTGTATACAGCTACCATCAAGCATTCAGAGGAGAAAATCACAGGTCAGCTACTTGAAAAGTGACCTTTGTGAGAGAAGTGAATGTCATCCACCTTCTTGCTACTGGTAGCAACAAATTTCTCCTTTCACGGGCTGTGGTATAGGCTATTAATATCCTCAAAACTAGATCTGGTTCACCCAGGAAATAGGGGGGAAGAAAACATTGATGAATGAAGAAGATAATTAGGGCCTAAAACACATTAGACACTTTGAGATTGGGTTAGAAACACATTTCAGAGGCACTCAAGAATAAGACATTATCCTGTGGATTTATGTCTATCACCAAGGCTCCCTTAATGGAGGCAAAATGTCAGCCTGACCGGAACAAGTTCAAGAAAGACTTGAATTAGAAGATGAATACAATTACTGACTGAGCCATGAATCTTTTTTTTTTTCTAAGAGAAATGCTAAGTCAATCAAGAGAAATGAAGATTGAGTGTACATGTGGGTAGAGATAAGCACTTTAATTTCCAATTCCATTTTAAACTCCCTCAGATCAAGTATAAAGCTAGAGGGTCTAAAGCACAATAATCTATGAATATATGTATAAAGAATGTTCTCATATAATGGTCTTGGTTCCAAATTAAACACACAAAACAGTTGTCTTCAAGAGTCAGTATTTAATTTCAAATCAGCTAAATACCATATCAACATAAACCACTGATTTGAAAATAAAACCAAAGTTTACTTCTTCCTTTTTTTCCTACAAAATGTTCTAGCTTATATAACGTATTTGTAAAAATCATGTAAATTTTTAAATCTCAGCCTCTGTAAAATAGAATAAGACTGAGTAGCTATCTTTCTTACATCTTACGGAATAAATAGCCTAAAATTAGTAATGGGCTCTGCTTTATGCAAAATGTATGAAAAATAGTGACTTCCCTAAAGATAGACTTTTTAAGGAGATACCTTCTTTTGAGATTGGAATAAATGGTTTAGGCAACAGAGCAAAGAATACAAAATAGATATGACTCAAAGAAAAGCTTTATCATCAATTTAGACACATCAGCAGAATGCAATTAACAAACCTCTATATTTATATAGAAACAGATGCTATTTATAAATACATTTTAGAAAACCAGAGTAGAAACACTGTTTTCTTTATTCAAATAAGAATCTACATTTTTTTCTTTTCTTAACGATTTCTTCCTAAGAAAAATAACATTTCAACTGTGATTTTGCTCACACACATACACACAAAGCAACTTAGAAGAAATGCTGTTCCTCCAAAGGTCAGAGGGTGAAATAGGATGAAAGCCATCATTTGATTATTCACCAGAAGCAATTATCCTTATCTGGGATGACAGCTGAAGAAAGTCACCTCACATTGCACCTTACCTGGACTAGCTTAGGGGGTTGGGAAGCCACCATGTATAATTGTATAGAATTTTATAACAAAGAATAAAGGCAAAGAGTACTTGCTTGTATCTCTCAATAAAAACGTAGCAGTTCTCAAAATAACCTTAAATTTCCCATTGAAATATGGTTGCATTGTGGGAATTGCTTACCAAAAAGCATCAAAGACAGATTTAAGATGCAATTAGTGGAGTGGAATGTAGATGAGTACATAGTAAAACATTTCCTAGGTATGTTTTAAAATATATATATAAATATATATATATATATCGATATATAGAATTAGTAAACTTTTCATAAACACACACTAATGACATCTTAAACTTGTACCCTATTGATACCGCTTATGTTAGTAGAACCATCTTAATGGCATCGCTTGACTAACTAACGCTGGCACTCATTACCATACTTGCTACCACCTACCTGTGGTAAGTAGCATTCTAAGACGTCCCCTTGATTCCCACTGGATGGTGCATACACCCTGCGTAATTACTTCCCCAAGCGTGGGTTGGACTGTGACTATGATGGGATAGCATTCCCACGATTTTGTTACGGTATATGGAAAAAGGGATTTTGCAGATATAATTAAGATCCCTTATCAGCTGACTCAGAGTTAATGAAAAGAGAGAGAATATGGAGTGGGCCTGACTTAAGCAGGGGAGCCCGAAAGCAGGTCAGGAAGCAGTAGCAGAAGTTGATCCTCAGGCCTGGAAAAGCGACAGCCATGCAGTGCCTGTAGAAGGGACTATGTGTCAATGACCTGAGGATGACCTTGAGTTGCTTAGAGAGGTCCACAGACAACAGCTAGCAAGAACACAGGCACCGCAGTCATACAGCCAATTCTGAATTCTGCCAATGACCTGAATGACCTTGAAACACAACCTTGAGCCTCAGATGCAATCGCCTCCCCAGCCAGCACCTTTATTCCATCCTGAGCAGAGGACCCAGCTAGTCTGAAAATGGTCTCCTGATCCATAGAAACAATGAGAAAACAAATCTATGTTCTTTCAAGTCACTAAGTTTGTGGCAATTCATTACACAGCAATAGAAAATTAGCCCTAACCAAAATTCTAATTTTCTCTTTATCTCATCATCTGCAACAGATTATTTAATAAGCCTGGATGTCTAAGGAAGCAGATATGTGAAAATCTGGGAAAAGACCTGTACAAGGGAAAAGTTGATGAGCTTAGTGATGGACATATTGATCCTGAAGTGATTACAAAAAGCCTGGTCACTTCATAAACACACACTCATAACATCTTAAACTTGTACTCTATTGATGCCACTTATGTTAGTAGTATCTGTCCTCTCTCATGAGGTATAGGGAGAAAACTCATGAGAGAGGACAGGTTTAGGAGATATCTACAGAAATAGATTTGAGCTATGATAGTAACAGGGAGAACAAAAGACATTGACTCAGGCTTGGATGTGCCCATTTAGGGAAGGATGTCATATTAAAAAGACAGGAGAAAAGGAAAGATAAATTAGTATTTTTAAAAAAGAGTTTTAATGATGAGAGGATCAACCTTTTCAACCTTTCCAAATACTTAAAGAGAAGCCAAGGACAGAAAAAGATTATTAAATGTGAAGACAAGTATGTTGCTGGTAACATGCCTGATAGCAGATTCAGTAGAATAACACTGGCAGAAACCAGAGAGTGAGAAAATGAGAAAGTGGTTCATTATTTTTCCTTTTTTTACATAGGCAACAAGTACCAAATAATAATCATCACTGGCCATTTTAAAAATGAAAATACACATATACAAAGAGAATGAAAAAAGCCTTTCAAGTATAATGCTATTATATATTCTAGTCCTGAATTTGTCAATTTTTGGAAAGATGTGGGAACAAAATCAGATTCAGATTATAACTATCCTATGGGAATTATTTGTTCTCTAATTTAGAATTCCTCCTCACAAACTTGATTATGGCTTTCATCATCTGCAGATCCATGGTTTTAGGGAAACAACTGAAACTGTCCAGGTGGATTAAGAAACGAATGTATGCAATTACTATGTAGAATAACAAAGATGTACTTTTATGTTTATGTGACATTTAGGAGCTTGCTTATAAATAAAAGCCGCAGTATAAGTTTTCATCCAGGGATTTTATAGTTTATAAGGCAATGAATATGTCTGACAACCGTAAGCCAACATGTTCTGAAATTAATACTATAGGTTAAATTTTTTGACAGAAGAAACTAATTTTTTATAATTTTTTATCCTAAATCAAAATAACCTAATTGATCATGGAACTTATCCCTTCATAGTCTGAATTCTCACCCACAAAACGATGAAAAATACTTCTCTGTCCATGGGACATGGAGAATGCTAAAAGTCATACTTGCCAGGGATTGAGTTAGATCCCTGGGAAACAAAAGGAAATACAAAATGTTGTGATTTCCCAAGAGATACAATCAAGCGCTCACAACTCCTGAACATTTTCAAATGAGCTGAGATCAATCACTATGTCCAATGTTCATGGGATGTACAAAACCACTAGTGAGGTACAAGGTGCAGAATTAACCCATTGCCTTTTGTTTTCTGAACTGCCCAGTAGACATTTAAGACTACTATAAATATCGGCACAAACTTTCCCACTGAAAGTCTTAAGGAGGTAGCCTATATGATTATAACCATCATAGAAAATTAAGGAGATCTAGTTTTATGATAAAATTCCGGTGCTGGGGAGGAAGATGGAAGGGCAGGAAAATCATCCAAACGCTTCTTATAAAGGGAAAGATGGTGGGAAAGATGTTACATCATGATTTTTCACTGATCAGGACTGGGTTCAAAGGTTAACTCATACATACAGTCTGAAATAATAAGCTCTCATATGTAGGCAAAAAAAGAATAAATGAAATCAAGGCAGACCTAATGGAAATTACATCAGGCAGACTTAATAAAAATTAGACAGTAGGGTAAAAAGAAAATCAATAAGTGCTCCCTCACCTCTCTCTCTTTTTTCTTTCACATGTGAACCTATGCTTTAGATTTTCATTCCCCCCCACACACACAGAAACAGAGTAAATGGAGATAATTTGATACAATACATGGGATAGAGCCAATAAATAATAAAAGCTACATTTATATGAGCAATTTTTTAAAAACTACTAAAAACATTGTAGCTACATATTTCCAAATTTTAAAACTATCTCAAATTCACTATAAAATTAAATTACAAAAATGCTTCTACTCTTTGATCCATTGCTTAGAATTTTTCTTAAAGAAATAATACCAGAAAAAGAAAAGTTTTAATACACACCTTATATTATGTTTATAATAGCATCATTTACAAAGTTCAAGACTGGAAATAACATAAATGTTAACTCCTTTGCAAATTATGGAACATTGGCAAATTAGATCTTATGTAGCAAAACTGGATATGCAATATATGGAAATGTCTATGGCAAATGTTAAATGGAATGGGAAGAATATACATTCTAACTGACAATTATATAAAGTATGTGCATCTGCAATTGGAAAAATAAAACAAGAAAGAAATGAAGAAGGAAAAGCCAATTGTTTTCTTAGGGTGTTAAGATTTTACAGGAGAATTTTTTCCTTTTACTTGTTATTGTTGCCATAAATTCTAAACAATCTTTTACAAAATAATCCTTTAAAAATGGGTGACTAAATCAGGAAAAATTTTCACTTTGTCCTTATTTATTTCTCATTGCTTAGGTTGGGAAAAGGGATAAGGGAGATTAGTTATGAAAATCAAAACAAAGGATAGGCTCAATTTATCCAGAGATTTACACATCAAGAGAAACAGATACAATATTGGCTATTCTAATGAACTGCTAAAGTAAGGAACCTTTCTCATAGCTTTAGTCTGTGGCTGGCTGATTGTACTGTTAGTGTATTGTTAATATGTCACAAGTATAATAAATTATAATAAGTATGGTGGTAACATGAATTGCTATGTTGAAACTGGGATTACAAAAAAATATTTTGTATCTTTATTCCTTTTAGTTTCTGCACCCAGTCCTAATTAGAATGCTGCACAGAAAAAAAGTATAATTTTTCCCATCAAAAGAATTAAGAAAATGAAGACATTTACCCTAGAAGATTTCTGAACATTGGGAGGGGCAAAAAACCTTGTATGAATTATAACACCGGATTCCGTTCATTATCAGTTTCCTAAAGAAAAAAAGGTAAATACCCATGCAGGTAATTATTTCCAAATCTGTCAGAAGCATAAAAATACTGTGCTACTTATTTTTCATTTGCATTCATATTTAATTTTACCAGCTAGTAGGCAACTTACAAGCCTTCTGCAACAATAAAGATTATGAAGTGATTATATTTAAGTATTATCTACTTGGCAGTCTTCTATAGAAAGACCAAGAATATGTGGAGATCAAACAGATCCATATTTTTCCAGACATACTGTCTGTGCTTTTACAGTCAAACTGGAACAAGCAGGTTAATTCTTAGCTTATAAAACCCAGAGTATGGCATTCTAGTTACTAATTCGGAAGCAGGATTTTCTGACACAGGTATCTACTAACTCATTGTGCTGGGCATGTGCTGGTTACACCAGCCCAGCAAACTTATCCCCTTACTCTGGTAATAATACCCCTCCCCTTCCTCTGGGAAATGGCTTCACTATTCAATGAATGGACTGTTAATCATGGGATGAGTTGCTAGTATTATGATTTGATCCAATAATGTGACCAAGCAAGACCAATCAAATTCTTTCCCTTGGATTTTTATATATTTTTAAGTGGAGAAAGAAAAGACTTCTTCCTACGTGGTTTGCTGGATGGAATGTTATAAAAGTCTGGATCTTTCTATAACTAGAGTGTTGTCCTCAGCATGAAGAACACACGTATTAAGAGAGAATGGGCTGAAACCGTTTTGGCTCAGTGGATAGAGCATCGGCCTGCAGACTCAAGGGTCCCAGGTTCGATTCCGGTCAAGGGCATGTACCTGGGTTGCGGGCACATCCCCAGTGGGGGATGTGCAGGAGGCAGCTGATCGATGCTTCTCTCTCATCGATGTTTCTAGCTCTCTATCTCTCTCCCTTCCTCTCTGTAAAAAAAAAATCAATAAAATATATTTTTTAAAAAAGAGAGAGAATGGGGCTGACACAGACAGAGAAGAATCAATAAATTAAAAGGTGAATGAAGCCATGCCTGAAGCCAATTCCACCCCACAAATGTAATTCCTGTAAATAAACATAAATTCCCTGCTTTGTTTAGGTTATTTAGGTTTTGGACACTTGTAACCAGAGTCCTAAGAAAAAGAAAGTAAAATGAATGGAAGTAAAAAGTTGACTCATCTATTCCAGTCTAACAATGCTTTCCACTGAGCAACTATTGCTCCACTAATAGTTTCAGTAGTTTCCTTGCCCCCGTGCCTTATGAAAGAGAAAAGTTACTTTTTTGAGAAAAAGTAAATGCTACTAGGAAATCGTACCATGAACTCACTCAGTGATTTTTTAATATTAAACTAGATTTTTTTTTCTCTCAGAAGAATATTTGGCCAGAGGAAAGAGTACATAAAGTTGGAATCCAAAATATGACAACCATTCACATAAAAGAATAATTTTATGATAAAACTTTTTATCATAAATGTACTTAGTTTTATTTATCAAGGCTACCTACAAGTATACAGAAAATCAATGACAAATTTCACACAATAGAACATACTATAAAATTTCTGAACAATTTTGAGTAGAAAATAAATTCTAGGCAACGTTTTCATTGACCCAAATCCTCTTCATCACTTAAGCAAAACATTTTTCTCTAGATTACATACAAGTGAAACATTCTCATTGAACATAAATCTTCTTACGAGCTGGCCATAGTGGGATTTCTTGACCACGATCCCACTATTTTATAGTTCAAGGATCATTTAGCACATATTAACCCATAAACTAGAGAATTTTAGTTTGCAAGTTACTGAGAGCATTTGAATTTTACTTTGTCCAGGCTCTTGAACCCTAAGAATGCAGAGGTCACATTAAAATTATGTAATGAGGAGAAATTCCAAATGCATCAAACTTCCTGTAGACAAATGCGTTTAGTCTTTTACGACACAAAGACCTCTAAGAGGATTTGATGAAAGCCATGGCCCTCCTTTCCTAAAAATTTCACACGTTAAAGGCAATTTCAGGGGTTCCCGAAACTCAGTGCCCATCCATGGAGAGCAAGTTAGGAAACTGTGTTTTGAAGCTATTGAAAAGTCCATTTAAGAAAAAAAATCTATAATCACTTGTCAGAAAAGAAGCAATATATTTTTACATGGTTTATTTCTGAGCCAGATCACTAACAGGAAACATAAGGCAATAATGCAAGAACCTAACCCACTTAGAAGTTTTAAGGCCAAAATGGATGAAACAAAGCACCCAGAATACAGGAACAGGATATGTGTCCTCTTATCTTGAGTGACCCTCAGCAAACCTTTGGCACATATTGGTAGATCCTTCCAAGCAACAAGGTTTGCTTTAGGCAAATGTTGAAATCTGTGAAAACAATTCCCACCATCAGCTAACTTTAACAGGATTTAAGATTTCTGGGGGGTCCTGGTAAACGGTTGCTTTCACAGTGGGGCACTGGGTGCCAGGGCAGGAAAGAGACTTCTCCCATATTACTTTTTGTGCTAGGTATCTTCCATTGGCTTCTTGAGATCCACTTGCCACCCAGCTTGTGCCCCCGCAGGTTGGCCTGTCTGGTTAGCATCACGGGTTTCCTGCTCTCTGGCTTCTGGCTGGGTTGGACATTGGAAACCAGGATAGATCAGTGGGACAGGAATGAGGACAGAGTGTTTATTTCCTGGCTTTCTCACTCTAGGTCCCTGGAATTGGTTGTGTCTCTACAGAAGATTATGGCTTCTCTCAAGGGCTGACAGCTGTACAGTAGGAATGGCTCCCTTCGTTCTAGTACCCACTCCCTTCCCTCCTTCCCAACTGGGTTGACACTAACAGCCTCCATTATAGTTTCCTTACTTCCATGCTTTGTAAATAGTTTCATTTACAAATAAATAGGAATAACCCTATTTGGAATGCCATCTCTTCTCCACTGGGCCCCTGATTGATTCACTCTTTTTTACATTTTAAATTATATACTATGTGAATACAAAATAAATAAATTTAGATTTATTTTTCTTAAATATATTTTTATTGATTTTTTACAGGGAAGAATAGAGTTAGAAACATCGATCAGCTGCCTCCTGCACGCCCCCTACTGGGGATGTGCCCGCAACCAAAGCATATGCCCTTGACCGGAATCAAAGCTGTGACCCTTCAGTCCTCAGGCCAACGCTCTATATACTGAGCCAAACCGGTTAGGGCTAAAAATTTTTTTTTAAATATATTTTATTGATTTTTTACAGAGAGGAAGGGAGATAGAGAGTTAGAAACATCGATGAGAGAGAAACATCGATCAGCTGCCTCCTGCACATCTCCCACTGGGGATGTGCCCGCAACCCAGGTACATGCCCTTGACCGGAATCGAACCTGGGACCCTTCAGTCCGCAGGCTGACGCTCCATCCACTGAGCCAAACCAGTTTCGGCAGGGCTAAAATTTTTTAATATATATTCTCTTGAGTAAATACATCTGCAGGACTTGGTGACTACCTGGGCCTATTGCATTGGGAAACAATGGAAAGAGTCAAATACTTAATATAAACTCACCTGGCAAAATTTCAACAGTACTGCCAAGGTAGATTGGGATAGTGAAGGAGGCAGTGAGACCAAGGGCAACACAACTTGGAAGAAACAAACAAGGACAACAGTTTGCTCTGCTCTTCCAACGACAGCCTGAAAGTACAAATCACAAACCCATGCACGGGGAAGACATGAGCCCTCCCTTAAGAGTGGAGATGCCTTGTGGGGGATAGCAGCCTCCTACGAAATGTTACATGTGGTTATGGCACCAGCCTCCCTCTTCCTAGCACACCATGGGCAGAGCAGAGCCATTTAAACACCTACTGTGTCAGGCTTTCGCCAGCCAGTCCCAACTTTTCACATTGGCAATTAGAGCGCACACCATGGGTAATACTTGATGCCTGCTCATTAACACCACACCAATAAGCATAGTAAGTCGTGGGGGTAACAGAAAAGCCCTTTCTGATTAATCCTTAGTATTCCCCAGAAAAAATTTACTATCCACGTAAGAAATGGCTTTCACTTTTCTTCGTGAACTCTTATAAATGCTCAGGAACTTAACACTTAGTCCGTTTTCATCAGTAACATGGAGGATGGCACAACACTAAAGTTTTTATGGCTTAAGGTTTAATCTTTTTTAAGAACAAAATATATTTAAAAGTAAATTCTGTCTTAAGAATTTCAAAACCAGTATGCTAAAATTTTAACAAAGGGCTAATGTATCTTGTCCCGAACTCAATGATACATTGCTTGAATTTTTTACCATATAAATATGCAATGTTAATGAAGCTAATTGGTTTTTGTAGTTTAGTAGTTTACACATTTTGTATTGATTTCAGAAAAGAAAATCATTAGGCATGATATAATACAATAGCATATCATTATGTATATTTTGATATTACAACTAAGCACAATCTTTTAGTAGCAACAAGCTAAAGTGCTCATAAGCTATCAAAAGGAATGTGCTGATACTGCTTTTATCCATAACTTTATGTAAACATTATTATAACCAATCATTTCTTGCAAAATAATTATGCAATTTGCTTTCTAAGATTACTATGTAAGAATCAGAGATATTTGTTGCTAAGAAGCCATTGCCCACGACTAAGAAATCATTTAAATAGTATTTGACCTTCAGGGGTTTTCATGTTCCAAGTTTGTGTGCCTGCAACAGGAAAACAGGAAGTGAACATGCCATTGGGAATCTTAAAGAGTGAATTCAATTGGAAAAAAATCTTTCTTTGGAAAGAGTACTTTCTTCCTTTACAATGTGCCTTATTGTCAATGCATGCTGCAAATGTGGAAAAAAGCAATGCTTTCTATTGCTACCCAATTATATAATTTATTTTATTAGATTTGAATTCTCTATTTTTTATGCAATATGGGTGTTTTTCTGCTCTACTTAGTGTGAACATGCTAATTGGGTAGGATAGACTAGTGATGGGGAAAAAATCTAGATTACTTAATATAATGTAATGTACCTATTACAAAATAAAAGGTCCCTCACAGAAGAGTTTTATTAACGACACTGCCCCGTAATGGTTCTCAGCAATGTTTTAAGGAAGAACAACTGTAGAAAAAGAGACTGTGACATCCAGGACAAACTGAAACAACAGGAAAAATGGTGGTTTCTGGGTGCTACAATGTGGATCTTTTATTTTCAGAGGATGAAAGGGAGGCATAACCAGTTCTTTCATGGCCACCTGACATAGGTAATCTACATATGAATTGGCACACAAATAAACATGTGTTATTTCTCAAGTCATTTTCATTAACATGGGATAATAAATACCGACCCTGGACAACAGGTCTTTATTAAATAAAGGGTCAAGTTTGGAGATCTGAATCAATAGAGAACCTAAGAACAAGATAAACTACTACCTCAATGGAACCATCTCAGAGTCTTTGGGGAATGAGCAGAAAGTGGCAGTTTACAAGGTCTCTCCTTGATCTCCAGATACATATGAAGGGAAAAGATGTGGGGGAAACACGAAGCTAATATATTTTGTGTTTTTTGTGAAAAAAAAATAGAAGCAAACCTGCATGCTTCCATTTGCAAAAAAAAAATAAATAAATAAAAAATAAGAAACAATGACAAGAAAGTCAGAAATTAATAAAAATGGTTACTTCTAAGAAGGGAGGAGCTGGAAACTGGGTGGAGGAAACAGATGTAAGTGACACTTTTCTGAGTATATACTTTATATATTTTATATAGTTTTTTTGTTTCTTTTTTTAAGTTCTTTTTTAAAAAAATTCTTTATTAAAGGTATTACAAATGTGTCCTTATCCCCCCCATTAACCCCCTTCCTCCCCCCTTATATAGTTTTTAACATGATATACCTTACATATTTCATAGAATAAATTAATTTTTTAAAAATGCCAGCTGTTGGGAAACAAACAACCCAGTTGGTAGTATAACTAAACAGAGAAAATAAATATTTAGAGTGAATTCTGAGAATAGTACCTTGACTGTATTTCCTAAATGGGAAATATTCTAAGACCCAATGAAGATACAAAGTAGTCTTCAACTACCACTCAGCATTTTTATGGTTAGCAGGAAGTAATTATGTTACTGTCAAGAACTATGAATTTCATTAAAAGAAAAAATGCATATTATAACTTAATATATTGTAATGTACCTATTGATAATTCTCATTTTAAAATAATTCACAATTTTTAAATCTGTCCCCTAAAAGAGCCTAGAAACAATACCCCAATAGTAATAAATACATCTAGGACCTAGATTTCAGTCTCTAGAGCAGGGGTTCTCAACCTTCCTAATGCCGTGACCCTTTAATACAGTTCCTCATGTTGTGGTGATCCCCAACCATAAAATTATTTTCATTGCTACTTCATAACTGTAATTTTGCTACTGTTATGAATCGTAATGTAAATATCTGATATGCAGGATGTATTTTCATTGTTACAAATTGAATATAATTAAAGCATAGTGATTAATCACAGAAACAATATGTAATTATATATGTGTTTTCCGATGGTCTTGGGCAACCCCTGTGAAAGGGTCGTTCGACCCCCAAAGGGGTCACGACCCACAGGTTGAGAACCGCTGCTCTAGAGCCATTTCCCATTTCTCTAGAAGGAGTGAACTTATTGTTTCGTCTTGTTTGTGTTAATATCATTCATAAAAGCTGTAACCTTTGTTAGGTCAAACCCTAATCACATGACAATAGACAGAAAGACAGAAATACAACTAGAAAACATTACATACCCTGGCAAAAATCAAGAAGCTTTAGGAAAGTGACTTTCATAATATAATTTGCATAAGGATCACTTAGAAGCTGTTTAAAATATAGATGTCTAAGTCCCTCCCCGCCAGCAAGTCTATCAGGTCTGGAAGGGAATTCGGGTCTCATTTTTAACAATCATCCCAGCTAAATCTGATAAGAATAATCTGAGAACACACTTTGAAAAAGAAATAGCTTTAGACAAAAGTATAATAGACATTTTCCAGTTCTACCATTCCTTCTACATTTATTACATATGAGGAAAAAGTAAGAAAGAGCTGAAAATTGCTGCCTCATGGGAAAGGAAAAATATGCAAGTATTAAATTTATTTCAATATGTACACATATATAACCTTGATCAAAAATAAAAACTCAAGGGGGAAACCTAATAAATGACTGCTCCAACTCACAAATTTCACTAGCACGAAACGAAGCACAGATTTTTAGATTACTAATAAAAGGAAAATACGTTACAATATTAAGCTTCATCATTTGTTGGGACATGGCGCTTGAAGAAAAATCCAAGCTGCGCGGCTTCAGAAGTCAGACTTTCAATATTTCCTGGCTTTGCTTAGCTTTGGTAAGAAGGCATTTAATGTACTAAGATGAAATGTGATGGTTGGAGGTCTGGTTCCATTTCCTCCTCCAGTTTCATCAGTGCGGCTTTTTTATTTGATCCAGCATATTCCTTTTACCACTTAGTTTCTCTTAACCTCTTTTCCGAAACCAAATGCTTGCAGCTATGCATGCCTGTGATGATTGATTCCAAATGTACAAGGAGGAGTGTCAGGAATGGTGGAGACAGCCTAGTTCCATGGACAGAGCCAGAATCCACAGTTCCTTTGCTATTATATGGCATAATAAGAGGGAATTATGTAAGCATTTTACTACTCTCTTTCAAGCTCTTTAAAAGCACAACAAGATTTATCTACTTCATAGCTGATGAATGTTTATGAAATGCTTCCCAACGTCTCTGTCTGCTCAGGCTGCTATAACAAAACAGACTGGCGTGGCTTAGAACACGTTTATTCCTCACAGTTTTGGAGGCTGGCAATTCTGAGATCAAGGCGCCTGTAGATTTAGTGTCTGGTGAGCATAGCTCTTCCTAGCTTGCAGATGGTGGCCTTCTTGATGTATCTTTACATGGCAGACAAAGGAAGAGCTCTGGTCTAGTCTCTTCTTTTAAGGGCACCTATCCCTTCACAAGGTCTCATTATTTCATCTCAACCTAATTACCCACCAAACGCCACATCTCTTAATAACATCACATTGGGATTACAGCTTCAACTTATGAATTATAAGGGGACACATTCAATTCATAACACCAATCCACAGATAATATTTATGAGGGCTCACACCAACCAACATTAACCCCTACCTGCTTCTGAGATGGTTTTTAAAGTTCTTTTGATCTCCAGAAGAATGGTACATTCAGTACCCATAATCTATTTCTTTTTAATTAAATCTTTGGCACTTTATTTAGAGTGAGAAGAAGTAAGGGTCAGAGTGTATGCTGAACTATTAGATAAGGTTTCTACCCTATACCAATGATCACCGCATAGACCAGAACATATTTAGTCACTGCTCTATATGGAAATCACCTGGGAAGGTCTACAAACCTGAAGATTCCCAGATCCTCCCACCAGGTCTACTGATTCTGAATCCTTGTGGGTGCAACTTGGTTTGGAAATCATTCACCACAGTCCCCCAAGTGATTCTGCTGTTGTCACTCTGAGAACTGGCATTTGGGGATCACTAGATACCAGGTAGCTCAATAGAAGGATGACTTGGAAAACCTAAATAACAAACAAAGCAGGGAATTTATTTTTATTTACAGGAATTATATTTGTGGGATTGAACTGACTTCAGGCATGGCTACATCTATTGTCCTTATATGTATGTATATCTGATATAACAGTCATAGTAAAGCACTTTAACTCCCCATTGACATCAATGGATAGGTCTTCTAGACAGAAAATAACAAGGGAACAGCAGCCTTAAATAACACAGTAGACCAGGTGGATTTAATTGATATTTTTAGAGCATTTCACCCCCAGTCTTTCCAAGTGCGTATGAAACATTTTCCAGGACAGACCACATGTTAGGCTCACACATGATAGGACACAAAACAAGTCTCAATAAATTTAAAAAGCATCTTTTCCAAGTACAACAGTATCAAACTAGAAATCAATTACCAAAAAAACCCCCCAAACTGAAAAACACCGAGGTGCATGGAGGCTACATAAAATGCTACTAAACAATGAATGGGTTAACAATGAGATGAAGGAAGAAATCAAAAGATTTGAGACAAACAAAAATGAAAACACAACAACCCAAAATCTATGTAACACAGCAAGAGGAATACTAAGAGTGAAATTCATAGCAATTATGGCCGACCTCACTCAAGAAACAAGAAAAATCTCAAATATTAAATCTAATCTTATACCTAAAGGAACTAGAAAAAGAACAAAGCCCAAAGTTTGTAGAAGGGAGGAAATAATAAAAATCAGAGCAGAAATAAACAAAATAGAGTCTAAAAATCAATACAAAAGATCAATGAAACCAAGAGCTAATTCTTTGAAAAGATAAACAAAATCGACAAACCTTTAACTGGACTCATCAAGAAAAAGAGAGGACCCTAATGAATAAACTCAGAAATGAAAGAGAAATAAAACTGACATACAGAAATACAAAGGATTGTAAGAAAGTATTACCAACAACTACATGCCAACAAATTAGAAAATCTGTATGAAATGGATTAATTCTTAGAACCATCAAATCTTCTAAAACAGAATCAGGAAAAATCAGAAAATCTGAATAGACAAATTACAATTAATGAAATTAAAGCCATACCCTGACTGGGTAGCTTAGTTAGTTAGATCGTTGTCCTTAAATAGGCCAGGCTGCAGGTTAGATCCTGGGTAAGGGCACATAAAGAATGAACCAATGCATACATGAATGAGTGAAACAACAAATCCAGGGTATCAAACTAAGTTAAGTCAGCCAAAGAAAGAAAAATACCATATGATTTCACTTATATGTGTATTCTAAAGAACAAAATAAATTAACAAACCAAAAAGAAATAGAATCATAGATACAGAGAACAAACTGATGGTTTTCAGATGGGAGGGAGTTGGGGGCCTAGATGAAAAATGAAGCGATTAAGAAGCACAAATTGTCACAGGGATGTAAAGTACAACATAGGTAATATAGTCAATAATAATGTAATAACTATGTATGGTACCAGGTGAGTACTATTAGGGGGAATCACTGTAAATTACATAAATTTATAACCACTATGCTGTATACCTGAAACTAACATAAAATAATATTGAATGTCAATTGTAATTGGTAAAAACAAAACAAAACAAAAAAACAAGTAGGTACATCACCCAAGATTGACCAGAGTCATTTCCAAGGATGTTTCCAAATAGAAGCTGCAAAAGAAATTCTGCCTCTTGCCATAGAACCCCACACTGCTTGCAATTAATTTTTAAGGGGAAAAAGGGCAATTTTCAAGAGTAGAAAATGAAATTAATATAAAGAAACAGAAATGGAAAAAGAAGGAAACAGATAAATATATATGAAGCTGGCCCGGTTGGTGTGGTTCAGTGGTTGAGTGTCCACCTATGTACCAGGAGGTCACAGTTCGATTCCCTATTGGGGCACATGCCCAAGTTGCTGGCTCGATCCCAGTAGAGGGCATTCAGCAGGCAGCTGATAGATGATTCTCTCTCATCACTGATGTTTCTATATTTCTCTCCCTCTCCCTTCTTCTCTTAAATAAATAAAAAAAATTTTTAAAAACTAGTCTGCCACATTTGGTCAAACAGTTAATTAACTCACCCCTAATGGCTTGGCAGGGCCAGACCAAATTATTTCACAGGCTGGATGTTCCCCACCCCTGCAAATGATTTGTTCCCAGTGAAATATGGCCAGAGAGAGGTCTACCCTGAACCTAAGAACCTAAGCAACATCCTCTCACCATAGAGATGTGCCCTCTGATGCCTGACACTGAAGAACATGGGTAGTGAAGGTGAACATTTTGAAATAAAAGCTAGTCTGTGGGGAAATTTACCAGTCACCAATTAAAATTATAAGCAGAGGATTATCACTGATGCCTAGTCAAAATTCAAAGTGCTCTCCTGTAGGAAATGTATTAAATATAATCCCACTATATATTTTTTTCTCTCACAAAGTTTTAATGCACCATTTTTAAGTGAAATTTGAAAAGACAATTCAATAAAACTGGAGAAAATTATGATACCTGATTTGGCTATATAAAAAGGGCACATTCTGTTGTCATTTTTACATTTATTAAACAGCTAAAAGAAAATTCAGAAAAAAATAATGGACTCTGAAGCAAACATAACAAGGAACAGTCATATAACCAATTGAAAGTATTTTGACATTGAGAGGCAAATGTTATAAATTTTTTCCAGATTGTACCAAAAGCAGCAATCCCTCAAAAAGAAATAAAAATAATGAACAGGGAGTTGAGTTGCTTTAAAAAATCTGATTATGAAAAGGAGTTAATCATAATAATCATACTAAAAAATGATTTAAATTTTTACTGATTTGACATGAAATACTGACATCAGTGAAGATAATGCAAAACCATAGTATGTCACTAAATGAGGACACTGATGACAAGCCATTTAACGAGACTCATTCATTTAGAGTATTTCAGATTTGTCAATGTCCCCCCAAAACTTGAAATGCCATAAAATGATATAACTTATTATAATAGGTTGTCCCAAATTTGATTTAAAAAATCTCCCAAATTTATCAGACATTATTAATAGAAAGATAAAAAAACTGAAAGAAAATTTTCTATCAATAACTGAAAACAAATTTCAATCAAATTTCATACTGCTGGTAAGACTGAATTATCTCCACATTCTCTCTATAGAAAATAATATTTCATATTAAGAGGGGTAATTAGATAGTATGCAACCACAACATGTTGATTAAAATAAAGTATTAAAGCAGTGGTTCTCAACCTTTTTTTGGCCATGCCCCACCCAAGCATCTCTAAAATCCTGATGCCCCCTCTGTGACATATAATTCTTATTATTCAAAAAGTGACTCCTATTCACATGGAGGAAGCCTAAAAGGCCATTAACTTGGTCTAAACAAGCTTCTAAAAAACATGGCATCCAAGAAAGAGAAAAATAAAAGAAAAAAATGGACATTTGAAGTACTGAGGAAGAAATCACTAAGAAACTGTTAAAAATTATAATAATATGAAGTGATATGAAAAAATAGCAAATGTAGTTTCAAAACATATAATAGAGAACTGAAATGCATAAATATGTCACAATATATACTTATGTACTGTATATGAGGCCCTTAGAACCATGAGAAATGCAAAAAAATCACTGTTAATAACTCATTCTCGAATTGCCTCCCTTAAAAATCAAATTGCCCCCCTGTGGGGCGTGTGCCCCATGTTGGGAACCACTGTATTAAAGAGATGTGTCAGGCAATTCATTAATATTTTTGCATTATTTTTCTGGAATTTGTGATGTTTCTTATATTTGTTAGATTCTTTAAATGTATAATTTCTTTTCTTATTCTATATGAATATGATTATTTATATCTAAACTTTGTATTTGTAATTTTGAATGTTATTCTTTAAAAGGGCTATCAAAATTATATAACTTTCAGGTCTTAAGGAATCTGTGTCCAACCATGGATTCTTAATCTATATAATAAAAGGCCAATGGCTGTAATGACCAAAATGACCAAACGACCGGTCACCAGGAAGTGCATGGAGCACCTCTCAGTCCCTCTCCTGCACTCCTATCATAGCAAGGTTGGTGGCCGGCAGGCGGGAGGGGTGGCAGGCAGGAGGGGTGGCAGGCGGGTGGGTGGGGCGAGGCGGGCATGGCAAGAGAGGCAGGGCCTGATCCGCAGCTGCCGTGGCGGCTGCGGATCAGGCCTGGAGATAGGTCTGGAGATAGGTCTGGAGAGAGAGATAGCTGTCAGCAGGGCTGTTCTGGATTTCCCAGAAGAGCCAATGGCTGCCTAGGGGGTGGAGCTTTTGACACTAACTGGCATAGAAACTGACCTAATCAGAACCTAATCTGGGTGAACTGTGAAGGCAGAACCTAAGGTGGGAGTTGAGGAGGGGTATAAGGGCAAAAGCTGTTTGGTGTAAGGTGTAAGAAAGCAGTTCAATTTTTTAAAAGCTAGTTTGGCAGTATAGTGCATATGGCTGGCTATCAGTCCAGATATAGGGATTATGTATTTTTGTCTGCCAAAAGCATCTCCCCCTGCTGAAAAGTCTTCCCCCCACTCAGCCCATTTAAGCAGTCCTATCCTATATAATCTATCTATACTAATAAAAGGGTAATATGCTAATTAGACCAGGTCAACCAGCCACCTTCCAGATGTCTGACTTCCTTCCGGACAAAGCCATGGTAATGGGGGCCGAGGCAGAGGCAATTAGGGGCGAGATCAGGCTGGCAAGGGAGAGCAGTTAGGGGCAAAATCAGGCTAGCAGGGGGTTAGGGGCAAGATCAGGCTGGCAGGGGGTTAGGGGTGATCAGGCTGGCAGGGGAGGGCAGTTGGGGGTGACTAGGCCATTAGGGGAGGGCATTTGGGGGTGACCAGGCCTGCAGGGGAAGGCATTTGGGGGCGACCAGGCCTGCAGGGGAGGGCAGTTGTGGTCCAGAAGATGTAACAGGCATTTCCACCAAAAAATAATAATCCTATCTAATAAAGAGGGAATATGCTAATTGACCCTCATGCCATTGCAAAGATGGTGGC
Source organism: Myotis yumanensis (assembly GCF_028538775.1). Taxonomy (NCBI): domain Eukaryota; kingdom Metazoa; phylum Chordata; class Mammalia; order Chiroptera; family Vespertilionidae; genus Myotis; species Myotis yumanensis. The sequence continues at coordinate 43,885,986 of NW_027223760.1, read as the reverse complement.
GCCCACTGCCAATAAGAGGGAATATGCTAATTGACTGCCCCTCCCTCAAAGATGGCAGTGCCCACAGCCACAAGATGGCCAACAGGAGAGGGCAGTCGGGGGCGATCGGGCCGGCAGGGGAGCAGTTAGGCATTGATCAGGCTGGCAGGGGAGTGGTTAGGGGGTGATCAGGCTGGCAGGCAGGCAAGCAGTTGGGAGCCAGCAGCCCCAGATTGTGAGAGGGATGTCTGACTGCCAGTTTAGTTGGACATCCCCTGAGGGGTCCCAGATTAGAGAGGGTGCAGGCTGGGCTGAGGGACAGCGCCCCCCTCCAGTGCATGAATTTCATGCACTAGGCCTCTAGTAATAATAATAATACATGATGGAGAAAGTTTGAAAAATGCTCTTTACCTCAGTGCCTTTTAACATGTGCGTATCTGTCACCAAACTGACAGACTAACAGGTACCAAGTTGAAAAAGGAATCCAGGTCTCCAGTGCATGAGAAGGCCTCTCAGAGCAGATGCCACAGCAGCCTTCCAGGAAGAGAAGTCTGCTTCTCTGACCTTCAGATCCCCAACACAGCCCCAGCTGCCGAACTTCCTTCTTAAATGGTCTCTCCCAGGCCTGTGTTTGCCTGTCTACCAGGTGCAAGCAACCAATAGAGACCCCGCTTCCTGAGTGCTTCCTAGAGACAGGAAGGAGGACAATTTCTCGGCTGCCACACACGCACCCACAGAGGACTCCCAGAGGCGGGCAGACGCAGAGCGTTGCCCAAATGTCTCTGACCACAGGAACTTTTCTTTTCTTTTTTTTCTTTTTTTTAATATATTTTATTGATTTTTTTTACAGAGAGAAAGGGAGAGGGATAGAGAGTTAGAAACATCGATGAGAGAGAAACATCGGCCAGCTGCCTCCTGCACACCCCCTACTGGGGATGTGCCCACAACCAAGGTACATGCCCTTGACCAGAATCGAACCTGGGACCCTTGAGTCTGCAGGTCCATGCTCTATCCACAGAGCCAAACCAGTTAGGGCAGGAACTTTTCTTTAGGAACACTGAAAATCATCTCCAGAAACACCAGCTGCCCTTAAACAGTTACATCTATTTCCTAAGAAGTCACACCATGAAATATCTGAGTTACGGCAGGACCGCCACCAGCCCACTTGATTCCCAGGTAAAGCCTCATCTCTAATACTGAGCTGTTGTTTAAGTAATTGTAATAACTTGCAGTTGTGATAACTGAGCAAGTTACCTAACTTCTCTAAGCTTGAGTTTCCCCGTCTGTAAAAGAGAATTATCATGAGGTTTAAATGAAAAGATGAATATAAGTTTCTAGAACAAAGAAGGCCATTTTTAATTCTCAATTTCTTTCCTGGGTTATAGCCACTTAACTTTCTGCCTTTCTAAGTCTCTTTTAAGTTTGTTTATTCCAAATCTTCTAACACTCTCTGTTCTCCATAGGGACAGCCTCTTGCAGCTGTCTGCTTTTCCCAAATAATATTTTATTAGTTTTCATAATTTTCCCTACTTCAATTCTTTTCATTCTGACTCCACTTAGTCACTGAAAATTAGACTCATTTCATAATTTGTGTGCTACTTTTTTGGCAATAACATGTACATTTCTAACTAAAGATTCCAATGCTTCACAAATTACATCCTTTTCTTATTTCAACCAGGGACAGTTTTCCTAATTCTATTATCCCTTTGAACTGAACTCAACCTCCTTAAATATGAATTGTTTCTTGGGTTAAGATCAATAAGGAAGTGAAAACAGTCTCAGAACATGGTCCTCTAATACTGCGGTCAGCATCACTAGGTATAATGATTCTCTTTCAAGCTGCATAAAGGAGAGAATTCCACCTCACCCAGATTGGCAGCAAAATTATTAAAGAAAAATTATTAAAGAAAAATTCCCTTTAAAATTTGGCTTTCTTGGTTTTTATGAATACCCATTTATTTTTTAACTTTTAAGCCATTAAGTATTGCCTTGTTCAGTGGGCACAGAATTCCAACTTTGGTAAAAGTGTGCCCTGAAAGTCCTTTGGGGAATCCCCTTCCCCACATTCAGCTCCTATGGTTTAGGAGGGATCAATTCCACACCCAGCAACTGGGGTAGGTCCAGATCAGTCTCAGCCAATGGCCATGTCACATTTCCTGGTTATGGTACTTGGTTCAGGGATGGGCATGTGATTCAATCAAAGTTGGTGGAAGACAATGAGACTTATTGAGACAAAGGGCACACCACCTATGGTGGCCAGAGACACACAATGAGTTAGAAAACAAAGATGGTGAGGAGCAGAGCTAAGAGCGAACAACAACAGTCCTGAGTCTGAAAAGTAGGATTGCCTCTGAATTTAGCCATGAGCCAAAAAATCCCTTTTTCCTTTGCAGATCTGAGTTGAATTTTTGTCATTTACAAATGAAAGATTGCAACTTATACACATCATATTTGATCACACTACAAAGTTTTACAGCGGTTCTCAACCTGTGGGTCGCGACCCCTTTGGCGGTCGAATGACCCTTTCACAGGGGTCGCCTAAGACCATCCTGCATATCAGATATTTACATTACGATTCATAACAGTAGCAACATTACAGTTATGAAGTAGCAACGAAAACAATTTTATGGTTGGGTCACAACATGAGGAACTGTATTTAAAGGGCCAGAAGGTTGAGGACCACTGGAATATTAGTTTTTCACAACAACTTTACCAGGTCAAGCAGAGCAAGAACATTCACCATTTAAAGTAAAAGAAACTGACCTCCAGAGAGATTATACAGCATGGCCAGGGTTACATAATTAGGAAGTTACACACCTCCAGCTCAAACCTGGGTCTTCTGAGTCCCTGCCTGTTATCATTTTTACTTTTCTACAAACATTACAGAAACTTCCAATGTGCTGTTTCTACTTGTCTCATATTGTTAGTTCTTCACCCAAATGCTCACCTGTTGGTAATTAAAAGAATTACAGACATTGTTAGGCACTGTGGGGAACAATAGGGAAATGATCACTGTATGTAAGCTTGGCCTTGAAAATGCAAAGTTATTGAGTGGCAGCACATATTGTGCCAAACACCAATTCTAGCATTAAAGATCAAAACGTTATCTCCTCCCTTTCCTCTGGCTTTGGAGTGAGCAGCAGACTCCAGGTATAAACACAAGCCTATAAAATCAGGAAATCAGAGAGCCTTGGTGGGGCCTTCTCTAAAGAGACAGTGAGCCCTAGCTGGTTTTGCTCAGTAGATAGAGCGTCGACCTGAGGACTGAAGGGTCCCAGGTTCGATTCCAGTGGAGGCAGCCAATCAATGATTCTCTCTCATCATTGATGCTTCTATCTCTCCCTTCCTCTAAGAAATCAATAAAAATATTTTTTTAAAAAATAAAGAGATAGTAATACACTAGCTCTCTAATCAAAAAGGAATTATTTATTCCTAAATATCTTGGCCTTTGAATTTCCAGTGTCTTTCATTCTATCTTTGACAACAGCTTATATATTCTTTTCCTGCATGTTTCTACACCTTCTGGCTGAAAGATAAGCAGATACCAGAGCAAGTGCCTTCTAACCAATCTCAATTTTTCTGAGCACAATTATAGAAGCAATTCTAAGATAACATCATCTTAATACCTGACTTGGAATTTTGTCTGTAAAACAAAAACAAATAATAAACAACCAAAAGAGATAGACAGCAACCTTCCTTGAGACCAGAGTAAAAACAAAATCTAGTTTCTGTTTTCTCAACTTCCTAACTTCCCAACATATCACAGTTAATTAAATTGTGTTTATTCCTACTGAGAGAAATATGAATTTTCCTACGCTTTTGTATAAATGGACAAACATTCAAATAATCATATTCAGTGTAGTCATCTCTCTCAAACCTTCATTTGTAAAGTTATTTTTGTTAAGGAATCCATGTTATATAAAATGAAACTCTGTTGAATCATAAAGTTGTTCTCTCAAAGCCAAAGTTTTTAAAATTATATCATAATAAATCATGAATAACTAGAATGTTTTCTTTGTGAATATAAAAACAGGAACACAATAAAGATATTAGAAAATCTTTAGTCTTCATTTCACATTTACTTTCCAAAACTATGCACAATCCTGAATATGCATACCTGTTTAGTTGGGTTTTTTTAATCCCCTGTGACAATCATAAAATGGAAAACAATAAGATCACTTTAGTAGCAATTTGGAAGCAATTCCTATTCAGACACTTATTACAGCTGTGTTTCTCAAGTCTTAGTTAAAATACTTCTCTGAAAGCTACACTGTGATTTGCCGTTCGTTCTAATTGATGCATATTTTTATATCTCTGTACAGTTGCTTTCCGTCAACACTTTACTACATAGAGAAAATAGACACGAAAACAGCGAGGAGAAACTTAAGCAGATATCAGCAGGGGAGCTGTGTAAAGAAATGTTCCAGTACCAGGAAAATGCATTATTATTGTCAGCACTTAAGAATGACTGCTAAGTTTGTAAACTGTATCATTTTGAGAGATGGCAATTTAAGGAAATTATTTTTTTATAAAGGCATCCAAGAATGAAATGTTCAATTGGGAGTCTGTTCTTATGGTTTAACCAATAGGAAAAAAAAAAGATCCTAAAATAATGAATATTTTAATGCCATATAACTGATAGTCTAAATACAAATTAATTCTGGTAACAAAACAAGCATCATAAATTGTCTCTGTAAGAAGCTTTAAAATGTCTTAATTAGTTCCAAAAGCACTTGTAAATCTATAATTATCTATAATAATAAAAGCATAATATGCTAATTAGACCAGATGTCCTTCTGGACGACCTTGCAGACGAAGCCGGGGCTGCAAGGGAAACCTGGGTCCTGGGTGCCTGTGGGCAGCCGGAGGGAAGCCCAGGTCCCAGGTGCTGGAGGGAAGCCGGTGCCAGCAGCTGGGGGAAGGAAGGCCTACTCTTGCACCAATTTCAAGAATCAGGCCTCCAGTTTATTATAAACAACTATCTTAACAGGGTGGGACAGGATACTAGAGTTTAAATCCCAGATCTACTTCCAAATAGATGTTTCTTTGATGAATAGAGAAATCAACTTTGAAGTCAGAACCAAGTTCAAATTCCAGTTCCACACTGACTAGCCATGTGACCCTGAGCAAGTTACTTGGTATCCCTCATCCCTGATTCCAGCAACTATAAAATGGAAAAATAACCTACACAGGCTGTAAGATTAAACTACACACATACACGTGTCATGTGACCATGTGTAAAATGAATAGTATAGTGTTTGATGTTATCTTTCAGCCTTTCCCTTCTTATCTGTAACATTGATGCCTCTTTCTGCATCTTTAAAATAATAAATCTATCTTGAAAGTCCCTTTAAGTTCTCTAAGTATGAATCTGGAGAACATATAATATCCCTTCTCTCAAGTAGTGAGTGTTACACATATACCATTTCACAGTATTTATAAATACAAGTATAAATGTTTTTTAAAATATCTTTCACCAGTAACATTTTATAACACATTCAAAATCTCTTTAACAACCCTGAGGCCAGCTGTGTTTTGTACATAATACAATTTTTATTTTTTATTTTAGAAAGGTAGCAATGTGCATGTATCATACTAGGGGCCCAGTGCACGAATTCATGCACCTTGAAAGGAACTCTGGGCTGCGAGGCTGCGGTGGGCACAGGGGTGGGTCTCAGCCCATCCTCTGTGCCCCCACCCACCCCTCCCACCACAGCCCCCAGTCCCCTTCTGCCGGCAGCCCCTCTCCTGCCACCACCACTCCCACACGCTGACGGCGCTGGCTCCACTAGCACCCGCTGATGGTGTGGAGTGATTAGGGCCAGTGATAGCAGCTGATGTGAGCTGCGACTACTGCTTTGATTACCCCTCAGGAGCAGGGGGAGGTGGAGAAGCCCTCAGGGGTGATCAGGGCTGGCAGCTGCTGCTTGCACCCGCTGAAAGAGCCGAGCTATGGGGACCAGCGCCCAGCGCCAGCAGTGACTGCAAGTGGGGCCATTGCCAAAAGCAAGTGTGAGAGGCAGCTGCTGGCCCTGATTGCCCCTCAGAAGCAGGGGTAGGTGGGGAAGCCCTGGGGGGCAATCGGGGCTGGCAGCTGCAACTCGGCACCCGCTGACAGTGCCGAGCAATTAGGACCGGCACCCGGCACTGGCAGTGGGTGTAAGCAGCAGCTCTGGCGCTGGAGTGGGTGTGAGTGGGGCTGTCGCCCACAACGGGTGCAAGTGGGACCAGTGCCAGAAGCAGGTGCGAGTGCCTGGCGGGCCTGCGGCATGCAGGAACAAAGAATTTTCAGTAACCACCAGAGGCCCTCCCCAATTACACCAACTGGCACCCTGCCTTGGTCTGGCACCCCTGCTCACCTGCTCTACCATCCCACCTCGGCAAATGCCTACCATGTTCCACGCGTACCCCCTAGTGGCCAGCGCACATCATAGCGACCGGTTGTTCAGTTGTTTGGTTGTTCTGCCTTTCAGTCTATTTGCATATTAGGGTTTTATATATAGAGATATTACATAACACTCCCTGCAGGATCAAGGACAATGTCCTATAACCAAACTTACTGATATCTATGTACCAAATGCTAATCACAGTAACTAGAATAAATACTAAACAGTTTAATGCAGTGTGATAGGCACAACTCTCAAGATATCCCCATGATTCCCATTCTCCAGTTAGTCCATCAGATTCTAATCTAGGTACTGCATGAAGAGACTTTGCAGATAGAATTAAGGTTACTAATCAGTTGATTTTAAAATAGGGAGATTATCCTAGATCATTTGGGTAGATCCAATGTAATCACATGGGTCCTTAAAAGCAGAAGAGGAAGGTGGAAGATTCCATGGGAGAGAGACAGTGGATGAAGAAGGCAGAGAAAAGATGAGGCAGCAGGGAGGAATCAAAGAGATTCAAAGCCCGAGAGGGGCTTGACTGGCCACTGCTACTTTTCCAGGAGACAGGGGTTCACTGGCCAAGAAATATGGGTGGCCTCCAGAATAACCCATGCCCCACAACCATCAGGAAGTGAGGACCTCAGTCCTACAGTCTCAAGGAACTGAATTTTGCCAACAACCTAAAAGTGCTTGGAAGTAGAGTCTTCTCCAAAAGGGCCTCCAGGAAGGAGCTCAGCCTGTTGACACCTTGACTGAGGCCTGTGAGACTCTAAGCGGGGACCCAGCTGAGCTGGACTTCTGACACCTGGAAGCTTGAGACAATCAAGGGGTGTTGTTTTAAAAGCTGTGAAATTTAGGGTGATTTGTTATGGCAGGATAATTTGTTATGATTGCTCAAAGCTAATATGTATATGTTCAAGTGAGGTTTTTAATAACAAATGAGTTGCTGGAAATTTACAAAACCTGTGTTTTCAGAGCATTGGGGAGTTTCAGAATTGCCCAGAAGGGATTCAGAACTGTTTATTTCTGTTATTTAAGTTTGTTCAGTGAGCTTACCAAGTGAATAAACACTAATAAGGCTTTGAAACGTTCACTAACCACCTTGTTATATATGCTCTAAAGAAAACCCCTCTCTAATAGTAATCTCAGTGTCTAACTCCCTTTTAGTTCTAAAGGTTTCAAAGTTAGCCAGTGCCTCTAAGAGAGCTGACCTCCCAGCAACTATTTAAAGGAAAGTGCCTCTTGTAGCTAATAATAGCCAAACACTTGCTGAGCACTTCGATACCCAGGCACTGATCTGGGTGCTTCATGTACATAAACCCATTGAACCTGCCAACCACCTTATGAGAAAAGTACTGCTAACTTCCCTATTTTACAGGTGGAGAAACTGACTTGCCCAGGGTCACACAGCTAGCAACTGGCATAGTCTCTAAACCTAGGCAGTCTAGCTATAAAGTCTATGTTGCTAACCACTCCAGCTGGGTGCCTCTCTGTTGGTACCTGTACCATTTAATCAAACACCTACACTGGCACAACAAATATAAAATACCTGCTACCTTGGGATGTATAGGCTAAATGTTTTTCTCTCTACAAATTTCTGCATTGATCCTCAAATGCCAATTATGTTTCCTTTGGGAAGCATAGTACATGAGCCAGCCAACCAGCAAAATCTGTATCCAACCCTGGCCTGTTTTGCTCAGTCGTTAGAGCATCAGCCCTCAGACTGAAAGGTCAAGGGTTCAATTCTGGATCAAGGACATGTACCTTGGTTGCAGGCTCCCCAGCCCCAGTGGGAGCTCATGCAGGAGGCAACCATTCAATGTGTCTCTCTCATGTCGACGTTTCTCTTCCCCCACCCCTCTTTCCGCCACCCCCCCCCCCCCCAAATCCCTCCCCTCCGCTCTCTAAAAATTATGGAAAAAATATCCTTTGGTGATGATTATAAAATAAAATCTGCTATCCATGGTTTCCTGTTGTGCAGCCTTTTCTCTCCTATTATATTGGAAAGTCATGATAACTATTGATTCTAAAATCCCAGATAACCTGGTATCATGGACATACCCCTATTATTGCAAAATAAACTCACAGTGACTGACTGAGAGGCTCACTCACAATTTTCCAGCTCTTGAATACACCTCAGGTCAGAGCAAACCACACAGGGCCCAGTGGGAAGACTTCTTCAACCTAATTTGTAATAGCCAGGCATGTTTAGAAAAAGTAAACAACAAAACTAGTCATATTTATCTATAGGATTGATCCAGAAGACATTATCTTTATTATAAGTGAGAACAGTTACTAATTACTGAACGTTGAACAAAACAAGTTCCTATGTAAGAGGATGGGTGGCACATACTGGTAGGTACAGGGTTAGGCACCGAGTATATCATGATCATAAGAAGATATTGGCAGGAGGGAATGTCAGAGGGAAAAAAACACTAGATCAGTGGTTCTCAAACTTGAACAGAGATCAGAATCACCCAGAGGGCTTGTTAAAACACACTTTCCTGGGCTCCACCCCACCGGAAGTTCTGATTCCATAGGTCTGGGTGAGAATCTTGAATGTTTGTTTCTAAGTTCCCAGATGAGATCAAGGCTGTTGGTCCAGGAACCACACTGGAAACCACACACTAACCCAGCTATTGGTAGTTTATAAAACTTCCCAGTTTATTGTAATATGCAGTCAGAGTTGAGATTGCTGGGTTAGGAACACTGTTGATGAGGAAGAGATTAATGTAGAAACCAATGTTATAAGACTAACCTATCACAACAGGTAAGAAGCCCTTGGGAGGGTGGGTTTGCAGACTAGTTTATGGACATCAATGGAGAGCCCTTCTGGACACTGCCCAGTAGCAGTCAATGGTGCACTTGGGGAAAGCCCTAAGCCTCTCCATCCAGGCACTGTGATTCCCACGATCACTCTTGCAGAGGGAGGGATAATTCCACATCTGTTATTTCTCTCAGTTCCTCTGGAATTCATATCCATAGCCATGTGTTACTAGTTAACTAAGTGGCCTTTTAAAAACCACTGCCAGAGGTCTGTTTCCAAGCCACTTCACCGCTTCGGCTTTGAAGAATATCTATTCACATAAAATTTTGATTAGGGAGTTAGTGCAATTGTGCACTTTAAATGCAAGGTGCATAGCAAAGTGAGAAGTGGGATTTTCTGTGACCTCTATTAAGCTTTGTTGTCAGTTACAATCTGAGCCACAAGCTTTATAAGATGAATCAAGGTGGGAACAAAATGGAAAAATTTGTTTTAAAGATATGAATTAGATCCGCACCAAACCAGATCCAGAGAGACAGAAAGTAATGTGGGGAAGGGGATTACTCAAGTGACAACAGTATACCTGATCTACACAGATAAAGTTTGGCTGAAGAATGACAATCAACCATTTTCACTATGGAATTGACTTCAATGAATACAAAACTATTCAAATAATTTTAAAAAGATTTTTAGTATGTTGTTTACTTCAGAAAACACAGAAACATTCGTTATTAAAACTGTCTGATTTTGTTCTTTTTCTAAATGCTTGATTGTTCTGAATTTCTCAGTGAGGTCTGGTATAAATCTGGGTTCACAGGCTCCAAGCATCCTTCAGTAGAGCGAGTTCTGTGCATATCATGCATTTGGTGCAGTGAAATGTGAGAGACATCACAGTGCTCAAAAGCCTTCCCTGACTTCCTAGCTGGCCTGCAATAACTACCTTTTAGAGTCAGTCCATTGTGTCACCCCAAAGAGGCAGGAATACCTCTAAAAAATGACATATATGGACTAAGAAGGGGACTAGACCAGGCCAATACATCATCATGGAATAGTTTATTAGAGAACAGGTGATTAACAGGACCAAGGGAGCTGTAAACATTCTATTTACACACTGTGAATAGAGCATTAAGTAAATGAGACTCTTCCAGATCTAACCTCCAATCCCAGTTGAATTCACACCACCTTTTACCCACTGTGATTCCCACTTTTCTTGTAAATTCAAGAGTCCCAGTGCAAAGCAAGCAAGTAGTAACTAGTAGGCAAATGGTTCTAAATGAGAGAAGACAAGACTGGTCCCATTTGAACTGATTTGGGGTTTTCCTTGTCTGACCTTGCTCCTACCCGCCTCCGTGCCCTTCCCCCTGCCATCACTACACCACCTCCCATTCTGCATGGGCAACCCCATCTGCTGACAGCTTCATGTTTAAGTCCCTAGCAGTCCTCCCCACCCACCACTGTGAAATAGGGGGAAAACGGGGGTCATAACAGAAAGAAATTATTTTCGTTGTTATTGGAGTAAGAAGATAAGAGGGAGAGGATCTGTAAAATACAGTCAAAATTTAGGAACAGAATCATCTCAGATCTGAAAACTATACCACAGAATCTATTCCAAAAAACAGGTTATAAAATAGATTCTTTCTTCCTAATTATGTTTCACATCCTAATACAACCAACCACAGTCCATGTGGAACATTTGGTTCTTTGTGGAGTGTGTGTGTGTGTGTGTGTGTGAGTCCACATGTGTGGTTTGTTTTTCTCAAGTCACCTGTTGTAAAAGAATCAAGGAGTGCCCTGGTCAGTTTTCTCAGTGGTTAGAGCATCAGCCTGCAGAGCAGGGGGTCATGACTTTGATTCCCAGTCAAGAGCATGTACCTCGGTTGTGGGTTTGATCCCTGTCTCTCTCACATCGATATTTTTCTTCCCCACTCCTCCCTTTCTTCACTTTGTCTGAAAATTAATTTAAAAAATATCTTCCAGTGAAGATAAAAAAAATCAAGAAGTAATGAATGAAATCTTTTCAATATTTATGCATTCTTTTGGGCAGTTTAATTACCCACGTCTTAACGAAAATGAGAACGATTGCAGGATAAGACTTGGCTTACATTGCTCAAATAATATGATTAACTGTCTTTATTGAGCCTTTTTCATTCTGAGAAATGCTTCACAATAAAATATAATACCAGATGCTGACCTCTAGAAAGGTCCAATGTGGCCTCAGGACTAGTGTGACCAGGACAGGCCATATGTTTGGTTTTATTAATATATCTGTCCTGAAGAGTGAAACTTTATGACTGTGTAACCCCATGAAGGGACTGAAAATTGTTTTCTACCCTCATAATCTTGACAAAATAGGAACTGACTGTGCTTTTCATCTTTAGCCATTCCATAATGTTTATCTGCCTCCTGTAGAAGTTACAACCCAAAGGTTGAACTCTTGTGTAATTTGGTTAAAATCTTGTTTACTGAACATTCAAAAGGAATATTATGTAATGACACTTTCCTTTGCATTCCAATCTAAAAATGCATATTATTGGATCTATTCTGCAAATGGACTCCAGCTATATAAGCTTATTTAGTTTCTCTCCAGTTTAAAACATAACAAACAAAACTCTACCTGTTCCACAGCCCTAAAATTGCTTCATGAGAAAAAAATCTTTAAAGAGCATATTCAATTTTTCATCTTCCTGTTCCTTAACCAACACAACCACAAGATAATATATAACCTGAAACCATGAAATAAAAACATTCTCAAAAAAAAAAGAAGAAAAAAATAAACTTTGTATTAAATCATCTGGGCTCTCAGAGCATAAAGAAATTAACTACCTGCCACCTGTGTTTAATATAGATGCCCAAAAGCAACTGTATATTTCTCATTCCTTTTATGCTATTATTTTATCCTTTGTACCTCTTGTCATTTTAAATTCTCATTGCAATAAGAAGAAAAATGCCCAAGGAGGTTTTTGCCCGTATCTCAAAAGAAATTCTGTTGCACCCCTCGTTTTCTGTTTCATGCTCTGATACATATGGTCATATGTATTTCTCCTTCAGGAACAGAACAGAACATTTTAGGGCTCAGATTTCTCCAAAGGAAGTAAGGTGATTTGGGCAAAATGAACATGAATACTGAAAGTCAAGGTGTTACAAATGTCAGAGTCCATGGTGGGGGCCAGCCACAGCACAGTGATTTAAAGGAGGGATGGGAAAGAATCGTTGACATAGAAGCCTCGAAACCTGACTTTTACGTTTACACCTAAAGATACATGCTCAGCTTTTAGAGGCTAGTCCCAAACATTTATCATTTTCTTCTTTTTTGTTGCTTCACTCCTCTCTGACTGTTGCTTCCCTCCATCTTCATCCAGTCATCTCCTCAGTCACCTGGCTAATTCTAGCCCCTGGTTTTCAATTCAATACGACTGCCTGGCAATTTTCCACCTACTCTGTGCTAAGGCTACAGCAGGGAAAGGAAGAAAATCTCTGCCCTCAAGGAGCTGACATTCTAGTGGGAGGAAAAAAACAATAAACAAAGTGAATAATTAAAATACAGGCTATTAGTGGATGATATGAAGATGCTAGCAGTCAAATTTTTTGGCCCTGCAAAAATGGCAACATCATTCTGTTGCCGGAAAAGGGACCCGGCCCTGAGTGGGTCTACCTAGGGCCGGCCTGTAGTGTGTAGGAAAGATGTCACAACACGAGTCCAGGTGAGTTTGAGAGTATGTTCATTAAAGCTGGGGACAGTGGGACAAGGAAAGGCCTAGGATAGAAGAAACTGCAGGAGACAGCCAGGCAGGGATGCTTCGGCTCACTGAAAATGTGATAGGAAAGAAATGAGCCTAGCCGGGCTGCTTCAGCTCACTGAGACATCAGAGAAAAGGGGGCCTTGAGGGCAGGTTCAGGGGGTGAGCGCAGGATGAGCTGCCACTGCTCATTGCTCCCTTGGTTGCAAGTCTCCTGGGAACCCTTGGCTTTTAGGATACTGCCTGTGCGGGGAAGAAGAGGGGGGAAGGAAAGGCACAGGTGAGCTCAAGCCCAGGGGGAGGAGCGAATGCTGGGTCCTTTGTTTTGAGGGTTTTTATCTCTCTCTTGCAGCCCACATTCTTTTTTCTTTTTTTTTTTCATACTATCTTGTTTATTTGGCTGATTACACATTCAAGACTTGTTCAAGAGCATCATTAATCACAGGATATTAGGAACCAAAGACAATGACATTACTGACAAAATACAAATATGTGCCAAAAAAATTCAAGGTGGACATTTTCCTTTTTTTTCTTATTTATTTGTTTGTTTGTGTATGTTAATCCTCTTAGCGGAGGTCTTAGGGGAGGGTTTCAGCAGAATATTCATCAGTTTCCTGCCCTGGTGTTGATCACTGGGTTTTGCTGCTTTTCTGGGAGGTGACCTTCTGTATCCGGCTGTAAATTGCTCAGCAGGTTTGTTCCACTCTCTGTCTCAGTTTCCCCATTCTACTTGCCAAGGAATTGTCCTAGCTTCATACTATCCTGCCTCAATATGAGTCAAACTACATATTAAATGGTGATGAATAATATTTTTTAAATGAAGCAGGGCAGAACAGGTAGTAGGATTAATGGGGGAGCAAGGGCAAAGAGGATTACGACTTAAAATAGGGCAACCTGTCTCCAGGTGGTGTAATTATGCCAAGTATTTACATCAAGCAGGAATATAAGATACAGATCATATTAATACAGTCTTACTCACACGCTATAAAATTAGGTTAAAAAATACATGTGGTGTAAAACATTTAATTATATATGTCTAACTCTAGACCATTAATTTTTTAAAATATATTTTTACTGATTTCAGAGAGGAAGGGAGAGAGGATAGAAACATCAATGATGAGAGAGAATCATTGACCAGCTGCCTCCTGCATGCCCCCTAATGGGGATCGAGCCTGCAACCCAGGCATGTGCCCTTGACTGGAATCAAACCCAGTACCCTTCAGTCCTCAGGCTGATGCTCTATCCATTGAGCCAAACTGGCTAGGGCTAGGCCATTAATTAAAAAAAAAAAAAAGAAACAAACTCTATTTTAATGAGCATAGTAGAAATATAATTTATGTTACATTTTAAATATATACTTTATCAAAGAAGAAAGTAAGAAAACAATTTCCATCTAACACCATGCTTTTTCATATTTAAATTGTTGGTGAACTTCAAAAATGTGGAGAGAGAGGTGAATTACTCACAAAATGTACCATTTGAGACAGCTTAATGACAAAATAAACTAATGCATGGCTTAAACATCAACACAGCAAAAATTGTATTACCACAAATTTGTACGTAAATTCCATAAAAATTAGGACACTAGTAAGATTCATTATTAATTTAACATTGAACATGGATGGAAATGACTGACCTAGCTCAATAATCTAACAGTTTCTATGTGCCTGTTCTCCAAAAGAATTCTCTAAACCAACACTGTCCAACAGAACTTTCTGCAATGATGGAAATGTACTGACTTGTCCAATAAGATAACCAGTAACCACATATGGCTAGTGAGCATTAGGAATGTGGTGAATGCAACAGAAAAACAGAATCTCAAATTTTATTTAAAGAGGCTAGTGGCTACTTATCCAGATATCACAGCTCTAAGTCCTGCCTCTTATGTCATTTTTATAGTCTTCCATTCACCTGGTTTCCCAATGTAGACAATTTAGGCTTTAGTTCTCACTCTAGATCTACATTTCTGTCCTTCTGGCCTCAAATTTTCTTCCTGAGCTGGTGCATAGCTAGCTGATTTCAGCAAAGCTGCTGGCCACTGCTGCTCAGCTCACAAACACTGGCTGGCAGAGCACTGGTCTCTTTCCACTTGCCCATGATGAGAAGTGGGATACAAATGCTTTTTTAAAAAAGTGAACAGACAACCAAAAGTCCTGTAAGACTTATTAGACACTAGACTTACCCAAAGAAAAGAGATTAAATCCAGTGATTAAACAAAAGCCACTTCTAAACCTAAAATTCTGTTATTCCAACCCCCAAATTCCAGGTAGACAGGCAAATGACAATTTCCAAAATGATATGGTACTTACCGAATAATCCCAGTACCCTAAACCTCTCAGAAATCAACTCCCAACTCAAAGCATCCCAAAGGCATTATTAAGAATAACAGACACAGCAATCCTCTGAGTCATTGAGCAAAAGGGTAGCTTTCTCTTAAGAAGGAAATTTTAATACTAAAAGTATTATCTTCACAATTTGTTGTCATTCATAGAAACTTAGGTCACACGTATTTTTATGCAAAATACTGGAGTAGGTCTTGTCCTCCATATTACATTCTCAAACCTGTTCTGACTTCAATTTCAAATGGATATCCATTTCCTGTTACTTGCCAGACTTAATACTTACAATAGATATCATATTAATAGATATAACAGATATTATATTAATAGATATACTAGTTTTAAATGTAGTATTTAACTGATATAGGAAGATGAAGTAAAATACAGTAAGAAAACAAAACTTCACAGAAGGATAACAAGGTAGATTCAATGGGTATCGGACAAAAGTGAGTGCAGCTCAACGAAGACTTACTGGTTTAGCACGACATCAAGAATAAATGATGTTCCAAAGGCATCGACCTGGAAGCTTGCCTGGTTAACATGAGTCAACTGCAATATTAAAAAGATAAAAGGTATTTATTATTCAGCATAGTGATCAGATGATAAGCATTTCTTAGATCACTTTTTTAAAAAGTGTATGGTATCCTAATTTAGAAAACAACAATTCGACATGGACATCAAATAAAAACAAAGTAAAATGTGCACCTTCTTAGAAGTCAAGCATTCACTAGTCTGAAGTAAAGTACCACCTAACCAAGGAGGGTCAGTGCACTACCTTTCCACTTTATCTCAAATAGCTACACATTTTATTTCCAAGAAGACCGAACTTTCTTCAGTTTTTTCTATATTAAATGACTGGCTCCTTTAAAATTAAGCCTTGTACATTAAAAAATAGAGCAAAATATGTTCAAGAGTAAGATAATATGGTGAATATGATCTAAAAGTACTTTTCATCCTGTCACAAATACGAACTTTAAAAATATTTCAGTTCTAATTATCCAGTGGGGGGGGGGGGAAACATTATCCAGAGAAATAAATAAATAAATAATTAAAATTCTTTCCATTCTAATTAAGCAAACATAATTTCATAGAGGTTTCCCTCTCTTCCTAAGAGCAAAACTAAACCTCTGCACATCTACTGCAAATATCGCCTACAAAAATTTTCTTGGAAAAATGAAATCACTATTTCCAACACCATTTTTGGAACTCCCAAAGAAAATCATAAGGGATTCTAAACTAAACAATATAGAGAGTTACCAAGAACATAATTTCAACATGTTGAATAATCATGTGCATTAACTGAAAAGAGGGAGGAAGCAAAACTGCTCCTTCTGTTTGACTCCCCAAATACTAAGAATACCTATATCTTAGTAGGACTATGAATTTTTGAAATTTTTATTTGTATGTTTCTGTAGTATCCAAAATTCCTAAAATAAACATGTATAATTCCTGCAGTGAGAAAAAGCAAACACTATTTTAGAGATAAAAACCATCTGAGCAACTGCACTCATGTAGCACATGAAACAGATGGTGATCCAGTGCATCATAGGAAGGGGCATCCCAGGATTCTGTGAGGCATGAAGGGCACCTGAACCACCCCTGGGATTTTCACACACGGTGAGCTTATGGCATTAGGTGAAAGGAGAGCACTTAATGATAATAAAGCTTTACAAAAAGAAATGGTAACTCTTCTGTTTCAAATTATTTAAAAGTAATAGGGGGTGGAACAATGCAATAGCTCAATTTCAAACATATTCCAATCCCCATGAAACCCCAAGGATGAAGAACTATCTGGTTACCTATCAGCCTCATTAACTTCATTAACCCTTCATTCTTCCCAATAACACTGAGCTATCATCAAACTCTCACCTCTTTTTTATTTTTATGGCCATTCTTGGAGCCACACCTTATTCTCTATTTCCACATCTGCCTCCACAGATCATATCTTCCTTGCTCTTTTTAAAATTAACTCCTTACCAAAATCCCAAATGTAAGCCCCAGATTTTCAAATCCCAAATGTAAGCCCCAGAAGATTCAATTACAAACCTTCTCTCCCTGAATATCAAGATCTTCCACAGTCACCTCCACCACCCCAGATATAATGGCACCCAAGTTCCCAAGAATCCACCCACACTGCCTCCACACTGGTCTCCTTTCTGCTCTTTAATTCCACAAGCGAGGTATGTTCCAACTTTTTATGTGACTTTCACTCATCACTTCTGCTGAGTGCTTTTCTGAACCAGGCCCTGATCTCTTCCAATATCATTTCCCAAAATGGCCCTATCCATCCTTCTAGACTTTGATCAAGTTCCTCCTTGTATTAGTCTGCCAAGGGCTACCATAGCAGAGGACCATATACTAGGAGGCTTACACAACAGAAATTTTCTTTCTCAGAGTCCTGGAGGCTGTGATAACCTGGTTATTATTTAACAGGAAAGGAGGAAAGGGAAGACTAGGTATAGGCAGGCCATTTGTGCAGCTTTGTCAAAAAGCTGCATTTAACACTCTCCAAATCTGTTCCCCACTAATCGATGGGGGTAGGGACTGGACAAAGGCAGTTTAGACGCATGCCTAGTAAGGTCTGAGTGACGTGAGAAGATGCCTACCTGTCTGCTCATCAATCACACCTGAAAGCCAGTCAATGGCCAAGATGGGTGTGATCACTGCAAGAGTGCAAAGCCTGAGTATTTAAACTTCCAAACAATGAAGTTCTCTCTCTCTCCCTTCTCTCTCTCTCTCTCTCTCTCTCTCCTCTCTCTCTCTCTTGTGCACTGGGTTCCTGACTCCCCTGTGGCAGCAGGATGTGCTCCCCTGTGGCCACATGTCACAGGGCCGTGTCGGACTCCACACATGGACTAGTAGACTTAGCTTGGATGCTGAGCCACACCCGGCTGCAACATGGAACTGAAGGTCTGGACACTGGCCTTGTTTCTGGCTCTGCTGGAACCCCAGCTGCACCTTTTCCAAGACTGGCTTAAGGGGCAGGAGACTTTAAGGGAAACTGAGAAATGTAACTCTAGGCAAATAAAGCCTGTTTCCACACATTTTCTAAGATGTCACAAGAACCTCACTCCCACGAGTGACCAGGAAGTTTAATTCTCTGGTAACAGCCAGAAGTCCAAGATTAAAGTGTTGTCCTGAGGCCCCTCTCCTTGGCTTGCAGACAGCCACCTTCCAACTGTGTCCTCACATGACTTTTACTCTATGTGTATGCACCCCTGGCATAACTATCTATCGTTTTCTCTTCTCTCTCTCTCCCTGTCTCTCTCAGTGTGTGTGTGTGTGTGTGTGTGTGTGTGTGTGTGTGTGTGTGAGCGCGCGCGCGCTCGAGCACTTTTCAACCTGTGGGTCGCCAACCTCTGGGTCGCGACCCCTTTGGGGGTCAAACGACCCTTTCACAGGGGTCGCCTAAGACCATCGGAAAACACATATATAATTACATATTGTTTTTGTGATTAATCACTACGCTTTAATTATATTCAATTTGTAACAATGAAAATACATCTTGCATATCAGATATTTACATTATGATTCATAACAGTAGCAAAATTACAGTTATGAAGTAGCAACGAAAACAATTTTATGGCTGGGGGTCACCACAACACGAGGAACTGTATTAATGGGTCGCAGCATTAGGAAGGTTGAGAACCACTGTAAGGGCACCAGTCACATTGGATTAAGGCCCACACTTGTGACCTGAAGAAAAGGCTGCATGCCAAGGAATGCTGTAAGCCTCTATAAACTGGAAAAAGCAAGGAACGATTCTCTCCTAGAGCCTCTGGAAGGGGCACAGCCCTGCCAAGACTTTCACCTTAGCCTTTAAGATCCATTTTGGGCTTTTGATCTCCAGAACTTTAAGACAATTCTTTTTTGTTGGTTTATTGACAGCATGTTTAACTGCTACTTGCCCTAATTACCTCTTTAAAAGGTCTATCTCCATATACAGTCACCTTAGAGGTTAGGGCTTTGACATATACATTTTGGAAGGGACACCGTTCAGCCCAAACACTCCTCTTCCACAAGGTCGTCCCAGTGTCTTCCCACCTTTGTCTTCCCTTCTCCTCAATACGGTTCAGTTTGATATCAGGGCCTCAGGACTGACCAGCATGAGGTATTCAGTAAGTATTTCCTGACTAATTGATTTGAGTGTTTGCTTTATCAATCACCTGGATGCATAAATGAACAACAATTGAACAGCTATAAATTACTTGCACATAAAATGCAGTCCTTCTATCAGGGTTGTTCCTAATGCCATGTCAAAGGACAATGCCTTCCCTTTTGTACGAAAGTTCTTTAAGTTTTCTGAAGTGCTAACTACCATGTTTTGGGAATAGACCGAGGAAAGCTCTTATGTATTTTGCTTACCAGAATTGATGTCTCAACTAAAATGAACCTCTCGCTCTCTCCTCCATTTTTTCTCTGAATTTATTGTGGTGAACAGGGCAGAGGCCACATGTTATTCATCATGGTATCATGACTACAGCTTGGATCAGGATAACATTACCATCCTTTTTCAGCAAGATATTTACTGTTTGCATTAATTCTGTCTAATTCTTATATTTTTCTTATGTTACATCTGGTATTTTATTTTATTGATCTCACCCATGCATATCCTAAAGAGAAATCCATTACTAAACTCAAAAGAAAATCTATTGACAGCAAGTTTAACTGCTGTTTAGTAAAAAAAAAAAAAAAAATTGCATTATTATTGATAGGAACAAGGAATAGGAGTGTATTAATATAGTTTTCATGTAAAAAAGGCCTCCTTAGACTGTATTCAGATTGATTCAGTCAACAAACATATTCTGAGAGTCTCTCATATTTACTACTTTAGGTTATCTGAAATAATAAATTAAATAGAGTTACCCCGAATTCATGCAGTACTAACAATCTAGCTTATTATTCAACACTACTGAAGTGAGCCAGGACGGCCATCAGAAAGTTCATCTTAGACCGTGCCTTTTAAATGTAAAGGAAAAGAAAATGAAAGTTTGAGAAGATAGAACTAGTATAATATCAGGATTTTCCTTTGGGGAGAGGTGCCTAACATATATAGCCAAAGAAAAATTCTAATATTTATTAACTTTAACTTGAAGATTAAAAGCTAAATGTCTCTCAGAAATATTTGAAAAATATAAATTGAAATGCAGTCTTTCAAATTACTACATAGGCATGATTTGTTATTTTAAAACTATTCATCAAACACTTTCGTATCATATCATCATAGTGAGAGAACCCCTAGAAGGCATATGATACAACATCCTTATTTTACAAATAAGGAAACGGAGGGAAGGAAGTGTGGGCCAATGTCCTTCCAAGGTCACACTCCTTGGAAGCAGAGCAGGCGTTTCGCCTCCTGGCAGGCCGTTTCTCGTGCTTCATCCTTGCTTCTATTCTGCAGCTCAGAGGAGCTTGCAGGTTTCTTAGAGTCATGAAAATGCATTTTAAAGCGCATAAAAAATTAAACAATGAAAAACAATCTTTAGAACTCTGTTTTAATGAAAAAAAATCAATAATGTCACCACATCTGACACATGTTCTAAGGCCAATTTGATTACCACCTTAGAAATGACAAATAATGGTTTAAAATATAAATGCAAATCTATTTTTAAAGGAAAAAACTGCATGTTTATGGTAAAATGTGTGTGCATTTGTACATTTTAAGGATTTGGACAAGCAGTGAGACAGACATTTATAAAAGCCACGAAACAAAAGATTGAGGGGGGGAAATGCAAAAGTATAAAATAACCAGATGGCAAGCAAACTTAATAAATCAATATAATTGCATAAGGATAAATTTTAATTTCAAATTTCAAAAATGAATCATAGAATTTTAGGACCAGAAGAATCTGTTATGATCTCCAGATTGAGGCCTGTTTATTATTCATGGCAATAGCTGAAATCTAACTGAGAAGTTAATATAAGCCCCCTGCTCCTTATGCATTTTGCTTCTTGGCAGCCAGTCTTTTTCTCCTCCTGTCTTCCAGAACCAATCAGCTGGGGCCAACCTACATACCCCAAAGAGCAAATACAAGTGAACTTTTCAAGACTGCCTATTCTTAACCACTTTTTAAAGCAAAGTTGACACTAAAACTTTCATGGTAGAATCAGAACTTTGACGCAAGCAGAAAGATAAGGTAATTTGGGTTTTAATTAAGCCCAATTTGAATAATGAACCAATGAATACTAGTGGGTGGGAGTATTGCCAGTCAAATTGTATTGTGCAACACAGTAACTGGGAAAGTAATGAACATTATTAAAAAGAAGTCTATAATGAAAGTAACAGAATCTTTACCTATTCTGCATTCTAAATACTTCTTTACCATGTGATTACTTCAAATCAGATTTTTATTTTTATTTTATTATTTTTCTAAATCCTCAACTGAGGATATTTTTCCATTGATTTTTAAAGAGAGTAGAAGGGAAGGGGAGAGAAAGAAACATCAATATAAGAAAGATACATCGACTGGTTGTCTCCCACACTCTCCCCAACCGGGCCAAGGATCAAGCCTGCAAATGAGGTATGTGCCCTTGACCAGAATCCTTCAGTCTGAAGGCCAATGCTCTATCCACTGAGCCAATCTGGTCAGGGCTACTTCAACTTGTTTTTTTTAAAAAAAAAAATACAAGTATTATTCCTGATGTCTAATATTGAGTTCAATTAAAAAAATAATATGCCAATAATCACTAATATATATTATCCCTCTTTTTCTACATCAGAAAATTAGTGTTTTTCTATTCATATGTCTAT
This sequence comes from Myotis yumanensis, assembly GCF_028538775.1. NCBI lineage: Eukaryota > Metazoa > Chordata > Mammalia > Chiroptera > Vespertilionidae > Myotis > Myotis yumanensis. Next base: position 43,864,027 of record NW_027223760.1, on the reverse strand, counting down.
ATCTATGACTTTATGTTAAATATCTCTCCCCTTTCCACCTGGTCAAGTCAAGTCAATCATGTCTATAGTTTTCATAAGCTGCATCATATATTGCATTAATTTATACATTATCTTTAACCAAACTATTCATAAAATCCAACCTTCTGCATTTAGTACCATAAGAACGAAACAGTCTGACAGCAGGACATTTTTAAATGAAGTGAAATAAAACAGAACAAAAAAGCACATTCTTTAAAAGTCCGACAGAGCTGCGTTTGAATTCTGGGTCTGCCATTTATTAATGTAACAAATTAGGGCAAATTGTTTAATGTCTCAAAACCAAAAGTCTCTAAAAGAACAAACATAACAATACACAGTTTGTGGATTGATTGGCATAACTAAAGTACAAGTTACAATCCATTCAACCTTTGTGAAGTGCAGACCATATCTCAGTGGAAATATACCAGGCTCTGGGGATATAAAGAAGAGTTAAACATGGTCCCTGTATCCAGGAAACCCACCGTCCAAAAGGGAAGCTGCTGAACAAGTAACAGAATATTTTAAAGTCCAATAATAGATATACATACGAGGTATGACAGCAGCCGCTGACTGTAGGGTGATGGAGTGGAAGGGGTGCCACTCAGACAAAAAAAAGAAAGCACTCCAGGCAAAAGGACCAACAAAGGCACAAAGATGGGAATTGTTCAGCACATCCAGGGAACTGTAAGAAATGCTGTATTCCTGAGGCAGAAAGTGTGAGGCATCTACTGTTGGAAAACAGGCTGGAACTACAGATGCCAAATAACTTCTAAACCAGTGGTTCTCAATTCTGGCTGCACACTAGACTTGCTCAGGAAGCTTGTTAAGAAATACCAATGCTTGGGCCCCAAATTTAAAGGTTCTGATTCTTTTAGTCTGGGGTTGATCTCGGGTATCAATTTTTTTTAAGAGCTACCCATGTGATTCTGAGGGTAGCTAAGGGTTGAGAACCACTATTATAAACCAATGTAAGAGATGTACTCTTTAACCTGAAAATAACAGGAAATGGGTGGATGAAAAGGCCTTTGAGATCATAGATGTCCAATAACGAACAGCTCCCTTCCTTTACTCTCACAATTTATGACAAAGCATGTTTAACTATGAAAACCAGTATCTACTGACTAAATTCTCACATATTTCTTGCAAGCAAAGTCTATGTTCTTTTGACAATTTTACTGCCTGAGTTTTGTTGTTGAGTTCAATCAAATGAATAAAAGTTTTACAAGTTAAAAAAAAATTTTAAAGGAAGGGAAGGGTAAGAGAAAGCCCAAAAGGAGGAAAAGGAATTCCATCTGGTGGCCTCCTCAGATAAATTAAATGAGGCCTCCAGGTTTCCAGAAACATCTCTACAAGCACAGTACTCTCCACACATGTTTTTTTCTAAATGGGGGGTCGGGGCGGGGGGGGGGGGGGGAGGAGCAATAGATTGAAATTCCCAGGATATTTTTTTAAAAGAGCCACCCATATGAGTCTAACATATAACCAATTCCCATGGAATTCTCTAGTTGAACTAGCTCTCTAATTCAAATTCCAGTGCTTGATATTGACTTTATTTGATTTAAAAAAATTTTTACAATTGATGTAAACATGTTCAGTTGCTGTGAGCATGCCCTTGTTTGGGGATGTATTACTCCAGTACAGAGATTATGTCATGTAGCTCTCACTGCCTAGGAACCCTTGGGTAAAGCCATATGTTCCACACATACACACACAAGAAGGGCTTTCCTTGGATAGGATGAGTCTTTGAGAGGCATTCCCTGAATTCGTTTTGCTGAGTTTCCAGTTGAAAGCCCATGATTCTGATTCCCTGGTAGTTGAGGGCCCTTCTTTCCAGTGGCCCCCGCTCCAAAAGCTGAAGGCAGAAAGACTATCTGACACTGGCACCAGCTCAGATTTTCTCCCCTCCATTCAGGAAGTTAGGCAGCCTCATTACCTATTTATGCTCCAGCTATCTTCTGACAAAATCAGTCTCTCCATCATCTTGGCCATTAACCTTCCATTACTAGGCCTTCAATTTAAGGACTGAACAAGAAAGCGCTTACTCACATAATCCTGACAGTCAAAGCCTTTAAGATCTTTAGTAGCCTGAGAACAATACAATATGTAGTCATATTGAGCTGTAATTAAATCTGAATGCAAGGAATCCCAATATTTGGATGCAACAACGTCGGCAGACACAATCCCTCAGATGAATCAGCTCTGGGAAACGGATACTCTTCCTTAATGCAAGAAAGGCTTAGGAGAAAGACGAGACCTTTTCCTGGCCCCACTATTGACTTGATATATGATTTAGAGTGAAGTTACTAGAACTTACTATGGGCTTCATCTTGTCATCCCCTATGTAAACTGAAAATAGCATTAAGTATAGAATGCTATGAGAAAAAGACTTTAAAACTGTCTGTGGTCAAAAGAATATGTAAAGTTTTGTTGCAAAGAATAATGTAATTATTGAAAGCTAAATATAGGACAGGTAAAAAGAGCGGGTGGGGGGGGAGGAGTAAGCAGTTTAGCTATTACATTCTCAAATGAATAACTACTCATTTTAGCTCTAAATCAGATAATTTTAAAAGCAGGCATGGAAATCAGGATTGTCTCTGCCAGCTGGGTCACAGTCTCTCCTGGAGGCAACATCAAAAATAGGTCAAGTCCAAGGAATAAAAATAAGAATGGCGTATTCTTCACATTAAGATTCACTTCACCCAGTTCTGTTATGTCAGTGAATTTTTATTTGATTGCTTAATTTAATCTTCCTTACGTAAATATTACAGGCATCTGACAGTTAAGGCTCACTGCCACTAAAGGACCAGCTCCAAGTGTTTGAAGAAAAAAAATTCAGAAATATCACTGAGTAAAATCCCATAATGAACAGTTGGTACATAAGAATTCCATAGAATTTTCTTTGGGAAATAAATTTGCATGGGTAAAAAGGCTTTTCCTCTCTTAGACTAAAGACTAAAACTACGTAATTCTAGAAGACTTTCTGCTCACACATATACAGTACATATACATACACATACAGATATACAGACACATACATACTAAACTTTAAAAAAGGACCAGATTTGGTATTATGCTAAGTGAAATAAGCCAGTCAGAGCAAGACAAGTATCACATGATCTCACTCATATGTGAAAGCTAAGGAACAAAATAAACTGATGAACAAAACAGATCCAGAGACATAGAAGCATGGAACAGACTGTTGAATCTCAGAGGGAAAGTGGGGATGGGTGGGTAGGTGGTGGGAAGAGATCAACCAAAGAACTTGTATGCATATATGCATAACCCATGGACACAGAAAATAGTGTGGTGAAGGCCTGGGATGAGAGTGTGCGGTGGAGAGACTCAATGGGGAAAAAGAGGAGACATCAGTAATATTTTCAACAATAAAGATTTTTTTTTTAAAAAAAGAACCAGATTTGTTCTATCTCAATTGCCCAAAAGTTTTCCAAGAACACAGTCAAACAAAAATCCTGCAAGAGCAAAGCTCCTGGTAGAAAGAAAAGAAGAAAAGAAGAGAAGAGAAGAGAAGACTAGAGAAGAGAAGAGAAGAGAAGAGAAGAGAAGAGAAGAGAAGAGAAGAGAAGAGAAAAAAGAAAGAAAGAAAAGAAAGGAAAGAAAAGAAAGAAAGGACCAGCAGTAAGTCTCTAACATCAAGGATTTTCAAAAAATGTTTTTTCACCTCTAACTTAACAGTCACCTACCAAAGGCATTCGTTATTGGGACACAAAATGAGAGCATTCCAGACACATGAACCCCAGCAAAAATATTTTTTGTTGTTGTTGCTGCTTTGTTTCCCAAGTAGCTAAAATAAAAAATTGATAGAAAGAACACACACAGACAACACCCAGATCCAAAGTATCACCCACCACCACCACCACCCTTAGGAAATCAGAGCTGAGACTTGACCGGATTCAATCAGCACGGGAATTCTTTCAGAAAGGAAGGGTCCCTTGTCTACAAAGACCTGGTGCTGAAGCCCCATATCATATCTCACCGTAAGTGGTCAAATTCCAAAGCCCTCCGATGGAAACCTGCCCCGCCAGCACTTCCATACACCCACCCATCCTTCCTAACCCCTTAAGTTCCACCTGAGCCTTCGATTAGGAGATAGATCTGAGCCTTGCCTCCTTTCTCTGCTGGGGAAAGCCTTTTCTTTTCTCAAAAGCCGATGTCATAGTATTGGTTTCTATGTGTCAGGCAGTGAGCCCTTGCTTGGTAACAAGAGTAATGAAAGAAACTCTAAAATTTACTTTTACTTACACCTCTATTACTTATTGGCGCTAGTCACAATTAGCTCCTGCAATAAATAGACCAGTCTTGTCACCTAATCCTTACCACCAAACACTTTCCCTAGTAAAGGGAAGTGCTTTTTAAAAATACACTGACTGTAAATAATCTCTGAAAGCAGGAACTCCTAAGAGCTATTATCATTAGGAGAGACGGAAAAATTCAACAAATCAAATCACATTATCTATTATACATCCTATAGTGCTTGCACATAAATGTGTGTACGCACAAATATGTATGCATTACAGCAGAGAAAGCTTGCTGCCGACTATAACCTGGAAATAACTGCTTCTTTAAACAAGCTAACTCTGTAGCGCTGGTGATTCCAACTCGGAAAAGCCTGGAGAGAGGAATAACTACAGCCCTAAAACAGAGATAAGACACAGGTCATTACTAAAGTGTCTTCTAGACCTGGGACAAGCTAACAGGATCTGGTGATGTCAAGTCAGAATCAAATGTAGACTATCCCTGAACCCTAAAATATATCTCCATCCAAGAAAAAAACAACATAACTTCGGAGATTTCTAATTATTTTTGAGACTTTGTGTCTGAATGTAAAAAGAAAAGAAAATCCTTAGTCTCACCACTCTTTTCTTCACTGACATGAACTCAGCTCTTAATAGAAACAAGTTCATGTAAAAGGCTGATGGAAAGGATAAGCAAATCGAATCTGTGGCCTCCTCTGGGCAGGGTGGGAGCCACTAGCTAACTTAAAGCCATTCATTCCTCCCTCTGCTTAAACTCTTGGCTTTAACAAAAGAGCATGCATGTGGGGGCACTAAACTGTTCTCAATGTTCCAGACATGACCCAGGTTTCTGTGTTGTTGATGTGTTTTGATATAAAACTGAATAAACCAAACTCTCTTGGTGTTGCCTCTGTAGCAGGTGGGGGGGGGGGGGCAAATTAGAGCATTTTAATGAGGCCTCCATGCTTCTCACACGCTGGGTTAAAGAAAGGATTCCTAAAAGACATCCTGCTTCTCTTTCATAAAGGAAGAAGGCTGGGCACAGCTACTCTTTCTGTCCATTTTATGATAGTTCCTTACTTCTTGTTGCTCTGAAGCAAATGAATACTTTGAAGTGACATGGAGTTCACATTTCAATTAATTTATTAAGTGATACCCTGGGAGAATTTATTCTCTTCTGAGAAGTGTGTAGGTAGTTGCTCTGAACTACCCCCACTGAGTTTCTGGGAAGCTGCCTCCTGGCAAGGAGTCCTGACTAAAACATTCCCGTGATCAGCATCCTCAGCAAACTGCCACCAAGCCGTCCTCTTTGTCCTTGTCTGGCCTCCCTTGCGTGCTCTACCATCTCCGTTATGCCACACGTGACCAAGGCCCCCATCACGTGCACAGGACTCCACGGCAACCGTTCCTGCTGCTGAGAAAGACACAGTAGTGCCCACACATATTTACTGTCCAGAAACACAAGTTACCACTATGCCAGACAGTAATATAATCTCATGCTACACTCTCGTCCTAAAGGAGCTTTCCCTCCTTTAGGGAAGCAGTTGAGACTGTAAGCAGTTACTTGTTAAAAGCTGCAGAGGGTAGTAAGACTCCAGATTCTAGAGCCAAATTTCCTGTTTCAAATTCTACCCTATCCTTTCCCAAACTGAATGATCTTGGGCAGGTGATTAATCTCTCTGTGCCTCAGTTTTCCCACTTAGTAAATGGAACAATAGTACCAACCTCCGAGGATCGCTGGGAAGACTGAATACATGTAAAGTAGGCTACTTATTATTGAGCAGCAAAAGTCGGAGCATGTGTGAACAGAATTTGGTGTTACATCCAGAAGTCAGAATTGTTCTTGCTTCCCACTTTTCACCTCCTGATGACAATTCCTTTCACTATCTCCTGGAGGTCCGTGCCTCACAGCTACACCACCCTCCAGTCTCAATTCTGCACCAAGTGCCTCCATATTCCCAACACTTAGCACGTGGTTGGTACAAAATATGTGCTCACTTACAAATGTGAAACAAACCTGGCAATTGTTATCTCACAATAATATGAACAAAAGTTATTTTGCAAATTCTAATATCCAAAAATTGGAAATAGTTCTCAAGAATATAACCATAATGAAGGTTGCTTTCTTTGTGAGTTCTCTGGTAGTTATAGGCACTATCTTTGTTAGACAGAGAGTATAATCATTACCAGCATATGGATTTCACTGACTCTCCCTAAAAAATTCTAACCTACCCCAACCGGTTTGGCTCAATGGTTGAGCATCCACCTATGAACCAGAAGGTCATGGTCTGATTCCAGGCCCGGGCACATGCCTGGGTTACAGGATCAATCCCCAGAAGGGGGTGTGCAGGAGGCAGCCAATTGATGATTTTTTCTCATCACTGATGTTTCTCTCTCTCTCTCTCTCTCTCTCTCTCTCTCTCTCTCTCTCTCTCCTTTCCTCTCTGAAATCAATATTTTTTTAAAAAAGAAAAAATTCTACCCTGTGTTCTGGTGCTCATTGTATTCAACCAACATTTGTTAGTGAGTTTGGTAGTCATTTGACTATGTAACTTGAAATATGCAATATCTATAGGTCAGATAGAGAAGGTTAGAACTTTGACCTTTGGGAACCTCAATGATTCATTTCCCACCTATGAGGAAACAAACATCTACTCAAAACCATTTTGAAAAAATGATTGTTGAGCCTATTTAATAAGCTCTTGAGACAGTTTGTCAACCTGTATTTGAAGTCTGTCCTAATCATCTTATTTTCCCTCTTAAATAGCTAACAAAACTTTCTTTTTTTTTTTAACAAAACTTTCTTAATGCGATGTAGGCCTATTTGCTCAATTTGTGAAACAGGATATGTTCAAAGATGACTTGGAAGTACTCCTTTCATATGTTAGGCACAGTAACAATGACTTGCTTCTTTGTAAACTTTATGGCAGGTCAGCACTAAAATTATCTACCAACCACCTAGGATAATACATCCTGCAGACAGAGTGATCCAAAGCCGTGTATGTACTAAACATAAAAGAGAAAGACATTTAAGTGGACAGGAGTAATTCTGTCTTGCAAAGAAGAATCCAAATGCATTACATTGTGCGGAGTTGGTGGGGATGGATTACATTCAGCCACCACAGTGAAAATTTGTACGGTCTTCTTTGATGAGATAACACAACCCTTTGAGAACACAAAGGAAACTGAAAATACTGCCAGAGGGCCCTGACCGGTTTGGCTCAGTGGATAGAGCGTCCACCTGCGGACTCAAGGGTCCCAGGTCCAATTCTGGTCAAGGGCATGAACCTTGGTTGCGGGCACATACCCAGTGGGGAGTGTGCAGGAGGCAGCTGATCGATGTTTCTAACTCTCTATCCCTCTCCCTTCCTCTCTGTAAAAAATCAATAAAACATATTAAAAAAAGAAAGAAAATACTGCCAGGGGAATGGATAATTCCAAATATCCACCCTCCCCCCCCCCCCCGACCCCTGCATATAGTTTTCAATGAGACCTTCAGTCACCCATCTTCTTTGTTACTCATTCTTAATAAACAAGCTCTAAGCCTTGGGTCAGGCCATTTTACTGGCTATTCTCTCATCCTGCAATGCTCTTCCTCAGATATCTGCCTGGTTCAGTCCCCACTTCTTTCAAGGCTTTTCCCAATGTCACCTTCTCTGTGAAACTTAATGAACCACCCTATTAAATACAACCTATGTGCCCTACATCCCCCTTGTACGCCCAATGACCATTACCATGCTATATATTTTTCCTTTCTTTCCATAGCATTTACCACCTTCTAATATGCTATGTAATTTATCATGTATTATGTTTTTGTCTACCTACTAGAACATTAAGTGCCATGAAGAACAAAATTTGGGAATTTTTTATTCACTCATATATCCCAAGGAGCCAGGATAGTGCATGACAAATAGTAGTAAGCCCTTAAGAAATATTTTTTGAATGAAATTTTTAAATGTCAATGCACAGCCCAGCCACAGGTCAAGGTTCGATTCCTGGCAGGCACATGCCCAGGTTGCGGGCTCCAACCCCAATAGAGGGAGTGCAGGAGGCAGCCGATCTATGATTCTCTCTTATCATTAATGTTTCTCTCTCTCTCTCTCTCTCTCTCTCTCTCTCTTCTCTCTCTTCCTTTCTGAAGTCAATCAAAATATATATTGTTTAAAAAACTTTAAATGTCAGTTCACAACTCAAATCACAGGAAATAAATTCCAACACACACACACACACACACACACACACACAATGTCAGTGTCACCCAAAACAGTTAGTGAGCCTTCATCTGAAAAATAAAAGAACCAATGAAAAAATTCTAATTGCAAAACTGGCAAGTTTAAACTTCTTAAGAAAAGGTACAAGAATCAAAGTCCATTAAATATTTGCAATCTTCTCGGTTCCCTCATTACTCAAAGATAGGACGACAAAACGAGAAATCAAGAACCTTTAGTTCTAGTGAAAACACACTGCAGAGTACAGGAGCTATAAAAAGGCATGATTAATAGCTCTAGCATAACTAAAATACCCAACTGTACAAGGGCCAGAAGGTGCAGAGACAAGTACAGCTTTTTCGAGTGAAATGTGAGGACGACACTGACCCAGTGGCCCTATGGAGATGGGATGTTCTGCAAAGACCTCCACACAGACACCCCACTAACACCCCACTAACACCCCAACAACAATAATATCTGCCCTTGGAGCTCCTCTTTCCTCAACACTTTCTGCAGTGAACATCTGATACTAAAATAAAAGCAGACGGATGTCTTCTAACCTAATTATTTCTTGAGAAAGAGAAATAACACAAACAATTAATTTTGGAATAACAGATTTTGGAAAGGCTGTTTGTTGAAAAGTGTTGGAGATTCAGGAACACATGCTTGATTGATTAAGTGTTGAAATATTTATTAAATATGGGAATTCACTGCAAGAAAATGGAAGTTCTTCTATTGAGCCAAAGGCTAAATCAGAACGCTGGGCCCAGAGTTGTCTCAGCAAGACACTGAGCAAAGGAACTTATGATCACAGCTAGTTTACAATGGGACCAAAACAGCAGAATGGTAAAAAGCGAAGATCAAAACAGAAAGGGAAAGAGAATTAAGCATGACTAAATATTTTATTAAAAGCTATGCTAAAAACCACTGAACTATACATTTTAAAAGCATGAACTTATGGCACATAAATCGTATCTCAATAAAGCTGTTATAAAAACTGCATTTAAAATCAATATTGTTATACTAAATATATTTCAAATGCAAGGTGATCTTAGTTTTCACGGAAGAGGAGTGGACTTGGTTATAATAACTGCTACCTTCTATAAAATCTGGGGAGCCCTTTCTTCCTCAAATGTCTGTTCCTTTAGAGTTTTACGTTTTGAAGTTCTTCAGATAAAACATGGTTTTAAAAAAAGAAACTAAAACAAGATATTAAAATAGAACACTTTATCCTCTAATCCAGTTAAAAATATAGATTCTAAACTCAGCCTTTGTTTGGGAACTATGAGTCCAACCTTTTACCTAGCTGCCTCTTACCCTCTTGGAAACCTGCTCTCCTTCCTTCCCTCACTCTCCTGCTGGGAGCAGCCCTATTAAGACTACAGACTATTGAGGTTTTAGCTCATGCAGAGATATCTCCCATCCCAAAGTAAAGGAGCTGCATGGTTGCTCATTCCATTTTTAAAAAGTAAACCCCACCTGATACCTGAACTAATATTATGGGGTGGGGAGAAGGGGGCAAGAATAACTTGGTTTGCTAAATTCCTGGAAAGAAAACAGTGAGAACAAAGTTGGAACTCAGAATTAGCACCTCTACTTCCTGGAACATTTGATGTGAATCATGGCTCTTGTAAAATCAGAGAATTCCAGTGATTTATATATAAAAAAATTATACACCAGTTTTATACCAAGAAATTATAATTATGAAAGCTAAAAAAAAAAAGAGCTAACATTCATTAAACTCTTACTATATGCCAAATGCTCAGCTATGAGCTTTGTGTGTATTATCTCCTTCAATCCTCACAATAATGTCTGAACTGGGTATTATTCATTTTTTTAACTTTATTTGTATTGTTTACATTATTACAAATGTCTCCATTTCCCTTCTGGGTACTATTCTTATCGCTATTTTATTGGTATAAAAGTCAGGATTAGAGAAGTGTCCATCAAGTTCACACAGGGCAAAAGGTGGGCTTTGAATCTATGAAGTCTCATTTACTCTTTAAAGAATAATACTGCACCAGGGATTTGATTTACTAAAAATTAAGACTTATATGAAACTATAGTAGATTCTAATATAGTAATGTAATACACAAACACACAAAGAATCATGAAGGAAAGGGTTGGTATGGAACACATCAAAAGCTTTTTTTAATCTGTCACAACAAATGATACCAGGGGAATGGATAGGTAAGCCACAAAATTTTTAAAAAGTATTTGTAACAGAGATAACTAATAATAGAAAAGAACCCATAACATATTTAAAACTCCTATAAATCAATAAGAAAAAGACAAATATCCCACTAGGAAATTGGGGAAAGTATGTGATGAGGTCATTCAGAGAAGAAATGTACTAGTAATCCCCAAAGGCACTCTATCTTATTAGTCATCATAAAAATGGAAAGTAAAGTAACAAAACACCATTTTCACACCCACAATGTTGTTAGACATTTAAAAGTCCTATGATTCTAAATGATGATGAAGGTGATGATGCACAGAAACCCTCATGCATTGCTGGTGGAATATAAATTGGTTATTTCACTGTACTATGTAGCAATATGTAGAAAAACTGAAAAGATACAAACCTTAAGAGCCAACAATTTCACTTCCAAACACATACCGCACAGAAATACATGTATATATCAATGGCATACACTGCTTATAAGAGCAAAAAATTGGAAACAGTCTATAAATGTCATTAAAGGGAAATAAATAACTGGTAGGTTTATGAAACAGAAAGCCAGATAGCAATAAAAAAGGATGAATTCAATTATTTTACCTGTATCAACATAAGAGATTGAAAATCAAAGTTGAGAAGTGGCAAAAGGATCTATATGATACCAAATATGTATATTTAAAAAACACACAAAATAGTTCAATTGTTTATGGAAATATTTATGTAGTAAAAGTATAAAAAGAAAGCCAGGCAAAATGACACCAATTGCAAGGTAATTTCCTCTGGGAAGGGAGGGGAAATAAAAGGAAGGAAAGTATCAACTCAATCTATAAAGTTATGTCCTTAAAAAAAAAAAAATAACTACTAAATTTTGTTGACCTGGATGGTGAGTACAAGAGTGTCTGTCACATTATTTTCTCTACTTTTTTGTAAACTTGAACTATTTCAAAACATAAAACTTTTTACAATTATAAAAAAAAAATTTTTCACAAGCATCTTTGCATGGTTGATTTCCTTGATGCCACATAACAACTAAGGGATGAGTAACACTGCCCTGGCCAGGTAGTTCAGTTGGTTGGAGCATCATCCTGTACACCAAAAGATTGTGGGTTGATTCCTGGTCAGGACACATACCTAGGTTGAGGGTTCGATCCTCAGTCAGGGTGCAGACGGAAGGCACTGATAGATGTTTCTCTCTCACATGGATGTTTCTCTCTCTGTCTCTCTTTCCCTTTCTTCCTTTCTCTCTCTCTCTTAAATCAATAAACATATCCTTGGGTGAGGATAAAAAAAGGGGAAAGGCCCAGCCTGTGTGGCCCAGTGCTTGAGCATCAACCTATGAACCAGAAGGTCACAGATGACTTCCAGTTAGGGCACATGCTCAAGTTGCAGGCTCGATCCCTGAGGGGGGTGGGGGGGGGGGGGTAAGGAGCATACAGGAGGCAACAAATCAATGATACTCTCTCATCATTGATGTTTTTATCTCTTTCCCTCTCCCTTCCTCTCTGAAATCAATAAAATATATTGTAAAAGGCGGGGGGGATGAGTAATACAGCATAGAGATGTCTCTAATATTGTTGCCAGTAAACGCACAAGAAATAAAAATTAATGGCTGGAAGCTCCAGCAGGCACACATTGACTCAACCTTCTAAAACCTTTCCCAGAGCTGCTCAAAAGAAGAGCTGCCTTGTAGGTATTAGGCTCATCTGTCTGGAATCCTGTGGGACAGTTTTTAAATCTGTAGGTCAGATCATGATCCATTATAAGGTTCTGAAATCACTTAAGCATAACCTGGCCAGAATTTTTTAAAACATGACAAAAAACAGAGTAGAGTGAAAAGTATACTGCTGCATGTATTAAGGATGAAAGTATTGTTTCACGATGACTTGCTTTGATTTTTGGTGTGTGCATGTTTTCATATGTTCACACAAAAATTTTTGTACACAGAGGAACCAAGATGGCGGCATAGGTAAACACCTGTACTTGCTGCCTCTCACAACCATATCAAAATTACAACTAAAAGACAGAACAACTATCTTCCAGAACTGCAGGAAAGCTGGCTGAGTGGAAGTTCTACAACTAGAGAGGTGAAGAAGAAAGTGCATTGAGACTGGTAGGAGGTGTGGAGGCACGGAACAGGCTGGTACCCGAGTGTGCTGCTTTTTTAATCGAGAGGGAGATACAAACTCCCACTTGCTCATAACTCCAGTGCCAGGCGAGACTCTGGGGGACCCAGACACATATGGGGAGAAACTGGCATCGGGGCAGGAACATGGGGGCAGCTTTCTTCCGGACAGAGATGCTCGCAGTAGTCTTTGTTCTTGTGCTGGGACCTCCCCAGTGCATGGCTGACTGGCAGCCATTGCTGTTTGCTCTGCCCTGATGATTCTCTGAGACCCTGCCCCACCCAATTTACAACCCCACCTAAGCTGTGTGCAGTGGCTTTTGCATTTGAATGGCCTCTCCTTTCTCAGCCTAAAACCTGTCAGACAGCATCTGGGTCAGGGAGCCCCAAAGCAATCAATCCAGCAGCAGCAGCCTGCCTTGCTACACAGCTGGGCCTCGACTGGGCACTTCCAAACCCAATACAAAGAGGAGGAATATGAAGACCTCTCTGTAGCTCCTGCTTGGTGACCCCAGGCAATGGCTGGCTTTGCACCTCCTTGGAGATCCAAGAGCCAGTGTACCTAGTGGTTAGTGTGAGACAATACGAGATTACAACTGTTCACATCCATAAGTGACACACTCAAGGGGCAGACTCAGTGAGCACCAAAGCCCCACTGAAGCAAGTCTTGCCCCATAAGGGTGTCTCCAGCACAGAAGTTCTCCCACTGTAAACACAGCTGATTCTCACAGCCAATTGGCCTGGAGGTCAATTCCTCCCAGGGATAACTACAACAATCAAGGCTTAACTACAACAAGACTGTGCACAAAGCCCACAAAGTGGTGCACCAAGAGTGTCCACCTCAGGTAACTGGGGAGGCTGAGCCACTGGGCCCTATAGGACACCTAGCACAGAAAGCCACTCTATCAACACAGGGAAGCAGCCAAAATGCGGAGACAAAGAAACAGGTCACAAATGACAGAAATGGAGGAAAGCAAAATACTGGATATAGAGTTCAAAACCACACTTATAAGGTTTTTCAAGAATTTTCTAGAAACCGCCGATAAATTTAGTGAGACCCTCAATAAATCTAGTGAGACCCTCAAGGATATGAAAAAGGACCAAATAGAAATTAAGCATACATTGATTGAAATAAAGAATATTATACAGAGTTCCAACAGCAGACTAGAGGATCGCAAGAATCAAGTCAAAGATTTGAAATACGAAGAAGCAAAAAACACCCAACTGGAAAAACAAAAAGAAAAAAGAATCCAAAAATATAAAGATAGTGTAAGGAGCCTCTGGGACAACTTCAAGCGTACCAACATCCAAATTATGGGGGTGCCATAAAAAGAGAGAGAGCAAGATATTGAAAACCTATTTGAAGAAATAATGACAGAAAACTTCCCCTACCTGGTGAAAGAAACAGACTTACAAGTCCAGGAAGTGCAGAGAACCCCAAACAAAAGGAATCCAAAGAGGACCACACCAAGACACATCATCATTAAAATGCCAAGAGCAAAAGACAAAGAGAGAATCTTAAAAGCAGCAAGAGAAAAAAAGTCAGTTACCTACAAGGGAGTACCCATACGACTGTCAGCTGATTTCTCAACAGAAACTATGCAGGCCAGAAGGGAGTGGCAAGAAATATTCAAAGTGATGAATAGGAAGAACCTACAACCAAGATTACTTTACCCAGCAAAGCCATCATTCAGAATTGAAGGTCAAATAAAGAGCTTCACAGATAAGAAAAAGCTAAAGGAATTCATCACCACCAAACCAGTATTATATGAAATGCTGAAAGGTATCCTTTAAGAAGAGGAAGAAGAAGAAAAAGGTAAAGATACAAATTATGAACAACAAATACACATCTATCAACAGGTGAATCTAAAAATCAAGTGAATAAATAATCTGATGAACAGAATAAACTGGTGAATATTATAGAATCAGGGGCATAGAAAGGGAGTGGACTGACTATTCTCGGGTGTGGGAAGAGACTGGACAAAAATCTTACACCTATGGATGAGGACAGTGGGTGGTGGGGTAAGGGCAGAGGGTGGGGTGGGGACCGGGTGAAGGGGAGCTATGGGGGGAAAAAAGAGGAACAACTGTAATAATTTGAACAATAAAGATTTAATTTACAAACAAAACAAAACAACACTTTTGTACAAATGTTAATAAGAGTGTTATGCATAATTCCCCAAAAGGGGGGGGAGGATATTCATCAAAATGAATGGAAAATGGAATATCATTCAGCAATAAAAAGGAATGAAGTAACACATACTACAATATGAATGAACCATGAAAGCATTATGCTAAATGGAAAAAACTAGTCACAAAAGAGCACATAGTGTAGGATTCCTTGTGTATGAAATGTCTAGAAGAGGCAAGTCTATACGGACAGAAAGTAGATTTGTGGCCGCCTACGGCTAGGTTTGAGAGTAGGCAGTACAGGAGAGAGTTTGGAGAATGCGTATGAGGTTTCTTTTTTGAGGTGATGGAAATGCTTTAAACTTGATTGTGGTGGTGGTGATTGTACAACTGTTTGAATATACTAATAAACTGAATTGTAGACTATTGTTATATACGTAAATTCTATGATATGTAAATTATATTTCAATAAAGTTCTTACAAAAACCTATTATATATAATTAAAATATGGCCCAGCTGGCATGGCTCAGTGGTTGAGCATTGACCTACGAACCAGGAGGTCACAGCTCAATTCCCAGTCAAGGGCACATGACCGGGTTGTGGGCTTGATCTCCAGTAGGGGCATGCAGGAGGCAGCTGATTGATGATTCTCTCTCATCATTGATGTTTCTATCTCTCTCTCCCTCTCCCTTCTTCTCTGAAATGAATAAAAATATTTTTTAAAAATATGAATAATTTTGTTCCTGAGATTATAGTAGGTCAGTTGGAGTCATGAAAACAATTAATTTCTGTGGGCCAGTTACTGGATCTTAACATTTTGATGGAATTGCCTCTCCACCACAAGCCCTTATTTTCTTTTCTGATCTTAAACCTACTTTCAGATCCTTCATTCACACTAACATGTATATGCTTCAAAACAGCCCAAAGGGCCATCCCTCCCTGCGGTCTCTACTTATTCTAAAGGGATTGTTCTCTAGGGGTGTTCTTTCTGGTTTCAATTAGATGTGCAGAGCTTTTAGAGGCATGGAGATCTCATGGAGTCACAGTACTATATGGGTAACATCTACCACCTAAGAAACAAAGACAGTAAAATATTTTATGTTACCTTGTTAGCCCCTAAAAGAGCAGTAAATTGAAAAAATAAAACATTATTAGACAAGATGTACCTGAAACTTGTCTACAAAAAAAAAGAAAAAGAAAGAAAGAGGATATGGCCTCAGTTTAAAACTACAGTTAAAGAAAAAAAATCAAACCTCTGAGAACAAATATCAAGGGAACTCCTTGGCTGAACTCCATGTCATATGAGTTCAGATCCATCAAAAATATTGTGTGTCACTCTCTGAGAAGACACACATCATTGTCTTAAAGAAAACACAGCTCTAGGCAGCAAATGGCAAAATCTTGTGAATAAAGTCACACACAAAGGTTAAATAGCTTGGATTTATTTTTGTTGGGAGAGACGGGGCTATAAATTGACACGAATGATTTTGTCACGGTGATTAAGGCAGCCAAGAGACAACAAGGTGGCTTTATGAGGTAAAATGACAGTGTACCAATCATTGTCTGAGTTTCCACCACTTTCTCCAGTGTTCCCTCTCCTCATCATCATGGCCCTGCCTTTCCTAATAAGCCCTGCCTCAAACCTGAAGCAAGAGAACAGCTATTTCAGTTCAGATGCTCAAGGTGATGGGATTCTCCCAGAGCCTGTGAATACTACAGCCAGGGTAGCTCTGCTGGGCCGGCAAGAATACATGTGGGGGAAGGGAAGAAAGAGGTCAGAGATAAGGCACAAATGTGGAAGGAGGCCCGTCCTCCTCTTGAACCCATCCCAACAAAAGACGAGTAATCCAGAGGAAAGAAATACTGCAACTGGTTGAAAATACACCAACAGTATGTAAAATCAGTAACAAATGGTCACAGAACATTTTTTCTGCATCTTTGAGACAGAAAACTCAAACAGAGGACAGAACATAAATATTTGCTGAGCATCCACCATGCATCAGGCACAGTGCTAAGCAGTGAACAAACGATGTTGGATAGGAATGATAGTCTATCTCATGGGGACACCTTCCATTGACACACCCAAGTGATCAGTGCTTTAATCCCCACCTCCCAACCCACCATAACATACACATAAGCAGGGGTGATTTTATGACAGGCCTGTGAGGCAAGTTTTACTTTCAATATACCTGTAAAAGTGCCTCATCATTCCTTAGTACTGTGTCTGAATCCTCTAGCAACTGGCAATGGAACAGTCTGGAAGACTTTGAGAAGAAGTGACATGCTCAACAAGGGTGGAGGATGCAGTGAGCACATAACTCACTGTTTAAATCTAGGGGGTTATGAGCAATGAGAACAGGAGAATGATTTTAAAAAGGCAATTAGTCGGACAGTGAAGAACAGAAGGGACATCTGAATCCACACCCAAAGAAGAGAAGGAATAGAAACAATTTAAGGGGAACAAAAGAAATGAACAGGAAAAAAAAAAGAAACACACACACACACACACACACACACACACACACACACACACACACGCGCGCGCTTACTGGTAAGTAGTTAAATGCAAAGCTTGTTGAACTATAACACATTTTCCAAATCCCAAAATAAGTTAGGTCCAGCACTGTGCAGCAGAGATGGTTCCCAACACTGAATGTAAATAACCTTTCAGGGACTTGTTTTTTACTGTAGTTGCTAAGGGAAAAAGAGGCACTCGACAGAAATAGAGTGGGGTCATAGGGAAAGTGAACAGAGCAAGGCTGAATTCCCAGGAAAATGACAAATGGAAAGAAGCAACAGGAAAGTGACAGAACCTGTACTGAGAGAGGAGGAAAGAAAGAGAAAAGAAATAATTGACCAGAAAAAAAACCGATATGACAACAGAGATCTGGGGCATAAGAATGGAACAGGGCTCTATAAGTCATGGCATCGGTGATTTCATTCAGTTGACATGGGTTTGTTGAGAACTTGCTATGTACAAGGCTCTGTGTTCAATGCTGGGAAGAAATAAAAATGAAGATGAGGATGCATGCCTTCACTCAATGTTTTTCTATCCAATAAATAAATATAAAATAATGTTTACACCCCATCACCCTATGATAACTGCAAACTTCATGATTTCATAATCAGAACATTTAAGAAATGTCCTAACCAGACAAAACAGACTTCAAAACAAAGGCTATAACAAGAGACAAAGAAGGACCCAACAATTCCACTTGTGGGTATTCATCTAAAGGAACCTAAAACACTAAATCAAAAAAAATATATGCACCATATGTTGATTGCAGCATCCCATATAATACCAGCCTAATATGCTAAGTGTCTTACCATTTGTTCAACTGTTTGGCCGGTCGCTATGATGTGCACTGATCACCAGGGGGCTAGGGTCAGGCCGATCAGGACTAGGTGAGATGGGCAGGACACACCCTTGGAGCCCTCCCACAGTCCCTCCCTGGCCCTGATTGTGCACCGATGGGGTCCCTCACTTTGGCCTGCACCCTCTCGCAATCCGGGACCCCTCAGGGGATGTCCACAGGCCAGGCAGAGGGACCCCACTGGTGCATGAATCTGTGTACTGGGCCTCTAGTTATTTATAATAGCCAAGATATGGAAGCAACCTAAGTGTCCATCAATAGATAAATGAGCCCTAGCTGGTTTGTTCAGTAAAGCATCAGCCCAAGTGGGTTCAATTCCCTGTCAAAGGCATGAACCTGGGTTGCAGGTTCCATCCCAGCCCTGGCTGGGGTGCATATGGGAGGCAACCATTTGATGTGTCTCTCTCACATCAATGTTTCTCTCTCTTTTAATGTTATATTAGCTTCGAGTGTACAATTCAGTGTACACTGTCTTTCTCACCCCTTCCACTCTCTCTAAAAATCAATGGAAAAAATATCCTCCAATGAGGATTAACAAAAAAATGTTTTAAATAGATAAATGAATAAAGAAGTAGTAGTGTATATATTATACAATGAAATATGACTCAACCATAAAAAGGAATGAAATCTTGCCATCTGCAACAACATGGATGAATCTAGAGGGTATTGTGCTCAGTAAAATAAGTCAGATAGAGAAAGACAAATACCATATGATTTCACTTATATGTGGAATCTAAATAAATAAATAAATAAATAAGCAGAACAGAAACAGACTCATAGATACAGAGAACATTTTGACAATTGCCAGATGGGAGAAGGGTTGGGGAGATGGGTGAAAAAGGTGAAGAGATGAAGTACAAATTGATAGTTTTTTTTAGAATAGTCAAGGGGATATAGGGAGTACAGTCAATAATATTGTAAAAACTATGCATGGTATCAGATAGGCACTAGATTTATCAGGGTAATCACTTTGTAAGTAATATAAATGCCCAAGCATTGGGTTATATACTCAAAGCTAATATAATATAGTACATCAGTGTAATTGGAAGATAAAAAAAAATTTTTTTAAAAAGAAATGTCCTAAACAACTCATTAATCGATGACCTCAAGTAGATTTCATATTAAACTGGGTAAGTTATGAATTAATAGTATTTTCCTTCATTAAATATGAGAGAACATTGTCTATGCAAGATCATTAAGAACTCTAAGAACATTATGCTAAACTTACCTCAGAAATTAAATTAAATGAGAATTCTCAGTATCTCAGCATCAATATTCTTCCCCATTTTTATCATAATTCTGCCTTGGGTAGGAAAGTCTAAAACTACTGGCAAAATGTGAGCTCTTGAGGCCTGTCTGGGAAAGCATCATTGATTTCCCATCTTCAAAGAGTTATCTAATGTTCTTTACTTGGGCCAAAAAATACAACAAAAGGGCAACCATTGCTAAGTCTTAAAAATACTCTGGTACAAAATTAATTTTTAAAAAGGAGAAGAAAAATATTTATTTACCCTTGCTGATAAACATGATTCTGAAATTTTTCTTCAATATAAACAACAAATAGATTATTGAGCAGGGGTGGGGAGTGGGGCAGGTAAAGGATTAAGTTCTTTATTCTTTCTCTTTCCTGTTAGAATTGCTGATATTTCTGGATTATGATACAGCATTTTTAAAATTTTATTTTCAAGATGAAATTACATATAATAGTCTGTGCTAGGGAAAAACAGATTTATATCTTAAAAGCAACTCAAATGATGAAATCATAAGTAAGGAACATCTAGAACAGTGGTTCTCAACCTTCTGGCCCTTTAAATACAGTTCCTCGTGTTGTGACCCAACCATAAAATTACTTTTGTTGCTACTTCATAACTGTAATGTTGCTACTGTTATGAATCGTAATATAAATATCTGATATGCAGGATGGTCTTAGGCAACCCCTGTGAAAGGGTCGTTCGACCGCCAAAGGGATCGCGACCCACAGGTTGAGAACCACTGATCTAGAAGTATAAAATCAGTTTTTTTATAAAAGCATTTTTATTTTTATTTTTTCCTTTTTTTCTAATTTTAATTTTCAATTGCAGTTTACATTCAGTTTTATTTTGTATTAGTTTCAGGTGTGCAGCATAGTGGTTAGACATTCATTTACTTTACAGTGTTCCTCCCAATACTTCAAGTACTCACCTGGCACCATAAATAGTTATTATAATATTATTGACTATATTGCCTATGTTATAATTTACAAGCCTGTGACTATTCTGTAATTACTAATTTATACTTCTTAATCCCTTCACCTTTTTCACCCAGTCCCCAACCTCCCTCCCCTCTGGCAACCAGAAGTATGTATATATCTTAAAATAAAGCACACTGAACTCTATTTAATTATTTGTAAAATAATTATAATTATCAAAGGGGTCTATAAATTCAATATTTTAAAAGACTAAAATTATTCATGCATTTATCTATTTGGAACCCTACCTTGTTCCAAAAGGAATTTCAAGTTGTTTATATGGACAATTACAAGATAAAATAAAAATTTTAAGTAAATGAGGAAACTGGAGGTGAGGGAAAATTCATTAATTCAATAAATATTTATTGAACACTGACTCAGTGTTCTAGGCAATGGAGATGTGTCATGAATAAAGAGACAAGATCACTATTCTCATAGTTTACACATTCTAGTGATGGCATATTGGAAGAAAGACAATAAACAAACCAATCATTAAAAACAATGTCAAATGCTAACAAATGTTAGAAGACAACAGAGTAAAGTGATGTAATAAGGGAGAGGGTGAGGTGGGACTACTTTAAGAAAATGGGCAGAGGAAACCTCTCGGAGATTCCTTTTATCCTCAATATTTATTTTAATCAAAGTGTAACGTGCATATGATAATGTGCACAGATTCAAGATTTTTATGGCTGATATCTCAGAGGACTTTTGAGCTGAAATGGGGAGGATGAGAAGGAGCACGCTGATGAGAGAGTCAGGAAGCTGCTCTGAAAACTCACGCTGTGCCTTTCACTTTGCAGGAGGCCACAATCTGCCTCTAAATGTTTGGCATCCAACTCAAAGAAGGAAACAGTTACAGGACGAATCTCTCCTCTTGGTCCTGACGAGACATCATGTGATGTTTTCCAAGACTTCGATTAATACTGTAACTGGTTTCTCAGGAATATTTTGTACAATGTCCAAAATATCCTTTAGGAAAAAAAGCCCGGTAGATGACTGAAGAGGTCAAGGAAGTGACTGAGAAGACTGATAACCAATTCAGATACCAAACTCTCTTGTAACTAACTCAATCCAAAGAGACTTAAGAAAAAAAAAAATCTCTTAAATCTGAAGAACACCTAGAGCTCCTCAACCCTGGGTACAAATTGGAATCCACTGGGGAGATTTTTTAAAATACCCCCACCCAGGATCTCTGGAGGTGAGGTCAGGACACAACGGAGAAATAGAAGATAATTCTCCATAATTAGTTTCTTTTAAGCGAATTCATGGCACATTAAACTCCAACAAACATTCAGAGTGCAGATACTCTTTGCTGCCATTTAGATATTTCCATGTGCTTAAAAAGAACATGTGAGATAGCAGCAGACATTAGATCCATTTCTAGACATGAACATAACAAGTGCTAAACATGGCATCAGTGTGCCCCTGGGACCCTGGAGCTACTTGTTTTGTGAAGACAAAAATGAAACTTTGACAAGTGCTGGCGAGGATGCGGAGAAAAAGGAACCCTCCTGCACTGCTGGTGGGAATGCATACTGTGGAAAACAGTATGGCATTTCCTCAAGAAGTTAAAAATGGAACTCCTATTTGACCCAGTAATCCCACTTCTAGGACTATATCCCAAGAAACCAGAAACACCAATCAGAAAGGATATATGCACCCCTATGTTCATAGCAGCACAATTCACCATAGCTAAGATTTGGAAACAGCATAAGTGCCCATCAGCAGATGAGTGGATTAAAAAACTGTGGTACATCTACACAATGGAATACTACGCTGCTATAAAAAAGAAGGAATTCTTACCATTTGCAACAGCATGGATGGAACTGGAGAGCATTATGCTAAGTGAAATAAGCCAGTCAGAGAAAGATAAATATCACATGATCTCACTTATTTATGGGTAATAAAGACCATTATAAACTGATGAACAAAAATAGATACAGAGGCAGAGCAGCATCGAACAGACTGTCAAACTACAGCGGGAAGGCTGGGGAGAGTTGGGGGAGTGGTAAGAAATCAACCGAAGGACTTGTACGCATGCATATAAGCATAACCAATGGACACAAGATACTGGGGGGTAGGTGAGGCCAGGGGAAGGTCAAGGGGGAAAAAAAAAGGAGACATATGTAATACTCTTTGTAATACTTTAAGCAATAAAATAAAATTTTAAAAAAGATACTCTGTACCTTTTCCTTTAAAGAAGATTATATAAATATGGATCCTTCATCATCATTTCATGTTTCTGTTTTATAAAAATTATTTTACGAAAAACATATGTAATTTTGGTGTTGACTGGTGAATACTAAAACCTTTGATTTACCACAGTTCTAATAATCAGTGTACACATCCAGTTCCAAACAAAAAAAAACACACCTCCTCTAGGAGAAGTTTCTCCCCTATTAAATGTTAAGTCTCACTCTACATTCCATTCTCATTCTCTAGGTAGTGCAATGAAGCATCCCTGCTGTGTTCTGCAAGCTTCTTCTCTAAGAGACTTCGTAAGTTTAACAAGCATTTTCAAGCACTGAATGAAATAAATAGTTCCAATGGGGCAGATGTAAGAAATCTTTGACCCCAGGGTCACCGAATGACATCTAAGAAAATGTTGGTGGTCTCCTACCCTAGGCCAGTTTAGCACCGTGGTTAAGCACACAGGCAGTGCAATGGAGCTGAGGTGCCTGGGTTCAAGTGGCCTCAGCCACCTTCCAGCTCTGTGATTTTGCAGCTGACAAGCATTACCTGTCACAGGATTCCTGTAAGGATGCAATGAGTTTATGTACATCAAGTACTCAGAAAATCATTTGGCACATAAAATGTCACCACATTAAGTTACCGCAGATTAAATATTTTAGTACATACTAGAACATATGATAACACTACTGTATTTATTTCTTTTCCTGAATTCTCTTTCCTTCCTCCTACTCTCTATTCTCCCCTCAAGTTTTCTTCCTCTTCTTCAGCTCTTCCTCCTCCTTGTATTAACATTCTTTTTCTCTTTGGGGCTTTTCCATGGACTTAATGATAAATGTGGCTCTATCTGAGCCCCATGGAAGACCTCATAGGTTCACCCTCAGTGTTGTGACATTAAAGCCAGCCCCAGGCCATGGACTTTTAGGAGGGGATTTAATCATTAAAAATGATAAAACACCTGGCATTCTTTGAAATATAAGAAAGCAAATAAAACTTAAAAAAAAATTGTATCAACCCCTAAGCTCTTAGAATAATTCAGAATTTTCCATGTGTAGCTATAAAGAACCTATGAAAGACAGGCTCTTTTTGTGCACAGTAAAATCATTAGGCAGAATTTCAAAGATGCCCCAAAGAAATATATACAAATTGGGAACCTCATAAAGTAAAAACAAGATTTAAGGGAAACTCCTACAATTCTGAATTTCATTTTCTCTTAACTATTTAATTGGTAGGGGAGTAGAAATGAACTAAGAAACGTCTCCTTCCTATTTACAGCAGCAGGACAAAGTTATGATTGGTGGGGAAATTTTATCAATATTGAGCTACTTAGGTTTAACAAATGCACATTAAGAAAAAACAAGGTTTGTGCTCTCCTTGCAAAATACTTCTAAAACTGTAATTCTAGGAGCCCTTTTCCGCCAGGGAAGCAGTACTGCAGACACTTCACCATCAAGCTGACTCAGAGCTCCCAAGTGAAATAGCACAATTTTAAGTACAGCTCATCCATGCTTAGGCATATGTATAAATAAAATCATAAAAAGGGAGCACTCCTACTGCTTGCCATCTTGCTGCCACCTTGCACTTTCCCCATTCGTTACTGATTATCAAAACGATGACAAACTGTAGGTCTATGTTCTTGGCACCTGACCAACTACTTGAGAAGCTGCAACACTTTCCAGGGAACGAGACAGAGAAATAAGTAGCCCACCCATTTGCTAACAACAAAGTCTTCTGACAAAAAGAAATTCTGCTATTTGTAGAGACATGCAATGACTGGGTGAAAAACAAATTATTGAAAATTTATAGGGTGACCACACAACAAAATAAATCACCAAGGAACCTTTCTTTGATGGCACAGAAATCTGTCACACATGGCTAGCAGACAAGGAGTAACCAGTAAGGTGCTTAATCTTAAAAATAGCAATTTCATGATTATGAACAGGGGTCCTCAAACTACGGCCCGCGGGCCACATGCAAATACAATATTGTATTTGTTCCCGTTTTGTTTTTTTACTTCAAAATAAGATATGTGCAGTGTTCATAGTTTTTTTAAACTATAGTCCGGCCCTCCAATGGTCTGAGGGACAGTGAACTGGCCCCCTGTTTAAAAAGTTTGAGAACCCCTGATTATCAGTATCAAATCATCAGTAAGACTCAGTAGGTGATATCGTGCTCATAGGGGTGTCCGGTTAAAAGTATGTTCTGTTCTTTTATCTGCAAACATACAATTCCTTCAGCACAAATAATTTCAAGTGAGAAGACAAGACACTGAGCGTTTTGAGTATTATAGTTGAGTGTTATTTTACAAGACTGAAATTACTTCAGACGAGGTAGACAACCTGGAGGAAAGCAAGGTTACCCACAGCAAATATGTCATTGACTATCATTTCCAGGACTTTGTGGCATAATAAGCTTTTGGTATCATCCCACTTGGGATAAAAATAAAGCATGCATTCAAGTAACTGCCCATGTAATAAAGAAATATTTTGCAATATGGACTCATACCAACAGAATTATTATTTCACACAAAATTGCCAGTATTTCCACAAAACTAAAATGTAAATTTCTCCCCAAAATATGTGTTCTGCTCCATTTAGTGATAAAAACTGAAAAAAGGACACATTAGGAGTAAAATTGAGGTATGTTATACTATCACAGTTCTGTGAGCTTTCTGAAATTTAATACATGGCTTGTTTCCTTACTCTGGGTCAACGGCTTGATCTTATCTGGTGAGAGATAACTCCTGACTTACTGGAGATGACCTTTAAGGTCTCTTCCATCTCTAGCACCGTTAGATTCCACTTGGTTATGTAAATTTGAGTAATCTGTAAATTATTCCTGGGAATGTGTTAAACTTAGGTGAGTAGGGCATCATTTTTGCATTAAAGTGATGTCACAAAACTAAATAGTACTCAAGAAGCCTGGGGGAGTTTGTTATTTAACAAAAACTCACAGTATTTACAACATGCCCAACATTGTTCTAAATGCTTTGTAAATATTAATTCATTTCTATAGTATTTTCAGTCTACTTGAAAACTAAGTTTCTGTGAAGCTTAATGAGTATGTGAATTGGCATTTACCTATTAATTAAAGTAAATAAACCCATTCACTGACTCTTTGAAATTAAAACTATTCATTTCTAACAATTAAGATTATCCCATGATAACACAAATCTGGTCAATTAACTCTCCCTATGAAAATCTGAGATTGCCTTTAGGACCAAGTCCAAACTCTTTAGCAAACCATGAAGGTGCCGCAGCATCTCCCTGCTTTCCTGTTTTGTCTCATCTGTCCCTTAAATCTGAACTATTTGCGGTTAACAAAAATGTGTCCTGCCCTGATCGGTGTGGCTCAGTGGATAGAGCGTCAGCCTGCGGACTGAAGGGTCCCAGGTTCGATTCCTGTCTAGGGCATGTACCTTGGTTGCGCGCACATCCCCAGTAGGGGGTGTTCAGGAGGCAGCTGATCAATGTTTCTCTCTCAACGATGTTTCTAACTCTCTATCCCTCTCCCTTCCTCCCTGTACAAAAATCAATAAAATATATATTTTTTTAAAAAAATGTGTCCTGACTCCATGTGCCTATATACTTGCTGCCCCTTGGGTTTCATGCTCCTGACCCTTCCCTTTAATCTGGCCAATTCCTACTCTCAAAACAGAGCTCACACTGCACCTCCCCGCAAAAGTCCATCCTGACTGTTCCCTGGGTTAAATAATAGGTCTTCTCTGCTTCCAGTTTTCTGGGACCACCTCCAGAAAATCACACACAGAAGGGCAGAATGTAACTGCTATTTACTCGTCCATTTTCCCACTTGTCTCTAAATCCCTTAAAGGTGAAAAATGTGCCTTTTCTCTTTAATATGTTTTTTATTTTTTTAGAGAGAGAGAAAGAAACATGGATGAGAGAAACATTGATATGCTGCCTCCTGCACGCCTCCTACTGGGGATGAAGCCCACAGGAGGAATCCTATGTGCCCTAACCAGGAATCGAACCAGTGACTTCTTGGTTCACGGGTCAGTGCTCAACCACTGAACCACACTGGCTGGGCTCTTTTCTCTTTAATTCCCAGGGCCTTGCACAGTAGTTGGTACACAGAAGAGGCTCAAGTAAATAAATGCCTTTAAATCAACAAATCAACAAATGAATATGTGTTTTGTGAGCTAACAGAAAATCCTCCTGATTTTATTTCTAAAGTAGAAAGGAAGTTGCTAAAAATATCTAAGGGTAGCTAAGATGCCATCAATTATATCTATTTAATTACCAAAGAAATACCAAGGGCCACATACAATCACCTTATGTTTTCAGGTCAAATTACAGCTCTTAGGAAACTAGAAATGCCACAATGCAAGAAAATTCCTTAGTTCCCTTACTGCCAGAAAAGTTGGCGTATGGCAAGTAGGTCTTCACAACTCTGCCCAATTCAGTCCTCGTATCAGTGATTTCTAACTAGAGTTTAAGGAGCACGGCAAGCTGCATGGGCTCCCCAGGTGATCCAGACATCCAGCCAGATGTGCTGTGTATACTTTACTACGTGCCAGGCACTGAGATGACTTCCTGTGATAATTACTTTGATGACAAGACAGTATCTTCACTTTCACTGCTGACTTGAATTAGTAATCTATTCGTGCGTTTAACCTAATTCCTACCAATTCATTCACCCCTCACTGAAGGCAGAGTCATTCTTTTCAGTTGTGAGGTTTATTGCTGTAGAAAGCAGAAACTGCAGGGGCCCAAGGTATCTTCTGCCCCAAGTGGAGAGGCCTAGGAACAAAAAAAAAAACCCTGCAGAAGTCGAGCTCCATAAACGGGGAGCAAAGGAGGAGGACTGGCCTGTTTTCCCAAGTGCTGGTCTTTCACCAACACAGAGAAGGGCAGAGGTTCTGTAGACAGTACCAGCCTGCGGCAGAAACAGCACCTGCAGATTCAGTCCTGCACTTCTCTTTCTGTGCTTCTCTGCTTCCTTCTGTCTCCCTTGCTCTCTGAGAAAGGCTTTGTGATTTGTATTAAAGCACTGGCTCTATCAGCAAAAATTCACATTGTAGGAAACTCTACAGGATGAAAGACCCCAGGTCTTCAGTGAATATATTGCAAGGGAAAACAAACCAAAAAAAGTAGAGGGGAAACTATGTAGTAAAGAGACTTCAAAACAAAACACACTAATTGCAGTCGAAAGACATTATTTGGGTTCTGGATCAAACAAACAAACATAAATATGTATGTATTATGTGTATATACAGTATATTTACTTAATATATTTATATACATTTTAACATATTTACATATTTAATGTATGTATGTTAGATATTATATGGTTACATTTTTTAAAGAATCCTTATCTTTTAGAAATGCTGAGTGAACTTTTAATAAATGAAATGATATCATATGCTTCAAAATAATACAAGAAGGGGAAGAAAATAGGTAGGATATAGGTAAAAGAAGATTGATAATTGAATTAATTGGTAATTAAGTTGCTAATTGTCAAAGCGGGGTTCATTACAATATTCTACTTTTGTGTGTGTTTAAAATTTATTCCTCCACAACAATAATTCTAACTTATTGGAAAATAAGACAGTGCCCTCTGCTTCTTCAGTTTTACTATGGAAACAAGTTAAAATGAAAAAGAAAAATGGGCATTTAACAAATATTAATTCAAATCATGGAATCTTTCATTAAAGGCTTGGCATATTAGATTTTTTACTACAATAATCTAACTTTGATAACTTATTTAAATTAATTCCTCAGTTATATTAAAATTTTAACATTTGGCTACAAATACCAATTTAAATGGTATTTTTCTATTTTTACATATTTTACACATACAAATTGTAAGTTTGCTTCAGTTAAGTTTACAAAATTTCAACTACATGAACAAGTTCTGTCTTAATATGCAATTACAGGTAGGTGAACTGGTTGCCAGAATGATGTATATGAATTCAAAAAAATGTTTACAGAGCCCCAGATATTTACTGAAATTCACCAGAAAGTGCAAAATAATTTTCAGGCATACCTGTGGATGTGTAATATTAATCCAAATGCAGGTAGCTGGTAAATTTCGATTTTTTAAAATCATAATTTACAAGTGCCCAATAAATACCATGGCCCTAATTACACCAACAAGGCTTCTACCAACGAAGAAAGCGGGGAGGGGGACGTCTTTTCTAGAAAGTGGAGGTGATTGGACACAAATCTGGGGTCCACATATTGAGCGAGAGGAGAACCCTTCAGTTTAGGTTATTTTTATGGTTTGAGTTTAGTTAGGGATGTCTATGTTTGTTTCTCCAATTTTCTACAGCACCAGTTGTGGTTTAAATCACTTATAAGTCTTCTCTTCCCATTAAAACAACCACCACAATAATAATGATGCAAATCCTGCCCAAATATCATATCCCTTCTTGCCCATGCATGGCCTTTTGCTTTTCCTTGAGGAGAGAAGGTCTCCGCCCTTTCGCTCAGTAGCCGTACTGCTGGAGGCAAACTGCACAAACTCCTCTTACGCGCAGGCCCTGGCCTGGGGTTGTTCGGGGGATTTTGTCCCCCCTTTCCGATTTTTATTTTTATTTTCATTTTTTTAAGCAGGGAGCGTCCTACTGGACTAGTAGGATTTCTACTCAGGCGCTCATTTCACCTAAGACACCGCATCTCCAGGGCAACCGAGAGCAAACGCGGAGTCTCGGGTGGGCTGGGCAGCGCAGAGGACCACCCTCCCGGGACCGCGCCTCTCACCTGAGCGCCGCGGGGGTCGCCCCGCACCCGCGTGGTAAGCGTGTCGTGCCCTGTTTCGTCTTCGTCGCCAGCGCGATAGAGGAGCCGGAGTGGCACGATGCTCTGGCGCTCCAGGAAGCCGTTTTCGTTCCTCCTCTCCAGCTCAGTCAACGAGGCGTCTCCTCCAGGCAGGAAGGGGAGAAGGAGGGAATAGGAAGAAAATGCGAAAATAATGACCCTGACTCACAATCGTCGGTCCTGCGGCCCGACCCCTCCCCTCTGAACATTCCACCTCCCCGTCCCTCCCGGACCCCAGCTGGGAAGGACGCAGGCACCAATCGGAGAGCCTGGGACCCGCTCCTCTGAGCGCATCCAGGATAGGGGCCCAGAAGCAGAGCACCCCTTCCCCATCCGCCGCATGCCTCTTCTTCAAAAGAAAAACAGACATCTGACCAAAGACTTCTAATGCATCCGCGCGCCCCCACACGTATTTTTGCTCCACTTTTCCAAATAAAAAAAAATCTCCCCGCGCACTCGGAAAATGGGGATGCCCCTTTGCAATGCGCCGGAGGGCTGTAGAGATGCCCGGCGAATGGTACGTCCCTAAGCCACAGAGGGTGGCGAACTTACCTGCCCGGCCGCCGCGCACCAACGGGCAGGTCCCCAGGGCGCAGAGCAGCAAGATGGGCACGGACGCCGCCGCCGCCGCCTGCATGGTGCTGCCGTCAGCCACCTCGCTGGAGACGCTCAGCTCTTCATGCCGGGTCAGCTGGTCCGACTCCCTGGCCCAGCGCCCCCCGGCTCGCCCGGGCCGCCCCCTCCCCGCCCCGGCCGGCGCTGCGGCGGCCGTGGCGCTGCAGCCTCCACCGCGGCGCTGCCTCAGTGCTGCATTGTGCTTCGCAGGAGCTTCCGCTGGCGGGGGGAGCCTGCGAGTGCTGCATTGGGCGGTTGGCTGTAGCTAAGTGGTTTCTAGCGCCTCCCACCCCATCGCCTGGCAAAGGCTCTGGCAGGCGATGAGCGCTCTGCAGGGAGCGAGCGCCTGGTGCACTCGCCCCGCCGCGCGCGGGCAGGGACGCGCGCATGTCACTGGGAAATGTAGTTCTCCCCCGCGTCCCGCTCATCGCCACCACGGAGCGGATGGTTGCGACCTCGTGACCGTGAGGTCTTCTACAGCATGAAGACAGGAGGCAGGAAAAGGGCAACAGAAAGAGAGGTCATGCTGGCAGGCCTCTTGGCACCGAGGATATCCAACCGCGCTGCCGCGGGAGCAGTATTCATCCACATCGTCCACAAAGAACCATATTAATGTTTCCCACAATTTTAATAGTTATCAGGGAATTATACCTTCAATAATTCATGGTAAGTTAGTTACCCAATAAGTATTGATTAAGGACCTACTACAGTATATGCCCGGCAGTTAACTAAGCTCAGGGAACACAACTGTGAACAACACTGGTATAGGAGGCACCTGTTCTCAGACGCAGTCGAGTAAACACTGTCTTATATGTAACAGGTGAAAAGTATCCAGATGATGCTGGAGGCGAGTCATTAACTTAGCCAGGGGGAGGCAGGGAGAACCTCCTGAAGAAGGTCTACACAGGCAGTTGAAGGATATGCTGGATTTAGCCAAACTCTGGAGGATGTTTTTGTCCTTTCTCTAATATCTGTCTGCCTCAAACCTGTATCTGAAAGCCAGACTTGGAATACTCCACTTTTTCGTCTGCTTATTCTATTCCATTTTTTTAAAAAATTCAAATGTTAACTCTTGAAGATAAGACAGTAATAACATAATTGTTCACACAATTACCACTCCTGCCTTGGGTGACATGGTTTCCAGTTCCTTCGCCATGATGATGATTTGAAAATACACTCCAGTGTGTCAATGTCCCAGCTAAAGTGTGGTATCCAGAATTAAATACAACTTAGGCATGGTTTCACAAGCAAACAGTAGAGAGGGACTCCTTTCCCTTGACCTAAATTCTTGCCTATGATAACATTCTATCATATTTTGGTAGCCACATCTCACTTATTGTCATTTCAAAGACATTTCCCCAAATCTCCAAATAATGAGACACTTAAGAATCCTATATATGACATGTAATTGTAGCCTGAATAAGGGCTACGAGTTTTCAACAGTACACTTTATACCTTGGATGCAGAAGATTCCATAATAGTCATTGTAAAACGGAATTAGAACTAAGGCCTGGAATAGCCCTTTACCTTCATCCCCTACATCATGGACCCAAGCTGTGAGCTTGTCATATATGGTCTTTATTATAGTGAGGCACATTATATTGAGGTCCATTAGTCTCCTCTGAATCTCTTTGAAGTAGTGCTCTTCTGGCCATTGTCTTGCCAGATACACGTAGTTTAATTGGCAAGGTTGAAGAGGCAGCCGAAGAAATCCTGATTCTCAGTGAGTTGTGGAATTGGTTAAGAGAACATAGTTCCTTAAGGAGCAAAATAGATAAGACAACCAACAAGGGAATTACTGAATATGTGCCATTAAAATAGATCATCCTCTGGAGGCTGAGAGCAGTTGCTCCAATAAGAAGTCATGATCTCTTGTTTGGTTTTCAGACATTAGTCAGGTTTGCAATCCAGAAATCACCAACTAAAGGCCATGTCCCAGGAGGACCCTGCAATACATGTCAAGTACACGTGGTAATGATTCCCCCAATCCTTCCGCAAAGGGACTTACCTCCATTTACTTCAGTAATTATGCGCCAGGGAAAGGGAAATACCCAAATATTTGTTGGATGCAGTGTCTGAATTGACACTGGTACCTGGGACCCAAAGCACCTATTATAGTGGGGGCATCTGGGAGCTAGGTGATAAATGAAGTCCTGACCAAGGTTTGCTCAGAGCCTCTGAATGTATTATTAGAAAAGAAATGCTTAGTACTTCATAAAATCCCCCACATTATTTCCCTGGCCTACGGGGGGGGGGGGGGGGGGGGGGGGCGGGTTGGAAGGAAAGAAAAAGACACCAAGTAGGAACCTCTAAAACTGCTCCTCCCTTAGCCAAACAATAAATAAATCAAAAACAATACCTTAACCTGGGGTCATGGTGGTGGTAGTGGTAGTGTTTTGTGGTGGTGATGGAGGAATTACTATCCCTGTTAAATATCCAGAAGATGGTTAATTCCCATCATAATCGCATATGGGTCATAAAGAATGACAGTAGACAACCACAAATTGCACTAAGTAGCAGCCTCAACTGCAGTTGCAATGCCAGATGCGGTCTTTTCTATTAAAAATGAACATGGGGGGTGGGGGACACACACATATTCTCCGGTGAGGATTTTTTAAAAAGTAAGAAATGAACATCGCCTCGGGTACATGGTATACAGCCATTTATTTGGCAGACGCATAATTTTTCATCCCTGTCAGGAAAAAAAAAGGATGAGAAACCATTTGCGTTCATTGAGAAAAGATTATCGTATACATTCTTTCTTTTCCTTTGTTATAAGTTGAAGAGGATGCCATGGAGAATATCACTTTCATCCATTATACTGATGATATCATATTCATCAGACCATTTGAGAAGGAAGTTCCTAGCACATTGGAAACTTTGATAAGACATGTTCTCTAAAGTGTGAAAGATACACCCTAAGATTCAGGTCCTGGCCGGTGTGAGTCAGTTGGTTGGGCATCATCTGTGCAATGAAAGGTTGCTGGTTCGATTCCCACTCAGGTCACATGCCAGGATTTTGGGCTCGACCTTCAGTAGGGGGCGTGCAGGAGGCAGCTCACCTTGATGTTTCTCTCTTCCTCTCTCCCTAAAAATCAATTTTAAAAAATCTTAAAATAAAAAGACTCAGGGCCCTGCCCCATCAGTATCAGTTTGAGTCAGTGGTCAGGAGCATGCCAGGAAATCCCACCAAAAGACAAATTATTGCATCCTGAGCTTCCCAAACATGAAGAAAGCATAATTCCTGATAGGCCTTTTCAGATTGTAGCAGCAGTATGTTTCAACTGGGGATACTGCTTTGCTGAATGCCGCCAGCTCTGAGCAGAAAAAGCTCTGCAGCCTCACCAGGCTGGTTCAAAGGTGCTAGAGGTATCAGAGGTAAGAAAACTGGAGCTTATGGCAAACCCCAATGGGGAAATCACAGCTGAGGCTTTAGGGTTTTAGAGTAAAGCCATGACATCTTTAGTGGCGAATTATGTACTTAAAAAAACTATATATATACATGGTTTGTATTTTTGATGATGTATGGCAGATGGAGCACCTGACTATGGAGCAAAAACCACAACTGCCAATCATGAGCTGGGGTTCTGTCAGATCTTCTAATTCATACCATTGGGCAGGTGCAACAAGAAGCCATTGTAAGACAGGATTGGTATATCCAAGATTGGGCAAGAGCAGGACCAGAAGGTTCAAGGGAATTGCATGAGCACACAGCCCAGACCCCCATGTCATCCATCGCTGTTGTGTCACCAGACCTGTTCAGAGCGGGGAGCTGGCCCTGTCCCAACACAATCCAGGACCTTTCTCGTATCAGACGACCTCCAGGCTCTTGACTCATACAGGAAAGATTTCAAGAATGATTTGGAGTGAGAACAAAAGCAAGTTTTATTCAAGTAGAGACAAAGCATGGGCTCCTATTCACCAAAGCCTATCTAGTGTTTCTGCCATTGCCTGTGTGAAAGAGGCAGAAGTACACATCTGAGTGGATGTAGGCCAACTTGCAAGTGAGTTGTGCACATGGTCATTCAGTTCCTGGGATTTTATGTGTTCCTGGTTTTTGAAACCTGTGGCACCAAATTTTGTCTCCACCTTCAGGTTCGGAGTTCCTAATATGGTCCATTCAGGAAGTGTCATGGTGTTCACCACCCGCTTGGCCCCCACTTCTACTTGCGATGTCAGTTTTCATTATAATGATGTACAGTGAGCTTTGGGGTCAGGTCTTTGGTATTTCCTCCACTTGGGGATGATCTGGTTCTAGCCAGTCATTGTTGTTGTTGACCTCTGCAACCAAGGCAGGGGTTTTCCTGCCACAAGGTGGAGGCTCTGGTGAGAGGACCTAGAATCTGCCTGTAGATCCTGCTTCCTCATTTCACTTGGGATTTTCCCCTAGGTCCTCTCTCT
The DNA here is from genome assembly GCF_028538775.1 of Myotis yumanensis. NCBI lineage: Eukaryota > Metazoa > Chordata > Mammalia > Chiroptera > Vespertilionidae > Myotis > Myotis yumanensis. The sequence continues at coordinate 43,829,531 of NW_027223760.1, read as the reverse complement.
CAGATCATACCTCTAGGCATATGGGCCATCCCTTAAGACCAGATGAAGAGTAAAAACCCAGACGTGGTTCATGAATTAGTTGCTTCCGTGGGTGCAAGCTGAAAATAGATGGCAACTGCCTTATAGCTGCACTCAGGGGTGGGTGGCTTTGGTAACCAGTCACAAGGGGAAATCTTCCCAATGGGCAGCTTCAAGTGGTGTACCTAGTCATCCCCTTTGTGAGCAAAGAGAAGTGGCCTAGATGTAGAGTATTTGTGGACTCAGGGGCAGGGAGAAATTACTTGACTGGCTATTAAGGCATTTGGGAAGAGAATGATTGAAAGGTTGAATACAAGGGGTAGAGGGTTGAATATAAGGGGTAGAGGCACATGGCATATGGGAATGGTCATGAAATGTATTCATATCACACATTATCACCACCCAAAAGTTGGCACAATGGGCACATGAGCAAAAGGATGATGTTGGCAGGGATGAAAGTTATGTATGGGCTCAATAGCATGGGCTCCTATTGACTAAAGCTGATCTAGTGTTTCTGCCATTGCCAACTGTCCAACCTGTCAGAAACAGAGACCAACACTGAGTTCTTGATATGACACAATTCCGTGAGACCACCAACCAGGCAAGTTGATTACACCAGGTATAGTAAGAGGCACATTCCAGATGTGTTTGTCTTTCTTCCTCACATCACTTTTTGAGGGTTTACAGATAGATGGTTTGATTCATTGGCATGGCATCATTCCTAATTTCGTGTTTCACTAGGGGATTAAAATCACAAAAAAGGTGGGGGAATGGGTTCATGATCAGGTGATCCATAGGTCTACGACATACTGAGTCACCCAGAAGTTGCCTGAATGACAGAGTATTGTAATAGTTACCAGAGGCACAGTTATAGAATCACCTTGAAGGGTTGGAGGTGATATTTTTGAGGATGGAATATAATCTAGGATGTTAAAAACATTTATATGGTGCTGTGTCTCTGCTAAGAGAATACATAAGTCTGGGAACCAGTAGGTGGAAGCAGGAGTGGCCCTATTTGTCATTAGTCTTGTGACCTTCGAGAAATTTTTGCTTCCCATCTGAGCAACTCCTGATTTACAGCCATGATATCATGGGACTCTATTTTTTGTTTTTAATATATTTTTATTGTTTCAGAGAGGGAGAGATAGAAACATCAATGATGAGAATCATTGATGGGCTGCCTCTTGCATGCCCCCTATTGGGGATCAAGCCCCCAACCTGGGCATGTGTCCTTGATCGGAATCGAACCTGGGACTCTTTAGTCTGCAAGCTGACACTCTATCAATTGAGCCAAACCAGCTAGGGCCATTGGACTCTATTTTAATAAACAATAGATAAAACCAGAATATCTGCTAAATTTACAATACTAAATATTTAAAATATTTTTTTTAGTGATTTCAGAGAGGAAGGGAGGGAAACATCAATGATGAGAGAATACTTGGTTGGCTGCCTCCTGCACACCCCCTACTGGGGATCGAGCCATAACCTGGGCATGTTCCCCGACAGGGAATCAAACTGTGACCTCCAGGTTCATAGGTAGACACTCAACCACTGAGCCATTGCAACCAGGCAATAATGCTAAATTTTTATATTCTCAAGATTTCACTTGACACTAGTTTTCAGTGTCATAAAGCACTTATTCATATTCTTATGAAACAATTATGAACAGAGTATATAAAAATGAGTCACAAATTTACCCTACAATTTTTCTATAATAGGTATTCAATTCTGTAGAAAAATGTAAATATTACCTTTATTGTTAACATTTACATTTGGTTCTGTAAACAAAGTTGGCAAAAAAAAACAAACTAAGAATTTCTATACATATTTATAAAAATTTCAGTATGATTTTTATCCCGTTTAAATTTATTTTTTTAAATCTAAAAGCCAGTAAATGTAGAATTTGAAGGGAAAGAGGAAAACAGTGATGACAGATTTGAATCATCCTCCCTCCAAATATCAAAACCATCACATATTCCACCATTTTCGGTGTAGCTTGTGAAACCCAAAAATTCTGATGTTTCTTCACTAGTCTGAAATAAGTCTAGTAGAGATTGTGAACTACAAATTCTGTTTTCCTCTTGTGTAATAAGACATTCAGTTCTTTTCTTATCTAAATCCACATTTGGTTCCAGATTTTCTTTTTTATTTCTTCGTAATAATATTTTCACTTTCCGACAGATTTTACCAGAAGGTAAGCTATCCATATTCTTGACGTCACATTCATTGGGTTCCCCGAGACAACTTCGGGATGGAGTGTTTGCCTGAATAGTTCGGTGCTCCTGTGAACTGTTCACTGCTGACAGACCATAATCATGACATATCAAATGAAGGTCCTTTTCCTTCAGACCCTTTGCTGGAAAAAGCACAACATCTGATTTTTGTTTTGGTTGAGATGCACTATTATCTATATTGAAATTAGAAACTTGTATAGATGTCTGTAGCCTACACAGACAATGATCTGTTCTTATTTCTTCCAAGTTGTTTTCATTTATAATTAATTTATGTTTAGAAATATCAAGAATGCATCCCTGTCCATTTTTACCTGGGAATAGATGTGTAAAATCTTGTTTTATGTCATTTTCAGCTGGATTTAATGTGGAATATTGATTTGTTTTCTCATCAAGTCCTCTCAATTCATTTGAAGGGCTAGGGATGTGCTCTGAAATAAACACAAGCTCCTCTTCAGGTTGGTGGGTTTCTTTATATAGAAAACTCTGCTTGATCACCTGTACATTATTTTCCCTGAAGTCTTTCTGAGAAATAGGTTGCAATTCTAGCTTTTCTTTTGGTTCAAACTTTTTCAGGATATTTGCAGTAATAGGAGAAAGGGATCCAACGCTGTATTTTAATCTTTTTAGAAAAAAAGAAAAAGAATTGCCAAAAAAAATATTTCTTAGTAGTTAAACATTAAATTAGTAAAAATCTTTTAAAACTATTTATGAAACTTATTTAACTTAGGCAATATTACAAAAATACAGAAATATTAGCATTCAGACAAATTTAGATGTTTTTAAAGTAATAAACCTCTACAGATATAGCTGAAAACTCTAGAGTACCCCTCTTCCAATCCACATTCTTCCCTTCCAGCATCTTGAATGTGGTGTTTAAAACTCTTTCAACCATATAAATCAAACAAGATGATAGTAGAGAGATTTGGGTCACTTTCATTATTCTGAAAAATTTCTTAATGTCTATGTTGTGATGTACATTAATTTTGTCTTTTCAATTTAGTTAGCAATGTGGAATGAGCAATTATTGGGAAACCTAAGGCAGAAACACATACAGTAAGTTCTCAAGTTACACTGGAGATCCCTTCCTACCGCACAACGTAACGCGATTTTCACCGTTAAGTCGGAACCCACCTACATAAGCACCTACCTTACTCACATGGAGCACATACACAGCAGTAATGAAGTGAAACAGTAAAAAAAATTTAAAAGAAAGATAACAATTCCTGACCTTTACTTATGGTAAATAAATAATAAAAAACATAAAGCACATATGAACATATGTCGAAATGACAGAACTTTTTTTTTTATAAATAAATGGGATATGGCGACATAACCACGAAACGACGTACATTGAGTCCGATGTAACCCGAGGACTGTCTGTATTAAACTGGGTATTCCTTAATCAATTATGTTGTTATCTGTACAAGCTGAGTCTTATGGTTCACAAAGCCTAAAATATTTACTATTTTTAAAAAACCCTCCTCTAGACTATAATGTTAAAATGAGGACCTTAAAAGTAATCTAAAATAAATACTTTTGGAAGTAAAGAGGAGAGAGGAAAGAAGTAATCAATCCTTAACCATATTGACATTCTCAAAATATATATTCCATCTAAGAATAGGAAACTCTGGATTTATTTTTAGTTTAAGAAAATAGTTTAAAATTTAAAACTTAGGTGGATAAATTACCTTTTCTTTTTAGGCATGTCCCTTTCATGTTCCACAAATTCAAAAACTAACTTAGATACAATGTTATCAACAACTTGATAGTGATTACTCTGTGCAAAGTTTCTGTGTTGCTCAGTTAAGAGATGCTAAAACAAAACAAAAAAGCATATAAATTATAAAATTATATTTTTAAATCAACAGATACCTTTTTTTGTTCAGGTTTTCTAACATTTACATGTCCCTAAAATTAGGTTTCTAATAACTACTCCAAAGTAATACCTTTTACTAGAACTTCGAAGGATGACAGAAGTAAAAGTTAACTTTTGAGAAACCACCAAAACTACAGTTGACCCTTGAACACAGAGGTTAAGAGGTGCCGACTCCCTCAGTCAAAAATCCATGTATAACTACACCAGTTGTCTCTCTGCGTCTCCCCCACCCCAGATACCAAAATCCGAGATGCTCAAGTTTCCTAACTATGTAAAACAGCATAGATCAATGCATACAATCAACCCTCAGCATCCACAAACTCCCAATTTCGGATCAAAACAGTACAGGTATTTCTTTAAAAAAAATAAATTAAATAATCCATATTTCAGTGGACCCATGCAGTTCAAACCCGTTTGTTCAAGGGTCAGCCTAACTTTGCTTTTCAGTCTTCCATTTTTCAATAAAAAAAGTCAAATACTAATTTGTGGTTTCAATGTAACTGAAAACAAATGAACTATATCAGAAATCCGAAGATAAAGATGGAGGAAAAAAAAATAACTTTTACAGTGCTCTAATACTTTGAGAACACTTTTCCCTTTACTACTTTATTTAGCCTTATACAATTACCATTAAATAAGATAGGGCTTATAAAATATCCAGTGAATAAAATGTTATAATTAATACACAAGAATCCAAAACAAGAAGCTATAAGGTAGATTAAACACACAAATGAAGTACAATGAATGCTGTCAGGTATAAAAATAATCTTTAAAAAGGAACACATTTGAGAATAGGCAGATGATTCCATTACCCAGTGCTTATAATGGAGAATAGAGAGAAGTAACTATTAATTTTAAGAGTGGTCAAGAACAAACATAAATAAGTTCAGTGTATTGGAATAAAACTCACAGGAAACAAAGTTCCTTTTTAATAGGTGGAATCACCAGGCTAATTCTATTTGTTTGATTGCTAATCAGGGGAGTTATATCCAAAAGTCTATACCAGGATGATCATAGAACAGCCGTGGGCAAACTACGGCCCGCAGGCCGGATCCGGCCCGTTTGAAATGAATAAAACTAAAAAAAAAAAAAAAAGACCGTACCCTTTTATGTAATGATGTTTACTTTGAATTTATATTAGTTCACACAAACACTCCATCCATGCTTTTGTTCCGGCCCTCCGGTCCAGTTTAAGAACCCATTGTGGCCCTCAAGTCAAAAAGTTTGCCCATCCCTGTCATAGAAGAACCTCTATCTCAGTGGTTCTCAACCTTCCTAATGCCACGCCCTTTAATACAGTTCCTCAGGTTGTGGTGACCCCCAACCATAAAATTATTTTCGTTGCTACTTCATAACTGCAATTTTGCTACTGTTATGAATCGTAATGTAAATATCTGATATGCAGGATGTATTTTCATTGTTACAAAGTGAACATAATTAAAGCATAGTGATTAATCACAAAAACAATATGTAATTATATATGTGTTTTCTGATTTACAAGTTGTATAGTTCCCATCTTTAACTTTCTCTTTATCCCACATATCCTTCCAACTATTCCATTTCTTTCTGCTACTTCAAAGAATTGTCTTCATTTTATTCTCATCCTCCCATTAGTAAATCACCTGCCCATTTATTAATTGCTTAAGCCTGCAATATTATAGTCCCCCATGACTCATCTCTCTTACTCCCAACATCCAATCCACTGACAAATCCCCTTGGCCCCACTTTTGAATTACATCCACAATCTGACCATGACTCCTGACTTCTACTTAGTCTAGGTCTCCATCATCTGTTCTTTGGTCCCAACAATCAGTTTAATTTAGCACTTTTGCATTGTTTATTTCAATATCTACAAGTCTTACTGTTCCCTCACTTCTCTCAGGCCTCTAACTCAAATATTACCTTATCAGTCAGGTATTCCTTATCTAATCTATGTAAATAGCAAAATCACCATGCCTGCTTTATATTTTCTCACAGTACTGACCTAAATATTCTCTCTATATATTTTATTCTTTTATTCTAGTTACCTATCTCCCCTCCCCCTCCAAAAAATGTAATCTTTATAAGGGCAGGGAATTGGTCTTTGTTCAATACTTGCTCAGAATAGTGATTCTTACATAGCAGATGCACAATAAATATTTGTTGAATAAATGAGTAAAAATGATTTTTCAATATATATTTCCCCACTTTGGGTTCTTAAAATTTCAGATAATTCTATCAAAAAGAAATATATACTACTTAATAATTTAATGTTATAACCACAGATATCTATTCATAGCTTTAAAAATATCAAGCCCCAAACATAAAATCATGCATACAGTTTCGAGATCTTCATATTTTTGCAAGCAACATTCACAATATCCTTTTTTTTTCTTCTCTTTCAATTGGAGTTGAGTTGGGATTCCATCACATTTATCACCATCCATTTGGATTCTGATAGAAATATATGATAAAAGGATTAACTGCTGAACATAAGGAATAATACAAATCAAACAGAATCTGCCATAATCTGCAGAGTTTTGTATCAACAAATGCTTGTAACTTTTTTCTTTTTAAACAATTGAGAAGCAAACTAAGAATGTAATGATGATTCTTGAGCATATTTCAGATCACTTAAGAAAAACAACACATTTTAATTATTTGCATTTTCAATCCCTCTTCCCCCCATCTATCTAAAGTTTCTAAATGTGACACACTTAAAAGAAATTCAGACTTAAAATCTATCCAAGGGGCAATAAAAATATATGGGGGGGGGGGGGGGGGACTATAAGAGCGAATGAACACACACACACACACACACACACACACCATTAAATTAATTATTTTCATGTTTGTTTAAGTGGATAAAAAGTAACTTAAAGGTTAAACCAACCTTAGTTTAACCTGAGTTTGCTTTTGGATGTTAGATGGCTTATCTATATCAAATGGACTGGAAGGCTTCTGAATAGAGTAATTTATATAAGGCATATTGGTCAGTTGAAGATAAAATGGTCTATAAAGTCTAAAAGAATAAAAAGAAAAATACATGAACATTTTTATGGTTAAAGAAAACACATTTGATGTTTTACATTTTAAAATCATGTAATTCATCTGGAATCTGAAATAAACAACAGAAATCAGTTAGACTTCCCTTCCCAATTCTAGACCCATTTTTTTTAACACATTAAAAACAAGCTTAATTGTGGTAAAATACACATAACAAAATTTACTACCTTAACCATTTTTAAGTGTATAGTTCCATCGCATTAAGTACATTCACAATATTTTGTAACCATGAACACTATCCATCTCCAGACCCTTTGCATCTTGCAAAACGGATTTTATACCCATGAAACAGTAACTCCCCATTCTTTTCCCCACCAGCCAGACAACTACTATTCTACTTCCTGTCTGTATGAATTTAATGACTCTAGGTACCTCATTAGATGGAATCATGCAGTTTTAATTTCACTTTGCATAATGTCCTCACAGTTCTTCCATGTTGTAGCATGTGTCAGAGTTTCATTCCTTTTTAAGGTTGAATAATATTCCATTGTCTGCATATATATTTTGGCTATAGTGAATAATGCTATGAACATATATGTATGTGCGTATATCTCTTCAAGACCCTGCTTTCTATAATTTTGGATATATACCCAGAAGTGGAATTGCTGGATATGGTATTTCTAATTCTTTTGAAGAACTTCCATACTGGTTTTTCCATAGCGGATGCAAAATTTTCCAATCCTGCCAACAATGCTCAACACTTATCTTCTGTATTGTTTGTTTATAATGGCTATCCTAAAGGATATGAGGTATACTGTAGTGTAATGATTTGCATTTCTCTGATGAACAGCATTGTTGAACATCTTTGCATATGCCGATTGGTAACTTGTATATCTTTGGGGAAATGTCAAGTCCTTTGTCCATTTTTAGTCAGGTCATTTGATTATCTGTTGTTGACTTTTTTATTTTAATCCTCACCTGAGGATATTTTTCCATTGATTTTTAGAGAGTGGGAGGGAGAAGGAGAGACAGAGAGAAACAATGTGAGAGAGACACATCCATTGGTTGCCTCCTGCACACATCCCAGGGAAATCGAGCCTGCAATGGAGATAGGTGCCCTTGAACGGAATTGAACCTGACACCCTTCAGTCCTCAGGCCTACACTAAATCCACTGAGCCAAACCGCCTAGGGCTTGACTTCTTTATATCAATGCCTTATTAAACACATGATTTGCAAATATCTTCGCCCATTCCATGGGTCCCCTTTTTCACTTTGTTGTAGCCTTTGGTGCACAGAAATTTATAATTTTGATGTAGTGCAATTTTATTTTTTTTAATCTTTTATTGCTTGTGTTTTTGGTGTTATATCCAAGAAATCACTGCCAAATCCAATGTCATAAAGCTTTCCCCCAGTGTTTTTTTTCCAGGAGTTTTACAGTTTTAGGTTTTTAAGCCATTTTGAGTTTTGAAAACAAACAAACAAACAAACAAATGTCCTTTCCCCACAAAATGATCTTGACATCCTTGTCAACATGTGAAGATTTATTTCTAGGCTCTTTATTCTATCCCACTGGTCTATATATCTGCCTTTTTGTCAGCACCAAACTATTTTGATGACTGTAGTTTTGTACTAAGTTTTGAAATCAGGAAGTACAGATCTCCAACTTTGTTCTTTTCAAGACTGCTTTGGGTGTTCAGGGTCCTGTGAGATTCCATATGAATTTTAGGATGGATTTTTCCCTTTCTGTAAAAAACGTCATTGGGATTCTGACAGGGAATGCACTGGATCTGTAGATCACTTTGGGTACCACTGACACATTAACAATATGAAGTGTTCACATTCATGAACATGGAATATCATTTATTAATGTCTTCTCCAGGACTAATTTTGAATTGCAGCCCCGCCCCCCCCCCCCCCATAATACATTTCATAAACAGAAACATTCAACACACATTAATCACCTCAGTGAGTACCCAAGAGAATTAATTAATTACACATCTAAATGAGTAATTAACCACAAATGTCTGAGTAACTGGAAAGTCAAGGTAAAGAAATATGATTCCCCCATGCCAACTTAATTCTCTCACACCTTAATTTTCATTAATATTATCCTATAATATATGAGAGTGAGTTTAGAAAATCTACCACATAAAATGATAAGACTCAGCCATGGCCAGGTAAGTTCAGCTGGTTAGAGCATCGTCCTGATACACCAAGGTTGTGGGTCTGATCACATATAAGAAATCAACCAATGAATTCCTAAGTGGAACAACAAATAGATGTTTCTCTCACACGCTCTCTCTCTCTAAAATAAAAAAGTTAGATTCAGATTTGTATTTCCAAATAGCAACTAATAATTTCTTTTTCACAAATGTAGAAGCAATTATTAAGTAGTTGTTATAAATCATATGGTACTGTATTTACTCAGATAATGGTTATTTAAAACGAGAGGCCTGGTGCATGAAAATTCCCTCAGCCCGGCCTGCCCCGTCTTACAGAGCCCTCAGGACGGGAGGCAACCTGGCGATCAGGGAAAGGCAATGCCCCATCACACCTCTGCTGCTGCCACTGCTGGCAGCGTAAGCATCGGCCAGCCCTGGTTACTTGAGCCTCGGGCGGCCACCATCTAAGGCTTGCCTGCGCCTTGGGCCAGCCTTGCCGCGTGCCTGCCACCCTGGCAGGACTGAGGGGACTGGGCACCACCATCTTTGAGGGCAGGACAGTCAATGATCATATTCCCTATTTATTAGATAGGGTATTAAAGAAATGAGTTGGTCTCATGATTGTTATAAATTAGATATTTCAAGGAATTATCATCTATAACATACTGAAACTAAATTCAGTACTGAAGCACAAATTAATTAATGCTACTTTGTTATTTGTGCCACATGTACATTAGTATAAAATAAATCTAACAGTATTGATAGACGTACATTAATTAGATTTTCTCTTTTGTTATTATATTTAAATCATAGAGATTAAACTTAGATACTTACTGGCTCATATCTTCCACCTTTAGAAAAGGCTTTTTGAGTCTACCTGCTTGAAAACATATTAAAACATGGTATTAGATATTACAAATCCATGATTTAAAACAAACAAAAAACTACTCTGGCTAAAAAACAAAACAAAACACACAACACACAAAAAAAATTACCAACTATGTACCCATTATCCATTTCATTTCAATTAGTTTTAAATCTCAGGTGAGTTATTTTACAATGTCAATCCATTTCAAAATAACAGAAGCTCCATCTATATTCTGAAATTCTGAAACTAAATGGACGCCCCCGCCCCTCACAATAGACCTACGAGTAGAATTCAGGAGGCTCAAGAGGTTCAACAGGAAAAAAAACAAATTCAACTTTTATTTTTACTAACTTCTAACTGAAATTTGACATTTCCTCAAATTATTCATATAAGTATTACCAGTGCCGGTAATTTTGATACAAATCAAAACAGGTATTTTCCTATCATATTAATTACTACAGATATCTCAAAGCATCATTTATGTTCATCACTTTAAAATTACAGTAATCAGAATCAGTTTTAGAGCTTGACTTTAATGTGTAATTAAAGCATGTATATTATTATTTCATTAAAAATTCTGTTAACTCAATCCAATATTATTTTCTTAGTAAACTAATAATTAAAAAAATATATTTTTTAAACAGATTGCTACAGGGGTACAGGTTCTTAAAAAGACTAGGAACTACTGAATAAGTGATCTGAAGTTATTTACATGATTTTTAAGAAAATTATGTTCTGTTTTCTATAGCAAATCAAACACATTTAAGTATATCAAAATACTTACTTCTTGTTTTCTGTATGCCAACACCTACTCTTTTCCCCTAAAAAAAAAAAAATTTTGATAGTGAAAATACTGGGTTTGATAGTATAGTGAAAATCGCAATTATCCTTAAATTATTTTTTTAAAACCATATAGGAAAAGAACAATATAAAAGAAAAAAAATTCATTATAGTCTATCAATTCCAGTCAAGCTGGAATACATCCAATCCCATTGATTATAACCGAAAATTGAACAAAATACAATAAGCAACTACCTGCAGACTGAAAAGTAAACAGAAGCAAGAATATTGTTGAAGGAAGTAAAAACTTAGAGAGAGGCTACCTTTAAGGGGTAAGTTTCCCATCCCCCCATCTTTCTCTTGCAATTTTGCCTTAAGGACGAACCAACCTATAGTCATGGAGTTGGTGGGAAGAGTGAAGCCAGGGATTACCTCTCCTATGCAAACCCCATCTTTCTAGCTAGAAAGAACCTGGAAAGAGGCTCCTGCAATCCAAAGATTACAAAGAGAATCACTGTATTATGTTCTCTTTGATTTCTCCCACCTTTTTGCCCTTTGGGTGGGCCCCAGTTATGAAACTGCAATTGTAAAAGTACCACAAGTAAATGAAATTGAGAAACCTTGACTTTCTGACTAGAGAAACTATAAAAAGGGTCACTTCATACTGGAGAGTGAAGGGGAAACCACAGATAATAGCAAGCTGGAGAAGGGGATCCCTAATTCCCCGTATAAATCCACATAAAAACCAGGGTTAACTCTAAGCTGCATATTCTAAGGACAGATACAAAGCAAGAGCTTTGAAAATTGGAACTATAAGATTCAAACTACACTGCCCAAGTCTTGGGCTAATCTATAAGTGATGCATATGCAGAACAAACAGAAAGCTCCATACAAGTCTTTGAAAACGGAAACCGAGATTAGACCTGCCATCTAATTTGAGACAGAACTGATAGTCTGAACAAAACTGGATGACTGCCTGCAGCAGCAACAAAAATCAACCTTCTTTAAAGTATTATCATAGATCTGGAGCCTGTACAACATTTACAATGTCTAATATGCATTCAAAAACTATTTGATAACAGTTTATTCTTATACTGGAGGCCCGGTGCACGAAATTTGTGCATGGGTGTGTGTGTCCCTCAACCCTCTCCAATCTGGAACCCCTCGAAGGATGTCCGACTGCCTGTTTAGGTCCAATCCTACTGGAATTCGGCCTAAACGGGCAGTCGGACATAGCTCTCACAACCCAGGACTGCTGGCTCCCAACCGCTCGCCTGCCTGCCAGCCTGATAATCCCCTAATCACTCCCCTGGCAGCCTGATCAAAGCCTAACTGCTCCCCTGCTGGTCCGATTGCCCCCAACTGCCCTCCCCTGCAGGCCTGATACCTCCCAACTGCCCTCCCCTGCAGGCCATCTTGTGTGTTGGAGTGATGGTCAATTTGCATATTACCTCTTTAATCAGATAGGATTATTTATTAATTATTGTATCATTTTTCCATACAAACCATCATAAACCTACTTTTGAACACCCTGTATAATAATAAAAAGATCCATTCACCAAGAAGACATAAAAATATTAGATGTGTACACACTTAACAATGCTTAGGACAAAGAATAAGTCATTAAGGTAAAATTTAAAATATTTTGAATTAAACAAAGATGAAAACAGGACATGTCAGCAACAGAAACTCTCATTCATTATTGGTGGGAATGCAAAATGGGATAGCCATTTTGGAAGACAGTTTGACAGTTTCTTATAATACTAAACACACTCTTACCATATGATCCAGCAACCATGCACCTTAGTATTTATTCAAATGAGCTGAAAATACAAAAACCTTCACATGGATATTTATATCCTTAATCTATATCCATAACTGGCAAACCTGGAAGCAACCAAGATGTCTTTTGGAAGGTGAATGGATAAACCATGGCACATCCAGACAGTGGAATTTTCAACTATAAAAACAAATGACCTACCAAGTCATGAAGACAGGAACTTTTAAATGCCTAACACTAAGTGAAGAAGCCAATCTAAAAGGCAATATATATACTGTGATTCCAACTATATGACATTCTGTAAAAGGTGAAATTACGGAAACAGTACAAAGATCAGTAGTTGCCAGAACTAAGTGGGGAAGGGAGGGGTGAATAGATGGAGCGTGGAGGATTTTTAGGGCATTGAAATTATATTTTAGGGTACTGTATGGTAGACATGTCACTATACATTTGTCTAAACCAAAAGGCAAAAGTGAACTCTAACGTAAACTATGGACTCTGAGTGATGATGACTTAATATAGGTTCATCAATTAGTACTACTCTGTTGTAGATTACTGATAGTAGTAGATGTTGTGTGTATACTGGAAACAAGGGGTATATGGGAATATCTGTATCTTCTACTCAATTTTGCTGTGAACCTAAAGAAGCTCTAAAAAATAAAGTCTAGCTCTGGTTGATGTGGCTTCAGTTAGTTGGAGTGTCATCCTATACACCAAAGGGTCACAGGTTTGATTCCCAGTTGGGGCATACACCTAGGTTTTGGCTTTGGTCTCAGTTGGGACATGTATGAGAGGCAGTTTCTCTCTTACATCAATGCTTTGCTCCCTCTCTCTCCCCTACCTTTCCCTTCCACTCTCTCTAAAATCTGGAAACATATCCTCGGGTGAGGATAAAATAAATAAAGTCTATATATTTTTAAAAATCTAATATAAAATGTTTGGGATAAAGCTAAAGCAAAGCTTAAAGGGAATTTACAGTAAAGGTGGTTCTTTAAAAAGGAGAAATAAAATAAAACTAGCCAGGCTGACCAAGAAAAGAAAAAAAGGCATACAATAATGATATTAGGAATGAAAGAGGAGACGTCATTACAGACCCTATAGACATTAAAGGCTTAATAAAGGAATATTACAAACACTTTTGCCATCAATTTGACAGTTTTAACAATATGTACAAGTCCTTTGAAAAACACAAACTACCAAAGTACACTCAAGAATAAATAAACAACCCAAGGTTCCTCTGTCTAATAAAGAAATTGAATTCATATTTGAAAAATGTCCAACATAGAAAATTTCACACCCCAATAATCTTACTGGTAAATTCTACCAAACATTTAAAAAGTAAAACCAATTCTACAAAAACTTGTCTAGAAAATAGAAGTAGAAATACATTCTAGCACTTTATAAGAACAGCATTATCTTGACATTGAAATCAAAGACATTGAAAGAAAAAGATGACCAATATTTCTCAGGCAAATATATGCAAAAAATCCTCCAAAAAAACACCCAAAACATGTTTCTGGTTAACTGGAGGAGGAGGGGGAAACCTCAAAGCACTTTAAATAAATTAGTGGAGCAAATACATTTATCCAACTTTAAAAATTAACGAGAGTATTTATGAGAACATAATTAATGTATTAAAATTTGTGGTATGTCTAAGATTTATAGTTGTCCATTCAAGACCCATAAATGCACCTTCATTGAAAAGTTTTATGTTTTAGTACTTGGCAAACCAAAATTATTCCAGAAACATTTTTTTTCCTCATTCAAAAAACAAACAAAAAAACCTGCCAGAAGTGGAATCAAGTTGACCAATTAATCACACATCCTGGATTATAGAGATATTTGGTATTTTTATCATTTTTGTTTGGAGAGAAAAGTAAGGTATTTTTCACACCCATGTAAAACAGTGGTCCGGGAGCATATGGGAAGGAAACTGATGGACTGCCCATCTCTCCCTTCCTCTTTCTCTAAAATCAATAAAAACATATCCTTGGATGAGAATTAAAAAACAAAAACCAGCTTTTAATTTTTTTTCCTAGTGTCTGGCACACAATAGACACTGAGTATTTGTTGAATGAACAATGGAGGTTACATGTGTAATCAACACCTAGCATTTAAAGATAAGACAGATCTGAACCCTCATAAAGTTTATATTGGATTTAAGGCACTGAAACCTGTTAATAAGTATCTTTCAAATCTTCCGCTCTTCTTCTATTACTACTTTTAAGAAGGCTTTCAACCTTTTGCCTGATTACAGACATATCATCCCAGAATACTCAATATGTGTGTGTATTCAGAATCCATAAATGTCCTTTTGAGTTTAAATTTCCATCTACTTCTATGTTTAATCCAAATAATTTGCAAAGTGCAGTAGCATATTTAGCATATTTCAATAAAGGAATATCCACCCATCATTTTGCAAAAATCTGGGAAGTCATTGGAATTTTTTTTTTTTACTTGTAAATGAGACAACCAAACAAATAAAATAGTAGCAATTTTATTTAAATACTAAGTAAATTATTTGTTCCTTTCTGAACTGTTTGTATTTTATATAAATTAAAATTTATTAAAAATGTGAAGTCACAAAGACTTTATGAATCATTGTATATAGCATGCATATGTGGGTATTCATGATGTAAAATATTTCTTAATGAAAATTGTGTTCAAAGAGTTCAAAGGCCAATGTCCAACTGCTAGTCTTGCCAGCAAATATTCTTTACTGGCAATCAGATCTTTCCAAAATGCCTATCCAATCAGTTCCTCTGTTAATAACTTCACAATAAATTTCCAAACCCTTCAAGAAAAAATCTAACTCCTTTATATAATGTACAAACTCCTCTATACTTTTATGTGAACCCGCTAATTTTTCCAGCTTCATTTCTTATCATTCTCTTGCTCTATGAGTCAATATGTATAATAATATAGAAAATTTGCAAAAATATGCCATCCTACTTATGACTTCATGTCTTTATATACACTCTTCTATAAAATTTATTTTCCTTTTAGATCATATTCATTTAAGGATTGAGTGAAGAGAAGCAGACCACAAAAGAATGGTCTGACAGATAGACCCTATTAACAGAACTATGAATACAGTATCCAAGTTTACCTTAGGATATTCTGGCAATAATATATTCTACTTGGCAAAAAAAAATCCAGATACATAAACAAAAACCAAACTTGATCACTTTCTTTAATTAACTTAAAAAGAAAGGAAAATAACATACCAAATCTCTTACAGAAGTGCTTGATTTCTTGAGTAAACACAATTCCTTTTTCTTTTGTTCAATGTAGTATCTTATGTCTTTATTAAAAGAAAGAAGGGTTTAAGATTAGCATTTTACCTTTGGAGTTAACAGGTATTTCTTGCAATCAGAATTTTCACTATGTAAAGTTTGGAACCAAGGGAAAGAAATATATAAGAAATAAAATAAGGATAAAATCCTTACCATCAATATGAATAATTTTTACTCCCCACGATAAGGCATTTGACAATATACTATTTGAAGGAATAAAATCCTGTAAAAATAAAAAACAAAACAAAACAGTCTGATAGTTTTTCTAAGAAATTGCTATTTTAAATGAGCTGAATTTAAAAATTATTTGAAACAATGTCACTGAACACTCTATAGTTACAACAGCAATGATAACACCAGTTTTTTCAATCCTGCTTAATATATTCCCATATTCTTTTTCAATCCTGCTCAATATATTCCCATATTCTTGACAATTACTACACAATATAGCCTTACAGTTATTAGTTTCAAGAAATTATTCCATTTAAAAATACCGAAAAATGCCAGGAGCTTCAGAAATCTTTAGTAATACTTTATAAGACCACAAGATGGAGATGTTACTTTATGAAAGTGGATTCTGTTCTTTGTAAAACGAGATACATGCTGATATTTAGGCTTTTCCCATGAAAACAAGGAAAGATTTCAAGAACATCTATCTCTATTTTCTACTTGAGTTTTTAATAACAGAATATACACTATTTTTAAAGTTACTACTTATACTTACATGATCCTTGATAGCTTTTTCAGCTAATAATTTTCCTCTGCTCAAACACACCTATAAAAAGACCAGAGAACAATCAAACATAAAAAGTTTGATTGTGGCTCATTGAAAAAGGTAAAAAGCTAAACTGAATTGAATGTTGTCGAGACCCAAGGTCAGTTCTATAGTAAATTCTATTTAACATGAAAAAATAGCTAGGTTCCTCTGAAACCGTCTAAAAATCAGCACGTTTACATTTTAGTTTTCCATTAAACTAAAGATGTAACTGTATATATTGTTTTATATGGTATTTCACTTTTTAAACAAAGCACCAGAAAAGCAGTTGAAATGCTGAGTTACAATTAATTTGGAACTAGTCACTGGTGTATAATCTCATTCCTCCAAAAAGCATGAACTAAAAAGATATATTAGGCTTCCTTGTTCTCCTCTGTCTTTGACTTTTTTCTATGTATTTGTCTTTTTTTATCAAGTGATATTTCTTATGTAACTCATTTCTTCTATTCCCTGCCCCAATTTTTCTTTCTTCGCAAATGGCTACAGTAGATAAGTTGAGATTTTAAAATGATAATTACATTTCAATCTAAAAATAAGATGAACATTTTAGTTTTTAATCTCTTCCCTTTTCCACATCAAATTAAATCAGTTTAATTTATTCTTCACTGTATCTTCCAACTTATTGACAAAGGAGTATGATATCAACAAATCTAGAATAGGGGTTGGCAAACTTCTACACATTTTAGGCTCTCCTGGCTTTGTAGTCTCTTTCCCAGCTATCCAGTTCTGCCTTTATTCATTTACATATTAACTGGTTGCAGGAAAGCAGTAAACAATCAGTCAATAAGTAAACACATGGGTATTATGGCTATGTTCCAATAAAACTTTGTGAACAACAAAATTAAAATTTCATTTCAATTCCACTTGTCACAAAATATTTTGATTTTCTCCCTATTTGAAAATGTAAAAACCATGCTTTGGCTTGAAAGCTATAAAAAACAGGTGATGGGCTGGATTTGGCCAGTGGCCATAGTTTGCTAAGCCCTGCTCTAAAACAAACAAAATATTTCCATTTCTTCTTTAAACAATGACCCACTGTTACTTCTTAGTTATAAATTACTCTAAAAAATAAAGTCATACCATCATACCTAAATGCAAGGGTCTATTTTAGGAAGCAGAGTATAACTATACAAGCACTACTGGGAAAAAAAAAAATCACCTTTCTGTCAGACAGCAGCCCTATTAATGACTGGAAAGCTACACATAATGTAGACATTGTTCTACCTAAGCAAACTCCGAGGCCAGCCTGCTCTTAAAAATCATGAGATCCCCAGGCTGTAGCCTTTCCGAGCGACACTAAGCACATTTAAGAGACTTACTGAATCTGGAGACTTAAATGAACTTCCATCATGGCTGGGATGAGGTGAAGTGGTTTCTGCAGTATATGCAGATTCTGGACTTGGTACAGGAGAAATCTGTCCAAAGGTTTGTGCAAATTTAGCTTCCTTTTTATTTGAAATAAGATAACTGATATCTTTGCTGAGAAATTCTTCAACTCGCTAAAGGAAAACAAAGTATTTTTAAGTGAGTCATATAAATCAAACTTTTATATGCTAAGCCAGCTTTACACCCTTACCCTTAAGAGTGTAAAATGGTTTGTTTAAAGAGAATTTCCCTACTAAAATGCTTGAAAATCATTACTTAAATGTCTGAATTTAAAAACACATGTACCAAGGTCAGTATTATTGACAATCATTCCCATCCAAAGGCAGGAAAATTGAAATAAGTGAAAACAAACACTAAAGACTTCTAAAATATTTTAAACAGCTATACCTAAATTCTACAGGATCTCACAATATAAATAGAAAAATTTTAAAAACGAAGCAAAGTATGTATTAGATGAATTAATTTCATGTAAGCATTAAGCAGAATGTCCGGCTAAGGCCAGCAGTCCCTTGGTTAAATGCAAATCACTACCTCCTTCCCCCACAAACCCCTGGCCCAAGCAATTTTCATTAACCAGTATATAAAGTAAGTATTCACTTTTATTAATTCCAGGGATTATAAACTCAAATGCCTACAAGGGCCAGCAGAAATATAAAGGAATATTTTCATTTTCATTAATACGTGGCCCTCACACTGCCAGAGTTTCCAGTTTTTCAAGAGAAGCCCAATCTCCTACATGCTTCTAAAAATTGTGATAAAAATGACATAAAAATTTAACCATTTTCAGGTGTATGATACAGTAGTACTAAGTACCTTCATCATGTTGTGCAATCATCACCACGACCCATTTGCAGAACTTTTTCATCATTCCACCTGATACTGTATACATTAAACCAAACTTCCCATTCTCCTTAGCCCTTTTTAATCGCTATTCTACTTTGTTTCTATGGATTTGACTATTCTCTATACCTCATATTAAGTGGACTCCTGTATTTGTCCTTTTGTTTGGCTTATTTCGCTTAGCACAATGTTTCCAAGATTCATCCACATTGTAGCATGGGTAGGAATTTCATTCCTTTTTAAGGTTGAATGATATTCCATTATATGTAAATACCACATTTTGTTTATCCATTTATCTGCTGATATTTGGGTTGTTTCCTCCTTTTGGCTATTGTGAATAATGCTGCTAGGAACAGGGTCTTCAAGACTCTGCTTTTAATCCTTTTAGAAATATACACAGAAATAGAATTGCTTGATCATATAGTAATTTTATTTTTAATTGAGGAGCCCTCATGCTATTTAGCATAGCAGTTGCATTAATTTACAATCCCACCAGCAGTGCACAGGAATCCAGTTTCCCCACATCCTTATTAACACATTTTTTTATAGTGACCATCCGAATGGATGTGAGATGGTATCACATGTGGTTTTGATTTGTATTTCCCTAATGATTAGTGATGTTGCGTATCTTTTCATGTGTTTATTCACCATTTGAAGATCTCTGGAGAAAAGTCGAATTATCCAAATTCTTTGCTCATTTTAAAATCCGGTTGTTGATTTGTAATCTTTATACATTCTGGATACTAATCTCTTATTAGATATGTGATTTGCAAAAATTTTTTCTCTCATTCTGTGGGTTGTCTTTTCACCTTGATAGTGCTCTTTGATGAACAAAACCTTTTCATTTTTATAAAGTCCAATGTATCTATTTTTTTTGTTTGCCTGTGCTTTTGTTGTCATATCCTAGGAACCAACACCAAATCCAATGCCATAAAGATTTTTCCTTATACATTCTTCTAAGAGTTTTAGAAGAATGTATAGATCTTGATCTATTTTTAATTAATTTTAGCATATGATACACAGTAATGGTATAACTTCATTCTTTTGCATGTGGATATCTAGTTTTCCTAGCATCAGTTGTTGAAAAGATTGCCCTTTCCCTACTGAATGATCTTGGCAACCTATATATGATGATTGATTTCTGGTCTCTCTATTACAATAGTCTACATGTCTGCCCTTATACTAATACTACACTTTCTCTTGGTTTTCCATTTCCTATAGCTTGAGTTACAACTCTTCAGTAGCGAATAAAGTATCATTTATAATTTGGCCCTTAAATAACAGTTTCTTGCCATTTTCCTTATCTAAATCCCAAATTCAAGTAATCTATAATAATAAAAGCATAATATGCTAATTAGACCAGACAGCCAAATAAGCTTCCAGATGTCATTCTGGACGAAGCTGCTGCAGCAGGGGCTGAGGCAGAGGCGGTTAGGGGTGATCAGGCAGGCAGGCAAACACTTAGGGACGCTCAGGCAGACTGGTTGGGGGCAATCAGGCAGGCAATCGGTTAGGAGCCAGCAGTCCTGGATTGCGAGAGGGTGCAGGCCGGGCTGAGGGACCCCTCGCCCCGCCCCCCCTCCACCCCGTGCACAAATTTCATTCACCGGGCCTCTAGTGGTGTATTAGCTGCTGCTCGAACAAACCACATTGACATTTGTTTGAATGTATTCTTTCCTCTACTGAAGTTTGTTCATTCTGGTATATTACCAGGCTTTCAAAACTCAGCTCAAACTTTCTCTCTCGTATAATTTCTAAAGGCAGAACCAATCATTTCCATCTCTATATTCTAATGGCAATTTCTACATAGTTTCTGTTAAAGTATTCATAATACTATGCTGTTAATTATTTATTTAGGTGACTGATGTTCCCATAGAATAAAAATTCCTATAGAACTAGACTACCTCTTACTTATTTTTGCATCCCCAGCATCTAAAATAGTGCTGGCATATGGGAGACACTGGTGGAATAATTTCTGAATGAATTTCCACATCCAAATCATAATCATTTTTTCAAAGCAGAGTTCAAATTGTGTCTGTAAAATGGCTTGCAAGATTCTTCAGTTGGCTGCAATCTTCCCCTCTTCTTGACCTTCTATGTTGTATTAAAATAATTGCACCCATACCATCTCTACCTAGTTGAGGGAAGATGGGCATAAGATTCATTTTAGATTGTAACAAAACACTTAATACTATGCCCTGTACTGCTGACTTAGTTTTATCATGGTCTTCAATTTATTAGCAATTGCTATTTTCTTATGACTCAATGTCACAATAAACATCAAACAAGTAACTGTCTTCAAGTTCATGATATGGCCAGGTATCTGCCCTTATATCTTTCTTCTTCTCCAACTGCCCTATTTTAGTCCAAAATGTTTAGACATGGACAAATGTGGCTGGTTCCATATCCTTTTTAGATGGTTTTGTAACAGTTACTTTCTTTGCCACAATTAAAGATATTTCCCCATTATGTCAGACTTCATTGCTGTGCTCTTTATGGTTGAATTTGTCAGAAGTGCACTCTCCAGAAAAATGGGGTATTTAGAGGTTTTCATTAAAACTAGAGAAAACAAATGCATAAAGTGGACAATTAAAGAAAAGGACAAAGATGGTACTAATCTGAAGCAAGATTAATTATAAAAAAAAGGGCCTAAGTAATCCTAAAACATTAAATAAGCAAAGAATTTTAAGTAATATCTAACTCAACTAACTGGTACTTAAAGTTGAATCCTAAAACTCTTAAATTAGTGTCTAGAGGTCAAAGTTCCTTAATAATTCACTAGAGATCTTAACAGTCTTTTTTCAGTGGTAGAAGTAGTAATGTGCTAGGGACAGAAATAAGGACATCACTAAATTATTGGAAAGATAGTCTATGGAGAGATCAGAATTTGATAAAAACATTTTTTTTCCTGAAGAGAAATTAAGGAATCAAGTTAATAAGTCTATATTATCAAATGCATAAATTAATTCAAAATTTCTTCCAAGTGCCTTTGGAGCTGATGGGGAGGGGTGAGAGGAGAGAAAAAGGGGGACAGGGCAGCAGTCCCAGCACTAGCTACTATACTGCTGTTTTAGCTAGAGCAGTTCCCTTTTTACTGGCTTTACACTTTGGACATCTGAATATGATTTCATCTGAAGTGTTCCATTGCTAAAAACACAAATCTAAAGTCACAGATTTAGATCAGAAGGGCTAATGGTAATTCATCACATATGAGAAAGCTGCAAAACTGTATAAGATAGTTTTTTTGTAACCATTAATTGCTAGAGAAACAGAATTGTGCAGCAGCATTGGAATCAGAGGTTAATTCAACGCTAGGCCAGTCATTTACCTTCTCCTGATCCTTAAATATTTAATTTCTAAAATAAAGGGGTCTTTACTCAATGTCTAAGGTTCTTAAAAAATTAAGACACTCTTGATAGGTGGTCCGGTCAACTTGGTAGCAGGCCTATATAAAACATGACTTTTAGGAATGTAATCATATGGTTATGATGATATAGGATACTATGACAAAATGTGTTCAATGTTTTAAGAAAATGAATAGCAAAAAAATAAAATAGCTTTTCAAGGATAGGTAAGTAAAACATCACAATAATAAATAATTCCAGTAAACTTGTTACTTGTGCTTCTGCAAATATCTACACCTGGAAAGACAGGATCTGTTCAAGATGTTAACCTTAACACATTCAAAGTGCAGCAGAGATCTTTTAAACAGGAAGAATTAGGAAATAAATTAATAAAATTTTAGACTTACTCGCTAAAATTTACCTAATATTAATTAACCTTAAGCCCAAGAAAATCTTAGAATTTTACCCAAATTTTCTAATTTCCTAATCATTTACTCAATGTATAGCATAGAAAAGAAGCATGTTTTCCAAGTTCCTAATCCAAAATTCTGTTCCCTTAATGACATTCATTGTGTGGAGACTCATCACTCAAGAGCAATTTTACTTCTTAGGTTTTCCTGGTTCTGTAAATAACATTCTTTGTTTGCTAATCCAGACAAATTTCTGTAGCTCTCCAATAATCATAAGCAAGGAGTACCTGGTACCAGGAAGACATCCAGCATTACAATGGAAAGACAATTAGCAGTTCCACCAGGACAAGGGAGTCTCACCTCACTTCGCACTTTGTGAACTTTACACTAATTATTTAAACTAATAATCATAGAAAACTGAAAGTTTTACTAGGCTACAAAGGATAAAACAGATAGTTTTCCATTAATGATATAAAAAGTTTGCACGTGGTACTAATGATGTTCTCCAAAATGACATTCTAAACGATTATATATTAAAAAGTACTAGTTACAAATTTTTCCTTTTTTTCAGTGTATAATTTTGACTTACCCCTCCTAGATCCTTAATGTCCTTTTGCAGTTTTTCAGAAATGGTGACAGATGGTAAGTCGATGTAAAATATCTTTCCCCAAAGTGGCTTACATTTGGATTTTTCTGGTTTGTTAAGTGTTTTCAGAGATTTCAAAGATGGTCTGTTCTTTTCATTTTTGAGTTGGATTCCACCTATTGTTTAAACATTTAGAATTAGATGTTTTCTGCAGACAAAAAAAATTATGTTGTTTTAAAAACAGTTTTGTACACACTAATCATATCACAGAGGGGAAAATCTTTATCCCACCCATTCAAGTCCTATTTCTTTGTGGTCCCACTTATGATGATGGGAAAGTACCCAGTACAGTTTAACCCAGCTGTGGGCAAACTACGGCCCGCGGGCTGGATCCGGCCCGTTTGAAATGAATAAAACTAAAAAAAAAAAAAAGACCGTACCCTTTTATGTAATGATGTTTACTTTGAATTTATATTAGTTCACACAAACACTCCATCCATGCTTTTGTTCCGGCCCTCCGGTCCAGTTTAAGAACCCATTGTGGCCCTCGAGTCAAAAAGTTTGCCCACCCCTGGTTTAACCGATCCTGTATTGCAAAGCAATGATTGTTTACAGCCCATAGCTGAGTTTGAAGGAAATAAATATTCATGCGTTTATGTTTTATGTATGAAGGTAGGGAACCAGTACATAAAACCTTATTGAAAGATTTTCCTCCTCCTAAAATGCAAACTTCATGGGGTATTTACTCAACAAACTATTTCTGGAGCACTGTCTTTCTGCTGAACACTCAAAACAGGTACTTAAATGCTAAATGTTTGGCCCCATCAGTGCAGCTACAGGGCTCCAGTGCGGCTAGGGGCTCCAGTGCGGCTAGGGGGCTCCAGTGCGGCTACGGGCTCCAGCGCGGCTACGGGCTCCAGCGCGGCTATGGGGCTCCAGCGCGGCTATGGGGCTCCAGCGCGGCTATGGGTTCCAGCGCGGCTAGGGGGCTCCAGCGCGGCTAGGGGGCTCCAGCGCGGCTAGGGGGCTCCAGCGCGGCTAGGGGCTCCAGCGCGGCTATGTGCTCCAGCGCGGCTATGGGCTCCAGCGCGGCTATGGGCTCCAGCGCGGCTAGGGGGCTCCAGCGCGGTTATGGGCTCCAGTGCGGCTAGGGGCTCCAGTGCGGCTATGGGGCTCCAGCGCGGCTAGGGGCTCCAGCGTGGCTAGGGGGCTCCAGCGCGGTTATGGGCTCCAGCGTGGCTAGGGGGCTCCAGTGCGGCTATGGGCTCCAGTGCGGCTATGGGGCTCCAGTGCGGCTATGGGGCTCCAGTGCGGCTATGGGGCTCCAGTGCGGCTATGGGGATCCACTGTGGCTAGGGGCTCCAGTGCGGCTAGGGGCTCCAGTGCGGCTAGGGGTCCCAGTGCGGCTATGGGCTCCTGTGCGGCTAGGGGGATCCACTGTGGCTAGGGGCTCCAGTGCGGCTAGGGGCTCCAGTGCGGCTATGGGTCCCAGTGCGGCTATGGGCTCCAGTGCGGCTATTGGGGCTCCAGTGCGGCTATGGGCTCCAGTGCGGCTATGTGGTTCCAGTGCGGCTATGGGGTTCCAGTGCGGCTATTGGGGCTCCAGCACGGCTATGGGCTCCAGTGCGGCTATGGGGCTCCAGTGCGGCTATGGGCTCCAGTGTGGCTATGTGGTTCCAGTGCGGCTATGGGGTTCCAGTGCGGCTATTGGGGCTCCAGTGCGGCTATGGGGTTCCAGTGCGGCTAGGGGCTCCAGTGCATTTACGGCTCCGGGCTGAGCGCACCCAGGGGTCTCCGGCGGACTCCCGGCGGCTCGGCCAGGCTGTGGGCTTCGTCCCCGGTGGGGGCCCTGCATGGGGCAGGGATCCATGTTCCCATCTCTCACCCCCTCTCCTTTCCTCTGTCTCCGTTCCTCCCTATCTAAAGTCAATAAAAACACATTTAAAAAAAAAAAATGTTAAACACGTAGCAATGCAAGAACCCTGGTTCCGAGAAGGACCGGGTCCTCAGAGATCCCGCACCGCGCGAGGTTTAGTTCATCGCGAGTCGGCCTCTCCGTGGAGAACTACAAGGTCCACTTGGGGCCCCGAGTCACCATTCATCTCACTATTTCCAAGCCGCTTTCAAATTAACTTTCAGAACACAATCTGTTCGTAGGTTAGAGGTCATTAGCGAGTATAGTATATACAGAGTAAGAAACACTGAAAACGGAAGTTTGTTTTTGTTTATCTGTATGAAAACAGCGATGGTGGGTTTGAAACACACACACTTTCAGCTTCGTGAGGGAAGAACATAGAAGAACGGGACCAAGACCCCCCACCCACGACCACCCCCTTCAATCAGGAAGCGGAAAGCCAGGAACGTCCGCTTCTCCCCGAGGGTCCCCGGCGAGGCCCCGGGTGCGCGCACTGTTCTCCGGTTTTAAACACAGGCACCCCCGGCATTTGGGGGCCGCGGTTAGGGGCGCGGAGAGCGCCAGGGTTGCGCCGAGATCCGTTCCCTGTTTGAGGCAAAACCCTGAACCGAGGAAACCTTCCTTTTAGGCCACAGAGAAGGACGCACACGCCAGGAAAGCTGCGGGGACCCGAAGAAAGGACGCCACAAAGCATCCATGGTGGAAGCGGAGGGAGGAAACCGTTAAAGGGACGCAAGCGGAGGGGGGGGCTTCCTACCCTGGACGTAGCCTTTGCTGTGGATCCTCATGGCTCCGGGGTTCATGGCAGCCGCCCGGCACCTACATGCTGGATCCGGAGAGGGTCCGGAGAGGGCGTCGCGCCGGGAGGCCGAGAGAACACGGCTCCCCGAGGCCCGGGGACCCGCCAGTCGCCTCCCCTTCCGCAGACCCGCACACCCGCAGTGGGGAGACACCAGGCCCGCTAGCCGGACTTCCGGGCCCGGCGGAGGTTCAAGGCTCAGAGGAAGACGGGGACCGGCACACACCGGGGACTGCGGCGGTTGAAGATTTGAAAACGCGTCACGAAGCCGCGGCGCCCAGACGCGCGCCCCGCCTCCTCACGCCGCACGTCCCGACCCTCAAGCCCCGCCTGCTCGCGCCGCACGTCCCGCCCCAAGCCCCGCCTCCTCACGCCGCACGCCCCGCCCCAAACCCCGCCCCCTCACGCCGCAAGCCACGCCTCCTCGAGCCGCGGGCCCCGCCCCCACAGGCCGTCTCCGCCCCGCCCCGCCCCTCCCCACCGCGATGCCCTCTGCCTCAGATCCGCGCTCGCTGACCCGCCGCTGGGCGTCCCTGCGCCGTCCGGAGGAGGCTTGGTGGCTCCGTGTCTACCAGACGTAGGTGGATGCAGTTAGCGCCGGAGGCCGGCCCAGCCCTCCCCCGGCGGCCTTCCCGCCTCCTAGGGTTGCCGGGGTCGCCCGCCGTGCTGCCGCCTTCTCCCCCAGGTTCGCTTGTTTCTGACGGGTCTGCCGCCCTGTCGTCTGGAGGCGCGGCGGCTGCGGCTGAGCCGGGCTCAGTCCCAGGCCGGGCGGGGAGGCGGCGGCGGCCCCTGCTCAGCGCGCCTGGAGTCGCAGAGCGTGGGTTTCCCGCGATCGATCGCCGCAGACCCCGCGGGCTGGACGCAGGCCGCGGAGGGACTTGCTAGGTGCTGGCGGCGGGGGGCGGTGGAGGGAGGGTTGGGCCAGGAGGCCCCCGCCTGGAGCGCCCCACTTGCACTTGACCCCGTGTGCTGCTCTGGTTTGCACAGACCTGTCTCATGGTGGGGAAGTTTATGTCCCAGAGCGGAATTGGACATCTCAAATCCTGGGTTTGGGGTCTGGACTGGACACTTACCAGCTTGTAAGACTTTGGTTAAATTACCTAATGCCTTTGAGCCTCAGTTTTTTCATCTATAAAATGGGGATAATAATGGGATTATAATACGGGTTAAATTAAAATATTTTGTAAAGTATTTCAATTTTGTTTTGTAGATGGGAAAACGCTTCACAAAAAAAATATTGGCTTGGGTATGTTTCTGCTTGTACACTCAAGGACGAAGAGTAACACTTTGCATTTCTTACCCCCTGGCCATGAGAGGCACTCATTGTTTAATGTTGATTTTTGACCTAATAGATCAGAGAAGTTAGTGCTAATAAACCCGTTTCGAAAATAGGTACCTGAAAGCATAGACAAGGGTGGATTGGGATACCTTTAGCCAAAATGGAGAACAAAAAGAGATGGTTCAGGTTTGATTAGAGAGATTTGTTGTTGTTGTTGTTGTTTTTCGGATGGCTTTAAATCGAAGGGCCTGGGGAGACAGCCATGGAACTGTGTTTTTAGACAGTTGGTAATACTTGTCTGTAACTCAGGAAAGATGTCTGGGAGTGGGTGCAATAAAGAAAGGGAAGATTGATCGGTTTGAGGGACATCACACAGACCAGTCACTAATTCTCAGGCGTGGGAGAACGGGACCAATCACCAATTCTCAGCTGTAGGGGTTAGCAGATCTTGAAAGGCAGGAGGAGGTGTAGTTTGGACAAATATCCAACATTACTAGTAGCATTTCTATTTGGGAAAAGCCTATTTTCAAAATGCAAACTACAGAGAGAGCAAGATTTTAATGTTTATAAAAAACGTTGAAAGGTTGAGAAACACTAGTATAGTGTGTAGTTACAGTCCTGGGAGGAAGTGGAATTGCCTCTGGGGAGCTTGTGAAGCAAGAGAAGTAGTGATGAGCAGAGGGTGAGGAAACAGTGAGAGAGGAGAAAGGCCACAGAGTTAGGAAGAGAACTGGGAACAAAACCGCTGTCAAAAGTCACAGAAGCCCAGCCGGTGTGGTTCAGTGGTAGTGTCAACCTATGGTTCCCTTCTGGGTCAGGGCACATGCCCAGGTTGCAGGCTTGATCCCCTGTGGAGGGTATGCGGGAGGCAGCCAATCAATGATTCTCTCATCATTTATGTTTCTATTTCTCTCTCCCTCTCCCTTTCTCTCTGAGGTCAATAAAAAAATATATATATATATATACATATATATATGTATATATATATATATATACACACACACATATCATGTATATTAAAAAGTCACAGAATTGAAAACATTGGGATTATGTAGGCTTCACTAACCATATGGATTTGGGTAATTTTGAGCCTCAATTTTAATTTATGAAAAGGGATGATAAATACTTCTCAGATGCGATGATTAAATGAAACATTCTTATTAATGCAATGCCTGGCACAGAGTGAGAGCACAGTAAGTGCTGTAATTGTGGTAAACTCCGCACCAGCCCCTCTATCCTCAAGAATTCAAAAACTCTTAGACTTGATTCATTCTGGTTGTTTAAGATGTCATTGGTTTCCTTAGTGAGAAATTCATTATATTGATAAGGTAAGTACTGTACTAGGTAACAGTAGGCTTGATGTGGAAACATATTGAGTGTACTTTTGCAAAAAATCTGTCAGTGTAGGTAATTACAATGATAGGAAGGGAAGATTGGGTCTTTGGAAGGTTTGGGGCATATGGGAAGGATTTAAACATGTTTCTATTAAAGAAAATAAAAAAATGAAGCCCATGTTATGTTCTGTTGAAAGATGAATTACCTTCCTTATTTACTATAATGAGGAAGGACAGTAATCTCATTATCCTTATGCTTTTAGGCCAGTGATGGCGAACCTTTTGAGCTCGGCGTGTCAGCATTTTGAAAAACCCTAACTTAACTCTGGTGCTGTGTCACATATAGAAATTTTTTGATCTTTGCAACCATAGTAAAACAAAGATTATATTTTTGATATTTATTTTATATATTTAAATGCCATTTAACAAAGAAAAATCAACCAAAAAAATGAGTTCTCGTGTCACCTCTGACACACGTGTCATAGGTTCGCCATCACTGTTTTAGGCACACCCTTGCCTGCACTGCATGTGATAATGCCAAGCTATGAAAAGCAGAGTCTGTTTTACTAGATAGTGTTAGTAACTTTCTAATCTGTAACCCAAGATTAATTTTTTAAAAAAATTATTATTGGAACTCAAATCTTTTAATAGCCATAGGATGAAGGACTTAGTCCTATATCTGTGTCCTGTAAGTATAGAAACCTGCTCATATGTTGGTAACAGAATAAGGTTTATGTAAAGTATGTGTTGAAATGTGCTTCAGGTAAAAAGTATACATTCAAGAAGAATATTTGTGGTGAGAAGTTTGGTTAAAGAGTTCTATTAAGCAAAGTAGGAGAACATTGAGTAGAATGAACTAATTAAATGAACATTTAGCTGTGACTCAGAAATAATTCATTCAGCATGGGCTCTACTTCTAAATAGTTTAAGGACCTTGGCCAAGTATTACCCTTTCTATGCTATAATTTCTTTATGTATAAATGCAGACAATATCTGCTCACTGTACCTAGCAATTTTCTGTGATTGTCAAATGAGAACTAATTGACTTTTTCAGATGACCTCATACAAACACAATAATAATTTTCTTATTCTAGAATCTAGACAAATGGATATATTTGTTCTTCTGTAATATCATCACTTTCCTATTTTCTTTTGCTTAAGTCTCTCCACCTGGCTGGCAATTGTTCCTCTTTCCTATTTGTAGCAAGCCTAGCTTAGATGCAGCCTTTATTTCCTGCTCCTTTGGGGCCTGTAAAAATTCCTGTTTGGATTAATTTGCCAACTATTGATATACTATCTTCTGTTGCTACTTTTAATATTTAATTTTCACATTTTAGAGTCTCGTTACTCTGGTGAGTTGGAAGGCCCAAGGTTTTTCAGAGGTTTTGCAGGCCAACCATATGAAAGGATAGAGTTGGTTAGTGGCTGTGGCACTGAAGTCCATTGTCTCAGGTGAGCATGGCTGGGAAAGCAGGAAAAATTCAACATGTCAAGTCATTGAACACAACCTAGGGGAAGGGTAAAAATGGAGAATAAGCAACACAGGAAGATTCAAAAATTGAGAGTGGAGCCCTCTGAGGCAGCATAGTGCAAAAGCTGCTGTGGCACCCAAAGTAGCTGTTAAAGATAATGAACTGGGCCCGGCCAGTGGTGGCTCAGTGGTTGCTCATCGACCTGTGAACCAGGAGGTCAAGGTTCAATTCCCAGTCGGGACAAAGGCCCAGGTTGCAAGCTCTATCCCCAGTATGGGGTGTGACTGGTTCAAAGGTTATATATCATATTCTGACCTAGATCGTAAATTCTTTTAGGGTAGGTAGTACAGAATACGTATTTGGCCATGACTGTAAAACAGTTTACTTGCCTATCCCACTTCCTTCTTTCCTTCTGTATTGATTGAGTACCTACAGTGTGCTATGCCAGTGAGAACTCATCATCTAAATTGAAAAAGTTTTCAATATTCTTAATAATTTACATACAATAAAGTGCACCCATTTTAAACATACAGATTGATGAGTTCTAACAAATACGTATATCCATGTAATGACCACCCCATAGAACATTTATGCCCTCTCAGAAGGTTATCAGCCCTTGTTTCAAGCTCCCTTTTCCCACCAGAGATAACCACTCTTCTGATTTCTATTATCATAAGTAGTTTTGCCTGGATTTCAACTTCGTATAAATGTAAACATATAATTTATCTGTTTTAGATCTGAATTATTTTGCATAACAAATTACTTTATGACCCATCCATCTTACTACATGTATCAGTAGTTTGTTCCATTTTATTGCTGAGTAGTATTTCCATTGTGTGAATATACCATAAGTTATCCATTCAGCTGGTGGTAGATATTTGGGTTGTTTCTAGTGTTGGGCTGTTAGGAATAATGTCGATATAAACATTGGTCTTTTGCTCTTTTGTGGAAATATGTTTTTATTTTTCTTGGAATTCCTGGATCATGTGGTTACTGAATGTTTAACATTATGAGAAACTAGTGACGTTTTTAACCTTTCTCTCCAGCAATATATGAGAGTCTCACATCCTAGGCACTCACTGGGTGTGAACTGGCATCTCATGTAGGGTTTTTTTGTTTGTTTTATTTTAGAACACCACATCTTTGTTTTTTATAATATATTGCTAAATTTTTCTCAAATGGTGTTATACCATGAAGTGAAGTTTTATTATAAATCATACATATTAAGTATAAATGTTGCCTTTTTAAAAGCTTAATGCCATACGATTTTGGGGAAAGTTATTGGGGAAAGATGAGACATCTTGCTCAGCTCCCAGCAGATAGATTAAATAAAGGTTAAATTCTTATTTTTACTGTTGGATTAGTCATCATTATATTGCTGTAAAATGTTTATTCTGCTGTCCATTACAATTCATGTGACTTCTTCCACGATCCACTTAAGGGTAGCTTCTTTCAGTCTTTGAAATTTCTTTCTTTACTACAGTTCTATTTTGCCCCACTTCACAGAGTCTTTGCATATATTTTGATCCTGATTTTTGATCAATCAGTGTTATTTTATACTGAGATAATTTGGGAAATTTATATAAGTAATTAATAGACTTATACATTTGTGACATTCTTATTAAAGATTTGGTCCTAAGCAAAACTGTGAATGTTTGATAGAATCAAAATTTGTTTTATTGGTCTTATTGAATTTTATGAACATAGCGTGTGCTTTAAAAACAAGTTTTTAGTAGCTAATACCAAGATATTTACCTTTTCTATTAGATGTAAGAACAGTCAGTGTTGATAGAATGATCAAAGCGAGAACTTAATCTAGATTCTTAAATTTGACACTACTAGTGAGGTAGGTCAGCATTTGTATCAAGTAAATCTAATTAGTTTATTTCTCAGGTAAATCCCACTTGGTCATGGTGTAAATTGTTTTAATATATGGCTGGGTTTGGTTTACTAGTATTTTGTTGAGAATTTCAGCATTTATGTACCTACAGGATATTAGTTTTGTAGTTTTCTTGTGATGTCTTTTTCTGGCTTTGGTATCAGTAATATTAGCTTCATAGAATGAGTTAGGAAGTATTCCCTCTTCTATTAGAAAACTTTGAAAAGAATTGGTATTAATTATTTTTTAAATGTTTGATAGAATTTACCAGTGAAGCCAACTAGTCCTGGATTTTCTTTGTTGGGAGACTTTTTTATTACTAATTAAATCTGTTATAAGTCTATTTTGATTTTCTGTCTCTTCTCAAGTAAGTTTTGGTGGTTTATGTGATTCTTGGCATTTGTCAGTTTCATCTAGATCATATGATGTGTTAATTAACTAGATAGGAGGAATCTTTTCACAGTGTATATGTATATCAAATAACCATGATGTATGCTTTAAATATTTTATATGTCAGTTTTACCTCAAAGCTGAAATAAAAAAAGAATTCATAGTATATTAAGATTGGAAATCAAATTCTATAATGTGATAAAAGTCTCTGTTTAAAAACAAAAAGTCTACAGCAAACAACATCCTAATAGGAAATCTTCGAATTTTTTTTAATTGAGGTATGGAGAAAGTATACTTATTTTCACTACTCTTTTTCTAAAATATGTTTTTATTTATTTCAGAGAGGAAGGGAGAGGGAGAGAGAGAGAGAGAAACATCTATGATGAGAGAGAATCATTGATTGATCAGTTGCTTCCTGCATGCCCCCTATGCAACCCAGGGAATCGAACCTTGATCTTCTGGTTCAGAGGTCAACAATCAATCACTTGGCCCTATCAGCTGAGCTATTTTCACCACTCTTTATCTAATATTGTGTTGGAAATCCTAGCCTCTGCAATAAGAGGATTAAATTAGTCTCATGATGTTTGAGAATGGCAGAAATCAAATATTTGCAGACAATATAAAAAAAACCTCAAGAGACTATTACTCAATAATTAGAAATAATACAAGATTATTTTAGCAAGTTTGGCTGCTAGAACTAAATGGAAGTTAGATCTAAAGGATTGCTTAGATTCAGATCAAATTTCCCCTCTCCCAAATATGCCATAGATGATGCTGGATACTTAATTTCATGTCACAAAATCAATTATTTTGACTCTTAAAATCTAAGATTGGTCAGTATGATCAGGTTATAGAGTTGTTTGTCTTTAAAGTGAAATATATATACTGGGATAATAGAACGTTTTTTGCAAATACTTCCATAACTCTAAGACTAGCATTTCTGGAGTGTTCTTCATATTTCTCAAAGTACTTACCAGAAAGCAGTCAATAAATGTTAATTTGTGTTTTAAAGTTTTGTACATGCTCCTTTTCTTTAGGCTTGTTATCCTTTTCCTGTGTGAAAAGATAAAAAGTTTTGTTTGGTTTTCACTACAGATTTTCAGCTACTGATGTTACAAACAAAATATTGGAGCATAGAGTTGAGGAAAAGACTTAAACCAGGTAGGTACCACAGCAATCTTGAGAAAGAAGAACAAAATTGGAAGAATCATGCTATCTGATATCAAACTATACTACAAGGCCATAGTAATCAAAACAGCATGGTACTAGGCATAAAAACAGACATATAGGTCAATGGAACAAAATAGAGAGCCCAGAAATAAACTATGCCTTTATGGTCAGTTAATATCAGCAAAGGAGGCAAGAACATACAATGTGGTAAAGACAGTCTATTCAATAAATGGTGTTGGAAAAATTGGACAGATATCTGCAAAAAAATGAATTTAGATCACCTTATACCACACACAAGAATAAACTCAAAATGGATTAAAGAATTAAATGGAAGACTTGAAATATAAAAATTCCAGAAAAAAATACAGGGAGTAAAATCTCGGACATTTCTCATAGCAATACTTTTTTCTGATATGCCTCCTGGGGCAAGGGAAATAAAAGGAAAAATAAGCAAATAGGACTACATCAAACTTAAAAGTTTTTGTACAGGAAAGAAAAACATCAACAAAATGAAAAGCAGCCCACTGAATGGGAGAACATATTCACCATTGAAAAATTGGCAGTAACCTTAATATCTAACAATATGAGACTGATTAAATTAATGAAATTAAAAACTTCAAGCATTAAAAATGATAATGTAGATCTATATTTATTGACACTGTCTATATTTCTTAAAGTGTCAAAGTGGTCTACTAAACAACATGAATAGTAGTAACTTATCTTGTTTATTTTATTTTTCAATTACAATTTACATACAATAGTAGTAACCTATTTTTGTTTTAAAAAAGTATGTACACAGATATACAAATATTTAATCATGTTTAATTAATTAAATGTAATCTGCACCTGCAGGTAATATCTACATATACATATAGGGTGGGGCAAAAGTGGGTTTACCATTGTTTGTTTGGAAAATAATAAAACAATAATAATACAAGAATAAACTCTGCTTCATGTAAAAACAACAGTAAATCTACTTTCGCCCCACACTGTATATAATATGTACACACAACATTTGTATATTTACATATGTGTTTGTGTGTACATGACATTTGGAGAGATGACACCTATATTTTGCCAGTTGTTATTTTTGAGTAGCAAGTTTATGTGATTTTTATGCTTTTTTTAATGCTTTTTTTTGTTAACTTTGTTTTTAGAAAGTATATTTTGCTTTTCTCATCAAATTTTTCTAAAATGCTTTTTATGGAGGTTATGTGTTTTTATTTTATGCCTTTGTAACAACTTCTGGTATGCAGTAAAAATCGGGTTATATTTGCTGATAACTCTGCCATATTAAAGTATCTGAGTAGTTCTTAAGAGGCTAAATTCACAGATTCTGAGTCTTGTTGATCGGGTGCTTTCATTCTGTTACATAGAGTCTGTTTTCTTAATGCTTTATTAATTGTCTTGCAAGTGCGATGCTGCTCATGGCTTAGCTGAAGTACTTACCCTTTTTGAAAAATCAGAGAACATGTTCTATTAATGACAGTTGTGTAATGCCTTTGTGTATAGAACTTACACATTTACTTTTGATAGTTGTCACAATGTGCTTTGACATTAATGCTGATTATTGTTTTTATAGTTTTTTAAATTTATAGCAGTGAATTTTGAGGGCATTTTCCATTAAACTTTTATCTTACATCTTGCTTTTCTTTAACAGATTTTTCTTCAATTAGTTAAAAATATGGATCCTGAAGGAGAGAGACCACAGATTTGCAATGTGACACCTTTTCAACAGATTGTTGCCTCTTGTACTGGGGCCATACTGACATCACTAATGGGTAAAATAATGTTACTGATGTAGATTATGTAACTGGGTGAATCAATTCATTTGAGTTTTATTATCTGTGAAATAATGCTAATATTATTATTCATCCTTCATAAATAACAGTATCCCTCCATCAGCATAACATGAAAAGAACCCAGGACAGAATACCAAGAGACTTCAATTTTAGTCCTTGCTTTGTCATTGTCAGGGTGAATGTACTTTGGGATTGTCTCTACTTCTCTTGAGCTTTATTTTTCATCTGTAAATAAGGAGCTTATCTTAGGAGTTTTCTATGGCCCCTATTAGTATTAAAATTTTCTGACTTTTATCCTTTTTTAAAATAGCAAGAAGATGAAATAAAACATCAGCATAATGAATAATACAGAATTTGGACAATTTACAATAGCAATAAATACAAATTGTTTAACTTTTCTTATATTAATGGTGAATTTCTTAAATTTCTCTGGACCACATTTTTCTGTGGGGTTTTATTGTTTGTTTTTTCATTTATAGTCAATTTCTTGTAGACACAGCCAAATGACATAGTTAGGCGACAGTTTAACATAATGATTTTAACTTGGCTGGTTTATTTCAATAACATAACAGATAACTAGAACAAACATAAACTAATTGCTTTAGGATGGTAATATGTTACTTCAGGTCAGAATGTTAGAGTTGTAAAGGCCTTAGAGATCATTGTCAGATGAGGGAAAGTTTTCTTTGGTACCATTATTTGGCATTTTTTCTGCTTGGGCCAAGTAGAGCATGCAAGTTAAAACCATTCTCCTTTTCTGTGCTGTTCCGAAATGGAATAACACAACCTATTGGTAAAGATGCTGTATGACTAGTTTACTCAAATTTACATTAACTATAGTTTTCATTTGATACAAGTAAATTTAATAGATTAGGAAGACTAGTATTGTTTGATTATTGATTACTTATACAGTTATTCTCCATATTTAAATAGACTTTTGGACTAGTCTTTTAGTTTTAATGTTAATGGAATTATAGTTGCAGAAAAAATTTTAAGTGACATTTTAATATTTGTAGCAGAAGTAATTACATCATCTTCTCATTGATCCTCTTCAACAAAATTCAAGGGTAAAAATTAGAACGTTACATTCAAAATCACTTTAAGATAAATAATCTTACCCATTATATAGTCATGAGGAAAAGTATGGTTCAATACACAAGTTGGGGCAAAACTAGGCTTATAGTTGTTTATATAGAAAAAATACAATAATTAATAAAAAATAATATATATTCACAACTGTAAACCTACTTTTGCCCCATCCTGTATTTTGTGTTCTTTGGACAAACATTTCTAAATTTACATCTGTCTCTTGTTAATTGAAACTTACATATCTTCATAGTGACACCCCTGGATGTTGTTAAAATTCGACTGCAAGCCCAAAGCAACCAATTTTACAAAGGTATGTACTAGTTATGTACTGGAAGTTTACGTTAGATTTTTAAGTGTTACTGCATTCATTTTTGTTTGAATGTTAATCTTTTTTTGTCGATTAAAAAAATGTACCATAATGCAGAAGCAGGTTTTCATCACCTAATTGTACATGATGAGATCTAGGCAGAAAACAAATGTATATATAACACTTTTTATAAACCTATACTAATTAGGTAAGAGGATGATTTTTATTTGAGATATATTTGACAAATAACACTGTATTAGTTTTAGGTATGCAACATAATGATTTAATATATATGTATACATGGCAAAATGATCACCACAGTAAGTTTAGTTATCCATTACTTCACAAATTTGCTTTTCTTGTTAGGAGAACTTTAAAAATCTACTCTCTCAGCAGCATTCAGATATACATTAGATTTCATAATATATTTTTGTCTGCATTTCCCTTTCATACCACAGAGTTTTCTTGTCAAATAGAGAAGACATATACTCATATTCTCATATCAAAACAAGTTTTCATCCTTTATCTTTTGTCTCCATCCCCCCACATAACCAAAAAAAAAATATTTATTTCTGTTTGCATTTGCTTACTGCAGTTCTGAAAACGTAAAATTTGCTCACTTTTTTAACCACTGTGAATTTAGATCTCAATGCTGTGTCATTAAGCAAATCAAATTATGTATATTTCATCCCAAAAGGTAAGGACAAGATTGTATATTTTCTTACAATTTTCTAGTCCCCTCATTGTAATTTCAGTTTTTTCATCAATAAAAATAATACAGTTGTATGACATAATTGTTGACTGTTGTAATCTTCTTTGTTAGGAAAATGTTTTGTATATAATAATGGACTTATGGATCATCTCTGTATCTGTGAAGAGGAAGGCAACAAAGCATGGTATAAGAAGCCAGGATATTTCCGGGGAACATTAGTAAGGAGATTATATTATGTATAATCACAGTGTTATTTTCTATTTTTATATTTAATCTTGTGAGTGAAAGATCTTTCAAATTACAAGACAGTAAAATTTTATCATATACTTAGCAAATTTATCCACAGATAAAAAGTGGATATTGAAGCAGGAAAGGGAAAGTACTTCTTTGCTTTTAACACTTTAACTTTCTTTTCATGCTTTTAAAAAAACACACACACAAAAAAAACCACGTTTTGTTAATCCTCACTGGAGGATATTTTTGATTCTTTGATTCTTTTCAGAGAGTGTGGAAGAAGGGGGAGAGACAGAGAGAGAGAGAAACAACAATGTGAGAGAGACACATCAGTTGGTTGCCTCCTGCAGAGGAGAGACTGGGAATCAAGCCTGCAGCCTGAGGTATGTGCCCTTGACTGGAATTGAACCCATGACCCTTCAGTCCACATGCTGTTGCTCTAACACTGAGCCTACCCAGCCAGGGCTGTTCATGCTTTTTTATGTAGAACAAAAGGGGGGAGTGTATATTTTTTAAAATTAAAAAATATTCTTTATTTTGAGATCATTATAGATCGTACACAATTTTAAGAAAAATATAGATGGATTCCAAGTACCCTTTTTCCAGTTTCCTCTAATAGTAACATCTTACAAAACAAGTATAATACCACAACCAGGATATTGGCATTGATACAGTTAAGATACAGAACAATTCCATCCCCACTGGATCCTTCTTTTGCCCTTTTATAGTCATACCCATTTGTGCTTTCACCTGCTCTGAACTCCTGGCAACCACTAGTCTGTTCTCCATTTATATAATTTTGTAATTTCAACAATATTATTATTATTTTTTTAAATATATTTTATTCATTTTTTACAGAGAAGAAGGAAGAGGGACAGAGAGTTAGAAACATCGATGAGAGAGATCGATCAGCTGCCTCCTGCACGCCCCCCACTGAGGATGTGCCCGCAACCAAGGTACATGCCCTTGACCGGAATCGAACCCGGGACCCTTGAGTCCGCAGGCCGACGCTCTATCCACTGAGCCAAACCGGTTCGGCTCAACAATATTATTTAAATAGGCTCATAACATATATAATATTTTGGGATTGGCACTTTTCACTTAGCATAATTATGTAGAGATTCATTCACATTGTTGCATGTTTCAGTAGTTTGTTCCTTTTTATACTATTCCTTGATATAGATATTGAGTTGTTTCCAATTTTTAGCTATTTTGAATAAAGCTGCTACATACATTTCATTCACAGATTTTGTTGTGAAAGTAAATATAAAAAACTACTCATTGTTTTTCTCTGTGAACACTTCATTCTGAAGAACTTCTTTCAACATTCTTTATTAAAGCTATTTTGTCAGAGTATTTCAGTTTTTGTTCATCTAAAATGTACTTATTGAGCATTTTTTCAAGCGTATTTTTGCTGCATATAGAATTTTGGCTTAACTTTTTTCCTGTACCCATTCTCTCTTCTTTCATCTATGACTTGAAATAAGGTTGTTATACTACTTTATAGGTTTACAGTTGTTCATGTGGAAAATAATACAATAATGAATAAATAGCAATATAAGAATAAACTCTGTGTTTTGCATACTCACCACTGTAAATATACTTTGCCTATCCTGTATTTCCCTTCAGGTTTAAATCCATTGACTTGCTCTTTGCTGTTTCTTTCTGCTGTGAAGCCCACTTAGTAGATTTTTCACTTTAGATGTAGAGTTTTCATTTGGCTGTTTTTTTATAGTAACTTTTTTTGAAATTCCAAATTTGTTCATTCATTATGCATACATCATGTTTAAATTCTTGAACATGTTTATAATAGCTGCCAATTGTTTCATCTGAATCACGCTTGTTGGTTTCTACTCAGGACTTTTTTTTGAGTATGAGCACATTTTCTTGTTTCTTTTTGTTTACTGAATTTTGATTGGATAATGGATATTGCGAATGATTATTATAAAAACTCTGGATTCTTTTATATACTTCTGAAGAGTTAGTTTTGTTCTAGAAGGCAGTTAAACTTTGGCTGGATTCAAACTTAAACTCGTGCTTCCCTCTGGTGGACTGTAGGACCCTGTGGTCTTCCTCTGGGATTGCATAAAAGTTAGTAGAGAGCCAAGTTTTGTAGCTGCTACTGCATGCACATTGGGGGCTTATGCCTATGGTAGTGGCTTCCTTTCCAGGATTTGCCCGTAGCTGTCTAATTATTCTTCCAGCCTGGACTCTGTACTTGCCATCTCAACCAGCTAACTTTGCTGTGGATATTTTGCCACTTCCATAGGCAAAAAAAAGCTGCAGATTTGCAAATCTCACTCATTGCACTTTGTCCTTTAACAGCAGATTTCCCTTTAGTTTTTGCCTGGTTTTGGTTCCTCTCCAGAGATTTGAAATATTGGATTTAAATGATATTTTCTCAGATTTCATAATTGGCAAGCAGAATTAATCTGACAAATTCTCTGCCATTATTCCACTTTCTTTTTATAATAATTTTTGAAAAACTTGGTTTCTTAGAGCTAATTAGAACAATCCAAAGCTGAGTAATACAGACTTATTCTGTAAGCTGAAAGTATCATCCAGAATCCTTTACTTGTGTTTGAAAGTTAAGGACAATTCCTTAGGGGGAAAAAAAAAAGATTGGCCATACATACATCTGAAAAACTTGTATTTTAGAAATAAACACTTGAGAGAATCAAATTACCAATTATTATTATAAACTTTTTGTATGTCAGGTTCAGGAATATATTTTGACTACTTTTCTCTATTATGATTTTAGGATGCATTTTTGAAAATCATTCGAAATGAGGGCATTAAATCTCTGTGGAGTGGCCTTCCCCCCACCTTGTAAGTTGAAATTTAATATTTTCTTTTACTAAATGATAGTGTTGTTTTGCATTACAGCATGATTTAAAAAACTGTGCATTTTTAATACTAGAACTTTTTCATATTTTAAAACATTGTGTTGTGAGTCCCACAACCACCAACACATTTATGATTTGCTGGAAGGACTCAAAGGACCTAATGAAGGTTATACTCCCGACTATGGTTTAGTAAAGGAAAAAGACACAAAAGAAGTTGACCAGGCAATCGGCTCCAAAGTCCTCCCTCACGACATTGCACAGGATGTGCTTTTTCTTTTTTTTCTTTTCTATTTTTTTTTTGTTTTGAGGGGGGAAGTATGATTTGTGTGCTCATTCTTTCAGCATTGAACTACAGCAGCCTGTGTAAGGCGTTTCCTAGGGCTTTTACTGGTTGATCACACAGGCATATTCTGTGTTTTTGAACAACTCTGATTACCAAAACTTCAGATCCCTAAAAGGAAAGCAGATGTTTACCAAAAATCATATCATTTATATAAATCAATCCAGACAAGTTGAAATAGTGCTCCAGGTATACAGAAAAACCTTATAATGGGGAATATTCCAAGAGCTACATTTCTTGAAGTTGGCCAAAGGTCAAGCATACAAATAATGCCTTCTTGAACGTATACAAGATTTGAGCAACCAGGCTTGTTGTCTGTGGTGCACAAGCATAACTTTTTTTCATGTTCAGAAATTAAGAATTTGGTGTTTGACTGTGTTTTTTTTACTAAAATAAAGAGATACTGTGGTAAGTATACTTTTCCTTTTCCAGATAATTTTAAATTTCTAACAAGATATTATATGAATTAATGTGATAAACTAGTAAGGCCAAATTAAAAATCCCAACTAATAACTTGCCTTTATATACCTCATTTCTTTCTAATTTATTTTTTGGTAGTCAACTTAGAGGCATATATTTTAACTGCATAAGGTTATAAAGTTAGTGGTTAGATCCAATAGTTAATTGTATCTAAATTCTCATCATCAAACTTCATTTTAGAACATTAGGCATTCCAAAATATGGTCTGTGAATGTACTTTAGCTAGTCTATTAACATACAAAGGCTTCTTGTTGCATTAACATTTATGACATGACAGTGTCTGCAACTGTATTTAATTTAATTAATAATTCCCTTTTGATATATTCATTTAAAAGAATGTTATCAGAAATTCCTCAGTAGTAGTATATATAAGCATGGCATCATTAGTGGTAATTTATTTCCAATTTTGTAAGGTGGTATGGAATATGGTCCATATTTCAAAAATAGTTTACAATTGCTCTTATACTTTTTACTTCAGTGATTTTTATGTTATGGTAAATATAATTGGGAGGGAGGATTTAGGAGACCAGAAGCAGATAGAACAAGACTAGGAGACAGAGAAGTGTCCTCATTTATCTTTTACTATTTATGATCTGACTGGTACTTAACTTATTTTCACAACTAGAATGTAAACTTCTGGAGGGCAGACACCTATTTTAAAAACCTTATAAGTTAATAATATTTAAAATAAAAGAAAAATTGACCTCATGGGCTGATTCATTATGATTTTTAGCTTGTACAAAATATAAGGTATTTATATTTAAAAATTTGATAATTTTATGTAAATTTTTTTGTTTGTGTGTTTCTAACAGAGTAATGGCAGTTCCTGCTACAGTTATCTATTTTACCTGCTATGATCAATTAACTGCTCTCCTGAAATCTAAATTAGGAGAAAATGAAAGACATATACCAATTGTTGCTGGAATTGTGGCCAGATGTAAGTAATACCTTTATTATATTTTCATTTTGATTTCTGCTTAAAGAATCTTTTACAATTTTGACATTCACAGAGAATTTGTACGAAATTCAGAGTATTGATAATATATATTTTGCATTTGTAGTTTTTACTGATTTGTTAATATTTATACTCTAGAAGGCATATGGCATGGTAATTGCTATCAGAATGAAATGGGATCAACCCATTCCTGTTGAATCTCGATCAGAGATATTAGAATGAATTTAGGTTTTAGACTAGATTCTAGATTTTAGGTTTAGTCGCATGCCTCTGACCAGAATCAAACATGAGACCCTTTAGTCCAAGGTCCGGCGCTGTAACCAGTGAGCAAACTAGCTAGGGCTGAAAACAGACTTTTAAGAAAGACCTTTATCAAGGAAAATAAATCTGCGCCAATATGTTGGCATTAGATATTTGATGTTAAGGTTTGCAAACTTTTCAAAATAGAAGTTTAAAATATAAAATGCATGAAGTATTAATTTTGCATGTGTATTTGCATAGTACATGGCTCTGGTTTTGTTTTTTAATATTTGCTTGTTTGTATTAGTTGGTGCAGTAACTGTAATAAGTCCCTTAGAATTGATAAGAACCAAGATGCAATCTAAGAGGTTTTCTTACAAGGAGCTGCATCAATTTGTCAGCAAGAAAGTGTCCAAAGATGGTTGGATTTCCCTTTGGACTGGCTGGGCTCCTACTCTTCTTAGAGATGTACCATTCTCAGGTAGGATTTATCTTATTAATATCTGCTAAATTTTAATTAGCTTTGTCTTTTTATATATTACTTTAAAATCAACTATATTTCAAATCCCTTAAGGCTAAGTGTGAGCTCTCTTCTTTAGTAACCAAAACTCCTATATCAGTGTTGGGCTCTCAAAGCTTTATGAGTCTTCCTTGAATAAACTAGAGGCCCGGTGCATGAAAATTCAGGCACTGGAGGGGGGTCCCTCAGCCCGGCCTGCCCCCTCTCACAGTCCGGGAGCCCTCAGGGGTGGGAGGCAACCCGGCGATCAGGGGAAGGAGACGCCCCCATCACACCTCTGCTGCTGCCACTGCCGACAGCGCAAGCCTTGGCCAGCCCTGATTACCTGCACCTAGAGCGGCCCTGGGCAGCTGGGCAGCCACCATCCGAGGCTTGCCTGTGCCTTGGGCCAGCCCTGGGCAGCTGGGGGGCTGAGGGGACTGGGGGACTCTGGAGGCAGGAGGGCCGGCCTTGCCGCACACCTGCCACCCCCGCTGGGCTGAGGGGACTGGGCACTGCTATCTTGTGGCTGTGAGCGCCACCATCTTTGAGGGCATGGCAGTCAATTAGCATATTCCCTCCTTATTGGCTGTGGGTGCTGCCATTTTGAGGGCAGGGTGGTCAATTAGCATATTCTCTCCTTATTGGCTGTGGGTGCCACCATCTTTGCAATAGCATGAGGGTCAATTAGCATATTCCCTCTTTATTAGATAGGAATAGTTTCTAATTTAAGCCTGGTTTTTATTTTCTTGTGTTTAATTTCTTTTCCAACATTAATTGGTATTTATTTATATTTAGATAATACAAACTATCTTTAACTTATTCTAAGTAAGTTATAATTACCAAGGTAAGTAAACTACTATAAATAAAAATATCACAAATTACATTTAAGATTGCGTATGAATAATATTAACTCCTACTTTTTTCAATTATCAAAGATAAAAACCTTCCCCATTAAATGAGTGTCCTGTAAATAAGACTGTTATAAATCTGATAGAAGATTGTGCTAATTATTGAATTATGAAAAGGGTGAAAATCATGAAAAAGACGTTTAAAGTTAACTTGTAGAAT
Organism: Myotis yumanensis; assembly: GCF_028538775.1. Classification (NCBI taxonomy): domain Eukaryota; kingdom Metazoa; phylum Chordata; class Mammalia; order Chiroptera; family Vespertilionidae; genus Myotis; species Myotis yumanensis. Next base: position 43,785,377 of record NW_027223760.1, on the reverse strand, counting down.
GTGCATAGTTCAGTACCATTTCTCATGTGTATCATTGGAGTTTTCCTTTAAGACCTGAAAGAAATAATTATTAAGAACCTTTATATTAATGTTCTGTTTTCTTTTTTTCTCTTGAGTTAATCCTTTTCTTTGGTTCTTTTATTCATATCTCTATACATCTTTCCCTTTTCATTAGTATTTTTCTCCAACATTTTGTGATCAGTTGTTATGCTGTTTAGAAACATACAGTGTGTAATTAATCATAGATTCCTAGGCCAATTCCTATTTTTAATTTTTGTATTATATAATTGGCACAAGAAAGGTAACATAGATATTTTATATAATAAAAGGCTAATATGAAAATTGACCGAATGGCAAAACGACTGTTCACTATGACATGCACTGACCACCTGGGGGCAGACACTCAATGCCTGAGCTGCCCCCAGCTGGCAGGTCTCAGGCCAGCCAAGGTGGGTGCCAGTAGGGGCCCCCTGATCACCCTGCCAGTTGCCCAGCAGATTGGCCCTGATTGCTTGCCAGGCCTAGGGACCCTACCTGTGCACAAATTCGTGCAGCAGGCCTCTAATAAAACATAAAGTATACTAATAAAATGAAGTCTACTTATGAAGTCACCACTTCAATATATGAATTAGAACATTGTAATTTTTAAAAGAATTGGATATTACCAAATGAAATTTTAAATATATATATTTATGTGAACCAGCACATTTAATACTGGAGAAATTCTTGTACACTAAGAGACTGTTCACAGCAGCACTGTTAACTTGCTTACTCACACATAAACAAGAGTAAAATTAAGAGGACAAATTACCCTCTCCAGCACTTTTATTGTTGCAGTTCTTAATTTTTGTTTATCTACTAATTTGAAGTGGTGATCTCACTTTAACTTACATTTTTCTGATTATTGCTGAGGTTGGACACTATTTCATTGGCCATTCATGTATCTATAATTGATTTGGGTTATGGAGTGAATAAGTATTTGTTTCCCCTGCAAGTGGGTAGATAGTTACCCCAGCAACATTTACTGAATGTTGAATTATACTTTCTGCAGTGATCTGCAGTATCACCTCTGACATACCAAGCTTTCACTGGCCAGTTTGCGTAACCCTGTGCTAATACTATAGTACTGTCTAAATTACTAGTGCATTATAAAAGAAAACTTGATATTACCTTATTTTTCCCCCTAGGAGTGTCATATCTCTTTATTACATAACTCTTTTTAAAAGTGTTTTAGCAGAGATTTAAAATTTTCTTCATAAAGGTTATATGCCACTTAAAAAAAAAGATTTATTTATAGATACACCCACCCATCCTCAATTTCTGGCAGCTATTTTAAAATCTGTTATTTTTCCCTAGCCGGTTTGGCTCAGTGGACAGAGCATCAGCCTGCGGACTGAAGGGTCCTGGAGGGCACATGCCTGGGTTGCAGGCTCAGTCCCCAGTAGGCGGCCTGCAGGAGGCAGCGAATCAATGACTCTCTCTCATCATTGTTTTTTTCTCTCTCTCTCGCCTCCCTTCCTCTCTGAAATCAATAAAAATATATTTTCTAAAAAAATCTATTATTTTAAAAAAAGTTCCTAAATCCCTTTGTGCCTGAGGCAGTGTAACAGTAGATTTTCTCTATTAGCTTATGGTTAGCTACTTTTAAAACTTATAATTCTAATTTATCTTCATATCTTCTGTGTTTTCTATGTAGACAATAATATGTAAATTATAGCTACTTTGTTTCTTCACTTTTAATCATTATAGCTTTTATTTTTTTTTCTATCTTATGGACTGCCTAGTAAAGTTTTGAATAGTAGCAATGATAATGTTGCATCCTTATCATTTTCCTTGTTCTAAAGGAAATAATTCTGTTGTTTCACCATTAATAATTATTTTTGGTATAAGTTCTTGATGCATACCCTTTATCAATCCTAGTTTTTAACCCTAGTTTTCCAAGAAATTTCTTTGTTTGCTTTAAATAGAAGTGGTTCCATGGTTCTGTCAAATGGTATGTGGCATCTAAAGGGTTTATTTTATTTGCTACCTTTGCATTCCTCAGATAACCCAGTTTAGGCATAGTATATGATCTTTTATGAAATACCTCTGGATTCAGTTGCTTTTTATTATTTAATTTCTGTAGGGTTGTATACCTATGTTCATGAATAAGATTGGCTTGTGCTTTACCTTTCTGCTACTGTCTTTGTTGGATTTTGGAATTAAAGTCCTATTTCACTGATGCATAGAGTTTTTGTTTATAACACTGCTATAATATTATTGGGAATTTGGTTTCTTTTTTAAAAATCTTATCTAGTATGTGTTTAAACAGAAAACAAGATATGTCAAGGTTATAATGTCTTTTCCTTTAATAGATAACCTCACAAATATTTTCTCTAAGGTCCGCATTTCATTTCTAAATATGCATTCATTTTATTCTGTTTTTTATAGCAATGTACTGGTATAACTATGAACTTTTAAAGAAGTGGTTGTGTGAGAAATCTGGTTTATATGAACCCACATTTATGATCAACTTTACTTCAGGAGCATTGTCTGGTTCTGTAAGTTTACTCTTTTGTTGTTAGTATGTCAGAATGATAATTATCTTATTAAAACAGAACAAAATATTACATAGCATTTCATGTCTATTGAGATAGCACTTTTGAGCTGCACTGCTTTAAAATTTTTCTGAGTATTTATTATCCTATTTTGAGGGAATAAGTTACTAGCCATTCAAATATTTTAAAATGCACTTTGTATCTATGTTTTTATTATATATACATTATTATATTCTGAACAACTTTTGGACTTGTTTGATAACTACAGTTATGATAATTATAGTAGTTTAAATAGTAGTTTTGTTATTACAAGGTATTTTGCAATTTGTTCATTAAATGCCTAGTTAGGTAATATTTAATGGAGTGTCATCTCATTTGTATAATAGAATTGAATAAATATAATGTCATTCTCTTCTGCTAATTTATTTCTTTGGGAACATATTAACTAAGTACTTTAGAACAACTTTTTAAATTGATTTGAGATAGAAACATTGATTTGTTCCCTTACTTATGCATTCATTGGTTGATTCTTGTATGTACCCTAATTGGGAATTGAACCTGCAACCTTGGCATATCAGGACAGCGCTCCAACCAACAGAGCTCCCTGGCCCAGGCTGGCTAAGTACTTTTTAAAAGAATTTTAACAAATTTAACAAAAGAATTATACAATTGGAAGGGAGGAATCTCAAATGACCATTTTTGGGGTAGTAGAGAGTTCACCTTTTCCCACCCATCTCCATAATGAAAAGTCATATAGTAGACTTTATGCAGATTCGTATCACTATGATCTTGGCCACAAAGACTTTTCTTGTATCCACATACTTACAAAATGAATTTGTGATGATTTAGAGTGAGGTGCTAACATATTGGAACCAAATGAAAACAAGAGTGAAGAAGCTCACTGATGGAGACCTGCAAGAAAATATTGGAATAAATGTATCAAAAACCTAGGCTAAGAAAGCTACTATGACTGAGTTCAAAATTCAGCTCTGAATATACCCAGGTCTGAGATTTATCAAACTAAGCCTAGTGGGTTATAAGCCTATTGAGGCAAAAGAGCAATTACTTTTTTTTAGCAATTAAATAGTTCCGATGCCAGCAAACTCTTCTCATTATCCCTCTTATTTGTGAGGTGATTAAATGTCACTTAATTGTATTTCATTTATATCTTAATCCATTCTGAAGAAAAATAAGTACTGTTTATTTTTAGAATTTCTAACAGTTGGAATGACATCAATTAACTTACAAATAAATGCTTATAATCTAAAAAAAAGTGTAATAATGGCTTTAGCATGTTTTTCCAGTTTTCCAGTAATATGAAGGAAAGTTGTTTTATTTTACTAATTCTGTTTAACATAAAAAATCTATTAAAAAATTTTAATGATCTAGAAAATATTGCTGCCTTTTGACTGTTTTCAAATAAAAATTTGTCTTTGCAACAGAAAAATTATGTCAGTGGCCCTGGGTAGCTCACTTGGTTGGAGCTTTGTTTGGTACACCAAAAGACTGTGGGCTCGGTTTCTGGTCAGGGCACCTACCTAGGTATGGTTTTGATCCCCAATTGGGGCATATGTGGGAGGCGACTGATCAATGTTTCTCTCTCACATCAATGTTTCTCTCTCCCTTGCTCTCTCTCTACAATCAGTAAAAACTTATCTTCATGTGAGGATTTAAAAAAAAAAAAGTATGTCAGTGGACAATGTCAGGGCTTCCTGTCAAGAAAACAGAAAACCACATCATTTTAGAAAGTGTCAAAAAGCGATTTAACAAATATAACATCATTGCTATTTTTTTCCTACTACATGCTAGATTGTGTAAGTGGAGACACAATAATTGAGAGATCTTTGAACCTGATTTCATTTCAAGAATTTAAGTCAACATTTTTCAGGTGAAATATAAATGATTTTAAGGGTCATTTTATGAGTATATTGATCAAATCTGAGTCCAGAAGCCAAATAAAATAAAAGATCAGGTTTATTTACTGTACATGCCTTTTATATCAAACTAGAGGCCTGATGGAGACCTGCAAGAAAATATTGGAATAATTGTATCAAAAACCTAGGCTAAGAAAGCTACTATGACTGAGTTCAAAATTCAGCTCTGAATATACCCAGGCTGAGATTTATCAAACTAAGCCTAGTGGGTTATAAGCCTATTGAGGCAAAAGAGCAATTACTTTTTTTTAGCAATTTTTTAGCAAAATTTGTGCAGTCAGGGGCGTCCCTCAGCCCGGCCTGTGCCCTCTCGCAGACTGGGACCCCTCGGGGGATGTCCACCTGCTGGCATAGGCCCGCTCCCCGGGGGATTGGACCTAAACTGGCAGTCAGACATCCCTCTGGCAGCCCAGGAGCGCTCGGGGGATGTCCACTTGCCAGCGGGGAGCAGACCTAAGCTGCAGTCGGACATCCTTAGTGCTGCTGAAGAGGCGGGAGAGGCTCCTACCACTACCGCTGTACTGGCAGCCGTCAGCCTGGCTTGTGGCTGAGCAGAGCTCCCCCTGTGGGAGCACACTTACCACCAGGGGGCAGCGCCTGCATTGAGCGTCTGCCCCCTGGTGGTCAGTGTGTGTCATAGTGACCAGTCATTCCCAGTAGTTCTGCTGTTAGGGTCAATTTGCATATTACCCTTTTATTATATAGGCTAGAGGCCTGGTGCATGGGTGGGGCCAGCTGGTGAGCCCTGAAGGGTGTCCCGGATCAGGGTGGGGGTCCCTCTGGGGTGCCTGGCCAGCCTGGATGAGGGGCTGATGCCTGTTTGAAGGCTGGCCACAGCCCCAGCCACCCAAGCTCCCAGTGGAGGCTGGCTGGAAGCAGGTATCTGGGATTTATTTATCTTCTATAATTGAAACTTTGTTGCCTTTAGCAGAGGCCACAGCCAGCCAGGGCAGGCGGGAAGCTTGGCTTCCTCCATCGCCAGGGCAACCAAGCCTTCTGCTCGCTCCAGCTCTGTGGCTGCCGGCCGCCATCTTGGTTGAGTTAATTTGCATATAGTCACTCTGATTGGCTGGTGGGCGTGGCTTGGGGCATAGCAGAGGTGCAGTCAATTTGCATGTTTCTATTTTATTAGATTAGACTAGGGGCTTGGTGCATGAAGATTCATGCACTTGGGGTGGGTCCCTCAGCCTGACCTGCACCCTCTTCAATCTGGGAGCCCTCTCCAATCCAGGAGTTTCTGTGTGTCTTTGCAATCATATGAGCGAACTGTCTGAGACCCGCAACCCAGTTTGGTTTGTTCCTCACAGAATAATAAAGGCATTTTTTTTCCTTTGCTTCATTGGTGGAGATTTCCTGGAAGTTTTAGGATATCTTCCCTTTAATTTCCTAGACACTCTGATTTTACTTATGTCTCTCACCTTTGCTTTCCCTCCATCCCCCACCGTAACAGTAACTTGCTCCAGGCTCACTTTACTCTAATGGCTAGGACAGTGATGGCGAACCTTTTGAGCTAGGCATGTCAGCATTTTAAAAAACCCTAACTTAACTCTGGTGCCGTGTCACATATAGAAATTTTTTGATCTTTGCAACCATAGTAAAACAAAGACTTATATTTTTGATATTTATTTTATATATTTAAATGCCATTTAACAAAGAAAAATCAACCAAAAAAATGAGTTGGTGTGTCACCTCTGACACACGTGTCATAAGTTCGCCATCACTGGTCTAGGAGATCCGTCTGCCACCAGAACTACGATTCCCAGCATTCCTGGTGCTCCCTGCGCTCTGGGCTTCCGCTTCTGGTCCTAGGGCTGCCACCAGAACTATGATTCCCAGCATTCCTGGTGCTCCCCGCGCTCTAGGTTTTCCCTTCCTGCTCTGTTTCCGTCCCACAGCCTCTCGCTCTGCCACATCCCCCCCAAGCCTCCGGCTCTCCTGCTTTGCTCTCCGCCTGGTGCCTTGGGGGAACCATCAAGGGGGCCACATCCCCCAAGCTGCTGGCTCTCCCACTCTGCTCTCCGCCCAGTGCCTGTGTATGCAAATTAACCTGCCATCTTTGTTGGGTTAATTTGTATACTCACTCCTGATTGGCTAGTGAGCATAGCGAAGGGATGGTCAATTTACATGTTTCTCTTTTATTATATAGGACTAGAGGCCCAGTGCACAAAATTTGTGCACTTGATGGGGGGTCCCTCAGCCCGGTCTGTGCCCTAGGTAGGGAGCGGGCCTAAGCCAGCAGGTGGACATCCCCCGAGGGATCCTTAGTGCTGCCACAGAGGTGGGAGAGGCTCCCACCACTGTCACTGCTCTCACCATCTGTAAGCCCAGCTTCTGGCTGAGCGGTGCTCCCCCTGTTGGAGTGCACTGACCACCAGGGGGCAGCTCCTGTGTTGAGCGTCTGCCCCCGGTGGTCAGTGCACGTCATAGCAACCTGTCATTCCGCTGTTCAGTCAATATGCATATTAGGTTTTTATTATATAGGACTAGAGGCCTGATGCACAAAATTCATGCAAGAGTAGGCCTTCCTTCCCCTGGCTGCTGGCACTGACTCCCCTCTGGCACCTGGGACCTGGGCTTGCCTCGCAGCCCCTACTTCGTCCGGAAGGACAACCAGTCTAAATAGCATATTACGCTTTTATTATTATAGATATTATAAGATATTCTTAAGAGCATTTAATTATTCTTTTAAAAAAACTTTCCTTAATTAGGTCATTGTGAAAATAATTGTTAAGTTGGTTCATTTTGAGATGAACTAGATATATAGGTATATAGAACTAAAAGTTCAAAGTCCATTTTCTTTAATTTTTTATTACGTTTTTTAAACATTTGTTAGAAAATTTTAAATGCTTGATAGATATTTGAGAATTTCTGCTTTAAAATAGGTATTATGCCTTCATGTATAGTAAAGGAATAATGCAACACAGGAATGTAGGTGATTGCAAACACTGGTTTTCAAGTCAGAGATGTCTGGTTAGAATTTTGTCTCTGCCACTAGGAGTTGTGTGACCTCAGGGGAGTAGGGGAACTTTTCTGAGACATTTTACTTATTCCTAAATTTTCAGAGAAATACCTAAGACATATATATTTTCTTTAACAAAAGCTTTTCTTTAAATATATCTGGTTTTATTTTATGTGTTAGTTTAGTTATAATTTTCAGTATTATCCCTATTAAATAAAGTGCTAATTAAGAGAATGTAATTTTAGGAAAAATTTAAAGGCAGATTTAAATCAATCAATTTTACTTTTGATAGTTCGCAGCTGTTGTAACTTTGCCATTTGATGTGGTAAAAACACAAAAGCAGACACAACTTTGGATGTATGAAAGTCATAAAAGTAAGTTTAATTCATTTAAAACATTTTTAAGATACCATGAAAATTTTTGTTTTTCTTTACAGATACTAAGTTAGGAATATCTAGAATAGGGATAAGATTTTTTTCCCCTCTGCTTTACTCTTTAGCTGAAACTAATATACTCTTAGATTGGAATATCCAGGAAAAAATACACTAAACCCAAACGAAAAAAAATTAAGAAATCTAAGTTTGTGTATTTTGCCTGCTATTAGTTAAGTCTTATACCTGTTCTATGTAGAAGATTAAATTATATGTTTGTTTTTGTTTTTTTATTGTTTTTTTCAAATAAATCTGGACAAGTCAAGGTGAAGGATAGTAAATTACTGGGACCTTTTTTCTCTTGGTGTGTTTTGTTTTATTAGTATGCCTGTACATTTTATTATTTTCCTGTTTACTTTAGCTTTCCTTTTTAAATGTTTTTTTCTACCTATTATTCCATCTATTTTTACTTTATAACCTGTAATTTTTTCTAGAACAAAAGTGTACTCTTGGTTGCATACATTAGATCTATTCTGTCAATATCATCTGTAGAAAGTGTCGCAAACCCAATGGAAATTATCCATTATAAAATTGTGTCATAGAAGCCTTGTGATAAGCCTATTATAATTTAAATAAATTGTTCCCCACCAGAATAATATTTTGCATACAAAGTAAAATAGGTATTCTAATGTTAAAAGAAACATTAATTATAGACCTCTGAAAATAAATCTGATGAATATTAGTGACAACTTTGTCCTTAACTTACCAAAGTGTAGTCCCTTCTCCACTTCCCTGTTTTAGGTACAAGCCTTCTAGCTGCCTAAGCCCTATCATCATTCATTCATTCATTCAGAGAAAGGAAGACAGAGACAGAGAGACAACTGTCTGTTGTTGCACTTATTTATTTGTTGGCTGCTGCTTATATGTGCCCTGACCAGGGATCGAACCTGCAAGCTTAGCATATCAGGATGACATTCTAACCAACTGACCTACCTGGCCAGGGCCTCATTCATAAGCTTTATGTTTGAACCTCAGTGACATCTATTTTTGCTGATTTTTTTAAATATGCAAATTAAATTTTTCTATTTTTCAGTTATTTGAGTGGTTGCAAATTAGTGAAGTGTTACTGTTAGTTACAGGACAGTTCTGCCCTTTGGAGAGGATAGGACTGACCTAATTTATTTCATATGGCACATCTATTCAGAAGGGTTTTAATAAAGCAGAACCTTACTAGGGAGAATGAGCTATTATCCTCAGAAACTCTTTTTAGAAAAAAAATATTTTTAATGTGTGCAATAAAAATTTAATGAAAATGATTATCAGGACTTCTCTTTGGCTTTGGGAACCACATGAATATTTCTATATATCTTTAAAATTTTTCACTATGAAACTTTTTAATATGTGGAAGAAAGTATAAAGGATACTTACTACAAAGCTTAAGAAACAAATACTATCAGTTCAGGAGAAATCTTCTATAAATTCTCCCTTGATTGCATTTAGTTCTATACCTTTAAACTTATAGCCTTTTTCTAATTTTTCTTTTTAATGAATCCAACTATTACAAATAATATTTAAAATAACTTTTTAGACAAACTTATTATATTGAAATGATATATCCCCAAAGGCCATACACTATTTTATGTGTTTACCTGTATTAGAAATTAAGGGGTAATTCATAATGCTATCTTTTTTTTTAACATTTAGTTTCTATGCCTATGTCAACCTGGGCTATAATGAAGAACATTGTTGCTAAGAATGGGTTTTCTGGATTATTTACAGGTAAAAATATTTGCTTTACCAAATCGTTGAGTAAAATTATTACTTTTACTTTTATTTTATTTTTATTTTTTTTATTTTTTTATAAACTAAGGTGTCTTTATTTTTTTGTGCAATTAATCACTATGCTTTAATTATGTTCAATTTGTAACAAGGAAATTGGGGGTCACCACAACATGAGGAACTGTATTAAAGGGTCTCAGCATTAGGAAGGTTGAGACCACTGGTCTAAGGGTTTATTTCTATCTCAATTGCTGGCCCCAGTCCAGGCTTGGGCTGGAGGCAAACAACTGATGTGTTTCCCTCACATGGATTATTTCTGTCTTTCCGTCTCTCCCCCACTCTCTCTAAACATCAATGGGAAAATATCCTTGGGTGAGGATTAAAAAAACAAACAAAGGTGGGTAATCTGGTCAGAAGGTCAAATCTTCAAAGTGAATAGAAGCTGCTCCTCTCAGAGGGTCCAGACTGAATGTTACTTTTACTTTTAAATCTGTCCTTCCTAAATTAACTATTCAGTAGGAGATTGTTGAAAGTAATTCACAATTATGATTTCCTCCTAAACATCTTTTCTATAGATTTAAAACTGTTAAATGACAATAGATTTACTCTTTTTTTTTTTTTATAGATTTACTCTTAATAAGATAAAATTTCTATGTAAAGTAACGGAGTTAAATTGAGGAGGTTGGGAGTAAGTTTGTCTTGTTCTTGAATACCAGTTTATGGCACAGTATTTGATGTATCACTCCATTTAATTTGATCATCATCAGAATGAAACCAAACCAATAAGTATTTTAAAATAAGGTAAAATTTGTTCTGATATTTTTCTGTTCTCTTTGCAGGCCTAACTCCCCGTTTAATTAAAATTGCTCCTGCCTGTGCCATCATGATCAGTACATATGAATTTGGAAAGGCTTTTTTCCAGAAAAAAAATACTCAAAAACAGCAGTAGTGATGCTGCTTCAGCTTGAAATAGCCACGGCCAAGTAAGATGGAGACTCTTAGGCACGGGCCTTTCTTTTTTCTTACGATTATTTTGTATCTTTCTTGCCGATAATTTAAATGAATAGAAATTTCTACCTTGACTCTAAATCATAATCCTTATTTTAAAATAAATTGTGTATTCCTAATTTTTAAGGTAGTGAAAAAGATATTTCAGAAATCACAACCACTGAGCATTTTATAAAGAAAAAAACAATTATTCCTTAACACTTGGAACTTGAGAGTTTGATATTAAAGATCCTGTATCGTATACTGATACTGCAAGAGAGTGTGGTTTACTGATTGTATTAAATGTTCACTAAAGTCAAGCGTGGGTGTAGAGTGGAAAACAACATTGTACTTAGACAAGTAAAAATGTTTTGGCACAGGAAGGTCATCTGGTTTTAGCCATGTGATAATTCATGTGTCACTGTGGAGTCCTCTAGGTCGCTCTATTGGCTTGTTCTATTACATTTGATATTATTAATACAATGTCAGTTATAAAATATTTCCAGAATTTCCCTTGATGATATGCATCTCACATTAGTATGCTAGACAAGAGACTACATACACAATTTCCTTGAAGAAATAGCTTTTGGTCACTATAGGCTAATGCCTAAGTAATTTAGCTTATGACTTAGGAATGAAATAAAAAGATTATGGCAGGACAAGAAATGATATTTTTTAAAGTATTTGTTGGATTTTCTTAGGATATACATAAGAAAAGCACTTTATTGCAAACTATGTGTATTTTATGAAAATGTGAAACATTTCCCCCCCTAAAATAGGTAATATATTTAGGTGTTAAAGCTCTGATGTTCACAGAGGAATTAATGTATTTGTATTATAGTAGAAAAAAAGCTCATATGTTTTACCAGAAATAAATTATATGGGATTTGTATGTAACCTTTTGTTTTTATCCTGTGTTGATTTACCTTAAATTTGCAACATAAATATCCATAAAAATATAATTATTTTAACTTATACTTTCATTAAAATATTTTGCTTAAGTTAAAATTATCACTGTACCTTTAGCTAATATTTTCATAAAATGTGTGTAAGAATGTTTATCTGGAACACTGCTGTTTAACAGTATTAAATTTACCTTGGTTTTGCTATGCTTCTTTTTGATAACTTATTGGTAGAAAAAGGCAGAAAATTGAGATTTAGAACTATGCTTCAAAAAGCAATCACATATTTCAACTTACTATTACTTATAAATAAATACTGATTGCACTTGTGGGAAATTCTTATGATTTATGACTAAAATAACTTATATATAATTCCCTAGTAGTTTTTCTAATACGTATGACATGCAGTGTATCCGGATGAAAAACGAAAACTTCAGCTTTCTCTGTACTTAAGTAGTAAATAAGCATAAATACTTTTGTTTTAAAAAAAGAAAAAGTAGCAACCAGAAAGAGTTTGGCTAGAAATTGTGTTCTTGGTAATGTTGCTGAAAGGAAACTTTCATTTTATTAATGATAAATTTTCCAACATACATATTTAATTTATGTGTACATTTTTAAGAAGAAATGTCTTCTTCAAGTATTATGTTTGCTACTTTTCATATAATACACATTTGACTTTTTAAGAGTACAGAATTCTAATTTTCCTTTTATTTCTAGGAAAATTATTCACTATACTTAATCACATATGACTCCTTTAAATTCTTCCCTCCTTTTTTACAGGGCACAAATCCAGGGATGTGGGAAAACATAGTCTATCACTTTTGAACTTTTTTCCAAAATGTAATCTGTCATTCATCACTTATTGAGACCTATAATGTGATAGGCAGTATGAAAAACACTGGAGAGAAGATGTTTCAGATGTGGGAGTAGGTGAGGAGGGTGTAGGGGGATAAATGGTGATGGAAAAAAGATAACAAAACTGTCAGAAACTGTCACTGGCCTCAAGTGGATTTGAAAACTATGATTCATGGATTCTCCACTCAGCCTGGGGGAAAAGGAGGAGTGGGCAGGAAATGCTTCTAGGATTAGGGCAGATGATGCAGATTAAGAATACCTGGAAGCAGGCAATGGGATATGTCCCAGTTTGAGCAAAGGGTATACATGGCGATGTGGTAGGAGATCAGATTGGGAATGTAGTCAGAGGGCTTGTGTGCCAAAGGAGAAACAAGAAGACAACAGGAGACAACATAGAACAGAAAACACCAGAATGTGTCATGTAGTAAGGCCAAGTGTTGTGAAATTTTGATTTTAGTTGTGTTTTAGAAAAGTAACTGACAGTATGGGAAATGTGACATATAATAAGGTAACGTATTTTACAACAATCTAAAGTTTGGTTTAAACTAAAATATGATTTTAAAGGGTACTATTAATGACACATATAATTTTATCTCCCCCTTCCTATCCATTAAAAAGAACAAATGCTGAACCTACATAGAAGCTGCTTTGCTTAGAGGAAGAGCAAAGTGAACTAACTTAAAAAAAAATTAAGAGCCCTGATTTTCAAAGCAGTCATGTGACATTTCAGAGGTGGAGATTTCACTAATGATAGGAACTTTGCAAAGAATTTCCATAAGTTGTAACTATGAGACATTTTTAACCACTTGAAAACTTGTATGTAAATCTAATAAAGATGACTTACAAACTGACAAAGTTTTGTCAATCATAATTAGTAGCTTGACTTTGGCACTTACCTATTACAAACATGCACGTATGATTTCATTTAGTGGTGACATCATCCTGATGCCTTCAGACAGGTGCTGAGAAGATGGTGATGTTTCCATTTGGCGGCTGAGAAAGCAAACGTTGGCAATTATGTGATCCTATCAGTAACACTGTCAGGACCATTGCTGTACTGTACCACTCCATAGCTGTGTGTACTAAAAAGGGTGTCATGTTCTTTAAAAAATAAAATGTATTCAATCTACACTAATAAAAGAGAAAGATGCAAATTGACCATACCTTCATGACACCCACCAGCCAATCAGGAGTGGGTATGCAAATTAACCCAACAAAGATGGTGGGTTAATTTACATACGCAGGCCCCGAGGGGGCAGGGCGCAGGTGTTCCGCATGGCCCGAGCCACTCCAGGCCTCTAGGCAGCGTGGGAAGGCGGAAAGGTGTCTCTGGCCAGAGCGAAGGCGGGTACCGGCAGCCAGGGGAAGGAAGGCCCATTCTTGCATGAATCTTCGTGCATTGGGCCTCTTATTTTATATAAGTTGAAATAAGGATTCTTCCAAAACCATTTTGATACTAATATTTTAGATATCTATGTAATAAAAGCCTAAGCGACCGTTCCTATGATGCATACTGACCACCAGGGGGCAGATGCTCAACGCAGGAGCTGCCCCCGGTGGTCAGTGCGCTCCCACAGCCAACTTCCCGCTGCTGGCCAACCTCCTACAGTCTCTTCCTGGGTGAGAAGGCCCTGATCAGCCCTGATCACTAGCTAGGCTGAGGGACCCCACCTGTGCATGAATTCGTGCACCGGGCCTCCCTCTAGTTAGGTAATATACTTTTACCCTATTTGTCAACTCAGTGTGTAACCTGAATCAAGTAACTTTTTGTCAAGGATAAATTAAGACCACTAATGCATGGTACAAAATGTTTAATATACATGCAACAAGTGTAATACATCAAGGCAACAAAATACACATGGAAATATTAGCATGTAATTCAGCATTCTATTTTGGGAAGGGTGTATGAACAATAAACACTACCAAATGAAACTAAAGATTGAGACATAAGTTGTTTCCTCATGCACACATTAACTATCTCTCTAATTAGTATGAGATGAACTGAGTAGAAACCTGAATTCACATTAGCAGATGAAATTTATACCAAGAGCTCCAAGAAAGGAGGAAGTCATGGTCCTCAGGTGTCATGTTTAAATCTGCACTTAAGATGCACTGTGTTAAGATGCACAAGTTACAGTACACATTAGACAAATCTGAAAAATTGTATTAATTATGGAATCTTGAGTTAACTTTCTGTATTATAAAAATGTACGGAAAAAATGTAACAATGATTTTTTAAAGTTATTGAAGGAAAATGTCAAGTTGAGTGTGGACCGTGAATGATAAAGCATTAAAACATTCTGAAAGTTTTTAGGAAAAGCAGCAATAGTGCTTAAGGCCAGCCTAAAAGTTTTGAAGTTCCCCTCCTTAACCATTTCTCACTTCCTCCTCCCAAGATTTCCACTGCCCTCCTTTTATAACTACCATCCCCCATGCTGAGTAAAAATTGCTTTGGATACCTCACTCACAATAAGGTATTCAGAATTCAGAGATTAAAGGTACCATTTCTCAAGAATGTTTGCATTTTTACAAGTACTAAAAAGCCTTAAGCTAAAAGAATAAAGCTCTGAGTAGTCCTGGTACATCTAAGATAACTTATTTTAAGGGCTTCCAGGCCTCTTTTGTCCCTGAAATGATATTGTTTGAACTATCTTACATATAAGACTAGCCTTGTTACTATTTATTATCTTAAATTTCAAATTATGAGAGTAAAGCTCTAAAGATTGCAGAGAACCACCACACTCCTACATTTCTAACACAAAGAATGACTGTGATAAGTTCAGCACTTCTTGCCTCCTCTCAACAAAAATAAATTGCTTTAGGAGGAACATTCTTCCTATATGTCAAAGCTACTAAGTTTGAATGTAATGTTTTATTAGTAAACAAAAATATCACATAAGTCCCCAGTAAGTATTGTAGCTTCTTCATGTAAACAATGTATAAAACTTCTTTGGCACAACTGATCATGTTTTCCTCATATTACTGTAGAAAATACATTTAATACGTTTTCTTTTCCAATATGGTGAAGTTTTTAGGGACAAAAATGTATAGTTCCAAAAAATTGCAAAAAAATTAAAATACAGTTCAGAGATGTTTTTAAAAAGAAAACATTTTTTTTTAACCTGTAGAAGTGCAGGGATTTTTAATATTGTCTTTACAATGAGATTGTGGCATGATTAATAAGAGAAACTATAAAACATACATGAGACTTCACTGCAGCCCATAAGGGATAGAAAACAGCACTGTATGCCGGACATTAAGTATGGTGATTACCTACTGATACTAATTTAAAAGCCTCTCAGATACTTGATTAAACTTGAAATCTTCCCTGATCAAATATTTTTTTCAACATCTGCTCTACACTTTTTTGTTTAATTTTGGATGCATATTCGGTCAGGTTTTTTTAATTGATGACCTTTTAAGAAAATTTTGGAGAAACAAAGATAAGAAATTTTATTCATTTTACCTAAATGGCCTAAAATACTGTAAAATACTTTCCCTATGACCCTAACAAATTTAGTAACTGCCTAAAGGCACATTCCTACAAAATATATAAAATGTTAAGTGGAATGCTAAGTTGATATCAAATGATGATTGTTAAAGAAAAACTGAATAAGCTACTGTCAAACTGCAGCTGAAAACATTCTCCTCATATTAAAAACAAGGCTTTTAACATGAGAACATAGGAAGAAATTAATGAAAAGTGAAATTATTAAGTCATTTTTAGAAATTTGAATCATTGAATTAAAAAGGAAAGAAAATACTTGCCTAAAGTCTCTGAAATAAAACCTTGAACTCGGTCTCTGGCAATTATGATACATTTAAATATATGAAAATCGACTGAATAAGTATGTACAATTTGCAAATGATTATTAATTTTGAGGATCTTTGAAAAAAATGTTAGGCCTATTCATTTTAAACTTTCTCAGTGACAGATATAAGAATTTTTTAATGAAAAAAATGGCAAGATCTTTTTTTTTCCATTCAGTTTTCATGGAGTAGATTGAACTCGAAGCAACAGAACTCCACATATGTGCCAGAACAATATAAAATTCCAAAGGTTTTCCCAGCAGTCAAACTTATGTAATAGAACTTCTGCAACATAAAATATTTTGGCTTTTACATGAAATTTTTCAGGATGGAGTTAGGCCTGGACTTGTCATCTCTGCTGTAGGACTTGCAAGACAGTCATTGGATTTGAGGCTAGTTAGAGATTTGTAACTTGCCACTGATGTTAGAGACCCACAGAGACCAAGTAAGGAGGGAGTGTCTTCTTTACCTGGAAATTAGGATAAAATAACAAATAGTTAATTGTCCTTGAAGAATTGTCCTTTAGGTCCAATAAGGACCTAAAAACACTAAAAACTTCATACTTTATAAAATATTGATATGGCAACAGTTGAAGGTTAACAAAACTTTTTGCCTCAGATGACAGAGGTTGGTAGGTCCTAGCAGAAACAAATTAGTCATTAAAAGCAGAAAATTGATTTTTTGTTTTATAGCATAGCAAAAAGACCAGTCTGTTTTAAATGTACCGATAGTGGAGTCTGGACTCTACAAGTCTTCAAATGGTACTGCTACAAATGTTAAGTTAGAAGTCACTGGATGTACTCTATGTGCCACGCATTATGATAATAAATTTAAGAATCACTGCTTGCCTGGTGGTGTGGCTCAGTGGTTGAGTGTCAACCCATGAACCAAGAGGCCACAGGTTCAATTCCCAGTCTGGGTACATGCCCTGGTTGCTGGCTCGATCCCAGTAGGGAGCGTGCAGGAGGCAGCTGATCAATGATGTTTCTCTCATCACTGTTTCTATCTCTCTATCCCTCTCCCTATCTCTCTAAAAAAAATAAAATCAATAAAAAATATTTTTTAAAATGCTAAGATGTTGAAATGTTATAGTGAATTGTTAGCATTTTTCTTTCGTGGTTATACATAAAATAATGGTTTATCATATCCTCATCCAAGGATGGATTTTATATATATATTTGTATTTGTAATTGATTTTAAAGACGGAGGGAGGGAGAGAGAAGAAACATTAATGTGTGAGAGAAACATAGATCAGTTGCCTCCCATATATACCTCAACCGCAACCTAGGTATATGCCCTGACCTAAATAGAACCTGCAACCTTCTGGTGTATGGGACGACAACCAACTCCACCCAAATGGGCAATAATTGTATATCTTAAAACTCAAAGCATCTTAGATTTGATGAAATGTGGTAGCTACTAATAAGTTACTAGCATAATATCTGTCTATATAAGGTGATTAATAAATATTTCTTGAAAAAAAATGACTTTTCATCCTGTCTATCAACAATAACGATGCCATGATATGCAATTTGAATTTTACTCTGTCTTTGAGAGCCACAGGATGACTTTAAGTGGGGATACAATGTTTTCGAAGATCACTGATTACTGTTTGGAGAATGGATTATGAGAAGGCAAGAATGGGAGACCAAAGACATTGAAAAAGCTGTGGCAGCAGTCCATCCAAGCGGCACAGGCTAGGATTGCAGTAAGGGAGGAGATAATGGGTCAGTCTATAGCATGTGCTATATGGGGAGCTGCCAGGACTTGCTAATAAACTGACCTACTGATGTAAGCGGGAAGAGTAGAATCTAGAATAATGCTTATGGGGTGCCATTTATTGCAATGGAGAAAGAAAACAAAAGAAACTGGATGTCTAAAGGATTGCAGTTCCCCTTCGGTAAGAAACTCCCTAGCTCTCACACACCAGCACATGTAGGACTGGGAAGGAGAGAGAAAAGATGTGAGCACTCTTTCATACCAGTACCACTTGTCCAATCCAAAGGGCTGTATTCACCACTGTAGCTTATGCTGAGGGGAGGAAAAAGGAGCTTTGAACCAACTAAGCTATTGAACTTTTAAAAGGAATAGCTTGAGTCTTAGAAACAAATGCGATCATTGAAAGTGACCTGAAAAGTTGTGGAATTTGACGAAGATGTAGTTGAGGAAGATGCAACCCAATGGGAAGAGTGGTTGGTCGAGCACAGCTGAAAGGGGTAATGGGGAAAAACAAAACTCCTTTATGTCTATTCCCCACGTTTTTTCAGAGTTCTTATAAACAAGGTACCAAAAGTGACTAAAAAATGAAGAAATGGTCAGTTATAGCAAAAGCTGCTGAGTTTAATAGGATAAAGGCAGAGAACTGACTTTAGCAATATGGCAGTGGTTAATCACCTTGATAAAATCATTTCAGTAAGTAGTAGAGACACAAAAGCCAAATCAGAGTGGGTAGAAAAGACACAGTAAGTGAGGAAATAAAGGTAAAAACTAAAGAGAATCTAGAAGGTTAGCCACAAACACATGAGGAACAAACAAGAGCAGACCATTTTTAACCATAATGGCAGTTTAATTCTTAGCATACTTTGCAGAATTATCACAATTATTCTTTAGCAGTCCTCTGTAACCACAGTATCAATAGTGCAGAAAAAGTACTTTTCAAACAGACTTTTTCCTTACCTTCACTGATTGAATTTAACGTGTCTTGTTTTCCATCGTCTTGTGACTGACCTGGGTCCAGGGAAGTCTGAGAAAGGCTAACTTCAGCTGAAAACTGGTCAAGATTTTGATAACTTTTTCTGTAAAATAACAGTGAAATATATTTAAATTTGTTCTCACAAAAATAATTTCTAGAGATATTCTTTACTGGTTTTCTTCAATTTATTGATTAATTTCTGGTTAAATTATCCCCAATTTTCTCCATTTAAATGTGGTCTTTATCAAGGCTGCAATATGATCTCAATTATACTTTTCCCTCCACCCTTTTTGTAGGTCTATCTGGTTAATCCACTAAAAATGGAAAAGAAAGCAAATTTTCAAACAAACAAATCCTTGCACCAGTTTTGTTTGTTTTTATTATTGAGCTTGTTAAGAAATGGGGACATCTGATTATTATCAGGTGACAAAGGAGCAGAAAAATCTACAGATGCAGAACAAAATTGGAATAACTTAATAATGATCTAGTGTCTTCTAAGAACTTCAGAATTCTTCAATACCTTGATATTTTTATGTAATTATTATAGTAACAAATTATTATAAATTCCTATAATTTAGAAGCTTAAAAAATGTTGGGTAATAAAATATCTGTGTTAACACACCATCAAGATAATTTAACTTCCTTCCCTCATGTATTTGCAATTGTGAGCCCATTTTCTACTAAATGAATTAATTAGAAATATAATAAAACAAAACCTCAGTTATAAACAGAAAGTTAATGAAGGTTTATTATTAAACTGTCCTCATATTTGTTTTGTCAGGATAAAACCAACTCAAGAGATATATGCAGCTTTGATGTTATTGCCATTTCAAGTAAGAGAACAATTCATTACTATTTCCAAATATAAATGATCCAGGAAAATGAATGTGTTTTTTAGGTTCAACATCTATTTCCTAAGGTACTCAAACCCTATCTAATTTCCTAGACATGTCATGTGTTATATGATAAGGTTATAGGAATGCATATATAATTTAAATAATCTATTACATAGTCATTATTCATATTCATAAAAGTAGACTTAAAATTTATCAAATGCATGTATATTAAGTATGGGAGGATATATACAATAAATATTTCCTCTAAGAAATGAGGAGAAGAATGTGGTGATGGAGT
Organism: Myotis yumanensis; assembly: GCF_028538775.1. Classification (NCBI taxonomy): domain Eukaryota; kingdom Metazoa; phylum Chordata; class Mammalia; order Chiroptera; family Vespertilionidae; genus Myotis; species Myotis yumanensis. The sequence continues at coordinate 43,765,417 of NW_027223760.1, read as the reverse complement.
AACTACTAGCTTACAATGCAAGTAGTATTCTCACTTGATAACATGGTGATTTTTCAAATTTTGGAAATATAAAAGTTTTTAATTATATTTTTAAGTAATGGGAAATTCTATTATAGAAAATTTCTGATAATTATAATAGACTAGAGGCCCAGTGCACAGAATTCGTGCACTGGGGGGTGGGAGGGTCCCTCAGCCTGGCCTGCACCCTCTCGCCATCCGGGGTCCCTCGGAGGATGTCCAACTGCCGGCTTAGGCCTGATCCCCTGGGCCTAAGCCGGCAGTTGGACATCCCTCTCGCAGTCTGGGATCCCTCGCTCCTTACCGCCCGCCTACTCACTCCTCAACACTCAGTTCACTGCTCCTTAGTGACAGGCTCCTTACCACTTGGCTCGCTGCTCCTTAGCGGTGCCACAGAGGCAGGTGATGCTCCCACCACTGCTGCTGTGCTCACCAGCCATGAGCCTGGCTTCTGGCTGAGCAGTGCTCCCCTTGTGGGAGCACATTGACCACCAGGGGCAGCTCCTGCATTGAGCGTCTGTCCCTGGTGGTCAGTGCACATCATAGCAACCAATCATTCTGGTCATTCCACCATAACAGTCACTTAGGCTTTTATTATATAGATTATATAGATAACAAGTATATGAGCTATACAACATGTAATTTTTTAAAATTATACCCAATATCAGCACTTAACAAATGCTAGGCACTGTTCTAAATATTTTTGTGTGTATAATTTAATCCTCATAAGTACATTAAAAGGTTGGAATTATTAATACCTTTACTTCCTAACAGAGAAAACTAGGTCACAAAAAGGTTAGGTTTGAACCTGGTGACCTGGCTCTAATTCTGTCTCCTGAACTACTATGCTATGCTATCGCCTTTCTGGTAAAGGAAGAAAAGATTTGGCTTCCTATTTTATTAGAAGCTGTTCTTTAAAAAACAGCTTTGTTTGCTGAGGTAGATCATGTAAATGATACTGTATTTAATCAAATACAGTATAAAATCTTATTTACTTAGCTATGCAGTGGTTCTCAACCTGTGGGTCGCGACCATCGGAAAACACATATAGCATATCAGATCTTTACATTACGATTCATAACAGTAGCAAAATTACAGTTATGAAGTAGCAACGAAAATAATTTTATGGTTGGGGGTCACCACAACATGAGGAACTAACTGTATTAAAGGATTGTGGCATTAGGAAGGTTGAGAACCACTGCGGGGGGGAAGCAGGAACACAGGAATTTAGTAAAGGAAGCTATGAATAAGTTTCTTTTCCAAATTATTTTCTGTGCCTAATAGGTAGGAGCTTTCTTTTAAAACAAAGGTTTAAGATGAGTTTCTGATACTAACTTTTCATCATAAGAAACTTGTTAATGTTATTAAAATGCAAAAATTACATAGAGATACATTTATAAACAAAAAATACCCAGAAGCAAAATGATTTGGAATTCATTGAAATATTGTAAAAACTGAGAGTTTGACAGCACACATTTACAGTCATCTCAAGAACGGCCCCCCATGTGAGGGAGGAAACCTGTACAGGCAGCTCTGTGAATGCAGCATAATTAGCTTTCTGCGTGACCTATTGAAGTTCCCGTTGAATATCACCTTCCAAATCCAAAGTGATCAGGGGAGCTTCCTACCTCGATCTTTCACGTTTAGTGAACAATCCCTGAGTTACAGGCTTTACTTAATCAAATGCCAATGAATACAGGGACAGGATTTATAGACAATACTGTTCTGCACAAATAATAAAAATCCCAAGCTAAAATTAAGCCCCTTATTCATAAGATATTAAGAACAGTCCCATATAATAAGTGTCTTACATGAAACTGACTATAGACTCACCATCTAGGAAAAATCTAGTTCAGGTGCTTGCACTAATGACAAAGAATGGGTTGGATTTTCACATTCTTACCTGATCCAATGTGATTGGTAACTACACCTGACAAACTGTTTTTGATATGAAGTAAAACTATGTCTATGGGACATTAAAAGGTCACCACTAAATCCTATCTTAGAATTTTAGACGGACTAGCACCACACTGTAAGATTTAAATGTAACCCACCGGACACATCAAACCAATTAACAGTCTATCACTATTTCTCAGAGTAGAATTTTAAAAGTAGTAATAGCTTACGTAATCAAAATAAGAACCCAAGCGAGTAAGAGTCATGTATTATGACTACATAAAAGTTTATAGTTTAAAAGTTTATGCCATTGTTACATTGCTAAATATAATTTAAGTTAAACTTGTCAGATTTATATGTCATAAGCACTTAGGACATAATAAAATTCACTGCCTTTATTATATGACTAAACAATTTAAAATCACTCAAATACAAAATTCAATATACAGAACTGGGTAACAAATAATGACAAATTAAAAAGAAAATTGGGCTGTAAGCCTGAATTCACTTATAGGTAAATTTCTTTACAATCATACACTTTATGTCAGTGATCAGAAGTAATGATATAGGTAATCTACATCACTTATTTGCCCAACAGATGTACTGATGTCAATAATAATTTACATTATCTGGTAGCCATTGGACAGCAGAGAAGGTGATGCACAGGAGACATTATTCACAAAATAAAAACAAATATATAAACACTGTATGAGTAGAGACATATGAATGTGCATGAAAACAGAAATAGCCTATTCATTTCATTCTTGGTTTGCTTTTTCATAGAAATATGTTTAAGGAAAAATATAAGCATCTGATCTAGCAAAATATCTACCTACTCTTAATCTACTAAAATCAATGGAGGGATGCAAGGGAGCCTTTAAGAATGGGATGTGTTTGAGTCAGGTTAATGCAAAATTTACAAACTGCAAAATAATTCTGCAGCCTCAGTGCTTTAGGGAGTCCAACTCCAAAAACATACAAAAGACACACTTGGGAAGGAGAACCTCTAATACATCTAGGGTGAGTATATCTATTCATAAGAGGTCACTAAGAAAAATTACCCTAATATAAAAGCTCATAATTCTCAGTAATTTTGTGAATGACAGCAAAATTGAGAAGCAATGATAAATTTAGAAGACTGAAAAAGTTTAAGTAGAAAATATAAATGTGATGACAATGAATTTGATCATTTGGAATGAAAATAGTGATTTAGAAAGTAACCTTACAAGATTATATATAACCAGAATCTAACAAGCTCATGTGGCCTAGACTTTACATATAAAGAAAAATATTAAAACAGAACTTATTAGGAAGAAAACACAATAATCAGTTGCTCTATGTGTGTGTTAAGGGAATAAACTTTATATACTTATTGTTGGATTTGTACAGTAAGCCTAAAATGTTTTAATGTGATATTCCTATGTTTGAAATAAAAATAAGATATAAAATCCAGCATAACTAATCTTACCAGATCTAAATAATCAAGAAATAAATTATAAATTATATTTTTAAACTTTTATAAACAGTACAGTCAATAGAAATAAATTTAACATTTTCTATTGTGACATGGGTCCTTCTACGAGTAGCTGATCACAGAGCCAAGTTATCCAATGGCTCATTTTAAGAAAAAAAATAGACAAATGGATAAAAAAGTTGTAGTATTTACAGGGGTTGGTAAAGTAGGTTTACAGTTGTGAGTACATGAAACACAGAGTTTATTTTTGTATTATTTATTAATTACTGTATTATTTTCCATATGAACAACTGTAAACCTACTTTTATCTACCCTGTGTATACAATGGAATATTACTCAGCCATAAAAAAAATGAAATCTTGCCATTTGCAACAGCATGGATGGACATAGAGGGCATTATGCTTAGTGAATTAAGTTAGACAAATAGCATATGATTTCAATTACATGTGGATTCTAAAAAATAAAATAAATGAACAAGCAAAACAGAAACAAACTCAAAGATACAGAGAACAAACTGATGGTTGCCAGATGGGAGGGGATTGAGGGAATGGGTGAAAGAGGTGAAGAGATTAAGAAGTACAAATTGTCTATTATAAAAACAGTCATAGGGATGTCAAGTACAGCATAAGGAATATAGTCAATAATATTATAATAATTGTGTGTGGTTTCTGGCAGGTACTAGACTTGTCAGGGGATCACTCTGTAAGTTATATAAATGTTTCATATATAAATGCAAAACACTTGCAACTAGTATAATATTGTATGCCAACTTTAAATTTAAAAAAAGTATTTAGTTATTTTTAAAAAGAAATGTCAACAAGTCCACAAAATTCATTATTATCATATAGCATGCTTTCTTTCTTCTCAAAGCTAACTGGACAAATGAGGCACAGAGCTCCTAAAGAAATAATTGTAGACATCCCATATTCTCAGCAGGAAATTATATTTATCATGTAATTTAATGACTCATTTTAGGGTGAGTTTCTTTCTCCAAATTATCAAGAGAGCTAATGTTCCTTGTTAAAGCTGATTTGGCTACCTCCTCCATAATTGGCAGGTTCTCAATAAATGTTTGTTGAACTTATTTAAGACTAGAGGCGTGGTCCACGAAATTTGTGCACTGAGGTGGGGGTTGTCCCTCAGCCTGGCCTGTGCCCTCTCACAGTCCGGGAGCCCCATAATTGATCTCCCCAAAGAGGTAGGCCCCGCCCACCTGCTGCAGCCCACTGGTCGGTTGCCTGGGCCTCCCTCTTTGGGCAATCATGGGGTGATGGCCGGGCCCCCGACCAATTGCATCGCATCTGCTTTGGCTGGCCTGGCACCAGCGGGTGTCATAGCGTGATCATCCTGACAGTCATTCTACTGTTAGGTCGTTTGGTCAATTTGCATATTACGCTTTTATTATTATAGATATTGGTCAGATTAAGAGGAATTTGTGATCAGGTTAGTTTAAGACTTTAGCTTATTTTACACATCTGAGGGGTGCAAAAACTGGATCCTGATGAAAACCTATATTTGTTTCAAATAAGGTTTATAGAGCACTAGTTTTTTCTCAAAATTAAAAGTCTCCATTTTTACATGAAAAGTTCGGAATTATTTATTCAGAAAAATTGGGGATTTGCTGGTCATTTTAATTTTGCATAAAGTTTTAGAAACTCTCTAAGAAAGTAGAGCTTGGGATGTTGGGTGAGTGTATATTCTCCAAACATGAAAGATACAAGATCTGACAGTATAAACAAAAAAAAATTATATAGAGTTTAAATAAATAAAGGTTTTCCGGGAAGCTATTAAGTGCCAGGCAATTTATTACCCACATGACCCTTATAATTCTATGTAAATAGGCATTACTCCAAGTGCTGGGTGTGCAGAAACAAGAGGTAAGAAGAGGAACTGCTGCTTCGTTACACAGCAATTCAGCAGCAGAGATTACTTTTAAGTCCTGACTTAAACTCTAGGTCCAGCGATGTCACAGCTGTCCCCTAGCTGCACACTTTTTGTTCAGGGATATCAGTTTGGCGGAAGGGCAATCTAAAAGCAATAACAACACTGGAGGTCAGGTCATATTAAGGGATGATGCTGGGAAGGAAGGAGTATCCTTTCTTCTTAAACTAATGGAGTAACTTATTAAGAACTATAAAGTCTGGATTCATACTAAATAGATGAGCAGGCAGTTTCGCTGCTTTCTTTTCTGAGACTGACATTACTTTTCAGTCACTAACATTGCATGTAATGGTAAAGTACGGCCACTTAGACTCATTTGTTCCTCAATAGGTAGCTCTGCAGGCAGGCAGGGGTACATGCATGTATTTTGGCTAAAATACACTTCTATCTAAAGTGACAATGTGGATACTGCAATAAAAGGGCATCGATTTTAGTCCTTTAACTTGTCAGGATTTAATGTTATTAATATTTTTGCAGTTAAAAAAGCAGAAGCATCTTATATGTTATATATAGACAAGATAAATGTACCAAGTATTGCTGTAAACTCAATTTTTCAATCATAAATTAGAAATATAAATAAATTAATATTATTTCGTATGGTCTTCCACTAATTAAATATGCTACTGAAAGATAAAGTTATGTACCAGCAGAATGAGATATACTCTAGTTATTCATAACTTTTGTAAGGGTATAAAAGAACTTTTTTTCATGGATTTGTCTCAAGGCACATACCTAGGTTGTGGTTCAGTGTATGAGAAGCAACCAGCTGATGTTTCTCTCTTCCTCTCTCCCTCCCTCTCTTTCTTCCCCTCTCTCTTTCTGCTTCCCTCTCCCTCCCCCTTCTTTCCCTCTCTCTTCTGTCACTCTCTCTCTCCCTCTTCTTCTCTCCTTCTCTCACCAATAAACATATCCTCCAGTGAGGACTTTAAAAAAGAAAAAGGTCAAATTTATTTTGAGTTCTACTTTTGATAAATGAAAAAAATCACAACTTAAAGCGCATGGAAATTGTGGCTGTGCTAAAACACTCTTTATAGAAATGAATGGCTGCTAATCTCCTAGTGAACGGCACTCTAAGCAGCACAGAAAGAAGTGTGTATGTAGCTTTCCCAGTTAAATTAAAAAAAACAAGAGCTCCAAAAGAAGAACAGAGAAAGAAAAAGAGAGAGGGAAGGAGGTTAGACTAGAGCATCGATTTTCAGCCGATTGTGCTGCAAGAATTTTTAAAAAATGACTATTTAGTCAGGGACACTGACCTGTTTTCCCAGATTTGTCAAATAAAAAAATGACAACAGCCAACACAACAATATCTTTCCAGTGTGAATGAATCAAAATTATACCTATTTTTTGTCAGATTGTTGGTGGGCCGCAGAATTTTAGTAATTCATTTATATGTGCATGAGATTTAAAAAAATTGAAAATTACTGAAATAGGGGAAAGAAGGTAAAAAGAAGGAGGAAAAGGGAGAAAGGGAAGGGAATAGAGGGAACAGAAAGGATGGAGGAAGAACAGGGAAAACAATCAGAAAATTAGCTGAACACAGATAGCAAAATAAAGATACTGAAAAAAATGATCAAGATGGGAATGTGGGCCCTGTCCAGTGTGGCTCAGTTGGCTAGAGCATCGTCCCCTGCACCAAAGGGTTGCAGGTTCGATTCCCATTCAGGGCGCATTCCCAGGTAGTGGGTTCAATCCCCGGTTGGGACTCATATGGGAGGCAACCCATTGATGTTTCTCATTGATGTGTTTTTTTCTCTCTTTCTCTCTCCATATAATCAATGAAAAACATATCCTCGGTGAGAATTTTAAAAAGGAATAATAAAAATAAAATTGAAAACAGATGGGAAAGTGCCTAAAGCCAAAAAGAAGATAACAATTTACAAGTTCCAAAATGAAGAAATACTAAGATTTGCAACTCTCTGAAAACTGGGAAACTACAACTAATTGACAGTCCTGAACTTTGGGACCAACATAGGCAGAGTGATTATATCTTCTATAGCCTCCACAAATTAGGTTTAGTGAAAATTAACAAAACTTTTTAGACCCACAAAAACAAGTATAAATCTTTCTATCTGTTCATGAGACGGAATTTTGTGTTTTCTTGCTAGCGGGAAAATTAGTCCTAAGGCATATACAAACACCAAAGCCAGAATTAAAAAATAGATGACTCATTAAATAGGAGCTCATAGACTTAACTGAGAGACTGGCTGAAGATTAACAGGAGAAGTAGGTAACTGGTACAACACTGCATAATAATTTCTCAGATAATTTTACTTCCCCAGGCTGCCTTGGCTTCAAAACCTCAACCTAACCTTGCCAAGCCTAAGTATTTAAATCCTACTTGGCAAAGTACTTGACAAGCCAAAGTATTTAAGTCCTACTTTTCTTCTAAGTTAATAATCAATTCAGAAAGAAGAATAACTGAGAAACCAAAGTGGACTGCCCTGTTTGGCACAACTAAATCTGTAATTAGTTGGAAAAAAAAGTATTACACTTACTCATACCACTGTTTATTGTGTTTTCGGTAAAGCAACGTATCCAAGGCAACAGCATTGACATCCAAAGCTCCTGGGGAAGGCCACTGGTTGGTGAGGTGGGCAGTTAACTCTTGTCTTGATCTTAAATCATTATTCTTTAGCACAGTCCTGTGAATATTAAGATGGTGAGTGCTTTTGTCTTCATTGTTCTGCAAGGGCAGAGGAACCTGCTATTAATGGTATCAATTTAGGCCCCCAAAATTCATCTTTTTAAAATGGTATGTTAATAGTCTGTGACCAAAACTACGGGAAGGCTAGATGGGGCTAGGACTGTTTTGTTTCCTACAATATGTGTTTTTCATTCTTTCTTGGCTAGCTACAACAAATCACTTGTGACATTCAGACTTCCTACTATTTCCACAGAGATATTACTAGAAGACTGATGGATACAAACTGCATTCTACATCTTAATTAAAAAACAATGGTGATATCTTAAAGCTACAGGTTATAAGATGCCAGTTAAAATATGAAGGAAAATAAAGATCCTATGTGTAAGATTTTCTAACTTCAAAATTCACAATCTATGTAGGTAATTTAACTTGATAAACAAAAAGAATTTAATGGATTAAAAATAAAATTAATGCAGAAAAATAAAAAATAAAAAATTCATGAGGTTCCCGTAATTGTTTTTGAGAGAAGTGACTATTAATGAATTTTTATGAAAATAATTAAATCAATGACAACTGCATTGAACAGTATAATCCATTGGAAATATTTCAGCTACAGAATAAAAGCCATTATTACAACCCATGGTTTCCTTTCATATTTGTTCATAAGAACTTGAAAAAGACTAGCTTTTTGCCAAAAATTTCAACTTCACAAACTAACTGGTCATTGTCACAAGACTAATTCAACATCTGAATTTGCGGTTAAAAATCATTTAAAGGCATAATTATGTTTGCAAAGTTCTTATTCTACCTCTAAAAGACCTTAAAATACCACCTAAGGCCACCTGCGTTCTCCGACAGTAGTCCACAACTCTAGCATACCAAGATTCTGAGCCATCAGTTCAGATACGGAAGTAATTCGTGCTTGCCACTAATTTTCAGCGACAATGACAGTCCTGTGTGGGTGACAGTGAGTGGTGTGCTGGCAAGACAATCCTTCACATGAGAAAACCAATCTGCACCCCACCTCTGGCTGTCAACATGCTTCCAATGGAATAACCCCACTTTACATGTCTCCAACAAGCTGCACACAAACATTTCTGATTTTACAGGAACATATAAACATATTTGCGTTTAAACATATTTGCTCTACTATGTCCACAAAGAAATATTATCTAACATAAACACTAGCTTCTCTCTCAGAATGGAATACTACAAGTTAAACAAGCAGAAGTCAGAATTGCTTTGGCTACTCAGGATCATTTTGATTCCGTATAAATTTTAGGATTGTTTTTTCTGTTTCTGTGAAAAATGCCACTAGGATTTTGATATAGATTTCACTGAATTTGCACATCACTTTGCATAGTATGGAGATTTTAATAATATTAATTCTTCCAATCCATGAACACAGCATGCCTTTCCATTTATGTTCTTAATCTCCTTCATCAATGTTTTCAGTTAAGGATCAAAGAGTTGTTTTATTTTTCAAAGAAAAAAATAGCTCTGTATTAAGCCCTCCTTGGCATGACAGAAATGTTCAATGAATGTAATTTATTTTATGAACCCAGCCAAACCCTGAAAAGTTCCTATATCTTCTAAATATATAACTTGTACTATATAAGACAGTAATTCATCATCACACTTTATTTTTCCCAGATTTGTAATTACTCTTCACATGATTATTGTTAGCTTATCTTAGCCAAGCATGATGCAGTGCAACACAACACAATAAGACTCTGGGTTGTTCATAAACACCAAAGACTTCCCTGTGAATCCTTTGTACCTCCTCAGGAAGAAATCTATTTATAAATGTTTTTAAAGAAAAAACAAAATTAGTAAAAATGGAGTTTGTTACTGTCTCTTTTTAAAACAGCATTCTACATCCAAGTTGTCAAATAATTTGCTAAGTTTCAGTGTGAGATTTTGTCACATGAATTGAGCCATCAGGAAGGGTATATTTACACCATCCTCTAAAAATGTGGAGTACTTTATAGGCGTCTGCATTTTTAATAGAGGCTTATCTCAAGTAAAAATGTACAGTCCTAATAAAACTCTTTCAGTGTTCCCAGATAAACTATTTGCTTCTAATAAAACTTTAGTTAATATTTTATTATACTCATCTCCCTCATATGATATTTTGCACCAATGTTTCTGTATTTGCTCCTCCCTTTACCTAGAATAACATTCTTTCTCTCCCTAGGTTACCAAAGCTCTATTCAAAATCAACTTCTAGTGATGCTTTTCCTGGGCCACTACTCCTGTGCTACTGCTGCAATGTGTATATATCTTTATTACCATACATATATGCATGTCCCAATACACTCATCACATCACTTAGAGGTCAGTTGTTTAGCTGACTCTGATATTCTCAAGGTTATCTTATTCATGTTTAAATTCTCAGTACCTAGTCCAGTTCCTGGAACAAGTAGTTACTTAATAAGTATTTATTATAAAATATTATTTTAAAGGTTTACCTTTCTAAAATGGAAATCTGATCTGAAATTGGTAACTACACAGACCTTCTTAGCATGGTATATAAATCCCTTTCTCACCTGGCCACACACATACACATTTTCCCTCTATATTAAGTAACCAGGACTCATCACACAGTTTCCTATTTGCTGGACTCTAATCTCTTTCTGTTTTAGCTTTTGTTATTTTCAATGCCTGGAAAACCCATCTCTTACCTTTCTGCTCTATCAAATATCTAAACCACTTTAAGGAATTAGTATAACTGTCACCACCTCATTAAATCCTTCCTAGTTCATTTTCCTTTGTCTCACACTGTATCCAATACAAGCATCTATCATAGCTTTGGGGACACCTTATCGCTCTTATTGTTTTCATGTCTGTGTTCCCTGAGAGCACTCTGAGGGCAGGAACTAGAACAAATTTATTTTGTACTAGAGGCCCGGTGCATGATATTTGTGCACGGGGGAGGGGGGGAGGGCTCAGCCCGGCCTGCACCCTCTCCAAACTGGGACCCTTCAGACATCCCTCTCGTAATCCGGGACCCCTGGCTCCTAACCACTCACCTGCCTGCCTGCCTCTAACCGCTCTCCCCTGCTGGCCTGATCGCCCCTAACTACTCTCCTCTGCTGATCTGATCACCCCTAACTGCTCTGCCTTGGCCCCCGCCACCGTGGCTTTGTCCAGAAGACGTCCAGTCTAATTAGCATATTACCCTTTTGTTAGTGTAGATTCTTAGTATCAAGCCCAGCATCTAGGACAGAAGAAGGCTCAATAAATGTCAGTAGAATGAATCTAAAGGACAGCATAGAATTTTAAAAAGCACCTTGGAATAATCTAATATGCAAGGGAAGATAGCAAATACAGAATATACTCCACTTCAATACTACTGAAAATTAAATTACAATGCAACTTTCTTACTTAAACTAACAAAACATCTAAGTAGCTTTAATGTTTAGGGAAGTGATTAAATTGCTGTTAAGAAGGTAATAAGTATCACTTTGGTTTGCTAAACATCACAACAAACTTTTAGTCTAGTGGTTCTCTACCCTAGTCAAATAACTGGGAAAGCATTTAAAATACTGATGCCCAAGCATCATCTCAGATCAATGAAGTGAGTTTCTATGATGGTGGGGCCCAAACAATGGTATTTTTTAATACTAAGTGAATCTCATATACATTTTTTCTCTTGTGAAGTAACAACACTAAATATCTCTCTGGCTACTCTTTCTTGATCTCTTTCAGCAAAGATCCCTCTCTCCATTTAGCCCTTAAATGTTGGTGGTCCCTCCACTTATATTCTCAAATCGCTCAAACAGATTCCCTGTAAATACACAGAACCCTGGCTTCAGAATTGAGATCCTACATTCTTTTGAGCCCTAAATATTTCATTCATTACTTTAAAGGAGAGAGAAAAAGGCCGTCCTTCAGAGATTAGGTTCTCATCTACTGTTTACTTACAAGCTCTTTGAAAAGGTCTAGAATCCTGTACTCTATATTTTGATAGCAATACTTAACCAATTCAAAATTTTATTTTGTTTTGTTTAATTATCGTGTGTCTCCAAACTTGAGGGTTCCTCTCTCCTTTACTTTGCTTCTTTCTCATTTACCTCAGAAGCTATGCTGATGCTCACAAAATAGTTATATTTTCAACTGCTGCACATATGTATATAGGACATACAACCCTTGGCATTTAGAATTTACTATCTGTGATCCCAAATATTCCCAAGCAACCCCAAAGGTCCATAACATTAAAGTATTTTTATATTTCGATAAGGCAATACATTTGAAGATCATGGTTATAACATAAGTTTTGAGAGTGGGTCTTGCAAAATGCCTAACACCATTGCAGCGAACCTTGGTTATTTTCCACTTATCATTTATTGCCTCACGTGCTGTCATTCTTAGGATGTATTCCAGTGCCATTTATGACAAGGGTCACTGAGAAAATCTTAGGCTATCATGTTCATGAAAATAAAGAATTTATTATGTCATGACTAAACTAATGCAGATGTTTATGCTTATGGACAGAATGGCCGGGTACTGAAGTCAAAGAAAGGGAAAACCACCAAATATAAGGTGTTGAATACATTCCACCCCTAACTCTCTTAGAAACACAGAATAACAGAATTACCTACCTCTACCTTCTCTTACTACTTGGGAAGAGAAACAAACGCTATTTGCTTAATGTCGGTCTCAGCCCTCCACCTGGTCACCCCCAACTGCCCTCCCCTGCCAGCCTGATCTTGCCCCCAACCGCCCTCCCCTGCCAGCCTGATCTTGCCCCCTATTTGACTTTTTGCTAGAACACTAAGAGGAACATTAATAATCCTAATAAAAGTTCAACCCAAATAAAATATTCAATTCCTATTAAATATTGCAATACCTTTAACAAAAACAATAACAAAGAAAAAGCCGTTTGATAAAAGAGGGTATAAGGAATGGTTGAGGCTTGCCATGAAGGCAAGATCAAAATGCACAGGCACCTCCAAGCTGTAGTTCAAATTAACCAGAGGAATGCAAGGTGAAAGATTTTGTACAGGGATAGAGCGCCATCTTTTGGTTACTTGCAGTAATTGCCTGAATTAGTATATTTTGCATTGGCTGTTGCTACTTGTTGAGAAACATTAACTTCCAGATAACTATGAATCAGATGATTTATTTGTTATGCTGACATCATCACCTTATTTATGAATCTTGAATGAGCTAATTTACATTATAGAATATATCATATATAAAAAGTTCATAAAATTCTCAAAAATAAAAGAGAAAGCGAAACAAAATCTTCATCTCTTTGGTAACTAAGTAGAGTGTTGGAATCTTATTCGGAAAATTAATAATATTCTATCAGAACTGTAATGGTAACCACCAAAAAGCCCTAAGTAATGAGGAAAAGCCCCTTTTTTGTAGATGATTCTGGCCAATAATCATGGGAGGAGTAACAATTAGGAAATTGCCATTTTATAAATCTTAATGAATCAACTGCTCCAGCAGTTTCTTGAGTTTAGAAGTTGAAGATATACTTTCCCATAGTACAGCTATAATCTCAGGATGGGTATAAATTGGTGTCTTAAAGATTCCTTTGCACAAAAACTGTTACAAGAATACTGAACAGATGAGTAAGATCCGTTTCCTTTAGAATGTTCACAATTCACTTATCAGAATCATCTTTAAGTACAGGATACTTAAAGATGGGTATTTTTTCAGTGTGATGATGGCCAGAGGGAAAGGTGGGCGGGGGTTGGGAGGAAGTGGGCAAAGGGGGGAGGGAACATCTGTAATAGTGGCAACATTAAAAACAAAGTAAAAAAAAGAATTTATAAAACTCAACTCCCCAAAAAACAACAATCCAATTGAAAAACAGGCAAAGGACCTGAATACACACTTCTCCAAAGATGACATATAGATGGCCAAGAGACATATGAAAAGATGCTCAATGTCACTAATCATCAGAGAAATGCGAATTAAAACCACAACAATATATCACCTTACACCTGTCAGAATGGCTGGCTATAATCAATAAATCAAAAAATAAGTGTTGGTGAGGATGTGGAGAAAAGGGAACCCTTGTGTATAGTTGGTGGGAATATAGATTGGTGCAGCCACTGTGGAAAGCAGTATGGAGTTTCCTCAAAAAGTTAAAAATGGGCCCTAACCGGTTTGGGTCAGTAGACAGAGCATCAGCCTGCGGACTGAAAGGTACCAGGATTGATTCCGGTCAAGGGCATGTACCTTGGTTGTAGGCACATCCCCAGTACAAGGTGTGCAGGAGACAGCTGATGGATGTTTCTCTCCCATTGATGTTTCTAACTCTCTATCCCTTTCCCCTCCTCTCTGTAAAAAATCAATAAAATATTTTTTAAAAATGGAACTGCCTTATGACCCAGTGATTCCACTTCTCGGAATTTATATGAAGAAACCTGAAACACTAATGCAAAAGAATATATGCAGCCCTATGTTCATTGCAGCATCCTATATAATAAAAGCCTAATATGCAAATTGACCAAATGGCAGAACAACCAGTCGCTATGACGTGCACTGACCACCAGGGGGCAGACGCTCAATGCAGAAGCTGCCCCCTGGTGGTCAGTGCACTCCCAAAGGGGGAGCGCCACTCAGCCAGAAGCCGGGCTCATGGCGAGCAAGCACAGTGATGGTAAGGAGTGAGGGGTCTTGGACTGAGAGAGCCCCAGACTATGAGAAGGATGTCTGCCTGCCGGCTTAGGCCCAACCCCCAGGGGATCAGGCCTAAGCCGGCAGGCAGACATCCCCAAAGGGTCCTGGACTGCGAGAAGGCATAGGCTGGGCTGAGGAACACCTCCCCCCCCACATATACACACACACACACAGTGTATGAATCTCATTCACCAGGCCTCTAGTTATTTATAACAGCCAAGATCTGGAAACAGCCCAAATGCCCGCCAGCAAATGAGTGGATAAAAAAAGCTGTGGTACATTTACAAAGTAGAATACTCCTCGCTGTAAAAAAGAAGGAAATCTTACCCTTTGTGACAGCATGGATGGACCTGGAGAGTATTATGATAGATGAAATAAGCCATTCAGGGAAAGACAAGCACCAAGTGATTTCACTCATGTGTGGAATCTAATGAACAAAATGAACTAACAAGCAAAATAGAGATAGATTCATAGACAGAGAGCAAGTTGACAGCTGTTGAAAGAGCAGGGGGGAGGGGATTGGGCGTTGGGTAGGGGTCATAGAGGTATTGAGGAAAAAAAGAGAGAAAATACTATGGACATGGATGGGTGATTGCCAGGGTGGGTGGAAGGGGAGAGAGAAGATGGAGGAAGAAACAGGGAGATAAATGGTGATGTACAGATGATGTATTATGGAATTGTGTACCTGAAATCTGTGGAATTTTGTTAACCAGTGTCACCCCAATAAATTCAACAAACATGGAAAAAAGGAAAATATCTTGCTGGTTAAATAAAAACTGATTTCATAATTATTCTTATATTAAAACAATTTAGACAAACTACCAAGATTATTTGTAAAAGGAAGATTAAATCACTTTAATCTTTCCATTGCAAAGAAATAACCAGAAATCTCTATTGTTTGGCTCTTGATATTTTTCCCCCTGCTTACAGAAGCAAGGGGCTACAGAAGGTGTTACTCTGCTCCTAAATGAGTCATACTCCACCGGACAATTAGAAAAAATATAAGAAACTTTCAAATATTAGAAAAATATAAGAAACAATACATGAACACAATTCTTTTCATCAACAAACAAATTCCTAGATAACACTAAATTTTTATGTTCCTTCATAAAACTTTTTTACTTAAAAATCATCTATTATATTTACTTAGTTTCCTTGCAAATTACAAGTTAATTACAAAAGGAACAACAGTAACTATACAGAAGAGAAAAACATCTTAACCTAATGATTAAAATTAATAGCACTACTAAAAGGCCAATAACAGATCTCATGTATCTCTGGATGTGATGTCCTGAGGACACACCACTTAGGTTGTAATCCTGCCACAAATGGATAAGCTCATTCTAATCATAGGGAAGAACAAACAAACTAAAATCAAGGGACATTCTATAAAAATTACTAGCCTGTATTCTTCAGAAATACCAATCTCTTGTAAGACAGAACATTGAAAAACTATTCTAAGTTAAAGTGATTGAAGAGACCAACAACCAAATTCAAAACATGATCCAGGATTGGATCCTTACTAGAAAAACAAAAGTTGCAATAAGGGACATTATTTGGACAATTGATGAAAGTGAAGTATGAGTTATAGATAGGATAAAAGCATTGTATCAATTTAAATGTCTTAAATTGAAAGCTGAACTATGGTGATGTAAGAGAATATCTTTGTTATTAGGAAAGACACATTGAAATATTAAGAGGTAAAGAGACATGTATGCAACCTCTCAGGTGGTTTAAAAAATAATGTATCTGTCTATATATATAGGGAGAAGGAGAGAATGAGCACAAATGTGGCAAAATATTGAAAACTGGTAAATCTAACCCTAGCTGGTTTGGCTCAGTGGATAGACCATCAGCCTGGGAACTGAAGGGTCCTGGGTTTGATTCCGGTCCCGACACATGCCTCGGTTGCAGGCTCAATCCCCAGTAGGAGGCGTGCAGGAGGCAGCCAATCAATGATTCTCTCTCATCATTAATGTTTCTCTCTCTCTCTACCTCTCCCTTCCTCTCTGAAATAAATAAAAATATATTTTAAAAAAAGAAAAGAAAACTAGTGAATCTAGGAAAAGCCATATGGAAATTGTACTATCCTTGCAACTTTTCCAAAAGCTTAAAATTATTTCAAGAAAATTTTAAAAATCCTTTAAGATTAAGTAAATATTAATATGAGAAGATTTTCACTATAAGCAATTAACTGACAAAATCAAGTTTGACAAAACGGTATTATTAGTACAAGTGCTTTGAATAGTGACAAGTTAAGGAGCTTGTACCAGAATGTAGATCAATACACAGCTTCCTCCATTGAAGGAAGTCTGGCTAGAGAAAAGTTAGCTATACTGAACTGTGCTTAGTAATGTTCTGGAAACAAGAAGTTTATGCAGTGGCACTGCTCTTTTAGCAGCACTGGTCTTATATTCCATATTTCTACAACCACTCAATCAATCAATAACTAAATACGTGCTTTTAAAATTAAACATATGCTTTCGAAAGAATCCAACCAAATTATATTAGTTAAGTCTGGGTAGCACAACTGAAGGTAATTTTTGTTTTCTTCCTATATTTTGTAATGTTTCTACTATGAGCATGGATTACTTTTATAATAAGAAAAATAAAAGTAAACTTTCAAAAAGAGTAAGTGCAAGGGAACATAATAGCAGGCGATCTGATTTCTTGGAATTTGAATCTTATGTTAAAACATGTTATGTTAAAACAGTTATGTCCATATACTGCCAAAATTTTTCCCAAAAGGATCTCACTTACAACTGATCTTGCAGCTCCACAATTATATATTCTAATTGTTCCTTTTCCAATTTATGGGCCAGATCAGAATCTTCAATCCTTTGTAGTAGTATTTTATTCTGGGAGACAGATTCAGACAGCTGGTTCTCTCGAAGTCGTAAGAGTTCTTCAAGATAAGCCTGGAAATACAGATCAGCAAGATACAGCCAACTATAAAATTCTAATATATTTTGAAGACAAATGCTAAATAGCTTAAATGTTAGTCGTATCTATATTGTAGTAAAACTTTTTTATAGTATCACTGATAAAACAGTAAAAATAATTTTTTAATTTAGTACAAAAATTTAACATATGTGCGTTATTTAAAGCTCTTCTCTAAGGTTCATTAAAATGCATTTGTAATTTAAGGTAAAACTTAGTTAAAACATTTTCATTTCGCCAAAACCGGTTTGGCTCAGTGGAGAGAGCGTCAGCCTGCGGACTGAAAGGTCCCGGGTTCGATTCCGGTCAAGGGCATGTACCTGGGTTGCGGGCACATCCCCAGTAGGAGATGTGCAGGAGGCAGCTGGTCGATGTTTCTCTCTCATCGATGTTTCTAACTCTCTATCTCTCTCCCTTCCTCTCTGTAAAAAATCAATAAAAAAAAAAACAAAAAACATTTTCATTTCTAAGCTCTGCAACAATAAATAAAAGACTCAGTATGCCTCCTAGTTTCAGAATACAGACTTAATCACAGATTGACCAATTAAGAAACTGCCTCTATGTGATTATTCTTTCAAAACAGATATTACCATTTTAGCTTTAACAAATTAGTAGGAAGCAATACAATGTTTTGACGAGGCCTGCAGGTGCCTATATAGTCCAGGTCTACTAGCTAACAGCTATGTATCCTGGTCAAGTTACTTAATCTTTCTGTGTCACAGTTTCATCATCTGAAAAAGTGAGAGCTTTAATCTTCCTAGTTGGGAAGATTAAACAAATAAGTCTAGGTAGAGTATTACTTGATACACTGAATGCAATGCATAATTCCTAGTTATTATTATTAGGAAACACCAAATAGATATAAGCCTTCTTGGGGTGATCTTCTGTCAGTTATTTTTTACCCATTTACAATTTCTTTGTCCTTTTGCTCTGTTTTCTGAAAGACTTCATTGAATTTATCCTTTAAACCCTTATACTGGATTTTTTTAATTCAGGAAATCTTAATTTTAATTTCCAACAGCTCTATCATGTTGTCTGGTGATGCCCTTCTCATGACATCCTACTTTTTAGCTACAATGTGCTTACAAATTCCTCTCAGGATATTAATTAGAATCTTTTTTTCTTAAAGTATTCTTCTATCCTACTATGTTATCCCATTCATTTGTCATTAACAAAGTCTTTTAACTAGTTTAGCTTTATGATACACTAGAGGCCTGGTGCAAGAAATCGTGCACGGGGGCGGGGGGTGGGGGGGACCTTAGCCCAGCCTGCACCCTCTCACAATCTGGGACCCCTCAGGGATGTCTGACTTCCAGTTTAGGCCTTCAGGATTGGGCCTAAATAGGCAGTCAGACATCACTCTCATAATCCAGGATCGCTGGCTCCTAACCACTCGCCTGCCTGCCTCATCGCCCCTAACCACTCGCCTGCCTGCCCCATCGCCCCTAACTGCCTGCCTGCCTGCCTGCCTGCCTCATTGCCCCTAACCACCTCTGCCTCAGCCCCCACCACTGTGGCTTCATCTAGAAGTACATCTGGAAGGTTGTTAGGCTGTCCGGTCTAATTAGCATATTATGCTTTTATTATTATAGATGCTAATAGAAGTTAACACTATTCTCCCCTCATTAAGCTTCCTTTTCATATTTTCCCATGACAATTCTCAAATAGTTTTTCCATAATAAAATTTCAAACATTAAAATTAATTTTTACAAAGGAAGTATTGTATATGTCACATGGCTTAATATATAAATTATATACAAATATTTATAAACATTAGTAATTAAATGCAACTTATGTACCCACAATCAAGATTAGTAAAACATTTAAGCCCCTATAATGCCTTTCCCTAATGATAGCCCCTGCTTCCGCTACACAGATAACAACATCCTGAGATCTATGTTTATTATCTCCTTACTATTCTTTCTAGCTTTACCACAAATGTATGTTGTCTTAAAATAGTTTTGTTGAGATTTGTCTATATTCTTTTGACACTGGCTTTTTCTTCTACAATGATGTCTTCCTTTCAATAGTGAATAGTATTCCATTGTATGAATACTGCAGTTTATTTACTTACTTTCCTATCAATGACCTTTTTGATTGTTTTTAGCTTTTTCTTAATATAAATAATATACAGTGAACACTCAGTTATATGTTACCTGGTATAAACATCTAAGAATTTATAGGAAATATGACTAGGAATAGAATTGCTGGGAATGGAGCATGCATTACCTTTACATTTACTAGATAATGCCAAATTGACATATTATTGTTTTTATACTAATCACATTCCCAACTGATATTCATTCTTTGTGTGTGTGTATGTGTGTGTGTGTGTATGTGTGTGTGTATGTGTGTGTATGTGTGTGTGCATGTGTGTGTATGTGTGTATGTGTGTATGTGTGTGTGTATGTGTGTGTATGTGTGTGTATGTGTGTGTATGTGTGTGTATGTGTGTATGTGTGTGTATGTGTGTGTATGTATGTGTGTGTGTGTGTATGTGTGTGTATGTGTGTGTGTATGTGTGTATGTGGGTGTATGTGTGTGTGTATGTGTGTGTATGCGTGTGTGTATGTGTGTGTATGTGTGTGTATGTGTGTGTGTGTATGTGTGTGTATGTGTGTGTATGTGTGTGTGTGTGTGTGTGTGTGTGTTAATCCTCACCCAAGGGTATTTTTTCCATTGATTTTCAGAGAATGGAAGGGAGGAGGGAGAGAAGGAGGTTTCGTTAATTCTGTTTCTCTGTTTATTTAATTAAAATCTATGCTTATTTTTTTTTCTTTGGAACTGATTTTTTTAGTCTACTTCTTAAATACTTATCTCTTTAATTTTCCTACTTTCTTTTCTAAGTTAAGTACTTCTACAAGTACTGCACAAAGTTGTAACTTAAAATTGTCAGTATGCATTGTTTTCATTCTTATTTACTCATTCCTTTTGACACATAATTTAAAAGTTTTATTTTTTAAATTCCCATTGGTGGTCTACAGGTGGTGGTAAACATATTGTATTGAATCTAACTTTACTGCACTATGATCACTATTATATCATTTCTTTGGTATTTGTGGGCATTTGCCTTGTGACATAATATGCTCCATACAAATTGAATAGCTGTCCCATATATGCTTGAAAAGAATGTGTATTGTTAGCGTTTAACAAAGTTTAGATCAAGCTTTACTAATTGTGCTGTTCAAACTCACTACATCCTTACTAATATTTTGTCCATTGAATCTGTAAATTATTTTGTAGATGTTAAAATTTCCTACTCTAATTATGGATTTGTCAGTTTCTCCTGGACAATCTATTAATTTATGCTTCACATTTTTCATGGCTACACTGTTTCATTATGTAAGTTCAGTGCTGTTACACATTCCTGGCGAATTCTTTTTTTACAAAGACAATGTCTTTTTTTAGTCTTAATGCTTTTTGCCTTAATGTCCACGTTGGATAACATTAATACAGAATTCCTGTGGTTAAGTTTGCCTACTATATCTTTATCCTCTTAGTCTCAACATTTTTGTGTCTCATTGTATGTATGTCTCTTACAGACAACATATAACTAAAATTTATTATTATAAAATAAAGAGTTTGTCTTAAATGACAAGTTTATGCCATTTACTTTGATGGTGATGTTGAGTCAGGTGGTTAGATTGAGATATATTTCTACACTTTATCTGGTGGTGCCACCTTTTTTTCTTCTGGTGATACCATCCTTTATAACATCCTTATTTTTTCTCACTTGCTACTTTCTATTGTAATAATAAAATTGTCCTTATTTGTCTTATCACTGTTAGTTTGAAAATTAAATATTCTATTTTTAACCACAACTTTGGAAACAGGCAGGCACATTAAAATCTGTGTCTACCCTTTTCACTGTAACACAAAGACCTCAAATGGCTTTAGCTTCAATCATCCTCTCTTACCTTTTCTAATATTGTTAGAGTTTTAGTCCCACTTTGCTTCCCAGTGGTGTGCTGCAGTTAGCTCTCAAGAGCTGATTATTGAATTTCAGAAATTTTGAAAACACGGCAATTATTAAACATTCAATTATATAGACATAACTAAGTAAATTATATTAAAAACAAGGAAATAACCACTCAAAACTGATCACTCCCTAAGTATTTTTGAATATTTTATCATATCTTCTATTGTCTGTGCTCCTAAGGTCATTCCTGTCTGTTGAATCTGTCTGATAGAATGCTATTCAGTGGCGTGCCATGGTGCATCTTTTCCCAGTTCTGCATTTAGGGATATCACATTGGTAGCTTTAACTTGGCCATGATGGGATTACTTATCCCATAGAATCAGCAAATGGTACATACCAGGGCTTCTCTATTTCCTCTGTGAAAGTCAGTTGTTAAACATATTTCAACCCTCCAATGCCACCCCATATTGGCCATTAATATAGTAGTTTTTGTTTCATGTAGTCCAGATTTACTTGCCAATTTCTATGGTTAATCTGTCATTTTGCATTTCACTCCTGCCTACCAGGTTCAGTTTCCATCTTCAATGATAGTGGGCCTAGGTCCACTGTTCCCCTGTATTAAAACACATGCACCTAGGCCAGCCGGCATGGCTCAGTAGTTGAGCGTCAACCCATGTACCAAGAGGTCATCAGTTCAATTCCCAGTCAGGGCACATGCCCAGGTTGTGGACTTGATCCCCAGTAGGGGTGTATGTTTCTCTCTCATCGATGTTTCTATCTCTCTCCTTTCCTCCCTAAAATCACTAAAAACATATTAAAAACAAACAAAACAACAACACATGTACCTAAGTTAAGGGAATGGTCTTTGTGCTCAGGTCATTAGTGAGCTCCTATTCTTTGAGAGAGCAGCTCTGCATGAAGCTGTTTTAAAATTGTATTCTGCTCAGCATTTTCGTATTTTTACAATGCAAAGGCTTTCAGGTGATCTTAGTATGAAATCTTGCTGGTATGAGAAGTCTTCTTTAATAGGGTATGAAAGTTTTTTCCATATACATTAGGCACAGTTTTGTAGCTATTATAAATGGAATCTTTTTCTTTATGTTTTCTAACCAGTAGCTGTTGGTCTATGTAAAATCTATTCATATTTGTAAATTTACTTTGTAAGCACTTTCCTCAGTGTATTTTTTATTGTTCCAATACTTCTATTGTTAATTCCACCAGGCTTTTCCTATATAGACTATTTATGAATAATGATAACTTGAAAGGAAAAAATAGATAATTCAATAAAAAAAGTTGCAACTACTCAAGATAATGGAGTTTCTTTTCCTTTCTGCTATATACTCTATTTTGCCAAGTGCAGTGTCTGATATACAAGAGCTTCTAAAATAACTGATTTAAAAAGGACAAATGAGACATATATGGATTTAGGCAATTACTGCTTTTTCACAAACCCAGTAATATTTTATGAAATTAGTCATAGGAACTAAAATCTCAAATATATAAATGAAACTGCATAAAGAAAAATAAATGGCTGATTTTTATATTACAACATAAAATTAGAAAATGTTTAACAAACAAAAGCCTTTCCTAAAATATTGCTTGATTTTTAATTAATAGGAGGATAATTCAAGAACAGAAAGGAAGGAGCGAGGGGCAAACCCTTTCATTCAGCTGAGAGAGCTTTTGGCAGAGACAGTCCAAAGGCAATACAGAGAACAGGATTAAATGGCTGTTGACACTGACTGATACCTTCTGTTCCAGGGTGAGCTGATACTTCTGTTTAACTCTCTTACACTTGTTGAACCATGTATTCTCGTCCATGATGAAAGGAGGCCCCACGTTCTCAGGAGAGCTGCTCTCACTGCCACTGCTTCCCAGCGTCCTCAGCTCCTCCTCATCACTGCTGATACTGTCAGAGCTGGGAAGATTGAACGTTTAAAAAGAAAGTTAATACTGTGTTCCACTTTGATTTTTAAGAGATACTTCGGTATTTTCAAGCCACTGGTGAGCAAACTCTAAAATATTTAGCACTAAATATACCATTATATTTAATTATAATATAAAGACTTTAGTTTCTTGAAATGCCTTTTTAACATTTTTTTAATTTTTCTGTAATATGTATTACTATTTTTTTAAGTTTTGTTTAATTGCTTAAAGTATTACAAAGAGTAGTACATATGTCTCCTTGACCTTCCCCCCAGCGTCCCCTACCCCCAGTGTCTTGTGTCCATTGGTTATGCTTATATGCATGCATATAAATCCTTCGGTTGATCTCTTACTGCCCTGCCCTCCCCACAACCCTCCTCGGCCTTCCTGCTGTAGTTTGACAGTCTGTTCGATGCTGCTCTGCCTCTGTATCTATTTTTGTTCATCAGTTTATGATGGTCTTTATTATCCATAAATGAGTGAGATCGTGTGGTATTTTTATTTCATTGACTGTCTTATTTCACTTAGCATAATGCTCTCCAGTTCCATCCATGCTGTTGCAAATGGTAAGAATTCCTTCTTTTTTACAGCAGCATAGTATTCCATTGTGTAGATGTACCACACTTTTCTAATCCATTCATCTGCTGATGGGCACTTAGGCTGATTCCAGATCTTAGCTATGGTAAATTGTGCTGCTATGAACATAGGGATGCATATATCCTTTCTGATGGTTGTTTCTGGTTTCTTGGGATATATTCCTAGAAGTGGGATCACTGGGTCAAATGGGAGTTCCATTTTTAACTTTTTGAGGAAACTCCATACTGTCTTCCATAGTGGCTGCACCAATCTGCATTCCCACCAGCAGTGCAGAAGGGTTCCTTTTTCTCTGCATCCTCTCCAGCACTTGTCGTTTGTTGATTTGTTGATGATAGCCATTCTGACAGGTGTGAGATGGTACCTCATTGTTTTTTTGATTTGAATATGTATTATTTTATGCAGTAATTTGAGAAGGGACAGACTCTGAAGGTTTCTTAAAATTAGGAACCTAATAGAGTTTTTTTAAAAATGTGTTGAATACATGTATATTTGGTTGGAAGCAATTAAATTTTTAAAATATTGGGTCAGTTAGGATAGTTTAAATATTTTTAAAATGAAAAACTATGGTCAGAAATAATAACTGGTTAGTGACTAGGTTGAAGTGGCATTTCCCTTTTCATTTCAGTGTCTGTTATATAACAAGTTGGTAGGAAACCTTTAGTACATAAAGGAGAGAAAGCTATATGTACATTTTTGGATTTGTGCATCAAAGAAAGAAAGTTGCATAAAAATTCAGGAAAAAAGTGGTTAAACAGTTGAGGACACAGAGTTAAATCATTAAACTCATTCTGAGGGCACCAATTGAGAAGGTTCCATAATTGTATCTTTTAAAAAGCCTTGTAATAATTACTACAGCTTTTATGTAAGAGAGGCAGATTAGTATTTACATTTAACTTTATATCTTAATTTAAGTCACTTCCTAAATCACAAAAATAGCCTTTCCATCTTCATGTTGATGGCCAACCTCCTATCTCTAGCTGTGATCTTGCTCTTTAATTTCAGGCTTGTGGCCCCCTTTGCACAAACTCACTGTGTGACTGTGGACAAGTTATGTAACCTTTTTATGTTTCAGTTTTCTCATTTCTCACTTCCTTTTAGGGATTAATGAGTTAACAGAAGTAAAGTTCTTAGAATAATGCCTTACATATAATAAACATTCAATAAATATTACTACTATCACTTTACTAGTATTATTTTGAACTATTCATTATCTTCACAAAAGGTACTATAACTCAACATATCCCAAAACAGTATAATATTATGCCTATTCAAAACATCTTATTGCTGTACTTTTCAGGCTCTAATGTACTAGATTCTAGTATAGAATTATCCCTTTTCCTAAGGAATCCACTAACTTAAGTTAGAAAGCTTGGCACCATGATACTCTATGTATCCTTCTCCCTCAGCATCCAAAATATCTTCTCACTCCTAGCTCTGAAATAATAGTGACTTCTCTCACTAGATGATTATCTTGGGGACAAGAAATGTATTATTTTTCAGAAGTTCATGAAGTTTCTATACTCTCAACATCTATGTTTCTTTCCCACATCAGGTACTCCATAAATAACACATCATGATTGTGTGTGTATACATTGCATTACTTTCACTTTCTGTCTCTTTCCCTTACAGCTCTGGCCTAATTATAACATTTTAGAAATATGTAAAGATCATCATTCTATTCAGGAAATCAATAAATGAAGGCAGACCATCAGAAAAATCTATGGATTTCATTTGATTAATTTTCAATGCTGATGAGATTATGGGAATTCCATAACTCTCACACAAGACTGGTAATTGGTACAACTCTTTTATAGAAGTGGACTTTAAGAGCCATAAATTTTTTGTTGTATTTACCTGAATAACTCTGTAAATTCAAAATAGAAATAAAAAGAAAATTGATTTGCACAAAAATGTTCATTATTCTTGTCTTTATAATGAAGATAAAATGAAAAACAGTCTAAATAATGAATTACAGTTTTAAAATCTCAATGGATGATTACAAAGCAATTAGATTTATTATAATAACTACAGCAAAAAATGCATGTACTTTTTAAAAACTACATATATGCTAGGATTACAATTATATAACAAGTGCATACTTATATAAGTACTAAAAATGCAACTGGAGTTTATATTTATGAATGATTTCTGATATGAAATGTTTTATAAAAAATAATTTTAATCAGATGAATATATTGCACAACAAGACATTTAACAATAAATTTGGATTTAAAGAACATATTTCTAAATGTCAAATACCTTTGGGTAAACTTCAAATATGGTGTATAGTCTATTACAGCAGGAAAGCATCCATCCAGTCCCTCTCCCTTTAGGCAGAAGCTAAGACAACAGACAATAAATATTCCATATTCATATATAAAATCTTAAATCAAAGTTGTGTTGTAAACAATCTGTTAGAGACATTTATTTCATCAAATTGTAGGTAACATTTTTTTGTTTGTAATTTAAATGTTACTTGTTACAAATAAATGTCTCAATAAAGATGTTTTACCTTCAATCTAAATGACAAAGAACTGTACAAGTTAATACTGTTACATAAACATATCACACAAAAGTAAAATACAGGGTGTCCCAAAAAACTGGATATACATTTTGTCAGCTGATTCTATTACATTTTGGAAATGAAACGTATTTTAATAAATACTGCCTTTATAAGTATTCAAAGTGTGTATACATTTTGGGGGGATACCCTGTATACTGAGAAATCTTTTCAAACATCATTTCATAAACCTCTTATGATGTAACTAGAGAATTTTCAAATGAAGATTTGTTCATACAAGTTCTCAGGTGACACTAAGTATTCCTAAAAAGATCTGGATAATTAGAAAATGAGGGGTTTTGCTTTTGAACATAATGCCCCAAGCAGCAGGGCATGTGTGGCCCAGGCCTGCAGCCTGCCCACCATTTGCCTGGAGTCTGAGAACGGGGCTGTCCAGGTACATACACACTGGCCTCATCTGCTCTCAGTGAGTAAATTCACAGAGAAACATGAATAGATAACAACAGAAGATTATATGGAAACAATGGAAATCAGCAGTTTCATATAGGAAGCTTTGGGAGATGTTGTCTATTATAGTCTGCCTGAAATTGGGACAAAACTGAACAAACAAGATGACTTTGGTGCTTTGGAAAGTGTGAAAGGTGATAGCAAACTCTATTCTCCTCTATCAGAAGTAACTGAAATTAATGAAGCTCTTGCAGAAAATCCAGGATTTGTTAGCAAATCTTGTCATGAAGATGGTTGACTGACCAAGATGACACTGAGTAACCCTGCAGAACCAGATAAACCAACGAGTGAAGAAGCATGTGAGAAATACATAAAATCTATCGAGGAGTGAAAATGGAAACCCCCTCTCCCTAAATAAAGTACAGTGGGGCCTTGACTTATGAGTGTCCCGACTAACGAGTTTTTTGAGATACCAGCTGTCTCTCGGCAATTTTTTGCATTGAGTTGATAGAGTGATTTGAGTTAACGAGCTCCTTAAAGAGCTCCTTAACAAGCTCGGTCTCAGAACGAATTAAACTCGTAAGTCAACGCCCCACTGTAGTATAAAACAACTTTAAGAGAAAGAAAGAAAGAAAGAAAGAAACGAAGGAAGGAAGGAAGGAAGGAAGAAAGGAAGGAAGGAAAAGAGAGAGAGAGAGAGAGGAGGGAGGGAGGGAGGAAGGAAGGAAGGGTCCCAGATTGGAGAGGGTGCAGGCCAGGCTGAGGGACGCACCCCCCCGCCCCCCCCGCAAGTGCATGAATTTCATGCACCGGGCCTCTAGTCTAAATATATAAGCGACCATTACCATTGGTCGACCAAATGATGGTGGCTATGATGTGCACTGACCACCAGGGGGCAGACGCTCAATGCAGGAGCTGCCCCTTGGTGGTCGCTGTGCTGCCACAAGCCAACCTCCTGTGGCCGGCCAACCTCCCGCAGTCACCCCCCCCCCACCCCTACCCCAGGGGACGGCTCTGACTGGCCCAATCAGGACTGGGTGAGAAAACCCAGATCAGCCCCAATCACCAGTCAGGTCAAGGGACCGCACTGGTGCATGAATACGTGCACCAGACCTCTAGTATTGTAATAACTGTGCATGGTGCCAGTTGGGTACTGGAAATATCAAGGGCAACACTTTGTAAAGTATATGATTATCTAACCACTATGCTATACACTTGAGATGAATACAAAATAATATTGAATACAAACTGTAATGAAAACATTTTAATTAAAAAAATTTATGTAAAAATAAAACATTTAAATTTTTAAAAGGAAAGGATTACTATTATCAAAAAGAAAAAGTATATCTTCTAGCAAGATAAAGAAATATTTAAAAGATGTAGATTAATTTTTCAAAAGAAAAAATTCACCTATGAACTCCTACCTCCTTGTTTCTTTGGGAAATTTGTAGAAATACTTGTTCCAATATATTAATATCAAGGGCATGCATTTTTTTCAGATTTAAATAAAGAGAATTAATTTAGCAACATTTTATATGGGTTTCCCTTCATTTACAGAAACATTACTAATGTATCTTTAAGATATTTGTTTTCAGCTGATTACATAGTATTAATGGGTTCCAATAAATCATTCTTCTCCCAGGTTGTTGTTTTTTAAATGAAAAAATAACATTGTAAAGGATTTTAGACAGAGCCAGCAGCATGCCCTATAAAAAGCTGACACCCTTAGAGGGCCATTAAGACAACCTCCATATTCCACCCATCATGTTTATCCTAAACAATTAAGCTAATTAACCTAATACTACTTTATTAAAGAAAATTTTAAAATGACAAATATTTTGAAAAGGAAGTGATTTACTAGAAAAAGGTAACCTCAGTGAAAATGGGCAGCATTATTTTTAAATTAAAGACCTAAAAGTAGATTTTAATTTAAATTTAATAATATTCTTGGATTTTAAGGGATATATTTAAATAAAAATATAATATTTCCTTCATTCTTATGTTTGAGTTCTTGTTATAGATGAACCTTTTACTTTCAGTATAATGTAAAATCTTAGCTGAGTTAAAGAAATTTTTGAGTTGCTTTCATAAATCTAAAAAGAAATTACAATGTCCCTTTTTAGTGCTTGTAATCTTAGTCTGAAATCAATTTATCTTGTTGATAATCAAAGTAAATATTAACAATATGTTTTATATTCTAGATACATAACACAAGAAACATAAGACATTCAAGATATCCTGTCCGGATTTTCTTTATCTCAATACATGAAATAATAAAAATCTTTCTAGCTTTGAATCTACTTTTAGTGTCTTTCTTTTCATTTTAAAGCAGTAGTTGAAAAATAATAAGAGATAAAATCCAAAACCTTCCTTCAGTTGTACCGGAGTCCATGATTTTTCTGCTTGGGGAATGTAGTCTAAGCTTTCTTTTTACCCAAACTGGACAGCAAGCCTGTAAGTTAATTCCTAGAACTTGAGACAATCTTTTCCCTGAGAGCAAACCGATTTGGAAAAAGGTTGTCATTTAAAAGGGAACAACATGAATCACATATCAATAGCCAACTATGTGCTTTTCTTAGAAAATTGAAAGGAAAAAAGTCACAAGTAGAAACCATATAAGGTAGCATAATTTAAAACTGAATACATTTAGGGAGGATTAAGTACCTGAAATCAATAGCATTGAGCCCAAGCAGCATGCCAGCAAGCATATTTGCTTCCTCACCCAAGACAATTGCTCCATCTTCATAAAATCTTCTGAAAAATGAAATGGGTGAATACATAAATATTAAAAACAGGCAAGTTTCATCTAGAGAAATCAGAGCCCAAGGTAAACTAGAAAGAACTAAATTGTATTTAGTTTGTCAAAATAAAAACATACATAATTGGGTCACCCAACTCTTACAGATATTTGGGGGGAGGGTGGAGAGGGGGGAGACCCATCACCATAACAACAACAAAAATCATTCTAAGTGTTTCCACTTCTTTTAAAAAGAAACCCCAAAGTGACTCTTTAAATGTGCCTAGGCTGCCTAGCATTTTTCCCAGTAGTGAAGCAATATAAAGGTACTAGTAATCTGAAAGGTGGCACATTCACAATCATTTATACTAGTCTTTTTTCAAAACTAGGTAGACTATGTTCTATACATGGGACAAACACAAACATACATTACGTTTTTCTGTAATTCCAAAGGTTATTACCTAAATTAAGAAATAGGAAGGTGTGATCATTAGTAATTTATGCTAACCTTTAACACTGGAATACTAATAGGGCAGATGGGCTACCAAAGTGACTGTATATGAAAAACAAAATTTGATAAAATGTGAATATTAATATTCTTGCTAATTCTTATAAATCCTTCTGTTTTGACTAATGTTCATTTTTAAAGTATAATTTTATTGTAAAATAACTATTTTTTAAAAAATTGTAATATCGGCCTTATATTTATTTTTCCACAAAATAATGTAAGATAACTGAGAAAATACTATGCAAAAACTAATTTATGCTCGGTAACCAGGGATCCTTAAATTGTTATACCTATTTATATTACACATAGACAATGAACACTAAGATATAACACCCCACTCATTTAGTAAAAGATATGTGCCCTGCTTTTTTCCTGTATTTATGAGTTTTTAAAGGCTGAAAACAATTTTAGAATGTTCATAATTTCACCATCAATTTTTAATAGTTCATGTTTTAACAAATACTTTTACAATCACATCATTTGATACTTGCAAAAAAAAGCCCATGAAGTAAATGCAAAAGGAATTGTTATTAGTTTCAAATTCACCATCAAGAAAAGTAAGAGGTTAAAACACCTTCCCAAGCTCATGTTGATAAACTGCTCAAGGAAAAAAACACACAATTCTTTTTACTCTAAGTTCTATATATTTTCTATTAAATATATTCTATTTCTTGTAAAACAAAAATATAGAGAATTTAACTTCTGTCTTGGTTTGTAAGGATTTTTAAGTGAATAAGAAGTAAAAAGAAAATAAAAGACAACTATTCGCCCTCTAAGAGATGTAAGTCTGCAAACAAATATGGTAGGAAGACTAGCTTGGAATCAATGTTTGGTGTTTCCTTGGAAATATGGGAATTGCTATTATTGACTTATATAAAAGAAGGAAAACCAAAACTTTTAGCCTACCAAAGATTAGTAATGAAAATGGAAGGAATTTCTACATATTCAATTGAGATGTTCCACAAAGAGGTAAAGATATTTAGATAAATCTACATATATGAGATTTTATCCCACCACAATGGCTAAATTGGCTGTTGACAGAATATTTTATTGACTCTTGGAAGAACTATGATTCCAAAGGTTCTAGATCAACAAATTCTACAGGACATATGCTTTAGAAAATAATTCTGGTTTTTGATACTGGGAATAACCCATTATTCCTAGTATTTCCCTATATAAGGAAAGTCTACCATTTCTCCATCTTGAGCCCACCGTGTTTAAAGTACATTTTAAGAATTAGATCACAACTATTCTTGCTCGCTTCCTAATGTCAGCATTGTATTAGAGACTGTTTAAGAATCCCAAAAACAATCACAAACTATCTGGTTTTAGAGATTTTTTTTTTTTAAGTCTAAAGGTCTTTTATGTGTGTATATAATACTGTTATAATGAGGGGATTTTTGCCTCTAGTTTTACTAATGATTTTTTAAACTAACCAGTGAAATGCTTGCTATATGTGAAGTCAATAATTCCACTAAAATAAAACCTTACGTGAAGCATAATACTGTGCAGACTTGATTTAGATCAACAGTCTTACTGCAATAGAGGGGAGGGAATAACAAATGGAAGAGGAAGGGTTTGTTAAGAGAATTGTCCATTGTATGCTGAACTTTTTCATTATTAGTTCTGGTTGAGAAAAAAACAAACTTGTGATGGCCAAAGGGAAGGGGGTTTGGGTTGGGTGGAGGCATGCAAAGGGATGGGGCAGGGGA
This sequence comes from Myotis yumanensis, assembly GCF_028538775.1. Classification (NCBI taxonomy): domain Eukaryota; kingdom Metazoa; phylum Chordata; class Mammalia; order Chiroptera; family Vespertilionidae; genus Myotis; species Myotis yumanensis. Next base: position 43,733,495 of record NW_027223760.1, on the reverse strand, counting down.
GGGGAGATAGGGACATCTGTAATAGTGTCAACAATAAAAATAAAGAAAAAAAGCTTGCTCAGAAAATATACCTTGAAGTTTGAGTTAACATTTTAAAAATAACTTAATTCAGTATTTAAAAGAATACTGAACTATATGAAAATATCATATTTTTATCATTTAACCAAAGACAAGCCATCCATGTGTATTACGGAGGCAGAAGCTATTAGGAAAAGCTAACTTTTTATTCCCTTAATCAAACCAACTCATCAATAATTTTGATTGAAAATATGATTCCTGCTATCAGCACTTTTAAATAATTCAAAAGACTGTAAACTTTCAACCTCTTCATTTTATCTCATAGAAAAATTGGAGCATTAATAAAGTTGCACTTATATAACCAAGGTTATGTAACGAATGAATCAAAATAAAGTCTAAGGTGACTAATCCAAAATGATAAGGTATACACTAAAAAAGTTCTTTCTTTTGTTGAAAATATTTTTTGTTCTAAAGAAAACATTTTTATATGAAGGATTTAACCAAAACAGTGTACTGAATTGCAAAAACATAAATATTGAAAGTACCAAGGTGAAAAATATATATGACTTCCATTTAAAGTTTTATATATAAGCGGGGGGGGGGGGGGGGCAGACTAGAAAGGAGTCAATGGGGGGAAAAGGGAACATCTATAATACTTTCAATAAAGATATTTTTTAAAAGAAGTTCTGTATTTTAGAAGCAAATGAGAATTGTAAAGTACTATTTGATATGACTGTAAGCTGGAAGAAAAGCCTCTATTTTTTTATTAGGCATACTTTTTCCGATTACTTTTAAGTTGACTAGAAAAACATTAAAAGTAGAAAAATAGCCGGAACCGGTTTGGCTCAGTGGATAGAGCGTCGGCCTGCGGACTGAAAGGTCCCAGGTTCGATTCCGGTCAAGGGCATGTACCTGGGTTGTGGACACATCCCCAGTAGGGGATGTGCAGGAGGCAGCTGATCGATGTTTCTAACTCTCTATCTCTCTTCCTTCCTCTCTGTGAAAAAATCAATAAAATATATTTTTTTTAAAAAAGAAAAATAGTTAAAATAATACCCTAATAAAAATAATACTTTTCTCTTGTCACATGTAATTTAACTTTAATTAAAATATGTTTCTATAGTGCTATCCTAAGTGTTCATTCTGTTAAACTATTTTAAGGTCTTTCAGGTATTTCAATAGAAAATATTCTTTGGGTGGGATCCAAAGTGAACCAGTATAAACTACGCTGATACTGCACAATATCATGCTTTCAAAATTTCCTTTTATGAGTCAGAAACATCCTACAGACTGAAAGTTCAATATTAAAAAATGAGAAAGATCATCGTATAAGAAATTTCATTATCAACCTTCTTACTCTCGTCCCCAATTTAGTCTTTATATAAGAAACTTTGAGGAAATAAGATTTTCCATCATGATATGCAGAACAGATTACAGTATTATAAATAAATGTTGTATTCTATTCAAAGTCAAATGGAATCAGAATGAAAAAGTAACCAAAAAGTAAATGTCCAAAAGTCTTGCTAAGTACGTGAGAGTCATTATTTATTTTATCAACAAATACAGGGGTGAGCAAAAGTAGGTTTACAGTTGTAATAGAAATAAATAATACAATAATTAAGAAATAATAATTCAAGAATACATTCTGTTTTGAGTATTCACGCCTGTAAACCTACCTTTGCCCATCCCTGTATTAGAAACTCCTGCTATGTGGCAAGAACTGTCTGAGGTACTAGAGTCAAAATGGTGAACAAGCTAAATATAGTCCCTCTCTATGGAGCTTAGTCTAGGGGAAAGGACAAGCAACAAATGAAAGAAAAAGATAATTAGAGATAATAAATAGTATAAAGGTTGTTGAGATAGAGAAAAAGGAGAACCCAGCTTTGAAGAAAGTCACTAAGAAAGGCATTCTAAAGTGTTTAGCCTGAGACCTTAAGCACACAGAAGCCCAACTGCATGCACAGTGAACATTTACTAAGTGCCATGGTTGTAAGTGCTTTACATGAATTATTTTCTTTAACTTGACCACCTACCAGTACATATTATGCCACAGAGGACTAAGCAAGTTGCCCAAGGTTCCACAGCTAGTAAGAGGTGATACCAGGATTTGACTCCAGGAAATGTGCTTGCGGAGCCTGGTGGCTAATGCAAGGAGAAACCATTCTAATGTTTTAAGTGGGAATTAACACGATCCCTTTTTCCTTCAGGAAGGCTGGCTGGAAGCAGGATGACTACTGGAAGGGGGCAAAGGAAGCTCAGTTGGGAGGCTGAAAGGAGAGTTTATGCAGGAAGTAAGAGAGGCATGCATTACTGTAGCACTCCTAGAGATAAAGGTAAATGGGTAGACTCAAGATAGATTTTAGAGATAAGACTGACAAGACTTGCTAACAAATGATTATAGAGAATGAGGGAGAAAGAGGAATCGAATATAAATTTTATATTCTAACTTGATCAGCCATGAAAGTAGTGAAGCCATTTGCCAAGACGGAAATAAACAGGGTTGGGAGGGGTTTGGAGATCAAATCATCTGAACTATCTAGCTAGAGATTTAAATGTGGTGTCATGTTCATATATCTAAAGACATAGGGAGATGAATAGATTTTAGGAGGAGAGAAAGAAAAATGAATAGAGAAAGAAGAGTAGACAATGGACAGAGCCCAGATGATACTGACACTATGAAGTTGTGAAGAATCCAGCCAGTGTGGTTCAGTGGTTGAATGTCGACCCATAAACCAGAGGTCAGGGTTTAATTCCCAATCAGGACACATGCCCAGGTTGTGGGCTCGATCCTCGGGAGGAGGCATGCAGGAGGCAGCCAATCAATGATTCTTACTCATATATGTTCAATTTTCCCAGCATCATTTATTGAATAGACTGTCTTTAGCCCATTGTATGTTCTTTCCTTTGTCAAATAGTAATTGACCATATAGATGTGGGTTTATTTCTTGGCTCTCTATTCTGTTCCATTTGTGTGTCTGTTTTTATGTAAGTACCATGCTGTTTTGATTACTATAGCTTTGCATCCCAGGAGTTAATCCCACTTGATCATGGTATATGATCTTTTTAATGTATTGCTGAATTCAGTTTGCTAATATTTTGTTGAGAATTTTTGCATCTATTTCACTGGTAATTTTGGCCTATATTTTCTTTCTTTGTGATGTTTTTATCTGATTTTGGAATTAGGATAATGCTGGCCTCTTAAAATAAGCTTGGAAGTCTTCCCTCCTTTTGAATTTTTTGGAATAGTTTGAAATGAGTAGGTGTTAGTTATTCTTTGGTAAAATTCACCTGTGAAGCCATCCAGTCCAGGACTTTTACTGGGAGTCTTTTGATTACAGCTTCTATTTTGTTGGTTGTAATTGGTCTGTTCAGATTTGGTTTCTTCTTGATTCAATCTTGGAAGATTGTATGTTTCTATGAATTTATCGATTTCATCCAGACAGCCCAATTTGTTAGCATATAGTTATTTGCACTATTTTATTATGTCAGTTGTCATATCTCCTTTCATTCTGATTTATTTTGGTCCTCTTTTTTCTTCATGAGTCTGATTAAAGGTTTATCAGTCTTGTTTATCTTTTCGAAGAACCAGTTCTTGGTTGAATTAATCTTTTGTATTTATTTTCAGACTATTACATTATTTTCAACTCTCATCCTTATTAATGTCCTCCTTCTATTCACTTTGGGTTTTGTTTGTTGTTCTTTTTCTAGTTCCTTTAGGTGTAAGGTTAGATTGTGTATTGGATAATTTTTCCTATTTCTTCAGGTAGGCCTATGTTGCTATGAATTTCCCTTTCAGGACAACTTTTGCTGTGTCCCCCAGATTTGGGGTGGTTGTGTTTTCATTCTCACTTGTCTCAAGGTACCTTTTGATTTCTTCTTTGACCTCATTGTTAACCGATTTATTGTTTATAGCGTGTTTTTAGACTCCATGTGTTTGTATTTTTCAAGATTTTTTTTTAATTGATTTCTAGTTTTTACATCATTTGTGGTCTCAGAAGATGCTTGATATAATTTCAGTCTCTTAAATTTATTGAGACTTGTTTTATGGCATAACATGTTATCTATCCTATGCACTTAAATGTGTACTTGAATGAAAGCATATTCTGTTGCTTTGGGGTAAAATGATCTGAAGATACAAATTAAATCCATTTGATCTAGTGTGTCATTTAAGGCTGCTGCTTCCTTGTTGATTTTTTGTCTGTAAGTTCTATCCAGTGATGTCAATGGGATATTAAAACCTGTTATGCCCAGATTTCAAGATCCCCAAGAAACCACATCAGGGAGCCAGCCAATCCGATGCAAAAGCATAAAAATCTGTATTTCAAGCTAGCTTGAGCTCCCCGTCCACCAGACTCACCGACACAATGGCAAACCAAGTGGCTGAGAGACAGAACCCCGCCTAGAGACAGGTTTTAAAGGGGGGGGTTGGAGTAAGGGGAGGAGAAAGGACTGTGCTCTGCCGATTGGCAAGGCGCAAGTCGATGTCTTGTTCCTGGGTGTGGCTAGCAGAGTCTTAGACTTCCGGGAAGAAGCTCCTTGCCAAGCACGTAGCCAAGGTAAGATGGAGGACGTAGCCCTTACCCTGGGGCAAGATGGAGGGCGTAGCCTTTACCCTGGGGCAAGGTGGAGGGCCTAGCCATCGCCCTTTCAAAACCCACTACAATAACTATATTACTACCAATTTCTCCCTTTATGTCCATCAATATTTGCTTTGTATATTTAGGTGCTCCTATGTTGGGTGCATAAAAAATTATATTTTCTTGTTGGATTGATCCCTTTATCATTATATAATCTTTTTGTCCCTTATTATAACCTTTGTTTTGAAATCTACTTTGTCTGATATAAGTATTGCTACTCCGGCTTTCTTTTACATTTCCACTTGCATGAAATATATTTTTCTATCCCTTTACTTTCAGTCTCTGTGTGTCTTTTGATCTGAAGTAGGCCTCTTGTAGACAGCATATGTATGGGTTTTGTTTTCACATCCATTCAGCTACCTTGTCTTTCCATTGGAACATGTAAGCCATTTACATATAAAGTGATTATTAATAGATATGTATTTATTGCCATTTTATTCTTTATAACTATGTTCCTTGTTGTGTTTTTTATTTCTTTTTTTTAAATTTTGTTTTATTGCTTAAAGTATTACAAAGAGTATTACATATGTCTCCTTTTTTTCCCCCTTGACCTTCCCCCAGCCTCCCCTGTCGTGTATGACTCCCTCCACGTTCTGCGTGGAGTAGGGTTCGGTATCTGAAAGAGGGGCCGCACACAAATGAGAGAGAAATGACACGAGATAATTTTGAAATATTGGGGGACCAGGTGGGCAAGTCCCGAAGGACTTCCACCGATGCTCAGGCCACTCCAATCTTTTATTGAGCTTGGAGTAGCCTTAGGTAAAGGAGATTTCAATGACACACAGATCAGCAGACAGTTTCTAGGAATAGACAGAGTATCTGATTAGCTCATATATAGACAATTTCCAGGAATAGGCAGGGTATCTGATCAACAATAATCAACAAGGATCTACACAAATATCTAAGGAATTCAGTGAGCTAAGGTGGGGATAATGCTTTAGCTACCATTATCTAGATTAACTGGGTGGTGTCTAAATTAACTGGGTGGTGCACAGCCCTGACCTTTGCTAGGACTTTCAAAGGTTACTAGCTTTTGGAGGTCTCTGTCTATACTAAGCTAGTGAAGATAGTAAATGGTTTCCTGCACTCCCCTACCCCGCAGTGTCTTGTGTCCATTGGTTATGCTTATATGCATGCATACAAGTCCTTCAGTTGATCTCTTACCGCCCCCCGCCCCAACCCTCCCCGGCCTTCCCGCTGTAGTTTGACAGTCTGTTCGATGCTGCTCTGCCTCTGTATCTATTTTTGTTCATCCAGTTTATAATGGTCTTTATTATTCATAAATGAGTGAGATCACATGGTATTTTTATTTCATTGATTGGCTTATTTCACTTAGAGTAATGCTCTCCAGTTCCATCCATGCTGTTGCAAATGGTAAGAATTCCTTCTGTAGTAAGCATCCTGTGGGGCACAGTGATGCAGTCTCCCTAACCACCTGAGGTAGGTGCCCCAGGAGTGTCCCTTGTATAGTTATGTGAACCTTCCTGTTGTAGTTTAGTGTTTATTGCTGTTGGCCTTTCCATGAGTAACACTGGCCCTCGGGCTGGCTAATTGTAGGGATTGACACCAAACACAGTGTAAGAGCTGCTGTGTAGGGGCTAACCCACACAACACATTTGGCTCTCGCAGGGTCTGGTGCCTGCAGATATCTTTTTGTTTATGCCACTTGTGGAGCTTATCAGATTGTGCTCTGTTGTGATCTGAAGACAGCCAGTGGGTGTGCTGGTTCTGAGGCCTCTTGGGAGGGACTCCAGTAAAGGTCAATGTCAGATACTGCTTGTGACCAGCCCTGGACGACCTGTTAGGAGATACAAAGCAATCCACAGTAGGTGGTTGCCTCTGCTGGTTCTGAGTGCCCAGGGTGTATACCGAGGTTTCCACCAGTAACAAACCTAGGATAGGTCAGCAAAAGGCCCCAGGCACCCTGAGATCTGCCTCTACTCGTCAGCTACTTGTTAGGCTCAGCCATCAAAAGAGCCTCTGGTGGTAAGCGAGTAGCCTGATTCACCAGTTAGGGGCAAGTGGTGTTCACTAGGTTGATTAGTTACCTTTCTTACCCCACATATAATTCAATAAGCCTTAACATTTTTTTAAACAGCTTTATTAAGATATAGTTTGCATAATTCACCATTTAAATACAATTGAATGGTTTTGAGTATATTCAAGATATTTTCATTACCCCCCCAAAATAGCATGCAGTCATCAGCACACACCCCATTCCTCCAATACCTCTCATCCTCCCACCCTCCCCCAGCCCTGCCCACACAACCACTGACCTACTTTGTATAGATTTACTTATTCTGAAGATTTCATGTCAATGAAATCACATACTAATCTTGTCTTTTGTGACTGGCTCCTTGACAATGTAATGTTTTTAAAATTCATGTTGTAGCATGCACTTCATGTTGTAGCATGTACTTCATTTCTTTAAAAAAATTTTTTTTTAACAAGTAGTTTATGTAAACAATAAGATGCTTGACTTGAAGAAAAACTACCTAGGACTCATTTCTTTTAGAGTCATTTATCCCTATTTAAAGATATGTTGCCCTGCATGTAACAGCTATATACAAAAAAAGTTATAAAACTGCCCAGCCAGTATGGCTCAGTTGTTGGAGCATTATCCCATGCACCAAGAGGTCGCCTGTTGGATTCCTGTTTAGGGCACATGCCCAGGTTGTGGCCTCAATCCCCAGTAGAAAGTGTGCAGGAGGCAGCTGATCAATGTTTCTCTCTCATTGATGTTTCTATCTCTCTTCTCTCCCTCTTCCTTCCTCTCTCTCAAAAATCATTTTCTTTATTATAAAACTGTCCTTGGTTTTACAATAATAAATGAAAAACATTGAAATTCTTCAATCAAACAAGGTATGAAAAGATTTATATGTTCCTTTTTTATTAAATAGTGAAAGCAAATTAGCCTACTGGAATCTATAATAATAAAAGGGTAAGATGCAAATTGACGAAACGGCCAAACAGTGGAACAACCATCCGGTCGAACTTCCGGACGAAGCTGGAACTGCAAAGGCCGAGGCAGCTGGGGCTGCAAGGGCCTACCTACTCTTGCACAAATTTTGTGCATCGGGCCTCTAGTATAAAGATAAAAGTTAAATGAGCCTGAGCATAAAGAAAATAGGGTATTTTCACTGTACTAGTATTTTTTCCATCCCATCTTCATTTGGTATACAATAAAGGAATGAAGAGAGGAAAAAATGAAAGAATAGAGAAAACTATGCTGCAGCAGTCAGATGTGGTAGAACCAAACTGCAGTTTTCTAACTGAGAATGTATACTTGGTCTGGAGTAAAGTAGCATATTCCCTCTTTAGTAGACAACTGCTGTCTGCTGCTAGAACACATCAATTTTATCTTCATCCTTGATTTCCAACTATGTAGGAGTAATTGTTTCACTGGTTGGCTGCCCTTCATATGGGAATCTAATCTGCCTTATTGAAAAATACTGGAGTTCAAAAGAGACTTTCATTAATTTAAGTCTTACAATGCACCACAGAACTATCTTACCCCACCACCTTCAAATTAACATGACCTTTGTTCTCAGTTTTGACTCCTTGCATGTCACAAAAGCATCATCTGGTCCATACCCAATGAGCACACAAGACAAGGAGTAGCAAAAAAGCACATTTCTTTTTATGGCTGAAAAACATTCCACCGTATGGAATAAACATTTTATTTATTCATTTATTAGTTGATGGGCATTGGGGTTATTTACAGCTTTGGGCTATTTTGAATAATGCTACTACAAACATTTACGTATACATTTTTGTGTGTATGTATGTGAATATGTTTTCCATTCTCTTGGTGATGCCTTTCTCTCTCTCACTCTCTCTCCTTCTCTCTCCCCCACCCTCCTGTACCTCCTTCTGGGTCATATGATAACTCTATGTTTAACCTTTTGAGAAATTGCCAGACTTTTCCAAAGGGGCTGCATCATTTTGCTTTTCCACCATCAATGTATGAGGATTCCAAATTTTCCACATTTGTTATTATGTATTCTTTTTTTTTTTTAGGATGAGAGAATTATTGATGTGAGAAACATTTTTCAGTTACCTCCTGTACATGCCCCAACTGGGAATTGAACCTGCAACCTTTTGGTGCACAGGACAACATTCCAACCAGCTGTGCCACCTGGCCAGGGCATTGTGTTCTTTTGATTTTAGCCATCTTAGTGGGTGGGCAGTAATATCTCATTGTGGTTTTGATTTGAAATAGAAACATCAATGATGAGAGAGAATCACTAATCAGCTGCCTCCTGCACGTCCCCCACCCCCGCCCCACACATACATACACACACTGGGGACTGAGCCCACAACGCGTTGATTGTGCCCTGACAGAGAATTGAACTGTGATCTCCTGGTTCATAGGTCAATGCTCAACCACTGAGCCACACTGGCTGAGCCAAAAGTACCTTTAGGTATTTACTTTTTTATCTTAATAAAGTGAAACTTTTAAACTGATTCAGATTTCAAAAGTCTTTCTTGGTTCTTGAAAGATGTAATAACTTATCACTATTTTATCTACTTTTCTATAATTGAGAAAAGTGTATATATATTTTACAAATATTTTTATTGATTTTAGAGAGGAAGGGAGAGGAAGAGAGAGATAGAAACATCAATGATGAGAGAGAATCACTGATTGGCTGCCTCCTGCGCGCCCTCTGCTAGGGATCAAGCCCACAACCTAGGCATGTGCCCTGAACTGTGACTTCTGGTTCATAGGTCAGCGCTCAACCACTGAGCCACACTGACTGGGTGAGAAGTGTTTATCAACATTTTTTTGTCACTTCATAATAGCTTGATAATTTATTTTTAAAATCATTTTTATTTTTTTATTACAGTTTAAATACAACATTATATTAGTTTCAGGTGTACACCCTAGTATTAGACAATATATAACTAACTGATCATCCTAATAAATCTAGTACCCATCTGACACAATACATAGTTATTAGGATATTACTGACTATAGTCCCTATGCTGTATTTTACATCCCTATAAATATTCTGTAACAACCAATTTGTACTTACTCACCTTCACCTTTTCCACCCATCCCCCCAACCTTTCTCCCATCTAGCAACCATCATCTATGAATCTGTTTCAGTTCTACTCCTTCATTTATTTTGTTTTTTAGATTCATTTGTTGAGAGATATGTATTTATTGGCATTTTATTGTTCATATTTTTTATCTTTTCTTCTTCTTCTTCTTAAGGGAGAACCTTTAACATTTCATGTAATACTGACTTGGTGGTGATGAACTCCTTTAACTCTTCCATGTCTGAGAAGCTCTTTATATGTCCTTCGGTTCTAAATGATAGCTTTTCTGGGAAATCTTGGTTATAGGCCCTTGCTTTTTATCACTGTGAATATTTCTTGCCAATCCCTTCTGGCCTGCAAAATTTTGGTTGAGAAATCAGCTGATAGTCTTATTGGAGCTCCTTTGTAGGTAACTAGCTGCTTTTCTCTTGCTGCTTTTAAGATTCTCTCTTTGTCTTTAACCTTTTGCATTTTAAAAAATATGTTTTAATTGATTTTAGAAGAGAGGAAGGAAGAGGAAAATAGAGATAGAAACATTGATGTGAGAGAGAAGCATTGATTGGTTGCTTCCCACACACACCCCAACTGGGGATCAAACTCACAACCTGGCAACCTGTGAATCCAACTGGCAACCTTTCAGTCCACGGGACAGCACCCCACCAACTGTGCCACACTGGCCAGGGCAAGTTAACTATGATGTAAGCCTCTTAATGTAAGCCTCTTTGGGATCATCTTGTTTGGGACTTTTTGTAGTTCCTGGACTTATTTGTCTATTTCCTTCACCAGGTTAGGGAAGTTTTCTGTCATTTTTTCAAATATGTTTTCAATATCTTGCTCTCTCTCCTCTCCTTCCAGCAACCCTCTGATGTGAACGTTGGTATGCTTGAAGTTGTTCCAGAGGCTACTTACACTATCATCATTTTTTAAAATTCTTTTTTCTTGTTGTTCTGATTGGGTGTTTTTTGCTTCCTTATATTCCAAATCACTGATTTGACTCTCAGCTTCATCCAGTCTATTGTTGATCCCCTGGAAATTATTTATTTCAGTTAGTGTACTCTTCATTTCTTATTTATGCTATTGAAATTCTAAGTTCAACTACTTCCCCCATAAGTTCATTGAGCATCCTTATAAATCAGTGTTTTGAACTCTGTATCTAGTAGATTGCTTGTCTCCATTTTGTTGAGTTCTTTTTCTAGAATTTTGCTCTGTTCTTTCCTCTGGGATGTGTTTCTTAGTCTCCTCATTTTGTAGCCTCCCTGTGTTTGTTTCTATGTATTAGGTGGAGCTGCTGTGTCTGTTTTGGTATAGTGGCCTGATGTAGTAGGTGCCATAGAGTATCCAGTGGCAAAGCCTCCCCGATCACCTGAGCTGGGAACTCCAGATATGCCCCTTTCCCCATGTGATCTGTGTAGAGCAACCATGTCAAACTCAGCCCACAGGCCACATGCCTTGTTTATTTGTCCTGTGTTACCCTTTAAGTTTGACATGCGTGGTATACACCCTCCTCTTACAGATGAGCCTTGATTTATGTTGGCATGTAATGGGAGGGATTCACCCCCAGGACAATCGGCTGCAATGACTGGCTTCGACCAACCACCATGGAGGATAGCTATGCAGAGGCCTGCCCCTCAGAGCAAGACTTACTTCAGCAGCCTTTTGGTACCTGCTAATTCCACATCTTGAGTGTGACACTGTGGAGGTGTTTGGGTGGTTCTTCAACATGGTCTGAAGCTGTCCACTGGGTGTGCTGTCCCAGGAGGGGACAAGGTCATGTGAAGGTCAGCCGCCACCTGTGTCTGACCAGTGCCACCTAGCTTGAGCTACAAAGTGATTTTCAGATGGCTGCTACTTGTGCTGGGCTTGGAGGTGCTCAGGAGAGGCCTACCTGCTAACCACAGCCATTGTTGCTAATGCTGGGCCTGGAGCCATTCAGCAAGAGGTACAGGGCACACTTGGGCCAGATATGCTTGTTTGAGAGATTTTAGGAAAGTATGAAGCATGAGCAAAGACAGATCATTTGTATGGAAAAGCCACTGAAAATAGCTTCAGTGGGCCCAAAAGTTAGGTGGGGGAGACGGGGGGGAGGGGTGGGGGAGGTCTCAGGAAATCACCAGGGAAGGGCAAACAGCAATAGCCAGGTTGATAGAGACTCAGATATGTTGCCCACCTGCTGAGACGGAGAGATTATCAAAGAACTGTGGCCTTTGCCTATACTTCTGTCTGGAAGAAAGCTGCTCCACTGCCCCTGCTCTCGTCCTGATGCCTGGCAATTCAGTTCCTTCCTGTATGACTCTAGTGCCTTTTGAGCTGCTACCCAAACACTGGAGCTCAGAGGAAACGAGTTAAAGTAAGTCTGTATATGGGCCCTTTAAGAGGAACTGCCGAGGACTCCAGCAGCCCTCTGTCTCACTCAGCCTCAATCCCCACAAGTTTTTACAGCCAGAAATTATGGAGATTTCTCTTCCCAGCACTGGAACCCTGGGCTTGAAAGCCTAGTGTGAGACTGATACCCCTCACTCCTCAGAGGAGACCTCTGCAGGGGAGATATATCTCCTGCTTTTTAACTACCACATGTGGGTGTAGGACCAACCTGTTCCATGTCTCTGCCTTTTCTACCAGTCTCAATGTGGCTTCTTTTTTAAAATCCCTAGTTGTAAGACTTATATTCTGCTAGATTTCAGGTGGTTCTTAATGATGGTTGTTCTGTAGTTTAGTTGTAATTTTGATATGGTTATAGGAGGATGTGAGTACTGTGTGTATCTACCCTGTCATCTTGACTAGAAGTCTATCTAGCTTGGTAATTTTTAAAGTTTAATTTTTTAAAAATATATTTTATTGATTTTTCACAGAGAGGAAGGGAGGGAGATAGAAAGCCAGAAACATCGATGAGAGAGAAACATCGACCAGCTGCCTCCTGCACACTTCCCACTGGGGATGTGCCCACAACCAAGGTACATGCCCTTGACCGGAATCGAACCTGGGACCCTTGAGTCCACAGGCTGACACTCTATCCACTGAGCCAAACTGGGTAGGGCTTTAAATTTTAATTTTACATTTTACTCCTCTTACCCCTACTTTAATATTGAGAAAATGAACATTTCTTCTGAAGACAACTGTTGTCATTAATTAAGGTACTGTGGTGCAATTACAAAGTAATAAATAGGTCTCTATAACATTTTTTTAAAATCCTCCCCCAAGGATATTTTTTTTCTATTGATTTTTACAGGAGTGGTAGGGAGGGAGAAGGGGAGAGAGGAACATCAATGTGATAGAGACACATCAATTGGTTGCCTCCCGCACACACCCTGACTGGCGCCAGAGAATGAACCTGCAACCCAGGTACATACTCTTGACCTGAAATTGAACACATGACCCTTGGTCCGTGGGCAGACGCTCTACCAATGAGCAACACCAGGCAGGACTAGCTTAACTTTTCTAATTATTTTTCAGCCTGTGGGTGTGGGAAAATTAAAACTTTGAGCAAATTATTTCAGCTTTTACCTTACTTCCCTATCCCTAGGTCTTCCCAGTAACCTATTAAAACAATCCCCGTGCCACTTTATTTTATTTTTTTTAGTTTAGATTCTAATATTGACTCTGCCCATTTCCCAACTCTGACTATTTCCCAATAACATCCCAACCCCTATATTATTACATCATGAAACTCTTCAAGGATTTTGTTTCAATTGCTCACCAAGACATCCTCCACCTTAGTAAAAAGATCACATGGATTTCTCTAATACTTTAGCATATCATCATTTGCTCAAGATGAGGATTTACTGTGTTTGTTTCCCACCCAATCTTATCCCTGGATTTTCACTGATTAGTACTTCAGGCTGGCCTATGTTAGCTCATGTAGCTCCTCCTTCTGTACTGGGGCAAAAACTTGTATCACCATTGTAAAGGATGTCATTACTCTTTATCTGTGAAGAGTGGAACAAGAAGAAATCACTCGATTCAGATAATCTCAAGATTTCAAAAGGATTAGAGATCATTTCTCATTTCTACAGCACTTATGTCAGAGAACATCCAGACAAAAGGTAGGGTATAACTATTCTTTCTAATAGTTTGCTTGTGTTTTATAAACCTAAACTTCCAAATAGGTATGTTTTGGCTAGAAATTCACAATTACGTTTATTTATAATTAAGAAATTCATTTGGTTTGATTTTAGTAAAAAAAAAGTATAGTAAACATAGCTAAAAAAAGGCCGTCTTTTCAAAACTTCATTTTTAAGCTAACTTCTAAAATAAGAATTCTAAAATAACTTCCTACTTAGTTCCTTTCTTGAGAATTACAGAGCCATTATATTGACATTGAAATATTGTGTGTGTGTGTGTACTGGTTTATGTGTATGAACATATAGTAAGGCGTATTTCTGTTTGAATAATATATGTTTATATATTGTTGCAAGAATATTTGTACTTCATGAACTTTTTTAGAGCTGAATCATTTCCTTTTTATTAAAAAAACATACCTAACACCTAAGAACAAGACAAAAAGCATTTCCCTTTAAATATTTAAACTACTCATTGTAAAAATAGTCTATTCAAGAATTATTTCTACCCCACCCAACTGAATAAACTAAGAAACAAGACTAACAACTTAGAGATATTATTAATGCTTTAACTTCTAGTTAGAAAAGACTATCATAATTTTAATATAATCTTGCTATTGCCCAGGACAGTGGTCGGCAAACTCATTAGTAAGCAGAGCCAAATATCAACAGTACAACGGCTGAAATTTCTTTTGAGAGCCAAATTTTTTAAACTTAAACTATATAGGTAGGTACACTGTTATTAACTTAATTAGGGTACTCCTAAGGCTTAGAAAGAGCCACACTCAAGGGGCCAAAGAGCCGCATGTGGCTCGCGAGCTGCAGTTTGCCAACTACGGGCCTAGGAGATGATTACTGTATAAACTTGGTTTTCATTTCATTAATTTAGGATTTTTAGGTTTGATCTATAATTTTCTGATACTAATTTTATTTTCAAAAGTATTTTCAACATTTATCTTTCATAATTAAATCTACTAGCAATGATAAATAAAAGAAATAAGAAACAAATGTTTTATGTCATAAAGTTCATTGGAGTATCATATTGCTTTAAAGAAAAGTCAATAAGTATATATCAGATTTACTTTATGCAGAATATCTCATAATAAATGCCCAGATTTTTTTCTAAATCCAAAATAAAAAATACTGCATCAGGACATGAAAATTAAGATTCTAGATATATGCTTTCTTTATATTTCTGCCTAATTTTCTCTATCAAAACTGGTTTAGAGCTGTTTCACTCTTTTCTTCTCTTTCATGGTTAATAAGTATGGCAATTTAAAAATGTCTAAGGCAGTGTATCTGATAGAACCTTCTATGAGGAAGCAATGTTCTATTATTTGTGCTAATTTGGTATCCATAAGCCACACATAGCTATTGAACACCTGAATTGTTCAATACAGCAACTGAACTAAATTAGTAATTTTATTTAATTTTAACTAATTTTAATTTACATAACTAAATTTATTTTAATTTTTTATATGTTATTAGTGGCTACTGTACTGAATAGTACATGTCTATGGCATTTAAATTATTGAGTATTTTCATTTACAAATACATTTGAAATGGAGAAAAGTGTTTTTTAACAATAGCTATAAACATAAATTAGTAGACCTCTGAGCTTAATAGGAATGATTCTTTTCCTAATATGAACCCTCTTTTTACTACCAAAAATTAATAATAAAGTCAACAAAGTCCTGTTTTTCACATGGCACAATATATCACCTCTTAAGTTTATATAAACCAAAGCGCGCGCACGCACACACACAGACACACACACACAGACAGACACACACACACACACACACACACTGGTACAGGCTGCCCTAAAAAGACAATCAGGCAGTTATTAATTATAAATATATATGTGAATTATATACATATTTATAATAAGTAAATAAATATAAACATAAAAATATATGTGAATTAAAGAAGTGAATGGTCCACGTATATTTTTTATAAGCAAAGAAATAAATGATGTAGTGAGGAAAGAAAAGGAATGCTGTAGAATTTAGTGTATTTTTCTTCAAATTGGCCAGGGAAAAGTTTGTTTAAAGAATGAAACTGCAATTGTCAAAAAAGTGAGAATTAGAAGTAATTTTAAAAGATTTATTCCAGGCACAATGTGAAGCCTGGAAAGATAAACCATGGTAGATATATGTTTAGTTGATAAACTTCCGTTTCCTGAGAAGATAGTGAATTTATCTGAGTAGTATGAAAAGAAGGAAATAATGAGGACTTTAGAAAGGAACGAGTCTTCATTCTATTCTTATTTCTAAGTCTTTAGGTGTTTCTTTTAAGTATATATTTGAAAATTAAAAGGATTTTAAACCTGGTTGTTTTGAAGTCTCTCAGAGCTGTAGAGATGTATTCAGATAAGTGTTTTTCCATGAGTGCAACTCTGATCCAGGCTCTACCCTAAAAGGAAGAAGAAAGAATCAAACATGTGGAAAAAAATTGAAATCAAAACATATTTTGCTCGATATAAGCATTTTAATATGTAAATATTATCAATTATCATCCAAAATATATATATTTGATAAAGACTAAAAAATTTTAAGTAGATAATAGGTAAATTTTGATTATATATAGTATATATTTTATTTCTCTGAAGGTATAGGGTTAAGCATGTCAGATTAACTTCCTGTCCTCTGAAGAAACAGAACCATTAATACTGAGCTAGTTGGATTAGAGACTTTTTTTGAATCAAAGAATGTAATCAGAAGACTTATATTCTATTTCTATACCCAAATCAACATGCTAAGTAAAATGATTCCCCTTAAAAAACAAGAGGAACAGAGTGCATTCTCTTTAATAAAAAACACTTTGATTCAACTTGTTTAAGAAAATTTCTCACCTATCTTTCCAGAGGGAGGGTTTAGACAACTAATAATGAACCAAATTTCATTATCATGCATCCTAATCTTGAGTTTCTGAATTTGGTACCACCATAACATTATAAAAACCTGTTACCAAATTTTTAGACCAGGAAGAACAATCACACAACAAAAATATCCCAGAAGCATATTCTAGCACAAAATCACAGAAACAGACAATTCTGACTAAATGTGATCATTTATTTTTATTTAGAAAAGGGATAACATCATTCAATAGTTGGGACTGACCAATTAATTGTTTTATAATCCAAAGAGATTATAAAAAAAGAGATTGCATTTGTAGTGAGAACTTTAAAATTCAACTACTTTCATTTTTACTCAACCTTTTCACAAATCTCCAGAAAGTCCAAAAAGATCAACTATGTAGAAAATCAAAACAGTATAATGACAGCTGAGAATCAAGATGACACTGATCAATATATATTATGGTTGACTACCAGTATTGGGGGGGTGGAGGCATTCTTTAGAAATGACTCCAACTCTGGTAAATTCACCAGGCTCTTAGATAGGAGGGATAAAAAAGGAGTTAAATCTAGACAGTGATGAAACAGGCTTGGAGCAGCAGTGTTGTCTAAGCTCAAAACCCTTTTAGCTCTGCCCAGGGCTCACTCCCTTGTTCTTGCTGAGTAAGCCTAGGGGAACCTATACTTCACTGTAGCTGGATGGAATAGTAGAAGGAAGAGGCAAACCACTGGCTAGCAGTCTCAAGATTCTTAAAATTTCATTTAAAAGACTAGTAGTGGTAGCTTGAGTCAAAAGGCCAGAATTTCACCAAAACAGAAGCAAGGAAAAGTTGCTCTTCAGAGAAAGTTAGTTCTTATCTATTGCTAGATAAGAAATGTGGGAAAAGTCCTGCTTTCTCATTTATTAATTTCAATCCATACAAAACTGGGTCACACCTAGTTTCCAGTTCTTGGATGTTTGTGGAATTCTGTTATTGTGATAATAAATTGTGATAATTTTTTAAGTATTTTTTTATTGATTTACTAGAGGCCCAATGCACGAAATTCATGCTCGGGGGGTGTGTGTCCCTCAGCCCAGCCTGCACCCTTTCCAATCTGGGACATCCCTCTCACAATCCAGGACTGCTGGCTCCCAACCACTCGCCTGCCTGCCTGCCTGATTGCCCTGAACTGCTTCCGCCTGCAGCCTGATCACCCCCTAACCACTCCCCTGCCAGCTTGATCGATGCCTAACTGCTCCCCTGCTGGCCCGATTGCCCCTAACTGCCCTCCCCTGCTGGCCTGGTCCCTCCCAACTGTCCTCGCCTAGAGGCCTGGTTCCCCCTAACTGCCCTCCGCTGCAGGCCTGATTGCCCCCAACTGCCCCCCCTTGCAGGCCTAATCACCCACAACTGCCCTTCCCTGCTGGCCATCTTTGACCACATGGGGGCGACCATCTTGTATGCTGGAGTGATGGTCAATTTGCATATTGCCTCTTTATTATATAGGATAGAGAAAGGAGGAAGGGAGAGAGAAAAACACTGATGTGAGAGCAAAACATCAATTAGCTGCCTCCTGCAGGCCCCCTACCGAGGATCAAGCCTGCAACCTGGGCATGTACTCCAAAAGGAAATCGAACCAACAACCTTTTGGTGCATGGGATGACACCCAACCAACTGAGCCACACTGGCTAGGCTAAATTATGATAATGTTTAACAGTTTCTTTTCTTTCAACAAAAGAATTTTTACTAGTACAGAAGATAAACAGACCATTTATAAAAGTTTTGGGGCCATGGAATGAGAAAGTAGGTTTAACATTTCAGACTTTACCAGTTAGATAATGGTGAACCATGAAGGTTGTTGTTGTTTTTTCCCAGAGACACAAATATTAATTTGTTTGTCACTAAAGTTCTTTGGGGGAAAAAATTAAAAGTAGTCAACACTTCGTGTGTGTGTGTGTGTGTAAAAGGTGAAAGAGTTAAGAAGCATAAATTGGTAACTACAAAATAGTCATGGGTGTAATGTATAGCATAAGAAATATAGTCAATAACACAGTAATAACTATGTATGGTGCCAGATAGGTGTATGGTGCTAGATTTATCAGGGTGATCCCTTCACAAGTTATATAAATCACTGAGTTGTACAGCTGAAACTAATAAAATACTGTACGTCAACTGTAAAAAAAAAAAGCAAGGAAGGAAGTCCCATGGTCCTGGGAAAACTGATGGCTGATTACTATAATATAAACGAAAGTAGTAAAGATGCTGGATCAAAGAGTATGTATATCTTTAACGTTAGTAGGTAAGGCCAAATCATTTTTCCAACTTGCTTTCTACAAATTTACAGATGATAGGGTTCAGAACATGCTACCTCAAATTGTGGATCTTAAGGTGAAAAAGTTTGAGGTCACTCTGATCTACCTTGCCCCCATCCTTTTTCCCTCAAAGCAAGAGATAAATCTCCCAGGTGAAACGTAACTTCCCTGTGCCAGGGGAAGGGAGGCCTCTTCATCACCAGTCAGAGAGGGCTGCATAAACAAACCTTGTTACTTCTTCACCATTTTCCACCCTTAGCCCAAATCCCTCTGCCTTGCGAATTCTTCACAAATGTATGTTTCTTTGTCTAAAAGGTATACAAAGCTTCCTGCTCTGGTCACTTCTTTGAGACTCCTATTTTTGTGGGGGAGTAAACACTTAGGAATGTAATAATATACTAGTATGTTTGGCTCTTTTTATGTGTGTGTTTTTAAATGCATATTTCTTATTGATTTCAAAGAGGAAGGGGAAGGGAGAGAAAGATAGAAACATCCATGATGAGAGAGAATTATTAATTGGCTGCTTCCTGCAGGCTTCCCACTGGGGATCAAGCTTGCAACCCAGGCAGTGCCCTGACCGGGAATCAAACTGTGTCCTCCTGGTTCATAGGTTGACGCTCAACCACTAAGCCACTGCCGTTTGGCTCTGCTTTAAGAGCTTTAGATACACATTTAAAATATTTAATCCTCCCAAGAACTGTGAGTTGCGTTACAATACATTCCATACTTTACTACATGAGGAAAAAAACACAGATACCACTAGAAAACAGGAAACTCCTCTCACAACCACCAAACCGACCAACCTAACTGAATTAATACCCATATACTCTACCTTTCTTCCTATTTCAGGGGATGAACTGTAATCATTTAAGAAAGTAAAAGGACAAATCACAGAGCAAAGATATTTGAATTACATGTAAAAGACAGTAAGGCTCTCATTCATAAAATACAAGTAAGTCTTACAAATCCATAAGAAAAAGAACACTCAATTTAAAAATGGGCCTGCTAGGGGAAGATTTTTAACTACAAATTTAATTTCTTTAATAGGTATCAGAATATTCAGATATTTTCTTTCTCTTAGTTTTGTAAGTGATATTTTTTCAAAGAATTTGCCCATTTCCCCTACATTTTCAAATGGATAGGTGTGAAGTTATTCATAATATTTTTCTTTAGGATTTTTAATGTAGGGAGGGTCTCTGGGGTTGGGCTCTTCTTCATTCCTGATACTGATCATTTACAATCTCTATTTTCTTCTTTAATAGTCTTGCTAGAAGCTTATCAATTGTATTAATCTTTTAAAAAACACCAACTTTAGGCTTTGTTGATTTTCTTCTGGTGTACATTTGTTTCAATTTAACTGAATTTTCATTCTTCATTATTTCTTGCCTTCTACCTTGAGTTTATTACTTTTTAAAAATAGTTTCTTGAGATGAAAGCTTTGATCACTAATTTTCAGCCTTTATTCATTTGCTTAATAATGCATAAGCCTATTTAAGCATACCTATTTTCCTTAAGTACAAATTTTTATGTGTTGTATTTTAATTATATTACTTTCCAAACCTTTATTGTGGCTCTTGGGAGAAGAGTTCCTCTGATACAAGCTATTCTGCTTTCACTGGAAGTAGAAACTAATTCATTTCTTACCTCTATGATCATCTTTTTAGACTCCAACCCCTTCTGACTTGACTCTCTGCCCCTACCCTCCTTTCTATACATTCTTCATGCTGTAACCACTTGATCATTTAAAATGTAACCAGATTACATTACTCTATTGCTTTTTTTAAAAAAAAAAGGTAAAAAAGAAACACTCAAGTAGCTCCCCAGTGTATTGAGAATTATATCTAAACTCTTAATCATGACCATATCTTCTATTCTATACCTTTCTCAGCTTACTATTTGCACAGCACATTTCTTACCATAATTTACATCCTGACTCAACTACTGCTTCACAGAATCCTTCCTGATCTCTTCCACTGCTCCTATCACTTCCTAACTTCTCCTGAGATAGTATGTATATATTTACTTGTTTACTGTATTACTAAAACGGAATGTGTGTGTAACGTTTGCTCTTTGCCATCTTTTTCACCACTGCCACTCTATCCTCAACATTTACAACGGTTTCTGGCACACAGGAGGTATTCAGTATATACTTATTAAATAAGTGAATCAAACTAAAGAGATAAATAACTTGCTCATAGCTACTAGGCACTGGAGCTACCAGTTAGAAGTGGAGAAAAGGAATGATATGAAAAATACAGTATTTTAGAAAGAGTCATATGAAGTTAAAATGGATAGAGTGTCAAACAAATGGGCAGAAACAGAGTACCTCTGTTTTCTGCCGGGAAACTTTCTATTTTTAAAGCTCCCCAAGTATTTCTGACGGTATTCCAGATTTGAGGCCATCACAATAAAGAACTGTCAAGTGGTGGTTTAAAAGGGAGATAGATTTGTGAGTCAGTAAAAGAAAAATGATCATAAAACTGGCCTCTTTGCAATATTGCATCTTACTGTAAAGTTACGGTATTTGATAACTCTGGTGTATCTGATTACTGCCCCCTCTGCCTCTGTCAGGAGAACATTCGGCTAATCTGCCTCTGGGACAGAGCAGTGACAAGCCAGCTTCTGAGCAGAGAGGAACTATGGCTAAGCTAAGATGCAGTTATATTTCTAACACTACTAATTCTAGTCTGAAACCTAAAAAATTGATGTATAGAAATAGTATGCTCCAGAATCCCCACATACTGTAAAAAAACAGATGCAAATATACCTGATATGGAAAAGATAGACATGACCTTCAATTCAAATAATTTATTCCATTGTTAGGCTATGTGTAGGCCCTAGAAAATAGGTCCAACAAGTCACAGACTAAGCGAAGAACGGGAAAGGTCGGCATTTCATAGATTTTAGCTTAGAGTGACAAGGTGTCAGTCTCCCAGGGTGGCAAGTTACTACAATGTGACTCTAAATCGTACAGTGGTACTAGGACACGGACAATCCAGATTCAATCGACTCAACCACATTTAAAGAATGTTTCTGTTTCCCCATTAAATGAAATCTGTTTGAGGTCTGGTCAAAACAAAGGCATGAATACAGGATTTGGAATGATTGTTCTGTGGTGTTTTGATACTCAACACCATTTTTGGTGTTTTGTGTGTTTCTTTACAGAATAAATATTAACATTCTCCGCTGAGAGGTGGTGAACTAGGTTTTGGGTTTCCTTGGTCCACCCATGTCCAAATGTGGCATTTCTAATGTTTGTTAACTTTTCAATTACCTTTTGTACTTTGAGGCATGCTAATTCTATAAATATATTCTCTTCTGTATTGAAAGAGTTTAGAATACACTTGTCATGTTAATCTTTCCTACTTTTAGTTTGAAAATAAGAAAATAAAGTTTATGTAGCAACTAGGTTACTTTCAATTTTCATAGACTTGATCCATTCAAATTACAGCTAGTCTTTTAATCTTTACCTACAGAAACCAAGGTATTACTCTTAAACCATAAAGAAAACTAATACAAACTCGATTAAAATGCAAAGGAGAATTCAAATTGTACATTTTAAAACCTATAAACAGACAAATAGAAAGTAAATAAATGAATAAATTCAATAGTTCAAAAAATGACGGCCAAAGGACTAAGCAGACAATAATTGTGACTAAAAAGAAACTTGTTAATACAAGATAAAACATCTATGAGAAAAAGGTTTTAATTTAAAAATACAGTTATAACTGACTTTAAAAAGAAGATATTTATCGACGTAAAAATATCTGAGGCAGGAGAAACTGATTCAATATAAAAGAGTTCGAAGACACTGAAGCAGAAAGTTAACTGTTGCTCAGACAACGCCGGACTGGAGACTGACAGGAGGCTGTGCAGCAGGAAGCAGTGCTTTTAGAAACATCTTCAAAAGTGACAAAACCATAGCCATTAACTTTATTCAACAATACACTCCCATATTATGAAATTTTAAGCTGTTTAACTATGTTTCTAACTATGTCACTGAATTTAAATATTACAAATCTTGTTTTTAAAAAATATTCAGTTCATATTTTACAAACATGTTTTAATTCCAATATGTATCAGTCAATTTTGTGAACCAAAAATTTTCCCCAAAAAAAGAAAAGAATTCCTAAATAAAAATTGATACAGGAACAATAAATTTGGAAACTACACATTTGAAAGATGATTGTTATGCTTTTGTTTATTATACAAACATATAATTTGTAAGTTTATAATTATGAAATAATGACCTGAATTATATCTTGATCTTAAAAGATGTATCAATTATATCTTGACCTTACATATTTATATTCAACCTTTATTTTCTACTTAGTTTCATTCTGTAATTATTAAGTGTCAAAAATAGAAAGGAGCCCTAGCCGGTTTGGCTCAGTGGATAGAATGTCAGCCTGTGGACCAAAGGGTTACGGGTGCGATTCCGGTCAAGGACACGGACCTCAGTTGCAGGCTCCTACCAGGCCCTGGTCGGGGCACGTGCAGGAGGCAACCAATCGATGTGTTTCTCTCACATCAATATTTCTCTCTGTTTTTCCCTTTCTCTTCTAATCTCTCTAAAAAAAAATCAATGGAAAAATATCCTAGGGTAAGGTTTGAAAATATATATTCAGAAAGGAAAGCTACTATGGGCAATCCAATTTTAAAAAATCAACTCCTAAACTGAAGCTGATATAGTTTATATCAGCAGCTCTGACATTTTACAATCTTAAACATTATTGAGGACTCCAAAGAATCTTTATATGGTTGTATCTATTAATATTTACTATATGACAAGCCCAAACTATAAACTTTTAAATTTTTAATTAAAAAATAAACCCATTCTATGTTAATTTTAAATAAAATTTTTGTGAAAAATTCTTTTCCTAAACAAAAATATTAGTGAGAAAAGTGGCTGTTTTCACATTTTTCCTTAATGCATGGCATAATAAAAGAGAACTACATACCTGCTTCTCAATCAATCTGTTACAATGTACTCAAAGGTTGAGATTTAATAAAATTAATAATGTTTACTGTATTGTCCTGGACATTTTTAAGTGACTGTGGGGTGTTTTATTTGTGTGTGTGTTTGTGTGTGTGTGTGTGTTTAAGACTGAGCTGATGGTGGGGGAGAACTCAATGATAACTAATAATAGTTTGATACCATTGTCTTAATTTGTGCTCAGGCACCAGCAATTTTACCCACCATTGCTTCTGCACCAGCAACGGGAATGTCAACACAGTGCAAAAGGCAAATAACATTTTGCTATTACATGAAAAATAGTTTTGACATTTTGGACCACCAGGGTTCTGCTGGACACTGAGAGTCACTGGGTTAAGTAATTCAATAAATATAGAAAATTCACAGAATAGGACACATTTCATTGTTCTCAGTAGTGACTGGCTTCATACCTTCTTGCTATTCATAAAGCAACAGTAAAGATTCAAGAGCATTCTAAAATAACGAAATATAATAAAAAAGGAAACAAGCCCTAAAAGATATTAAATTTGATCAAGTGCTTAATTCCAACAAAGAAAATAAATGTTTTATAGCAAAGAGCTTGAACTTTTCTAACTGGGTCAAGACTGCTTCGGATTATATACATTGCATGTCATTTCTGTCTTACCTTAGCTCTAGAGGAACTGACATTTTCCATATTTTCAATGCTGCAGATACAATTCTGTGAAACTTTCCGGCAAGCCACTCTGATATAGTCCCAGAAGCTACGAGGACTTTCATAACCAAACCAGGTTACTTGACCTTCAGGAGACAAATTGCAACACAAAATAAAAGAAAACTAGACTAGAAAATTCAACATGCAAGAACAATAAAACGCTGAAAATTAAAAGGCAGTGTGGTGAGCTATAATGGAAAGGACGCTGATATCATGTTAATCAGCCTGAAATCTAGTCCTGATCTGCCTTTACCTAGTTGTGTCACCTTGGGAAATTTATTTAACGAATCTCAATCACAGTTTTTCAACAGTGAATTCAAACTAAATGAAGTAAAAAGAGTCTATACACTAAAAAACATACTGCAGCTTAATATCCTATTATCCTAATATAGTCTTTTATATATCACATGGATAATTTTCCTAGTGGTTCTAGTTAAGCATTAATTTAAATGTCACCAGTTGTATTCTAAAGCTTTCTCCGCTCAGAAAAACAAAAAAGTAAAAAATATAACCTTTTCTCTTCTCTTATGTAGATACGTCAAAGAAATGAAATAAATGTTTAGTCAGAACTATAAGTAAATATAATCAATTAGGATCCTATATTGACTAATCATTCATAATCTTGTACCCACCCATTCTCATCTATAAAGCCACAAAGTTCCCTGTAACTATCCTATCATTCATCTGCTCTCTTCTAGTCACCAACCCGGGAAAAGTCCTTCAGGAATTTACCATTCAGATTTGAGCAATTATGTGTCTGTTGATGAACAAATATTCTTTTCTGTGTATCATAATATTGCTATTTCTGTGCAGGACTTTGAATAGCAGATCCATGGGAACCATTTTGCACTCTTAGTATTTTAATATGAGAGACAGCTTAATACTTTATTCAATTAATCTTACCTGGGTAAGTTTTTTAATCTTAATGTAGAAATATTAGCTTTTATATTTTTAAATCTGTACTTCGCTGTTTCAATTAATTTTTTTTATCTCAAACCTTCCCTTCCCCAGTAATAGCTTCTCTCTAAGCAACATCAAAGTGTTGTCAGCAAACACCATTTTCGGAGCCGTGTCTGAAATGATATGTGATTTCCAACCATGGCAGCCCATAAAAACACCTGGGCTTCTTTTTAAACATACTCATGCCTGGGTTCCCCCAAAACTAAATAACCAGAATCTTTAGGGGCAGGTCTAGGCATTGGTATTTTTTAAAGCCCCCCCACCCCCCGCTGATATTTCTAATAATATACTTATGGCTCCTCAACGAATAGAAAGCCTATATATTGCGATAGGTAACTCCTATCATCTTTCAGGACATTTTAAAGGCCTCCTGTTCTTATAAGCCAGTGGTTCTCAAACTTCCTAATGCCGCGACCCTTTAATACAGTTCCTCATGTTGTGGTGACCCCAACCATAAAATTATTTTCATTGCTACTTCATAACTGTAATTTTGCTACTGTTATGAATCGTAATGTAAATATCTGATATGCAGGATGTATTTTCATTGTTACAAATTGAACATAATTAAAGCATAGTGATTAACCACAAAAACAATATGTAATTATATATGTGTTTTCCGACAGTCTTAGGCAACCCCTGTGAAAGGGTCGTTTGACCCCCAAAGGGGTCACGACCCACAGGTTGAGAACCGCTGTTATAAGCCCTGTGTGATCTCTATGGTGATTTAGCCCCCGCCCCGCCCCCCCATGTGCTGGCATGGCACCCTTTGCTTACTTATCCTTATAACTACCTGTTCACTTGATTGTCTCACATATTAGGTGGTAAAACTGCTCAGGCAAGGATTGTGTCTTATTTTTCTTTAAACAGATCTCTAGCACTTGACACAGTGCTTGGATCATAATAAGCATTCAATAAATATTTATTAAACAACACAACTGGTAAATCAGCATAAAACAGATCATCTTAATTGCAATACTATATAAAAATTTGAATTTTAAAAATCTGAATTAGTATCTTTTTATAGTAACAGTTCAATGACAATCTGGTATCAAGATGTCTCCATGCTAGATTACAAATACTAAATATTCTAAACAAATATATTTACAGATATAAATAAGACACAAGAGCATCTACAAATACTCAAATATATAACTCAAATGTCTCTTTAAAGATCAAATATTACTACCAACGAACAGAAATCTATAAGAATACTGTATTTAAAATATCTCTTCTTCATCTCTCCCCATTACTGTCCTTTGCTTCTTCTCTTCTTTAGTTAAAAAAGTTCCTAGAACAGTATCTCAATATAGTTGGTCTTTAGGGCAATTTTCATGTCATCAATTAGATAGCCATTTGGAGAGGAAGCAGGGTGCCCAGTGGTTAGGAATATGGGTTTTAAGTCAAATCACTTTCTAGCTATGCGATCTTGAGCAAATGACTTCACTGTATAAGTCTTTCTTCTATAAATTAACAATAGCTGTAGTACCAACGTGGTAACACTTGGAGATTAGATGAGATAATGTGGGTACAGCAATCAGTATACAGTACAGTACAGATGTTAACAACTACTGCTACTATGATTACAACTATCAAATAGTTAAGGGACCAAAGCTCCTCTTCCACCACAAAGTGGGAATGAGATGTAAAATTAAAAGTTTTTCCCATAACTTGCTTAGAATCTAAAAAAATCTTTAAAATTTATTCCCTAATCCAACCTTTTCTCATATCAACCTTTCTAATTTTGCCTCCCTAAAATATCTAGTCTCTACTAATTGTCTTTACCTTAATTAATTGGGATCACCCCATAATTTTAAAAAGGGAGGTGTAGCTGCCAGTCCTCCCTCAAGAAACAGAGTACTAAACAATGGCAGGGATCCTAAAAAAGGGAGAATCTCAAGGTTTCTCTAATGACTTTATTTTAAACCTCATGTGTCTGACATGGTCAAGGAAAAATAGGAATAGTAGAGTTGTCAAAAACCAAAAGAATATAACAAAGTCCTATTTTTAGAGGAGAGAAAAGAAAATAAAGAAAAACTAAAAAATCTGGAATTAGGTTAAACAGAGAAAGAATGGGCACTAAATCCTTAGGACTCTTGCTGTGGGTAGGATATGCGATCTACAAGGCTTTACCCAAGACATGACAAGATTTCCAAGATTGCAAACTAAGAAACTAAACAATTAATAGAATGACATATTAGCATAACTTGCAGGGTTTTAAAAAACTAGTATCTTCATAATACTCTGTCTATTCAACCAACTAGATGTGAGGAGACAGTTGATGTTTCACTCTCACATCAACATTTTTCTCTCTCTCTTAAAAAAAAATCAATTAAAAATTTTAAAAATAATAGAAGTATTCAATTGGTTATTTGAAATATTATTACTTGAATATCACTCTTACTTAAACAGATTAATTGCTAGCAAAAGACTATCCTTAGTCTGTAACCAGTATTCAACAGGAATATTAAAACAAAACAAAGCACTACAATCTGATTGTGCCTTTAAAAACCACCAGTAATAAATAATCATTTCCAAGATATTCCATTTCCTTTAAAAATAACCAGAAAAGCAAATCACTTTACAAGACACTACTATATCTCGAATAAATTTTATTCCAGAGAAGAAAAATGCTGTCATTAAAAATTCTCTTTTTAAAGCTCTGATGAATATAGATATATAATATGCTTTCAATTATATATATTCTTAGAAGTTGACTTTTTACCAATGACAAAGTTAAACAAGCTTTTGACATTTACTTCCATTCCATTAATCCAACTCTAATTTGTTTCATGCACAGAAATAAGTGGTGAAAAGTTTGCTAGACTAAAAGGTGAACTGCTACTAACAAGCTATGTAATATCTTTCCCACTAAACTGCCTCATTTCTGCACCTAAAAAATAGTATGTAATTTTTAGAATCCAATATTATCCTAAAATTACTCTTCTCCATTAGTTAAGTCAAATGCCTATTCACTTCATGCAATATGTTTGTGTTTGGCTTATAAGTGTTTCTTTAATGAAGTAGTGCTTAATGGCATATAATCTTTTGATAATATAAAAATAAATGAATATGTGAAGTGACTCCCTTTCTCCAGTCTTTATTAGTGCTTAACTACGAATGGAAAACTGTTCTCACAAGGTGAAGTTCTGTCAGCATTATAATATATCACCTAGATGATAATATCAGACTATTGCCTTGTAGCTACTATTCATATAGACAAGTAATAAAAACAGTCACATCAAATCTTAATAAATCACTCTGATATCACTGCAAATGTTTTCAGATGCTTAAAGGAAATTGATTACTTGTGGATTTATTTTTGGCAATATATTAATATTTAGATATTAAACTTTTCACTTTAAATTTTGTAACAGCCCTAAGTTTGATATTGCTAACTTATAAAATCAGTTTGATATTTTCCACTACCTTTTTACAAAACAGAGAAAATTCCCATTTCTGTAAGAGGTTAGAATCTTTTCCTTTTAAAAAAGGTAGTGGAACCCTGGCCAGTGTGCTCAGTGGATAGAGCATCATCCTGGCCTGTGCACTGAGTCTCGGGTTGGATTCCCAGTCAAGGGCACATACCTTGGTTGCAGGTTTGATCCCTGGCCCCAGTTGGGCGTGTGTGGGAGGCAACAAATCAATGTGTATCTTTCACATTGCTGTTTCTCTCTCTCTCAATGACAAGATTAATTGGTATCACTTCATAATATATCCTCTGGTGAGGATTAACAAAATAAATAAATAAAGTAGCATTATTAGTTGAGATTCATATTTATTAGACCATTCATCCAGCTTTGAAGATAAAATTATGATCTTGAATAATATTCTACATAAAATATACTAATGTTCTAAAAAAG
Source organism: Myotis yumanensis (assembly GCF_028538775.1). NCBI lineage: Eukaryota > Metazoa > Chordata > Mammalia > Chiroptera > Vespertilionidae > Myotis > Myotis yumanensis. The sequence continues at coordinate 43,704,103 of NW_027223760.1, read as the reverse complement.
ATAAAGTTAAAAACTTTAAAAATAACTTTAAACTTTATACTGAATCTTAAGAAGAAGTCTGAGTCTTGACTAGGTAATTATATTTATATTACTAGTTCTGTATGTTACTTACAGGATGCTTCAGGAAATCATTTAGCAAATATGAATCAGTTACTAATCTATAAAATGTAATTATCATCCCTTATTGCAACAATTAATGTCTTGTTCTAAGAAATTTATCACAGATACCTAAAACAAATGTCTAAAGTATGTACCTATACAATAAAAGTGAGTCAAATATTAATCTTCCAAAACCCAAAATTAAGATAAACAAGTTCACCTGAAAATCTGAAAACTGAATTTGACTTAATAGGTTTACTTATCCCAGTAATTTGACCATCTTTCCAAGTAGAATACAAGAGTTTTGTGTGTTTTTTTCTTCCACCAGCTTTTTTAATATAAGGTTTAGAATACTGGCAGATTTAATTAAAGTACCAACGGCTGAGGTCCATACAGAGAGCTATGTAGAAACGTGAAGACCTAGCCCTAGCCAGTTTGGCTCAGTGGATAGAGCGTCGGCCTGAAGGATCTCAGGTTCAATTCCAGTCAAGGGAACATACCTCGGCTGCAGCCTCAACACGCGTCACGACTCGTTTGGGAGGCAACCAATCAATGTGTCTCTCTCACATCATTGTGTCTCTCTCTCTGTCTCTGCCCTTCCCTTCCACTCTCTCTAAAAATCAATGGAAAAATATCCTCAGGTGAGGATTAACACACACAAAAAGTGCAGACCTAAAGAAATCAAGCATAATTTATTTCAATAGTGATTAAGGCTACATATACATAGGGAACATAAAAGAATTTTTTTAAAAGTATTATTTGTGGGAATTAGGATTGAGGAAATGAGAAGATATTTCTCTTCTACATTCTATTCTTTATCTTAATATTATCTTTGAAACACTAGAAAATTTATTTTCTAATTAAAACATATAGTAAAAGGCTAGGTCATAAGTGCAGAGGCCCAGCAGTGTGTTTTGCACACAGCAGGAACTCAATAGAAGTATTCTGACTAAACGAATAAGAAGTATGCATTCTACCTGGGAGAACGGAAACTAAGGAATACAGTCCCACTAATGGTTAAAGAATGGCAAAGCAGTTATTGTGGATAGTGCCCATGTATGCTTTACTGAGTGATTTTTGAAAATTCACACAGCTTCCCTGAGGCCCTGGTTCGCATGTAATACAAATATTATTACACAGCACTTACAAAATTGAGGAAATAACCAATAAATCATATATCATTAAGCATTCTAATAAAATATAAATAACACAGATATACATACTTGGTTAATAAAATAGTACTTAAAACCATGGAGTTTAAGAGAAATACGGAGGGGAGTCACATGGAGAAGAAGGAGAGTAAATGAATTACTATATTGTGTGAGTTTACAACAAGCTATTACTTAAAAAATTAGCATAAGCATACTTGTGCCCTCTAAATTAACAAAAACAAAAACAGAAAGCTTTGCAAAACCCATGCAATGTACTAAAAAAGATCACTTAACTGATACAGCCCTCCCCAGTAAGTCAATTCCATGCTCCCGCGCAGCTCAGTGGCGGGAGACATCACCAGCATAGAGTACCTTGAAGAGGTATTTGGAGATGAGCCAGCCATCTGCAACTTTGGGAAATCTCTTTAAAAAAAATAAACAACAACAACAACACACAGATATTTAAGAAACCTGCCATCAAGTTTATAATTGCAAACTGAATAGCCCAAATTAGATGGCTACACATAATTCTGACACAGTAAACACTAAACTCAGGATGAATATGAGCTACACACTCAGCACATAAACGAAGCTGGTTCCTTGTAGCCTATTTTATTGGAGAGTCTAGAATTTATGTAAGTCATAGAAATAAGTGAGAAGCAATTGTTCTTTTTACCTCCCCAAGTGCAATAAACGGGTGATGACAGAATGCAAAATGAGCAACAGCTTGGCTGAATTGGCTAGATTTGCACCTCAGAATTTATGTTGGGTTAGGAAAATTACTTCTTGAACTGCTTATGTCTCAAAGTGTTTAACTTTAAAACTAAACAATTTTTACTGTTAACTTTTCTAAAAGTTATAATCAAATTCATTTTGAAGACCAGTTCCCTTATTTTTGGCCTAAGAAGAGTTAAAATCTGTATGGTTCTGAATTATGAGAAGAGCACTTAGCTATCTGGTAAAATGTTCTTCAGTTTAACCAACGTCGACTAAATGATTAGTTAATGCAAAATACTGTTTTATTTCCTACAGCAGCTTTCAATTATTGCTTAACCATCACCATCTGGAAAAGTTACTGTAAATTCTGACTATGTTATTTGGAAATTCCTCTTATAATTATACAGAAAAACTCAAAAGCCAAATAATATTTTCTTCTCTCATAACCTAACAATGCAATCTCCAATAGGACATGGTCCCACACCTTTCTAAATACTCAGACCCTTTATGAAACCAAACAAAAACCAAACAAACACAGTGAATAATGCTGTATGAAAATGAACGGAAAAAGATATATACAGTTGTATTGTTTGCTACATCCATGTCTCTACCTTCCTCCTATCTTCATTTGTAACATCATAAAGGAATATTGAATTTTTAAACATATCCTAAAGGATCTATAAATTGGTACCCTCGTTGAAGCCCCATAGGAGGACATACTGTTCTTGCTACAACTACAACAAACAAAAATGAAAATTTCTCAGCACTAAAATGTAAATCAGAACAGAATGCTTTTCATTCTGTTATATGATTAACCATATGATTTCACTATTAACCATATGATTTCACTAATATGTGGGATATAAAACTGAAACTAGTGAACACAAACTGCAGTATGGTGATTGCCAGGGGAAGGGGGCAGGGGTGGGAGGGTAAAGAGGGCCTAATATATGGTGACGGAAGATGATTTGACTTTGGGTGGTGGGCACACAGTGCAATATACAGATCTTGTAACATAGAAACCCACACCTGAAAACTAAATGATCATATTAACTAATGTCACCCCAGTAAATTTAATTTAAAAAATTAATAAATCAAAAATTAGGCTATGGAGAAACACCAATCAGAAAGGATATGTGCATCCCTATGTTCATAGCAGCACAATTTACCATAGCTAAGATTTGGAAACAGCCTAAGTGCCCATCAGCAGATGAATGGATTAGAAAACTGTGGTACATCTACACAATGGAATACTACGCTGCTGTAAAAAAGAAGGAATTCTTACCATTTGCAACAGCATGGATGGAACTGGGGAGCATTATGCTAAGTAAAATAAGACAGTCAATGAAAGAAAAATACCACATGATCTCACTCATTTATGGATAATAAAGACCATTATAAACTGATGAACAAAAATAGATACAGAGGCAGAGCAGCATCAAACAGACTGTCAAACTACAGGGGGAAGGATGGGGAGTGTGGGGGGGCAGGGAGGGGGTAAGAGATCAACCGAAGGACTTGTATGCATGCATATAAGCATAACCAATGGACATAAGACACTGGGGGTAGGGGAGGCCAGGGGATTGTCAAAGGCAGGAAAAAAAAGGGAGACATATGTAATACTCTTTGTAATACTTTAAGCAATGAAACAAAATTTAAAAAAAATAAATAAATAAAAACAAATGTCAAAAAAAATTAGGCTATGGAATAAAATAAACACCAATTGTTAATGTTTAAACCACATTTACTTTACTATTACTGCCTTGAAATAAAGTTATGTATCTTATTTGTAGTCATTTACATAATCAAAAAGTAATAAAAGTAAAAATGATGTCACGAAAATGTTACTGAAAAAAAATAAACTTCAAAAAATGTATCAAATGAGATATATCATAATGAGATTTATGTCATGATTTAATCAACCCCTAATATAAAGTGGGAAATAATTACTGAATCTATTATTAAACTCAATTTATAGATTAGGATTGTTTTTCCTTTTTATTGAATTTATTTAGGTGACAATGGTTAACAAAAATTATACAAGTTTCAGGTGCACAATCTACAACACATCATATATACACTGTATTGTGTTCACTTCATCAAGTTAAGTCTCCATCCATCACCATTTATCCCCCTATAACCTCCTCCTTCTCTCCCCCTCCCCCAGAAATCACCACACTGTTGTCCATGTCCATGATTTTTTTCTTTTTGCTCAATCCCCCCGTGACGGCTATCAGCCTGCTCTCTATAAGTCTTCCTCTATTTTGCTTGTTAGTTCATTTTATCCATTAGATTACACATGAGTGAAATTATACGGTACTTGTCTTTCTCTGATTGGCTTATTTCACTTAGTATAATGCTCTGCAGGCCCATTCATGCTGTTGCAAAAGGTAATATTTCCTTCTTTTTTTACAGCTGAGTAGTATTCCAGTGTGTAAATGTACCACATCTTTTTAATCACTCTCTACTGATGGACACTTGGACTGCTTCCAGATCTTGGCTATTGTAAATAACGCTGCAATGAACATAGGGGTGCATATATTCCTCCAAATTGGTGTTTCGGGTTTCTTCATATAAATTCCCAGAAGTGGAATCACTGGGTCATAAGGCAGCTCCATTTTTAATTTTTTGAGGAAATTCCATACTGCTTTTCACAGTGGATGTACCAATCTACATTCCCACCAATAGTATATGAGAGTTCTCTTTTCTCCACATCCTCACCAACACTTGTTTTTGCTTTTTAAAATCTTTATTATTGAGAGTATTACAGATGTCCCCCTTTTTTCTTCCCATTGCCCCCTCCACCTGGTTTCCACCCTGCCCCAGGCCTTCACCACGCTATTGCCTGTGCCCACAGGTAATGCATATCTATATAATAAAAGGCCAGAAGCCGTGTCATGATAAGAACGACCACTCACTCGACCAGTTGCCATGAGGTGGCACTGACCACTTCTCAGTCCCAATCCCCCCTCCCCTCCCTGGCCCTCGAGTGGTAGCAGGGCAGGACTGGGGACTGGTGAGCAGGCTGAATGGCTGACCTCTTGGTCCCTGCCCCTGGCCAACAGGCTCCAATGGATCAGCGATGGTGAACGGAGGAATCAGGGTGGGTGGCAGGAGGACCCGGCTGGCTGTCAGGCCTTTGGGATCACCAGCTCATCCCCGGCTGCTCAGGGGCTCCGCCTGCGGGAAAGCAGGCGCTGGTGACTTCAACTCCATGCGTGCGCTGGGCGGGCCGCTGATGGAATGCGGCGCCCACGTGAGCGGTCCCAAGCAGGCAGTGTGTTCCACCAGCAGCCAGCCCAGCAGATGTGCATCGAGTTGAAGTCACGGGCGCACACTTTCCTGCAAGCCTGAGCCCCTGAGCAGCCAGGGATGAACTGGTGATCCCAACAACCTGACAGCCCAGCAGCTGAGGTGGCATTCAGCCTGGGACTGGCAAACGGCAAAAGACAGCCCTGATGGCAGGAAGCTAGGTCTAGGGACCCTACCCGCACGATTTCGTGAGCTGGGCCTCTAGTATGATATAAGATCTTTGGATAACCTCTTCTCACTCTCCTTCCCTCTTCCTTCTGAGATTCGTCAGTCGTTCCATGTTTCCATGCCTCTGGTTCTATTTTATTCATCAGTTTATTTTGTTCATTCGATTCCTTCTGTTTATTTTGATTTTTAGATTCAATTGTTGATAGATATGTATTTATTGCCACTTTATTATTCATATTTTTTATCTTTTTTTTAATTCTTCATCTTCTTAAAGAATACCCTTCAACATTTATAACCATGTAATACTGGTTTGGTGGTAATGAACTCCTCTAGGTTTTTCTTGTCTGTGAAGCTCTTTATTTGACCTTCAATTCTAAATGATAGTTTGCTGGGTAATCTTGGTTGTAGGTCCTTGCTATTCATCACTTTGAATATTTCTTGCTACTCCCTTCTGACCTGCGAAGTTTCTGATGAGAAATCAGCTGATAGTCTTCTGAGAGCTCCCTTGTAAGTAAGTAACTGCTTTTCTCTTGCTGCTTTTAACCCTTGGTATTTTAATTATGAAGTGTCTTGATGTGGTCCTCTTTTGATTCCTGTTGTTTGGGGTTCTCTGTGCTTCCTGGACTTGTAAGTCTATTTCTCTCACCAGGTAGGAGAAGTTTTCTGTCATTATTTCTTCAAAAAGGTTTTCAATATCTTGCACTCTCTTTTCTCCTCCTGGCACCCCCATGAGGTACACTTGAAGTTGTTCCAGAGGCTCCTTCTACTATCTTTATATCTTTGGATTCCTTTTCCTTTTTGCTCTTCTGATTGGGTATTTTTTGCTTCCTCATATTCCAAATTTTTGATTTAATTCTTGGAACCCTCTACTCTACTGCTGAATCCCTCTAAATTATTTTTTTATTTCAGTTAATGTATGCTTAATTTCTGACGGGTCCTTTTTCATGTCTTTGAAATTTACACTAAGATCCTTAAAAGTCTGACTAAGTCCCTTGAATCTCTCATTAGGCTCCTTATAACCATTGTTTTGAACTCTGTATACAGTAGTTTGCTTGCTTCCATTTCTTTCATTTGTGACATGTTTCTTTTTCTCCACATTTTGGCTGCTTCCCTGTGTTTGTTTCTATGTATTAGGTAGGCTGCTATGTCTCCTGGAATTGGTAGAGTGGCCTTGTATAGTAGGTGTCTTGTAGGGCCCACTGGCTCAGCCTCCCCAGTCACCTGAGCTGGGCTCTCTAGGTGCACCCCTGCGTGGGCTGCGAGCACAGTCTTGTAGTTGAGCCTTGACTGCTGTTGGCGTCACTGGGAGGAATTGACCTCTAAGCCAACTGGCTGTGAAGACAAGCTGTGACTACAGTGAAAGAGCTGCTGTGTAGGAGACACCCCTATGGAGCAGGACTTGCTTCAGTGCGACTTTGGTGCTTACTGAATCAGCTCCTTTAGTGTGTTGCTTGTGGATGTATAGAGTTGTAATCTGGTATGGTCTGGAGCTGTCCAACAGGTGTACTGGCTTTGGGGCCTCCTGGGAGGTACAAAGTCAGCCACTGCCTGGGGCTACCCAGCAGGAGTTACAGAGAGATCTGCAGATGGCTGCTCCTTGTATTGGGCTTGGAAATGCCCAGGCAAGGCCCAGCTCTGAAGTAAGACAGGCTGGTGCTAGTGCTGGGTCTTGGGCCTCTTATTGATAGGTATGGGGCATGCTGATGCCAGCTGCTGTTTGTTTGAGAGCTTTTAGGATAATCTAAAGCCTGAGGCAGGACAGGCCCTTCATATGGAAAAGCTACTGCAAACAGCTTGGACCATAAGCCACCAGAAGCATCTAGATCAAATGACAATCCAATAGATTCCAAATTATCTGCAAATTTCAATACCTCTTTCATATTATAGATGGGAAAGGTTAAACCCAGAAAATACCTGCCTAGACCTAGCGCATCTGTTCCCTGTAGCCTCTTGCTGATCTACTCCTTTGGCAACAGACAAAATCTAATATGTAGAAAAAAAAATCAGTTAGTTTTCCTGGTTGGTTATGAGTTTTCATTAGCAACTTCAGAAATAAGAAAAATAATGAGATAGTAAATATGCAGTATACCTAGGGTGAATATTTTTCATATGAATTATAAATCCTTAACACACACACAGTATATCTGAAAGACAAAACTCACATTATTTCTAAGTGGCCCAAGGAGTGCTTATCTATAGAAAAGATTCTCATTTGCAATTGAAATAAAACCTTTGTTGTAAAATATATATTTTATTGTTTACACTATTTCATAAAATATATAATATTAAATGTTTATATGTTTAAGTTCTTTTTTATAATTTAATTTTATTATTTTAAAATTAAATTTATTGGGGTAACATCTATTTTATAAAAAGGCTGTGGTCATCATGCCATCACGCTGTAACGACCACCCGGAGGTGCATTGATGGGTCTCGTGGTGGGCGGGGCGGGGTGGGGTGCGAGCTATGAGCAGCAGAGAGCTATGAGCAGCAGAGGGCAGGGTGCGAGCTGAGGTAAGAGGTGGCGAGCTACTCGTGCACGGATTCGTGAGCAGGGCCCCTAGTTGGTTAATAAAATAATATAGATTTCAAGTGTACAATTCTATGATATATCATCTGTATATTGCATTATGTCAGTGATGACGAACCTTTTGAGCTCGGCGTGTCAGTATTTTGAAAAACCCTAACTTAACTCTGGTGCCATGTCACATATAGAAATTTTTTGATATTTGCAACCATAATAAAGCAAAGACTTATATTTTTGATATTTATTTTATATATTTAAATGCCATTTAACAAAGAAAAATCAACCAAAAAAATGAGTTCGCGTGTCACCTCTGACACACGTGTCATAGGTTCGCCATCACTGCATTATGTGGTCACCACCCAAAAAACAGTGACAGTTGCGCAACATTTTGAATATACTACAAATCAATGAATTGTGTATGCTTTAGAATGGTTATAATGGTGAATTATGTGTCATGTAAATTTAATTTCAAGTTTAAGACACTAAAAAAACAAAATGAAATGGAAAATATAGTATGACCAATATACAAAGGGCAAAATACAGATCATAGCAAAAGATATAAATATATACATACACATTCATAGGCATATATATATATATATCATGTTTTGGCCTGCGTATATATATGATAGATATACAAAGTTAGCAACTACAATTATATCTGGGATTTCTGAAAGTTTTTACAAATACTTTAGCTTTGTAACTTGAACCTCTTGTCATTTTTATGAGGATTAACGAAAAAGAGGGAGGACAAAAACTGATTGGTAGCCCAAGAGGACAAATGTATACATACAGAAAGAGGTAAAATTAAGGAATTATAATAAAGCTTTATACCTTTCCTTCTTTCCTTCTTCCCTTAAAAATATGAATGCAAGCAAAGTCATGTAGTCTACCTAGATAGCTGGTATGGGATAAAAATCTTAAAATGAAAAAAGAGGTTTTTTAAAAGTTATTAGAGAAACAGGAAACGATGAGGACTGCAAGCTTAAGAATAAACAAAGTGTAGCAATATTTTTCAATGGAAAAAAAACACATAAAGGGTATGGAAATTTGAGTGCTACTTAATTTTTCCAGTCACTAGCCTTTTTTACCATACTTGGGTTAGAGACTAAGGCAGTGATGGCGAACCTTTTGAGCTCAGCGTGTCAGCATTTTGAAAAACCCTAACTTAACTCTGGTGCCGTGTCACATATAGAAATTTTTTGATCTTTGCAACCATAGTAAAACAAAGATTTATATTTTTGATATTTATTTGATATATTTAAATGCCATTTAACAAAGAAAAATCAACCAAAAATATGAGTTCGTGTGTCACCTCTGACACGCGTGTCATAGGTTCCCCATCACTGGACTAAGGCTTTCTGTTTTTAGAATCTACAAACTTATTTACTACTGAACCTTAAACTTAGTATATTCTACATAGGTTAATTTTACTCCCTATGCAATTTAAAGACAGTGAACTAAATTTACCATGTTACATATAACTTGGGATGTTTCAAGAATTCCTTGAATATTATAATTTTTGGAGATAGAAAATCTGCTGAAGCTTTCCTAAATTTCCAGGTACAAAACTTTAAAGGGTGTTTCTCAGAGTGGCAGTCTTGTCCATTGTCTAAAAGCCAAACTCTGGTAACCTTCAGAGTCACTTTCTTATCTATTGTATCATGTTTTGGCCTGCGTATATGGCTTTTACTGGGTGAGTTGTATTCATATCTTACTCCAGAAACAATTCAAGTCTCATTTTGTATGCACACCAAGAATCAAAAGTTGGAAAACCTTCAAAAATTAACAAAGAAAATTCAAAAGCCAAATGGAAAGGTTTATCTTTACCCATTGTTTCTAAGGGTGTTTATACTGCACTTCAAAAGGTGGCCCCATGGGGAGGTAACTGTTTATCATCTAAGTCAGGAAGAGCTTTGAGGTTCAAGCCAGTGTTCCTGAGAAAAGCTTAGGTATCATAACAGTTCAATTGGATTGGAGAAATTCTAAAATGTCAAGTCACAGGCATTCTAACTCATTTTAAGAGTCTGAATCCAGATGCTATCAGAAAAATAAAAAAACAACAACACAGAAATTATTGTTGCATCAGGAATTCTATTTCCCAACAAATACTCACTGAGTGCCTACCACTTCCCAGGCACTATTCTAGAGATCTGAGGTACATCAGCGAAGAAAACAAAGATCTTTGCCCTGAGGTAAGCTTACATTTTAGTGGAGGTAAAGAAAGATAATAAACAATAATAATTAGTAAATCACAAAATACGTTAGAAGTTAAGACTTTAAAATGTTAACCACTCAGATATGTAGAAGTGTTTTTCATACAGTGGGAATATACAGTGCAATGGTGAACTATGGTATAAATGTGCCTGGTACAGTCAAGAAAAAGCAAAAGACCGACGATGCTAAAGCACAGAAATTTAAAAACAAGAACAAAAGGACTCACTGTACACAAGTATAACGAAAAAATGTTCAGAATCAAGGCAAAATCTAAATTGAATGTAAGTTAGCAAACCCCAATGTTAGTAAATATAATTAACTCATTAATTCATAGGAAATGTGACATAGTGTCTCATTATACTTGATCATTTTTTAGTAAGTTGTATATTGCTAATTGATAGTCTCTGGTCTTCTATGATACTACAGTTACTTATTTACTACTCAACTTTAAAATTCTGTATTCTAAACTAGCTAATTTTACTAACTATGCAATTAAAGACACTGAACTAAATTTACCAGCTACATATAACCTTGGATGCTTCAAGATATTCTATATTTTTGTTTTAATCAGTGATTTTTCCACAAAACCTTTACAAAATTCACTATTGTATCCCATCTCAATATTACCTAGCTGAAGGTTCAAAGATTGTTCCTTATCATTTTACTACTAAATTTCATTATTTTTCTTAAGCTGTCAGGCCCAAAGTCACAAGTGACATTTAAAATTTTAATTTTCATTTGAGGCATTTTTATGCCTTTTTCCTGTGTGAAGCCTTCCCTGACCCATCCAAACAGGATGAATTACTCACCCTTTGTGCTACATCACGCTCATTAATATTTCTATTATGACTCAATGACACTATTATACACCATTATGTGTTAATGTATCCTCCTTCTGCCCTCCAAGACTGAGTTTCATGTGAAAACATGCCTTAATAATCTTTGAATACTAAGACACTAGCATAGTGCTTATATGGATTGCTAAATAAGAGAACAAATGGAATAAATCACGTATGTATGTGTGGAAAAGATTAAGAGGGAAGGGAAAAAAGAAAAAAAGAGGAAGGCATATGTTAAGTGCCAATTTAAGGCATCTGCTTTGTGAAAAGATTAGGGAATGCATGCTGATTCATGTCCAAAGCAAAGGAAAGGAGTTACATTTAGTCAAGAAAAACATAGAAGGGTAGTGGTAAATGCTCTCTGAGGTTGCTTTTTACTATGGGCTATGAAAAACTACCTAACTTCCTAAAGTAATTGGGAGTGAAGGAGTGGAAATTTTAAGTATTACAATGAAAAAGTGGGACCCTCCCAATATTTTAATATTTTAATGGGAAGCAATTGAATTTGAGGAAGTTATAAAAAATATATTTTTTTAATTTACAGTAAATTTTCAAGGAGTCATGTAACTAGGACTATAAGATACATAACAATTCCACCACCCCAAAAAATCCTTTCATGCAGACACTATAAAATCAACCTCACCCCCAACCTCTAACCTCTGATAATTACTGATCCTATTCTCTACACTATAATTTTGCCTTTTCTAGAATCTAATCTAATAAAAGAGAAACATGCAAACTGACTGCACCTCTGCTACGCCCAAACCACACCCACCAGCCAATCAGAGCGACTATATTCAAATTAACCCAACTAAGATGGTGGCTGGCAGCCAAGGAGCTGGAGCAAGCAGGAGGCTTGGTTGCCCCAGCAATGGAGGAAGCCAAGCTTCCCGCCTGTCCTGGCCGGCTGTGGCCTCCACTCAAGGCAACAAAGTTTCAATTATAGAAGATAAATAAATCCCAGATACCTGCTTCCAGCCAGCCTCCACTGGGAGCTTGGGTGGCTGGGGGCCATGGCCAGCCTGCAAACAGCCATCAGCCCCTCACCCAGGCTGGCCACACCCTCATGGGGTGACGGTCCTCACTGGGGGGCTTGGCCAGCCTGAAAACAGCCGTCAGCCCTTCACCCAGGCTGGCCAGGCACCCCAGCGGGACCCCCACCCTGATCTGGGACACCCTTCAGGGCAAACCAAATGGCCCCCACCCATGCACCAGGCCTCTATCCTATATAATAAAAGGGTAATATGCAAATTGACCCTAACAGCAGAACACCTGGGAATGACTGGTCACTATGACACACACTGACCACCAGGGGGCAGGCGCTCAATGCAGGAGCTGCCCCCTTGTGGTCAGTGTGCTCCCTCAGGGGGAGCTCTGCTCAGCCACAAGCCAGGCCGACGGCTGTCAGTACAGCAGTGGTGGTGGGAGCCTCTCCCGCCTCCTCAGCAGCGCTAAGGATGTCCGACTGCAGCTTAGGCCTGCTCCCCGCTGGCAAGTGGACATCCCCCGAGGGCTCCCAGGCTGCCAGAGGGATGTCTGACTGCCAGCTTAGGCGCAATCCCCCGGGAAGCGGGCCTAAGCCAGCAGGTGGTCATCCCCCAAGGGGTCCCAGACTGTAAGAGGGCACAGACCGGGCTGAGGGACTCCCCCAATTGCGCAAATTTTTGTGCACTGGGCCTCTAATCTATATAATCTATATACTAAAAGCCTAAGCAACCATTATGGTGGAACGACCAGAATGACTGGTCGCTATGATGCGCACTGACCACCAGGGACCAGATGCTCAATGCAGGAGCTGCCCCCTTGTGGTCAATGCACTCCCACAGGGGGAGCACTGCTCAGGCAGAAGCCAGGCTCATGGCTGGCAAGCGCAGCAGTGGTGGCGCAAGCCTCTCCTGACTCTAAGGCAGCACTAAGGAGCAGCGAGCAGGCGGGAGGTAAGGAGCGAGAGGGATGTCCAACGGGTCCCAGACTGCAAGAGGGCACACGCTGGGCTGAGGTCCCCCCACCAGTGCATGAATTTCATGCACCAGGCCTCTAGGGTCATATAAATGGACTCATACTGTATATAGCCTTTAGAGTCTCATATCTTTTACTTAACATAATGCATTTGAGATGCACCCTTGTTGTTGTGCACAGAAACAGGTCTTTTCTTTCTTTATTGTTGAATTGGTTATACTTAGTGGGAGAAATAGAGAAAAGAATGCCCACTTCATCTTCCTGCAAGTAGAAGTCCTCCTAAATTTCATTTTTACAACCATCTTCCCCATCTTTAAAGAGTGGATGATAAAAGAAATAATACTGCATTTATTCCTATTAAACTTGAGCTCAGACAACTAATTTAGAGAACCTAAAACATAAGATAAGCAATTGTCAATTTTTGAACATCCTTGGGATTTCACTTGGCCTTAATACAAAGGTGAACCTCTTTGAAGCATTTTACTCAGTTTATGCACCAGATTTTTAAGAGCAATACTAACAAACCAATGATATACCAGGAGGATAACTAAGATTATGGTGATTCCGGAAGATTGAAGGAACTAGGGATACCTTACCTAGTAGAAAAAATGGGGGGGACTGAGGAAAAGGAGTTATGTAATAGCAATATTTTAATATTAATTAGCCTCACATGTGGAAAAGGTGGCGGAAAACACGGTCAGATAGTTTGGATTCATATACATAGAATTTCATAACAATTTCAACTGCACAAAAATGTAAACTATTTAGCTATCCTGAGCTAAAAAAATCAGAAGTATTTAAATAACAACTGCATATCCACCAGTAAGAAATATCAGTAAATTGATTGTTTCAGGAGAGAGACTAGAGTAGTGATATTTAGTCTATTATCTATGGTGCTAACTGAAATGGTGCTGTGGAGTTCCAGAAAGCAGGTCGGGGGGGTGCAACTACTGCTGAGCAGGCAAAATGCCTGATTTCCTCGCCTTGCTTCAACAAGACATCCCATTTATATATTCTGCATTTACGCTGGTTTTTAGAATAAGAGGTGGAAATGGGGTTGAGAGAAAGATTATGCTTTAAAATTGAAGTTCAAAAAATGAAATCAGATCACCTTCTTACACCAGAATAAACTCAAAATGGATTAAAGGCTTAAATATAAGACCTAAAACCATAATAAAACTCCTAGATGAAAACATAGGCAATAAAATCACAGATACTTCTCTTAGCAATATTTTCTTCTGATTTATCTTCCTGGGCAAAGGAGACAAAAGAAAAAATAAACATGCTACAACAAACTAAAAAGTTTTTTCACAGCAAGGGAAACCATCAACAAAATCGAAAAGACAACCTACTGAATGCATGAAGCTATTCGCCAATGATACATCCCATAAGGAGTTAATATCCAAAATTTATTAAAAATTCATACAACTCAACTAGAAAAACAAACCAAAAACAAAACAAAACAACCCAATTAAAAAGTGGCAAGAAGACCTGAACAGACACTTCTCCAAAGAAGACATCTAAATGGCCAATAGACATATGCAAAGTTGCTCATCATCACTAATCTTTAGCAAAATGCAAATCAAAACCATAAGATACCACCTCACACATGTCAGAATGGTTATCATCAATAATAATCCACAAATAACAAGCATTGGCAAAGATGTAGAGAAAAGTGCACTATTGGTAGGAATGGAGATTGGTGCAACCATTGTGGAAAACAAGTATGGAGGTTCCTTTAAAAGTTAAAAATAGATATGCCTTATGACCCAGCAATTCCACTTTTGGAGATATATCCAAAGAAACCCAAAACACTTATCTGTAAGAATATATGTACCTCCACGTTCATTGCAACATTATTTACAACTAGAGGCCTGATGCATGAAATTCATGCAAGGGCCTTGGCCCTGGCCCCCACCCGCCACCACCGTGGCCGGGGGCCTCTGCCACCTCTGCCTGGGCCCCCACCTCCTGCAGCTTTATCCAGAAGGAAGGACATCTGGAAGGACATCCGGTCTAATTAGCATATTATGCTTTTATTATTATAGATAACTAAGATATGGAACAACCCAAGTGCCCATCATTAGATGAGTGGATAAAAAAGCTGTGGTACATATACCTACTGGAATACTACTCAGGCATCCTATATAATAAAACGGTAATATGCAAATTGATCAAACGGCGGAGTGACCAGTCGGTGGGGGGCGGGGCTAGCGAGCGGGTGGCGCCAGGCCTGCCAACGCAGGTGCCAGCAGGCAGAGGGAGGAGATGGTGATCACGGAGCAGGACAAATAGCAATATTAAAATATTTCTTCGCCCTAACCGGTTTGGCTCAGTGGATAGAGCATCGGCCTGCGGACTGAAGGGTCCCAGGTTCGATTCCGGTCAAGGGCATGTACCTTGGTTGCGGGCACATCCCCAGTGGGGAGTGTGCAGGAGGCAGCTGATTGATGTTTCTCTCTCATCGATGTTTCTAACTCTCTATCCCTCTCCCTTCCTCTCTGTAAAAAATCAATAAAATATATTTTAAAAAAATATTTCTTCTAATTAATTCACTTTCAGTGTGCATGAACTCGTGCACTGGGCCACTAGTAAAAAATAATGAAATCTTACCTTCTGTGATGGCATAGATGGACCTAGAGGGTATTATGCTAGTGAAATAACTCAGACAGAGAAAGAAAAATAGCAAATGATTTCACTTATATTTAGAATTTAAAGAACAGAATAAACAAAATGGAAATAGACTCATAGACATAGAGAACAGACTGATGGTTGCCAGAGGGAAAGGAGTTTGGGGTGACTGGGTGAAAAAAGGTGAAAGGATTAAGAAGTACAAATTGGTAGCTACAAAGGACTCACGGAGATGTAAAGTACAGCATAGGGAATATAGTCAGTAATATTGTATGGAGCCAGTTGGTACCTGAAATATTGGGAGGACCACTCTGTGAAGTACATGACTGTCTAACCACTATGCAGTACATCTGAAATTAATACAGAATAATGCTAAATGTAAACTGTAATTGAAATTTTTAAAAATTAACAAACTGATGACCTGGAGTCTCTGAATTCTATATTCTGTGATTAATTCCTAGTTTGCAGCTATAATCCAGAAAAAAAAAAGGCACCTTTATTGCAGGATCCCTGCAAACAAGATTACTGTAGGTCATTTTAAAAGCCTCCTTTGCTCCTATAATGGGGACTAAGGGGTGGAGCAGATAACCGTTTCAGCTCTCCACTTTACCTCTGTCAGAATAGCCTATGTTGTACCTAGACTTTATCTTTCTCTGGAAAAAATTAGTAATTAAACTAAATGCTCTTCACTTTCAAAAATAAAAAATAGCTAAAGGAAAGTAAACCTTACAAACCCATGAAGTAATATATTTTAAATTTGTACTTGGAAAAATTAATTATATAACTAAAGGTTAAGTGAACACAGTGTACTATCTTCTCCAAAAATAATCATGTAACTTCTCCAAAAATAAGATCTATTTGCTATATATTAGAACACTAAAAAATGAGAAATAATATAGGTAAGTCTCTACACACTTAAATCTTTAAAATACCTTCTCTTGAAAGTTACAGAACCATTTCATGATTCATATATATATTAATGACAGTGACCACAATATTTGATCTACAGAAAATGTTTTTATTTTTTATGTTATTTCATTTTATAATTTTTAATCTAAAGCATTTTTTACTGAATTTATTGGGATGACATTGGTTAACAACATTATACAGGTTTCAGGTGCACAATTCTACAACACATCATCTGTACACTGTATTGTGTGTTCACCACCCCAAGTCAAGTCTCCATCCATCACCATTAATCCCCCCAATACCCTCTCCACCTCCTCCCACCCCCTCTTTCCTTTCCACTCCCTACCTCCCTGGCAATCGCCACACTGCTGTCCATGTCCATGAGTTTTTTCTCTTTTTCTTTTCCTTTTTTGCTCAATCCCGATTCCCCTCCCCCTCTCCTACACACATACACACACACACACACACACACACACACACACACACAGGAAATGTTTTTGAAAAGTTTTGAATTATTGCCTAACCAGCTTGGCTCAGTGGTTGAGCATTGACCTCTGAACCAGAAGGTCACGGTTCGATTCCTGGTCAGGGCATATGCCTGGGCTTGATCCCCAGTGTGGGTCATGCAGGAGGCAGCCGATCAATGATTCTCTCTCATCATTGATGTTTCTATTTCTCTCTCCCTCTCCCTTCCTCTCTGAAATCAATAAAAATATACTTTTAAAAATAAAACTTTTGAATTATTAATCTTACATAGCTTAAAAAATTAACACACATCTCACTGTATCATCTTTCTTACTGCCTTAATACTAGTGAAATTTGCATCATAAATCAACTAGAGATTCTATTTTCAACACAGTTTAGTTCATTGGCTTCTCAGAAATAACATTCACCATTAGACGGAATTCTAAAAGTCTCTGACCTATATTTTGCTGAGACATGACTCAGAAGATGGCAGGCAGGTGTGCAGAAGGGGTCCAGTTTGTGGTAGAGAGTCCATCTGATCACTCAGCATGGATATCTCAACGTGGCCTAATTGTTTTCTGTTGATAATTGTTTCTGTATTTTGTGAATGGATCAATCATATGTTAAATGGTATATCACAGGAATTAAGATCTTCCGATTGAAAAAACAACTTGTGAACATTAGAAACATCAGGCTCTATATATTACATGTGTTTCTTAGTCAGGTATCATTTATAAATTTATAAATAAAATATAAAAATATAATCACCACACAATATAGAAACCATGGCAGTATCTCAAAATACTCTCATATTGCCCTAACCGGTTTGGCTCAGTGGATAGAGCGTCGGCCTGCGGATTGAAGGGTCCCAGGTTTGATTCCGGTCACGGGCATATACCTTGGTTGTGGGCACATCCCCAATAGGGGGTCTGCAGGAGGCAGCTGATCGATGTTTCTCTCTCATCAATGTTTCTAGCTCTCTATCCCTCTCCCTTCCTCTCTGTAAAAAACCAATAAAATATATTTTTTTAAAAATACTCTCATATCCTTTGCTTTAAAAAAACTTTTTAATAAAAGGTAATATATTAATGGCAGAAAATTTAAGAAATACAGAACAGCAAACATAAGAAAAAAGTAACCATTTTTAAATGCAAAATACTCAACTTCTAATAGAAAAGCATTAGTGATTATATGGACCACCTTTTAAACTGCAAAGGGCCCACTAAATTCAGATTTTGTTTCTCTATGTAATTAAATTCAACCCTTTTTCACAAACCTACGGGACTGCTAAAATGTGATTTAATAAATACTCATAGTAAAACTTGTTTATTTTAACATCAAAAAGCAGAGAATAGAACCTTCAGATTAAATTTGAGACTCTCATAAATTATATTACCAAAACAGAGTACTGATTTGAAACTATGCCATTAATATTGTAAAGATAATAAAGACTTTGAAAACATCTAATGATCAAGTTTCCTTTAGGAAGACTAGATTACAGAATTAATGTAATAAATTATTATTCTTACTAATATTTATTCTATATAACTAGGGGCCCGGTGCACAAATTCGTGCACAGGTGGGGTCCCTTGGCCTGGCCAGCGACCAAGGCCTAACATGGGGGCCGGCGGCCAGGGGGAGGGGCCACGGGAGGTTGGCTGTGGGAGCACACTCCTGCATTGAGTGTCTGCCCCCTGGTGGTCAGTGCGCATCATAGTGACTGTTCGACCAGTCGTTCAGGTCATCCAGTTTGTTCGGTCCTAACTGTCCCTTAGGCTTTTATATAGATATCTTGCTATTATCAGCTATAGTTTAGATCTATATTTTTAATTAAAAATATTTTATAACTCTGAAAGAATATAGCTCCCATCTTCCCTTTTAAATTTTGAGATTTATGTTTTTGATGTAAATGTATTTATGGATTTATTTTAAGAAAACCAAAGTAGAGCATTTCTTTTCACATACCTCTTTTTAACCTACTTACTGCTAAAACTTTTTCAAAGTTTAATGAAGCAGAGATTAAGCAATCAAATTTAATGCCTAGATGCTTCTTTGTAAATTGATTAAAATACCATCTACTAATCTTTAGAGATGGGCTACCTTTTATTTTAAGCTTTTATTTTAATTACTTATAGAAAGTGACTCTGCTCCTTGCATGTGGCAATTAATATACTCACTATTTTTATATTAAAAACAAAAAATGTTTATTTATTTATATTAAGAGCAGACAAAATGAACTTTAATACCAAAAAAGAGTAAAAAAAGGGTCACTTTATAGTGATTAAAGTTTCAATTTATCAAGAAGTCTTAATAAATTTAAATTTCTATGTGCTTAAGGATATGGTCTCAAAGACAAAGGAAATATTTACAGATCTATAAGGAGAAATAGAGAAATCCACTATCTCAGAGATTTTAATATACCACTGTGTTGGTAATTGATTCGTCAATTTTTAAAAATTAGTAAGACTATATAATGTTAAAAGAACATGATTTATGGCCAACCTAATTTTTATAGTTATAATTCTCCAAACCTGAATAGTATCATGACATTAAAAAGCTTGAATGAGTAGTTTTTTAATTATAGTAAAAAATATACATGTAAAAAAAATTTTTTAAAGCCCAAGAGGCTCTACCAGAAAATTCTGTTAAACTTTCAGTAACAGATAATTCTCACACAACTCATCCAAAACATAGACAGAGAGGGAATACTCCTTAACTCGTTTTATGCAAAACCTTGATCTCAAAACCCAACAAAGACAATAGGAAAAAAATTATAAGCCATTCTCATTCATGAACATGTATGTGAATATCCCAACTTCATTATGGAACCATATAGGAAAAGGGGTTCTGGGAACCACACAAGGGCGAAGAAATGATCATTCTTCAAATCAGGATAATGATTACGCTGGGGAAAGGAATATGGTTGAGATCATGTAAGAGTATCTTAGAGTGTGGGTAGAGGGGAGTGGGAGATTGGGAATTTATAATTATTTTCATAATCAACCCACATATTGTATGTACTTTTCTGTATGTTCATTAAACACATTTCACAACAAAAGAACAAAACAACATTTTAAAGTAATCTTCGTTATAGTAAATTTATGGAAGTTACATATTCTATTAACATCTGGAGTTGGTATTAGAGAGCTAATAGGCTAAGGACACTATTTAACCCTTTTCTTATAAATTCTTATACTGACTTATTTTATTGCACATATGTTCTTTTTCTAATGAAAAAAATCTAATGAATCACAGTTTACTATGACTATAAATAAGAGTTTCAAAGTACACATTCAGTATTTTTAATCCATCCTGGAAATGGGTACACATCTGAGAACAGAGATTCTTTCTCAGGAACGCAGACCAAAAGATTATGCATTCTAAAATCACTTTTATGCTTCTCATGATTTGGCATGGTTGCTATCTAAATCACACCAGACTGTATCATTTCTAAAACTTCAAGCTTATTAAAAAGAGAGCTGTTGAGAGATAAATAATACACTTGTGCTATTACCTTTTAGCCGGTGACTTAGAATCTGTTCCAAAATAGCTGCAAAATTATTAAATTCAGGAGAAGAATCATCAATTGTCTCAAAGCAGGACCGATCAATCAGGGTCTTTACAGAAAACCTATGAAAAAAAGGAGATTATTATTGTTTTTAAGCAGAGTTGATTTCTTCACCCAAGTAGCAAAAAACAGGAGGAAAGCAATTTGGGGAGGTATTAGAGAAATACTTTATAAGATTATATATTTTGAAAACTCCCTCTATTAAAATTCACTGTGTAAATAGAAACATTTACAGAAATATCAGGCTTTTCATTTATATATTTATAATCTGTTGATTATACTAAGCCTTAGGAATAGCTCACTGTCCTCACAGTTATTAAAAATCAGAATTTAAAAAATGACCTAAATTATTAACTCCAAAATACTTGAAAGCTATGATACAACTTATAAGAAATTTGAGCATCAGACCAAAATGCTTTCAAGAGTTTTGAAGCACAACATTTAATAAACTTGGATGTCAGTGTTCATGATATGTAGATCCAAAGTTTTTATGAGCTATAAATAGGGAGACTTAAAAATATGTAAAGTATGCTATACTTTTTCCTTTCATCAGAATGTCCTTTATCTTATTTCTGACTGCCAAAAATCAACACATTTTCCAAGACTCCATTCACATAACATCGCTTCAGTGAAGGATTATCCTCTAACATATTCTTAGCAAACTAATATTTTGTTTGTATCTCCCTCCAGAAACAATTACAATTTATCTTACTGCCGTTATTTGTGTTGTCTATCTTTATCTTATTAAAATATAAATTCCTTCAGGGCAACATATGAAATTGAAAAATACATTACAACGAATCAACAGTAAAGGAGATGAAACAGAGAATCAAACAAGTGATTTGGAAGATAAAAAAAGTATAAAACACCCAATCAGAACAGCAAAAAGAATTTTTAAAAATGAGGACATTTTAAGGGAACTTTGGGAACATCAAGTGTACCAACATTAACATCTTGAGGGTGCTGGAAGGAAAAGAGAGCGAGCGAGTAATTGAAAAACTATTTGGAAAATAATGACAGAAAACTTCTCTAATCTGGAGAAGGAAATAGACATACAAGTTCAGAAAGTGCAGAGAATCCCAAACAAGATGAACCCAAAGAGGCCCACACCAAGACACATCAGAATTAAAATGTTAAAGACAAAGAGAGAATCTTCAAAGTAGCAAGAGAGAAGTAATTAGTTACCTACAAGGGAGTTCCCATAAGACTGTCAGCTGATTACTCAATAGAAACTTTGCAGCCCAGAAGGAATTGGCACAAAATATTCAAGTGATGAACAGCAGGACCTACAATCAAGATTACTCTACCCAGCAAAGTTATCATTTAGAATCAAGGGACATATAAAGAGCTTCCCAGACAATAGAAAGCTAAAGGAGTTTATCACCACCAAACCAGAATTACAAAAAAATGTTAAAGTCTTTTTTAAGAAGATAAAAGATTTAAAATATGAATAATAAAGTGGCAATAAAAACATGTGTGTCAACAATTACTTTAAGTGCAAATGGGTTAAATGTTCCATTCGAAAAACATAGGTGGTTGAATGGATAACAAAACAAGATCCTTTTACATATGCAGTCTACAAGAGACTTGCTTCAGATTGAAAGACACACAGAGACTGGAAGTAAAGGGATGGAAAAAGATATTTTATGAAAATAGAAACAAATGAACAAACAAAAGCTGGAGTAGCAATACTTATACCAGACAAAATAGACTTTTTTTTTAAAAGCTATAATAAGAGACAAAGAAGGACCCAGCAATTCCACTTCTGGGTATTCTCCCAAAGAAATCCAAAACACTAAATCGGAAAGATATATGCATTCATATATTCATTGCTGCATTATTTACAATAGCCAAGATATGGAAGCAACCTAAATGTCCACTGATGGATGAGTGGATAAAGAAGAATCAGTGCATATATACAATAAAATATGACTGAGCTATAAATAATCAGTAAATCTCCCCATCAGCAACAACATGGATGGACCCAGAGGGTATTATGCTGAGTGAAATGAGTCAGACAGAGAAAGACAAATGCCATATGCTTTCACTTATATGGGAAATCTAAAAAACAAATGAACCGGCAAATCACAAAGAGGCTGATAGGTACAGAAAATATTTTTATGGCTGCCAGATGGGAGGGGGTGAGGGGATGGGTGTAAAAATTGATGGGATTAAGAAGTACAAGTTGGTAGTTACAGAATAGTCATGGGGATGTTAAGTACAGTATAGGGAATATAGTCAATAATATTGTAGCCCTAGCCAGTTTGGCTCAGTGGATAGAGCATCAGCCTACAGACCAAAGGGTCCCGGGTTCGATTCTGGTCAAGGGCATGGACCTCATTTGCAGGGTCCTCCCCAGCCCAGGCCTTGTGTTTCTCTTACATTAATACAGTGGGGCCTTGACTTATGAGTTTAATTCGTTCCGTGACGGAGCTCGTAACTCAAATTACTCATATGTCAAATCTTAAAGTGAACGAGTGAGATACGTGATGCTGGGCTGATGTTGTGGCGTTCACTGTGACGTTCGCTGCGCCAACTAGCGGTGGGGTATCTGAAGCTGGCTCGTAACCCGAATTTTACTTCGCAACTCAAAGCAAAAAATTGGCTGAGAGACGGCTCGTATCTCGAAAAACTCGTTAGTCGGGACACTCATAAGTCAAGGCCCCACTGTATTTCTCTCTGTCTTTCCCTCTCTCTTTCCCTCTCTCTAAAAATAAATGGAAATGTTCTCAGGAGAGGATTAAAAAATAATATTGTAATAACTATGTATGGTGTCAGATAGAGACTAGATTTATTGGGGTGATCACTTCATCTATACTAATAAAAGGGTAACATGCTAATTAGACCAGATGTCTTCCGGACATCCATCCAGACAAAGCCATGGTGGCGGGGGCCGAGGCAGAGGCGGTTAGGGGCTACCAGGCCAGCAGGGGAGGGCAGTTAGGGGCAACCAGGCTGATAGAGGAGGGCAGTAAAGGGCAGTAAAGGGCGACCAGGCCAGGAGGGACAGGCAGTTAGGGGCGACCAAGCCGGCAGGGGAGGGCAGTTAGGGGCAACCAGGCCAGCAGGGAAGGGCAGTAAGGGGCAACCAGGTAGGCAGGCAAAGGCAGTTAGGGGCGACCAGGCAGGTAGGCAGAGAGGTTAGGGGCAATCAGGCAGGCAGGCAGGTGAGAGATTAGGAGCCAGTGGTCTCAGACATCTCCTGAGGGGTCCCGGATTGGAGAGGATGCAGGCCGGGCTGAGGGACCTCCCCACCGTGCACGAATTTCGTGCACCGGGCCTCTAGTAAGTTATATAAATCTCTAATCACTGGGTTGTGTACCTGAAGCTAATATGATATTGTACATCAACTTTAATTGAAAAATTTAAAAAAGAACTGCACTTAATTGTAAGACCCTTTTATGTAATTTTTATATTTTTCAAGTTCTTATGTAAAAGCTATTACTTAGACTTGATTTGATATTTTTAGACATTCATCAAATTATCATTTTTTTATTTGAAAACCAGTCCTCTTCAAGAAATAGATGACTAATATTAACATCATCATTATCAGGAAATAGCTCAGCATCTGTGTGATATTTTTTAAATGTATTAAAATTCGTTTTACAGATTTGGTTTTTATAGCACATCTTAGCTAGATACTGTGTTAAGGACAAAAAGATTCTGGAATTATGGAGCTAGCTACACGATTCTAGAGAAGTGGTGAGTGGGAAGACTTGGCTAGCTAGACTTAAGGATCTAATTCACCTTCTGAAATTTAGTTTTGTGTTGGCAGGAGAGCAGGGTATAATTGATGAAACAAAGCTGAGAAATATTATTTTTCTGCATTATTCACTTTGATATATTATAAATTATTTAAACTGTTTTTTCACCCTGAAAATATCTTTCTGCTTGGAAATAACAGAAATTGTTTGTAATGATGTGCTTTGTGATATTTGGATTTTGCTTTTGTTTTAGTTTTTAGGGAGAGTTTGAGTTAAAAGTAATTTAGCATTCTGAGACTCACCATCTTAGGTTTTTGTCATGCAGATATTGTCTTCTATAGGAATATAAACTATTGATAACATGATGATAAAAGACTTATTTTATTGACTACTTATTGATCTGTATATGGCTCTGGATGCTACAGAAATGTACATGTTACTCTCCACGGCTATTGCATTTTACAAAGTAGATAATTTGTTAGGTAATTTTGTATTAGTCCTGAAGGAGAGTAGTGACTAAAATCTCATCAGACTGTTATAGGTGGTTGAGTTCTAACCTAGCTCTTTGGATGAAATAAGCACTTTGTTAGTTTTATCTTTTTAAATATAATTTCAGTTTATTTCACCGATGTGCATTAATATCTGAGATGCTGCGATTTTCTAAAGCAGGAAGTTACTCCTCTTTGTGACTGTAGAGTCAGCTTTTCCTATTCCATTCCACCTAATAAAGATTATAGAGAAACACTCCGACATTCAGAACTGTCCTTCCATTTAGGTCAAAGGTGGAGGTGAAGATGTGTGGTTTTTGTTTATTCATTTGAGGAACACTTTTCCTAAAAATTTATATCTTACTGAACAAAAACATCATACTTAAAAAGTTTGATGGGGACATTCAAAGTTTTCTGGGGATTTGCAACGTTTTTTTGGTGTAGTATCCTCAAAGTTGACTGAGGATGTGCAACATTTTTCTGGTGAAATGGACATAAGAAATAAAAATAAGTTTTCAAGTCCCTTTTTAATCTGGTTTCTGTTTACCATTTTATTTCTATTCATTTAGTCATGCATTTCCTCTAAATTAACTATGTTTCTGGTACAAGAGAACAACTTCATCAATGTTACTTCCTACATTTTTTTTCCTTTTATGTAACAGCTTCCTCCATTGAACTCCAGTTGTTGTTACAGATGGATTAATGTTTAACTACATGTTACTATCTCAACTTTTCTTAGTCAAGGTTATTTGTCAGAACCAAAAATGACTGAAAATTATTTGAGTAATTATTTTCTCAAGGATATATAATTACTATCATTCTATTTGTATATGATAAAAGTGATTTCATTGTATACAAAGAATCGCAAAGTGTACTCTTGGACCCAGACCCTTCCAGAGGTCTGAAAGGTCAAAATTATTTTCTTAACAATTATAAGACATTGTTTGCTTTTTTGGTTCCCACTTTTTACCAGGTGTATTTTGGAGTTTTCCAGAGACTATATGGTATATATCAGAATAAACTGAAAGCAGAAGCAGATATGAGAATCTAGTTATCTTCTATTAAACACAAGATTAAAGATATTTGCAAAGATGTAAAACAGTGCTATTCTTGCCATTTTTGTTATTGTGGAAACTAATAGTTCTCATTAAAATATATTATCTATGCTAACATGTAATGGGTTTATTTTGTTTGTAATTAATAAATAAATAAGTCAGTCCATACTTGGCACAGTTCCAATATGCATTAATTTCAGTTACTACAATTAAATAATAACAATCTCATAACAGCATGGTTTCTATTAGAATACTATTATATGTTAACTGTGAGTAATTACATAAAATGCTGCTAGCTCTCTAGTTAGAGGATCACATGTAAATAACAAATATAGGTCTTGATCAGTGATCAATCACATCACTTTTTTCAAAGTCTGTCTAGGACTGGTCACTTTGCACCTGTTATTAGTTCATGCACAGAAATCAAAGCCTATAGCTGTGTTGCCTTCTTGTCTCCTGGTGATAAACCCACATGTTATTTTATGAAAATGAATTATTGATGAGCGATGGGCCAATAAAGATGAAAACATGGCAGAGAAATGGAAAGTGATAATGCTAGAAGTGAAATTTGAATCAGACACAAATGGACTTATGGAAGAAATAGTTGATCATGGGAATAACGACACTGCTTCTTCTGTTCAAGATCATTTAGATATGCAGCCAGAGAAACTTATTGAAGGCAAACATAAATGAGTAAAGTGGTTGTGACGAAAGGATGAAGATGTCCCAAAGGAAGAGACATCGACAAACCACTTCACAGTATTGGGCCTCTGAGAGATTTTCACAACTTTGAAAGTGCAAAGGATAAAGTGTTGAAAACTGATTTAAACCTAGAAGGGAATATGTCCATTTGCCATGGCATAAAAATATGCTTATTTCATATATTAAGTTATACATTGAGAAGAAGGAAAGCACTATTCAAACTACTCTTAATTTTTTTATTATTTATTAGTTTCACATGTACAGCAGTGTTCAAACTGTTCTTGATAAGTTTTTTCCAAAGGAGAAACTTTGTCAATATTTCTAATGTTTTAAATTACAGTGTACTAAATAAATGTTTTACATTTTTCACTTCCCTATACATTATAGCTGGAATAGGCTAAATATGTTACTATGATGATCAATATCAGTTTTAGGGGTTGGCCACAGATTTAACACTAAAATTTCAAACAGCTGCATGAGAAGAAGAGAAGTTGTCATTTATACATTCATTTGGGTTCAATAGATATAAATAAAGCAGTTGCCTAGAGATACAATTATTGGCATTAAAATAATACAGATGTTTCTCATAGAAATCTTCACAAAAGAAGATACTTCCTGACATAATAAACAATTTGCTTGACAACAACTTCAAGAAGACCCTCTGTAATTGCTTCTTCTGATGACTCTCAATGTAGACAGATATAAACTTACCAATGCACAACTGGGCAAAAGTAAAGGAGACAGGAGAGTGTGAATCAATGCAGTCTACATATCCAGCTGCTCTCCGATGATTTGGACTGACCCAAACATCTACACTAATAAAAGAGAAACATGCAAATTGGTGTCACTCCACTACACCCACCAGCCAATCAGAGCAACTATGCAAATTAACCCAACAAAGATGGTGGTTAATTTGCATATGCAGGCGCTGAGCAAAGACTGAAGGCTCCGGGGGAGTGAAGAATGAAGAGTGAAGAGTGAAGAGTGAAAAGTGAAGAGTGAAGACTGAAGACTGAAGAGTGAAGACTGAAGAGGCTTGGCTTCTCCGCTGCAGTAGACCAAAGGCCTGGGTCCCAGGTGCCAGAGGAAAACCAGTGCCAGCAGCCAGGGGAAGGAAGGCCTATTGCGTGAATCTTCCTGCAACAGCTTCTAGTATATTTTATAAGCCTGTAAGACCTCAGTCTTATAAGAGTGGATAAGTTTCACATATTCTTCCTTGAATATCTTATCTCTCAACTGAGCTTCTGACATTTATCCATTAGCAGTGAAGTTAAGACAATACCTTCTAGAAAATGTGTAGGGGACACCTATTCTCTGTTGTCATCTGAATATGAACTCAGTTTTAGCTAGGGGAAGAGATAATGACCTTCTGTGAATATTGTAATGCCTACCTAGGACCAGCACCTGAGAAGCTGATCACCCTACCTCCATTGTGGACACCTACTATTAGAATTCTAAGAATCCTTTGAAATGCTGAACCTGCTACAAACAACATAACTAATGTTGATCCAAGTCCCAACCCAAAGTTCTATTACATTGAGCATGACAGAGTTTTAGCCAAAAATATTAATTCACTGTAGCCAAGGTATGACGTCTTATGAGGCATACTAAAGCAAATAGTAACAAGAATAGTAAGTCACTGAATTTAAAGTAACTTAAAGGATTATATCACCAATAATATGCAGTAACTTTTCATATTACCTGCACTTCATCCACCAACTTCAAACACAGGAACAGACTTTTTTCTGATTATTCAGCAACCAGAATGTTAGGAAGTTCAGAGTGCTAACGCTCACTCACTGAACTCAGGCCTCTGGGTGCTTTTTTTTTTTTAACACATGATAAATTTACTTATCTGCTTTCCTAGTTCACAACCAATCATAATGAGCAAGTGAGGATGGAAACCCAGGATGGAGCAAGCAGAAAGAAAAGAGCTGTTAGATACAGGCAGAGTTGTAAGAAATAACAGCTAACTTGGTAGGAAGAGACAGCATATGCAAAAGCTGATGAATTCCAAACAATCTTTTGGGGTCATATAGCAAGAAGCTCTATGTATCCTGAGAATCTCCAAGAGCAGCCACTGCACAGGACATACTCATAGAAACAGGCCTAGAGTAAGATCATCAACAAAGGTTATATTGTGCTACGCAGTCCTTTTAAAGAGGGTAGGAAAATGGGTAATTCTTTTCTAAAAACAACTCATCCAAAATGCTTAAAATATTATTGTTTACTGTGGTTTAAATCTGAACACTTAAATCGGAAGCTGCAGTTATATAGAAGACTACACTCCACAATAAATGCTGAGTAAAGCACTATAGTTGAAGGGAGAATTTTAAGCTTAACTCAAACCTTAGTAACATGGAAAATATGAACACTTCATTCTCTGACTACACTGGAAATGTTAGGTGTTTCTGTTATTTGAAATAACATTCAAGTTATGAAATAATATCCTGACCAATAGAAAACTAAGAACAACTATGTAACTGTCATTAAAAGTAGTTTATTTTTAAAACCATCATTTGTCTCCACTCTGCTTAGCTCATCACACTATCGCCTTAAACCACTCATTAGTCCTCTAGCCACAAGACAGGAGAATTATGACTTTGTGAGGGAAGTTTCTCTTTAAGTATTAATTTAAGAGTTTAACAAATTTTATTTTTAAAACTGGTATGCATACATACTTAAATATATACATTTTAATATTGTCCTCATAAAACAATGTTAAGCCATAGAAAGAGAATTTAGATTTTAATTCTCTCTGTCAAAAGAACTAAAATCAAAGGAATATATGGGCTTCTCAATAACTTATGAAGCTTGCAAATAACACAAAAAATGAATAATACTTGATTTTTTGTGGATGAAGAATGAAGGTTTTATAAAATGCCTGAGGGCTTTAAAATGGGATTTTTTCAAAGTTCTAAATGAAGAGAATATGCAGGGAAAATAATACTAGTTGGCATATAGGACCAAAGTCAATCTATGAATATTTTAGAATTGATTGTAGGATATTTAGATGCCTCAAATGACCTATTTTCCCTCCACCACAATCTGTGAAAAATATGATAAAACTGTACTGATTTGTTGAGATAAATATCACCCGGATATTTTTAGTCTGCAATATATAAATTTTCACCGAAAATACCTCATGAAATAATTACATATACCATCACAATGAACCAAAATTCAGCTCAATTCCATCCAATCCCATGATCCTACCTAATCAAACAACCCAATTCTAAAGTTCAAAGTATAGCAACATCGGGTTTTTTTCCACTTTCCTATATACCAGCAAGAAACAAATGGAATTTGATATAAAAAACATATGCCATTTACATTAGCATCTCCAAAATGAAATACTCCAGACATAGCTCACTTGATGGGGGTGCTGTGGTGACTGGGCCTCTGGACAGCAGGACCCACAGCCCTTATGCCAGCCCCCAGACTGTGCCCCCATCCCTGTCCTGTCCTCATGGTTCTACCACCAAACCCTGCCCAGCTCCTGTTGGTGCCTTGGAGGTCCGCCTGCCCATGGTGTCCCCAGCAGAACCTGCAGGGGAGGGTGCGGGGGGGGGGGGGGGGGAGTAGGGAGGGGGAGGGCAGGCTGCAGGTACTGTTCAAGTAGTTCTAAAAAGTGACCTTCACTAGCCACAGAAATCAGACAAAAGTCATCCAAATTGCAAAGGAAGAAGTAAAACTCATTATTTGCATATGACATGATACTATATAGAAAGAACCCTAAAGATTCTACTAAAATACAATTACAACTGTCAGCCAATGGTTATTGGCACCAAGTCAATGCCAACAGGAATCTCCAACTTGGGGTGGGGTGAAGAAGGAAACTTTACTCAGTGCAAACAGCACAACTGAGATACAACAGGACTATGAGAACAGCATGGCGATGGAAGAGCTCTGTGCGGAGGTCCTGGGGCAAGGAAGCCCTGGAGCGAGGCCCCTTTCCAGCTAGACAGCTCTGCTCTAGTCTGGTCTGCTCCGGGGAGTCAGTGTTTCAGCTCCAGGCCCCGGAGGGGAAACACAGTCTCAGCCCTTGATAGAAAGGGAAAGTGAGCTCTGGTAATACTGTTCTTCTGTGAGATGTTTTTAAACCTAAAGAAGTGTGTGATTATATAATAACGTTTTAAACCTAAATAGAGAGTATGCCTAAATTGTTTAAGGAGTAAGGAAAAACATTACTGTGAACGTATTAATAGATACACAAGAATGGTAGTGTGTGTGCAGGGGGTTGTTTTACTTGGTTTGGCTTTGTAAACTGTTCAATTTTTCCAGAACATCATTAGAGAATTACAAAATGAAATGTTTCTGTTTATAGACAAAAAGGCACATGCCTGATCTACCATTAAACATATGCCTACCATTACCTTGCTCATATTTAGAGAAATTCAAAAACAAATATGAACACACTTTGCTTGAAGGTTACTTTTTTAATTTTAGGGCTGTCATTGAGGTTAGCAATGATCTAGTCCAAGGTTATTTTACACACGAGAAAACTGGAAAACAGGAAGGTTGCATGGCTTGTTAAAAGACATACAATTATTTAAAGAAAAGTAAACTTAGAACTCAATTATATTTCCACTAAACCAATTTCCCAATGTAAATATCAAACCACCTCGGATTTGATATGTAAAAATGAAGACATATACTCATTACTAGAGATGGATGAGAGACTCAGAGTTTGGCAACTCTGAAAGGCAGAGAAAAGCAACAGAAACGCATCAATATTGATTTGTTCATTTTGCTGAACTTTAAGTGGGGCCATTTAAAACAGCCAAATGACCTACAGTGACTTTTTTTTCTAAAAAGTAAAAGCCTTTTAGACAAAGCCTATCAAAGAGATCTCCTTACTAGACATGGATGATAATTTATATGCACCATCAACTATTTGGACATAAAGAACAGCCTTAATAATATTATCCACGTAATTAAATACAAAGGTTGAAATCTTACCCAGAAATTGAAATTTATTTTAGCTACAACACTAAGGTTATGTGTAAACTGTAACTAAAGTAGCAATTATGTTTGTTTCACAGTAGAAAAGAATAATTATGCAAATAAAAAATACAGCTAGCTCAGAAAGTAATCCACACAAATCAGTGAGAAATGACTGAAATTTCTTAAACTTAAAATATAATTTAAATGAGGTTGAGATACAAGTCCCTGTCTTCGCCTAAACTGCCTCTGAAGAGGGAGCAAGTGAACATTAACTGACCTAAAACCAAACAAAAATGGAGAAGCAAAAGGAATAGTACCAACCACTGAATTTATTAATTCAATAAATATTTGCTGAGAGTCATATGCTATATATAGTAGAAAGAATTTTTTTTAAAAAAGACTCAGCAAAAAGCAGACCAGGTTGTTGTCCTGTGAAGGTTAACTCTGATGAAGCTTTTATGAAATACATTAGCCCAAGAAGCATTGCATATGTTGGAACTTGCTTGAGACCATCCTCTTTTTAAAAAACTAATTCCTTTTAATAGCTGTGAAATAAAGGTAAGAAAATTGTTCTATCTACCTAACTTAAAAAAATATTTTCCTACGTTTAAAAACTTTAATACAGACTATCTTCTTCAAAAGGTTGCACCCTAGACTGCACAAAATGGTACATTTAAAAGATTTCATATAATTTTACTGTTTGCAACCCCAGTGCCATTAAAAGTCAGTGAGGCAGGTCTTCCTGCTAGAAAGGTGAACATTTGTAACAGTCCAAGTTAAAAACAAAAAGTCTCTCAAAATTATTAAATATACATCCTAGTATAAATATCTATATTTGGCTTAAGATGCTAAACACATTTTTTTCGCAAAGAAAAAGAAAAATATAGATATAAACTGCAAAGGCGGAAAAGGTTTCATCATCTTTGATTCTTAGACGATTATCGATGGCTGATGATGAGGGGTTTTACTGAACCAAGTACAGTAAATTTAAAGCAACTTAATCGTTCAAAGAAGTTCCTAAGAAATGGATGCTTAGGACTTCAATTTTTTTACTACTCATAAATAAGACTTAAAGAAAATGTATCAACATATTAAAAATAAGTTTTTGTAGGCAGTAACTATTCCTTTCACAGATAGTAATTCCTTTTACAAAGAGTACTGGTAATTACTCCTTTTATGTCTCTATATTTTGTAGAGTAAAGGAATACTACACTTAAAATTAGAAAACACGTAAGGAAAGGCAGAACTTGGAATAAACCATTGAAACGTAGCCTAGGTATCCTCCACAGTCCCACTCTTGCTAACAACTGCAGACACAGCATTAGCGCCGCAATTTAAAGTGGAGAGGAAGCACGCGCGCGCGCACACACACACATACACACACACACACACGCTGGCATGTAGCAGGCACTCAAGATCTGCGGCATGAAAAGACTTAATATTTGTAAACAAGCCAAAACAAACACAGAATGCACACTGATTTTGAGGCAACACAGTAAACAATCACCACAGTAGCGACCACTTCACCAAAAGCTGGCTGACAGCTCAACACGCACTAAATCAAAGAGCTTCCCCCTGCCCTCCCTCCTCTTTCACTCTGGACTCGAGATTGCACATTCAAAACAAACCCATCCCCAGCCCCGCCCCAAACCGTACCCTCGGCCGCTGGCAGCCCTGGGACTGACCGAAAGTCCGGGGCGTCGGCAGTGCCCGGACCCCCGCCCATCTGGGGGCGCGCGGGCCCGCGGATACACCCGGTGCGCAGAGGCCGGGGCGCAGGGCTACCACGGGGTGCCTCGCGGCCCCCAGCCCGGGGCTCCGGCAGCCCCCTCCCGTCACCCCGAGCGACCGGCCCCGTACCTGCACACGGTGATCAGGTTCCTCCTCTCCACCGCAGCATTGCGGGCGCTCAGGCTCTTCTTGCCGCCGCCGCCCCCGCCACGGCTCCCGCTCAGGCCCCCCAGGCTCCGGGAAGCCATGGCAGGCTGACCCCGCGACCCTTTTGTCTCGTGCCACCCCGCGCGCCCCACCCCCACCCCCACCTCTTCCAGGCTCTCCCTCTGGATGCGACCAAGGGGTGGCGGGGACGCAGGGAGGATGGAGAAGACGGCGGGGACTCGCACGGGGGACTGACGACTCGAGCTCCGCACCCGACCTGCACACACACATAAATACACGCACACACACACACTCACGCGCGCACACTCACTCCCGCGCACACACTCACTCACGCGCACACACGCACGCACCACCCCCTCGCCCTCGCGCGCGCCGCCGACAGCCGGGCTGCGCGTGCGGTTCGGCGTCGGGCGCTCCGCTACTTCCCGCGGGACCTCGGCTGCCGGCGCGCGCACGTGCCCGCCGACCCCACACGCCCAGCCGCCCGCACTCAGCCGTCGCTAACTCCCCAACCCCAGCTGCGGTTCACACCGCGGGGCCTCCGCGCGCAGCCCCGCCCTCCCTGCACCTATCTGCCAACGCCACCCCTGGAGCCAATCGTGGGGCTCCGGGGGCGGGGCCTGCCGCGCGGACCTTAAAAGCCACGCGCTCCAGCTCCGCCCTGGCGCGTGGGCAGCTGTCAAGACGCTGGGCTCGCGCTCGCCACCGGCTCGGTGCTGACAGTCTGCACGCAGGGGGAGCCGCGCGGCTATCTGCGCGGGGATTGTGGGATGCGGGGCCTCGGAGAGACCCGA
Source organism: Myotis yumanensis (assembly GCF_028538775.1). NCBI lineage: Eukaryota > Metazoa > Chordata > Mammalia > Chiroptera > Vespertilionidae > Myotis > Myotis yumanensis. The sequence goes on along the minus strand of NW_027223760.1, from coordinate 43,669,952 downwards.
GCTGATTATGGACCCTTACCGGGAGTCTGGCTTTAACGGCTGGGATCTCTAGCTTTAAATGGCTGATTGCTGTCCTGGAAACCGACTCCCAAATTCTACGGCATCTTTGGCTAAGGCGCCAAGAAGGCAGCGGCGCTGGCTCTTGCACCCAACCTCAGGGCCTGACTCCCAGGAAGGAAATGGGGTTTGTCCAAATGCTCTCCCCTGGACTGATACTCAGCTACAAATAGCCCAGAGGAGGGAGATGACTCGTATAATATCCGTCCTGGGGTGTCTGGTGGTGGGATTTCTTGGCCCTCCAGGTCCCCCCAGCACTGCCTGCAGGCAAGACTGCCCACGTAAGAACCAGCGCGGTGCTCAGTTTTCTGCACGCTTCTACTGTCCGGGGCAGTGACCCCGGAATTGGGTGGGAGCGGTGAGCCTCCTGGCAGTTTGGTCTTCCCCAGAGTGCTCCCTGAAAGAGGCAGGGAGGGCTACCTCGTCATGCGGATTCAGAACCTAGCACCCACTTTTCCAGAGCTTCTCCCCCGCTCCAGTCTTACTAGCAGGGAGGTCCTAGCTTCTGGCCCCGAGTTCTCAGGCACCCACCTAAGTTGATGGATCTGTTCACCTCCCTTTGCATATCCCTGTGGGACCTACCTAGGGGGCGTTGTGCAAAGAACAGATTCTCAATAAACATTTATTAAACTTAACTTAAAAACACCTTTGGTATTATTTTACTGAAATTTTGGTTTGGGTGGCTCCAAAATCCATATAACTTTCGCCTCTGGTTTTGCAGGTTCTCTCAAAGAATGTTATAGGATATATAGTTTATGTATATTACATACTTTATGTATATTACATGTATATCATGCACAGTACTACAGGAGATACTCAATGTTGAATGCTTTCAAAATACAAAATATTGTGTAATGACGCTGTAGACTACTAATTTCTGAGGTCATAAAAAATGTTTTAATCTCTATTTTATTATTATTTTTAAATATATTTTATTGGTATTTTACAGATAGAGAGTTAGAAACATCAATGAGAGAGAAACATCGATCAGCTGCCTCCTGCACACTCGCTCCTGGGGACGTGCCCGCAACCAAGGTAAATGCCCTTGACTGGAATCGAACCCGGGACCCTTCGGTCCGCAGGCTGGAGCTCTATCCACTGAGCCACAACGGTTAGGGCTAATCTCTCTTTTAAATCATCGGGGCAAAGACTGAGCCCTTTCAGCTACTAAATATAATCACAATAATATAAAACTTTGTGCAAGAAAAAAATATTTGCCTTAACTATTTTACTATAATAAGTAAATTTAATTTTATATTAAAATTATAAGAAAATAAGTTAGACAGGCTTTACATTTTATATTTTACCAGTAAAAACAGGAGGGTTTTCTAGGTCAGCGCATGTGTTCCCAAACATTTCTTGTCTGCTCAACAGAGACATAGAGACTCATCAGAAGGATTACCCTTCCAGGAGCTCCAATTTAACTTGTCTCCTCTTGCTACCCCAAAAGTTTGCATTCAGAAGTGGCCATCCAGTAGCAGATGCACTGGCTATGCAGGCAAGTCTCAGCAAAATATTTGCACTGGCAATGACAAATGCTGCCTAAACTGAACTTGTTATTTAAACACACATTAAAACTGCACAGGGAGAAGCGTGGAAGGCCATCAGTTATCAAGAAAACTCCTAGACACCCACTGGTTTGTCCTGAGGGAGGGAGCGAACACATACCTGAAACACCCAGAAGACAAAACCAAACGATCATGTCAAACAGAGAAAAGTGAGGTGTAATTATTCTCAAAATTAGCTTTCTAGACTCGAGTACATATTCATGATACTAGTACTATGACTGAAATCTTGGTAAAACAACATCTTAGATGATTAGGTAAAATTTTATTTTTCAAATTTACTTTTAGAGGGATTCAGTTGACATTGGTACTTGCTAAACAAGATTTTGCTTTAAAACAAGCCATTTTTTGTATGTACGGTGTGTCATTAAACTACCACATGGGGGCCTTGTTTGATAAAGCGAATTTCTTAATTTTCCTGAGCAATATATCCAAAGAAGCAATGGGATTCTTTCTCTAGATTACTATTCTGAAGATAATTAATCAATTATAGCCAATATCAAGTATAATACTACTGTAGAACCACATGATTTTTCACACTGCTTTCTGAACTTCTTTTGGCATGTTACAATTCTTTATTTTATTTATCCGAGTATGTGCACAAAGCGTATTCAGAGCTGTGAAAAGACTCACAGTAAAAATAATGAAAACTGTAAATGCCAAATTTAACCTAAAAGAATCCTGTAGAACTGAATGGGCAAAGCATATTCATTCACTATTTTCCCAACCTCCTATTTCTCCTCATCAGAAAAGACAACCTTACAAGTATAACATATAAAATGTCCTCAAATCTAAAATGCTATAAGCCAGAGATATTACCAAACCATTGTTTATTTTAATCTCAAAGAAGTAGACTCTCTAAGTTCACCCAAACCCAGCAGCCATTCAGAAAAGATTGATAAACGTGAAGACACAAACTTTTTTAAAAACCCACAAAGCAAGTTTCCCCATAAACAAAAGCTAAAGTAAAATGACAGCCTAGAAAACATACTTGAAACTCATATCATGGACAAAAAGCTAATTGCCTTTATGTACACAGATCAATAAGTACTGTTTCAATAGAACAATGAAGGTGGAAGCCAAATAGGAGCCAGTAAAAGCATCAGTGGGAAGTAAAAATAATATAACTCTTAAAAAGTTGTGAACAGAGTCAGGGGGGCGGGGATGGGAGTATCGTTGAGGAATGTTGAGTAGAGAGATGTTAGTATTTTATCCCTATTGTATTATTTTTTGGAAGTGACTTGAGTACATTGTAAAGCTGGTGGAATGAAACCACTGAGAGGGAAAGGTTAGAAAAGCAAGAGAGAGAGAGAGAGAGAAAATTGATCAGAAGTGAGAATGCAGAAAAGCAATGGGATTCAAGGCACAGATGGATGGATTGAGCTTTGGTTGAAGGTACCAATTCTCACTTGTAATTAGGGAGAACTGGTGAGAGTATGGGTGCAGATGTAGTTTTGATTTTTTATTATTAGAAAGTTGGGAGGTTCCCATCTGATAGCTTCTGCTTTATCTAGAAATTAAAAGACAATGTCACCAGCTGAAAGTTTTAGTCCCTCTTAGTAGAATAAGTTGACTAATAAAATTTAGAACTCCTGGTCAATATTTGAGGACTCATCGAAGATTGGTAATGATGAATTTACGAGGCACATCCACTTGATTGTGTGACTTTCTTTGACATTATTTGTGTCTTAGCCCGGGCTGCCATAAAAAAAAATAATCATAGTCTAGGTGGCTTAAACTACAGAGATTTTTTTTTTTTTTCACAGTTCCAGCGGCTTGGAAGTCCAAGATCAAGGTACCAGATGATTTGGTTCCTGGTGAGGATTCTCTTTCTGGCTTGTAAGTGGCCACCATTTCCCTATGTGCTCCCATGACCTCTTCTTTGTGTGCAGAGGGTAAAGTACGGAGTGAGAGAGAGAGAACAAACTTTCTGGCATCTCTTAAAAGGTCACTAATCCCATCATTAGGGACTATTTTCAACATGTCATCTAACCCTAATTACCTCCCAATGGTTCCATACCCAAATAACTTTACATTGAGGTTTTGTTTAAATTTGGGAAGACACAGCATTTGGCCCAGAATAGTTAGACTCCTGGCATTCAGGTAATCAGGAAGATGTTGATTTCATGCAGGACTGAAATGTTACAGAGGGTAAAAAGAAAAGTCATAAATACAAGGAAGTTTGGAATATTAACAAGAGTGTGATTTGAATGCAATTTAAGTTGGATATAGAGGAAAAGAAGAGAGAAGTGACAGGTTGGGGTAGAGAAGAGAGGGTCAAACGACTGGATGATCTGTTGAGTTCCAAGAATAATCATAATGGATATAGTAAACAAGCAAACAGGGAGACTAGATTCGAGATTGTGGTCAGGTAGTGGCATACGTGAATGAGCAATTTTGGAATTAGAGCAGTTATGGGTGATGACAAAAATCCATAGTTTGTAATCATGGTAATGTGTGGCAGTGGAGGGCTATGTCTGGTGATGAGAGGAAGTGAAAAAAAATTCAGGAGTCAGAGTGTTGAATGGACATTTATGTTGTTATGAAGTCACCCAGAATTATGGCGGGATTTGGAATACACAACAGCTGCTGTGTTATCTTCAATAATTTGGGGGGAGTAAGTGGAAGATTAGTAAATGTCAAGTAATATAAACCTCAAGGACTCAGAGCAAATTTTGTTGGTTTGCTTGCTTTTTACAAGAGGGTGGAGAAATAATGATTTAGAAGTGACAATAGAAACCAGGAAGAACACTACTTCTCTGGCTCTGAGGTATGAAAGAGATGAAAATATTTAAAAACAAAACAAAAACATCCGTTTGAAAGTACAAGGGAAGCGAAGCCATCAGGAGAGATCCAGGTTTCCACTGAGGAAAGAGGGTGGAGGGACCACTCAGAAGAATTGGAGACCATAAGTAGTATTGGTCACAGAGCAAAAGTTCCAGAGGGCATCATGGAAGGGGGTGGCAGAGAGGGTCAAGGTCAAGGAAGTACAAAACATGTATTCAAGAGGGTATGACTGGTGAGGCTGGCATTACAGGCTATTAGTGAGGCAGGTCCAACAAGCTGTTCTTTGTAAAAGGGCTTACTCTTTGGGTAAAGACTGATCAGAATTGGGTGCATTAGGTCTTACAGTTTCTTTAAGGAGAGCAATATGGGCCCTCATCTCAGAAGGCTTTTTCTTTTCTTTCCTTTTTTTTTTTTTTTAACTTGAAGAGGGGTGTTAACAAACCAAAAATTACAGACTGCAGATACTGCATGGAATATCATCAATTAATCTTCAGAGCCATTCTTTGAAGTAGGGTCTGTTGTAGTCTGCCATTTACAAACAAGGAAACAAAGACTTAGTTTTAGTAACTTGCAGAAAGTCACAGAGTAAGTGGCAGAGCCAAGATTAAAGATCTATTGAACCACGTCCAGCATGGCCAGTGGTGAACCTGAGCGGGTGCGGTGAAGGATTAAAACAGACAAGAGAATATAGCTGGGGCTAGGTGTGTCACTGTGCCTGGATGAGGAAACAGTGATACAACCTGTAAGCTGAAGCTTTATTTTATAGTCAGATCACACAAAGCAAAACAAGGGCAAGCTATTTACAATGTTCTTGTGAGTTTCAAATCTGCTTCTTTCCTGTTGTTGCCATGCTCTGAACTCTATCAAGCCTTGTTTTGGCAGCACTTGCTTCACCGCCCACAGCCCATATATCCCTTAGCTACCTAGGACTGCAGGGTCAGGCTATAAGGTCAAGCTTACAATCATAGCCTTTTGGCTATAATTGTGCTAGGAGGACCTTGCCCTCCAAGTCGGGATTTATATGTGGCTTTGCCACAGTCAGTCCAAGGCTTGATCCTGTCCAAATGCTGTAGCCGCTCTCCACAACCTATAAGATGCAAAATGGATACATTCTTTCTTAAAATATATTTTTATTGATTTCAGAGAGGAAGGGAGAGGGAGAGAGAGATAGAAGCATCAATGATTAGAGAGAATCACCTACTGGCTGCCTCCAGCACACCCCATGCTGGAATCTAGTCCACAACCCAGGCATGTGCCCTGATCAGGAATTGAACCATATCCTCCTGGTTCATAGGTCAATGTTCAACCAATGAGCCAAGCTGGATGGGCAAAATGGATACATTCTTTTTCTTAACATGTTGTACTGCTCTACCGAGAAAGTAACTATAGGTGAGTCTTAAACACAATACCGCTGCTTTATATATATAGTGCTTAAGAATCAATGACCAATTTTATCACTTGTGGAATGTAGAGTCTCTAAGAGAGTTGAAAGGCTTTTATAATGCTTTTTTTAAAAAATATATATTTTATTGATTTTTTACAGAGAGAAAGGGAGAGGGATAGAGAGTCAGAAACGTCGATGAGAGAGAAACATCAACCAGCTGCCTCCTGCACACCTCCTACTGGGGATGTGCCCGCAACCAAGGTACATGCCCTTGACCGGAATCGAACCTGGGACCCTTGAGTCCGCAGGCCGACGCTCTATCCACTGAGCCAAACCGGTTTGGCTTTTATAATGCTTTTTAAAAATTAAATTTATTGGGGTGACATTGGTTAATAGGATCATATAGGTTTAAATGTACATTTCTATGATACAAGACCTGTATATTGCAGTGTGTGCCTACTACCCAAAGTCAAATCATCTTCTGTTACCATATATTAGGCCTCCTTTACCCCTAATGTACCCCCTTCCCTATTACAACCACCACACGGCTGTCTGTGTCCAGAAGTTTCAGTTTTATATCCCATATATGAGTGAAATCATATGGTTCTTAGCGTTTTCTAATTTACTTATTTCACTTAGTGTAGTATTCTCAAGGTTCATCCATGTTGTCACAAATGGCAGTGTTTAATCTTTTCTTATGGCTGAGTAGTATTCCATGGGGTATATGTACCACATCTTCTTTATCTAATCCTCTACTGAAGGACAGTTTGATTGTCTCCATGTCTTGGCCACCATAAATAATGCTGCAATGAACATAGGAGTGCATATATCTTTGCAAATAAAGGTTTTCAAGTTTTTCGGGTAGATACCCAGGAGTGGGAATGCTGGGTAATATGGTAATTCTATTTTTTGAGGAACTGCCAGACTGTTTTCCATAGTGGCTGTAATAGTCTATATTCCCACCAGCAAAAGAAACTGACAACAAAATAGGCAGCTGACCACTGGGAGATTATATTTGCAAACAATAGCTCCAAAAAAGGTTTACTATCCACAATATATAAAGAACTCTTAAAACTCAACACCAAACAAATAATCCAATTAAAAAGTGGGTGGAGGACCTGAAAAGATACCTCTCCCAAGAAGACATACAAATGGCCAACAGATATATGAAAAAATGTTCAACCTTACTAGCAATTAGGGAAATGCAAATCAAAAATACAATGAGATACCACCTTACACCTGTTAGGATGGCTATTATCAACACAACAAGCAATACCAAGTGTTGGAGAGGTTGTGGGGAAAAGGGAAGGCCATAATGCTTTATAAAAAAAAAATGTGAAATGAGCCCTAGCCTGTGTGGCTCAGTAGCTAGAGAGTCGGCCTGTGGACTGAAGGGTCTTGGTTTTAATTCCAGTCAAGGGCACATGCCCGGGGTTACAGGCTCAATCCCCAGTAGGAGGCACACAGGAGGCAGCCAATCAATGATTCTCTCTCACCACTGATGTTTCAATCTCTCCCTCAAAAAAATACATATATTTTTTTTTTTTATTTTTTTTTTTTTTATTTTTTATTTTTTTTTTTATTTTCCTCTTAAAGTATTACAAAGGGTATTACATAAGTATCCTATTCCCCCCCCCCCACCCTTGACAAACCACTACCCTCCCTTACCCCCCAGTGTCTTATGTCCATTAGTTATGCTTATATGCATGCATACAAGTCCTTCGGTTGATCTCTTACTCCCCTCCCTCCTGCCCCCCAACTCTCTCTGGCCTTCCCACTGCAGTTTGACAATCAGTTTGAGGCAGCTCTGCCTCTGTATCTATTATTGTTCAAAAGTTTGTAATGGTCTTTATTATCCATGAATGAGTGAGATCATGTGGTATTTTTCCTTCATTGACTGGCTTGTTTCACTTAGCATAATGCTCTCCAGTTCCATCCATGATGTTGCAAATGGTAGGAGTTCCTTCTTTTTAACAGCAGCATAGTATTCCATCGTGTAGATGTACCACAGTTTTCTAATCCATTCATCTACTGATGGGCACTTAGGCTGTTTCCAGATCTTAGCTATGGTGAATTGTGCTGCTATGAACATCTGGGTGCATATATCCTTTCTGATAGGTGTTTCTGGTTTCTTGGGATATATTCCTAGTAGTGGGATCACAGGGTCAAATGGGAGTTCCATTTCCAATTTTTTGAGGAACCTCCATACTGCCTTCCATAGTGGCTGCACCAGTCTGCATTCCCACCAGCAGTGCACAAGTGTTCCTTTTTCTCCACATCCTCTCCAGCACTTGTCGTTTGTTGATTTGTTGATGATGGCCATTCTGACAGGTGTGAGATGGTACCTCATTGTTGTTTTGATTTGCATCTCTCGGATGATTAGTGACTTTGAGCATGTTTTCATATGTCTCTTGGCTTTCTGAATGTCCTCTTTTGAAAGGTGTCTATTTAGATCCTTTGCCCATTTTTTGATTGGATTGTTTATCTTCTTTTTGTTAAGTTGTATGAGTTCCCTATAAATTTTGGAGATTAAGCCCTTATCCGATATGACGTTGGCAAATATGTTTTCCCACGAGGTGGGTTTTCTTGTTGTTTTGTTGATGGTTTCTTTTGCTGTGCAGAAGCTTTTTATTTTGATGTAGTCCCATTTGTTCAGTTTCTCTTTAGTTTCAACTGCCCTAGGAGCTGTATCAGTGAAGAAATTGTTTTGGCATATGTCTGAGATTTTGTTGCCTTTGTATTCTTCTAGAATTTTTATGGTTTCCTGTCGTACATTTAAGTCCTTTATCCATTTTGAGTTTATTCTTGTGTATGGTGTAAGTTGGTGGTCTAGTTTCATTTTCTTGCATATGTCTGTCCAATTTTCCCAACACCATTTATTGAAGAGACTATCTTGGCTCCATTGTATGTTCATGCCTCCTTTGTCAAAAATTAATTGAGCATATTGGTTCGGGCTAATTTCTGGACTCTCTATTCTATTCCACTGATCTATATGTCTGTTCTTGTGCCAGTACCAGGCAGTTTTGAGAACAGTGGCTTTGTAATACAGCTTGATATCTGGCATTGAGATCCCACCTACTTTGTTCTTTCTCAGGATCGTTGCAGCTATTCGGGGTCTTTTTTTATTCCAGATGAATTTTTGGAGAGTTCGTTCTAGATCTTTGAAGAAGGCCATTGGTATTTTAATGGGAAGTGCGTTGAATGTATAGATTGCTTTGGGTAGTATGGACATTTTAATGATGTTGATTCTACCAATCCAAGAACATGGTATGTTCTTCCATCTGATTATGTCTTCCTCTATCTCTTTTTTCAACGTCCTGTAGTTTTCTGAGTAGAGGTCTTTAACCTCTTTAGTTAAGTTTATTCCTAGGTATCTTAATTTTTTTGGTGCGATGGTAAATGGGATTGTTTTTCTGATCTCCCTTTCTGAAAGTTCACTGTTGGTGTATAGAAATGCCTCAGATTTCTTGGGGTTAATTTTGTATCCTGCTACATTGCCAAATTCATGTATTAAGTCTAGTAGCTTTTTGATGGAGTCTCTAGGGTTTTGTATGTATAATATCATGTCATCTGCAAATAAGGACAGTTTTACTTCCTCTTTTCCAATTTGGATGCCTTTTATTCCTTCTTCTTGCCTAATTGCAATGGCTAATACTTCCAGTACTATGTTGAACAGGAGTGGTGAGAGTGGGCATCCCTGTCTTGTTCCTGTTCTTAGGGGAAATGGTGTTAGTTTTTGTCCATTGAGTATGATGTTGGCAGTGGGCCTGTCATATATGGCTTTTATTATGTTGAGGTATGATCCTTCTATTCCCACCTTTCTGAGAGTTTTTATCAAAAATGGGTGTTGGATTTTGTCGAATGCTTTTTCTGCATCAATTGATATGACCATGTGGTTTTTTTCTTTCAATTTGTTTGTGTGATGTATCACATTTATTGATTTACGGATGTTGTACCATCCTTGCATCTCTGGGATGAATCCTACTTGGTCATGGTGTATGATCCTTCTGATGTACTGCTGGATCCGATTTGCTAAGATTTTGTTGAGGATTTTGGCATCTATGTTCATGAGGGATATTGGCCTGTAATTCTCTTTCATTGTGATGTCTTTACCTGGTTTTGGTATTAGGGTGATGCTGGCTTCATAGAATGAGCTTGGAAGCGTTCCTTCCTCTTGAATTTTTTTGTAGTAGTCTGAGGAGGGTAGGTTTTAGTTCTTCCTTGAATGTTTGGTAGAACTCCCCTGTGAAGCCGTCTGGCCCTGGGCTTTTGTTTGCTGGAAGCTTTCTGATGACTGCTTCAATTTCTTCCATAGTTATTGGCCTATTGAGGTTTTTAGATTCTTCCTGATTGAGTTTTGGAATGTTGTATTTTTCTAGGAATTTGTCCATTTCCTCCAGGTTGTCCAGTTTGTTGGAGTAGAGTTGCTCGTAGTATTGTTTAACAATCATTTGTATTTCTGTGGGGTCTGTTGTTATTTCGCCTCTATCATTTCTGATTTGGTTTATTTGGGACCTCTCTCTTTGCTTCTTGGTGAGCCTGGCTAGGGGTTTGTCAATCTTGTTTATCCTTTCAAAGAACCAGCTCTTGGTTTCATTGATTTTCTGTATTGTTTTTTTGGTCTCTATTTCATTGATTTCTGCTCTAATCTTTATTATCTCCTTCCTTCTGCTCACTCTGGGGTTTTCTTGTTGCTCTCTTTCTAATTCTTTGAGTTGTAGAGTTAGATGATTGACTACCATTTTTTCTTGTTTTTTGAGATAGGCCTGTAGAGCTATAAACTTCCCTCTCAGGACTGCTTTCATTGTGTCCCAGAGGTTTTGGATTGTTGTGTTTTCATTGTCATTAGTGTCCAGGATGTTTTTAATTTCTTCTTTGATGTCATCGGTAACCCAATCAATATTTAATAACATGCTATTCAGCTTCCAAGTGTTTGAGTATTTTGGGTTGTTTTTATTGTAGTTTATTTCTAACATTATGCCATCGTGGTCTGCGAAGAAGCTTTTTATGATTTCAATCTTCTTGAATTTGTGGAGACTTTGCTTGTGACCCAATATGTGGTCTATTTTTGAATATGTCCCATGAGCACCTGAGAGGAATGTATATTCCGCAGCTGTGGGGTGAAGTGTTCTGAAGATGTCAATTAAGTCCATCTGATCTAGTGAGTCATTTAGGATTGCTGTTTCTTTGCTGAGTTTTTGTCTAGCGGATTTATCCAGTGATGTCAGTGGTGTATTAAAGTCCCCTACTATGATTGTATTGTTGTCGATCTCTCCCCTGATATCTTCCAGAAGTTTTCTTATGTATGTGGGTGCTCCTGCATTGGGTGCATATATGTTTACCAGGGTTATATCTTCTTGTTGTATTGATCCCTTTAGTATTATGAAGTGGCCTTCCTTATCTCTGGTTATGGCCTTCACTTTGAGATGTACTTTGTCAGATATAAGTATTGCTACCCCAGCTTTCTTTTCCTTTCCATTTGCGTGAAAGATATTTTTCCATCCCTTCACTTTCAGTCTGTGTGAGTCCCTTCTAATGAGGTGGGTCTCTTGTAGACAGCAGATGTATGGGTCATGTTTTTTTATCCATTCAGCCACTCGATGTCTTTTGGTTGGAGCATTTAGTCCATTTACATTTAAAGTTATTATTGAAAGGTATTTGTTTGTAGCCATTTCTTTTTGTGTGTGTGTGTGTGGCTGTTTTCTTTCTGAGCTTGATATTTCTTCTTTTTACACCAGTCCCTTTAGCATTTCTTGCATGGCTGGCTTGGTGGTGATAAACTCCCTTAGCCCTTTTTTGTCTGTGAAGCTTCTTATTTCCGCCTTCAATTTTGAATGATAGCCTTGCTGGATAGAGTATTCTTGGATTCAGTCCTTTGCTTTGCATCACTTTGTAGATTTCCGTCCATTCTTTTCTGGCCTGATGTGTTTCTGTTGAGAAATCATTTGATAATCTAATGGGAGATCCCTTGTATGTTACTTTCCGTCTCTCTCTTGCAGCCTGTAAGATTCTCTCTTTATCCTGAACATTTGCCATGGTAATTATGATGTGTCTTGGTGTGGGTCTTTTCGGGTTCACCTTGTTTGGGACTCTCTGGGCTTGTGTGACTTTTTTCTTCCCCACCTCAGGGAAGTTTTCTGATATTATTTCTTCGAATAGGTTTTCTAATCCATGTTCATCTTTCTGTTGTTCTGGCACCCCTATTATTCATATGTTGTTTCGTTTCATGTTGTCCCAAAGCTCCCTTAGGCTCTCCTCCTGTCTTTTAATTTTTTTCTCCATTTGCCGTACAGTTTGAGTGTGTTTTGCTTCCTTGTCTTCTAATTCACTAATTCGGTCCTCCGCTTCTCCCAGTCTACTGTTGATACTTTCAATGGAGTTTTTTATTGAAGCTATGTCACTCTTCATTTCTTCTTGGGACTTACTTAAGTTGTTGATTTTTTCATCTGTTTCTTCTAGCTTCTTGCATAAGTAGTTGAGTTTTTCATCTGTTTCTTCTTGCTTCTTGAACATGTGGTGCATGTACTCTAGGAACCTTATTCTGAATTCTTTTTCCGTCATGTTGCATATCTCTGTCTCACTTAGCTGCTTTTCTGGCGAGTCCTCCTTTTCTTTCCTTTGGGGGTTTCTTTGCCTACCCATGTTTGATCTCGCTGACATATGTAGATGTTGAGGTGTTCAGTGGCTGCTCCCTGGGTGGCAGGGGCTCCTTGGGTTGTGGTTGCTGCTCAGACGGTTGCGGTAGCAGCTGCTTTCCAGTTGGCAGCAGCTCCTCTGGTGGGTGTTGTTCACAGCTGTGTTGGCTCTTCTGGCTGGTGGGGGGAGGCTTCACGTACAGTTGCTGTTCCACAGACAGAGGGTGTGGTGATCAGGAGGCTGTGGTGATCAGGAGGCTGCGGTGATCAGGGGGCTGCTGTTGCTTGGATCTGCTGCGTTGATTTAAAGGCACAAAATACAACAGAGCAAGGCACAACGTACCAGGCACTGAACACAAGTATATTCACAATATTAATAACTCCAAATAAAGGTGACCAACCGAATTAAGAGAATTAGGGGATAAGGGAGAAAGAAGAGAAGAAGATAAAAGAGAGAACAGAAAAGAAAAATAAGAAAAAAACAAACAAAAAAGGAGTGCAAAAATAGAATTGGGAAAAAAGAGGGGGGAAAAAAGAGAGCGAAAAAAGAGAATGAAGTAGAAGTGGGGAAGAGACTCCCCGTATGAGGAGCAAACTCCAATAGAACTGCCACTAATCTCAACAAATTCCAGCAACAGATCCCTGGAGATGAATGCAAACTACAAACCACCAATAATATCCAGAGGGGTAAGGGAAAACAGAAGCACAAAAATAGCTGGGGTGGGGTGGGGGAGGGAAGGGAAAAACCAGCAGAAAAAAAAAAGAAAAAGAAAAAGAAAAACAACCTCACAACCAGTCCTAAAAAAGAAGAAAAAACACAAAACAAAACAAACAAACAAATTTAAAAAAAAAAAAAAAAAGCCCAATATATTCAACAATCAAGAAAACAATAGAAAGATAAGAGAGAAAAAAAAATGGTTGGAAAGTGAAGAAGGATAAAGAATAGGTGTATAAGGATTTAGAGCAGTAGATTGGAAATAGGATATATAAGTAGGGTGGAATTAGACAGGGGGTAAAAAGAGGGAATTGGGAAGGTCTGGAGCAGGAATAGGGTAAGAGAAACAGGACACCAAAAGGGGAAAAGTAAGGAAGAGGGTTTTAGCAAAGAGGTGGAATTGAGATAGGGAAAATTAATGCTAAAGGAACGATGAAAATAGAATGGAGAACACTAATCCCAAAAGAAAATAAAGAGAAAATAAAATGGCACTTTAAAAAATGGTAAAATGGTAGGAGTAATAATACTGGTTAAAAATAAAAATGTGGTAATTGAAAGGGTAAAATCAGGTGATGGAAAAAGAAGAAAAAGAGAAAAAAAAATTGGTTTCTTAGTAAAAAGGTGAAAAAATTAAAAAGAAAAAGAAAAAGAGAAAATTTGCAGTAGTGATGGTCTTTCGGTTCTTCTACTCTTCAGCCTGGTTCGCCTTGGTCCTGCCAGGTATTTAGGAGAGTGTTGCCTGCATTACACTGTTCCTCCGTGTTGTAAATCACAGTCCTGATTTTAAAGCAGGCCGTATTTGTGATCCAGTCTGCCTTAATTTGTATTCCCCTAAGAGTCAGTTTGTGGCTCAACCTCTGGGTGGCAGTGTTTTTGGGTTGGCCTCTGAGGCTATACAGCTTCTCTATCCTTTTTTAATCCTTACCCTGCTCTGTGTTGTTGGTGGGACTGAAAATCCCTCTATAGGCCAGACCCTGGTAACTCCCAGGGACTAATCAGCTTGTTTTAGTCCTTTATCTCATACAGGGTGGAATCTGGGTGTGGCTGTGCTCCTTGCCTGGGGGGCTGGGGGGAGGAATTCCACCCTCTGGAGGAATGGCTGCCCCAGTCCTGGGCCCAGGGGGGTCTCAGCACTCAATTCGCTGCCACCTCCTCCGGCTCCCCCTCTTTCCTCAGCCTCTCCCCAGATTCCCCTCGTCTGCACCTTCACCCTCTCTTCAGCACAGGTGAGTGTCTGTATCCGAACTGTCCTATGAGCAGGGTTCAGTGAAAACAAAGAAACAGACAAACGCCGGCCGGCCGCGGAAACGCTCCTCTTACCGGTCTGGGAAACGCTCCTCTTACCAGCACTGCATGGTCTGGGAAACGCTCCTCTCTTATGGGCACTGCACGGTCTGATCAGTTCCTCAGGATGCCCCCTTTAGTCTCAGTTCTCCGCAATCACAAAATCCAAGTCTCAAATCTCCTGGCACCAGCAAACCCGCGGAACTCCTTACCCTGGTCAGGGTCTGTGTCTGTCCCAAGAGACGCGGCTGTCTGCCATGCGGTCTCCCTCCGACCCTCTGGGCTCAGGTCTGGCAAACTTTCCTGCCCAGATCCCTGGTTTTTAACCTTTCCAGGGGAGGTCTGCCCTTCCAGGCTGCAAGCCGTCTCACCAGCTGAGTAAATTTGCCAATTCGGGGTGGGTGTTATTAGTTTCAGCTGCTTACTCCGTTTGCTCCGGGACAAGACCTGGGACGCGTCTGCCTATATCGCCGCCATCTTGCTTCCTCCTACATATATTTTTTAAAGGTGGAATGAATTTCACCTTTGGAGCTAGCAAGACAATCACCTGATCAACTTAGAGAGGGTAGCAGTTCTTTTATTTTTCTCCTCCCTCTTACTCTTCTCTTTAGACTAAGACCTTAGCCTCATATTGTACCAGATTGAATTATTTTACATCAAAGGTCTTATCAGAATTCTCCAGCACATCAATTTTATTTTCTACCCACTCCCCTCCTCTTCTGTGTTTCTATCACATCTCATCAACATTTTTCTGTCACCTTAATGATGATAAATACTCTTCTACAATATAATAACAAAATAATATTCGGTAATATAATTGTATTATGATTTACTTAATCAATGCTTCAATGGTGAACTTTTCCTTGATCAATCCTGCAATGTTGAACTTTTAGCATGTTTCTAATTATGTTATTATAAACAGCATTAGCATTGCAATATCTGCAGATCCATGATTACTGCCTTAAGAGAAATTGTTGTATATACTTTTGAATCAGAGAATATGTGTTGAGTCAAAAGATATGAGAAATTTTAGTGGATACAAATTAAATTTTTCTATAGAGAAGTTTTACCAATTTATGTCTAGTAACAGTACATAAGAGCATTTTTCTACACCCTTGCTTTCTTGCAACTACCATTGTTTTTGCTATTTCTCCATATAATAAGCAAAGAACAACATCTTATTCATATTTTTTATCAGTAGCACAACTGTATACTTATTTCATGTGCTTATTGGTCCCTTATATTTTGTCTTTGGGTTTTATCTATTATTGTTCTTTGCCTATATTTTCCAAAAGAGAATTAGTCCTTTTTATAGTGGCTTATTTTCACATTGGTCTATTGTATGTAGGCAAATACTTTTTCTAGTTTGCTGTTACCATATTTTGGTGCCTATGAGAAGGCTAAAAAGGGCTAATTCCAATGTAACCCTGATATTTGGGGGCTAGCAATTGGAATCCATGCCGGCCAGCCCAGTGTACATTCTTGATAACCTATAATTAAGTCACGACCTTCTTCCCAGAAACTGGTCTTGCAGAACCTGTTACAGAGGCCATAAAACCGTGAACAGTGCACTGCCCCGGAGGGATGGTTATTAATGCCAGGCCAAACCATCAGATATGACCTGGAGACACCCAACACCTGGGGGCCTTCTTGCAGGGCCTGCAAAAAGGAACCAGAAGCATACTCCATATTTGCGGGACAAAGACCACAGGAAGATATAAAGAGAAGCCCCTTGCATGTTACTTAGATTTGGAAAGTTATTCCCTGAGTCCACTGGTGTAAATAAACAGTGTCACTCCTTTTCTCTAAAGTGTCACTTGGTTTTTCTGTGGTCTTCTGCAACACCTATTATGAGGAGGAATATAGGACTCAACCTGCGGGGGAGGGGGGGGGTGGCTAGCAATCTGAATCAGTGCCAGTGACCTGTGTCCTAGTGCACATTCTTATTAGCCTATAATTAAGTCACTGCCCCATCCTTAGGCAATGATCTGTTTTCCTGGGTGCTCCCAGTTTGCAGGAGCCTAGGCCAAGAATTTGGCAGCTTGGGCTGAGGGGGCAAGGAGGAGGTTTGCTGGCACCACCCAGGCCAAGCATTTAGCTACAACCTAACTTCCCCATTCTAATTGGCTCAGGAAGTGCTGTGAAAGCCCGCCACAAAAGCCTGGTAGTTAGGAAACAGGAAACAAAGAAATTTAGGAATATATATAAGGAGTAATCTCATTGTATAAGGGGTTCAGGCTTTGGATCTTCAAATCCCCTGAGCCAGCAGCGCTGCTTTAAATAAAGGGTTTTTCCTGAATCTCCAGTACTCCTTGTGTATTTTCCCATCACCTGGTAAATTCTGCAGCAATTTTAGTAGCAATTTATGTCCACAGAGAATTTTGGTTATGCAAGCTAAAAATATATCAAAGTGACAATGATAGTAATGATAGCTCCCTGAAATTTTTGGGTCAATTTAATCATATATATTGATACAAGCAAAGAGAAGAAAATGGTAAGGCAAAAATCCTTGAGAGTTAAAGTGTATACATATTTCTGTTGGTGTCCACTTTTGAACTGCATAGATCTGAAGTATTGAATTTTGAGGATAGGTTATTAAGCTAGAAATTGAAAGATTCTGATTCTACTGTGACCACTTGTCAAAAGTTATGCGACCCCGTGGCAAATTGCTTTAATTCGTTGCTCCTAAATTCATTCTCTAATACTGTGCAGCTGATATATGTACAACCTATCTCATAATGTTATTATGAAGATACTTATTCAAAGGACTGTTACTGTCATTTGGATTTATAAAAATATTTAATATCCTCTACTTGCTCAACCCTCATTTAAATTGTCCTAAATGCTTTAGTAATTTTTTACTATTTGAAGCTAGTTTTCTATCCCCCCCCAAAAATAAAATTATAATATGATGAAAGGAAAAAAACCTGATTGATACTTATGTACAGACTCTTACAAAGAGTCTGATTACAGTATTTCAAAGTTCATGCATGACCTTGCATTACAAAGCATCAGATCAAATAAAGATATGCTTCAAGGTGAAATGTGTATTGAGTAAGAAGAGGGTTGCAATCGAAAATAAAGTAACCCAACGTGTATTCAAAGTCAGCCAGGATAAGTATTTATAATAATTTCTTTTGGTTTTGGCTTATTTTTATTACTTGTTTGTTCTTTTCTCTCCTGCTACACTGTAAATTCACAAAGGAAGGAGCTCTCTCTTGTCCACTTCTATAATCTCCCAAAGCCTATGCCAGAGAGGAATTTAGCATATGTTGGTTAAATTAATTAGTGAGTAAGGTTGAGCTGTTGACTCCACTGAGGGTTAACCAGCGGCTTAGCAGTGAGGAAGGCAACAGCGGAGAGTCACTCTAAAATAATCCACCTGCTCCTTGCCTCTGATCTTAATCGCTCCCATTCAAATTTAATGTTACCACTAGAGTGACCTTTCTAAAGTTGCTAGAAAAACAAATCCAACCTTGATACATTCCTGACTAAAATCTTTCAGTGTCTCTCAACTACCTACATGGTACAGTCCAAACTCTTTTGCAAACAAGGTCCTCTGAATTCTGGCTTCTGTCACCCTTTTCGGCCTTCTCTCTTGTCACCAGTCTTACCTAACCAGGTGCCATGTATCTAGATATTGCTATCTTAGCACTTTAAAGGCATCATTTTTCTTCATATTTTTGTATTTGTATAATAAAAAAGAAACTCATTAGTTGCTCACTATGTGCTAGGCTATTTTCATACATTATTTCATCTAATTCTTATAGTCATCCTGTAAGAGACTGCTTTATCTCCATTTTAGAGATGTGGAAATGGAGACCTAGTAGAGGGAAATATAAATTTTTTATATTAGTATGCTCACTGGTCAGTAAATATATTAACTTTTCGTCTTTTGTGTCTGCTTTAAACATTTTCCCTAATCTGGGTTTGCTGTTTAATTATTTTTACAAACAAAAGTTTTATGTTGTCAAATCTGTCAAACCTTTCTTTAGTGATTTTTTTTTCTATTCTAAATTTACAGAGCCCTCTCTTTGGCAGCTTGATACATATCTAACTAACATTCTCTTCCAATTTGTCTGTGGTTTGTTTTTTTCCTGTTTATTTTAATGCTCATGTCTAGAATTACCTTGGTAGGTGATAATAACGTTAAAAAAAATCTAAATGGATCTATTTTCAGGTAAATAGTCAATCGCTTAAATACAATTTATTTAAAAATCCCCTTTACGCCATTACTTGTGATATTTTCTAAAATATAACAGAATTTGTTTCTGAGTTAGTTGTTCTGTTCCCTTGATCTGATAATACAGTTTGTGACACTACCACATTGCTTTAATTGCACTAGAAAATGCTAATACTTCCTTAATATTTTTTCATTAGATTTGGACATCTTCCACTTTTAGAAACTAGTATGTAAGTTTTGTGGATAGGAGCTGTAACTTTTAAACTAAATTATGTCCTATAAATAAACACATTTCAAAGACCTGTTGTACGGTGACCATTATCTCCTAGGGCCAATGTTTAAAAGAGATTGCTGTAACATGTCCATAAACTGTAAGGTATCTAGGAGACAAGATATTCATAAATCTGATTGCATAAATTCAGTTAGAAAGATAGTGTTACCATTTTATGAAGTGTATGATAGTTTATCATTAACTTGTCTTTTTTTTAAAAATCTTTTCTTGTTAAAAAAAAAAAAAAAAAAAAAAAAAAAATCTTTTCTTGTTAAATTTATTGGCGTGACATTGGTTAATAGGATCATATAGATTTCAAGTGTACATTTCTGTGATACATGATCTATATATTGCATTGTGTGCCCACCACCCAAGTCAAATCATTTTCCCTCACCATATACTTGGCCCCTTTATCCTTTACTACCACCCGACCCCCTTCCTTCTGGTAACCACCATACTGTTGTCTGTGTCTATGAGTTTCAGTTTTTTCCTTTTTATTACATTTATTGGGGTGACACTGGTTAAGAAAATTATACAGGTTTCAGATGCACAATTTTACAGCACATCATCTGTGTACTTTACTGTGTTCACCACCCCAAGTCAAGTCTCGGTCCATCACCATTTATCCTCCTTATACCCTCCTCCATCTCACTCTGACAGCTGTCAGCCTGCTCTCTATTTACGAGTCTGTCACTGTTTTGCTTGTTAGTTCATTTTGTTCATGAGATTCCCATATATGAGTGAAATCATATGGTACTTGTCTTTCTCTGACTGGCTTATTTCAGTTAGCATAATGCCCTCCAGGTCCATCCATGCAGTTGCAGATGGCAAGATTTCCTTCTTTTTTTACAGCTGAGTAGAATTCCACAGTGTAAATGTATATGCGTTTCAGTTTTATATTCCATATATGAGTAAAATCATATGGTCCTTAGCTTTTTCTGACTGACCTATTTCTCTTGGCATAATATTCTCAAGGTCCGTCCATGTTGTCACAAATGGCAGTTTTTCTTCTTTTTTATGGCTGACTAGTATTCCATTGTATGTATGTACCACATCATCTTTATCTAATTCTCTATGGAAAACACTGATTATCTCCATGTCTTGGCCACCATTAATAATACTGCAATGAACATAGGGGTGCATTTATCTTTACAAATACATGTTTTCAAGTTTTTTGGGTAGATACCTAGGAGAGAGATTTCTGGGTCATATGGTAACTCTATTTTTAATTTTTTGAGGGCCCACCAGACTGTTTTCCATAGTGGCTTTACCAGTCTACATTCCCACCAGCAGTGAATGAGGGTTCCTTTTTTCCATAACCTCTCCAACACTTATTATTACCTATCTTGTTGGGAATAGCCATTCTAACAGGTGTGAGGTGGTATCTCCTTATAGTTTTGGTTTGCAGTTCCCTAATAGCTAGTGAAGTTGAGCATCTTTTCATTTATCTGTTGACTGTGTGTATATCTTTTTGGGAGAAGTGTCTGTTCAGGTCCTCTGCCCATTTTTTTAAATTGGATTATTTGTTTGTTTGATGTTGAGTTGTATGAGCTCTTTATATATTTTGGATAGTAGCCCTTATCAGAGCTGTTGTTTGCAAATATATTTTCTAATTTGATTGGTTGCTGTTTTGGTTTGTTGGTTGTTTTGTTTGCCGTATAGAAGCTTTTTCAGTTTGATATAGAATGAAGCCAGAGGTATCACATTACCTGACTTCAAATGACACTGTAGAGCTATAATAATCAAAACAACACAGTATCGGCAGGAAAACAGACACACAGATCAGTGGAACAGAACTGAGGGCCCAGAAATAAAACCACATGTACATGGGCAAATAATTTTTGACACAGGAGCTAAAAACACACAATGGAGAAAAGAAAGCCTCTTCAATGAATGGTACCGGGAAAATTAGAAAGCCACATGCAAAAGAGTGAAACAAGATTAGTTTGTGATTTTATGAATTTGGCCCCAAAGGCAAGGGAAGTAAAGGCAAAAATAAATGAATGCGACTATCTTTTAAATGGATGAGATTTTCTTTTAAAAAATTGTAGTTACTGTCATCTTCCTTGAGAAAAGGCTTACTCTTGGCTGAATTTTTTTCTTACTGTTCACCATGTTCAGGACAGTGAGAAAATTCACTGAATATTGTAGTTGTATAAACATTGTCTTCCATCAAGTGAAAGTTATGGGCTTAAGTAATGTCAGAATGTTAGGGAAATGAAGAAAAGGCCTTAATATATACACATTCGTGCCTTCCCATTTTATGTCTTTTCCCATTCCTCCGATTATTCCCATTTCCCCAGGCACTTCCTTTGCTTACTTTAAAGGAAATAATCACATAAGTCCTGTAACCTTATTGATATAAAAGACTTATTTAGAAAGAATAGGGGTGTGTGTGTGTGTGTGTGTGTGTGTGTGTGTGTGTTCATTTTAAAATGTCTAAGTTTATATCCTGGCTTGGACTGCCTCATCAGAACAGGTAAGGCAAATTTTAATAAAGTTTCAGAAGTCCTTTTTTAAAAAATATATTTTATTGATCCTTTACAGAGAGGAAGGGAGAAGGACAGAGTCAGAAACATCAATGAGAGAGAAACATTGATCAGCTGCCTCCTGCACACCCCCCACTGGGGATGCGCCCACAACCAAGGTATATGCCCTTGACCGGAATCGAACCCGGGACCCTTCAGTCCACAAGCCGACGCTCTATCCACTGAGCCAAACCGGTCAGGGCCAGAAGTCCTTTTTATCTTTCTTATGAACCCTGCCATGAATCTCCAATTATGGATGAAGGACCCTAGGAAGGACACTGAGAAAACTGACACCTAGATCAACTCAGGTTTAACTCTCCAGAATTTTGCTTCTTATCTGTTTCTTTCTAAACCGTAGAACTTCATTATGAAGCCACTACAGTAGGATACTGATGTTCCTTCATGATCCTATACATACAAGATAACCCTCTTAGTTTAAATTCAAGATAGGATATAGTGGTTTGGACAAAGTTTTTGTCACTAGAATATTAACTGCAAATTAAATGCCAGTTTCTAAAAAAGAGCACTGCAGTATGACTTGTCAGTTAGAAGGAGCACAACTACAAGGCCATGGCATGCTATATCAAGCAATAGAGACAATGCAGGCAAATATTTGTCAGAGTTACAGATTACCCCACTGGGAAGGACTAATGCAAGGGAAGCCAACTAAAGATAAGAAAAGGAATTCATCAGTGCCTCACAAAAAGGTCACACAATAAAAGTTTTGCAATTTTTTTACACTACTATAGTTATCATCCCCCCGTTTTCTATGTGTTCATGTCATTTAAAGCCTTTTAATAGATACTTTTATTATTAAGCACAAAAATGCAACTTGTAATGAGCAATGTTTATTTCACCCCCTTTTCAAGGATTGTGCAATAAAATAAACTCAGGCCTCAGCTGGCCAGCTTCGGGATCTTAGATAATTGGAATGCAGATACTAGTAGGGCAAATAGAATGCACCGTAGAAGGAACCTAAAGCCCTTCTCCTGGGTCCTGAAGAATGGCAGTTAAAACAGGCTGAGACTCATGAAGGGCAAAAATACAAATCAAGATGAGAGAAACTTCACACAAAGGTGAAGTAAAACGGCTAGAGAAAACGATGCACCTGAGCCCCCAGTGAGTAACCCACACTAGCCAATCTGAAATCCCCAACATTTAGAATCTCCTCTCAATATGAATGGAAGAACAGCAACCTCACTGTGAGAAAACCTACATTGTAAACTTGATCCTCTTTCTGATTATGCGGCCTTGGTTAATTAGCATCAGAGACTTGGTGTAATGAATAAATAACATAAAATATCCTCTACATACATTGCCTAGGCATCCATGAATTTAGAGAGACACACTGGAGCATGGGAATTACCTGAAAACCATTTAACAGAAATAATTTTACAAGCATTAATATTAAAAAATTTTGAATATCTTAACTGCATTATTCAAAACTTTGCTCTATTCTGTCTTGGCACAAATGAGGACATTCCTACTTAAGATTGTAATCTTTTCCTGACTGGCATACCCAGTCTCCTTCCTCTACTGTTTTCCCCCATAGCACTTTCCAACTTTTAACATGCTAAATCACTTATGTTTTGTGCTTTTATCAATCTACCTAAATATAATATCTACCTGGGCGGGGAGTTTTGTTTATTTTATTCATGGATGTATTTCAAGCACTTAGAATAGTACATAACATACAGTAGGTACTCAATATTGTTGAATGGATGAATGAGTGATTTCCTAATACAATTTTAAGATGAAACATTTTCAAGTTAAGTAACAATTATGAAATCAGATTTAACCAAATATGCACTGATCCAATTAGTATAGTGTTCCTTTCATATGGAAGTATATTTTATGTAGATTTGTCTTTTGAAATTACACAAACCTTTAAAAACAAAACAAAACATGTATGAACATTGGCTCATTGAACTGATTTGACCTTGTTCCCAGGAGAGAGTTCATTTAAGATCAGGAAAGTTCAAAGTCAATGAATCATAAAGCAATAATAATAAAAAAGGAAATGACACTTTTTATGAACTCTGCAAGTTCAGAACCATTTAGGGTAATATTATCTTATTAGGAATTCCTCAGAGCTGATGTCTTAGGGTGAAAGGTTTGGCTATAAAGAGAATGATAAATAGATATATATACTAGGACTGATCCAACCAAATATATATTGAACCTCAAAGGAATCTCCCTTGAAAAATAATCTTCAGAACAAATTTACTAAGCACAAGAAAATTGGGCTCATTACTTTACAATTGTATTTTTCATTTTTAACTGAAATTTCTCTCAAGTAAGCCGCTCACTGTTAGGTCTGATCAAGTAATCGAATCAATACCGCCTCCCCCGGGAACTGACCTTTAGGCCTTTTGCTTAGACAACATTCCACTTGCTCACACCATTACCTTTCCCCTCCGGACTTTCCCAAGATCTGGACTCCCCCAGAGAGTTCCCTGCCTAGAGTCCTTTAAAACCTCTAATTTCCCACCCGTGGGTGCTGGTGCCATTTGGAGGCTCAGCCCATCTGGTATCCAGACAACCTAATAAACTTATAATCCCTTACCACTTTTGGCCTCTTGCATTCCTCCTTTGGCGACCCTAACACTCACCAATCTACATGTATAAAAGCTTAAGCAACCATTAAGACTGAACGACCAGAACAACCGGAACAACCCGTTGACCAGTTGCTATGATGTGCGCTGACCACCAGGGGGCAGATGCTCACTGCAGGAGCTGCCCCTGGTGATCAGTGTGCTCCCACAGCAGGAGCACCACTCAGCCAGAAGCCCGGGCTCACGGCTGGTGAGCGCAGCTGCGGTGGTGAGAGCCTCTCCTGTCTCCGTGGCAGCACTGTGGAGCAGCGAGCAACAAGCAGCGAGCAGCGAGTGGCAGGTGGCGAGCAGCGCCAGGATGAGCAGGAGCAGAGCAGCGCCCGGCCCAGCTCGGGCTCCTCCCAAGCCGCCTGCCACTTTGCATACTGCTACATCCCCCGAAGGGTCCTGGATTGCAATAGAGTGGAGTCCAGGCTGAGGTACCCCAACAGGTGCACGAATCCATGCACTGGGCCTCTAATATATATATATATATAGCTAATATGCTAAGTATCCCTCCAACCACCCGACCAGTCGCTATGACATACACTGAACACCAGGGGACAGACACTCAATACAGGAGCTGCCATGATGCGTACTGACCATTTACAAAGAAATGGTACCATGGACCTGGTGCTGACAAAGCAACACTCGACTTCCCCCAAGTGGGACGCAGGCCCTACCACCACCCCAGAGTGAAGAGTGACAGCCCACCAAATTGCAGCCAATACTGCCATGACCCCATGGTGCAAAATGTGGCCCACAGCCCAGCCCAGCCCAGCCCAGAAATGGTTGCTGTGGGCACCAGGTAATAATGTCACATAGCAATGCCCAGCTTCCTCTCCCTAGCGACTAGTCTCCTTGGAGTTTCTTCAGCCCAGGAACATGACTTGCTTTATAGCCAGGTGCAAACATTGTACACTTTAACCAAATGTCTGTGAAGCATTTTCACGTGCCTCATTTTATTTGATCCTCACAGAAGTCCTAGAGTAGGTAGATAGGAGACTTGGTAGAATCCTATTTTCTTTTCATTAGCAGGAAAATGGAGATTTAGAAAGTTTAGAAACTTGACCCGACTGAAAAGAAGTAAGAAATGGTGGACCTTGTAAATGACTTCAGGTTTTCTCACTGCACAGAATATAGTCAAACACTGCTGCAGTTAAATATTTTTTTTTTAATATATTTTTATTGATTTTATACAGAGAGGAAGGGAGAGAGACAGAGAGTTAGAAACATCGATGAGAGAGAAACATCGATCAGCCGCCTCCTGCACATCCCCCACTGGGGATGTGCCCGCAACCCAGGCACATGCCCTTGACCGGAATCGAACCTGGGACCCTTCAGTCCGCAGGCCGACGCTCTATCCACTGAGCCAAACCGGTTTTGGCTGCAGTTAAATATTTTACCCTTTGTTCTTCCTGCGTGATCTACAATAAGAATCTGCTCCGTGTTGATATGTACCGCTGTGTTGCTGACAATTACCTGAAAGAGAAGATGGGGTGCTTCACTGGGCTGGAAAAAGTTTAGCTAAATCAGAAAGCAGGTCTAATTAAGCAAGTTTATTCTATGTAGATAAAAGGCTAAATTGACTTGCGCATGTTCGGTACATATAAAGCTCCCACTGGCGCCATTCGTACGTGTGTTTTGATCTGTCATTGTCTATCGTGAATTTGGTTGCCACTTCTATTATAGAGAAAGGGCAAACAGTGATATTAAAATATTTCTTCTAATTAATTTCCTTTCAATGTGCATGAATCCGTGTACCAGGCCACTAGTCTATTAACAATAATAATAATAATAATAACAATAACAACAGAAGTAAAGGTTCAGAACTTCTACATGCAGGTAGTAAGCTCACTGCTCTACATTTACTGTCTCATTTTACAAATGAAGAATTTCAGTAGTAGTGAGAATAAATAAATTCTTCAATGTCAAATGATCTGAACTTAAATTCAATCTTAGTGTTAAAGCCCATGTTCTTTACTGAAATGCTAGCTTGTCTCTTGTTTCTAAAACTTAAATTTATCAGTAAAAGGCCAAATTTGATACTAATGAGAACATTCAAAACATATGTCTGTATATTCTGAAGACAAATACAAAAGTAGTTCAAACTATTTTATTTCTTGGCAGGCCATCTTGAAATCAATTCATAGCTACCTTCAGTATTCACTTGGGAAAGGATAGTGCTCATTTCTTTTTATTACTGACTTTACGGAGAGAAAGAGAGGGAAACATCAATGTGAGAGGGTAACATCAATTGGTTGCCTCCTACACACTCCCTAACCTGGGATCAAAACCACAACCTGGGTGTGTGCCCTGACCAGGAATCCAACCCACCACCTTCTGGGATGATGCTCCAATCAGCTGAGCCACTCCAAGCCAGGGAGATAGTGCTCATTTTAAATGTAAAAGTTCAGTTTTGTTTGTTAAAAACAAAACAATACAACCACCCTGTATACTAAAATTACACGAATCTTTATCCCTGAATGCAAACATACGACTTGAAGGACTGTGTGCCCATTCATCTTCATATTGTCAGCATCTAGCAGAGTACCTACCATGTAATTAGTGCTCAATAAAAATATTAAGAAGAATCAAGAAAAATATTTGCTTCAGCTAAGTCCATATTTTTTGTGTGAATATGCTTTAAAATGTCAAATAATGCTGTTAATGGGAATTTCTCATGTCTATTCAACAGTCTAAAATTGAGTACAGTACCTGCTATCTATCTCTACTCCACCTTGTATTAGGCACTAGCAACACAGCACGTGCGCGTGCGCGCGCACACACACACACACACACACACACACACACAACACAAGATTCCTCCCCTCATAGAAATCTACTTTTTAGGGCAGTGATGGCGAACCTTTGACAAGCGTGTCAGAGGTGACACGCGAACTCATTTTTTGATTGACTTTTCTGTTAAATGGCATTTAAATATATAAAATAAACACCAAAAATATAAGTCTTTGTTTTACTATGGTTGCAAATATCAAAAAATTTCTATATGTGACACGGCACCAGAGTTAAGTTAGGGTTTTTCAAAATGCTGACACGCTGAGCTCAAAAGGTTCGCCATCACTGCTTTAGGGGAATGACAATCAAGTCCTTAATTAGTCTTTCCTCCTTATTCTCTTCCTTGGTGGAGTTATGAAATGATTTAAAGGAAAAGTACCTCCAAATCTTTTCATCTTCTGGATGATTCTTTGAGGTTGATATGGAAGCAGCAATTAGATAAAATGCATCCAAGTTACCCAGACAGTTGATGGCAGAACCAAAGCTGGACTCATTACTTCAGTCTACGGTATAGTTTTTTATTTGCTTACGTATCACCTCTATTTTTACCTCTGTCTTTTCTTAGAAACATGCTACAGAAATTTTCAGGAATATAAGGATTTTTGAAGACATGTAGACTATTGGGAATTCTTTTTTTTTTTAGAATTTTTTTTTAATATATTTTTATTGATTTTTCACAGAGAGGAAGGGAGAGAGATAGAGAGAGTTAGAAACATTGATGTGAGAGAAACATCGATCAGCTGCCTCTTGCACATCCCCCACTGGGGATGTGCCTGCAACCCAGGTACATGCCCTTGACCGGAATCGAACCTGGGACCTCTCAGTCCGCAGGCTGACGCTCTATCCACTGAGCCAAACCGGTTTCGGCGACTATTGGGAATTCTTAATGTTACTTGCTTTAACCAGTTAATTTTGGCTTTCACTATATTTGACTGTTCTTTAATAAAGTCCCACTGAGAAATGAATAATTGTAATTAGGATCCTGGACTCTCTTCTTTATCCACATCTCCATGCCTTATAAAAAAAATTTTTTCCGTTGTTAAAATAATACACTTTTAACATAAAAAAATTGTAAAATAAAGAACTTTAAAAAAAGATATGACCTAAATTTCATCACTATAAAACCATTCTTGTCTATCTACTGAACTTACTAGTATAGTCAATCTTCCAAACCCAACTGTGCTATAATAAAGAATTTGTCTCATCTTTGTCCAGGATTCCTGGCATGGAGCTCCTAAGGCTTTGGAATTTCCGGAGTGATGTCTTTGTTATGGGAATGAGGTGACTCAGGGTAAGCCTCTAGGATGGGGCTAATCACTAGAAAGTCCTACTACATGATTAGAGGATTAAAACTCTGGGCCAGTGCTTCCTCTGGGTAGGGCTTGGGGGCTGGAGCTTGAGTTCCATCACATGGCCAATGTAATCAAGCACACCTATATAATGAAACCTCAATAAAAATCCTGGCCACCAAAGCTCAGTGGAGCTTTGTGGTTGGTGAACACATCAAGATGCTTGGAGGAGTGATATGCCCTAACTTCATGGAGAGGGCACAGAAGCCCTGCACCCTTCCTATACCTCATCCTATGTATATCCTTTATGATAACACTACAAGATTAAGTATATAAAAAACAAAAACAACCCGTTTTCACATTTTGAGATATTTCTTCCTATTATTACAGCAATTAATTTGCTTTACATAGCTAATATTATGCTGTCACAATTTCCCCCTGCCTTTTTCCTTGTATATTAACATAGATATTTTCCAATGTTATTACAAACTCTTTTCAAGCACATTTTATTGTGTCCATTTCAACGATGCAGGAATGAAGTTATGAAAGACTGAGCAACCTGTCCAAAGCCACTCAGCTAAGGGACGAAGTTGGAATTCAAACCCTCCTGAGACCCCACTTTATTCTCACCTTTTTCTTGATCTTACTCCTTTGTCCCTCTCCCATTAATTCCATAATTCATTTTGAAAATCTTGTGCTTTAAAAAATATATATTTTTGTATTTATTTCAGAGAGGAAGGAAGAGGGAGAGGGAGATAGAAACATAAATGCTGAGAGAGAATCATTGACCGACTGCCTCCTGTACATCCCCCCCTGAGGGTTGAGCCTGCAATCTGAGCATGTGACCTGACCAAGAATGGAAATGTGACCTCCTGGTTCATAAGTTGATGCTCAACCACTGAGCCACACCAGCCGGGCTTCTTGTGCTTTTAAGGTAGATTTATTTTAATAGAGGACAGTGCTTCACTCAGAGGGGTGATTCTGTAGTGAAGTTTTAAGGCTGACGGAGGTTATAGAACTTTCAAAGAACCCTAATGATAACTTAGGCAGCTACCCTACTAGTCTGACTTCTATAAAGTTGTCTCTGATATCACACTCTTGACAATATTTTCAACAGGCATTTATTAAAGCTTTATTTTTGTAGGTTGCTGTACTATTAAGATAGAAAGAGAAATTCCTCGTCATAAAAACATTAATAATAAATACCAAATGAGAAGTACAGATAATGAGCTGGGGAGGGCTAGAAATCATTTCTGACTAGTGTAGACAGAAGGGTTCACAGAAGAGTAAAATTCAGGCTTTTATTTGCCATTGACTTGGCACATAGCTAAGTCACTTAATTTTAAATTAAGTCAATTTATTATCACCTGATTACCACTTCAGTGTTGCAGCATTGGCTAAATAATGTTAAGAGAAATAACCTCTTTAGAGATTATTAGAATACTAGATAGAGGCCCGGTGCACAAAATTCGTGCACGGGGCAGAAGGTCCCTCAGCCTGGCCTGCACTCTCTTGCAATCTGGGACCCCGCTGGGGATGTCTGACTGCCGGTTTAGGCTGCAGGATCAGGCCTAAACTGGCAGTTGGACATCCCTCTCGCAATCCGGGACTGCTGGCTCCTAACTGCTCACCTGCCTGCCTGATCACCCCTAACCACTCTGCCTGCCTGATTGCCCCTAACCCCTCTGCCTGACTGCCTGATTGCCCCTAACCACTCCCCTGCCTACTTGCCCTTAACCACTCTGCCTGCCTGCCTGCCTGATCACCTCTAACCACTCTGCCTGCCTGCCTGATCGCCCCTAACCACCTTTGCCTCGGCCCCTGCCGCAGCAGCTTTGTCCAGAAGGACATTCGGAAGGACATCCGGAAGGTTGTTTGGCTGACTGGTCTAATTAGCATATTGTGCTTTTATTGTTATAGATTAGAGCAGGGGCCCTCAAACTATGGCCCGCGGGCCACATGCAAATACAAATATTGTATTTGTTCCTGTTTTGTTTTTTTACTTCAAAATAAGATATGTGCAGTGTGCATAGGAATTTGTTCATAGTTTTTTTTTTTTAAACTATCGTCCGGCCCTCCAACGGTCTGAGGGACAGTGAACTGGCCCCCTGTTTAAAAAGTTTGAGGACCCCTGGATTAGAGTTACAGAGAGTAAGGTGGGTTTTTTTTTCTTTTAAGTGCACGTGTGCATAGAATCAATCTGATGTAATCCAACGTGAGTTTAGGTACAGTCATCATTCAATGTTCCTTGTCATCAAGTATAATCACATGTCCTTTATACATAAAAATCAATCACACCTAAATGGGTGGAGAGTGTGTGGGTCCTTTATTGTTGTTGCCACAAATGAGTCATTTGTCTTGCTCTTTGGACTGGAAATCTCAGGTATATTCTTTCTCTGACTCAGGTCAATTAAGTTCATCAAGGTAGACTTCTTTTAGCGTATTGAACTTTTAATTCATACTCAGATTGGCTAAATAGAGGAGCTAGGAGAAACAGGGGAAATGAATTACTGGAGTAATCAGGGAAAGAAACACATAGGATTTATAATAAAAGAAGCATGGGAAGATCCTCCTGAAGAATTTGTTTTCCTTCTTAGAAGTAGGAAAAGTAGGTGGAAAACATAATAGATATGTTGTACATTTATTGACAACACATTTACAGACATTAAAAAGTAAGAAATTTGAATTAATATTCATTTGTGCGTGTTTAATGGGCTATAAGAGAAAGAGAACTAATGAGTATACTAAAAACTGGTGAACCTTCCACATCTAATATCTAATATTTCAATGCACTGGGAGAAACTCACTGTTTATGGAATTTATATGGCAAATACTCTTTCACATTTAAGATTGAGTTGTTTGATAGATCTTTGCATATAAGATTTGCTAAAGGTAGAGTAGACAGGTGTGTATCAGAAAAGATTAATGGGTGGCAAATAGGTTCAAACAAAATAAGGCAACTAGCCTGTCAATAGTGTTCATAGAATTCCTATCACTGGAAAAGCACTGTACTAACTATTATACAAACAAATAAACAAAACACAATTTCTGTCTATCTGGGACAATAAAACTGTTACAAATAAAATAACCTACAATCTCCCTGAAGGCAGAATGTAATGTTTAAATCACCTATCACTAAAATTTAGCACAATATTTAGCATATGGCAAGCACTTAGTAAATGTTTGTGGAACAAATATTGACTGAACTGAAGCCCAAATTTATGGAGAAATATCCCAATAAGTATAAGTTTAAATAATTTAAAATATTTTAAGCAGCATATATGTACAATATTCTTAGAATAAAAAGCTTTTATATAATTTTATAAGTCAATCTGCTCATTCATTTTTCCATTTATTCATGTCACACATATTTATTGAGCATTTACTATGTGCCAGACACTGTTTCTAGCTTGTTTGAGAAAATAGCATGACATTTTAATAAAAACCTGAAAAAAATGAGGAAATGAGCTATACTGCACAGCTAACTTAAGGAGAAGGAGTTTCAGCCAGAGAAAATGTGAAGTGCAAATGCCCTAAGCTGGGAGCATGCTCTGATGTTCAAGGAACAGAAGGCCAATGACACTGGAACAGAATTAATAAGAAAAGAGTAATAGGAGATGAGGTCAGAGTTAAGAGGGGGGGCAGATCATGTAGGAACTTGGGGAAAACCTTGGATTTATTCTGAGTAAGAGGGGAAAATGGTTGGATAGTGACAATTAGACTTGACTGACTCTAACAATACACCGTAGGGAGCGGAGGGTGGAGAGAGACTGTAAAGAAGGGTAAAGGTAAGAACAGAAAGACCATCAAGTTAATCACATTTCCTTTATACATAATCAATTGTTGATGTTATTTCAATATTCATGATGACAGATGCTAGGCCCTACGGGTGGGCAAACTTTTTGACTGGAGGGCCACAATGGGTTCTTAAACTGGACCGGAGGGCCGGAACAAAAGCATGGATGGAGTGTTTGTGTGAACTAATATAAATTCAAAGTAAACATCATTACATAAAAGGGTACGGTCTTTTTTTTTTTTTTAGTTATATTCATTTCAAACGGGCCGGATCTGGCCCACGGGCCGTAGTTTGCCCACGGCTGTCTAGGGGAAGTGGCAATGAAGACATAAAATGGCATTGTATTTGTTCATTTTCCTCCACTGTAAAATGGGGGTGAGAATAATAGTATCTACTTCACACGGTTCTTGTGAGGATTAAATAAATTAATCTCTTTGGACAGTTTCTGGTATATGGCCATTGCTTAGTAAATGTTTAATATTATTATTCCCACAGATATGTATAGGACAGACTGCAGCAGGAATGCGAATCTTGAGTATTGGGAGAGTACATACAAGTTTGTGAAAGGGCTACGTGCTGGTGGAGG
Organism: Myotis yumanensis; assembly: GCF_028538775.1. Classification (NCBI taxonomy): domain Eukaryota; kingdom Metazoa; phylum Chordata; class Mammalia; order Chiroptera; family Vespertilionidae; genus Myotis; species Myotis yumanensis. The sequence continues at coordinate 43,637,479 of NW_027223760.1, read as the reverse complement.
ACAGGAAGATGCAGAATTGCGGGGAAGCACACTGCAAAAAAGGAATATAGCTGCTTGCATGAAAGTGTGTGTGAAGACTTGGAAAGGAACTGCTTGGGCTTCCCTGAGGAACTGCCAAGTGCAGCTGTGACGTATTCCCAGAAGTGGTAGGCAGTAATGTGAGACCGGAGTCTGTCTTAAAGGTCAAGGATTGTAGCTTGGAAGTAGCTAGAACTGTCCATTAGTTTAGGTCCATCATATGTTATATCCATAGTTTCATGACCGTGGAGTAAAGAAACTAAAAAATACATGTTAGAAAAACAGAGCTCTTTTGAAAACTCTGGTCTGTTCTGATCCTTAAACTATGTATGTTCTTGATTTTTCACTTGAAACTCAAGCATGTAGACATAGTATAAGCAGCATAATATTATACTTAAAAAATAACTGCATTGTTTTAGGGAGGAATTAGGGCAGTTTACAAGTATACACCTAATATAACAAGATCTTAAACTAAAAGTGGGACAAGTAAAATAAAGATGGAAACAGAGCAGAGGCATAAATCAGATTAAAAATCCATGTGATGACGAGGAAAGCTGTACCCATTTGCTCCAGGTGGGACCACAGGGTTGATGGTAAGCCTGTAAGCAGTTGAACAGATGCTGCACACATGCATATCCAGTTAGAACAGAGCGAAAATCAGTGGCCTGTTAGAAAGTCTAACTAACAGTTTGTAAAGAAAGAAACCTGATTATATGGCTAAAACAAAAATCAAGGCAAGGAAAATTTCGAGTAAAGAATGGAAAGAAAATGATGGCTTTGAAGTATGACCTTAAAAAGAAGGGAAAATGCTCATACTATGCAGTTAAAAAAAGTTTTATTTTAAACCTTTGCAGTGAGCCGAGAGGCAACAGGCAGAGAACGCACTATTTCTATCCTAAAATGTCCGTTTCAATGTACATATTAACATTTTTTTCCTATTTATGTCCTTCCCTTGATCTTCAAATAAAAGACGGATGAACAGATAACCACAGAAACTGTCAAACACACCGAAGAAAGTCTTGCAGAAAACGTCCCCTGGCTTATTTAAAGGTGCTGCTAGGAAGGAAAGTTTAACTTGTTTTAACTTCAAAATGGACCAGGTCGGAGATTGTTTTATTAACTATATTAGATGTGATGCCAAAGAAAGTTTCCCTTATCTTCTTGAGACCTGGGGAGCCAAATTATGTCTCTCCCGAGAGGAAAGAAGAGAAGAGAGAGTTTTCTGGACATGTAGAGACATAACTCTATAAACGTAAGCGCCCCCAATGATTCAGCTGGTAGGCGGTTCTCTACCGGCCCGTTTGCGAAGGGGCAACGGTAGCAAGGACATTCCTCCTGGAAATACAACCTGTTTCATAACCTGTGCAATCCGCAGTCAATCGAGCGGGGCGGGTAGCAGTCCTAACTGGTCTGGCTGATTGGCTGGGCAGGAGAGCCCCAGGGTGCTGGCTGCGCACGCCCAGCGGTTCACTCCCTTGGCCGCAGGAAGCCCCGGCGCAGTTGAGCTTGGGCTCCTCCTCACCCGCATCCGCCCGGGCTTTCCACTCAAATCGGCCTCTTTTCTAACAGAATCCACGTCTTGGTGGACAATCCGAGGAAAGCCCGAGGTAGGGGTGTGCGAGGTTGGGGGCTGGACGCAGAAAAGGTGGGGCTCTCCAATTTCTTGAGTTTGGTACCTGTCGGAGAAGCGCTTCGGAGGGGATGGAGGCGGTGATTCCAATTGGGAAGTCCGTGGGGACCAAGTGGGGGTGAGACCTAGAGTCCCCTTGGGAGCTCCTGGAGCACCCCCAGCCCGAAGCTTTCGGCGCTAGCCACGCGTGCAGGACTCTGTAGTCCAGAGCGCGGAGAGCCGGCGCGGTGCCGATGGCGCGGCTCTGAGTCCGCGGCGGGTGGACCGGGGCGCATTGTCGGAGGCGGGAGGAACCGGGAGGGAGAGCCTCCTAGCCGGCGGGCAAAGTTCAGGTCGCGCCGCCGTCCTCCAGTTCTGCTCGCGTGCGAAGGCCGGAAGCCGGGCGCGCACGCAAGCCCCCTGCGGCGAACATCACCTCGGGAGCGGCTGGGGCACTTCGGGGCGAGCGCACCGCTCTACTGCTCGCGGGGCTCCGCGCGGGGCTCCGTCTCACCTCCGCCTCCTGCGCATCACACTTGGGTTCACCCGCTGTGGTTTCATCTCCTCAGGTCGCGATGGATCACGAAGAGGGCCGCAATGGAAGAGCGGGGGAAATCTTGAAAATGGACAAAAAAAGGTAGCCAGTTTCTTTCACTTTCGTATCTTCCATGGCCTGAGAGATTTGAGTTGTGTGTTTCTAGCCCCCGGCACTGAAATCAGTGAACAGGTGGTGATGATTTTAATCTTAATCTAACGGAGCTAGCGATCGCTTTGTGGGAATTCACTGGCCGAGTTGAGCACCGCGTTTGCAGTTTCCCCTCCGCTTTGGTGAGCTTCTTCCTGGCCCTTTGAGCTTTAGGACAAGGCTCGCATCCTCTGCTGTGTTTGATGACCTTCTGCTTTACAAGCCTCAGGTCTCATCTGCTCCCTGCTTACACTCTGCTCCCTGGGCCCTTCTCTTGCTTCTGGTAAAACAGTCAGAAGCTTTGCATTGTTGGCGGCATGGCTGGTGGGACAGAAGACCAAAACTACATTTAGGTGTGAGTGTTTTTAAAAGGGCAATGAATATCTGACCCTAGTTAGAAATTGTGAAAAGAGAAGACTTGCAGTACCAAAGAACCCACTAGCGTGGTGTGAAAATATCCGAATGTATAAAGAATTGGCCACTCGGGGAAAATAATTTAAGTAAATTCTGGTCGAAGTGCGGTGTCTACACAGGAAATGTTAAACTTCACACAGTGGGTTCATTGTTAGTAGAAAATCGTAAAATAAAACAAATTAATAAATATGTTATTAGAAGCTGAGCTTTTTAGTGTAAGAGAAAAGAAATATAAATGTGGGCATCAAGTAAGTTTTTTTTTTTTTTTACTAGTAAATGTTAAACTTTAATTGGAAACTTCACTATGAACTCATGGTTTTTAATAGTTCAATTTCTTTCCAATGAAAGGGACAATAGCAGTGAGCACACTGAGTGCCAGATGTTGGTTTCTAAATACCATACCTCACTCAAAGAACTGTGGACCCCAGGTTTTAAAGAACTTATGACACAAACAGGGATATTGGAGTAAGAAATATTGAGGGTATATGGAGGGAAATGGCAAAGAAATTGGTTCAAGGCAGCACATACCTTTATTTTATTACTAGAGGCCTGGTGCACTAAATTATGCAGGGGGGGGGCTTGTCCCTCAGTCCGGCCTGCACCCTCTCACAGTCCAGGAGCCCTTGGGAGAGCGAGCCTAAGCCAGCAGTCGGACATCCTTAGTGCTGCTGTGGAGGTGGGAGAGGCTCCCACCACCACCACTGCACTCACCAGCCGTGAGCCCGGCTTCTGGCTGAGAGCCACTCCCCCTGTGGGAGCGCACTGACCATCAGGGGGCAGCTCCTGTGTTGAGCATCTGCCCCCTGGAGGTCAGTGCACATCATAGAGACCAGTCCTTCTGCTGTGGCCTATTTGCATATTACCCTTTTATTATATAGGATTGGTTCTTATTATGGCCTACAGACTTTTATTTTTCAAACTAGATTTTTTTTTAGTTAAATTGTGCTCATCCTCATTGATATTAATCTGTTCTTAATAAAACTATATCCTTTTCCCCTAGTTTTATTGAGATATAGTTGACATACAGCACTGTATAAATTTAAGATATACAGCATAATGGTTTGACTTACATATATTTTGAAATGATTACCATGATAAATTTAGTTAACATCCATCATCTCATACAGATACAATAAAAAGTAAAACTTTTTTTTTCTTTTGAAGACAACTCTTAGGTTCTACTTTCTTAACAACTTTTCTATATGTCGTTGTCAACTACTAGTATAGTCATCATGTTGTACTTCTTCATCTTTTTTGTTGATACATCCCTGGTACTTCTTTATTTTGTTGTTGTTAATCCTTACATAAGGATATTTTTTCCATTTTATTTCTTTTTTCTTTCTTTTTTTTTGTAGAGAGAGTGGAGAGATGGAGGGAGGGTGGCAGGGAAAGAGAGAGAGAGAGAGAGAGAAACACTCATGTGAGAAAGATACACTGATTGGTTGCCTCCTGCACATGCCCTGACCTGGGCTGGGGATAGAAGCTGCAACCCAGGTATGTGCCCTTGACTGGGAATCGAACCCATGACCCTTTGGTGCAGGGCTGATGCTCTAACCGCTGATCCACACCAGGCATAGCTTTGGTACTTTATCTTATAACTGGAAGTTTGTACCTTCCTCCTCAATCCTTCCTCCCTCCTCCCTGTAACCACAAATCTGATCTGTTTTTCTATGAGTTTGGGGTTTTTTTTAAAACTATACAGTATATTCTCATTTGTAATTATAAAGAAGCATATGTCTTTGTTAATAGGTTTAAGGCTTGGGTGCTCAATCGTACCCCTTGGAATATCTGTATTTATAAATATTCTTAATTACAACGAGGTTTGATGAACGACTTGCCTTTGGTCAGCCCAGTGTTTCAAGCTGATGGGTAAATGGGTAATCTAGTGGGGCGGAAAGTCATTGTGGAAGAGTATATCCTTGCAATGCAGTGACTCAGAAGGCTGAGGTTGCCCTGAATCTGTGGCCTTGAGAGGCTAGACTTTTCAGTTGAAATCTTGGCGTTGCTCTAGCCCTGTGCCCTTGGATAAGCTAGTTAATTCCTCTCGCCTGCAGTGTTCTTATCTCTAAAAGTACAGAAATGTGCCTGCCTCACAGAGATCAAAATTAAATGATTTTGGATGTTGAACACACAGTGAAATATACGGATATGTGTTATAGAATTGTATGCTTGAAACCTATATAATTTTATTAACCAATGCCACCCAATAAATGTAATACAATTAAAAATTATTAAACGAGATTATGTATGGGAAGTGTTCACTTAGCTAGTGCTTCAGCACCATTATAACTTCTTCAAAGTAGCAGCAATATTAAAGAAGAAAAAAATAAGTAGAAAGCTTAGAGCTCAACTTCAATTATGTATGGCTATTTTTCTCCTCTCACTCTGGTCCCAGGGTTACTGAAACATGCCTTTACTGGGCGTAGGGCGGGACCACATTTGAAGAGCTAAGTTTGTGTATTTTGTGTGTTTATGTTCGTCTCACATCACTCCAAAGCCAAATATGGGATAAACTCTGGATTTTTTTTTCGTTAGAAGTCTCTTCAGCTCTTCGACCTTGCTTAGTATAAAGAACAAAGACAAAGATGAATTAACTTTTTGAACTTGAAAATCTGTGTAAAAAATAATATGGTCCTTCTCTGAAATAGTCTTTCTTTTGTACATTTGAAAATATCGATGCGGCGGCTGGGGATTGTGGGTTTGTCTTCATGTCCTTGGTGGCAATTACGTAGAGTGGAAAAGGGTTGCAGTTAGATTCATTTGAAATCTAGGCTCAAAATAATAATTGACTGTAGCTTTTCTAGGTTACATTTATTGCCATAATGGTCCATTTAGGGGTCCAGACATCCTTTCAGAATTAGATTTGTTCATAGTAATTCAATTACTTTTCTTATGAGGTTATTTTATGCTTAGTATCTGACTGCCAATACCCTCCGTTAGCAGAGAGAGTGATTAAGGTTAATATCTGGGTAGTAGATGGAATATCTACTTCTAGAATTCTTAGATGATAATTCAGGAGATTACCCTGGGAGAGCATGAATAATTTTCTAATAGTAAAAACAGAAATCTCTCTTCTTTTCAGTAATTTTTCTAATTGCAAAAGTCGTGTGTCTCTGTATGTTTTTATCATAGAAAATTAGGAAATGCCAAAGGCACAAGGAATAAAATATATTGATAAATATCTCTACACCCAGTGATAACCACACATATAGATTTCTAGGACACATGTTAACATGTTTAAACTTCATAAATAGGATCAGACTATTAACCTGCTTTTTTACTGAATAATACAGTGGGGCCTTGACTTACGAGTGTCCCGACTAACAAGTTTTTCGAGATACGAGCCGTCTCTTGGCCGATTTTTTGCTTTGAGTTGTGAGCTAAAATTCGGGTTACGAGCCAGCCTCAGATACCCCACCGCTAGTTGGCGCAGCGAACGTCACAGTGAACGCCACAACATCAGCCCAGCATCATGTGTCTCACTCCTTCACTTTAAGATTTGACATACGAGTAATTTGAGTTACAAGCTCCATCACGGAACGAATTAAACACGTAAGTCAAGGCCCCACTGTATAATGTAAGCACGTTATAAACTGTATGTTAATTTGGCAATTTAAAATTTTATATAATTTTAAAAGTTTTGTGTAATTCTATTGCTATGTTTTTCAGTAAAAAAAAAGAGAAGAAAGAAAAGAAACCAACTGTCAGTGTACTTACAATGGTGAGTTTTGAATTTATTCACTATTCAGAATACATAGGAATTGACTTCTCCTTACCTAGAGAAGAGATATTTTACCTCTTATGATTATTTCTGGGAGAGCATTTGGATGGAGAGGTAAACCAAATTGGTTTAATTTAGCTTATGTTCAGGGTAATGCCAGTCATAACTTGCCATGTGAATTGAGCCTCAGTAGCTACCCTTTTTGTCCTAGGTTTCATTATCCTCCTAGTTAGTTGTGTCACCAGTGATCTGTTAGTCTATGCCAAGCCCTGGGAGAGATGCTTGCATAGATAACAGATCTCTCAGCCACCTGGATGAGACCAGCCACATAGGACACAAGGTTCCCTGACTGCAGTGGCTCTGATCAGAGTCCTGGCAGGTTTGAGGCCAAAGTCCCAGGTATTCATATAATAAAAGTTTACAATGGATTGTTTATTACTGTGACTTGGTACATATAATCATTCTTCTGTGCTGAATAATTGGCAGTTCTAGAATGTGAAGACCTTAATTCTTTATCTCATTTTCTGGTTGCACAAAGGTTGCTCAGAAACTTTATTTTCATCAATTGGAAATAAGAGAGGGGTTTTATAGATGTGACTGGTTGATGGTCTCTCTCTCTACCTGAATTGAAATTAAATTCATTTTGAGACCAAAACATTTCTGTCTTTCATAGTTTAGTTTTTATTTTATTTATAGCTTAAATTTTAGAACAAATCTTAGATTTTAGAAAATTTAACAGACTTAATACACAGAGGTAATACTACCAATACTATTCAAGGCACAAAAGAATAAAAATCTAGAATCTCAGTGTGAGGTAATAACACACATACTGCTTTATATGCCATGTATTATTCTAAACACTATATATAACCTGTTTTTCCTTACATGGGTACTATTCCTTCAGATAGATATTATTATTATTCTAATTTTACAGATGAAGAAGGCCACACACATTAACTTGCCCAACGATAAAGTATGGGGCCAGGATTCAGACCTGGGAAGTTCATGTTCTAAATCACAGCGCTCAGGATGGCATAGAAAGAATGTATTCTAAGCCTGTGCCGAAGTGCTGTACTACAAATGTGGCTTTCCCTTGTGTCTTTTTCCTGAAGAGCTGACACAGAGAACTGTGAACTTAACTTATATGTAAAACCTATAAACACCAGGACTCATTAAGAAAGTTTAACAGTAAAATGCTGATGTTATTGGCATTGCATATTAATAACATTATCCGGTTAAGACAAAAACTTATGTGTGTCAGGGGGTTTCCAAGAACCCCAGGTTTGATGATTCACTAGAAGAACTCACAGGACTTGGCATGTAATTACACTCACGGATAAGATTTATTGCAGCCGAATGCAAAGCAGAACCCGCCTTGGGACAAGGCACATAGAGGGACATCCAGGAGAAACCAGACACAAGCTCTCAGAGGCCTCTCCCGGCGAGTCCCACTTCATTCCCCCAGCAATGAGCTGGGACAACATATGTGAAAGGCTATCAGAGGAACTCAAGACTCAGCATGCAATGTTTTTACCTGGGGAGGGGGGTGGGGGGGGGCTGGCCCTGGAGGCACAGCACGTACTGAAATTCCAAACTCCCAGAAGGAAGGCAGGTTTTCAGGATCCACCACATTGTACAAATAGTTCTGGCCTCTTTATCAGCTAGGCTGTTACTAATGTTGTGGTCCCATAACAAAGAAACAGAATTTCCGCAGGATGAGGCCCAGAAATCAGGATTTTAAAAAGATTCCCAGGTGATTCTAATGTGCAGCCAAGGTTGAGAACCACTGTTCTAGAGGCTGCCTGCATTCCTAAACTCGTGGCCCCTTCCTTGCATCACTCCAACCTCTAATTTCAGTAATCATTCATTGCTCCTGATTTTGATATATTTGGCTCCCTCTTACAAGGACCCTTGTGATTGCATTAGGCCCATTTGGATAATCCAGAATAACCTCCCTATTTCAAGATCCTTAACATCTACAAAGTCCCTTTTCCCATGTAAAGAAGCCTATTCACAGGTTCCTGGGATGAGGATGTGGACATGTTTAGGGTGAACAGGGCATTATTCCACCTTCCACTCCTGGTCTAGACTTTGTTTGCTCTCCGAACCACTCTCTTTACTGCTAGTCCCCCTCCTCCATTTCTGCTCGTCTGAAAACTTTCCTCCATAGTAGCCACATCACATCACCTCAGTTCCATCCTTAAGATGCTCTAGATGGGAAATTTAGAGTGGAACCCAAATTCCCTCCTGTGGCTATAAAAGGCTCTCCATATGACCTCTGTCTCATCTCTGACTTCACTATGGTTTCTTCTTCGCTCTGCTCTTGCCGCAGTAGTAATTCCGTTTGGTCCTTGAGACACACCATCCCAGGACAAAGCTTTGCATTTGTTCTTCCTACCTGGGAGGTTCTGCCTCCAGATTGTCACATGACTGATTATATCCTTCCTGTCACTGAGGTCTCAGCTCATATATTGCCTCCTCAGAGAGATGTCCCTGGTCAGCCAGTCTAAGCCAGCAGATCCTGCCTGTCACTGTGGTCCAGGCTCCATGAAGGCAGGGGTTTCGTATGTGTTCTTCGTTGATAACCAATCCTGTAGTTAGCTAACAAGGAACCTACAGTTGCAAGCAATGGGAATAAGCTTCACTTTTTCTATCTGCTTTATGGGCTGCCATTCACTACCTCTAAGAGCTGTTCTGTTCTTTATTTCTCCACTTGTCAATTCAATACTTATTCCTATTTCTTGCTACTGTAAGTTCCTTATTAGCTAACTATAGGATTGGTTTCTGTTTCTACAAAGAGTAGATAGTAGTTCTAAAATTTCGCTTTTTGCTGCGGTGTTTTTTATCTTGATCTTGATCTTTGTTTTGGTTTACATGACCTGCCCAGACCCAGTTTTTACTGTTTCCTCCCTACAAACCTGCTGACTAGCCCTAGGCAGTTTGGCTCAGTGGGTAGAGCATTGGCCTGCAGACTGAAGGGTCCCAGGTTCGATTCTGGCCAAGGACATGTGCCTGGGTTTCGGGCTTGATCCCCAGTTGGGGGAGTGCAGGAGGCAGCCAATCAATGATTCTCTTTCATCATTGATGTTTCTATCTCTCTCTCCATCTCCCTTCCTCTCTGAAATCAATTTAAAAAAACACCTGCTGACTATATCTATATCTTGCATCCACAGAAGGAGCACCTGCCACAAACAGCCACAGCTGGTGTCCTCCTGTTTCTTTTGTTTTCTTCCATTTGGTTTTCTTTCAGTCCTTAACTAGTTCTTTGAATTATACAGGTGAAATATTGTTTCCCAAGTGGGCCTTTCACAGAGCCTCAATACCATTTCCCTTGCCGTACCCTCTTCTTGTCACTTTTTAGACCCAGAGAAGTCTTTTTTTTCTTCTTGTGACTGGCCTGCAGTAAAAGAGGTTTTGCAGGTCTACACTTGGCAGTCATTATGACCACCTTCTGCCTTCTCAGGAAATCTGTTCTTTAACAAGCATCCATCTTAATTCATTATTTTCCTCTTCCTTCTCACTACAGAGGCCTAACTACATTAAAATCATTTTACATTTATGCCAATGCTATTATGCAGCAGATCTGTGACCCAAGCCACTTTCTTAGAGCAATAAAACAAGCGCTCAATGGGGTTTGCTCAATTGGGTCCTCGGAGGAGCCTCTGGCAATCCAGATTTTTCTTGACTAAAAAATTTTAAGTTAAAAAATGGCTTCTGTTCTTGGAAATCAGAGCAACATATACTATTACTGTACCATTAAAGATTTTACAACTCCCAAGAGGAATGAATATCATATCCCTCTCATCTAACCTCATGCATAAGAAAAGGAGACATAATGAATTCAATATGAAGAAGTAGGTCAGAGCTCAATAGAGGAATCAAATGCCTTTTTTTGTCATTGTTGTTAATCCTCACCTGAGGATATTTTTTCCATTGATTTTTAGAGAGAATGGAAGGGAGAGAGAGGAGGGGAGGGAGAAAAAAAGAGAGAGAGAGAGAGAAGGAAACATCAGTGTGAGAGGTGTGAGAAACATTGATTGGTTGCCTTCCGCATGTGCCCAGGTGTGTGCCCTTAACTGGGAACTGAACCCTTGACCCTTTGGTGTGTGGGAGACATTTTAACCACTGAGCATACCAGTCAGGGTGCAAACACCCATTTCTAATTAGGCTATTGCAGTAGTTTGGCTTGGACCAGAGTGGTAGTATAAAAAGTGTTTGGGTTTGGGGTATGTACTAAAAGTAAAGCAAACCATCCGTGAAACTGTGCTAATTGTTCCTATTCTCTTTTTTTAGTTTCGCTATTCAAATTGGCTTGATAGATTGTATATGCTGCTGGGGACTATGGCCGCCATCATCCACGGTGCTGCACTCCCCCTCATGATGCTGATTTTTGGAGACATGACAGATAGCTTTGCAAATGCAGGAAAGTATCAGGACATGACTTCACCAAACATGACTTTTACAAATATGACTAATCAAAGTAAGTATTATTTGTGGTTCTGGTTTTATTGGAAGCTTAGGAAAAAACAATTACTTAGAGTGATATTACTACATATGCACTAGTGTGTTTAGTGCGGTGGGAGGTGGAGGGATCTGAGCTATAGTTCATATTTGTAATGAGTTTGATAAGAGAATATTCATGGGCATTAGGATGCACAGTGGAAGTGCTGGCAGAGGTATGTAAAAAAAGAGAGCTCTATGAAATCAGAAATGTGTCAAGAAGTTTCAGGAAGAGGTATAGGAACCTAATCTTGACCTTGAATGATAATTAGGAGCCAGTAAAACTCTCTGACATATTGGATATGGGTGTAACAGGCAGGAGTCTAAGATGGTTCTAAAGTTTATAGCCTGATAAACTGGATTGGGCTCTTCGGAAATAGATGCTAAAATGGAAAAATGGATCTGAGAGAAGGTGTGTGTGTGTGTGTGTGTGTGTGTGTGTGTACGCGCGCACGCGCACGCTAGAATTGGGTAAATAATAGCTTGTTTGAATACAAATGGAAATGATCCAAACGAGGAGAAGGTGATGCTTTAAGAGAGGGAAGAGATTTGCCTGCTTTAGGGATATCCATGAGAAAGGATGGGATATAATGCTCAAGAAGAACTATTTGCTTAAGGTAGGAGCACAGGAGTTCATCTATAATAACAGGTGGGAAGAGAGAGTGTTTGAGTACCAATGCCCATAGATGGGTAGATGAGGAGGTGAGAATTTGTGAACATTTTCTTTTGATTACTTCACTTTGCTCACTGAAGTAGGAAGCAAGACATTTGGCTGATTAAGGAGATATAAGACAATCCTCTAGGACTGATTTTTCAGCTTGTGTGCCACAGGAAGTTTTAAAACATGTAATACCTGACTATTTAGTCAGGGACACTGACCTCTTTTTCCTTAGAGTGTCAAATGGAAAAAAAAGTGACAACAGCCAACACAACAATAGCCATCTGGTATAAATACCCTTTCTTGAACCATAAATATATAGGTCATATAATAGAGTTGCCCCTTATTGATCATGTTCCATAAGATTGCATCTGATTGATTAATTCTTGATACCAGAAATCCTTATATAAGAAAGTGAATGGACTGTTAGAGTACTTTGGGTGTCAACAGATACACTCCCTCACGCTTGATTGCAGAAGGGCTGGTTATCACTCTGAGCTTCCACGTCAACTTTGGTCACGCATAGTTTGATTTAAACCAGTGATGGCGAACCTATGACACGCGAACTCATTTTTTTGGTTGATTTTTCTTTATTAAATGGCATTTACATAAATAAAATAAATATCAAACATACAAGTCTTTGTTTTACTATGGTTGCAAATATCAAAAAAATTCTATATGTGACACAGCACCAGAGTTAAGTTAGGGTTTTTCGAAATGCTGACATGCCTAGCTCAAAAGGTTCGCCATCACTGATTTAAACTAAGCTACTCAAAGACTTAGTTTAAAACCTGTGTGCACTCAGGTGGTAGAAATGTTGAAAATGCCTGTTTGAAAAACACTTGCGAATACAGTGATACCCTGTAGCTTTTACAATGACCCTGCCACCTTCCCATCTTTAAGTCTCTGATGAGAGCCATGAATCCTTTCCCCAGAAGCAAGCACATGAATATTCATAACATTTTGGAGTATTTAAGGAATTTTTATGCCTGTCTAGTGATCTTGAGAACCCCTTCTTTGTGATCCAGAAGAGCACATTGTTTATCCTAAGGCAGGACTACTTCAGTTCCGTGAATGCAGGTAATGAGTTAGGCCAGGCAATGTTACTGTCTGTTTGAGTTTTGTAAAATCCTTATGCATTTATTACATCCCTTCGTGGAATTCAAAGGAAGGTGACAAAAGGGTTGTGCCACCTTTGAATTGACACCTTACCACTCACCAAAAGGGGAGGGGGGATAGCATCAAACATTTTGACGCTGGACCTAGAGATGAGGGCAAATGAATTCTCTGATGCTTCTGGAGGGAGAGCCAGGCTACTGGGCCTCCAGATACTCTCCGACCTTTTGTCTTCTTGACATTCCCCAGGTGTAGAACCTCATAGCTTTGCCCTGGGAGTAGACTAGGTACCAGAGCCTCCTTGTTGGACAGGAAGTATTCCTTCCTTAAGGAGATTTGGATTTGCCAAGGCTCGTGAAAGTCTGAGCGTTTTAAGCTAAACAGAGGTTTAACTCAGTGATGGCGAACCTTTTGAGCTCGGCGTGTCAGCATTTGAAAAACCCTAACTTAACTCTGGTGCCGTGTCACATATAGGAATTTTTTGATATTTGCAACCATAGTAAAACAAAGATTTATATTTTTGATATTTAGTTTATATATTTAAATGCCATTTAACAAAGAAAAATCAACCAAAAAAATGAGTTCACGTGTCACTTCTGACATGCATGTCATAGGTTCGCCATCACTGGTTTAACTAGACAGTGCTAACATCTTTCTGAGAGCAGATCTTTCTCTGCCGTGCACTGGGTCCCTCCTTAGCTCTCTCCCTTGATACCTCACCCTGATGGTCAGACACCGGCCTCTTTCCTGCTTTTTTCGTTGTGGACCTGAATTCCTGATACCCGACTCCCAACGCTCTCCATCTTGTGGCCACACTTGCCTTTGCCTTGAAGTCTCTGATGAATTGAGCCTAGGGAACTCCACTGTGTGTGCAAAGGCGAACCGCTGCTGGATTTCTGTAGGATTCCCATCTTCCTCGGGACTGTCCACTGTCTGGAAGTGAGCCAAGATAGAGGTGATTGTGACCTTAGGCATTTTGCATTGAAGGTGACAGGTTGGGAACAAGTGTAAATGACATTTAGGCCGTTGAAGAAATGAGACTGAATCTTGGTATGAAGAGTAGGACTAGAGATTTGGCAATATTTGAGTCGAAGGGATATTAAATCTCCTGTGATAGGATATGGAGAAAAGTAGAAGGAATTCGAGCCTTAAGCCTTGAGGAAAAACTCAGTTAACAATAACTAAAGCTAACATTTACTGAGCATTAAATATGGACTGAGCACTGTTCGTAGTTTTTTACATGTATTAACTCCTTTATTCCTTTCATGAACATGAGGTTGAGACTACTACCTGTACTTTACAGATGAGGACATGGGGCCCAGAGGGTTGAGTACACTTAAAGTGCCTGAGGTCGTAGAGTTAGCAATTAGTCAGTATTTGAACCCATGCAGACTGGCCCCGAGTCTATACATTGAAGGAAATAGAGCAGTGGTTCTCAACCTTCCTAATGCCTCGACCCTTTAATACAGTTCCTCATGTTGTGGTGACCCCCAACCATAAAATTATTTTCGTTGCTACTTCATAACTGTAATTTTGCTACTGTTATGAATCGTCATGTAAATATCTGATATGCAGGATGTATTTTCATTGTTACAGATTGAACATAATTAAAGCATAGTGATTAATCACAAAAACAATATGTAATTATATATGTGTTTTCCGATGGTCTTAGGCGACCCCTGTGAAAGGGTCATCGACCCCCAAAGGGGTTGAGACCGAGAACCACTGAAATAGAGGGACACCAGAAAGGAGGACACCGAGGTTAACATGCTAATTCAGAAATTGGAGGACACAGGGGAGATTTGCCAGGTCTCGTAGTGGTTAAGAGTCAGAGATGCTCTTTACATAGTTGCTGATTCTTTATTGTCTCTAATGATTCACATCCACATTGACTGCCTTTCTCTTTCTCTATAACTATATTACGGTAGTTTCTGTTCAATCTTCTTCCAGGTTGTGGGCCAAGGAAAGGAGAAAATGAGACACTCAAATTTTAATATCAGTTAATAATTCAGATAAAAAAGGGATAAATTGGAACTAATTTATTTTTATATTTATCATTATAATCCCTACTCTCACTGCTCTAAAACTCATATGAGAAACCTGGAAACTATTTGTAAAATGCCATTTCTCAAAATAGAATCTATATTTAGCTGCTAATCTATGAGTGCATGTGTTGAGTGCAGATCTTGAATGTGTATTTCAAGACTTCAGTGTTGTAAGCAAAAGAAACATTGCCATCTGTGTCCTCAAGGCCAGCATTACAAGTATTCTCCAAACGCTCTAAAACTTTCCACGATGGATCTGTTTTCTTTTACTTATTCAAGGCTTTTCTCTACTGCTGACCATTTCATTGGAAAAATTCTTATAGATAGATTTCTAGAAGATTAGGTACCAAGTAATGGCAATATAATTCCAAGTATATTATTTAGTGTGGCAGTTTATTTTTTAAGTTTGAGTTAAAACTTAAAATATGACTAATTTTTCTAGAATTAGTGAAACATAGTCAGATTTTTTTTTTAGTTGCTATCGAAGGATTGCTTTTCAGCCAAAAAGTAGATTAGTTACAACATGCAATCTGCAGTATATTATAAAAACATCAAAAAATAAATAAAGATAGGCAGCTAGTACCTGACCCATTCTAGGTGCTTAAAAGTGGGATGAAGAAAGCAAGCCTGAATTACAGAATTGTGTGGGTGAAACAGAGCCTAGAAATTATCTTGCCCAAACCCATATTTTTATAGGTGTAGAAACCAATGCCCAGGAACTTGAAACCACATGGCCACGATGGAATTTGATGGCTAGTTGACAGAGCTGAGTTCCTGCGCCAGGAGTCCTCCCTTTGAGTGTGTGTTTGTGTGTTTGTGTGATTTTTCTGCTCTACTAGTGGTTTCAGACTCTGCCTAAAATTGTAGCAAGCACAGTATTTTCACTTGGTCTTTCCTCCAGGTGCCATCCTGGTTAGGTAGAGTTGCTTATTAGTAAGTCAGGTAGGTCAGCCCTGGGGCCTGAGGTGTGAAGCGGCACACACCAGGAGAGCATGGCTCCTGGAGTCCTCTTTGTCTGCAATAGGCCCAGCCACACCCAGTGGCAGGCACTAGCCTGAGCAATGCACAGGGATTGATCATCTCCCGTGGTCGGCAAACTCATTAGTCAACAGAGCCAAATATCTTTCGAGAGCCCAATTTTTTAAACTTAAACTATATAGGTAGGTACATTGCTATTAACTTAATTAGGGTACTCCTGAGGCTTAGGAAGAGCCACACTCAAGGGGGCCAAAGAGCCGCATGTGGCTGGCAAGCCACAGTTTGCCAACCACGGATCTAGGCAAAAGGTCTAAATTCCTGCACAAGAAGACCAGAAAACTTGGAATCATGGTATTCCTGAGTTAGAAGAGATCAAAAGTCAGGGGTTGACTATCTTCTATAATCAGAGAACCACCCTATGTAAATAACGTCTGTCACGGAAGCTTACCTGATCAGATAGCTGGAAGGGAGGCTTCCGTGGCTCAAAGTGGTAGATGGGAGCCCAGAGCCAGGATAGTCACTGATAGCGTTCTCTCCCGCCTGGCGACACCTGATGCAGAGACAGAGCGAACGTAGCAAAGAAGCTTGACTGTTTCACGTTCTGTCAATGCAACAATAAATGTGTCCAGGCTGATTTTTTTTCTTTATTAGTTATAAGATTTCCTTCTGCTCCAAAATTAAAACAGGATAATAAGTAGCGGGGTAAGGATTCGTTTCCTTATCAGTCCTGGAATTTTCTATCTTATCCGGCTAGCCAGGAAGTGTTTCTAAATGGTATTAATTGTCACTAGTGTGTATCACAACCAAATCAAGACAAACCAGCACTTGTTATTTGTTGATTTATTGATGGTAGCCATTCTGACAGGTGTGAGGTGATATCTCATTGTGGTTTTAATTTGCATTTCTCAGATGATTAGTGATGTTGAGCATCTTTTCATGTGTCTGTTGGCCTTGCCTATGTTCTCTGTGTCTCTTTATTCCTTCCTTACTTTCTGTATTCCCCCTAAGTGTGGTCTTCCCCAGGGTTCTATGCTTGCTTGCCGTTTTCTCCTTGCCTGCCATCCTGTCCTCACAGGTGAGGAGAGATGGCTTTTTTCTCTCCTAAATTTAGCTATGGCCAGTAGTACATGACTGCTAAGTCTTTGGACCTGAACTCTCTCCAGAACTGGAGAGCCACCGTCTGAATACTTATTGGACATCTTCAATCGAACATCCCAGGTACCACAGAATAAAAATCTTCAAAACTGAACTAACACCTGATCAGACCTGCTGCTTTGGCTGACTGCTTATTTCCCACCATGACCCCACCCCGCTCCAGAAGCTCACACCTGAGGTCTCAATGGTCCTTTGTTTGGATTCTCTCAACTTGTGTTCTACCAGTTGCTGAGACCTGTAACTTCTCCCTCTCTAAATCTTATGGGCACTGTCTGTCTTTTCTGTTCCCACTTAGATCCTCTTTCTTTACATAATTTCAGTAGCTCAAGTCTCTCAGTCTCTCCCTGTTTTAATCTTATACTTTGCTGGCAGCTAAATCATCCTAGATCATACCTCTGGTTATGGTTTTTTGGTTTTTTTTTTCTGAACAAACTGCTAAATGACTACTAGTTTTTATACACCATACCTGTGGGGCCCAGATTACCTTTCCAGCTACATATCCTCCTCTTCCCATCCTCAAAACACACCCCACACCCCAATTGAACTGGCTCGCTCATTCTTCAAACTTGCCGTGGACTTTTGTCCATGTTGTTCCCTTTGCTAGAAAAAGTTTTCCTCCCCTTTCCCATACCTGTCAAAATCAGACCCATCAGAGCCAGGCCCTCTCATATCCTATCTACACTAATAAAAAACAAACATGCAAATTGACCGTACCTTCACTAAGCCTTAAGCCACGCCCACCAGTCAATCAGAGTGACTATAGGCAAATTAACCCAACCAAGATGGCGGCCGGCAGCCACAGAGCTGGAGCGAGCAGGACGCTTGGTTGCCCCACTGATGGAGGAAGCCAAGCTTCCCTCCTGCTTGCCCTGGCCGGCTCTGAGCTCCTCTCAAGGCTACAAAGTTTCAATTATAGAAGGTAAATAAATCCCAGAATTAAAAAGAAAAAAAGGAGAGGCTGGGAGCTTCAGTCGCTGGGGTGGGGCTTGGCCAGCCTGAAAACAGCCCTCAGCCCCTCACCCAGACTGGCCAGGCCCGCCAGTGGGAACCCCCCACCCTGAAGGGGGTGTGGCCAGCCTGCAAACACCCATCAGCCCCTCACCCAGGCTGGCCAGCCACCCTCGCGGGACCCCCACCCTGATCCAGGACACCCTTCAGGGCAAACCAGCCGGCCCCCACCCATGCACCAGGCCTCGATCCTATATAATAAAAAGGTAATATGCAAACTGACCCTAACAGCAGAACGACTGGGAATGACTGGTCACTCTGACACACACTGACCACCAGGGGGCAGACCCTCAATGCATGAGCTGCCCCCTGATGGTCAGTGCACTCCCACAGGGGGAGCTCTGCTTAGCCACAAGCCAGGCTGATGGCTGCCAGTACAGCGGTGGTGGTGGGAGCCTCTCCCGCCTCCTCAACAGCACTAAGGATGTCCGACTGCAGCTTAGGCCTGCTCCCCGCTGGCAAGTGGACATCCCCCGAGGGCTCCCAGGCTGCCAGAGGGATGTCTGCCAGCTTGGGCCCAATCCCCCAGGGAGCGGGTCTAAGCCAGCAGGTGGACATCCCCAAGGGGTCCCAGACTGCGAGAGGGCACAGGCCGGGCTGAGGGACCGCCCCCTCCCCCCCCCAGTGCACAAATTTCTGTGCACCGGGCCTCTAGTACTATAATAAAAGCCTAATATGCAAATTGTCCGCTTGACCTGGAGGAGTTCGACTGGGAGTTTGACCACTCACTATGATGTGCACTGACCTCCAGGGGCTGCGTGGAACATGGCAGGTGTCGGCAACGCCACACTGGCAGTGGGCAGCAGTGGAGGCGCTGCCAGCCCCGATGAGCCCCAACGAGAGTGGGACTGTGGTGGGGTGGTGGAGCAAGTGAGTGGGTGGCGCCAGGCCAAGGCAGATGCGAGTGGGGCCCAGTTGCCCCGCTGATCACCACTCAGATGGTGACCAGAGGCAGCAGTGTCAGCACAGGGCTGCCGCCCGGCTCCCAGGCACTGAGGGAGCCTGGCAGGGGCCTGATGATTCAGGCAGAGGGGAGCACGTGGGGGCCCAGGGGCCCAGGTGCTGCCCAGTGTCCAGAAGTCAGCTGGGACCTTCCCTTCCACATCAGATGCTCACGCTTCAATCGACAGCTAGGCCTAGGGAACACATCCATGCACGAATTTCATGCTACAGGTCTCTAGTTATATTATAACATAACTTTTTAAATTATTACAAGATTAAAGGTGTGCTTCCCCAATGATCCAGCAATCTTGATTATGTCATTTATTCTATAAAAATATGTACCATGTATTCATATGTGTGTGTATAACTATGTTTAACGCAGCATTGCTTATAACAGTAAAATATTGGAAACAATTAAAATAGATGTAATTTTGAAAAAATAGAGATACACATATAAACACACATACTGACATGGAAAATGGGCCACTGAATATGGACTGTAATTCTATTTAAAAAATAAGCTTGTATATGTATTTGTGTATCTGTATACATGTATTCAGAGAAGAAGCCATGAAAAAATATACACCAAATATCAAACAGTGATTATCATGTGTGTGGGTGGAGGTGAGGTATTAAAGTTTTAGTGTCCAACAGTGTCAACATTTGCTAATACTATGTGATAAGCTCACTGGTGTTTATTGCATTATCCTTTGTATTTTATATATTGTAAATAAAAATAAAAACTGGAAAAATGCAGTGTTAGATTTTAAATACTAAGTGCTTTGGTGTCAGGTCGGCACTGATATTTATTTATGACGACAGAGACCCTAGAAAGACTTTTTCCTGTCATCTTTGAGTATATTTCACAAAATTATTTTAATTCAAGGATACCGATATTCCTGCTGATAAACTGCTTCTTCTTAGTAAATGTATGTTTCTTCTTGCAAATAAGTTCCATTGAATTTGTGTGTGTGTGTGTGATTGTTGCACATGGTCAGCAGTGAAGGATTTGAATGGATGCTGTAATGTTTATACACAATTAAAACTGAATCAGTTTGAGCCATTTTTGTGTAAGTTGTTAAGTGACACAAATGTGATTCATTTTTGTATGCTTATTTTTAATGGAGAACAAAGAGACATAATGGTATTTTTTCTTTTTTTTTTTGTCTGCGGTGATCTAGGTATGATCAACACTACAGAACTCCTCAAAAAGCTGGAGGAGGAAATGACCACGTAATTTGACATTTTCCTTACTCTTGTTAAGCTTTTCTGTATCTAGAGTGATTGTGGCAATGTTTAAAAGTTTGCATTTAATAAAGATTTACAGTTTTGAGGAGAACAATACTATTGTTAGTTTTCTAGGAGGATATAATGCAGAATTTTTTTAAGAAAATGATTAGCTGCATAAGATATAAAGTTACTAGTAAGTCTAGATTAGATTTACATATGCATTGGTAAATATAGAATACATATACAGGGCAATAAGATTTCAAAGTGGCCTTTTGAAATGTAGAATCAATTAAGAATCACATTGATTTCAATGGCTTTGTAATTATTAGTTTGCTTCTGGGATGTTTTCAATAATGATGTAATAACGAGATCAGTCAACAGGATTTTTTAAAAACACAGCATGTAATTCTAAATAATTAAACAAAATATCCCAGAATAAATATAATCACTCTTACCTTAACTCACCTCAGGGAAGCTTTTGTTAATGACTTACGTATCTTGTAGTTTGTGCCCAAGAACAGGTTATAAAAGATGTCCAAAGGTCTGAGTTGATGAATCAAAAGATAATTCCACATTATCCTATAAGTGATCTGGTAGATTTGAAGAGAATGGATATGCTTGATCATTTATTGAAAGATGAGAAGCAAGTACTTCCAATATTCATATGGGAAATTTAATATTGGGGAAAATAAAACTGTCCTATAATCACCTTGTAAAGTCTTAAACATAAATATATTTGTTTAAATAATCATAGACTGACAGTTAAAATACATTCATTGATTTTCAAAGCATGAGTTTCTACTTGTTAAATCGGATTTCTTTTTAGCTTTGTCTTGCTAGATCATTCACACTTAGATAATAATTAATCATTGAGTTACCTATTAACTAAAATTTAATACCGAAATTGTATCTTCCCTGATAGACATTGTAAATGACAAAGTGTAGCTCTGGGAGGGTCTGTTTACCAGGGTTCCTGCTGAGTCGTGAACAGTGCAATCAGAGACTGTTTATTACATAACCATTTTTATAGCTTGTGTATGGTTCATTCAAACATAGTTATTTGAGGATGGCAAGTAATGAACTTTTTAAAAAATGGGAATATTGATATATTTAATTTTAGAATGTGTGTCTTAATTGCTAAGTAAAACCCAACAGTTGTTTGGCATTCTTAAACAGGAAGAGTCAGAGTGAGGAAGCATAAATTCAACATTTTTAGGTGATTGAGGGCCTGGTTTTAGAAGATGCTCATGGTTTTCTCTGTTAGAGTTTAAACTAGAACAGGGGTGGGCAAACTTTTTGACTCGAGGGCCACAATGGGTTCTTAAACTGGACCGGAGGGCCGGAACAAAAGCATGGATGGAGTGTTTGTGTGAACTAATATAAATTCAAAGTAAACATCATTACATAAAAGGGTACGGTCTTTTTTTTTTTTTTTAGTTTTATTCATTTCAAACGGGCCGGATCCGGCCCACTGGCCGTAGTTTGCCCACGGCTGAACTAGAAGGACTAAACGGTTTGCTTCATTAAGCATTTTAGGCTAGCTCATGATGGCCAGCTAGGCAGATGATATAGAAATACTTCTTATTTTCAGTTGTCTCTTGGCATCCCAGCTCTGCCAGATTAATAACAAAAAAGCCAGGGGACCATTTCCATCTCTTGGTTTCACTTTCTGGCAAGGGCTGTCACTTCTTTCCACGTGCTAATGTGCAAAAAACACCTCCTCAACGTGTGCATCAACTGATGCTGAGGTGTTACAAGCAGGTAGGACAACCGTGGTAGATCTTACCTGATGCTCTGATGCTCCAAGCCTTTCACAACAATTTGCAGTCTCTGTGCTGGGCACTGGCCACGTGTGTTACATGCATTACTGCATTACGGCTCTTAGTTCCATTTTACCAACTAGAAACCTGAGGCTTAGGCAGATTAAGCAGCCTGCCTGAGATTACACATCAGGCAAGTGAAGAGCTGGAATTGGAGCCGACACAGAAAGTGCACTCTTAACCATCCTACTCTACCAACACAGAACGTAGTTGGAGGTCAACCTGCTCATTACAGCCCTTCCTATTTGTTAAGGACCGAAGGGTAGCCAGAGAGCCAATGAGATCAAATGAGTGGTGTGTTTGGGAACGGTGCCCTAATCAGAAAACAGTATATGCAGTTCTTTTCTTGTGTTTCAGGTATGCCTATTATTACAGTGGAATCGGAGCTGGTGTGCTTGTTGCTGCATACATTCAGGTTTCATTCTGGTGCCTGGCAGCTGGAAGACAACTATTTAAAATTAGAAAGCAGTTTTTTCACGCTATAATGCGTCAGGAGATAGGCTGGTTTGACATGCATGATGTTGGGGAGCTTAACACTCGGCTCACAGAGTAAGTTCCTAGTTTTATGTTGAACTCAGACGTGGTTCTGATTCTTATTAAGATAAAAGAGATGTCATGACATCTGTTAGGAGATGTGAGTACATCACTTACAGTGGTTCTCAACCTTCCTAATGCCGAGACCCTTTAATACAGTTCCTCATGTTGTGGTGACCCCCAACCATAAAATTATTTTCGTTGCTACTTCATAAATGTAATGTTACTGTTATGAATCGTAATGTAAATATCTGATATGCAGGATGTATTTTCATTGTTTGCGACCCACAGGTTGAGAACCACTGACTTAGAAGTAACTGGGAGTCTAAGTTCCTTCTGAGCAGCGGCCATGTCTTGTGCATCTTTTTTGTCCCCAGTACATGAGATGGGACATGAAGAGGGACCTACATGGCTAGCGCTGAATGAGGAACTGACTTCCCAGTCAAAAGGTCGTCTGCCAGCGAGCAGTAGAGCAAAGCATGACACTTCCTGGGGCTAGAGCTGAGATGTAAACTAGTTAACCCCACATCCAAACCAACAAAAACTGGATTCAGAAGAAAAGTTCTGTGTTCACAATCCTGACATTTGTCTCTAACACTGTTTGTTCTTTTAGTGATGTCTCCAAAATTAATGAAGGAATTGGTGACAAAATTGGAATATTCTTCCAGTCGATAGCAACGTTTATCACTGGCTTTATAGTAGGATTCACACGTGGTTGGGAGCTAACCCTTGTGATCTTGGCCGTCAGTCCTGTTCTTGGACTGTCAGCTGCCATCTGGGCAAAGGTAGGTGACGCCTGTGAATCCAGGCCCTCAACCTATGGCTGCTTTTACCAAATGATGATCCTGATTCTATACCTGATCCATGGTTTTAAATCTTGTGTTCAAAACCAGTGGGAACCAGCAGATGCCACCTCACTGAGTTCTACCCCTGCTGGGACCCCACGCTGTCCTGGGCCCTGGGGTTATTTGGGGAAGAGCTGAGAAAGGAGTAGCTCTCCTGTGTCATCCTCTGCCTTCTTAGAGAAGGCATGCTCACCTCTTTAAAGAGCTGTGTTCTCTACTTGACAATTCCATACTCACACAGCAAATAGAAACCCAAGTTTAGTGAACCACACACGTGTCCCATTCAATTAGCTTGATTAGTGTTAATGTTTTTGGTTTGGTAGATTTTGTTAATTTATAAGTCAGTTTTATCAGCATTATAAATGGTTTTATGTTTATATATACTTAAATCCATTGGTATGAAAATAATTTTAAAAAATACTTCCTACTCCGACGTGCATTATAAACACTAAGCCTGTAGTTCTCTCTCTCCTGATCACAAAGGCAGAGTAAAACTTATTTTCCCTTTTAAGGCTCAGTGTGGTATTCATTTTAAACCTAATAAGATGTAAGAGTGGGCTGTGGTGGAGAGATTGGCTCAGTATGTAATTTCTGTTGGGTTTCTTTAACACAACTTAAAGAAGGTGCTACAAATTCGTGTGGCAAAAAAGATATCAATAAAGGAGGGCCCACCAAAGCTGAGGCTAACAACGTTAATCAGGCTGCAAACATTCAGAAGTTTCAGATTTTTATTCTGTAGGATAGATGTTGTTTTGCTCTTGCAAACAGTAACTACTATTTATTGGGCATCTACTATGTGAGGCCACTACATGTATTATCTTCCTGAAGTATAGCTATTAGATCATCTTACAGAGGAAGAAACTGAAGTTTTGAGGATTCTGTTAATTTGCTGCTCAGAATAACACAGGGTATCAATGGTATTCTTGGTGTTTAAATTGCATCTCAGTATCAGTCAGCTGAAATATTTGACGAAAGCTTTTCATGTTAATCAGTTTTTCTATTGATTAGAATATTAAGCGAGTCAGGTGACCAATTCTTCATATGAGTATTTGTTGATAAACTATATAAAATGTACTGATGTCCGTTCTAGTTAAGTTAGGAAAATAACTCATCTTTTATTAACTAATTATGCATTGCTTCAGATACTATTTATTTGATAACTTGCTTATTACTTGGAGACATACATTTTAACCCTCACTCTGCATTCTCTGGTTGTCAGCCATTTAGAAAGGAATGTGGGCCAGTCTGGGAAGCCTCTTTGTCCCTGTGAGCCTGAGGCTGTCCTACCCAACCCAGAGACACCAGGGCAAGAAGGAAGAACAGGAAGGGACCCAGTCCCAGCAACCTTCCTGGTCCAGGAAGCCTTTTAGATGGGCACGGGGATTCTCTGTCCCACCCAGGGCACAAGTAGGAGCACCCAGCACGCTCTGCCCCCAGCAGGCTGTACCTGGTGGAACGACCTTGGGAAGCCCCTTTTACTCCCTTAGGTAGCAGAGGCAGGTTCCATAGGAGCCCCAGCAGCCCCAGACAAACCGCTCTGACCAAAATAATACTAGCAAGGCTCTGAGTATTAAACTGCCAGTAGAACCACAACTCACAAAAGTAGGCCAAAATGAATACAAAAAAAAATGATGAATGTGAACTGCAATTGAAAGTTTTTTTAAAAAATAGTAGGCCAAAACTCGAATGCTAAACCCAAAGAGGGTTACTCCTTGTTAAAATAAAGGTTTAAACAGGACTCAGAGTCTCCTAACATAATAGATAAAAGGTCCAGGATATAATAAAATTTTACTTGTCACTCCTAGGACCAAGAAAACCACAACTTGAATGAGAGAAAGACCAATTAAACTGACTATAAGTCAGACGCTAGAATGATTTGACAGGAATTTTAAAATAGCTAGTATAAAAATGCTCCACTCAGCCATTACAAATTCTCTTGAAACAAAAGAAAAAAATAGAAAATATCAGCAATGAAATAGTTATTTAAAAAGAACAAAGTGAAATTAGAGAAATGGAAGATACAACAACAGAATAGTCAGGATGGATAAGCTC
The DNA here is from genome assembly GCF_028538775.1 of Myotis yumanensis. Lineage (NCBI taxonomy): Eukaryota > Metazoa > Chordata > Mammalia > Chiroptera > Vespertilionidae > Myotis > Myotis yumanensis. The sequence continues at coordinate 43,612,149 of NW_027223760.1, read as the reverse complement.
TTTCAGTGCGTGGAGATGATAGGATAGGATCAGCGCATCTGGAGATGGAACAATAGAATTCATCTATTCTGAAACGGAGAAAATGAAAAGGCTCAGGGACCTGTGGGACAATAGCAAAAGATCCAAAAGACAATCGCATTTATTACCATTGGGGTCCCAAAAGATGAGGAGAAAGAGAGTGGGACTGAAGGAATATTGGAAGAAATAATAGCTGAAAATGTCGATCCAACAATAGCAGGCTATCCTTCAACAACTGAATGGTTAAACGAACTATGGTACGTGGAATACTACCTGCCAATAAAATGGAAAAAACTCTGGATATTCTTAACAACCTCAGAGAATTATGCTGGGGGTGGGGGTGTGGGGGAGGGAGAGCCAATTCAAAAAGGTGACAAACCATATGATTCCATTTATGTAACATTCTTGGAATGACAAAATTATAGACAGAACAGATTAGTGCTTTCCTGAGGTTGGGGGTGGTTGGGGAGGGGAGGAGAGGTAAGGGGTCGGGTAAAGGTGGCTATGGCTATGAAAACTAACATAAGGGATCCTTGTAATGAAATTGCTCTGTGTCATGATTGTAGCCACATGAACATACAGAGGTGATAACATTGCTTATATCTAAATACACACACCCACACAAATGCATGTAAAACTGGTAAATCCGAATAACATTGATGGATTATATCAATGTTAAATTCCTAGTTGGGACATTGTTCTGTAGTTTTCCAGATGTTACTATTGGGGACAGTAGATGAAGGGTGCGTGGGATCTCACTGTCTTGCTTCTTACTGCATGTGAATCTATAGTTATCTCAAAAACAAAAGGTATAAATTATCTCAAAACCAAAACTTCATTGGGAAATAGAAAAATGAAGGTCAAAATATCTATAGTGGTAAAAACATATTGCTTCCAAATACATTAGTTTGAATAATATATAATTGCCTATAGTAGACAGTTTTTTAACTTAAATAACAATTTCATAAGTCTCAAACTGATACTAATTAAGCTTTGTTAAGGAATTGTCAGCCTTTGGAAGAAGGGATGGGTCAGTGATTCTTCATATTGTTTATGTGGGTAGTTGTAATAATGGAATCATCACCATTTGATTACATTAGACTAACAGTGGAAGTTGCCTTTTTATATCCCCAAGAATAGTTTGGAAGGCTTCTTTTTTTTCTTTTAACAGGCATGATCTCTTCAAGTACAAAAGCAAAACAAAACACTTAATGAAGATTCTCCCATAGTTTTGCTTACCCATATGCTTATAATTATGGAATCTCATGGGGGAGAAGGGGAATGAACCAGGTTTATTGAATGTATGGTACTTGATATATTTAACAGTGACTTAAAATACCATATTTTGAAACTCCTAATTCAAGAATATTTCTGGTAATCTTGTTGTTGCCTGCCTCAGTTGTGGGTGACTGTTGTGGGGTGATGTTTTAAGAGAAGCAGAGAAAAATAGCTGAAGCATATTGAATGTGCCTCTCATATTATGCAGCATGTTTGCTCAGGGATGGCATTGAGCTCCCTGGCTCAGACCCAGCGTTGGGAATGATTCAGGCAGGTGCCGCCCTGGGAAAATGGCTGTGAGAAGTCAGCAAGGCCTAGTGTGTCGGGGGATATTAGATAAGTGCATGCAGCACAATATCTGCCCATAGGACATAGTTAATAACTGTTCGCTTGCTTTCACCCACCCATTCCTACATCTGCCACAGCTCCTTTTTACTTTGACACACAGCAAAGGAAGAAGTGCACTGTTAAAACTAAAACAGCTTTGAGCTCTTTATGACGAGAAGGAATAGACTTGTAGTACTTACGCAAGTGAGTCCGCAAATGCCCGTAAATTATTGATGAAACTGTGTAATACGGTTAATCAGTATTGTATTATGAACTGCTTGTGTGTAACCTTTAGCTAGATGGTTGACTACATAGGCATTCCAGGTATAAATAGTAACCTTGGCTCTTCGCCCATGCCAGGTGATTTGATTTTCATAATAGGGTCCATTAGAACTAGAGTTCACAGATGTCAATGGCTGGTTTCAGAGAGTGAATCCCTCTAGGCCAGCAGTTCTCAACCTGTGGGTCGCGACCCCTTTGGCAGTCGAGCGACCCTTTCACAGGGGTCACCTAAGACCATCCTGCATATCAGATATTTACATTACGATTCATAACAGTAGCAACATTACAGTTATGAAGTAGCAACGAAAATAAGTTTATGGTTGGGTCACAACATGAGGAACTGTATTTAAAGGGCCAGAAGGTTGAGAACCACTGCTCTAGGCTGTTCATTCAGGCCATATGGTTCATTCAAGCCATATGGCATCAGGCTTCAATCCTGGGTATTTTCTTTGTTTTTTATTTTATTTTTAAATATATTTTTATTTATTGAAGAGAGGAAGAGAGAGAGAGAGAGAGAAACATCAATGATGAGAATCATTGATTGGCTGCCTCCTGACAACCCCTACTAGGGATTGAGCCCACAACCCAGGCATCTGCCTCCCCGACCGGAATTGAACCCAGGACCCTTCAGTCCACAGGCCGATGCTCTATCCACTGAGCCAAACCAGCTAGGACCTCGGTATTTTCTTTATTTGTAAAATGATGTAACCTCTTCATCCCTCCATTTCCTCGCAGATATAGTAGGGGCAATAGTACCTACTTCACTGTGCAATTGAGAAGAGTAAATGAGATCCTGTGTATTTAAAGTACCCCGTACTGTTTCTTCCACAGAATAAATGTCCAGGAATCAGACAGAGAAATCAATGAGCACCCATAAAACAAAGCCCTCCCAGGTGGCTGCATGTATTGTTTTGCTCAGCAGTGCCAGCTTTCCTGGCATGTGAAACTTGCTTGTCCCCAGCATTCTTCTGGCTCACACTTCTGAACCAGAGTACCATGAGCAATTGCTGTGTTTCCTTGGTGTAATTGCCTTTTTTCCACATTTGCTTATGACTACATGTATACATTTAATTTAAGATCTCTCCAAACTCCTAGTTTTATTTATTCAGATGAGGATCCCTGAAGCACTCAGTGAGAAAATAATATTTTAATGGAATTTATTATATACTGGAGGCCCAGTGCATGAAATTCCTGCATGGATAGGGTCCCTAGGGTCTGGGGCCTTCCTTTGTTCCACACCTACCCCTGGTGGTCAGCACACGTCATAGTAATCGATCTAACTCCCAGTCTCAGGAACACTTTGCATATTAGGCATATATATATATATATATGTATATATATACATATATATATATATATATATATATATATATATACATATAGTCAGCTCAGTTCTAAAAGAATTGAAGTGTCTTACAGAGTGAATATCCGTATACTAAAATTTAGAATGTCATGACCAAAAACAAGTAAGACAGATTTTGTTCAATGAATATATTAATGTACCAGCAGCATCTGTGTATATATTTGTATTTTACAAATGATAAAATGAACTTGTTAAAAAATTTACATGATCTGAAATTGCATTTTTAAACAGATACTATCTTCATTTACTGATAAAGAACTCTTTGCATATGCAAAAGCTGGAGCAGTAGCTGAGGAGGTCTTAGCAGCAATTCGAACTGTGATTGCTTTTGGAGGACAGAAGAAAGAACTGGAAAGGTTTGAATCTCTTTTTAAGTTGATAGGAATGTTAAATTCTGTGTCACCTTTTATGCCCTTCAGGTTGACAGTGTTGTTGACAATGTATATGTTTCTTTAAACAGCTTCATCTATATTAGAGCATGTCTAATATTCTGGAGAAGTTGTGATTCTAGTTGTACTCTTCTTTTTTTGTTGTTGTTAATGTCATATACTTGGGTGGTTTTTTTTAACCATTTAAACAGTTTTTCAATTACAGTTTACATTCAATATTATTCTGTATTGGTTTCAGGTGTACAGTGTAGTGGTTAGATAATTATATACTTTACAAAGTAGTCCCCTGATATTTCCAGTACCCACCTGGCACCATACATAGTTTTTACAATATTATTGACTGTATTCTCTATGCTATAATTTACATCCCCATGACTATTCATAACTAACAATTTGTACTGCTTAATCCCTTCCCCTTTTTCACCCAGTCCCTCAACTCCCCTCCCCCTCTGGCAATAATCAATCTGTTCTCTGTATCTATGAATTTCTTCTTATATCAAAGCATAATTCAAAGCATTTCCTAGAGTCTCCTAGGTGGGTAGTGGCATAAAAATAGTTCCTCAGTGCTGAACCATTTTATCCCTGGTGATAATGTTTCCATCTAATAAGTTCTTATTTCTTTCTGTATTTGATATAATTGACACATACCATCCTTGATTTTCTAAGATTGAATGAGTATTTTGTGTAATATCTATGGGGACATGTTAATTTCTGGTTCACTTCCCCTCTTGCCTGGCCCCTGATCAGTAGCTATGCTCCATGATTTAGAAAATAAAAATATAATTGAAAAGCACATCTGTGCAAAAGTTCAAAATATTTTTAACTGTGTGTTAATATTTCCCTTACAACTACTTATATTCCCTCTTATTAGATTTCTGAGAGTATACATGGTAATTTATTGAAATTTAGAATATCAGATTCATTGATTTCTGAGCAGCAATCGAATTTACTTAAAATAACATCTGATATTATAGTATTTTAGGTTACGAATATATCTTTTAGAAAATTGGAAAAACTAAACTATATTGTTTGGGAGGTTATACATTGTTTGTTAAAGCCATAAAGGAAAACGGGAATTTTTGTAACCAGGATAATGATTACCTGTCCAGGGGATAAGGAGTTGTGGGTCATAGTGGGACACAGAGCAGGGAGTTTCTGTGGGGCTGACGGTGTTCCATTTCTTGACCTCAGTTGTGGTTACGTGGCTATTCACTGTATAATTATTCTTTAAACTGTACATATGTGTTTGGAGTAGCCTTTTGTTCATATGCAATATTTTACCCCACATACATGTCCTCTGAGAATGATTTGTGATGATGCAGTACTGTAGTCCAAAGGAAAGACCCATCTTGATTTTTTGCTAAGGTTTTTGCTCTTCCCTTAAGATACGTCTGACTACTAAACTGAGAAGTCTTCCTTAGTGACCAGGCAAACATCCAGTGAGATAAATCCCTTCTCCTAGAGCTTAAATTCTAACAGGGCAGAGGAAGGGTACAGACAACCCCAAAAAATAAAATAAAGCAATACCTAATATACCAGGTGGGGTAAATATTATTAGGAAATAAAATACTTTTTTAGAGTCATAGGGGTTTCTGTGTAGAGATGCTATTCAGAAAGTTCTTTCTGAGTAGTTGATGCTTGAGCAGACAGAGAATGGAGGTTTTAACTTGGGATTCTTTCCAGTTTTCCTCAATGGAAAGGTGGACCAGAAAAGTACGATGGCCACCAGCACGGGAGACAAGCAAAGCGTATCTGCATCTTCCTCATTTCTGAGCCAGAGGAAAGCATTTCCCCATAGAAATTAAAACCTCAGGCCTATACCTCTGCACAGTAGGGTCTGAATTTATATAGTCTACAGGCCAAAGATACAAAGAGTAAGAATACTAAATAAAAATAAAAGCTATAATGATTGGAAAATAAGGAACAACATTTTCATTATTCATAGACGATATGATTGTATGCATGGAAATTCCTGTAGAGCCTGCAGACTAACAGCATAAAATAAGATCTGAGAACCTGATCAGGATTCAGAAAAAAATGGCATTCCAGGAACCAGCAGTGGCCAATTAGGAAATAGATAGTATTGCATCAGTTCTAAGGTGCACATTTTTCTGTCACAACTCATCTTCTCTGGCACTGAGATAAATCCTATGATCAGTGTCTTTTTACAATTGCTATGGATCTGGATGGAGGTCGATTCCTCCAGGTGGGACTTGGGTTTGCGCCATTCACTGGGGTCACTGATCCGAGACCACCTTACATTAACTTCTTTGTCTACACTGGTAGTATGAATTCACACTTCAGACCTGCATGGATACTGCCTTATGGTTCAGATTCCCAGGGGAGGTTTTTCCCTGCCTTTACCTATTGCCACGGTTGAAACACAAGTTCTCCTGCTGTCACTTTCCATGTGGCATGTGCTTATTATACTGAGGCTCTAGCCCTTTGGGTCCCACCTGTATATGAACTGATGCTACATAAAATAACAGAATAGGCCCTAACCAGTTGGCTCAGTGGATAGAGCGTCAGCCTGCGGACTCAAGGGTCCCAGGTTCGATTCCTGTCAAGGGCATGTACCTTGGTTGCGCGGCACAACCCCAGTAGGGAGTGTGCAGGAGGCAGCTGATCGATGTTTCTCTCTCATCGGTGTTTCTAACTCTCTATCCCTCTCCCTTCCTCTCTGTAAAAAAATTAATAAAATATATTTTTTTAAAAAAGAAGGACTTACATTAGGCAGTTTCATGATAGGCATTGGCTTCCTTGACAGCTTATATATATATATATATTTTATTAATTTTTTTACAGAGAGGAAGGGAGAGGGATAGAGAGTTAGAAACACCGATGAGAGAGAAACATCGATCAGCTGCCTCCTGCACATCCCCTATGTGCCCGCAACCCAGGTACATGCCCCCGACCGGAATCGAACCTGGGACCCTTCAGTCCACAGGCCGACGCTCTATCCACTGAGCCAAACCGGTTTCAGCAATAAAATATATTTTTTAAAAAATAACAGAATAGCAATACTTCCTACAAATAATCACATCCTAAACTTGAGAAATATGATACTTTTGAAAGATTATTAGCAACAACATTATAATGAGATATGGGATATAACCTGGGTAGAAGGGAGAGGGCATTATGGGAGTCAAGTCCAATATGCAGAACTTAGGTGAATCTGATCATTTTAGTTCACTAAAAGTGTAAAGGAATCAAGATATTTTTTAAATGGAGTGCTTTAATTAGTAGGTACAGAAAGAATTTTGTCCCCTAGAGAAGATGGTGATCAACTTTTTATTATAAGAATAAGCAAGTGAAGTGGGCCTACATAGTTCTATTTAAAGATTCATTTTATATGTGGAAGCATTTCTTCAGACGATAAGTTACTGGGATGTGTCTTTGAAAGAACAACCTCCCCTGGAAAATTGGAAATTAGTTTTGTCTGAGATTAAGAGTTGATTTAAGACTATAACCTGAAGGCCTAAGGTTCTTTCCAGCTTGCCCATTTCTTAAAAGTTCATTTATTCAACAAATTTAACCAGCATCTACCACATGACAAGCACTGTGCTAGGGTCTGGATTGTCAATGAATCGGAAAGACAGGATATTTGCCCTTATGTGATCCTTAGTCAAAACAGTAAGGTAGAAAAAAAGAGAAGGAAGGAAAGTAAGAAGGAATATAAGAAAGACATCAAAGAAGCAGATTATAGATTTTTAAAACAGTCAGTGAACCAATCAAAGAGTGTGCTGATGAAGGTGAGGAGGGCAAATTTGGTGGTCAGGAATGCATCTCTGAGGAGGTTCCATCTAGGCTGAGACGGGAGGGATGAGAAATGGCCTTCCCGGGTGAGGGCCGGGATAGTAGAGGCTTTTGGATGTCCTGAGGTGGCAATGACTGTAGGAAATATAAGGCTCCTGTGGCTGGAGCTCAGCTGAGCCAGGGGAGATTGCGGTGAAGGGAAGCTGTTGAAGGTGGGTCAGGCCATAACGTGGGGAATTGCAAGTTGTGATGAGGAATTAGGATTTTATTCCAAGCGCATAGAGAAGGGGTCGAGGATCTTAAAGAAGGGAACGGGTGTCCACATTATGTTTAAGAGTAGAGGCCTGATGCATGAAAATCGTGCAAGAGTAGGCCTGCCATCCTCCGGCTGCTGGCACTGGCTTCCCTCCGGCCCTGGCTTTGTCTGGAATCATGTCCGGAAAGACGTCTGGTCTAATTAGCATATCACCCTTTTATTATTATAGATTATTTCTCTGTCTGTAATTGGTCTGGTGAGTAGAAGAGAGCAGTTAAAGAGTAGAGCCAGGTGGGCTAGTGGGAAGGCTGCAATAGTGGTCCAGGTGAGAGGGCTTACTGTGGCCTGATCAAGACTGCTGCCCGGAGATGGGTGACAGGTACATAGATTTGGGATATAATTTGGGGGTAGAATTGAGAAAACTATTCTGAGACCAAATATAATCCTTCAGTTTCTTCCCCTACCCTTCTGTGCTTCCAAATAGACAAGCAACTAAGGTCTCTCAGTCTCCCTCTTCAGATTAGCAGGTGCAGGAGGAAACTTAAAAGGAAAATTAGCCGAAACCGGTTTGGCTCAGTGGATAGAGCGTCGGCCTGCGGACTGAAAGGTCCCGGGTTCGATTCCGGTCAAGGGCATGTACCTTGGTTGCGGGCACATCCCCAGTAGGGGGTGTGCAAGAGGCAGCTGATCGATGTTCCTCTTTCATCGATGTTTCTAACTCTCTATTCCTCTCCCTTCCTCTCTGTAAAAAATCAATAAAATATATTTTAAAAAAAAAAAAAAAGGAAAATTAACCAGGATTTAAAACGAATTTAATCATTAGTAGAGAATTGTTTTGTTCTCCTTAATTAAATTTTTTTTCTCTCTGCATGTGTCTTGCAAATGTTTATCTATTAGTGTTGCTTTTTATTTGCTTAATTAAAATTGTTCCTTGCTCTTGGAAGTGGCTGGTAAATATTTTTATAATATTTAAGAAGAATTTTTTTCTAAATATCAATGTTTTTGTTGTGTGACTTTATTCCATTTTAGGAACTCCTACTTTAATTACCATTTTCGTACTAATGCTTTTAGTGAATTTAATAGCTGATTTTGTATTGTGACATTTTTTATGGAAATGCTAATCAAAAAGTAAAAGGAGTATTGTTTATGTCTCCCCCGCTTCCCTCCTTACCCCTTTCTTTTTTTTCATTTATCTTTTCTGGTATCTAAATGATTTTCTTCCTTGTTGCTTCTTCCTACGCAAATGTTTCCTCTGGCTGCATGCGACATCAGTGAAAGATTTCTACATTAGTCTCTCGGTAAGCAAGAACTGAAATAAAGGAGATAACAGGGTGTGAGTTATAACTGTTAAAGTTCCTTAAATGTAATCATGTATAATTCATGCTTAGTAGTACTTTTCACATTAGATCAACTCATGAAGTGGGAGATATATATATATATATATATATATATATATATAAACCATTGAAACATCTTTCTCAAAGATAATTTTTTTGTTCAAAGGTTAAAACTGGCAAGTTGGGGATTGACATTTTTGGAGGAAGAAACTCTAATAATATGTTACTATTTTATCACCATAAAGTTCTGTTTAAATTTGGTCTTCAGCGAACATGGGGGCCATGTAAATTTCATTCGACAGACTTTCCCAACTAGTAGAGTAGCTGGTTAAAAAAAGTCATGAGGCCAAGAAAGAATGCATGTTTCCATCTGAGCAGGGCTTGAACCACTCTGTACATGCGAATGGAACAAACATCCAAAGAAAATTAGTATAACATTTAAATGGTCCATGTTTTTTTAGATTAAAGACCTCAAAATAAGAATTCTATATGGAAGTAAGTTCTTTTATCACAATTATGAACTCCTTTCCATAAGGCAATGGTCTAAGTTCTGCAGGGCGTTGTGATTAAGAGGATAAAGTCAGATTTAAAGCTTAATTATAATCTGTCCTATTTCCCTACTAATATTACCTTGATTCTATATTTTCAAAGATCCTTCCTTTACTTTAAATTTGGGCCCCATGATCTTATCTCCACATCTGTCTTTTTGAGCAAAATAGTCTGTTGTGTTCCTTTCAAATGAAGATGAAGTTACAGACAGCATCTCCTTTCACTTTAACATCAGATATTCACTGCTCCCCACGGGTTTAAAAAGTACGAGAATTAACGTTTGGGAGAGAGCTTTAAACCATTAGAACTGGAGGGAGAAAATCTTATCAGCGGACACCAACATTGTTTTTGTTTTTTATTTGCTTCCTTGCTGTTGCCCTCTTCTGTATAATTTGAAGGGCTATGTAATACTCTTTACATTTAAATAAACTGTATGTTTTATCTTATTTCCATAGTGATTATTTTTTAAATAATCAGTTGAAATTTGCTGTACTTTCTGTGAGAAGTATTCATGGGTATTCTCCAAGTTTGGCTAATATAGTAGAGACCTTTGTGCTGTGAACAGGTTACACAGTCCTCAGTGTGCTGAGATTTTTATTTTCTCAGTCCTTGAGGCCTGGGGTGGGTGACCCGAGCCACCAGGCCAGAGCCCCTTCTTCCAGCAGCGGGCAGCCATGACATGACCGTGTCGGGAGCAGTGACTGAGGGAATAGGATGTAGGCAATGTGTAGAAAGACTAAGGAAGGGGACACTCATACATAATGAGGGATTATTATATATTTTTAAGCCTGGTCATTTTTTCAGGTCAGTGATTTTTTTTAAAATAAATGTCAATGGAAATAAGATAAACTATATAGTTTATTTAAATGTAAAATGTATTACATAACAATTCACAGCTCTCAAAATGCTCCTACACCTATGTCGAACAAAAGAGACTGGGGGCTTTGCTAGAAATAAATGACTAAGATTTATTCCCAGTTCTTATAGTATGCAAACTAGAAACACAGCAAAGCAAAACCCCAGAAGTGTTCTGATGAGGAAAGAAAAGTTAAGAGTTCCTATAATAAAAATCACATCCTTGAGAATAATCAGTCCTGCATTCTTAGCCCCACAATTGGCCCAGAACCGTTACCAGTCAGATGTCAGGTGATCTGGATGATGGATGCCACGTGGTGTGGAGGATAGGCGCCAGGAGGTCTGGTCTTGTCCCGAGTTCTTTGGCGGATAGTCAGAGGGTTATCCGCAGTTAAGTAAATGTCTGGGCATTGGAGCAAGACTGGAAAGTTCAAAAGTTTTCGTTTGCCGGCTCGTTAAAGCAGGAATAGAAACACTTCATGCCTCAGCCTACTGGCTTTGAATGATTTAGCAGCTTGACCATAGTGACTCCATTTTATTTCTTCACCCTTTTCCTCACTTTTTTCTTTCAGTTGGTTCTTCTAGTAGACGCACAGGGATGCAGGATGGGGTGCAGACTGTCTCCAGAGCTTCTGTAATATTCAGAGACTTAAAGGACTTACTTATGTTGAACACTATCTAGCGTTATGTCTTCGGATTATTAATACATTTAAAAAGCATGCAGATTGTAAGGGAAAGTACAGTGTTCATAGTGTCTGTTTTGTTTTGTGTATGAAACAATGCCAGTGTTAGAAGTGTGCTATTATTCCACTTATTTCACTGTTGCTTAGGCCAACAGAGAAGGGGCTTTTAGAAGACTTCCCCCACCAATTAATCTATGTAAGACTCAGTTTCCTCTTCTACAAAAAGAGATTAAATAGTTCTAACATCCTAGGGTCAATGTATGGACAAAAAGAAAATATGTGTAAAACACCTACCATGGGGCTGGGCACATTCTAAATCCTCAACAAGCATCATGCTATTTGACCCATTTCACATGTTTATGAGTATATGTGATCATTTTTGTTACTCCTCCCAGGTACAACAAAAATTTAGAAGAAGCTAAAAGAATTGGGATAAGGAAAGCTATTACGGCCAACATCTCTATGGGCGCTGCTTTCCTGCTGATCTATGCTTCATATGCTCTGGCATTCTGGTATGGGACCTCCTTGGTCCTTTCAGGACAATATTCTATTGGAAAAGTACTCACTGTAAGTGATATTATATTAAGAAAAGAATCACTGTTTAAAATGCCAATGAAATTGCTGTGTGGTCTTGGCTTGACTGTTGGAGAATGTATCTTGAAGAACGAATGACTAACACAGACATGCACTATTAGGTTAAAAAGTGGCAAGGAAATTAGATGTATTCAACAACCAGTTTTGTCTTTTTTGTAACCCCTCTTGAAAAGCCTATCCTGTGGCCTAAATAATACCAACATCACCAGTCTCTATAGCATAAACTTTTCATTAGTTGAGATTATTTCTTTGTGCCATACACTGTGCTAAGCACTTTACTTTTATTTTCTGATTTACTATTCATAACAATAAATGGCAAAATACACTTGAACTTCTTTTCAGAATCTTTTGAGTGACAGCTAATACACCTAGCCAATTTTTGGAAGCATAGAGTGTTATTCTTCCTAAAAGAATGTGCTATTTGGAGTTTCTCTGCCATATAGATCTTTGTACAAGTATAGAAGGCTTGCCATTTTATGCTATCCTTTTGTATTTAAAGACAATGAACTATTCACTAACCAAGCTCAATCTACATCTTTTTAAAAAAATGTTTTTATTGATTTCATAGAGAGGAAGGGAGAGGGAGAGGGAGAGAGAGAGAGAGAGAGAGAGAGAGAGAGAGAGAGAGAGAGAGAGAAGGGAGAAAAACATAAATTGACTGCCTCCTGCATACCCCCTCTTGGGAATCGAGCTCACAACGGGGCCATGTGCCCTGACCGAGAATTGAACTGACAGCCTCCTGGTGCCCGGGACGATGCTCAATCAAATGAGCCACACAGGCTGGGCTCAGTCTGCATTTTGATCTAATAAAGTACATATTGTTAGAAGTGTCACTTGGTTCCTTTTTCACAGGCTAAGTATCAGTACCTATATTCAGTAAATGACAGACCCAATTATGTGGTTGAGTCCCTTAAAAACAGTTCCCTTTCTCAGGAAACAGGTTGGTAGTGTGAATCTGATAATTGTGTCTCTTGTTTTTTCAGACTGTTGCCTCACCCACAATGTATAGGGTTCTTCAGTTAAGAATGGTTTTAACCAAAAAGCTTTTATTAGGATAGTGATTCTGTGGGTGAGCCTAGGTTGGCAAGAGAAGTGTTCTGCTTACTTGTGATGTAGATAGGCAGTTTTAAATCCAGTATTCACTGAACACAGATCTGCCTTTCCAACTGGAACCATCAAGAGTAGGAGCAAGCACAGGATTTGATATCAAGCCGACGTGTTTCAAATTCCAGCCTACAACTTTTAGCTGTAAGATTTGGGGCGGCCACATACAGACTTTTCAAGCCTTCATACCTCTTTTGCCAAATATAAATGGCAGTATTGTTGTAAGGACTAATTGATAAAATAAATATAGAATCACTTAGCAAAATTCCTTGCATGTAAATTCTTGGAGACTAAAATTACTGTGTGTTTTAGAAAGAAAGGAATAGTGACATTAGTTCTCTTTAACCCAGATGAGAAATAAAGTCAAAGACAGGTCTTTATCCATAAGACACTGATTTGGGCAAAATAAAAACCTGTTTACCAGACCTCAAAGAGAACACAGTTTGGTAGACGGGGGGGAAAGACAACCTGGTAAAGAATAATGCCTTAGGTGTGTGTGCTTTATAATTTACAAAATATTTTTATATATACTATTTCATTTGATACACCAGCTCTAAGGTTGCTGGGTATGGAAAATAGAATCTTGCCTGTTTTTGCAAATGAAGAAATTGAAACCCAGAAACTCTAGAAGAATTGCCTGGAGACATATAGCCAATTAGTGCTTAGACCAGGGGTGGGCAAACTTTTTGACTCGAGGGCCACAATGGGTTCTTAAACTGGACCGGAGGGCCGGAACAAAAGCATGGATGGAGTGTTTGTGTGAACTAATATAAATTCAAAGTAAACATCATTACATAAAAGGGTACGGTCTTTTTTTTTTTTTTTTTTTTAGTTTTATTCATTTCAAACGGCCGGATCCGGCCCACGGGCCGTAGTTTGCCCACGGCTGGCTTAGACCTTGTGTGTCTCCTACTAGGGTTTATTTCCTCTATCCTCTGCTGATGATCTAAACCAAAATTCTTGGCCATTGAAGAAATATTACAATATTCTATTATATTAGTAATAGTCTGGTCCTATAGAATTTACACACTGAGCAAGTAAGACTAATCCTGCATTCTAAGTTGAAAAGTACTTAAACTTTTAAATATTTAAAAATATTTAAAAAAATATTTTTAACACCCAGTATTTATATGTTGCCTTGCCATTTTAAAATTTAATAAGTTGTATTAAGAAAAAAGAGTATAAAAAAAATTGTCTAAACAGTACCTCAGTAGCTTGACGATTTTCCTTCCCATTCCTCAGGTCTTCTTCTCTGTGTTAATTGGGGCTTTTAGTATTGGACAGGCATCGCCAAGCATTGAAGCATTTGCAAATGCAAGAGGAGCAGCATATGAAATCTTCAAGATAATTGATAATGTAAGTCTCCGCTGGCTATTTACCCAGATATTTAAAAGTTTTTCTAGTTACAAAGTAGATTTCTTTATCACTTGTTCCAACTCTCCACAAATGTCACTCAAAGTAGTTGTTGTAACCTAGTTAAATCTTCTGGTATTTTATTCTGTTTAGAAGCCAAGCATTGACAGCTATTCGAAGAATGGGCACAAACCAGATAATATTCAGGGAAATTTGGAATTCACAAATGTTCACTTCAGTTACCCATCTCGAAAAGAAGTTAAGGTACAGTGATAAATGACTAATCGATGATTCAATGATGTATTGAATAAAGAATTTCTCATACTTTCCTTTAGAGACTTTAAAAGAATGTGAATATTTAAACCTCATTTTGAATTCATTTGTCCATTCATAGTCCTGTGCATTGCTCTTAAGTTTATTTCTCATTCATCCTGCTAGATCTTGAAGGGCCTCAACCTGCAGGTTCGGAGTGGGCAGACGGTGGCCCTGGTTGGGAACAGCGGCTGTGGGAAAAGCACCACAGTCCAGCTGATGCAGCGGCTGTACGACCCCACGGAGGGCATGGTGAGAGGGCGCTGGCTGGGCTAGATGCTGCAGTGATCACAGTACCATTGCAGACCACACGCTACAATGCCACAGTGAATAAAATTCACACTTTTCATTTCAGGTCAGTATTGATGGACAGGACATCAGGACCATAAACGTAAGGTATCTGCGGGAAATCATTGGTGTGGTGAGTCAGGAGCCTGTGCTGTTTGCCACCACAATAGCCGAAAACATTCGCTATGGCCGTGAAAATGTCACCATGGATGAGATTGAGAAAGCTGTCAAGGAAGCCAATGCCTATGACTTTATCATGAAACTGCCTAATGTAAGTCCTTCTTTTTAAAAAATATATTTTTTATTGATTTTTTACAGAGAGGAAGGGAGAGGGATAGAAAGTTAGAAACATCGATGAGAGAGAAACATCAATCAGCTGCCTCCTGCACACCCCCTACTGGGGATGTGCCCGCAACCAAGGTGCATGCCCTTGACCAGAATCGAACCTGGGACTCTTCAGTCCGCAGGCCGACACTCTATCCACTGAGCCAAACAGGTTAAGGCGTAAGTCCTTCTTGATCTTTGTCATGCTAGAGGTTCAGAGAATAGAATGCTGACCTAATGCTTAAGTTAGGAAACTGTGATCTGGAGGAATCTTCTAAGAAGGGAAATCCAGACAACTTCAGATTTTAAAGCTCTAGCAGCCAGTCATATTTTTGAAAAGGAAGGTTGGTTATTGCTAAGTTTTAAGGAACTGGATTGTATTACCTGTGAGGCTGGCATGGGCTAGGGCAGGGGTTCTCAACCTTCCTAATGCCGCGACCCTTTAATACAGTTCCTCATGTTGTGGTGACCCCCAATTTCATCGTTACAAATTGAACATAATTAAAGCATAGTGATTAATCACAAAAACAATATGTAATTATATATGTGTTTTCTGATGGTCCTAGGCAACCCCTGTGAAAGGGTCGTTCGAGCCCCCAAAGGGGTCGTGACCCACAGGTTGAGAACTGCTGGTCTAGGGCAGTGGTCGGCAAACCGCGGCTTGCGAGCCACATGCGGCTCTTTGGCCCCTTGAGTGTGGCTCTTTCACAAAATACCACGTGCGGGCATGCATGTACAGTGCAAAGATGACTTAAAACTTTAAGTAAAGTTTATTAAGTTAATTTTAGGTAACGTTGTGGAGTGAAAGAAGATGTAGTGTCGAGGATTGAGAAAGGTATGTTGAGATGGTTTGGACATATAGAGAGGATGAACCAAAGGAGATAGACGAAACAAGTATACAAGACGAGTGTGGATGGGAGAGTTGGAAGGGGTTGACCTCAGCGAACATACCTCAATCAGATTGAGGACATTTTTAGCAAAAGCCAGTTTAGGAGTACCCTAATTAAGTTAATAACAATGTACCTACCTATATAGTTTAAGTTTAAAAAATTTGGCTCTCAAAAGAAATTTCAGTCGTTGTACTGTTGATATTTGGCTCTGTTGACCAATGAGTTTGCCAACCACTGGTCTAGGGGATTCCTTCCCATCTTAAAACGGGAGCTGAGATAGCTTGTGCTTCTGCTAAATCATCCTGTGTTTTCTATGTTGTAGAAATTTGACACCCTGGTTGGAGAGAGAGGGGCGCAGCTGAGTGGCGGACAGAAACAGAGAATCGCCATCGCTCGGGCCCTGGTTCGCAACCCCAAGATCCTGCTGCTGGATGAGGCCACGTCAGCCTTGGACACTGAAAGTGAAGCAGTGGTTCAGGTGGCCCTGGATAAGGTCTGTGAGCCTCAATTCAAACAAACCTGATTCATAAGCATAAGATCACCTCACCATAAGTTATTCTTAGTATTTTTATTTATTGATTTCTTTTGAGAGCAAGGTAGAGAGAGAGAAAAAGAAGCATCAGTTTGTTGTTTCACTTATTTATGCATTCATTGGTTGATTCTCTTATGACAAACTTGGCGTATCAAGACGATGCTCTAATTAACTAAGCTACCTGGCCAGGGCCTTAGTATTATTTTTTTTTTTTTTTAAGTAAATTTTCAATCGCTTCTAAAGTGATTCCTTCCACTATCAAAATAAAATAATCAGGCCTCTGGATCTGTTTGTTTCATTTCTATTTATTTTTTTTAAATAGAGATGAATAAACTCCCATTAAAAGATACTTGCACATTTTTAAAATTAAACAATGGGAAATACAGACTCGAAGGAAAATGGGTCTTTATTGTAATCTTGAAAATGTAGTTTTAGAGAAAACCTGTTATTGAGGTTTTGTGAGTTTTTACTTTTGTCGACAAGAGGGAAATATAATCCGAAGGTTCACGTTTAATTTCCAAGATGTTAAAGGCTTAATGAAGACTCCATGGGAAATGAGAAACCTCTTATCCCCCAGAGAGAGGCCATGAAATGTCCTTGACTAGCCACAGGGTTTTAACTTCCTCCAATTCTTGAGTTGGTGTGACTCATTCACCAAAGAGGATTTGAGTGCTTCTTCTGCACCAGGCACTAGGTGCTGTGTCCCTGGCATACAACGTAACCAGGCCAGCTCCGTGAGGACGAGGAATGCGGAGACCTTTTAACCCAAAAGCGCTCTGAGTGGAAGTGTCACAGTAGAATTCAAAGATGGACTAGTATTTGTCCCAACTCTTCCTCTCTCCAATAATAAAACAACACGGCATGTTCCTTTAAACATCCTGTCATTGTGCTTAATAGATTGTTGAGGGAGGAAGAAGGTTATAAAAATTGTGTGGTGTTTTCCGCCTTCGCTCTGCTTATCTGTAATTTCACATCTGTGTTTTCTTATTATTCTACAATAGTATTAACTTATAAATAAAAACTATTTTAAAAGGCTGCATTTAAAAATACTTTCTGCTGCCCTGACTGGTGTAGATCAGTTGGTTGGGCATCTTCCCATGCACTGAAAGATTGCTGGTTCGATTCTCAGTCAGGACATATGCCCAGGGTGCAGGCTCAATCCCCTAGAGACGGCTTGCAGGAGGCAGCTGATAGATGTTTCCCTTTCACACCGATATTTCTCTCTCTCTCCTGCTCCCTTCCTCTCTCTCTAAAAATCAACAAAAAAGTATTAAAAAATTTAAAAACACGTTTTTGTTATCCTTTTCTTGAAAACATCCAAAGCATTGAGCCATTGTCTTCTCTACTTTCTAGTTGCCATTACCTAATTTTCCTACATGTATTGTTCTCCTTAGAGTTTTCCACTTTTTCTCATGTTGATCTTGATATCTTTTTTGGTAATTTGTTTTGAGAATTTTATTGCCAGTTCCAGAAGGAAAATATAGAGTACCAAATATCATAAGCATTGGAAAAGTTACAAAACCTAAAGAAATCTCATACAAGTTCTGGTTATCTGGCTGTGTTTAGTATTAAAATAACAATGAGATTGACATTAAAAATATCTATAGCTCTTCAGTGTTTCCATAGTGCTTCACCTAGGCAAAGTATCATTTACTTAGAACGTCCTGTGTGTATGTTACAATGCTTCATGTGCATTATTTTATTTAGCATCACACTTATTCTAAAAAAAATGAGTACTATTATCATCCCCATTTATGTTTGAATAAATTGATCCTCACGCAGGTTAACAGATTTGGATAAAACACTGGAACTCATAAATGGAAGAACTAAGATATGAGGTGATATCAATGTGACGCTGAAGTCTATCTGGACTGTGCTGCCTCCTAGTTACTGCCTGTCTTGATCCTCCAGAAATCCTGTGAAACAGCTAGTGTGCACCAGTGTGGCACACTGGCCTGTGTCTGCTCTGATTGGCCAATGCCTGGGCTGTAGAGTTTTTACTTTGAATAAGCCCTTAAACTGTAAACTTAGGGGTGTACATAATATTAACATGTGACTATCATATTTATACTTAGCTTTATTATAAGTATAAAGCATCATTTAAGCCAGTATCAATTGACTATACATTTACTAAAGCCAGAGACTACATTATATAGCTTGGATGGTTTTACAATGTAAACATTGATACTCAGTAAACACAAGTTGAATGAATAAATTTTTGCCTAAAATTGTTCATGTGTTCAAAAGACAAATTTTCCTCTCTTTAGGCCAGAAAAGGCCGGACCACCATCGTGATAGCACATCGGTTGTCTACAGTTCGTAACGCTGATGTAATTGCTGGTTTTGATGATGGAGTCATTGTAGAGAAAGGAAATCATGATGAACTCATGAAAGAGAAAGGCATTTACTTCAAACTTGTCACAATGCAGGTACAGTCTACCTCCAGATTTTCCTAAAGTACCTCAGGTATACACTGATTTTGCTGTGCTTAGTACTATAAGTAAAGGTAAGTTGATTTGATTATCTTGAGAAGTGAGGAAAAAAAAATATTTGAGGGATTTAGGATTAGACCACTGTTTTAGATATCTTATTTCTCTTTAAAGGAGGGAAAATAAAGAAGGCTTATTAGAGAAAGTTAAAGAAAAGTCTAAAAAGGTTTAAATGTGGCTGTTGAGCAGAATCTGAATTGAAGTGTTTGTAAGCAGAAAATGCATTCCAGATTCTGAATACTTAATACAAAAGAATGCAAAATATTTCAATAAATATCTGCGCTGATTACATGCTAAAATGCTAATGTCTTCAATACATTAGGTTAAATAAAATATGTAATTAAAATTGATATTACTGGCCAAGAGACATATGAAAAAATGCTCAAAGTCACTGATTATCAGGGAGATGTAAATTAAAACAACAATGAGGTATCACCTCACACCTGTAAGAATGGCTACCATCAACAAATCAACAAATGACAAGTGCTGGTAAGGATGTGGAGAGAAGGGAACCCTAGTACACTGCTGGTGGGAATGCAGACTGGTGCAGCCATTATGGAAAACAGTATAGAGTTTCCCCCAAAAATTAAATATGGAACTTGCCATTTGACCCAGTGGTCCCACTTCTAGGACTATATCCTAAGGAACCCAAAGCACCAATCAGAAAGAATGTATGACCCCTATGTTCATAGCAGCACAATTTACAATAGCTAAATCTGGAAACAGCCCAAGTGCCCATTAGTAAATGAGTGGATAAAAAAGCTATGGTAAATTTATAGCATGGAATACTATGCAGCATAAAAAAGAAGAATCTCTTACCCTTTGAGACAGTAAGAGTAGGGACCTGGAGAGTATCATGCTAAGTGAAATAGGTCAGTCAGAGAAAGACAAGTATCACATGAATGCACTCATGTGTGGAATCTAAATAACAAAATAAACTGATTGACAGAGTGCATCCAGAGACATGGAAGCATGGAACAGAGTGTGGAATCTCAGAGGAAAGGTAGGGGAGAGTGGGTGGGGAGTGGGAGGTAATCAATCAAAGACCTTATATGCATATATGCGTAACCCATGGACACAGACAATGGAGTGCTGAAGGCCTGCAGGAGGATGGGGGCGGGTTTGAGGGGGTCAATGGGGGGAAAGGGGGATATATGTAATACTTTCAACAATAAAGAATTATTAAAATCAAAATATAAAAAAATAAATTCACACAAAAAGATTGTTAGTACTTGTCTCACACTTTTTAATGTGGCCACTGAGAAAATTTAAAATGACAGCTGTGGCTCACAATATGGCTTATACCAGGGGTGGGCAAACTTTTTGACTCGAGGGCCACAATGGGTTCTTAAACTGGACCGGAGGGCCGGAACAAAAGCATGGATGGAGTGTTTGTGTGAACTAATATAAATTCAAAGTAAACATCAGGGTACGGTCTTTTTTTTTATATTATTTCAATAGTTTTATTCATTTCAAACGGGCCGGATCCGGCCCGCAGGCCGTAGTTTGCCCACGGCTGGCTTATACCATGTTTTTGTTGACAGCACTGGTCCAAAGCAAACATGATTGAGCCAAAAACACCCACAAAACCGATGACTAGATCAGCTATGTGGAGTGATGCCATGCCATTTTAGTATATTTAGTGGGAATCCTTATTTAGTGGTTTTAATTTTCAAATACATTATAAAAAACGAAATGGCGGTTTAACTTTACCCTTTCCTGTATGTTTACTCAGATTGCCATTTTCCTGGATACCTGATATTCAGTGATTAATTTTCATGGGTTAACTGAGCCTAACCAGCTTATGTATATATCTTGTTTATTTTAGACAAGAGGAAATGAAATTGAATTAGAAAATGAAACAAGTGAATCCAGAAGTGAAATGGATGCCTTGGAAATGTCTCCAAAAGATTCAGGATCCAGTCTAGTAAGAAGAAGATCATCTCGCAAGAGTATCCGTGCACCACAAAGCCAAGACAGAAAGCTTAGTGAAAAAGAGGCCTTGGTACGGAGGGCTAGGGCTGGGGTAGGAGTGGGAACAAGAAAGGATTATCCAGAATCCTCCTGTCCTATCCCCCAGAGTGTTCCACAAACCAAAATCTCAACATGTTAGACTTGGGCTAGAATTTATGAATGATAATTTATAGGTCAAGAATTATAGGATTATAATGTAGAATGTGAAGAGAAATATTATTATAGGGCTTCAAATATAAACATTTCTATTCTTTTATCCCTACTTGCAAATATTCTTGTCATGTTTGTGGAAATATCATTTAGTTCTTTAAAAACAGAGGAGTAACAGTCAGTGCTTTTTAAAGTATTTATATTTTTTATTTTAGAGAAAGAGGAAGGGAAAGGGAAAGATGGAAACATCTTTGACAGAAACATTAATCTGCTGTCTTCTGCATGTCCAACTAGGGATTGAGCCCACAAGCTGGCATGTGCCCTGACTTAGAATCGAACCAGTGACCTCTTGGTACATGGGTCCGTGCTCAACCAACTGAGCAACACTGGCCGGGCATGCTTTTTTTTAAAGCTAAAGAGCCATCAATTGATTAGGAAATAAGAATTAGATTCATTCATTAAAATTTTTTTATATATGGAAGAACTGTTCATCATTAAATCAATTAAGTATCAATTCTTTTTCTTACTAGCCTGTTGAACTATTTTGTGTTTTCCAGGATGAAGATTTACCTTCAGTTAGCTTTTGGAGGATTCTAAAGCTGAATATCACCGAATGGCCTTATTTTGTGGTGGGTATATTTTGTGCCATTATAAATGGAGGCCTGCAACCAGCATTTTCAGTGATATTTTCAAAGATCATAGGGGTGAGTGTTTATGTTTACATCTGGATTTACTTGTGAGTCCTGACTAAAGAATGAACTGTTTATATTTGTAATCCTATATAATAAAAGGCTAATATGCAAATCTACCGGACCTCCAAATGACCGGTCACTATGATGCGCACTGACCACCAGGGGGCAGATGCTCAACGCAGGAGCTGCCCCCTGGTGGTCAGTGCACTCCCACAGGGAGAGCACCACTCAGCCAGTAGCCGGGCTTATAGCTGGCAAACACAGCAGTAGTGGCGGGAACCTCTCCCACCTCCACAGCAGCACTAAGGATGTCCGACTGCTGTCAGTCGAAATTCCCCCGAGGGCTCCCAGACTGCAAGAGGGCGCAGGCCAGGCTGAGGGACCCCCCTCCCATCCCCCAGTGCACAAATTTCATGCACTGGGCCTCTAGGTGTATATAAAAGCCACAAAGAACATGTACCTTTTTATGAAACTAAGCAGCTTGAAGATGTAAGAATAGCAGTCTGGTAGTCGCTTTCTCTAGGGCCCAGGGGACCAGATCCCTGAAGTAGTCGATGAAACTGACTAGGTGACTGAACCTTACCTGCCATCACTAGGCTCTGAGTAAACGTCATGAGCTGTCCTATCACCACCAGGCAGAGAGAGTCCCTCGTGTATTTGTCAGAGGGAACTCTTCTCTGACATATGCACTTATCAAGACGTGAGCAGGCCTAGCTTGCTGCCTCCATAAGAAGTCCATCTCGTTTATTAAGATGCAAACAAATGGAGCAGCTTCCAAAAGATTGCAATTGTCATACATTGGTTGCACTTGCTTTTAATGATGGCATTTTCAACAAAAAAGGTACAATCCAGGCAGGAATGCTTTCTTTTTAGTGACAGATATTCAAACCTCAAGCTGAGGATACCCTGGCCCTAACTTCTGGAAATACTATGGAAAAAGAAATTGATCACTACATAAAACATAGGCCAAACACTAACTTTTGATTATATCAAAAACTGCCATAAATATCCAGGTCTACCCATGCCTGGCTAACTTATTTCAGGTTGCCATTCATATGCTTAATGTATTCATTCAAGAAATATTTTTTCAGTGTCTGCTTTGTGCCAGCTACTGTTCTAGGGGCTGAAAAGGTAGCAAGAAGGAAAACAGGGTCTGATTGCATGGAGCATATGTTCTAGGTCAGGAGTTTAGCAAATTTTTTTTCTATAAAGGATAAGATAGTAAATTTTTCAGGCTCTGTAGACCATATGGTCTCTGTGGCAAATACTCAACCTTGCCATGGTAGTGCAAAAGTTGTCATGTTAAAACGTTATGTATTGCCCTGACCGGTTTGGCTTAGTGGATAGAGCGTCGGCCTGTGGACTGAAGGGTCCCAGGTTCGATTTTGGTCAAGGGCAGGTACCTTGGTTGCAGGCACATCCCCAGTAGGGGGTGTGCAAGAGGCAGCTGATCGATGTTTCTCTCTCATCGATGTTCCTAGCTCTCTATCCCTCTCCCTTCCTCTCTGTAAAAAATCAATAAAATATATTTTTTTAAAAAATAAAATTAAAAAAGCAAGTGGTCCAGACTGACACATTAGCTCCTAGATATTATTAGGTAGGCAATCAGCCATCGGCCTCATTGAAGGTTTGTAACACAGAGTTTAAGGTTGTGGGCTGTGAGTTAGATTGCGTGGGTTTATATCCCTGGATCATCACTTTCTTGGCTGTGTTACTTTGAACACGTTAATTAACCTCTCTGTGCTTAGTTTTCCTCTGTGTAAAACAGTGATGATAATGAAACAAACCTCAGGAGGTGATTGTGAGGATAAAAGAATAGTATACATGAATTTGCTTAGAATAGTGCCTGGCACAGAGTAAGAACTCACTGATTGGTAGCGATTATTTTTGTTGGAATGACATCAAGAAAAATTAATTTTTTCTAAAAAGCTTTTTTTCTTTACAAAGAATAAAATTGTCTGGGTTGGGTTGGGAATGTGGCTGTTACAATGCTGATTTGGGCTCACTGTTTAGAGCGAGTTTGCTGTCTTCCCCTGTGGAGTGGTTATTCTCTGCGTTCCTAGAGCCCAGTACATCCTAGTACTCTTCTGCCCATCTCTGGGAGTGTCTCCATGTGTGGTGTTGGGTCAGCTGGCTCCCCACTGGCTTCCCAACTGGCCATGCTACAGAGAAGGCTGGGTCAAGGGAACACCTCTCTTTTTGCACTGAGTGAACGACCACCACTTTCTGATTCACCCAAATCACATCAGGCTTGTCTCCAGACACCTTGGGACAGTTTGAACTGTCCAAATTGTAAAGCAGTGAATGGCCACACAGTGTAGTTTCCCACCAAAGGAGGAGCAGAGTATTCCGTGTCAGTTCCACTTCACAGAGTAGGGGTGGCACTCATGGCTCCAAGGGGGAGTCTGAGCAGAAAAAGGGTTGGGTTGATTTGGGAATGACAGACCCATTATCAGTCTCTAAGGAAAGGGATGCATGTACACCTTTCAGTTTGGGATTAAGGAAGCCAACCCCAACCTTCAATATGCCAAAGGCCTCTTGACCCCTGGTTACTGTGCTAGATGGGAAATGGGTCTGACCCTGAATGACTTCTTTAGTGATTGAACCCTTTAATTATTTTCTTAACAGGTTTTTACCAGAAATGATGATCCTGAAACAAAACGACAGAACAGTAACTTGTTCTCACTGTTGTTTCTAGTCCTCGGAATTATTTCTTTTATTACATTTTTCCTTCAGGTAAATGTCTACATTTTCACTTTATTGATTTTGAGAAATGCATCATTATTCCACTCTGGGAATTTAAAAACATCTATTTAATTTGCTTTTTACTAGAATTGCTCCTATATTAACTGGGCTATTCACAGCTAAATTTCTTTGGATATTAAAAAAAAATGTTTTGCTTCCTCTGGCTCCCTTGCTTACCTCCTCCTCTTCACTCTTACCATCCCCAACTGTAATATTAATGAAATCAGAGGGAACAGAGGAAAGGAATTCAGTGCCCTAAGAGATTAGTATTGTAAGGCATTATGGGTTTTCATGTTAGACATACGTCAAGTACAAGTTGAACCAGTTTTTAATGTTGTATCCTCAGGCAAATAAGTAATTTAAACTAAGTTTTCTCATTTGTTAAATAAGGATCATTAACTGCCCTAGATCCGTGGTCGGCAAACTGCGGCTCGAGAGCCACATATGGCTCTTTGGCCCCTTGAGTGTGGCTTTTCCTAAGCCTTAGGAGTACCCTAATTAAGTTAATAACAATGTACCTACCTATATAGTTTAAGTTTAAAAAATTTGGCTCTCAAAAGAAATTCCAGTCGTTGTATTGTTGGTATTTGGCTCTGTTGACTAATGAGTTTGCCGACCACTGCAGATGATTAAAAGAGAGAACGTGACCAAGTGCCTAGGACTGTGTGAGGTGGTTCTTTCTACACTTGTGTCCTTTGCATCTGTTTCTTCCCTCTCTCAGTCGTGCCCAGCATGCTATTGGGAGCACAGTGGAGCTGTGGCTGCCTTCCTCCTCTCCTCTGATTCTGCAGGAGACGCGGGCTGTCAGGACGGCCTCTGCTCTGCTGATGCCCCAGCCAGGCACTTCCTCTCTGCTTTCGCCGTGCCACCATGCCATCTGCACCTCAGCCTCTGACAGGTCCCCTTCCTTATGGTGTCTTCTCATTCTCCACAGGGCTTCACATTTGGCAAAGCCGGAGAGATCCTCACCAAGCGGCTTCGATACCTGGTGTTCAGATCCATGCTGAGACAGGTATTTGCATTGAGGACTGGGCACTGGGATGTGCAGAGCTCCTGGGCCTGTGGGTGCAGGTGGTGGGGGCGTTCTCACGTCACTCTTAGGAGCTCCTGCATTGCTCTTCCCTGGGTCTCATGGGGAAGATGAGGCTGGATGCTGCCAGGTGCAGGCTCAGGCCCTGCCGTCTGCCTGTCTGCAGGGGGTGGGCTCAGGATGGCTGCGAGGCAGTCTCCAGAGCAGGTTCACCCCCAGCTTGACCTCAGCAGCTGTTGGCAGAGCAGGCAGAAGTGATCTTCAGTCCCCCTCCTCCCTCTCCTCTCTCTTTCCTTCTTTCCCCTGGGAAACCCAGGGTTCTGGTGTTTCTTCCCAGCAACGGATGCCCTCTTGCTTCCTACAACGCACAATGCATCCCACGCCCATTTCTTCACTGCCCTGTTCCTTTGCTGGGGCCAGTCTGATAGACTAATTTAAGCTGCAGTGTTACCAGCTGATAATGGCGCTCGCATTTTACTCCTTCAAAACCCTAACTGATAGAGGTGATGTTTTCCTGGGGAAAGGGCTCAGGAGATTCGAGGAGTGTAGCCCGAAGAAGTCCAGTTCAAACAAGAAAGTTTCTTTAATAACCATCATGAACATTGTGTGTGTGACTTTGTAATGTAATTTTCCACTAATCATTTACCAGTGAGTAAAAGGATGCCCCCGAGATGCCAGGGCACTGGAACCTGGCTGAGAAACACCTGTGTGCTGTCTTAGAATTCCTGGGTGATATTCGCAGGTTCCCAGCTGTCTTTGGTTCCTCCATGCTTTCCCACCCCTACCACTCAATGCCACTTTAAAAGAAGACCGAGTTATCAGACTTGCTACCTAGTGACCCACAGAGCCAGGGCTGAATCTAATGGGTGACAGAACACTGTTCGATGGAGGGCCCTGACTCAGGTTTTGATAGCTGAGATTCCTCTTTGGCTCAAGGCTGACCCTGGCCCAGGGCCAAATGCCGCGTTACCCCCTCAGCCCCGAGGCCAACTCCTAGGTCCAGTACACTTTGAAAGGTGAGCAGATGGTTTGTGTAATGCCCTCTCCATAAATTATGAAATCCAGTCATCATACATTTAAGTGCCTTCTGCTTACAATGCTTAGTATTTTATAAGTCATTCAAACCTGGCTGGACCCCATCTTCAAGGAAGTTAAGTTCCAGTGCGGGAGGCACCTGGGGGCTTGCTTTACAAAGCAAGTTGACATGTGCTAGAATAAGTTATAATGCTGTTTTTCCTTAATTCTTTGGGCGGGCGGGGGGGCGGGGGGGGAGTGATAGATACTGCTTTAATGCAAATCACCAGTTCAGATAACTTTTTAGGACCATAGTTATTTTTGTAACAGACATAAATGTATATCTCAAACATACAATCTTTTTCATATTTGTGTATTTAAAAACGTAAGTGGTTTTACAAAGAAAATCCTATTTTACATTGAATGTGAGTTTTTAGTCTAGATTTCTTTTGGTGAGTTTTTAAAAATCTAATTCGTTTATTTTGCCCTGAACAATAGTTACCTAACTGCTCTTCAGCTTCTCTGTTTGGCCATCTATTAGACATTTCATACTTATTTCCAGAATTGAATTTTAGACTCTCCCCTCCCCACAGGGCCCATTCCTTGTCTTGTCTTCCTCCATATTAATAAACAGCAGCTTCATTCCACCAGCTGTTCAGGATAAAATTCTTAGCGTCACCCTTGACTCCTTTCTTTCTGTTTAATATTACAATAGCCTTCTAACTGGTCTCACCACCTCCATCCTTATCTCAATGCAGTAGGTTCATCTCCCAAGAACCAGAGTCATTCTTCTAAAATAAAATCAGATCACAAACCTCTGCCCAAAACCTACTGAAAGCTTCCCATCTCTCTCAGGGTAAAAATCTGGAATCTTGGCGGTTGACTAGAAGGTCACACAAGGTGTGGCCCCCCACTACCTCTCAGACCTCATCACCCACAGCTTCACATGTTTTTCGATATATGCACATAGTCAATATATGCACTGACTCTGAATATGCGAATGGAGGAGTGGGAGAGACAAGTGAGAAAGGAAATCTGTCTAGAGCAGGGGTGGGCAAACTTTTTGACTCGAGGGCCACAATGGGTTCTTAAACTGGACCGGAGGGCCGGAACAAAGGCATGGATGGAGTGTTTGTGTGAACTAATATAAATTCAAAGTAAACATCATTACATAAAAGGGTACGGTCTTTTTTTTTTTTTTTTTTTTTTTTTTTAGTTTTCTTCGTTTCAAACGGGCCGGATCCGGCCCGCGGGCCGTAGTTTGCCCACGGCTGGTCTAGAGGAAGAGGCAACTTTTACAAATACACACAAAGGTGCTTTTAAGACTAGTGGCAGCCCTTCGGACATTCTTGTTTGTGCATGAGCAGATCAAGTATGCCTTTGCCACAGGGCCTTTGCACATGCTATTTCTTCCTTCTCTCGGAAATTCTCTTTCTTCTCTTTATGCAGATCTCTTCTCAAATGGCACCTTGGAGAGGCCTTCTCTGTCACCTCCCTGTCTATAAAATAGCACCTTTCCTCACTTTTATCCTTCTTGCTCTGCTCTATGTTTTTTCATAGCATTATTACCACCTGGCATGGTATATATTTATTTGTTTGTGGCTTTCACCTCTAGAATTCAGTCTTCCTGAAGGCAGCAACTTTGTCTTTTGTTGTTGTTGTTGTTGTTGTTCATTACTGTATGGATTGAACACTTAGAAATCATCTTTGGAACAAATTAGGCATTCAAAAAAATTTGACACATTTATGTGTTGGTCTGCTAAGTCCCTTTTCTTCTCTATTGAGTGTCAAATCCTGAGTGCTAAATGCAGGAGATGTAAATGATAAACAGAACAGACCCTCTCATTGTCTTTGGAGCTAAGAGTCTTTGGGCTTTAAGAGAATAAAACCATTTTCTGTGCCACAGGATGTGAGCTGGTTTGATGACCCCAAAAACACCACTGGAGCATTGACGACCAGGCTGGCCAATGACGCTGCTCAAGTCAAAGGGGTACGTGCCTCCTTTCTGTGGGTGTTTGTCTCAGTGGCCACTTTGAATCTCAGCATGAAACTAATTTCCTCATTTCCGGTGTTAGTTCCCATTATATTTAAGAAAACGTTAAATGAACATATAACCCACACAGTATATCATGTGCCTGATAGCAAAAATGTTAACTATTTAAACATCATATACTGTTTAGTGTATAGATAACTTACAAGCTTTCTTTTGTTATTTGCTATCTTGTTTATGCTAGTAGTAGTGTACACGTGGAAAGATGATTCTTTAGCAAAGGTATTTATCAGCATATCACACAGGAATCAGTCTGTTTTAATGTTCAATTAATCGACAAAATTTTAATTGCCTCCAGAAAAAAAAAAAAGAATGTATGTAGTTGCTATAAGAAAGTTTGGGGGCCGTAGCTGGTTTGGCTCAGTGGGTAGAGCGTCAGCCTGCAGACTGAAGGGTCCCAGGTTCGATTCCAGTCAAGGGCACATTGCCCGTGTTTGCGGGCTCGATCCCCAGTGGGGGGCGTGCAGGAGGCAGCTGATCAATGATTCTCCCTCATTGTGTTTCTATCTCTCTCTCCCTCTCCTTTCCTCTCTGAAATCAATAAAAATATATTTTAAAAAATAAGAAAAAGAAAGTTTGGGGCACTACATTCAGAGGAGAGGGAAGAAAACCTTTAAAAATGCTTGAGAAAAAAATAAAATAAAATAAAAATGCTTGAAAGAAATGCATTGGAAGCACATTAAAAAGTTAAAGCCAGGGTAGAAGGAACAACTTTATCTGACTATAAAGCTACATGTTGCTGCTGTATGAATCTCTTTCATTGATATAACTAGAAACTTGAACCAGGACATTTTGATTTATGGATGAAGTGACAATTCCTTCTACAACTACAACTGTTTATAGCAAAAAAAAAAAAAAAAAGCTTTTTTTGAGAAAAATGAGTAGGTGAGGAAGTGAGATACAAATACATGGGGGTACAGTGGAGAGATTGCGAGGGGGCTTCGTGCGTTTCAAGTGATGAAGCATTTTTCTTCCCTTGCTTCACACTTGGACGGTGGTGTTTGGAATGTTACCTCCTCTCAGCCCTATGTTTTGAAATTAAATTAAACCAAGGGGCTTAATCTCCTCCCACAAATCCCCCCCAACTCCCCAGCTTGCAGGTTCTAGATCTTTTAGTTCATCTTTCGTGAACTATATAAAAGAAGAATTTGTCATCGTTGACCCCTGTTACTTATTTCTGTGGCCTTGACTAACATCCAAAGCTAAATATTTATATGTGTGAAAGGCGTGCCCGGATAACTCATGGGCCCCGCACTGGGGGGAGGTTCTCAGTGCTTCTCTCAGCCGTCTGCTGTGGGAATGAGCTCTGAGCAGGACCTGTAAATGCTGAGAACAGGAGCATTCTACATCCTTCCTGTAGGCAGCTCTCTCCTCGTATGAGAGAATCCTTGATCGGCTCGTAACTTCCGACTTTTGAATTAAAAATGTATAAATACAGAGAGAGCTGGCTTGGAAGGCCACTCCATTCTTTGACTTATACCCAATTTAGCTAAGCACTCCTTGGATAGAAGCTCAATGACGGCATCAAATACAAATAAATGCTCTGTTATTTATGCTGTCCCTTCAGCCCCAAGGCAGTTCCCTGGTACGCAATTTAAAGTAAAGAGGCTACTGGTAGTTCTAGCAACCTTTTCCCCTAATTACTGGTCTATTGTTTTATCACATAAGTGTTGAATGGGTTTAGAGAGTCGATATTGGGGAAGGGGGTCTTATAAAGGATTCTGTCCTGAAATTCATAACTAAGAGAAGTTTTAGTTATGAATCAATGCACCTGTTCATTTCGGGGTTGGGAGAAATTTGTCCAAAGTCACAGAAGTGGCAGTGACCACCCTGGACTGTACTTCACCGTAATCTTTACCTGCGACCAGCCCTACTCAAGCAGAGGAAATTCTGAGAGTGGGAAAGAGCATAGCCATTTCCAGACAAAGCAGATCTGGGGGCCAGAGGAGGGATGTGGAATAGCTCTCGGGCACAGGGGGTTTCCAGGGTAGAGGAAGGGAAGTATGGAATGGTAGATAGAATTGACCGTCTAGTTTGATTCCTGGTCTAAGAGTTGCAAATCCCTGCACGCTACTGAAAGTCATGCTTCAGGCTCCCCCTGGCATTCAAACAGAAGGATCTGATGTCTGCTTAATGTCCTGAATTAAATTCCATAACTTTCAGCTCTCTGTATTTTTTCCAAATCAAATGCAGATTAAATTGCACACAATAAGCATCTCACATATGCCAACATACATTTGAATATTCTTAATGACAAATGTTATAAGTAATTCTGCAGCTGACATTGGAAATTTCCAACATTCCCAGTTTAATATAATTGTCAGACTCTTTTATCTTGTTAATTTGCAGACCTCACTTTAGTGATCGTGGTTTGATTAATGGAAGTTTTCTTGGTATTGAAACATCAGAAGAAATAGAAATATGAAATTGAATTCTGTATTATTGATCCTGTACTTTCAGTATTTATTGTGAAGTCATGAAAGTCTTCATTTTACAAACCAATGAAACCTTTATTTTTTATGTTATTACTGAGAAGATACCTAATAGGTTTTCATGAGGCTGAATTGTCACAATCCTAAAGAAAACGTAAGCATGGATTTTAAAGATAATGTAAAAGTGTCCATCTAATTTGTTTTGTTTGTTTTACAGGCAACAGGTTCCAGACTCGCTATAATTGCCCAGAATATAGCAAATCTTGGGACAGGCATTGTTATATCCCTAATTTATGGCTGGCAATTAACACTTTTACTCTTAGCGATTGTACCCATCATTGCAATAGCAGGAGTTGTTGAAATGAAAATGTTGTCTGGACATGCACTAAAAGATAAGAAAGAGCTAGAAGGTTCTGGGAAGGTGAGTTCAACTAAATTAATTGCTTACCTCAATAGATTAAAATATTCTAATCAGTGTTATTCTGTTACTATAACTC
The DNA here is from genome assembly GCF_028538775.1 of Myotis yumanensis. NCBI lineage: Eukaryota > Metazoa > Chordata > Mammalia > Chiroptera > Vespertilionidae > Myotis > Myotis yumanensis. Next base: position 43,580,586 of record NW_027223760.1, on the reverse strand, counting down.
ATTACTACTCATAAGCTCCAAGAATGTTCTCAACCAATAAAAAATAGAACTATATGACACAGTGATTCCACTTCTGGGTGTTTATCCAAAGATATTCAAAATGATATATGCACCCCTATGTTCATTGCAGTATTTATAATAGTCAAGATATGGAAGCACCTAAGTGTTCATTGATAGATGATTAGATAAAGAAGAGGTGGTACATATATACAGTGGAACATTACTCAGCCATAAGCAAGAATGAAATCTTGCCATTTGTGACAGCATAGATTAACCTAGAGCAATGGTCGGCAAACTCATTAGTCAACAGAGCCAGATATCAACAGTACAACGATTGAAATTTCTTTTGAGAGCCAAATTTTTTAAACTTAAACTATATAGATAGGTACATTGTTATTAATTAGGGTACTCCTAAGGCTTAAGAAGAGCCACACTCAAGGGGCCAAAGAGCCGCATGTGGCTCTCGAGCTGCAGTTTGCTGACCACTGACCTAGAGGGTATTATGCTAAGTGAAATAAGTCAGACAAATACATATAATTTCAAAATAAGTGAACAAAATAAACGAACAAACAAAAGAGAAGCAAACTCATAGATACAGAGCATAAACTGCTGGTTGCCAAATGGGAAGGGGGTGAAGGAATGGGTGAAAAAGGTGAAAGAATTAAGAAGTACAAATTGCCAGTTATAAACACAGTCACGGGGATGTAAAGTACAACATAGGGAATATAGTCAATAATATTATAATAACTATGAATAGTGCCCGGTGAGTACTAGACTTATCAGGATGATCACTTAGTAAGTTATATAAATGTCTAATCACTATAATATACACCCAAAACTAATATAATGTTGTATGTCAATTATCATCGAAATTTAAAAGAAATTTTTTAATAATTAAGTGATAGAAACTCTCTGGAAAACAAATTGATAATATGTGCCATGTTTTTTTACAAATTAGTTTATTCTCTTTGACCTAAGAATTTCACTTTGAAGAACTTCTAAGAAAAAAATTAAACATTGACAAACATTTATGTACAAGGATGATTATCACAGCATTATTTTTCGTTAAAAAAAGAACGGAAAACCTTGTTCAATAATAAAGGCATTCTTAAGTGCCTGGGATATTAAGTGGCCCATTGCACATCCCATTATTAATGTATATTCAATGACCTTAGGAAGTGCTCTTGATATTTGTTAAGGTAAAAAATAATGATATAAGGCCAAATACGGAATTGTATCCCAATTTTGTTAAATATGTACATGCTTAGGGGAAAATAAAATGTAAGCTAATATCTAAAATACACCAATATGTGACTTTGTATCACTTTCTGTACCTCTTTTATATTTTCCAAATATTATTCAGTTGTCATGAATGATAAATATAAAGAGGAAAATATGAACATCACATTAAAAATATAAAATTACTGTAAACTTAAAATGTGACTGTCATAGAAGAAACAGCACTGCAATAATGTAAAATACTGAGTTCTTGGGTGACTTTTGCCACTGTAAAGCTGTGTGGCTTTAGGTAAATGCCTTTATCGGCTTAAGCCTTAGCTTCTCTTTCTGTAAAGAGGAGATTGAGTTAGCTGACCTCTCTTCCAGATCTAAAACTCAATTTGATGAATTACTTAGGATCCTTTTCCATAGTGAAGAAGCTCATAGGTCATAATAAGTTAATAATGTTAATTTTATTATGACATATTCTTTCTCACTTTTATGGAATTCAAGCTAACTGCCCTCGTTTGTCTCTGTGCCCCTGGGTGACTGGGTGCTCTGTTACAGATCGCTACCGAAGCCATTGAAAACTTCCGAACTGTTGTTTCTTTGACTCGGGAGCAGAAGTTTGAATATATGTATGCACAGAGTTTGCAGGTACCATACAGGTAATAACCACTGAAGAGTGTTTTGATCATCAGAGTGGTTTTCCGGAGGATTGCTTTGGCCAGAAGGTGGGGAACAAGTGGAGAAGCTACTAGAAGGGAACCATTTGGGAAGTACTTGTAACTGTGCAGGAGAGAAATCACAAGACCCGGACCTAAGACGGGGGCATCTCTGAGGTAGAACCTGTAAGAACAGGTGCCTGATGGGAGGGGGTGGGAGAGAGGATACTGAGAATGACTCTCTGATGCCAAGTTTGGATAATGACCCAAGTATTTGCCTCGTTGGAAATTAGTTCTTTGTGGAACATGAGGGGGTGGTGCATCTTAAAGGATGCCTTTTCTTCCTCTCTTTACCCTGTTCCAGGGAAGCCTGCTCTTCCCCTAATGAACTCATCCAGTGGGGGCTCTGGGAAGTGATCTAAGCATAAATAAGTAAGCCCAACCTCTGAGTCTCAGTTTCTTCTATGGGAAAAGGAGAGAGCTCCACCTTATCGATGGGTTTTCAAACTTTTCTTTTACGATAGTAGAGCCTATATTTTCCTGGGGAGAAAATTATTTGAAATCCCAATATGTGAAGTAGATGAAAGCAGAGTTGATCTGGTTGAAGCAGGAGGAGAGGCCCAGAAGACCGCCCACTTGTCGGCCTGCTCTTACCTTCACATTGCCCAGTCCCGGGTGGCTCAGAAAATGCATGAATGGAAACTCCTTTGTGAAACCACTAACTCCCCTTAGCATGTTATTCATAAGGTACCTCCATTGCATACACTCTAATCCAACTTGATTCCTGGGTCCCCAATGGCAAGAACATGCCTGATTCCTCTGTGCTGCCCCTCATGGTCCCTGCAGCTTGTAGGTGTTGGATAAATGTATGTTGCATGAATGTTTACTATAGTGTACATACGTTATACATTATATATCCAAGAGGAGGGGAAATGGGGAAGAAACTTCCATTTATGAATCTCTAACAGGCTCTTCAGGTTTTCCTTGGCTTATTTTAACTTAGCCTCAACACTTGGAAGTGTGGTTAATCCTTCATGAAAGACTAGAGGCCCAATGCATGAAATTCATGCAAGAGTAGGCCTTTCTTCCCCTGGCTGCCGGCACCAGCTTCCCTCTGGCACCTGAGAACCAGACTTCCATCCGGCTGCCGGGACCCAGGCTTCCCTCACAGGAGGCCCCACCCACCTGCCGCAGCCCGCCAGTTGGTAGCCTGGGCCTCCCTCTGTGGCGATCATGGGGTGATGGCCAGGCCCCCAACCAATCGCATTGCCCCCGCCTTGGCTGGTCTGGTGCCAGTGGGTGTCATAGAGTGGTCCCGGATGGTCGTCCACTGTTTGGCCTTTCGGTTGATTTGCATATTATGGTTTTATTATATAGGATAAAGACTGCAGCTCAGGGATTAGGCAGTTTCCTAAATTCTCACAAGTGGTAAAGTGAGGACCAAAATTCGCTGTTTGGAAACTAAACCCACCATTGCCTGCCATGCCTCCATTGCCCCACCACTGACCTATCAAAGGTTACGTTTTAAGGACTGAAACATGAAAGCCAAGTAAGTTTCCAAATGTCTTCTTTTCAGAAACTCTTTGAAGAAAGCACACATCTTTGGAATCACGTTTTCCTTCACCCAGGCAATGATGTACTTTTCCTACGCTGCCTGTTTCCGGTTTGGTGCCTACTTGGTGGCACGTCGGATGATGACGTTCGAGGATGTTCTCTTGTAAGTAGTGGATTAATATTTACACTTAGACTCTAGAAATAAAGCCGAGGTGAACAAGCTTCATGCCTGCCTGGAAAACTTTTCCTGTGAAGCTTCAGGAACAGATTTTCATGATTCAGAAGGTGTCATTTTGCCTCTGAGTCTTCGTGTGTTGTCACTGAAGCACCTCTTTCATCTGGGGAGTCAGTGACTTCCCGTCCCCAAAGTGCTGACTCACACATTTGATCTTCTGGGTCTGTGGTTTGTTGGGGTGGTGATTCAGTAAGGGGTTTCCAGAAGGCCTTGACATTTGGGAGGAAGCCTAACCCCGAACCAAGTATCTGGCCCTCTTTGATAAAGAAGAGGAGTTAGAAGGTAAGAGCTGGAGAATTTCAGGAATGACAAAGGAAAGCTAGACTTGGACTTTTGCTCCATCTCTTTGAATGCTGAAAACTGTACCTCAGTTGCGGGGACATAGGCCTGAACTTCATTATATTTCTAAATTACTTAGATATGCAGTTTGTATATGAGTGTCTAGATTTGGTGATGGGTGAGATTCTGCCCTGGGATAACATACGATCATTGGTAGGAATATAGTTTTACATTTAAACCAGAATCACCTAAGCTTGGCAACGTGATGTGTTAGTATAAGATGTTCATCCTATGTAGATATGGACATATGCATGCTTTATAGTTTTCTCAGGCCGCCAGTTGGGAAAACTATATTTCCACATAATATATCCATTTGACAAGTGATACGCTGGTGCTGTTTATGACCATGACCAGGAGAGGCATCATTCGCATCGGGGCTTTGATTAGACACTGTGCGCTAGAGGCGGAGGGTCTGGATTCTGGAGGAGAGGCAGTGAGGGACTCACAGTATTAATCTGGGAGGGTTCCCAAGTTTTAGGTCAGTTCCAGGTGCACTGTTTCAAAAGGCATGTTGATAAATGTGTGCAGGGGAAGGCAGCTGGAATGTTGAGAGTATGAGAAGTTATCAAAGAAGCAAAGTTCCTGCACTATACCTGTGGTGTAGCCGAAATCCCAATCTAGCTTTCCCTTGCTTTTTCTGAAATTCTCCAGCTCTTACCTTGTGCTGCTCTTTTTCCCCCACAATATTCCTATACTTGAAGGATATCTTAAGCAAAATGATAGATTTTTTTTCCAATTTGAAAAACTTAACAGTAGACTTAATCAAACTTGCTACTTCCTAAAACAGAAGATAGAAGCGAATGTAGGGAAGTGCCTGGATGTAAACATTGAGAGCTGGACTAGATATCCTGTAGAGTCCTTCCCCACTTGAAGCAGTTATGGTTCCCATGTCATAGATGAAGAAGCTTAATGCATCTTGGGAGCAGCATGCTACCTGGGTCTGTAAGGAGCTCTTTCCTTACTGTACAGCTCATAGGTTTTCTAAGACTGATGCAATTCCAGCATCCCTGCCTATGTCCATTATTGATTGCCACAATAATGCTGCATAACAGCTAGCCATTACAGTGGTGTACAATGATAGACATTGATTTTTGCCCACAAGTCTATGGGTCAGCTGGACAGTTCTGCTGATGTAGGTTGGGCATAACAGAGCTCAGCTAGGCTGATCCGTGTCTGCAGTGAGCTGTGAGCTAGTTGGCCGGGACCCACACGCTTCCCTCCATCTGTGCCTTGTTCTCCAGCAGGCTGGCTGGGCTTGCGGTGATGGCAGAGTTCAGAAGCAGAGAGAGACAGAGAGCGAGAGAAGCATACAGAACCCCCTGAGTCATAGGCTTGGAACTGGCAACAGTCACTTCCACCACATCCTGTTGACCAAAGCAAGTCACAAGCCCAACCCAGATTCAAAGGGTAGGAAAACAAATTCCCCTTCTTAAATGGAGAAGCTGCAAAGTCACAATGCAAGAAGATGAGGATACAGAGATGAAAAATGGGGCCATTTTACAGTCAACCTGTTGCACTTACATGACCTTAAAAAGAGAAGTGGTTTTCTGTTTTGTAGTTGTTTGATGCTATGCTCTCTGGTTGTAAAAGTGCCAGCTTTCAAGTTTCGCAGTTATAATTCTTTGCGCACATTTTGTCTTTGTTTTTTATAGGGTATTTTCAGCTATTGTCTTTGGTGCCATGGCCGTGGGGCAGGTCAGTTCATTTGCTCCTGATTATGCCAAAGCCAAAGTGTCAGCAGCCCACATCCTCATGATAATTGAAAAGAGGCCTCTCATCGACAGCTATAGCACAGAAGGCCTACAGCTGGTGAGTTTGATTATAAGATCTGCTCCTAACTGATGAATGAAAGTATTCTGGAAGGAGCCCTGGCCAGTGTGGCTCAGTTGGTTAGAGTGTTGTCTCATACACCAAAAGGTTGCAGGTTTGATTCCCAGTCAGGGCACATACCTAGGTTGAGGGTTCAGTCCCCAGTTGGAGTGCATACAGGAGGCAACTGATTGATGTTTTTCTCTTACACTGATGTTTCTCTTCTCTCTCTCTCTACCCCTTCCTCTCTCTAAAACAGTATGTCCTCAGCTAAGGATTTTTAAAAAAGAGAGATAAAACATATTCTAAGGAAATCTGATAAAATCTGTGCTTTTAAAAATTTGCTGATGATAAAATGAAACTTTCTAGATCATGGGTTCATTTTTTTAAATGTTAATAATATATATTTACATCCAATACTTTTTGTATGACGAAGTTACTGGGAGATAGGAATACTGCCCACTTAAAAGCAAATCTTGTTAACCAAGTTTTATTATATGTAGATTATTCTTGGGGAACAGATTGAGTTATCACATTGTTTTGTATTAACAATGCAGGCTCTAAAAACACTGACTCTTTGAGATTGTATTTATTACATTCTAGCAATTACTAATGAAACCCAATTATAATACAAGTTCACTACCTTTGACACCTGGAGCTCAAGGGGTTGGCCATACAAGGTGTTTCCAGGATTACAGCAATGAAACCTAATGGTATTGTTCTGATTTTAGAATACATTGGAAGGAAATGTGACATTTAATGAAGTCGTGTTCAACTACCCGACCCGGCCCGACGTGCCCGTGCTGCAGGGGCTGAGCCTGGAGGTGAAGAAGGGCCAGACGCTGGCCCTGGTGGGCAGCAGCGGCTGCGGGAAGAGCACGGTGGTCCAGCTGCTGGAGCGCTTCTACGACCCCTTGGCCGGCACAGTGGTGCGTACTCAACTCACTTGAAGTTTTTCATCGTCTAAAAACCTGGACGCATTTAATTTTTCACTGTAAGCTACAGTGTTTCAAACCTTTGAAGAACAGTCCTTTAATTTCTGACATCCTCGATATGGTCTCCAAGCCAACATCTCCAGCCTCTCTCTCAACACTGCCCCCTCCCTTCTCTCAGTTGGGTTTCAGCTTACATGAGAAGATCCAGCAAAAATTTAAGGAGCCATAAAGATAGAAGAGGGGTGGTAGGAGAGACAAGGTGGGAGCCAAGGATGGGGAGTGTTTCAAGAAGAGGAAGGTGTCAGCAATGACAAAGGCTATGGAGAGGCAGGGTAAGATGAAGAATGTAAAAGTATATAGGATTTGGCCATGAATGGGCTGCTTCTGGCAGTGTAAGGTATTCTCAGTAAAGAGGTGGTGCTTGGAAGCAGGTGAGCATTGCTGAGTTGTGGTTAGGAGAGGAAACAGAGACTGGTATAGACTATCAAGGTCAAAGATGAAGGAAGGGCAAATAGGAATAGCAGCTGGAGTGGGGAGGTGGAGTCTAGGGAAAATGGTGAGGGGGGAGATCTTGAGCATTTTTATGGCTGAGAGAGAGAGAAAGCTGTTGATGGAGAAAGGGCATTGCAGCATTTTCTGAGGGGAAATAGTAAGATCAACCAATTGTGGAAATGGGTAAAGAATGTAGAGGGATTCCCTTTTGTTTCTTGAACTAATAGAATAAGTGAATGGTTATATTTATTTATTCAACAAACCTTGCTGAGTAACTGTCAGGGACTATCTTAGGTACTGGGGATGAGATAGGAGTCATGAAGGGAGCAGTAAAATTTTAAATAATTATAATGGAGAATGAGAGCGGGGATCAGAGTAGGAAGGAATAGAATTTACAGCAAGAAAATTTCATTATGAAGATGTTATTTAATTATTGGTTGCACTCAGATGATATTAAAAATATTTAACAACTGGAATGGTATGGGCACTGACCAACCAGAATGGACACCTGTTCCATATAGTCAGATTGATGCCCATCATCTCCCTATGGGCCCTACTTGCATTAGTGACTGATATGAAAATAGAATTTTCAGCCTGTAGACCAGGGCATTTTTATTTCCCTATAGCATTTATGGTTACTCAGTTGTATTATTGTATTCAAAGACAGTTATGCCTTTACGCAGTCTATTCATTCGCAGCTACATAAGCTTTGTTTCTTATTTCTTATTACCTTTTTTAATATTTTTTTTGTGAATTCTGATTTCATGCTTCAATTTTGTGGCTAAAGTTTGAACAAAGGACTCTAAATGAAGACCTCGCTGACAAATGAGGCAATCAGAGGAGGAAATGCTAGCTCTCAGACACCAATGATGGCCCTTAATGGACATGTAGTAAGCCGTGTGTTAAATGTTGAGCTCTAATGAGTTATAGGGTCTGGTGTCTGTCCTCAACTGAAGAGATGGGGCACATACTTCCATGAGGTAGAATAAAGAAGGAGATAAATTTGAACCAGTTCTTAAGGGATAAGTAGAACTGGTTGCATAAGGGTATGAGGATGAGCAGTCAATCAGGTGCTATTTGGTCCAAGAGATCATGTGAGCTGTGGTTGATAAGTGATTTGTTCCCTATGTCTATATAGGCCCATTTGGCTGAAATAGTGGGTTTAACCAGGTTTAACTCATGCTTTTTTTTAATTCTTTATTGTTGAAAGCATTACATATAGTATTACATATGTCTCCTTTTCCCGCCCCCCCATTGATCTCTCCCTGGCCACCCCACCCCTCTCATGCTTTTTTAAAATTATAACCCATTTAGGAAGGACAAAAAAATTTCTTATGGCCTCACTGCTGCACTCATAGTCACTTTAATGGAAATATCTCTCGATAACAGAGTTGAGTTGAAAAACAACAGTAATGGTAAACAGTACAATAATTAAACAAGAAGAACGTAAAGAAATTAATTAATTATTCTACACATACAGAAATAAAAGGGAAGCATAATTAAAAGCATGGGTCATATCAGTGATGATTCAGCATATGAAACAGAAACTGCTATAGGTATTTCAAGTAGATAAGTATTTAATAAAAGCAGTTAGCTGCTTACAAAATCATTGAGAGAGCTGGAAAAGTAGAAAGAAAAAGTGGAAGAAAGTAAGTGCTCTAAGACAGCCAAATCACAGCACCACAGGCTGGGATCCTGTGGCCAGGAAGTTGCGTAAATTATGCCACTGTCACAGCTACTCCAAACTTGAAGACATAAGATCAAAGTGTGCCTTTTGCAAAAACTCCCATCTGCTAGAACATGTGTGTAAGCTTACCTCTGCTGCTAAAGAGAAGTGGCCTCTGCCTTCCAGAGTTTGCAAAGGGTTCCTCAGTGGTAGAACCTCAGTTACTTCCAGAACCAGAAGAGAGTCTGGGAAATAAGTTTTAGCCTTCCAGTCCCTTGATTTATGGAAGGGCAGACACAGAATAAAATGGAGATGAATGCTGAGTGCGTTGGACAATAACCATCTCAAGACGACACTGATAATGCACTGAAAGCAGTGACCTCATCTATTGCTTTATCTCCTCCTGTGCATTTACACTAGAACTTTGAAATACTGCCAAGTGGCACAGAGCAGCCAGACTTAGTGGAAGTGTCACCAGTAAACACTAGTACATGTGCCAAGTTTGTTTATGAATACCAATTAGTAACCCTTAACTCAGTGGTTATTAGTAATTAGTCCTCATTACCGTGTAAAAATGGGGATGTGGGATTTGAGCATTATTTGATCTGTGATCGTAAGAACTGCAAAAAGGACTTGATCCTGAACTCAGGAAATCTCATGAACATTACCCGTGTGGTGGTTCTCAAAATGGTGTCTATCAGAATGGCCTAGAGAGCTAGTAACCAGCACAGTCACCTGGTTTATTCAAGTAGGTTAGGACCTGGCCTTTTAGTTTTCACAATTTTCCCAGGTGATTCCGATGCCAATTATAGTTGGAGAACCACTGGACTGATACATTTGAATGGTTTTGGTTAAATTGTGGGGAGTGTTGAACAACGAAGCAACAGAATTGTATGTATAGAGGGAGGTTCCAAGTTGTGTGGAGCCTGGAGGTTATACAATTTTATGGACCCTACTTAAAAGAATAAAGTTATGAATACAAAATTAGGTACAGAAGTGAATATTTGCTTAGAGTGAAAAAAAGCCACAACAAAATTTAACTAGAAACTTAAAGATTCTGGTTCCTTCTTTAGGCAAATTATCATCAATACAATACTTACCTAAAAGCGCTTCTTGACCACAGCCTGGCCTTCCTCCCACGCAGAACACTGTCCAAGACCCAGCGTTGACCTGCAGTTGAGGCCTTTAAAGCTTAACTTCATTAGCTTCACTGTTAAACTGCCTCTGGTTTGAGTCTTCACCTGACCTATCCTCTCTCCTTTCTCTGGTCCATCCCACACACCACCCTCAGAGTCCTCTGTCCTTAGGACACAGTTAATAGCCTGTCTTCGTTGTCTGGGTATTGCCCGGTGGGTGTCTGGGCTAACATGGGGGCATTCCTCTTTTGAGGCAGGACAGGAAATATCTTTCAATTATGAGACACTTGTGTTACCAAAACCCAAAAACTTGATTTCCTAAATTAAGTGTTTATTTATTTGAACGGTACTCACTGATTTCCAAGAGTTCCTTGGTCTTCCCTCAAACCACCCCTTAGACCTCAGACAAAGAAGCTCTGCATTCATCTGTTTTACATTTTGGATTCTAAACATGTTTCCCCCAAAAAAGAATTCTTCAGCTAACACAGATTTTAAATAGTTTGAAACTCTGGTGTATCGTGTGGGAAGGAGGAGGCCCAAGACTGTTATTGTATTCAGTGTGAAGGAGAAACTCATTTAAACTAGCTGGAATCATTCAAATTTGTCTGATTATATTCGGCAGTATATATTTTCCTTCCAGGGGCATGCCCCTGGAAAAAAGAATTTTAAACACACAACTACTCTCTTCCCTCAGATTTCCATTTCTCATGCACCGTATTCCATTTAACAAGGTCTGCTGTTTTGCCACACGTTTGTATGGTTTTTCCTGCCTCTTTCTACCTTCACTTCACACTGTAAGGAAGCCTGGGGCATAGATGCTTGGAACAGTCTCCATGGCAACTGGGCTTGGTACCAATAAGGTCACGGCTGTATTCCATTCTGCATCTGCGAGCTTCACAAACAGAAGCTGTCCTCCTGCAGCAGAGATTGTACCCTACCCCTGGCCAACTGTCTCCCAGAGGTGCCCAGCCAGTCACGCAGAATCCAGAGAGTATTTATGGCTCTCGGTGTATACTTGTCACCACTGTTAGAAAAGCTTGAAGCTGAGTCACTCATGTCTTTATCAGAGGGAATGAACAGCTGTCTCACTCAAATGCCAGAATTCTCTTGCAAAGTAGATCTTTGTGACAGACATATCCACATCAGAGAGTGAGGACTTTTATCAGCAAGGCTGTGAGGGGCACCACCCTGGGCATCTATAGCAGAATCCAGGGAGCCAATGACCAGAGAAAGGCCAGCCTCTCCTTGCTACTTCTTTGGCTCAGCATTATAGATGTCCATCCATCTTTCATCCATCAACCATCTACCCATCCTCCTTAGTTCCAACTACAGCACATGCAGAGAGAGGTATATTGCTGGTAGTCCTTGCGTGCATCCTCTGTGCCCAGTAACTGTGCTAGTGGGGGTCCATACATGATCTTGTTTAATCTTTAATTCCAAGAGTTTAGGAATGATCACAATTCCCGTTTTATCTACAAGGAAGCTCTCAAGAAATTAAATCACTTTCCCAGCATCAACAACTACTGAGTATAGCAGCCACCTTCCTCCCACTCTCACTTCTATTCCATTTCATTGCTGCAGCCCATTCCTCAACAACCTGATCCTAACCAACTCAGGGCAGATCAGAACCCTGACCTGCAAACCTATTATGTGGTCAGAGTAGTTATTCCCCATCTAATCTCAGCTACTTTTCCTATGAAAAATTGATACATAAGAATAAGGATGCCAGGAAATATTCCGGAAATATAATGCATTTTATTAGTTTCCTGTGGATGCCATAGCAAGTTTCATCTAATTTAGTGGTGTAAAAAATAACAATGTATTATGTTAGCAATTCTGGAGGTCAGATGTCCAGAATGGCTCTCACTGGGCTAAAATCAAGGGGTCAGCAGGGCTGGGTTCCTTTTGGAGGCCCTAAGGGAGAATCTGTTTTTCTGGCTCCTGGCCCCTCCCTTCCCCAGCAATGACCGATTGAGTCTTTCTCCTATCGCACACTCTGCTACTCACTCTCCTGCCACTTCTTCCATAGTTCAGGACCCTATGGTCACACTGGGTCCAGCTGGATAACCCAAGATAATCTCTTCATTTTGGGATCAGCTGATGAGCAAATTTATACAATTCCCCTTTGCCGTGTGACATAACATTCATGGGTTTCGTGGATTAGAACATCAGTTTCTTGAGCTTGTGTGTATGGCATTATTGTACCTACCACCTGCATATATCAAATACTAGGGTTAAAGCAGAAGAACCATGACAGCTCCTCAAAGCATACCGTTATGACCTTATTTAATTAACCTTGATAATAAAAAAAACCAACAACAATAAAAAGGTAGTCTCACAGTCAGTTGGCAATTTTAGTGTATGGATAATGATATTAATATTGCCAAATGCACAGTGTCCTGGTCATGAGGTTGATCTGTGAACTCCTGCTTTCAGCGCATCGACAGCAAAGAAATAAAGCAGCTGAACGTCCAGTGGCTGCGAGCACAGCTGGGCATCGTGTCCCAGGAGCCCGTCCTGTTTGACTGCAGCATCAGCGAGAACATTGCCTACGGAGACAACAGCCGGGTGGTGTCACAGGAAGAGATTGTGCGGGCCGCCAAGGAGGCCAACATCCACCACTTCATTGAGACATTGCCTGACGTAAGTCTCCCTCCCACATGGGAGTCCAGGAGCCTGTGGCAGCCACCCTGACCTACAGTTTGATTTCTAAAGGGCTGGTTGCCCAAAGGTGACGAAAATGAGCAACTATAACACACACACACACACACACACACACACACACACACACACCCTCCCCAACACACACCCCTCCCCAACACACACCCACACCTGAATACAAGAGTCTGGCCACATTTTTCTATCCCCACTGGCTGACCTTCCCTGTGAACAGCCTGACAGGGCATGTGTCTGGGGGGCCTTTCCCTTCAAGTCTGAGTGCAGGGCCCGCAGAAGCAGGCATGGCCCTCCCTCCCCAAGTGTCTCCCAACCTTCCTCCTTGCAGCTCTTCCCCAAGCCTCACACCTCCCTGTGGAGTCAGGCCAGGGGACAGGACCCATGCCAGGAAGAAGGCTCTCTGTGAATAGGGCTGAACCGCCAGGGTGGCAGTGATGTCGTGTAATCTCTCACCATTGCCCGTTTCATGGGCCCCAAGCTCTGCTTATAGGGTTGATTATTGAAACCTTCCCTGGGCTGTGGTCCCATGGCTGCCCTCCGAATTCCTCCTGGGAAGCTAGATAAACAGAACTTCTCACCCTCTTCAGCCCCTTAAGTCCTATATTTTATTTTATTTTTTTGTTAATCCTCACCGAGGATATTCTTCCATTGATTTTTAGAGAGAGTGGAAGGGGAAGAGGGGAGACAGAGAGAGAAAAACATTGATATAAGAGAGACATGTGGATTGGTTGCCTCCCACACATGCCCCAACCAGGGCCAGGGATTGAGGCTGCAACCGAGGTCCGTTCCCTTGGCCAGAATTGAACCTGGGACCCTTCAGTCCGATAGGCACTCTATCCACTGAGCCAAACCGGTCAGGGCTTACTAATAAGTCCTACATTTTAAAGTGCATCTTGACGTAACTCATCTAACCCTCTTTATTGTAAGGAAGTCTCCCCTGAGAAATAAAGCTCAGTAGCTTCAAACCAGCAGGGAAGGCAGTCTGCTCGTGGGGAAGGATAGCAATGCCAGGTGGCCCTCTTTCCCAGTGTTTTCTTTTCCTGATGCTCTTCTTTGGATAACTGCTGCCACCACATCATAGTCCCCAGGACAGGGTATTGTCCCCCTCCCAGCCTTTCATCTTCTAGCCCCCCTGTGAATAGCTGGCCCTTTCCAACAGCTAGCACATTTTAAAATATAGTTTCAGTCCCCTTTACTAATGACGAGGTTGGGGGATGGACCATCAGCATCTCCTGGGACCTTGTAAGAAATGCAGATTTTCAGATCCTACCACAGACCTGCTGAATCAGAAACTCTGGAGGAGTCCAGCCGTTGATGCTTTAGTAGCCCAGGTGATGCTGACTCAGGCTAAAGTTTGGGAACCACTGGGCTAGGGATTGACAAAGACAAACACAGAGAGGAGCTATTACCTAGCTTATTGATATGCCTGCCCTCTGACATTGGTCTTCCACTGGGACCCCACCATTCTGGGCTCCTGGGCTCCATCTGTCACACAGAGCACAAGTAGATCTTGTGAGTCTTTTTCTCGGACAAGGAAAGAGAAGGCAAATCCCCTGAGTCCCGTTTTCTGTCTGAGGAGCCACTTCTTCTCCTGAGTGATTTGTACTAGGATTTACCTCGCCCTGCAGGGTTACAGCCTTGCCTTTCCCGGCCTCAACAGGCTCAATATTTTATCAGTGCAACCTGGTCACCCCAGCACTCACATGGGACACAGTGCTCCTGCCTCCCTGGCAGATGGAGCCCTGGGGTAGAGCCAGCCCCACGCATCTGCTGGGACCTCACCTGGAGTCTCCTTATTCCATCTGCGGGTGGAGTCCTTGGTCTGAGTGCCACAGAACTAGGGTTGCAGGTATAGCAACTAAAAAGAGAGCCTGGACTTTACAAACTCTGAGTGTCAGAATCAGAGTCTACATTCTGACTAAAATTTCAGCCGGGAAGGGCCTGTAAATAAGATAGCATTGTTATCTAGGGTTACACGTGCTTTCATATCCTGTTTTGGCTCTCCCCTATGTACCCTCCTAACATCTGTTCCTATCATCATATTGAATAGTGACAGTTACCTAATGTGGGCAACAAGTGTGTGAAAACAAATTGGGGAGAGCCAGATTCAATGCTTAGCATCCATTAAAATTGTTGAAACATGGGAGATAATTTTATTAAAACAGACACCAAAAGGCGGGCATCCTAAGAAGTCTTCCCTTCCTCACTTTAAAATAATGCAGAGAGCGTCACCTACTGGTTATAAATACAATGAGCATCAAATTTGTACTTAATTTATTTTTGTATGCATAGCCCATTGAAATCAAATTTCCTTCCTCCTACCAATCTTTGTCCCAAATGTAATGAAACCAGAAGACTGGAAGAGACTAAGATTGAGACAGTATTCTTCCTCCTAGACATGCTCACTTGTTTATACGAAGACATAACTTTGAAGATGTAAGTGTTCTAGTTTCAAGAAGAGAGATCAAACCTGCCATTTGGAGCAAACCCTTTTTTGGATCTTAGTTCTACTTTTCATAATAACTCCACCTTATTTGCAGAAATATAACACCAGAGTAGGCGACAAAGGAACCCAGCTCTCCGGCGGCCAGAAGCAGCGCATTGCCATCGCACGTGCCCTGGTGAGACAGCCGCGCATTTTGCTTCTGGACGAAGCCACGTCAGCTCTGGACACAGAGAGTGAAAAGGTAAGAATGGAAATTGGACTTACTCACATGGACCTAAAATATTATGTGTTCTTCTAACTTCCACAGTAGAGGACAGCATTCGGCCACATATTTTGATGATCACTTATGTCACCTTTCAGTGGAACTCAAACACTTCCTGTAGCTGTTATTACTGGTAAAGGGAACTGAGATCAAACCAGGCACAACAGCCTCGATCACTCTGTATTGAGCTAAGAAGCTGCATTCAGGAGACGATATGTTTCCATTTCCACTGGAGGCATTTCCTCCGCGACTATAGAAAAAAAGGGGGAGGGCACCACGATATTAAAAGCTGACCGTACCTTAAGGTAGACATTCCTAATCGTTTTCAGTTCGAGAAAAAGTGGAGTATTCAGGCACCTGGAAGCACACTAATTCTGAGAGGTAGCCTATCTTAAAAGGACCAAAATGCAAGGAAGCTGTCTTTGTGCTCGGTCTTCCCGAATTTGCGGTAGAGCGGTACCAGAGGGCTGCTTTGGAAGATGTTGTATAGCGAGGCCACCAGTAAATATTCTTAAACGATTGGATGGGCTGTATTTATTGTCATGTCTTGGAGAATAGATCACTCGTGCCTCAGAACTAATCCAAACTAGGATTCGATTATCTTCTGACACGCCAGATCCCTTGCTTTGTAAAACCTGTTACGTTTCGCCGATACCATTGTTACAGAAGAACCTATTGTTGGATAAATTAGTTTTAAGGGTTATTATGGGAGAGGATGTAAAGGGAGAGGGCTGTTTGTATCAGGATTAATTTACATGAATATTAAATAGGTTGTCCAAGAAGCCCTGGACAAAGCCAGAGAAGGCCGCACCTGCATTGTGATCGCCCACCGCCTGTCCACCATCCAGAACGCAGACCTGATAGTGGTGTTTCAGAACGGCAAGATCAGGGAGCACGGCACCCATCAGCAGCTGCTTGCACAGAAGGGCATCTACTTCTCCATGGTCAGCGTCCAGGCTGGGGCCAAGCGCTCGTGAACTGTGACCAGATAAGCTGTTAAATATTTTCTAATGTTTGTGTTAAAATATGGCATTTAGTCAAAGTTAAAAAGTGAGCACTTACTGGAAACACTATGTAGAGCGACCTGTTTCATACTTCCTGACACGAGATCATCCCATCAAGTTCAGAGTCTTGAAAGACTTTATAGTGGAAGGAACCGGAAGAAACATCATCAGATGGAATAAAACGATGTTTTCAATTGCATTAGAAGTTTATATAATAATTCAAAGTAGATTTTGTCAATAAAATGTGTAACTTTTGTGTATATTTTCTTATTTGGACTGCAACTGACTGCCTTGCTAAAAGTACTATAGAAGAAGCAAAAAGTACTGAATGTTTGCATAAAGCGCCTATAATAAAACTAAACTTTTATATGACTGGAGTCATCTTGTCTAAAACACCTGTAAATATATTACCTCCTAATTGGAATATTGAAGATCCTATCTGCATTTTTTAAAAGGACTCCTTTAACAAGGGCGGGGGGAGAAAAAGGACACTTATGTAATACCCTTTGTAATACTTTTAGCAAAAAATAAAATAAAATAAAATAAATAAAATAAAATAAAAATAAAAAATTTTTTTTAAAAATAATAATAAAAAAATAAAAGGACTCCTTTAAAAACGCCTGTTAATTTTTTATTGTTGTGAGAATGCTTAAATAGTGTAAATAATTCCTGGTCTACATGTATTTTCACACTGGGTCCTAAAGAACTATCTACCTTCATTCTTGAAATTGGCCCTGCTGATTCTTGCATTTGCACATAATGATGGTTCTCAAACTGACCACACAGATCGATACAAGATTCATGGGTTTGGGTGGGACAGAGGATGCACCATGTGACCTGTCTACTCTGATGTTCATTACATGTTTTGCATTGCTCTTACAAAGGACTTTTATAGGATTTTAATATTTTTGTACTTTAAAAAAATACAATTACTCTTTTCCTGTTTCAATAATGAATCACTTTTCCCAGTTATTGATCTCTCCAAAGTTGATCTTTCTGGTGGCAGATGTTTAAAATATCACATAAGCCCTAGCCAGTGTGGCTCAGTTAGTTGGAGCGACATCCTGTGCACAAAAGGTTGCCAGTTCAATTCCCAGTCAGAGCACATACCTAGGTTATAGGTTTGATCCCCTTTGGGGGGCGTGTATAGGAGGCAACTGATTGACATTTCTCTCTCACATCAATGTTTCTCTCTCTAAAATCAATATAAACATATCCTCGGGTGAGGATAAAAAAATGGTTAAGGAGACCAAAAAAAGGTCCTTATATAATTTATATAATTATAAGTAAAATTATACATACACCCTACAAAGACTGAATCTTGAAGAAATATAAAATCTAAATAGACCAATGAGTAAGGAGATTGAGTCAGTAATCAAAAACCTCCTAACAAAGAAAAGTCCAGGAACAGATTGTTTCACTGGTGAATTCTACCAAACATTCAAAGAAGAATTAACGGCAATTCTTCTCACACTTCCAAAAAAGTGAAGAGAAGAGAACACTTCCAAACTCATTTTAAGAAGCCAGCATTGTCCTGATACCCAAGTCAAATAAGGACACTTGTAGAAAACTACAGATCAATATCTCTGATGAATATAGGTGTAAAAATTCTCAACAAAATGCTAGCAAACTGAATTTAATAGCACATTGTTAGTATCATACGTTATGAACAAGGGGGATTTATCTCTGGGATGTAAGTGCGATTCAACATGTGCAAATCAACAAGTGTAATACACCATATTAACAGATTGAAAGGTAGAAATCACATAAATTATCTCAATAAATACCCCAAAAAAAGCAGTTGACAAAAATACATCATCCTTTCATGATGAAAACTCAACAAATCGGGTATAGAGAAAACATACTTCCACACAATAAAGGCTATAAAGACAAGCCCACAGCTAACATCATACTCAATGGTGAAAGGGTGGAAGGTTTTCCTCTAAGATCAGAAACAAGACTGGGGTCCTTGCTCTCAACAGTCCTAGTCAACCTAGTGCTGGAAGTCCCTAGGCAGAGCAATCAGGCAAGACAAAAGGCATTGCAACCAGAAAGGAAGAAGTAAAATTGTCTTTGCAGATGCTCTGATCGTGTGTGTGTGTGTGTGTGTGTGTGTGTGTGTGTGTGTGTGTGTATCTGGCTTATTTCACTTAGTCCAATGTCCTCCAAGTTCATCTATTTTCACAAATGGGAGGATTTCCTTTTTATGGCTGAATATGTTTCGTGTGTGTTATGTGTGTGTGACATTTTCTTTATGCCTTCATATGTCAGTGGATACATGTTGTTTGCATATCTTGGTTATTGTGTGTAATGCTGCAGGAACATGGTGTTGCTAATTTGGGTTTTGGATATATATAACCAGAAGTGGGATTGCTGTATGGTATTTCTCTTTTTAATTTTTTAAATTTTTTTAGTAACCTCTATTCTGTTTTCCATAATGTTAAGCCATCAAATAAGTGTATGGTTATTTCTTACAGTAGCCTTGGGAAACTGACACAAGCCTCAAATCAGGGAGGTTAAACAAGATGCTTTTATTTTTTGTTCAGTGTGAGGGTAATGAGGCTCTGAGTTGGGCTGGTTAGAACAGAGAAGAACAAGTGGCTCTGGGAAACAGCGGAGGTTAGACGTGAAAGGTGGAGGGATGATAAAAGTTGCCTAGCAAAATGCTGTGACATTGATGGAGATAAACTGTTTTAGGAGGAAGATGATTTGTTCATATGGCTTGAAGGGGACATTATGGTAGGAGGCATTTGAAAGTGTGGCCTCAGGTAGTAACTAAACAAGCATGGGTACCAGTGTGTGCTGTTTGCTTGAGTTCAACTCTTTTATTTTCCTAGCTATATCCAATTCTAAACAGTGATGGCCCTTTTCTTTGGTTCATCAGAATCAACGTCTGAATTTAGGCCAAAATGTGTTTCAATCTGTTTCTTTACACACAAAGCAACCATTTGTTCCCAGGTTTCAATAATGTCTTTTTTATTCATTTTTCTTACTCACATCTCTGTTTCAAATGCAGCTCCCATCTGTGAACCATTTGAGGAAAGGACTGTGTCTTTGCATCACTCTGTTCTTGTGTTTGGCAAAGTCCTTAACATATAGCAAAGGTTCCATAAGTATTTACTCTTTTGCCAAGTTTTTGATCTAGTATGTGCCTTCCTCTGGGTCAGTTTTGTTTGATCACAAATTAACATCTGAAAAGCCCTTTGTTAATATGATATGTTAAAATGATTCTTATATGAAGCCATATAACTTTATGTACCCATCATTACCATAAGACTTGTGACCCAGCCTTATCTATTCAACAGAATAAAAGGAAAGGCCTTATGGGAATTGCATCCATAACTTTGTAAAAGAAAAAAATTTTTTTATGAAATTGGAGTAGTCTTGTAAGGGTATCATACCAATGCTAGTGTCCTAGGTTTGGTTTTATACTGTAGTTACTACATGACATTATTCAGGGAAGCTGAATAAAGGGCACATAGGACTACAATTTTTGCAACTTCCTGTGAGTGTATATTATCTCATAACAAAAAGTTAAGAAAAAAAGAAATAAGAGAATCAGATGGTTCAGCTTTACTGAAATATTTGCTTCTCTTGAAATGATCATTTGGGCTGAAATCTGACAAATGAGAGGGAGTTACCCTGGAAGTGGGCACCTGGTTCACCATTGTGCTCCAACACCTCTATCAATTCCTGGCACATTGAAAATCTTCAATAAAAATGTTTGTTAAATGAAAAAAATTGAGATTTGTTGCTCTTTAAAAAAAAAAAAAGATTTCAGGGAACACCTTCTGCAACAGTCTTCCTTTGTTTCTCTTGGAACCTCTAACTCCAAGGTGAAAGGCCTCTGCCCTTGGATTCTGGAGCAATCAGAATATCAAATAGAAAAGCAAAATGCTTACAGAGGCAAAGATATATGATGAAATATTTTCACCTGGATTTTTTCAAAAGAGTCTGTTTGAGTCATAGGAAAAGTGACCTTTGAGTTGTAAAGTACACGTTTTCACTTTCTCCACTGGGCAGTTACACTTAAATGTAACCTAATGGCCATCCTTTGGTGTATGGAGAAGCACCTGGGTTCTCCAGTCATGAAAGCCTGGGTGTCTCTTTTGGCTTCGGATTTGTTAACATGTATGATTCTGTGGGCAAGTTACTTCTTTTCTTTTAGTCTTTATTTCCTCATTGGCAGTTCAGGGATTTCAACATCTACCTCTTTGGATGACTTGAGTACTAACTATTATAATAAAGTTTTTAAGATGCTTCTCAATACACAGAATATAAGCCAAAAAACAAACAAACAAAGCATGTTGATTGCCTTCTCTTCATATTTTTCTTGCTCTTCTAGGCTAGTAATTCTCTTGCATAAAATGAAGTTTTATTTTATATTTATTCATTTAACAATTCTCTTAGGTGCCTCCTGAACTAGATAGTGGGAGCATGAGGATATGACAAGAAGCTCACAGCTTAGGAGACAGGAAATATGTGTAGTAACATGTATTGGTGCCACAATGAGAGACTTCTTGGGGAATCCAGAAGACGGCCATCACTTCTGAGAGTAGTTCAAGGGTGAAAAAATCTTCCTGGAGAACTGAGTATCTACTGGTCAGATGGGCAGTAGAGAAAGGGTGTGGATGTGGAGAGCAGTAAAGAAAAGCCTGGAAGGCCAGAATTGGAAGTGACTCAGGGTGGTCAGGGTTTCAGGTGTTGGGTGTGGCCACCCCAGGAATGAGTCTGGGAGGTCAAGTAGGACCTGAGCCTGAAAGACCTGGTGGACCAGAATAGGTTTATTTTCATTCTTGCCATGGTTTATTTGAAATAGTGAGAGTGTTGAGATACATCTGTTCCTATTCCTCCTGCTAAGTACAACCAGAGACACTGAACATTATACAGGAGTGGGCAAAAGTAGGTTTACAGTTATTCATATGGAAAAATAATACAAAATTAATAAGAATAGAAGAATAAAGTCTGTGTTTCACTTACAACTGTAGACCTACTTTTGCCCACCTCTGTATATAAAACAAATGTAAGACTGAAAAGTGGAGAAAGACAAACCAGCGAAGGACCTTGGAATCCAGAGAAGGACATGGTGGTGAGTTCTCCATTTTTGTTTTTGTTTTGTTTTGCTTTATTCTTGCCTCATATATCTCAGACTGGGAGTTGTAGATGGCAAGAACCCAGAAATGTCAATGTAACAGACAAAAAGGAGCCCCAACAAACAAACAAAACAGGCCTGTTCTCTCTAGCAAAAAAAAACCAAAAAACAGGAAGAGACAGCCTAGCAAGATAGAATATGTTTAGAAAATAGCTGCTCTACTCTAGCCAAACATCATAGAAAAAAACTGTGGCACCACCCATGGCCATGCACAAAAGGCTGCATGTCAAGCCTCGACTTAAACCTTTGCTAGGCTGTAACAAGACACCCCAGCCTCACTGCCTGTCTCCCGCCCCTATGGCATCAAAGGAGGCTAAGGAGGGGCTGTCTTTCCATCCCCGCCCCCACCCCCCATAGGAATGAGCAGCTCTCTCCCTTCCCTCTAGGGGGCTTATGGAGAATCAGGATTTCCACCACTGCACAGGCCACCTCCCCACCCTGTGGTGTCCATGGAGACCATGTGGAGAGCTGTAAGGATACACTCCTACTCCTCCCAGCCAGGAAGGTGTCAGTGGAAGTTTGGGGGGGAGGGGGGCAGCAAGAAGGACCCCTCCTACCTCAGGTGCCAGTAGAGACCAAGTGGGGAACCTGGACTTCTATCCCCACTCTTAGTAATGAGTCAATAATGACACCCCACTTCCCTGCTAAAGCAATGTCCAAAAATCAAGAAAACCAAGGTTTAAATTAAGATCCAGAATCTCATAACATAATGCCTCAAATGTCCAATTTTCAGCCAAATATCACTCAATACACCAAGAACTGGGAAGATATCAAATTGAATGGGGAAAAAAGGCAATTAACAGATGCTAGCACCAAGATGATAGAGATGTCGGAATTACCTGACAAAAATTTAAAAACTACCATCGTGAAATGCTTCAAAGAGCAATTACAAATATGCTAGAAACAACTGAAAATCATAGGAAATATTAGCAAATAAATAGAATTTATAAAGATGGATCAAACGCAAATTTTTGAACTAAAAAATACAGTTACTGAAATGGACTCAACGAATGGGCTCACCAGCAGAATGGGAGATAGAGCAATTGAAAATGCCCAATCTGTGCAACAGTGAGGATAACAAACTGGAAAAAAAAAATCACAGCGCCTCAGGCATCTGTGGAACTATGACAAAGATTTCATACTGGCGTCACCACAGTCCCATAATGAGAGGAGAAAGAGAGGAGGTCTGAAAAAGTGTTCAAAGAAATACTGGCTGAAAATGTCCTAAGTTTGTCAAAACCCACAAAGTCATGCATTCAAGAAGATAAGCAAACCCCAAACAGAATCAACCTAAAGAAATCCATGCCAAGACACATTATAACCAGACTTCTGAACACTCAATACAAAGACATTGAATCAATAATAACCGAAAACAGCACCAGGCCCAGTTGGGTTTACTAGTGAATTCTACCAAACATTTCAGAAAAAAAATTCTATCAACTCTCTACAATCTCTTTCAGAGAATAGAAGCAGAAGGAATTCTTCCTAACTCATCCTATGAGGGTAGTATTACTCTGATACCAAAACTGGACAGAGACATTGCCGGAAAAGAAAACTACAGGCCAATTACTCTCATGAAATAAATGCAAAAGTCCTCAGCAAAATATTAGCAAATCAAATCCAACAATGGGATAAAGAATTATACACTGTGTCCAAGTGGAAAATTTCCCAAGTATGTGAGGCTGTTTCAACATTTAAAAATCAATGTGATCCATTACATATGATAAAAACAAAAAATAATATATGATCAGATCAATGGATGCAGAAAAAGCATTTGACAAAATCCAACACCCATTCATGATAAAAACTCTCAATAACCCAGGAATAGAAGGGAATACCCTCAATTTGATAAGGAATATCTACAAAGAAAGAAACCCTACAGCTAACATCATACTTAATGGTGAGAAGCTCGAAGCTTTTAAGTTTCAGGAACAAAGCAAAAATGTACCCCTTTCACCACTCCTTTTTAACATTCTGCAGGATGTCCTAGCTAATTAAATAAGATTTAAAAAGGAAGACATATTTGGAAAGAAGAAATACACTGCTTTTGTTCACAGATGTTAAGATGGTCTGTGTAGAAAATTCTAAAGAAACCACACATACACATACACACACACACCAAACTCCTAGAGCTAATAAGCGATTTTAACAAGGTTGCAGGATACAAGGTTAATATAGCAGAATGAACAAATGAAATTTGAATTTAAAAATAGTAACATATACATTAGCACTCTGCAAAATGAAATATTTAGATTTAAATCTAACAAAAGATATACAACGTCTATATGAGGAAAATGATAACATTTTGGTGAATGAAATCAAAGAACTAAATAAATGGAGAGATAGTCCATGTTCATGATAGGAAGATTCAATATTGTCAAGATGTCAGCTTTTCCCAGCTTGATCAATAGATTCAATGCAATGCCAATTAAAATCCTGGCAGTAACTACATGGCAGTAACAGGCAGTAAACAAGTTATTCCATGGATGTAGATAACTGATTCTAAAGTTTATGTGGGAAGGCAAAAGAACTAGAATTGGACACAAATACAATTTATTACCATTGGGGAAACTAAATAAAGGACACAGGCATTCTCTCTGTATTAATTACTGTTGCTACTGTTAAGTAAATTATGTGTCTCAAAATAAAATGTTTAATTTTTTTAAAAGATAGCAAAGAAGGGGGAAAAGAGAATCATAGATCTTACTTGTATTAGTAAGGTTCCCAAACTGATGCACAGATGATTACAAACCCAGGTTTTTTTTGCTTCAGTAGATTCCTGAACATCATTTCACAACACCCTTTAAAGTGGTTGAAGAACTCTTAGGATGCCACAATTTTAGGGCTAAGAAAAAGTGCTATGAGTAATTGAAAACTAACATCAAATGCAAATCTGAAGTTACTGTTCTTTTTTGTTATATTATTTATAGATATTTTAAAATATATTTTTATTGATTTCAGAGAGGAAAGGAGAGGGGGAGAGAGATAGAAACATCAATGATGAGAGACAATCATTGATTAGCTGCCTCCTGCACGCCCCCCACTGAAGATTGAACCCCCAACCCAGGCATGTGCCCTTTATCGAAATCGAACCTGGGACCCTTCAGTCCACAGGCCAATGCTATAGCCACTGAGCCAAACCAGCTAGGGCTATTTATAGATATTTGATATGGTGTTAGCAAATATTTAAATTTATAGCAAAGTAAAGTACAATACTTTAAAAGTTATGATTTTAGAATAGCCTTAAGGTGAAGGGACTAAGAAGCGTGAATTGGTAGGTACAAAATAGTCACAGGGATGTAAGTAACGCTTAGGGAATATTGTCAATAATATTGTAATAACTATGTATGGTGCCAGGTGGGGTACTGGATGTATCGAGGGAACACTATGTAAAGTCTATGATTGTCAAACCACTATGCTGTACACCTGAAACCAACACAAAGTGAAATGGGAAAAAAGAGGGGTTTTTGCAATCAACCAAAGTTAAAAATTGAATAAAACTAACATTCTAATTTGAAAAAAAAGACATTAGAATAACCTTAAGAGTAAGCCAACATAAATGACCTAAAGCATAGTGACCCTAGCTCATACTTATTCATTTAATCTCTGACCTTAGCACCCTGCAGCCCTCCCTGTCCACCCAACAGTTCCCTTAACCCTCACAGAACACAAAAATTCCATTAGGCAATGTGACCTTTGAACTCTCAGTGTGTCATCACTCTATGCTGGTGGAAATGATATGACATTGATTGATAGCAAGCTCTTCCCAACTGGTTCTTTAATTTTGATCATGGCACTTTTGCAAGTCCACCCTGGTTTAAGAGAATGTAAGAATGAGATCATTGGAAAAGAGAGTGTTGAATTAGCACCTCCCTCATATCAATGTTTTATGAATGCCTTCTACATGCCGGGGCTAAATTAGTTACATGAATTTTATAATGAACAAAAGAGGAGGGAGACTATAAGGAAATGATTTTCAGAAGGAAAGAGGTCCAAGGTGGAGAGGGATTTTTGTTTTGTTTTTCAAGCAGTAAGAAGCACTTTTTAAAAAAAAAAATTGTGAGAAAAGTTTAAAAGATAACATGACTTGAAGGAAATAAAGACAGGAGAAATCAAGATTTATACTCTGAGTAAATGGAAGATTTAAGCAGAGGTTGAAAAGTATTGGTAGCAGAAAATTTGGAAACAGAATGTAGGTATGGCCATGCACAAATATAACTGTGGAAGATAGCCTCTAACTGCCAATCTTCAGAGATAAAAAGTTGGAGAATTGTTAGACAGCCACAAATACAATATAATGACCACAAAGCATATTATCATCAAGCTAAATGTCAGCTGGAGGGAGAGCTGAGTCCATTAAACTCTCTTTAGAGAAAACTGCTGCAAATTAATTTATATTGAAATATAATTATATCTATTAAATGTGATATTAACATAATATAAGTACTACAATATAAATAAAATATAATATATTAAATGTAATATTATATTTAAACTAGAGGCCCGGTACACAAAAATTTGTGCACTCGGGGGGTTCCCTCAGCCCAGCCTGTGCCCTCTCGCAGTCTGGGACCCCTCGGGGGATGACCACCTGCTGGCTTAGGCCCGCTCCCTGGGGGATTGGGCCTAAACTGGCAGTTAGACATCCCTCTGGCAGCCAGGGAGCCCTCGGGGGATGTCCACTTGCCAGTGGGGAGCAGGCCTAAGCTGCAGTCGGACATTCTTAGTGCTGCTGAGGAGGCAGGAGAGACTCCCACCGCTGTACTGGCAGCTGGCAGCCTGGCTTGTGGCTGAGCAGAGCTCCCCTATGGGAGCGCACTGACCACCAGGGGGCAGCTCCTGCATTGAGCGTCTCCCCCCTGGTCAGTGTGTGTCATAGTGACCAGTCATACCCAGTCGTTCTGCTGTTAGGGTCAATTTGCATATTACCCTTTTACTATATAGGATAGAGGCCTGGTGCACGGGTGGGGGCCGGCTGGTTTGCCCTGAAGGGTGTCCTGGATCAGGGTGGGGGTCCCACTGGGGTGCCTGGCCAGCCTGGGTGAGGGGCTGAGGGTCGTTTTCAGGCTGGCCACACCCCCTTCAGGGAGGGGGTCCTGCTGGGGTGACTGGCCAGCCTGGGTGAGTGGCTGATGGCTGTTTACAGGCTGGCCACAGCACCTTCAGGTTGGAGGTCCCCACTGGGGTGCCTGGCCAGCCTGGGTGAGGGGCTGATGGCTGTTTGCAGGCTGGCCACAGTCCCTTCAGGGTAGAGTTCCCCCCTGGGGTGTCTGGCCAGCCTGGGTGAGGGGCTGATAGCTGTTTGCAGG
This sequence comes from Myotis yumanensis, assembly GCF_028538775.1. Lineage (NCBI taxonomy): Eukaryota > Metazoa > Chordata > Mammalia > Chiroptera > Vespertilionidae > Myotis > Myotis yumanensis. The sequence continues at coordinate 43,553,688 of NW_027223760.1, read as the reverse complement.
CTGGCCACAGCCCCTTCAGGATGGAGGGTCCTGCTGGGGTCCCTGGCCAGTCTGGGTGAGGGGCTGATGGCTGTTTGCAAGCTGGCCACAGCCCCCAGCCACCCAAGCTCCCAGTGGAGGCTGGCTGGAAGCAGGTATCTGGGATTTATTTAGCTTCTATCATTGAAACTTTGTTGCCTTTTGCGGAGCCCACAGCCAGCCAGAGCAGGTGGGAAGTTTGGCTTCCCCCATCGCCGGGGCAACCTAGTCTCCTGCTTGCTCCAGATCCATGGCTGCCGGCCGCCATTTTGGTTGTGTTAATTTGCATATAGTTGCTCTGATTGGCTGGTGGGCATTGCTTGGGCGTAGCAAAGTTACAGTCAATTAGCATCTTTGTCTTTTATTAGTGTAGATATACTACTATACTATATTTTTAAATACTTTGGTAGCTGGAGTTTGTTCTTCCTTTGGCCCTTCCTTATAGGAAACTTTTTACAATATAAATTTTTTATACTATAGATTACAAATATTGATTTATTCAATATACATTTAATGAGCCTTCTAGTGCTGTGGGGACTAGAAATATAGGTAGGCAAGGCCTCTGCCTGGCTGTAGTCTTCCCCAGGGATACTGAAGGAGCAGCCAGGAGTCACACAGCCAGGGTGGGAGCCCTGATTCCATTGTGTCTCAGGTTTGTGGAAATTCACTGACTCTTCAGGAATCCCAGTTTCCACACCTTTCAACTGAGAATAACTCATTGCTTGTTTGCCTTAAATATGCTTTATGAGTCTTGTATCCCACATAGTAGACAATAAATAATAAGCATACTTATTACATTAAGTACATAAGTCAAGGGCCATTAATTTCATGGTGAGACCAGTCAGATGGTTTCGTGTTTTTCTTTAGCCATGTTCTGTAACAAGGTGGAAGCTTGCAGTAGTTGGGTAATTTAGATTAGCCAGGGCTGTGGTTTTACCAAGTGAGCCTGATAAAGAGAGAGGGGAAGGGGGCTGCAGATGCTTGCAAGATGGGTGATGAAGGAAGAGAGCACATCAAGAACAGTTAAAAGGTGGTAAGATCAATTAACTGGGGATGAATGTATTTAACCATTTGATACATTTGACCCCTCTTTTCCATCCCTACTTCCTGCCCTGTTTAAGGTTGTGGCAAAGAACATTGCTTGCATTAGAATTCCAGTGGTGTCCATTAGAAGATCTCTATTCTGTTCCACTTCAATTTTGTTTATCCCTGTCCAAAACACATTCCCTTAATTACTATAGTTTCATAATAAAATTCTTGATATCCAATAAGGCAAATCCCCAAGTAATTTTTCAAAATTAAGATGAAATAAATTTTCAGGGGGAAAAGGTGAAATGATTCATCACCAACTAAGGGAAATGAAAAAGAGTGGTCCTCCTGTACAGGGAAAATGATCCGAGTTGGTGGCTCTGATATGTAGGAAAACATAAAGGACAAGAAAAGGATAAATATAGAGATAAATCTAAACAAATATCAACTTTATAAAGTAATAATATTATCATAGGGTCATAAATAGAGAAAATTAAAACACTGTGCATGACAACAATAGTATGTAAGCCAGGTGGATAAATGAGGTTTGAGGGTTCTAAAATCCTTGCATTGTCCTGGAAGAGGAAAAAGTACCAGTGATTAGTCAAAGATACATGTCATAATCTCTGGGAAGGAGTTAACTATTAAATAGGTAGTAAAAGAATGTATACTTAATAAGTTAAGAGGAAGAAACCTAAAAATATTCAACTGAGCCAAAAAATGCAGAGTTAAGATTAAAATGGAAAGATAGAAGAAATGGGAGAAATAGAAAAATCGAGATAACACAATGGTGGAAGGGCATTAACTCTATGTCAGTGAGAACAGAGAAGTATCTTAGGATCCTGCCACGAAGAGTAAGTTAAGATTTCTTACAGCCTGAATGTCATCAAGAAATCCAGTGTGGCTTAAATATAATTCATGAATGAAGGAATAACCGGTCAGATGCACCACATAGAGTTGTTGCATTGTTGTCAAACAGATATAAAATGTCCCCATGATTTGTCTCCCCCACGGGGAGACACACAGTCACGTAGGCGTGGGCTCCTTGCTCTCCACACGCACCTGCTTGTCCCACAATCTTACTTCTGCCCTCAGATGCAGAAAACACGAGCATTTGTCAGAGGGACATCTCTGCGAATTGACTTAGACAGACAGATAGGTAAACGTGCTCTATTTCTAGGATACTTTTTGTTCACTTTTGTTTTTAGTTTAGAACTTGCTACTTTCTCAAGCATCTGTTTTTTTACTCCCCTAAGTTTTCTTTGATAGAAACTGTAGAGGCTGTCATTTCCTTATAGGCTAATGGCCTCCAGTCACCACCACGTCTTCTTTCAAACTAAACAATTCCAATTGCTTTAGTCCCCAGGGTATCTTTAGTCACTCGTGACCTGACCACCTGTTAAGACTCATGAAGAGGAGGAATTCTGGTTGATCAAAGGAGAGAATCCTCATGGTTATGGAAGACAGGATGAGGAGAAAAACATTTTGAGGAAAAATACTTAAGTAATTCCAGATCATACCATAATTTCAATCAACTCCCAGCATATTCTTCAAGTCATGTTCTAGCTCAAGGTAAGGGGCAGGTGGAGATAAGTGGCACATTTAAGAGTGGGTGGCAGAGCTGCTGGCTCCTATTCCAGTCTTTCCTCATCAGCCTCTTCTGATCTTTTAACTATAATTCTAGGTATCATTTATGAGGTGCCTCCTATGCCAGGCACTTTACACACATTATATCTAATCCTAATATCCCCGTTTTCAGGAGACTCAGCCAAGAATTAAATAAACTGCCCAAATGGCAGAGGTGAGAGTCATACCTGGGTCTGCCCAACACCTGCTCTTGTACCATGCTCCACCTAAGGTTCTCTGGAAACCCAAGAAAACCATGGGATGATGTTTGCATTAGTAAGACATAGCAGGAGCAAGAACCAGCCAGCAGTCCTGCTGCCTGATGAGGAAGGAAAGCCATATTTATTGAGCACCTACTATGTTTTAGGCATGATACTAGGTCCTTTTACCTTCTTAATTCATTTATTCCTCACAGTAACCTAATAAGGGAAATGTTTCTATCGTCTGTTTACATATGAGGAAACTGAGGCTTTCAGAGGTCAGCTAAGTGTCCAAGGTCACATAGCTAATAAGATGTAAAAGTCTGCCCTAACTGGTTTGGCTCAGTGGATAGAGCGTGGGCCTGCGGACTGAAAGGTCCCACGTTCGATTCCGGTCAAGGGCATGTACCTTGGTTGCGGGCACATCCCCAATAGGGGGTGTGCAGGAGACAGCTGATCGATGTTTCTCTCTCATCAATGTTTCTAACTTTCTATCCCTCTCCCTTCCACTGTGTAAAAAATCAATAATATATATATATATATTTTAAAAAGATGTGAAAGTCTGCCCTAGCCAGTTTTGCTCAGTGGATAGAGCCTCTGCCTGAGAACTGAAGGGTCCCAGGTTTGATTACAGTCAAGGGCACATGCCCGGATTGTGGGATCGAACCCCAGTGGGGGGCTTGCTGGAGGCAGCCAATCAATGATCCTCTCTCATCATTGATGTTTCTCTCTCTCTCTCCCTCTTCCTTCCTCTCTGAAATCAATAAAAACATATTTTTTTTAAAATGTGAAGGTCTGAGTTTGAATCCCACTGGCTTCAGAACCACCATAACTTATCACTTGATGTTTAAGTAGACCCTTCCTTTTTGGATGAGTACAGAGAAATTAATCAGAAGGAATAAGAAAACCATACAGGGGACTCTGGTGGGTGCCAGGTGTAAGACAATTTAGTATAGGAAGTCCAAGATACGAGAGCAGGGAGCCGGGGGAGGCACTGGAGACCGGACCCTGGTCCCGCTGGTGCACTCTCTGGGCATCAGTTTCTTCTTGCAGAGAATGCGGGTTTTGAATCACGTGATCGCTAAAGTCCTTCCAACCCTAAAGTTCTGTCTGTAAGTATCAAGAGGGCGCCGACAACGCGCCTCTTCTCCAAGGAGCATAACGTGGTGCTTGGGGGCCCTGGAGGTGGTTGGGTTCGGTGCCAGCAGGACCAGACCTAGGGATGCAGAAGTGGGGGCGAGTCTATGCTCTCTCTCGGTCCTCGTTCTCCCCACCCCACCCCCTACCCCACCCTCCACCCCCCATGATTGTTGAGCCTCCTGGACGTGTCCCCGCAGGGCTTTAACGAGAACACTGAGCGCCTAGAGAGGTGGCCCGCGGGGCTCCGGTGGCCCGCAGGCGCGGCTCTGAGCACCCGGCGGCACCAGGCTGAGCGCGGGCTTATCGCCCACAGCTGCGCGGCCGGGCAGGGCTGGCGGCTCGCCCGGGTGGGCGGCGGCCGCGCCGGGCGCCCCGGCGGCTAGGGCGGCGCGCTGGGCCCCTCACCCGCGCCTGGCCGGCGGGGCGAGCGCGGCGGGCGGCGGGGGCTGCTCCGCGGGCCGGGGCCAGAGCCCCGGCGGCAGCGGGAGGCGTCGCTGGGCCCCGACGCGCGGGGGGCGGGGGCCAAGTCGCGCGAGCAAAGTCCAGGCCCCTGGTCGCAGCGCCCGGCGCCCGGCGGCTCGGCCAGAGGCGCGGGAGGTCCGAGGTGAGGGAGTCCGTGCGCGCGGGGGAACCCGGGGCGGCGGGCGGGGGGGCGAGGACGGCGGGACCCTCCCCCGGCGCCCCCGCCCCGCACTCCGGCGCCCGGCGGCACCCCTCCGGCGGGGGCCCTGGGGAGGCCGGCTGCCGGGGCGGGGGCCCTGGGACTGCAGCTGTGCTCTCTCCCCAGGCAGCGATGGATCTGGAGGCGGGCAGGAACGGCACGGCCCGGCGCCCCAGGACAGCGGGAGGCGACTTGGAGCTGAGGAGCAACAGCAGGTACAGCCCCGCGGGCACCCGGTCCCGTTACGCGCGAGTCGGCCGCGCCGAATCCGGCAGCGGACGGGAGTTCACAAAACCAGCTCGGTGCCTGGGCCTGGGTCTCGGGGCCCCTGTGGGCGTCTCGCCTGCGATCGGACCTTTCCCGAGGAATGTCCCTGCGGCTCCTGGCGCCGCGGGCGGGCTCGGGAAGAGGCTGTCTTTCCAGGCGCCCGCTTCCCTTTGTCAGGGTGGTTCGGGAATATCTCTTGTATAACAATCCTGGTGTTATATAACTCAAAACTTTTACAAACAACTTTCGTAAACATCATCTGCTTTTTCATGCTTATAGAGCAGCAAACATTCGCGGCGGATGGGTGCGCTTTTAGATGCAGGGCCGGGAAGCCGGTCCCCCTCCTCCCCCTCCTTAGTCCTCTTCCTCCTCGTCTTACCCCTTCCCCCTCCTCCCAGAGCCGGGCGGGTTCGGCGTTTCTCAGCCCCGGGCCTTGAGGTGGGGAGGGGGGCCCTTGGGCAGCCTCATTCTTCCGTACCCCGCACTTCCAAATCAGTTTTTGTTCCAATACAAGGGGGTGGGGGGGGTGGGGAGCTCAGGGCTTCCTTTGCTTGCGCGTCTTTCTCCCCGTGCTGGCTCTTTGGTTCCCGGGGGCCCCTGTTAAGTGCACTTCACAGGCCTTTGTAGGAGCAGAAGCAACCGTTCAGTGGAGTGCTGTCTTTGTTTCCTCTTTCACTGTGGGAATAGTGAATCATTTTCGCCTTCGGCCTCGAATAGTTGATGAGGCAGTTATGTATGGCCTCTGAGTTCACACCAGGCCATCCAGAACTGAATGACCCGTGTCACGGAGTAATCACCCGGGGAGACACATTTATCAAGTTCCCTAGTGTGTCCTCAAGCTGCAAGGGGCCTGATTAGCCAACTGAAATATGCCTATCTGATGTTGGAACCGAAGCATCATTTATGTCTGTTGGCTTCTTCTTCCAGTGATATTGCTCTGCTCCTTCTGAGTACCGTGACACTCATTCATGGAAAGTTTAGTTTGCCCCGTAGAACTGGAAAACGGATGTATGGTGGAATTTCTACCGGAAAGATCCGGTATTCATCAGTTGGCACTTTAACCTGGGATTGACTGTGACTCTATAAATAGGTGGCATTTTCACCAGGAAGGCTATTTATGTATTGCCTTGGCTGAACATTTGATAAGTGTACAAAGGAGCTCTCCCTGAAGGAAAAAAAAAAAAAATGCAGTAACACTCCAGAACCTAAGGAAGTTCTCAGAAATGGAGCTCACAGCCTTGTGCTGGAGAGAAGAAAACAGTTCAAAAGGGAATGCAGGACGTTAAGAAGACATAAGCCTGTAAAGTTATGAAATTAAATGTAATGAGGCTAATTTTTCTAAAAAGCTTCTGCATTCAAAGGAAGTTAAGCTCACCTCAGTCATCTAGGGAAAATGGGAACTTCGTTATATGCTTATTCCAGTCATGCCGCTACTGCCTGTGGCACGTTCATATAAACATAGTTTGTGGCAGAGGTCTGCCCTTTGATTTTAGCAAATGTTCTAAATAATTTGGGATCAAGTTTTATGAGTTAACTTTATCACCTACCAGGAAATTTAAGCCAAGTAAATGAATTTTATAAACACACACACACACACACACACAATTCAGCCCCCATGGAATGAATTGACATTATTGTGTGGCGGGCAAACATAAATAATACACAGGCTAAATAAGTAAACTACAGTAAATGTCAGAAGATAACGAATGCTATGGAAAAACATTAGTCAAGAGTAAGGACCTCAAGAGGGTGACGAGACAGTAGTGTGTAGTTGTAAATAGGGCGGTTAAGGTAGGTCTCATTGAGGAGGCAGTGTTTGAGCACAGATTTGAAAGAAATGAGAGGAGAGCGAGTGTGGGTGTCTGAAGAGAGCTTTCCTGGCAGAGGCGTCTGAGAGTGTGAAGACCCTGCGAGGGGAGGATGCTGGCTGTGTTCACAGGACAGCAGAGGGGCCAGGGTGGCCGGAGCAGAGGAAGCAGAGGTGGCGGTGAGAAGTGTGGTTGGAGAGGTAACAAGGAAACAGATTGTGTGGGGCCCTACCGGCCAATGTAGAGGTTTTGGATTTTACATCTGAGAAAAAATGGGAGCCATTGTAGGCTTTAGAGCAGAGGCACAGCATAGACTGACTTGAGTTTTTTCATCAAATGAATTGGGCTGGCTGCTGTGTTGAGGTACATCAAAGTGGGATTACTAGTAAGTGGAAGTAGAGAGACGAGGCAGGCATTCTCCTGGGCTAATGGAATAGTAATGGAAGTGGTGAGCAGTGGTTGAATTCTGGATGTGTTTTGAATGTAGAGTAAACAAGATTTCCTGACACCACTCCCCACACCCTTTAGAAGAGTGGCCTTTACTATTTTTAGAATAATATGTTTCTTTAGCCAAAGAAGAATTTACAGTAGTCCCCCTTATCCATGGGGAATATCTTCCAAGACCCTCCAGTCAGTGCTTGAAACTTCAGATAGTACTAAACCCTATATTAGTATATTATGTTTTTTCTATACATACCTATGACAAAGTTTAATTTATAAATTAAGCACAGTAAGAGATGAACAATAATAACTAAATGAAATAGAGCAATTATAACAATATACTGTAATAAAAGTTATACAGGGTGGGGCAAAAGTAGGTTTACAGTTATTCATATGGAAAATAACAATAATTAATAAATAATAAATAAGAATAAACTCTGAGTTTCGAGTACTCACAACAGTAAACCTACTTTTGCCCCACAGTACGAATGATCTCTCTCTCTGTCAAAATATCTTATCATACTGTACTCACACTTCCTCTTCTTGTGAAGATGTGATATGATAAACTGCCTAATTAAGTCAAGAACTTTCACCTTTTCACTTAAAGAAAGCACTTTATGGCTTCTCTTTGGCATATCCAAATTCCCAGCATCACTACTCTTGCACTTGGGCCATTATTAAGTAAAATAAGCTGACTTGAACACAACACTGTGATAGCACAACAGTCAATCTGATAACTGACAAATTGACTGCTAAGTGACTGACAGGTGGGTAGCATCTACAGCATAGATACACTGGACAAAGTGATGATTCACGTCCTGGGCAGGATGCAGCAGAACAGCATGAGATTTCATCACGCTACTCAGAACGGCATACAATTTAAAACTTATGAATTGTTTATTTCTGGAATTTTCCATTTAATATTCTCAGCCCACAGTTGGCTGTAACTGAAACTGCAGAAGGCAAAACCGTGGGTCGGGAAGGGTGACTGCCGTAATCCGTTTGGCAGGCACTGTTAACATGCTCTCTTCCCTCTGTGTTTGAGCTCTGTAAGGCAGGTGACCCTTTCTGTTTACCCAGACAGTCCTGTAGTACCTTGGACAGTTACCTTAGTTAAAAGGGGATTGCCTTTAAAGTATTTGTTAAACTGGATAATTTTGACAATTTGCGGCCATCACTGTTTTACATTAGAAATATTCTAAAAGTTGAATATGGTAACTACTGAAATTTATATTCAGTTGACTGTGAAATATTTGTAACAGTTTTAAATTAAAGCAATTATATATTTTTTTTCAGCAACCAAGACAGGAAAGAAACGAAGAAAGTGAATTTAATTGGACCATTAACATTGGTAAGCTATGGAATAGTAAATGTGATCATTCTTTCCTTCGTTCAGATTTGGTGTCTTGAATCGATAGTTACTGAGCCAGGACTTTAAGACTGTCTGCAGGCAGCGATAGAGTTTCCCTGCTGCACCCGCGCTGTCTTAGGTCGGCTCATTGCAGTCACGGCTCATATTCTCAAGGTGGATGATAAAAGAGGCAGGGGTAGGCTGGCTGTGAAACAGAGCAGAGCTGACTGGTTCACAGGGAAATTTAAAATAGGACTTGTGTTTGTAGCACCAAACAAACTAACCCATTTCAGAAAAAAATATATCTCTGCATTTGTTTCACAAAACCCCACAAATTCAGCTTAAAATAAGATTGCATATAGCGTGATTATTAATCATAGAAAATTTAAAATAAGAAATCTGTGTTCACATTTGGCATCCAAGAAAACATTAAATATAGAGTAACTACTAGGGATTTAGATTATGTGCAACACAATTCTCAGAGGTTTCTGTTGGTACAAGGCAAGAAAACATGTTTTTGGAAGAAGTCTAATCTTTTTTTCATTTGTAACATGTCTCAGAGAAGCAGCCCAAGAAAATGTTTGCCCACTTTTTAAAAAATATATATTTTATTGATTTTTTACAGAGAGGAAGGGAGAAGGATAGAGAGTTAGAAACATCAATGAGAGAGAAACATCGATCAGCTGCCTCCTGCACACCCCCTACTGGGGATGTGCCTGCAACCAAGGTACATGCCCTTGACTGGAATCGAACCTGGGACCCTTCAGTCCTCAGGCCGATGCTCTATCCACTGAGCCAAACCGGTTAGGGCTGTTTGCCCACTTTTGATGGATATGTGTTTCATATGATGACAGCCATTACTTTAAAGAAGTTGGTATTAAGTGGCATCAATTGAATTCCCCACCATAATAAGTAAATGGGTGAAAAGAGAGCAAAACATCCTAGATTTCGAGCCTCATTGAAGATTTCCCATGCCACAAAGCCCCTATTCATTCTCTTTCCCTTATTCTCATGATGTTTTTGTCTCGGTAAGAGGTGTTGTTGTTTTTTTTAATTGAATGCTTTAGAGAATAAATAGTAAAACTAGTTCTGGTTTTAATGCACTGGTTTTAAATCTGCCTCTTACATAAAATAAAATACCCCAAACCTTAAAGTAGAAACATGGAAAATTTCATCTGAATTTAAAAGTTAAAATTTAAATTAAGTTTAAATGTAATCTTTTTCAAACTCTGAATAGATATTTTTTTGTGTCCTGAAAGAAGTTCAGGACAGAATGCTACTCTTTTTCTCCCCTATTTTTTCTCTCTTTTTTATTTTTTAATGACAGTTGACATACAATATTATATCAGTTTCAGGTATACAACATAGTGATTAGACATTTACAAAACTGTACTGTAAAGGAGTTTGCAATGCATTGTTTTGTTGAAGATCACTGAAAAATATCTAGGTTTACTTAGGATATTGCTATGAAATTTGTGTCATTTTAAACTTAAATACAAAAATTTTTATTTAGCAATTTGGGAAGCACTTAAAACATTCTTCAATGTCATGTAAATGTTCAGTAAAGGGAACAGTACACCACTACCGATCCTGTGTTTGTAACTAGCCCACAGACCCAAGTGCTCTGTCTCCCTCCCCAGGAGCCACTAAATTGAATCTCGGGGACACAGTTCCCTTTTGTAGCAATTACAGGGACCCTTCTCCATTTGCTCTTGACTTTACCTCCTCCCCTTGTTTCGACCCAAGCTCCACCTGGCTCTGACCCTTTGCCTCTGTTGGCACTCTGGCGTGTCCTGTGTGTTTGATGATGGAATTTGGCCTTCCCATACGGAACTTTGGGAACTTTCTGAGAACAGTTTGCACACATTCCCCCTCCCCACCATGTGTGTCTGACCTCAGCCTGCCCGTCATATTGGCCCTGTCTGACCCAACTTTCGCTCTCAAGGACCCCATGCTGCCAAGTCTGACTCATCACGCATTCTCCCAATGACCGTTCCTTGTCCCCAAAAGGGGGATAGGTGGGGTGAGGAAAATGGGTAGAAGGAAAATATTAAAAAGGGGGGAGAGATGCAAGGGAGAGAGGGAAGATATAGAAGTGGAAAATTAAGAGAATGAAGATGCAGTCTGGAAGGCAGCAGAGGAAAGAAGAATAAAGAAGGAGCCATAGAACCATTGATCTAAAATGCGGAAAGTGAGAAACTGGAGAGGACTAAAAAGACAGTGAGGGAAAAGTCTTTGGAGCTTTGTGACACTGATCAGCTGCTTGGTTCTTGGGTGTTGTGTGCTCCACTGTGTCCCCCTCTAAGTGATAGCACTAAGTGCATTGTACATGGGTAGTACTACGACCAAGGTCCTTGGTGTGGCCCACGGCCTTTCTCCCTCTCTCTAATGTCATCTCCCACACTTTGCACTGAGCACTTCATGCAGTTTCTAGTCACCTCGGTGTTCTAAGTCTCTTGCATCACTACTCTTGCACTTGGGGCCATTATTAAGTCAAATAAGCTGACTTGAACACAACACTGAGAATTTTACATAACTATTACAAATGTGCCGACCTTAAATAAAAATCCAAAGAACATGTAATTGTGGAAAAGGGAAAGTCTGTCCCACAAGGTAAAATAAGTATTATTTTATTTCCTTTTTTTAGTTTCGATACTCCGATTGGCAGGATAAATTATTTATGTCCCTGGGCACAATCATGGCCATAGCTCACGGATCAGGTCTCCCCCTCATGATGATAGTATTTGGAGAAATGACCGACAGATTTGTTATTACTGCAGGAAACTTCTCCTTTCCAGGTAAGCATTTCTCTACTTTTTTTTTTTTTTAATGCACAGTACTCCTTTAAGTACATGAAGGATTAGAAATAGATTTTGTTCTTCACTGTGTACTTGTGTAATGATTTAGCCATCTGGGTGACTTTAGATATTATGGAAGTTGTAAAATTCTCAGAAAATTCCTCAAATAGTCATTTAAATTTTAAGAAATAGGTGTTTGCTGTTTGAAAGGATGAGGAAATATACAGAATGCTTTGCCTCTAAATAAAGTTGGGCTGTCGCTCTATTTTAGGACGGGGGAACTGTAACAGTATCCATCCCATTAGTGATCCCTGGTGAATTTCAGAATACACCAGTTAGCCGGCAGTGCTTCCTAGCTGTGCTCAGCTTGTAGATATATTTCTGCTTTTCTTTTTTCTCTTCCCCACCCTTTTTGTTAAAATTATAGCCATTTTTTGTGATTAAATTTAGATCAACCAGGTTGGTTAGAACTTGATGTAGCACTTCACTAAAGGGTGAATGGATTCAATAGGAGAATGATGCAGACACACCAAAAGGACTATCATTACTGAAGGGCCGGAGGAGTCCCACAAGTTAATATCATCTAAAGAGGGGCTGTGGCAACAGCATGGGCGTGAGGTTCCAATGGACAGAGCTATTTTTTCATATTAGTCAAATTCCACATAGAAAGGAAGAGTTCCATGCTTTGTACCAACCCTAAGACTTCATTCCTCTGTGTGAGCATTAGACTGGAGAAGACTGAATGGAACTTTATTGGTACACAGATGGTAGAATATAAGGACAAAATACCGATAAAGGAAAGGTAGCTTTCATAGCAAAGAACCTAAGAAAAAGTGGACCCCCATCATTTAGAGAATATTCGGTAAGAGTTTTCAGGGTTCACTGACTGAGCACTATAATATTTCGTTAGCACTGTAGAATGCAAGTGTGAATACCTAAGAGAGGGCCTATTTACATAAATAGTGGTAAACATTAATGCCTTTTAGAAAGTAAAAGCATCCTTTGAATTTTAAGGAAAGCTCCTACAAAACCAGTGTGTGTGTGTTTTTTTATTCTCAAGTACGTTGCCTCTGAGAAGACCCTCTTTATAATAAAAATAACCACAGTAATAGCAATCTTTTATTGTATTTTTTATCTGCTAGGTCCTGTTTCACTTAACCCTCACAAGAACAGTCCTACACAGTGGGTAATATTATCCTCTGTGACAGATGAGGCTAGGAGAGGATAAATAACTTGTCCAAAATTACTTAGTTGGTGAGCATGAGGACAGAATTCAAATCCAGGTCTCTGCCATCCAAACCATGCTCATCATGACCAACCATATAAATACAGTACACTGCCAGATGTGAATAATTTTGCTTTCTCTTTTAAAAAGAAACGTGTTTGAGAAAGTTAAATGGATTACCTATATTTAACCAGTGATCAGGATTTTAACATAAATACCAAAAGGCAAAATTGGAGTTAATTTAGGATAGTTTAAAAAATCTTTAAGTGAATGAGGGGTAGGAGTTTTCTATTGACTTTTTAGAAATTCTATAGACCTATTATGCTTGATTATGTAGATGTATAAAGCAGGATGATGTCCACATTCAGGCAAATTAATCCAAAATTGGTTTCAATTCAGGGTTTAAAAAATTCACAAAAACGGATGAATGGCTAGACAACATGTGGTATCCCAGACAATGGAATAACAGCCTTTAAAAGGAAGGGAATCCCAAAACATGCTACAACATGAATAAACCTGGAGGCCATTGTGCTAAGTGAAATAAGCCAGTAACAAAAGTACAAAGACTGTATGATTTCACTTATATGAGGTATACAGGGTAGTCAAGTTCATTGAAACAAAAAGTAGAATAGTGGTTACCAGGCACTGGAGGGTGGTGGGAATGAGGAATTGTTGTTTAATGCATTGAGTTACATTTTGGAACATAAAAAGTTCTGGAGATTGGTTATACAACTGTGTGAATATGCTAAACACTATTGACCTGTACACTTAAAGCTGGTTAAGATGGTTAATTTTATGTTATGTATATTTTATCAAAAATAAACTTTTTAAAAAGTCAAATTAAAACAATGCAACACATTCATCACAGATAAGTTAGCATTTGTGCTGATTTTATTAGTCTTGTTTTTAGAATACCAGAATACTCCTACAACTGTCTTATTTGGAGCAGTTTGCTTGTGTTTTTTTACTTGTTTCTAATTATGCAACTGAATTGCTTTGAAGCTGAACATGGCAGACGGGTGGCCCGTGCTGTGCCCAGGACCAAATTCAAGGTCTCTCTGGGGAATGGCACAAGCAAGTCGCTTACAGACCTGTGACTGCTGGAGTGCTAAACTCAGCAGAGTTGCCAACTTATTTTCAGTAGCCTCCAAATGCTATGACCCTTGATCTTCCACAGCCACATTTGTCACTAGGCCTATTGGCTGTCTTAGGGGACTTGGGAGGGGAAGTTCCTCCAATGTTTCTAATTTCAATGTCCACTCTTTTGTAGTTTGTAAAAATAATATTCTCATATCTCTTTGGAGAGAACAAAATCTTTACATTTCATACTCACTCTAGATCCAGAGAGATCATTGATATGTTTAGAGTTGTCGAGTTTAGCACCCATCATGGAAGTTGGGAGAAGATAGAGTACTTAGCTGAGCTCCCTAGCTTATCTCATAGAGATCATGTTTATTTAGAGTCCATTCTTTAGAATTGTTGGATTCTTGGACACCTAAATGGGAAGGGAATGTTAGAAGAAAAAAACAGTTTAAATTACAAGAGGGTCTGACAATGATTTATTGTAAGCAGAACCTGTCCCTGTCAACAAAATAAAGTCACTCTGTGACAAAGTCGTTCCCTCACAATGACTCAGTTGTGCAGAAACTATGCATAAAACATTCTGCATCCAAAACCTTAAGGACAGATTCATAAGAAACAGTTTTTCTGCAGAATATCAAGAACTTGATATATTTTATGCCAAGTCTATGTGACTGTAATAATCTAGGATAGTCTGTGGGGAAATTGATATGTTCTGCATGTCCTTGCATTGCCCTCGGATTAAGAGGAAAATGCAGCCCTGGCTGGTTTTGCTCAGTGGATAGAGCATCAGCCTGTGGACTGAAGTGTCCTGGGTTCGATTCCGGTCAGGGGCACATGCCCAGGTTGTGGGCTCGATCCCCAGTAGGGGGGCCATGCAGGAGGTGGCCAATAGATGATTCTCTCTCATCATTGATGATTCTATCTCTACTTCCCCCTTCCTCTCTAAAATCAATTAAAAAATATATTTTTTAAAAAGAGGCAAATTCATTTTGAGCCCCTTGTTACCTTAACTAACTGTGTATGCTGCTAAGCTACCTGGACAAACACCATCTCTTTGTTTTGTGCTGAATATTTCTATATGATAAAAGAAATTTTAGGCAGAATTGAAAGAAGACAGACATTGATTTACTTTAAGACTCAAAAGTGACAGTCAGGACTCCCTATGCAGTGTCTCCTTAAGTAATCCTTAAAGTATATAGTTATTATTTAGGCCCTTCACTCACCAGCTGCATGACTTGGGAAAGTTACTTAACCTCTATAGTTCTCATCTTTGAAGGTAATCATAGAATTAAATGTGATGTTTTATCTAAAGAGTTAAATGAGATGGTTTATGTAAAGTGCCTGGAACATAGTAAATGATCAATTAATATTGGGGAAAACTAGCTGTGGGAACTTGGAAATGAAATAACTACTCTAAAATTCTGTTTATTCATCTATAAAATGGATGAATGCTCTAGGAGCTCTCAAAAATGAATAGGCAGCTTCAATGAATTCCCCATTCCCTTGTCATGGGAGGCATTCAGGAAGATGAGAGTGAGAGTTCTCCATGTGGACGCATTAGAATCCAGTGGAGATAGTTTTAGGAATATGATCTCTAGACTTAGTCACAGGTTCTGATTTATGGTGTTTGGTGGTGCCTGTACATCTGTCATTTTTCAAGCTCCCCATGTCATTCTAACAGGCAGATAGTGTTAAGAACTCCCAAACCAGATAACTACTTGGAGATTGTTTATGAGAGAGAAGCATAACAGGTAGCATCTGAGAGAACAGTTCTATGCCCTGTCCAGATCTAGAATCCCAGGAGATTTCTAGATCTAGAACACCAGATCTGGAACAGGTAATTCCAGTTCTGGCCTGGGACTCGAGAAAGAAGCAAGTCAAATTTGGAATGCCCATAAATTCCTATTTCCTAGGAGGGAGGATCAATTTCAATTATAATATCCTCACTGAGAGAATTTAAAAGTTTGAGATAGTTGTTGGAGGTGAGTAAAACTCATTTAAGATTTCTAAGTTCAAGGAAAAAATTAGCCCTGTATACAGCCCTAGCTGGTTTGGTTCAGTGGATAGTCCTTTGGCCTGTAGACTGAAGGGGCCCAGGTTCAATTCTGGTCAAGGGCACATGCTTGGGTTGCAGGCTCAATCCCCAGTAGGGGGTGTGCAGGAGGCAGCCAACCAATGATTCTCTTTCATTGATGTTTCTATCTCTCCCTCTCCCTTCCTCTCTGAAATCAATAAAAATATATTTTAAAAATTTAACCCTGTATACATATACCTGGAGGTTTCCCAAGGTTTTGCACAATGATTTTACAAGTACCACAGCACAGCTTTAGGATAGCTTGTCTATCTCTAATTCCAAACACAGCTCCAATTTGGCATATCAAAGGTACATATTTAAGAACTCAGAAGGAAATGAACACATAGAACTGAACTGATAAGAACAGGAGTAAAATAGGGCATGTTTCCTCCAGGATCTGATACCTGAGGGAGAGCTAGAGTAATAAGCACTTTACTGTGAACATTAGTAGAATTTATAATCTTGAGGGGAAAAATTATGCCTGGTAATTGATCCTTAGAGTAGTTTAAGTTTTAAATAAATTTCAACCTTATCTCCCTTTGGAAGAAGATAAGAAGGATACACAGAACCCAGAAAACATGACCTCTGGGTTGTTTACACATGATAAAGGAACAAAGATTAACTAGTTTTTCTCCTAGCATCATGGGAGATGGGAAATACCTACCCTGGTATGTTTTTTCACCAATACCATAGTGATGATACTTTATCCTATTATTCTGTGGATGCAATAGATATGGTCTGTTTCCTCCCCCAAGCCCCCACCCCACTTTGTGTTTTTTTAAAAGTGAAAGTAAGTGATTACCACATGAATCAATCAGCATAGTATAGTGTTAGGAGCTGTACAGTACACTGTTCGAACTCTCAGCCTTTTGCTGGCTGTGTGACTTTGGGTAAGTTGCTTTATCTCTCTGTGCCTCAATTTCCTCACCTGTACAATGGGGATTTCTAAAACAGTCCTACCTCAGAGGGTTGTTGTGAAAATTAAGTGAATTAATATATGTAAACTGTTTTCAATAAATGCTAGCTATAATGAAAACCAGGACAGCACACTGACATTTTTATCAAATTAGCTCAAATTAATGGATAATATATTTCCTTCTAATTAATACTGCTTTAAAAATACCAGAATACAGTTTTGCTAGTAAGCAAGACATGGAACGCAGGATGATGACTCATTGCCAACGATCATTAAGATCTTGTCTTGAGGTTTTCTTCCTTTACAATGCAAGCAATTCAGCCTTTCTATTACTTAGATCATGAGGAAGCATGTAAGGGAAAACACACATATATTAAAATAAAATTTACAGGAGCAAGTATCTATCAAGTCCTTTGAGCCACTTAGAAAAGAGGGCCCCTTAAATCCTGTATTTTCTGTTTGGACAGTTTTTTTTTCCTCCCCTGCCTCCTGAGGCTCCTCTACTGCCTTAAGAAGCTGCTTTGCTGAAGGCCGCAGACCCGTAGGATGGGGGAAGAACCTGGGAGGGCTTATCTTCCCTATCTGGAGCCTCCATGTCCTGCACCTAAACCCTTGGGTTGTTTCCTTGAGTAAAGTGAAGAGAAAAGAGTTTTAAAACCCAGCAAATATCTATTAATAGTTAAACCTTTAAAAAATGTCTCATTTTTGTTTCATTTTGTTTTTATTTAGTGAATTTTACATTGTCAATGTTAAATCCAGGCAGAATTCTGGAAGAAGAAATGACTAGGTAATTGGCTAATATATATATACTCTTTACCTTTTGTTATACTCTTTAACCTATTATTATAATTTATACCACCCCCAACCCCACCATTTGAAGTAAGTTGCATACATCATGCCCTTCACTAATAAATACTTCAGTGTGGATCTTAAGAATAGGATATTTTCTTCATAACCATAGTACGGTTATCAACTTCAGTAAATTTAATATTGATACTCTACTTTGATCTAATCTACCACCTGCATTCCAATTTTGTTAGCTGATCCAATAATGTCATTTATGGCATTTCCCCCCCTATTTTAGCCTTCTTAGTGGAAATCTCAAAAGCCTGTAACATAATGTTTGTGTGTTTAACATATCAATTAAAGTTGCTGATATAAATGAGTACTATCTGTATGTGATAGCAGGCCTGAAAGGCTCTATCTGGAAGATTTTTTTTAAATTATATAAAAAGTATACTTGAAATTATTCAAACTGAATTTATTATTTTTAAAGATACTAACTTTTGCCCTAGATGGTTTGGCTCAGTGGATAGAGTGTCAGCCTGTGGACTGAAGGGTCCTGTGTTCAATTCTGGTCAAGAGCACATGCCCGGGTTGCGGGCTCAATCCCCAGTAGGGGAGGTGCAGGAGGCAGCCTATCAATGATTCTCTCTCATCATTGATGTTTCCATCTCTCTCTCCCTTTCCCTTCCTCTCTGAAATCAATAAGACTATATTATAAAATAAAAGATACTAACTTTCCTCTAATTTAGTTAAGCCCTCACTCCAAATTAATATAAAATTTTAGCACACTATTAAATACCCCCCCCCCCAAATTCTGCCAAATAGAAAGAGGGTTTTCTTGTTTCTTTGTGTGAACAATATGAGAAAACTTAACTAAGAAATATTTAATATGGCCAATCTGTTTATTCCTTCATTTGCAATATGTTGAACAGTAGTGAACTTTTTCAGTATGAGATATGCAAATCTAGAATATTAATTGTAAAAAAAGAATCAAATTGTATCTATAAATTATCAATATCAGTTTTAAAATGATTCATTAACACCACTATTTTTTGCAGTTAGCCAAAAAAATTTATCTGGTTTCTTTGGCTGATAATTCAAGTAAACCAATTTGCCTTCGTCTTCTTATAATCTAAGAAAAGAAAAAGAAACTCTAATGTGTATTTGTTATAATGGCCTACATAATTTTATTTATTCCCAATTCTGAAGATTACTCCTGAAAGAGATGAATAAAGAACAGTATATAAAAGAAACTTTCTAATTATTTTCCAGATATGCATATTATTACTCAGGACTAGGTGCTGCAGTTCTCATTGCTGCCTATATACAAGTTTCATTTTGGACTTTGGCAGCCGGCCGACAGATTAGGAAAATTAGGAAAGAGTTTTTTCATGCTGTTCTCCGACAAGAAATAGGCTGGTTCGACATCAACGACACCACTGAACTCAATACACGGCTAACAGAGTAAGTGTATAGTTAATGTTATACTTGTGTGAAGAAATTAACCACTAACTGTGAACATTTGTCATGGGAGGATTTTTAAATGGAAAAAGTACTAGGTTAAGTATCTGATATAACACCAAGAACAGATAGATGATCTGACAGTGATTTCCAGCACTGACAGCCTATGATGCCACAGCATATTTTCTTTATCTGTTAGTTTTTCTCCTTAGTTGTAGAGTAAGTTTATTTGAGGACTGAGCTCACATCCTGTATACTTGTTTATCTCTCATGGAGCTTACCACACGGCCTGGCAGACGTTACATACTCAATTAAGATGGTTGAATGAATGAATTCATGATTGAATGAATTCACAAAGACGCTCTTCTTAGTAATTGCTGACTCTTGACTTACTCATCAATTTGAGGTCCTACTATGTGCCAAACACGAGGTATTTGTGATATACCCGTGACCCAAAGACCTCTGCCATCTTATTGCTTACATTCCAGTAGGGGGAGATAGATGACAAACTTTTCTTACTGGAGGTCCTGGGGAGAGTGGAGTGAGAAAATGAGGTCAAAAAGGAGTGAAGGTCAAGGCATTTGGGACCTGGTTGGCCTCAGTAAGGACTTCATCGTTCACTCTGAGTGAAATGGGCAGCGATGGCACATGTTTTGATCCGAGGAGTAGCCTGTTCAGACTTCCATTTTCAAAGGATCACACTGGCTGCTGTGTTGAAGATCGAGTGGTTGGAAAACAGGGCCAATGGTAGAAGGAAGGAGCACTTCCCTATTATCGTAATGCTCTTCCTAACTTCTGCTTTTAGTCAGATTGGCTCATCTTCAGAATGTTAATGCTTCTTGTATAGGATTTATGAGTTTAATAGCATCCACTTTAATGATATTAATGTCTGAGAAGCATGAACTAATCCTGAATTTCTTCCTTTGTACAGTATTTAGGTGGGGAAAAGTTCATTCGAGAGGCTAAGACTCTGAAAGAGGCTTGCAGTGTCTGAACAAGTCTGACCTGTCTGTGTTTGTTAGATGTCTGCTTCACCTCTCTAACTGAAGACCTCCTGCCTGTAACCACTTAGGTGTGATCTTTTTTAGTGACATCTCCAAAATCAGTGAAGGAATTGGTGACAAGGTTGGAATGTTCTTTCAAGCAATAGCCACGTTTTTTGCAGGATTCATAGTGGGGTTCATGAGAGGATGGAAGCTCACCCTTGTGATAATGGCCATCAGCCCTATCCTGGGACTCTCTGCAGCTGTTTGGGCAAAGGTATGTGAAACGGGGGCATTTTCACGTGTGTGAACCCACACCTGCAGTTATTTGAAAGATGCGGGATTCCAGTGCTTGTAATTGTGCAAATCGGTGTTAAATATCGGTCGAAACCACATTTAGAAGCAGGTTGTTAATCTGGTGCTTTACTAAGAAAATTTATTTTGAATGTGATTCAAAATGTCACCGTTTTTACTTCAGTTACAGATATTTTACACTGCTGTTATTTCTTTGGTAAATTTTCTGGCACAATATCTTAAATTACATATAAGGTTTGTGTCCTTATTTGAGGAAACACAATTTTAAAATATAACATACCTCTGAACTATTCCGTGAATATAAAGAATTTAAATAAAGTTTGGATTGATTGATTTTTAGTTGTCACATTGA
This sequence comes from Myotis yumanensis, assembly GCF_028538775.1. Taxonomy (NCBI): domain Eukaryota; kingdom Metazoa; phylum Chordata; class Mammalia; order Chiroptera; family Vespertilionidae; genus Myotis; species Myotis yumanensis. The sequence goes on along the minus strand of NW_027223760.1, from coordinate 43,533,154 downwards.
CAATTGAGTGGCACTCTGCCACATTTGCCTTACAGTAAAATACACATAACCCGTTCTACTTCAGCCACAGGTGAGAGATTTTACTGGCATTTTTTGCTCACTCTGGAATTGATCATTTACTTAACACATTGTGGACCAGTAGTTTTATTGCTAGCTTTACCCAGTGGCCAGATAAGTTTCTATTGAACGAGTACAAAAAACGCTTTACATAAATGTTAAAGGCACGCTTTAAAATTAAATACCCATTGCATTTTGAAGTTATTTATTACATGTTCTTACAAACATCTTTTTAAAGTATGATACTTTGTAAAACACTGTGTAATATGAAGTGGAACTGAACAAAGCTGGCAAATTCTCATGATCTGTCCGCAATGTGTTAATAAACTACTGGTATCTATTTTGTTTTTATTCTTCCTTTATCTTTCTCCCACAATATCTTGTTAGCCATCTTATTATTCAGTAGAATGCCCAGGAGTACATCTGGAAATATTCTTTCATAGTCATTAAAAATCATGACAAAATTAAGGAAAGGATGGGCAATCCTTTCAAAGCCGTAAAGTTTTATTTTCATTTATTTTGCAATCAACAGAGAAAAAAACCGTAATAGATGTGGAACTTGAACTGTTCCCAAAAACGAGTTCTAGAGAGTATCGTGTGGACTTCCTTTTCCTGACTGCTCTTGGGGAGCATGTCACGAGGGTGGGTCTGAGTGGCCTGTGTAGAGTGGAGGAAGCCCCTGCTGACGCACTGAGTGTCATTTGCTTCATGACTTCCGTGTTTAGTAGAGGATAGGGTTGGGGGAGAAAGAGTAACTTTAAGGGTTGGCCTTTTAACGTCCCTCCCATACAAAAGTCATGAATGTTTCTCTCCTGTCCAGATACTCTCGGCATTTAGTGACAAAGAACTAGCCGCATATGCGAAAGCAGGCGCTGTGGCAGAAGAGGCTCTGGGTGCCATCCGGACCGTGATAGCCTTTGGGGGCCAGAACAAAGAGCTGGAAAGGTCAGGAAGGTTCTTTGCACACTTGCACATTTTGTTGTTCATTCTTTTGTGGTATGTGTTCACCACTTTCCTTTTCCTCATATTAAAACTCCCCCACAGTAGACAGGCACCTTCACTAATGGCTAGAGTTTAACGTCAGATTCTAAACCAGGATTCTGACCCTCTATGTCCCATGGACTCCTTGGGCAGTCTGATGAAGCCCATGGACTCCCTCCTTAAAATAATGGTTTCAAATGCATAAAACAAAATAGGATTACAAGGGAAACCAATTATATTGAAGTTCAATTATCAAAATATTTTTAAATTGTAATCTAATAAATATGTCTCTTTAGTTAACATATATATATACACACAAATATATATATATAAAAGGCTAAGTGACTGACCATACGTCTCTCTGACCCTCTGACCCACCAGCCAGTACATATGACACGCACTGGCAATTTAAAAATAAACATTGACTCGTGCATGGGCAATACATATAAAGCTCTCGCTGGTGCCAATTGCATGCGTGTGTTTCAGTCTGTCATTGTTGATCATGAATTTGGTTGTTTTTGTTGCCATTCAACGTGAACCGCATTGTGATTTATTCATTGACTGACCTACTGACTGGCCAGTACATATGACGTGCACTGGCAATTTAAAAATAAATGTTGACTCGCAGTATATGTACTCTCAATACATATAAAGCTCTCGCTGGCACCAATCACACACGTGTTTTGATTTTATAATACTATATTATATATACTATTTTGACATGTAATTTTTTGCGGTAACATAATTACTGCACAAATCTTTCTTCTAATTAATTTCTTTAAATGTGCACAGATTCGTGCACCGGGCCACTAGTTAAATAATAAGAGCTAACCATTGGTCTGACAGGTACTCTAGTTCTGAAGTCGGGGTGTGAGTAAAATATATTTAAAGATATTTGTAGCAATTGTAACATGATAGGAAAATGATCTGGGATTTCTATTGGCAACAGAGTCACAGTTACTGCTCATACTACCATGGTTTGTTGCCAGCATTGATCATGAAAGGAAATGCTAAATTTCAGTTAGAGGTTAATGAAAATAAATATGTAATTTTTTTTCCCCATTCAAGTTCCTTGACCTTGGATCTCAGGTCAACTATCTCTGCTCTAAAGGAACTTGATATATAAAAAATCTAAATGTCAGAACAAAGCCCACTGATGAAGGGTACTCCCTCCACCAGTTTTCTCTAAATAATAACACCCCCTAATATAGCCAAAGCACAATTTTGTGTAAAGTATTTTCTTTTGCTGTTTTGTGGAACTCCTGATACCCACAACTCTGAAATAGAAACTCCTGGAAATTCTCCAGCATTAAAAACCAAGTTTCCCTAATTTCCTCCATTTCCTTTTCTATTTTTCTATTCCTTAAGCCCTCTTCAAAACCACCACGTTCCTGGTTCTCTAACCTCTCCCTTTTTCTCTCTTACTGCTGCTTCCTGTACACAATAGCTCACACAGACCACACTAACCCTCAGTTGGACATCAGGATGTGAATGTAATCAGTGCCGCTCCATTAGCTGCAGTAAGCAAGCCGCCTAAGCGAAGGTAACTACAGCATGTCCACCACTGTCACCGGAGCTTTGTGTCACATTGGGGCCGATATAAATCTCCCTGCACACGGCTGGCTCAGGGCCCAGCCCAGGACTGGACCTGGCCTTCTGGCTGTCTCCCCAGGGACACAGCTCAGCTAAGTGAGTGCAGCGCCCAACACAGAAAAATACACTGAAGAGTTGAGTGCTTCAAGTAATTAAAAGGACAAACACTTTTTGGTGGCAGTATGCATTCTTTGCAAACTAATAAGTTCTCAACATCTCATTGGGTTAAACTAAAAAAATATATGATGTTTGTTTTTTGTTAGAAACAGAAACACCCTGCTTTATATTTTTCCCCCTAAAGTCTCATTATATATTCATTGAATTTTTTTCTGAAGTTAGGGAGCCAAAATAAACATTTTTATACTCTCTGTGTCTAGCATGGAAAGGTAGATTTAATTTAAGTTGATGTAAAAAACAACAACATTGCAATTTAATAGAACCATTCTAGATACTTGTGCCTTTGTATCAAATCATAGAAGCCAGTAGTATGTTAATTACTATTCAGAAATATGATAATAGTAGAATGGGCAATATTCAGAAAGAGATTACATTTGAGAACAGCAGTAATAGTAATGGTGAGAATAGGAAGTGTCAGGTTTTGCCAACTTTGCACCAGTCCTGTACTAACTACTCTCTGTAACTTGTGTCAGCCTCAGAATTACCTGGAAGGTAGGCATTATTTGCTTCATTTTACAGATGATGAGACAAAAATCTAAAAAAATTGAGTAAGAACCCAAATCCCACAAGTAGTGACCACTTTATAACTGTGTACCCTGGCTTGACAGTTGAAGGTCAATTGATCAAAAAACAAAACAATAACAAGAAAGCAAAGTCCTAGGTATAAGAACATGTAAAATTCCTGCCCCTCACCCAGTGGGGCAACAAGGGAAGGATTTTCTTTTCTCTAGAGAAGAGAAATTAAACTGTGTTAAGAATCTAACTATTTTAAGAGTCCTGAATAGTATTTACATTTTGGCGTCATTCTTGGTTGGCTTGGTTTCTCTCCTTCCTCAACCTTGACTTGTGATGCTGGCCATGGAGTGGGTGATGAAGCTCTTCCGTATCCCAGGGATGAGAGCTCAGTTCTGGAATGGCTACAGGAACATTGGTTGGACTGGTGAGGTCCAAGGGAGAGGGGTCCGGGCCAGTGAAGAGAAGGCTCAGATAGGTTCTAGTCTTCTCAAGCCCTATCTGGCTGATCCTGAGTTGGTTCAGTTTCCAGGAAGCTGGGTCCTCCAAGGGATTTCTTACTTTGATGGCTTTGTTTCTTAAACCTCCAACTACACAGGAGGTGAATATGGTTCAGATTATGGATTGTTTACTTACTTATTACAACGTTTTCCCCTAATTTTCTGGTAGGTATCAGAAACATCTAGAAGTTGCCAAAAAGATTGGAATTAAAAAAGCTATTTCAGCAAACATTTCCATGGGCATTGCCTTCCTGTTAATATATGCATCATATGCGCTGGCCTTCTGGTATGGATCCACTCTGGTCATATCAAAAGAATATACTCTGGGAAATGCAATGACAGTAAGTATTTTTCCTAATATTTATGAAGAATCTAAAAATATTATTTATCCATCTTCCTTGTCTTTACTTTCATATTCCTCCTTTTTGAAGGATAAGCCATGATTATAGGCTTTTTTCTTTTGGTGAATCTTTGCTCTGTCCTGTGGGCAGAGTTGGCCTAGACTACACAAGGCGTAATTATGAGTAGGGACAAGAAAATAGCATGTAGTAAGAAACATATACAATATGTAAAGGAAATAAAAATTGAATGACTTTGTGAATAGACAAATATGGGTTGGAGCCATCCTCATTCTGCCCTTGATTTCCATTATATAAGAAAGTAAACATTACATAGTGATGGAATGTTAAACTTATATATCATAAAACATCAGCTATCTGAAATAGGAGATGAAAAGTTATTTTAGTTTCCTTTTCTTTTTCAGAATGAAGATAGCTTTATTTTAAGATTATAAAAATAATATATTCTAGTTATTAAAAGGATTAGAATTTTTAAAAACAGGAATTACTTATAATTAGAATTACTCATAATCCTATCTAATAATAGACAAACATGGTAAATTTTTTTTAATCTTTATTCAGATTATTACAGTTGTTTCTTTTTTTTTCCCCCATAGCTCCCCTCCACCCAGTTCCCACCCCACCCTCTGCCCATATCCCCTCTCCCCACTGTCCTCATCCATAGGTGTACGATTTTTATCCAGTCTCTTCCTGCACCCCCGACAACCCTCTCCCCCCAAGAATTGTCAGACCACTCCCTTTCTATGCCCCTGATTCTGTTATATTCACCAGTTTATTCTGTTCTGTTCATCAGATTTTTTATTCACTTGATTTTTAGATTCACTTGTTGATAGATATGTACTTGTTGTTCATAATTTTTATCTTTACCTTTTCCTTCTTCTTCCTCTTCTTAAAGAATACCTTTCAGCATTTCATGTAATACTGGTTTGGTGATGATGAACTCCTTTAGCTTTTTCTTATCTGTGAAGCTCTTTATCTGACCTTCAATTCTGAATGATAGCTTTTCTGGGTAAAGTAATCTTGGTTGTAGGTTCTTGGTATTCATCACTTTGAATATTTTCTGCCACTCCCTTCCGGCCTGCATAGTTTCTGTTGAGAAATCAGCTGACAGTCGTATGGGTACTCCCTTGTAGGTAACTTAACTGTTTTTCTCTTGCTGCTTTTAAGATTTTCTCTTTGTCTTTTGCTCTTGGCATTTTAATTATGATGTGTCTTGGTGTGGTCCTCTTAGGATTAATTTTTTTGGGGGTTCTCTGTGCTTCTTGGACTTGTAAGTCTATTTCTTTCACCAGGTAGGGGAAGTTTTCTGTCATGATTTCTTCAAATAAGTTTTCAATATCTTGCTCTCTCTCTTCTTCTGGCACCCTTATAATTCGGATGTTGGTTCACTTGAAGTTGTCCCAGAGGCTCCTTACACTATCTTGATATTTTTGGATTCTTTTTTCTTTTTGCTTTTCCGGTTGGGTGTTTTTTACTTCTTCGTATTTCAAATCTTTGACTTGATTCTTGGGATCCTCTAGTCTGCTATTGGATCTCTGTATAATATTCTTTATTTCAGTCAGTGTATGCTTAATTTCTATTTGGTCCTTTTTCATATCCTCGAGGGTCTCACTAGATTTTTTGAGGGTCTCACTAGATTTTTTGAGGGTCTCACTAGATTTATTGAAGGTCTCACTAAATTTATCGACGGTTTCTAGAAAATTCTTGAAAAACCTTATAACCGTGGTTTTGAACTCTATATCCAGTTGTTTGCTTTCCTCCATTTCTGTCATTTGTGACCTGTTTCTTTTTCTCTGCATTTTGGCTGCTTCCTTGTGTTGATAGGGTGGCTTTCTGTGCTAGGTGTCCTATAGGGCTTAGTAGCTCAGCCTCCCCAGTTACCTGGAGTGGACACTCTTGGTGCACCCCTTTGTGGGCTGTGTGCACCGGCTTGTTGTAGTTAAGCCTTGATTGTAGTTGGTATCACTGGGAGGAATTGACCTCCAGGCCAATTGGCTGTGAGAATCAGCTGTGTCTATGGTGGGAGAACTTCTGTGCGGGAGACACCGTTATGGGGCAAGACTTGCTTCAGTGGGGCTTTGGTGCTCACTGAGTCTGCCCCCTGAGTGTGTCCCTTATGGATCTGAGGAGTTGTAATCTGGATGGTCCCACTCTGACCAATGGGTAAACTGGTACTTGGATCTCTAAGGAGGTGCTAATTTAGCCTCTGCCTGAGGCTACCCAGCAGGAGCTATGGAGAGAACTGCAGATTTCTCTTCTTTGTTTGGGATTTGGAGGTGCCCAGATGAGGCCCAGCTGTGAAGCAATGCAAGCTGCTGTGGGGCCTTAGGCCTTCTTTTGGATGTTCTGGGTCTCTCTGACCCAGCTGCAGTTTGTTAGGTAATTTTAGATTGCAAAGGGCCAGGGCATTCATATGCAAAAGCCTCTGCACAGCTTGGGTGGGGCGGGGTAAACAGCTATGGCTGATCCTCAGTCCTACCCTAAGAGGTCCTGGGTCTCAGTGTCCCAAGGTAATCACTGCAAGCACCTCTGAGAGAAAGCCGCCCTAAAGTTCCACCCGCTGCCAGACAGTTCAGTTTCTCCCTGTATGAGTCTGGGTCCCCAGAGACTCGCCCGGAACTGGAGTTCAGAGCGGGAGCGTGTGTGTCTCCCTCCCAATTGAAAATGACAACCGCGTCCTCAGTTGCCAGCCCTTTCCGCGTGCGCCTCCGTACCTCTGCACTTTACTTCCACACCTCCTCTGAGTCTCAGTGCGCTTTTCTCTTTCCTTCTAGTTGTAGAATTTCCACTCAGCCAGCCTTCCTGTGGTTCTGGATGATGTCCGTTTTGTCTTTTAGTTGTATTTTTGAAGTGGTTGTGCGAGGCAGCAATTTCCAGTGTTTACCTATGCCGCCATCTTGGTTTCTCTCTCCTTGATGACTATTTTACAAACATGGTAATTGACCATACTTTTGCTATGCCTCCCATTGGCTAATCAGCATGATATGTAAATTAACCGCCAACAAAGATGGCGGCTAATTTGCATACTGCAGGCAGGGCGAAACAGCGCCATCCCGCCTGCCCTGCCGCCATCCGGGCCTGCTATCTGCAACCCGGGGCGGCAGGCGTCCGTGTGTGACCCGACTCAGGGCGGCGCCCCAACCCCCGGATCGGCCCTGCCTTGTGCGCGACCCAGGGAGGTGGGCAGGCACCGAGGGATCGGACCTGCCATCTGCCACCCGGGGAGCGGGCCTAAGCCAGCAGGTGGTTATCTCCCGAGGGGTCCCAGACTGTGAGAGGACACAAGTGGGGCTGAGGGACACCCCCCCCACCAGTGCACAAATTTTTGTGTACCGGGCCTCTAATCTAGTAATATACATTTAATGAGAACTTTTGGCATATATCTTCCAAGTGTATATATTTTCTGTATATACACATATTTTTTCTTTTAAAACTGGGATTGTATTATATCATTCTATAATCTTTTTTTACAAACTAGAAATAATTTTATGACCATCTTTCCATGTCAGTGACAGAACAACATGTAACCATTCAAACAGTGATCTTTTAAAACCCGAACTTCCCTATATTTTCAAACAAAGGATACTGAACACAGTTTGTCCCTTTGCTGATGACTTCGGGCCATTATGAAAATTGATCACTTCAAGTTGTTTTCTAGAGTGGTATCTTCAGGCTCCACTGAGGTGTGGAGGGCTAATTGACTGGATGAGCGTTCATAATTGCTGTGCCTTCTCTTTTTTCTCTCATTTTGGTCTTCTCTCTGATTGTTAGCTTAGAAGCTCTCCACCTTTCTTCAGTTCCTTGCTTGCTAAATTTTATGAAGAAAGGAGACTGAATCCTGACTTTGCTATTCACCTTTTGGGCAGAGTGTGTCCTCTCTGGCCTTGTCTCCTCCTTGGTAGTACGTGGACAGCAACAGCTCCCTCTTGGGGCTGGAGGGTGATATCCGCCCACAGTGCAGGGAGCCAGCAACACCCTCTGGGTAAAGGGCTCTAGTGCATTAACTTTATAACATCTATTTTGGTAAAGACTTTTTGCTTTCCTACTGGCCCTTACCTTATTACAGATAGTGGAGAGATCATGAGGGATATTTGAGTTCTGGCTATGTGAAGTGTCATTGTTCCTGTCTTCTGGGAAAAGCCAAACTATGTGTATAAGTTTCACCATGCCCAGAGAGAAAGAAGTAATTTCTCTTCATTTATGTTTTCCTCAGTTGAGTTATGCTAATAATTTGGATTCCTGAAGCTACATTTTTGGCTTTTCTATATCAATTTATTTTCCTAGTTAAAAAAATATAAAGGAAAATGTGTTGTAAGTTTTGTGTGGTATAGTACAGAATGATTATACAAAGGAATTATTAATCAGTGCACACAGATGTGATTGTGTTTTATAATGTGTGAACTAATTCTTATATTAAAATCTTATTAAAATATGTATGTAAAATGGTACTTTTTAAGGAAAATTCCATGGGGCCAAAATCTACCATGTGTCATCCTTTTTAAAAATATATTTTTTTATTGATTTCAGGGAGGGAGGAGAGCCAGAGAGAGAAAGAAACATCCATGATGAGAGAGAATCATCGATTGGTTGCCTCCTGCACACCCCGCCCTGGGGATTGAGCCTGCAACCGGGCATGTGCCCTGACTGAGAATCAAACCATGACCTCCTGGTTCATAGGCCAACGCTCAACCACTGAGCCACACCATTCAGGCCCATGTTTCCTCTTGAACATTCTGTATATCATATAAATATATAGTTAGAGAAAATGAGAATAATAATAGCGATGGAAAATGCTTCCCTCTGGTGGTATTCGCTTCAGAATCAAGGCAGTAGGTTTGAAAAATCTTTCTGACTCTGTATGAGTTCAGGAGAAGAGCAATAGATAGTTTCCCAAGCTAGACAAATATTTTTGAGGTTGAAGAAACCCATTTGTGCAATGAAATGTTATAGTACCTGGTAACCTTGTAAGTTTTGCTCTTTTGCTAAAACAATTTTAAAGGATAAACCTAAACTCAACCCTTTGTATTGTGTATTTCACACAAATCATGTTTGAGATCCTGGACCCCAGAATAGGGCTAATAACTCTTTCTCACGTTCTTTTGTTCAGGTCTTTTTTTCAATTCTGATCGGAGCTTTCAGCGTTGGACAGGCTGCTCCTTGTATTGATGCTTTTGCCAATGCAAGAGGAGCAGCATATGTGATCTTTGATATTATAGATAAGGTGAGTCAATTATTGTGATGCTGAAAAGTTCCTTGAGGCTTGGGTAATTAAGTCTGGCTTTAGGTTAAATGTCATGTGAACATTAATTATGTGAAATTAACAACCTATTTTTAGTAATGAATGAAGCAAATGCCTCTTATTAATATTTCTAAAAGTTTATCTTTAATATAATAACCCTGATCTCGTTTTGGAAAGGTACGTCTGCACTTGTGTAATTATTAGAGTTCAGAGCAAAGATGTTTGTCTTCCTAGTTTTTTTCCCTTTTCTCTTTCACTTTGTGGCCAGACTAAGAATAATATGATTTCTATACAGGGTGGAAAAATTATTGGTGGAGCCAAAATTGACAGTATGTTTTACTGGGTTGCACCCTTCAAAAAAAAATGATCACTGCATGTTTGATATCATTTTGAATTAACTATGTTGATTGAATAAGTTGTATTGATTGCAATGGAATAAAGAAAATAGTTTTGAATATTAAAATGTCACTGTTTATACACAGATAAACCGCAAAGAGGATAACTGAAATTTGATCATTTAATCTAAGCAATTCCTCCTGTTTCATTGATCGAAGTCATGAGAAAATTGTTCAGCTTCCAAATTTATTGAATGTTTACATTGGCCCTAAATAACTTGCTTTAACCAGTTGTTTAGTCAGTCTTCTTAACCCAATCCATTACATTTATTATTTAGGAATAAACTAATTTTCACTAAATGATGCTATATACCTATAATAGTATGTTTTGTTGTATAAACATGAAAATCTGATCACTTAGAAATTTTATAAGGGTATGCCAAAATCTTAAAGTGAAATATTGTACAAAATAAAATGAGTATGTCACTATGATCTTTTAAGGAAATGCTTGTTTTCTGAGAATGAACATTTTCTTAAACACACACACAATCTCTACCTAGGGTTCTATCGTATGGGAGGGAGAGTGTGCCATTCCAGGTATTATTTTTGGAATTTGCTGAATCATATTCCTTAAAAATGCAATTGTTTATTGTATGATAGAATAGTCATTGAATTTTGTTTTATTTAGAATCCTAAAATTGACAGTTTTTCAGAGAGAGGACACAAACCAGACAACATCAAAGGGAATTTGGAGTTCAATGATGTTCATTTTTCTTATCCAGCTCGAGCTAATGTCAAGGTACTGTAAATAGTATCTATAGGAATTCCTAACATAGGTTGAATGTTTAATCATCTTAAAGAATCTAAAGCCTCTAATCTTTTGATATTTATGTGTTTTTTCTTTTGGGGGTTATATTCCTTTATTTGATAGTTTTTTAATGAAGAAATTGAAAGTTTTATTATTAAACTGTTTCTTGTTTTCCTGCAAGGCTATTGCTTCACTGTCTAAGAATAGCACCAGCAAATACAGTATACTGCAAAATTAAGATAGTGTTGTTCATCATCTGACACTGTAACAACTTACAAAAGCTTTTCTCCACTGCCAGTTATTTCCAGTGGAAAGATCATTCAGTATTTTGACCCTATCCTGAGACAGATGTAAGCAAGTTATAATACAAGGTGGGGCAAAAGTATGATTACAGTTGTGAGCATGCAAAACACAGAGTGTATTCTTGTATTATTATTATTTATTAATTATTGTATTATTTTCCATATGAACAACTATAAGCCTATTTTTGCCCCACCCTGAATTATATAAGGCTTAAGATAACAATGTTATCTTTGAATTATATAATTTTATGGCTAGATTTTACCACAAATCATTTCAGGAATTCTGAATATTATACCTTGTAGCCTAGCCTAAAAATCATAGGGTAGTGATGGCGAACCTTTTGAGCTCGGCATGTCAGCATTTTGAAAAACCCTAACTTAACTCTGGTGCCGTGTCACATATAGAAATGTTTTGATATTTGCAACCATAGTAAAACAGAGACTTATGTTTTTGATATTTATTTATATATTTAAATGCCATTTAACAAAGAAAAATCATCCCAAAGAATGAGTTTGCGTGTCACCTCTGACACGGGTGTCATAGGTTCGCCATCACTGTCATAGGGTGTTGGGAGGAGGTACATATTGTGTTTATCTGTAATTGTTAGAAAGTTAAGGGGTATTTTCTTCCAGTAGCATTGTTGTAGTTACTTTTTCCATTGGTACTGCTAAAAGTTGCTAAATCTTGTATCCACAACTAATTTTAGCCAACTATGCTGGACAACTTTATTTAGTGGAGGGGGTTTCCATTTTCACTCCTCGATAGATTTTATGTATTTCTCACATGCTTCTTCACTCATTGGTTCATCTGGTTCTGCAGGGTTACTCAGTGTCATCTTGGTCAGCCAACCATCTTCATGACAAGATGAGCTGACAAGTCCTGGCTTCCCTGCAAGAGCTGCATTAATTGCAGTTACTTCTGATAGAGGAGAATAGAGTTTGCTAGCAGCTTTCACACATTCCTAAGCACCAAATTCATCTTGTTTGATCAATTTTGTCCCAATTTAAGACAGACTACAGTGAACAATGCCTCCCAAAGCTTCCTGCGCAAAATTGCAGATTCTCATTGTTCCAATACCATTTTCTGTTGTTATCCATTCCCGCTACTCAATGAGAGCAGACTGAGGCGGGTGCACTGCCTCCTGATGCCACACCCGTAGGCCCCAGGGCCGTGGTCTGTGGGCTCTGTGCTGCTCAGAGCACCCACAGGAGCACCACCTACAGGAGTGTGTGGCCTGGGGGTGGAAACCCAACTCCTCAGTCACGCTGGGCCCATGGGGGCAGGGCCTATTGCATAGTTTTTCAAATTTAACATTGAATCAAATTACTCCCCTTTTAGGACTTTGTTGTGAAGTGTGTTCTTTTTTGCTCTTTTCCTCCCAGATCTTGAAGGGCCTCAACCTGCAGGTTCAGAGTGGGCAGACGGTGGCCCTGGTTGGGAACAGCGGCTGTGGGAAAAGCACGACAGTCCAGCTGATCCAGAGGCTCTATGACCCTGATGAGGGTATGGTAAGTGGGAAGAACTAAGTTCTCCAAATTGGGAAGCTGGGTACCAATTAGCCCTTTGACATTTTTTATTTTTTTTAGTAACAAATTTGCATGTTATTGTAATTTTGGTAAAAGGGGTATGGAATTGCAAGGTATCTGGAAAATACATTCAAACCCTTGGGCTAGTTTAACAAAGGTATGCAAAATGATAAAAGCCAAAGAAGCTAGACAACACTCTTTTCAGTTCCAACTTCGTGCCTCATAACGTACTATATCACCAGAAACAGTCATCCAAACCGCTGAGAGAATTATATTTGATGAGTGATTGGGTTTGGTCAAAATTATTTCATATCTCAGTTGCTGACAATTTGGTAATCAGGGCCACAACAAATCTTTGGACAGTAATTAAATTCATCAGAGATAGTTCAGTTTTCTTAAGTGTTGGAATATCAGAAGGGAAAAATGGGATAGTCTCATAAGAAATTTCTGGGGATATGAGGGACAGTAATAGCCTAGGGTATATATTTTTTGACCTCTTAAAAATTATGTTAAATTCTGGGTGTCTGGGTGTCTCAGTGGATTGGAGCATCATCCCATGCACCAAAAGGTGATGGGTTCGATTCTGGTCAGGGCACATACCTAAGTTCAATTCCTGGTCAGGGTGCTTACAGCAGGCAACCAATCAACATTTCTCTCTCACACTGATGTTTCTCTCTCTCCCTCTCTCCTGGGTGAGGATTAAAAAAATGTTAAATTCAAACTTACATAAAAGTTGGAAGCAGGGAACTCACTTTACTCTTTACCCTTCAGATTTACTAATTGTTTATATTTTGACCCACTTGCTTCATTGTCCTCTCTGCTCTTGTCTTTTTCATAACAGCCATCCTAACAAATGTCAAGTGTTATCTCAGTGTGGTTTTGATTTGCATTCCCTGATGATTAGTGTGATATTGAGCACCTTTTCATGTACCTGTTGATCTTTTGGATGCCTTCTTTGGAAAAAAAAGAAAAGGCTATTTAGTTCCTCTGTTTATTTTTAAATCAGATTATTTTTTATTTTGCTATTGAATTGTATGAGTTCCATATATATTTTGGATTTCAACTCCTTATCAGTATGTGATTTGCAAATATTTACTTCTATCCCATGGGTTGTCTTTTTTTAAATGTTTTTCTTTGCTGTGCAGAAGTTTCATGGGTTAATATAGTCCTACCTGTTTATTTTTCCTTTTGTTGCCTGTGCTACTGGTGTCATATCCCAAAAAATTATTGCCAAGATCATTGTTAAGGAGCTTTCTACCTATGTTTTATTCTAAGAGTTTTATAGTTTCAGGACCTACATGTAAATCTTCAATTCATTTCAAGTTACTTTTTGTGTATGGTGTAAGTTGAGGGTCCAACTTAATTCTTTTACATATGAGTACGCAGATGTATTTTCCCTAAAACCATTTATTGAAGAGATTTTCCTTTCCCCATTGTGTGTTCTTGGCACTCTTATCAAATACTAGTTGATCATATATGTGTGTGTTTATTTCTGGGATCTCTATGCTGTTTCATTGGTCTATGTTTTTGGGGTTGTTGTTTTCCAGTACCTATGTGTGTTTTTATACCAGTACCATACTGTTTTTATTACTACAGCTTTGTAATATACCTTTGTGTATTGAGGATGTTGAGGTATCTCTGTCCCCACTGAGTGCTGGGACTGGAGTCCTTACAATATCTCAAGAACAAGAACTTTCTGAGACTAGCATGGGAGGATGAATGATTTTTATTTGTGTGGCATTACATCCCTGGGTTTCCCAAGTCCCATTCCCCTTAGCCTAGTCCTGGAAGAAGTGAGCTGGAGATTCAGTAAAGCTAAAAGCAAAGCCAGTGTCCAGAGTTTCCATTCCATTTTGCAGCCGGGAGTCAACCAACATTCCATGTTCAGCATCAAGCTAGTTGCAGTCCATTAGTCCACTATGTGGACGAATTCAGGGAAGCAGGAGCAAGTCCCGCAAGCCAGGAATCAACCAAGAGGCACCAAGAGGGTGAATTCCTTTGTTCAGGGAATTAAATATCCCCAATCTTCCCACGCTTGCAGTGGCCATGCCCTTTTTGACCAGTGACCTCTGTTCTCAGGTGTGACTGAGAGCAAGCACCTTTACTAGCCCCCCTAACTGTACTGGGCATGCATCTACCTCCCTGCTTCCCCTAGCAGTCTGCAGGGAATAGACAGGTGGCTCCCTGGGGAGTGTAAAGCTTTAGCTTCCTGGTGAAGCTGCCCAAATGGCATGCCTATAATATTTGGCCTTCCCTTTGCTCCTTTCCTGTTATTAATAACTAGGTTCATTACAATGGTATCCCTTTGAAGTCAGGAAATGTAATGCCTTCAGTTTTGCTTTTATTTCTCACGATTGCTTTGACTATTCAGGCTCTTTTATGATTCCATATGAATTTTGTATTTTTTTCTATTTTTGTGAAAAATGCCATTGGAATTTTAACAGGGATTTCATTGAATTTGTAGATCATTTTCAATAGTATGGATATGTTAACAATATTAATTCCTCCATGCCATGAACAGGAATATCTTTCCATTTATCTGTCTTCTTTGATTTCCTTTATTAATGTGCTATACTGGGAAAGATATTTGTATTCACTTATCCTTTTTATACGAACTAATTAACAATTTGAAAAATTGCAAGTTTTAGCAAATATTTATTCCAGCATTTGAAAATATATTTAACTGTAGCAACATTATCTAGCGAGTAATATCTAGATAACAATAGAGACAGTTCAATCAATATTCGCTTTAGAATTCATTAGGCACTATAATCTTTATCCTCCATTTACTAAACTTTCCTCTTTTGAAATTAGAAAGTTAGAGATTCATCAAGTTTAAATCAGGTTCATTGTTCCTGTCTTTAAAAGCTATTCACCTCTACCACATACTCATTTTATACTCAACTTCATTAGACTGTTTAGTACATGGATGGTCTTGTTTGCAAGCCTAGAGAATGAATGTTTTGATCAGATTAGAAAGTTTCTCATTGCTCTCAGCATGAACTGTTACTCTGCTTGTTCATGTGGAGGCTGTGGGGCTGAATCTGTTATCAAGTTACACGTGTGGTTTCAAATGAGGTCCCAGGGAACTGCAGAAGCACTGGAGAAAGATTGACCTTCAGCTGTTAATACCCTTGGCTCCAGTGGAGGGAGGGCAGAGCGGCCTGGAGTCCTGTGAGGAGAGACTGGGGCCTGTGGCTCTGGGGAGGGAGCCCAGGGGACAGCCGCCCAGACCCCTGGGCTGAGTCATACTCCTGTACCGCAATAGCCATCCTTCTAAAATTTTCTGAGAGGGTTGTTTATTCAAACCTTTATTCAGCAAATAATAAATGACCAACATATATCACTAACTGTACAAGGTGTTATTAGAGAAGAAAAAGTAAGTCATACTCCTCAGCCTGGTAATTCTCTACTTCTACAATGACTGTTCTACAGTGTTTCTTGAAGGAAGTAAAATGTCCAGCAGGTGGGAAATGCTAAAGGAAAGTATGGTGTATTACATATAGTAAAACATCATAATGCCGTCAAAATGATATGCAGACTGGGTAGGAAAGTGGACTTTTATTCACATTTACTAATGGTAAGCAAAAATAATACTATGCCAAAACTATGTAACCCAAAATGTTTGTGGAGAATTACCCATCCATGAAAAAACTGTATATGTAAGGGGGAAATATCAGGAGAACATATACTTTTTATTGTTATTCTTGCACATTACTCTTTATTTCCATTCTTATTCTAACCACTGAAATAAGTTCAATATTAGCTAAGACTTTTTTCATAACCAATGAAAGAGTATTATGCTAATTGAAATAAGCCAGTCAGAGAAAGACAAGTATCACATATCTCACTCATATGTGGAAGCTAATGAACAAAATAAACTGATGAACAAAATACATTTCAAGACATAGAAGCATGGAACAGACTGTGGAATCTCGGAGGGAAGGCAGGGGTGGGTGGGTGGGCGGGAAGAGATCAACCAAAGAACTTGTATGCACATATATATGCATAACCCATGGACACAAACAATAGAGTGATGAAGGCCTGGGGTGGGGGGGCAGAGGTGGTCTAGAAAGGACCAATGAGTGGGGAAAGAGGACATATGTAATACTTGCAATAATAAAGATTTTTTAAAAACAGTCTTGATGCTTTAGATATCAAATGGCTCAAATATTTAATGAAAATATTCTCTTTTTTTTTTCAGATTAGCATAGATGGCCAGGATATTAGGACCTTTAACGTCAGGTATTTGAGGGAAATCATTGGAGTGGTGAGTCAGGAGCCAGTGCTATTTTCTACCACAATTGCTGAAAATATTCGCTATGGCCGTGGAAATGTCACCATGGATGACATAAAGAAAGCTGTCAAAGACGCCAATGCCTATGAGTTTATCATGAAATTACCACAGGTAACAGCTTTGTTAATGCAGTTGCCCTCAAAGTTAGCATGTCACCTCATGCAACCGAGTTTTCTTCTAAGGTTAAGCTAATATGCCGAAACCGGTTTGGCTCAGTGGATAGAGCGTCGGCCTGCGGACTGAAGGGTCCCGGGTTCGATTCCAGTCAAGGGCATGTATCTGGGTTGCGGGCACATCCCCAGTAGATGTGCAGGAGGCAGCTAATCGATGTTTCTCTCTCATCGATATTTCTAACTCTCTGTCTCTCTCCCTTCCTCTCTGTAAAAAATCAATAAAATATATTAAAAAAAAAAAAGCTAATAATGTTTGAGATACAAGGTTGTCCAACTTTGCTAGGTATTATTCAATAGTTGAATTATTCAGTTGGAGGTTTAAGGAGTAGAGCCTGGTACAAAAATCACATAAAATTTTATACAGAGTATATATTAGTAGTTTTTATTATGACTCACTGTGATGGTCAAAATGATGCTCTATGTTGTCTTCATGAATTTCTAAACTCCGTAGCCTTTTCTATTTTAAATATTTTAGGGAACATTTGAGATCTTGCTCCCCAGCACATGTCAGTTTGGCTCAAATAAACTCTTATAAAAATTCTCTAAAAAAAAGAGAAAAAATTTTAACAGCTCCTTCATGTTTTCTATGTTGTAGAAATTTGACACCCTGGTTGGAGAGAGAGGGGCGCAGCTGAGTGGCGGACAGAAACAGAGAATCGCCATCGCTCGGGCCCTGGTTCGCAACCCCAAGATCCTGCTGCTGGATGAGGCCACGTCAGCCTTGGACACTGAAAGTGAAGCTGAGGTACAGGCGGCTCTGGATAAGGTGGGTAGACACTAAACGCTGAGGACCAGCCAATTGAAAGTTTTTGAAAATTCTTCCTAATGCTTTGCAAGTTCAGATTGAAACACATGAGAGCCAACGAAGCTCTCTCGTGGAGCTTTATTGATTTCCCCTCTGTCAGGTCACATTGCAGAGAGGTGGATGGCCCATTATCTGGCTTGCTGACCAAGGTACAGTTAGCCGAAATCCAGGCCTAGGCATTGAGCCACTCATCTTTGTTTGTCCCTTGCAGGTAGGTCATTGCTTTGGTCCAAAGTAGTTGTGTAAAAATCTACCCAAAAAATATGGTTACCTAGACACTGGTCCAGCTGAAAAACAGTCAAAATAATTGCCTTATTTTGTAGGCAGTAACATCATTTTTATCTATTCACGAAGTCGAGTGGATGATTTTCTGGAAATAAAGTTCAATTTGTATTTGTCTAAACAAATAAATAAGCAGCACATTTTTAAAAATATATTTCTTTATTGGTTTCAGAGAGGAAGGGAGAAGGAGAGAGAGATAGAAACATCAATGATGAGAGAGAATCATTGATCGGCTGCCTCCTGCACATCCCCACTGGGGATTGAGCCCGCAACTCAGGCATGTGCCCTTGGCCGGAATCGAACCTGGGACCCTTCAAAAGTCCACAGGCCGACGCTCTATCCACTGAGCCAAGCCGGCTAGGGCAATAAGCAGCACATTTTAAGGATACTGAGCTCATGTTCCTGGGTCAGATATTCTAAATCTTTCTATCACATTTAAGCTGAAGCTTCACAAGAAGAACCTTATCTTAGGACCCTTTGGGCATCAGTGCTGATGTCAACTGTAATAACAACAGAGTGTAAAAACCAGATTCGTGTGGCACCAACTTACTGTGGTTAGCTATTTATTTATTTGCCTTCTCTCTCCCAGGAAGAATAAACCCCTTAAGAGGCAACATTAATAAATGTTTCATATCTATGTCTATATAACACGTAATCCAGTGCCTTGCACATAGGAGAGCCTAAATAAATATTATCATGATCCAATTCATTGAGACAATACATGTTTACAGTAAAAAAAAAAGTAATGACCATATTAGCTTTTGACTCAATAGATAACAGCTATTTGTCAAAATAAATAATAGGTTTTTCAATATAAGATCTTAAAGAATATAAAAGTGGATTTGATATTTTGAAATTTTAAGGTAAGTCAATAACCACAAAGTTTCATACCCACATGCATTCTTCTACGCACAGCCCCTTTTCCAGATTCCTGAACCCTTCTTGATGCTGGGACAAGAACCCCGGCATCTCTTTTTATGGTTTAACTCTTTTACATTTAGTTAATTCATCTAGTTTAAAATTTTAGAGTAAAGACTGATGTAGAAAGATCACAATTTTTTTCCAGGTGGCTATACAATTGGCTCAATACCATCCTAGATAATAAAAGGCTAATATGCAAATCAACCGAACAGCAGAACAACTGGTCGCTATGATGCACACTAACCTCCAAGGGGCAGACACTCAACGCAGGAGCTGCTTCCTGGTGGTCATTGCACTCCCACAGGGGGAGCACCGCTCAGCCAGAAGCCAGGCTCACGGCTGGTGAGCACAGCGGCAGTGGCAGGAGCCTCTCCTGCCTCTGTGGCAGCGCAAAGGATGTCCGACTGCTGGCTTAGGCCCGCTCCCCATAGGGAGCGGGTCTAAGCGTCAGTTGGACATCCCCTGAGGGCTCCCAGACTGCGAGAGGGCACAGGCCAGGACCCCCCCCCCCCCCGAGTGCACGAATTTCGTGCACCAGGCCTCTAGTTTATTATATAATCCACCTTCTCTCTATTGATAGAGAATGCCATATTTATCCTATACTAATTCTTAAATGTTTTATATCTATTTCTGGACTCTATTTTGTTCTATTGATCAAATTGCCTATTCATGTGATAACTTCCCCTGCATTTTACTGTTTTAATTGCTGTAGCTTTTATCTGCTAAAGATATTCCCTTCTCATGAAAAACATTCATGATTTTCATGACTGCCCTTTTTAAAAAATATTTTCATTAATTTTTAGAGAGAGAGGAAGGGAGAGGGAGATAGAGAGCGGAACATCCATTGGCTGGCTCCTGTACAAACCTTACTGGGGATCTAGCCTGCAACCCAGGCATGTGGCCTGATGGGGACTCAAACCAGCAACCTTTCAGTGCACAGGACGACACCCAACCAACTAAGCCATACCAACTAGGGCTCATGGCTGCTCTTTTCAAAAAAAATTGAGATATTATTTATATACCATAAAGTTTACCCTCTTAATATGAACAATTTATTGGTTTTTAGTATTTTCATAAGATTTTGCAACCATCACCACTATATAATTTTAGAATATTTTCATCATCCCAAAAGGAAACCTTGAACCCACCAGCTGTCACTCACCATTCTACACTCACCCTAGCTGTAGCAACCTCTAATCTACTTTTTGTCTGTATGGATTTGCCTATTCTGGACATTCCATGTAAATGGAATCATACAATGTGTGGTCTTTTTGACTCGCTCTTTTCACTTAGCATCATGTTTTCAAGGCCATCCCTGTTGAAACATGCATCAGAGTATCATTCCTTCTTACGGTGCAATGATATTCTCTTGTATGGACATACACATTTCATTTACTCTTTGATCAACTGATGAATATGTGGATTAGTCCCACTTTTTTGACTATTATAAATCTAGCCTCTTGTTTTTGATTTATGTTTTAACCTACTTAGCTGAATTAGGTTATACTCTAATAACTATCCTAACGAGGTTTTATTGCCTCAGAGTAGAAGTAGTCACACCTGTCAGGATGGCTACCATCAATAAATCAACAAACAAGTGCTGGTGAGGATGCGGAGAAAAGGGAACCCTAGTACACTGCTAGTGGGGATGCAAACTGGTGCAGTCACTGAGGAAAACAGTATGGAGTTTCCTCAAAAAATTAAATATGGAACTGCCATTTGACCCAGCAATTCCACTTCTGGGAATATATCTGAAATAGCCTGAAACACTAATCAGAAAGAATATATGCACCCCTATGTTCATTGCAGTGTTATTTACAATAGCCAAGATTAGAAGCAACCCAAGTACCTATCAGTCGATGAGTGGATAAAAAAGCTGTGGTACATTTACACCATGGAATACTACTCAGCCATAAAAACGAAGGAAATCTTACCCTTCGCAACAGCATGGATAGACCTGGCGAGTATTAAACTAACAAACAAAATAGAAACAGACTCAGATACAGAGAACAGACTGACAGCTGTCAGAGGAGAGGGAGTTTGGGGTGCTAGGTGAAAAAGGTGAAGGGACTAAGCAAAATAAACCTTATTAAAAATAAAATAAATCACATAGGGGGAAAAAGACACCATTAACCTAATTCTTGACACTCACTAGAGTATCAAGAAGAGTAACGATTACAAATGACATAGCATGAATAATTTGATGAGCATTTTTCAGGTTTTAAATTCCCATGAATAAACCCACCAAGCCAGCATGCCCATTCACTGTACTACTTAGAGGGATGATTTGCAGATTTTAACATGCATTTAAAAATCATCTGGGCCCTTGTTAAAAATCAAAGTTACTAGCCATACTCCAGAGGTTGTGATTCAGACGGACTTTGAACCATGTTTTGAACCATCCAGACCCCAAGGTACATTTTTGCCTAAAACGCCTACATGCAGTCCATGAGAATTACAGGTAAAATCAGGCAACTTCAGAAGAAACCCTGCAGAAGCCTCTGGAGAAGGCATATGTGGCAACCACTCCCCTAACAGAAGTCTCCAGCATGCCATATAGCCCAGAACTAGGGCTCCTCAGGCAGGTATGACCACACTTGAGAAGGGTCAAACCTTTTCTCCTATTTCTTGAGGAAAGACTGACACTCCTTAGGCTTCCAGTTACCCATCCCTATACTGAAAGGATTGGATTTTTGTCTGGTCCAGACCTCGAGTCTCACTTTAACCTTTTATGTATATACTAGATGAGTGATGCCTTTGTGCCCTAATCACACGGCACGGGGGATGCGTGGGGGATGGGGTGAGGTCCTGTCTCACCAACCGCAAGTGCGTCCATCCCAGTGCTTACCTGTGCCTGCTGATTGACAGTGTGTCGGCTTTGTAAACCTGCTGCCCCATGTGTTTGTCCCCTTCCCCTTTAGGCCAGAGAAGGCCGGACCACCATTGTGATCGCTCACCGATTGTCTACAATCCGAAATGCAGATGTCATCGCCGGCTTCGAAGATGGAGTCATCGTGGAGCAAGGAAGCCACAGCGAACTGATGAAGAAGGAAGGGCTGTACTTCAAGCTGGTTAACATGCAGGTATCTGCCTCCCGGGAAGTGTGCTGCTGTTGGCTCCTCAATATAGTATTTGTACATATCGGTTAAAATATCAGACAGCTAATGCCATAGTGAAGAGTAGGAGGTATTCAGGGGAAGTCCTATAAGTATGCATTTGAGACTTTAATTCAGAATCGGTGAAACAGTCCTGAAAGAGAGAAGCAGAGAGGATGAAAATGCCCAAAACATTTTGAACGTATTCCTTAGGACAGGGATTCTTAATTGCCTGGGGAGCATGTTCAAACTAACAGGTCCTTTCCACCATAAGATTAGGGATGCTCAGAGTGGTGGTAGGAGTAGGAGGGCAAGGCCAGGATCTCTAGCGAGGTGGGGGGAGGTTTTATGTAATTTTAAAATGCTTCCCAGCCCTAACCGGTTTGGCTCAGTGGATAGAGAGTCGGCCTGCGGACTGAAAAGCCCCAGGTTCGATTCCGGTCAAGGGCATATACCTTGGTTGCGGGCACATCCCCAGTGGGAGGTGTGCAGGAGGCAGCTGATCGATGTTTCTCTCTCATCAATGTTTCTAACTCTCTATCCCCCTCCGTTCCTCTCTGTAAAAAATCAATAAAATATATTTTTTTAAAAATGCTTCCCAGATGATTCTAATAAAACCAATAGCAAGACTCATAAATCTAGGAAGTGAGTACAGGCATACCTCATAGATTTGAGGGTTTAGTTCCAGACCCCCGAGATAGAGTATCACAAGGAAGCAATTGTAATCATTTTGCTGGTAGAGGGTCTTTCAATTTGTAAAAAATGCACCATCTGTGCAGCACAATAAAGTGAAGTGTGATAAAGTGAGGTATGCCTGTAGTTTGTTTTTGTTAAAAATGATTCACTCTAATTCCTAAAACAGGTGATATTGGGAATTATTGGTTTGTCTTATTGAACAAAACATTTTATTGTGCTTACTCACTTTTTAACTTTGCAAAATAAATACCCTACAAATATTTTATCCTATAAACAGGATTCTTATATTTTTAAAAGTATATGCATTTGCTTTGCTATAATTGTGACTAGTATGTACATATATATTTTTGTTCTTTTTCAGATATACATCATTCAAATACTATGAGTTTAATGCATACTTAGCAGTCCATTACATTAATGTGTAATTAATTGCTCTGTCATTTCTCTAAAGCTGGATACATGCTTTCTTTCCAGTGTTTCTCTATTCTAAATATTGCCCTTGAAGCATGTGGGTCAAAAAGGTTAAGTAAAAAATTTCCTTTATTTTCTGACAAGTAAATCAACTCCTCTGACCCTTAGTTTCCACATTTGGAACACTAAACCTACCATGCAACATTGTTATAAGGTTAAGAAATTAGCACTGAATATACTAAAAAACAAACACACACACATACACACACACACAGACACAAAATAAAAAAACGTTAAAGGGGTAAATTTTATAGAATGTGAATTATGTCTCAATAGGCTGTTATTTAATTTTTTAGCACCCGACACAAAATAGATGCATGGGACATGATAGTTATTGAAATTTACAAAGTTCCCGAAGTGAAAATATCCAATGAAATGATAGAAAGTGTTATAACTCATGCTTGATTTTGCCCAAGAATGTTCTCCAGCAGGAGGGGATGAATCATGGTGTCTCCTATTTGCTGCTGGGTCCTCGAGTGAGGTAGTCACTTTCTCCCATGGCTGGCCTATTTCTGTGTCCCTGAGGGAATGACCTTGCACTCCCATCAGGACTTAGGCTGGGAGACTGCCGAGGGGATAGGACCGCTCCGACCTTTCTATAGCCTCTCCCCTTGGCTCTCTTTCCTAGGAAACGCTGTATGATTAAAGCCTGGTGTGCCTGAACAGGCTGCTGCCACCTAAGCAGTGGCTTGGGCAAGTCCTTGGGTCTTGGTGCTCACACCTTTCCCACTTCTGACTTGAGTTTGCCTTACCTTTGACTTGCTGGTGCTGTCGGAGAGATGGAGGAAAGAGCCACAATGAGCCTGAGGGTTTACGAAAGGCTCCCACTAACCCTGCTTTCTTTTCCTCAAACTCCAAAGACCAACATATTGTCAATAGAGCCTTGTCTTGGTTTTGTTTCTAAGCAGAATGATCTCTAGGTAGAGTGTTGGTTCTCAGTTGTTTCTTTTAACTGTAACTTAATTTTTTTCAGATTATAAATGGAATGCATTCTTATTTTACTTTTCTTAGAATTTTGTTATATTTTCTTTTTTAAAGATATTTTTATTGATTTCAGAGAGGAATGGAGAGGGAGAGAGAGATAGAACATCAATGATGAGAGAGAATCATTGATTGGCTCCCCCCTGCACATCTCCTACTGGGGATCGAGCCCCCAATCTGGGCATGTGCCCTTGACTGGAATCGAACACAGGACCTTTCTATCCACTGAGCCAACCCAGCTGGGCCATTCTTATTTTTTTAAATCCAAGCATTTGTTTAAAAATTTAAACTTTAGTATCTTAGAAATGTGAAATTCCCCCATAACTAAACCTTCTGCTGACAGCTATTTGATATTTATTTTTCATCTTCATAGCCTAAAAGAACTAAATGGTAACTCCATATTTCCTCAATTATTCATGAGATTGAGCATGTTTTCACATATTCATTGTCCATCTATATTTTTTCCTCTGTGAAAGAACCTTCTCCTGTATTAGGCTATTTTTTGGTTGGGTTGTTTATAATATTCTTATGCATTTATAAGAATACCTTGCATTAAAAGGAAATATGCTTTTCTCTTGCACATATTAAATATATTTTTTCCTACTTTGTGCTTTCAATTTCACTTTATTGTTTGTTTGGCTGCCATAAGAAGTGTTTAAATTGTACGTAATTAGATTTTTTTCTTCCATGTCTTCAGGATTTGGGGGTTGTTCTTTGAAAAGATATTCACTCATATTTCCTATCAACATTTATTGTTTTACTGGTGTTTTTTTAATCCTCACCACAGGATATGTTTTTACTGATTAGAGAGAAAGGAAGAGGGGGGAGAAAGAGAGAGAGAGACAGACAGACAGACAGACATTGATTGGTTGCCTCCCATACACACTTCGACCTGGGATTGAACCTGTAACCTAGGTATGTGCCCTGACCGGGAATCAAACCTGCAGCCTTTTGGTGTATGGGATAATGCTCCAACCAACTGAACCACCCAGCCAGGGCTATTGTTTTACTTTTTACAATTAAATATTTGAGACAGCTAAAGTACATTCAAGCTGTAAGAAATGAGGGCTATTGGTTTGAAATATACTTTTGTAGCCCAATGTAGATCTCAACACCCAATAAATGAGGTCTTTGGGCAATGCCCAGAAAAAGTAGTATGGGTGGGTAGTGTTCATTTGATTTTAAGAGGCTAAAATCAGAATGGGCTTAATGGAAGAACTATCCTTGATAGCATGGGTGAGAATACAAAAGGAGGAAAAGATAAGGGGAGGCATTCCTGAGATGTGGTCCAGTGTGAATTGCCATGAACTGAATTTGGGGGGAGCCAGGCTTGAGTATGTGGCGGAGAGCCGTGGAAGACTTTTGAGCTGGGGTACAATTTAAGCAGAGCAACCTTTTATGAAAATGAGTCTGGTAGTAGTGTGTGAGTAGGGAGAAGTGAGGATACAGGGGTCAGTTACAAGACTACATCTTGAGTGTAGGTTGGATTTTTGGGGGGAGACAGTATAAAACCATCTTCTAGTTATAAGCAAGTAAGGAAGTCCACCTAGCAGAACATACCTTTGTAGTGTGGTTCAAGGCACAGGGGCAATATTCTGTTAGGTGTTGAAAACACAACTGAAAAGCTAGGATCAGACAATGTGCAGAGCTCAAGATAGACAGGGTACCATAGGTGCAGTAAGGCATTAGCCATAGGATCGGGTTGGGCCAGAACCTGAAGGGCAGGAGCAAAAACAAGTCATTACTACAGGGACCAGGGTCCTGGACAAACCACGAAGATGTGTACTTGGACATGGAGGAAACAAACAGGGAACCAGACCAAAGTCTGACTATAGCAAGGTTGGCTTGATGTTCTCTCACTGGCATTAAGCTAGATAGAAGTCCTTAAATTTCCCATCTCTGCCCCTTTAAGGAGAGAATTAATCCCAAAGCCTGCAATGAGGGTGAGCCTGCAGGTTGGGTCACCTGGGGTGAGGTGTGATGCTGAGCAGAACTGCGAGGAAGAAAGCTGATTGCACTCAGACAGTCAAGGAAAGCAGCTTAATTGCCTCATGTGAGGGAGTGACCAGCTTTTCCTTGTCCGTAGCTTTAAAAGTGAGCCCTTGGTAATGTTTCTTTGCTTTCTTCCCTTTCGTGGTGGCCATTCCTTGTTTTCTGGATTCTTAACATATTGAGGAAATTTCTACATACCTGCTAGATAATGAAAATTTGCCTTTTAGCTCTTGGAAAATACTTTTATACTCCAATTTTCATATTGGTCAAATCGAATTTAAGCTTCCTTTTTAACCTTTTTAACTTCCATGTGTTGATACACTTCTTTACAGTTTTCCAGCTGATGGCAGTGCTGTTACGGAATCTGTCTTCACACATGTAATATTGAAAATGTCTTTATAGTTCTAAATTTGTAGGTTACGTAGGTCTGGACACACACATACACACATGCAATTTAACATTTTGTTCTTCTTTCAGACATCAGGAAGCCAGATCCAGTCAGAAGAATTTGAAGTTGAACTAAATGATGAAAAGGCTGCCCCGGGTATGGCCCCAAATGGCTGGAAATCTCGCATATTTAGGAATTCTACTCATAAAAGCCTTAGAAGTTCACGAAGGTATCAGAATGGCCTTGATGTGGAAACCAGTGAACTTGTAAGTTGTTTTCACTTAAGTTAAATCTTTTATTGTGTGTTTTTGCTGTTGAAATTCTTAGCCTTGCTAGTATCCTGCAGGCATAGGTGACTCCTATTATGAGCCATGCTCTTCTTGAGAAAAGGAAATTTCAGATGTTAAATGTTCTTGACAATGACTTGAAATCAATTATAATTAAAAATGAATTTCCAGTGGAAACAACTTACTCTTTGTGCTTAAATGCTTACATTAAAATTAGATATCCCATTCATCTTTGAGATACAGAGATAAATACAGGCATACCTCGGAGAAATGGCAGGTTTGGTTCCAGATCACCGCAATAAAGCGAGTAGTAATCTTTTGGGGGGGTGAGGGTCTTGCCTTCAATTTGTTTTTTTAAAAAAAATGCAACATCTGTGAAGTGCAGTAAAGCAAAGTGTAATAAAATGAAACATGCCTGCAAGGCTCGTCTAACATCAGAGGCCCTGGTAGTTGCATACTCTATTACAGGGGTCCTCAAACTTTTTAAACAGGGGGCCAGTTCACTGTCCCTCAGACCTTTGGAGGGCCAAACTATAGTTTAAAAAAAAACTATGAACAGATTCCTATGCACACAGCGGCGGCAAAAACACCCGGCGGGCCGGATAAATGTTTTCGGCGGGCCGCATGTGGCCTGCGGGCCGTAGTTTGAGGACCCCTGCTCTATTAGATAGGATCACATTGGATTACCTATACTAGGAAACCCAGGGTGAGAATGGTGGCTCACAGTTACCATGGCTGCAGGCTCCTTTCATCTTTATCATCACTATCCTGGCATGTGGCTTCCATCTTCAATGATGTGGCTCCTGGAGCTCCAGCCGTCACATCTGTGCCCCAAGCAGCAGGAAGAAACAAAGATTTTCTAGACTATAACAATCCTTTACTTACATGCCATTGGCAGTCACTGAATTACACGGCCAAACCTAGCTACAAGGAGGGTTGAAGATGGAGTCTTTTTGCTGTATGTATTGCCACTTTGAATTAGATTGGATTTCTCTTCCTAAGAAAAAGGGGAGCATGGCCAGGAATAGCAAAATTGTGCGTTTTTTTTAACATTTCTCACCTGAAGACTTGGGATATTATTTTTTAACATATTTTTATTGATTTCAGAGAGGAAGGGAGAGGGAGAGAGACAGAAACATCAATGATGACAGAGACTCATTGACCAGCTGCCTCCTGCACACATCGCCCCCCTTTCCCCTTCCCCCCGCCCGCCTCGCACTGGGGATTGAGCCTGCATCCCGGACATGTGCCCTGACCAGGAATCAAACTGTGACCTCCTAGTTCATAGGTCAATGTTCAACCACTGAGCCACACTGGCCTGGCAAGACTTGGGAAATTATTTATTCAAGTTAACAGAAACTTTTATAACAGCGAGGGAATCCATTCCTAAGAAAGATATTTTCTTATTTCAAGAAATGGTTTGAGAATACATTTTGGTGTTATTTATTGATAAAGGATGCGTTTATTTTTACTCTTGTGTTGGCCTGAAGAAATTAAGCCTACTGAGAGTTCTTGGCGTCTGGCTTTCTCTGCCCACAATGTTATTTACTGCAGAAGTTTCAGGGGCTCTCTGGAGGTCTTAATCTTGGTGTATTTATAGAAAGAAGGATAATACTTGAGCTATCATAGACCTGAGCTATCACAGTGAGATAAACAATTTCCCCCTTGTTGGCTGTGGAAGTATTCACTTTCTAGTTCTCATTTGTCCTGAGAGTTATGCTGCCAAGTCTTTGGAGTCTGGTATTTCAGACGAGAACTTCTCTTGGGAAAAATGCTCCGAGGGAAGATAAAATGCCAGTCGACAAGATTTTCACAAGTACCATCATCGTGGGATAAACAGTGGATCCAAGGGAAGGCTCTTGGAAGACCTGTTTGTGTTGATTGGCAGCCTGAGAAAATGGCCCATTTATCGGGCTGGAGACCAGGACTTGAAGATAATGTTAAACAGGGAGAAAAACTAAACACGAAAATGAGAACATGGGTGGTTTGAATAAAAGGGGGCTGAGTAGAACCTACTCCTATGCTCTGTTTCATAGAGACAAACATGACCCATTTAAACGGCCATCAGGCTAGAGCATTCCATAGGCAGTTTTAGTATCTAGTTTAATGTTAACCTACCTCTGTAGTCAGAATAGTCTCTTTTTTGTGACCTAAGTCCTTCATGCTTGACCAGACAGTGAATCTGATATGTGCCAGGCATGGGACTAGTTTCTGGGGATATGAAGATGTAGCCTTCGCCTTTAAAAAGCCCACGTAGGAAAGGAGACATGAAAACAAACAAAAGAAAAACAACAACAGAAAATAAAACAAGCTAAGCCATGAGAAGAGAAATCTGCACAGGAAACAGTGGGAAGAGAAAGGGGCAGCATGAAGTCGGTTTTGTGAGCTGGGAACCTGTCACAGAGAAGGCAGTGCCGGGCTGGGTCTGGGGTGAGGAGACCAGGCCCATGTTCTCGGGTTCATCATGGTACCCTACACTTGTGTGGGCGTTTAGCCTTCTGTTTACGGGTATTGTTTCATTTGGCCCCAACAGCATCCCTGAGTTGAGTGGGGACTTGAATTCTAGGGCATTTTGCGCACAGACCCTGCTTCTGCTCACTGTGCTGAGGCTGGAACAGAAATGAACTGATCGCGCCGTGAAGATTGCTTCTTGGGTGAACAGCTCAGACTCAGCTGATGCTGTGTAATCATGAACACCGTGGACATGTACAATACACTGTCCTGCTCTCTAGTGCACCGTTAGCTGGACGGTGGTTCTCTGCACTCAGTGTGCAAGTGCCTTGAGAGCGATGCAGTGTCTGTTTTCTATGTCTGCAAACTCTGGTGGCTGCTGTGTGATCGCCAGTCTATCCTGATGTCTTCTAGGATGAAAATGTGCCACCGGTATCTTTTCTGAAGGTCCTGAGACTGAATAAAACAGAATGGCCCTACTTCGTGGTGGGAACGGTGTGTGCCATTGCCAACGGGGCGCTTCAGCCGGCATTTTCAGTCATATTCTCGGAGATGATAACGGTAAGTTTGAAACATTGCTTAATAACTTGAATTAAATTGCTTCATCATTAAATCAATGCTCACACCAGCCTTACCACTGGTTCCATTTTGGAGTAAAGCAGCCTCAAAATAAACTAAGCCAAAGGCTTTAATACCCTTTTGAGGAAAACTATGAGGCCAAAGAAAAGTATGAACCATTCCCAGGTTATGATATTAATGAAATTATACAGTAAACTGTAAAATCCATGCAGGAGGCATTCTAATGAGCTCTCTTCATTTGGGTCCAACTGGTGTCAGGCAGTGATGTCCATCCCATCTGTGGAGAGAGATGCTGGTCTCACAGGAAGGCTTGGGCGGGTGGGCGGGGCGGGGGGGAGCGCGGAGAGGGTAGTGTGCGCAGGAGGGAAGAGTTCAAGTCATAGCGTTTAAGAGGCCAGCCTCTGGGCACAGACTGGCCTCACCACATAATAGCTGTGCAAACTTGGGCAAGATGCTTTTCCTCTCGGTACCTCAGTTTCTTCATCCATAAAATAAATGCACCATAGGATAGCCAAGGATGAAAAGAGATTATATGGGTCACTATATGGAAAGCATTTAAGACTGCCTGCTTCATAGTAAGTATTCAAGAAGTGATATCCACCAGACTTGGCCAGGAGCTCAGTTGGTCACAGCATCATCCTGATATGCCAACATTGTGGGTTTGATCATCTGGTCAGGGTACATGCAGGATCAACCAATGAACACATAAATAAGTGGAACAACAAACCTATATTCCGTTCTCTCCCCCCCTCTTTCCCTTTTCCTCTCCCTCCCTCCCTTTCTCTCTCTCCCTAAAATCAATTTTAACTAAGCAATAGCCACCACGCCATTATTTCAGCAATCCTTCCACGGCTTGGGGAGTCTGAGACTAAGAAAGAAAACTCATGTGACCCGGTTGTTACATTCATTGAGGGGATATTTATAGGAAGTTGTCAGAAACACCTAAGGCTCCATAGAACCCAGTATTTATGTTGTGATAACCTTAGCCAACCACTTACATTTTTGGAGAGGCTTTTTTGTTAAAGATGACTTATTCTCCATCATGTTGAATTCATTATGCTTGTGACATTGGACACTGGTCTACAATGAAGACCTCAAGCCAAAAAATAAATGAATTAGAATGTTTTTATATTAAAAATAAAGCAATTCCTAACTCTCTTGCAATTTAAGAGCTATGTGGACTATATCTATATTTTGGGGCATCTCCTATGTGCCAAACACTGCTCTAGGCACTGGAGATATATCAGGAAACAGAATAAACGGAATCCTGCTCTCAAACAGGTTACTATACATGCAAAACAAAACAAAACAAACTACATAATGTGTCAAGGGATAATGAGCATTTTAAAAGTAGGATCTGGCAGTGGGGGGCTAGAGGTGGGGTTGCTATTCCTGTAGGTTGGTCAGGGGAGGCCTCTCTGGGCAGAGGCCCTGTGAATTGAGGGGTGGAGCGAACAGGCTGGGGCAGAGGGAACAGCAAGTGAAGGGGAAGAGGAACAAACACCAAAGTGTGCATCCACTCACAACCCATGTTAATAACCACATATTCCTCAATTCATAGACAGGAACTAGAATAGTGGTTCCCAGAGGGCTAGGGAGGGTGGAAAGGGGTCTTACTATTTAGCGGGTACAGAGTTTCCAACTCTGTGCGTGTACTTAATGCCACTGAATTGTACACTTAAAAATGAGTAAGATGGTAACTTGTATGTGATGCATATTTACCACAATAAAAACCCACATGTCTCAAAGCCCCGTCTTTAAAATGAGATGCTCCTTGCCGTAACCGGTTTGGCTCAGTGGATAGAGCGTCGGCCTGCAGACTGAAAGGTCCCGGGTTCAATTCTGGTCAAGGGCATGTACGTTGGTTGTGGGCACATCTCCAGTAGGAAGTGTGCAGGAGGCAGCTGAATCGATGTTTCTCTCTCATCGATGTTTCTAACTCTCTATCTCTCTCCCTTCCTCTCTGTAAAAAATCAATAAAAAATATAAATAAATAAAAATAAAATAAAATGAAATGAGATGCTCCAGCCACTGTTTGTGGGAGGAATACACAAGGGACCTGTAGTGAGGTGGGCCCTCTGCATGTTCTTTCGTAGATCTTTGGGCCGGGGGACGATGCCGTGAAGCAGCAGAAGTGCAACATGATCTCGTTGCTGTTCTTGGGTCTGGGGATTACTTCTTTCTTCACTTTCTTCCTTCAGGTAGGTACCTACGATTTGGTCTTCTCACGGACATAGATTATCCTTCAATTAGGATATAGATTAATTATTAGATTTTAACTACCTATTTATGTAGATTGATTAATTATCAATTAATCAAGACCTAATGGAGTTTCTGAGTCTGAGGCTGAAATAAATGGCAAACACATTTTTAGAGGACAGGCCTTAGCAGGAGTAATTGTGACTTCCCTGTTCGCTGAATTATGGCATGTCATAGGTTTTCCCTTAGCAAGGGAAGAAGAGACCCAAGTCCCCAGGAGAACATGAGAACCAGTTAAACTCAACTAGTTAAAAACTAGGGGGGTGGGGAGGGGGGGGGGTTGAGAGGGAACAGTACAATAGCATCCTCTTTTGTTGTTGTTACTCTTTACATAATATCGATAACTTCTCTGAGTGTTTCCTCCTTAATCGATGAACTCTTTGAAAGAACATATATATTGTATTGCATTTAGATAGTGTAGACCTGGCCAGAGTGAACTAGCAGACCTACTCCGATTGTACTTTTCTACCTGGATTTTTACCAAATACTTTTTTTCTCGTTAACTCAGTGAGCACCATGCAGGCCCTTCTAATTCAATCCATTAATTCAGCAAAATGTTTCCTAGTCAGGCCCAGCATGATTCTCTCTCATCATTGTTGAACCAATGGTAAAAGTAAGCCAAGATTTTTATTTAGAAATCATTTCTTTAGCGCTCAGTGATCCCACCCACTTGCTAGCCCTGGTGTGCTAGGGAGTGGAGCTAGGTACATAAATGTGTTTTGGAGGCTGCACCAACAGTGGGCAGCCCACACTGGGTTTGAGCAATCTGCCAGCAAAGCAAGGAGGAGACCAGGGTGGTCTAGTCCTGGGCACCATCCCCCTGGGCACTGTCCCCCTGGCTTAGTGTCCTCCCAGGAGTGGCCTGCACACACCTGCACCGATGCTCCGTGAGCCTGGAGGCTTCCACCCGCCCTGGAAACCGGCCCAACTGTGGACATGTGAACAGGACATGATTAGAAAGAGGGAAACTGCCTGGCAAGCATGCTTGGGGAGGGAGAGGGGCCTGGTCCCCAATCTGAGAGCAGGGGGAGCTGTGGCCGGGAACCAGCCAACTCGCCTGGAGCTTCTTACTCCAGGCTGCCTCCCTCCCTCCCCACGTGACCCAAATGCATTCCTGCATAGAATTTTGTTACTTCTCTTTTCACTGTTTTGTTTAAAGTAATAGGAACACATGAAAGTTGTGACTAAACACAGTATTGTCCTCACTGAGATGTTCTTGAAAGTGTTGAGAAGGGAACCTATTTAGAATGGTTCAGAAGCCAGACTGGACACTTTTAAGGCTTTTCATCTCGATTACATACCCATGACTCAGCAGTACATGAACTTTAAGTTGGGACTTTGAATAAATGTTTGGTCACAGACATGTGTGACTCATTGGCTAATATATAAGTCATGTAAAAAAATCAATGGGCAGGTACCCACTTACGTCAGAACAGCAGGAATGATCAAAGGGAACAGGAGCTTTTGTTTTCTTTTCTCAACTAGGGCTTCACGTTTGGGAAAGCTGGCGAGATCCTCACCACCAGGCTTCGGTCAATGGCTTTTAAAGCGATGCTGAGACAGGTAGGCATGTTATGGGTTGGCTCAACGAGATAGACCACTGACTCAGAATTTAAATTTAAAAGCCTTTTATTAAGCTGGCCAGCTGACCACAGCCCGTACCTTCCCCCTCTGGGAAGCCTCACGGCATGTGGCAGAGACCAAGGGTGCAGTATGATCCTTTATAGCAAAACAGTGTTTAAAAAAATACAAAGCATTTCATTAAAAGTTCATAAAAAGTTCATGAGAACGGAGGGGAGGTAAACAGAGTCACACCTGGCTGGATTTAATCATAACACATTGTTTTCTAAGACAATCTAGCAATTTTTCTCTGCCACAGTTCCTGACCCTGACACAATCAGTAACCTTTTCCAGACCGCAGTCCCTCCCGCTCCCACATTCCGTAACCCTTCCATGCCGCAGTCCCTCACCCTAGCACAGGCGTGTGCACTGGATGCCTTCTGCCCAGGTTTCCTACTTTCAGCCTCTTCTGTTCCTATTTCATGTTGTCCCCCCTCCCCACCCCGCTGGGTGTTCATACAAGCACTGGTCGGGGCCCTGCAAATTGTCCTGGTCCATCAATTACCCAAAACCTCGCAGGGTTTTTGTTGGCCTAGGCTTAATTTAGGGGGTCTGGGGGCTTATTTCACAACTACCTCTGTCTGTGTGGACACTATCATTTCAGGGACCCGTATCTCGCCTCTGGATTCTACACAAGCCCTGGCGAGTCATTTGAGACTCCGGCCGCCTCTAAACAAAGGGAAAAGAGGTTGATAGAATTCATGCACCACAATCGACCATACTAGCTATAGGTTTTCCCAAATATGGGTGATTTATTTTGTTTCTGTCTTATTTGAGCTCTTTTCACATTAGTTTGCTAATTCATTCACTGAACTGTTCCCTGCTGTGTCCTGGGCAGTGTGCTGGTAGCTGGGATGACAAGCATTGCTTGCTTTCCTAGGAAGTTCATAGAACCCTCTAGTTCTATAAAAAAGTCTTAGGAAAGGGCCAGAATATTCACCCAATTGACAGGAATTGATTACCTTCTAGAAGAGTGGTTCTCAACCTTCCTAATGCCGCTACCCTTTAATACAGTTCCTCATGTTGTGGTGACCCCCAATTTCATTGTTACAAATTGAACATAATTAAAGCATAGTGATTAATCACAAAACAATATGTAATTATATATGTGTTTTCTCATGGTCTTAGGCGACCCCTGTGAAAGGGTCGTTCGACCCCCAAAAGGGGTCGCGACCCACAGATTGAAAACCGCTGTTCTAGAAGGTGTTCATAAAAGGGCACACAGCATGAATCGTATTTTAGCAAATCTGAGTTTACAAACCTTTTCTCAGTATCTTTTAAACCGTGGTATGTAGGGACATTATTTTATACGAAACTAAAAGATGCTGCGGATGAGTAACTTATACTTAAAATCATCCCTAAGCGACACTCTTTTGTGTTTAAGAAAACAAACATGGTGAGAAACCAGGGCTGATGTTCTCGTGCCCAGAATTTACAGGAAGCCATGTCCAGCCCAGAGCTTCCCTGCCTTTATGAGGGACCCCACCAGGCCAGGTCAGGAGGAAGTGTCCATAGGGCTAGTTGTCCGCATTGGGTGATGGACCGCCCACAGCACCTGCACCTCAGGGGACACTGGCAGGAAGCTGCCATCTGATGAGTCCACACACACACCGGCCCCATCGGCGGTGCCGTCCCTGGCCCAGCAGAGCCGCCTCGGGCTCGGACCCTGGTGGACTCTGAGGGCGTGCGCCCCGGGCAGGGACTGGGGCTCTATGCTGCATATGAGGGTCCCCGGAACTCCAGTTCCCAAGTCAGTGTGGCTCCTGCCTCAGCATTGAAGGTTTGCAAGGTTTCATCTGATTTCCTTCTCTTGTTTTCATCTTGAACTGATTGAAAGGTGTATTTTGTGCCGTAGGACATGAGCTGGTTTGATGATCATAAAAACAGCACTGGCGCACTTTCTACAAGACTCGCAACGGACGCCTCCCAAGTCCAAGGGGTATGTAGGCTGCACTCTAATCCTATTTTTCTTTAACCTGGCTTTGAATAGACATAGGACAGTGGTTCTCAACCTTGGCTGCACATTAGAATCACCTGGGAATCTTGTTAAAATCCTGATTTCTGGGCCTCCTCATTAGTAACAAAGAAACAGAATTTCCGGAGGATGAGGCCCAGAAATCAGGATTTTAACAAGACTCCCAGGTGATTCTAATGTGCAGCCAAGGTTGAGAAACACTGACATAGGGCATAGCTGCACCTGTTAAGTTGCTTTCAGCTGGAAATGACAACACTCAAACAGGCCTAAACAATAAAGACGAAGGTGAGACTTCAGGGTCGATGGGTCCACTGGCTCAAAAATGTCAGGAAGGACCCAGGTGCCCTTTGTGTGGCTCTGAGTGGCTTTCAGTCTTGAGCATTGGCTTCCTGCTATGCCTCCATCCCTCCAGGCCCGAGGATGGCTGCCAGGAGTCACCAGATCTACAGCGTCCTTGTTTCCCACCCAGCGAAAGCGCACACCTGTGCCTCAACCACCAAACGAGCACCCTTCCCTTAAATCTGATTTGAGCTCGTTTGGGTCATATGCCAGGCCCTGAACCAATAACTGTGTCTCTGGGAAATGCCACGCTCTCCCTGGCCTGGGTCCCCACCCCTGGAGCTGAGGTCTGCCGCTGTGAAGCCCGCTGTGTCCGCAACGGCTCAGGGGAGTGGGAAGAGTCCACTGCAGCCTCTGCTGCATCAGCCCTGCTTTCTGAAAGGTGCCTACAGGAATTCATGTCTACGTGTGCCCTACAGTGGCTGGTCTTAGGGCGTGCACACTTGGTAACAGGTGGTCTCTTGAAGTATTAAATTTCCCTCCTGCACGTTTAAAGCAAATCATCTTTAACATGACCAGAGAACACCGGGGTGAGTTTCCTCTGTGGACGTTGCCCCACAGCCTGTCCCCAAAGCAGAGGCGCTGATTCCTCCGTGCTGCAACGCTGAGCTCACGTGGGCAGGAGAGGAGTAAGAGGTGAAAAAACCTGCAGAGCCTCGTGAGTGAAGCACAGGGGTCTTGGATTTACTGTCGTGAAAGGGAGCAAAAGTTAGCACGGATGCAAAACCCTGCCATCCAGGAAGCTAAACGCCTCTCTCTCGCTCTTCCAGGCCACTGGGACCAGGTTGGCTTTAGTGGCACAGAACACAGCCAACCTTGGGACTGGCATTATCATATCGTTTATCTACGGTTGGCAGTTAACTCTTTTGCTGTTATCGGTTGTTCCAATCATCGCTGTGTCAGGAATTGTTGAAATGAAAATGTTGGCTGGAAATGCCAAAAGAGATAAAAAGGAACTGGAAGCTGCTGGAAAGGTGGGTCACACAAGGCTTCCGTTAGCGTGAGCATTGTGTTTGGACATGTGTTTTATGTGTTAATATGAGCATTGTTTGTTGGCATGTTTTATTTGAATTATGTATTGCAACATGAATGTTTTAATAATTAATGTTTTAATGATTAAATGTTTGTGCTCACTACAGCTAATAATTGCCAGCACTGTGCATGAAATAGTTGACTGTATTAAGAATGCCTAGAACTTGAACATGGAATAATGGAAAGCGTTTAGCCTGTAGAAAACACTTTACGTGGGGTCATTATAAAGAATTTCTGAATTTCCAAAGCTGATTTTACCTTTTACTTCATATCCTGATGCCATTGTTAAGACAAATATCACCCCTATTTTACAGATAGGGAGTCCTTAAAACAGAGAATGTAAGTGAATTGTTCAAGCTAGGGTACTTGCTGATACTCAAAAGTTCTTTTCTTCTTGGCTGTGATTTCTGTAATTGAGGTGGACCGCCACCAGAGGGCAGTAATGCTTCAACTTGTGGTTCTAATTATAATGGCAATTGGGCAAACACTTGGTCTTTACTATGTGCCAATTATTGTTCCAAGTATGTATTTATGTGCACCAACTCATTATATCCTCACAATAATCCTACAAGGCAGGCACTCGTGTTACCCCAATTTTACAGATTGGAACCTGAGAATCAAACAAGTGAAAGGCATGGCTGGGATTCAAATCCGGGCCTAATTTTGAAGCTCTTTATTACACAGCCCCTTTATATGTGTTTAAATGTGTCTAAGTCTACCCATAAATATTTTATTCACATGTACATGCATTTAAAAATTTAAATGTAGGTTACAGCCAGGGTATATTTTACTCTTACTTATGTAAATATTATCCTTTATTGAAACATTAGGAGGTGAAGCAGTCATGAATACATAGTGTGATAGTTTCTACAGCATGAGACTTTACAAAGCCCTTTCACAAACATTACTGAAACTGGCCTTTGCACAGTTAAGTGAGGTGGGACTGACAGTGTTTCCACCTCATAGGGCAGTGGTTCTCAACCTTGGCTGCACATTAAAATCACCTGGGAATCTTGTTAAAATCCTGATTTCTGGGCCTCATCCTCCAGAAATTCTGTTTCTTTGTTACTAATGTTGTGGCCCCACCCCATAACAAAGAAACAATTTCCGGAGGATGAGGCCCAGAAGTCAGGATTTTAAAAAGATTCCCAGGTGATTCTAATGTGCAGCCAAGGTTGAGAACCACTCTCATAGGGCATGTAGGGGTGAGCGTAGAATCCCAACAAGCCTGTGTCCACTAAACCAGTGATAGCCAATGTGATCCTTGCCCCTTCGACCTTAACGGCATCAGCTGAGTTCAAAGCAGCGTGGTCTCACCGCCACGTTCCCATCAGAACGCTTCCTTCTCGTGTTCGTCCTGCAGCCTTCCAGAGCGCTAGCACGGTGCATGGTGCCCAAACTCGGGAAGCCCTGGGTGCCCAACGTGCTTGAAGAGCCTCTTGGCTCATGGCTGTGGGGACTTCAGGGCATCATGTCCTTGACTTCTGTTTGTCACAGCTAACTGCTGAGAAGACATCCTGTGCGTGGTTTTGTTTCCTTTCTCCTTTGCACTCCGTGTCCTTTCCCATTTCAGAAGGGAGAATTGTCAGTAGATAGAATGAAGATACATTTTCCTTAGACTGGTGACATGAAAGAAAACATCTTGAACCTAGTTAAGACAATAGAGTCTGAACTCTATTATCAATGGCTAAATAACACTGAAAGTGGCCAGAATTCGGGCAGGAGGAAGGCAGTTAGAATTGAGCAGTATGGCAAACCAACACAGCACCTTGGGTTAGTCGTCTTGGCTTTGCTACTCAGTGTGTGAGACTAGAGGAGGTCTGGTCCTCACTTCTCACTTGTATGAAATGGGGAGTTGTACCAGATATTGTCCCATGTCCCTTTCAGCTAACACATACTCTGCCATTCTAGGGACCAGAGAATGAGCAACTCAGACTGACCACTCTGAAACTATGTTAGCAGCTACTTTAACCTAACGAGGTGTTTTTTAAGAAAATATGAAATTGAAAATTTTAAATGTTCATGACCAGCAATTTAATCACAGTTCAAGTTTGTTTACTTAGTCAACTCTTGATTAACACAGAATGAGGGTTAGAAAGAAGTCTCTGAAAACTACCCACATCACTGTATTTTTCTTTCTTTCTTTTTTTTCAAAATGAAATGTTCTCATCTGGTGGAGATTATTCATGGGTAAAGTACATTGGGATTTGGGATATCTTCCCATTTTCATTTTTGAAAAAGGGC
Source organism: Myotis yumanensis (assembly GCF_028538775.1). NCBI lineage: Eukaryota > Metazoa > Chordata > Mammalia > Chiroptera > Vespertilionidae > Myotis > Myotis yumanensis. The sequence continues at coordinate 43,493,876 of NW_027223760.1, read as the reverse complement.
TTGGTAGTGAGGGTGTTGATTGCTGGGCTGGGAAATGGGGTGGAGAAGGATGAATAGTAACCCTCCCTTTTGACTTGGGCCCTGCCTAATTACTGAGCTTAAGGTCCTGCTGAATCAGAATTAACCCTCCAAGCAGTTAATCCACGACCAGAAAATTAAGAGTTGCGTGTACCTAGTCATTAACAACCAGTTCCTCCTTGTGTAAATGACAAAGCAGGGAGAGCAGGATGGCATAATGAGTTAAGAACCTGACTTGGCCTTAGGTAGACCAGTGATTCCCAAAGTGGGCGCTACCGCCCCCTGGTGGGCGCTGCAGCGATCCAGGGGGGCGGTGATGGCCACAGGTGCATTTGTTTTAACTTTTTTTGTATTACCTTTCTATTCTGAGTTCAATAACTAGTTTCATAATTTCAAACTTCAATGTTTCTAATTTACACCTTGCTTTACTATATTTTACGAAAAAGGTAGAAACATTAATACATATATCTTTCTGTTTAATTGCTATTAAAATTTTTAAAAAATTAATTTCCAGGGGGCGCTGAGTAGTATTTTTTCTGGAAAGGGGGCGGTAGGCCAAATAAGTTTGGAAACCACTGAGGTAGACTATCTTTGCTTGCCTACTCCTTAACTCCAGAGCTTTAAGCAAGCCACTTAAATTTTCTGTGCATCAATTCCTCGCCTGTGAAACAGGAATAATATTTACCTCACAGGGTTATTGTGAGACTAAATAAGATCATGTCAGTTAAATGAGGTAATACTGGCACATAGTAAAAGCTCAATAAGTGTTCTCTACTCCAGCTATTATTACTGTTAGGTGTTTTTTGTTTTTTTTTTCATTTATAATAGAGATACAAGGCTATTCAGCCTGAACTATCAAATATCTTGCTTTTTTCTGGCTACAGAAGCTGAGAACTAAAGTAGAAGTCATAAAGCTGATAAAACAACCAAAAGTTAAGACCTGAAGTCCCTTGTGCTAATGGTTTAGATGACAGCTGTAGTCTAGTCTATGATTTAGACTGATAAGCTGTCACAGACAGTGAACATTAGTCCAGGGGAGATTTGGCTGTCATCTGAAAACTGTTCTGGCTGGTTTGGGTAAAAGGGGTGTAATGTAAGGACACACAGAAGTGCAGGGAACACCCATGGCTTATGTTACTGGAAAGTCATGGCTCCTCCTTTAGAGTTGTAAGCTCTATTGTCTTTGAGGCCCTCTATACATTTGTTCCGTTCCTCCATTGCTGCATATTCAGAGCAGCTTCCCACACATACCCTGGTGACCTAAACCTCCCAATCCAAGGACTTAGTTCAAGCAGTTGCCTCCAAGCCCAGGAAATTATCTGATTGGCCTGCGTCAGTCAGGGGTCTGCCCCGGGTTTAATCAGGGATTTGTGGCAGGGTCATGTTATTTACAACTTGGATCTTCTTTCCAATTATGGGTGGACAGTTCCTCTACGTAGGGATGTGCTCATGGAGGAAATGATTGACACTTCCCGTGGGCCCTTAGAAATCGCTTAGCCTTACTCTCTAGGACTCCACCCTCTGACAAAAGCAAAGCCATGAAGGGCTGTCACTAAAGCCAGTCAAGTACCTGCCTGGTGGCGGGGCTGGGAATAGAATCAGGCTCTGGTGCTCAGACTGCCATTCTTGCCCTAAGCTTGTCAGTCTCCCCCTGAATACAAAAGCTTGCCCAGTATACTTGGCACAACCAGAAGTGCTTTTCAGATTGCCAGTTGTGTCATGCAGCTCATCTTAAAGAACACATTGTTATGTCTTTGCGTTCAATATGAAGGAGTTTCAAACCCTTCAGGATTCTTTTCAGAACACCCTAAGGTTTACATTTTTCATTGTTTCAGAAAGAAAAGCCCCATGTCTAATCAAGATCTGTTCTACATTACAGATTGCAACAGAGGCCATAGAAAATATTAGGACAGTTGTGTCCTTGACCCAGGAAAAAAAATTTGAATCAATGTATGTGGAAAAATTGTACGGACCTTACAGGTAATGAACATGTGGTTGTTACTAAGAACCTAGTGCTGGCCTAAGGCTGAGTTATTGTCCCCAAAAGATAATAAACCTCTGCTGTTCCAAACACTAATGCAACTGTAAGGATGACATCTTTTTTTGCTAATTACTGAAAATAAGTAGCTTTTTTAAAATTTCTTTATTAAGTTATTACATATGTGTCCTTATCCCCACATTACCCCCCATCCCCCCACTCATGCCCTCACCCCCCTGTTGTCTGTGTCCATTGGTTAGGCCTATATGCTTGCATATAAGTCCTTTGGTTGATCTCTCCCCCTTACCCCCACCCTCCCCTACCTTCCCTCTGAGGTTTGACGGTCTGATCGATGCTTCTCTGTCTCTGGATCTGTTTTTGTTTATCAGTTTATGTTGTTCATTATATTCCATGAATGAGTGAGATCATGTGATATTTATATTTCTCTGACTGGCTTATTTCATGCCACTGAGCCATAGGATCAAATTTTCCTATCTCTTTTAAAAACAATAGATTGGGTCTCTAAGAATTGAACGGTCCAGAAGACTATGCAAGTTTTTGTTCATCAGTGCAGGCAACAGAAACAACCCATCTGGCTGATTCAGGATAAACGTTGTTTTAGGGAATTGCTCAAACCTTTATTTTCTTTGGATTGTGTAGACTGAACCAAAGAAGAGGCTTGTTATTTAGTTAAACCTTATCCATGGTTTGCCTGCCATAGTTTCAACCTAGTCAACCCCGGTTGAAATATTACATGAAAAATTCCAGAAATAAACAATTCATAAGTTTTATTTTATTTTTTATTGAAGTATAATTGACTTACAATGTTATATTAATTTCAGTTGTAAAACATAGTGGTTGAATACTTGCATATATTATGAAATGATCGTCATAAGTCTGGTTACCTTCTGTCACCATACAAAGTTATTACAGTATTATTGACTCTGTTTTACATGCTGCTGGTTATATCCTCATGAGTTATTTCTTTTATAACTGCTGATTTGTTCCCCTTATCTTCCTTCACCTATTTCACCCAGCTACATGCCTCTATCCATGTCCTTCTGGCAACTACCACTTCGTTCTCTGTATCTAAGTCTGTTCCTGTTTTGTTTGTTTTGTTTTTTATAGTCCACATGGAAGTGAAATAATATGGTATTTGTCTTTCCTTGACTTATTTCACTTAGCATAATACCCTCCAGTGTTATCCATGTTGTTGCAAATGGCAAGATTTCACTTTTTATTGCTAAATAATATTCCACAGTGTGTGTATATATCACCTCTTCTTTATCCGTTCATCTATTGATGGACACTCAAGTTGCTTCTATATCTTGGCTATTGTAAATAATGCTTTAAGTGAACATAGGGGCACATATGCCTTCTCAAATTAGTGTTTTCATTTTCTTCAGATAAATACCCAGAAATGGAATTGCTGGGTCACATGGTAGCTCTATTTTTAATTTTTGAGGAACTTCCATACTGTTTTCCATCATGGCTGCTACAGTTTACATTCCCACCAACAGTGTACGAGGGTTCCTTTTTTCTACATCGTCACCAACACTTGCTCTTTTCTGTCTTTTTTATAATAGCCATCATGACTGGTGTGAGGTAGTATTTCATTGTGATTTTGATTTGCATTTCTCTGACGTTGAGCATCTTCTCATGTGCTTCTTGCCCACCTGTATGTCCTCCCTGGAAAAAATGTCTAATCAAGCCCTCTGCTGTTAATAGGTTTGTTTGCTTTTCTGACATTTGGTTGTATACATTCTTCACATATTTGGATATTAACCACTTATTGGATGAATCATTTGCAAATGTCTTCTACCATTTGGTAGGTCGCCTTCTCATTTTGTTGATGGTTTTCTTTGCTGTGCAAGAGCTTTTCAGTTTGATATAGTCCCAATTGTTTATTTTTGCTTTAGTTGCCCTTGCCCGGGGAGACATATCCAAAAAGATATTGCTAAGAGTGATGTCAGAAGCTTATTCCCAATGTTTTCTTCTTGAATTTTTGTGGATTCGGGTCTTATATTCAAGTATTTAATCCATTTTGAGTTTATTTTTGTATATGGCGTAAGATAGTGATTCAATTTCATTCTTTTGCATATCCAGTTTTGCCAACATTCTTTGTGAAGAGACTGTATTTTCCCCTTTGCTTACTCTTGCCTCCTTGGTTGTAGATTGGCTGTATGTGCCTGGGTTTATTTCTGGACTCTCTATTCCATTCCATTGATTTATTTGTCTGTTTTTTGTGCCCACAGCATACTATTTTGATTATTATGGTTTTGTAGTATAGTTTGAAATTGGGGAGCATAATACCTCCAGTTTTGTTCTTTCCCAATATTGCTTTCACTATGCCAGGGTTTTTAGTGGGTCTATACAGATTTTAGGATTATTTGTGCTAGATTATTTGTAAAATATGCCATTGGTGGTTTGATAAGGATTGCACTGAATTCGTATATAGCTTTGGGTAGCATAGTCAGTCTGACAATATTAATTCTTCCAATCCATGAGCTGCAGCTGCTTACCAGCCCTCGCAGGGGGCAGGGTGGTTTTGCAATGGCTGGCACTTGCAGACTTTAGCGGAGCAGCAGGAGAAGGCTGAAGGTTCCAGGTCACCCTCCCCTCCAGGGAGTGGGGACATGTTCCAAAATGACTCACTCCCTTGTCTGGTGTTAGCAAGGCAGTGGGATAGTGCCCTGACCACTTGCCCACTGAGTTAGCAGGTCAGGTAGAGAGTGCAATAACGGCATCCACCAGCCCCTCCCCTCCGCCTCTCGGGAGCTTTTCAACCCCTGGAGAGTCAGTGGTTTTAGGTTAGCGAATCAATCTTTTTCCCGTGTAGTCTGGGTGCTTTTTTAGCTGCTGTTTTATTGTTATTTTGTTTTGTTGTTGTTTTTTTGCTGGGTCTCAGGTCGAGTCCCTTAGGTGGGGAGTCTTAGTTTCCCATAGCACTTTGGGTTCCTCAGATATCAACATCAGCACCATTGGTTTTCTAAGTCAGGTGTTGTGAATATATTTAACACTAACAAAATTGAATGCAACTTAGATTACAACTCTGTAGACTAGAATAGTTTGAACACTTACAGATTTAAAAACGGATATCTGAAATTCTCAATTTATTCTATCTCCTTTTTATGTATACTTCATGCAGCTACATTTTTTGGTATTTGACATAAACATGTGGCATTATTTATGACCTTGTGGTTTATTTGAAACTGCAAGAGCATTAAGGAATAATAGAACGCTGGAGCTAATTTCTAATTTGATTGTGATTTTAAAGATTCAATATCATGGTAAATTTTTCAGTAATATTAGTATTATAAGGCCATGATCACAGCACATAGCTTAAAAATCATCCAAGTCAGTAATACTTTGACTTTTCTGTCTTGGCAAATGCCTTCCTCCTAATCGTTCTAATCTAAAAGCAAATTGTTGTTCTCAACCTTGGCTGCACATTAGAATCACCTGGGAATCTTTTTAAAATCCTGATTTCTGGGCCTCATCCTCCGGAAATTCTGTTTCTTTGTAACTGATGTTGTGGCCCCACCCCATAACAAAGAAACAGAATTCCCAGGTGATTCTAATGTGCAGCCAAGGTTGAGAACCACTGCTCTAGAAGCTGAAAAAGGGAAGGAAACTGCTACATAGAAAGGTTAAGTCACTTACTTAAACTAATGTAACTGGGGGCAGAAGTTAAACCCAGGTCAACTAGACTTAGAAGCTATGCTCTTTCCACTGCACAGTGCTAAGAGTGGTTGAAGAGATGGTCATGAATGCTCTAATTTGCCTTTCAGAAATTCTGTACGGAAGGCACACATCTATGGAATTACTTTTAGTATTTCACAAGCATTTATGTATTTTTCCTATGCTGGTTGTTTTCGATTTGGTGCCTATCTCATCGTGAATGGACATATGCTCTTCAGAGATGTTATTCTGTAAGTAATTCTTAAAATATTAAGAATATTCTATAGTAATATTTTAATAGGTCTATGCAAAAGTTTAGAGAAGGAAAAAACCCCTCTCTTGTTGTAAGATAAGTTTAGAGAGTTGAATCAACTACAGAAATCTGATCTAATCAATACTACAAGGACAGTTTAATCACTGGAGTGGGCAAAAACTAACCAACCTCATCATAGACCAGAATTTTAGGAATAGATAGAACTCCAGACAGGAGGATAGCAAATTTTCTTATTGTATAACTAGAGGCCCGGTGCACGAAATTCGTTCACGGGGGGGGGGGGGGGGGGGGGTCCCTCAGCCCGGCCTGCACCCTCTCCAATCCCGGACCCCTTGGGGGATGTCCAACTGCCAGTTTAGGGTGGGATCAGGCCTAAACCAGCAGTCGGACACCCCTCTCGCAATCTGGAACCTATGGCTCTTAACCGCCTGCCTACCTGCCTGATTGCCCTAACTGCTCTCCCCTGCCGGCCTGATCACCTCTAACTGCCTCTGCCTCAACTCCACCACAGTGGCTTTGTCCGGAAGGTCGTCCGGAAGATGTCCGGTCTAATTAGCATATTACCCTTTTATTAGTATAGATGTAGGCAGATAGAAATCATAATTAGAAAGTTGCTGATGACCATAGACTGAAAACAGAAGGTTAAATAGCTTGCTCTTTATGGGCAACCAAAGATGGCCTTGTCAAGGAGATGGGAATGCTTGCCTGAAGTCTGGCAAAGGCTCTGTCCCCTAACCAGACTTGGGATGACCTTGCCAACATTTGCCTTAGTCTCTCTCCTATTTTCTTGGTTTCCAAGACTAACCAGTGGTCTTTCTAATTGATACATTCCTCTTTTCAAAATATGCTAGATACATTCAATTAAGTTGCAGCCTAGTCTTGCCAAAGGGAAGCCATTTTTTTTTTAAGATCACTTGGCATATTTCTGCTCTGATGGGATGATTTTAAAGCACTAGTGAGGAACCATTAAAAAAAAGTCAAAACAAAGAAGGTGAAGTGTTTAAAAGCTGTTCTTTTCATCCAAAATTGAAATAACTGTGAAAAAAAGTGCCTTCCGTCCTCTTTGGTGGAGGGATACCAACAACAGAACAATCCAACAAGAAAGAAACCATGTACCCTGGCTTCCCTCTCCTCCAGCCCTCCCACCCCCAGCTAGTCCCCTTCATTGCCAAACCCCATCAGACGCCAGAGGACAAGAAAAGCTGTTGGTGCAGTCCACGAAGGGTCAGCCTCTGAGAAACTGGGAAGGTACAACATAGACATGGGTAGAGAGTAGAAAGTGCTTTTGGAAGATCAAATGGAAATATGCATCTCAGATCTGGGACTGACAACTTGGAGTATTTCTACTGTCTAGAAAAATATCACTGAGAAAATTGGTCTTGCTTTTTTTGTTTCATTTTTTACCATCAAAATGTTAAATTCTGGATAATCAGAAGCCAGTTTTTTAATCTTCTGTGCTAAAGCTAGATTATAGGTGTACAGGAAAGCTAGGCAGCTACACGTGGGCTCATCACTATTTGACAATTTAGTTTTTGGTAACCAAACTTACCAAGTATTTGAGAGCCTTGCTATACCCACCATTCCTGTCCCTGTGTAATTAAAACACATTTTAATATCCTAGCTGTAGAAGCTTGGTAGAAGAAAGAAGGTTTTAAGTTTCCATTATTACTAGATAGAGATTTTCTCCCTCTCCCCTTTCTCTGGGGGAACTCTGGTGTCAGAAGTAAATGGCTTTGTGGAGATGAAGGTCCTGGGAATCTTTGGCCCTTCATAAATGCAGTTATAATCCTTATCTGTCCTCTAAAGACTATTTACTTAGAAACGAGACCTTTAGCTTAGGACGTTGTTTCAGGGTGGTATCAACAATTATTTTACTTCTAAGAGAAAAGCTATTTCTGGTAAAGGCTTGTTTTTCCTAATAAAAACTCTTTAACTCCAGTGGTCAGTATTGTTTGTGCGGGAGTCTAGCAGGAACCACACACTGGCAGTCAGGGCTGTAGATTCAAGAGGAAACATGACTGCTTGTCTGGCGCTGACCAAGCCCCTTAATGCGCTACTTCAGTTCCCTCAGCTCTAAAACGGGTATCCGTACTTATTAATATTCCTTGAGATTACAAATCAGATTAAGTTATAAGCCATTTCCAAAATGAGAAGAACTGTGGAAAGTTACAGGAACTCTAAGAAAGTAGAGGCTCCTAAGGAATAAAGAAACCCTCCATGGTAATCTGCCTCCCTGTGGATTTCGCTCCTTCATTACTGGAATTTCACGGGAATGTGTGCTCGTAGGACGAGGTGGGATGAGGTGGGGTGGGGCCATGACTCAGGGAGTAAAAAAATATCTGTACTGGTGGGCAGTATGTCTGTGGACTTTTAAACACCATGGAGCTAATTATACAGGCTAATGTTTTAATCCCTCTTCTTCCGGTCTCTAGGGTGTTTTCAGCAATCGTGTTTGGCGCAGTGGCGCTAGGACATGCCAGCTCCTTTGCTCCAGACTATGCCAAAGCCAAGCTGTCGGCAGCCCACTTGTTCATGCTGTTTGAAAGACAACCTGTGATTGACAGCTACAGCGAGGAAGGCCTGAGGCCTGTGAGTTCTCTGCTGCCTTATGCGTGCTTGGTTAATTGTTTCCCCAAGGTCTGCTGTTTGCTCGGTTGTGGCCACAAGATAAAAATCTATAGTGATTACACTGACATTTATTTATCTTGGTGATATTTCAGATCTAGAATTTGGCCAACTTTCCTGGCATTTTAAAATTCCATAGGGAGTTTCAAGGATTCTGAAGTTTAGCACATCAAAAGTAAAAAAAAACAGAAAAAAGTCCAGATGTACTGGAACTGGCTAATTGTTATGAAAACTGTTAGTCACTTCTGCATGAAGCTATATGCATATAATTCTGTATGTGAATGCAATGAGCAATTTGGCTTTAATCACATCTTGTAATGACTGAATTACAATTGGTAAGAAGGCCACTGTATTCACCGTGAGTCATCGTACACTTCACTACTTCCAAAGTGAACTCAAACTTGGATAGGAGGGTTCTTGGCACAACACGAGCTGCTGTACATTTTACTGCACAAGAAGCAGTGTGGGTAGAGAGATAGGGACTTGATCTTTCTGGGACTTTACCAGGTATTCATGTTCTGAGAAAATTGCTGTGTTGGTGAGATAAAGAGAGTGAGAGAAAGAGGCTGCCAGGGCGTGGGACAGGCTGCCCACGGAGCCTGCAGGTGAAAACTGCCCTAAGTTCCCACCCCTTTGAATCTTTAGCCACTGGCTTGACTCCAGGCTCCCGACTGTCCTTTGAGAACGCTAAATAATTGTCTTAAACCAGAAATCAAGGTTAGATAAGCACTATCTATGAAACGACTATTGAATGTAACCTGTAGCCCATCTCCCATCTTCATTTTTCGTAACAGTTTTCTGTCCATATTAACGAGTGTTAGCCCTTGTACTGAATATGAGTCTTATGTCTTTTTACTACAGCCTTTGGTCAAGTTTTCTTGAAATAATACTGTTTATTACCATAATGATCAGACCGATTACAATAGCAACAATAAAACAATTTTTTTCAGGATAAGTTTGAAGGAAATGTGACATTTAATGAAGTCGTGTTCAACTACCCGACCCGGCCCAACGTGCCCGTGCTGCAGGGGCTGAGCCTGGAGGTGAAGAAGGGCCAGACGCTGGCCCTGGTGGGCAGCAGCGGCTGCGGGAAGAGCACGGTGGTCCAGCTGCTGGAGCGCTTCTACGACCCGACGGCCGGAACCGTGGTACGTGCACTTTCTGACATTGGTAACCTGATTGAAGGCAGTATCTCAAGTGGCTAAACCAATATTCCCACAATGGAAAAACCTGAATAAGACCCACAGTCCTATTGGATAGAATGACCACATTCTGTAAACCCTAAACTGGCACCCAGAGTCAAACGGATATTGGAAGTCAGGTAGAACATCTGGAATTTAGTGTAGTTCTGAAAATAGTGAATATGAAGTTGACCTCTACCTGCCAGCCTTATCCTCCTAAGTAAACCCTCAGTTCCTGGTTTGTAAAGGAAAGCCCACCTCCTGCCAGAGTGTTACGTAGGCTGCCAGGACAGGCCCGTGCCTGCTTCTTCCCTCCCCACCCTTCTGCTTTGCCTTCTCCAACCCTGCACTCCAGGCTCTAGGACTTTGGCCCTCACCTTCAGCCCATTCGCGTTTGGCTTTCTTCATTGATTTCCTGGTATCTAGCTCTGGCTCTCTTCCCTAAGTGAAGCCTCAGCTCTGAGAGTGCCACCTGCCTCCTCCATCACCTTGGGTCACACCCACTGACCTAGCCCTGGGAGCCCACCCCCATGTAGACAGTCACCGAAGGGTTAAACCTTATTGTTTCTTTTTGGAAAACCTTATGCTTCCACCATTACAGTCACTCGGCAGTTATGAACACAGGCAGACCAGCTCAGCACTGTGGCTATGCTGAGCTAATATTGTGGCGGGAATCTCTTCATTGAAGGGGTCAAGACTAATGGAATCTGTGTCTGTTTCTTCTCTGGTGACCCTAACCTTGCGGGAAGCTGCGTTGCAGTCACTACATCACAAGGCTGCTCTGGAAGCATCATGCCTCCTGCTTACAGCAAACAAAAAATAATCAAAACTGCCACCAACAAAACCATTCTCCCAAGGACACTGCCCCCTGACCTTGCACACTTCCCCTTGAACTTTTGTCCTTGGTGCTGTCAAAGAGAGAACAGTTAGGGCTGGTAGATCTCAGGGGGAAGAGAAGTAGAAGTAGGTCAGGAGGTAACCAGCTTCCAGAATCTGCATTTTGTTCTGGCATGCCTGCTGGAGGGGGATAAAGTCAAGTTGAAAGGTTGGAGTGATTCCGGGGATGAGTAGAGCAGGTATGAGTAGAACACCTAATTTCGGGCTTCCTAAAGGCAGGAGATGGTACCCTTGCCTGAAGAAGGGCAGATAAGGACAAAGAGAGGAATATGAAAACAGGACCAAACGTGCTGTCATTTTGCCAGTTAGACCAAGAAAGGGACAGCATGATCATCATAAAAATCATTTTGTTGGCTATGTTGGCCTCCAACAGTGTAAGGTGACATGCGAACTCATTTTTTTGGTTGATTTTTCTTTGTTAAATGGCATTTAAATATATAAGATAAATATCAAAAATATAAATCTTTGTTTTACTACGGTTGCAAATATCAAAAAATTTCTATGTGACACGGCACCAGAGTTAAGTTAGGGTTTTTCAAAATGCTGACACACCGAGCTCAAAAGGTTCGCTGTCACTGGTGTAGGGGCTGTGAGGCTTGGTATTTCATAAACTGCTGATGCCCATATGCACCCAGATCCTCCAAATGATTCGTCTAGTAACTTACCGCCTAGTTCTTTGTTCTTTTCAAGCCTTTCTTATAATTTGTGGACTTTGGCTTTCAGCTGCTAGATGGTCAAGAGGCAAAGAAACTCAACGTCCAGTGGCTCAGAGCCCAGCTCGGGATTGTGTCCCAGGAGCCCATCCTGTTCGACTACAGCATTGCCGAGAACATCGCTTATGGAGACAACAGCAGGGTGGTATCCCAGGATGAGATTGTGAGTGCAGCCAAAGCAGCCAACATACATCCTTTCATAGAGACCTTACCCCATGTAAGTTAACTGGTAACTTCTCAGGATGAAATCAGAATCAACTGCGCACTGTTTCCCTCCCCAACACAGTTCCAAAGTCAAACGCCACAGAATGTGTCTATGTACTAGCTCTCTGACCTTGGACAAGACATGGAACTTCACGATACCAAGTGTCCTTATGTCACTTCTACCTCATACAAATGTAGTGAGAAGCAAATCAGGTGATATTAAGTTAACGCACCATATCACAGGTTGCGAACTGGTGGGCTGCATTCAGACTGAGGCCAAGTATCCCTGGTGATACTTTTTGTTTTAATTAAGCACTTTATTTTGAGATAAGTATAGATTCACATGCAGTTGTAAGGAATCAGGGGATCTTATATACCTTTTACCTAGTTTCCTCCAAAGGCAAAATGGCAAAACACCATGATATTGACATTGATACAATCCCTGGATCTCATTCACACTTCCAGTCTTATGTGTACACATTTGTATATGTGTATATTTAGTTCTGGCAATTTTACTGCATTGCAGTTTCATGTATCCACTATCAGTCAAGACACAGAACATTCTATCACAATAGAAATCCCTCATTTTGTCCTTTTATAGCACACTAGAGGCCTGATGAATGAAATTCATGCATGGGTAGGGTCCCTAAGCCTGGCCAGCAATCAGGGCCAATCTTTGGGGCAACCGGCAGGCCCCTGCTGGCACCTGCCTTGGCTGGCCTGGGGCCTGCAGGCTGAGTGCAGCTCCTGCATTGAGTATCTGCCCCCTGGTGGTCAGTATGTGTCATAGTGACTGGTCATTCCACAGGTCATTCAGTGGTTCAGTCCATTTGCATATTAGGCTTTTATTATATAGAATACCCCTCCTTCCCATTCTCACTCCCCCAACCTCTGCAACCAGTAACTGTTCCTCATTTCTGTAACTTTCCACCTTTTAGAACATTATATAAACTTACAGTATATAACCATTTGAGATTAGCTTTTCTTGGTCTAATTCCCTGAAGTTGTGTTCATCCCTTTTTATTGCTGAGTAGTATTCAGTTCACTGTAAACTGAACCAACTCAATTTGTACTTTTATCCATTCTGTGTTTTTGGCTTAGAATGTTCTCTCAATATCAAGCTTACCAACTTTTCTACAAAAGTATAATTTATCTCCCCTTTCTCCTTCTCCCACCTTATCTCCACAATTTCTATTTTCCTCTGTGATCTTTCATAGCATGTTGCCTATACTACTCATTTGGTACTTAACTTGTATTGAATGCTGAATATGTATTTCTCTTTAGACTTTAAAGTCTGATTCATTTTTACACACATCCCACAGTTCTGGACATAACAGACACTCAAGAAATATTTGAGTGAATGAGTTTAAAAGAGAATAAACTGGGTTCCTTGTTGGTCATCTGATTATATCAATTTTTAAAGAATTTTAAACCTTAGGCATTAACATTTAACCTTTTTAGGACATCAGATGACATGATGATAATGGTAGGAATTCGAGAATTTGTTGCAGAATACCATTGAGAATTAAGGTCACTCGTTTTCTATTTGGATTTTGAAAACAAACTTTCTGTTAAATGTAAAAAAACATTAAATGGACAACTATGTAGCTGTTACAGAAACTTTTTATTGATTCCAAATTATTTTTCCTTATAAGTAGTACTGTCATATGTTAAGTAAAAGTTTATTCATTATAACATTAGTAATTTTGCTGGGTTAGGACCTTAATTAATTTTGTTGACTGACTTGCAGAAATATGACACAAAAGTGGGAGATAAGGGGACTCAACTCTCAGGAGGTCAAAAACAGAGGATTGCGATTGCCCGGGCCCTCATCAGACAACCTCGAATCCTGCTGTTGGATGAAGCTACATCCGCTCTGGATACTGAAAGTGAAAAAGTATGGCCTTCCACCTCACATCCTATTTACTTTGTAAAACAGAAGGTTTTTGTGCTATTAGCCATGAAAAAAAATAATATGCAAGCACAGAAAAAAGTAAATAGAAATTTAGACAGTGGTTATTTTAAGGTAGGATATTTTCTTATTCCTTTCAGTATTTCCCAATTTTTCTAAAATGATCATGTATTACTTTTAGAAACACACTAAAAGTAAAGCATTCAAAAGAAAAGGCTGCATAAATCATTTTAGCATATTAATTCTAATGGAAAACAATACTCAATAAAAGGGAACTAGTTAAGTAAAATATTTTGTGACTAGTTAGGAATTTTAACTACTTGTGAAGATTATAGTGACAATCCATTTTTATTATAATTGAAAAGAACATAACTATGTAATGTCAAGTTATATTAATACACAGGTATAAAGGCAAATATTCAAAGAGATAAGAAATGAAAGAAATTTTCTTGCTTGGATAGTAACATTTTTTAATTTCCTTTAATGCTATCACCTATTTATATAATTAAGATAAGACTTCTGATCTGATTTATTAATAGATTGTCCAAGAAGCCCTGGACAAAGCCAGAGAAGGCCGCACCTGCATTGTGATCGCCCACCGCCTGTCCACCATCCAGAACGCAGACCTGATAGTGGTGTTTCAGAACGGCAAGATCAGGGAGCACGGCACCCATCAGCAGCTGCTTGCACAGAAGGGCATCTACTTCTCCATGGTCAGCGTCCAGGCTGGGACGCAGAACTCATGAACTCTTGTTACCGTGTATCTTAAAAAATAAACTCAAATCATTCTACAACTTTTGCTGACTTGCAAAAGAAGTTTCTAAGTCATCGTAAAATACAGGTACATCCAATCGGGGGTTTGCTATTACAGCATTTGAAATTTTGGAGTTATAAATCATCAAGACACATTTCTTGATGAAATATGTTAACAGCTTAGCTCTTCCTGAGTTTTCAGAAACATACAGGGGGAAAAAAGAGCTAAGTTCAGGTATATAAAGCTGTAGAGTTAGTAGAAGCCACAGACATAGGGACAATTATTATGGTCCTGAACAGTTGGGTAGATGGATGTTTTGAGAACATTTTCCCCAAGTACAAAGAAAATATAAATTGTTCAGAAGCCTACTCTCTCCCTTGGTAAGTTTCCAAATTATTCTACTGGGCATTGATTTTTAAAAATGAATGTATCCCCAGCTTTAGGATAGTCCAAGAGAAGATACAATTTCCCTCAGACAAGATAACTTTGCAGGCACACATTCATTCTGTAAAGCAAAAAGAGATATCATTAAGTATTTCTTTTAAAGAAATGTTTAAACTCATGAATAATTATTGTACATATATCAGTACAATTTGTAACACTGGAAATATCAATAATAAAATTCTTTTTCTATAACAACTGTATTACTTTTTCCAAATAATACTAATATTCCCATTTTTCCAAATAATTCTAATATTCCCAGGATGTGAACTCACTTCTCTAACAAGAAGGAAATATATTTAGATGAAGGGCTAAAAGAAATATTTCAGGCAACCCTTGGAAACTAACCACATTACAATGTTTTTTTTCCACAGTTTACCTCAGCAAAATCAATTATTTAGGTCGGTATTCAAACCAAATTCTTCTACCTGTAATAAACCATATACTGTATTACCAAAGATGTTTCAAATGTGACCATGTGTAACAGTAGACAATTTCAGATTAAACAAGAGGAGAATGGGGCAAGGGATTAGCACAGTGACTCAATGTGAGCAGAATTCAACTTACTCTTGTGTAATTATTCCCAAAGCTGCCTGATGAGGATCATGGGGCATCCCCCCTGGAAATGGACTCAGTAGGTCTGGATTCAGACCCAAGAATCTCTCTGGAGAGAGTATTCCGGGTGATTTTTAACTTGAGGCAATGTAGGGAAACGTGTTAAAGCAGGAGTAAGGAGAGGCTCCTCTCTAGGAGGTGACCCATTGCTAAAATACTATTTAGATAATATTTAAAAACAATACACCAAATGACTAAAGTGCCTGGAAATTTAGTCTACAAAATTGTACTAGTGAGGGAGAGGTCCAGAGTTCATAGAAGCCAACTCTGAATTTTTTCACAAATACACCAGACTTACCAAATTCAGAACATATGAAAATGTAAGAAAAGGACATCCAACCAATCTATTAAATCTATTGTCATTTTATGTGACAGATTGCTGCCATGGTCATGTCCCCTCTTGTGTCTATTTACATTTTTTATAAGAGGGTCTCATTTATTTTTTATTTTTTAATATTTTTATTGATTTCAGGAAGGAAGGGAGAGAGAAAACATCAATAATGAGAGAGAATCATTGATCAGCTGCCTCCTGCAAGCTCCCTGCTGGGGGATCGAGCCTGCAACCGGGCATGTGCCCTTGACCAGAATCGAAACCAGGACCCTGCAACTTCTACCTTTCACCTTTAGAACACGCACTGCCAAGTATAGAAACCCAGTTAAAATACTGAATGATCAGACAGCATGTGGAGAGAGCCCCAGCCACCAGTCCCAGACAGTGGTAAGGCCATTTCAGACTTACCAGCCACAGCCAGCAGCTGCATACATGACATCGAACCTGGGACCCTTCAGTCCACAGGCCAATGCTCTATCCACTCAGCCAAACCAGCTAGGGCTTTACTTACATTCTTAAAGTCATTTATGAAATTGACTTTGCTGCTCCTCTTAATCCAAAGGTGAGACTTTTCCCCTGACTCCTTAAATCTGGACTGTCCTTGTAACTTGTTTTAACCAACAGAATGCAAAAGATGTGACATCATGCGACTTCAGAGCCTAGACCTCAAGAGGCCCTGCAACTTCTACCTTTCCCCTTTAGAACACCCACTGCCAAGTACAGAAATCCAATTAAAATACCGAATGATCAGACAGCACGTGGAGAGAGCCCCAGCCACCAGTCCCCAGAGAGTGGGTAGAGCCATCTCAGACTTACCAGCCACAGTCCAGCAGCCGCATCCATGACTCAGGCAAGACAGAAGCAGACCTCCAAACGGGCACCGTCAACTGACACAGTCGTGAGGAATAATACGTTGTCGGAAGCAGGAAGTTCGGGGTGGATTATTACACAACAATTTATAACAGGTCAGAAAGTATAAGGTCAAACAGGAATGAACCACTTATTCAAACACAAGAAGCTATATGATTTTGAGTTTTATTTTCTGAGGGTAGAAACTACAAAATTGAACAGAAGAGAAAAAAAAACAAACCTCTAAAATCCTGAGAATCTGATTCAATATTTAATCCTTGTAGTCATTAATTCTGATACCTAATTTTAAATATAAGTGCTTTAATTTTATATTCACAAACTAATGACAACAATATACTAAAATGAATTTTGTTAGGGTTTTTTTAATAAGTGTCAGAGGGTAGAAACCTCCTTACTACAACTTACTTTTTGTCTGTTCAACAGAAACTTTTTTTAAAATCCTCATTGGGAGATACGCTCATTGATTTCAGAGAGAGGGAGAGGGAGGAAGGGAGAGAATTAGGGAGAAATATTGATGTGAGAGAGAACATCGATCGGCTGCCTTGCATACATGTCCCAATCAGGGACCAAACCCACAACCTAGGTATGCGCTCTGCCCAGAAATTGAACCCACAGCTTTTCAGTGAACGGGATGACACTCCAATCAACTGAGCCATCCTGGCCAGGTCAGCAGAAACTGTTTTTGTTAATCACCATTAACCTGTAGTGGTCTTTCCCAAATATAGTAAGCTTGTATCCCTGTGGTGAATGTGAAAGACACTGATCTCAGGGAAATTAGCATCCAACCAGGTATCTCATACCCTTTGGCAATTAGAAAATGTTAAAGTGCCTGAAAGATAGACTCTATAACAGTGATTTCCAACCCATGTGCCGTGGCATTTTTAATAACTGACTAGTCAGGGACACTGACCTCTTTTCCCTTAGATTGTCCAAAAAAAAAACCAAAAAAGTAACAACAGCAAACAGAATAGCTGTCCAGGGTGAATGAATCAAAAGTATACCTATTTTTTGGTCATATTGGCAAAAAATACATTTTTTGATGTGCCATGAGATGAAAAAAGTTGAAAATCACTGCTCTACCATGATGTTCAGAGAAGGAATTTATAACCTTTACAGGTATCAATAAAAATATTTAAAAGTTAAAATTAGAGTTGCATTGTTAAATTTTGTGGAATTGCATTGTTGAGGCTTAAACTTTGCATAGTTCTATAATCACTATATTAAAATTTGCATTGCTGCTGCATCAGAGGAAGCTTAAAAATATTTCTACTTTGTATGCCAGTATAGGTTTAGAGAGCATGATTCTATTAATATCTACATTTCCTTCAAGTTGACCCTCCTCCTTACCTCCCCTCAGCAACCCACTCCCAGCACCCAGTTTACATGGTCTAACTGGTAAGTGCTTAGTGCACAGTGAGTCTCTAGAGATGAGCGGAGTTCATCAGCTGCATCATATCCTGGAAAGCGTGGAAAATCAGCTGAACTAGCTTCTCTGCGTCAGTCTCCGCACAGGACTTCCAGGCTGAGCAGGCCACAACAAACCTGCAAAGAACAAGTAATAAACGATGAAGTACGAGGTGACAATCACAACCCCGAAAAGCTCCACATGGCTAGCTGCTAGCGTGTGAAGCGCGACTTCCGCCTGGCATGAGGTACATGGAAGCTGACGCATGGAAAGTACAGGCTTCGTTACACATAATGCTGGGAACACCAAATGCGCTACGTGACTGAAGACTAAGGACAAAGGGGGACAAAACAGGAGCCAGAACTCCCAGTGCTTGGAGCAAGGCCTTGCTGTGTTATAGAAACACACACCTCTCCCCTAAAACAGACCTTCCTGCACGTGCTCTGAATGGAATGAGGTGGAATACGAATTCATGCCATTGTTTGCAATAAAACCTGAACTTTTAAAAAAATATATATTTTATTGATTTTTTACAGAGAGGAAGGGAGAGGGATAGAGAGTAAGAAACATCGATGAGAGAGAAACATAGACCAGCTGCCTCCTGCACACCTCCTACTGGGGATGTGCCCGCAACCAAGGCACATGCCCTTGACCAGTATCGAACCTGGGACCTTTCAGTCCGCAGGCCAACGCTCTATCCACTGAGCCAAACCGGTTAGGGCAAACCTAAACTATTTTAAAGAAGAATACAGGACTTGGAAAGAATAAAAAATAAATAAAATAAATAAAAGAGAAATATAAGATGGGGGGGAAGCTACTTCTAGGAAAGCCAGAGAAAAACTCTCTTGGGACCATCTTCCACATATCTCCTCGGTCCTCCTGATGAAAAAAATCCCCGGTCTGGCAAGGGGTAGAGTGGCCCTGGAAGCCTTTCTGTCAATTCCATGTGTCCTTCTTTCCCACCTCTCTCTCCCCTACCAGGCTTTAATATTTTCTTTCTTATTCTTTCCACAAACTTAACTCAAACTCCAGAACCCCAAATGAAATACACAATCAATGCCTCAGTGGTAAAAATTTTTAAAAATTTTAAAAAATTACCCATTAACAAGTGGCAGGTGATAAAACAATCGGAATCACAGTGTAGGAAAGACATTCAAACAACGAAAGCGGTAGCTTTCTTACTCTGCAGCACAGGAAGAATCAGCAGAGTGCCTCACCTGTCGTCTCTGATGTGGTAGAACACCCCGTAGCCGCTGTGTACCATGGGCACCACCACTCCCTGGACCCTTAAGTAACCAACCAGACTTGTCGAGAGAACAAAGTTTCCACCTCCTCCACTGCAGCACAAAGGGAAGAGATTACATGAGGCTTACAGAAGCTCACACGGTTTCTGAAGAGCTTTTAACACGGGGGTGGGGAGGCGGTAAAGTGGTCCTGGGAGCTCAAGGACATAGGAAATGTGCTCAAAGCAGAAACCGGGCTACCAACCGACTCTCTTGGAATTGGCCTTCTCCTTTCCAGACACTCAAATTTATTCCAGCAAAACATACATCAAGCTCCAGGTAAAACCAAAATGTTGTGCAATGTAAAGCTGTGGACAACCGCGCAACATAAAGCACTACATCCTATTACCTTCTGGAGAAGAGTGGGTCGGTAAAGAGCTCTGGGACAGGGAGACCTTCCTCTCTTGCTATGAGTGAAAGGCCTAAAAGATGACGGTCAAATCCTGCAACGAAACCCCCAACCTGAAGTTAGAAAATATTTTCAACAGGAGAGAATTTTGTTGAAGTTAGAGTAATTACAATGTGAGTACCTTGTCCAGTTGAACAATCTTTCATCATTTTATTATGTTTTTCAAAAGCTTGTAACATCATTTGCTTCCTCTCAAGAGCCTGTGTTAAAAAAAAAAAAAAAACCAAGAGATACCTCAATAACAAAAGGTAGAGAAACCAAACAAATAAAAAACCTGAGCTCAAAGGAATGAGGCTGCGGGTAACGGGGGAGGGACAGGGTTTTCCAGGAAGACCTTGAGACACGTGCTGCCGTGTCTTTTCCTCGCTGTCCGCTGCTTTTCCTTTCCTACATGCCCTGCATCTCGGTTCTTTCTTTCCAGAGACAGGAAAGCAGGAACTTACGGGCAGCACTGAAGTGACATTGTCAAGTGTAAAGAAGCAACTCTGACTTGAAACTAAAGAAGAGTCCTACAAAATGATAATGATGCAGTGCTATGAAAGTAAAACAAGGTAACATATACTAAGTCTATCAAAAGTAAAAAAACAAATACAATGGAGTAGTGGGAAGGAACTATCCTGTTGTCTAAATGCTTCCAAAGGTACAAAACAAAACATATAAAACTGTTCTGGTTCTCACATATGAGAACAAGAATCTGTGATTTCAGAAACGTTCCACCACATTCAGAAAAACGTCCTCTCCTGAAGGGTCCCAGGTTCGATTCCGGTCAAGGGCATGTGCCTGGGTTGCGGGCACATCCCCAGTAGGGAGTGAGCAGGAGGCAGCTGATCAATGTTTCTCTCTCACTGATGTTTCTAACTCTCTATCCCTCTCTCTTCCTCTCTGTAAAAAAAATCAATAAAATATATTTTTAAAAAAAGAAAAGAAAAACGTCCTCTCGAAAGCACCTTGGGGGTGTCTGCATCTCCCTGGTGTTACTCTAAAGGGGAGCAATCGTAGTGAAACACTCGAGGCACTGACGATGCGGTGCCTAGAAAAGGCACCCATGGGCTTCCTCCCAGGGGCTCCCCTTTCCTGTTCTTTCCACCTACGTCCTTCCCTGGCAAATGAACAAACAGGTGTTTTGAAAACTTCAGGCGAAAAGTCTGACAGCATTTTACTGAGCCAGGGGAGCTGAGGGAAAGAAGCTAGTTCTTTAAGGGCCAAGGCTCCCTGAGAACAAAGAAATTCTGTTAATGCTCCTTTTCAAACGCTCACACTGGCCGCAGGATCCTGCATGCCCTGGCACCACCTGACGGCTTCCACTGTACATGATCGCACCGTCTCCGTTCGGCCATGATAAAAAAATCTTGTCATGGCTGTTTCATAGCAGCAACCAGGGCTACAAGGAAAAAAATGGAATAAGAGAATGTATTATTCTAAAGAAAATGCTCTGTTTGTACCTTACGCTGGCTTTGGTCAGAGACTAAGTTCTATTAACACAAGACTACAGTTGAGACTTCCAACAATGAAGATGCTAATTCCAATATCAAAGAATAAAAACTACCCTGGTACACAGGGCCTGGGGTGAAATGGAGTGTTTCAAAGGCTTGGCTGCGGTCCGGGTGTGCACACTGGAGTCTGGGGCAGGTGGCCTGTGTGACTGCCCCACAGTGATCCCTGTCTCTCACTGTTCGTGCCCTTCACTTTGAATGTGGGATGGACTTAGTGACTTAGTTCACTCAGAGCTCACTCACTCTTACTCTCACCTCCTTGCTCTGAGGAAAGCCAGCTGCCATGCTGGGAGCTGACCTGCAGAGAGGCCCAGGTGGCGAGAAACTGAGGGAGGCCTCTGCGCAACAGCCTGGGAGGAACTAAACCCCACAAATAGCCACATGTGTGAGCTTGAAGCAGACCCGCTCTGAAAGTGCCTGCAGATGAGAACACAGCCCTAGCTGACACCCTGACTATAACCTCACAACAGAGCTGAAGGCAGAGGCACCGAGCTAAGCTGCAACTGGACTGTTGACAGAAAATGTGAGGTGACATGCCCTGGCGGGTGTGGCTCAGTTGGTTAAGCATCGTCCCTTGTCCCGAAAGGTTGCCAGTTCAGTTTTTGGTCAGGGCACATGCCCAGGTTGCGAGCTTAATCCCAGTCAGAGTGCATGCAGGAGGCAGTCAATCAATGTCTGTCTGTCTGTCTGTCTGTCTCTCTCTCTCTCTCTTTTTCTCTCTCTCGGAAAAAAAAAGGTAGGAAAAAAACACTGGGAGTTAGAATGAAGTAGCTATGGTAAAGATATAACCTTGGAATTCAAGAGCCTGAAAATGGAAAATGAATGTCTCCATGCTCAAAGTCACTAATCATCCGAGAGATGCAAATCAAAACGACAATGCGGTATCATCTCACACCTGTCAGAATGGCTACCATCAACAAATCAACAAATGACAAGTGCTGGAGAGGATGTGGAGAAAAAGGAACCCTTCTGCACTGCTGGTGGGAATGCAGACTGGTACAGCCACTGTGGAGAACAGTATGGAGTTTCCTCAAAAAACTAAAAATGGAACTCCCATTTGACCCAGTGATCCCACTTCCAGGAATATATCCCAAGAAGCCAGAAACACCAATCAGAAAGGATATAGGCACCACTATGTTCATAGCAGCACAATTCACCATAGCTACGATTTGGAAACAGCCTAAGTGCCATCAGCAGATGAATGGATTAGAAAACTGTGGTACATCTACACAATGGAATACTACGCTGCGGTAAAAAAGAAGGAACTCTTGCCTTTTGCAACAGCATGGATGGAACTGGAGAGCATTATGCTAAGTAAAATAAGCCAGTCAGAGAAAGATAAATACCACATGATCTCACTCATTTGTGGATTATAGAGAATAACATAGACTGATGAATAGGGACAGATCCAAAGACAGAGAAACAGCAATCAGACTATCAATCCCCAGAAGGAAAGTAGGGGAGGGAGGGGGTACGGGGAAGAGATCAACCAAAGGACTTGTAAGCCAAACCAATGGACACGGACAACAGGGGGATGAGAGCATGGGGGGAAGGGGGGGGCGATAAGGGTTAATGGGGGGGATGAGGACACATTTGTAATACCTTAACTAATAAAGAATTTAAAAAAAAAGAAAAAGAAAATGAATGTCCCTCACCGTCCATGAAGTCTATAATAGGCCAGCTGAAGTGCAAGCTGAATAAATGTATCAGGGTGAAGCATCTTCTTCTTGGTTAGCTTTTTGCCAAAATGTGTAAAGGGATACGCCACAACCTGCAGATCAGATGCCTAACAAAAAGAATTAAACGGGAACAGTGAATAATCAGCTAAGGAGAACATCCCAAAGATAGCCAGGTTATCATTTGCATTAAAGTAATTCAGACACAGTTAAAGGTCTTAGAGCTATAATTTAAGTGTTTCATACTGTCATACTTAGATGCTAGCCAAGTACACACTTATTTTTATATACAATAGTTAAAAGAGATAGCATGCCCTGGCCAGGTGGCTCTGTGGGTTGGAGTGTTGTCCAGTACACCAAAAGGTTGCGGGTTCTATCCTGGTCGGGTGCGTATGGGAGGCAACCAATTGATGTTTCTCTCTCTCTCTCTCTCTCTCTCAAAAAAAAAAAAAAGTAACAAAAAAAACATAGGATAAAAAAAGAGAGAGAAGGCATTACTATCTAACAGAAAAGTTTAAAAAAAAATCTACCTGCTTGAGATACTGGGCTTTAGCTTGATTGATGTCACTTAATACTTTCTCATCCACAGTGAAAACAAGCTCCTCTGGAAGTGGCATATCCCGTGCTTTTTCTGAACCCTGAGAGTAGGGAAGAATTAAGAATATTATATTTATAAAAACATGAGGAGAAAGAAAGCTAAAATATTTGTTCTAACATACCTTCCATCTTCCTTCATTCTCCAAAATCTTCTCATCAACATAATAGCTGATGCTTACCATAACCATTGCATCATAAGGAGCATGCTGAAATGAAAATACACATTATTTTGAATACATTATACCAAGTTGAAACTTGACCCAATATTTTATTTTCACTCTTCCTCTTCTTTCACACATGTGCCCTGACCAGGAATTGAACCAGCAACCTCTCGGTACATGGGACTATGCTCAACCAACCGAACCACACCAGCCAGGGCAGTGGCCACTATTTTTTTTTTTCTTTTTCTTTTCCACTGTGCAACCTGCGAGCAGAGGCCGGGCGATGGCTCAAGGCTGCAGCGTGCTCTGGCCTGGGGCATATGAGAGACCCAGGGGGACAGGCCTGCCATCAATCCAAACCCATGCACTCATTTTTAAACAGCACGTTACGCGTATTGCCTTCATATAAATGAAATAAAAATGGTCAAACTTAGGTGGACAAATAAAGCATCAGGAAAGCATTAGAATTTTTCATATTTTCTAATTTTTTGAAAGTGAGTATTAGCTTTCCACCAGGGGGTGGACTGGTAGAATTATAAGTTGAACAGATGTATATCCATTAGTCTTACTCTTTGTAACTGGTTCCAGTAAGAGTTAGAGATAAATACCATTATCCTAAATGAAACAATGTATGTAATGTCTGTGAAAATTCTTTGTAAATCTATAAAGCACTACACAGTTGCGAGATGCAGTTACAAAAGGGGTTTGTCAGTTTGTTAGGTGAGCTGTTACTGACAGGTGGCCTCAGCTGCTTGAGCATCTTGTACTGACCTCCCTCATGAGCCCTTCCTGATATTGTGGCTGCTACCTACTTGGCAGCATTACACTGTGCTCCGAGGCTCCACTGGGCCCTGGTCCAGGGCAGCAGAGCTATGTCATGTTGGGCTGATATGTTAGACACCTTGTTTCTCCTTGTGCACCTGGGCCGCCCATGTGGGCTGTGTTTATAAGTTAAGCCCCCTTCTTCCTCCCCGAGGCTGTCACATTCAGTTCATGAATGGTGATTGGATTTAACATAAAGTGGTAGCAGCAGCACCGAGAAAAAGGCTGTCTGATGGAACATCAAAGGAACATGGGGGAAATATGGCAAAAAGTTTGTCCTTCAAAATAAACGATGGAAAAATTCATTAGCTGCAATTCCTTTCTCTAGATATAGCTTTCAAACCTGTAACACCGTGTTACCCAGCCCATCTTTCCCACAGTCCTCAAACATTGAGCATTATTTCTGCCACTTCTGAACACTCTTGTAGATCTGTGAATAAAATTATTATGCTTTTTAACTCATCTAGTGGGCCTATGTCTTTACCTAAAGTTCATGCCCATCCTCTATTTAGCCTTCATATAGTCTGCCATCCCCACATGCTTTTGCAGGGCTCTTACAATTCCAGATCACCTTCGATTGCAGCCATATGCCTGCTCTGACTTCCAGTACAAGAAGCAAGTATTTTCTTTAGATGGTTCATGTTTACTGCACACCCTCCCCATTACCTGATTAGGTGCTTCCAACTTTAAATATTTGTTCTTTCTCAGAAAATAAAATATGACAATTACTATACTTTACAATATTCATATTTTGATCACTAGATAATAAGGGCATTTGAGAATTCTGCACTTCTTTTCATGTTTCGGGCTGGATTCCCAGCAGGGAGCCTGCAGGAGGCAGCTGGTGATGTTTTTCTCTCCCTCTCCCTTCCTCTTTCTAAAATCAATAAAAACATACTTTAAGTAATAAATAACAAATAATAAAGTTGTGGACGTTGGTTCTGAGTCCACACCCCACTATCTGCTAGCTGTGCAATTGTGAGAAAGTTACTTAATTCTTTAAGTAAATTGCCTCTTCTCTTAGTAGGGATAGTGAGACAGCTGCTGTGAAAATGATTTTCATCATGCTTATACAGAACCTGGCTCACAGCAATAATCAGTAATTACTGTGACTATTAACAACTAATGTTTACTACATGCTTCTATGTGCCCTTCACAAAGCCTATATAGACAAAACAAACTCACTGACCCCAGGATTTTAAATCCCAAGAGGGAAATGTGATTAATTAGCATAATCACAAAAGCACATATTCAAGTATCAATGGATGAGAACAGCAACAGGGGTTTGAATTAAGAACAGTTTTACTTTACAGTATGTATATATTTACTAATGATGTTTTATAGGTTAAATTGCATTTTCTGTAACATCTTAGGTTACAAGGGAAACCTACCTGGAATTTTAAAAGCAGATTACACATGTGGAGATAATCAGACTGATTTTATGAATATATGGGTGTTAATGAATACACAAAAGACATGTCCATATACTATTACTGCAAGAAAGCATCTCAGTTGTGTTGAGATGTACACTCATAATGAGACCAATATTCTTTATTCAGAGATAGAAAAGATCATGGAATTTCTTTTCATTCTGAATTTGAGCAAACAGCAGGATGTTTGTTGCTACTAGTAAAATAGTGCAAGGTGTTGTTTTTTTTGGGGGGGGTGGGGGTTGGGAATGAAGGAGGAAAGCAAGATGATGAGTTCTTCTTGATGATGAGAGCAACTCAGCCCCATGTAACAATATAACATACAGTGAAGCAAAACTCTCAAAATGAGAATAGGTAAAACTGGAAAAGTAGAATTGCAAGCCACCTATATAAAAATGGCCTTGAAAGTATTAAACCAGGGAAGACAGCAGGCACGGGGAGGAGGTATGACTACTAAGGTCAGTTTTAGAACAAACAAACAGGGAAGGACTGGCAAGAGGGCGGAGGCAGTGCCAGAACCGTATGAGGGGTGTCAGCTGCAGCAGACAGGTCCAAGAGAAATGGAGGGCAAAAGGCAGGCGGCAGTCAGCTCCTTCACCACGGACAGTTTCCAGGGACTAGAGAGGATATAAACCAGACAGAGGAGATGAAGAAGAATCAAAGAGAAGCTGAAGAGTAGAAAACTGAGGCAATTAACAAGAAACATTTTGTCAACACTGGACTCCAAGGAAGAGCAAAGACAACAAAACCTCAAAATGACTCATGGCAACCTTTCACTCTGATGAGCTACTGTAATAGACACCTAATTTCATTACCTACTCATTAGTCACTCCACCTTTGTGTGTGATAATTACAACTTCATTTTCCTTTAGGCAACCACCACATATCTTTGTGGTGGTTTGAAAAGAGTGATTCTACCCCTAGGTCCCAAGGTTTGGCATGTGACCCAGACCAGGTGAATCAGAGTACCCCACTGCCTGGAATGGGCACAGGTTCACACTCGACAATCACATGAGCGCTATCCCCAGGACTTCTGCTGGTACCACTGGGGGGAAATAACTGGCTATTTCCATAGAGAATAGATCTAATCTGTGAAAAGAGCGGAGAAGACAGGAGATTGTGGATACACAATCAAATGGGATAGTCTACCTAAATATAAAGCCAAACATAGGAAAGCCGTACCAAAAACTGGAAAGAGTAATTTCTAATGAAAGTGTTGGGACACTGGAAGGCAGCTTGACCCAAATGTAGCTGCATACCTAGGCCAAAAAATATCTTCTTAAGCTAATGCCCATTTGATTTGTATCACCTAAAACTGAATAAATACTGATTAATACAATCACTGAACGTAATAGGTCTTTTTAGTATTTTGCAGTCACTAAATGCTTTTAGGGCAGTGGTTCTCAACCTTGCTAATGCCGTGACCCTTTAATACAGTTCCTCTTGTTGTGGTGACCTCCAATTTCATTGTTACAAATTGAACATAATTAAAGCATAGTGATTAATCACAAAAACAATATGTAATTATATATGTGTTTTCCGATGGTCTTAGGTGACCCCTGTGAAAGGGTCGTTCGACCCCCAAAGGGGTCTCGACCCACAGGTTGAGAACCGCTGTTTTAGAGGAAGGCCATCAAAAACTAACAGAAGTCCCATTTGCTTTTTTTCTCCTTAGTTTCCATTGTCCTAGGAGCTGTATTGGTAAAGATATTGTTACGACGTATGTCTGATATTTTGCTGCCTATGGCTTCTTCTAAGATTTTTATGGTTTCCCGTCTGACATTTAAGTCCTTTATCCATTTTGAGTTTATTTTTGTGTGTGGTATAAGTTGATGGTCTAGTTTCATTTTTTTGCATGTATCTGACCAATTTTCCCAGCACCATTTATTGAAGAGACTGTCTTGACTCCATTGTATACTCTTGCCTCCTTTGTCAAATATTAATTGAGCATAATAGCTTGGGTCGATTTCTGGGTTCTCTGTCCTGTTCCATTGGTCTATATGTCTGTTCTTGTGCCAGTACCAGGCAATTTTGAGAACAGTGGCTTTGCAATACAACTTGATATCTGGTATTGTGATCCCTCCAACTTTGTTCTTCTTGCTCAGGAATGCTGCAGCTATTTGGGGTCTTTTTTTTATTCCATAGCAGCACAATTTACAATAGCTAAGATTTGGAAACAGCCTAAGGGCCCATCAGCAGATGAGTGGATTAAAAAATTGTGGTACATCTACACAATGGAATACTATGCTGCTGTATAAAGGAAGGAACTCCTGCCATTTGCAACAGCATGGATGGACCTGGAGAGCATTATGCTAAGCGAAATAAGCCAGTCAGAGAAAGATAAATATCACATGATCTCACTCATTTGTAGAATATAAAGAACAACATAAACTGATGAACAAAAATAGATCCAGAGGCAGAGAACCATCAATCAGACTGTCTAACCTCAGAGGGAAGGCAGAGGAGGAGGGGTAGTAAGGACCAACCAAAGGACTTGGATGCATGCATACAAGCATAACCCATGAACACAGACAGTAGGGGGGTGAGGGCATGTGCTGGGGGGTGGGAACAGCCGGGGAGAGGTCAATGGGGGGAAAAGGAGACATATGTAATACTTTAAACAATAAAGAATTTAAAATTTTAAAAAACTAACAAAAAATCTACATCATACTATACTCTATGCCAAATTACATACTTTATGAAAAGTGTTACAATGAGATTACAAGTGTGTCCTACAAATCTGACTAAGGTTGATTTTTAAATTTTCTTGATTCATAGACCTCCTATCTACCAGAAGATGGCAAAGTAGAGCTAATGAACAGCATGGGAGAACAGAAGAGAAATAAGCAAAGATTTTTTTGTTGTTGTTGTTTTATAAAGAAGGTAAAAATGGTACTAAATACCAGACATTTAATATCCATAGTGAAATAAATAATGTTCCATAGAGCATGTGTCATTTTGGGAAAATAGTTACAAAATTACTAGGTAAATCTAGAAATATCCACATATATTTGTCTGTGCATAGAACATATGCATAACACTATATATCTGTTAAAATAGGTTATAATTCTCAACAGTGAATTTTAAAGTGCTTATTCTACATGAAAATATATGCAAATTCAACTTTGCACATATACAGCAAACTATCAGCTTTACTACAGATAAAAAGAACTTGTCCTACACTCTACTTTCACTGAGTAGAGTTCATAACCAAACCTTTTATGATAATGACATAAAAATGAAGAAGTGTTTACTCATACTACCACACCATAGCATAAACATTGTAGCTTATTGCCATTAAATCAACCTAAAAGACAAAAAAGAAAAAATAACTATAGTAAGTTACTTACATCACAATTACAGCCTAATACTCCATTAGAAAAGGAAATCAAGTTATAGGATTTGTCACCCCAGCGTACTGTTGGATCTCCAGTGAGGACCATTGCAATTACCTAAAATAAGTTAATATTTCCAAATTAAAAGGATTTTAATATTGATTTGTAAGTATTTTATCTTAAACATAAACACACACACACACATATACATATATGTAAATATAGTCTCACTTTTCCCCTTTAGCTAAACCAGTGGTTCTCAACCTTCCTAATGCCGTGACCCTCTAATACAGTTCCTCATGTTGTGGCGACCCCCAACCATAAAATTATTTTCGTTGCTACTTCATAATTGTAACTTTGCTACTGTTATGAATTATAATGTAAATATCTGATACGCAGGATGTATTTTCATTGTTACAAATTGAACATAATTAAAGCATAGTGATTAATCACAAAAACAATATGTAATTATATATGTGTTTTCCGAGGGTCTTAGGCAACCCCTGTGAAAGGGTCGTTCGACCTCCAAAGGGGTTGTGACCCACAGGTTGAGAACCGCTGAGCTAAAACAAATTTAAATAATGATAACAGTTATACTCAAGAGATAATAATTCTGGTCCTCTAGATATTTCTTAAAAATTTCAAGAAATCCTCTATAAAAGAGAATGCTAGTACAATGTTCATAAATGTTTCAAGAACATACAATTGAAAGGACAATGCTTTTGTAACTTGAATAGTGTTAAGAGGCCTTGATAAATTCAGTCATTAAAATTTAGTTACGAGAAAAATATTTCAAAATTCAGATCTCACCACACCTGTTTCTCAAACAGTAGGTTCTGGCCCACTAGTTGAGTCATGAAATGAATTTAGTGCATCACAGTATGTATTCTTTACAAAAAGAAAGAATCAAATAAAACATAAATATCAGAGTACATCACAGGTAGTAAAAGTAATTACTGTTTTGTGAAACTTCTATTATATACGTGTGTGTATAAGCATGTGCGTGTGTGCATGTGTGTGTAGTGAGCTGCAGTCTAAATGTATGTCTAACTGTAGATTGCAGTAAAAAATACTGCATTAAAACATATTCTTCCTTAAGAAGTTTAGTGATTCTTTTGCCAAATAAATAAGAGGAAAAGTTGGTTTCTAGCTACAAGGTTTTTCAATTCTGTATTATTTTATTGCTATAATTTCATATTAATGAATGCATTATGAAATAATTTAAGTGAGACTTCTAAAAATATGACTTTCACCTTTTATTATTTCCCAGGAAATGATAATATTTTCCCAGGGGGGAAAAGGTAAAGCCACATTTACCCTTAAACTCACTACAGTCAGTTTGTTCACTAACACCTAATGATAAAATAAATTACTTACAGTTTGATATAATTCTTAGGACAGAACTCAACAACTAAGGTTTCAAGGCACACTGGTATGGGTCATAGGTAGGTTCTCATGTCACCATTGGCATGAGAAGCTCATTTAGCCCAGTGACCTGTGCAAATTTTCTGTATATGCATTCAATAAAAGGGTAGAGAAACACTGATATGGGATTTGCAAACAATAGTCATACTTCTTTAAACAACATACAAGATTTATCTAACTGGACCTAAACAATGTGGAAAGAATTCACAAAACATTATTTATCTACTAGAGGCCCAGTGCACAAATTCATGTACAGGTGGGCTCCCTCGGCCTGGCTGGCGAGTGGGGCCAATTGGGGCCAACCAGCCAGGGGGAGGGACCATGGGAGGTTGGCCGGCCACGGGAGGTTGGCTGTGGGAGCGCACTGACCAGTAGGGGGCAGCTCCTGCCTTGAATGTTTGCCCCCTGGCGGTCAGTGTGCATCATAGCTACTGACCGGTTGTCCAGTCGTCCAGTCATAATCATTGCCTAAGCCAGTGGTCGGCAAACTGCGGCTCACGAGCCACATGCGGCTCTTTGGACCCTTGAGTGTGGCTCTTCCACAAAATACCACGTGCAGGCGCGCAAGTACAGTGCGACTGAAACTTCGTGGCCCATGCGCAGAAGTCGGTTTTCGGCCTGGGCAAGTCTATTTTGAAGAAGTGGTGTTAGAAGAAGTGGGGGGTGTTGGTCATTTGGGCGATGGGAGACGCAGCACAGGCAGGCTGTGGGATATGCAGCGCGGGGGAGATACATTGTTTTGAGGTACATTCACTGAAGTCAACCCCTTCCAACTCTCCCATCCATACTCGTCTATCTGAAACAAGTATACAAAACGAGTGTGGATGGGAGAGTTGAAAGGGGTCGAACTCAGCGAATGTACCTCAATCAGATTAAGGACGTTTTTAACAAAGGCCAGGTTAGGAGTACCCTAATTAAGTTAATAACAATGTACTTAACTATATAGTTTAAGTTTAAAATATTTGGCTCTCAAAAGAAATTTCAATCGTTGTACTGTTGATGTTTGGTTCTGTTGACTAATGAGTTTGCCAACCACTGGCCTAAGCGACCGGATGACAGGATGACCAGTTGCTATGACGGGCACTGACCACCAGGGGACAGATGTTCAACACACAGGATCGGGTTCCCTCCTGTCTGGATCAGGCCTACAGGGATCAGGCTCCCTCCTATCTGGATCGGGCCTGCAGGGATCGGACCGAAACTGGCTATCCAACCTCCCCCGAGGGGTCCAGGATTGCAAGAGGGCGCAGGCCAGGCCAAGGGACCCCACCATGCACCGGGCCTCTAGTATAGATTATAAACTTCAATTTGGTACATGTATATATACCATGTAAGAAAATGTAAGAAAACATCTTATATAAAATGTAAGAAAACATTTTAAGAGCCTGCATATAACAAAATAATCTTCTCATGTTCAATACATACAAGAGTCCTTCAGAAAAAATTTGTGGGAAGAAATAACAGAACAAGATAGTTAAGTACCTGTGAATAATCTTCTGGTGTTACATGTGGACTGTCATCCTCTAAGGAATACACCAGCAAACTGCTCTGAATTTTTTCCAACCTAGTCAAGTTCTCTGGATCAAGATTAATCAAATAGTCTCGTGCCTAAAGGAGATAATGATTAAATGTTACAAATTAGTACTATATCCAGGAGAGAAAAGGTTCATTAAGACAAGCATATAATTAATAATGTATTAGATATTTGAAACTTGCTGGGAGTAGATCTTAAAATTTCTCATCACAAGAAAATAAATTTGTAACTGTGTGACACGTTAACTAGACACTGTGGTGATTATTTCACTATATGTACAAATATCAAATCATTATGTTATACACCTGATTAGAGTGTAATGGTCTATGTCAGTCATAACTCAATTTAAAAAAAGGAAAGTGTAAATTATAACCTTTGCCCATCGAGTTCGCTCCTCGCTAGTTAATGCTGCCACCCCAGGTCCATCTGGTTCGCTATGGCACTTCTTGTGGATGTATGTCAGTTGCCTTATGGAAGATTAAAGAAAGAGGATTCAAAAAGAGCATAGGCAGGATCACTAGCTACTTTGGCCTTTAATAGGTCATAATGTTTACCCGTGTTTAAATGCTTTGATATATTATCCAAAGAAAGGGGTTATAATCTCAACGGTAATAGATTTATTTCCAATACCACATCATTTTTTAAAAAGAGAACTCCATGATTAATTAACACCAAAAGTGTATTTGACAATAAATTTGGTGTTTGGCCGATATAATTTATGCTTTTAAAATGTACATGTACTTTCAGGGTCTAAGTAAATACCCCTTACACAACAGAGAACTTGAATTATATTCTGGTAAATAATCTCACAAATATCATACACATCTAATCTAGCTGAAAACTATGTACATAAATAGAGGGTGTCCCCCAAAAATGTATACACACTTCAACAGCTGATTCTTTCTTTTCATATTTAACCCATTAGAATTAATAATTATTCAAAGTGCATATACAATTTTTAGGACACCTTATATTTAACAGAGGACTTACCTATACCAAATTAATATTTGTGTTAAACCCAACAAACATTAAGTACCATTTAGCCCATGTTGTTATTAGTTACAACCATTATATTTTAAAGACTCTATTAGCTAAGAATAAATTCTTTCACCCCATAACATTCTATATTCCCAGTCTGGTGAGTTTAATGTAATTTTTATTTTTATTTTTATTTTTTTTAAATACATTTTATTGATTTTTTACAGAGAGGAAGGGAGAGGGATGGAGAGTTAGAAACACTGATGAGAGAGAAACATCGATCAGCTGCCTCTTGCACACCCCTTACTGGGGATGTGCCCGCAGCCAAGGTATATGCCCTTGACCGGAATCGAACCTGGGACCCTTGAGTCCGCAGGCTGACGCTCTATCCACTGAGCCAAACCGGTTAGGGCAGTTTAATGTAATTTTTAAACAAATGGCCAGTAAATAACAGGGTTCTTCCATAAAGAAATACATTTTTGTCAGTCAAAAATCTACAGAGGTTAGTTTCAGCTTTACTTCCTCATGGCACATGCTAAGAAATTACCTCAATTAAAAGCTTCCAAGCATTTCTCAGAAAGTGAGCTAATGTAGCTTAAAATATGATCAAAAGGCACCACTAGTAGCCATCCCTTATTTGTGACTTTTTCATTCCAAACTGGAAAAAAATACAACTTTCAATTATATTTTTGTTCCTTAACTATTTCTGTAATACTGACAAGGAAATAAACTCCTCCCCCTTTATTTGAACACGAGTAGAGTCCTGGGCAGCACAGCTTCTTCACCAACCAATCTGCACCTATGGGGCGGGGGTAAATGACATGCCTTGTCTGTCCCTGTTTACCTGTCTTTGCTAAATCTGATTTTCCTTTAAAAATAAAGTTTCACCCTAGCCAGTGTGGCTCAGTGGATAGAGTGTTGGCCTGCGGACTGAAGGGTCCCAGGTTCGATTCCGGTCAAGGGCATGTACCTTGGTTGCGGGCACATCCCCAGTAGGGGGTGTGCAGGAGGCAGCTGATCGATGTATCTCTCTCATCCATGTTTCTAACTCTCTATCCCTCTCCCTTCCTCTCTGTAAAAAACCACTAAAAATATATTTAAAAAATAAAGTTTCTACAGTTGGTGGGTATGTGGTGAGCACAGTGCCTAGGCATGAATTCTGAATGCTAAAGTAATAAAATCTACCTCAGCCTTTTTCTCCACATGGTATTGTTTGCTGCTCTTTCCTTACCACCTCAAATTACCAGTTTTGACTATGAAACTTTCTCCTGCTCCCTGATATGGCCATTTTTATATTCAGTGGGAAATGATCGCCTCATAAAACATGGTCATTATTACAAAGAAATTACTAGAGAAAATGTGTTAAACCTGAAATGACATTTTTTAAGTTTGATAATAAAAGGTCGGATAATAACTGCCTAAATCTTCACCATTAAGAAGTCCATACTCCCTAAATCAATCTACTGATTCAATGCAATCCCTATCAAAATCCCAATTGGATTTTTCAAAGAAATAGAAAAAAAAAATCCTAGAACTCACAAGAAGCCACAAAAAAAAAACAAAAAAAACTGAAGAGCCAAAGCAATTTTGAACAAGAAGAAAAAAGCTGGAGGTATCACACTTCCTGATTTCAAAATAAATATAATACTACAAAGCGACAGTAATCAAAACAGTATGGTGTTGGCATAAAAATGGACATATACGCCCTAGCCGGTTTGGCTCAGTGGATAGAGCCTGCAGACTGAAGGGTCCCAGGTTTGATTCCGGCCAAGGGCACATGCCTGGGTTGCAGGCTCGATCCCCAGTAGGGGGCGTGCAGGAGGCAGCCGATGGATGATTCTCTCTCATCATTGATGTTTCTATCTCTCTCTCCTTCTCCCTTCCTCTCTGAAATCAGTAAAGAAATATATTTTTTTAATGGACATATACACAGTGGGACAGAATAAAGAACCCCCAAATAAATCTACTTGTATATATATATATATATATATATATATATATATATAGTCCATTGAGGTTGCCAAAAGTGCCAAGAATACACAATGGGAAAAAGATAGTCTCTTAAATAAATGGTGCTGGGGAAACTGGATTGCACATACAGAAAAATGGAACTGGACCCCTATTTTATAGCATACACAAAAAATCAATTCAAAATGGATTAAAGGTATAAATGTTAGACCTTAACAATAAAACTCCTAGAAGAACACATGGGGGAAAAGCTTCTAACAACCTTGGTAAGTATTTCTGATCGTGGGGAAGGGCACCTATTAAGAATAGAGCCACAGTTGTTTAATAATTATTCACCCTGCCTTGCCGGAGTGGCTCAGTGGTTAAGCATCAAGCTATGAACCAGGAGATCACAGTTCGATTCCCAGTCAGGACATATGCCTGGGTTGTGGGCTTGATCCCCAGTGGAGGGCATGCAGGAGGCAGCTGATCAATGATTCTCTCTCATCATTGATGTTTCTCTCTCTCTCCCTCTCTGAAATCAATAAAAATATATATATTTTAAATCTATATGTACATATAAGTAGATACGTAAGGCTAGAATACAACAAACTAGTAACAGTGATTAATTCTGGGGCAGCAGATGAAATTGGTAGTATTTGTAATGTTTTCCTTTTCTCCAACTAGAATATATTCATATATGCCTAGTAAAATTAAAGATTAATTTAAATTAGAAAAGATAAAAATATTTTTTAATTCAGCATATATAAAATTCTTAATTTTCTGTCACCTTATAAATAGGCAATTCTGAATTTATTTTTAACTCATGCAAAAGCTTAAGGTCTAATGAGATTCAAGAAAGTAGTTTGAAAACCTGAGAATCTCTGGCGGGGTGATCAAACATCCTTCATGAATTGCATCAAAGACAAAAACGCGGCCTCGGCACAGCACTACAATGTGAGTTGGGGAATACCCTTCGCTCTCTGGAAAAAACAACAGAAAACACAAAACCAAATCTTTCAAAGTTAAACAAGAGTAAAGTTGCATATACATTCCTCCAATATTTTATTTATCATGTATTCAGTAAGTCACATGAATAAAACACTCATGAGGTGATGGAATTCCAGTTACTATGATATAAATGCATGCTCCCAAAACCTGTCCATGTGAAACATCTAGAAATCCATGGAAGTTTTAAGTATTTGTACACCTTGAAAATCATATAAATTCCAACTACTGCAGGGCTTTCTAGTTTTATTTACAGATAAGAGGAGGAAGGGGAAAGGATAGCAGAGGGACCCTGGAAGAGAGCTATTTGAATTAGCAAGTTTCTCTTTCATATTACGTTAATGTTGATTGCAATAATATCTAGCTATTATTTCTCAATAAAATAGTTTTCAGGAGAATAAGGACACTGTATGTCTGAGTGGCAAAGAGAAAGAATTCTGCCCAATCTGTAGTTGTATTTAAGGCTCTGATAACGCCCAGTAAGCCACTGGTATCTGATTCTGTGTTTCCTTTGGCACACCTTAGCTCCCCAAGAACTCGTTTGCTATAAACCTCAGACTATTCTGATTTAGCCTCATTTTTTCAAGTACTAGTCCCTTTAACAAGGGTCTTCTTGTATGACTCCTGCTCCTTCCCTCTAAGAAGGAGGGTGAAAGAACAGTTAGAAAAGACATATATTGCCTCTGGGAGGAAGTTTACTGGTTGATATTATGTACAAGGAACTGTGCCAAATGCTTTACATATATTATCTCATGAAATCTATTCATCAACTATTCAGTTCCTGATAGGA
Organism: Myotis yumanensis; assembly: GCF_028538775.1. Taxonomy (NCBI): domain Eukaryota; kingdom Metazoa; phylum Chordata; class Mammalia; order Chiroptera; family Vespertilionidae; genus Myotis; species Myotis yumanensis. The sequence continues at coordinate 43,457,089 of NW_027223760.1, read as the reverse complement.
TTACTAATTCTTCCCTTATATCCTATTTCAAGTCCTAAGAGGTGAGGCATGCATTTTCCTTGTCCCTCATGGGGGACAACCCGTTTCTTCTCTCTTCTCCTTCAACCCTCCCCCTTTCTCTTTTACATTTACCACCATGTAAATGTAAAAGATTCATACAAAAATAATAAATGTTTGGGAGGAGGGTGACAGAAGGGTGCTACCTCAGGATGAGCCTAAGATGGAATATTTGAGCAAAGGAAAAGAAGGAGTGAACCATGAAAATATTTGCAGAAAGAGAGTTCCAGGCAAAGGAAACAGCAAGTACAAAGGCATTAGAACAAAAATGAACTGGTTTGCTTAAAGGAAAACAAGATCAGTGCAGCTGTAGCAGGCAGATATGGTTGGGACCAGATCACACTGGCTTCAGAAAGGGCTTTCAATGTTAAGTATGATGGGTTTTAAGCAAGAGAATAATAATGTGATCTAATTAATACTTTAAAAAGGTCACTCCAGCAGTTATACGGAGAAGAGATTATAAGAGGAAAGAGAATACACAGCAAGATCAATTAGGAAGTAGCTGTAGGGGTCCAGATAATGATAGAAGTGGAAGGTGATGGTGGCTTTGACTGGAGTGTGACACGTGAAAGAGACAAGAGGTGAATTTTTTTTTCCCCTTTGAGAAGACATTATAGATTGGAACTACCCACTAAGAAGGGGAAACTGATAACACAGCAGAGAGAGAAAAGATCATCCAAAGCAAGGTCCTTGATTAGGCAAGAGGAGGAGGGGCCCAGTGCACCACACAGAAGGGTTGTCCTAAGGAGTCAGACAGTGTGTCCCTTTTTAAAAAGGGGAGGCAAAATATATGACTGTGCAATAATGTATTGCAAGGGGGTTGTAGGATGGGCAAATCCTTAAATGAGTATATTTCTATAACTGCTGTAACAAAGTCCCACTAACTTAGTGGAAAGTACCACTAACAACACAAATGTATTACCTTACAAGTCTGGGTACCAGCAGTCTGAAATGTATCTTACTGGGCTAAAATGAAGGTGTCAGCAGATCTGTGTTCCTCCTGGAGACTAAGCAAGAATGTCTCCTTCAGGTTTCTAGCCTCTGGAGGCTGCCCACATTCCTGGGCTCTGCCCCCTTCCTCCATATTTGAAGTCATCGAGGGGAAATCATGACTTCCTCATGCTGCTGTCTCTGGTTTTTCTCTTCTGCCTCTTTCTTACACTTGTAAGAACTCCTGTGATTACTTTGGGCCTGCCTGAATAATCCAGGACAATCTCCCCATCTCAAGGTCAATTTATTAAATTCATTAGCAACCTTAATTTCATCTACAATCTTAAATCCTCTTTATCATGTAACCTAACACATTCAACCGGTTCCATACTAGCCAGGGAGGGAAGGGCGGGGTGTAAGTTCTACCTACCTGATAGGCTGGTAAATTTGGGAATGGGAAGATTGCTTTACATTTGTTGAGAATAAGAAAAGAGTTCATTAGCTGAGAATAAGGAAGGAGAAAGGCATGAAACAGCCTTTTCTGGGAGAATAACCTGACAAGAGAATATGGCAAGATAGTAATGTGGGTCCACTTAAGGTTTAACTGAGAAAAGTAAGTGGGGGGGAAAGGGAGAAAGAAAGAAAAAGAGAAGTAAATGAGGTTTTGTGGTATTCTCTGGCCAAGTAAATTGCTAGGATAGGTATCTTAGTATGTAGAGGTAAAACTAAAAATTGAAATTTAAACAGTGTTATGAATTTCAGGGGTGGAGTGGGGAGGAAGCGGGTGGGGAAAGATTTCAATGCATATGCTACAGAGTGATTACAGTGAAGAACCATAGAAAGAAGTGAAGATTGGGGTGGGGGAGGGAGGGATGGAACTGTGAAGAACTGTAGGGTAACTGAATTGTAAGGCACAATGTGGTCAAAAAATAGTTGAGGTGGACTACGAAAGGAAGTGAGTGGTGAAGAGAAGGTGGATATCAGACTGAGATGCTTTTAATTATAATGTTAGAGATGATGGAGTTTTTGATAATAGTAACAAGGTTAGGGCATTGCCATGGGAGTGGGTTGCTGCTTGAGAAGGAGGAAGAAAATGAAGAAAAGGAGAGGGCCTACATCATCTACAACTGGAAACTCAAGTCATCAAGAATGTGACTGAGGTAATAATGGAAAGACAGTGAGACCAGTGCTAAAACAACCCATGAATGAAGGGGAAGGATCAAAAGGAAAGTCACTAACACAGAGACAAGCAGTGGTGATACATTTTTTCCAAGAGCTCAAATTGTAAGAAAGAAGAAAAAATGGACAAGGCAATAGGAAATAGAGAGGACATGAAGATCTCCTACATGCCTGTAGCACCAAAGTATAAGAGGGAAAAAATCCCTACTAGAGATGGTCATATGGAAAGCAGCACGCTTAAAGCATAACCAGGTTTCAGTACCAGTACCTTTCAGAAGGAAACAGAAACTTTCCAAAAATAGGTTAAGAATATAATGAATTTTGCTGACCACGAGCTCCATATAGTATAGCAAAGGGTTTGGGGTGGGTCAAATTAGTAGTGGGGAACTTGGCTCAAATTAGGCTATGCACAAATGCATGAATCCCAATGACAGGACACGACATAGGAAGTCTGAACTTCTTGGGCAAAATAAGGTGAACAGGACAAAAGGTAAGATTGAATTAGTCTTAATGGTCTCTTAGGTCAGTGGTCGGCAATCTGCGGCTCGCGAGCCACATGCAGCTCTTTCGCCCCTTGAGTGTGGCTCTTCCACAAGATACCACGTGCAGGCACGCGTACAGTGCAATTGAAACTTCGTGGCCCATGCGCAGAAGTCGGTTTTCGGCCTGTGCGAATCAATTTTGAAGAAGTACTGTTGAGATTTGGCTCTGTTGACTAATGAGTTTGCCGACCACTGTCTTAGGTGATAAGCAAAAAAACAAACAAACAAAAATAAACTAGTTCTAACTATTGCCTCCTTATTGAGACTAGCTTTGTAGTCACAGCAGCTTGCATGCTGCCCCCTACCCGCCCCTGACACACACACACACACACACACACACACACACACACACACACACTTTCTTCAACCTTTACCTTATCCAGGAAAGATCCTAGCATCCAGCATTATAATTTCCCCCTTGCAAAAACCTTAAATCCTTCACACCCTCTCCTCTGCACTTGCCTCTAATTGTTGAAGAAAAAACCACAACACACCATCTAGTTTAAGTTTAAATTCATAAACACACATTTCAAATGGGCACTCCACCCTGCTCAGCTATACTACATTTCTACAGTATGTGCGCTTTCCCCACTTTCCAAAGGGACCATCTCAGACCTTCTCCTTTCTCCTTAAATCTTCCATGTCAGTTCTTATTTCATCAGGGAAAACACAAAGAATACAGAGGACCTCATTTCCCTACAACAAAATTGGTTCATCTGTCTGCATCCAGATGCATACTTTCCACATTCCCTCTCATCCTTGCTGTTGAAGATCAAAGGCCAATCCCTCCACCATTTCTGTACTTGATCCTCTCAGCTCTTATCTTCTCAGTGACTTTGGCACCTTATCCCCTCCCCTGCAAAATGATTTTTCCTTCTCTCTGTCATTCTTATGATATAATATTACTCATCTTTTAAAACAAACTGAACAAACAAAAAATTCCACTACACATCAAAACTTTTTTCACGTTTGTGAAAAACATAAAACAAAACACTTTTTTCACAAGCATTATTTCCAGATGTTGTCACCACTTGTTTGCTTTCATTTCCTTCACCTGAGCTCCCTTCTCCAACTTCCACCAATGCTGCTCTTGTCGAGGCAGACTTTGTCCTCATCATGTTGACAGATCCAATGGTCACTGTTAATTTTTATATCTTAGTTGACCTTTCAAAAGTGTTATATAAAATACTTCATTGTCTTGGCTTCTGGGAGACCACTGTCCTTGTTTCCTTCCTACCTTGGTCTTTTTTGCTGCACACACACACACACACACACACACACACACACTCTGAGCACCAAATATTGTATTTGATTGTAATAAGAATCAGTCATCTTCATCTATGTATTCCAAAAGTAATCTCAGCTACTCTTATGGCTTTAAAACGATTTCTATGCTTGCTAATGATGACCCCTAAGTCTTTATCTGCAGTCCTGAATTCTCCCCCACAACTCCAAACTTTGCATCTAACTGCCTACTTAACATTTCCACTTAGAAATCTAAAAGGCATCTTAAACTTAACATAGTCTACAAGACTTTTGATTTTCCTCCCCCTCCAAATATCTCTTCTCCACTTTTCCCACCTCATGAACCAACACACCTATCGACCCCATTAGTTATGCAAGCCAAGTATCTTGGAGCTATCTCTAATTCCTGTTTTTTTCTCATATCTTATAACCAATCTATGAATAATTCTGCTAAGCCCAAATTCAAAATATATCCAGAATCGAATAACTTTTCACCACTCTATGCAACCACCCTAGTACAAATCATCATTATGGCCCACCTGGACTATCAACTTTCTAACTGACCCTGCTTCTACACTTGTCTGTCTCCTAAAAAAATCTTTTCTTCACACGGCAGGTAGAATTATCTTTAAAATATCAACCTGATCACATCACGCTTTCTCAAAACCCACTAATAGTATCCATTCACATTTAAAATAAAAGCCAAAATCCTTAGTTGGCTTACAAAGTAGCATACGACCTAGTCTCTAGTCACCTTTCCAATCTGCTCCTCCTTCCTGCCTATTCTGCTCCATCCACAATGCCCTTCACACACGCCAAGTTTAATATGCCCAGGGGATTCCTCCGCAACACAAACAAATGAAAACAACAATAAATGAACTAAACAAGCAAAGAAAAAATGTCAAAAAACTGTGCTTGATTATCTTATCATTCAGATCCTCAGAGAGGTCTTCCCTAACTACCTGGTCTAAAACAGCCACCAATTACCCACATTATTTGAATTTTCTATATTGTATTTGTCACCAATTCTCTGATATTTTTCGTATTCACTTATTACCTCAGATTTATCCCTATCTATACCTCTTCACATAGCCATAAGTTCAAGAATATACTAACCATGACAGCTTAAGCCACTGTATCAAGACGCATATCATTAAATTAATGAATCTCCATTTTACATATTGTAACTTAAAGAAGTTACCTTACTGAAGGATATAACTACTTGGTGATAAAGATTTAATTCAAAACCAGGTCTACTGATATTAGTTTTTATCTCTCTTTGCTATTGCTAGTCTCATGTTCATCTTTTCCACTCATATTTAGGCATTAAACTTCATGTCATAAATAACCAGGTTCCTTAATCCTTTCTTTTAAATCTTTCACTTGCAACCTCAAGGTAAATGTGTGCAGCCTTGAGGACATTATCTCAAGCATCTAAAGAGGTTTACAAAAAGGAGTTGAGTTCTACATGAAAATAAACTCAGACCTCTCACACTACAAGCAAAGTTGGCTACAGAAAATTTACTTTTAAATAAAATTGGATGTACGAAAAATATCCATTCATAATTAAATTCTGCAGTAATTATAAACGGTCATTAAATTTATAAAAAATAAAAATTCCTGGGACTCTTTCCCCCTCCCCACATGGGAGTCTGTACTTGTTCTTCAATAAATTCCCTTTGCTATACATACATACATACATACATACATACATACATACATAAATAAATAAATAAATATTCCTGAAGTAACAAAACTAGTAGTTGCTACAACAGAATTTTCCATTGCAAGATATGCTAGGACACCAAGCAGACACTGCCATTAAACTGACAGTAAAAACAAAGACTTTGATGAGTCAGTCTGAACTCATGTAACCTTAAGAAGACTGATACCAGGCTCTCACCTCATAGACGACGGAGGAAAGCAAATTCACAATGAAGAGGGGCATGATGAGCACACATAAGCAAATACTCAAAAAGAGCCTTCAGATAAGAAGTAATGAGGGTAGAAACAGGACCCAAATTATATTCTCCAGATTTCCTAATACTCTGATTCGTAATTCTACTCTTTTAACTAAAATTTAAATGATGTAATGTAAGCATCAAGTTTATATAAAACCATGTAAGACACAGTTTAGGAAATCCATTCCCATAAATCACTTTCAACTAATCTGAATGACTGAAAGAAAGACAAGGTTCACAGAGAGCCTTTTATTAGTCAAAATCCAATCAGAAATATTCTCCAAAATGTTTCACAGTGTCATAGAAACTACTGCGAAACTACCCAAATCCCAATGCCTTTACCAAAGAAAGTACCCGCATTTTCTACTTACCAGTCCTAAAATAATTCATAATTGAATCTCTAGAAATTCCTGGAATCTTACAGGTAGAAAATAGCATTCGGAATTGATTCATATCTAGAGGAGTATTTCCAACTTTATCAACAGGCAATTTTTCTCTATTAAAACAAAAAGTAAGTACTTTAAGAAGTAATTATAAAACTTATAAACCAAATAGTCACAACTGTAATATTCATCCCCATCTAAGTAAATTAAGCTTCTCAACTTTACCTGACACTTTGGGTAAATTTCATACTAAATTCACCTTAAGTATCCTTACTTTCTTAACAGTTGCCAGTAGTTCAAGTTATGCCAAAGACTTATGCTTCCTCTTTCCAATTGCGTGCCTTCCTTGGGAGGCCAGTAGTGTTCCATATGGGGTGCCGGACCCCCAAAGTTGACATTCAGTTGTGATGGTATACGGACATCCAGGTAGGCAACATTCAGCCACCACTCTTCCAGCTAAAATAAAGAACATCAGATAATACACGAATATGTAAAAAATAAGTTACTGTCTACTTGGTGTGGTTTTTTTCCTCTTCTTTCCTTTGGAACTGTAGGGTCTTAAATACTATTGAGTTTAACTATGTTGTCAAAAACATGAAACAAAAAGCACTTTTAGGCAGATTAAGTTGAAGTCACAAATACCTGACAATGTATTTAGGTGTGTTTTCTCAGAGTACCTGAGAAAAATAGCTACTCAATAAATCCTCAATTAAGGGATTTACAATTTTCCTTTTCCAAGCAAAAACTAAAATACTAAACCAGAAATATAAAAACTTTTTGAGTAGGTTTAAAAAAACTAATTTAGGTTTTTCACAAACAATGTTCTGAATCCCTCTTTCTCTATATGCACTTTAATTTCATGCATCAGTAAGCATATCTTATCAAGTTACCTAGAGTTATTTTTGAAGAAACTGATGTTCTCAATTACAATGAGTCATTCAAAAAAAGATATAAATAAAAAGGATACAGGCAAAACAACTTGTTACCTTTACCCTAATTTAATTAAAATCATTCAAGGCTCGCCCTGGCCAATTTGGCTCAGTGGATAGAGCGTCGGCCTGCAGACTGAAGGGTCCCGGGTTCGATTCCGGTCAAGGCCATGTACCTTGGTTGCGGGCACATCCCCGGTGGGGGTTGTGCAGGAGGCAGCTGATTGTTTCTCTCTCGTCGATGTTCTAGCTCTCTATCCCTCTCCCTTCCTCTCTGCAAAAATAAATAAAAATATATTTTTTAAAAAATCATTCAAGGCTCTCCCTGGCCAGTGTGGCTCGGTTGGTTGGAGCATCGTCCCATATACCAAAAGGTGGTAGTTTGATTTCTGGTCAGGGCACATACCCAGGTTGTGGGTTCGATCCCATTGGGGCATGTGCAGGAGGCCATCTATCGATGTTTCTCTCTCTCCCTCCCTCCCTCTCTTCCTCTTTTCCTCTCTCTGAGATTAATTTTTTTAAAAATCATTCAAGGCTCAAGATTGAGAATAAACCAATCTGGAAGTATAAAATTTTATTATTCCATTATAGGTATCAATGGCTGATGAAAAAGATAAGCTTGCTTTTTCATTTCGAAAACTAAAATAACTGTAATCATTATTTCTAGATTAAAGTAATTTTTAATTCAATCCTTTGGTTTACACTACACAAGTAGTTAAGCTGAAGAAGTCAAAGAAGATTCCTTGTAGAAAATTGATATCCTTAATGACTATTATAGCAATGTGTCATTAATCTAATTAACACACAGAATACTCATAACCATTTCCCCTCCAATTTTGTAATGGCCCTTTTTCTCACATGCATTGTTTCAATACTTGTACACCACTGGTATGACACATGTTTTGATGTTTTTTAGGCAACAATGACCTGGATAATATGTTTATCTCAAGCCTGATCTATAAACCACATGGAGTGGTTGTTAAAATAAGGATTTCTGGGTTTCATTCCAGAGATACTGCATCAGAATGACTGGTCTCAGGAAATCTGCATTTCAACAAGTTTTCCATATAATAAGAGAGTAGCCCACCCACAAAACTCAAAACTCCAGAGTTAAGCAGTTCATTCATTCTTTTGAATGATGATCATGACAACAGTGATTGCAAGAATTTTTATGGTAATAATTTTAAAACGAAAGCTATGTACATTTTTATTTTTCATTTTTTAAGCATCATCAATTTTCTAATCTTAAGTATTATAACATACATACCCAATTTCTTTTTTCTTTTGCCCTTTCAAGTAATTTCTGGTGCAATTTTTCTCCAATACCATTTTGAAATTTTTTGACAATTTCTTCAGTTTTCTTATATTCTTCTTCATTTGCAAATGGCTTTACTATAAAGAAAAAATATGCATTAAAGTAGTTAGACATCAGGTACCACAAATGTACCTCATTATTACTTACACAAATATTGAGACTCAGTTATGTAAAACAATTATGGAATATTAATTACCACAGCAGTTCAATAAATTAGAGTTTATAACATAAAAATAGCTAAAGAGCAACAATAAAAAATACTATAAAAATAAAACAGTGGAAATTATGTAATCTAATAACCATTTTCTAAAAAATTATTTTAAAATCATTATGGATGATGATAGTTAAAATGACAAAGGCAGGACTATCATGTAGCTATCAGTCCAATAGGAAAGTAAATCCTGTTGAGCCACAAATAAGAGAAATTAAAGCATCTTTCCACCAATGTTCAAGCAGAGCCTTGGAAATGCAATGTGCAAGTATAATGCCTGCCCAAGTATAGTGCTTGGTGCCCTATGGCCAGTAATGGTTTCCTTTACAAGAAAAAAAAAAGTGTGTGTGAGAGAGAGAGAGGGAGAGAGAAAGAGAAAAGAAAAAGAAAAAAGAAAGATACAGGGTTCTTAATCCATCATAACCTAGTGCTCTGAAAATTAAACTATATCTACAAGTATTTTACAAATTTTAGAAATCTTGGGACATTAATATTTACCTTTTGTCCTATTTTGCCTTTTCAAAATCTTATCTTAAAATCAATTTAAATATCGGTATGCATAAAGAATACAAGTGAATAATCAAAAACAGAGATTAATCAGTGAATTTAAAAAAAAAAATACTAGAATTTCCAGGTGAAAGTAGATGAGAAAAAAAAAGAGAGAGAAAGAATTTAAAAATCATGTAAAAACCAAATGGCTTCCAGTTAAAGTGAGCTAAATACATAGATTTACCTCCACTACTTCTAGAAACTCACTAAAATGACAGTAATTTAAAAGGTATACTAGTAAATCTGTCAGGACAAAAAAAAAAGAGAGAGGACAGTAGATACATCAAGCTAACATTTTACAAATTACAAAATACATGGGAAAATGGCAACTGACTTTGTAGAATGAAGCAAAGTATCTAAAGCGGGAGGTAGGGTCGAGTTAGGTACAAACTAAGAAGCAAGCCAATTCTTGCAATATCATCCTAGAAAGGCTCAAGAATTCAAGACACATGTAATTCCAAAGGCAGGGGGCAAACTGAGGCTGAAAACAGTCTTTAGAAGCAGCTCACAATTGCCCTATCCACACTGGCATCTGTATAAAAAGCCAGGAAACTTCCTCCAATGCCAGTAGAAATGTGGAGGTTTACTCTCAGGAGAAGTTAAACCAGACAAGCAGAATACCTAGGTTCTAGTTCAAACTGAAAAAAGAGGGCTGGATTATGATGAAAATGCATACCCGGAACAATAAGTCTTCCAACCCCTTCCCTCTTCTAAGCTCCCCAAACACCAGCAGTCTGGCTTACGCCTTCTAAACAAATGATAACAGGATTCTTCTTTGGTAAAACTGATCAGTATAAGAGAAAGGAGTACTGGTATTTGGGTGTGACCTAGGACAGTGGTCAGCAAACTGCGGCTCGAGAGCCACATGCGGCTCTTCGGCCCCTTGAGTGTGGCTCTTCCACAAAACACCACATGCGGGAGCGCACGTACACTGCGATTGAAACTTCGTGGCCCATGCACAGAAGTCAGTATTTTGTGGAAGAGCCACACTCAAGGGGCCAAAGAGCCGCATGTGGCTCATGAGCCGCGGTTTGCCAACCACTGCCCTAGAAGGCTCACTCTAAGGCTCACTAGTCACCAAGCCCTTAGACCCATGCACACAGAGCTCCTACTCAGTTTTTAAGGGTCTGACTCAAATAGGAATGTCTAAGGATTGCCAGATACTTGAGGAAAGTCACATGAGTCAGAGAGAACAAACAAAGGATTGGTAATATCAAAGAGTAAACAGACCAAAAAGGTGACGGCATTAATAATGAATATACATTCCAATTTTCAAGAAAGGAGATGCCAAGGTGTGCAGGAACACAAGTAAAGTGATGTTCCAGGTGATGCAGCAAAGACTTTTACCTTTCAGGAATGCTGGATGTTCAAGCTGGATTCAGAAAAGGAAGAGGCACTCTAATTGCAAGCATTTGGCATTTGCTGGATACTGGAGTGCTCCAAAAAATTTCAAAAGGTTAGTCTAAGTGTTATAGACTTCAATAAAGCCTTTGACTACATCAATCGTAAAAAGCTATTGGTTGCTCTAAAATAAATGGCGTGCGTCAGCATTTGATCATCCTGACAAGTAACTTGTACAGTGGACAGGAAGCCTCTGTCAGCGCAGAATATAGAGAGACTGGAGAGTTTCCTACAGGCAAAGGTGTCAGACAAGGGTACACTTTGTCTCCCTATTTGTTTAATCTGTACACAGAGCATATCATACAAAAAACTGGACTAGATTCAAAGGAAGGAGGAGTGAAAATTGCTGGAAGAACTACCAATAATTTAAAATATGCAGATGACACCATCTTACTGGCAGAAAGTTGCAATGATTTAAAAGGACTTCTGATGAAAGTGAAAGAAGAAAATGCCAAAGCAGGTCTATATTTGACCAGCAAGGCAAAAATCATAACTACAGAAGAAATACACAACTTTAACAAAGACAATGAAGATATTGACATTGTTAAGGTTTTGCTTACCTTGGCTCAGTCAGCAATTCAAATGGAGACTGCAGCCAAGAAATCAAGAGAATGTGGAGACTTGGAAGGGCAGCAATGAAAGAATTAGAAAAGATCGCCAAAAGCAAAGCTGTGTCATTAGAGACCAATACTTAGATCATCCACACCCTTGTATTTCCAATAACCATATATGGGTGCAAAAGTTGGGAGAGTGAAAAAGGCTGACAGGAAAAAAACTGATTCATTTGAAACATGGTGTTGGAGGAGAGCTCTATGGATACTCTGGGCCACCAGAAAGGAAGAACAAGTGGATCCGGTAGTTTGCCTGAAATATCACTGGAGGAAAAAAGGACAAAACTGCAGCTGCCCTACTTTGGGAACATCATGAGAAGGCCGGGTTCTTTGGACAAGACAATAGAACTGGGAAAATAGATGACAACAGGAAAAGAGGAAGACCGGGGACTGACTGCGTGAAATAAGCCACAGGCATGAGTCTACAGGAGCTGAGCCATCGTGGACATCACTCATTCACAGTCGCCAGGAGTCAAAGCTGACTCAACAGCAATTAATACACTAATAATGGAAGGGAAACATTTTAAAATTCAAAGCTTAGCCTAGAAGGACCCAGACTGGAGCAACAATAGTTCCAGAAACAGAAAGCAAGAAGTGAGGGAAAAACTACCAAAGAAATATTTCAAAAATTTCCTAGAACTAAAGAATATTAACTTTTTCAACTAAAAGAACCCACTGGGTATTCAGAGAAATAAAGGAAAGAAACTACACACTAAGCAACATCATTGAGAAATTCAGAATGGTAGGGATAAAAAAAAGAGGTTGCCAGACAGTAAAAAACAATAGGTCACATATTAAAGGACTGAACATCAGAACAGCATTGGACTTCTCAAGAACAGACAGTGCCTTCAAAATGCTTTAAAAGCATCATTTCCAACCAAGAATTCTACAGTCAGCCAAACCATCAAGCATGAAGGCAGAAGAAATGTTTTTCAGGTCCTACATTATTTTCCTCCCAGATACCCTTTCTCAAGTGGCTACTAAAGATGTACTGCACTACAACCTGAGAAGAGAAAGGGGAAAAAAGAGGAAGACAGAATCCAAGAGCCAAGGAATCCAACAGAGGAGGGGGGAAGAGAGCTGCCAGAATGATGACCAAAGGAAAGTCCTAGGACAGTGATGGCGAACCTTTTGAGCTCGGCGTGTCAGCATTTTGAAAAACCCTACCTTAACTCTGGTGCCGTGTTACATAGAGAATTTTTTTGATATTTGCAACCATAGTAAAACAAAGACTTATATTTTTGATATTTATTTTATATATTTAAATGTTGGGGTCCAACCCCAACAGGTCCAGGGGTCCCCAAAGGTGTGGACGGAGTCGGCAAAGAAGGAATGACACGGAGACAGCCTTCAGTTGATCAGCAGCCTAGCCAGGATCTCCAGCCAAGTTCTGGTCAGGATCTCCAGCCAGGTTCTCTCACTAGGTTCTCCAGCCATCTTCTGTCTAGGTTCTCCAGCCAAGTTCTGTAGCCAGGTTCTGTCCAGGATCTTTTGCCATGTTCTCTTGAAAGGTTCTGTCTCTAGGTTCTGTGTTCTGTTGTCTTGTTACATCTGTATTTATACCAGTTGATTTTAATCCTATCAATTTCTATTCCAAAGGTTAGGGTGTTCCTTATCTCCATTCCAGGGAGTAAAGATTATGTGGCTTAAGCGTGATTGTAGTTAAAGTGACTAACTACCCACCTGGCACTTAGTTAAGGGGTTTTATCTCCTCCCTAACTTCAAGGAAAAATCCCTAACTGGGGAAACAACCTTTCTCGGAGAGGTGACCTTGGTTAAAACACATAGCGCTAAGGGGAGCAAACATATTAAGAACAGTATGCTATATACACCAGGTCCCTTGAAACATATGCTGTGCAGACGTTTCTTCTCTGCAGCGACTGTGTCAAGCAGCAAGGATGGACCAGCTCCCAGCATTTAAATGCCATTTAACAAAGAAAAATCAACCAAAAAAATGAGTTCACGCCAAAACCGGTTTGGCTCAGTGGATAGAGCGTCGGCCTGCGGACTGAAAGGTCCCGGGTTCGATTCCGGTCAAGGGCATGTACCTGGGTTGCGGGCACATCCCCCGTGGGAGATGTGCAGGAGGCAGCTGGTCGATGTTTCTCTCCCATCGATGTTTCTAACTATCTATCTCTCTCCCTTCCTCTCTGTAAAAAATCAATAAAAATATATTAAAAAAAAAAAAAAAAAAAGAGTTCACGTGTCACCTCTGACACGCGTGTCACAGGTTCGCCATCACTGCCCTAGGACAACAGTTGCCCCACCAGCTCTAGAAACACTGATTGGAGCAAGAGGGTAGAGGTGTAAGTAGAGTTACCTTCAAGAAAAAAAATGAAGCTGAAAGAATATCTTATGTATTTAAATATATTCAGAGATTCTCGGTGTATTAAAGTGTTTGAGAATGAATTCGTTGTGAATAAAAAGCAAACTAAGCAAACGAAAAATGGGGGGTGGGGGGGGGGGAGAAGCAGGGGCAGGATGCAGCAAAAAGGTAATCAAAGTTCACCAAATGGTTCTCATGCGAATAACTGCAAAACCATAAACCCTAAATCAGTGGTTCTCAACCTTCCTAATGCCACGACCCTTTAATACAGTTCCTCATGTTGTGGTGACCCCCAACCATAAAATTATTTTCGTTGCTACTTCATAACTGTAATTTTGCTACTGTTATGAATCGTAATGTAAATATCTGATATGCAGGATGTATTTTCATTGTTCACGACCCACAGGTTGAGAACCGCTGCCCTAAATGGTCAGCTAAATCGACTCAGGTAAATACTGATCTGTATCAGGTGAAACCCTAAATTAAATCAGGTGAATACTAATTTAATCCCAACTAGTGATTTGTACAACTATATTGAGAAAATGAGAGGGAAAATGTGGATATGTTGAATTGCATATATGTTGGGGAGGGGGAAAGGTTAAAGGGGTAAGAGAGCTAAATCCACATATTTTTAGGAACTAATTCATAATATCAACAACCAAAAAATCCATGCAATAGTAGCATAAGAAGTTTAAGCCTGGAGATAACACAAGAACAGATAAATTATTTGAATATGCTAGCTTGAGAAAGTGGAATTTGCAGAGGGTGGGAGGATGAGGCAAAGAACTACTACTTTTTATTGTAAGCCTAATGGTACTATCTGACTTTTTAAACTATGGAAAAATTAATGTAAGAGAAAAATTTGGACATTTTAAGGATATTTAGTTATCATGAGTCTAAAAGAAAAAGCAATTAGATCTTCATCGACTTCTAACAATTTCATAGTTTTTTAAGTTGCTAATAATAGTTATACTAAAAGATTACAAACATACCTGACTCAAGGTATTTTTTTAATGATTCTTCAAGTGAAGGAACAGGCAGTGATGGAAGAGAATCCTGGTACTGAAATGTTCGTTCCTCAGTTGACTTAGCCAATTGATTTTCCATGATGCAATCACAGTAGGAAAACTTAAAAAAAAAAAAGACAGCACTCACAACTTCAACCTCATAAATATTTTTATATATGGTAGGTCCAATTCACTAAATCAGTATTTAGGTACCACAGTATAGCCAGGGCTGGGTCCTCATCCTTAATAATTTCATAAACTTGTCAGTGAGAGAACCCATTTTTAAAAAGTATAGACTCTGAAGGAAAGCCAAGCTTGCCACCCCAAAATATGCCTTTTTTGGGATATTGATTATTTTAAGCTCGTTATTTTTAAGAAACAAAAGATTCAGGAAAAACTTTGACATTCCTTCAAACAACCTAAAAGAAGTTGATAGAGGACCTGGTTCAGGGAGGACAGTAATAGATAACTATAATTAAACTAGTGGCCCAGTGCATGGATTCTTGCACATTGAAAGGAAATTAATTAGAAGAAATATTTTAATATCGCTATTCACCCTTTCTCTATAATAGAAGTATCAACCAAATTCACAATCGACAATGACAGATCGAAACACATGCGTGCTATTGGCACCAGTCAGAGCTTTATATGTATCGTGCATGCATGAGTCAACGTTTATTTTTAAATTGCCAGTGCATGTCATATGTACCAGCTCGTCAGTCGGACAGACTGTCAGTCATTTAGCCTTTTATATAGATAGATAGATAGATAGATAGATAGATAGATAGATAGATACAGATACAGATATAGATATAAGTTAATTGTGATCATTGCTAAAGATAGCCCAGCAAACATTCATTTACCAAACACTTGCTTTCCTATCTCCATGTTAATTGCCTCCCTGCCCTTGGAAGCCCCACACCACAACCTACCACTTCTTTTTAGGTCAAGATGGCAAATAAGACTTAACTGCCAGACCTGTTCTCAGGGGCCCACATTCTTACAGAATCTCAATATGTATATACGTAATAAATTTGATTACTTTCTCCTGTTACTCTGTTTCATGTCAATTTGATTACTGGACCAAATCAAAGAATTTAGAATGGTAGAAGGAAAAGTATTTTTCCTCTCCTACAACTCAAAGTGCTAGAAGTCAAGGAGTAAGCAGTGGGACCAGGAAAATTATCATTTACTGGGCACCTTCTATTTGTTAAATATTGCAGTAGGTGTTACAGAACATGTGTTATCTCCCTAATCTCCATATTATTTCTGAAAGGTGGCATTCACTGCCATTTTACAAATGAAGAAACTAAAACTCAGACAGATTTGGTAACTTGCCTCAGACCAAACAAACAACTCAAATCCAGATCTGAGACTATAGTCTTCCCCTATACAATGCTACATAATAGTGGGGAGGGGAACTGCACTAGGTCTAAATGGGTAGGTAGAATTCAGATGTATAGAAGAGGATAATGGACTGAGAGAACTTTGGAGAGCAAGTATCTAATATTACAGAATACATAAAATCACATGACAAACTTCCGTAATCTAATTGTGCAGATGGTATGAGACCTACACAGAATGGTTTCAAGTTTCCCAAAGCAATCTTGAACATTTTCCACAACTGTACTAATTTTCATCAGAAAATTCAAACTAACCCAAAGTGTAAATGAGGCATACAAGTGCTAAATGAAAAATGAGATTTCTCAAAAAAGCCTTTATAAAGTAATTACATATTAAAATAGCAATTGAGAAATCAAGGAACCCTAACATTGAGTAAGAATTCCCTCCTCTTTCAAATACTACCTTTTAAAACTAATATCAAAGACATACAAAATATTCCACTCATAGGAGGTTACAGAATAAAAACATCAAAAACAAGGGTATGGTAGAGATTCTTTTCAGCCAATATGATTTCCCCTTCTTTCTTAACAGAATCTCGAGTTTTTGGCTGGACAAGTAGCTACAGAGCTATAGCTCTCCCACCCTCCCTTGGAGCTCAGCATGGCTTTGTGATGGGTGTGTCACCTCCAGGTCATGACCCTAGAAAGGGTTACATGTGCTTTGTCTCCTCACTGCCTAGCAGGTAGTCCCAACTGGAAGAGCACCTTGGGCCCATTTATGGAAGCCATGTACACAATGTACAGGCATACCTCAGAGATATTGCGGGGGTTCGGTTCCAGACCACTGCAATAAAGTGAGTTGTAATCTTTTTGCTGGTAGTGGGTCTTGCCTTCAATTTGTAAAAAATCTGTGAAGCGAAATAAAACAAAGGATGCTTTTAATGACGTTGTCAGAATCTTCCTACTAGCCCTGTACTCCTCCCTCTAGATTTATGGGGGGAAAAAAAAAAAAGCTTTTATTTATACCATTGTATTTTGGGTTTCCTTTGTTAGGGTAGAAGAGCTTAGCGTAGCCTATACCACTAATAAAAAGATACAATCCAAAAATGTGATACAATAGAGCTCTCACAGTTCCTCAGCCTCTTCCTGTCTGATGACTTTCGCTGCACTTCACTTTGACTACCCATAAACATGGCTTTAGGCCTAATGGAAATGTAGATCTGGGTTCAAATACCAGCTCTGCACTTTCTAGACATGTGCCCATGGGCAACTAACTTTAATTCCATTTCCTTAACTGTAGAGAGCATCTATAATAATCAAAGTGTAATATGCAAATCGACCAAACAACAGAACAGCAGAATGACCATCTGGATGACCTTCTGGATGACCACGCTACGACACGCACTGGTGCCAGGCCAGCCAAGGCAGGTGTGATGCACTTGGTGGAGCTGGGGGGGGCGGGGGGGGGGGGGGGAGAGGAGCGCCAAGATCACCCCTCAGAAGGAGGCCCAGGCCACCCTCTGCAGGGCGATCGGTGGGGGGGCTCCATGATTGATCGCCCTGCAGAGGAAGGCCCAGGCAAGCGAAGCAATTGCACCTCACACCTGTCTCCCACAGAGGGAGATGGGGTGGGGGGGACAGCACTGCACATATGGCAAGCAGTGGCAGCGGTAGGGGCGGGGCCAGCTGCCAGCAGCTGGGGGAAGGAAAGTCCCCATAGGCCCTGATCCCTGGCCAGGCCTAGGGACCCTACCAGAGGGGTCTTGGATTGCGAGAGGGCACAGGCTGGGCTGAGGGAGTCCCCCCCTCCCCCCCACCGTACAAATATCATGCACCTGGCCTCTAGTAATCATATAATCAAACAAAGCTGTTGAGGTGTTTTTTTTTTAATAGTGCACAAAATAAAAATAATCCGGTTCAGATGACCATATTATGCTAGCTAGGCAGAATTTCTATGAATGCCCCCTGGTACCCACCCTCCCACTCCAACCCACAGAACCTGTGAATTTGAGATTTTCACTTCCATGCTTGTGATTTTGTTATTTTACACAGCACGATTAACCTTAAAATAGGGAGATTATCAGGTGAGTTTCATCTAATCACTTGAGCCTTTAGGAGCAGAAAGCTTTCTCCAGCTGGTGACAGAAGAGTCCGAGAGATTAAAACCACAAAAGGTGTTGTCTGGCAGGTGGTCTTGTGGAAGGAAGAGAGGCCCAGGCTGTCAGCCAGGAAGGAAATGGGAACCTTTGTCCTACAGCTGCAAGAAGATGAATTCTGCCAACAACCTCAATGAGCCTCCTGGAGGTCGGTTCTCTCCCAGAGCCCCCAGACAAGAACCCGCACCTAAAGAAACATTCACTTCAGCTTTGTGAGATCCTAGGCCGAGTACCCACCAGGGCTGCTGATCTACAGAAGCTGTGAGATAATAAATTCGTGGGTTTTTTTATTAAGTTTGTGATAAATTGTTATGGCAGCAATAGGAACCTAGAACACATATATAGAAAAGCTATTTTCTGTATTCCTCAGCCTTTAGGAAACTGAGACCAAGAATACCAATTCCATACCCACTCAAGTCTTAACTAACCAAGAGGTACACATTAAAATAAGAATTATCAGATTCTTTCATGAAGGATGCTTTTTAAATTCTCAATCATGAAGATTAAATTAAATAA
Organism: Myotis yumanensis; assembly: GCF_028538775.1. Taxonomy (NCBI): domain Eukaryota; kingdom Metazoa; phylum Chordata; class Mammalia; order Chiroptera; family Vespertilionidae; genus Myotis; species Myotis yumanensis. The sequence goes on along the minus strand of NW_027223760.1, from coordinate 43,438,428 downwards.
CATAATTCCAAAAGAACCTATATGTGCAATAAGAAAATGATGACACTGGATTTCATTATAGTGGGCTTCCTGGGAGCCAAAAGATGTAAAATCAAAGTGGAAAAGAGAACCAGGAACAAGAAGTAAACATAATAATAATAACAATAATAATCTGCCACATACCAGAACACCAAGAGGAGTTGTTTAGGAGTTCCAGGAGCCTGTTGCAACAATTCTGTTTTCAGATCACGGGGGCTGAACTAGGCTGGTGACTATGGGAAGAAAGAAAGTAAATAATTGCGGATGGGAGGGGGCGGGGGGGTGTTTTGGCAAAAACTGGTGAAAGAAGGTGCAAGACGGACAATCTAGAGGTTGGGAGGCCCCACGACTCAAACTTTTGGGGAAAGCACAGCAAACATACTCCAAAAGTCCATCTGCTAGAGAATCGGGTAAAAACTACTACACGGCTCACTAGTTTGCAAACAACCGCACTGCCCTCCATTGGGTCCACAGGGTACAAGGCGACAGAGTTCAAGGCTGAGCTCTAGAGACCGAGGCGCAGAGAGCGACCCGAGCTCGGAGACTCCGCCCTCCAACCAAGGTCAGCTCTGCACGCTCGGGAGGCCACCGACGGAGAGAAAGCTAACCCAGCACCGCGACGGACCCGCCCGGCGGCCGACACCGGGGGTACCTCCCGGACCCCGCAGGCAAGACGCCTGCTGACCCCACCAGGCCGAGTCCTGGCCCCTGCCCCGCCTACACTACGTAACTCGGTTCTACACCATTGAACTGCCCCCCACCCCGGGCAGCTTCGGGGAACCGGGAGCGCAGTCTCGGGGGCCTCACTCACCCCGCGCCCTTCGCCCATTCCGCCGCCGCCGCCGACACCCGCACCAGCCCGCTCCCTTAAGGCCACCGGGGAGCGGGGATTGGGTGGAAAGCTGCGAGGGTCCGCCCCCTCGGACGCCGGGGAGCGGGGATTGGGTGGAATCCCAGAAGGTCCCGCCCCCATTCGAAGGCGGGGCCGGGCCGGGCCTGCGCTCTGCGGGGACCAGCCACACCTCCCGGGGGCGCCGCGGGCTGGGCAGGTTCCAGGCTGCGGGCCTGGGAAAGCCCGGAGGATGCGGGCGAACTGTGCGACCCGGCCTGGCGGCGCTCAGTGACTCGCTGCCGGCGGAGCACAGCGCCCAGGCCCCGGCACGGCGGGTCTCGCCCCCCGCCCCCCGCGCCGCCCACACAGATACCTAACCCTGTGGGACCGGCGCGGGACTCGATGGCCCTGACCCATTCCTACCCAACTTGCTCAAGCCTCGGTGCCCCGTTTCCCTTCCTCTTGCAGCCACATCTCGGGTTTACCAGCCGCTCCTCCCCCTCCCAGAGCGACTTTTTCCGCCACCCCAACAGCAAGAAGTGATGCCAACGCCTTCTAAGCAATCTCATTGTTCACCCTGTGCGGGAACCACCACGCGTCCCTACCTGCCTCTCTCACCTTCACCCACGGAGGCGGGAGTTCGCCCCGCTGGGCGTGCTGCAGCCCATCCCCGCCTCCCGGCCCTTCCACGGGTCTGCACGGTGCCGAAGGTCCCGGGAGCCCCAGGGATGCTCGCACTGCAAGCTTGGAGTCATGTACGATCGCGCCAAAAAATAGAGTTTTTTAACCAGAGTGGAACTAGGCAAGTTCTAGAGGAAGATCATAATGTAGTTAACTTAGTTTCACAGGTTAATCTATTTTACATTTACTTCCTGAAATAAAATAGACTGTTTCATTTTAAATACACTGTGTATTTGTTGTGAGCCCTGACCGGTTTGGCTCAGTGGATAGAGCGTCGACCTGCGGACTGAAGGGTCCCAGGTTCGATTCAGGTCAAGGGCGTGTACCTTGGTTGCAGGCACATCCCCAGTAGGGGGTGTGCAGGAGGCAGCTAATCGATGTTTCTGACTCTCTATCCCTCTCCCTTCCTCTCTGTAAAAAATCAATAAAATATTTTTTTTTAAAAAAAGAAACAACAGTAATGTACAGTGACTCTAAACTAGATATCAAATATTAAGATAGATTTCAAGTTAACATGTCAGATCGAAGGTCCCAATCCTTTATCTTTCCTAACTTCCTTGGTGAAATCTGATCTGAAGGGAACTGAGGCTCTGTATAAATACATATTCACTTGGTGTGAATAGCCATAAGTTTCCTGCAGACCGCAGTGCGGTTCCAGCCCTTGTTGGAGAGGTTGCGTAATATGTGGCAGACATGCCTTTCTAGTAAAAGTTCTGAATTCTGAAATATATCAGGCCAAAAGTTCAGATAAGGGAGTGTAAACTTGTATAAGTAATTTCTGAAGCAATAAAGAACTTTTCTCTCATAGCATATAAGTGCTGTGTTGTGAATAATGTTAAAATTCGCTTATTCTTAAACAATAATAAAAAGCTACTCAGAAACCTTCATGGGGAGGGAGGGGCGGGAGCGGGCTGGAAGGGGTTAATGGGGGGAGGGAGGAAGCCCTATGTAATACTTTCAACAATAAAGATTTTTTTAAGAAAATTAATTAATTAATTAAATGAGAAAGAAAAAGAAACCTTCATTGAATTATTTTTCTCCTTGCTAGCGAATTTTAGCACCTCTTTAAAAGTTTATGCACGTTTAATGCCTGTTGGTGGCATAAAATTTAGGGTCACTAAGTTGCACTGTCATTCTCCTAGTCTTGATATTTATTTAAAGGGAAACAAGATATTTTTGTAGAGATTTCTGGATTCTTGGGGGGTTGCAGGGGGGGGGGGGGGACTGTAGGACTGAATGAAAATGAGTTGTACATAAACTTGATTGTATAGGAGGGGGAAAAAGGTTATTTTTTAAAATAGATTTTAGGACGTGTAGCAGAATGAAAAGCAAGCTGTGAAGAGATAGGACCAAAGAAGAATCTTTCTCTTTCAAGAAGGAATTCATTACTGAAGGAGTGAACGGAGCTTGCTACTCAGGAAGCCCTCCCAGAGCCCTGCTGCATTATGTTATATAGTTCCTGCATCGCTAAAGGCAAGATCAAAATACAGAAGTGCCTATAGATCTTTCTAGGCATATTGTTAATGTTCCACTTACGTTACATCTGTGTCCACTGAGCCGTCGCACCTGACTTGGAAGACAGCTGTTTTCCATTCCTTGATTACTTCAGCTTCAGAAGTCGGGCAAATTTGGTACAAATAATATGGTTGTATACAAATATAAACTAAGGGTTTTCTTAGGGGCAACTTCTCCAGTATGGTTAATAGAGGATTCTCTTAAGTAGCAGTCTCTCCATATCATCACTACTTTTCAGGAAAACGAAAGGCCCTGAAAAAAGGCCTTTTCCCACATTTTGGAGAGTGAGTTTTATGAATGAGTTTGGATAATATGAATTTAATGCTTATGTTTATTACTTGATACAACATATTTTTGAGGAAACATTCCATTTAATCAGGCATCAAAAGAAGAGCATAAGGGCTCTTCCTGAATGATATCTTTTCTCCTGAGGAATAGAAACTTGACAACTTCATGAAGTGTTTATGGCAAAACCTCAAATGACCTACTTTTAGATCAATAAATATAAAATAGCTTTAAAGCACTAAGATTAAGGATACATTATCACATTAGTGTTTACATAGTGATGTATCAACTTTTATTCAACGTTGTATTCTTGCTTTGTTGAGGAAAATAAATTTTGTATCAAGTGCTGAGAATGCCGGCCGTTTCCTGAGTCTCTTCTGGGTTCCGAGACTTATCTTGGTACACAAAGCCATTCATACCTTAGGGCTATCACTTTTCCAGATAGAGTTTTGATGATGAGACTATAATATTCTTGAATAAACAGTGAACTGTTAATAGATTTCAGAATAACCTTCAGGAACCTCACGATTTCATAGCAGGGTCATTGTAATTCAGATAATGTGGGGTAGTATATCCGAGCACTCACAGTAAGTAAGGTCTAGAAACCTCTTTCTGCTGCTCAGATGTGTGGATTTGAGCTAATCACTTGAACCCTAGCTAGCCGCCAGCATTTTCTGGGGAGTGGTTCTTCTCTAAGCGCCATGGGCCCCACCTTCTATATAGTTCTGAGAAAGTCCCAATGAGCTTTATGAGGTGCCCCAAAGCAGGGCTCATTGCGACCATGTCTCCTGCTGGGCACAAATCCCACGGGAAGGTGGAGTAGACATGGTGTGGTCTGATTGGCGATCCACCACAGGGAACTTGTAGGATTCCTTGGAAAACAAAACGGATTCCACCATTTCTTAGGTCTACTATCCATTCTTTCTTACACACGAACTCCTACAGGAAACCTTTATTTGTGGTCTTCTTGTCCTCTTCTCACGTCTTCACCCAGACTGACTGCACAGCCTATTTCTCCACAGATCATTCCCAATGTCCGTAGGTTTGTAATGGTGAGCCATTCCTCGGCTGCAAGCTCACCCTGGGGGCTTGAGCTACTGAAGTTGGTTAACTGGGACAGTTACTGTGACTGGGCAATTTGATACACCCGTTAACACTGGCTGCCTAATACAGCGGCTTTCTTGTTAGCATTTCAGGTATTTTAGGCTCCACTCTGGTGTGCGTAAGATTCATTCTTTTCCTTTCTGTTTCACAGAGGCTGATATGTAATTAGCTAACTAGCTAACGGGGTGAAAGGCTATACAAATAAGTATTTATTGAGCACTGCTCCTTGCCCGGTATTACGTTAAATACAAATGCAAATCAACAAGTCAATCCTGTATTTTCCAGTTTTCTGTGTCCGTAGATATGACAGCTCATAGGTGGAAGGCCCAAGGCATTCTTTGTGGTATTTCATGGTAAAGCACGTATGTTGTGAAAAAAATCATAGGCTGCCAAGTGTGCAATTTCTACAAAAAGTGCATTTGACATTCTGCTGGATAAATGTGTGTTGTGTGTATTTTTTCTTTTCATTACTTATATAATTCTTCTAGACAATGTCATCCTTTGTCTTAATACTTGCTTTTATTTTTATTTTTTAAAAAATATATTTTATTGATTTTTTACAGAGAGGAGGAGAGAGGGATAGAAAGTTAGAAACATCGATGAGAGAGAAACATCGATCAGCTGTCTCTTGCACACCCGCTACTGGGGATGTGCCCGCAACCAAGATACATGCCCTTGACCAGAATCGAACCTGGGACCCTTGAGTCCACAGGCCGACGCTCTATCCGCTGAGCCAAACCGGTTAGTGCAATACTTGCTTTTAAATAGAAATTCAACATAAGGCATTTTATTAGATACACTTTGTATGTCTCTAACACAATGCCAAGCCAAAGTGAGTGCTGTTTGAAATTTTTATGTGTGCGTGTGGGGGGGTGGGGGGGGGGGGGAACTATATAAGAATCTTTATCTCTGAGTTATCAGAATCTGAATTATTTTTTTATTTTTTATTTTTTTAATACTATCTAAATTTTTATTTTTCAACCCAAAGTTGCAAGGAATTAAAAATCGTTTCAAATGTATTCAGTGTGTGGGTCCAAGGAAGTAATAAAACAAATATACTTGGTCTAGCTCAGTTAGAGCATTGTCCCTACACACCAAGTTGTGGGTTAGATCTCCACTCAGGGCACATAAAAGAACCAACAAATGCATAAATAATTGGACTAGGTGTTTCTCTCCCTCCCTCTCTCTCTAAAATAAATTTAAAAATAACCTACATCAGGGATTGCTTCCAAATCCTTATTGTTATTAGAAGTTTTTCTTTCATTCACTAGAATTTACATATATCTTTCATGGTTCACAATTGGGAACTCTATCCTGGTTCAGACCTGACCACCAAAAACTTGGAGGTGGGGGGGAGGGGCAAGGAAGCAGGTAAACTCCACCATTACTAAACTCTGAAAACGAGACCTCATTTCAAAACAAAACCTCATTTTCCTCTTTCTGTTTCTTCACTTGCCTCAAGAGGAATTTCTGAGAAATGAGAAATGTCACCTCTCACATCCTCAGTCTAGTTGTGTTTTTTTTTTTTAAACAATGAAAAGGAGATGATTGGTGGAAAGGAACTGCTCCCAGAATCTGAATTATTTTTATTTCTTTACAGTCTTCTGTATTTTCCAGATGGCCTAACATAACTGATTTTAAACATATGTTATATATGCATGTTTGTATATATCTATATTTGCATACATATTTTTATGGGGCCTCAGGATATCACACAATCAATCCCTCGTCTTGCCTTCAGAAATATTATGTGCTATTATCTTCATAAGAGTTTCATCAACAGAAGCCCAGAAATATAAAGTTAATGTTAAATAATATAATCCCTGGAATTATATGAATACGAGGAAATGATGGAGGAGGGATCAGAACTTAGATTTTTCAAGCTCCTAGTTTTGTATTTTTCCTGTTAAAATGAACATGACAGATGGAAGTGTGGAACCACCCTTGCTTCCAGCAGTGTGTGTGTGTGTGTGTGTGTATGTGTATGTATGCATATAGTGTCCCCCAAAAATGTATACACACACTTTGAATAATTGTAAAGGCAGTGTTTATTAATATACATTTCATTTTCAAAATTGAGCTATCTGCTGTTAAAGTGAGTATGCATTTTGGGGGACACCCTGTGCATTCCACTTGATGTTAAATCTCTGGTACTGTATTCCAGAACTTAAAACAAAGTGTGCAATCCAGGGGATTTTGTGTGTTTGTGTACTGTCCTTAATCAATTTGAAAATGATTTTTTAAAAAGTATCTCAAGATGTCTTTTTTTTAATCCGCACCTGAGGATATTTTTCCATTGATTTTTAGAGAGAGTGGAAGAGAGAGGGAAAGGCAGAGATATACATCTGTGTGAGAGAAGCCTGCAACCCAGGTACATGCCCTTGACCAGAATCGAACCCAGGACCCTTTGGTCCACAGGCTGACTCTCTTATTCACTGGGCCAAACCGGCTAAGGCTTAATATTTAAGGATGTCTTATGTAGTAAATGCATACATTAGATTCTCAATAATAATACCTTAAAAAAATATAACAGAACATTAACAGTGATTTATTCTGGCTTGTGTGTTAATGTTTCCTTCTCATTTTCATTTTCCTATAATGACTTATCCTATCTAATAAAAGAGAAACATGCAAATAGACTGAACAGCAGAACAATCGAACAACCAATCAAAGCATAATATGCTCATGATATACTAAGGCTGCTCAACCGCTCGCTATGACGTGCACTGACCACCAGAGGGCAGATGCTCCAACCAGTAGGTTAGCTTGCTGCTGGGGTCTGGTCAATTGGGACTGAGCAAGATGGGCTGGACACGCCCTGGAGCCCTCCTGCGGTCCCTCCCCAGACCGATCATGCACCAGTGGGGTCCCTCAGCCTGGCCTGTGCTCTCTCGCAATCCAGGACCCCTTGGGGGATGTCGGAAAGCCAGTTTCAGCCTGATCCTGCAGGCTACTCCCCTTGGGAGGGTGCTGAAAGGGCGAGGGCTATGCCCTCCATCTTGCCTGTATCCTCCATGTTGGGGCCATGTGCGGCCTTCTTCCCGGAAGCCCAGGCCTCTGCTGGCCACGCCCGGGATTTTAAACTAACCAATGACAATCAAGGGAAGTGCACGCCATAGATATGCACATCCTGTGTAACAGGACCCGGCTTGCGCCTGGCCAATCGGCAGAGCACAGTCCTTTCTCCTCCCCTTACTCCGACCCCCCCCTATATAACCGGTCTCTGGGCGGGGTTGGCTCTCTTGGCCACTTGGCTAGCCGATGTGTCGGTGAGTCTGGTGGATGGAGAGCTCAAGCTAGCTTGAAATACAGATTCTTATGCTCTTGCATCGGATTGGATGGCTCCCTGGTGTGGTTTCTTGGGAATCTTGAAATCTGGGCATAACAGGTGTCAGACGCAGGTCATGGCTGGTGAGTCTGCTGTGGCAGCACAAGCCTCCCCTGATCGGGACTGATTGGGTGTAAGCCTGCAGCAGGCACAGTGGGGCCGGGATGAGTGGGAGGAGCAGGTAGGAGCTGCAGGCGGTGTTGGACTGCGGGTTTCGGCCCAATCTCTGCAGGCCACCCAGAGGGACCCACCCATGCACGAATTCGTGCACCAGGCCTCTAGTGTTCCATAATGACTACTTTATAGTTTACCATTCATCAAAACTGATTTCTTTATAAAAAGCAGGTTGATATCTGTGTTTTGATAGAGAATTCCTTGATTGCCAGAACTAAAACAACAACAAAAACCATCCCAGTCTTTGCTGATGGGCTCTGTGCTAGGGCACTCCTTCAACACTTAGACTTGTGTTGAACTTTAGGGATCAGCCTGATGCCAAAGCTTAAGGTCTTTTCAGATCTTTTCTGAGCATGCTTGCCTGCATGGTGGGCTTTCTAAATTCCTCAGTACATATGTTTGCTTTGGAATGCCCTCATTTCCCTAAAAAATTCTCTTCTGACTTTTCCTCCCAGTCCTTAGTGATCTGTTGTACATCTCAACCATGATCTTTTGTTCTAGGCAGATGTACATTGTTTGCCTGCTATCCAATGTTAATGAGCAGTGCTTGCTGTTTCTCTAGCCTGGGGAAGTTCCCAAGGACGTGAAACAGACCAGCTTCTTGCCTCAGTCCTTCAGGTACCCCCAGAAAGGTTAGAACAAAACTCTACAATAATTCTTGAATAAGGTCTGCCCTGCTCCCTCAGAACCAGGGACCACGGTCCCACACTGGGGACACAGGCTGCTGTCTTCAAGACTACCTTTGACCTGGGGAGGAAAGAGAAAAGGGCAAGTAAAAATACCACAAAGCTCTCCTAATGTTTTTAAGTTGCCTTTTTTATTGTATTCAGTCTGTAGGTGTAATGTGATTCTCATAAATGGTATACAGTTGAGCTTTTTGATCGAATCTAACAATTTTTGTCTTAACTGAAACATTAAATCCCTTTACATAGAATGTAAAAACTTATGTGTCTGATTTTAAACCTACCATCTTTTATGGGATTTCTAATTGAAACTCATCTTCAATATTTCCTTTTTTTTCTTTTGTTGCTTTTTGGTATATGATACAACATGGTCCAACCTTGAAAACCTTTCGCTAAGGTGAAAGAAGCCAAACACAAAGGTCACATAAGTAATGTTCCATTTACTACATTTCATACATATTACATTTTAAAAACAGGCAAATCCATAGGGACAGAAAATACTCTTGTGGTTACCAGTAGCTTTGTCTACTGTCCCCAACTGTCAGGAAACTGAACAGAGAGGCAGTGGCTGCTGCTTCTTGGCAAGCAGTCCAGCTTCCCCAGAGAGCACAGCAAGTTCGGGGGTTTACACCTCTTCACCTAGGCTTGTGGCTTCTACTTCTAAAGAAGCTACCTGAGCTGAAACAGTCCCCACGCGTCTCTGATAGGGCCCAGGATGAATGAATAGGGTCTTATTCTTCCGATTGTTCTTCAGTGAGCAAACAAGTACAGTCTATGTGGGAGGAAATGCTACAGCTATTGTAACTCTTTGGCAGTTAGGATACAAGAGGAAACTTGTGTCCTCCCATGCCAAGGACTCCAGAAGGAGGCTACCTGCATCCGGGCCAAACCAGGAAATAAATAATCAACATTGTATTAAGAGTACAAAAGAGTGCAATTAGATGCATACTCTTATATAAGAAGTTCGAGACGTTTAATCATACGGGAGCCAAGAAAGGGTAGTGTCCACAGATAATGACTGACAAAAACATAAAACTTCCTCAGATTTATAACAGTGTATTTGAAGAAGGGTTTAGGAATAACTTTTCCAGTTTATGTTTGCTGCTGTTGTTTCTAATTAGAAAGTGTCAGGGAACCCTTATTAGAAAATGCTGGTCTAGATCCTTACTCTTGATGTGTGGTCCAGAAACCAGTAGCACTTCTATCTCCTGGTGAAACGGAATTTTTTGGCTGGAACCCGGATTCTTTGTCTGCCGGAATCGAAGAATGAATCCACAGACAAAAAGTGGTGTAGCAAAGGTGGAAATTTATTGAAGAACAAGTACAGACTCCCACGTGGGGAGAGGGAAAGAGTCCCACAGAATGAACTCCCACGTAGGGCAGGGGAAAGGGTCCCACTGAGTTCCTTTTCCCTATGGCTTATGAAGGCTGCAGATCCTGGTGCCTTGATATCCCCTCTGATTGGTGACTATTCCCTTAGACTGGTTACTATAGTAACTCCTGGGCTCAAAGGTCGAACCTCACATGAGACATGTGAGGTTCTCCCCCACCCCCTTCCTTATTGTTTTCCTATTCCCTTTGGCTTTCTTCTCCTTCTGGATGAAGGGCTTCCTTCTCTTTATTTTGTAAATGTAGACATTTTGCTGTTCCCAGCTCCCTCATTCTATGGAAATGTACCTGTTGCAGCTTTTCAGCTCCCCCATTCTATGGAAATATACCTTCTGCTGCTCTGCAGCCCTGTGCTTCCTCCATGGTCCCCTTAATTTCCAAAATTTCTAAAATTTCCTAAACCTATTTTACCCCTAAAATTCCTGTTTCACTGGGAGCTCATTAGACTCTCGGGCCTCACCCCAGAACTACTGAATCAGAATCTGCATTTCCACAAGCTCTCCGGGTGATTTCTATTCAGTAGTCCAGACATAACTGATAACAGCAGCTGAGGTGGTGGTGTTTGTTCTCTGGGAATAGGGGTGGGGTGAGTGGCAGTAGTGGGTGGAGCCTAAAGTGATCCTCAGGTGGGAGGATTAATCCTGGGATAAGTAATTGGGCAGGCAAGGCCAGCAGGTCGACTTCCAGCTGAAGACATAACACTATAATATAAATATTTATTTTGCCCTGGCCAGGTATCAATTGGTTAGAGCATCTGGATATGCCAAGGTTATGAGTTCCATCCTCTGTCAGGGCACATACAAGAAGCAACCAATTAATGCATAAATAAGTGGAAGAATAAATAAATGCTTCTCTCTCTCATCAATAAATTTAAAAAATTAATATTTATCATTTCATTCAGGGAATCTTAAAATATGACTAAAAAAGAAATTTAGTACTTCAAAAAGTTAAAAGTAATCCCAAAATCTGATAAATCTCCTCTGGGGAATAGCATGGTGAAAATATGCACGTGGGCACAGCCTGGTAACTAATTACTTGGTTGTAGATTGAAAGTAATGGGTTCAGTGAGCTCCATCTTTCTGCAGGTGTCATCTGTGGTAGAGCGACACCTTCTGGCACACATGAAGTACTGCATGCTAGCTGTTTGGTCTTAGATCAAGAGCTCATTAACTAAGTTCAATCAACTGACCAAGTTCAGCCTCATCAACAGGGCCAAAGGTAGATGAGAATGTTGGTTCGAGAATTAATAATTTACACTGCTCTCTATTTTACAAGTAAAAGGCACTGGCCTTTTAGGGAGCAACAAAGCAGCCTCAAGCACACAAATTATCTAGAATTAAGGGAAGTATTGGCCATATCCTTCACACCCTTCACTCCCTCTCCCACCCAAGGGAAGATTTCATAAGAAAAAAATTCAGTGGAGTCTGCAATAGTCCAGAGCCCTTCCTGGGTGACACGGGTCGCTGACCAGTTGTTAAAGGGCATTTCACCTCATATTATTCTGGTAGGCAGTGGGGAAATCCCCAACACAGCAAGGGGGTTCCTGACTTCACAGGAGGAGAGCAGTGTGTGGCTATTTTAGTTTCTAGGGCTGCTGTTACAAAGTACCACAAACTGGGTGGTTTAAACAATAGAAACATATTGTCTCACAGTTCTGAAGGTCGAAAGTCCCAGATAAGGTCTCAGCAGGGTTGGTTCCGTCAACGGGCTGCAGAAGAATATGTTCCATGCCTCTCTGCCAGTTCCTGGGGGGTTCTGGAAATCTCTAGTGTTTCTTGACTGGTAGACACATCAGCCCCATTTTTTGCTTTCATGTTCAGATGGCCGTCTCCCTGTGTGCATGTATGCTTCTCTGCAAGGTGTTCTTTTACAAGGATTCCAGTCACATTAGATTAGAGGTCTGCCCTCCTCAGTATGACTTGACTTTACTTCATCACATCTGCAATGACCCTATTTCCAAATAAGCTCACATTTTGGAGGTACTGGAGGATTAGGACTTCAACATATGAATGGTGATGGGAGACACAACTCAACCTGTAACAGTTTGCTCCCGGGTCCCCCAAAATTCATGTCCTTCTTTCATGCAAAATACAGTCATCCCATCCCAACATTCCTGTCTTAACCCATTCTAGCATCAGATCTAAGTCCAACATCTCATCTAAGCCAAGTATGGGTGAGATGTAGGGTGATAGTCATCCCGGGGAAATTTCCATCTGTGAACCTGTGAACCCAGCCACGTTCTTTGCTTGCAAAAAAAAAAAAAAAGGAATAAAAAGGAATAAAGGGACTGGCATAGGCTAGACATTCCCATGTAAAAAGGAAGAATTTAAGTAGCTACATTTACCAGTATCTGCTCATGCCTCAATTTATGTTTGGAAAATATCAGCCATGTCCTCTGTCTCACTTGGCATTCTATAGCAAGCTCCCTCAATCATAGAAATTTTGGTTTGCTGTCCTGTTATCCACACACAAATGCTCATGACTCTCCAGTTCTTGAATTCCTCTTGGAAAGTTGAAGCATCTTGAAATTCAGTGCTGTTGCCACCACACTCCTCCCCTGCCACAGCACACATTCTCATATATATATATACACACAAAGCAATAAATATACTCAGAGCTGCTTCTTTTGAGCAAAGTATTGTTTTAAAACTGTAAGATTGGCCATGTGTTGATGATCACAGAAGCTAAGTGATGGATAGATGGGGCTTTATTATATGGTTTTCTCTATTTAAAGAAAATATATATACACATATATATGTATACTTAGTTTTAAATTACGGTTGACGTACAATGTTACATTAGTTTCAAGTGTACAACCCCGTGATTAGATATTTATATAACGTACCCATCTGACATCATACATAGTTATTATAATATTGTTGACTATATTCCCTATGCTGTACTTGATATCCCCATGACTATCCTAACTACCAATTTGTACTTCTAAATCCCTTCACCTTTTTCACCCATCCGCCCAATACCCCTCCCATCTGGCAACCATCAAAATGTTCTCTGTATCTATGAGTTTGTTTCAGTTTTGTGTGTTCATTTATTTTATATTTTAGATTCCACATATAAGTAAAATCATATGGCATTTGTCTTTCTTCATCTGACTCATTTCACTCACACAATGCCCTCTAGATCCATTCATGTTTTTATAAATGGCAATATTTCATTCTTCTTTATGGTGGGGTCATATTTCATTGTATATATGCACCACTTCTTTATCCATTCATCTATTGGTGGACACTTAAGTTGCTTCCCTATGTTGGTTATTTTAAATAATGCTGCAATGAACACATGGATACATATGTCTTTTTGAATTCGTGTTTTGGGTTTCTTCAAATAAATATTCATAAGTAGAACTAATTGGTCTTTCTTTGTCTCTTGGTATAGCCTTTGTTTTAAAGTCTATTTTGTCTGCTATAAGTATTGCTACCTTAGCTCCCAGCTTTTCTTTGTTGTTTCCATTTTCATGAAATACCTTTTCTCATCTCTTTACTTTCAGTCTCTGTGTGTGTCTTTATCTGAAGTGAGTCTCTTGTAGACAGTATGTGTACAGGTTTTGTTATCTTATCCAATCAGCTACCGTATGTCTTTTGATTGGAGTATTTAAACCATTTGCATTTAAAGTAATTATTGATAGATGCGTAGTTGTTGACATTTTGTTATTAATATTTTTATCTTGTTTTTCTTCTCCTTCTTAAACAAGTTCCTTTAACATTTATTGTAATACTGGTTTGGTGTTGATGAACTCCTTTAGCTTTTTCTTGCCTGGGAAACTCTTTATCATCCTCCTAAATTAATGTACTCATAATTTGAAAACAATTCTAGAAGAAACTCACCATGCTTGCAATACAGAACATTTCCACAAGAGGACACCACAATTCTAGCCAGACACATTTTATACCAAAGGCACTCCCCCTGGGGGAGGAGGAGGTCAGAAACATTGTCTTTTGTAGAACACAACCAAATGGACCAGGAGTGGGCACACCGCCCAAGTTTGAAAGCCAGATACAAAAAGCCCCACCCTCCGGAGACTATCCAGGCTCCTCAGAGTCTCAGGAAGCTGCAGAGATGTAAGGATTGACAATGTAAAGGTAAAAATCCATGAGATAAGGAGAAAGCTAAAAGGGTAATAATGAATCACTAATAAATAAATCAAAGGTTTCTATAAGCAGAAGTTATGGGAAAGAAGAAACTGGAAAAAAACCAAAAGATATAAGACGCTAAAAGAGATACATAGGGCAGGAAAATCTGTCAATGGAAAGAAGAGAGAGCAGCAACATATGCAGAAATGCAGTCCCATTGGAGGTGGGACCCAGAGGGAAGCTCTCAGACCCCTGCTGCCAGAGGGAAGCTCTCAGACCCCTGCTGCCAGCGCCCTGGCCACGGGTGGATTTCCGTCTTAGGAGTTTCACAGATCCCATCTTCCTCAGTGTAGCATGCCCTTACAGAAAACCCTTTGCCTTTTGCTGACCTAGCAGCAGTTGAGTCTCTTGTTTATTTCTACAAAGGGGGGAGAGAGAGAGAGAGAGAGAGAGAGAGAGAGAGAGAGAGAGAGAGAGAGAGAAAGGAAGGAAGGAAGGAAGGAAGGAAGGAAGGAAGGAAGGAAGGAAGGGAGGGAAAGGAAGGTGTTCCCAGTATATTAAGTTAAAAAAAAAGGCTACTATTTAATAGCATTTCTTTACAATCCAATTTTAAAACGTGTAATATAATGTAAAATCTGGAAGCATATTCATTCTTACAGAACAGAAAGGATTCACCCACCTGGCACTAGCAGAGCCAAACTCTAGACACCGAGAATTACAGTGGAGAAATATTGATTATTTTATTATGAATGGCAACCACCCAGGAGAAGGGGAAGCTGATGCTCAAAAGCCCAAACTCCTGGCTGGAATATAGGTTACAGATTCTATAGGACAAAAATCACAAGACACCATGGATTAGGTTTTAGGGTTGTGCTGGGAGCTGATTGGTTGGAAGGGCAAGAAATCATTTCTTGAGTTCTTGAGGGCAGTTCTGAGGTTTGTACTGGTGTCCCTTTATCAGGTTCATGGGAAAGTAGCTGGGGGATTGTTCCACCTTAGGACTCAGGAGCTGAAATATAACTTAGGTCAAGATGTTATCTTTAGCCTGATGGAGGTCCAGACCTTGTGATCATTAGTCAGGTCTGGGTCTCTGGGGTTGCTAATTATGGGAGAAAGGCTAGGTCTTTCTCCCTCTCTCTGGGGGAGAGAGAAAGGAGGGGTAGGGGGGGAGGAAGGGAGAGAGAGAGAGAGAGAGAGAGAGAAGAATTCTAGAGAGCTAGGATTTAAAACTAAATTTAATCAAAGTCATAAAGACCCTTGGTTTCAACATCAAGATATTAATAGCAGTTATAGCTGAGTGATGATATCATGAGCATATTTTTATTTGGCATCAGTATTCTCCCCACCCCCCCCACCCCCCAAAAAAACAAGAATACAGTTTGTTTAATGTTTTAAGTGCAATTCTTATTAAAAAGAAATAATTTTTAAAACCAAGATATTTTTTTAAAAATATATTTTATTGATTTCTTACAGAGAGGAAGGGAGAGAGATAGAGAGTCAGAAACATCGATGAGAGAGAAACATCGATCAGCCGCCTCCTGCACATCTCCTACTGGGGATGTGCCCGCAACCCAGGTACATACCCTTGACCGGAATCGAACCCGGGACCTTTCAGTCAGCAGGCCGACGCTCTATCCACTGAGCCAAACCGGTTTCGGCAAACCAAGATATTTTTAAAGAGACTGTGCAAGGTTGTAGAATGTCCCAGAAGGAGTATGTGATTTGGGTTGGGCCCCAGAGGCCTTGCAAGGTACGGGTGTCCTAGGAGCTTCTTCACAGGGCCCCTGAGTAAAGTGCAGAGGCTAGTGCCTGCAGGGAATGCTGAGAACAAGGAGCCGGCTAACTGCTGAGGCAGAGGGTACCCAGAGATTATACAGGACACAAAAAACTGAATGTATCTGGTGGAGATTGTTTTATTTTTTTAGACTTGTAAAAATGATGCACTATTTGATAGATACATTAGATGTAATCTGTCTATGGGCCATCTGTATGTCCTCTTTAAGAAGTGTCTATTCAGGTCCTTTGCCTGGTTTTAAATTCAATTATTTTATTATTATTACTAGAGGTCCAGTGCACAAATTCGTGCACTGGGGCAGGGGTTCCCTCAGCCTGGCCTGCGCCCTCTTGCAGTCCAGCACCCCTCAGGGGATGTAGCAGTGTGCCAAGTGGCAAGCAGCCAGGGAGGAACCCAAACCAGGGCCGGGCAAGAGGCTCCTGCCACCGCAGCCGCATTCACCAGCCATGAGCCCAGCTTCTGGCTGAGCGGTGCTCCCCCTGTGGGAACACACTAATCACCAGGGGGCAGCCCTGCATTGAGCATCTGCCCCCTGGTGGTCAGTGTGCATCATAGTGACCGGTTGTCCTGGTCATTACACCATAATGGTTGCTTAGGCTATTATATATATAGATTTTGGTGTTGAGTTGTAGTATCCTTTACAAATTTTGGATATTAACCCCTTATCAGATGTATCATTGTCAAAATATGTTCTCCCATTCAGTGGATTGTCTTTTCATTTTGGTGATGGTTTCCTTTGCTGTGCAAAAACTCTTTAGTTTAGCCCCATTTCTTTGATTTTCTTTGTTGCCCTTGTCCAAGGAGATATATCAGAAAAAAAATTTGCTATGAGAAATGTCGGAGATTTTATTGCCTATGTTTTCTTCTATGATTTTTACGGTCTTTAATACATTTTGAGTTTATTCTTGTGTGGTATAAGAAGATGGTCTAGTTTCATTTTTTCTGCATGTATCTGTTCAATTTTCCCAACCAATTTATTGAATAAAATATATTTAGTCCATTGTATGTTTGTGCCTCCTTTGTCAAATATTAATTGACTTTAAAGGCGTGGGTTTATTTCTGGGCTCTCTATTCTGTTCCATTGATCTATATGTCTGTTTTTACTATAATTAGTATAGCTTTGTAGTATAGTTTGATATCAGGTAGCATGATTCTTCCAAATTTGATCTTCTTTCTCAAGATCACTGTTGCTATTTAGGGTCTTTTGTGTGTTCATATTGATTTTTGAAACATTTGTCCTGATTCTGTGAAATATACTATTGGTATATTGATAGGAATTGCATTGAATCTATAGATTGATTTTGGTAGTATGGACATGTTAATGATGTTAATTTTTCCTATCCATGAACATGGTATATGCTTCCACTTATTTGTACCTTCCTCCACTTCTTTCTTCAATGTCTTATAATTTTATTTATTTTGTTAATCCTCACCTGAGGCTATTTTTCCATTGATTTTTAGGGAGAGTGGGAGAAAGACAGAAACATCATTGTGAGAGAAACACATCGATTAGTTGCCTCTTGCAAGAGCCCCGACCAGGGCCTGAGTCGGGGAGGAGCCTGCAACCAAGGTATGTGCCCTTGATTGGAATCGAACCTGGGACCCTTCAGTCTTCAGGCCAATGTGCTATCCACTGAGCCAAACCAGCTAAGGGCAGTGTCTTATAATTTTTTAAGTGCGGGTCTTTTACATCCTTGGTTAAATTTATTCCCAGGCATTTTATTCTTTTTTGAAGCAATTCTGAATGGGATTTTTTAATTTTATTTTTTTTAGTTTCCCTTTCTGATAGTTCATTATTGGTGTATAAAAATGCAATGCATTTCTGGATATTTATATTGTATCCTGCTACTTTACTGAATTCATTTATCAGTTCTAGTAGTTTTTTGGTGAAATCTTTAGGGTTCTCTATCTACAATATCATCTCATCTGCAAATAATGACAGTTTTACTTCTTCCTTTCCAATTTGGATGCCTTTTATTTCTTCTTCTTGTCTGATCACTGTGGCTAGGATTTCCAGTACTATGTTGAATAAGAGTGGTGAAAGCAGACATCCCTGTTCCCTATCTTAAGGGGAACACTTAGAGTTTTTGCACATGAGTATGATGTTGGCTGTAGGTATGTCATATATGGTCTTTATTATGTTGAGGTATGTTTCCCTCTATTACCACTTTGCTGAGAATTTTTATCATAAATGAATGCTGGATTTTATCAAATGCTTGTTCTGCATTTATTGATATGAGCATATGGTTTTTATCCTTCAATTTGTTTATATGGTGTATCTGGTTAATTGTTTTGCAGATATTGTACCAACTTTGCATCCCCAGAATAAAACCCACTTGATCATGGTGTATAATTTTTTAATGTATTGCTGAATTCAGAAATTGGTTCTGTTTCTATGGAGAACTCTAATAAAACTTGCCAATAGGTTCCAAGGTCAGTTATAAAACAAGACCTTCGAAAATTTGAATGAAGATAGCAGCTTTACTTTGATGTAGTGTCTAAGGATGACAGTGTAGGATGACACTAAATTCCTGTGTGTCTATTAAAATTCAGGCCGATCTCAGACTGGAAAGGTGATAGGTTTCATTCTCTACTCTTACTCCATGGTTCTCTTAGGACTCTTTTTACTTTGAGGCAAGTGGTTCTTCTAGAGCACTTACCGCAGGAGAAAGCTTTGTCAATATTAATAAATCCTCGTAACATCTCCAGTGAAGGAGGAAGTGGTTCCCAGCAGAAGTTCCCAGTATTTGTTTTGTAGGACTGTTGTAACAAATTACCACAAACTGGGTGGCTTAAAACAACCGAAGTTTATTCTGTCATAGTTGAGGAGGTCAGAAGTCTGAAATCAAGGTGTCAGCAGGGTTGTGCCGCTCTGGAGACTGTGAGGGAGAATCTGTTCTGCATCTCTCTCCTAGCTCCTGGTAGCTGTCAGCAATTCTTGGTGTTCCTGGCTGTTCAATCACTGACTGTGTCTTCACGTGGCCCTCGGTCTGTGTATGTCTATTTGGCCTTCTCCGAAGAGTGTACTTGCCATTGGATTTAGGGTCCGCCCTAACCTAGGATGAACTCATCTTGAGGGTCTTACTTTCATTACACCAGCAAAGAGCCTTTTTCCAAATAAGGCCACAGTCATGAGTTTGGGGGAGACACATCTTTTGAAAGTCCACCATTGAACCCACTACAAGAGGCAACAGAAGACACGGTGGACAGATAGTCAGAGGTTCTGCTCATCTCTCTCTTTTAGTGGGTGGCGTAAAAAAACCCCATGCTGGGTGTTATCGATGAGATTTCTTCCTTTGTGCATTCTGAGAGTTAAAACCTTTTCCTTGACTAGAGGCTCAGCAGCAGATGCCTGCTCTCACTGGAGGGATTGTCAAGGAGCCCGGCCAAGGTGGGAAGTGGTGCTAATATTTTACTGGGGAGAATATAAAGGACTCCCTAAGGAGGGAGAATATGTGTGCTGTTGGATGGACAGATTGCAAGATAATTTATCTTAGTTGTTATTTATTTAATTTTTTTCTTCCCCATCTTCATGCCTTTCCTAAAACAAAAACAAACAAACAAGCAAAAAAACTTCCCCCAAACCCATTCTGTCATGTTCTATTTGTTTATTTAAAAAGTCAGAAGTAAGAATGACAAATGTTAACTTTTTTTTTATCCTTGGTGGGACTTTTGTTTTGGAGGTTTTATTTTTTCTGTATTTTTACAATGAAAAAGGTAATTTGATGAATTGTCATAACCAACAAGAGACATCATAGATGTGTTGTTAAGGAATACTATTTATTCCTCAGATGTTTATTTTTCACAATGAGCCTGGATTTCTAAGCAGTAAGATAATTGTATTCCTGTCTAGTCTGCCTTAAAAAAATTAAAGTGACATCATTCTAAGAAAAGAAGTGTGATTACCCCATTGTTCCATCTATTTGGAGAACGACTTTAGTATGGAAAGAGCGACCATAGCGAGGCTAGCAGGTTTGGGCTTGAGTGTGGATGGTGCTGTGCTTACAGAACTAAAAATATCTTATCACAGAAAAAATGCCTTTGTGAAAAAGATCTTACCGACCCCACCCCTCAAGGCCAAAAATATGCAATATTTCTATATCAAAAACTAATATAACGACACTGCTCTGTGGACCACATTTGCATTTATATTTTTCTTTCTCCCCTTTATGTTTAGGCCTCCCTCTCTTATGGCCAAAGAGTTACATTATTTTAGTGCCAGATATGTTTAAAAAGCTGTCTATCTATTCCATAATTCTCACACTCCACAATTAGAAAATGGGAACTCTTGCCCTAGCTGGTTTGGCTCAGTGAATAGAGCGTCAGCCTGCGGACTAAAGGTTCCCAGATTCGATTCCAGTCAAGGACACATGCCCGGGTTGTGGGCTTGACCTCCAGTAGGGGGCGTGCAGGAGGCAGCTAATCAATGATTCTCATCATTGATGTTTCTATCTCTCTCTTCCTCTCCCTTCCTCTCTGAAATCAATTCAAATATATTTTTTAAAAATGGAAACTCTTAATGTTAATTAAATAACTGAACATGACACAATCAGTATCAAAGCCAGGGCCTAGCACATACTCTGCCTAATGCATCATGCCTGAATTTTAAGCAATTTACCAAAATTGTTCTCAGGAATATTCTAGATCTTGAATTAAATGACAAGAAATAACTGATGTCATTTTCATCATTTTCCCCTAAACTTTCTTGAGAAATGTATTATGGTTCAAAATGTAAAAAAAATATCTACCTTGTCCTCGAATCTTTATTTTCAAATTTCTAATTCATTAAATTTATTATTTAAAAACAACACACACAATTTAAATCCCAGAATTTATTGTAGGAACTTCAGTAAACTGTTTACCTGCTCAAAAATCTACAGGGTGTTGCCCCAAAAATGTATACACACATCAACAGCTGCTAGCTCAATTTTGAAAATGAAGTGTATTTTAATAAACAATGTCGCCCCAACCGGTTTGGCTCAGTGGATGGAGCATCGGCCTGCGGACTGAAGGGTCCCGGGTTCGATTCCGGTCAAGGGCATGTACCTTGGTTGTGGGCACATTCCCAGTAGGGGGCGTGCAGGAGGCAGCTGACCGATGTTTCTCTCTCATCGATGTTTCTAACTCTCTATCCATCTCCCTTCCTCTCTGTAAAAAATCAATAAAATACATTTTAAAAAAAAATTAATAAACAATGTCTTTATAATTATTCAAAGTGTGTATGCATTTTTTGGGACACTCTATATTTACTCCTATTTGAGAGGATTAAGTTAAATTGGCATATTTATTTAATTTCTTTGTGCAAATTTTGAACTTTCAAGTTGAGAACAGTGTTTTATCTGTGTGCAGATAAACAGTTATTAACACACCTAAAAAAAATCCTGTTTATCAGTTGTGGCTCATTTTAAAGAATAATATGTCAGGCCCTAGCTCAGTGATGGCGAACCTATGACACGCGTGTCAGAGGTAACACGCGAACTCATTTTTTTGGTTGAATTTTCTTTGTTAAATGGCATTTAAATATATAAAATAAATATCATAAATATAAGTCTTTGTTTTACTATGGTTGCAAATATAAAAAAATTTCTATATGTGACACGGCACCAGAGTTAAGTTAGGGTTTTTCAAAATGCTGACACGCCGAGCTCAAAAGGTTCGCCATCACTGCCCTAGCTGGTTTGGCTCAGTGAATAGAGCTCCAGTTTGTGGAGTGAAGGGTCCCAGGTTCGATTCCAGTCAAGGGCATATGCCTAGGTTGCAGGCTTGATCTCCAGTAGGTGGCATGCAGGAGGCAGCCGATCAATGATTCTTTCATCATTGATGTTTCTCTCTCTCTCTCTCTCTCTCTCTCTCTCCCTTCATCTCTGAAATCAATAAAAATATATTTAAGAAAAAGGATATGTCACAATTAAAGGTCAATTTCACCCAGCATATCTTATTTAATTCTCACAACAACCCTGAGCAGGAATTTGTTTTCCTTATATTTTAGCCCATGTACAACTGAGCCTCAGAGATGTCTCAGGGTCTCAGTTCTATATGACACATCAGCCTTATTTAAAAATAGGGAACTCCAACTAAAGTGTGTCATTTAGTTATTACTATAACAATGCTCGTTTCTTAGGTTTGATAAATGTCCTATAGTTGTGTAAGGTGTTAACATTGGGAAGGGTATATACTGTACTATATGAAACTATACTATCTCTACAACTTTTCTGTAAATCTAAAAGTATTACAGACGGTGGATATGGGGAGGAGGGGGCCCATGGGGGAATGAGGAGAGGCATCTGTAATACTTTCAACAATAAAGATATATTTTAAAAAGGTATTTCAAAATAGAAAGACTTAAAAAGGGGTCCTCTATTCTCATAGTTTACAAGCATTTTAGAACTGGCAGGGTAGAATATAACCTTTCCTTCTGCAGCTGCGGATACCGATGCCCAAGCTGACACTTGTAAGCTCAGACCAGACCAGAGCTCCCCAGTTACTGAGCTGGTTCTTTCGCAACACTGGCCCTGATTTGCAGGAAGTGTGTAGAAATCTCATCCTTCTATTAAAAAAAAAAAGAGTTTATCAGGAAGTCCACAGATCGCATCTAACCTTGGGAGCACATTCAGGCCGATATGCACAATCTGTTGCAATGCCTAAATTCATTGTCTCTGTGAACCAACTTTTCTATCACATGATTATTTAAACACATGCACCTGGTAAGGTCGCCAGCCATTATTCCCACCTGGCCCGTTTTGTAGGAAGACACGTTCTCCCTTCTTCTTGTTCTTCTGTTGCTTTTCTTTGACACTGCAGCCTTTCTTCACCTCAACTCCCCCGCGCCCCCCCCCCCTCAGTGAGGCGGTGAGGGTCACACTGGGAGCAGAATTGTGAAGATGTGTGCTCCCCCAACCCCTGTCCTTTGAGAGACTCACGCATAAATTACCTGGTGTGCTTGCCTCTCATCCTTGAGCACTGGGGCCAGGGAGAAGCACATTTCTTCAGGAATGTGCTCTGTGACCCTTCCTAATACAGCTACTTGATATAATTCTATACACCAGTGAAGGCTGCATGTGGGTAATTCCTTCCTTCCTACAGTGTAAGCCACCTCACTGATGGGGATTGGATTTTGATCTCTCCTAGTTCCCATTTCCTGGGCTGACTTTGAATGCTGATTCTCTTCTCACCCAGTCCTGACCTCTAGTTTCAGTTTCTGAAAACTGCTGCCCTTGGCTACGGAAGGATCATATGATCCACTGTTGCTACTGAACATATATTAAAGAAAAGAAAGAAAAAGAAAGAGGCACTTACTATTGCATTATTATTGCCAGTTTTTCTACCTTCTCCCAAAGGCATGGAACTTCAAAACCACTTAGGAGAAGAGAGAAAAATTAATTTTAACAACCCTATTTTTATATTTTACACATTCCCTTCCAGTCTTGGTTCACATGCATAGACATCTTACACAATTACACTATAGAGATTCTGCTTTATATTTAGTTTTTTTCCCTTTAATGTTGTCATATTTTTCCCATTTTGCTACAGTCCTCATTATGTTCATTTTAGTAAATTCATAATATGTGTAATTTATGGTGTTAACTGTGTGTCAGGTGTTTAACATATGATTTTATTATTTCACTATAGAGGCCCAGTGCATGAAATTCGTACACTGGTAGGTCCCTAGCGGCTGCCGGCCAGGTACTCCCTCCCTTCCCCTGGCTGCCCTGCCCCCTGGTCGAACTCCGGGACAAACTGCTGGTCAAGGGGACAATTTGGTTATTACACTTTTATTATATAGGATTCTTACTCAACCCTATAGGTCAGGTATTATTCTGCTCATTTCACAAGTCAAAAGTGGGGTTCTAAGGAGGTGAAGTAACTTGCTCAAAATCATGCATCCCAGTGAAGGGGTAAGCCAGGATTCAAATCAAGTTCTGTCAATTCCAAAGTCTGTGCTATTGACTTGTCAGAGAATGGGCCGAGGACCCACAAACCCCAGGCCCAGATGTGTAGCCCAGTACTCCCCCGTGAACCAGTGGCTCTCTGCGTGGCTACATACCAGGATCATCTGAGGAGCTTTAAAAAAATATTGCTACCTCCTGGACAGTGTGGCTCAGTGATTGAGCATTGACCTATGAACCAGGAGGTCATGGTTTGATTTTGGGTCAGGGCACATGTCCAGGTTGCAAGCTTGATCCTTAGTAGAGGGTGTGCAGGAGGCAGCCGATCAATGATTCTCTCTTATCATTGATGTTTCTCTCTCTCTCTCTCTCCCTCTCCCCCTCTCTCCCTCTCCCTCTCCCTCTCCCTCTCCCTCTCCCTCTCCCTTTCTCTCTAAAATCAATAAAAGTATTTTAAAAACAAACAAAATAAAAACATTTATAAAAAAGTATTGCTGCCTGAGTCTCATCTCAGAGAATCTGATATTATTGGTCTGGGGTGTGGCCCCCAGCATCATGGTATTTAAAAACCTCCCTAAGTATTTTAATGTCCAGTGAGAGTTGAGAGAACTGCTCTCTGACAGCTTTACTATAGAGACAACTAAAGAGGAGCAACACAGTTAAATCGTACCCAAAATGACCGAGAATCATTTAACCGCAAGGATTTTTAAAACATGCCATACCTGACTACTGAGGACAATGATGGCGAACCTATGACACGCGTGTCAGAGGTGACATGTGAACTCATTTTTTTGGTTGATTTTTCTTTGTTAAATGGCATTTAAATATATAAAATAAATATCAAAAATATAAGTCTTTGTTTTACTATGGTTGCAAATATCAAAAAATTTCTATATGTGACACGGCACCAGAGTTAAGTTAGGGTTTTTCAAAATGCTGACATGCCAAGCTCAAAAGGTTCGCCATCACTGACTTAGGAGCACTGACCTTTTCCCCCTTAGACTGTAAAATTAAAAAATGACAATAGCCAACACAACAATAGCCATTTGGTGTGAACAAATCAAAATTGTACCATTTTTTTTTGGTCAGATTGGCAAAAGAAATAACATATTTTTTGGTGTGTCGCAGAATATTAGTAATTAGTTTATGTGTGCCGTGAGATGAAAACATTTGAAAATCACTGGCATTGAGATATAAATGGAAGCCCTGGAGGTAGGCGAACTAGCCCTAGCAAAGCATGTTGTGAGAAGGAAAAAGGGCTGAGAACAGAGCCATGGGAGAGAATGTTGAAGAGATGGGCAGGAGGGAGAGCAGCAAAGCTATAGCGATGGCTTTCCCCAGGATCTTAAAATACTAAGTGCTGCCGAGAGGCCAGTAGGAGAAAGTTTGAAAAAGTGTCCAGTGGATTCAGCAGTCAGTCCTTCACTGGGCCCCTCACGTGAGAACATAGGGGAGCAGTGCAGTGTGGGTAACCCAGATTTCAGAGACTGAAGCAGGTATGGGAGGTAAGATACAATCTATATGGACCTTTTTATATACATTTTGGTTTGCAGTTAGATATATAGTAAGTCTCCCTCGGTATCTGCAGGGTATCAGTTCCAGGACCCCTGTGGACACCCAAATCTGAGGATGTTCAAGTCCCTTATATAAAATAGCACAGTATCTGCATATAACCTATGTATACCCTCTCTTGTTATATACATTTTGGCTTTAGAAACGTATTAAAGTCTTTTCAGCTGTAAGCACGGGAATACCCAAATAATGGTGACTTACACAATAGAGACCCTCCATTCAAAGTGTGAGCGCTCTGGGGATACTTTTGGCTGCTCTTCGTGGTCCTAAGATGATAAAAGCATCTCCAAATATCCTGTCCTCATATGGACAGCCTCCAGAGGGATAGCTCTACTCATGTGCCTCTCTTCTTGTCATCAGGAAGCAAACCTCCCTGAAAGCTCCAACAGACATATGCCCTAAGGACACCCTGGCTTTAAAACTCACACCCCCACCCTCAGCTAGAAGGATGTTTCAGCAAGTGAACATCTGGAATTCTCCCTCCTTTATATTGGGAGGTAGATTCTGCTTTCAAGGAAGCAGGGGAAGAGAAAGATGGCTATATAGACAACCAAGAGTTCCACAGAGGGTATGGAGAAAGAGAATATGGTAGCAAGAGGGAGACATGAGCTTAATGCAAGTTTTTAACTTAAAAGAAAAGCAACACACAGTTGAAACTGAGCATGCTTAAATGCTTTTTATAGGAAAAATAGAATCATAATAGTGTGACCCCTGTAATTGTGAGATGCAATGGGATGTAAAACATGAGAGATGGACAGGCATCTCTCCCATTCTAATTGGAGGGAAGGAGAAATGAATGAGGGTGGATGGAGGTGAATGTATAGGTTTGTTGGGAGGTGAGGGAATTCCCATTCGATGGCTTCCATTTCTTCCCCGTGAAGTTGGTCACTGAGTCACCTGGTCGGGGTAATGGAGTATTGCCTAGGCAACACAGGATTTCCAGCTGGTTTTAAGGCACAGCTGAGGTTGGCTGTCCTGAATTTAAAATCACTCTATTCGGGAGTGTGAATGATTTTTTCCCCTCCAGCTGCGCTAGACACCTGTTCACAAGTGTTGAGCAGGCAGACAGATTAATATCTCAGGGGACTTTCTGCGCAAGTGTGATAAAATAAATGAAACAAGGGAAGAGGATATTATCAAAAAAGCACTTGCAGTGCTAGAACACAGGATCTAAGTTGGGAGAAAGTGAAAACAAGGGAGTAGATCCACAGGGAGAAAGTTAAGACAACAAAGGGTCAGAGACAATGAAGTTGCTGAAGGATCGATAAGAGAGGAAGGATTGGGGGACAAGGCACACCAAATGGTCCCTCTGGACATATTTCCAACATGGTGCAGTTCTGAATGATGACGAAGTTCAGAACGTTGCATTGAAATGAGTGGCGAAAGCACAATTAAAAAAATAATACCAGGAGCTATGGTATTGGGGAGGGTCATCTCTATGGCCTGTGGCCCAATATATAAAACTAGAGATATATGAAAGAAGTGCTTTTCAAACTTCAAAGTGCATACAAATCCCCTGGGAGCCTTATTAAAATACAGATCATGATTTAGTAGAACTGGGGTAGTACTGAAGCTCTGCATTTCTAACAAGTTACCAGGCAATTCAATTTGGTTGTCTGGGAACCACACT
Source organism: Myotis yumanensis (assembly GCF_028538775.1). NCBI lineage: Eukaryota > Metazoa > Chordata > Mammalia > Chiroptera > Vespertilionidae > Myotis > Myotis yumanensis. The sequence goes on along the minus strand of NW_027223760.1, from coordinate 43,411,445 downwards.
TCTAGTGGCAAGACACTGGATAACCTGTCATTGACTATCACACATACTCTGTGTTTTATTTAAATGTCCTCTATCCCGCTCTGCTGAAATGGCGGGACCTTAGAAGAGATATGTTCTATCTGGTCCCAGCTTTAGCTGGTTGGGTCTGGAGAACCTGATACAAGTAGAAACCAATCCATAATCTGGACTCATCGGACCAAAGTTTCTCATGAGAATCTGAACTAAAAAATGGAGATGGAAACTCTAAAGCAGTGGTGGGCAGTGGAATTTCAAGATCCATTTTCCCCATTTAGTACCCAAAATCAAGCTAAAGCCTTATTTAAGTTGAAGTTTTGGGGAGTAGTAATCATGATGAAATTGGTTCTTGAGGGGGGGGATGGAGCAAAGGCACAACATTGATATGAGACAAGAGACTAAGCAGCTCTAGAAGGAGAGGGTGGTTATCCCTGACACAACCTCTCCTCAGATATACCCTACACAGCATCTGGTCTCTCTGGCCAGCCTTCTGGAGTCTCTTCTTTACCTTGGCTAAATCACACTCTTTTCTTGGGGGGTGTCTTGATTTAGAAGGCTTCCCGTGCCACCTGAGGCTGTGGGTGCCCTACATACACTTATAGCATCCATCACTATTTATGACAACCATTTGGATACTTATGTGAGATTATATATATATATTCTAGTTTCATTTATTGTTATCAATCTTCCCTTTTTACATAAAAAGGAGCTCAAAAGAAGTTAGATAACTTGCCCAAGATCACATAGCTTGTGGAATTGAAGTTTGATGGTTGCCTGTCTTAAAAGTGTTTGTCCTCTAAAGTATCTGTGAATGAATGTTGCTGAATATGAGTGAAAGAAAGTTATTTGTTGGGCCAATCAACTTTCTAACAGAACTGGGTAAACAATTGTGGGTAAAAACTCCTGTGATAACAAAAAGTCCTGAACAAAGAGATCATTTATAAAATACACAACTGGCAGATCAGTGACAATACCTGACTCTATTCAGTGTTGCAAATTCCAAAGCCACAGCCAGGTGTCCATCTTGTCCTCATCCCTTGTCCTGAACGGTTAAGGGACCACCTGGAATCTTGGCTTGGACTCTTGTTGCCAACATGGGCCCTCCGTGCACACAAATGTTGTTAGAGCTTCCTTCAGTCTAGGAGTTGTCGTGTCCAGGGACACTAGCCTGCCTGTGTTTGTGACCTATCCTTATAAAATGATCCCAGATGCAGAGTGATGCTGTGTTGCTTGCCTAGAAGTGTATCCACCTGCAGTTCTCTGCACTCTAAGCAGTGAAGAGGTTGACAGACACGCGTTCTCCGTGGCTGCAAACATGCTTAGTCAGCACCTGCACTGGCAGGATGAGCAGGCAAGTCCAAGAGGTACCTCGCACTCATTACCTCCCGGCTGTTTCTGTAAACCACACAGGATCCCTATCACGGGCAACACAAGACATCCAGACCCTCAACCAAATTTATCGAGGACCCCATTCCGTCCTCTTGTGCAAACACTGGGGTGGTTATGTTTTGAAGATGCTTTTAGCCAAACGCAAATCTATCTTCAGAAGTGTTCTTTGTTCCCGTGGCTCGCGCAGATGCGAATTATACTGAGACTGAGAAACGTGCCGCCGGGGAGCCGCCGTCCCGCCGGGCGTCAACGGGCACCTCCAGCACCAACGCTCCGCAGCCCACGCGTCGCCTCGGCGCGCGCGATTGGCCGCCTCGGCCGTGACGTGGCCTGGGCGGGCCGAGTCGGTTTGCGACAGCGGCGCGGGGTCCCGGCCCGAAGGTCCGAGGGGAGCCCGCAGCGCGTCTCCCGGCCCGTGCGCCCGCTCTCCGCCGCCCGCGCCCCAGCCTCGGCACCGAGTCCCACGCGGGTGTGGACGCGGCACCCGCGGTCCCGAGCGCGGCCGGGACTCTTCAGCGTGCGGGCGGCCGGCCGGGGGCGCCGAGGTCTGGCCTGCGGGCGCGGGTTTCCGGGAAGGGCGGCCAATCTGTGCGGGGCCGAGGCGGGATTCTCCGCCCGGAGCGCGAGGGGAGCCGCGGCAGGTAATGCCACGCGCGCGGGGATCCGAGTGGCCGGCCGGCACCCGCCGCGCTGCGGGAGGCTCCGCGGAGCTCTCGGCTCTGCTCGGCCACTAACTTCACTTCTCCCGCCGCCGGGGGTCGGGGGAGGCGGTGGCGAGGAGGGGCTGGGGCCGGTCACGAGTTCTCCCCTGAAAACTTTCCCCGGGGCCCGAAGGTCTGCGCGCTCGCGGGTTGGGGGGTGGGCTGGGGAGCGGGCCGGGGTCCCGGGGCGAGGGGGACGCCCATCTGCCGGGCGGGGAGCGGTGCCCCGCGGCCCGTGCGGCGCTGAGATTTGGGGAAGTGGCGCTGCCCGGGCGGGGGCGTCCCTCCCGCGGAGAGTCGGCCAAAGGTGTTTCCTTTCACTTCCCCCGGCAGCTGCGGAGGATGCGGCGGCGAGCGGGGCTCGGGCGGGGCGGCCTGGCCCCCCGCGCCTGAGCGCCCGCCGCCGGGATCGCCCGGGCGCGCCCGGGGTCGGCGATGCGCGCCCGCTGAGCCGGCGGCGCGGGGAGCCCGGACCTGACCCTTCGGGAGGGAATGCTGGCTCGGTGCTGAGTGACTTTGGGGACAGCGAGGAAGCCCCAACATGGAGGACTTTTCTACCCGGACCTACGGCACCAGCGGTCTGGACAACCGACCGCTGTTCGGAGAGATGTCGGCCAAGGTGAGCGCGGAAGGGGCTCTTGGCCCGGGTGTGTCTGTGTGTCTGTCCGTCTGTGTGTCCGCCTGGCCTCCCGAGTCCCGGCGGGACCCTTGCGCGGCCCCTGGAGGGACTTGCGGGAAGAAAGCCGACTCTTCCACCCCCCCGCCTCCCTCTCAAGGTGTTTGCCCCGCCACTCGGCTCCCTCTTGGGGACGCCGGTGGCCTGGAGCCTGGCGGCGGGCGCGGAGGGAAGTTCGCCAAGTTCTGGGCTGTTGGGGCCCTTGAGTGGAGCGCGGAAGGCGGGGGGCGTTTGCGCACCCGCCGCGGGGCTGACCTGCGAGAGGCTTGGGCTGTGCGCCCCCGGCTTCCGTACCGGCCCCCGCCCCCGCCCCGGGGCGCCTCTGGTTACTGTTGATCCAGGGCCATTAACGGTTCGTTGGCTGCCGGGGCGAGAAGTGAGAGTTTCTGGTTGGCGCCCTTGCAGGAAGCGGTCAAGGGTCTCGGGACCGACCCAGCCATGGTACGTTATTTCAGGCGTCTGCAGAGCCTGTTTTCTCACCAGCCTCGTCATGGGACGTCCTGGGCCAGGCGGGGAAGGCTCTAGAGCGCCCGTTCCCGGCCTCAGCACTGTTCTTCTGAGTCGTTTGGGCGAGATTAGCTTGTTTTTGTGCTGTTGCTATTGTTGGTTTCACCTGGAAAAGTGGCGCGGGTGGCCTTTGAGCCCCGACAGATTGCTTTCAGTCTCTCAAAAAGTTGGGTGCCTGGGAGCGCACCTTCTCTTGGGTTTCTCAGCCTCGGCAGGGGCAGGACAGGGACCTGTACACCCCGCAGCCTGGGACGGGGCCCTGAATCTGGAAGCTGCCAGCCTGCTAGGAGACGACTACTTTATTATTTTTTAAAAAACGCCATGTGGGTTTTGCTTTCTCTTAAAAAAATTTTTTTCTCTTAAGAAAAAAATGCTTTAAGCCTGAACTCGAGGGAGATGCTCCTTGGTTATCTTGTGGCTTCGCAGCCCGCGGTGCACCTGGCTTGAGAAGGGTGGCTCTAGGCCAGCAGATGTTTCTCTTTCTGCTCACGTTATCGAGCGTTATGTGGTGGGCCCTGGGGGAGCAAGGAGCCCAGCTAGGTGGAGGAAACATGCAGACCCACGTGATGCCATGAGATCTGTGTTATGACGGGGCATAGAGGGGTCAGAGGAGACACTGGTCACTTTTATTTGGGCGGCTTGGGGTAGACCCTAGGGTAGCTTCTCCATTCAGTGTCCGGTAGCCTTGAGCTTTTAGATACGGGTGCCTCTAAACTGGAGTTTGATTAGAAGAGGAATTTGGAGCCTGGAGAATGGAAGCCCCTTGTTGCTTGAAGGGATCAGACCCAGGGCATCTGGCTGCCCAGCTGTTTCGAGAGCTAAGAGGTTCACTGTTTCCCCCATGGGCCTTGGCACACAGATTGGGGTTTTGTGGGATGCAGATTCTGACCTCATTTAGCCCCATAGCCCTCGAGTACTGAGGTAGATGACTTGGTTGGTAATTGACTTGTTGATTGATTGATTAATTTATTTATCCTCACCCGAGGATATTTTTCCCCATTGACTTTTAGGGAGAGTGGAAGAGAGGGAAGGACAGAGAGAAATATCAATGCAAGAGAAACACATTGATTGGTTGCTTCCTGCACGAGCCTGGACCAGGGCCCTGACCCGGGAGGAGCCTGCAACCGAGGTACATGCCCTTGATGGGAATCGAGCCGGGAACCCTTTGGTCCGCAGGCCGTCGCTCTATCCACTGAGCCAAACCGACTTGGGCTGGACTTGTTGATTTATATAGATACTTAGAAATATTGATGTTTTCTTGCTTGGGCCTAAATAGTCAGTGACTAAGTTTCCTATTGCCTGTGATCCATTTGAAATCCGTCCAAAAACTGCTATTCCAAATATGTCTCTGTTTATTGACTACATTTTAGTCCAAGAGTATATAGCCCTGATACTACTCAGGCAGCTTTAGGCGTTTTAACAGTAGATGTAGCTACTCACAGCTCCTTTGAGCGCCCTCCGTGGGGCTGACAGAATGTTTGCATGTGGAGAAATTGTACAGAACAGAGAAAGGATGGTCTGAGGATGGAGAAGACATGGTGGTTATAAGTAGGTGGTAGGCCCGAAGAAGGAGAGGAATCCATCTTCAAAGACAGCAAATGATTTTACTTGAGGACCTGAAGTGGGCGGGGCACAGGAAGGGGGTGTCAATAATGAGAGGACAGGACACATTGCAGTGGTGCAGTCCCCTGCAGGACAGTCACTGACGAGCAGGGGGGATTCCTGGGCCCCTGAGGAACCGTTCAGTGGCACTTGCATCCAGCTGTTTTCAGTTTGCTCTCTTTCAGATGCCAGGAAACTGGACACAACAGCCACTTCACAGTGACACTTAGTATTAGTAAACTACTTTAGAGGAGAAAAATCTAGAAAAGGGAAAACCCACTTCTTGTCATAGTGTGACAGATCTTCTGAGTCCTTCTATTTACTTTATAACAACTGGCCATACATACAGTCTCTCAATTTTATTATTTTAAAATGTGTTTTTAAATTAGTTTCCATGTGATATTATTCTGTATTGGTTTCAGATGTACAGCAAAGTGGTTAGAAAATCATATACCTTACAGCGTGGTCCCCCAGCCTGGCCCTACACCTATTTATCTTGGTATTATTGACTGTATTCCCTATGTTGTAATCTACATCTCTGTGGCTATTCTGCAACCACCTATTTGTCCTGCTTGCTTCCTCAATTTTAAATCTAGAAAGGTCTGGACCTTAACTTTAAGGCAGAGATGACTGAAGCCCACAGAGTAGAGGAGTCCAGAGGGAGACTGTTCTTGCTTAATGCCAGCAACTGCTAGGATTCAGCTTTCTTTCCTTTGATCCTAAGTTCCTTGGTAAGATGTGTGTTGTTATTCTTGTTAGAACTAAGGAAGCTGAACCACAAAGCAGGTCACCTTTTTCAGTCACACAACTAGTTCTCTGGTTAGGTTTTACCAACTCCCTTTTGTGAGTTGGCTGGAATAGTACTTCAAAAGCACGGTAGACATTCACCTACCTATTACCCTTTCACAGGAAATTGGTGCAGTGGTCACCCATGGTCATGGAGTGAGTGCAAGACAAGTGAGATCTACTAGGGAATAATAAACATATAACCCATCGGGCCTTGAGCAGCACCCTCCTGGGCAGTCCCTGAGGGAACTTCTGTCTTCCTCTGTACTGGCTGCACACAATGATTTCACTCACTGAACTCCAATGTTATTCACTCTTTAGCATGATATTTAGGAATAACTTTACAGGTAGAGTCATGGAATGAAAGGCAAAAGTAGCCAGTTCTCTATTATTCCATAAACTAGAGGCCTGGTGCACGAAATTCGTGCCAGAGTAGGCCTTTCTTTCCCTGGCTGCTGGCACGGGCTTCCCTCTGGAACCCGGGACCCCAGCTGGCTTCCCTCCAGCCACCGGCAGGCACTCAGGCCCCGGGCTTCCCTCGCAGCCCCAGCTTCATCAGGAAGGACGTCGGCCTAATTAGCATATTATGCTTTTATTATTATAGATATCTAAGGGATAAGACAAAGAAGGAAAGCTGTTCAGTTTTTCTAAGAAGTATTTCCCTCATTCCTTGATATTTTTGGGATTACATAATGCTAAATGGGCTATCTTATACACCCCGGTCAGAATGTTTGGATGTTTTTTTTTCATCTTTTTTATCTGTCCCAAGTTCTGGGGTAGATTACCTCTCTCTTAGAAGAAAAGCAAACCTGGCACAAATGCCATGGCAATCCAGGATACCTGAGGTTTTTAATGTGCTGTAGCTTCGCATTTTTAAAGAATCACTATTCAGTAGAAATATAATGTGAGCCACATACCTGATTTTAAATGTCCTAGTAGCCCTATTAAAAAGTATAAACAGCCCTAGCCCGTTTGGCTCAGTGGATAGAGCGGCAGCCTGCGGGCTGAAGGGTCCCGGGTTCAATTCCAGTCAAGGGCACCTGCCCAAGTTGCCGGCTCTATCCCCAGTAGGGGGCGTGTGGGACACAGCCAATTAACGATTCTCTTTCATCATTGATGTTTCTTACTGATGTTTCTGTCTCTCCCTTCCTCTCTGAAGTCAATAATAATATATTTTTAAAAAAAGTATAAACAGCCCTGGCCAGTGTTGCTAAATGGTTAAGAGCATCGGCCTATGCACAAAAGGGTCACTGGCTCGATTCCCAGGAAAGGGCATGTTCCTGGGTTGCAGGTTTGATCCCAGGTCTGGTTGGGGCGTGTGCAGGAGGCAGCCAATCCATGTGTCTCTCTTATATTTATGTTCCCCTCCCCCATACACTCTCTAAAAATCAATGGAGGATTAACAACAACAAAAATTTTTTAAAGTATAAACAGATGAAATTAGTTTTAACTCCATACATCCTACATATTTTAATATATAATCAAAATACAATTGTTTATTATATAATCAATATAAATGGAAATATATAGTTTTACAATTTTTCTTCATACTAAGCCTTTGAACTCCAGTGTGTATTTTTCACTTACAGCCTGTCTCAGTTTGGACCACCACATTTCAGGTGCTCGGTAACCACATGTAGTTAGAGTACTATTGTATTGGACAGCCCAGTCTTTTTTTTTTTTTTTTTAATATTTTAATAATTTTTATTTCTTAAAGTATTACAAAGAGTATTACATATGTCTCCTTTTCCCCCCCCCCCTTGACATTCCCCCGGCCCCTACCCCCGACCCCCCCCCCCCCCCCGCCCCGTGTCTTGTGTCCATTGGTTAATCTTATATGCATGCTTATAAGTCCTTCAGTTGGTCTCTTAATCCCCCCCCCAACCCTCCTCAGGCTTCCCACTGTAGTTTAACATTCAGGACAGCCCAGTCTTAAAGCAAGTGGATTATTAGTTAGGGTGGTTCCATAGTCTGTGGGACTTCTCAGAACCTGTAATAAGCTAATTTTCATTGGGACTCTAGTTGGAGAGTAGTGCTTTTTGTACTGTTTTGGTGGCCAAGTCTTTTAGCACTGGCACAGTGCCCTGCCCAATTCTTATCTCCCCCTCGTCCTACCCAGGAGTATTCAAGGGACACTTTCTAGGGTTTGAAAGTGTTACTCAAGGAATCTCCATCCCCTGCTCCTCCTTTCCTTCCCCTAGTGTGAACTATAACCTGGAGGTATTCCCCCCTCTCTTGCCCAGGGCTACCTTTAGAAGTTTGCTTTAGGACAGGGGTGGGCAAACTTTTTGACTCGAGGGCCACAATGGGTTCTTAAACTGGACCGGACCCGGAACAAAAGCATGGATGGAGTGTTTGTGTGAACTAATATAAATTCAAAGTAAACATCATTACATAAAAGGGTACGGTCTTTTTCTTTTTTTTTTTTTTTTTAGTTTTATTCATTTCAAACTGGCCGGATCCGGCCCTCGGGCCGTAGTTTGCCCATGGCTGCTTTAGGACAACACACAGTTGGGGTAATCTTTCTATATAATGCATGGTCATTAAGTTATCCTTGGGGCCTGTAAGGCAGTCTTGATTTGCTAGCTCACTGCCCGATCATCAGAAATCATTCTAGCTAGTCTAGACTGGTGAATCTCGCAGGGGAAGGAGGGGATGGTTCTGTCTGGGGGAGACACCTAGTGCAGTTGATGGGAGGAAGTGTAAACCCGTTTCCAGACCAGTCTATTGATTTTCACTAATCACCAAGTATGTGATTCATCCTTTAAGAAGGGTGGTGACAGTTCTTATCCCTTTATTCCTACTTGGATGTGATATAAGATTAGTGACTTTGGAGGAAGGCACATTACTGGACTCAGGTAATATTGGAGGGGGAACTTCTGTATGGGGCGCAAGGAATTGGGTCCCGAGTCTCAGATTTTTGGTTACAAGGCAAAAGTTCCATGTACCCTTCCCTCTTCCTGTTTTTTTTTTTGTTGTTGTTGTTGTTGTTTTTTAAGGTGTAAAACAAGGGTTTTTTCTGATGTGTAGTCCAATTCAAGCAATTCAAACTTGGGGCATTTGGCTTCTGCAAATACTAGTGTAAGATTAGAGGGCTACTTCTTGCCTTTTGAGGGGTGAAGGGTATGGGGGTTACTGCTTTATTAAGAACAAAGCTGTGGTTCATATTGTTGTGTCTGCCAGCTGCCTGTTCCCTTGCCCAGTGCCCCAAAGGCTGTTCTCCAAGGGTTTCTAGCTTCTTTCCTTTGACAGAACTTCGGGGTGGTCCTCAGCGGAGAGCTAGTCATCCAAGGGACCAGATCAGTTGTCCTCTTGCCTCTCACTTTAGTTGCAGTTTCTTGGGCTGGAGAAAGAGTTCAGGCAGATGGTTGGCCATGCCTTTTTTCTTTCCTGTTCTAATAAGTGTTCTCTCTCCACCCCCAGACCAGAGGACTGGGACTCTCTGGGGGTTTGGCTCAGGCATCTGTATTTTTAGAAAGCTCCTCAGAGGATGCTGGTGCAGAGGGAGGGCTGACATCCTGGATCTCACCCAGGCTCCATGGAAGCCCAGTCCAGGCTGGCACCTTCTCATGGACCCGTTTCCTTTAGCTGCCTCCCTGTCTTGGCAAATGTTCTCCTTTCTGTAGCACCCTGCCCTGTCTTCTCCAAACTTATGGATTCTGCTCAGCCTACTTCTCCACCTCAGAACCTTCCTTACAACCAGCCTGCAGCCACATTTGCCTCCTACAAGCCTGGCAGTCAGAGGAGCTCCAGCACTTGCTCCTTGTGCTTTCAGCGATTTATATATAGGTTGTCTCTGGACCAGAGTATACACTCCTTGTGGGGAGGAGGCTGTGCCCTCATTTCTCCATAGCACTAGGCACAATGCTTTGCCTAGCCCTTGATTTTATGTATACTGGGTTTACAGTGAAGTGATAATCTGGCATCACCAAAAAGTAACCTGCATTCTTGGGAGATCCTGGAACAACAGTAACAGGCAGAAGCTGGTGTTCAGAAAGAAACCTGGAATGCTGATACCAAAACAGGAAGTGGTGCTTCAGGCTCTCCTGCAATTAAGGTCCTTACTCTCCCCTCTCCCTGCTGAGCTTCCGCAAAAAGGCTGGTAGTAGGAATACATACAGCATTGCATAAAAACACTTAAACTGAGGCCTGATCTTTCATAAGTGGATGGTCTGCTGGGTTTTCTTTTCTGTAGATAGGTTTTTCAGGTCTGTGGTAATAGGCTGGGTCTACCAAATTGAAGTCTTTTTTTTTTTACCTTAGGGTCAATCCATAGGCCATGTATAGCTGACCGTGTTTTTGAACTGCCATAGGGACATGTGTTTCTGTGGAAATTATGGAATACATTTGAAATTGGGGCTGCCCTAGAAATTGGGTCCAGGGCATGGCACTCACTCAGCTCCCACACATCTCTGAGGAGCCTCATCTCATTGGGAAGATGGGCATTAGGTGTGGTAGAAATAACACTAACACCATATTGACAACTATTTACCAATTCTCTGTTAATGCCAGTTACTCTGTTCTAGACACTTTATGTGTCGTATCTCCTAATCCTTACAGCAACCCTGCATATTTGACCATTGTGCAAATATGGGAATTTAGGCCTAAAAGTTAAGTGACTTTTGCAAGGCAGGCATATGGTAGGAGAATAACTTTAAGTCATGTGTCATCTCCTAACCTCAGAGTCCTTTACTATATACCTCTCATTCTGAACGTTGGCACATAAAAATAGGGCACTTCCTATGGTTGCCAACTCTACGGATCATTTGCCCCTTAAACATGTGGAATAGGTTTGCTTGCTATTGTTACTGTAATCTGATTTTCATAAATGGTGCTTCAGTGAAAAGAATGTATTTCAAGGGCATGTATCTGTGAGAAAGAATCCGGCAGAATGGGTATACAGAAACATTCACAGTGGAAAGATACTTCAAAATGTGAATCTGTGCTATAAGAGAAACATGTGAAATGTTTGTGTACTTACTGTGTCGAGAGAGAAGTGAGGGGAAAGTTGGTGTTCAGGGCTACACAAAGCTGTGGAGGATGTGAATGCACTGAGAGAGTTCAGAGTGTGAGACTGTCAGGTGTGGGCGTGCCTGCATTCCCATAAATCCTTTCTCACGCATCTGCTGGCACCGCTCAGTCTAGTGTTTCTTTGGCAAGTCTCAGAAGGGTAGAACCTTCGATCAGAGAAAAGGTGTCCCCTCACGCTCCCCCCAGTGGGTGCTGTCCTAGGGTTGTCCCTGGTGCCAGCGTGAGGGGAGGCCCCTGCTGAGTCAGAGCCTGGTACCTCTAGGGGCCCAGGTTAAACCACTGGCTCAGCTGGGCCCAAACCTCCTCCCACATCCTCTCGGTAGGTGTGTTCCAGAGGGCTGCTCCTTAAGCGTGCCACCCAGCCATTTCCAGAGCTTTCCTGACAATTGATTTGGAAGAAGAAAAGGAAAATCATTTCTGAGAATTGGCCTTTTATTTATGGTATGAGAACGCTTATGTTCGGGAAATGAAGAACTTTGGACGCCAAATTGCAAAATTGTTGGATATGGCTCAAGGGTCACTCCTTCTAGGCTAACAAAGGTGGGAAGGAAGGTCATGCCCTTTGGACATGTCAAACATGCTGAATAGATTGCTTTTCTTCTCTCTCCCTCACAAGGCAGTCACTATCTTCAGTGACCCGAAGGACGTGTGGGCTAGGGATAATAAGGGGGAGGGATAATAAGTACTGGATTTAAAGGGATGAACCCTTTAATAAAAGGATGAGCAAAGTGCCAGGGAGCACGAGGAAGGGAGTAATTCTCCTGGAGACATCAGATCGGAGGGTTTTTGAATCTTAGACCTAGAAGCAGACCTAAGACCTAACAAGAGGAGGTGACCGGAAGTCCCAAGCAGGAGGTCCAGCTTGTGTCAAAGGGATAGGAGCTGGAAAATACAGGAAGTGGCTAGGGATTGTTATGGTTCCATTGTGACTGGACTCTTGAACTTGGGAGGCAGGGTCAGAGGAAGGGCGGGGCTGGGAGGAGAGCCTTGAATGCTGTGCTAAGGAGTATGATTTTCTTCTGGAGGCTTTAGGTTGTTGAGTGTGCATGTACCTATTTTTTTATTCAATTATTCATTGTGTGCATACTTCATTTCAGGAAATATGCTGTGTGCTGGATAGTATATCTTTTCTCATGGAGTATAGATGTACTGCAGGGAAGATAGGCATTTAACAAATCTTTGTTCTTCTCTCTCTTCCTTATTAAGCTTCAGTCATCCTGGCCTTTTTTTTTTAAGTAGTATTAAACAAAAATATGTATGTATGTATGTATGTATGTATTTATTTATTTTAGAAAGGGAGGGGTAGGGAGAGAGGAAGAGAGAGCTAGAAACACTGATGAGAGAGAAGCATCATTGATTGGCTGCCTCCTGCATGCCCCCTTCTGGAGATTGAGCATGCAATCTGGGCATGTGCCTGAGATCAGGAATTGAACCCACTGACCTCTTGGTGCAAGGGTCAGTGCTCAACCACTGAGCCATACCAGCTGGGTCTGGCCTTCTTTTTTTCCTTTTAATTCCCAAACTCACTTCTGCCTCAGGGCCTTTGCACTGGCTTGTTTGCAATATCCTTCCCTCAGGTCATTGCATGTTTCATTTATTTTTCTTATGAAGGCCTCTGCTCAAATGTCACATCATCCGAGGAGATTCTTTTGACTAAAACTAAGCCCGCAATTTCCACCCTGGTTACTCTTCTTTTACCCTGTTTTATTTTCTTCCTAACTTCCTAACACTTAGCATGTGAAAAAAAGTGGAGAATGAATGCTTAACATCAAAGCTGAAACAGGATGGATAGAAGGCTCTTCTAATGTTGAGGGAGTTGAGGTTTTTGAGGCCAAAACTCCATGAAGGAAGAAATTCAATGTAGAGATGAGGACAGAGATAATTAATTGAGCCAGAGAATGGGTGCAGGATTGGCAGAGAAACTGATCACCTTCTGGTCCTCTTCAAGCCAGAAGTCGAATGAAAATAGGGGAGGAGTTTTCCTCTTTTTTTGTGTGTAAGAATTTCTGCTGCTGTGTAGTCTTCAAGAGTGGTACCAGGAACTTGTTTGAGGTAGAGCTTCTAACTACTTTCTTGAAAGAGACAAAGAGTCAACCCAAATAAAAGACCATGGAAAAACAGTGAAAGCGCAGCCGAAAACATGAATTTATGGTAAACTCAGTTAGTTTGTTCTTTTAGCTAATATTTGAGCATCTAGTCTATGCTGGGCACTGTGATTGGCTGAGGGAAATGACCAGTGCCACTTCCCACCAATACGGTGACACCTTTGTACAATCAGAAGAACATTATCTCCACTCTGGGTAGTGGCAGCTCTGCTTTCTCAGTCACATGGCAGATATGGCTCTTTGCCTCCAGGACCTTATAGTGCAGAGGAGGCGGCTGACGAGTAAACTGGGAGTTAAGTTAGGACCGTTTGAAGTTTCACAGGCTTCACCCCAGCAACTGGGGTGTTGAGGGTGACTCGGGGCTGGGTTTTCAAAGCATCAAAAGCAGATGAGCATATCCACCAGGAAGTCTTCTGTGCATTGCTGAAACTGCTGACTCCACAGTCAGAGATTGGTGTAGTCAGTGGATGTGGGTGAAGCCCAGATGGAGGCAGTAGAGCAGAGGGGTGGAGGAAGAGGGATGTGGCAGAGCTGGTGCTGAAATAATTGAGGTAACTGAGAAGAAGGGAAGAAGTTGGCATGAGACTGCTTGGGCACATACATTTCAGAAACTGAGGATGTTTTATTCCATTCCATCTGCTCTAACAGAATACTGTAGACTAGTATTTCTCTCATGGTTCTGGATGCTGGAAGTCTGAGATCAGGTGCCTGCAGGGCTAGGTGAAGGCCCTCTTCTGGGTTGGAGACTTCTGAGTGTATTCTCACATGGCAGTCGGGAGCTCTCTGGAGCCTTTTATTTTTTAAATAAGGGCACTAACCCCATTTATGAGGCCTCCACGCTCATGACCTAAGCATCTCCCTCCTAAAACTGTCACATTGAGCCTTAAGATTTTAATATGAATTTGGGAAGGGCAGGGGGACACAAACATTCAGACCATAGCAGAGGATATTACTGAAATCACCCTGTCAGCCTGGCCTGGGGAGCAGGGAATGCCTTGCCCCCCACTTCTGGCCCCGCGAATGTGGGATGAGATATGGGTAGTAGGGACTCTGTTGGGGAGACTGTTCAGAGAGATAGGCAGCAAGGGGAATCCAGCATGGGAGAACGTTAAGAGTCCCAGAGACAGGGTGCTCACATGGGACAGACTTTCAGGGTGGGGGTGGGGTGTGAAGACTGACCCTGTAGGACTGAGAACATCTGGAGCGGGAATGCGGGTCTGTAGGGCTACCTGTGATATTGTCTGAAGAGAAGGACTTTTATGGAGTCCCATAGAAAGAAGTACAGTAAAACCTTGATATAAAGGACTAATTCGGTCAAGGGGGTTTCCATTAAAGCTGAAAGTCCCTTATATAATAAAGTAGGTTTTTCGAATGCCTATGTTAAAAATTTGACAAATTAGTTGTAGACATATTTGTGTAATTAAAATTAAGTATTTATGGAAGTTTTAATTTCACAGAAAAGTTTTCTCTATGTATTATTGTAATTTTAAATTTATACTGAATAGCTCTAGTAAATGTGTGCATTTACCAGTCACTGCAAGTAAACAAATGTACATGACTGGGGCGTGGCTTAGCATCATGTGGGAACATCATCCGTACCTGTTAAAACTGCTTCAGAAAGTCACACCACGTGACAACAGAACCGATGCAGTGTGATCATGTGCTAATCATTCACTGAACATTGTTTACAAGTGGTGACTCTTGGATTGAAATATGGATATATATAGTAGTAGATATGTAATATTTATGTCAGCAAAAAATAGTGTTTTTTTAACATATGGCCTATTTGCTAAAATATGTTAAAAATAACAGTGAATTAATAACAACAACAAAAAATACCCTGTTAATTTAATCATTAGGCACACTTTGGTTAAAAGCCTTTTAAAATGAACAGGGTGTCAATTTTCACATATGACATATGGGCTGGAAATTTTGTCCGTTAAACCTGAAGTCCTGTAACACCAAAAATGGAGTTCTCATTGTTAACCCCTTCCCCACCTTCTCTCTGGAGTGTGGAGGGGAATGTCTTCGTGGCGTTGTCCATGCGGGGTTTTCTCTTCTGCAAGGGGTTTCTCTGTTTTGCTCCGCTTCTCCCCAGGCGTGAAGGACGAGCTCCTCTGCAGGAATGCCGTCATGCCTCTCACACCCGTGCTGGTCCTGCTGTTGCAGAACACGCGTAACTGGGCTTGTGCTCAGGCTGGTTACTATGGATAATTCCCATAGAGTCAGTGGAGCCTAGCCTGAAGCCTCCGTTAGATGTGGGGCCTTCGTGGCTGGCAAAGACAGGTCCTTTGGGCAACAGGACCAGGCCCTAGCCTCTGTGCTGCTGGGTGTCCCTCATGGAGCAGCAAGGCCACTCACTGTTCTGAGGAAGGTGAGTGATGAGAGTAGCCTGTGTTGTGAGAGGCACTGTAAGGAAAATGCTGTCAGTGTGATCCTGGAGCCCTGAGACGGGAACAGCTCACGTCCTGCGGGGAGGGGCCAGAGGATGGTGTTCAGGAGGTGATGTTTGAGTTGAGCTCTGAAGGATAAGCAGTCACATTGGGAGTGTGGCATGTCAGCCATCCCAGCTCCCACCCCACACCTTACTCCTTTGGGAACATTATGCCTTTGGCTTTTCTATGGGTCAATATAAGAAACTACTGTGTATGGAGTAGCTGCATGTTCTGTCCCTGTATTTGCAGACCCAGGCAACAAACTCTGCTTCAGGGGAAGTTTGCCTCTTGTGACCCAGCATGCTTGCTTTTGTTAGTGAGAATTTATAAACCCCCTTGAATATCCCACTTGGCTGCCAGGAATCTTCCTACTAACATTTGAACTTAAAGCAGAAGAGTTTTCTTTAGTGAATTTTTCCCCCGTAAACTCTTCTTTTCATTCCCAAAACCCCTTTAGAAATTATTTCTTGCTCTTTTTATTGTTGCTTAAATGGGTTATGAGTTTGACTATAGTAGCACAAGTCCTTAAGTCCATTTGGAAGCAGGCAAAACATAAATTGCTGTGGAAATAGAAGGTCAAACATGATATGACTCTTCTTAGCATTTCAAACTGTCTACTAGGATGTTTCCAGGTTGCTGAGGACAATTGCCAGGTTTGGTTATTTGGGATGTTACTGCCCATTTCCTTCCAAAGCCATCATTAAAAGGCTGAGCATTTGAAATCAGTTTGGGGTTCACTGTCTTGTAGCAAGATGCTGGCTAATGACTGACCAAGCAAGATTGGGTGGGAGCTCCTCTACTTTTTGATTACTGGGGAGTTGGCCTTCTCCTCTGGCCCAAGTGGTGATTGATGATCCAGAGCCATAAATTAAAGCAGGAAGGGACCAGAGATCATTTGATTTGATAGACTCAAATGGGTTAAGGGATCCTTTTAAAGTTACATAACTAGCCAGTGGCAGAACGCCATTGAAAACCTTGGTCTTTTGACTCTAGTTTCAGGGACCACTTGTATTGGTGTAAGGATTCTTAGACCTTTGAACTGCTGCTTAGGCTTGCATTTTGTATAAAGCATTGGATAGGAGACCTTACCATTACCTGTGTCATTGAATCTAGTTACCCATTGGTAAAAGGAAATAAGGTGTTCCTTACTTGCTTGACAGGTAGAAGCCATTTGCATGTATGTCCATTTTTTTCTCCTTCCCCATTTCAAAGGAAGATGAAGATGTGGCTCCTACTACTCCTGCTCTTCCCTCCCTGACGGCCAAGAAACCTTACTTCCTTTCTCCTAAGTGCCCTCTGGCACTCTGGATAGTGTAAACTTCCTGAAGGTAGAGACAGTTTTATTCATTGTTGTGTGTTTGCATCTGGAATATAGTAGATGGATTTTTCTTTTATTGAAAAATAATTGAGATAATGTTTAAATGAACAAGTAACTTGTGAGGTTATATATCAGAATCCTTCTCAAGACTATACATGTATATTTTTATGTTCATGTGCTCATATCTGCATGTATATGAGTTAAGACTCTCTCAACCTGTTGCCGAGTATTTGTCTTTGGGAAGGACATCCTGATTCCCTATCCCATCCTCTCTGCAGGTAAGGATCAAGGCTGGTTTTGATCCTGTCAAGCTTCCTTGGGGAGTGAAAATAAGCAACAAGTTTAAGGCTCTGGGAAGGGAGAATGGTCTTGGTAGATGGAAAAGGGTAATAAAACTGGGGAGGAGATAGCGCTAGTTTCTGTGAGAAATTAGAATAATAGGGACTAGCTATACTTGTGGAAATAATCTGAGTTTCAGTTCATTCCATTAACAGCAAAGATTAAATTCAGTAGTCTCTTTCCCCAAGTGCTCTATTTCTGATTTGGAGCCTATCAGTTCTAAAACTCCTGAAATACTAAGTAATTGGCTGTTTAATTGTTCTCTATTCTTTTATCTTTGGAGACTGGGAGCTGGGGGAGCTAATAAAGCCCTGAAAAACAATCTCTGGGCCCAGGGAAAGGTCTCTCACCTTTGACTTGGACTTAATCAGTATTCAAAATGGTTTCATTTAGAACCTAAACTTTAGAGCAGTGCACAAAAGTCACCTGAGGAGTTGGTAAAAAGCAGATTCTGATTTAGTGGGTCTGGAGTGAGGCCCAGTATTCTGCATTTCTCACGGGCTCTCAGCTGGGGCCAGTGTTGCTGGCCCACAGAACACACTTTGGGTAGCAAGCATTTAGAAGAAAGAGCCTAAGAGTGCGAGGTCTTCCAAAGTTAACTGTTTCTTTGGCCTGGACTCATAGTTACTTTGATAGCAGAAGGTCTGAATCCAAGGTCTTGGCTTGGAGAAAAAATACCCTGTGAGAAACTCCTGCCCTTTGCCAAATAGTTCATCCCATCTTGGGAGTCCAGAGAGACTGTGATATAACAATCGAATAAAAGGTATTCATGGAGATGCCTCAGCGTTCCATTTGGTGAACAGTCTAGAAGGCAAGCAGGGTAGTAGTCATTAGTTTCGCTATATTTTCATGAGTGATTAAAACCAGTTAAGCTTACGTGGATAAGTCCGACAATCTTATGAGGAAATCTTCATTCCTGGAAAATAAACACTGTAATACCTGGCCAATAGGCTTTTTGAGGTGTCAACTGCCACTTGGTATCTTTGTCTAGACCAGCAGTAGCATTCTAGGTTGCTCTTCCAATGAGGAGGATAAGTGGAATCTGCTCTGTTGGCATTGAATTCTGTCTCCATCACTCATTGATATTGAGAACTTGGGCAAGTTTTCAATTTCCCTGACCCTGTTTTACTTTCATATCATTTCATCCCAGGACTTTTAGAAAAGATACGCAAAAACTTCTGGCATAGTTACTATTCCTCACCATTACCCCCCCCCCCCCCGCCCACACACAGTGATCCTGGTTGGCAACTTGCTGTTTGGAGATTAGTGATTCTTGGCTACCTCTCATCTGAACATCTTCACTGGCTTCTATTGGTAAGAGGAATATGTTGGAAGGTATGCAGACTTCCTTAAGCTTTTGCAAATTCCTGGAGCTTATAGATGGGAGCAGATACTCTTGATTTCTCAGCGTAGACCATCAGAGTTTAGATGAACCCTTTTCACAAGGTAGAGTGATCCATATACACATTTATGTTAAACACACACATATTTAAAATTTGTGTTGTGTGGGAATAATAGTGACCAGTTATTAGCCCCTGGGTCTCTTCTCTAAAAATGGTTGGAATTCCAGGCTACTATGTGCTGTGTAGGCTCCTCTAGCTGAGGCGGTGATAAGATATGGTCTGAGCCTTCCTAGGTTAGAAAGGGTGTGGCAGGTATTCAGTTTCCTTTGTACCATGTAACATTGAATTGCACTGGCCTTGGTCTGGACAGAGGCTTGTCCTTGGTTAGATTAGGCACACCCCATATGATACTTGGCTTTCTTTCACTCTTGCCTCCCAGCTCTGCCTGCCTCTTAACTTTGGATTCTTGTTTTTCACTATGAAATGAGGGTTCAGTTGCTCTTCTGTGCTGGTTCCTATACCCTTCCCATTTCTGAGCTTTTGTTTATTCCATATCTTGCTGTTCTCTGCTAAAACTTTACCAAAACAATCTGTGAGATTACTGATTCATTACTCAGCTTTCTCAGAATTAAGACTGCTTGGTATTTATTGGTCTTACAGTAGTGTTTGCTCATCAGGTCTTAAGTCCTTATGACCTTATTCTGTGAACTCTACAAACAACTTCTATAACTTAAAACATATATATGATCTGCATAATTAATATTAGTAACATATGTATGTGAAGTATTTAACTTTTTTTAGTCCCCATAACTGAAGCTAAATCTAATCAGAGGACCTGATTTAGGAACCCTGTTTCAAAGTTGCTTCTAACTTGCTGTGTGAGGTTAGGTACTATTTAACCACATTCACTGGGCCTACATGTACCTTAACCTGTAAAATTAAGATTGGATTAGATCAGCTTTTGAAACCATTGTGGTTTGTTGGGGTGAGGATGGGAAAGACAAAGCAGTCATGGGGTTTATATATTGAAGACTTTTCCCCATTTAATAAGTTGGAAAAAACTCATGATGGCAATTTTGATATCTATAATAACATTCCTTTGGAATGTCAAAGTAATTTTTTTCAGACCCCTCAAAGCAGAGGCACCACTCTGTGGAGACCACAAATCCCTCATTGTTAACTGTTGACTGTTAACCATCCTATATTCACCTATGTAAAACAAGTATGTCTACCATTTTACTTTTTTTATTTTATTTTTTTTATTTTTTACAGAGAGGAAGGGAGAGGGTTAGAGAGTTAGAAACATCTATAAGAGAGAAACATCGATCAGCTGCCTCCAGCACACCTCCCACTGGGGATGTGCCCGCAACCAAGGTACATGCCCTTGACCAGACTCGAACCCGGGACCTTTCAGTCCGCAGGCCGACGCTCTATCCACTGAGCCAAACTGGTCAGGGCTACCATTTTACTTTTTATCCAATCCCAGAGGTTTCCCTGCTTTGCTTTCTCCGGCCTTCCTAATCTGTCACAAATAGATTTCATGTAACCCATAACCCACTTATGGCTCCTCTTTTGATTGTAATGTATAAACTAAGGTGCAAAACTGGCATTCTCTGGAGCATTTTCTTAATCTGTTGAGATTTTGCTTCCTGGCAATTATCAATTTGGCTCAAATAAACTCACAAAAATTCTCTACAGGTTTGAGTATTTCTTATATTGACATCCCTGTCTTCCCAGAGTACCTTTTTTCCACTTTGGTGATGGAGTACACTTTGCCTTTCTGGCAATTGTGTATGTGTAAAGAGAGGGGCAGGGTCCTTGTTTCTTCATTCTAATCATGCAGTGCCTGGTGGTGTACTTTTCTGAAAGTGCCATAGATCTACCATATGGCTCAAAAACTCTTTTCTCTTTCAGGATCGAATCATCAATTTAGTTGTTGGCATCTTAACATCCTTATTGATTCTAGTAAGTATCTTTATTTTGTGTCTCACCCCGGCTCTTAGCCAAAGTTTTAAAAACTTTAGTATTGTGGTTCAATTAACTCTTCAAAAAAATACTTAAAAGGGGCCAGCATATCAGCATGTGAAGCATTCCAGTCATAATTACATTAAGACTTTTCAATTTTATTACCACTTAAAATTGCAATTAGTAACTTGAGTAGCTAAATTGGTTTCCACCTGCATACATAGTTGAATATGTGAAATAGTACAAGTCAAATAACTTATTTTTTCTGAGTATGCCTAGTAAATAAGTAATGTGTCAGTGTCTACCACAATTCCCTTCTGTACATACCCTACAGGCATCACTTTTTTTGTTAATATCTTAAATTTACTTTGTTCCTTAAAGCACATTCATCATATTTTGGATTAAAAATATTTGGTCATATTACACAGCAATTTTTCGTCCTGAATAATAAAGGTTGGTGCTATCACAATAAATAAAAAAACAAATCTATTTCCCATAGTCTGAGAGTGACATTTCTGTGGCGCATATTCATTAAATGTAAGAAAATTTTAGGCAATTTGTTAACAAGGCTTATTAATAAAAAAGAATAGATAGATTGCTGTATCTATGGTAGAAATTGATCTCCATAGGGCATTAGAAATCCCTTTCAATATTTTTCATAATGTTAAGCAAAAACAGTTTTGGTCATATTTGTCATATTTTTTGTTGTTGGGAGTATTCAAAATAACAAAAAGGTTAGAACTTTTCCCAATGTAATTATTAATCCTAGGAATGAGGCTAAGATGCTTTTTAATCTTTGTTAAGAGATTATTTCGAGGTTAGCTAGTTACACTGCTCTTTGTTTTGTCTCCTTTCATAAAGGAGGAAAAAGTTAGAAAGAGGAAGTACTAAATGAAGTAACAGTAAAGCAAGTATTTTATTAAACATTAAAATTAACATTCCATAAGGCAAATCTGGTGATATCATTTTACAATGTGAAGTATATGTTATATTACATTGTCTAACCAAATTACTCCTAAGGCCTAATTTCTCTTCATACAGGTAACGCTGATCAGTGCTTTTGTTTTCCCTCAACCACCTCCAAAACCATTGAATATATTTTTTGCTGTCTGCATCTCTTTGAGTAGTATTACTGCCTGCATACTTGTGAGTACTGTTTAGAATTGAAATTGAATATCCTGGAGGGCTGAAGGCTGCTGTGCCTGGACAAATGCCCAGCTCTGGGTCTATCTGAAAGGGTATCTCTAATTAACAACCCCACCCCCCAAGGATGTCAGAATTCTCAATATTAATTGCAGGGTTTTCTTTTTTAATTTGAATTCCTTTTCTCTTAAATCCCAAAGTTGTAACCTTAAAGAGAAACTTCCCCTGGTGCTAAAAAATGGAAAAAAAGAAATACTTAAAAAGACTTAGGTGGCCAAAAATTTGTTGAACTTTACTTATCTTCCTTCAAGAACTGCATACTGGGCTCAACAGGCTTTGGGAAAGGCCATTACTGCTCTTACAGGAAGAGATACAGCACTAGCACTCTGGATTTATTTCTAATAATTAAAAAGTCTGTTTTAATTTCTGTGCTTACCTCCCCAAATGAAAGTAATTCTCCAGGGGAACCTAGAGCTGCAGTTGTATCCTTGTCACTAGTTTCAATTTTACTACAAAGCTTTTCTTTGAGGTGAGAAAGATGGTGATAGGCCTCAGTTGGGTATTTGCCAAGTGTTCAGTCATTCATTAGTTGGTTATTATTTTATTTCCTTTGATGAGAGGCAGAATCAACACAGTAAACCCATTAAGAGTATTTGTTTTGACTCACATAGGGCTTGACTCATAATAGCAATATGCTTATTTAACTTAAGATTAAACAGGATCTCCAAACTTCTAATGCACCGATTCTGCTGTCCTATGATCTGAGGGGAGGACTGGCCACCTCACTTTAGGAGCCTTTGGAACAAAGCTACCAGAGATGCTCTCCTCCCATCCCCAGCTTAAAGCCAGAAGTGACTAACAGTGATTTAGTTTAAACCAAATACATGCATATGTAAGCCCAATTTTGTACTGGCAGTCTGAATTGTATATGAATTAGAAAGTTGTTGCCCCTTCCAGTATCTAAAGGAATTGTATTTTTTACTCAAATATGAAGGGGTGGGGAAAGATAGGTTTGTTTGTATGGGAAAATATACAAAAGAGTAAACTCTGGCATACTCTTAACTGCAAACCTACTTTTGCCCACCCTATATTTAAAACATCCAAATGGTACACATTTTTGAATGCTTGCCAAATGATTGGGGGATGCTGTTGATTTAAACATAGAACAGTGTTAACTGAGCAAGCAGGAACAGTATGATTTTGGATGTGGAAACTTAGTGGTACTACTTGAATGATAAAGAATGAGAATTAAATTCTGGCTGCATTAAGTCTCAGGAATGTAGATTAATACAAAATCTGTCTCATCCAGAGGAAAAATAATTAGTTGTATTTTAAATACTTGAACCAATGGCTATTACTTAAATTTTTATTTAATTCTTCTTCTTTTAGATCTACTGGTATCGACAAGGAGACTTAGAACCGAAATTTAGAAATCTAATTTACTATATCTTATTTTCTATCACCATGTTATGTATATGTGCGAACCTGTACTTCCATGATGTGGGAAAGTGAGGCTGCCAAGGAGAAAATACTTACCAGGTCTCTTCAAAGCTATACATTAGGACTGTGAATAAAAGCTGGATAAGGTATGCTGAAGAATCTCCTGCACAAGTCTGATACATGATTTTCATGTTAACTGTAAATCTAATTTCCCTCTTGCAGGGGAGACTTTATATAGATCACTTTGCTTTTTTAAGGAGCTGATGTTGCACTTAAACATTCCAACCCTTAAAGCTCAAACAGCACAAGTAATTTTCACTTTTGAAATTGAAATTTTTTATAATGTAATGGCATGGCGAAAGGCTATGTAACAAACAATCTTGCATTTTAAGACAAATATTCTTTTATTTCTGTTAAACTGAATATACAATTATTGTTCCCTAGGCAACCAACTCTTGCTTAAAACTACAATTTGTTTCACATTAACAAAACAGAGACGGTGAAAAGACAATTTGATTGTGAAGATCTAATTACAATAAATAAAATAATTTATACAAGGTTGTTTTTTTTTTTTTGTTTACTTTTCCATAGAGTCATATTTGTTAAAGCTTTAAGAGGCTAGTTTTGGTTTAACCTTCTCTAGTACAGGAATGACTCTTGATTTGTTTCATTTCATTACAGAAGCAAATTTTGTTTTTTAAAATTGCCTGAGAGGGAGAAATTTTATCACACCCTCACCAGCTAATGCACTAAGTGAACAGCAAACTCTGATACCCTCCTTAATTATTTTCTGGATACTTTATATTGTAAAACACGTAAGAAATGGTCATAGTATAAGACAGGGAACTTTACTTCCTTCCCATTTCATTTTACTTCAAAGTGCTAATTTTGTAAACTGATGACAGTGGGTTCTGAAGAAGTGAAAACTGAGTTTTGACACTACCCTCATCCATAGTCCCTTTAAAGTAATAATAATAAAAAAAAAAACCTGTAGTGAATATTTTTTATCTCTTAATGCTTTCTTCTCTATCCAGCTTGAATCAGCTCCCAATGCCAGCAATCAGTAAAACCAAAGGAAACTGCAGCACAATCACCTCCTAGGTCTGTGTCCTTGTATGCTGGTCAGTCTCAAGCTAATGATAATCTTTTTGAAGAAGGTCACTGGTAACTCCAGACCATGTTGATGAAATATAAACAGGCTTACTTGGGACTGGACAGAGACTCATATCTGATCATCAGAGATGAATATTGCCATTTCTAAAACACAGTAGTTAAACTTTGGTGATTTAAAACTTTTCTCAGTGGCTGAAGTGAATGAAATTCCCTGCTAACAGATGGCACTTATCACAGGGATCTATGTATTTAAGACCTCCCATACTCTACTTCCATAAGACTAGACCGCAGATGATATATTTAAAGGAGGTAAAAAGTCATAGCAGCAACACTGTTCTTGGCTTAAGCACTGTATTTAAAAGCCAGAGGAATGGTAAGTTAAGCCTCTTGGGGGTTTCTCCTATTTCTTTGGGGATGTTGTTGTAATTAACAGTGTGGCTTCTTTGCCTGAACTACCTGTTTCTAAGAATTACCTAATGACAGTTTACCAAATCTTCAACATCCTTTGAGTCTTCTGAAACAGGACTGCCCAAAGATGACCCAATGATATTTGATTCTTCTCGATGATGTTGGAATATGGGATCTGTAATGAGTTAAATTTCAATTCAGTCTTGAATGTATATAACATATATTTCCTAATCCATGTCAAGAATCTAGAGTAAGTATTCTACCAAAGTGAAAAATTTAACAAGAAGACTAATCTTCATTGTTGGATCAAGAAAGACTAAAACAACTGAATTAAATATCTGCCTGATTTGTCTCAAGACTTACCAGGCATATGATGGAGATGTATTACAGTACCTGTTAGTGTTGTCAATGGCAGGACAGATTCCGTATCTATAACATCAGATGCCTGGATAAAGCCATGTGGTGAAGGAACAATGAGTATTGTTTCATCATCAATTGTTGTTTGACCAACTTGTTCTTCTATAGTAGGAGACTCTAAATCCTAAATTACAATTTAAAAAAATGAGATTCTGACTCAAATTCCTTATTAGTTTTCCTTAAGATCCCAAACATGTTTAACTTTCAAGTATTCCATCCTATATAATAAAAGCCTAATGTGCTAAGTGTCCAGTGGTCCATTCAACCAATCAAAGTGTAATATGCTAATGATATGCTAAGGCCGCTCAACTGCTTGCTATGATGGGCACTGACCACCAGGGGGCAGAGAGTCAACGGTTGACCAGTCGCTATGACGTGCACTGACCACCAGAGGGCCGACACTCCTACTCATAGGATAGCTTGCTGCTGGGGTCTGGCTGATCAGGACTTGAGCGAGAAGCGAGACAGGACGGACATGCCCTGGAGCCCTCCTGTGGTCCCTGCCCGGATCCTGCACCAGTGGGGTCCCTTGACCTGGCCTGTGCCCTCTTGCAACCTGGGACCCCTCGGGGGATGTTGGAGAACCGGCTTCGCCCGATCCTGTAGGCCAGGTCGAGGGACCCCACTGGTGCACGAATTGTGCATCGAGCCTCTAGTTTTAAAATTAAAATATAAGGAAATGAAAGTTAAGGTCTTAAAATGGACAAAAGAACCAATTCAGTTATAGGTCTCCTGATTATAGAATAATGCTGTTCTGTGGCATGAGGTTCCTAAGCTAAACCATAAAGATCTATATTAATTACCCTCAGGAAAATGCTTCCATGAGTTCCAACAAATGTTTCCAAGGGAATGCTTTTATTTAGTGAGGGACAGTGGTAAGACAGAGCAACACTGCTGGTTGACTGATACTTGTGCGGTCAGAGGTACTGGTTTGCACTTTATTTTGTGTCTAAAGAAAAGCAGTATCACAGGATATCATCCGGTAAATTATTTCTAAGCTCTTTCCAAACTGCAGGTTTGAAGCTCAAGGCAAGAACCCCTAGGCTGTTCACTTAAGTATAACTTACCTCAGTAACGTAAGTACAGGCCAAATGAGAGCGTGATTCTTCCTCTTGTTTAAGGTCTTCTTCTGTTCTGACCATAACACTATTCATCAGTTCTGTGCTATTTTGGTCACTGAATTTGGATACACGAGCATCATTAAATGATGGCTCTACAGTCACCTTAGGCTGATGAATTTCATCTGGGAAAGTATCTCCTTCTAGGGCATCTGGAGGCTCAGGAAAATCTGATGAGTGAATATCATTATCTACTGTCAGTTCTGCTTGGGATATGGAAGAAGTGATGTCCTCTGTGGCAACTGTCTGAATGATGACTCTCGGTGTGTGACACTGCACTGTGACATTGTCACTTGTGTTCAACAAATGCTCTGGCTATAAAATGTTAAAAAAGAAAGATCAATGGCAAAATGAAAAAGTACCTATCATATTCAAATTACAGGCAACAAATGACATTTATACATGCTAATATGGGCTACTGTTCACCCCCACCTCTCACTTCTGGAACTGCAGTTTTCTTACCACGATTTTTCTAGAAACCCTGTTCTTTGCCCACATGGGCCTTTGTTCACCTAATATTCCTACTCCCCTAATCTAAGTCCGTCACATGTAAAGAGACACAGGGAGTGAGGGATTTACCCCAGTGAAGGCAGAATGAAGATATAAAATATTGCTCCTGGGACAACAGTGATAGGGAGAATTGTTTAAATAAATGGACTATTAGTTTGGGCTCTTATATAAACTAATCGTGGTCCCTAACAGGTATTCAAATACTTGAACCGAGCTCAAAATAAATCCCCCTCCCCTCAGCTTGTTATGGAAGGCACATGGGTGCTAGCATAGTATTAAAAACTAGAAAAACATGGTGACATTTGTCAGCCAATCTTCTCTACAAAAATTTGAAAACCCAAAGAGTTTATGTAAGGTAACATACAGATAAAGCATGAACGATGATCTGTTCAGGAGAAGCAGGTGCAGCAGCCGTCAGGGTTACTGTGGGACTAGCAGTCAGCGTGAGGGGAAGGCCTTGGCTTGAGCTTGTCTGAAGCAGGTAGGTACCTGGAGTCCCAGTGGGCTGTAAATGGAAAGACTAAAAGAATAAAAATAATGTCAACACAGGTGCATAGACTATTGAGTTAAGTAAGTAGACTTACTAGTACTCATTAAGTCTAGCTTTGTATCCCAAATGGGGACTAATTTACTAGCCACAAAAGTACATACCAATTGTGTAGGTGTAAACAAGTAATAAAATGGAGGTTATAATATCCTTTACTATGTATCCCTCTTAAGTAATTACTTGGCCTAGAGTTAAAAATAGAGAGGCAAGGCCTTTATCCTGCTTTTTGCTTTCTGTATTTCTATGCTCTGCTCTTACTTGTTTCATGGGACTAAGATGTGGTCACATGAGCCACTGTTTGTCTTGTTATCCTTTCTCTGTAGCACATAAAAACTAGCATCCTCCCAATTTCAGAAGCTTCACATTTTTGAAAAGGCACTGCAGCAGTATTACTTGAAAAGATTTTTTTCATAGAATGATTTTATCAAATATTTTTTATATTAAGAGGAAATGTATAGACATAGCAATTAGCAGTGTTCTGCTAAAGGAAAAAGAAAATTCCTATTTGAAAAGCTGGTAAACAGACAATACATTTATTTTTTTGATATTATAGAAGTATGAAAACTATTCAACACCCATACACCTTTCACAACCATAAGCTTCTATATAATAATTTGAGTTTGGTTTATATCCTAATGCTCTAAAGGAAAAGTATCTGCATGTTCTTTAGTCTGAAATAAAGTTCTGTTTTCTACCTTTGAAAAAAGGTAGGATACTATTTTGTAGGCTACTGGGTTAGGCTTAAGTAAACTAATAGAAGTTCTCAAAGAGAACTTTTTGCTGTGTTGGCTGTCCTTGCGAGATTTGGCTGTGGAGAGTAAACTCTTGCAGTAATAGCCCGTATGTTCACAGCAAATAAATCTTAACATAATTTAAATAAAATCTACTTTATATTTTCTTCATGAAAATCGAGCTAATTCTGGCTTTACCCTATTTAGAAAGCAGGGCAAGAAGTGCGAATTTTTAAAAAATTTATTGATTTCAGAGAGGAAAGGAGAGAGAGAGAGAGAGAGAGAGAAACATCAATGATGAAAGAGAATCATTGACCAGCTGCCTTTGCATGCCCTCTACTAGGGATCAAGCCTGCAACCTGGGCATGTGCTCTGACCTGGGAATCGAACTTTGACCTCCTGGTTCATAGGCTGACACTCAACCAACTGAGCCACATCAGCTGGGCAAGAAATGGGAGTTTTTAAATAAAATTTCCATCTCCCCAAAAAGAAACTCCTTCAAATTAGCAGTCATAGGTCTGCCTCTTTTGGAAGGTTGGAATAAATTGTAGTCAAACACTATATGGCAGTGGTTGGCAAACTGCGGCTCTCGAGCCACATGCGGCTCTTTGGCCCCTTGAGTGTGGCCACGAAGTTTCAATCGCACTGTACATGCACACCTGCACGTGGTACTTTGTGGCAGAGCCACACTCAAGGGGCCACAGATTGCCGACCACTGCTATATGGTATTTTCTGTCTAGTTTCTTTCACTTAATAGGTTTTCAAGGTTCATTCTGATTGTAGCATGTATATAAATACTTGGTTCTTTTTTACTGTCAAATAGCTGTTTGTAGGCTATAGGGCATTCCATTTACCCATTTACCAATGGATGGACATTTGGGTTGTTACTGGTTATTATGAATATGTTCATGTACAGGTTTTTATTTAGATATTTCTCTTAGGCATACCTGAAATTAGAATTGGGTCACATGGTTTAACTGTATTTTTAATCTTTTCAGAGACTACAAGATTCTTTTCCAATGTGGCCATGCCATTTAGGACTGTGACTTTTAAA
Organism: Myotis yumanensis; assembly: GCF_028538775.1. Classification (NCBI taxonomy): domain Eukaryota; kingdom Metazoa; phylum Chordata; class Mammalia; order Chiroptera; family Vespertilionidae; genus Myotis; species Myotis yumanensis. Next base: position 43,382,752 of record NW_027223760.1, on the reverse strand, counting down.
TTCTGCATCTTCGGCGGCTAGTACAATGTTTACTGAATGAAATGTTGTTAAATAATTTATTCCACAAGGTTTTTCTCAAATAACTAATATGAACCTTTTGGTTATATATTTACTTACGACTCAATACAAAGTTATAGCATGCATGTGCCCTACTCATTAGCACTGTCCTTTTTATATATAAAAAGAACCTATTATTGGTTTATGTACAGGTGGAGAAAAAGACTAAAATTAATTATAAAAGTGGAAGGCTAATTTATGTTGTCTTCTAAATATCTGGCTTCAAAACCATGGACATTGTTACACTTAATGCCAGTCATGTTTTCATATTTCATTTGCTTATATGTAGCATTTCCAAAACTAATACCAGCTGATCTTCCTTATACATAAAAATGGCTAATATCTACTATGTGAAATATTACTCACTGGAAGGATCTCAAACGTTTGTAGTGTCCCACTGTTTAGTGTTATTGTTTCCGAGTCAACAGGAGCAGCAGGGGAGTCTGTTGAAGCTGTGGCAAGAGCAAGGACAACAATAAAATGCTGTATAAATGTAAATTTCCTAGTGTACTTACTTAGAAGGCAATCTCATACTGAATAATTTGCCTGGAAAGCTGAATTCATTTAAATTTCTTTTGAGATATTAAGAAATGGATTTGTCTGGATGGCATAGGTCAGGGATTGGCAAACTGGCCCACAGTCAAATCCAGCCCACTACCAGTTTTTGTAAATCAAGTATTACAGGAACACAGCTACATGTGTTTCTTTTCTATGGTTACTTTTGCACTACAATGGCAGAGTTGGGTAGCTGTGAGAGAATATTTACCAGCCCCTGGTATGGGTCGTAAAATATTTCTAGTGTTGGGAATTAAGAGGAATACACTGAGGCTAACTTGTAAAGAAATAGGAAGTTGGTAAAAAAGAAAATTTCCTAGACATTCTGGTAAGTGGTATAGATGTCTAGAATGGTAGTCCTAAAACACTAGGTTTTAGTTTTAGTGGCATCACCTCTTAGCAATGTAAACTTGGGCAAATAACTTACTTTAATTCAAACTGGAGTCCAGAGACTTTATCTGTCCTGCCTACCTCATATAGTCGTGAGGATTAAAACCATGAAATAAATATAAGTATTTCAAACAACCACGTTTGGGAGACTGAACAGCACGCTAGAGATCAAACAGTATAATCTCTTTAGAGGTGTGTCATCTGAGACTCAGACTTCATCTGTCTGCTGAAGGTTACCTAGAACTAAAACTTTACTAGAAGAAAGGTCTCTTCTGGTGCTTTCGGTTGCACCTGTAGGTAAATCCATCTGAAAAATGACTTGCAATCAACTCATGTGTAGTGTTTATTTTAAGTTTATTATATTCTGACTATAACACTTCTCAGTTGGAAAGAAATGCACTTCATTTGGGTAATATTTCTCTTACTATTTGATGGATTCTTAAGATCATACCTAGAATAATTTGAAGTGATTCCTGATAACCTAAATCAAAGGTAAGCAAACTGACTGTAGATAAATGTGCCTCGAGGCTAAGCTATGCTGTGAATGACTATTAAGGTATCATTTATAAAATGCTGCTGTTTTCCGAAAAATTATTGCCAACACAGTAGTCAACAAAAATTGTAGCAATCTCCATGCACCATCAATTTAGAGCCAACAGTAGCTCTTGTATTTATGGTGGACTAGTAATTTCAGTTGCTTTGCAATTGTTGAGTATAAAAACAAGCAGTGCCAAAGAAAAATTCTTCATGTTTTATTACAGTGATAGAAAACTAAAGCAAATAACCAAATTTAAATTAGAACTTTAAGAATAAGACAGGAATGCTTGATATAAATGTCTATAAGGTAACTTTGATAGTCATTGCATATACACATATATAGTGTTAATTACATAGGTGGCCCAGTGATTTTTAAACAGGATCGTAGGGTACATTTGAAAATCTGTAGGGTGTTTTTCCCCCCTATGACTGGAAAGCACTACGTGCATTCTGTGGGTCAAGGGACACTGACCATCCTGCAGTGTGTAGGAGAGTCCTGCCAACAAAGAACTGCCCCACTCAAAATGCCAATAATCCCGTGGTTGAGAATGACACACAGTGACTGATGTACTCTTGGCAATGACCTTCCCATAGTCAAGCTGCATTATGTAGAGGGAAAAAAAGTAATGTAAAAGTAAGTTACGGATAATATATATGGTTCTGAGAATTTTATGTTCATTGTCACTCTAATGGGAAGAAGGAAGAAAGATGATAAACTTGGCTTAGGTCTTAGGAAATATATTTCCCCTTCCTACAACAATTGCTGGAGGTTCTCATAATCTCATTAAGCACAAAAATGTCAGGGGCTAAGGAAAAGACAGATAAATCAACAGTTCCCACAGGAAACTGGCTCTTTAGTCCTTGAGAAAATCTTTTACAACCTCATCAAAATCCCTTTCTTTTACATGCCACCTCAGATCCATTCCTAATTTGTGACTTCCAGAGAATTACCACAAAAGATGTGCCACCTTACGGTCTCTATTTCCTTGCTCAATTGACTATATGAGGTAGTTTTCTATTAACTATTAATTTATAACATCTAGAAAGATAATTTCATATTGTCTACAATGGCTGGCCAATTGGTTATCAGCACTTCCTATCATATTCATCTTTTGTGCAAATATTCAGCTAACAAATAGATCCCTTTGATCTCCTTTAATTCATCAACTTGGATAAATTCTAACATTCTAGAAGATTGCAAGGAATCAGAGCCATTAACCAAATTATATATAGGTCACATAGCAAAAAGTCTTGAGGTCCAAACACTTACAGACATGGGTGATCTGGACAGGAATCTGCAAGGCTGCCATGGGGCTTGGGGAGATAGCTGTATTGTCTTCCAAGCGGGCCACTCTGATCTGAACGTGCTGTACACTGGAACTGGAATTACTGTTTGGAACTCCAGATCCCGATTTGTTCTCCAAAAGCGTTGGGTTGTTTTTTTGATTCTCATGTAACTGTTTAAGACCTTTTATTAAGACTGAAGGGAGATGGGTAGACAAAAAGAACATTGACTCTCCGACAGACCACCATCTAAGCAGCAAGGGAGGTGGGGGTAAGGAGGGAAAGTATTTGGAATAAATAATTGTATGCTGGATGTGAAATCTTACCAAAATAATAAAAATATTTTAAAACTACAGCCTGTCTGGGAATTTTTAGAAATGTTCTCCATCACAACAGACTTAAAAAATTCATGACATAATATTTATTGTTCTTGCCATTTAAGATGCACTGAAAAATAGCCATTGTGAGGAACATGGAAATAGGACATTTTCTGTGTCCTAGGGTTTTTCATAAAATTCTTACTATTTAGTAAAAACATTGATAATGCTAAATAGCTTATTTTCATTTTAAAATGAAAATGTACTTTCCCCCACAAGGACTCAAAATGAAAATGTACTTTCCCCCACAAGGACTCAAGGGCACTTGAATATTTTAGCCACTGCAAGAACAGCAGCTCATTGTCTCCAAACTAATACACAACCACCTTGAGTTCTTGTCATGATAAACTACATCAATCCTTCCAGGTGGTGCTGCAGTCTGGCTTGGTTCATGTTGCATTAGTATTCATTCACTGTTCTGGGGTCTTATCAGATTTATACATTTATAACAGTATTTAATTGTTTTAAAAAACCACATTTTCATCAAGCCAAAGTTTCTCAGCATTTAATTTTCCTCTGGAAAAATAGATGTTGGAGAACTATATTAAGGGGAATAAATTTGATTACCTAAATTAAGCAGGTAATTAGTTATTAGTGCCTAGGTGCACAGCAGGTAATGAAAAGTATGCTATGCCTCACTTTTAAGCAATCCCAACGTAACATTTCTAGATTTACATAAATGATATTAAAAATTTACAGAGCTATTGTTATTTATTTATGTATTTATTTTCTATCGTCTAAAGTTTTACATATGTCTCCTTTCCCCCCAATTGACCCCATCCCCCATCCCTTCCCAGCCCAGGCAAGCCCCCACCACCCCAGTGTCTGTGTCCATTGGTTATGCTAATATGCATGCATATAATTCCTTTGGTTGCTCTCTAACCCCCCTCCCCTACCATTTGTCTCCAGATCGATCTATTCTTGTTCATCACAGAGCTATTGTTGTACAAAATAATTTATCACAGAATTTCGTAACAAAAGTTAAGATATATGAAATTATTCAACTCAGAAAAGTGGATTAAACTTCAGTTTTCAGAAATTCATCTTTGTACACAATGAAAATATATACAATTTAGTTCCTCTTCATAGTTTATGTGAAAACAAGAATGTGTATAAATGTGTATATTTTTATCTTAGGTGCCTTGAAAGTACAAATCACATCAACTCTTGTTTTCTAAGAAATAGGGCATCAGAGATTTAAGTGAAAATCTATATCTTCTATCTTTTTAGCTGAGACAAAGAACTTCTAACCTCTAACTCACGAGGAGCAAATATGGTTAAGACAAGGGACTTAAGCAAGAAATACATTACCAGGGAATGAAACATCTTTATGGTTTGCAATTTGCCTTTTGATGGTCCACCATTTACTTCGAAGCCACTGTGGTGAACGAACACTGCTCCATCCTTCTGCTAACAGATCCCAGTTTATGTCATTTTCATCAGCTACATCAAGCTCTGCTATCCTATAGGTTACAAAATAAGCACCTGTTAGATGTTAGTTTATTTCTCCATAATATCCCTTCTCATAATGACACTGGTGATAACAGGAATGGCAGTTAACAGCATCTTAACTCTGGAGTTCCAAGAGATGCTATTGTTAAGTTGCTAAAGGTCAGAATAGGGTAAGAACAGGTTTAGTTGTATAGTGTTCTGCAATGTTTTATAGCATGTTATAGGAAGTTATTTCCGGGATCTGAGCTTTCCCATTTGTAAAATTAAAAAGTATTTAGAAATGAGCTATTTATAAAGACTAATTAAAAAAAAACACTATTAAAAGCAAGACCCAAAACAAAAATGACACGATAAAAACAAAACTCCAGCAACAACCCAACCCTCCCTAAAAATAACTAAATTTGGGGTTTTGATGGTTTTCTAGCTTTAACTCTCACGCTGATTTTGATTTTCAGTAGGGAATAGTCACAACAATAGCTTCTATTACTTCAGTGTCTCAAATATTTTCTTGATGGCTTTTTTGCCCATTTGAGTCACTGACTCTTCATGGTTAAACCAACTAATTAAAAAAATAAGCTTAGGATTATTACCTTAGTTATTTTTTGATATGTATGAAACCGAAGTGCCTGATCTGGTCCAGTTTGAAGGTGTTGGGGTAACTGTAGACTGGGCCCCCTTCTTGGCATTCCTAGCACAGTAGCCAAAGATCGAGGGCATGGAGACTGAACAGCCCTCTCACCTGCCGTATGGCAGCTAGCCCAGGAATGAGGCACACTGGTGGGACAGCGGAAAAGCTGCACTGCCGCTGCCTGTGCCACACCTGTTCTGTGGGTATAGAGAACTTCAGTCTCCACGCCTTCAATCTGGTACTTTGCACAAGCACTAACATCACTAAAAGAAACAAATAAAAAATAAAAAAGAGCTCAATATGGAAAATGGGAAGGATGCTTTTCAGACATTAGGCATTTAGGGAAACCAAAAGAGAAAAATCAAGGGGCCGACAGCAATTAAGAAGCTTCTGTCATTAAAAGATTTAGGACACAAACCTGAGGATGAGATTGATTTCATCTTCCTTGGTCCACTCAGTACCTCCACTCTGCTTCCAGTTCAGGTAGTTGAGCCATTTAGAACGACACTGCTTTTCTGAGCGGGTACCCACTCGTTCTGCCACAGCTGCCCAAGACACACCCTGTGTGACGATGTCACCTGGCTCAGTGCTGGTCAATTCATGAACCACCTCTGCAAGTCTCTTTTCTTCTTCTTCGGTCCACTTCCCTGAAAAAGGAAATCATCCAGAATACTACTGCTACCTTCTCTCTCTCTCTCTCTCTCTCTCTCTCTCTCTCTCTCTCCCTTTGCAGATCAGACTCAGCCCTGTATTTGTAAGGACTGATGGGAAGTAGGCAGTAATACTAAAATTATTTCTAAATAACCCTCAGGTGTGAAACTGCATATAATACCTACTAAAACAGTTGCATTTTACTAACCCAGTCAGGTTCTTAGTACAAAAGAAAATACTACAGAATACAAATACAAAGCACACAGTGACTATTTAAGAAAAACTAGTCAAAGCATAACTAGAAATAATTTTATGTACTCTCCAGTTGTACCTGATCATAAATGGGAGGAGCTTCACCGATGGCTTGATGGGCACAGAAACTCATACTCTATCTTAGGCTCACCTAAGCTTCCCTGCTCTGCAGAAGTGGCGTAGGCTCAACAGGAATGAATGGTGAGGGCAAGTGAAATGACATATATGGCCTCCCACCCATTTTAGTAAAAATAAAAATAGGTTTAGACTGTCTCCTTTCCCCACTATCCCCACTACTGTGATGAAATACCAGTCTGAGACTGGCATTCATGCATATTTTTATTACAGGTTTTTCTGAACTCATAAACCCACTAATAACATGTAATGCTGCTCTTGGTCTTAAAGAGCTTGAGTACAAAAACAGAAAGGAAAAGACTTGTTTCCATTTTGTTACTATTAGTAGGTAAAGACTTCTGAAAAAATTTAAAAAGGCTATGTGCTTGCTTCCAAGATTTGTTTAATCAACAATATTTATTGCCTATTATTGTGTTAGGCACAGTCTGGATACCATGGATTCAAGACAATGTCCTGCTCTCCTATGGTAGGAAAGGAAGGGAAAACCCAGACTGCTGTCTCATGGTGTGGCACAGCGGAGAGAACTCCTGATCAGAAGCAATATGTAGCAACATGGAAAGATGATGTGCAGCTCAAAGCCTCAGGCTGGCAATCCAGGAATGGCATGGTTTTTGTCCAAATCATGCTAACGAAGGGGGTTCTGTACTCACAACATCTTACATGAACCTCTGGGGTCCATCCTAAATCTAAATCTCCCATTCTTACTTCATTCATTAAGTTGTCATGCACTGGAGAATGAGTTGGTGGGATTTATGTCTTCATTGCCTTGCAGATAATAGTCCTGGTGGAGGGATTTAGCAGGAAACATTACTGATTTCACTTTAGCAGGGTAGGAGGGTGAAGAAAATATATATATATACTGGAAGTTCAAGCTTAATTTGAGAACTATTTTTCTTATTAAAAGACTAATTAGCCCAGTAATACTTTCAACAATAAAGATTAAAAAAAAAAAGACTAATTAGCCTGGCCAGAGTAACTCAGGTGGTTGAGCACTGTTCTGTGCACTGAAGGGTTGTTGGTTCGATTCTTGGTCCGGGCACATATGGAAGGCAACCAATCTATGTTTCTCTCTCACAATGATGTCTGTCTCTCTCTAAGCATGTCCCAGATGAGGATTAAAAAAAAAAAGAACTGTTCAGAGACTAGGGATCCTTCAGAGAACACTAGCGCTAAAAGGAAACTATAACACTGCCTCTGCGCAAATAGGTTAATGAGAGTTTAGTGACAGAGCCTAAATACTGTTACTGGGCACAAAATTTAGGTTTAACAATACCATCTGCACATGTGGATACAGTAAGAATTAAATAAGTATTTGTGATCTGGCCTAGGGACTGAAACACCAAGTTTTTTCTATGGAAAAATTTACTTTGAGTTTAAAACAAGCAAATACATACAAACTATTGGAACACAGCTTCTTCCTAAGGTGGGACCTGGTTAGAACTGAAGTTTTTCATAAACATATGTTGATAAGCTGTTATTAACAAAGGTTCAACAGTTAGATGAGCTTAAATTAAAATTACTTCCTGTATATATGCCTTAAAAATCCCTGTGTGTAATTCTTAAAAATACTTTCCCAACTGCAGCAGTTTTGGGTTGCTACAAAATGGAAACATGCTTGACTTAAAACCTATGAAAACTGAAATGTTGTGTCTCTGTGAGCAAGGCCACTTTTACACAAAAGCACAACAATAAAGAACTAGTTGGCTCTATTAAGCCTGAAGAAAAAGGAAGACTAGAAAATAAAATTTGAACAAAAGTGAATGACAAATCTCTTTCCAGAACAGACGAGAAAGTGGTATCTGAAAGGCCAGGAAGCTCAAATGTGACCAAAAAATAAAAACCAAAAAACCCACCAGTAGTACTCACAGTACCTGTGTTGCAAGTATCCTTCATCAGTCGGCACCGATCTTTGACGGAAGATGCACTTCTTCCTAGCGCCGCCCCTATTGTTGCCCAGTCATTGCCATGCTTTATCCGGAGCCTAAAACAAGAGTCTGCCAATCAGCATTTGGTTCAACTGTTTTCTCCCTTTTAATTTCATCATTTATTCTTCATTCTTCTTCTTCCCATTTGACTGGTTTGGAAGTTGTGGGCAGCAATACTTTGAGAGCCAAAGTTTGAAAGTGTGGCCTTTTTTTGGGGTCCACAGTTGTCTGTGGGTGAAAAAAAAAACAGGCAGCAATTGCCTTTTTCCTGGGTCAGAGAAGAAATAAGTAACTTGGATACGTGTTCAAAAAAGACCAAATTTCCCCTCCGGTTATTGACACAATCTCCCAGGCAATCCCAAGATTTTTCCCTTTTGAATACTCCTAACAAGCTCTTCTTAGATATCTGAAAAAGTTTCATAAGTACTTATCATTATTAACAGGATCATCCTTCAATTTTTTTTCATGATACATACAATACATTAATTCATACTTTATGGTTCTAACTCAATGAAGCAAAATTATGTTCCCTGTGAAATAGCCCTTATAAGGTAGAGATTAAGTGAAATAGCCCAGAAATTAAGTGAAACACTGCCAAGTCATATTCTAAACTAAGCATGTAGCACAACCTTGGTTTTGATCCTGGTATATAAGTTCCCCAGATTTAGACTTCAGGTCACCAAGAATGGCCACCTGATCTCTTCTGTAACCCCTAACAGCAGTCTAAGGATGCATTTCATTTGTCAATCAACGACAGGAGGAGACTAAATTTATGGCGTGGCTACTCTGTGCAGGTATAGATCTCATAAGTTTTTATGGTCAATCATGCATAACAGCAGGATTAAATTAGACCAGTCTAGAAAAATCTCTTGACATTTCAAAGTAAAACTTTTAAAACACAAGACAAAATAATAATAAAACCTAACTATCAGAATTAATGAATAAAAAATTTTAAACTTACTCCTTCAGCTTTTCAATTTCTTCAGGTGTATATCTGGAAATTTAAAGAAATTAAAAAAAAAAAAAGATCAATTAAAACAAAGAATGCTAAAAACCTTAATAAAAATCAGAATTTCACTTGAGCCCAATGTTAAAATGGATAATATTTTCCAGGTAACCAATTTCAAAGTATATTAATAAAAATTAATAATTCTACTTTCTTAAAAAAAACATACTTTTAGCTATAATAAAAGTGAGGACTTTACAATTTTCTCTAGAAAATGCAACATTTAACATATATTTGCTCCTATGCTGCCTAACTCTTCCTTTAAAAATTTGGTTCATGCCTGGCTGGTGTGGCTCAGTGGTTGAGTGTCAGCCTATGTCAAGGCACATGCCCGGGCTGCGGGCTCAATCCCCAGTAGGGGACATGCAGGAGGCAGCCGATCAATAATTCTCACTATTGATGTTTCTATCTCTCTCCCTCTCCTTTCCTCTCTGAAATCAATAAAAATATGTTTAAAAAAAATTCGGTTCAGGCACTCTAATATCATAGCTATTGTGAAACACTTATTGATGACATTGTAAACCAGAGTTAGAAAAGAAATCTATGGTAAATTCTCACAAGGCACATAAAAGTTTAAAATTATCTTCATTTCCTCTACCCATGCATGTGCACTGACATATTCTAGCTCCAATAAAAAGCTCTTTTTTTTTTTTAAAGTGGACAAGTATACAATACAGTCAATGCAATACTCTTCTAAAAAACAGTATTCAGCCCTGGCCGGGTGGTCCAGTGGGTTGGAATACTGTCCCATACACAAAAAAGGTTGCAGGTTTGATTCCTGGCCAGGGCACATGCTTAGGTTGTGGTTTCGATCCTGGTTCAGGGAATATATATATGGTAGGCAATCGATGGTTGTTTCTCTCTCTCAAATCAATAAATGTATTCTCAGATGAGGATTAAAAAACAAACAAAAGAGTATCTGATAAGCCATACTATCACCACCTGAAATTCCCAAAGAGAAATAAAAAATATGTCAAAACACCATATAAATCATTGCATTGAAAATATGTCCTCCCATGTTACCTATAATAGAATCCATGCATAGTATCCAGAAATTTAGTTACTTAAAAAAAAAGTCACTGAACTAGGAAATGCTATACTATAAAAATGAATAGGAAAAAATGTTACCAATGAATTTATAGAGTTCTCTTCATACTTCCTAAATCTTTAACCACTATTACAGTTTTTATGTTACTACAAAGCAGACTTTGAGGTAGTAAGTCAGCTAAGTTTTAAATCAAACTTATGTAAGGTAATATAGGTTCTAATTTCCAAAGGAGTCCTTAGTTATAATGAGGTTTCATCATATTCAGAACATGGACCTGGAGAAACATAACCCAAGAATAATTCATAGTATGGCTGCCTCCAATTAAGGCTATGATAATAATTCTTTTTTTTTAAAAAAAGCAGTTCTTTAAATATATCCCCTAATTACATGAAATCATGCAACATTACAAGTTTTCATACTTTCCCACATGGTTTCTGTCATCATACATGCGAAGCACTCTTCTATAAACTGCAAACAAAGGCCGGTTCAGACCCCATGCTATAGTCCTGTAGAAATCTTTCCTTTCGTCTTTTGACATCTCAAAGATGATTTCTGTAGCATCTTTTATTCCGCGTGCCTAAATGGGTTACATTTCTTTGATTTAGGGATTTAAAATTCATATGAATATACTATATTTTTAAACCATTTTTTAAAAGGTTATCAATGACATCTTGAAAAGTAATGTGTTGCTAATTCATTAATAAGTATATATTTCAAAATGTTGCAAGATAATAGTGATACTTAAATGTTCCCCAAAATAAACTGTGTAAAATTCAGAAAAGTCAAGTTCTGCCAACCTCTTTTAAAATGATAAAAAATTAAGATCTAGAGAAAGTAGAAGAAAATCGTAAGAACAAAATTAATAAAATCAAAAATAGAAAGGAAAAGCAATGCTAAAAATTGGTTCTTTGAAAAGATCCATTGAGACTAATAAAATACAAAATGATAAACTTATGGCAAAAGTAGTAAAAAAGACAAAACAACAATATTAGAAATGAAAAATGGGGCCTATAGAGATTAGACAATTGAACATTATGAAAATTTTATGGCACTACACTTAAAAACTTACATAAAATAAATTTCTAAAAATCTTACCAAAACTGACTCAGGAAGAGAAAAAATATCTAATTAGTATGCACCATTGAGAAAGTTTAATCAGTTATCAATAATGCAAACCATAATGAAATAATGAAAATCCCAGGCCCACAGGAGTTGATAGGTAAAAATCCTATCAAGCAATAAATAAAATAAACATAATTCTGAATTTAAACTATTCCAGAGTAAATAAAAAAGGAGGGGACACTTCTCAGTTCATTCTATTAGGCTAGCATAGCCTTAATATAAAAAACAGACAAGGACGGTTTCAGAAATTAATTTTCATGCCAAGCTCATCCATTAACACAGATCCCCCAAATCCTTAAAATAGTTTAGCATGCTCATAAAAAGGTTAATAATTAATGTAAAAAGTGAGCTCATTCCAGGAACACAAGTAATCACATGAGTAGATTTATGGAAAAAAATGTAAAATCTCAGTAAGTGTGGGTAGAGCAAACATAGAATGAAATATTCATATATGAAAACACTCCTAGCAAGTTAGAGTTTGGTGATAGTCTGAAATTTGGTGATAAAATAAAAATACATAAAAAGTATGAAGCTTGGGAAAAAAATCATTTGCAGAATATATATACATATATATATATATATATCCCAAAAATCTATGAAAAATTTTGATTTAAAAGAGTAGGAAGTTAGGAAGGCTAGCAGTTATAAAATCAATATATAGTCATTTGCATTTCTATACAATGCTCATAAAAAAGTCTTTAAAAATTCTCATTACAAAAGCATCAAATTAAAATTAGAACTAAATCTTAGGCAAGTTATGTAAGTCCTTTATGAAGGAAAATATAAAAGTATTGAAAGATTAAAGAGGAACTAAAATGGAGAGCTATACAATGTTCTTCAATAGGAAGATGGAGTATCGTAAAGATGTTAATTCCCCTGAAATTGATGCACAGATTCAATTCAGTCCCAATAAAAATTCCAAAAACTTTCCATTCTCTGCAAGTTGATTCTAAATTTATAATGGAAGAGCAAAGGGCCAAGAACACTCATGAAGAGACCTGACCCATCAGATATTGAGACTTTCGAAGACAATGCTGTATTGGTGCAGGTATCAATAAACAGAACCTGGGAACGATTAGAAAACAAATCTATAGAAGCTCGATCTAGGACAGAATGGACACTGGGAAAAAAACTAACATTCCATAATGATGTTGGGACAACTGTCATTCATAACATAATAACAATAACACTGAAAACCTATCTCACCTACTGGGGGAAAAAAATTACAGTGAAAGGCAAAACTCTAAAATTTGTATAAAATAATATGTGAGATATCTTCATGCCCTTGAGGAAAGGGAGGATTTCTTAAACAGCATGCAAAATATGAAAGTAAAAAGATGATTAATTCTGATATTGAAATGACACCTAAAGAAAAGACAGGCCACTAAATTGGACAAGATCATCTGTAACACAACCAAAAAATCATTAGGATCTGGCATACATTAAGTACATCTAGAAAAAGAAAAACCCCACAGAAAAATTGCTGAAAGACAAACAGGAATTTCAAAGAGGAACCACAAATGTACAAATAAGCATATGAAAACATATAATCAAAAAAACACAAATTAAATCATAATAAAATACCATAATAAAATACCAGATTTATACAAATTAATAGCAAAAAGAACCTGTTGCGGGACTGGATAAAAAAGATGAAGGGATTTGCCCTGGCTGGTGTAGTTCAGTTGTTAGAGTATCGGCCCACACACCAAAGGGTCTTGGGTTTGGTTCCTAGTCAAGGGCACATACCTGAGTTGCAGGTTTGATCCCTGGCCCCAGTTGGGGCACATGTGGGTGGCAACCAACTGATGTTTCTCTCTCCTCCCCCCTTCCTCCTCCCTCCTACTCTCTAAAGATTTGTGAAAAAATATCCTTGGGTGAGGATTAACAACAACAACAACAAAAAAAAAACAAAACCAAAACAGAACAAAACAAAAAAAGATAAAGGGATTAGTAGTACAAATTTGGTACTTACAAAATAGTCACAGGAGTGTGAAATACAGCATCCTATCTAATAAAGAGGGAATATGCTAATTGACCCTTACGCTGTCGCAAAGATGGTGACACCCACAGCCAAAAAGGAGGGAATATGCTAATTGACTGCCCCGCCCTCAAAGATAGTGGCGCCCACAGCCACAAGATAATGTCACTCAGTCCCCTCAGCCCTGCTGGGGCGGCAGGCACTTGGCAAGGCTAGGCCTGCCTTCTGAGTCCCCCAGTCCCCTCAGCCCCCCAGCCGCCCAAGGCCGGTCCGAGGCACAGGCAAGCCTCAGCTGGCAGCTGCCCAGCCACCCAGGGCCGCCCGAGGCTCAAGTAACAAGGCCTGGCCGAGGCTTGCACTGCCGGCAGTGGCGGCAGCAGCAGAGGTGTGATGGGGGCATCGCCTTCCCCTGATTGCCTCCCACCCCTGAGGGCTACCAGACTGTGAGAGGGGGCAGGCCGGGCTGAGGGATGCCCCCCCTCCAGTGCATGAGTTTTCATGCACCAGGCCTCTAGTAAAGAATATAGTCAATAACATTACAATAACTATGTATGGTGTCAGGTGGGTACTGGAGGTATGGGTGGGTGGGGGTGGGGAGCACTTTGTAAAGTGTATAATGACTGTGCTGTACACCTGAAACTAATACAAAATAACACTGAATGTAAAAAAATACAAAAAAAAAACTTTAAAAAGAACTCAAGCCCTGACCAGTTTGGCTCAGTGGAAGGGCGTCAGCCTGCAGACTGAAGGGTCCCAGGTTCAATTCCAGTCAAGGGCATGTACCTTGGTTGCAGGCACATGTCCCAGTAGGAGATGTGCAGGAGGCAGCTGATTGATGTTTTTCTCTCATCGATGTTTCTAACTCTCTATCCCTCTCCCTTCCTCTCTGTAAAAAATCAATAAAATATATTTTAAAACAAAGGAACTCAAATGACCATTAACTATGAAATGGGTAACTTTATATATATATTTTGTACAATAAAATACAGCTAAAGAAACCAACGGGGCATTGATTTCAAATTCCTAACATCTAACAAAATAAGTTATATAATACCCAATTATGTAATACCCAAAGAATGAATGTACAGTAGGTCCTTGGGTTACGTCAGAGATCTGTTCCTACGACACGACGATGCGACGTAATGCAATTTTCGCTGTAAGTTGGAACGCACCTACATAAGCACCTACGTCGTTCACATGGAGCACATACACAGCAGTAATGAAGTGAAACAGTAAAAAATTTTAAAAGATAACAATTCCTGACCTTTACTTGTAGTAATAATAAAAAACATAAAAAACATATGTACATACGTCGAAATGACAAAATTTTAAAAATAAATACTGTAAATGGGAGATGGCGATGTAACCACAAAACGACGTAACCCGAGGACTGCCTGTATTTATATAAATTTAAAAAACAGGTAAAATTACTTTTGAATGTATAAAATCTGTAACAACTTAATAGCAAAATGTTTCTAAATATTAGAATCTTCTCCTAAAATTATTTTGTTTATGCAGTTTCATCTACATTACCCTGTCTTCTGGCAGTAAAAGGCAGGGCACAAACAGCAGCATCAGCATATAATGAGCACCTCCTATATGCCAGTCTCTGCCATGAATTGTTCACTCATTTTCTTAACACATCTGAAGTTGGTATTATTGTATTCCCATTTCACAGAAGAGGAAACTGAGGAAACCTATCCTATATAATAAAACCTTAATATGCAAATCATCTGTACAGAACAAACAGGCAGAACTGGTCGCTATGACGTGCACTGCCCCCCTTTCCCCTGAGAGGGAGGTGACCAGCGGTGGTGGCAGCAATTGGGGGGGGGGGGGGGGCGGCGGCAATGGGCAATGCCAGGCCACCAGCCAAGGTGTGTGCCAGAAGGGGCCCCCCTGATTGCCCTGCCTGCTGGTCACCCCACAGATGGTCCTGATCTCCGGCCAGGCCTAGGGACCCTACCCTATATATTGAGAACTGTCTCTTAGATTTAAAAATTAAAACCTGGCAAGGCTACTCTAACACTGAAAAAGCAGGATGATGCAGCGATGACATGCACGGACTCTGGCTTGCACATTTTGTGGTCAGCCCTGATTCTGACACTTATAACTGTGTGACAAAGCCAATTACTTAACTTCTCTCTGCTTCCGTTTTCCCACCCATAAGATGGGGAAAATGGTACTACTGCCTCAGAATGATCATGTTATGTACTACTTTTTATAATCAGGGCAAAAAAATGTAGCTGCCCAAACAACAGCAAGACACCTTCCACCTGTATGAAAAGTATGGTCACTGGTGCATGCAGTGTCCTGGATTGTGAGAGGGATGTCCGACTGCCGGTTTAGGCCTGACATCCCCCGAGGGGTCCCGGATTACAAGAGAACGCAGGCCATGTCCCTACCCCTGCCCCCCCATGCACGAATTTTGTGCACTGGGCCTCTAGTAGTTAATATTTAAGGACCTGTGGTAGTGCTGGGGATGAAGCAACAGCTTGAGCTGGTACAACTAACCACCAGAGTAACTAAAAACACTAGCAGGATTTCCATAAAGGGTAACCTTGGGGTCTCACATACTGGTTATGAATCTGCTCAGATCATGCAAAAATGTGTGGTTTCTTTCACTCATAGGTGCCACTCAGGGGCAGCACTGAGGTTGCTGATCTGCCTCCAATTTTAACTAAATCTCGCACCACGCTGGCCTCTCCCTGCCCTGAGCACCTCACTGTCCAAAGCCCTGTGGGGCTGTGGAGTGGAGAAGCTTTTGGTGCTGCCTGTGGGTAAAGGTGGGTGGACAGACAGTGTCTTTGGTTGGTTGATTGTTGTAATCAATAAACAAGAAATAGAAGGAGGAAATTTCAGGTTCTTCTACATCACTCAGTTCCTATTACCAAAATTGTTTTCCATCTTTTTCAGGCCAAGCAAAGAGGACCAGCAACTGGTGGAATGTAAAAGTCAATAAAAGTAGAGTTTCAAAATGACAAAGATGCTCACAACTGGGCCCAGTTCAGGCTACTTTAAAAGACAAGGCTTTAAGATTCTGAGAGACTATTAAGATTTTTGTCTAAACTTCAGAGTGTTAACTAAAGCAAAAAAGCTATTTCAAACTGAGAATTCAAAATTGGTTTAAAAATATACTAAAATCATACACCTTAGAATGAAGTTACATTAGCCAGTCATCCATTACACAAATTATTAAAAAGCTTCTAAGTACATATATTATGCTGCTTTGATATTTTTGCAATTGGCAATAAACAAATTAGTGAAACAAAAAAATATGCCATAAGATACCTTCAGGTAGCGTTCAATATTATTCATCAAAATATCAATTTCTTCCTTGGACCACATCCCCTGCTTCCATTTATGTCCTTTAAAAGAAAACAAGTAATATTATAGAAAATGTTATTCCTTGAGAAGAGTACATTACTAAAGATTTGCTTTCTGATTAAATATATTACCTATGAAAATAAAATGTAGCTAATTTAATTTCTCATTCATCTGAAACTTGAAAGATCCCTAGGTAAAGTTGCTTTTGAAACCTCTGATTTTTAAGAAAGAATACATTCGACCCTACTAAATAAAGAGAATGGTAAGTAAAAGATTTAAAAAATGTGGCTTCCACTCAGTAACTTCTCTTACCCTTTCAGTAGTCTAGAACAGCAGTCGCCAGCTGGTGGTCCAAGGACCACTGGTGGTCCGTGAGGTCCGAGAGGTTGGCGACCGCTGGTCTAGAACACCTAAAAAGACTTCGAAGTATTAGAAAAGCCCAACTGTGCTAAAAACTTGCTGAAAAATTTCTCCAATGAAAAATAAACTTTATGGGCAAAATAACATATACAAAGATTCCAGGGCAAGGTAAACATAATACTCTGGATACCTACCAAGTGAACAGTATATTCTAAATGTGTATTTACAGTGGTTAAAAACAATTTACTTACTTTTGTTTCCTTTTCTTAGAGTGGCACATCCACAACCCCCATTCTCTTGTAGCAGCTTCCTAGCAATCCTTATGAGCATAGCTGCACTACAAATACCACGTGACAGTAAGCCTCTAAGCTACTTATCAGACCAAAGTAAGTAGATCTTTGAAAATGCTTGATTTCCTAGTCCCATAAGCAGTAACTGTACTGTATTGTTTTTTAAATGCCACCGCTATCCATTTGCTCAAAAATTAACAGGACAATACCTACTACATTTCAGAAAAATGATCAATTATTGAAAAATGGTGGTTTCATTAGCTCATTCAGACTCATTTAGTGCCAAATTTAATTTAATGAGGAAAGTTCAAGTTTAATTCAATTAGAAATAAGCCAGTCAGAAAAGATTAAGAATCGTAAGATTTCACTCATAGGTAGGATATAAAAGTGAACCTCATAGGCATAGACAACAGTATGATGGTTACCAGAGGGAAAGGGTTGGGGGTGGAGTAAAGGGAGAAAAGGGCCAAATACATGGTGATGAAGAGCAATCTGACTGTGGGTGGTGGGCACACAATGCAATATACAGATCACATATCATAGAAATGTACACTTGAAAACTATATGATCTTATTAACCAATGTCAGCCCAATAAATTTAATAAAAATAAAAAGAAAAGCTCAATTACTGTAACTACTTAATCACAATTTTGAAGGTCCAACTCAGAATCCTAATGATTATAAGTTCTTTTTATCTCCATCTTTTCCAGCTGACACTAAAATTCACAGTCTATCTTACCTTTGTTAGTCAGAGAATCCTTATCTTCTTTAGTTGTAAACCATGCTTGGCTAACTGCTGAAACTTCCTCATTACCCAAGGGAGATATTTCATCTAGTTGCTCATTCTGTAGAATCTTGAAAAGGTAAAAATATACATTTGTATACTTATATATTTAAATTAGTACATACATACAATAAAATGGAAATGCTGGGGTTGAGTTATGATTTTTAATGTCCTCACAGGTAGTTTGCTATGTAAATATTTAGTCATCTGTAATGTAATCTGTTAAATTTAAAGGATTAACAGGCTAAATCAAAAGACATTTTACAAAATTATGGTCTGCTTACTGTTCACTGACAACTTTATGGTTGTCAACTTCTAGAGTGTCATAACTCCTACCATTACTAATGTATCCCTTCTCCTCAAAGAATTGTATGATACTACTTTTTACTGTTTTTGCAGCTATACAGTCTTTATTGAAAAACGTGTAGTTAAAAAATAATTCACACACCATAAAATTCACCCTTTAAAGAATACAATTCAGTGGCTTTTAGTATACTTATGCAATTATCACTGGGCACATTTTCAATTACATACATACCTAATCTAGCAATTTCTGCAGGAACAAAGCTATTTTTAAGACTTGGCCTTGAACTAAAGAGAGCTATAGTGCGAGTGAGGAAAATCTGACAACAGTTCTGCCATATGAGGTTTGACATTACCACAGGCAGACTAGGATAAGGGGAGAATTACCTGTCTAGTGATCAGGATTGGATCAACTACTAAGCTATGTCACTGGCTGGAGGTAAGTCCTAACAAAGACTGAACTATTTCTTCAATAAATAAAAAATGAATTTCTAACTTCCACAGGAAACAAACCCCATCTCAGTTGGTAAGAGAGAAGCTATCACTGACCCACAAAAGCACAATAAGGGGAAAAGCCATATCTTTATTGTTACCTACTTTATTTTTATATTTGATAATTAACATATTATGTTCATAAAAGTGATTTTTAAAAAATCCATGGGCAAAAAGCTATAAATCACTGATCAAGTAGGAAAAGTTTTATAACTCTATGTAGCGTGCATTTTAGACTTTTTTCTTTTAAAGACCAAGAGACCTTTATAAAGCTGAGAACGGAGACAGACTAGACAGATGGTGTCTAAGGCCTCTTGTAATCTGAAGATCACATTACTGCTGAACTTTTAACTATGCTGATTTTCACTAACAGCTAATGTTAATCTTATTAAACATATATTAGAAATTATTAAAAGTTTTTCATTCACTAAAATGGTAATAACAAACAAAGAAGCTAATATTAAATAATAACTCACTAACTCTTTGGAAATAATGCAAACAAAACAATCCTATAACTTGTCTAACTAACATTGCCACTGCTCAATCTTCTAGCTAGGTTGTAAACAAAATTTTATGTATGTATAGTTATTTTTACTGCATTGAAAACAGAATGGAAGTGGAGACTTCATAGTCTTTGAACCTGAAATGAATGTGACAAGCCCCATTTTGAAGCTATTGCTTCAGAGAGCTTGGAAAAAAATTCCTGTCCTAATCACCAGCTGATACCCGAGGGCAGATTATGAGGATCTGCAGCCTATCTCAAAGCCATTTAAGCACAGACTCATGCCTCTGGAAATCCTTTCATTGTGGAACCACTTTGAAGCACTCCATTGCAAGAGGTTCACAGTGCACCTACATTAGATGTCCTTAGTCCTTGATGTTACTTATCAATTTACAACTATTATACTTAACTGAACAAGGTCACTAAGATGCTTCACATTAGAAAAATAATGGTATAATGTCTCCACTGCCTACTACTTCAAAATATTTTATTAAATGAAGAAATGAAACAAAAGCACAAGCTACTAAACAGAAAAGCACAATCAGCAAGAGATAAATTTATAAGTGAAATAGATTTAAGCTTTAGGCTAAGAAAGCAAAGAATTCTGATTACTTTTAGCAGAAATAACTTATGAGACAAAGAAGTTCACATTAAGAGGAAAACAGTAAGGCTGATTATAATCCAGCCTCTAAACATGGTAAAATATATGTAGTCCTACAAGCACCAAAAGGAACTACATAACTATAACTACTCTAACTAAAGCCTATCTGTAATGACTAGTTTCCACTGACACAAAACAGAGATAATATGTAGCCTCTCTAAATCAGTCACTACAGATAACTGCTGGGTAAAACTGCCTCAAAAAGCTTTATATCCCAATCAATATCTCCTATAAGATAAAATTTAAAAGTTATTTAACAGCTCAAGTGAGATCAGTCCATGCAGATAATGAATGCACAGGCATCATCTATTTCAACAGACGTGAACCACTCTACAGGGAATGAATTTTAAAATTTTACTTTTGCTTACAATTCTGAGATTCATATATGTAGGGACTTGGAAACCTGAACGAAGTAATGAATCTTACCCTCAATTTTATGGTTGCTACTTTGTCAGACAAAATATGTTCACAATATTTTACCACCTAAGGTATGTGTAAAGGATGATCCTCTTGCAGCCAATAAGAAGAGTTGGCCCTGGCTGGGTTGCTCAGTTGGTTAGTGTCATCCTGATACACCAACATTGTAGGTTTGATCCCGGGTCAGGGCACATACAAGAATCAACCAATGAATGCATAAATAAGTGAAACAATAAATCAGTGTTTATTTTTTTTCTCTCTCTCTCATATCAATTATAAAAAGTAAAAAAAGACTTACTATACCTGGATCTGTGTCACAGTTCCCTCAGTAATCTCATCATCTGCCACCTCTGTGGTTGCAGTCATGGTCACCTCAAAGCTCTGATCATTTTCTGAAACTACAAGGAAAGGAATAATTCAATTCTAGAATAGCAATGGCAGGTTCTAGTTAGTTTTTAAAAATCCATGGAAAAAATGGGACCATCTAATTTCCTAACACATTCCTTGCTCATATATATAAATATATGTATATTTTATATATATGCATTTAACCAAGATTTATTGTGCATCTAATACCAGAGTGGGTATTGCTGAGTAATTGGAGATAGCAGTGAGCAAAACCCAGCTTTTATGGTGCTTATATTCTAATGGGTTAAACACAAAATGAACACAGTATTATATTGGATGATGATAGATATGTAGTAAGAAGAAAAATATAAAGAAGGAAAGGAAATGTATTGAAAGTGAGGAAGGGTATTTGAAATTTTAGAGAGGAGGCCAGGAAAAATAACTAAGACTTGGAACAAAGTGAGGAAGGGAGCCAGTCACATAGGTGTCTTGAGAAAGAGCATTTCAGGCAGCGAAAGCTGAGTGCAAAGGCTCTGAGATGGGGAGATGCCTGGATTTTCCCAGGAATAGCAAGGAGGGCAGTGTGGCCAAAGCAGATTGAACAAGAAAAGTAAGATATTGTGTGGTAACTTGTAGGCCACTATAAAGACTTTGGCTTTAACTCTCAGACAGGAAACCAATGGAAGATCTAGAGGAATGATATAATCTTTTATTGTAATACTAGAGGCCTGTTGCACGAAAAGATTCGTGCAATAGGCCTGGGTCCTGGGTGCCAGAGGAAAACCGGTGCCACTCCGGCCGGAGCTGCCTTCACAGCCCTCGGTGCTCCGGCCGGAGCCGCTTTCAGTCTTCACTCCACCGCTTCGTGCCTAGGTATGCAAATTAACAGCCATCTTTGTTGGTGGTTAATTTGCATATCTCGCTGATTAGCCAATGGGAGGCGTAGCGAAGGTACGGTCAATTTCAATCTTTGTCTATTATTAGATAGGATGATCACTCTGGCTGCTATAGGGAAAATAGCCTAAAGGGCGGCAAGGGCTGGAGTGCAATCAGTTAAGAAGCTAATTCAATAATCATGACAAGAGGCCAGTAGCTTGGACCAGGGTGAAATCAAGTAAGGGTGATTGTAGTTCAAATTGTGGAGCCAATAGAATTTGCAGATAAACCAAACATGAGAGAAATGGAAAAGTCAAAGATGATATTACAGGTGGGTTTTTTTTAATTTCAGCAAATGGAAAAAATGTACCTGCCAAGAATGAGATAGGGAAGACTGTAGAAGCAAATTTCGAAATTTAGGAAGTTTCAGGAACTCAGTTTTAAACATATTAGTTTGAGATACGTACTAAACATCTAGAGTTAAAAGGAGAAGTCTGGACTGGAATAAATCTGGTAGACATCACCAGAGATAGAATTTAAAATCATTAGTTTTAGGGAATGAAAACAGGAAACAGAAGCAGTCTAAGAACTGAGTCCTGGGGCAGGCCACATTTAGAGGTTTGGGAGATGTGGACAAGTCAGCACAGGAGACTGAGAAGAACATGGACAGAAATGTAGAGGAAAACTAGAGAAATGTGTTCCCTGGGACCCACATGACAAAATGTTAAGTGGGGAATTATAAATATTATCAAAAACTGTGGCTAGATCAAGCAAGACAAAGACTGAAAAAAAAGAACAGTTTTGATGAAGCGAGACAGGTAAAAGCCTGACTGGTGTGGGCTGAAGGAAGAATGGAAGAAGAAATGGAGGCAATTATTTCAAGGTATTTTCCTCTTAAGGGAAGGAGAGAAATTGGATGGGAGACAGAAGTGGGCTAATGGGAATTTTTAAAGAATTATAATATGTTTACAATGCTAAAGGGAACAATGCTAGAGAAGCAAAAATTGATGTTTCAAAAGAGAATATCAAGAATTGTTTAACAATATCAGTGAGTAGGCAAAGGAATAGGATCTAATAAAATGAAGAGCTGGCTGGCCTTAGCTAAGAGAAAAGATAGAATATATGTAGATAGATACATAGATACTTGTAGGTGTGTATCTGTGGAAATAAAAACTTATAGAAATTATTTTCTGGCTACTTCAATTTTCTAAGTAGTAAGCAAGGCTATCAGTTGAGAGTAAAGAAGATGGAGAAAGTATTAGAGGTTTTGGGATATATGAAAGAGTTATGTCAGAGTGGGATAAAGAAAATTATGGTGAAGTATGTATGGTGTGACTGGCAGGCACCATCATGAGCCCACTTCCAAGATAATGATGATGATGAGTTTCAAGTGGCATCAGTCAGTTTGCTTGTGCAGTTTTTCTCCCATCAGGTATAGACACATAAGTGGGCAGATAAATTTAACCAAGGTTGTGGTTTCACCAAAGAACAAATAAGTGAAAGAAGGAAAAAAAGACCTGATGGCAATTCAAGACAGTGATTACAATGACTAATCACGAAAGTGAAATTGGGTAAGGAGGAAACAGGATACAAAGTGGAGAAGGAACAAAGAAAAAGTGGTAAGATTAATGGGTGCCAGTGAGGCAAAGGATCATAGGAGTGTAAGAGTATTAGAGGAGGTAAGCTGGAAACATTGGAAGTAATGGTAGGAAAGCAAAATCTGAAATAGAAAACAGATGGACTCTAGTTAATAGGTAGTAACAAAAGTGGTAATGGTAGAGAAAAGGCAGTGTGAAGAACAAAAAGAATAGGAGGCTAAGATATTGCAACAATCACCTGAATGAGTAATCACCAAGAGTTATAACTATGAATAGGGAATGGAGTGAATGTGGTGGTAGATGACTGCAAAAATAAGTCGTCAATTAGTGGTCTAGACTGATTACTATGAAAGTTAAGAGGACTTTTAAGACTCAGAAGATAAATTTTATCAGTTTTATAAAGCATGTAAAGAAAATATGAATTTTAAAATTAAATTTTAAGTTAAATCTTTAAAAATATTCACCTCCACTAAGTCCAGCAAATGACTTGTTCACTCAAGCAGTCCAAGATATATAGGACTTCATGCTTTTTTGTGACTTTTTTTTAAAATATAGAAACTTAGTACTAAGTTGATTTATCAACATACGTTTTACAAATACAGGAAACATGTAAATACTTCAAGCCTGCTTTTCATGAATTTAGTCTTATTGTAAATATTAGCCTCCAGAATGCCCTGTGTACATGATAGGCTATGACTCAATATCAAGTAGCTCATGTATTTTATAACATCCAATTCAGATTAACACCATAAAATAGATCAAAATATCAAGTATAGTTTGAACCTATAATTATGATAAAGGCACTCTAATGAATTAACCAGTTAATAATACTATATTGTATATTTGAAAGTTGTTAAGAGAGCAGATCTTGCCCTAACTGGTTTGGCTCAGTGGATAGAGCGTCAGCCTGTGGACTCAAGGGTCCCAGGTTCGATTCCGGTCAAGGGCATGTACTTTGGTTGCGGGCACATGCCCAGTAGGCAGTGTGCAGGAGGCAGCTGACCAATGTTTCTCTCTCATCGATGTTTCTGACTCTATCCCTCTCCCTTCCTCTCTGTAAAAAATCAATAAAATATATTTTTTAAAAAACACAAAAAAAACATGGTGCATTAAATGCATGTCTTTATCTTAAAAAAAAAAAAAAAAAAAAAGAGAGCAGATCACTTGGGTTGCGGGAAACGAGTTAAGTGGCTCGCGTGAATTGCGCGTACTCCGCGGGAGCCGTCTTAAACTCGGTTCATATAGATTTGCGGTGGAGTGCGGGAAACGTGTAAACTCGGGCCGATTGTAACTGCGTATTACCAAATATTTCATTTCAATCGAACCCATACTTCAAAAGATATAGGCATTTTAACGCGCCATCTTATATTTTGGCGGGAAATTCACCCGCAACCCAAGTGTTAAAAGTTCTCACCACAAGAAAAAAATTCTGTAACTATATAGGGTGATGGATGTTAACTAGTCTTATTGTGATCATTTCACAATATATGAATATACCAAAGCATTATGTTGTACACTTGTAACTAATATAATGTAACATATCAATTATAGCTGAATAAAAATAATTGTAGCTTAGAAAATGTCCATATAGGATTATGTCTGTAGTACAGATAGGTTAATCAAGTTTTAAAGGGGAATCACAACATAATGACAGTCAAATTAGGAATTTAAAAAAATCATATGAATTATCATTAGGAGGAAAGATCACTTAATTAGGTCATTTAATTATAAATAGATTGTATAGTCACAATTGGAAGCAATATTAGCAACATGAACATTAATACTGTATTAATAAAGTCTGACAGCAAACTGACATAAAAGGGTTTCTTTTCTGTAAATTTAACAAGCAACTAAACTCTAAATACAGAGTATTTACCTATTTGTGAAAACATGATTTTCCACAATGAAAACCTAGTTTCAGTTTTTCCCCGCTGGATAAAGATGTGATTTTGCTCGATGCTGAGTGCAAAAGGAAAGTTCTCATATATGGCAAGGCTCTCCTTTATGTACAAGAGCCTTGTATCCCAACACAATCAGCATGGACTAAGAAACCTATCTGAGCTTTGTGGGGACACCACAGTTCAACAAGATTTCCTATTTTTTGCTAAACAAATTAGAAATATAATCTAACATTATAGTTGTTGTGTTGTAGTCTTTTGTCAACAGTACCTGAAATACGATACCTCCTTAGAATCCAGTCTACTCTAAATGATCTTGAAATTTAAACATGTTAAAACCTTAGTGAGAAAAACTAATCAGACTCCTATATAACTTCCAGTGTGAAAAAAATTTTATTCTCTTTATTATCAAAGCAAGAACATACAGACAGCACATTAAAAAAAGTTCGTGGGGGAAAGCTTGATCAGGAAAAAAAAATGCTTAAAAAGGCTCCTGGTAAGGGTGGCAGTGAGGGGGCAATAATAAAAAAAAAAGATTAAATTGACAATATATGTAAAAGCATTTATAATCACTCCTGGAACATATAAGCACTTATGTGTGAATTAAAAAGAGGGTTTTTGATGAAATGAAGAGAAAATAATGGGTTTAAGTCTACCTTCAAATGACAACTAAATCTCTTGCAAGCTAAAATTTGATTTTAAAAGGAAACTCTGCTTTTAAATAGTGACTTACGTGGAAGTGCAACAACTGATATGCAAGGAGCAGAATCATCAATACTCTGATCATCCTCAGAAGACAAACAAAGCCTTTTATGCAGAGGTTCAGTACTATCTTCTGAGTCTATTTCATCAGCTTCTGATGAAACAAAACAAAACAAAAATCTCAAAACGTTCAAAACAATGAGGAAAACACAAAATCGTCAAGTAATGACTGTAAAACAATCTTCTTACTGATTTGCTCAGTTAACTAAGCCCAGTTTTACAAGTGGGATTCCAAACAATATTGCCTTCTCAGTGTCTACTAAGCTTTTATTCTTATGACAAGGAACTATGACAAAGGTGCCACTTTTTGAACTTCACACTTTTGTGCTGTCAACTATCTGGCTTTCTAAATATTTCATATGTAAAGACAATTCACTCACAAATATTTACTGAGTACCTACAATGTGCTAAGTGCTTGGAAAAGAACAATGAGAGACACCCTAACTGTCAAGGAGCTCACAGTGTAGTGGAGGAGATGACTAAACTAACAATTGCAAAATAGTGTAATAAGAGCTATGAAGAGGCTGATATGAGCAAAGAGGAGAGGCATTTAATTTAGACTAGAAGTGAAGGGAGGTTTCCTGGAGAAGATGTCTTTAATATGAACAGAGCCAGAGGAAAATGAGTATTACTGGCAGTAGGAGTAATATATGCAGTGACACTGAGATATGAAAAGCTTCAGGTATGTTAGGAAAGTAAAAAACAAGTCATGAACTGCTGGAACATGGATAAGTGAAATGTGGCAAAAGTGAGTCTGAAAGGAAAGATGAGATGATGGGAGGCTATGTGCCAAATTATTCTAAAAACCATGGTACGCCTTAAATACCTTCTTACACTGTTGAGTATCATGACCAATGTCTTTGTAGTTTAAAAGAATAGAGGTGGGAAACTGGTTAAAGGCTGTTAGAGCCACTCAGGTGAGAAACTGAAATAAGAAAGGAGGACTTGAGAAGAGAGGAGGGAATTGATTTAAGAAACAATTCTATCAACAAATGTTCATGAAAGAATGAATGTGGGAGATGAGAGGATTATTCCTACCTGTATTTATGATCTAGGATACTAAAACAAATGAAATTGATTGAGAAAGGAAAAAAGAACTAGGTTGGGGGATTCTGTGAAAGAATTCAGTTTGAGACATGTGACATTAAAGGTGCCTCTGAGAAACGGACAATTCATAATAGTCAGAAGTTTGAATCATTTTAATACATAGGTGGTAGTTAAAACAGCAAGTTTGAATGACATAACCTAGGGATTAAGTATGGAGTGAAAAGAGAAGACAAAATTTAGGTTGAGCAAAGATGAACTTAAAGCAAAAGAAACAATAAATTATACACAAGAAATAGGTAGAGAAAAATCACAAACCCCAAGGCTGTTGAATCTTGAGTCATTACACATGATCACAGTAAATCTTACTCAGTCCCATAAAATTCTCTAACACAGGTTCTAACAAAAAATGTTCATTTATTTTATTGGCATGACTATATCTATATATTCTAATGTACCACATATACTCTTGGTGAGGAAGTTAATCCATCATTATCTTAGGAGGCTCAACAGATTTTACTAATAAAACAGCTACTCCCTCCTTTCCTACGGTCCTGGCCTAAACCGCCCAGATGGATAATAGAGATCAAAGGTGACATAAAATCGAGAAATCCAGAAAGATTCACAATTATGCCTGCAAGTTCTCCTACCATTCTGAGGGCAATGAAGAATGAGGTTCCCGTCTGTGTCCCGAGTCAAAGTTACAGAGTTCACAGTTTCTACTGTTACTGTGTCAGAATCCTCTTCAACTGTGCTCATACTCAAATCTGTACAAGAACATATTTCAGATTAGGATTAAAAAAATTATTTCCAAATATGAATTTAAAGTAGCCCTCTAATTTCCCCATTTTCCCCTGCAAAACCCCCACAATTTTATCTGCCTACAGTGTTCTTTATGTGAAACTGCAATGCCAGTTCAGATTTCAAACGGTTTTTCAAAAGTTTATAACCATTATTTAGAATTAGATATAGGTCTGGCTGGTGTGGCTCAGCTGGCTGGGCGTTGCCCTGAGCACTTAAAGGTAACCGGTTCAATACCCGGTATTCAACATGCCTGGGTTGCAGGGTCGATCCCCCCCAGTAGGGGGTGTGCAGGAGGTAGCTAATCAATGTTGTTCTCTCACATCGATGTTTCTCTCTCTTTCCCTTCCTCTCTCTCTGAAAAAATCAATTAAAAAGTAGAATTAGATATAATAATCTATAAGAATTGACTGCTATGATTAAAAACCTACAGTATTCACTTTTTAAAGAAATGTTTTTACCACATGCAATTAAAGTTGTCATGTCAGCAAATCTCACCACTTTTTATTTTTTAAAAATATATTTTATTAATTTTTTACAGAGAGGAAGGGAGAGGGACAGAGAGTTAG
The DNA here is from genome assembly GCF_028538775.1 of Myotis yumanensis. NCBI lineage: Eukaryota > Metazoa > Chordata > Mammalia > Chiroptera > Vespertilionidae > Myotis > Myotis yumanensis. The sequence goes on along the minus strand of NW_027223760.1, from coordinate 43,354,321 downwards.
AAACACCGATGAGAGAGAAACATTGATCAGCTGCCTCTTGCACACCTCCCACTGGGGATGTGCCCGCAACCAACGTACATGCCCTTGACCGGAATCGAACCTGGGACCCTTCAGTCCACAGGCCGACGCTCTATCCACTGAGCCAAACCGGTCAGGGCAAATCTCACCACTTTTTAGTTATTTTTATTGGCAGCTTTGTGATATATTTAAATGTACTTAAACTTCTGATTCTTTAGTAGAAAATTCATTAAAGTTTTTATCTTAATCTAAGAATTACTTCTCCAAAACATTTTTTACAAGTAATTAAGCTCTGTTATTATGACAGGTAGGAACACTAAATAATTCTTTTAAAGTTTTTTTTCATTAATATTCAACAAGTGCATACATCCATCATTGATCAAATTGCTTTTCTAACAGAGTTGGAGCCATGCCTTCTTTTGAAATAGAGAATGGTTTTTGTTTAAACTGCTATTTTACACATATAATATTTTCCTTTTGTGCAGACAGACTGATCAACCTTAGAATATAGTATTCATGGTTGACAGGGGGAATTTTATTGAATTTTTATCAATAGCCTAGTTGAACTCTTCAGGCTTACCTTATAATATTCAATGAAGTTCTTGCCTCAATACTCAATTTTGGTCTTGTCCATGTACTTTTTACCAATTATCATAAGAAAGGGGACATAAGCTTTGATGTATACTAAATTATTCACCCATTATTTGGCTTTTATACACAAGATATTATTAGTGTGTTCATATATTTACCATTTACACTATGCACTTCCCCCAGGCAGAACAACTTAGGATCTACTAACATTCACATGGTGAAGACCCAGTGAGATTCACTAAAGTTTTATTATACAAATTACTGTTTTAAAAGGATATCATTCATTTTACAATGGTAAAGATGCCATTCCCATATTAAAGTGGAAATCATGATATAGTTATAATTAAAATTTGCAGTCATGAGGTGAGGTCCTTGGAACAAAGGCAGGCTTACCTAGAAAACAGATGAATCAGCTATATCCCTTCCCACAGAATCAAGTCGCCTTCCCTTAGCCACCAGCATCACTTTCATGTTATCCAGATTGTTTTTCCCCCATGCTCCTATAGCTGCAACACTGAAAAAATAACAGCATTACACAATAAGTCTTGTAACTACACTTGTGTGCTAGCAGTATGCTGATGACACTAGCCTCATGTGTTAGGTCAACTAGAAAAATGACAAAACCAGAATTCTTAGACCTTTAGGAAACCAGCCTCTAAAAGTATTCCCAGTGAAGGGCAGAAATGAGATTCTGATGCCCACTGAGTTAATTCAAAGGCAGCTTCTCAACCCATTTGTCCCTCATCAGGCAGTTAAACATTCTTGGAAAAAATAGGTTGAACTGTTAGTGGTTCTATGAATTACAGACTAGTCAGTGATGGCGAACCTTTTGAGCTCAGCGTTGTCAGCATTTTGAAAAACCCTAACTTAACTCTGGTGCCATGTCACATATAGAAATTTTTTGATATTTGCAACCATAGTAAAACAAAGACTTATATTTTTGATATTTATTTTATATATTTAAATGCCATTTAACAAAGAAAAATCAACCAAAAAAATGAGTTTGAGTGTCACCTCTGACACACATGTCATAGGTTCGCCATCACTGGACTAGGTACATATAACATGACCCAGAGTGTACATCAACTAATACAGTACCATAAATCTGACCAGTATCTTTTCTTTATAACAATTAACAACAGGTAGCATTTGAGATCTCGCTCCCAGCATATAAGTTTGGCTCAAATAAACTCTTATAGTAATTAAAAAATAATAACAACTAATACCATTCTTTACATAATACCTATTTCATCTTGAAGCATTAAAAATATATAATACCTGTGAACAATCCTGTCTAGGAATGTGTGTGTGTGTGCGTGTGCGTGTATGGGGAGGAGGAATCCCAAATAATCAGGTTGGAAAAGGTAAATTACAGTATATTAAACCATACTGCAAGCTTTTCAATGCAGTATGAAACTTACAAAACCTGAAATATTTTATTTTTTTTATTTTTTCAGAGTCTACAAAGAAATTTGTTTATGACAGCCATGATTTAGAACATTTAAAAGTTCTTCTGGGAATACGATTTGGGGAAAATGTGGTGAAAGGGTGAGACTCAGCAATCCATGGGCATGTTAAAAGATGTGCACAAACTCTCTTGGGTGAACTCTGCTCTGACACTAGGCCAAGATGTTTGCCTGACATCTGAGTGGTTGGAAGGCCCTGGCTCAAGATAATTTATTTGGAGCCTTTCTTTTCACTGGTGCTTCATCTTGTGTGGCACCCACTGCTGCCTCAACTTGCTTTTGTCATTTTTCTTCTCTTTTTTGGGCTTTGGTGGTAAGACCTGGTCATTAATTAGGACACACAACCCTCTCCATCCTCAGTAGAAGTGCCATAATTCTCATCCCAATAAGGGTCTCTAACCCGCTGCTCAACTTGGTCTTTTTCTTAGTTCTGAGTTGGGTGTAATTTTCCATTTATTTTTTGCCTTTCTTTCCTTTCCCCTTTTGTCTCTGAAACATAAGGCCCTGCAGCCATGACCTGTGGCTTGTTCTTTAGCTGTGCCAGCTGCTTGGCAAAGTACTCCTGGATGGTTAAGGCACTTGTCATAGTGGAGGTTTCATTCCCATCTGGAGTAGCAGGACTGGAATCATCCTTAGGAATCTTCTTACTCTGTCTTTTCCCAAAAATGCAGTCAAGATCTGTTTTGCTCCGAGATGACAGATCCTTCCCTTTTGTCAATTTCTTATAATGAACATGGGTTTTTGGAGATTCGGGACTTTTCTTCAAGGCTGGAAGATTTCTTTTCCTTGTTGTCTGAGGAGTCAGCATGCTGTTTCCAGTACATGGCAAGTGTTCAGTTCAGCCAGAAGCTGGTTAAAATCATCCTGATGAGCAATCCACGTGGTTATTTTTAACGTGAACTTTAATATGACCTGTGGCTCCTTGCTCTTAAGACCCTAAACTCTTTCCTTTAGACCACATCATCTTTTCCAGCATGCTCTGGTCAAACATGGAATCATTACTCCCCATGGTGTTTCTCGGATCCATAGCTTATTTCTGCTTCGTCTGACACTCAGCCATCACTGACATGTCACAGAGCCTGTGACGAGTGGTCCTCTGGACCTAATCAACAGGAGCTATGGAGCAGACAGCTAACAGAGAAGTTAGGGAAATTATTGATTTTTTAAAGGTTTCTTTCAATAATAGGCTTCTCATCTTTATCCCAAAGGGTCAACCCAAAGTTCAAAAGCACAGCAGGAGTTGAGGTTCAAGGGGGATAGTTATATATGAGAATTGCTGTACATAAATAAGTCAGCAGTGAAAAGGGTACAGATCCTACTAAAGAAATCTTCAGTCAGCTATTATATTTCATGCTGTCCTTATTTCTGAATTCATTAAATATTTTTTAAAGCTGATTTGTAAGTAATACCTACTGCAGAAGATGGAAAAATAGAAATGTTTTAAAAAAGCTCAAATCATCTATAAACTTACCAAAACCAGAGTTCACTGTCTTTGGTGTGTGGGTGTGAGAGACAAGGCTACAGTGGATAAGCAATTTTATATCCTGCTATTTGGAGTTCATTCATATTGAAAAGTGTGAAGGAAACCATGGTTAAGATTTAACTGAAGTTTCCTGTATCATTTAAAACTTTCACTGTATAAAAAAATATATTATTTAACAATTACCCTATCACATTTATGTTGTTCCCAATTTTTCATTTCCTTAAAACATACTGAAACATTTATTACATACTCTATTTCCTTAAATAGTAATTAGTGAAAATTAATTTTAAAAAAAGAAAATAAATGAACACCTAAATCACATTACAATCTATTTTCCAGAAAGGTTGCACAAATTTATATCCCAATCATTGAGATATAAACTCTGTTTCTGGTAACCTTGACAGTATTTTTATTTAAAAAGGAACTACAAAGCAAAAAGAGCACAGCTGCTCATTTGATAGGTACAAAATGGTTACTGGTTGAGCATTTAATGAAAGTCATCTTGGGACCCAAGTTAATCTAAAGCTTTAGGGAAAAAAACCCCACAAAGGTAGATTAGAGAAGACTTGGTGAGAAAGTAATACAAGGAAAAAGGAGTATGAAATAGCTAGATGAAAGAAGGCACTGTTATACCTGCTATTGGAAAGTAGAAGGTTCCCATGAAATCTTCAGTAAGGTGAAATGGTTAAAGCAAAGCAATTACCTACCATTAATTTACAGGAAAAAATTTTTGCGCTTTTCCAGATCCCAAAAATAATCTACCAAATAAATCATATCAAATACAGGCATACCTTGTTTTATTGTGCACCGCAGACATTTTTTAAAAAAACAATTGAAGGTTTGTAGCAACTATGTTGAGCAATTTGATTGGTGCATACTTTTGAAGTCAAGTATAAACATAACCTTTATATACACTGGGAAAATAAAATGTGTGCCTTGCTGTGCCGCAGTGGTCTGAAACGAATCTGCAATACCTCCGGTGTATGCTTGTACACTTAAGAATGTCCAGTGTTACACTAAGTGTCAACAACCTAACCAGCTCTTGGGCTTTTAAGGACACATCTTGCTAATGGATCCACAAAATAGAGATAATGCACAGATGCTCACACTGTTTTAAGCTATGGCGGCTTGATGCTGAGATGCTACATTACTTGAAGAGACATCACTTGCAAACATGTGACTATAAGCCAACCAACTGATTAATAGCAAAGTTCTTAAGGTGGGACTTGATTTGAAAGGAGGCTGGATAGAAGATATAATTTGGAGGCAGTGTTGATAGAATTTGCTGAATGAAGATAAAAAGAATGGGAGCTATTTCAAAGATGATTCTTAGGGGGGAGTGGGGGGGGGGAGGTCAATGGGGGGAAAGGAGACATGTAAAACTTTCAAAAAAGGATTAAAAAAAAAAGATTCTTAGGCTTTTGGCTTAAACAGCTCAGTGAGTTTGGAGACTCTAAGAATATATTTCATTAAATATTTTTATTACTGTTAGTATTAAAGATATGAGGCATCCAAATGAAGATGTCAAGTTGATAGTTGGAAGCTGGAATTCAACAGGTGTGAATTAGACCTATAAATGTGAGTTAGAGGGATCCAAATTGTTTTAAAGATCACCTAGAGAGGTTAGAGAAGACAGTCTAGCTTCCAATTCTGGAACACTCTAACAGTTGGAAGTCAAGTGATACATAAACAAAGGAGTCTGAAAAGGACCAACCAGTAGTATAGGATGAAAACTAATAGGTGTGATGCCCTGGCCAATGTGTCTCAGTTGGCTGGGTGATGTCCAATGCATCAAAAGTTTGCTGGTTTGATTCCCAGTTGAGGGCACATGTCCGGGTATTAAGATTGGGGGCATAAGAGGCAGCTACTCTCACACATCCATGTTTTCCCCTATCCCTTCCCTCTCTAAAAATGAACAAAATTCTTAAAACGAAAACTAACAGGTGCTAACTAAGAGGCACATGAGTGCTTTTCAAGGAGCATCAAGTAGTCAACTGTGTTAAATAGGACTGCTTGAGGATGACTATCTGATCTGGCAATATGAAGGACATTGGTGACCTTAAGGTAAGCAGTTTCAGGTAGTGGAGACAGAAGCCATATTGGAATACACAGAGAATTGGAAGTAGGGAAGACAATACAAACAGGTCTTTTACGGGGTTTAGCTTTCAAGGTAAGTAGGGAGAGAGAATACTAGCTTCCATAATGTCAAGACAGATGTTATTTAGAAGAGCATATCTGTTATTCTGATTCGACCAGAGTGACTGAGAAATGTTGGGTGAATAAACTGATTTAAGATAGTAAGGTACAAAGTTGAATATTTTAATGCCTTGTATTCTAATTCATTATACACAAAACTGGACTGTTCCCCATTTGATTTATCAGGGAAGTATGTCAGGAAGATCTCCAAATCTGTAATAAAATTTTTGGTCCTCTTTGGGGCAAATAAGTACACACCACCAGTCCATTTAGATATTCCTTTCTCTGTCACTGAGTTATAGTTATACCACATGTACTATTTTTACACTAACTAGAAATAAAAGAGAAAAAAGATAATAGCCATTTTAACTGGTGAAATGGTACTCTCGTCATGTTTCTATCATTCAGTGGCCATATTAAACAGAAAAAAAATACCCTAATAAAATCAAGGAAATACCTGAAATATGGTACAAAACATTTACAATGGAGTATTTACATATATTTGCATTTAAATGAGAAATGTAAATTTTTATAACATCCAATGAACAAGATGACACTACTTAATGTAGAACAAAAAGAACTTTTGGATATGTTATTTAACACAGAACTAAAGAAATGAATCCTTCATCCTACTCTATTACAGTATTGATGTAAAGCTTTTAGTCAATGGATTATTTTATGTATCTCCACCTATATTAATTATTCTGATTTTCTAGGCAATTAAGTGACATATATCTTCTAAAAACTAGAACCAAAAAAGGTGACATTTCTTCCTAGCTTTGGGATTAGTTCTGTAGATAAATTTGTATCAATCAGTTCCCAAGCACAGTACAAGTACAAGGGTAGATTCTATTAGTGAAGATCATGAGAAGCACAGAAACTTTACTAACCCTAGGTGCTTGGAATTTATTCTACACTAGAGGCCCGATGCATGAAAATTCATGCACTGAAGGAGGGGGGGGGTCCCTCAGCCCACCTGCCCCCTCTCAGAGTTGGGGAGCCATTAGGGGCAGGAGGCGACCTGGCGATCAGAGGAAGGCAACGCCCCCATCACACCTCTGCGGCTGCCACTGCCAGCAGTGCAAGCCTCAGGTGGCCCTGGGCGGCTGGGCAGCTGACATCTGAGGTTTGCCTGCACCTCAGGCCGGCCCTGGGCGGCTGCGGGGCTGAGGGGCTGAGGGCAGGTCTGGCCGCACTGTGCGCTTGCCACCCCCCAGGTGGGCAGAAAGGACTGTGGGACTCCAACGGCAGGTGCAAGGAGGGGCCGGACCATCCCTCGGGGCTGAGGGGACTGGGCACCGCCATCTTTGTGACAATTTGCATATTTCCTCTTTATTAGATAGGATTGAAAACAGGGTAAGGCTACATGGTGTGAAAAAAATTCACTATAAGATACTTTCATAAGGGGAAATCAAGCAAGCTACAGAATATATAGGACTAGCATTTCACTGATGAGGTAAGAATTAAAAACCACTAGCTAAAACACAGTTTTGGGCATATTTCAACTAATAAGACGGTAAGGACCCATTTAATTTTCAGATGTCTTTTTTTTGACCCAATATATTAGCAGAAATTACTCCTGTAACTTTTTTGTGATGATAACCCAAGTCTTTTATTCATGTATTAACATGCCTATTAAAAAGATTTTTTTTACAATGAGATACTATTGTCACATCTTTTATAACTTTTTTTTGCATTAGGGACATTTTCCAATATTACTACTTACTCTGCCACAGCATTTTTAATGAATACAAAGCATCTCAATTTACCTAGCCATTAACCTATTAATGAACATTTTTGTTTGATGTCTTGCTATTATAAAGACTCCATATTGACCATCATCATACCTATCATTGCATATAATGAACTAGAGGCCCAATGCACAAAATTCGTGCAAGGGGCTCGGCCCATGCAGCCCCAGCTTTGTCCGGAAGGTAGGTCTGGAAGGTCGTTCAGCTGTCTGGTCTAATTAGCATATTACGCTTTTATTATTATAGATTCCTTAGGAAATGTTTGTAAGGTGATTTCCTTAGTAATGTATAATAATCTAAAAGATGTGTTTTAAGAAATTTTTATTTTGAAAGAGAACAGATAAATTCCTATATCCTGAACATATTTACATAGAGGGGTGTAAAAAAAAAAAAGACAATGCCACAAAATAAATCTTGAATATTGATTTTATTCAAGATAGGAATAGGGGACATGTCATACTTGAAGTTGAATGCTTTGGGCTAGGGTCCTGGGCCCCAAGGGATTTGCTCTTCTGTGTACTCTGTGGAAGTTTGAGAAGCTGAGCTATAAATAAACATAAAACATACTGAATTAAGGTACCTAATTAATGCTCATTATAGCTTGGTTTTAAGATGGCAAAATATGACTGTACGCCATATAATCAATAAAGATGTTAATGGGGTTTATTATAATACTAGAGGCCTGGTGCACAAAAATTTGTGCACTCGGGGGGGGGGGTCCCCCAGCCTGGCCTGTGCCCTCTCGCAGTCTGGGACCCCTCGGGAGATAACGACCTGCTGGCTTAGGCCTGCTCCTGGGTGGCAGAGGGCACGCCCAATCCCTAGGTGCAGCCCCTGGTCAGGCTCAGAGCAGGGCTGATTGGGGAGTTGGGGCACCGCCCCCTGTCATGCACAGAGCAGGGCGGATTGGGAGGTTGTGATGCCACCCTCAGTCACGCTCAGGGTAGGGTCGATTGGGGGGTTGGGGACCGCCCCCTGTCACACTCAAGGCAGGGTCGATGGGGAGGTTGTGGCGCCACCCCCTGTCACCCACAGAGCAGGGCCGATCAGGGGGTTGGGGCGCTGCCCCCTGTCACTCACAGAGCAGGACCAATCAGGGGGTTGGGGCGCCACTCTCTATCACCCACAGAGCAGGGCCGATCAGGGGGTTGGGGCGCCGCCACTGTCACACTCAGGGCAGGGCTGATGGAGAGGTTATGGTTCTACCCTGTCACTCACAGAGCAGGGCCCGTGGGGGCGGGGGGTTGGGGCGCCGCACCCTGTCACACACAGAGCAGGGCCGATCAGGGGGTTGGTGCACCGCACCCTGTCACACACAGAGCCGCAGGGCAATTGGGGGATTGGGGAGCTCCCCCCCATCAGGCACAGAACAGGGCTGATCAGGGGGTTTGGGCGCTGCCCCCTGTCACGCTGATCCCGGTGCCGGGAGGCATATTACCCTTTTACTTTATAGAATAGAGGCCTGGTGCACGGGTGGGGGCTGGCTGGTTTGCCCTGAAGGGTGTCCTGGATCAGGGTGGGGGTCCCCACTGGGGTGCCTGGCCAGGCTGGCTGAGGGGCTGAGGGCTGTTTTCCTGCTGGCAGTTGACTAAAAGCTCCCAACCGCTCCTTGTTTTCTTTTTTTATTCTGGGCCAGCTTTAGCTCTGAGGCCTTGCTGCTGAAAACATGGATACAATGTTGCGGTCCGGGGCTGACTGAAAGCCAGTTTTGTTTAGCTTCTTATTTGCAACATAGTAATAGTTGCCTAGAATTGCAGTTGAGAGGCCGGCAAGTTAGGCGGGGAACGTTGGAGTCTGCAGCCCCTGGAGGAAGCAAGCCTCCCTGTTTGCTTCAGTGCATGGCTGCCGGCCGCCATCTTGGCTGACAGTTAATTTGCATAAGGATACGCTGATTAACCAATGGGAAGGGTAGCGGTCGTACGCCAATTACCATGTTTCTCTTTTATTAGTGTAGATACTTTAATTGCTTAAGATGTTGATTTCAATTATCAACGATTGAAAACAGTATCATTATTTAAGAGAATTACTTGATAGTATTACAAGTAATGTAATTTTATAGCATTTTATATCTGGTTTGGCAATAAAATCTTATTGCTCATTAAAAACCAAAATGTTATTTTTCACCCAGTGCATGACTTAAGAGTTTATAACATGTACTTAACTGCATTTTAAGATTTCATCCATTTAAACTGAGCACTTGATGCAAAGCAGCATCAAAAGATCTTTAAAATTAATACATCAAATTATCACTATAGTCTTGATTTACACAGAAGTTAATTTTTAAAATGCATTTCCTCCAGATACTAAAATACTCATAGGCAATACATAAACTTAATGAGCATTTTCCTGTTGTTACATAACACCTGATAGTAAATAAAGATTAGCTTTGACAACCTGGTGCTTGAAAAAATGCCAGGCAACACAACAATGTACATAACCAAAAAAAAAGGGGGGGGGGGTAACATTTCAAACAAACAAACAAAATTATTCACAAAGGGCTCTTCAGTGTACTTTTTCCTGACAACTTCTTTCTGGTATCCAGTCACAGAATGAGCTATCAACAAATGTAAAAAAAAGCAAACTTCATAAACAGGTTCTTTCATTTAAATTTATTGTTTACCTTTATAGAATCAAAGCATAAACAAAACCTATTTGTGATTTCCATTACAAAAATTCTCTTCATAAAAGGGAAAAAAACATGAAGAGGGAGAAATAATATGAATGCAAACAAACACTACATACATTTCATAACTATCTATTTTATATTTAACACAGCAACAGACTGATCACTTTCTCAGGTCATTTCATATCATTTAGGGATAGAGAAAGATGTGGAGCTGAAATTACAAAGCATTTAGAATAATTAGGAAATTCCTTTTTTTTTTAGATGGGAAAATAAAGTGCTAAAGTGATAAGAGGAAACTGAATATTAAAAGAAAACTCCATTTTGAGAAGGCAGCCTCTCTATATAATATTTAAAAAAGTGGAACTCTTCCTAAACTTTATTGCTGTCCTAAAGGTTTGATGTCTCTGCAACACATACTTTCAAAACACTTCCCAACCCCCTCAATATTTTAACATTTATGTGCCAGGTTGTGAATCTCTAAGGACACTTGTTTCACATTGTCTTATTCATCTTCACAAGTGTTAACTTAAGCCAATGTACTTCAAGGTGCAGGACAAAAGCAACTGTTCAGAATAACAAGATGTTATTTTAAGAAAAAATTTATTACATCATTAGTAAAAATTAAGGTCTATAGACTTTGGAGAGAGAAAGTGAGCAGAAAGATAAGCATTACTCCTGGCTGGTTTGGCTCAGTGGGTAGAGCATCGGCCTGTAGACTGAAGGGTCCCAGGTTTGATTTCGGTCAAGGGCACATGCCCGGGTTGCAGGCTCGATCCCCAGTGGGGGGGCATGCAGGAGGCAGCCGATCGATCAATGATTCTCTCTCATCATTGATGGTTCTATTTCTCTCTCTCTCCCTTCCTCTCTGAAATCAATAAAAATATATTTCTTAAAAAAAGAAAGATAAGCATTATAGGGGAAGGACTAGTTTTGCTGTTCTTATTTCAATACTAACAAGTAACACTTAACCTTAAAAATACAGTTATCCCTCCTGCTGCCTTGAAGTGAAATGAGGTAACCTTTCTCCATCTTAAAACAAAACAAAACTAAGTATGCATGCAATGCCCAGTACTTGCTGATTTAACTGTTGATGAAGGCAGGACAATAGCATTTTGGCTCCACCATCTAGCTCAACTGCAATCAATTAAAGAGATTCATGCTGAATATGCAGGTCTAGATCAGCCCCAAAAATCACATTTTGGGTGAGCCTATCAACTAAAATAGCAAAAAAAAAAAAAGAAAAGGAAAAAAAAAGAGTTTGGTGGCAAATAAAAGCACCTAGTATATATGGGAGTTAAAATAATCAGATAAAATCACCACAAAACATGAAATGTACTTTCCCCAAAACTGTAACAAGGAATGTCTTTTTCAGAAAAAAGGAAAAAGTTTGTTCTCACACCAGCCTGTTTTTATTCTTAAAAACATTCAGTCTGACCATTTTCGTAATATTAAGAAACACAACTCTCATGTTTTCCTAAACCTTAACCTAATGTAATAAAAGCTTATCCTTACTACACGTCATAGTAAAAAGCTACTTTTAGGTGTATTATCGCCACAGAGTCTTCAAACATGGACGTGCTGGTAAATTACTCAAATGACTAAAAAATAACAGTAACAACACACGGTTATTTGAAACACAGATTTAAAAACCAGCTCATTCAGAAAGCATCTCAAGTAATGAGAAAAATACGAAAATCCTTAACTGAAAAAAAAAATTCTGTTTGTAAAAATTTGCAACACAATGGAAGAATATTTTCTCACTTGGACCGCAACTTAAAAACAGTTGAGTGGTTAACTGTCTCTCAATAATGAAAGGCATCATTATGAGTAAAAGACAAAAATTCCAAACGGAGGAGAAAAAAACAACACCCAAATGTTGTTATTCTGCGCGTACAACGCTGTGCAGCACGCACTTCGTGGGCTGTTCCGACCCGAAGCCTCGCCCGCTGTCGGGGGCGGGGGTGGGGGGGGGGGGGGAAGGTACCTGACCACGAATCGAGTCAGGAAAACCGCCCCACACCGATCCCCAAATTCAATCGGGGAAAGGCCGGGGGTCCTGGGCCCGCTTCGTAGCATCATCGTCCTCTCGCTGTCGACACCGAATGCTTTTGCTCTAAAAACACCTGCTCCATCACCATTCATCCCACCGCACAGACAGGCACCCGGACCCCTCTCGGACCTACGCCGGAGACCGGGCTAAAAACACCCCATGTCCCTCAAGAGACACCCCACGTCTATTTCAAAGGACACATGGCATTAAAAAAAAAATTCAAACCCTCCCTCGGACCTTGGCAGGTGCTGACAATTGCTACTTGCCGAGGCATCTCACGGTTCTCGGGTCGGTTCGGACCGTCTGCCCGTCACCCGGCTCACGCCTCCCCTTTTTTTTAAAAAAAAGGGGACTCCGGCCGACAGAGATAGTCGGGCCGGCAACCCCGATACCCTCGGACCGGGCCACGGAGAGGCGAGCGAGAGTGAGTCCAAAAAGACGGGAAGAGACATCTAAGATGCAAACGGGGTGAAAAAGGAAAAACCAGGGGGGTGGGGCGAGACCCACCTCTTCATTGAGCCTCCTAATCCTACAAACGAAAAGGTACCAACCACAACAAAAAGACAGGAAGGCGAGCACCACAGATACGAGGAAGGCTTCCCGACTCTCCGCATTCCCCGGGCCCAATTCCCTCCGCAGATCCCGGCCCACCCCACCCCCAGGGGTCCCGGCGCCATTTAGCTCCTCCGAAGCCGCCGCCATTTTCCGCCCCTGCCGGGTCGCCGCGGTGCCTCGGCGGCTGCTGGTGACTCTCCTCTGCAGCCGGAGTCGCCGCCACAGGCCCGGCCCCGAGAGGGAGGCCCCGGCCTGAGCGTGCGGGGACGGCAGCTTCAGCGTCACCAAGGCCGGGCTCCCACCCCGCCCGCGGTGCCCGGGGGCCGGCAGCTGGCGCCGGCCGGCGGGAGCAGGCGGGCAGCAAGGGGGCCGGACAGGCTCCACTGGGCGGAGCGGCCCTGGCGGCGGTTGGGACCTGAAGGTTCCATCGCACTTACTTCCTGTTTTGGGTCCGGGCACTTTGGAAGAACCAGGATGAAGGCTCCAAAAAATACCAGGATGGAGGAAGCAGCCACGGGCAAGAGTGGCTACAGCTGGAGTAAGCGAGCGCGACGAGCCACCGGAAACGGAGCTACGGCCGCACCCCGCCCCCAAGCCCCCGCCCGCTCCCCCCGCCCGCTCTCCCTTTCCTCGGGCGGGCCCTGCGAGCCAGGTGCTACGTCACTTCCGGCCAAGTGGAAGCGCGAAAAAAGGATCACGCCTTATTGCGCGAAAAAAGGTCCCGGGTTTGTTGGAGTTGCAGACCATGTCCATGGTCGGCTGTTCCCTTCCTTTCGTCATACTGGGAAAAACTCCTTACGGATTACCTCGCTGCTGATGATATAATGGAGGCAATGGAGCTTCCCCCCCCTTTTTCTGTGCAACTGTGGCCCTTCTGGTTTCGGAGAAAGTTGGGCCCCGCGCGCAGGCCCAGTTTCATCATTCTGCAGGGAAGAAGCTGCAGGTCGGGACGGCTTGGAAGCGGGGTCTGAGTGCCGAGGAAAACCTGAAATTGGGTGTCTGATCTTCACATTTGGTCGGCTTGGCAGTAGGCGCTTTGCCGGCGTAGGCGCTTACAGCAGATGTTACCTATGGGGACGTCTGTTGCAATTAGTGGGGACATGTGTCCCGTCTGGGTGTAGGAAGACCCCGCTCGTCTGAAAGCACGGCTTTTCCCCTAAATCTCAGAGGAGACGAATAGTCGGCCCCGCCCCAGGCCAGTCTTTAAGAAGCTTCGTGAGACCCAGGCAAGGATTTTTTTTTTTAGAGTTCCGAGGCTTTGGAAAAATCGAAAGATTGTGTGTTCTGAACCCTGTTACTGCCCTGATGATTCTGACCTCATTTTACTTGTTTATCAAACTAGCTTTATTGTACTCTGCTTTCCCTTATCGACTAAGATGTAGGAGCTTAAAAGTTAGACTTCACTGAAATAATGGCATCCAACAGTTGTGTGTAGACTCACGCTGCATGGTCACAGCGGGGATGGAGTCACTGTCAGTTGTAAAAGTCAAACGAAGGGCTATCAGGACTGACACTTGGGCAGTTTCTTGTGAAATGAAAACATGTTCTTACCATATAGTCCAGCAAAAATCACACTTCTTGCTATTTACACAAAGGAGTTGTTATGTCCACCTAACAACCTGCACACAGATATTTACAGCAACTTTATTCATAATTTCCCAAACTTGAGCGCAACCATAATGTGCTTCAGTAGGTAAATTCATAAACGGTGGTACATTTATACAAGGGAATATTACTTAATGCTTTTTTTTTTAAAAAAAAAAGCTATCAAATCATGAAAAGACTTGGAGAAACTTTAAATGCATATTACGAAGTGAAAGAAGTTACTGTATAATTCCAACTATATGACCTTCTGAAAAGGCAAAACTATGGAGATAGTGAAAAGACCAACAGTTGCGGGAGTTTGGGGCTGGACAGAGGAGCAGGTAAAGCGCACAGGATTTCCAGGGCAGTGCAGTGATTCCGTATGATCAATAATGGTAAATACATGTCATTGTGCATTTGTCAAAACCCATGGAATGTACCATACCAGTGAGGAATCCTAATGTAAACTACGGACTTGGGTGTTAATGATGGGTCAGTGTTGGTTCATGGTTTGTAACAAATGTACCACTCTGGTGCTGAATGTTGATAATGGGGGAGGCTATACATGCGACGGTGGTGGGGGTGTGTGTGTGTGGGGGATAAGTATATAGAAAATATCTATATGTTCCCCTCAATATCCCCCCCCCTCAATTTTATAGTGGATCTTAAACTACTCTTTGAAAAGTCTATCTTGAAAAAGAAGTATGAAAGAGCTTAAAAAAGACTGAATTCGAACAATGGGAGCCAACATTTTTTATGAGCTTATGTGTTAATTCAATGCTTTACATGTATTACACTCATTCAGTGTTTGCAAACACAAAATGCATATGTACAGTTATGACTAATGAATCCCGTTTTAGATAGGAATCAGAAAGAAGTGAAGGAATATGTCTAAGGGCACACAGCAAATACGTGGTAGAGTTGGAATGGAAGCCTCAGCTTCTAGAGCCTATGATCGGGACTACCCTTCTGAACCTCACAAAATACACTTTGGCAAGTCTTTTTATAATGAAAACAAAGTATTACAACCAGTTTTCACAGTCTAAACCAGCGGTTCTCAACCTGTGGGTTGTGACCCTTCTGGCGGTCGAACGATCCTTTCACAGGGGTCGCCTAAGACCATCCTGCATATCAGATATTTACATTACGATTCATAACAGTAGCAACATTACAGTTATGAAGTAGCAACGAAAATAATTTTATGGTTGGGTCACAACATGAGGAACTGTATTTAAAGGGCCAGAAGGTTGAGAACCACTGAAATGGGAGATGGACATGTTTGCCTAACTTTCAAAAATAAATGCCAGAAGCAGCAATTTATTGCATCTAACTTTATTACCAATTTGTGGTACTTTCTGCCTCCTACTGTAGTTATGACATATATAATTCAGTTTTAAATAAGTACATAAGTAATACATATGTAAGCAAAACCATGAAGCAGGATAAGAGTTATGGTATTGATGTTAGAATCAGACCTGATTGTGAATCTTGATTTCACGGCTTAGTAGTGAGTATGGTACTTTACTTCTCTAAAGCTTCATTCACTTTTGAAAAATGTGACAACAAAATTTATCTCCCAGAATAATGAATTCAACATGCTTTGCATAGAGCCTGACATGTTTTAAGCACTTTAAAATGGAAACTAGTAAATTTCTGACCCAGAAAGCAATTAAGCTATTCAAAGAGCAGTTGTAATTAAATAATCACATATATAAAATTATTAACATTTATGAGGAAGTGATTCCTAATTAGCCACATTTTTCATAAAGCATAACCATATAGGATTATTGTCAGTATGGCATAGAGAGTGATATTTAAATTATAGTCTGGCTGCCCATTCTATTCTGCAAAATCTTAGGTCAGCCTGCACTCTGCTATTAATTCCCTAAAAAAGTCAAGTGCATCCTCTTAATTCTCCCTTCCTGGTGAGTTTCATAACTGCCGTTTCCCAAGGACAGTTCATATTTCCTTGAGGAGAACAAGTGTATTTTAATATTGGTTTAATACATAATTTAAAAAGTAAATTAAACTTTATGATAAAAACTAAGTGGGTATACAGGAAATGTATCTCAACGTAATAAAGGCCATGTATGACAGGCCAACAGCTAACATCATACTCAATGGTGAAAGGCTAAAAGCTTTTCCTCTGAGGTCAGGAACAAGAGAAGGATACCCACTTTCACCACTTTTATTCATCCTAAAGGCGCCATTAAAAAAGCTTAGAGCTAATTAACATATTCAGTAATGTTGCACACTACAAAATCAATATACAAAAATCTGTTGCATTTCTATACACTAATAAAAACTTAGAAGAAAATCCCATTTACAATTGAATTAAAAAGCATAAAAGTACCTAGGAATAAATTTAACCAAGGAAGTGAAAGACCTGTATATTGAAAACTATAAAGCAGTAATTAAAGAAATTGAAGAAAGCACAAATAAGTTGGAAAATATTCTGCACTCACGAATTGGAAGAATAAATATTATCAAAATGTCCATACTACCCAAACAATATACAGACTTAATGCAATCCCTATCAAAATTCTAATGGCATTCTTCACAGAAATAGAACAAACACTTTCTAAAATTTGTATGGAACCACAAAATACCCCAAAGAGACAAAGCAATCTTTAAAAGAAGGAACAAAGCTGTAGGCATCATGCTCCCTCACGTCAAATGATAGAAAACTGTAGCAATTCAAACAGTGTGGTATTTGCATAAAAACACATAACTCTATAAACTCATGCATATATAGTCAACTAATTTATTACAAAGGAGCCAAGAATATACACTCGGGAAAGGACAGTCTCTTCAATAAATGGTGTTGGGAAAATTGGACAGTCACATGCAAAAGAATGAAATTGGATCACTGTCTTGAAGCATACTGTTTTCCATAGTGGCTGCACCAATTTACATTCCCACCAACAGAACACAAGTGTTCCCTTTTCTCCACATCTTCGCAAACACTTGTTAATCCTTGTCTTTTTTTTTTTTTATAACCCTGCATGGTGTGGCTCAGTTGGTTGGATGTACTGAAGGGTAGCTGGCTTAATTCCTGGTCAGGGCACTTGGATTTTGGACTTAATTTCCATTGGGGAGCATGTAGGAGGCAGTTCACTCTCACATTGATGTCTCTCCCTCTCCAAAAATCAATACAAATATTAAAAATAAAAAAACCAGTATGGAGTTCCTCAAAAATACTAAAATAGAACTACCATAGGATCCAGCAATTCCATTTCTGGGTCTTTATGTGAAGAACACAAAAACACTAACTTGAAAAGATATATGCACTCACATGTTCATTGCAACATTATTTACAATAGCCAAGATAATGGAAAAAACCTAAATAACCTAAGTGTTATCAATGGATGAAAATCAAGAGGGTGTGGTATATAGGTAAAATGGAATATTATGCAGCCATAAAAATTTTGCCATTTGCTACAAAATGGATAGACTTAGAGGGTATTATAGTAAGTGAAGCAAGTCAGACAGAGAAAGATGTATATTGTATGATCTCTCTTATATGTGAAATAAAAAACAAAAAACATCTCAGGATAGATTGGTGTTTGCTAGGATGTTTATTAATAATTAAAAGTAAATCTTTTTTTACTTTAATTTTTTTTTAAAATATATTTTATTGATTTTTTACAGAGAGGAAGGGAGAGAGAGACAGAGAGTTAGAAACATCGATGAGAGAGAAACACCGACCAGCCGCCTCCTGCACATCTCCCATGGGGGATGTGCCCGCAACCCAGGTACATGCCCTTGACCGGAATCGAACCCGGGACCTCTCAGTCCTCAGGCCAACGCTCTATCCACTGAGCCAAACCGGTTTTGGCAAAAAAAGTAAATCTTTTTTTAAAAAAAATATATTTTATTGATTTTTTACAGAGAGGAAGGGAGAGAGATAGAGAGTTAGAAACATCGATGAGAGAGAAACATCGATCAGCTGCCTCCTGCACATCTCCTACTGGGGATGTGCCCGCAACCCAGGTACATGCCCTTGACCGGAATCGAACCTGGCACCTTTCAGTCCGCAGGCCGACACTCTATCCACTGAGCCAAACCGGTTTCGGCTAAAAGTAAATCTTTTAATAACACTTGCATATCTGTGACTTGCATATCATTGCAAGACTATCCATAACATAATTTGAATCCTAGATGAACTTTCTGCGGTTAGACTTCTAGATTATTCCTACCTCTCTACTAAGTCAATGTGTGCCTAGGGAGTGCATGAGGTATTTTATATTATCCTAGGATTTACTTAGTTAAGAATTAAATATTTTGTAGAAAAATCATGAGAATTTGTTCTAATTTTTTTATAATACTTTTATGAACTTTATCAGTGATAGAATGTTGATGGAATTGCCTTTCTTTTATGAAAGGTCTAGAAGCCAGTGCACAAAATTTGTGCATGGGTAGGGTCCCTAGGCCTGGCTGGTGATCAGGGTGGATCAGGTTCCCCACCTCCCCTTCTCCTCCTTCCCTCACTCACTCAGTGCCCTGCCGCTGCTGCTGCTGCAGCTGCCTCCGCTGCCGCCTCCTGCGCACATCATAGCGTGTGAACAAACTCCTGGTCTCCTGGTCGAACTCTCCAGGGGACACTTTGCATATTAGCCTTTATATATATAGATTATATATTAATATAAAAATCTTCCAGATACTGAGAGGCAGGTTCTGTTATTTCATGATAGACTCATGTCCTGGATGGTATGATTCAGAAAAAAGAAATGTTTGTAATGGCTTTTGCTCAAAGTAAATGAAAATACAATTGCTGAGATGTCCATTTTCTTTCTACACAGTCTCTGTGTCCTGTTAATACAGCTGATGGGTAGACACTGGAAAGCCTTCCAGAGCTTCCAGAGAGCTGATGATGCCTGTGCTATTAGAGGAATGAACAAACTGTCCCTAGTTAGGGCCACACATCAGGCTCTTCCAGCTCTTCTTCTGTCTCAGGTTCCTCCTCTAGGCTTTTCTCTGGGGCTATGGCACTCAGTCTTATCACGCTTTTCCTGCCCTCCATTTTGTGTTCCTGTCTCCTTTCCATACTTCCTTAAATTTCTCAACCTGGTCACTACCTGTCCACACCCTCTTCTCTTCTTTTTCTTTTGCAACGGATCTTTACTGAGACCTATTAATGGAACATTATCAAAATTCGGTTCCTCTACTGTAATGGGTGAGGTATGGTAGGGTATCTGTTCAGCTACTGCAGGAGTGTATTTGTAGAAAGCAACTGGCCCATATCCTATATAATAAAAGGCTAATATGCAAATAGACCAAATGGTGGAACAACCGAACAACCGGTCACTATGATGTGCGGTGACCACCAGGGGGCATGCATCAGCTCCAGCACTGGCTGCGGGTGTGAGCGGGGCCAGTGCTGGCAGTGGGTGCGAGCAGCGGCTCTGGCGCTGTCAGCGCATGGGAGCAGCGGCAGCAGGAGCGGGGCTGCCAGCAGAGAGGGGATCGGGAGTTGCAGCAGGAGGGGTGGGCGGGGGCGCAGAGGATGGGCTGAGACCTGCCCCTGTGCCCACCACAGCCTCGTGGCCCACAGTTCCTTTCAAGGTGCACAAATTCGTGCACTGGGCCCCTAGTAATATTTGTAAAATGGTAATGACACAGTATTGGTAAGTAGTAGGCTCAGTCCCTCACAGACATTAATTGAGTTTAAATCCACTCCTCTAAGGATGGAGATTAGCACATGCCAGAGATGGCTGGACCGTCTGCCACCTTTGCTTTGTCTTATAGTTTCAGTTTGCCAGAATATGGCACAGTACCTTAACTTAGCAGACACTTAAATGTATATTGAGATAAAAGATAATCAAGTGTCTTAAATCAAAAGATCATTTCTATTCTTTGGCAATAGTTACTGACTATAGGAGAGCTTAATTATTTTTTCAGATAGTGTCACTATTTGAGCAACTCTGGAATAAAACAAGCAAATGTGACCTTTTATTACTACTAGTGGAAAGAGGTTATTTTAACACAATGTCACATGTTCTTAGTGTTACTCTCAACTTTATTGCCCACATCTCTTTGTTCATCTGTATTTTAAGGTTAGAAACATTACATTTTAACCAGCAGATGTCCCTATTCAGCAAGGTTTTTGTTTTGTTTGTTCTTTTATTTCCAGAGTAGTAGCTTCAGCAGCAGTTGGGTATTCTGTGGCTTGAATTTGTTAGTGATATACTATAGTAGACCAATGATAAGATTCAACAATAATAAAACCAAAGAAATTATGCTTTGAAATCCAAATTTGAAAGGTCTACTGGCATTTAAAGACTTGTCATTGATTAATCTCCTCTTTTATGCAGTGTTTCATCTAATTCCCTTGAGAAGAATATGTAGGAACAAAGAAACGGGGAGCCCGTGTAACCTTTATTGCTTTCAGAAGTTTGCACATTTGTGATATTCATTCCTTTCATTCAATAGATCTTCCTAAGCATGAACTTTGTGCTGAGCACTTTTCTAGACATAGGGAATATGGCAGAGAAACAAAGTCCCTGCCCTCAAGGCCCATATATTCTAGTGGAGGAATGGGAGGAGCTTACATTAGTGTTTTTCAATGGGTCTTTGTACAAAACTCTTGGTTAGAGTGCCAATGTACTAAATTATTTTAATTGTCCATAAAACTTGCTCATGATTGATAGTTTAATGAGGGATTAAGACAAAATATGAATCAATTAGTATCAGATTAATCTAAATTGCAAATATTAGGAATGATGGACCAATGTTCATTAGTCTTGCTTAATCAAAGCACTTTGAACAATACCTTACAAGTAGTGAATGCTCAAAATGTCAGATATTATTATTTGTCCTTACACGTCATAACTACAAAGAATGAAAAACAGGAAGGAAATAATTTTCTAGGCAATGTGTTTTATGCCCTAGAGAAATTATATAGCCTCTTACTTGAGGAATCACCTTCTACTGGGGTTCACTGGATATTCTTAATGTACATGCAAGCTGCACATAAACAAAAACATACAATCTAAAGGTCTTTCTTGACCTGGAATTGTTAGAGTTAAAATCCAAGCTCAACAGAAAGCACTGTTGATCAAGCAAGCTATTCTTCTCCCCAAATTAGCTGAAATGGTAAACTAGTCTTTTAACAGCAACCTAATTTAAATATTTCTACCTTATATTAAATATAACCATATTAAATTAAATTTTAGAGCATAATAACTTTATTATAATGACTATATCCTAAGTAGGCAGACTGAGTGAAGACCAAGTGTAGACATAAGATTTTTAATTTAATGAAATTAAGAAAAACAGCATTAGGAAAGCACAGTTTCTATGAGCCATCTGTTCAGACTTGAGAATACTATTATTATATATAATCATATTTTATAATTGTAGCTTTTGAAGCAGTATTATATTGATATTAGCAAACCTAGGGCTAGGAAAATATGTAGCTCTAGTGGTCACAGCTTCACTAATGTATTTTTTCTGTGTTTGTTTATGTTTCCTACTAGGACTTTACATTTATGCTGAACTTTGATCTGTGTTGGTTCAACTTGGTACATTAAGATATAAAGCTATTACAGCCATTGTCTGAAGGTAAAACTCATTTCTCTGTTTCCATAATAACTAGATAAGCTTTATTTTTGTTGAATAGGAGTCCATTTTCACATGATGCTTCAGTCTTTTCTTTCTTTTCCTTTGCCAAAGAGCCATCTGCTATGGAATCCTCCTATATAATAAAAGAGAAACATGCAGCCCTAACCGGTTTGGCTCAGTGAATAGAGCATCGGCCTGCGGACTCAAGGGTCCCAGGTTCGATTCTGATCAAGGACATGTACCTTGGTTGCGGGCACATCCCCAGTAGGGAGTGTGCAGGAGGCAGCTGATTGATGTTTCTCTCTCATCGATGTTTCTAACTTTCTATCCCTCTCCCTTCCTCTCTGTAAAAAAATCAATAAAATATATTTATTTAAAACAAAAGAGAAACATGCAAATTAACCATCTCTCCACTATGCTCAAGCCATGCCCACCAGCCAATCAGGAGCAAGTATGCAAATTCATCCAACTAAGATGGTGGAGGCCACAGAGCTGGAGCAAGCAGGAGGCTTGGGTTGCCCCCGGCAATGGAGGAAGCCAAGCTTCCTGCCTGCCCTGGCTGGCCCTGGGCTCTGTTCAAGGCTACAAAGTTTCACTTATAGAAGATAAATAAATCCCAGATACCTGCTTCCAGCCTGCCATGGCCTCTGCTCAAGGAGGGGCCTTCCTGCAGGACCTGGGCACCATTCAAGGCTACAAAGTTTCAATTATAGAAGATAAATAAATCCCAGAAAAAAGAAAAAAAGAAGAGGCTGGGAGCTTGGGTCACCGGGGGGCGTGGCCAGTCTGAAAATGGCCATCAGTCCCTCACCCAGGCTGGCCAGGCACCCCTGTGGGACTGACCCTCCCCCCCCCCGCCCCCCCATTGAAGGGGCTGTGGGCAGCCTGCAAACAGCCATCAGCCCCTCACCCAGGCTGGACACACTCCCATGGGGTGAGGGTCCCCACTGGGGGACTTGACCAGCCTGCAATCAGCCATCAGCCCCTCACCCAGACTGTCCAGGCACCCCCGTGGGGACCCCCACCCTGAAGAGGGTGTGGCCAGCCTGAAAACAACCCTCATCCCCTCCCTTACCCAGGCTGGCCAGGCACCCCAGCGGGACACCCACCCTGATCTGGGACACCCTTCAGGGCAAACCAGCTGGCCCCCACCCGTACACCAGGCCTCTATCCTATATAATAAAAGGGTAATATGCAAATTGACCCCTACAGCAGAGCGACTGGGAATCACTGATCACTATGACACACACTGACCACCAGGGGGCAGACGCTCAATGCAGGAGCTGCCCCCTGGTGGTCAGTGCGCACCCACAGTGGGAGCTCTGCTCAGCCACAAGCCAGGCTGACAGCTGCCAGCACAGCGGTGGTGGCGGGGGACCTCTCCCGCCTCCTCAGCAGTGCTAAGGATGTCGGACTGCAGCTTAGGCCTGCTCCCTGCTGGCAACTGGACATCCCCTGAGGGGTCCTGGGCTGCCAGAGGGATGTCTGACTGCCAACTTAGGTCTGATCTCTTGGGGAGGGGGCCTAAGCCAGCAGGTGGACATCCCCCGAGGGGTCCCAGACTGCGAGAGTGCACAGGCCAGGCTGAGGGACACCCCTCCGAGTGCACAAATTTTTGTGCACCGGGCCTCTAGTTATTCTATATTGAGAACTCTCTTAATATTGAGCCTGTAATAAATTTTCATAATAATCTCCTCTGAGAAGGAACCCATTCTGTTTTACCATTGTTGACCAATTTTAGGAAAATATATGATACAATGTCTCATACATAATGTTGTAAATAATTATGTTAAATAACAGTGGTGAAAATAGACATCCATGTGTTGTGCCTATTCTTAGGGGAAATGGTTTTAGTTTTTGCCTATTGAATGTGATGTTGGCTGTAGGTTTGTCATATATGGCCTTTATTATGTTGAGGTATGATACCACTATTTCCACTTTGCTGAGAGTTTTTATCAAAAATGGGTGTCAAATGCTTTTTCTGCATCTATTGATATGATCATGTGATTTTTGTCTTTCAATTTGTTTATGTGGTGTATCATGTTTATTGATTTGCAAATATTGTACCAGCCTTGCATCTCTGGAATAAATTCCACTTGGTCATAGTGTAGGATCTTTTAAATATATTGCTGGATCCAATTTGCTAAATTTTGTTGAGGATTTTAGCATCTATATTCATCAGGGATATTGGCCTGTAATTCTCTTTCTTTATAGTGTCTTCATCTGGTTTTGGGATTGGTATAATGCTGGCTTCATAAAAAGAGGTTAGAAGTGTTCCTTCCTCTTGGATTTTTTGGAATAGTTTGAGGAGGATAGGTATTAGTTCTTTGAATGTTTGGAAAAACTCCCCTGTAACCCATCTGGACCAGGGCTTTTGTTTGCTAAGAGTTTTTTGATTACTGCTTCAGTTTCCTCAGTTGTTATTGGCCTATTCATGTTTTCTGATTCTTCCTGATTCAGTTTTGGAAGGTTGTATTTTCCTAGGAATTTGTCCATTTCATCCACATTGTCCAGCTTGGTGGCAAATAGTTGCTCGTAATATTTTCTTACAATCCTTTGTATTTCTGTGATGTCAGTTGTTGCTTCACCACTTTCATTTCTGATTTTAATTATTTGGGTCTTCTCTCTTTGTTTCTTGATGAGTCTGGCTAAAGGTTTATCAATCTTGTTTATCTTTTCAAAGAACCAGCTCTTGGTTCCATTGACCTTTTTTATTCTTCTTTTAGTCTCTATGTTATTTATTTCTGCTCTAATGTTTATTATTTCCTTCCTTCTACTTACTCAGCTTTTCTTGTTGTTCTCTGTCCTAACATGTGGTCTATCTTTGAGACTGACCCATGTGCACTTAAGAAGAATATATATTTTGCAGTTTTAGGTTGAGATGTTCTATAAATGTCAATTAAATCCATCTGATCCAATGTGTCAGTTAGAGTCTCTGTTTCCTTGTTCATTTTTTGTCTGGAAGATCTATCCAGGCCTGGAATTCCAGTTTACGACATTGTACTTAGGTAATGGAAATGGGAGAAAACAGGTATCTGGAAGTTACCAGTATTTCTGGAAAATAAGCACTCAGTAGAGTGTACTCCAAGACTACAGAGATGTCTCTGGGTCCCCAAAGGCTGGAAGGGGAGTATCCATCTGAGTCCTTTCCAGTGATGGAGATATTAGACTGTGGTAACAAGGCACCGAAGTGGTAATTGGCACAATCCAGAGACGTTGAATCCTCTCACAGGAGATAAAGGGATTCTCTTTTGTTAGTAGCTGAAAAATTTTGTTACATATTACTTTCAACATATTTAAAATATAACTGACATAAGCACTTACAAATCATGGTGTGTGTAGAAAAGGAATATTGTCTGAGTGTAATAGATATTCCCATATTTATTATACTGCTAATAATGTGAAATATTCAGACAAATTTTTGAATTCTCCATGTCAGCAATTAGTAACATAGAGGTTGCCTGAACATCTGGGCAGAAAACGGAAATACCTGCCAGTAGCTAAAATAGGACAGGGTCATGTTCTGCATTTCTTAGTCGACTAAGACCAGACATTTTCAACTTTTGTTCTCCTACAACTTACACAGGCAGGGCAGAACTAACCTGTTCAACAAGAAATTTCTTCTACGAGGGCCTTCTTGTGGTGTACCTGGTTAAAATCTGAAAAATCACTTTCCGTGAAAAGTGACACCTGCAAGCTTACTCAGGGTTCTCTCAATGACTCTTGGTTTAGGTTTATTTGGTTCTAAATAAACTTTCTCTATGAGAGTTTATATTAGTGATGAGCCTATTCAGCAATGAATTATTTTGTAATCAGGCACATTGCAATCTATCAGAAGTGCACAGTTGTCCATCTGTGCTATCATTTCCACTAACATTATAAACTATGGTCCATTTGGACTCTCTTGAAAAGACAGAAATTGGCCATTTCACCCTGTTTCCTTTACTGATGTCTCAGTGTCAGTACACAAAATGTGACTGAGAAGAAATTTAGGTGAAATTCTTAAAATATGTGATGGTTACATTTAGCCTACATTTCAGTTAAGAAAGTGATTCATACTTCATGTCTATTTTCAGTTGCTAAAACTAACACTGTGTTAATTTAAGCCTAACTAAAAGTTCTCTCTAATTGCTAATTTTATAGTTGCTATAAGTAGCATAATTAGGAACTCTACACTGCTTTTTTAAAAAAGAAACCATGTTTTTTAACTATGCATAATTCTGACTCTAGCACCGTTGTTGTTGTTTTTTTTAAAGCTGTAGATTTTAAAAGGAACTGTGGCCCTAGCCAGTTTGGCTCAGTGGATAGAGTGTTGGCCTGAGGACTTGAAGGGTCCCTGGTCTGATTCCGGTCAAGGGCACATACCTTGGTTGCAGGCTCCTGGCCCTGGTTGGGGTCATGCGGGAGGCAACCAATCAATGTGTCTCTCTCACATCAGTGTTTCTCTCTGTCTCTCTCTCTCCCTTCCAGTCTCTAAAAATCAATGGGAAAAATATCCTCAAGTGAGGTTTAAAAATTAATAAGAATAAATAAATAAATAAATAAATAAATAAATAAATAAATAAATAAAAAAAAATAAATAAAAGGAACTGTGGTGGTACTCATGCGTCAGCTAGGGCCTCCTATCTCCTATCTTATGAAATCAATGTAAGATTGCATCAAAAGCCCAATTGCAAAGCACAGTTATGTTCAAAACTTTTGATCGTCTTCTTAGGTTCTGGTGTTTTACACAATTATGACTCTTTTCCTCTAAGTCTTGCATCCAGGCTAATATACTCTAGTTTACCTTAAAGAATCACTAGTTTTTTCACTAGTTACCACAGAGCTTCACATTCCAAGAATTTAGAGGCTATATAAGAAAGTTAAAGGCTTCAGAGAAGAGTCATAGCTTCCACCATTTTCCTGGATTCTTTCTCTCCTCTCCTGCTCTCTCTCCCTCCTATCAAGAACAAAGCTAATTCCTCTTCTTGCCTTATAAATAGTGTTTTAGGTAGTATACTTAGTCTTACTTGTGGTAGAGACTACTACTGTTTTCCATATTTGTTCTTCCCTTCTTTTATAGTAATAGTAGAATATTTGAGTGCCAAGATAACATTCCATTTTATTGACCTCCTGTGCAGCCAGATATAATTGAATGACTATCACTCTGGCCAATGTGATGTAAGCAGAACTCATGTGTACAACATTTGTTTTTTTTTTCCTAAAGGAATGACTCTTCTCTCCTTTCACTTTTCCTTCTTCCATCTGGCTGGAATGTGGATGTGGTGGTAATAAGTAACCTTGAACTGTGCAGATAAGGGCAACAGGAATAGTGGAGCAACAAGATGGACTGATACAATGGTATCCTTATGCTTGTCCTTGACTGATTATGCCCTGAATGTTACATGCTAGGGAGAGAAACTTTAATCTTACTGCATTTATATTTTGGGTTTTTGTGTCTACAGTGGAGCCTATATCCTAATCCATGCAATGTCCTTCAGACTCTTACCATTCACACCAAGGCATTTCTTAAGGACACTATGCACTACCTATGAGGGACTCTGGTGAACCAATTGTTCTCCCCCTCTTTACATTTATATGTGACACTTTCTGTAGGAGGGGAGGATGAGTGACATTTCCTTAGGTAGAGATGTGAGGAAAATTTCAGGAGGAAATATTCAAGAAAGTGCAAAGAATTTCTAGGGAATAAAAAAATATAACATACCATGCAATTTTGGCACCTAGGGGAATTCTGGAAAACAAAGTTGGATATGTGACTTGTGTGGATTAAAGTGGTGGTGGCGGTGGGCGGGCGGGGGGGGGGGGGGGGTTGGGCTGGGGGTGAGGGAGGTGTATATCAGTTAGTCTTTGCTGCTTTGTTGTGTAACAAAACACCCCAGACTTTAGTATCTTAAAAACAGTTATTACTTCTTTACTGAATGGGTTTGGAGTTGGGGTTGACAGCAGTGGTCAGTTCTGCCGTTTCCCCTGTGCTTACTCAGGCAGCTGAAGTCTGCTGGAAATCAACTGGGATTGGATGGCCTCACTCACATGTCTAGTTGATAGGTGGGTGGCTGGTATGGCTCAGTTCTCCTTTATGTTGTCACTTCAGCTGTCTGGCGCTGGCTTGTTCATATGGCAGCAGTGCTCCAAGCGCGGCAAAGAAGGCAAGACTTGATTTCAAGTACTTTTTAAACTTCCTGTTGTTTCATATTAGCAAGTCTCTGACCAAGTCCATATCTCACATCTGAGTTGGAAGAAGACTTCACCTCTTGATAGGAAGAATTGTAAATTACTAGGGGACAATATTTTGTAATCTGTTGGATCCTTGGATACTAAGCTAAGAAATTTGTACTTTTAATTGATAGACAGTGAGGAAGGAAGGGCACAGACGTAGGGACCAAGCTTAGATACAGCCCAAAACTGTCTTTTAAAAAATATTATTTTGTAAGAGCAGTTTTTCAGTTTACATAAAAATTAAGAAGATGGTACAATGTGAATTAACTTGCCCAGGTACAGGTAACTAGTAAGTAACATTCAGTAATCCTTTGTTATTAACATTTTATATTAATATGGTATGTCTGTTATAATTAATGAATTAATATTGATTTTGTAGTATTATTAGCTAAAGTCCATACTTTATTTAGATTTCTGTAGTGTTGACCTAATATACTTCTTCTGTCCCAGGATCCCATCAGGATACCATAGTACATTTAGTTGTTATGTCTCCCTAGAATCCTCTTGGTTGTGACCTTTTCTCATTTCCTTGTTTTTGATGACTGGGACTGTTTTGTGGAGCCAGCGCCATCAGATATTTTGTAGGACACACTCTATTGTAATTTGATGTTTTTCTTTCTTTTTTTTTTTTAAATATATTTTATTGATTTTTTACAGAGAGGAAGGGAGAGGGATAGAGAGTTAGAAACATCGATGAGAGAGAAACATCGATCAGCTGCCTCCTGCACACCCCCCACTGGGGATGTGCCCACAACCAAGGTACATGCCCTTGACTGGAATCGAACCCGGGACCCTTGAGTCCGCAGGCCGATGCTCTATCCACTGAGCCAAACCGGTTAGGGCATGATGTTTTTCTTATGATTAGACTTAAGTTATGGATTTTTGGAAGGAAGACCACAGAGGTGAAGTGCCAGTTTTATCATATCATATCAAAGGCACATACTATCCACATGACTTTCCACAATTAATGTGAATCTTGATCTTGTGGCTGAGGTAGTTTTTGTCAGGTTTCTCCACTCTAACGTTACCCTCCTGCCAATACCCCCAACATACTCTTTGGGAGGAAGTCACTATGCTCAATTCCTATTTAAAAGGAAGATAGAAAAAAAAAAAGAGTGGAAGATGGAGTATCTACATAAATTATTTGGAATTACTTTGCATGGTAGATCTATTTCTTCTTCCCTGTTTATTAATTTATTCAATGATTTATTTGTGTTAATAGGGACTCATGGGCATTTATCATATACTTTGGGTTATAATCCACTACTACTTTTTATTTTGTTGCTCAAATTGTCCCAGCTTTGGTGACTGGAAGCTATTTCAGTTGGCTCTTGGACCCCTTTGATATACCTCCATCAATCATAGGCCGATATAGCCTAGAAAGCCAAGCTAGACAAGTATAAGCAATAGGTGGCATAAGGCCTGGAAGGCCAAAGGGGAAGCTGCAGGAGGACAACTAAAAGGCAGTGGGAAGTAAGGAAGGGCTTAACCTTTTTTAAAAAATATGAATTGGAGAAAATAAGAAGAATTATCTCATTAGAGTGGATTTCATGGCTGCAGATAACATCAGAGGAAAGCCAGATGTTGACTGTTATTATACCCAAAAGACTTTTTTTTAGAAAAATTTGAGGGTGCGGGAGTTTTTACAATTGAACAGAGATGCAATGGAAAGAGCTAGTAAAGTGTCCAGCAGTGATAGAGGTCTGTGGAAGAGGCGGGAGGAAGGTGGAGATTGAGCCTTGTGAATCAAAAGTGTACTTATGATACAATATCTCAGTATGAGCCCCTGACTAAAGATTTGGTAGTTAAATAAATGAATAAAAATACCTTCTGACAAATGACAAGTTACTAACTAATAATTGCTTGCTCCAGTAATTATTTGGAGCAAGAATGAATGAAGAGCATTTACTGCTTATTTGAGCTATCAGTACTTAGATGAGCTGTTGACAAAAATGAAAGGATTTTAAATTAGAACCACAATCTTGCAGAATGTAGTCAGGAAATACTGGAAACACTGGCACTTTAAATATTCACATGGAAAAGTCATAATGCAAATGAATTTTTACAATATGTGAAAAAATTATATAATGATATATAGGCTATGTCATTATACAGTCTTAGGTTGAGAAAAAAGAAATATAATGGTTCTCTCTTTCTCTCACAATACTCTTTATATTCCCCAAACATTCTGGTATCCATTCCTCACTTTGGATTTTCATTTGAGGAGAAATGAAAGGTAGGAAAATGTTCTGAAAAGCGGAGACATTTAAATTGAGGAGAAAGAGTACCCCCCTTTATTTATCAACTCTCACCTCCCCACTTCCAGCCTCTCCCATCTGCCACGACCTTCACAGCGGGGTTCAGGATCTGAAGGAAGGGCCAGCGCACAAATGAAAATACTATACAAGAAATATGAATTTAGAAGACATTGGGGGCCAGGTGGAGCCTCTTTCTTGAAGAGACACACCGACTTCTGGCCTGGTCTGCTATTTATTTACTTGAATACACATTTGCCCTTTAGCAATGCATACAGGCATATCAAAGGTAAAGTTTGGTAAACAGTAACAGGATTATCATGTTAGGGAATTGCCTTGAGCCACTACTATCTCAACAGATGAGTACTTAGTGTCAGCCCTGCTAACACCCAAGGTCCATCGGCCTTCCTCATTCCTTGGTGCACTGACAGTACTGGCAAGCAGTGGCTTCCCGCACCTGACCATCAC
This sequence comes from Myotis yumanensis, assembly GCF_028538775.1. Lineage (NCBI taxonomy): Eukaryota > Metazoa > Chordata > Mammalia > Chiroptera > Vespertilionidae > Myotis > Myotis yumanensis. Next base: position 43,323,499 of record NW_027223760.1, on the reverse strand, counting down.
TGGAGAACTAGATTTGGACAACTTAAACCCAAAGAGATAAAAAATCTCCATGAACCTGCTTTGAATAACACAATGAGAATAGAATCAGAAACTAGATTTTTTTAATATATCTATTTTATTGATTTTTTTTACAGACAGGAAGGGAGAGGGATAGAGAGTTAGAAACATCCATGAGAGAGAAACATCGACCAGCTGCTTCCTGCACACTCCCTACTGGTGATGTACCTGCAACCAAGGTACATGCCCTTGACTGGAATCGAACCTGGGACCTTTGAGTCTGCAGGCTGATGCTCTATTCACTGAGCTAAACCAGTTAGGGCCAGAAACTAGATTTAAACTCAACTTTGAAGATAGAAACATCTGAAATATTTGAGATGAACTAGACAATTTAAAATGACCCAAAATAATGTAACAGAATTGTCTCCTGCAGGGAAAAATCTTTGTAAATCTGGGCCAGAAGTTTGCATCTGTTATTTAATGTTACCTTCTATTACTTACTAGTTACCTGTCCTTGGGCAGATTAATTCACACTAAAAGTTTTTTTTTTTATTCATAGGATTTTGGAGACAAATATACTATGTATATAGGTTTCTCTTCCTATTTTTAAAAAACTCCTCACCTGAGGATATGTTTTTATTGGAGAAAGAGAGAGAGAGAGAGAAGTATCAATCTGTTGCCTCCTGCACATGTCCAAACTAGGGCGGGGGATCAAACCCACAATGTGGGTATGATGGGAATTTAACCCACAACCCTTTTGCCATACAGGACAATGTTCAACCAACTGAGCTACCAGGCCAAGGATAGTTTTGTTTTATTTTTATTCAAAATAGAATCAACTTTAAATTTAGAGAAAAATTGCAAGTATGGTATAATTAACTTTTGCTATAAACCATTTGAGAATAAGTTATTGACATGGTGCTCCATTACCTATGAATACTTTTGTGCGTATTTCCTACAATGACATTTTCTACATCATCATAATCAATATATTATACTATCTAATCTTCAGATCTCATTTAAATCTTGCCAGTTGTCTCAATACGTTCTTTATAGAAAAAGAGTCCAGTCCAGAATCAAATGTTGCATTTAATATTCATCTCTCTTTAGTCTTCTTCAATATGAAAGAGTTCCTTGGTCTTCACTTGACTTTCATGACCTTGACATTAATGAAGATTACAGATTATTTTATAAAATGTCCCATCATTTGTGTTTGTCTAATGTGTCCTTGCGACTCAATGTAGGTTCTGTGCCTTTGTCAGAAATACCACAGAAATAATGCCAAGTTCCTCACATTGTATCCTATCAGGTGGCACAGATTTTGATTAATCTCATTGTATTACTACAAATTGAGTGCATTACAACCACACAAATTTATCTTAAAATTCTGAAGATCAGAAGCCTGAAATGGGTTCACTAGGTTAAAATGAAGGCAGGGCTGCATTCCTTCTGCAGGCTGTAGGGGAGAATCTGTTAGCTTCTCTTTTTTTTAGCTTCTAGAAGCTGCCTATCTTCCTCAACACATAGCCCCCTTTCATCTTCAAAACCAGTAATCACATCAGTTTAAACTCTGCTTTTGTCACATCTCCTTCTCTGAATCCTTCTCCTGCCTCCCTTTTCCACTTTTAAAAATATATATATTTTTACTGATTTCAGAGAGGAAGGGAGAGGGAGAGATAGAAACATCAATGATGATAATCATTGATTGGCTGCCTCCTGCACGCCCCCTACTGGGGATCGAGTCTGAAACCCGGGCATGTGCCCTGTCTGGGAATACAACTGTGACCTGGTTCATAGGTCGATGCTCAACCACTGAGCCACACAGGCCGGGCCCTTTTCCACTTTTAAGGATCCTGTAATTACACTGGATCACCTGGATAATCCAGGATACTCTTCCCCATCTCAAGATCCTTAATCTAACTACATCTGTGAAGTCCCTTTTCCTAACATATTCATAGGTTTGGGAATTAGGATGTACATCTTATGGAGGGTGGGGGGCATTTTTCTACCTACCATACTAATTTCTGGTAATGTGCACTTTAGTCACTTGATGAAGGTGGTTCCTACCAGTTTTTCAATTATAAAGTTTCTTTTTCTCTCACTATAGCTAATAACTTTTATAGGGGAAATTCTTTGGGACTATGTAAATACCCTATTTTTATCAATTCCTTCCTTCCTTCCTCCCTCCCTCCCTCCCTCCCTTCCTTCCTTCCTTCCTTCCTTCCTTCCTTCCTTCCTTCCTTGACTTATGGATCTTCATGGATTACAAAATAAATTTTAAAATTTTTGTTTATAAAGTAAGTAAACACGCAAACAAACAAACTTCGTATTCCAGGCTCATCTTGTACTTTCTCTGACTCCACCTTTTGAATTGGTCATTTCCCCAAGAAGCTCTGGTTCCCTTTTAGTGAAGAGCAGTATTTAGAAATCAAGAATTGGGCACTAGGTGTGCTTATTACTATTGAAATGTTGCTGTTCCCAGGCCTCTCAGTGGACAGAAGTTTATACACGTCTTCACAAAGAGATTTATACAAGAATAGTTATGCAGCTTTATTCACAAAAGCTCAAAGCTGGAAATAGCACAGGAGAGTGCATGAACACTGTGGTATGTTCATACGTTGGAATACTGCATAGAAAAAATTTAAAAAATAGAAGAAAGAACAAGTAATATATGCTGCCACATGGATAAATCTCAAAGTCATTGACATAAAAGAACCCACACAGAGACAAGAACATTCTGAATGAGTCCATTTATATGAATTTTAAGAACACGTAAAACTAAACTATGGCAATCAATCAGGACAGTTGGCTGCCTATGAGGATTGAAAATGAGTGCAAGGAGACAAAGTAATTTGCTACCATTATAGAAATATTTTCTCTCTTAATTGGGGTTAGTTATACAATACACCCATTGAATTGTACATGTAAGATTTGTATATTTCACTGTACGTTAGTTTTAACTCAATTAAAAAAAAAAAAAAGCTCAGTAGAGAAGCTTTTAAGCCTCATCTTGCCTTTTCTTCCGGGGACCTCTTATGTAACTCTGAGTATGGATTCCATGAGAAAAGGATGGCAGAATAAAGAGATAAGAGTGTAAGTTCCTCAATACGTTGTAGGACCACATAATCATTCCTGAAACTGTATACCTCTAGAATTGTGTGTGTGTGTGTGTGTGTGTGAGAGAGAGAGAGAGAGAGAGAGAGAGAGAGAGAACAGGAAAAAGAGGTTGAATCCTAGTTATTATGGTTGAGCCTCAGTTCCAGTAGCCCAAGCCATTTCCTAACTGATACACTTACCCTGATCTCTTATACTTTCATCTTGTTTGGTTAGGAGTACAGTATTTCTAAACCCAAATGTTTAGAAAAATTCTCAGTCCTGAAGGAGAATTAAGTAGCTATTTCACATGACAGTAATTGCCTGTTCTTAAAGCATATTCCATAAAATATTAATGTTATGAAATAACTATCTTTAAATAAACTAGATTAGCCTTTTATGTATGACTAATTATAACTTAGTGAGAACTATAAATTCTCACTAGATATATACATTTTACTCATTTCTCAGCTATTTCTTGGCCACTGAAGGTTTTTTTCCAGTGGTGTATCAGGCTGAATCTGAATATGATTTTGGAGACATCACTGGAGGTCAAGTGTGAAACTTGGAATGAAATCTTAACTGTAAACAGCCTTCCTGTTGGGATTTGCCACCTTCCATACCCACCTCTCCACACATCAGCAAGGTATGTAACTTGCTTCAATTTGCTGTCATGAGCCAGTCATGTGTTCCCTATCTTGGCAGAACTATAGAAAAGCTCCCTAAGACAGAGAGTATTTGGGTTGTTGGAGTCCTTTTAATGCAGTGGCCTCACATCTCCTATCCTGCCAGTTTTGCCCTTCCCTTTCAGTCCCTTTATTCTTGACAATCTGGGCCTCTGAGGTTCCTCGCCTGTCCATGGCCTCTGTAAATACCATGTATGTGCATGTCAGACCCCAGCAGGCATCATTCATTTATACAGTGACATGAAAGGTGCCTTCCGGAATGTCCAGTGGGTCAGCCCCAGTCCTACTCTGACTCTTGGTTCTTGCCTACACCCGTTTCCCGACAGACTCCATGTTCTAGGTTTCACTGTTCATGAATTGTGACTTCTTTCACATTTCTAGTTTCTGACTCTTCTTGATTTTCTTATCCTTACTTTCATCTTATGTATGTTTTTGAGCTTCTGACATATTGTCCTGGGAACTGACTATGGCTAAAATAAACTGTTATCCCATATCCAAATACTAACACTTTCCAATGTTCCCCCTCGCCTTACAAAATGCTCTTCTGCTTAACAGTCTTTTGCCCACAGGATACTTTGGAGACAGGTGAGGGAAGGTTAAAGAAGGATGAATGTTTGAAATTCAAGATCACCATGTTGTAAGTCTTTGGGGGTGAAGGTAAGCTCCCTTTTTTCTCAGTACTTTAGATTGCCTGTTGAGGTTTAACATTTTTAAAGGATTATAGGACAAAATAGTAAAATTGTCTCTAAAGAGAAAGAATGGTTGCCCAGCAGGTAACCTTGAACTATAACCTGACTGAATACATTTAGTAGCTGATGAAAGATCAGGTCAGATGGTGTGGAGGCGTGGCTGGCCCTGAAACTTCAGAAAAAGAAAGACCACAAAGATTCACTGTGCCTAGGGATAGGAGACCTTGGCCTAGAGCAGGGGTCCTCAAACTTTTTAAACAGGGGGCCAGTACACTGTCCCTCAGACTGTTGGAGGGCCGGACTATAGTTTAAAAAAAAACACCTATGAACAAATTCCTATGCACTCTGCACATATCTTATTTTGAAGTAAAAAAACAAAACGGGAACAAATACAATATTTGTATTTGCATGTGGCCCGCGGGCCGTAGTTTGAGGACCCCTGGCCTAGAGAGAGCGTAAAACTGACATCAATCATTCTAAGGTGATAATCCCCCAAAAACCTTTTGATTATAAGTTAACTTCTGATGCAGTGTTCTTATGGGTAAAGAATGTGTGGGCCATAACAATGAGTGGAAGTAAACATTTTCTTTTGCAAATTAATATACTTGAATTTGACTGTATTTATCAATCTTTGTGAGCTGGATTAGTGGGATGCTACATAGTGTTTTGGCAAATCAGGTTTATGAGTTTTTAAGACTGACAGCTGTGAGGAATCTACCATGATAAACTACTCTGCTGGCAGCTGAATGAGCAGCTAGTCCCTCTTCCCTAGTCATTTTTCTGCCAACCACTGACAAGCATGTGCTCACATTTTCTACAAATTTCTAGTCTATGTAACACAGATTAATCTAATGTGTCAATATTTAATGGCATACCAGTGTCCCTGCACTTTCACAATCTCTTTCCTGCTTCCATTTTGGGGTGAATGTATCTGTGGGAAACAGAGGGATATTATGATCACACAGGAAATCAGATAAAAGAAAGGATTTCCTAACAGGTGTGTTTTGAAAGTTTTGTTTCTTTTTTTTTTTTAAACATTTTATTGATTTTTTATAGAGAGGAAGGGAGAGAGATAGAGAGTTAGAAACATCGATCAGCTACCTCCTGCACACCTCCTACTGGGGATGTGTCCGCAACCCAGGCACATGCCTGTGACCAGAATCGAACCCGGAACCTTTCAATCCGCAGGCCGATGCTCTATCCACTGAGTCAAACCGGTTTCGGCAGTTTTGTTTCTTTTTAATTTTTGTTTTAATGTAATGTGATTAATGAATTTATTTATTTTAGGAAAAGAGTTTAGATATCAATTTGCCTGAAATATCTTTTATTTTTATTTTTTTTTAGCTTTTGGAAAAAGGGAGCAAGGTGTGATGCTCCCACTCTGTTTCGTCTAGCCCAGAGATCCTAAATTTTATTGTTCCCCTTGATATTAAAAGTGTTATTCTGAGCAAGGATCACTGCAAGTTGCTATTCAGGTTTGAGGCTTAGGTTTCTCTCACAAAGTTAGGTGAGAATGTAGGAAATTGATGTGTTTATTTACTTAACTTGGCTAATATCCCATGAGTTTTGTTGAATTCCTGATTCCATATGGATAGGAAAAACCTAGATAATTTCCTTTTATTCAGCCTTTCTCCATGGAAACATCTGAATCAACATGTACAACTGTTTGAATCACTGTGATATAGATTACCACCCAATCTCTTCAGTGCCATACTCTGTATGGTCTGTAGATGGCCAAAATAATTAGCTTGGCTGTTATGCCATAGTATTCAGTGATATGTTATGACTGGAAGCTTCCCAGAAAGTACAGTATGTAAATCCTGAGGATAAAACCTATATTATGCAAGGCAGACTGGAGAAATGGAAAGTCTCTGATGACATAGATTCCTTTATTGTTAAAGCCAGTTTCTCGCGTAAATTGATTGTTAATGGATCCAACAATTTGTTTTGTAGAATGTATATAATACAGCTTTAACTGATTGCATCTGTATATAAATGTTGGGAAGAAAACATGGGAAGGGGCCACACAAAATAATTGGTGTTCCTTGGGCCTCAGTAGTTCTGCTCTCATCTCTCCTTGACTTCTACCTCTTTGTCCCACTTAGAATTTTGAAGGACTTCCTGAGGGTCCTTACAATTAATTTATTCTTATATGAGTTCTACTATACTTCCTTCATAGGGAACCAAGGCAAAAATTTGGTCAATAAAATGTTTGTTGAATAATGATTATTTATTTTAAAATAGATCTTAGATTTTCTTTTTAATTATAGGAAGAAATGACTTCTTGTAATCATTTCTTAAGTATCCATACTTGGAAATCTGTCATCCCTAGATTCTGACTGTATCAACAGAGACCATGAAAAATAATTTCTGCTGAGCAGCATGGCAATCATTAACAGTTTGGCTTATCTCCATTTTTTGGTCCACACTCTCATAGTCTCCCTCATTCTATTTCCCGTATGTTCATGTTTTCCCAGAATAGCTATGAAATCATGTAATTAGCTTCCAATCAGCATTGCTGACACAGCCATTGGCATTAAGTACAGAAAATTGATCAACTTATTTTAAAGAAAACATTCCAAAGGACTTAAGCCTATTTCCTAATGCCAGGAAGAGTCTGATCTATTAATATGATGCTTCTGTCATTACAACACAAAATGGCTACTGAAAACTGTCCCCACCTGCCCCTAAGAATGCCTGGTCCCAGATGCAGTAAATACCCAGCTGGGCCAGATTTCTGCACATGAACCATGGTTTGCCTGTCATGAGGCCAAAGGAGCTGGATCCAGAGGGGTCAAAAGCCTATAAAATAACATGTTTAAAGGGGAAAGGTAATCAATGGTCAGGTAGGTGGTATATGGGGGTTAACAGTGGGTTGCCATTCAAGAAGTTTTAAAATAAGGGAAATTGGGTTTTCCGTTGAGATTTAATCTATAAAAATCAACATATAATGGATGGATTAGACATATAAAATACTATACAGGGAGACAGGATGAGTCACAATTAAAGACAAGACATGCTGGTGACCTAATTGGTGATGTATATGTGTATATTTGTGACTATGTGCATATATAAAGTGAGTCAATCCAATTTTTTCACCTGAACAATGCAAATAATAGTACCTATTTCACAGTTGTGAGGGTTAAAATGGAATGAAACTTGTAAAGCATTTAGTACAGTGCCATGTATAATAATAAAAGTGTAATATGCAAATAGACCGAATGGCTGTCTGGATGTCCTTCTGGACGACCTTCTGGATGAAGCCAGGGCTGCAGCTGCGGGATCGAGGCAGCCGCCATGGCTGGGAAGGCCTACTCTTTCATGAATTTCGTGCATCGGGCCTCTAGTTCCATAATAAGAGCTTAGAGGAGGCTGAGAAGGAAAGAGCAGGCCCAAGAGCATACAAGCAACCCAATTGACCTCTTTTCTGCACTGAGGTCTTCCCAAGAACCACTCTAAGTGCTTTATATGTTTTAACTCCCTTAATCCTCATAACGGGGTCTTTTAAGTACTTTCAAGTACTTATTTTATCTCCATTTCACAGATTAAGAAACTGGCACCAAGAAGTTACTAAACACAATTTCACTATCTTTACAGAGTTGGTAAATGGACAAGTGCTGGAGCCAGGCTGGACTTCAGCCAATGCGTGCTGTCAGCTCTATGGAGTAAGTGTACCAGTGCCCAGTTGGAGGTTCTGGTGGTTTATAGGGCTTCCTACTTTTGCCCAGAGGCTTTCTTCCCCCCTCCCCCAAATATATTTTTATTAATTTCAGAGAGAGGAAGGGAGAGGGAGAGAGAGATAGAAACATCGATGATGAGAGAGAATCATTGATTGGTTGCTTCCTGCACACCGCACACTGAGGATCAAGCCCGCAACCCTGGCAGGTGCCCTAACCCAGAATAAAACCATGACCTTCTGGTTCATAGGTCAACACTCAACCACTGAGCCATGCCAGCTGGGCTCCCAGAGGCTTTCTTATCCACCATTAGTCATCTCAGGGTTTTTAGTTTGTGAAACTGCTGATGTAGTAAAATAAATTTGTATAATTATAGATTTACAGAAAATCTCTACATTCTTTAATCTTTCCACTTGCTTCCAGACATCTGGTGATTGCAGTTTCTCTTAAGACCTATTTATTAAAAATGTGGTGCCCTGACCAGTGTGTTCAGGGGTTAGAGCATCAGCCCACAAACCGAAGGGTCGTGGGTTGGTCACAGCACGTGCGGGAGGCAACCAGTTGATGTGTTTCTCTCACATAGATGTTTCTCTCTCTCTCCTTTCCTCCCTCCCTCTTTTCTACTCTCTGTAAAAATCAATGGGAAAAAATATCCGTGGGTGAAGATTAACAACAAAAAGCGCTACTTAGATTTTGTTGGTTCTTTGTATACCTACTAATTTTAGATTTTATCTTAAACATTTTGAATATTATGAGCCTCTGGGTCCTATGAAAATCCTCTGGAAATGGTCGATTTTGTCATTGCAGTTTTACTAGGCAGTCAGCCTGGTTAGATTCAGATTATGAATTCTGTCTTCTATGGGCAGTGGTTCCGGTTTTTAAAGTCTTTACAGATATTGTGTCCCACTGGGTGCCAGAGTGGGACCTGGTGGGAGTCTATACTGTAGTTCAGCTCCCAAACCTTCACTGTGCAGTGTTGGGTCTCTTTTGTGCATGCATGTCTCAGGGGTGCCTAAGACTTTGGGTTCCTACAGAGATACATGGATTGAAAGATCCTCCTTCAGCCTAGCAGTTTGGCTCTGTGGATAGAGTGTCGGCCTGCAGACTGAAGGGTTCTGGGTTCAATTCTGGTCAAGGGCACATGCCCAGGTTGCTGGCTCAATCTCCAGTCGGGAGCTTGTAGGAGGCAGCTGATAAATGATTCTCTCTCATCATTGATGTTTCTATCTCCCTCTCCCTCTCCCTCTCTGAAATCAATAAAAATATATTTTTAAAAAATTCTTCTTCAGCTTTCTCCCCTGTAATTTCCTTAGTCCCAAGAATCCCTTCCAGTCCCAACTAGAACGCTGCAGTTTCTCTTAGAGTTTTAGCCTCCCCATACTGTTGTGCACTTCCCATAACTGGGGCATAGGGGCAAGAGAAAACAGAAAAAAATATCCTGGATTTCCCCCATGCTTTTGGAAGCAGCCCCTGCTTGCATTTTCTGGCTGGAGATAGGGCTTTTTCTCGGGGTTTTAGGAATCTGTGCAACCATAATCGTTACTGCCCTCACACTGAGGGTTGCTTTGAGGAAGCCTGGGATACAGAAACAACAACAACACAGCACAATGGAGATTTCTCCCACGCCATCAGGCATGCTGCTACTTCATCCTCTGATCAGAAAGGGAGTATTTCTCTTTGAAATTGTCATGTCCATACGCACTGCACAGTTACAGGATTTGGGCTACCCTCAAGCCTAAACTGGAAAACTCTGCTGTGCAGGTTGTTCTTTGAGTTTTGATTTTCTTCCTCAGTATGGTTGCTTTTATTTTCAGAGTCCTCAGATATTGCCTTTTGTATTCTGTTGTAGGAGTTATAGTTGTAATCATTATAAGAATTAGGGTGTATTGAGCTTATACCATCTTAAATTGAACCAGAATCTCCTTAGTTATCTCTGAAACTGAGATGTCCCATTTCTGTGTAATCTGATAAATTCAATATGCATTATTATATAAGGAATCTTAATCCACCTAGAGTTATTCATTGATTTATTTATTCACTAAATACTTGAATGCCTACTATGTTCTACGCCCTGAATATAAATAAGTCCCAATTTCTTTTCTTTTCTTTTTTTAAATATATTTTATTGATTTTTTACAGAGAGGAAGGGAGAAGGATAGAGAGTTAGAAACATCGATGAGAGAGAAACATCGATCAGCTGCCTCCTGCACATCTCCCACTGGGGATGTGCCCGCAACCCAGGTACATGCCCTTGACCGGAATTGAACCTGGGACCTTTCAGTCCGCAGGCCGACGCTCTATCCACCGAGCCAAACTGGTTTCGGCAAATAAGTCCCAATTTCTACCTAAATTTTTCATAGTCTGATACAGAAGACAGATTAACTAGAAATTGTGGTACAGAATAAGTGGTATAGGGGATCTTGAATTGTATTTTATTTTATGTTTTACAAACTCCAAATAGGGAATCTCAAAGGCTAAGTTCTTTGGAACAGATCTCTTTCTGGTTTCTTTTCCTCTGATAGTTCTCTATTTTCTTCTCTGATTTTTAAAAATATAGTCCAGAATGGTTGGTTCCAGGTACAACTAAATATTTCTGTTTATAAAGAAATTTTAACACATGTGTTTTGAGTAAAATTAAAAGTAAATTCTCACTTTACTGGGTTACTTGAGAGAAAATATTTATTTAATAGTTGGTTCTGGCACAACTGATTGTCCATTTATAAGAAAATAAAATTGTATCCCAACATTTTCTATATATAAAAGTGAGTTCCAGCTGAAAGATTTAAATATAAAAATTAAAATGTTAATAACTTTAGGAAAAAACCTACCTAGGAGACAACATATACGATCTAGAGAGAGGGGAAGACCCTAATAATAATTTTAAAAAGAACCCTAGGAGCTATTTTGAAAAATTGACATATATGAATATAAATACTAAAATTTTTTGTGTGCAAAATAAACTCTAAGCTATATCTGCACTTATTAGATTTAGAACAGATATTTGCAAAGCAGATGAACTTAGCAACAGTTAACAACTATAATATATGGAGAGTGATTCAGTGTGGGGATTGGGTTGGGTTTGGGGGTAGAGTTGTGGATAAGGGAGTAGGGAGTAGATCCAGAAGGGCAATTTGACAAAAAAAAAGACAACCAATTCATTGGGAAACAAACAAAGGATATGAATATGCATTTCAACAAGAGCAAATCTAAACAGTCCATAAATATATTAAAATATGCTTTAATGCACTGGTAGTCATAAAAATGCAAACTGAGTTAACATTGACATATTGCTTTATACCTTCCACACTGGCAAATGTTAAAATAAATAAAACAAAAAAGGTAAAACGTTATTGCGAGCAGGGGTAAAGGAACCAAAAGTGCAGTTATTGTGCTGGTCGAAGTGAATTTTTATAGTCCATCCTTTTGATTTTCTTTCCATTTATATAACCCTTTTATTCTTTCCTCAAGGTTCAAGATCACTGGATGATATTCATTCCTCTCAGCCAGGTCTCCTTGTGTTTTTCTAGGGCCAAGTGATAAAATTAAAATATGAGTTATTGGTTCTCAAAACATGCAATGATTAGGAAATAGCAGGAAAAACTGCAATGTAAGCTTTCATTTAGAAAGAGAGAGTAAAAAACACCTAGCTGTCACTAGTCTATAGCAAGCACATAATCAAACCCTGGTTATCAAGAATGGCAAAAGGACTCTCTGTGGTGTCAGGAAGTTACTGCCAATAGCAGATCCTGTTTCTCTTTTCTGGGAAATCTCTCTGCAGGTCCATTCCCAGGCCTCTGGTAATTACAGAGATGGGAGTATGGACTCCTCCTTGTCCATCACATTTCAAGACCAACTTGCCCAGTTGTAATAACTTACTTCTAGTTGGTGAGTTTGGAGGGCCTGAGGATGGCTTTAAAGGCTGATTGATGGAACCATCGATTCGATATTGGGATTGGGGATGGGGTTGGGGGTAGGGACATGGATAAGAGAAGAGTGGGCAGACCCAGAAGGGCAAAGAATTTATCATCTCTCAGAAGATGTAACCTCCTCCAAAGTTACGAGTTGTGTTTATCTGGCCCCTCTTCTGGGGAACCCAGATCCCCTAGCTCTTCTTCTGAGCTGAGGTGGTGGGAAGGACCAGAGCCTCAGTGGGTCCCTTCAGGTCTGGGTGGGACATAAGAACTGCAGTGGCTCATGGAAGGCAGTATGGAGGTTCCTCAAAAAATTGGAAATGGAACTCCCATTTGACCCTGTGATCCCACTTCTAGGAATATATCCCAAGAAACCAGAAACACCAATCAGAAAGGATATATGCACCCAGATGTTCATAGCAGCACAATTCACCATAGCTAAGATCTGGAAACAGCCTAAGTGCCCATCAGTAGATGAATGGATTAGAAAACTGTGGTACATCTACACGATGGAATACTATGCTGCTGTTAAAAAGAAGGAACTCCTACCATTTGCAACATCATGGATGGAACTGGAGAGCATTATGCTAAGTGAAACAAGCCAGTCAATGAAGGAAAAATACCACATGATCTCACTCATTCATGGATAATAAAGACCATTACAAACTTTTGAACAATAATAGATACAGAGGCAGAGCTGCCTCAAACTGATTGTCAAACTGCAGTGGGAAGGCCAGAGAGAGTTGGGGGGCAGGAGGGAGGGGAGTAAGAGATCAACCGAAGGACTTGTATGCATGCATATAAGCATAACTAATGGACATAAGACACTGGGGGGTAAGGGAGGGTAGGGGTTTGTCAAGGGTGGGGGGGAAAAAAGGACACTTATGTAATACCCTTTGTAATACTTTAAGCGAAAAAAAAAATAAATAAATTAAAAAAAAAAAAAAAAAAAAGAACTGCAGTGGCTCCATTAGGTTGAACACAGCTGGAGGCTGAGTCAGCCAGAAGTGCTGGGAGACACTGCCAGTGGCTTGGATAAGTCTGGACGCAAGTCATCACTGTCCCATCTCCGGGAGGCAGAAGGAGGCTGCAGCAGACCTAGTCCAATCACTGTGCGGTCTCACACAATTCCCACTCAGCTCATGCATGTGCAAATTATAAAAATGGCTGTAATCATGTGCATAATGTTCACTATTTATACAACTAACTTGTTAATTATTTATACAGGATCTTACATATACCTCTGTTAATTTTCATTTTGTTAATTTAAGAATTGGTGAGATGAAAAGGGAAAGGTGAGCAGCAAACCCTTTTTTATTAGGGTTTCCATAGCCAACAACTGCGCTAGATTGGGCAAATACATTAACTTGATGGTTTTCAACTTTGGGTATATATCAGAATCACATGGCAGCTTTGTATAAGATAATGTTCAGGTCTTACCCCACGTCAGTGAGCCTCTGTGTTCTTCATTAATTTCCAGTTTCAGTATGCACCCAAGTTTCAGTCCTCCCTGCATTTACTCATGACATCCGAGGTAGATGTCATTTCTCTCTTTACAGAAACCCAAGTTAGGACTCAGAGAGATTAAGTAATTGGTTCCAATTGGGCCGGAAGAGAGGGAGCAATTTATGACTGATGATTATCTGTAAGTAACTGATGACTGTTTGTGAGTACTTTCTGCCAGAATTGATAGTGAGTTTAGAAGCTTGGAGATCTTAGTTAATGTTAATATGACATTGTTCTTGCTCTCAGTCTGATGGAGAGTGATGACATTACACTGTTTTTAAAAAGTATTGCACAGTAAACAAAGAAACAAACATTCTCAGTGTTAGCTTGCTACCTTATATTCTTAGCCCATTTTTTTCATTAAAAATTTGAAATATATGCATATAGTTAAAAAATAAAACAATAAAGAAAAAATTTCTTCCTCAATATTAGGTGTTTCTAATACATCCTGGAGGGAACGTGGGGAGAGTTTACGTACTTTTTAAGATATGTAAGTCATTTTGGGTCACTTCCCTCCCCTGCCCCCAATTCCAGCTTCATTAGTTTTCAGCTGCATATAGAATAAAATGTAAACTCCTTTACGTGAACTAAAGACATTTTACAATCTAAAAACTTTTCACAATCTGCCCCTGCCTGCTTCTTCAAGGTTTTCTACCATCTCCTGTAGACATATCTCACCACACTGGCTTTGTGCTGTCCTAGGGTCTTAGAGTGGATGTCTTTCGGGTCTTACTTCAGCCTATCTAATGCAGCTGGTCCACTAGTCTGTTTTACTTTCTTTATAGCACTGAGACTATCTATAAGTATCTTATTTATCTATTTACTGTCTTCCTCCTTCATCCACAAGTAAGTGCCATGAGAACAAGAACTTTGTCTTGTTCCTCTATGTTTCCAAACTATCTAGAAAAGAACAGTGCCTGGCACATAAGAGCTCATAAAACTAGTACATATTTGTTGAATGAATAAATAAATCTTTTCAAGGGCACACATACAAACATACATACACATGTGCATACACTTTAAGAAACATACCAATGGGATCATGCTATCCTGTTTAAAAAAATTAGTTACGTGTCTTGGAGATTTCTTCCCCAAAACATACAGATATCTACCTAGTACTTTTTATGGCTTAAAGGTCTTTAGGATATACAATTTAGTTAAAAATAAAAAACAGAGGGCACAATTAATACTATTTTGTGGATGTACTGGATATTTTGGTTGATTCCAGGAATTTTCCATTTAAAAAATGCAGCAGCAATGTCTTTAATCATACTAGTGTCTTAGAATATTTTTGTTTCTCTCTTAAAAATTTTAATATTTCAGATGTGTTCATATTTCAACATTTTATCAGAATCACCATATTATGTGATTGTTATTATGTTTTTGAAAAGTACTGCACATTAAACAAATAAATAAATATTCTCAGTGTTAGCTTGCTACCTTATATTCTTAGCCCATTGGTGGGAGGGAGGTATTATTTGTTAAAATTAGTACCTAAGGATTTTCAAAGATCAGTAGGATGATTATTAGGGAGAAAAAAAAATGTTTTGTTTTGCTTTAGCTCCAGACTTATTATAAGTGATATTATTATATAAGCCAAATTTTAAATGAATTTCCTGAAAAAGAAAGAAGTGTTTTTTTCCTTATTACTCTGACTTTTTAAAAAATTCACGAATTGGTTAACTTCTCAAGTGTAAAATTCAGCAAAGCCCATGCCTCTTGACCCATGAGGAATTTCAAAAGGCTGGCTAATGCATTATTGATTGTACTTTAAAATCAGTTCTAGGAAGTGGGCAGTCCTTGAGATGAGGTGGAGAGTACAGTGCCGGAGTCAGGTCACATTATGTTCCCTTTTCTGCTCTACTGGTCTTGTTAATCTAGTGCTATCAGGTCATGAGGAACACAGCCTTGATGGGAAAAGGAGTTCCTAAAAGGGCTGTGGCCTGAGGATGGTGCAAAGAAGTGAGAACTGAGCTTTGTGGGTAGGAATAAGGTGCACTTAAAAAAATGTTTTTTTTTAATTTATTGATTTCAGAGAGGAGAGAGAGAGAGAGAGAGAGATTGATTTTGTTGTTACACTTACGCATTCATTGGTTGCTTCTTGTATGTGCCCTGACTGGAGATTGACCCGCAATCTACTGGCCAGGGCTTAAGGTGCACTTCTATAGCATGTTCCTATGTAAAGATGTAAGACTCAGGTCTAATTAGCCAGCAGAAGCAACTTCTGCATCACCCCACGGCTGCTTCCTTGAATTAAAATTCATCTTTCAACAAGAGCAGAGGAAAAGGTGAAGGGCAGATGACCCAGGTCAATTTATCTGACCCGCATAGCAATGATCCCAAAGTCACCTTTGTACCCTAATTTATCAGTGTTTATTTTAAAAGCATTCATGTAAGCCTAAGCAGGAACTTCCTCTTACCGCTCCCAACACCAATCTGATCTTGTTATGTCACCACCCTCTGGGCGGCCACAAGTTATAGTAGTGAGAAGCAGTGACCAACTCCCTAAGACCTGACAAGACCTGCCTTTCTTTGGTGGCAATGCCTGGTCTATTTACACAACCAACCCCAAGAAGAAAGAAGGCCAAGAGAGAA
Organism: Myotis yumanensis; assembly: GCF_028538775.1. Lineage (NCBI taxonomy): Eukaryota > Metazoa > Chordata > Mammalia > Chiroptera > Vespertilionidae > Myotis > Myotis yumanensis. The sequence goes on along the minus strand of NW_027223760.1, from coordinate 43,307,345 downwards.
CATGTGTGTGCTTTATGCACTTTATATGCACAGTGAATTCATGCACTTTCAAATTTGGCCAAATGAATATTTTGAGCCTTATCAATCTGCTAGCAATTCCTCTTTCTTGGGGTAAGAAGAAAAGGGTTGGACCAAAGTAGGGAGAGTAGCAGATGTGTTTTCTCTTCTATATCTGGATTAAGTTTAAAAAGAGATGTTTTCAAGTAGAAATGCTTGCACTCAGTTTAAGCAACAAAAATCTGAAGATAGGGATTTTTTTTTCTTCTAGATCTGGGAAGGTGCCGTGTAGATCTAAGTAGCATATCTGGTGATACGATGTCAGGAGTGTTATGATTTAACTAGGGTCTTTTTCCAATCTAATGGCTAAGATTCTAGGAGATGCTAGACCACCTCAGAAAGAGGTTGAGATCATTGGCTGAGACCCTCCACTCCCCAACCAAGATAATATCTCAGAAATATAGATGAAAACCACATTGTGAGATTTTTTTCCTCCTATCTTCATATATCCCAGTGCTTACTATGAGAGATTTTAGTGGTAATTGGTGTAGTATTGAACTTTGGGGTTATAAGGAAATATGGAACGTTTTTAACCTATATATGAACCTTTGCTAGAATGTTTGCTTTTGAGCCACGCCTGACCATATCATTACTTATTCCCATGATTCCAGTAGAAGGTTTGTACCCAGAAAAATCCTGGTATGTAAGCCACATCATTTGGGGCAATAATTATTTTTTTCTGTTATATACAAGGAGAGATTTCCAAGGAACCTGAAGAATCAAAGAAGTAGACTTTATTACCCTGGTTTTAGAAGTCAAAAGCTCAGGTGGTGTTCTAGATGAACTAATTAAAAATGAGAAGATGAAATCAGGATTCTGACACCAGAGTTATGGAGACTATTAGTATTTACACATATCTAAAGCTCAAAATATAGAGGCTGAATTAGAACTGAGGATCGAAACCTCTTGATTACCCTTATGGAGGTCTGCCTCTAGTGAGAAAATTGACTTTAGGCATTCTGTTTCAATGGCAATTATTTTTTTATTGTATAATACAAAGTTGGCATTTGATTTTTAATGCTTCAGTCTCCTGGGTTGGTTACTATGAGTGCACCCTTGGGAGATGGCAGTGCCAGTTACTTAGCTTTTGTCATTTCACTCCAAATTTACCCTTCTCTATTCTGCTCTGTGGTGATATAGCTGAGACTTTCCAAACTACATTTCCCAGAATTCTTTGTTAGGTTTAGTGGGTAGCAGCCTGGCCCCCCTCCTCCCCGCCCTTCCCCCCCCCCCCCCCCCCCCCCACACACACAAACACACCCCAAGTGGGAAGTGAGGAGGAAGGGATTTTTATTCTGTTTTCTTGTTATTCCTGTTAGTAAGGTACATAAGCATTTTGTTCTGGGCTCCAGCTTCTTTTGGTATTTTGCTCATTTGTCTCCTCAGAGGTACCTGGAGCAGCCAGGTCTCCCTCCTCTGAGCTTCTAGTCTCTGATGCTCTAAACTCTTCTTTGAATGCCCCTGGCCTAAGGGGCGATAGCTGCACTTATTATTTCTGGGTTATCTCTCAGTGTTTCTATTTTGCTCCTTCAGCTCACCTATACCTGTGTAACTAATTCCTTACATTTAATTTCCTCTTGAAATATTTACTTTGGTGCCTGTTTTCTTGACTAGATCCTAATCCGTAGTAATAGGAGTAATCCCAGGAAACATATCCTAAAAGATAGAAGTCTAGAATTAGTTCAATTGTGCTCTTGACCTTGAATACTTTGCTTAACTTCCTGGCAATAAAATATGAGTTACTAATAATCCATGCCATACATTGGTATCATGATTAATTAAATGATCTCTGGTGGCTGATTGTGATGAAGTGTTTGCTGAAGCATAGGCTTTGAAGACCAAGTGGCTGTCATACATATCTTTTTCGGTAATGATGAAAACTGCAGAAACTAGAAGGTAGAGTAACTTCTTTGATTGCACTGGTGAGCTTACTGAGAAAAAAAATGACAAATTCGGGCCTTTAAATGCCCAACTAAAGACACTGCTGCAGAATTAGTTTCTAAGCATTCCTAAAAGAATCTCTTATTTTCTGTAGTCTGACTTTGCTGCAGATCCATCCAGAATTTAATTGTGTGGATGCAGAATTACAATATAAGTTGGATCTATAACTTGCCAATCTCGTATGTGAAAGTGAGGACATTGATTGAGAAGAAGTGAGACCCGGAAGGGAGTGTTTGTGTGAACTCAGACAAAACTGAGACTTGAACCCCTGAGTTCTTCTGAGCCCCCTTGGCCAGTTAAATGAAATCTTATTCTTTGTCTGTGGAGATGGGCTTTCCCTTGCTCCAAGAATTTTGATTGCACTGGTGAGCTTACTGAGAAAAAATGATAAGTTCAGGCCTTTAAGTTGCCTTAAAAAGGGATGCATAGCCTTTCAAGCACTACCTCTCATGGCCTCTATAACTCGAGTCAGAACAAGTACAAAATATGACTCAAGAGGGTATAGATATGCTCAAAAGAGATGAAAAATTTGCTATTATATGTTAGCAAAAACCTGGTGAATTTATGTGGGAATGTATTTTCTGGTTGTTAGATTAAGGTAGATGAAATATATAATAACATTGGATCAGGCTAAATTTATTGATATGAATTCACTGAGAGTCTGAACTTAATATATTAGCTCAAGCAGCTGGAAGTGGCTGTAACAGTTTGCTTGGTTGATTTAAACTTGGACTCAATGGTTGTTTACATTCAATGAGGTTGAGATGCCAGAACTTGGGCATATGTGGAGGAAGGAATTCAAAGGTTTCGGGTGGTGGGAACTTTGGAGTGGATTAATCATATAGTCTCACGTTGCCCCACCCCCTCCACTATAATACTAGAGCAGGCCTAGCTATTACTCCCTTCACTAAGGCAATAAGAAATATATTAGTGAGAGGGGCTCTAGCATTCCACCCCCCCCCCCCCCCCCCCAAAAAAAAGCTGTGTGGCTGTGGTGGCAGATATCTGGAGATTAGGGACAATGGAATCAGAATGTTTGGCTCACTTTACACAGGAAGATACTTAGTCTCCCCTACCCCAAATTTAAGTTTGTTGGAACCAGAGGTAGAACTAGAACCCATATCTCTTGACTTCCGGTGTGAGACTCCTTCATTAAACCTCATTTAGGCCAAAAGCCATCAGATTGTTTTGGTGTGCACATCAAAACTTAAGGCCAGATTTATTCATGCAAACGAGTTCTTTCTCTCTCTCTCTCCCCCCGCCCCCCCTCTCTCATGACTCATGGGTAGAAAATTATGAGACAATCCTATAAAATTGAAAACCATTACAATAACTGCCACATGCATGTGTATGATCCTTTCAAGTTACAAAGCCTAAAGTGTTAGTAAATTACTATGTGGCCCTTTATGGAAAAAGTTTGCCCACTCCTGCTTTAAAATTAAAGCACTCCAGATAAAGCTTAAATTCCTGGTGATCACCCTCTTTTGTCAGTGTAAACTTAACAATATTGTGTTTTCATGTTTGTAGATTCTTTGTAGACTTAAATAATCTATGGTTTCTCTGGTTGGAAAGATGGGTGAATTTTCCAGAAGACGGAGAATTTTTACAGGTCACTGATACAATGCAAAGTTGCCTCCTGATAATTAACAGGTAACTATCTTTCCAATTGTTAACATTCACTATATTAAAAAAAACACCTCTTTCCTCAGTAATTTTTAAGTTTTATTAATTTGTCAAATTGAAATGTGATACACATATATTATATAGGCTGGGAAAAATATAAAAAAATAGAACGAAAAAACTCTCTAGTCTAGACCAATCACCTAAAGACAACCATTGTTAATAATTTGTTTCTTTTTTATTAGCATTAATTTTCATTGAAAAATACTAAATACATACAAAGAAAAAATTGATGCATTCATTTCTTTTTCCTTTTCTTAAAAAAAGAGTTTATTTGAACTAGACGACATATGCAGGGGCGAGATCTCAAAATCTCCCTGATGTATTCATTATTTTCAGATTGTTTCTAGTTTAGCCTCAAATGTAATATTTATAGACTATTTAGTCAATAAATAATTAGGTGTCACCTGCCTCTATTTTTCTTATGAGATGTAGGATTGAATGTGTTTTCCAAATATCAAGAAACATATCTAGGACAGGCCATTATTTCCTAAATTACCAACGTCATTCTGGAGATGGAGTGGTTAGAGATGATTGATTTTTTTATTATCCCACCAGCTTGAATACTCACTGCAGTGTGCCTTTCTCGCCATTCACATTTTAAAATCTCGCAGGGAAAGAGAAACATAGAAAGCCGCTAGGAGACTTCTCCATTCTGTGCCTGTCTTCCCTGTGGAACTCGGCCATGGCTTCTACGTCCCATTTGTCCTCTGGAGAGCCTCGTGTTGGAATGTGTCCTGCTAGAGGAACAAGTGCCAATGTGTCCATCTAAAGACCTATTTCCAACCCCTCTCCTCGTGATTAAACAAAAATACTGATGTTTTCAGCCTTGTTTCCCTCCCCTACAGTTATGTTCAAAAAGAAACCTTCAATGAACACTGTATTAGTTTCTTATTCCTACTGAAACAAATTACCTCAAATTTCATGGCTTAAAACAACAGAGATCTATTATCTCTCATGCTTCTGAAGGTCAGAAGTTCAAAATGGTTCTCACTAGACTAAAGTCAAGGTGTTGGCAGGGTTGTGTTCTTTCCTGGAGGTTGTGGGGACATCTGTTTTCTTGCCTTTCCCAGTTTCTTGGGGTCTCCCACCTCCCCCATCCATCTTGAAAGCCAGCAATGGCCTGTCTAGTCTTTCTTACATTGAATCCCTCTGACACTGACATGCCTGCCTCTCCCACATTCAAGGCCCCTCCTGATTACATCGGGCCCACCCTGCATAATCCAGGATAGTCTCCCAGGTCAAAGTTCTTGACTTAATCACAGCTGCTAAATCCCTTTTGGCACGTGACGTAACATGTTCACAGGTATGGGGATTAGGACGTAGGCCTCCTTCTGGTGGGGTACATTATTCTGTTTACCACAATTACTTTAACTCAAAAGAGTGGATAATGTTTGAAATGGGACAGAATCATGAGGGAGACACTGTTTTCCTTGTGCTAGTTCTCAATCATGCTAGTTTTACTACTTCAGCCGTTCTAGTATAAAATACCTGTCAGGAGTAAAATTGCTATTCTTACATGCCTTTTTTTAGGGCTGGTTCAAGATAAAATTGTGAGGCAATTTGTTTGGTCTGTCAATTTTTTCTTTTCTCTCCAGTTCTATTTCTTCTTCCCTAGAACTCTGCTCTCTTCTCTTACTCCAATTTTAGAGTCATCCTGATAAGGCATTTTAAAATAGGAGCTAAGTAAAAAATCTTTCTGAGGATATTTTCACGTTATCAAAAGTTTTTTTTTTTTAAGTTAAAAGATTTAAAGACACATGTTTCAAAATGATCATAATAGACTGATAGAAAATTGTATTAAAATATATATTAATCCTCACCCAAAAATATGTTTTTATTGATTTTTTTAGAGAGAAAGGAAGGTAGAGGGAGAGAGAGAGAAAGAGAAACGTCAGTGTGACAGTTGAGAGTGAGAGGGAAACATCAGTTGGTTGCCTCTTGTATGCACCACCCCGACGAGGGATCAAACCTGCAACCTGGGTGTGTGCCCTGACTGGGAATTGAACCCTCAACCCTTCCATATATGGGATGACGCTCCAACCAACTGAGCCACACCAGGGGCTGTATTCTAATATTTATTCATTACATGCTATGCTAGTCACTGCAGGGATTCAAAGATAAGCAAAGCTTAGTTATCATTCTTAGTTGACAGTCTGGTCAATTTAAAATTTGTATTACTGGATCAGAAGACTTTCAAACCTCCTATGTAGGTTTTAGGCCTTTGTAGGCATATTATTATTCACAGATATTAGGGTTCAAAACTTAGAATTTTTCTTATGGAATTGCCATGAACCTATCTTTACCCATAGTTGCAAATTTATTAATATAGTGTGCCAATGATATGTACTCTTAAAGTTTCCCATACCTTCTGATAGCAGAAGTGGGGGAGGAAGGAATGAGACATAAACTTTAAATTTGCCAGTGTTCCATATCTTCTGGCTTAAATATTCTCTTCTGAATGACTCAGATTCTTAGACTTTAAATTTATTTCCCCTCCTCTATACCTTTCCAAAATAGTATCTGGGTGTATTTAATGATGAGGCTTATGGGACCACATGATTGTAGGAGGATATTCAGGAGCTTCTGGATTTTAGCTGGTCTCTGCTGTGGAATAAACATTTTGGTTTTCTTCTCAGACTAGTGTCCACTAAAATGCCTGTGTGGTCATTTGGACACTATATGGGCATTTGCCCTGGTCCCATACATATATTTCTAGAGGTGACACCTCCACATATTGAGGCCTCACATCTCAACTCCAGGTTCTTCAGCTCTCTCAGAGCTTCATGCCCCTTTATCAAGGCATGTGGGGACCTCTGGGGCCCTTGTGTCCCTTGTGCAGGCCACAGGAGGCCAGGACTGCTGCTTCAGACTCATCTGTCCTTCACCAATGCAGCATTATTGCTTCTGCATCATGCTGGATGTGGCACTCCATCTGGGCTCATAAAGTCTTCCAAGCTGTGCTTGGGTGTTGCAGATAAGATTGGCAGGAGACCTATTGTAAGAAGGAGATTTGCATACAAAAGTTTATTGAGAAGGGTTCCCAGGAGGAACGATGAAAGCGGGATTGAACTGTGATGGGATGCAGCAAAGGCTCTGCAAGTCCTATGGAGAAGCTCTGAAGCTGGAATGAATAAAAAGGTTATCCTGAATTAAGGCAAGGGTGCTGGGTGTGTATAACTCAGTCATTGAATGAGAATTGTCCCACCTCCCATCCCTCAGGGGGAATTCCCTTGGGCAAGGAAATTCTCTTTAGCTGGGAGCAGTTTCCTGAGAAATATTTAGCTGTGAACTGTCAGATATCAACACATCCATCAACTGGGGAAATAATGTCTTTAGTCTTACAGGAGGGAGGGAGGGGGACCTCACACCGCAGCATCCACTATCCTGGGGAAGCATACCATAGCCTCTCCTGACTCCCAGGTGGCATTCTTGGGATCCCCCTTACGCATCTGGATATTTCTAGTAGGTCTAATGGGGATATAGCTGACTCTGTGTAGGCATTCCAGGCTGAGAAGGGAAGAGGGGGCATAGTTATTTGATCTTATTTCAGTATTTCCTTGTCATTTGTTTCCCACACTCGCCCCGCACAGTAAGGTGTGCACTCTCCTGTCCTCCTCCTCTCTGGAGTGGACTTTTACATCATGTTGTTAAGGACTGTCAAGGGTCTGAGATTTTACCCTGCTTTCCGGCTAACAGGTTAACCTGCCGCAGTTTTAAGAATGCTGGCAGAAGACGAGACTCCTGAGTCAGAGGCCTAGCTTTTATTACTCATGGCACTGCACGCAGCATGAGCTTTGTATTAGTGCCCATTTTCCACTTTCCCCAGATTTCTTCAGTGGGTGCCATCCATTTGGCCAGCTGACTGGCAGAGTGCTGAGGACCATGTGGAATGTATTAGAGGTCAGGTCAGAAGGTATGATATATCACCGCCCATCTGTAGTTGGCCAAAACTTGTTCATGACCTGGGAAAAGGTAACCTTCCTATTTCCTCTGTCATATTCTTTAATAAGAATTTGCAAGAGGACCTGAAAAGACACTTATCCAAAGAGAACATACAGATGGCCAATAGACAGATGAAAAGATGCTCAACCTCACTAATCATCAGAGAAATGCAATTTAAAACCACGATAAGATATCACTTCACACCTATCAGAATAGCTATCATCAATAAGTCAACAAACCACAAGTGTTGGCAAAGATGTGAAAAAAGAAACTCCCATGCACTGTTGGGGGCAATGCAGATGGGTGCAGTCCCTGTGGAAAACAATATGGAGGTTTCTAAAAAAATTAAAAATGGAACTGCCTAATGACCCAGCGATTCTACTCCTGGGAATATATCCAAAGAAACCCAAAACATTAATTCAAAAGAACATATGTTCCCCTATGTTCATTGCAGTGTTATTTATAATCACCAAGCTATGGAGGCAACCCAAGGGCCCCACAATAGACAAGTAGATAAAGAAGATGTGGTACACATATATAATGGAACATTATTTGGCCATAAAAAAGAACAAAATCTTACCATTTGTAAGATGGATGGACCTAGCTGGTATTATGCTCAGTGAAATAAGTCAATCAGAGAAAGACAAATACTTTATGATTTCATTTATATGTGGAATCTAAAGAGCAATGTAAATGAACAGACAAAATAGAAACCCTCATAGATATGGAGAACAGACTGATGATTGCCAGAGGGGAGGAGGGTTGAGTGCAAAAGGTGAAGGGATTAAGAAGTACAAATGGGTAGTTACAAAATAGTTACAGGGATGTAAAGTACAGCATAGGGAATATAGTCAATAATATTGTAATAATTATGTATGGTGCCATGTGGGTACTTAAAATATCAGGGGATCACTTTATAAAGTAGACCAGAGGCCCAGTGCATGAATTCGTGCATGGGTGGGGTCCGGCTGGCCTACCCCAATGGGGGCCCATTGGGCTGGGCCTCGGGGGGAAGGGCCGTGGGCGGTTGGCCTGCTGGCCCTGCCCGCAATCAGTGTGTTGGGGCCGATCAGGGGCTGGGCCGGCCAGGGGGGTGGGGACGATGGGGGCCCGGATCAGGCTGGTTGGCTGCCGCAGGTGTGTTATAGCCACAGGTTGTTCTGGTCGTTCTGCTGTTCCTGTTGCCAGGCTTTTATATATATAGATTGTTGACAAGCATTGGGTTGTCTCCTGATTTTTGCTGTAACAAACAAATGCTGGTATGAACATTCTTTTACAAGTACCCTGGTGCACATATGCAAGTGTTTCTGCAGGAGACATATTCTTGGGAGTATAATTGCTGGGTTATAGGGTAAGTGTATCAATTTTATTAGGTAATGTCATGGTGTTTTTCCAGAGTGAATGTTGTACCAATTTATACTTCCAATAGCCACGTAAAAGTTTTCATTTACTCCATAACCACACTTTATACTTCTTATTGTCACTTTTTAACTCTTGCCCATCTGATAGCTCAGTGTACTTTTACAATTTGTATATCCCTTGGTACTAAGGAGATTAAACATAATTTCTATGTTCTTGGTCATTCATGTTTCCACTTCTGTTGTTTTCCAGTTCCTTTGCACATTTTCCATTGGGTTATATATCTTTTTTATTATTGATTTGGACAAGTGGTTTTTTAAAAATATATATTTTGGATACTAATCATTTGACAGTAGTTTGTGATACAAATCTTTTCTTTCAGTTTATGATTTATCTTTTCATATTTAAAATTGATTTGTTTTATAAACGTAAGGATTAAATTTTAATGCAGTTAAATACATCATGTTTTCTTAAATAGTTTTAACTTATTGTGTCTTAGTTAAGAAACACTTTCTACCCTAAGGTGATAGTCTCTTATCTCTTCAAAAGTATTTCTTTTTTAAAAATACATGGTTTTCTTAATATATATGGTGTTTTAGGAATATAATTTTTTCCATATGGTTGTTAACCAGTTAGAATCCATACACTCTCCACCAAATTGGAGACTTTGTCATATATCAAGTGTTGTGACTTGTGTAATCAAAAAGCCACTCTCCATTCTTTGGTCAGATTCAACATTTTATTATATGGTTATGATTAAATGTGCTTTTATTGAAAAACAAAGTGTGGTTAAGGCAGATTAATCTAGACCTGGTAATCAGGAAGCAGAAAGGGTGTAAAAGAGAACTTTGAGCCTGGCTGGTGTGGCTCAGTGGTTGAGCCTTGACCTATAACTAGGAGGTCACAGTTTGATTCCAGGTCAGGGCATGTGCCCTGGTTGCAGACTAGTCCCAAGTAGGGAGCATGCAAGAGGCAGTCTCTCAATGATTCTCTCATCATTGATGTTTCTGTTTCTCTCTTCCTCTTCCTCTCTGAAATCAATATATTAAAAAAGATGAGAGAGAGAGAGAGAGAGAGAGAGAGAGAGAACTTTGAAGCAGGGAGACCAGTTAGGAGTTTATCACAAGTTCAAGAAAATGAAGTCCGAATTATAAAAGTGACATGGAAATGGAAAGGACAGAAATGTGAGAAAACTTGCAGAGGATGTACTTAGTGAAAAATTGAATATGGAAAGCAAAATAAGGTAAGTGACAAGCATGACTATAAGTTTTGAGCTTCAGTGACTCTCTCTTTTTTTTTTTTTTAGGAAAAACAAGATTATTTCAATGTTAAATTTATTACAGTTGATGTGGTCATAGGACACTGAAGTAGAGATTTAGGAAGTATTTGTATATAGTTGATAAGTTAAATATATTGGAAGATGTTTTTAATAAACTTTGTGAGTTTCTCCATTCTTATTGTTTCATAGGAATTCTTTATATATTTTGGATACATATCCTTCTCCCAGGGATATTTTTTTCTGGATTGTGTCTTTTTTGTTTGTTTTTAATCTTTTTATGGTACCTTTTGAGAAACAGAAGTTCTAAATTATTATGTAGTGGAGTCTATCAATCATTTTCTTTGTTTTCACATTAAAAAATATGTTTTTATTGATTTCAGAGAGGAAGGGAGAGGAAAGAAAGATAGAAACATCAGTGATGGGAGAGAATCATTGATCGGCTGCCTCCTGCATGCCCCACATAGGGGATAGAGCCTGCAACCCAGGCATGTGCCCTGACTGGGAATTGAACTGTGACCTCTTGGTTTATAGGTCGATGCTCAACCACTGAGCCATGCTGGCTGGGCGAGTTTTTAATTCCAATTATTATATTTTTAATTTCTACATGTTCTATGTAGTTACTTCTTTCCTCCCTTTCTTCTTTCTTTCCTTCCTTCCCCTCTCCCCCCCTTTTCCTCTTCCTTCCATTCTTCCTTCTCTTTTTCTCTCTCTCTAAACCAGTTTTGTCTTTTTAAAATATTTCCTTAAATTTAAAAAATCTACTTAATATATTTAATATTTATTATTTGTCTTCTAATTCCAATATCTGAATTCTTTTGCATCAAACTTTGCTGTCTGTTGTTTCAACTACTTCTTACTCTACTTCTTGTTTCCTCATACATTTTGTGAGTTTCAACTACAAGTTCATATTTGTTGAAGTTTTATCTTGTTCAAAATTTTGAAGCCCTATATTGGCAGTTTATGACTATTTGCTTCTGCCAAACATTGGGGAACCTCACCAATGCAGAAACACTTTAAAATATTTTTTGCCTGAAGCTTTTTGGATATACCCAGGTAATATGAGATTGGGCTACAAGTTCAGGGAGGGTCAGTTTGTGGATATCAATTTCAAAGGGTGATTTTATGTTTCCTTCTACCCAATGCCACATTTTATAATAAGCAATTTTCCTTGCTGTCCCCTGGATTTATTTCTAGTTCACATACACCTTGAGGGTTTAGGACTTTTGGGTGCCTGATTTATTAAAGCTTCTCCTATTAGATTCCTCACCTTGGTCAGGTGCCTCCAGGATTTATTTCCTGTTGGCTATGAATACGGAAGCTCAAGTTCACCTTCATGGGTAAATGTTCTCAAAGTGAAAGCCAGATTCAAAGCTCAGCTTACCTCTCTAGATCCCTATGGCTTTTGAGGGTACTTACTTTCTTGCCAACACATTGATGTATTTAAAAATATTTTTTATTATTTTATTATTTTTCAGTGAGAGGGTTGGTCACAGTGTATAGTGTGTCATATTATTGGAAAATGGATTTTTTGTCTTTGAAAATAATTTATTCCTGTAGTAAATTTAAGATTGGCATGAAAAGGATGAAGAGGTCCTTCATGAATAATAGACAGTATAAATATAAGATCATGGACTATATTACTCATTTATATACTGTCATACCTCTTTACTGCACACTCTGTTATGTGAGGTGATGTGTTACACTACCGGAGATGCCAATAAGTATACTGAAAGGTTCTCAAATTTGAAAGATAATTTGTCATTTATAGATATAAATGATACATTCAATGAGGATGGTACAAACTAAATATTCATACCCAATTGAGGAACTGAAGTAAATCATTGTAAAGAAGGTGATATTTTATCTCAATCTATAGGGGAGACAGAGGGAGATGAGTGGAAGTTTATTCCAGGGAGAAAACAAAGAGCATAAACAATGGTGTAGAGGTAAAAACAAAACAAAAAAACACCCAAAAACCAAAAAAACAAGGAATGGCTTTAGATTACTGTATGTTTGATGGATTATAAGCTATTTTAAGGAAATAGTTAATGACAAGAATGGAAAGTCAGGCAAAGACTTGAGTATGAAGAGCCATAAATTCTAGACTAAGCAATTTGAACTTAAATTGGTAGGGGGACTGAGAGTTACTAATAGATGTATAAACTTTTTTATTTTATTTAATTTTTTATTTTTTTATTTTTATCTTTAATTTCTTTATTGGTTAAGGTATTACAAATGTGTCCTCATCCCCCATTAACCCCCAGTCCCCGCCCCCCCCCAACTCATGCTCTCATCCCCCTGTTGTCTGTGTCCATTGGTTTGGCTTATATGTATGCATACAATTTGATACAGTCTAAAATGTGTCATTTATGGGAGGCTGAATGTAAAATCAAGATTTATTTAGTGAAACTCTAGCAATTATAGACAGGGGTAAATGAAAATGGGATGAAGCATGGGAATGTGAAACAAGTAAAACACTATTTTACTCAGGGTTTTTGATATGAGTAATTTCCATTTCTGATGATGGCTTGATGTTGTTTACATAATTACTTTCTTCCATTACTTAGAAAATAATTTATTTTCTGAATAAGTTTGAAACCACATCTTGGTGTTTCCTTCCATCAGTAAGAATCAATCCTGAGTCATAACCCAAAGGACACATTATCTAGGAACTAATTTCCCCCCATATTTTTTAAAAAATATTTTATTGATTTTTTACAGAGAAGAAGGGAGAGGGACAGAGAGCCAGAAACATCGATGAGAGAGATTGATCAGCTGCCTCCTGCACGCCCCCCACTGGGGATGCGCCCGCAACCCAGGTACATGCCCCTGACCGGAATCGAACCCGGGACCCTCCAGTCCGCAGGCCGACGCTCCATCCACTGAGCCAAACCGGTTCGGCATCCCCCCATATTTTAAAGAGAAAGAACTAGGTTGTTTCTTGCCCATATTGTTTTGGTCATTTTATCTTATTTTTTAGTGGAATAGTGCATCTCTATACATTTCTTAGGCCACCTCATTTGTGAATGAGATAAAGGATAATGAAATGTCAATAAGGATTTGTGGTCCACTTTATAAATGCTAATGATCAGAAAGTTATCAAAGAAACACTAATAGGCATATTATGATGTAATTTTTATTTCTGAACTGAGATGAAAAATGGGAATTTGTGTCTTTTTTCACTCTAATACCAAAACCTCATTAGGCCTGGCCAGCATGTGGGGAAATGACACAGCTGAGGCTTTCTCAGGCAAAATACATTAACATTACAAATGAAATTTGGTATGAATTTATCTCGAGGAGCATTTCTCTCAAAGGTATAGTATGAATTACATTAGCAGTGCAGTTATTAAGCTTTGTTGAATAATTCTGTTTTAGAAAAGGAAAGTGACCTTTTGTATCTCTCAGAGGGGTAATATCTCTACAGATATATTTAAAATAATACTAATTGGGACAGGACGTCAGATTTACAAAAATATGGGAGGAAATTGGATATTCAGTTAAAAAATATAAAGTATCTTAAACAAAGCATTTCATAATATTAAATGTCTGACCTTTATTACTTCCTAATCAACCAACTCTATCTTCTGTTACAGGTTGTAGATGGAGAATGGAGGTCAGAAAAATACTGTTGAAAATTCTCATTTTTGTGCTGCTTGAAATATGGGCACAATTTGTAATCAAAACTCTTCAGTAATTACTATAACTGTTGTTTTTCTTCAATAAACAGACCTAAATATTTTTCACATTTTGACATGAAATCTAGTGTTTCCTAAAAAGCAATGTCAAAAAATGAACATGCCCTAGTTTTTATGCTTCTTTGTGGTCATCATCTTTGGGAGCGATAACACAATCAGATGTGCTAGCATTCAGATGCTTGAATTAACTTAAATTTTAATCTCTAATGCTGGCTCAAATATTTTAAAAAGAGGTAATATGGTAATATAGAACATTATTTTACACAAAGAAAGACTGTTAAATGCCAGACATTGAAATCAGAGGTGAGTGCACACTGCCAAATCTATTGAAGATATTATGGCATTTCAAAGCTAGGAAAATTGTATAACAGATTCATGGTTTTACAGAATTATTATTCAAGTGCCAAGCATCCATCAATCAAATGGATGACTTTCAAGAGAAGGTAATTCACTTACAGTGATGGGTATTCAATTAAGGAAAAACTGTAACTATCAGCTTAACCCAATAGGAAATGCAAACAAAACCCTAATATTATACTGCCAATCTTACAGGTACCCAAGAGGTCAAGAACAGAAGCATGGATTATACAAAGCAACACGTTGTCATGCTGCCTGACCAAAATCAACTCAGAAAACTGAGTGGGAAGGGGGAACCAAGATGGCGGCGTAGGGAGCGGACCTGTGTGTGCTGCTCTCTCACAGCATCATTGAAACTATCAACTATGAAGTAAACAACCGCCACTCAGAACCATGGGGAAGTTGGCCCAGTGGGAGATCTACAACTGGAGGAAAAGAAAGAAGCGCAGTGAGACTGAGTGGGAGCTACGGAGGCACCAAAACCAGAGGTACGCAGTCACACGCCACGCGGGCTGCAAATGGATTCTCGGTTTTTTACGAACCCTCGAATCCTCTGGGCTTGCTCGGGGCGGGTCTCTGAGGCCCCAGATCCCACAGGGAGAGGCGGCCACGGCCTTGCAGTGGTCGGAGAGCGAGGGAAGCTCTGACACGCGGCTGCTCGCCGGCACCGAGGGACAAGAAGTCCTGGGGCCCCGGGGAGGCGAGGGGCGCGGAGACGCCGCCATCGCTATTTCCTCCACGCTGGCGACTCCCTGTGACCCCGCCCTACCCTCAGGGCTGTGCCAGAGGCACAAGAGGGAATGACTGTGCTTTTACAAACTCTCAAATCCACTGAGCTGGTTCGGGCGGGTCTCTGAGGCCCCAGGCCCCAAGGCGAGAGACGGCACGGCCTTCCAGCGGTCAGAAAGCGAGGGAGGCTCTGGCGCTCGGCTGCTCGCCGGCACTGGGGGACGCAAAGTCCTGGAGTCCTGGATAGGCAAGGGGCCGCTGAGTCTCCGCCCCGGCGACTCCCTGTGACCCCGCCCTACACAATTTACATTCCCATCTGGGCTGTGCCAGACTCACAAGTAGAAACGCCTTTGCTTCTGCAAACTTTCAAATCCACTGAGCTGGTTCAGGCGGGATCATGAAGCACCAGACCCTACGGGGAGAGGCAGCACGGCCTTGCAGCCATCAGAAAGCGAGGGAGACTCTGTTGCACAGCTGCTCGCCGGCACTGGGGGACACAAAGCCCTGGCAGAGAGTCAAGGGGCCGCGGAGACTCAGCCAGTGCTATTTGCTCCGCCATGGCGACTCCCTGAGTCTCAGCCCTAATCAATTTACATCCCCATCCAAGCTGTGCCAGGTGCACAAAAAGACCCACCTGCGCTTTTGCAGCCTATCCCAACAAATTGCAGACTTCAACTGCTCGCAGCCATGAGAGACACACTCAAGAAGCAGACCCAGGAGAACCAGGATGGCGGCATAAGGAAGAGACCTGTGCGTGCTACCTCACACAACAACATCGAAACTACCAAATATCAGACAAACACCTATCATACAGAACCATGGGAAAGTTGGCCCAGTGGAAGCTCTACAACTGGAAGGAGAGAAAGAACATTGAGACTGAGTAGGATGTGACACCAAGTACAGAGCCCAACCCAACAAACTGCAGATTTCAACTCCTTGCATCTGGGAGGGACGCAATCGGGGGGCAGAGTCGGGTCCGGGGCCGGCCAGGGCTGGGCCTGACTCGGCCGGCACTGTGGAACTGCTGTACCAGCAAGCGCACAAACATGCCCACTGGTCCCAATCTCTTGTGGGGCGCTGGGGGACAGCAGACAGGCAGTCTGTGCACTTGGTGGAGGGCAGGAATGCTGGATGTTCAACCACCAGGAACGCCTGGAGATTTTGTCTAGTGGGGAGCCGCCGGCAGGGGACAGAGGGCCAAACTTCCTGTTTCCCTGGTAAGGCTGGGATGGCACCGGTGAGGTCGGGATGGCCCCGGTGAGGTTGAAACGGTCCCGGTGTGGTAGGAACGACCCCGGTCAGGTCGAAACGGCCCCGGTGTGGTAGGGACGACCCCAGTGAGGTTGAAACGGCCCCCGTGAGGTAGGGACAACCCCAGTCAGGTCGAAACGGCCCCGGTGTGGTAAGGACGACCCCGGTGAGGTTGAAACGGCCCCCGCGAGGTAGGGACGACCCCGGTCAGGTCAAAACGGCCCCGGTGTGGTAGGGACAACCCCGGTGAGGTTGAAACGGCCCCCATGAGGTAGGGACGACCCCGGTGAGGTTGAAACGGCCCCTGTGAGGTAGGGACGACCCTGGTCAGGTCGAAAGGGCCCTGGTGTGGTAGGGACGACCCCGGTGAGGTTGAAACGGCCCCCGTGAGGTAGGGACGACCCCAGTCAGGTCGAAACGGCCCCGGTGTGGTAGGGACGACCCCGGTGAGGTTGAAACGGCCCCCGTGAGGTAGGGACGACCCCAGTCAGGTCGAAACGGCCCTGGTGTGGTAGGGACGACCCCGGTGAGGTTGAAACGGCCCCTGTGAGGTAGGGACGACCCTGGTCAGGTCGAAAGGGCCCTGGTGTGGTAGGGACGACCCCGGTGAGGTTGAAACAGCCCCCGTGAGGTAGGGACGACCCCAGTCAGGTCGAAACGGCCCCGGTGTGGTAGGGACAACCCCGGTCAGGTTGAAACAGCCCCGGTGTGGTAGGGACAACCCCGGTGAGGTTGAAACGGCCCCTGTGAGGTAGGGACGACCCCGGTGAGGTTGAAACGGCCCCCGTGAGGTAGGGACGACCCTGGTCAGGTCGAAACGGCCCCGGTGTGGTAGGGACGACCCCGGTGAGGTTGAAACGGCCCCCGTGAGGTAGGGACGGCCCCGGTGAGGTTGAAACGGCCCTGGTGAGGCTCAGACGGCCCTGGTGAGGTTGAGACTACTCCAGTGAGGTTGGGACAAATAAAGGGGACCAGTATGGACTGATGAACAGGGGTAGATACAGAAGCAGAGCAACATTGAACAGAATGTTAAACTACAGTGGGAAGCCTGGGGAGGGTTGGGGGGCGGGGATTAAGAGACCAACTGAAGGACTTATATGCATGCATATAAGATTAACCAATGGACACAAGACACGGGGCGGGGGGGGGGGGGGCGGGAGGTAGGGGCCGGGGGAATGTCAAGGGGGGGAAAAAAGGAGACATATGTAATACTCTTTGTAATACTTTAAGAAATAAAAATTATTAAAATAAAAAAAAAAAAAAAGAAAACTGAGTGGGAAAACATTGGAATTCAAATTTCATTTTGATGATGTTATAAGTGTTATACCTAATTGCATGAATAAAAATATAGTATTCATGAATATGAAAACAATTTAACATATATCTAATTAGTGTTTTGTTTCTGAAAACATAATAGAAACAGAATAGTAATCATTAAAATCCAAGATGGATTTATGATCTCTAAGTTACTTCACACTAATATAATATCCTTTTTCGAATTGGCCACTAAATTTGAGCTGGGATGAGCAATCTTTATTTCAGTGGGACACTTAACGAATTTATTGTATTCTTGTGGACAAAATGGAGAAAAACAGCTTAGATTAGACTATTAGACGTTGAATGACTGTGCTGATACAGTCTGATGATAGGATTGATGGCATCTGAAGAGAGGTTTCTCATGACTCATGGATGACTCTTCCCTAGGCATTCTATGCTGTGTAATGTTTTGGTAACTTGTACACACGGACACTTTTCTTATAAGATTTACAGTTATAAAAAAGTATCATGGGTGAAAATACTTTAGATGACCAAATCAGTATCTCTAAAAATTTTGAGAGTAAAGTAATGGACTAAATCCAATAAGGGATAAATATAAAATCCTGAACCTGGGTATATAAAGTAAACTTGTTGAGATAAGCTAGTTTTCAGTTTCTAACCATTTTGTTATACCTCTCAAAGACTCAGTTTCCCTATGTATAAAATGGGAATAATAACACTAGCTACTTAATAGTTTGAGGTAAGGGCACAGCACAGTTTTGGCATATAGTGAGTGTTCAAAAGGTGTTGGCTACTTCTTTTCCAGAAATCCTGGATCCAAATTCTGTTACTTATGGGGTACTTGACCTTGGGTAGGTCAAATTCTTATTCTTTCTAAATCTCATTTGCCTCATTTGAAAGTGGAGATAAAAATACTACTTACCTCATAGGTGGTTGTCATGAAAATTAAATGAGATGATGCATGTGGGGCCCTCTTTGAGGTACTTGGAACATATTGAGTTCCTAATGAATGTTCGTAATTGCAGTGACCATTAGTTCAACTTCCGGAAAGTCTACCTAGACATTATATTGCAAAAATAGAACTAATAATTGTTCTAGAATAAGGGAAATTATATTTCTACTTTATTATAGATTAAACCTATGTTATTATTTCAGTTTAAATGTATACTTTTAAGAGGAGTATCAAAAATTGAAGTGAACATAAAATTAAATCATATGAAAAATGATGAAAGAAACTGGGGATGCCTATGCTGGAAAAGAGAAGATGAGGATAGGAGGAAGCTAGCTGAAGGGTTGCCATTGGGAGAGAAATGAGGCTCACCCTTTTGGTCCTCAGAATTAGAATGATGGCAATGAGACAGATTTTTTGCTCCCCTGAAGAAAGACACTCTTACTGTGAGAGCTGTCCAAAGGTGGGAGGGCTGCCTGGGAAGGTAGTCATTTCTCAGTCCCTGACATTGTTTTTTTTTTAAAGTCATTTGAGGGAGAGTTGCAGAGAGGATTCAGGGATTTGAGATGAGATTTGGCTCAGTGATCTTTAAAGGCCAGTCCTTTTCTGAGGTTCTGAGGTTCTGCAGCTGTTGATTTCTTTGTGGTGCTTAACATTTAACACCTTTTAAAACCCTGCTTCCAGTCACCCAGCCTTTTCTTTCAAATTATTTGACAGAAGCATCTCACACTAAGTAAGAATTGCATAGCCCTGACCTTTAAGGTCTAAAATTTACTTCCTTCACTGCTCTTATCTTGAGGTATCTGGGTAAATGGATTTGCAGAATCTGTGCATGCCAATCACACTTGCATTTCTTTTAAAATAGGAAAGTTGATAAAATGGTAAAAGAATTGTCAGGTCATAGGATCTCTGGTGGCTCAGCTTCAATAGCCAAAAAAGCTCCTGTCCCAAGTAATGTAAATATTAGTGAGTAGACATGCAAATATTGGGTATATAAACAATATTGGTTCACAAACAAGCTTGTTATTGCATGCATTCTTTGAACAATGTGTCTCATAGGAAATTTTTTTATTGACATTTGCTATCTTATTTAGCATAATATTCTGCTTCGAGTGGTTTAATTTTCCTCTGATTTTTAGTTCATGCTTCCTGGCTTTAGACTATTATGTGTGGAAAAACTCAAGGACCGTCTCTCTGCTGTCATATTGATTAGCAAATAAATCATGAGTGGCTCTGAAGGACGATGGAAAAGGGAACCACTCCAATAGGTATGACTGTATGGTGAACCTTGCCTGGGAGAAGGTGACATGGTGTCACATCTCCACCAGTTCACAGGCAGAAGCTAAAATTTTGGCCATATGGTGAAGTAGTTGGAAGGAACAGGATTAGAGGTTTGCTGTTAAGAAGGATTGGGGAAGATTTATGTGAGTGAATCTCTTGAAATGGGCCCAGTATGTGGGAGTATTAAATGTCCTATGTGAATTTTCACTAAATATTTAATAACCAGGTAAACCAGATGACATCAGTCAGCATACTTCCCCAGTGACCTTACTGTGTCAATGAACTCTTAACCAATGGTCCATCATATGAAGAATGTGCATACTTTAATAAAATATTGATTGCCTCTCTCCAAGGCTAGCCTGGCCTCCTACCATTATTAAATGTCCAACCTACCAGTTGTAGAGACAAACAATGAGCCCTCTATATAGCATGATATAATGAGGGGAACAGCAACAATGAGCCCTCTATATAGTATGATATAATTAGGGGAACAGCCTACCTCCTGATTGATTATGTTGGGTCCCCTCCATTATGGAGTTAACAGTGTTTTGCCCTCAGTGGAATCAACACTCTTGAAATGGTTTGTTTTCCTGGGCCACGATGCTGCCTCTGTTGACTTAATGCCTTATTACATGTTTCCTCACACAATATTGCTTTTAGTCAAGAAACTCATTTCAAGCAAAATAATTGAGGCCAGTGCTCTTGGGGTTCACTGTTATTCCACAAAACCGTTACCAGAAGCACCCGGCTATTGCATAGCAATGATCTAAGGAACCCATTTACTGTGACAGATGGGAAATTATACCCTTTGACACTGGGGTGGTTTCCTTTAGGATAAAGTATACTCTGTGAACTAGTGACTAATATATGCTGTGGTTTCTCCCCAAACCAGAGCACACTGGTGCAGAAACTGAGGAGTGAAGCAGGGGAGGTATTTCTCATTATTACACTGAATGACCAATGCATAAACATTTCTATCCCCAGTTTTTACTTTAGACTTTGCTAGTTTGAAGGGCTTAGTATTCAACAGAGAAGTATTCCACCAGGGAGACAATTGACCTGGAAGTTAAGACTGTCATTGGCTTTTTGGGCTCCTCCTGCCAATGTTCTAGGACAGTGGTCGGCAAACTCATTAGTCAACAGAGCCAAATATCAACAGTACAATGATTGAAATTTCTTTTGAGAGCCAAATTTTTTAAACTTAAACTATATAGATAGGTACATTGTTATTAACTTAATGAGGGTACTCCTAAGCTGGCCGTTGCTAAAAAGGTCCCTCCTCCTCTCTGGAACCGAACCTGAGAACCTCCAGTCCGCAGACCGACGCTCTACCCACTGAGCCAAACCAATCAGGGCTGTTCTCCACTCTTCTTTTTCCCTAGAAGAAGGAAAGGAGAAAGGCAGAGGTTTTTGAATCCATACCAAAAGGAGGGATAAAAACTCTACTTAGACACAGAGAAGTCCAAGTAAGACCCCAGAGGCTTGAAATAGTGTACAAGTTGGGGAATTATGATGTGTTCCAACCATAAAGTGAAAGAAAGGATGGAAGGAGATGAGGTTGGAGAAAGGGGTCCCAGGCTGTCCTCACATGGAAGTCATTACAAAGCTTCTCTTTCCCACACTCCCTCTTCACTCTCTTTCTCCCTTTCACCAGGTTCATCTATTTGCTTTAAAATAACCCAATTGAAAATTGAAAACAATTCAGGCCTTAGTCAGGATTTTCACCTTTATCCTGAGAACAATAGGAAACCATTTGGCAGACTTAATTAAATGAGTGATCAGAGCAGGTATTTTTAAGTTTATTCTCGTTGCTGCATTGAGAATGATCTGAGAAGGAATGGACAAGAAAGATTTGGACAGAGCAGTCAGGTGGTGATAGGTAAGAGAAATCATGGTGAACTGAAGTGGTGGTAGCAATAAGATAGAAGGAGTATTGGACAGGTGTGGAAAGTATTTCTAAGGTAGAATTGATAGGTCTTGCTGATGGGTTGAATGATCTTTTACCCTCTCTGCATCCACCCCCTTGGACATTTAACTTTGAAGTGTCCTCTGCCTCTGTCTCTGGACTTGACCATGTGCCTGGCTTTGGGTAATAGAATGAAGCAGAAGTGCAAGTATGGTGCTTCTAAGTCTACAACTCGAGAGGCCTTGCTCTTTCTTGTGTTTCTGTCATCTCCATGAGGACATTCCTGAGGGAGCCTACTGGCATGGAACAGATACGTGGCAGAGACTTGAAGTGCCCAGTCAGCCCAGTTGAGACTCGTCTAGAATCTAGGAAGCAAAAAAAAAAAGGAAAAAGTATACTATGATAGTTTCTCTGGAGTGCCTCCTAGTATTGTGACATCCAGTGATAAAAGTTAATGGGAAACTATAGCAACCTGTATAGTTAGGACCACCTAGGAATTAAGCTTTGTATTACTCCATTAGACAAAGACCCACAACCAGTTGAGATGCTGCCTGAGTGCAAAGGGAATTTGGAGGAAGAAAGTTATCATTACCAAAGGTAAGCTCAGAAGTGGTTGCAGAAATAAAAATGATTGTCCCTGATCATATTTTATTCCTTGTTTTTCTATGTATCCAATAATATATCAGTGTTTTTCCCTAGTTTTTTCAAAATTAATAAATATTTAATATCTACAAACCTAACATCTTGTCAACTTTAGTGGCTGACAATTTTAGTATTTATTAGGTTGCACTACCTTAAAATTTTTTAAAATTTTTAAATTAACACACAATAAAAAACTTTTTGTATATAGTTCAATGGATTTTAATGCATAGATAGATTTGTGTGTCCATCATCACAATCAAGACACAATTTCATCACCCTCCAAAGTCTCCCTTGAGTTATCCTTTTGTAGTCACACTTCCTTACCCCTAACCCCTGATAACCACTGATTTGATTTCTATCATGATAGTCTTGTCTCTTTAAGGATGCCATATAAATGGAATCATACAGTATATACATTTTTGAGGTTTTCTGCCCTCCCTTAGTGTAATGCCTATGAGGTTCACCCCAATTATCATGTGTGTCAATAGTTTATTCCTTTTTTACTGTGGAACAGTACTCCCCTTGGTTTTACTATGTGGTAGATTGGTGGTAGTTCATTCTACAGTTTATCTGCTGGATTTCAAGATATCAAGATGGGATTGTCACTGAGCTAGAAGAGAAATGAACATCACCCAGAGGGGGAAGTTTTAATGCAGGAATAAGAGTGCTTATATATATTGAGTAGCAAGAGGGTGGACTGCTGCAGAAATTGCAATTTGACTCACTTATCCCCAATTGGCCCCATTTTTAATTATGCCTTCCTGAATCAAAAAGGTGAGACAGCTAAAACATTCCCAAGATTCCCTTGTGACCAGATTCCAAAAATTTAATTAAAAATAAACAAAAATAAGAAAAAATAAAACTAGGTTTTGCCAAGAAAGGGTACTTGCATGAGTTTCAGAAGGAGTCAGTGAACATGAAAGAGCAGCTACATGATTGTGGATTAGTTCTTTTGGCTGACATGACAAAGGGGCATTTGGCTCCTCTGCTCTTGTATGCACAGAAGTTTGAATGTTTAGTCCTTAGTATCACATGTGCTGAGTGGCATGTGAAGGCTGCAGTGTGGTTTTCACTATAGCAGTCTTGTGGGCTGTAGGGTATCATTCCACACTGTTTTTCCTGGCTGCATAGATCCAAGCTTTGTTCACTAGCCCTCCAAGGCATTCTGTAAGGTACCCAACACTGTGTAATAAATTCCTTTCTCCTTAAATTGGGTCAAATGGATTCTATTATCTGCAACTAACCCTTTGTTTCTCAAATTGAAAATTTAGGGATTCCCCCCAATTCATCTTTGGATAAATGTTAGAAATTATTAAATGAATTGTTGTGTTCAGAATATTTGATATGAACACTAAAAAATTAATTGCACTCATTTATGGTGACCACACAATGCATTAATTCACGTAACGTGTACTCACTGAGTGCCTATGTACTAGAAACGTTAAGCTAAAATCTGTTTTCACGAAGCTTCCATTTTTGTGAGGAGGAATAGACAAGTAAAATAGGCTGCAGGCAAGATGATGACAGTGCTAGGGAGAACAGTAAAGTGGGGAAGGGAGGTAGGGAGTGTCAGGGATTTTAGAAAGGGTGCCCAGGAAGGCTCTTCCTGGGAAAAATGACATTTAAGTAAAGACCCAAAAAAGGAGGAGCATTCTAGGCAGAGGGAACAAATACAAATGCCTTGAACTAGGTTGAAGGGACAACAAGGAGGCCAGTATGGCTGCTATGCAGAAGTGAGGTGCCTTTGGGGTCATAAAGTCAAGTGCAAAAAAGGTACTAACATTTTACGCTAATGACTGACATACAAGTAATTGAAATCTATACTAATAAAAAGGGTAATATGCTAATTAGACCAGACATCTTCTGGACATCCTTCCGGACAAAGCCACGGTAGCAGGGGCCAAGGCAGAGACAGTTAGGGGTGATCAGGCCAGCAGGGGAGAGCAGTTAGGGGCGATCAGGCCAGTTGGGAAGGGCAGTTAGGGGCGATCAGGCCGGCAAGGGAACAATTAGGGGGCGATCAGGCCAGCAGGGGAGCAGTTAGGGAGTGATCAGGCTGGCAAGGGAGCAGTTAGGGGACAATCAGGCAGGTAGGGGAGCAGTTAGGGCAGCCGTGGGCAAACTACAGCCCGCGGGCCGGATCCGGCCCGTTTGAAATGAATAAAACTAAAAAAAAAAAAAGACCGTACCCTTTTATGTAATGATGTTTACTTTGAATTTATATTAGTTCACACAAACACTCCATCCATGCTTTTGTTCCGGCCCTCCGGTCCAGTTTAAGAACCCATTGTGGCCCTCGAGTCAAAAAGTTTGCCCACCCCTGAGTTAGGGGGTGATCATGCCAGCAGGGGAGCAGTTAGGGGCATCAGGCCGGCAGGCAGAGGTGGTTAGGGGCAATCAGGCAGGCAGGCAGGTGAGCAGTTAGGAGCAAGTGGTTCCGGATTGCGAGAGGGATGTCCGACTGCCGGTTTAGGCCCATCCCTAAACCGGCAGTTGGACATCCCCTGAGGGGTCCTGGATTGGAAAGGGTGCAGGCCAGGCTGAGGAACCACCCCACACACACACACAAATTTCGTGCACCGGGCCTCTAGTACATATATAGATATAGATATAGATATAGATAATTTTCTTCTGATTATCAACAAAATGCAAATACAAAAACTAAAACTCCTAATCTCCTAAGAAGACATTTGAGACATTTGAGGCACCCTTCCCCATACCCCTTTTTGGGGAGTTTAGGACTCCAGTGGAGAAATAGTAGTGTGACTAATTCAAGAAGGGGATATTTACAAAGAGCTACAAATATACCAATAAGCATAGTGATGCTTTAGTACAGTAACTCGTTATGTATATTGACTCACTGCACACTGAACCTACAATGTTAATTTGTAAGCTCTAATTTGCTGATGAAGAAACTGAAGCAAAAGGAGATTAGGTAATGTTACCAAGAGCACACAGCCAGTAAGTGGTGGAGTTTCAACGTAAAATACAAATTTGTCTTACTTCGAATTCTTCTTGAATATTTCCAACAACCTCTCACAGTAATTGCAACTCTGTATCCAAGTGAAAAATTTTCTCTGTTAACTAAAGAAAGCTTTATTTTGATCCTTGAAGGAAATGAAGAGCAAGGGAGATCTATCCCACTGGTGTAAGGCTTTTATGAACTTGGAGAAAGTAAACCTAGATACCCTAATTTAGCTTTTCTTCATATGACCCATTTTCTGTTTTTGAATCACCTTTTTTGTTTCTTTAAAATTTCTTTTTCATTTATCCTCCCCAATTCTACATTCTTCTTCCCTTACAAGTTATTTAAAATATGATGAATAAGTAGATGTGTAAAATATATAATATAATAAAATAGCTTCAGTATCATACTCCTCTTTAATACATATCCCAGATTTCTTGTTTTAAAAACTTTCAGCTTTTTTACATTAACGTCAGATAGTCACATTTCATCAATTAATTTAATATTTGAAAAACAAAATTTTCATTGTCTAATCCTACCATGTGAAAAAACAATTCAATTGGCCATTCACCTATTTTGGGGCACAAAAGATTACTTCATTTTAATTTTATTAGACAACAGTGAGCATTTTTGTATAGAAACTTTGTGCTCCTTATTTAATAGTTACTTAAATTAGAGTCCTGGAAGTAAAAATTACTGGATTAAGGCATAAAAATATTAAAAGCTCTTAATATATATTATCAAATTGCTCTCTAGAAATACATGTTCTCCTGAGTATATAACCAGCAACATACATTTGCCAAAATTATCTCTTTGCTAATTAGAGACAGAAAACACTTCATATTAATTTTTTCATTTTTACTCTTAAAAACTGATTTTTAAAAAAATTTGCTATTTGAAGTCATTCAGATTTTTTTCCTAACCTTTGTGTGCTTAGATACGCCTTAAAAATTGGGGTTATTTATACCATAATCTGCTTTCAGTTAAAAAAAAATAAAGCAAATCTATGTGTTTAACATCATTTGCATACAGCTACAGCTTTTGTTGATTGTTAACATAGTTTGTTTTGTTTTTCAGGTACACACTGCATAAAATAAAGTGGAAAAAAATTTATGATCATCTGGTAACTTTAAACTTTTTAACCCTTCATAGCTTATTCCCCCAATTCCATTAGGAATTAAAATTTTTATTATTAAAGTACTTTTTGAAAAATTAGACTTTTAAGGGTAAAGTTATCAATCAGGTAATCACAACCATTTGAATAGTCTGCTGTTAGATTATAAAATAATGAATACAAAGGATTCATGAGTTTTTATTTTATTTCATTGATATATTTTCCTTCCTTTATAAGTCTGTTTGCTGGTTATAATTACTCAATGTCAAGATGTTTTCTATAGGTAAGACTCCTATGAAAAAATTATTTATTGGCAGTGGCAAACTGTCCCCCATGGGAAAATCTGTAATTGTTGTTTAACTTAGGGGTATTGATCTTTATTTTTATAAGAAAAGAAACTATTTTCAATCCACTTGCCATGCTGCTAAGTCTTATTTAGATGACAAAAGTAATAACATAACTTGACTCAAATCCTAGGTGGATTAAATAATAAAAAAATATATAAAAAGAAAATAAAATATAGACATTTATTTGAGTTCATAAAAATGTCAATCTAGAAAAAAAAAGGTCACCAGAAACAAAATTACTAGTAAAAGAAAGACTACAAACTGAGAAAAGTATTTGTGATATAAATGGTAAATGAAGTTGTAATACAAAAACTTAAAGATTGCTTACAAATCAATAAAAAAAAGATGGAACTTCAATAGAAAAATGGCCAGAGTACCAGTGGAAAATTCACACACATTGACAAGAGATGGAAATATATAGTCAATAAATACATACAAAAAACTATTCAATGTTACTAATTATAAAAATAAATTTAAAAATACTAATAAGATAACATTTTTCTTCTACCAAAATGGCAAATATTTGAAGTATAATAGTGCCATAAACTATTGTTAATAACTGATACAAATTTTTTGGAGGGAATTTATGCAGTATTCCTCAAAAACTTTAAAAATACATATACCATGTGAATCAATGATTTTGATCCTAGAAAGACATCATAGAAAATTAAAAGAAGATGTGTGCATAGATTATATACTAAGGGCATTCATTCTAGCATTATTTATAACATTGAATACTTGAGAAACAATGCCTTATATTTAAACAGAATATATTATACAATTGTTAAAGCTGTGTTGTCAGAGACTTTAATAAATTGAAAAAAATGTTCCTGTTGCTAAAGAAAAAAATAAATGCGGGTTCTAAATTGTAATTCCAGCCATGGCTGGTTTGGCTCACTGGATAGAGCGTCGGCCTGGGGACTGAAGAGTCCTGGGTTCGATTCCGGTCAAGGGCATGTACCTTGGTTGCAGGCACATCCCCAGGAGGGGGTGTGCAGGAGGCGGCTGATGGATGCTTCTCTTTCATCAATGTTTCTAGCTCTCTATCCCTCTCCCTTCCTCTCTGTAAAAAATCAATAACATATATTTAAAAAAATAAATTGTAATTCCAGATTTTCAGTGCAAACACATTTAAAAGATCAGGAAGGAAATTCCTCAAGATGCTAATGCCATTAATAGTGTCACCTCTGGGAGGTGGGATCGAAAATTTTTATATGATTCCTGATAGTCTTGAATATTTTCCAAAATACTTACAATAACAGTGTATTGATGTTATAATCAGAACACACACAAGAGAGAAAGTGAAACTCATGTTTCATGCGGAAATGCTTATTAAAAGGACATAGAAACAGTGCCACAGACAAATTCAGGTCAACTTATTATTTTTGAAAAAATATTCTTATTGCTTTGAGAGAGAAAGGGAGAGGGAGAGAAAGATAGAAACATCAGCGATGAAAGAGAATCATTGATGGGTTAAGAATCCAACGGTGACCTCCTGGTTCATAGGTTCACGCTCAACCACTGAGCCACACCGGGACGAGCCAGAGCCAAGTCGATTATATTGAGCCTGTCAGGTAGATTTCTCCAGCTGCTCAATTATCATACATTTGAGTGCTCTTTTGAACAACAGGATAACTCAGCCATTCGCAGAATTTTAGACTAAGAAGGGACCCTTGAGATCCACAACACTGACAAGGCATCCTGTTCATTTTGTTTACGAC
Source organism: Myotis yumanensis (assembly GCF_028538775.1). NCBI lineage: Eukaryota > Metazoa > Chordata > Mammalia > Chiroptera > Vespertilionidae > Myotis > Myotis yumanensis. The sequence continues at coordinate 43,278,846 of NW_027223760.1, read as the reverse complement.
TTGATGCCCACCACCCAGTTCAGTACATTTTTGAATGAAAGAAAAAACAACAACAAAAACAATGAAGGCCACCACAGTCATGGTACAGATGCTGAAACTGCTTCCTCCAGAAACAAAAGGGCTCACTTGCCTACGGTTATACTTGTCATCCCCATCCAATAACTACTACCACCGACACACACTGCATCTCCTGCTCGCCGGCCAGGCAGCCTGCGAGGACTGTATGCACATCAGCGCACTGAATCCCGCTACAGCGCGACGGGTGAGGCATTGTGAGGGTGGTCATTAAGTAGGTGAGAAAACTGAGCCACGAACTGCATCCGTGTTTCATCCCCCTTTCCTCCTCGCCATTTCACACGATCTGACGCCAGCTCGTTTGGATTTTACGGAGGGATGCTCCTAGGGTGCATCTGTGTATGTCTGTGTGTGTGAGATGCGGGAAGTGGAGATTTTAAAGACCCGCCGCGGGAAAACAATGTCTTGATGTCCTGTGTTTTACTCGGGCTCATCCCTGGAGCGCCCCTCCTGGTGGGCCTCGGGGACTGGGGACCCGAGACATGACTGGGGACCCCGGCCGCTCTCGTAATGAGGCTCCCGTCTCCGGGGGCCGCGCAGCCCCGCAGCCGCGTAGGACCCGCTGGGCTGGGCCCCCTCCCGCGCCACCTGCTCCCCGGATCCCGCGTCCCCGCCCCGCGTCCCGCCCCCGCGCCGCGCCCGCGGTCCCTCCCTCCGGCGTGACGGGAGCACGGGCGCCTGCTGCCCGGACCGCGAGCGCAGCCGAGCTGTCAGCGGGCGGACGGACCGGGAGCGAGCGAGTGGCGAGCGGAGCGCGCAGCACAGGAGCCCGGGAGCCGGACCGCGCCCCGCCCGCCCGCCGGGGAAGCCGCCTTTCCTCCGGCCGGCCGACCTCCGCCGGACCGAGATGCCGCTCCGCAGCCCGGGGCCGGCGCGCGGGAGGGGCCGGGGGCGGCCGCCGGGGGCTCCTCGCCGCAGGCTCTCGCCGCCCTGGAGCCCCGCCTGGCTCTGCTGCTGGGTGCTCGCCGGCTGCCAGGCGGCCTGGGCGAGGGACCTGCCCTCCTCCAGCCGCCCGCTGCCTCCTTGCCAGGAGGTGAGCCGCACCTGGTCCTTTACCTGGAGTTGGCGGGGGCGGGGGTGGAGGGAGCGGGAGACGGGCGCGGGGGGTGCCTGTTTATGGCGCTCTGCCCCGGCCTCTCCCCTTCCAGGGAGGAAGTTGCCCGCCCCGGGAAGCTGGCCGCGTGCGGGTGTGTGGCTCCGCTGTCTTTCGGGGGATGCTTTTCTGTCCGCGCCCCTGTGTTTGGAGGGCTCTGAAGGACTTTGCGGCGCCCTCTTTGGAGTGTCAGGCTTGAGGATCTGGGGCCGAGGGAGATGTCAGCCAGGAGAGGAGACTGGGGCAGCGCCGCCTGTGGGATCTGGAGACCCGTCTCTTCACAGCTTTTCCAGGGGGCCAGATACCGCCAACGGAGGGAGGGTTTTCCGCGCCTCCCCTGCTCCCCTTCCCTCCCTTCCCCTCCCTGGTCTCTACAAGCCTCGTCTTCCCACCCGCCTGCGCTCAGCTTCCTGATAAGGCCCTGGGATTTGCTAAGCCAGTGTGTGGTATCACTTGGCATCCTCCTGGCAAAAATATGGATATGAATTAGGAAGAAAAAAGGAGTGTGTACTTAGGGGAGAGGCGGGTTGGTGATCTAGAAAATTAGGACAGACAGAAAGCATATGCCCCTTTGGGGCGGTGTTCATCCCCCGGCTGCATCATGGCCACAGTGTATTTTATTGCTTGAGATTATTGCCGATATACAGCCAAGGAGAATGAATTATGGGTGATGAGGAAACCCCTTGCTTTTAGGGTAACTGGACTTGGTGTGCCCCAAATTTACAGGGGTGCCATTGGTACTTGTATTGGGTGTTTATCTTTCACTTTAGTGTTGCAGAAAGTGCGCCCTCTTAATGAAAATCAATAAGGGGAAGGAAGCAACATTTCTGACCTACTTTGAGTGATTATGTCGGGGAGGATAGGAGGAGTGGATACTGTTTTTAGAAAGATTGCTAGGAATCTGGTGATGGGGTCATCTTCATTTATGTAGCAAAAATAGCTTAGCTAATAGCACCTCTGGGAAGAGAGGCCAGACCCTGTTGCTTTGTGTGTGATGCTGCCACTTTTGAGTTTTACCCAGGCCTGAATTATAGAATATCTGCATGCTAGACATCATCCATCAGCCATAGATTTCATCTTCTTCTCTCATAGAAAAAGTCCCAGGACAGACTGAAACGAAGGAGAAGAGATCAAAAGCATGTGTCCAAGCACACAGCAGTGTTGAAATTGGGGCAATCAGGGCAAAATCTCAACAAACAGCTGTGTTTAATTTCTGAGTTTATTAGTATAACTGGTTGTCTAATCTTTATTTTTCAACTTTACCTGTTACCTGGGAATAATCCATTCTTCCAGGTTTCTATAGAAGGCTGCTGCCTAACAGTCTCAGATGGAACAGTTGCACTGGGACAGAGATGAAACCCTGCCTTCAGCCCTCAGCCCCAACATGCAGATTGTATTTCTTTTCTGAAGTGAAAAGTCATACGCTTCTTGTAACATTAATTCTTACTTACTTGAAACAGGTGAACGTCAGCCAGTGGGATGATGCATTTGGTCATCACAACTAGGCTGATCCTGTCGCTGAGCATGTTTTTCACATGCACACCTAGAAAAAATGGAGTAAGACTCTGCAGCCTAAGACAGAAATATTGTAGTGAGAGTCAGGGCGATGACAAAAGTTCAGGAAGGTTGTGTCCAATTAGAAATTGCATGTGACCCCAATCCGTTGGGGTCTCAAGTTTGAAGTTCCCTCTGAAAAAGGGAATAAAAGAAACAGGAGGATTCCACTGAGCCTGCTGGTGCTGGTTGTGTTTTTAGAAATGGTGCTGCACAGACCCATTTATATTCTTCCCGATGACTGACAAACAGCTGTGAGATGATTGGGTGTTAGAGGTTCCTTTGGAAATAGGAGAGGCTGAATTTTCTTCTTGGCATTTAGTCTAACCAGCTGAACTAACTTGTAGAATTGATCATTGTTTCTCTGACATTTTTTTAAAAGAGGGAAGTGCTTTTCACACTTTGAGCTTGTGCTTATGGGTATGGAAATATGGGCCAAACTCCTGTGAACAGAGACAGTCAAAGCAACTATTTTGTGTCCACTCCTGCTTGTTTATCCCTTTCCACTCTTTAGTAACAGAAAAGGAGGTGAGTGCCACGTGTAAGGGACAGCACCATGTATGTGGTGGTAGTGGTGGTGGGGTTAGTGAGAGCAATTAAAAGGAGAGGGTTTGAGGCTGGGAACTAAAGCCAACTGAGCAGTATGAGAGAATATTGAAGTAGAACATGGAAAAATCTGCAGGGAATTCTAAACCTCATTTTCTCCCAGTAGTTTGAGTCTCCTTTCACTTATCAGTGTTTTTAGAAAAGTAGTCATGGTTAGCTAAGTTATGTAGACTCTCGTTTTACTTGCCTGATTTTAGAGGAAAGCAATGAAAGGAAGAGGATGAGAAGCACAGAAAATTGGCCTGGGAGTAATCTAGTTATGATTGCCCGAGTTCAGGAAAAATGCTTTTCAAAAAGATAACTGATTTATGGGTAAAATTTCACTTAGATTTTAGCAGAGGATTGGACTCTGGGGTAAAACTCATAAAATACAGTGTCCTTTGTTAAAGTCATTGGATTATGGAGTTGAAAAGGGGAGGAAAATGATGACTTTGGAAAGCTCAGTTGGATCAAATCAGCAGGGTGGAAGCACCAGCTCACACAGGAAGGCTATCGTCTTCGAGAGAAATTAAAGTCAAGTCAGTGCCAGCGGCGGGAGGACAGTAATAGGATGTGACTTTGGTAGATCATGTTTAAAGCAAACAATAATATGAGGGCTGCACATCAGGAAGTACAGGATTAATATTTGCAGGCTTTTTTTTCTTTTTTAAATGGAAGAACTTAGAAAGGATGGGTATCATCTTCAGGGTTTCTTATTATCTGTTTTTCACTTGTAAAATGATCGTAATAAAGACTGACCTGCTTATCTTCATTGTGAGGATGGGATAAGATTAATATAAGTTAAAGGAAAAATCTATATAAATTCAATGGTAGATTATTGCTGGATGAGTAGACCTAGATCCCGGGTGATATTTCAGGAAGGCTCCAGTGAGACTTCAGAGGGTCAGAGGACAGGCTGGTCCAAGGACGGAATAGAATGGAATTTTTGACTCTGAGTAATAGGACTTAGTGGGGCTGCCTGAGAAACAAAAGATAAAGGCCAACAGATGATTCAGAGTTGGAGTAAGGTGTTAGAAGATAGAGTGCTTGAGAGTAGAAAGAACAGAACTAAGTGGACTATGTGTGCATCATTTAAATTTGGAAAATGAAATCACAAAATAGCTGGACTCTTAGTTCATTGCTGTAAAATACTATATAATTGTGATTCTATTGGTCTCTCTGAATCTTGAGTGAATGATGAATTTTTGGCAACAATGTTTATTCCATAAACATTTATTGAGCTTATCCTATGTGCCAGGCAAAATGTCAGTTGGTATGAAATTACAAATTAAAAAAAATAGAATTTAGTTGGGTAAGGAAGAGACAGATATGTAAACAAATAATTACAATGAAGTGATTTGATGTCACGAGAGAAGAAATGGGCAGTCAAATGTAGTGGGGAGGATCAGAAAAGACCCTATAGAGGAAGTGAGAGAGATTTGAAAGATGAGTAGGAATTTGCCAAGCAGACAAGGGTCAGACGTGAGTGTGGGCTAGTTGAGGTGGGGGGTCAGGGAGTTGGGGGAGAGGGAAGGCATTTCTGGTGTAGAGCACATTGAAAAAGGGCAGAAACACAAAACCACATTGTTATAATTGGTTATAACAAGTATAATGTGCTGTGAGGAACTAATGAGAGATGAGTCTGAGAGGAAGTCGGAAGCCTGAATATAAGAGACCATATATTATTCTAAGAAACTGGTCTTCATTTGCTAGGTGATATGGAGCAAAAGAAGGATTTAGAAGTCAGAAGTAATAAAATATGCTTTAGTTTGGCAACAATATGGAGGCCACATTAGAGGTGTGGGAAATGCAATTGTTAGGAGCAATTGCAGTAGGTCAGCTAAAGGATGACAGATTCGGTTGAGGAATAGCAATGAAGATGGAAAAGAGGGCAAGATGTTAGATAGAATTGACAGTTAGTGGATGTGGGGCATGAGAGGTTGAAAGGTTCCGGCTTGATAAGAGAGGATGGTGTCTCTAACCTCCTGAGGAGGAATGTGAGGAAGAGGGGATAAGGAGCTTGGTTCTGGGGAGGTTGACTTTTAGAGAGTTGTTCAGTAGGCAATTGGGTCTTGGGCCCTATTGCTCAGGGACATGGTCTGGGTTGGTGTGGAGAATGGGAAGCACTTGAATGAAAGGCAGGGTTGAAACTGCTGGATTGGATGAGATCATTCAGGAAGTGAGAACAAAGAGGATGAAAGATAGGACTTGGGTTTTACCAACATTACAGGGTTGGGGGAGCAGAAATGGAGGCATCCACAAAGACATGAAAGTAATGTCTAGGTTAAGAGAAATGGGACAGTACAGAGTTATGAGGAAAGGGAGAAAAACCTTTGAAGAAGAAAGGGGTAGTTGTGGTTTCAATTGCTCAAAGAAATTCAAATAAGATGAGGACTGAAAAGGGAAGATTGAATTTGATGGTTAGTTCACTAGTGAGTGGTTCCTGTGAAGTGTTGGAGATGGGTGGAGTATTGACTGGGAGGTGAGGCAGTGTTGATAGAATAGAATTTCATTATGTGGCCTTCCTAGATTTGGTAAGAAATTGTGTCTTCCAAGTCCACATAAATCAGAGAATAAATGGCCTTACTGTCTGTTTCAGACTTTGATAGGAACAGTTGAGAAATACCATTTCTGCAGGAAGTCTCTAACGTCCTGGGCTGTGGGTGAGGGTGTCAGAGATTCTGAAGCCACACTGTTGCTGAAAGAGTTAGGACTCCTCTGTTTTCAAGGAGTTAGCATAATTAATCTTGCTTGCTATGCCTGTGGATGTGAATTTTCCATTTCAGGTTCTTATGCTCGGAATCATTTCTCATGTTTTCGGCAAATGTGAGCAAGTATTCACACCATCAATATTTACCATGTAAAACTAAGAGTTGACAGAACCGTGAAGTGCCATATTTTAGCACAGGGATAGAAATAGCAGAGCACAGTTTAGAGTGGCACGTTTTCCTGTCATACTGAATTCTTCAGCAGTGTCTTGGATCTTATAATAATTCTTTATCATCAGAAAACACCAGTCAAATTTTGGTTGCCTTTTGTTTCCACCTGAAGAAACCATGGATAGTCCCCCCCACCTTTTTGCCATTCTTAATCTAAGTTAGATGTAATATTTCAATATTAAGCCCATATTTCTTGTGTACTTATGTACCAGGTAGTAGCAGTGAAATGATGAACAAAACATGTAGTAATCTCATGGAGGCAGAATCAAAACAACACTATATATCATGTCATTACATTTGCCGTAAGTACTATGATGCAAAATGCCTGTGCAGTGGGAGTGTATAGCTTTTCTATTACAGGGTGGGGGTGGGGTTGGGGATCCCGAGGAAAAGATGTTTAAGCTAAGACCCAAAGAATGAGTAGAAGTTTGTTGGATGAAGGTCATGAGTGGTGGTGATAGACCATCTCAGACAGAGGAAGCCCCCTGACCTAGATCAATTGCTGTACCCTCCTTTAACCCTTACCGAATTACTAGAGACCAATGATTTTTTTTTTCTCTTCTCTGGAGTCCAGTCACAGCACATTGTTTACTCTTGCTGTCTGGCAAATGTTCTGCACACTCATGACCATCCTTGTGTAGATGGGAGAATTGTACCCTGTACAAGAAAGCCAAGCTCTGAAGGCACCTGAGAGTTAGAATCCATCCAGTGCTCAGTGTGCCCAGCCAGCCACCCTGGCACAAGTCTGCATCCATTCTGAGGGGGCTCCATGATCTAAGTTACACCAAGGTGCCATGTGCCTTACGAGAGGCTCTGAACACACACACTCGAGGTACATGATCTGCTCACTGAGGGCAGGAATTTCCTAATCTTATTCAGCAGAAGTGATTAAAGATCTTTTTATTTAAGGCACATTAAACAAAATGTTAAAAATGAGTAAGATACAGGTCTTCTTCTCTGGGAGCACTAATTACTGCGTAGAAAAGAGTAGATGGCTTCTACTTTTTCAATTATAAAAAGGAATTGATCTTTATAATGCACTTAATCCTAATTGACATTTTCTCTCAGTTGTAGCAGATTTAAGACTCTGAAATAAAAACCCAGTGATCAGACTATATTGAAATTTATTCTCAACTCAATTTACAGCACTGGAGTTCAAGACACCATTTATTACTTATTCAAAGCTTCACTTTTATAGGCTCTTTACGCTAGGTCAGTGGTTCTCAAAGAGTGATCCTAGGACTAACAGTGTCATCATTACCTAGGAACTTGTTAGAAATGCAAGTTTTTGGGCCACACATGCACCCTACTAAGTCAGAAACCTAGGGTTGAGGCCCAGCAATCTATGTTACATCCGACTCTCCAAGGATGAAGTTAGAGAACCTCTGCTTTTGGTATAATGTGAGGAATACAGTTTCATTGTTGAAATCCAGGGACCTGTTTCATTGCTAAAATTCCTCCAACTGTAACTCTTGCTTACTCCCTTCTTCTGCAGGGCACCCTAGAAACTTCTAAACTCAAATGGAGTATAAGCTCCTCTCATCACCATGAAGTTACCAGCAAGCATTTCTCATTTATCTTCTATACACTAGGTACGCGGCAAGATGCCGGAGATAGGACAGGATACGGAGGAGATTGCCATCCCTTTCTAGGAGCTTACAGCCTAATAGAAGAAGCAGCCATGGAAATTAAGTGCCTCTCTCTGAGACAGACAATAGAATAGAAAGACATGCTCATATTAAGAGGTAATGGCAACATGGTAAAAACGTAATAGTGAGAGCATAAGCCTTCTTGGTAAATGTTTCCTGATGTTTGTTACTTATGGGGGAGGAGTGTTGTTTACATTTTGCTCCAACTGCAGAGCATCTTGTTATAGTAGAAGTAGCAGTCCATTGAAAGTAATCAAAGGACTTTTTTTAAACCTGAGCCCTGCTACTGGTTTGTGTGACCTTGAGTAGATCAACTTCTAGGCCTGCAAATGGAGATAGTAACTCCTGCCTTATCCACATTAGAGTTGCTGTGAGGATCAAGCTAATGCATTTGAAAATGGTTTTGTAAATTTCAATGCAATGCCAGTTATCAGTTACTATTCTTGTGTAAGTTAAGGACAGTGTCTCAGAGGGTATGGGTTGAAGTGTGAAAGGACTGGGAAATGAATAGGGAAGTTCGTTTACTTATAAAAGTATTTTATAGGAGTATTGTCTTCTAATTATGGAAGTTGTGCCTTATGAAAATGTTAGAAAATAAAGAAAAGTATTAAAAAAAGGCCAACTTTCATTCTTCCACTGAGCAATATCCATCCAGTATTCATGTTTTAGCACATTTTTTACCTATATGTATATTTTTCCTTTTTAAAAACCAAAGGGGAACTCATAGTGTATGTAGAAGTTGTAACTTTTCCTCTCTTGTAAGCATTTCCCAATGACATGAACACTCCTTTCTAAATATTTTTGTAATACTTATAAGAGATTTTAATGTAACATGTGTTGCAAAATATAGCATCATTTGAATGTATGCCAGCGTTTAGTTATGAGCCATTTACTTCACCATTTCAATGAAAATGCTCTTTGCTAGGTTAAATCCACCTGTCATCCCTCATCTTTACCTGCCTTATTAGAAACTCTGGATCCAGTTGATTGTTCTGTCACCACAGAATCTTTTACTTTGCTTCCAGCACACCACGCTGTGATGGTTTTTCTCTTAGACCACTGTGATCCTCTCAGTCTTTGCCAATTCTTACTCATCTCCCTGACTTCTTTACACGAGGGCATTCCAGGCCTTAATCATTGTCCCTCTTATCTTTTCTGTCATCCTCATACTCTTGGTGATGCCATCCAGTCTCTTGGGCCAGTGGTTCTCAACCTTCCTAATGCCGCGACCCTTTCATACAGTTCCTCATGTTGTGGTGATCCCCAACCATAAAATTATTTTCGTTGCTACTTCATAACTGTAATTTTGCTACTGTTATGAATCGTAACGTAAATATCTGATATGCTATATGTTTTTTCCAATGGTCGCGACCCACAGGTTGAGAACCGCTGCGAGTCTTGGCTTTAAATAAATATCACCTACCTGTGGAGAGCTCTAAACTTCATATCTCCTGCCCAACACTGAAAATTGTAATTTATAAACTGTTACCGATTTGATGGTGGAAAAGGCTATCTCACTGGTGTAATTTACATTTCTTGAAATACTACAGAGGGTCAATATTTTTTATGTCACTTAGCTTTTTGTTTGCACTTTTCATGACATTTTCTGTTTAGAAGTTTTCACTTACTGTTTTCTTTATGTATATGAGCTCTTCACATAGTACAGATAACATGTATACATTGAAAATATATTTCCCTAGGTTTTCCCCCCCGTTTACATGTTTGAGATAATATAATACCTAGAGAAAACAATTATTTAGGCCATAATAATTTATATGGAATTACTTCCCTTAACATATCAAACTAGGAAAACATCTTAATTCTTAAAAACGGATTCTTGGTCCATAGTAGTTTATTAAATTCCTACAACATATGAAATCTTTCATGTGTTCAGCTGAGAAAAATACTGTAGTAACTGCAAAGTGAGCAAGAATTCTTGGGCTTGGATTGACGGTCCTTGTTCTAAGAATGTGTTTTTGAAATTTCAAGACAGTACTACTTAATTCTCTGTTAACGTCTTCCGTGACCATTCATATGTTTCTTTGTTCATCTAGCATTTAATGAGTTCATATCATGTATTTCCCTCATAGGAAAATGAGTAATACATAAATCTATGATTATAGCACAGATGGGTTACATGCTATGATGGAGTTATGCTATAGAAGCACAGAGAAGGGGCAACTAAATCAGACTAAAGAGCCCTGGTCTGAAAGAAAGTGCTATTTGAGTTGAGTTTTGAAATATTTCTAGAAGTGCTTTACGAGATGCACAGAGGCCAGCATACATCAGTCAAAGAAAATAGGTTGTATAACTGCACAGAGGAATTAAATCATATGTCACTTTGCAGGGCTATAGTGAAGGCATGTGGGTAGAAGTAGCAAGAGATGACTAGATTATAGAGAAGGCAGAGACTGAGGGTCTTGTGAGGAAATCTATGAGCAGCCTTGATATCAGATTAGAAAGATTGTTCTGTTTGTGAGTAGAGGAAGATAAAAGCGGGGATCGTATTGGAGACAGGAAGATCAGTTAGAAGAAAAATAAAGAGCTAAGCAAATGACTGAATGGTGGGGGAGGTTAGGAGATGGATTTGACAGCTGAGTGATAAATTTTAGTCTGCCATGACTTCTAGGTTTTTTGCTCTCCACTACTGGGTATTTGTTCTGCCTTTCATTGAGATTGAAAATTTCGGAGGAGGAGGAGGTGGCTGGAGGAAAGAGGATGAGTTCATTATTGGCATCCTGAGTTTATAGTGCCCAAGGGAAATGCAAACAGTGCTCTCCCGGAGACAGTTGGATGTATGAGAGTGTAACCAAGAGACAACTTGAGAGCCATGAGCACATAAGAGATAATTGAAGCCACTGGTGTTGAAGTCACTTAGGCTCTGAGCACACTGGGAGAGTAGTGTATTGAGGAGAGGGCTGAGGGAAACGCCAGCATTTAAGAAGCAAGCAGAGCAGGAGGCGATTGAGAATGAAACTGAAAAGGCTCAGCCAGGAGAGTCATAGGACAGAAACTGGCTGAGAGTTGAGGGGATAGGTTACTAGTCAATCTGGAGTGTGATACAGACATGTGTTTCACGATGTGTGGGAAGACATCTGGGATGTCACATCTCTGTGGACAAGATACAGCAGTATACTCGTATGTCTAATCTCTGTCCTGTTACTGTTGTAATCAGTGCTTTGGTTTTGAGAAAGCTTAACCAAATTTTGTAAAGTCGGGAAGCTGGGCAAGATGCCTAATGAGTTGAAAAACAGAATTGAACTTCAAATGATGTTCAAAGGCTAGACTAATGGGCAAACATAATTGTTTTAAATGTAGGCTGTCCTTTTTGATTTTGAAATTTAGATGTTTAAGCACAGGATGAGGAAATCTTGCTTAAAAGTACTTTTGAAGCCACAGATGTCATGTGGCTGCTAAAATGAGGGGGTGAGATGGTGCCTGAGGCTCTATAATTATGAGCAGAGTACTTTGCTCCTAGAAGGTAGACATGAAACTTAGGTCATTAATTCAACTTAGGTGCAGTATTTGAAGAGGGACACTGACATAGAAAGATGTTGGCTTCTGGTGTAAATTAGGAAGATGAATTATTCAAAAAGTATGTCCAAATTATTTGGAAGACTGATCAAAGGAATTGATGATGTTTAGCTCAGAGAAGACTTAGGAGGGCCACGATAGTGAGCTCCCAATACATCAAATGAAGTCATAGATAAGAGACATGGGTATTATGCTCATTTAGAGAACAAGATTAAGATTGTGGGGAATAGAAGACTGTAGAATTCATTTCATCCATGAAGGTGTTTTATATTTGTAGAGCCATGTGCTGCTTCTTTGAACTGTGAAAGTTGCAGGGTTTCTGTTTTGGACAAACTGCTGGCCTGGGTCACATCTATGGGCACCATGAGTTCTGGCTTATTGCACTGTGCCTATATGACTAGGGTGGATTTAAGGGGCGGTTCAGTGAATGTATATTTACATTCCTACTTTAACAGGTGAGAAGATAAATCTTTATCTTTCTTGCTTTAGTCTTAGGATACAATCTTAATTTATTATCATCAGCACTATATTTTAAGATTTCTACTGTATAAACATAAAATAATGCCCTTTGGTGTTTAATCTAGCATCCTAAAATGAGGCAGGAGAGAATTGGCTATTTGAAATGTAAGTTTAACACATACATCTATTGAATAATTCTTGGGCATATCAATAATGCATACTAGGAAATAACTTGAACCAAAATAACAGTAGATGCTTAAACAGAACCGATTGTGGTATTCTAGGGAAGTGCCTCTCTTTCTAAATAGCAGATACATATCAATTTCATTTGTTCTAATTGCTCTTATGGTTTCATTTTTTTTGACCTTTTTAAAATGAAAAGCAATAGATGTGCATTCTGAAAAATGAAGCAGTAAGAACAACCTTAATCCCACCAAATAAGCACAGCACTCTTAACATCTTTGCATTCGTAATAGGAACAGTAAATGAAAAGAACAATAGCCAGGTATAATTTTAAGGCATTTCATGTATTAACTCACTCATCCTTCAAACTCTACTGAGCTTGGTCCTAATCCTTCCAGCATGGTTAACTAACTTGTGAGCCCGCTGCTGCCCCAGTGTCCACACTCTTAACCATCAGACTGTATTGCCTCAGTTACATATATCAAATATCTTTGCATATGTTTCATTATGAGCATACATGTATGTTTATAAAATGGGAATATTCTTTATGTACAGTTTGATAATCTACTTTTTTGGCATTTAACAGTATGCTGTGAATTTATTTCCACATTTTGATTAATCTAGAATTTTATTCAGTGCTTGATGTAAGGTAAGCATCTGACTATATTTCCTGAATAGCCAGTTTTCAAAAACAGTATTTTGAACACTCCATAATTCATTCCTTCTCCACTGATTTGTTTTCTATACCATCTCCTATGTGGGTATATGATATATATGTATATATATATATATTCCATTGTTTTATATATAATACATAGCATGTTATATGTACATACAAACATTGATTTGATTTCTTTTTGGGCTACTTTCTAAACTATTGATTTTTTGCATCAAAATTTCACACAGATTTATATTATGATTTTACGTGATACTTTTCTTTCAGTCAAAGATTTCTCAGCTGTTCTTACTCCATTTAGTCTTCCAGTTCAACTTCAGAAAACTTAAAAAAATAAAAATCTTATAGAAATTGCCTCTTGGATTCTGTTAAATCTCTTTATTTATTTGGAAAAATATCATCTTTATAGTATCATCTTCACATTTGAAGACATAGTCTGCTTTAGTGTTTGAGGCATTCTGTATTCCTCACTTGTACAGTCTTTGTATTTCTAAGTATTTTTTTGTTACTATTTTCTGTGACAGTTTTTCCCTACCATTTTACCTTTTAATTGATATATTGAAATGCCATTGGTTTTGGAAATTAATTATATATCTAGTCTCTTCCAGAGCAGTCTATTAATTCCTCAATTTTCTTGATAACAAGTAGCATTTATTGTGTAATTAAATGCGTAAAACCCTTTACTTATATTAATAGTAATCCATTCCTCTACTTTTAGAGATGAGGAAACTGAAGCTCCAAGGCAATTAATAACTTGCAAAAGATGACAAAGCAGTGAGCCATAGGCTGGGATATATTTCTCTCCAGAGACCTCATTTTCTTTTTAATTTAAATTAAATTAAAAATTTTAATATGTTTTTATTGATTTCAAAGAGAGGAAGGGAGAGGGAGAGAGAAAAACATCAATGAGAGAGAATCACTGATTGGCTGCCTCCTACACACTTCCTACTGGGATGAAGCCCACAACCCAGGCATGTGCTCTGACCTGGAATCAATCTGTGAGCTCCTGGTTCATGAGTCAACACACAACCACGCCGCCAGAGATCTTACTTTTCACTGAACCCGAACCCCACTGCCTCCCACTGTGCCTGCATAGAACTGGTCTATACTTAACTCTCTATAATGCCTTCTAAGAGGCTGTGAATTAAATCTTATTAAGTTTACCCAGCAGCTACTTACAATTTTTTCTTCTTCCATCAATCATTTAAAAATTATTCTTTTTAAAAAAATTATTCTCATGTGTTTCAGAAACCTATCACCTCCTCAAGGTTGATGTTAGTGTTCCACATAATTTTACAAGGAGACCACTCTGTACTGCTCTGTTTTATCCACACACAGATACGTGGGTGGCATGATCATTGGTCCCTTTCTCTCGAGGGTGCGATATCTATGCAGAATCCCTAATCCAGTTTCTGTTGTCTGGCAGACATTCTTCCCATGCTATGCTGATCAGCTGGGAGGAGGGGGGGATCTCATTCTATTTGCTAGATCTTGATTAGGAGATTTTTTTTTTTTTTTTTTTGAGAATAAGAATTTGCTTTAGAAGCAGAGCTGTCTGTGGTTCTTCCATGGTGAGCAGCTCATGACAGACACTAAACCTGGGGCATATTCTGCCTTTGTCTTTACCTATACAAATCTGGAGAGAAAGGATGGATGGAGATGAAGAGGTAAGCAGATGTGTGGGGTGTTAGTCTGATGACATCTTAAACCAGAAGCCTGTAAAACTTCAAATATAAAAGGCCAAACTGTTGTTGAAAAAACAGTAAGGTATACCTAAGACAATTCAGAATAAAAATCGATGGACCATAGTCCTTTCATTTTACCACAGTTACTTTAGTGTTTTTGTTTTCTTCCTTATCTCTCTTCCTTTAAAGGTTTCTATCACAATTATATAGGCCCGGCATTGTTCTGTTTTAGATATTAACATTTAAAAACAATCAGCTATTATTAGTCCCCTTGTTCATATATAAATGATACTGCTTTGAAGTGTTATTCAGATGTTTTATGGAAAGTTAGACAACTGCCTCAATTTTTTAAACTTTACTGATGATTAATTGAAGTGCACTAAACTACATGTATTTGAAGTATACAGTTTGGTCAGTTTTAACATATTGTATACAATCATGAAACATCACTATAATCAAGAAAGTCCTTTCCAGTATCCCCAAAGGTTTCTTGCTTCCCATTGTAATCCAACCCTTCCTCCACCCTATCCCTAGGCAGCCATTGATCTGTTTTCTGTCACTGCAGATTCAAGTGCATTTTCTAGAATTTTATAGAAATGGAATCATGCATGCACTCTTTTTTTTTTTTTTTTGGCCTGGCTTTTTTCGCTTAGCATAATGATTTTGGGATTGATTTACATTGTGGTGTAATCAGTAGTTTGTTCCTTTTTATTTCTGAGTAGCATTCCATTGTATGGCTATACCACATATGCTATCTATTTTTAACATTATGTGGTTCTAATCATAGTACTTGATATTTTTAAGCTCCAATATGATAATGTAATCTTGGAATATCAGGATCTCATTAGTGAGCGCTCCAAATAGGTTGTTTATGAAGCTCGGCAGCAGCGGCCTAAAATGTAAATGTAAAGGGACTCACGGCGTTCTGAGATATTCTGAGAGAGAATTTAGTTTTCTGTTTCACTCAGTATTTAGTGTTATTTCAGATCAATCTTGATTTTTGAAGAGCTAATCATTCAGTTAGATATGCTTGTTGTGGGAACAACTTTTGTGTACTCTCTGGATAATGAGAGCAGTCTTTGTGCTCATTTGGAATGACAATTAAATATGTTAATTATTAGTTGAAATTATATTTCTATAAATTCAGCAAGATAGCTAGGTTTAATTGTATTTTTTTCTTTTTTCTTTTGTGAGGAGTGGTGGGAATTTGGTTGACTAACATGTTTGCATTTAGAACAAGGTAAGAACTCTTTTAGACTAATAGTGGTTCTGCAGATTTTGGGGACCTTTATGTGTTTATTTTCCTTCAGAAAGACAAAAGGTGCTGATAGGAACTATGATTGTGCGACTGGCTGACATGTCCCATTTAGTTTTATTTCTTCTGCAGCAGTAGGTGATGACTTTGGCAGGACAGGGAGAATCTTGTGATGCGCTTGAATTATAGCACTGAGTTCTACATTCTCTGATATGGACAGATAAGGGTAGTCCTTAACCTGACCATTCCTTTTCTTTTCTGATTTTCTCTTCAGAACCAGACTTTTTACCTTTATTTCTTAGTTTTCTACTCTCTTTTCAACTCACTGCAGTCTGGCTTTAATCCCAATCATTTTTCTAAATCTCTTGTTATGGTTAATCATCATCTCCTAATTACCAGTGCTCTCTTCTTTTTCTGCAGCATTTAACCCTGTTTCTAGGCTGCTCCTCTGTTGCTTTCTGAGACACTGCGACCTGGTATCACTCAATCTTATAACTGTATTTCTTTAGCTGGCTACTCTTTGGTTACTTCTTTGTAAATGTAGGTCATCCTAAATTTTTGCTATTAGTTTTCTCTTTGCATTGTACATGTCATCTTTGACTCTTAGCAATATTTTTCTTTATTACTTTTTATATTTATGTAAATAGAAATAATGTTTATTATAAACAATTTGAATAATTTGAATAAGTCAAATGGACGAAAATCACCTGCAATCCCATCCTGGCATACCATTGCTAACATTTTCATCTGGTTGCTTGTCTTATTCGCAACAGTCATCTGTTTAAATGACTCTTAAATCTAACCTCCAATGCCTGATACTCCATCAAGTTCCAAAAACACATTTATAACTTATTAAAAGACACCTCTAGTAGAATGTTCGGGACTACTTCAAATTAAATGCATCCCAAACCAAAGTCATTATCTTGCTCTCCATTTGAAGAAGTTTTTCTTCATGTTTTTATTTTTGATTGGCTGTTAGTGGTTGATTTGATATCATTAGTCCGCTTCCTTCTTGTTTCTAAACTCTACATGGCTCCAGTCAGTCATAAAATAAATCATTTAAACAAGCTATACAAGGCCCTTTATTATGTGGTCCCAACGAGACCTTTTTAGTTTTCTCTTTATGGCCCTTACTCCCTTCCATTTCACCCCTACTTCTTATTCAGCAATCCAACCACAATTTTAAAATTTCAGAGATTATCACACACTTTCATCCTTATATACTTTGCGCATGGCCGCCTGTGAAAAGCCATTTCCTCTCTCTCCCCAGTAGAGCTGACCTCTATTATTATGTAAGACCTGGATTCAGTGTCCTTATTTGTGACTGAGATAATCTCTGCCCAGGCAGAATGAGTCTGGGGCAAAAGCTTCCTTCCTACAATTGCTTTGGTTTGTCCTAACTAGAGAAGGAGCCCAAAGAAAGGGCTTATTAAGATTGTTTTTAAATGTATGAAAGGCTGTCTTTAGAAAATGTGCCTCAGGTGTATTTCAGACAGCAGATCTGGGACCAATGCGTGGGCATTATAGTGAGGAGGATCTTGCCTCAGAATAATGAAGAACCGTAACCTTTAAAGATGTGCAGCAAAGGACAAGCCTTGCTTTATAAACTGGTTAGTTCATTAACAGCACTATACAAACAATGACTAAACAGCCATTTCTCATGATTCATTCATTTGATCAACATTATTAATCACTTTGCCAACCACTGTGCCAGAGGTACAAAGATGAAAAAAAAAATCGTTTTCTTTAAGCAGCTTATTATAGTCTAATGTAGTGGTTATCACGCTGGCTGCACATTAGAATCGCTGGGCAATAATTTATTTCTAATTTAGGAATCTCTGAGGACAGGGTCCAAGAAACAGACTCCAGTGTGTAGCCATGGTAAGAATCACTTGTCTAACGGTTATGTTTAAAGTGTCACTTATTTCACACCTACTCTATGTCAGGTCATGTGATGTTTATTTATTGTTTCAACAAATATTTATTCAGCCCCTCTTTTGTGTTTGTCCCTGGTCCAGGTACTAGGAATACATCAGTGAACAAAAATAGGGAGTTACTGCTCTTATGGGGTTTATAAAATGACTTTAGCCATTATATAAGTACATGACAGGTGGTGGTAAATCTAAGAAGGAAAACATGGGAGCTGAGGGGACAGAGGAGGTGTCTTTCTAAGTCTCTAAGAGGTCAGGAGAGGGCTTTTGATGCTACCACATTTGAGCAGTGCCTGACCGAAGACAGGGATCAAGCCCATCCGGGGACAGGACTTCCAGACACATGGAATAGCAAGTGCAAAGGTCTGGAGATGAGCATACATTGGCATGTCTGAAGAAGAGTGACCCACTGTGTCTGCAGTGGAATAAATGAGGCGGATATGACCGGAGTTGCAAACAGAGGCCACAGGTGGATGGGGTGTGGCAGATCACAGGGTTTAGGTCATGTTAAAGACTTTGACTTTTCTTCCGATTGAGGTGAGAGCCCTGGAGAGTTTTGAGCACAGAAGTAACATGATATGATTCATATGTAAAAAGATCAATCTGGCTGCTATGTGGAAAATAGATTCTGGAGACATGGTTATTATGAGTTAGGTAATTACAGTAATGTAGGTGATGCATGATGGAAGCTTAGATTAAAATTTTAGGGGTGGAGCAATGGGATTCTCTATATACAGGGGTGGGCAAAAGTAGACTTACAGTTGTTCATATGGGAAAATATATAATACAAGAATAAATAATATCAGAACAAACTCTGTGTTTAGTGTGCTCACAACTGCAAACCTACTTTTGCCAATGACTTTACATTTTTTATATAAAGTATATTTTTATATATTTTGAAAGAGACGATAGGCTGTACTAAGATCTCCTAGGGAGTGATTTTAGGCAGAGAGAGAAGAGGTCGAGGACCAGCATTGGGACACATTAGAAGAGTTATGAGAGCAAGCAGAGGAGAATGGTGCCCCAGAGGCAAAATGAAGACAGTATTGAAGGAGAAGAGAGTGAAGGACTGAATCTGTTGTTCATTTAGCTCTAGTGAGAGGAATGTTGAGTACTGATGGTTGGGTTTTGTGATGTGGAGGTCATCACCGATCTTGACAAGAGCCCTTTTTATGGAGTGGTAGAGGAAAAAGTGTATTAGAGTGGGTTCAGGAGAGAATGGGCAGAGAGGAGGCAGGCACAGTGAGAACAGGCAGTTGTGAGGAGCTTTGCTGGTAAGGGAAGAAGTGAAAAGCGGCAGTAGCTGACTGGGGAAGTGGAAATAGTTACTGGTAATGCTGAACAGAGGGCTTTAAGTTTCCTTCCAAGTACAGATTTTGTACTCTGATTGGTAACTGGTTTTATTTTTTACTTATGATACCTTAAGAATTTCTCAAGATGAGGCACATGTAGAGTGTTCTATCATGCTTAATTTGAGACATTTTTTATCAAGTGCTGCCATTTTATGCGTATCACATGACTGTTCCTTCTTTCTAGTTTGGAGCTATCTTTTTGTAATATATTTTCTAGGGCTGCCGTGACTAAGTACCACAAACTGGGTGGTCTAAAGAATAGGTAGGGTCCTAGCTGGTTTTGGTCAGTGGTTAGAGTGTCGTCCCTCACTCTAAGGGTCATGGGATCCATTCAGGTCAAGGGCATGAACCTCAGGTGGAAGGCTTGATCCCTTGTCCTCATCAGGGTACGTGTTTGAGGCAACTAATTGATGTATCTCTCTCCCTCCCTTCTGCTCTCTCTAAAAATCAATGGGGAAAAAATATACTCTATTGAGGGTTAACAAACAAACAAAAAATAATTAAAGAATAGGAAGGTATTTATTACCTTACAGTTTTGGAGGCTGAAAGTCCAAAATCAAGGTATCAGCAGGGTTGGCTCCTTTTAGGGAATGACCTATTCCACACCTCTCTCTGGCTTGTAGATGGCCATCTTCTCCCTGTGTCTCTTCACATCTGTCTTTCTTCTATGCCTTTCTCTGTGTCCAGATTTCCTCTTTTTATTAGGACTCTAGTCATTGGATTTCGGCCCATACTAATGACTTCATTTTAACTTGATTACTTCTGTAGATATTCTATCTCCAAATAAGGTTACATTCTTAGGTACTATGGGCTCAGACTTCAGCGTATGAATTTGTGGGGAGGACAAACACCTTACTGAAGTTTTATTCTAATAACATTTACAATTTTTCTCTTGGTCATATTTAGGCACAGTTATTGGTTACTTTATCTAAGTCACTTTAGAGTGTTTGGGCCAGGAGGTGGATTTGCTGATATAAAATGAATACTTGCTAAATTGGATCTTCAGTGAACTGCCTTTTTGAAAAGAAATATAAAATGAGTTAGGTGGTTTCTTACTAGTTTATGTGAACACGAGGTCAGACTTTTTTTTAGACTTCTCATTTACGCTCATGTTTAAAATAGTAGAACAAGTGAGCTAGTAGATGCAAACTCTGTCTACCTTGTGAAGAAGAAGAGATAAATTGAAGTACCTTCTCTAGGAAAACTTCTACTGAAATACATGTATCATATCCTTGGTCTGATCCAGATGGCAGCACAGCCTAGTTCCAAATACAGGCCAACATCTGATCCCACAGTGTACCACCTTATTGCAGAGAGAACTTAAGTTATTATTTTTAAAAATGTATCTTTATTGTTGAAAGTATTACATATGTCCCCTTTGTTTGTGTTTGAACCCCTGCACCCCAGCCCGCCAAGACTTCACCACTCTATTGTCTGTATCCATGGGTTATGCATATATGCATATAAATTCCCTGTTAATCACACCCTCCACCCCCTTCCCTCTGAAATTTGTCAGTCTCTTATATGAAGTTTTGTTGTTGTTGCACTAAGAAAAGCATTATAGAAATTGGCTCGTATTTGTGTATCTAGGTGTATGATCCAATGAAATCTTTTTTTTTTTTTTTTTTATTTCAGAGAGGAAGGAAGAGGGAGAGAGGGAGAGAAAGATCAATGATGAGAGAGAATCATCGATTGGCTGCCTCCTGCACGCCCCCTGCTGGGGATCAAGCTCACAAATCCAGGCATGTGCCCTTGACTGGAATCAAACCCGGAACCCTTCAGTCTGTGCAGGCCAGCGCTCTATCCACTGAGCCAAACCGGCTAGGGCCCAATGAAATCTTTTCAGCAAATTTCGGCTGTCCTGTTCTTGCTAAACAGTTGCTTCTTTTTCCAGCATCAGGTTTTAGTTGGAATATAGGCCATTAAGATGTATCCTCATAAAACAGCTTGTGACTGTAATGGATTCTATTTAAAAACTGTTAAAATACTGATTGTTACTAATGACTGTAGTTGTCAGCACATGAACCCATTAGCTCTAAATTCTTAGCACAACAAGGGAGAAATGTAAATTGGATTGTGGAATTGCATATATTTTTTGTGTGGGCTTATTACCCTTCTAGCATCAAGGCACAATACAATGCTTTATTTTATTTTGTTTTCTTTTATTTATTTTTAATTGATTTTTAGAGAGATACTGGGGATTGAGCCCACAACCCTGGCATGTGCCTGGACTGGGAATCAAACCGGCAACCTTTCAGTGCATGGGACAAAGCCAGGGAGGCACACTGGCCAGGGCAAAATATAATGCTTTAAAATGAAGAAAACATGTGTGGTGAAAACTAGTGTTAAATAGTATGCATCTATGACTATTTTTCAAATTACTTTTTGGCTTGGAAACCTAACCTTTGCTAATGCCCTAAAAGTAGCCACTAAATGAATGTCTTAGTGACAGCCCTGATTTTTTTCTAAACTTTGTATACTTGGTTTAAATAATTTTTTTTTAAGTTTGTTCTTATTTATTATTCTTCATATTAAAGTTAACATATTACAGATGTGATATTTCATTTATATTTTTCCACTTATGAATTCTATATACTTCATTTTTTTTTTAAATATATTTTATTGATTTTTTACAGAGAGGAAGGGAGAGAGATAGAGAGTTAGAAACATCGATGAGAGAGAAACATCGACCAGCTGCTTCCTGCACATCTCCCACTGGAGATGTGCCCGCAACCCAGGTACATGCCCTTGACCGGAATCGAACCTGGGACCTTTCGGTCCGCAGGCCGACGCTCTATCCACTGAGCCAAACCGGTTTCGGCAGTTTAAATAATTTTTAAAGAATGTCATGCTGTTTAACTTCAAACATTAAAATAAAACTCTGAATAAGAAAGCTTATTCTTTTCTAGTGTAAAAGAGCAGCAAACATATCCTTAGTGAGTTTTCCACAGATTAAGCCTGGCAGCAGTTCAGATACTAACATATTAAAGCAGACAATTTGTTACAATGGTTTCGTGTCCTGGCTCCACAGTTTACCTCATCGATGACCACAGCTCAATAACATCCAAATTTGATATTCTTCTTCTGCGTTCATGAAATCACCACCCTGCCATCTTCTCCCTTTGCTTTTACATGTTCAGGGACTCTGGAAAGACATTTTTTCTTAGTGACTGCACTGATGAAATACGAAGAGCATATGGAAGCAGATATATGCGTAGGTCTTGATTTTATGTTTTGGTAGACTGGTTTATTTAAGTAAACACAACAGGAGAACATGTTTGTTTAAGCTTTTCCTTTGTACCAGCTGCTGCCTTTTCTCTTTCCTAGGCTGGCCTGCCAGAAATGTACACCTTTATTCCTACACTATTTGACAAAAATTTCCAATTGACCATTTTATTTAGCGAATTAATTAGCTCCTTAAATAATGTGATATAGGTCCAACATGCATATTTTAAGAATGTTGAGGCTTTTTGGAGAATTGTGCTCAAATTTGATTTTGTTTAAAATGAGATGTTTTCAATTTATTAAAATTGTTTAGTGATAGAGGCTTAATGGTTTTAAAATATTGTTTACAAAATCAGCTGTAATTTACAACTTAAAAAGCATGTAGTCTAATTTTAATTATTCAGAAGAAAAGCTTTATTTTTGCCTTAGTTTGGAAGGAAGAATAAATTGATAGAGAGGTAATGTTCAATTGGATATGTATGTACCAGAGTGTGGCGGGGCGGGCATTCATCAGAGTCAAGAGACCCAGTTATGTAATTTTTGTGTGATCCTTGGGTAGCTTGCTTTCTCTTGGACTCAATCTTCTTATTTGGAGAAGAAGATAATCTATAAAGTCTTTTCCAAGGTCAACATTTTATGACTTCTAGTTTTATATTTTTTTTTTATGGAAACAGGGGTTATGTGTTTGCTTCTTGTTGGATACTTTTGACTGACTGAATGTGGAGTTATTTATATCCAGTATGGTCATACTCGGCAGAGATATGTAGTTTCTAGAAAATAAGTTTTACATACAGACAGTCAACAAGAAGGCTTGGTGAAGCTGGTCTGTGCTGCTTTTGTTACTCACACGCGTGCGTGCGAGCACGTGCACACACACACACACACACACACACGTTTGCATTTTTTACCAGGAGATATCTGGTTCTATAATTTAATTAGTCACCTAAGTCAATTGAGTTTAGATATTTAGTGTGATATACTTAATATTCTTGGGCCTTCTATAATTCTGTCTTGGGTTATAGGATGATCTAGAACAGTGGTTCCCAACCTTCTTTTTGGCCACGCACCACCTAAGCATCTCTAAAATCCTGATGCCCCCGGCCCCCTCTCTCGCCCCGTGACATATAATTCTTATTATTCAAAAAGTGAACTCCTATTCACATGGAGGAAGCCTAAGGGGCCATTAACTTGGTTTAAACAAGCTTCCAAGGAACATGGCATCCATGAAAGAGAAAAATAAAAGAACGAAAGGACAGTTGATATACTGAGGAAGAAATCACTAAGAAATTGTTAAAAAAATAATAATATGAAGTGATATGATAAAATAGCAAATAAAGTTTCAAAACATATAATAGAGAACTGAAATGCATAAATATGTCACAATATATATTTATATATGGTTTATGAGGACCCTAGAATCATAATAAATGCAAAAAACTCACTATTACTAACTCATTCTTGAATTCCCCCTCCCCCTCTTAAAAATCAAATTGTTCCCCTGCTTGTGCCCCATGTTGGGAACCACTGATCTATAATAAGGACCACTCAGAGTTCGTGATAAACTATAACTATTTCCTGTAGGAAAAGACTCATATGTTAGTGATGTGAGGTCTGGGTAAAATTTGTTTTTCATTTTAATTCTCATTGGTTAGTTTATTCACTGACCTCTGGCCTTCTGTTTTCTCATTTAGAAATGATGGTGCCCCACAGGGATGTTTGATAAGAGTTATTCTTAAATAGAGACATGCTATCCTCTTAGATGGAAAGCCTCAACATTGTGCCCTACCCGGTTTGGCTCAATGGATAGAGCATCCGCCTGAGGACTGAAGGGTCCCGGGTTCTATTCTGGTCAAGGGCACATGCCAGGGTTGCAGGCTCAATATCTAGTTGGGGGCGTGCAGGAGGCAGCCAATCAATGATTCTCATCACTGATGTTTCAATCTCTTCCTCTCCCTTCCTCTCTCTGAAATCAATAAAAATATATTTTTAAAAAAGAAAGGCTCAACATTATAAAGATGTATTTTCTCCCCAAATTAATTTATACATTGAAAAGAATCTCCCAGAGTCTTTTAGACCCCTTCCCCTTGGGAGTGTGTGTCTATTGGAGAGTGGAGCAGGAAATAAAATGATCCTCAGGTTCGTAAGATAGAGTATGTTCTGAGGCCAGCTGGGAAAACTTTGAAAGAGAACTGTGATAAGAGGAGGTACTCCCATAATCTATAAGTGGGAGTATACGATATTAAATGCTTTCTAGAAACAACTGGGTAATAATTGTTTTTCAAGATATTTAAAACACATTCTCAACCAAGTATTTTATACCTACTTCTATAATTACCCTAAGTAAATTGATGAACTGAACAATGATGTACATGTAAGGTGGTTCATAATCTCAGCATTTTTCATAAACAAAAACCCAATTTTCAATAGGTAACTGGTTAAATAGATTGTTTCCTGTATCAAATGGAATACCATGGGCCCATGGGATGTGATGATGTAGGAGTGTATTTAAGTGCCTAGAAGAAGCGTAAACATGTTAAGCAGACTATAAAGCATATTACGCTATAGGAATATAGATGACTTAGAAAAAAACCGCAATAAGCTGAAGGCTCCTTCAATCATCAGCTTGGACTTTCCGTGTTGTTCTTTGGAGGCAGACATAGGTCACTAGAAAACAAGGGCACCAGCTTGGCTTTTTTCCGGGGCCCCACTTCCAGGGCATGTGCTCGAGTCAGAGCTCATTCACTTAGTCTTCTCTCCATAGTTTCTCTCTGTCCAGAGCCTTATAACTTGTACTGATGCTTTAAAAAAAATATTTTTATTGATTTCACAGAGGAAGGGAGAGGGAGAGAGAGATAGAAATTTCAATGATGACAGAGAATCATTGATCAGCTGCCTCCTGCATGTCCCACACTGGGGATCAAGCCTGCAACCCGGGCATATTCCCTGATTGAACTGTGACCTCTTGGTTCATAAGTTGACACTCAACCACTGAGACATGCTGGCCAGGCAATGTTCATTGACTCTTGAGGCACTGAGATCCTCATTTATCAAAGAAAGATTGAATTTTGTTCATCATACTCCATTTACTTTTACAGGAAATTGAACTAGCTCATTTTGGAAGAAAATTGTTTTTACCCTTTGAAAATCATTTAACTAGGACACCTTATTTCTTCGGCAACCTAATTTATTTGACTTTATTATACATGGGCAAAATATTCTTACATCTTAGGGAAACAAATTACATCAGTGCTAACCTAAATGATTATCTAGCATTTTTTCTTGCATTAAATGTTGCAATTGGAAGTGACTTTCTGGTGGTATGAAATGGAACATCTGTTTACTTCAGGCTGATGTTAATGGCAAAGTCATTTAGTCTTTATTTGCTTGTTTTTGTATTTTACTTCTGAATGATGTTTCTTTTTTGTACAAATATAATACATGTTTATTATAAAGGAAATAAGTAAATATAAGTAAGCCAACATGGTGAAATGATTATTGTTAATACTCTGGTATATACCTATTCTAATCACTTTCATATATATGTTCTAATTTATACATTTTACAAAAATGGAATTCTTATGCTAATCATATAATGAGTACCTTGCCATGTCCGGGTAGATATATACAATTTGAAATAAGTGTACAGAATTTCGCTGTGGATGTATCAAAATAGATTTCGGTAATTCCTAATTGTTGATCATTTAGAATGTTACTACCTTGTGTTATTAATTACATAATAAACATTGTAGCTTATCTTTTATATATTCAGATATTTATCTTAAGATATTTTCTTACGACAAATTACTCAAAATGAAATGTACCCAATTTCAGAACTTTATAAGTCGTTTTTATTTTTTTTAGAAATGATTTTGTCATAGACTGGGTATCTTTTCACAGTTAATACATGAAATCAAAGATTTCTCTTTGGTGTAAAGGCATTGTTTATCTTTCTGTTTATCTTTTGGTGGCCATTCAGCTTCCACTCTACTTTATTTTCCCGACTGTGGAAACAAATGTGAGAGTGTTAGTAGGGTAGGAATTGTAGAAAATTTGATTCCTATCTTTATTATTTTGGGAAGTTGATTTATTTTGAGGGCAAGTTTTTGGAATAGATGTTTCCATTCTTCTGACCATACCTAGTCTTTCTCTTTGATATTTAGGAAAATTGCAAAGACCGTATTTGTTTATAAGAATGAAAAGTAGTTGTAGAGTGATGTTGTGTAGGAAATATTTAATGTAAAATCTACTGTGAGTTTTGACAGTAGCCACAGGCACAGATTTTATTTCTGAGTCTGAAAAAGAAGACTTTTGGAGAAATGAATGCTTTGGATTTGTTTGTTTTTTCTTTTACAAATGAATTTACCTGGGAAGAAGCTTTAGAGGTGATGTTTATAAAAAGACTTCTGTACACTGAGATTTTAAAGGGTGTTCTTTAAAGCTTTCCTAGGTTTATTGGTGAAAAACAGAAGGGGTAATAAATCTGTACAAACATCTCCATTCTAGTGTGGAGAGTTAATAGGCTGCTTTCAAGATGAATTTGTAAAACGCTCTGTGATCACATGTCATGCTTATTACCTTGCTTGACAACCACTGTTTACTTTGAACCTTTTTATGTCTAGGGGGTGAGAAGACCAGCTTTTTTTCTGCTTCCTCTTGGTATAGACCTTTATTCCTGCTTTCCTGGATGGCTCGATTAGTTTCTTGCTCAACTTTCAGCATGAAATAGCCATTTCTTTCCCATCCTTTTTTAAAAAAAATATGTGTTTATTGATTTCAGAGAGAGGGAAGGAGAGAGAGTGATGGAATCATCAATGATGATAATCATCTATCGGCTGCCTCCTGCACGCCTCCTACTGGGGATCGAGCCCACAATCTGGGCATGTGCCCTGACCAGAAATCGAACCATGACCTTCTGGTTCATGGACAGATGCTCAACCACTGAGCCACACTGGCCGGGCTCCCGTCCTTCTTCTTTTTCCAAAGCAAAGGGGCACTCCACCGAATAAAAATTAAAATCATATACCTTTGGCATTTAGAGCTTCCATATAACCTATCCTTAAACTATTTTTCTCCTCCTCTTGCTCCTTTTTAGACTTCCTACTTCCAAGCCAAACTGTCTCCTCACAATTCCTACAGTAAATCCCACAATTTGCTCCTCAGTGCATTTGTCCATAATGTTCCCACTATGTGGAACACCTTCCTGCTTCGTGCCCTACTGCTGTTCCATCTGTTGAAATCCTACCCATACATACACTTTCTATTTCCCCCAGGAAGCCACCCTGGGAACTACCAGGGAGAGGTCAGTGTTCTCTCTGCTTACCTGTTCACTTTTACCTTTATTGCAGTTATGAATACAGTTCATTTCACATGCTGATAAATTGAATTCATGTCTTACCTGGTCTATGATGAAAATAAATGCTCATGTTTTATAGATCACTTTTTCTCCCCAGCAACGCTTAACAAAAATTGGGGGTGCAAATATTTTTTGATTCATGAATAAATAAATTCAGCTATGTTTTCTTTCCTCCCAAGAATCCTAAATTCAGTGTACTACAAATTGTGAATTGCAAATTTTTCATTTATTAACCAGTTATTCTATGGCTTACTCATGTTTCTCTGATTAGTTTTTTGTTGCTGTTGTTTTTGTTAATCCTCACACGAGGATATTTTTCCATTGATTTTTTAGGGGGAGCGGCAGAGAGAGGGAAAGACAGAGAGAAACATCGATGTGAGAGAACACATCGATTGGTTGCCTCCTGCATAAGCCCTGACTAGGGCCCGGGCTGGGGAGGAGCCTGCAACCAAGGTACATGCCCTTGACCAAAATTGGACCCGGGACCATTTGGTCCTAAGGCCAACACTCTATTCACTGAGCCAAACTGGCGAGGACTCTCTGATTACATTTTAAGAAGTTATTTTAAACTTACAAAAAAAGTTGCAAGTATAATACAAGGAACCCCTGTGTACACTTTACCCAGATTCATTCATTGTTTATGTTTTGTTCCAGTTGCTTTATGCATTCTGTGTGTGTGTGTGTATGTGTGTGTGTGTGTGTATATGTGTGTGTGTGTGTGTGTGTGTGTGTGTGTGTTTGAACCATTTGGAGACATTGTGCCCCATTCCTAAGAACAAGATTATTCTCTGATACAACCATAGCATAATAATCAACATCAGGATATTTTACATTGATACTTTATTCCTATCTAATCTATAGTTCATATTCAAATTTCATCAGTTATTCTGGCAGTGACCATTATAGCTAGTTCCACTCCCCGCCCCAGTCCAATAAATAGTCTAGGAGCCCCTATAGCAGTGGTTCTCAACCTTCTGGCCCTTTAAATACAGTTCCTCATGTTATGACCCAACCATAAAATTATTTTCGTTGCTACTTCATAACTGTAATGTTGCTACTGTTATGAATGGTAATGTAAATATCTGATATGCAGGATGGTCTTAGGCGACCCCTGTGAAAGGATTGTTCAACCGCCAAAGGGGTCGCGACCCACAGGTTGAGAACCGCTGCCCTATAGCGTTTTTTTTGTCTTGTCTCTTTCACTTTCTGTAATCTGAAACAGTTGCTTAGTCGTGCCTTTCTTGATTTCTGAAGAGCACACACTTGTTATTTTGTAGAATGTCCCTTAAATTGGGTTGTGGGATGTTCTTTAATGATTAAATCAAGGTTATATGTTTTTGACCCAAATAAAAGAAGGTCTTTCCTTTCTTTTTTATTTATACCAACATTGACTGGTGGGTTCTTATTTTAGTCAATAATTTTGGTTATTTATTTTGCTGCACAAATTGGCCCAATGAATGTCATGTGCCTCCCAGTGCATTATATCAGGCAACACATGGTATCAATTTGTCCAGTACTGGTGATAACTTTGATCATTTCCTTATGTCTGCCAGGACTTTCCACTATAAAATTGCTGCTTTTTTCCCTGTTTGATCAATTAGCAATTTGTGGGTAATACATTTAAATGTGACTATATAAAAATCCTGATCCCCGTCACACTTTTACCCACCAGTTTTAGCAGCAATCAGTATTTTTTTCTAGGCTTATTAGTTGATCTTCTATTGAAAAGAAGGTCTTTCTTATTTATTTATACCAACATTGACTAGTGGGTTCTTATTTTAGTCAATAATTTTGGTTATTTATTTTGCTGCACAAATTGGCCCATGTTCAGCCAATCAAAGCCCCTTCAAGCTAGCTACTGTGTTGCATTTACCTGTTTCATTTATTTTTTTGAGCATTTCCTTACTTTCTGGCACAGGATGTTCGAGGCTGATTGTATACTTTTTCTGCTTCAACTCTAAATTAGCCTTTTCTTCAAGGAGCCCTGATTCCTGTAATGGAGAATGTATTTAGAAACAGATCTTGGAGCCTAGCATGTTTGTTCTACTGGAAATCATTTTTTTCTAGGTCTTCTTAGTAGACAAAGCTAGAAAATATATGCTTGTGTGTATATAGATGCATGCACATA
Source organism: Myotis yumanensis (assembly GCF_028538775.1). Classification (NCBI taxonomy): domain Eukaryota; kingdom Metazoa; phylum Chordata; class Mammalia; order Chiroptera; family Vespertilionidae; genus Myotis; species Myotis yumanensis. Next base: position 43,249,170 of record NW_027223760.1, on the reverse strand, counting down.
TATAAATATATATCTTAGTTCTGTACCGTTCTGTTTATGTTTGTTTTTTTAGATTTTTATTGATTTAAGAGAGGAATCAATAAAATTGTTTCTCCTTTCTGTATTGTTTCTCCTTTCTGTATTTGTAACTCCCTTCTCCAACAATGAGAAACCTGGTTTCACTTTTACTCAATATATACATATATATGTATATGTATATTCATTCGCTCAAGTCTAGAATACATAGAAAGTAGTTTCAGAATTACTGGCCTATACATTGAAAAAAGCAAACTACTAACTAGAGTTCAATATTTGTTTACTTTTTGAGATACAGTGTACATACAATCAAGGGAACAAATCCCAAGGGTGTATTTTGAGTTTTGACAAATGCACGTGTCTATGTGACACCTATCTCCATCAAGGCAGAGGATATTTCCATCACTTAGTCCCCCAATTCCTTCCCAATTAATCTCCCATCCAATTCTACTGCCAAGAGGCAACAACTTTTCTGACTCATTTAAACATAGTTTAGTTTTGCCAGTTCTGGAACTTTATGTAAATGGAGTTATACAGTATATACTCTGTGTTGTGTGTGTGTGTGTGTGTGTGTGTGTGTGTGTGTGTGGCTTCTTTCACTTAGCCTCATGATTTTGAGCTTTATCTACATTTTTACATATGTCAGCTGGTCATTTATTTTTATTACTGCACAGTATTCCCCTGTGTAATTGTAACACAATTTGTTTATCCAGTCTTCTGTTGATGGACATTTGGGTTCCTTCCAGTTTTCAGCTCTTATGAATACAGAACATTTTTGTACCAATCTTCTTTGTGGACAATTTGCTTTTATGTTTTGGGGGTAAAAATCTTAGCAGTAGAATGGCTGGACCATTGGGTAGGTATCTATTTAATTGTATGAGAGACTGCCAAACACTTATTCCATTTTCACTAACATCTGCTTGATATGAGTGTTCCAGTTGCTTCATGTCCTTGTCAACATTCTGAGTTTTCACTCAGTTGTAGCTGTCTTAATGGATGTTTAGTAGTACCTCATTGTGATTTTAATTTGCTATTCCCTGGTGGCCAGTAATGAAAGCTTTTTTAATGTGTGCATTGGTCATTTATGCATCTTTCTTTAGGAAGTTTCTGTTGAAGTCTTGTGCCGATTTTAAATTTTGTTGTCTTCCTTTTTATTATCAACTTGTGGGAGCTCTTGATATATTCAGAATGTGAACTCTTCCACCAGGGCCCAGCACATGTACCATTCTCTTCTCTCAACATTGTCCTTTTGCCAATAGCAATGGCTTCCTGGGTAGTTGCTTTTACACCTAATGTAGGAAATATAGACTTACATAATCTAGTAAATCAGCCTCATTTCTTATCAAGGTGCCATGATGCTTACATAAGTAAAGGTAATCGGCATGCTTATTCCTTGCCACTCTCCTTTAATTTTTTTTTTTGGTTCATCTATTCAGTGTAGATCTTTTGAGCTTCTATTATAAGCTTCCTCACAATGGGCCATCAGATAAATAGTCATTGGCTTTTTGTGATCACATTTCATAACATTTAGGAACATGGTAGAGCTTAGACAAGGCTGAAATTTGGGTGCTGTGCTCAGCCCATAAAATATGCACACACGTGCGAGTACCCTCGCCCCACTCCTTGGGAGAATTGGAAAGCTGCCTTGGAGATCTCATTACTGGTAGCTCTGGGCTATCGTGGAGAGGAATCACAGCGCTCCTTCCTACCACTTCCTGTTTAGGATTCATTCCCCCCAGGTTAGCCACTTTCTTTTGCAGTCTAATATTTATCCCTCAGAGGGAAATATTTAAAATGCTCTCATTTTTCTTAGTGCTTAGACCTCCTGTGCATAGCTGTTGTAGGGCTTCCTCTCCCATTAACAGGGCCTGGCGGCTCCGTGGTAAGAATGCGCTATCTGTAATTAGGGTGTAGGTGATGATGTGCCCCTAGCAGTCATCAGCACGCAACCCTGACAGTGTGTGTTAGGGAAAAATGTGTTGGGTGACTGTTGTTATCTAACCCATTGCAGCTGAGCAAGAATAATGCCAGGCACCGGCTCCGGGGAAGAGCTGCTGTCTGCAGCGTCTCTCCCACAAGGGCCCGTGAAAGATGCTTAGAGTTTGTGGTGGGAGCTCCCCATGGCTGACAGGGCAACAGCATTTTGTTTGGAACGCGGACATGTATTGCATTTGTATTAACTTCTTTTGAAAGGCAAAGTGCAAGTACATCATGAAATAAACAACATGCACAGAGACATTGATTTTTGTTTCATAGGGGGGCACAGGGGCCAGGTCTGTTCTCTGCTCGGGTGTTCACAGGGGGGATGATCTTTAGCCTGCAGCTCTTCTGCATTCATTTTGGGAACAAGGACATCCTTCCTTGGTTGTCCCCACCCGTCTAGGAAAGGGGGACATCTGTTGTCATATCCATTATTTATCGGTGGGAAACAGTTTTACTTCATTATCTCCTCTGCTGCCCAACGCTGGCTTGGCTCTCTCCCTTTTGAAAGGACAATGGGACTCGATGCTGTTAAGACGTTTTAATTAGTGAGCTCCGGGCACGGCCAGCACCTCACACTTAGCTCTTTAGATGGCTTTGCAGATAGAAGCTCTGCAGCCAAGTGAGAGGCCTGGGAGCGTGCATGCTTCCTGAGAGCCATGTTCAACACAGCAGCTGAGTCAAGGATGGGTTTTCTCCACCCTTTCTTCCTGTCTGACCCTTTCCAGGCTACTCCATGTGGTTCCTCTGTATTGTACCTACCCCAGCGTAGCACAGCTCGCATTCTGAGGGAATGCTATATTTATTGCTTTGTTCTCAGAGCTCTGACTCCTTCATTTTAAAACAAGGCATTTGAACCCTGATGAGCTTTCAGGCCCTATGGAGCTCTAAGTTCAGAATCCTCTTCGGATGTCCAGGTTCCGGCTCTTTGTAAGCCATAATATTAGAAGCCTAGGACCCATGGAAAGGGGCCCTTGGCTAGTTCCATGCGTGTATGGCCTTGGGGAAAAGGTGCCATCAGCTGGTCCCTGCAGTGTTCTCCTGTCTTTGCCTTTGTAAAAAGCCAGGGCTGGGCCTTTCAACACCCGTGTCTTCCTTACCCTTCCTTGAAAACAAACAGGGCAGTTATTTCTCTCTTGGCATATTAACCTGTGCTTTTAAAAACTTCCTAGTTTTCAAAATGCTTTCATAAGTTTATGTCACTCTGTGCGATTTTCTGGGCAGATGGTTTTATTCTCTTTTGAGGGGCATAACCTGTCCTCTCAACCATTATTGGTACATATTGAGGCTGGAGGTGAGAACCTGTTTCTAATTCCTGATATTAAGGGTACCACGTGGTGATGTATAATAACACTGAGAGACCCTTCCTGATTTCCCTTTGCTACGGAGACAGCTCACGATTGAGAACATGAGAGCATTCCTTATATTTTACACCAGAGAAATGCTACGTGTTACCTATTCTACAAAGCAGGCCTTACTGAGAAAGGATGGACCTATAGCATTGTGTAAGTCTCTATTTACCCATCTGTGTAGGAATGGAAAGCCTCTGGGGAGGTCTACGTCAGTGGTTCTCAACCTTGGCTGCATGTTAGAATCACCTGGGAATCTTTTTAAAATCCTTGCCCTAGCCAGTTTGGCTCAGTGGATAGAGTGTCAGCCTGTGGACTGAAGGGTCCCAGGTTTGATTCTGGCCAAGGGCACATGCCTGGGTTGCGGGCTTGATCCCCAGTAGGGCATGCAGGAGGCAGCCAATCAATGATTCTCTTATCATTGATGTTTCTATCTCTCCCTCCCACTTCCTTCCTCTCTGAAATCAATAAAGAAATATATTTTTAAAAAATCCTGATTTCTGGGCCTCATCCTCCAGAAATTCTGTTTCTTTGTTATGGGGTGGGGTCACAACATTAGTAACAAAGAAACAGAATTTCTGGAGGATGAGGCCCAGAAATCAGGATTTTAAAAAGATTCCCAGGTGATTCTAATGTGCAGCCAAGGTTGAGAACCACTGGTCTAGGTTGTGATGTAGTACTTGCCTCTCTTCCTCCTCTTGGGATGCCCATTCATCATGTTTTCTTTTCTAAAACCAGCCCCCCAAACCAGGCAGAAGGTCTAGTCCAGCCTGTAGCACAGGAGGTTTTGAAGGACTGTGGTTCATTTCTCATCTGGAGTTATTGTTGGATGGCAACTCATAGAAGTTTTCCCAAGCTATGGGAGTGAAGAGCTGGGGATGGGGCCCTTCAGTGTGGAGAGGGTGAAGTTATCTAGCCCCACGTGCCAAAGCTTCACAACATGCCCCCAAACTGGAGGGCAGGCGGGCTGGAAATGTCATGCAGTAGTTGGTTGAGTGGGAGGCATTGTTGGGCTTCCCTGGGGGATGTACCCCGATAAGTAAGGATGAACATGCCTGATGAGGGAGTGCTCTGCTTATCACTGGTAGGGTCTAGCAGAGATGCAGAAGATCCCTTCTCAGCATCTTGTGTGCCTTCGTGGAGTGAACAGTGCCTGCTATCATGCTCGCCCACACCAAGAACACTTGGGTGGTAGACGGCTTCGTCTTTAGCATTCATTTAGGGCGAGCCGACCATGCTGATGGCAACAGTTACTTGTTGCTGGCATCAGATCGAGAAGTAGCAGTGGTAGACACAACGGGGACTGCTGCATAAGCAAACCCCACCCATCTTCCCTCCACACCCATGCTTCCTCCTTGCTGTCCTCAACAGAGCCACTGTATGGGGCAGGGAGGAAAGAGAGCAGGCACTCCCTCGCCATCCCAGGATTGAACTTGTAACTGTGACAAGTGCAATCTGTGTTAGAAGGGAGAGGCACCCTGGCTTTGAGCTGGGTTTTTAAACTAGAAGTGACTGGAAACATTATTGTATTGAACTGAGATATCTGTCGTTGGCAAGTTAGTTTGGCCTTTGTCCAGCCGGGATTATTGACTTCCTGATTGGTAGCATTTAATGAAAAAGTAAATCTCTGTGTGGAGACTCTTCAGCCAAATCTGACAGAATGGATTAGCACTGACTTGTAGCTCTGGTGGATCACAGTTTACTATTAAGTTCAGATGTGGATAGAAAATAAAGCTGTTTCATTTTTTCATAAGTGAGTCTACTCAATCTGTCAAGAAACACATCTATCCCTTTTGGGATGTTAGCTTAACCAAGGGAGCCTTAGAAACACCTGTCTCACCATTAGCCTGCATACCCTCCTTTGCTCCTCACAATAATTTGGGAGCCTGGTGTGGTGGGCTTTCTGCCTCTTCCAGCTGGACCAAGTTTTCCTTTATGTCATTTTCTGGCAGAATGGCTTCCAGGGAGCCTAATTTGTGGAAGAAAACTATAAACAATATGCTGTTATCCCTGTCACACCTCATCTCACTTAACCCTCCCCCGGTTCTGAGCTACAGTATTCCCATTCATAAAGGAAGAACCTTTTCTAGATGAAGCACAGAGAAGTCAAGGGAATCTCCCAGGTCACACATCTAAGAGACAGAACTGAGATTTAAACTCTCCACCCCATCTAGCTGTCCCTAGTCTCCTCTCCAGAATATATAATTCCAGATGCAATTATTCTAGGTCAACCCTCTCTACAGGGTACACCAGCTTTGCCAGAAATTCAGCAGCACAGCTACTTTTTGATATGGGCCAGCGAAGGGTGTTTTGGTTTCTTGATTGCAAACATTGAAATGATAGTGCTTTTCCTGCCTTTTTAATTAGCAAAGCTGAAGCTTGTGATGTGAAACCAAGGAGCAAGGTTCATTTCCTACGGTATATTCCGTACAGTATGTGGAATGCGGCTGGCATTTGCGTAGGTTAATAGCAAAGGCAGAGGAATGACAACAGCAGCAGCACATTAGGTGGCTGGCTCAGAACCCCAGCCAGTCAGGGACACTGCAGGGCTGAGTCAGACGCTGACTGTGAGCCAGTGAATGAATGAATCCAGGCTGCTCTTCTACACTCCTTCAGGCGTCTCTGGCATGAATCGTGTTTACAGGACACCTTCCTATTTACTGGGAAAGGGGTTCAGGAGCTTTTTCTTTGCTGGTTAGAAAACTACCCTTCAGTTGATGGCTTGGGGTAAGGAGGCGCTTTTCCTCAGTAGCCCACCTCTGAGGTCGACAGTCACCTAGGATGGGCCCCTTTCACCTCACAGCTCCATTTACCATGGTCTCCTTTCCTGTCTTTTTTTTTTTGTAATGTGTAGTTTCCTACAAGTATGACAGCCTTTGTTGTTGAGTATTCACCAGGGCAGTTTCACAAGGGGTGGTGTGATGGCTTGCAAGGATGGTCGTCAGCTGTCACCTTGAGCTTTCGCTGGTTCATGCAGCAGTTTTGCCTTGCAGATGGACAGTAATGTGTTCTCTGTGAGGCTAATCTGGCTCTCTTGGATGTGTTTTTCAGTCCAATTCAGGGATTTCCATATGGTACTGTGTTTATTCTTGCATCATCTTTACTCTGTGTTGATCTTAGAGCTGAAGTTGGTCTGTTCTGAAGACAAGGGAAATAGGAATCAGAATCACATCATGTTCATAGATCTTTGTTAGGAAAATGCAGAGTGTATCCTTAGTGTTTTAGCACATCAGATTATTCTGACCATAGGAGTTCATGTGGAGGAATAGGATCTGTTCCTAATACCCAGATTCAGCCTCTTAGAACACAGGTGAAATATGGTGCTAAAACTACACTGAAGGTAGCTATCATCTGCAGAGCTTGTTATTGCTCTGCTCTCCCCGGGGAGGCTCCGTGCTTCAGCAGGTGTTGTTGATAAAGCCGGGGATACTGTCTCCAGAGGCTGCTGCATAATTCTAATGGACAGAGTGGAAAGGAGGCCCAGAATACATAACTGCAAGAACTGATCTGATTTCCTACTTTAAGCTATTAGTTCAAATCATTTATATTCTTTACTCTGCATTTTATAGACTCAGTTGATTCTTATTATTGAATACTCAGGATGGTAGTTGATAGAATATTTTATTTACTAAAATTAGTTAAGAGTTGCCCTGATGAAGGTATACAGTTTTCATTTGAACTATTTCTCTTCTAGCACTTTTGTTGGGGAGGGAAATTTTTTTATTCCTATAGCAAAGCACGTGACAGAGTGATAAAAAAAAATCTGTTTCTAAAAACTGATAAGAAATCAAAATACTGAATACCCTGCAGAAGTCAAGTAGGGTTACATGCTTGATGTTCATAAGTGGCCACACTGGGAATGCCAAGGAGAGGCTATTGGTGCCAGAGTAGGGGCTTGGTCAGCTGTATTGTTCTTGGATGATACTGACAGGGTAATTTATTAGCTGTCTCTTTTTACCATCCCTTCCACAACTGTAAAATATGAATAACACCAGAAGTGAGGGAGTAGAAATGAAATCAATTTGGTACTTTTATTTTTTATTGACCTCTCTAATCTGTAAATACATTCAAGAAAAAATGTTTTTTTTAAACCATAAAAACTCCAGAACTCTCCACTAACCACCACTCTCTATTAACTATCACTTTTCTAAATTTATTGCTTGCTGTGCTTGTTGATTATGAGGTCTTATAGTTGCCTCAGGTTCTTTGATAAAGATCAAGAAACTATAGAATCAGAAAAAAATATTTGGTAAAATAGATGGTTTCTTACACACATCATCATCTATATATATAAAAGCCCATCAGCTTCACAGGCTGATGAGGGTGTTGTTGATGACCCCATGTCTTCTCATGCCAGTTGAATTAGTTCTGCCTACATTTTCCAAATGTATGGGGAAATAGGTAAATAAGTAAGGTTAGCGTTTTTAATGGTGAACCATTCAAATCAGAGGAAGAGTTCCTTTGGACATAAAAAATGAACAAAGCGGGAGGTTGGCACTTCTGATCTTTTCTTTCTTAGTTGAAATCAGATTTAGTGTTGATGTGATAAGTCCCTGGAGTACTATAGGTGGCTTCTCTTTGTGACAGGCATGTGCTTTCATTGAAATTTATATATGAATACCACCCCCTCAGGGAGGCAGAATATTATTTAAGTGTATTTGGTTATTTGCCAGCTTCTTTCATCAGACAACATTCTTTCAAAATTTGTTCAGTACCTTCCCTTCCAGATGCTTTATTCTAAACCCTCAAACACCCATATCAAGCAGGAAGTATGCAGAAAAATACAAATTTCTTTTTCCCCTCCCACTTACTGATTTAATTATAGGGATAGGTAGCTACTTATAAAAATCAGTGACAAGCTCAGGGAGAGAAATTTGTGAAATATATAAATGGGTATAAAAAGCTTTATAAAAGTAAATGCTGAGTATAGCTAAATTTGTCTTTGCTTGAATAGAAATGCAGTTAATATTATACTTAGAATTAAAGTTGTTTCAGGAGATAGTTAATCAAAACTTCTGAGTTGGTCTCAGCACCTTGTTGTTCTACCTTCAGAATATATCTTGGAGAAAGTAGATTAATATGATGGTTAAATTCACGTGTTAACTTGACTGGATCACAGAATGCCCAGACTTTGGGTCAAACACTATTCTGGAGATGTCTATCAGGGTGTTTCTGGATGAAGTTAACATTTGAATCAGTAGACTAGGTGCATATCTCTATCTAATTTGGGTGGGTCATATCCAATTAATTGAAGGTCTGCATAGAACAAAAAGGTTGACCTTCCTTGTGAGGAGGAGGAAACAACTATTAGGCAAGAGTTGTTGATCTGGGACATCAGTGTTTTTCTACCTTTGGACTACAACTGAAACATCAGTTTTCTATCTCTTGAGTCTGCTGGTCTTCTGATTAGAACTAAACCACAAGCTCTCTTGGTCTCCAGCTTGCCAACTGCAGATCTTGGTAGTTGTTAACTTTTATAATTGCGTAAATGAATTTTTTATTATCTCAGTCTTTCTACCTATTTATCATCTATCTATCATCTATCATCTACCTACCATCTATCTATCATCTCCTATTGGCTTTGTTTCTCTGGGGAACCTTACCTAATACAGTTAGTGTTTGCCAGGGAATAGGAAGAGGAATGAATAAGGAATGATTACTAAGGGAGTATGCAATTTCTATTTTGGGGCTGGGGTTGATGAAAATGTTCTGTTATTAGTGGTGATGGTTGCACAACCTTGTGAATATACTAAAAACTACCTAATTTTACACTAAATTGGTGAATTATATAATTATGAATTATATATATATGTATATATATATAAATTATGTCTCAATTAAAAAATATCAGAATATATCTGGACCTCACAAACCTAGACCACACCACTTTTCTCTCTTGCCTGAAAAACTGCACTAGCCATTAACTGGTGTCTGCTTTCCTGCCTTCACTTCTATTCTCTGCATAGCAGTCAGCATGTTCTTTTAAGAAATCACATTTATATCAAATTATCCTCCTGCTTCAAACTTTTTAATACCTTTCCATCACACTGAGAACAAAATCCAAACTCTTACTTCATGGTCTTCAAGAAGACTATCTTCTGGCCTCTCTGCTTCTCATTTTATGCCACTCTTCTTCTGGTCCCCCCAAACTATAGTCAGATTCACTATCTCGTGTTCCTCAAATAGTCCATCCCTGTTCTTCATCTAGGCTTTTGTAGTTAGTGGTTCCTCTGCTGAGAATGTTCTACTTTGGGCTCCTTCTCTCTGTGGCCTGCTCTTCCTCCCCATCTTTGACTCCATCTTGTCCTCTGGTAATATCATAAATGCCACTTTTTATACACCCTATCTAAAACAGGACACACTATTTATTTCCAGTTTGTATCACAGCTTTAATAATCTGATTTTTTGATATTTTGTCTTTAACTAGAATGTAAGTTTCCCAAAGGCAAGGATCTTATTTGTCTTATTCTCCTTCAGTGTCCTCTCACTTAGCTCAGTGGCTGGTTTTCCTATGGTTAAGGGTTTGGCCAATGAGAAGTGAGGGGATCTTTCCTTAACCATAATATAGAAAAATTGAAAGAGATGATTTTTTATTCTGTTTCTGGCTATTATGTTGTGTGGAGGTGATACTTGGAACTAGTACAACCATCTTGTGTGGCCAGTGTAAGGATGAAGCTAACCCTGATAGAAAGGCAAACTTGAACCGGAGTCCTTGAGAACATTCTTGGGCCATTGAATCCATCAACTTTGAAAAGTCTCTTACCTTGGTGGCTTCATGTTGTGTGACAAAATGTAGTTTTCTTGCTTAAACCAGTTTGAGAAGGTGTTTTCTGTTACTTGCAGCCCATGGTAATCTAACAGATATCTTGGTGTTTAACATGTTAGAATGAATGAATGAATGAATGGGGTGTTAGGCAGGAAGTACATCTCTGTCTTTCTTTTTTTTTTTTAAAAAAAAAATATTTTTATTGATTTCAGAGGGGAAGGGAGAGGGAGAGATAGAAACATCAATGACGAGAGACGAATAATTGATCCACTACCTCCTGTACACCCCCTACTGTGGATCCAGCCTGCAACCTGGGCATGTGCCTGGACCTGGAATCAAACTGTGACCTCCTGGTTCATAGGTCAATGCTCAACTACCGAGCCACATCGGCCGGGCCAACCCTGTCTTTCTTACTTTGGTCATGGGGAGTTATTTATGGGCTAATTGCTAAGTATGTCTATAAAACTCAGATTTCTTTTTAGTACCAGCTTAAAAGTAAGTTTTTTTCTTACCAACATTCTTCTATCCAATAACTGAGATAACAATCAGTTTTTTCTTTTATTTTTTTCTGTATTGACAGTGAAAATGCCCACTGTCACCCAAGCTCAGTGACTGGGATATTCCTTAGAAATGGCTTTCTGGTTGTAAGGTGTTAGGATGCCCTAAAAGGAAATTCCATCATATTTTAGACAAGGATTATATAACCAGTCAATTTTTAAAAAGCATTTGTGTTAGTGAAACTATTCAGGGATGAGCATCTTATTCATGCTTTGCTTAAAAGATGATTTAAGCATCTAAGATGATTGATGAGAACCTTATACTATTTTAATAGTTTTTATCTTGGGCTTTCAAAACACCTGATAAATGACTTTGCTTTACTATTGTTATACCTCTTAATTCAAAAGAATGTTTTATGCTTATCTTTGCAACTCTGTGTGATTAGAAGAAAGGAAAGTCTAATGTGGTTTCCTCATTTCCCCTGTGGGCATCTTATTTCTAGGGTGATTCTCCTGCCCTTTCCTCTGTGCATAGGGTAAAGGCATATGATTGATAATTACCAAAATCATCAACATTAGGAAAATAAGATTTGTAATAAGAAAGGACATTTGAGGCATCATGTCAGTGGCTGCAAGTGAAAACCCTAAAGGAGATCAAAGATATTTTTATTTGTGATAGATTCCATTGAGGAGAGGTGATAAGTGGGTTTGCAAGAAGAGAAGAATTTAACTGAATGGAGAAGGGGGGCGGGGGAGGAGAGGAGAAAAGGGAGAGAGATGAGTTGTTCATAATAGAGGGGGCAGAAGAGCTCCTGGTGCCCATAGAACTTAACAATTAAACCAATTTGACTGGAATGTTGTAATTGTGTAAAGTTTGATTTTGAGAAGATCTTGAGGGCCTTTGTTATGGAGGAGTTGGAATGATGGGCAAGTGGTTTTGTTGCTGGAGGATGAAATTCCCCTGTCATTTGTGGGAGCGAGGTTCTTGGGGTGCTGCTGAAAGAAGCATTTTCAGAAGCCCCACAGGAGGGTGGAATGTGGAAGATTTTATTGGTATGCAGTTACATTTTTCTAATTGCAATGTCTCATTTCCCCCAAGCCAGTCCTGGAAGAGGGGCAGTTGGGCATTCAGCAAAGCCAGAAACAAGGCCAGTGTCCCAGAGTTTCCATTCCATGTTGCAGCTGGGTGTGGTTCAGCACGCAGGCCAGATTAAAGTCCATCAGTCCATGTGTGGAGCCCAACATGGGCATGGCCATGTGTGCACAGCAGAGCACAGCCCCCTGCGGCAGGAGTTCCAAGAGGGCCCCGTGCCCTGGAGCCAAGAGAGAGGGGCTTTTTTTGTCTGGATGTTTATTCAGATTTCGAGAGCTTGCAATGGCCATGCCCATCCTGGTCAATTAGTTGTTTTTAGGTGTGATTAATGGGCCAGCATTTTTCCAGGTCACTCAGGCCTTACTGGGCATGTGTCTAAACTGCCTTTGTCTAGTAGTCCCTTCCCCATCAATCAGCGGGAAGGGACTTGGAGAGGGTTAAATGCAGCTTTTTGGCAGAGTTGTGTACATCTGTATCTTTTGGTCTTCCCTTTCACTCCTTTCCTGGTTAAATAATAACCAGGTTATTACAATGGTATCAGTTTGATGATTGTTTTTGTAAACTAATTAGTTGTGCTCCCAATATTTGTAAGAGTCTTCTTATTTTAAAACATCTATTTTTAATTTTTTTTCTAAATATATTTTATTGATTTTTTACAGAGAGGAAGGGAGAGAGATAGAGAGTTAGAAACATCGATCAGCTGCCTCCTGCACATCTCCCACTGGGAATGTGCCTGCAACCAAGGTACGTGCCCTTGACCGGAATCGAACCTGGGACCTTTCAGTCCGCAGGCTGACGCTCTATCCACTGAGCCAAACCGGTTTCAGCAAGAGTCTTCTGATTTTAATAGCTAAGATGCATCATTTTCTTCCCTGTTTTGAAGTTATCTAAATAACTCATCATCTCTTGAATTCCTCCATTTGTGCTAGAGGGCTGAGCCATGTCTCATTCATTGTTAAGTTCTCAGTGCTGGTAGGGAATCACGGTGTGGTAGTTAACGTTAACTCAGTTCTGGGTTCCAGTCACTTCACTGTATAGGATTTTATTTTTATTCTCAATGAATCTTTGTAGTTTTTATAGTTGTGGCATTTTTAAGACGATAGAGGACTATGACATTCTTTAATTAGAAAGATTTCAGGTGCTGCTTTCAAATAGATGTATTTGATTCCCAAAATTTAGCATTCTGTAATTATTTTCGATCAAAACATCAGTGAATACATTAGACAGATTAAAAATATTTTTATTGATTTCAGAGAGGAAGGGAGAGGGAGAGAGAGATAGAAACATCAATGATGAGAGAGAATCATTGATCAGCTGCCTCCTGCACGCCCCTCAATGGGATCTAAGGCAGCCAGTTAGGTGCTCTGAGAATTGAACTGTGACCTCCTGGTTCATAGGTCAATGCTCAATCACTGAGCCACACCATCTGGGCTAGAGAGACTTTTTAAAAGAATGACATAGTTCTGTTGCCATAGCAGCACAGATAGGAGGAATTGACTCTTCATTTAATGTGATTAGATAGTCTGTGCTGGGAAAGACAAAGAGCATGTACAAGAGCTTAGTCAAAATTGCTTTTCCTAATTTTTTCATATGAATGTAGCTTAGGAAATAAAGTGGGCTTACTTTCTTTAGTAAAAGCTTATGTAAATCTCCATTTTATTTGGATTACATCCTAACTGAAGATTCTTGAATAAACCTAGGAACACTATTTTAGAAAATTATTTTTAGCAGGAACTCATTTTTATTGTTAGCTTCCTGTTCAGTAGTTTACTTCCCTTTCCTTCATTGATGGCTCTATTTTTATTTACACATTGGTAAAAGCATATGAGGTAGTTCTCTCCTAATATTTATTATTCCTCCATCTTTAGTGAGAGAAATCTGTGCCACATGCTTAGTTAAAAGACCCTTTGCCACCCTAGCTGGTTTGGCTCAGTGGATAGAGTGTTAGCCTACGGACTGAAGGGTCCCAGATTCAATTCTGGTCAAGGGCACATGCTCGGGTTTTGGGCTTGGTCCTCAGTAGGCGGGAGGGGGCGGGGGTGCGTGCAGGAGGCAGCTGATCAGTGATTCTCATCCATCATTGATGCTTCCTTCTATTTCTCTCTCTCTCTCCCTTCCTCTCTAAAATCAATTAAAATATATTTAAAAAAAAGAGAGAGAAAGACCCTTTGCCAGGCTTCTTTGCTTCTTATGGCCATGGACCAAGTTTAGGTAAGTGATATATAAATAGATGTGTTAGATGGGATTCCTAGGAAGGCTCTTTAAAAAGGAGAGGGTGGCCCTAGCTGGTTTGGCTCAGTGGATAGAGCGTAGGCCTGCGGACTGAAAGGTCCCAGGTTCAGTTCCAGTCAAGGGCATGTACCTTGGTTGGGGGCACATCCCCAGTAGGGGGTGTGCAGGAGGCAGTTGTTCAATGTTTCTCTCTCATCGATGTTTCTAGCTCTCCCTCTTCCTCCTTCTCTATAAAAAATCAACAAAATATTTTTTTTTTAAAAAGGAGAGGGTGGACTTCTCTCATCTTTCTCTTTAGTTCTTTTTACTGACTGTCCTATGAATATAATGTCAGGAGCTTCAGCAGCAACTTTGGGTCATGAGGTGACCTGGAGGATAGAAATCAAGAGTGATGAAGCAGAAAGACAGAAGGAGCCTCATGAGCTCATAGACCCTCCAAACCAGCAGCCGCCAACCTTTCGGACCTCACGGACCACCAGTAGTCTGCGGACCACTAGTTGGCGACCGCCGCTCCAAACCATCTCTGAACTGCTTATTTCTTCCTTACTTTTATCTACGAGAATGAAAAAAACAGCTGGGGCACATTTTCCTAATAGTCAACGATAATTTTATAATTATATTTATAATCAGGAATATTATGCATGTGTTTTGAAAGTAGACGATTGTGAATTTTTCTCCCTGACCACATGTATGATGATAATCACTAAAAATAAGTCTGGAGGTGAGAACCTATTTTCCTGGAAAGAGAGGCTGTGTGGGGCACTTGACAAAACATCAGACTGGGAATCCTGTGCCTTGCAATGTTTGCCTCCATTCTGTCACTGACCAGCTATTCAGTAACATAGTTATTTAATAGCATGGAACCATAAAATGAATCATCGTCACTCTCCCAATCACCTGATGCAGTCACTTGCCAAGTGTTTGCTCTGTGCCAACTCTGTGCAGGCACTTTGCTAGTCCTTGGGACTTCCGTAGCACTTAATTTGTATCTTAACTGTATGCGCATTGCCTTCTATTACAATATATGGCAAATCTAAATATGATACATTTATAAATCTATCCATGATTACATACATTGCTGGATTAATATACACAGTACTGGTGAATTTACACCTCAGATGAACAAATTCCATTTTTTTATGGCAAATCTATCCTATCAATGAATGGAACAAACATGGTTTCCTTTGACATGACAGGCTTCCTATACGTGCTGTGTAATTAAAGGTCATATTCTAGGAAGATCACAAAGATAAAATCTATGTAGTTAGCAGCTGGAGAGCTTCTTTATTCTCTGCAAACACTGAAGACAGGAATTTTTTATGATGAGGCTACAGAGTACATAGTTTTAAATTGAAATAAGACCCACCTGACTAGTTCTCTAACTTGGCTCTTTGTTCATTAGGCTCTAATGGTCCTTGGACAATAAATAATCTTTAACATCTTTTTTATTTCCCTAGAAGAGTAACAGCTATCTTAATACTTTAAAATCTTAAGGAACTAAGATCTATAAGATTATTTCTTTGTGTGGCATCTCCTCGTTTGACCTGGAGTTTCTCTTTTAATTTTAACCAAGGCTGAATCAAGGTTGTGGAGGCTTATAATTTGTGCCACAACAATAAGGATGTACTATTTAATTTATATTTCAAATTTGTACATTTTCTGCTCAGTGGGATCTTAGCTTAAAGAATGGAACTCAGGGCATTCCACTTTAGACTAAACAAGTAACAGGGTCAGAGCTGCCACGGGGGTGGGGGATTAACATGTGGGCTAAAAATTATAATCAACTCTGCCTCATGAATTTCTTTTCAGTTATTTCTGCACATGTGGTGGTAAGTAACATCGACAATGACACGGCAGTTTCTTTTTGTTAAATATAAAGGACACAAATATTACTTTAAGTTACTGTAAATGTCACTTTAAAGATGGGTTATCCATGCTCGTGTGCTTGCTTACATTTACAGTTGTTCAGAACACTGAATTAAACAGTCCATAGCCCACCACACCTCATCATGCTCACACGCTGCTGGCCCGTCAGCTTCAGACCGTCATGAGTGATGAGCCAAGGTAGCCAAGAGCCAGCGGGCAAGAATCTTCTATCTCTAGGCACGTTTTGTATGTGCATATTTTATTCCTTATTATAGCTAAACAGAAAGCTTTTTGGAGCCCAGAGCAGATAGCCTGCATAATTTAAAAGATAAAGCAAAAGTTGATTAAAATTGCATATTTAAAAAATACAGTCTGTTGGGTTTGTTACTTATGAAAATCACAAAAATAGTTGATTGGTTAACTTTTGTGTGTTCATTTTATTTAACCTATGAAGGGTCTTGGTGATTTTAATTTACAGTTATTCATGGTTTTATCACACTGTATTAAGTTGAGTCAGTTCCTACTTAAATTGCTGGTATGCATGAGAGAATGGTAAATGTACTCACCTAGGCTTCCTCTTTGTTTTCTTAAAACATTGAAGATGTTTTTTTTTTTTGGATAAGTAGGATATATTTTTGCTCATTGTTTCGTGCAACACAACACGTGCTGTGGATCAGTTGTGTGTGGTTTCAGGCTCCATGACAGGCTCTGTGAAATTTGTAAATGTAGAGCTGGCATTATTCTTTTTCTTGGGTTGCTTAGGTTTTCTACAGGAAGGGAGACATGCACACACAGACACATAACAGACTACACTATTAACATTTTGATGCAGACATACTTTTTAAAACTATGCATACACTGTTTTGTAGTAATAGTGGTGATGCTTCCATTGTGGTTACTAGGATCCTAAGTACTTTCATATATTAACTCACTTAATCTTCACAACAATTCTGTGAAAAAGATACTATTTATTATCACTACTTTATAGTTGACAAAATGTTAAGCAACCTGCCCATTAATTAAATTAGGCCTATTTTCAGAATCCTGTACTTTTATCAACTACATAGTTCTGCCTCTTGGCTAAAAGATAAATTACTATAGCCAAGAATGTAGTTGTAGATATATGGTTTCTTTCAACAATGACCTTAACATTTCAGTGCTAAGAAAATCAAGACAAACATTTAAGCAGAAGTATTTTAATAAAGATATTAAGGGAGACTGTCACTTTAAAATTTAGCTTTTGAGCCCTAACTGGTTTGGCTCAGTGGATAGAGTGTCAGCCTGTTGACTGAAAGGTCCCAGGTTCGATCCCGGTCAAGGGCATGTACTTTGGTCGCAGGCACATCCCCAGTAGGAGGTATGCAGGAGGCAGCTGATCGATGTTTCTCTCTCATTGATGTTTCTAACTCTCTATTCCTCTCTCTTCCGCTCTGTAAAAAATCAATGAAATATATAAAATAAATAAATAAAATTTGATTTTTGAGATAGTGATGGCTGCCACATATCATCTATGAGTCAAATACTTAACAGTAAATGTAGTTATAGGCCATTATGAAAAGACGGTGCAGGCTTTACCAAGGCAGAATGTAGTTCAATGGTGTGATACTGTAGAAGAATCTTGAATACCCCTTTGAGTTCCTCTCCAATCATGGAGTTCTGTAGCACATCCAGGAGCCTGTGGGAGTGACTGTTAGTCACAGCTCAGCTCTCTTAGGCCTGGAGACTGCCCTGCAGCAGGGTGCTGCTCTCGGGCATTCGGAGGAAGAGACTAATTCTATGACTTCTGAAGGTGGTTCTGAAGGAAACTCCTATCTTTTTAAAAAATATATATTTCTATTGATTTCAGAGAGGAAAGGAGAGGAAGAGAGACAGAAACATCAACGATGAGAGAGAATCATTGGTAGGCTGCCACCTGCACTTCCCCTACTGGGGTTTGAGCCCGCAACCCGGGCATGTGTCCTAACTGGGAATTGAACCGTGACCTCCTGGTTTGCAGGTCGATGCTTAACCACTGGGCCACATTGGCTGGGCAAATGCCTATCTTTTTGATATTATCTTGCCTATGGGGGAGGAGATGGATTACATTTGAAGATGCCTTCAAGCCATAGGTTCCTGTAGAAGGCTGAACTAAGTGAAAGGGGTGAATGTTATGCGTGTTATGCCCAGATTTCAGGATCCCCAAGAAACCACATCAGGGAGCCAGCCATGTCCTATGCAAAAGCATAAGAGTCTTTATTCGAGCTAGCTCGGCTCCCCCACCTTGCCGACACAGCAGCAGGAAGCAGAGAGAGAGATAACTCTGTGTGGAGACGGGTTATATAGGGGGAGTTGGAGTAAGGGGAGGAGAAAGGACTGTGCTCTGCCGATTGGCCAGGCAAGAGTCGGTGTCTTGTTCCTGGGTGTGGCTAGCAGAGGCTTAGACTTCCGGGAAGAAGCTCCTTGCCAAGCACGTGGCCAAGGTAAGATGGAGCACTTACCCTGGGGCAAGATGGAGGGCGTAGCCCTTACCCTGGGGCAAGGTGGAGGGCGTAGCCCTTACCCTGGGGCAAGGTGGAGGGCCTAGCCCTCGCCCTTTCAATGCGGACATAGATTGTCACTCTCATTATCGAGGACTTTGAAAGACATGATTACACTTGAATTAAGTTGTGGGTACAAGCTAGTTTTTCTGCTTTAAGGTTGAAACAGCTAATTGATAATCCTCCCTTATTTGCTTAGTTTAATACATCGCTGGGTAACTACAATCACAATTGATTTAGATTTCTTCTTATCAGAAAAGGGACTGTGGGAGTTCTTTTGGACTTTTTGTCTAGGTTACATAATTTTGAGCTTCCCTGGATAAGTGATATAAAAGTAGGGTGAGTGTGGGAAATGTAAGGATGAACATTACTGTAATATTGGAGAGCTGAATTAATTCTTCAGAGAATGGTTACTAAGGCTGCAAGTATGAACATTTGATTAGTTGCTCTTTATGAATACGGTATAGATTTTGGATCCAATGAAAGAACTACTTTCTAATTATTAATTTCTACAACTATTAGATTATTATTAGAAAAAATGGTTTAGTCAAATGGCAGTATTTCTCATTTTTAAACTGTAAGATTAATCTGGATGAGATGAGTGGGAGCAGTTCTGCATGATGATCGTCCCTCTCAGACATTTGAGAAACATGAATTGGTAAATAAAACATAGATTTGGGTATTCAACTTGTCTCTGAAAGGGAAGAAACTATAAAAAAGTTGAACTTATTCGTAGCACATTGGTTTCCTGCCATCTAATTTTTAGGAAGTTAATTCTACTTCTGAGCCTCAGTGTTAGCTACAGCGTGGTACCATTTATGATGTTTATGCCTTTAATGGATTTAACCCATTGAGAGAGTTAGACTTGTCAATTGAGATTTATCAGTTGGACAAAGGTATAAATTCTTTCTCTTCTAATAAGTTAGTAAATATTTATAAAGTGCCTATTATTTTTCTAGAACTATACAATCATATACCACATAACATTTCAATCAATGATGGACTCATAAGGTTAAATGGAGATGAAAAATTCCCATCCCCTAGTGATGTAGCCATCTAAAGTTGCAGCGCAAGGCATTACTCATGCATTTGTGGCAGTGCTGATGTGAACAAACCTGTGCTGCCAGTTGTATAAAAATATATCACATGGCTTAATGGCAGATGGTGGGAGACATAGGTGGAAGGTAGACAGGACCATAAGTGGTCCTAAATACCCTACTTGAGAGAGAAGTTTAGCAGATTCATGGGGGGCAGAAACCAGAACACAGTGAGAAAAGAGATAAATAAGAGACAATAATGGAAGCATGGTTGAGAAGAAATGGAAAGGAGCTGGAGGAGGACATGAGATGTTTCAGCCAGAGGCCTGGCAGGAAACAGCACACACACAGAAAGTTCAACTGAATAGAATTTAATAAAGAAACTTTATGGAGGAGTGGGCTGATTTTAAGAGAACTAGCAGGAACGAGCCCAGAAGGTGTTAGGACTCATAGACCTGAAGGGACAAGGGAGGGGGGAATGGTATTATGAAAGCTCAGTGGCTGTGGAAGGTAGAGGGAGATAAATATTTCCCTCCATTCTCTTGCCGGTGCCTCCAATTGGATGAACATAACCAGAATCCAGAGACAAAGGAACTTGAGTGATATAGTGTAGAGAAATCAGCCTCTCTGGGCCTAAATTGGGGCAAAAAGGGTGGAGAATGGATCTGAGGAGCAAATGCTGAATGACTAACAGACAGGGTCAGTGGAGATTTCTTCCTTTCCTTTTTCTTTCTTTCTTTCTTTCTTTCTTTCTTTCTTTCTTTCTTTCTTTCTTTCTTTCTTTCTTTCTTTCTTTCTTTCTTTCTTTCTTTTTCTTTCTTCCTCTCTTTTCTTTCTTTCTTTCATTCTTTTCTTTTCTTTTCTTTTCTTTTCTTTTCTTTTCTTTTCTTTTCTTTTCTTTTCTTTTCTTTTCTTTTCTTTTCTTTTCTTTTCTTTTCTTTTCTTTTCTTTCCTTTTCTTTTTTCCTTCCCTTCCCTTCCCTTTCCTTCCATTCTTTCTTAGTGGGAGAGACATGACTAATTTATCGGCTGGGAGGAGAGCTGGAAGAGAGAACAAGAGGCATAAGGAAGCAAGAGAGAGGCAAAATAATTAATGGAACAAGTTTGAGGAGAGGATGAGATTGGAAATACAGTCAGATATATACTCATTTTAGAAAGTAGGCAAGCAGGTAAGTAATGTTTGTGTGCACAGACACACACACAGGGGGAGGGAGACAATTGGAGGAAATTTGTGCCTGCAGAGCTTTGATTTCCTTGTTGAGCTAGAGTGCAAGGTTATCTGTTGAGAGTGAAGGGACTGAGCTTTAGTATATGATTTTAAAATTTTAGTGTTAATGTCAGAATTGCTGTGAGGAGGATAGGAAAGTGAGCTGATGAGAAGAAGTACAAAAAGCCTGCTGAGCCCTAACCAGTTTGGCTCAGTGGATAGAGCGTCGGCCTGTGGACTGAAGGATCCCAGGTTCGATTCTGGTCAAGGGCATGTATCTTGGTTGCGGGCACATCCCCAGTAGGAGATGTGCAGGAGGCAGCTGATCGATGTTTCTCTCTCATTGATGTTTCTAACTCTCTATGCCTCTCCCGTCCTCTCTGTAAAAAAAATCAATAAAATATATTTTTTTTAAAAAAGCCTGCTGAGAGAGGAGTGGGGATCCAGCTGAGACAGGAAGTACTAAAAGCAAATAATAAAAGAAGTACCTATAATAAATATTAATAAGTAAATTGCTAGCATTAGTAGCTGTGAGATGGGGAAGACAGAATTGTACTTGTGCTATTTTTGGCTCTTAGCTATGCCTCAAGCATGCTGCTGGATCTCAGAAATCTTGAGCCTCAGATTTCTCACAATACCATATTTCCTCAATTCTAAAGCACCATTTATTTTAAAATGCACCAGGGTTTTATTAACTTTTTTAAAGGGTGGGAGAACTCTTTATTGTGTTAAATGTACAATATTTTTTTTCCAACCAATAGTAGTATAAATGTAACTACTTAATTATATATCATTCTTCTTGAATATCTGTGTCCTTTGACTGAGTCTGCCTTCACCTGAACTATCTGAACATTCTTCTGAATCCTATCTGCAGTTCATGAGATTGGGTGACAGGATTCTTTTGTGAACCTGCACTCAGGATCACCACCTCTGCCTTGCCTTCCATGACATTGGTCTCTGCGTAATTCTCCTTTTATTATTCTGCTCTCTCTCTTGTAATCTCTTTACATTCTGGCTTTGGTCACCACCATGACTCTTCTCTTTTGTTGGCTCATTCCCTGGCTCAGCAGGGTTTAGGCATCCACTAGTTTATAGTTGACCTTTGAATATTGCGAGGGTTAAGGGCTCTGACCCTCAGGCAGTTGAAAATCGTGTATAACTTTTGACTACCCCAAAACTTAACTACAGTTGTCCCTTGGTATCCACAGGGGTTGATTCCAGGACTCCCTTGTGGATATCCAAGTCCATAGATGCTCAAGTGCCATAAGTAAAATGGTGTAGAACAATCTATACAATCTGTTCTTCCCATCCTCAGATTCCCAGCTGGGTATTGGAAATACTCTTTTCCATCCTTGACTTGTTGAATCTGAGGATGGGAGACCTGGGGTTAGAGAGGGCCAGTGGTATATTTATTGAAAAAAATCTGTGTGTAAGTAAACCAGTGCAGTTCCAACCCATGTTGTTCATGGGCCAACTGCATATATTTAATCAGTCAATCTTAGAGTGTCACATAGTTAAGGCTGGATTGAGGTCTCACATTTCCTATTGTTTCTTTTTTTTTTTTTTAATTTGTATTTCCTAATGTAAATGATTTGAGGTTTGTTTTATAAATATTCCTAAAAGTTTTTTTTTTCTACTAGGTTACACTCATGGTTTTGTCACTTGTAATTAAACACTGTCTCTTTGAAGTTATTAAGAAGTGTTTGGCAGATGATATCTGACTGACAGACCTTCACGATGCATGAAATAGTCCCGTTCTAGCTTTTAAAGTTCCGTGGGCTGTTCTTAGGGAATTTTGACTTCTGCCCCTCTAACTGCATTGCTTCTTGTGTGGCCTTCTGCACACATTCATTTTGGTTTCTGTGCCAACTCATTGTATAAGTTTATTTCTCTCTTGTTTTAAGATGTTATAAGCAACATATAAAGCTAAAATTCAACTCTTGGGATACAAATAACTCAACTGAAGTGATATTCAAATGGATGGATAATTGACCTATTGTTAAGTTTGCACAGGCACAGGCTGTGACGGTTACTTCTTTTTGCACAGCTAGTGGCAAGTTTCTTTTGGCATGAATTTCAGAAATCTTCAAATTTGCATTTTAGAATTGAGGAAATGAGGATCAAATCATAAAGTATAAATGAAACATCTTTGTAAACTGCAATGAGCTAAAAAGGTTACGATCCTTATTTTCTAGTGCCTAGTAAGTGTGTGGCCTGAATTATAATTCAGTAAGATTTTCCTCGGAAACAAACCTAAATATTACCATATCTTGTGTCTAAATGATCATGTCATATTTGTATAGTGATTTCAATTAACTTATTCTTATAATCCTACAAGATAAGGAGAGAAGGTATTGCAATTTTATTACTTTGATAGACAAGAAAATCGAGGCTCATAGATCTCAGGTGGTTTTCCTAATTCATGCAGCTGGAAAAATCTTGGTACTGGGAGTAGAATCAAGTTCATCTCAGCTCCCTTCTTAGACTATGAATAATCTGAAACTTAACATTTCTGAGCTGTTTCATGAGAAGGGTGTGAGAGAGCACTGAGAAAATACATATTTTTCCTACAAAGAAAAGATGCCCATAGTACTGGGGAAAAGAGTAAGGCATATAGGCTTTATGATTTTGAACCAGTGTGCCTTTTACTTTTTATCTTAATTCATCCCTAGGTGCAGAGAAGTGTATTATATTTTGTGAAGATAAAAATGTTTCATTTTCTTGTTTGGAGTAACTATGTTGTATATTACTTTAAAAATATGAATCAAGAGAAAGCTACTGAAAGAAAATTCATCTTTATTTGTATTTTCTAATTTTTCTAGAGTCACTATTTCTTACTTTCATAATAAAAACTTGATAATATAAATGATGTCCCAATTTTAAAAATAAATATGCTTAAAAATATGACTGACATCCTACATAGTTGTTTCAGGTTGATGGGATTATGGTAGATATTAATTTCATGTGTTTCCACATTTTCTAAACTTTTTACACTGAACATGTACTGCTGTGTAATCAGAAAACAAAATATTGAATACTAGAGGCCCGGTACACGAGATTCGTGCACTCGGGGAGGGAGGTGGGGCGGATCCTCAGCCCTGCTTGCGCCCTCTTGCAGTCCGGGAGCCCCCGGGGAAAGTCTGAGTGGGCCTAAGCTGGCAGTTGGACATCCTTAGTGCTGCCATGAAGGTTGGAGAGGCTCCCACCACCGCTGCTGCGCTCGCCAGCTGTGAACCCTGTGCTAGCACACTGACCACCAGGGGCAGCTCCTGCGTTGAGCGTCTGCCCCCTGGTGGTCAGTGTGCATCATAGCGACTGGTCATTCCACTGTTCAGTTGATTTGCATATTACCTTTCATTATGTAGGATTATTTTAAAACCAACACATGAGGAAAACAGACAATGCTAAGTAATTATAGGTTTATGGTATGGTAGAAAGGAAAGATATTCTGAAGCAAGTAACTTATGAAGAATTATTTTTAAATTTACGTTGAGGTTATTGGTCCTCCATGGGGTGATGGTAACTGAGCACAGGAAGGCACTGGGAGGGATTGGGTGAAGGGAATTATTGCTGGCCAAATTCTGCTTTCTGTGGAGTTCAGAGAGGGGGTGGTGTGTAGCATCAGTTTTTCTTCTAATTTCTGCTTATAAGGTTTGGAAGGTTCACCATTAGCTCCCAGGACCTAACAAGGGAACGATAATGGTCACGATGACATGCTTTGGAATTAGGCAGAGAGGTTCTAACTCTAGCTCTGCTACAGATCAGCTGCAGGAAATTGGAAAGTTACTTAAATCTTGGCCAATTTCCTTATGTTGAAAAACTCTGCCTCATAAAGTGGACAACATCGAGAAATTTGTAAAGAACTTAGCACAATGACTGATACACATTAATCAATAACAGATAGCAGCTGTCATCACCACCACAACCATCTACCTGATCTGAGATTTGACACATAGTGAATATGAGTTGGTTTTATAGAATTACCCCATATCTCGACTGTCTGTCAGCACAGTGGCAGGTGACAGAAACCCAACTCAAATCCAGTTTAAACTAAAAAAAACCACTGTGTTTATTAGATGTATTTCTAATTGGTGGGAATGTGAGACAGCCCTGGGGACCTCAAACCTTGTAGAGTCTCTTCATGAGGGATGGTTATAATTAGCTGCTTTAAATTCTTTGTTTGAAAATTCTGATATTTGTGCATTTAGAGGGTTATCATGTGGTGATTGTCTTTCTCATGAGTATTGGTCAGATTTTTCTGGTTCTTTGCATATCAAATAATTTTGGATTGTATTCTGGACATTTAAAATATGTAGTCGAGCTCACAGAGAACAAACAGATTGTTGGTGGTCAGATGGTGGAGGGGTGGGTGAAATGGGTCAAAAGGTACAAAAATGCAGTTATAAAAGAAATAAGTCATGGGATATAATGTATGGTATGGTGACTATAGTTAATAATACTATATTGCATATTTGAAAGTTGCTAAGAGGGTGATATTAGAAGTGCTCATCACAAGGAAGGAAGTTATAACTAATGATGATGTTAACTAGACTTGTGGTGATTTTTTCACAATATATGCAAATATTGACCCATTATGTTGTGTACCTGAAACTAATATTATGTAATATGTCAATTATACCTTAATTTAAAAAAATTATGTTGTGAGATATTGGGTTCTTTTTAAATCCTCTGTAGAATTTTTGTCTGTTTTAGCAGGCAGTTGCTCAGGTTTGGTTCAGACCACAGATCACCTTCAGTGTGCGGTGATTTCAGAGTTAATTCAGTTTTTAAGGCGTTTGCTATTGTTTATTGGAGGTGGGAGGAGTTGCCGGCCCCTTGTTTGAGCCTTTCAGGGTTAGCGGGAGTGGTGGTTTATACTGTAGCTGAGTTCTCTGCGGCTGTGCTGCACTTCTTTGATTCTCTTCCACACATGCCCAGCTAGCTGGAGGGTGAGCCCGAGGCTTGTGCTGGTTCATATACACCAGGAGGGGATCGATCCCCTTCTCCATTATACTGGGATATTTTTCAGGGTCTCCTTTTTATATTTCCTCTGGCCAGAAAGATGGATTACTATATAGTTTTAGCCTCCATGCTTTTCAGCAATTCCATCCGACTGGGGTGGAGTGACAAAAGATAGAGGGGACAAAAAGAATAGCAAGGATTTTCTCCTGAACTCTGCACGGCAGTGTCTCTTGTTCCAGTCCCTTTACTCAGAGAGACAGGTTTTCTCTTGGGGTGTGAAGTGCCTGTGCCATTGTGGTGCTGGCCTTGGAAGAGAAAAAAAAAAGCCCATGGTCCCCTCTCCCCACCACCACCATTATCCAGCTAACAGAGGTGCCTTTTCTTGGTCTTCTGGCCAGAAAGATGGGATTCTTTTGGAGTTTTTGCAGTCCACACCTACTGAACAGCTCCCTGATTTGGGTCACCTTCAGCTCAGAGCTAGGAGATAAAGGAGAAAAGGAACCAGTAAACTTACTACCATTGTGAGTTATTCAAGTTTTGACTTTCTTCTCCAGTCCTCCTGCTGTTATTTATTTTGTGCAGCATGGGAAACGGAGGCTGTAGTGGGTTTTCTCCATCTTGGCTGGCACTGGTGAGTAGCTTATTAAAATGGGCTGGGTGACATGTCCATATTAGGGCCTGGCATCCAGAGATTGGCTGTGCAGTCAGAACTGCGTGGAATCTTAGAATCATTCCCCAAAGAATAATGAGGTCAAGGGGCATGCTGTTACCTGAAGGAATGGGAAGAGGATGTGAGCCAGACAGAGCAGCAGGTATCTACTTTTTCTGATTAAAAAGAAAATATTTTAATAGGTATTTTAAGTTGTTTTCTGGGAGTGTAGTTCTGACAATAGGCGTTATTAGGATTATATTATAAAAATTTCTGTTAATTTGAGAGATTCTTATAGGGTCCAATGAGTGCCAAAGAACTTAAATAACGAGCTCATTTTTATTTAGCTCATGAAATTTGCAAGCAAAAACATGATTTGGATGTCAAGATTTTCAGAGCCATCTATCACCTATACTATTTCTGTAGACACTAGTAAAGCTCAATTTGAAGTGGCAGCATTGACGATTATTAGCTTTTGGATTAGAATTGTATTTTTGTAAATCTTTTCTGTCTGAACTCTGCCAGAGGCTTAGCTGGATCCAAAAGCAGAGTTTGCCCTTTCCTGAGCCAGAGTGTGAAGTCAGCAAAGTGTGTTGTCAGCTCCTTGTTCTTTTTTCTCCCGCTGGATTATTCCCATTTTTCTTTATCCACTCTATAGCAGAATCCTTTTTGTGTCTGCCTGCTTGTACGGTACTTAAGCTCTGGACCTTCTCTTCTGTTACCTTCTACCCCCTCATAGGAAGCTCTTTTATGAAGTGCTAATTATCTTTCTTGTACTTTTGTTTGGATGTTGTTGTATAATGCAGATCAGTACCATCTTCAGGCCAGGCAAGCAGGGCTGCTACCTTGATCGCTGTAAAGGGCCCCACTTTGGACCTTCTCCAGCTGTGTTCCTCTTCCTGCCTTCAGTCTGCAGGCCAAGGAGATGCCCACCTGGGTGTCATGTCCCCCTGTCTCACACCCTTTCATATCACGCTCTCCGTAACATGACTTTGGAATGATATTCTTAGAAGGTCCAGGTTTGCTTCTGGGGCCTTCATGGGCTCTTCCTAGACTGATCCTTCTGATCGTAGACTGTTACTGTGGGAGGGGCACTGACACACCTTGGGTGTGCAGCTGGGGCCACCACTTGCATGTGAGGAGGCTGTTTAAGGTGTGACCTGAGAATAGAGCAGGAGGGGGCACATCAATTTACACTCTTGCCCTTGTCCTGCCAATGTCAGGGACGGCCTGAAGGAGAGCCTGCTAGACAGTGCTTTCTTACTATACAGATTTCCTTATGCTGTTACAAGTGGTGAGCAGAGATAGCTTCCAGGCAGAGAAAAAGTCATGGCCTGGGGGCCAGGAAGAGTATAGCAATATTGTTTCAATAGTCATAGATGAGGAAGTTGAGAAATCAAGCTTGGAGAAGCAGATGGAGAGTGAATCCAGAAAGGCCTCTCATGTTATGCTAAGATTATGGACTTTATCCTCTGGTCCATTGGACGTTGTCGCAGGGTTTCGAGCAGGGATGGCATAAATACAGCTGGCTGCAGAGTGTCACGGATGTGGACAAGAGCAAAAGAGGCATGCCAGTTAGGCATGGGTGGTTGTCATCCAGGCAGCAGAAGATGGCGATTAAAACAGGGCAGTGGCCATGAGGATGGAGGTAAGAAACTTGTCCACCATGTAGGGCTATGCTGTGGATCAATTCAAATAGGATAATGTTATGGAAAGTGTTTTGGAGCCCTGGCTGGTGTGGCTCAGTTGGTTGGGCATCGTCCTGTGCACCTAAGGGTTGCTGGTTCCATTCTCAGTCAAAGCGCATGCCCAGGTTGTGGGCTTGATCCCCGGTGTGGGGCATGTAGGGCAGCCCATCGATGTATCTCTCTCTCCCTCTCCCTTCTTCTTTCTCTAAAAATCAATTAAAACTTCTAAAATTAAAAAAGAAAATTATTTTGGAAAGCTTATAGGGTTCTGCAAATGTTGTTAGTGTTATTATTAATAATAACATAATTGCATTGTGGATAAAGGTTACCGTCCAGCTAATCTCAATTCTAGGGTAAGAAGAAGTAAAAATCAGCTGAAATGATGTGAGTAATGGTCCTAATATGAGTTGTCACATCCTCTGAGGGCTCCTTTGGGAGCGCAGGAAGGTGGCTCTGGTAGGCTTTGGGGCTGGTTGTTCTAGTGAAAAGGACAGCAGTGCTGGACTTAGGTTTCAGTCTGGATAGGGAAGTGTCCCTGAGGTGGATTTCATCACTCAGTATGTAGCTGTTCACACATCCTGTTTTTAGTAAAAGTCCTTTTGTTCCATATGCTGCGCTTGATGTCTCTGAATCGGAAACCTCCCTATTTTTATTTTACCAGAGGAAATAATTCTTGTCTCCTGTCATCATGTGGAAGGGAATTGGAGGGGTCTACATTCTCAAACACATTTTCAACTAATCTTTCTATTTGTAGATTTTGTTTGCTTTCGAAGATATTTGGTGTCTTTAATTTCTGAGAGTTTCTGCAGCTCAAATCAGCTTTCTTGTTATCGTCTGCCTATGTAGCCCTTAGTGTTCAGATTTTCTTGTTTGGTCGGTCAACAAAGCTCCCCTTATGCTTTCCATCTTCCAAAAAAAAAAAAAAGTGTGGACACCTGCATCTATTATCGTTTTCACTTCTACTCTCTTTACTCTTGTCATCTTACAGTATTTTTATTCCTTTACTCTCTGTTCCCTTTAGAAATTCCACTCTTTTGCAAGATTGTAGGAAGCGGAGATAAACGTCCATATATTTAACTCAGCAAGTTTAAATGTAATTAAATAATAAAACAATGATTGCCTGTGTTTAAAGATGTTTTTATACAAGAGCATACATTTTCCTCAATCTCTTCTATGAGAGTTTTCAAATTAATATTTCTAATATTGATATTATTATAGATTGTCGAACAGCAGGTCTCTTGAGAAAAATCAAAGTTTCTTTCATTTCTTCACGGGTAGGGTATTATTATAGTACAGATTATTATATCATGGGGAGACTTGTTTTGGAATGCTCTTTTTTTATATATTTTTAATTGATTTTTTACAGAGAGGAAGGGAGAGGGATAGAGAGTTAGAAACATCGATCAGCTGCCTCCTGCACACCTCCTATTGGGGATGTGCCCGCAACCAAGGTACATGCCCTTGACTGGAATCGAACCTGGGACCTTTCAGTCCGCAGGCCGACGCCCTATCCATTGAGCCAAACCAGTCAGGGCTGGAATGCTCTTTTTTGAAACTTTCCCTGCCAGTGCATGCCAGTGCAGGAGGTGGTTGGTTTCCCTTAATCAAGAACAGTGAATGTGTGAGATACAGACTCTAGTACTACAACCACAGATTTTTCTTTTCAAGAGGAACCTGAGATGCAGAGAGTTAGTTGACTTGCTCAGGGTCTTAGATTTAGCCCTGGCAGAGGTGAGACTGGGTTCTAGGTCTGTTGTTCCCAATTCATTGCCTCCCCCTTTACAAACCTGAATTGAGAGCCATAGGAAGCAAATGGTCTCAGCTGGGTCTTTCCAAGAAACCCGCTGCACTTCCATTCCCAGGAAAAGGCAAGCCCGATGAGAACAGGGCTATTTTGTTCTCTGCAGTATCCCCAGAGTTACCCGGTGGCACGTGGGAGGCGCTCCGTAAATACGTATATTGAACTACAAATTGAATCGAGTACCTCTAAGACGTTGTTTACAAAGACAGACCCGAAGTCAGGCTTAAAACATGAACTTTTTCAAAATAATTTCTAAAAAACAACTGTCTGCAATGCAGAGAAAAGGATGTGTCATAAATAGATCAGATACATATTACTTTACTTAGCCCTGGGTTCCCATGGTAACTTCAGGTTCCTTTTATAAAAGAAAAATCTGAATATAAATATATCTGCACAGTGCTGCTGTGCTCATGTACTGGATAATGTAGGCTAAGGAAGTTTTTATTATAACTTGAATATGTGTCTGCATTAAGGATTCTCACGCTTTTGACCTTCCCACATAGTAGGGTGAGTACGCTCACTCATTGGAATTAGAGCTGAAATATCTGTGCCGTGCGCCACAGTCTCAGGCTCTCTACCTTTTTCCTGCTTGCTGTCTCGCTTTCTCAAATAAGGGTGCCAAGCACTTTGCTGAGCAGTTAACTTTGGAGGACTTTTCTCCCAGAGGAATTGCAGTGTCATCATATACAAGGCGATGCTATTCTCAACATTTCACATAAATATTCAGGGAAGGAGCCTTATATTAAGAAAAGGAATTACATTGGCTTCTTTTTGTCCCTTCTCTCTGTGTGCACTCTCTTAGGCATCAGCAGTTTTTTTCTTTTTTGAGGTCAGAGGTCTTCTATAACCTCCACTGCTTTTGATGCTGTACTAGGATTTGTGGTCATCTATGGGGTCTTTATAATTAACTTGGGTCAACTCTTAATTGACTATAGAGGTTAGGCAGGGAGCACCAGGGAGCTCATTTTCTCAGTGGCAGGCCAGTGCCATGAACGAATCTCGGAGGACAGAAGGCCAGGTAGCTTTGTTTGTTCATTTGTTTGTTCTTTCATTAGCTCATTTAATCACCCACCTCTCTACCCATCCTTAGGCTAATATATTTCACTGCATCTCTTTAGGCATGTTATCGCCAGGCTTGATCTCACTGTTTATCAGACCCTGCTATTTATGAGGGAACTGGTAAGCGCTAGAACAGTTACAGACTGCCTGCCTCCTGGGACTTTCTCCTCAAAGCCTCTTCAGGCGGTTCCAGCTCACAGAAATGCTTCTGACTCTGAAATCATAATAAATCATAATCATGGCCTCTAAAATGCAAGCCATTTGGGTGCTAAGTAATTGGTATCTGATAGAAGGCTTAGGAAAATTGGCTGTGATGAGTTCATTGAGAAGTGGTACGATGTTGTACTTTATGGGAGAGTTTAAGGGATTTTTATTGGTAATTTTCCCCAGATAAAGTTTTTACTTGCATACTGATTTGTGATGACACTATTCTACTTTGGAGCCCTTAATCTTTATGCTTTCTTATAAAATTACTAGTAGCCCTGT
The DNA here is from genome assembly GCF_028538775.1 of Myotis yumanensis. Taxonomy (NCBI): domain Eukaryota; kingdom Metazoa; phylum Chordata; class Mammalia; order Chiroptera; family Vespertilionidae; genus Myotis; species Myotis yumanensis. The sequence goes on along the minus strand of NW_027223760.1, from coordinate 43,217,968 downwards.
ACACGAATCCATGCATCAGTAGCTTGCTGCCGCCCTCCTGTAGCTCTCTGCCACCCCCTTGTAGCTGGCTGCCCCACCCTCCTGCTGATCCGTGATCTGATCATTATGCAGTCGATCATTATGTAATGACCATTTGCATATTACTTTATTATATAGGCTACTGGAGGCCTGGTGCATGAAAATTTGTGCACTCGGGGTGCAGGGCGGGTGTCACTCAGCCTGGCCTGCACTCTCTCACAGACCAGGAGCCCCTGGGGGGATGTCCGACTGATGGCTTAGGCCCACTCCTCCCGGAAAGCGGGCCTAAGCCGCAGTCTGGCCTCCCTCTGCAGGAGGCGACACGCAGGATGGCAAGCAGTTGGCCCCACTCCCCGATTGCCCCTTTACCACTGCCAGTCACCACTGCCCCTTGATTGCCATCCCCTCCCTCTGCCCACTGGCACCCACCTTGACTGGCCTGGCGCCACACGCTCACTGGCCCTGCCCCCTGCCAACAGATCGTTCCACTGTTTAGTCAATTTGCATATTAGGCTTTTATTACATAGGATGTTGTGTGTGTGTATGTGTGCTAATGTCCTATCTACTGCAATAAAATCATAAGCTTATTGAGTGTGAGGACTAGGTTTTATATATATTTTAAATTTTCCCCCTAATACTTAGGCCATAGTACTTATTTAATAATTAAGTGCCACACCTATAATAGTAAAAGCATAATATGTAATTAGACTGGACGTCCTTCCAGATGACCTTCTGTGAGGGAAGCTCGGGTCCTGGGTGCCAGTGGGAAGCTGATGCCAGCAGCCAGGGGAAGGAAGGCCTACTCTTGCATGAATTCCGTGCATTGGGCCTCTAGTAGTAAATAATGATATATGGTAATGTTACTATACCAAACAATTTATTGCTATATGCATAAATAATTATATATTATATTAATATCAATATATAAAATAATATATGTATATTGTCAATATACTGTCAAGATATCTATATAGGCATGTACTGTCAAGATATCTATATATGCATATATATATATGACTTATTTGAAACATTGTGTAGCCTATATGAAGTTAAACTATAACAACTGTCATAATTGGGAGATATATCCACTTTTTCCATGCGTACCATGAGGCTTTCATATTGTAAATTACCTTTGTGTTTGGGGTAAAACCAGAGCTGGTCAGTAGAGTGGTAAAAACAGAGTTTATTCAGGAATCTATAGGGGAAAAGAGGTTTCAGTGCAGAACTGGACTTATTTCCTCTATACTATGGACAAGAGGGAATTTATAGGCAAGGAGCAGGGTGAAGGTCAGTGGATGGAGAATTATTAAGGGGAAACATCAGAACTAAAGGAGGAAGAATTCTGCTAAACTGACATGACAGGATTCTTGCTAAAACTGCGTGATGCAAAGATGAATATGAAAGCCCTCAAATCAAAGATTCATTGGGAAGAGAGCCTGACTAAACATTGGTCAAGGACAGAGTTTTTGTCTGGAGGTACTGTGGACATCCAATGTTTATTTGGGTGTACCCTGATAATTTGTGTTTTAGGTGTAAGATAACACAATTTGAGTTTTTGTTTTTTGAGAGTTCGTGCCTATATCTTTATTTGTGAATGTGTGGTTGTGTGTGTTTTACCATGATTTCTATTGAGGGTAGTCTTCCCTCAGTGTTTGGTGATGAGGAGTAATTATTCTCTTGGGGTTGTTTCCTGGTCCCCGCATATTTGCAATGTAAAGTTTTCAGGGACTTCCATCATTTTGTTATTCTGTGCAGGGTCTTCATGCCCCAGCATTCTGTGATTTGCAGACATGTATAAATACTAGTAACTGCCATCTTTTGAGTGGGGTAGGGCCAACCACTTCCTCAATTTATAATGTGGATAGTGAGTGGACATCCTGTTGTTTATAGAGTGCACTCTGACTGATATCAATATGTTTGGTGATAAACTGTCAGGAACACTGAAGTGCAGGAAAATTTATCAGGAATCTCCACCCTTGTCAGGGAAAATTTGAAACACGTTGAAATAGGCAGAAAAGATTCCCGGGTGTCATGTTTAGTGCACCTGGTTCAGTTTCTACAGGGGCCTCATTCTGTCCTTTGAGCTATTTTACAACATTGTAAGGTGTAAGAAACCAATAGGAATACAAATTACTCTTGTCCATAGAAATGAAAAGACATTTTACCCTTTGGAATGCAATTGATTATTATGTTGTGGGTATTTATTTACCAGTTCTGCATCTCTAAGTCAATTCATTTCACTTTCTGGATTGCCTGTTCATGTGTGTTTGAATTCTTCTTTGAACTGGTGGAACCTTCTTACTGATCAGTGTGCTAATAAATGATTTAAATAAAACCTGTGAAATGCAGTAATTTTATATTTGTGTGAGAAAATTTTTTTACCTTCTTTTAATTATTCCTTATCACCCAGAAAATTCCATTTCCAGGGATCTGTTTAAGTGCTCAATGTTTACTGGACTTCTTGCCTCCAGAACTGAGAAAAGATACATTTTTATTATTGTAAGTGGCTAAGTGTGTGGTAATTAGTTGCAGCAGCCACAGAAAACAAATACAGAAATAGAGAGAAATCGAATCATTTCCCTCATCTCTGTACTCTTGTATCTCTTTGAATATAAGACATCTTTATGATTACTGTTAGAATTCTGTAGCCATCAGCCTTTTACATTAGGAACTGTCTCCACTCCTTCTATTTTAAAACAGTAACCTTCTATTTTAAGCATAATGGCATTATGTAAACTGAAAATGCTTGTACATAAACAGAAAGCTTGACTTCTGCTCTTGGCTATGCTCCTTACTAGCTGGGTATCTCTGGGTAAATTATTTACCCAATCTGAGTTTCATGTGCATGATGGGAATAATATGAACTCTTCTTCCTAAATCACATAATTGTTATAGGTATTTAAATACATATGAAAAATAGCAGATAAATAATGTAAATGCAAGATTCTTTAATGCTTAACAATTAAGCATGCTCTCCCTAGCTATGCCAAAGTTTTTTTTTTATTAAATCTTTATTGTTCAGATTACATTTGTTCCTCTTTTTTTTCCCCCCCATAACTCCCCTCCTCCCAGTTCCCACCCCACCCTCCGCCCTCACTCCCCACCCACTGTCCTCATCCATAGGTGAACGATTTTTGTCCAGTCTCCTCCCGCATCTCTCATTCCCCTTTCCCCCCCAAGAATAGTCAGTCCATTCCCTTTCTATGTCCCTGATTCATTATAATCACCAGTTCATTCTGTACATCAGATTATTTATTCACTTGATTCTTAGATTCACTTGTTGATAGATGCATGTTTGTTGTTCACAATTTGTATCTTTACCTTTTTCTTCTTCCTCTTCTTAAAGGATATCTTTCAGCCTTTCGTATAATACTGGTTTAGTGGTGATGAACTCCTTTAGCTTTTCCTTATCTGTGAAGCTCTTTATCTGATCTTCAATTCTGAATGATAGCTTTGCTGGATAAAGTAATCTTGGTTGTAGGTTCTTGGTATTCAGCACTTTGAATATTTCTTGCCATTCCCTTCTGGCCTGCAAAGTTTCTGTTGAGAAATCAGCTGACAGTCGTATGGGTATTCCCTTGTAGGTAATTGAGTCTCTTTCTCTTGCAGCTTTTAAGATTCTCTCTTTGTCTTTTGCTCTTGGCATTTTAATTATGATGTGTCTTGGTGTGGTCCTCTTTGGATTCCTTTTGTTTGGGGTTCTCTGCGCTTCTTGGACCTGTAAGTCCATTTCTTTCACCAGGTGGGGGAAGTTTTCTGCCATTATTTCTTCAAATAGGTTTTCAATATCTTGCTGTCTCTCATCTTCTGGCACCCCTATAATTCTGATATTAGTGTGCTTGAAGCTGTCCCAGAGGCTCCTTACACTATCTTCACACTTTCGGACTCTTTTTTCATTTTGCTTTTCCGGTTGGGTGTTTTTTGCTTCTTCGCATTTCAAATCTTTGGCTTGATTCTTGCGCTCCTCTGGTCTGCTATTGGGTATAATATTCTTTATTTCAGTCTGTGTATGCTTAATTTCTAGTTGTTTCTTTATCATAGCATCGAGGGTCTCATTAGTTTTCGTGAGGCTCTCCTCAAGTTTATTGCAAGCCTTCAAAATTGTGTTTTTTAGCTCTATATCCTCCATTTCTGTCATGTTTTTTTGTCTCCGCATTTTTTATGCTTTCTTGGTGCACCCCCTTGTGGTCTTTGTGCGCAGTCTTGTTCTAGTTAAGCCTTGATTGTTGTAGTTAATATTAGAGGGATTTGACCACCAGGCTTACTGGCTGTGAGAATCAGTTGTGGGAAAACGTCTGTCCTCCGGGGAGGTGCTAATCTAGCCTTTGCCTGAGGCAATCCAGCAAATGGCTCTGAGCAGGGCTTGGGCGGGGCGGGATCAACAGGGCGGGCGGAGGGAGCAGTTATGGCTGCTCTCAGTCCGTCCCCAGGGGCTCTGCCTCTCTGTCCCAGCAACCGCTGCAAACCTCGGAGGGACCGTAGCCAGACAGTCCCGCTTCTCCCGTTTGAGTCTGGGTCCCTAGAGACTCACCCGGATCTGGAGCTCAGAGTCTGAGACTCCCTCCTGATTGAAAACGACAACCGCGCCCTCAGCCACCAGCCCGCTTTGCGCGCGCACCTCCTCACCTTTAAATTTTCCACACTGTGCCTCCTCTGAGCCTCGGTATGCTGTTGTCTTTCCTTCTAGTTGAAGAGTACCTCCTCAGCCAGCCTTCCTGTGGTTCTGGGTGATGTCCGTTCTGTCTTTTAGTTGTATTTTTGAAGTGGTTGTTTGCGGCAGCAGTCTCCGGTGTTTACCTATGTCGCCATCTTGGTCCGTTCTCTATACCAAAGTTTTGATGAGCAGTTTTGCACATAAATCACTGACCACATCAAACATTTCCTCCCCTTAAATTAGATGCTAGAAGTGAGATTTTGGGTTCAAAAGTTTGAACACTTTAAAGTTCTGGATTCATATAGGCAAACTTCTCTCCAGAAAGCCTGTACCACTTTTCTCTCTCATTGGAAGCACACAAATGCTCATTTTATTATAGTTACATTAAGAGAGTTTTGAAAAAAAGTATTTTAAATGTTGTACCAACTTGATGAACATTATTACTTGTATTTCTTTGACAAGGTTTAACATTTTTTTTGTATATTCCTTAACCATTTGTATTGTTCTTTAATGAATTGCTTGTGTTCTTTGACTATATTCCCAAATAGTATTTGTCCTTTTCCTTACTGACTTTTAGGAACCCAGTATTCTTAAGCCAATGAACCTTTGTTTTGTGTTATTCCTTCACCAGTTTGTTGTTTACCATTACTTCAGTTTATGACTTTTATATTCAGTAATTGTATGTAATCAAATTCAGTGAACTTCTCATTTTATCTTACGTATATGCAGAAATTGAAGCAGGGGAAACAGGAACCCAGGTGGTCTGTCCTTACCATATCACCACTAGCTCTTTTCTCTATATCATCCTCTCTCTTCTTATTGTTGTTAATAATGATAATAATTCTACCATTAATCATATGCTAACTCAGTGCAGCCTAACATGCCTGACATTTTACAAGCATTATCTCAGTTAATTTCTACAATAACCATACAAGATAGCAAATATTATTATTCTAACTTCACTAATGAGAAAAATGAATGCTTTGAGAAGTCAGTAACTTGCCCAATATCATATAAGTTGTATGTGGAGGAATGGGCTGTGAATCTCAGAACTCATTTCTAAACTGGTGTTCTTGCTATGTGGACAGACATACACAACCAATGTAACTCCCTGCCTCCCACACCTGATTTCCCGAGTGGTGGTGTGACTTGATTTATTTTCTCTCCTGTCATTGATACAGTAAAGGAGGCAAACAGGGTGGATGAAGCAGAATAACAACATCCTAGCTATTGAATTGAATTAATAGGATATTGAACTGAAAATATTTTGGGGAGGACTTAGAACTTCTCTCATTCTTCAGATGCTCCAATGGCATTTTGTCCCTGTTCCTCTAAGCTCAGGCATCTCACGTGTGTAATGTTCTCTGACCAGTGGAGGGCACTGTGAAAATTTCAAAGCAACCAAAGGCCAGAGACAAGTGGATTGGTCTTAATATGGCAATTATAAATGTTTATTTTATAGTCTGTGATTGATGGCAGCCTGCTGTGGCCTGGGAGAGCTACTTGAAAACCTGGTAGTCTTTTACTAGCATTGGGATAATTAACTGTTACACCTCTGTTAAATTTTTAACAGAGTGAGAATTAGGTCAGTGGGAGTGGTTCTCTTATTTCTTTCTTTGAAAAACTTGGAGCAGTCACAGCATTCAATTTCCTAGTGTTATTTTGCTCTAATATGCCTATCTCAATTATCTAGAGCTCTCAAAACCTGCTAAAGAAATAGGGAAATATGCTGTAGCCTCTTTGGGGTGGGTGAGACTAAAAGATCAGTGGACACAACTTGAGAGCATTGACTATCCGGTCCCTCATCACCGCCTTAGTGCCTAATTAGTGTCTGGCATGATGCATTTTTTATTAAAAAAAACACATACATAAAAAAACAACTACTTGGTATGGCTTGAGTGGGGGAAGAAGGAGAGTCAACCAGGGAGTAAAGTTTGGAATCAGGCTTGTAGGTTTGGGGGTGATGGAGAAAGCACAGTTGTCCCTTTGAAAGTGGCTCTAACAAAGGCTTGTTTTTGTAATTGTTTGCAGAAAGATTACCACTTTGAATATACGGAATGTGATAGCAGTGGCTCCAGGTGGAGAGTTGCCATTCCGAATTCTGCAGTGGACTGCTCTGGCCTGCCTGACCCAGTGAGAGGCAAAGAATGCAGTATGTTTCCCTTTTTGACCTTTTGTTTTCCTGATTAAACCATTCCTCCTTCATATCAGCCTATATCAGTTAATTGTAATGACTATGAGACCTTTGGAAAAAAAGAACATGTAGCATTAATGTCTAGCAGAGCAAAATCGTCCTTTTTTTAAACACAGGCAATAGTAAAGGATATTAATTAATTTATTTTTTTAAAAATCTGGTATACTGTCTTTTAAAAATGTTTATTAATGTACAGTTGAAATACCATACTATATTAGTTTCAGGTGTACAACATAGTGATTCTACATTTATATACCTTATGATGTCATCACCACAATATGTCTGATAACTGTCACCATACAAAGTTGTTATGATATTATTGACTGTTTCCTGTGCTGTCCATTATATCCCTGGAGCTTATGTATTTTATAACTGGAAGTTTGTTTTTCTTATTACCCTTCACATTTTCCACTCATCCTCCACCCCCTTCCCTCTGGCAATCATCATTTTGTTCTCTGTATCTATGAATCTGTTTCTGTTTTGTTTTTTGTTATTGTTGTTTTTTTAGATTCCACATATAAGTGAAATCATATGATGTTTGTCTTTCTCTGTTTGACTTATTTGTTGGCAAGAATGTGGAGAAATGTTGTACTGTTTTGTGTACTTGAAATTCTGGAGGGCAGAATGGCAGAATTTCTCTTTAATAGATGTCTGTTTTTAAATTTCTAAAAAGTTTTAAAATTTTTGGTAAATTACACATGATGTAAAATTTACCACCTTAACCATTTTTAAGTGTACAGTCCAGAGGCATTAAGTACATTTACCAACATCCATCCACAGAACTCTTATCATCAACATCCATCCACAGAACTCTTTCGTCTAGCAATGGATTTCTTGTTTGTAGCCATAGAAATAATGTAATTTTCTTTTTTAATGTAACCTACAGAGAGATTGTAGAATTGATGACTGTCATATTCAATAGCTTGTCTTTTAGCAATTAAGCAAGTTTGAAGTGCAACATTACGAATTAACAGAGAAATATGTTGTTAACATTTATTTTTACTTATAAACTCTACTTTCTTAATCCTTTAATTTGGCGAGTCACAAGTTCCTGCAGTGAAGTAGTCTAGGGATAGACTGGAGTAAGACAAAAGAAGTTATTTTGCTTTCCTACAGCTTTCCAAATGGAATTCCTAAAAGCTTAGTTCTTCTGCTCCCAAATGAAAGAGCAGATAAGCAAATGATTAAATGACAGTGAATCCCTTCTGTTCATAGAAAATGTGTCTCTGTTCCTGGGTGGTGGGTTTACTGAAATAAGGGAGATGGGAAGATGCAATAGTCGTATGGGGGAAATCAGGGAAGAAAACCATTATTTCTTGATGAATGATATTAAATGAATACAGAGAGGAACCCCTATCCAGGTAAAGAGTTCAGTCCAGCAAGACTTTTAAGAGTATAGTGGGATCAGTATAGAAGAAGATGATACAAGACTGAGATGTATGCAGCCACTGTAGAGAGAGGATCAGCTCTGTGAGGAAGGATTGCGAATAACACCTATGGTGTTAGCTCATTGTAAAATTGCTTCAGTCACCTTCCTAGAAAACTTGTATAACATTAATCTATGTTTACTTTTTACTTGTTGAGCTAATTCCTTGGTTCCCATGTAAACAGCCCCTTTGAGGTGACACCTAGCTATTACGAATACTACTCCATATCTAGGTGATGTGCTGGTGCTGACATGAAATGGGTCATGGTGGAGGATTTTACACCACGGAAATTGGCAAACACTACAAATCAGGGACCTCCATTCCCTTGGGAGCTGGTTATTAAACATTTACCAGTACACCACTGATTAAATTTATTGCCCAAGTGTTAAAAAATCTGTTACAGAATTGATGTCTGAATAGTCATCATTTCTATTTGAATGTTGCCAAGGACATTCTTTGCTCATTATTTACTATAATCTCTCACAGTTAATTATGAATCTGACAGTCCAGCAATAATTTTTCTAAAAACTCTAATAATCAAGTCACTATTAGTTATTACTTTAAAAATGATACAGCTTACTTTAAAAATTAAACCCTAACAATGACAGTACTTATGTGACAGATGGGACATTTTTTATCTTGGCATTTTGTCTGAAATCTAATTTGCAGGTATTTCTGCATATACACTTATATCACTCTGGAAGGTGTGGCCTCTGATAAGTGACTTTTTCTTTGAGTAGTAAAGACAAGTTATTTTAAAACTCACAAGAAACTTAATAGATCTAAGTAACTTAGAAGCCATCTAATTCATAACATTAAATGCGGCACTTACCACATTACTAGTCATTAAAGTACTACTGGAAGGCAGTTATGGTAATAACTGAACATTTCTTCAGTGGCTTAGATTTCTATTGCTAATAATAGCTACCATTCTCATATAATGATAATGAGCTAAACATTGTGCCTAGAGCTTTTTAACATAATCCTATTGTATCCCCACTACCATCCTCTCAGGTAGCTACTATCAATGTTTCCATTTAACTGATGAGAAAACTCAGAGTTAAAGTGGTGAAGCGAGGTATCACAGGTCATTCAGCTGGACTGTGACAGATCTCTTAAGACATGTCTGATTCTAGGGCCTGTCTCTTACCCACTGAGTTCATCACCACATGAAGATGATAGTCTGGAGGAGCTTCTAGGGTCCCACGGAGGGGGATATACAGCTTTGTCGGTGGACATCTTCAAGGGAAGACATTAGAAACTCTTGTGTTTCAAGAATAAACGAGGGTAAAAGTGTTGTGGTTCAGGAATGGCATCCTACGTGCAAGCCATACCTGAGAGATGCTGCTAGGAAGACCTCGGATGGTGGTTGATGCCCCCCTATGCTAGACTCGGCAGTGATGCCATGATGATTGGCCCAGCATTTGGGCCATATAAGAAAAAACAAAAAAGTGGAATGTGGCAACTTTAAGTGAAAAATATTTAGGGCAGTGGCTGTGTCTCTCCAGATTCTAATGTCTCTCAATGAAGTCAAACTCAGAATTAGGCCTTAGTTGAAATTGTTACAGATTCTTCAAAATATAATTGGGTAGGAGCAATAGAGAAGGCCTTTCCTCAGGAAAGGCAGCATAGGACTTTAGCAATCTAATTTTTTTTCCCTCCAGAAATTTTGTGGATAACTTATATTGTATCTTTATTTTTTTAAAATTCACATAGAATTTGGCAGAAGACTTCTCTGAGTGAAGTTAATGAGAAGTCAGGTATCAGTTTTTGTTGTGCTAGAACCCTGGGGTGTATGTGATCTTGGAGCTTAGGGATCAGGATATGGGGAAGAGAGACCTCTGGTTATTAACGGACACTGATCCCCATTGTCCTCCTGTCCCCTTTGCTGTGCAGAGCTCTTCTGTCTCAGAGACAGTGCTGCTCTGGGCAAGCCACTAGGATGACTGCATCTCTCTTTCTCTGTGTTGCTACTGGCTTAGCTACAGGGAACTTTGCCGCTTTGTCCAAGCCCTGATCCTCTGTCTTGTTTCTGTGGGCATCACCCACCATTTGAAGTCTTGGCATCTCTCAGGCAGAGCTTGCAAGTAGCGTGCCATTCCTGAACTACCTCACACCTTGTCTTTTTCCAGAACAAGGTGATATAACCCCTGTACCCATTCCACCCCTTCTCCACTCTTGGGTCACTTCCCTCTTGCATAAGAGTTTCTGAAATCTTCCCTTGACATTCTTAGATCATCAAAAACGATAGTCATTCTGGAATTCTCTCTCTCTGCCTCACCTCTTTCTGTCTCCCCACACACTGGATAAAAGGACTTTTTGTTTCAAACCAAACCTTAGAAATAAAAGCCTGGCTACTAGGAGTAGGGAGAGAATTCCTTTTCCTATTTCCTTGTGTATTTTCAGACAAGTCTAGAACACTGAGGGGGAAATAAACATAAGACATCTCTTCCTTTTGGGAGTGAATATCTTCTATTGCTACTCCTTCCAATATTTCTCAGTCCATGACTTCACCTTAACACATTATTTTCTAATTGGGGATGTGTATTTAAAGTATCTGTATTTCTATGTTAGCATTGAACCCGTCATAGTTTGTGGACATTGTTTATTCTTGTATTTCAGTATTTATATACATTTCTAATATTTGCTTTTCTTGGGTCAAAAAATGCTGTGCTCAGATTAGAAAAATAAAGCTTTGAATAAAAAATGAACTTTTTTCATTGTCTTAACCCACATCCAATGGGTCTTAAGGAGTAAGAGTAAATGATGACAGTTTGAGCCAACAGCTTTTGGTTTCAGTTTGGAATTGAAAGAGGAAGAATTATCATGGAAAGATAATTGGTTTTAGCTTTCTGGATGGGATATTTAAAAATCCAATTCTTGGGATCATAGGTCTTTCAAATGGAGGCTTTTCCCCAGGAGTCAACACATAGTTTGTCTCATTTGTGTTAGGAGTTGTTATTGGTACCGTAGCAGGTGCAGTTGGGCAACTTGAGCTCATTGGCACCGAATGGCAATTGAATGTCATGATCTACCTCTGTTCTATGGAATATTCATACCACACAAAAAAACGTGTGCCAGGGTTTTCTGTTCTGAAATACTAGTAAGTTGGAAAATAGTGAATGATCTATCTCCTTCATGGAGGGATGTAATGCACATTTTCAAATTAAGATCTCTGAGAAACCTAATACACATTTACTGTGTGTTAACTGCATTGTGTTTTATCCAGAGTTTCCCATGTGTATTTTTTTATAGGACTCTTTTATTTGACGTGTAGTTGGTGCCCTTTAGCTAATTTTTGCAGGATGTTTTTGGAAAATACATATCTAGCTAATTTAGTAAACTTTCACCTGTTGTTACTTATACTATGATTTAACTCTTTTCATACATTTTCTCTGCTCTACAAGGTTCAGTTGCAGCATCATTGCATGGTGTCCAGTTGAAGACCTCCCACGGTTGGTGGTCAAGTGTGGTATACACCTGGGTTTAAACCCCAGATCTGCAGCTGACTTGTACATCTTGGGAAAATTATTTAGTCTATAGCTACTTATTGAGCTTTAATTTATTCGCTGAACAAACATTTCTTGAGTATTCCTATATTCTTGATGACAGGAACCCAAAAATAAGTAGGAAAAAAAAAGATTCCTGTCTTCCAGAATCTTTCATTCAAATGAGGAAGCAGATGGGTAAATACATTATTTATAGTATAGGGGCAAAGTGCATGATAGATATAAATACCTGGGGTGATCTTACTCAGGAGGGAGGGATGACCTCTTCTCAGAAGGAGTCAAGAGGGCCTCACAGTAAAGCTGGTGTAAGTTTGAAGTTCAGGCTGAATAACCATGGAAAATTGGCTGTGCCCTGGCAGGTTCATGTGAAAAATTGTGTCGTGATTTAGAGTTGAGGCCGGGGTTAAATGTCATACTTAATGGGTCATCCATGTTAATTTTCTGAGCATCTCTGAGGTGAGCCCTGAAGGGAGAAGTTCTTTAACCGTGAAGCCCAGTGGTATTTGAAGCATAGGAAACCTGGGAAGAGGTGCAGATTAGGGTCAGCACTGGGTTTTCCTGGGTGCTCTCTGAGATCTGCATGGCTCACTCTCAGAGAGGCTGTGAGAGGGAATAGAGATCCTGGAAAATCTCATAGGCCTTATGTGTCACACCAAGGATTTGACCTGGAGACAGCCATTCACAGGTGTTTGATGGCCCAAATTAGGCCTGGAATCATAACTATATCTATATATATAAAAGCCTAAGAGACCGGCCCACTGGCTAACCGGCCAACCGGCTGGTAGCTATGATGCACACTGACCATCAAGGGGCAGACGCTCAATGAAGGAGCTGCTGAGTGACAGCAACTTTGCAGAGTGCTCTCTCGCACTCTGGGACCCCTCGGGGGATGTTGGACTGCTGGTTTTGGCCCGATTCCTACAGGCCAGGCCAAGGGATCCCACTGGTGCACAAATCCATGCACCGGACCTCTAGTAATAATTTAACTTCATCTATATATATATATAAAAGGCTAATAGGCTAAGTGTCTGACCATCGGGTAATGACATCACGTAGCAATGCCCAGCTTCCTCTCCCTAGTGACTAGCCTCCTTGCAGTTTCTTCAGCCGCCGGGGAACATGACTTGCTTCATAGCCAGGTGCAAACATTTCACACTTTAACCAAATGTCTGTGAAGCATTTTCCCATGCCTCATCTCATTTGATCCTCACAGAAGTCCTGGAGTAGGTAGATAGGAGACTTGGTAGAATCCTATTTTCTTTTCATTAGCCAGAAAATGGAGATTTAGAAAGCTTAGAAACTTGACCTGACTGAAAAGAAGTAAGAAATGGTGGACCTTGAAAATGACTTCAGGCTTTCTCCCTGTGCAGAATATAGTCAAACACTGCTGCAGTTAAATATTTTACCTTCTGTTCTCCCTGCATGACCTACAATAATAATCTGCTCCATGTTGATATTTATTGCTGTGTTGCTGACAATTACCTGAAAGAGAAGTTGGGCTGGGAAAAGTTTAGCTAAGTTAAGCAAGGTCTAATTAAGCAAGTTTATTTTATATATATAAAAGGCTAAATTGAGTCGCACATGTGTGATACATATAAAACTCTTGCTGGCGCCAATCGCATGAGTGTGTTTTGATCTGTCATTGTCGATCATGAATTTGGTTGATGCTTCTATTATAGAGAAAGGGCGAATAGCGATATTAAAATATTTCTTCTAATTAATTTTCTTTCAGTGTGCACGAATTTGTGCACTGGGCCACTAGTAGTAATGATAATAATGAAAAATTATGATAGCCAATCTTTACTTGCTTCATGCAAGACATGATTGCAAATGCTTTACCTGTGTTTTCTCCAGTTCATTTAGTCATTGCAACACTCTGGTGAATAGGTGCCTGTATTACCTCACACAGATAGGTCAATAGCAGAACTGGGAGTTGAAACCAGGCAGTCTAACTCCCTGGGTCCATCTTCTTAACCCCATGGTGTTCTGCCTCTTTGGAATGCACTGCAGTGTATGCTCAACAAGTGTTAGTTCCCTTCTTGAGGTATCCATGCTCCCCCAACCTTTACCTCTTGACAGAAATGCCATGCAAACTAATATCCAAAATAGGTAAGTGGATTTTTAAAAAGATGGCATTTAAATATCAGATATATGGCTTTGTAGCTCATTTTAATTGATTAATGATCTGTTTGTAGATTTAATTTTTTTCTAATTTATATTTAAATAAATTTTTTAAATTACAGTTGACATCCAATATTATATTAGTTTCTGGTGTACAGCACAGTGGTTAGACATTTATGTAACTTACGAAGTGAATCCCCAGAAGGTCTTGCACTCACCTGTGCAATTATCTTATTATTGACTGTATTCCCTAAGCTGTACTTTATGTCCCTGTGACTATTTTGTACCTGTCAATTTGTACTTCTTAAACCCTTCACATTTTCATCCAGATCCCCACCCCCCCTCTCATCTCATAACCATCATTTTGTTCTGTGTCTATGAGTTTGTTTCTGTTTTGTATGTTTGTTTGTTTGTTTATTTATTTATTTATTTATTTATTTAATATTCCACATATAAGTAAAATCATATGGTATTTGTCATTCTCTGTCTGACTTATTTCACTTAGCATAACATGCTTTAGGTCCATTTATATTGTCATAAATTGTATGATTTCATGCTTATAATGGCTGACTCATATTCCATCATCTATCTATCTATCTATCTATCTATATATATCTCACATCTTCTTTATCTGTTTGTCTTTTGATTAGGGCCTTTAATCCATGTACATTTAAAGTAATTATTGATAGGTATGTAGTTATTGGCATCTTATTAATTGTTTGCTGATTGTTTTTGTAGTTCTGTGTTTTTTCTTATTCTCTTGCTCTCTCCTCTTGTTGTATGTTGGTGGCTTTCTGTAGTGTTGTGTTTGGATTTCTTTTTGTTCTCTCTTGTAGAGCATTGGTTTGTGGTTACTATGTCCTTCATATATACCAAGCTTTGTTCTTAGCAGTCTACTTTAAATTGATGGCCACTTAAAAATTACTACCATTTTTACTCACCCTTCCTTGTTTGTATTTTATCATTATTTTTTTACTTCTTTTGCTTGTGTATGTTTGTGTGTATCTCTTAATTTACTATTGTAATTACACATGATCTCCCTACTTTTGCCTTTTAGCCTTTGTACTAGTTTTAGTGTAGGTTGATCCACTGCTTTTATAATGTATTTGTCTTTGACATTGATAATTTTTTTCTTTGCAATATTTCCATATTCATATCTTTGACATTTTTTTTCTTAAAAAAAAATCTCCAACATTTCTTATAATATAGATTTAGTGGTGATACAATCCTTCAGCTTTTTTTTTTTAATCAGGGCAATTTTATTCTTAATTGTGTACATGTTTCTGAAAAGTAAGAGATTAACATTCATAATTTAGGGCACATTTGTAGTTATATCATCATAAACAATGAGAAGTTTAGCTTTTTTATTTCTGTGCCTAGAAAATTGTGGGTGCTTGATACATATAGTATGCTTTCATTATTTAACATGTATTAGCAGATATTGATTTTTTAAAAACTATAGACAGTTTTAATTTAAAATCGAATTGTGTTTTATTCTTTCCAAGAGGAGAGGAGCTATAATCCTCTCATGACTTCTAAGAAAGCTCCAAACACTGGGATATTTGTTGATTGAATATCTTTGGTGTCATCAAATTAGAGACTGACTTTAGTGTTTCTTTTCTGTAGGTGAAACACAGAGATCTAATGAGATTTGTAAAAATTCATTCTATATGTAAAAGGACAGAAACACTTTGTCCTCAGTAGGTCTAATTTGGAATATGAATGCATCACATTCCAGGTATGGAGAGTGTTGAAGTTAAATTTGCTCAGCAACACACAAGTAGTGGGTCAAAGGCAAGGACAAAAGAGATTGTTAAGAGAACAGCTCAAAATCAGGCTTTATATTAGTGCAGTGTTTGATGGGAGCTATGCTTGAGTGAGCTCCTCTGAAAACAAGCATTTTATAAGGAGTTTAGAGAACTCAGCCCTGAAAATTGCAGAATCAAGGACAGAGAGACTACCAGGAAGTAGAGGGTGATTGACACTTCCTAAGAGGAAGAGTTCAGGAGGATAAGAATCAATGTTAGGACATAAATTAGAAGTTGAGAAAACTGATTTCACAGATGTGTTGTTTTGCCCCCATTGGTAACCTCATCAAATACTCTGACCAGTTTCCTTCCCTTGACCTTCACTGTTGTAATATTTTTTTTCTATAAACCTTTTGTCATTCATGCCCCATGAACTGGAATTGGTCTCATCTCATTATATTTATTTAGTGGTTAAGTAGGTAGATGAGTGTGGGTTTTAGCTCTCATTCTTCACTTTTTCAAAATTATCGTGTTTTTCTTTTTTGGTAAGTTTCCAAATGTATTCTAAAAGGAGAATCTACCTAAATGTGAGGCGCTGCTGCTTCGCTCTCTGCTGGGAAATTTGTTTTCTTTATGGGATAATTTGAAGGTTTTATTTTGTTCTTGTTTCTACAATATCCCGATTAAAGGATTAAAAAGCCCTTTGCTGTAGTTGAGTCAGTAATACCACCCTGAGCACAGAGACACACACTCAGGGGACATAGATTTGCATTTGTTGAATGAGTAATAACTTAGGAGCAGCACTACCTTCTTTTCTGTAACTGTGTCAACTATTAGTCACATTGCCCATGATTTCTGGGTACAGCTCTCAGAATTAGCAGAGAACTTGACATCAGTAATGAGACGTATGTTGTGGAAATGACTAGGTGATAGTTATGAATATTGAAAAAGACGGCTCATGGTTCCAGAGTGGAGATACTTGTTTAGCTATTGCACATGAAGCACTGCCCTCGGCATCCGCTTTACGTCATATTCCCATTCACTCCATCAACCTTTTGTTTGGCCTTAGTATTTGATAGCTACAATTAGGAACCCAAAATTAATGATCCTTATTTTCTGGAAGCTCAAAGCTTCATATCAACTAATAAGTGGTATTAGTATCTATATCTATTTCTGTGTCTATTTGTGTTTAATGTCTGTGTGTGTCTCTCTCCATAATATATGAGAGAACTGTATGTTAATAAATACTGACTTTATAATCATTCAAAGTGTGTATACATTTTTTGGGACTCATATATATATATATATATATATATATACAGGGTATCCCAAAAAATGTATACACACTTTAACAGCTAATAGCTCAATTTTGAAAATGAATTTTAATAAACACTGCCTTTATAATTATTCAAAGTGTGTGTGTATACATTCTTTTGGGACACCCTATATATTGCTTTTTAATAGATGTATTATGAGAAGAGTATGATAAGAGCACAGAGGGAGGCAAAACTGACTGCCTGGTGGGGGCAGGGAGGTCTGTTATGAGCAGGGTTGTTTTTGAGTTAGAAATGGGAATTTTCCAAATAGGGTAGATGGGTTGGTCAGCATCTCTGGAGAAGGAAAACCACAACAGCAAAAAAGAAGATGAAATATTTTTGTAATGACGTGAATTCTGTTATGGTTGGAAAAGGGTGGGGCAAGGGCTGAGGCTGGTAAACAGGTTGGGGCCAGATTGTGAAGTGTCAGTAGAGATAAGGGAGACTTTGGAAAGCTTTAATTAGGGTCTTCCATGATCAGAACTTTATAAAAAACAATTCTGGTGACAGTGTGAAGGGGAGAGAATTGATGGGGGTGTCTGGTGACTAATGGGCTATGCGTCCTCTGTCTTCCAGCTTTCTCCTGTGCTTCTGGAGAGTATCTAGAGATGAAGAACCAGGTATGCAGTAAGTGTGGTGAAGGCACCTACTCCTTGGGCAGTGGCATCAAATTTGATGAATGGGATGAATTGCCAGCAGGATTTTCCAATGTTGCAACTTTCATGGACACTGTACTTGGCCCTTCTGACACCAGGCCTGATGGCTGTAACAAGTAAGAACCCAAAGGACCCTTAGGATTTTGATTGAACCATTGAGAAGGATGTAGTTGCTCTTTTCCAGAAAGAAGTTGAGGATAATCTTGGGATTGATTGGGATTATAGATAAACTAATTACAAATAAACATTTTTTTTTTGGCTAGTCATTACAAATAATGTAGCTCAGTTTTTATGAAGTTAAAATAATTGTTCTCAGGACAGAATAGATACCATATGCAAAAATGTGATAACGCTATTAGAAAAACAAATTAATTTTCCAATATATTTATAACTACACTCAAGCCAGTGTATTTCTAAAAACGCTTCTCTAATTTTTAACAGATAATTTCAGATTTTTTTCTCTCCTCTGAAAGAAAGAATGTGTAGCCTTCATTTTGGCACTTGATTATTTTCTAATAGAGAGTGGGTTAAATATGTGAAGTGGAAAACTCATTTGCTTAATTTCTGCCTCTTATAGGAAATTATTAGCTTTGCCTATGACACCACTGGAGGACTTTGAAATTGTTTTGATAAAAAAAACAACAACACCAAAATGTTTATCTGTGGTCTGCACCCACTTCCATTCCCTTGTATTGACTATGTGACATTTCTTTTCACATGGCCATGTTGTTAAACATTAGGCCTCTAACTTCTGACAAGAGTGGTTTTTCAGAAACTCACACATTTTACCATGAGCTAAAGATGCTGGTACTTATTTAGCTATGCTAAAAGATATGCTCCCTCACTTCCCCTCCTACCTTCCCTCATTTTTATATAGATCTGGATGTTTATCTAGTATTATTTTCTCAGCCTATAATATTTCCTCATTAGGTCTGATTTTATTTTATTTTTTGATGGCTCTGTATTTATTTCACACTTAGTTCTAGGTCATGGCCTTTGCTCTAGGGCAGGAGTTAGCAAAGTACAGCCGGTGAGCCCTCCCTCTGTTTTTGCAGATAAGGTTGTATTGGAACACAGAGGCACTCATTTGCTTATGCATTGTCTCTAGCTGCTTTGGAGCCACAGTGGCAGAGTTCATTAAGTATTGCCAGAGAGGCCAAATTGTCCACAAGCCACAAATATTTATTCTCTGGCCCTTTATGAAAAAGTCTGCTGACACCTGCTGTAGGGCATGGCCTCTATAAGGTGTAGCAAATTCTGGAATCTTAAGTGGATGTCCAATAAGTTTATCAAGTTTCTTCCTTCCTGGCTGGTTTGCAGCTCCAGTGAATTCCATTGAAGTGACCTCTCTGATTATGTCTCAGCTTTGCATTGGCTGCGAGCCCCAAGCTCAGGACTTACAGAGAAACTCCATATGGGTTACTAGAGCCCCTATTTTCTCTGATTCTTAGGCGTATAAATTCCAGCTTTTCCAGCTGCCTCCAAGCACTTGTCTCTGCTCCTCAGCTCAGTGAGACCACCATGCTTTGCTTGGGTGCCACCTCCTGGTGTCATCGTTTGGGAAGTGTCCTAAGGAATGAGGCCAAGGTCAATTTGGGCTTTACCGCATGTGTTTTGCTGCTCTCAGGCATCCCAGTCCTGCACTGCCTATTGTCAAGGCTCAAAATGGCTCCTGCATTCTGTTTAGTTTAATAGATAGTTAAAGAGAAAGGGCAGATCCAGTACCAGTTAGTCATGTTGGGATGTGGAAGTCTCAGTCTTTTGTTCAGAATTTATTTCTGTTAGAAAAAAGAAAAGAATTTAAAAATCTCACTCTTATCTAAATAAAAAGTTAAACTGAAGAAAAGAATGTTAAGTTGTGTTATCTGTTGTACAGTTCAGTTGGAATTGTTTTTTTGCCCCAAAACTTGACACACGACTCATTGATTCTAAGAATTAACGTATGGTTAGATTGACAACCCAAATTCTGTTTACCAGTATATTTTCTTAAGTTTTTATTTTTTTTTTTAGATAAAAATTCCAGACTTTTACCTCATTATATACTATGAAACTGCAATCTTTTTTTTATTTAGATTCATTTTAAATGGGCTTTTTCTAGGACTATTTCTTCTCTCATATCAAGGAAACTTCTCACCTCCTGCCATGTGTATTTGTTAATAAATAAAATTTCAGATGTTGTTTGAGGGAATAATTTTACCCCAAACTAGTAGAATTAGTGATTGTCTCTTTAGTGATCAAAGTTTTGACGAAAAATAGCAGTTTCATAGCAAATTGATCTTACCAAGATTTAGGGAATTGTGTGCCATAAGCAATGAGTCTTTTCCCAGTAATGGTGTTGGCTGTTGAATTCCAGAAAAGCTCTGGTCTTCTCTGCTCTGCCTTGCTGAAGGAACAGCTTTTGAATCTGAGTTACATAGGAGTTTCTGAACGCGGCCCTTGGTTTTGTTTCCACAGCTCTTCTTGGGTCCCTCGTGGAAATTACATAGAGTCAAATCGTGATGACTGCACCGTGTCTTTGATCTATGCTGTGCACCTTAAGAAGTCGGGTAATGTCTTCTTTGAGTACCAGTACGTCGACAACAACATCTTCTTTGAGTTCTTTGTAAGGCCTTTTATATTCTGAAATATACTTTTTATGGGACGTTCATGTAATATTTACCTTAATCTGTTGTTTCCATTACACTTTATGCCTTCTCAGTTGTTTTTTTGTGTGTGTGTGTTAACTGAAACTTTTGATGCTAAAAGACAACTTTACTTTTTTTCTATAATATTTTATTATAGAAATACTGTTTCTTTACCTCTGAGCTCTTGCCTTGTAGAGTAACATTGAGCTTGTTTTACTTTTGGTTATGATCATTAGATGACCATTTGGTGTAGACTCTTTGTGTGATAAATATTTTCCCCTAGATTCATTTTAAAAATTGTTATTTTTGTAGCTACAGATGCTTTTTTGTTAAAAATATGTCTCCACCAAATTCAATTTTTGTTTAAAAACATTTTTTCTCCCTGCAATTTCAAATTTAATTGTATTCATGGACACTATTTCAGAAGTAGAGGTGGCTGAATGATTTTGATTTTGTCAGTTTTACACAATCTAAAGGAATTAATGGATGGGATAGCTGATGTCTCTGGTAAGAGATTAAATAGCATTATAATATATAGGATAAAGTAATAGTCTAACAGAATAGGCTGTTACCTCTAAAATTATTTAACTATTTTATATAACTGTAGCTAATTTAGCAAATATTTATTGTGGCAGTGACTCAAATGTTTGAGAAAATGTTTTCCCATTGATGTCTTATACTAAAAAAATAAGTGTGTGCATGTAACTGCTAAAATATCTTTTAAAATGTTTCTGTGGTACAGATTTTAGGGGGAAATGTACTAAAAATTCTGAAACAAATATATATTGCTCTTGATAACGGAAATTTCTAAATCAGAAGTTGGTAGGAAGAGATGTTTTTGATTAAAGTATGAGCCTTAGATTTGAAGTCAAGAGATTCCGGCTCTCGTCCCATCTCTGCAAGTGCTAGCTGTGTGTTATTGGGCAATTACGTTTACTTTTCAACCCTTAGCATTCCCTTTTGTGAAGTGGATTGTGTGATGGGACCTTTTAAGGAGCCCTCCTAGCTCTAATACCCTTTGAAGAGTTTAAGATATTAAGCAACATTCAGATTTGCTTTTTAAGCTGCATTTTGTTTATAAAACACTCCTTAGGGTGAATAATTACCTATTTTATGGGACAATCTTGCAATATCACTAAAACTAAACTAAAGTTAAGAAGCAAAGTCATTATATAATTGTTCGAATAAGCACTTAGTTTTATATTGTCCAGCAAGTGCTTTGAGGATTGTCAGTAACGGTCCTCCAGAGGCGTGAAGTTTCGTTACTTCCTTTCAAGAAGCCTTTGTTCTTCTGGTTAGAGACTGAAGAGGGATGGCAAGTTCATGTTCCTCCTTCCATTGATGCTTCCGCCTCCTAGGTTGTGATTTATTGACTCAGGTCATCCTGCTAAGGGCTATTGGAAAGGAAATGTGTGAGGACTGAAAGATGCAGTTGTACCCGTGGACCTTACATAATTTGAACCAATACAGTATTTAATTTGGGGACTGTATGAGACTTTCAGTCAGCCCCGCCCCCCTTTTAAATGATGAAACTGAAACCTAGAAAGAATAATGGATTGGACCGAGGTTATACCGTTGCTAGTTACTTTTAGAATGAATAACAGAGCTCAGGTGCCTAGAATGCCAGTAGAAAGAATATCATGATGACACATGATGTCTGATTTTGGCTGAAAAAAAGCTGTCAGCTTATCCAAACACTGACCACCAAAGGTATATTCAGGGTTCACATCTGTTCTAGAATGGCTTAACACTTACATTAAAATGGCCATTATGCTTATAATATAAATAGGATACTTGAATTCAATTGAAGCCAATATCCTCAGTAGTGGAAATTCTCTGGTATTTGGATGGCAAAAGGACCTATTTTTCTAGTTAGTAAATCTTTAGGAAATTTCATGATGGAGAACATATTTTGGTCCAGAGGATGCATGAAGTGGCAAAAATGATTTAGAAAAGAAAGAGCCATTTGGGTGGAAGTAGAATAAGTGATGAGAACCTACTTTAACCCTACTCTATTGATGGCTATTGTGCAATACTGTAACGATGGCCTAACTTTTGATGTTTCCGTTTTCTTCATAGATCTGGAAAAGTAGTGTCCTAAACCCTAGGCATTTTGGAAGAATTTTCTGGAAAGCACAAAGTGTTTGGTGCTAAATATATTAATTGTGTAGTCCTTTGAATCAGTATGGCAAATGATTAACATTTACCCCCAAATAAAAATTTTGGGACGTTGACTGTGGCCACTTAACCTATACATTTGGATTAAGTCCTGGGGAACTGAAAACAAAGCAGACCTAATTTATTTATTAATTTAAGATTTTACTGCCCCAAATATTATTTAAAAAGCAAACTTTATTTTTATACCATTGGGCCTGCATGGCGAATGCAAGCTTTTAAAACAATTTGGCAAGATTTTTGTAGTTACCTTTTCTCTTCATGTGAATTTTCAGTATGAACTGCTCTTCCCTTCTTTTTCTTCTCCACTCCCCTCCTTCCTTCTCAGTGAGATAGCCTTTCTGTTAAAATAATGACAATGGTTTGTCTACAACCCCTCATGCGCAGCAGTTGTCACTTCGGTTTCAGAGGTCTTAATGTGTTGACTTTGTTGAAAATGACTCATGGGCATTGTTGAATGTACGTATTAAAAGAAGTTATTGCAGCCTGTCCTATGCTGAGTAGCACATTTAATTAAAGCCATTATTCAAGAAGATATACTGGGACCATTGTGTTTGTTCCACAGATTCAGAACGATCAGTGCCAGGAGATGGACACCACGGCGGACAAGTGGGTCAAGCTCACGGACAGTGGGGAGTGGGGCTCGCATTCTGTAAGTCTCTCTTTGTTCCTCTCCTCGATCACCAACCCCATTCTTCTCCTTCCTCTTCCAACCTTTTTTAAAAGTTTATTTTTAAGGAAAAAAAAACAAACTTCAAAATTGTTCATGAATTTAGAAAATTTCCAGTTAGAGACCAAGTTTCATGGACTCAGTCTCTTTCTAGGTATTTTTCTCTACCTTTCCCTTTTTCCTTAGGCTCTTTCCTTTCTCTTTCCCATCATATTTCAACTTTCCTCCTTTCAAAGGGGGCAATAACAAGAAATAAGGCTGATCTAACCAATATACAAAACCTCTGAGTATCTACGTTTACAGATGTGCCTGTCACATGGGAGAGAATCAGTGGCTCTTGCATTGGAAGGATCCTTGCGTTCCTTTCACCCAGCTTTCTCTGCAGTCGTCCCCTGCCCCACTCGCACCCCCCATAAGTGATTTTTCAAGCTTGCTTTGTTGGGAAATGTGCTGACCCTATTGTTGGGTAGCTCTGATTACCACAAAATTCATCTGTGTTTGGAACCTAAACAGTCTCCTGTCTATTTGCCACTGATGGGTCAAAGTTTTATGCCCTTTGAAAAATGCCTTCCCATTGAAATAAAGTAACTGCCTAATTCTCCACGCTATAACTGTACTAGTAAATGCTTGAAGGCAAATATCAGGTAACACAGTCCATGCATCTGCTATTATTTGAGGCACTGTGCCTTTGGAATGACACATGCATTTAAAATCAAACTCTGCCTTATAGTAGCTGTGTTTCTTTAGGCAACTGGCTTAATCTCTTTGAATTTGGTCTTTTTTTTTTTCATGTAAGAAATAAAACCGAAGGACTTGTATGCATGCATATAAGCATAACCAATGGACACAAGACACTGGGGGGCGGGGGGCGGGGTGGAGTGAGGGCATGAGCCGGGGGGTAGGGGAGGCCGGGGGAAGGTCAATGCGGGGGGCGGGGGGGGGGGGAGGAAGGAGACATATATACTACTATCAGTAATACTTTGAACAATAAAATAAAAAAAAAAACCCAAAATAAAAAGAAATAAAACCACTCTTGCATGGATAAATGAAATGATACATGGGTGCCCAAAATGCAGACAGAGCTCTGTTTCAGTAAGTGACCATCCAGGGACTTCAGCTTGGAGTGATTAATACAGCCTACTTTTCCGAGTATTTTTTGAGCTGTATGCCTGGAAGTGACGTTAATACCACTTAAGGTCTATTTGCCTAAGCCTTCTCTCGGCTGGGCTTTGAAGGCACAAATAACCCTTGGCAACAAATACGCTTTCTTCACTTATGAAGACTTCATGCAAGACGAAAATACTTAATGTACTACTTCTCTGAATCCCTGGCAAGGTGAAATGGTTGGATATGTTTTAAGTTTATACAGTTTGGATTTGGCCAGAGTCTACATAGAAGAATAAGGGTGGCAAATGAGAAAGCAAGGGACCCTTAAAATTAGTTTGCTTGTCTGAATTAGCATGACATTTCTCAGAAAGTTTGATTTATAATTAGAAAAATATCCCAGTGGCAAAGAAAGCCGATATTAGACATAGTAACATTTAAGTTCTAAAATCATAGAATTAAATCAGGTTCTTTTATAAGGACAGTCCTATTTTCTCTTGTTGCTGTTGCAGTATTGCTTATTAAACAAATTAAAAAAGAAGCCAACTCAGTCTGTTGCTTTTTGTTCTCAGAACTCAAAGTCTGCTTATTAATAATGGCATCCAATAAATATATAATTGATCTGAGTGCCTTTCACTCTCTAAAATGAGTCTCTTAAATATAAACCAAAACTTCATGCAAATGCTTCGAAAATAATTTTATCTTTTTCTTTAGACTTGAGGAATTTTCTTTCTTTATTACTATATTTTTTTGGATTGGCAAAGTATTGTTTTTTTTTTAGAAAATTTGAACTTCAGCAGAGCTTAGGTCTGAATTAGCAGTAGACTTAAATTTATGGATTCCAAATTAATGGTGTTTCACTATAATTCAAAGAAAAATGTATGCGAGATTAGCTTTCAGGCATGGTTGGATGTAGCACGGCTTAGCTAACCTGAGTGTCTTGTGTTTTGCTTTACAGGTAATGCTAAAGTCTGGCCCAAACATACTGTACTGGAGAACTACAGGCATCCTTATGGGTTCTAAGGCAGTCAAGCCAGTGTTGGTAAAAAATATCACAATTGAAGGTATTTTGCAGCAATCTGTTTTAGTAGTCACCTATCACATTTTATATTGAGTTAAATATTGATTGAATTGTCGGTTTGATTGGCCCAAGAGTTTATGGGACAGGAATTAATATGTTAAGTATCATACAGGTGTAGAGGTGCTGGTTTTATTCCTAGAAAGTTGACTGATTTTTTGTTTTTGTTTTGTTTTTTGTTCCTTAAACTGAATTATTTAATCTGTGTGAAAAAGTACACATGATGACAATTTTAGGTGTTTTTAAATAAAAGAAAAATGTCTTTGTTAATAAGAGCCTATTATTCATTTGAGTAATGTCTATAGTGCCAGTCATTGAGCTTACTCAGGTCACTGTTGCATCCAAAAAAATAACAATAAAATAAACATCTTGGCCTGATTATCTCCCAAATCTTCTCTTGTGCTGCTTCATATATATATTTATATTTCAGAGAGGAAGGGAGAGGGAAAGACAGAAACATCAATGATGAGAGAGAATCATTGATTCGGCTGCCTCCTGCATGGCCCCCCTCACAGCCCCCCCCCCGCTGCAATGGGGATTGAGCCTGCAACCTGGGCATGTGCCCTGACCTGGAATTAAACTGTGACCTCCTAGTTTATAGGTCAGTGCTCACTGTGGCCTGGTTCTTGTGCTTCTTTTGAATCAGCTGGGCCTTTGTGGCCCAGGAAAGTGGCCAGTAAAACCTAAAATTATTCAGTCTCAGGGCTACTTATAATTAAAGCAGTGATTCTCCTTTATGAAAGTTTGGCTTGAGTTTTAATATTTTTAAAGTGTACTTGCTCCTGTGATGCTAACTCATTAGTCCTAGGGACATCTGCTGGCAAAGGCTGAAATTACAAACCAGAAGAAAAGTCAAGCCCTTCCTGAGGTCTGTTAAGTCTTGCCAGTGACTTAGTGAGCAGCATAGAAAGGGAACAAACAGGTAGCCACAGAGATCAGAGAATGGTAGCTTGTAGACTTGGAAGGGACCTTAGAGTTTATCCCACTCTGGGTTCGTGGAGTTGTCTTTTGACCACTGAGTTTATACATTTACTGTACCTCTAACAAATGCCAATCTCCTGCTTCAGTGTTTGCTCTACTTACTGTGTTTTATTCAATATTTATCCCAGTTACCTGCATGTAGCAAACACTTCTTGGGGTTGAATGAATGAGAGAAAGGATTTGGGCTGAGCTCAGTGTCAACAATGCTCTCTCGCTTCTACCAGAAATGAAAGCTGAAAGAAGGTGCTGATTTGCTCACTTCTGTTGGGTCCCTCCATGCTCTGTGTGTTACTCTCCCACAGGAGTGGCATACACATCAGAATGCTTTCCATGCAAGCCGGGCACCTTCAGCAATAAACCAGGTTCGTTCAACTGCCAAGTGTGTCCCAGAAACACCTATTCTGAGAAAGGAGCCAAAGAATGCATAAAGTGTGCAGAGGACTCCCAGTTTTCAGGTGGGTCTGATCTTTGCCAATTTATACTCTATGTTCTTTTCTTTTTAAATGTACATTTGTTGAGTGTATAGTCCTAAGCCAGATGTCACATGTAAGTGGGACAGGAACAATGGGCTAGACACCAAAGTGCTGAAGTGAATCAATAGTGAGTGCATAAAAATTACTTTTTACCCCTTTCTTCATGACTTTTCCTTTTGTCTGTAATTTTTTTACTATTTCATACTTCACAGGTAACTGCTTGGGATGTGTTTATACTAATCTGAATTCATGCTATACTTTTAGATGATTTGTGGACATAGAGATATATTTAGAAACTTTTCATTTGTTCTAAATTTACAATTTTAATGATAATAGAATAAGTCTAACGTCTTCTTGGAAAAACTGTGATATGTCCCAGTTGTATCATGGAAACACTTACTGCTCTAGTGAAAATAAAAATGTAAGCCCTTATCTTCTTTAGGCCTAGCTAGTTGTACCTAAATTCCTCTGGTAAGGTTGTTTTTACTTTTTAGTTGTTTCTCTTTTGTTTGTTTGTTTATTTTGTTTTTTGCCCTTTCTTAGAGTCACAAAGGACTCATTTCTGAAATGCATTTGTTGTTGTTGTTGTTGCAGAAGAAGGATCTGGCGAGTGTATGGAGCGCCCGCCCTGTACCACAAAAGACTATTTTCAGATCCACACTCCATGTGATGAAGATGGAAAGGTATTGGCAGTGTTCAGTGCACTCCATTTCATGTTTATTCAGCCATCTTCCCAATTTTAGCAGACTTTTATTTGTTGATGTGAGAGTTGAATGAGCTGATTTATAACACATGTATCTAAAGTAGTTTAGAGGAAATTTAATAATTTATCTTCTGAAGCCTGCCTTCTTGGCTTTGATTTTCCAATCTACTAATTAGTGCTGTGGGCAAGTTATTGGCTGTGCCTAAGTTTCAGTGTTTTCATTAGTAAAATAGGGATAATCTCTGTACCTATTTCCTGAGGCTGCTATGAGAATATGAGCTATTCAATGGAAGATTCCTAGCACAGTGCCTGGCACATATTGAATGCCCAATAAATCCCTATTTTTTAACAGTCATATGTTTTAAAAAGTAATACTTTCAGGAGTAGCACAGCTTTAAAATGGGTCCTGTGACTCACAGGATGGAAATCCAGTAAGTCCTCACTTTAACATTATTGATAGGTTTTGAGACTTGAAGTGAACCAATTTTACTCTAGGCTAATTGATATAAACAAGAGTCAACAATGTTATAATGAAACCACAAAGGATATTGAATGAAACGACTTTACTTAGGGACCTGTTGTATCCTGTAACTTCTCTTTAATTATTTGGTTTCTCAGTAGGTTTTGTCAATAAAAAAGCCGTGCAGCCATTGGCTAATTTAGTCATGGCAGATTGCTGTGTAATTGCATTTAGAAAATGCAGAGTAATTACCATATAAACAACACTGAGCCAGAGGAAAAATGCACACATGAACTCTGCAGCTGACCGGCCGTTCTCTTAATTAAAAAGTGTCAGCCTACACTAGCCTATTCAGTAGGAGAAGTTGAGATTAAAGTGGATATGATGCAACATACTTTCTATATGTTTGCATCTTCAAAATCATGACAGTTAATATCTTGACCTAATTTGGAAAATCCACATAGATGCCAGTATTGCTTTATTTTCTTAATCTGAGGTCCTAATCTATAATTTTATACGTATATGGTTATTGTACTTACCCTTAGGTCTTAAGTTCTTTTTGAGTAGTTTACTTTTAATGCTTAAGATTAGACCACACTCCTGGTCTTGATGGACCATAAAGGGTTTGCTAGTGTTTTGGTATCAGATTATCTAGCACTTTTCCTTACCTTTAACAAACTTCAATATTATAAAGTATTCCAAATGCGAAAGGTCTATAACAGTACTTCTGAATTATATAGCAGGAGTAAGATATAGAAGACATTAAAATTAGCCTGTAAAGGATATGGCTTTAGATCTGCCTTTCTTCCTATATGATCTAAACAAGTCAAACACATTTCGTTTCTTAGGATGATGGGAAAACAACATGACCTTTCTCAGTGATTAGGGATTTCTGCATTTGTTTAAAATAAAAATGTTATTATAATCTGCTTTAAAATATTTAAAAAACAGTTTTATTGAGATGTAATTCTCACACCATATAATATATCCTTGAAGTGTCAATTCATTGTTTTTAGTATATTCACCCCAATCTAATTGTAGAAAATTTTCTTGCCTACAACCTTGGCTAGAATTTCCAGTACAATGTCAAACCCCATGGTGTCTTAACATAAAGGAAGAAGAGGACCGAGTAGGTAACCACAAGGGGAAAGAGATAACAGCAAAGGCTTCATAGAAAAGAAATCCAAGTGAGTGCCGATATGTAGATGGGTGCATTGAGGAAGTGCTCAGAGCCCATGTGGATGTTGAGCATGGCTTTGAAGGCAGGAACAGGCAAAGCAAGGCAGAATGGTGTGGGTGACTGCAAGAGAGACCAATGATGAATTCCCGGTGGGTTACAGCCAGAAAAGATCAAGGTTTGGGAGAGGCAGACAGGCAAGCAATAGCCTAGTTGGGAACATCTGAGCTTTAACATGATGAAGCCCAAAGCTGTCAGGTTGGAGTGGTTGTTGGTAGATTCTTTAAAAGCACATGTAATTAATCTCTGATGAATTCAGCCAGTCTACAAAGCCTTGGTGCATTTGTGCAGGGACGTTCGAAGGAGGAAAGTCATGGACAAATTCGGTCTCAAAATTCATCTAAAGTTTAGTCCTCCCCGTCTTGAATTTTATTTCAATGTAAGAACCAGCTTCCAATTGATACCTCCATGTGTATTGTGTGTATCAATAAACTGTGTTTTATTCATACTTAATAGAAATACACTTGGAAACTATAGTTCTTCTGTAATCTTAATAGCAATCTGGTAAGTTTTGCTCTATTAAGGTTTTGGTTCCATAAAACATTTCATAATTTTATCTCAAGTTGCCAAAGAATGAATTGATTGTTGGTTTTTCACCTTCACTGTGAGCCATCTGGTGCTACAAATCATTAATATTGCTTATTAGCTTTTCCCGTCAGCCAGACTTGAAAGCATCTGTCCCCGTTAGAAAGAGAGGCACAGAATCAGTCTGCCATGTGAAGCAAGGCATTGCGAATAAAACTTTTACTGCAGAGAATTTAAAATCTGACTTCTAACTGTTTGCATGTTTGAAGGTGGTACACATTTTCTGTTGGGGTCCAACCCCAACGGGTCCAGGGATCCCCAAAGGTGTGGACGGAGTCGGCGAAGAATGAATGACATGGAAACTGGTTTCAGTTCATCAGCATAGCGAGGTTCTCCCTCCAGGATCTCCAGTGAAGTTCTGGTCAGGATCTCCGGCGAAGTTCTGGTTAGGAACTCCAACCAAGTTCTGGTCAGGATCTCCAACCAAGTTCTGGTGCCATGTTCTCTCGCTAGGTTCTCCAGCTAGGTTCTCCAGGTTCTCCAGCCAGGTTCAGTCACCAGGTTCTTTAGCCAGGTTCTATCCAGGTTCTTTTGCCATGTTCTGTCTAGGTTCTCCAGTGAAGTTCTGTAGCCAGGTTCTGTCCAGGATCTTTTGCCATGTTCTCTGGCTAGGTTCTGGTTAGGATCTGATGTTTATTGTCTTGTTACATCCGTATTTATACCAGCCGATTTTAATCCTGTCAATTTCTATTACAAAGGTTAGGGCGTTTCTTATCTCCATTCCAGGGAGTAAAGATTATGTAGCTTAAGAGTGATTGTTCTTAGTTAAAGTGATTAACTACCCACCTGGCACTTAGTTAAGGGGTTTTATTCCCTCCCTAACTTCAGGGAAAAATTCCTACCTGGGGAAATAACCTTTCTCGGAGAGGTGACTTTGGTTAAAACACATAGCGCCAAGAAGGGGAGCAAACATATTAAGAACAGTATGCCATATACGCCAGGTCCCTTGAAACAGCAAGGATGGACCAGCTCCCGGCAATTTTCTAATTTTTAAGCATCAATTGTGCTTGGATTGCAAAGCATGTGGTTAGCTAACCTCTTGAAAATATATTTGCATATTTTATTATTTTTACGGTTTCCAAATGCATTCTCCTTGACTCATGTTACTTTACCATTTACTAGCTATGTATAACTTTGGAGCAATAAACTTGAGGATAATAATAATACTGACCTCCCAAAGTGGGGGGAGGGGGGAAGATTACAGGGTGGGCCCCCATGGTCAGTCCTCAGTGCGTAGCCTCAGAGCTGTGCCCACTCCCATGTGGGAACCAACTATTCCCAACACTGCAGTAACTCACACACAATGCATTACAATTTTAATTAATGTCAAAAATAAATCAGCAAATTTTTGAATTGGCAAAGATTAAAAAGTTGTTTTCTCTACTTGTTAAGCGAGAATTTTAAAAAGATGATCTCCCCAATATGATGATATTTTTGCTTACATTCTTGGAATTTTATATTGCCTTTCTCGGGGGAGTTGGGAAGCCCTTTTGGATACAGGATCTAATTTATTTTTTCAACTATTTAGGAAGCTCCAGCAGGAACGACCATCGTTTTACAGATGGTAAGAGAGAGGCAGATGGAAAGAGAGAGTTGTAAAATGAAAAAAAGTTATTTATAATTCTGTTGAGACATTTATCTAACTTTTAAAGTGTTTTCTTAAGCATCCTTCTTCAGACAAGATAGTTTACTCTTCCATAAGAGAATACTTGAGATAAAATTGAGTGGCCTAAAGGGTTTAATATATATGATTTTCTATTAACTGAAAATGGCTATAGAGAATTGCCTTTAATTTTGGTCCTCCAGCTTCAATATTAGGCTTATTATTGCAGAAATTGTTTTTAAAGAGAAAGATATGTTGAGCAGGTTATATGTCTAATGAAGGAAGCTATTAATTTCTTTTTAAAAAAGCCATATTTAGCTATGAAAAATTTACTTATTTTTCTCTTTGCATTTAAAATACCTTTCCCCCCACTGATCATACCAATTTTGCTTTTGAAATGGCAAACCCATTTAATGGTTTGGTTTCAAAAGAGAATAATTTTATAATTACAGTGTTCTGGGTTTGGCTGAGTCATAGCTAATTTTGTTTCATTTCGTTTTGTGTGGGGGTGTATGAATGTGTGAGGAAGAATGAAAGGCTAAGGTTTAAAGGACTTCCCTCTCTGAAATTAGAGGCTGTCTTTATCATTTTTTAAATTTTATATATTGATTGATTTGAGAGAAAGAGAGAAGAAAGAAGGGTAGTTACAGGGGTCTGTTCAGCTAGATTTCAGGTGGTGCTGAATAATGGTAGTTCCGTAGTTTAGTTGTAATTTTGATGTAGCCCTAGGAGGATGCCAGTACTGTGTTTTTTTATACTACCACCTTGACTGGAAGCCTGGAGGCTGTCTTAATCCTGATGTTCAGCGCACATGCCGGAGGACCTAAAACCCTTAGGAGAAAATATCTTAGCTACAGGTCTTGGAGTCTAATATCATGTTACTGGAAAAGATCCAGAGAGTAACTACCAATATTTATGAAATAATAGGATGAAAATGTGAAGCTAGACATATTCTTCTTTAAAAATAATTTTTTTTATCACTATGTGGACAGGTTGGTGGTGGGTACTGTGGTTGAGGGAAAGGGAGAGAGTAGTGCAGGTCTCAAAGTGAAAAAGATAGTCTCTGCATAGAAACTTATGTTGGTTAAGGAGTAAATAAAGTGAGTGGATAGAAGAGTAAGGGCCATAATCACCATATCTGTACTTTAAAGAGGAATTTCATGATGAGGAACGTGATCTGTCTGAAGAATAGCCACCTTTAGTTTAGGGCAAAAATACTTGGAAATAATGGTCGTTTGTCACTAAAGTTTTATTTATTTTTGGGGAGTCTCATTTTCTTACTAATGTTTTAGATTGTCTTTATTTGGCTCTTCTAGTCTATCACTATTTGGATTTTTTCTAGGCTGCCCGTTTAACATTTGTGCTATTGGAAGTTTAAAGCAAATAAAGGATGTTAAATGACTTACAAGCCTTTTTTTGCAGACACAGATAATGTACAAGTGGATAGAGCCCAAAATCTGCCGGGAAGATCTCACAGATGCTATTAGGTTGCCCCCTTCTGGAGAGAAGAAGGATTGTCCACCTTGCAACCCTGGATTTTATAACAATGGATCATCTTCTTGCCATCCCTGCCCTCCTGGGACGTTTTCAGATGGAACAAAGGGTAGGATATCAGTTAGTCCAATACTCGGACCTTTAAGCATACTAATCTTGTTTGACTCCTGTAACTTTGTTCTAATTGTTCTTATGAAATCATTCTTTAAAACATACATTTTTTTTTCAGAGACTGAAGTAGAGTTGAGAAATATGATAATGGTATCATGAGACTGCAGTGGTTTATTTAACATATCCTAAGGATTGCTTTTTAATGGCATTTTGTGTAAGACACTCTTATGGGATGACTCTGCCTTTGGGTAGTGATAAGAAGTTCCACCATATTAAACAATTAAGAATAAGCACTTCATTTGCAGAGTATGGGTACACAGATATTGATGCAAGCATAAAATATAATGTCTCCTAATTCAGCTTTATATTGGAATAATAAGTCACATTTTGTGCAATAATATAAAAACTTGCTCATTTTAATCATATAGCATATTATATTCCCTAAGTAAATTGCTTCAAAGTGTGTAGTTGGGAAAATTTTAGTACTTACCAAATAATGTCAAAGGTGGTTAGAGAATTTGTTTTAATTTTGGTAGACAGGGATTACAGTGCATTTTAATTGCAGATTTCTTACTGGAATATAGCCATGCAGCATACTTAATATCCTAAACCTTTGAGAAATAACATGAAAAGGACTTAAGAGTCAAATTGTCTTGGGTTTGAGTCCATATCCAGCAGGCTACCAATAGTGTTATCTATTCAAGTTACTTAAAACTTTTGAACTTCATTTTTCTCATCTAAAAATTGTGGGTAATAATATCTAGCTCATCATTACTGAGCAGGTTATATAAAAATGTCTCCTGCAATACTTTCGTACTAGAAGTGTTTGCTCAGTGAACATTTTCTCTCCCTACCCCTTCTCTTACTGATGTGATAATGCAAAGTGTCTTGGGTAAATTAAAATATGGTTAGAAAAGACCCTTCCATTTCAATAGAGCAGATGTTAATTTAAATCAGGTTTATTCATAAACCTTAACTCTTTCCAAACCCCTCAACTCCTAGTATTATTTTAACATTTAACATTTTGAAGTTTAATGTTTTGAACTTCAAGTAATCAATCCATAATTAAATTGCATGATATGCTGTTCCATTTAATAACCAATAGGAAGTGTGAAATGTTTACTTATTCATGAGGTGAAGGGTACTGATTCTAAAATCACACGTAAGAGAAC
Organism: Myotis yumanensis; assembly: GCF_028538775.1. Lineage (NCBI taxonomy): Eukaryota > Metazoa > Chordata > Mammalia > Chiroptera > Vespertilionidae > Myotis > Myotis yumanensis. Next base: position 43,183,855 of record NW_027223760.1, on the reverse strand, counting down.
GTGTTTCAGACTTACTCTTCTTGTAGGGGATAATTCAGTCGTGGCAGTTACTCCCAGAAATGAAGGGGAAAATCACTTTAAAAGATTTTATATTTTTCCGTTTTCATGTAAGTCAAGTATATATGTGTATAATGTATTCAGAATTATTTTTCTTTCCAGATTGTTTTTGAAAAACTTACTAATTCTTCAGGGAATTGGTGGCTCAGGATCTCTCCTTCCCACTTCCCTCTCTGCTAATTGAAATTCCGCAGTGCTTGGAACAAAGGGAGACGAAGTTGTCAAGATGCAGTTTAACAGTCACTGTTTGCCCCACTTGTCTCCTGCAGAATGTAGACCGTGTCCAGCGGGAACAGAGCCTGCCCTTGGCTTTGAATACAAATGGTGGAATGTCCTTCCCGGCAACATGAAAACCTCCTGCTTTAATGTTGGGAATTCAAAGTGTGATGGAATGAATGGTGAGTTCAGAGTCAGCCTCTTGGATGTATTTTGGCAGCAGAGATGTTCAGTTTCAGCTCTTTACAAACATACTACCTGTGGGTACGAGAAACTTCAATCTTATTTGGCTGCTTGCCCATCTTCGGGCCCTCACATAAAAATAGTAACTGTGGTGTTACAGCCGGATGACTTTCCAAAGGAATATAAGCTATTTTGCATTGGGCTCAGTGTAGAGGTAGATGTTGAGGAGGACCAGTTATGGTTATAAGTACCAGAGTAGATTACCAAGGGAAGTAATGAAGTCTATGACATTTGCCATTTTGAAGGGTAGTGTGGCAGCATTTCTGCCTGGATAGTTTGGTCTGGCTCAGCACTGAGCCGTGGTGAGAGGTTGTTAAATCATCTCTATCTCTTTTTGCCTATGAAGTCTGTGACCCTGATTACAAACTACTGATGAACCCCACTTACTGAAAACTTGAAAACATGACAGAGTTCTATAGGATGGTTGCTGAATGTTCTTACATTTTAAGTTCTTAGAGAGCTTAACAGCCGTGGGCAAACTATGGCCCACGGGCCGGATCCGGCCCATTTGAAATGAATAAAACTAAAAAAAAAAGAAAGACCGTACCCTTTTATGTAATGATGTTTACTTTGAATTTATATTAGTTCACACAAACACTCCATCCATGCTTTTGTTCCGGCCCTCCGGTCCAGTTTAAGGACCCATTGTGGCCCTCGAGTCAAAAAGTTTGCCCACCCCTGGCTTGGCACTTAGTTGTGCCTATGGTATGTTGGTTGTTTCTGTGCAGAGGACAGATTCCCCTCTCCCCCCATCACCTTCTATGTACATCTGTATCTCCCATACTGTTGACAATTGTAGTGTGTGTGTGTCTCTCTCATATTCTTCTGAATCTTCAGTGAGGTAGAACCTAGTCTTGTCTTTCTATCCCTAGTGCATATCATGGTTCTTAGCACTCAGTGAGTGCCAATCGAACGAGTGAATAAGTGAATGAATGTAGAACAAGAGTTAAATTAGGGAACAACAATATAGAAAACTATAAAAAATAACTCCAGACTTCAGATCTTCTTCATTAAGTAATTTGAGGTTTCTATTTCTCATTGGCTACCTAGAGACTAGGATTTTCTATCTTATTGTATTAGAATGAATGAACACCATCTGTTTTAGTTTAAAAAAAGATAGTCATGCCTCACTGCGAAATAGTTTTCTCATTAAATAACTTTTATGCAAAAATATGCATTACTTGATTATTTCTGAGGAATCATAAGGAATGTCTTTATTGGTAGGTAGGAGTCTACCTCTGTGTAATTTGCAACTTCAATGTAAAAATAGGGAATTCTTTTGAAGTATTTATAACTTTGAAACACTACTGGTCTTTTTGTAACTTCATTTAAAAATTGTTAGAAATCAATAATGGAATTTTTACTAATAAAGATGATCTTTGTCATTTCCAGGTTGGGAGGTGGCTGGAGATCATATCCAGAGTGGGGCTGGAGGTTCTGATAATGATTACCTGATCTTAAACTTGCATATCCCAGGATTTAAGTAAGGAAAACCCATTCTGTTTCCTTCTGTAAGAACCCTCATGCCTGTTTCCCTCTAGAAATAGATGGAGTAGGACTGCCTTTATAAAATATATTAACATTGTGATATCCTTAGCAAATAGCAAGTAGGGTAATATGTTTAAGAATATCTATAGAATCAGTGATTGAGAAACTATCACCATAATTGTGTATTAGTTAGATGAAGCTGAAAGGTTTAAACAATATTTTATCCAAATGTTACAATAATCATGATTTTTGGATGCTTAATGAGGATATCTTAGTCCAGGTTATATGCAGTAGTATCTTATAGTTTATATGTTTATTTTTCTCTATTAGCATGTCACACATTTTAAAATCTCATTTTGCTTTAATCTTCCATGTTGAAATTTCCCGTAGGTGTATTTTGCTTGCTTTAGGATGGGTGGTAGCCTTTATACCAGGAAATTCAAGCACAATAACATGGTTGTGGAGACTCCATTTATAACAAAGGGTATGGCCAAGCAGAGATTGAGTGAGGAAAGAGTTTGGCTGTAGTGAGCAGTAGATTAGGGGATGAGGAGAGCATGGCTTTCAGCTTAATGTAAAAAGTGATAATTTTGTTCCAGATTGTATTTAGAATGCACTATAATATTGTAACTTTAATGTCAAATAGACCACCAACATCTATGACTGGAGCCATGGGTTCTGAATTGGGAAGAATAACATTTGTCTTTGAGACCCTCTGTTCTGCTGACTGTGTTCTGTACTTCATGGTGGTAAGTGAAAGAGTGGCTTTCAAAGGCCTATTTAGAAATCTAGAAGCTTAGCATTCTCTTTCAAGTGTGAATTTATTTATACAAGTTGGGATAAGAATCCTATTTTTCTTCCCATGCTTAGTCCCTTACAAAAGCATTTAAAAATGTCTAAAGAAGTCACTAAGAATTGTGAAATGACACCCACAAGAAAGCATTTGTTCCTCGTGGGAAGGACTGAGGGGACCCTGGCAAATGACAGAAGTCAGAGAATATTAATTTGTTAGAACATGTCTTCATAAAAACATGCCACCAGCAGAATGAAAAATTTCCCCCAATAGCAGTTCAAGTCTTCAGGAAGGAAAAACATGTATTAGTAATTGAGGGAAGAAAGTAATGTTGTTGTGGACACTTGGAAGAAAGAAAACACTACCTTGTTAAATTTAATCAATGTTTTCCGGCCACAGTGGCTCAGTGGTTGAGCATTTACCTATGAACCAGGAGGTCAGGGTTTGATTCCCTGTCAGGGCACATGCCTAGTTTGTGGGCTCAATTCCCAGTAGGGTTGTGCAGGAGGCCAATCAATGATTCTTTCTCATTATTGATGTTTCTATATCTCCCTCTCCTTTCCTCTCTAAAATCAATAAAAATATATTTTAAAAAATTTAATCAATGTAGACAATGGACTTTAGAATGTACATGTCATAATTTTGTCCCTTTTTTCTAGATGTCCTATAAATCTCAACTCTTAGCTTAAAATTTACTGGGGCTCATGTGGATATTAAAAGGTTGTTGGCTAAGATTTTAGTGTTATAATTAAGAAGTGACTGTATAGGCATAATTTGTTTTTGTTTTTCCAAAGATCCTTTAATAGCTAGTTAAGAGTCCATTAACAATTTCCTCCATGACATACAAGATACATGGAGATTTAAATATTTATCCATGCTTCCTAAGAGCTTAAATGAAGACAAACTGTTTTGTTTTGAAAAAAACAAAATGACTTCATGGTGGTAATAGGAGATCATAAATAATCTTCAACACATCCATCTATATTATACCACAAATAACCAGTAAGTCTTCAATTCTCCCACCTCTGCCTCCTTAGTCCTTTAGTGTTAGTTCTTCTTCATTCTCAGAGCCATTCCTATTATCTTTGAACAGTAGTCTCCTATCCATTCTACTTATCTCCATTCTGTCATCCATGCTGCTGTCAAAGTATACAGACTGTCAAACTACAGCAGGAAGGCCGGGGAGGGTTGGGGGCAAGGGCGGGGTAAGAGATCAACCGAAGGACTTGCATGCATGCATATAAGCATAACCAATGGACACAGACACTGGGGGGTAGGGGAGGCCAGGGGAAGGTCAAGGGGAGAAAAAAAAGGAGACATATGTAATACTCTTTGTAATACTTTAAGCAATACAACACATTTAAAAAAATATATATCTTTAGAAACATAAAAATAATAGTAGAGGCATCCACATCAAGCTACCCCCTTCCTCTTGGTGTCTTTTTGTTGCCTGTGGTAGCAGTTCTTGAAGTGTGGTCCCTGAACCAACATCACCTGAGAATTTGTTAGAAATGCAAATTTCTGAGCCCCATCCTACTCTTAATGGAAAACTCTGGTGATGGGGCCCAGCATTCTCCACTTTTAGCAAACCTTGAGGGTAGTTCTGATACACACTAAAGTTTGAGAACCAATAGCCTATAAATACACTTAAAATTCTTTAGCCTGGCCTCTGTAAGGCTTTTTCTACTTTCTGCCTACCCTCTGTTACTAAACCTACTGTGTGTTTTCACACCTTTTTAGACACCCTGAATTTGATAGTGGAGCACCTGGTACTTTTTAATTTTCTTGCCTTGCTACTCTAGGTTTGAATGACATTCTTCCTTATGCTCTTTTGCCTGGTGAACACCTATCCATACTTCAAAGGCAGCTCAAACTTTACCTCTTTGGGGAATATTTCTTTGATTCCTTTAAGTAAAATGAACAACTCTCTCCAGTGTGCTCCTGAAAGCCTTTTGAGAAAACCCTTTTTTGGTTATGTGAACGTGTGTGTGTGTGTGTGTGTGTGTGTGTGTGTGTGTGTGGTCTTTCTCATTTGAACAAACACTACTAAGTGTAGGTTTTACAATTATTTATTTTGATAAATCAAAACTGGAGTTTTAGCTCATGGCAGAATCTGTTAGCTGTCTTTGTGTGTGATTTGGTGTTCTCACAGGATTTTTTGAGATATCAATGAAATAACATATAAAAATGCTTTCAAAATTGTGTAGTGTTTTACATAAATAGTTAGTTGTAGTAATGCAATAAATTCAATTTATTATTGGAATAAACATCCAGAGAAATGTTATTTACAGAGCACTATCTACATATTATGAACTCCTTTTAGGAAATGGCATGTATGATGATTTGAATGTTTAGTAATGTGGGAATTCTGTAATGTATGAAAAGCACATTTTGTTGCTTTTGTCTGTGGCATGAACTCAACATGCCTCTCTTTATAGCAGATTTGATTTCTTCATAACATGTTTGACTCCTATGTTTATATCACAGAAAGAAAAGAGACATGTATTGAGCTCATGCCACCATATTGTTAACATCCCAGATAATTCACAGAAGCCCATTCAGAATTCTAGGTCATATATTAGGGGGTCTGCAGGAAAGGCTAATAAGAAAATTCAGGATTAGTCTTGGTTTTAATTTCTAATAAATTAGATATGTATTACATTATTTGGCTGATTTATTATATTTGCTTTCTAACCATGTTAATGACGACATATTTGTTGGAATATCACACATTTGTATGGTATTCTAAATATTGAATTTAACCAAGGAAATCAGAAATAAATATTACACAAATTAATCCTACTGAAGTTAAAGCATAATCAAAAAGAATATTTCATGAACATAAAATAACATTCTGATTAATCTGCACTTGGGTAAGCCAGGAAGTTGCAAGTATAGAACAGGGAGAACTTATAATTTCTATGTAAGAGCTGCCTATCAGCATCTCCCAAGGAAAAAGATAAAAATAGAAAGCCTTGCCATTTTATGAAGTTCACTGTGAGAAATTTGAGGAATTATGTTTCCCCTTCTAAGTATATTTCTCCAAGGTAGAAGTTCACACCCCTACATGCGCGTACTCATGCATACACACACACACACACACACACACACACACACACACAACCCCCCTTACACATACTATGATTTGAGACCTTTTTCATGTTACATTGACAATGTGGTTGAAATATTATAATTATTAAGCTAGTGCTTGTGTAGATTTGAGAGGGAGTTTTGAGAATTAATTATAGGGTTACATCTCTGTAGATAAATATTTACAGACCCTGCAGGGTACGCTGTAAATACAAACACATATTTTTAATGAATACACATGTGTATTAATACTGAGTTTATGCTTTTCTGTGTATATTTTTTAAGGATATTAATAGAAAAAGTACCAACGTGGTGGAATCATGGGGTGGAACCAAAGAAAAACAAGCTTACACCCACATCATCTTCAAGAATGCAACGTTTACATTTACATGGGCATTCCAGAGAACTAACCAGGGGCAAGATGTAAGTTCCAAGTTATTATTATTATTTTTAATGCAAAGATGATGCTCCAGTGGAGATATATAGAAAGTGATCACTCGAATCTCCTGGAGGAAAAGATAGCTTTTTATTGATGTGGAATCAAGTGTTTGGTTATGGAGTAGATTGCTATAAAAATGGTTATTTTTTCGAGAGCAAGAATGTATGAAATGGAATACAGTGGATCTTTGAACTGTTCTACACTGTGAACAATTATAGTTACTGGAAGCTAATTTTTTTTAAAACCTTACTTTTAAAGCTTTCTGAGACTCTGAAAAGACTAGTGACTTACTTCCTCTTCATCTGAATGATCAGGCATTTGTTCAGGCGGCATTAACAGATTTTGGTTTATAATTTCATTACAGTAATGTCTTCTTTTATAGCCTGGAGAATGTGTGTGGACACAGGATTGGGTTAACACAGAGAATTATTTACCCTCTTTCCCTGCTAGGGTAGACCTTCATCCTCCACTAAGTAAATCCCATTGTATGTTTCAATAGTAGCAAGATTATTGTTTTTGTGAATCTCCAAAGATGTGAACTTCCCAACTTGAGAACAAGGTAAACCACGAATTCAGAAGCTGCCTCGAAAGCTAAGGTGGCAGGTGTGGCATTTTCTCTTGAGGCTTTCACTGGGGAACCCACTCCCCAGATTTTACTGGCCTCCAATTTTGTTATTTACGAGTGTTCAGATTGCCATTATGCAGGGCATGAACATGCTAGGGATACTTCCTTGCCTTCTTTTTGCTTTGCTCCACACAAAGAGCATTTAGTCTAGAGTAGTGCTGCCCTGTACTGATAGGGTGATGCCCACTGTGTGATGAAAATGAGATCTTAATTGATCCATTATCTCAGTAAGGAACAGTATAAAGTAAGCCACAGATTCTTGCTCTCCTTTGCAAATTCTTTCAGTAGAAAACAAAGAATCTTGGTTAGGAAAAGTACTAGAGAGAGAGAGAGAAAGGAAGGCCCAAAGAGGTCACGTGATTGCATCAATATTGCACAATTAGTGTTAGGGTAAGGGCCAGGGTCTTAGTCTTCCAAGGCTAGTCCATGGCTTCTGCCCGCCAACACTGTTGGCATCTATTGTAGCATTAGGTTTGGGTTCCTATCTTGAGTAACTGGGAGATAAACCATGCTAATTCTGCTAGGTGTAAAGTCTCTAAAATACGCCCTAGTTAGTACCAATTATGACATATCTATGGTGACTGTGACAAAACTCCTGGGACTCCATTACTGTGGACTTAACACATTCTAGTGTTAAGATTTTCAAAGAAAAAATAACAATAGCCCTGACCAGTTTGGCTCAGTGGCTAGAGCGTCAGCCTGTGAACTGAAGAGTCCCAGGTTCGATTCCGGTCAAGGGCATGTATCTTGGTTGCGGGCACATCCCCAGTAGGAGGTGTGCAGGAGGCAGCTGATCGATGTTTCTCTCTCATGGATGTTTCTAACTCTCTATCCCTCTCCCTTCCTCTCTATAAAAAATCAATAAAATATATTTAAAAAAAATAACAACAACAAACCCAATAATATTGATCCATTGTCAGTTATAAACTATAAGGCTGGAGCACTCTGCTTATTTTGGTGATATCAACATAAAGCAGTTTGATTGTCCAATGAGCCCCAAAGCAGAAGTCATTAGTTTCTGCTTTCTTTTTAGAATAGACGGTTCATCAATGACATGGTGAAGATTTATTCTATCACTGCCACTAATGCAGTTGATGGGGTGGCATCCTCATGCCGTGCCTGTGCCCTCGGTTCTGAACAGTCGGGCTCATCGTGTGTCCCCTGCCCCCCAGGCGACTACATTGAGAAACAAACCAACCAGTGCAAGGAGTGTCCACCTGACACCTACCTGTCCATACATCAGGTCTATGGCAAGGAGGCTTGTATTCCGTGCGGGCCTGGGAGTAGAAGCACTCGGGTAAGTGAGTCTACTTAAAGAGAGAAACTCAGAAGTTCCCTGTAATGTTTCTTCAGGAGCTACAAGGTTGATAGTGATATTTAAAAATGATTTTTTCACTCCCTTTCTCGTGTTCTCTCCTTTTACATTTATTGATACTACATTTGTTAATATGTTCCATGTAAGTGCTAGTTTCTGGAGACATACAATTTTAAGAAAAGCACTCAAATAAGAATTCTTTCAAAAATATTAAATTTCTTGTGGTTCTGTTAAGGCGGGACAAGAAAACAACCTCTGTAGGTGGGCAATAGGAACATGCAGAGAGCAGCAAGTGTCTTATAATATTGTAAGGGCAAAGGTTGATGCTACATTTTGAATGAAGGAGAAAGCAGTTTCATTGTCTATTTAAACTGACCTAACAGGGACGTTTGACTGTGCAAATACCTTTCTACAAGATACTAACCTTGTAATAACTACTTTGAAAAGTTCTGAATCTTCTAAACTTTGCCTAAGAAAATTGAGTTAGTTTATAGAAATTCTCTGTAGTAGTATGGTAAAATATATTATGATGAAGATGAAATTACTGAAATAGATCTTAAACTAGGACTTTTTTTGAAGCACATTTTTCATAGTAACTCATACTTTCTTTCCTGCTATATTATTAAAAATTTTTTGCATTTTTTAATCTTAATCAAAGGACCACTCCGCTTGCTATAGTGACTGCTTTTTCTACCACGAGAAAGAAAATCAGAGTTTGCACTATGACTTCAGCAACCTCAGCAGCGTGGGCTCGTTAATGAATGGCCCCAGCTTTACCTCCAAAGGAACAAAATACTTCCATTTCTTCAATATTAGTTTGTGTGGGCATGAGGTGAGTTCTGGCTGCAGAGGTGAGATGGAGCTATATTTCAACTCAGGGTGAGTTAATATTTTTTATGTTGATGGCCCAGTAAATTCTCTATGGAAACTGACACCCACATGTCAGAAACAGCTTTGATCGCTTAAGTCCTCTGTTGCCTCCTAGCATGTTGGTTGGCAGCTTTCTCCACCAGGGACAACCTTGCCTGGTTCTCAGTCCATCAAAGCACTCATCCAGTCTCTTGAACCCCAAACCTTGGAGCTATGGTCTAAGTGCTTTGAGGATCTTTTGTTTGCGTAAAAGTGGATCAGGCTTGTCATCTCTCCTATTTTTTAGGCAGGCAGTTATAGTTTGAGAAAGTTTTACTGTTATTTGTAATATTGCCAATTTTGTGTCTTAAAAAGTAAAAGACTTCCAAGAGAAAGTTGATCCAGAAGTAAAAAGGAGTTAAGCAGGAGACAAATGTCAGTTGATCAGATAGCCTCTGCTAATAAATAATGGGGTTTTCTTTTCTGTGGGAAGAAGCAGACCTTAACTGACACTGGTAATGGGGAGAGTTACAGGACTATATGTTCAATATTTTTAAGGGCATACAAGGTTGGGATTTGCACCATGTCTCTTTCTATATTAATTCCTGATTATCTAATAATGGTCTTCATTATGACAGCTGTGCCAAACTTTGTACAAAGAAAATAAAGAGAGATTTAATGATCACATAAATTCTTAAAAAATCTATAAATTTTACATAGCATGACATTTGTCCTGTCCTAATTTTATGTACTCAGTTGGTTAGTTCCTCAATTTACTCAATAATATATATTAAGTATCTATTATGTTTACTAGTGTGTTAAGCAGTGAATGAAATTAATTCCATTATATATCACAGTTCTTCTTAGTCTTATTCCTGTATTACCACTGTCTGTTCTTCCATCTTTTCTCTTCTCCTTCTTTCTCTTTTTCCCCACTTTATATTCTCACTCCTTTCTGTGTACTGTTGACTTTCTCTTTCCTTCCTTAGGCGTGTATTTCTGCTCTTTTCCACTTTTCTCTCTTTTTGGCTTCAACAATTTAATTTGAGCTTAGTAAAAATATGTTGCACCTGTATTGTGGTGAGAAGGCTTGGTGGAGGGAAAACATTTCATTGGTTAGGACTACCAGCTGCATTAACAAAGTGAAATCTTGATTCTTTTCTTTATGCCCACGTGTGCACACTCTACATCTAAGACCAATAAACTAGTGTTCCTATTTTCTTTTGTATATTTCTTCATAAAAATTATAGAGCAAGCTATAGTCCTTTGTATTGGGACTATAGTATATTTAAACATTATATTTAAAGAGTCTTTCAATTTTTATAAATTATATCTCCCAACTATCCTCCAAATGATTATGAAAGTAAACCTTTGTGTTCCCTTAAACTTACTGTGTAGTTGAGCAGATAAATGTCCTTGAATCTAAGAGTATGTGATTAAAGACACTTGTTGTCACCAACTGTTTACAATTTTGATGTTGTCTTAGGATTCTATGGCAATATGGCTTTTATGTTTCTTCTTCAGCCTTCACATCACCTTTCTGGCACACATCAGCCTATGAAGTGCAAGTCTTTTTCTTGGCATCAGCAGTTTTCTGGTCTCTGCATGCATTGTTATCCTATGAATTGAAGAGTTCATAGATGACTTATACTTCCTTATGTTAGATGGCTTTCATCCACCACAAATGATGCTTGCAGTTGGAGGAGGAATGCAGCCTTGAATTAGTATATTCATCATAACCTCAGTGACTCTCAACCCTGGTTGAAACATTAGAATAGCCTCAAGAGCTTTTAAAAAATACTGGTGGCTGGGCCTCCCACCAGATCTAATAAATCAGAATTGCGGTGAGGAGAGAACCACTGCCCTACTAGAGTCACTGGCTAGCTGAGATCCAGTTTAGAGAGTGACCTCCAATAAAACTTCTTTATGACTTCATTTTCCTAGGGGGAGAAGATGGCTCTCTGTACCAACAACATAACAGACTTTACAGTAAAGGACATGGTAGCAGGCTCAGATGATTACACAAATCTGGTAGGAGCATTTGTATGCCAATCAACTATTATTCCTTCTGAAAGTAAGGGTTTCCGAGCAGCTTTATCATCACAGTCCATCATTCTGGCAGACACATTTTTAGGTAAGCTTCATTTCGTTCATATATGCATGTATAAAACTAGGGTACTGATAACCTGCCATAGCATTGGTTTTTATCATAGATGATTAAAGCCCATAGGTAATTCTAAATCATCACTTTGTGACATGGTTAAAAAGCCCCTACAAGTGAGGTCTAGTCATTAATCTCAGTGAGTACAAGGAACTTCTGAATTTATGTATTGAGTCAGATGTGATATATGTTTTCTGAGAGTTGGCCTTATATCACATCCTTTAGGAGTTTAAGAGACAAAATAATTTAAAACACCAAAACTAGAAAGAAAAGAACAGTAAACAGACACAATATAAACCTAAATTATAATATCTGTCATCAGTTTTCATCATGTTTTTTCATACCAGAAGTAAGTTGGTGACAAGTAGCAAAGGTGAATGTGCTGAGTTTTATTCCCCATCTGCTTGTCTATTTCTGTGGTGTCAAGAACATAGGAATATTTTAAGAAGAATTCAGGTTCCTGTTAGTAATTCACAGGGATCAAATTCATGAGACTTTTTGGAGTGGGGCTTAGGAACCTAACAAGGCATATAACAATCCAACAAATCTAACAAGTTTCTTAGATGATTCTAATACGCAGCCAGATTTGAGAACCATTGCTATGGGTTCCAGAGGAATTGAGCTTTACTTTTCAGCACCAAGGTCAGTTACTGAGCTTGTGCTCAGCGTAGGAGCTGTGTCAGAAGCAAAGGTCGCTGTTATTGCTTGCATTTTGGCTCTGCTATCATTTTGTTCAGGGAAAAAATGCCTTACTTTTAGATTAAGCAAATTTTAGAGTTATTTTTGGAAATTATTAGGGTACAAGAATCTTTTTTTTGGGTCAAATATGCCTGTAATGAATGTGAAAGGAAAGCTGTATTAGCAAAGTTGCCCAGCTCATTTGACAAAACTCACCAGAGGCTGAGAAGTATAATAGTGGATTGTTCAAATGTTAGAACTGGAAGGGACTTTAGAGATATTGTGATTATTGCATGCATTTTACAGATTCAGGACATAAGAGCCAAGGAAGTGAAGTGACTTAAGCAAAATTACAAAACTAGGGTATAGAATCTTTTTTTTATCCATAGACTGTGGAAAGTTTCTTATTGTCATATTAATTTAATACAATATTTCTGCTAAAATGACAGTATAAAAGTAAAGCTATTTTCTATTCAGATATACAGAGACTAAATAAACTTAATTTTCCCATATTGCTCAGTAATGTCTTTTTTATTGCCATGTAGGAGTGACAATTGAAACCACATTGCAAAATATTAATATAAAAGAAGATATGTTCCCAGTTCCACCGAGCCAAATACCAGATGTGCATTTCTTTTACAAGTAAGTGAAGATGCTGTTTCCCTTGACAGTTTTTTTTTTTTTTAAATCAAAAGAATGTCACTTCAGGGTGCCAGCATAGTAGCTTATAATTAATAGATAATCAGCAATTGGTTCTTAAATAAAAGACTTAGTAAAAAGTAGGAAACATGGAATAGTTTGAAAGCCTCATATAATTTTGCTCATATATATATTTTTTATATTTAAATATAAAAAAATATATATTACATGTTGCCTAATTTATAATACTTTATATAATTTATATTTTGCCTAATTTATATGATATTTTAAATTAGGCAATACTGCCTCTATTGTGTAGGCAGTACTTATTTATATCTTATACAACTAAACATCAGCCTGAGTGGATATGACATTTTTCCCTGCTGGAGGCTAATTCCAGCAGGTCATAAATGCAAGAAGTTCATCAGAAGGTTGATGGAATTTAGGGCTTCAGCAGGGCTGAAGATCTACATGTTATTGCCTGCTGCCAGACAGCTGAGGGCAGTTCCCCCAACCTGATGGTCCTTTACTGTTTACCAAACCTTACCTTTGATACGCATATCTGCTTTGCTATAGGGCAACATGTGGGAATAAAAAGCCTTGGGCCCGGAGATTGGGGAGCTTAGTTACTAAAGCTAAGCCTCCCCTGACTCCCGCAAAATGCCTGCCAAATTTATATTTCATGTCTAGTCTCTTTGTTAATTTGCGTCGCAGCCCTTTCTCCAGATTCCTGAACCCTAGTAGATGCAAATAAGACCCCGGCATTTCCCTTTAAAATTTCTTTTGATTATAATTTTGATTTTAATTATAGAAGCTTTACTAAACACCTTGATAATAGCTTATCACTTTACCTGAGAAAATAGTAAACTTTTTATAGTCAGTAAAAGAAAATGAACTTAATTTGTATTAAAATTACAAAGTAGTGAACTTTGATTCCTTTTCCACTTGTTTATATAGCATAGGAGTTTTTATATGGAGGATATTTTTGTCTTTGTAATCTGTGTCATATATATTTTGTAAAATGATATGTGCTTTACAATAGGTCTTCTGCAACTACAACATCTTGTGTTAATGGCCGGTCAACTGCGGTGAAAATGAGATGTAATCCTACTAAACCAGGAGCTGGAGTGATTTCAGTCCCCAGGTAACCTTATTCTAAATGATTATTTACATTTGTATGTATTATGAGGAAGTAAAACTCTAGCATCTTAATATTTTAAAACATATTCTCTATGGATGTAAAGCAGAGAACAGAAGACTCTGTAGATTTTGGTTGTAGGTTACACTGAGTGCCTATTAAGAAGTTTTGCTGTGCCCAGCCCGAGTGGCTCAGTGGTTGAGTGTTGACCCATGAACCAAGAGATCATGGTTAGATTTCCAGTCAGGGCACAGGCCCGGGTTCCTGGCTCTCTCCCTCGCCCTCTCCCTTCCTCTCTGAAATCAATAAAAAATATTTAAAAAAGAGGTTTTGCTCCATCTCAGTATTTCCCAGTCTCCTTAACAATATATTCTCCTCTGTTTGCCTGAGTGTCTAAATCTCTTAAAAAATTGCTTAGGTAATATATAGTTATACTGTTTCTATCCTTGTACTTATTCATACTGTTTAGCCTTAATTTCTTTGAGAGCTGGATTAGGAACTTTTCTGGGTGATCATTCTTTATCAATAATGAACTATTGGGGTAATCTAGATTAAATAATCTAACCTCTGAGTCATAGTTTCTTTCTCTGTGAGGGTGTTGCAGAAGACCAAAGAAATACCAAGCACGCTTCCTAGAGAAAGGGAGGGACCCCGTTTATTAACACTAGTGGACTCCGGGAATAATTTCCAAATCAGAGTGAAGAAACACACAGAGGCTTCGCTTTTTATAACCTTCTGGGGTCTTTGTCTTGCAGATATGGTTCCACCCCCTTTCATGGGCTTAGAGGAAGGCCCCAGGTGTTGGGAGTCCCCAGGCCATGTCTGATGATCTGTTCTAGGGCCAGCGATATTGACCTTCCCCACCCCACCCCCTTCCCCAGGGCAGTGCATTGTTCACAGTTTTTATGGCCTGGCATGCCTTGCAAGATCAGTTTCCTCCTCAAGGGGATGGGGCTAGGGTGGATAATTTGTATGATCCATTTCTAACTCTTGAGTTTTCTGATTAATGGTGGCAAAATCACCAAGGCAGAGTGTGACCTAGAGACTACATGATATTGTTTATTTAACTGATTGGCATTGAGGCAACAGCTGTCCACATTCTCGATCTGTTTCATACATCCGCTTTGCGTGGGAACACTAGGAGAAAGGAAGCAATTTCATAGACTCAGAAGAACTGTCAGTTTAAATCAGTGGTTCTCAACTTCTGGCCCTTTAAATACAGTTCCTCATGTTGTGACCCAACCATAAAATTATTTTTGTTGCTACTTCATAACTGTAATGTTGCTACTGTTATGAATCGTAATGTAAATATCTGATATGCAGGATGGTCTTAGGTGACCTCTGTGAAAGGGTCGTTCGACCGCCAACCTGTGGGTCGTTTGTCGCGACCCACAGATTGAGAACCGATGGTTTAGATAAAGATTGCTTTCATGCAAGAGTGACACTTAAAGGTCTCCTGATTTCTGTTCTTCACAGTTATTCATTGTTCAGTATGTATATTATGTATCCTAATCTTTTTAGGGTTAAGGTACCTTTGGATTGTAGTTTGCAAATTTTCCTTCATCAAACTACCAAAGTTTATGTTTTTTAAAGAAAATAATTTACTTAATTTTATTTTTGATAGTTTCACAGTAGCCCTTGAGAGATCTTAAGTTATCCTGCTTATGTTACATCAGGATTGGAAGTCAGTGGTCTAAGCATTGTTTCAATTACTTGGGCATCTTGAAAATAATTACAGTGGTAACAGTATTTGAGGCTTATTTCTGGGCATAAAGGCATTCTAGCATTCACCTCTTACCAATTGTGTTTCTCTGGTTCTTATAGATCTATGACTTAATTTTTCTTTTCACCTTTTCTGAGAGAAGAATGTGATGAAAATACATAATAAAAGGTAATAGATATCAATCAGTGGAATAAACAGAGGGAGCTTACTGCTCAAGGGCATTGTGGGGGAGGAACAAACTGCTCTGCCCTCAAGTTTCTTCAGGTTGGACTAATAATGAAACAGACTTGAGGCAGATTAGCAGGAGAAAATAACCAAATTTAATACATACATATGTACGTTTGAAACCCCACATACAGGGGAGATTCAGAGATAGAGAGGGCGGTTGAGGTACAAGACATCCTGAGCAGGGGATGAGGTAATGCACCCTGGGGTCTTCAAAGGGTCATTGCAGGACCATCAGAACAGACTTTTAGTAAATAGAAGTGTGCCCTGCCCTATAGATAGTAAAGGGAGGGGCCAAAGTTTATCTTGAGCCTGAAGCTAGAAGTGCCTTTAGCTTACAGGGTAATCTGCATATCACAGAGGCATATCTTGGGATGACTCATTCTGGTCCCCCCACGTATCATAAGTATCACAGAGTGGAAGATCCGTGGGCTAGCATCCATGCTAAGGTCCAGGCAGCAGATCAGAGATTCTTTAACTGCTCTCCCATGCCCTGCCATGTGGCTTTGAGTGCAGATTGCTCATTCTCTTTAGCACCTCTGAGGTCCTTTTTGGACCTAGCAACTAACCTCCTTGGGCCTCTAGGAGTCTATATGGATGACTTGTGAAGCCTCCTCCAGATCTCTGAATCGAGCAGATAACGTTGCTAAAAGACTAGTCTACCCTTTAGAAAATATATCTCTTTAACTATCCTGAAATAGGTTTTGAGTTTTTAAAAATAATGAAAAATAATCTCATGATATTGTGACTTTTTTTGTTGTTGTGAGGAGAGGGAAATTTTTTGTTGTTGTTGTGAGGAGAGGAGACGTTAAGTTCCTGCTTTGACCTCTAGTATGTTTTCCTACTTAGGAACCTTAACTGTCTTTTCAAGGGTTTCTTAAGATCCCCTGCAGCCAAACCCCTTGGGGTGTCTATTTTAAAACCATTTTCTAGACCGTCCCTAACATGTAAAGAATCTCTGAGTGTTCAGCACAGGAATATCTTTAAAAACACAAGGCAATTCTGATACATATCAAAATTTGAGAAACACTGGTCTTAATCCATGTTGTAGAGATTTTTTTTTTTTTTAGACATATTCTCAAATATTTTTTCTGCATTTTCGTTTCTGAAAAGCTAGTTTACAATGTCATGATTTACAGGTTGGGTTTTATAATTGTGATGCTCACTGAAGTTTGAGAACTGCTGCCCTGGGGAACTGCCTGAACCCCACAATCTAAATGTGCTGACCTTTAGCTCTTTCTCGAGTCAGTTTCTCATCAGGGCACAAGGGGGAGCTCTGGGATCAGAGCAGGAGAAGCAGAAGCTTGTTCTGAGAAAATTAGAATTCTCTTTAGCATCAAGGCCAATAAAGACTTGCGATTTCCTCCTAATGGTAAAGAAATGTTTACAAAGCCAGATACTTAAGCTACTTTTGAAGAGGACTTAATTTGCATTTCTTGAGGGTGAGGGCTTTAAATTCTCCAGGAGAGAGAGAGGAAGGTGCTAAGCAGGCAATTGCCTTGAGAAGTCTCTCACACTGATCAAGAATTCTCAGAAGGGAGGCTGACAGATAGAAAAGGATGCTACCCCCCCCGCCCCCACCCCTGGTAGCACTGTGTCTTGGTAACTTGGGAAAATGTCACAAGACCCCCCCAGCCCTGAGAAAATGAGACTGTCTTAACAGACAGTGAACGAGGCAGAAGAAAAGGAGAAATGTGTGCTCTCTGTGTAGCTCATGGAGAATTTAGAGAGAGCAGCAAATTATCGGGACCGCCTGCTAATCTGCAGTTGAATCACCAGCCTGTCTGTTTGGTTTGGCAAATGCAGTTGGTTTCTAATTCCACAAAGTGTCTGGAGGGTGTGAGACATTTTAGATAAAAACTTAGCAGCATGATGTCTGTGCTAGACGAAATCTGAGAGCTGGAGTGGACGTTTGAGATTATCTAGTGCAGCTTGTACCTTGGCTAAAGAATAAATTGCTAACACAATAGGCCACTAATATCCCTAAATAGATGCCCCTCCAGCCTCTGTCTGAAAGGCTTTCCAAACCTCTAATCATGACTCCAGGTGGTTAGAGGAATTGAAGGTTCTCCTTTCATTAGGAATAATTGGACCTACGCACTGTGTCCAAAGTGCTTTCGAAAACGGGAGATGTCTTTCAGTGAAAAGGTTATAAAAGAGCCTTATTAGAAAACAGACAGAGGGAACCAGTTTTACTTGGATAATCAAAATGTCATAGCACATTACAGATCCTTAAGTCAAAACCCATTTGCTATTCACAGTGGGAAACGGGGAAGACCCACATTGTGTAGCTATCAAGTGGCACAGTCAGGACGGACTGATTTCCTGACCGTGTTTGTTGCTCTTTTCGTGCCATCCTGTTTTCATCTCTTTATTTCCCTCCTTCCACTTCTTTATGGTAAAGATTTGCAACGAAGCATGCTAAGCAGAACAAATATCACATCTACCCAGGGATAACTCAACTGATCTGCATGTTATGGGTGCCTTCCTTTAATGAGTCAACTTTCCTCAAATACAGTCTTCTTTATTAATGTGAGTTAGAGGGAAAATCAGCATCCTCACTCTCTCAACACTTACAACCATATTTAACTGCTTGGGTAGTTTATATATCAGCCTAAAATGATTTTGCCAAAACCTCCTTCAAATTCCAAATTCATCTTCATTGTAGGCGTAGTCTCCGGGAATACTGTCTCGCAGAAAAGGGACAACGTTTCAGAGTCCTGCCCTGATAGTGTTCAGTGTTCAGTGTGCCAGGGTTCATCCCACAGGCTCTGATTCAGGGTCTGTCAAAGTTATTGGATGCTAGTCTGGTGTTTTTCTTTGGTCTTTGGGGAAGGACTGTTAAAGCCCAAAGTCTATCTATTTTAAATTGTTAAGAGCAAGAGAATAATGATTGGTTTAGTGAGTTCCTTGTGTTCTTTTTCCTCTGCACTATTTATGGACAAGTAATAGATATCTAAATCTGTATAAGTTAAGTAGAAAAGGTAATAGAATTGAAAAGATTAAGACCAAGTATGCTCTTATAACATTAAAAAAGTAAGGACACATATAAAAGCATTATGTGCATAAGCAAAAACATCTAAAACCCATTCTGATCAAGAAATGGAAATGCTCTAATACAGAATTATTAAAGTGATACAATTCAGACATTAATGAGTAATCATAAGACATGTATATTAAAATATCACAGAACAGTCATAACACTTTAAGATCAATTTTTAAATAAGGTTGTAAAGCTTTGACAGGCATTTATTTCACATATAGAGTCTATAGATAAAAAGGACTAGGGGATGTCAGTTAATGTAGTTGGTCCAGGTCTTGATCAGATGCTGACTTTTGGTTATTACCCCAGGGTAATCTTTAGAAAAGAAGGCTTTTGCAGGAGACTGATAGAATTTTCTATCCCCGAATATAAGAGCTGTGGGTCAAACTGTCTTACATTCAAACCCAGTCAAAAGCGATTTATGCTCTTCAGCCTTAGGGCAGATGAAATTGGAGCACGATGCAACAGCATTGTCTGGACCCTGCTAAGATGGGTCTCTGCCAATGACAAGGCAAGACTAGAGCATCACCAATCCCAGAGGATGTCAGCCTGCTGGCTCCAAAGTCTTCTGGCTACTGGGAATCTTAAGAGACCCACCAAAGCCCCACCTGAAAGAAGTTTAGCAACATTAGTGCCCTAACATCAAACAAGAAATGTTCTAGGCACACAAGACTGTGGCCATTCCCCCCAGTTCCTGGGACTAACTCCAGAAAGGATCAGAAATGTAACTGACAAGGTAGATGAATTTGTTTTAACTTTGGATTTTGAACGAAGCTTAGGCAAAACAATTTGACACTGCTTCACCAACTATCCAAACAATTAATGGGAGGCTGAGTGTTAGGTCATCATAGTTCCAAAGAAAACAAGATCTGTCTGCATGAATTCATAATATGAACCAAGGAGATTCTTCTGTAAGTACAATGATTCATTTAAAAGAGGACACTAATAACTCATAGCTCAGTACTCTTATGTCCCAGGAAATATATTCCACTTTAAAATCTAAGACATAACTGCCCAAAAAGAGATTCATCTGAATTCTTACATGTTGCCAGTGCCATCCTGGTTGGTAAGGCAATCCCCAAAGCAAAATAAACAGGGAAATTTCTTCCTCACTTATCAATAAAACCAAATCAAGATTCACCTGGTTGTCCTTTGAATATAAGATGGTCTCGGTGCCTAGAATTCACAGCACACCTGTTCATCCTGTACAGCTCTAGTCTTGTATGCTCCAGCGATCCATGCCCTAGTCCTGTTGCTAAACATTTACTCACTGGTTTCTGTGGGGATTGCATGGACCAAAAGTTATAAAAGAAGCACAATTAGTGATACCTCTAGAAAGATGGGGGTAGAAGGTGGAGATAGTGGTAACTCAGATCTTCAAATGGAAAAGTATTTCACATATTTAGCAATAAAGTGTTTATCTTAGTATTCACTTTTTGTTTTTCTCTTAGTAGGAGAAAAATATTTTTTCTCTTGTGTCTTTTTTTCCCCTTCATTTTTTAAAATTCTCAACCTGAGGACCTACTTAGAGAGAGGTAAGGGGAGGGGGGAGAGAGAGAGAGAGAGAGAGAGAGAGAGAGAGAGAGAGAGAGAGAAAGAAACATTGATGTGGGAGAGAAACATCAGTTGGTTGCCTCTCATACTCCTAAGTGCCCCAACCAGGGATCAAACCTGCAACCCAGGTATGTGCCCTGACCTGGAATCGAACCAGCAACCTTTCAGTGCACTGGACAATGCCCAACCGAGACATTCTGGCTGGGCGGTGGCGGCGGTGGCGGCGGCGGCTTCTTCTTCTTCTTTTTTAAAATTCATTTTCATTTTCTGTATAAGAACCATCAAAATTGTTACTGCTTCATACATCCTTGTTTCACAGGAAAGGCTTGATTCAAACTGTGAAACTTATATTTATAACAAAGAACCGAATTTGAATATTCCACACTTTAAATGATTCATTGGGTTAAAAGAATTAAAGAATTGATTCTAAATTAAACTGCTTTTAACCTAAGAATTTCTTTGAAAAAGTGAAATCTACCAAGGAAATGCACTGAATCATTGTAGTACTTTGACACCAAATGGCAGCTTACAAAGTACTTCAATGTCTTGATTTTTTTTTTCTGTTCCTGTAGCTCTGCAGTTCTTTAGAAAGTGATGTGCATTATTAATAGTGTTTTATATTTTGAAGTGCTTTAGACTTTTCCAAATTGTTCTTTCATTGTATCCTTTATAACCACCCTGTGAAAGCAGTATAGCAGACATTCCGCTTTTGACAAATTACAAAAAATGATATGGTAGGAGGGGTGTTGAGTCACTTATGAAAAACACAATCACATGAAAGTTCAGTTGGAACTGTAACCCAAGCCTTCTCTCCAGGGCCTTTTGCAACTTTGATTAAATTTCCCTTTTTCTTTGTGATTTGAGTTTTTTTTTCTCAAACTTTAGCAGGCCTACTCTTTTATTTTCTGAAGATAAACAGTCTCCCTCCCCCCCTCCCCCCCCTTTAAAACTTCTGTGTGTTGGAAATGTAAAATAGAAGACAATTTGGGGAGGCCAGATTCGAGCAAGAAAGCATGCTGGTAATATTTGCTAAATAATCATAAGTGTCCTTATTTTTAAAATTGCAAGTCATTGTTAAGAAAATAATCAATTGTATTCTTGAAGAATTTTTCTAATTGGTTACCCATTTTTTTCCAAAAGAACAATTTTGAGTTGCTTTTACTGATCTGGAAGGTGGGCATTAGGAAGAATGTTTAAAATTGACATAGTGTTTATCTATTGCACTTACCTTTTAAAAAACATTTTTTATTAGTCTGAATATATGTATTAATCGCTTTTTACACACCAAGAAATTAAGAGGGAAGCCATTTTCCCAAAGAATCACTGTTCACCATTGTTCTTCGCTCTGACAATAGCGGGCCTCTGTTTCTGAAGCATGTAGTTTACATTCCGCCCATGTTCCCTTAGTCTGCAGCACACAGACACTTTGGAAAGATAGGTAGGTAAAATGCAGTCAATTTTTAGGCATATAGAATTTTTGTGTGTTCATATTCTAGGTAACATGATATATTTAATTAAGAGTGTGAAATGTTACCTTTTTGGTAGATTGAAAATTACAGTTTTGGCATTTGAAGTTAAAACTTGAAAGGATGTTTTTCTTTTTATTCTCCCTATTACTGTGTATCTATCTTTTTGCTTTTAAATGTTTCAGGACACCTGTACTCAGCACCAGTTAAGGCTGAAGAGCTTAAGTGGGGTGTAGTAGACAAATGAAGGGAACAATATTTCTCTAGTTTTACAAATTCATAAACAGTCATTCCTACTAGAATTTTCCCAAATACCTTCTCTCTTCAGTAATCTCTACACAGTAGCGGCAGGTTAATTTTTGAGCCATGCTGTGTTTATCTGCCCCTAAAATGGAAGTGGCCAGTTGACACTAATAGGCCCACCGCATCAGAGAGCAGAGTTTCAAAAAGTCTCCATTCAATTCCTGCCTGGTGGTTGCACGGTGTCTAAGTTTGCACCGGTCTAAACTTCATCCTTCTTTTCCGAGTGATGACTGTAACCACATCTCGAAGGAAGTCGTCATCAGGTCGAGGAAACCCAAGATTGCAAAAAGCATTAGCTATGGATTGACCCGATGGTGGTTTTGTGTGTTTTTTCACTTTAGACAATTTTGTTTTCATGTCTTTTCCCACCTTCTATGGACCACGGTCCCGTGTATCATTCTGTCCCCTGAAGCACCTTGCCCACATACATCACCTTAAACAGAAATAGCAACCTCCTGGGCAGCTGATTAATGATTCTCTCTCATCATTGATGTTTCTGCCTCTCTCTCCCTCTCCCTTCCTCTCTGAAATAAAAAAAGAAAAGAAAAAGAAATTGCAACCTCTGGTTACCACCCAGGGCACGCCTGGTTGCCCACTGCTCACTCACTGCCTCGCTCTTGGAACTCCAGCCACAATGACCTGCTTGCAGTTTCCTCTCACTTCACCTGCCATTTCATCCCATTGGCATGAATTCCCTTGGTTTCTCCCCTCTATTCTGGCTAACTTCTATTCCAGAATATTCTAGATTTGGTTTAGATATAACTTCCACCAAGAAACCTTCCACGAGCTTTTTATTTATTTTTTGTCATTACCTGTGCCTTTCTCTCCTTTAATTTTTTTTAAAAACAGCTCAATAGAGATATATTCACATACCATTACAATTCACTCATTTAAGGCATACAATTCAATGGTTATTATATATTTAGGTATGTGCAAACATCACTGTAGTTAATTTTAGATCTTTCTTATTTCCTTAAAATGAAGCATCATACCCTTAATCAGCTCCCTAAACCCCAGCCCCCTTCCCAGCCTAAGCAACTACTAACCTACTTTGCATTTATAAATTTCCCTGTTATGGATTTTGACATGAATAACAACACATGACACATGGAATTTTTTATTGGCTTCTTGTACTTAGCATAATTTTTTTGAGGTTCGTCTAATTTGGGGCATGCATTAGTACTGTATTCATTTTTATGGCTGAGTAATAGTCCGTTGTATGGATCTACCACATTCTGTTTATCCATTCACTATCTTAATGTTGAGGGACATCTGGGTTGTTTACACATTTTGGCTGTTATGAATAATTATGTACAAGTTTTTCTGTGAAAATGTTTTCATTTCTCTTGGGTATTTACCTAGAATTGGAATTGCTGGAACATGTGGCAACTTTCTGTGTAGTTGTCTGAAGAACTGCCATATTCTTCCAAAGCACCCTCACCGCTTTACAGTGTATGAAAGTCCCAGTTTCCCCACATCCTTGCAACACTTGTTATTCTCTGTCCTTGTGATTCTAGCCATCCTAGTAGGTGCGAAGTGGAATCTCATTGTCGTTTTGTCTCCTATAGATTATTTTTTTTTTAATGTATGTTTTCTCGGTGGTATCCACGCATTACTTCCCAGTATGCAGTCCACACTCAGGTGTTGATTAGACTTGATCGAATGTGATACAAAAACTGTCTTTTTAAAAACTTATTATTTCAGCAAGTGTCCAGCAGGCACCTGTGATGGATGTACATTTTACTTCCTGTGGGAGAGTGCCGAAGCTTGCCCTCTGTGCACAGAGCATGACTTTCATGAGATTGAGGGCGCCTGTAAGAGAGGATTTCAGGTAAGGAGCAAACTGTGTCATTGAAGATACAGTCCTTCAGTCTAACATCGCTTACATCATAGAAACTCAGATTTGAGAGCATGGCTAAAGCTTATAGTTCCCTTAATGTGACATTAATATGCATTTAAAATCAAGTGTGGAAGCTAAACTCCCATATGCTGAGGTAGCTGAAGTTTTACACTGAGCATTCAAAGACAGTGTTGCTCACATAGAGTGACTGTTGAGCAATTTCTTTTTTAACATTATTAAGTAGGTAAGGATGAAAAGTTCAGATTCACAAAACATGATGTCTTTTAAATCCTCGTAATAATAATGATATACTTTTAATGCTTCACAATGGAAATCCATCTTTACCTTTTCTCTAAAATTATGATAAACTTATTATCTTATAATCATTTTTTTAGAGCAAATGAAAAACTAAGATGCATTCCCTTTTTTTGGCTACCAAGTTTAACTCAAGTTTTGAAAATCTCAACTACCTTTATTAAAATACTCTTTAATATTTAATATTTCTATTCTGGAAGGTAATGATTGGGAGTTTAAGATAGGTCACAACAGTTCCTCTAATTTTATCTCAAACTGTCTTCATTGAAGAAGTTCTGTTCAACATGTGATAAGAACATTAGAAACAGATAGTGGTGAGGTGATCCTTTTAAATATATGTTTTGATCTTAAGAATAATATCTTTTGATGTATTTGACATGTTGAAATATATGATCCCCCTTCATATTTCCAATTTAATTTGAGAAATACCAAAATCAGTTAAACATGCAATTTTGAAGATATTTGCCAAATGAGGTCAAGGTTCAACTGGAAAAAATATAAATGCCATTTCTAAGCTCATACATCTTGTTTAGTGTATTACATTGTAACAACAAACAAATGGGTGTGATTCAGTCAGTGGGTAGGTTTACCTCCAATCTCTGAATAAAATATTTCAAAAAGTCTGCTCTTCCATAAGCTTCACATAATACAAAGGACAGCTCTCACTGTGTTTTCCATTATGTCCACAAGCTAGGGTAGATTTCTTTGGATGCCAAAGCCTTTTGATAGAAAATGACAGTGATTATAGATCATTGTTATAAGTTTCTTTTAATTTTTTAAAAATATATTTTTATTGATTTTTTACAGAGAGGAAGGGAGAGGGATAGAGAGTTAGAAACATCGACCAGCTGCCTCCTGCACACCTCCTACTGGGGATGTGCCTGCAACCAAAGTATATGCCCTTGACCGGAATCAAACCTGGGACCCTTCAGTCTGTAGGCTGACGCTCTATCCACCGAGCCAAACCGGTTTTGGCTAGTTTCTTTTAATTTTTAAATGATTCCACTATATTTCTGCCCTAGTTCCTGCTCCATCCTTTGTAATTTTTCATTTTATATTTTACTTCCTCAACTCTATAAATACATCCAGATCCAGATGTGTATAAAGTTAAAGTTACACACGACAAGTCCTCCACGTATAGGTGATATAAGCTCACAGAGCTGCACAATGTGCGATAAAAGTGCTCCTATCAAATTGGATCTCAGAAATCTACACCAGGTTCTAAGGCTGTGTAAGCAATACTTCTAAATGTCAGATAGTAGTAAAGATTTGAAGAGGGACTGTGTGATCACTAAGAGGAATGTTTTTGAATTTATCATCTAATTTATCTCACCTTGTTCACAAAAAATTCCTACATGCTGGAAGAGTAAGCTTTTCAGCTGTATTTCCAGGTTTGTCGATGACATGTGACCAAGTGAAGGCGTAAGGCTTCCTAATTAATAAAATGACTAAGAAATGTATAAAATGACTAAGTTATAGATGGCTAAGAAATTTTAGCTTCATTTTTTTTGTTTGTTTAACAATTTGAGGAGCTTAAAGTTAAGCATACTGGGTTTATAAGGATCTTTTTTATTTTGAAGTTTTAGCACTTTATTTATAGGACTGTCATTAGACATTAGAGGGTACCATTTTTCACTGGGTGTTGGACATTTAATAAAGCCATATAAACTCTTTTTACAGTCTCTTTTCCTGTTGGAACGTACTTCAGATGAAGTCAACATTTGCTGACTAGGGTTAACATTTGTCTTTTTATTGTCATTACCTACACTTAGAGATGTGTCAGTTCAACTGGAATATGCCTTTTCATTTCTTATCTCATCCTTCTCATAAAAGTAATTTACTCATACTGAGTTTAACGAAAATGTTGTAGTTATCATGCATGAAAAAACTTCTTAATTTTAATGTCCTTTTAAGAAAAAAATGCTGAAAGTTATTAATCCAGACTTGGTTGCAACTTTTTCTCAAAGTAAATAAATATGATTCTTCTGCATATCAATCACTAACTGAAAAAATTGAGCATGTATATAAAATCCAATTAAACATTGTGTTGTTATCCTCCTGTCAGGGTGTTGATAAAGTGACCAGCATACACCAGAAAATGTAATGAGACACCAGGAGCAAAAAATGTAATGCCCCATGACACTTAATGTCACTGAATATAATCATCATGCATGTTGCTACTGGTCACTGCATATGTTGAAATATATTAGGAACCATGCACTGTGCTCTGGTTTTTATTTCTAATCTGTTTTATTTGGTCTATTTATTTTTCTAATTGCTGGTTGAGACCAAAAATAATTGATTTTATTACTCACTGGTTGCAATTTGCAGGTTGAAAAACATTGCCTTAAATAAATTGTCATCTACTTTTGGAAGCTCAGAGTAAAACTTCGTGTGGGTAGTGATGACCAAGAATAATTCCATCCTTATTTAGGCATGGGAAGTGGGGGGCAATCTGTGTACCCCCCCACCCCAACACCAGTCACCAAAGCCTGACATTCAAATTGTATTTTCATGTCCAGGGTGCAAGGTCTACTCTCCTGCTCAAGGAAGAGGCCTGTAGGGGAAAACATTCCAATTATAATTATATTAACCAACTAAACGTTTATTTAAAAACATGAGTCAGAAGTCAGAGATATCAGAAATGTGAGGAAAATAGCCAAAGGTTGTGTCTAGATCAGTGGTTCTCAACCTTCTGGCCCTTTAAATACAGTTCCTCATGTTGTGACCCAACCATAAAATTATTTTTGTTGCTACTTCATAACTGTAATGTTGCTACTGTTATGAATCGTAATGTAAATATCTGATATGCAGGATGGTCTTAGGCGACCCCTGTGAAAGGGTCGTTCGACTGCCAAAGGGGTCGCGACCCACAGGTTGAGAACCACTGGTCTAGATGGAGTTATTTTTATTCAACTTCCTTAGCATGTATGTGACAATCCATGGTTTTAATTGGTTCTGTTGCATTTTAATTCATTTCCTTATCCACTCCCCTCTGTATCTCTTCTACACCTTCTATATAACTTCTACATCTCTAGAGTTTCAATAACTAGATGAATGCTGAATAATCTTCTATGCCTACATGAATAAAGGGTTAGCAAAGCCCTTCTCCATCTTAATCTTATTTTTTATGTCATCTCTGTTTTTTTGTTTTTAAAAGGAAACCTTATATGTATGGAATGAACCAAAATGGTGCATTAAAGGAATTTCTTTGCCTGAGAAAAAATTGTCAACCTGTGAAACAGTTGACTTTTGGCTAAAAGTGGGAGCAGGTGTGGGAGCTTTCACAGCTGTTTTGCTGGTGGCTCTAACTTGCTATTTTTGGAAAAAGAATCAGAAGTAAGTAACCTCATTGGATCTTTTTTGTGAAAATTTTAGACTATCATTATATCCAATAGTTTCTCTCAGAGACACAGAAGTTTCTTCTAGTGAAGGAGTTATAAGAAAGGCCTTAAAGAAAGTAATTGGAAGTAATTATAATTCTGACAATATAGAGATCATAGAACATCAGAGATTATTGAATTTGATCCATTTATACAAAACAAAAATGGTGACTCAGTTTTGAGATCAGAAAGCCATTTTTTTTCTGTCTATTTTTCTTGTCCTGATATGATATATTCTTGCCCCAACTTTCCTTGTTTTTTTTTGTTTTTGTTTTTTTTTTTTTTAGTTTCTTGTGGGAAGATATTTGCAAAGAAACAAACTAATTGTATAAGCAGATAGCAGCTTTATTTATTCAAGAAATCCAAGAATCTAGAGTTGAATATTGAGTCTAACTCTTGATTTATATTGCGGTGTTACATGATTTGACTCTTTTAAAATGATTTATGTGTCAGTGGGGCTATGAAAGTTCTATATAATAATACCTCAAGACAGTTGGAATATCTGTGGTTTTCTAATAGAAAGGGATGAGTGATAGAAATGGTAAAGACCAAATCAATTGCCTATATGGTATTCTGTCTTATGACCTGAATTTTGGAACACTGTATGGCAAATTAGCTTCCAAATATTTATAAATTAAGAAAATGCATTTAGAACTCAAGGTTTCTCTTTGTTTTTCAAAAATTCATAATTGGACAATTTAGTCCATGTAAAAGGATGATAGAGTTCACTGTATTGCATTGATCCTCTGAAATCCTGGAAAAGATTTGTGTATAGATGGTACAAAAATGAGAACATATAGTGCAATAGCTATAGGTGAGGGAAATTTGTTGGTAGAGCAACTGTACTACAAGACAACTTAATGAGTTTGTGTGTGATCACTTAAAATACGTACTATTTTATATTAACCCCCCACTTTATCTATTTACTACCACTTAGACTGGAGTACAAATATTCCAAGTTAGTAATGTCAACTAACTCGAAAGAGTGTGAACTCCCAGCTGCGGACAGTTGTGCTATCATGGAAGGAGAAGATAATGAAGAGGAAGTTGTATATTCTAATAAGCAGTCACTACTGGGAAAACTCAAATCCTTGGCCACAAAGGTGAGAGCAGAATTTTAACCTGGTCATACTGTGCATTTATAAATTAGGGGCCATAGTAACCTAATAGTAGCATTCCTGCAAGCCCTGTCAGTCAGCATGTCTATATTTCTGTCAGCATTTATCTAACAGAAATGCTCTTAGAAGTACATAAGGATATAAATACAAGACTATTCACTGCAGCATTGTTTTTGCTGGTTAACCAAGCAGAAACAACCTTAAACACGGTAAGTATGGAGTTAGATAAGAAATGTTCATTTAGCAACGTAATGGAATACTGTGTAACCCTGCAGCTATTAAAGATATAAATATCTATGTCAGTAGATCCAAGGTAAAGTAAAAGAAACACATAGACTGTCACATTTCTAATAAATGTACATTTATGTTAGTATTTGCATAACAAACTACTAACAGTAGTTGCTTTTTGGCAGTTTGAACTAATGGGTGTCTTTAGTCTTTGGAATAAGACATTTTTGTCATGTTTGAATTTTCACAAAGATAATGTATTATAATATTAAAAAAGAAAATTTTAATGAAAGATCTCATGTCCATTTATACTTTTCTTTAAAAAATATTTATAACGAGATTGCTTCATGCAGAGAAAATAGAAGTTATGTAAACTGCTGAGGTAGCAAATGTACCTTGTCAGATGCCAGCACATTTGTTGGCTTTGAAATGATTACCATATCCAGACAGATAACATGAAGCCTTAAATATTATTTATAAATACATTTTATTCACATTCTTCACTATTGACTTAAAAGATAGAAATGTCCAGTTTATCCACTCAGGATTAAAAATAGAATCAAACAGAAGAAAATATGCATTTGAAATGATTTTCAGAAGGAAGGACAAATGACAAAAGATGAATTTATTGAAAGTATTTTAGTAACCAGTACCTTTTACTCCTAATTTCACCACATGAATCTATTATAGAGGATCATTTAAAAATAAAATGAATAAGCCATATTCCTCTTCTACTAATGGTTATTTAATAATTCTTTCCTTCTTTTAATTTTTTTAAAATCCTCACCCAAGTATATGTTTATTGATTTGAGAGAGAGAGAGAGAGAGAGAGAAAGAAAAAGAAACATCAACTGGCTGCCTCCTGTATGCACCCAGGCCAGGGATCGAACCTGCAACCTAGGTATGTGCCCTGACTAGGAATTGAACCCGCAGCCTTTTGGTGTATGGGATAACTCTCCAACCCACTGAGACATACTGGCCAGGGCTATTTTTCTTTTCTTAATATGGTAGTTTAGGAAGGATACGATTACTATGGAATAGTAATATGAAGTGCTTGTCATGAACTGATATTTTACCCTACTTTCAAGCTAACAAGTGAGCCTGCCATAGTTTCATAAACACTTTAGAAGGCATGAGATTCCTATTCAGGGACCAAGGACGTTTTAGCACTCACAGCAGAAGCATTAACTAGAGTATCAGCAATTATACCAGTTCCCAAAATCCCACTTGCCACAGATTTAAGGAGAACGGCAACCAAATTGTTGTTAGAGCATCTGGTGGGTATGGTAGACCCAGTAATCAGCTAAATTTTGAGAGATTAACACTAGGGCATTTTCCTTCATGGGAAGATGGTCTGGCCCAGACCAGCTGTATCCTTGAATATACTACTTATACTTGACAAGTCATGCTTATGTGCCCTTTCAACCCTGTTGATTCACCACGAATGGGACTGTGCTTGAAAATGGCATTTCATTTGGACAGAAGCTCAGTAATAAGCTTGTCGCTGTTTTTTAAAAGAGTAACCATGTCAAGGGGGTGATGAGTCTAAAACCCCAAATGATGCCCCTGGAGAAAGCCTGCTTCCCATCGCCAGAGTTTCTAATGGGCAGAATCATAATCATAGTGAGTTGTATCACAAAGTGGTCGTTAGGATTGTGAGGCCACTAAGGTAGAGAGCATCACTTAGCTTGCTGGGCAGCTCTTAACTCAGCCTGCTGGTTTGGGTCCACTTTGTGGGGTAGCTGATATAAAAGAGCAAGTAATATACTCAAGTGATGCCATACTGTCTCCAGCCGCAAAGAGTCCAGGGAGGTGCTGCTTATTTTTCTTTGAGTGCTGGCTAGACTTAGCACTGTGGATCTGCCCGCATAGCCTCAAGGAATGTAGCTTAGCAGATCCCTGGATTCTGCTGGCAGAAGTCTGGTAACACAGGCAAGACTGTTGAGACAGCTTTCTGACTTGACACCAACAGGACATTATTCGTATAGTGACAACTTTGGGCATCAGAAGTGGTATTTGTCCGCCTCATGGAATGACTGACTGCAATCCTGACTCACACATTTGTTGCAAATGGCAGAGGAGTTAGGACCCCTGGAATATGCCACATGTGGGCTGCTCTGGACCAAAGGAATCTCCTCTGACATTTATGAGACGAGGAAGCAAAAACATATACCATCAATTCCTACTATATATTCGGACATAGAAGCAGTAACAGCAGCATCTTGAACGGGCAAGCAGAACTCCTTGTACTAGGTCACATCATCTTCCCTTCCCCACTGCAAACCTGTTTAAACCCCATTTGTTGAATTTCATATCCTTTTGCTGATTTGGGCTTGATTCACATATTGTAGTCTTTTTTTTTAAAAAAGGAATCCACCTTATTTCTTGCTCAAATATCAAAATATCTCAGTTAATGCACTGTTTTAAAATAAAAGGTAGGAAAAATGTCCAGATAGGGTGATCATACTCATCTATCAAGATTCCTTTGGGTCAATTTAGCATTCTCCAGTGACCTTCCACCTTGAAACCCAATCTGAGGCAGTAAGAGCTCAAATACTAGTCATTGCCACACCGAGTTTTCTTATGGGAATCAAATCAGGTCTTTTTCTCAGCCCCCTTCCTCCCCCCCTCCTCACCCCCAGAACATGTGAATCAAATCTTCTCAAGGAAAGGTCACAAAATCTCAGCTTTCCTTTCTAGTTCATGGCGATTCCTGGAAGCTCTTTCCTGTAATATACTTTGAACTCCTTGAGGGCAGACACTTTGTATCCCTAAAGTCTAGTCCTGTTCTTGTATAACACAGTGGGTACTTAATAAATATTTGAATTACCAATGGTTATTTAAAAAATTAAGTCTGGTAAACATGAGACTCCAAGCAACTCTCACAGAGCCAGTGAGTTCAAGTGCTGAGATTTGCAGGCTGCTTTCCCCAGGACTTGTCATCTCCGCAAAGGCTGGGCAAAGCCGGAGGTTGGTGTGCACACTGTGATTTTTTTCTATAACCCTGTCCCTGTAGCCTTAAAGCTTGTCTGAAGTCTTGGACTTCTCCACTCAAATGAGAGACAACATCAAAGCAACCTCATTCTTCCTGACAGATACTCAATGTCAGCTTCCTATTATTTTCTCATTTTACTCGTCTACTTTAGAACACATCCAGTTGCACCTAGGGCTGGTCTGCCTCCTATTTCCTTTATTTTAAAAATAATCCTTGTCCTCTTCATCTTTCTTCCCTTCGATAGCATAGTTCCCTATCTCATTCCAACAGCCTTCAGAAAGCTTTTTCTGACTTGAACGGTGAAAACATTGGGAGAGATTGCACCTCTTATTTCTCTTTTTCTCCATTAAAGAAGAATTATTTATTTTAATAGATTACATCTTAAAATCATTTTTATTCAATTTATTGGAGGTGACATTAGTTAATAAAGTTATATAGGTTTCAAGTGTATAATTCTGTAATACATCGTTGGCATATTGTATTGTGTGTACCACCCAAAGTCAATTCTTCTGTCACCATATATTTGGCCACCTTTACCCTTTATTAACCCCCACTCCCTTTCCCGCTGGTAACCACCATACTGTTGTCTATGTCTATGAGTTTTTATTTGTTTTTCCTGTTTATTCATTTGTTGTTTTCAGATTTATATCCCACATATGAGTGAAATCATATGATTTTGAGTTTTTCCCATCTGACTTATTTTTGCTTAGCATGATATTCTCTAGATCCATCCATGTTGGCACAAATGGCAGCATAACAGGCTACATTTGGAATGTGTCATATAACAAACACCAGTTGTGATATATTTGAGTTAAAATTTTGATTTATTATCAAAGAAGACTTGTTTTTAATATTTTTGGCATATATGTGCCCAAAATATTTTCCTAAAACAAATGATCTGTGTCTTTGTTTGCCTTATGTATTTCTGCCAGCCTTTTTCTTATGTTTAGCCTATGTTATCTTGAGAATATTTAGCTTCTGTCAGTTCTAGTTTGTCCACAATTCGCATGGCAAGGTCATCTATTTCAGCACCTATGTCAAATGTCCCCTTAGGAAGATCTCAGTGGGTTATTCACAAGAATAACAGCCACATCTTTTGGTATCTATTGCAGTCATGTGTTTGCTCCGATTTTGGATTGTCTGTCTTATCTTCTGGATATCAAAAACATTCTTCAGGGCAGGCCTTCTATCTGTTTTATATTGGACACCCTTATTTAAATGTAAAAATCCTAATTATGAGTGGCAGGCGCCTAGATTAAAATGACTGCCAGAACTTTCCTTCTGGACATGTAAGATCCTAAAATCTTATTGGAATTTTAATGAGTTGATTTTGTTTTAATATATTTCCTTCATAGGAAAAAGAAGACCATTTTGAATCTGTTCAACTGAAATCCTCAAGATCTCCAAATATATGAAAAGACTGTGCTGCAGCTTTCAGACTGATGAATAAAGAAACCTGCTCTCTAGTTTTACAGGACCATAGTCTAGAGCCCCCCCTCGTACCTGGCACTTTGGTGATGTTACAGAGAAGGCCATGCTGCTGAAAAGGGAAGGAGGTTGAAATGTTTGATTGCCTTATCACATGGTCAAGTATCTTGCCAAAAATAGGAAAGCAAATGGTTTGGGTCTCAACTGAAGAGGAAGCTCAACTCAGGAAGAGATTTATCTGTATATACACATAACTGAAAGATTCCAGTTATATACACCTAACTGAAAACCAAGGTTAAGCCCACCAGTGCACTGTTGATGCATGCCATATAATTAATGGGTAACTTTTATTATTTATAACTTCTACATGAAAAGTGTGCTATGGAGGGCAGAAGGTAGCATATGCATTGTGATCCCATTTTTGTCATTTCTTTGTTTATGTTTTAGGGAAGATTTGAAAACTTTTTAAAGGTATAGTTATTTTTTCCCCAATATTTATTTTCCTGACAAGACCTTGAAACATCTTTTTTTTAAAAATTAAAAATGATGAACAAAGAAAGACAATAAACCTTTTGTTTTTTTCATAGGGTATCTTTCTTGATTTCAGAAGCCTAAGTAAGCAGTAATTTTTTAGGAAGAATCAGCATGTGCTTGGGTTATATCGAAACTTATAATTGCCTTTGAAATTCCATTCTTGTTGGAACTGGTAAGATGAGCTTGACTAGAGGTGTTGAAGGAATATTTAGGGGGGAAAAAGCAAGGAGAAACCTTGACTTTCCATTAATACAAACAAGTGACACTATCATAGAAGTCAAATGGCTTAAACAGTTTATGTAATGCTCAAAGCATGATTTAAAAATGAGTGGGAAGGCCTGTTTATCAAATCACCTTGCAAAATCATGAAGAAGGTGGGATGACTTGTGTACAAGTACAGATAACTATACAAAGGTACTGGAATAATTTCGTGGTCTCCAGAAAATGGCAATGGGATATTTGCCCTTGGTCAAGCATCAAAAGTTATCATTCTGCTACAGGATGTAGAGGATTATGACTTCACAGAGTTGTGTGTGTGTGTTTTTTTTTAAGTCAATAAGGCAGGAATTCAATTTTAGAAAGTTGCTTATAATGGTATTCATAAGAATGTGGTTATACCATTAACAGTCATGAAATAAGTGTTGTTGTTCTTATTCAAAAGTGATCCAGATAATTATGATATTTCCTATGATGAACAGATTACTAGTATTAGCACGATTTCAATATTATTTATTGAAAGCAGTTTGAAGTTGGATTTGACCAATTTTGTTTTAGAACTGACAGAAAGGGGATTTTCCTGGCCATTGATGATCTAAGGTGCTCTGGTTTGTTTCCAATTAACAGTGATCTTTATAGCTCTTAACCCACGTTTTTAAAAAGACTGGTGGTTGGGTGAGAGAAGCAGGGCACATGAGCAGGGTGTGTTGAATGTTTTGCCCCACATCTTTCAATAAGGTATGATTTGTAACTTTTGATTTAGCAGGTTATGTCTTTGTTTTTGTGGAAAGTGGGAGAAAAATAAAGAATTGTGTTTATCTGGCTGGTGGGTAAAACACTGGATGATGCTGTTATTGTTGAATGAATGTGTGTTTTGTGTATATCTCTACTGTTGGACTCATGGGCATATTGCCATTATTTTATTGTTGGGTGTGAGATTCAGGGAGGGCATCACTTAGTATAAACCTTTTTCATGTTTAATTTTTAAAAATCTTATTATAAAGAAGAAATTATGTTGGCATTGCTCATTTTATCTTACTAACAGTGCTGATGAGTCTATCTCCATTTTTGGTCAAAATTTAAGCAGAAGAATGAAATACATTTGAAACGCACCCTTTTAGAAGAACCCGGGCAGAGTTGTACAGCTGGACAGAGTCAGGAAGTTCCTGCACAGTCACCTGTCACTCTCTCTTCATCTTCGGCTGTGCTCAACATGCATGTTCCAAGCCATAGAGATAATTGGGATTTGCTCCCAGGTAGCTTCTTTCTTCTCCTGTCACTGGACTAAAATCTCTGACATGTCAAAAATGCCTTAAATTTTAATGAACTCTCTGAAAATGTAGTTGGGATTGAAGAATTTATTTATTTCTAATTTTAGATATTAAATAGATTTTGTCAGCTCAGTTCCATCTTTTGGAATGGAGTTCCTTTTTTTTCTGTGGATCCCAGTACTTGTCATTTTATTCCAAGCACTAAAGAAGTATGACAGAAAGAATAGTATGAGGAAACTATTCAGACCAACCCTGGCTATAAAATTCACTTTAGTTTTAGGTCTTGCCTTTGCAAAGCTCAGTAGAATGCTGAAGGGCTTAAAGAAATTAATCATGTTTCTATGACTTTTAATTGACATTTATTGTTTCTTTTTCCCCTGAAGTGGTAGAAGTAGTTATTTTTTATTTTTCTAAAAGGCACAGTTTTGAAGCCTTAAATACTTCATTAAGTCAACTGCCACCTATAATATCTCTTAGCATTCTGTCAAAATATATTTAAATCAGTTTTCCACCGGATGGGACCATGTCTTCTATGGATAAAGTATATCATGACATTTAACAATGTTGAGCAATTTGATATGTGTTCACTTGTTTTAAAAGACTGAATTTTATTCTTGTTGACTTTTTCCCTCTTTGGTTACTAGCAATTAAGTCCTTTCCAGGATTAAAAATGTTTCATAGTATTTTTGTGTAGACTTTCATCATTATTTTCTTTCTAGGGAGAAAAGGTGTTTAAATGGTTATGTGGAAGAATGCTTGGGTCCAGTCATTTACCAACTGGGGTCTCCAGGTGTTGGGTTATGATTGACTATGGTTTTCAAAATCAATATGACCAATTGTCCATTGACCTATATCAATGCTACTTTCTGTGATTCCCAGTCATTCCTAATGGGAGACTAATTTCCTGTGAATTAGGGTGGGAAGATGAGTTCATTGGCAAGTTTAAAGTCAGTGTGTTGCTCACATTTTTCTTTTTACATAAAAAATATGGAGAGTAGATCTTCAGAGGACTTCAAATATCCTCACAAATATTTTATAGTAATCATGAATATTTTCTCAGGTTTAGAGGCCCAGATCATACTAGTAAATTAAGGTTGCCCTAAAGAAAAAGTCCCAAGGGGAATAAATTTAAAAATAAAAAAGCCTCAACATCTAACTCACTCCTTGGATGTTAAAATGAACTTCACAGTAATTGGCTAGAGATTATACTCTGCTGGATTTTATTTCTCTTAGTTTAACATTTTCAGATGTGTTCATTTTAGGATCATCAGTGAAGGAAATAAAACTTTATTATGGGGACAGATCAATGGAAATCAATTGATATTATTATTGTAATTGTCGAGGTCAGAAGCCAGAAAACTTTTTCTGTTAAAGGTCAGATAGTAAATATTTTTGGCTTTACAGGACACATGGTCTCAATTGTAACTCCTCACTGCCATTGCAGCATGAAAGCAGCCACAGACAACATGTAAACAAGTGGGTGTGGCTGCATTCCAATAAAAGTATTTATGTACACTGAAATTTGAGTTTCATTTAAATGTCACTTATAAAATATCATTCCTCTTTTTTAAAAAGAATATTTTATTAGTTTTTTTTTTTTTTAGAGAGAGGAAGGGAGACAAAACATGGATGTGAGAGGCATTCTTAGCTCAGGATTTGACCTGCGAGCTCTGGTTTGCTGACCCCTGGTTTAGATCACCAAAACCCACAAGCAAAACTGTTTGCCCTTTAGGAGCTACCACCTTAAACATTTCTCAAGTCTTTAGAAATGTTCAAAAAGAAAATAACTTATCACCCTCCCTAGATGATTTAATCAGTAGTTAAAGACAAAGCCAGATACTCAGATTCGGAGTTCCTTTTACAGTACTTGGACTTGGTTATGGTTATTGGTCAGCAACTGGTAAAACCAAAGCTAGTGAACTGGCTCAGAGTAAACCATCAAGATTCATTTCAAAACCTTTTCTCATTGGGGTTTATATAACATTTGTTGCTAAGGTAAGTGGATTTGGAGATAATATTCAATTTTGTATACAGATCCATTTAAAGTAACCATTTGGAAGTGGAAGGTATTGGAACTTCAGTGCAGATTCTAGAGCCCCGGCCCTGGAGAGGGTCTTTGCATTTAGACAGGGCACACCTCAATCCTCACACATTTACCAAATTGTGTTTGAAGACTTACGGAGCTGCAAAAGACATTTAGGATTCTTTTAATGATTGGTGGGTCCAGAGAGAGATCGCCAATTTCCTTGAACAAAATGTCCCAATAAGGCTTTTAATTTGCTGTACTTCTTTCTCATCTTATTCATAACTCTTGGAAGAAGAGCTTTGTCTAAAATATCTTGTGGATATTGGTAGATTTGGTTTGGAGGGGGGCAAGATTTCCTTCATCTCAGATGGCGTGGGTTAAATAAATGAGTGAAACCAGAGGGAATTACATAAAGCTAAACTGTCTGTCACAGAACAGGAGAGATATTCGTCTTATTCATGGGTTTGGGCGTTTGTTAGTAGAGCTGTGGTGGTTGTAATCCCCCCAGGTGCTCCATCGTCCTGGCGCCTCACCTTTGTTGGCTGCTCCGTGCTTAATAGCCTTTGCTGATGAGCTCTGAGGCCAAACCTATCACCGCAGGTAAGTGAGGAAAGGGGGGCTACCCTGGGGAAGTGTGGAGTTGAAGACCGAGTCCCCTCTTTCTTAGCCACTCTCTAATCTGTCCTCTGTGTAGTCTGCAAACCGGCTTGCCTAACTCCTTTTTATTTTACCACGATAAACCCGAGTGGACAAGACAATAGATTGATATTTAAACTAGAAAGGACACAGAGCATTTCAGAAACTATAAACACTTGGGAAACCAATGATAGTCGACCATCCCGTTAGGTTCTGATATTTTTTTAATGAGTGGTATACATCATTCTGCTTGAGTTCCTTAAATTCGGGAAGTTTTTGCAAAGATGGATCAGCTCAACCAGTTTTATATTTTGGAAGGATGAAATGTTACTGGAGTAAAAAAATAATAATAAAAAATCAATCCCAAACCTATTTGTTTGAAATGGCTTATGTAAAAAAGATTTTATAGCAGCTATTTTCCATGTATACTCTGAATATTTTTTAAAAGATTATTTCTAGGGATCACATGTTAGATGATACACTTTGAAATTGGAAACAAGGCTTGTGCCAGGGCAGGAGAAAATGACGAGAGCTGTCAGTGAGTGCATTTTCTGTGTCCAGGCTGGACGTGAAATAGAGTGGCCAGAAATCAAAACTCAGCTCTCACAAACAGTTTCTCAAGATTCACCCACAGCCTAGTTATCTTGTTTTAAGAGATCCATGACCAATTTGATTGTGTTAGGCATCAGTTGTGCCTCTGAACAACCTATCTGATATTTCCTGCCTCAGACTGTCACATTCCATCAGCGGACTGACTTTATCTTGAGCAGCTGCTCACTCTGAGCACACTGTTCTAGCACTCCTGCCAGTTGCAGTCACAGCAGAAGTCTTTTTTTTTTTTTTTTTTTTTTTAAATATATTTTATTGATTTTTTACAGAGAGGAAGGGAGAGAGATAGAGAGTTAGAAACATCGATGAGAGAGAAACATCGACCAGCTGCCTCCTGCACATCTCCCACTGGGGATATGCCCGCAACCAAGGTACATGCCCTTTGACCGGAATCGAACCCGGGACCTTTCAGTCCACAGGCCGACGCTCTATCCACCGAGCCAAACCGGTTTCGGCAGCAGAAGTCTTTTTTGCCATCCAGTGCCGTTGAACCCGTTCCCCAGTCTCCCCCACTCACTCCTGAAAATCCAGGTTCTTATTTCAATATGACAATTCAGGGCCTGGTGAGCACTGTTGTCTTTGAGCATCTGGTGCGGTTTGGATGGATTGATTAGTTGCTGATTCAAATGTATTCGGAAGGAAAAAGAGAATCTCTAACATCTGACTCCTCATTTTGTTTCCTTTAAGGCCAGTCCTGTTGGTTTTTCACACCTGCTCATCATTCCTGGGTGTTGTGCAAATAGTATGAGCATGTCTCAATGAACCAGGCCCTGGTTATTGGCCTGTGGGTCCCTCATATTCTTTCTTTTAAAAAATATTTTTTATCGATTTCAGAGAGGAAAGGAGAGAGAAAGAGAGAGAAAAACATTGATGATGAGAGAGAATCATTGATTGGCTGCCTCCTGCATGCACTCGAGCCCACAACCCGGGCATATGCCCATGACCTCCTGGTTCACAGTTGACACTCAAACCACTAAGCCACGCCAGCCAGGCGGTCCCTCATGTACTTGATTCTCCTCCTCTTCTCACTGTCTTTCTCAGTCATAGTTCCCTCACTAGAATACTCTCCAGTTGCTATGCTTCTTAAAGGCAGGAACTACATCTTATTTATCTCTCTTTTTTTTTCATTTATTGAAGAGCACCCCCCCCCAAAAAAAGATATCTCAATATCCTATCTCTGGAACATGGGAATGCTACCACATTTTGAGAATGGGCCTTTGCAGATATCATTGAGATGTGATCATTCTGGATTATCCAGTTGGGCCCTAAATCCAGTAACAAGTGACCTTGTTAGAGACAAATGGAGGAGAAAACAGAAAGAGAAGGCAATGTAAAGATGGAGGCCACAAGCCAAGGAAGCTGGCAACCACCGGAAGCTAGGAGAGGCGTGGACTGGATCCTGCCCTCCAGCTTCTGAAGGGATGGGACCCTGCCAGTGCTTTGATTTTGGACTTCTGGCCTCCAGAACTGTGAGAGAATAAACTTATTTTTTAAAATTTAACTTTATTGTTGAAAGTATTACAGATGCCCCCTTTTACTTTCCATCCACCAAGAGGATAAATTGTCTCCCTCCACCGAGAGGATAAATTTCCATTGTTTTTAGCCACTCGGCTTGTGGTAAGTTGTTATTTAGTTGCAGAAAGCTAATGTATTTCTATCCTTGGCACCTGGCACAGGACCTGTCAGGTAGTTAGGTTCTTAGTATATTTTTCTACGTAATAAATGATCTGTGGCTAAAAGGCTTACAAGGAGAAATAGGTAAGAACAAGCCAGTTTTAGCTTATCCATACTTTCCCCGTTTGCTCTTATTTAGGTTAGTAAAATAGTCAAGTTTAGGGACAAGCCTGTGTGCCTAAACATTGTTACTGGGACTTAGGAAAAGCATTGGGAAATAATATGTCCTGCATTTTTGTTTCCTGACTCAGCTATGAATGGTGAGAGTGATTTTCCAATGAAATGACAGGATGCTTTCCCAGTCTCCTTTCTACTTATTAAGGTTGCTTCTCTGCATTCAGAATATAGGGAGCCCCTCCTTCTTGCCTTGGAGCCCTATTTGGGCAGATTCTTGGCTGCAGTACACGTGTGGCTCAAAGAAACCAAGATGTGTGTTGTCATCTGGCCACTGAAATGGCCGGATATTTTCTAACTATTGTAATCGGTGAAGAATTCCAGTTCTACTCGCAACCCTCTAGTGTAACAGTTTGTGTTCAAATTGTATAGACATGAAGAGAAGTGATGTTAGACAGTTTCTTCCAACATTAAAAGTAGAAATGGCCCTAACCTGTTTGGCTCGGTGGATAGAGCGTCGGCCTGTGGACTCAGGGGTCCCAGGTTCGATTCCAGTCAAGGGGGGCATGTACCTTGGTTGCGGGCACATCCCCAGTAGGGAGTGTGCAGGAGGTGGCTGGATCGATGTTTCTAACTCTCTGTCCCTCTCCCTTACTCTCTGTAAAAAATCAATAATATATATATATTTTTAAAAGTAGAAATGGTCTGAAGTCAAGATATGCAAGTTACTTGGAGTGATTTATAAAGAACAGACCACTATCCACCATGCTGGAAAACCGTGATGGTTTTATTCTCAGTAGCTTGACATTAATACAGATGCTTTTTATTTTGTGCTGAGAAAAACAATCTGTTACACATAATGTAACTTGAATATACAACATAGAAACGCATCCTAAATTAGTTACAACAAGAACCTACAAAAACTTTATAGGAAAAAAGTTACCTAATATTGCCACCATAGTTTTTAGTAGACGGACCCTGTCAGACCCTGTCACCAAAGCTCAGCTCTGTAAACAATGGTTATTTCCATGTTCTGGGGAATCGTTAATAACAGGGGCACGGAAATCAGCCTAAAAAGTTCTAGCACATCACTATATACTGTACAGTCCTCAAAAATAATTTATTGTACTGTTTCTAAAAAAAGGTACTAGGGTTGTTCTTTTGCTCTGTTTCCATAGTCTGGAGCTGCACGCGAGCACTTTAGTCTAACAGTCTAAAAACACGAGAACTGAACCGCAATTCACAATCACAGAGATGAGGTGGTGGAGTCGAGGACTTCACGCCCGTTGCACACCGTTGGGACATACGTGCTTGCAGAGGCTGGAAAACAAAGCAGGAGAGGAACTTCAGTGTTAGGCAAGTGGGCAGCATAGGTAACGGCACAAACAATACCAGGCACTCATTATTAAGTTGGAAACGAATGCTAACTTGGCTTTGGAAAATGCTAAATGATTTCATACTGTGGTAGGTCAACTTTCTAAATGCGTCCTGCTGCAAATTAGTTTTCATCCTGGTAAATACCTCCCTCAATGTCATACGTCTTGAAGAGAGTTTATCAGCATAATCACTGTTGAAAGAAGCCACTTGTGGGTTTAAAATGAGCTTTGGTAATCTATAAACTGGTTCGAACACTATGTGCAAAATTGAAAGCTCACTGCAGTTTTCTCCAAGATTGTTAAATCAATTATGATTTTCAATACCTTAATTAATTTTGTTCTCTCTGGGCAGGGATGGCTCTTACATAGTTCCACGGGTCATCTGTGAACCTCTCTGCCTGAGAGAATGGTTTGCTATGTTCTCGTTGTTCAAGTGGATAACCTCAATGAAAACCATAGCAAGGGCTGGTGTCCTGAGCACTTCAGTTTCATAATACTTCTCCGAAAGGAAGATATTTCAAAGGGATGATGTTCTTGTTAATGACAATAATGACAAACGGTGTCACGGTGTGAGTCTAACATGTTCTTTCTTTTTATGACACTTAGTTTTTCAAGATACAGCTCATAGCTCTTGTTTTGGAAGTTTTGTTTTTATGAGAAATCTAGGTATAACTAAGCTCTATTTCACCCTTAATGCTTTTTTTTTCCTGAATGAGCACAAAAGCAAGGAGCCCCTTTCTTCGTGGGATGAAACTATGTAGCCAAGAGAATCAGAGATAATTCTACATTACCTTTCAGAGCCGTTTATGTTCCTTCCCTTGGCCTGTCCATCTGGACATGCTCACCTCGAAGGAGCTGATCTTCTTGGCTACCTGACCAAGCCCAGATCAAACCGACCAGTCAGCTGTCCCATTCCTTAAGGGCATATCTCTCAGTTAGTAATCAGACACACATGCTAAAGTGTTCATGCCTGATAGTGGACATAGTCTTGCTCTATAAAATTGCATTTTTCATTGGAATTTCATTAGACATGAAGGAGAAACTAATTATGAAATCTGAGATTATGTGGCATTCAGTGGAGGAGCATTAACCATACTTGTGGCACTGAAGTCTTTCAGCAGGCCCACCACCAGGGAAGCTACAATCTCTCAATTTCGCAATGATTACTTGGCGAGGTAGGTGAGGAAATCTGTGAAGTCAAGCCTGTGTGGCTGCGTAAGGTCACAGCGGAGTTCTGTGACACGCTAACTCTTTTAGAGATGCTTCCCTTTGATCAGTTTTAAGATGACCTTCAGTTTTCTCTATAATATGAGCCCCCTAAAAGCTATAATATCTTTGGGG
Organism: Myotis yumanensis; assembly: GCF_028538775.1. Lineage (NCBI taxonomy): Eukaryota > Metazoa > Chordata > Mammalia > Chiroptera > Vespertilionidae > Myotis > Myotis yumanensis. The sequence goes on along the minus strand of NW_027223760.1, from coordinate 43,140,706 downwards.
GTTGGGGAATGGCATAACCTACATTTCCTGAAACATCTACAACAAAGACATTTTAACACAATGTGTGCCAGATAAGTACTTGATGGATAGTGATAGTGATAATAATTCCAAATGTGAGGGCTTCGCTTTATTCTTTGCAGGGTTTCTTTATATGCTTTATCTAATTCTAGCTTCATCAAAGTTGGGTCAGGTAGGAGAAGAACAAGGTGAAGATCAAACCGCAGTTCACTGGCCACTTAGGAGAGCACGTCCAGCCATTTAATATGTGCTCTTTCTGCAGCTTCTTTGTATCCAACTGTCTACTCGACATTTCCATGTGGATGTTTAATAGCTATTTCAAAATCAAGTGCCAAAGCAGAACGCTTGATTCCTTAACTTGTCCCTGTTGAGTTTTCATTTCCTCAGTGAAGATTCTCAGGATCCAGCCAAGTACCCAAACCGGAAGTCTAACATTATACCCCCTTCCCTCTTTATCCCTCCCCCGATGCCAAGCCTGAAACCAGGTCCAGTCATCTCTGTCTCCACATCCAACTACTTCTAGCTTTGCATCTACCACCCTGGGCCAATCCAGCAATATTTCACTCTTGGTGACTGCACTAGCTGCACCACTGGTATCTCTGTTTCCACTCGGGCTTTCCTGTGATAGATTATCTATACAGCAGTGAGAGAAAGTTGTTTAAAAGTGACTACACACCTCCAATGGCTCCCCTCTGTGCTCTCCTTACTCTGGCTTATAAATCCCAGGGTGATTCCCATGCCTCTCTGTATTCTCCCAATTCTATGCCCCGCCCCCCCTCCCCCCGCCGCTTTTTTTTTTTTCTCTTGTCCTCAAAAGAGTGTATCTGTTTCTCAGCTGCAGGCCTTTGCAAGTAGCTGTTGCCTCTGCAAGAATGTTTTTTCTTCTCCTAATCACATGCCTGGCTCCTCCTCGTCATCCACATCTGAAATGTCACCTCCTGAGAAAGGTTATCATCAGGCCATCTAATCTAAAGTAGCCGACCAGTTACCCTCTGTCACATTACCCAATTTTAAAACTGATTTTGTCTTGCTTTTTTTTTTTTAATTAGTGTCTTATACTCTTGACTAGAAACTACACAGGGAGCTCTGCTTGTCTTTTTCATGATTTTATCGCTATTGCTGATCACAGAATACATTCTCTATACGTATTTTCTGAATGATTGATTAAATGGTTGCATTTCAAAGAAGGTGGGAACCAACAAAAGTTTCAAGAAGGAAATAACCTTTTAACCTGAAGAAATGACCAGCAAAGGTGAGGCCTGCGGGCAGCCTTGTGGGGACAGGTGGGCCTTTGTGCTTCCTAAGCCACATGGTGGCATTGCCCATCAGCCACCCTTGCAAAGTGGCTCAGGCTGTCAGCATCCTCTGGCAGCCATGCTGCCTTTGACATTTTGACTAATCTCTTCATCTTTTCCAGGATCAAGTTTTATTACTTCTGTGAAGGGTTTTCATTTTCAGAGATTGAAGAAGTATGAAGTGTAATGGGGGCGGGTCTAGGAGAACCAGGGACTGGTATGCTAATGCCCCTGTCCGTCTTGGATTAGTCTAATACCCTCTCTCCCTGGATTTTTAAAGACCGTATCAGAAACCTACTGTGCTATGCCCCATACTATTGTAGAACTTGCACTGCTGTTCTTAAGTGTGCTCTTAGAATCTGCTTGCTCACCGCATTCTAACATCTTAAAATTGGGTGTATTTTGACTAGGTAAGCAGCACATAGAGGGGCTACAAAGGTAATTGCATGGAACATCCTTAAGTTATAGTTTCAAATAACCTTCTACTAGACATCCCGGGGACATCATTATGAGAGTTCACAAAATAACTGAATCATTTACCTGCTTCACAGGGACATTAAAGGGAACGGCCTATGTTACAATGTCTAAACTCTTTGAGAGGAAGATAATAGAAACTCAAGGTTTTCTTACAAAGAGTAATAACAGCAAAAACACTCCCCAAACTCTTTCTGCAGCTGTTTCTTCCCTGAGCACATTTTAGTGTATTAAAGGGAATTGTAACTTGCATTTCCCTGCTTCTCTCTTACTGTTTCATCTGTAGCTTTTGCCAGTGTATTTTATTATGTAAAAAAAAATCTCATTTTTGTACATGCTGCTGAATATAGTAGAGGAAATTACTCTTTTATGAGTCTAGTATCTCAGTTACTTTGTCTTTCATAAATATTTCACAAATGTCTCCCATATTAGTCTATTTAATATTCCCCCAGGTAGTGAAAGATGTGTAAGGGCCCAGTACTATGTGTGTGTTTGCGGTGAGCTTTTGCTATTATTCTAATGAAATTCCCATGAGATTTTTAATGGTGTAAGTTAAGCCCATATTCTTAAGTGCGGTTAAGCAGATTTCTATAATCATCCTTTCTGTCAGAAATAAAGAGGCTGCAGGCTTATTTTTGGCTTTTCTGGGAGTGGGGATTAGTTACTCTAGGCTAAGGTGCTACTTTTTGCTAGTCAAGTTGAAAACTGAAGATAGCTGAAAAAGTGCCACCATTGATCACAAAAGGGCAGTTTGCACCCATCAAAAAGCATATTTTGCTTCTCAAACTTGGTAAAGCATTAGAGCAGCCAAGTGGCAGTTTTGTCTCCACTGTGAAATTCATTTCTCTTCCACCAGTAATGCTTGTGCAGGCCAGGCTTTGGAGAAAATGGTCGTATTTTTTCAGGGAATTAATCCCTCAATCAATGCTAAACATATTTATTTAATAGATTCTTATGGATGCCAAGTGTTAGTCAACCCAGTGGCTGAGATTTGGTTCCTGAGAATCAGTGTGTTACTGTAACTGTGTAATATATCAGGCTTGGAAAAGGAGTAAACAAACATTGAAACAGAGACATTCCACCAGTTTGTTCCCATCTGTTCCATTTCCTTGTTCCTAGTGACCCAATTCCCCCCCCCCCCCCCCCCCCCCAGTATGTCAGCTTGTTTAGATATTTTAATGTTATGGTCATAGAAGCCAACTTCTACCAGCTGTTTGTTGCCTTGTCTTCCTGCTTCATCGGTGAACCTGTTTTCTTATTCATCGCCTTAATTTTGCTTGTGCTAGGGCCCCTTGGTCCCATTCCAGAAGTTCATCTGCTGATTAATATATGTTAATATCTGGGCAGATGATGACACTACTAGTCCCTGGTTTGGTAGCCTTGCTATGTGTCAGAGATTTTGCCATGGGAGACACAATCCATTGTTAAGAAATGTGGGCTAGATTCTCAGGGTAATAATCTTAAACTGTTAACAGTGGATTTAAGAGGAAATTATATTCCTATGATGTGGGAGAAAAAAAAATCTACGGACCTAAATGTGGATTTAGGAGTTAAATGCAAAGACTTCTTCATTCAGTGATTCATTTCTTGTGAGACAAGACTCATGGAAAGAGAAAATTTGGCATGTACCTTTTTTATAACCCATGATGTGACTTAATTGCCTTTTCAACAGAAATTCTACTGATCTTCAACTAAATCCCTCAATCCATTGTTGCCACTTCACACTGTCATGCTTTCTTTCTAATCATGTTCTTTTATTCTCACCTCCCTCCCTCAAGAAGCACAAACTCATGCTGGATGCAAGTAACTTGTAATTGAAAGGACTCAATAATTTTTTGCATTTTTCTTACCTACTCTTAGTTGCCCAACATCTCTGGTTTCTCCTCTTTTCTATCTCAATGTGTTTTCAGGCAGGAATAAGAAACTTACCCTGAGGCTCCAATACCTAATATAAACTATAATGTGCCACTATGCCTAGGGATCAAACTCTGAAGCCAAAAGTGTTAAACTCTAATAAAATAATGTCAGACTCTAGTCCTCCTATCTAGTGGAGCTAATCTTGTTAGCTTCACCGTCAAAGTCCATACAGCATCTGAGCACTTTATTAGCTTTCATTGCTACCACCCTGACTTAAGCCACCAACATCTGGAGTATATAATACTTCCTGCATGATGTCTCTGCTGCTCCCTGTCTTATATTCTGCCCCTATAGCTAAAATGATGAAAATGGTGCCTTTAAGGCCAGTTCACTTCTGATGAAACCCTTGTTTATTTTCCCAGTTATTTCAATAGAGAAATAAAAGTCCTTACTATGACCTCCAAAGTCCTACACGGTCTGCTTCCTCTCTGTCCTTATCTCCTCTCACTTTCACCCTTATTCATGTCCCTCTAGCCACATTTGCCTCTGTGATGTTCTTCCACGTTAGACCTTTACTTTTGCTGTTCCCTCTGCCTGGAATGTCTTTCCCCCAGATATGGATGGACATGTTCCCCTTCTTGCATTTCCTTTATGTCTCGGCTCAAATCTGGCCTGTTTACAGAGAACTTGCCTGGCCACCCTATAAAAAAAGTAACTCTCTTTAACCCCAGGACACCTTATTTGTCTATGCCCCATATTATTTTTTGCACTTCACTTAGCAGCTGATAACAATACGTATTATTGGTTTGTCTGACTGTGCCTACTCTTGCCCGTTAGGATGTAAAGCACCGTGAATGTAAGCTTAGAGCTGTGCCTAGGTCCAAAAGTTTCTTGAATGAATGAGTGAATTATCCATAATTTTTTTTTCATATTTACCTGTTAAGGGTCCCTTTCCTAAAGTCTCTGAATTAACTCCAGGTAGGGAAGATGTTTAAAAATTTTTTTTTCATATGATAGGGATTTTGTGGTTATAAGTACACAGGTATCTCCCTTTTTTGGTGTTATTCAGAGAGTTTCACTTACTATGAAAAGGGAGTAGGAAGGAGAAATAGTGTAGCATAAACTGATACTAGATACTGCTTGCTTTCAGATATTCATAATCTCAAGTCAATTTATGGGCAGTATTTGATTATATACATAATTCCTTTTTAATTAGCATATCTTCATAGTTCTGATCATGGTACCATGTTCCCAAAGGCATTAATGAATTTGGGGTTACATGGAAATGTATATGACTATATGACTATAGGTATCTCATACAATATTGAACTCTGGTTTAGGAACCCCCTTTGAGCTAATGAGTTTATGTTACTTTCAAGTATGTGGGACAGAATGGACAATGTACAATGTAATTTAACTCAAGAAAGTGATACTTGCTTTTAAAGACCTATTTAAGTGGAAAAATTATATTTTTGGTATATACATTTAGCTGGTCACCATCAACAATATTCCTTTGTTTTTTAAAAATCAAATCTCATTTTCCAAGCAGCTTTGTGGGTAGCCCCTCTGGAGAACCACACCTTCTCTGTGCAGCCAGGTAAGGGATCCTTGGGTCTCAGATGGGCATGATTTATGTCACTGAACTCCCTGGCATGGGCTTTTGTGAGGAATAAAAGTCTACACTCATACTATAGAACAAGATGCTGTCACGTGTGGCACTGAAGGAAAAGCTTTTGACTAAAAAAATTGAATTTTCAGATGCTAAGATTCTTATTGTCCTAATGGTCTCTGCCATGAATTTTGTAACTGAGCTGAGGCCAGAGGAACCACATAGCAGCTTTTGAGAGTTTCATCTCTGACTTTAGTTATCAAATTCCTGAGTGTATCTAATAGATAGGGCCCTGGTTTTCTTATCTAGAAATGTGGTTATTAGAATAAGTGATCCATAGCATCTCTTCCAGATCTAGCCTCTGGTCACTGTTATTAAGGAAGGTGGGCTACATTTGCTTGGGGAAAACCAGCAAAATATTAGAGGTAAAGAGAAAATTATTTCAAGGTTGCAAAAGAGCAGTCGTGAGACAAATGGAAATGTTAAATAGAACACAGGAGGGGTATTAAACATAAATCTGCTAATATATGTAGGGTTACCTATTACAGCTCTCTATTCTCCCATCCTCAGTGAGGAAGGCATGAAAAGGAATGAAATGAGATTCCCAGGAAGGCTGTGGACATGCCTTCCCAAAAGGAAAATGGATTGACATCTTTCAGATTTGGATGCCCTAGATATATTTAGTCTGGAAGCAGATGGCTTAACTTGCCAAATACTCTAGGTTTCTCATGCATTAGCCACTGAGGATTTATGTCTATAACATCCCTATGCCTACAGCAGGGAGGCCATCATTCAGTCTATGCTGCATAATAACTTGCTCATTTGCCTGGCCATGGAGCACATGGTGTCATTCTGGGACTCCCTGACCTGTAAAGGGTACTATACTGCTTTTCTGGACTTGCACTATAGAGAAGAAATTTGGGTGTTGCCTGCTACTTTATTCTGTTATAAAAAAAAAATCATATTTGAACTTGAAAATGGCTTGCCCTCTCCTGATTGGGGTATCTTCAAAGGTTTGGCCATTGATACGTGCAAAGTGTGTCCTCAGCTGCTTGCTTTCTGCTGTGATAGCTCTGTGGGAAAATGTGCTGTGACTAAAAGGCTGTTCACTTGACTTTTCTATACTACTGATTCCTTCTCATAATGTGAACATGCTTTGTAATAAAGAATCAATTAATTGAACAGCTCACACATTGCCCCCTAGGCAAGTGCCCTTCTGCACAAGGTTTTGGCAGAGGAAATCAATCTCCACATGCCCATGGCTCCTCAGGGACGCAAACCTGGGCAGCATTACAGCAGAAGCCTCTTGGCTGAACTTAATGGTAATGACATGCATGTATCTGAATGATCACCCTGAGCAAGAGAAACACACATCCCCGTAGGAGAAAGTCTGTGCACATAACGGCTCTGAAGATGATCGGGCACACTCCATTTCTCACCTCTCTCTCCCCAGGCTATGCCTCTGCAAACCCATATTAGTGACAACAATGTCCCGACCTGCATGAGTCCTATAAGGGTTTTATGCTGTGTAACTTCACATGCACACCCAGCTTTTACCTTCAAAATTAGTGCAGTTCTACTTACATTCAAAATTAGTGCAGTTCTACTTACATTCGCAGCATCCCTTCTTGATTGCCTGTCTGTGGGAACCAGCTCCTGCAAGCCCCTTTGCTTCTATAGCTGAACAAAATAAAGAATGACCTCTTTTCTTTCTCATCCAAATACAAAGAAAGTTTGCTTATGTGAGTGGGTGTGAGAGCAGCAGACAAGCATGAGTTAGGACTTTTGGGTCTCTGAGTACTGGTCTTGAAAAGAGCATTCCCAGTTTCACTAAATGTTTTCTGAGTGGCCAGGTGCTTCTGTGACATAAATCCCTTCTCTGGAGGGTTCTGGAGAGAGCTGGGGAAAAAACTGCACAGGGAAGTGGCCATTGGCGTCACGAATACCTCCCATCTCCGAACCCGTGCCTGTATCCTCTTTGAGGGTCATCTAAGAGGCCCTCCCTGCTCTGCACCGATACCAGTGGATAAAGTAGACAGGATAGTGTAGACTGAGGTTCTCAAAATGTACTCCTTGGATCACTTCCATTGAACCAGCAGGGGTGTCTTTTGCTCCAGACCACATGAATCAGAATAGCTATGGGTGGGGCTTGAGAATCTCTACTTCAAAGAGTTGTCCTTTTTTGTACACAAATATTGGGAATTATTGGCCCAAAGGTATACTTAATGGAGAAAAGTTAATGTTTCCTTTATATTTATTATTCTGACTCCCACTGTGTATTGTTAATAGCACACAAGTAAAATTGGTCTTTTTTATACCTAGCAGTATTCAAATATTTCTCATATGGTGAGTTTTCTGAGATGGCCTTAAGCATGCTCTTTCTTTCATGCCTGCTTCTGAGTTTGGTCATGCTTTGCCATCTCCCTGGAGCTACTGCTCAGCTTTAAAAATCCAATACCAATACTCTTTCTGCTATCAACCACCTTAGGGGTTTTCAGAGAGCGCACCTAGGCTCCAAGGTCATGTGGTATTTCTGCTACTCTCTTGCCAGAGAATTAACTGGGAATCAATAAGGCTACACCTTCAGTCTAGGTGTATCATGTTGCTGTAATCTCTGGTAAGAGGGCAGTACTGATTAATTTAGGACTTGGAGAGTGTTTCATGACAAAACTGGCCACAAATTTTTTGAGAGGCGGGGACCCCTTAAATCTGGGCAGGCACTGTCATGCTCTCTACAATCCCACGTGGTGAGGCATCCCGCCAAAGTGCCAAGCGTCAGAGTGAAACCACTGTGGACCCTGCAGATCAGTTCAGTCTGAGGTGATACTGCAGAAGGACTCCAGTCAAGGCCTCATGGAGCATAATAACTGCTCAGCCAAGTCTTGCCTGAATTCCTGACCCACAGAATCATGAGACAGAATAAAAGGGTTGTTGTTATAAGTCACTAAATTTGGGGGCTGTTTTCTCTGTGAGAATAGATAACTATTGTGTGTGTGTGTGTTGCGGGGGGCGGGGGGGAGGTTCATTTTTACCTCTGGAGGGAGTTAAACAACCAGCAGCAATATTGGTCACAATAAGTTAACACAATAAAACGCCTGCATAATAATTGCCAGAAGAACATACTAGTAAATTATGTACAACCTAATAAAACATATGCTTTACCTAATGAATTTAGAGAAGTTTAAAGACTTTTCTTGATTTATAAAACAACTTACTTCCCAGTATTTAGAAGGGAAATGGGTATAAATTGTGCTGGATATGCAATGGAGGAAACAGGCACTGAGATATTAAACCAGTTGCTAAAAGATTCATCACAGCTGGTCAGTAACATGTTCAGACGCAGAACTAGATCTCAAAGACCAGTGGCTTTCATACTTCTTTGCCTGCAATTCACAGCAATAAGTGTTTTTACTTGGATCTGGTACACATCCATAAACTCTGGAGCAAATGTCCTGAAATACTATTTACCCTTTTTACATATAATGTACTCTAGGAGATTTATTCTATTCTCTTTCATAAAATGCTGGTCAAATATACTGAATACATTTCATGACCCATTAATGGGTTACATTCTACAGCATCACGGGACCAGGGGTTCACCACTGTCATTCACAGGTGTTTAGAAATGTCTGGTGTATAGAAGGTACTCAAACATTTAATGAATGAATTTAATGAAAACAGTTCCAAATTATTAAAATGGGAAAGGTTCAAGCACAAGTGTGGAAAGCCAGTGTCAACTCGTGAATTATTTTATATCTTTGCACGTAACTTCTATTCTTCATTTCTTCACCTGTAAAATATAACTCTGATATCTAGTACTCATGGGACAAAATGAGCCCACAAATAGAAAACTATTTTGAATTAAAGATATAAAATTACAAATAAGAGATAAATTGGGAGGAAGCAAGATGGCGGCGATATAGGCAGACGCGTCCCAGGTCTTGTCCCGGAGCAAACGGAGTAAGCAGCTGAAACTAATAACACCCACCCCGAATTGGCAAATTTACTCAGCTGGTGAGACGGCTTGCAGCCTGGAAGGGCAGACCTCCCCTGGAAAGGTTAAAAACCAGGGATCTGGGCAGGAAAGTTTGCCAGACCTGAGCCCAGAGGGTCGGAGGGAGACCGCATGGCAGACAGCCGCGTCTCTTGGGACAGACACAGACCCTGACCAGGGTAAGGAGTTCCGCGGGTTTGCTGGCGCCAGGAGATTTGAGATTTGGATTTTGTGATTGCGGAGAACTGAGACTAAAGGGGGCATCCTGAGGAACTGATCAGACCATGCAGTGCCCATAAGAGAGGAGCGTTTCCCAGACCATGCAGTGCTGGTAAGAGGAGCGTTTCCCAGACCGGTAAGAGAGGAGCGTTTCCGCGGCCGGCCGGCGTTTGTCTGTTTCTTTGTTTTCACTGAACCCTGCTCATAGGACAGTTCGGATACAGACACTCACCTGTGCTGAAGAGAGGGTGAAGGTGCAGACAAGGGGAATCTGGGGAGAGGCTGAGGAAAGAGGGGGAGCCGGAGGAGGTGGCAGCGAATTGAGTGCTGAGACACCCCTGGGCCCAGGACTGGGGCAGCCATTCCTCCAGAGGGTGGAACTCCTCCCCCCAGCCCCCCAGGCAAGGAGCACAGCCACACCCAGATTCCACCCTGTATGAGATAAAGGACTAAAACAAGCTGATTAGTCCCTGGGAGTTACCAGGGTCTGGCCTATAGAGGGATTTTCAGTCCCACCAACAACACAGAGCAGGGTAAGGATTAAAAAAGGATAGAGAAGCTGTATAGCCTCAGAGGCCAACCCAAAAACACTGCCACCCAGAGGTTGAGCCACAAACTGACTCTTAGGGGAATACAAATTAAGGCAGACTGGATCACAAATACGGCCTGCTTTAAAATCAGGACTGTGATTTACAACACGGAGGAACAGTGTAATGCAGGCAAACTCAACACTCTCCTAAATACCTGGCAGGACTAAGGCGAACCAGGCTGAAGAGTAGAAGAACCGAAAGACCATCACTACTGCAAATTTTTTCTTTTTCTTTTTCTTTTTAATTTTTTCACCTTTTTACTAAGAAACCAATTTTTTTTTCTCTTTTTCTTCTTTTTCCATCACCTGATTTTACCCTTTCAATTACCACATTTTTATTTTTAACCAGTATTATTACTCCTACCATTTTACCATTTTTTAAAGTGCCATTTTATTTTCTCTTTATTTTCTTTTGGGATTAGTGTTCTCCATTCTATTTTCATCGTTCCTTTAGCATTAATTTTCCCTATCTCAATTCCACCTCTTTGCTAAAACCCTCTTCCTTACTTTTCCCCTTTTGGTGTCCTGTTTCTCTTACCCTATTCCTGCTCCAGACTTTCCCAATTCCCTCTTTTTACCCCCTGTCTAATTCCACCCTACTTATATATCCTATTTCCAATCTACTGCTCTAAATCCTTATACACCTATTCTTTATCCTTCTTCACTTTCCAACCATTTTTTTTCTCTCTTATCTTTCTATTGTTTTCTTGATTGTTGAATATATTGGGCTTTTTTTTTTTTTTTTTTTTTTTTTTTTTTTTTTTAATTTGTTTGTTTGTTTTGTTTTGTGTTTTTTCTTCTTTTTTAGGACTGGTTGTGAGGTTGTTTTTCTTTTTCTTTTTCTTTTTCTTTTTTTTTTTCTGCTGGTTTTTCCCTTCCCTCCCCCACCCCACCCTAGTTATTTTTGTGCTTCTGTTTTCCCTTACCCCTCTGGATATTATTGGTGGTTTGTAGTTTGCATTCATCTCCAGGGATCTGTTGCTGGAATTTGTTGAGATTAGTGGCAGTTCTATTGGAGTTTGCTCCTCATACGGGGAGTCTCTTCCCCACTTCTACTTCATTCTCTTTTTTCGCTCTCTTTTTTTCCCCCCTCTTTTTTCCCAATTCTATTTTTGCACTCCTTTTTTGTTTGTTTTTTTCTTATTTTTCTTTTCTGTTCTCTCTTTTATCTTCTTCTCTTCTTTCTCCCTTATCCCCTAATTCTCTTAATTCGGGTGGTCACCTTTATTTGGAGTTATTAATATTGTGAATATACTTGTGTTCAGTGCCTGGTACGTTGTGCCTTGCTCTGTTGTATTTTGTGCCTTTAAATCAACGCAGCAGATCCAAGCAACAGCAGCCCCCTGATCACCGCAGCCTCCTGATCACCACAGCCTCCTGATCACCACACCCTCTGTCTGTGGAACAGCAACTGTACGTGAAGCCTCCCCCCACCAGCCAGAAGAGCCAACACAGCTGTGAACAACACCCACCAGAGGAGCTGCTGCCAACTGGAAAGCAGCTGCTACCGCAACCGTCTGAGCAGCAACCACAACCCAAGGAGCCCCTGCCACCCAGGGAGCAGCCACTGAACACCTCAACATCTACATATGTCAGCGAGATCAAACATGGGTAGGCAAAGAAACCCCCAAAGGAAAGAAAAGGAGGACTCGCCAGAAAAGCAGCTAAGTGAGACAGAGATATGCAACATGACGGAAAAAGAATTCAGAATAAGGTTCCTAGAGTACATGCACCACATGTTCAAGAAGCAAGAAGAAACAGATGAAAAACTCAACTACTTATGCAAGAAGCTAGAAGAAACAGATGAAAAAATCAACAACTTAAGTAAGTCCCAAGAAGAAATGAAGAGTGACATAGCTTCAATAAAAAACTCCATTGAAAGTATCAACAGTAGACTGGGAGAAGCGGAGGACCGAATTAGTGAATTAGAAGACAAGGAAGCAAAACACACTCAAACTGTACGGCAAATGGAGAAAAAAATTAAAAGACAGGAGGAGAGCCTAAGGGAGCTTTGGGACAACATGAAACGAAACAACATACGAATAATAGGGGTGCCAGAACAACAGAAAGATGAACATGGATTAGAAAACCTATTCGAAGAAATAATATCAGAAAACTTCCCTGAGGTGGGGAAGAAAAAAGTCACACAAGCCCAGAGAGTCCCAAACAAGGTGAACCCGAAAAGACCCACACCAAGACACATCATAATTACCATGGCAAATGTTCAGGATAAAGAGAGAATCTTACAGGCTGCAAGAGAGAGACGGAAAGTAACATACAAGGGATCTCCCATTAGATTATCAAATGATTTCTCAACAGAAACACATCAGGCCAGAAAAGAATGGACGGAAATCTACAAAGTGATGCAAAGCAAAGGACTGAATCCAAGAATACTCTATCCAGCAAGGCTATCATTCAAAATTGAAGGGGAAATAAGAAGCTTCACAGACAAAAAAGGGCTAAGGGAGTTTATCACCACCAAGCCAGCCATGCAAGAAATGCTAAAGGGACTGGTGTAAAAAGAAGAAATATCAAGCTCAGAAAGAAAACAGCCACACACACACACACAAAAAGAAATGGCTACAAACAAATACCTTTCAATAATAACTTTAAATGTAAATGGACTAAATGCTCCAACCAAAAGACATCGAGTGGCTGAATGGATAAAAAAACATGACCCATACATCTGCTGTCTACAAGAGACCCACCTCATTAGAAGGGACTCACACAGACTGAAAGTGAAGGGATGGAAAAATATCTTTCACGCAAATGGAAAGGAAAAGAAAGCTGGGGTAGCAATACTTATATCTGACAAAGTACATCTCAAAGTGAAGGCCATAACCAGAGATAAGGAAGGCCACTTCATAATACTAAAGGGATCAATACAACAAGAAGATATAACCCTGGTAAACATATATGCACCCAATGCAGGAGCACCCACATACATAAGAAAACTTCTGGAAGATATCAGGGGAGAGATCAACAACAATACAATCATAGTAGGGGACTTTAATACACCACTGACATCACTGGATAAATCCGCTAGACAAAAACTCAGCAAAGAAACAGCAATCCTAAATGACTCACTAGATCAGATGGACTTAATTGACATCTTCAGAACACTTCACCCCACAGCTGCGGAATATACATTCCTCTCAGGTGCTCATGGGACATATTCAAAAATAGACCACATATTGGGTCACAAGCAAAGTCTCCACAAATTCAAGAAGATTGAAATCATAAAAAGCTTCTTCACAGACCACGATGGCATAATGTTAGAAATAAACTACAATAAAAACAACCCAAAATACTCAAACACTTGGAAGCTGAATAGCATGTTATTAAATATTGATTGGGTTACCGATGACATCAAAGAAGAAATTAAAAACATCCTGGACACTAATGACAATGAAAACACAACAATCCAAAACCTCTGGGACACAATGAAAGCAGTCCTGAGAGGGAAGTTTATAGCTCTACAGGCCTATCTCAAAAAACAAGAAAAAATGGTAGTCAATCATCTAACTCTACAACTCAAAGAATTAGAAAGAGAGCAACAAGAAAACCCCAGAGTGAGCAGAAGGAAGGAGATAATAAAGATTAGAGCAGAAATCAATGAAATAGAGACCAAAAAAACAATACAGAAAATCAATGAAACCAAGAGCTGGTTCTTTGAAAGGATAAACAAGATTGACAAACCCCTAGCCAGGCTCACCAAGAAGCAAAGAGAGAGGTCCCAAATAAACCAAATCAGAAATGATAGAGGCGAAATAACAACAGACCCCACAGAAATACAAATGATTGTTAAACAATACTACGAGCAACTCTACTCCAACAAACTGGACAACCTGGAGGAAATGGACAAATTCCTAGAAAAATACAACATTCCAAAACTCAATCAGGAAGAATCTAAAAACCTCAATAGGCCAATAACTATGGAAGAAATTGAAGCAGTCATCAGAAAGCTTCCAGCAAACAAAAGCCCAGGGCCAGACGGCTTCACAGGGGAGTTCTACCAAACATTCAAGGAAGAACTAAAACCTACCCTCCTCAGACTACTACAAAAAATTCAAGAGGAAGGAACGCTTCCAAGCTCATTCTATGAAGCCAGCATCACCCTAATACCAAAACCAGGTAAAGACATCACAATGAAAGAGAATTACAGGCCAATATCCCTCATGAACATAGATGCCAAAATCCTCAACAAAATCTTAGCAAATCGGATCCAGCAGTACATCAGAAGGATCATACACCATGACCAAGTAGGATTCATCCCAGAGATGCAAGGATGGTACAACATCCGTAAATCAATAAATGTGATACATCACATAAACAAATTGAAAGAAAAAAACCACATGGTCATATCAATTGATGCAGAAAAAGCATTCGACAAAATCCAACACCCATTTTTGATAAAAACTCTCAGAAAGGTGGGAATAGAAGGATCATACCTCAACATAATAAAAGCCATATATGACAGGCCCACAGCCAACATCATACTCAATGGACAAAAACTAACACCATTTCCCCTAAGAACAGGAACAAGACAGGGATGCCCACTCTCACCACTCCTGTTCAACATAGTACTGGAAGTATTAGCCATTGCAATTAGGCAAGAAGAAGGAATAAAAGGCATCCAAATTGGAAAAGAGGAAGTAAAACTGTCCTTATTTGCAGATGACATGATATTATACATACAAAACCCTAGAGACTCCATCAAAAAGCTACTAGACTTAATACATGAATTTGGCAATGTAGCAGGATACAAAATTAACCCCAAGAAATCTGAGGCATTTCTATACACCAACAGTGAACTTTCAGAAAGGGAGATCAGAAAAACAATCCCATTTACCATCGCACCAAAAAAATTAAGATACCTAGGAATAAACTTAACTAAAGAGGTTAAAGACCTCTACTCAGAAAACTACAGGACGTTGAAAAAAGAGATAGAGGAAGACATAAACAGATGGAAGAACATACCATGTTCTTGGATTGGTAGAATCAACATCATTAAAATGTCCATACTACCCAAAGCAATCTATACATTCAACGCACTTCCCATTAAAATACCAATGGCCTTCTTCAAAGATCTAGAACGAACTCTCCAAAAATTCATCTGGAATAAAAAAAGACCCCGAATAGCTGCAACGATCCTGAGAAAGAACAAAGTAGGTGGGATCTCAATGCCAGATATCAAGCTGTATTACAAAGCCACTGTTCTCAAATCTGCCTGGTACTGGCACAAGAACAGACATATAGATCAGTGGAATAGAATAGAGAGTCCAGAAATTAGCCCGAACCAATATGCTCAATTAATTTTTGACAAAGGAGGCATGAACATACAATGGAGCCAAGATAGTCTCTTCAATAAATGGTGTTGGGAAAATTGGACAGACATATGCAAGAAAATGAAACTAGACCACCAACTTACACCATACACAAGAATAAACTCAAAATGGATAAAGGACTTAAATGTACGACAGGAAACCATAAAAATTCTAGAAGAATACAAAGGCAACAAAATCTCAGACATATGCCAAAACAATTTCTTCACTGATACAGCTCCTAGGGCAGTTGAAACTAAAGAGAAAATGAACAAATGGGACTACATCAAAATAAAAAGCTTCTGCACAGCAAAAGAAACCATCAACAAAACAACAAGAAAACCCACCTCGTGGGAAAACATATTTGCCAACGTCATATCTGATAAGGGCTTAATCTCCAAAATTTATAGGGAACTCATACAACTTAACAAAAAGAAGATAAACAATCCAATCAAAAAATGGGCAAAGGATCTAAATAGACACCTTTCAAAAGAGGACATTCAGAAAGCCAAGAGACATATGAAAACATGCTCAAAGTCACTAATCATCCGAGAGATGCAAATCAAAACAACAATGAGGTACCATCTCACACCTGTCAGAATGGCCATCATCAACAAATCAACAAACGACAAGTGCTGGAGAGGATGTGGAGAAAAAGGAACACTTGTGCACTGCTGGTGGGAATGCAGACTGGTGCAGCCACTATGGAAGGCAGTATGGAGGTTCCTCAAAAAATTGGAAATGGAACTCCCATTTGACCCTGTGATCCCACTACTAGGAATATATCCCAAGAAACCAGAAACACCTATCAGAAAGGATATATGCACCCAGATGTTCATAGCAGCACAATTCACCATAGCTAAGATCTGGAAACAGCCTAAGTGCCCATCAGTAGATGAATGGATTAGAAAACTGTGGTACATCTACACGATGGAATACTATGCTGCTGTTAAAAAGAAGGAACTCCTACCATTTGCAACATCATGGATGGAACTGGAGAGCATTATGCTAAGTGAAACAAGCCAGTCAATGAAGGAAAAATACCACATGATCTCACTCATTCATGGATAATAAAGACCATTACAAACTTTTGAACAATAATAGATACAGAGGCAGAGCTGCCTCAAACTGATTGTCAAACTGCAGTGGGAAGGCCAGAGAGAGTTGGGGGGCAGGAGGGAGGGGAGTAAGAGATCAACCGAAGGACTTGTATGCATGCATATAAGCATAACTAATGGACATAAGACACTGGGGGGTAAGGGAGGGTAGTGGTTTGTCAAGGGCGGGGGGGGGGGGGGAAAGGATACTTATGTAATACCCTTTGTAATACTTTAAGAGGAAAATAAAAAAAAAAATTAAAAAAAAAAAAAAAAAAAAAAAAGAGATAAATTACTCAGTACTTTGAGAAGTCTAGTGCTATCACATAAATACTTCCATTGTTACTTTAATATCACTTCACTAATTTGTATTAATTAGAGGAAAGTTACTGAAAATGAGGTCTAAATTTAGACTTTTAAAAATAAAGATTTATTTAAAATTTTATTGAGTAACAATACAGTCATAAAATGTTGGTCTAGGCCGATGCCCACCTGAAGTATTAATTGGGCTACTAGCAGATTCACATACTGAGTAAAGCTTAAGTCCATCACAGTCGAAGTTCATTGTTTTAGTGTACGTGAATATTTCTGAAATTGTGAAGAGAGGCTTGATTGGGTAAAGTTCCCTTGTTATCCCTTCAAGGATTTATTAATTCCTGGTGTATGTACTACAAAACGCTACCATTTCAAAATTAACTGAGGTTTGGATGTATGAGATTTTGAACCATGTCTGTGGAAGATTTATGGACTTTGTTAAATTGCTCAAATAATGACCAAGAGCTCTGAGCTAGCAACAAGATTATTTTTACCAGGCGTGAGCCTTGCTATACAGTTTCAGGTAACCTTCCTTTCATTCTCCGGGTAGAGCTTACCAAGTGCCTAGCCTCATAGGAACTTTCCCAGCTTGTATTCTAGGTGAAGTAGCATGATACAGCAATTGGGTGCACCGGCTTTGAAATCAGAGAAACTGACTTTAAATTCTGGTTCTGCCACTTTCCATATGTGTGACTCTGGGTAAGTTTATTTATCTCAAAGAGTTGTGAGTGTGTTATGAGATACAGTACACAAGTACACGTATGAAGTATTTAACGCAATGCTCAGCACATAGAAAACACTCAATAGATGATAGTTCCTGTGAGGTGTTGTTATTGTTATTGTTAATTGTTGTCAGTTCTTTCTTGTTTGCTCAAGACATAAGCAGGTTTCTCTAATATCCAAAGAAAATTACTTCACAAGTTTTATCTTGTTCTGGGACTCAATCATGTGGTACCAAGAAATGTAGCTGAAAAGAGAATAACGTCTCCACCCCTATTGCAGCTCTCAACCACAAAGTGCTGTATGCAGGGCATCACTGAATATGTGTTATCAGCCATTGGTCTTCCCTTTGTTTGCTGGGGGAAGGGCTGCCCTGTTCAATTGTATACTTTCTTGGAGAAACTGGGGCACTAATGCGATTGCTCACTCTGTGATGCTGAGCTATTTTGAAGTATCCTTTCTAATTGACTTGAGGCAAAATTGTGAAGTAGTCATTTGTCTCTGTCACTCCAGTCCTCCTTCCTCCTCTCTGGACTCCACTCCTTCTTCCTCTTCATCCTTCTGTCAGTGAGTGTCTCCTACTTTATATCATAGATGAGCTGAAAATGACTTAAAAAGTGGTCCCTTTTGGGTACATTTGTGCTTTAGAGGATGCTAAAGAATTAAGCAAATGATTCTCTAAGGATAGTGTTTCAGATATTTGCAGGTCAGTTGGAGAGAAGTTTGGACTGGAGAGTTATCCTGGTAAACCTTCCGTTCAAACTCCCTTCTCAGCTAGTTCTCAGCTGAAAAAACATCATCATTGAAATAGAGGAAAATCGATTCTAGCATTTTACAAGGTGTGTTCCATGGGAGGTTAGTTGGTTTAACTATTATCAAATACTTTTAAGAAACTCCATAAATAACAACATTAAAAGGCTTCCTTGCTGTAGAGATTCTCAAAACCTTTAACATACTCAGGTTAACAGAGGTACTTTGAACTTCCAAGGGTACATTTAGGATGCAGCATTTCCCCTCTTATTTGATTGTTTATCTTCCTCTTTTAATTTTTCATGAAGCAACTTCATTTATGTGACACAGGACATACTTTACAGAGCACCAATCTAGTTCAGCTCTCTAGGACAATGAGTAAATTGAGACAGGGAGCAATAAAGTGAAGTGCTCAAGGCAGCCTACTGAACTGGTTGCAGTCAGGACTAAAAACCAGGCTCACTGACTCCACAACATGGCCAAAAATCCTACTTGCAGCTACGGATGTAATATCTGTCTTCCCTGCTGGATTGTGTATACTGCCAAAAGAGGAACTTTCACTCTTCTGCTCACCACTGGATCCATAGCACCTAGCACAGCACCTGGCACCCAGCAGTTGAACCAGTACTTACTATAATTGAATTGAGATTGTTCATGGGGACAGACATGTGCTGTCTGTTCCTATCCATTGCTTCCCCTCCCAGCCTGCTCCCTTCTACAGTGCTGTGTATGAAGGGGTGAGTTCCATACTTACACTGAGAATATGTGGTCCCAGTTCCACTGACACTGAACCTGTTGAGGTGCAGTCTGTGTGTGACCACATTCTTCTGGGGTTGGAACAGCACGATGTGCACCTTGGGTGCAAACAAACAGCCCAGGACCACGAAGCCGCTTAGACTAACGGATATGCACATGGTTGTCGTCTGCACCTATAAGAATAAGTTGACTGGTTAAGCGTCTGGCTGTAAATTCAATCAGGGGGGGCAACTAAAAAGAGCACTGAAAAAAGACCAAATTTAAAAATCTCTAATCACCCACAGTTCTGTTCTTATTATAGACAAACCATCTACACTAATAAAAGAGAAACATGGTAATTAGCGTACGACCGCTACCCTTCCCATTGGCTAATCAGCATATCCTTATACAAATTAACTGTCAGCCAAGATGGCGGCCAGCAGCCATGCACTGAAGCGAGCAGGGAGGCTTGCTTGCTCCAGTGACGGCGAACTCCAACGTTCCCCGCCTGCCGCTGCCAGCCTCTCAGCTGCAACTCTAAGCAACTATGTACTATGTTGCAAATAAGAAGCTAAACAAAACCCCAGAAACCCGCTTTCATTCAGCCAGGCTTCACCCAGCCGGACCGCAACATTGTATCGATGTTTTCAGCAGCGAGGCCTCAGAGCTAAAGCTGGCCCAGAATAAAAAAGAAAAAAAAAGAAAAAAAGGACCGGTTGGGAGCTTCAGTCACCCGCTTCCGGAAAAAAGCCCTCAGCCCCTCACCCAGACTGGCCAGGCACCCCAGTGGGGACCCCCACCCTGATCCAGGACACCCTTCAGGGCAAACCAGCCAGCCCCTACCCATGCACCAGGCCTCTATCCTATATAGTAAAAGGGTAATATGCCTCCCGGCACCGGGATCAGCGTGACAGGGGGCAGCGCCCAAACCCCCTGATCAGCCCTGCTCTGTGCCTGATAGGGGGGAGCTCCCCAATCCCCTGATCGCCCTGCGGCTCTGTGTTTGACAGGGTGCGGCACACCAATCCCCTCACCCCCCCACCCCCCACGGGCCCTGCTCTGTGTGTGACAGGGTAGAGCCATAACCTCTCCATCGGCCGTGCCCTGAGTGTGACAGGGTGCAGCGCCCCAACCCCCTGATCCGCCCTGCTCTGTGTGTGACAGGGGGCGGTGCCCCAACTCCCCTATCGGCCCTACTCTGTGAGTGACAGGGGGGAGCTCTTCAACCCCCTGATGGGCCCTGCTCTGTGAGTGACGGGGCAGCGCCCCAATCCCCTGATTGGCCCTGCTCTGTGTGTGACAGGGGGCAGCGCCCCAACCCCCTGATCGGCCCTGCTCTGTGTGTGACAGGGTGACGCCGCAACCTTCCCATCGACCCTGCCTTGAGTGTGACGGGGGTGGTGCCCCAACCCCCCAATCGGCCATACCTTGAACGTGACTAGGGGTGGCATTGCAACCTCCCAATCCGCCCTGCTCTGTGCATGACGGGGCGGTGCCCCAACTCCCCAATCGGCCCTGCTTTGAGCCTGACCAGGGGCTGCAACTAGGGATTGGGTGTGCCCTCTGCCACCCGGGAGCAGGCCTAAGCCAGCAGGTCGTTATCTCCCGAGGGGTCCCAGACTGCAAGAGGGCACAGGCCGGGCTCGGGGTCCCCCCTTCCCTCCCCCCGAGTGCACAAATTTTTGTGCACCGGGCCTCTAGTATAAATATAAATATATTAAATCTTCCAAGTTTGAGATGTTCATGGAAACATTGCTTAGGATTTGTAAGCACACACTATTTGTGTTAGGTGCTTCTGAATGCTTGCCAAGACTTCACATTGATTTTCATGTCTTGCTTGTTTTTCCTTTATATATGTATAAAGATATTTCTGCAGGATCACTGAATTCAGAGTCTTAAATAGTAAAGATTCCAATAGTCAATGATGAACTGACCAGCTTGCTGATGGTGTCAATCAGCTTGACTTACTTTAAGCTTCACTATATTAGGAACAAATTTGGGCCTTTTGCATTTTTCTACCTCTCTCTTGCTGGGAGCTCTTCCTATTAGTTAGAGGCTTTCCTAGTCAATATTGGGGGACACTGTCAACTTTCTTCCAAGGTACCTATTCTTTTAATTACTTCACTGGCATCTCTCTGGAATTTTGATACATCATGCACTCCCTGTTCAATTTTTTGTTCTCTAGGCTTCTATATGCCCATCCTTGACAGATGATTTTCACTTTCTCCCTCTTTGCTTCCCCTGAAAATATACCTCAGAACTAGGTTTTAGCATCTCTTCTTTTCATGCTCTCCTTCTTCATCTTCTCTGATTTCATCATTTGTTCTGGCTTTAGCTTCCATAGGGTTTTTGAAAAATCCCAAACTAGATTCTACATATTTTATATGGAAAAATAGAAATTAATTATTTCTTATATAAGTTTCTACTCAGAGTAGCTATAGTAAATCCTGGAGTAATTTTAGATTTCTTTTTCATTCCTCCCCCCCACCCCCGCCCCCAGACAATGCTATTATTGGATAGCATAATTCCTTATGACTTAAAGTTTCCAACTTTCTTCTTTAATAAAAGAAAGCCGAATACTGAATAATTATCTGGAGAAGCCACATACTTTTAGAAGGCTTCATTCTGTTTTAATAAAGAAAAAAACCCAGGTTACATTTGTAGCATAATTCTTCAGACTCTAGTTTTACTTTAAAGGATGCAAACATAATCCACTCTCGGTATCTTAAAGCACTCGTCTCCCTTAACTAGTCCAGTGACCTCCAACTTGGCCCCAAATTGCGAGCTCTTTTCTCTTTTGTCAACTCTTCAGAAAAGAATCCATCATCTAATTCCATGATGGAAAAGCCTTGATAAATAATATCTGTGTTATGTACAGTGAGTTCAATTCCTGGCATGATTTGTTTTTTTACATGTATGTATAATATTATATTAGAACTGCACTCTTCCTGCCTTGGTTTTGACTTTGGAGCCAATATGAGAGAGAACAGATATCACAGTAAGGGTGAAATGAATTCAAATGTGCAAATTTTCAAGCATTTCTATAACTTTGTAACTCCTGATACACATTAAGACATTACAAGGAAAGAAGAAAAGAGGCTTTCATGAGGAGAATATCCTGGAAAAAGCTGTGCTGAGTGTCCTGTACCGTCCAATCCCTTAGAGGGCTGTGCCTCTCTCCTCACTTAAATTCTAGAGAGCAGTGCCTCACTGGCCATTCACAGAAGGGTTGAGGTTTTCTGCAGGAGGAGAATGCCCTGGCATGGGGCCTGATTCCCGTCATGGAAATCTAGAAGGTGAGCAGAGGCTAATTACTCTGTGGCAGAGCACAGGCACTTGCTACTGTACTGAAATAGGCCTTTACAAATTCATCACAGCAAAGGATATGTGAGTGGAATGCATGGACAAGACAGGCCATGCTATAAAGAGTCGCCATGAGTAGCCTTGCTCACATGGAACAGCCTGGAGTCTTCACAGAGAGAAGTTGGAGGGGCACATGTATAGCTGGGTGTCCTGGGACTGAGCCAGGAGCCACAAGAGGAAACTCAGAATAGAGAATTGCCAGCCAGCTCACTTGAGGTTCTGCAGGAGGGAAGGGCCGGTGGGAGACTTCTGAAGATCACATGAAAACACCTTTAATCATCTCCCAGGTATTCTGAGGGCATGTCTTTAACTACTGTGGACTCAGAGATCATATCCAGCCACATAAGAACTGTCCTACTTCTTCCTTATTCCTCTTTAACCAGGGCTGAGAGGGAAATAGCAACTGGTGGATTGGGGAGTGTGAGCAGGAGAAAGGAGAAGCCAACCACTGGAGGCTCTCAGCCCGAGGCAGACCAGACCTCAGGAGAAATGAGATTTAATGGTAAGTTAAGACATGGTTTTGATAATTACATAGAACTAGGCATTTAAAATTTCTACTGAAAATGATAGTAGGACCAAATGATTCCTAAGAGCACAAACATTCATAGGCCTACCATGGTTCTGAGTGCTTTCATTCATTGCTCCATCCCCAGCACCAATATGGTACTCCATATGGTGACGCTCAGTGTTTGAATGTGTCCATTGGACTTCATGCAGGGCTAGGGATGATTGCTCTCAGAAAATACTAAAGGAAACATTGCATTTTGGTCCTAGTTTATGCAGCAAATAATTCAATATACCTGTTTTAAACCTGACATCTTTTAATATTTTTACAAAGGCTAGGTATTAGCCTTATAGTTTTAGTTGTCCAGTTTCCTCAATAAGTCACACTAGTAAAAGCCTGTATTAATGTATAATTCTGTGTTCTGTCTCTTTGTATACCCCAGGCTGCTCTGTTTTCACCTTCCTCAAACTCCTAGCAACACTTGAGTTGGTTAATCTCCTCCTTCTTTTTGGTTTCCTGGATACATCCTTCCCTCACTGACTGGTCCTTGTCTTATTTGCCTTGAATCTTTCTCTCCTTCCTGAACTTTAAGTGCTGTAGTGCCCTATACCCCAGTTTTGGACTCCCCTCTTCACCTTCTCATCCATTTCCATGGCTTAAATACCCCCTATGTTGATGATGTTTAGGTATTTATTACCGGATTCAACCTTTCTTCTGGGCATCCAGACTTATGTATCTAACTTCCATCTTGGCATATTGTTTTGGATATATAATAGACATATCAAAATTAATCTGCAAGAAAAACTTGATCCATTCCCCCAAGTGTCTCCATTCAAGTAACTGGCTTCCAATGTACAAACCAAAAACCTGGGAGTCATCCTTGATTTTGCCATTTCCTTTATGCCCACACATCCAATCCAACAGCAAGTTCTGTTGTTTCTTTCAGAAGGTATTTCTTTATATTCTCTTGTGCTTCTACATGTCTTTCAAGAAGAGACCCTACTCACTTTGTTTGGGACTTCCTTTTTCAAGGATATTTGTATAGAAAATAGCCTTAGAAAAGTCAGTGTCTACCTGTGGAGCAAAGAGTCAGCATATCATCTATATATATAAAAGCCTAAGTGACTGACTGTTGGACCATTTGACCAGTAGCTATGATGCACACTGACCACCAGGGGCAGATGCTCAACACACAGGCATGGAAACATGGAACAGACTGATGAATCTCAGAGGGACAGGGGAAGTGGGGAGGGAGGGAAGAGATTAACCAAAGATCTTATATGCATACTAGAGGCCTGGCGCATTATCTGAACTTGTGCACCAGTGGGGTCCCTCGGCCTGGTCTGCGGGGCTCAGGCCAAAACCAGCAGTCCGACATCTCCGAGGGGTCCCGGATTGTGAGAGGGCACAGGCCAGGCCCCCACCAGTGCACAAATCCCTGCACCGGGCCTCTAGTCCCTTATAAAATATTCAGATTTCCTAATGTCCCAGTTCCTTCCTTGTAATGCAACCACTGACTGTGCAGCCATAACCCTGCCCAGTCTGCATGGCCTGGGGAAGTGGAACTCAGGAAACCAGAGCCAGTGCGGACACTCTGGCTGTTGTTATTGCTTTGAGTCACAAAGCTTTTTTTTTGGCAGCATCAACAAAACTGTGTCAGGCTAACATGTTACCTTGTAAGTATAGTAGAATCTCAGACTCTGTAGTCTTTGACAGTTTTGGCAATGAGACTGGAATAGTTTTTTCAAAGATGAAGTATGAGGGCCTTATGGGCTGATGAATAAGATTTGAGAAAAATCCATGGGAATCAGTAGCAAGTATGTGGACCAAATTGAATAGTAATCACCTTTTCAATAAATAGTGATTCACCTTATTGCCTATTAATGAGGAAGATTTGGGAAGGGGGCTGTGGGCTGAGTAACAGAGGTAGATTCAGATAGGGTTAGCTGGATTTGTGCTGTATCGTTGCTCACGTTCCTCTGGGGGTGGGAGTAAAGTGGGGTGAATTTCCAATCTGATTCAGGTCTGCCCAATTCTAATAACTAGTACTAAAATTTTTCCTGGTGGGCAGAGAGTTGTGCTTCCTTTCACATAAAAGGTGCGGAGACATACACCTACACTGAGCATGAAAAGAGGGCCCTTCGGAGAAGGCAGAAACCAGGTGAATTGTTTGAACTTTGGCTGGTTCCCTTTGGAACATGACAGGGCAGGGTGCATAGTGCTTATTAAGGAAGAATGACAGCAGCTGAGCTCTCTTAGTGCTTGTCCCCTGCTGAGGTCTCTCATGCCAAATTTAGATCCATTGCACTGAGGTCTGTCATGCCAAATTTAGATTCATTGCAAGATGACAAGGTCTCAGTTGTTTTATTTTGTAGCAGAACCTGGCTGCAAAAAAGAAGCTTCAGTGCTGTCTGTGAGATTTCTCTGAGATAAAAAAAATGCTCAAAAGGCACAGATAATGCATTCACTAATATTTGGACTCTTACTGACCTGGATTAGGTTTAAAATACTGACAGAGTGCTGCACTAAAGAATGAGAAACGGATGCAGAGAAATGTAGGTAAATTCTTGCATTCAGCTGCAGCACAGGTAAACTTCCCTAGCCCTTACATTAAACCAGGTAAGACCTTAAAATATGTTATCAGGAGGAGACTGCCAATGCCCTGGATTAAGATGGACTCCTTCAAGAAAGTTGCTGCTGTGCAAGTCAAGGCCAAGTTAGCTGAAATGCACAAAGCATGTGCCCAGGCAGAAAGCATCTGGCTCTGACTTCTGAGTCAAGGGGTCCTCAAAATTGAGATGAATAGTGACACTAATGGTGGTCTTGCCATCCAGTTTAGGGTTGCGGATGTTTAGAAACACCAAACCTTCGTTTTGTTGAGCCATGAGTAATTAGTCACTGCTTAAGTCTGAAAGCCCATATGCCTTGCTTATTGGCACAGGACTGCTCTCTCCTTCCATACTGCCTGGTTCCTGCATACTCCATATGCTAAAGGATAGGGCCACGGTCTCCGCATTCCCCAAGGGTGGCTGAAGTCCATACGCACCAGCCCCACTATGCTGGGCAGGGAAGAATGCCAATTTTTATGCTCTGTTAGTGACAAGTCACCATCCTACCCAGAGCTGTTAGGGGAAAGGTAGTACTGTGGCTAGAATGACAAGTGAGGCACTGGCTTGAGATGCAGATTTAAGGGGGCACCAAAAACTCAGTAATCAAGACAAATATTTTATTGTAATATTTAAAAAAATAAGACTTCATACTAAAAACCCATGATGAAGACAGCACCAGCATTTCAGTAAGGGCAGGATCAGTCACCGTGCTGTGCTGTGACATATTTAATCTTAAGGCAAAAAGAATAATTAGTAATACTGGCCCTCTTCTGATCACTGCCTATGCAGGTGTCACCTAGCCCGTTTTGCATTGCTACTAGAAATTGGGACTTGGTGAACCTACTAAGTGCTGACACTTTGGTTACAGTGATGGCTGTGAGTAATAAGTCCTTTGTGAATCAGGAGTCTCCAGCTTTGTCCCAGCATCCCTGAAACTGGTGGGCTAGCTTGTTAGATGGCAAGATGGGTAGAAACCCTTCACCATTCTTGGCAGGTTCTCTCTTCATTGTTAACATCCTACCATCAATTCTGACTGGAGCACCTACCACAGCCACCTAACCAGTCTCCCCACTCCTGCCTTTGATTTCTGTCATATCCAGTGTCTTTAGAAACTTGATTTTTACCCTAAAATGTGAGATATTAAACTATTCTTCTTAAAATATTTCAATGGTTTCTTTTTTCATATAGAATAAAATCTGTGCTTTTTGTGATAGCCTATGAAGTCCAACATGATCTAGCTCCCCTGCCTACATCTCTTATAAAATCACTCTTCTATTTGCTTATTAAAGTGGGGCCATACATACTTTTCTCTTTTAAGACATTTTTGCCTAGAAGTGTTTGTACTTGCTATTTCTTCTGTCTAGCACATAGAATTCCCATGCCTGGCCCTTTCCCATCCTCCAGTGGAGTATTATGAAATAGGCACTAGTAGGGGTGGCAAATATTTTTTAAAAGAATTTGAGATTCAATATATATGTTTTTAAATCTTCAAAACAGTCAACATGGGAAAATCAGAATTTCTCTGTATTTGAACCTTGTCAAAATTCAGGAACCACCTCTGAAGACTCTACCAACTGTAGGTAAAGTGCTTCAGTGGTCCCATCCCCAATAACAGTGCAACATCTGGATACTCAAAGGATGGCCCCTCATCTAGCAGCATCTCCATCACCTGGGAGCTTGCTAGAAATTCAGACTCTTGGGCCCCATCCCTTCTTATTTGTTCAAGATCCCCAGGTGAGTTAAATGCACATTAAGTTGGAGAAACTCTGAGGTAGCATAGCTCCTCTTCCTTCCATCATAACACTTACCCCTGCATGAGTTATCCTGCACTTTCATTCATTCATTCTTTACTCTCTCTCTCTTCCTCCCCTAGACTATAAGTTAAAAAGAAGAGGGACTTGCCTATGTTGATAGCTTGTATCTCCAAGGCCCATAATAAGTGCTCAAATATATTTGGAAGACATAAGTGAACAAAACACTCAATAGTCACTATTAATTAATTCCTTTATGGGTAAACTTTCCACCTAAACATGGCCTCATTTTTATTTACACCATTTATACTATGTATTGGATTCTTGATGGCTCAGTTTGATTCTCACGCTCTCTGGAATGGTTTTATTGTAGTACAGAAGGAGAAGGAGATGGCCTGGATATTTCTCAAAGATCCTTTGAATTTTCATATTTTTATCCAACTTTTTACTTGCTTTGTTTTGGATGCCTATAATACCTTCAATTAGTTTTGGTTGTTCTAGGCTCTGCTCTTTCAAATCCAGCCTCCCTATTAAGGATTGACAAGCTTGTGGTATAATGTGGAAGGCATGCATTTGGGTCTGAAAAACATGTTCTACTATTTCCTAACTGCACCACCTGGGAAATTAATTATCCTCTGAGTCTGTTTATTAATCTTTTCAGTGGATAATAACACTTGCTTTCCAGGGTGCTAATGAGGATCGTAGGCTCATGTTTGCAAAGCATCTCACAGAGTGAGCTCTCAGAGTCCATCAGGAAAGGTCCATTCCTCTTACTTTTTACACCATGTCACCTTTTGCCTGAGCAAACAACCCAACCAAAAGAAAACAAGAAAGTTTAAAAAATTGTGAGAACTCAAAGTCCTT
Organism: Myotis yumanensis; assembly: GCF_028538775.1. Taxonomy (NCBI): domain Eukaryota; kingdom Metazoa; phylum Chordata; class Mammalia; order Chiroptera; family Vespertilionidae; genus Myotis; species Myotis yumanensis. Next base: position 43,112,618 of record NW_027223760.1, on the reverse strand, counting down.
GAACACTATTTAAATGAATTCCTCTGCCTGGTATAATCTGACCAAGTTGCTAATTTCCATTAGTTTCTCACTAGACCCCACCCCACCCCTAAGCCATATTCCACTTGAGTATGACCAATATTGCTGTATCCTGCTTGGTTCATTTCTGTCTCCCCTCAAGAATATTCCCTATATTCTCCAACTATCATAATTGCACTTGCTCACCAAGGTACAGGGTGAAATCCCACCTCTTCAAGAAATATTCCAGGAAAGACCAAGCTCTTACTGATCTAACTTTTTTTTTTGAAACTCATAGACATTTAAGAGATTATATCACCAATTTAATTATAAACTCTTCTGTGTTAATCCTGAATTCTTTCATGCTAGTAATTTATTTCCTCAGCTGGGATATGAGATTTTTGAAGATTGGAATCGTGGTTTGTATTTATTTATAACTCACAATGGGTGGCAAAGTACTGAGTCATAAACCCTGAAGACTGTTTGATGTCCAAATGCATGTAGCTGCCTTTAAATTATTAGGTACTTTTCTAATGCTGCTGATTCTATCTGAGCCACATGGTTTCCCTCTGGGAAATTTTAAATCTCAGTCTTGTTCTGCAATTCCTAGAACAAGGGTCCCAAGTTCTGATGCTTATAGGGTCCATGCATATTCATAAGGGAAGAGAGCTGGGAATAAGAAATCAGGGATTGGTGGGAGTGAGGGCAACAGGAGTGAGAGTGTCCCGTCTAGAGGCATAGGCACCACTCCATTCTGGCTAACTGTTGCATGTAGGAATTTGAGTCCAATGTTTTACTTTGATAGGAGAAGCCAGGATTGTGGATATTTACATAAAATTTCTCAATGTTCTAACTTTGAAAAATATTTCAAATTATTTCAGAAGAGTGCAGGCCAAACTAAAGCTATCTGTGCAACAAGAACATGTGCTCTAGGCGGTTTAGCTCAGTGGTTAGAGTGCCAGTTTGCGGACTGAAGGGTCCCTGGTTCTGCAGGAGGCAGCTGATCAATGATTCTCTCTCATCATTGATGTTTCTATCTCTCTCTCCCTCCCCTTCCTCTCTGAAATCAATAAAAAAATATATTTTAAAGAAGAAGAACATGTGATTCATTAGAGAAGTGTTTTTTAGTCTTGAAATGAGAGTCATTTGGGGAGCTTTGAAAGATTCTGATGTCTGGGTCACGGATTAGGCCAACTAAATCAGAATCTCTGGGGCTGTGTCCCAGGTAGCAATATTTTTTTTCAAAGCTACCCAATCAATTCTATGTGCAGTCTAATTTGAAAGCCAATGTGTTGGAGCCTCCAATCTATCTTCGATTTCTTCTGTAAATTTAGGATTGGCATTATTTGCAAGGAGTACCTGAGGTCTAAGATGATCTCATTCTGATTGGATGCGTTAATTAGGACTTAAAACACTCTCAACCCAACAACTTTTGCCCCATTTGCCTAAAGACTTCTGCCATGTGGTGAAACTTCTGGTATCTTCAGCTAATTCTGTTGAGTCAGTTGATATACATTGCTATTATGGTAAAGGGGAAAATTCATATTTTTGTGTGTTTTAGAAATAAATGCTAATTCACTCAATAAAATTAAATTTTTATAATGCTATTTGTTTATTTTTAATAGTGTTTTCTTCTCTGTTTTTAATTAGATTTTGAGAATAAAGTTTCATATATCCAGGATAAAATAATTAACATTGTAAGTATATTATAGTTCCAATTCCCAAAATCACACATGCTAAGGATAGTTTCCCAAGAACTCAAAATAAAAATCCTTACAGATCTAGAGGAGTGAATGTGTACATGAAGATAAAAAAAAGTGGGGGTATTAAAATATATTAACTATGATTCTCTATTTAAATCCCCACCCTCTAAAGTTTCAAACTGCTCTGTGGTTCATATAATATGACCTTTAATTTTGCTTTTTCAATTCTGATGTTTTCCTTTTGGACAGATTTTCTAATTTTTTAAACAGGTAGTCTTAGAAGCCCTAACCATTAACCCAGCATTGAATATATGGTCTTTATTTTCTTGTTCTTTCTTGAATGTAGTCCATAGATTTTAGTCACACGGCTATGAATAATTAAATGGACTAGGTACCATAAGTATTGCCAGTCTCTTGATCCCATTCTTTAAATAGCTCTGTCTTTTATTGAGCTGCAATATCCAAGATTTTGATAATGTAGGAATTGCTGATGAACAGAAAATTTGGGGACTATTACAGCCTACAGAGGCACTTCATTTTGTGAAATCATGGCATAACAAGGGAACCATTATGCCTCTGGAAAACTTTCATCTGTGACAATTTAAGAAATATAGAGAATGAAATCCAATTGCCTCAAGAGAAAAAGATTTATATATTCACTCATTGGAAGATATTAAAATCAGAATTATAAATGCAAAAGCTACTGATGGATGGTTTCAACAGTTTGAGAAATTATGGTGGAATGATGAACTCTTTCTTTCAGAAGAGATGATGATATAGAAGCCCAGAAATTTGAACTATATATTACTAAAGACTATATGAATAATGACTTAATTAGGTTACTTGGATGTGTATATATATCGCTCTGTGGTAGCCAGGTCCTCCTGTGTCTAATTTGAAGTACTCTCATTAGGCTTTTAGTGGTTTAAGTTTTATTTGCTTATCATTCACTTTTGAAATTTAATTAAAAGTTTTAGAGGTATGTGTGACTGTGTAGTACATTTTCTCCCACTTATTTATAAATTGCTTGAATGACCACGATTTACATTTATCTTCCTCTCTGTGCCTAGCCCAATGCTTTGTACATAGTAGGCACTGATGAAACACTTTTAAAACATAGTGAGTTGATTTCCATGTATAATATGGCGGTTCATCATGGCATTTGTAATTACCTACCTAATTGCTGAGATGAAATAAAAGGAGTCTATTTTAAATCTTACATAGCAAAGCATTGGCAGGATAAAAGAAGAAGGAAAAGAAGAAACCGCTGAAAGACTTACTCTGTAGTCACTTGATGTCACATAAAATATAGGGAGGAAGGCCAGCCAGATGATGCAGGTGGTGTACATGGTAAAACCAATGAACTTGGCCTCATTGAAATTTTCTGGGCACTTCCGCGTTTTGAAGGCGTACACAGTGCATAAGATCACCAGGACCACATCGTAGGAAAGTGAGATCAACATGCTGGAATCTCTGACATTGCACTTCAAGATGACTGTTTCCCGCTTCTCTGGAAGGGTGTACCGCCTGGTGCCCGGAGCCTCCAGGATGAGCCACACAGACACCACCACAATTTGCACCAGGATCAGACCCAGGCAGATGAAAACCTGAGAACTTGGGCTGATGAACTTTGGCCTCTGAGCGCCATTCTTTACCCCATCGAAGATGCGGGCGATGCAGTTTGTTTTGGTCAGCAGGGCTGAGTAGCAGATAGCGAAGGAGGTCCCAAGTCCCAGGCGGCGCAATGCACAGATAACTGGGGACGGCTTGGCAATGTAGAAGAATGTCATGCAATAGGATAGACCAACTCCAAACAACAAGATGTAGCAGAGCTCTCGGCCTGATGCTTTGACCAAGGGTGTGTTGTTGTGCTTGATAAAAACAGTCACAACCATGCATGTGCACGCAAAACCCAGGCAGGCGATGGTGACTGGACCAATGGCCCAGGCATCTTCCCACCTGATGTAGTCCTCAGGAAGGTCAAAGCAGCCAGATAGGTCTGCAGTGGGCCACTGCCCAAGGCCGCAATCCGTACAGGTAAACTCATCAGCCAGATATTCGTAGGGCTCGCAGGGGATGCAGATCCAGCAGCAGACATCCCCTGGTTGCATATTCTTCATTTCATTGGGGGCACAGGGGTCACTGCACTGGGAAGTGGGGACTGAGTTCCGGGACCAATGGATAGAGTCGACATCCAGCGATAAGGTTTCTGCCCAGTGACCAACCTTCAAGTAGGAATACTTGTCACCCACGTACTGAAAATTGAACACGTTGTATCGTCCCATTCCATCTCCAAAAGCGTCAAACTTGACAATGCTATCTGCACCTTGATTTGGGTTGAATGGAGCTGTGACATGTAAAGTGAAAGAAAGAAAGAAAGAAAAGAGAAGGAACACTGTTTAGGTGTCTTAGGTGTGATCAGTCAATTACTTTGTCATATACTTAGCAAAACTGAAATAACAGGGAATAGGGATTCCAGAGCTGAAATAATGTAACAATTACCATTGAATTTACATATTAAAAGCTACTAGAATACTCATGTATTCATAAATTCATTCACTTAACATTCCTCAGTGCCTCCTGCATGCCAAGTGCCAGTGATAATCAGGAACACAATACAGAGCCAGCCTTCAAAGGAGCTTATTGTGTAACAGGAGAACTGGCAAACATGTGGTCATATTCTCTGTGGTGTGTAAATATTCATTTCTTGAAAGATTTCACAGTAGGAATTGGACAAAACTTTGTATCTCATCCTTATTACATATTTATTTATAGATAGCCACTTAAATTTTTTCGTGAAAATATACAATTAATAGAATTTTTCTTCCTCAAAATGAAAAAAATTTTTCACTATGTATGTATGGTATGCTTATTTTAAACAGTTTAAATGATTCAACAGGAAAAACAGAAAATCTACCTAAAATCCTTCAGTGTTAATATTTTCACAGGTTGGAGTATATACATTCTGACTACATATATGCATGTATACATGTATAGCATGTTCCTATCCACACAAACACATATAACCTGAATATTTTTAAAGCACCAACAGTCTGAAGAAGGTGGATAACTGTGCTTCAAAGTTTGTTCCTAACTGTAAAGGGTCAGTAGCCCTCAGTCAAATGACCTGCTCTGAACCTTGTCCCTCTGGTATAGCTCTCTGTGACTTCCTAAGCAGCAGCTCTCTAAGCATCTATGTTTCTCCTCTTCTAGTTTCTGTTCATCATGTCTCTCTCACCAATATCTGCTGCCACTCTCATCACCAATTGTTATGTCACCTACTCTGAACTACTGTGTACATATTATTTCCAACAGCCAAACTTTGCTGTTTCCTCAGATGTAGAAGAATGTTGCTTATGTCTGAATGATGCATAGGCCAATTGTCTTAGTCAGATTGGGCTTACCCATATTGAAAAATAGACCCAAAATAGTTTAATGGCTCAAACACAATGGCATTTTGTTTCTTCCTCATGCAGCAGTCTACGGTCTTCATTAATGGGTGTCTCTCCTCCACTCGGTGATTCAAGAACCCAGGTTCCATATATGTGGGAGCTGTACCAATTTCTAGAGCCTTGTCTTCATCAGTGGGAAAGGAGAGTGTGAAGCAGTTATACCAATTTCTTAAATTATTGATTAGAAGTTAGTTACAGGGCCACACCCAACTTCAAGAGAGGCTTGTGAATGTGGTTTAGCTAGTGTGCCCCATTACAACCCTACTATGACGCGAGAAAGTGGAATTTGGAGGACACTGTGATTTCTGACACTGCAGGGATTTGCTGTCTTTGTTGTCTCCTCCCTGAGCTCTGTCCACCATTTCTGAGGCTCATGTTGGTTCACCCGGTGGGAAACATCTTATTGTTCTTGGGTGCAGTTATTTTATGGAGGAAAAGCACCCCTTGATTCCTTAATGAAATAAAACTTCAAATGTTACCAGATAGTCCTTTCCTGCTGAGGACCTATCGGTGCCCCTTGGGGGCTGGCTAGGTGGTGTACAGGAACATTTCATACCATATATAAAGTCAGTTAGTCACTGTAGTCCCTTATACCAAATTTATTCCTCACTTATGACTTTTTTCTATTAGTGATCTTGTAATATCACCTGCCATTTGACTTGATTAACCTTCATCTAGCTTTCTGCCACTTTCACCAAACCAAACACATGTATCTTTGTTCATAGTAAGACAGAATGATATAGTGGATGAGTACATGGGTTTTGATTTAGAAAAAGTATATGCGATTCTCGTTTATGTCTTATAATAGTCATAAGTCCTTAGGCAAATTAACTTTTCCACTCTGTTCCTTAATTTGTAAATTATAAAGAAATATAAAATACTCAATATATTGATCATTTCCACTGATTTATGACACTTGCAATATTAAATTGCATGATTTAAACTCTCTATGTTATATGCTGTTTCTCTTGATCCAGTTCCAAGGCAGGGTGACCTTTTTGCAACTATCATAGTTTCCCACTATGGTTTAATATATGTTAGGACAAGTGAACAAAGGAGTTGAAACATTATTACTGCATTTTCAGGAGTAAGAATCAATATCAGAATTCTTATATCACATAACACTAAATTTGTTTAGTCTATGCTTAGAAAAATTTTATTTAAAATTTTACAAACTCCTTCCATATGTTACAAATAAGTAAAATGTCAAATATTTTGATGCACTTTACATCAAGTATACTAGAACTTCAGATATGTTATTAATTATTTTACTCTACACAATCAATCTCCACCAGTGTTCAGTTGATGTTATTAGATTTTCAGGAAAATATTTCTAGAAGAAAAATGTTTTTTATCTTTAATTTAAATATTTTACTATTTTCACAGCTGTTCTGGAATGTAAGTTTCTTAAAAGTAATATGTTTAACAGGTGAGAAAAATGGACTGTTTTTTTGTGTTCTGAGCTGGTGAGGGTTATTGGTAAGATTGTTGGCATGTGAGATAATTAATAATAAACTACAGATGTAAAACTTCCCTTTTACAAATCTTTTCTTGAAATCATCTAATATCATCAATAGAATATTGGGGGAGACTGGTTATCTAGTTAAGAATAGCAAAGTTAATAACACATCTGAGATTCTTACACTTGATATAAAATGTGTTAAAATATTCAACATTTTACTTATTTGTAACATATGAAAGAAGTCCCTAAATTTTTTAATGCAGTTTTCTAAGCATAGAATAGTTCGATATAACAAAAGAATTCTGATATTGATTCTTGTTACTGAAAATATAGTAATAATCTTTCAAATCCCACTTTTTCTTAATTATTTGAAAATGTTGAACATTAATACATTTTTTAAAGATCCTAAGTAAGGACTTTAGCTTTGGCTTTTACATAATGTTGCCACTATTTACCATGAGGCTATTTTAATATATCAGGGCAGAATGTAGTTAGACTTTTCGTCAGTGTTTTTCTCTCTACCTTTTTATTTTGAAAAATTTCAAACCTAGAGAAATAATGAAAGAGAGTATATGGACATGTAGCATTGGAATCACCTAGAATTAACTGTTTGTTAACATTTTGTCATATTTGCTTTATCTCTCTTTTTCTGTTTCTGTTTTTTTGCCAAAATAAATATTTGCTATTGAAAAGTATAAAAATATAAACTATCAACATTGATATAGAGAAAGAGTTGGAAAGCTATGGCACATGAGCCAAATTCTGCCTGTTACCTATTTTGCAAATAAAGTTTTATTAGAACACAGCTTTACTCATTTGTTAACATATAACCTATGGCTACTTTCCCACTACAATAATAGAGTTGAGTAGTTGCACCAGAGATTGCATAGCCCTAAAATATTTACTATATAATGCATTCCATAAAACTTTTGCTCATTCTTGAAATAGAGCCAAGGGAACTCATATATAGCAGTTTGGCAAATAAAATAGGAGATAAAATAGGAAAACATAAATTGACAATTAAGGATTACCAGACATTTAAGTAAACTTCTAACCTGAAAAAGAGTGACTGAAACACCCAGAAAAAAGAAACTTGGAGTAGAAACGATGCAGGGAGAAAAGGTTTAAAACAATAATGTGCTCAAAGAGATAAGAGAAGATGTTGCATCTATGAGATAGGTATGGTGCATTCTCAAAAGGAACATTCAGAGAAGGAGGATGAGCTTTGAAAATGAAATAGGAGAAAGAGAGACTCAATGTAAGGATTGAAAGATAAATTTGAGAAAACTCTCAAAATCTGACAAAAATGCTAAGATGTAACATAAAAATAAAGCAGGAAAATTAGTGAATATTTTGTGAAATTTGAACATTCAATCAGCAGCAGTTCCAGAAAGAGAGAAAGAGGAAATAGAGGGAGGACATTATCAAAAGATTCAAAGATGATGGACTTGGCCTAAGAAAAGATGAAGCAAGAGACTGTTACTCTTTCTTATAAACTTGCTAAATTCATGTAAAAATTATGTACATGTATTAAGGTATGGTCTAGTGTCTAAATCATTTAAATACATAAAACACATTCAAGTAATACTTCAAAAAAGGTGCATTATAAATTCTAAAAGATCCGTTGTCAGCAGAAGTGCCCCGATCTTCAGCTTGGGATAAATGGTTGCTGTGTCTGTATTAGAATGAGAAACAATGAAAGGAGAGCCAGAAGAAAAGGTAAACCATGTCTGTCAAACGTCCACATGTGAGGATAATCCTGTTTCTGAATGGTTATTCCGAATATGCCTGGCTGGGGTAGTGAGGGGCAGGAGAGAAAACCAAGCTCTTTCTCAGGTGCTGCTGGAGTCACTTCAAGGGACAGAGAAGCTTGAAGGCCTAGGGCAGTGATAGCAAACCTTTTGAGCTCAGCGTGTCAGCATTTTGAAAAACCCTAACTTAACTCTGGTGCCGTGTCACATATAGAAATTTTTTGATATTTGCAACCATAGTAAAACAAAGACTTATATTTTTGATATTTATTTTATATATTTAAATGCCATTTAACAAAGAAAAATCAACCAAAAAAATGAGTTCATGTGTCACCTCTGACACGCATTGTCATAGGTTCGCCATCACTGACCTAGGGAATTGATCCTGTCACCTTCCCAAATCATGAGCTACCTCTAAGCCAAATGGCTCATGGGAAATAGTGACAGTCCACTGAGCTATCACATGGTTCTCTGGAGATCAGTTGTGTAGTTCTCTAGAGTGAGGAAACCCAGGGGAGTTTCCTGTTTCTCCAGTTGAATCTCATCAACGGAGCAAGAATCATTTGAGATGGAAAACAAATTCCTTCATCTTTTGTTGTTGCAACAGCATGAAAAAGCCAAACTAAAGGGAGAAGAAAGAACTAGGAAGATGGTGGGTCCCCCTCCCCCCGCCCCAAAAAAAACCTTCTCCAAAATTGAATTTCAAGCCCCTCGCTATACTAGTTCCTCACAATCAGGTCCCTACTGTACAGAAGGAGCCTTTCAAGTCAGGAAGATGACCTCTCAGTTTAGCTTATTATCTATTATCTGACCCCGGTCTCAAATGAATTTATTTGAGAAGTTTAATATCAAGATGACCAGTCCGCCTAGGGCCCACTTGGTAGAGATGAGGCGAATCTAGGCCTTACAAATATCACAGGTCAATGGCGCGAGAAAATTAAATCGGCTCTTTATTTTTTTCCTCTCAGACAGAAGTCCAATTAAGGTAAGACAATAATGGGACTCTTAAGAGGCTTCCAGTAATGGGAACGTAACTGCCACTGCCTGGGTCCACGTTCATAAATACTAATGAAGATTGCAAAAGCTACTGACAGCAACGTGGCTCCGGTTTTACCTTTTACAACCAGGCCCCCACGGAGGTTTCTGTGAACTAATTTGATGAACTGGAATAAAGACATGGATGAGAAGACAGAAAATGGCATCTCCCTTGAAAGATCTTTTAGAGATCAAGAGGTAAAGACATCAAAATCCTTTGACTAGAGCAAACAAAATCTTTTACAAGCATCAGGCAGCAGGGAGTTAGGAAAGAAAAAGAATGACCCCTTGGCTATCGGTAATTAATTTACCTACCAATTAGGAACAAAATTGCTGATGCATTTGCACAGTTATTTACCAACAGAGTGTAGCTGCTACGGCAAAGGACCACCTAGATGCCTTTGATGCTCCGTCTTACCTGTGCAAAATGCTCATTAAGTACCAAAGGTGCACCGTGAATGTTTGAGAAGAGCTATTGAAAGAGGCTTTCTAAGAACAATGTTATGACTTTGAAAAGAACTTTCTTTAGTTCTGAAAAGTTAGCATGGCTAACACTTCTAATGCGTCATTATACATTTTATTTGTTTCCCTATGTAGATTCTACATTTTGTTGCTGAAATTTTCAATAATCAAGGCAGCTCAGAAAGGAACAGTTTACTCTTAGAATGATGAATGTGGAGGCAAGGCACAGACAAAATAGCAGTGAGAAAAAGTTAGAAAGATTCTGATCCCCTCTACCTCTCAGCGCAAAGAGAAGGCCCAGGGCCCTCCTCTGCTTATTTTATTGATTTTAGCTGGAAGTCTCATAGTGGCGACTGAATCTTTGGTTAGGGACCCTCCCTAATGTGAGCTAAAACTACTATCACATCTTTTTCTGCCCTCTCTTCCCCAGCTCCTGCCCTCCCTGTTACATTATCTGCTTTTCTCACATCCTCCATGATGAATATTTAGATTTTAAAAAAACATTTAATTGAAATACATATACAAAAAAGGGTAAAAATAAGTGAATTATCACCAGCTGAACATTCCCATGTAACATTATGAATGTTAAGCAATGGAACATTGCCGTTGTTCCTGTCCCTACCTACCCTCCCTTCCCAAAGATAATGACCACCATACCTTTTAATACTAACACGTTTTGCCTGATATTAAACTTTATATTAATGTAATCATGAAGCATGTAGTATTTATTTTGGTGAGATTCATTCCAGTAGTGATGAGAAGCTATCATTGGTTCATTTTTATTGATGCATAGTATTTTATTATATGGATGTGCCACAATATTTTTTGGCCATATTTCTATCGTGGACATTTGTGTGTTATTTTTCTTTCTTTAAGTCTGTAGCCTTTATGAATAATGCTGTGTCTTTAGCTGTGTTATCCAGAAGCAAATCCAAATACATAGAATTGAGTTCAAGAAGTTGATTTGGGATTTTACAGGGGAGTGAAGAAGAAAGATATAGACAGGAGAGGGAATCCAATATAGAGTGCATCGAAGAGCACACGTGGGTCTCATCCTCACAGGGGTATTTGGGAAGATGACATAGAATGGGAGTTGGGACATAATACCCCATCTTACTCACTAGCTTGGATGGGACAACTCTTATTTGTCATTGGCTGATGGCTGCTTCAGGTGGTAATGCCATGGCATTTCTGGCTTGCTCTAGGTACAGGCAGAGCACACTCCTGTGGCCAGAGAAAGCTCCCTAGCAGAGAGTCAGTGGCATGTATGAGAACAGTGAGAGCTAAGGGGCTTTGGGTGAGGCACTGAGAGCATCTCCTATCTGCTGCTATGACTATTCCTATAATAGATGCATTTCTGTTGTTTGTGTATATACGAGTGCGTGTATGTGTGCATATGTACACAGTAGTAAAACTGCTATGCATGTGAGTCCAGTTGCCTTACTACTTTAATGTTGCTGCCTTGGAATTTCAGACATTCAGATGGAACTGTAGTGCTAGCTCAAACCTTGTGCCCTTAGGCTATCAGCTCCCCCTCTGTCCTGACACAGTGTCCTGCACATTTAACTTTAAGGACATTGACTGTAACATATCAGAAAAGTATCCGCTATGTGTCCATCTCTTCACTAGTTCCTAAGCTTCTCTAGGCCAAGGACAACGTCTCATTCATCTTTGTGCTCTCATCATTTAAGGATGCTGGGCACATAGTAGGTATTCCCTAATTGTTTTCTAAAGGGATTATAATACTTCAGAAACTGAATGGCATCATCTCAGGAATGTAGAAAACATGCCGGTAACAGTTATACCAAAGACCAATTAAATATCAGGCTTAGGAAATGGGCCTCTGCACTTGTACTTTGATAGTTTACTTTCTTACCATGCAGCCCACATTAAAAACCGTTGGTCTAGGCCAGTGGTTCCAGCTATGGGTGCTTCTACCCGCCTCGGTAACATGTGGAAATGTACAGAGACATTGTTGGTTGTCATGACTCAGGGTGGGGACCTCCGCTGGCATCTAGTGGGTAGAGGCCTGGGCTGCTAACCATTCTACAATGCACAGAGCACACCCTCACAGCAAACAATCATGCAGCCCAAGGTGTCACTAGTGCCAAGATTGAGAAATATTTCTAGAAATACTTAAATTTCTAGAAATATTTCGGTAATCTCAAACCTCTTAGTAAATTGAAAACACCCATGCCAGATTATTCTTTATGGTGTTATCATACTGAGGTTACTATTACCGAGTTTTTTTTCCCTCCCTACAGTCATTTCCAGCTTACATACTCCTTTCAATATTCTCTTTCAAAACCCTCACTTCTTCACATTCATCAACACCTTTACTGAACCCTGGCCCCACTCTACCTCCACCTCTACCACAGGCCCCATTTCACACAGGTCCCTATGGCTTTCCTTTTATTCATTTCTGAAAAATCAGTCAACTCAGCTGGACGTCCCCTTACTATCAGTCACAGTCTAGGAAAGAAGCGATTTCTTGTGTAGCTGGACTAGGTGTCATGTCATACAGTCGCCCCTCGGTATCAGCGGGGGATTAATTAGTTCCAGGACCCCAAAGGACACTCAAATCTGCAGATGCTCAGGTCCCTTATGTAAAATGTGTAACATTTGCATGTGACCGACATTTGCAGATAGACTACCACAAAGTACATCTACACATCACTTCATTCATGTGGATTCAGTGTAGTGCCTCGGCACCTGGCAAATTTAAAGTGTTGGTTTTTGGAACTTTCTGGGATTTTTTTTCTAAATATTTTGAATCTGATGGTTGTTGAGTCAAGATGTGAAACTCGTGGATATGGAGGCCCTACTGTGCACCATTTTAGAACAGGCTCACAACAAGAGTAGCCGTTTGTGGGGAGCATTCAGTGGGGTCTCAGCAGGATTTTTCTCCTGTTTAACGTGTACAAACCCAAGCGCCTGAAAATACGGTGACTGCAACCCTCACCAACGGTTTTCAATTTGTGAAAAGAAGTTGTACATTCTGAGGACAAATTTAATCTGTCCTCATGTTTTAAATGTGACTCTGTTGAGTAGTAGAGCATACACTTTTTTAAAAAGTGGGGTGGGGGGGCGGAGGGAGAAAGACTTGTCAAAATGAAGCTGGAGAGAAGTGCATATCCCTGTCTTAAAGGAAAAGAAGGTGTGTGTTTCCCATTGTTCTGCCCTTACATCGCTTCCCCTGCTGTGCTATGGATCTAAATGCCGCAGCAGAGTGAACTGTGATGTGGACAGAGGTGAAAATGACTGAGAAAATCCCTGTCAGAGAGGGGCTAGTAACTCCGCAGTGCGAAGTACTCAGAAATGCATTTGAAAAATGGTAGCGGAATTCATGTTCCAAAGAACAGAATCATAGGAACAAAAATACTTAATAAAATGAGCTTTCCATTTTTAAGCAAACAATATACTACTTTATATAAAAAGCAGAACAACAGGAATTCTATTCAGCCTCAAAGATGAACTTTCCAGAAATAAAGCACAGCAGCTTAGCATGCAGTGGCTGAAATTCTATGAGTGAAGCAAATGAATTTCTATTCTCTTGCCTTACACGTGCATGGACGTGCATTTGACTCTGTGTAGTATCATGTACAGAGAATAGAGGGGAAATAAATTACTTCTCCTCCCAGCAGGCAGGTCTATTGTCAGGTTGTCATGTTTTTCCTGAGCCACTGTAGCACGGCATGGTCTCCTGTCTTCACAGAGAGGGGCTGCTTTATTGAACCACAAGATTTTAAGGGACCTTGTCAGGTCATCAAACACATCTACACATTGTTAAAAAATTCCAAACCCCATTTCCTGAAAGAGTTTCTTTTCCACTGGAAATAATTAAGGCAACAAAATTCCAAGTAACAGCTTTACATTTTTCTCCTCAATTTGTGCCAAAGTTTCTAATTTGAATTATTCAAAAAATAACAGTGTTAAGGGTATCATAAATCTGGTTATTTTGTTGCCTCTTAGAAAATATTCCTGGAAATTCATCAACCTCAGAAATCATTTTAGCTCATATGATTCTTATTTCCACTCTTCCTCCAATCATGTTAAATTAATAAGGTAGAAAAAATTAACTTGGTGATAAAACCTTAACATATCCCTTAAGAACAACAATTATATATAATTACATAATATATTCTTATATATTACATGTAACATGTAATATGTATTAGTTATGCAACATACATTAATTATAGAAAATATAGTATATGTATATATTTATATATTATATAGTATATTAAATATTTAAAATATATTATATTAATAAGTTACACATAATGTATATTAATATATTAAAAATTATATAATATGCACTTATGTAATATATAGTTGTTATGCTTAAGGAATATGTTAGGGTTCTATCACCAAATTAATATTACATTTTATAAATTTATACATATATGTATAATTTTCTTGCTTAAATTCCTGTACGGCATTTTTACTGAAAAATCAGGGGGTAGGGCATTGCTAATACCTAGGACTTCAATCAAAGTCATCCTTGAAATCAGTGGAGAAAATTATGGCATTTGCATATCAGTATTCAAGCAGGTGTGTTATGAAGTAGATAGAAGAACCTTGGGCCTCTTCCACTCCTTTTATGTCCCCCTTTTTTCTCAGCATCCTTTCTTGTTCCCAATACCTAAGCTTCCTATGAAGCCCTAAGCAAAACCAATTCCTATCAAAGTACTACATTCTGTTTATGTTACTGCTTTCAGGGATATTCATATCGAAGGAGAGCCTAGTCAAGGGATAATATGAAAGGCCGTCACAGGTCAATTAGTGATGATGGTATTTGATATCTCTGGAGAAAGAATTTTGGGCAGAAGGTGTGCGCAGATTTCCTAAAATGTTATCCTTTGAGGTTTAGTGTTAGCCCCAAGGAAAGGGAATTTCTGCTCCTTAGTTGCCATCCTTTCCCATTTTGTTTTTCTCTTCCACAGCAGAGAATTTGCAGATCTGGTTGGCGAAGTCTAACATTCACTGACTGGACGATTTTTCTCTAATTGTCAGTGTCACTGTACTTAAGAGAATAGGCAGGTGCTCTTCTACCTTCTGTAGACTGACAGAGGGCCCAACTTCTAGGACCAGCCTCGGCCACCTTCATGCCCCCTTTGCACTTCAGTCTCCAGGTGGTGCAGACTGAGGGGCACTTGCCTAGCTGCTCAGACCCTCTCTGCTCCACCTGCAACAGGTGGAGAAGGAAGCCCTGCCACTCACTACTCATACAAGTGGTATGGCTGTGTGGATATGTAGGCTTGGAATCTGCTCTAAGGCCTTAGCCATTAGGCAGGGGTTGTGGGAACCCATGCCTTTTTGGTTTGTGGTCTTTGCCCAGTATTCTAGCGTTAGTATCAGAGAAGGCTTGTCCTGGGGAGAAGTCTGGGGTAGGGGTGAGATCAGGCACTTGCTCAGTTATTAACAAGAATTGAAATTAGTTTTCTTTTGACTCTTGACTCTTACATGTTTGCAACCCAGGAGGAAAAAAAAAAAAGGAGAAAGTAGGATTTGGCACTTAATTCCATCCCAAAGCCCTATAACCCCATACAGAGCTAACAACTTACTTTTTCTATTAGTTCTAGCTTGTAACATATTTGAAAGAAAATAACAGGGAGCAACAAAGAAAGGGAAATAAATCTCAATTTCTTTGAAAAAATGATTTAATGATAGCAATGACATTTCAAACATTTGTTTTCTTTCAAATTGGAGTTACAGGGCAAAGGCAGGTGTAGAGAAGAAAAAAGAGAATGAAAAAAAGTTAGAGGAAGCTGAGAGACTGGGAGAAGGATGGAGAATACTGGCTGATCTGTTTTTGCCCCCAAACTAGATATCAATTGCTGCTTTTACCCTAATTCTGGTTCTCATTGCCATATGTACAATATGAACATCACCTCGGGCCATGTCTGACATATAAGGAATACTAAGTAATAAGGGGCCATTAGCATTGCTATGGACTATTGTGATAACCTCCTGGCTGATTTTCTGTGCCCAGTCTCTCTCCCTTTTTTCCTGGTTCACATTCCTCTTAAAATGTCTTTGTCATCACAGTCACCGTCACTTCATTGCATGAAGGCCTAAGCGGTTTTCCTGTTACATCCGGCAACACTGACAATTTTTGTTTGTTCTTTTTAGGTTAAAAATAAATGTTCTAATTAAAAAAAAGTTCTTTGATCAAGTAATAAACTGGATTAACAAACCAAAACAGATTTCAGGATGTAGGGTTAGTTCTTAGAGCATCTAATTTGTGAATTGCCTTGAGAATCCTCCAGAGATTGGTAGGGCATATAGCAGTGATGGCGAACCTATGACACGTGTGTCAGAGGTGACATGCAAACTCATTTTTTTTGGTTGATTTTTCTTTGTTAAATGGCATTTAAATTTATAAAATAAATATCAAAAATATACATCTTTGTTTTACTATGGTTGCAAATATCAAAAATTTCTATATGTGACACGGCACCAGAGTTAAGTTAGGGTTTTTCAAAATGCTGACACGCCAAGCTCAAAAGGTTCGCCATCACTGGCATATAGCTTTCCCCAGGTTTTAGACAATCAAATTTTGTTTTAATTTATTTACTTTATTTAAGGATGCCCAATATCTTGTGCATTGGTGGATCATGGAGCTCCGTGCTACACAGGCACTGTATCTTCATGAATTTCAAAGTCCTGGGTAATCTGGTCCATCTCCCCACTCATGCCCTTCACTCCATCCCTTCACAATCCACAAGGAAACCTGACTTCCCCCTTCCTCTGTGCCATATGCGACCTGCACTTTCCCTCTTGTGCAGCGGTTCTCAACCTGTGGGTCGCGACCTCTTTGGCGGTCGAATGACCCTTTCACAGGGGTTGCCTAAGACCATCCTGCATATCAGATATTTACATTATAATTCATAACAGTAGCAACATTACAGTTATGAAGTAGCAACAAAAATAATTTTATGGTTGGATCACAACATGAGGAACTCTATTTAAAGGGTCAGAAGGTTGGGAACCACTGCTCTTGTGCTTAACTCACATGGTTCCCTGGGCTTCATATGCCCTTTCCTTCTGCAGTTCCTGTAAAACCTGAATAAAGATTGCATCTTTGCCCTTGGCTGTGTCTCAGCTGAAAGGGTAAGTCCCCTCTGTGATCCCATATACAATGTTCCTTTTCTTTGGCACTTATCATCTTTGTCTCACACTGTCATTTTTTCCTGCATCCCTCTCCCATTACTATCTTTTTCTCATGATGTTGTGAGCTCCTCAAAGGCAGGAAACAAACCTTATCCCCCTTTAAACAGTAATTGCCACCAGGGGTCGATAGGCTAAATTCAGCCTGAGAAGTATGTTTTATTTTTCCTCCACTGTGTTTCCAAAACATCTGATTTCGTGTTGTTTCTTAACATATTGAGAGAAAATTTGAATTTCTTCATTTCGGAAAACATAGGAAAACATAGGCAACCCCGGGCCTTTAGTGCACGACAGGCATGGTTGGCGGGAGTCCTGGTTAGGCCGCTCCCTCCTGGAGCTGGCAAACGCACTTGATGATGTATTTGAATTCCCACTGCTTAAACACAGGTTCTCAAAAAGCAGTTGTTTTAAGCCATGTATACTTACTGCACAAATATCAAAGGAGAGAGGAAAATATCACACTAGTTAAAAAGAAAATGATAGATTTTTAAATCTTATTTTCTTTTTTCAAATGAGGAGAGAGGGAATAAATTAAGAAATTGTTTTGGGGAGAATGCAAGCAAACAAGCGATGCTTGACTATAAATGAACTCTCTTCTGGGGCCCCAGAGCCTATGAGTACACCTCTATCTAGCAGAGTATGAGTCACCCTCAATGCGTTGTTTATTTGCTCTGGTCCCCTGTCTAGACCAAGAGCTCCAGGAGGACTACGCTGTGTGTCATGCACCACTGTCCCCCGGTTCTGCCTGCCTGCCTGTGCTGCAATCTCAGTTTCATCACTCACTGGTCACTTCACTTATTTGTGATCAGCGACCCATAGGATTACAGGGAGAATTAAATTGAGAGTAAGTAGCGCAGTGTCTACCACATAGAAAGTGCTCCAGAACGCTTGGCTTGATTATTAAAGTGTCTGCCTGCTGGTAGGTAGTCAATGAATGTGTGTGAAATGAATGAACTCATGAATAAATGATTGAGTGAATGTGTCCACCATTGTGTAGCCACTGTGTTGACAGCCAGCTGGTTTTCTGAGCCTTGATTAAATGGCTTAGGTCTGTTCAAATCATTATTATATGACACATAGGAGTTTTTTAGATGGCAGACTTCGCTTATCTAAAATAGCTTAAAACCATCTAAATGTTTGACATAATCTATTTCTTCCTAGTTTTAAAAAAAAGCCTTTGCTCTTTATTCAGCCTCTTACCATGGGGTATATTATCTGTAATATTGCTCTGTTTGCCAAAATGCTAATGAATTAACTGAGCCCCACCCCACAATTTTGCCTAATTACATCTGCTAGGGTTGTGTATCAACACACACGCACACACTTGTAAAAAGCTAAAGGTAGTGAAGAAGTGTTGGACTTTGTCTACAGGACATACTTTTGAAAGTAAGGAAGAAAGAAACTGTGACACTGACCTGCGCCTTTAGGGACATTTTTGCCAAAAGGCAGCTCTCAGGGATGTTGAAGGGGGAGATCCTGAAAGGCTGTAAGCATGTGTTTTGGGAAGC
The DNA here is from genome assembly GCF_028538775.1 of Myotis yumanensis. Classification (NCBI taxonomy): domain Eukaryota; kingdom Metazoa; phylum Chordata; class Mammalia; order Chiroptera; family Vespertilionidae; genus Myotis; species Myotis yumanensis. The sequence goes on along the minus strand of NW_027223760.1, from coordinate 43,094,075 downwards.
TTGTTCTGGTCTGGAGGAGCACAAGCATGCTTCCTATCTCTGTTCTTTATCTTGGAGAACCCTATAAAATATTTGATATCAGAAATTTGTGCCTGACACTAAGAAATGTGTGCTGGAGGAAGGAATAAAGGAATCAGAAAAAGATGACTCTGAGGCAGAAAGCAAAGAACCTCTGCAAATATCAGCTGATAAGTTGCTAAGATTCTTATAAACATACTTTTTGTGCACGGGAGGGGGTCCCTTGGCCTGTCCTGAGGGGATCGGGCTGAAATTGGCTCTCTAACATCCCCCAAGGGGTCCCGGATTGCAAGAGGGCACAGGCCAGGCTGAGGGACCCCACTGGTGCACGAATCCCTGCACCGGGACTCTTGTATGCATTTAAGATCTTTCCCCTCCCCCGTTCCCGCTTAGATTCATCAGTCTGTTCCAATGTTTCCATGCCTGTGGTTTCCATTCCCTCATTGAGCATCTGCCCCCTGGTGGTCAGTGCGCGTCATAGTTACCGGTCAGATGGTCGAATGGTCGGCTGGTCACTTAGGCTTTTATATATATAAATAAGGTAATAGGCTATTATTATGGTGCTATAAACATGGTCATAATGCTTTACAGGAACCTCAGGTTAGCACTTCAAAGCTGTCAGAAAACTAAAAAATGTTTGGTCCATCAATTTATTTTGTTCTTATATTCCACATATGAATGAGATGTCTTTCTCTGACTGACTTATTTTGCTCAGCATAATACTCTTCAGGTCCCTTCATAATGTCTCAAAGGGTAAGAGATCCTTCTTTTTTTTACTGTTGCATAGTATTCCATGGTGTAAATGTACCACAGCTTTTTTATCCACTCATCTACTGATGAGCACTTGGGCTGTTTCCAGATCTTAGCTATTGTAAGTTCTAAAGTAGATACAGAGACATAGAAGCATAGAACAGACTGCAGAATCTCAGAGGGAAGGTGTGGAGGGTGGATGGGTGGGAAGAGATCAATCAAAGAACTTGTATGCATTTATGCATAACCCATGGACACAGACAGTAAGGTGGTGAAGGCCTGAGTGTGTGTGTGTGGGGGGGGAGGCTAGAAAGGGTCAATGGGGAAAAGGGGAGGCATATGTAATACTTTCAACAATAAAGATTTAATTAAAATATAAAATAAAATTACAAACAAAAAATAAAGATAAATACTGATTTCATATAGAAAAAAAAGTGTTTGGAAGTGATATAGATTGTCTGCTTGTATAAGGTACCCAATACATACTACCTGCTGAATTCATCTGTAAAAACCCAATTTCAGGTATTCATTCTATTATCTATTTAAAAATAATGACTTGGAGACAAGGTACCATCTCACCTCTCCACCTAGGCACCAGGATTGAGCCCTTCCTGGACATCAGAGTGTACCCTGCTATGCTGTAGGTGCAGGATTGGTCTATTCCATTCATGACAAGCCACACTCATAGCTATTTTTAGGCAAAATCATTTGATGTTTGGGTTTTGATGACCCAATCTTGTTATCCACAATATGTATACTCTTTCCGGATGTTATGAGCCAGATACCTTTTCCACATCAAAAGTTGCCCACAGAAAAAGGTGTGATTATGGATTACAGAGACTTGGGGTATGCATTTAAATCATGTGAGAGCTTGCTCACAGGGTTAATTTTGTAAAAGTCTGCAGACTTATCTTAGAAGATGAAGCCTTTGTTCTAGTTAATGACATTGAATGTGGTCACCTGGGAACAGATCGTTTTTGGAAGGGTGGGAAGAATATATTCAAGGCCAACAAGGATTCTTTCTCAGGTCCAGGTTCATCTAGAATTGAGCAGATGCCATCCTTACATAGCTACCTTCTAGTCCAGCCGTGGGCAAACTACGGCCCGCGGGCCGGATCCGGCCCGTTTGAAACGAAGAAAACTAAAAAAAAAGACCGTACCCTTGTATGTAATGATGTTTACTTTGAATTTATATCAGTTCACACAAACACTCCATCCATGCTTTTGTTCCAGCCCTCCGGTCCAGTTTAAGAACCCATTGTGGCCCTCGAGTCAAAAAGTTTGCCCACCCCTGATCTAGTCCCACTTTACTTTGATTTCAGAGTACCTTCTGTGGAGTGTGGAGTGAAAAGGATTTTTGTTTTGTTTGCTTTGTTTTTGACTGTTTTGATTGTAGCAAGTGCTTTCCACTTCAAAACTAATGACACAGCTTGGGAAGGGGGTGGAGATGGTTTGTGATTTTGGCCTTCCGGGGTTAGAACATTATACATTTTGGATGAAATGCCTCTGAGTAATTGCACTGCAGAAAGTGTGGTTTTTGCAGCCAGTCCATTCTCTGGTTGCTGATCATGGCCGTTGTGATATGTTTGTGCCCTGAGGCCTGCTGGGCAGCCCGGCCTTAGCTTCAGCTCAGCTTCTCCATCTCTGATCGTTGCTGCTACAGTGGTCAGTTTTCAATACTTTTCTTCAAACAGTTCCAAAATGATCCCAGGAACATTTCTTTTGTTGGCTTTAAGGTGTATGATTGTCCTTGAAAGCACTATATAGTAACTTTTGAAACACAGGCAATCAGCAGGGATATTTTTAAGGTAGCAATTGGAATAAATGTAAAGTCCTATTTTTTTGAAGCTTTTCCTGATAATGTGTGATTTGAGAAGGAAAACAATCGCAAAAACTTTGTTTCAGGAACAAAGGGAGAAGGTGGAAAACGAATTCCCCCCCTTAGATGTACTGTTTCCCACACATGCATAAAGACATACAATGACAGCTCTTACTTTCTGCTTTATTTTCATCCAATGAATTCAGCAAATGGCATCACGTATCCCTGGCTGTGATAATTGCCATGTAAAGTAAAGTGCTCTTTCCCGTGGAGTAGCTAGAGCTGTTGGAGCGGGCTCGGCAGGGGTACAATTTACAAGCGAATGTATCTTATAATCAGGAAGTCCGAGACAGATGCTCAGGGGTTATTGTGTGATGGCAGGGGCATAACCTAAGATTTCTTTGCCCGGTTTAGAGTTCTGATCAGTGAGATAGGGACTCGGTGCCCAGAAGAGAAATTTACTAACCAACAGTGTACATCTACGTGCCAGGAAGTGAACCCACAGCAGTGGCATTGATGGACTGGGCCTTCCTTTTATTGCTAATTGTTGGATTTAGTTTCTGGAATTCTAGGTGCTCCTGGAAAGTGACTAAAGCTGCAGATATCTGCTGGGCATTGAGGCATTTGGCATATATGCACCTTCTATTATTTTATTGAATAATAAATGCCCTTGTTCTAGTCTACTGTACACCTCCTCAATAGTTCCTTCTTATAATCGTATAAGGAAATAATCATAAATTATCTTTATGGTTACTGCCACAAATGCATCGATTTCAGTAGAGCTATGTATCTGCTCTTGTGCTTTATGTACATCATCTCATTTAATTTAGCCCAATAAAGTGGGTGCTTATTGACATTTGACAGATGAGGGAACTGAGCATGAAAGAGACTGAGTCATGTGACTAGTTAGTGAAAGTTTCAGAACCAAACCCAGGTCTGCATGGCTCCAGAACTCATGTTTTTAACTGCGGTCTATCTTACTCTGACTCTTGGATCCCCCAGTCTATTCTGTATATTTATTCATGGTGTCCCATAAACACTAAATGAGTTTATCTATTACTAGAGGCCCTGTGCATGAATTCGTGTATGGGTGGGGTCCAGCCAGCCCACCCTGATGGAGGCCCATTGGGCCAGGCCGGTGGGGGGCAGAGGTTGCAGGCCAGCTGGCCCTGCCCCCGATTGGGGTGGGGGAGAGGGAATTCGGGGCTGGGCCAGCCAGGGGGAGGGGCCACCACCTGATGGGCCAGTTGGCCAGCTGCAGTGCGCATCATAGTGACTGGTCATTCTGGCGTTCCAGTTGCTTGGCTTTTATATATATAGATAGTCATTGTCACATACTGATGTAGTTGTCTTGAAGGCCGAAACTATGTCTTATTCATCCTAATATTTAGCAAAGTAAGAGGCACATTTCAGTAAGCATTTTAGCAATTGCTCATTAAATGAATGATTAGGCATGAAATGCAAGACTGGTATTTTAAATATATTTTTATTGATTTTTTACAGAGAGGAAGGGAGAGGGATAGAGAATTAGAAACATTGATGAGAGAGAAACATCGATCAGCTGCCTCCTGCATGCCCCCTACTGGGGATGTGCCTGCAACCAACAAGACTGGTATTTTAGAAAAAAAATGAACACCTTCACAGTGTGACTTGAGGATTTCTATAAATGGATCATTTAAGAAGGAATTCATTTTTCTGCTGTCACCATGGAAAGCAGTGATCCACACTAGAAGGAATGCTCTGGTCTCTAAGGAGACAGACCTAGAATGTGTGTGTGTGTGTGTGTGTGTGTGTGTGTGTGTAGCGCATGGTTTACTTCAGTAGATCCAGATTCCCTTTCTGGCTCTAGGGTGCATGCCTAATGTTTTCTGGATAAATTTCACGTTTTTGCTTTGAGCGTCTCATTTATTCACAACTTTGAGACCATATTTGTGAGTTTTAATTATGAACAATTTAAAAATTGCATCTTTTTAATTAGGCTGAAGGGTGAAGTTCAGAAGACCCTAAATTCTTTCCATATAGCAATCTCATGAAGTAGGTTCCATTACTATTCTATTTATGAAAGCAATTCAGAAAAGCTCAGAAGATTTTTTTAGACTAGCAAACGATTTCCCTTTAGCTGAGGCTCGACCCCTCATTCCCAACAATTGATTCTCCACACTGTAGCAGCACCAATAAATAGTTCAAACTCCTCAACAGGAGACTTAATGTCTTTGACAATGTAATACTTTTACCTATCTCACAAATGTTTAAGTATTCCTTCCTACTCCTTCCTTCTCCCAACATCTGTCCCTACCACTTCTGTCCCCAGCTCATCCTTCTTAAGCTCTATGCTCCACAAGTACTGAACAATTTTTTATTCCCTGAAAGTTCAAAACTTTTGCCTCTGTTTCTTCGCATATGTAATTTCCTTTGCCTGGGTCCCTCTTTATTCATTTTTATTTATATCTCAAGATATGAATTTTTTTTTGCTGACCCCCTAAAATGAGAATAAGTAATACTTCTTTGTATCCTCATAGTATTCAATTCTAACCTCAATCCTTTCATTTATATATTTAACACTTAATAAATTCTAAGGCTAAAAATGTGAACAACATGCTCATGATTCTTGCCTCCTTGCAGATTAGCCTAGTGGACTACAAACTAACAATTAAACAGATAATATAACTTCAAATTGTGATAAGTCAGTGCTATGACAAAAACTAAAACTAGGTAATAGTATAATGCACAGTCATGGTAGGTGGGAGGATTCCTCAGGTAAGGTGACCAAGGAAGGCTTTTTAAAGAAAGTACTATTTGAGCTGAACCTAAAGACAAGAAGGAGCCAGCCATTTGAGGCTCTGGAGGAAGACTGTTCTCGATAGAACTGTGTGATATTGATGTGGCAGCAGGGGACTGTATCCTACTGGGTCTTATAGATTCTGGTAATGTGTTTAGATTTTATTCTATCCTCGATGAAAAGTGTCCTGAGGATTTACATTTTTAACAGCTTACTCTGGTTTGATGTGGAGCATGAGAATGGATACAAGGAAAATGACTAAGCTGGTATTTCAGGGATCGAAGCAAGAGATGAAGGTGGGCAGTTTGGAAGAGGAGTACAGACAGTAAGAAGTAGTCAGATTTAGGATATATCTTCTGAAGTGGTGCTCATGAATTAACATTGGGAAGAAAAGAGTTGATCTTTTGTTGACTATGGATTTTTACTGAAAGAGATGGATGATGGTGTTATTAACTGAGAAAGTAGAGGAACAGTTGTGTACATTTTTATTTTGGCAGATGGGGTGGGGGGATGGGAGAGTGAAAATAAAGTTTTGGATTGGATATGTTAAACATAGGATATTTTTTAGATATTAAAGATAAGATATCAAGAAAATGAAATATCCAAACACAGATAATGTTCAATGTTGGGGACTTTATGAGTCAACTACAGAGAGGATTTGCAGGATGGTGCCGTAAGCTATTGCAACATTTAGAGTTTGGACACAGAATGAGCCTGCCAAGGAGGCTAAGAGAGAAGGGCCAATGAGGAATGAGAAAGACACAGATGGTTTGGAATCATGGAAGTCATAGAAGAACAGAGTTTGAAAAACATTAGAAGTCATAGAAGCCTAAAGAGAAACAAAAAAGGAAGTGAATGGTTGGATTCTCATCTTGAAGGTAGAGATTGACATCTTTTTAGCCTGAATGTGTAGGTACAAGGCCTAACACATAGTAGGTGCTTAATAAGTATTTACTGAACGGATACCAAAGACTAAAAACAGGACCGCTTGAACTCTGACAAGGCTCAGAAAATCCAGGAAATATTTGCTGTTCCTTACAGTGACCTTCAGCCTAAGTTGTACTTAAAATTTTCTGTAATAGTTAACATAAAAAGTGATCAAAAGCAGGCCCCAAAGGGTTCACTGAATAACATTCATTTAAAAATGATGGACAGCATGACAGAGGACACTATACAGGAGGGATCTGGAAAGAGTAACTGAGCTATATTTTGAGTTAATTTTATATTCATAAATAAGATTGGAATTGTAGCTCTGCTCTGATTCACCTCATGGATAGTGAAAAAGGAGAACTGAGTATTTCCCTACAGGAAATCTAAAACTAAAGATAGCATAGATAGTAATGGTGTTTTTGCTTAACTTTCACTAAGGTATATTTTATAATTTATTAACAATCCTAGAGAGATACATTACAAAATACACTTAAAGCATTTAAGGTTCCTTGGAGAAAGGTATTCTTAATTTTTAAATTATTGTGATAATTATTGGATGATGAGGAAGCTTAAAGCTATATCTGATCTACATCTTGACAAACTTAATTTCTTCTGAAATAGAGACCTATATTCCCAAATTGGAAAAGAGAATAAGATATATTGTTTTACTGTTACTATACCAGCCCCATCCCCCAAGACATTCTTTTTATTTCTAAATATTGGAGTAACTCAGGGTTTAGTACTTTCCTCTCTATGTCTTTTCCCAAAGTGATCTTAACTATTTCTTGTCAGTTTAAATATGCTGATGGTTCCCAAATCTCTAATTCAGAAATGGCCTCTGAAATAGATGCTCAAATCCTACTACTTACCAGCCTGTATATTCTTTTTATTTTTAAATATATTTTTATTGATTTCAGAGAGGAAGGGAGAGGGAGAGAGAGAGATAGAAACATCAATGATGAGAGAGAATCATTGATTGGCTACCTCCTGCACACCCCCTACTGGGGATCAAGCCAGCAATCTGGGCATGTGCTCTTGACTGGAATCAAACCCGGGACTCTCCAGTCCACAGGCCGATGCTCTATCCACTGAGCCAAACCAGCTAGGGTCAGGCTGTATATTCTTGAAGGTAGGAATTGATATCTGTTTTATCTGTTAGTGTGCTAAAAGTATTTGACACTTAGTAAGTTTCAAGGAAGGTTTGTTGAAAAGCAATATTTAATGATGTGATGCGGCAACACTATATTTTACTGTTGCCCCAGTGCATTATTGAAAGCTTCTGTCTGCCAGAATGCCCATCCCCCAAATCTTGCTTTTCTTTCAATGCTTACTTCAAATGCTGCCTTCTCCCTGAAACAGCCTGACTATGCGTTAGAAGTGACTTATCTCCCTTCTAGGTACTCATCAAGTTTCATTTGACTTTTTTTTTTTTAAATGAGGTATAATTGACATAACATTATATTAGTTTCAAGTGTACAACATGATGATTTGCTATTCACATATATTGCAAAATGATCACCACAATAAATCCAATTAACATGCATTTCTGCCTCTTTTAATGGTACTTAGCCATGGCTGAACTGATGCATGAATAATGGAATCAAATAATGTCAGTGCTGAACATTCTGTGATGAGAACCAAGTGTTTCTCCTCACTGCCCCAGTCTGGAATCTGCTCACTCCACAGGATCATTTCCACCTGTGATTTTCCTTCTCTGTGAGTTGGCAGTAGGTATAGACTGGGAGGTGGTTTCTCTTTGCAAGATTTGATTACCTATGAAGAGAGGCATTTTGTCCTGATTAGGCCAGGACAGACCCGGTTTGTGCACATTGTCCTGATGTAATTATTCATAGCGCTCCCTTTCGCTCTCAGGAGTGTCTGTGCTGAATGACGAAGTCTATATTAACTTATAAGGATGTAGAAAAGTGCAGCCCTTGATAAATTTCAAAGTGCTTTGTATACATAAAAGAAAAGAGACCAGTCATATGGAATTGTGCACGATGTGAATAATTTTCCCAGAATCAGCTTTTGCATATGATGGTAGAAACTTGATTGTCCTTATTTCCTTTTGCATAAGGGGGTGCTGTTTACGGTCTTAGGATCGATTTTGCTTATTACAACTTGTAATGCGCTATTTGGATAGGGGACATATCTCAATTAAACATACTAATATTAGGTTACCTTGTGTTAAAAAAATCATCAAAGAAGGTCATTGGCATTTGGATTTGAGCTTAGAGATGCCCCATAGATGAGCTCCTATATACATCTCAGCTTCCTAATTGTTCTTGTTTGTCCTTGTGAGGATCCTAAAGCCTTTTCTTAATGTGAGGGCAAGTTCTTAAAAGCGTATACATGTTTTATCCAGCAGAGGGTGTGTTTGCAGCAATGTTCCTTTTCTCCCTCCTCCTCCCCACTCCCCGCCTAGGAAATGAACCACCAGGTTTCTGCCAGAACCTGCCATATTCAGGATGACATATGATGCTGTTAAAATAACATCTAAAGGTTAGAGAAATATCAGTAATAAGTCCTAAATTGGGCATAGATTTCAAGAAACACCCCCTAAAAAAGTCTAGAAATTAATAGTCATAATCTGATGAAAAACCCTAGCTGACATCAAAGAAACCTCTTGCCTTCTTTTTAAAGAATTCCACTTAATGCATAATTCAGTGAGCCCAGGAAACATTCTGGGAAACTTTTGGATGGATATCAGCCTTTTAATTCAAAATTATGCACGCTGGGAAATGGTTGGCACTGAATGTGGCAAACCTACTAGGTAATTTACACCAGCAATCAAATTGCAATTACAGAGGAGATTAAAACATGACTTTAAACAGTCTAACTCCACCCTCAGGGCTACTAGCTATTTGGTAAACATAGCAAGGGAGCCTGTAATTAAAGGAAACTTCTCATTAAAAATTCTGACCCTCTTCAGCTTTGTTAGGGTGACACTATGAAATCCCAAGAGACAGGGAAGAAAGCTTCCTTTCAACTAGTTCTGGGAAGGAGTGGCTTCACATCTTCAAGAGGGTGCATTTCTTCTGATAGTGTCTGCTCCATCTCCTACTAGTTGTTTTTTTTGAAGTTTATATTATTCTTGTTTTTTAAGACTAGCTTGAAAGTGTCTCACATCTGGAGACTAAATATAGAGGAGAGAGTACATTCAGACTGTGACAATGACATAGCCAGATCATTTGAAGTGCTAACACTCAGGCATCCTATCTAATAAAGAGGGAATATGCTATTTGACTGCCCCGCCCTCAAAGATGGCAGCGCCCACAGCCAATAAGGAGGGAATATGCTAATTACTGCCCCTCCCTCAAAGATGTCAGTGCTCACAGCCACAAAATGGCGGCACCCAGTCCCCTCAGCTCCGCGAACCTGCCTCCAGAGTCACCCAGTCTCCTCAGCCTCCCAGCTGCCCAGGGCCACCCGAGGCTCAGGTAACCAGGGCCAGCCAAGGCTTGCACTGCCGGCAGTGGCAGCAGTAGAGGTGTGATGGGGCATCGCCAGGTCGCCTCCTGCCCCTGAGGGCTCCCGGACTGTGAGAGGGTGCAGGCCAGGCTGAGGGACCCCCCCTCCAGTGTGTGAATTTTCATGCACCGGGCCTCTAGTAGTTTTATAAAGAGCCAGTGCCATTTCTGCACGTCTTTTGATTATGCTTAGATGCTTATAGTCTACTTTCCCCTGAGGAGCTTTAAATAGCCATCTGGTCTGAATTTGGGGGGAAGCCCAAGGTAGAGGTAAATGATTTGGTGGGGAAGATTATCTTAGCCCTTCTCTTCACTCCTGGGTGCCAATTCCTCCAGACCCCATCTCCACATACATTTCTTCAGGATCTTGCCTCTCAGAAACTCATGCTCCACTAGGGTTCTAGCTGATAAAATGTCAGGACCTCTTAGGAGGTCCTGAATGGACAAGGAATTTTCCTCAGTAGAGGAATGAAGTTAACATGATGGCAGCTACGATGCCAAAGAGTCCTGGCCAGCAAGACATGCCCATGGGACACAGCCTACCTGGCATTTGGAACTTTAATAGCAACCAAGGCGTGGCCTGTTAACAACACATTATAACCTTTCAGTACTTAACTCATGCTTTATTAATATTTTTTATTTCAACCAAGCCAATATGTTAAGCTGATCCCAAATGAATGGGCACTCTAATGTTAACAGTGCTTTAAAAATGAGGTTGATTAAAAATTCAGTTTGTGTTATCTGAACCTGAAGTAAATAACTGATTAAAGAGGAAGATATATAGCCCTCATTTTAAAGACATTTAACTCTGCTTCCTTGTACGAACTGGACACAATTCTAGGCAGATTAAGAGAGATTAAGATAATTTGGATGATGCCCAAGATGTTTCATTTCTAAAGACCCATGAAACTGGAAGAGTGTTTTCAGAAATTCTCAGGAATATAATTAATTACTGAGGTGGGCCCTTGGAGACAGGAACTGCTGCAAGCCTGATATGGACCTTTTATCTAGTTAATTAGCTTTATGGAGAGAATTTTGCGCATTTAGCAGATGAGTATAGATTCTATTACATGAAACACAATGCAATTTATTTCTATGTTGTACTTTTAAATTAGGGGTGTTGGGAGAAAAATAATCTTACAACTCTGAAATAACTCAAGGAGTTCTGATAATAATGAAGGGCACTGTGATTCGATTTCATTCTCTCCACTAAATGATGTCTTGAAAATAAAATAAAAATGTAAATATAGTGCCCTCCAAATCATTCAAAATAAGGGTGTGACTCAGAAATTTAGCTGTTTACTATATAGAGAGAACTGGTTGTCTACATATGAATGAGCTAGGCTTCAAAAAGCTGTTCAGAAATCCCCTTGATCCTAAGTCCAAAGTGATTGGGAGGAGTTTATGTCTATAATTCCATTTCAACTAAACACATAAAGTGGTAAAATGGGCACATTATTCTCTTCCCAAATAGATCAATTTTTCCATATAAAAAAATCTGCTGGGATGGGATTACCCTCAATGTTCCCTGGAAATGCTGGGAAGAATTTTTCAGCAGCTGTTATTGTTCTTCACAACTTTGATGCTCACTTTGATTCTGTTTAGACTCAAGTGGGTTTTGAAACCATTGAACCACCTGTGGCTTAAAACAAAAGTTTCAACAGTAACCCTTTTACAAAGAGTCCATTCTCAGTTCTTGGTTGTAATTCTAGCAACTTTTTGGGTCAACACAAAGGTTAACAGGCATCAAAGGTAAATATCAATTCAATAGCCACATACTCCAAAGTTACCTCTTTTCTTAGCTGCTTCTCCTTGCCTCCTGATGCACAAGTGCAAAGGCTTTTCCCAAATTTTGAGTCACTCTTTGTCCCTGATAATCAGCTCAATTCCCCAATGCTTACTCTACGTGCATAGCAAAATTGGGCATGTTTCTCAGCACTTAGGAACAATGACCTCATGCCTCTCTTACATATTTATCTCCTTACTAACAATTTTAATATTTTCACTACTTTTTACCTTTTAAAGTGAGGAAAATACTTTTCATTAAAACACTTCAAACTAATAAACTACTATGGTTGTGGACATGGTAACCAGATATAATTGCTCATACCCAACACATCCTGAGTTCAATCAAAGTGACTCCACTTGTATCTATTTTAAAATACTTAACCAGTATTCCCTAAATACTGGTTAAAGGGATAATTATATTAAATTTAAAAAAAAAAACAACACCTCAATAATTTTGACTAAGTAACCTTGAAAGTTCCTTCCCATTTTGCCAACGTAGGAAGGGAAAATCATACACCTAAGATAGAAAAACAAAAATGGTTCATGGTGTGATTTAATTGCTTTTATTAGTTCTTTTAGGATGAGGCTAAAAATGGCTTAAAGTTCAAAAGTTGATTCTTTATATTACCAATAGGAAAACGATTTGAAAAGACATAAAACTAAATGTCTTTTTTCCCGCCCTTGAGCAAATTTACTGTTGTCCCTTCTCATGAACTTTTACTCTAAGGCGGGCACGTGAAGCAATTGAATGGCACCTCCTGTGCCATAAACAAAAATTTATGGTTGAAATAAGTTGCTGTCAGTTTCTGCTCTCCCTTTCCTACTTCTTACCTAACATTTCCCTTATGGTGAAATATTCACATGAAAATAGATGTTCTGGGCAATTTTATTATGAGCTCCAAACACACACGAAAAATGACACACTGGCCTGCATCGATTAAAGATGCTCCCACGGGACAAGAAACCAAGAAACAGCGTTGACTAGATTAAATTTTTTATGAAGTGGGGAAAAATGATCCTTTGTTTTAGTGATACTGAAAGATAAAGGCACTCGTCTGTGGTGATGTTATGTAAAAAGATAGGAACTTATTCCAGTGAGTATGTTTTTATGTGATTGTGTGTATGTGACAAATGAGTGTTTTAATTACAATTTTCAGGGAGGGGGGGGGGGGAAGGGAAGAACTTCTTTTCCAAAAAGATTTTTTTAAATATGTGTTTTGATTCATTTTAGAGAGAGAGGAAGGGAAAGGGAGAGAGAGAGGAGGAGAGAGAGAGGAAGAGAGAGAAAAGTTGATGTGAGAGTGGAACATCAATCACCTGCCTCCTGCATGCCCCCTACTGGGGATGGAGCCTGCAACCTGGGCATGTGCTCTGACCTGGAATCAAACTGGCAACCTTTTGCTGCATGAGCCAATGCTCAACCAACTGAGCCACACCAGCCAGCACTGTACAAGTATATTTTTTAAAATGTAAATGACTAAACAGGTGGTTTTATTGCCCTAGTACTTCTTTCATGGCCCTTGACGCATCCTGCCTCACATTATGTTGCAAGATATATTCTTGCCTCTCCCAGAGTAGTGGTTGTTGGAGGGTAGTGGTCACATTTTTTTTTCTTTGTCCCCTTTCCCTTTTCTAGTGTCTAACATAAGAAAGATGCTTCAATAAGTGTTGCAGAAATGACTTAATACTTTGATCAATGAAGCCCATAACATTTTATGATGGTCTATCATTAATAATAAATTATAATGGGGATAGAAATAGGCCACCTTACTATTACTGTTATGCACAGGATGTGCATGAGGCCAGAACAACTTGAGGATTGCCTGAAGTAACACAATTAGATTAGGGGCTTTGTGTGGTGGGAAGACAGGTTTACAGAGAGAAGAATATCCTATTATCACCACAGCATTCGGGGCTGAACAAGCATCACTCAGTGGCTTTCTCTTTCTTTTTGTAGCTATCATCAAGGACTGTATGGTAGGAAGTCTAGATGTGAGTGTACAAATTTCTATAGAAGCACATTGCTATTTTTGTAAGTACTTTTGTCCAGTCTTGAGTCTGGAGCATAAAAATGACAACAATGTGAAGAGTAAATTCAGGTGTGTTTAGTTGGTGATGCAAAATGGAGAGAATTGATTCTGGCTCTAATTGAGTACCTTGAAGATTTTAACAAAAGGCTTGCTCTTTAGACATTAAAATGTCTTAGATTCCTCTGTATTTATGAAAGATACATATTAGGATGTCAACATTGACAGGTCTCTTTAGGTTTATTTATTAGCTTTTTGGGTGTGTAACCATAATTTTAAAAAGTGCCCTATTCTAAATCTTTGATATTGTTCCTGTCACTTCTTTCTCAGAGCCTCCAAATGGCTTCTCATAGAACAGAGTGGAAGCCAAAATCCTTACAAGGTCTCCCAGGACCTGGACCCCACCACCTCTCTGATCTCACCTCCTCTCTTTCTTCCATGCGAACTCCATCCAGCCACACTGGCCTCAGTGCTTCCCTGAAACACATCAAGCAGGCCTCTCACCTCAGGCCTTGTTATTTCCTTCCTGGGAATGCTCTCCCTCACTATTTCCACACGGCTATTTCCTACTTCCTTCAGGTCTCTGCTCATATATCAAATCGTCAGTGAAGTTTCCCCTTAACACCTTTTATAAAACAGTAACTCATCCCACTCAACTCCCACACACACACCTGGGACTCCCTTGTCCACTCACCCTGCTTTATTTTTCTCATGGCATATACCACCATGCGACAGGCTGTATATCTACTGGCTTATTTATGGAATAGAAGCTCTGTAGGGTAGAGCCTTTGTTACGTTTCACTGCTTAATTCCTGATGTAGAGAAGATCAGCAATAAATATTGAATGACTACATGAAATTTACATGATTCTTCCAAGTTCACTTCTAATCCCATCTCCTTCAGGGAAGTCTTTCCAGGGTGAGTGGAATGGGGAGTACCATGCTCTTTAACTACAACCAGAAATTTTAATCTTCCCAGGAATACCTTAGTCATATGAAAGGTAAAAACAAAATTACTGTATCTGGTGGTTCTATTTGGCACTCAACATATATGTTGTGTTTCTAACTATTAACAGATGGATCCAGGAGTGGCTAGGTGGCTTGCCCCAAGCCACAGAGCCATGCAGCCTTAGATCTAGAATAAATATGAACTTTTCTGATTCAGTCTCTTGTTCTGATGAGTGCCAATATTCTTTCAAGACGTGCCAACAACAAACAAAACCAGGCTAATTTTGCCCTCAGTCACATTTGTCTGCTTTGTTAGACAAGAATCACTATATGCCTGTGACCTGGGAAGCTGAGGGGATATATCACTGGATAACAATCAAAACACATTTTCTAATCCAGGAGGGTTCTTTTTCTTTGACCTTGGTCAGGTCATTTTGCCTCTCCCGTCCTCCATTTTCTTATCGATAAAATGAGGACTAATAACATCTACTCAACCTAGTTTACAGGGTTGTGGTAAGACTCTAATATAGTGTATTTAAAGTGTTTAAAAAATGACAAAGTGATGAGTGAGATGCATTTTCACAACTATTATTAGGCTTCTGAATTTGGGGCAATATCTTCATTTTAGTTTCTTGTTGAATAAGCTCTTGTGATGGGCCATCAAATGTGAGGGACAAGGAAATAAACTCTTGGCACACTGTGGCCTGCTATTTAACTGTTTAAATGGGATGAGCTTGCACACTAATGGAACTGTGTTCATTCAATCTCTGTAGTTTGGATGATGAAATTTAAACTGTAGATGCCAGTAAAAAGGAGTAGAAGGTTGGAATATCAACCTCTTGTTTTCTTACTTCTGTTGTCAAATTATTTGATCTTATTTCACTTCTGAAAGTGTCTGTCAGTATCCTAAATATTGCTATAATATTTTAAATAAAATTATGATATAACATTTCAGAGAAAAAGGAAACAAGGAATTCATTTATTTTCCTTTTTAAAATACTGTTTAGCTATTCATTCAGCAGCAAAGACCCTTGCAAGACAAAAGATAAAAGAACTTAATAAATGTCTGCACTGAAAAGAGAGGAGTTAAATGGTGGGAGGATTATCGTGTAAGTTCATAGGGAGAATCTAGGCAGGCAAACACAGGTACGGAGATATCTCTGGAAGTTGGCACTTCTACTTTCCTCTTAGAAGCATTTTATTTACATTTTTCTGTTTAAAATATTTCTGGAGATGACACAGAGTTTTTAATAAATAAAAATGAAGAGGATATACATAACTGCATTATCCAAAGGCTTTCTTTTTGATGACTGAAAAATGTTAACTTTTCTGTTTTCTGCTTTTGTTAAAATTGAACTAATTAGACTATAAGCATTTTAGGTACAGAAAACATTTTTTAAGTACCCCAAGAAGCTGATATAATGCTACCATGGGATTATTGGTCACTGGATATTCTATATAAACAAAAGTTTGGATAAAAAATTCTTAAGTTCTAATTTATGAAAGTACCAATGGTATTTTTAATTTTTTTAGAAACAAAAGTTGATATATAGCAAATTATATATCAACAACATGAACACAACAAGAGTAACTTCAGAATACACCAAAGAAACAAATCCCTAAAGCTAGTATGGTCTTGGATGGAAATTCTGGAAGTTTCAGACCCAGTATATTTTCCCTTTTTTAAAAATATCAATTTACTTTTAATTAAGTATAGAGCTTTGTAATAGAATGAAAGAAAGGGGGAGAGGGAAGAAAAATGCAGTCTTAAACAGCATTTAAGATAAGTGACCTGTAGTCTGAATTTATCTTTTTGCAATTTACTATTGATTTTTGGAAATAACAGTATGATAATTGTGACTATTGATCTAGTACAATTTGATGCTCTCAGAGGAAGGAGCAAAGTATAAAATTGGAGGCCTTTGCTATGAGTCATTCTTTATTGAAGACACCATTATGGCAATTAATGAAAGAGTTAACACATTCCTTTTTGGATATTGAACATTTGGGGGAAATTGTTTATTATTGCAACTGCACACAGTGAGCTGAGCTAAGTGCTGATAGAACAGGCGTTTTTTTTTCTGAATCACTTGTAAGTAATTCCTTTCTTTATTTTGGCTTTCTAGTGTCCTGTTGAGGATAAGGAGGTATATGGAAGTGGGAAAAGGTGTTTCTAATGCAACCAAGATTGGAAACCTCTAGAAGACTAGTTTACTGTGGAGAATGCTAGGTGTCCCAAAGGTCAGGAATATAGGCTAAGCTTATTTTTAAACTATATATTAGTTATAGTTTTTAAAAATACTCAGAATATTTTGTTCAATCTCCAGATACCTATGTAAGTGATGTTATTGTAAATATACACGATATCCAAAAAGTCTGAAAGTATATAGGAAATTATATATATTATATATATATATATATTAGATATATTATATCTACACTAATAAAAGACAAAGATGCTAATTGACTCTACCTTTGCTATACCCTAAGCCACGCCCACCAGCCAATCAGAGTGACTATATGCAAATTAACCCAACAAGATGGCGGCTCGCAGCCACGGAGCTGGAGCAAGCAGGAGGCTTGGTTTCCCGTTAGCCCTGAGCCAGCTGAGGCCTCCGCTCATGGCAACAAAGTTTCAATTATAGAACACAAATAAATCCCAGATACCTGCTTCCAGCCAGCCTCCACTGGGAGCTTGGGTGGCTGGGGATTGTGGCCAGCCTGCAAACAGCCATCAGCCCCTCACCCAGGCTGGCCACACCCTCATGGGGTGAGGGTCCCCGCTAGGGGGCTTAGCCAGCCTGAAAATGGCCTCAGCCCCTCACCCAGACTGGCCAGGCATCCCAGCAGGCCTCCCCCCGCCCCCACTGAAGGGGCTGTGGACAGCCTGCAAACAGCCATCAGCCCCTCACCCAGGCTGGCCAGGCATCCCAGTGGGGACCCCTACCCTGAAGGGGCTGTGGCCAGCCTGCAAACAGCCATCAGCCCCTCACCCAGGCTGGCCAGGCACTCCTATATAATAAAAGGGTAATATGCAAATTGACCCTAACAGCAGAATAATTGGGAATGACTGGTCACTATGACACACACTGACCACCAGGGGGCAGATGCTCAATGCAGGAGCTGCCCCCTGGTGGTCAGTGTGCTCCACAGGGGGAGCTCTGCTCAGCCACAATCCAGGCTGACGGCTGCCAGTACAGCAGTGGTGATGGGAGCCTCTCCCGCCTCCTCAACAGTGCTAAGGATGTCCAACTGCAGCTTAGGTCTGTGCCCCACTGGCAAGTGGACATCCCCTGAGGGCTCCTGTGCTGTCAGAGGGATGTCTGATTGCCAGCTTGGGCCCGATCCCCCAGGGAGCGGGCCTAAGTCAGCAGGTGGTCATCCCCTGAGGGGTCCCAGACTGTGAGAGGGCACAGGCCGGGCTGAGGGATGCCCCGAGTGCACAAATTTTTGTGCACTGGGCCTCTAGTATATATATATATCAGTGATGGCGAACCTATGACACGCGTGTCAGAGGTGACACGTGAACTTATTTTTTTGGTTGATTTTTCTTTGTTAAATGGCATTTAAATATATAAAATAAATATCAAAAATATAAATCTTTGTTTTACTATGGTTGCAAATATCAAAAAATTTCTATATGTGACACAGCACCAGAGTTAAGTTAGGATTTTTCAAAATGCTGACAGGCTGAGCTCAAAAGGTTCGCCATCACTGATATATATCATCATCATCATCACCTGAGGATATGTTAAAAAACAACAATAACAACAACAACTTGATTTCAGAGAGAAAGAAAAGGAGAAAAAGAGAGAGAGAGAGAAACATCAATATGACAAGGAAACCTTAATAGGTTGCCTCCCATATATGCCCCAACTGGGAATAAAACTCATTCAACCTAGGTGTGTGCCCTGATTGGGAATTGAACCTGCAACTTTTTGGTGTACAAGATAATGCTCCAATCAACTGGCCAAGGCTAGTAAATAATGTATTTATCATGCTATTTCCTGATAAGCAAGGTGATAGAATCCATTTCTTACATACTTTATTGAGGGTGATTACTCTTTCCTGCTTCATAGACAGGATGGCTCTTCAAATGAATCAAGATAAATTAAGGTTATTAAATACTAATAATAGTCATAACAACTATCCTATCTAATAAAGAGGGAATATGCTAATTGACCCTCATGTCGTTGCAAAGATGGCAGAACCCACAGCCAATAAGGAGGGAATATGCTAATTGACTGCCCCGCCCTCAAAGATGGCAGCACCCACAGCCACAAGATGGCCGGCAGGGGAGGGAAGTTGTGGGTGATTAGGCCTGCACCAGAGGGCAGTTCGGGGCAACTGGGCCAACAGGGGAGCAGTTAGTTTCTGTGCTTTTGTGGGAATTACAAATGTTCCAGGGGAGAAAGCAAGATCAAGAGCAGCTTGCTCTTTCAGAGAATTCAAAGCCCATTCAGCTAAAGATGTGACCATTACCATTTTGGCTTCCTCACTGTGCCTTGGATGGCCCACAGGGATCAGGCCTAAACTGGCAGTCGGACAACCCCTGAGGGGTCTCAGATTGGAGAGGGTGCAGGCTGGCCTGATGGACACCCCCCCAGTGCATAAATTTCGTGCACCAGGCCTCTAGTCTCTCTCTCTATAAAAACCTAAGCGACCATTATGACTGAATGACCAGAACGACCAGTTGACCAGTCACTATGATGTGCACTGACCACCAGGGGGCAGATTCTCAATGCAGGAGCTGCCCCTTCGTGGTCAGTGCACTCTCACAGCCAACCTCCCATGGCCAGCCAACTGCCCGCAGTCCCCTCTCCCTGGCTGGCTGGCCCCCATGGGCCGCTGGTGCTAAACCATTTGTAGATTGCCTGCTTCTGGGTTGGGGTTTCGTATGTAGCAGAGCAGCTCCCTTGCTGCAATCTATTGAAAGTCAGCCCTCGACACAAGGGTTTGTCTCACTCCCATCCTCTCCCTTCCCTGGGGGTCACCTGTCCACCACGGTGGTGGTGCGGCAATGAGGGAAGGAGGAGGGGGGACGGTGGGGAACCACATTGTGGCGGGGCAGCATTGGAGTCTGGTGACCATTCCTTTTGTGCCCCGCCTGGTGACTGTTGCCTCCTTTCGCAACCCTGCAGGGGCCTTTGGGCCCAGGACTGGGACAGGAAACCATGGGTGGGTGGCAGTGGACTCGGCCCCTTTCCCAGGGGGGATGAGGGCCAGCTCCCTCCTCAGAATCGGCAGCCAACCTCCTGCAATCCCTCTCCCTGCGGCCAGCCTCCCATGGTTCCTTCCTCCCCCCCACCTGCAGGAATTCGTGCACTGGGCCTCTAGTATGGTAATAATAATAGTAACAAGCAGCAGCAGCAATAGCAGGAAGCTCAGGCCAAAGTGGAAAATTACATTTCTAGAGGCTCCTGTTCTCCACTGTGTGACCTTAAAATGAGAATCATTTCTCAAGCTTCTCAGACACCAGAGCATGGAGGCACAGTGCATACACAAGTAAGCTACCACGTTAGTGGTGGCCTTTGGGGGTTTAAATCGTATTCTTGTGACCCCAGGAAGCTGACCAGGGAGAAAAGGGAGAAAAGAAGTACAGGATATTTATCTCTATGTTTTGGAAATGCTTTTGATCAGCAGAGCTGGAACAAGTTTCTGTGCTTTTGTGGGAACTACAAATGTTCCAGGGGAGGAAGCAAGATCAAGAGCAGCTTGCTCTTTCAGGGACTTCAAAGCCCATTCATCTAAAGATGTGGCCATTACCATTTTGGCTTCCTCACTGTGCCTTGGATGGCCCTGAACTTTTCAAGAGGAGAGCCTTGCTGGGTCGGCGCCAGCTTGAACAGATTCCTTGGAGTGCAGTGTCCCAGAAAATCTGCCCTTCCCGGCCTGTGCTCTGGGGTTACAGCCCCATACCAGGAGTGATCCTTGTACCTACTGGACTACCCATCTGCCTCTCTCCCAGGTGTGGAGAACTGTACATGTAAAACAAGGTTGGACTATCTATACCAGGCTTCAGGTCTTCCCTGATCTCAGTAGTCTGTCTCTTTGCTGGTACCAAGTGATGAGTGTGAAAATATAAGAATAAGAATAAGAATAAGAATAAGAATAAGAATAAGAATAAGAATAAGAATAAGAATAAGAATAAGAATAAGAATAGGAATAAGAATAGGAATAAGAATAAGAGAAAGAAGAAGAAGAGGAGGAATAAGAAGAAGGAGAAGGAGAAGGAGAAGGAGAAGGAGAAGGAGAAGGAGAAGGAGAAGGAGAAGGAGAAGGAGAAGGAGAAGAAGAGACAAGCAATGAACTAAATGAACAAAAACAATGTAAGAGCTGTGTGTTCCATTACCCAATCCTATTATGAGCACCAGTCTAGCAATAACAAGAAATTGTCCTTTTGTCTGTAAGCCAAGCTATTGGAGTAAGATTTGTACAGTGAGTCTAGATTTCTTCTAGGCATAAGATACACAACTTTTTCTAATCCAAAACAAAAACTGAAACAGAACTCAAAGACCCTCATGCTGAAGCCCCCCTAATCCTGCTCTGGCGCCCAATGCTGGTAAAGCTCCATGCTGCAGACCAGCATCTTGTTTCCTGTTAGGTCCTCAGGTCTAAAAACATCTATGGAATGAATGACTAAATCAGGACCCTGATGGTTTGGTCTGTCACCAATTATGTGATCTTGATAAAATTTCTATCGTCAAATTCTCAATTTCTCCATTATCGAGCGTTTTAGCCAAACCCTGCAAATCACTCAGAGGAATGTCATAAATGTTAATCCCAAGATAAGGGAATTCTGGGACATATCTTGGAGCACCTCTGGCACTATGTTCAGTAAGTGGGAACTCTTTCTTTTGAGTTGGATGTACTCTGGTTACCGCATCACCCTGACAGCTGAGTTGACTTTTATGTGCTTCCGTAGTGAAGATAATAATACTGACATTCTGAATTTCCACCTCTGTCAAGTGAGGAGTAGGGGCAAGTTCATCTTTGAGGAAGGCCTTTTATAACTCTATAATTTTGTTATATTCCACTTTCTGGAACTGGTCTCAGAACAAAATGTGAGAGAAATTATACTGTACTGTGAACATACAGAATGACAGTGATATTGCATTTCTTTAAATGTTTTACATCCTTTTCTGTTTCCTCTGCTTTTAACTGTCTTGAGTAGTTTAAGCTTTCCTTATACAGAATGAACTCATGAAATTTTATTCAAAGCAAGTTCTAAAAGTCACATGACACCAAACAATTCTCATTTAAATATTTACTTTAGAATTCTGAATGACATGGCTCTTTCAGATGAAAAACAAGTACTAATAAAAAATGCTTTGAAACTTTTATTTAAATACCTAAGATTTATATTCTATGACTCAGCTTTCAAAGTATGGGTGTTTATGAACCACCAGAGTTCCAAATAATTGAAAAAGTGGCCCAGGAGCATTAAAGGGAGAATAAATAAAAAGGAACACAAAAAGAAACATATTTCAAACCTACTGATTGATCATCTTTCATTCTTTTAACAAACATTCCATTACTATCTTGTGTGTGTCAGAAACTATGGTAGGAGTTTGGGATCACAGTCCTGTACTTCCCAGGCTCCTTGTGTATGTACGAAAGCAACACTGGATTTAGTGCCTTGGAGTTCAGTCTTGGCCTCTGCCACTAGCCTGATGATGGATGACCTTGGGCAAGTCACTTTCAGTTTTGGGGCTTCTTCTATAAAACGGTAATAGATAAGAGATTCGGCACTAATGCTGTTTGATTTTAAATTTATCTCTCTCAAATACAATGATAGCATATAACTAAAACACAGTGTTTAGGTTAAAAAAACACACAAAGTAAGTCATTCTAGAAATTCTAGAAGTCATATACATTTCTATTACAAAATTCATCTATATAATAAAAGCCTAAGCGACCATGACAGCGGAATGACTGGTTGCTATGATGCACACTGACCACCAGGGGGCAGATCCTCAATGCACGAGCTGCCCTCCTGGTGGTCAGTGCACTCCCACAGGGGGAGGCTGCTCAGCCAGAAGCTGGGCTCACGGCTGGTGATCACAGCAGCACTACTGAGTGGTGGCAGCAAGTGCAGCAGGCCGGGATGAGCGCAAGTGGCGTGGCGCCTGGTCCTGATTTGGGCTCCTCCCTGGCCACCTGCCGCTTGGTGCACTGATACATCCCCCGAGGGGTCCTGGACTGTGAGAGGCTGCAGGCTCAGCTGAGGATCCCCGCCCCCTGCCATGCATGAATTTTGTGCACCGGGCCTCTAGTTTGTTAATAAACAAAACACATACATTAAATTTTCACAAAAAAGAATAATATAAATCTATTTATTGTTTTTTCTCATTCCTTATTTATTCAGAAAACATTTACATAATACCCACTCTGTCCCAGAAATTGTGTTGGGTGTTTGAGATCAGAGATGAAATGGAGCTAGAGAAGGAAATATGAGTGCTATTCATAATCAACAAATATTTGCTGAGTGCCCATTATACTTGGATACATCAGTGAACAAAACTGATAATGATCCTTTTTTATGGAGTTTATATTCAAGCATGAAGATCAAATCATACAGAATAAACATGAAAATTATAAATGATGTGGTATGAGAAAAGGAGAAAAAAATCATGGTGTTAAAAAAGTAGAGCAGGTTAAAGGGTAATGGGGCACCTGTGGTGGGGGTTGGTTCAGTACATCGCAGTTTTAAGAAGTTTGCCAGGTGGGCCTCATTGGGAAGCTAACATTTATGTAAAGGCTTGAAGGGAATAAGGGAATTAATTAGCCATAGGAGGTATCTGGGGAAAGACATTAGGAGCAAAGAGAACTGTCAGTGAAAAATCCCTAAGTTTAGAAACAAGGGTGCTAGAATGAAATGAGAATGGGGGGGGGAGTAAAAGGAGGTGACAGAAGAGTAGTAAGAGTCAGGGAGGGGGCAGAACAGGTAGGGCCTTGTAGGACATTTTAATGTACACATTTAGATAATTTAGCATCTTGGTATCTTCCCATGGTAATGCATTTTCTTGTCCAATCCTCATATTTACCTGGTGGCCGAACTAAATTCCCTCTCTTTTCTGTAGTTTAAATGTTTCATTTTCATTTTTATTTATTGATTTGAGAAACCTTGGAGTATTATTGGGATGATGCTCTAACCAACTGAGCTACCCAGTCAGGGCCTAAATCTGTTTTCCACCCTTCTACTCTCTTCTGAGTTGGAGAATGACTGGTAATGCCAGACAAATTGAGAAAGTGAAATACCACTTCCTGGTCAGGTCTGCACAGCAAACCAAATTGTAGAATCAAAGTCAGTTATTGAACAAAGCAGACCAAAACAAAATGAACAAACACACAAAACCAACTTTTTAAAAATCTAAATAATGGCCTTATTTCTCTATTTTTCTTTAAGATTTTAGACTCAAACAGTCAGGGAATGAAGAGAAATATTTTGGTTACATAAAACACCGTCCAAAGGCTCCCTGAAATTTAAGAGTTCTCTTTCTAGGAGCTTTTGATGAGTAGATATATTTGCATCCTCAGGAGTAAGGAATGAAGTAGAATAACAAAATTAACTGATGCACATGGTGAATAAAGATAAGTGATTACTCCAAGGTAGTCAGAAAGGGAAAGAAGGATGCTTATCTTATTCATCCTTAAGAATTAAGTGCATTGTAGATATGATTTATAGATACCCGAGAGTTCATTTATATTTAGGGTAAAGATATCCTTTTTTTACTGACTCTATGGTTCATTCTTATTTTCTGGAGATGTCAGTGGGAACTTACCTGTTACTCTGAGATAGAAACCAATGTGGGAATACAGAGCACAGAAAAGGTTTTCATCTTTACCACCTACAAAAGTCATTCTAATATTAAGAGATGGTATCTGTCAGATGGGTAGGAAGGAATATTGACATAATTGATTTCTGCTACTTTTGGCTCCCTGTGGGTAAAATGAAGAAAAGATGTGCAAGAATGAAGGCTGGTCATTTTTGTAATTGTCTTCAAGGCTGGTTTAGGGATTAGAATTCTAAAATAGAAACAATAGTCATGGGATCCTCTCTTAGTATTACCAGTGATTTTTCAGACCATTTGACTTCTGAGTGATCACCTAGAAGGGAGATCTGAGAATTGCCTCTTGCTCCAATGATGGTATGATTTGAGCATATACACTTTCCTGTCTTAAATGATAAATTAATTGAAACAGACTGTGCAGACTAGAATGATACCTCAGTGCCATGGGACATTATTAGCAATTTAGGCAAATTGAAAGCATGTTATCATTGTAATATTTTTGACATAAAAATCTTTTGTGCCCACTAATATTACATACCATTTAATCCTTTAGAATTAAGCTAAAGTCCCCAGAACCAGTACTTTAATGCACTAATATTACTTGCATCTTAGTAGAGAATGGTACCCTAAAGATTTTGTGCTTCTTATATGTTAGTTATGCATAAAAATGCAATGTTATATTTAGAAATATTTAGAGATAAACAGAGAGGCAGCAAAACCCACTTTAAATACACTTTTGCATGTTCACTACTGTATCAGAATGACTTCCATCCGTCTTCAACTTGCTTATACTCAGGCTCCCAGAAAAAAGTTTCATTTCATAACATAATTTAAGAAAAGCCACAATTCTGAATGCCGACATGGAAATGTTTCTATATAGCAGAAGAAATAACCTCAAATACCTGGAAATCTCCATGGTCTGAGTAACTTTCCCTCATCCCCCCCCCCCCCCCGCCCCCCCCCCCCCCTGCCCCCAACTTGACTCTGGGAAAAGAGTGTGTGTTTCTCTCTCACCTACAGTGAAAGTTATGAGGTTCTTTTGCTCAAATCACCCACAAGGAAGCCTTGGAAGTTCATGTTCCTTAGGGAGCTGTCAGTTCTGCTAAGGAAGATTAAATGCCCTGATCCGGGTTGTCACATTTTACAGCGAACAACAAGCAAGAGAGCGAATGTAGCATAGCCCACATCCATCCGGCTGCTCCCACAAGCAGCCCTGCCTAGGGGGCCTTTCGATGTCACATAGGGTACCAGCCAAGACATTCACTAAACAATAAGAAAGAACATCAAAGAGCCATCGTATCGCATCTCACCATGTCTGTTTAACAGTTTAATCCCTTGCTGTGGCTGGGAAACCATTTCTGGGTGGCGGTATCTGCCTCCTGCTGGACATCCCTGCTTGCACCCTAGAAGATGAGGCAAGGCTCCTTGCTTACCTGTGAAGTTGATTTTCAGCAAGTAATCCTTGTACAGTTTCTTCCCGTCCAGGATCTTCATAGCGTCGCACAGCTTGGTGGTGTTGGGACAGAGGGTGCGTTGCATTTTGTGCAGCGCGTGGGCCATGGCGTAGACCGCGTTCACCACAAACATGATCTTGGATTCCTGCTCGTAGTTGCTGCTGTCGATGGCCAGGTGCTTGTCGCAGGGGCGCCGGTGGTTGCGCTTGTTCTGGAGGCTGCACTGGAACTTCTGCTCCCAGAAGTCCCGGAACCAGGGGTTGCGGTGGTTGGTGTAGGGGTTGAGGCTCTGGAAATAGCGATCAAACGGGCGGACCCGCTGCGAGGCCAGCTCCAGGGTGATGGCGCCGTAGGCCACGTGCTCGCTGCCCTTGACGATGCTCTCCTGCGCGCCCCAGCCATCGCTGGCCACCCAGGTGAAGGAGGCGTTGGCGCGGCTGGCGGCGGCGATGAGCTCCCGCGAGTCGTCCCCCCGCATGAAGAGGACCACGACGCGGGCGTTGGGCTTCTGCAGCAGCTCGCGGATCACGCTGTCGTAGGACTTGCGGATGTTGGAGCGCCCCACCTTCTCGGCCGTGGCGATGCAGATGTTGCGCAGGCGGGCTTCCTGCTCGAAGGCCTCGATCCCCGTCTCCCCGTAGTCGCCCTCCGAGGCCACGGTGGACACGTAGGTCCAGTTGAAGAAACGCAAGATCTCGGCCATGGCTTTGGCCTGGTAGAAGTCCGGGGGCACGGTCCTGGCGAAGTAGTCGTAGCGGGATTTGTCGCTGAGTTTGGCGCTGGTGGAGGCGTAGCTGATCTGAGGGATCTGGAAGAGCCTGAGCAGGTTTGCCACCTGGAGGAGGGAGCCAGGGGAAGCAGGTGATTTAGAAACCCAGGGACAGAAAAAACATATAGCACCAGGCTGTTTACCCAGCGCCTGTGTCCCCTCCAGATCACTGAACCTTTCCCGAAGCTTTGCCAGAGCGGTCCTGGATACTGCATTTTGGATATGAGGGAGCAGGTTCCAAGCAGATGATTTGGGAAAGGACATAGTAGAAAAATGAGAGTACCCCTCTCCTCCCCCACCTCCCCCCAGATTTTATGCTCGACCCTGGACTAGGATAACTCTTGTTCAGGTGTCCTCAGCGTGTTTGTTTGAAATGTGTGGGGTTCTCTTAAAACTCGGTCAAACAATGAGCTACAGTGACTCGGCCAAATTCAGTTTTTAGACAGTTTGGCTGCAGCCTGGATGTTGTCGAATTCTCACTTCCCCCTCTTTTGCTAAAACTGGCAGTTTCTGAAAGAGCCTAATTTGGGAACTGTATGCCACATGGACAGTTCAAATTAGACATTTATTATCTAGGTTAAGTAAAAAAAAAAAAAAAAAAAAATCATTTCTATTTGGTCCACCCCAAAGTTTAGGCATATACTTTTCTAAACTTCTGAAGAACTTGACCAGTATTTTCTTTTAAAACACTTCTTTCTATTTGAACAATGTGAAAGGAAAGCATACAAATGTTATCATTATAGTATTTTGGTTATAAAGCAAATACAGAAACATTGAGGATCTTGTCAAGAAAGAACCATTTCTTTCAAAATGTTTAAAACTTATTCTGAATGAAGGATTTAAATTTCTTATCATTCACCTGTCAATAATGTTTCACTATTTTTATTTATTATAGAATAAAAAAGGAAAGTGAAGTTAGCTTATCAAGAAGCATTTTATGCATAGAGTATTTGCATAAATATATTTTTAAAATATCTACAGAGATCATATATATATCTCTATATCTCTATCTCTATATCTATGTATCTATATATATATATAATAAGTTTGTTTTTATTTTTTCTGGCTACCTCACATATTCTGAACACTTCTATCTCTATACTGACTTTAATTAAATTACATAATATACAAAGTGGACTTCAATCAGAAACCACATTAAATATTCCTATATACTTTATAGAGTGTTTTCAAATTTTCCTTCTAGAATTATGGTTTCAGGTTGATATTTGACATGTAGGAATCACAGCTTTAAATAGGCAGCTGTTAGCAAAAAGCAGAAAAAATGTGAATCAGCAGACCTCTGAGTCCTGCTTAATCATCTGAGTCCTGGCAGGTTCACACAGCCCCACAGCATGTTCTTGAAGATTGGGACTGCTATACAGCTAATACTTCCGACATAGCCCAGAGCTACCACAAATGTTTTCTTTATCTTTTCAAATCTGGGTACCTCTTACTTAACTACAAATAGAACAGCTAGAAAATCTGGTACTTAGCATGCAGTATAATGCACATTTAAAACCAAATATTTCTTGCATTTTTGCATTTGGTAAAGACTTTAAAAAACATTTTAGGAGATGAGTGAGATTGGGGGAATAGAAGTCAGTGCATGGGTGGGTGGATGAAGACTAGTATAACATTTATTTCTTCTTGCCTCAGGATCAGGAGACCCTGGCCTATAGTGATTCATTTAGACATAGGAATATGGCTTGTTTTCTCAGCCTGATTGAGATGATTGAGATGGCACTGAGCCAGTACTGTCAATACCTCTACACTGAGTACCTGGCTTCCTTTGGGTTTATGTACTACTGTGTCGGAATGGTGATAAGAGTCTATGCAGAGGCTTTGTTTGATTATGGAGTTCCTGGTTAGCACTGGAGAGGCCATCTCATCTTGATGTTACAGTTTCTCATCTTCAAGTTATATTCATCAGGACTTGAACCCCTCAGGGAGGCAGAGAATGAAAGCACCTGAAAAATGCCCGAAGACATAGTCTGGCAACTAGGAACCACAGTGAAAGGATCCTAAACTGCTGAAACTGTTCTTCCAAGGGAACAAGTAATGGAAGCTGCTTAAGAAAATAGCTCATGTCTTTTGGCTGATAGGATCCTGTGGCTTCATGCCTACCTCTCCAGGATATCTGAGAACATTTTACAAGCAAGGCAGACTGTACAAGAGGATGAACTAGGCATGCAATACTGGCAATATGATGAAGGTTCTCTACATGGGGAAGGGGCACAGTGAGCTGTAGCATTTTGGGAGGGTGGTGGGTTAGGATAAAATTGTAGTTGTTGCTATCATTTTAAAGAGTCTCTCTCTCTCTCTCTCTCTCTCTCTCTCTCTCTCTCTCTCATAAGGAGTCTACCACTTACTATAGGCAAAGGAGGCATGTTCAGTGAGCTGAAACATAAGAATGGAACACTAATAAGGACGTAAGCATAATCTCAATTATATCACCTATATTGAATCATAGAGCAAAGTGTTGAACTGCTTTTATCATGGTGAGCTGTTCCTTTTAAAATTAAGTTCCTTGGATTATAAGAGTAAAAATGCTTAATATAAAAAGTAACCACCACAGAAGTCATCAGGTTATAAATCTTCCTTCCTTTTCCCCTCTCACCTATCCTAACTTGATTTCTACAGAGTAATAAAGTTTATGGTTTAGATTATGCATTTTAAAAATGTATTTATTCTATTGTAAAACCACTATGTGTATGTGTGTGTGTATGTGTGTGTATGTGTGTGTGTGTGTGTGTGTGTGTGTATATATATATATATATATATATATATATATATTCTCCTTTAATACTCACAATGGCCTTTCATGATAGATTAAAAAGTGGGGGCAAAATCAAGATTTAGAAGCAGATCTTTTCACTTTAAGTACCTTGGTCATTCTCTCGTAGCTTCCTGTCTACCCTCTCCTCTGTGACTATGAATCTGAAGTTTGAAGCTCAGAAAGACACTGAGGTTGAAAGAACAGGAGAGAGGAACCAAAGCAATAAGGTATGCACAAAGAATTGCCTGATTGCTATGAGCAGGAACTTTCTTTTTAGCATAAAACTTAAAACTAGAGTTGGGGATGTTCAGATAGTTGTTAGCTGGATGTTTTCTGTCTCCTTTGTCCCAAAACTGGGTATCTGAAATATTTCTGACTTGCTGTACTGGCCATATGGTTTCTCTGAGGAAAAAAAAAAGGAGAATAAGGGGAACTCCTACACTGGACATCATTTTAAAAATAAGAACCATTTTAGGATGGGGAAGTAATGTGAAATTTTGGAAGAAAGTTACCCAATTAGATTATTAGTAGGAGTATAGGAAGAAAAAACATGGTCTAGATATATATGCTTTAGAAAAAATGCTTTAAATGTAGAGACACACTGCTGATAGATAGAATCTCTAAAAAGGTTAAGAGAAATAGGAAGACTAAAAAAATAATTCCAACAATACAGAGTAGTCTCAACAAGACAGAAAAGACAAGACCTTCAAAAATCCCACTGGGTTGCAAGGGTACACTGGGGAATTTGAGTGTTAAAAGAACTAGTGACAAGGGATGGGTGTGGTTGGTATGTCCAGTCCTTGGGCATCTCCGTGGACAACATGAAAGATTGGCACAAACCTGTGAGAACTAGGAAGACTGAAGCAGAATGTGAAAATGGAGCAAAGTGGTTTTTCTCATTGGTATTGTTTTGAGTTTAAGTTATGTTTTAGATGAAGATGTGGTGGGAAGAGAGAAACACTGGGTGGGGAAGTTGGTTCTAGGTGAGTAAAAGAAAGACACCTGCCTAATCCCTCTTGCTTCTTCATTCTCCTCAATAAGAATATTTCCTAACCTGAAAATAGTAATACAATAATGTGAAGAAGTTATCTCACATCAAAGTGGGGAATAAGAGCAAAGCTCATACTCAGAGTAATTGAGTTTGCCTCCAGTTCAGAGTTCTGAAAGAAATCACATTGAATTATGTAATCAATAATCTTTGATAAATCAATAATGGGAGAACAGTCGGGGGTGCAAAGGAGGAAAAGGAACTATAAGTCAAGAATAAATATAAATTAATAAGTACGACATACTTTGGTAACTTTCTAGAATAGAGTTACTTAGAACTGAACAAGGCGAGTACCAAGAATTAGCACAGGTTCACTAAGAGTCAATTCCACTAGAATCTTTTCAATGTTAGTTGAACCATTCAGGGAAGAGTGGTAGCCATGGAGGACCATGACTTCCACAAAGTATTGATGACATTATTTGGACTCTTGTGGAAAAGGAAAAGTGACAGGAAATAGATGACAAAGTTAAATATATTAAAAGAGAACAGCTTGGAAGAAAGTCTGTATGAGATGGTCAAGTAAGATTAAATTTATATCAATGACTTTGGAAAAAAAAAAGATCTTTACATTTTAGAGATGGAAGAGCCATGACGATAATATAAGCCTTTTGTTTTATAGGAGAGGAAGCTGAAGCTACCGGGTGAAGTGACTTTCTAAAATTTACACAATCAACAAGTGAAAAGCAAAAATTAAACCCAGTCTCTTGATTTTTTCAAAGGACTTATCTCCCTCTCTGGCAATAAGATGATATTACAATAGGAAGAGATATGTTTCTGGGTTTAAGTTAAAATTACAAAAGTGAAGAAAGTATAAAAAAAACAACTAATAGAAAATGAGGGTACAGATGCAAAGTCAAGGGGGGGGGGTGCTAAAGTCAAAGGGGGATTATTAAGTGGTTTGCTTCCTTTAGATTCCAATTTAGATCCAACTGTTGAAGATGCATTATCTCCTTTAACTCCATTACAATCTTTTGAAGTAGAAACTACAATTATCTCATTTTAGATTGAGCACCTAGGAATCTTGCTGAAGAGCACATATGTGGTAAAGACAGGATTTGATCCCAGGCATTTTGATACTATGCTCAACTTCCCACACTAATACAATCAATTTTGCAATCCATGCTCTTAACCTCTGCCATACGTGATTCCTCACACTACAATGTAGTGACATATTTCAAGTTATAATATTCTTTTTTCCTTTTTTATTTCTAAAGACATGAGTTCCTTGATTTGAGAACCATAAGCAAGCGTTCCTTCTTATTAAATATGTACTTTTTCATTATCAGTTTATACTTTATAGTGGCTTCATAAACATTTGTTTACTGAATGACCATATACAGAGATAACAAGAGTTGTCTAAGAATTCAAGGGAAATTTCAACTGAAAGGTTGAAAGCTTCAAGCTATACATATCATGATCAGATTTGGCTTTATGATTTATGTGAAAAACATAATGACCTTATGGCAGAACCTCTTATTTCTAGGGCTTGAGAGACTGCAGGCAGGCTTAGCAGAAGCCCTTTGCACATGTGGCCTGTACTAGAGTTTTATATTTAATGTTTAAACACCTTGGACTTTCCATTTTCTGGATGGTTTGAATTTATCCAGGACTAGATATTACAATGTTTTCACTGTAGCCTATCATATGACAAATGTATTAACTCTTTTTTTTTTGCTCAAGAAGAAATGCTAGCATGCTGTTCTTGGCTAGGTAACTCGTAGATTTTCCAGTAGATACTATGATCTAAAATTAATAGTTTTGTCTTTTTCCAACTTCTGTAGTTGTATGGTGGAGTAGATGGTCTTCACATGCAATCATTGTCCAATACATGAATGTTACTTACATATTATTGACCATCTGCCACCATTTTCCCTTCCAAATGAACTCAAGTCTATTGAGTTTCTTCAGTTTACTATGTTCTCAAATGTACATGCTGTTGCACATGTGGATCTTGCTTAAGTGACATTTACCACCTGTCTGCTCAGTTAATCCATTCAAGGGCTCCTTTTCTGGGAAACCTTTTTGACACCTCACTTCAGGCTGAATTGTGTGCCCATTCTCTGCAACCCTTTCATTCCTTCATACATTTCCCGCATGACTCTAATCAAAGGATATGGTGATTTCTAGATTATTCACTGATTCCTCTACTGGAATGAAAGCTTTTAAGGATAGGAAATGTGTATATTTAACCCCATATTTCCTTAATGTCTTGCAGAGTATAGAGGTGCTACATAATGTTTGTTAAATGAATGAGTTGGTACATGAATCCATAGTTTCCTGCTTATCATGTAACTTTTTCTAATTACAAGGGTAGGTTTCTGTGGGAATAGCTGACCACCAGCAAGCAATATAAAGCTACTCTCAAACACTACTGATAAACAATTTCCTGTGCAATATATAAGGGTGTCCCAAAATTCACGCAAGAAGTAATTTTGATAGAAAACACAGGTTTATAATTAAAAATTGTAAATATTTTATTGATTCATAAAGTATACAGTATAGGGTTATGTATGGAATAGCATATCTGGTAAATAGCCTCCACGCTTTGCTGACACATACACACTCTTTTGTTGAAATTTTCCATGACCATTTTGCATAAATGTGGCTGAATTTCTATGAGGCTCATTTTCATCTTGATGGCTTGGTTAATCGACAAAATTGTCGCACTTGGGGTTCAGAAAATCCACGAGTGATTGTTGAGAAACAAATGAATCCACAACGTGTCACTGTTTGGTGTGGATTTTGGTCTGGAGGCATCATCAGACCATTCTTCTTCGAAAATGCGGATGCTATCGTGACATGATAATCCATTTACCCGATATGCTATTCCATACATAACCCTATAAGGTATACTTTATAAATCAATAAAAACTTTACAGTTTTTAATTATAAACCTGTGTTTTCTATCAAAATTACTTCTTGCGTGAATTTTGGGACACCCTTATATCCCTCATTACTTATAGTCAATTTTCACCAAAATAAGAAGATATATAAGACAAGTAATTGACTCAGAACTTTAGGAATCTGGCACAAAGGTTTTCATACCATTAAAATCAATTTCTCTAAATTATCTCAGTGTAACTATCTAGGTGTAGACAAAAGGAAGTCAATATTATACTAACTGGCCATTGAGCCAATCCCCTTTAGGCTAGAAAACTGCCTTTTGTTCTAAGAAAAACAAACTAAAAGCCTTATTCATGAAACCTTAATCTTCAAATCACATAAACCTAAAGAAGGAGTCATGTAAACTTATACCTAAGGCAGGCTTCACCAAATGAGCCACTAATAAGGTCAACTGGTAAGGTAAGGCTTTTCTGGAGATAAATGAATTGTGTGCAAGACACATAAGCAGCCAAACACTCAGAGCTCAGGTCAGTTGCTCACTTATAACTTTTTCTTAGCAATGTCTAAAACATTATCTTTCCCATAATCAATAGCTGATTGTGGAGTGATGCTACTGTAGGCATCCAAACCATCCTTATTTATTGTTGAGAATTTTGGGTGAAAGACCAGTTTATTTGGGAGTTATACTTCTCCTGACATTTTTTAGCAAGTCATGGGACTCTTTAGAATTTCAGGTGTCATGCTTCATTTCAATGACTCTCTGATCAAGGGGGCAAAAGAGTATGAACTATCGTGAAGAGCTCAGATAATCTAGTATTCTTTGATGTTATAAAAAAGGGACTAGGGATTGGAAATTTCAGAGTCATTCCTGAGCATCATAGTCAGTCCTGTGGCCACTCTTCCCATTTAGGATATTCATGATGTTCCCGCTTCAAACATGAGCTTTGTGCCTTCTCTAGTGACACAATTTCAAACTTTTTTTTTCAACAGAAGACAAAAAAGAGTATGAAAGTTTAGAGTCTAGTAGAAATGTTTCCCACTATAGTGATTGTCCAGCTTGAGGATTCGTTTCAGAACTTTCCTTGCCTTCAACTTCTGAGGCTGGGCTAATACTTTAAGGGGAATAACAAACAGTCACTGGTTTTTATGCTGAGTTACAAAAATTCCAGATGGTAAAGAGGCATCAAGTTCTTACTTTCCAAATGTGCTATCTACAGAGCTAAACTATACATATACAATAAAAAACAACAACAAAAAAACCCCCATTGCTGTTCTGCTGTCCTGGGAATCAGGAGACACAATGATCACTTCCATGTGTTTACCTTAGCATTCTGTGCTGTTCACATATTTTTTGGGGCTGGTTTCTAAAAATAAGCCTAACCCTTCAGTGGTTTTTATCACATATGAGGTGCTGAATGCTTTGTTCCATTCTTTTAATTAAATGCTTATATATAAGCCTGGAAGGGAACTGCTGAGTGCTGCACTTCGAACCATCTGCTACCTGATAACCCAGGTTATTACATAAAGCAAGTTCTCAAAGTTGTGATCTGTAAAGCCCACACTGACTCTCCTATTCAGATTGATCGAGTTGCACTATTAGCCATACAACATCCCAGATTGGCTTGGATTTTAAATGGGGAGGTAGTATATAGTTGAGAAACTGCCTGAAGAATTCAAGCTGTTCACATCACATGAGTTATCTGCCTATAAAGTATGCCAATCTTCTTGTTATTTCAAAAAAGATTAAAAGATTAGCACATCTTTTTTTTTTTTGGCATGAAAGGGATTGACTGGAGCCAATGTCTGAAGGCCAGAGATTAATCTGGATTTAGGAAATTGTACAATGGAGTGTAGTAAATGCCAGTTTATTCAGTAAAATCTGCAAAAGTCACTGATTCTTATTCCCTAGGCCCCTAACTACTCCAGTGAAAGATTCAGATTGCCATTCCCATTCAACAGCATGACTTGGTTGTGATGATTTTGCCTGGGTATTCCATACAAAGGGCTCCTTAATCATGGCAGAAACTTTCAAGCATGGCTCAAAGTAACCCGGCTTTCTATCCCCAAATCTCCTGAAATCATTGCAGCCAACACCTGTGGTTTTGCCTTTTATTTGTGGCTAAGAGCCTTATTAAGATCAAGGTTATCTATTTTGTCATTCTCATGGATCATTGCTGAGCTTAAATGATATGCAGACCACAGAGGACTCCCCGAGCCACACTTTTTCAGGAGACATGTAGGGTTTCTCATTGTGACAGTGCCACTCCACACTTGATAAGTGTCTGTCTTGCTCCCTTACTAACAAGGCACTATCTAAGGAATAACTTTTTTCCTCCACCCACTTAGCAGGTACTTTCAAAAGTAACAAAAAGGCATTTTGCCCACTATATCAGTCTGCATCTGCTTTTTGCGCCTTTCTTGCCCCATGAATTAATTTTCAAGAGAAATCATGGATCTGAATTGGTTTGGATTCTAGTCCCTAACAATGGTTCCAGAGTGCATTGGTCTTTGCCAGCAACACATGGCAAAAGCATGACTCCCAGGGTGACCTGATACCAATAGACCTCACAGGACCATGTCCTTCAGTCGGTGCCCTGCATGTTGATTTTTGATAGTGTCTTCTGAGGATTTAACAGAGCCACAGGTTGAACTATCCACATTTTCCTGCAGTCCTTGAAGTCACTTGCATCACAATAATATGACAAATAAAGTCTTATCAATAAAAAAGAGTATTCCAGTTCTTGTTGCCTATTAACCAAAGGCCAAAAGCTATTGGGTATGCCTGAGGGAAGCTGAAGGCTGTAGGCTAATTTCTTTAAAAAGATGATTATTTACTTCTGAGAGTCCGTGGTAATCATTAGGGCAGAGGGGTATATACCATCTTATTTAGCAAATAGAACTGTGTTATTCCTGGTTTCCCTGTTAACTGTTCATTAGTTCAACAGAGTTGTCAGATACAAAGGCAAATAGTGCAGTGGCTCAATGCACAGGATTGAAATCAAACAGACCAACATTGAAAACCCAGTTCCTTCTCTCACCACCTTTGTGAATTTAGGGAAGTTATTTTAATTTCTGAAGCTTCAGTTTCTTGATCTGGAAAAAGGGAATACCAGTAGACTGCCTTATGAGGTTATAAGTAAGGATTAAAGATAACACATGTGAAGTACTTAGCCCACTGGCTGGCACATAGTAAATGCTCAGAAAGTGATAAAGTGATAGAGATGATGAATAATGTTTATTCATTCAACAAACCTTGATTGATGCCAATTATATAAGCCACTATTCTAAAATTTCGGTTCTAAGATGAGCAATATACCTCCACTGTCTTCCAGAAAGTTATAGTCTGGTAGGAGACAAAGAAACATAATGAGGATTAAGTTTTGAGATATATGTATACATACTTATACAAACACATGAGTGAAGGAGCAACTAATTACACTCAGGTGAGTCATGACAGGCTCCCATGTAGAGGTGACATTTAGGCTTGATCTTGAAGAATAAGGGAAAGTTTGCCAGGCAGAGAAAGGGAAAAGAATGTTTTTAGGCAGAAGGAAGAACACAAAGACAGAAGTGGGGAAAAGCACATTGGCTTTTGTAGTATCAGAAAGTTCAGTATTACCTGAGTACCCAGTGCCTTGTAGGGATGGGTAGAGTAAGAAAGAATAGAGGGACTGTGGTTAGATTGCTAAGTATTTTCTATGCTATGCTAAAGATTTTGAACTTTATGCTTTAAGAGGTAAATTGACATTAAAATTTTTAAATTAAGGAAATGACATGACCAAAGTTATGTTTTAAAAAGACTACCATGGATGACATCCAACTTGAAAAGAAAGGGTTAGGAAAGGGTAATCAAATGGACAAAATACTCATTCTGACTTAGGCTGTGAGTTCTTGAAGGTCAGGGATCATGTAATCTGGAAAGCAATGAATACATTAATAATAGAAAGGTCAAGATTAGAGGTTTAAAGAAAAATTGCGTCCACTTAAAACCATTTATTTGATTGATAGTAATTGTTCAGTACTTAATTTGTCCTGTTTGTGTCACTACAGGTTACCTTGAATCCTTCAAAAAAAGTAGGTCATAAATGATATTGGTTGTTGGAGACTGTAGGAAAGCTAAAGAGCTTCTAAATTTCTGGAATTAGCTCATAAAAGATAACATAAAGACTTTCTTTAACATAGAAACAAAAGCTGAGAGTCTGTTAAATAGCCATTGATATCAGTTGAAAGTCAACCTATGCTTACTGTTGAATTTCTTTAAATTTTGTGTGAATATTATTACTTAAAAGCATATATGTAGCTTTTATTTTTATGAAACTTACTTTTTTACATAAGCATTCTAAACAAATGATAGAGTATGTGTTCAGTCACATCTGTTTTCCCCATTAGGAACACTTAATTGCCTGATTTGCATTCTATGAGGCCATGTTGTGAGCCTAATGGCAGCTACCCAAATTGGAGGCCCTGGCCCTGGGAGAAACCAACTAGTCCCTGGGATACATGCCCCAGACTTTTAACCCTATCAAGTGATGGCAAATGTCTCAGATGCTTTGCCATTCTGACCACTTGGCAAGGAAATCTAGTCTATATTTGGAATGTGATTTTTGAAAGTGTTGCTGTTATTGTATTCTCCCCTATGGCAAGAATCAGGACTTTGTCACTAGTAACAGAGGGATTTTCATAATCTACCAGGTGGTGATGTCAAAAATAGCGCCACCACAATTTAGTGTTCAAAGTCCCACTGATGTACCACCTGGAGTATCAACGTTTACTTGAGTTTAGCTGCAGGTGTTTCTGGAACACTATTCTTAAATTTTCAAGGTCCACTAATTAGAAAACTGTTCTGTAAACTTTCAACTGCATTTTTCATAGAGCAGTAAAAGCTCTTCTATTACATCAAATCGATGGACTTTGTTATTAACTGCTAAGTGTTGGCTCTTTCCATATAGAAATACTGAGCCTTGTACTATTGAACCATTAAAAAGGCACATATTTAATGGTAATTTGGAAAGAGAACTTGGTGTTGTTAAAGCAAAATCTTAGGTTTAACTATAGGTGTCAGGAATCCAATTTCAATGAGCTTGCTGAGTAATCTATAGTCATATTCTAAGATACGTGTTGATATTTTAGGGATATGTAAATACCATGACCTGCAATCATAGATATGTGACCACAATAGAAGCCGATTCTCAGTGCTGGGCCATTTTATTGCACTGTGGACAGTGGTCCTAATGGTAACCTATTGTTTTTCACAAGACTAATTTCCAAATAAACACATGACAGAAGGGAAATTAAGCAATAAATTGACAAAGGAAAGGAAAGAGTAGTGAGTGCACCTTAGATAATTACCCCTGATTAAAAATTTCTACAATGAAACAATGTCATTGAAAGCATTTTCAAATTGCTGTTGCTATTGTCTCTTTCCCTGTGATGAAGTCTCTGAGAAGCATTGCCCGTTTTTGGAGGAGGGCAAGCAGGTGCCATGGAGGGAGGTTTCAAAATGATCAGCTTTGGGAGAATGCCTGAGAATGAAAAGTCTGGGAAGGAAATAAACAAAAAGATTCTGTCTGAGATAACTTTGGAGTCAGAGTTTTCTGAAGCTTAGATTATGTGAAGGGGTGATTAGGATAGCAGTGTGGGAGGCAAGCTATCTGGATTTTAATGTTGATTCAATTACTTATAAAGTGGTAGAAAGTTGAACTTGGTACTTAACCTTTATGAGCCTCAATTCCGCTTGGAACTGGGAAGGGGGTGGATGCAAAGAGATTAACCAAAGAATTTATATGCATAGTTCATGGTCACAGACTATAGCAGTGATGGCGAACCTATGACATGCGTTTCAGAGGTGACACGCGAACTCATTTTTTTGGTTGATTTTTCTTTGTTAAATGGCATTTCAATATATAAAATAAATATCAAAAATATAAATCTTTGTTTTACTATGGTTGCAAATATTAAAAAAATTTCTATATGTGACACGGCACCAGAGTTAAGTTAGGGTTTTTCAAAATGCTGACATGCCGAGCTCAAAAGGTTCGCCATCACTGGACTATAGGGGGGTGAAGCTCGGGGGGCTGGAACCAGGTGGAGGCAGGCAATGGGGGGAAATGGGGGGAGGACACCTATAATACAATCAACAATAAAGATAAAAACGTTTTTTAAAAAGCTAACAGATAATATTTAGTAAAATCTAAAATGTTCAATGCTCATTATCATAAAACATGATTTTTACTGCTTTTCATGTATTTTCTCACTTAATTCCCACAATAACCCAGGAAGAGAGGTGCTACTAATATTTCCATCTTAGACATGAGAAGAGAGGCCATGGAGGGTTAAATAAATCTTAGTAAGATCACTGAGCTGAAATTTTTCAAGAAAGTCACACTAATAAATGTGTAGTTATAACATATCTGTGCTTTGATTATTATATTTGTGATATTAAACTCACTAAATGCAACTATCATTTTTACATTTCTAATGATAGAAATGCTAAAGATAGACTAGTAAATGGATTTCTAATGCTGTCACTCTGGTTTTCTTAAGGACAGGATGAGGCTTCCTTCTCCTTTGTGTTTCCTGCAAGCAGAGGATCTGACATGGTCAGCATTCTTTGTATTCTTTATATGGAGAGACCGTACTGAGCTAGATTAGAGGACAGACGGAG
The DNA here is from genome assembly GCF_028538775.1 of Myotis yumanensis. Lineage (NCBI taxonomy): Eukaryota > Metazoa > Chordata > Mammalia > Chiroptera > Vespertilionidae > Myotis > Myotis yumanensis. The sequence continues at coordinate 43,054,198 of NW_027223760.1, read as the reverse complement.
CTCTAGCCTTATCTGAAATCATCCTGGGTGTCCAGTTGTATTGAGCTTTGGGTGGTCTTCTCTGGATAGTTTGTCTAAGGGTAACTGGACTAGAAGCCTTAGAGATGCTCTCAAATCGAGGCATCTTTTGTGGCACACATGTGGACAGTAGAGGCAAGAAAGATCAAGGGGCTTTTATCACTTTGCTACATCATCTGTCTTTGGAATCAAACCGAGTTTGCCATTGTAGAAAATGCTGATTTTCATTTGTGAATTATCCAGACCGATGTAGAATAAGCAGATCATGGTTGTGATTGCCCAATCCAAGATTCCTTTAGGAATTTTCAGCCTCTGGAAATATTTTAGATTATCATTCTATTAATTCAATTCATTCAAAAAGCCTTTACTCTCAATGTGGAAGAGCATTATTTTAGGTGCCCTCAATACAAAGACAAAAAGATGTGGTTTCTAAGCTACTTAAGTAGCTTACAGTTTAGTGGGAAAATAGATATGCAAATGAATAATTTTATTTAATGAGATAGTAGTTGAAGTATTTGTTTATGTAGTGGGAGCTTGGGAAAGATTTCTCAAAAGGGGTAGGGTTTGAGGTGGGAACTAAAGGAGAAAGGGATTTGGCAAGGCCTACAAGCAGCTAAAGAACATTGCATTCCAGTAGGAAGAAACATTGTGTTCTTTCTTTTATGAAAAAATATGTAGATGCTATCCAGTAGACCATGAGAAAGCAACTTTCCAGCAAGACTTCAAAGGCAGGTTTTCTGTTTGTACAGATTTGTCTTTTTCCTGTTCAACTCCATTCCCTTCTGCTCATTCTGTTATTCTCTATGGTCTCCTGGTACTTATGTTGCCAATTGATACTCAGGTTCTATACTTTCACCTGTTTTATGTATGGATTTGATATAGTTTCCAATTTGCTTACACATGTCTCAGGGGCTCATAAGATGTCTACTATTTAAAAATTGTATTTTACATTCTCTTTTCCTCCTGTTACCCAGACTGTGCACAGTAATGTTCTGCTGTACCTAAAAAAATATGTATGTTTAATAAATGCGTATTTTCTGATGAAAAATGATTTTTTGAGTGTCCAGTTGTAATATGTAAATAATTGAGATGCTAGATTCACCCAGTTCACAAAAATACTACCATAATCAAGTGAAACAACAGTTGACTAGACTTCTTCAAAGTTATTCTGATGGAAAAGAGCCTATTATTTATTTGCTTCATGTTTTAGGTACTTCATTTGAAATCACTCATATCCTAATAGTAGAGTATTTTGGTTGAGCAACATATAATTTTAAAATTAACAAGTGCCCTGCCCGGCCAGTGTGACTCAACGGTTGAGTGTAGACCTATGAACCAGGAGGTCATGGTTTGATTCCCTGTCAGGGTACATGCCCAAGTTGAGGGCTCGATCCCCAGTGTGGGATGTGTAGGAGGCAGCCAATAAATGATTCCTTCTTATCATTGATGTTTCTATCTCTCCCTCTCCCTCTCTGAAATGAAAGAATATATTAAAAAATTAACATGTGACCTTAAATACCATGTACAGATGATCCCCAACTTACAATGGTTTGACTTACAACCATACCCATTCAGTATAATCTGTTCCTTAAATGTTGAGCTTTTCCATGGCTAGCCATACACAGTATGATACTTTCTCATGATGTTAGACAGCGGCACCGAGATGATTTTGCCCAACTATAGGCTACTGTAAGTACTCTGAGCATGTTTAAGGTAGGCTCCATGAAGCTATGGTGTTTGGTAGGTTAGGTGTATTAAATGCATTTTCGAATTACAATATTTTCAGTTTATGATAGTTTATCAAGATGTAACTCCATCATAAGTCAAGGAACATCTGTAGTTTAAACACTGATATGTTGCTTCAATTTCCTCAATAATAGGACAGCTTTTGTTTGAATAACTAGTGACCGAGGAATTACTTCCTACCCCCTTCCTTCCAGATTATTCTATTTCATTTCTAAGAACTCTTCCTTATGTTGATCCTAACTGTGCTTTGCTCTCAACCAGGAAATATTTTTGGATGTCATAATTTTATGTGCTGATGAGATCTAGTCTAGTAGGTAGACATCAGTGATGTTGCTAATCATCCCACAATGCACAGGGCAGCTCCACACAACAAAGAATTATCTATTCCGCTAGTGTCAAGGTTGAGAAGCTCTTCCCTAGATCTAATTTACTTATCCACAAAAATATACATTTTTCCATTCATAAGTCTATCTGGTACTTGGACACAGATAACTATATTGAAGGCTTTGTACTTTCAAGTCCTGCAACTGTGTTTCTGATTTGCCAATAATAAGACGAGTAATTCATGCATGACTCTTCCCCAAAGCATTTGAATTGAAAGGAGGAATGAATAATTGAGGGAGGGTGATGCTTAATATAAATTGACCGGTGGTGGTCCACTTTCATACTACGGAATTAGGTGGAGGAGGAATAATACAAGGGGTCTTGATGTATTGTTCTCCATGCCCCATGTAAAAAAATCCATGACACTTACTGCAAGGGATTTAGTTTAATGAGTTATTTTTCTCAGAGACATAATGTGAGCAAAGCATGGCATCTACAAATCTATGTCATAATAAACAATGTTATAACTCTTCTCCCAGGGTTAGAGAGTTCCTGGGATGTAAATACCACCAAAAATTCTGTAAAAGGGTCTGATTATACCACGGATGGGAAGAGGTAGTAAGATCGTTTTAGGGATCTCTCCTGCTCTTACTATGAGCTTAGCTTTGAGAGGCCATCTGACCCAAATTCCCATTTGTTGCTGAAGTCACTTTAACACTAAGGGGCACAATAATAGCTAGGTTGATTTATACCTGTCATGTTCCAGCTAGAATTTGCTCCAGCTACACAAGAAAGACTGACAAAATGATACATCCTCTGAAAAGAATGAGGGACATTTTTGGAACATTTCAGAGGACATGTTAGACTGGACAACTTAGGAGCTCTAACTACAGTCTATTTTTTAAAAGCACAAATTCAAACACTGATGCAAAATAAGTACCATGTGGACAATGCCCAGCTAAAGGCAATCGGCCTGAGACTCTTCTTGAATCAAAAGCATTTTCCCTGAAAGGGGTGGCTTGCAGGCTTATAGAGAAGAGAACAGTCTTAAAAATGCTTTGAAAAGAAATTCATTCACTAGAGGGGGTGGATAAACCCCATGTATATTTTCTAACAAAGAAGGATTTTGATGCTAGCTTTCATTGATTATCAAATTAAAAAATCAATACTGTTGCTTTTTATAAAAGGGACCACCACATTGTGGTTTGTCTTACTGACTAAGAAGATTGGGAAAATAATTATCCAGGTCTTCATCAGTGGTGATACAGCTTAACCCAGCAAATCACTAAGAATTTCTCCTTTCATGTAGTTTTTGTTATCTGCGAATAATGTCTATTGTATGAACGCACACAATGGGGCATATCTCCTCTACCGACTTCCAGGAGAATTCTCCTTTAGTGGGAAGATAATGAAAAAAGAAACTGGAAAAAGCACCTCCTGAAGAAATCTGACCCAAGTGGGGAGGTTATAACATCTAACTGGCCCAACCACAAAAGGGAAGATGCACAAATACGATCATTTTCTATCTCTCAGTGGGCAATGTTGTGACTGAAAACTCTGTGACCTGGTTTGGGACTGGATGCTACAATTAGATAATAGCAATTTTTAAAATTGTGTGGTGGATTTGTATAGTACATTTCTTCTACAATTTTACCCTCTTTTTTTCCTCTGCTCAGTTCAAGCAACGACACTTTCCAGTAAATATTCAGGAAATAAAAAGCAGTTTAAAAAGGATGGCAGTTGTGACTGATGTGCATGGATCTTTGAGGCTATGAGCTACACGCTGTCATTGCAGTTCCCAGACATAGAGGTATATAATCAGAACTGGGCCAGGAGCAGAAGGAGGTGAGTGTGAGAGGTACCCCGAAAATTCCTCTCTGCTAAAATGTTTCCCTCATTAGTGTGCAAGAATGCCTTAAATTTACTTTTAGAAATGTATTGTTTTGGATTGCCATTGACTATTTTTCTAGGATTCTTATGAAAAGAAAGATAGGTTTCAAAAGGATAACACACTTGAATTATTAGCCGTATAAAAGTCCCCTAAGAACTCTTTCATTCATGGTGCCTAGCTGAAAGCAAGGCTTTGTGGGAAAGGGTTCCTTGGAAGACAGCCTGAAGGTCACTGTATAGACAAATTGCTTCACCTCCCAGCTTACCTTGGCTGGGACCAGTGTATGGCCTAATCAAGACTGAGTAGTCAGGACACCTGGGGGCCATGGAGGAGGGAGTGAAGCTCTCTCCTACCCTCCCTCTTCAGCACACCTTCTTACTCCTGTCAGGGTCACTGTCCATAGCACATGCATACCTGCCACAATGTTCTGATCATCCTGCTCACATCCAGCATCTCTTTCACACTGTGACCCAAGTGGCCTTTCTTCAATGCAACTTTCATTCTATCAGTCATCCTCAAAGCCTTTCTAAACATCATCTTACCTTGTGAGCCACATGAACATATTCTGAATTGTAGTCACTGTTATTTTATAGTAGTACTAGAGGCTCGGTGCACAAAAATTCATGCACTGGGGAGGGGGGGCCCTCAGCTCAGCCTGTGCCCTCTTGCAGTCCAGGAGCCCTCAGAGGACATACGTAGTGATGCCACTAAGGCTGGAGAGGCTCCTGCCACCACTGCTCTGCTCACCAGCCAGGAGCCCGGCTTTTGGCTGAGCGACGCTCCCCCTGTGGGAGTGCACTGATCGCCAGGGGGCAGCCCATGTGTTAAGTGTCTGCCCCCCGGTGGTCAGTGCGTGTCATAGTGACCAATCATTCTGATGATCGGTCAATTTGCATATTAGCCTTTTATTATATAGGATTGTACCCATAGCCAGATTTTAAGTTACTTGATATGAAGGCTGTGTACTCTACATTAGCGGTCTCCCTCACCCTTACAACAGTGACCTTCATGCAGATTGAAGTACATGGGGGATCCTCAGTGACTTCATGGGACTGCTGGGCCACTAGGAGGGCAGACCATGGAGCTGGTTTTAGTTGTGGCTCTTCCACTGACTTCTCCTATAATTTTAGGAACATTTATTAAATCTTTTGGGTTTTGGTGAGGTATTTCCCACAATTTCTCTCAATTTATCCTTTCAACAACTTTATATGTATATAATTCATTTCAGAGAGAGGGAAGGAGGAGGAGAGAGAGAGATAGAAACACCAATGATGAGAGAGAATCACTGTTAGACTGCGACTACACACTTCACACTGTAGGATTGAGCCCGAAACCTGGGCGTGTGCTCTAGAAGGGAAATGAACCATGACCTCCTGGTTCATAGGTCGATGCTCAGCCACTGAGCCACCCTGGCCGGGCTCAACAACTTTTTAAGATAGAAGCTATTTTCCTATTTTATTGGTAAGCTAGTACATGTTAGGGTTGGAATTCAAATCCAAGTCTTTCTGATGCCAAAATCTATATCATTTTCAGTAGAGTATAATAGTTTTGGTTTCTTTATTTATATTGTGGAGACAAAAACCATTATTAGCGCTTGTGACTTTATGGTGATATGAACCAGATAAATGAAATAACAAGCCAGATCCTTTGGTGATTAAGAAGCAGCTTCTTCCTTTATGAACAGTACAGGATTTTAATAGCCCACATTTTTTTTTCTAAAACAATCTAAACTGTTTTGAGGAGTATATAAATATTAAAAGGGTAAAATTAGATTAAAAATATCTATTTGCCTGCCATAGTTTGTTAAATACTTTGAATAAATAGATATTTATTTATCTGCTTTAGAGTGCTATTTACTTCACTGGGAGAAATTCAGGTTAGAAAGGCATGTACATAATCCCTTACTAGTGGTAATATTAGGCATAGTATATTTGTAAAATGATTGGCACATATCTGGTGAAATTGTTATTGAAGTATGACAGATGTATATTTTTTAATTTTCTCTTCTCAAATATCAAATTCCATCTCTCTTGATCCAAGTATAGAAAAAGTGCAAAATTACCATGATATGCTTTGAAATGTGCAATATTTTCATCTGTCTAATGAAGTCAAAGGGTGTTTTTGAAAAATTAATTATCTTAATTACTCATAATATGAGGATGTGCTCTGAAGAAGAAAAGAAATTTCAAATAGCTCATTTTGAACAGCATGGAATTGTACATAGAATTTTAAATGCCACAAATCTGGGATATAGAAATAAGGTTATTCCTATGCAAATAAAGCCAATTTAAGTGCTTCATGACATATGAAGACAGCATGAGTATAATATGGCTTTCTCTAGCACTTGGAGCTGTGATTATAGTAATTTGGTAGAAATTAAAGTATATAATTCCTAGAATTATGACTTTTTATTACTGTGACATTAATGCTCTCACCAGAAAAAAATTGAAATTCAAGTAACATATAGAAATCATATGGGACAGTTGAAAGAGCCCCAAAGTACAAAGGATCTATCGGAGTCCTAGTTCTTGTGCTACCTACCAGTGGGAGTTTTATGAAACCAATCTTTCTGGGGGTTGGGAACATGAGAAAGTTGAATAGGTGAGCATTGCAAGAGTTTGAATAATATGTTCCTTCTTTCTCTAATGAAATTATGAGAGCCTCTTACCAGCTTTTTATCTAAGTTGGGAGCTGAATTGTTCCTTTCTTTTTTTTTTTTTGGTAGTCATCTGACTTATCTGCATAGATTATCAGGCTTGTATCATGAGAAGTTGTTTATAAATGATCTCTGAACAAAATGATGCTTTAGTAAAAATTAGTGTGAAAAAAAATAGAGTTCAGTGATATTGAATCTTCTTGTGGTTTATTGTATCAATGGCTTCAGTTCATTACTCCTTATAAACCCACATCCTTTTTGATGTAACTTGTCCTGTGGGCAGGACATATTTCCCCACTCCTTGACTCTGGGCTGAGATCTGTGAGTTGCTTTGATAGTGGGATGTTTGCAGATGTGATGCAAAAAGAAGCTTGGAAGGGCCTGGGCTGTTAAGTTTGTGTTCACTTGCACCTGTCATCACTCTGAGAAGGTTATGCCTGGGCTACCTCATTGATTCTAGGCAGAGGATAAGGGGAAACCTGGGGCAGGGTCACTGCTAGCTGAACTCAGCCTTGAGCAGCTTACTTCTGTTGATCTTTAGACTTAGAAACTATAATAATGAATTATTGTTTTAAGTCACTGAATTTTGGGGTAGGTTGTTATGCTACGGTAGCTACCTGATATATTTCTAAACAATTATCATTGCTAGACGACTGTTCTGTCTGCACACCTATGTTATCAAATACCCATAGATATGAACAATGACACTGTTAATATCACCCATTGATCAAGTTATGAAGATAGTCTTTTTTTGACAAGACGTAAAATGAAAGAGACACAACATTTTAGCAGCAGCCCTGGCCAGTCTTACCTGTATGGAAACACTGCTGTAAGAGCCACCAATGACCCCTGCAATGAGCAGTGGGCTATTTTCTTGAATGGCAGGGGATCCGTCAGGACACATGTGTTCAGCTTCATCCACTTTAGTCAAAGATGCCCTGACAAATTCCAGTGATTGCTCTAATGCATAGGTATCCCTTGAGCATGTATCCAAAATGTGGACACCCAACTTCACTCCTGGTAGCAAGTAATTGTCTTTGTTGATTTCATCAATAGCAAACAACATGGCTTCCAGGCGTTGAATCCCTCGGTCTTCATTGATTCGCCCACATTCTTCAGTTCCGGTGCCTTTTTCATTAATAGGAAATAGGCCCCCCAAAACGAGGTCACCTTCTATTTTAATCTCCCTCCTTATAAAGTTATGGTCCCCTAAAGAGAGTAAAAATCCCTTTGAAAACAAAGCTAAGGTAAGAACTTGGAGTCTTGTCAACATCTTCATGAATCCTCTTTCTGTACCTGTAGGAGATATCAGTGGATGGAGCCAATGTTGCCCGCTAGACTTCCTCTCTCATTTCCAAACTGGATCTTTGGCCTTTCCTTCATATAAGGGAAGAACAGACTAGCAGAGCCTGTCACCAAATTCCTAGAGAGATAAAAATTGTATGAACAAAAATGGTAAAAAAAAGCAACAGTGATTACATTGATGGTTCCCATTCAGGTCTTTGATGAGATAATGACTCAAAGTACCATTTATTGACCACACACCACACCACTGCACCAGGCACTCTCCCACAGTATCCTCACCAAGTCCTTCCAACCCACTGTGATGTAGATCTAAGTATCCCAGCTCCAGAAATGAACACTGAGGACTAAGGAGATAATCTGACAAAGTGTACTTAGAATGGAGATAGTGTTCAGATTCTGGTTTTTCTAATGCCAAGTTCAGTACTCTACTGAGTCATTTACTTAGCTATTCGTATGTAGGGTTACAACTTGGTCTGAGTCTTTATTCCCTCTCTTTCAGCTACATTTGTGACCAACCCCTTTTATTCATTCTTCCCTTTCCATTGGGAAGCAAAACAAAACATAATTGTAACTCTATCGCCATTTCTGAATTCCTATAATCACATCCCTCTCCTCCCTTCATAGGTGATTCATTCAAAATAATTATCTGCAGAATTGTTCCCATTCCCTCTTATCCCAATGCTCTCTGCCCACTGCATTTAAGATTCTTTCTTCACTGCTTTAACAAATGGCTTTGAAAAAAGCTACTACTGATCTACTACTTTCTAAATTCCATATTCTCTCTTTAATCCTCATTTTACTTGGCTTTAATTAAAGCTTGACTATTTTCTATCTGTTGAAAATTTCTAGGTTTCTGATCTCATGTTTCATTTCTGACTGCATCTCAAATTCCATTGTTGAACACCCCCATTTTCACCGCACCCTTTCCTGAGCTCTAGCTCCACCAGTGTTCATAGTTTCAACCTCCACTTAAATGACTCCTAGGTTAATTGCCTGCTAAACAGCTGTACCAATACACCCCTCTATCATCTCCAGGTCTACATGTTATAAACTCTCCCTTATCTCTGTGAATGGATTTTCTCTGTAACCAGGCTCTCAAACCAGAAACCTGCACACTAGAGCCCTTCCCATTTCTTTCAATTAGCCACTAAGTTCTGAAGCATCTACCTGCTTTAACACTTCTCAAAGCCTTCTATTCTCTCCCCATTGTGCCAGGCTCTTATTATCTCTAATAAGACCATAGCAGTAGATTCCTAGAGAGCTGCCGCCAACCTCCAAAGCACTTTTTTTGTGAATTATGAAGAAAAAAACCCCTTCCTCAATTACACAAGTTTAAAACTTATTATTGTATAACCTGTACAGTATAGATGCTGGGAAAAGTGCAATTGTTGATGCCTGGCTGCCTCCTCCAGCCAGTGTTAGGTGACTCCTGACAGGCCCTCATGTCCAGAGGAGTGCAGTGAGCACTAGTGCTGGGATTTGCATAGTAAATTGTAGCTTAAGAGAGTTCCATAAATTGAGCTTCTTCATACCACATGGGCTAGAAAATATGGCGATGTCCTGCTGTGAGGGTCATGTTTTGGACAGTAGGCTAAGGCCCTCCCAGGAATCTTTTCAAAACCTGGTGTGGAGCAGTCCCACTGCATGCACACAAACCAATGGACCTACTGTTGTACTGCTTGTCACTCAGCTTCCCAGCACTAGAGCAAAGTCTGGGCAGCACACTCACTCTGCTTGCCCACCCCTCTTCCTGCTAGGTGAGATGAGCTTGTGTAGCTTTCAGAGTTAAGTGAGAGAAGTGACTGGGACTTCCGACAGGGTACAGTTGTTTGCCCCTGTGTGTGTGGTATAGTGTGCCTGTATGCTCTTCTGCTTTTGTAGATAATTGTGGATGGGTGGGGTGTTATGAAGGAGCGGGATCTCCTGGCTGCTTCTCTACTCAACCAGGATGCCTGAAAGCCATACCACCTGTGTGTTCTCAGATAAGTTAGCAAATGTTAACAATCTGAATAGTGTCCCCTTGATGAAAATGCTCTGTCTAATGCATGATCTTAACTGCACCTCAGAGCGGCCCATCTCCTGTCAATCTATATCTACTTTTCTCTAGGTTGGAGAATTGACTTCTTCATTCTCCTTGATCTTGTCCCTGGCTAGCTCTCAGGTCTTACTGTTCACTATGCTCATCAATTTTGTCCCACTTCGGCCTTCAAACCTATGCTTCAGCCATATTGAACTCTGTTCACGTTAGTGGACACCAGGATGTTGCTGATATTATTCCCTTGGCTGAAAATGCCCTTCTATACCCATTTATCTGTAAACACCCACTTATTAAAGACTCAGTAGTCACTACCAGGAAAGAACAAAAATTCTTTCCTATCTTCCTTCCACTGTGGAATTGTTTACTTCCTGTTTTCTATTCCTGCTGTAGTTAGTTCAAGAAATATTTGCTATTGCTGTTACTATTTAACTCATAAATGTTTCCTTTTCTGCTCATTGGAAATAAAGGAAATGGCACAGCATTCAGGATTTTTAAGATCTGAAGGGAAAAAAAACAAAACTCAACGTGAAAAAAACAAAACAGGAATAGTCCAGTGTTCAACAGTTTTGACATTTCTCCCTTCTCTTGTTAGCAGTGCCCTTTAGAACCCAGCTTCCCGCATGCTCTGTTTCTTTTGCATGGAGCAAGTGATGGGCTGTTTGCTTGAGACGCACAAGTCCTCTGGGGTTTATTTTGTTTATTTATTTAGGTATGAACCTCAGCAATGACGGCAGCAGTCATTGGAATGCTCAGTGTTAACCCAGGGCCTCTCTGGGAGACCTGCCACAGGGCACCAGAAAGGCTAAAAACAACAATGTTTTAAAAAGTTGATACTGTAGGAGAATTTTTAAAAATTTTCATATCAATTTCTGGTCTCTCTTTGATCTTTATGTGCAATTCCCTTTGAAGCAAAATTGCCATGGAAGGCAAAAGACACTGCAATCATTATCACTAATAATAAAGAAGCAGAAATTGCTCCATAGAATAATTGTTTTATGTGCCTAATAAAAGAGAATAGTTAATTAAAAGAAGGTCATCAGCGCAGTCTTACCATTATGAAAAAATGCAGGTATCTCTTGACTATGAAGTTTGACTTCTCAAAGGGTAAAGATAACTTCATAGTTTATGGAAAGCTTAATTCTCTCTAGGGAAAATGCACTTAGTCAAAGATGACTTCAAATGAAACCTCAAATTATACTTGAAGTAATAGTATCTATCAGTCTGCCTGCTTCACAAGTAGAGGCTCTATTTTATTCATGTCTGTGTATTCAGGGCCTGGCATAGTGTCTTCAATCAGAAAGATATTCCACAAATGTTTCTTGAAGACACACCAATTATGTTTTCAAATGACTCTTTGTTATTTTATTTGTGGCCTAGATAATGGGAATTCTGATAGTGGATTGTTTTATTTCATTACCTACCTAATCATCCAAGTGCTCTTACCCTATTATGTTATTTGATGATAAGACTGCCAACAGGTAGAACTACAGGAATTACTTTGTATATCTCTAGGAGAAAATTCTGCCTTTGTATTAGGAAGTTGAAGCTCTGATGGGTGCCTAATAAGCCAAGAGAGATGCATCCCCAAGTTGACCTACATTTACTTCTTTTGGGTCAGGAGAATACAAACTTAGACACGTGCACATTATCCTAATTCAGAGCATCAGAGATGCATTCATTTATCAAATATTTATTGAATACCGACTATGCGTGTGCTAGGCCATGAGCTGGTACCCAATTGTAAACAAATGAATGTGATCTCTGCTGTCAACATTTCAGATGCTTAGATATTTTTATGTAGACAGTGATGGAAAATTACTCCTCTCTTTTTCTACCAACTATCTCTATCATTTGTGAAAATCTCAAAAAAGAAGTATATTGTAGATTTCCTTTAACATGGGAATTGTAATGAAGCGCTGGACTCAAAAAACAAGCCATTACAAATTACATATGTTATATATATTTAGAAATTAGATACACAGATCTTAAAAACAAGTTAACTGACAAAAATATGTAAAATATTTTTCCTTTAGTTCTCTGACAGAGCATCTTTAAGTAACATTTAATGTAGTCTTAGAGAATTACAAATTAAAAATCAATTCGAGCAATGTTTAACTACATTGTCTTAATATTTTCTTACTTGCCTTTTCCTTAAAGCAGAATCTATAATGATTAAGACTGTAGGGCTAAGCATAATTTTAAAACTCTTAGCCTTGTTTAAAATGAAGCCCTAAGAAGCTAAAGGATGGGGAAATTAAAATTTAACATTGAAAAATAGACAAACATGCTTAACTCAATGCCACTGTTTATCTTGGTGTTACAGCTCATCGGATTGTGGGAAAGGGCACCAATTACTTCTTTTCAGGTTCCTTTTATTATAAATCAGCCAGCAGCACATTCCCTAGGTAAACAGGCTCCCTACTGCACCCACATTCATATGCGGCCAGGGGATTGCAGCTCTGCAGTCAAAGTTCTTCATTCTGGGATGATGAGTGATGTGTCAACTACAAACAAGCATGTGTAGCCCTCTCCGCAGGGTACCTGCTCAGCAATGTTTTATTAATCCATGCCTTCTACAATCTCAGAGGTTTGCTGTGAATATAACCCCTGGCATATGTGGGCAGGATGCATCTCTATATTCTACATATGCTAATGTGTATTTTCCTTAGTCTCTTGACTTTGCACAGGGACTTATTGTTGGAAGTAAAATCCAGTTTGACTCAATGAATAAGCAGTTCATCCAGGGGAGATACAATGCCAGAAACTGGGCTCACTCTTCCCTACAAATAAACCCATAAGTTGTGGAAGGGCTTCTGAGCCTGTGCTCAAAGCCTACACACCCAACTGATCTGAAGAAAAGTTAGGGTTAGTGCTAACATATTCAATTTGACTATAAATTTGATTATACATTCTTCAGCTGCCAGAGTTATAGGCAACAAAAGACATGTCCCTTGTTCTTAGACTGCCATTTTCAGTTGGGTGAACAGAGGCTGTAGCGATGCTGGCATTATTAATAGCAGGATGTATCATTGCACAATTCTAATACCTTTGCTCTTGCTAGGGAACAAAGGTAATTTTTCCCCCAGAAGCCCTTAATAAATTATTATGAGTAACTGACTGTTTCAAACCCAATCATTTTTTATCAGGTCTAGCTTACAATTTCTACCCCTTTGTAGGCTTCTGCACTATTCTAGCTATAATAGGTTTCTTCATTTGCTGAATTGCCATGTGGTTAGTTTTATGTTTATCAGGATGATCATATTTTGTTTTATACTTATTTGCATAGTTTTTAAAAGTTGAAACTTGCCGAAACCGGTTTGGCTCAGTGGATAGAGTGTCGGCCTGCGGACTGAAAGGTCCCAGGTTTGATTCCGGTTAAGGGCATGTACCTGGGTTTCGGGCACATCCTCAGTGGGAGATGTGCAGGAGGCAGCTGATCGATGTTTCTCTCTCATCGATGTTTCTGGCTCTCTATCTCTCTCCCTTCCTCTCTGTAAAAAAATCAATAAAAATATATTAAAAAAAAAAGTTGAAACTTAATAATTAACAAAATGGTTCTTTCCTCCCCATTAGATTATCCGTTAATGGATATCAAGGACAATGCCTTAGACACCATTGTTTTCCACATCACCTCATGTGTAGTTATCAAATGTTGGTTAAGTGATAAATTCTAAGTAGTATGATGGTTTTTTAGACTGGTCAGGAGATTGGAAAAATAATTTGGAAATTTTGTTCAAACAATGAAGCCATTAAAAAAATGTTATTGTAGGTCAAGATTCAACTTTGACACTGGAGAAATTCAGCCCAAATACCTCTGATCTTTCCTTTTACTTTGAATTGATGATTTTAAAGAAAAAAAATAAAACTGGAAAAGTTGAGAGCACTTGGAGGAATTAGAAAGATTAAGACACACATTACGGATCCGATAGAGATGAGGAGGAATGGAAATCTCCACACCAAATAGTTCTTTGAAAGTATGAATAACCAAGCAGAGGAGTGGAGGCCACACCTCTGTGTTAAGATTTGAAGTCAAGGAGGAAAGTTCTGCATTCTCTCAAATTTTTCTAGTTTGAAATCCTACATGTATATTAAACTTCAAACAACCAAAAAATTAGTTCCAGTTTTGGGAATGAATTGATCAGATCCTTTCTGATGAGCCTATTTTATTCATAGAGCAGATGAAAGAAGCCCAAGAACCCTAGGTAATTACACTGAAGAGGGAACACTATTAATTTGCATGATGAAGCCAGAAAGGGATGATGATGAAGCCAAAAGGAAAAATGACCAATTCACTCTTTTGCCTTGGACAACACCCTCCCCCCAACCCCCCTCCCCCCAACACACAGCCACATCTCCCATTTCCTTTATTTTCTAAATTTAGAAGAAAGTGTTTTTATGAGGTAGGCAAACAGATGTACAATTGTGCTAAACTTTGGTCCTTAGGGTAATTGCTAGTAATTTACTTTTAATCAGTAATATTAACTTGGTCACTGCCCTTGAAAGCAAATCGTTATTTTTTGAAATGCCAGCGTACACAGTATTTTCCTGTGTGTGTGTGTGTGCGTGCGCGCATGCACGCTGTGTGTTGCCATCTCAGCTGTTTTCTTCATCCTCAAGTTTCCTAACCTCATTACAAAGCCTTGGAATTGGAGCCTCCCCAAACTCCCTGCAGCCTACCTTTGTCCTTTTCCTCTTACAAGCTGCCAAGTCTAATAGAAGTTACAGGTTTGTCAGCATGAACAGAGAGTACAGAAACTGGGTTTGTCAAAAGCTCTCTCTAGCGCTAGACAAAATGGTAATGGGAAGAAATGGAGGAATACTGTTCATAGGAGAACGTTTTTACCTGTTGGCAATATGATCCATTAAGGGCTATTATTAATAATGTCCTCTGCATATGCAGCCCTTTCTCCTGAATAATGTCAAACTGTTTTTGCACAATGAATTAACTCTTACTGCTTCCTGGTGAGAAATTACATTGCATATTGTTGAAGAAAGAGAGAAATCCACTAATTGTTCAAGGTAGTAGTGCAGATTAATTTGTTACCCATTTAGGGGTGAATGAATTTTTAAATAGGCTAAAACATTGAAGAAAGAAGAAACATTTTCAATCATGAAGTTTTAGGTACCTCAGTGTACAGGTAATGAAGTATCATGGCCTAATTGATATTCTTCAAGCGCTAGCATTTATAAACTCAACTCGAATAGAAACAACTTGCATACATCAGGCCCTGTGGAACTGTGGGCTTAAAATAATTGCCACCAAACAGGCAAGTAAATGCCATTGATATCTCCAGCTCTTCTAGTCTCTGACATGACTTTAAAATATGCTTTTAGTTCTGTTTTGTTAAAATTGGGGGATATGCTTTAGTTGGCTGGTATGAGCTCTCAAGAGCCATTTATACATATTTCTTCCTTAGTCTGTTTCGTGATGTCACATTGATAACTTCAAATTGGCTACAGTGGGAGTATTGATACTGCAGAAATCAGCAAACATTAATAACCAGTCCCCTCTCAAGTCCTGAAGGTCTGGTTGTTAAATATTGAGCAGCATACCTCCGTGGTAAATTTAACAATGTGGTCTTAAAATCCATTCCCAGAGAGTCACATTGGAAGAGCCTGGAAAGCTATATGGCATGATGCTTTAGGTCAGGCTTTTCTATTTGCAGATCACAAGCTATTCATGTGTCATGAAATACGTTAGTGGATTGTAATGTGCAACGTATAAGGAAATAGAAGTTAAAATATAATAGAAAATATCAAAACACTGATCTAAGGAATGTAGTAAGGGTGAATATCATTTTCTAAAACATTTTGGGGAGTTTATGTGTGTAGGTGTATGTTTTTGATTACAAAGTAAAATAATTTCTTTTGAATCCTGGTAATAAAAAGTTTGAATGTCACTGTTTCACAAAGTGGGCTCTGTGGTCAAAAAATGTTTAACATTGAAAAATATTTAACATTGAAAAATGGACAAATATTGAAAAATAGACAAACATGTCTATTTGAGGTTTGACGGTCTGATTGATGCTTCTCTGTCTCTGGATCTGTTTTTGTTCATCAGTTTATGTTGTTCATTATATTCCATAAATGAGTGAGATCATGTGATATTTATCTTTCTCTAACTGGCTTATTTCGCTTAGCATAATGCTCTCCAGTTCCATCCATGCTGTTGCAAATGATAAGAATTCCTTCTTTTTTACAGCAGCATAGTATTCCATTGTGTAGATGTACCACAGTTTTTTAATCCACTCATCTGCTGATGGGCACTTAGGCTGTTTCAAACCTCACCTCAGAGGGAAGGTAGGGGAGGGCAGGAGTAAGGGGGAGAGATCAACCAAAGGATTTGTATGTATGCTTATAAGTCTAACCAATGGACACAGACACGGGGGGGGGGGGGGCAGTGAGGGCATGAGTGCGGGTGGGAGGGAAATGGGAGGAAAATGACACATATGTAATACCTTAATTAATAAAGAAAAGTAAATAAAAAAATGTTTGAATCTACTTCATGACCTTGGCATATGGTCACCTCTCTGTGCCACATTTTATGTCTGTGTAAAATAAACACAATATTATTTGTCTCCTGGATTTGTTTCTAGAATTAAATAAAATCATTAATATAGAACATTAGCTCAAATCTATTAGCTACTAATAGAACTCTTGACAATGAGGATAATTTGTCAATGGCTCCAGTGACATTGAGGAGTATTCTGGACTCTCCATATACCCACCTATAGTCCAAAGCCACTGTTGTTCCTACCTAGTCTTTATTCCTCATTTGGTGAACAGAACCTCTCCCTGCTAATCCTCCAGCATCCTACCTTTGTCCTGTCTGATTCTTAGGAGCTATGCCATCTTGGGGATTTGCTTGCTGTTTGAATAATACAAGGTGAGACCCAACCTAGATGTCCAGTAAATTCTGCTATTGATGGGTACTAAAGGCCATAAAATGCCAAGAGAAGATGGAAAGTGATCACTCAAGAAAAAGATGCAAGGTGCTCACAGCAAACTGATGTATTCTGTTTCTCCAGAAAAACATTCCCTTGATCCTCTCCTGTTATACTGAGTTTTATTGGAAGGGGGCTGGGCTCCTCTTGTTCTGAGTCTATTTGGACTAGAACATGAACTGACTCCTCTGCTAAGAGCAGAATATTTTCGAAGACACTGCCAGCCAATGGTCTTAATTTTTATTATCCCAAGTCATCAGGGGCCTCAGCTACAGGGGTGTGGGCCCTTGTGGCTGTGACAAGTTTTAGTCTTTAAATTCCATGGCAACTACTGTACCAACAAGTCTGGTTTGCTGTGTTTCAGGGAGAATCAATCTCTCTGTGCACATCCATGTGTGGGAAGCGCCTAACAAAAGCCTACAACTTGAGGCAGAGATTTTCAAAGAGCAGGACTCACATGCCTCTTGTATAGCTTGAACCTTTAAACTGGTTCTGAGTTTATGTTTTTACAAAACCCTCATGTAACACAGCCTCAAGGTATATTTTCCTTTCTTTGTGTTATACCCAAGTTATCAGCATGGAATTATGTCATACAAAGGCCCATTTCCCCAGGCAACAAAGGAGACCAGTGACACAAAAGAGTGCATACTGTATGAAGCTGCTTATGTAAAAGCCAAAACCAAGCCAAAGCCATCCATGGTGCTGGAAGTGGGGACGTATCTCCCTTGTGGGGGATGTGGGAGGTTAGGACTGGAAGGATCATGAGAGTGCTTCTTGAGTGCTGATGATGGTCTGCTTATTGATCTGGATTCTTGGTTTATGAGGAAATTTCAGTTTGTGAAAATTCATCAAGCTGCATAATTATGTATATTACACATCAATGACGATTTAAAATGAAAAAGCCAAGCTATAGTGAAACAGGATGGCTAGCTAGCGCAGCTGTGTCTTTTTAAAAAATGGTTTTCTAGCCCTAGGCAGTTTGAGTCAGTGGACAGAGTGTTGGCATTCAGACTGAAGGGTCATAGGTTCCATTCCTGTCAAGGGCATGTATTTGAGTTGCTTGCTTGATCCCCATCCCTGGTTGGGGTGCATGTGGGAGGCAACCAATTGATGTGTCTCTCTCACATTGATGTTTCTCTCTCTGTCTCTCCCTCCCACTCTCTATAAATATCAATGGAAAAATATCCTCAGGTGAGGATTAACAGCAATAATAAAAAAATGGTTTTCTATGAGATACTGGCCACAGGGGTATTGACATAAACTTACAACTGTGGGCTTGTTGAGGACACTAACCCTGATGAGGTGAGTAAAATCAGGAGCCTTGCCTCATTGCGCATGAGTGTTGGCCGTGCAGGGGCCTTCTTCTCATTAAAATGGGAAGCCAGCCACTTTGTTTGCCTTCCCGAGTCTAAGCAGAAACCAGGAGTCTGAGCACAAATGACAAATACGCCAGTGGCAGTAGGTCTGACAATCATGCCTGTGAGCTAGCAGTTTAGGCTGGGTGGGAATAGAAAGGTGAGAAGCCAGCCCCAGCCAGAGTGGCTGAGCTTCAGGCTCACTCTAAAGTGGCCAGCGGCTGCTTTCACAGTGCGTTCTGAAAAGTGAGTGGGATCCATCTCTGGCTTTATTATGTTCCAGCATTCAAGAAATTCTTTTTGATGATTTTTAGAAAATCACTAGAGTATCTACTATGTGCCAGGCCCTCTGACAGTTGCAAGGATATAAGGATGAGGGGGACCGCATCCCTTGCTGTATACAGTAAAAAGGGTTTCTTGGGACTATGTTAACCATCAAAATGTATCCTGGCGGAGCGCTCCAGTGTGACAAACCTGATGAAAACCAAAGGCTCCTCTTTCATTGTGGTGATGGTTTGCTTCTACCACACAGGTTGGGATAGGTCACCATTTCAGGGTGGGATGGGCAAACCGTCAGGCAGAGTTGCAAGGGCTACAGATGCCACTGCTATTCCCAGATGTGGTTAATCTTTGAGCACCACCGTCCTGCCCTCTGGGATGCCTGGTGCCATTTTAGATAACTGAGAAACAGGGGCCCACAGAGGTTAACTCATGGGTCCAACGGTCAGTGGGCAGCACTCCTGAGAATAAGTCCCAGGCATCTGCTTCAATTACCTTCCTATGCTCCATCGTTCTGGTTACAATGGGCTCTCATATTTAAAAAGCTCCCAAACCATTGTACAGAAAGTTGATTTTAACTATCCTGCCTATCTCAGTCTTCTAGGCCAGTGGTCGGCAAACTGCGGCTCTCGAGACACATGCGGCTCTTTGGCCCCTTGAGTGTGGCTCTTCCACAAAATACCGACTTCTGCGCATGGGCCACGAAGTTTCAATCACACTGTACATGCACGCCTGCATGTGGTATTTTGTGGAAGAGCCATACTCAAGGGGCCAAAGAGCCGCATGTGGCTCTCGAGCCGCAGTTTGCCGACCACTGTAATCTAGGCATACATTTTTTCCCTCTCTATTCAAGCTTTTGTCACATCCTGGTTGTTGTTTTGATTATATTTGGCTTTCTTTGCTCTGTTGCTACTGTTAAATAACATCAATGTCCTATTCATCTTTGTTTCTGATGCTTCAGCCTTCTGCTTGGACTTCACATGCCTTTCTTCTCTTCGCTCTTTCTATTCAAGACATTGCTCTAAACCTGTGATCACTTGAACAGATTCAACTATCTCCTGTCACTGTAAATTTAGTCTTAGCATCACCAGTTTCAATCATTCTACCCATTGACTTCTTTTCTCTGCTCTTCTATAGCTCATTTTCTTTAGCTTCTAGGAAACACAAAAATAACATCTTATGCTTTTTACTTTCATTCTTAACTCAGCATATTTTTCTTTCTAAGTCCGAACAAATTCATCCAGTTGATTAGCTGGTGAGACTAGTGAAGGTCTACATAATTTGGATTGTCCAAGGTATATTATTCTAGATGAAACTTGTGTTACCTGTTGATCATAGTCTGTATTGCAAAAGCATGTGGTTGGTGAGAAAGTAAACTGTGGTACACATACCTGACAAGCTTTGAATAAACCAGCTATCATAGCTAAATTGTGAGTTTCCAGCAGATCTGTGCAGATTAATACGATCCTTCCTTGTGGTGGATACTGTGTTGCTGGGGGCCACATAGCTGCTATGCAAAAAATATTAGTTAACCAGATAAATGTTTTCTCCTTTGTTTCACTTGCATTAAATCCTAGTTATCTTTTTCACTAAATCCTTCTTTCCTGAATGAAAAAAAAAATGAACGTTTTTTAACTCACATGCAATTGATCTACAGGTGCTCACTTAACTCCTCCCAAGATTTCTGTTGTAAATTGATGAGTAAAACTGGCTTAGTACTACTTGCCCGGACTCCTCAGTTACTGAATACTGTAACAGATCTGTCTGATTCCCGATTCTTTGACCTTTCTTTTATTAGCCCCTGCCTTTGGGAGTTGTGTCAGAACAACCCAGAGGACTCTGAAAGGCAGAGAAGCAGAGCATAACATGTAGGTCACCTTCAGTGGCTTGTCTTCCTGATGCTTCACTTTCCTTGAACACATTTGGGTTACCTTCACTGAAATCCCTATAGTGTTACTGCCTCAAAAATATTTGTCTCATCTATGCATGTTCCAGTTTAGTTTCCGAAGACCTTTTCCTCTAGGCTATGGCACTTGGAAGTGATTCTAAGTACGTAGGGAGGGGGCCTTTGAACATGAATTTGTCTCCACACCTGGCATCCATTAGCCTTCTCATCAGGGCCATCTTTGGAACCAACTCCATCCACTGTCCAGATGTTTCTTTAACTGTGGCTTAGCACAAGGCATTTACACCTTGCTGTGTAGCATGCATGTGGAGTAATAACCTTGGGGAATTTCAAAAGCCCTGAACTGCAACTCCGGTGAAATTGTAGGCAAAATTACCCCAGTGGTGTGGATGCAGAACTAGCCAAGCATCCCCCTCCATAGCCTACCAGTGACCCATTTCACAATGGGAGAGCTGCCACTTTAGAGCATCTGTGGTGGGACACACAGATGTTACCCAAAGGATGGCGTTTCACATGACACCCAGAGGAAAACTGAATAACAATAGGAAGGCAGATTTTGTTTATGAACATTCTTTCTTCATTAGGGAGAAAAACTTGTAGTGGTAGTAAGAATTAGAAAATGAGCTCTGATTTTTATGTGTGTGAGAAATATCACCTTATATTTTAGTTAAAGCTGCACAAAAAATGAGCATATGGATTGTCTTAAATATTACTGATGTTGCATGGACTTTACATGAACTTCCTTGCTAGGACATTAGCATCTGAGTGTGTTAAATGATGTATGTGTGTTGATTGAAATAAATCCTTAAACATTTGCCCTCTAATATTCTTCTGCAATGTATTATTAGAGCTGTACAGGTGAGGTTGTGTTGACTTTATGACAACCAATGAACAATAGAACAGGGACCTAATTCCATGAAAATTTTCACAGTATACCTCTTAATGGACTTGTCCCACTGTCCCTTTCTCCAAACAGTCACTATCTTCTGCATCACCATTAAATGTGTTCTTGTTTTAGAGATCTGAATATTTATAGATTATAAAATGCTTTAGTAAGAAAGACTTAGATATCATGCAGCCTGATCCTTGATGCTCTCAATTCATATGAAGCATCAAGAGTCTTATGGGGTAAGACAGTCCCTATATGAAGGTCTTGCTTTAAAACATAGTTATGGACTCTTGCCTTGAATGAAATCTCATTTGCAAGTGGTGCATATTAGGGAACATCTGTGGATGTAACACATTGTGCTCGGTTCTTCAAATATGTTTTTCTCCTGTTACTTTCCCCCAAATAATTTGGAATTCCTGCTGACATTTTTCTTCCATTAGACAATCTTGTCCCTTCCCAAGGGGACAATTAGGAAAAGAGTCAGGGATACTGGTGTGGGTGAGCCACGGCAGAAAAAGGTATTCTGTTGTTTAATCACAGGGATTAATGGCAGCCAGCTGTAGGAAACATAAGTGTGTGTTGGCCACATGCTGCTGCTCTGAGAACAATGGTGAAAAAGTGAAAGGTTAAACCAAAAGCAAAAAGCAAAATAATAAGTGTATCCACAAGCTGTCTCTTGCCAGGTGAGGGAAGAGCGTTTCCCTGAGGAAGGCAGCTACTTCAGTCTACTGAGCTTTTGAAAGAGGAAAAGTTAACCACAGGGAGACAGGAGAAACAACAGTGGACCAAATACAAATGCTAAGTGTTTCCTCGCACAAACGCTAGCTCCAGGCTGTGCTGTTTAGTGGGGTGTGAAATCACAATTAACAGAGCAAGGGTTTTTGTAAGTGAGCTGAGGTTGCTTCAAATTACTTCCTGCTATTAGCTGCTTTTAGAACAGCCGCATTGAACAACTCTTTGTTTATTGGACTGTGATATGGTCTTAAAGAAATCATTAATAAACACAGTTGATTATAGTTACACTTACTGTGCTGGTATTTTAGGTCTTAACCATTCTAGGATGTTTCCCAGTGTGGGATTGCAGAAGCAGGAAATGGGTAGAGTTGATGGCAACCAGAGCTGCTGATACAAAGGAAATCCAACAGAGTCCTCCTGCGTTTTTCATTCATTTATTTGTGTACTTCTGTTGAGAGCATACCTGGACGCTATTCAGTGTGGTTTAGGCTAAAACTCTTTGATACCTAATGGTGAGTGGGAGCTCAGAAAACACACCTAACCTGTAAGGAGAAAAGAGGCTTTGATGTATGTAGAAGATTAAATACCATAATTGCCCATGCAAAAGCCCTTTTATGAAATAAAATGAACTCGTAGAAAATGTGGCCTAAAATATAAAAAATGAATCCATGTCAATTTTCTTCTCCTAAAATGGCAATGAAATCCTTTTTGGCCTCTGTGAGATATTACATGATCCGTTATCATTTCTGTTTTGTTACATATTAGTGAAGGTTTAGAAGCTGTAATAGAGAGCACCTTTTATGGGTAAAGCATTGTTTTGTTGAGCGTACTGAAACCAAGTTAAGCTGATGTGGCAACTAACTTTTCACCCCTTGGCTCAAGGGTATCCTGCTCAATTTTTGTTCCAGCTAATAAGATGTGTAATAGAATTATGGACACTTACATATGGAAGTGAACTTGCAAACTGTCTCTTCCAACTCTGAGGACCTGGAGCAGTGAATGGCCTTGTCTACATTATTAAATAATTTGAAACCAGAGCCAGGACTAGAGCTAAGTTTATGACTCTGAAGTCCTCTTGGAGTATGTTGTCTGCACTATAAGCTGTCAATGGTCTTTGCTATACTCCATCTGCAAAGCAATACAGAGTTGACATTAGAATCTGAAGCCGGTATGAGGCACATGGCTCATTTTAAATTTTGTCAGGCCAATGTTGCGTGATGTTTGCCAGTCCTATGGTTCAAAGAAGCTGATTCCAAATGGTCTGCTTTTCCTAAGAATCACTAAAAGTACCACTGGACCTCTGTCCAATATCCCTTTTGAGTAAAGTGACATAAGCTCTTTGAAACCAGCTTTCCTGATTTTGGCATTAGCACATGCGTCAGGCTAGGAATTCATCCTGGCTTAGAAGTTGAAACAAAGGTGATGAAGGCCATGGCTGGATTCTGATGAGTTATCTGGCCTTAGAAAATGTCTGAACTTTAGTTTTCTTGTCCTTAGAACAAAGAGGTTGAGCTGAATGATTTCCGAGGTACTCTATAACTTGCACATTTTTTTCCCCCTTCGAAGTTCAGTGTTGACAAATATTTTTGGAATTCTAGCAGTCTATTTAACTTAGTAACACTCTCTCTTCTCAAATCTCACAAAGATTTCTACTGGAGTTATTAAAAAAAACTGTATATATATTATACATGGCTGACCCCCTACCTGTCATATATTTGGTTTGGTTTCCCAGGGACAGGGATACATTAGCCCATCCTGCCATTCTTTTTCATTTGTCCACCCCCCACCCCCCAAGGATGGAACATAAACTAAAGATTAGAGAGTTGGATGAGGAAAACATGCTCAAGATCTCAATACTATTGAAAGATATTTAATGTTTGCTGCCTCCCCATAAGAAGCTTTTTATTTTTTACATCTGAAGAAGAGGAAGGGAGGAAGAAAAAGATAAAGAAAAATTCTTATTAAGAGCCTACTTTGTTTTAAGCGTGGGACTAGACCTATATGTACATTTCCAATTTGGTCTTCTCCATCATTCATTTATTTAAACGAATCTCAATCAGTGCCCTTACATGCCAGGCACTCACAATTCGGAGGTGAATGGGACAGACATAGTCTTTGTCCTCCGTGAGCTCATTTCATCAGGTAGATATATAACATCAACTTTACACAAAGCAGTTCTTGTGCTTTTGTGAAACTATAGCTTTCTTTTAGAAATTCTGAACATGTGGCCCTTCTTTTAAAAATTCCTCCTAAGCCATGAATATAAAAATAATTGGTTATGGATACACATTTTCCTATAATGATGATATAGAATATTTTGTCCAAAATCTTCTCACTCCATAGGTCCAATTTCTTAGTCTTCTAAGTTCTTGGTAAGCAGCTCTGCAGGAAAGCACTCATGCCATGATGGACTAGAGAGGCCAGATGACTTCTCCAAGGTCATAGGGTGAGGTGGCAGTAAGCCCTGGATGCAAGGTCTACAGATGTCTGGGAGTGATTTCTGGTTGTTGTTGTTTTTTTTCCACCTTCCTGATGGTTTAGTCAGATTTTCTGGTGTCCAAGTTTCCAGGTTTGGACGGTGGTGTTCTAAACCGAGGCCTGCCTTCTCTAAGTTGGGCCAATACTGAAATGAGAAAGGCCCTTCTCTCTCTCCTTGGGCCAATGCCCCACTGACCCCAGCAGCATGCTGCGAATAATTAGATAAAGCATACCTCCCACTGCCCTTGGGGGCTTTGGGCACACCTGCCAAGTCAAATACATTTTATCTCAGTCAAGCATTGCCTGTCCCTCTGCTGTGGCCAAATGCCCAGAAATTTGCTGTTTGTTGAACAAAGCCAATTGGAGAAGAAAATGACCCAAATGTCAGCACTGGGAGAGTTGTGAGATCTAAGGGAAATTTCCATAAGGTAACATATGCAAATGAGAAAGTCTAGCTTTCCTTCTCCTCGTAAATCAGCCTTATCACACTGGCCATGAAATGCCAAGACAGCCAGTGTACCCAGATTTGGCCCCAGCGGTTGGCTAGGAGCCCAAGGGCCTGGGCATGAGGAATAAAGCAGAGCCCATTTCTGCTTCCGCTGGTCACTATTCCGCTCACTTCCAAGAGTGCTTTCCTTGCATCTCTATCCCTACCCTTGTTCTGGTCCCCGTGCTGGACTTCCTTTAAGTTCCTTAGGAGCATACTCAGCTTCTTTTTTGCCTGTTCCTACACCAGAATGTTGACACACATAGTAGACGTTTGACACTTACCTCTGGGATGGCAGAGCTCATCCACACCCTCACGTTGCAGATATGGGGACAGAGGTTGGAAGCTTCTGTGATGCCCTAGAGCAGTGGTCGGCAAACTCATTAGTCAACAGAGCCAAATATCAACAGTACAACGATTGAAATTTCTTTTGAGAGCCAAATTTTTTAAACTTAAACTATATAGGTAGGTACATTGTTATTAACTTAATTAGGGTACTCCTAAGGCTTAGGATGAGCCACACTCAAGGGGCCAAAGAGCCACATGTGGCTCGTGAGCCGCAGTTTGCCGACCACGGCCTAGTGCAGTGGTTCTCAACCTTCCTAATGCCGCGACTCTTTAATACAGTTCCTCATGTTGTGGTGACCCCCAACCATAAAAATATTTTCGTTGCTACTTCATAACTGTAATTTTGCTACCGTTATGAATCCTAATGTAAATATCTGATATGCAGGATGTATTTTCATTGTTACAAATTGAACATAATTAAAGCCTAGTGATTAATCACAAAAACAATATGTAATTATATATATGTTTTCCGATGGTCTTAGGCGACCCTTGTGAAAGGGTCATTCGACCCCCAAAGGGGTCGCGACCCACAGGTTGAGAACTGCTGCCCTAGTGGAACCTAGTGGAAACCCATGGCAAGTGGTCTGTTGGGAAATCTTTGTGACTCCTGCTCCTGTGGGCACTATTTCCTTTTAGTGGGGAGTTCTTCAGGGTCTCCATTGTAGAGTAGAACCAACATAGCCTCTGCAATATTTTTCAGGGCCTTAGAGTATCTGGGAGAAACACCAATATTACATTAGAATGCTACAGAGGGCAAGAGTTTCTGGCACTGCCCACCTGTTATTGTACTCCTTAAAGAAAAGCTTTACATTCTCTAACATGGTGCTTGGGGCAGACTCAGCCACAAGCATCCTCCTGGGGGCAGGGGGGGAGGTGAGTTGTGCTGCTGGTAAAGCATAGGGGCAGTGCCCATAACGGGGCCTAGGGGGCTTCTTGTGGACTTACAGGGAGAAGAGCTAGATTGGGTCACTGATATTGCCAGTTGCTTTAGGATCTTTTTTTTTTTTTTTTAATATATTTTATTGATTTTTCACAGAGAGGAAGGGAGAGGGATAGAGAGTTAGAAACATTGATGAGAGAGAAATATCAATCAGCTGCCTCCTGCACACCCCCTACTGAGGATGTGCCCGCAACCAAGGTACATGCCCTTGACCGGAATCAAACCCGGGACCTTTCAGTCCTCAGGCCAACGCTCTATCCGCTGAGCCAAACCGGTTTCGGCGCTTTAGGATCTTTAACAACTCTTTGTGTCTCAGTTTTTTCATCTGTAAGATAATGCTAATAACACCTACCTCATAATGTTGTTTGTGAACTTAAATGAGATATGCTCATAGATGTGCTGTGTAAATCATAAAAATCCTTACAGTGGAATATCTTATGTCTTAGCCAGCTTTAGCCAGCTCACTTTTTTTTTAAATTCTTACCCGAGGATATATTTCCATTGATTTTTAGGGAGAGGGAAAGATAGAGAGAAACATCGATTGGTTGCCTCCTGCACAAGCCCCAACCAGGGCCCAGGCTGGGGAGGAGCCTGTAACCAAGGTACATGCCCTTGGCCAAACTGGCTAGGGCTGCCAGCTCACTCTTGAGTAATCTATATATATAAAAGGCTAATATGCAAAGTGTCTGACCATCCAACCAGTCGCTATGATGCACACCTGGGGGCAGATGCTCAACGCAGGAGCTGCTGAGCTGCAGTGATGTGGTGAGAGGTCACAGAGGAGAAATAAAACTCAGTCCTTTAGACCTATAAACCACTTTCCCTAAAAGCTCACCTAACTCACAGAGTATATCTCTTACTGCGGTGGAATTCAGTAAGAATCCTTTGCTCAAAGAAATCTTTGCTCAAAACTGCTCAGTGGCTCAATGTCCTATTTAAGCATGTCTTAAACTCTTTTGCTGGTTTCTCAAGTTTTTTATAGTCTTATAAATGACTTATGCACCCTGAAACCAGAGAGGAGGGAGCCCAATTCCTCGTGGGGTCATTCGATTCCACCTTTGGCCATGGGTTATGTTGTTGCTGGGGCACTGTTAGCCCCAAATCTGGTTTACTGCACACTTGTGGTTCCTTTCCACACCCTGTATGACAGCAACTTTGCAGAGTTCCCTCTTGCACTTCGGGACCCCCTCCGGGGATGTTGGAGAGCCAGTTTCAGCCCAATCCCCACAGGCCAGGCCAAGGGACCCCGCTCACTCTGCAGAGGCTGGGGAGGGACCATGGGAAGTTGGCTCCAGGGCATGTCCAGCCCATCTTGCCCAGTCCTGCCCCGCTGGCCACCTGCTAATTAATTTCCTTTCAATGTGCACAAATCCGTGCACCAGAGCACTAGTAACATATAAAAGTGGTTTGGGTCAGGCTTGAAATTAATTAGTCATTAGTATATATATGATGGATTTAGAGAAGGTGCTGAGCACTCCCTTGTAGAGATAATGGTCTTCAGCTTCTTACTAGGCCTGCAAGCCCATTGCTAGATTTGTTTCTCATACCCACAAGTTTCTTACCTATATATATAAAAGCCTACGAGACCATTATGGCAGAATGACCAGTCACTATGATGTGTGCTGACCACCAGGGGGAAGATACTCAATGCAGGAGCTGCCCCCTGGTGGTTAGTGCACACCCACAGGGGGAGCGCTGCTCAGCCAGAAGCTGGGCTCACGGCTGGTGAGCGTAGCCACAACAGCGTTCGGGAGCCTCTCCCGACTCTGTGGCAGCACTACTGAGCAGCAGGAGCAGGTGCAGCAGGCCAGGATGAGCGTGAGTGGCGTGGCGCCCAGCCCTGATTCAGGCTCCTCTCTGGCCACCTGCCGCTTGGCTCACTGCTACATCCCCCAAGGGGTCCTGAACTGGAAGAGGGATGTCTGACTGCCAGCTTAGGCCTGATTCCAGTGCCGTTCTCTGTAGAAGACAGTCAGTCTGAACAACTCAGTGACTCAGGGAAGTGCAGGGAACTCAGGTGAGCCTGCCTCTGTGCTTGATTCACCCACTTGATGGTGTTCGCAGGACAGACCATGGTGGCCCAGCCTGTGCATGTGCAGCAGCTGCTGAAGCTCAAGCAGCAGGCCGTGCAGCAGCAGAAGGCCATCCAGCTACAAGCCAGCAGGCGGACATCCCTTGAAGGGTCCCGGACTGCGAGAGGGCACAGGCTGGGCTGAGTGACCATCCCCCCAACCCCACACTGCATGAATATCATGCACTGGGCCTGTAAGTTATAATATAAATTCCACTGGCAAGAATATATCATAAACTTTTTTTTTTTGCAATCAATAGAGGACATTTTTAGATGTCCAGGGTGAGTAGTTGCTATAAATGTTCTAAAAACAAACATTGTTAACCTTCTAATTTGCCCTTGTCACCAGGCTGAGGTGGAGGCAGGGTTGCAGACTGAATCTCAGAATAAGCACAATATATGCAGCTTCAAGGGGAAATAAGCATGAGATGTGAACATTATTTTTAATAGAAAGGTAAGACTAAAGGACCATAAAATCTCTACAAATTCTCTTCAAATGATTATAGTTTCCTATTGCTTTTTCAGAGAATATACTTTCCTGAGTCACTTAGGTGTGTCTCTGTGTGTGGCGAGGGAGAGGAGATATTACAGGTGGTAGTATCATGGGGTGTAGCTCTCAACTTGCCAATTTCTGTCAGAAAGTTCTTATTCCTGCCCCAAAGCAGAGAACTTTATTTGAATCTTCCTGTGGTTTTCATTTTTCATGACCTGATATTAAAATATATGCAGAGAGGGGCTACGATATTATCTTTTCACATAAAACATATAATGTTATATAATTTTCTTTTTCAAAATGATGAGTGCATGGACCATGACATAGGGAGAAAAGTTCTTGCTTAGAATCATGGCTCTATGATTCCAAGCTATTTGACTTTGGGCAAGTTGTTTAACATTTCTGAGCTTTAGTCTCCTCATCTGTAAAGTGGAGAAAAAGATGTTGACCTCTGCTTATTCTTGTGATGTTTAAAGAATACATTCAAAATGGCTGACATACAGGAGGGATCCCAAAGTGCTCCTGTTGTCCTTTTGTAGTTTGGAGCTGGAGAAATGGTGAGAGGTCACAGAGGAGAAATAAAACTCAGTTCTTTAGACCTATAAACCACTTTCCCTAAAAGCTCACCTAACTCACAGAGTATATCTCTTACTGCAGTGGAATTCAGTAAGAATCCTTTGCTCAAAGAAATCTTCACTTAAAACTGCTCAGTGGCTCAATGTCCTATTTAAGCATGTCTTAAACTCTTTTGCTGGTTTCTCAAGTTTTTTTTATAGTCTTATAAACGACTTATGCAGCCTAATTTCTTGCTATCCTCCCCTACATCTATTTTTTTCATTGGTATGGCAGACTGTATTTTCCAAAAAAAATGTCTGGTCCCCATACTCTTCCAGAACCTCTCTCCTGAACAGGTGGGGCCTATTTTCCCTCTGCCTTGAACCAGGGCAGGACTTTGTGACCCCCTTGTGAATAAAATGATGGGCAAGTGCCAGCTGCTGTGTGAGGTGGTGATTAGGTTGTGAAAAAGTGATTGGGCTGCCTGCTCCTGCTACTTTCTCTTTCTGGGGATGCTCACCTTTGGAGCTCAGATACCTGGCTATGAAGGAGCTGAGCAACCATGTGGAGAGGCTTGTGTGAGAGTCCAGGTGGCAGCTCTTAGCTGAGGACCCAGCAGACATCCAGGATCAACACCAGACATTGGTGAGCAAGTCTTCCGGGGGTTCCAGCCCCCAATCTCAAGCTGCCCAGATATGGTGAGTGAATGGAAGAGAAATGAGTTGTTTCCACCAAGCTCTGCCTAAGTTGTAGCTTTTTGAGGAAAATGAATGTTATGATTTCAACTATTAAATTTTGGGGTGGTTTGTTATACAACAATGGATAATCGAAACAACTTGGGAGTACTGCTTCTCCTTTTCGCACACAGGTTTTTGGAGGGTAAAAGGACAGTTCTCTATTTTTTACTTGGAGGACAAATCCATGCTGGACACACCACAAATACCACAACAATGGCCTTTAGTGATCATCTAATCCAGTAAGTTACAAACAATTTCAGAGCCAATTTTTTGTTTGTTTGTTTGTTTAAAGAGATGTCCTGGGCGCTATCTTCTTGTGATTCTGATGAAAAAGATCTGGGGTGGTGCCCAGAAATATAGCTAAAAGCCTTCTGATAAGTACCTAGATCTGGAAACCACAGATATAATTTACTCTTCTAACCTCAAAGATACAGAAATAGGCCCAGAGGCAGGATTTAACTTGTCTTAGGTAGCAAAGCATTTTTTGAGTGGAGCTGCAGGTGGAACTCAGCACTTCCATCCCCCACACTGGCTTATCTTTGAAAACACCTTTCTTCATAGATAACGCACATAGTTGGCTAGAAATATAAACTTATAAACTTACATCCTGCACCATCTGTTCATCACAGCATGTCTACAGTGCATCTATCTCTGCTCCATAACACACAGTATTTTTTTTTCTCAAGTGGATGAGATGTTTCCATGCTTTCACAGGGTCTGGGGTAGAAAGGCCTAGGAACACACTGCAGGAGGGGGAAACGGTGGGCTAGAGATGACTGTTTTCTCTTTGCCTGACTGCCACGGTCAGTCCCCACACACATCTATGTTTCGTACTTCATCTGCTTGCAAAGGTTGAATTAGACATGGCTGTGAAGGTTGATCTCTACATCCCCAGCTGACATGCTCACAATGTGCTCAAGACTAGAGCGCCACAGGGAAAAATGGATGAGGTGAAACCATTTCCATCACGCTGGGAGGAAGATGACAGATCGATCAAGGCAGGTCCTGGATGAATGAAGTGCACGGATGAAGTCAATAGTTGGAAGTCCTTGCAAAAGACTTCTTTCTGCTTTTCCAGGTCTTCCGCTAGCAATAGATTGATTTTTGAAATGACTCAAAAATTTTTGAGTGTCTTACATCACCAACATCAATGTTCAGCCTGCCTCTGCCATAATTGGACTTTTAAATCTTGAATTAGTTTTTGAAATTTCTTGAGGGACCCTTTGTTTTTATTCGGTTGGTTTTGGGGTTACAAACTTTCCTCTCAAACTTCATTTTGAAAATGCAGAGGTATTTATCTTTTTTTATTCTTGTTAGGACCCATTTTATGGTTTTCACTGGCAATAGAGCCTGCTGTTTGAAAATTTTCTTTTGTCACGAATTCTTACTTTTTAAATGGATTTGGTTGCTATTTTTGAACCAAGAGAGTATTTATCTCATCTTCTGCTCCCTGGTCTCGATATTCCAGGTTAAGAGAACACAAGTTACCCCAGGAACAGTTACTCTAAGGGCAAGTTGCATTTACTTTTTCCTGCTCTAAATGGAAACTGGACAGATGGAAGGGTCATCAGAGCTCATTAACTGCCTCTCCTGTTGTTACACACTTCATAATTAGGACCCTCTCTCCCTACCCAGTTTGTAAAGTTTCTCATTTACATTTGGTTTGCTAACCTTTGATGATCTCTGTGGGCATATTCTTGAGGTTTGTATGTTTTGTTTTTGTCATTAATTTGAAACTTTTTTTTTTTAAAAGAAACAGTCCCCTATGGGGACTGACCCAGCAACCCAGGCATGTGCCCCAAATGAGAATGGAACTGGTGACCTCTTGGGTTGATGCTCAACCACTGAGCTATACTGGCTGGGCAGTTCATTTGAACTTTTAATAGTAATATTTCTGAATGTTCACAATTGTTTCAAGCACATTTTATTAATACTAGTATTATTTTGTTTGATCCTGACAATATCCTAGTGAACCAGATGATATTATTTCCATTTTAGAGATGAGGAAACTAAAGAATAAAATGAGGATATGTAAGTTGCCAAAGAACACAAAACTGGTAGAAGGGCATAATCATTTACTATTGTGCCCTAGCAATAAATTCCCTTTCGCCCTAATTGGTTTGGCTCAGTGGATAGAGCGTCAGCCTGTTGACTGAAAGTTCCTGGGTTCGATTCCGGTCAAGGGCATGTACCTTGGTTTCGGGCACATCCCCAGGAGGTGCAAGAGGCAGCTGATCGATGTTTCTCTCTCATCGATGTTTCTAACTCTATCCCTCTCCCTTCCTCTCTGTAAAAAATCAATAAAATATATTTAAAAAATAAAAAATAAATTCCCTTTTCCTATCTTCCGTGTGAACTTTAGGTTTGATTTTACCTTAGTCCAGCTTCCATCAAAGTTGTCTTACTCAATATTTATTAGAATCACCTGGAGGGCTTGTTAAACCACATATTGCCCGGCTCCACTACACCTTCTGTTTCTGGAGAGGGCCCGAGCATTTGCACCACAGATTGTCAGATGATGTGGATACTGCTGGTCTGGGACAGCCCTTTGAGAAACACTGGTTTAGTTCATTTCCTAGAGGTAAAGTTAAAACCGTTCTACTTATCTAATTCCATAAAAATTAAGGAATTCTTTTATCTCTTTTGTTGCTTCCTAGAAAGAGAATTGTGCATGCTTTATAATTTTTCTTTTCTCTTTCTAAAGATTGTGCTGGCGCCGGCCTCAGATAAAAGCTGGTTTCTTACATTTCAGCGACACTTTGGCTGAATGGGCCACAATAGCACATATGCAGAGAACGAGAAGCTTGATCATTCCATGTCTGTGGATGGGCACAGCAATCTGTAGCCCATCACTTCAAGGGCTCTCTCTAATCCTAATGGTTCAAGAAATGCAGGCTGTTGCTCTGTAGACTAAACCATTTATTTTCTAGCTCTTTTGGTATGGCAGACATTTAGTTATGGCCGACATTAATGGGCAGTGTGGTCTGATTTTACTAGGAAGTGATAATTTACCAAAGCCTTCTTGTTCGTTGTTTTCAATTCATTGAACATTTACATTGTCGGTGGTCCATTTTTATCAGAGCCAGTTATTCTTGGCTCACTGTTAAATTTGTTCTGTCGGTAGAACTTTGAATTGATGTGAGTAAAATGATTGATGATGGAAGTACTCAAGAAATATATGAGACATGGACAATAGTGTAGTAGGCCTGGTGGGGGCGTGCTGCAGGGTAGAGAGGGTCATTGGCAGGGGGTGGGGGGGAAGGTGAAAGGGGACATCTGTAATACTTTCAACAATAAGGATAAATTTTTAAAAAAAGAAAGATGAGAAGATGAGGGAGAGGAAAGGATCCCGTGAGTTCCATCCAAGTAGTGTATACGTAGAGAGCAATATTGGTATAAGAAGTGGGTAATGTCCAAAGGGCATCTAGGTGTGAAAAGGCCCAGGTGAAATTTACTGCCCTTCACCTACAGCTCTACCACCCGGTAACTGGGATCAGGAAATGAGGATGTAATTTAAACTGTTGGTGCATTTGTAATTCTGAGGAGTACATGGTACCCTAGGCTGTTTTTGGTCCATGGATCATGCAATTATAAGGCATTTGAGTTGGCAATTTCAAAAACTTTCCAAAGCAACCCAACACCTAAAATAGGTGGATTTGGCATCTCCCAGTTTGGTTCTATTTAGCCATTTTTTCTGGGATGACTATAAATAGAGTCAGTGTGAAATCATCCAGTCACTAGTTCTTGACCCTCTGCTCTGTCCATCCCTCGGTGGGCACTGAGCATAGCAAAAAATTAACAATATATGGCTTCTTTCTGCCCTTAGCCCCTGGCCATTCAATCAGGGACGCTCACTGTAACCGCACTGCGACACTGTTGCCTACAAAACGTTCCCAGCAGAGCAGAACTTCGACATCTGGGAAATGCTCTGTGTCAGATCTGACAAAGGCGCCTCTAAATGGCGGTTAAACGTGCACCATAGATTTCACCTCGAACTAAGTGGGACATGCTGGAATCATAATGAGAGTACTTACCCTTCTAGTCTGCCAGCTCATCGACGGATAGATCGGCCGATGCTGACTGTTTCATTATGGATTTGCCATTATATTTCATCCTCTTTTCTTCTACAGCTGCTTTAAAGATCCTATTTATTTTGTGTTTTGACCTGCCCCTGTGGAGGCTGTTTGAACCCTTATTAACTGCTAGCGAAGCTGCCCCTTGGTAAAGTTCCGGAGAGCTCTGTGTCCCAAATGGATGTGTCATAAAGAATATTTTTATTAGATTCTTCTCAGACATATTTTTCGAAGGTGAAAGAAGTAAACTATAGCAGATGAAAGCTCATATTGTGAAAGCAGTTATTTATTGTGCTTAATACTAACTGTGCCAAACGGAGCCCTTCATGATGTCCCTGGCATTGTGTTGCAGCTAATCTGTGAGGTAGGCAGTATTGGTCCTGCTCTGCCAGTGAAATAGCCATTTTTCAGAGAGTTTTAGTGATTGCCTGAGAAGCACAGAATTGTAGGTCTGAGCCCAGTTCTGTATCCTGTTGCCTCCTGCTGGGCAGGTGAAGCAGGTTCGAAATCACCCACTAAATGCACTCCCTGTGCTGCTGTGAAATGCACGCGGAGTGCTAAGCACTGGCTTGGTTCTTAGAAGGCTGATTAGACATCAGCCATTACCAGTAAAAGGCACAGTCAGCATTCAGCTCTGGAGCTTTCTGTCTAAGTTCACCTCTTGAGCCCAAGACTCTTCTTGCTTCTGTTTTCATGGTGAATTAAAATCAGATCTAGCAGGTACATTTGGCTATTGACGAAGGAACCACAGCCATGATCATTTCTGAAATGGAATTAGGTGATTTCTATTCTTTAGGGGCCTTCGTAACAGTGTTTAGGACTTCTGCGTGATGGTACAAGTAAGTACTACTTTTCTGCTGAGCCCCTTAGGAGGATTTCATTAGATATGAATTCAATTTTAAAGAAATATACATATGCAAAGGTTGGTTTACAAAAGAGGGCAATATGGTTGTGAGAAGTCCTCCCCACCTGGAGTGCCCAGCAAGACACAGATCCCAGCCTCCTGTGACCTGGGGGTCGGTGCTGCTTCCACTGCTCAATGGCCGTGGAGCCTTGGGCAAGCCTCCATTTCTCTTCAACTCAGTTTCCTTGTCTGTAAAATGTGATTAATTCCTGTGCTGCTTCTTTCCCTGAGATGCTTTAAAGAGAGACAAGAGGCCGCTGAGAGCGTTTGTAAGGAAGTAGGAAGTGCTCTGCAGGGCATTATAATTTTCACCTACATAAAATAATGTACACATTGGAGTCTTTATAGAAAAAATGGTAATTGCTTAGTCCCATTACAGGATTGCTTTTTATTTGTGAAAGGCAGTGTGGTGTACTAAAACAAATCGATAGACAGTTTTATTTGAACCTTACATTCCATTGCTTACTAGTTATATGAATTAGTAATTCATTGGACTAATAGCTCTGTGACGTGGTTTTATTATCTGTACGTTTTATTAGCTGTAATAATGCCTACTTGGCACAGTGTCGTGAGACCACATGCGTGCTTGCAAATTAAGCATTGAAAAATACAAAAAAAATGAGTATATTTGAAAGATTTGCTGCAGGTCAGATCTTTCCAGCCTTAGTCACTGTTGGCACACATATTAGCAAATATTTAATAACAGAGGTAAGGAAGCAGATAAATTTAATTGTGAAAAATTGGAAGTCACAGCCAATTGGAGGTCTGATAAATTATCTTAGAAAATATAATACCAACCAGTGGGGTATTTTTATCTGACTTATAACATTTCTAATTATTTGTGACATATGTAAGAGCCATTACTTGCATAGAGAGTTCACTTGTATGAGGAGTGCGGTGGTGTTCACTCAGGTGTATGTGCTGTCAAGTGAGGACTGAAGCCTAAAGCAGAGGCAGGGAGACAGCAGGAAGATGTGTCTCATCACCCATAACTAGTCCCAGTTCCCCCTCCCAGCTATTTCAGCATCGTCTCTCTTCAAACCCCTGTGTTCTCTTGTGCTTTAAGCCTGATGATCCCATTGAAACTTGTATCCAGTGTCATATGCAAATAAAGACTATTCTCTCTGCTCCATTTATTCCTTCCCCTTCAAATATTCTAACAAAATATCTGAGACCATTACTAACAGTAATAATGATCAACTTTCACACATTTTAAATGTGAGAAAAGATTTTACAATATTGACATATTAGTCTCCACTAAGTACAGCAGAAGAAAATAGATTTGAGTGTATGCATAAAGGAAAGAATATGGCTCCACTGGAACCAGTGTGTATGTGGATAGGGGACTGTGAAGTGAGGAGGGGGCAGCGGAGGTGAAATATACACAGAAGAACGATAGATGAGGAAAAGGTGTGGGAGCAGAGGAAAAGAGTATGGTGAGAAGAATATTAACAGGTATCCCAGACTAGTAGGAGACGGAAATGCATCTGTCAGTGCGCACGCTCGTCTGTGAAGGGCATTTGTGTTGTTTGCAGGCTTTGTTCTCACAGCCGCCTGTGGAGAGATTTCCTGTGTGACATTTATGGGAATGTGAGGCTCTTTTTCTTTCCAAGTAAATATTTGAGTTATCTAACCCTAACATATCTGGGAAGAGATTACTGGCTTGTGACAAATTCCATGTTATTGATGGGCAGAAATAGGAGAGAGAAATGGAATTCAAAAGCAATCTCAAAACTTTATTTTAACCCATAGTTTCAAATGGCAGAATTGTTAACAAGTGGCAGAACTGATGGATTTAGTGTTGTCTCCTACCTGCCTGGCACATCTCCCAGAAAAGAAACGAATTCAGTAATGAAATGGCCCAAATCAGTGAGCAATAGGGATGCTGAAGGGGTCAAATGCCTTAGAAATACCCAAACTGTATAATTTATTGCTGAACTGATGGTTAATTATCCTTTTATCATTCCTGAACAATTAGTAGTTTGAAGTAGAGAAAAAAATTCCTTTTTATCTCAGGACTCTATATGGCACCATTTATCCTATCAGGTCCTATATGGAGTCCCCAATCTGGCATCCATTTTTTTCTACTTTCTTCAGCTACTTTCCTGAATCAATACTTTGGTTAAGCAAGACTGGATTACTCCCTATTTCCTGGCTACATCTTTTCTTCATTAGCAGTTATTTTAACGCAGCTGGTGTTGCTCAGTGGTTGGGCATCAACCTATGAACCAGGAGGTCACAGTTCCATTCCCAGTCAGGACACATGCCCAGACTGCAGGCTCAATCCCCAGTGGGGGGCATGCAGGAGGCAGCCAATCAATGATTCTCTCTCATTGTTTCTATCTCTCTCTTCCTTTCTGAAATCAATATATATGAAGTTATTTTCTTTTCCCCATTCTTTAAGTCATTCTATTTCTTGAATATCCAAGTCAAATCTTACCTTCTCCATGAGGCCCTTTTATAATCCAACTAAAGGCCTGGTGCCCAGGTGGGGTCCTTGGCCTTGCATGTGGGGATCTGACATCCCCTGAGGGGTCCTGGATTGTGAGAGGGTGGTTCTCAGGAGATGCACCCTGGAATCGGGCTCCCTCTTCTCTGGTTCCGGGTGCATCACCGGAGAACAGCAGCTGCCAAGTCACCACAGCTCGGCAGCTCCTGTGTTGGGTGTCTGCCCTCTGGTGGTCATTGCACATCATAGCTACTGATCAGACAGTCGAACAGTCAGACGGTTGCTTAGGCTTTTATATATAGATGTTTGTCCACTCCTAAATTTTGGATGTTGGCTTATCCCTTATAGTATTACCTCTGTAGCCAAATTCACTACCAAAGCATCTACAGGTGCTCCCCACCTGTAGGGTCAAACCTCCCTGGTACTTCCAGGAAGGAAGAATGCCAAGAGCTTCCAGTTCACCATATTCTGGATTTCAACTCATTTCCGTAGACTGAGCATCCTAGGGAGTGAGCTTCTAAGTCTTGGCTTTATACTGTCTCCTCTTCACTCCTTCCTTCATGGAGACTCTGTTTATATACTCTTCTGTCCTAGTTTTTCTGCCCAGCATTTCAGGTTGTTTTTTTTGTTTTTTTCTGAGTTTGGATTCCATTGTTGGACACAGAACTGATCTGGATCCTACTTGCCCCTGCCTTTGCAGACTGGTGCTAGATGTTACTTCGGCTCTCTCTAGTCTGTGAAATTATCACCCAGAATGATCTTCCATCCTTTTTCAAGTGGCATTTAATTCCTAGTCTCCTACTACCTGTGTGACCACTGGAATATTACTAAATCTTTTAAAGCCTTACTTTCTTCATGTGGAAATTGGCACATTAATAATACCTATTTCACAGGATTATTGTGAGGTAAATTAGTTAATCCTTAATACATTGCTTGCTATACAGTAAATACTTAAACATATTAGCTATCATTATTGTTTACATCAAGCATGTCAAACTCATGGCCCACAGGCTGCATGCGGCCCACAACAAATATATCTGTGGCCCAGCCAATATAACGGTATGTAAGAAATGTTTTAATAAGAATTTTGTAACTTAATTTTTACAATATCCTGCAAAGTGTCCCCTTGGGAGTTTGGGAGACCAGGAGTTTGATTGCTCGCTATGACAAGCACTGACCACCGGGGGGTGGCACAGAACGAAGGAAGGCCCTGGCCTGCAGCCAGAAAGCTCCGACCGACCCTGATTGCCGGCCAGGCGTAGGGACCCTACTCATGCAAGAATTTTGTGCACCAGAAAATAACCAAAAATAGTTATTTTCTATTTCAGGCAGCCGGGGCCTCAGAGCTTAGAGCACCAGTGATGGCAATAGAATTTCCATTATGGAAGCTAAACAAACCCAGATACCTGCTTTCAGCCAGCCACAGCCTCAGAGCTGGAGCCGGGCCTCAGAGCTGGAGCTGGCTCTCAGCTCCAGTGACAGCTATAGAAGGTAAATAAATCCCAGAATAAAAAAAAAAAAAGAGGCTGGGAGCTTCAGTCGCCCGCCAGCCTGAAAACGGCCCCCAGCCCCTCACCCAGACTGGCCAGGCACCCCAGTGGGGACCCCCACCCTGAAGGGGGTGCGGGCAGCCTAAAAACAGCCATCATCCCCTCATGCAGGCTGGCCAGGCACTGACCACCGGGGGGGCTTTCTGTAGGAGACTGAAAGGCATCCGTCTTATTAATTGTTATTAATAACAAACTCCAATGTTCGCTAATGATTGATTACTATAATCGAGTTGCATTCATTTCCTTATGCGCCTTACACGCAGGCTCACCATTTCTCTCCTCTAATACTAGCAGCGAATATTTTAGCAGCCGATTGCCACGTCATTAGTCTTGGACTCACTTGTTTGGTGTGAGCAACAGAAAATATTTCACTTTTGAAGAACAAGAAAAATAGGTTTATTTGTGTTATGCTTATTAACTTGTGCAGTTATTCAGTGTCTGGTAAGTTAATGTTCAAGGAAAAAAATCTTAATTTTTGTTAAAATGTTATATTTTTTTATGTTAACAATGACTCATTTATTTCAGCCCTTTGTATTCAGCATGTCTCTATCAAGATAAACCTATGTTTCTATCAGAATTGAAGCTTTTGTTTTTTGCAGCCCACAGAAAGTTAAACCTTATTTATTGGCCCATGTTAGCCCTTGAGTTTGACATGCTTGGTTTACATTCATAATATCATTATTACTATGCCATATCTGCTGAGCTGTATGGTCTCTGAATTAATATCTTCAGCTTAAATCATACCCCAACTGGAATGCTCTTTGGACACAGATGATTGCCTCTATAGCCAGGATTATTTCCCACCCCTCATTCTCATCCTTAGATTTTTCTTCTCTAGCTTAGATCTGTCTCATACTTGAGTCCTGACACTGTAGGACTTTGATATTTTTGTTCTTAAGTCACTTAATACACATTGCCTTTAAATTTGCTTATTCATTTTTTTTTCTTCTCTACTAACTAGTAGGCCCCTTATGGTCAGGAACCTTATCAATTATATCCTGTGTTACCTAATATATCTTATATGTGGAAGAATCTCTCTCTCTCTCTCTCTCTCTCTCTCTCTCTCGATATATATATAATCAGTTGAAAATTATCCATAGATAATATAAACATCTTAAAATTCAACCCATCAACAATTCAAGTCAACATAGCTATTGTAAGCAAGGGTTTATATTTCTAACTCAAGTTCATTGAATATTTATAAACTGCCAATCCTTAATACCTTAAAAATGCAGTTAAACTAAGCCCAACGATAACTTATTGACTACCTATCACAGCTAGGCACTTTATTAGACTTTGGTGATAACAAATAAAAAACAGACTCAGACACTGTCCTTAAGCATATATAATAACAAAGAATAAACATATGGGTTCAAATTCTTAGAGGTACCATTTAGTCAATCAGTCATTTAATAGCTATTTAAATACCTAATATGCTCCTAGTGGGGCAATTGAGAAAGAATAATTCCTAGAACACGTCAGAGAAATTTACTACCAAGGTGCTCATATAGTAGCATACATGATATTATTACTTCTTAAGGTTTCAAACCCATTTTCTGAACATTCAAAAATTTTTCAAGATTGGTATGGCAAGCCCAGTTAAATTATGCTTTTAGATAAAGAAATAAAAAAAATAGAGAGACGAAATGACTTATCCAAGATAATATAATGAGTAAAAAGCACAGTTAGGATTTTGAAGGCAGATACATATAACATCAAATAATCAGATAGCATATTAGGTTAAGCCATGTAAAGCTGGCATTTTTGTTTGTCAAAACTGGTTGAATATCATTAATTTCATGTGGTTATAATACAAACAGGGCCTATGTAGTTTCAGAGAGACACGGAAAAAATCATGGGGAAAGTAGAATTTAAAGTAGGCACTGGAGATTGATATAACTTTATTGGAAGTGGACAATCAAATAAGTAAAGTGAGTAAGATGTTTGGCAAAAATTCTCAAACTATCTGAGGGAACTCTGAATGAACCATTTTGCTAGATTGGGGATAAAAATGGACATTTTGGATGTAGGTTGTGGAGAGTCTTAATAGAAAGAGAAAGTCTAACAAAAGTTTGCATGATGGTTGGTAGGTACTGGAGAGACTTTCTTGTATTGGGATAAGAATATGGAAGCCATGAGCAGGAAAGAAGTTGATGTGAATGTATATATGTGTGAGCATGCAAATGCACCAGATAGATCAGAGGGAGAGATCCTGGAATGTCAAGTTCAGTTTAGGGGTTACTTAATGTTTGTGGTGGTCCTGGGAAATGGAAGGAAAGCTATAATTGAGAGTCATTTCATGGGAAAAAAACAAAAGAATTTGGTAATTGATTTTGTGTAGTGAATAGGGAGAGAGAAAAATCAAAGATGATTCCTAGGATTCAAACCCAGGTGACTAAAAAAGAGGAAGTTACAAACATAAAATAAAACATTAAGAGGATGAGCTTATTTGAGGAAAAAGTTTTGGAATTTGAGCAGCCAGTATTTAATCAGAAGTATCCAATAGGTAACGGGAAATGAGTTACAATTTTAGGGAGGTTGAGAATGGAGTCAAACTTCTACAGGTAACAACTGACACGTTGGCATTAAATGAGCTCATTGAGGAAGATGACATTTTATAGGATTGAAATAAAGAATAAAAATTTAGAAATGCCTAGATGTGAAAGAATAGGTAGAAAGCACAGCTAGGCCAGGAGACAGAGCAGGCACATTCATAAAAGTGTCATCATAGAAGTAAGTTCATCAAGATCTAGTGACGACTGACCCTATTAAATTGTCTTAGCCTATACAGTGAAATGAGAGCAGAAAAAGGAGCATTTTGTGGCTATTAGGTTGTTAGGGTGCCATAAGTGGCCCACAAAGGATCCTTTTTTTTTCTGTGTAGTAGTTCAGTGGAAGGCAGCATGCTAAGGTTTAGAAAAGTGATGAAAAAGTAAAAGCACAGAGTGAAGATTTCCAAGCAAAGTGGCTTATGGTGTAGATCCAGAAGTCTAAAACTATTGGAAGAAAGTTGGTCTAACCCATATTGTTATTTAATTATTTTGAAATGTTATTTTATTTTAGAGTGTTTCTTCATATGTGTATGAAGGTCCAAGAAAGACTCAAGGTCCTGTCTTTTTTGTCAAATTTGACAGAAATAGATGGAGGTTTCTAAAGTTATTAAGGGAAGAGCTATAGTGTGACTGTGAAAAAGCTACTTTTACTTTGCAAGTGAACAAAATAAATGAAATCGAGTAACAAGTATGATGCTAGGGAAACAGATTTTTAGGTGATAAGAATACTGGGCATTTCTTTCTGATGAAGTGCATGACACTTTTTAATAGCTTTCCACTATGGCAACCAGTTATAATAATTTTTAGTAGTAATTTAGATATGCTGAGTTATCAAAAGAATGTAGTTTATCTTATATGGTCAAAGCAATGAGAGAACTATAATGAGACAGATTATTTTTTCCATGTGGCATGTGGAATTATTTCTTTTGTTCCATAGTAACATATACAAATAACTTGCTTATATTCAAAATGGGCACCACATTATTTATTTAAATTTTGTTCCTATTCCCAGTACTCAGGTCTGGCCCTTGACACGTAATTATGTGAGTAATGGATATTGATAGTTCCATTAAGAGGAGTCATTCAAGAGAAAATGACTATATCAAAATGCAGTAGATTCCAAGGTTAAGTGCACAGAAACTGTAAACAGTTAACTGGAGCTGGAATTCTGAGATTTGGCTTTAAAG
This sequence comes from Myotis yumanensis, assembly GCF_028538775.1. Lineage (NCBI taxonomy): Eukaryota > Metazoa > Chordata > Mammalia > Chiroptera > Vespertilionidae > Myotis > Myotis yumanensis. The sequence continues at coordinate 43,011,288 of NW_027223760.1, read as the reverse complement.
GGGCTCTTAGTCCTTTCATTTTCAGTTATGTACTTGAAAAGTAACTTGCTTGAGATGAGGAAGTGACATTTTTGGAATTGTTTTCTGTATTGTTGTGGGTAACTGGAATAGGTTGGTAAATATCCAACTGGGGAACGTAAGGAGGAAAGGGCTAATGGTGATAAACCTGACTCAAAAACACCTGGAGAGGAAAGAAAGTTGTGTGCGCACCAAAAATGGAATTGCACTGATGCAATATTACTGAGCACCAACTCTGCACCATACACTGCTGTGTAATCCCAACCTAGAAACTGGAGGATAATCAAAGTTAGGGCCCTTGCTATCAAGGAGTTTGGGTGTAATCTCCTGACCCAGAGATATGAAGTTGTCTTTGGTTCATGAGGAACAGTGGATTTTTGTTTTGAAAAAAATCTCTTCATGACCTGAAAGGTCCGTTGGTTGAAGGAGATGATTGTTGTCCACACTTTGGAGTGAGGGTCAACACTTCTCTGAATGTACTTACTTGTGCTTATGAACTAAGAACTGCAGAGACATTCTTAGGCCTAGTGGTGGATATAGATGCAGTTAGTAGAAGATTAAACAATGACCTCAGGAGCACCCAGGATTGAGTTTTTGCAGTTGCAGATGTCACCATAGCAAACTACTTGATAGATTTCTAGACCAAAAGAAAGAGAGAAATAATAATTGTTTGCCTACTGTGGCAGACTTTATTTTCCAAGGTTGGCTGTCTTGCATATATTTTTCTGCAATGAGACTTTGCTACTGTGCTCTAGATAGGTGGGGTCTGATTTCCCTACCCTTAGAATGTGGTAGAAGTTATGCTGACCTTTGAGGCTAGTTCATGAAAGTAGAAGCAGCTTTCACCTTGAAGCCGGATGTAGCATGTCAAAAGTTAGACTACACTGAGGCTGTCATGCCACAGAATCCATGGCATAGTGTAATGGTGGTTGTTTTATGCCACTAAGTTTGGGGTGAATTGTTTTGAAGCAATAGTAACTGCAACACCTACTGTGTGCCTGCCACTGTGCTTAGGTTTTCTATTCATTAATTCACGTAATCCTCAAACCAATCCTTAAAGATTAGTTTGTTACCTCCATTATTTTAGATAAGAAAATCAAAGTGGAGAGAAGTTAAGAAACTTACCCAAAGTTATAGTTATTAAGTGGAAGAATCGGGATTCACATCAAGGTCTAGCCGACTGCAACGCCTGTAACTTTTGGTAATGCTAAGAAGTGCTTCCTGTCTGATGCTAAGAATCACCTGGTAAATGTTGATGTCCACGCTCCACTTTAATTCTACTGAATTACTTTAAGCAAACACCCAAGAGATGTTTTTCAATCAATGGGGAAGTTGAGTAACATTATTATTTGCCTCTCCATGAACTGAACTACATTCTCTAAATAATATTGCAGTCTTTTAGTGATGCCACTGAGGAAGAGCACAGCCAGCACAGTGTTTAGCGGAGAATAAGTGCTCATTAACTGAGTGCTACATTGGCTTTTGCAAATGGTCTAACGCTGGCCCCTCAAAAGTGTGTTCCTTGAACCAACCAGCAGAGACATTAACTAGAATTGTGCCAGAAACACGGACACTTAGGCCCCATCTCAGGCAGATAGAATCAAACTCTGCATGTTTAACAATATCCCCAGGTGTTTCAAATGCTCATTAGAATTTGAGGAGCACCAATTCAGGTACTCATGTGGGAAAACTTCCCAGCAATGGGCTGGTCGGGCTATTTTCCACTGAGTTCCCCAATGTGTCTTTGTGAAGAAACTTAAAGAGCTCCAGCGAAAGCATTTCATAACATGGAGATTGTGTCTTCAAGGAAAACTTTTTGGAAGTCATAGAGATAGACAATATGAACTTTGAAACCTTGTACATTTCTGTGCTAATGAAAGCTAAATTCTGCTATGGGTGCCTTGCCTGAAAAAATGGTTTCCTCTTTGCCAGACATTCTTATCTAGTGAGCAAACTCTCAGGAAGAAAACAGTTTTATATACGCAGGGTTTATAAAAGGAATCAACAGGATTCTGCTCATTTGTTTTCAAGCAGGGTTGGAGTGATCTACTGAATCTATTTATCTATGTATGTTCTTGGGACACTTGGTTCATACGCACACGTCCAAAGCACCTCTTCAAGGAAGTCTAGAAGAAAATTGCATTTTCTCCTTAGATTTACCTCATATATAATTAGTGAGCCTGTAGTGCTGATCTATAGCTGTAAACACGTGTGATTTAAAAACCATTTGTTACTGCACACACTGTCTTTGACACAAATCTTGCATTTTGCATCAGTCAGGAGGGTTCACCAAACTAGTCTAGCCTCCCAACAGTCACATGAATGTTAGAGCACAGCTGGGGAACAAAGGTGAAACTCCAACTGGGGGGGTGGAGGGGAGTGGGTCTCAAAATTGAGGACAAGTTCTCAGAATTGCCTTTGCTTAATTAAATGACATTTTGCCTCAAAAAAAAAATCTCTTCCAGGTGTCATCTCCTTGACAAGATAACAAGTACACTTTAAAAAAGGTTTTTAAGAGATAACAAGGTCCTTACAAGGATGACTGAAACAAATATCTATTGGTGGACATTTAACCTTTTGTTCCACTGGTAGAGAGATGTTTTATAGTTCCTCTCAACTATCATAATATAGCACTGTGTTATACTCACATCAACATGCGTATATATTTTTTCAGGCTTAATTTTAGGTTTAACCAGTGGTCTAAGTTTAAGATCTGAATTACCAAATTGAAATTCCAGAACAATAATAAAATGATGCATTATGAAACAAAGAGCTATTCTTTATAGAGGAGGATACATGTTATGTAGAAGTATGTAGATATCATTTGATCAGATTCCTTTCTTATTTGTGTCAGAAAGGACAGAACTTTCCAGATTTTTAAGGGTCAAATAAATGCCTTCTAGATTTTTCCCTTACTTGGTATTTCATCCAAGAAGCCAAGAAGAAGAAATTAAAAACTCATCAACAAAACAGCATGAAGGCTGGGATACTGGAAGCTTTCATCTGTTCAATACTATGCTCCTATATAACCCCTTTTGAACTCTTTTTTTGCTCAGTAGGTTAATTTGCTACCGATTTGGTCCTGAGCTCTGGGGATGTGTGGGAGGACAGCTGTCTATATATCCAGTGAGCACGAATGTGAGTGCCTAAACAAGGTGCATGCCAATGACCAGACAGCTGGTAGGGTAGAGCAGTAGCTTCCTCTTGGAGTCTGAGACAAGCAAAGTCTTGACCAAACTACCTAAGTCATCTCAATCTCTGTTCCTAAAATTTTGCTTATTTTCTCATAGCACATAGGGCTTATTTAGTTGTTTATTATTTATCTCATTCTCTCTGCCACAAGGTAAACCCTAAAAGGTAGAGTTTTTTGCTCATTTGTCTATATCTAGTATTTAAATATACTAGGTTCTCAATAAATAATTATTGAGTGAAGGGATGAACAAGTGCATATTCTCACACAAATCCTACCAAGTGGACCTGTCACTTAGGTATTGAATATCTGTGATATATACTGGGATGCACTGTGTTAGTTCATACTTGATTTGCCACTTTGCTGTGCTTTGTTGTGGCTCTCTCTGGAAAAATACAATTTAAGGAGAGCATAGGTCAGTGATGGCGAACCTTTTGAGCTCGGCGTGTCAGCATTTTGAAAAACCCTAACTTAACTCTGGTGCCGTGTCAGATATAGAAATTTTTTGATATTTGCAACCATAGTAAAACAAAGATTTATATTTTTGATATTTATTTTATATATTTAAATGCCATTTAACAAAGAAAAATCAACCAAAAAAATGAGTTCGCATGTCACCTCTGACACGCGTGTCATAGGTTCGCCATCACTGGCATAGGTAGTTCAGAAGCTTGGCTCTGTCTTAGATATCTCAGGTCCTGGCCAAGGCATCCGACTTTTTCTTATTTTCAAGCCTTCTCTCAATTTTTAGTTTTCAAGCATAATCTCATCCACTCCCATGACTTAATTTATCTCTATTCCCACTTCCATCCATAACCAACTGTTCAGTGGTATCCCTATTCCAGCGCCTCACTGCCACCTCAGATGCCACATGTCAATATGGTCCTCTGGACACTGCCCCCTCCCAAATGAATTCAGAAATGTTTATTTCACCTTGCCAGCAAGCCAAGGCCCAGAACTCAAAAGCAATGATGGCCCAGTTCTGGTCATTTTTAGATAATATAGGTGGGGCTCAGATTTTCTGTCAACACAACAATCCTGACAAGCCAGAGAAGTTTAGAATTATAAGGTTCCCACGCTAATGATTATTTCAACTTCCTGCATTTAATATAGGAGGCCAAGGCCTTGAGGGGTTAATGAATTGCCCTTCCACAAACTAATGAATAGTATTGATGTTACTGACGCCCAGGTGTCCTGAGTTCTGTATTCTTTTCTCTACACCATCTACCCTACTCCATAGATTTACCTTTACGGAGGTGGGGAGTGGCTGTGGGAGCAGGTTGAAACAATTGCACCCAACACCAGTTTGGTTGGAAATAGTACCCTGCCCTCTACTGGTGAACCAGCAATTAGTCTCGAGTGTTTTGTTTAGAAACAAAACTATTTCTAATATAAATGATGTCTGAGATTTACCAAGGAAATGAAGAAGTGATTTTTCAATCCTCTCTCTCTTACACACACACACACACACACACACACACACACCACATATCACTCTTATTCAAGGGTCAGATTGTAATAAATCTAAAAGCAAACAGTGTTCTGTTGATCTTCCTGTGTTTATTTAATTGACTAGATCTTTACATTCAAATCTTAGGTGGTGGTTAGTTAAGGTAAATTGTGAAGCAGAGCTCATGGGTGGAGGAGAGTGCTGGCTTTACAACACCGGGATAAATGCCAGATTGAAATAAGGACCTAAGGTCAGGTAGGCTGAAGAATGTAAATGGTAGCAGATTTCCATTTCCATTTTTACTTTACAAAACTGCTAATAAGGCATGTATAAAGCCTAAAATATCACACTCAGCAGTGGAGACATTAATTTTGCTTATGCAACACTATTCACACTTGTAGAATTTCTGACAGTTTCAGAAACCCATGAGACTTAAGAGGTCTCTAGCAAATGAATGCACATCAATAAAATATCCTGAGTGAGGTTTTTTTTCTCCCCAAAGCTGATCCCATGTTTTGTACTTACAGTCACTGACAATGAAGGTAGCATGTGCCATGTTTTACAATGACGTTTTGATGTTTTCTTCCTGTTCTGGATATTCCCTTTGTGCTTTTGAAGTCAATAGTGCTGCAGCGTGTTGCCTGTTCTTTAATATTTCAAAAGCCCTTTTCTCAGTGCCCATCTTTTCACACCTAGCGTTTAGTAAACCTTGACAAACCCTTACATTCCACGTCTTTAAGGAACATGAAGGATTCCCTGCTGCTCCGGTTTGCTTGGAGGAGGTGAGACATTAAAAAATGGCTAACCATATTCCAGTGGCCTCCTTTCTAGAGGATCTGATGCTTGTCTGTTGTTCATGTTATTTTCAATGAACAATAAAAGCTTCAAAAAACCTTGATAATAGATTCATAAATTTGTATTAGTGATAATAAGGCAAAGGTATTCCTTTGTAAGGAGAGATTGATGAAGAAAAGTGGACAGAAAAATAAAACAAGATCAAAGGATAGCCCCTTGCTGATTATTATTCTGCTGTCTGTTTCTATCAGCTTGTAGGTAGTAAATGCTGTTATGAATTTAAATAATTAATTACTCACTCACACTTGAATGAAAATAAGAGGGAACAGTTTGGTATATTTTATTGTGGGGATATGGCACTTAAATGTAATTTATTTCTTTGACAATGACATCTCAATTTTTGATAAAAACTGAAATGAATTCTGTCTGTTCTGTGGTGGTAACAAGACTTCGGGGGGGGGGGGGGGGGCATTAGCACAGCCCAGTGATAAGACAATCAGACTTCAAAATGAATATACATTGTAATAAGACTCATTACTAATTTTTATTTTCACTTACTATGCATTTGATATGTAGTGACTCATTTAATCTTTATCACCTTCTGAAATGTGTACTACTATTATAGTCCATTTTACAGATGAGGAAACTGAGGCAGGAAATAACAAATAACTAGCCCAAGAACACACAGTTAATAAGTGGGGGAGCCAGAATTGGAACCCACATATTTCAGCTCCAGAGTTTTATGTTCTGTTGTCTACTGATACTGAAAAAAATCAGTCTTTAATCTTTAAATCTGGAATAATCATTGACTCCTTCAATAGCGGTGGAGATACTAAAGCTGAAACAAAATGTTTCATTCTTCTTGGCTGGGATTGCTCAAACTCTCCAAAAGGGAAGTTAGAAATTGTTTTTCCTAATTGCTTTACAGAAATTATAAGCCTAATATTAGGCAGATGCACAAGCAGAAACTATTTTTGCATAGAACACCTGGAACAGTGGCCTATCAGGTTACAGCACAGAGTGTTTTCCTTCCATGATCTCATTGGACTCACAGGTGCAGATGTCCACACACATGCTCACTTTTGCTTCACATAGATGCCTCTTATTACCATAAGCTTAAGTCCTTGTAGACAAGGATATTGGGAAAATCTTGGGCTCCAGAGACAGACAAAACTGAGTTTGAATCTCAGCTTCTTCATGTACTAGATGTTTAATTTGAACAAATTTCTTAGCATTTCTCAGCCCGAGTTTTCTCACAGTAATATCCAAACCAAGGGTTGCTTTGAGAATTAAGTGAACTAATGCTTATAATTACTTTGGAATGTAGGTACTCAGTAAATGTTTTCTGTTTTATTTCTCTCTTCTCTTTCCACCTCCCTCTTTTGCTTCTTTTTCTCATACGCCACCACTAAAATTTTTACTTATATCCTATAATCAAAGAAGATCCAGTCCTATAAGCATAAGTCTGGAAACCCATCTTTACTGTTACTGAGATTCTTGTATGACATTGGAAATATATTTGAGTCTCTAACTCCACATATCCAGCTGTCAAATGGTATCAGTATTCCCCATTTGCATGCAAAGAGGGTATGTGGACAGCTGATTCAGAGTTTTGAAGATGAAAATTGCCATGTAACTGCTTGCCACTAAAATTTATTAATCTGTGTTTTGAATAAACATTTTTAAAGATGAAATCACCATTGCTTTAATATAATTTCCTTAGCCTTCCCATTGCCACACCCCATCTCATCCCTACTCATTAAACCTTTCATCTTTAAATGACACTGTGAGGTGATAAATTGAAATTTTCACTTTGTATTCTAAACCTATGTTCAGTGGCCTTTTAGGGTAAGCTGGCATTTTGAAATTAGGCTCAAGAGTTATTAGAATTGCTTTTATGAATCATGGCTGAAGGTATATTTGGTCTGGAAGGGCATCCATGTGAATTTTTCAGCCGGAGAATCCACTGTGTAGATAGATCACAAACGATTCAGTCATTTATTCATGACATAAATAATTATTAAACATCTTTTCTGTACCAGGCACTGTGCTTGGTGCTGAGGATATATGACCTGGAAATGGGTCTGGAAGAAGCCTAAGCCTTGCAGGGAAGATGGATTTGTGGTGATGGTAAGAGGCATTTACTGAGCACCTACTCATAATGCCAGGCACTGTACTTAGGATGCCTCATTGAGTTCTCATATATGTCAGAGAAGGGCACAGAAGTTCAGAAAGGTTAAGTAATGTGCCTATAATCTGAGTCAGTAAGTGGTAGATGTAAACCCAAATCTGTCTGAAGTTAAGGCCCAACTTTCCACTATTTTTTACTGCTTCCTAAATTAAAAGATTATTTTGGTATTGTGCATAAGTGCAACCAAGGTAACCAAGAGCTGGTAGCTGGTGTTTGAGACTCTAAGAGCAGCTGTTCCCCACATTGTAGGTGGTGTTGATCATGACCCTCTATACTTCCTCATGTGGGTGATTGGCAAACAGAATGACATCTGCTGGAAGGTGGAAAAAATGTTTGAACTCTTCTGATGTAACTAGCTATTTTGACCAATACATCATCAGGGTCCTAGCAGAGGGAAACTAGTTAAAGGCAACAATTTAAATTTTAAAAAAGGCAATGATTTAAATTTTAAAGGAACGGGGCAAGGAGGGGGAGGTTTTGACCCAAGTCTTGCTTTTGTGACAAGTGGTAAAATGGTAGTCGGAAGTTTGGAATCCTTTTGAAGTGAAACCTTAGCTTTAATAGGACATATGTAATACCTTAATCAATAAAGGAAAAAAAGTCCACTTCTTTAAAGAGAGAACAGCCTTCTTCATTATCATTGCCCATTGCTTGCACATGATTGTTACTCAAAATATATGTGCTCAATGAAAAATTAATGAATGTCTCCAGCGGCAAGAATGTATTCCTGAATCATAATAGATGCAATGTCCATGCTCCTCCTATACTGTTTGGGGGTATGGGGCATTTTGAGGATAGCTGTGTAAGGAATAAGGTGAAACTGTAGATTTTCAAATGGATGCAAAGATTACAAATTTACATAAATGAATTTGATTTGGTAGGTTAAGTACTGAGCAGCATCATGTTGTTTAAGAAGATGTGCTCTGAAATTAGATTTTATGGGCAAGTTATTTAACCTAAGTCTCTTTTCTCATCTTATAAGATGGAAATAATAATCATATCTTCCTCATGTGGCCAAATCAGAGAATGAATGCACACCAAAAGGTTAACTGTTGTTGTTGTTTGAACTAGTTGCTAAAGTAGTGAGTAAGACAAGGTTTCCAAAGCACAGGGTTTAAAGAAAAGTTCAGGAAAAATGTAGTCATGTCAGTCTTGGTCCTCTGAGAGGCACAAGCCAAAATGGGATTAAATGTACAAGAAATATCTGTGTGAGAAAAATGGGGAGAGAGCTGGACAAGCTGGGAGGTTCATCAGAGTAATACCAATTTGATCAACAGTGAAGGAAAGAAAAGACTGTTGGGCCCGGCAGGCATGGCTCAGTGGTTGGGCATGGACCCATGAACCAGGAGGTCACAGTTCGATACCTGGTCAGGGCACAAGCCTGGGTTGCAGGCTCAATTCCCAGTAAGAGGCATGCAGGAGGCAGTGGATCAATGATTCTCTCTCATCATTAATGTTTCTATCTCTTTCTCCCTCTCCTTTCCTCTCTGAAATCAATAAAAAGAAAAATATTTAAAAACTCAGACAACATGTTGGGAGGATGTTCCCTTAAAACCTGTGTGATGTAAGAAGGCTCACAAGGGCATCCAGGAGCACTTGAGGAAGATTTGGCCATCAGAGGAGTTCCATTCTCCTAGGAATGGGCCTGTCTTAGGATCCCTGCCACATTCAGTTATGGGCTGATAGATCCCCCTTTCCTTTGCCGCATCTGGCACAAAATAAAGCTTGCCTCATGTTTGAGCTACTTATGCCTGGTGAGCAGAAATTTGTCTGAAACATTTTTGTATCTTCCACAACTTCCGGCAAAGTAGTTCTATGTACATAGAAAATGTTAAGCTGTTGAATTCTGCAGCAGCAATGAGCATGGGCCTTGCAGACTTCCAAATCCAGAGAATGTAATTTAACGAGCCCTCCTACTATGGGTTCTGAACTATAGGCTGCATTTGCACTGAAGCCATGCTTCCTAGACCTCCTACCAGCCCATAATTAGGGAGTTCAGAGGAAAAAAACACAAGGGGACTATATTACTTACATTTTTAATTGGTTGCATTCGCATTTTGACAAAATATAAGTAAATTAAATTGCCAGGATAATAAAAGAAGATCAAAGCTCCATTCACAGTCTGTTTTCCTAATTTTGACAAACTAGAGGCCCAGTGCATGAAATTCATGCACTCAGGGGATGGGGGGCCCTTCAGCTGGCCGGCGCCCTCTCGCAGTCCGGGAGCCCTTGGGAGGTGTCCAACTGCTGGCTTAGGCCTATGAGGAGCGGGCCTAAGCCAGCAGTTGGACATCCTTATGCTGCTGCAGAGACAGGAGAGGCTCCCACCACCGCCGCTGCACTCATCAGCCATGAGCCCGGCTTCTGGCTGAGCAGCACTCCCCCTGTGGGAGCACACTGACCACCACGGGGCAGCTACTGTGTTGAGCGTCTGCCCCCTGGTGGTCAGTGCACATCATAGTGACTGGTGGTTCTGCTGTTTGGTCTATTTGCATATTAGCCTTTTATTATATAGGACAAGAGGCCCAGTGCACAAAATTTGTGCATGGGGGGGTGGTCCCCTCAGTCCTGCCTGCACCCTCTCCAATCCTGGACCCCTCGGGGGATGTCCTGGGGATCGGGCCTAAACCAGCAGTCGGACATCCCTCTCACAATCCAGGACCACTGGCTCCTAACTGCTCACATGCCTGCCTGCCTGATCACCCCTAACTGCCTCCCTCTGTCAGCCTGGTCACCCCTCACTGCCCCCACTGCTGGTCTGGTTGCCCCACACAGCCTGCTGTTTGGTCATTTGGTTGCCCCTGACTGGCCCCCCTGCCAGTCTGGTTGCCCCACACAGCCTGCTGTTCAGTTGTTTGGTCGGCCCTCACTAACCCCCTGCTGACCTGGTCACCCCATGCAGCCTGTTTGGTCATCTGTTTGGTTGTTTCAGTTGCGACAGTCACTTAAGCTTTTATATAGATAGATAGATAGATAGATAGATAGATAGATAGATAGATAGATACAGGCCACATGCAAAACTGGCTTGGAGTTAGAAGAAAATGCTCATTTTTAATTGCAGGATAATATGAAATGCTAGTTCCATTTTTTAATGGCAAGATACTCTATAATGTTGGTTTCTCAAATAGGTTATTCCCATTGCTTGTCTATGCAGTTAACCCCAATGGGGACAAATGTTGTTTTCCCAAAGCCATCCAAAGATAATTCACACTTCTTGCATGCCCTCCTCCCAGCTTTGTCTCCCCATCTCCACTATATCCTAGAACAGCTGTTCTCAACGTGTGGGTCGCGACCTTTTGGGGGTTGAACGACCCTTTCACAGGGGTCACCTAAGACCATCGGAAAACACATATATAATTACATATTGTTTTTGTGATTAATCACTATGCTTTAATTATGTTCAGTTTGTAACAATGAAATTGGGGGTCACCACAACATGAGGAACTGTATTAAAGGGTCTCGGCATTAGGAAGGTTGAGAACCACTGTCCTAGAATGTCCTTTTTGGTAGGAATATTTCAGTTACAGATATTTAGGATAAAACACAGATATGTATCCCAACTTTTAAATCTCAGCATTCCCAGATCTATACAATGTCTTTTAACTTGGTATCTACTAATCTGATGTCATTTCAAGGTCTAAAGTAACCTGTCAGGAAAATAGAAGGCTTGCCTAACTGAGCTAATGACAGAGATGAGATGTCTTTCTTGGTGAGGGATGGGAGGAAAGGTGGCCCACTTGGCCCACCTGTGAAGGTTCCTGGGGCAGGATGTTTCTCACCTGAAATTGAGGGAATTTTGAAATTAAAGGGCCATATTTGGCTGACAATTACAAGTAAAGCCCAGTTAAAAGAAGAGTTTAAAATTCACACAAGTCACCAGTTTGAGGGCCCAGAAGCAGCCTCTCAGGGGATCAGTGATTAGATGGTCTGAGAGGAAGGATCTATGAAACACTGAGTTCTGATGGGTGGGGAGTTGGATGTATGGGGTGAGCTGTGGGGCATTGCGGCTGGTTTGGGGGACAAGCAGACTCATGCGGTTACAGGGACTGAAAGAAAGGCCAAGAATTGGAGTCGCTGAGAAACTTTACAATGCAAAGGACCTTTGGAATTAGGACACAGGATCCGGAATTGTAAAGGCGGGGCCAAGCTCAGTCCTCATTGCTACTTAAATACACTCAAACCACAGCATGTGGGAAATCTAGCCTTGGGTTTACTTTGAATATACATGAAGGAGAAGACTTTGACTATATCAATCACTTAAATCATAATTCAATTCTCGAAGCAAAATAACTTCTGTAACTTTATAAAAACGCTTAAAATTAACACATTTTCATTGGTAGAGTGTAAGTGTGTGAAGAGAGAAGAGAGAAAAGGGAGAGATTTGAGGTATTTAGCTCATTGTCAAGGTATTCTTCTATTGCTTATATAGGTACAAAGCCTTAAACTAAACCAAGATGACCAATATTTTAAACTTTACAGGTGTGCTTGGACTAGATTCTGGCCAGCCTCAGTTATCATCTGGTCAGGACACCTTGCTAATGATGCATAATTAGGAGTTACGCCCTCATTACCTCAAAACTGCCTTGCTTCTGGATGAATTTCCTTAGCTCTATTCTTCCAGTAGTAGACCAGGCAAACTCTTGCACAGTACCGAGGGGAAATGTGTTTCAATCCAGCTCTGGGTTGGATTAGTGGATGTGGCTTCCTCTGATCCTATGCCAGATGTCTGTCCCCAGCTGGCACAGCTCTCACCCTGCCTTTCAGTGGTTGTTGTCAAGGCCGAGCTTCCTGCCAGCAGGAGCTAGTCTCTCCTCAATGGAGGGCAATATGCCCTCAGTCAGCGTTTAGATTCTTGTGTGAAGACATTCATGAATGAAACTCCCCACTGCTTCTCATCTGCCTTCTGGTTTTGGATTTCCCAGACATCTCCTGAACTGTTGGGCTTCTGTGTGTGGCCACTGTGGGGTGAGAGTTTTGGGGGGGGGATCAGTGATACAAACTGGAGAGGCCTGAATATTTAAAGAACTTGTTCCCGTCGTTTTTTAAGTGTCAAGATGGAGCTTAGGGTACTTGGCATGTGGCCCAGGTGATTGCTTGAGAAAAGAGCCTATGGGTTGAATATTCTCCATTCTTGGAAGCCCCATAGTGCCATGGTTAAGGGTATAGAATGAAGAGTCACAGAGCCTGGATGCCAGCTCTATCAGCTGCCAGCAGGTGTGTGGGTTAATTGACATGGAATCTCTCTGTGCCATTGGGCTAGTTACATAACCTCTACGTGCTTCAGAAACAATGGTGCCTATTTCATAGGGCTCTTGTGAAAATTAAACGAGCTACTACTTGTAAAGTATTTGTAACAGTGCCTGGGACTTGGTAAATATTACATAACTGTTTATTAAAGTAACTAGGTTCATGTCTCTCAGGTTTAGTGAATGAAAACACAAATTGATTACTGGAGATGATAAAAGTATTCTGCTTGAATAGTAGAGAGTAATAACTGTAGTTACCACTATTGGCTGCTTACCATAATCTGGTATGCCAGCCATTTCATGTAATAACAATGAAAATGTACATAGTATTTGCACATGCCAGGTACATTTCCAAGCCACTTGGTCTACTTCATTCCTTTGTTCCTCACAACAACCCAGACAGGAGTATAATATACCATTATTATTATCATCCCAATTGGATTGATAAGAAAACTGAAGCAAGAAGATATTAGGTAAACCTAACCAAGATCCCATAGCTAGGAGTAGAAAAAAAATTGTTGTTGTTGTTGTTTTTAAATCCTCACCTGAATATATATTTTTATTGATTTTTAATGAGAGTAGAAGGGGGAAAGAGAAACATTCATCAGCTACCTCCTGCAGAGGCCCTGACCAGAGATCAAACCCACAATCTACATATGTGCCCCGATTTGGAATCAAACCCACAACCTTTTGGGTATGGGACGATGCTCCAACCAACTGAGACACCTGGCTTGGGCTAGAACAAAATTTTGAACCCAGGCAGAGTGGTTCCAGAATTCGTGCTCTTAACCCTGGTACACACTGCCTCCCATTAAACGCCTTCCTAATTCATCAGAACAGTCTTATGAAGAGGTTTTATTACCCTCATTTTAGAGAAGTTGAAACTAAGGCTTAGAGAGATTAAGCAAATTGCCTACATTTACACTGCACGTAAGTGAGGGAATACTTGAATGCAAGTGAATTTACTAAAAATATAGAATTAAATCAAGGAAATCTGACAAGCCAGATGAACTGAAAGTGAAAAAGAAAGGGAAGGTGGAGAAAAGTTCAGTAGAACAAAATATTTGTTATCAGTGCTGCTCTGGAAAATTTAAGATGTGGAACATGTACCATATGCTTAAGATCCTTCCAGAGAAGTGTATTTATAAAAACTCATCAAGAAATAATTTCAGTTTTAGCTACTCTTGCTAAGGCAAAATTCTTTTCAGTGTCTGTTTTCAATCTCCTAAGTGTCTGTTATAGTTCTAATTCTGTCTTCTAAGGAAGTATATTTCCTCAAAGAACATTTTTTAAAAGCAGCAAAGATATGTTCAATATTATAATATTCAGTGAAAAAATTCTGAGTGCAAAATTGTATGACAACTTCTAGGCAAAAATACCCAGACATATGGACAAATCCCTGGAAGGGAATACAAAGTAATGAAAATACTTGTTTGGTTAAAATGGTGAAATTGTGAATTACAGAATGGTGTTTTTTTTTTTAATGTTGCTATTATTTGATATTTAAAGGAGATCAGTTTTAAAAAAAATCATCCCATCATTTTAATATTGATCGGTAGTCAGTGTCTCTAGTTCAAGAGCATGCGCCTGGTCTAATGTTATAAAAACCTCTGATTTCTCCCTCATTTAACGACTGTGCACTTGGCTACTAGGTCCATATAGCCCATGTGAGCCTTGTGCTTCTTGACTACATTTTTATTAGTGTCATCCACCGGATTTGTAGTGTCCTCTATTTACTATTTGTACATAGCATACTGCTTTCCATAAGCCTTCTTTGACCCTAAACATCTGGACGTGATCTCCCCTCCTCCAAACTCTTACTATCTGTAATTGCCACTCTCTACATGTGGGATATGATATGTCCATCATCTCTGTTCTTTTAGATCATAAGTTTCTTGAGATCATGGTCTCTGCTAAAGTCTTTTTAGATCTCTCATGAAGCTTACCAATTCTAGAGGAATTTCTAGATGTAGCTTTGTTGATGGCAATAAGAATGAGTTATGAATAATTAGGAGCTCTGTTCACCTTCCTATAAACCTTAAGGAGTATTTCTAGCACAACATTGTGCCTTCATCATAGGGAATAAAAGTATATTCCAAAATATAAGAATGTCAGAGTTGAACATGGTCTAACATTTCAATGAATTCATTGTAAATTATGCCTCTTAGTAAGTTTAATTTTATCCTTAGAATTAGAAATACAGTGTATATTTTTTGTTGTTCAAATAGTCCATGGATCTGTATAAGCAAAGAGTAAGTTTTATCATCCAAAGCAATTTTGCTTCAGATGGGCTGAGGTCTGACACAGCATTTATGGTGCATTGCCACTTTTGTGTTTGCTTTAGTCTTTTATGGACTCACCTTTCAGTTTTATGTGTTAATGAATGTCACCAGCATAACCTTGCCTTGAAGGAGATGAATTCATGGCTTAGAGAAGAATTTTTCCAAGGGAGAGAGGGGAGATCAAAAGAGGACATTTACATCTTGTATGCCTACTGGAACAAGATTATTAGGGAAGCCGAAGAATAAAAATTAGCAAGCTGATTACATAATTTCTATTTATTTTTTTTCTTGTTTTTAACATTTTATCGAAACATGTGCTTCTCAAGATAATGTATGCAAAACAAAGGAAAAGACTTTGCCATTCTTTCATTTGCCAGATTTAATAGTCTAAGTATTTATACATGGGTTAGTATGTTTTTTAAAAAAGTTTGTTTGCTTGTTTTAACTTCTAGAGCTTTGTCTACCTGTTCACAAATCAATGTATGGTGGACCTGTGCCATGCTGCCAGTTCAGCCTTAGCTTCCTCTTTTAACAAAATGACAATTTGATTTTTATATCACTTATCTGTTGTGAAGAATCTGTCTCAAGGATGGGAAATAGAGATGATTCTCACAGTTCTCCAATGAGGGAACCTATCTGATGGTGCCAATCCACCAGCACTTCACTTCTCAGAGATGTAATGAAAGCCATTCTTTGTGTTTCACTTTAATGGGAAAATAAATGCTCCAAAGATTGAAAAATAAATGACATTGAAAGATAAAGGCAAGGCAATTTAAAACAAAGAAGGGAGAAGGGAGGAATTAAGACAGAGCTACTGAGTATATATCTAATTGGAATAGTTTTATTATATTCACTGATATTTTAGCATTGCCTCCCAGACTTCATATTCATATCAAAATATAGTCTGTGTTATACATAAGCTCCCTTATTAAATCTCTTTTTTTTTGCTTTCAGAAAAATGCTGCATGTATGGAGAAAGGAACTGTACATGAGTAGGAAATAGATGCCTATGTCAAGTCAGCCTAACAATATATTCAACACCATTTTCAAAATTAAAGGAATTAGTTCATAGTTAATATTGGTTGGCTTATCCTTAGTTTCTAGACTTTTGTATATTTGAAGTTTCTCTAAACCCTAAGCCTTTGAGAAAATAGAGAAAAGGAAACTATATTAATGGATATTTGATACAGTCTGAACAAAATTTCTCTAAAGAAATTTCAAAGAAACAGGAGAAAAGAATGTTAATTTCCATGTAAATGTATTCAGAAGTCTAGGCTTTTCAGTCTTCCAAGGTGTAAGAATTAATTATCAGTTTTCAAGAGCAAAATTTATTCATGGTAAGAGCTATAGCAATCAGAACCCTTCAAGTGTAAAATTCATGAAATTAATATTGAGCTGATTAAAGTTGAGTAAATAACCATTCTCTCTTTTCCTATGCTGTAAACTTCCAAATGTTTGATGGTGCCCTTTGGTGTGTTTTGAACAGTATTTAAAATTTCCCCTATATTTGGAGTTATAAAGGAAGAAATTAAATGAGTTCTGATTCATGGTAAAAACACAATAGGAAGGGTAATTTCTCATTGTGACCCAATATTATGTTCTGTATCTTTAAAGAACTATTCAGCTGATAACTACTTAGTATTGCAATCATTGATGACTATGAATGTATTCTTACAAATTAAATATAATACATTTCTACCCAACCCCAAAAGACCTAATCAAAACTTACAAATAATGTATTCCACTCTTCTTATCTATAAAAAAGATGACTGATTTAAAAACGTGTTTTAATGCCCATGAAGAAATGAGGGAAAAATTAGTACCTTTTATTAATAGGTAGTATAAAATATTTGGTTGTACTGTTTAAATGAGGCTGCTATGTGAAATATGAGCAGAATTGATAGGCCAAGGGAATACATAATATTTGCAATCATCACCTGATTAGAAAGATGGCTTAAGGTCAACAGGAAAGGAGAAAATAATGGAATTAAACAACTTTATCAATAGAGGCAAATCAGGAAACTTTAGTGGTTGTTGGAGGTATATTTTATAAAAGTCTCAAAGCTTTGTCTGGCCAGTGTGACTCAGTGGTTGAGTGTCAACCTATGAACCAGGAGGTCACGGTTTCATTCTCGGTCAGGGCACATGCCCGGATTGTGGGCTCGATCCCCAGTGAGGATTGTGCAGGAGGCAGCTGATCAATGAGTTTCTCTCATCATTAATGTATCCATCTCTCTCTCTCTCCCTTCCTCTCTGAAATCAATTAAAAAATATATATTTGAAAAGTCTCAAAGCTTGAGTTTATTTAAAAGGTCATCGAACATGTATATCTTATGTCCTCTAGGGGCAGATTAAGATGAGAAAGGACCTTCTTTGTTAAAAGGTGTAAACACATTTTATGGTTCCGTTTGTTGGCTTCATTTAAAGGGACGAATGCTGAAGTGGAGTTTCAGTGGAATGCTTTCAGTGGAACTGTGATTTTCTGACTGTGCCATCAACTTTCCATGTGCTTCTCCATAAATCACTCCATTTGGCTGAGTCAACGGTTAGTTTAATCAAAGGTGAATCAGGATGAACAAATGAATGCACATTCCTAGAAAACAATGTGAAAATTCCTCTTCTCACATTCTTTTGACAATTGTAATACAGGACATGGATGCTACATTTGTTTCAAATGGTATTTCACTTCTGAAGCAGAGATGGGAAGCAGGCAAAAGGTCTTCCCTTTTCAAATGAGGCTTTTATGAAGCCATCATTTTATCTTTAAGGGGCAAGTGGCTCTCTGTTCCAACTTAAAGTTACAATTTGAGGTAAGACGACACAGACACTTCATGTGTGAGAAGAGACCACAAATTGGGGATGGAGCAGGTGAAAAAAAGTGGAAAGAGGTAAGACATTTGGAAGTAATCATTGTAAAATGATTACTGAGCCAACCAGAGCAAACTTCAGCCAACTGCTTAAACCCGGACCTTCCCAAAGACTGGACCTTTTCCAGTTACACATCCATATGGATTTAGACCTTGGTATATTCTTCTGATTGTGTGTGTGTGTGTGTGTGTGTGTGTGTGTGTGTGTGTGACTTTGATGCAAGGTACTTCTCTTAGGATACTTAGTCATATCGCTCTCTCTTGTCTATTCAATCTCTTTGCTCCATTATCTTGGGTTGAATTTCAAGAGTGTTCTCCAGTCCAAGCCCTCAGAATCTGTTGAAATCCCATGAAACGTTCACATTGTAACTTACTACAGGGCAGGGTCTTCACCCTCTTTGAGGGAGTAGAGTATTAAGAAACGTTGATGAATGGGAAATTGTGAAGTGCTTCTTAACAAACAAAAGCTTTGCCTATTTCTAGGTGGAATTTCTGGGGCATGACTTTGAGGACTTGAGCTTTGACATAAAGTTAGATCTGATGATTACAAAATCTACATTAAATTTCATAAAATCGTTCACATAGGAAATTCTCAGGATTCAGAAATATATTTTTAGGTCCTTCAGCTGGCAAAACTGAAAAACATATTTTGTCTCATTGTCAAGGTTTCCAGTGAGAAAAACCACAGGTAATCATTACAACGTGTCCCCAAACTATGAAAACAAAAGTTCATCTCTAGGATTATTTGTTTAGTGAAAGAAAGTTTGTGCAGCTTGTGGGAAACCATCTCCTAGGAGGTTGTTTTCTTTTATGTTTATTCTGCCTGATTTTTCCTCCTGAAGAGTAACTCTGATGTCTCAACTGTCAGCCACTTTTTGACACATAGGCTTACTGTTGAACCTGGCACTGTATTATTTCTCTTGGTTTAGATCTGTCAGATACCTGAGTGTCTGCCAGAGCCACAGTGCTGTTTTTATAAAAGAAAAAAGAAAGATAAAAAGGAAGGGAAGAAAGAAGACAAGGTGAAGATTGAGATCATGCTGTTTACTCTTGCTGGTCTTTCATTTACAATGTAGAGGGGCTTGATTTTTGCTAAGAATCATGGGAAAACAGCTTATGGTTTTTATCTTTATCAGAAACTCATTGAAATATGAATCCTACATCCTTAAGCACTATTTTAGAATCTTAGAGTCTTAAAAAATATAACCCTGGCTCTAGCTGGTTTGGCTCAGTGAATAGAGCATCAGCCTGTGGACTGAAGGGTTCCGGGTTCGATTCCAGTCAAGGGCACATCCCCAGTAGGGGGCACGTGCAGGAGGCAGCCAATCAATAATTCTCTCTCATCATTGATGTTTCTGTCTCTCTCTCCCTCTCCCTTCCTCTCTGAAATCAATGAAAATATATTTTAAAAGAAAAAAAATAGACATTGAAAGCTCTCTTATTGGGCCATTTAGTAGGGGGTATACAGCTATTTATAAACACCCAATGTAACAGTCCTCTTCCCCCTGGGTACATTGCACTCTGTCCCCAGAAGAGTGTACCCTACAAGATGCAAAAGAGATGCAGAGATTCAGGCCTAGCCAGACAGTTTGATCAACCTTTAGGATCCTCTGGGCTATAAATTCCCCAGCCAAAGATTGAGACAATTCCCCAGATAATCTAAGAATTGCTCTCCTTTTCTGTTTCTGTTGTTATATGGCCTCACACTTATTTACATGCAGGTAGGCTTAGTATCTTCTACCTTATTAGAATAAGGACTGTAAGAAGAGCTTTTCTGGAAGACCTAGGTCAAGTCCTGGCTCTGTCAGATAGTTCATAGCTGTGTGATCTTGGACAAGGACCTGACTCTCTGCTCCTCTGTGAGTTCCTCAGTATAATGAGGTGGGGATTGACTCCTTTATGTTTACCTCATAGTGTTATTGCCAAGGTCCAATGTATATGTATGTTTAGGAAAGTTCATACAAATATGGACACATAGTCAATTATGTGTAACCAGCACAATCCTTTTTAATTCAGGGAAGCCGATCCTATAACCTCAGCTTCAGCCAATATGCCCTCAAAACAAATGGCTATTCTTAGAAATTTTGTAACATTTATAGGTGTATAATTTTTTTCTTTTTTTTTTTTACAGGAACCTTTCCATTTCTGACAGTAGAACTATAAATCATTCTTTCTATTGATATTATTCCATAATATTCCATCCTGTAAGTACACCATATTTTATCCAATATAGGTGTATAGACTTTTGTTTCCCATAAAATTTTTCCTTTTGGGTCCAAAATTTGAAGGTCAGTTAGTAGATTTGAGTAGTTATGGTTGGATATCTTTCCCATTTTAAATAAATTGAATTTAAATAAATTGGACTTAGCAAACAGTACAAGAAGTAGTTGGGCATATTATGGGTAATGCAAAATGAATTATTTCAATTTAATTTAAAAACAAAGGAAACATATTATGTGAAAAATAAAGGATAAATAGTCTTAATTATAGTATGCAATAAAATCAAACCTAAACTGCCTTAATCTTTAGGACTGTGGAGAGGAGATTTCCTTAAATTCTTCATTTGATATCTCTCCCTGTCAGAATTTGTCTTTATTTTATACAAAAGAATTCAGCCCTTAACATTAATCTCTGGATTCTGAGTTCTGAGGCCCTTAAATTCATTCTTTTGAATCAATTCTCAATTACAGTAAAGTTTATTTTACCCCATAGATTAGCAAATTGTTCTGGTTATTATAATTTTCTAATTAATAGCTACCTTGTAAGACATTCAAAAACAAGGATATAATAAAATACATTTAAATTGGGCATTGCTTATCTTTATCTGATTATATTTAGTTTCTTACTAGGCCTCAGGTTATTGCAATGAGAAACAGGGTTAATAAAAACTTGTGTTTTCCAGTTTAATTCCAGATAACAGAATGTGTGTATGGTTTGAATAGTGGGAAAAAAAACCTTACTAATTTGGATTGTGTCTGGAATTACAAAATTCAAAAGTATAGAATAATTAAGTTTAAATGCAGTTTTATTGGGTATAACTTCAACTAATCTCTGGTTAAAAGCATATATTCTAAATAAGAAGAAAATAAATTAAAACCACTGATGTTAACTTAAATTAAGTGCTTTTGAGTTTGTGTATCTCAGATCATTAGTCTTTATTTTTTTTCCAGCCACCAAGAAAAACATATGACAGCAGAAACAATAACTTTTGAGTGACCCCAGCCACAGTGCATTATTATAGAAATGTTCAGTATCCTTTGGAAAACAAAAGGAAAATGATTCCAGTATTGCTCAGCTGTCCACTTTCTAGCATCCTTAATTGCGTTCTGTGTCAAGATATTGGGACATAAATAAGATAACTGTCTGGCCTCGCTCAATAGCGTGAGGCAATTTTTGCTCAGGCTGAGAAAGGTAGGAGACACTGTCCAAGGCAGCTTCGGGGCTGCTCATTAAGACACGGTGCAAATTAGAATGCAAAATTAAAGTTGTGGTTAGTAGTTCGGAACTGACGTGAGGCTTCTCCAGAGAACTGGCTCTAGTTTTCCTTCACAACACAGAGCGGAACAGAAATCCCCCTCACCCCTTGGGAAATGCTGGTTCTTCTCATCTCAGGACACCAAACTTTTTGTCTACTCTGAAATTTTCTCTTGACCAAATTCCTACAAAACCATTTCCCCTTCCCCCCTCCCCCCCCTCCCCCCTTCCCCCCCCCAGTTTGGCTGAACTTGTGAGACGTGTTGGCTTTCTACTTCAGCGGGGGATAGAATGTATGATTTACATTCACGTTAAAAAATAATTTTTCTTCTAAATAAATAAGTAAAGCATGTTCAAAATTTAGAAATCAAAGGGAAATAAAAAGAAAATACAAATTCCCCATAATCGCATCATTTGTAGTGCTTCCTTTTAGAAATGGTTTTGCTTCTCCTGACTGGTATTAATTCGAGAACTCCTGTCAATGTGGTTTGTCATTCAGGGGAAGACACAAGGACATTGCGGGGGGGGGGGGGGGGGGGGATGGTATTTTAGGAGTGGCCAATAAGAGTACCCACTGCTCAATTGTTAAACCGTTAGGATAAACAGCCAAGGAACTACCCAGACAGGTTCCGGGGTAGGATAAATGCCCACATGAGGGGTAGAGAACTGAAGATTTTAGACGAATACGTGTTATTTCTAATTATCCTGTATAGCCTGGTAGGTGTTAGCCCCGCCTAATCAAGTGAATCAGAGAAAATCCCACTTGTTCTATTAAGGTAGCTGATGTGATTAGAGTGAACTTTCTCTTTCTGAATCTCAGTCTCTTCTAATTAATAAGCAGGTCACAGCTCAAGGGTCACTTTCCTGAAGCAGTGTAATGGCTTTCCCCTGTATTTCTTTTTTATGGTTAAACTTTCATTTCTGACTTTAAGATCTCTGGTTTGGTGTATGTGATTTAAGATCTTCAGAGGCTGGTAAAGAATTTATTAGTGACCTCTCTCTGGGTAAGGGCCTCAACACATTTCCATAATTGAACAGCTTCCTAGTAAAGAACATACCTTTGGTGGTGGTGGTGTGGGGCGGGGGGGGGGGGGGGGGGTAAGTTTTCTGAATCTCAAATGAAGACATGTGGTTTAACAAGGAAGACAGGACAGAATGGGAAATGGAACTGTCTTTTGACCTTCGGGAGAGAACGCTGTAAATGTGGCCACCCAGGCCTGTTCTGGAGAAGTGTCCCCAAGGGCTTTTGGGGTTCACTTCAGGAGCCAGTCTTGTTCTCTGTCTTCATCAGGTATTAATTAACACTTCAGCAGGCATGGACCAGTTTTTACAGCTTTTGAACATAAAATTGGACTTTTGGAAAATACTCACTTTTGCTTTTAGGGTTCCAGGCATTAAAAAAAAAATTAAGCAGGAAATTTCAGGCAAGGACTTCCATGCCAAGTAAAAGCACTGGGGGCAGGCGCGGGGTGGGGGGGGGGGGGGGTGGTGGTGGTGAGGGGCACTTATTTCTATGTTTTCTCTGAAAGGATGCCTTGAGGGACCCTTTGCTCTCAAACTGTCAGACTGTGAACAGCAGACTGTGGTGTAGGCACAATGGTTCTTTGTCATGTCAATGTGTTAATACTTGGTTCAGAGGGGAGGGCCCTGGAAGCCTTGGTAAATCCCCTAGTTCAATTGTTTTTTTCCAAGCAATCAAAATGTTTGTTATTTTAGAAAATGAATAGAGAACAGAAAATTGTCGCTAAAATGTCTGTTTCAGTTTAATGCTCTGCCATGGAACAGACACATGCTTAGCTCAGGCTAAGTTTTCCTTTTTAATATCTGTAAGACTGGTCAAGTTTCTTAAATCCTTTGAGCCTCAGATTCTTCATCTGTAAGATGGAGATAATAAAATGGCCCTGTTAGTATTGTGAGGATTAATGAGAGACATAAATAGAGACATCAGGCAGAGGTTGGGTCACGTGATGTCCCTTGCTTTTCTGTCCCCCAACATTTCCTAAACCATAGATGAGAGCCAAATAGCCTATGCCTCTGAAAGCTGGTGTCTGTTTAGAAGAGCTCTATAATTCCATGGAGGGAATTATTGCCTCTCAGAGCTGAGTAAATATCACATAATACACTGTGTACATAATCTATGAAAATAAGTTTGCAAGGGGATTTTCATTTTTTAGTAGGGAAATCATTTCAAATTTAAGTAACATTTATTACCTCTAAGTTGTGAATTTAAAATATAAAGTTATTGAATTAATGTAAAATTTTAGAAATTATCTTCATTTTAAGATTAATTCTGAATTTAAACTGTTAGGAAGATTATATAGTAAAAAGCAAAAGCTACAAAAAAAATAAAGAGACCCCTCTCACTTTCTCACAACCCCTCTGAAGAATGGTCAGAGGCTGTCCATCCTTGGACAATCAAGTCTAAACTCACCTGGTAGTTAAGCTTCTCTGGAAACTGACCTCAACTTACTTGTGTCAACCTTTTCTATACTTTCCTAATTGAAATTTGCTGCTTGAGTCAGGCTGGGTTTTCCGTTACTTCTGCCTACAACTCATGTCTATTTCTATCTTTTTTCTTTTTGTCTATGCTTAATCTTACACTATGAATATCCTTACCTCTCTTCACCTTTTCAAGACGTTCTCAACTCTCAAAGCCCCTGTATATGAAGAGACACTTAAATTTATTTGGGAATAGAGTTTCCAAATTTTCCTCTCTCCTTCCCTCTCTATCCATTTCTCTCATCTCCTCTCTTTCTTCTCTTATATACTTAAGAATAGCTTGCTTGTTTTCATATGATTATAGGTCATTCTCTTATTTCTTTAAAAACCTCTCTTTGAAAAATATAAGAAATAGACATCTTTTCTTTGATCTCTCCCCTGTGGAATGGGATCTAAGAAGAAGCGAGAGAAGATGGACTAGAGCAGCGGTTCTCAACTTGTGAGTCGCGACCCCTTTGGGGGTCGAATGACCCTTTCACAGGGCTCGCCTAAGACAGTGGTCGGTAAACTGTGGCTCGCAAGCCACATGCGACAGACAGCACTTTAGTGCAAAGGAAGCAATAGAAGGCCGGGTGGTAACTTGACTTCTAAGTGGAAGAGCAGAAAGCATTCATAGAAAGAATTAATCAGTTTTGACTGACAACAGAGCAAACTCTTACTCCAACAGCTCTATCTGTTATATGTAAGTGGAAGTTAAGACAATGTGTACTCTTCCAGGCAAATACATTTTGTATGAAAAGCTCATGGTTGGTATCACTTTTCTCTGAGGAGTTTTACAACAACTTAAAAAGGCATCATGCTTCTCCTCATGGAATCTGCCTGAGACTCAGAGAGTGTGTTCTGGGGAAGAGGACTGTCTTTTATGAATACTGATAAGGCTGGCAAATTATCTATATTATTTATATTATTACATTCATTTTTCTGTTGAGGAAACTAACATTTAGATGCCTGAAGTAACTCGTTTACAGTCTCACAGCAAGTAAATGACAGCTCCTGGTTTGAAGCCATGTCATAACTGATGCTTGCCCCGCCTTAATTTATTGTCTGAGTGACTAAATTCACCTGTTGCAGAAGAAGTTGCTAAGTGAGTAAGAGTAGGGCTAGGATCTAGGTGTCTCTGTCCCAAACTCTATATTAAGAACCTCCTCTAAATCACTTTTTTGTTTGTTTGTGTTATAAATTCAGAATTTTAATATATTTAATACAGTTCTATCTAATAGTAATAATTTAATTAATTATTCTATCCTTTTCAGAGTTTAGCTTGGTGTTACCATATTAAACATAAGAAATATATTCAGAAATGAACAGAATGGAAAGATTTTCATTCCATGCCTTATGTAATTTTAATTCTCAGATTTAAAACAAAATCTGCTCATGCAGCTATCAAACCAGATATTCTTTTTATAATGAAACACCTTTCCAGATCGTTCATCTATTTATAGGAGAAAGGAAATGGATCATTTTTCTATGACAATTTCTCTATTTTTAACCCACCACCAAGTTAATTGTCTCTCTTTGTCTACAGTTCAATGAACTTCAGTTGGGGTAACAGGGATAAATAAATCAGCAAGGTAAATGAAGTACACTAAGGACCCCTTTATTTTAGGTGACTTGTCCAGGAATCAAGCAAATGAATACCTTTAAGGACTTGATAAGCATTGGTAAAAACCACTATTGCAAATGCTCTCTGACTGCAGCAATGAACTCTGTAATTGTGAAAGGGAACCCTTGATCTTCCTTTATCCCTCAACACAAGTGTTCTGAAAAGAATTACATGAGAGGAGCCTGTGAACAAACATAATGTGTGAGGAAGCGACTATGCCAGTTAGTTCCATTTCCATCCATAGAGGAGCAGTCATTGTGTAGCTGGTTAAACAGCACACACTGTCTTGAGATTAGCAATTTTCCTCAGGAGAACAGCAGAACCTGAAGAATAGCCCACCTTTCATAGCCAGGTTAAAAAAAAATCACTCCTTACACAAAATCAGATATTTAAAAATAAATGTACCATGCCTCAGTATTTAATGTTTCCTCATTTCATGCACTGTCCACTTTTTTCTTTTTCTTTTTAAACAGCTAAGAGAAGGCCAAACTCAGCTCATTTTTTAAATTGATTTTTAGAGAGAGAGGAAAGGAGAGAAACATCAATCGGCTACCCCCTGCATGCCTCCTACTGGGGATCGAGCTGGCAGCCCCAGCATGTTCCCTGACCCGGAATCAAACTGGCCACTTCCCAGCGCACGGGATGATGCCCATCCAACTGAGCCACACCAGCCAGAGTGAAAACTCTGCTTACTTTTGTTCCTCCTGGTGATTTTTGAGGTTGGTACAAAAATATGGAATTTTGTGCAGAGGCACTGTTTTTTAAGGATGAGTTTATACTTTAGTTCAGAGAGAATCATTTGGCTAGTTGCTGTTAGAGATAAATCCCATTCTTATTGTTATTTTCAAAATTGTATGCATCTTGATGAGGAAAATAACTGGTGTCAATCTAAATCAAGAAATAACTTCTCTGCTCCACACTCCATTTTGGGTTAGCAACCTTTATTATCATTCAGATGTCTTTTATAACTGAGCCTTAATGAAAACCTCTGGAATTCATAGTGTGGAAGTGATTTATGAAGTTAAGACAGAACTACCCACGTGAAACTGTGAGATCGTAGTGAAAGGGAGATTATCTTTCATTTCCAGTGTAATGATTTAAAAATAGGCAGAGCAGTTATTACATGACACGGCCTTCAAGTTCAAAGCTCACCTGTGGTTAAAGGACTCAGAGGAGATCATTTTTACTTATTGGTACTACCAGGTTCGGCATGACATTCTGTGAAGAGTAGATGCTCAAAAAATAGTTGTTGCAGTGAATTGAATTTTTATAATAGTCTAGCTCTCTTCTTGGCCTCTATTTCTTTTCTGAGGCCCCCTATCTGTAACTTTCACCTCTTTTATTGATTGAAGTATGCTAAGTGCCTCAACACATAGTAAATGCTCAATAATTTTATGAGTATATGAATAAATAAAATTATGTTTCTATAATTGGGAGAATGCTGTATGATCTTAATCAGTGGCATATAAAAAAGGCATTTCAATTTGGCTACACATGATCTGAAATAATAATTTACAAATAGATTCACCTTGAGTAAAAAAAAAGAGAACCAAAAGAGAGAACTATGGAGACATGGACAACAGTGTAGTGATTGTGGGGTGGAGGGGGTGGAATGGAGGTGGAAGAGGGCATAGAGGGGATAAAAGGTGATGGAAAAAATAAAATAATAAAATTAAAAATTAAAAAAGTTAAAATTATATTTAGTATCCTAAGTATATAGTATCTAAAGTCTAGTTGAACAGCACCAAATATGCTTAGTGAATAAGGAGCCAGTTGTTTATTGGATTTGTGATTTAATATTGAGCAAGTGCTTTAACAACTGCTTTTTTCTCTATCTGTCTATAAAATGGGATTAATAATAATAATATCTACTTCATAGGGTTATCAATATATAAAAGAATGCAGGACAGTTTTCTGTTACATAGTAAACACTCAATATAATAATAATTATTATATAAATCAGTAGTCTATTATAGAATGGGATATAAATAACTGCTACTTAAATCTTTAAAATTATACATTATAAAACTTGGCAAGTAGATATAAAAACAAGTAAACTAAAACTTCTATAATAAATCCCAGCATGAAACACTATTTAAAATATACACATAATCCAGATAAATCACAGGAATTTTTGTATTCTAGAAAATCAGCTTAAAAATTAAAAGAGTTTTGAGTTAGCATTTTACTTTCTTCCCTAACTCCAGCTGATCAATTTTTGAGAATAAAAGACTTTTGAAAGAATTTATCCTCATTTTGTTTCCAACATTTGTTTCAGAGCTCTCATGGGAGAGAAAATGAAAATGCTAAAATCCTTAAAGTTTTAAGGACAAGAAAAGACAGTAATTTTCCAACAATGAGAATAATGTCAGGCAAAATCTGCCCCCCCTGGGAAATTTCATCTTAATAATAACTTCAAAATCTTACACTTTCATGGGAGGCAGTTTCCCCCCTTTATCAATTCTAATATATGCTGATATACAAATAAAGTGGATTTATTACAAGGTGCAGTTCTTTGAATATGTATTTACTTCCCACATTTTTTTGTAAATTCAGATAAAAATTATATATATCATATATACACACATATGATGTATATATAAGTTATAGTCTTCCAGCCTGAATTTATCTTTTTTCTTAATGTCTTCTCAAGAGTAAAGGTGGTGCCCACTCCCAGAAGATGTTTAACACCCTTTCCTTGTTCTTGGAAAATTTGAGACATCCAACCAGAGCCTTCTGTGTTTCACATCAGGGAGAATTTTACATCCAGGGAAGGAATGAGCTCAAGGCTTCTGAAATCCTCAGAATGATTTCTTACCTTATATATGCAAATTAAAGTTTTTAAGCTTCCATCTCAAGCCCCATCATTCTTAAATTCAATATTTCCCACTAGCATTTCAAGCTTACCATGTCCAACCTAAGGCTCTTGATTCCCCTCCGCAAAATTGTTCTTCCCCTCTCTCCCCACCTCTAGACTTCTCAACCCCAGTAAATGCTATCACTAGCTATCTAGATGCTCAAGGCAGAAATATATGGTTTATACTTGTTTTCTCCCTTTTCCTCACCTCCTGCTCTTAATATCTCAGTGAGGTTGATTGATTCTACCCACAAAATCTATATTTCAAATCTTTCTACTTTGTTTAATTTTCATGGTGATGACTCACTCTTCCTCTCACTCAATGTGCTCTAGCCCCCAGGGCTTCTTTCAGTGCTTGGCACTACACTTCTTTCCTCCTGGCTCCAGGAAGGCCTGGTCCCATTGCTTGGGACACTCAAAATGTCAGCACCTCAGCGATGGCCCCCATGACCCATCTATCTAAAACAGGTCCCTGCTTGTTGCTGCTATTTTGTGTCTCAGAAATGTTTTTCCCCCTTTATTGTATTTCCATAATTTATTTTTATTTTATTTACTTAACTAACAAAGCCTTTCTTGTTCACCATTTTATCCATAGCATTTATCTTGCTGCTATGGAATATACTTAGTGAATAATTGTTGAATAAATGAATCATTAATTTACAAGATATAGTCAGTCAGATATTTAACTTTTTTAAAATATATTTTTATTGATTTCAGAGAGGAAGGGAGAGGGAGAGAGAGATAGAAACAGCAATGATGGGAGAGACTTATTGATTGGTTGCCTCCTGCATGCCCCACGCTGGGGATCGAGCCCGCAACTCAGGCAGGTGCCCTGACCTGGAATCGAACTGTGACCTCCTGGTTCATAGGTCAACGCTCAACCACTGAACCACACGGGCTGGACTAACTTTCTTAAAATATATTAAAAAAACTATAAAGGCTTTTATTTAAAAAATGAATATGCCAATAATAGACTTCTTAGAGAAGCTAACATTTTAAAGTTTCCAATTTCCTAACTGCTATTGTAAGGCCCAGTCCATCAAGATACCCCCATGTAGATGAATCCTTATAGCTATTATTTTTTTAAATCAAAGTTTGACATTTATCTCTTCAGTGAAGCAAGAGCCCTTCTTCCTAATTCAGCTCTATCCCCCATGCCAATGTAAACTGGATAAAGTCTGTAGGGAAAAACATCCATTTGAAGCACTGTTCATCCTTTAAGGGCCATAGCTTCTCAATATGCTGCTTGCTTTAGTTGCTCTTTAGGGACTTCAAACCATTATTTCTTATATTTTGTCCAAGATTATAATTGTTTATAGTGTAAGCTCTGATAGAGCTTATTATTGGAACTGAGGGTTATTATTTTTAAGCTACATATTAAGCATTCATTATTTGCCAGGTATGTTGCTCAGGGATTTAATTGTATTATCTCATTTAATCCTCACAGTAGTCTTTGAATTATTTATTCTCACTTTGTAGACAAAGTAACTAAAACTTAGAAAGGATAATTAACTATCCCACATCACAGTGAGTCTGATATAAACAGAGGGAGGATAGAGAGGAGTGGGGAGAGCTTGTCTCGGGGCTTTACAAAGAATGCCAGGGCTTGCTTTACTGTTTTTCTGACTAATGATGCCTTATCTTCATCGTCTTATTTTACTTCTGGTTAGAAACTGAGCTGTATAATCTTCACTGGTAATGTGAAATAGCAGCAAGAAAACAAGAAAAACTTGTTTATTATGTTCTCGAAGCTTTATTTAAAAACACTTTTAAGGAAACAATGTATGTCATACCAACTGTTTTGCTGCCTTAATTGGTACTTGAAGAAATCTCCATATAAGTCAATAAATCTTAAACCACTTTCTTGTTTTCTGCAGTTCATTAATAGATGCTAGGAGACATGCTGCAAGTATAAGCAAATTGAGGTGTTTTAAGTAATGAGAAATTGAACCTAGCTATAACTTTGAATATAAAAGAAAACACTAGGTACCCAAGTCTGAATGAATGTATAGGAAATGTGTTAACATCTATGTTAATTTGTTCCAGATACTGTAAGTACTTTATTCATTTGATCCCCGTATCTGATTTAGGTTATCTTGTTATTGCCACTTAACAGATGAGGAAACAGAGGCATAGAGAGGTCTAATAAATTGCTCAACATCACAAAACTAGAAAGTGGCAGAGGTAGGGACTTAAAATCAGGCTTTGAGTTTCTTAATTCTATTGTAATAAAAATATTCAGCAACATTTCAATTAACTTGAATTCTTGAAGAATAAGATGGTATTAATAATTGCTTGAGTCTCTGATTGGGTTAATTATCATTACCATAGTTCCTATTTTAGCACTAGTTAGAGATTTTGCTAAAAAACATATCAGTCCACTTAACAATATATTTTTCAGATAGTGATGAGAAAGAATGGTAACTAGATGTAAATTTTGTAGGGAATTTAAGTAAAATTTTGAGGGAAAATTATGGTGGTAGAGAAATACTAGCTATATAGATTATGGACATTTTGAGAATTATAAAAGAATCAGAAAATTTATTAAAAGCATAGATTGGTTACCATGTAATCATTCGCTAATTCATTTCTTCATTCATTCTGCAAGCATTTATTTATTACACACTATGCATTCAAAGAAAACTGTTACTAAATATTCAGCATGTGCCAAGTGATATATTAGGGAGTTCGAGAAACATCATAACACTTGATACTCACAATAGCTTTCTGTGGAATAAATTATTTTCAGTTTCAGATGAGGAAACCATGACTTAGTGGGTATTAATAATTTATTTGTTTGTTCATTGTCAGGGAGCTAATGGCTGTGCAAGTGGCTGAGATGAGCTTTGAGCTCAGGACTGGATGACTTCAGAGCAAGGCTATAACGTTGTGGGTGCTGATTCAGACATTGAGGAAAGAAGATAGCATTCTCAGGGCAGGTTAGGACAGAATTTAGGACTACAAAGAGCTTCACAAAGTAGTTGAAGAGAGAAGAAAACAACAAACATAAGTCTAACAGTAAAGAGAATGTGATGCCTATCATATTTGAGATGCAATAGATGGGTCTTCAAAGGAGGGAGAGATTAGTTCCAGATGTAATCATTAAAGAAAAAGTGGTGAAGTAAGATCTGAATGATACCATATAAAAAAGGTGACCCTTGGTCATTTGTTCATACAATAGCCATTGCAACATCACCTCTGTGTTTGAAATGGAAATGGCTGCCCCTGCCTATGAGTGCCTAAGTACCTATCTGAACCTTTTTTTTTTCATTAAGGCAATGTCACTTTCTATCCTGTATTGTGATAAAATATGCACATGCTTTCTCTATGGCCTCCTTCGGGTGGAAACCCAAATTCCTCAGATGGATCCCCACCGTGCCTGGCATAGTGCCTGCAACATAGCAGGTGTTTTTAAAAATCTCCTCTCCCTTGATGTCAGTGACATCATGCTCTCCTGGCTGTCTTCCCATCTCTTCGGACTCTCCCTTGGGCTCCTTAAGCAAGAAGGTAGTTACCTTATTATTCCATCTACTGGCATCTACCTTTCATACAGAACCTGTTGGACTTCATGTTATGTTACACTTTAGTGATACCCCACATGCTAATGCCTCCCAAATCAATAGATATCTCTCCCAAGCTCTGGATTGGTTTGTACAATTACCTGGCATATATCTCTATCTGCATATCCCTCAGGCACTCTGATGTTGACATGTCTCAAACCTCCGCGAGACTTCCAACTCTTCCTACACATTCCATCTCAGTGAATGCTATGGCAAGACCATCCAGGCACCCAGGTCACTTGACCCTTCCCTCTTCTCTCCCTCCTTATTGATGCTTACTTGTTCACAAAATCCCTTCACAGTGCGGAGACATTTCTCCAATCTCTTTGCTCCTGTAAATCTGCATGGCCATCGTCTGAGTTCACACCACATCCTTTTTCATCTAGATTACTTCAGAGTCTCCCTGGTACTAGGCTAGGTCTCTTGTGATCCACGTTTCCAAACTGCTACCCAGAATAACTTCTTAAATGCAAATCTGAAAATGCCATGCCCTTGACTATCTGGGTTATTCAGTGCTCATTGGATAAGAATTAAATACTGAACATGGGAAATAGTGACAACTCTTTTCTCCACTTCATCCTTTGCCTGACCCTACTTTAAACCAAAGTCCTCTGCATATTGAATTGTGATTCACTGATCCTCATTTCACCTGAAATATTGACTTTTCTTTGTTTGGCCAACTCAGTCTTCAAAAATAAGTGTAAGTCACATCTTCTAGAACAGTGATTCTCAACCTTTCTAATGCCGTGACCCTTTAATACAGTTCCTCATGTTGTGGTGACCCCTAATTTCATTGTCACAAATTGAACATAAATAAAGCATAGTGATTAATCACAAAAACAATATGTAATTATATGTGTGTTTTCCGATGATCTTAGACGACCCCTGTGAAAAGGTCGTTTGACCCCCAAAGGGGTCGCGACCCACAGGTTGAGAACTGCTGCTCTAGAAAGTCTTCATGACATTTCCTCTAATCTCGATTAGGTGTCTCTACTCTGTGCTGGAGAATACTCTAGGCTTATCTCTATCATAGTTTTTATCACACTGGAGCCTAATTTTTATCTTCTTTCCCTCACTTTCTGTGAGTCTTTCGAGAGCAGGGACCTTAATTTCTATGTACCATAATGACTAGCTCACTCTCTGGCACATTGTAAGACCTCAGTAAACAATTGCTGAATGAATAGGTAAAGAATGCTTGATGAAAAACTAAAAATGTTATCCAAGAATAAAGAATTCACCCTTTTTAATGTGGAAATTGAACTTGGTTTAGTTTGAGAGAATGCTGCATAATTTTCTACTTCTTAGAAATATGCCTTCAATTTCCTAATCCTCATCACTGCACTACCAGAATTCTCCCCAAACAAAAAATAATGCAAATGTAAACTAAAACAATGCAAAACCAAGGACAATAAGCAGAGTTTCCTTTAAGTATGCACTAACCTGAATCCAATGGTCATGAATTTATTTGTAAATTATTTTTTATCTACTGGGTACATAGACTTCAAACCCCATAAGCTGTGGATTATTTAATATTGTGATGGCATGCACATGCTATATGTCCATGATTATGACATACATTACAAATTAGTTCCATTATATTTTTGCTTTCTTGGGAATAGATAGATAGATAGATAGATAGATAGATCTGGTCACAAAAAAGCAAAAATATAGTAGAATTAAAAAATAATGCATAAGTACTACATATCTATGGATACTTATCTATATATTGGTGTCATATTCTCTGCTCTGGAAATGTAGTAGTTAAGTGTGAGAATTGTTTAACCACTTAGTGTGGTTACTAAAAAATCATGGGTTTGTTTTTCTTTTGATGATACTGGAGTCCCATGTTAGAATTACTGAAGTAACCATTGAAACTGTGAGTTTGTGGGGACAAGCTGTAAGCGTTAGACAGTGTCACTGACCTATAGAGCTTGCTTTATCAGTACCTGTGATTCTTCACTTCTGACACAGGGTTGTGACTGTTAAATACCACCCACTTATCGCAAGAACTCTTTCTCTCAAAAATGCAACCCAAGATTATGCTTTAAATGGGTTATTAATTCTTTAAATGCCGGCTAGCTCTACATTTCGTTTACCTTTGTCAGTGTTTCTATGTGTATAAATCATGAAGATGAAATATGAAATGAAAAAATAGAAAAGATAGGATTCAAAACAGAAAAACCCGGAGGTAAGATGTTATTTTAGCACTCGAATATATACCAACGAATTTAAAATATTTCTTCAGGCATATATGAGGTGTTGGTCATTGCTTCATTCATTTATGCTTGCCAGCTGCTATTGGCATAAATTCCCCACCTCACTCTCCTCCTGGCCACCCAAAACTTTCCTACTTTAAAAAAAAGAGCTATTGATAAATAATGTAGACACATAAAAAAAGCATATTTATTCCTAATGGATTCTGGGACACATTAATGTCTTAGTCTTTCTATTTAATTACATTAATGTAATATGGTATAGAAAATATTCAGAGAAAAAAGAAGTGCAAACCAGGTATAGTATCTTTTACTCTTAGAAACTGATGGGATGTTAGAACTATTCTAAATGGCTCTAGTATCTTAGTCAGTGTAGAAGACTCCTCTGACATGATGAACTGTGGGTCCCATGACTTCTACTGAAAGCTTTTCAACAATGGGAACGTTGCTGTGTCTATTTAGTTAGAGCTCTAGTTATCACAAAATATTGTGAGGAGAAAATGATCCTGTTTCCTGTGGGGGTGTGGCATTCCTATTACACAAATGCTATGATAATTGTGAGGCTTTAAGATGTGGTTGAATGTTGAACTTCTATTGTGGCTTACACTAGAGAGAGGAAGGGATGTTTAGTTTCTCTTGATCTGGGCTGCCAAGGAGAATGGTACATTAGTGCCCACTACATGTAGGCAGGCCAGGACTTAGGAATTGTGAGGGGTCAAGGAGAGAGACTGTGTAATTGTTCTTGATGATTAACATGTAGCATGTGGAATGGGAGGGGGCTGGGAACACTGAGAACTGGCCTGCTCCAGGGGTAGTTCTCCCACTCTATAAGATCATTCTTCCTCTACAATCATTTAGCATTTAATAAAGTCTTATTGAAAGCTGTAATCTGCCTAAGTTACACGATAGCAGTGATGGCGAACCTTTTGAGCTCGGCGTGTCAGCATTTTAAAAAACCCTAACTTAACTCTGGTGCCGTGTCACATATAGAAATTTTTTTATATTTGCAACCATAGTAAAACAAAGACATATTTTTGATATTTATTTTATATATTTAAATGCCATTTAACAAAGAAAAATCAACCAAAAAAATGAGTTCATAGGTTCGTCATCACTGCACTATAGGGTGCTACAGGAAGGATTTTGTCCAATACTGTATTAAAGTGGGATGATAAACTGGGAAGGGACAACTACAAGCCTGCATAAAGGAGACAGCTGGAAACAAGAAGTAAAGAACAGAGAGAGAGAGAGAGAGAGAGAGAGAGAGAGGGAGAGAGAGAGAGGCAGTACTGCTCCACTAGTCTCACCATCCAAAAGTTATACATTTAGGACTAAATCTTGGAGGTTGGTGTTTTTTTATAAATATATTTTTATTGGTTTCAGAGAGGAAGGGAGAGGGAGAAAGAAACATCAATGATGAGAGAGAATCATTGATTGGCTGCCTCCTGCACACCCGCCACTGGGGATTGAGCCTGCAACCCCGGGCATATGCCCTTGACCCAAGACGAACTCAGTCTGCAGGCTGATGTTCTATCCACTGAGCCAACCTGGTTAGGGCATGGAGGTTGATGTTTATATTGAACTTGCAGATCATTAAAAGTCTTAGGTTTTTTTTCATGAAAATGCTAACAGGAAGTTCCTGCTTCCTGTATTTTTTCACACCTACCTTTTTAAAGTCACAGTCCTTTATATTTAATCAAAACATTTATGAGTATGTGTATATATACTATTAGCTTTGTCACATAACATCACAATCATCTTTTAGAATCCAAATTAATTTATTTAAACTTATTTTCTTCCACAAATTGATAGCATCTATAGATATTATATGCCTGTAATCTATCTATTTATCAACCTAATCATATAAAATAGTCAGCTAAGAGATTAGAATCCCATAGCAAATCACTACAGAGAGTGAGTGAATCAGGAGTTTTTTGATACATGAATCAACTTGCTGTAGGTAATTTCTCCAGCCATTAATATGCACTTCTAGCCCATTATTTTTCGTCTATACCAATCCATCTTGCCTAAAGTGTTAGTGAAAAACTTCCAAATGCCACATAAGATCAAGAAAATCATTTCTTATCATGGAATTTCAGAATTAGTTTAGGAATCACATAGCACATTCTTACCTTGGAGCAAATATTGATCTACTAACTACATTGTACATCTAACCACATTTGCCTTACACTGCAAATGTTCTACTTAAGAGCTCCATGTCATCTTCTAAGAGATAAAAAATGTCCTTAGAGGTCTATTTTAGAAACAATGTTAAGATAGTTTTCGTAGCACATCTCTTTATGTCTTTGTTGGAAAAGTAGATAAATATTTGTCCATTTCTAGATTTTTCTCACCTCTCCTAGTTTCTGTGCTTTCTCAGAAAAGAATCTGGGATGTCGTGATTATATCTGTAAATTGCTTCTAGACAATAAAGCTCCTTGAGCTTGGACATGTGAAATCATTTAACCTAGTTACGTGCTTCTCTACAATACTTTTAATCATCCTGGAATTTCCCCCTTAGCCATATGCTGTCCTTCCAATGTGATGACTTGCTTTGACAGAGAAAGAAAAATAATGTTAACGTGACCTTCTCTGCTTAGAGGAATGGGTATAGCCCATTCTTTTATTTTTGTTTTAAGCATAACTTTAAAAAATTCTTTTCATCTTTCTTAGCTTTATTCATCAGTTTGAGTTATTGCTGCTGTATTCCTAATATTGTTTTTAAAGGTCTGTTCCGTTGTTTTGTATTCCATCTGTAGTTCTGTGCTGCTTCTTCCACCTGTGGTACATGACCTTTAAAATGTTTTTTTTTTTCTTCTGTTTATAAAAGAAAAATTTACTGGGGAAAAAAAAATTGAAAACCAGAGACCAATGTAAAGACTAAAATAAAAAACAAAAATCAACTGAAATTCCACCACTCAGGAATAATCATCATTCACATTTTAACATACCATTTGCGTGCATATGTATTCTTTAGGTTGGGTCATATTCTTATTTTTATCCTGCTTTTTTAATTTATAAGATTTTCCCCCATAGCATGTAATATTTATATACAACATAATTTTAGTTGTTTCAAAAAATTTTATTATATATAGTAGAATGTACTTACCTGTCTCCTTTTTGGGGGGCGGGGGCGGTGGTGGTGGAAATGTGGACTCTTGTAATATTTTGCTCTTATAAATAAAATTGTGTTCAATATTCTCATGCTTTAAACATCTCACCGTATTGGACAATCATTTATTTTAATCATTTTTTATTTTTTTCTTATGTAATTAGATTTGTTGTCATAATCTAATTTTAGAATTTCTCATTCCTTGTGAGCCTTTTTTTCTTTTGTGAACTCAAAGAAAGTCTGCTAGTTCTCAGAAATTTCAGAAAAATTCTTTCTGAGATTGGAATTTATTTATCTGGCTAGATGACATATTTACCTGCTCCAAGGACACCCATCAATTCCCCAGTTCTTCCCTCTCAGCCAGACAACCTTATAGACTAATAAAGTGTTAGAGTTGATAAAGGTCTTAGCAATTCTCTTTTATGATACTCTTATTTTCTGTGGTCTTCTAAAAAAGCAAATTAATAGCAGAAGAACATGTTTTATCCAGGTTTGGTGACAAAACATGCTTGACATGAGCAGAAGGTCAGTAGAGCAAAAGAGAAATCTGGAACTAAAAAGCATGGTTTTGTCAGGTGAGGGAAATTGAGTCTCTAGATAATGCTAAGGAAAGAAATATTACAATTATGATTGGTCTGTCAGTTTTAAGCAGGGCATTGGCTGGCAAGTGGATTAGTGTTTACACTAGGAATCTTGTCCCAAGTAGAGCCGTTAGTGGTAATTGGAGATATAAATGGGGAAATAGAGAATGGGTTGGGGAAGACTTAGAGATAGTAATCAGGCAGATACTAGGGCACCAGCCAGTGACATCAACACTGGGCTTTGGGCTCCTGGTGGGACTGAGTTGAATAGCTATGATCTGCCCCAGTCCAGATCGGTGTAGGAACTGGATGAATGTGAGAATGCAGGTTGAAGGTTTTGATGCCTTCTGGGGTGAAGGACTAGACTGGAGAAAAAATAAGAATGACCTAAATGAAGGCATTTCTATACTAGTTTCTCTGATTTTGACCAAAAGAGTTTTCTAGCAGATGAAAAGATAGACACTGTCTCTTTGTCTTTATCTCACCTCTGTATCAGAATCTATTAGAAAAGGTTTATTCATATACTTCATCAATAAATACTGCCTACATTGTCGCCCAACTCCCAATAGCACTTCTGCCTCTTTTCCTCTAGGCTTACCTGGGTAAATTTTGCTACTCCTCTACTGCTATGTCAGTATTTCTAAGTGATGTATGTATGCATCCTCTTAAAAGAGAAGCTAACGTCTGGCTCATTTAAAATTTTTGTAACAAGGTATATCTTTTAATTTACATATTTTTATCATTAGTAACACAATTGAAATTAGATTATATCTGTGAGATTATATCT
This sequence comes from Myotis yumanensis, assembly GCF_028538775.1. Lineage (NCBI taxonomy): Eukaryota > Metazoa > Chordata > Mammalia > Chiroptera > Vespertilionidae > Myotis > Myotis yumanensis. Next base: position 42,972,563 of record NW_027223760.1, on the reverse strand, counting down.
GTCTCAAAACAAAATTTACTATATTTATTGGACTTAGTCTCTCTGCCTTGGTATATTGATTTGAGGGTGTATTTTTTATACTCTCCCCACATCCTGCTGCTTTTTTATAGAGACTTACTTGGTATTCTTCCACGATGTTAGTTTTCTATGTCATTATATATAATTATTTTCTATTCTATTCAGTATTATACTCATCGGGATATTTTTCTCCTCTGTATATTTAATTCTATAAATCTTGATTAGATCAGCAACAATTCTAACAGGAATGTTTGTTCGAGGTCCTTGTGAGATGTACTTCACTCCTTGCCAGAAGCTTCATCAGATACTTTGGTAATCTTTACAGAATTTCTTGGCTTGGAATCAAATAAACATATTGATGAAATTCATGTAGCTTCTGCTAAGAGCTTTAGCTTGAAAAAAACAAAGCCTAAGGCTTAAAAGTTTTGCTCTCTCCCCGCCTCCCCCCCCCAAATGGTACAATACAGTGCCAACTACAGTCATAGTTTTCTTTTTATATTTGAGAATTTATTTATTGCTACTATCTTTTGAATACTTATCTCTCATATCTTTCCCATTATTGAACTAATAAAGATAGTTTTAGAATTAAAGAGAATTTAAATTTCATTATTTTTAAAAATATATATTATAAATTATTTTGGGTATTTTATTCCTTGAATAGATTTCAAAAGAAAAAAATCCTGAGACATCTAAATATATGGAAGACTTTAAAATAAATGCAGTACTTCCTTTAGTCAGAAGAATCTTGATTTTCTAATTTTTTTCTTTAGATTTAGGTTTCCCCCAAGAAATTAAGTAACCAAACTTTACTATACATCGATTAAATCATATTCTATTTAGATTCTATTTTTTAGGCTTTTGGTTTTAAAAAAATGATTATAGCATTCCATTTTCATTCCTAACCCCATTTGCAAGCTCAAACAGGACATGTTAAGCTTAATTCTGGTTGTCCCTTGTTAGTACTGCTATTCCGGGGCCCCTCGTAGGATATTAACTTTCACTTCCCTTGAATTTGTTTTCTGGTTCTCAGCCTAGGATTACTACAATTTTTCCTTCTGGTTGTTCTGAGGCTGCCAAATCAGGCAGGCACAGAACATTCTGGAATTAGGGATGTGATAGTTTCCTTAAAGACTTGTAACTGAGCATGGCTTACTACTTCTAGTCTACTAAGGAGGGTAGACTCAGTCTATAAATCCTACTTGAGGAAGAAAGTGTCTTTCCAGAAAGGACTACAGATGATCTACTTAGCAAATGTCAGACCATCTTGCTTGTACTTTGGTTCAATGAAGAAGCTCTGAGGATGAAGTATGCCATCAAAAAAGAAATAGACACTGAGACTCTAGGAACTGTTTTTTTTTTTTTTTTTTTAAATATATATATATTTTTTATTGTGTTCAGAGAGGAAAGGAGAGAGAGCGATAGAAACATCAATGATTAGAAAGAATCAGATTGGCTGCCTCCTGCATGCCCCCTACTGGGGATTGAGCCCACAACTCAGGCATGTGCCTTGCCTGACCAGGAATCCGTGACCTCTTGGTTTTTGGGTCAATGTGCAATGGCTGAGCTACATCCAGCTGGGCAGACTCTAGGAACTACTATAGAAACTTTTGTTATCCTAATTTGTATATTGAGATACAAGATAAGTACCTGGGAGCTATGTGTAATACTATCAATAATAGAAAAAATATATTTAAAAAACACACACAAAAAAAAACAAGGTAAGCAAGATTAATGGATGGATTGTGCTGAGTACTTAGCTGAGGTTTGAAGTCCATGCCTTAGAAATAAGGGATCCTAGTAGGGAAATATGACCATTTATACAGCTGGGACTCTTTCTGTTTCACTTCAACTGGAGCCCTAAAACTGATAACAATACCATGGACACAGCTTACCTGTGCAATACATTCTGAAAGATTGTGAAATTGGTTTGTAACCTTGGTTCATCACCTTTCTTGAGTATAAGATAGAAGTCACTATTAGTGTAAGAGCTATCGAAGAAGAGAATGTTGGTTTTTATCCTTTTCACCACTCTCAGCCATAGAGAGAGGCCGAGTGCTTTTGCAGCTTTTAAGTCAAGTGAGAGAAAGACATTTGAGAAAACTTGACCTGAGTCCCCTAGAGTTTAGGGGACATTGTCAGAAGTGAAGGGCCTGGCTGGGGCTGGCAAGAATAACACAGGATAATGGGGTGCTTTATGAACTAGTTGTGTTTCTACTATTGATGAGGTAGAGTTGTGTTTCCCATTTACCAGGTGTTTCCAACAAGGGAGCCAGTCCATGATCTCCCTAAAAGGAACCCTGACCCATGCAACCCCTTGGGATGAGGTGGCATCTGGAAGAAAGGCAGTACTACATCTAAGAAGCAATAGACGCCCCCAGTGTGAAATCAGGGGGCATAAGCAAGAGAGCAGTCTTTAGTGGAAACCGCATTTGTGCACCATAAGTCACCTTTAGGTATACACACATAAAACTGATGTCAGCCTGGCTGGCGTGGCTCAGTGGTTGAGCATCGACCTATGAAAAAGGAGGTCACCATTCGATTCCTGGTCAGGGCACATGCCCAGGTTGTGTGCTCGATCCCCAGTGTGTGGCATGCAGGAGGCAGGCGACCAATGATTTTCTCTCTCTCATTGATGTTTCTATCTCTCTCTCCCTCTCCCTTCCTCTCTGAAATCAATAAAAACACATATCATTAAAAACAAAACAAAACTGATGCTAAATCAAAATGTGCCTGCCAAAATAAACTATCATTGCCCATCTATTTCTTTTCCCTACATCAGCCCAATGTGGAAGGGAACCAACACAGTATCCATGGGATGGGGGAGGAGGCAGAGTAGGACAAGAAACGGTACTAATTGCACTTCCTCCGCCACTGATGCTAGTAACTCACCGCTGCATCTTATAAGAATCCTCTCATTGTGCACAAAGAAACACTGACAAACAGAATTGTGTAAAGAAGAGTAGCCAAGTGTGAAGATTTTCTTTGCTCTAGCGGACAAGAGATGGGATACTGCCGAAACCGGTTTAGCTCCCTGGATAGAGCGTCGGCCTGCGGACTGAAAGGTCCCGGGTTCGATTCCGGTCGAGGGCATGTACCTGGGTTGCGGGCACATCCCCAGTGGGAGATGTGCAGGAGGCAGCTGATCGATGTTTCTCTCTCATCGATGTTTCTAACTCTCTATCTCTCTCCCTTCCTCTCTGTAAAATATCAATAAAATATATTAAAAAAAAAAAAAAAAGAGATGGGATCCTGGGCAGTGCTGAGCAGACACTCTCAGCCGCAGAAGCTAACTGTTAGGCCTCAGTGTCCTTGATCATCAGTACTTATTCTTTCCCTAGTTGGTAATGTCATGTTTTGGCTGTCCATTTGGAATCATGCAGGGAGGTTTAAAGATATGAAAACCTGGATCCCAACTCCACTGATTCCGATTTAATTGGTCCAGTGAGGTGTGAATATGGAGAATCTTTAAAGGTGATGCTAATGTGCAGCCAACCTGGAGAACCACTGCTTTCGCATATTCAGTTTGGGCTTTGAGATCTCCGTTGGAAATAAGACATTCCATCTAGGTATTTTCCAAAAGGTATGGATGCTAGCCAAAGCCGTGAGAGCCTTAGGAAACTCCATGGAGAAGTACTCATCCTCTTGAGGCAAGAAGACAGGCTAGTTTTCCATGTTTCTCCTACTCAGCTTAATCAAGGCTTTTCACCCATAATGGCGAGGAAGCAAGCACTAGCAGTAGCTTATTATTTGGACATTTCCGAAATTCACAGTCAAGGAAAATTTAATAGATAAAGCAAGGCTCCTAGTAGATAGACTTCCTCCCTTTCTGAAATCACCACCAGGCTGCAGAAAAGCTACAGTGGTTTGCTCTGCGTACAGCGTAGACCGTCCGTACGTGGCAAGTAGGAATAAGTCTCTAAATGATTATTCTTACAGGGTAGAAGCAGTCAGCCACACAAATCTGTTTTCAGGTTATACTTTCAGGGAAAAGCTACACTAGGCCAGCGATTCACTTTCCTCTCTTCCTCTTTTTTAAGATTCACTGCTCTCTAAAGAGGAGGTCATTAGCAAGTGTGAGAATTGCCCAAGGATTATATGAAGTTGTGGCAGCTAAAGTGAATACCTCATTAGCATGTGAGAGAAAAGCCCAAACAATACCATCAAAGGGTGTTAAACCCATCCAATGGGATGGGGAAGGAGTGGCTGGAATTAATTTAAATCACTTTAAAGCCAACATGAATGAAAGGGGAATTATTTCCCTAATAGTTAAAATTTAGCATGCATGTGAGTGAAGGTGTGTACATTTGCATCTGAATATAAGCTGGCTGATTATCTAAACTTGTTCTTAACTGAAGGCCTAGTAATAAAAACATAATTAAAAATATTTTGACATTTTAGTTGTTCTTGGCAAACCAGGGGAATCCTATGGAAACAGGAAAGAAAAAAAACTCAGGAGACTATGTGAAGCAGCATAACATGCAACTGTTACCGACTTGGCAATTGAAATAACTAAGACACACCAAAACAATTCAACAATGTGATAGGCAGACCTAGTTAAGAATCTAATGAGGTCACTTGTATCTTGTATTTAATTTGTATCTATAAACCAAAATACTTTCCACCAAACATGGTAAGACGTAGAAAAATGGGGATAGGGGGTGATAAGATTGGGAGTAGGTGGTAGGTGGGTGAGGTAAGGATGAAAAAACAAAAACAAAAATAAACAGAAATGAAGACAAGGCTCTGATTAGCTACCAAAATTTCCCTTTAAGCCATCAGTTTGGCTTCCTCCAGCATCTATTTAAAGAGACTGTTATTGTCCCGGTGAAAATGACAGGGAGGCTTGGTAGGTAATTGTTACAGCTTGCAGTGGAAAAGAAATGCCAATATATTAATGGTTCATGCCTTCCTGTTCCAACTGGCATCTCTCAGCCTTGAGGAACTGAAAGTTTCTTCAAAGATTCCTGGAGGTTTGGGCCTAGGCAGAGGGGACCGATATAAAAGACTCGGGCCAAGGTGTAAGTCATCGGTAGCCCATTGCTTGCGCATACCCAGTTTTGCCTCTGCTGTTTATCCCTCCTTCAGGGTGCAACTTCTGTGAGCAGGATGAAGCCGGTGTGAACCTCCACTCTCCCCCAATGTGGCTGAAGTGCTATGCTGCTGCTGCTACATTGAAAACTGGTCATAGAAAGATGTTCGCATAGGCAGCTACATATTGATAAAGAAAGGGAGCAAAAGGAATCACACATTATTGGGCATAATGAACTAGGGAGCCGCATCAGATCACAAGCTGCTTTGCTAGGAAGTTGCAGCACTCATAGGCACCCCAGAGGGTGGCAGCATTTTTTCGTCAAGGGGGTTAACAACCTCCAGGACTGGCTTTCCAATCTCCCCAAGGAACCACCTGTCAATTCCCCACAGAGTATAGGGGAGAAGGATAGAACAATAAAGGGGAAATTCCTCTGTTGGTGCATGTGCAGTAAGAGCCAAGGTGACAACTATCAAGGAGTATCTGTCCAGCCTAGGAAAGGATCAGATTGGATAAGGAACATAGAACCCTGAAAGATCTAGGACAGTGATGGCGAACCTATGACACGCGTGTCAGAGGTGACACGCGAACTCATTTTTTTGGTTGATTTTTCTTTGTTAAATGGCATTTAAATATATAAAATAAATATCAAAAATATAAGTCTTTGTTTTACTATGGTTGCAAATATCAAAAAATTTCTCTATGTGACACTGCACCGAGCTAAGTTAGGGTTTTTCAAAATGCTGACACGCCGAGCTCAAAAGGTTCACCATCACTGGTCTAGGAAATGAGTTGATTAGGGGAAGGACCCAACACCAGCCCAGAAAGATTGGGAAATTGGTTAGTTTGAAAGTACAGCAATGCAACGCCAACCAGAGCACAGCCGGAAACAGACTGCACTGGCTGGATGGGGACAGACACGGACCACCCCATGGAGACTGGCCCTATTTGGGCCTGATGGAGACAAGGCTGGATTCTTCCAGGGCGGGACAACGGAGATGAGACCCTGGGACTCCAGGGGCAGTCCTCTGATTTTGTTTCTACAGTAAATCTTACCACTAAGCCTTATCCTCCTGCACGTGGGCCCCTGGAATGCTTTTCCTTGTGATTCTGTGAAAGGACCACATTTCTACCAGCAACAGAGAGATAACATAATGGGTTTAGAGCTCTGCTAAGTGTCCCTTTCTTTTTTTTTTTTTTTTTAATATATTTTATTGATTTTTTACAGAGAGGAAGGGAGAGAGAGAGAGTTAGAAACATCGATCAGCTGCCTCCTGCACATCCTCCACTGGGGAGGTGCCCGCAACCCAGGTACATGCCCTTGACCGGAATCGAACCCGGGACCCCTCGGTCCGCAGGCCGACGCTCTATCCACTGAGCCAAACCGGTTTCGGCTAAGTGTCCCTTTCTTGGATGAAATCAGAACAATGCAGATAGCACAGTAGGCTAAGGAAAATACTGAAGGATGAATAGGAATTCTTTCTGTGATGTGCACTGGTATTTCTTAACTAAAAGCTGGGCAATCACTACTTGATATCATATATCTCAAACCACAGGTATTTTCCCTCTCTGCTTTAGGGACCTTGTTGAATCATCTGCTACTCTTCTATGCCCTTAACTCTGTGACAGTCTGGGCCAGTCAGGCATCTTCACTATGCAGGTCAGATGTGAAAGTACTGCATTGTTAGTTAGCTGGCATACGTAGAGCATCATGAAACAATTCTGAGGGATTTTGACATTTGCACTAGGAAAGATCCACAAGTCTTTGATTTATAAGTTGCTTCCTTCTGCCTCCTTCCTGTCAGAGGTACTGAACTTGAAAATGAGATCAAACTTCTGGAAAGAAATATGCTTTATATAAATGTTCCTACTCATATTATTTCATAGTCTCCTATGACAACCTTCGCATCAAAGATTTATTCTGGGTAGTTAAATTACACAACAAAATATCTGATGTGAATTTTGGCAAGCAAGGCACTAAGTGGATAAGTTGCCAGGAACAGGTATCCATATGGAATAAACAGAAGTGATGGGAGTAGGTAAGAGCATGCTCATTAGGGGGCTGCTCCTGCCTCTGCATCCCTTTCCTAATTTGTTCTAATAAAACATCATTAAGCTCGCCAGTGCCTCAATCTATCTTTTTAGTAAGATTGTGCTTCATCAACAAGCTAATTTTTTCATAAAAACAAACAAACAAACCAATGGCTGGTGCGGATACTACAATTCATTAGGAAAGAAAGGGTTCTGCAGTCTTTAAGGGCTATTTGGGGAATGTGAATAAGAAAGATGAAGCTCTGTCTTTCAGCGAGGGAGGTTCACTTCTAAATATAAAACTCCTCCTTTAGCATGGCTCAGGTTTTAGATGAAAATAATCACCACAAACATATCATTGGCTACACATATTAGCTCTAAGGAGATTATTTTAATTTTTGAAGGTTAAGTGTGTTAAGCCGAGAGGTGATGTTTTGTGAATGAAGTCATATTTTTAGCTGTAAAGAAGCAGGGTGATTTCTTGAAGCCTCTTTTCATTTGCTTCAATGAGTAAGACATTTTTTGGAGTCAATATAGAGAAAAGGAAGGCTAATCAGACCATTTTTTGTACTGTGACCTGCAAGATTTTTCTCTCTGTAAGTGAAAATTTGTAAAATTTTACCCTAGATTCCTCTGATTAAGTGAAGCTTAAAATCCCAAAGGGATGATTTGACTCCCAATATCTCATGCTTTTGTTAAAATACATTTCAACATGCTTCTGTAATTAACATTAAATTCTTATTTCTCACTTTAAGGCTCTCAGAAAGTAATGATTACAGTACAATTTAGATAAAAAAAATGATTAGAGGGTCAGCGTCTTCACAAAATGTGAATAGCAGAAACATGTCTAACAGCCCTTGTGTTATTGTTAGTCCTTAAACTTGTTTTTTTCCTAACATTTTGCAGAATATAAGACAACGTCTGACACTCTTTGCTATCATTTAAAAATATGCATTAGTTTCATAATCACTGCAGTGCAGAAGTTATTAAATCTACAGTAGTTCAGCATGAAAGAAGTCAGAAAATGTTCTGCATTATTTGGCTTCCTTCAGCAAATGATACTCTATATGAAATCTTCATTTTCCTAATTTTAGATTACACATGCAATTTTCATAAACATAAGAAATATGACATATGGTTTATAGAGAAAAACTATAAAATTCATAGTGGGGTCTATAAAGAAAATTCCAAAGAGGTATGTGTCAATCATTTGAAAAGTGAATGTCTTTTAATTAATATCTAGGCAAGATTATAAAGACAGAGTTAAATTAGTTTGACTCTTAGTGGGGTATTATTGCTATTAGAATGAAGATGAAGAAACTTCTATCAATGGATTTTACTCTAGCTGCAGACTTGCTTCAGCCTTGGTAAGATTCAGCTAACTTTTAATGAGCACATACTAAGTGCCAGGCCACAGTAGATGTTTTTTTTTTTTTTTTTATATTTGTTACCTTCCTTGAACTGAACAATATTGTGAGGTAGAGAGCATATTGAGGTTCAGAGAAACTTAATATACCTTTCAGAAGAGTGCAGCTTGTAAGTGATAGAATTGGTATTCATAGCATGTGTTGTGTTCATCTTTCTCACTGTTTTCTCTCACAAATATATTCAATTTGGTAACAGTGAAAGAAAACAGAACTAAAAAATAGATTTCCTCATGTATCAGGCAATAATCTGACTAATGAAAAATGTGTCTTTATAAGCAGACTTTCACAGCTACCACAATCATTAGTGAGACTGAGAATAAAACTCTTGTATTCTAAGATTTGATTCAGACCTGTGTTGTGTGTGTGTGTGTGTTTTTTAAGTCTTAGATATCCTTCCCAGAGAATTGAAGGAGATAAACATCTTAATAATATTTTAAAAGCAGTTTCTCTCCTGGGTGTTAGATTGAGGTTGGCCAAGCCTTCCTAAGATTAATACCCTTTAGTCCTACAACGTTCACTTTGTAGTGAAGTGAATGATATGTATGACTTTGGGTTTACTAGCACACAGGTGTCAGGAGGAGGTGAGAATGCAGTTGAATCTTGCAGTTAACTTATGTTGGTGAATCACCCTCAATGGGCTTCTCAGCCAACTGCAACTTTCATCTGCTTGCACCATAACTGCGCAGCCTGTACTGGGTAGAGATGATTTTGTCATGCTTTTTGGATGAGCTTAGTGTAGCTTCTGAATGCATTGTTTGTTCCAAATTCCCTAGCACACAATGGATATTCATCAACAGTGGCTTGTTTCTTTTATAGTGTGTCAAAAACAAGTGAGGTAAACAATATTTAGAATCTGATCTTCTAATGCATAAATAATTTTGAGTCTCCCATAAAAGGAATGATATATTGATGTCATAGTAGGCACTTGATAAATGCTTATTGATTGACTGCTCAATTGATTCATTGTGAATGTCCTTGACAACTGCATAAACATCACAGTGATAGCTAATATCTATAACTCACATATCACCAAGTCCTCTTACATCTTAACTACTAAAATTTTTCTTTATATTTTCCCCTTCTCATCATTTCAACATTTGCCAGTTTTGCCCAAACCACTATATTCTCTGTTTTGCACAATCACAAAAGTCCCATAAAGGGTCTACCTCTGTTTGTTTTGACCCCTCAACCCTTATCCCTTCTTCATATTCCAGTGAGGATTTTTGTTCATTTGTTTTTATTTGTTTGAAATAGCAGCATAAATGACCCCACTCCTGCTTTAAGTAGTTGAATAATTTCCCAATTCCCATTGTTCTTAGAATAAGGACAACCCTCTACATATACAGTGATGCTCACTGTTCTCAGTATTCCTGTCACATTGACCTTTCAGTTCCTCATAAACGCCACACTCCTTTCATAGGCTCTATGCTCTTGCTCAGCCCACTGAATACAACCTGATTTTCTCCCTCTTCACTTTCATCCTCCAGTCCTCAGTTTTTCACAGAAGACTGACTTCTGTGATAATAATTCCACTTATTATATGTTCCCACAATCTTGGATAGCTCATCTTTAGCATGTAGCACAGTTGCAATTTTATATTTCTTTTAGACATCTGATTAATCTCTCTCCCCCAGTAGATAATAAGCTCCCCATGAGCCGGAACTTTAATTATTTACCATTACTATAAGCCTAAAATCTTATAAACAAAATTCTTAACATGGTCTAAAAGGGTCTTTTGATCTGGCCCTAAGACTACTTTTTCAATCTCATCTCCATGGAATTATGTCATTTATTCAGTTAAATTTAAGAAAGGTTTGTATTTTCTTTTGACCCAAGTTCCTCTCCATCTACTATTCCATTTCTTTGCCCACCATCACTGGTTCATATCTCCAAAAATTCATCTTTTAAGATAAAAATTACTCAGGAGACATTCTTTAGCAGACAATATCAAAAATAGTTGAATATGCAAGAGGAATGTTTGAGCCAAAGACTGACATACCAAGACTCCTTTAAATATATAGACCAGTGATGGCGAACCTTTTGAGCTCGGCATGTCAGCATTTTGAAAAACCCTAACTTAACTCTGGTGCCGTGTCACATATAGAAATTTTTTGATATTTGCAACCATAGTAAAACAAAGATTTATATTTTTGATATTTATTTTATATATTTAAATGCCATTTAACAGAGAAAAATCAACCAAAAAAATGAGTTCGCGTGTGTCACCTCTGACACATGTGTCATAGGTTCGCCATCATTGATATAGACCTTAAATATACATGAAATCAAATTTTTTAAAAATATATTTTATTGATGTTTTACAGAGAGGAAGGGAGAGGGATAGAGAGTTAGAAACTTCAATGAGAGAGAAACATCAATCAGCTGCCTCGTGCACACCCCCTACTGGGGACATGCCTGCAACCAAGGTATATGCCCATGACAGGAATCAAACCTGGGACCTTTCAGTCTGCAGGCCAAACCGGTTAGGGCTGAAATCAAATTTTAAAATAATTTTTATCATTAGTATTTATTAATTTACTCTTGATGGTACAAGGCAAACACTACAGAAATATATTAAAACTTTATCACTGAACTATGGCAATATTCTGTCAGTCAACATAAGCAGCTAATTGTAATTCAACAAATATTTGATGGCTCATTGAGCCCAAGGTCTTTATTCCTCCATTACTTCCTCCATTATTTCATTTATTTATTCAATAATCATTAATTCCTTTAAAGGTATTATTACAAACTCCAATGATATAAAAATGACTAGGACATGACTTTCTTTACAAGAAATGTATCAAGATGAACAAAACACCATTCTTATTTATAAGCAGAATAATAATGAAGGTATTGATAAATAATTTCTGATTCTGGTAATCAGGTTTTTCAAAGCAAGTGATTTTGGATTTTGAAAGTATATTTAAAAAGAGAGTTTATCATTCTATTTGTAGCAAAATGTGAAACATTCAAAAGAAAATGTAGATCCTGGATGGGTGGCTCAGTTGGTTGGAGAGTTGTCCCGCGTTGGTGGGATCAATCTCTGGTTAGAGCTTCTATGGGAGGTAACCATGGATATTTCTCTTTCACACCCATGTTTCTCTTTCCCTCCTTACCTCCCTGCCTCCTCTCCTCTTTCTCTAAAATCAATAAAAACATATCCTTGGGTGAGGATTAAAAAGAAAAATAAATTTAGTTAAGAAATTTGCGATTTTTATAGAACATGTAGTTTATAAGATAAGCAGTTAGTGTGCTGGCAATTAATAGATTTCCCTTAACTGTGATACCATTTGTTTTAAGATTCACCATGCATTTAAGAACAACTTTTTGGGAAAATAATATTATTCCATAAAGTATGCACATACATTCATTTATATCTCAATTACAGAAACATTAAACTGTGAAAGTGCCTATTATGCATTATGGAGGAATTATAATAGGTAGTAAATCAAATTACTACCTGGTGGGGGTTTCCAGTCTCAGCTGACTTATTGATCAGTGCAACGATTTTTGATAAGTCATTTAAAAATTACATCTTGCAATTAATTTCAGAACAGCATTGGCAGCAAAAGTGCTTTTTATTTTGTAAAATTCAAATTGGCCCCATGTACATTTTCCAGTGACATTTGATTCAGATTACTTTTTTGTTAACTATCAAAGAATACTTTCTAATTATGCCAAATTCTTTCTAACCTCAGGAAAAGAACATTAGAAAATATGCTCTATGTTTTATTGAGTACCTCTTGTATTTTTAAAAACCTGAACCCATGGTCATTAATAAGTTAAACACTGTGAGTTATTTTCTATAAGTTCCACATAATAGGACCATGAGCTACTTGATAAGGTATATTTGACATCAAATTTACAGATCCCCAGTACCAACCACAGGGTCAGACAAATACAGAGGTGCTTAGTCAGAGTTTCTGGGAAGAATAGTTGGATGTGTTAAAATATATTAAATTAAGTAAATGGAGGCATTTTTATGGGTGTGAAGATATTGAGGACTTAACCCCAAGAGCATTTCTTTATACTTCATATTGCAACACATTTTTTTTTCTTTTAAAAGCATTAAGCAAATCTTGTTACTAAGAGAAAAAGAAAGGTACTTTGTTTGGGGTGACTCCTAAGCCTCTGGCATGCTTCAGGGAAGCAGATCCATGCCCCTATAGACTTTATTGACTCATTTCTGCCCAAAATATGAGATGAAGGACAGTGATGCCACTATTTTTGTTACACTCTTCCAAAGCCTTAAAATGTAGACTTTTAAAATTATAACTAAAGATCTTTGAGGGCAAGGACCTTTTTGTTTTGTTTTTTAAATTTTTATTTGTCCGTGTCTAACATAGTACATTTTCAATATATGTGCTTAATAGCTGTTGAGTGGATGAATAAAAATGTCATGATTAAGTGAAGGAAGCTGTAGAATTATCATCATAAGGTCAATATTAACTATCTGAAATGGTATGTGCATGCATAGAAATGTCCAATTTGAGTAAATTAGAATTCTAATATTTTAATTTTTACCATCAAAATGAAAATTTAGCAGTGTTGCTATTTAAAGGAAATGCTCAAATCTACCCTTTGCTAGAACTGCATGGGCTAATTGATATACTAAACGTAGATACAACTATTGCTAAGTGCTTTTATAATCAAAGTAACTAATGAAGCCATATAAGCCACAAGGCATATACACTTCATTGATGAACAAGTTTAGGCTTTGTAGTCAGACTTCTGATGTCATCACAAATTTTTCTTAGAGGATTACTTAAAACCAAATTATCAAAAGAGATTTTTAAACATTCTATTTCTTTTTGCAGATGGATTGTTTTGTTCACCTTTTCCTCTTTGTTTTGGGAATTAGGGCTTTCCAATCAGCCTATGTGGTATTAAGAACTATTTGTAGATATTGAGTTTACATTATAAACAAGAAAAAATTCCCAGTCTGTCAGAGGTCTTCTCCTAGGATACAGGAGAATTCAGCTAAACTGCACAATACAATTAATTCACAATTATGAATGGAGAAAATAAAAGTTGCTTTTCACTGTTTTGTTCTTTTCCTGGGGACTTAAGGTCAGTATCAAGCAGCAAAATTACTATTCTTTCAAAGTTGTCTCTCTTGATTTGTATTCTGTAATGATCACTTCGGGACCTCTTCCTTTTTAACTTGTAAACAGCTTAATAAATCAATTCAAGGATTATATACATGTAAATATACATACTCTGAGACCTGGGTGGACAGGAAAAGGATAAAGTAGGAAAGTTTCCGCTCCTGAACCCTGGTTTCACCAATGTATCAATTATTTTCATTTTCCACAAAGGCATCTGAGACTTTTTTCCCTGTAGAAAATAAGGGAAGCGATTTTTTTTCTGTAAGTGATCTCTTTCTCTTTTAACACAAAGATTAAAAGTATTGTGACTGCCTTTTCAAGCAGAGGACATACTCTGGAGATCAAAGGAACAACTTGTTTTTAAAGAAATAAAGACTTAGAAATGGTTCTTTTAGTTGCAGCTGACTCTCAAACTACTGGAATTAGAAGAGTTTAGGTGAAAATAAGATACATAAACATTTAAATATACTCTGCTCAATAATATTAGCAAATCGAACCAACATTTGATTGTTACTAGTTTTATTTTCAACAAAGAGTTCAGAATGTCACTAGATTTTGAGTTGTCTTCATTTCCAAATCAAGAAGTTTAAGACAGTTATTCCAACTGTTTTCATATATCAAACATTCTAGTTTGGGGATGATTTTATAAGAGAAGCATGATAGTTAACTGGTCAAGTTTGTGAGCTAAAACTGCTAAAATTCTAGCTATATTCTCACTATGTAAACGTGTGTTAGTGACTCAGTTTCTTCTCTGTAAAATGGGAATAATAATAGTCCCTACCTCATAGGGTTGTTGTGAGGATTAAATTTGTTAGTAGAGGTATAGCAAATAAGCAGTATCTGGCATATAGTAAGTATGTACTCAATAAAAGTTATTGTTACAGCATCCTACTCATTCTCCTAAAAATGCTGTAGAGAATATGTGTGTGAACCACATTTATTTTGTTTTGAGTATTATGTCAGAGATTGCATTAAATGAAACACCTTGGAGCTGGTGGGAATTAGTATTATCAAACAAGCTTTATAAATCCTCTTCTATGAAAATGTTTAAAATCTGTTTTCATTTGTGAAAGTTCTGGGAAGCAGAAATCTGCCTAAAGCTGTCTTTCTTGGGAAATTTACTCAACTGTCAGTTTTTATAGTTACTTTCCTCTATTTCCCTGTTACTCAAATCTCACTGTTCAAAATGAAGAGGAGAAATGTTTGCAGAATGAGAACAGATTAAGGAATATCACTAATATCATTAACAATTTTGCTATTTAGACAGCAATTAAAATGTAAATTTATAAATAGAACTCAATGATTTTTTCAGTATATTATGATACTGATTCAGACTTGGAATGCTGAAGTCTGTCTTCTTTATTGATGAAGTTTACTTATATAAACTCTATGAGTAAAAGAAATCTTAAAGATCAATACCCATTTTTAAAGATGAAGGAAATGAGCCCTAGAGTGATTTAATTAACCACGACTCCCTTTATTCAATAAATATTTATTGATCTACTATGTGCTAATCACTCTGCTGGGTAATGGAGATATAGCTCTGAATACGCAGGCATGGTCTCTGTCTTTGTAGCACTTACAGACCACAGTAGGAAGGTAGACAATTATAGTAAAATATAATAAAGGGAAATACAGGGAACTTGAGGAGTGCATAGCAGCAAGATCTAACCTATAGGAGGTCAAATGTGGTGTAGAATTCTAATTGAGTGGACCAGTGCTCTGGGAAGTTGCCTAGTCTATGAGAAGACCTTGGGGCGGTGTGGGGAGAGGCAAGGCATGCAAGCTGTTCAGTTTGACTGAAAGAAGAAGTGTGAGTTGAAAGTAATGAGGCAGAAAGCTGGAGACATATGCAGGTCATAGTGGGTCAGGTAAACCATGTTTTGATTATCCCAAGGACAATGGAAAATCTTTAGAGAGTTTTAAACAGAAAGTAACGCTTAGATTTTTATTAAGATAATTCTGGCTCTAGGCTGTTGGATGGATTTAGAAGGGTAACACCAGAGTCAAGGAGGCCAGTGAGTGACTCTTAGCAGAAGCCTGATGAGCATCCATGGTGGCTTAACCTCCTGCCTGTTTAGGATAAATGCTGTTGATTTCATTTCTGTCTTGTTTTCAGATAGTTTTTACTTGGATTATTATTATTTGTTTTTAACCCAAGTTCCTAAAAAATAGCCTTTGTAAAACCCCCTTTTTCCTTTATTAAACCAAGGATTTGATACAGCATGACTTTTTCTATTGTAGGAGAAAAATGATTAGCTTAATTGTTTTGGCTGGCGTTTTCCACCCAACAGCAAATTCTGACCTACCAGGCACTATTCATCTTTGTGTCTGTTAGACTCATTTCGTGTTTCCTATTCCCGTTGCCACTGTCCTACTTAGGTCATCATTACCTCTCACCTGAACTATTGCCATAATGAGTCCACTCATCTCCCCGACTCCCAAGGCTTTATTTTCTCATATTTATCTTCAGGTTTGTGCTTTAAGGTTGCCCTGATCAAATGCTTCCAGAAGTTTCCCTCTTCCTACACGAGAAATGTTAGCCATTGTTCCATCTGCTCTTAGAGCCATACCTTCTCCCTGACTTCCATACACCTGACTGTTCCACTAAAGTCAGTCCACACGCTGCTCCTCAAATACATCCCACACATTATCTCTCTACCTTTGTATTAGGTCTCAAACAGCTTTCTCCACTCTCTGAAACTCTAATCATTTTTTAAGGTCCAGGACAGGAACAACTTTTTTTATATGATATTTTCTAGTTACACTAAGCAGAAAAATGATCACTCAGGGGTCTCACTGGTGAGCTCCTGAATTTTTCTATTATTGTAGTTACATATGTACACATCTCATCTTCCCTATCCTACCTAATAATAGAGAAACATGGTAATTAGCCATACCTCCGCTACCCTTCCCATTGGCTAATCAGGACGATATGCAAATTAACTGCCAACCAAGATGACGGCCAGCAGCAAGGCAGCTTGAAGCGAACATGAGGCTTGTTTGCTTCAGTGACGGAGGAAGCCAACGTTCCGCCTGCGGCTGCCGGCCTCTGAGCTTGCAGTTGGAAACATTGTTACAAATATAGAAGCTAAACAAAACCCCAGAAACCTGCTTTAGCCAGCCGGGATCTCAGAGCTGGAGTTGAAACAGTGTTTTGATTATAGAACCCAAACAAACCAGATACCTGTTTTCAGCAGCTGAGGCCTCAGAGCTGGAACCAAGCCTCAGAGCTAAAGCTGGCCCAGAATAAAAAAAAAAGAAAAAAAGGAGCGGTTGGGAGCTTCAGTCACCCGCCAGCCTGAAAACGGCCCTCAGCCCCTCACCCAGACTGGCCAGGCACCCCAGTGGGGACCCCAACCCTGAAGGGGGTATGACCAGCTGCAAACAGCCATCATCCCCTCATCCAGGCTGGCCAGGCACCCCAGTGGGGACCCCCACCCTGATCCAGGACACCCTTCAGGGCAAACCAGCCGGCCCCCACCCGTGCACCAGGCCTCTATCCTATATAGTAAAAGGGTAATATGCCTCCCAGCACCAGGATCAGCGGAGCCTCGAGGCCTCCCGGCACCGGGATCAGCGTGACAGGGGGCAGCGCCCAAACCCCCTGATGGCCCTGCGGCTCTGTGTGTGACAGGGGGCGGGGCCACAACCTCCCTATCCGCCCTGCTCTGTTCATGACAGGGGAAGGCGCCCTAACCCCCTGATCAGCCCTGCTCTGTGCCTGATAGCGGGGAGCTCTCCAACCCCCTAATTGCCCTGCGGCTCTGTGTGTGACAGGGTGCAGCGCCCCAACCCCCTGATTGGCCCTGCTCTGTGTGTGACAGGGTTTGGCGCCCCAAACCCCCCCACGGGCCCTGCTCTGTGTGTGATGGGGTAGAGCCATTACCTCCCCATCGGCCCTGCTCTGAGTGTGACAGTGGCGGCACCCCAACCCCCTGACTGGCCCTGCTCTGTGGGTGATAGAGGGCGGTACCCCAACCCCCTGATCCGCCCTACTCTGTGCGTGACAGGGGGGAGCTCCCCAACCCCCTGATTGACCCTGCTCTGTGTGTGACAGGGGGTGGCGCCACAACCTCCCCATCAACCCTGTCTTGAGTGTGACAGAGGGCGGTGCCCCAATCCCCCAAACAGCTCTACCCTGAGCATGACTAGCGGTGGCATTGCAACCTCCCGATCCTCTCTGCTCTGTGTGTGACAGGGGGCGGTGCCCCAACTCCCCAGTCGGCCCTGCTCTGAGCCCGACCAGGGGCTGCACCTAGGGATTGGGCCTGCCCTCTGCCACCCGGGAGCAGGCCTAAGCCAGCAGCTCATTATCTCCCGAGGGGTCCCAGACTGCGAGAGGGCACAGGCCGGGCTGAGGGACCCTCCCTCCCCCCCCCCGCCCCGAGTGCACAAATTTTTGTGCACCGGGCCTCTAGTCTACTTATATAAAAACCCTGGGTGTAACATCACATCCTGAAGCTCGACCAACCAGAAGGAAGTCAGTCCTGCAGGGGTCATCCTGGAAACGGCTGCGCCCTCCCCCAGCTGTTTCCCGGAGGGCGAGGTTTCAGGGAGGAACCCGCCCTTGGAGCGGAGCCAGGAAGTACTGAGTCCTGGGTTGCCTTGCCAAGGGCTACGCCCTCCCCGAGCTGTTTCCCGTGAGGCCTGAACCCACCCTCGGAGCACCAGGAGCACCCAGCAGCAGTCAGTCCTGGGTTGCTGAGGCGGAGGCCACAGCATGGTAGAACTCTGGGTCTGGCCCAACAAGGGGCATGGCCAGCCTTCAAACCAGATCCTGACAGTAGGGAGGAGGCAGCCCCATTTCTCACAGAATCTGCTGTTGGATAGCTTGCTGTCAGTGGCCTGCCAGCCAGGAACCCCATTCACCTGCACCCCGTACCCTGACAGGAGTGGAGAGGGAGCCCCATTCCTCACGGAATGGACAGGTGGCCAGCTTGCTGTCAGGGGCCTGCCAGCTAGGAATCCTATTCATCTGCATATCTGTATAAAGTTTTAATACATTATATTAGAGCTTGTGGTGGTACTGTTTTACCCACAGCGTCTACAGGAATTGCTGAAAATTCACTTCTCAGTGGAAGCACCTTTCATTCCCAATATAAATTACCGATTCCATTTAATGAAACTTCAATTTCTAGACTCAATATAAAGAGTGAAGTTGCTAAAACTATTAAAAAGGCCCAACTTCTCATTATTGATGAATGCACCATGGCATCCAGTCATGCTATAAACGCCAAAGACAGATTACTAAGAGAAATTATGAGTATGAATGTTGTATTTGGTGGGAAAGTTCTCCTTCTTGGAGGGGATTTTCAACAACGTCTCAGTATTGTACCGCATGCTATGTGATTGGCCATAGTTTAAAGTACTGCAATGTTTGGGGATGTTTCAGAAAATTGTCTCTTACAACAAATATGAGATCAGAGGATTTTGCTTATAGTGGATGGCTAGTAAAACTTGGAGATGGCAAACTTGATAGCAGTTTTCATTTAGGAATGGATATTATTGAAATCCCCTGTGAAATGATTTGTAATGGATCTATTATTGAAGCTACCTTTGGAAATACTATATCTATAGAAAATATTAAAAGTATATCTAAATGTGCAACTCTTTGTCCAAAAAATGAGCATGTTCAAAAATTAAATGAAGAAATTTTGGATATACTCGATGGAGATTTTCACACATATTTGAGTGATGATTCCATTGATTCCACAGATGATCCTGAAAAGGAAAATTTTCCCATTGAATTTGTTAATAGTATTACTCCTTTGGGAATGCCGTGTCAGAAATTAAAATTGAAAGTGGGTGTAATCATCATGCTATTGAGAAATCTCAATAGTAAATGGGGTCTTTGTAATGGTACCAGATTTATTATCGAAAGATTACCACCTAACATTATCGAAGCTGAAGTATTAACAGGATCTGCAGAGGGAGAGGTTGTTCTGATTCCAAGAATTAATTTGTCCCCATCTGACACTGGCCTCCCATTTCAATTGATTTGATGATGGTTTCCCGTGATGCCAGCATTTGTGATGACTAAATCACAAGGACAAAATCTAGACCAGCCGTTCTCAACCTGTGGGTTGCAAATAATGAAAGTACATCCTGCATATCAGATATTTACATTACGATTCATAACAGTAGCAAAATTACAGTTATGAAGTAGCAACGAAAATAATTTTATGGTTGGGGGTCACCACAACATGAGGAACTATATTAAAGGGTCACGGCATTAGGAAGGTTGAGAACCACTGCACTAGACAGAGTAGGCATATTCCTATCTGAACCCGTTTTTGCACATGGTCAGTTATATGTTGCTTTCTCTTGAGTTTGAAGAGCATGTGACGTTACAGTTAAAGTTCTAGATACTTCATCACAAGGGAAATTAGTCAAGCACTTTGAAAGTGTTTTCACTCTTAATTTGGTGTACAGGGAGATATTAGAATAAGTTTAATCACTTTATCAGTCATTGTTTGCATCACTGTTGTTTTTATATCATGTTTTTGTTGTTTTAATATCATGTTTTTGTTTTCATATCATGTTTTTGTCATTTTTATATCATGCCTCTGTTGTTATATCCTTTTGTTACTGTTTATTTATTAATAAATTTATATATTATTTTCATATACATTTTACTAATTTCCTTTCATCTCTCACACTTCTATTATAGAGAAAGGGCAAATAGAAATATTAAAATATCTCCACTAATTACTTCCCTTTTAATGTGCATGAATTTTGTGCACCGGGCTACTAGTAAGATTATAAATTCTTAGGTAAAACAGAGTGATTTTATTTTCTGTATCCCCTCAGTACTTTGCTCAGTGCCTCGAAAGTAGCAGATACTCAATAAAGGCTTATTTAATTGAATTGATGTTAGTTTTCATGCCAAATTTAACATTTTATATGGAGTTATTTTGCTTGAGATCCAAAATGCTTTTAGGAAATGGTATGATTAAATTTAAGATTGTAAAAATAATTCTAATCTTTAAAGTGCAGCATACCAATGGGAGAAATTAATGTTACTCTTTTAGCATGGAGGATATCCATGAATAAAATAAAATTCTGTCATTCGTTAAATGTGTGTTAAGTATTATTACATGTTTCATTCATTATTGTAGACCACTGAAAAAGACAGGCAAGATCTTTGTCCTTTTTGGAGTTAATTCTAAGTAGGGAGACAGTTAGGTGTTCTGACCACATCTTAAATTATTCCATAGGCATTAATTTCTGTGAGTCTTTATGCAGGTAGCTCCATAAAAAAACAAAACAACCCCCCCACACACACACAAAAAAAAACCACATTTTTTTTGGTTCATAAAAAAGTTATAATTTTTTCAACTTAGATTGTATCACCACATTTGTACATTCCACACAAGCATCTATTGGTCTAGTGCCGTGGTCGGCAAACTGCGGCTCGCGAGCCACATGCGACTCTTTGGCCCCTTGAATGTGGCTCTTTCACAAAATACCACGTGCGGGCGTGCACGTACAGTGCGATTGAAACTTCGTGGCCAATGTGCATAAGTCGGTATTTTGTGGAAGAGCAGGTATTTTGTGGAAGAACCACACTCAAAGAGCCAAAGAGCCGCATGTGGCTTGCGAGCCGCGGTTTGCCGAGCTGCGGTTTGCTGACCACTGGTCAAATGGAACCAAGGCACTTTGCTAAATTCACAGCCAAGTCAGAAACAGACGACGCAAGAGAATGCACTGCATTCATTGTGTCAAAGTATATTCTCAAGGGAGAGTAGCAAGAATTGCTTATGTGCACCAAAGCACAAAGCATCACAAAGTGGCCTGGGTCTGATGCCAGGCTGGGAAATACAGAGGATGAGAGAAGAGCCAGATGCTTAGATGCTTTGGCCATGGGGCAATGAGGAAATATTGGGACTGGTCCACATGCTGGGAATTGTTCCTGCAACAATGTTCATGCTTTTTTGTGTGTGGACCAAATGCCAGGAGAATCCTAGCCTAGGAGAAAGGACTGGAGGGGAAATGGGACTCCAGAAATGAGAGTCTGTGTCGAGTGAATTTGCTGAAAGAGCAGGTGCTGAGGGGGTGTGCTCAGACAAAGGAACATTTGTGCCAAGGAAACTCAGGTGTGAGACCTCCAGCAATGAAGAAAGAAATCTCATCTCTCTCTCTCTCTCTCTCTCTCTTTTTCTCTTAGAGAGATTCCATCTTAAAAATCTGGGGTCCCAGAGAATGTGAAGCCTGTCAGGGAAGAACTTGTTTCTCACAATTCCCTGTCTAAGCCTATCTATCCTTCACCTCCAACTTTGGACGAGTCAGAACTAGAGTTTAAAAGAGTGACAAGGAGCCCAGCCAGGTGTGGCTCAGTGGTTGAGCATCGACCCAGGAACCAAGAGGTCATCAGTTTGATTTTCGGTTGCAGGGTCAATCCCCATTAGGGGCCTGGCAGGAGGCAGCCCATCAATGATTCTCTCTCATCATTGATGTTTCTTTCTCTCTCTCCCTCTCCCTTTCTCTCTGAAATCAATAAAAAACATTTTTTTTTTAAAAATGAGTGACAAGGAGGGTGGAGCATTGGCTTTTTCTTTCTCAACTTTGAACCTGAAATAGGCTCCTGTTGGGGTCAGAGAGAAGATCCAACCTTAAAGTTCAAAGTTTTAATTGTTACATTGGTCTAGGCATACTAAGTTTTAAATGGAGACAGTTTGCAATTAAGATATGATGAGAAGCACAGGAATGCTTTGGGTAAGAATTTCTTTGGTAGGTCAGATGAAAACATCATTAGTATGGACGGGACGAACTGAGATTTGAAATTGGCCTTAAAGTGTAGGTTTGTAAAAAGGAAGAGGAAAACACATTCTAAATGGACTTATGACTACAAATATCCTTAAAGGTCTATTTTGTGCGCAGACAGAAAATCTGAAGAGAGGAGAGGCTACTTTTGAGGAAAAGGGGCTGAAAAGATACATTGGTGGCCTGCTTGTAAAAGATTTTTATGCAAGCTAGGAAGTTCAAACTTTTTTTTAAGTGATGAGTTTATATTTAATGCCTTTTAAACCAGGAAATGGAATGGTCAAGCCAATTATTTATCTAACTTCATCTGGTAGCAATATTCCTTTTTTTTTTTTTTTTTTAAGGCAATAGCATTCTTTTTTACATTACATCATTATATTTTCCCCATAGTACCTTCTGTTTATTTTATGAATAAACTCACTATTTAGTGTAACGTGAATGAGAACAAAAATCTTTCTAAATTTTTGTTGTTCACTGCTATAACAGTGACTGGACACACAGCAGGCACTCACTAAGTGTCGGGTAAAGCCTATATAAAAAGAGCTAATATGCTAATGGTTGTGATGCCCTCATGCCCTAAAGACTGTCCCCCAGGAGGCTGTGTGCGTGGTGGGATGGAGCCGCCACGTTGCTCTGGAGATGGGAAAAAGCGGGGAGGCGCCCAGAGAAGGTGGGACCATCCCATGCTGGGGAAGGGAGGGGTGAGAGCCCTAGAGCCCCCCTCACCAGTCCTTCACCACCCACCACTGGCACTCAGAGTGCCCTGCCGCCCACCTGCCAGGGGAAGGAGCACAGCATGCACACTGCCAGAAAGCGGCACTTGAAACTCTGCAGCAGGTGCAAGGCTTCCACCTCTCCTCCAGTGCCATGATGGGGTGGAGCTGCCATGTTGCTCCGGATATGGAGCAGAAGCGGGGAGGCACCCGGAGGAGGCGGAACCAGCCCAAGACGACCCACCCGACCGAGGGTGGGGCTTGAAGCGGCCAGAGAAGGCTGGAGGGGACGGGGGTGGGGCCAGGCGCACTTGAGCTCTGGGTGGAGAGGTTAGGGTGTCAAGGCAGGGCGCCGGCAGGTGAGGGGTGAGCGGGCCACGTGATTTTGCGTGCTGGGGCTCTAGTTAATAATAAAAGAAAAGGGAGAGACTGGAGGAGATAAACTATCACAGATGATTGAGAGTAGATGATGATAACCTAGACTAAGGTCTTGGCAGCAGTAGGAGAGAAAGGAGCACTCTGGGTGGGATGAGGAATCACCAGAGGACCAAACAGAAGGGAAATCCCAGGCAATTCCAAGAGTTTGAACTGATTTCTGGGGAGATAATGGTCCCCTCTTAGATTCTGGAAATAAGAAGGAAGAAGCTGGCTTGGGGTGGTGATGGGTTTTTAGCTTTAGCTAGATGGAGCCGTCCTGTCAGAGGGAGGTGTAAGCACTGTAACCATCAGAGGTAAGAAAGCTAGGCTCTGCTAGGGACACAGAGTAGCCTTCAACAATTTGACATTTGGGGACCTAAGACAGCCTAAGTTTTAGAAATTAAATTGC
Organism: Myotis yumanensis; assembly: GCF_028538775.1. Classification (NCBI taxonomy): domain Eukaryota; kingdom Metazoa; phylum Chordata; class Mammalia; order Chiroptera; family Vespertilionidae; genus Myotis; species Myotis yumanensis. Next base: position 42,948,642 of record NW_027223760.1, on the reverse strand, counting down.
TTTTTGCTATTTTTGAGAGGAGTTTGTTGGGGGAGGAGGATATGGTCTATTTTCTATTGCTTTTCTCTTCATGAAATCCTTTATTAAGTGTGAACACAAAGCGGTTGCATAGACCCCCTAGGAGGTAAATCTGGTGGGGTGGCCTAGCTTAAGCCCCCTCCGCCCCCTGCTGCCCCGCCCTCATTCCCTCTTTAGCATTTACCCCCTAAGGCTCTGGACCCTGTTTAGAAAACTATCTTTGGCAGTACTTGTGAGGATTGCCAACTTCAGCTAAGCAACCATTCACTTGAACGAAGTAGTCGCTGAGTGGAGAGTGTATAAGAAGTTGCCAAGTGAAGTTTTTCTCCCCCTCTGCAGATCCGGAGGGAGAGGGAGGGAACTGTGACAAAACAATGTTTTCCCACATCCCCCTAGCTCACAAGAATTTAGTTATAAAGACAATTTCAGTTTTAAATGTGCAGTTATCCAAATGCAGAAGCTTTTCTATTCTTAGAAATAGAAAGAATTTTTCATTCATGATGCTCTTCAAACACCAGTAACTTCCCTTTGTAACATTTCAATATTGCAGTTATAAAATATAGGATAGAAGAAGAAAAATGAGAAACTTTCCAAATAAAGATGTCCAAAAGACATGTATTTGTGTGTTTGTGTATCTTCGTGGAATTTACTGTAGGTAAGAGAAGAAAAAATTCATTTGCAATGGAAACGATATGATGTTTTCTAGAAAATAAATCTCTTTGCACAACTCTCAGAGACTGGGCTTTATTAGTTGAGCTCTATTAATTAATTGATATTCAGGCATGCAGAATTTATTTTATACAACTGGCTAATCTAATTAGAGTGGACTTGCTGTGGGAGATAATTTTGTACGGTCATTCACTGGGTGTTCTCTGTGTGACCATCATTTTCTGTCTAATTGTTATGCACTGAATGTTTGTAGCCCCATCCCATCCATATGTTGAAGCTCTAAATCCAAAGTGATGGTATTTGGAGGAGGGACTTTTGGGAGGTAATTAGGGTCAGCGGAGGTCATGAGGATGAGGCCCCAAAATGATGTTAGTGTCTCTGTAAGAAGAGGAAGAGAGACCAGTGCTCTCTCTCTCTTTCTTTACTGGGTGAGGACAGAGCAAGAAGGTGGTCCTTCAGAAAGAGGGCTCTTACCAGGAACGGGATCTGCTTGCACATTGACCTTGGACTTTCCATTGTGGACTGAAAAAGAGCCACATACTAAACCTGACAAGTTTCAGGCCCTAGAAACTCAGAAACTGAAAGTAATCACATTGAATGGTCTGAACATAAAAATTCCTAACTAAAAGCAGGTTATAATGGGTAGTCACTTCCTAGGCCTATTACTTCCTTGACAAAGGTCAATCTTTACCTTAAGTAAGCCTGTCGATTGTCTTTTTGCATCTAATCACATACCTTTGAAATGTCAGAGTAATTTTCTTTTGCAAACCTCTTGAGGCACAACAGAGCAGGAGGCTACAGACCCTCTCATTGTTACCTTGTTCCCCACATAGCATCTCCATGTGCTGCAAATGTTAATTATTAATCACCCTGTGCCCACCAATGTAAAATAATGATGTGTCTCCTGGTTTTACTTTATATCCAATCCCAGAAATTTCCCTGCCCTGCTTTCTCCCACCCCCTTAAGCTACCACCAATGGATTTCATGTAACCCTCCTTATATCTCCTCCTTTTATTCTAATGTATAAAATAAGCTACAAAACTGCCATTCTCCAGAGAATTTTCTCAATCTGTTGAGATTTTGCTTCCTGTCAATTGTGGTCAGTTTGGCTCAAATAAACTCATAAAAATTCTCTACAGGTTTGGTTGCTTCTTACATTGACACTAGCCTCCAGAAATGTTAGAAGTAAATGTCTGTGACTTAAGCCATCTAGTCTCTGGTATTTCGTTATAGCAGTCTGAGCAGACTAAGATAGTAGTGTTTCTCTAATGTCAGTGTAATAATCTGGCCCTGGCTTGTTTCGCTCAGTGGGTAGAGCATCAGCCAGCCAACTGGAGGGTCCTGGGTTTGATTCCGGTCAAGGGCAGGCTTGATTCCTGGCCCAGGGTGAGTGCTGGTGGCAAACAATAGATGTGTCTCTCTCACATTAATGTTTCTCTCTCCCCCCACCCCCCCACCCCTCCCACTCTGTCTAACAATCAATGGAAAAATAAGCTCTGGTGAGGAATAAAAAAACATTTTTTTAAAGAATAATTTGGAAGCTTACTTAATATGTGTATTCTTGAATCCCAACCTAAAGAAAATTAGCCTGGGATGCATCTGTCCCAGTATTCTTCCTTTTAAGTAAACTTCAAAATGATTCTGATGCAGGCACTTCTGGGTAACAAGTCTTTTCAGAAGAAGTAAGCAGATAATTGTTGTTGGTACAATAGATGGGAGGGTTAGAAGGGAAGGAAGAAGAGAGCTGTTCTGACTTTGTCCTTCAATTTTCTCACTCTTCCCTGCTTTATATCTTCCAAACTTTTCCATCTGAGGAGCATACTTAAGATGGCCTGATTCTCTACCTCCAGCATATAGCAACAAACACAAATTTAGGATTTTAGAAGGAAAAAATGTGGGGAGGGCGAGCACTCCATAACACTCCAACCTTCTTTCTATCAGGGCTTCATTTGTTCAATAACTACAGGAAAGGTCTTTTCCCTCTCAAGTGACTGCATCATGTATATTCAAGAAGTCAGAGCGAAGGAAGGGCTTTTCATAAACAAAATTATGAAGCAGGCAAAAATTGTAAGTTTTCATTGTGTCCACTTCTCCCCAAACTGGATGAAGTTAGCTTTTCTGAAAAAAATGAACCAAGAAATCCAATGTGTTGGAGGATTAGTGCACTACATGGACCTATGAGTATATGATCTTTTGTACTTCTTGGATAAAATACTTTAGTTTAAAATTCAGAGAACTTAAGGAGCCAAGGCAAGTACTAGAAGAGATTGGAGTGGGAGAGAAGTGGGGTTCTTAGCCTTCTGTAAAGCATTTTTTTCCCCAAGGGCAAGACTTGAGCAAAATCTATTGAGGAGATGGGTTAGAAATCTAAGTTGCATGTCGTGTCTCCTTACTAATTCTGAAATGTGGTCTAGTCTGGTCACCAATGTATCTGGTCTTGACTGAAATCACTAGGATTAATGCATCAGCCTGGAGAGGGTCTTTTTAAGGAAAAATAAGGTTCTTCAAAATAGAAACAGTTCATTGTATTCTTCAGATCTCATTTTCTCCTTGAGGCACATACAAGTTCTGACTGTTCTAACCTTGTAGTGCTATCTACCAAATTGGCATACATTTTGACATATTTTCTGAAAGTAGTCTATTATGTTATATTCATCAACACATGGTGAATTGAAACTGTTAAGCAAAATATAAAATATTACTAATAACCTATCTGCTATATATTATTAACAATCGAAAGAAACAGTCTTCACCAGTTGGAGGGACAGATCGGTGATATCCATTCATTTCTATGTCCATAAAATATTCTAGCACAAATCAGAGAAACACTTTCAAGTAAAGCCTCATATTTCAGCTGTTTGGTTGCCTGAAATGAAATATAAATGCATGCAACCAAGACAGCAGGCTTCCTGCCTGTGGGAAAGCACACAGGTCAGAGAATTATAAGGTACGAGTTTTCTGAGAGCAGCTCCACTAACTGAGCCTTTGGAATCATCAGCAGGTCATTTTCCTTCTCTTGTTCTTGGTGTGTTTAAAATTTGAAACCCTTGAGCTGGTCCTCTTTTAAGTTGTTGTATATATTATGAATAAGTGGCCAACTATGTACAATGTTGTACTTCTTACATAAAGGTGATGCATACTTAAATTGGGTAAAGAGATTTCAAAATGTTACTAGTCTACAAAACATTTTTACCAGCTTGTTTTCCTGGTGGGAAGTTGTTAGGTAGTAAGAGGAGAGAAGCGTCAGCATTTTTTAGCCTTAACAAACAGAAATGCTATTCACCTGCATGCAGGCTCTCTGTGAGACTATATTCTTGCCACTGTATTTAGTTTCACAGATTGTTATGTCCATCAAAAGTAGGCTCCAGGAAATATATTTCGTTCCCATTTTCACACCTGGTGTTTATTTCTCAGCTTGTTAACTTATATCTTTGTAGACTTTTTGGATTCTTTTTTTCATCTCTTAGATCTAGTTAATTTTAAGTAATTTTTCAGTTTATTTCTTCCAATTGAATTTCATTGTCCCTCAGAAGACACTGTGACTAACTGGATATAGGGAAAGGCTGAGTCTGTAGAACTCGATTCCGGGTTCCGTTTTACTACTCATTGGTCTCCTTTACAAAATTATGTTCCTCTGCTTGGAGCTAAGAAAATATTTGTTAAATAAAATGAAGCAATACAGCTTAGTAATAATAATAATAAAAAAAGGACGTGGAATAAGAAAGTTTGAATTCCAGTTCTTGACTTGTTAACACTACGGTGTCGGGTGAATTTCCCGCCAAAATATAAGATGGCGGTTCGCATACGCAGGTAGGTATCTTTGTGAACGGCAAACAAACAAATATTTGGTAATACGCAGTTACAATCGGCCCGAGTTTACACGTTTCCCGCACTCCACCGCAAATCTATATGAACGGAGTTAACAACTTGAACTGGGGAAAATTACTTCACCTCTCGGGGCCTCTATTTCCTCTTCTTTAGCCCTAGCTAGTTTGACTCAGTGGACAGAGCATTGGCCTGTGGAATGAAGGGTCCTGGGTTCGATTCCAGGATTCCAGTCAAGGGTACATGCTTCGGTTGCAGGCTCCTGGCTCTGGTAGGGGACATGTGGGAGGCAACCAATCCATGTGCCTCTCTCACATTGGTGTTTCTCTCTGTCTTTCTCTCTCCATCTACCTGGTAGGACCCTTGTGAGTATTAAATTAGATCCATGCAATGTTTTAACAGAATTCTCAACACATGTCAGTTGGTCAATAATATCATCTACTAGTGGCCCTTAGCACGAAGATTTGCTCAATAGGCCTTCCTTCCCCTGGCTGCCGGCACCGGTTTTCCTCTGGCACCTGGGACCCAGGCCTTTGGTCCGGCTGTAGCAGCGAGGCTTGGCTTCTCTGCTCCGGCTGCTCCCAGCCCCTCCTTTTTTTTTTCTTTTCCATTTCCTTGAGAGGAGGCCAGGGCTGGCTGGAAGCCTGGGTCGCCCCTGGTGACCCAGGCACCCAGCCCCTCCTTGAGCAGAGCCCAGGGCTGGTGGGAAGCTTGCCTTCCCCTGTCGCCGGGAGCAACCCAAGCCTCCTGCTCGCTCCAGCTCCGTGGCTACTGCCATCTTCAGTATTCGCTCGGCACCTGCGTGTGCAAATTAACTGCCATCTTTGTTGAGTTAATTTGCATAGTCACTCTGATTGGCTGGTGGGTGTAGCGGAGTGGTGGAATGATGGTTAATTTGCATGTTTCTCTTTTATTAGTGTAGATTATGACACATCATTAGTTTTCTTACCTCAAAGCATCCAGCATTCTGTCTCCATAAAGTGTCAGAATATCTATTATTGAAAGTTTATTTTATTTTTTGTATTTCTTGTTTATTGATCAGGAGAACCTATTCCTTAGTTCAAATATTCATGTTTCCTAGTTTAGGAACACAGGTCAGTGACAAACTTCCATGGAACTCAACCCAAAGAAATTCTTCACATTCAAGATTACTCTATATTCTGAAAGATACCAGCCTTCTTCATCTCCTCCAAATCTTTCATGCAATCATAATTTCAGCAGAAATTTGTCTATGCCTTCTTTCATGGTTCAGCCACAGCAAACTTAGAAAGCTCCACCCCCCTGGATTCAATGATAGTTCTACCGATATAAATCGCAGACACTTGGCCAGGAGGCCACACATCTGAGGTTTTGGCAAAGCACTGAAAGACATGGCAATTATAGTCTCCTCAACACCAACGCCCTTCTGATGGAGAAATGGATGACACTCCAGCCTCTGTTTGAAATTTTAAATCTAAATACATCTGTTAAAAGAAGGAATAGGCTTTTTTGTTGGGTGGAAACTCTTTTCTGGAGTTTCAAGTTTGATTTTTAGAATACCTTCAACTTTACACGTTTGTGAAATTTTGTATGTGTTTTCACATTTTTTTCTTGTGTCCCCATGGCAGGTCCAGAATTTGTTTTGATTATAATAGATGTTTATTAAATACTAGAGGCCCAGTGCACTTAATTCATGTTGGGGATGGGGGGCGGTTCCCTAAGCCCAGCCTGTGTTCTCTTGCAATCTGGGACGCTGCATGCACCAGTGACCATACTTTTCATACAGATGAAAGGTATCTTGCTGTTGTATGGGCAGCTACATTTTTTTGCCCTGATTATAAAAAGTAGTACATAACATGATCCTTCTGAGGCAGTAATACCATTTTCCCCATCTTATGGGTGGAAAACCTGACGCAGAGAGAAGTTAAGTAATTGGCTTTGTCACACAGTTATAAGTGTCAGAATCAGGGCTGACCACAAAATGTCCAAGCCAGAGCCCATGCATGTCATCGCTGCATCATCCTGTGTTTTCAGTGTTAGAGTAGCCTTGCCAGGTTTTAATATTTAAATCTAAGAGATTGTTCCCAATATATAGGGTAGGGTCCGTAGGCCTGGCTGGCAATCAGAGCCATCTATGGGGTGACAGGCAGGTGGGGTGATCAGCACTCCCCCCCCCCCCCCCCCCCCCGCTGGCACCCACCTTGGCTGGCGGCCTGGTGCCGCCCACTGGCCGGCCCCGCCCCTGATCACCTCCCTCTCACAGGGCAGATGCTCCTGTGTTGAGCGTCTGCTCCCTGGTGGTCAGTGGGCATCATAGCGACCATTCGTTCCGCTGGTCATTCCACTGTTCGGTTGATTTGCATATTAGGGTTTTATTATATAGGATTTGTTGACTGATTGCTTCCTTATTAGCTACTTTTTCTTTCTGAAGGTAATTTTTTTTTTTAGGGGAGTGTCTTTAAATTATTATACTTTTAATAATCCCATGCTACCTCTATAGGTGGTAATGTTTTTCAAACTATGTGTTTAGTGTCATGGTTTTGAAATTTTTTGTTTGGTGTATATCTATACTCTTTCAAGTGAATTTACTCAAATGTGTGTGTATGTGGGTAGGGTGTGTGTGTGTGTGTGTGTGTGTGTGTTGCTATACAGGCAAGTAAAAATGACAGCTGTCTTGGGCTTTCTGTGGAGATACCTTCTCTTTATGTGGTTTTATTTTCAAATATGATGTTTTAGTCTACAATTACACCTGAATGTTTTCCCAGTTTATTTTTCTGTCCATTCTTAAAGTACAGTGTACAATTTTCAGTTCCATAAAAAGATTACTCACTTGGTGAGGAAGTATTATAGTCCGTGTAGACACAGACTTCTTAGAATGCCTCAGTCCCAGGGAGAAGTCACAAGTACATTAATGGCCTACTTTCCCTACACCAAGAAAATTGATTTCCCCTTTGTTTCTAAGGAAAATCATTTTGAGGGTACTCACCACTATGCCATGAATGGTACTATAAAAAACGTTGGTTTAAAAATTATTTATTCCATGCAGTCTAATTTTATTCTCTTAAAGACATATTCAGTTTTAGAATGCCACTTTTTTTTTTTTTTTACTGTTTCCTTAATTTAATTTACATAAATGTTTCTATGTGCAGTCTAATGCTCACCAAGCAGTGGAAAAGTATTTTTAGCTGCTGATTCACTTTACTCTGAGTCTTATATTTTCTGGACTTGCCAAGTGTAACCTAGGAACTTATTTCCTGATTTATATCATTTACTCCTCTACTGACGAGCTTAACTTACATTTCAATGGCTGGGGCTTGAAGAAACAACTGAGTGGGATGGTGAGTCTACCAAGATATTTCCTTAAGACTCTTAACAGAAGCCTACGCATAGACATCTTAGAACGAGATTTTAAGTGAATGAAGTGAAAACCTGTTTCTCTCTTGTGGTTATTTTGGATTTTTCTATTTTTAAACTCACCTTCACATATGGTACCTCCATATAAATCAAAACTTATTCCATATTGATATATACATGATTCAAACTTACTTTTCATGATATAGTACAGTGATGAATTCAAGCTTACTTCTGCTGGCTTTTAACATTGTTTTAGTATGAAGGGGCTACTGTATTCTAACAGAATTACTATATTGTGTTAGTGTATACATCTAAACTACACACACCACTATATGCCTAGCACATCCGATTAATTATGGAAATCACTTTCATTTCAATAGTGAAATTTACATGACAACAGCTTCTGGGGCTAAGTGGAGCATCAGACCAGCATGTCACAGAATTCCCGTGTAGTGTGGGTGTTGACAGGGTTCTGTTGATATTAAATTTGCAATGAAAATGTCTCATAAATGTGCATCCACATAGAACATTACTTAGAAGGAATCAGCTCAATATTCACATGGGTCATTACTGTCAGAGATGGAAAATTTCCTCACTTACATTAGGAACACAAGTTATTAAGAATACGTAATCAGCCCGGCTGGCATGGCTCAGTGGTTGAGCATTGACCTATGAACCAGGAAGTTATGGTTCAACTCCTGATCAGGGCACATGCCCAGATTGAGGGCTCAATCCCCAGTGTGTGGTGTGTAGGAGGCAGCTGATCAATGATTCTCTCTCATCATTGGTGTTTCTATCTCTCTCTCTCCCTCCCTCTCCCTTCCTCTCTGGAATCAATAAAAATATATATTTTTTAAAGTTATTATATATATATATATATATATATATATATATATATATATATTATATAGATGACCTGAAAGATTTGTCTTAAATGTTTAGAAAGGGTGTTCAGATATTGTCACCTTCGTGTTCTCCCCTGTTACTGTATAAAGCCTTTTGTATCCTGCAAATCGTGAATAAATGTGAGATGAAGACTCTAAATCAGGCAACAGAATGTACTGGTCCAGAGGGGTTATAATAGGGAATAAGTATCAAGACAAAATAGAACAGAGGGATAATTAGGCTGAATATTACAACAAAGTTCTTAATAGGGAGAACTATTAGACTGTGAAATAGTCTTTCAAATGCACTGGAAAAAGACATTACTCGAGCCATTTAAAATCAGACTGGACTGAAGTACTCCAAAATGCAGTATGGGATGGGGACCAAGCCTACATTAGAAGTGGAAGGAGGAGAATGACCTAATAGCTTCTACCGTCTGTGTGATTACTATGATTGTACTCATTTTATGTGTTCAGTCTTGGTGGAAAATCTTCTGTCATTTTATGCTACTTCGAGGGAGCAATTTCAACAATTTATCTAATGTAGAATTGGATGCATTTTAGCAGCATCTCAGAAAAGATGAAAATGCACAATAAACAGTGCAAAATAGCAAAGCATGAGTAAACACTACTCCTTTACTTTTGGGAGGGACCCCTGGAGAAAACAATTCTCACCCTGGAACTCTGGCCACATTCCAATGTGCATAAATGCATCCTGTCTGCCTGGCTTTCAGGTATTAATTTTCATTCCTGTTGTTTAATGGTATCTTGGGATGATGTGGAGTACAGGACAACAAATTGAAACCTTTCATCCCCAGGTCAATGACCACAGTTTGGCAGGAGGTAGGTAGGACCCTGGGAAAAAAAAATCTTGCAACATTTTGTGACTGATACCTATTAGAGAAATGGACAGGAAAGAGAAAATGGTTTAATTTTAAGAAAAGAGTTTGAAATAAGGAAGAGGAAAAGGTATTCAGGGAAGTTGTAAACATGTTATTGCTGGACATCTTTCAAAAGAAGACCATACTCAGTCTTGTACAGCTCTGGTGATCACCTGTCCTGAAGTAGAGAAGTGAGGCAGGTGACCTTTAGACATTTATCCTCGTTCTTTTATTCAATAAAAATATTAAATTTTATTACAATTCAATTTTATCCTATCTTTTCATTTGTTCAACCCACCAATTCTAATTGCAGTGATACAAATTTAGAGATGGGATGATTTTGATGTTTGGTCATTGTGAGGTAAATGATTTGACTTATTTCTTTTCACATGTACACCACAACTTTTTAAAACGACCATCATACACAAATGAGTGGATCATTGAAAATATTTTCATTATTAATAATATTTTATGTTTGTGTAGCTTCTCATATTTTCTCAATTTACTAACCACATATTCCTGAATTATGAAAAATATTCAATATAAACTGAGGTCTCTACCCCCCAAGTCTCCCCCCCCCCCGAAGTGTATCCTATTCCTGTGTTGGCATAATTTTCAATGATTTCATTTGTAAGGATCTAGCTCATAGACCAAGAGATTTTATACGAACTTTTTTTTTTGGGGGGGGGGGGGAGAAGTGGAGACTGTCAATACTAAAAGGTATTCTTACCATTTATCCTTTTGTTTAGCCCAATGAATGTAGATATTCTAGCATTTTTGTTCTTTTATTTGTGAAAATAAGTTTCGAGACTTTTTCTCCTTAGTTTCCATCCTGAGCACCTGTGCTATTCTGAATAGAAATCAAGTAAACGTTAGGGCAGAACCATTCAAAATATCCTTAGAGTTCTGCTGCATGATCAGAACCTGAAAGGATGGACAGCTTAAACCTACAGGTGTGAGAAATCTTTATAAATGCAAGACACTGGCGTCATGAAAGGAAAATATCACTTTATTAAGGTCTAGTGTACAATAGTTTCCAAAATCTGTTTAAATTCTACTGGCCTATTTTGAGAAGAAAAAAAAAAGGTGCCTAGTACTATAGAATCATTAAGTAATAGCCTAAACCTCTTTGGTAGGAGCTGTATAACCCACAGTTTAGTATAATGGCAATCTAAGTGTTCTGGTTATGACTATATTAAATAAATTTACACAAACAATTAGAGTTCAGGTAGCAGCCTTAAAATACATGATCAGATAAACCAAAGCAGACTTAGATGTAGGGAACTGAACCGTGTTTCTCTACCAATAAATGCTTTATTCTTCTCAAAGAAACACCATATAGCTCTACTGACCAGTTCTAAGATCAGCTAGCACAAATAAATTGAAGCAGAGAAACTCAAAGCACCAAACTATTGCTGAGGTCTTTAAGTCACACTAGCTTCAACTCACATTGACCTCAACTTTGAATATACATGTAACTATGCCAGTATGTGTCAAACACAGCATTATTCAAATAGCAGTAGAAAATTTTTATTAGCAATTTAGCTGAGCACTTCGCCACAGATTATTAGAAGTGTGCCGTTTTGTTATTTGTTATCAAAATGTACACAATGCTTGAAGATACTTACAAGGCAGGGGCATGTCCCCTTAAGATATCTACCTAAAACTGTCACGCCTTGGGGAATCTCCCACGCTTGTTAACCCAGGGAAGGAACTAGAAGAAAATCTAAATGAAATCCTTAAGAAACAAGCTTCTTGGATATATTACCTAGTCTGTTTCCAGACCGCGAATTCCCCGACCTCTGAGTTATCTCACTGTCAGATAAGAAAATGGAACAGGAGAGATGAAGAGATAGATGCTCTCAGTTTGGCGTTTCGATTTTTCACTCAAGCCAAAGGGAGCAAAGTGCATAGAGTGAGGGATCATTTCCAAGAGTGTTTGCAGCACAGCGAACCGCTGGCCGCCTCTCCCTGCAGAATGCATCCCGGCTGCAACACGGACCAAGTCCCGCTGCCCGCTGCCCACCTCGCCCGGCGACCTCCACACCCACACGAAACAGCCGGTGTGGCAGCCAGTCACCGCAGGGTTTCCTGGGCACAAAACCTGAGGAACCCCCACATCGAAACGTATCCTGAGCCCAGCACAGGGCTGGCGGTGGTTGGCTGATGAGCCTGGTCTCTCTGGGGGGTCTGGGAGCATCCGTGGTCCCTCCACCTCGCTCATCCTGGCTGCATCCTGTGCCCTGAAAGCTGCCTCCCGCCCGGAGACACAGAGGTGCGCGCACACACACAAACTCTCACTCACGCACACCCACCCACATGGCCTCTGCCCCCCACCCTCCCCACCCCTGCAACACTGTAGGGACCGGTCTGTGCTCTGCCTCAACTTTCCCGGCTGCACCTGCCCCACGCGGCACCCGAGCCTGCGCGCCCTCCCCGGGCGCCCTCCAGAGGGACGCGTCCTGCTCTGGACCCCTTACCTGGCACTGACAACTCCTGGCAGGGACTGGAGCTGACCGTGGTGGCAGCGGCGGTGGCTGAGCCTGCACCCGGGCTCTGGCTCATGGTTGGTCCTCCTCATCCGACACAAAAGAGGTAGCTTGCTGGCTTTGTCCTTTCCAAATGCCAGGGAGAACTTCTTCTGCCCCCGAGATGGCCAACTTGTGCGCGCCGTTTCCCGTCACAGTGCCCCTTGCCCCTGCCACCGCCCCCTCCCGGCTGCGAGCTGGACCACTGCCCGGTGGCAGCACATCCAGGCCTCCCAGTCAGTGGGGAGTGGGGAAAGGGAGGGTGGGAGGAGGAGACGAAGGAGGTTGGGAAAAGGGGGAGACCCAGTGGTCTTCCAGGGAGGGCGGGGGAACAGTTCCCAGCTGAGCCCCTCGCCTCGTTACAGGCAAACACACTTCCCAGGCGCGGAAGCAACTTTCCTTCACCTTGGCCGGGCTAAAGCCACAGCATCTGACTGGGACTGCCGGCAGAGGCAGGGACCTGGCATTCTCTCCTTTCCTCCCTCTCTGGTTCTCCTCTCCCCTCCCCCCTCCGCTCCTCCCTCCCGCTTATAGGGGTGTATCCGCAGAGTCTTCGGGGAGCTAGGGTACCTAGACGAGAGGACTGTGGAATGGAAATCCAGAGAGGTTTTGCCGGACCTCCGCCTCCCTCTAAAATCCTTAGGCAGTGCACGCCAAGGTTGGGGATGTCGGAGGGGCGGGGTGAAGGGGCATGGGGCGGCGGGAGATCTGCGGCTCTAACTTTGAAGCTCTGCTGGAGCTCCCGGCCTGCAGGAGAGCGAGTACTCGCGGTCAGCCCAGGAGAAGGTCTCCCGTGGTCCCCTGGCACCCGGCTCACCGCACGCGGGAGAGAAAGGGAGAGCGGGAGTGGAGGGGGAGCGAGAGAGCCTGGGAGGCCCGTGTGCAGCTCTGCCCCACACGCAGCTCAACTGCACATTGCAAGCCCCTGGAGAGGGCTTGTGCAGAACAATCTCTGGGTCAGGCGGGCGGGAGACGCTCCCGTTTCCTAGCAACCCTCATCAATCTTCACCGGATTGCTCCCTCTGAAGGAATTCGATTGGACAGCCCCTGGAGGGAAGACACGCCCCTTGAAGAATGCTGGGTTGCTGCTTTTCTTCGCATTCTCCAAAATTTCTTGGGTGGAATAAGATTAGAGGAGAGTGCTGAATTGTCTCCCTCCTTGTCCCTCTATGCTGCCACGCCGCTCCCTTGCAGCGACCCCCCCCCCCCCCCCCCCCCCCACACACAGGAGTCCTTCTTTAGTTCTCCTGGTGGTTAGCAATCCCAGTCAACGTTCTCCACAGAACCCCTTCTTTCTTCTTAAAATTAAATAAATAAAAACCTTAAACCGGTGACGTAGGCACAAAAGAAAAAAAGGCAAACGAAAATAGCTTGAATCGACTCTGAGCTACAGATGAAATCCTAAAGGTAACATTCCAGGCATCTTTCCATGTTTAGACACCTTGTATTTAATTTCAAAATTGAAACTTATGAAATTTCCCAACCTGATATACTAACTTGGTGTTAATCAGGGACTGAGTGATATGTAGCCTGAGACAATTCAACTTCATTCTTTAATGCTACCTTTATTTTTTAATATTTAATGTTACGTTGTTTAACAATTGCCTCTTTTGTAACCTAGCCGAAACAGGTAAACTACAGAAATAATTTTTACCACTGGTTCCTTTAGAAACTAACAATATTTAGAAGACACGTGAACTTATACAGCTATTCCATTGTGAATGCTATGAAAACTAGGGACTTGAGTATTTTAAAAATTAAAATATTACTAAGTAGTAAAACTCTAAATATTGCAAAGTCTGCCTTCCAACACTATTCTACCTAGAATGCAATAGTCATGTCAAAATAAAAGCCAAATCACTCTTCCTTTGCATTTCATTACTATTATCTAACATGTACTGCTTACCACAAACACATTGGACTTTCATAAGAGAAAATTTTCGCAGTGTTTGTCCAATAGGCAACTGTACATCCAAGAGCAGTGACACAGCAATGGAGAAGCTAAAGACCTACACACTGCAAGGGCTTCATACAGCATGAAGCCATGTTAGCAGCTCTTGGTTTCATTCAGAATCTTCCAGAAGATTCCATTTTGCTTTTCAAAAACTTTATCAGAATCCCTTGAGATTGAGAGAAGTAGAAGAGAGCTGATATTTGTACCTCATTAAAAAAGGAAAGTAGCTGTGTTTGCACAAAATAGTATAGACTGAACTGCATTGGAATAGTCTGCATCTAGGTGGTTTTTTTGTTATTTTTTTTTTAACACACTAAAGATGGTGATGTGTAAAAGCTGAAATACTGAAGCAAATCATCAATATGTTATCAGATCTGGCTTTATGAAACACTTTCCTTTTCCCCCTGCCACATAGGTACAAAGAAATGATGAACACGGGGCTTTGCAGCCTGGTTGTAGCATTTGACTGAATTTGAATCCTTAATTACTATCACTTCCTAGCCGTGTGACTGTGGTCAATGTCTTAACCTCACTATATCTCGGTTTCATCATCTGTAAAATGGGACAAATAATTGCTCACCCCTCAGTTATTTTAGGATTAATAAGTACTTGTAAACAGCATGCAAATACTAGTTATGACTATTAGTCTCTATTAATATTTTAACTGTTAAGCCTATGTTATATTTAATTGAAAGCAATTAGTTTCCTACTTTAACAATTTCCTTTTAATTTAAATTCATCATTGACTGGGAACGTAGCTTTAACTTTAATGTAAAATTGTTGGTGTGTGTATGTTGTGTGTGTGTGTGTGTGTGTGTGTGTGTGTATACTAGTATACACATGCATGCTTTTAGATTTTCTTTTATTTTCCAAAATTTTTAGAGCCTCAGGGGATAGGACTAAATGATGACATCTGGCTAACTGGCATGTCAATTAGGAAATGACATCTCTTCCCCCCCACTTCACCCAAGTATTCTAATGGCTCTATTTATAAACAATTCTATTCCCCTATTTTAAGTACCTCTGGCATAGCATGTTTATCTTTATCAAGGTTTTTCAAGTCAAACACATGTATTTGGATGTCTACACCACTCTTCCTAGTTAATATTTTATATTACTTTGATTACTTTTTACTAATCTATCTGTATTTATTTGAATGATTATGATATTTCTTCTTAGGACCCCCTACAGTTAATGTCCTGACTTTTGTTATACTACCTTTTACTTTAAAAAAGAATATGTTTTTATTGATTTCAGAGGGGAAGGGAGAGGGAGAGAGGAATAGAAACATCAATGATGAGAGGGAATCGTTTTTTGGCTGCCTCCTGCATGCCCCATACTGGGCATCAAGCCTACAACCCAGGCAGTGCCCTGACCAGGATAGAACCGTGACCTCCTAGTTCATAGGTTGATGCTCATTCACTAAGCCATGCCAGCTGGGCTGCTATACTACCTTTTAAATATGGCCCATAAAGCATACCATCTTTCATTCAGAAATAACAGAGAGTTAATGTGCTGTCATTATTAATTACAAATGAAATGCCTTCTATATCCTTATTCTGATCCAGACTGCACTCTCACTAGTATTCCCTTTGGAGCAAATCCCCATTGGCTCAATCCAGAAATCAATTTCATTGTTGCTTTCTACTATCAGTCAACATTGTGCTGTTTTATTATTATTATTATTATTATTATTATTATTGTTTGTGGGGAGATCAAATATCCAGTTTATCTGAGACAGTTCTGGTTTACATCTATTGTGTGGATGTATTCGCAGTGAACACTTTATTTTTCAAAAATTCAGGTTTGAACATTAAATTATAGTCACCAGAATCTTCTAATTATCTGGCCAATATCTCTTGCCTGAGCCTTCCCTTGCTCCATCTGCCATGTGACTATTAAATTCCTCTGTGTAACTAACTCCTTTTCCTGGATGGGACTAATCAATTTTGGAGTCCTAATACATATATCTATGTAAATATATAATGTATGTATAAAATATTACAACTTATATTTAATTTGCTTATAGATATTCCTCATTTATTTTTCAATTCCTTTCTAAATATGTTGCCCCTTGAATCATCTGTAAAGTATGATTTTATTTACTGTTACACAATGTGAAAACAAAAATATTAGTCTTAATTTTGATTGAAGCTTCAAGGCAAAAGGTGTCAACTATTTCAAATTCCAAAGCAAGAGTTGCCAGACACTCTGTGCTGGACTTGAGTGGAGTATCTTTAAACCACATGGATCATATAAGAGTTAAAGTTCAAGAAGCTGGCAGAGGAAGGGAGTTGGTAGGTTGGGAATGGGAGTGTGTATGCTTTTTCCTCACTTGAACTCTAGTGAGGGATGCTGCTGCTTCAGCGAAACCGTTGCTATATCCCTGGAATTAGGGTGATGCAATAGACTGCTTTTTAATTCATAGCAGAAGAATATAAAATACAAGAGGCTGTGTGTTGATCGGTCTCCCAGAGGGCTGAAAGAAAAGAAGGCTGGACATGGTGTGACTGCACTCCCACCTATGACAGATAAAAGGGTTTGGTTTCCTTGATACTATGAGATGGGAGAGTGAACACAGCAGAACATGTTTTCTTAGATCCTAAGCAGAAGGGCCTGGTGGAGAAACTTTGGATCTCTAGTAGACAGTTGGCTCAGTGGTTGAGCGTTGATCTATGAACCAGGAGGTTATGGTTTGATTCCTCATCAGGGCACATGCCCGGGTTGTGGGCTTGATCCCCAGTGTGGGATGGGCAGGAGGCAGCCAATCAATGATTCTCTCTTATCATTGACTAGAGGCCCAGTGCACGAATTCGTGCACCACTGGGGTCCCTTGGCCTGGCCTGTGGGTTTGGGTCGAAACCAGCTCTCCGACATCCCTTGAGGGGTCCCGGATTGCAAGAGGGTGCAGGCCAGGCCGAGAGACCCCACCAGTGCACAATTGGGGCCCGGGAGGAACACGGGAGGTTGGCCAGCCAGGGAGGGACTGAAGGAGGGCTCCAGGGCATGCCTGACCTGTCTCACTCGGTCCTGATTGGCTGGACCCCAGTAGCAAGCTAACCTACCGGTTGGAGTGTCTGCCCCCTGGTGGTCAGTGCTTGTCATAGCAAGAGGTTGAGCGGCCTTAGCATATCATTAGCATATTATGCTTTGATTGGTTGAATGGCTGACTAGACACAGCATATTAGGCTTTTATTATTAGGATGTTTCTCTCTCTTCTCTCTTCCTCTCTGAAAGCAATAAAAAAATATTTTTTAAAAAAGAAAAAGAAAAAATATCCTCGGGTGAGGATTAACAATAACAACAAAATCAAGTCAGATTCTACAACAAGACATCCCCAGAGTCTGAGGGTCTTCAAAGAACTGATTAAATTGGGATTTAAAAAGTCAGCTTTGAATAGTTGCTAAGCCCAGGAAAAAGCAATGCCAGATCAGTACTGGTCAAATAGGACTTTTCTTGTCCCTTCTAACCTTCTGTCTCTGACCTCTTTAGCTCTGAGGGATCAAAAGCTCCATCTGATGATTAAGGTGGAGGGAAGATGAGGATGAGGAACTGGCTGAGCAAAGACAAGAGCGGGCCAGGTCCTATTGCAGGCCTTTCTCCTACTGCTTTCCCAGGGGAAAGGAGCATCTTCAGTGCGATGAGCATTGGGAATTGGATTATTACTCTGCACTAATTCTGCCTGAGTCTAGTGTTTTGTTTTTCTTTTTTTGGGTTTTGGCTTTTGGGGGAGAGGTGTTTATTTTTGTACTAAAGTGAAGGGAGGAATTTTTATCTGGGAAAAATCTGAAAGTCAAGGCACTGGCTTTGAATTAAATCCAAGAGGATAGAGAAGAACAAGCCCCATAGGCAAGATTATGCAGGTGCGATGGTGATAAAGAATGCAGTGGTTTTTGTGGTGCTTTATGAAACTCACTTGTTAGGTA
Source organism: Myotis yumanensis (assembly GCF_028538775.1). Taxonomy (NCBI): domain Eukaryota; kingdom Metazoa; phylum Chordata; class Mammalia; order Chiroptera; family Vespertilionidae; genus Myotis; species Myotis yumanensis. The sequence continues at coordinate 42,930,623 of NW_027223760.1, read as the reverse complement.
TATAAATAGTCTCATCCGTACTTTTGATTCTTTAGAATTTTATCCCTGATTCTTTTAAGGGAAAATAAATAGGAATGACGCTTAAATAATTACTATGTCCCTCACATATTGTATAGTTAACAGCTGAATTAAGGTTTGTTCTAAAATTGAATATTCAACTATTAAAATACTTGTCACCCACAAAGGATTCTTTGGAAAAGTTGAATTTTCAATCATTAATTTAAATATTGATAAAAATAAATATAATATAAAAATAAATTTTAATAAAATTAGTACATTCTTTGAAAATACTCAGGCCAAGAAATTGAAATACTTGTTTATTTGTCTTCTCCTTGACTGGAAGTTTCAGACACCATAGCTGTTATGTTTACTGTTACATCCTGGTACTTATGGAAATGATATGTGTGCGGAGGGGTGGGAGTTGGGGAAAGACTTGCAGGTAGACATTTATTGAGTGAATGAATTAACCTTTAAAGATTAAAAGATCATATTGATTTACATTTTATAGTTGAGTAAACTGAGACCTGGATTTAGCATGTGCTGCCAAAATTATATAGGAGGAGTTTAGAATTGTTAATCTGGTTCATTAACCTGGTTCATAATTGTTAATCTGGTTCATCCACTTCATGAGGGTGCCAGGGCTGACCAGCCACCCTGAGCGACGGATGAATAGATTACTCTGACACACGTTTCTGTGAAAGAGAGCGCTAAGGGGCTGCTTGGCTTTAGGAACAAAAACAGCCCCAATTGCCTGCCTCTTTAGGCTTTTATTGTAACAACAGCTTGAACTAAAATTAACCTCTAGATGCAATCAGCAGGGTAAGTATCCTTGAGAAAGCACATGCTTCTACAAGGTCAGGTCCAAAAGATTAAACAGAGATTCCAGCAAAACTCCCAGGCGCTTGGACTTGTTTGGAAAAGTCAAGGCAGGGGCTGCTGCCTTCGGCAAGGTACCCCTAAGAGGCCACTGACCTTTTGGAGAATCCTCCTTACACTCTTTCCAACCAAGTCTTGTGCTTCCTCACATAATTGTTAATCTGGTTCACCCACTTCATGAGGGGAATGGGTTTATGTGCTATTATTTATCAGTTTCATGTGTCTAAAACTGCTGGATATGTTGTATTGTCAATAGGCATCTGATGAATGAAAGACTAAATGGTTGGAAGCCCTTCCTAGGGGTTTCACCTAAATTTTGTATTTTTATAACAAGCAAACTGTTTTCAGTTTTAGGTTTATAAAAAAACTTTTTTGGAGGTGGGGCTAGACAGGGATAAAAGGATCTGATGAAGGTTATGAACTTTATAAGGGAATTAAAGTCACTTGGCACAGACACTGGTTGGAGGAGTTAATTTATATAGATAATGTGTGGGAGAATAAATCACGGCTTTCACTCTAGACTCATGCCTCTAGTCTAAATAAATGATGCAGAGCACAGATATTAAATGAGTTCAGAAGAGGGAAAAGCATGTCCACTGGGTTTGCCTTTCCACTAATAAATTTAATCTCAGAGATTCTGGCAAAGATTTACATTGTACATTTTAGAAATAGCATATGTTAAATGTTATTTATTTTAGTCTTATATCGATTATTTCCTTCCTGAGAATTCAAATCTATTTTTCATACCTGGAAATGATGACATACTGATTGGGTCACCCCTAAGTCAGCTTTCAGTTCAGAGCAAGGCCCAGTTATATATATATATATATATATATATATATATATATATATATATATATAATTTATATACACACACACACTAGAGGCCTGATGCATGAAAATTTATGCAAGAGTAGGCCTTCCTTCACCTGGCTTCCAGCACTGGCTTCCCTCTGGCACCTGGGACCTGGGCTTCCCTCTTCCAGCTGCCGGCAGGCACCCAGGACCCAGGCTGGCTTCCCCTTAGCTCCGGCTTCGTCAGGAAGGATGTCCGGAATGACATCCAGAAGACGTCTAGTCTAATTAGTATATTACCCTTTTATTATTATAGATAGTGTCAAACACTATGCCAAGTACATAAAATACCAAGGACATAAGATAGGGTCCCTGCCCTTGAAAATTTCTCTTCTGATAATAGTGAGCAGAATTGGCAACAAATCATTCAAAAATACAATATGATGGCCCTGGCCAGTGTGGCTCAGTTGGTTGTCATCCCCATGCACCAAGAGGTCACCAGTTTGATTCCATGCACCAAGAGGCCACCAGTTTGATTCTAGGTCAGGGCACATGCCCAAGTTGCATTCCAGCCTTGATTCCCAGTAGGTATCATGAGGCAGCCAATCAATGTCATTGATGTTTCTCTATCTCCTTCTCTCTTCTTCTCTCTCTAAAAAATCAGTGAAAACATATTTAAAAAAATACAATATGATGCAATATGTAAGAGAGGTCCTTTAGGAAAAAGAGTGACCCAGTGGACTGGCCACTATGTATTACTCAAGATCCAGCTATCTCATCATTCACTCAGGAGACAAGAATAGACAGATCAGCAGTGTAAGTTGTTTTTGCCCTGTGTGTCAAGAAAGTACAATCTTTATCAAAGCCATATCGCATAGCTTATGTCTGACCAGCCAGACCTGATCATATGATGGCCTATAGCTACAAATTAGGTTGGAAAAGTATGCAATTAGTTTTTTCGTTCTCTTTTCTGTAAAGCATCAAGAAAAAGAGTAAATGGGATTGGCAGATGGGTCGGCCAGTCAGTGGTGTCTGATTCAGGGAATGATCTCATGGCTTACCTCTTAAACCTTTTCTATACTAGAAAAAGTGTTCTAGCCCATGCTTTATTTTTTATTGGAAAGTGAAGTGACACAGATAGATCTTTTATGGAAGGGTCAATGTTTGTAGTTGCCTATTGAGAGCACTTACTTGGTCTTTTTTTAGGCTGTGGCCAAGTGACCCTTTTGGGCCAAGGTCAACTGTAGTACCTGTTCTTAATTACATTAATGCCTGGCTAATTTTTTATCCAAAAGCAGTATATATCATTTAAGATCCTTAGGGCCTAAAAATATGTGTCTGTTTAAAGAAAATCCTAAATCGCATTGCAGACTACTTATATTGATAGGTGTGTGTATAAATTCCTAACACAAATATGCCGTTAGAGCTATTTGGGAGAATGTTAAGTAAAGATATGCATTTTAAGCACACACACACACACACACACAACTCAACCAACCAAACAAAAAAAAAAGTGTTGACTCCTGAAGCATAAGTGTTTTGTACTGAGATACCTCTAGAGGCTCAGTTCTGGTGATTCATTAAATAATAAGTATTTATTGAGGGTGTACTCTGTGCCAGGCAGAGTGCTACATGCTGGGTGTGCATGACAGATTACTTCAATATAACTAGCTCTTGGTGCTGTGGAGCAGACAGCCAGAAAAATGCTTTCACTCAATATGGAACTTTATTTTTAGGAATGTTCCAAACATTGTCTTTATGACTATGGGAGATGTCCTCAGTTTTCAGTATTATATTTCATGTTATTTTACTTTAATTCACAATATTCTGCTTTTTAAATTTAGTTTAACTTGCTACATTGGAAATATTCTTTTCATTAAAAACAAAAGTAAGAAAACAAAAAATCTTTGTCTCCTATCTCTACCTTTTCTTCTTTAACCTTTTTCATATGTTTGAATGATAGCTAGTAAGTTCTTCAAGTTTGTAAATGAATCTTTTTTTTTTTTTTTTTTTTTTTTTAGCATGAAAGGCAATGTGCCTACTAGGGAAACCTTATCCATAAGTAAAATCAAGGTCATGAATAATAAAGAATTTTTTTTTGTCTGATCTAGTATGAGGACACCTTAAGAGAGGAAAGATTCTGGGTGGAGATACGATACAAATGTTAATGTAAGATTTAAGATTTGCTGTCATTCTTAGGCCAGGATTTAATAGAATAAATTCAAGCTTCAGGAAAATTTTTCTCAGGCAAAACATGTTTTGCTTGAATTATCTTAACAATTCAGTCAAAACCTTAATTAGGCAATTGTTTCTATTCTCTGGCTTAGTTTGGTGGTGGAGATTCAGTCACCCAGGGCATGACACATCAATTAGATGCAGTGTCAAATTAGTAGTACAAAATGCAAATCAAAAACTCCATACTGTTCAAAGTAGAACATCTCAGACTAAAAAGAAGGATTGGTTTAAAGTTTTAGGGAAATGTTTATTAAAGTTATGTGTTAGTCACAAATCTTTACATTAATGAGTCATTATTTTTTCCTAAAGCATAATTATGTGGATTCTAAAAGTTGTAGAATGACTGTGCTTTTATTCGTTGCAATGATTAGAGTGTTGAGAGGTTGACCTCTTCTTACAGTTTACAGGGAAGAAAGTACAAACCCCTTTCTCTGCCTTAAGAGAATTCTTTTTGTTCCTTAGTTTACTCTTCCAGTGATCAAGCTCCTCTTGACCACCTGATTCTTGCCCATGCACACGCTAAGAATCTAACTTCCTAACTGATGTTTGAGGAACATGTAGCAATGAGAGACTTGCTGAGTAAGAACACTGGAAGGCTCAGCGAGAAGTCAGCTAGTCCAGTGCTTCTCAAATAGTTTTCTGCCCAGAATCCAAATTCGATGATGTTCCAGCTCGTGGTCATTCTCAAAGGCATATTTAAAGTTATTCTGAATTCTTTTGTCAGCTGTAGCTCAATTTTTTTCTTCCACTAAAGGAGTATATTGGAAAGCAGGTAAGAGTGACTTGATTTTAGGAGAACTCTGTACCCCTCCTAGTTTACATAGAAAGTAAAACGTCCAGGCAAAGGAAAACATTCAAAAGGCTTGTCACTTTATCATAGGATGGGAACTATGACTTCTTCCATTACATTCCCTCTCGCAGAAATAGCCGTGGTAAATCTGTGATGCCCACGAAGCTTTCCTGAGAGGTCTCTTCATGCTATATTATTAACATTTTTTCTTTGAATATAATTTTTGAGTCTTCAAACTGCTTTTACTTCCTTATTTTACCATAGTTCTTTGAGTCAAAAAATATAATAGTTCCTATTTTCTAGGTAAGAAAACCTAAGGCTAAGAAAAATTCAGTGACTTATTCTAGGTCATATAGCAAATGGGTAGTAGATCCAGAATTTCCATCAAGTGAATTGATTTTTAATCCACTGTATATTCCAGGATCCTGCCCTGCCTCTCATTACTCCATATTCACAGGATGATGCTTTTCTGTTATACCCATTCCTTCCACAAACCCCTCCATGCTTACAGGTACTCTACCTTTAGGTGGTTTCTTATAGCCTCACCTTATTCCCCCTTCAAAATTCTGCTGAGTTCATCTTGTCCACAGGATTTAATCTTCAGTAGCGTTAAAGGTACAAAAAGTGTTATCAGATAAACCCATTCCTATTAAAGGCTTGACCAGATAATGATTACCTCTCCCAGGTAAGTGTTAGCTTTAAGGAATGATATCACTACTGAGAGTTTCAGTTTCCTTGGAAATCAATGAGATTATAGACGTACTGTGAAAATAATGATTGAAAGTATGATGGTGATAAATCTGTATAAGATCTAAATTAAATAATGAAGCTAAAATCTTATGAAGATTTTTTTTTTGGTTAGTATCTATAATCTCCTCCTGCTCTCATGATCTAATCAACTTCACAGTAAACTATGAGAAAAGGCACCATGTCCTCTTGTTCAGTCTCCTTTGCCTGAAACCTGTGCAGTGTCTGGAACATATTTATTGAATGAATGAACTTCTACGACATTGCCAACAACCTGCTTGATTATAACCGTGGAAGGATGATGTAGGACATAGCAAAGTTGATATTATGATAATGTAATTATAAAAAACATGATTATTTTTTTTAAAAAAACTATTTTATTATGAAGTATAACCCACATATAGAAAAAAGTATTAAAAATAAATGTGCATCTCAGTGAATGATCATAAAGACAATACTCATGTAGCCATTACCCACGTGAAAGAATAGAACATTGCAAAACTCCAGAAGTTTCCTTCTGCCCCTCTCAACCACAATCCCGTCTTCCTCCTCAAAGGTAACCCATTATTCTGACCTCTACCTCTATAGTTTAGTTATTATGCCTGGTTTTGAACTTTGTGTAAATGGAATCATATGGTATGTTGTATCTAGACTTTTACTCAACACTATGTATACTTACAAGTTCTTCCATTGTCTTACCATCATGCTCAACTTGTGCATGAATTGAGTTAATTATGGTCTTCTCTCAGGTCTTAACACCATCCTACTCATTGAATGGTTCTTCACTAGAAGCTAAGGAATCACTAACTCAATTCAACAAAAAAATTATCAAGTGTCTGCTGTCTGATAGGCACTGTACTAGAGTACACAAATAATAGGAAACGGTTATGATCAGTAAAGGTGATCAAAGACTAAATTAATGATCTAGGGCAGATGTGCTCCAAGTGTGATCTCCACCCCAGCCCTATGAGTGTCCCCTGGGAACTTGTTAGAAATGCAAATTCTGCAGTCTCATTACAGATTTACTGAGTCAAAAACTCTGGGGGTGGGGGGTGAGGGGGGTGAGGGGGGGGCCAACTGCCTATGTTTTAACAAACCCTCCAGGGACACCTTATAATGAACAACATATACCAATGAACAAAAACAGATGTAGAGACAGAGAAGCATCGATCAGATGCTCAAAACTCAGAGGGAAGGTAGGGGAGGGTGGGGGTGAAGGGGAGAGATCAACCAAAAGATTTGTATGCATGCATATAAGCATAAGCGATGGATATGGACAACAGGGGGTGAGGGTGGGGGTGAGGGCAGGATTGGGGGGATGAGAGGACATTGGGGGGATAAGGACACATTTGTAATATTCTTAATCAATAAAGGGAAATAAAAAAAAAGAATCCCTGATCACAAAGGATTTGTTTGACCTTTGGATGAGGGAGGGGTCTAAATGCCTTTTAACATGTCTTCTAATGCTAAAATCCCAGGATTATTAGAAAATTCCTACAATTTTCATTTCCAAAATGACTGTTTTTTAATATTTTTTTTGAATCAAGTTTAGGAGAAAAAAGCTCCCTAAAGTGGTTTGTTTTCTTGGTTTTGATTAGCTCAGTGGTTTGAAAGAATTACTAAGAAGCAGACAATGTTCTTTGGGGGCATTTTACTTTAAATACAGGAATTAGACATTAAATGAATGTTTCAGAGCCAGACTCAGGGGTCTCCAGGGGCCCTGAATCTCACGTAGAGCTCACGCCTCTCCTACACAGCTCTACCTTTCGGACTTAATGCCAAATAGTAGCAGTGCAGTTTCAAAGCAGGAGACTTTGGCTGAGACAGCCACTTCCTAATTGCCCTGTATACGCTTGACAGTGCACTAGATTTTCTTTTTTCTTTTTAAATTTTATTGAACTTATTTGGGTGACTTTGGTTAATAAAATTGCATAGGTTTCAACCCAGTTGAAGTGGCTCAGTGGTTGAGCATCGACCTATGAACCAGGAGGTCACAGTTCGATTCCTGGTCAGGGCACATGCCCTGGTTGTGGGCTCCATCCCCAGTAGGGGGCATGCAGGAGGCAGCTACTCAATAATTCTCTCTCATCATTAATGTTTCCCTCTCTCTCTCCTTTCCTCTTTGAAATCAATAAAAACAAATTTTAAAAAAATTGCATAGGTTTCAGCTGTACAATTCTATAATACATCATCTATATATAGTATTGTTGTGAAAAGTCCTCTCCTTTCATCACCATTTATTCCCACTTTACCCTCTTCTACTTCATCCCCACACTCCTTCCCCTTTGGTAATCACCACACTGTTGTCCGAAAACACTCGATTCTTATAGATGAGATTAACGAAGTGTACCTGTAAGGGTTGATTAAATCATGCCCTAGTACTAACAATCCCCAAATCTCATTGGGTTAAAACAACACTCAAACTACTTGTTTGAGGAGCTTTGCTTTATGTTGTCCTTACTCTGGGACTCAGGCTGGTGGAACAGCCACTATATAGATCATTGCCAGTTGTGACAAAGAGAAGAAAGATCTGCAGGGTCTCACATGGACCCTTAAATGCTCTGTCCAGAAAAGAGGCCATAAATTCTATTTATTGCTCATGGGCAGAACTAATCCTAGCAACCACAAGGGGCCAGAGATGTAATTCTACCTGTGCCCAGAGGCAGAGGACCTGAACCACCTGTCGAGGTAACTAATAACCAATGGTAGGGCAGCATTCATCTTGTGCCTTCTCCCATGATATGAAATAAGAATTTACATTTTTGACCATTTTCTATGGGTCAGATACCATGCTAGTGGTTTATATATATTGCCTCATAATTCATACAAAAAGCCCGAGAGGGAGGACTTATTATTACTTTATATAGATGAAAAAACTGAAGTGAAGTGAGGTTAAGTAGTCTGCTCACTTAGTAGGTAATGGTGCCAATATTAGAGCTCAGGTCTGTCCGACTCCAAAGATGATGAATATACAATATTGTCTTTATATTATACCTTGATAAACATACAATATTGCCTTTATATAATACCTATGAGCCCTTTGGGCTCCATCATTTGCTTTCATTGGTCCTTTCCCCCATCCTGATTGTCCCTTTATCCATGACACTGAGCAAGTATGCTTTGAGTCATGAAAAATAGAAAATGAGCATTCTGTTCTTGCTATAGAGACTAGGACTGTAATAGCTCTGACTTAAAAGGAAAGTTACCACTGAGACCATTCAGATAAACTAGCAGTTAAAACTGATTAAACTTGTTAGACCAAATATAGAAGTGTGTTGTTCTGGTAAAAGCAAGCTCTGGGCCTTATTTACATTGATTGTATAACATGCTGCTTTAATGTTTGAAAATTGTGAATAGTTCAAAATGTTTACTGTGCTTTAATTATTCTCATAAAATTAAAATTTCCACATAGTAATATAGTTTCCAAGTTACAGATAGATATTAACTTTATACTTAGGATATTTTTCCTGTAGGAGATTTCTTTTATGAAGGATGAGGTTTTTTTCAATATTAATAAAGATTTAGAGATTACTTTCTGCATTACCTTTCATCCTTTCGCAAATTCTTTGAAATCGAACATTAATTTTTGATTGAGTGAGGGAAGCTCTTTTCTCCTTGTTTCTTATTCTCAAGAATTAGGCTGGCACTGGCTGGCCTCTATGTCCTCTCTCCCTGCTCCCCAGGGGAGGAGTCAACCTTCATACTAACACACGGGGATAATGCAAAGAACTTGTGTGGCTTAACTGCTTCCCTTTACTTACTTTGTGTGGGATCTGCCTGCTTTGTTAGAGATCCTTCATATTTCTTCAGTTCTAATTCACATTTTTAATACCTTAGCATCTCTGAATAAATATATCTTTATTTATCTTATGTTTAAATGCAGGTCCTAATTTAAAAGGATTCATGTCTTTCTTAGTGGTGCATAAAATAAAGGCTTGCCTTACAAATTCAGAGTTTTTTATTAGATGCAATGTAGTTTTCTGTGTTTCTCCCTAAGATATGGTAGATGGCCTGATCTGGGGGCGGGGGGTGGGGGGGATGTAGTGTTAGGAATACATTATGGATACACATGTAAGCTATTACCCCCATCAGTTTCCTCAGTAATAAAGGGGGCGTCTCCATCCCCCTGACTTTTTGATCAGTTCTCACTTGGTTCTGAACTTCAATAGGGGGAGAAGAATGTTATGTAGTTATGTATTAAATCTGCATAACATTGGACCAGATCCCCTGACAATAGGTAAGACATAAAAGTTGGGAAGGAAATGTGGAGATAGAGGCATCTTATGAAAGCAAGATCCTAAACCATCCAACATGGTTGCTTTGGTTTTTGGCTTACCAAACAGATTAGAAGTTAGAGTCGTGGTTTTTTGACTTTGGTAAGTTGTAACTCTATATAGCAGCCATATGACTGCTTTTTACAATTTAATATTGGCTTTCAACGCATGTACCTTGGTGGCATTAGGCCTCAGGCTTTAGTAAATAGGCCAGGTGGGATTTCTGACTTTGAGGGGTCACTGAAGCATATAATAACTTTGTCTCAAGAAAGTGACAATTTTTATTCAAGCAAGACTGCACGCACCTGTGCCTAAGACAAACCTAGCTGCCCATGAGACCTCAGCATTCCTGGAAATACTTGCCTTTAGGTGAAACTGTGACAGCAGGACCTTGAAATTCATAGGCACAGCTAGGCCTGGTATTTCAGGTGAAGCTAACCAGTCCTTTTTGACCTTGGAAGGAGTAACAGTATCATGTGAACAGGCAGCTGAGATTTACATGTTCAACACAACACTGGTAAGCTTTTAGCTTTGTACTGTTTGTGCCAGGGCTCTGTAGGCAGTACTAGACCAGCTGACTTACTCTGTTCACCTCTATGTCATGTCATCTGCCTTCAAGGCCAAGAAAGAAAAGTGTGGAAGGAGTAAATGATGGGATCACAAATTGGCTTCAGATTTGTTAACTGAATAAACTTTCATAACGGATCCTGATTTCCCAGACCAAATTTTAATTTTTTTCCAGGTGTGTGATGGACTATTATGAATGAAGTAGAGGCCTGGTGCATGAAATCCATGCACTGGGGGAGGGGCTCCCTCAGCCAGTCTGCGGCCCGGGGATCGGGCCTAAGCCAGTAGGTGGGCATCCCTCTCACAGTCCAGGACCCCTCACTCCTTACCGCCCACCTGCTCACTGCTCCTTACCACTCGGCTCACTGCTCCTTAGTGCTGTCACAGAGGTAGGAGAGGCTCTTTCCACCACCGCTGCACTCGCCAGCCGTGAGCCCGACTTCTGGCTGAGCGGAGTTCCCCCTGTGGGAACACATTGACCACCAGGGGGCAGCTCCTGCATTGAGCATCTGCCCCCTGGTGGTCAGTGTGCATTATAGAAACCTGTTGTTCTGTCATTCCATCATAACAGTCACTTGGGCTTTTATTATATAGATAGATAAAAATGAATGGAAGTCCTTTTTGTGAACAGGTATGTTATCCTCTTAAAATAAAATAAAGATACAGCTCAAAATTAAGGTCTTGCAAACCCACAGTCTAAGAAAGCAATTAAAAAGAGTTATACCATTTAACTCCAGAAATCAAATTTCTTTTCCAGGCAATTGAAAAACAACTGAAATGATTAGTTCAAAATGAAATAAAGGGGACTGGCAAAGTAAGCTGGAGAAAGAGAGTTGCTTATTAGAAAAGTTGTTATTTTTAGCTGACAGACCAGACAGATGCAAAGGGGGAAAAGAGAACTTAAAGGCCAGGATAGTCAACTATAAAAGGGAAAAGAGTTAAACCTAAGTCTAATTGCTCTATAAAAAGAAAAAGAGAAAGGACAGATATTGCTTTAGTGTTAGTAGACAGAAAGAATGACTGGGACTCAAAGAATTCTGACAGAGGGAATACCAGGATCTCAGAGACCAGGATTGAGTAACTGTGCTGGAGTGTTGAAACAGCTCTAGAGATGACCTTTTTAGAACTGAAGATAAAGAATCCCTTTTAAGGATAATTGTGTAAACAAGCCTGGAAGATTTGGATTAATAAGTCATTTGATTTCAAGGAAATATGGACACATAGGGAAGTTGGAGCAAAATATTCAAGCCATTAGTAAGTGAGTTATTACAAGGTAGCAGTCTGGTATTCCCTTTGTCCTTAGGGAACACGCATGATAAATTTATGGAATTTGTGTCCTATAGGAGGGCACAACAAAGAAGAGACATAGAACACCAATAGATCCAGGCTTTGTCTTTATGTCAGTCTAAAGAGTGGTATCCAATGGTTGGGATTACCCAACAAAAGAAGAGAAAATGGACAAAATACCTTGGGCAGACCCAGGTTCCCTGATTTCCATATCTCTCATTTATGGGAGGCCCCAGAAGATATCATTTAGAGAAGTATATCAGAAACACAAGCTTCTTTATTAGAAAAACACAAGGAAAGCAAATGGAGAAAAGTTACTTAAACTCAGCAAACACTACTAGTACATCAAATAGAAAAAGAAAGGAACCGATTTAAGAAATAATTGAACTGTTACCAGTACTCTTTAAAACAGTCAAGGTCCTGAAAAACAAGAAAAGCTAGAAACTGTCACAACCAAGAGCAGCCTATGGACACAGGAGAATATATGTAATGTGGAATCTCGAATGGGAGCACGGGACAGAAAAAAGGACCTTAGGTAAAGACTAAAAAGCACCTGAATAAAGCATGGACTTTGGATAATGTATTAATATTGATTAGTTATTTGTGACAATTGTACAATCATAACGTATTATTTTAATATTAGGGAAAACTGGGTATAAGTGTATGGGAACTCTGTACTATCTTTGCAACTTTTATTTAAATCTATTAAAAACTATTCTAGTATGAAAAGGTTTATTTTAAAAAAATTGAATTATTAGAATTTCAAATGAGCTTTTGGACAATTGCAAAGGGAAATACTAAGAATGACAGTGTTTATTTTTATAAGGTGTAATTGACATATAACATATTAACTTCAGGTGTACAAAGTAATGATTCAATATTTGTATACACTGTGAAATGATCATCACAGTAAGTCTAGTTACCATCCATCACTATATGTAATTACAAATTTTTTCTTATTTTTAAAATATATTTTTATTGATTTTTAGAGAGATGAAGGGACAAAGAGAGAGGGAGCGATACATCAATGTGAAAGAGAAACAAAGATCGGCGTCCTCCAGCACACACCCCAACCGGGAATGGAGCCTGCAACCTGGCTATGTGCCGTGACTGGGAATGGAACCAGTGACCTTTCAGTGCACACGACAATCCTCTGGCCAGGGCACTTTTTTTTCCTTGTGATGAGGACTTTTAAGATTTACTCACTTAGCAATTTTCAAATATGCAACACAGTATTACTAGCTATACTCACCATTTTGTACATTACATCCCCATGACTTATTCATTTGATAACTTTTGACCCTCTTCACACATTTTGCCCCCTCCCCCAACTCCCTCCATTCTGGAAACCACCAATCTGTTCTCTGTATCTTTGAGCTTTTTTATTTGTTTTATTTTGTTTTGTTTTTATAGTCTACATATAAGAGAGATCAGATGGTATTCTCTTACTTGTCTGACATTTCACTTGGTATAATGCCCTCAAGGTCTATGTATGTTGTCACAAATGGCAAGATTCCTTTTTATTTTTTATGGCTGAATAGTATTTCATTGTGTATGTACTAGTATTTACATTTTCTTTATCCATTCATTCATTATCCTAATAGACACTTCCGTTGTCTCTATATTTTGTCTATCTATATATATAAAAGCCTAAGCGACCATTATGACGAACGACCAGTTGACCAGTCATTATGATACGCACTAACCACCAGGGACAGACACTCAATGAAGGAGCTACCCCCTGGTGGTCAGTGCACTCCCACAGCCAACCTCCCACGGCCGGCCAACCTCCCGTGGCCCCTCCCCCTGGTTGGCCAACCTCCTATGGCCCCTCCCCCTAGCTGGCCAACCTCCCATGGCCCTGATCGGCCTGATCACTGGCCAGGCCGGGGGACCCCACCCATGCACAAATTCGTGCACCAGGCCTCTAGCTGTAAATAATGCTACAATGAATATGGGCATGCATATATTTTTTTTGAATATGTTTTTGTTTTCTTTGGATAAATGCCCAGAAGCAGAATTGCTGTGTTATATTATAGTTCTATTTTTTATTTTTTCAGGAACCTCCATACTGTTTTCCATAGTGGCTGCACCAATTTACATTCCCACCAATAGTGCACTGTGGTTCCCTTTTTCCCACATCCTTGACAACACATTATTTACTAGAGGCCTGGTGCATGACATTCGTGCATGGGTAGGGTCCCTAGGTCTGGCTGGTGATCAGGGCTGATCGGGGCCTTCTGGCTGCCGGCTGGGGCCTCCCTTCCCTGGCTGCTAGCTGCTGGCCAAGGCCTTCCTTCATTCTGTGCCACTTCCTGGTGGTCAGCACACATCATAACAAGCAATAGAACTCCCAGTCGAACTCCCACGGGGACACTTTGCATATTAGCCTTTTATATATATACTAGAGGCCTGGTGCACAAAAATTTGTGCACTCGGGGGGGGGGGGGGGGACGACGGTCCCTCAGCCCGGCCTGTGCCCTCTCGCAGTCTGGGACCCTTCAGGAGATAACGACCTGCTGGCTTAGGCCTGCTCCTGGGTGGCAGAGGGCAGGCCCAATCCCTAGGTGCAGCCCCTGTCATGCACAGAGCAGGGCAGATCGGGAGGTTGCGATGCCACCCTCAGTCATGCACAGAGCAGGGCCAATCAGGGGGTTGGGGCGCTGCCCCCTGTCACGCACGGAGTAGGGCCGATAGGGGAGTTAGGGCACTACCCCCTGTCACGAACAGAGCAGGGCGGATAGGGAGGTTGTGGCCCCGCCCCCTGTCACACACAGAGCCACAGGGCGATCAGGGGGTTTGGGCGCTGCCCCCTGTCACGCTGATCTGGTGCCAAGAGGCCTCGTGGCTCCTCTGATCCTGGTGCTGCGAGGCATATTACCCTTTTACTATATAGGATAGAGGCCTGGGGGCTGGCGGGTTTGCCCTGAAGGGTGTCCTGGATCAGGGTGGGGGTCCCCACTGGGGTGCCTGGCCAGTCTGGGTGGGTGAGGGGCTGATGGCTGCTTTCAGGCTGGCGGTTTTGACTGAAGCTCCCAGCGGCTCCTTTTTTTCCTCTTTTTTAATTTTATTCTGGGCCAGCTTTAGCTCTGGCTCTAGCTCTGAGGCTTCGTATCTGGTTTGTTTGCTGTTCTATAATCGAAACAATGTATAACTTCAGCTCTGAGATCCCGGCAGGCTAAAAGCTGGTGTCTGGGGTTTTGTTTAGTTTCTTATTTGCAACATAGTATATAGTTGCTTAGAGTTGCAACTCAGAGGCCGGCAAGTCAGGTGGGGAACGTTGGAGTCTGCAGTCCCTGGAGCAAGCAAGCCTCCCTGTTCACTTCCAGCTGCCTGGCTGCTGGCCGCCATCTTGGCTGACAGTTAATTTGCATAAGGATATGCTGATTAGCCAATGGGAAGGGTAGCGGTCGTACGCTAATTACCATGTTTCTCTTTTATTAGTATAGATAGATTTTCTTTTTGATAATAGACATTCTAATGGGTGTGAGGTAAATGACTGTTTTGAGAAGCACTATTGGTCATCACTTGGCTACAAATAGTAGGGCACAAGAATCAATAGCAAACTTAATACAAAAGACCATTGATGTGATTATTTATCTGAGTCAACTGTGGGAGAAAAGAAGAGCCCTTTCTTAAGAGGATTATTTAAAATTAAGTATTCTATAAGAAAGAGGCAGCAGAAATAGCTAATGAGACACAGGAATGAAATATCTGTTAGGAGTCATAATGAAGGTTGTGTCATTAAAGAATGCTGACAACTCAACACTGGGATACAAGAAACATAGAGCTGAAAGAAGAAATAAAAATTAATAGGGTTTGAATAGAAAAGAAAGCACCCAAAATGACTGAGCCTGACCTTTGCAATTTTCCAATATTGTAAAAACAAACACACAGGAAAAGCAACTTGAGGTTAGGGATCGTCTCATTAGGTGGTTTTTGGCCCCTGATAAACTCACTGCTTCCATTACCCCTTTGGTGGAATTGAGTTTAATTTCACAGGTTGTGAATTGTGTTCCACTTTCCTTCACTCAGATACACTGAGACTCTTTTGTGATATTTGGCATTATGAATAGTCAATTTGGAAGCATAATTGTATCTGTGAGAATTTTTAGGAGCTGAGTAATGTGTCTTTTTTATAAATTTCATGGATATGGGACAAATGCTGTGATAATCTTTTATGTCCTATTAACTTTTTAGACCCTTTAAAATGCATATTATGAGAGACTTAGTGATGACAACCAAACAACTGATTATTATAACGTGCGCTGACCACCAGGGGGTGCACGCAGGGGGTTCAGTTGAGCCTCCAAAAGAATGATATAGTCTGGAGCTGCTGAAGACTGCTTCTCCCCAGCATGGAGAATTCACCCTCTTGAGATAGGGTAGAATAAGAAATTGAGGAGGATTAATTTTGGACTATGATTTTCTTAGGAATTTTAACTCACAGGGGCAATAGGACTTAATTTCTTTTGACTGTGAATTACAAGAGAATTTCTATTTTTACTGTAATTTCTTCTTAAGAAATTTTAATGAGGGTTATATTTAGATTGGGTCATATTTTTATGTCTATTTTATAGTTGGATAATCTTAGTGGTATCACTTTTTTAAATATCTTCTGATGGAAAGTGCTAAATACTATGCTAAATATATTTTGGGGTGGAGAATAAAAACAGCTATCGAGTTTCCTCATAAGGTGGCAGTGTGGCTTAACATTAATTTAATACATGCATTGTCAAGACACCTTCAAAACCTAAATTCTATTATTTGTTGTTATTGTATAGGAAAATAGTCCTATATAATAAAAGGCTAATATGCAAATAGACCAAACAACCAAACAACTGATTATTATGACGTGTGCTGACCACCAGGGGGTGCACGTGGAACATGGCAGGCATAGGTAGCAGGCAGCAGAGTGCGGAACATGGTGGGCATTGCCCACGGTGGGATGGTGGAGCAGGTGAGCCGGGGTGCCAGACCAAGGCAGGGTGCCAGTCGCTGTCATCGGGGTGAGCCTCTGGTAGTTACTGAAAATTCTTTGCTCCCATGAACCGTGGTCCCTCCCGGAGCTTGTACCTGCTGTCAGCACCTGGCGCCAGTCCCAATCGCTTGGTGCCGTCAGTGGGTGCGAGCGGCAGCTGCTGGCCCTGATTGCCCCTCAGGGCTTCTCCACCTGGCCCTGCTCCAGAGGGGCGATAGGGCCAGCAGCCACCGCTCACAACCACTGACAACACAGGCCCCGCTTACACCCGCTGCTGGCGCCAGCCCCAATTTCTCCACGCTGTCAGTGGGTGCAAACAGGGCTGGCACTGTCAGCGCGTGGGAGTGGTGGCAGCGGAAGCGGAGCTGCTGGCAGAGAGGGGACTGGGGGCTGCAACAGGAGGGGCCAGACTGGGGTGTGGAGGATGGGCTGAGACCCATCCCTGTGCCCACCACAGCCTCGTGGCCCACAGTTCCTTTCAAGGTGCGCGAGTTCGTGCACTGGGCCCCTAGTATATTATAAAGGCAGGTGAATACTTCCCCTTAATACTCACAGTCAACATTGAAAGTGCACTTCAAATTTTATAAAGTAGTTTCATGTACACTATCATTTGATTAATTGATCTATCTATCCATTCATCCATTCATCCATCTTTTACCTGCATTGAAAACATTCCTGTACTTCCCAAGCAAATGAAGAGCTTTACTTTAAAGTTTGATCAGCAGGGCACTAACTAAGCAATAATATTTGAATGAGTAAATAAATGAATAGATTCTGCTATAAAAATACAAATAATTACCTATATTTATAAAAACAATTAAATGTAATTTATAAGATTAATACTACTTTATATTTATATTATAAAGCTAAAAGAAGGTGTTCTAAAGCAGCCGTGGGCAAACTATGGCTCGAGGGCCGGATCCGGACCATTTGAAATGAATAAAACTAAAAAAAAAAAAAAGACCGTACCCTTTTATGTAATGATGTTTACTTTGTTATATTAGTTCACACAAACACTCCATCCATGCTTTTGTTCTGGCCCTCCGGTCCAGTTTAAGAACCCATTGTGGCCCTCGAGTCAAAAAGTTTGCCCACCCCTGTTCTAAAGTCTGCCCAGCTGGCATAACCCAGTGGTTGAGCATTGACCTATGAATCAGATGGTCATGATTTGATTCCCAGTCAGGGCACATGTCCGGGTTGGAGCTCGATCCCTAGTGTGGGGTGTGCAGGAGGCAGCCGATCAGTGATTCTCTCTCATCATTGATGTTTCTATCTCTCTTTCCCTCTACCACCCTCTCTGAAATCAATAAAAATATATTAAAAAAAGAATGATAATCTATTGCTGCTCAATAATATTGGGTACCTTTTTAAGGATCACACTGCTGGTATGCAGTAGATGATGGAGTTCAGACTACATTTTTTTCTCCTAAATGAGGGCCTTTTCCACCACACAGCCTTACCTTATGGAAAACATGGTTCTAATTTTTTTCCTATAGTTTCCTTTTTAAAAAATATATGTATCTGTAAGGATATAAATCCAAGAGAAAACACTTTTTGACTAGTAGTAACTTAGCTTCCTTAAGGTGCCCAGTGATGACAGAATTGATTTTGTAGCCATTGATTAAAAGCCACATTAAGTTTAGAATTGTCAGCTGAGCCCAGAGATAACATTTTCATAATGACTTTTAATAAACATGGAAGAAGTGATTTCATTCATCTATAAATTTGATTAACGATATTTTTTCCAGGACAAAGTAAATGAACTGCTCCTTTGCAGGCTTAATCTCTGTATTACAGGTAGATTCTCCTGCAATACATTTTTGGGACAGGAAGGAAGTACTCCAGAGATAGGCCTTGTAAACAACTCAGAGGGAAGGTAGAGGAGGGTGGGGGTAAGGGGAGAGATCAACCAAAGGGCTTGTATGCATGCATATAAGCCTAACCAATGGACACAGACACCAGGGGGTGAGGGCATGAGTGGGAGAGTGGAAGGGGGCAATGGGGGGATAAGGACACATATATAATACCTTAATCAATAAAGAAAAAAATAAAATTTAAAAAAACTCTAAAAATTGATATTGTTAGTAATAGTTAAAATTTTTAAATGGTCCTTTTTTCATTTACCAAAAAAAAAAAAAAAAGCATTTTGATTCAGATTTTTACTATGGTGAAAATAGGAATATGATCTCTTTTTATCTAGAAAGAGTTGTTCTGGCCCAGGGGTCCTCAAACTACGGCCCGTGGGCCACATGCAAATACAAATATTGTGTTTGTTCCTGTTTTGTTTTTTTACTTCAAAATAAGATATGTGCAGTGTGCATAGGAATTTGTTCATAGTTTTTTTTAAACTATAGTCTGGCCCTCCAACGGTCTGAGTGACAGTGAACTGGCCCCCTGTTTAAAAAGTTTGAGGACCCCTGTTCTAGCCAGATAGTTCTGAATTCCTGACATGCCCCCTCCACCACTATTTTCTCCTCGAGTTTTCCACATCTTAGTAAATTCACAACTCCATTCTTCCAGTTTATAATCTAAAAATTTGGATTTACTATTTGATTCCTCTCTTTCTCCCCTATCAACATTACCTTAAAAATAAAACCAGAATTTAGCCACTTCTCATCACCACCACTGGTCTCCCTGCTTCCGCTTTGCATGTTTTCAGATAAACCCAGTGGCCCCAGTGATCACATCATGCTATTCTTCTGCTCAAAAATCAATGTTTCTCCTGTCGGAGTAAATCCCAAAGTCTTAACATCGACCACGACTCTATATGCTGTTTCTACCTCTCCAGTCACACTATTCCCTGCCCCAACCCCCATTATATCTCACACCTAACTTCTAAATACTGCCCCTCAGGGTGCTGGCAGCTGCTGTTCCCCTTCTCCCCGTATCCTACACAACCAGACGCTTCATTTTCTTTAGTCTTTTCAATAAAATCCCTAGATATGCTATCTAAAATGTCAACACATTATCCCTTACCCTGCTTTATTTCCCCCTGTCATTTTTTAAGTTATCTAACATACATATAGTCTTTTAAAAATAATAATATCTATAAAGTCTGAAAGGAGAGTGATTTTAGAAAAATTACACAAAGCATGTTAATTTCATCTCTCAAGCAAGACTGCTTTTCATAGATTTACCAAAGTCCCTACAGACCTGCTCAGATGACACTCACAGAGAAACTGTACCAGAGAGCATGCTATTATGCCGGGGGCTGGGAGAGGCTGTTCTCAAGTTTGATTAACTGCTTGTGTCTCTGAAGTTTGATGAGGTGCCTATTCCATATGTCATTGGTAGATGAATAATTTTTTTTTTTAAATTGACTTTTAGAGGGAGATGAAGGGAGAGGAAGAGAGAGAGAGAGAGAGAAACATCGATGTGAGAGAGAAACATCACTCAGTTGCCTCCCGTATGTACCCTGATCTGGTATCGAACCTGAAACTTGGACATGTCTGGATGTGTCCTGACTGGAAATAAAACCCATGACCTTTCAGTGTAGTATGGGACAATGCTCCAACCAGCTGAGCCACACCAGGGCAGCAGGTGAACACTTCTAAAAATGTGCTTAGCTCATCAGTGGGGATTGGAGTCTCGGGGTCTGACTGGACCGTGGACAGCCAAAGGGTTTTTTACTTTCTCTGACTTCATGATTCTTGGTACCTTAAGGATTATGAGTTCCTGGAATTCCAAACTATACTTTGGCTTATACAGTGCTGCTCAGAACTCATACTGAGTCTGCTCCTGCATGTTATTGAGGGTATACAGTATATGCTGTATTTATTTCTCCTTTATCACATAAAATATTTGTAAAAATCAAAATATTACACACAAATATTTAAAAAATCAAATGGCACAGAAATGCCTATATTAAAAAAAACAGCTATCTGAGCTACCTTGAGAGCACTTAAAACCCCTTTTCATTGTTTCCTTGTTTTGTGGTTCCCTAATATTTCAAAACAGTATGTTTATACAGCTGTTTCTTGAGTTATCAATCCTAGAAATGATTGTTTTCTTACCATCATTGAAAAAGAGGACTAACTTACATCTATCATTTTCTACCTGCCAATTCTCCAATGTGTGTACTTACATAATTCTTTTCTAGTTTTTCTTTTTTTTAAAAAAAATATATTTTATTGATTTTAGAGAGGAAGGAAGAGGGAGAAAGAGATAGAAACATCAATGATGAGAGAGAATCATTGATCGGCTGCCTCCTGCCTGCCCCCCTACTGGGGATCTAGACCACAACCCTGGCATGTGTCCTTCACTAGAATTGAACCTAGGACCCCTCAGTCCTCAGGCCAATGCTCTATCCACTGAGCTGAACCGGCTAGGGCTCTAGTTTCTTGATGAAATTTCTAGCAATATAATGTAAGGAGTATCTGTAATGTAGATACATTTTTCTTTTAACTGTAGGTGGTATCTCTTGGCTCTGTACTTTTAAAAATATATATTTTTTATTGATTTTAGAGAAAAAGGGAGATGGGGAGAGAGATAGAAACATCAATGATGAGAAAGAATAATTTATCTGCTGCTTCCTGCATGCCCCCCTTTGGCGATCAAGCCTGCAACCTGGGCATATGCCCTGACCACAAATCAAACTGTGGTGTCCTGGTTCATAAGTCGATGCTCAACCACTGAGCCATACCAGCCTGGAGTCTGTACTTTTAGACTATTAGTACTCTTGTCCTTTTGACCACCTCGTTTCTCTATTCCTGTCACCCAACTTTTTTAGACACATGTTTACTTTTACCTTGTTAAAGCTTGATACCATTCAGATTCTTTTTATTTTTAAAAACATGATGTTTTGTCTATAGGTTAATTCTAAAAGTTGACAACTAATAAAAACTTGCTTATGATGATGCAAATACTGTTCAGTGAAGAAGAAATTAATTTACTAAATTTACATTGTTTTCTTGAATTCCAAAGGTAGATCCCTATGTCTAATATCAATTTCAAATGTGTCCTTCCTTTTTGAATTCTACCAATTGCTGAAAACCATGCCACATTTTAGTTTGCATGGTATTCTGAAATGAATATTTTTACACAGTTTTTATCTCCTGAAATTTCTCATTGCCTTTTTTCTTTCTGTTGGAGGAACAAACATATGTTTTTATTACCATCCATTTGTTATCCTTCAGCTTCTTTTAAAAAAAATATTTTTATTGATTTCAGAGAGAAAGGGAGAGGAAGAGAGAGAGAGAAACATCAATGATGAGAAAATCATTGATTGGCTGCCTCCTGCATACCCCCTACTGGAGATCAAGCCCACAACCCGAGCATATGCCCTTGACCGAAATAAACCTGGGACCCTTCAGTCCGCAGGCCTGTGCTCTATCCACTGAGCAAAACCAGCTAGGGCTCCTTCAGCTTCTTAATAAGTTTATCTCTGTGTTGGAGTATGTTGCGTTTTTCTTAAAGCCCACTTAATCTCATTCAAAGCCAATACCTTATTTGAACCTTGGCTTCTATATAGCTTGTTCATGGAATTTCTAATTAAATGTTACTTACTTTGTATCTTTCATATCATCATTTTCTGCTCAACCTCTCAATCATAATATTGATTCTACATACTAGTAGTTACCCCTCATTTCCATCTCGTTTTGTTGAGAACTGCCTGTGTTCCCTGCCCTCCTGGAATTTTGCCTTCTATTGAGGAATAAAGCCAATTAACAAGATAAAGGCATTTTATAGTTTTGTATGTTGATTCTGCCTTGCATTAGGAAGAGGAATATACAGGAAGTTGGAAGTTCTAGCTACCACCTTAGCAGGGGATGATGCATTTCTCAAGTTCCAAGTTAGAAGTTTTTTAATTATTTATGAAAATCAATATTTAAAAAGTGGTTTCTATTATGTAGTACTTGTAGAATATGTTACATGTATTAAATTAGGCACCAAATAGGCTTTAGTGGCCTGCCTAGAACTAAATCTGACATTGTTTGTATGCAAAGTAAATAATGTATTTTAATTTCCAAACAAAAGATTTGCAAATGGACTTTTAGAACACAATATATTTGTTGAACCCATTGGTTAAGTTGCAATCGACTACATTGCCAAGTTATTCTGAATGAAAAAAATTATTTCTTTAAGCAGCCTGTTTAGGCAGGAATGATAGACTTCTTTTATTTTCTATAGGTATTCCAGCATTGTAAACTCATTATTAATTAGAAGAATTATACAGCATTGTCAGGCTGTTGGCTATTTAGCTATACAGGAAATCTGTTGTACTTAAAGAGACCTGTTCCTGAAAAGGTCAGTCTAAGATTGTTTTTGGTAAAGATTCATGGGACCATTTTTATAGTTTCTTCTATTTTGATCTGTTACTTATAAAATGAAGATAAAGTTAAAAAAATATCCAAATGTTCTCATTAATTCAAGGTGTGAGGTTCCCTGGAAAGAAATGCAATTATACCCTAGGGGCAGCCAGATTTCTGAGCCATAAATTTGCCACTTTGGCTATTTTAGCTATTTTGTTCTGTTTATTTCAGATTTCACTCACACAGAGAATCCATCTGCATATCTACCAGGGTCTAAATATTTAAACAATATTTTAATTTACTCCTGGTTGAAATAAAAAAACAACAACCCTATATTTCTAAGCAGGTTTAGTTTATGATTGTTTATGCTTTTATTTTTTATTATTTGCCAGGTGTTCAGGGGTCTTTTCAATGTAAAGACTAGTATATCTTAGAGTAGCCAAAATAAATGCATAAAGCATAGGAATTCAATCTGCAGCAGAGGAAATATAGGCAATAATATCATAACCTAGTACAGTGAGATTACTAGAATAGTCATGGTGATCATTATGTAAGGTAAATAGATAGTGAATCATTGTGTTGTACACCTGAAACTAATATAAGATTGTATGTCAACTATACTTTAATAAAAAATATAAAATTGAGAAATATCCTTAACAAAAGCAAATATTCCTCTTATTGCTATAAATCTTGGAATAAAAAAATAATCATTATACTTGGTGTAATACCAATGAGGAATGAGAAGGAAGGAATTAAAACACTTTTTTGAGGCAGTCTTATTTTCTCTAAGGCTATATATTTATGTAAATTGTATGTCATAGTAATAATATGTTTGTTGTGTATATGTATACCAGTAAAGCCAAAAGTCCACTGCTCTTCCTGAATCCTTCTCTACCTCTCTTATATGGCCCACTGAAAGCATCCTATCTAATAAAAGGCTAATATGCAAATTGACTGAACTGCAGAACTGGTCGCTATGATGCTCATTGATCACCAGGGGGCAGACGCTGAATGGTGGTCAGTGTGCTCCCACAGGGGGAGCGCCGCTCAGCCATAAGCCGGGCTCACGGCTAGAGCGCAGCAGCAGTAGTGGGAGTTTTTTCCTTCATGTTTTTTTTTGTGTGTGTGTGTTTGCCAAGTTTCCTGTCCTGACTATGTAATTAAGCTGAAGTTTTATAATATTTATTCAAGGAAGAATTATCAAGGAAATATTAAATATAATATGTAGTGGAAAACAACTAATAGAGAACTCCTATTGACTTTTGGAGTCTACATAATTATCTAGGGAGTATGGATTTTTTTTTTTTTGCCTAAAGGGCCAACATGAACCATTTAATTTGCAGTTCATATCTTCTTTATTCTTTGCTTAATGAGCTGTGGTAAAGGAATAAATGCTAACTTGAGAAAGACAGAATCCTGAATAAAAGAAAGCCAATACTAAGTGGAAGTGTCATTAAATTTTACAAGACTAATGAAAAGGCTGGTTTCTTTTTGCAGGTTTCCAAAATTTTTTGAAATTAATATTTTCTGCTTTCTGAAAGGTGTTATGATTATTTTTTTACTAGGGAACCGGGGACTTGAAATTGTTAGTCTGGTGACTCAGGGGCTAGTGGCCTGTTGGGCAAATAATAATGAATAGAAGAAGTGTGTATTCCTAATAAAACATTAATTTCTGTTTTTATGCACATATGCATTACCTTAAGAAGGGTTGTGCTATTGTACATTTTAAGGTCTTGTAGTACTATGGCAAATTGGAATTTAGATCCTCAGACAATAGGTTAGTTACTAACTCATTTTCTTGGTGAAATAAAAAGTACAGAGGACTTATATTTGAAAGAGAATTGCTAAGGGTGATATCTTGTCTTAATACATTCTGATATTTTTGAATACTACTAAAATATTATTTAGTTCTTGATAGATATGTGTGGCAAGAGATATGACCTAATTACTACTTACTTGATATGACTTCTGTTTCTAGTAGAAATAAATGAAATGCATTTATGTTACAGCTAAAAAGGAATTTATTTATAGGAAAAATTAAATAGCTCTGACCGGTTTGGCTCAGTAGATAGAGCGTCAGCCTTCGGACTCAATGGTCCCGGGTTCGATTCCGTTCAGGGGCATGTACCTTGGTTGCGGGCACATTCCCAGTGGGAAGTGTGCGGGAGGCAGCTGATCGATGTTTCTCTCTCATCGATGTTTCTAACTCTCTATCCCTCTCCCTTCCTCTCTGTAAAAAAATCAATGAAATATATATTTTTTTAAAAAAGTTAAATATGATGAGGGCATGAAAATATATATTTTATATTCTTCCACTTAATATTTTATTATAAAACACATATCTTTATCTCACTTAACATTTTACTGTGATTGTTAACTATGGAAATAATTATTTTTCAGAAACATTATCTTCAGTGGATATATAAGATTCTCCCAAAGGGAAAGTTTCTTCTTTTCCACCAACCAATTTTACATTCCAATATAGTATAATATCACAAGATTGTGTGAATTGAAAAAAAGTTTTATGAAACTCCCAACATGTCAGTGTTCACACCAGCAGATTAAAAAAAAGGAGGCAATTTATCTTTAGTCTCTTATTAGATGTGCTTTACCTAAGCAACATCTTCCTTCTTTTTAACTTGTAGATACTATATGCTGTGTAAATGACTACATTTTAAATCTTGCCTGAGGGAAGTCTTGAATAAAGCTGTAACATACTAGTAACTCTAGAATCTATAAAGGCTTCACTTAGTTTTCCTATACCTCAACCTCACTTATTGCAAATATATTTTAGAGAAATGGAACAATGAGAAATAACATGTGATTGGGAAGAAGTGGAGACAGAGAAGATCTGAGTTTCTGCTACAGTTTTTTTTCTTTTAGCTGTGATTTCCCTAGATCCATTTTCTTTCAATCACACCCTGATACCACAACTTATTCTTCCAGTTCCTTTTTGAGAAAAAAGTCTCAGAGGAGATCCTTTGTCTAAGAAGAGTCATGAACATGGTGCGTTACCAAAAGTCACAAACACTTTAAGAGAAATGACTGCACCAGGACTATCCTGGCGCACGAGACATAATAATAGAAAGAAGAGATTGGGAAATTTGTTCTTTCTTCTTCATGTTAACACACACACACACACACACACACACTTACTTTTTAAATACAAATAAAAAGGAAGAGAACTACTTTTAAAAATTTGAAAAACAAATAGAAATTCTAAATGTTACCTGGATTTTATTATTAGTCTTTGCTTTTGCCCACAGTAAAGGTCTCCTTTATTTCTCAAATTGAGAGAGAGATCCTTTAAAAAGATATTTTTTATTGTTTAGAAAATGAGAGATTATACAAATTTATATTAATAAGTGTCACCATTTAAAACATGCATCTTTATTAAGAATGCTTAAGTTATGCTTTGAAACAGTATTATAATTACGATCTCAATTTGATGAGCTCTTGAAAAATTACCTGGCAATTATGATTGATAACTAGTTTATTATTTTTGTAAATGATATACAAACACATCTTGACAATTTTTTTGAATTATTACCTGTTTATAATTTTAGAACGATTATATGACCCAAATGAAATTTCCTTAATCAGACAAATTCTTAATTTATAAAGCAGGACTTTAAATTAATTTGGGACTTTTTCAGACCTTTGAATTATTAGGACATAAGTAGTGGCTAAAAAATGTTTCACTATCTTTTTCAGGAATACCAACATTTATAAAAAAGTGTTATATGTTATTGAGCTTGTGGTGAGATTTCAAAATTTTTAGATCACTGAATGTACTATTTAAACATTATTTGGTAAATTTTACTAAGTTGGCTTTTATTAGTCAACAATTAGTAAATATTTAGTACATGCCTTCCAGTTGTGCAGGGATATGTTACACATGGATTTCATTTTTAAGATACTTACTTTTGAAGAAACAGAATTCAAAAATAGGAAATAATTGTCAACAGTAAACACTGGTTTTTGATTACACATGAAACAATGTGGTATAGTGTTCTAGGTATTTAGACAAATAACGAAGCTGTGTCTTCTAACCCATCATCTGGTCACCCAGGCTGAGAGTGGAGTAGATGGGTTGTAACAAAGCCACCATTACAAACAACCAATGAATATTTCCTGAGAGAGGTAAAAGTTGATATAAAATGTCTCCAGTAGACCATATCCTTCTTTCTTTTGCTTTACAGTTGTGAAACTAAAATATTTACCAGTAATATTTGCTATGGATATTTCTGTTTGTACTCAGAGGAAATTTCCTTGTGTATTGCCCTCCTCTTGGATCCTATGTTACTGGAGAACAATATCCAAATTTTACTCTCTGAATTGCTCTAAGTTTCTATGCCAACTGAATAGGTAACTAATAAATATCCGTGCTGATATGCATAGGTCACTTAAAGATTAGTCAAAGGGTGTTAAGAGATATTTCTCTCTTGACTAGAACTTACAACTGATTACTAATACCAGCAGCTAACATGAGTAAGTTATATTGGAAAAGGATTTTAGGAATTATTATGGATTTTAACCTGCATTGGAGAAGACTTAACAAATATTTTATTGGGAGGAGAATTACGGGTGACCAATTTATTTGTATTGAGCATTCTTGAAAGCAAGTGTGTATTATGTATAACATTAAAGAATAACAATTTAGCAAATGCTGCTGAATACTGAAGTATTTTGAATTCTGAAGCTTTTCAGATGCTATAGTCTTTAGTCTTATGGACATTTTCATCTTAAATTTTAGTAATTTACACAAACAGATCACCCATTATCCATCTATGAACCAATAATAAGAGCAAAAGCAGAGTTAAATGAGTAAACCTTTAATGACATCATTAATATTCTTGATATTATCATCCCAATTGAATTTTAGTTCACTAGCAGCATATATGTCTTTGTATTGTGTTCTAACTTAGTGTGGGGATGTCTGTTAGGTTACTAAATGACTTGCTTTGGTCGAGACACTTTAATTTTTTTAAAAATATAAAACTTGTAATAGCCAGACACATGACCAGGAAATACATTGTGCAGCTATTAATGAATTGCTTCTGGTTGCTGTGATTATGTTGGTATGACTGTGAACAAAGTGAATCATAATACTTCATGACCTCAATCTAGTGCCTTTTCCTGGGGACATGTACCATCATGCTCAGAAATAGATGCTAAATAAGCTTTTGGATTGAAAGTTCTGAATGTATATTTCCCAATGTCAAGATACCTCTCTCTCTCTCTCTCTCTTACACACACACACACATACATGCTGAGGCAGGGTGGAAGAAATCTAGAATTTTCTAAATTTCAGATTCATTTTACTTGTCCTATGATCATAATCCTGTCCTAATCCCACATTCGTTGGTTGAAATTATTGTAATTCTAATTATATCTATAAGTAAAATAGAAAATTAATACATAAGTAATTGCAAGTATAATTTAATAGTAATCTAAAATTTTAGAATATTTTATCAATTTCAAAAGATTTCCATATGTATTAACTTCTTGAAGACACAAAATAACTTTATCCATTGGACAGACCTTGTTAATCCATTTTACAGAGGAACAAAGATTTTAAAAGACTTCTTGAAGTCTTATATAATCTAATTAGTATTAGAGACATAACTAAAAATCTTCCTCTTAGTACCTACTGCAGGGCTTTCTTATAATAGCTTAATATTCAAAATGCCAGTTGAATATTTTCAGTTTAATGATTTATAAAAATTCTGTTTTAAGGCTGGATGGCAAGTATGCAAAAGTTAGGTTTATTATAGGTCTTTGCAATGTGACAGCTTCAGTTTCTCTTAAATGTTCCAAAATAATATGTGTTCCCATGTGGTGGGAAGATGTAGTGAGTACTCGCTAAAACAAAGCCAGTAAGTTCCAGGTCTCAGATAAAAATTCTAGGAAATAGCCTTGCTGGTGTTGCTCAGCAGTTGAGCATCAACCTAGGAACCAAGAGGTTGCAGGTTCAATTCTGGGTCAGGGAACATGCCCAGATTGCAGCTAGATCCCCAGTAGAGGACGTGCAGGAGGCAGCCTATCAATGTTTCTCTCATCAATGTTTCTCTCTCTATCTCTCTCCCAACCTCTCTCTAAAAGCAATAAAAACATATTTTTAAAAAATTCTGGGAAATATCACTTACATGGCAAATCACATTCTTTTGTGCGAAAAGAAAGAGAACTTATTTTTTAAAAGAATTATTAGAATACTACATAATGGGATTTCATAACACAGATTATCTATTTTTGGTTTCCCATAAATTATTTAAGGTTAAAGGGTTTAAATTTGAGTTAGATAATATTATTAAGAGTATCACATATTTATAGCTAGTTAATCTAAGGAGGTTTGGTCAATGATAATTTGAGTAAAACCTTGTAGATGTGTGTATAAATAATTTTATCACTTCATTTCCCTGTTAAAAATTGTTCCATTTTGGATGAACTTTCTGTATAATTTGAATGTCTAAAAATGCCATAGAGGCAAAAACACACATACACACCATCACCATCACCATCACCATCACCATCACCATCACCATCACCATCACCATCACCATCTCCATCACCATCTCCATCACTATAGCCACCACTTCCATAAAAAAACAATGATGATTTCTGAGTCTTTAGTTTCTTGTGAGATTTATCACCAAGTAAAATACTAGAAGGACACCTAGTTATATTTTATAAAATCAATGAATTTTTCAAAAAAGAAAAGCAAAGGTTTTAATGAAATTGCTGGCAACATTAAGAACAATTAACACACAAAAAATCTATCTTTCCTTAAATTTTCCACACTTTAGCAATACTTAATTATACCTCCATTTCAGGATTTTAATAGAACGTAATGTTAATTAAGCCATTTTATTAGCATTATTCTATGAGGCTTGCAGGATGATTTTTTTTGGAAACATGATACATTCACCCATTGCTGTTTACAAAGTGAACAGGTCAGCTTGTCTCTCCAGTTGATCTATCCCAGAAGACATTAAGTAACTCGCTGATAAGTATAAAATGCTAATATTCGTAGTGTTGTGTATTTTCAGAACAGATGTAATGTTTGAAATATGTGAAGGAAAATATTCAGAAATGATTAAAATACCATTTAGCCCCACTCACATCCTCCCAGAGGTTTATTTACTCTGGATGCAACACCTTTGCAAAGGGGAACAACTAGTATAGTATATAAGATAGAGTTGCACACACAAGAAGAATGTGTGATAAGTGGTTTTATAATGTCTTGATAATATAAACAACCTCTATGAATTGTGCAAAATAAATTAGCGTTCTTTAATTCTTAAAAAAATAAGGAATAATAATTGTGATAATAAGGGACATTTAATAAAATTAAGTTTTCAAATTAGTAAACAAACTATTTCAAGTTTTCTTTGGAATATGTTTAAAAGGTAAGATCAAGAAAAATGTATCTATACCCTGTGGGTGTGGCTCAGTGGTTGAGTGTCGACCCATGAAGCAGTAGGTCACAGTTCCATTCCCATTCAGAGCACATGCCCGGGTTGCTGGCTCAGTCCCCAGTATGGGGGTGCAGGAGGCAGCTAATCAATGATTCTCTCTCATTATATGATGTTTCTATCTCTCTCTCCCTCTCTCTGAAATCAATGAAACATATTTTTAAAAAAGAAATACATATCTACTAAAATTATCTACCCGTGATGCCCATATGTTAGGGACTGGTCTTACAACCCTTGGCTATTAGCTGCCTCTAGTGTGTTTGTAAAAGATAAGATAGCAAGAAATATAATCTTCAAGGACAATTGGCCAATGTCAGAGCTGGCAAAACCATTAGGAGTACTGTTAACTCCATTGGAATTTTAAGTTTTCTGCTAGACTGTGGATTTGTAAAACAAGAAAATTTCACAAGTGGAAAGAGGTATTTAATTAGCAGTTAAGATATGATATCTTTTTGTGTGTGTATGGAATATGGATACTTTTTTAGATGATATGTTTTTTCAAATAAACCACTTCTCTCTTTTCTGATTCTCCCCTTGCTAAGCCACTCTCTTATTGATTTGACAATATAATTTTTAAATGATTAAATATTTATGAGTAATTTGGTATTCCAGATATCTTGATACTGGGAATGAATGCACCATCAAATCAGAGGTTAGCAAAGTACAGCCCGTGAGCCAAATCTGGCCCACTACCTGTTTTTGAGTGATCTGTGAGCCAAAAATAGTTCTTATATTTTTATATTGTTAAAAAAATACACAAAAGAACAAAATTTTATGACTCATAAAAATTATATGAAATTCAAATTTTAGTAAATACATAAAATGTGATCGGTAAGCAAGCATGCCATCATTTACAGATTGTTTTTGCTACTTTCACACTACAGTGGTGTATTGGAAATTTGCAAGCGAGATCATAAAATCCACAAAGCCTAAAATGTTTACTAAAATGTATGCTATTTGGTTCTTTACTGAAACTTTGCTGATCTCTGCTTTGAATTGTAAAAATGATTATTTTCATCTCTTGGAAATGTGATTAAAAATTAATGTAACATCTTTTTTTTTTCTTTGTAAATTCTTACCCGAGGATATTTTTTCATTGATTTTTAGAGAGAGTGGAAGGGAAGGGGAGAGACACCGAGAGAGAAACATCGATGTGAGAGAGACACATTAATTGGTTGCCTCCAGCATACATTGACCAGAGCTGGGGATCTTCATCAGAATCGAACCCAGGACCCTTCAGTCTGTGGGCTGATGCTCTATCCACTGAGCCAAATCAGCTAGGGCTATAACATCTTTAAAGTAAAAATTGCTGGAGGAACATCTGGGGGTTATAAACTACCTAGAGTAACAGGGTAACAGTATTCTCCTTGGTCTAAAATTATTTTTAGTATCATTTTTTATCTAATTAAATTAAATATTACCCTGGAAAACTGTTTCAGAATCTGAAAAGTTACATTTGAAACCCACCATCTATGCTTATGACTTTAAAGTAGTAATTTTTCTAATATCGTAAGTAAAACATCACAAATATCCTTAATACCTCTCATTTACAAAATTTTATATTTGGCGAATATTAATATAGATTTTTGTTACTAAAATATAGTCTCTCTTTACACCCAGTGAAGAATTAACAGCCAGTTCATGCTGAAAAAACAAACAAAATAACAAAAAACAACAACAACAAAAAACCCCTTCTTGCTGTATCAGAAGTCTGGACCAGAAATTTTAAACTGGCAGCCTTGGGTCAAATTCAACCCATAGACATATTTTCTTCTGTAATCTTTTTGCTATCTTAAAAAATTGTAAATAGTTGCCAACATATAAAAACTGAGGAGGTTTCACTTGGGATTTTGGTTTTTTAAGTTCTGACTCATATTCCCATGTGGAGGCATGATTATAGGTGAGTAGCAGCTGACCCGTTCATAGAGGCGTGATCTCCCCGATTAAGCATGGTCCTCAGCTGTGCGCACTGCCTGCCTGGCCTAGGACCCTCAATGCTGGGAGACTTGCAGTGGGCCCTTGGCAGCAGCTCACTCCGCGAGGCAACGGGCAATGGACGTTTGTAAGAGATCTGAAGAGTGTTTCTCTGGCAGAGACACAAAGGGTGACATTCTCAGGGGTATGGGAAGAGGACAAGAGTTTTACCTGAGATACCCAATGGCCTAAAACCCACACTGACGTACTCCCCTAGAGGACAGGTAGGCGGAAATATCATTGAAGCAGGGAGTATAAATTATATTTGTTATTAAGCGAATTATAATATTAATATTATCATGGATTATTTTTGTTATTAAGTGAAGTATAATAGTTAATATTACTGTCATTAAGTGAAGTATAATAGTTGATATTATCATTATAATAGTTAATATCTGTATGAATTTGAGTTAGGGTCCTGTAGTCTTATACTGACTGAAAAAGTTGCATCAGTGAAATTGAATGGCTTTACTTGGAGTGGCTCCATTAGGCACAATTAGAATAGATAGCAGGACATTACAGAAAAACACATTTTATATGAGTCGGCATTTCAAAGATATACTCGCTGATTCAGGTTTTAATATGTTCCTGATCACTACAGGTGTTCACAGTAGGAGGCATGAACTGTTGGTAGGTGTTTTTGCTTAGGAGATTTAGACATCATTTGAGTTGTTGAACTAGACAGTGAGTTAGATGGTGTTTATCTTTCTAATTCAGAGAAGCTACAATTCCCTGTTCAGTTACGTGATTAATCAGTTAATGATGAAAATACACAAACATGTGCACATGTTTGTATAGAGGTATATTATCCAGCCATCTATCTAATTATGTTGAACTATAACATATACATATACATTTATATGCGAGAATCTTAAATTTCATATGCAAGAGAATGCTCTTGCCTTATGCGTAAGGAAAATGAGTCTATAGGCTCATCAGATGAATTCAGTATATTATTGTCAGGTATGGGGCCTGTTGTCGCTTTTAAATCCTGATTTACTGTTTTCCTCTTCCACCTCCTTACTTCTTTTTCCCTTTCTCCTCTCCCTGCTCTCTTCCTCCATTACCTCTTCTTTTCCTTTCTATGTCATATTTCATGGTTCCTAAATGACTGAAAAATGTTTTATTCAGTTTTTAACATGAAAATAAGACTAATTATAATTCATCAATCAGTTACTAATTATTTTTCCTGCTAAGTGAATGATATTGTCCTACTTTGAAATAAAAGCAGGGAATAAGACAGACAGAAAACAGTATCTATCCTCTAGATATAATGAAAAATTCCCTATTGATATAATCAAATGCAGATGAAAAAGATTAAAAAGATATGAAACCAAAGCCAAGATTTAGAATATATAGAAACTAATAAAAATGAAAATATTATGAATTAGAGATTAAGCAAAGGAGAATTTGTTGTCTTTAAAACTTGTCAAACAAGAAGAGAAAATTAATGTATCAAATATTGAATTAAAGTAAAGAACAATGTAAGTTTTAAAAAAGCTTAAAATAGATACTAGAAGTAAAAAGAGAAGAAATTAAAAAATAGTATAACTAAAAATAAGTGAGTTATTCAATAATAAATCTCATATACCTTTTAAAGTTATAGTGTATATTATATTTTGTACTTTAGATTCTGAAATTTATATTATTGGATGTTGGTATTAACTTGGAACTTTTATAATGGTAGGAAGGATGACATATATACAGACAAAATTTTTATCCACAGAGTTTTAAATACTTTTCTTGTCACAGAATTTCTCTACAACATTTATACAATTATTTAGAACTTTTATTTTTAAATCAGACATATTTATTTATTTATTTATTTACTTAAAAATATATATCCTATATAATAAAAGGGTAATGTGCAAATTGACCCTAACAGCAGAACATCTGGGAATAACTGTTCACTATGACAAGCACTGACCACCAGGGGGCAGACGCTCAATGCAGGAGCTGCCCTCTGGTGGTCAGTGCGCTCCCACAGGAGGAGCTCTGCTCAGCCACAAGCCAGGCTGATGGCTGCCAGCACAGCAATGGTGGCGGGAGCCTCTCCTGCCTCCTCAGCAGTGCTAAGGATGTCCGACTGCAGCTTAGGCCTGCTCCCTGCTGGCAAGTGGACATCCCCCAAGGGCTCCCTGGCTGCCAGAGGGATGTCTGACTACCAGCTTAGGCCCAATTCCCCAGGGAGCGGGCCTAAGCCAGCAGGTGGACATCTCCCGAGGGGTCCCAGACTGTGAGAGGGCACAGGCCGGGCTGAGGAACCCCCCGAGTGCACAAATTTTTGTGCACTGGGCCTCTAGTTTATGAAATAAGTTTCTCTTTTAACTCCAGTAGACCTAAAATAGTCTTTTTAGAGAAAGACACATTTTCACCTATTGTTATAAATTAGGAAGCAAAAGCCTGACTTCTCCTTTAAAATCATTCATGGAATTATTAAGAAGTGATCTATAAAAAGGTCCTTTGCATATAAACACAGTATTCTTGTACACCATGAAGTTTTATTTTTGAGTATTTACTTTTATTTCTTATTCACAATGTCATTCATTCATATTTCTTGTCCTTGAACTATTATTGTTCACCCACAGAGTTGACAGTGTATGAATGTTTAAAAACAAACAAAAAAACCCCAAATGAACTAATTCTACATTTCTCAAAGAAGAGAATTCCATCAACATGGTTATGTAATGATAGGGTATTTACTAAGATATAATAATACAATATTAATGAGACATCTAAAGAGTCTGAATAAAAGTTATTTGTTTTCCCATTGTTACCAAGATTTTTAAAATATTTGCACTATTATATTTATAACAAATATGGTAATAGTGGTTGAATACTTACTATGTACCGACCACTGTGCCAAGTGACTTATATTCAATATCTTATTTAATCTTTAGATCAATTTTGTAATACCCATATTATAGAGACACAGAGTGGTTAAGCTCTTTGCTAAATATTACTCATCTAGTAAATGGTAGAATCAATACTCTTTACCTCCTGGTAGGAGAGCCCCTCTAAAACATGTTAAAGTGCTTCCTCTCCCCTAACTTTACTTCTTTTCCCTAAAAAAGAAGTATTTAATTGATGCTTTTCCCCTTTTATCTTTTCAAAAGGCAAAAGATCGTCTCATTTGTATCATGCAATTACTTGAATGATTTTTAATGTTATCCCTTTCTTGAGTCCAAAGACAACAATGTGGTGTCTTCAGTCCTGTGATAAATCTGGAATACTCTTTATCTTTATCTAGTGTTGTGCTACTACACAAAAAGGGTGCTTGCCAATACCCAGCACCTCATTTATCTATTTGTGACTTGGCAATATGCGTTGGCGAAACAGGAAAAACAATTTGCAGGAAGTGCCAGTGACCTATAATTAGACTTCTCTTTCTTCTGTGGACAATTTACCTTTTACAACCTTGATTTTTTTTTATCTGAATGAATTTTTACTATTTGTAGTTTTAGTGTGTACTTATCTAAGTCCATTTTAAGAAAATAAGTTCAAGTTTGTTTGATTTCTTTGAGTCTTCTTAATGGTGTGTGTGTGTGTGTGTGTGTGTGTGTGTGTGTGTGTGTTTTCTGGCTAGATTCTGCAAAATTATTCTTTTCCTTCACTTTTGTTTTATGTTTTTCAGATTGTTAAAAATTTTCAACTTTGCATTTTCTTAA
This sequence comes from Myotis yumanensis, assembly GCF_028538775.1. Lineage (NCBI taxonomy): Eukaryota > Metazoa > Chordata > Mammalia > Chiroptera > Vespertilionidae > Myotis > Myotis yumanensis. The sequence continues at coordinate 42,894,703 of NW_027223760.1, read as the reverse complement.
TTCTTCTGAGCTTCTTTCATTTCTCTTTTATTTTTATGGCACTTCTTTCTTACTTGCCCCAGATCTCTTGATTTGAATGTTCTTTCCATTCCCCTTGTTGTTGTTATTTATTTATTTTTGTCAGTATCACAGATGTCCCCCATCTTCTTGTTATTATTTTTAGTTGTTTATTATTAGTTAGTTGCTTAACTTCCCATTTTTCTCTTTTCCTCCATCTACTTTCGATTTTCTTTGGCCATATTTTTTTTCATTTCCCTTTGTTTTGCATGGTATATCTCAGTCAGCATTTTCCTGTTCTTCCCACTATTTGCTGTTTGGGCATCATCTAACTTTCGGGTGAATTAAAAAAAATAAGGGGAAAAACAGTAACAAGAAAGCTTCATCTCAACGTCTCCATTTTTCTTGTTCTTATTATTTTCTACTTTGTTTAAATGATCATGTCTAAATATTTCAGATTATAAATAGTTTTGAATTGATACTCATGTGGTGATAAATTACCCAGCAAATTTGATCATGTGCACATCTGTGTGCCTTAGGAAAATAAATTACATGCAAGTGTATGCCCTAAAAAATCTCCCTCTTTTCCCATTTAGTTACCAAGATACTATGGCAAAACTTCCATTACCTTGAAATAATATTCTTTTTTCTTTGCTTTGTTCATCTTCTAGGACTAGTCCTAAGATTATAATGAATTGCAGGGAAGGTCTTGTCTGCTAACAGATCAAATTCTGTTACAGCCAACTGTACTGGGATTTGTTATTTTCAACATTATTTAGAAATAAATCAGGTGTAAACTGAGGCAGACAAGCGTTTTTATTATTACTATTTTTTTTCTGAAAGTATATGAAAGAGACCAATTTTCCTTCACTAATTTGATTTTTTCAAGCTAATTTAAATACTGTGAAGGAGGGAAGCACAGGTTCTAATTTTGTTTTAGTTGCCATCAGCAGTGTTCACAGCATGGACCCCAGGTACCTTATTAATGTTTGTACCCCATATTTCTACCTTCCCTCTACCACATGTGCTGGGAATAGAGTTGACGCTCTCAATGGTAAATGAATTGAAAAAACATACACACAAAAATATCCCTCTAAGTCCCAGAGTGGAAATCTCATCCTGTTTGGAAGGGTTATAGGAATAGATGGGTAAGATACACTCTGCTTATATATTGCCCCGAAGAAAGATGGAATAATAGTGGTTATAACAACAAACTAACAATGATAAAAACTGACATCTATTGAATGCCTACTTAACTGTTTTTTATTAAGGACAAATTAGTAATAATGACAACAATAATGATGAAAATGAACATGCATTGACTTTCTACTATTAGCCAGGTTTTGTGCTAAGTTCTTTATATGAATTTTTATTTCTTAATCTTTATAAAAATCCCATGGAATTTTAATGAAAACATTGGCTGCAACTGAGTAACTTGCCTAAGGTCACATAGCTGGTAAATATTTGACATAAATTTTATATACATTCCTGCTTGCCATTGAGCAAGCATTGCAAGATGCCTTTCTTCCCTTGCTAAAGCTGTGGGGGTGCTGGTAATCCAAATTTTGTCATTGAATAAGAAAAAAATTATAGAATTCTATGAGAGAGAAATGAAAAATTATTGCAAGTTGTGAAAAATTATACAAATTCTTCCAATCTCCTCAAAAACACATGTACACAAATCAAGCAGAAGAACCTGCTTCCCCTGTTTGTTTCAAATTTAATGTATGACCCTTTTCTTTAGATTAAAAAATCTGTGTTCTAGGAGATTAGATGCCATAAATTCTATTATATGGTTACAGTCTAGCGCATCATGTGTCATCTAAGAAAGTAATAGCTGTACTATTGATACTGAGGAGTAACAAGTTAGAGAATTATACAGAAGCAAAGCAATAGTACCATAGAGCATAAAGAAAACAAACAAATCAGGAAAGGATAATTAATTTTCTGTCAGTGGAAAGCTAATGTGGTTCTAATAAATAAGAATTCCTTTCTATTAGTTTGCATGCTGTAAGTACTATGACTCACTTGGTCTATTTTTGCTGTTTATTCTAAAGTGGTATTGCCATTAGAACTTGTGTAAAATAATAACAGTTTTAAGTTCATTTTCATAAAAGTAATTAAACTTCATCACTTCGTGTTGATGCAACAAGCCAAGCAATAAATGGAGAGAAAAGGGCACCAACACAAACTTTCAGCTCAAAATAATGTAACATTAGCATCTTTTGCACTATGCAATATACAGGTACAAACATGTAATTAATCATGTTTTAATAGCAAAAAATATTAGTGGAAAATAGTTTTATTTTTTATTGCTCATAGGAGCTAAAAGCATTATTTAAAATATCCATAGTCATGTTATTATTAGCTTGTATTTAGTTTAGAAAGTTTATCAAAGTTGTGGGGAAGATACATTCTTTAAATGCTTCAATTCAGGGCAAATTACATCCCTTGGAGAAGTTAAGGTGGTTCATAAATTCAAAACTCTGGCTTACCCCAGAGAGTAAAGTGTAGAGAGAAAACGCACATTATTGTTGAAATGATCTCTGAAAGCTCATCTGCTTGAGGGGTTGCTTTTATTGATGGTGTGGAGGAAGACCAAGAAGAAAATATATCTGGCTGGTTGATCATTTTCATAAAGAACATAACTTATTTCTAAGTGATGTTACTGCTATCCAGTAGAAAGTCACAATTTGATGGATTTTTTAGGGACAAGTATTTGTGCATGTGTTTTGTTACCTAATAAGCCTTTATTTTTGGTTTGTGAATTTCAAGTTAATATTTGAAATGGAAGGATTGACTTTAAATTGCTTTTATTGCCAATTGATGCAAACTTCAACTTTTATGTGAAGAAGAAATATTTGTAATAAAATTACTTTGAGAAACCCATCCTAAAACTCAATTTTTAGTCTAGTCTTTTCAAAATAAGCACACACACACACACACACACACACACTCCACAGTCAGTTTTTTAAAAAAATATTGTACAGGGACTACAAATTTTACCTGAAACTACTGTTATTTCACTAAGTAGTACATAATATTTGTTGAGTAAATGAAATGGAAAGATTTCAAAGATACATAGGCTTCTGTTCTACATGTAGAGAAGTACTGGGTTAATATTCTGTCAATTACTAACAATAGTTATGATGGTGAGTAGGGCTCCGTGTTTGTAAATGATTACTTGAAATGCATATGACATATTTGTACACCTTTTTATGATTTACTTAATTTTAAGATATTCTTTTCCCAACGAGTTAACATTGTATGAGTTTGTTGAAATCATTTAACTTTAGGCATCTTCTCTGTAAATTGATTTCAAGGTGCTTAAATAGAACATCTCACAACTTCTAAGGTATATTATTTCTTTTGGGAAATCTAGAAAAAAACCCAGGGGAAAATTTTCAGAGCCTTTAAAAATAGGTTTTATTTTGTTTTTAGGAGTTTTAGGTTCACAGTAAAATCAAGTGGAAAGTATAGAGATTTCCCATATACCTTCTGCCCCACACATGCATAACCTGCCCCATTATCAACATCCCCAAAAGAGTGGCACATTTGCTACAATTGATGAATCCACACTGACACATAATCCCCCCAAAATCCACAATTTATAGTAGAGTTCACTCTTAGTGTTGTACCTTCTATGGATTTAGACAAATATATAATAACATGTATCCACCATTATAGTATTATATAGAGTAGTTTTCTACCCCAAAATGCTCTGTGTTCCACTTATTTACCTCTTTCCCACACCCCAACTCCTGACAAACACTCACTTTTTTACTGCCTTTTTTTTTGGTCTTTTTCCAGCATGTGATATAACTGGACTCATTCAGTGTGTAGCCTTTTCTAACTGGCTTCTTTCACTTAGTAATATGTATTTAAATTTCTTTCATGTCTTGTCTTTTTTTTTTAGTCTTATATCCTTTGTTCATTTTTTAAACTAATAGTTTATGTTTAAGTTACAGTTGACATACAATGTTATTTTTATTTTCAAGTGTATAACATAGTGATTAGACATTTACATAACTTACAGAGTGATCACTGCCGTAAGTCTGATCTCCCATCTGATACCATACATAGTTATTACAATATTATTGACTATATTCCCTATGCTGTACTTTCCATGACTACTTTTATACCTGCCAATTTGCACATCTTAATTTCTCCCCCTTTTCACCCATCCTCCCCAACCCTCTCCCATCTGGTAACCATCAAAATATTCTCTGTATTTAGGAGTTTGTTTCTGTTTTCTTTGTTCATTTATTGTGTTTTTTAGATTCCACATATAAGTGAAATACTATGGCATTTGTCTTTCTCTGTCTGACTTATTTCACTCACCAGTACACCCTCTATGTCCATCCATGTTGTTGTAGATGGGCCTTGTGTTCTTATTCATTCAGCCACACTACATCTTTCTTTTAAATTAAATCTTTATTGTTCAGATTATTACAGTTGTCCCCCCCCCATAGTTCCCCTCCACCCGATTCCCATCCCACCCTCTGCCCTTACCACCCCCCCACACTGTCCTTATCCATAGGTGTACGATTTTTGTCCAGTCTCTTCCTCCCCCACACCATTCCCCCCCGAGAATAGTCAGTCCACTCCCTTTCTATGCCCCTGATTCTATTATATTCACCAGTTTATTCTGTTCATCAGATTATTTGTTCACTTGATTTTTAGATTCACTTGTTGATAGATGTATATTTGTTGTTCATAATTTGTATCTTTACCTTTTTCTTCTTCCTCTTCTTAAAGAATACTTTTCAGCATTTCATATAATACTGGTTTGGTGGTGATGAACTCCTTTAGCTTTTTCTTATCTGTGAAGCTCTTTATCTGACCATCAATTCTGAATGATAGCTTTGCTGGGTAAAGTAATCTTGATTGTAGGTTCTTGCTATTCATCACTTTGAATATTTCTTGCCACTCCTCTTCTGGCCTGCATAGTTTCTGTTGAGAAATCAGCTGACAGTCCTATGGGTACTCCCTTGTAAGTAACTGACTTTTTTTCTCTTACTGCTTTTAAGATTCTCTCTTTGTCTTTTGCTCTTGGCATTTTAATTGTGATGTGTCTTGGTGTGGTCCTCTTTGGATTCCTTTTGTTTGAGGTTCTCTGTGCTTCCTGGACTTGTAAGTCTATTTCTTTCACCAGGTATGGGAAGTTTTCTGTCATTTATTTCTTCAAATAGGTTTTCAATATCTTGCTCTCTCTCTTCTTCTGGCACCCCCATAATTCAGATGTTGGTACGCTTGAAGTTGTCCCAGAGGCGCCTTACACTATCTTCATATTTTTGGATTCTTTTTTCTTTTTGCTTTTCCAGTTGGGTGTTTTTTGCTTCTTCGCATTTCAAATCTTTGACTTGATTCTTGCGATCCTCTAGTCTGCTGTTGGAACTCTGTATAATATTCTTTATTTCAATCAGAATATGCTTAATTTCTAGTTGGTCCTTTTTCATATCTTCGAGGGTCTCACTAGATTTCTTGAGGGTCTCACTAAATTTATAGGCGGTTTCTAGAAAATTCTTGAAAAACCTTATAAGTGTGGTTTTGACCTCTATATCCAGTAGTTTGCTTTCCTCCATTTCTGTCATTTGTGACTTGTTTCTTTGTCTCCGCATTTTTTATGCTTCTCTGTGTAGGTAGAGTGGCCTTCTGTGCTAGGTGTCCTATAGGGCTCAGTGGCTCAGCCTCCCCAATTACCTGAGGTGGACACTCTTGGTGCACCCCTTTGTGGGCTTTGTGCACAGTTTTGTTGTAGTTAAGCCTCGATTGTTATAGGTATCACTGGGAGGAAGTGACCTCCAGGCCAATTGGCTGTGAGAATCAGCTGTGTCTACAGTGGGAGAACTTCTGTGCTGGAGACACCCTTCTGGGGCAAGACTTGCTTCAGTGGGGCTTTGGTGCTCACTGAGTCTGCCCCCTGAGTGAGTCCCTTATGGATCTGAGGAGTTGTAATCTGGATGGTCCCACTCTGACCACTGGGTACACTGACTCTTGGATCTCTAAGGAGGTGCTAATTTAGCCTCTGCCTGAGGCTACCCAGCAGGAGGTACGGAGAGATCTGCAGGTTCCTCTTCTTTGTTTGGGGTTTGGAGGTGCCCAGATGAGGCCCAGCTGTGAAGCAATGCAAGCTGCTGTGGGGCCTTGGGCCTTCTTTTGGAAGTTCTGGATCTCTCTGACCCAGCTGCAGTTTGTTAGGTAATTTTCAGATTGCAAAGGGTCAGGCCTTTCATACGCAAAAGCCTCTGCACACAGCTTGGGTGGGGCAGGGTCTCAGGGAATCAACAGGGCGGAGCAAACAGCTATGGCTGATCCTCAGTCCTACCATAAGAGGCCCCATGTCTCAGTGTCCAGGTAATCGCTGCAAGCACCTCTGAGAGAAAGCCGCCCTCGAGTTCCGACAGATGCCAGACAGTCCAGTTTCTCCCCATATGAGTCTGGGTCCCCAGAGACTCGCCTGGAACTGGAATTCAGAGCAGTCTGGAGCTTGAGACTCCCTCCCAATTGAAAAAGACAACCGCGTTCTCAGTTGCCAGCCCTTTCCAGGTGGGCCTCCATACCTCTGCACTTTACTTCCACACCTCCTCTGAATCTCAGTGTGCTTTTCTCTTTCCTTCTAGTTGTAGAATTTCCACTCAGCCAGCCTTCCTGTGGTTCTGGATGATGTCCCTTTTGTCTTTTAGTTGTATTTTTGAAGTGGTTGTGCGAGGCAGCAATTTCCTTTGTTTACATATGCCGCCATCTTGGTTTCTTCCGCACTACATCTTTTGATTGGAGCATTTAATCTATTTACATTTAAAGTAATTATTGATAGATATGTAGTTATTGCCATTTTATTATTCATATTTTCATTTTTTTTTTCTTCTTAAAGAAGTTCCTTTAACATTTCATGTAATACTAGTTTGGCTAGGTGCCTCAGTTGGTTGCGGTATTGTCCCATGCATCAAAAGGTTGCAGATAATTTATGTCTTTATCAAGATCAATGATTCTCTCTCTCTCTCTCTTCCTCACTCTCTGAAATCAATTAAAAACATATCCTCAGGTGAGTATTGAAAAAATAGCTATATTGCCCTAACCAGTTTGGCTCAGTGGACAGAGCGTCGGCCTGCGGACTCAAGGGTCCCAGGTTCAATTCCAGTCAAGGGCATCTACCTTGGTTGTAGGCACATCCCCAGTAAGGGACTGTGCAGGAGGCAGCTGATTGATGTTTCTCTCTCATCGATGTTCCTAACTCTCTATCCCTCGCCCTTCCTCTCTGTAAAAAATCAATAAAATATATTTAAAAAATAGCTATAACAGCTATTTTCATTTAGGGGTGTGGCAGGGGGAGATGGGAGCAGAAGGAACAGGCTCAATTTTCCTTAGTACCAGTCTCTTCTCACTCTAAGATATTAGATTTTGTAAACTCTAATTTAGAGTGTCAGCAAGTAGGAAAAGTTGATATTAACACACAGGTGCTATGTAGTTCTGTTTTGCTATTCTTTCTAAGAGCAACATTTCTTTGACATTGGATTACCTTCATGATTCAGTGGCATAATTTTAATGATATACTTTTTAAATTATGTGCACTTTGATAAGAGTAAACATTCGTTTCTGATATTTAGAAACCAGAACTCAACATCATTTAATAATATCATAGAATAAGGAAGATGGTTGTCAAATTGTTACTGACAATAATTGGAACAGGTAAAGTTTGGTTAGAGTGTGGAGAGATGGTGCTGGTAAAGTTATAATCTGGAGAAAGGCTTTGGAGAGTAGAAATGACATTGATGTTCACTGGTATTCATTTACCAGAGATGAGGCTTGTAGCATCCTCAGAGCAGCCCCAAAAGACAGCTCTTTACGAATGAAGTCATTTAAGCTTAGAAAATTTATGTAATGTGTTTAAAAATATGCTAATAGAGCAGAATTAAAGTTTGTACCCACAGTTGATTCTGAACCCCACATTCTATCATTAATAAAGCAATTTAATTCACTGGGTAAATGGATGCCTCTTTTTGAGTATTAACATGTACAGTGTTAAGTACAGTGATAGCGATGTGGGACATAAAGATAAGTAAGACATGTTTCCTGCCTTTGAGTTATTTATAGCCACTTAAAGAGAGCCAGCCTATAAACTGAGAGTGTGAGAAAGTTTTATGGTCCATGATAGAAACATCAGCTTCCCCGTGAGTGCCCCAAAGATGAGGTGATCCATCTTCCCTGGACAAAGTGGGCTCTGGTCTCAGAGTGGATGTTTAAGCTGAGCCCTAGAACACAAACCTGGGATCAACAGTCCTAAAACCAGATGATGGGAATGGGAAAGGTTTTTCCAAGGAAAATGTGCAGCTTGAGCAAAGGTACAAAGATGAGGTTTTTCCAACAGATGCCTTGCAACAGATTAATTCTTTGGAATACTTTGGTGCCCTGAGGAAATGGGACACGCACAATTGCTTTCGATGCTTGTAGAGCACAGCTTGCCGAAAACAGAACCAGGTGATGCTCCGTGTGCCGATGTCTCTCTGACATTGTACATCCAAGAGGGACATTTCATTAAACAGAATAATTGTAGGCGAAGGTGAACACTAGAGTAGATATTCTTCTGGATTTTATAAAAAATAAAAATGGTAGTCTGATCAGGGAAAATAAAAATGTTCACCTGGAATTAGTGGACACGATAAGGACAATTAGAACCAAATGTAAAAGCTTTCACATATCACAGTAAGGAAGGTTATGCATAAAGCATGTGACGTGCAATCTATTCTATATATATAAAAGCCTAAGTGACCAAACGGCCAGTTGACCAGTCAACTGGTCGCTATGATGCACACAGACCACCAGGGGGCAGATGCTCAATGCAGGAGCTGCCCCTTGGTGGTTAGTGTGCTCCCACAGTGGGAGTGCCATTCAGGTGACCAACCCCTCCCCGCAGCCCACCAGCCGGGCAGCAGCCACTCACTCCCTCAGTAGTCCTGCAGGTCCGATTTCCAGAGAACGGGCCAGGCATCAACGGTCCGACCTGCATCGTGGGCACAATCCTGAAAGCACTGCCAGCCTCCTGGAAGTTGGCCTCGGGCACTGTGGCCGTGTCCCTTCCCTAGATGCTCTGCATGGAAGAAACGATATAAAAGCAGCTGCCTAGTGGCTCTGGACAACCAATGCGAACGTCAGCAGGACGAATCCAGATCCTGGGCATCCCACTGCCTGCCCAAAGGGCCCATCATATCCTGGCCACACACCGTCCCCCTCGGGAGTGCACTAGGTGCAGAGCTTACGTCTGGTGAGTGCCACTGTGTGGCACAAGCCTCTCCCCATCAGGATTGACTGAACACAGTGGGGCCTGGATGAGCAGGAGCGGCAGGCAGGAGGGGCAGGCAGCATTGGACTGCAGGTTTTGGCCAGATCCCCACAGGCCACCCCGAGGGACCCCACCCATGCACGAATTCATGCACCGGGCCTCTAGGTTTTAAATAAATATTCACCAAGTTAAAATTCTGAGTAGGAGGACCAAAACTTGAAGTTGATAAAGAAGACTGAAATGAGATTGGGCAATTGCTTAGGACAGTGGTTCTCACATTTGGTTGCACATTAGGATCACCAGAGGAGCTTTTAAAAAAAATCCAAATATCCAGGTTGCACACCATATCAATTAAATTAAGTCAGGATATCTATGGGTGATAGCCAAGCATCAGTATTTTCAGAGATCCTCAGATCATAACTGCTTGCAGCAACATTTGGAAACCAGTGGCCTAGACCAATATCTGCTTCACTTTATTTCCTGAGTTTATTTATACTAGAGGCCTGATGCATGAAATTCGTGCACAGGCCTGGCTGGTGATCAGGGCCGATTTGGACCATCTCGCCCAGTCCCCATCGGGACAGGCTGATCAGGGCCAGGCCGATTATTTGCATGTTTTTGCCACCTTCTGGTGTTCTGTAGGTGGGCGGGGCCTGTGGCGACAACAGAGGCGACAGAACTGAGGGGCTTTCATTGGTGGGCACTCCCAGGATTTGGGGCCTGCCAGCCAGGGAGAAGGACTAGGGGAGGTTGGCTGGCCATGGGAGGTTGGCTGGCTGCGGGAGGTTGGCTGTGGGAGCGCACTGACTACCAGGGGGTAGATCCTGCTTTGAGCGTCTGCTCCCTGGTGGTCAGTGTGCGTCATAGTGACTGGTCGACTGGTCGTTCCAGTCGTTCCAGTCGTTCCAGTCATTCAGTCACAAAGGTCACTGAGGCTTTTATAGATAGATAGATAGATAGATAGATAGATAGATAGATGGCCAGACTTTACAGTCAAAAAAGATATAGAGCCTGGTGGGGGGGAGGGTGGAAGGGGTCAATGTGGGGATAAAGGAGGGGGCCATCTGTAATACTTTCAACAGTAAATTAAAAAAATAGGTCATGTTTTTTTTTTTTTAATATATATATTTTTATTGATTTCAGAGAGGAAGGAAGAGGGAGAGAGAGATAAAAACATCAATGATGAGAGAGAATCATTGATCGGCTGCCTCCTGCACACCCCCTGCTGGGGATCGAGCCCACAACCCGGGCATGTGCCCTTGACCAGAATCGAACCCAGGACCCTTCAGTCTGCAGGCCGATGCCCTATCCACTGAGCCAAACCAGCCAGGGCAAGGTCATGTTTCTTTTTAAAACTGCTCATGAATGCTGTTGTTCCAACCAGGAACTGAAATGCCTAATGGCATTATAAAAGCATATAGAAAATCTGTAAGTTGCTTTCTTTCTACATTTATTGTCAAAATTCCTACGCTATCTTGCTCATCATCATATATTTTATAAGACATGACTGATGACTCACTAGTATATGCTGAAAATCAGAGATGACAATAATGCATACAAAGTACTCTTCACATGGCACATTTCCCAGAACACCTAAGCCACAAGAAAGTATTGCTGTGAATTTCCACTTTGCCCTGCGGATTGGTTAGGACATGATTTTACCATTATTTGTATAAAAGAAGAAGGGAGATGCAAGTTACTGAGACTAGAATATAGGTTTATTGATTCTCATGCCAAGATTGCATCTATTGTCCCTGCATTATCTGATAGACCTGGCCAAAACTGAATGCTCCCATGATTAAATCTAGATGTCAGAAATACTATTTTTAGGATAAAAAGTGGCAAGTTGAAAATTTTGCTTTGAAATCAATTTATTTACCTCACAGATATCATATTTCTAAAGAAGCAGCTGGAGATCAAAATAAGGTCTGTGAGGAGGTAACACTTAAAATAGGGGTTAAAGAAGAAAGATTATTATTCCTAAGGATAATTCTAGATATATTGTCTTAGTCATTTCAGGCTGCTATAAGGAAGTAACATTGATTGGTGGCTTATAAATAACAGAAATTTATTTCACACAGTTGTGGAGGCTGAAATCTGAGATCATGGTAAATGGGGTGAGAAACCTCTCTGGGTCACAGACTGCTGACTTCTTGTTCTAGCCTCACATGGTGGAAAGAGCAAGCTAGCTCTATGGCCTCTTCTTCTAAGGGCACTCATCTCATTCATGACAAGGTCACCCTCATAACCTAATAATTTCCTAAAGGCCCTGCCTTAAAATACCATCACATCAGGGATTAGATTTCAACAAATGAAACTTTGAGGGAACACAGACATAAAGTCCTTAACAATTTAATTTCACATACAAATTAAGGAATATTTATTACATACCTACAGTGTCCTTAAGATTCACTAGGCACCAGGTGCAAATAAGCAGAAGACAATTTCTTGTATAAAAAATGCGATATATAGGTGAGCAAAGACAGCACTTGTTATAAAATCATCTTATATAGTAATATAGTGTGTAAATGTTTGGTGATGTTAATGAGAGAAAGTTGATCTTGTCCCATCACAGTGTGAGAGGAAGGACTCAATTCTCTTTTATAATCTCTCGAATATTATACAAAAATATATTATACTCATATTTCCGGAGATTCATATCAAAAGAGTCTGAAGAGGAGATTTATTTGAGAAACTGTAAAAAGATTTTGCTTTGTCTAGTTGAAAAGGAAGGAAGGCTATGGACGAAAGGAGAGCTCCTGAAACAAGAGGATAGTGAAGCACCAGATCTAAAATTCATTCACATTCTTCTAAATTATTTCTCATGTTGTAACATGAAATAAATAGGGCAAACAATCACTGCTCAAAAAACTCTGCATGTCACAGTGTCTCTTTATTCCTCCATCAGCTGGCTGCTCTTCTATAAGACTGTGAGTTCTTTGTTGATGGGAACATTGTTTTATTAATTTTAATTCCTCTGCACAACACAGAATCCTGCATATAAAAGAATTTGCTAATTGAACTTACATTATATTAAGATAAAACACACAAATAACATCTTATTAAATTGTGAAAAACTGAAAATTTTCATCTGAGACCAGGAATAAGATAAGAATACCCATTTTTATCACTTCTATGCAACATAGTATTGGAAATCCTGTTCAGAGTAATAAATAGAAAGGCAGCTATAATTGAAAGTAAGAAGTAAAACTGGCTGTTTGCTAAAGATTCTATCAAAACATTGTTAGAACTAAGCAATGAATTCAGTAAAGTTACAGGATATAACATCAGTACACCCAAAACAGTGGTGTTTTTATACACAAAGAATGAACTATACAAAAAGAAAATTAAGGAAATAACTCATTTACAATAGCATCAATAAAATGAAATAAAATAAAATAAAATAAAATAGGAATAGACTTAACCAAGGAGGTGAAGGATTTGAATGCTGAAAACTATAAAGCAAACGAAATTTTAAAAGACAAAAATAATGGAAAGACACAATGTTCAGGGATTAGAAGATGTAACAATTGTTAAAAAGCCCATATTACCCCAAATGATCTACAGATTCAATGCTATGCACATCAAAATTCCAATGGCATTTTAAAAACTGAAATAGAAGACAACCCTAAAATTCATATGGAGACACAAAAGACCTAGACTACCCTAAGTGATCTTGAGAAAGAAGAATAAGGCTGGAGGCATCACCTTTCTTGATTTCAAATTGTTAAAATAGTATGGTATTGGCATAACAATAAGCATATAAAACAATGGAACAGAATAGAGTGCTCAGAAATAAATTTATTTATCTACAGTCATCTGATCTTTTGCAGTGGTATCAACAACACACAATGGAGAAAGGATAGTATCTTTAATAAATGGGGTTGGAAATACTGTATATCTACAAGCAAAAGAATAAAATTTGACCCTTAACTTCACACCATATACAAAAATCAACTCAAAATAAACTAAATAATTAAGTGTAAAACCCAAAACTGTAAAACTACTAGAAAGAAAAAACACATAAATAACTTCTTGGGATCAATCTTGACAATATTTTTTCAATATTGCATTAAAAGCACAGCAAGAAAGCAAAAATAGAGAAGCAAAATTACACTAAACTAAAAAGCTAAACGACAAAGGTCAACAGAATGAAAAGGCAATATGTAATTTTGGATTTGTCTACTTCCTTTTCATTTTTTTTTTAGTTATTGCTTCATATATTGTGAGGTCATAAATTTAATATTTTTGCATCTTCTTCATGAATGGACCCTTAATCATTATGAAATATGTCTTTATCCCCAGTGATATTCTTGTTCTGAAATGTACTTTTGTTCTGACATTAAGATAGCCACAGCATCTTTCCTATGATTAGGATTGTGTTGTATGCCTCTTTCCATTCTTTTATTTATTTATTATTTTTTTTTATTGTTTAAAGTATTACATTTGTCTCCTTTCCCATTGATGCCCACCTGGCCACTCCTACCTCCCCAGACAAGCCCCCACTGCCCCAGTGTCTTGGTCCATTGATTATGCTAATGTGCATGCATACAATCCTTTGGTTGATCTCTAACCCCCCTCCCACCCCTTCCCCTGCATTCTCTCTGAGGTTGGACAGTCTGTTCAGTGTTACCTTGTCTCTGAATCTATTTTTGTTAATCAGTTTATGTTTTTCATTATATCCCACATATGAGTGAGATTTTTTAATTTTATCTTTCTCCGATTGGCTTATTTCACTTAGCATAATGCTCTCCAGTTCCATCCATGCTGTTGCAAATGGTAAAAGTCCCTTTGGTTCCACTTAGGAAAAATCATAGTATTCCATTGTGTAGATGTACCATAGTTTTCTAATCCACTCATCTGCTGATGGGTACTTAGGCTGTTTCCAAATCTTAGCTATGGTGAATTGTGCTGCTATGAACATAGGGGTGCATATATCCTTTCTGATTGGTGTTTCTGGTTTCTTGGGATATATTCCTAGAAGTGGGATCACAGGGTCAAATGGTAGTTCCATTTTTAACTTTCTGAGGAAACTCCATACTGTCTTCCATAGTGGCTGCACCAGTCTGCATTCCCACCAGCAGTGCATGAGGGTTCCTTTTTCTCCACATCCTCACCAGCACTTGTTGTTTGTTGATTTGTTGATGATAGCCATTCTGACAGGTGTGAGATGGTACCTCATTGTTGTTTTGATTTGCATCTCTCGGATGATTAGTGACTTTGAACTTGTTTTCATATGTCTCTTGGCCTTCTGTGTGTCCTTCCATTCTTTTATTTTTAACCTGTGTCTCTATTTTTAAAATTGTATAGACAAGATATAGTGATATTCCAATCTGAAAATGTCTGCCTTTTCATTGGAGTGCAGACCATTGACATTTACTGTTACTATTGATATTGCTGTTTGTTTATAATCTTGCAAGTTGTTTTCTATTTATCTCACTATTTTTTGGTTCCATTTTTTTTCTCTATTTTGCTGCCTTGTTTGGATTGGATATTTTTAAAGTATTTAATTTTATCTGCTAAATTTCTTGTATCTTTCTCTTTTTAAAAAGTATCTCAGTAGTTGTATTAGGGTTTACAGTATGAATCTTTTAACTTTCCACACTCTAGTTTTCAATATTATACCACTTTACATAAAATGTAAGAAACTTCTAACAGTATAATCAATTTTTCCATCTTGTTTTTGAGCTATTAGTCAGTTTTATTTCCACATAAGCGAGTTTTTCTTTTTGCTATAGCCAATTATCTGTTAAAGAAATTTAAAAATATTTATGCACATTTTCATAATTCTGTTTTTCTTTTTTCCTCTGTATAGAACCAAGTATTCATCTGGAATAAACTTTTCTCTTTGTGGAGAACTTCTTTAATATCTGATTACCTGCCCACCTTAATCCCATTGATCCCTCTTTCACTAATTTCTAAACTTTCATTTACTCTGAAGTACTTTGTTATCTGGTAGATGAAATTATGTGAGGTGTACTAACAAGTCACAGCAATCATTTAATACCAGTTTACTCATATTCTAAATGCCTTTTATGTATGAATTTAGATTTATAACTTGAGAACAAACTGAAAGACAAGTTAGTTTAGTTGTGGTTGTGAGTTAGATATCCATTTACAATCTGGTCTAAAATATGACATGAAATCATTCTGGGAAAATTAAACCTTATTGAATTTGCTTTAAGCTGTTGAAAAGATTTAAAGAATAGAATTTTAAGAAAAGTTTCTAACATACTGAGGAGAGATGTTTCGTACATGTAGATAATGAATAATTGTCTAGTCATATTTTATGATGTAGATTTGAGTTTACTGTGTAAGGTTGTCAATTCATCAACTAACCTCAATACTGTGTTTCTTTTTTCTTTGGTACTAGATGTGTCTTTTTGGTTCCACTTAGGAAAAATCATAATTGAAGCTCAGTTCTCAATAGAAACATATTGATGTGAAATTGCTTCATATTGTATTGCTCACAGGATATAGAAATAGTCATTTCATATGCATTCAGGGTACCTTTTTATGAGGAGAGAAAATATAAGAACTCTAACCCTAATATAGTATATAGAGATTTAATGGCATCTGAAAAAATATGTTTGACAATTCCAGAGCTATTTTATTGATGTGGGTTACCTAGTTACACACTTTTCTCTTTTTTTATCTTTAAACAACTTCAGTTTATTTGGTTAGTAGTACCTAACAGTTACAAAATATGTAGAAAAAGTATTGTAGGCATTTTATGTTATCTATTAAATTCTGGCAACATCTTAATAGATGATATGCACTTTTAGAGACATGTAAACTGAAGATCATGAAGTTAAATAACTTGCATGATAAATAAAAAAAACTGTTATTTCACTTATACTACCCACAAACCAGTAATAAAAATATAAAATGTAATGTTTAATATTTTATCTAATTTTTTCTTTCTTTCTTTCTTTCTTTCTTTCTTTCTTTCTTTCTTTCTTTCTTTCTTTCTTTCTTTCTTCCTTCCTTCCTTCCTTTCTTTCTTTCTTTCTTTCTTTCTTTCTTTCTTTCTTTCTTTCTTTCTTTCTTTCTTTCTTTGTTTCTTTCTTTCTTTTGCCTCAATTTTTCTGTGTCTGTCTGTTCCTCTATCTTTTGCTCTTTCTTTCCATGCACTTACAATGCTGGTTAATAAATAGAATCAGGGATGTATTAGGTCTAAAACATGGAGTCTTCCATTCTTCTTCTCCATCTTACTTATTCCACAGCCATATGCTTAGGAAATCTTGTTGGCTTTTACTTCAAAACATCTTCATTTTATGACCATTTCTTATCACCTGTATTAAAATAATTCTACCAGTTGCTCTATGTCACCTGCTTCTTCCCTAGATTACTGCAATAGCCTATTGTTAGTAGTCCCTGCTTCTGCATCTGACTTTTAGGATAGTAACTTGAAAACTTGAGATGGATGAGGTCAATATTATTGGCTCCCCATTGTTTCAGAGTAAAGGTCACATTCCTTACCATGGCCTTGAAGGCCCTCCATAATCAGACTCATCTCTCTATCCTCCTGTGCTACTCTTTTTGGTTGGTTACCTTCTTGTTTACTCTCTTCAGGGTTAAGAGCTCTCTTTATCTTCCTAGAGCATGTTAGCTTTATTCCTGCCTCAGATCTCTGTACTGACTTAGCTCTCCTTGGCATGTTCTTCCACCAGATACTACCTGTAGGGATAATTACCTCATCCACGTAAGATTCACTTAAAAGTATTTTTTGAAACAAGCCTACCCTAGCTATTGTATTTAAAATTGCAATCCATATTCTCAATCTCCTATCCTTTGTTTTATTTCCATAGTACATATTACTTTCTGATATACTATTGTTGATACAAGCATCTCTAATCCTGTATAGAATTTTTGTTTGAGTGTATTTGAGCCCAAACTGATAGCCTAGGCAAGAAACCAAGATCTCAAACGCTCAAGAGAACAACAGTTTGCTGTTTCTTTTATGCATGTGATATTAAGGAGGCATCCTAAGGAAGATTTCAGGAAGGTGGGAGAGAGGATGGTGGGGGTCAGATTACAGGGAAGTTATGATTATGTGCTCCCTTTGAGGGTGGTCACCATTTAGAAGGAGGGGATTGAAAGGGGGATTTTGAAAGTATGTTACAGGGCTTGCTTAAGGTAAAGATAAGCCTTTTACTAAAGAAGTTATATGCCCAGGGCATGACTAGTGACCATGCCCAGTTAGAAATGTATGATCAGATAATCCTATAAGGTTACTTCCCTTAGAATCCCTTTTCCATCCACACTATATCATTTAATTTTTCACTGTTTTAATTTATCTCTCTCTATCCTGTTATGACAGAATATAGCCTCCAAAAGGAAAATATATTTTTATTCCAATCATTGATCTCTTCAATATCCAGAAATGACTTGGGACATACTCAAACATACTCAAGTAATGAATAAATAAGTGTTATAATGGAGGGAGTGGTTAAAATGGGGAATTGTCAGAGGTTGAATGTTGGATGGGGGCAGGAAACAGGGCAGAGTAGGAAGATCTAGTTTTTAATCCTGAAATAGGAGGCATAGTTCCAAAACATGTCTCTGTAAATTAGATCAAAAGGGGTGTGGCTATAACTGCTGAAATGCACAGGCCGGCACAGGCTCATGAAATAATAATGATTTGGAGAGATCTCTTCTTTTTGTGATGATCAGTTACATAAATATTAGTTCTAAATTCTTCCTAGCCTTTATTGAACCATCAGAAGGAAGATATGAAATCCTGAAAAATCTCCTGATATTTAGCTTGGATTATGGCTGAGAGAACATCTTATGTCCTAGAGACTTTACTATTTTTTTAAAGGGTAAAAGCTTTCTTTATCAGATCCAGGAAGAAGTATTTTGTCATTTTAGTACGTTTGAGTGATAATGTAGTAGGAACACAAGCACTCCTCTGACAACTCAATAGATTTTGTGTGTGGAAGGAGAGCATACACAAATAAAAACAAGCTGTTCCTCACTATCACAACATAGATCATGAGATGTATGAAGTTTTAGAGACTCATCTGGGGTCAAGAGGTTGAGAATGTGTTCCTGAAGGCAAATTACTTTATGTTCCTGGGCAGTAACTTTCAACTAAGCAAAACTATCATTTAGAGAATCAATCAGGGGAAGAAAGCCCTGCATGTTTTATTTTCTAATTCAAAATAAGCCCCTTTTGAAAGGAAACATTTAGTGAAACTCTGTTAAATTGAACTAGAGGCCCGATGCAGGAATACGTGCATGGGTAGGGTCCAGCTGGCCCGCCCGAATCAGGGCGGATTGGACTGGGCCGGCTGGGGGGAGGGGACGTGGGAGGTTGGCTGGCTGTCCCTGCCCCTGATTGGGGTGGGGGGGAGATTGGGAGTGGGGCTGGCCAGGGGGAGAGGCCACAGGTGGTTGTCGAGCCCACTCTGCGCTTGGTTGAACTCCCAAACTCCCGGTTGAGGGGACAATTTGTATATTAGACTTTTATTATATAGGATTGGTTCAAAAATGGCCATCTTAAAACATAGGCATTATTCTAGCTATAAATATCATTTATTAACCCTGTAGAGATTGGTGCTAAACCCATCTTCAACAATGAAGAAAATGAAAGTCTTTATAATTAAAATACACTTTAAAAAATCTAGTACAATATTATTCAAATTGCATTTTCAATTACCTTTAGTATATATCATTTACAAAGCAGAGAAAACATTGATCTCATTTATTCCAATAATTTGCACCTGAATTTGCATATGTTAGTAAGAATAAATTTTTGAATTTACAAATGGAAAATGTTTTCTCCTTTATCTTAACCTTTAATTTCCACAACCTAAGACAATTCACAGATGAAATATTCCCATCATTTCATCTTAACTTTACAGAATTTCTGAGACATAAATTTATAATATTCTGTATCTTTCGAACTGTTCTGATTGACTATATACATAGACTTCCCAACATCGACACCATGAACTTTCATATGTATTTGCTCCTAAAGTTGATCTTAAGATAATTTGAAAGCAACTGTATTCAAAATAATTTTTCACCCATTTTATAGAAGATAATCATATCTCTCATCTAATGAACATTGCCCCAGGGTTTAAAAATCTAAAGAACACCAAACTAAGGAAATACATTTTTAAACCTATCTTTCCCTGCCTTATCTACTTCTGTTAAGCATGAAGCTTGGCTTTAAAAACAGGGTTTGGCCCTGGCCAGTGTTTCTTCAGTGCAATCTGCCCTTGCACTGAAGCATCAAAGGTTCAATTCTGGTCAACAGCATGTACTTGGGTTGCAGATTCAATCCTGCCCTGGTTGGGCACCTGTGGGAGGCAACCAATCAATGAGTCTCTCTCACATCTCTCTCTCTCTCTCTCTCCCCTTACATAAGACTTTAATACTTTAAATTCTCATTGTAAAATGTTTTGGAGAATATGGTATAATTTAAAATAACCATAATTCACAAGAAAATTTTATAATCAAGTAGTAGAAAAGTTTATTTTTGACTTAAAGATATTATTTTTCAGGCCAGTGAAATGTTACAATTACAAATGCTTTAATTTTATAGGTAATCTCCTATACATGATTTTACAACTATTATTCTAAAAATACAATTTTTCCTTTAACCCGCATGAATTTTAAAATAACCCGTATCAACTAAGGGCAGACTTCTTACTAATTATGTCATGAGGTAGTTGTTTCTTGGGATTTCTACATAGATATAATCTGATGTGTTATCCTTCTGAGACTGAGTTTTTAAAGAGATTCTGAAATAGGTTATACAATTATAGACATAAAAACGAACCAACCATTCAGAATTTATAGAAAGAAGATTGCATTTTCTGTTCATTGTTGAAACAAGAAAACTTATTCTTCGGTCCTTGTATCCCCAAAGGGAAGGGAAAGAAATTTCCCTTTATTCCTATGTATGGGGGAAAACATATATATGGGAATAGAATGCATGGGGAAAACAATTCCAACTTCTTCAGCGCCTTCTCTCACTGTTTCCTAGGGGCAGGGAGTAGTATTATTGGCATTTATTTTCTAAGGAACTGAAACACTTAGGGAGGCTACTTCTGGTTATAATCCTATCTGTCTGCCTGTTGATAGTGTATTCTGGTCAACTCTCTGCCTTGTGTAATAAAGTGTCTTTCTCCATAGGATCTGGGTTGTCTTAGTTTATGCCAGGAGCTAAGTGTGTGAATCAAGGGTGAAACATTAGCAAGTCTGTTGCATCCCCACAATTCCTGCCGTTTTTATCTTGTTTGCTCCTGTATCTCATTATTTCCAAACTTGGGAGAAACATAGACTGATACTGACTGACCCCGAATCCTTCAGTATGCAGCATGTTTCACTGTCCCATTGAGGTTATTAAGTTTTCTACGCCAAAATCAGCGAAGCCTATAATTTAGACTCCATATATGAGGCTATGTTAGCAGGACACTGTTCTAATGTGATTTGGGGTTGGAATTTATTTTTGTTCCCTCCTGAGAGGGTCAGTTGATTTCAGTGTATATGGAGACTTTTGATCTAGTAAATCAGTGGTAAAAAGAGGTAAAATAAGGAAAAATCCTTACTGCTAAAGCAAAAATACTGCAATGACTCACCATTGCTCAGAGGTATCATACCCAGAATCAGGACAACGCATTACTACAGTATTTGTAGACCTACCTCAGGGCAGAGACACGGATGCCTTGTTTCCTTAAGATTTCTCTTCGCCCCTGATCGAGGGAGGAATGACATTCATATTCATATTATATCCAAACAATTGACTGCATGACCTTGAATTTTATTGCTTCCACTGCTTATGACTGGGATTTTAAGTCACAAAATAACAAACCTCATAACAGATGATTAAATATTAATGGTGAAGTTCCAATTACCTAAAATGCATACTCTAGTCCAATGGCTAAACTTTTTTTCACAGGGTATATTAAATTATCACTTTTATAGTTATGATTTTAACATTGACCTTTCTCTTGTACAGATTTCTTTCCAAGCAACTTACAGATAGAAGAGCTTGTTATTCAGCATGGCTTTGAATTAAGTAGTGTGCAATACACTGTAATTTTTTCCCAGGCAAATCTATGCTCCAGAGAGTAAGTTAGAAAATGTGGTAGTGTAATGGAAGTGGTACGAGGTTGATTTTACACAGTGGATAATGCTATTCTTATAGAGTGCAATGTGAGTGGGTGAAGATAGGCTGAGTCCTGGATTCAAGAACTGGGAATGCATCAATTCTAATATTAATCAAAAGGGAAAAAAAATCCATTTCTTATGTTATAAAGTGATGATATAAATTATGATTTTTTAACAAACTTATTATCTCCAGAATGTAGGCATTCCCAGTTATGTCTATAGAAATGGTGGGGTGGGGCTTACTCAGGATGTATTCTAATAGAACTTAATACTCATTCTGAGGAAATAGATATGAAGCCCATAGACTTGATATTCATTAGCACTATCCTTGATAATTACAGGAGAGTGATGGTGAAATATATTGTATACCATATATCTTTCAGATCATTGTTAAAACTATTCTAGTGAAATACAAGCTAAACCTTTAGAAGAAGATACAGTACATATATGAAAAAACATGCTGCCTTATAACCCTTGTGTAAGAGTTCAGCCTGTTGGTGATGAGAAAGAGTGTGGAAATTTGAAAGGTATTTTCCCCATTTGGGGTCACTGCTAAGACTCAGAGTGAATAGTAATTGCTTAATCATAAGTCTGAACTAAATCGTCAGATACAAGGGATATTAGTAGTAATAATAATAGTAGTAGTAGTAGCAGTTGCAGCAGCGCACCCTTTTATAACACTTTATATACCATACACAACTCCAAGCTTTTGTAAAGCATATTGTAATGGACATGCATCAGAGTGAGTGTTGGCAGCCTTAAAGAGCAACTGGTGGCTCCAAGTCACTCTATAGCAGAAGATGCGAATAAAAGGGAAATAATGGAATCATAAGATTGCTGAGAAAATATGTGCATGAGCACATGTTAAACACACCCTAAGGACTTCAGAAATAGTGATTGATAGTGACCCTAAAGAGAGGGGTCAGAAGTTACATCAGGATGAGTGGGAATTATTTAGCCTGAGGTCGGCAAAACCCAGAGATAAATGTTATGTGAAGGAAAATGCTAGGAAAGTCTTCTGATCCAGGAGTAACACCCTATTCCACCTATCTGAAATGTTCACTTCTCCACCCTTCATTACTTAGGTCTGGAAATGTTGCAACAGGGACTGAGGATGTCAACCTTGTAGGTTCCTAGCTCTCTACTTCATGTCTCTTCTTAATAAATACAGTAGTAACTGTTGTGATCAAGGCAAAAAATACTTCATATAGATTCATTTACATTGCATATTCATTAAAGGGTGTCAAAGACCTATCCTGCTAGTTATCTTTTTGGCAAGTAACCCTGGTCAGCTGCTCTGGAAGATGCCTGCTCTCTTCTGAGGTCCTCTCCAGATTCTCCCAAAGCACAGGTCAGTGGACTTCATAATTCAGTTTCTATTTAAGACAAAGCATTGGAAACGTAAACTCCAACTTGGTATAACCTGACCCACTATTTTCTGATAATAGTGTAATGGATAGATAAATAAATAGGAACTTAATTTATATATTTACTATATACAAAACATTGTATTATTAGATGACTGACTGAATTACAAAGAACTGAATTCAACATGATGAAGGAAGTATTAGAAAATTTCCTTGTTATTTGGAAACTTTCATTAAACTTGCATAAGAGGAAAGACAATAGGTACAAATATTTTTAGAATTATCATTCTGAGACTTAATAGAAGCTTTCTAATATAATAAGCAACTCCGATGCTAAACTTGGCCAAATTCTCATTTGCCTCTTAGATTAAAAAAATAATTCTTATAAAAGTATAGGGAAATGATAGATGGGAGTTGTGTACTATGTTGGAGCGAAAGTGAATTAACCACAATAAAATTATAATCTTCTATTAAGGTACATCTTTAACAAATGTTCAGTTTACAAAATCATAATGCTAATGACTTTCTTAGTCAGAGGGTAGTAAAGCCCATAACGAACACTAACTATGTTTCTCATCACCCTCACAAAGAAAAGTTATTTATAACTCCTTGGGGGCATTTGAACTTTCGAGTGGTATTTTCTGCTTGTGCTGAAAGACTCCTCAGGAAATACACTTGTTTGCAGTGTCGTTGGTCCCATTGCTGGACTGGTTGATTTGCTTTGTTTACATGTGAACTTGTTCCCAGCCACTGGCTGCACCCTTAATCCTCCGCGTCTCTGCCCTTGTCGCTTTCATTCTTCTAAACGCTCTTTCCCTAAATCTTCAAAAGGCTGGCTCGTTATTCATGTCTCAACCCAAACATCAGCTTCTCTGCATGGCCTCTACTAAATTCCATCTAAAGTAACCATTCTAGTCGCTCGGTGACACTATACTGTCTTGATTTTCTTCACTTCATTTACTACTTCTTATTTATTCAGCAAATAACCTTTGAATACCTACAATGGGTCAGGCACTATTGGAAGGTCAGAGGGCACTGCAGCAGTGAAAAGAGGTAAATTCCTGCTTTCCTGGAACTTACATTCTGAAATCCATTTTAGTGAACTTGTTTACTTTTTACTGTACTCTCGCCAGAATGTGAGCTCCAGTTTCTAGGATTATGCCAATTAAGAGGTGCTCACAATTGAATGAATGAACCCAATCTGTAAAACTGTTTGAAACTTTCAGTATGCCCCTATTCCACTGACTTCCCAGAGTCCAGGCTGTCCAATCCTTATGTAAAAATTACTGACTGGAGACCTTGAAAGTAACATGATACTGGCTTGTTCCCTCGTGTATCTGGTGACTTTGCCCTTATTATTTGTGCTTACCTAGAAGTAGCTTCAATTTGTCTCAAACTTATTTATGGCAAGTATATTGAATTTTTGTTGTTGTATGATAAACCACCATAAACTTAATGACCTAAAACAACATACATTTGTTATATAGCGTCCGTGGGTTCGGGGTCTGGGCACAGCTCAGCCTAGCTTCTCTTTCACGGGTGCTCAGGTGCTGCAATTAAGGTGTTTGCCAGGGTTGCAGTCTCATGTGACGGCTGTGCTTCAGACTCTTGTGGTTTTGGAAGAATTTACTGCTGTGAGAGCTGTTGAGATGAAGGCCTCAGTTCCTAGCTGGCATTTGTTGGCGGCTGCTCTTAGGTCATTGGTTTCTCAAACATGGCAGCTTCTTTCATTAAAGCATGTCAGCCAAGAAGACAAGAGTCAGGTAGCAAGACAGAAATCACAATTGTTTTGTACGTTAAGCACAGAAGTGACAGCCCATCTTGTTTGCCATCTTATATTGATTAGAAGCAAGTCATTAGATAGCTCACATTCAAGGGATAGGTCACAGAACACTGAATATCAGGGGATGGGGATTAGAGGGTAGCTGAGAGTTTGCCTAGCACAACAGTTTTATACATGCTATTTAATGATTTGGTTTAATTAATATTAAAAACGATGTGTGAGTGGGAAAAGAGAGTTGTTGGCATAAAAACTATTATATATGCTTTGTAAAGAAATGGTAAAGCCAATTTGCTAAATAAAATCTTTATGAAATACATGTAAGCTAGAACATTGTAAAAATGAATAACAATCGCCGAAACCGGTTTGGCTCAGTGGATAGAGCGTCGGCCTGTGGACTGAAAGGTCCCAGGTTCGATTTCCGTCAGGGGCATGTACCTGGGTTGCAGGCATATCCCCAGTGGGAGATGTGCAGGAGGCAGCTGATCGATGTTTCTCTTTCATCAATGTTTCTAACTCTCTATCTCTCTCCCTTCCTCTCTGTGAAAAATCAATAAAATATATTAAAAAAAATGAATAACAATCTATAATTTTGTATACAGGTTTTTTTTTTTCCCACAAGTGTCTATTGTCCTGTTTTAAAAATACACATTTGAATCATAAATTATAGCTGATCCATTATGAATGTTTCTTAGGCAACAGAGACAATGTAGAAATTTTAATAACCATACTTAAAAAGGTTCTACCATTGCATCAAAAATATGGGTAGCCCAAAGTTTTTAAAAAAACTGACTTTGGTGTATGTGTTGGAAAAAAATTTCATGGGATCCACATATTGAACACCAACTAGGGCAAATTACTTGTTAATATGCATGCTGCTCAGAGACTTAGAGAACAAAGTTTAAGTCATTTATCAATAGAGAAAATTGGATTATAGAGCAACTTTACAAAATTAGAGAAACAGGTCTAAATGAGAATATGTCACATTTACTTACAAAAGTAATGGCATAAAAATCAGGACATGTAACATCTAGAGTCAGAAATTCAGAGAAGAAACCCAAGCAATCACTCGCAGAAATCCAGCTTATACCCAGAATTGCAATTTTTAACAATTGGCAACTCCTAGAATGTTAAAAGCATAAATCTTCTATCTTTACTACTTGAGTGCACTTCACAAGAATCAACATAGATGAGTGGTGAATTATTCCAAGAAACATGTGAAAAAAAAATAAAGTTACATGAAAAGCCAAATTATTTTTAGATTACACACTTTCACTACTGAATGTGAAAAAATTTTATGGCACCATAAAGATTTTTTCTCTTCAATGTTATATTCTTGATTCAGCCTAGTAGTATACTTCTAAAATATTTTAAAAAAGGATGCAGGCACACATTTTCCTCTTTTGGAAAATATAAAAGATAAGAGTATGTCTTATGAAATCATTAACATTCAGTAAACAAAGACCTTTACAATGTATATAAATTCCTAATTCAGCCTTTGATAAACATAGGTGAAAAATATCACCTGGGAGTTATAGTGCTATGATAAAACCCAACCAACAAGAAGTCATTAAGACTATAGAGTCCCAGCTGATTTGGGCCAGTTTAAGAGTGTAAAGATTTACTGGAAGACAATACATAACAAAAAGTTTGTGGTAAGAGTCCTGTCAAATTAAATAATTGAAAATGCAGAATTTTTACATGTACTATCAGAAAATAGAGTTAAATGTGAAGAAGTTATAAAATTGAATCCTAAACCAAAAACTTTTCATGCATTACTAAAACAAGTCATAGAGGTAATTATCTATAATAATAAAAGCATAATATGCTAATTAGACCAGACAGCCGAATGACCTTCCAGACGTCATTCAGCACGTCCTTCTGGACATCCTTCCGGATGAAGCTGTTGCAGTGTGGGCTGAGGCAGAGGTGGTTAGGGGCAGTCAGGCAGGCAGGCATAGTGGTTAGGGGCGATCAGGCAGGCAGGCAAGCAGTTAGAGGCAATCAGTTAGGCAGGTGAAAGGGTGCAGGCTGGGCTGAGGGACTCCCCCCCGCATGCAAACATTTCATGCACCAGGCCTCTAGTATGTTATATTGACTTACCGCTGAATGAACCAAGAATATTCAGATAACATGTTGATAGGAAATTCCTGGAAAAGTGGATCCCTTCTTCTAAATACCTTAATAATTACATAATGTTAAGTTAAATAAATATCAAGTTAAAATGTTATATCTGAAATTTTTTGTTAATATACCACTTTAACCAATGCTTTCCATGATCTGAACAGTACTAGTCCTTGTAGTACTAGGTTTGAAACTTCTGCTGATGTAGCTTATAGTCAAACTGGACATTTGACTCATCTGGAGCCTTAATGGCATTTGTTAAAACAATGACCCTATGTTTATCCTTTGGATGGTGGTTTAGCTGCATGAAACATCAGGAAATGATGCTTTTGATAGGAATGGGAGTCTCAGACCTGACTCCATAATTGTGGCTAAGGATAGTACTGTTGAAGTGATTTATCCCATTAATCATGGGAGAAAACAGAAAACATTATTTTTTTTGGGGGGGAGTAGTATAATTTACAGTAATTGGTTAAAATATGAAATCACAATAGACAATAGAATATGTATTTAGTATAGAATATCAAGCACAGAAGTGTAAACTCCAACTGTGGAAATGGCATCATTCACTTAAAACACGCATACACAAGCATTAAACAAATGAGTCTATTGCTTCCTTATCGCCCATTTTGCTTTTGCCCTACTGTGTAGTAGCCACAAAGACTCAGCAAAATCACATCCCTCTTGCAGAGCAATTGATCAGGGATGGGACTGTGACCTAAGATGGTCCTAGCTGAGTGACTCCCAGAACTTTTGATCTGTGGTTGGGGATGATAAGCTATCTGTCTTCTAGAGTGAGGCTGGTGGGCAATCCAGTCTCAGCCAATTTGCTATAGGATAGACACCAGGCTAAAATGAAATGTACATACAAGAGGCTGGAGCAGAGAGAATGAAGAGAAATGGAGTGTACGGTGTGATGGAATATACCTGAAGTCAATTCAACCTCCAAATGTTTCATTAACAAGAACGAAAGCAGGTATAAGTTATAGTTTCTGTTACTTGCAACAAAAATATCCTTATAAAGCATACAAGTCTTCAAGGCACCGAAAGAACCATGTAGGGTTGAGGATGAGCTCCCAGAGTCTCGCACACGGACTTGAAAGAGGAAACGGTGGATGTGTGTTTGGAGTGGCGGTGGCTTCTGAGCAAGTGAACACCTTCACCAGTGAGTGCCTGGCCGTACAATGCTGAGGGAACCACATCTCGCTGCTGCTGCTGCAGTTTAAAGCTGATGGATTTTTGGTATTTAATGGTCACTTCTGCTGGATACATGGAGAGTTTTCTGCTTCAAAATAAACTGTTCTTCTACTTGCCCATTCTATTTTCCTCCCAACTCTGATTATTTTTGGTTAGCGATATTAAATATTTATTGACGTTAGACATAACTGGGAATTATGAGTGATTGACCAAAGCTACAACCCATAAAATATTCATGTGTATCTTTAAATTATTGATTGATATTACAAATGTAGAGGCGTCATAATAGAATGAACGTTTAGCATATTTTTCTCCTGGCAAGGATCAAATAGAAATTGTTCACACGTGTTCCTTTTATTTCTGGTTATAGGAAGCTGACAATATTGGTAAAGTATATATTTTTCTTTTCTTTTGAAAATGTCTTGCCGGATATCAAGAATCCTATGTGAAAGACAGATGGGTAGGTAAAATAATGCTAACAACAACACATAATAAAAATAATAGCTAACACTTATATGACACATCATGAGCCAGACACTATTTTAGCGCTTTCCATGTGTCCTAATGACAGCACAAGAAGTGAATATTATTACCTCCTCTTTAGAGATGGGAGGGTTGAAACAGAGAAAGTCACTTGCCCAAGTATATAAAGCCTGAAGGTGGCAGAGCTTGGATTTAAACCCAAGTGGTGTAGCTCCCTAGCCCATGCATTGAACCATTGCCCACTCTACTTGTAATCCTAGACATCACTAGATATCGGAGAAGGGGCACTTGTTTAAGGCTGGTCATTCTTGGAGCTGATCACATGACTGAGTCATGGGGAAAAAAATTGGTTTTCTAGCCAGAGATGTAACCAGAAGATATAAACTGTTTCTGGATTCTTAACTTCGGGTCTCAGGAAGTTTGTGGTATGGCAGTGAATGAAGTTCAAATGCAAGTGACCAAGTTAATTTTAAAATTAAAATAGACAATGAAGGTAAATTTTAGGACATTAAGATGTGAGGAAAGTTTTTATTAGGATAGGTATGCTCCAGAATGAATGCTCTAAGGCAGTTGAAGTAGGACACTCAGATGCCAATAAAGCCAAAGAGAAAGCAGATGGGGAGGCATTAAAATTTTCATGCCAAAGGAAGCCTTCTATCTTTAGATCTTTCAAAATCATTTGTCTTCAACTGCCAACTTATATAATTTTAGGAACCATGAGTGAAATTCTGGTCAAGATTTCCCTCCCAAACCATGGCCCATACATCCAACTGCTGATTGAATAGCTACATGTGATAGTGTGGATTTTTTCATTTGACAAATGGTATCAACTATTTCAATTTCTACTCAAATTTTAGGGTTTTAATTGGCTCTATAAATTAAAATGAGTTTGCTTTCCTTTAAAGATACTGTTTATAATTTTGTGTAAATATTCATTTTCTCTCAATATTTTGCTTTCAATAAAATGCTTTCTAACACTGACTAGTGTATTAATTACCAGCAGATTGATAAAATGGCTTTTTCTTTACTGGTAAAACTTGCTGTGTAAGCTGTTTACCTCAGGCTTGCAGCGTTAAATACAAATTGCGAGGCTTACCTGGGGGAAGAAAGTGAGATGAAGCATGGCATAATGCTAGATGCCTCCATGCCTCCACTGATGACATCACATTGGACTCTAAATCTATATACTGTATCTCAATTATGACCTTTCTCTACAAGTTCAGCAGGTTAGATGAGAAATCAGCATTTTCACAGAGATGATTGCAACAGTTTTCCAATATATCCTCCTGCCTCTTGCCACCACTCAAACATATTTTCCCATCATCAGAGTGATGCTTATGTACAGCAAACACTCCTAAGGTTACACATAAAACCCTAACCGGTTTGGCTCAGCGGATAGAGCGTCGGCCTGCAGACTGAAGGGTCCCAGGTTCGATTCCGGTCAAGGGCATGTACCTTGGTTGTGGGCACATCCCCAGTAGGGGGTGTTCAGGAGGCAGCTGATCAATGTTTCTCTCTCATCAATGTTTCTAACTCTCTATCCCTCTCCCTTCCTCTCTGTAAAAAATTAATAATAATAATAATAAATATATATATATATATATATATAGAGAGAGAGAGAGAGAGAGATAACACATAGAGTTCTTGTCCAGTGACCATGCTTATCTGTCACCATTCTGCTTTTGCACCCTTTCTTTCTGAAAGCCATCCTATATCTAATTTCTATATACTTATTCTTGCAACCTACCTAACTCTCCTTTTTTCACTGTAAGTGTGTGCGTGTGTGTGTGTCTGTGTGTACACACGTACGCATGCATATCCAACAATGCATTGAGACTTTTATTGCAATAATTATTATGGTAAAATTTGTGACTTGTGGTATTTGTGGGAATCTAAGATACATTTCTGTGAAAGTTCCCTTTCTTTTAGACAAAATCTGAAGTAATCTTTAGTTTTTGGTGCCCAATTTTAAGGAATAAATCAGCAAGCCAGAGCACTGGAAAGAAAAACAAAAAGAAGTCTAAAAAGGATTAGTCTGGCTGAAATCACAATAACTGTCATCGAATAGTTGAAGGCCTGTTTTGTAGCTGAGATCTTTAGCTAAATTTATGTAGCTTGTTGTATAACTTGAGAGAAGTCCTTCGGAGCAATGTGAATGTAGAAAGACACCGAGTTAATAGGCTGCCCCATGAGGAAGTGGTTAAGTGGAGGCTTGTCTGAGAAGATGGGGAGGTGGGATTAATACAAGCCCCCACACCTCTCAGTCTGAATATTCTTTTAGTCCAGTGGTTCTCAACCTTCCTAATGCCGCGACCCTTTAATACAGTTCCTCATGTTGTGGTGACCCCCAACCATAAAATTATTTTTGTTGCTACTTCATAACTGTAATTTTACTACTGTTATGAATCGTAATGTAAATATCTGAAATGCAGGATGTATTTTCATTGTTACAAATTGAACATAATTAAAACATAGTGATTAATCACAAAAACAATATGTAATTATATATGTGTTTTCCGATGGTCTTAGGCGACCCCTGTGAAAGGGTCATTCGACCCCCAAAGGGGTTGTGACCCACAGGTTGAGAACTGCGGTTTTAGTACCTAATTCATTTTTTCACCTTAAAATGCTACATTTGACTGTCTTGGTGTATTAATCAGGGCCACTATTCTGGAATGATCAACAATCGGTTAAAAGTATGTTTTTATCTACTTTTTGAGAAGTATAACCTATAGGTTGTAATTCCTTATTTTCTATATGTTCATATTGTGACCTCACAAACTGTTTTTGCCCCTCATGTCATGTGACTAATAGTGTGTCTAAAAAGGTGATTAAGGAGGTATCTCCATTAAATTCTAGTATTCCCCACTTACTGTTCCATTTGTTTTTAAATAGTGTAAATTCTTAAGCTTGGATTTCAGCATGTCTAAATAAGTCTCTTTTGAATGTTTGTTCTTGGGCTGTTAGCTTAATTTTTTTTCATTTCATTGTATTTTAGTTTTATTTTACATAAATAACTATATAATTTTGATATTACTATATTTTGATAAAAAGCTAGTTCCTTTTTGAAATAAGCATTTTAGAAAATAGGAAAGAATGCAAAGTAACTTAAAAATCACTTAATTCTTCCTCGCAGACACAACCATTAATGACTATTTAATTTTGGTATATTTATTTTCAGTCTGTTTTTCTAGACATATATGTTTATTTTTTTGCTCTCTCACTTTATTTGCAAGTTTGTATTCCACTGTTGTTAGTTCACATAACAACATTGATGTTTCTAAATCTCTCTCACTCTCTCTTCCTCTCTGAAATCAATAATATATATATATATATGTTTTAATCAAATCACTTGATCTATTTTTGTTCCAAATGCTACTTATATTTCATATTATTAATTGATGTTTCTAACTCTCACTCTCCTTTCCTCTCTGAAATCAATAAAAAAATATTTTTTTAAAAAAATCAAATCACTTGACCTATTTTTGTTCCAAATGCTACTTATATTTCATATTATGAATTATGAGGTCCTAAATTACAGATAATTATTAGACAACAAATCTTTTCTATTGCTCTATAAAAACAGAGAAATCCCTAGAGATACAATTGACTCATTCTTGTCTGGCTGACAGCTCTGAAAGCAGGGCTGCACCCTTTATTTCATATAGCTTGGCAGCTTAGCATGTTGCAGACCCTTATCCAATGGCATTTAAAGAAATGCCATAATTTGTTGTTGTTGTTGTTTTCTTAACCTGCTATTAAAAATCGGAAAGCACAGAAGAAAAAGAGATGAGAAAAATTGGAAAATGAGTCAATGGAATAAAAGTTGGCATGTGGATGTTTTCCTGTGTCTTCTTGAACATATTTGCCTCCATGGGTTCTGCAAATGTGTGAATCCAACTAAGTAAGATGTGTAAGCCAAATCAACTCAACTTAGATCATTTCTCCCATGGTAAAAATAGGCAAAATCCTTCCTTCTTGAATTTAAGAATTCAACAATTATAAAAGTATGGGTATAGTGAGTAGTTTTATATTACTTTTAAAAATAAAATAACATTTAGTGTATTTTTTTTTTTAAAAAACTTAATATAAACTTTTTTATAAATCACAATTATTTTAAAGCCAGTTTGGAAGTAGTCTAGCTTCCTCATTAATGCAATATTCATTGAGGAAAAATTTGGAAAGTATATAAAATAAGACCACTTATGCTCATCACCTAGAAGTATGCAACGTTAACTTTATTTTATCTCCTTTGTCTTTTTTCCCATATATATGGATGCTCATTTTTCCCAATAAACCCAGGATTATATCATGAATATATTTCAACTTGAATTTTATACTTTATGTATATTGAGTATATTCTCATGGTTTTATTATTAAATTGTCTTGTATATTACTTTTAAAAATAATCTTGCTCAGCTGCCATGGTTCAGTGGTTAAGCATTGACCTATAAACCAGGAGGTCATGGTTTGATTCCTGGTCAGGGCACATGCCTGGGTTGCAGGAGTGTGGGGCATGCAGTGATTCCCTCTTATCATTGATGTTTCTGTCTCTCTCTCCCTCTCCCTTCCTCTCTGAAATCAATAAAAATATATAAGAAAAAATAATCTTGATTTCATATATTAAAACCAAGGTATGCTAGCCTGGAAATGGTCTATATTTTAATTTTTATTTAAAGTGTTCTATGCCTTCAAGTTGAAGATTTTTTTTTTTTTAAAGTGTAAGATAAATTTATGATACCTAGCAAGTCAAGGGCTATCTTCAGCTTTTTTTCTCACTAACATTTGGTGGTGGGGACAATTCGGACACGTAAAGGAAAATTTGACTTTGCAGCATCTAGTCAAAGTGAAACAGGCAGAAATGTTTATTTACTGCTTATGGTAAAAACAAATAAATAAACAAACAAAGCCCAAAACATGTGCCTGTATGTGTGTGCACACACACATACACACACACCACAGTACCAATGAGCAATATGAGTCTTCTACACAGCTTGATTGCATTAATAGAAGCTATTTATGGAAAAAGACAAGCTAGTAACAATAGAGTCTTCCGTATATGTATAACTATTGTCTTTTCCCTATAAACCAGGTATCTTAACCTTGGCCGGACATTGGAATTACAGTGAGTTTCTACAACACATAATAGTCCAGCTCTACCCCTCAAATTGGTCTATGGTAGAGGCTGAGCATTAGTATGTGTTAAGACATTCTCTTATGAACCTTATATTTAGCGAAGTATAGAAAACATTGCTTAAATAAATACTAGATTGCAAAATTGAGTTTTGAGCAAGTAAAATATAGTTTCCTTTTTCTAATTAGAGAATAAACAAAAGGGATACAATGAAGGCAATTAACAGGGTAAAAATATTTTTTTAATTTTCCATGTTCTCCTGGGCAGATTTCATTTATGCAACATCTAAACTGAGCACAGAACATGTGTCTCTAGAAAAGTTTAAATTCAACCTGAAAGCTTTTTCTAAAAAATATTATATATATATATATGTTGATATCTGCTCTTTATTGATGAAAATATCCAAAATGCAAATAATTTGCTTTTCATATTAAAAATTAATTTATATATTTGTAATGGAGATGATTGATCTCACAGAGTATTATATTTATTTACCAATGGCAAACAAAATGATTTTCAGTTTTGTGATATGAAACTATTTCAAAATAATTATTTTTAAATTTACATTTTATATCTTGCACAAAAAGTTATTCATCTACTTTAAATTTGTGAACAGATAGAGGTGATGTCAAATAATTAAATACCCTTTTTGGTTAAAATGTGATTAAATTGACTAGCTGGTTTAAATTAGATTGGTTTAAATTAAATCCTTTCTTAAATCAAGATAATAAAAATGTTCTGCACTGATTCTAAATCCATTCTGAGAAATACTGGTAAATCCCTCTATAATTAACTTACCTAAAGCAAGTTCAAAGTGAAATTTGCTTTCTGGCTTTTCTACCACTGGCAAGAAAAATAGCCCCCAAACTGATTAACCTAGTGTTGTTTGTCTATCTATCTATCTATCTATCTATCTATCTATCTATCTAAAAGCCCAGCAATCAGAACAACCAGAATGATCGGAATGACCAGAATGACCGGTCACTGTGACGCCCACTGTGGCAGCCAACTGGCCTGATCAGGGCCCCAGTCGTACCCCCCTCAACCTCTCACGTTCCCTCCCAACACTGGCCTGGCCCAATCAGCTCCCATCGGGACAGGATGGCCGTACCCCACCCGTGCACGAATTCGTATACCGGCCCTCTAGTATTTTATATTTAGCCTTCTTTCTAACATAATTTCTATATTTTTTATTTAGCTAATAGTTCTTGAGTATTAGTGTTTATAAAAAGTCATTTAGGAGTGTTTGTTAAAAATTTAGATTTCTGGTCTCCAAACTAGAGATTCCTAGGGATAGAGACTAAGAATCTGCATGTTTTAAACAAACTACTCTGTCTATACTGCTTAAGACAGGACAATGTGATAAAATGATGTGAAACAAAGTGAAGAAAAGGAGAACTAAAATGGAGAATGTAAATATAGGGAGGCAAAGAAGGGATAATAAAATCAGCTAAATCACAAAACACTTAAGTATCAATGAGGAAATTTTAATTATGATCTCATTTAATTACTTCCAGGGCCAATGGGTAAATGCTGTCGTCACATGTTGTTACTTATAAGAGTCAGAGTGATGCTTCACACTCAGAGTTTCAGAATCAGTGCTCTAACCATTCTGCTGTACTACCTCAGAAGAGAAGGCGATGCCAGGGAGGCAACTGCCTGAAGGCAGAAATTAAATAATGGCATCTTTCTTGGAGTTGATTATTGTACTAGTTATAAATTACTCTGAAAGTTATCAGCTTAAAGCATCAGATATTTATTATTTCACAGATTCCATGAATTAGGAATCTAGGTGTGGCTTAGCGAGGTGCTTCTGGTTCAGAGTGTCACATGCGGTTGCAATCAAGTTGTCGGTTGGGACTGAAGCTGTCTCAGGGTTCAACTCAGGCTGTAGAATCCTCTTTCAAGGTCACTTTCATACCTACTGCAAGCCTCCTTCAGGAGATCACTTCCCAGCTTGCTCATGTGGGCACTGGTAAGCTTTACCTGTAGGCTTCTCTGTAGGCCACTTGACTGTGTCCACAGCAGGACAACTGGTGACTCAAAAGAGAGAGAGCGCCAGAGTGTGCCCCAAATAAAAGTCACGGTCTTTTTGTAACGTGTTCTTGAAAGTAATGTTTCATTTCTTTTGCATATTTTATTTATTAGAGTAAATGGATAGGTCTAGTCCATGGTCAAGGTGAGGAGATTACACAAGAGACACAGTACCAGGAGGAGTGGATCATTAGGGAGTTAGAGTTTGACAACTAAAATTGTGATGGGTTTGTTAGGTACTGTTCGTTTTGCCTGAATCATGTTTCTGGTATCTTCAGTATTCTAATAGAGGATGCTTGGAGTTGAAAGAGTAAATGTTTATTACATCTAACTTAATTACTTTAAAAATTAGATGTCAGAGGTGTATTTAGAATGATTTTTCTCTTCAGTCTCATTTTTAGGTTTTGTCACACTGAAAGAAGTGGTATCTCAAGAATTACAAAAATCTGGATGTATTCTTCTGTGAGTCTAACAGGTTTTAAAAAAGCAAAAATGTTGTCTGTCTTTTGTCTAGTACAAAGAAGAATATTATACCCAATGATTTATTGAATCATTTTCATAAAGAAAATTTAGCATAAATGCAAAGCTGGAAACATAGTCACATTTCATGGTGGCTTTTGGAGAAATTTAATGGAGTGAGATAAATATTGTTTCTTTATGACAGATCTAATGAATATTTATGTAGAATGAGTCATATAGTTTGAAATTTGTGTAAAGTGGGAATATCATTCATCTTAGGAGATCATTGATCAATACTTATTGTTTTGAGGCCCTTCTGAGTGTTAGGCAGTGTGGAAATATAAATGAGATCCCCGAACTCTGTTGGGTTGCCATTCCTTCATTCATATACTTGTTCATCAAGGTGCTAGTGAAGAGCCTACTATGTGACCAGTATTACCTGCTGAAGTAATAGTAGGATGGAAAAAAAAGATTTTTAAAATCCATCAGTCTGAGTCTTGGATTTCAATCCAAGTCATATTTGTATACTTTATAGCTCCAAATTAGCACTTTGTTGTTCATGGAAATCAGGTAGACCCATGCTGAATTATCTGTTAAGCTTAATATGTTCATCAATGTTCATCTGTGTACTTCCCCACCCTTCTCCTGGAAGATGCCTACTCATTTCCAGTTCTTAGTTCAGAAATCATTTCCTCTGGGAAGTCTTCTCTGACCACTTCAGCCTGGTTTTCTTGCTTTTCCTTTGTGCTCTCCTAGCTGTATGGACTTTTTCATATGTTTATGGTGCCCATTTTCTTTTTAAACCCATGAATCTCATTCAAAGGTAAGCTGGCATGAGATAAGAAGGCGTGCTCATCTTGTTATCATTGCATGCCCATCTGTTCAACAATATTTTATTTAGTGTCTGTAATATGTCAAGCACATCTCTAAACATGGGAAAAATAGTGAACAAAATCTAGACTCAGCTTTCATGGAGCTTATGCTCAGTAGAATGAGACAGACAATAAATAAATAAATGTGTACTAACTTGGGTAGTACTAAGTGAAGACAAATTAAGAGGGATAAGGGATAAAGCCAGTGGAATGGAGGTAAGACAAGGCTCTCTTAGATGAAGGGAACAAAGAACCTTCCTTGAAGCGATGATATTTGAGCTGAGAACTAGAGGAAGGGAGGAAGGAAGCCAGAGGGGCAGAGTGTTCCTGGAAGAGGCAGAATGAGTTCAAAGGCCCTGAGTGCATTGATGAGCTGAAGGAGCTACAAGATGGCTATTGTGGCTGTAGCAAAGAGGTAGTGGGCAGGTGGAGCAGAGAATGTGAGGTCAGAAACCTTCCCAGGGGTCACCACGAGAGACTTTGCAGGCCAGGGTATTCCTAGCAGCTGGCACACATGGTTATTTAATGAGCATACATTGATCATTGTTAGGTTAGGGTTGAGAGTATAAGTATTGTTTAATTATATATTATTAGTATTATTATTATTAAAGTACTTTGAGTAGTGGATCAAAAGAAGTTGGCTGCACATCAGACTCACCAAGGATCTTTCTAAAGAGGCTGATTCTAGGTCACCTGGCAGACAACATGCCATCGGGATCTCTGTGGGTGGCATCTGTATTTTTAAAGCTCCTTAGGTAATTTTAGAAAAGCATGGGCATCATTAACTTAGCTCAGTGGTTCTGGAAGTGTGCCCACCAGCAGTAGCATTAGAGATAATTAGAAATACAAATTCTCTGGCCCCATCTCATACCTACTGAATCAGAGACTATGGGGGTAACGCTAAGCAATCTGTGTTTTAAGTAGTCTTTCAGGTGCTCCGAATGTGTGCTAAAATTGAAGGATCACAGTCTTAGAGGGGCAGGCCACGTGAGGGCCAAATAAATAATATCTTTTGTGAAATTAATGGTAGAAGGCCCTGTTTCTGTAATGTGTGCACTGGCAAGAATATCTAAAATTTTAGCTTTTAAGAATGATTTCTATGGATTAAAATTTCTCTCCGTAATTACCCTTTGTTTAAATAAACCATTCCTCTGGGTAAACTATCAAGCCATTGTTACTCATTAGCACTTTAATGTAAATGAGCTTATTAGAATAATTTAGCTGACAAAATAGGCCATTTTGACTATAAGAATGGCTGAAGCTAGAAAAGGTCTCTAAAAAGGCTGGAGATGGGATGATGCCACAAACAATTTTTCTACAGTCTGAAGAGTATGATTAGTAATCACTAGTATTTAATGAGGTTCAGACTGTATTTAATAAGATTTTGAAATCTAAAAATATTTTCCCCCCAGGGACCTGGAAATGTGTTGACTTCTCTTTCAGTTAGTTGTGCACCTGATGCTATATAACCTATGTCTAAAAATGGTAATTTTGAAATATAACACCAATATTTGTCATAATTGAAGAACAGAAGACTTGTCCAGAGTTCTTTTCAGAAATTAAAGTCTTGCTGCTTAGGTTTCTATCTGGCATCTCTCTTCAAGAGAGTTCCATATGGAAAATCTATCATCATTCATCCTCCTAGAAAAAGTTACATTTTCTTTCACAAAACTCCAATGTTAATATCTACCTTGGAGTTCCTTTTTCCTTTTCCTTTATCTGAGAATAACAATGAATGGGAGAAAGTGAATTCTATAGCTCAGAGATGCTGCTGAAAGGCCAGTTTGAGCCATATGCTAATTCTGGTTTTAGTGTTCTTATCAATCCAGCAGGTTCATTCAGATTTAAGAATGCGGTGTGAAAGTCTTTTGTTGTCCTGCTACACAAGTTTTCTCTGATATAGAAAAAGCAGCTTTTTCATAAAGACTTAACCAGAGGCGATACCTGATATTGTCTGCAAAGTGCAAGCAATACATCTTTGGAGCACTTGAATAATATTAGTATCTTGGCTGAGAACAGGAGAAAAAAATAATCTATAGAAATAAGGATAATACAATTTTAAAAAGGAGCCTTCACATGCCAGAGGGTTTCATTCAGCTCGGTGACAAAGACTCCAGATATAAGTAGCACTTGAGATGGAAAAAATGTAAATGCAGAAAGTATGTCTTGATATGGCCACTTTATGTCCTCATATGTTCCTTATATATTTGAATGATCAAAGCACTGCTGAGATATGCAACCATGCATGAAAAGCTGTCTGTAGGATTTTTAAAGGAACAATTTTCTTCTATACTCTTTAATCAGACAATATGCATTCTTAATTTTTCCTGTTATTATTTTTTCAAGATAAACTCCCACCCTTGCTGTGGAGTTGAATGTAACCTTTACAATATTATATTGACCCGCTGGGAATCCTTCTCCTGACAAAACAATGTTTCCTCAAATGTCAAATTCTTAACTGTTCTTGCATTGGAAATGGACGTTAGCAATACTAGAAAGTCTTTTTTTGTTTGTTTTGTTCTCATATTTCTTTTCAACCCACCTAAAGCAGTATCATTTAATGAAGCACTACCTAGTTGGATGACTTAAATCTGAATTCTCCAACTATAAATAGTATAAAACTGTCAAATATGTTTTCTCCTTTGCATAGTTGAGTGCCTTGTTATATTTTATCACTCCCTGGCATTTATTAGGAACTATCAGTGGCTTAGCATTCTCTGTTACTGGATCATAACAGACAAGTACCAACATATCCATATGTTAATAACTCTCTCAAACATTAATGCAAGTACTTACAAAACCAGTAGAAAAGTAATTTTTTATATAGTAAAAAATTCACAATTTAAAAGTATGTATATGTGCTTTCTGTGGTCTGAAAGACCAGACCACATATTTTTATACTTAAAGAATTCATAAGATATACACATGATAAATCTACACATAGACAAACATATTATTCCTCAATTTTTCTCATTTAGTTTTATTTATACACATTATGGGTAAAATGAATCAGGTCTTTATGTCTGTCACAGATAATCCAGACATTTGCTCATTATTTCTTTATTTAGCAAGTATTGATTAAAGGCAGGGTTCTAGTTGCTGTGGGCATAGATGTCTATGTGTACAGATACGGTCATTGTACCCAGGGACTCTATTTTCTAGTGCAGAAAACAAGCAATAAACAAATAAACAAACAAGCAAGATAACAAGAGGGCTTTCAATGGTAGATAGAAAAACAACAGGATAACGTGACAGATGAGTTAGATGAATAGCTACAGGTGTCTACAAATGGTAGGGCATTTGAGGCGAGACCTACCAAGATGAGAAGGAACCAGTGGGGAGAAAGCTTGCAGAAGAGGGAACACGTGCCAAGTCTGTCGGCAGAGAGGGCCGGACATGTTCAGGGAAGAGGAAGAAGGCCATTGTGGTTCGACTATAGTGATCACAGTGGCAAATGCTATGAGATGATGGTGAAGAGGTGGTAGGAACCAGCGACTGGAAGGCCTTGAGGACCACACAGGACCCAGGGTTTTATTTTATGAGCAAAAGTGAATATTCACAGGGACTTATATAAGTTCCTGAATGATGGAAAATAAAAGCGTGGACAAGAACTCTGAGAAAAGAAATACCAAAGGCATATTTTAAAGATAGAACAAGATTGACTAGTCACAGTTCCCATATTGATTTACTTAACTATTCTCCTTAGATACTCTAAATATAGCACAACGGATGCTCCTTTTGAATGTCTAAAATACTACCTTCAAATAAAGAGAATGTAGCACTCAAGGAAATCTTTTTGATAAAAGCAGTTATTTATTTAAGATAGTGGAAAATGGGCAACAAAACTTTAAAACCAGATATTTCAATATATGCATATTAAGTTAAGCTTCCAATATCATGTTAGAGTTGAAATATTGCAGCAGGAAAAATACAATTTTACACACATGTACACACACACAAAAACATGTTTTATATTCTTGATGTAAGAAACATCCACGCCTAGAGAGAATTTTTATGAGTTTATTTGAGCAAAAACTGGTGACATATGCCTGACAGCAAAGTCTTAAGTGCTCCAGAGAAGAACAGTTTTGCAGTTTCTTTTATGTATTTGAAATTAAAGAGGGAAGAAAAGGAAGATGACATGACGGTGGTTTGGCTAAGTGGATGGAGCGTTGGCCTGCGGACTGAAGGGTCCTGGGTTCGATTCTGGCCAAGGGCACATGCCTGGGTTGCAGGCTCGATCCCCAGTGGGGAGCGTGCAGGAGGCAGCCGATCCATGATTCTCTCTCATCATTGATAGAAAGGTGGGAAAAAGCAAGGTGAGGATTGGATTACAGGATAGTTAACAAGATTAGGTGCTCTCTTGAGGGTGGTTAAACTTATTTCAAATGTGTGTTAACCTAGATGCATAAGAACAATGGACAGAGCTTGTTTAAGGCAAAGATAAACCTTTTTCTAATAAGTTATATGCCTGCCCAGTTAGGCATTTATGATGAGATCACCCAGTGAAGTTACTTTCTATAGAACCCATTTTTGTCCACAATATCCACCACATCTTTGGGAGTGGAAGCATCATCACCTGGCATTTTGGCAGTTTCAGGAAATACTGTGTTCACCTCTGCTATGGACTGAATATTTGTTTCCCCCTAAAATTCATGTTGAAATCCTAACTCCTAAAGTAATTTTATTAGGCAGTGGGGCCTTTGGGACATGACTAGTGCCCTATAAAAGAAGGTCAATAGAGATCTCTTACCACTTACGCCACTTGAGAAGATGGTTATTAAACATCAGCAAACTGGAAATTGTGATTTCAACTTTTGACAGTCATTAAAATAGGACATATCTGGGCTACATTTAGGCTTATATTAAAGGATGTCCCAAAATTCATGTATGAAGTAATTTTGATAGAAAACACAGGTTTATAATTAAAAATTGTAAATTTTTTATTGATTCATAAAGTATACAGTATAGGGTTATGTACGGAATAGCATATCGGGTAAATGGCCTCCACGGCTTTGCTGGCACATACGCACTCTTTTGTTGAAATGTTCCATGACCGTTTTGCATAAATGTGGCTGAATTTCGATGAGGCTCATTTTCATCTTGATGGCTTGGTTAATCGACAAAATTGTCGCATTTGGGGTTCAGAAAATTCACGAGTGATTGTTGAGAAACAAATGCATCTATGACGTGTCACTGTTTGGTGGGAATTTTGGGCTGGAGGCATCATCAGACCATTTTTCTTCGAAAATGTGGCTGCTCAGGCAGTAACAAAAGAGTGCGTATGTGCCAGCAAAGCTGTGGAAGCCATTTACCCGCTATGCTATTCCACACATAACCCTATACTGTATGCTTTATGAATCAATAAAATATTTACAATTTTTAATTATAAACCTGTGCTTTCTATCAAAATTACTTCTTGCGTGCATTTTGGGACACCCTTTACATGCAGATGGCCATGTGAGAATGTTGTAGGTAGCAGAAATGGCACTGGGTGTTAGACTGGTGGGTTCAGCAATCCTGGTACTTGAGTTCTGGCTAGAAAAGAATTCAGAGCCAAGGTAAAAACGATAACAGTACACTTACTTATAAATCACAGAGGTAGAAGAAGTTGTAGAAGAAATGGTCTGAGGAAACAAGCTATAACAGCAAAGGAAGGGCGCTTGGCACTTGGGAGTGAGGAAAGTAATAGTAAGGCACCTGGGCAGGGGAGTGGGGGGAGGTTGCGGGGAAAGGCACAGGGGTGCTCCTGGGAGGGAGAGCACATTGCATCCTCCATCCTAAGGGTTTTAATGGTGAAAAGTTTATGGGAGGTCCCAGGGGGAGATCTCTTCATTGTTTTTTCATTCCTCACCTGAGGATATTTTTCCCATTGGTTTTTAAAGAGAGTGAAAGAGAGGGAGGGAGGGGGTGAGGAGAGAGAGAGAGAGAGAGAGAGAGAGAGAAACATCTATGTGAGATACATTGTTTGGTTGCCTTCCACATGGGCTGGGATTAAACCTGCAACGTAGGGAAGTGCCCTTGACCAGGAATCAAAATCCAAACCCTTGGGTCTATGGGTCAATGTTCTCATCACTGAGCCAAACCGGCCAGGGCCCCAGGGAAAGACCTTAATAGACATTCATCAGTTTTCCAGATGTGTCCTTTTAGGGTGTGTATGGGGTGGGGGGGAGGC
Organism: Myotis yumanensis; assembly: GCF_028538775.1. Classification (NCBI taxonomy): domain Eukaryota; kingdom Metazoa; phylum Chordata; class Mammalia; order Chiroptera; family Vespertilionidae; genus Myotis; species Myotis yumanensis. The sequence goes on along the minus strand of NW_027223760.1, from coordinate 42,851,675 downwards.
TCTCCACTGATTGATTGGCCTGCACCAGGGCATGGGGTCATAATTCAATGCAGCTGGTCTTGAGGGTAGCCTTTGTGTAGCTACCTGGATTCAGCAATCTCGCTACTAGGAAAGAATTCAGAGCCAAGACCCAAACTGTAAGAGAACATTTATTTGGTAAGTCACAGAGGTAGCAGTAATTCTTAGAAGAAATGGGCTTAGGAAACAAGTTATAGAGGTAAAGGAAGGGCCTTTAAAGCTTGGGAGTGAGGAAGCTAAGGCTTTGGGGTGTGTGTGTGGGGGGGGGGGGGGAGGGAGGAGGAATGGAAAGGCACAGGAGGGAAGGAGAGCACGCTGAGTCCTCTGTCCTAAGGGTTTGAGGGTGGAGATTTTAGGGAGCCCCAGGGGAAGATCTCAATAGAATATTCAGCAGTTTTCCAGGTATGTCCTTTCTGGGTTGGGGTCTCCACTGATTGATGGGCCTGTGCCAGGGCAGGAGGTCATTATTCAATTCAGCTGGTCCTGAGGTCAGCCATGGGGTCACTGGTTTGGTTTTGCTCCTTTCCTGGGCCTGGAGCTGAAATACAACTGAGGCTTAAATGTTATTTTTAGGGAGGCAAGGTCAGGGGGTCCAAAGTGTCTACAATATGCTAGCAGCGGTTCTCAACCTGTGGGTCGTGACCCCTTTGGCGGTCGAACGACCCTTTCACAGGGGTCGCCTAAGACCATCCTGCATATCAGATATTTACATTATGATTCATAACAGTAGCAACATTACAGTTATGAAATAGCAATGAAAATAATTTTATGGTTGGGTCACAACATGAGGAACTGTATTTAAAGGGCCAGAAGGTTGAGAACTACTGTGCTAGGGAGAAAGTGAAGCATCCATCTTATATAAAAACTGCTGTTTGACATTTTAACCCTGATAGTATGGCTTCTGTAAATGCTTGCTTGCTTAAATAATAAGGAAAATAAGACTACCCCCATTCCAGAGAGGCCTTAAACTATGCCCCAGAGTTGTCAGTGCTGACAGCAGGCCAGGCCTTGAGATATGGTCTCATGGCCCCTTCCCAGCACTCAAGCCTTCTTTCTCAGAAGGCCTGGAAGTCTCATTCCAAATTTGGGAGACAAAGGACTGGGAAAAGTATAAATAAAGAGAGTTTCCTCCATGTGTGGGGCCCAGAATTTGAAAGACACATTTTTCTCTGGGCCTGCGCAGAATTTAATAATAAAATGTAACTCCCTTTCTCTAAGCATTGCTTGGTTTTTCTCCGGTCTTCTGCAACAAAAGGTCACCCTAGGGGCAAGGTCCCACCCTACAATTGTTCTTTGCTGGGCACCTGGGGCTTTCCTACCCTGGTGACCTTCTGTACCTGGCCCTTCGCCCTTGCTCTGCTCATTTCTAACTGCCTAGCACAAAACAAACCTGCATTTTATTCATGGCTCTACAACCAACCTTACTATTTTTGATTTTAAGCAGGTTGCTTTACCTCTTTGAGTCTGTTACTTCTCTGTCATGTGGGTAATAATACTCAAAGGCTGTAAGGGAAAAGGAATGAAGCCATACACAGAGCGTGCTTAGCAGAGGTCAGGTGACTTTTTCTGAAATTGTAATTCCTTCTCCCCTCCCGGTGCTCTTGATTCTCCTCATCTTGCTCCACTTTTTCTCTTTTTCTATAGCACCTTATCACCTTTTAATAATCAAAGGCATTTGTTTGTATATTATATTAATGGTTTGTTGTGTCTCTCCTGGCTAATGGAAGCTTCAGAAAAGAAGGGACCTTTGTTTGTTTTGTTCACTGGTGTATTCTAAGACCCTAGGAAAATGCCTCACACATCATAAACACACACGCGGGTATTCAACTTGTAAAGAGCAAAATTCAATAGTGAACATTCGAAGGTATAATTGGCTTTATTAAGCCATTCATGAATCCTGCAGCATCTCAGCTAGCAACCAGAAGGGCCCTCCAGGGGTTGCACAAAACAGGAAGTATTTATAGGAAGAAGCTTGGGGCAAGGGAACTATTAACAAAAGAAAAACACAGTTATTTTTAGGCCTGACTTCTTTTGTGGTGGAAGGAAGTGACAAGGGTTTTATCTTGTGGAATGCCTCTTCTTTCTACATGGGATAGAGAGGGACAGATTACCTCATTGGTGTAGACCAGAAAATTCCAGATTGATTGGTTTAAAATTCTAGGCCTGAGAGATGCTGAAACGGGCAATAAGGTTAGTAATTAAGTTTGTTTTAGTGACATGACTTAGCAACTCCCTTTCTTTCTCTTTCTTTCTTTCTTTCTTTCTTTCTTTCTTTCTTTCTTTCTTTCTTTCTCTTTCTTTCTTTCTTTCTTTCTTTCTTTCTTTCTTTCTTTCTTTCTCTCTCTCTCTCTCTCTCTCTCTCTTTCTTTCTTCTTTCTTTCTTTCTTTCTTTCTTTCTTTCTTTCTTTCTTTCTTTCTTTCTTTCTTTTTCTTTCTTTCTTTCTTCCTTTCATCACAATGTATATAATAAAGTCCAGCTAATAGGTAATAATCTGTGTTAACTCTTATTCTGCTCCCCTGGATTCTCACTCTCCCCTCAGAGAGAGCCCAATTCCCTGAGCTATAGAGGGAGAGCAGGGAGAAAAATACCAATTAATGGTTCTTAGCCTTGGCTGCACATGAGAATCACCTACAGAGCTTTTTAAAAACATAGATTTTCAGGTTGCAGGCTTCATCAAGAGAACCGGAATGGGTAGGGATGGGACTCAAGCATCAGTATATAATTTTTTTCTATATTTCAAAGTGTTATGTGAGAACGACTGATCTAAGTCATAGGCTGTTATAGTTGCTTTGGTTCCCAACCAAATTATGCTGGTCAATGAGACTCTTCATTTTTCAAGCCAGCTTTTTCTTCCTGGCAGCAAAGTGTGGAAAGGTGATGGTAGGACAATGTTAGAGTGCAACCCCTTGACATTTTGGTATTGCCAGTAAACAAATTGGTGAGAGAAACAGTATGTTTAGATATTTGAAGCTGAGAGAACAAACTTAGTTTTAATCTTTTTATAATTCAAATTATTTCCTGTATTATTTCAGAACTTCTTAAGAGACTTGTTTATTAGACTTCTCTCCTTTCTCTAATTCAAATGACTGCTTGCTTGCTTCATGTGCATGTGATTTATCTCATTGCAGTGCTATTAAGGATAATTTTAGAATTTATCTGCCTAGAATAGTTCCTACTTAGCTTTATAATAAAGTAATCTTCACTTTTTGCTTGCCTGGTCACTAAATTTGTCCATATTTCTCCTTCCTCTCTCTTCTATGTCTGTAAAAGTTTTATTTTATTAATAGGGATACAAATTGTACACATTCTTCTAGATTTAAGCTCATGTTCCAGTTTCTCTTTTAGCATTTTTCTTCAATTTGTTTAGTATTTACTGTAAATAAATCTTGGGATTTGCTCCATCCAGAGAACACTGTCAGGGCAGGAGCTCAGTGTTATATTTCTCTCATTATAGGAAATATATACACACATAATAGAAGCAACAATAGCACACACACACACAAAACAACTAACTGCTTTAATATCCTTGCTTCCTTAAAAGCTTTCATTAAATTCTCAAGGGTTATCTTCATTTACTCAAGACAACTCTGAATTAATATGCTCTGTATTAACAATATTTCTTAAAATCATCAAATTCTTGGTTTTTGTGTGTGTGCACAATTAAAGTGTTTATACATTTGCTTGGTTATACTTTACTTCATCCAGTACCTTTCATAGATTATACAAAACTGTATTATTTTCCCCCAAATCCCCAGACTATAAATATTTTCTATTCTTATTCCTGATGAGAGATTTATGAAAAACTAGATGTTTTTCCTCCTAACTCCTGGTTATTTCTTCGAAGAAATCTTATTGAGGGAACTCAAAATAATGGCAACTAGAAACCCCAATCTCTGCAATTAGAACTAATGCAAGCTTATTTCCTCATAAACTCACAGAGTTAAAGTGAATATATTTCCTAATGCTTCTCTGAAATTATGTGGTGCCAAAACATTGGTTTATTTGGAACCATTTATCCAGTTTAAAAGCTGTATCAGGCTAACTCTTTCTAGATTTTATTGGACAGAGTTATTATGGCTCTGAGCTTAAGGCAATTATCAGAACATATACTTGCAAGGCACTTTTTTGATAAAGATATTTATTTCTGTGACTTTGCAAATCTTGAAAGAAATTATTCAGTGGAGGAGTCGAAGAGGTTGTAATTTGAGAAGTTTATTTTAAACATTCCATAATTCAAGGATGATCTCAGCTGAAGATCAATTGTAGTTAAGCAAAACTTAAACTGACCTCTAGTACATTACCAATTGAAACATGATGAGAAAAAAGTATAATTAATAAATTAAAGAAATAATTTATAGTTAATTCAGTTTCATCAGATCTTGGTGCTACTGAGGCCAGATTCTGGATTGTTCCTTGTATGAAATTAGTGAGCTGTGCAAACCATAGATGATGTCACCAACTCCAGTTTATTCATTAAAACCCTTTTATTGATAAGGAGACACTGACCAGAGTTAGAAGGAATATTTACCATGTTCAAGTTTATCACAAAGACTGGAAAAACAAATGAAGTACATGTCTAGCACAGTACCTGTCATTAAGAGGCCCTCAATATGCTCCGTTGAATATATTATAGAATGTCAGCGGTTTAACCACCTCAAATAAAAAAAAAAAAAAAGATCAAAGTAGGAAAAAATATCTGAATAAAACTCCTCTTTATTAATGGATTAAAACAAGTTGTTTTAGCAAATTTGGAAACTAGACTGGAAGATTTACATCAAGTAAATGGGTATGCACACATTTTTTAAAAATTGAACTTCCTCTTACATCATTATATTATTGTTGATTTGCTCACATATTCTTTTCTTAAAATGGGGCCTGAAATATAATGCTGTGTCAGACTGGGTGCTGCACAATTAATTGTTTGAGCCTCATGATTGGAACGCTACCTTGCAGGAACATAGGAACCTCAGATTGAGGTAACTGCAAAGCTGCTTTGATAAGAACTATACCCCAGTGACCCTGGAGGGATTAGCTGAACCCTTTATTGTTGAGCAGCCGAGAGAAATAATGGGAAGGTAAAGGGAAGTAAACTGAGAGAAAGACGTTCATACTTAGAAAAAATAATTTATGGAAAGGTGTAGCTGTAGTGCAGTTTTAGAGACCCTTTTAATTTGGCATTTCATTAAACTGGCATGACGCTCTTCTATGCAGTAATTACCATAGAGTTTGCCTTAATGTGGTGGAGGCTCATGCTGTTGTTTGACTTTACTCCAGAGTACATGTCAACTATACCTGCACAATATTTATCTTTTCTACTGTGTCTAACAAAAACTATTCAAGGAAAAGATACCTGAGACACAAAAATTAGATTGAAAAGCTGTGTTATTTTTGCTCCTCAGTGTGTTTAATTTTTTTGATTTATTAGTTGATTTCAACAGATTTCCACATTCTCTTTAACAGAACAATGACCCTGGCATATTGAAAGAGAAATTTTTTTTTTTATTTCACTTCAAAAAATACTGAGCAAAACACTTACTAGAATCAGTGGGGACTAAAAAGATAAGCAAGACACCAACTCTGTCCTCTAAGAGCTTGCCATTTAGTGGGGACTGAAAAATCACTCCTCAAATTGAAAAATATATACTGTGTCAAAAGGGAGGTGGAACAGGTTTTATGGGTGAAACGGTTGTATTTAGCTGATGGGGGATCAGGCAATGCAGGAAGGGAGCAGCAGCATTTAAGGTACATCTTGAAAGAGAAGTGTTTGTCAGGGGAGAGAGAAGCATTGAAAAGTTCAGGCAAAAGTGTCTTGATAAAAAAGGCATATAGGGTGTCCCCCCAAATCTATACACTACTCAAAGCTCATAGCTCAATTGATGTTTCTTTCTTTTCAGATTTAACCTGTTGGAATTAATCATTATACAAAGTGTGTGTACATTTTTTGGGACACCCTATATTTATGACATTTTAAGTGGCTCTGTTTTGGAGGGTATGCTAAAATATAATACTGAGTTTTATGTTTATTTTGAAAATGTGAAGAAATCCATTTACAGGTTTAATTTTTTTATTTTAAATTTTGAAGTAATTTTGTTTTTTTAAATGTTTATTCCTTATTTTTGTTGATTTCAGAGGGTAAGGGAGAGGGAGAGAGAGAGAGAAACATCAGTGAGAAAGAATCATTGATCGGCTGCCTTCCGCACGCCCCCTACTGGGGATAAAGCCTGAAACCCGGCACGTGCCCTAACTTGGAATCAAACTGTGACTTACTGGTTCATAGGTCATCTATGCTCAACCACTGAGTCATGCTGGCCAGGCAAATTTTGAGGTAATTTTGGACTCTTAGGAAGTATATATTACAAAGAGTCTCATGTATCACCACTCAGTCTCCTCCAATGGTGACATCTTATACAACTATAGTATAATAGCAAAACCAGGAAATTGACTTAGGAACATTACTGTTAGCTGTAATGCAGACCCTATTCAGTTTTCACTGTTTTTTTTGTTTGTTTTGTTTTTAAACCTGCATTCATTTGTTTGTGTGTGTGCATGTGCATATATGTGTGCATATAGTGTTTTGACTTTTTAATGAAGGGAATGATACTATATAATTGGAGTTGAGCTTTAAAAAGATTATTTGGCAACAGTATGCAGGCTATACAGGCAAGATTGGAAGCGGGAAGGCCCAATCCAGAATTACAATAGCACAGAAGAGGAATCATGAAGCCCTATAACATATAACATATAACATACATCACAGAGAAACTTTGTAGGATTTATATTTTCTGACTGTATTTTCTCAAATGTTAAAACACACACACACAAACCAATCCCTTTCAATTTGACAATGTGTGTGCACTGGTAGGAGTCCGAGGAATGATAACACATAGTCAGAATGCAATGCGGTTCTCAGTCCAGCACAGGGAACAGAAACAGCAGAAGCCCAGTATCAGGAGATTGGAGACGCAGGACAGTTGTTATGTGGAATGAGGTAAATAGCACAGGTCAGAGAAAGAGCAGATCAAGAATCTCAGCTGGCCTGATTGGCATGGCTCAGTGGCTGAGCGTCGACCTATGAACCAGGAGGTTGTGGTTTGATTCCTGGTCAGGGCACAGGCCCGAGTTGCAGGCACATACAACGATATGGAATCTCAGGCTGTACATCAGCACCTGGAGAAAAGTGAGGAGGCCTGTGCCTCTCGCCCTAACTGCCAGTAGACAGCTGACGATTGTTTCGACCTTAGCTTGCTAATAGAAATAAACTTGTAATTTCAAAGTAAAATATCTGCTTTTTAAATTCAAGACCTTTAAAAAATCCAGTATCCCATGAGAAAGTTCAAAATTGGTTTCTTATAGTTTTTTAAATAGAAATAAGTGCTTGGAAAACACTTTAATATTGCAACACCCGCCTCCCCTTCATTCAATATAAGGATTGGATAGCTTTGTTTCCTTATGCTTCAGAAGCTCCTGTGAAGGTCAACATTTGCCGGGTAGACAAACTGGAGTCACAGAATTTAAGCACGTCATTTGCTGGCTGAGGGATTATGAGCAAGTTATTTAAACAGTTTCTAAAATTTGATGACTTTGTCAGTAATAGAAAAATGTGAGAGTCAAAGGGCGCTTTCCATTCTAACACTCTCCAAAAAAAAAATCTCAATTTATGAATTCTCATATACCTTTTTATGACTGTCAGACTCTTGTTCAGCATTGAGTATGGTGACTGGTGATGACACATAATAATTCTGAGTGAATTATTTTGAGAATCTTAAGTACAAAAAACCTTCTTTCAAGAGATTTAAGTAGTTTTTAGATCTTAATAAAGTAAAATTGTTTATCATAAAATCTTTGCAACTTTGCATTTTTTCTGTGTGTGTGTTTAAAAATATGAGAGTCAATCTCTTTTGGACTCACTGTTTTTATCTGAGCATGGACATTGAGATTTTAAAATTGTTTCTATTTTTAAAAATCAGTGGAAAAATTATGTGCATCACATGCATCAGTATTTCAAATTACATTTCACTTAGCTTCTGAACTTCTTGTATAAATTGCAAATGTACTTTTGATAAAATTTATTAAATAAATTTGCCTACCCATTTAATCATATTACTTTTAAAAAGATATTTTTATTGATTTTTTGAAAGAGAGAAGGAAGAGAGAGTCGGAGAGAAAGAGAAACATGAATGTGAGAGCAAAACACGGATTGACTGCCTTCTGCACGTCCCCAAGCATGTGCCCTGACTGGGAATTGAACTGGCAATCTTTTATTTTTTTATTTTTATTTTAAAAAATATATTTTATTGATTTTTTACAGAGAGGAAGGGAGAGGGACAGAGAGTTAGAAACATCGATGAGAGAGAAACATCAATCAGCTGCCTCCTGCACACCCTCTACTGGGGATGTGCCTGCAACCAAAGTACATGCTCTTGACCGGAATCAAACCTGGGACCTTTCAGTCTGTAGGCCGATGCTCTATCCACTGAGCAAAATCGATCAGAGCAAACTGGCAACCTTTTAATGCACAGGACAATACTCAACTAACTGAGCCACATTGGCCAGAGCTCATATTACTTTTTTAAAATCTTAATCTTCACCCTAGGATATTTTTTCCATTGATTTTTAGAGAGAGTGGAAGGGAGGGAAGAAGGGGGAGAGAGAAAGGAGAGAGAGAGAAACATCCATGTCAGAGAGACACATCAATTGGTTGCCTCCTGAATGCCCCAGACTTGAACTGGGACCGGGGATCGAACCTACAACCCAGGTACATGCCCTTGAATGGGAATCAAACCCATGACTCTTTGGTCTGTGGGCCAACACTCTAACCATCGAGCAACACGGGCCAGGGTAGGGATCATATTACTTTTATAGAAGTGTAAATATAGTGAAATAGGAAGTACCATTTAGTGAGTCTTTTTCTACATTCTGAGCATTGAGGTATGTTATTATATGCAAGAAATCCAGGCCCATAGCAGTTAAGTTACCTGCCTAAGGTCACACACATCCAGTAGAAGGTGCAGTCAGGCTTTTAACGTAGGTATCTGGCTACAGAGCTGGGGAGTTAACCAGCACTCTACAGCGGATGCCAGTGTGTGCCCCTTCCAGGATGGAGAACAAGCCCTGCACAGTGTGTTTTGAGTTGGGCAGCCAGGCAGTGGTCGAACGTATTCTTTCTTGGTAACCTTGGACAACAGCTCAAACTCAACGTTTACAGACAATTCTGTCCCCAGAAGCTCTGCTGAACTGTGTGTAAATCCATTGGGCAGTTGGGGACAGTCTAACCGTTGGAGCAGGTGGTTCAGTAATCAGAAATAGCCATTTGACTTGTTTTATCTGAAGGGAGAATCCTTCATAAGTAGCCTGCTTGCTGTTTTACCACCAAAACTGTTTATTTAGTCTCTGATTATTTATTCTGAATGATCCCTCCTCTGAAAGATGAGGGTGTAGCTGGGAAATTACTTCAATTATTAATCGGGAGTCTCTTTTCATTGTCCACAAAATTTTCCAAACACCATATGCTCCACACTTACTTTCTATTCAAGAAGGTAGATTTCGGAAGAGAAGTTTTTTTTTAAAAAAAGTAGTTAAATACTTTATATATTTGTGAGCTTTCTAAGAAATATGGACCTAATCATTTGTATGATTTTTCAGCTATAGCCTGTCTTCACAATATACATACATAAAATAGAGGGATTTGGTTCTTATTAATATGTCTAGTAATACAATACTGGCTAGATTGTCTTGAAATTGAATTTGACCATGTCTTGGATTTGACATATAGTTGAATAGTATAAAACAAACAATTGACCCCCCCCCCAAAAAAAAATCCTAATAAAGAAAACAAGACAAAATGTCATTACACTCATTTTCCTCCCTAGAATATTAGCCCTCAGAAGCCTTACATAGAAAAACAATTCCCAGGGCTCTTAATAGGCGTTACTCCAAAACAGGTGTTCCTCCGAGAAGTTTGAGAGTGGTTAAGGAAGGCGGTGCAGCTTTCTCTCTTACAGAACTTTTTATTGCCTCTAACATGGGCATTTCATGGGCTTACTATTTCATGGAACCCTCATAATATTGAGTTCAGTAGTTCTCAAATGAAGCTGGACATTAGAATCACTTAGTGAGTTTGTGAAGCAATTTCTTGCCAAGAGAATTAAATTGGAGTCCTTGGGAGGTGGGAGCCTGCAGTCAGCAGAATAACAGCCTCCCAAAGATGTTTAAGTCCTAATTCCTGGAACTGTGAATTCCTTCCATGGTGAAGGGGAATTAAGATAGCAGCTGGGGTTAAGGCTGCTAACCAGTCTCCTTGTATTATTCTGGAAAGCCCAGGTGGGCCCAAAGTCATCACAGGCATCTTTAAATGCGGGAGAGGAAGGAAAGCCGATGAGTGTCGAGTGTCGGGTGATGCAGTGTGAGAAAGACACCCTGCAGTCCTCACAGGCTTTCAAGATGGAACCGGGGAGCCACTGCCAAGGCAGCCTCTAGAAGCCAGCGGAGGCAGGAAGCGGAACCTCCCCTAGGGCCTCAAGAAAGGAGCACAGTCCCACTGACATGTTGAGGTTCATCCAGAGAGACTCAGACTGCACTTTGGACCTCCAGAATGGTAAATTAATAAGTCTACATTGTTTTGACTACTAAGTTTGTGGTAATTTGTTACAGAAGCAATAGGAAATAACACAGGGCACAAGCCTTGGTTATTTTTAAATTTTATTTTATTTTTAATCCTCACCCAAGGATATTTTTTTCTTTTTTCAGAGAGAGTAGAAGGGAGGGAAGGAGTGGGGATGGGGGAGAGAGAGAGAGAGAAGAGAGGTAAACATTGATGTGAGAGAGACACATAAATTGGTTACTTCCCGCACGTGCCCTGGGGCCTGGGATAGAACCTTACATGCCCTTGACTAGGAATCGAGCACACGCCCTTTTGGTGTGTGGATCGATGCTCTAACCATTGGGCAATGTCAGCGGGCAAGCATTGGTTATTTTTACTAGTAAGAGCTACTGTGTGGTCCTGAGGGGCATCCTGACAGAGAACCACTGATTTAAATGAATGGCTGCTCGTTGGAATCACCTAAGAAACTTTGTATTGAACACTAATATCTGGAATTCAAACTCATTTTTAAAGTATTAACTTATTTAGTTCCCATAACAACTTCATAAAAAAAAAGAATCATTATTTTTAGAAGCACAAAATATTTTAAGTAAGTCTAATGTTAGCCCAGCTACTAAGGGGTAAGCTTCAGACCCCTGCCAGGTGGTTCCTATAGCCTCCGTCATGTTTTCACTTAAACTCTTGTATGGTCCTATTTTAAAAATCATCATTACAGTTATTGTCTAGTTTCTGAGTTCCCTTTTCACAGAAAAAGCAAGTTAGAAACGAAAGGTTCTAGTATAGGAATAAATAAAAATGATGGCAATAAACTTATAACTGGCAAACTGATAGTGAGGCTAAGAGTAAAGAATGAAAAATCATTTAATGATTAAAATTATGAAGTCCCTGAGGGTTTGGGAGGAGGTATAAATGTTACTAAATGTAGCAGTATTTAGTGTTGCTGAGAGTATTACTGTATTAACTGCTTTATCAGGAAAGATTTATTCTGTATGTTTCTGATGAGAGGTATATATTTATAATTTTCTAATAGTAACATAAATAAATGTTAACACTGCAAGGAATAAACATTAATTATCTGAGTATTTAGTAGGTGGACCAGGACTTTTCAGAAAACTCAGTAAAATGTATTACAGTATATACATATGCTATGAACCTTATGGAAAACCTGCCTGCTTGCATATCAGACCTATTCATTTTTTTCTAAAATCAAAGGCCATTCAAAACCAACTGAAATGTCAACATACTTTGACATTTTGGTGACATACTTAGAAGAAGCACAAAGACACCAAAACAAAGCTATAAAATCCAGTAGCACATTTATTTATAAAGCATTCTGATTTTAAGAGTTAGGAAGGCAAAGATAAATAGCAAAGCCAATCCCCTTGTGTGCACCACTTGCCATTTCTGTTCATCCACATTAAAGAGTATAATCTTAGTATATGTTAAACCTTTCAAGTTTTCAACCTTCCATCCCTCTGAGTGTTGTAATGAAAAGAGCACTGAACTAAAGACAAAACACTAGCTTGTTGTGTGACACTGAGTTTCAACCATAAAACCACAGCAATCTCTCCTGATCTATAAAATGAGTATTTCATCTGCTATTTCTATTTCAATGGGTTGCTAAAAGCCAAGTGACAATGCATGAGAAAGTGCTTTTGGAGAAAGTAAAGCCCCGTGTAAATAATTATGCTAGACAATGCCTCCAGTCAACTGCACTGCAAAAGTTATCTGTCCCTGATAACAAATTACTCCAAAACTTGGGTTAAAACAGCAGTTGTCTTATAGTACAGGCATGCCTTGTTTTATCTCACATCTCTTTATTGTGCTTCACAGGCAATGCCTTTTTTAAAAATTGAAGGCAGGACCCTCCACCAGAGAAAAGATGATGAACTGCTTTATTGCAGTGGTCTGGATCTGACCCTCAATATCTCTGAGGTATGCCTGTATCTCAGGTCAGAAATCTGCATATGGCTTAATTAAATCTGCTTCAGGGCCCCTCACTTTCTGCAGTCAAGGTGTCTGTGGTGGATATAGTCATCTCACGGTTCATATGGGAGGAAGGATCTGATTCTAAGCTACTCACATTGTTGTTGTCAGGATTCAGTTTGTTTCAGGCTGTGGGACTAAGGTTCTTTCTCATTGGTGGCTGGATACTGTCCCCTGTTTGTTGGTACATGGGTCTCTTCAATAGGGCATCTTGCTCCATCAAAGTTTGTAAGCCAAGAAGGCAATTGAAAGAATATAGCAATATGGAAGTTGAGGTCATTTGTAATCTAACTGTGGAAACGACATCCCATCACTTTTGACTTACTCTATTTATTAAAGCTAATTGCTAGGTCCATGGCACACTCCAGGGGAGGGGACAATCTGGTGGTGTGAGTAACAGGGTATAGGGATGATTGAAGGTCATCTTAAAAGCTGCCTCTCACATACCATTTCTTATTCCCTAAACACATCCTGAACTTGGCTCTCTCTGAGTTATTGTTTAAGAATTTCCTTTTTTTTTCTTCTGTAAAAGTTTCCTCAAATCCATCTCAGCCATCAAGGTCCAAATCAATGATGATCTCTTTTTTAGTGTGAAGCCTTTTGAATTCTTCAGTTAAATGGGATTCTCCCAATATCAAAATGCCTAAAGCATTTGACACACATCTGCTTGTCTCATATATCATCTCCTGTTTTGTTTTTAATGTTATAATAGCTTTCAGACCTATTCATTTATAGCAGCCCTAAAGGCAGGAAATGGGTCTTATACCTCTTTGTATTCTCCCATGGGGTAAAGGACATTAAACACTACAAAATCAGTAATTTATACATATTTATTGAATTGAGTCAGTTTTTAAAAATTTTATTCAAAGGTTAAACTCAACTGTTTTGATCTTCTTTCTGCTTACTTGAAGTCACACGAGGAATCAATAATATCAATTCTGAAACAGTCTCATTCTAAAGGAGACCGGCCAGTTTCTTGTTTTTCAAAGGACATCTGTGGTCTGCTCTTCTAATGGCTTGATTCATTGAGAGCATGAGTCTGCAAAAAATAATGGAACCATTTGACCTCAACAGTGAGGTCTCAGATTTTCTGGCGCCTATGCATGATAAGTGCACACTTTTGTTCCAAGAGTTTTACAGTGGCTAACACAACCAGTTATTAAAAAGTTCTAGAACAAGCTTAGTTTTAAGGCAATATTTCCCTTGAGTATGAAGTTTTAATGAGAAATCTTTCATTTACATTGACTAATTAAAAAATATTATATGGGTGATTATTTTTTAGCCAGACTCTGTTTGTGCAAATAGACTTATACTTCAAAGAAATCACTTAGATAATAGCATGGAAAAGAGGATCTGGGGATCTATAAAGTTATGTTAGCGTAGTAGAACTTGCAACAACACTTCTACTTTTTTGGGGGTATTTATTTTTATGAAGTTGTGTCCAATATTCTGAATATTATTATCTTAGTTAATGAACAATGAATTCATTTCAGTTCAAAGAATTGCAAAGGTTTCACTGGCCCTTAATCAAGAATACTTATATGACTTGTTAGTCTGTTGAAACTGACTCTCAAGGGTTTTAGACTCAATCTATGCTTAGTTCTTTCTCTCTTTTTTAAAAAAAATTGATTTTAGAGAGAGATGGAGAGAAGGAGGGAGGGAGAGAGAGAGAAGCATTGATTTGTTGTTCCACTTATTTATTCATTCACTGGTTGCTTTTTTAAAAAAAATATATTTTTATTGATTTCAGAGAAGAAGAGAGAGGGTGTGAGTGAGAGACAGATAGAAACATCAATGATGAGAGAGAATCATTGACTGGCTGCCTCCTGCATGCCCCCTACTGGGGATCAAGCCTGCAACCCAGGCATGTGCCCTTGACTAGAATCGAACCTGGGACCCTTCAGTTCGGAGGCCGATGCTCTATCCACTGAGCCAAACCAGGTAGGGCTCACTGGTTGCTTCTTGTATATTCCCTGATGCGAGACCAAACCCCCAACCTTGGTGTATTGGGATGATGATCTAACCAACTGAGCTGCCTGGCCAGGGCTTTGCTTTTCGTCATCTTTACTAAATTTACTCCAAAGAAGGCTTGGGAGAGCACTTTCAGGGAAGCTCACTATTAAGTTCTGTATGAATCCCTCTTCCAACCTCCTCTAGCCATCACTTTCTACTTATCATTGCCATTTACTCCAGGGAGAATTACAGGAGGTCTGAGCTGAATCTGGCTTCTCCTTGAGACTCTTCCTCATCAGTAGTCCCAGTGTATAAAATGGTCAGTGTCCGAAGTTAAATTTTTGGCTAAGCAAATGTGACTTAATTTGTTTGTTCAATGGCCCATGTACTCCAAAACATCATGGGTTTTGATTCAGTGTGCTGAGTGCCAAGTCACAGAAAGCGGTTATCTTTCCTATGATATTTCATTGCATTTTATGCTTCAATGTGTAATAGAGAGAAATTGTAAACTAATAGAAAAATAAAATTGGACAAAAAAATTGGGAGGTATGGGTTTTGTCCAGGCCACATTGATTGCTTTCATTATATCATTGGTTAAGTTATTATGCTTTTAATTATTTGACAAAAGAAATTTGAGTGTTACTGAGTCTAGTACTATTTTAGGCAATGGGATCAAGCAGTGAACCAAAAATCAGTCCAGCTCTATGGAGCTTACATTCAGTCAGGAAATAGATAATGAACAAGTAATCAAGTAGACCTACATTATGCCAGATGGTGATAAGTGCCATGGAAAGAAAATAAAGCTTGTAAAGCAACAGAGAGTAACAGTTGGAGATCAGGGTGTTATAGACAGAACAGCATTTGAGCAATGACCTGGAGAGAGTGAGAGTAAGTTTATGTGAGCATTTGGAAAGGGAGAAGTTCTAAAAGGGACAGAAAGTACATAGACACTAAGGTGGGGAAATTTTGTGTTCAAAGAACCTCAGGGAAGCTTGAGTGGAGATTTAGAGAGAAGATTTAGAAATAAAATCAGAGAGGTGGGGGTTGGGCGTGGATCATATTGGGATAGGTAGGCCATCATATAGACTTTGAATTAGATTTTGAATGAGATAGCCATTAGAGCAGCGGTTCTCAACCTGTGGGTCGCCAACCTGTGGGTCGCGACCCCTTTGGGGGTTGAACGACCCTTTCACAGGGGTCGCCTAAGACCATCGGAAAACACATATATTATTACATATTGTTTTTGTGATTAATCACTATGGTTCTCAACCTTCCTAATGCTGTGACCCTTTAATACAGTTCCTCATGTTGTGGTGACCCCCAACCATAAAATTATTTTTGTTGCTACTTCATAACTGTAATTTTACTACTGTTATGAATCGTAATGTAAATATCTGAAATGCAGGATGTATTTTCATTGTTACAAATTGAACATAATTAAAACATAGTGATTAATCACAAAAACAATATATAATTATATATGTGTTTTCCGATGGTCTTAGGCGACCCCTGTGAAAGGGTCGTTCGACCCCCAAAGGTGTCGCGACCCACAGATTGAGAACCCCTTCATTAGAGGGTTTTAAGCCAAGAGGTGATTTGTCTTGCACTTTAAAAGGATCAATCTGCCTGTCATATGGAGAATAAACTTTAGAAGAATAGGGTTGGAAGAAAACAAGAGCCCATGGTAATTTTGTTAGTGCAATAATAGTGGTCATTGTTCCAAGGTAGTAGCAATTGGGATGAAAGAAAGAATCAGATTATTTCTCTATGTCATAGTATAAACTGGTAGGGTTTCCTGATGGATTGGACATTGGCTTTTAGAGAACATAAAGTATCAAAGATGACCCAAATATCAGAATTGGAAGGATGTGGTTGCATTACTGTAGATGTAAAACAGTGGGAGGAACAGATTATGGGAAGACAGGGAGCTCAGTTTTATATATTTTAATTATAATCTATACCAGTGATGGCGAACCTCTTGAGCTCGGCGTGTCAGCATTTTGAAAAACCCTAACTTAACTCTGGTGCCGTGTCACATATAGAAATTTTTTGATATTTGCAACCATAGTAAAACGAAGATTTATATTTTTGATATTTATTTTATATATCTAAATGCCATTTAACAACGAAAAATCAACCAAAAAAAATGAGTTCGAGTGTCACCTCTGACACGCGTGTCATAGGTTCACCATCACTGATCTATACTATTAAACTCATAGTGGAATATGAGTCTGAGTATATGAATTTCACATGAATATATATAAGCATCAGCAAGGGACTGATGGAAATACTCTAAGAAGCAAGTATTTAAGTGAAAAGAAGTTCAAGGACTGAGCTCTGGTGCATGCTCACATTTAGAGAGAAGGTAGTTATGGAGAAATTCATGAAATAGGGGAAGTGAGACAGTGTGTAAAAGATTTTGAAAGATTTATTGAGGCCCTAATATGTAGTAAGCTCTGGGATAGGTACTGTGATTCAGAGAAGAATAAAATAGTTTCTGCCCTTGAGGATTCCACAGTTTACTGGTGCTTTAATAGTTATTTATATAGACAGTTATATAGAATGCACTCTGGGCTCAGGGAAGACAAAGCTGCTATCTCTGTCTTTAGACATAAAACATGCTTCAGAAAAGAGGTGACATTTGAGCTAGCAGAGAAACATGAGATTCAGTTCCCCAAGTAGTGAAGGGAGTAAAGGGCATCCCAGGTGCAAAGAATGGCAAGTACGCAGGTGCAGAATTGGAACAAGCATGTGTTTGCAGGAGTGCAAGGAGGCAGCACAGTCATAGGAATAAACAGACTTTGGAGTTACTTTCCATTACTCTTTGGTTTCTTAGTTATAAAACATGGTAATGATATCTTCTGTACATGATTACAATGATGATGAGGAATGAGTGTCTCTAGTATTTCCCTCCATGATTACAGTGTAGTAGCTGCATCATATAGGACAGTTTAGCTGATGTTATTACTGAATCTACCATGCTCCTGAAGAGTTACATTGAGAACCAAGACTAAAGGAGTTGGATATTTAACTTTACACTGGGGAGAACTTGGAAAATTTAAACCAGGAGTGTTACAGTTGGACCTTTATTACGTAAAAAACTAGTGACCTGGTGCATGGATTCATGCACATGGAAAGGAAATTAATTAGAAGAAATATTTTAATATTGCTGTTTGCCCTTTCTCTATAATAGAAGTGTCAGCCAAGTTCATGATTGACAATGACAGATTGAAACACACATGGGCAATTGGTGCCAGTGAGAGCTTTATATGTATTGCACATTTACAAGTCAGCTTAGCCTTTTATATATATAGACTAGAGGCCCAGTGCATGAATTTTTGTGCACTGAGTGGGGGGGGTGTCTCTCAGCCCAACCTGCCCCCTCTCACAGTCCAGGAGCCCTCAGGGGATGTCCTATTGATGCACACTGGCAAAAATAAACAGCACCACAGACCTGGCGCCAACAAAACAACACTCAGCTTCCCCCAAGTGGAACACAGGCCCCACTACCACCAAGGTAGTGGGCCTAAGCTGCAATCTGGCCTCCCTCTGGGGAGCGGGCCTAAGCTGCAATCTGGCCTCCCTCTGTGGGAGGTGACCGGACCAATCAGGGGAAGCCACCAGCCCTCCCCGGCCCTCACAGCCACCGTGGCTGCCTGCCCTTCTTGGTCCTCACAGCCACTGTGGCTTTGTCTGAAAGGATGTCTGGAAGACGTCTGGTCTATCCAGTCTAATTAGCATATTACCCTTTTATTAGTATAAACTTGCTTAATTAGACCTGCTTTCTGATTTAGCTGAACTTTTTCTAGCCCAGTGAAGCACCCCAACTTCTCTTTCAGGTAATTGTCAGCAACACAGCAGTAAATACCAACAGGAAGTGGATTATTATTGTAGATCATGCAGGGAGAACAAAGGGTAAAATATTTAACTGTAGCAGTGTTTGACTATATTCAGCACAGTGTGAAAACCTGAAGTCATTTTCAAGTTGCACCATTTCTTATTTCTTTTCAGTATGGTCAAGTTTCTAAACATTCTAAATCTCTGTTGACTTGCTAATGTAAAGAAAATAGGATTCTACTGAGTCTCCTATCTACCTACTCCAGGACTTCTGTGAAGATCAATTGAGATGAGGCACAGGGAAAATGCTTCACAAACATTTGGTTAAACTGTGAAATATTTGCACCTGGCTATAAAGCAAGTCACGTTCCTGGGCTGAAGAAAATCTAAAGAGGCTAGTAGCTAGGGAAAGGAAGTTAGGCATTGCTACATGATGTCATTACCCAATGCCCACAGCGACTGTTTTGGGCTGGGCTGTTGGCTGCATTTTGTGCCATGGGGCCTTTGCAATGTTGGCTGTAATTTGATGGGGTGTCACTCTGGGGTGGTAGTGGGGCCTGTGTTCCACTTGGGGGAAGCTGAGTGTTGTTTTGTTGGCGCCAGGTCTGTGGTGCTGTTTATTTTTGCCAGTGTGCATCATGGCAACTCCTCCATTGAGCATCTGTCCCCTGGTGGTTAGTGTGCATCATAGCTACTGGTTGGATGGACACTTAGCCTTTTATATATATAGATTACCTAACACAATTGCAAGGGGACAATTAGAAGGAGAAGGAAGGAGGAATGAGGAGGTGCGTGGAAGGTGAGTGAATAAAGGCATAGTCAAGGAAGGAGGGAATAGTGAAAAGAGGGAAGAAGGAAGGAAAGCACAAAAAAGAAAACAGAAAACCCAGCCAGGTGTGGCTCAGTGGTTGAGCTTCCACCCAGGAATCAAAAGATCCACGATTCTCTCTTATCATTGATGTTTCTCTCTCTCGCCCTCTCCCTTTCTCTCTGAAATAATATATATATTAAAAAAAAGAAAACAGATAAAAAGTTTGTGCTTATCATGTCCAGCCGTTATTTTTTATCCATTAAGGTGCAGAGTACCTTAGTATACATTATCAGTTAATCCTCACAGTCCCATGAAATAGTTATAATCTCCCCCATTGTACACCTAAGGAAACAGATTCTCAGAGAAGCTAAATAATTTGCTCAAGTTTTCCCAGAAAGTAAGTAGGGTAGAGGTTGGAGTGGAGGGATCATGAGGAAAGCCAGGATTTATAACAAGGCAGGTATGACTCTAAACACTAGGCAGGAAGACATGATGGTTATTGACTGTCAGTAAGGTCCAAAGGAGAGCCAGCAGATTAGGTTTGTAGAAAAAAAACAGTGGATTTGGTAAATTTCAGCTGAGGCATTGCTAGAGAAAAAGTTTTGTAGGTTTAAGAGATTAAATAAATGATGATTTCATTGATTGAAGAAAACTGGGAGGAACAATGAGGGGAGTGGCAACTTATTGAGATTAAATTATCTTTGATGACTTATTCACATCAATTGGATCAACTGAGCTTTTTACCTATTAGCTCCATAAAATTTGGTCTCTGGACCCCTAGGATTTTTTCTTAAGACCATAAAATACAGAATGCTTTCTTTTTTCAATTGACTTACAACCAAAAGGTCTCAGAGCTCCTGGAGTTTATTTAAAACTTTGAAATCTTGCAACGTTCATTTTTAACAGCAAGTTGCCTCCTCCCTCTGTCCTCCCAATGCATCCAAAGATAGATACTGTGCCCTGGAAAAGAGGGCACAGGAATTTAAATTCTGTGGATTAGTAGAATGCAAGGAAAGATAAGGCTTTAGCACTAAAGTGATTAAAATAATTACAATAAAAAGGCAATTTAAAGTTTCTGATGCTTGAAGCTGGACATTTTGGTACAAAGTTGAAGTTTTTTTTTTTTTTTTTTTTTTTTTTTTTTATTTTCCTCTTAAAGTATTACAAAGGGTATTACATAAGTATCCTTTCCCCCCCCCCCCCGCCCTTGACAAACCACTACCCTCCCTTACCCCCCAGTGTCTTATGTCCATTAGTTATGCTTATATGCATGCATACAAGTCCTTCGGTTGATCTCTTACTCCCCTCCCTCCTGCCCCCCAACTCTCTCTGGCCTTCCCACTGCAGTTTGACAATCAGTTTGAGGCAGCTCTGCCTCTGTATCTATTATTGTTCAAAAGTTTGTAATGGTCTTTATTATCCATGAATGAGTGAGATCATGTGGTATTTTTCCTTCATTGACTGGCTTGTTTCACTTAGCATAATGCTCTCCAGTTCCATCCATGATGTTGCAAATGGTAGGGGTTCCTTCTTTTTAACAGCAGCATAGTATTCCATCGTGTAGATGTACCACAGTTTTCTAATCCATTCATCTACTGATGGGCACTTAGGCTGTTTCCAGATCTTAGCTATGGTGAATTGTGCTGCTATGAACATCTGGGTGCATATATCCTTTCTGATAGGTGTTTCTGGTTTCTTGGGATATATTCCTAGTAGTGGGATCACAGGGTCAAATGGGAGTTCCATTTCCAATTTTTTGAGGAACCTCCATACTGCCTTCCATAGTGGCTGCACCAGTCTGCATTCCCACCAGCAGTGCACAAGTGTTCCTTTTTCTCCACATCCTCTCCAGCACTTGTCGTTTGTTGATTTGTTGATGATGGCCATTCTGACAGGTGTGAGATGGTACCTCATTGTTGTTTTGATTTGCATCTCTCGGATGATTAGTGACTTTGAGCATGTTTTCATATGTCTCTTGGCTTTCTGAATGTCCTCTTTTGAAAGGTGTCTATTTAGATCCTTTGCCCATTTTTTGATTGGATTGTTTATCTTCTTTTTGTTAAGTTGTATGAGTTCCCTATAAATTTTGGAGATTAAGCCCTTATCAGATATGACGTTGGCAAATATGTTTTCCCACGAGGTGGGTTTTCTTGTTGTTTTGTTGATGGTTTCTTTTGCTGTGCAGAAGCTTTTTATTTTGATGTAGTCCCATTTGTTCAGTTTCTCTTTAGTTTCAACTGCCCTAGGAGCTGTATCAGTGAAGAAATTGTTTTGGCATATGTCTGAGATTTTGTTGCCTTTGTATTCTTCTAGAATTTTTATGGTTTCCTGTCGTACATTTAAGTCCTTTATCCATTTTGAGTTTATTCTTGTGTATGGTGTAAGTTGGTGGTCTAGTTTCATTTTCTTGCATATGTCTGTCCAATTTTCCCAACACCATTTATTGAAGAGACTATCTTGGCTCCATTGTATGTTCATGCCTCCTTTGTCAAAAATTAATTGAGCATATTGGTTCGGGCTAATTTCTGGACTCTCTATTCTATTCCACTGATCTATATGTCTGTTCTTGTGCCAGTACCAGGCAGTTTTGAGAACAGTGGCTTTGTAATACAGCTTGATATCTGGCATTGAGATCCCACCTACTTTGTTCTTTCTCAGGATCGTTGCAGCTATTCGGGGTCTTTTTTTATTCCAGATGAATTTTTGGAGAGTTCGTTCTAGATCTTTGAAGAAGGCCATTGGTATTTTAATGGGAAGTGCGTTGAATGTATAGATTGCTTTGGGTAGTATGGACATTTTAATGATGTTGATTCTACCAATCCAAGAACATGGTATGTTCTTCCATCTGTTTATGTCTTCCTCTATCTCTTTTTTCAACGTCCTGTAGTTTTCTGAGTAGAGGTCTTTAACCTCTTTAGTTAAGTTTATTCCTAGGTATCTTAATTTTTTTGGTGCGATGGTAAATGGGATTGTTTTTCTGATCTCCCTTTCTGAAAGTTCACTGTTGGTGTATAGAAATGCCTCAGATTTCTTGGGGTTAATTTTGTATCCTGCTACATTGCCAAATTCATGTATTAAGTCTAGTAGCTTTTTGATGGAGTCTCTAGGGTTTTGTATGTATAATATCATGTCATCTGCAAATAAGGACAGTTTTACTTCCTCTTTTCCAATTTGGATGCCTTTTATTCCTTCTTCTTGCCTAATTGCAATGGCTAATACTTCCAGTACTATGTTGAACAGGAGTGGTGAGAGTGGGCATCCCTGTCTTGTTCCTGTTCTTAGGGGAAATGGTGTTAGTTTTTGTCCATTGAGTATGATGTTGGCTGTGGGCCTGTCATATATGGCTTTTATTATGTTGAGGTATGATCCTTCTACTCCCACCTTTCTGAGAGTTTTTATCAAAAATGGGTGTTGGATTTTGTCGAATGCTTTTTCTGCATCAATTGATATGACCATGTGGTTTTTTTCTTTCAATTTGTTTATGTGATGTATCACATTTATTGATTTACGGATGTTGTACCATCCTTGCATCTCTGGGATGAATCCTACTTGGTCATGGTGTATGATCCTTCTGATGTACTGCTGGATCCGATTTGCTAAGATTTTGTTGAGGATTTTGGCATCTATGTTCATGAGGGATATTGGCCTGTAATTCTCTTTCATTGTGATGTCTTTACCTGGTTTTGGTATTAGGGTGATGCTGGCTTCATAGAATGAGCTTGGAAGCGTTCCTTCCTCTTGAATTTTTTGTAGTAGTCTGAGGAGGGTAGGTTTTAGTTCTTCCTTGAATGTTTGGTAGAACTCCCCTGTGAAGCCGTCTGGCCCTGGGCTTTTGTTTGCTGGAAGCTTTCTGATGACTGCTTCAATTTCTTCCATAGTTATTGGCCTATTGAGGTTTTTAGATTCTTCCTGATTGAGTTTTGGAATGTTGTATTTTTCTAGGAATTTGTCCATTTCCTCCAGGTTGTCCAGTTTGTTGGAGTAGAGTTGCTCGTAGTATTGTTTAACAATCATTTGTATTTCTGTGGGGTCTGTTGTTATTTCGCCTCTATCATTTCTGATTTGGTTTATTTGGGACCTCTCTCTTTGCTTCTTGGTGAGCCTGGCTAGGGGTTTGTCAATCTTGTTTATCCTTTCAAAGAACCAGCTCTTGGTTTCATTGATTTTCTGTATTGTTTTTTTGGTCTCTATTTCATTGATTTCTGCTCTAATCTTTATTATCTCCTTCCTTCTGCTCACTCTGGGGTTTTCTTGTTGCTCTCTTTCTAATTCTTTGAGTTGTAGAGTTAGATGATTGACTACCATTTTTTCTTGTTTTTTGAGATAGGCCTGTAGAGCTATAAACTTCCCTCTCAGGACTGCTTTCATTGTGTCCCAGAGGTTTTGGATTGTTGTGTTTTCATTGTCATTAGTGTCCAGGATGTTTTTAATTTCTTCTTTGATGTCATCGGTAACCCAATCAATATTTAATAACATGCTATTCAGCTTCCAAGTGTTTGAGTATTTTGGGTTGTTTTTATTGTAGTTTATTTCTAACATTATGCCATCGTGGTCTGTGAAGAAGCTTTTTATGATTTCAATCTTCTTGAATTTGTGGAGACTTTGCTTGTGACCCAATATGTGGTCTATTTTTGAATATGTCCCATGAGCACCTGAGAGGAATGTATATTCCGCAGCTGTGGGGTGAAGTGTTCTGAAGATGTCAATTAAGTCCATCTGATCTAGTGAGTTATTTAGGATTGCTGTTTCTTTGCTGAGTTTTTGTCTAGCGGATTTATCCAGTGATGTCAGTGGTGTATTAAAGTCCCCTACTATGATTGTATTGTTGTCGATCTCTCCCCTGATATCTTCCAGAAGTTTTCTTATGTATGTGGGTGCTCCTGCATTGGGTGCATATATGTTTACCAGGGTTATATCTTCTTGTTGTATTGATCCCTTTAGTATTATGAAGTGGCCTTCCTTATCTCTGGTTATGGCCTTCACTTTGAGATGTACTTTGTCAGATATAAGTATTGCTACCCCAGCTTTCTTTTCCTTTCCATTTGCGTGAAAGATATTTTTCCATCCCTTCACTTTCAGTCTGTGTGAGTCCCTTCTAATGAGGTGGGTCTCTTGTAGACAGCAGATGTATGGGTCATGTTTTTTTATCCATTCAGCCACTCGATGTCTTTTGGTTGGAGCATTTAGTCCATTTACATTTAAAGTTATTATTGAAAGGTATTTGTTTGTAGCCATTTCTTTTTGTGTGTGTGTGTGTGGCTGTTTTCTTTCTGAGCTTGATATTTCTTCTTTTTACACCAGTCCCTTTAGCATTTCTTGCATGGCTGGCTTGGTGGTGATAAACTCCCTTAGCCCTTTTTTGTCTGTGAAGCTTCTTATTTCCCCTTCAATTTTGAATGATAGCCTTGCTGGATAGAGTATTCTTGGATTCAGTCCTTTGCTTTGCATCACTTTGTAGATTTCCGTCCATTCTTTTCTGGCCTGATGTGTTTCTGTTGAGAAATCATTTGATAATCTAATGGGAGATCCCTTGTATGTTACTTTCCGTCTCTCTCTTGCAGCCTGTAAGATTCTCTCTTTATCCTGAACATTTGCCATGGTAATTATGATGTGTCTTGGTGTGGGTCTTTTCGGGTTCACCTTGTTTGGGACTCTCTGGGCTTGTGTGACTTTTTTCTTCCCCACCTCAGGGAAGTTTTCTGATATTATTTCTTCGAATAGGTTTTCTAATCCATGTTCATCTTTCTGTTGTTCTGGCACCCCTATTATTCGTATGTTGTTTCGTTTCATGTTGTCCCAAAGCTCCCTTAGGCTCTCCTCCTGTCTTTTAATTTTTTTCTCCATTTGCCGTACAGTTTGAGTGTGTTTTGCTTCCTTGTCTTCTAATTCACTAATTCGGTCCTCCGCTTCTCCCAGTCTACTGTTGATACTTTCAATGGAGTTTTTTATTGAAGCTATGTCACTCTTCATTTCTTCTTGGGACTTACTTAAGTTGTTGATTTTTTCATCTGTTTCTTCTAGCTTCTTGCATAAGTAGTTGAGTTTTTCATCTGTTTCTTCTTGCTTCTTGAACATGTGGTGCATGTACTCTAGGAACCTTATTCTGAATTCTTTTTCCGTCATGTTGCATATCTCTGTCTCACTTAGCTGCTTTTCTGGCGAGTCCTCCTTTTCTTTCCTTTGGGGGTTTCTTTGCCTACCCATGTTTGATCTCGCTGACATATGTAGATGTTGAGGTGTTCAGTGGCTGCTCCCTGGGTGGCAGGGGCTCCTTGGGTTGTGGTTGCTGCTCAGACGGTTGCGGTAGCAGCTGCTTTCCAGTTGGCAGCAGCTCCTCTGGTGGGTGTTGTTCACAGCTGTGTTGGCTCTTCTGGCTGGTGGGGGGAGGCTTCACGTACAGTTGCTGTTCCACAGACAGAGGGTGTGGTGATCAGGAGGCTGTGGTGATCAGGAGGCTGCGGTGATCAGGGGGCTGCTGTTGCTTGGATCTGCGGTCTGGGAAACGCTCCTCTTACCAGCACTGCATGGTCTGGGAAACGCTCCTCTCTTATGGGCACTGCATGGTCTGATCAGTTCCTCAGGATGCCCCCTTTAGTCTCAGTTCTCCGCAATCACAAAATCCAAATCTCAAATCTCCTGGCGCCAGCAAACCCGCGGAACTCCTTACCCTGGTCAGGGTCTGTGTCTGTCCCAAGAGACGCGGCTGTCTGCCATGCGGTCTCCCTCCGACCCTCTGGGCTCAGGTCTGGCAAACTTTCCTGCCCAGATCCCTGGTTTTTAACCTTTCCAGGGGAGGTCTGCCCTTCCAGGCTGCAAGCCGTCTCACCAGCTGAGTAAATTTGCCAATTCGGGGTGGGTGTTATTAGTTTCAGCTGCTTACTCCGTTTGCTCCGGGACAAGACCTGGGACGCGTCTGCCTATATCGCCGCCATCTTCTCATCCCCCCAAAGTTGAAGTTTTAATGCTCAGACCTCTCTCCTGAGTTCCAGACCTAAATATCTTTCTATTGGGAACTTCTATGTGATAACTGGTCCTTAGGAAGCTTGCACAACTCAGAGGCATTAAACTCACTATGTCCAAAATGAACTTGACCCCTCCATTATCTTTAATTTCTTCATTCTCCACATCTAATTAGCTACCTAGGTCAGTCTCCAATTTTCCTAAATAATTTGCATAAATAATCAGCTTTGCTAGTATAGTCCCACTAGGATGAATCCCTCTCCTCAACCTCCACCTTTAGAGTGCATGTCATATTGTTGCCGGTGGAAATGGGGTCCTGGTGGTGTCATGAAAAAAAGCATTTGAAGCTGGAGCTGATACAAAAGACTATTCTGGGTTCAGCTCAGTCCAGTTTGAAGAAGCCTAGCCTTGTCTTCCTCAAAACCAGAAGAAAGGTCAAGGTCCAGAAATTCTGTGCCATTGGTCCAGTCCATGGCATAGCTAAGTCCTGTTCAGCCTCTGTCCCCAGCTGCTTGGCTTAGTCTCTGTCACCAGCTGTGCTTAAGTCAGCACTGCTTAGGTGGACACTGTTTTGCTGAACCCAGGCTCGTACTTGGAGCCCACATAGCTGCTGGGCTCTGAGTGGCTGCTAGGCCTGCATGGCTGTTACGGAGCGAGAATGCATGCGGACACACAAAAGTATGAACACATGTTACTGAGAGATGGAGATGGAGGGAGAGGGAGAGAGAGACCTTGCCTTTGTTAGACCATGCTTGGAAAGGACCATGTGCTCTTTCAAACTAACCAATCAGTTCCCCAGTTCTTCATGGGCTTGTGCTGGTTCCTCCCCATAACCAATCCATTTCCCAGATCTCCCAGAGTTCTGTGTTCCTTTTCCAATCCAGTTCTTTCCCCAGGCTTGGAATTTCCCTTTATGGTCACCATCCTGGCTTCTACTGCATATGCCTCAACAGAAGAACCTCCCCCTGTGCCATCTTGGCTCCTGGGCATGCAATCACCGCTCACTTTATCGTTTCATCTTTCCCTTGGTACTACCAGCTAATGACCAGTAATGATCCTTCCTGCCGGCTTGGAGTCTTAGGCCCCAAGAGTGGAGGATGCATTAGTATTCTGGGGAGCCTATGAATGCTGCACTTCCTAGTGAAGCAGGCTTAGTGTCTGATTTATTATGCTTGATGTCTGATTTCCTTTGCTCCCTTCCTTTATTAGTATCTACCTCTCTATGCTAACAACATGTAGTGTCCACGAGTGACATATGAAGTCTACAAGATGTGTGTGAGTGTGTGTGTGGTGGACCCATACATATATTTCTTGTACTTTACTCATGACAAGAGATGTCACTGAAGATAAATAGGTCTTCTGTAAATTCAGTTGTTGTTTTTCTATGAAATTCTCTATGGGAAGAAGTTGAAGTGATCTTTAAGGTTAATTAGGAAAATAATGAAAGAAGGCTCTTGTATCCTTTCATAATTTTTCTAGACTGCACAGAGCTCCTGGGAAGTTAAGTGATTTATATGCACAGTAATATATGGAAGTATTATACTTGTTTTTTTAATGTTTAATTGATTATCATTATCATCATTATTAATAGTAATACTTGCTATAGACTCATCAGAGTAGCGAAAAATACATTTGTAAGATCTGGGCTCTCGGTGCTTTAAGGGAAATAAATGGTTTTTGGAATTTTAGAGAAAAGTTTCCCATATAATGTAAGGGAAAA
Source organism: Myotis yumanensis (assembly GCF_028538775.1). NCBI lineage: Eukaryota > Metazoa > Chordata > Mammalia > Chiroptera > Vespertilionidae > Myotis > Myotis yumanensis. The sequence continues at coordinate 42,823,789 of NW_027223760.1, read as the reverse complement.
TCAGGCAAATACTTAATCCACATGTTCTTTTGTTTAGAAAGTGTAAAGTATTGGTCCATTAAGCAAATGAGTTGGGTGCTGGGAGCTAGCATGTGAGAGAGGGAGGGAGGAGAGATGCTTTTGTGTTTTGAGGTTTGAAGAGAGAAATAGTCTGTAACAAACAATTAAAGTCCTGAGATTGGGACACCTGAGACAGGAGAGGTAGAATCTTCTGAAATTTTGAGAATTGTTTCTGAATCATTGAAATGTGTGGGTGTTTGAGAAGACTGTGTGTTGAGAACTATAACTCAGAGGTCCTTGAAAAGACTGACTGAAGCAGTGGTTCTCAACCTTCTGGCTCTTTAAATACAGTTCCTCATGTTGTGACCCAACCATAAAATTATTTTCGTTGCTACTTCATAACTGTAATGTTGCTACTGTTATGAATCGTAACGTAAATATCTGATATGCAGGATGGTCTTAGGCGACCCCTGTGAAAGGGTCTTTTGAATGCCAAAGGGGTTGCGACCCACAGGTTAAGAACCGCTGGACTAAAGGAACTCAATGTGCCTATCATCCCTCAGGCCTGAGCCATGGTCAGTGGCTTTAGTGCCCAACATGAAGAAACATGTGGGGTGGAGTGGGGGCAGGGCTTCATTTTACTGAACTTCGTGTCCTTGTCTGATCAATAATAAGGATCAAGACTTGAAAATGGATTGATATTAGCTCTGTGAACTATGATAATTGGCAGCTAGAATTCAGTTTTTTAGTATTTTTTTAAAATTGATTTTACAGAGAGGAAGGATAGAAAGATCACTGATGAGAGAGAATCATTGATCAGCTGCCTCCTGCATGACCCTACTAGAGAGTGAGCGGAACCCAGGCATGTGCCCCGACTGGGAATTCAACTTTGGCCTCCTGGTTCATGGGCTGATGCTCAACTACTGCGCCACACTGGCTGGGCTACAATCCAATTTTTATTTGATTGAAGATAAAAGTGAGGTGTCTGGAATTCTGGATGTTGTGGAGCAATTCATACTCATTACACAAAAATTCATAGTGATCAATAGTTCAGCTGAAATCTGTTTAGAAAAATACATGACTCATTTACAATGTTGATGGGATATTTAAAAACATGAGCTCTTTAGATTGTGGTAGTACTAATTTGTTTTGTAGCCTGAAGAATAGTGAATTCAAGCTTTTGTTGCTGGAAAACAATTAACCCTGGATATTGTCCGTGTACCATACTGAACTCTTTAGAATTTTAGTTCACTTTGTATACCTCCAAAAATCAGTATTCTCAACGCAGATAAATTGGTTTCCTTATTTTATGTTCATGGCTAGGAATTCCAAGTGCTATTTCTTAAGATATCTCTCTCCAGAGGGAGTTAATAGACTAGAAAATCAATGACTTGCTTTTCCTCATTTTGGAAATAAGGTTATTTTTTTCAATTCAATTATACAAATATATATTGAATGCCTCCTATGTATTTTCAATCAAGTAGACAGTGGGATCTAATGTAAAGAGCAGGGGATTGGAATTCATAGTATTTGATTTTATAACCTGAGCCTAAATATTTACCAAATACGTGTATATAAAAAAAGTCACTTACTTCATTTTTCCTACATTTATGTTATAACAGGAATGTCTATCTCACAATGATCTGACAACAATATAATATTTGGAAAAGCTGTGTAATTATCCAGGGCTCTGTTATCGTGGGCAAGACTTTCTGCTCAAATTTCAAAGTGTAATTTTGCTTCTTATTTGGTCAGTCTATAAAAGGAGGCAAAATTACCAACCCTAGTAGTTCCTCTAAATTATGTGATTTCAGCAAAAAGAAGAAACTTTCAAAATTCATGTAAAGGGTATTTTAATACAGTCTTTTTAAAAAAGCTGTTTAAACTTAACCCATTGCAATAGGATCTATAATGATAATCTAGAGGAAATAAATAATGGTTATAAATGGATATATTAATAAGTAACTCATTTAAAGTAATAAAAAGAGCCCTGGCCAGGTAGTTCAGTTGGTTACAGCATCCTCCCATTATGTCAAGGTTGTACCAAGTTTGCAAGTTCTCTTTCAGGTCAGGGCACATACAAGAAGCAACCAAATGAATGCATAAATAAGTGGAACAACAAATCTGACTCTCCCTTTCTCCTCTCTCTTTCTCCCCCTTCCTCTCTCTCCCTAAAATTAATACATTTATATTTTAAAAAATAAAAAAATTTAAATCACAAAAAGAAATCACAAAGACATAATCAAATTGCTCATATTGTGCTCTCAATAAGCTTAGGGATCTTAGCTTGTTTACTTTTCTTAAAATAGTGAGCATTTGATAAATGTTAATGCATTAAATAAATTTTCAACTTGCTTTTCAGAACTAGTGGTTCTCAAACAGTACCTTTAGCATCACCTGAAGGGCTCGTTAAAATGCCTATTTCTGGGCCCCACACCCAGAATTTCTGATTCAGTAGGTCAGAGTGAGTTCTGATAATTTGCATTTCTAACAAGCTGCCAGAGGATGCTGATACCATTGTTCAGCGAACCACAATTTAAGAACCCATTCTTCTCAAACATCAACCAGTTGACTCCTCTAAGAGGCCATATGCAGGAATTGCCTGGAAAGCTTTTAAAATAGATTCCAGGCTTTACCCTCCGAGATTATGTTTCTGGTCTTGCTAGGACCAAGGCATCAATGTATTTAGAAAATTCCCAGGACATATTAATAATCCAAGTTTGGAAACTACCTCTCTGTACAGAGCTAAAGGCTTATTGGGTTTGTATGATGTCACTCAAGCTTTTCTTAGATTTAAAATTCACAATTAGCATAAAAAATAATAAAACATGTATCTGATGTAAAGCGAGAGAACACTAAATAGAGCTTTTTCCTAGTTAGGGAAATTTTGGTTTATTTGATTTCAATTACATTTAAGACAAATTTACATTCATATTTAATATGAATTCCCTTCCAAAAGATGACATTTCATTGCTTTGGGTTTTATGGCCTTAAAAGCATATTGATGCCAATATGCTAAGATTTCACATACATACTGTGATGTACATGGTACTTTATAATAATTCATACAATTCTGTTCTTTACCTCTTTAAAAACTGGATAAACAAAATTAACACAGCAGGTATTTTGTTTATTCTAAATTTATCAAAGTTATCTGCCAAACAGTCACCCAAGACATGAGAAATGAGTCAGGTGAACTCTCACATAAGACCATTTTGATGATGGATTGTATTCAGTTACCTGCTAAAGAGTGCTACATGAAATCATTTATCACAGCCCTTTAAGCCTTTGCTGTTAATACTTCTCCATATCAAATGTCCCATCTACACATATGAGTGATTTTGTTTCATAACCAATAGTTCTGCAAGCTCCTCACATCAACCTTGATCATCAAACTTTAACTTCTATCAGATATCTCTGGGCAATAAAAATTCAAAACCAGAATTTAGCTGTAAACTCAGCAGATAATGAAATAAATCTAAGCTGACTCTTCCAAACTATTTCAGTTATGTAATACGGAAATGAGTAAATGTTTATTTTGGTTGATACAGCAAGCAGGTGTGGCTTGAAGATAGGCCAGGATGAGCTAAATCAAGTAAAAGGTGGTGGCTTTACATAATTACCTTCTGACCACCATGAACATTTATACTGCACATTTGAGATTAAAGGTTTTTCACATTTGAAGACTAATCCTGGGAACTTTATTTCTCAAGTAAAATATATATACATCCAGTTTTATTTTTCATTTCAACCTTTCAGGCAGAATGAAACTTAAAAATGATATTTACAATTTCTTTAGATTTTCTTTTATAATCAATATCAGAAAAAATTTCCAGCACTACTCAAGATTTCATTTCTTGTAAGGTCAAGGATCCAAATTTTCCAAAAAATTTACATGAATATATTTACATCATGTAGAACAACTGAGAAATCTTATTTCCAAAGCATTAGAAGACCATGCCTGGAAAATCATTTTTCAATAAATGTTTGCTTTACTTTTCTATAACAGTAATTGTCCTAAATTAGAAATTAAGCACCCCCCCAATGGATTGAACAGGTCAATACAAACACCATATATTTATGGGACAGAGGCACAGTAAATGCTGAGGCAACCCAAGATAAAATCCTTGCTTTCAAAGAACTTACCTTGAGTAACTCATGGGAAATTGAGAGTCAGTGTAGGCATCATGGGGACATAGTTATCAAGTTGATGTAGGAAGGCTCAGTGTAGCCAAATGAGTGAGGGACTTATGCCTCCAGAGAAGCTCACGAGAGAATATAGCGCATTTGGGTAATAGCAGGTTGGTCTTGATAGAGGGGTCTAGGGGTGGGATAATTTGGGCAGTGGGCAGAGAGAGACCAAATTGCAAAGGGCCTCACCTGTCTTGTATATTAAATATAGGAGCATTTGTATTTTATCTTTTAAAACCGGGGTAATTTCTTTCTTCACATGGAGAAAGTGACTTACCAGGCTTCTGCAGGCCATTGCAAGCATCACTGTTTCCTTTGCAGATGGAGACATAACACACACAGGTATAAATGCTGCCAAGTCACGTGTGAGAAAGCAACCACCAGGTGGCAGGACAATACCAGATTCTGTGGCCAAGACCAAAAAGCTGATCCATTCATACTTTCAGTCTACCGTTTCTTCAAAGTCAGGTTGGCTCCAGACTGATGCTAGTAGTCTAGGTTTGTCTAAAAGCTTTGTTGGAGATCGCACAGCAACTTTTAAGGAGCTCTTGCCACTGCAGACAACCTGCGGCCACCAGCCCTGCTCTCTTTCATTCTTCCTGGGAGGACAGCAGTTATTGGATGACAACAGCATGGAAATATATCTCAAATTATTTCTTTGATTAAAAAATGTAATCCAAGTTCATCCATCAACAGACACACCATATTTCACATATAACTAGCTCATAACTAAACTTAGCAGGGTGTGCAAAAATAAATCGATGTGTCAATCTGATTTCTTTTCCGTCTGCCAACATAGAATAAGTGCATCACCATATGGACCATCAATGCAACAGACAACATGGGGTCTAATGGTATTTTGTTAGCAAACCCTTGTAAGTGATACATTTTTCTAAGTTACCAGCTGGGTTACATTGTGTACTTTGGTTTTATTATCAGTAAATGTATTTAACTGTTTTCAAAGTTCAAGAATTCTATAGTAATTTGATTTGCCAATGCAGAATGGTGAAGTGTTGAGAACAGGCTGATAATATTTAATACTTTAATGTTTCTCTTCAATATAATGTAAATATCTGTCTACATTTAGGCCGCCTCTATATTTAGGTAACCAACAATTAGTTATGGATAATCTGCTTGTTTGGACTATCTTTCAATTAATGGTACGTTGGTTAACTGTACTCGTTCATTAAATCCATTAAAAATAGTTAATTTCATTGATTTTTTTCATGAGCATGCTCTTTTGGTGATATAGTGATGATCTTAGTCTGGTTTTATATTAACTGATCAATGTGGATGTAATTAATATCCTAAAGAGGTAATTAATATCTTGCTGCTCTAGGTAATATTCAAATTCATTTACATCTAAACTATAGGACTTTTTATAGGCATTTGTAGCACAAGAAAAGGAGGAAAGGAATGAGCTTGTTTTGTATGTGTGAACAGGCATAAAGGTATGGGACTTTCCAATATTCTTCTTAAAAGTGCCAAATAAATGTTAATATTTTAAATTTAGTTTATTTTAAACTGTAAGTTCTGTAATAACTATACTCTTATTAGACTTTTAATAGCTTCCCTTTATTGACTAGTTTTATAAACCACAAATAAACCTCTTAAGGCCTTTAAACAATACTACTTTCTGAATTCAGACTTTTTATATGTTCGAATTTTAGTTTGTTTGAATAAAATTAAAGTTTATATAATTTTAATAATAATGTATTTCTAGATAACCATGAAATCTCTTTTTCAACCTGTTCATCATATATAAAGGAACTTAAATTAACCTTTGGTTATCTTAGGGAAATTAGGAACATATTTGTACATATATCCAACTGGTTTTAAAATAAAGTGCAATGCAAAGTTCCTGAATTGGCCCTGTTCCTGATTTTTCCACATTGCTTTAGGAAAAAAGAAAACACGATACACATTTCTGCAGCATAAAACATAATATTAAGTTGCTCCAATGATACAATTATGAATGGAAACCTTTGCATTTTAGCTTGATAAGTTGGATAAATTATTCTCCACCCAGCATTCTCCATGAGAATATCCCAGTTTCTTATCTTTCTACCTTTAGACAAAGTCCATGTGTAATGTTTTTGTTAGGGGAGATCTTCATCCAATTTTTAATGATTCCAGTGAATGTAAGTCTTCTGTTGTCCCACTTCTGCCCAATCAAACACGACATAACTTCTCAGCCGCCTTAATTGTCCCTGCAGTCAAAATGATAGATTTAGGCATTAAAGGTAAAACCAGCATGTGGGATAAATTTCTAGGAAATAGTTTTGTGCCCTAGCTGGATTTAGCTCAGTGAATAGAGCATCGACCCATTGATTGAAGGGTTCTGGGTTCAATTCCCATCAAGGGCATTTACCTCAGTTGTAGGCTCAAACCCTGGCCCTGGTCAGGAGGCAACCAATTGATGTGTCTCTCTCACATAGATGTTTCTCTCTCTCTGTCTCTGTCCCTCCCTTACACTCTCTATAAAAATCAATGCAAAAATATCCTGGGGTGAAGATCAACAACAACAAAAAGGATTTTGTAAATATGATTGCTCTAGAGCAGTGGTTCTCAACCTTGGCTGCACATTAGAATCACCAGGGAATCTTTTTAAAATCCTGATTTCTGGGCCTCATCCTCCAGAAATTTTGTGTCTTTGTTACTAATGTTGTGGCCTCACCCCATTACAAAGAAACAGAATTTCCGGAGGATGAGGCCCAGAAATCAGGATTTTAAAAAGATTCCCAGGTGATTCTAATGTGCAGCCAAGGTTGAGAACCACGGCTCTAGAGGGTCTTGTAGAACCATCTGTGCTTAGCTTTTCTGTGCATGAGTGTATAGTTTTGGAAAAAAAATATTTTAAAACTTTCCATCATATAAAATATCTTTCATACATATCATACATACTAGTAAATGTTGAGGATATAATGTCATAAACCCACCCACTCAGATATAAGAAATTACCAATGTGGGTCTTACCTATAAGACGCAGATAATTTTAAAGCAAATCTGAGATATTTTACCATTTCATCTGTAAATATTTTAGCGTGTACCTCTAAACAGTGTTTTTAAAATAGCTACAATATGATTAAAACATCTGAAAATATATAAGAATTACTTAATATTATCAAATATATATATATATATATAGCCATTATTCAAACTTCCCTGTAATCTTTTATTATAAGAATACTATGCCTATTTATACCATTTGTATATTTTTAACAGTCAGTAATTATGGCTTACATCCATTATTTCTTTTGGGGTTGTAAAATAGAGACTTTAATTCTATTCATTTTTTTATCAGCACAAATACCTCTACAACAATTTTTGCTTCATATTTCATCAATATGTGGTTGCCCTAAGAAATGGAAAAAATAGCATCTGCCAATGGTGGCCAATCCTCCAATGGTAGTTATGAGTTTATGCATTTAAACACACTTGCTGTGTTTCAATCCATTGTAGATTTTATCTGTAAAAATCTTCAGTTATTCCCATTCTTGTGTAATGGGAACTCTTTATTTTGACTCATAGCTCAGGCCATTTGACATGCCTCTAGTCGTCTTTGCTAGCTTCTTGCTTTGTGTTGTCACAAAGGTTTCCAGGCAAATGTCCTGCCCTAGATCTCAAATCAGTTTTGCCTCAGGAAGACCAATTGCTTTTACTGAGATAGTGTTCAGAGCTCATTAAAGGTGACAATCTGGATACTAAGGGTCATCTTACCACTGATTGGTCAGTGTTTCTAGGCTTTTCCAGTGAACAGAGCTTGGAAATGGTAGTTTATTTTATAAAGACTGAAGTTATACATTTATGCTAATATTTCCATTTCAATTTAGAGTTTCATCTCATCAATCATATGTTTCCATCTCCAGTGCATGAAATCCTGGATTTCAAAGACGCCAAAATAATTTCTTTATCCCACAACACATACTATGCAATAGTATTAGAATAAAAACCACTGACATTGCCATCAAAAATATAGTTAGTGAAAACAGCTTAAGATTTTTAAAAAGACCCTTCTCCTTTTTTAAATTTTTCTTTATTTTGGCTTAGTGCATATACCACTTGGGATGTATGAAATAAATGACTATGCTTTAAAGTAAGTTGGAATAGTTTCTCTCTTTGTTATTATGCCATCAACTTAATGCACAGTTAGGTTCAGCCATATCATTGCAAAGCCAAGCTTTTTGAGAACACGTTTAAATGTATTCTTGTTTGACAATTGTGTAAAATAATTGAGTTCCACATAAAGGCTATAAAACAATATATTAGGGATCTCTAGTTTTTGTTACTATCTACAAAACCCCATTTCTTCCCATTATTTTAAGAGTATGGTTTAACCTTCTATTACAGTTAAATGTATATACATTTTTATCCTACTTTCTTAAATACTCAATTTTCTTCATATTTTTAAAAATATATATATTTTATTGATTTCAGAGGGGAAGGGAGAGGGAGAGAGAGATAGAATCATCAATGATGAGAGAAAATAATTGATTGGCTGCCTCCTGCATGCCCTGACTGGGAATCAAACTGTGACCTCCAGGTTCATGGGTCGACGCTCAACCACTGAGCAACACTGACCTGGCTCCATCTTTTTTTTTCAGATAAAAATAATTGTACACTGCCAGATGGTTATTAGACATATCATAGTGTTCGTAGCTTAAGATACATAAATGTTGAACCACTATGTTGTATACCTGAAATATTGTATGTCAACTATAGTTTAGTGGAAAAAATTTAACAGATATTAAAGATTATTCAATCATAAAACAGATATTCCTTTTTTTTAGGCAGCTGCATAGTATGTCACTTTGGTGGCAAACTATAGCTCATTCAACCAGTCTCCTCTTGCTGGACACTTGCTGTATGAAAATGCTTGTATATATGTCTCTTTAAAATTGTCAATGTACCTCTGGGGTTGATCACTAGAAGTAGAATTGTTGGGTCAAGGGTAAATGTTTACATAATTCTGACAGATGTTGCCTCATATATATAGTTCTACTTATCATCCCTACTAGCAATACCTAAGATTAACTATCTTAACCAACCTTGTTGGCAAAGTGTAATGTCAAAAGTTCTGGTATTTTCTAATCTGTAGCTGAGAAATGGAAATTTAATTTAGGTTTAATTTGCATTCAGTTTGGATGAACAAGTTAAACATCTTTTCATATGGGTAAAGACATTAATATTTCTTTATCTGTAAGAATCATACATTCTGGTGACATTTGTAAGTTGGACACTATTATGATTATGTCAAGGTGCTTATATCATATATCACTGTGTTGGTGTTTGCCATGAAACATTTTTATTTTAATATAATCTATTTGTTAAAATTTAGCAATCATTTTTTTTTCCATTTGCATCTGGATTTGACTTAATTAGAGAAGTTTTCCCAACAGTAAAATTACAGGGATATGGACCCATGTTTTTGTCTAATGTTTATATGGTTTCATTTTTACCATTTAAATTTCTGACTTTTCTGGCATTTATCCTAGTGAGTGGTATAAGCAATGAATTCTCTTCATTTTTTATGCCTAGAATAGTATTAATTTCACTTGGTTGTTTGCTAAATTTACAGACAAAATTAGATAAATTTTTGAGCATTTTCCAGCTTTACTGAGATATAATTGACAAAATTGTAAGATATTTAAAGTGTATAATATAATGATTTGATATACATATATACATTATGTATGAAAAGACTTCTCCCCATCAAGCTAATTCACATATCCATCTGTTCACTTATTTACCTTGTGTGTGTATGTGATGTTTTAAATATGGTAGATTTATAATGTTTGTTAATTTCATTGGGAAAGGGAGTATCAGGTTTTCCTGGATATTCTTGCCTGATTGGTATCTAGACGAACTTGATAATAAACCTACCTAAACTTCTGAATATTTCTTTTTAATGAGATTGTAAATTAACTTAGGCAGAACAGGTATCTTAACAATGTTGTATCTCCAAGCCAAGATCATGGTCTATTTTAAAAATAATTTCTCATTTTTGTTTTATTTCAGGAAGATACATTTTTTAGTTCCTAGTACTTTTAACCCCTGTTAAGTATAGTTCACCTCGAATCCTAGGTACACTTAATACAAAATAAAATCCTTTAATATAAATGTCTATAGTTCAAGCTTTTAAACTCCAGTGGTTTCTTTTAGCTTTTCTGCATTTGTGTGGTTGAAGAAATAAATTTGTCTTCTCTGGGCTTTTTCATACATTAGAGAGTCTTTCACAGTATGGAGAGTCAAGAGACCTGGATTTCAGAAATGAGTCATTAATTAAAAGTAGAGGGAGAACTTTGAGAAGGAAGCCACTTAATCTTCTTCGCCTCCAGTCTCTTATCTATAAAAAGAGATTTTGTGGAGGAGTTGCATGTATCATTTATGAATAAATTCAGTGGCATATAAAATTCAACTTAATCAAATTAGCTGTTTTGTTTATGACATGACAAAAAGTCCGGATTGAGAAAATACAAGTTTGGCTAGATAGCCTAAGGAAGCCCATAGGACTCAGGCTCCACTTACCTTTCTGCTTCACCAACCTTAAGAGTTGCTGTTATGCTTATAGTCTGTGGTTTCAGGATGGCTTCTCTGATTCCAGCATTGGGTCTGTGTTTATGGAAAGGATAGGGGAAGAGCACAAAATATAAATCATACCTGAACTATATCAACCTCTTATTAAGATTTCCCATAAGCCATTTCTGCTTACGTCTCATTGATCTCAACTGTGCAAGGGAGGTGGGAGAATGAAGTAATACTATTGTATTTGTTTATTTGTTGGATTTTTAGCTGAGAGAAATGCCATAGCGAGTGAAATTATGATTCTGTTAATCGAGAAGAAGGGGAAAGATGGATCTAACAGTTTGCCACAGTGCTACAAAGTATCTAAAGGCCCTTCTGTAGATATTAAAATAAAACTAAAGTATTTACCTCTTTTCCTCCCCTCATTATTTCTTTTTCCATTTATAAAAAGGTCTTTCCTATAAAGAACCCATTTTACAAATGTATTGAACTTCTAAACTGTTAAAAGAACGTTCAGGTGATAAGGATTTTTAACTGTCAGAAGTGTGAGGAGAGAGGAGTGGGACAGGAGAAACGCTGTGCACACAAATGAAGGGAAAATACCAAAAGCAAGAAATGTTCACATGTTAAACAACTGGCTACATTGCCATTTTTCATTCACAAGTATTGCTGACTTTGCTTTTTTAGAAAAAACTAAAATTATGTAAGTAATTGTTTAAAGGCACATAAAAATGATTTTTGAATTATTCCAATGAACTACAAGTTACCACTTACTTTTTGATAACAGTGTTAGTGAGGTACAGTTTATATACAGTAAACCTCCCCATTATAATTCTGCGGTTCACTGGGTTTTGACAAGTGTAACAATTCTATCACCCCCCAAAGTTCCCTCATTTCCCTTTGTAGGCTGCCTCGATCAACGGGAAACTACTCATCTACTTTTGGTCACTATAGATTAGTTTGCACATTTCCTAGGACTTTACACAAAAGGGCTAATACAGTATATATTCTTGTGTATCTGGTGTCTTTAATGATTTTGAGATGTATCCATGTTGTTGTTGTCCAATCGTTTTATATTGCTTAGTATTATTCCACTGTACAAAAATACAAAAATTGGTTTTATCCATTCCACAACTGTTTTTTCCACATATTGGATATTTCGATTATCTCTAATTTTGAGCTATTATGATAAAGTCGATATGAACATTCACATATGAATCTTTGTGTGGACATGTTTTCATTCTTGGGAAAATATCTATGAAAGTGATTGGTATGTCATATGATAGTTGTACATGTCAATTTGTGATGCTGCAAAATTCTCTTCTAAAGTGGCCGAACACATTTACATACCCATCAGCAATTAATGAGAGTTCCAATTGTTCTACATTCTTACCAGTGCAGAGTATTGCCAATCTTTTATACTTCAGCTATCTAATGTATCCGGTAATAAAAGCACCAAACTCACAGCTCTCTCCTATCATTCAAGAATAAATTCCTCTGGCCTCGGCCTGATTTCCCACCATGCTTCATGAGCTCCTCCACAGGCGCAAGTAATTTAGCTGTCAGTCAGGGATTTGTGCAGAATTTATACTTTGATTTTGGGTCTCATTCCTTCAGTTCTCTTGCTGCCAGGATTCCTTCTTTAAATACGCCAGCCCTGAACTGTGTTCTCGGGCACCTGGAGTTGGTGAGGCTCACGTTTTCCACACTTCCTTTTCCTAACCCTGTAGCTGCAGTGGCTGACGATACTCCTTCTTTTGTTCTTGTGGATGGCTTGACCCTTTATACTGACATACCTCATTTTATTGTGCTTCCCAGGGGTTGCATTTTTTACAGAAGGAAGGAAAGACCCTCCACCAGCAGAAAGATGGCGATTTGCTTTATTGCAATGCTAGCTTTACGGTGGGGCAGAACCCGCAATACCTTTGAGGTGCACCTGTATGTTCACCCACTCTTCTCGGAGCCTCTGCTCATTTTTCTCCATTGCACTTGCAGTTTGTTCTCTTGTCTAGTTTCTGTCAATTAAAAATTTTTTTTCTAATGATTTTAAATAGACATTAGGTGGCACACAATCCCAGAAAAAGTTCTATAATTAGGTTCAAAACCAGTGTTCAGAAATCTGTTAACTGATAATAAATGTTACTGAAATAAAACAGCCACTACTTAAAAAATCTAACCCAAGTTCCGGGAGCCATACAGTCTAGAATAGAATTACAGAGAGGAGGGTTTCTTTACTTTCTTGGGTCAGGGATAGTCCAAAGAAAATGTTGAATTTGATGGAGAATTTAACAGTGGTACTTCTCTCTTTCCCTTTCTGCTTCTTTCTCCTACTTCCCTGGATACCAACTGGCTCCTGTTTTGTCATTCAATGTCTTCCTATTGAGGTCTGCCACCTCCTTGAATTTTTCTTACTTCCAAGTTACTTAACCTCATCCAGCTTTGGTTAGAACCCAATTCTCCAAAGCAGTTCCTCTCTGCTAAATATTCAGGAGGCAAGTTTCTTCACATTCCCAGAGGCATTTTCATTTTTAGAAGTAGATGTTTAATATCTCAAATTTCTAACTGAGAATATTCAGATGATATAACAATATATTAAATCATTCCATTCACATGGGAAAATGTACCGGGGCTGAGAAAAATTTGTAGGCAGTCCCTGAAAGAGGACTTTTACTAATGATCATCTCTCCTGGGAAGTTTCTCATTTTCACCTGTTTTTACCCTTTTCATGTTCAGAACCAGAGATTTGTTAAAAGCTGCATGTGTTGGGATGTTTTGTCTGACTGATTTCCAGTAGCAACCCATGGCAGTAACTCTGAGGATTTGTGGGTGGTGGATGGCAGGCAGGAGCAGTAGCTGCGAAAACAATTTTTTTTTTTTTTTTTTTTTTGGCAATAGATGAACTTATCTCTGGAACTTTCCTATATTCTGTTCTGCTGCTTTTCTCTGCTTTCCATACCTGTCTATCTAGGCTCTCAATCAATAAATTTGTCCTCACTGAAAAATAAAAGTGTTACCAACCATGCTTCTATTTGATCATCTCTCAACATTACTGGAGAAAGGCTTTTTTCCAAAGTTGTGGTTGGTCCTCCAAAATTTCACTCTTCCTAGTGCATTGTGCAGTTAAGCCAATGGAAACCAGAACTGTATGCTCAACCACATCCCCCCATTGTCTTTAATGATTCCTAGCTTTTGCCTTAATCACCTTAGCTTTTAGGACCTTTTCTAGAGTATTGTATTTTATCATTATAACCCCTGTTTTGGATCCATTTAGCATTTTTTAAAAGTTTGATTTTCTTCTCTGAGGTCTCATGGAATTTTACTCTCTCTGGTTCTGAGAAGACACTGTGCGTTCTCATGCCCAATGTGATTGCCCAATGTGGAGGCAGTGTGATGGCCTCCTCTTTTCCCTGGCCTCTGACTTTAAGCAGTTGGCAAGCACTGTCCCCTTTGAGCACTCGTAATGAGGATTGAATGCAACGCCACACATGTGGCTCTCCTATGCACCTCACATAAATCCTGTTTTCTCACATCCTAAAGAAGATGACAGTGAACCCCTTCTTGCTCCATCTGATGCCACACAATCACATCACAGCTGTCTGAAGTCCTAAGTGAATTACAAAGCAGTTTTGCATATAATAACAGAATGTGTCAGGCATTCTTTCATATACTTAACTAGGGGCCCAGTGCACAAATTCATGCACCTTGAAAGGAACTGTGGGCTGCGAGGCTGCCGTGGGCAAGGGGTGGGTCTCAGCCCATCCTCCATGCCCCTGCCCGGCCTTTCCCACCACAGCCCCCTGTCCCCTTTCTGCTGGCAGCCCTGCTCCCGCCGCCGCCCTGACGGTGCCGGCCCCACTCTCACCTGCTGACTGTGCAGAGCGATTGGGACCAGTGCCAGGCACTGGCAGTGGGTGCCTGGCAGTGGGTGCAAGCGGGGCCATCGCTGACAGTGGGTGCGAGAGGCAGCTTCTGGCCTTGATCACCCCTCAGGAGCAGGGGGAGGTGAAGAAGCCCTTGGGTGACTGGGGCTGGCAACCTCCGCTCGCACCTACTGATGGTGCAGGCAGTGGGTGTGAGCAGTGGCTCTGGCGCTGATAGCGGGTGTGAGCAGACCCCAGACCCGAAGCAGGTTCGAGCACCAGGCAGGACTGTGGCATGTAGGAGCAAATAATTTTCAGTAACCACCCGAGGCTTGCCCTGATGGCAGTGACCAGTGCCTTGCCTTGGTCTGGAGCCCTGGCTCACTTGCTACACCATCCCACCCTGGCCGACGCCTGCCATGTTCCACGTGCACCCCCTGGTGGTCAGCGCAGGTCATAGTGACCGGTTCTGTGCGGTTTTTCTGCCGTTTGGTCTATTTGCATATTAGGGTTTTATGTACTAGTATATAGATAGGCATTATTCATTAGTCATATAGGTAATGAGGTGAGTACTGTAATTTTTCACTTGTTGTTAAATAGAAATAGAAGCAAGAGAAACTAAGTGAGTTAATATAATCCATGAAGTTACGAGATAACAGAGTGAGATTCAAGTTTAGGAAGTTTATCTCTGGAACTTGACCCTTAACTCTTACTGGATATGGTGTATGGTGAAGCTGATTGCTCTAGACAAGAGATTTTCAACCCTTTTCATCTCATGGCACACATAAACTAATTACTAACATTCTACGGCACGTCAAAAAAATACTTTACATTTTTTTTTGCCAATCTGACAAAAAAATAAGTATAATTTTCATTTGTTCACACAAGACAGCTATGGTTGTGTTGGCTGTTGTCATTATTTTATTTGACAATCTAAGGGAAAAAGAAGTTGATGCCTCTGACTAAATAGTCAGGTATTGCATATTTTAAAAAGTCTTGCAGAGCACTGGTTGAAAATCGCTGCTCTAGATAATTGCCCAGTATTAACACCATTTGTCGTTCAGGAAGTAGCCACAGCATGAGGTTAATTTATTACTTCCTGTTGCCTGACTAAACAGTTCAAACAACTCTCAATTGTGATGCACTAACACCTTTGGAAAAGTCTATTACTGCAAAGAATTCATGTTGCTTCTGTCTTTTTGGAATCCTATAGGAGACAAGAGAGACCATAATATAGTCTAACTGAGGTTATCTCGTTTTAAACCTTGGAAGCAGCAGCATTTGAAGTATACAGAAAAGAAAATTAGAAAAATGACAAATGCATTTATTAAGAACTGAACCAAATTCCCCCAGCAAACAATGTTCTCCCAAATGTTATAGCAACTGCTTGAAAGCCTGCCAGTACCAATCACTGAAGAACAAAACAAACTGTGTAGCACAATGCTTAATTGTCTCCTTGGACTAAATATATTTGACTATCGAGAGCCGTGACCTACTGAAGGAAGCAAGTGGAGCATTCAGCCCCAGCGTCACTCTACCAGAAAAGTGATGCTTAGCTGAGAGATAGTGACTTAGGAAATCCTTCATTAGTTAAGGAAATTTCCCCTCCTGTGTAAATATGTACACTCCTTGGAACAAAGCATATTAAGTCTCACTCATTACTCAGGCTCTGGTGGAACTAGTTAATTCAATCCCATTGCTGGCCAACTGAGACTAAGTCGATAAGGACCAGAGAGAGAGGCAGTGCCCTGCATTGAAAAGACACAGGTTTCAAGGTCAGTAAAAAAGGATCTAAATCTAGATCCATCACTTATAATCTGGGTAAAAATGAACAGATTATGAAACCTCAGTTCTCTTCTCTGTGAAATGGGCTTGATGATACTTACTCAGGACTTTATTGCGATGATTATGTAAGGTAAAACCTTACATTCCGGGAATTTCCTCTTGATTAGGCTCTTCCCTTTAAACTCCTCTAATTGATGTCCTTTGGTCAAAAGAGTCTCTGTCAGTTACAAACACCAGAGAAATTGCTCTACATCGAGTGATGCACCTTCAGTCAAACTGTTAAAAAGCCCAGAATCCCCAGAGGGATCCAGTTTTCCAATGGCTCTGTGATAATAACAGAACAACAGAAAGCAAACGTGACATATCTCCAGTGGCCCGTGTTCTACAATCTACTGACATGGAATTTTTTTCTTGCTCTGAAACTACTTGGATATTTCCTACTTGAAATAAAATTGTGCTTTTTGTTTAAGTTTAAAAAAACAAACAAACAAAAAACACCCAGATTATAATATCTACTAAGATATTAGTTCTGTTTTTTGTTGTTGTTTTTTAAAAAATATATATTATTGATTTTTCACAGAGAGAAAGATAGAGGGATAGAGAGTAAGAAACATCGATGAGAGAGAAACATCGATCAGCTGACTCCTGCACACTCCCCACTGGGGATGTGCCCACAACCAAGGTACATGCCCTTGACCGGAATTGAACCTGGGACCCTTGATTGAGTTCACAGGCAGACACTCTATCCACTGAGCCAAACTGGTTAGGGCAGTTCTGTTTTATCCTAATGTTTCTCTGGAAGATGTATTGTAGAGGGGACATGGGCGGGGAGAGTAGCAACTAGGTCACTTCTGCCTCCAAAGGTCTGGGTTCACAAGAAAGGAGTAAGAGAAAGGACAAATAAAAGAAGAGCAATTTGGAAGGAGGTCATAGGTACTAAACAAAAGAATTCAGCTATTTTGAACTGTTCATAATTAGACCAGATTTATTATCTTACTTTCTCTCTCATATCTACTTTTTTCCTTTGTACAATAATCTCTATTTAAAAATATTACATTATGGGGTCAGGATCCTCATAAAATAGCCATCACAAGTCCAATTTATTATCTGCTACATTGCTAAGGCTTTGCTTTTATAGAGCTACAGGCTAAAGCCCATTCTTGAAGTTACAACTTCATGATTGGTTATTTTGACACAATGCTGGGTCTGGGAGGAAAATACTATCTTTGGGGTGGGAAGTGGGGACAGAAAACATCTACTTTAAGTGAGAACAGACTAGGCAAAATTGAGTGGCATTTTGGTTCAAGCTCTGGGAATGATTGAAGGCCATGCTTACAGTATTGTAATTTGTATGTGCAATAAAATCCTTGCATCTATCACCTTTTAAAACCGACCTGCATGTTCTAGAGAACAAAACAAACAAAAAAGCCAAAAGCATCTCCAGCACTTTCTTCATTGCTTCACTTTAGAGAAAGGACACTGTGAGTGCATGGAGTGACTTTGAAGTCTCACTAGACACTCTGTCTTGTACCCAACCCTTCCGGCTTTTCCTACATATTTCTCCCTCTGTAATCAACAAGGTTAAACAGTCAAATTAAGGCCACAATTCCCCCAGCAGCATTTATTACTATTAACTTCAAGCCAATCGGAATAGAAATGCTAATATCAATCCACAGATGAGGGCGTTGAGATGATGGGGAGGTTTTGGATCAGGGCCTTCTATGAAATGGCCCTCACAGTGGCAGGAACCACTTCTACCTGGCGTGTGCTTGGTGACTGGTTCTAGGGCGGCTGACGAATTGCTGCCTCCTTTTCTACTTTGATTGCCTTCCCTTCCCTCTTTGACTCTTCCATTCTTTCTTTCCCCCAGGAAGGTGAGCCGTTGTTAGAGACGAGGTCATCCCAGAGGCTTTCCTGAAGGTACAACTTCTGATTATATTTGGGAATTTAAATGTTAAGCTGACATAAGTGACATCCTCAATGCTATCTTTTTCATATTGACTTTAATATATTCATGACTTCAGTTGTCTATTTTGAAAAACATTTCTGATGCTAAGTCTCATTTAAACTGAAAAAAAAAAAAAAAAAAAAAAAAAGCAGAAACCAGCAAGCAGCACCGATTCGGAGACATCCATGTCACCAGCTCCTGAAGAGATCAAGGTAAGGTTTCATCAGTTCCGGATGCTTCCCATCCCTAACCTGCTGTTCTAGATCAGAGCTGCTGTGAAGATATTTGCCACAGTGAGTTCGCTCCAGTATTAACTATTGGAGATGATAACCTCGTAAACGGTGCCAGTGTGAGTAATAACTTTCCCCACATCCACAAATACATGTCAAAGGAGAGATTGTGTGCCTTGTTCCCCAGAGAGACGGGGGAAATCAAAGATATTAAAGATTAAACATAGAAGGAATGTTTTACCAGCATTTGTTAAGTGATAAATCTGTGCACTTTTTCTCTTTCTTTTGATTATTATAATAGCTTAAATTTTTTTTGGGGGGGGGGGGGGAGGTATAAAAGAAAGTTTTTCAGTGCAGCTGAAAGCATACCTTTAAGAAATTCTGACTGAAATGTGGTAACTTATTCATTCAAGAACGACAGGAGCATCTTCTGTGAGGCAAACCTTAATCTAGGTGCTGGGCACAGGGGTGAATAAAGCCGATGTCGTCTCTGTCCCCAGTGGCTTACATTATTAGGGAAAGAGAAGCAGGGAATAACCAAGTTAGAAAGGACATCGACAATATCATTTCAGATATGGCGGGGGGGGGGAGCTCAAGAAAATAAAACAACGTAAAGGATGAAGTATTCTTCATGGAAAGTGGCTACTGTGTCAAACTGGGTGGTCAGAAAAGGCTTCTCTGAGAAGGTTGACATTCAGAAGCCACATAAATAGAAAATATCATAAAGAATTGTATTTCACTATGCAAAACACAGTGCAAGATGGTGATACAGTATATATATATTACTTAAGTAATTATTTTGACTTGATTTTGGTACATGAAGATCATAAAACATTTTTACTTATTTTAAATGAATTATTTAGGCATTTGCCTCCAATCTAAATTCATAAGTAACTGTGCTGTGTGGTGCTTTTCACCTTCCTCCATGCAGCCCTCAGATTTTCCTCAGTCTCAAGTATAAATGGATGGGGAATGTTGCTTTGGGTGCCAGATTATTAGCCCTGCAGGGTGTTTACTTTTTATGGTTGTGTATTGTGCATAAAAATATAAAAGCAAGCTGGAGGTTTAGAACTTAGTTTTTATATAACATTGTCAAGTAGATTCTGTATCTGGGATGATTTTCTGACTAATACTGCTTTTCTTTTTATACCTAGCGATAGCTTTTCTTTCACCGTTTTGTACTCTTCATTATTTTGGTTGAGTCAATGTCGAAAAAGACTCTCTGACTTTTAACATGCTCTCCCTAATTGACCTAATTATTCAAATGCTCATCTTAAAGTAGCTATCTAGTCTCTACCCATGTTAGTGATTGTAAGAACTAGATTTTTATCAAAAAAGATAAAAATTATTGTGTGTTGGCATGGCTGAAGATATTTACAAAGAAAATTTAGCACAGCCTGGCCGGTGTGGCTCAGTGCTTGAGCATCGACCTATGAACCAGGAGGTCACAATTTGATTCCAGGTCAGGGCCCATGCCTGGGTAACAGGCTCAATCCTCCATGTGGGGTGTGCAGGAGGCAGCCAGTCAATGATTCTCTCTCATCACTGATGTTTCTATCTCTCTCTCTCCCTCTCCCTTCCTCTCTGTAGTCAATAAAAATATATTTTAAAAAATTATCACAGTATCGTGACTGTAAATGATAAAAGGCTATGAACTAGAACTTTCTCATTCAAGTTAAATTCCTCTAAGACTTTGTGGTATCAATTGTAACAATATATTTTCTTGATGTGGACACGTACTCACCATCTACTAGTAGATGGAGGCTACTGATGCATTTCACACAGGCCACCAAAGAGTGGTGTGTGAGTGCTTCCCCTCTCTGTCAAACAGTCATTGGTCACATGGTCCCTGCAAGCCCAAAGTTGTTTGTTCTGTTTCTGGGGCTCAGTAACAAAGATAATTTAAAGTGATGCAGCGTGATAAAGGAAAAATCAGACTTGTAAAGGGCTACTAAACTAGAAGTTAAAATAGCAGAAGCAGTGCCCTTTTTGCCATATTTTAAGTATCTTAATTAGAGCATTAAAACGGTGTTCCCCCTCCCCCCCCCACCATGGCAGGAACATATATGTTTTTCTAATATATATCAGTGACTTAAAATGGAAAATAAAATGCTGTAACAATGTATAGGCACCTGATTGTGGGAATCCTTTGGACACTCACATAGCATGTGAATTTTTGATGTTATGAAGACATATATATGTAATTTTCAATGACAATGTAGTGTTGCTAGAGTAACAGACTATGTGGCTATCCACATCCATTTTTATCACACTATAAGAAAGTAAAGTCAAAATTGTATAGAAAAATTCAATAAAGAAAAGTATTTCAAAGTTATTATAACCTAGTTCTAACTTTTTACAAGAAAGCATGTTTCAATCTAAAAGTCTAAGATGAGAGGCACTCTGACAAAAAGAAAAACCTATAAAACCTCTAGAAACTTGGTTTTAGGAAAAATAGTTTTAATTAGAAATAATGCTGAGCTCTTAGAAAATATATCCCCCAAAGCAATGTATTATAGCTCACATTTAATTTTATATTTCTGTGTTTGTATACAGATTCATAATTTATATAGAGAGAATAACTTTTGCTTAAGGTGACCATTTGCTTTATAAGCAAAATCTAATATTCGAAACATCCATACAATTTGGGGATGGGACCTAAGATTGCGAGGTTAGCTTACCAAAGGGAAAATTAATTTCAAAGGAATTAAGTTACCCCAGTAAGGAAAGATCATTCTACTCCCAAATAAAATTGTTTTTCAACAGACAAATTAAAAATTAAAAACCATCTTTCTTCCCTCTCTGTCTCTGTCTCTTTCAGAAATTTACCATGGTTCTTTGTGTGGTTTATACATCGCCCAATTTTTTAACATCATCTAAACACCGTTTGGTGCTGTGTTTGCTCTCTTTAAAGATAGAAAAAAATCATTTTATTTTGTCAAATGATGCTTGGTGAAATCATATTAAAAGTACTGTTTTGAAACATAGATTGGAAGATGATAAATGCAAGCCTGTATTTCATCCCATTGATAACATTGTGATAGTTTTTGGTCTTGTTTTCTTAGGAAATAAATGGATGTGATTTACAAAAGGTCAACTGTGACCTTTCATCTACTATCACACCAATATTTTCAAATCTGTAGGGTATTTCTACTTTATAGTGCTACTCCCCCTTGAAACTCAACATGACTAAGTGTGTACTTCTCTCCTATACTGTTCTTCCTCGCCCTGGCAAAACAGTACTTGTCTCTCAACAACTCTATTTCGATTTATCATTTTACTATCTAAGACTCCAACTCCCTTAAAAAAGCATTGCCTTTGACCTCTAAGACCTCTCTAGCAGCTCTAACTATTCTCTCTCCAGACTCTACTCTGATATCCTGTCCTGAGAAGAGTCTCTCTCCCTAGTATGTCTCCTCTAGCTCTTTCACTAGGCTTCTGGATCCTGACTGATCCATACTAGTTAAGAGAGATTTTTATGTTTAATGTTTCCAAGTCTCACCTTCCATTGACTTAACCTACTGCAAACTACCATCTCATGTAATAGATAAATCCAACAGAAAGTTTTTCATTCTTATCCAACTGGATTTTTTTTTTTTTTTTACTTAACACTTTAGATTGGTCCCTACTTTTAAAGATTCTGTACTTCATTTGTTTTCATGATCTATTAGGCTTTAGTTCTATTTGTATCCCGCTGACCACCTTTTTTCTTATACAGGATACATGAATTGGTAGAGTCCAGGAGGGCTCATCTGTGTCTGCCACTGCTTTTGCTGATCACCAGGGTTGTGACTGGCTCACAGGTATAAGGAGAGTTAGCTCGCCAGTAGTTGGGAGCAAAGCAACATTGACAAACAAAATCATGCAAAATAACAGAGGTTTTAGAGCATATGATGCTTTTAGGAAACGTTTGGTAGATTGGAAGATGAAAGTGGGGTGTCTCTATGGGTAAAACTAAAGAGATGGGTTAGAGTCAGACTATGAGGAATTTCAAATGCTGTGCTAAAGGTTTGGACTTTGTACAGAATGTTTGGGGTTCCAATGGTAGATTCTAAACAGTGAAGTGGTGAAGGTGCATTTGAATTTTAGGAAGACCACACTGGTGAGAATTTGGAAAATAATTTGAAATCATGTAAGATTGGAGGTGGAGACACATTGGGTGGTTAGTCTAAAATCCTAGGAGGTTGATGATGAAGATTTAAACCAGAACTTTCTCAGTGAGATAAAGAGAATGGAATAGATTCAATAGCTACTTGGGTTCCAGAATTAACAAAACTTGAAAATTAATTGGATAGGGAGTGGGGTTAAGAAAACAGCAGTTGAGTACTATTCTCACAGGTAAGTGATATTGAAATAAAGGAAGGTAGATAACATTTTTAAAAGGAAGATGCCAAAATTAGTTTTGGTCATGATTATCAATTCCAAGAACAGCACTCAGATAAAATTGTTCAGGAAGCATGTAGAAAATGCATACAGTGATTAGGTGATTTTTCCTGGGAAAGATGAAGAGTCTTTTGGGGGGGAAATTGAAGCTATGATTATAGACCAGGGATAGAGAAAATAGATCACTCTATCAGTCTGGGTAGATATGGTTATGCTACAGTAACAACCTGCTCAAACCACAATGATTTACAATCACAAAGGTTTACTTCTCTCTTTTGCTTCATGTCCCATTTGGGTGGGCTTTGGCTCTGTTCTTATTTCTGGGACACAGCCTTCCTGAACAACTTCTATATAGAACAGCACTTATGCCTGATGGACACTTACAGCTTCTACCTATAATACATAAAATTACTCACATTTCCATGTCAAGCAAGTCACAAATCCTGACTTCTAAGGGATGAGGAAGTATAATCCTCTCCCCAGGGGGAGGAGAGAGCAGATATTTAGTAAACAAATGAAATCTACCAGATTGCCAAAGCAGGATCTAAGAGATCATAATTATTTAAGTTGCTCTTGGAAAAAGAAGCACCCTTCAAGAAAGCTGAAACGGAGTGTCCAAAAATATAAGTGGGAAACACAAAAGAAGTATCTTTCCACAAAAAAGAAGAAACCCATTTTGAGCCTAAGTAATCATTTATAATTGGAGGAGTATGCAAGTAAGTTTCTTGCAGAAGAACCACCCTGCCAGATGCTTTGCCACAGGCAAATGCGAAGAAAAGTGCAAGGACAATGCGTTAAGACTGGGTTTGGATATACTCTCATATATAGGCGGAAATACTTTCTAAATTTTCCTTCATAGTTAAAATACATGTTTTCCTAGAACACTAAGGATAGTTTTAAATTTCTCATACTCCATGCTTGTTGAAGGCCTTGAGACTGGTGGTTATTTGCCCCTTCCACTTTAGGCAGAATGAAAACTCCCACAGATGGCGGTAACTTTTTATGACTTTTTTGTGCTATGATGTTTAGTTCTTTACAATGTGAATAAAGTACTTATTATTTTTCTGTTGTGAAGAGCTGGGCAAACTTCCAGAACTGAGACCTGAACTTGCTGTTAATAAAGAAACGGTGAAACATTAGGAGGTGGAAGTGGTTCTGTCTTATTTTAAAATAAACTGTGGAATTAAGAATCAAGATTTTAGATGTCAGTAAATCCAAGATCTCTAAAATGTTAGTTGGCTGTTGGTAGCTCTGCAGAGTCATAATAAATAAACTCAGACTATGTATTTGTGCATCAAAAAATATATTGTGTTTCTATGGAACTCAACTGTGAATGAAAGATATAAGTCCCCTCTCCCCTTTCTGTGATTTACATTAAACTTGAGGAAACATATGTTAATCAATAAGTTGTACAAATTAATAATATAATTATATTATTGCTAAGTGTCAGGAAGAAGTATGATTTCTAAAAGATGATTTGATCTAGTCTGGTTTCTTTGAGAAAGGGATCTGGTGTGGACAGTTGAGGGATGAATAGGCATTAGCAGGTTGAAAGAATGGGCCAGTGAGCTTTCCAGACAGAGGGAAGAGGGGCAGTTGAAAGAATGTAGATTAGGACCCTAGCTGGTTTGGCTCAGTGGATAGAGCGTCGGTCTGTGGACTGAAGGGTCCTGGGTTCGATTCTAGTCAAGGGCACGTGCCCAGGTTGTGGGCTCTATCCCCAGTAAGGGCTATGTAGGAGGCAGCTCATCAATGATTCTCATAATTGATGTTTCTATCTCTCCCTCCCTCTCCTTTCTCTCTAAAATCAATAAAAAATTAATAAAAAGAGAAAGAATGTGGGTTAGAGAGCTTTCCAGACAGAGGGAATAGCAATAATGGAAGTGAAGAAAGCTGAGTTGCCAAGAGATTTAGAAAACGTTCAGTCTATGAGAGAAGCACGGGGAAGACTCGCTGGCCTAAGTTGTACTTGATTGACAGATCCTGAAGGGTCTTAAAGTTCTTGTAATGGATTTCATTTGAGGGACCATGAAAGTCTTTTATTTTTTTATGAAGACAGAGAGGCATTCACATTTGTGTTTTCAATAGATTATTCTGGTGGCTGTAAGGAGAATGGATTAATGAAGTGCAAGAGTGATCATGACATAATTTATTGTAGTTCAAGTAAGAGACCAAGGTGGCTGGGAATGGGAATGAAGAAATAAAGATGGAATCCAGAGGTATCTTGAAAATAAAGTCTCATGGGATCCATGATAGATAGATGCATGAAGTGAAGTTTTAAGAGAAATGAATCAAAGAAGACTGCAAGGTTTCTGGTTTATGCAACTGTAGGGGTTAGAGTGACAATTTACTGAGGAGGAACACTGGAGGGGGACCAGATTTATGAGAGAGTATTTTGACTCTACAATTTATATGCAAAGACATTACTATCAAAGGCACTGGCCTTTGGGTGAGTACAAGTAGCATTCAGATAGAGGAGAGATCTAGCAACTGCATCTCTTTTTGCTCCTTGATCAAATTTTGTGAGCCCTAGGGAAAATCAATTTATTACAAAGGTCCATTTTATAATATCAAGTTAGCCATTCCTGACCTATTTTAATACAAAGATGATTTTTGAGGGAATATTCAAATTGATTGGGTGATTTGGCATTTGGGAATAGACACTTTACTATTAAGCAGTTTGCTACCAACCACCTCTAAGTTTATCCCTGGCATATAGTAATAGTGATGATAAAGATGATGAGGGTACTTTTCATTTGTCATTAAGTCCTTACTATGTGCCAAGCACCATTCTATGTGCTTTACATTTATCTGTCTTCCCACAACCCTGGGTACTATTATAAACACTCTTACAGATGAGAACAACGAGGTATAAAATTCTTCCACACTTGATCATGTGTACATAGCTAGTAAATGAGAGAAATAAGATTTGAACACAGTTAGTATAGCTATGAAGTATAAGTTCTTAAACACTTTATTATGGAATTGGACTGTAGTGAATTCTAGTGTGCAGAAGCTAAAAGAATTTGACTGGAAAAAGGCAAAGTTCAAGGGATGGGATTGTGCTTTGGGGGCAAACTACTTTCACAAAAAGCCAGTAGCTGCCTCATAAAATATAATACTAGGTTTGTTATTAAGGCTGATGTTTCCTTGAGTGAATGGCCCTGAGTAAGAGGTTGGTGGTAATTAATCACAAGAGTCCTATAGCATCATAACCCTAAGGAAACCCTAGGCTAGGGGTTGGAGATAGTTGCATGTAGGAAATATATTACAGTCATCTTTGTATTTCCAACATCTGGAAAGGGCTTGATGAATGACAGATATGAAGTGAGTGTTTAGTGGATAAGTAAATGAATCTTGTAGTTACAAGTATAGTTGACCTTAAATAACACACATTTGAACTGTACAGGTTCATTTATATGCAGAACTTTTCAAAAATACTATAAATGTATTTTCTCTTCCTTATGATTTTTCTTAATAACATGTTTTCTCTAGCTTACTTTATTGTAAGATTGTAATACATGTAGCATACAAAATATGTGTTGATTGATTGTTTTTGTTATTGGTAGCATTTCTGGTCAAAAGTAGGTTATTAGTTAAGGTTTTTGGGAGTCAAAATTACATGTGGGTTTCTGCTATGCTGGAGTCAGTACCCCTGACCCCTGTGTTGTTTGAGGGTGCTTCCAGGTGTCTTTCTGATAAGTTGTTGAGGAAAGAGATAAACTGTGTAAGGCTGAGGACTGAGTCTTTTGTTAGAAGTCTCTCAAATTATTGAGAATTTTCATCATGAATAATTAAGAATATGACTGAAAAAATACACAATAACAAAACCTTGTGTTATGATGAGCTTCTGATTGATTCCAAATACAGCTACAAATACTTTGATGATGTGTAAAGATCAAATTCACTGTAGGAGAATTACAACATTTTATAATTATTTATTGATATTTTCTTTTCCTAAATTCTTTAGTTAAACCTCATGCCATCTGTTGAGATGCAAGGGAAGATGAGACTATTGCCAATTTATAAAGCAAATAATCAGAGCAAACAGAAGAGATGATTTGCAAACTTAACAAAGTGAGTGAAGTCTAGTTGAATTCCTTAATCTGATGAAAGCATACAAGGATTTTAAATTCCTAGTCAACCATACCCATTCCTGAGTAAAAGACACTTTCCACTGTCACGCACTATAAGAAAGCTATTATAGTGTAACTTGTAGCTTCCACTTTTAAATGCTTTGGGCCTGTTCATTTATCGCTTTACTGGTTCTACTTAATCCACCATAGATTCCAGGGACTATTGGACAGTGACTTCTGAGTGAATTTTGTGAGATGGCCAGCCTTAATATTAGGAACTGTGTATTTTGAATTATAATCTTGAAACCCCAGTTTGATTTTTTTCCAAAATATGAGAATTGCATACTATTTATCAAATGTGAGATTATTTAATTTTTATTTGTAATAAGAGAAAAAGTGTAAAACTTTTATTCAAACTCACTTTACCTTGTTGAAAGATCCTATAGTTCCTAAAGAATTCTAGCCAAGTGATGAGATTGATTTTTTTCCATTTTATTGAATTTATTGGGGTGACACTGGTTAACAAAATTATACAGGTTTCAGGTGCACAATTCCACAATACATGAGATTGATTTTTTTTTTACATATTACTCTGTGAGCCTCTTAAATGCTTTAATTCAATGGAATCATATAATGCAGTTGGTGTGCTTATTTGATCTTGTTTGGGAAATAGATTTGCCTTTCTGCTGATATAGATTTATTGCTATAACTTATTTAAATTCAATCAGTTTTAAATTCAATTACTCATTGATTTTCTATTGAAAGCTTTCTATGGGAACTATATAATGCTATGTTTGAGATCCTGGAAGAAATATTACATTTATAGGCAGAAAGAGAGAGGAAGATAGACCAAAAGTAAAAAAGGTAATAAAGGATCCATATTATCCTAAACTTAATTTCCCTAAATACATACTAAATGGAGTATTTTGTTGGATGTCATGCTATAAATTATAAACTTGCTTTTCTAAAAATTTAAAGAATTTGTTTTCTTTTTCATCTTGTATGTGTTGGATGTTGATTCTATCTTAAGGCCATTTATGATTAAACTAGAGGCCTGATGCACGAATTCATGCAAGAGTAGGCCTTCCTTCCCCCGGCTGCTGGCACCAGCTTCCCTCCCCTCTGGCACCTGGGACCCAGGCTTTCCTTACAGCCCGAACTTCACCTGGAAGGTTGTCGGGAAGGATGTCCAGTCTAATTAGCATATTATGCTTTTATTATTATAAATATATTTTATACATTATTAAAAACAACAATAAAGTTATCTTTATGTCTTTTAAAAATGGCATAGCATCTACATGTATGTTGAGAATAATATATGGAACTTGGATAAAAAAATGGGAGATCAATCCTATAATTAAATTGACTTTAGAATTGCTGATCACTAGAGTGAAGGCACATTAAGGATGAGTGGGGAAGGAAGATGAGTTATGGGGATAGAGAGCAATTCAAGATATTGATATTGTAATGTGCCATTTGCAGTGAAATGAATACCTTTGTATAATTTATCTTGCTCATATATCATATTGATGTGTCAGCAAACACCTCAGCTTCTGCGCCTCTATTTTTTTAATTCATAGACTTCAGTAGATATAGAGACAAATTTTTCTTGTTAACCATTTCTATTTTTTTCCAATTACATTGAAATACATGGTTTAGGAGCCAATCAGAACATTGATTGCATCTTTCCTCTGGAAGGAACTCTTTTAAAATATAGAAGGGAAAACAAAACTAGTACCTGAGATCTGTGAGTTTTCATGGTGCTAGACAACTTTAAGAAAAGTATGAGGTTTGGGAAATGAAGACCAATTTAACAAGAAAAATTTTACCTGGCAGTACTGTTTGTCTCACCTATGTAATGACCTAGTTAGAAGTTTTCTTTTAACACCCTATTTATGTTAGCAGTATTTCTATTCTGAATGGATTGGAAAAGTGAGTAGATTTTATCAAAAGTTCTAAAAGTACATAAAGATTTAATCATGTGTTAAAAAGTAAAATACTTTTTATAATTCACAAAGCCTTTTTTCACAATCAGAAAGGGAGGAAGGCCTCACCACCTACCTATACATTTGTTAAACTTATAAGAAAACCTGTACCAGTACATTAATCTTTGGAGCAATTTTAGAGGAAAAAGAACATTGCTATTTATAGTGATGTCATTCATTGGTCTATAATTGCATGTGGGAATTGGCTAAAAGTTATATAGTTTTGTTTTAAATTGAGCAGTAGTTTTATGGTCGTTTTCCCTTCCTAACACTCATATCTACTGAGAAGTCAGACTGTGTTCTATGTGAGGTTGCAGAGAATGGGGTAATTTCACTCAAAGCTGTATATTTGCTGCTGATAAAATGGTCAATATATATATGTACTGAAAATTGAATGCCAGATTGCATGAACATTGCTTCCAGTATTTTTTTAAAGTAAGTTAGCAAGAATGAAAAAAAGTAAAATCTTAGAAGTTTTAGTATGAAGTAGCTTAAAAATAAAGGGTAGAACATTTGGAACAAGTTTCCAAAGAAGAGCTCGAAGGATCAATGGCATTTATAACAGTTTGGGTTTCACTGGAAGTAGATGCTAAAATGGAGAATCTCCAGTGAGTGGCTGATAAGAAGTGCTCTTGGGACCATCACCTGTGAGGGAGTAAGGGTCGAAGGACTGGGCGGGGGGAGAAGTTGAGCTGGATTCAGTTGCAGCAGAGGGTTCATCTGGCACAAGTGGGACTCTGGATCTTGGATAGCCCTTCATAGGTGCCCCAAATTGAGGTAAGCTGGTCAGGGCCTTTGATGCAAGCTGTCCCTGAGACGAGGGTGTAACCTTGGTTAAGGCAGTGACCTTCCTCAGAGGGCAATTCAACTATGAGCTCTCAGCAGTCAATAGTCTCTGCAGCTGAGAAGGAGAATTTGCAATTCAGTGGGGGCTCTTGCTGAGTTCCCTTTTACAAGTGTTCACTTTCTGTGAGAATGAGGCATCCAGAACTGCAGAAACTAGGATTTCAGGAGCTGGAAGCACTAATTTCCCAAACAGGAAACCAGGACTCTTAATAATCATGGTCTCTTCTTATCCACCTTCTTGGTTCCATACAATCAACCTAGTAAAGAAGCAACTGGCATTGGGTTGGGCTATATTATGAGTCCTGGAGGATTATGCCTCATACTCTCCAGGTTATAATTTCTAAGCAGATATTTTCACCTTCAAAAGTCCATTTTATTGTTCTCTCAGGCTAGCAGCTTCTGTAGGTATGGTATGGTATGGTATGGTATATGATAGAACCACTATACCCCATGACCATGTTTCCACAACCATATTTCCTTAATGTAAGAGGCTCCCTTATATTAAGTATGATGTTATATGGGATCCCATGTCATTCTGTTATCCTTCAGATATTAGCACTCATTGCTCTTTGAAGCCCTATGGGTAAGAGAAGCGACTATTAATGGTATGTGTAAATCAATCTCAATCAAGATGATTCACTGTCCAGTCCAGGACAAAAAGTGTTCAATATAATCAACTGGCCACCAAGTTCCTGGTTGGTCTCCTGAAGGGATGATGCCATATTGGCAATGCTGTGCTATAGCTGGCTTGAGTTGTCTCTCAACTGGTGATGGTGCGCATCTCTTCATGCTTCTGCATTTAGTAATATCTGGTTGGTAACTTGTAATTTACCACTCTGACAATATTAATATCTCAGAAATAAGAACATTTTTTGATAATCAGTTGTAACATACTTACTAGTGTCCCACTGTATTTTGGTACCTGAAATTTGGTCTCTGTAGCTGAAAATTTAGATATTGGGCACCTGCATGGCTTCTATCCCTCCCATCATAGCTATTCTGTTCATGACTCCAGAGCACTCTGATGGCCAATGACAGAGGCTGGCTGATGTCAAATGGCTGAGTCATTCCATCTTTGATATTAGTGCCATTTCTGTGGTGGATGTTCTTGGATGGGTGTTGACATACAATACAAAGAAATTCCCATATATTTATCTACATACATTTTCCCCAGACTTCCTATTCTTCCAATTTTCTCTCTCCATGTCCATAACCTAGTAGCCAAGTCATTCACCACCCACTTATTAGGTGATACATATTCTTATTTCAGGCCATTTCCCCACACAAAATGAATGACCTACACTGTCAGAAGTTCTGACCATTGCAAGGATTTCTCTTATGGCTGACATCCATGGCCATCCCTAGATGAAGATAACCTGCATTAGCTGTTAATTATTCTATTAAATTCACATACTGGGCTGATGTATCTGTGATTCCAGGCTGCCTCTTTTTCTTCCGTGATATAGTCTTAAGGGATCCTCCCCTGATATACAGTCACTGTCAGGGGTTAAGAGACAGATCAGAGAGACCAAAATCTGTTTTACTTGTTTGTGAACAGACCCTGTGCAATCTGTATCTGTCCTTGCCTGATCCCACATATTCCATTTTCATTTGACAAGGGATTGTTGTTGGGTTCACTACATTAGGACAGACTGCAACTCACAATGTGGTATTCTAGCTGCTTGGGCATTTGGCATATCTCTGCCAAGACCCAGAAGGACAATACAGGTTGTTTTCAAATAACATTTAACTCCCTGCTGCAGATGGCATGGCCTTGATCGAGAACCCTAGGCGTCTATGTTGCAATTTTCCTGCTGGAGAATTCTACACATTATCTTTTCCCACTAGATAGTATATATATATATCTTTAAAACCATAGAGTCTGTTGGATAACCCCAAGAGGCAGGGATGCTTTCATGGAAATCTGGACCTGCTGAAGAGCTGTATTCTTTTCTTGGTCCCACTCAAAATTGGGAGCCTTTTGTGCAATCAGTAAATGCATTTTATATTTGGAGTAAATAATGGATTTGGAGCAGTGTTATGAAATCTTGGATTATATTGCTTCTAGATTTTGAAGAGTCCAGCCAGGTATTGTTGTTTCCTTAGTGGTGGGGGATGTGATACCACACTTTGTCCTTTACAATGGATGTGTCCTGGCATGCCCCAGACCATAGGACATATAAAAACTTCACATATATGGACTGTGTATATTCAATGTATGGGTTACTGTAATATTCTTAAGATGATATAAATGTTGTAGAGTATTTCAGATAATATAGCAGCAAGGTGAACTTAGCCCTGGAGGAAAACTTGAAATGTATACTGTAGTCATTCCCATGTGAATGTCAACTGCTTCGTGATAGGTATGGGGAAAAAATGGGATCAAATTAATGGTAGTGTACCCCAGGGCTATTGATTTTTCCCTAACAAAAATGGCACATCAGCCACAGAAGTTGAAATTGGGGAACTACTGGTCGAGTTTGCAGTAGTTCATTGTTATTCTTCAGGATCTGTTTGGTTTGTGAGAGGGCTAGAATGGAAAAGTAAATGGGGTTATAATGGGGATCATTAGCCTTTTACCTTTTAAGTATTTATAATATTGTATACATTATACAATATAGTTAGGTAATTTAATATCTTGACTGGGAGTAGGGTTAGTTTCAGAGACGTCCATGTGGTTTTTCCAACTATAATAGCTCTTGCCTCATAAACCATAGAACCAATGTGGGAATTTTGACAACTGTATTATGTATCCATTTTAATTATGTATTTAGGGGCCCGGGGAATTACTGTAAAATAGATTTGTGGACCCAGTGGATCTGTGAAGGTCAGACTTAGAAAGGACACAGATTACTGCTTGCCCTCCAAAATCCTTGCTTCTGACAAAGGTGGAGGTAAGGAATGGACATGTAGATACTTCAGTTTTCTCAATTCAGATATTGTGTCCAGGAGTCACAAAAAATCTGTCTATTCATTTTTCCTCAATGTAAAATTCAGTAAATGGCCACAGATCCCTTGGGTAAAGTGCTAGAGGACATTTTACTACACACCCTTTCTGCGGTAAGACAGAGTCCTTTCTCCGGGGACCTGGCCTATCGTTTTAAGCAAGGGGTTCTGGATCTAAAAATTGGCTCAGGTCTGGATACTCTGCAAGGGACTATGAGTTTTAGGAGGTAGCCACCCCTAGCTTCCTGATTATCCAAACTTGATTTCGTTGTTTGTGTTGATTGAATAACACCCTATCATGTCCCTACGGACACTGCTCTATTAACCTTTTCCAAGGCTCTATGTGTTAGGCCATCCTTGCTACCAGTTCAGCCTTGCTTCTCATTAGGATAATTGCTCCAACTTTTGTCTCCAGTTAAGTGACACCATATGGCCTTTCCTATTTTGGGATTACATCATCCCCCTTGCTAGCAGAAAACCTATTTCTGTAATAGCATCTCCTACTGTTATCCTTGCCCTACAAAGGACTGCTACCACTGAGCTTAATAATGTTGGTGCCTTTCTCACAGACAAATTTCTCATCACTTTGCTAAACAGAGGGCCCTCCAGGTTTTTCTATGGGACGTAGTTATTCGTGAGTTTTTGGACTTTTCTTATTTTGCATAGCTTACCTGTGCCAGCACGTTTACTTCTCTGAGTCTTTTGAACTTTTCTTCTATCGTCTTCCATGACATTTTTCACTTTTACTTCACTTAATTATGAACCATGGCTTTTTCTATGATTGTAAGAGCCATCCTAATAGAATGTTTGCATTGGTCTCCTAGGTCCTTGCCAGGAATTTAAATATTGAATCAATGAGATTGTCCCCATTTCAATAAATTCAAACTTTATGTGCTAGCAAGAGAAGGAGCATCAGCCATGAACAAAGAGCAGTGAGTCACGTTTACAGGACCAGAGGGGTCCCGGGGCATGTGGGACTTGATACATTTTAGTTTGTATACACAGGTTTTCCAAATTTAATTTTATATTCTCACACCTTCCTAATAGTAGACCTGACCTTGGTTGGCACAGTAGGCTTGTTGGAGTTGAGAAATCAATCTTACTGGGAGTTTTTTCTACTCTTTCAGTCCTGGGTCTGATACGAATCATCTCCTATCTGCAGGATGCAGGAGATAAGATTGTTTTTATATTTTACCAGGGAGGTCTTCTGGTTTTCATACTCTGCCTTGAAAGTCCACCTTTTTATATTTTTTCTCTGATGTATCAATAACATCCAGTAAGGGCCATTTGGTTCCATGGTCATTATAACCGCCACTACTCTGAAGCTCTCAAATGTGTCAGATGGTATATTCACTAGCACATTCCCTTCTACTGATATCCTATCCCAGCTCATCAGCAGGGAAAACCACATGCCAGAGACTGTCTATGCTTCATCTAACACCAGCGATGGGGATGTTATTTGGACGGTGGATGCAATGTTTCCAAAATCTCATGCTAGGTTCTGTTTCCCAGCACTAATCATCATAGGTCATTTCCCCCTGGAAATAGACTCCAGAATGGACATTTGCATGCAGATGGTATACTGGAGAGTACCAATAAGAGAGTGAGGGATGAGGGAATGGGGAAAGGGAGAATTTGAATAGTGATGTATTTTCAGCAGAAGCCTCATCAGTCCCCAGTGGAGCTCTGAAGCTCAAGTCCTTCAGACATATTGACAGTTGTGGCAAGGAGGATGGATCTCTGTACCCCAACATCAACAATATTATTGGATTTTGGCTGTCCCTGGGAAGAGTATGTAACCTGGAATGAGGCATCTCTTTTGTGGAGAGCTATTCCTAATGAGGTGGCCATTGTGATCAACAGAAGGCAGAAGTTATTATACCTGGGGATGAATGCTTTAGCCCGAAAGGGAAGATCTGGGTGGCATATTAGAGTATCTAATACAGAGTCAGAAAGATTCAGACATACTAAGATTTTGGTACATTTGGTAGCCTTTTATGCTTTCTAAATCATAAGTGAGAGCAAATGATCTATTGTTGAGCCTTTAAATATTTCATGACTAAAATTTCAAATTGGCATTATATTTTCACACATTTCTACATTTTAAAGAAAAATATCCATGGAAGTCATTCTTGCATCTGTATTCAACCTCTTATGAGGTTTTTATATCTAGAACATTGAAATGTTGAGGCAACAAAAATAATTATATATATACAAAAATAAAAAGGAAAGAATGAACTATTAATCTGGAGTAGTTATATCTATGTAATAATTTAAACATTTGTGAGAAAGTATTAACATTGTTTAAAAGCAAGACCTACAATGACAAAATCAACAATGTGATTGAGATGAAGAAATATTTAAGATATCAGGTTAATATGATTTACATATAAAATTTATTTAAGTTTTACAGTTTTAAGACCTAATGGCCATTTTTCTTCATTTTTGAAATAGAGGTACTCTGAACTATATAGAGAATCCCACAAGAGCAAAAGAAAAATAAAGTGTGATGATAGCCAAAACATTTCAATGAATAACTTATGATTAAATGCTAAATATGCTATATTAAAATATAGATATAACACTTATCTGAAGGAAATCCAACTTGAATAAAATTAATTAAACTTAAAAAGATCTTTTAAAAAATATGTACCACATTTTCAATATGTCAAAATAACTCTTTTCTGACATGTCTCAATGTGCCTTTTGATGTCGATTGAACATCATTAATTTGTTTTCCAAGTAACATTGTTATCAAACATAACACATGCCACTAAGAATTTTCAATTTCCAAGGGTAAATACAGGCCAGTTTTTATGCTTTCAGCTGGTATGGTTGTCCTTTAGCAATAGCTGCTGTAGAGACTACTCTTGCATAAATGCATGTCTGCTCAGGAGCAATTTATTTTTAGTATTAAAACAACCTGGAAAAAAATAAAGTTTTTCTTGTTGGTTATGGAAAAAGGTCATGTCTTTTAATGGAAAATTTCAACTCATGATTTAAAAAATATATCTATTTAGAATTTTGGAGCACATGATATGTTTATAACCAAACTCTAATGTACATAATGGCAATACCTGCATCTCACGTAACATTCCCAATATAAAAGTAAAAACACAGTTTATTTTACTCTAACGGTAGGAGGTGCTGTTACAGCGACAATTCAGAGTGATAAGTATTTCTGTTTTGATTTATTATTTTTTACGAAATTACCTTTAGTTTCTCTGTTCATTCAGTCTTTATATACATACAGCCTTGCATATAAAATCCTCCATGAATTTTTTTAAATTTCATCTAACTTTCCAAATGTAGTAGCTTCATAATTTTATTTTCCTGCCATAAATTGTTTTCTCCTAAGGTTACATGATATTGAGTATAAAGTTTTCTATTGAAGGATAACTGCGTTTATGACCTCTACATTCTCATGCAGTAGGGATTCTCTAGTTAGTTTACACTCAATCTAGAAGTTATTCTTTCCTACAAAAGTAATAGGTTTTAAAACTCTGGTTTTTTTTCATCTCTGCTGTGTAGGCTGAGCCCAGAAGCAGATGGCTAGAGAACACAATGTCCTAAGATTAGAGACAGAAAAATCCAGGTCCCCTCAAATAGAAGTCAGTTCACAGTACCAAGTAATGCAGGCCAGACTTTTGGTAGCACATCACAGAGAGGAACTAAACTAGCTTAACAATCACTTTGATTTAAAAAAATACTTAAGGTGACCTTAAAGTAGAGACTAAAGTTCTGTAATGCAAGGATGAAAACATTCAGCACAGAATGGTATAGCATGAGGACAATGCGGGGAGGGAGGTAGGTAGGTAGGTAGGGAGTAAGAAAGAGAGAAAGAAAACTGAAGCCCAGAGCTGAAACTGTTCTCTTAGAACATCAGCAGATTGTTAATAATCATTAAGAAGGCTTTATGTTAATTCCTGATCAAAAGGAAAGTAGAAATACACAGAACTCTATTCTTCCTACCAAATGATGTAGGAAATTATACTTTTATTGACTTAATATAGTATTTCTTATAAAGTTTAAATTCAATC
This sequence comes from Myotis yumanensis, assembly GCF_028538775.1. Classification (NCBI taxonomy): domain Eukaryota; kingdom Metazoa; phylum Chordata; class Mammalia; order Chiroptera; family Vespertilionidae; genus Myotis; species Myotis yumanensis. The sequence continues at coordinate 42,786,974 of NW_027223760.1, read as the reverse complement.
ATTCTCAAAAAATCCATTTGTTATCTATATAAAGTGCTAAAGTAAAGAGGATTCCTGAATTGGATAGGGCCTCCTGACAATTTCAAGTATCCAGAGAAGACAAAGCCAGGTTGGTAGTAGCCACTGCATCATGCTGTTTTAACCATTTTCATTATGACTGGCTTTACATTGTTCTGTACTCCCTGCTTTCGGTCTCATGCCTCTGCCCAAGGTATGTAATTGCCTGAAACGACCTTTCTGTCATTTGTGTAAGTCACTATCTTGCCTATCGTTTCAAAGCCTAGCTGAGATGATATCTATGTATGCATTTCTCCTTTAGATCTACACTGAATGTCTTTTATTTACTTAGGAGTCAAATGATAGAACCATAGAGAAATCAAGGAATGTAGAATCAGGCAAAGATAATTTGTAAACTAAACAGGAAGTACAGCAATAAAATTGTTACTGGAAGGGAGGAAAAAGAATTAGAATTCTATTTTCTGCAGGTGATGACAGATGATCTGTCTTATGATGTTAATTAACGGGAGAGAATGGAAAAATATTACTGAATAGAGAAGCATGAGGAAAGGAAGAGTAAGTGGAAATATCCTGACATGTGTGGAGAACTATAAACAATTCAGTGTGAACAACACAAATGAGTGAAGACATGGTGAGAGCTGAAATTGGAGAGGTGGACAAGGTTTACTGCATGAGGTCCTGGAAGATACTATTATAGAATTTGAATTCTTTTTATTTTTAATCCTCACTGGAGGATATTTTTCCCATTGATTTTTTTAAGAGAGTGAAGGGAAGGGAAGGAGGGAGAGAGAAAAAGAAAAAAAAACATCTATGTGAGAGAGACACATTGATTTATTACCTCCTGTTTCACCCTGACCAGGTCCGAGGATCTAGCCTGCAATCGAGGTATGTGCCCTTGCCTGGGATTTGAAACCTGTGATCCTTAGGTCCAAGGGTGATGCTCTAACCACTGAGAAAATTGGCCAGAGCTGGAATTTGAATTTTAACTTGTAAGTTATTAAGATTAACTAAAGTGTTTAAGTAAGAGAATGTCAAGGTTGAATCAAGAACTATCACTCCTCTAGCTTAAGTAGAGGAGAACAAACATGACCATGCCAGGTCATTTTTTACCATACTTATTGAGTATGATACAGGAGTAGAAGAAAGGTTAAGGCAGAAAGATAAGAGTTCAGGTTGAGTATGCTGAATACATATCATGCCTGGAGGTAGGATATGTTGACGATGTCTTCAAATGATTTGTCAGCTATGTAAATATACATACTATACAGATATAGAAATAACTATACACCTTGTCAAGGCAATCAATGTGCTTTTTTATTTCAGACCTAAATACTATTCAATGGCTTGATTTGGCTATCACAAAAGTTAAAATGATATTACCTGAAATGCAGTAATACATGTGTGCCAGGTTAACAGTGCCAGTATGTTATGGACTGCTCAGTTACGATCTATAGTGTTGGGTTTATTTGGGGCCCATGTCTTACTAAAATGGACAAAAAACAAACAAACATTCACATAATACAAAGATAAAAGATTGGGTTAGGACTAAGTGAAGGACCAACTTTGTCATTTGAATTTTTGGGAAAGAACAAGACTCAATGAAGAGCACACACACCCACCGTGGCTGCCTTCTAGGACTTTTTATTTACTGAGTTATTTTTATCCAGAACTATTTTAGTTATACTTGATATTATTATTTTAGATAACAAATTGCTTTTGCCAACCATGGTTTTGCCACTTACATCAATACAATATGAAACTTGGTTGCACTAAACAGCTGAATTCTAAGCTGTGCAGCCTAGACCAGTGGTCGGCAAACTCATTAGTCAACAGAGCCAAATATCAACAGTACAACGACTGAAATTTCTTTTGAGAGCCAAATTTTTTAAACTTAAACTATATAGGTAGGTACATTGTTATTAACTTAATTAGGGTTCTCCTAAGGCTTAGGAAGAGCCACACTCTTCCTAAGGGGCCAAAGAGCCACATGTGGCTCGCGAGCCGCAGTTTGACGACCACTGACCTAGACTATTCTGACTGGTAGTGATATCATCTTTTTAACTAAAGCAAATGTTCTACAATTTCCAGAAGAGGACTTCTTGTTGCCTAATAGCTTGACACTTTCTTGAGACTCTGAATCTCTTTGAATGGCCCTATCACAGCAACTCAAATAACTTGTTGAGAAAAAAATTGTTTTTTCCACTTTATGCAAAAAGGCATTTAATTTAACGTTTAGTGAAGAGAATGAATTGACATAGAGTTACCCGTGTTTGTGTCATCAGTTTAGATATCTGCATTTTACTGGAAGTTGGACACACAAAAGTATAAAGGGATTGCCATAAAAGTTTCCTTTAAACTTAGCAGCCTGCAAGTCTTTTAGGCAGTTGGTTTTGTAATCTAAATTAATCACATTTTTTTTTTTACATTTAGACTTTATATTTTATTCCTCCTCATGGTTTAAGTGAATGTTCTTTGTTTAAACTAAATGATCCAATTTTAGATCATCATTGTGAAAAAATCTCTCATCATGTTTTAGTCTATATCTATTCCTCTTGACACATTCGCAATCCTGTAGTTTAAGTTCACACTTCCAGCTGTAAAATCTCTCACATTTATTTAGCAGCACAAAGCATTTTAGCCTATCACATTTCGATTATGCCACCATATAGTCACAATATCCCTCAAGAAATTTTATAATTGTTATCCCAGTTAAGTCATTAGAAAAGTGTGTCATGCCAAGTACTTTAAAAATTCATTTATGAAATTAGATAATGTATCTTCAGGTATGTATTTTGCTAAATTCAACTCTCTTTTTGCTCAGTTAAAAGTCCAAAAGTTTTATAATGTTAGTGCCAAATATTAGCATAAAGCTGAATATTCCAAGGACTTAAGATGTAATTAATAGGTATTTAGCATTTCTGAATCTTAAAGTGGCTTGAATTACTAATTATATTTTAACTTTTACCTAAATTTGAACAAATATGAGTTTATAACTTTACATAAAGCCCACAAAAGCATAAAATAGCATTTTTTACAAGTCAAAGCTATGAGGGTATTGGGGAATCATCAAGGAGTTGAATTGAGTAGTAGATAGGGTAGTTTTTCCAGGACTTAGTTTTGCTAGGTATATTCCTCTAATTCATTAGGTAACCTTTCACATCCAAATATTATTTGCCTGTATTGGACTTGATTTTGTGGCACAAAAACTTAAACCCTTTGGAAGTAAACAAAATTATTGTATGAGAATTTCTCACTATATAAAGTGAAAATCACTTTTCTCTGTTCAATGTGAGGGTTTCTTTAAGAGTTAAGGAACTCTAGCATAACATCCTATATTGCTTATATATAAATATTTTGTGTTGTCTTAACACTGGAGAGAGAGCCTAACTTATGGTGGTTGATAAGAATAGACATGGTTCAATAGAAATGCAAATGAAATAGTCTTCTCTCCAGTCAGAGTTTACCTTTTACTCCAGGGAATCATCTCATCATTGCAATGTACTAAATACATGGTAAGTATAAATAAATACCTTTAAATCAATATTAAATAAGCTATTTGCTATAGAATATTCTTGCCATGATAACTTAATCCCAACCACAAGCAAATATGTCACATCCTGACTGTCTTGGTCCCTGCTCTGGAGGATCCTCTGTGCTGGGAACCAGTCGAAGGAGGATGTTTTAACAATGTTTTTCTTTTTTCTCTTTATTGCTATTTCTTCTGCCCCCTCATTTCCCCCTCTACATTAAACTTAGAATGAAAGACATTCATTGTTCCTAAGTGGGCTATTAGAATTGATTATCTTTCACTTCATAAAGATCAATAGAGCACTTTGCATATTTTTTCCTCTACTAAATTAAGTTGTCTTTGGCTTCCAGGAGAAGAGATTTGTATTTATTAGAATAGAAATGACAGTGTTTCGATGTATATTGTCTGTCATCTATTTTTGATATTTCAATAAACTCTTCAGTTGAGAAGCGCCTGCCCCTCACCATTTTTTCTTCACAGTAGGAATTTATTTTTATTAAGTCCCATATTCATCAACTTTGTGCACTGTTTTCCATGTTAACTCATAGAATGATTCAGAGATAACTTGTATATAGCTTAGAAATTGAACTAGTTAAGTCACTAGAGAAAAAAGGGAGCCCAAACTCTTAAGTTTTAAACCATAGTTTAGGAACTGTATTTAGAGCTTAGAAAGTACTCATTATTATTCAAAGTCTACCTTGATTACAAGTGTGGATAGAAAATTATAACTTCATTTTGAAAAAGATTCATTATAAAGTTTGCAGTTATTTTTGGTGCTAATTTAAATCCCCAGAATAAAACTTTTCTTTTATTCTGAAATCATACTAAGATTTGTCTAATCTTAAAAGCTTCACATAATTAGACTAAGTACAAAATTTCTACCAAGCCTCAACACTATAAATATTAATTATAGATTCAAGAGGTGCTGAAAGATAGAATGATGCTTCTTTGTTCTTAGGGAGTAACATGTACTTTAGGTTATGCATACATACAATAATCGCTGCAACCCCTCCCCAATTCCTAACAAATTTAAGGCAAGCCAGGAAATAAGTTCAGGATTTCAGACTGTGTGCCCTATTTTTGTGATTATGCTCTGGGCTATTATAATAATTCTAGGCTGGATTCCACATTCTTAGTCCCCGAAGAATTGGAGAGTAGGGAAAAATAAGAAAGATTTATTACCAGGGATTATGATTTTGTTTTTAATTTTAAAATGCAAGTTCACATTCTCCTTCGAGTCTCCACCACTGAGTTCTTTTCTTTCAGTCACTTGGGAAATTTGAAATGCTAGATCTGCTTTTCTAAGACACAATGTACTGGAATAAACATAGGGACACATTATAGGGGCTTGATAATGGCAAATAAATAAATTCGTTCCCCTTAAGCAAATGCACTTCAAATTGAAAGTTAAAGCTAATCTGTGATCACATCATTCAATCATACTGGGTTCCTAACAGAATGCCAAACTACAGAGTAAAAGGAAAATACATATCTGAATATGTGAAATTCAGAATGGCAAGTTTCTTTCAAAGATTTTGAAACTGTCAGCTTTTCAGAGTAGTATTAGACAAAAAGGAAGGATTAAACAATTAAACATCTGTAAAACTGCCTTAAGATCTACATAATGTTGTTTTCATTTATATATTTTAGGGACAATTTTGAACAATGTAAGGTGTAAAGTGCTTTCTAAAACCAATTTTACTCTCATCCATCTTAATTTTCCACGTCTATAGGTATGGACATCTTTTTTCTCTCTCTCATAATTTCTTGGTAAAATAGAAAATAAAGTTTGAATAGAGAAAATTAATCATGCTTTAATATCAAGAAGAAATCACTTACCAAAAAATGAATAATGTATTATGTTTTACTGGCTTTTGTATACAGGCTATTCTAGAATACTCTGAAAGGTTTTCATGGAAGCAAGCAAGCTATACTATTTTTTCAATTCTGTTAGTTAACTTTAACTTACCTGTTTGTGTGCCAATATGTATTTTAATTAAAAAAAAAACACAACAGAAAATAAATGTAGGTGATTTTTATCCCTTAAAAGCAAACATGACCAACTATAAATTTCCAGTCCTATTAGTTGGTTCATGTAGTCAGTTGGAAATGGATTAAATAGTATTCAATTGCCTGTTGAATTGTAAAAACAAATGTATAGATTTTTAAAAAACATAAATGTAACAACTACATTTGGCCATGCCCTGAGAAACGGATAGCAGTAGACCTCCCTGGTAGAATCTTTGGTGAACTAAGTCAGAGTTTATATTTCATACTGATATAAAGCCTGGGCATCAAAGTCTGCCAGACCACAAGGACCAAGAGCACACTCTACAACTCACTGACTGTGACTCACTGACTGTGTGACTGTGGCAGTGGTAGTACTTATCTCAGTGAGTTGTCATGAGCAACAAGTGAAAAAATGTAGAATTAGCAGCTTGTGCCTGAATGTCTTAGAGTTCTGACCTACCAGTAACTAGATATTCAAATATCTTCTAGAGATAGAAGTCACATGGAGGAGCACTGAAGAGCCAGGCATGTGAGTGAAGTTCACATTGCAATTGCATTAGTTGGACTTCAGATAACTTCAGCCCCAACCCTCATCTCAGCTGGCCTTGGAGACCCAAATGACATTCTTCTAGCTGAGCTCAGTTAATCCACAAAAACATGAGAAATAATTATTTTTTATGTTAATCCATTAATTTATTTAGTTGTGACATATTAATAAATAATCAACATAACATAGTACTATTATTAGCATGGGCAGAATAAGAAGAAAAATGATTCAAACATCATTCACTCATCACACACACACACACACAAATCCTATCTAATAATAGACAAACATGGTAATTGACCGTACCTTTGCTACGCCTTCCATTGGCTAATCAACACGATATGCAAATTAACCCAACCAAGATGGCAGCTGGAAGCCACGCAGCTGAAGCGAGCAGGAGGCTTGCTTGCTCCAGTGATGGAGGAAGCCAAGGTTCCCCGCCTGCCTCGGCCCGGCTCTGAGCTCCAAAAACAACAGTTTCAATTATAGGAGCTAAACAAACCCCAGATACCTGCTTTCAGCAGGCTGTGGCGTCAGAGCTGGAGCGAGTAGGAGCCGGCTCTCAGCTCCAGTGACTACACCAAAGTTTCAATTATAGAAGGTAAATAAATCCTAGAATAAAAAAAAAGAAAAAAAAGGAGCTTCAGTCGCCCAACAGCCTGAAAACGGCCCTCAGCCCCTCACCCAGACTGGCTAGGCACCCCAGTGGGGACCCCCACCCTGAAGGGGGTGGGGGAAGCCTGAAAACAGCCATCAGCCCCTCACTCAGGCTGGCCAGGCGCCCAAGCGGGACCCCCTACCCTGATCTGGGACACACTTCAGGGCAAACCAGCCGGCCGCCACCCATGCACCAGGCCTCTATTCTATATAGTAAAAGAGTAATATACAAACTGACCCTAACAGCAGAAAGACTGGGAATGACTGGTCACTATGACACACACTGACCACCAGGGGGCAGACGCTCAATGCAGGAGCTGCCCTCTGGTGATCAATGTGCTCCCACAAGGGGGAGCTCTGCTCAGCCACAAGCCAGGCTGATGGCTGCCAGTACAGCAGTGGTGGTGGGAGCCTCTCCTGCCTCCTCAGCAGCGCTATGGATGTCCGACTGCAGCTTAGGTCTGCTCCCCGCTGGCTAGTGACATCCCCTGAGGGCTGCCGGGCTGCCAGAGGGATGTCTGGTTGCCAGCTTAGGCCCAATCCCCTGGGGAGCAGGCCTAAGCCAGCAGGTGGTCATCCCCTGAGGGGTCCCAGACTGCGAGAGGGCACAGGCTGGGCTGAGGGACCTCCCACTATGAGTGCATAAATTTTTGTGCACCGGACCTCAAATATATATATATATATATATATATATATATATATATATATATATATATTAGAGGTCCGGTGCACAAAAATATATATATGTATGTGTGTATATATGTATATATGTATATATACATATATGTATGTGTGAGTGTGTGTGTGTATAAATATATATATATATACACACATACAGTGGGGCCTTGACTTACGAGTGTCCCGACTAATGAGTTTTTCGATATACTAGCCGTCTCTCGGCCGATTTTTTGCTTTGAGTTGCGAGCTAAAATTTGGGTTACGAGCCAGCTTCAGATATCCCACCTCTAGTTGGCGCAGCGAATGTCACAGTGAATACCACACATCAGCCCAGCATCATGTGTCTCACTCGTTCACTTTTGATTTGACATACGAGTAATTTGAGTTACGAGCTCCATCACGGAACAAATTAAACTCGTAAGTCAAGGCCCCACTGTGTGTGTGTGTGTGTGTGTATATATATATATATATATATATATATATATATATATTCCTTGACTTACAATGGAGTTATGTCCCAATAAATCCACTGTAAGTTGAAAATATTGTAAGTCAAAAATGAATACATCTAACCTACTTGACATCGTTGCTTAGCCCAGTCAGTTTCTGTTGAATGAATATTGCTTTTGCCTATTTCTGTACCCGATGCCAAGCACTGTTTCACCATTTCAGGGATTTACAGTGAATAAAACAAAATTGCTGCCCTCATGAAGGTTGCAGTCTAATTGGGGTGTCAGAGCAACACTGGAACTCTCTAGTATTATGTGTCCTGTGCTAGGAAGGCTTGTTTTGACTATGATAATAAGTTAGGGTTTATTTATTCTTGAACAGAGACTCAGAGTAGAATGTGACAGTGAATTCAATTATCCATGAATGCTGAAAGTGGTTCAGTTATACAAAAAAAAAAAATTAAAAAGGAAAATAAGGCTTATTTTGCTATGCTGTGGAAAAATATTTCACCTTTATATTTTGCATCATATTTATCTACCAAAAATTATCATTAATTATATTCACTTTCCACAAGTATATCCAGTATTCTTAAAGGGATAAGAAAAATATAATTTTAATATTGGAGTCAAAGTTTTTCTGAGTGAAGAAACTAAATGTGCTCTACTAAGTTAACAGAAGGTAGAAAGTGAGCTCCAGAAGAAGCAAGCTGGGAAGATGTAGAGAAAATACCTAAGAACTAAGAGATGAGCATAAATTCACTGGTAGGGAAAAAAAAGAATAATGTAGACAGATAGAGAGTGAGGCTAAGTAATGGGGCAAGGGGCTGGAACATGAGGAAAAATATGTCCAATAAGAAAATTCCAATTGTGGAAAGTCAAGGGAAGTGTAGAAACAGAGTGTATTTCTCTAAGTCTTCCATCTCTATTGAATCTCTATTGTGCTTATTTTTTTTTTCTTGCAATAATCAAGGGTAAAAATTAGTTTAGTATAGGAATCCTCATAGAGTAGAGAGAAACAAATGGCAGCAGATGGTGAGATGCGAGGGAATTTGAGAGTTCACTGAGGCAGAAACCAGGATCCAGACATGACCATGAATGTAAACTCTTGAGAATCTGCAGAAATTTTAGACAAGGCATTAGATAGATTTCATGTAAAATTTGAGGTAGAAGATTGAGGTAATTTTATCAAAATATCCAAAGGCAGGATGTCATGAGCTTGATATCTGTTGTATATCATATATGAGGGGAAATAGAGGATGGATCACATGAGAAATTATTCTGGAGAGAAAAGTTTTATAGTGGGGGTAGGAGTAATGAGCAGGAAACTAATATTTAGTGAACACCAACTATGTACTAAGTACTATGCTAGATGCCTGGCATATTTTTTATCTTTTGAATTTAATGACTCTCTATGCTAGTTATTATAATTCCAAATGACACATATGAGGTGAATAGAGACTGTAACATAGTAAGTGATAAAAATTGTATTATTTGCCTTCAAAACCTGTGTTCTCTCTACTATATCCCCTTGTACATTCATGAAGGTCTGAAGTAAGAAATGTGATTGCAATTCCAAGATGCCCCTGAATACACTCTTACCTAGTTCTAGGAAAATATTCTCAAGTATATTCTTATATCAGATGTAACGTGAGGTACATAGTAATATCACTGGTATTTTTTAATGGCAAAATCAGTGTTGATTCTAAATAAATTTGACTGAGTGTTGCTAGATGTGATTCTAAATAAATTCGACTGAGTGTTGCTAGATGTCCTCTTCTTGAGTTACATCCTCTAATGCCTTCCTGAGAAGCTTTGTAGAGACAAATATGAGCAAAATAACACAGTGGATATAATTTATCATTAGTCTATTTTTTTCTTGAAGTTATTTCTATCTTAAGAATATTCTTTGTTTTCTTCCATCTTTTCCCACTGCATTAGGAAGCAATGCCCTCACAATAGTATTTTATCAAAGCCTGCCTTAAGGTGAACAAATTAATATTTGACCATAACATTTCAGGCATCATCCATTGCTCTGGGATATTGTGGATAATCAGGGCTCTTTTTGGTGCATGTTAACTCCAAGAAAAATTAAGTAGAAGTTACAGTGTGAGCACTAGAACAAGAGGAGAGAGAGAAAATTCATAAAAAAATCTTATGCAGGAAAAATATTGAAACAGAATTTAGCCCCTTTACTGTTTATAGGCTATTTTTTTTCCATTGTAAATTCTAGAAATATTCTCAGAAAAGCTTTCTTGACAGTGTAAAAATGAACAATAGACAACATTATGGGAAATGGAGTGTGTGTTTCGGTGAGCATCTGGCATAGGCATCTGTTGGAGATGGGACACCAGCTCATTGCTCTTTTCTTATGTGGAAGGTCTAATTAAGTAGCAGACAACCCTAGAAGCCCTAGGGTGTCGTTCAGATCAGTATCCAAACATTTATATGTGCTCACAAATCTCTTAGATCAGTAATAGTGAAGTGTGAATCTCAGCAAAACTAGCTCAAACTTTCAAGCCTGGAAGTTGAGAGAACTTTTTATGAGGCACTGTGTCTAGCTCCAAGGCATGATAGAGAATGACTAAAGTAGAAGGAACTTCATTCCCAGCTAAGGCTTCTATTTAAGCACATTTAAACTAGTTCAGAATGAGAGCTGTTTATATTTTTCTAAGTAATCCCCAGTGAGTGAGATTTTGCATTAGTATCTAACAATCTTCAGAATCAGGGAGTTTTGTTTGTTCACTAAATTCTATCTTTTCATCCATCCTCTCTTCCTTCTCTTCCCTTTCATCTCCTTCCTCCCTTCTTCCACTTCTCCTTTTCTTCCCTCCATCCTCCACTCCCTCCTTGCATTGATATTGAATTGTTGCTGATATTCAAATATGTATTTAATGACACATATCTCATTGTCCTCCTTCAATTAGTTCATCCCTAGTCTAAGGAATTTTTTTAGAGGTTCAGTTCACAGAGCCAGTTTTCCTAATCTCTACTCTCTTTGGGGGAGGGGCCTATATAGTTTTTCTCATCCTACTTATCTATGAGATATAGACATATTAGATCTAGACAGATTATCATAATGTTCACCAAATTAAATCTTCTGTGTGTTCCCTTTCTGTCTAATTTATTGTTCTCTTTGAAATTGGATTAAAAGTTATTTTAAATTAATCAAAATATTACTTTGATATATGGGATATCCTCTCAGCCTCCCAGTCATTCTTGTACAAGCTGAGTGGTACATACTAGCTGGACACCCATCCACATAGCCCCTAGGATTGTTATGGTTCTGTTATCCCACTCAATCAAGGTCTAAATGCCAGGCCTTTGGGGCTACAACTGCACCCTTGTCAATCAATATGACACTCACAGCCTTCAAACTCAGCTACTTGGCTCCTGTTGTTAGAGCGTTTGTGATCTTGGTTACTGTCAGCAAGCAAAGTTCTATGAAGGCCTCTCCTATCTTCAGCTCCAGTCTACAGAAAAGAATCAGTTAATTGTTAAGTTTTTATGCCTCCGTCGAAGCATTCCTTTGCCTTTGTGTCTTTCCCTGGAAGGAAATCATCTGGTGGGTTCTGAACATACAGATTATATTTATTCAAGTATGCACAGTTACTTGAGCCTTTAAAATTTCCCCCCACCATCTGCCACAGCAGGTCAACCTTGCTTAACACCAACCTTCTCTTCCCATTCCCATTTTATGAGAGAAACTAGCTCCTGAAGTATTCGCTTGTTTAAAATCCTCTATCTTAGGAGAATTACTTTCAAATCTATGAACCCTTCCCAGTCACTTCTTATTGTGGATCCATTGAATAAGCACTCTTAGAACCGATTCCTACGCATATTCCTTCAGTTTCTGCAGGTTCATGCTAAATAGGTCTTGCAGTTCCTATGGGATATATGACCTTTCCTTTCTTAACAAGCCGGGTATGTCCTCACTAGTCTACACTACACTACAGTTTAACCCTAGCTACGGGCCTAGTTACCCACGACAGGAGGCAGGGCAGATCCTGAGGGGAAAACTGCTGCCTTGATGGGGAGAGGCCTCTGCATTGCTGCCAGCAGGAGGGAAGGGCTGGCTCTTCATCAGGCCAGCCACTTCTGTAGGCTCAGAAGGTTCTGAGGAATCTGGGTGCCTAAAATCTTAGAGGGTTTCTCCTCAATGTCTCCATTCCCTTTGTCAGGCTCTGATCTTGATTTAAACGACTTGTCTGGTTAGACCATTTATCCTTTGGAAGCATAGCTTATCAATCTATTGTGTTCTGGGGTTGGTCTTCTGCCCAGAATACACAATTTTGTCTGTACTCCTGATGTAGGAGAAAAAGGCATTTTATGCTACCAAGGAGGCCTTCAGGCTTTTATACCTGGGTTTTAAATGCTCAGTAACTGCCTTCAGTATTTCATTATCTTTCTCTACAGCAAGCATGTCAAACTCACCGCCTGTGGGCCACATGGGGCCCACAATGAATATTTTTGCGGCCCAGCCAATATAACGGTGTGATCAGTTATTTACAGTTATGAAAGGAAATAAAGTCTCCTGTCAGATCCAGAATTACTGACATTCACATTGGGTCAGTTTTGAAAGTAATCACTGCAAAAAAGATTTCCCCTGAAGTAGGAAAGATAGTAGCAGAGAAGAGATGCCAAGTGTCAGGAAGAAACCATTAATTTTATCATTGCTCTTTTTCTTTTTTATATATTATACTTTTTGAAATAAACCCACATTTCTATGAAAACTGAAGCATTTGTCTTTTTGTGGCTCACATAAACTTAAACCTTGTTTATTTGGCCCGTGTTTGCCTTTGAGTTTGACACGCTTGCTCTATGGCATCAATGAAGTTTAGAAATAACCACTCAATCCCGCTGCATTTATAATAATTCCCTTCATAGTTTCAAGTGCCTGGTACATTGTACCAGCGAATGCAGTCCCAATTTACCACTGGTAAAACTTTACAAGGAGAATGCCAGGGGCTGTTTATGATTCACCAGTGATGGGAGAGGGAATGGGGGATTCAGCCTAAAATGCCCAATTATCATCTACTTATTTTCTACTCTGTCAGCCCATTCCTAGACCTTGGCATCCAGGAGTACTTAAAAAAGGTACCCGCTGGCATCACCATTTTGTAGGATTCATTTATTTTTTATTAAACATTATTGCCTCTGAGTAGTGACCCTTTCTAGCCACTAAAATAGATACTCTGGAAATTCTGAAGAAGTTTTAGTGGGATCTCCACTGTGTCCAGGCATACCCCTTTCACAGTATCTGACCCTCCTGCTGCTGCTCTCGAAGGAAAATCACGTTTTAAAGGGGGTTTTTATTCTTTCATTTGTTTCTTCCCAGGCCTGCCTCCTATACCAAAAGTGATGATCAGAAATACAATCACTTCCTAGTTCAAAATTTGGATATATATACATATTATATATATATATATATATATATATATATATATATATGTTATATATATATATGCAAAACCAATGGACACAGACACTAGGAGGGTGAGGGCATGTGCCAGGGGGTGGGGGAGTCTAGAAGGGGGTCAATGGGGGAAAAAAAGGAGACATATGTACTACTATTTGTAATACTTCAAACAATAAAAACAAAAAAACTTAAAAAAATTTTTCTGAGGGAAAAAAAAAAAGGAATCTTTGAAGACTGCCAGTAGAGACATTCTATATCCTAATTGAAATGAAAAAAAAAAATTTTTTTTTTGAAAGTATATTAGATGTTTTGGATGAATACAACTTTCAAACAGCAGGTGATCTTTGCTACAGCTGAAGGCCTTTAGACTGGGTTCTGGAGTTTTATTTTCACATAGATAATTGAATCGCAGTTTGCTAACAGAGACAACTTTAGTTGGTGACGCATGTAGCTTTCTGACATTTTGAAGGAAGTTTTGTTTCTTTAGCCATGGAAAAACAGGATACTAAAGGCAGAAGGTTTTCAGAAAGTATATTTTTAAACTGACAAATGATTACTTCTGTGAGGAGAAATAAGCCTATTAAAATCTTTTCAATGTTCTCTAGAATCTTGATGATGGGCTTGAAAGCATTATTCTTATGTTAATAGTAATATGGCAATAGTAATAATTTATTGAACACATACCAAGCCCCATTCATTAGTTAGAACAAGATAATATATGTGTTATCTCACTTAATCTTGTTTTACAGTAGGGAAAACTAAGGCTTAGCTAATTTGAGTATTTGGCTTTAATCATTTGGGTAGAAAGAGTGGTGATGGATGGTGAACCCAGATCATGTATTATAAATCCAGAACTCTGAACCTCTATGCTAAAATAATACACATATACTCTACTGCCTCTTTAAGTTCTCAGCTCCTAGCATAGCATCTGACGCTTAATAATGTAGAAAATAAATGTTCATAGAGTTAACTGGAGTTTTAGTTACAGGGAATGGCCATTACATATAATTGCATGGAAATAATTATTTGGCTACCCTGAGCATATTTTATTGTTTATTATTATTAGTTTAATCCTCACCCAAAGGTACGTTTTGAGTAAATTTTTCTATTGATAAGAGAGAGAGAGAAACATCGATGTGAAAGAGAAACATCAATCAGTTCCCTCTTGCATGCACCCGACCAGCCACAATCTGGGCATGCACTCTGGCTGGGAACCTGTGACCTTTTGGTGCACAGGACAGAGCTCAACCAACTGAGCCACACCAGCCAGCGCTGTTTTTATTGATGTTTTTGTTTGAGAGAGGCAGACAAACAGGCAGAAAGAGAGAGACAGAGACACAGTGATGTGAGAGGAAACACCGACTGGTTGCCTCCTGTACACACCGTGACCTGCATCAAACCTGCAACTGAGTATGTGCCCTTGACTGGGAATTGAACCCAAGACCCTTTGGTGTGCAGGTGAACACTCCAACCACTGAGACACATAGACGGAGGTTAGCTGTAGGTTTTTGTAGATGCTCCTCAGCAGGTAGAGGAAGTTTCTTTTATTTCAAATTTATTTAATTTTATCAATAATGGGTTTTGAGTTTATTAATGCTTTACCATTTCTTATAGAAGACCATGTTGATAAAGTTCAGCCTGTTGATAAAGTTAATGACTTTAATGTCCTAATGGATGAACCCCACTTCTGACATTATACATACTTTGAATAATCATTAATTCCAATGGTTCTATCTGGAAAAAAAAAAAAAAGAAAGAAACATCAATTGAGTTATCAGCTGTTAAAGTATGTATACATTCTTTGGGGACACTATATATATAGTGTCATATAATTTTATGGGCTTTGACAAATGCATATAATATAATCTATTCATCATTACAGTATCATGAAGAATAGTTTTACTGCTCTAAAAATCCACTGGGCTCCTTCCAATTCTCTCTCATCCCCTTTCTCAAAATCCTTGGCAACCACTGATTTTTTTCACCGACACTATAGTTGTGCCTTCTCCAGAATGTCATATAGTTGGAATCAAATTGTATGTGGCCTTATTGGGCTGTCTTCATCTAGCAAAATTAATTTAATGTTTCTCCACATATTTCCATTTCTTTTTATTATTGAACTAGGAGCCCAGGGTGTGGTTTGAAATTGCACCGTACCACCCTGCCTTGACACCCGAACCTGTCCACGCAGTGCTCCAGCGTGCCTGGCCTAGCCCCCAAACCCTCTGGCTTTCTCTGGATGCTTCAAGCCCCGCCCTCAGACCCTCCAGTAGGGCTGACTCCGCCTCCTCCGGGCGCCTCCCCTTTTCCACCCCGTCTCTGGAGCAATGCCCCAGCTAATATGCTAATAACCTGGTCGTTTGGCCATTAGCATATTAGCTCTTTATTAGTATAGATAATCTGTTTGCACTGCTGGGCATTACAGTTTTTTTAATTCATTTACCTATTAAAGGATATCTTCGCTGCTTCCAAGTTTTGAGAATTAAAATAATGTTACTATAAACATTCAAGTTTTTTTGTGCATATCAGTGTTCTACTTATTTGGATAAATACCTATGAGTGTGACAGGTAAGAGTATGGCAAGACTAAATTTAGCATTTTAAGAATCTATCAAACTGTATTCCAAAATGGCTGTACCATTTTGCACTACCACTAGCAATGAGGGAAAGTTACCTGTGTACTATTTCCTAGTCAGCATTTGATATTGTCAATGTTTTGGATTTTAGCCATTCCAATATGTTAACTCATGACTGTTTTATTTGCGATTACTTAATGATATATGATGTTGAGCATCTTTTCATTGCTTGTTTGCTATCTACATATCTGCTTTGGTAAGGCATGTGTTCAGATTTTTCTGTACTGTTTAAAATGGGGTTATTTTTTTTTGTATTAGAGTGCTTTGCATATTTTGGATAGAAGTCACTTGTCAGGCATGTGTTTTGTAAATATTTTCTTTCAGTCTGTAGTTGTCTTTTTATTTCTTAAGTATATTTTGCAGAGCAAAGATTTGTAATTTAAGTCCACATTCTCAATTTTTTATTTCATGGATCATGCTTTGGTTTTATATTAAAAAACTATCACCAAACCCAAGTCACTTAGATTTTGTTTTTGAGTGTTATCCTCTAGAAGTTTTACATTTATAATCTATGTTCTATTTTGAGCTAATTGTAGTGGACAGTTTAAAGTCTGTGTCAAATTCATTATTTTGTACATGGATGTCCAGTTCCAGCTCCATTTGTTGAAAAAGTATTTTTGTCCCCATTGATTTGTCTTTGCTCTTTTGTTAAAGATCATCTGACTCTACTTTTGTTGGTGTATTTCTAGGTTCTCGATTTTGCTCAATTTCTCTATTTATCTATTCTTTTGCCAATACCACACTGTCTTGATGACTGTAGCTTTATGATAGATAATTGTTAGAGTTAGGTAGTGTCAGTCTTCTAACTTTGTCCTGTGTTGTTTTAGCTGCTCTGGGTCTTTTTCCTCATCATATAAACATTATAATTAGTTTGTTGATATAAAAAATTGCTGGGATTTTCATTGTATCATTGAATCTGTAGATCAAACTATGGAGAACTGACATCTCAACAATATTGAGTCTTCCTATTTTTGAACATAAATTATCTCTTTATTTAGATCTTTGACTTCTTTTATAAGCATTTTGCATAATTATATAGATCATGTACCTGGTTTGTTACAATTATAGCTGTTACTCCATTTTTGCCAGAGGTAGAAATCAAGGTATTCATTCTTTAATAAGGGAACTTGTAGCTGCTTTTGAAGAACTAATGGTCCAGGTTTATTTCCAAGTTCAGCAATTGCACTCTAGTTGCTATAATTATTTTCTCATTCACTTACTCATTCATTCTTTTAATTAATATTTGAGTTCCTGCTATAAACCAGGCCCTTTGCTAGACCTTAGTGATACAGTTATGAATAATAGATCATTATTAAATTATACATTTTGATTATCATTTGGATTACATAAATGATAAAATTGCCAGCTTCAGGCAAAATAATATATTTGGAATGTTTATCTTGGTTCCCATCCAATTTATTGTTCATTGCTATCATTTAGATGAGTTATTTTGTGGCTCATTCCTGAAGTGTCTCTATCTCCAGCATGTGCTAAATAATTTGTAAAAGTGTAAGTTGGTAATTTGTTATCAATGAACATCTAAATCAGAGATGGCCACTTACATTTACATGGTCATTTGCATATTCACTGGAGGAATTTTAAATACTGTAGGTTTTTCTAGACTAAATAATTTATTAATACAGATATACCTTAGAGATATGGTGGGTTCATTTCCAGGCCACTGCAATTACCACAATTAAATGCATCACACAGATATTTTGATTACCCACTGAAAATAAAACTTGTGTTTATACTCTACTGTAATCCATTATGTGTGCAATATAAATAGCATTATGTCTAAAAAAAACAATTTATATACTTTAACTAAAAAGTACTTTTGCTAAAGCGTGCTAACCAACACCTGAGCCTTCAGCAAGTCATAATCTTTATGCTGGTGGAGTGTCTTTTCTTATGTTGATGCTGCTGACTGGTCAGGGTGGTGGTTGCTGAAAGATGGGGTGGCTGTGGCAATTTCTCCAACTAAGGCAGCAACGAAGTTTGCCACATTGATTGACTCTTTCTCTCATTTGAATACTTAGAGGCCATTGCAGGATTTATAAAATGGCCCAATTTCAATATTGCTGTGTCTTAGGGAATAGGGAGGCCCAAGGAAAGAGAGAGAGGCAAGGGAATGGCCAGTCAGGTGAGCAGTCAGAACACACACAACATATATTGATTAAATTTACAGTCTTATATGGGTGTGCTTCCTGGTGCCCCAAAGCAATGACAATAGTAATATCAAAGGTCACTACTCACAGGTCACCATAGCAGATATAATAATAAAAAATCTGAAATATTGCAAGAATTACCAAACTGTGACGAGAGACAAGTGAACAAATGTTGGAAAAACAATGCCAATAAAAACTTGCTTGACACAAGGTTCCCACGAACCTTCAATTTGTAAAAACCTAATATCTTGAAGTAAAATAAAGCAAAGCTCAATATAATGAGGTATTTTAAAGGTATCTTCCCAGAAAAGATAATTTGGGACAAACTGATTTGAGAGAAGGAATAATGCTATTCTAGTATAAGTTTAGGTCAACCTTTCCTGGAAATGATATGTTCCCAAGCATATTGTAACTATTAAAATCTGTTCACAGTGAAATCTTTGACCCCTAGGTTCCAGGATTATTATAAAAGAATAGAGAACAAGGCTAGGATCTTTAAACCAACATAGTGTCAATAAATTTTATTGGCTTATAGCATCTAATATGCTATGGAGGTTAGTCTAGTGTAGGGAAGACTCAAAAAGAAAAAAAAAAGTCCAGAGATATGTTTAAAACTACCAAGTTACAAAAACTTGCCCTACTTTTTCCCAATTCCATTCACCTTCCATCACCTTGGGAAGTGGAGAGGTCCTTGATGCAATAGTTATAACTACTTACATTCAGCCTAGTGCTTTTCAAAAAAAAGGTAACTATGCTTTAAATATCATGTGGGTAGTTATTATCAGGGGAAGGTTTTGAGATATCAAGAATAAAATAATTATTTGATAAACAAAGGAAGCAAGAGGAAGCCACTACTCAAAGTGAAATAAAGCAAAGCAAAACAAATGCATGTTTAATTATAGGCATCATGCCCATAGAAGCTGAAAGAAACTGGGTGGTAAACTTTTCAGTGTATCAGATTTTCTTTAGCATAAAAATCCTCTTAGAGATTACAAACATTATCAATAGAGTTATTGTTGGAATTACCTTTAAGAACTTGATTTTCCTTAGTTTTCAGGATGGTATACAACTTTTGACTACATTTCATTTATGTCTTAATCATAAGAAGCTAGTTCTCTATAATACTTACTAGAGGCCCAGTGCATGAAATTCATGCACAGGTAGGGTCCCTAGGCCTGGTCGGCGATCAGGGCCAAATGAGGCCTTCTGGCTGCTGGTGGTCAGTGCACGTCATAGCAAGTGATCAAACTCCCGGTCTCCCGGTCAAATTCCCGAGGAGACACTTTGCATATTAGCCTTTTATATATATACTAGAGGTCCGGTGCACAAAAATTTGTGCACTCTGGGGGGGGGGGGGTGTCCCTCAGCCCGGCCTGTGTCCTCTCACAGTCTGGGACCCCTCAGGGGATGAACACTTGCTGGCTTAGGCCCACTCCCCGGGGGATTGGGCCTAAGCTGGCAATCAGACATCCCTCTGGCAGCCCGGGAGCCCTCGGGGGATGTCCACTTGCCAGCGGGGAGCAGGCCTATGCTGCAGTCCGACATCCTTAGTGCTGCTGAGGAGTCAGGAGAGGCTCCCACCACCACTGCTGTACTGGCAGCCGTCAGCCTGGCTTGTGGCTAAGCAGAGCTCCTCCCATGTGGGAGCGCACTGACCACCACGGGGCAGCTCCTGCATTGAGCATCTGCCCCTTGGTGGTCAGTGTGTGTCATAGTGACCAGTCATTCCCAGTCGTTCTGCTGTTAGGGTCAGTTTGCATATTACCCTTTTATTATGTAGGATAAAGGACTGGTGCACAGGTGGGAGCCAGCTGGTTTTCCCTGAAGGATGTCCCGGATCAGGGTAGGGGTCCCGCTTGGGTGCCTGGCCAGCCTGGTTGAGGGGCTGATGGGTGTTTGCAGGCTGGTCACATCCCCTTTAGGGTGGGGGTCCCCACTGGGGTGCCTGGCCAGTCTGGGTGAAGGGCTGAGGGCCGTTTTCAGGCTGGCCAAGCCCCCCGCCCCGGTTACGGAAGCTCCCAACCTCTCCTTTTTTTTTTTATTCTGGGATTTATTTACCTTCTATAATTGAAATTTTGTAGCCTTGAGAGGAGCTCAGAGCTGGCCAGGGCAGGCGGGAGGGAAAGCCTTCTGCTCGCTCCAGCTCTGTGGCCATGGCCAGCTGAAAGCAGGTATCTGGGGTTTATTTACCTTCTATAATTGAAACTTTGTTGCCTTGAGTGGAGTTCAGAGCTGGCCGTGGCAGGCAGGAAGTTGGCTTCCTTCATCATTGGGGCAACCAAGCCTCCTGCTTGCTCCAGCTCTGTGGCTGCCAGCTGCCATCTTGGTTGGGTTAATTTGTATATAGTCGCTCTGATTGGCTGGTGGGCATGGCTTAAGGCGTAGCAAAGGTATGGTCAATTTGCATGTTTGTCTTTTATTAGTGTAGATTCTGTTCCAGGTAATGTTTGAAGTACTTTAACTACCAGTATGTCAACTTTATTAGTGATAGAAACAATCTTATGGAGTACTGAATTCAAATACAGGCAGGATGGCTTTAGTCTGAACTACTCAGGAGCATTGATTTCTGTTTACTAGAAGTGATGTTTGTAGGTATTACCACTCCACGTGAATTATAAACACTTTGAATACCAACTAACATAATGGGGGCTTCTCCTTTAAGACACTAATACCTATTTAATTTCTCACCAACTCAATATTTTGCTTTAGAATTCTTTTTAAAAAATATATATTTTATTGATTTTTTACAGAGAGGAAGGGAGAGAGATAGAGAGTTAGAAACATTGATGAGAGAGAAACATCGATCAGCTGCCTCCTGCACACCTCCTACTGGGGATGTGCCCACAACCAAGGTACATGCCCTTGACTGGAATCGAACCTGGAACCCTTCAGTCCACAGGCCGATGCTCTAGCCACTGAGCCAAGCCGATTAGGGCTCTTTAGAATTCTTAAGGACGGCATGCTTGATGCAATAACATAAGATGAGGCTGGGGCATCAGAAGAACCAAAAGCTTTTAATAACCTGCAGAGAAGTCCTAGTCCTACTCTGATTCCTGTTTCTTCCTCATTTAGCCTTTCTGTTTGTTTTTCTACAAATTCTTTCCCTACTTTTCAAATTAATTAGGATAGATATTTTCACTCAACGTAAAAGTTGGGGTTTCTTTTATACCATTTAATTAATAGTTAATAATTGTTAGATGATAGTTTTACTTAGAATGTATTTCTAAGTAAGTATATCAATATCTAATCTGTATATATATATATATATATATATATATATATATATTTGAAATAAACACCTTCAAAGGAGCTCTCTAAATTATATTAAATTTATCTGTCAAATATCAGAGTTCAGCCTCACAGTGAGATTTGAGTTCACTCAGAAAAATATGAGAAATTTTACACAGCTTTTTAAAATAAAGATATAATCATTAGCTAATAAAATGATAACATGATCTCTGCCATGTGAACTAATTATGTGGGCACAATTAAAGGATAAAGTCTTAAATTAAGAAATTTGGAGACACTTTTTATAAAGTCAACTACTATATTTTCAAGGTCTCTTTTAAACTTTAATTGAATTTATTTTCTTATCTCAATAATCTTACGTACCCAATATTGACTGCAAATATAGTTAACTCTCAGAAAAAATATTCCCTTTAAGTCCAGAAAATCTTCAGAAGAATCATCTGCAGTGTCTAGAAAAGGTGGCAGCACTGAGACCTACCATTTGCTTGGCTGCTTCATTGACGGCTTCATCAGACATTTCAGTCCACATCACTGACATGCCACTGATTCCCTCCAGGGTCATAGGGAACTATTAGGCTTTCATCAAAAGGAACTCGATCTCCTGCCCAGCCCCTCACATGCTGCTTCTACCCTCTCTGCTGCCACTTACCTGGGAACTAAAATTGATTTGCCAGGGAGAGTTACTAATTAATGCAATTTTATTTCACAAGCCACTGAAAACAAGAAGAAATATCTGTATGAATTTCCACATTAAAATAATATTAATCTAATGGCAAATCTGCTTGGCACCCCAACTTTAGATGGGCACCTTTAGGCTCTGTCAGGCACCATCACCCATGCCAACCCTGCTCTCTCTTCTTCAGGGGTCTGGCTGTCATTGAGCGAGTTGAGATTCCTGCTAACTCACTAGCACCTGGAACTGGCGGAGGCCATGTGCAGCTGCTCAGGAGCTGTGTAATGTGGCCAGCCTTCTGTGTTCTACCGTCTTCCATCCAAAGGGAGAATGATTAACTCCGTCTGTGCTGCACTGTGAAACAGGTCCATGCTACTGTGTGTCTATGATTTGAAGACTCCCGGAGTTAATATGAAAAGTATGGTTTTCTACTTCTTAAAGAAAATAGGGTAAACCTAAGCCTAAGAGGCTTTATTGCATGAGTCCTAACAGTACTTGTTTTTTCATCTTAATATATTTTTTCTTAGAAGCTGCTTAATCCTTCCTTTTAGTGTGAAATGGATTCCGTTGAGATTACCAACAAATGTAGCCACTGTTTCTGATAACTAATATCGGTAAACCATGATTCGCAGTGCACAGTGGTGAGCTAGTGTTGTCTCACTCTCAAGGCTGGGACTTAAGTGTAACTTTAATGTATTGTAATTGGGAATGACAGCAGATATTCTCTGACCTTGCCTGTGGATTTACTTTGTATGGTGATAGTGCTTGTTTACATTTTAACATTAGAAATATTGAAACCATGGTTTCTAAAAGTTCAGATAAAGAAAACAGAATAATGACAACACCAATGCCAGCATGGCAGAGGCATCACTGAAAAAGAAGACTAAATAACCGTGTTATTTTAACGACAGATGGAAGGACATATATAACTGGCTTAGGGATATAACGAACACAAACATCTGTGACTGGGCATGGTGCAGAAGGAAGGGTGAAAGCACAGATGGAGACTGAATCTCACAAGTCTTGGATGAGACAGGCAAATACATCTAAATAAATAAAAAATGTTTTCTTTCCCCCAAAGACAGCAAGACTCAGTTGAAAATAGTGGCTGCTGAACTAGCTTGGGAATACCCCACATGCATTTCATATCGTCCCCTTATTACTCTACCAAACTCAATGCAGTTACATTTCCTGATTAAGAAGTTGCAACTAAAATGCTCTGCGGGAGATAAAAAGGGAAACATTTTTTAAAAATATTTTTAAAAATTGATTTTTAGAGAAGAAAAGAGAGGGAGAGAGAGAAACATTGATCGGCTGCCTCCTGCACACTCTTTACCCAGGATCTAGACCTCAACCTCAGGCAGAATTGGACTGGCAACCTTTACGTGCATGGGATGACGCCCAACCAACCGAGCCACACAGGCCAGGGTAGACAATTTTGATCATAGTTATGTTAGTCCTTTATGTGATAAAATTAATTCTGTCAGATCTTACTAGTTTTTTTTTTTTGACATTGGGAATATTATGTTTTTATGTGCACATATGTGTGTGTGCGACAAATTGAAAATATTTTTTTTCTTATTGGAGGGATTAAGTGCATTCACATTTATTTTTAGGGTTGATTGGATCAGTTTCAACTGCAACATAATTTATAATTGTGTCTTTTGTTGCATTTTCTGTGTTTATAGAATGTGCATTTTATTCCCTTTTATAAAAAATGGATACTTCAGAAAGTTGAATGGTTTGCTCTAGAGGCTACCATGTTACTTATAGCTCCTTTAGTGACTTCTGTTCCCAGTATTTTTAAGTTAATCTTTAACTGTCTGCTTTATCAGTGTGTTTGTTTGTTTCATTTTGTTTTGTGATTTGGTGGTATTCCATCTCTTGAAATTCTTCACCTGTGTCTTTTTAAATCTGTTTGTTTCTTTAAGAGCATGTGCCCCCCACCCCCCGCCCAGTATCTTCAAATTTAGTGTAGATTTCATCCTTCCTGTGGTTGCTTCAACTAGTGTTTCTTCTCTGTATGTCTTGCAGTTGTTTCTGCCTTTGCTTGCCACAAAGCTCTGAGGTGCCTGTGGATGGGTGGGAGCATGGTCAATCCCTTGAAATCATTTTTGAAATAAGACAGAATATAAATCAATAACAAAAACTGCTAAAAATTATGACTACTACTTTAAAAGACTAACTTTTAAGGAATGAGCATATTTACTATTTAAACACCACTATATTTCCATAAAAAATTATGTTTCTTTTCACTAGTGTAGCAGTTCTAACCTTGGGAAGAGTTTTACTTTTTTATTATGTTAAATTAAAAAAAAATATTTTATTAATTTTTTACAGAGAGAAAGGGAGAGAGAAACATCAATCAGCTGCCTCCTGCACACCTCCTACTGGGGATGTGCCCGCAACCAAGATATATGCCCTTGACCAGAATTGAACCTGGGACCCTTCAGTCCGCAGGCCAATGCTCTATCCACTGAGCCAAACCTGTTAGGGCAGATTATGTTAAATTTTTTAATTGGCACAATTCTTATTACTGCTTATGGTCCTGAGTATTTGTAGAATGAAGATTATATTTTACACTGATTCCATATCCATTTAAAATGTTTTAAAAACAATTCTTTAAAATCAATGTGAGGTCAAAACATGAAACTTTCAGGTGAAAAAAATGGTAGAATACTCACAACTTTATATACGTGAACCTAATATTTCTGTCTGCTCTGGTAACTGACATGCATTGTGGTTCCACATATACTGAAATCTAAGGCATATGTCAGGGAGAGCAGCTTTAAGCCATGGCTGTTTATGGTCTTGCTTAACCTTCATTTTAATGTTTAGAGACCAGAAGATGACTGAACCCTGTTAGAGTTGCAGTGATCTCAGGACTTTGATTAATCTAGGCCCAGGCAGAGAAAACTGAGGAATTAGCATTATATTAATTATATCCCCTCAAGTCAGATTTCTACTGACTTGCATTTAATTTTCTGCTGGGCGGACTGACCTTGTCTTGATTTATGATGTAGCAATGCTATTTGCTTAGGGAAATGTTAAGTTAAAATAAAAATATCCACATTAAACAATTATACTGGCATATATATACACACACACACATATATACATATATATATATATTTTTCCCTCAATCAAAACACTTATTGCATAAACAAATTTACTCTTTCTTTTTTTTTCTGAAACACTTTGTTGTAGGGCTTAGCAAGATCGTTTTTGTCAAACTAGAGCTAAATTGTATGTTTCCAAATTTTGTAAGCTGAAAGTTCCTTAGGATGTGTAGATTTCTATTTGGTAAATAAACTCCATAAGCCATAATAAACAAATGTAAAACAAAACAAACATGTAACTATTACTAAAAGACAATGAGAAAACTTGGATAGATATCAGAGAGTATGGTTTTATATTCTATGTTTCCTTTTTAGTAGTACATACCTTTTAGTGATTGGTCTCTGTTTCACATTCCATATAATAGAAGTTACTTATTTCACAAAGGTATTAAGTAAGACTATGAAATATCATGATACATTTTTTTAGATTTTTAAAGTGAAAGATTAAGTAGAGTATTTAATTAAACAAATATTCAACCATGTTTAAGACATTTTGTTGGGTGCTGTGAGGGATGGAAAAAAAATGTTTCCCCTCAGAGAAATTATAATGAAATTTGGAAGGCAGGACCGAAGAACAGAAATACAAACCTGTATAAACACACACAAAAAATTTAACTACTGTTTTTTCAGGATTAAGGGTCATATAACACAGTAGTAGTAGTAATTAATCAAGTTAATTTTCCAAATAACTCCATTAAAAGCTCAGCATTGGGAGAGTTTATGTTAGGCATGTGATTAGATGTGACAGCAAAGTTATAATCCCTAACCAAGGATTATATTTGCTGCACATCTGCCACCTCCCCATCCTAAAGATATGAATTCAATTGACTGACAAAGCATGGGGGCAATTTATAAAAAGCCATGAATAACTTTTTAGAAAAGCACTAGCTATACTAGTATTCATATTATTTTTTTAGCACCTGCAGAAGTTAATAAAATTGGGCTTATCTTGTTACCTGTACTTCTATCACAGACAGGGAAGAATATGGCAGGGGAATTGGTCCTATTGATTTGAATCAAGATTCTTGTCAATCTCTTTGACAATGGAGATGTAAAAACATCTAAATTAGTGTCCACCTTTTGTTCATTAGTGCTAAACTTCTCATTTAATTTAAAGCATAATTGGTCTACTCTTTATCAGAGATAATTTTATGTTCTACTACCATAGCTATTTCTCATAGTTAAGGTTTTCTATAAGCTGGCTGATTTCATTATGTTTTTTCTTCCTTCTCCCATGAGTACAATGTAAACCTGAAACTCTCTTAATTACTTTTTAAAAAAAATTTGCTATGATTTTATTCCAACTAGAGATGTAAAAAAGAAATACTTTTTGAAATAGATGCCTAACATAGCCTGGGTTAGTCCATGGCACATCTTTAATCATATTATAGTAGTTTATACATACACAGATCTCTACACTAGCTAAAAACCTTGCACAAATTTGACAACTGCTCAATTGACTTCACTGTCCTGGGACAAAAATGATTATGATCAGGATGCTATACAGATTCAATCAGATACAGAAGGCCATGTGTCTCCAGCCTAAGTGCCCTCCTTCTGGCAGCTAAAAAAGGTCACTGCATTTTTTTAAACCATTCAGGACTTGTTAATAAAAGGCATTTTATTAGACATTCTCTCAAGAAAATCCCATACATATATGAGTACAAACTTCTTTGGAAAGTTTAAGCTTATGAGACATTGGAAGACAATCCTATATAATAAAGAGGTAATATGCAAATTGACCATCACTCCAAAACACAAGATGGCCGCCCCCATGTGGACACAAGATGGCCAGCAGGGGAGGGCAGTTGTGGGCGATCAGGTTAGCAGGGAAGGGCAGTTGGGAGGGACCAGGTCTGCAGGGAAGACAGTGGGGATGGACCAGGCTGGCAGAAGAGGGAAGTTGGGGGCAACCAGGCCTGTAGGGGAGGGCAGTTGGGTGGGACAGGCCTGCAGGGGAAGGCAGTTAGGGGCAACCAGGCTAGCAAGGGAGGACAGTTAGGGGCGACCAGACTGGCGGGGAGGGCAGTTAGAGGTGATCAGGCCAGCAGGGGAGGGCAGTTAGGGGCAATCGGGCTGGCAGTGGAGCAGTTAGGCATTGAGCAGGCTGGCAGGGGAATGGTTAGGGGGTGATCAGGATGCAGGCAGAAGTGGTTAGGAGCAATCAGGCAGGTAGGCAGGCAGGCAGGCAGGTGAGCGGTTGGGAGCTAGCAGTCCTGGATTGTGAGAGGGATCCCAGATTAGAGAGGGTACAGGTTGGGCTGAGGGACACCCTCCACCCCAGTGCACAAACTTCATGCATCGGGCCTCTAGTCTATAATAACAAAAGCGTACTATGCTAATTAGACCAGAAATCCTTCCAGATGAAGCCAGGGCGGTGATGGAAGCCTGGGTCCTGGGTGCCAGAGGAAAGACAGTGAAGGCAGCCAGGGGAAAGAAGGCCTACTCTTGCATGAATTTTATGTGTTAGGCCTCTAGTATAGTATAAAAAGGGCACTTAGCTAAAAAGTCTTCTACACATCTCTGTCCCTTTTGCCGGGTTCCTCTAACTACAATTCCCAGTATTCTTTGTGACTAAACTATACACATGATGAACTTCTTTTAACAGATGCTACCTTCACAACCTGAAAATCCAAAAGGAAAATAGTGTAGACTGCTCAAGAAGGAGTAGATTTTTTAAATTAAATCTTTACTGTTCAGATTATTACAGTTGTTCCTCTTTTTTCCCCCCTTAGCTCCCCTCCACCTGGTTCCCACCCCACCCTATGCCCTTACCCCCCCACACAAACTGTCCTCATTCATAGGTGTATTATTTTTGTCCAGTCTCTTCCCGCACCCCCCACACCCCCTTTCCCCCCAAGAATAGTCAGTCCACTCCCTTTCTATGCCCCTGATTCTATTATATTCACCAGTTTATTCTGTTCATCAGATTATTTATTCACTTGATTTTTAGATTCACTTGTTGATAGATGTGTATTTGTTGTTCATAATTTGTATCTTTACCTTTTTCTTCTTCTTCCTCTTCTTAAAGGATACCTTTCAGCATTTCATATAATACTGGTTTGGTGGTGATGAACTCCTTTAGCTTTTTCTTATCTGTGAAGCTCTTTATCTGACCTTCAATTCTGAATGACAGCCTTGCTGGGTAAAGTAATCTTGATTGTAAGTTCTTGGTATTCATCACTTTGAATATTTCTTGCCACTCCCTTCTGGTGTGCATAGTTTTTGTTGAGAAATCAGCTGACAGTCGTATGGGTACTCCCTTGTAAGTAACTGACTGTTTTTCTCTTGCTGCTTTTAAGATTCTCTCTTTGTCTTTTGCTCTTGGCATTTTAATTGTGATGTGTCTTGGTGTGGTCCTCTTTGGATTCCTTTTGTTTGGGGTTCTCTGTGCTTCCTGGACTTGTAAGTCTATTTCTTTCACCAGGTAGGGGAAGTTTTCTGTCATTATTTCTTCAAATAGGTTTTCAAAATCTTGCTCTTTCTCTTCTTCTGGCACCCCCATAATTTGGATGTTGGTACGTTTCAAGTTGTCCTTACAGAGGCTCCTTACACTATCTTCATATTTTTGGATTCTTTTTTCTTTTTGTTTTTCTGGTTGGGTGTTTTTTGCTTCTTCGAATTTCAAATCTTTGACTTGATTCTTGCCATCTTCTAGTCTGCTGTTGGAACTCTATATAATATTCTTTATTTCAGTCAGTGTATGCTTAATTTTTAGTTGGTCCTTTTTCATAACCTCGAGGGTCTCACTAGATTTCTTGAGGGTCTCACTCAATTTATGGGCGGTTTCTAGGAAATTCTTGAAAAACCTTAAAAGTGTGGTTTTGAACTCTATATCCAGTAGTTTGCTTTCCTCCATTTCTGTCATTTGTGACTTGTTTCTTTGTCTCCACATTTTTTATGCTTCGCTGTGTTGATAGAGTGGCTTTCTGTGCTAGGTGTCCTATAGGGCCCAGTGGCTCAGCCTCCCCAATTACCGGAGGTGAACACTCTTGGTGCACCCCTTTGTGGGCTTTGTGCACAGTCTTGTTGTAGTAAAGCCTTGATTGTTTTAGGTATCACTGGGAGGAATTGACCTCCAGGCCAATTGGCTGTGAGAATCAGCTGTATCTACAGTGGGAGAACTTCTGTGCTGGAGACACCCTTCTGGGGCAAGACTTGCTTCAATGGGGCTTTGGTGCTCACTGAGTCTGCTCCCTGAGTGTGTCCCTTATGGATCTGAAGAGTTGTACTATGGATGGTCCCACTCTGACCACTGGGTACACTGGCTCTTGGTTCTCTAAGGAGGTGCTAAGTAAGCCTCCTCCAGAGGCTACCCAGCAGGAGCCCATTTGTGAAGCAATGCAAGCTGCTATGGGGCCTTGGGTCTTCTTTTGGAAGTTCTGGGTTTTTCTGACCCAGCTGCAGTTTATTGGGTAATTTTCAGATTGCAAATGGCCAGACCTTTCATATGCAAAAGCCTCTGCACACAGCTTGGGTGGGGCAGGGTCTCAGGGGATCAACAGGGTGGAGCAAACAGCTATGGCTGCTCCTCATTCCTACCCTAAGAGGCCCCACTTCTCAGTGTCCCGGTAATCGCTGCAAGTACCTCTGAGAGAAAGCTGCCCTCGAGATCCAACCGATGCCAGACAGTCCAGTTTCTCCCCATATGAGTTTGGGTCCCCAGAGACTCGCCCAGAACTGGAGTTCAGAGGAGCCAGGAGCTTGAGACTCCCTTCTGATTGAAAAGACAACTGTGTCCTCAGCTGCCAGCCCTTTCCGCATGCGCCTCTGTACCTCTGCACTTTACTTCCATACCGCACCTCCTCTGAGTCTCAGTGTGCTTTTCTCTTTCCTTTTAGTTGTAGAATTTCCACTCAGCCAGCCTTCCTGTGGTTCTGGATGATGTTTGTTTTGTCTTTTAGTTGTATTTTTGAAGTTGTTGTGCGAGGCAGCAATTTTTGGTGTTTACTTATGCCGCCATCTTGGTTTTCACGAAGGAGTAGATTTTTCTGCAGCAAACTTCCAGGAGTCTTTTCCATGACTTAAAAAATGTCTAGTAGTAGATAGTGTAAGTAGAATTCTTAATAGTCAGAAGAATATGCATTTAAGAAACATTCGTCAGTTACTTGGCATGTCAGCATTTCAGTCACATTTCTTATTCGTCCTTTTTGCTTTGTCCACATATTTGCTTAAAATAAGCAAAACTAACTTTATCACAGCAGAATTATTCCTAACACAGCAGCAATTCTTTTGTAATATGGACTGAAAAAATAATTAAACTCATTCATTTTTTATTTTATTTTAATCATCATCCAAGGACTTGCTTAGAGAGAAGAAAGTGGGGAGAGAGAGAAACATTGATCAGCTGCCTTACATATGAGCCCTGACTAGGGATCAAAACCACAAACTAGGTATGTGCCCTGATCATGGATGGAACTGGCAACCCTTCAGTGCATAGGATGTTGCTCCAACCAACTGAGCCATTCCATTAGGCCACTAATCTCATCGATAAACTCTCAATGCTGTGCCTGATGAAGGCTAGTTATACAATATATGACTTTATGTTTTACAATATATTTTCCATTTTATAAATTTAAAAATAAGTTACTAAGAGATTTGAAGTCAACTTGTAAATTTCTCTTTATTTAAGATTGGTCAATTTAAGAATCCTCAAGAGTTATTACCTTTCAACTTTTATACTACATAACAACTGCTTTAGTATCACACTCAAAGACTTCTTTCAGGCCCTCTGTATTTTATTTTCTGTCTCACCCTCATAAGTCTCGCTTTAATTTTTCTTGTTAAAGCTCATTTATCCTTTTCTTAAATTAAACATGAATTTTATTAAATTAAATAATGCATTCTTTTTTGGTCAAGAAAGATACTAATAAAATGGTTTAAAAGAGCTTGTAATGAGGCAGCTAGACTCTTTGAACATTAAGCACTGTTTTTACATTTTATAAGAAAGAGAAATGCACCAGAAAAATATTAAAATCTTTTGGTAAAGATTGATGGAAAATGATGTCAAAATGGAGAGTATGGAACTTTATACAGAATGAAATATATAAAATGATTTAAGTTGAATACATGCAACTCTTTCATTCATTTCTAACTTAAATAAATGGCTGGTGTTTAAAAGAAATAAATAGTATATATAAACAAAGTACCAACTATTAAGAATTATTACAGTATAAAATCAAGTAATTACTCTGTATTTTAAGGCATAGGTATGAAAAGCTTTTTAAAAATATACTTCTGTCCTGTTGCAAATGGGCAAAATCCATCTGGTGCCACATAGATGATTGAGAAACCTCCTGTTTCTAAAAGAGGAGACTGGAAAACTCAGAGGTAATCAGACCTTTAGCAAATTTACTAGGATTAGTGGACAAAACTTTTGATCAACATTCACTCAGGATGACGGTTTCTGATTGAGTACCCACACTTTAAGTTGGTTTTCAAATAGGCTACATCCAGAAAAGAAGAGTGAATTGAAAATATACTGGTTCTAAAATCCCAGTGTCAAAGCATCTGAAAATGTTTTTAAAGTAATTTGCCACTAGACAAGATTTAAAAGTAGATATTGATTCTATTTCTAAGAAGCTAATATCATCTCATCCTTCAAATTATTTGGGTATTTTTATAAACAATATCCAGAAGTCCATAAAAGTAATCAGATACATGAAACATGTTGCCATATTAATAAAATAGAATAAATTAATATGTCCTATATTTTCTGGCATATGTTTTTTTGTCATTGCTACTAATGCACTGGCATATTCAGTGATAGGGTTTAGAAAATTCCAGGGAATATCTATACTAATAAAAGGGTAATATGCAAATTGGTCACAATGCCCTCACAGTCATGACCAGATATGTTAATTAATCACAACCAGTATGCAAATTGACCATCACTCCAACACACAAGATGGCCACCCCCATGTGGCCACAAGATAGCCGCCACAAGATGGCCTGCAGGAGAGGGCAGTTGTGGGCGATCGGGCCAACAGGGGAGGCAGTTTGGGGTGATCGGGCCAGCAGGGGAACAGTTAGGCATCGATCAGGCTGGCAGGGTGTGGTTAGGGGGTGATCAGGCTGGCAGGCAGAAGTGGTTAGGGGCAATCAGGCAGGCAGGCAGGCGAGCTGTTGGAAGCCAGCAGTCCTGGATTGTGAGAGGGATGTCCCAGATTGGAGAGGGTGCAGGCTGGGCTGAAGGACCCCCCCCCCCCCCCAGTTTATGAATTTCATGCACTGGGCCTCTGGTCTATCTATAATAAAGTAAAAACAATGTTATTTCCCTGAACATTTAGGATTTTGCTATATGCTCTTATAAAAATTCTGGAACTAAGGCAGTAATGTCAGTTACCTCTTTGGTATTAACACAGTAATATACATGCACATAGCATATAATACAGCCTATAAATGTTATAGTATATAATTTATTTATTACAAAAGCCTAAGGGGAAAGGCTTCCTGCCACTTTCATTCATCTATTCAAGCTTCATAAGTGTCTTAGCTTATTTTTTATTGTGTAAGAGGCTTAGTGGAACTACTGCACAAGCAACCACTCAAACTACAAGCAAAGCCTTTATCAGCACATCCCTTTGAAACTGTCATTGAACTGAATGGACCATAGGAGTGATAAGCACTAACAATACCCTGTTCCTTTCTGCCTTTCAGCTTTATTGCTAGATTCTTTATCTAAACTTGGGTTTTACAGTCCAGACAAATGCAATTCTCTGAGCCTTCAAAAGTGATGCTTAACCTAGCTTGTATAGATGTGTAGGAATTTTTTCTAAGCACTTATTTTCTAAAATAATCAATACTTTCTTTTAAGTGACTTTGGGCTTTTGCTTGGATATCTATTCCATGGAACTAGTATTGACATAAATTTTTAGAAATATTCATTTATACAACATAGTTCATATTTCTTCATAAAGCATATTACAACTTCCATGCTCTGATATATACCTTCATTGAAAGCTTCATCTTATTCCATTTAACAGTGTTTCCTAAGTCTCAGGACATTTAACCTACATTAAGATATGCTTCCATTCATTTAGTTATTCTTTCGTTTAACTTGAATAATTTATTGACAATTCTGGTGGGAGTAACATCACAAATTTAGAGGCATGGTTGTGAGACTTAACTGGATTAAACAACAAGCCTATTTATGATCTCACTAACAAGAAGTTATAGGACTTCATAAATCATTACTTAAATTATTTCAGTGGTTTATTGGCTTCACCAAGACACTGATTCTTTCTAGTTTTTATGCTAACTCGTCCAGTCCAATAGTTTTTGCATGATAATCAGGATTTATCACCTCATACATGCAAAAGGTCACAATAATTGCAGACATCATACCCAGACAATGTTCAAAAGTAGTAGAGATTGTCTTTGTGAAGGACACTTTTAAGAGTGAGAAAGCCTTTCTAAAAAAACACTTAATTATTGGTGTATCATCATGTGCATTCTTTATCACTAGATCTATAAGAATGAATGATATATATACACATATTGACTGAATGATACTTAGATATATGTGGTCTAATGATAGAAAATAATGTTCACACTATACATATTTTATTTTAGCTAGAGGAAATTAAAAGAGAAACCTAAAAGTTTGCCTCATACTTATTAGAACGCACTGAAATCCTCCTAAAACTGACCGGATGGGCATTTCTCAGTTCCTGTCATTTGTGGGACCATGCAAGGTTGGCTCTACTGACCCAGACTTACAATTAAGCTGGCTTTGGTCATTTTGATATAACCCAAAGTTTAGTTACAGTAACATATTGGTTTAGGTGCTTACGTAGCTTTTTAAACAAAAGTCTTTTTTATGCAGTTCATCATTCTGCTTTTATTTATTTTCTCCAATTGCAAAGTTTTTTTTAAATTTAAAAATAACAACAAAATATAATTTTTTAAACAATGCCACCCATAAGGGATGGTTTCGATGAACAATTTTATTGCATTCTTTTAGTCCCTTAATCACAGTAGTTGTTTCTTCATGGCATGATTATTATACAATGAGCTTTTCAAGAATAGTTTCAGATGTTCAGAAAATTTCCAAAAGAATGCCCACATATTCCACACCCAGTTTCCCCTGCTGTTAAGATTTTACACGTGTGATAAACTTGAATGAACTAAGGAACCAGAATTGATGTATTACCATTAACTAAATCCATCTTTTATGTGCATTTCCTTAGTTTTTGGCTAATGTGCTAGTTTGAAAAAGTACTGATCAGATATTTTGTAGAATTTCCCTCAGCTGGGAATTTCCTGATGAATTTTATCATGCTTAGACTGGGATAATGGGGTTTTTTTTTGGAAGGAAAAACACAGAGGTAAAATGCAGTTCTCATAGAATTTTATAAAGGACACATGTTATTAACACAGTTTATCACTATGAATGTTAAGTGGGATCATGAGGCTGAGGTAGTATATGTCAGGTTATTCTTTTCCCCATTTCCCTATTGTACTTGTTGAAAGGAGTCCATGATGTGCAGCCCAATTTTAAGGACTGAGGAATTAGAACACTTGAGGGAGCTTATCTACATACATTATCTGGAATTCTCTTGCTCAGGATATTTATCTATCTATCTATCCATCTGTGTATTTAATTTCAGTATAGGCTGAGGGATATTTGTTTTCTAATTTGGTTTGTAATCAGATATTACTTTAGTTTGTTGCTAAATTTTTATCTTTGACCACTGGGAGCTCTCTCAGTTGGCTCCTATGTCCCTTGAGCATATTTAAATTGGTTTTGTTTTTTAAGCACTTAGTTTCTGACACTAAAAGGTGCTGCAGGCTGATCTTCTATATTCCCTTGCTTAGCA
The DNA here is from genome assembly GCF_028538775.1 of Myotis yumanensis. Taxonomy (NCBI): domain Eukaryota; kingdom Metazoa; phylum Chordata; class Mammalia; order Chiroptera; family Vespertilionidae; genus Myotis; species Myotis yumanensis. Next base: position 42,752,005 of record NW_027223760.1, on the reverse strand, counting down.
CTAGAGTCAGTCATTTCTCCAAGGAGCCCAGGTTCCTTTTGATAGAGAATGTTATTAAAAATCTCAATTAGAACATGTGTTTGTTTGTTGCTATGGGGGTGTTGTTGTTTCTAGATCCTCAGCTGATGGAGAAATAAACATGTATATACTAACAAGTATACAAAAACCTATCTATAATTATTTTTTCAAACTATAAAGATATAATTGTTATATAACATTGTATAAATTTAAATTTAAGGTATGTGATGTGATGATTATATACATCTACACTAATAAAATAGAAAGATGCAAATTGACCATACCTTCACAATGCCCACCAGCCAATCAGAAGTGAGTATGCAAATTAACCCAACAAAGATGGGTTAATTTGCATGCACAGACGCTGAGCAGCTGGAGGCAGGTTGCAGGCGTTCCTCACCGCCCCAGCCGCTCTGGGCCTCTGGGCAGTGTGGGAAGGTGGAAAGGCAGCTCTGGGACAGAACGAAGGCAGAAAGGCAGCTCTGGGCTGGAGCAAAGGTGGAAAGAGGCTACAGCCAGAGAAAAGGTGATGCCAGCAGCCAGGGGAAGGAAGGCCCATTCTTGCATAAATCTTTGTGCAACAGGCCTCTAATATATATATATGTGTTTATACATATACATACATACATATACCTACATATATGTGTGTGTGTATGTATATATATATATATATATATATATATATATATATATGAGGTCTGATGCACAAAATTCATGCAAGAGTAGGCCTTCCTTCCCCCTGGCTTCCAGCACCAACTTCCCTCTGGCACCTGGGACCCGGGCTTCCCTCACAGCCCCAGGTTCATCTGGAAGGTCATCCAGAATGACACCCGGTCTAATTAGCTTATTTTATATATATATATATATATATATATATTTCAAAATGATTACCACAATAGTGTTAGTTAATTTTTTAGTTACTTCACATAATTACCATTTTTTATGTTGACAAACTTTAAAATTTACTACTCTCTTAGCAACGTCACTGTCCCTGATATAGTATTGTTCATTATATTCACCAAGCTTTACATTAGACCCAAGGAACTTAGTCCTCTTATAACTGAAATTTTGTACCCTTTGAACAACTTATCCCAATTTCTGTCAAACCCCAGCCTCTGGCAACCACCATTTCAATCCCTTTCTATGATTTTGGACTTTTGAAATTCCACATATAATTGAGATCATATAGTATTTATCTTTTCTCTAGCTTACTTCACTTAGCAATAATGCCCTCAGGTTCCAGCCATGTTGTCACAATTAACAGATTTTCCAAAATGTCTACAGTGCTATAGTTAATAAGGCACTAATGTTTTCAGAGGAAATACAGCATTGCGTACAGTACTCACAGTTGGGGGCATTTCTTCTCTGTAGGATTGTGACCCATCAAGTCTTTCCAATTTCAATATTTTCAAGACTATATTTTTTACTTTGCAATCCTGTCCAGATTTTCAAGCCATTGTTTTCAAAGTGTTTCTTTCAGTCAAGTTAATGCCATGACTGTAAGATAAAAATCACAAATTCAGTTTAGCATTCTGTGTTTCTCCACAATTCATTTGCAGAATAGGAGTAAAGAGTTGTGTTGCACAAGGAATGGGTGGTAGATTAAATCTATACATAAGCTTATTTGATATTAAGGAATAATTTATATAAGAAAAAGTCTATGTGTTATTGATCAAGCTGACTTTGGATTATAGGATATTAAGGAAAATCATTTTATCACAATCAAGAGGGTGGACTTTGGTTTTAGCAAAAGAGTCAGGATTAGGATTAGAATATAACTTGGAAGGCAAAGCTCAAGTTTTACAGTCTCACAATATTTTAGTTTTAGCTGCAGCTCCACAATGATTTTTTTAAAAATATATTTTATTGATTTTTTACAGAGAGGAAGGGAGAGGGCTAGAGAGTTAGAAACATCAATGAGAGAGAAACATTGACCAGCTGCCTCCTGCGCACCCCCTACTGGGGATGCACCCGCAACCAAGGTACATGCCCTTGACCAGAATTGAACCTAGGACCCTTCAGTCATCAGGCCGATGCTCTATCCACTGAGCCAAACCGGTTAGGGCCACAATGATTTTTTTACAGGACAGTTTTTTTGTTTGTTTGTGTGTGTGTGTGTGTGTGTTTTAATGACAAAAGTGTCTGACTTATAAAGTGCAAGTTATCCCTCAATAATAGTGGATACTAGTTTAAAGACCATCAGGGAGCTTTTAAGTGCTGAGACACAAGAAATTTAATTTATTTTCTGTTGGCACTCAAATTTAAATTTAGTTATTTTGCATTCTTTTCAAAAGAACACCATTAGATATTAGTCTCTCAGGGATAGTAGCATCAGTGTCTCCAATGGATTAACTGCTTCCAGAAGTTCTCTCTAGTTTTTGGGGACTGTATACTTAAACTTGGAAGCTCTGAAATAGAAAAAAAAAGATCCACAAGTGTTGGGGTGTATATGAATCTAGTTCTAAAAATAGATACAGGAGTGTAGATGTTAAATGCAGAAATAGCTGAGGCATCTTGAAATTAGTGCAGGTATGAACACATCTAATACCCAGATCTTTAGAAAAATCTTCAGCAATTTATAGTGAGAAAATAAAATTTAAAAAGCCAACATTATCTATGAAAAAGTTTATCCAATAAAAATTGCAGTTTGAATCAAATGGAGAACCCTATTATAAACATTTGCAATCTACTTAATTTATTTGGTAAATAATGGGGAAATTGTAATAGCTACTATTGGTTTTCGTGTTAATATGACTATAATGGCTGAGAGTATACAATAAAGAAGGGTGCAATTCTTCTGTTTAATGTTCTCTCATGTTCAGTAAAAGATGACGAATTTGAGAGTGAAGGTAAAACTTGCTATATACTACAAAACAGCAAAGCTTGACTTATTTTTTCTTTAAATCACTTCAGAAGGTTAATTTGGAAGCTGACATTATCAGCCTAGGTAGAAATGTTATTTAGACATTTGTAATCAACATTGAGGGAAGTCATTCAAACCAATCTGACCCAAACAGGAAGTTTCTGCCAACTCATGATCCAGAATAGGAAACAATCTGAATCTAGATCGACTCTTTTTTTTTTTTTTTTAGATCGACTCTTAATCCTGTGTAATTTATCAAGATATTAGATTCCTTAATAGTAGGGTTTGATTTTGTCCCTGACAGTGTCCTTTTAACACTGTAATGTCCTGTATAACTTCCATTTCATTGACTAGTTATATGGACTGCTATTCAACGTTAAATACAATGTTTCTGCAAAATATTTAGTGATATGAGGTCATATTTAGGATATGTATTTAAGTGAAAAGTGTTGCTTGCCAAACAGAAAATATAATATGGCAAAAATAGCTAAGACTTCTAGTGCATATTTTATGTGTATTGTATTGAGTATCTGCTTTACATGTGTATCTATACATTTCTCTACAACATTTTTATAGGAACAGTTTTATAGGGATTATTTCTGAGGTAATATTGCAGGTGACTTTAATCTGTTTGTGATTTTCTTTTAAAAAAATTTCCATAAGACTAGAGTTGTCTTTAAAATTAAGAGAACTGACTGGATATGGGTGGAATATAATTAATATACATTTTAGTTGAAATTCTATTTTAAGATATATATTTCACAGAACTAAAAAAAAAAATCCGAAATTTTATATGGAACCAAAAAATACTCTGAATAACTGAAAGTTATTTGTTTGCATAAGCCCCAGACTGATACAAATAGATGTGAGGTGGTTGTTCTCTCTCGAATTGCTGAAGCAACCACTGCCCTTTATTTAGGTCTGCCTCTCCTGTCCTCACTTTGCACAATTACTGGCTCGGTATGCCTCTGCTTGCACACCAAACACCAAAGACAACCACAGCTAACAGCAGGAAACTGGCTTTCAGAATTCTGTTCTTTGTACAGCTGGGAGTGTGACAACAGTGTTTCTGGTGTGCATTGCTACCAATGATTGAGGGCTTTCTCAACATTCAATTTTGAAGGATCCAAAAAACTTCTTACTGGGGCATAAGGATTTTAAAGTGTCCACTTTCCTTAAGCTAACCATGACAGCTGGCTACCTGGTACGTAGAGATAGAGCCCACATGAATATACCTCCGGTAAGCACGCCTAACTGGCTGACTTCATAGAAATAAAGCGTAATGGAATTTTTGCCTAATCTTTTATTACTATTGCTTTGTGTAAGTATTTCAATAGAAGCAGGCAGTATACCAACAGGTATATATCCAGGTGAATACCAGTGTGCTAAATTTAATACCTTTTTATTTAGGGAGAGGGATTTCCTGGCCTAATTTGTTCAGCAAGAATATTTCCCACTTGAGTTCCCTTTTTCAATAGGAAGATCCCTTTGTTGAGGGAAATGGATGTTAATTAATCATATTCTACCAAGCTTTTTATTATGTAGCTCAATTTTATTTGAAAAGTATAATTGGGGTTGAGGTAGGGGAAGATTGAACATTGAAAACAATGCTTATTACTTATGACAATATTGAGTAATTATGCAAACCATCTGAAGGTTTTAGTTTGTTTTCTGCTGGTAACATTTTATGGTTGATTAAAGCTGTCAGAAAAGCATTCAAATTAAATGAATGGGAGGTCATTGAACAATCAAGAAGTTATGTGCCGTCAGCCAGCACCCAACACTGCTGCAGATGGGGACAGTGCTACTTATTTTAGTCCTTACTGAAACTTGGCAATGTGTTGTATTTTTATTTTACTAATAGTCAGTTAAAATATGTTTTATTTGGTTTTAATAATCCAAATGTTATATTAGCGTCTTATTTTAACTTTTAATTGATAGACAAAAAATCCAAGCTAAAAAAGAAACTCATTCTTTTTACCAATTCCTAAATTATGAAAAACAATTTAACATAAATGGTGATGATTAGTAGTTCCCACATCCATCTAAACATAACTATAATCCTGTATAATAAAAGCCTAATATGCTAAGTGTCCAACCGTTCGACCAGTCACTATGATGTGCACTGACTACCAAGGGGTAGACGCTCCTACCGGTAGGTTAGCTTGCCGCTGGGGTCCGGCCAACTGGGTCTGGACAAGATGGGCCAGACACACCCTGGAGCCCTCCTGAAGGCCCTCCCAGGCCCCGATTGGGCACCAGTGGGGTCCCTCAGCCTGGCCTGAGCCCTCTTGCAATCTGGGACCCCTCAGGGGATGTCGGAGAGCCAGTTTTGGCCCAATCCCCACAGAATTGTGCACTGGGCCTCTAGTTTTTAATAAATGCATATGTTTTATTTATTTTTTTCTTGAAAACTAAATGGATCTTCATTGTTTTCCATGGCATCTTTATTCAAGGTGTGTCTGCACTGAAAGCCTCACAATTCAAATATTTAAAGGGCTGTCATATGGTAGGAATTGTCTTTATATTGTATGAAACATAGTACTTGAATCAGCACACTGTGATGTAGCAGGTGCACCATGTACATCTGCTTATAATTAGGGTTGTTAATGCTACCAGACAATGTATTTTATGTTTATAATGCAAGGAACAGGACTAACTAAAGATGAGGTAGACTGCACCCCAGGGAACAGAGTATCTTGTGGGAAATTCTTCATCAGTTACAGCTCAACGCCTTTATCAAATATCAAATACACTGTTGATACAGATAACTCCAAAAGTCTCCTCCATTACTGAGGCATTCTAAACACACTCACACATTAAATAATTTATTTATAAAGTTATCTAAATTTTTCATGTCAGCTTACTTGTTTTCCCTGGCATTCTTAAAGGGCAATCAGAATACATTTCCTACCCCCTGCCCTCTCTCTCTTTCTTTTTCTTTTGTTTAGCAGCGTCTATAAATATCTGTGCTTCCCTTGACAAAATTCCACAAGATGTTTAGAAACATGCTTCTCACAACATGCTAAGGATCTAATTAATATTGTAAGGTCACAATTTTCAAACTCTTAAAATAGGTGTTGTTTTTCATTATAATTTCATTATAATTTAGATATATAGAATGCAAATTAGTGTCTAAAATTTGAATAACGGGCAAGTGGTTTCTGTCAAACTTAGATTGACTTTGCACCTTTAGGACCTGCTCTTGTGGTCTGGTCTCAGTGTCGCCATATCATGTAAGACTCCATATATCCCTCTCCCTACAGATATACCCAGAGACTCTCTCCTGAACCTGCTGTCTGATGGCTCACTGCAGTAGATACTGCCCTGGTAATTAGTTACTGTAATTGTCACATAAGTAAAGAAAAATCTGTTCATGTCAACCAATAAAGCATTACAATTAGGAAAATCACTGTTTTACCATCTCACTATAATAATTGATTCAGGAAATAATTTTTAGTAAAATGTTGTGGGAAACACAATATTTGTATGGTGCCAAAGTATGTCACAGACAGATTGCTTACATTTGCCAAGGGAAAATTTTGTCTTTACAATAGAGAGAGCTGGCAGTGACTACCTTAGTCATCAAAGCATTACTGATGTTATTCTCCATGTGATATAATAAGTATATAAGAACATCTAAATCAGTGGTTCTCAACCTGTGGGTCGCGACCCCCTTGGGGGTCGAATGACCCTTTCACAGGGGTCGCCTAAGACCACTGGAAAACACATATTTGTAATTAGAAAAAAATAATTCACAATATATAATTACATATTGTTTTTGTGATTAATCACTATGCTTTCATTATGTTCAATTTGTAACAATGAAAATACATCCTGCATATCAGATATTTACATTACAATTCATAACAGTAGCAAAATTACAGTTATGAAGTAGCAACGAAAATAATTTTATGGTTGGGGGTCACCACAACATGAGAAACTGTATTAAAGTGTCACGGCATTAGGAAGGCTGAGAACCACTGATCTAAATGTTATCCTTGCCCCAAAATGTTTAACCTAAATCTAAAGAAACCTGTGGACAAATATCCATTTTTTTTTTTTTGCCGAAATGAAAGGAGTATAGGAATAGTTAAAGCTCACCATGAGAAAATAATTAGTCAAATCCAGGGTGCAGGATTAGTCTTGTATAAGTCAAAAAAGTCAGTATCAGAATAAGCTCCTAACAGAACACCTTTCCTCAGATAAAATAAAATCTGAATAGAATACTAAAAGTAATGACTAAATCTAGAGATTGAACAAAATCATGCAGATTTTGGAGGTGTTTAAACCTGAAAAAATGGACCACCTTATGGTGAGTTAATTCACTTGTGTGGATTGAAACTGAGGGTAAATTGTGATTCATGATGGTGTGTGCAGCAGAAGCTATGTTGGAAATTCTATGCTGCTGACATGAGGAATTGTAGAAAAGACTCTATGGTAGCCATAGACACAACCAAGTGGAAACGGGAAAGACAAAAGAGGGAAACCTCAAGTTCTGGGTTTAATGAGTACCAAAGTCTCTTCCTGCTTTCTAAACCACGCACGTGTGGTTAAATGCGAATGTTTATAGCAGCTTGATTCGCAGTAGCCCAAGCAAGAAATAACCTGAACTCCCATCAGCAGGAAAATGAACGAAAAAATATGTACAAACTATTGATCCATGCACCACCAGAATAATAAGGAAACATTTTTGAGGATGGTCAAAGTATTCTGCATCTTGATTATGGCTTTGTTTCCACATATTTATTGGTCCAAATACAATGAGTTGTGCACTTAAAACAGAAGCAATGTATTATACTTTAATTACAAAAACAAAAGTAAATGTAATTAGTTTAATTTAAAAAATACCGAGGCACATTTAATTTTGATCTAAGCAGTGTTTTATTATGCTTTACAGAATCTGATCTTTTTTTCACTTTGAACAAGTTAGGTGTTTGACTTGCTGTTGAGTGTATAAGTGAATGAACAGTTATATTTGCTTTGTTTTCTTAACCAATCTGGTTGAAAGCAATGCTATGTGTGCATATATGTGTGTGTTCTAAACTGTGGAAGAAGGAGACTCTTTAAATCTCTTCGCTTTTACATTAGTTATAGTATAAAATGTTTCAATCCTGTTAGGAGGAAGATCTGAAAAGGTATATATGTTTTATTTAAGTCTGCAAGTTTTGTTTCTTTAAAATCTTATGAAAAATCACCAATATTATTTTTATGAAAAAGAGAGGCTCACTTGGAACAGAGTAGCCCACTTTACCCACTTCCTTCACTGAATTCCTGGCAGCCAGTACCAACCTGGCAGCTATGTCAGTGAGTCATCCTAGTAGTACATCCAAGCCATCACAGCAGCATCAGAAAACCTCCTGGACAACTATAATTCAGCAAAAGATTCCCTGCTTAACACACAAACACATCTGAGAGATCTGTGCATCAAGACATCTAAAGGTGAGTACACGGGAGCAAGCAGGAGAGGCAGGATTGGGGGATGGGAGAGAATGAAGAAGTGAGCGGAATGGGCACAGTTTGGCATCTACCGTGGCCCCAGCAGATACAGTAACAGAGGAAGGTCAGGAGCAAGCCTGACTGGCCAGTACACATTGAGGTTGAGCCCAATGTCTCAGTACAAAGGGTTGCAAAGGATGGCAGCGGAGCACACTCCATCACCAGGAAAATAAAGCCAGAGATGCGGAAATTCACACCCCAACGCATCCTCCCACTGCCAGCTACAGACCTCACTTGGCAGATGACAAAGGAGCAGTGGCATCATTCCAGCCTAAGTGCTCTCTACTCAGTGTGGTTAAACCCAGTGAAAGAAACAAAGCCACATATGGCAGAACCAGCTTCTCCATCCATCCCTCCTCTACCCATGGCGGGGGAACTAGTAGAGGCAGTTGCAACACCTCAGATAGTGTGGCCTGGGTGGTGGCTTCTGGCTTCAAGAAAGCAGCACTGGGAGGGAACACACAGGCCAGAGGTACCATCACCCGCCATTCCACCACAGGCTTGGTGCCCTGAGACCAAGGTAACCTGGACATAAAAAAGGACACCCAACTCTTAGGGGAAAATGGAGCATTTTCCACAGAAGAGGAGCAACTAACCCAAAGAGATCCCCAAACTACCAGTAGTGCAGGTAAGAAAAAAACAAAAACTTCCACTGTAGCACCATCTACTGGAAAGCGAAAGACCTCTACTTATCAAGCTGCTAAAAACTTAAAAGAAACAAGTACATTCCCTCAAATGCCCAGGAAGAGAAATAATCCATCAACTACCACGAATACCCAAGGTAACAAGGTAGTTCAGAGAGAAAATAAAACATCTCTAAAAATAAACTTAGAGACTGTAATTTAAATGACAGAGAATTCAAGACCATAGGTCTGAAAATACCAACGAGCTATAAGAAAACCAAGATACAAGAAAACTCAGAAAAGCCAGCTCAATGAGTTCAGGAAAAAATCCATGAACAAAAGGAGTACTTTATCAAAGACAGTCAAACTATAAAAAAGAACCAAGCAGAAATTCTGGAGCTGATGAAGGATATATTAGAGAGCTTAGGAAATAGGGGGAACCACATGAAGGAAAGGATTAGTGATACTGAAGCAAGAAACCTAGAAATGACTCAGGTGAAAGGAGAAAAGATGGAGAGTAAAAAAACCCAACAAACTCTGTAAGAACTATCTGACTCTCTTGGAAAGAGCAATATAAAAATAACTGTTGTACCAGACGGAGGAGAGGAAAAAAGGAATAGAGAATCTATCCAAACAAATAATTGAAAATTTCCCAAACCTATGGAAGCCAAGAAGAAAAATAGAACACCTAATTATCTGAGTGTAAAAAGAACTGATCCAAGGCACATTATATTAAAGCTGTCAAAAGTTAATGACAAAGAAAGAATTCTCGAGGTAGCGAGAGAAAAGAAGACAATAGTAACCTATAAAAAAATCCCATTAGATAATGATCAGATTTTTAAACAGAAACCTAAAGCTAGGAGAGAGTGGAATTGCATGTTCGAAATATTGAGAGGGAAAAAATCACCAGCCAAAAATAATATGTCCAGTAGTTATCCCTTAAATATGAAGAAGACATACTTTTTCAAACAGAAGCTGAGGAAATTTAAAAACACAAAGACCTACATTACCAGAAATGCTCAAAGAATCTCTCCTAAATTAGACAAAAATGCAAAAAGAAACAAAACTATGAATAAGATGATCAACAGACAGAACAGGAAATCACAATACTTGTTCGGGATAGGGTATTTAAACACTTAAATATAACTTAAAGGTTAGAAAGGTAAGAGTTTTGGGTTGAGCATCTTCCTGTGCACGTCATTGATTCCTGGTCAGGAAGCATAGCTGGGTTGTGGATTGGATTACCCATAGATGCTTCTTTCTCTCTCTCTCATTCCTTCTCCCTTCCTCTTCCTCTAAAATCACTGAAAATATATATATTTTAAAAAGCTCAGAGTAGCAGGACAGATTAAAATACATGACCCAATTATATATTGCCTTCAGGAGACCCATCTCCACTACAAAGATAAGCACAGACAAAGGGAGGGGTGGAAGATGATACTCCAAGGGAATGGCATCAGAGAAAAGCAGGTGTAGCCACACTTACATCAGACAAAATGGATTTCAAGATAAAAAAGGCAGCAAAAGAAAAACGTGGACATTTTATGATGATAAAGGGGACCCTATGTCCAGAAGACAATATACCAGGTGTACCCATTAATAATGCAGATTTTTTTCAATAGATGGAGTTACACATATGTTGATATATATGTGATTTGATATGTATGCTATTTTGTTGTATTGACAGCAAGCTTCAAAACTTCATATGTCAAATTTTCTGAAGGTGTTAACATCATAGATATTTTTTACACTTAAAAATGTTGAATTTTGTGTCAAAAAAGAGCATTTGTAGGAAGTTTTAATTCATTATTTTGAAGAAAAGTGCTGTTGAAAGTTATTGTATACTTTGGGAAGCTTATGGTGAATATGCTCCATCTCAAGATACTTGTGAATGCTGGTTTAAATGCTTTAAAAGTGATGATTTCTTAAGAATAGAGCTATCATATGACCCAGGAATCCCTCTTCTGTGTATCTACCTGACAAATTTGAAAATGTTTGTTTGTAAAAATACATATATCCCATATGTTCATCACAGCATTAATCATGGTAGCCAAAATATGGAAATAACTTAAGTGTCTTTTGATGGATGGTTGAAAAAAATGTGGTACATATATACAATGGAATAGTCCTCAGTCATAAGAAAGAATAAAAGACTGCTGGAACCGAAGGACCTGTATGCATGCATATAAGCATAATCAATGGACATAAGACACTGGAGGGTAAGGGAGGCCAGGGGAATGTTAAGGGGGTGGGGGGGAAAGGAGACATATGTAATACTCTTTGTAATACTTTAAGCAATAAAACAAAATTTAAAAAAAGACTGCTATTTGTGACAACATGGATAGATTCTAAGAGTATCATGCTAAGTGAAATAAGTTAAATGGAAAAGGACAAGAACCATATGATTTCACTCATTTGTGGGATATAAAACAAAGCAACAAATGAACAAAACAAACAAATTTATAGATACAATAGTATGGTGGTTACCAGGGGACAGGGGTATGGAGGGAGGATGAAGGGTAAAGGGGGGGGGGGGTCAAATATATGGTATCAAAAAGGATTAGACTTTGGATGGTGAGCACACAATGAAATATACTGATGATGTACTAAAAAATTTCACACTTGAAACTTATGTTCTTAACTAGTGTTACCAATAAATTTAATTAAAAAATGTAAATTCTCTAGTCCCCAGGTGAGTCACTTCACCAGATCCTTCTAAAGTAGAGACGGTATATCACATCACAACCTGACCATATTGCAGACTAGTGAGCAAAATAAGTGAATATTGCTGTTTTATGCATTTAAGTTTTTAGATGGTTCATTATATAGCAATAAACAACTGATTTACTTTTCAACGAAGAATTTAATCAACTAGTAATTAGTACAAAAAGTTCCTTAATAAGCAATTCTGTTCATGTAGATATGTCTTCTTATGGAAGGTCATGAAAAATGCCATTCTCTCTCCACGGCAGATGCCATAAGAAATGACTATATCTATTACTCATAATATGCACATTCACATATACAGGGCAATTTGCATTGTAAAGAGCCTTCCATGAAAGGTTCGTGAAATCTTGTACTTAAACACTATGAAACAGTGGATGAGTCATTTGCTCATGGTGGTCAAAGGGGACCATTCTTGTGATTCTCACAGAGACTGTTCAGAAGTTCAAATTAGGTAGTGTCGAAAAGGTCTTCCTGTACTTTAAGGGTATATAAATACAATTTTCTATTAAGGTTATTGGTATGCTGCTCTATTATCTTCGTTTCATTCTGCCCTTTTGAAAGTCCAGGCTGAAAAATTGGTTTGAAGAGTCTAAGTGAATTAGGTGCAGACTACAGCACAGTCTTTGGTTGTTTACAGGCAGGTGCAAAATATTTTTTATTTTATTTTAAGGAAAATTACTTTTTTGAAACCTTTCTATGCTACGTTGGCTATATCCTGAATTTAAGCTTGGGTTCAAAGGACACTCTGAATTCTGCTGTGCTCCATTTAGTCCTACCTTCAGAATTCCAAACAACTTTCTTCTTGTATCTTAAAAACATTTACAGTCATGGGATAACATTTTTATGTGTTTCAGTAAATACTCTCTGTTTATTTCATTTCCCAAAGGATAATTGTGAAAGAGCAAGCTTCTTAGTGAAAAAAGTTGCATCTAAAAATATTCCTTATCTTTCAGAACATACACATAGTTCACAAACTTTCCAAATGGAAAGGAAAAAACACACAAAACAACAAAAACCACAGCATTAAGTTACATAAGATAATGAATACTAAAAATATTTAAGTGTTTTGGAAGATACTTGATTGTTACCCCTAGTTAGGTGATTTTATTCCTACTGGGAAACTGCAGGATTTTAAAAATTATTTATTTATTTCACATATTTCAGGAATGTCGGATAAGAATATATGGCTATTTTAAGGCAATTCCATCTTTTTTTTTCTAGGGTGATATTCAAACAGCAGAATTATCAGAAATGGGCATGTTTCAGAGGATAATGAATGTTTGCAAAGAGACAGCATATGCAACTCTGCAGTTTCCTCTCAGTTTTTCAAGTGGATATCTAAAGGCATTTATTATGTGGTGACCTGAAAGTCTTACGATATAAGTAACCTCAACTTGACAATTCCTTAAATTTGATAGGAGCTACCTGATTCATTTACTCACTCATTTACTCATATGCTCATTAATTCAGGCATACGGTATTTTTTTCTGTATCTTCTCGGTGCCAGTCACTAAGTGAAGTGTTGAGGCTCTGAAAATGCCCTGTGTTAATGTTAAGGGGAAGACAGATGTGGCTTTACCAGGAGGTGGTCGGCCATTTGTTTGCCCAGGTCTGTCTGCAAAAAGGGTCAGCAGGCCTTCTCATCATTGATTGGCTTTCCTATCTCCCCAAATATGTTGGTCTCAGCCTGAGTCAATGCCAGAGGGTTATTTCATGACTTTCTAAACACCTCTTTAAATGATCTAATGACTTTCTAAAGCTTTATAACACCCAATCTGTGGCTTTAGATGTATAAGGCACCCGATCTTTGTTATTAGTCATACATGTTTGTATATCAGCTTTACCATATAGTCAGTGAGATTTTAACTAGCAAATTCCTTCACTATTTTCCCATTACTCCCATATCTCCCTACCTCTCCATTTTCTATCTACAAAATGCATATATACATTTTTTTCCATATTTAAATATTTAAGTTCATGTAACTTTTTGTGGGAGTAAGGGGATCTTGTGTTTAATCTCAGCCATAATGAGGAAATTTGCACTTGGTATTCACTTCACAGGGAATCTTCTAAAACTTTAAGAGATAAATTTCTTTTAATTTTACATGTTACCTTTAGTCATAAACATAATTTCCTTGGGAAAATTTATAGTATTACATGTAAAATACATGGACTAATAAATGATAATGTTATAGTTACATATAGAAATGATACCACCCATACCAGTCTAAGCTAAAAGGGTATTTAATGATTCACTTAACTGGAAAATCCAGGGATGGGAATGGTTTCAAATGAAGGTTAACTCAGGGTCTAAATGATGTTATCTATATTTTTTCTATGTACTAACTTGGGAGTAGGGTGTGAATTTGATAATTATATTAATCAAGGCTTACTTCTGGAGCTGGGAGGATTATCCCCTCTAAAGCTATAAGGATTGAGAGTGAGAGATAGGGGGTTCTCTTTTTCAAGGAAAAGTGTGATTGTTAGATACTGGCAGGCAAAAATGACATCTCATAATTTTACATGAATTTGGCAGCTTTCTCTACTTGTTTTCCTAGTAAGTTAATAAAATAATAGGTCAAGTTCACATAAAAATATATTCAACTCTAAATATGAATGAGTACAATTACTAAAATAGTCACCTTTGTTTTGCTTTGTTTCTAGAAATACTCAATTCATATAAACATAAATTCATGAGTATAAATCATGATTTCTAACATGCATTGTCTTTGACATTGGTCAAGTCTTTAGATCATCACTTCACATGATGGACTGGTACTAAAGATAGTAAAATTATTCATTTAGGAAAAGACACCAAATGTAACATTTCCACTGGTTTAAATTCTAGAAATAAACAATTAGGAACTCTTCATAGTATTCTTTAGAGAACAGTATCTCAGTTAATGTATGAAAATCTCTTTTTTAAAAAGTCTCTTGCAGTTCAATTATCCTCCTGCATTTGTCTGAGTCAACTGATACTCTTTTCTATCAGAGAAAACTCCAAAAGGGAAAAAAATAATAATTTTTTTCTTCTAGCTCGTCTCATTACAAAAGTTAAAGAACATGTGTCTAAGGTAAAACTCTTGTTAGGTCAAGTTTCTAGAAAATGTAGCCCCTATGACTTTCTTTTGCAATCAGTCCTAGAAATGCATTTCAAAGACCTTTGAGAACTATGATCTCTATTTTCTGAATTTGCCAACTCCAGGGAACCTCTTGAGTATTAAGATACATTAGAAAGTTTTCCAATCCTAGAGAAATAATTGTATTAGAAAGCATGTAATCATAAAATGCCATTACCCAAAAAGTACTTTTGGTATTTCATTAACTCAAGTATTTATTATGCGCCTAAAGGAACTGGTTCTCTATTAGGTTCTTGATGTATAGAGGTCTCTGTTTTCATGGAGCATACATGCTATGGAAAACAACATACTGGATGGGTAATTTTAGAGAGACAAATGTTGCGCAGAAAATAAAGTTGGGTGATGTTACAAAGAATAACTGGGTAGGAAATACTAATTTATAATAAATGTTCATGAACTGCTTCTCTTAGGCAGAAACATCTAAGTCAGAAATTGAATAATGAAAAGTAGCCAACTATATAAAATCTCAGAATTAAATATCCCAGAATATATTTCACAATAAATAAATAGCATGCCAAGGAATTAGGCAATATAAAGATACAATCTAGTCTTTTACTCAGCCATCAACACTTTATATAAAAACTTGCTTTTGAAAAAAAAAAATTTATATTTCCAAAATTCTAGGCTCTTTTAAAATATGTTTGTGCAATAAAATGACTTAAGTAAACACCAATATTGGATAGCTGATAGTGTTTATGGTCAAAAGCAGAGACTTAGTTCCTTAGCTAAAGTTTTGATATAAGTTTATTGATCCAAACTCTGGTCTAGGTCTCCAATAAGATTAAGGTGCTATGTCTCAATCAGTGTCTCTTTATTAAAAAGCAAATTTTACCTCTAATGCCTGTGACAATTTCACAGCTTTCTCTCCTTCAGATATTCTGAAAAAGCTTTAGCTGTTTTAATAATTTACAGAGACCTTGAGATATTAAGCAGGTTTAAGAGAAACCCATTTCTCCTTTAAGTTTCTCTGACTGATTTTCACTAAATTTGCCTCTATTAATTGAAGAGATGACTTGGCTGATAAGTTTAAGACAGAGCAAGGATGTCTGGAATTCCAATGGCAAAGTCTAGATAATTCTCATCAATTCACTCAAAATGAATATTTGGAGCATTAAGAAGTATGTTGGCATCTGTCTTTGAGGTTTTATGTCTGGACAATCAGTGATTTGATTAGCTTTTCTTAATATGCTAAAAACCTCTAAAACTTCCAAAGTCAACAAAATCAGAGAAGTAGTCACATATAAATGAAAAATTAATTCCCTTTGAAAAATTCTGGTATAGAAAGTATCAAGACAAGGTTTAATATTAAATGTTAAAGCTAATAATAAATGTAAATTGGGAGATGATATAATTGCCTCCGATATGACAATGTTAATTTATTTAATTCAGTTCTCAAATATCCTGATTAGCCCCATTTTATAGAAGAAACAGACAGAAATTCAAAGGCTACACAAAGTCTTTGTGGTAGGACAGCTAATCTCTAGGCAGACCCAGACATATTCAGGCCCTAATCCATGTAGAAGCTGTAAAACACAAGGAAACAGATTATCCTCTGGAACTAGGGGCACGCAGTCCTGCTGACACCTTGATTTTAGCTCAGTGAAACCGATTTCAGACTTTCAGTCACAGCGATTGATTCTTCACTTGAATCTATAATTCCTCGAGAATATCTTTATTTGTAGACCTGGTAGGTACATCCACTTTAAAATATTGTCTCCACCTCAATTTGAACTACTTATGTATTTTGAAATATGGAACCCAAAGCTTTGGCAAATTATTGACACTAGTTATCTCTTCAGATAGATTTTCTTTAGGAGAAATTTAGAAAATATAGACCCCTTAATTTGTAAGGTATGCATAAATTCCAAATTATTCATTATCTCTGGAATGAATAGTGATATAACATTTTTATATAGGAAATAAGCAGTGTAGTAGCATAATAATTTCACCAATAATCACTGTTCTATTTTTTAATAGATGAGGAGTTGTGAAGAATGGCATCTGTTTATTAATGTGGAAAATACCAGAGAGACAGGAAGAGAGGGAGTCAAAAGGCATAGCTGAAGGAATAAGGGGCATTAATGAACTGAATTAGATGACTTATCAAGTCACTGATTGCTATTTTGCAACTGAGTCATTACTCCTGAAAAATCAGATCTTTCAGAGCTAATGACCTTGGTTCTGGGAGAAGGAGTGACAGAACACCACCTATAGGTAAAGATCTACTTATTGGTAAGATTTCAGCAAAGCAAGAGCAATAATAATAATAATGATAATGATAATAATAAATGCCAAACTGAATAACAGAGATAAGAATAACAGAGATTAGATGATGTGGACAATAGAGATGAGGGCTTTGAAGCTGAGAGCTCATTAAGAACAAGGACTCTATCTTTTTTAAAAAAATATATTTTATTGATTTTTTTTACAGAGAGGAAGGGAGAGGGATAGAGAGTTAGAAACATCAGTGAGAGAGAAACATCGATCAGCTGCCTCCTGCACACTCCCTACTGGGGATGTGCCCGCAACCAAGGTACATGCCCTTGACCAGAATCGAACCTGGGACTCTTGAGTCCACAGGCTGACGCTCTATCTACTGAGCCAAATTGGTTAGGGCACAAGGACTCTATCTTATTAAAATAAAAATATGGCCTTGTGGTGTGCCAAAGGGAAAATGTAAGCTGAATAGTCAGAACTGAAACAGCATCGTGTTTGAATGAGCAGCAATGATAAGGTTGAGAACAAGAATGTGAGGTGATTCAGTTTTTTCCTGTTTAGGGTCAATTTTGATTTGGCCCCAGAAATTGAGGTCAAACTGAGCTTGAGGTGATACTCAAGAGGACTATTCTAATGTGAAGTGCAAGGTTAAGAACTCAGCTGGTTCAGAAGTACTCTGCTGTTTCACTGCACCAAGAAATGGTAAAGGAATTAAAAATTTATTGGATGCATGGATAGTTTGGTTTTATAGGCTAAACTATAAGCTCCAAATATAAAACTCAAGGTCTTAATATTTCTTCCAAACTTGTAAAGCAAGGACTTGATGTGTGCTTACAACTGTCAGGAAGCCGGTGTGTAAGAAGCTCAGCCAATGAATATGTCTCTCTCATCATTGATGTTTGTTCTCTCTCTCCTTCTCCCTTCCTCTCTCTAAAATTAATTTTAAAAAATTCTTTGCTTTTAAAGAAAGATGCATGTGAAGGAAATAGTTTTTTTCTCCTTCTGGAAAGAAGCAGTGTATTGAAGGATAATAAGAGGAGCTGGCCAAAAGTTTGAAAATGGCAGAGTACAACATAGAAAGGATCCAGGCACAGCACTACCATTTGACCAGAGCAGATATGTCCTGCTGTGGGTCTGGCAATTTTGCCATTTCAAGGACCTGGAACATCTCAAACCAACAAAAAATATGTTTGTTAAAAAATGCACTGGTGAATTTGGTCAGTAGGGTTTTATGCTCAACAAATACAAATTTTTAACCCACACCCTAAATATCACCTTTAATAGCTAATGTAGGATTGCCAGACAAAATATAGAACACACACTTAGATTTGAATTACATATAAATAATGATGCCCCTTGCAATATTTGGGACATATATTAAAAATGTGTTATTGCATCGAGCAACCTACAATTTTATTTGCTAAATCTAGCAATCTTAGACCAATGAGCCTCTATGCACCTGTGTCCCAATAGAAAACTTGATGGTATCTAAATGCTGTGGTTGGTATCTAAATGCTGTGAACTCTGGGTTGTGCCACTGCTGGAATTGAAAGACAGATATTGCTCTAGAGTACAGAGAACATTTGAACATAAAGTGCCTAAATGAGAAAAGACAAATACGTTTTTGTTTTTATTTTAATGAACAAAATCCATTTTATATAGCAAAAATAGTGTCATTACCAAGTACTGCCAAGCATCCATTTGTTTCATTCCTTTGATGTTTGAAATTATGGCTCTAAAGGTACTCATGATTTATGGAGTGTTCACATTTGCAGATGATAGCTGGGGAATATTTGGTTATACTAAACAATCTATATTGTAGGACTATTTGTAACATAAATGGAGCATAATACTGATTCTTTATGTTGATTATTGGATGTTCAATGAAAACTTGGAACTTCAAATACTTCAACTTAGTAAAATTTATTTAGTAAGATTGAATCAATTCTATGAAAAAGCCAAGCATGTAATTTTAATAAAGTATATTTATTTAATTGTTATATTTTGTTCTCAAGTTTGTCAAGCATGGTACTTAGTACCATTGTAGATGCATAGAGAAAAGTTAATTCATTACACCAAAGCGATGCCTTAAGGCATTCAGCTTAATTCTCTCCTGTGACCCTGGCTGAGAAAGCTGAAAGGATATAGGTGTTCATTTATAGGTTTTCGTTTAGGGAACAGAATAGCACATTAGCCTTTTAAATCATAAATGAGCTTCAAAAATCAGTAAAATATATAGTTGAGATGCCTGGTATTTGAACAAAGCAGCTAAGATAAATGCTATATTAACTACTGATTCTATGGATTCTTTGAAAAATATATACACATATACTATGCTATATTTTAGCATCATTTAATATATTATAAAATATACTAGAGGCCCAGTGCATGGATTTGTGCACCAGTTGGGTCCCTTGGCCTGGCCTGTGGGGATTGGCTGAAACTAGCAGTCTGACATCCCCCAGGGGTCCCAGAGTGCGAGAGGGCACCCTGCAAAGTTGCTGTCGGTGGGCAATGCACATCATAGCTACCAGCCGGTCAGCCAGTCACATAGGCTTTTATACATAGAGATATAGAGAAAAGTATAACCAATCTTATAAATTTGTATTGTGCTATTTTATTTCCTATAGAAATGTCTTCATTCCTTTACAATGCATATTTTGCCCCAATTATTTAGCTTTTCCTCATCCATGCCTTTGCAATATGATTTTGCAACTTCTCACATTTTGCAAGAGTTTATTTTCTTAACCCTTAAAATAGGGCTGGCCTTGTGATTTGATTTGGTTCATACAATATAGCAGAAGGGATAATTAATTAAGCAATACAAATTCTTGTATATGTGTCCAATAACTTGAACCCAGCTGTAAAAACTTTGTTGTTTAAATAACCAGAATTCAGAGGTTTTTATCTTCAGATTAAAAGTATTTTTATAGTGAGTATTTATTTTTTCTATTTCTTCATCAGCTACTACTACTTTGTGATATGCCTCAAGAAAGACACAATTAGAGTTAAAGTAGTTTTAATTGCAACTTCTTTTCCATCTAAAATTTTCACTAGAACTTTTCAAAAAATTCTCAAGTCAGCAATTGAACTACAAGTAATAAAACCTGAAAAACTTGGGAAACTGAAACCCTTGATCTGTCATAATGATATCTTGAGATGTTTTGGCTGAAACCAATTACCAGGCAAGAAGATTATTTTTCTCAGAGATGTCATTAAAAAAAAATCTTTTAGGAACTTTCAGGTTACAACCTGACAATTTTTGAGTTGTAAAATAAAAGCTTGTTCTTTGTTCTATGGAAAAGCCTATTGTGTTATCAAAACAGTGTCTGGGAACAGTGAGAATTGTTTATTTGAATTCATAGTTTATTTTCATGGTTAACACATACCTTCATTTTAGAGAATGATGATCTTATCTGGACAACATATAAATATTGCCTTTCAAAATTTAGTGTTCTCTCCATTTAAAACATGAAGAAGTCAATAGTTTAAGATTATAGCAAACATTTATTCATTTAGAAACAGGAAGTGTTTATTCCACAAAGAAACATCCAATCTAATTTTGCAACCATTTTGGATGTCTCTTTGGGTGCAAATAGATAATTGCATCATATGTTGACAGAATTCAAAGCCTACAATTTGGTCTGGAATTGGTAGTCTGCCCTTCAGAAAGGCGCAGTGGCAAGACAATTAGAGAATATTCCAGTGCTGGTAATAGATAAAAATGCTTTTACTCTCAAAAAAGTTTATGGATGTTTGAGAACCAGGAATTCAGGGAACCCAGAAGACTTACTTCATCTCCTGTACGTGGTCAGCTCCGAAATTAAATGAAAAAAAAATTCAAAATAACCTTGGAAAAAAATTACTACCTGATAAAATTTCTGCAAATTCTCAGCTTGGTGGCATTTGTTGCATAAGATAAGGAGTCAGGCAGAGGGATTTTCCTGGAATTAATAGAGCACTTACATGTACAGAAAAAGAGATGTACCTTTTGCCATGGTTTCTCAAGCATGCACCTCAATAAGCTTTGTTAGGCTTTTTATAGAAAAAGCCATGGAAAAATTTTCAAAACAAATCTGAAAGTTCCTTTACCTCTAATATTATTTCAAAATCATAGTCCCTCAAAATGTCTGTTTAAATTCAGATTGTTAAAATTAGTACTCAAGTTACATCACTGATTTTATTGTTATGTTTCTGGGCCTTCTATTAATCTAGAATGATACTTTCCAAATTCTGCTTTTTATTTTTCCATGTTCTTGCTATATTGCAAAAATCAAGTTAGTTATCCAACGGTATGAATTACATTCTTGATTCGCCTGTCTCCTTCCTTTTGATGCCTTTTAAATTGTTAGAAGAACAATTTTTTTCTTCAAAATTGTAAATATTCGTTAGACATTTGCTTATATTCAAGTTCAACTGTGGGAATGGTTCGAAGAGGAACAAAATATCTGGCCTTTTCTCTTTTGATAATAAGATTGATCATGTGTTCTGCAGGCAACAGTCTAATTTCTCCTTTGTAAAGTTCCCATCAATCTTTTATCTAATTGTTTACTCCTTTGCCTGAAACAATTATATCATTACAAATTGCAAAATGGCTATGTTCTAATTCTGGTGTTTCTACCTCATTTATTAACTAAATTATTCTCTTAAAAACCTTTCGTCATTAGGTAGGACTATTGAATTATACTAAAATGCAGTTAATATGATATTGATATTAAGTTCTCCTTTAATTGCCAATTTCAGGATAAGAAAGTGGTACTTTAGATGCACAAGTGGTGATCAATAAAGTTTTTGTGTTACTTATTGCTCTTCAACTATACCCACTGTTCTTATTAACTCGCTGTTTGAAAAAATATATATATATTCAATGTATATTAATCAATAGAACCTGATTTTACTTTTGTTACACAAAGTTGACTCTTTGTTCAGTGGAAATTCTTTTATTTTTGTCTAAGTCTTAAGGTCCTTTTGATTTAACACTGTTATAGGCACATCTCATCAACACTAGAGAGGTGTTACCAGATGAGAGAGCCCCCTGAGCCAGTGGGAGAGGGCTGTCTCCAAACTCGACCCTTGTCTTCTCATATAATGGATTTATATGAGAGACCCTGACTGCATTGTGAAAAGCAAAAGCAAAGCAAGCAAACCTATATATCTGGCTCATGAAACAAAGACAGCCTGGGCTCTCAGCTAATCTGAAGAACAAGTTAGGTGGGGGACCAAAGCATTATATACGCTCCTGTCTGTAGGCCTCAATTCCTCTGCTGACTATTTTGGTACAGATTAATTCTCAAGGTCCCTTTTTACTTTGCTGTGGCCTCCCCGGAATTCATGAAAAGCACCTGACAACTTTATCTTGCCAAGCCTTGAGGCTGCTGGATTCTCTGCTTAGGGAGCAAAGGGACCCTTTTTTTTCCCTTTTCTTTTCCCTTTCCCTCTCCCTTTCTGCATTCTCTCATTATTAGGGAAGTTTTTCTAACCATTTGCTGTGTCCTTGGCTGGGGAAGATAATGGTTGTTAGTCATAAGCTGGCTGCACATTGCCCACACTGTTTGTTCTTGCTTTAACTTTTCTGTCTGTTTCCCTATTCCTCCTGCCCTGGAATCCGGTAACATTCTGCACCTGCAAGATCAACATCCTTATGGTTTGGAGCTCGGCCCTGCAGTTATGTCTGCATTTTCCTCTTCTTCCACCCCTTACCCTGTCTGCCTAACCCTGTTTCTAACTCCTCTCAGCACTATCAGACTTTTACTGGTCCTTTGCTTTCACATACAAATATCACAGACTAACTCTGAACATTTCTTATACCAGTTCTGGAATCAGTCAATAATTTGAACTGCAGTAGTTGCTATAGCATTTCAGGGTTCGCATTTTGAGCATAGAGGTGTCTAGTCCTATTGCTGCTATTACTTCTAGTCCCTTTTAGAGCTAAGATGGATGAAAGGATAAAAATGTCACTTTTTTTTTTCAGGTAAAGTCTCATAAAAAGGCAAGAGTCTCTAGAGCTGAATGAATTAATATATAACTGAAAAGTAACTTTGTTAAAGTTATAAAAAGTATATTTTGCAGGCTTTAAAGGAAAACAAAAGGGAAGAAACCCGCATAAAATGAACAGCTTTGAAGGGGATCTTGTGTTTGTTGTCCACAGGAAAGGGCTTCTTAGCTAATGGATTTCTACTTTGCTGTGTGGATGACAAAGCTAAATCCCAAATGGAGATGGCCATAGGCAATTTTAGTTAGTAGACTGTGAGGATTGCAGAGCCAGCCAGGGGCAAAACTCTACTGTAACCCATTGCCATTAAAATTTGGGCTGTAGAGGTCTGTTTGTTCTCAATGTCTTTTTCAGTACTCTTCTGATTCCTATGTATTCAGATAATAGGACAGACTGTTTCTGGGACTTAGTTATTTCTATGATTACAAGTTTTTATTTCAAATAAAAAATGTTGCTTTTTAATATATTTGTCTTTTTTTATAGCCTAATAGCCTAAGAGAAAGAATGTGCTGATCATGCCAGTATGAGTAGTCAAAATCCCTTTGACATTTATTAAGTTTAAAATGAATGATCTGGCATTCTGGTATCTTCATCTGAAGTGTATTGCAGTTAGCATTAGTAATTTTCTCAGCTTTGGTCAGTCAGTTTCAGGCCTTACAATAGCACCTCTTCAAGAAAGGACTAGATAATAGCAAGCACTAATAATAGCCAGATTTCCAAGAAAGAAAGGACTAGTTAATTGCAATGTTTTAAAGGAAAAAAGAAAAGAAAAATTCCTTCTTCCTACAGGCCAGAGCTCCCTAAACCTTCCAAGGCAGTGTGAATACAAGCAGAGCAAACTGAAGTCAAAAAGGACCGGCTTCAAATGATATATTTCTTTCAAATATCTTGTTTTGTAACAAAAAAATAGACACTTCTTACGAATTCTATTTATTAATATGCTTGATATGCTTTCTTTCATCATAATGAGGAGACAAACAAAAGCTAGGTAGATGGGGATGGGACCATGGGAAGGGAAAGTAAAACCCAAGAGCTTAACTGGGCAGAGTTACTAAGACACCCCAGCTGGGCAGGGAAGGAAGGGTGTGCATGGGAGGCATGAATTTCAAAATGTATGGATATTGCTAGGACAGACAGCGTGCAGATAACCAATCACAAGGCAGTAAGGCGTATAAACCAATCCCATGGATGTTACTAAGGCAAAATTCTTTGAAAGGACGGATCAGGAGCTAGCAAGGCTGTCTCCACCCACTAAATTAAAAGGTGTGCGCCTCCTTTCTCTTTCTCTTCTCCCCGACACTCAGTGGGTTCCTGATGTTTGTTCCTGTGGTGGGGAGCACACCCCTGCACCCACACATGGACTGCTAGACTTTAATTAGCTTGGATGCTAAACTACTTCTGACAGTAACCTGGAAAGGAAGCCCTGGACACTGGCCTGCTCCTAGGACCCCAGCTGCACCTTCTCCAGGACTGGCTTCTGCCAATAAACTTTGGTTCCATGAATCGTTTTTTTGTCTGCAACTTTATTCTTCTGTTTCGCAAGACAATAACTTGGACTCCACCCACATTTCGGTGTCAATAACAATGGCTTATTATTGGATGTTCAGTATGTGCCAGATGCTGTATACACTTACATTCTCATAACATTCCGCGAGGGAACTGAGACTCCAGGAGGTTAGATAATGGACACATCTCAGGGTCATGATGTGAACCCAGATCTAGCTGCCTGAACATGCTCCTAAACATTACCTTTCAGAATAATGTGCCAAGTTCCCACTATAGTTTTTCATATCTATCAGCCACTGTTATTGAAAAAAGGCATACGGATACCTCATTTTGAGCAGATTGCCATAGTCTTTACATTTCTTTGTTTTTGTTTTTTTAAATATATTTTTATTGATTTCAAAGAGGAAGGAAGAGGGAGAGAGAGATAGAAACATCAATGATGAGAGAGAATCATTGATCAACCCCCCACTGGGGGATTGAGCCTACAACCCAAGCATGTGCCCTTGACGAGAATCAAACCCAGGACCCTTCAGTCCACAGACCAACACTCTATCCACTGAGCCAAACCGGCCAGGGCAGTCTTTACATTTCTGATTCCTCTGCTCCATCCCGAGATTTGGAACAGCAAATCCAGGGTGGTCCCGAATAAATATTTTTTTAAATATATTTTATTGTTTTTAAAGAGAGGAAGGGAGAGGGATAGCGAGTTAGAAACATTGATCAGAGAGAAACATCAATCAGCTGCCTCCTGCACACTCCCAACTGGGGATGTGCCCGCAACCAAGGTACATGCCCTTGACCGGAATCGAACCTGGGACCCTTGAGTCCACAGGCTGACGCTCTATCCACTGAGCCAAACTGGTTAGGGCCCAAATAAATATTTTTTAACAAAGAAACCCCTTAATTATAACGTAAGGATTCAAGGATTCACTTTAAGAAACCAAATGCTTACAGGTTTTTCTTGCACTCATTTCTAAATCAACTCATCTCTCATATGGCTTTTCTTTGTAAAGAAAAAATCAAGCTGCTACATCCAGAGACAAATCCCATTTTACTTAGGAGGTGGCCGAGGTGCTAAGGAATGAAGAGAATTCACGACAATGAGGCAAAAGCCTACATGTCCTACTGCGTCTCTGGCAGCACCCGTGACAAGTGCCTGGTTTCAAATTTATTTTAAAACGTCACCCATCTTGGCAAGCACAAATGCCTTCTGCTTACCATGTGAAGGTGTTTTTTTTTTTAAATCATGAAAGAAAATGTTTTGTGTGACTGTGTTTGGAAGGTAATATTGGTGTTTAAAGGAGAGTTGACAATATATGAAACAGTGCATTATGTAAATTTTTCTCCAATTTCTTTTGCTAAGTAGTACTGATCATTTTCTAAAAAATGGATTTAAAAGGTATCTTTGTTTTTATATGTGTGTAGGAATTTGGCATCTAAATTGACCCTGAAAAAACACCTAGTTTGCATATGTTTTAATCAGACACTTTTCACCGTAATATACTATGTTAAAGTGCCTTAACCTTTCAGTAGGTATGTGGGAAATCACTCAGAATATTATGCATAATTTGGCAGTATTAGAGCAGTTTTAAAAAAGTCAACCTCTATTTGGAAAATTTAAAAATAACTTTCTAAAATCTAGTTTAAAACCTCTTTAATTATGTTGACCACTGAGCTGCAGCAGCTTTTGTACAATTATGTTCCTCTAAGAGCCCAGAATAGGAATTGTTACAATAAATTTTACTTTAAAAAATTCTCACCTGCAACACTTACAGAACACTTTGATTCTGAAGAGTGACAGGGAGAAAATCTAACTTATGTACTTGGGTGACCAACCAAAAAGCGTTGTCAGATTTCCATGTAAGTTTTCCTCTCTTTCTTCCTGAATAAAATAAAAGGGCTCTGAGGACCATTTTGTACCCCAGGGTGTAAAATAATATTTGGACTAAGACCTTGAAATCTGAGAATCCAAGTATGGAGAACCTAGGGTTCATCCGAGTTCTTCTGCAGAAGCACCGAGTTCTGTGCATGAATATATGCAGCTATGTAACAGGGCAAGTCATCACTGGCTCCAGTGCTAAGGACTAGTTTTCCACAGTAACAGGGTGCCAACAAGAACCAAAGTCATGGAATTTAGTTAGATAAGTTCTCTAGAGGTAAAGCTAGATTTCTGTCTTTTTAGTAGATTATTTGGAAATAGTAGAGATACTGGATATGATGCTAACAGGGGAAATGGGTCTCTTAATTTATCAATTAATAATACTACATTTAGAATTCAAGTATATGGAAAAGGTCATGTAATTTGCAATTACAGCACTAGAAAGCTGGCTATGAAGACCTGAGTAGAGAAATAAAAGTTTGATCTTCTCCAGAGCACTGGTAGTTTTGTTAATTCTGTGCTGGAATGCAATAGAGATGACACCATTAGAAGAATTACCTGTAAGAGGTCTCTGCAGCCACTCACCTTGGTCCAATGCTGGTTCCACTTTTGCTGGCCATTTCACATTCAACAAGTTACTTAACTTCTCTGTGCCCCGATTTCCTTCCTGTAAAACAAAGATAATAAAATTATTTACTTCCCAGGTTTTTACAAGATTACATCAGTTATTGCATAAAAAGAGTTTTGAATAATTCTTGGCACATAGAATATGCCATTATTGCATGTATGATTTGGTTTATTAGTTTATTATTATTTTATTGATGAATGTCCTTTTAGGACATGCTTATTAACATATCTGAAAAAAAGTAATTTATCATATAAGCAATAATGTCTTGAGCAAGGTTGCCAGATTTAACAAATAAAAGTATGGAATATTCAGCTAAATTTGAATTTCAGATAAGTAATATTTTTTACTATAAGTATGTTTCAAGAATTTCATTCATACCTATGTAATATTCTAACAACTCTTTAACCCCTCAGTAACTATTGATTCTGTTCTCCTGTAGTTTCTGTAAAGATCCTGGATTATTTGTCATTGACTTGTCTTGGAAGGTAATCTTGTAAGTGAGCCAGACTCTATGATTAGGTACAGAAAGTGCCTCCACCCCATAATAGAATCACTAGGTTAGTCTAATCTAGAAGTCATAGAATGAGATATTAAGATTATCTCCTTAACCAGGTCCAAAACAACCATATTACTCTGCTAAAACTACTAAAACCAGAAACAGTCTTTCCTCTGGTGGTTGAAAGGGTTAGAATGTAAGTCAGGAGCTGCCAGAGAGAGACTATGCAATAAAAGATAAACAAAAACAATACAAAAGAAAGCTGAGCGGAGATGAGAGAGAAAAGATTGGGTTCTCAAAAACGCTTTGAGTCCCTGGAGCCAATCGGGTCCCTGACTTGATTTTTATATACCTGACTTGGTATTTCTATTACGCTAACATCAATTTGCAGTAGATTTGTCACCTTTATGGCCAAAAGATTTCTAACTAATACAGCAAGTCGAGGCCATCAACAAGGCATGGGAAGCAGCAACTAGTCCAAGCTTTAGAATCTTACCATTATCTTATTATGAGTCCTAGCACATGATTAGTGTTCAAAATATAATGATCTCCCCAGCCGGCATGGCTCAATGGTTGAGTGTTGACCTATGAACCAGGAGGTCATGGTATGGTTCCCGGTAAGGGCACATGCCTGGGTTTCGGGCTCTACTCCCAGGTGGGGTTGTGCAGGAGGCAGCCAATCAATGATTCTCTCTCATCATTGATATTTCGATCTCTCTCTCCCTTACCCTTCCTCTCTGAAATCAATAAAAAATATTTAAACAAAAAATGATCATTGTTAATAGCATCATTATTTCTTAGTAAATTTATAGAGAATGAGATATAACTAATTTGGTACAAGAGATCAATGAGCAAAAGGGCACCTAAACCAACTCATGTTATTTCACTTTTTCTTATAGTCAATACGCTTTTATTTTCTCCAAGTATCATAAATATTCTACAGCAGCACATAGCCCTTAGACACATTTTGACAAGTTGAATTAGACAAGTGGATATTTTAATTCCTTAGAAATACACTAACTTTAGAGAATAAATGGATTAAAATTGCTGAGGCAATTTTGGTTTTGTCAGATATCCAATGTTTTCAAAATTGTTTGAGGCATCAAATGACTTGGAACACAGATTTTTTTCCCTGTCATTTGCTTGGTGCCACAAAGTATTGGAGTACAGTTGTAGCATCATTCTGTAATTCTTTATGTCTCTAATGCTTGTTTAGTAATGCAAAGAAGGGCTTTGTGATGGTTGGTATCATTCTGTGCAACATCACAATTGCTATGACCATATGCAATAGGAATGTATAGGGTTTTGCATAGATCTCCATGATTTCATAAATTAATTTCTATAGTTCTATGAAGCCAGATGACCATAGGTCTGAAACTCAACTCTGCTACTTAATATTTGAATGATATTACACAAGATAATCTAGCTTTCTAGAATGCAGTTTTCTTATCTGAAAACTGTACATCATAATAGCACCTGCTTCATCTATAATAATAAAAGCATAATGTGCTAATTAGACTGGACAGCCTAACGACCTTCTGGATGAAGCTGGGGCTGCAAGGGCTGAGCCCCTTGCATGAATTTCATGCATCGAGCCCCTAGTATGGTTATAAGGATTAAATAATTTAGCATGTGTAGAGTATTTAGAACAATCTGTGGCACATAGAAAGTGGTGTGTTATAGCTAGTTATTACTACTATGATTATTGGCCATTGCTCCTAATCTGCAATCTTCTGAAGGAGTGAGCACATTTTATTATTTATTACTATGGCACTCCCCCTCCCCTAACTGGGTAAAATCAGTAGGACCGGGCCCAGCACCTGCCACATACTAGAAGCTTAGTGAATTATTTCTGAATAAACAAAAATAATCAAAGTCTCATTATTCTCAACCTCCTGTACAGATTTATAGTCAGTAGTATTTATATGTGAATAGAGAGGTACAAGTGAATTTTCTGATAGAGCACCTTGCTTATATTCACTGTTTGCTCTTTTTCTCCTTTTACAATATTCTTTGATCTCAGCTAAGCATTTGCCAACAAGAGCATTTGCTCTCTGCCTCATCAAGCAGTTTATAGTGAGACTGATATGTTAAAATCATTTTCACTTTTAATGACAAACAAAGTGATTTCCTTTTCCCTCTTAAATCCTTGCTTTTCCTACTCATTGCCCTTAATTGTCACTGTATTTGCCTGGAGCTATTTGACTTTAATATTCCTTTTTGAATAAATTTACCAATTGGGAAAAATCTTATTTTGCTTTTTGGGCTAAAAATCATTTGGATTTTTATTTCTTTTCCATCAGGAAAAGAAATCTTTTCAAAGACAGTAAATTCTCACAAACACTGCATATAAGAAAGTTAATAAGCCAATAAAGAAAGAGAACACTTTTATTTTTCTTTCAGATTTCTAAGAAAGCAGAGGCCCTAAGCAGTGACATATAAAGTGAAAAGTTTTCTTTACTGAATAGAGATAAATGATACGCTGTCAGTTTTTAAAGTTCTGACTTGGTCTTTAATTGGACTGAGAATATTTCATGGCTATTGGGTAGCCTGAAAACAGCACTTTCTTACAATGATGGATGTTGTCTCCTTTAGCACAACAGTTTGGCATGGCATGAATAAATCATATTTGCCCTGGAAATCCATTTTATTCCTGGACAATTGATATCACTTTTGGTGTTTCCATTTTAGTTGCTGACCAAGTGTCATACCCTATTCATTTGATACCTTGAACTTTTGCTATATTTTGTCTATACAAATCTATTTCTCTTAAAGCCTTGAGTTTTAGCAAAGCCTTGTTTGGTGAAAATATATGATTGGACTGTTAAAATTTTGTCAATGAAATATTATGAAATGGCCATCTACCTCTAACTCACTCTCTATGCATATAGCGAATAGAGGCAGACATAGGTTAAGTTTCCTAGAATTGAAGCTCAAGCAAAAGACTTCCTTAGATTATTATTTTTATTTTTTTTGGCATTCATAGTCTTGGAAAACTGGTAATACTGAAACTGAAGTGTGTTGTGAGTTAAATAAATACTGCCTGGCCATTGTGGCTTAGTTGGTTGAACATCATCCCATGAACCAAGAGGTCACTCGTTCAATTCCTGGTCAGGGCACATGCCCAGTAGTAGGCTCAACCCCAGCAAAGAGCATGCAGGAGGCAGCCAATCCATGTTTCTCTCTTTCCCTTCCTCTCTCTGAAATCAATAAAAAAAATATTTTAAAAGATCACAAAATAAAGACTAAAGGCAGAAGGATCTAGTTATCTTCTTACAAAATAAGTGCATTATGAAAATCATGTATGTGCTCTAATGCGAACATTTGAATGATGAGTCTTTCACAGTAATGAATCTAATTTAACTCCACATAAGTGAACTTTTGCTTGCTGATTAGGATAGATATATTCTTCTATTTTCATTCTTACAACATGTTTTACAATAAGCATATGCAACTTTATATGCTACTTCAGCACTCAAAGCACCTTTCCTTTTAGATACTTTGTCTGGAAGCAAATATTATCACTAAGTAAGTGGCAGGTACTGTTCAAATTCTGCATATTTCAAACTTTAATGCAAGATATTTTATAAATTACTCTATTTTTTCATCCTAGGAAGAACTGGGAAATGTATCGGTGATTGTGACTTCTAGTTATGTCTTAGTTTCAACTTTAAATATATTCACTCTTTTATTTCCTCAACATTATTTTTGTGAAATTTACATATTCTGTTGCATGTAGCAATATTCCTTCATTATTATAATCATTATAACATAGTATTCCTCTGGGGCTTAAGTATTTGTCCAGGGACCTGAAGTGGAAAATTAAAAAAAAATACATGAGAAGAACAGCAATGATGGGAATTCCCTAGAAACATGTGGAGCAAAGCAGTGCAAGGGTTGATTATGGAAGAGATGCAGTGATTATGGAAGTGATTTGATTAAAAAAATTCAAGATTCTTGGTTTATTGGTTCAGAGTTTCTATAAAAGGGAGATAAATAAAAAGCAATAGAACCTCAATTATAAGACTCCCACATCTGGATAGATAGCTTACAATTCACCTTGCTTTAGTACAATAAGCTCTGTGGGAGGCCAGATTGCAGTGGCATTGGATGCTGAAGTGGGGATAGTTAACCAGAAAATCATGCTAGTTGAAACTGTTAAAAATAAACCTATTAGTGGGAGAAAAGCACTTGGTGTTATTTTTCTTATTAAAAGAACATGTTCCTAAACAAAATAAACATTTTCTACCAAAAAAAGGACTAATACTTAATCAGCAGAATAAACTGTTTGAGCATGTTACCAAAGTCCCATGTGGTATCTTCCTCCTCTTTTTGCATGCTTCTGTACTTAATGTTAAACAGTCTTCCATTTTTGCCAAAGGTATTATTTTTGTCTTTGTATTTAGTCAGTAGAATATGATTTTAGAGTCAGAAACAAGAAAAAAACTTCATTTTGTTCTCAATATAATCATTACCGTGTTCTGTTTAATAATACTGCATTATGTATTTCTACAAAGCAAACCTCAATGATAGTCTATGTCTAGGCAATCTGATAAATTGTTCGACTTTTTTATACAACAATTTAGCAACCTTTCACCACATGGATACATGGTAATAAAAAAAAGGGAGAGGGTTTCTTTTTGTCTTCCTGAGTTTGGAAGTACTACACACTCATGTACCTAATGGCATATTTTATCATTTGAAATGAATAAACATTATACAACCTAATGGGTGATACAGAGAAAATTGGCTGGGGTAAACAAGTCAATAAACATTTACTATTAGAACCATGTTAAAAATAGGACATGATTCATTCTATCCCATAACAGTCATAAAGATATTTGCAGTCCTGAGAGATCTTTGAAAAGTTGCTGTTATTTCTTTTTATACTTCCCTATATATCAAAGGAGAATGGGAGTCATATGAAATTATTTGGAATTATCGGCAAACATAGCCAGAAGGGAATGCAATTCCTCTTTATACAGTTTGTAATATATACTTGGGGATTTTATTTTCTAAAAGTAGTTCATCTTTGAGTGGTTTAAAAGTGATCTACAGTTAATTTTGACCTAATCATTATCAAAATCCCAAACAATAAATAGCAGTAGCTTTAGGGAGAAAACTACACTGTAAACACTTTAAAAACTTAACAAAAATCATCTTTATAAATAGCAGTTATCAATGGGAAATTATAAAATTTTAGAGAAAGTAAATCTGAGATCCTTACATTCAATTTTTTACTCCTGACACCATGCTGCCTTACTCGCTCAGTAAAGGACATGCAATACTCCAGTAAGGGTAAAACCACAGAGATACATCTCTCTTCCATGGTAACCTCTCCATTCCCTTAAGGTCCAATGGCTCTATGCTGATATAAAGCCCATTACTTATATTTTAACAAGTGTTTGAGTGTTATAAAAGATTACAAAACTACTATATTAAATAGTCACCTTTTTTTTACCAAAAAAAAAACACACTTTCATTCATATAATTAATTGCCATGTATTTCAGTGTTACCTAGTTTTTGTTTAAGCTTTTTCAAATTTAGCCTAAACATACTTTTGAAAATATTTTGGCCATTGATCATTTCTTGTGGAATCACCATGGCTGACATATTTATGACACATAGGAGTGATCAATAATATCTAATTATCTTTTGTATTAAGAGTAAAATGCGGAGGCATATTAGTGAAAATCCCAAGGTTTCATCTTTGTTTCCTATTTGATTGCGATTGCAATGTTTTCACCATCTTGAGTAAATTATATTTAATTTTTACCACTTTATCTTAAAAGCACTTTGTAATATTTAGCCAGAAGGAAACTGTGGATTTTTTTGATTCACATAAAAATTCATTTAGTACCTACTATGTACCAAGCATTTTTCATTCTCTGGGGATTCGGTGAAGAAAAAGACAGGCAGACCTCTCTTGGGAGTTATATTCTTTTTCTCTTTAGCTTAGCAAAATTGCCTTCTCTTATTTCTTTTAATGATAACTGATCCTTCATTCAGTTTTTTCTCTTTCTGACAATACTAATCTATATAATGAAAGCCTAAGCAACCGTTATGGTGGAACGACCAGAACAACCGGTCACTATGATGCACACTGACCACCTAGGGGCAGTCACTAAATGCAGGAGCTGCCCCCTGGTGGTCAGTACGCTCCCATAGGGGGAGTGCCGCTCAGCCAGAAGTGGGGCTCATGGCTGGTGAGTGCAGTGGCGGTGGCGGGAGCCTCTCCCACCTCTGTGGCAGCGCTAAGGAGCAGTGAGCAGAGCAGTAAGAAGCAGCAAGCAGGTGGGTGGTAAGGAGCTAGGGGTCCCGGACTGCAAGAGGGCACAGGACAGGTTGAGCGACTCCTCCCCAGTGCACAAATTTCGTGCTCCAGGGCTCTAGTATAACTATATTAGGAGTCTTTTTTTTTCAGGTCTCATATTTTCCTTCATTTTATTTTTGCTTGATACTTTGAAATATTATTTCTACTTGATTTTCTGGGACAAGATGTCTTGTTTCACCTTTTATGGATTAGTATTCATTTATTTTAAAATAAACACAAACATTTTTCACAGCCTCAGAATGTGTGTTGGTGTGATAGGATGTGCCTCATTTTTCACAAGGGAGATAAAAACTTTACTCCTGAGGACTGGCTAGGCGGTGGAGGCATCTGGAGGAAGAATCTTCACTCAACCTGTTCCTAGAGCTCTCCCAGACTCAGAGCAGGCATAGGATCCAGTCCAGGCAACTGGTTGTTCTTCAGCTTCCAGAGGGCCAAGAATAGCAGACATGCTTACAACTGGCCCAGTCAACCTCCGTTAAACAGCAAGCTCTCTCAGACTCTCTGGGCCTCTGGAAGAAAGCTCAGCCCCAGCTCCCTACTGGGCTGTGCATGGGGTACCAGTCCTGACCAGCTCCCTGAATGCCTTGCTCAGGGGAGGTGACAGAGCAATGTGTGTGCAGCTGGATGAGAATACATTTGCCACATCTACCAGAACCATTTTGGTGGAAATCATAGGAGTGCTCTTTAAAAGAAAGATCTAATCACATAAATTCCATGAAAGGCAGGGGTGGTGGTAGTGGGAGAGATTAATCAAAGAATTTATATGCATGTACTAGTATGCATAACGCATGACACAAACAATAGTGTGATGAAGGCCTGGGTAGGGGAGGGGAGGTGTGCAGGGACGAGGTGAAGGGGGTTAATGGGGGGGGGGGGGAAGGGGGCAACTGTAATACTTTCAACAATAAAGATATAAAAAATATTACTATTAAAATTGACTTCTGATTCCTTACACCATCAGCGTACTAATATTTTTATAAACCATCTTTAATGCCACTTCCCACTCAGCTAATCACACTGGTCAGACCACTTTCAAATCTCCACACTATATTCTTTCTAACTTCAGAACCTACTCTTCTGAGTTCTCCTCTGCCTAAAACTCTTTCTCTCCCCCTTTCATCTAGTTACCCATCACTCATAAGTTCCTTTCCTCCTTCTTTCCTTCAACTCCTATTTATTGAGTCCCTATTGTGTGACAAGTGCTAGTTATACACTGGCAATCAAAAATGATATGATCCATGTCTTTGTGGACCTTTCAGTTTGCCAGGAGTGACAGGCCAAACAATAACAATTAGATAAGTATATGAAATCCAAATCATCATAAATTCAATGAAGAGAGAGAAGATACATCTGTCCATGGACACATAGTTAATTGAGTGAAAGAGTTGAGATATGAACTCCTGTCAGGCTTTTCTAAAAAAAAAACTCTGGTCTCAACCATAATATTACTTTATATGTAATCATTAAAATTATATTAATTGATACTTTAAATACTATCATTTTATTTTTAATTTCCACTACTTAGGACAGATCTTGAACTGTGCCTTGTTATCAATTGAGAATTTAGCAAAAAGCAATAGCAGGGTAGGACGAATGTAAACTGCTCTCATTTACAATTTTCAAACCTTTCTATATTTACTCTCCCTGTAAACTGACTTTGCAGTCCTGCCAATTAACAGTGTACTGTGTTTCTCCACCTCATGTATACTGGGCACATATATCAATAAGTGGTTTGTTATGTATCATTTTTTGTGATGATAGTTGAAAAATACTATAGACATTGCCAAGTCCTTTCCAAATTTCTGAAAACCTATTGGTATATTTTAATTTTCAGTTTAGTCTCTAATGTACCCAGAAGGTCATTTAAATACATCTACTGAGAGGCCATTACCTCAGAAACATTTAATTAAATGTGTGTTTAAAAAAGTATAAATTACTGATTTAAAATAATGATGGATCCACATTTTTAGTCAGAAGCAATCTCAATTTAAACAAGTCCTCTATATCCTAAAAAGTAAGATTTACTGATAACAATAGAAACAAAATATTGATTAAATGGATGCATATTTCTGCCTTGTGCTAATATTGAGTTTATTTTGGAGTTTTATTTGAGATGTAGAAAAATGGAACTTGAATCTATGCATTTAGGAAAAAATAACTACTTATTTTACCTTGTTTAGAAAGACACCTTTTTAATATTAAAACTACCACACTCTAATGGAAGTGGGTTTTGGAGCCCAGAATTTTATTATTGTTTTGGCAGAAGAGGTAGAAAGATAACTGAACAAAGTTCAAGAAAATTATAACAGAGTTAGTAGTAAGAAAGCTTAGTGGATGATCAAAATAAATGTAGGGGGTAGGACATATGTAATACTTTCAACAATAAAGATTTAAAATAAAATAAAATGTAAAAGTCAAAACAGGTCAAAGATGGCTTCAGCTGACTTTGATATGATACCATTCCCATGTAATGCAATTCACATATGATATTTTTTTTATCATATGTGATATATACATATATATATACACACACTGCCCCTATTTCTCCCCAGGTATCACTCTTCCTTTATGTTACTTAATAGATAATTGTTTATCTTTACTATCTGCAGTTCTCCTATTCTCACTTGAAGCTATTGCAATGAGACTTTCATACCACAACTACTTCTATCAAAATCACTTACAATGCCTACATTGCTAAATCTAATAGCATTCTTCAGTTTTATCATCCTTAAGTTATGAGCAGTATATTAGACATTAATCACTCACACTTTAAGAAAATTTAAATGTGATTGACATATAACATTACATTAGTTTTAGATGTAGCCACTTTCTAAAAATAATTCTTCAATTGTATTCCAGTGTATTCACTCTCCTGGTAGTTTACCTTCTGTATCAATAGTTGTTCCTTTTATCTTCTAGTATTTCAACATTGGAGGGCCTCTGGACTCAATCTTTAGTTTGTTTTTGTTTTGTTTTTTTTAAATTCATTCTCTGATAATCATGGCTTTAAATATTCTCTAAATGTCAATAAATTATAAAAGTATTCTCCAGCCTGGACTTCTCTAAATCCCTAAATTCCAACCTATATAATACCACCTACTCAATATCTCTAGCAAAGTATTCAAAAGACCTCTCAAGCTTAACATATTCAAAGCAGACTTGTTTTATCACCCAAAGCCTGCCTTTCTTCAAATCTTCATCTTGGTTGCAGCTACACCAGTCTTTAGTTGCTAAGGCTAAAAATCTCGTTGTCACCCTTGATACTTCTTCTTTTATAACAAACATTCAATTTGGCAGCAAATACTATCAGCTCTACTCTCAAAACATATTTAAAATTCAGCTAATAGTTTATGTACGACCTCCACCACAGTGACATGACCAAAGGACTCTTAATTTGTTCCCTAATTCTGATCTTGATCCAACTGTCTAATATCCACACAGAAGCTGGGGAAACTTATCTATTATATCCATATCTATATCTATGTCTATATTGACATCAATATGTTGATATATAGACATATATTTTTAAATGCCAATCATATAATGTTGCTCTCATGCCTCAAAACTCATTAATGGCTTCCCATACCAGTCAGAAAGAAAACAAAAAAAAAAATCATAGTAGCCTACAATGTCCCAGACCAGGGATGGGGAACATCTGGCCTGAGCTGTCTAAGGCCCACAAAATCATTTGGTCCGGCCCTGCCAGGGCAACCACAGGCAGGACTTGAAATTCAATAAATGTAGGGGTTTTCATAGCAACATAAATTTATATTAAGTCAATTGCTTAAGTGAATGATGTTATAACAATCCAAATGGCCCTTGGCAGGAAAAATGTTCCCCACCTCTGTGACTTACATGATGTATATCTTTTATCTTCCAACCACATATCCTCTCTGACCTCATGCCCTGTTATTATCCCCCTTATTCATTCTGTTTTCACCCCACATCTGGCAATATATACGTAAGGCCTTAACATCCATAGGTGCTTGATTTTGGTCTGTTTATTTTGCCCAGAAAGCTCTTCTACAAATAGTACCT
The DNA here is from genome assembly GCF_028538775.1 of Myotis yumanensis. Lineage (NCBI taxonomy): Eukaryota > Metazoa > Chordata > Mammalia > Chiroptera > Vespertilionidae > Myotis > Myotis yumanensis. Next base: position 42,714,044 of record NW_027223760.1, on the reverse strand, counting down.
GCACTCGCCTCCTTAATCTTTGTTCTCCAGAAACTCCCTCAATGAGGCCTTTCCTAGTGGTCTTATTTAAAATTGAGCTCCATTAGTCTCTTTAGCAATTTCTTGCTTTGTTTTCACCTTGATGATGATCAAGTTTATCAGAACCCTCAGCAGCAGCAATTGAACCCACTTAGTGATATTAACATCCTATCTTTTTACTTAATCATTTCTGGTTTTTATCTTCCCTACTAGAATGTGAAATTCATGAGAGCTGAGAATTTTGCTCTTTATGTATTTGTTATACCTTCAGAGCAGTCAATGAATGAATGTATAAATGAGTAAATGTCATGGGATGTGTTTTGTTGAAATTATTGATGAATGAAATAGCCAATTAGCTAAAAATGTCAGAGCAGATTCTAGCAAGAAACAGAAGTAAAATTATAAGTTTCCTAATCTTTAGACATCCTCATGCCTTAATGTTTTGTGATTTTTGTGAAGACAGTGCATATATTAGGTAAGAGGAAAAAATTACAGAAGTACCGACTTTCTCTTCCTTCCCTCCAGGTGGTGATAGCATAGGAGATATATGGTCGGTATTGCAGAAAAACATGTCTGCCTCATCACAGCGGACCATAGGAAACCTTGCACAGTAAGGCATTAGGTGTCTTCCTAAAGGAGTGATAACCAGCCCAAGACTCTGTAGGCTATTAATTGACTTTTGAAAATCGTGATAGGTAACTGACACCACACTGATTAATTGCATGTGTTCAATGCAAAGTATGATGACAGGTTGGTTTAGCCTTGCAGTTGTATTTGTGAAGAAAATACTCCTATCACTGAGTGGTGTTGTTGAAATTCTATTCCTGTCGAAAGCTCTGCCCACGTACATTTCACTAAACACCGGAGGGATTTATAATATTAGCAGCTTCAATGCATCTTTCATCTGCTGTGCATAGAGAAAGATTTGAAGCAGCAGAAGTAAGTAGTTTATGGGCCCTAAAGAGTAAAAGCAGCTAAGAGAGCTTGTGTGTGTGTATGTGTGTGTGAGAGCGTGTGTGTGTATTAAAGGGAACTAGAAAGAGGAGGCAGAAAAATATACTTGACTTCTCAATCATTTTCAGTCACAAATGTATAGTGTGTGAAAATTGTCTTGTGTGAAAATTGACTTGATTATCTATGGAAAGATTTTGAATTTCCAGTTTCTCAAATTCCTTTGGCTTTTAAAAATACCACTACTATAATATGACTTTGTCAAAAGATATATATATATCCCCAATTTACTTTTAATTCATGAAAACTAAGTAAGCAGATAAAAGCTATGTAATTTTGTAGATGCATTTGACAGAAATGGGAATTACAGAAGTGAATAATAACTGTTTTCCACTTCCATGCACTGCCCAGTTACGCAGGTGAGCATTATGAAGGGAAGCAAGCTGGTGCACAGACAGCCAGGGCTATATTATGTGGTAATTCTTATTCCTGCTTTGATTCCATACAATATTTAACCCCATAATACTTAAAAAATTAGTAAATAAAGAGCTATTAAATATCAATAGAAAGAAGCTCATTTGAAATTTGAATGATCATGAAGAAAAAAAAATATAATAACTGCTGTAGCCTGTTGCTTGTTCATAAAAAAAATACCACACATCTAACAACAGAAATGTTGAATTGGGGACTTCAGTGTGATTGGTAGGTAATAGAGGAGGATGTCCAGATGGTGAAGTACTTGGCACAAAGTAAACAAAAACCAAAGCCAAGAGATTTTGCATTCCCAAACAGACTCCAGGGAATACAGCAGCCAGGGGTTGTATATATATGATAATTTAGAGCACAGCAGAAAATAGCACGACCAAAACATGATTAAAAGTGAATGTGTCCAGCAAAAATAAATACCAGTGTGACTCAGAAAATAGAAAAGGTGACGAAGTGGTTGTAAAGATCAGTATGTTCCTTATACAGAACTAACACCATATCCAACTGAACTGAGGCTAAACGGATGCTGGAATTTTTTAGGAAAATGCATTTTGTGATCTTATCTTTGAATACTCTCATGCTTGTTGACATCTGAGCACTAGAAAATTAGTTCTCTTGATAACCATGTTCCACTCAACAAAGCAATTTCATAAAGAACGTAGAACCTCACGAACTACATCTTAAAAGTGTTCAAGAATAAGTGGATTTATCCAGAGGGTGTGAATGAATTCCTATAGATAATACGGTAAAATGGAGCCTTCTTGACTTAGTTCAAGAAAGAATTTTGATAAAGTTGTTCAATCATTCTACGTAGATTATGTACTTGTGACAGTATCAAGAGCCCTTTTTTGTTTTGCATTTGAAAGTGAAACTATATACGTGCACTTTTTTTTTTTTTTGGTATATCAAGTATACCTCAATAAGCTGTTAAATAAATAAAAATAAAAAAATATACTTGCCTTCCACATGTGCCCTGACTGAGGGTGAGAGCATACCCAAAACCCAGGTACTTGGCCCTTGACAGGGAATTGAACCCATGACCCTTCAGTACAAGGGCCAACACTCTACCCATTTGGGGCAACACTGATCAGGGCTGAGTATTTTCTCTTTAACATAATACCTCTGTACTCTGTTGATAGTAGTATAAAATATAAGTATGAAATAAACTTTCTAACACATACCAGAACTTATATAATCAAATATTTATTGTGTTCCTAAGTCATCACCTACCTGACAGTATTCTCTCAATCACTGACATCTCTTTAGAGTAGCAGCTCATCGGGAATTAGCTATAAAGGCATATTATAAGTGCCATAAGGAACATAGTTACATTTTTCTGTGGTCATACCTTGAATTGCTCATAATGCCATCTCTTTCAGCCTATCTATCTATCTATCTATCTATCTATCTATCTATCTATCTGCTGGTGACATTTCTGCAGCCATGTATATTTTTGGCTTGAAGGGAGAATTAGTGATACCGTCTCTGTTGAATAGCACTCAGGAAAAACAAAAGGCTCTGTTGAGAAGATTGGGGTTTGCAGTGATGATGATCAAGTTTATCAGAACCCTCAGCAGCAGCAGCAGCTACAACATTACCTGCCATGAAGTACAGAGTTCATTTTTGCCAGGAATTGTGCAAAACCAGTTACATGTAACTTCACAATATACACAAATGATAGAAATAATTAATACTGTGTCCCACACCAGGAAACCAGAAATGGACAGAATAAGACCTTGACCAACGTAACAAGTTATAAGTGAACTTGAAAGCTAATCCACGCTGACCTCAGTCTCTCCTTTTGAGAATTTAGTTTTTAAATGTGCCCTTGCAATATCAGCAGATGCTCAAGTTTGATGAATGCATGCTAGAAAAATGCTGGAATGCTTGAGAGGCTGATGCAAATGAAATATCATTGTTTTTGTTGGATTATCTTCCAGAATGTTTTAAAACATGCAATTGCCTTCATTTTTCAAGGAAATTTTCAATGTTCCAGAAGGAAATGCTATGGCTCTGTACCTTGAGGACTATTAGTGCCTTCTGCTTGAAGTTGGGATGACATAAAATGTTTGATGAGTTTCTTAAAAACCAAATCAAACCATCACAACAGCTGGCATTTATATCATAAAGAACCAAGCAAAAAAAGATTTTAAATATAGAAAAACAAAATCATTTGGGTTTTGCAAAGCGTACCAGGAAGTAGTGATTCAGCGAGCCATTCTGTGTGTTTTAGTTATTGATATCACAATTAGACCTGAAATTTGCTACTGTAAGTAGGAGTGTTAAGAAACCCGTTATGAAATGAGAAAATGCAAATTGATTAGGTTAATGCTTGCTGTATGAGAAAAATTGGTTTGATGAATTATCAAAATAATCTTACAAATGATTTAAAAGAAGCAGCAGGACCTTTAATAAGAAGCAGCAGGGCCTTTAATAAAAAGCAAATTCTCTTGCCCTAGCTGGTTTACTCAGTGGCTAGAGTATCTGCCCAAGGCCTGAAGGTCCCGGGTTCGATTCCGGTCAAGAGCATGTGCCTTGGTTGCAGGTTCCCTGGCCCTGGTTGGAACCTGCAGGAGGCAACCATTTGATGTGTCTCTCTCACATTGATGTTTCTCTCTGTCTCTCCCTCTCCCTTCCACTCTCTCTAAAAATCAATGGAAAAATATTCTCAGGTGAGGATTAACAACAACAGAAGAACAAAAAAAAAGCAAATTTCCTTATTTGTTACAACCTACTTCGACATCATTACTATCCAAAGTCCGTAGTTTACATTAGGGTTACCGTAAGCTGATTTCTATTTTATTTTCACATAATGTTGCAAAAGTAATGTAAGGAGTATTTATATATATTTCTCCAGATTCCTCAACTATTTAAATTTTGCCCATTGGATTTTGTATTCCTCTTTTTTTCAAACCATTAAAAAATTGAAAACACCATTCTCCATTAACTCCTAAATTCTAGACATTTTCTTACATTAATTACCTAACTACTGTACAATTATAAAAATTAGAGAATTTAACAATGACAATACTATTAACAGTTTTCTCTGTCTGTATATGTATATAAATATATACATATATATGAATATGAAAACTGGTTAATTCTGTATTTTTCATACATATATAGTAATTTATATGTATATATAATATGTGTAATACATAGTAATATTTAATTTTATATACACATATAGTTTTCAAATAGAGTTTTGCAGACATTTAGGGTGTCATGAAATGTCACTATAACTTGGGGCGCGAGGTGATTTAAAGTTTGCAGTGATGGACACTGATGAAGCAGCTCTGTTAGCAGACTAACTGATGGTCTTACACTCCACATGGGGAAGGCAGTGTGATTCCATTCTCAGGGTTTAAAATGAGGTGAGAATATCAGAGACAATTAGTAAACTGTGAACTGCATAAACCTCTTTCTCTCTAATTACCATTCTCAGTTTCCCCTTAATCCATTTAGACTTATTTGTGGAGACGAACAATATCCACAAGCTAATAAAAAAAATAGGCAGAACATAGGAAGAAACGTTTACTCTACATAAAGCATTTTTGTGGCTATATAGCTCACTTGCCTTTTCCTATGCCACCATGATTTTCGGAGTATTTTTTTTAAACATGGCAAAACATGAATTGTGAAGGTCAGATATGGATAGTATTGTAATTCTTCATGTTTTTTTTTTTTTAATTTTTTCTCATTTGTAATTTGTTTTTCTGTTTTATATTTTATGAGTGTGTTTACATTGCTTTGAAAATCCTACATAGCAATTTTAAAATATTAGTTTTGATACAGAGGAGAATACTAGGCCAGTGATAGTGAACCTTTTGAGCTCGGCGTGTCAGCATTTTGAAAAACCCTTACTTAACTCTGGTGCCGTGTCACATGTAGAAATTTTTTGATATTTGCAACCATAGTAAAACAAAGATTTATATTTTTGATATTTATTTTATATATTTAAATGCCATTTAACAAATAAAAATCAACCAAAAAAATGAGTTCGCGTGTCACCTCTGACACGTGTGTCATAGGTTCGCCATCACTGTACTAGGCTTTGACCTTCAGTAAATTCTGACAAGGTTAATGTGAACAATAGCAAGTTTCTGAATCATGTATATACTCACTATAGTGCCTATACACTATTGCAACAAAAGACACTAAAGAAGTTTGCTCATATAATGAAGTATGTAAACTTTTTTTACATGACTAGATATTCCAATTTGCCCTATTCCTTTTTTATAGTTTGCAACAAATAACTTACAAATAAAGCAACAGCTTCACTCAAATTGAAAGGAAGTAGCTAAAAATGACATTTATATGACAAGAAAAGGTGCTGATTACTTTAATGTTTCACTCGAATCTCAAAATGTACAGAATAAAGCTTTATTAAAAAATGTCACATTTAATAACAGTTATCAGGAAGCAAGTTATTTAATTGGAGTAATTAATGCCTAGGAAAGAAAAAGTCCTGCCATGGAAGAGAAACTAATACTAGCATGTAAAATTATAGTCAGTAAAATTCTAGGACAAGTCTCAGTGTGCAAAATCTAAACAACTACATTCTCAAACAGCAGGAAAAGTCAATATGCTAAATAAGGTTTTTATAATAACTGAAAAATAGCAGTTCTATTCAGATGATGAGCAATCCTATTTCAGCAATAAGTATCATGCTCTAGCATTTTCAAATTTTATAAATGATGGTGAAATTTAAGAAAACTTTTTTTTTCTGTTGCAAAATACTGTTTGAAACAGGCAAAGGTAAAGACATACTTAGTATATTTGTCTTCATACCTAGAAACAAAAGGCCTATTTTGGAGAAACTATATTGGTATCTATATTTATGATGTTCCATCAATAATTTGTTTTAGCAGAGGTCTTGACTGTTAAAAAAAAGGAATGAAAACCTTGACATTACCATGCAGAATTGTTTTCTCACAGAGAAGTGCTATGTCCACAATTCTTAATGGTAAATTGGGGGTGGGGGAGATAAACTGGATAATTTACAGAAATCCTGGCTTTATTACTCAAAAACCAGTTCACTTGAACATATTTATAAATTGGGTGAAAATGCAGACAAGGAGCACATAAACCCTCTGCTAAGTGAAGGCTGTTGCGATGGTTTAGCAGAGGAAGGCTGAGACAAGAGGCTCTAGCCAAAACGCGAACTGCATGAGCACTTTCAAGAAAACAGTAGGCCAGATTTTGCTTAGTGCTTTGAAGGTAAAGAACGAGTTCAAAACTAGTCTGCTTAAGAGAGAGCTTCCAACACATCAACCAGTTGAACAAGTTTCTGCAAGGCCTTGGAGAAAATGCTTTGACTGCGGGTAACAAGGCCCTTGGATGTAAAAGGAAACTAAGTCTATGAAATATCATGTTGCCAAAACAGCCAAAACAACAACAATAAAAAAGAAAATCTTGAACATTAGGCTTGAGGCAGAGGAAAGAAAATCAAGTCTCAACTCTATTAAAATATTCTAAAAAACTGCAGAACAGAATTTAACAGTATTTGCCTTCCCTTTCTAGACTGAGCCGGCCATGATCCTTCTTCTGAACCTACTGTTGGGCAGAGAATTGGATTTACTGCTCTATCCTAAGCGAGCAGTCCATTTCTTTCACAATTTCTGTGAAAGAAGATCAGGCCATTCATAATAAAGCAATAAATATTTTGCTACTGTTTTCAGCTTCTTACATGTGCGAGGAAGCTGCTTTGTGTAACAAGCATCTTGAGCAATATAATTAATTTCTAATTGAAAATAAATGCCTTTGTATTTATCTCAATTTTATCTGAGAATTGAGTATTTTGTGTAACAAAATGTAAATTCAGGTTTCACATTAAAGACATTTTATTCTTTATTTTTTATTATTAAAAATAATGTTTTTAAGCAAACATAGGCCTATAAGAGTTCAAGAAACCAGCACCTTTCTATGATATTTTGTATCACTATGTTTATATGTTAGCCTCTATGATACCAGGCAGTGAAAGAAAGTTTTTTCTAAGTCTTATATAAATTAGTGTCTTAGGCAAGTTTGTATTCATATTGTTTGGATCATGTTTGATCAAATTTGCTATTGAATATTGTCAATATCATCAATAAACATTAACTTACAACTTTTATTTAAATATATTTAGCCTACCTTTATAAATTAAATTCCATTTTCCTTTAAGCCACAATTTAACAAAAACTGAAGTTTGCCTTATGGTTTTTAAAATTTATACAAAGAAACAAAATTAAATTCATAAAAGGTAAGTTATGCCGAATCACCTTTCCATTTTTTCCAAGAAAGGTTGCCTATAGATTTAAAAAGAAAGAAGCTTGAAACTACCCCTAAACAGATAATGTACCATACATATACACATAACGTACCATATATATACTTTATTAGCAACTTGCATAGCAGAAATTTATAGTAAGAATGTAAGATCTACTTGGATACAAAAAAATTTAATGGAAAAGCTAAAAATTTCTTTATCTGCTTTACTGGTTCACATTAAAGTGAATGTAATTAATGGGGAAGGGAAACCACACAAGGATCATAGGCTAATGAAGTGGCCAAAATAAGCACATCCACAGGAAAATTTCATTTTCTACTTAAAATGGTACTAAAAGTATTGTTGTCACATTATATCTATAACTTAATGACCTTATTAAGTTACTAAGAGCCAAGGCTATACATTTTTGTTTCTGAGAAATCTAAAAAAAAAATGTATTTCAAGGATTTCCCAGAATAAAAAGATTGAGAAATATTGTTGTCTTTTATACATCACGTAGATAGACAAAAAGAAAGATACTAAAACAGAAAGGTAGAAAGATGGACATAGTATTATTTCTGTTATCATGTCCCTTCACTCTTAAAATACTCCAGGTCACTCTCCTACATTACCACCATGTAACCCATTCATTTAGGAAATCAAGACTCCTACAATATTATCTTCTAATCCACCAACTCTGCTTTAATTTTGCCAACCATCACATCAATGTATCATTTTCAGTCCACATACCTGTACAGAAAATAGTGGGCATGTGCAAGTCAGGCAACTAAAACTTTCACTATTCTGTCCATGTCCATGAACAACCATGAGTGCTGCATTGACTTTGGGGTTACAGATAAATTTTAGCAAGTAAATGAATTCTCAAATATGGAATCTGTGAATCATGAGAAATAGACTATATATTAAAAATAAAATACAGTTCATTCCTCTACTTACAATACAAAACCTCAGGTTCTAATGAGCCTTCCCTCTTTCCATGTTTGTAAAATAATTTCTCAATAAGTAAGATACTTATAAATCCAATCAGTCCCAATGTACTGACTTATTTGCCTAATCAACAAACTTACTTGCTCAATGTAACCAAACTCCAATCACTCCGATTACCTCCTCTGTCTGACCTTGTACCATCCCATTCTCCAGACTGCCCGAACCGACTTCCTTTCAACCCTGGGTCCCCATCACTGCCTTCCTCTCTCACTCATTGAGGTGACGAAATACTCCCCTCAATGTCCAGCTTCCTCCTGTGTCTGAAACTACTGTCTTCATGTAGATGACCAGGAAGCACACTCTCCCTCTTACCACTTGCTTCCTGGAACATGGATGACTTAGGTTGAGCCAATAACTAGGAATAAAATCACCGGTAATACAGCAAGTATATGTTTAATCCTATCAAAAACTGCCAATTACTTTACAGTAACATTTTACCATGTTCTTCTCTATATTTTCATCAACACTTGATGTCATTTTTTTAGTCATTCTGGTGTGAGTGAGATCTATCTCATTTTGATTTTAATTTTTCTTTCCTGATAACTAAAAATGATGAGTCTTTTTATAAAGTTTCTCTATAAGTTTTTGCAATTCATTTCAGCTTTTTATTGAAGTATAATTTACCTACAATGAAATATTCAGATCTTAAAATTGCTTTACAGTTGAACTTTGAAAATCCATATGTCATATAGCCTGCGTCATTACCAAGGCATAGATCATTTCGATAACTCAGGAATATTTCTTGTGTCTCTTCTCAATCAATCAGTTTTCTACCCCCAAATGTCCAGAAGAAACACCAATGTTATTTCTACCACCATATATTAGTTTTAAACATTCTAGAACTTCTTATACATATATCTATTTGTGTATAAAGCTCTTCAATTAAGTATAATTATTTTTTAGATTCACCCATGTTGTTGCACACATCAGTAGCTAATTCCTTTTTATGACTAAGTGGTATTAATTTTATTATAGTACTGTAGTTTGTCTATCCATTGCCCCATTTATGGACAGCTGTGTTATTTCCACTTTTGAGTTACTATGCATAAACATGCTATAAAGATTCTTGTACAAGACTTTTAATGGCCTTACTTTTTCAGTTCTCTGCTATATATAAAGCGACTGGCAAAGAGTTTTCTGAACATGTTCTACCTTTTGTCTACTTTAATTAGATTGTCTGCCATTTTACTTTTGAGTTATGAGTTCTTTCTTTTACCAGAAAAGTCTAGCCAACACAACTGCTTCTCATTGTGCAAACAAAAACATTATCATCCCAGGGCTTTAACACAGCCAACACTGTCTTTCTTAAATGAAGGCAAAAGGAACAACTAAACAGTGCTCTTCTAGAAAACAATGATCCAAACTTAAGGTCTTGTTTTGGCAAAATTTACATTTTGCCCTGTACTGATAAACTACTAAATTGTAAAAACCTATATTCATTACATTTTTTGTCCCCATCTGCATAAACTATGAAAGCATCAGTGAAGGTCATGACTTTCACTACTACTGATGATTTATAACTCAGAGCTCCCGGGTTCTGTTGTAGGAGAGGAGACACTTTCCCTCTATACTCCTAGGTTTAATAGTGGAGTCTATAAAACAAACTGAAACGGGCAGATTAAGAGAACAAAGGTATACACATTTATTGATTTCAATAAGTTAATAATGAACAGGATTATCATAGGAAAAGAAGTGAATACCTAAAAGGTGTAATATTTGAGAGCTTATATATCAAGTTAATATGGAAAGGGGTAGGGGGATGTAGGCACCTTAGGGGAGAATAAATAATCGTTAGGAAAGATGAATGGGCCTTGTGGTTTGTGACAAACCATGTCTGGGTGTGGTTGTCACCTTCCGGTTTTCTTTTGGTAATAAGAACCCATCTACTCTGGTGGATGAAACTCCCAGGGAGAAGATTTATGAGGACTGAGTTCCTTTTGGAGGATCTCTCTTTAGACAGATGAGGGGAGTTCAGAGAGAGCCTTCAGCTCAAATTAATCAATATAACAAATGGCATATTTGGGAATGGCATGTTCTGAACTTCTTCACTGTCAACACAAATAGTTAATTTAGATGAATGTTCCTATAAAAAATCTGGAGGGAACATCTACTTAAAGGTGATGGAAAGTGAGCAAAAGCAGAGTGATACCAAAGAGGGGTCTACAATCACAATACAGAATCTACTCTTATGAAAATAACTCATTTGTGGGTCTTTGTTCAATGATAATCTCTAATCCATGGGCTGCTTGGGAAGGCAGGGAGCTACAGCCTTACTGACTTGATATGTCACAGAGCACAGACTTCAGGGCTGGGTGAAAATCTAGAAGGGTGGATGAAAGACATGGGAAGGAGGAAACCAAGGGAGAAGAGCACTGAAATCGGCATGCAAAATCTTTGCATATCCTTTGCTGACCACTGAACTACACAACTTTGAGAAGGCCAGAAGGAGGTTGACAAAGAAACAGCAACTTCTGGAAACTCTGCCCACACACACACACACACACACACACAAAGGCACATGAATGTCGACAGTAGCTTTATGCATGATCACCAAAATTTGAAAGCAACTGAGATGTCCTTCAATATGTGAATGAATAAACTGTGGTAAGGCCAGATATGGAATATTGTTTACTGCTAAACTGAAATGAATTAAAAGCCATGAGAAAACCGAAATACTTATTGCTAAATGAAAGAAGCTAATATGAGAAAAGTAAATAGTATATGATTCCAACTATATGACATTCTAGAAAAGGCAATACAATGGAGATGGTAAAAAGATCAGTGGTTGCCAGGGGTTTTTTTGGGGTGGGCAAATGGAAGAATGAATAAGTGGAGAAAGGGCATTTTAAGGGCATTATGACAATTCTGTATGACACTAGATATAGTTGTGAGGTATCGCCCAGCATGTTTCTCCAGGAACTTCTGAACTGCTCAGTCATGCCTGGACCTTAATTTCTTCCTCACCATGACAACCAGATGATCTACATTCTTTATTTTGAAAGGAGCCAACCTGTTTTACCAACCAGCTTCTTTCATTTGCATATTAAACTCAACCAATCCTTATTAACCTAACCAGAATCCTTCACTTACATAAAGAGGTCCAGAATGAGAATGATACATGTAACTCAAGCTTTTATAAACTCTGCCTTTCTTGGCTCCCTTCTGAGCACTCTTCAGACTGCTACCTGAATCAGTTGTAACCACTAACGTTAAAATACAATGTTTTTGTTTCTCTCTTAGCTTAAGTTTCTTTCTTGGTTTACAACTTTTACTAAAGGTACGTGTTAAATATAAAGATACAAAGACACTGAGACTAAAAAGAAGGATATTATACTAGTATACTATGCTTATTGAATCATAATAAACATGGAGTGACTAGAGTAATCCTCTACATATAGGAACAAATAGCTATCAAGACAAGGAGTATTACCAAAGGGCACAGTGACATTTCATAATGACCACATGCTCAATATATCAAAAAAACATAACATTCATCAATATTCATTTCCAAAATAATGGAACTGAAAAATACATAAAATATGTTCTGGCAAGACTACATGGCAAATCCATAATCATACTTGTAATCTTTAACACCACTAAGTAATTGACAGATAAACTAGATAAAACATCGATATAGATATGAAAGATCTCAATATCACTATTGATTACTTTATTCCTAACTAGAGGCATGATGCATGATATTCGTGCAAGAGTAGGCCTTCCTTCCCCCAGCTGCTGGCACCAGCTTCCCTCCGGCCCCAGCTTCATCTGGAAGGATGTCCAGTGTAATTAACAGATTACGCTTTTATTATTATAGATGATATTTATAGAACACTATAGCTAATACCTAGAGCATACAAATTCTACTCAACTGCAAATGGAATATTTACCAATATAGACATTGAACTGGGCCATAAAACAAGTATAAAAATAAGAAATATGAAATCTCAATACCCCTATAGTTCCTAAACTGTGCACCATAGAACATTCAGATGACACAATGAACTCAAAGTGGTGCCACAATATATATTAAATATATTTCACATAGATGTAAAAAATAACTTTAAGAGAAAAATTTAGGTGAACATTATGGCACTGGAGAAGACCATGATTTATGTATTAGATGGAAAAAATGTTAATTAAAGGATTATAGTAAAAATGAAAATTTTTGCTTATAAACTATTAAGAGAGTGAAAAGTCAATAGAGTGGATAAATAATACTAGCTTATTATAATAACAATATTATAATTCTAATAGTATTATGTAATAATAGAACAAAGTTGGAGGGATCACAATACCAGATGTCAAGCTGTATTACAAAACCACTGTTCTCAAAACAGCCTGGTACTGGCACAAGGACAGACATATAGACCAATGGAACAGAACAGAGAACCCAGAGATTGACCCAAACCACTATGCCCAATTAATATTTGACAAAGGAGGCAAGAGCATAGAATGGAATCAAGACAGTCTCTTCAATAAATGGTGTTGGGAAAATTGGACAGATGCCTGCAAAAAAAAAAAATGAAACTAGACCACCAACTTATACCATACACAAAAATAAACTTAAAATGAAAAAAGGACTTAAAGGTAAGAGGGAAACCATAAAAATCTTAGGAGAATCCATAAGCAGCAAAATATCAGATGTATGTCGGAGCAATATCTTTACAGACACAGCTCCTAGGACAATGAAAACTAAGTAGAAAATAAGAAAATGGGACTACTATCAAAATAGAAAGCTTATACACAGCAAAAGAAACCATCAACAAAACAAGAGAGCCCACTGCGTGGGAGAACATATTTGCCAATGTTATATCCCATAAGGGTTTAATCTCCAAAATTTATAGGGAACTCATACAACTTAACAAAAGGTAAAGAATCCAATAAAAAATGGGCAAAGGACCTAACTAGACACTTTTTGAAAGAGGACATACAGAAGGCCAAGAGACATATGAAAACATGCTCAAAGTCACTAATCATCTAAGAGATGCAAATTAAAACAACAATGAGGTACCATCTCACACCTGTCAAAATGGCTATCATCAACAAGTCAACAAACATCACGTGCAGGTGAGGATATGGAGAAAAAGGAACCCTCGAGCACTGCTAGTGGGAATGCAGACTGGTTCAGCCATTGTGAAAAACAGTATGGAGTTTCCTCAAAAAATTAAAAATGGAACTCCCATTTGACCCAGTAATCCCAATTCTAGGGATATATCCCAAGAAATCAGAAACACCAATCAGAAAGGATATATGTACCCCTATGCTAATAGCAGCTAAGATTTGGAAACAGCCTAAGTGCCCATCAGCAGATGAGTGGATTAGAAAACAGTGGTACATCCTCACAATGGAATACTACGCTGCTGTAAAAAAGAAAGAACTATTACCATTTGCAACAGCATGGATGGACCTGGAGAGCAATATGCTAAGCCAATCAAGCCAACCAGAGAAAGATAAATATCATGTGATCTCACTCATTTGTGGAATATAATGAACAACATAAACTGATGAACAAAAATAGATCCAGAGACAGAGAAACATTGAACAGACCATCAAACCTCAGAGGGAAGGTAGGGGAGGGGGGTGTGGGTAAGAGATCAACCAAAGGACTTGTATGCATGCATATAAGCATAACCAATGGACACAGACAGTAGGGGGGTGAGGGCATGAGCTTGGGGGTGGGGGTGGCTGGGGAGAGGTCAATGGGGGAAAAAAGAAGACAAATGTAATACTTTAAACAATAAAGAATTTAAATTAAATATGTAATAATAATAATAATAATATTAGCTCCTCCTGACAACAAATTAGATTTTTGCTAAATTATAGAGCAATCAACCCAAAATCTATGGGACACAGCAAAAGCAGTTCTCAGAGGGGAATTCATAGCAAATTTAGGAGATGACAACATGATATCTGAAATTAGTTTTCTACTAATGTATTGAAACTTATTTATTTCCATGTCTATCTGTAAAGTAATTCAACAAATGTCTAATTGTTAGCTACTATGGCAGAGTCAATATTAATTTCTGGGAATACAATTATGGGTGAAACATTATGGCTTTTGCCTTCATGGAGATTACAACTTAATAATATAATAATTAAAGAAATCAATTGTGGTAAGTGATTTAAAAAGGCTAAATAAATGATGCCATAAGGACATTTAATAAGGAATTATTACCTTTTAAATCAATGCTGACTAGAAGGAAAACAACTCTCCTTTAGCAATCTGTGCTCATCATTTGCTTTAAACTCTTGGTTTAAGAATTCACTTCTCTAAGAAATTTTACTAGATTAATTCTATTTCACTTTGAATATCCCTTTGAGTGCCCTTAGGCATTTGTCCAATATTAGGATGTACTTACATATAACATTTCAATGGTGGTTTAGCATATAATTGTATGACATCTAGTAGATTACCAATTTTCTGGAATATTCTGGTCATGTTACTTCTCATAATACCTGTGAGCTTCTATCCACACAGAAGACTTTCCTTAGTGCTCACTAATAGTGTTTAATAAATATGAATTGAGTTAAGGAGGTTAAAAAGGAGTAACAGAGAAATCCTTTACATGTGAAATATCAATTCTCAAAATAGAACAGCATAATCCCTTGGAATCATCACATGGGGACAATCACTCTATTTTATTTGTTCAGTTCAAAATTCACTTTGTGTGTTCCTGACTATGAAAGACATTTTAGTACCAGGCAGAATCTTCTGAATGAGCATAAGCAACTTTAACCATCTAAGTTATTCAGATTGTATGCTTATAATGAGGCCAATCTGCAGGTGTTAAATTAGTCAATAGGGAGCCTATTTGCCTATAAAAGAAAGTAAAAAGAATTTATGTAGGTGATAAACCTCATTCCACAGATGAGAACAACCTTAATCTACAGAAGAATAAAAGGAAAAAAGGGGAGATAAGGAGGGCTTATTTTCTGCAAGTTTTTCAAAGAAGAAATAATAATGGAGTTTTATCCTTTTTATGTTGCTCTACTTAATTCTCACTATAAAAAAAAGTCTGATGTCTGCATCTTAAAGGCCATACATTAGCAACAAAAGGCCTTAATATCTACATATACTGGATGAATGTAATTAAGAGTGGGATTCTTCTTTAGTAGCTCATCTTCACTTGATGCCTCACGCTCATGGTGCTATCATATAATTTAATTGTAAACTTTTGTTTGCTGATCTTTCTAGTAATTTTTTAAAAAGATTACTCCTATTAGGAGCAGAATCTTATACATTTTGGAATTTCAGAATATGAGCTCATTAATACGTGTTCTAAAATAATTAAACCTGGAAATACAGATTTCTAAAGATACATTTATTGCAAACTATTACTTTGCAATAAATATATTTTTATTTTTATACACTTTTGATATACTGGGAAATAGTTTTCACAGAGTTAGAGCTTAAAGAGCATGGAAAATAATATTTGGAAATATATTAATGATATGTGCTCTCTGACATTGAAAGTAGGAAACTTATTTTTAGTACATTAAATAGTGGGGAAAGGAAATTACATGATCACAGTCCTTTGTCTAGCTTGAAAATTTTCTAATGATCCTTATAAGTTTGTGAAGGTATATGATAATAGAATATATGAGGTATAGAAACCTGGTACCTATCACAGGAATGTATTTGTTGTACAAATATTATCTATCAAGAAATTGGTTATTAAGACAAATGATCATATGCCCTCAAATAATAAAACATAATATTCATGATAGCTATCTCATTATTGGTGACTAGTTAAATAGTAAGATTATTGCAAATTTGAAATATAGTGACTTTTAGGGGGAAAAGAAAATAAGACAACTGGAAAAAATGAACAAAACCTTAGAGAAATTAAGCCTTATTGTTTATCCTTCAATCTGTATGAATACACAAAATATCAATCACCTTCCGTGTTTTTGTCAAATTATTTTCAAAATATTTTGCCAAAAGATATACCATTATCAGCATGTAGAAAGAATATGAGAGATATTCTTACCATCTAAATGCGTTATAAAATGCTAGTTTAAGTTAAAATGATATTTATGTTTTATATTATTTATTTGACCTTTCATTATCTTTCTACTTGTGCTGGCACTGCTTTAAACTAGGTAAGAAAGGATGCTTGGGAGAGTGGAAATAGTAACATACTAACGAGTCTTTAAATCTAAATCTGCAGCCTGCCAAGAATGCTGACAAAACTCTTTAGTATAAAGCAGCTTGTGCCACTCAAATGCATAAAGAAAACATAAATAAGAAAAGCAAAGCCAGCTTTTAAAAATCCAAACAAAAATAATTTTCAATGAAGTGCAACATTTTTATGATTTTAGAAACTCTTCACCAGAATTTGTTTGCTTTGTACTGCCAGTATTCATGAGAGTTGAATGCAGATTAGTATGTTTTGCTAGTTCTTAGATGTATCTAAATCAAATAAATGACTATTAAATTTTACCTTTTAGTGAAGATTTTTCCTCTTGTCATTAAGTTTTAATTAATTCAGGCTTTGCAGTTTTAAAAGATACTTTTTATTTTTAATGAAGCTGCTAATTTAGCATTAGTTCTTAAAAACGGTTACAAAGCCCTGACAAATCTAAAGCATATAAAAGCAGAATACACCATTTGCCGTCAGCAGAAAACTGATTGTGCTACCCAATACTGTAATTTCTTATTTCCAAGTGAATGATTACCTGTACTGCTTTTACTAAAATCATATTGACTTTTTACTTAATTTTGGAACTTCTACTAGCATAAAGAATGCACCAATGGAATTATTTTCAAATTGTGGTCTCCTATACCATGAAAGCCAGAACAGCATTTTTTAAAATCCATCTACACTAATAAAAGAGAAACATGGTAATTAGCGGACGACCGCTACCCTTCCCATTGGCTAATCAGCATATCCTTATGCAAATTAACTGTCAGCCAAGATGGCGGCTGGCAGCCATACACTGAAGCGAACAGGGAGGCTTGCTTGCTCCAGTGACTGCGGACTCCAAAGTTCCCCACCTGACTTGCGGGCCTCTCAGCTGCAACTCTAAGCAACTATTACTATGTTGCAAATATAGAAGCTAAACAAAACCCCTGAAAGCCAGCCAGCCAGACCGCAACATTGTATCAGTGTTTTCAGCAACGAGGCCTCAGAGCTAAAGCTGGCCCAGAATAAAAAAAAAAGAAAAAAAGGACCGGTTGGGAGCTTCAGTCACCCGACTGCCGGAAAACAGCCCTCAGCCCCTCACCCAGACTGGCCAGGCACCCCAGTGGGGACCCCCACCCTGATCCAGGACACCTTTCAGGGCAAACCAGCCAGCCCCTACCCATGCACCAGGCCTCTATTCTATATAGTAAAAGGGTAATATGCCTCCCAGCACCGGGATCAGCGGAGCAGCAAGGCTCCCAGCACCGGGATCAGTGTGACAGGGGGCAGCGCCCAAACCCCCTGATCGCCCTGCGGCTCTGTGTGTGACAGGGGGCGGGGCCACAACTCCCTATCTGCCCTGCTCTGTTCCTGACAGGGGAAGGCGCCACAACCCCCTGATCAGCCCTGCTCTGTGCCTGATAGGGGGGAGCTCCCCAATCCCCTGATCACCCTGCAGCTCTGTGTTTGACAGGGTGCGGTGTACCAACCCCCTGATCAGCCCTGCTCTGTGTGTGACAGGGTAGAGCCATAACCTCCCCATTGGCCCTGCCCTGAGTGTGACAGGATGCAGCGCCCCAACCCCCTGATCCGCCCTGCTCTGTGTGTGACAGGGGGCGGTGCCCCAACTCCCCTATCAGCCCTATTCTGTGAGTGACAGGGGGGAGCTCTTCAACCCCCTGATCGGCCCTGCTCTGTGCATGACACGGGGGAGCTCCCCAACCCCCTGATTGACCCTGCTCTGTGTGTGACAGGGTACGGAGCCCCAACCCCCCTGATGGGCCCTGTTCTGTGAGTGACAGGGGGCAGCACCCCAACCCCCTGATCGGCCCTGCTCTGTGCGTGACAGGGGGTGGCACCACAACCTCCCCATCGACCCTGCCTTAAGTGTGACAGGAGGCGGTGCCCCAACCCCCCAATCAGCCCTACCCTGAGCGTGACTGAGGGTGGCATCGCAACCTCCCAATCCACCCTGCTCTGTGCATGACAGGGGGTGGTGCCCCAACTCCCCAATCGGCCCTGCTCTGAGCCTGACCAGGGGCTGCACCTAGGGATTGGGCGTGCCCTCTGCCACCCGAGAGCAGGCCTAAGCCAGCAGGTCGTTATCTCCCGAAGGGTCCCAGACTGCGAGAGGGCACAGGCCGGGCTGGGGAACCCCCCCTCCCTCCCCCCCCGCCCCCCAGTGCACAAAATTTTGTGCACCGGGCCTCTAGTCTCTATATATAAAAGGCTTAGTGACTGACCATACGTCTGTCCAACTGTCTAACTGACCAACCAGCTGATACTTATGACATGCACTGGCAATTTAAAAATAAATGTTTACTTGCACATGTTCGATACATATAAAGCTCTCGCTGGTGCCAATCGCCTGTGCTGCCAGAATGTATCTGAAGACCAACTATTGGCACAACGTACCTCTGAAGCTGAAAGAAAGCAGCATTGTCGACAAAATATGTCTGAAGACCAGCTATTGCGACTTAACATAATCAAAGCAGAAGTATTAACAGGATCTGTGGAAGGAGATGTTCTGATTCCAAGAACTGATTTTTCCCTGTCTGACACTAGCCTCCATTTAAATTAATTCAAAGACAGTTTTCCGTGATGCCAGCATTTGCAATGACTATTAATAAATCACAAGGACAAACTCTAGACAGAGTAGGAATATTCCTACCTGAACCTGTTTTCGGACATGGTCAGTTATATGTTGCTTTCTCTCGAGTTTGAAGAGCGTGTGTCATTAAAGTTAAAGTTGTAAATTCTTCATTACTAGGAAAATTAATCAAGCACTCTGAAAGTGTTTTTACTCTTACTGTGGTGTACAGTGAGATATTAGAATAAGTTTAATCAATTTGTCAGTCATTGTTTTTATCAATGTTGTTTTTATATCATGTTTTTGTTGTTTTTATATCATGTCTTTGTTGTTGTTATATCATGTTGTTTATTTATTAATCAATTTATCAATCATTGTTTTTATCAATGTTGTTTTTATATCATGTTATTTTTATATCATGTCTGTTGTTTTATATCATGTTGTTATTGTTTATTCATTAATCAATTTATATATTATTTTCATATACATGAAAATATACATGTATATAAATATATAAATATTTATATATACATGAAAATAATATATAATTACTAATTTTCTTTCATGTCTGACACTTCTATTATAGACAAAAGCTATATTAAAATATTTTGTATTTAAATTTTATAATACTATATTATATATACTATTTTGACATGTAATTTTCTGCAGTAACATAATTGCCACACAAATCTTTCTTCTAATTAACTTCCTTTGAATGTGAATGGATCTGTGCACTGGGCCACTAGTTTTATATAATGTACATCCATGAAAGTATTATTTCCTTCAAGAAAAAAATTTTAATCTAACCTAGACTTTAAAATCTATGGAATTAGATATAGCAAATAGACATTTAGCTGTCAAATTTCATATAATTATTTTGTATTCAATAATATAACAATATCATGAATTAAAACATTAGAGAGCTTAAAATGGTACCAATCAGTCATCAGGTCCATTGGTACATTTTTGTCCAGAGACAGGGACAGATTAGATATAAGAATATTTTTCTTTTTGAAATGAAATTTAATAAAGATTACACAGTGCTTCTTGGTAACATATTTTAATTCATATCTTTAGAAATCTGTTGGGAAACAAACAGGAGAACATGGATATCAATGAAGTGAAAAATGATATTGGCCAGCCAAACTATCGCTATCCTGTGTGGTGCTGGCGATCTGTTTTGTAGTTCTCTCTTTAATAAGTGTGTATGTTACCAATAGACAACTTAAGCCAGATTTTAGAGTTTTTCTGAATATTGCTAAAGATGAACTAGGGTTAAGTTCAAACTGGAAACTCAAATTTAAATATACCAAAGTTAATACCCTACATATATTTGGGGAAAATTATGCAAAAATACCAGCTAATTACCATAATAGAACACAGAGCCTCTTCCCTCTTGCTTCTTTGTTCCCTCTCTTCTCATTGTTCCCTTTCTCTGTTATAATCCATTACATGTTAGATTTAATAAAATATGAGAACACAGAATTTTACAGTTTAATAATATATCACAAAGTTAACATGTGGTTAATCAAGGCACTTAAAAACCAGAATATAATCAGCACACCATAGTCCCTCTAGAAATCTCAATAGTGTTCCCTATTTAATGTTACTTCTATCTTGACATTTATGACAATTATTTATTTGCATTTATTTATAGCTTTTAAAACACCTCATTTTGTGTAAATGAAATCATATGAGATGTATACTTTTTGGTCTGGCTTCTTTTATTCAAACTTATGTTTGCTTCCTATGCTTAAGATTTGTGAGATTCACTTGTGTTAATGAATGTAACTACAGTTTCTTGATTTTATATGATGCACTGTATTCCATTCTATAAATAAAACACAGGTTATTTATGCACCCTACTATTCAAATTTTTCACTAATTAACAGATGCAGTTATGAATAGCTTAGGATACGTGTCTTATACACAGATCAATTTATGTTTTCACCTTTATAGTCAGAGCTTACTTTAAATATCATCTATATATATAAAAGCCTAAGTGATGGTCTGACCGTTCGACCGGTAGCTATGACATGCACTGACTACCAGAGGGCAGATGCTCAATGCACAGGCATGGAAATATGGAACATACTGATGAATCTCAGAAGGAAGTGGGGAGGGTGGGAAGAGATTAACCAAAGACCTTATAAATATATACTAGAGGCCTGGTGCATGAATTGTGCACCGGTGGGGTCCCTAAGCCTGGTCTGTGGGGATCGGGCCAAAACTGGCAGTCTGACTTCCCCTGAGGGGTCCCAGATTGCGAGAGGGCACAGGCCAAGCTGAGGGACCCCACCGGTGCACAATTCATGCACCAGGCCTCTAGTATTTAATAAATCTTTGCCTACTTCAAGACCATAGAGATATTCTTCTATATTAACTTCTCAAATTTAATTATTTTTCATCTTATATATTGATCTATAATACATCTTTAATTTAACTTTGTGATGATGTAAGGCAGACATTGTTTCCTTTACTTCCTTAAGGTTATCCAGTTGATTTAGCACCATTTACTGAAAAGGACAATTTCCCCCCAGTACTTTATAGTGTTGATTTTTTCCTAAATCAGGTCATTGTCCTATCTCTGAATTCTCTTTTGAGTCCCACAAGTCTATTTCTAGTCTATTTTTTAAAAAAAATTTTGTTCAAAAAAATTGATGACTGGATTTTTCAAAACTTTTG
Organism: Myotis yumanensis; assembly: GCF_028538775.1. Taxonomy (NCBI): domain Eukaryota; kingdom Metazoa; phylum Chordata; class Mammalia; order Chiroptera; family Vespertilionidae; genus Myotis; species Myotis yumanensis. Next base: position 42,691,927 of record NW_027223760.1, on the reverse strand, counting down.
ATATTGGTAAAGCAAATCTTTCCTTATTATCTTTTATTTCCCAAATATCTATTCTTGGCCTTTACATTTTCATGTAAACTTAAAATCATGAGTCAAGTTCTACATAAAACAAAAAAGTATGGAATATCCATTGTGATTACATTTAATATGCACAGTAAATTTGAAGATATTGATATATGTATATTGTCAAATAATGTTAAAGTATTAAGGTTATGCTGGCCTCATCAAACTTTTAAAGTCTATGTAAGACTGGTATTACTCATTCATTATTTAGTATAGCTGTCTTGTCCAGAATTTCCTTTGAGAACATTCAAAATTAATAGATTAGATTTAATAGTTATAAAATAATAGATTTTGAATTTTCTTGGTTAAATTTTGCAAAGAACAATTTTTTCTTGGGATTTTCATATGGCATACTTTGACAGTTATCAGCATAAAGTTATTCCTAACATTTTCTTAATTTTTAAATATGTGCAAGAAATAGGTAGTGCTTATATCTTTTAAAATTTATATTTTTCTTTGTTTAGTTTTTTCTCAGTTTTATTAGTATCTTTGAAAAATAAAATATTTAATTAATGCCATACATATCTTTAAATTTTTTAATTTAAATTTTGGGTTTAGTTTGCTTTATTTTCTATCAGGTGCATATGTGACATGTATTTTCAGTATTTTTTGTAATATATTACTTTAAAGTTATGAATTTCCTTCTAAGTTTGGCTGCATTCGCAGTTTTGATAAAGACCTTAACATATTTTTATACATTAATTTTACAAAATACAAATTGCCAAAATTGACTTAAGGATTACAAATTAATTATTTTAATAATGTATTATAATGATAACATAAAGACAACCATAAAGGTAAGCAAAAGCAAAAGCAAATAAAAAACATTCACTACAATTGTTTGAAGAGATATGCAGAATCGTTGTCAGAAAACTCAGTGAGGACAAAAGGCAGAATGCATGTACTTTATGGGGCATACAGACCTTAGTATAGGAGAATCCTTATGAACCCATATGGAGTTTTTAAATATCCAGATTACATTTGCATTAACATTTTGCTTTTACAGTGTGTCCCAGACTGGCAACTTTACATGCTTAAAATTGGAAGCAGTTCAATTATCAAGCAATTTGACAGTTTTCATGAGAAACTTTCCTGGAAGCCCACACATAAAAAGAAGCATATTGATTTCCTAGGCTTAATAGGCAGTAGAAGAAGTGACAGCGATTTATTTATGAAACTCCTAGAGTGATGCACCATAGCTCTAGACAGGATTGGAAGGCTGTCAACCAAAGCAGACAGATTATCACCAGGTACTTAGCAAATGATCATGAAGACTAGAAGCAAACATTTCCTGAAGGTCAGAGACAGCGGTGCAAGCCTGACTGAGAAGAATTGGCTGTAGCTTATGAACACGTTAGCTTGAATTTCTGTGAACATGGAAAACACAGACACTGTTGAAATTGTTAAAAGTTCCTTTCTCCTAAAGAATAATACTTAAATTAAAATTAGCTTTGAAATTTAACAACATAATTATGTGGAGGGGGAAGCTAGTTTTTTAGAATGCATTATTTTAGAAAAGAAAAATATCTTAAAGAAGACAAGCATGTATTATTTTTTCCTGAGGAATATTCATTCCCTCATTTCCTGTTGCACATTTTAATCAAATTTCTTTCTGTCATGTAGTTTTAATGATTGAGTCACTAAGACAGAAAGAAGTCTTTAGTATTTCTTGTTGAGTTGAAATAAGTATTCTGGGAATACAGTAATAGAAAGAAGAACCATTTGTATTTGAAAAGGCAGAATGCAAATTCCTATCAATTATGCCCTTGATATTTGACTTTATTCTACAATTCAAAAGTCACATTGTTAAGATTGTCATAAACACTGAATTCTATCACACCAAATAAAGAGAAAACATCTAATTATGTAGAAATTAGTAGTAAATGCTAATTTGAAAGAAATATTCTGTTTAGATAACTGAATATTTTGAAATGGATTTACATACTTTATCCAATATTTGTTCTCTAAAATGTGGAATCATTAAATCACCATCAATTAGGTTACATTTTCCAAATTCTACTGAGGTAAGTTTGGGTTTAAAAAAACTCAGTCCTGTGGCTAACAAGAAACACAGATAGAAATTATCTGCTACAAATACTGCCGCCTTAATGATGTTTAACTGACAGCAGGAGAGAAGAGGAAAGAACTCAAAGTATGTACCGCTTCAAGTCATAAGTACATTAGACCAGTGCTCTTCAGATATTTTTCTTGTTGCAGAAGGTGTTTTCCTTTCTTAAACTGCAGAGCTCTAAATTCAGTGGAATCTTTGGTCATGATCCAATATAAAAGAGAGAAAAAGCAGAGATACTGTGGATAAAGCAGGTCAGGTTTGCTTGGGTCTGCTTCATGCAGCTTATGAACACGTTAGCTTGGCCACAACTCTCTTCAGAGTCCGATAGAGAATGTCACAAAAAGCTCATTCTGACTCAAAAGAACTTTTCCATTAACTTTTATTGCTAATCCAAATAATGACAATTCCTTTGGTTATAACTTGACACTTGTTAAACCACAAAATGTCCTTGAAGGGGTAATTAATTCAGTCTGTTATCAATTATTAACACCATAGAACAAATTACTTTTCATATCCTATCTTAAGGCAAGAATATATATGTAATAAAACATTATAAAGAAATAATAGAAGTTTAGGATATTAAACTTTAGCTACTTCAGATTCCTGTAAGATGCAATTTTAATTGAATTTTATTATAAGAACTAGAGGCCTGATGCATGAAATTCGTGCCAGGGGCTCAACTGGCCCTCACAGCCCCGGCTTCGTCTGGACATCCGGACAGTCATTCTGCTGTTCAGTCTAATTAGCATATTAGCTCTTCATTATATAGGGTAACAGATATGGACCATTGGATTTAGAAGACCCACAGAATTAGGGAGGTAGAGTCAGGAATTAAGACATTCTTGCTAAGAGAGAAGTGAGTTATGATTGCAAATCAATGGTAGCATGGAAAAGTCTTAGCACTTGGAGAGTGAGCAATCATGAAGCTGTTGGGATACAATTCTCCGTATCTTTTTTGTGATCCTACACATTTCATAAAGAGCAATGGACAGCATTTGTTCTTGACTATTTTTTCATCAAGGATTTTTGTATAGCAAATCATCCTTGAAAGAGATTAGTTTTCTTGCCAAGTCTTCTTGTGGGGGAAAAAAAGATAAGGCAGGTTTGCCAGAAGCCCTTTCATAAAACTGGTAGTTTTCTAACCCACCTAAACCACATTGTGTTGCCTGCTATGCCATAAGTTATAAAGTTCTTTGTCTCTGGCTTGGGAGTCTTGTCTCTTCTGCCAGCATCTATAAAACTGTGGCAGGCTAAATTGCTAGCTTGGAAGTAGGGTAAAATCTCAAACCTTTTATTCTCTTTACAGTATTCTATCATATACAAAGGTCAGGAACTGAAAATATCACACCCAATAATTACTGCGATGGGGCCTGTGCTGGCCAAGAATTGACAAAAATTCTACTAAAGCTGAGTTAAATAGAAAAATAAAATTAGCTCTCACAGGTCACTGGGGAAAGTTGAGAGACAAAAAAAGAAAAGAAAGTGTTCATCAAAGGTGCTTCTTATGTCTTGAAAATGATTATTACCCTTGAGACCATCAGGTCTATTACTATATGCTCTTTATTTCTATCTCTGTAGCTTATCACAAAGAAACCTGAAGACCCATACCGTTCCTCCTTGTCTTTGCTGTATATAAACCCCATATATTCTTGCCTCCCCCGGGCCCTTCCTATACACAATACCTATCTTTCTTCCTTATATTTTTTTCTCAGAACACTCATGACAATCTGACATATTATGCATATTATGTATTACCACTTTCTTTGACTCCTTGCACTAGAAAGTAAGCTCTAGAATGGTATTTTGTCTGTTCTATTCATTTATTAATAATTACTTCTGGTATAGAGTCTATCATTGCACAAGCAATAAACTTTAGTCAAGATGAATTAATCAGTAGATCAATGAATGAACATGAATAGAAGTTTGTGGTTAAACACTTCTGTTTATGTCAAGTGCCTTCCTTTCAACACCCACTTCTTAATGAATACCTTTACTTTGAAATCCTGAATGGTGGACTAACAGGATATTTTTTCAAATATTTCTCAATAGTGACAGGCCCTTTCCTTCATTTTTTTCATTCCACTTGGCCACCACCTTCCAAAACCTATAAAGGACACGCACTATGAGGGGAAAACATAAATGAAGCATGTTTCTCTTGGGACCTGTAAAGTTAACATCAGTGATTAGGTCATCTTTGCTGAATGATATCAACATAGAGAACAAAGAAAAAGATTGACACCTGTCTGAAATACAAGACATTTATAAGGGTTAATAGTATTAGTCAATGTTTTACCTTCAGAATAGAAGTTTAAGTGGATGCTTCATTAAAGATTTAGGTTTTTTCTACAGAAAACTGAGTTACAATCCATGCCCCTCTCCATTTTTTTATATTAAAATTATCTAAAATCATTATTACATAGTTTTATGAGCCTTTCCTCATTGGTTATGGACTGCCCTGTGACTAACAATGTCCTCAGCCCTCCAACTAAATAGGACTTGTTTTTATCAGAAAGTGTGATAAATAAGTGTTGTCAATGCAACTGGATATTTTAAGTTGCAATATTTGATTTTGGACTGCATTCTGTGTCTCAGGTTAAATAGTACTGTTTGTGGAATTCTGTAGATTCAAACCTTAAAGTAATACACAGTTTTTACTAACCTAGGGAACCCAGATTCAATCAGAACCAAGCCAAATTTTTATTTTTTCCCCTGAAAATAAAACTTTATCATCATCTCCAACTGGTAATTGTTTATAATTTCCCCACACTGTCGGGTTGCAATTAGTATTACACACACACACACACACACACACACACACACACACATATGTATTCATATATACATAACCCATGGACACAGACAATAGGGTGGTGAAGGGGTGAAGGCCTGGGGTGGAGGGGTGGGGGCGGGCTAAAAGAGGTCAATGGGGGGGAAAAGGGGGCATATGTAATACTTTCAACAACAAAGATTTTTTAAAAAAGAAAAATGTCTATAGCTAAATATAAAGTAATATTTTAAAATACATATAATTTTTACATATACAGGTATGTATATGTATACATATGTATTTTTTCAATAAATATAAGAAAAAATTAAATGCATTCAAACAGTTACTCTACAAACATCAACTGGGTAAAATGAGATGAGCCAGAATTACAGATTTAGTTCTATTCTTTTTTTTTAATTTGTAAGAAGAAATATTTTGTGACCTATTATATATATAAACAATATGCTTTGGTTATTATAAAACACTAAAATATGATTCTAAAATGAATTTTCTAAGAATACTTTAATTTCTTTATTTTTTCAAAAAGATAATATTCAAGTTGTGATATGTGATATTTTTGACTACCAGACAGTTCACTAAGGTAGATTCTTAAACTTTATCAATGCCTGTAACTATATGGCACTCAAATATTAGTTTAATATTTCCAACTAGAGTTTCAGATAGACTTGATCATATGGTACTATTTGTGATTGTTAATGAATAGATAAGAATTCATAGATAAGAGAATGAAATAATTCCAGAAGCTCAGAAAGAAATTATTAGATTATAAATTACCTTCGTTTTATAAGAAACTGTTTAAGCCAAAAGTACCTGCCAGTGATGAGTTCCTCCCACTCACCCACCTTGAACAGAAACTTTGGCCAAAAGCCAGAAATAAACACCTGTGTTTACTAATAGGTCTAGCTTAGCCCAGGTGATCAAACAAATAAAGGAAGAAAATAGAAAAGCTTCTATTCTATTCAGAAGGTTAAGCTATGGTTGCACTACCAGTATTTTTTGGAGCCAATAATTAATGATGAAAATAATAGAGTGCATCGAGATGGGTGGTTTGGTTTCTGCATCTGGAATTGAACATCAAGTTTTGCAGATAGGAGGTTAAATTTAGCAGCTGAAATTAGTGTGAGAGGAAGTATTTTGTTCAATAACTTGAACTTAACTTCTTCATATATCATGGCATGGTTAGAATTATTCAAAATGAATGTTAGCATCATGACTTATCAGTCTGCTCTCTCTTCCATGCTCACACTAAGGTGACAAAGGGACCCAGATATTACATTAGGATGCTATTTAAAATGTAATGAATTATTCTTATGCTGTGAAGTGAATGTGTTTAGGGAAACACTGATCAGGGAATTCTAGTGTTTTAGAATTCAGGGCTATTTCCATGATTTTATTAATGTTTTTAGAGGCTTGGATCCTACAAACATTTGAAGAAAGATCTGACTTTCCCCAGAGAAAAAATTTTAGGTGTGTACACAGCCTCTCACTTCAAACACACTTTTACCAACATTTACACACACACACACACACACACACACACACACACACACATTTACAAAAAGTCTTATGTAGCTGTATGTTTCTATAGATATTTTTAATTAGAATAAGAATCTGTGATCCAACAGGGGTGAGCAAAATATGAACCCATGGGCAGAATCCAGCCAACTGGCTGTTTTTGTAAATGGTGTTTTATTGGAAAACAACCTTACTCAGTTATGTATTTTTCATGGTTGCTTTCATGTTCTAATATCAGAGTTAAGAGTCTAAACAGAAACTATATGACCCACAAGCCTAAATTTTCTTTAATCTCACTATTTTAAAAAAAGTCAAATCTAGACCAACATTTTTCTTTACATATAGGGAAACAGATTTATAAAGGTTAAATAATGTGTAAGCTACCTAGAGAACAATCTGACAACACGATGAACTAAAATATCAAGACCATTTTCTACTCCAAGATCCTAAAATGCTGAATGAAATACAAGAAAATTATAAAGTAAGCCGTTGCCTCTGAACACGGTAGGAAACTTCAAATGAGAATCCACACAGGTTCTCATGAGTTACAGGATAACAGACTCCTAAGTGACAGGACAAAAGAACTTCTCTCACTGACCAAGGAGACACGAGGGCTGCTGATCTCTTCTGTGGGCCACGATTCTGAAGGAGGAGGGTATAGAGACAAAAACAAATTGTCACCTATAAGGGAAATAAATCAAACTTCTAACCTATGTCATCAAAAATTTAAGTCTGAACCTCTACTGCCAACCAATATATTAATATGGTCCAATTAACCTGCTATGCAGGCTGTTTCCACGATTCATGTTTCACAGGATTTCTATAAATTCAACAATCTCTACTGAAGATCAGTTCACAAAAAACACACAAAAACACACACAATGAGACAGTGTCAGAAGACATACCCAGAAAGGAGGAACAGCACCCATGAACTTGGAAACAGAAAAATCTGAAAAGCACTATAAGTAAGCTTATAAAGCCATAAGGGAAAAAAATTAAAAAGTTAGACAACAGAAAAATTGACAGGCAGATTGGTAATATAACCATTAGAATTTCTATAAATCGAAATACAGCTATTTTAAGTTAAATATTCAGCAGAAAATTAAAAAAAAAAGACAACTGAAGAAAATCTTCAAAAACTCTGAAAAGTAAATAAATAAATAATAGTTCTGAATAAATTCACCCAAACTCAGCCCTTATGGATTTTCCTGGGACTCATTGATATAATTGATATATAACACTGTTTAAGTTTAAGGTGCACACATATTGATTTGATATATTGAAATATGATTACCATTGTAGCTCTAGCTAACACCACCATCATATCGACTACTACCATTTCTAAAGGAAAACAGAATACAGGAAAAGAGATTTATAGATACCAAATTAGAATTAAAATGTACAACATGAATGCAATAGAAATTTAAGAAGTCTGAGAGAGACAATATTAGAAGAGGTAATAATTGGTCATTTTCAAGGATTGTTGAAATATATTAATCCTAAATTAAGGAAACATAATAAGTTATTATTTCTATTAATAGATACATAGATATATTTCTATCTCAACAAATCTATATAAACATGTCTATGTATAGCCACCTACATATCTCCACATATGTAGACATTATAGTGAAAGTATAGAAAATCAAAGCAAAGAAGAATCTTTTAAAACAGAGAAAAGGGCAGGCATTACAAAAACGACATTATAAACATTTAGACCAATGGCAGGACTCATATTTGCAATAGAAGCCAGACACTGGAAAACATTTTTCATTTGGTCAATGATAATAACTAACACTTAGATATTTATATGCCCCTGAGATATCATTCAAGACTAAGGATAAAAAAACATTTACAGATAAAAGAATGAATAAGAAAACTTACTACTGCCCTGGCCGGTTTGGCTCAGGGGATGGAGCGTCGGCCTGCGGACTGAAAGGTCCCAGGTTCGATTCCGGTCAAGGGCATGTACCTTGGTTGCGGGCACATCCCCAGTAGGGGGTGTGCAGGAGGCAGCTGATCAATGTTTCTCTCTCATCGATGGTTCTAACTCTCTATCCCTCTCCCTTCCTCTCTGAAAAAAAAAAGAAGAAAGAAAGAAAGAAGAAATCATAACAGAATAAAAAATAAATTACTGTGCAAAAATGCAAATTAGTGTGCTGTTTCTAAATAATTAGTGACTTCCATATAATGAAGGTTATCCAAAACAAACAGAATGCAATGCTTTTTGTGGTGGAGGCAGGAACATGTATGTTTTGCTAATATTAAGAATGATTATGAAAAGGAAAAATTAGACATTGTAACTTCCAAAGAGGAGAGGATAAAATAGGAATAAAGATAATTGTTGATGAGGGATATGAACACATTTATTGTTTTTTTTAAAAAGTATTTTTTATTGATTTCAGAGGGGAAGGGAGAAGGAGAGCAAGATAGAAACACCAATGATGAGAGAGAATCATTGATTGGCTCCCTCCTGCACACCCCACACTGGGGATCAAGCCTGCAACCCAGGCATGTGCCCTGACCAGGAATCAAACCTTGACATCCTGGTTGATAGGTTGATGCTCAACCACACACAGGCTGGTGCGAAACTCATTTTGGTTAAATCTGTTTCTAATTGGAATGGTTATAAGACTCCTTGACTTGATTTACATTTAAGCCAATTTCGCACGAAGCAAAGTATGATGAGATGGGAAAAAATAACAACATCTGTGGATATTTGGGCTCAGAATAATTCAGCAGAAGGAAAAATAATGGCTCACAGCATAAAAAAAGACAGCTCTCGGGAGAATTCACAAAAAGATACACATTATAGTTAGAATAGAAAATGCATGTTTTATACCTTTTCTACTAGTATAACTATGGTGAGAGAGGTAAATTCTTTTCCTACATAGTCACATATATCCTTTTAAAAAATAACACTTATTATGCACATTGTCATTATATGGAATTTTCCCTCAGTGGATTATATATTACTGCCTACATATAACATTGGGTACCATATGAATAATTATTAGTGAAATCATTTAGGACATTACAATGAGGGGAATTTTTAGAGTTGTTTCTACTCTAGCCTATTTAGAAACTTCAGAAATAAAGGAGTGCATGTTATTTTCTAAAACAATGTTCTGTTGTATGTATCTTGAAAGCTTTCATTTTTTAAAACAAGGGCCCTGCATTTTTATTATGCACTGGGTCAAATTATGCCAAATTATGTTACCAATATTGCTTCTTATTTCCTTTAGTTTGTTTTTTTGTTGGTGGTGCTGTGTTTTGTTTTGTTTTTCTAAATACAGAGAATTATTTGTTGTATGCTTGTTTTTAGGAAAATTCTATTGCTCTCACTATAAAAAAAGAAAAGGCATGTGTCTGTGTGTATTTACGAAAACCACCAAGGTACAAGAAAACTTTTAATTGTCATGATAACTGTAGGGTACCATAGACTGTCTGATATTATAATTAAAAATATGACTCAAAGATAGAAAGGTATTAGAGTTGATCATTAATATTTATGGTCTGGAAAGGGAAGAAGAAATATATTTTCTCATTTCTTAGACCTCAATCAGCATGACTCTTTCTTATTTGAAATAGCTGCAGATATTAACCTAATATATATTTCTAGAGAAATTTTCATATTTAGCTTGAATTAGACTAAATCTCTTAGCAACAACTAAAACCAAGATACAGTTGTTTTTTTTTTTTAAAAAAAAGGTATTTAAATGCATGAGATAAAAAAGAAAGGCAGTTTGGATTTATTTCACTGTCAGGGAAATATAAGTACATGAGCCCAAAATTTGCACAACATTTTATCTTGAGATATTTACTAATTCCTAAATAGTACATGCACTGGGTGAGATGCGAAGAATGTTGAAACAGATACCAAAGGGCTATAACACAAATCAGAGTTTCCAGAATATCCATCTTGCTGGAAGACAAAACTTCTATCACAGCCTGATAAGAATGGAGGGGTATGGCAATGAAGAAAGACCACCCACATTTTTCTCTCATAACAATACTTGTTGGCACAAAATATCAGACTACTGAAAAAGTGTCATATAAATCAACATACAGTCCATCTTATAGTAATATAAGTCCTCTATTTACCATCACATATGACTTAATTGTATTTCATAAATAGACTGTATTCAGTAGTATCTCTCCCTCCCCTCTTCTCTCTGATCTTTCTCTTTCCCCTTCTCTCCCATTCCCTCCCCGACCCCTTCTCTCTCTCTCTCTCTCTCTCTCTCTCTCTCTCTCACACACACTCACATGCTTAAATCTTAAAAATTAAGAATTTCAAAAAATTAACCCGTGCCTGATGTCATAAATTTTGAAAGCTCTGTGTATACTTCATTGAAACTGGATGTTTCTCACATTTCCTATTTTTGACCCTGGATTTAGTTTTCATGTTTCATTAACAACTTGCTTTCCACCATCTTATATTACATGGTTATCATCATCTCCCTGTTTTCCTTGGTTCTTGTAGGTTTATACTTTTTGTTTGAAGCCTGTATGACATTTTAATTCATATAACCTCCCTCCTATTGATTCTATAAAACCCTTAAGTATTCAGTGTGTAGCTATTGTTATATTAATAGAAAGAAAAGTTTATCAGGCCTTTAAGGTTACTAGATTATACATTCTGCTAAAAAGAAACAATTTAAAACTATCAAAACAGAACCTGCAATGTAATATTTAGCTTAACAATGAAGATACTGAAACAACCTAGATTTGGACTTTGGCTTTGGTCTTTACTAGCTGTGTGACTTTTAATAGGTAGCTTAACTTTTCTGATCTTCAGTTTTTTATATGCACATCACAGAGCTGTTGGGAAAATTAAGTGAGTAGGAATGTGACAGTTGTTCTCATATGCTATACTTATGTGCATTACAAAGTTGATACAGTCATATCTCATTGAGCTCTTTTTCCTCTTTCTGATCTTATAGAAATTATACTAGGGTAACTAGAGAGTTAGCTATAAAATAACCCTAATGAAATAAATGGGATGAATTTGATCCCAGCCTGGGTCATTCCTAGAGAAAACAGTAATTTTTGGTTATTTCTGTGTAGATTTTGAGCCTTGGAGGAAGTAGGAACTGTGCACAAGTCTGCTCACCATCTTGCAGAGAGTCAGTTATAGTTGTCTTGGATGGTGATGAATGTATTCTAGCAAAAAAAAAAAAAAAAAGCTGAGTGTGAATAAAACTATGAATGTGACATCAGGACTTTACGGAGGAATTTTAGAAACATTCCTTATGTGCTTCTGAATACACTATATAACCTAGAATTCTTTTGTTAATAATGTTAGCTAACCACTAACCTAAAATCATATTTAAAAAATTGAGGACAGCTATGAAAGGTAAAGGATTTCTTGAGTCAGCAACACTGTCTGTCACTCCATAGGATTGTTTTTCTCTTGCAACTAATAGCTTATTGATTTTGCTTAGTCAGCCTTCTGGTACAAGGTTTCTTCTTATCAGCTCCCTTTCATATGATTCTTAAACACAGGAATAAGGATTATAGAGTACTGCCTAATTTATTTTTTTAAAAAGATATTTCAATGAGATGCTGACTTTAATTTTTTTGGAAAAGATTGAAATTTCCTACAACTTTATCATCAGCAGTAATGGACATACTTTGAAAACCTTAAACATCATGTCTTAAACTGCTTTCACATCATTATCCATGTCTCAAAAGGTCCTGACTTTTGCATATTGATTTTCAAGTAAATTATTTCTCTCTCTGTTAATATTTCAACAAAAATTTCTGTACGCTTAAGTGACAAGTCTCCTACTCCATAGTATTAATAAACTTGCAGGCCTGATTTTATTTATATTCATAAACTTCTTTCCAGAATTCTTGGATTACCTATTTTTTGTGTTTGTAAAACTTCAGTATATATATTTAATGATGTATACTATAGTAATGTTAAGAAAATTTCTAAAATTACAGAGGTTTTATTCACACATGGTAATTTAGATTGATTTTAAATATGTATCTTCTGATAAAAAATATATAGTTCAGTCAAATTGTATTTCCCAGTAGAATATGCAAATACTATAATGGCTTTTCTGTAAATATTATGACTTTCTAAAAATATAAAAGTTAAACATGTTTAATCCCATGTAAATTATACATTTTATATATTGTAAGTAGGTTAGGATGAATTTGAGATATGCAGTGCAAATATAGATAAACTACTTGTACTTATTTTTCATTCATTCAACATATATTTTCAAAGAGCATCTTTCTTATAAACAGGCATGTTTCAGGTCCTGTGGATACAGTCCAGGAAAATAAATGAGGTTTGCAGCAAACAAAGAGCTTGCATTTTAAGGGTGTGGGAGTAAGGCAATAAGTTACACACACATAAATACACTCACACACAGTACACACACACACACACACACACACACACACACGCACATACTACAATGAATAAAGCTGGAAGATAAATGTAGAAGTAAAATGTGACTAAAACAACAACAAAATAGATATTTCCCCAAAAGAACAATTGAAAACCAGTATTGGAATTCTTAAGCATAACTGTTCACACATGAGTTAATATTAATCTGTTTATAAGTACCACTTTTTAAAGTGTTTTTTAATGAATAATTCTACAGTAAATGAAAGTTAGCAGAGTTCTGATATAAAGTACACTAGCTGTCTTAACTGTATATACACAATAGCAGCTCCTGTACTGAATTTCACTGTCCTACAATTCATACATTTAAGAGAATTTTTTATGGTTTTAAGAGAAGTCAAAAAGCATAGACATGCACACACAAGTAAGTGCATGTATGTGCATACACTCACATGTGTAAGTTATATGGAAAACAAAGAACATCCATAATGTATATTCACCTTGTTTCTCAAAGAGAAGCTTGGGCATAAATTGTGTCTCCTGATAGACTCTTATTTCTGTGTAATCATTTTTTTTATCAGTATAACATCTGTCCTATCACCATGACCTTTGCATATCTATCAGATACTAGCATTCTTTACAAACTGTATATTCACTCATCTCTCAAGCACTTGTTAAATAAAACTAGAATTAAAAAATGAGCTAACCCATGCTAATTTTCAAATTATGGGGCTATATTGGGAGAGCCTGGATAACAGAGTAAATAAATTCTATTTTAACAACAGTTCTGGAAAACAAAATTTATTTTTATACCACCAATAAAAATATATTTTAAGCTAAAATTTTAGGTATGTGACACGTCAATAAGTATTTTGTATAGAGGAGATATTTTTTTTACCTCTTCATTATATTAACCATGATAATCATATTATCTGTCATGTTTAACAGCACATACCTTGGGATGCTTTATTTTAAGAATATACATTCCTACACACACACACAAACACACACACACACACAAACACACACACACACACACACGAAATAATGGCGATAAAAATGTAAGAATGCACTTAGGTTTTCCTAACCTGAGATTTACCTGCCTGCCTTTAATGGATACAGAGACTGCCTCAGAGAAGGTACTGGCTTTAAAAGTAAGGTAGGTTCTGTTTAATTCAATCAGATTTGTTTTTGTAACTGAAAGTCTGAGTACTGCTACATATTCTTTTTTTTTTTAATTTTTTTTTTAATATATTTTATTGATTTTTTACAGAGAGGAAGGGAGAGAGATAGAGAGTTAGAAACATCGATGAGAGAGAAACATCGATCAGCTGCCTCCTGCACATCTCCTACTGGGGATGTGCCTGCAACCCAGGTACATGCCCTTGACTGGAATCGAACCCGGGACCTTTCAGTCCGCAGGCCGATGCTCTATCCACTGAGCCAAACCGGTTTTGGCTTGCTACATATTCTTAAATAATTTTTAAAAAATCATAACTATTGTAGTGTTTTTCGGAAATGTCAAGATTATCTAGCCCAGGTAGACAAAAATTATAGGTTTACAGATATATTTCTAACAAAAATAAAATGCTGCAAATATAGGTAAAAAAAATATGTAAGAAAATTGCTCTGGATAATACCTTATGAAAAAACAAAATGGTCATTTCCCTGGTACAGGTATTATATTAATTTAAATAGAATATTTTCTGCCCTGCTGTATTTTTTATTTAAAATTTTGGGTGGTATGTATGCTCAGAAAATAGTCCTACAAGTCATTCTTTGCTAACAAAGGGAATATGCATGCTTATTATCTATTACTTGATTTCTAAAATTTGACATTAATTAGGCTGAAAACATTTATTTATTGACAGTTTTGAAGTTTTTAGTTAACAATAAAATTAAATTTCATGAATATAAAGCAGTGTAAAATTATTCCCTTTTCATAGAATAAATTTTATAATTTCCTTTGAAAGTTTTAATAATTATAACTGTATATTAATTTTACTAAGTAGCATTCTATAACATAACAAATCTTAAATCAAAAACTTTTTATTTTTAACAGGCATGTACATATTATATGTAATATACACCCAGTCCTCAAATAACAGTATTTTGTTCAAGATTGTTTTATTATATCTTGATGAGATGACCTAGGAAATTAACTCTTGTTTAACATCAATGAACCTATGGTAAAATTGGTTTATTTATACATCATTTTGTTTAAAGCCATAGAACATGCTGACAACATAAAGTAAGGACTTACTGTACATATAATGACTTAATCTCTGAAAAGGTCAATATAGGACATGCAAGGATTTACATTTATTTACATTTCTAAATCAGAAGAAAAGTACACATGCACAGAGATAAATTTAAGGTTAGCCTTGGCATAGATTAACACCAGTGAAAATAGCAAACAAAAATTAATTTTGGCAATAAAAGTCATGATTATTGGTAGCACATATCAGCATATATAGTCAATAATATTGTAAAAACTATGTATAGTGCCAGGTGGGTACCAGAAATATTGGGGGAACAGTTGGTCAAACATATGTTTGTCTACCAGCAATGCTATACCCCTGAAACTAAAGAAAAAATAATATGAAATTAAAACTGAAAAATAAAATTAAAAATTTTAAACACTTGTTCTTAAATCCATGTGAATATCGTAATAGAAGATAGGGAAAAAATAAAGTTGCTGTCCTCAAGGAAATTTTAATCTATATAAGGATACTAGATGATATGTAAATCTTGAAGATGAAAAATAAAAATAAAATCAGGTGTTATAATGTCTGGTACAGAGCAGATAGGAATGCTAGAGAGTTAAATATCACTTATGACACATATCAAGAAGCCAGATGCAGCTGATATTTTACAAGAGCAAGCTGATATCTGTGCATTTTATGACCACATATAGTCTGGTTCCTGAATTATTTATTGCATTCTCACACCAATGAAGGATATGTTAATAATGCCTGTATCTCTTGAAGAGCTTTTTTTTTTAATTTCTTGATTTCCATTTAAATTATTATTAATATGAACCAGGGAAATTCACATAATAAATGCTTAATAAATTTTCAAACAAGTTAGTATGATAAAAAAAAATACTAGCAGTGATATCAAAAGATCCAAGTTCTTTTTTCCAAGGTCCTGGAAAATTACCACTACAAAACTCAGCTTTTTATACTGCAAAACTTAGAGGATATACACAATATATTTGGTCTAACTCACAACATTATTATTAAGACCAGACACCACAAGTGTGAAATTTTCTTTGAATAAGAGCTCCAAAATACACATAATTTTCAGAAAGTTAGACTTTTTGTAGAGAAATAATAATTGTAATGTGTCCCTCTTTCCCATCCTGTACTATGCAACTTTTTTTCTGTAGCAAAACAAACCACACATTCTCAGCGGCTTATAAAAATATCATGCTTTAACTCAGGTTATGTGAGGTATGACGGATGGTTGTATCTCAAATAGTTGGCTCAATAATTCTGGGTCATGTTGGCTTTAACTGGTTTATAGAAAATTTGAATTGTGACATACAAATGAAAATATTCTCTCAGAAGCACATTAATGCATTCAGATACCTTACCAATGAATTTTATAAATGTGTCTCCTTTAATGTTATCTTTGTCCCAAGAAGATATCTTAAGTCACCAAGTGTTTTTCTCTTCTCAAATTTATCTATCATAATTTGATAAAAGAAATAGTAGAAACTCTCCATACTGAAATTTCTAGAATACCTGTATGTTGTTTCTTTCAGTGAATCCCTGATTGCAAACATTCTACTTCTTTTGAATTAACCTCTTCCTTGTAGTCATTAATGATATAAAGTTAGTAACAAACAACCAGCAATCTGTCTCTAAACTTCTCCCAAAGCAAGTTCACTAGGTATATTTTCCAGCCCTACTTTAACCCAGATGACAGTTTTATTTTGCCAAAGAAATATATTAGTCACCACTTTTTCAGTTTCCTATAACAATAAAATTGATGAGCTTCTAAGACAGGCTACCAAAAATAAATAAATAAAACATTATAAGAGAAAACACAAATTACAAAAATCAGAAGTTAATGCGTGGCTATCATACTGATGCCATGGTCATTAAAAGGTTAATCAAAGAGTATTAAAATAACTATCTGCCCACAAATTTGACAACTTATATGAAACAGACATTCCATGAAAGGCATAATCTAAAGAAACTCACAAAAGGAGATATAGATCATCTGAATGGGCCTTTATTAAAAAAAAAACTAAATCAATAATTAATAACCTTCTAATACAGAAAGTATCAGTCCCAGATGGTATCACTAGTAAATTCTACCAAATATCTGAAGGAAAATAATACCAATTTTCTATAATTTTTTTCAAAATAAGTGTAGCATTGAAAACACTTCCTTCCTCATTCTAAAAGTCCAATATTGCCTGAATACCAAAACTAGAAGATGACATGACAAGAGCAAAAAAAGAAAACCACAAACCAGTATCTTTCATGAAAACAGATGCAAAAAAAACTTCAACAAAATATTAGTGAATAAGATTCAACCATGAATAAAAGTACTTATATACCATGAATAAGTGGAATTTATTTCAGATATGCAAAGTAATTTCAAGATTTAAAAACCAATTAATCAATAACATTAGCTAAATAAGAAAAATCATATGATCATATCAATAGATGCAGAAAAAATTATTTGAAAAATCCAATAGCAGTAATAGAGGGGAACATCCTCAACTTGACTTTTTAAAAAAATATATATTTTTTTTATTGATTTCAGAGAGGAAGGGAGAGAGCTAGAGAGATACAGAAATCAATGATGAGAGAGAATCATTGATTGGCTGCCTCCTGCACATCTCCTACTGGGGGGGGATCGAGCCCACAACCTGGGCATGTGCCCTTGGCCGGAATCAAACCTGGGACCCTTTAGTCTGCAGGCCAATGCTCTATCCACTGGGCAAAACTGGCTAGGGCTCAACTTGACTTTTAAAGATCTACAAAACACCCTGTCTTACTAAATTATGAGAAACTAGATGCATGTGTTCCATGGAGACATTACAGCGTTGGATCTAGATCACTGTAGTAAAGCAAGTCATAATTATTTTGCTCATGGTGGTTCTTCCCTTAATTTGTAAAAACTACAACATCAGTGTAGCATAATAAAGCTAATCACAACAAAACAAGGTATGCCTGTACTTTCCCCCTAAGATTAAGGCAAAGATGTCCAAATTCACTATTTCTGTTAAACATTGTACTGTAGGCCATTGCTAATACAGTCAGAAAAAAAAGTACATTAAAAGTATGCAAAATGGGAAGAGAGAAATAATACACATGGCAAATTAAACATATGAGGAACTGCTCAACATATGCCCCAAGGGAATTGCAATTTAAAGATACCACTTCATATCTAGAAGAATTAAAATGGAAACACTGACAAAATCAAATGCTGATGAAATGTAGAATAACAAACTCTCATTCATTGCTGGCAGCAATGCAAACTGGTACAGCCACTTCCACTTGGAAGACAACACTTATTACAACACTTAAACAGAGTCTTATATGATCCATCAATTACATTTACCCAAATGAGTTGAACATATATTTTCTCAATAAAACATGCACATCAATTTTATGCATCTTATTTATAATTGTAAAAAATTGGAAGCAACCAAGATGTCCTTCAATAGATAAATAAACTGTGGTACACCCAGACAATGGACTATTACTCAGCAATGAAAATAAACTATCAAGCCACTGGGAAAAAAAAACACACAGAGGAACCCTAAATGCTTATTACTAAGTGAAATAAGCTGATCTGAAAAGACTACAGATTGTATGATTCCAACTAAATGCATTCTGAAAAATGCAAGTATGATGACAGTAATAAAATTCATGGTGCTGGGAATTAGGAGTGGACAAAGGGTAAGAATTGAAACAGGTAGAGCACAGGGCATTTTAGGGCAGTGCAAACTATTCTGGAAGTTACTGTAATGGTATATAAAACTAGAGGCTGGGTGCATGAAAATTCATGCACTGGAGGGGGGGATTCCTCAGCCCAGCCTGCACCCTCTCACAGTCTGGGAGCCCTCAGGGGCGGGAGGCGATTTGGCGATCAAGGGAACACGACACCCCCATCACACCTCTGCAGCTGCCACTGCCAGCAGCGCAAGCCTTGGCTGGCCCTGGGTGGCTGGGCAGCTGCCATACAAGGTTTGCCTGCACCTCGGGCCTAACCTGAGCAGCTGGTCGGCTGAGGGGACTGGTGACTCCGGAAGCAGGTGTGCAGAGCAGCCAGACCCGCCTGGGGGCGGGCCCGGCCATGTCGCGTGCCTGCTGCCCTGGTGGGGCTAAGGAGATTGGACGCTGCCATCTTGTGGCTGTGGGCGCCACTATCTTTGAGGGCTTGGCAGTCAATTAGCATATTCCCTCTTTATTGGCTGTGGGCGCCAGCATCTTTGTGAGGGTGTGATGGTCAATTAGCATATTCCCTCTTTATTAGATAGGATGATATTGCTCATTTGTCAAAGCTTATAATTATTGTATAGCAAAAAGGGTGAACCTGAATGTAAACCACATATGTATATTATGAAATAATTACATATCGATAATGATTGATCAATTTTAACAAAAGTATCAAACTAATGAAAGGTGTTAATAATGGGGGAAACCAAATAGGGAGCTACATAGGGGAAGAGGATATATAGAAACTCTGTAGTTTCATTTTTCTTTATCCAAAACAAGTCTCAAAAATAGTCTATTAATTAGAAAATAATTTCAGTTCTCTTCCATATGTAAGGAGTTTGAAAAGCCCCAAACTGTCCTCAAAATGAATTAAAAAGCTAAACAGACAGAAAACTTAATAACTCTTCTTGGATCCATAAGAGAGGGGAGGACACAGGGCAAACAAACCGTTGCTCAAGATTAGCGAGACAAGTGAATGCAGGGAGTCATGGCTTACCTGATGGATTCTCGAGCAGAAACCACCACAGAACCAGAGACAGGTAGGAAAACTTAAACTGTAATTGGTGGAATTGCTGGAGGCTCAGTACAGACAACTCAGAGTTAAGAAATCCTCTGGTCTCCTCAGAGGAAGGCCCCACAAGATTTATCTCTAGGAGCTCAACCAGGTTTCTATAGACACACTGGAGAAAAAAGCCTCACATGTCTCTGGCAGGGGGCGGGGAAAAGGAAGTAGGACATTGGCAACTGTTGCTAATGAAGATGAATGCTCAGTACATCAGGGCTTATTATACTACTATTCCTTCTAATTTAGTGAATATTTGAAATTTCCACAATAGTAAAAACTATTATATAACTTTAAAAAAAGGAAGAGAAAAGAAAAGAAAAATAATTAAAGTGCACTATTGTTCTTAAGGCCTGACCTGAGGTGAAACTAGTTAACCAGAGCCTAACCCAGTGGTCGGCAAACTGTGGCTCACGAGCCACATGTGGCTCTTTGGCCCCTTGAGTGTGGCCACGAAGTTTCAATTGCACCCCGCACGTGGTATTTTGTGGAAGAGCCACACTCAAGGGGCCGCAGTTTGCCGACCACTGGCCTAACCTGTAGGAGTGTAATCAGCTATCTTGGGAGGAGGGAAATACCCATGTCTAGCAGCTCCCACTTTCCACATAGGAGAAGGGAAATAAATACCCAACTCTAGCTAGCTCTAGCCATCCTGTCCCACCTAAAGGAGAAGGAAGCAACTGAGAAACACTTGTGAAGTTCATATTTCAGAGGCATCCTATATAATAAAGAGGTAATATGCAAATTAACCCTCACCCCCTCACAATATGGCTGCCTACGACCAGGCCAGCAGGGGGGTTAGTGAGGGATGACTAAACAACTGAACAACCAGGCTGCGTGGAGCAACCAGGCCGGCAGGGCGGTTAGTGAGGGACGACCAAATGATTGAATAGCAGGCTTCATGGGGCAACCAGGCTGACAGAGGTGTTAGTGAGGAATTACCAAATGACTGAGCAGCAGGCTGAGTGGGGTGACCAGAATGGTGGCGGGGCCATGAAGGGTGACCAGGCTGGTGGGGGGGGCAGTTAGGTGTGAACAGGCTAGTAGAGGAGGGCAGTTGGGGGCAACCGGGCCAGCAAGGGGGGCAGTTAGGGCAACCAGGACAGCAGGGGGGATGTAAGGGGTGACCAGGCTGGCGGGAGGGGCAGTTGGGGATGATCTGGCTGGCATCAGGGTGCAGTTAGGGGCAACCAGGCAAGCAGGAGGGGAGGGGACAGTTAGGGGCAATCAGGTCAGCATGCAGAGGCAGTGAGGGGTGATCAGGCCAGCACGGGGGGCAGTTAGGAGCAACCAGGAAGCAGGCAGGTGAGCAGTTAGGAGCCAGCAGTCCAGGATTGTGAGAGGGATGTCCAACTGCTGGCTTAGGCCTGATACCCGGGATCGGGCCTAAACTGGCAGTCAGACATCCCTCAGGGGGTCCCTGATTGGAGAGGGTGCAGCGTGGGCTGAGGGGACCCCCTCCATGCATGAATTTTGTGCACCAGGCCTCTAGTAGGATACCTAAAAGACTAAAAGTTTGAGATTTAATCGTAGGACTATATAGAATGCTTCTCTTGACCCTACTCTTCACCGCCACTATTCCAAAGGCTTATTTATAGCTATTCCTTTTAGCCTTTACCTTACATATCTTGGTAGCTTCCAATTTTTTACAGTTATGAAGAAAAATTACAAGGCATAACAAAAGGCAAAAAACTCAATTTGAAGAGACCAAGCAAGCACCAGACCAGACATGGCAGGGATATTACAATAATCAGGTCGGGAGTTTAAACCAATTGTGATTACTATGCTAAGAGCTCTAATGGATAAGGTAGACAGCATGTGAGCATCAATGTGCAATGTAAGCAGAGAGATGACGACGCTAAGGAAAAAAGCCCAAAGAAATGCTACTGATAAAAGACACTGTAACAGAAATGAGGAATGCTTTTGGCTGGCTTGCTAGTAGAGTAGACCCCGCTGAGAAAAGAATCTCTGAGCTTGGGGATACATCAAAAGAAGCCTCCAAACTGAAAAACAGAAAAGCAAAACAAAACCTCAGAACAGACAATATAATAATCAGTAATATAATCCATGCAGCTCTGGACTGTCTTACTAATGAATTCTCTAATTTTCAAAATTTGATGAAAAAGTTGTCCTTCCATACACATTAAATAGAAAAGCTATTAAATTTGTGACTTCTAAGGTGTTTTATTGAAGTAACTAGAGACCCAGTGCACAAATTCATGCACAGGTGGTGTCCCTTCACCTGGCCGGCGATCTGGACGATCAGGGCCATCTTGCCCAGTCCCGATCAGGACCAATCGGGGCTAGTGGCTGGGGAAGGACCATGGGCTGGACCAAGTGAGGGCTCCAGGGCATGTCCGGTGCTGTCTCGCCCAGTCCCGATTAGTCGGACCCAGCAGCAAGCTAACCTACTGGTTGGAGCATCTGCCCCCTGATGGTCAGTGCACATCATAGCGACTAATTGGTTGACTGCTCAGTCAGACACTTAGCATATTAGGCTTTTATATATATAAATACTGAGATGCAATAAATTGAAATTTAAAAAAAATATTTCCTGTCTTAAATATGGTTGAAAAGTGCAGGTGGGGGTGAGGGATGGGGAAGAAAAACAAAAATCATTGGTAAGTGGTATGTATTTAATGTAACATAACTTCATAATTTAAAATGGTGAAACAAAAATTCTATAAAACCATAAAAAGGATAGATTTGTTTTTCTATGGTTATATAAAGCATTCCAATTTTCTGGTTATGTTTATAAGGATGGGAGAATAAGTGAAAAAGTTTGGAGTTGGAAAATATTTCTACAGTAAATTACATAGCTGAAACGTAACTATAAAAGAAATTCTCACAGGAAGATATAAAATATAGGCATATTAAAATCATCTATTTTAAAAAAGAGACTATCAAAATGGATTAAAAGAGAAAAGAAAACCTGTATTGACTATGAGAGATTTATTTAAGGAAAAATATTTAAAATTTTAAAAATTAAAAGGATATAAAAACATATAATAACCAAGTGGTAGATGAGTAGTGGAAAATTAATTTATCTATATATATAAAAGGCTACTATGCAAAGTATCCTCTCAGGAGTTTGACCAGGAGACCGGGAGTTTGATCGCTCACTATGACATACGCTGACCACCAGGGGGCAGTCCAGCCAGCAGCTGGCATCTGAAGAAGGAAGGCCCCAGCCAGCAGCAGGAAGGAAGGCCCAGGCTGGCAGCTGGAGGACCCTGATTGGCCCTGATCGCCAACCAGGCCTAGGGACCCTACCCATGCACGAATTTCATGCACAGGTCTCTAGCATAATATAACAATAGAATTAAGGTTTAAATCCTAAAACATGGTACTCCTTAATATTAATTACAAAAAGGGGTTTGAGTGATTTGTATGGTATATACATTATATCTCAATAAAGCTATTAAAAATACAGCTGGTTTTTGGCATGACCACTGAAACCATAAAAGACAAATATTTTTCAACATCCAACCATGACCCTGCAAGGGAAAAGCCTTTATTAGTGCAGCACACCAATTCTTTCTCCAACTATTCTTAAGGATTGTTGTATTTAAATTCTGGGGGATTTTTCTGTGTAGTAAACACTTCTGGAATTCAACTTGCAAAGTCCATTCTGGTCAATGCTGTCTGCCATGAAATTGTTAGTCTCCTGAACATTTGACTAAAGCTAAGATACCAAAGATTCTTCAAACAGTTGCTTGTATTTTCAAGCAAAGTGCCACACTCTTTTGAACTATATTCATATGCTTCCATGGCTACCTCTCTACTGCATTAATGACCATATGTTAATGGAATCATAACAGAACACTGTATGTTCCCAGTTCCCAACAGAACCATTGTTGTAGGATAACACTTTTCTATTATCTCGGCGTTACTTAGTATGACCGACTATTCTTTCTCTTACGTTTTCAGCAAATTTATTTACATTAAAAATCAATTAAGCAGCAACTAAGTAATAGTCCTTCTCACTCTTTTCCTCTCTATCTGCCTTTCCTTATGAATTTATTTTGCCAATTCCATGGAGTCAAAACGTTTCATACATAAATAATAAACAAACAAGCAAACAACCCTCGGCCACAAAGTTTTGTTGCTTTATATTATACTGGGAGCAGATCAGCAACTGCCCTGGCATCAAATCTTCTTAGGTCTTTCTCTTCTTTGCCTAACCACAAAGTGACCTTGCCATACTGACTTGTAGGTCTAAAAGTCAATCATGTTCATGATACCAATCTTTAATATCCACAAATGATTAAGTAGCAGTAAGTAGTGGTCTTGGGTTCTGATTGATAATCCAACTCATCAGGCTCAATAGCCAAGTTAATTAGCTTTAATGGAGGCTAAAGATCAAGGAACAACAGCAGAGCAATTGTCTCTTGACTCTCAGGGACAGCTTCTGAATATTCCAGAAATTCCATATTAATTATGATTATGGCTGAGATTTGATATTAGATTTAATAACATAGAGGTGATTTGCTACTTTGACAGAAGAGTTATAGTGCCATATTGGGGTGAGAGTCTGATTAGAGAGGGTTGATGGGGGATAGGAGAGGGACTATAGACTGAAACTATAGATAATACTCTCAATTTAAAGGGCAATGGAGGAATGGGTAGAAACTTGAGGCAAAAGTCAAGTCAAAAATGGTTTGAAATGGAAGTTTGCTGATGGTAATGAACCAATAAAGAAAGAAAAATAAAATATGCCAGAGGAAGACAGAAGCATTTCTAGAATGATGTACTATAGGCAAGAAGAAATGAGTACCAAACACTGCAGGAATCCTGGGAATATTTCCACATTGTTCTTGTGTTTCATCAAGCTACGTATCATTCTCTGAGGCCTCAAAATAAATGAAAAACATGCCAGCAACTCTTTGTTTCATTGCCTGTTTTTGCTTCCTTTTGAATATCTGGCATTGTGATTTCGTGTTGAAATGCTATGGAGTGAATTTTAACACAGAGAAATAGAAAAGTCTACTAATCCCTTTCCCATTCCACCACACCATGAAGAAATGTTTTTCCAGGTTTCAATGCCTCAAAGAAAACTAACAAAATTAGATACAGTGTAAAGGATCCATGCATAGTTGATATTTTCTAAACATTTATTAAGGGGAAAAAATCAATTGTAGCTCAGACAGCTATGGAATTCTAATCAATTATTTCTTCCTGAACTCTTAGCAGAATACTCAATGGAATTCCAGGCGTTTTTAATATGCAGGAGAGGGACACAGTCAGAGGAAGGAGGCAAAGGGTTTGCAAATTGAGTGAATACTGTCCCATGTTATGGTTTGTGGTCCCTCTGTACTGATTCTGTTTATAGAGTTTTATTTTTCCCGTTTATTCTTGCCCTTACTGTTGATGCTATTAATATATTTTTAGGAGCCAAGTATTTGTAGGTAGCCAGAGAGAAGTAACATGCATCACTCATTAGAGATACTTTAGCTGAAAACCTGCTTTCTCAGTACAGGGCCAACCAGGAAGAACAAGATGGAAGCCACGATTTTTCCTTTTTCTATACTTACTCGCTAGTACTCTTGTTCTTGTTCCAATCAGATTTCTTTAAGTCCAAAGTTACTTGAACATAACCATATTTCTTATGCTGAACACTCAAATCTAGTCTCTTTTGTTTTGGTGCCCTGATAATATATGGATAAATAAATGAGTGAGAATTACATTGATATTCAACTATAGCATAAGCAATATGGCCACAATGACCAGCATATAGTGTTTATTGAAAAGAAGCTTCCTATTTCAGCATTGTTTTCTTTTATTTTCCCATCACTTTGCATAAATTTGATCACAGGTGGCTGCAGCAGAGTGCATTTGATCCAATTTGAAACATGACCATATATACATATGGTCAGAGAGAAGGGAAGAGAGAGAGAGAGACAGAAATATCAATGATGAGAGAGAATCATTGGTAGGCTGCCTCCTGTATGCCCCACACTGGGGATCAAGCCCGCAACCCAAGCATGTGCCCTAACCAGGAATTGAACTATGACCTCCTCCTGGTTCATAGGTCGATGCTCAACTCCTGAGCCACACCAGCCAGACAAATAAGGATTTTCAAGCAACTTTAACTTATTATATGATAACCTTACCAGTGATTTAAGAATAATACTTCCCAACTTGTTTTTATCTAACAGCATTAGCAAAATCCCTAATCAAAACCCCTACTCTAACACCAATATCTAATTACCATCTTTGCAAGATGAAAATCTTGTTTGCCTAAATAAATACAAAATAAATTCGTTTGAAATATACCTGTCAATGTGAAATCCTGTCAAAACGGAATGTTCTTCAATTTATATGATTAGTACAGCTTTGTCATTTCTTTTCCAGTTAGCTCATTTTACAGAAGATACCACCAGGCCCAGACAAGCTAATTAATCTCTGGATACATAGCATAGGTACTTTGCTGTCACATTAGAGTTTCTACACAGCTACTGGGAAAAGGCAGAATGACAAAAAATGTTTTGGGACATGACGTCTCTTAAATAACCCTGCTGTCATTTTTCAAATTGTTGCCAAATGCCTTCTTCATAGCAGCAACAAATGCCAGTGAAGGCTGAAGTAGAGGAGAGAATAACTATTATTCAAATAGCAAGATACAATGGATCACATACTCTCTGGTGTTTAAAAGAGTGGGCTACTGATTATGTCTATTATTTGGAGACAATTTATCTCTTCTCTGCACTGCAGAATTCTAGAAGATCAGTGTGGTTTTGGCTTTGCCTAAATTAGGCTATCAATGTGGTGACAGAGTTTAATGGTGTGTGAGGTTCTCAGCTTATCATCATTAATGTGTCCTCCATTGATACCTTGCTATCATATGAGCCCCCCAAAAAGCCTGTAGCATTAGCTTTTACAGGTGATGACAGTCACTTTATCTTGGCAATGCTTAAACACTTCATGGCAATCAAAACACAAGACTAGAGCTTGAAAGTCTGGTTGACTTATTTGCATGTTTATCTATAAAGCATTTTATAGACATATGAAAACCTACATCTTTGGAGGAACCATTGATTTTGAGGTGGGTGCTCAGAATAATTTATTACAAGGAGAAAATAGGTTAAATCATTTCTGCTCTTATCTAATAATTAATGCCAAGGGTGTAAGATATAAGTGAAAAGTTTTAAACTTCTGCAAACTAGGGTGAAAATTATTCATGGAATGCTACTCTTAGTCCTTCTGGTACATGCTAGCTAAATCTTGACCAGCTGCCAAGGTTCTTGATTAATTTCAAACTCTGCTCATTCTTGTATTTGCAATCCTTATTTTCCACTTATCTGTAAACTCCTTCCACTCCTGAATTTATCTGATGGAGGTAATATTGCAAAATAAATCAGAAAGGCAGAATAAATTGTGCTCTATTTTTAATAAGCAGGTAATAAATAAGACTGATTGAGGCACTTAGGCTTTGAATGAGAAACATATTATATGGGAGATGACCTGCTTAAAATGAGCATAGTTACTATTTGTTTTCTCTTAAAAGGGAGGCTTCCTCAAATGAAAATATAGAAATCTTATGTCATTTTTTTTGAAATATTCGCTTCAATTACATCTATTTATCTGAGAATAAAATCCTTACCATTTGGATATGTTAGAAATGAAATGTAATTTTTAGGAACAAACAAAATGATTAGAGATAAATTGGCTATGAACTACAGAAGCCTAATAAATGAGAATTTTCTGTTGATAGTATTTCAATAAAATACTGTTAAATATTGATCTCTAAATATACTCTTTGGTATTGCTTTGAATTTGAGTTGCAAATACACAATACAATTAATTGGAATATTATTAGAAATCGACATCAATTTTGGAGAATTAAAAGAGAATGCTGTGTCTACTGAAATATTCATGATTTGCTTTCTCATTTGGAAACAGCACATTGTAAAATGCATTTAAGCAACCAGTTTACAACTTCTTCTGATTTCCCATTTATGTTTGGTAAGAAGAAACTTTAAACGTGTGACAAGGTTGATTCCTTCTGTGGTTCTCATAGGAATGCTCATAATCTTATATAACAAACACAGGGACCAAAGACTAAATGAAGACTGGAAAAATGAAAGACAATAGAGATTTATGAAATAAATACATACTTACGTGCATGCAAAAACTTTTTGTCAGCCAAGCCTAAGTGATGGCACCAATTATCTAATGCAAACTATATACATCGATGCTTTATTTTTTTAGAGTAATCTTGTCAAAATTATGTATTGATCTATTATGAAAATACTGTTCTTCACTTCTGTGTGTGCTACTTGTTTAATGTCATTAGCTTACTGATTTTATATAAGTAGGTTTAAAATACTTTATATTAACTGTTGGTCTCTAGAAAGGTGATTAAATAGATTGATTGGTCAATTTTAAAATAAAACAAATATAACATATAATCACCATGATATATTAATGAGAGGAAAGAAAAAAATGTTTTATTTTATTATTCAATTCATCTTCCATAAAATTATTCCCTAATGGTTTTTCTAACTTATTGAAAGGTGGGAAGGGAGGGTGGGAAGGTTGTTCAATTGATAAAATAATAGATTAATAGTGGTTATAATACAATTATATAATGTCACAATGTATTCTTTCAAAAAAGGGTATTTGAACTTTTCCATGTCATACCTTAAATTAGAGTTATATGGCTTGGGATTTTGGAAAATAATGATGTTAAATTAAAAATATTTTAAATTCATACATGTGTTTTTTCTCAAACTGGAAACTCTATCTATTCTTCTAACTATGTGTTTCTTTTATAATTTATCAAATGTGAAATACATTTAAAAACCACAGTTTTTATTCACAACTACAGAAATACATCACTAAACTTTTTAAAAAGGTAAGGCAATGGTTGTTTTCCTTACTGGTAAATATGTGGATGAAATATATTTGGCATATATCCATCCACTATATCAATGATTAATCTCTGCTTACATTGGTATCCCAAATACTTTATATATTTAACTCATGGTACTTTGATTTTATGTTAATGTACTATGGATGACTCTCTCCCCAAAGAATAGGAGAAAGAGGACCTGTGGTAACCTTAATTTTAACATTTCAAATTCTTTTTATTGATAATACTGAAATGTAAGCCTGCATTCTAATAGTGCAAATGTATTATTCATAAGATGAACCTCTGATTTCTGAGATCCAGATTCTTTTTAATAGCCCAAAGAAATTCAATTAACCCAAACTTCATAATCTAATTATATTCATTATTTCAAATTAATTCTCATTTTTATAATGAGAATTAAAAACTTGCTAAATTCCTATAACTGAACATCTTCACAAATCCAAAGAAATATACTGTTTAAAATTATTTGTTTTCCACATGAATTTCAACTTCATACAACTCAATATTTTTCCAATATGCCTTTGTTGGCTTATTGTCTCTCCTTTAGTTTATTACCATTGATGGGGTTAGTTATCATTCTAAATCACATTTCAAATTGTCATACACCCCAACTTCCGTATTAAAGCTTATTAACCTCTCTCTATTAATAATTGAATTAGATAACACCTCTATACAAAATACAGATGTTTAAATGATACATTCAGCATATTAGAGTTTGAAAGGAGTACAGGAGCCAAGTCAGTCATCCTATATAATAAAAGTGTAATATGCAAATCAACCAAATGGCAGAATGACCAGTTGGTGGGGGGTGGGGCCAGTGAGCAGGTGGTGCCAGGACAGCCAAGGCGCAAGCCAGCAGGCAGAGGGAGGGGATGGCAATGAGGTGTGGCGGTGGCAGTGAGGTGATTGCGGGGGTGGGGCTGGCCGCTCGCCAGCCTACACCATCCCCTGATTGGCCCATTGGTCGCCTCCCAGGGAGTGGGCCTAAGCCATCAGTCAGACATCCCCCGAGGGCTCCCAGACTGTGAGAGGGCACAGGCCAGGCTGAGGGACCTCCCTGAGTGCACAAATTTTTGTGCACCTCTAGTCTCTTATAAAAGAAGAAACAACACAAAAACAGTGAAAAATTGTAAAAAAATACTTGAGTAGAGTAACAATTATTGATAGCAAAGTAGATTAGGTAATAGGCTTTTAGGCATTTGTTCCAATATTCTCATGATGCAAACTACTATTTCTGGTACTATGGTTACTCATGCCACCTCTAGTACACTTGCTAGTACTATTATCAACATTATAATTTATACCTATGTTTTACACTTAAAAATATTTTTAATATATTGTTGGTTTCTCAAAAGTGTTCCAGATCACCATTTTTTATCAGATAAACATTATTTATCAGGTAAATTTTCATTATAGTAAAATACAGACAATTAAACTTAGAAACCAGATATCAGGAAAATATTTAATCTGATATAGAAAGAGTTCTGATCAAGAAGTTCAGAAACACTGAAAGATCAATACATCAATTAAGAGGATCATAAAGATATATAATTCTTATTTTTTGATAGTTTAATATCATTTTTGATAGCTTAATATAATTTTCTTAAAAAAATCACAGAAGTACTAAACACTTCATAATTTCTGTATGTATCTCTATAATTTTATATATTCCAAATGTTTTACTTTATAATTAATTCTTTTTATTTTCTTTTTTCTGTTATAGTACTGTACTCTGTGGATATGATCATTTCCTTTTCCAGTTACCAATATGGTTGACATTTCCAAAGTAAAAGAGAAGGAATCCAATATAATTTTATAAAACACTGTGTTTCAGTTGAAAGTACATAATTAGAAGTTAATAGAACTGAATCCTGATTTTATAAAGACCTTTATATTAATCTTAAACACCTGTGTGTCTCAATGTGATAATCTATAAATTTGAAAACTGTAATAGCTTTAATTCAAAGAGATGTCTAAAGGGTAAGTTGAAGACAACAACAGCCACAATGGCTATTTATTAACCTCTTATGAATCTGTGGCAGAGTTAAATGCTACACTTTCAAGAAAAGGCAGGACATATAGCTTCCCACCACCCAAAAGGTAAATCACATAAACAAGTCAAGACCTAATGAAATGGAGAACAAGGCACTGATATGGGAAAGAAAAGGAGGACTTTGAAGTAAGCGGGGCTTTGCTATGAATAGCTTTTGCTATGAAAACAAAAATATTTATTGAAGTTATAGTTTACCTTATGCCCCTCTCAGATCTAAGATATGAATCAATACAAAGTGCTATCTGCAGGAAATGAGGTCTTGAAAGACTTCATGAAGTCTTCTGCTATCTCATTGCTGTGTTTTCCATGCTACAATAAGAAAACTAAGAAACATCCTATTCAATAAAGAGGAAATATGCTAACTGACCCTCACATTGTTGCAAAGATGGCAATGCCCACAGCCACAAGATGGCGGTGCCCAGTCTCCTCAGCCCTGCTGGGGTGGCAGGCACGCACACCTGCCTCCAGAGTCCCCCCAGGGCCAGCCTGAGGTGCAGGCAAGCCTCGGATGTTGGCTGCTCAGCCACCCAGGGCCACCCGAGGCTCAGGTAACCAGGGCCAGCCTGAGGCTTGAGCTGCCGGCAGTGGCAGCAGCAGAGGTGTGATGTGGGCGTCGCCTTGTCGCCTTCCCCTGATCGCTGGGTCACCTCCCACCCCTGAGGGCTCCTGGACTGTGAGAGGGGGCAGGCTGGGCTGAGGGACCCCCACTCTAGTGCATCAATTTTCATGCACCGGGCCTCTAAAATAATATAAGGTTCAATAAAATAAATTTATTTTTTGTGTTAAGACAATATATAAGATTTTCAATTATGAGCCAACCTTCTTTTGTATGCACTTCAGAACAAAGTAGGCTTACATTAGTTCAAAATTACGCAGGGTTAAAAGATTTTTTTTATTGTTGTTAATCCTCACCTAAGGATATATTCCCACTGATTTTTTGAGGGAGTGACAGAGAGAGAGAAATATCCCCAACCAGGGCCAGGGATAAAGCCTGTAATTGAGATACATGCCATACCCTTGACCGGAATCAAACCCGGGACCCTTCAGTCCATGGTATGACACTCTATCCACTGAGATAAACCAGCTAGGGCTTAAAAAGTAATTTTTAAAAGCAAATAGAATATAAGTGCTAGAAATGGGAAATGCCTTTGTGCGACTTTGCGGTAGAAAAGAAAATTTTGCAGCCTTTTTTAAACTGACTGCCACAAATAAAATATCAGTTAAAAATATTCATTTTAACCTTACTGACATTTAGATGATTAAGGACATTCCAAATGACATTCAGAGTAGTAAACGAGAGACTGGTATTTAACTATTTAATATATATTCAGATGAGAATTATAATAGGAGAGAAATTTATAAAAGGGTATATCTAATAGCTCAAGAATCATTGATAGATTATTACCTACCAATGTGTGATTATAAAGGGACCAATAAAATTCTTTAGGTGAGTTCTGATTACACTCTTTTACTTTCAATAAATTTTCTATGATGTCCAAGAAAGTTAGCTATGCTAACCTTTTCAAAGTTAGAGAATTATGACTTACCGTGAACTTAACCAACTTTTTAGATAATTTTGAGGGTTCTCTGTAATTTTTCAATAATATGGATATGTCACCTACATAAGACTAGATGTTCATTATCTCTTCTCTTTACATAGGTCATAAAACAGGGTTTTGTTGTTGTTGTTGTTGTTGTTTATTTACGTGTGTGTGTGTGTGTGTGTGTGTGTGTGTTGTGTGTACCCTAGTGCTGCATATTAAAATTAAAATTACCAGGATGCAACATAGTGGAATGACCAAATTCTTTCTATTGTTTTTTTTTTACATTGTCTCTTTTCTTTTTCTATCACCTAATATATTATAGGCCATTGAGTATGAAACAGGTTTGCTAAATCTTCAAACTCTAATCCTATTCTTTTACAGAACAAAGAATGTGAAACCTGGATATTTAAATTGCTTGCCTATTTTTAAATGTCTTGATCTAGTTGATATTATTAAATATTCCACCCAACAACAATAGAGTACACATTCTTCTCAAGAATAAATAAAACATGCACCAAGGTATGCCACACTTTTGGACCAAATAAATGCAATATATTTAAAATGATAGACATAAAAGAAAATATGTTTAAGATTGTGTGGAATTTAAACTAAAAATAAATAATGGAAATGAAACAGAACTACCTCTATATATTCAGTATTTGAGCAGCTCACTTCAAAAAAACACATAGGTCTAAAAAAGACCCTCGAGAAAAATTAAGGATGAATGAGGACAGAGTTCTTTTTCATGAACTAAAACACTCGCTATTATTAAGATGTCAATTTTTTCAAATTTGATCTATAGTCAATTTAATTCTAATCTAAATCCCAGCAGGTAATTTTGTCAACATTGACAAACTGATTTTAATGTTTGTATGAAAAGCCAGAAGATAAATAGCCAACATGATACTAAAGAAGAACAAAGTTGAAGAAGTAACATTACAAAATTTGAAAACTTATTATAAGTCTATAGTAATTAAGACAGTGTAGTATTGGTAAAAAAAATAAAAAAATAAAAATAAATAAAAGAAAGAAAAAAAAAGACATGTAGATCAACAAAACTGCCACTACACAACTCAAGGTTTATTATAAAACTACAGTAAAGAAGATGTAGAATTGTGAAAGAATATGTATATAGATAAATGGAACAGAAGAGACAGCCCAGAAATAGATCCACACAATTATGACAACTGATTTTGGCAAAGAAGCAAAGGCAATTTTATGGAGAAACTGTACTCTTTTCAACAAAAGATGCTGAAGCCAATGAATATCTATTACAGACGATGTGAAGATAACAACAAACCACAACTTGGAGAAAATACTTGAAAAACCCATTATCTGACAAAGAACTTGTAACCAAAATACACAAAGAAATCCTACAGCTCAACAGTAAAAAAAACAAGCAAACAATCCTTTGGAAAAAATGGGCAAAATGTCTGAACAGACAGCCCATTAAGGAGGATTTACAGTTGAAAACTCATTTATTATGCGGAAATGGCATTTATTATGAGGAAATTAAAAAATGTTACACTTATTAAACTGACTAAAATAACAGACAATGACTAAAATCACAAAAACTGACAGAACCACATGCTGGTGAGGATGCAGACCAACAGAAACTCTCATTCCTGATAAGAGTGTATAGCCACTTTGAAAGACAGTTTGGCACGTTCTTACAAAACTAAATATAATCTCACTCTGAAATCCAAAAATCACATTCCTAGGCATTTATTTATCCAACTACTTTGAAAACATATGTCCACATCAAAACCTACATAACATTTTTTATAGCAGCTTTATTTATAACTAGAGGCCCAGTGCACAAAAATTTGTGCACTCAGGTGGGTCCCTCAGCCCGGCCTGTGCCTTCTTGCAGTCTGGGGCCCCTTGGGGGCCCTTTCCTATGGCTTCTGGCACCAGTTTTCCTCCGGCACCCGGAACCCAGGCCTTTGCTGTTTGCCTGGGAGGGGCCAGCACAGCGGGCTTTGATCTATGCTGGCCGCTGGGGCCCTGGGGGCAGAGCCGGCGCGACGGGCTCAGCGCTTAGCTCTGCGCTGGCCAAGCGGGCCCGGGGGGAGAGGCCGGCGTGGCGGGCGAGGGGCTTAGCTCTTTGCTTGCCATACCAGCCTTCTCTTGCTGCATCTGCCCAGGGCCAGCAGGCTTTGCTCCTTTGCTTGGCGCCTACATATGCAAATTAGCCGCCATCTTTGTTGGCGGCTAATTTGCATATCGCCCTGATTAGCCAGTGGGAAGCGTAGCAAAGGTACGGTTAATTACCCTTTTTGTCTTTTATTAGATAGGATTTCCTCAAGATGTCCTTCAGTAAATAAATGGATAACTTAACTGCAGAAATCCATATAATGAAATATCATTCAGCATTAGAAAGTAAGCTATCAAGCCATAAAATTACATGGAGAAACTTTAATACATATTGTTAAGTAAAATTATTCAATCTGAAAAGTCAACACACCATATTAACTCTGCACTTTAGTTCAGAATATATCAATATTAATTTATTATAACAATAAATTAAAGGAGAGGAAGGAAGGGGAGAAGAAGGGAAAGAAAAGACAAAGTAAAGAAAGGAAAGGAGACACAAGTCAAATTTCCACACAAAGTATACCTGAGTAATACAGGGTTGCAAGGGTGGCACAAATTTAGTGGGTACAAACATTGCAAACTAGAAACCATGGTAGAGTAAAAAGGAATCTATACTAATAAAAGGGTAATATGTTAATTAGACCGGGAGACCTACCGGATGTCCTTCTGGAAAAAGCCATGGTGGTGGGGATGAGGCAGAGGCAATTAGGGGCAATCAGGCAGGCAGGGGGGGACAGTTGGGGGTGAGCAGGCCGGCAGGGGGCACAGTTGGGGGCAAGCAGGTCAGCAGTGGGGGGCAGTTGGGAGTGAGCAGGCCGGCTAGGGAGGGCAGTTGGGGGTGAGCAGTCTGCCAAGGGGGGGCCAATTGTGGGCGAGCAGGCTGGCGGGGGGGGGTGCATTTAGGGGTGATGAGGCTGTCAAGCAGAGTGGTTAGGGTAGTGGTTCTCAACCTTCCTAAAGCCGCGACCCTTTAATACAGTTCCTCATCTTGTGGTGACCCCCGATTTCATTGTTACAAATTGAACATAATTAAAGCATAGTGATTAATCACAAAAACAATATGTAATTATATATGTGTTTTCCGATGGTCTTAGGCAACCCCTGTGAAAGGGATATTCGACCCCCAAAGGGTCTCGACCCACAGGTTGAGAACCGCTGGGTTAGGAGCAATCAGTCAGGCAGGCAGATGAGTGGTTAGGAGCCAGCAATCCTAGATTGTGAGAGGGATGGCCAATTGCCAGTTTAGGCCCGATCCCACAGGGATCGGGCCTAAACTGGAAGTCGGACATCCCCCAAGGGTTCCCAGATTAGAGAGGGTGCAGGCCGGGTTGAGGGACCCCCCCCCCCCCCCCCGTGCACAAATTTCATGCACCGGGACACTAAGGTGAAATAATATTCATTAAGGTTTCCAAATTTAAAAGTTATATACAGTTTTGATTCCAGGCTACCCTGGAGGTTTAATTTTTATCTTTTTAGTATTAATTAGCAGTAGCTTTAAAAATGAAACTACTGATTTTTCTGGCACATTCTAGAGCTCAGATAACTTGGAAAAAGATTTAAAAGGTTTGCACTTTCTTCTTATTTTTAGGAAGCTCACAGAAAAAAAATTTTTTTTTGACAACTGCCAGAGTCTCTACTGTTTTGTCAAGCAAAGTGATAGTTAATAACCTACTCCAGGACAGGGCTGACCTGGGCAGCTACATTGAATACATGTAAACTTTCTTCTTTATTTATTTTAATTGATGAATAAATTGAGGCCCGATATACATTTAGTGTGCTTTTCTCTTACATATTGCAGAACAAATAAAGCATAGACTTGACAAGAGAACTTTCTTTTGTCATACAGCCAAAATGAAATCATCAACCATCCTGAATTAGCCTCTGCTAAATTTCTTCTCCTTCAGACTCATTCTTACCAAGAGTTTTCTGAAAACTTAAAAATAGAGTAATCAAACATGAAAGAAGAGCAACCACCTTTTATGGCTAAGGAAATTAAGAGACTGGGAGATTAAAATGATATTCTAGTTAGTAAAAAACTGATAGACACCAGTACAGGTTTACCTGTTCCCAGTATATTTGGCCAGTAATGCCGCTCAAATAAACCTCAGCAAAAATCTTAGTAACCCCAAATTGTATCATGACGAGTAAGAAAAAATATTCTGTGTTATATGTATGTTAATAACCTTATGAATGGAATTAAACAATGTATCACTGAATTTGTTTTTTAACCTGTTTGCCATCATATTAAGCCTTGACAAATTGCAAGGATTTCACTTCTTATTTCTTTTT
Organism: Myotis yumanensis; assembly: GCF_028538775.1. NCBI lineage: Eukaryota > Metazoa > Chordata > Mammalia > Chiroptera > Vespertilionidae > Myotis > Myotis yumanensis. The sequence continues at coordinate 42,655,242 of NW_027223760.1, read as the reverse complement.
ATGAGGAACTTGTAGACATTTGTGCAATTTAAACTTACAAACATTAAACTTACCACTATGGAAGAATTGATCCATTAATGATAATAAAAAGTAAGATTATATTATTAACTATAAAATAACTTTTTTTTTCCTGTGCCTCTTACTAGATTACTAGAAACACTACTCTCAGCAAATCTTTTCTACTATTTTTGAGTTTGGAGCAATACAGTGGCCAATATCCTCCCATGTCCTTCTAACCAACAAAGCTTACAACAAATCAACAGATACATATGGAGTAATACAAAGGAAAATAAGTATCTGGTAGCCTACTTGTTTTATTTTTGTTCTTTTCTTCCCATTATTACGTGCAATGTAGATATAAGTCAACCAATACATGCAATAGATGAGCTTTGCTCTCTGAAGATAAAGTCCATAATAAATTACTGACTTAATAAGGCAGAAGACATGAAGCATAATCAAAAGAGAAGATCTGCACATTGACCCTTATAATTACAGTGCAATTATAGTGGTGTTTTGTTGGAAATACTTAATCTATCAACATGTCAAGTTGCTGCACCAGAAGGCATATCATTAGTTTCTGATTCTTCTAAGTATTTCAAAGGTACCCTGAAATTTGAAGCAACATGCGTTGGCAAGTTAAGTAATTGACTACACATTAGTGATAATATATTTTTCTTGGGGTAAAATACTAGTTTTTTAAAAAAGGAAAGTATGACCTTTTGCCCTAAAATATTTATTATTTCTCAAAAAATGAAAATATGGCCTTGACTGGTTTGGCTCAGTGGATAGAGTGTCAGCCTGCAGACTAAAAGGTCCCAGGTTTAATTCCAGTCAAGGGCATGTACCTTGGTTGCCGGCACATCCTCAGTGGGGGGCGGGGGGGGGAGTGTGTGCGTGCAGGAGGCAGCTGATCGATGTTTCTCTCTCATCAATGTTTCTAACTCTCTATCCCTCTCCCTTCCCCTCTGTAAAAAATCAATAAAATATATTTTAAAAAATGAAAATCTGCAAATTTTAAGATTTAAAATTCAAAAATTTTAAGGTTACCATGAGAAAATGAATAGTAGCCCAGCCTGTGTGGCTCAGTGGTTAAGTGTTGACCTATGAAGCAGGAGGTCACAATTCGATTCCTGGTCAGGGCACATGCCGGGTTGTGGGCTCCATCCCACAAAGGGGAAATGCAGGAGGCATCCGACTAATGATTCTCTCTCATCATTGATGCTGCTAACTCTCCTTCTTCCCTTCTCTCTGAAATCAATAGAACTATATTAAAAAAATGAAAATGCATAGAAGTTAGAAGATGGCAAATGGACCTTGGGGCAAATGAAAATTTGTGAAAAAGCCAATAAGATATTCAAGTCTTCTTCACCATACAGAGGAGTGTGAATTTAATCTTTAATATTTGGAAATTACTGACTCATTGATATAGTAGAGAAACATGGTCAAATTTGCCTTTGATATTAATAAAAATGTTCCTTTGACATTACTATGAAAACTGCTGGCTTTTATATTATAATGGAGCAAGATTGGTCATGAGAATTAATATAGAATGCAAGTGGAATTTTAATTGTTTAAGCTAGAGGATATACTTTTTCCTATTACACTATTTAAATGTTAAAATGAAACAGGATGCCTCAAAAAAGTATTGTGTTTAGATCTTGAGCAAGTTAACTATCCTCTGGTCTTTTATTTCCCATACACAAAATAGTTTTAAAATTGAAATTTCTGTCTCTCACCAATGATGAGAGGATAAAGAGTCATATTAGTAAAATGCACATATCAAATATGCTAAGTGTACCTATATCTAGTGTTGTTGTTGTTATTCTTGTTATTGATTATGCTGAAAAGGCCAGCATTTAGGATTTAGAATCAGGTATAACGTTAAAAATATTTTTGTAGCAGGAAAAGCTCTCATACATTTGCCCTTGAATCATTTATATTTTTTTTATTCTGAGTTCTCAGTTATCATATCATTTAGCATTTTAGAATTTATTCAGTTTCTAAGAATTATGTTTTTAATGAATCTTTGCTTAGAATAGTCACAGAATTTATACTAAGAGAGACTTTCAAGGTGTCATATACTCCAATTTTATCAACCTTACTCCAAATCTCTTGGGTCTGACAAGTCAATGAAGTTTGAGGTAAAAGTCAAGCACACTTGCTCACAATTAGACTGTTAACAGTATGCAAATGAGATGACCTCATTCATATTTAGAGTTTCATCAGTAGTAAAAATTGAATTTTCTATGTCTATTGAAGAGATTGAGATTTAATAGAGGAGAAGACTGTATAACTTGGCAAAACCTATTGTATAATGACAGTATTAGTGTTTTCTTGCCTATATTGAATTTTTTACTTATTAGAATTAAAAGCAGTAAAAATCAGTAATCATTATAGCAATTTAATATAAAGCCCAAGACATACATTTTTATATAGCCTTACCTTCAAGAGATGCTTAGCAAAGATTTAATTTCATCATAAAATATATTTCTTTGTCCAAGATACAAAGGTAAGAACTAGAAAGGATATGTGGTATACTTATGGTCAATTGCAAATTACTACATTAAAATCAGATATTCAGCTCTTGCATATTAAGCTCCCTGGATAGTGCTAATTGATCTTTAAGATAAATCCAAAAACTATTTGAAGATTTTACTTTAAAATTCATAAGGGGACATTAGTAATGTGCTATTGCTTTCAAATTTCACTGGTCATATATCCTAGATGAAAAATATACTCTAGAATAAAAGTTTCATCTTAATCTTCCTTGTTTTATATAAAAATAGAAGATAATCTTTCAAGCTTAAGGCTGACAAAAGAGAAAAATCAGAGGATTGGTTTATAAGTAGTTCAACATGATATGTTAGTGCAAGCCAAAAATTTACTACTGCCATATTAAAGCCCTATTCTAGGAGGGTTCTGATAGAATGACAAGAACATTTTTCAGTCAAAAGAGCTTTGAGCAGTATTCTTGCTTGTCTACTTTCTGTGGAGAGATTGTCCTGAAATAAAGATATATAGGGCGCCATTGGAACCGGAGGTCAATCGAGTCCGGGGTTCATGCTACCTGTCACCACCCAGCCAAAACGCAAAGACAGTGATTGGATTATAAGTGAGCATTTAATATTATCAGATGCTGGAAATCTGAGAAAGTGATGGATGGAAAACCCTAACATCCACCTTTCTCTCAAGCTTGTTAGCAGAGAGCTTACATAGGGAATCAGGGAAAAGGAATATGGGTAAACAATACAAGGGTTTTCTGGTGATTTGCTGTCCTGGGATTTGAGTCCCTATGGGAATCTTGGATCTTGGTGAAGGTATCATTACTGCTGCCCAGAACAGGATGCTCAGCGTTCTGAAACTGGTCAAGTGGTAATCGGGTGTGCGTCATCTTGGTGTTTCTGAAACCTGATCTGATCACCCTCAGCATTCTTGGTGGCCAAGGGTGGAAGTTCAGGGCTGAGATAAAAGTCTCTTTGTTCTTGCCTGGTTGACTGAGAACTGCAACAAATCTTAGCCAGAACATAAGGTTAAAACTAAACAGTTGATTAATCAATTACATATTCTGTTAGTAAAAAGGGAAGTTAAGGTAGGAGAAAGAAAGAAAAGAGGGGAAAAACAAAAATCATATTTTTATTCAATCCTCATACCCCTATCACCATGGCAAGTTGATCAATGGCCCAGAAGTGTGGAATTAGGAAAATGAGAGGCTCAAAGGTCTGAAAAGAGGTGTGTAAGTGAACTCACGTGAGTGTGTTTTCTGTGTGCAACTCTGTTTCATATCATCACAGAGAGGATCTGCTGTAGAGAAGGCACTAAGAAACTGGGCGGACAAGATAAGTTAAGCAATGGAGGTCTGAGAAATTCTGATCTCAGCCACACTAATGGAGTCAAGAACAAAGCCGCCATGGTGCCAACAATCGAGGTCAAAGTTGGGACCAAGCCCTAACCAGTTTGGCTCAGTGGATAGAGCATCGGCCTGCGGACTCAAGGGTCCCAGGTTCGATTCCGGTCAAAGGCATGTACCTTGGTTGTGGGCACATCCCCAGTAGGGGGTGTGCAGGAGGCTGCTGATTGATGTTTCTCTCTCATTGATGTTTCTAGCTCTCTATCCCTCTCCCTTCCTCTCTGTAAAAAAATCAATAATATATATATATATATATGTATATATATTTTAAAAGTTGGGAACAAAAGTGTGCTCTCTTTATTTCTGAAGTTGATATAGAATCTGCCTCTGGTGAATGTCTAATCCTCCAGCAATTGAGACCAAAGCTGAGCCCTTACTATAATACAATGGTGGGTGGAAACCATTTAGCAACTTGATGTCAAGTTGAATACATTGGAACTCTTCTGCCCTGGGGAAGAAAATCATTTATCTTTACTAGGATTGACAGGAATCACAGACATGTATTTGCCTTCCCTGCTCATGGTGCCTCAGGCAGCATTACTATCAGATTGTTTCAGAATGCCTGATTTATAAACATGGCATTTGATATCTAACATGTGTATAAAGGAGGTATGACATTCAGAACCATTGGTCCTATCCTATCCCCCACTGTCTTAAAACAGTCAGCCTCATAAAACATTGGGATCAAGTCAGATGCCAGCATGAGACTGACTGTCATTTGTGGATTCTGTCCCTCAAAATGTAGAAACAATGGTCAATGTAAATTGCTAAGTCCTAAACAGCTAGAAAGATGTTTCTAGAAATTGAAGGGTAGAAGTAGAATTGGCCTCTTTTACCATCATTCCTGTGACTCACAGATTTTGTGTCTCCTGTGCCCATAGCGTCAGGATATTTTGGTTTAGAGATCCTATTTCTTGGGTTGTGTGGTACCTTAACCAGAGTACAAATAAAGGATTCTGATGAACTTGAAACTATGACTGCCACTTATTCCCATGACAATGACCATCAATCAAAGGCAATTTATATGATTTGGGGTAATTCAACTAATTATCATAAATATTTAGATTAGATACTATATTGGGGAAGTAGAATAAGTCTGAAACTTGGAAGATTCACTAAGCATTCTCTTATTGATTCTATATCTGGTGATGAGAGAAAATTTTGAGTTGTGACTGTTAAAGGACATGGGAAGTCAAGGATTTACATTCCTTAGAAATGAAAGTTTGGGCCATCTCACCAAGATAAGCTGAAATACTAACTGAGAGTATGAGAAATAGAGAATGGGTGATGCAGAATGGAGATGAAGAAAGCAATTGTATTCCCAGAATCAACTGTGCAGAAAAAGCTTGTTCCTCATTGATACTGCTTTTTCAGAGATCAGAACCAACCATTACCTGGGATAGTCAGGGCAGAGTGGATTTAATGTGGAATATAAGAAGTTCTGAATATGACAAAGGAAGCACAGTATCAAATGTATTTTTTTGCCTCACGTTATGTCTGTTTTCTGCTGCAACTGGTGAACAACAGTGCAGGTCACAGGCCTAACTTAAGTCTGCGCTGCTAGTCTCTCCCAATTTCTATCCCAAGGAATTTCTATATTCATGAGTACTATAGAACTGTAAATATAAAGGCAAAGTGAGAGATTTAAGGAAGTTCCTTTTTAGTGACTGTACTATCCACTGTGTAGTAGAGGCTTAAAGAAATTGCATAGTGAATTTGAAGGGAGTGGTAAAAATTTAAACAGAATTATGAAGCATTCCTGAGGCCCCAGCTGAGGTTAGCAATCAGGAATCAATAATGGTCTCAATTAGTAGTGTTAACCACTTACTTCTAACAAGACTTGGCAGGAACTATTAGCTCATTGACAAATTCACTCACTTATTGACTCATTTATTTTCTAAAATATTTATTAAGAGCAACAATGTCAGGAGATAATGAATTCTTGTTTTATACAAAAAAAAACAGATGTGTAATGTGGTTGGTCAATTGGTATATATGACTTGAAAGCAGTGTGGTCAGCTAAGGAAATTAAATACATATATGTAATTCTACATTAAAATATATGAATATTATGAAATGTATGACTATACAGGGTGGGACAAAAGTTGGTTTGTACAGCTCATTGTATGGAAAACAATGCAATAATTAACAAATAACAACATAAGAATAAACTCTGTTTCATGTAGTCAGAATTATAAACCTACTTTTTCCTTGCCCTACATATGAATATAAATGAATATATGTTTCATAAAACATATGATTATAACAAAATGCCAGAGAAATTCAGAGAGGTTAAAAATTATAAATGGAAAGCTCCTCTAAAAGTAAATGTAAACGCTTTATTTACTTTACATTTTCAACATATCTTTTTTGTCTTTCAGATGGCTATGATCTGTTGCTTTTTCTTATATTTTAGCTCTTTCCTGCCAGTTGTTTTTCCATTTTGAATTTTCTCTTATCTTTTAAAACAGAAAAGAAATTGGTTTTTACCTACATTTTTCTTTGAGATATCAAACAGTAATGCATTATAGGAAAAGATAAAGAAATATTTACTAGGAGCAAGACACCAAAATACAGCATTTGTATATGGCAGTAAATGTGACCCTGGACATTCACCTCACTTAACCTAGTATGGGGATTTTGAACTAAGAGGTGTCTAAATTTTTATAAATAAAAAAGAAATGACCCGGCTGGTGTGGCTCAGCGGTTGAGCATTGACCTATGAACTAGGAGGTCACAGTTCAATTTCTGGTCAGAGCACATGCTCAGGTTGCAGGCTCCATCCCCAGTTTGGGGTATGCGGGATTCTCTCTCATCATTGATCTCTCTCTCTCTCTCTCTCTCTTCCTCCCTGAAATCAATAAAAATGCATAACATTTTTAAAAAATGAACAAAAATTAAAGGCACCATAAGACCAATATATGTACACACACTGCTAATTTCAAAAATGTATTCACAATGTAAATCATAAGAGGAAATAAAAACATTCAGCATAATCTGTGACATAATTGTGACAATATCATTTAAAAAATATAGAAGTGGATGAGGGCAAAATAGGAATTAAAGATACAGACTCCACTGTTTGTTTATGTACCTATACTATGTAATCTTTATAAATTAAGTAAATTATATTTTATCATCCTACTTATTCTATCTATAAAATAAGGAAAATAATATTATCATTCAAGAAGGACTGTTTGTTATGAGAACTATTCAAGGAAGAACCTTAGTCATGTCATGTGCTTCTACTCCCCTCTGGCTGAGAGCCCCATAGAGTGCCATTTCTATTCTCCATAGAGTGCCATTTGGAAGAAAAACATTATTCTTGATTTTTAAAAATTGGGTACTGATCAGGTGCTATGTGAAACAAAACAGGACTAAATTATTAAAAACTACATAATGCTTTAGAGACCCCACAATACTAATAACTCCATCCCATTTGTTTAGAATTCAGAGTGAAACTCGATAACCAAAAGGGACCAGCTGTATAAAAATATGGGTATATAAGTAATAAACCATATTAAAAATCAGAGTAGAAACGGTGTCTTAGGAGGGGTGGAAACAATTAGAACACGCTGTAAGAATGGGTCCTCACAAAGGATAAATGTACTATAGATCTCAGTAAGGATGCAGTAATTTTTAATACTTAAGTTGATTAGTGGAAGAGAGACTAATGGTCGTGACACTGCATTTCCAATTACATTTATGGCTCTGGGAATAGGAATCTGTGAGCATCAAAAAGGCAAATTGGAGACAGTAAGTAAAAATTTTTTCTGCCTTGGGTGTAGTTCATTTAAACATGTCTTTGTCCCTACTAATTAGCAGACCTAATATAGGACTATAATAAAATCAATCAATACTAAAGAGCTTATTTCTCAGATTATGGAAAGTATTGGCAGATTGGCAGTTATAAAATAGTCATGGGGAAAGTACAGCACAGGGAATATAGTGAATAATATTGAATAACTATGTATGGTGCCAGGTGGGTACTAGAAATATCAGGGGGAACACGTTGTAAACTATATGATTGTCTAACCACTATGCCATATGCCTGAAACTAATACAATATAACATTGAATATAAACTTTAATTAGAAAAAAATATTGGCAGATCAGAGATGTCATATTACTAGGGAAATCAATAGAATCTTAGTGAAGTGAGTGAGGATGGTTCCATATAGCCATTCACCATGGCTATTTAGTCATCAATTGCTACATGGTTTTCTTGGTAAGAAAGCTTAATGTTGATCTTGGAACCCTATGTATAGAATCATGTTGTATGAGTAGGGAGGGCGTAGAAAACTTGTTACATGTAGGGAGTATGACACAATCATCCAATAGAGAATGAAAGATGTTACCTAGTCTCTACTTTCCAATTCATTCTTTTAGAGAGAAATATCTACTTCTGAAAATAAGGTTGCTCTACAGTTTATTGACTAGATATTGTTTGATGTGCAGCAGTCAACATGCTCCATATATTTAAGATCCCAGTCCATTAAATAGGACATTATTTTTTTATGGTCTGAGAATTACTGTCTGCTGGTGATGACTAGTGACTTAATAGCAGCTGAAATCCAACAGTGTGTGAAATGATGTTATTTATAAAGTTGGGAAAATATTCTTGAAATTCTTCAATTTAAATGCTTCCATATAAACACAAAATATTACTTTTTCTGGAGAGTTTTATCTTTGTATACAAAGATAAAATATTTCATTACAGAATGTTTTCATCTAATACATAACGAAGGAAATTTAGGAGTTCAAGCATGAGAGTCTATTAGTTCAGTAAATGTTTCTATAAAATTCAAATAAACCATCATTGACTATGCTTTTGTGTATATTATTTTCTCTGAAATTACAATATAACTTTCCTTTCTTTTATTCTGTTACTGACAAAAATAGTAGAAGAAGTGTGATAAAAGATGTTGAATTCACACAATACTTCACTCTCTCACAATTTTTTTTAGATAGGAAAGGGGAATTTATTCATGGAAGAAAAGTCATCTGTGAACCCTCTACCTGACTGAGTGTGTTTGACGTTAGCACTGTGGACTGGAACATGCCAGCTTCTCCATAGCAGGTGACAACAAACAGCACGGTGGTTCCACTCAAGTAGTGTTTCAAGAACCCAGGGGGGGCCCTCACTGGTTTGGCTCAGTGGATAGGGCATCAGCGCGTACTCAAGGGTCCCAGGTTCGATTCCAGTCAAGGGCATGTACCTTGGTTGTGGGCACATGCCCAGTAGGGAATGTGCAGGAGGCAGCTGATCGATGTCTCTCTCTCTCATCAATGTTTCTAACTCTCTATCCCTCTCCCTTCCTCTCTGTAAAAAGATCAATAAAATATATTTAAAAAGGAAAAAATAAAGAATCCAGGAAGACCGGCAGGGGAGGCGAACCTCCTCGCACAGTCACCTGTTTTGATAGTTTAAAGTATATTAGTTGTACATATTCATCTTTTAGCATAAGTCCATGCTTAATTAATTTAAGCACAGGAAAGACTTTGTAATTATTTATTTGCTAAACATAGATATCTATCCTTTGGGTCTTATCTGAAAAATACTTGCTAACCTTTCCCCCTCTTATTTTATGAATAGTCTTTTAATTATTAGTAAGTAGGTGGGACATCTTAACTCTATTACATTTTTGTTAACATTAGATAATTATTTCATACTCCTACCCATCTCTCTTTCAGTTCGTTCCCAAGTAAAATGAGGATCTTATACATGAAAATGAGTGACTTTCATGTTTTGTCAGTCACAGATCCACATAGAGCAGAGGTTCTCAACCTTTGGGTCGAGACCCCTTTGGGGGTCGAACGACCCTTTCACAGGGGTCGCCTAAGACCATCAGAAAACACATGTATAATTACATATTGTTTTGTGATTAATCACTATGCTTTAATTATGTTCAATTTCTAACAATGAAATTGGGGGTCACCACAACATGAGGAATTGTATTAAAGGGTCGCGGCATTAGGAAGGTTGAGAACCACTGACATAGAGATAACTCAAGAACTGCTGTGAGTTAATGATAAAGAGCTTCAAGACCCAGTGGTCCTTCTTTAAACTGTGACTACATTTACTCTTTTGGCGTCCACTTTGATGGCTTTGAATAGGGCATATCTGTACAAACCTAATGCACTGATATTTCTAGCTCACACTTTTGTGTGAATCATGTGTCAAGATTTATTCCCCAGATTCACATATCTAGTTGTCTATTCACTTTGATGGCAGACAAGACCTCTCAAACTCTGTATGTCTAAAACCAGTCTTGATCTCCACCTACAACACATCTACTTCATTTCAATATTTCTTAATAAGCTTCCTTATTTTGGTATTTTTAGTTGGTCAAGCCAGGAATTTCACAGTTATCTTAACTCCTCTTCTTTTCTTACCCCCCCCCCCCCCCCCACAAATAATTCATCATGAATCTTCTTGTCTGCTTTTGAAAAATATTCATAATCTGTCTACTGGGTAATTGCCTGTATGATTCCCCAATGTGGATAACTTGCTAAAATTACTTTGATAGCTTTTATAGTGTAAGTCCTGAAGTTGGATTTTTCTTTTATTTATAATGCAAGTGCCTGACATAGCTTTGATTGTCTGCCCAGGCATCCACTTCAATTTTGGCTATCTGGAATACACCTGTGGCCAACCTCAGACTAGGTAAAGAGCCAGGCAGTACTGGCTCCCCACCAGCCCTCCTTGGTCCTAGTCTCCTTTGTTTTTGAGATCTTGGTTGGTTTCCATAACTGAACACTGGGGATGATCATTTGCTCCCTTTTCTCATGCTTTAAATTCTAGTGCTTATGTTTCAAATTCACCAATAAAGAATGAACCCGCAAGCTCTAGGTTCCCCATCCTTGACCCCAACAAAAGCAGAACCCCAGGCCCATGGTTCTCCTTTTCTCTACCCATGCACTTGCTGTGTGCTTTTCAGGAACTGTGAGTAATAAACTTAATAAATCTTTTAAAATTATTATTGTTGAGGGTGTCTTGCAATCATAAGAATTACAAGGTCAGGTTAAGCCATAGCATTTGTTATCCATAAGCTTATACTGGTGCAGAACAATTTTTTACTAAATTTCTTTGCTGCAGGTTACTTTTAATACTCAGCCAATTTGATGCTTTGTCTAAATCAGATAGTGTCACCCCAGTGCTTGAGCCCTTCTAATGGCTCCCCCTTTACATTCACTATAAAAGCTGATATCATACCACGTACAAACAGGCTCTACATAATTTCTCTGTCCTCGATTCCCACTACTCACCTCATGAATCTCTCTCTTCTAGACACACTGACCTCCTTGCTTGCAGGTCCTAGAGGCCTTTCCTGTGAAGAAAGAGGACACCAGATATCCACTAGGTTAACTCCCTTTGTCTCCTTTATGACAGTGCTCACTATCCCACTTCTCAATGGAGTAACACACCTGTTTACATCTGCAAAACCTCAAGCACCGCTTTCTCTCACACCTCTGTTTCCATGCCCCTAATTTACATGACACTTATTACCTTCTATAGTAAACAAATTTCTTACTTACATGCCTACTGTTTCATATTTCTCTCATTCTCCTGAAATATAAGCTCTATAAAGCCAGGTGTTATAACTTTCTTAATAGCTATATTACAAGTGCATTGATATACATGTAGTTTATAAATGTCTGACATGTCAAGAAGAAATTGATAAAGAGGGGTACATTCTATTGGAAAGTTGATTCTGTGTTTCTTTCATCACCAAGTATTATTGATAAAACTGCAGTGCATATTGTGTCATTGACAAAATTCCTTAATGACATTAGGCCTTAATGTCTTTATTTGGGTGTATGAGGCTTTACATTTCATGGTGACAAATTGGATTTGGAAGGCAACTAATTCAACATTTGCTTCCAGTATGAACACATAACTCTGATGAAATCAAATGTCTCACAGATAAAACTAAATGTTGAAACATAACATCCAAAAACAACATCAGCAACAACAAAATAGGCAGGATACTAGTACATGGAGAGTAAACAAACAGAGGAAAGGAGTCAACATTTGAAGGAGTGAATGTCATCAGATGTCTCCCCTTTTTCTGTATATTTAATCCTGAAGGATTTAAGTGATATTGATAATGGGAGAGTTTGAAGTCCAAGTGTGTCTAAGTGACAGATTAAATCCTGTGCTTAAAAGAACTCAGTCAATCACATGTGTTGGGAAATAAGGTGAAAATTGTCAGGAATGAACTTTGCCTAAATGCCTGACTAACCCCTAACCCAAGAATAAATAAGATAGATTCCAAGCAGCCTCGCTAAAGTAAAAATTAATGATTTGAAATTTGGCTTATCAGACACTTAAGGCAGTTTTAACTGTGGATTTTAGCCAAATTAACGGCATGCTATTTGAAAAGGAAAATTTTTCAGAGGAATATTACAGAGTCCAGATATTATTCAACATATCACTCAAAATGTCTGGGAATACATTACAAAATGATTTAACATACAAACCAAACAAAAACAAAATAGACTTTTTCTAAGAGAAAGAATAATCAACAGTCATTATGCAAGATAACAAACATATCAGAAAAAATTAAACTATCATAACTATGCTTAAGACACTGATACAAATATGTTCAAATTAACAAAAAGGAAAATTTCAGCAGAGAAATATAAACTTTAAAAAAGAACCAAATAAATTTTCTAAAAATGAAAAGTACATTATCCTATATAATAAAGAGGTAATATGCAAATTGACCGCCACACCCTAGCACAAGATGGCTGCCCCCATGTGGTCAAAGATGGCCACCCCCATGTGGTCACAAGATCGCCAGCAGGGGAGGGCAGTTAGGGGAAACCAGGCCGGCAGGGGAGGGCAGTTGGAGGCAACCAGGCTGGCAGAGGAGGGCAGTTTGGAATGATTGGGCCAGCAGGGAATCTTTAGGCATCAGTCAGGTTGGCAGGGGAGTGGTTAGGGGGTGATCAGGCTGGCAGGCAGAAGTGGTTAGGGGCAATCAGGCAGGCAGGCAGGTGAGCAGTTGGGAACCAGCAGTACCGGATTGTGAGAGGGATGTCCGACTGCCGGTTTAGGCCTGATCCTGTGGGGTCCCAGATTGGAGAGGGTGCAGGCTGGGCTGAGGGACACCTCCCCCTCTGTGCACAAATTTTGTGCACCAGGCCCCTAGTCTGAAATAAAAATTCAGTAAATGGGCTTAGGAGAATGGAGATGACAGAGAAAAATTTGGTGAATTTGAAGGTAAATGAATATAAATCATGTAATTTGAAGAACAGATTTTTTTAGATGATAAAAAAACAAAAACAATGATAGACTCTGGAACCATGATGTGCTTAAATAAGTGAATGGATAAATAAACTGTGGTACATCAAGACAATGGAATATTATTCAGTGATAAAAAGAAATAAGCTATCAAGCCATGGAAAGGCATAGAGAAAACTTACATGCATATTAATAAGTGAAAGAAACCAATATGAAAAGGTTACCTACTACATGATTTCAACATAAGGCATTCTGGAAAAGGTAAGACTATGGAGACAATTTGAAAAAAACTGGTTACAGGGGAGAAAGAAGGGAAAGATAAATAGGCAGAACACAGAGGATTTTTAAGGCAGTGGAAATACTTTTGTACATTGTAATGATTAATATATGTGATTATGCTCTGTCCAAACCCATAACAAGTAAGGCACCAGGAGTGAACCCTAAGGTAAACTATGTACTTTCGTTGATTATGATATGTCAATGTAGGTTCATTCTTGGTTAAAAATAAAAAGTTCCATTTTGGTGAGTGATATTAATAATGGGGGAGGCAATACATATGGGAAAACTCTGTATTTTCCTCTCAATTTTGTTTTAACCCTAAAATTTCTTTTAAAAATAAACTCAAAAAAAAGAAATGAAGGATGAAAATATCTAATTGGAGGGTTAACCAATTTTTATTTGCAAAACAGTAGTGATTCAGTATACACAACAAGGCAGAGAAGTGAAACAAGTTTTCTGCTGAGTATAAACCTCAACTTTAAGGGGAATAAAATCTCTTCCATTTATTTAATACAGTTGGTTAGTATTGAAATTAGGAAATCTCTTCTGATAATACTATATGTCATTTTCTTTAAGTCCTAATTTATAATGTTATTTTAAATTTTTATATTTTGTGTGTGTGTGTGTGTGTGTGTGTGTGTTGAGGGGATTCATAAAGCAATGGGTAGTTTTGTTTTTGTTTTTTCCCCTTAATTTTTTTCTTTATGGATTAAGGTATTACAAATGTGTCTTTATCCTCCCATTCCTCCCCCACCCCCCCACTCATGCCCTCACCCCCCTGGTGTCTGGGTCCATTGGTTAGGCTTATATGCATGCATAGAAGTCCTTTGGTTGATCTTTCCCCCTTACCCCATCCTCCCCTACCTTCCCTCTGAGGTTTGACAGTCTGATCTATGCTTCTCTGTCTCTGGATCTGCTTTTGTTTATCAGTTCATGTTGTTCATTATATTCCACAAATGAGTGAGATCATGTGATATTTATCTTGCTCTTTTATTTTAGGCAGTAGATGGGATGGTAATAATAGGAGAAATTGCAAGACATCAACTTAATCACCAGCAGTAACTTTCATATGTAACTCCTCTATGAAACTATGGGGAATTTTAAACTTTCTAATTATTAGTATGTAGAAATAGTCATAAAAAACAGAATGTGCTACAACAATGTATATTTTCTTTTTAAAAGGATATTGACAAGAAGATATGTTTGAAGAAGCAGAATGTTAAAATTAGCTACTGTATTTTCATTGTGATGAGTTATATATACATGAATGGTTGAATTTCATGGGTTTATCTTTAAAAATATTTCTATTTAAAACATGTCCAAAATATAATCTTTCCTTACCACTTCTTTGTGTAGAAAAGAAATATATATATATATATATATATATATATATATATATATATATAAAACAGCTACTATTTTCTTTAGAAGGACAACAAAAAATTACTTTGGATATGAGATATGCCTGGATTCTGATGTTTGCATTTTGACAGCATACTCCAGAGACATTATATACATTATATTTTATGATGTAAATATAGTATTATAGGATTTATAATAGCAGCTTCATTCTTTATGCCTGTAAGCTTGTTCTTTTCAGGGGTGTGGAAAGTTGAATTTATGGCAACTGTGTGCACTACTTTAATCCTCACCTGAGGATATTTTTCCATTGATTTTTAGAGAGGTTGGAAGAGAGAGGGATAGACAGAGAGAAAGATCGATGTGAGAGAAACACATCAATTGGTTGCCTCCTGTAAGAGCCTCGATCAGGGCCTGGGAAGGGGAGGAGCCTTCAACTGGGTTATGTGCCCTTGATTGGAATCGAACCCAGGACCCTTCAGTCCGCAGGCCGAGGCTCTATCCACTGAGCAAACCAGCTAGGGCTGTGTGCACTACTTTAGAGGAAAACATTGAAGGGGAGAATCGGAGTCGGAGTAATTGTGAAAACAATCTTCTTATTTGAAAAGAGTTCAATGTTTCTCTTTTGATAATACGTCAGTACAGATAGTAAATCTTACTATATTCAGCAAATATAGTAATCTTGCTAAAGAACATAGTAGAGTTTGTGCTAAATCTTATTTTTAGAAAAGCTATCTATACTTTTATGCTGATAGTGTTTTAAAACAATAAACTTTATCCTATCAGTGTCCATACTATTAGAAGGGAAATAAAGCATTAAAAAAAAGCAATTCAGTACTTAGCACAGAGGATGGAAACTGCTGGCCTTGTGGGTGTACTTTGCTGATATATGTTTTTAGAGGCATTACATTGCTGCCCCAAAAGAATCAGTTCCACTTGGTGAGCATTCTGCCTTGCAGGTAAAAGCAGTGCCAGCATTCACATAAACGACAGAGTTGTGGGTATTCTAGTCTAAACACTAAATCAGGGCTCAAAGCCCAAAAGATATATTTTTCCTGTTAGGGATGTTTGTAATTTACTCACAGAATGCAAAGCTTTAGGTGATTGTTTTCTTAAAAATATAGCAAAAATATAAATAGCTCAATGACATGTAACAATTTTAAATGACATGTAAAAATGTTAAATCAAGTATAAATGAATGTTTCTGTCCTAGGAATTAGTAAGAAGTATAGTTGTTACGACAACAAAGAGAGAATCATCAAAAAACTAATGGCATACTTGCTCCAAGTAATCAGGTATTAGTATACCTAGGAATAATAGTGAATATTAAGAGAATGTACATTTTTTTAATATAGGGATTAACTAGTCTTTTTTTCTTATTTTACAGGCTATGAAACTTTGCTTCCTTAGTAATTGTCACAATCTTGGGAAATTGGTCTGCAGGGTCATCTCAAATTTCTAAGTTGACTCAAGATGCATCTTCTGAAGCAATAACCCCACTGCCACAACCATTCTGAGCAAAAACTTTGCCACATAAAATTTCTGTCCTACCTCTTCCTTCAAAATATAATGCAACTCATACTTTCAATGCTCTCAAGTTTATTGTTTTAGTACTGCTATTTCCAATCCCCCTCCCAAATTGAATACCACCTCTAGTATATGTTTATTTCTTTGTATATTGTCAAATTCTTGAATCTGGGGTAATGTACTTTCACAAATAATTTGAATATATGGCAACTGTGGGCACTACTTTAGAGGAAAACATTAAAGAGATTTAGGAAAGGAAACTTTTTCCTCATTTTACTTTCAAAATGGACAGGGAAGAATTCTATTATGAACAGAAGAGTAGGAGACAGAAATATTCTTACCTTGTATGATGCACAAAAGTAAAATGATAAACAACTGGAAAAGTCCATTTTCAGTTAATATAAGAGAAGAAAAAAATTCACCAATTAAAAGAAGTTTTACAAATTTCCCAAAGCAGCCTCAGAGTGAGACACTATGGAAAGTCATGTAGAGATAATGTGCTTAGGGAACAAATTAGGACCACAATGGCAGAAGATAGTAGAAAATGCTGGCAAAAAAAATGTACTTATAAATTTCAGCACATAAATAACAATATATACCTTACAGAGCTGACCAGAAGAAGGCATTGAAAACCTGTATAGTCTAATACCACCTGAAGAAATTGGATCTATTGTTAAAAATTTTGCCAACTAAAACCCTAGCCTCATGTTTCCTATAAACAAATTCTTCTAAAATTTAAGGAGGAAATAAAAGATTTGCCATATATTTTCCTGGTAATTAAAAGGAGGGCTTTTAACTCCTTTTATGAGGAAGCCATTATGAAAAGAACATCCTGATTCCTGGATTAAAGAGTTAAAAATTGGATGGCCTTGTGAACTATGCCCTTTAAGACTGTCTTTAACTTCACCAGCAAATGATATATAACCCAAATCTAGCTCTGATTACCCAAAATTTAATTGAGAATTAATAATTATATTTTTATTTTTTTCTTACTGACAAATTTTCTTCCATCATTTACCATCAAAACTTAACAAACTGGGATTTGCCAAATATCAGAAAACATAAAGCCAAATTAGGTTTATCGTTGTCACTGGATATTTTTAAACTTGGCATCTTGTCAGGGTCTATACCATGAATAAATAATGTCAAAAGTAAAGGATGTGAACTAGAGAATGCAAAAAGGTAGATTCAGCTAACAGTGTGATGAAATTAATTTATTTTCTGTTCATGTGTCTAGCTAGTATAAAGCAACAGCAGGTATGGGGAAATTAAAAAATGATAGATACTCGAGATGAAGATTAGAGATAATGAGAGTATCAAATGCAAGGTATTACATTAGTAAACATATCTAAAAATAGCAAGAGCGAATTGCTTACACAGGGAACAAGCCCTAGTGTGCTGACTGGACTATAGGGTAGGATTCCTTCCTTCTCCTCTCTGTAGATATTTAAGTGAAAATGTTGGAGACTCAGCCCTCTAACTGAGACTGTCAACTGCTAGTTACAAAGCACAAACAATTTTGATAAGTTTAATTTGTATGGATATGTGTATGAAATATAAATGCATCTTGACATTTATTTATTTATTTATTTAAATATATTTTATTGATTTTTTACAGAGAGGAAGGGAGAGGGATAGACAGTTAGAAACATCGATGAGAGAGAAACATCGATCAGCTGCCTCCTGCACACTCCCTGCTGGGGATGTGCCCACAGCCAAGGTACATGCCTTTGACTGGAATCGAACCTGGGACCCTTGAGTCTGCAGGCTGATGCTCTATTCATTGAGCCAAACCAGTTGGGGCTCATCGAACATTTAAATGAATTTCAAAAAATAAACAAACCCAAGTGACTGAACCCAGATTATGTAGGGCTGATGATCTAAGAAGCACCTCTCATTTTCTCCTCACACCTGCTCCACAAGTTAACTGCCATTTTGACAACATAGATTACTTTTGCCTATTTTTGAAAATTGTCAAACATAAAGCATTGTGTACCTAACTTCATTTGTTCAATATTATGTTTGCGGAGTACATTCAAGTTTGTTACCGTAATTTGGCTTCAGTGGTTTTCATTGCTTTGAGCTTGAAGAGGCATGTGGCATGCAGAACACTAGAGGCAGGGAGAGGAGGAAGGCAAGGCATGTAAATAAAGGCCTTGAGTGTGGAGGGAAGACTCAGCAATCACCTAACTGAGCTCAGATCAAAGAGGAGATGAAACCATGTAAGTCTCTGTGGATACCAGGCCCTGATCTTAGTGCCGATTCCTTTAATCACTTTAATTTACTTTTTAAATAATCTAAAAATATAGATGAAATTTCAGGGAAAAGGATCAAGTTACTTAGTTGACTGATACTAAGGCTGCTGCTTTTGCAGACTACAGGCTCAGTTAAAAAAAAAAAAAGAAATGTAAAAAGATTACATTCTTGCATATTTGTTTCTTAATATAGCTTATAATTATGAATATCATACATCACCTTCCAAATGGGAACAGTATCCATATTTACATACATTCATCACTGAGCATTGTACTCTTTAATTCTTTAAAAGCTATGTATTATAAATGTAAGACACATCTGCCCTGAGGAAACTCAGTGAGGAAGAGATGAGAGAAAATAAAGCAAAGAGATAAAGAAAAATAGGTGGGAATGTAAACTGGCATAGCCACTATGAAAAACAGTATGTGGGTTTCACAAAAAATTAAGCATAGAGTTTCCATATGACTCAGAAACCCCTCTTATGGGTATCTAACCGAAAAGTTTAGAAAGATTTATTCACAAAAATATGTGCACCCTATGTTCATTGCAACATTATTCACAGTGGCCAAGAGATGGAAACAGCGGAAGTGTCCTTCGAATGATGATTGGATAGAGAAGATGTACATATATACAGAGGAACACTACTGTAAGAAAATAGGAAATACTACCATTTATGACAATATGGATGGACCTTGAGAATATCATGCTAATTGAAATAGAAAAAATTAAGAACCATACGATTTTACTCATATGTGGGATATAAAACTAACAAATGAACAAAAAAGTAAAACAAACAAAAATTCATAGACACAGACAATAGTATGATGATTACCAGACGGATTGGGGATAGTGAAGAATAAAGGGGGGCAAATATCTGGTGATGGCAGATAAATTGATTTTGGGTGGTGGGCACACAATGAAATATACGAATCAATCAAGTACCACAGAAATGTACACTTGGAACCTATATAGTCTTATTCACCAATGTCACTCAAATTTAGTTTTTAAGAATGGTCAAGTTGGAGGAAATCTGCACATCTAGATGACGGGTATGATTTGAGATTCAGAAACTTTGCAGCTTTGAGATATGCCTTGAAACTGTGACATATTTTCTGCTTGTTCAATAGACATTGGGACTGAAGCAAGCTTGCATGATTTAAGGTAGAAGCAAAGTGAACTGGCAAATGCTACATATTTTGTCAGTCACACAAAGAGATTCATCTTCTCAGCCAGAGATAGGCTAGGTTTTACACAGTACTGCCTGCTCCTACTCTTTCCTGCCCTCCCCCCGCCCCCCAGAAAAAAAACCAAAAAAAAAAACCCTCTCTAATCTGATACCACATACCGCTAATACCAAAGGAAACCTAGTTTGGGAGAAAGCAGTTTTACTGTTTAAAAACCACTGCTTTACCCTGTTAATTTAACAAGTAAAAGAATGACTGTGTCAATGAGCTTTCTCTTTCAGTGCAAAAAAATAAAAATAAATAAATAAAAGGAGGGAGGCTTTAAAAAAGGAAGTAACATTATGTAATTTCAGATATTTAAATGTATATTATTTATATCCTAAGTTTTATTCTTCCCAAAGGAACTCCTTATGTATTCTGGATGGCCCTGAGGCTGCCACTATGGACACCCCTCTCCTGAAGAACAACTTCTTAGAGAAGGGAAATAGCTGTGTTCCTCAACAGCTCCAAGGGGGAAAGGGAGAGGGAGGAAAGGTTGGCAACAGAAGTTACAGAAAAGGCATGGAATATGGAAATTTTATCACAGTATCATAGACCTACAAATAAAGGTCAGGTGACAAAGACTTGTCATCCTATATAATAAAAGCATAATATGCAAATTGACCAAACAGCAGAATGACCAGTCACTGGGGGTTGGGACTGGCGAGCAGGTGGTGGCAGGCCAGCCAAGACCTGTGCCAGCGAGCAGAGGAAGGGAATGGTGATGGGGGGATGGGCAGCGGCAGTGACCAGTGGCAGCAGAGGGGCGATTGGGGGGCCCGCCTGGTCGCCTCCCGCAGAGGGAAGCCAGACTGTGGCAGCCTAAGCTGTTAGTAGGACATCCCCTGAGGACTCCAGGACTGTGAGAGGGTGCAGGCCAGGCTGAGGGACGCCCCCTCCAGTGCACTAATTTTCATGCACCGGGCCTCTAGTTCAGAAAGAAAAGCAAATAATGTATTGAATTAAGGAGTAAGGTTCTTTGTTATTTTTTTAAGATTAAGCATGTCATGCTATGTCTTTATTTAGGGAAGACATTAGCCATACCATAAAGTTCCAATATAGGAACATAAAGTTCTAATATAGGAATATTAGCCATACCATAAAGTTCCAATATAGGAACATATAGTCCAATGGGGAACATATGATAGTGCAAATTCATATTTGCTCATTCTAAGAAACTCAAGAAATTAAAAAAAACACATAAAAATATCATCTTTATTTAAAATGAGTACTTTTTTACTTACTATAAGAATCTATGATCAGATTTTTAATGTCCTGAATATGTTTTTATCATTCTTAGAAATTAGAAAACATAGTTTTTGAATTCAGAATAATGAAGCTGAAAAATGATATCAGAGAAAGAACACATAAATTTGAGAACATTTCAGTCAGTTATGAAATTTGGCAAAAGTTGTTAAGATGACAGGCATCAGAACACTGTTATAAATTATTTGGACTAAGAACAGAAAATCCAAAATGCTAACAAGGACCTTTTTTAAAAAGTCCATAATTATAACAATAATTTGACAACTGTCATTTGGTATTATTTATATGAAAGCATTTGAAATGATAATGTCTGCCAAATAGTGCAACTGAAGAGGCAGAAAGGAATATAAAAAAACAAAACTCTGAGGCTAAATAAAGGAAAAAGATAATTGTTATATTTTCTTTTACAGTATTTATTATCAGTATTTTTATATGCCATTTAAAAAGAATATTAGGAGTTTATAATAATTAGGAAATTAGTCTATCTATATTAACTTATGATATTTTGAATCATTTAATTTAAAAGTACTATTTCTAGCCCTAGCTGGTATTGCTCAGTTGTTTGGGCATTGTCCCATGTATCCAAAGGTCGCTGTTTCATTTCCTGGTCAAGGCAGATGCCCAGGTTATGGGGCACCATCCTCCATCAGGGTGTCTGGGGGCGGCAGCCAATAGATGTATCTCTTTCTCTTCCCCTCTCCCTTCCTCTCTCTCAAATCAATAAAAATAAATTTAAATAATATATTTAAAAATATTATTTCTAGTTGGCAGAATTTATCTCTTATCTTTGTTTTCCCCATTATTAGATTTAAAAAAACACTAATGTGAACACTACAAAATTTGATAGAGCTTCCAATTAATAACTTCTACAGTTGCCTTTGTTCTCCACATTGAGAAGTCAATAAAATTAAGCACGCCTCTCAGATTACATCAGTGTTTGCTGATTATAATTTCTGAAACTTACTGTTGACAAGAACAAATTATAGTAGGAGATTACTATTTTCTATAAGTACCTTAAGAATACAAAAAATATTAGCAGTGTTTGGTTTAAATATTGATAATTATATTTAAAATTTAAAAAAC
Organism: Myotis yumanensis; assembly: GCF_028538775.1. NCBI lineage: Eukaryota > Metazoa > Chordata > Mammalia > Chiroptera > Vespertilionidae > Myotis > Myotis yumanensis. The sequence goes on along the minus strand of NW_027223760.1, from coordinate 42,633,093 downwards.
ACACACCAAGAAATAGCTATGCTGGAATTTAAAGTGAGGTTTTCATTATCAAACCCATGATGACTTAGTATTTTAGAGTAAGTTGGTTATTCTTATTTCTTGTCAATGGCCAATTATGTTCCTCACTACTCTTTGTTGTCAGTTATGCCTAAACAGACATACATATATTGTAATTATCAGATTTTAGGAGTTTTTGCATTAATTTCAGGTGAAATGAAATTATATATATATACTGAGTGGCCAGATTATTATGACCACCCCATCAGTACTTTGTTGGGCCACTTTTTGCCTTCAATACTGCAGCGATTCTTCTGAGCATTGACTCCACGAGATGTTGAAAGGTGATGCAAGGAATCTGACACCATGACTGATGAATAGCACTGTCCAGTTCTGTGAGATTTGATAGTTGTGGAACCAGCTGCCTGATGACTCTTTATTTTTATTTTTATTTTTTTAATTTATTATGTAAACCATTTTATTAATAAATTTAATTTTTCCCATGTTCTTTATATATATATATATATATATATATATATATATATATATATTTGTTTATTTATTTATTTAAATTTTGTTTTATTGCTTAAAGTATTACAAAGAGTATTACCTATGTCTCCTCCCCCCGCCCTTGACATTCCCCCGGCCTCCCCTACCCACCAGTGTCTTATGTCCATTGGTTATGCTTATATGCATGCATACAAGTCCTTCAGTTGATCTCTTACCCCCCCTCCCGCCCCCCCAACCCTCCCCAGTCTTCCCGCTTTAGTTTGACAGTCTGTTCAATGCTGCTCTGCCTCTGTATCTATTTTTGTTCAACTTCATCCCACAAATGCTCAATTGGTTTGAGATCTGGTTATTGTGGGGGCCACCTAAGCAAGGTAAAGTTTCCCTCGTGTTCTTGAAACCACTCCTGCACAATACGAGCACCGTGGCATGGCGCATTGTCTTGTTGGAAGAAGCCATCTCCATTGGGATACGCCATCAACATGATAGGATGAACTTGATCAGCAACGATACTTAGGTATGTTGTGCTATTCAGACGTTGTTCCACATGAATTAAAGGGCCAAAATCATGCCAGGAAAACATGCCCCAAACCATAACACTGTCCCCACCAGCTTGAAGGGTTGTACTCATGCATGTGGGGTGCATGCTTTCATGCTGTTTCCTCCAAATTCTCACTCTGCCATCTGCATGATGCAACTGGAAACGTGATTCATCGGACCACATGACTTTTTTCCAATGCTTGACTGTCCAATCCTTGTGTTCCTGTGTGAATTGGAGACGTTTTATCTTGGTAACTGCAGACAGACAGGACTTCGGCTTCCATATCCCATACGATGCAATGTACAGCTAATTTGCCTACAAACATCAGGTGGCCATAATAATCTGGCCACTCAGTGTGTTTAGATAACTATGTTATAAATCTTGGAGCACCTATAGAACTTATAAAATTACCCCAAGACATTAAGAGCATTTTGAAAATTACATAAATTAGAAATTCTCCAATGTTCATTAAATTTCCATTAGATAGTGTGCTGTTTCATACTCTAGAAAATTAAAAACATTTTATATAATCTAACTGTATTACTTGTTTTTAAGTTTATATCTAACAAAACTGAACACTATGATTAATTATTTTTAACTAATATTAACTGGAAACAAAACTTAGATTCACTCGTTTTAAAAGTGAAAATGCCAAATAACACATGAATTTAATAATTTTTTTTTACCACTTAAAAAAAATGTCAGCAATACAGAGAACTATGAAGTAAGTAAAAAATAATAATCTGGATTGATTCATCTTTTCTATGTATGTCCTTAACACAAAGTTGTGCTGAAGTTTAATTGAAGTTGACAAATGCAAGCCTCTGACAAAGGCATTCCTTTTACTTATTATAATGGTAATGAATTAAAAGTTTCATTTATGAATAAAAGCACCAGCAGGTCTAGATAAAGGAAGGATTATTAAAATCATCTTTCCTTAGTACTTGGTCTTGTAACCATTCAATCAGTGTAATTTTTAGTTATTAAGTAGCTTCATTGTAAAATAATAACCACTTTTTAAAATCTTTTGTATTATCTGAAATGCAATTTTAGAGAGAAAAGGATAGATAGTGGCTACATTTTTTAAGACAAACCTTATCTTCTGTTCCCAAAATAGTTTGGAAAACTGGAATAAAGTAGTTTTTATAAAGTAATTTAACTATTTGAGATATTTAGTACAAAGTACACACAAGGAATCTGAAATACTTTCAAAACTAATTTAGAGTTTTAGAAATAATTTAGACTTTATATAGTAAGCACATAATTAAAAATAATTATTTGTGTTAGACAAAGTAAACTCATTATAAATATTATTTTCAATAGATTTTTAGGGCATGTTTAATATTCCTTGAGAAAATTAAAATATTTTCTACCACAAATGGTCAACCTTTATTTGGTTCTTAAACTATCTTATCATAAATATTTTAAAATGACACAGTAAATGTGTCCCTAAATTTTGATCAGAGTACATCTGGGGTCAGTTTACAACCAGATTTATTAAAATTTATTAATAAAATAAATGGGGGGGAAACTTATAGAAAATTTTTTCTTTCATTTTAAAGATACTTTTAGAATGCAGTTTTACCATCATAACACACATATATGTTTTTTAAAAATGTTAAGATTCAAATATGACTAAATTGAATAGCAACTTTATTATTTCTCCAAACTGGGAACAACTCAGGTGTTCCTGAACTAAAGGGTAAACAAGGTAAGGCACACTATGGAATGAAATACTGCTTGAACAACCATAAGGGACAAACTGTTGATACCTGCAACCGTGTGGATGAATCTGAAAAGCATGTGTTTAAGATTCATGTTGTGTGATTTCATTTATATGACTCTCTGGGAAAGGCAAAGTTAGGAAGAAAAACAGATTAGTGATTACCAAGTGTTGAGAGGGTAAGAGTAGAGTCATTGATAGCAAGATAGTATAAGGGACTTCAGGGTAAACACAGTGTTCTGCAAAAAACTGTGCCCATGGCTCTGTGACTCTATTTGTTAAAACTGACAAGAATGTGCCACAAACAACTGTTTTACTCTATCATAGTTCTTTTTAATTCACTAGCATATGGGGGAGAGATAGAGTGTAGACTGTGACAAGTGAACCTATTTTTCAGTGAATCAGATACTAAATTGAGTACTATGGGAAAGAAAAAAGCTGGCCTGTGCAACTTGAGAAAACAGTATTCTGATTGGATACTGTGAAGCTAAGGGCAAAACAAACAAACAAATGAACAAAAAAACCTGAACAAAAATGTTGTACTCCAGTTGGTAAATTTGTTTCAGACAGGGGTATGGTTTAGGAATTTTGAAACTATTTTATTAGCAAAATAGGGTAGAAAATGGATATAGACAAGGAGAGAGACAGTTTTCTCACTGTAGGAAAAGTAATTACAAATAAGGAAAAGAAAGAAGCCTGGAATGAACACTGGATAGAGGTGTTAGTACAGACTCAGGCATAGATTGTTAAAATATATGTACTGACATAGAAATAAATATTAGTAACTTTGAGTATGCTTGTATGAGTGAGCATATATAGTCCTTAGATCTATCCACTATCAGGCAAGAAGTGGTGACACTCAGATAGCAATGAGCATACCAGTTCTCAGATCTCAGTGTCTAAATACCATACTGCAATAAAAGGGTTCTAGAACTAGAGCAAGAAAAGTATAAACAGGGCCTGGAAACTCTTGTGGTGCTGGAAAGCGAGAAAGTGGTTAAAAAAAAAGCGGGGGGGATAGATTGGTGAAATCACGCTTAAAGGACACAGGCATTAAATGTCTCCATAAAGGTGAGGGAGAAAAGAGTTCCCAATATTTAAAGTTGGAGCAGCTTGAGCAACAAAATAAATAGCAATAGTTTTGGATGACAATCCCAAGATAAAATAAATGTCCATGAATCCATACCAATTTAAAAAAATTCTGAAGCAAGAAATAAATGGGAGATATATAATAACTTCTCCTTACATGCCAATGTATTTCATTGATTAAATGTAGAAGGGATGAAGGATATAGAACATCACCATTAGAACCACAGCACTGGATGCGAAATGTGTGGGTGAAATTTTAAGCAGAAACAGGTTTTTTGCATAATCTCAAAGTATTTCCCTCAAAATATTTGGTCATTACAAAGGGAAGAACCCTGGGAGACACCCCTTTTAGTCATGTGATCACAGTTAATATGACAGGAATGAATGTTGGTATTATACTCTCTAATATGTATTGAGAAGGGCATATAACCTCTCTCTTATTCTTCCTTATAATGCATAACCTCACTCTAACCTTGAAAAAAACCAACAAGTTTAAAATACAGATTGAGATACAGTCTACAAAATATCTCACCAGTTATCTTCAAGAGTCAAGAAAATGAAAAAGAAGACAGTCATAGGTTAGAGTTAGCCAAGAGGAAATGACAACAAAGTGTATAATGGGATACTGAATTGAATCCTATAAAAGAAAAAGGACCTTTGTGGACAAACTGTTAAAATCTAAATAACTTCTGTGATTTAATTAATATTAGTGTACCGAAGTTAATTATTTGGTTATAAGAAATATCCTACTGTTATATAAAATGCTAGCTCAATGAAGGGCATACAGGAAATCTCTACACTTTTTTGTAACTTATGTAAATTTAAAAGTAGATCAAAATAAAATTTTTTTTAAAAATATATTTTATTGATTTTTTTACAGGGAGGAAGGGAGAGGGATAGAGAGTTAGAAACATCGATGAGAGAGAAACATCGATCAGCTGCCTCCTGCACATCCCGTACTGGGGATGTGCCCACAACCAAGGTACATGCCCTTGACCGGAATCGAACCTGGGACCCTTGAGTCCGCAGGCCGATGCTCTATCCACTGAGCCAAACCGGTTAGAGCCAAAATAAAATGTTTAAACCTGCTATTAATTCACATGAATGCACTTGTTTTTGCCTGACATATCATAATTTTTTAAAAAAATGTTTTGGATTTTACTTTTTATTTATGCTTTGCCATTTCTGAACAACATTTTTAAAAGGTCCAGAATAAATTGGAATAGGAAATGTTCCCCTTTCCATTGTAGTTATAGTCTTTGTCAACATAACATATTACTGTGGTTCCACTTTCCTCTCTTATTGATAATGTTGTCATGAAAAGAGAACACCTGAAGTCTAATGTGTCAAATTCCCCAAATGCTTCATATTTGAAAGATTAAACATTAAGGATTGTGCTTCTTTGACCTTCTCAGTATTCAAGATGCTGTTGGATGACATTTGCATTCCAGTTGATTACATTCTACTAAGCCTGACATTTTTATAGGGGTAGGAAATAAAAAAGTATTTTGGATATTAATTGCAGCTGTTGCCAAATTATGTTATGCAATCTCTGGTTTTCTATAATTTTGGCAGATCTGGAGCTTTAACAACATGGTTATAAATATTAAAATACTTAGTAAATAGTTTTATCAAGCACTAGTGTTAATATTTGGACCTCAGATGTACCACAGATATATATATACTTATATATATTTAACTTAATTTAGTCATTACAAGTTATTAAAGTATTGGTGTAGCCTGGATACCATCTGCAATGTATGCCAGAATGTTTTGGTGTCAAAATAGGTGCTTAGTCAGAGACTTTATATTTTACCAACTCTCCATGCATTTCTGAGAAAAAGTACACTTACAAATACTGACAAACAATATTTATTACAACAAGCTCAGTTGAGATGGATCATAGTTAGAGAAAAATGTGAAGTGCCTAGGGCTCATTTTGTATCACACTGGATCCCAGAATCAATTCCAGTGAGATGCAAACTGAAATCCATTTTTTGAAATTTAGACTATTTTTAGAGCAGTTTTAGGCTTATAAAAAAAATTGAGGAGAGAGCACAGCAATTTCCTACATAAATCTTGCCCCAACATTCGCAGCATCCCCCATTACCAATCTTCCCCACCAGAGTGGTCTCATTTGTTACCAAGAATAATTACATCGACACCTCATGATCACCTAAAGTTCATAGTTTATATGACAGTTCACTCTTGTACATCGTATGGATTTAGACAAATATATACCTACTAGAGGCCCGATGCATGAAATTCATGCAAGAGTAGGCCTTCCTTGCCCCAGCTGCCAGCACCAGCTTCCCTCTGGCACCCGGGATCCGGGCTTCCCTTCAGCCCCCAGCAGGCGCCTGGGACCCTGGCTTCCATCGCAGCCCCGGCTTCTTCCAGAAGGTCGTCTGGTCTAATTAGCATATTACACTTGTATTATTATAGATGTATCCATCATTGTGGTACCACACAGGGTATTTTTATTGTCCTAAAAATTCTTTGTGCTCTGCCTATTCATTCCTTCCTCTACCCAACCATGGGCAATCACTGATTTTTTTTTTTTTTTATTGTTTGCACAGTTTTTCCTTTTCCAGAATCTCATATAGTTGGAATCATATAAGTTTTGTTTCATTTAGTAATATGCATTTAAGTTTCCTCTATATCTTTTTGTGGCTTGATAGCTCATATCTTTATAGTAATAATATTCTATTGTTTGGAATAATATTCAGTAGTTTATCCATTCACTTACTGGATGTCGTCTTTATTACTACCACATTTCAGCAATTATGAAGAGTTGCTGTAAATATTCATGTGTAAGTTTTTGTGTGGACATACAGTTCAGCTCCTTTGAAGTCCATTCAAGGAGCACTATTACTGGACCTTATGGTCAGAGTATGTTTAATTTTGTAAAAAATGCCCTCTTCCTTATTTTATTTGAACTAATAGCAGTATTTAAAACAGTGTATCACTCTTTTAAAATTAAAGTACTTCCTTCACTTGATTTCTAAGACACCATATGCTTTTCTTTATGGTCTTCCCTTTAACTGTAGAGTGTCCTAGGGCTTCATAGTCGAATATGTTCTCCATCTAAATTCTCTCTCTGGTTCTACTCTCTGGACCCTGGCTTTCTATGCTGATATCCAGAATCATGTTAAACAAACTCCTTGAAAAATCCATTTGGAAGTTTATTAAGCATCTCTAATATATATTCTAAGCTGAACACCTCCACTTCCTCCTACAATGTGCTCCACTTGAGATTCTCCTCATTGTCAGAATGTCAACTCCACCTACTAGTAACTAAAGCTAACAACTTTGGCATCATTCTTATCAATTTCTTTTCTCACTCGCCCATCCTATCCCTTACCAAATGGCATGGTTTTGCTTTCAAAAGACATGCAGATTTCAAAGTTTCTCATCACCTCCACCGCTACAGTGCAGGTTTAAGGCACTTTGATGTTCCACCTGATAATTGCTATACCTCTTAGGTAGTTATTCTGTTCTGACATTGGTCCATCTTCCTTCTATTGTCAAAAGAGTAGCAGCCAGGATGAACTTGTAAAATACAGATCAGATCATGCCTAACTTCTGTGCAAAACTCCGTTTCTTTCCATCTCACTCAGGGTAAACCCACTATCCTTACAACAACCTTCACAGCCCCAGGGGGTGACCTCTCTGTCCTGATCTTTACTATCCTCACTCACATGCTGTCCACTCCAGCAATTCTGCGTTCCTGGTGGTTCTCTTGATACCCCACATCTTGCCACAAATAGCACTTCTGCCCTTGCTGCTCCCTCCAATTGCTGCATGATTTTCCCGTTTACTTCCAACTGGTCTTTTTGTAGATACCATCTCTCAGGAAAGTGATTTTATAAAAGTTATGTTAATATTGTGCACCCTTACCCTGGCACTCTTCATCCTCCACTTCTCTTCATGGCAACTATCACCTTCTGATGTAGGATCTGTGCCTGTAAAGATATTGCTACAACAAATGTCTGCAATTTTGCTGCCTATGGAGTCTGGTAGGGTTTTTATGGTTTCCCGTCTTACATTCAAGTCCTCTAGCGATTTTGAGTTTGTTTTTGTGTATGGTGTAAGTTGGTGATCTAATTTCATTTTTTTGCATGTATCTAACCAAATTTCCCAGCACCATTTATTAAAGAGGCTGTTTTGACTCCATTGTATGCTCTTGCCTCCTTTGTCAAATATTGAGTATAATGGCTTGGGTCAATTTCTGGATCCTCTATTGACCAGCGGTTCTCAACCTGTGGGTCTTGAACAATGAAAATGCATCCTGCATATCAGATATTTACATTACGATTCTTAACAGTAGCAACATTACAGTTATGAAGTAGCAACGAAAATAATGTTATGGTTGGGGGCCAGCACAGCATGAGGGACTGTATTAAAGGGCCGCGGCATCAGGAAGGTTGAGAAGCACTGTCATTAGAAAAGAGGATCGGAGTGATTCTTTCCGTCCAACATGGCTAGAACCATGACAGAGACAAGCACAGGCTAGCACCCGGCCCCAGGGGAGGGCACCTCGCACAGACAGGAAAAGGTAATCAGAAAGACTCTCCTAGAGTACATGCCCTTGACCGGAATCGAACCTGGGACCCTCCAGTCCGCAGGCCAACGCCCTGTCCACTGAGCCAAAGCACTCAGGGCTCTCCTCCTCTCTTCTTTTTCCCTAGAAGAAGGAAAGGAGAAAGGCAGAGGGTTTTGAATCCGTACCAAAAGGAGGGAAAAAGAACTCTACTTGGACACAGAGCAGTCCAAGTGAGACCCCAGAGGCCTGAAATAGTGTACAAGTTGGGGAATGATGATGTGTTCCAACCATAAAGTGAAAGAAAGGATGAAAGCAGATGAGGTTGGAGAAAGGGGGTCCCAGGCTGTCCTCACATGGAAGTCATTACAAAGCCTCTCTTTCCCACACTCCCTCCTCACTCTCTTTCTCCCTTTCACCAGGTTCATCTGTTTGCTTTCAAATAACCCCTCAATTGAAAATATTTGAGGTTTTTTTAATCTTCCTTCTGACCCAGGAGCACTTGCGAGTGGGAGTTAAAGATGCCCTGAGGGGCACAGTCACAAGGAGGTGGGCGAGGCGCCCCCCCCCCCGCCCCCAGAGTTCCCAGGTCCCTTTGGGGGCTGGTCAGGGGCAGGGCTGTGCGACCACCTGGGCCTCACCTGGACCCGGAACACAGGCCGCCAGATAGCCAGCTGCCCCACTCCGCCTTATGCCGACCCCACAGCCTGAAGCAGGAAGAGGGAGCCTGGCCCGCCCACGGCAGCCCACGGTCAACCCAGAGACGGGCACCTGTTCCCGCAGGTCCGCTCCCAGTTCAGTGCAGAGAGAACCCCAGTCACCTCCTGGGCGGAGCACTCTCAGGGGTCCCCTAATTACTCCCTCCTCAGCCAGTGTCCCTGCCGCCATGCTGTGATGAACTCTGTCCCTCGGGAATCTGTCATTTGGGGGAGACAGGCAGGTTAATTACTAACTATTGTGGAAGGCTGAGCGAAATAAATGCTTTAATAAACGTATAGACGTGTATTATGGAGACACAGGGAGACAGTGATGACAGCTGGCGGGGCGTCAGGAGGAGCTGGCATCGGAGCTGGGCTTCAAAGGATGCCATGAAGGAGGGGGAGGGGAGTTACCACAGTGAAGGGGGAGGGAGCCATGGAGAAGGGGGAGGGGGAGGGTGCCATGGAGAAGGGGAAGGGGAGGGTGCCATGGAGAAGGGAAGGGGGAGGGTGAAGGGGGGTTGGAGGGAGGAAGCCATGGAGAGGGGGGGAGGGGGGGAGAGATGAGCGAAACACTGACCTGAATCTCAAGCCATTACTGAGGCTTTAACTTTTTGATGAGCCAGATGATAGCCATATATATATTATTGATTTCAGAGAGGAAGGGAGAGGGAGAGAGAGAAACGGCAATGATGAGAGAGAATCATTGATTGGCTGCCTCCTGCACACCCCCTACTGGGGATCAAGCCCACAACCCAGGCATGTGCTCTGACTGGGAATCCAACCCGGGACCTCTTGGTTCACAGATCGATGCTCAATCCACTGAGCCACACCAGCCGGCCGGGTGAGAGCTTGAAGTTCAAAGCTCAGCATGATCTTAAAGATGTCTGCCACACCCAGTTCCCTCATCCGCTGTATCATTTTTTGTTTGTTTATATAAATAAAAGCACATGCTGACACATTCCTCCCCCCACCCCTGCAGGTCTGTAGTTTGCTTCTCACTTGGCCTCATGCTCTGAAGACCTTCACAGCAGCAGGCAGCTCGCTCTCGCTCTCGCTCTCGCTCTCGCTCTCGCTCAGAGCTGCCTGGTGTCCCAGCAGCCAGGCGCACTTACCCAGGCCCTGACACCCTCTGCCCTGCGGGCTCTGCCCCGGGAGCCATGGTATATGTAGGTCGTTGTGCAGGTGGCCGGCGTGACCAAGTTACCGAGCTGGGGCTGCGGGCCAGGTCCCTGTGTCTCCCTACCTGTGGGGACAAGACAGATCCCTCCCCGATGCTGCCGCTTCCACCCCACCTTGGGGCGCAGCACCTGCTCCCAGCCAGCCCAGTGCCTCTGGCCTGCGGACGGTGTGCTCATCTGTGGGGGCAGACATGGAGTGTTAGTTTCAGATGCATTCCTGTTGTTGGGAACGATGACGAGCCCCTGGACTGTGTGTTCTTGGAAGAACGATCCGGACCTCTCCTCCAACATCCACCTGAACGCTCAGCACCGGCTTTGGGAGAGCCTAGTGAGACCGCACTGCACACCGCCCTCCCCTCCGCCTCGGTGGCTCCCTCTGGAGTAGGAGGAAGCACACAGCATGGGGAGACCCCCTGAGGCCGGCTTATCTGCTCCTGTTTGGTGGCTGATGCGGTGGCCCAGGGGGCTTGGCCGATGCCAGCGTGAGCTAGTCAGGCTTAGCCAGGGGGATCCTAGGGGCGCCGTCTCAGCACCCGGGCCCCTCCCCACTCAGCTGGCGTCCCTCTCCTCTGAGTGGGGTCCCGTGGGCAGCCTGCCAGGCCGTGAAGACCCTGGAGCCTTCGTGTGGCCCCAACTTCAACCCCTGTACTCACAACCACCTTTGTCGCAGCCACAGGCCCCTGGTCTCCTCAGAGGTGACCTCAACCAGGGCGCAGGCTGCCTCCGCTGGCGGAAGCCGGTTGCTGAGGGTTGGAAATACACAGACATTTTTAATGGAAGCAAAATGGGGCAATGAGGTCACGGCATCAAGGATTGAGTTCAGGCGAGGCAAGGCGGGCGCTGTGCCCATGTCATGGCAGCCACAGCAGCCTGGCGACAGGGGGTGGGGGTGGGGGCTGGCTATGGGGGGCCTGCGAGGAGCCTAGCCTGCCAGCTTCATCCCTGGGCAGGAGCAGAGGCTCTGGCCCAGCTGGTTCTGTGAACACCCCGAGGGCAGGCACCTGGCGGCTCCCAGAGCCTCCTCAGCGTAATTACTTAATCACACACAGCGAGTACTCAATCACCCCGTGAATATTTAACCAAACCCAGCTCGGGGAGCCTTGCGAGCATGGGGCAGGAAGAGATGGGGAGGAGAGGCTTTAGGTTACTGAAATTAAGAACATATCTATAACATTGTTTCTTCAACACTATACACCTATTTTTCAGTAATTTGAAATTCTACCTACATTTGCCTCTTTTTATTCTACACAGATGACAATGTTTAGAGGAGGAGTGAAAGCATAGCGGTGACCTCAATAAGGAAGGAAGCAATTTTGTCCCTAATTGTCATTTGACAATATCTGAAAGCATTTTTGGTTGTCACTGTGTGTGTTACTGTCATTTATTTAGTTGAAGACAGAAATTCCACATATCTTTTAGTAATTGAGAAGGATTTCCATAAAAAATAATTTCTAGTCCCAAATGTCAGTAGTGCCAAGGTTGAAGAACAGTCTAAAATCAGCATCTAGCCGAAACCGGTTTGGCTCAGTGGATAGAGCGTCGGCCTGCGGACTGAAAGGTCCCGGGTTCGATTCCGGTCAGGGGCATGTACCTGGGTTGCGGGCACATCCCCAGTAGGAGGTGTGCAGGAGGCAGCTGATCGATGTTTCTCTCTCATCGATGTTTCTAACTCTCTATCTCTCTCCCTTCCTCTCTGTAAAAAATCAATAAAATATATTTAAAAAAAATAAAATAAAATCAGCATCTAAAAAAACAAAAACCTTCAAAAATAATTTTAGTAATTATTCATTTAAAAATATATGAAATCAATAATTTAAAAAGAATTCACTGAGCTAAAAATTATCCTATCTAATAATAGACAAATGTGGTAATTAACCGTACCTCCGACATGCTAATTGGCTAATCAGGGCAATATGCAAATTAACTACCAACCAAGATGGCGGCTGGCAGCCAGGCAGCTGAAGCGAACAGGAAGCTTGCTTGCTCCAGTGATGGAGGAAGCCAGGTTCCGCGCCTGCCGCTGCCAGCCTCTGAGCTGCACTCTAAGAAACAATGTTTCAATTATAGAAGGTAAATAAAGCCCAGAAACCTGCTTTCAGCCAGCTGGGCCTCAGAGCTGGAGCTGAAACAGTGTTTCAATTATAGAAGCCAAACAAACCCAGATACCTGCTTTCAGCAGCCAAGGTCTCAGAGCTGGAGCCGGGCCTCAGAGCTAAAGCTGGCTCTCAGTTCCAGTGACAGCCATAGAAGGTAAATAAATCCCAGAATTAAAAAAAAAAAGAAAAAAAGGAGAGGTTGGGAGCTTCAGTCACCCACCAGCCTGAAAACGGCCCTCAGCCCCTCATCCAGGCTGGCCAGGCACCCCAATGGGGACCCCCACCCTGAAGGGGGTGTGACCAGCTGCAAATAGCCATCAGCCCCTCATCCAGGCTGGCCAGGCACCCCAGTGGGGACCCCCACCCTGATCCAGGACACCCTTCAAGGCAAACCAGCCAGCCCCTACCCGTGCACCAGGCCTCTATTCTATATAGTAAAAGGGTAATATGCAAACTGACCCTAACAGCAGAATGACTGGGAATGACTGGTCACTATGACACACACTGACCACCAGGGGGCAGACGCTCAATGCAGGAGCTGCCCTCTGGAGGTCAGGGTGCTCTCACATGGGAGGAGCTCTACTCAGCCACAAGCCAGGCTGATGGCTGCCATCACAGTGGTGGTGGTGGGAGCCTCTCCTGCCTCCTCAGCAGCGCTAAGGATGTCCGACTGCAGTTTAGGCCTGCTCCCCACTGGCAAGTGGACATTCCCCGAGGGCTGCCAGGCTGCCAGAGGGATGTCTGATTGGCATCTTAGGCCCAATCCCCTAAGCCAGCAGGTGGTCATCCCCTGAGGGGTCCCAGACTGCAAGAGGGCACAGGCCGGGCTGAGGGACCCCCCTGCCCCCCGAGTGCACAAATTTTTGTCCACCGGGCCTCTAGTTTATATATATAAAAGCTTAAGAGACCATTACCACCGATTGGTCGCTATGATGCATACTTACCACCAGGTGGCAGACACTCAATGCAGGAGCTGCCCCCTGGTGGTTTGTGTGCTCCCACAGCCAACCTCCCATGGCCAGCCAACCTTCCGTGGTTCCTCCCCACAGCCGGTTGGCCCAATAAGCCCTGATTGGGACTGGGCGAGAAGGCCCTGATCGGCCCCAATCACCCACCAAGCAGAGGGACCCCACCCATGCATGAATTCGTGCACTGGGCCTCTAGTCTCTCTATAATGGTACAGTGTTCTAAGTCAAATACTTTGTAAAAAAAAGTACAGATTGTAATAAAAAATTTCATTAAAAATCATGTTGTTTATAGAAGAAATTTTATTTTGGTTTAGAGTCATTTCATATAGTTTGTTAGAAAGAACTGTTTAAAAACAATGGATTGTAATTGCTCAAATATATTCATTTTATTATAAAGTATCTTCAGTTGAACATTGTGCTATTTAAAATCTTTTTTAGACCTAGATATACAAATTCAAAAAATATTAACTTGGAGCAGGTCAGATACTCAGCATCTATTTAACTGATGTACAATTTTCTCTTTCATGCGCAACCAGTTGCAATTATTTTGTTACAGATTTTTGAAAAGACTTTGTCAAGACCCATAACTTAGATATAATACTGAATTCATCCATTTATGAAACATTAAATTAAAAAATATATTTATCTATTTCCTTTTTCAATCACTTTCTATATTTTTCTTTCTCACAGCAATTTAATCATATTTCTTTTGTAATTTTCAGGGAACTTAGGTAAACAGAACAGAATAAATCACAATTATTGACAATTTTCTAGCCCGTCTATGAATGATTTCTGAACATATCCAATTCTGAGTATTATTTTATTTTCTATTCCTTGTTGTGATTTTCGAGGCCAAGTCAATAATTAGAAATTGTTTTTTTTCTTGCCACTAGCGTGACCTAAGTTATCCTTGCTACAGTTTGAGAGACAATATATAGTTCACATTCTTCCCTCTCTGACTTAAAAATCCATTGAAAGACAGAAAAGTGAAAATATCAGGATAAAAATGCCAGCTTATTTTCTGATAAATTTAAGTTAGGATTGTGGTATTTTTTTGCCAGCAAGTGACCTTGCCAATGCAACTCTCACAATATTGCAGGCCCTCCCCTCAAGTTAGAGCTTATGCTCTGTAGCCAATGTTAATCTTCGTAATTTATATACATCTAACCTAGTTTGTGAAATTCCCGTACACACATAACATTAGCAAATAAGCCTTGCAAAAATCCTTCCCCCTCCCACTGATTTTTTTATGTGATAAGTAGTAACTGTTCATGCCTTTGAATGGTATGATGATAATAAAATTTTCTAAGTAAATATAATAAAAACTTGCAAGGTCATCTATTTCACGCTTTGAGTATATTAAGATAATTAGAAGTTCAGTTTTATACTAGAAAAGTGTGTATTTAAGAGATGGCCATAGAGCTAAACCTTTAAAAATAAATGTAACAGAAAATGTGTTAAATTATATGATGATGTTATAACTAAAATGTAGAATCTACACATAGAAGAGGATAAATCCGTTTGTAGAGATTCAGTGAAAAGGTAGGCAATGAACACATTTTGGCTCAGCCAATACCAGGCTCAGATGCAGAGAGATGGCCCATTGACTGTCTAGTTGAGAGTAAAAATAAGCAGTTTCTGGGGCCAGCAAATGTGGTGTCTGTGCGGGAAACATTTACTCATCGGTGGGTAGGAGGCGAGGTATCTAACTTTCTAGCTGTGTTTCAGACAACTTTCTCTCACTCTCTCCAGCTTCACCAGTTTAGATGTGTCCCTTGCAAATTCCATATTGTTTTGCCTCTTCAAGATTTTGTTATTGATTTTTCTCTCTGCTTGTTTGTAAATATTTTGATTTCTTTAGAAATACATTTAGCACCATTCCTATTCTTGGAAATATCACAGCAGATGATAAGTTTTTGGATGACACTATTATAACTAACATCTTATGCATTAAAAACCCATTTCACATAACATTTTACTTAATCTTCACAACACTTCATGAAGTAGACAATTATTTTCTGCACATTTTGAAATATACAACTGAGATTCAAATTTAAAGCAAATCACTTTGTGAGGTAACTCATACATTGCAGGGATCAGTTTTAAAGTCTAAATCTTCAGTAGGGGCAAAAAAAAGAAAAACTTCCATTAAAATAAAACTCCATCAGAGCAGTGGCCTTTGGCCAAAATGTTAGCTCCTTAATCTCCTGCTGTTATTAACTTACGAAAAAAAAATTTAAATAGAAAGTCAAGTTTTTTTTCAAATACAATCGGTGAGCACCTTTGTGTGATTGATGGAAAAGTATGGATGCAAGCCAAAAAGAGTTATAAATGTATTATTCTGAAAGTTAGAAAGCATCTTATTCCATGAATTTAAGATTGGCATGCTAAAATGAATATTACCTATTTACAATCTTTTAATTTCATATGACAAGGCAATATTTAGATGCTCAATGCCAAGAAAAGAACATATTTTATGATAGAAGGATTTTTACTATTTTAAACCTAGAAATATAAATATATCTAATTTGTTCATAGTTTTCATTCTATAAGTGCTATTATTTAACATACATATATTATTAAACATAGCACACAGCAACTCATTTTTAAAGTGTTATAATTATCATCACTAGATGATGTTCCTTATTTAAAGTTAATCTTCTTTTCTAACCACCAATATCCAACATTCATTATGATTTTGCACGTGAAAAACAGAAATTAAGTTAATTTTTAATATTACATAAATGTAAGAAAATATAACATACTTTGTTCATCAATCATACCCTTAATGTTTAATTGACTTAAATAGGTATTTTATATTTGGTGCTTAACATTATTTTTGGGAAGAAGCAAGATGGCGGCGATATAGGCAGACGCGTCCCAGGTCTTGTCCCGGAGCAAACGGAGTAAGCAGCTGAAACTAATAACACCCACCCCGAATTGGCAAATTTACTCAGCTGGTGAGACGGTTTGCAGCCGGGAAGGGCAGACCGCCCCTGGAAAGGTTAAAAACCAGGGATCTGGGCAGGAAAGTTTGCCAGACCTGAGCCCAGAGGGCCGGAGGGAGACCGCATGGCAGACAGCCGCGTCTCTTGGGACAGACACAGACCCTGACCGGGGTAAGGAGTTCCGCGGGTTTGCTGGCGCCAGGAGATTTGAGATTTGGATTTTGTGATTGCAGAGAACTGAGACTAAAGGGGGCATCCTGAGGAACTGATCAGACCATGCAGTGCCCATAAGAGAGGAGCGTTTCCCAGACCATGCAGTGCTGGTAAGAGAGGAGCGTTTCCCAGACCGCAGATCCAAGCAACAGCAGCCCCCTGATCACCGCAGCCTCCTGATCACCACAGCCTCCTGATCACCACACCCTCTGTCTGTGGAACAGCAGCTGTACGTGAAGCCTCCCCCCACCAGCCAGAAGAGCCAACACAGCTGTGAACAACACCCACCAGAGGAGCTGCTGCCAACTGGAAAGCAGCTGCTACCGCAACCGTCTGAGCAGCAACCACAACCCAAGGAGCCCCTGCCACCCAGGGAGCAGCCACTGAACACCTCAACATCTACATATGTCAGCGAGATCAAACATGGGTAGGCAAAGAAACCCCCAAAGGAAAGAAAAGGAGGACTCGCCAGAAAAGCAGCTAAGTGAGACAGAGATATGCAACATGACGGAAAAAGAATTCAGAATAAGGTTCCTAGAGTACATGCACCACATGTTCAAGAAGCAAGAAGAAACAGATGAAAAACTCAACTACTTATGCAAGAAGCTAGAAGAAACAGATGAAAAAATCAACAACTTAAGTAAGTCCCAAGAAGAAATGAAGAGTGACATAGCTTCAATAAAAAACTCCATTGAAAGTATCAACAGTAGACTGGGAGAAGCGGAGGACCGAATTAGTGAATTAGAAGACAAGGAAGCAAAACACACTCAAACTGTACGGCAAATGGAGAACAAAATTAAAAGACAGGAGGAGAGCCTAAGGGAGCTTTGGGACAACATGAAACGAAACAACATACGAATAATAGGGGTGCCAGAACAACAGAAAGATGAACATGGATTAGAAAACCTATTCGAAGAAATAATATCAGAAAACTTCCCTGAGGTGGGGAAGAAAAAAGTCACACAAGCCCAGAGAGTCCCAAACAAGGTGAACCCGAAAAGACCCACACCAAGACACATCATAATTACCATGGCAAATGTTCAGGATAAAGAGAGAATCTTACAGGCTGCAAGAGAGAGACGGAAAGTAACATACAAGGGATCTCCCATTAGATTATCAAATGATTTCTCAACAGAAACACATCAGGCCAGAAAAGAATGGACGGAAATCTACAAAGTGATGCAAAGCAAAGGACTGAATCCAAGAATACTCTATCCAGCAAGGCTATCATTCAAAATTGAAGGGGAAATAAGAAGCTTCACAGACAAAAAAGGGCTAAGGGAGTTTATCACCACCAAGCCAGCCATGCAAGAAATGCTAAAGGGACTGGTGTAAAAAGAAGAAATATCAAGCTCAGAAAGAAAACAGCCACACACACACACAAAAAAAGAAATGGCTACAAACAAGTACCTTTCAATAATAACTTTAAATGTAAATGGACTAAATGCTCCAACCAAAAGACATCGAGTGGCTGAATGGATAAAAAAACATGACCCATACATCTGCTGTCTACAAGAGACCCACCTCATTGGAAAGGACTCACACAGACTGAAAGTGAAGGGATGGAAAAATATCTTTCACGCAAATGGAAAGGAAAAGAAAGCTGGGGTAGCAATACTTATATCTGACAAAATACATCTCAAAGTGAAGGCCATAACCAGAGATAAGGAAGGCCACTTCATAATACTAAAGGGATCAATACAACAAGAAGATATAACCCTGGTAAACATATATGCACCCAATGCAGGAGCACCCACATACATAAGAAAACTTCTGGAAGATATCAGGGGAGAGATCGACAACAATACAATCATAGTAGGGGACTTTAATACACCACTGACATCACTGGATAAATCCGCTAGACAAACAATCAGCAAAGAAACAGCAATCCTAAATGACTCACTAGATCAGATGGACTTAATTGACATCTTCAGAACACTACACCCCACAGCTGCGGAATATACATTCCTCTCAGGTGCTCATGGGACATATTCAAAAATAGACCACATATTGGGTCACAAGCAAAGTCTCCACAAATTCAAGAAGATTGAAATCATAAAAAGCTTCTTCGCAGACCACGATGGCATAATGTTAGAAATAAACTACAATAAAAACAACCCAAAATACTCAAACACTTGGAAGCTGAATAGCATGTTATTAAATATTGATTGGGTTACCGATGACATCAAAGAAGAAATTAAAAACATCCTGGACACTAATGACAATGAAAACACAACCATCCAAAACCTCTGGGACACAATGAAAGCAGTCCTGAGAGGAAAGTTTATAGCTCTACAGGCCTACCTCAAAAAACAAGAAAAAATGGTAGTCAATCATCTAACTCTACAACTCAAAGAATTAGAAAGAAAGCAACAAGAAAACCCCAGAGTGAGCAGAAGGAAGGAGATAATAAAGATTAGAGCAGAAATCAATGAAATAGAGACCAAAAAAACAATACAGAAAATCAATGAAACCAAGAGCTGGTTCTTTGAAAGGATAAACAAGATTGACAAACCCCTAGCCAGGCTCACCAAGAAGCAAAGAGAGAGGTCCCAAATAAACCAAATCAGAAATGATAGAGGCGAAATAACAACAGACCCCACAGAAATACAAATGATTGTTAAACAATACTACGGGCAACTCTACTCCAACAAACTAGACAACCTGGAGGAAATGGACAAATTCCTAGAAAAATACAACATTCCAAACTCAATCAGGAAGAATCTAAAAACCTCAATAGGCCAATAACTATGGAAGAAATTGAAGCAGTCATCAGAAAGCTTCCAGCAAACAAAAGCCCAGGGCCAGACGGCTTCACAGGGGAGTTCTACCAAACATTCAAGGAAGAACTAAAACCTACCCTCCTCAGACTACTACAAAAAATTCAAGAGGAAGGAACGCTTCCAAGCTCATTCTATGAAGCCAGCATCACCCTAATACCAAAACCAGGTAAAGACATCACAATGAAAGAGAATTACAGGCCAATATCCCTCATGAACATAGATGCCAAAATCCTCAACAAAATCTTAGCAAATCGGATCCAGCAGTACATCAGAAGGATCATACACCATGACCAAGTAGGATTTATCCCAGAGATGCAAGGATGGTACAACATCCGTAAATCAATAAATGTGATACATCACATAAACAAATTGAAAGAAAAAAACCACATGGTCATATCAATTGATGCAGAAAAAGCATTCGACAAAATCCAACACCCATTTTTGATAAAAACTCTCAGAAAGGTGGGAATAGAAGGATCATACCTCAACATAATAAAAGCCATATATGACAGGCCCACAGCCAACATCATACTCAATGGACAAAAACTAACACCATTTCCCCTAAGAACAGGAACAAGACAGGGATGCCCACTCTCACCACTCCTGTTCAACATAGTACTGGAAGTATTAGCCATTGCAATTAGGCAAGAAGAAGAAATAAAAGGCATCCAAATTGGAAAAGAGGAAGTAAAACTGTCCTTATTTGCAGATGACATGATATTATACATACAAAACCCTAGAGACTCCATCAAAAAGCTACTAGACTTAATACATGAATTTGGCAATGTAGCAGGATACAAAATTAACCCCAAGAAATCTGAGGCATTTCTATACACCAATAGTGAACTTTCAGAAAGGGAGATCAGAAAAACAATCCCATTTACCATCGCACCAAAAAAATTAAGATACCTAGGAATAAACTTAACTAAAGAGGTTAAAGACCTCTACTCAGAAAACTACAGGACGTTGAAAAAAGAGATAGAGGAAGACATAAACAGATGGAAGAACATACCATGTTCTTGGATTGGTAGAATCAACATCATTAAAATGTCCATACTACCCAAAGCAATCTATACATTCAACGCACTTCCCATTAAAATACCAATGGCCTTCTTCAAAGATCTAGAACGAACTCTCCAAAAATTCATCTGGAATAAAAAAAGACCCCGAATAGCTGCAACGATCCTGAGAAAGAACAAAGTAGGTGGGATCTCAATGCCAGATATCAAGCTGTATTACAAAGCCACTGTTCTCAAAACTGCCTGGTACTGGCACAAGAACAGACATATAGATCAGTGGAATAGAATAGAGAGTCCAGAAATTAGCCCGAACCAATATGCTCAATTAATATTTGACAAAGGAGGCATGAACATACAATGGAGCCAAGATAGTCTCTTCAATAAATGGTGTTGGGAAAATTGGACAGACATATGCAAGAAAATGAAACTAGACCACCAACTTACACCATACACAAGAATAAACTCAAAATGGATAAAGGACTTAAATGTACGACAGGAAACCATAAAAATTCTAGAAGAATACAAAGGCAACAAAATCTCAGACATATGCCAAAACAATTTCTTCACTGATACAGCTCCTAGGGCAGTTGAAACTAAAGAGAAAATGAACAAATGGGACTACATCAAAATAAAAAGCTTCTGCACAGCAAAAGAAACCATCAACAAAACAACAAGAAAACCCACCTCGTGGGAAAACATATTTGCCAACGTCATATCTGATAAGGGCTTAATCTCCAAAATTTATAGGGAACTCATACAACTTAACAAAAAGAAGATAAACAATCCAATCAAAAAATGGGCAAAGGATCTAAATAGACACCTTTCAAAAGAGGACATTCAGAAAGCCAAGAGACATATGAAAACATGCTCAAAGTCACTAATCATCCGAGAGATGCAAATCAAAACAACAATGAGGTACCATCTCACACCTGTCAGAATGGCCATCATCAACAAATCAACAAACGACAAGTGCTGGAGAGGATGTGGAGAAAAAGGAACACTTGTGCACTGCTGGTGGGAATGCAGACTGGTGCAGCCACTATGGAAGGCAGTATGGAGGTTCCTCAAAAAATTGGAAATGGAACTCCCATTTGACCCTGTGATCCCACTTCTAGGAATATATCCCAAGAAACCAGAAACACCAATCAGAAAGGATATATGCACCCAGGTGTTCATAGCAGCACAATTCACCATAGCTAAGATCTGGAAATAGCCTAAGTGCCCATCAGTAGATGAATGGATTAGAAAACTTTGGTACATCTACACGATGGAATACTATGCTGCTGTTAAAAAGAAGGAACTCCTACCATTTGCAACATCATGGATGGAACTGGAGAGCATTATGCTAAGTGAAACAAGCCAGTCAATGAAGGAAAAATACCACATGATCTCACTCATTCATGGATAATAAAGACCATTACAAACTTTTGAACAATAATAGATACAGAGGCAGAGCTGCCTCAAACTGATTGTCAAACTGCAGTGGGAAGGCCAGAGAGAGTTGGGGGGCAGGAGGGAGGGGAGTAAGAGATCAACCGAAGGACTTGTATGCATGCATATAAGCATAACTAATGGACATAAGACACTGGGGAGTAAGGGAGGGTAGGGGTTTGTCAAGGGCGGGGGGGGAAAAAAGGACACTTATGTAATACCCTTTGTAATACTTTAAGCGAAAAAAAAAAACAACATTATTTTTGAAAGCAGTTTATTTGTAAATTAATATATAAGTAAACAATGGCATGAAAACCAAGTCTACTGAGCATTAATTTACATTGAGGTTTGCCTGTCCGAGATGGCTGGGGCCCTGGGGTGAAAGACATAGTTTAAAACTCTTTAGGCAAAAATTGGCCTGTCACCTTTAAAATGGGTGACTGATGTGGATAGAGAGAAAACATTCAGGGTGAAACTGAAATCAAGAACCAGGCCAATATCCCAATAAAGGCATCAGTCTTGCAGGTCTGGCCATAAAATATGGAACGCAGTTATGTGATATTATGATACAAACTGGAGGTTCAAGAACAGTTGGAAAGATTTCAATACAGAAGGTAGAAGGCAGATCCTAAAGCGACTCAGAGGCTCGGGGAAATTTTCAAGAAACTTGAAATGTATCAGTATGAGGGAGCAGGGTTGTTAAGCTAAACACACATGAAATATTTGCTTATATGGTTCAGTAGTGGAAGGTTTAGAAGGTAGAAGTTTTTGGGTGAAGACAAGTCCTAGAATAAGGTTGCAAGCACCTTTCAAATCTAGTTAATAATATGATTTACATTTTAATAAATGATGTTAAATCAATTTCTGTTTAAAAAAGTAAAAATTATCTGCTAAATTTTTAATAGTGTTAAAGAATTATTCATTCATTTAAGAAATATTGGTTGTGCCCTAACCGGTTTGGCTCAGTGGATAGAGCGTCAGCCTGCGGACTGAAAGGTCCCAGGTTCGATTCGGACCAAGGGCACGTACCTTGGTTACTGGCACATCCCCAGTAGGAGCAGCTGATCGATGTTTCTCTCTCATTGATGTTTCTGACTCTCTATCCCTCTTTCTTCCTCTCTGTGAAAAATTAATAAAATATTTTTTTTTTAAAAGAAATATTGGTTGTATATCTACTATGTGTCAGGCCCTGTGCAATGTCTGCTTTTCATAGACCCTAGATAGGAATCAGGGTGGGAGATAATTCCTAATGTTCTCAGGTTGGTTTTAAAGGCAGTTCCAAGTCCTTAAGGACAAGGATCATCAGAAGAAATTTCACTGTTGTAATGAGAATGGGCCAGGTAACACAGAAAATCATTGACTTATTCTGTGGGTATCAAGGAAAGCAGGGAGTAGGTGGTAATGTTGAATTTTGAGTTGGAAGAGACTTGCTATTAATATAGTGAAGTTGGGTTTATTTTTGTTGTTGTTTTTGTAGAGAAATACAAAGATTTTTACCAAGAGTTTAATGAGATAAAGAAAAAAAATCAGCTTGTAAGTACAGGAAAAATTCTCATCTCTCACGAGCATGAAATCATTTGGCTGAATAAATGCTACATGCCAGAAAAATTGCTAAATGGGTTGTTTCTGACAACACCCTGCCATGATTCACTGTCAAGAATCCCTGGCCTTATGGTAATTTGTGACTTATCTGTCCTTTAACAAGAGTTTTAGAAGGAAGACATTTAAGTGGGTGTATATTTTCCCAAAGACATATGGTAGTTAGGCAGTGATAGAGCAACTAAGCAGAAATGTACTAAATGCTTATCGACTGGTGGAAATATGACTATTACTCAAAGATTCCTGTGGCTCTGTGTGAATAAAGCTCTTATTTCAAGTAGGAGGAAAGACTCTAACTAGCAAAATAACTTACAATCTAAGATATGATCACAGGATCATACTAGAAAAGACATATTTTGATTCACAGAGAGTTTTACAGGCTGTGGATCGGTCTGGATTACATGGTTTTGGGTAGACAGAGCTGCTGCATTTGATAGATACTTTCTCAGGCATAGGCAACAAGTGCACAGTAAGAAATTTCCATGTAATTTTCAGTACAATGGAAATATTAATAGCCCAAATCTGCTTTTTTAGAGAGAAATTTTTGATATATTATGATTGATTACTATGTAACCATTTAAAAACTATATCAGTACATAATTATAAGTAATTATAATTCATAGGATAGCTGACTATAGTGATCATTTATTTCAGATGCTACCTTGAGTGCTCTGCTCTAAAAAATCTTCTGAATTAAATATTTCTTAACATTTCAAAGGCTAAATAACATTTGGTTAGAGATTATTTATTTTAAAAAATGTCATTTTTAAGAAACAAATTGTGTGTGTGTGTGTGTGTGTGTGTGTGTGTGGTAGCAGAGTGAGAGGATTCAAACAAATAAGAAATATTGATATGCAGGACATGTAAACCCAGAGTCCAGAGGAACATCTAAACTACAAGTAGATATGCAGAGAGGACAACTAAGAATAAATAATACAAATACCATTTATAAAATGCAAAATTCTAGAAACCAGATAAGGCCATCCTATGCAGAAGTGGCAATGATTTGTGAATTAAAAACAAGGCCTAGGGTTCTGTTAAGGCCCTCCAGTTAAGCTCACCTCAAATCCTTTCAGGAAATTGGCAGAAGCAAGTAATGAATAAATAAATAAAATTTAAATACTTAGCTCAGTTAATCAGGTCAACAGAAAAGCCAGAAACTAAAGCAAACTCCAGCAAGTGGCAAAGTGATGTTTGTAAAAAGCAGCAAGTGGTTGGAGTTTGTCTCTGTTGGAGGACTATGTGCCCCAATACTATAGTGTCCTCACTTACCACAACCACCTGGATTCATTGTTCATGATATAAATATGAAACATATCTTGTTAAAACTAAAAATTTTGGTGGGCACTGCAATCCTTTTTGAATAATCACTATGTGTCTGGGAGTTTCCCTGATAATTCCTTTGAGTTATAATTAAAACAGATCAATTTATAGAAGTTTTTTGACCTGTGGATTTCATTATGGTTTAGAGTGAACTCGAGGAGGATATTTTACCACTGTGCTTTCTATGGTTGATCAGAGAACAGTGTAAATTCACAATCTTTGGGCAAAAACTCCCATAAACCACAGTTCTCACACATACATCTATGTACTTCAAGCAAACTTTAAGTTTCAGAATCATTCTGAATATATTACAACTTTTTACAGAAATCTGAGTTGGGTTTGTAGCTCAGTTCATTGAGTATTCAGTTAATAAAGAAATGGTTACAATTTTGATCTCTTTTTAGAAAATTAGTTTTTCTTCTTTAGGTATTTCTTCCCCTTGGGAAGCTGATTCAATTATTGCATATTATTATTTCTCATAAGAGAGCAAGAAAATGAGATAGATCAAAGAATCAGTATAAACCCGAATCAAAGTGCATGTTCTACTATAGGGGGCCATTAATTACCGTGGAGCAGAGCACATCCTCACATGTTCAGATATCTGGAGGCATTCTGCTAGTCAGTTCCACCAGCACCCCTTCCTGACACCCCATCACTATCGCATCTTCCAACTGCTCTCTCTGGGCTACCCCCCTCGCACTTCCTCTCTCAATAATCTCACTCCCTCTATGAAGATGACACTATTTATTTGAAAATCACTGCCATAGATAAATATTTTGACAACATCTGATATTCACTATAACTGCTCCTAACACCATCATCATAGGAGACTGGGGAGTAAATGATCTTAGTACACAAATATGCCTCCTGATTACAGAAAACACAAAAAGTTTCTATGCTGTTGTCATTGTCACCATTCAGCCATTATTACACTTTTAGTTTACATTTCTGCATTTATTTGTCTGAATAAGAAGCAGCAGCTGGAGCTAATCATAAAGATCTTAGGAAAGACACTATGGGCTTTTACTAGAGGAGTTAAGACGAGGTAGAGAGTAGTTGATCCCAGTTTCCTTTTGGAAGGCAGCTATGCTCACCACTATACCACCAACGCCCAGTTTCCTTTTGGTTGGGGGAGTTAAGTTCATCTGTCTATACCCCCAGACTCAAAACACTCTATCTACAGAACCTAGTGGCCGGATGGGCCCTGCTCCCTATGCTTTCTGAATAATATACTTTATACCTAATAAGGAATATCTGAAATGTGATGCCTCCTAATAGCCACAGGTATGTGGTAAAGAATAATTGTATTTCTTAAAATGGAATTTTTAGGATGATTTGTCTGGTAGGATTGCACTATGGAGAGGCTCATGTAAGTGAAAGAGATGTATTATACTCACAGGTCCTGGAAGAGGGAGGCAGAGCACATGGGGGACCACATGGCAAGAACTCCAATGGAGTGAGGAGAGAGTGAGGACCTGTAGGCAGGTGTCTTTTTTGAGGGTTCAAGGTGGAGTGAACAGGTAAAGCCATAAGGGGATTCCATTGGTGCATTTGAATGTCACTAGGTCACAGGCAAGGGAGGAGAGGAAGTGGGGGGCTTATCAATCACACTGATGCACCCAGCTGCCTGGACATGGTACTCACAGACTGTTCATGGGGGATGTTGAGGCATCAGAAAATATGAAGTTTTAAAAAGTCACAATGCACAAGATTTGTCTCTTCTCTCAAAGGCCTTTTTAAACCCTGCTATAAAAAATGTCCTGAGCGCTAGCATTTCTTATCCTCCTCACGTGTCTTTTTTCTGCATTGTGTTTTTTCAGAGCTGATATTTTATTTGCTTGTTTATTTTGTTCAATCAATTATCTATCCAAGCAAGAATGAGGGCTATATGAGAAAAAAATTGTTTTATGTTTTGTGCATTGCTTTTTTCAAACTCCCAGAAGTGTAGCTTCAAATAAATCTAGCATGTAATAGATGTTCAAAAAATAAATCATCTACTAAAATTTTATGCAACTGGAAAAGAGTAAGGTAGTTTCTTACAAAACCAGATAAGTGCTTATCATACTATTTAGCAATTGTACTCTTAGGCATTTTTTGTGAATAAAATTTTCATAATTTTATTTGTGCTAGTGTAGAGAAACGGAATTGATTTTTTTTTGTACATTAGTACTTATTTATCCTGCAACTTTGCTGAACTAGTTTGTAACTTCTAATAGTTTTTATGGATTTCTAAGGAGTTTCTATATAAGAGATAATTGCATCTGCAAATAGAAATAATTTTTCTTCTTCCTTTCCAAACTAGAAGACTTCTATTTTTATTTTTCTTGTCTATTAGCCCTGCCTAGAACATTCAGTTGGATTAAAGTGGCAAGAGAGCAGATTTTTGTCCTGTGTCTGATCTTAGGAGGAATGTATTTAGTCTTTCATGCTTAGCTAGGTGTAGGATTTTCATAAATGCCTTTTTATCAGAAGGAGGAAATTCCCTTTTATTCCTAGTTTGTTGAATTTTTAAAGTTTATTTAATGGGGCATTTTTTGTCAAATTTCTCTGGGTCTACTAAAATATACTGATTAGTCTCATATGTTATACCAACTTTTCATTTCTGGGATACATTCCACTTTGTCATGCTTTATAATTGTTTTTATAAGTTGCTATATTTTGTTAGTATTGTGTTGAGAATTTTTGTGTCTAAATGGTATTGATCTGTAGGTTTTTAAACAATTTTTTCTTATAATGTTTTTGTCTGGTTTTGGTGTTAGGGTACACACTGGTCTCATAGAACCTGTGGGGAAGTGCCCCTCCTAATTTTTTTGGAAAAAATTCAGATTTGTTATTAATTATTTAAAGGTTAGGTAGAATTCGCTACTGAAGCTATCACTATTTGAGGTTTATTTGATGTAAGATTTTAAATTAACAATTCAATTGTTTTATTTATTAGGTCTATTTAGATTATTTGTTTCTTCTTGAATCAGTTTTTGTATTTTGTTACTTTCCAGAAATTTACACATTACATCTAAGCTATCTAATTTGTCAGTATACATTTTTTAATAGTACTCCCTTATTTTCATAGCATTTGCCTTTGTTTCTGTAAAGTAAGTAATGAGTGGTCTCTCCTTCATTCTTGATTTAGAAATTTAGATATTTTCTCTTTTTGCTTTTTGCTCTCTTTACTTGGTAAAATTTGCCAATGTCGTTGATCTTTTCATAAACTAACCTCTAGTTTTATTGCTTTAGTATATTTTCCTATTTCCTATGTCATTAAATTTTATTCTAATCATTTTTATCATTTTCTTATTTCTGCTTATTGCAGGTTTAGCTTGATCTCTGTTTTTTTTCTAACATATTTTGAAGTTCTGTGATGAAATTATGAAGCACATACATTTTTTAACATGGTAGCTGGGGGAAAGTAGTTTTTTAATGCATTTTACATTGTATTTGTGTCAGTACAGTCACTTTATCTCATATTGGAACAAAAAAAAATGAAGACATAAGAACATTTGTATCAAAGGGGACATATGCATTTCAAACACACACATGTAAGAAAAGAGACGCCATTATTTAGAACCATTATGTAGAGAAATAAAATTGTATCCCTGAAGGAAAATTAAATAAATACTTTGCATGTTGTAATTCGAGAGAAAGAATGATGAAAGTAATACCAGATTGTTGTTTTTTTTTTTTGAAGGGGTATCATAACAGCATTCCTCTTCAATGCATATTTCCAAAAGCAATACATTTTACATATGATTTATTTGTTCTCTTTGATAAAATAAACATGATTTATCTTTTATAAATGAACCATGCAAGCATTATATGCTCTTTCTTCTTCATTAAAGGCAATAATAGAATGCTGGAGATAATAACAAACTTTGAGTAGCTGAGTACTCAGATTGTGTGGGTGGTACCTAATGTTTTCAAATAAGTACAGATCAAATTTAAAGGTAGTAGGATTAAAGTGTTTTAATGCGGACAATAGAGAATAAATGTGGCTTCTCATTGTCACAAACTTCAAAATGTGATTTGCTTTAAACACTTTTAGAGTAGAAAATAGTGGAAGAGAAGAATATTTGTTTAAATTCACATATTTTAATTTAATGCATGGCATATACTGCCAACTTTTTCCAAAAAAAAGTGGTAATTACCTAACATTGCAGTATAGACAAAACATTTCTAAGCAGAAATACAGTGAGAGACATTTATTTTTTCAGAACTAAAAAATAAAGTTTTTAAAGACAAGAGAGCTTTACTAGATTATTTAATTGTGATGAGTTTTATTTCTGAAATACCCACACAAAAGGCTTAGTAATTGTGAACTAAAGAAGGCACAATGTTAAATGATGCCAAGTAAGTAAATCTGATATATGTAAAGTTGAAAATGCAGTATTTGACTTTTTTACTCCTATATCTTATCTATATTCTAAAACAGATACTTCAATCTTAGTGTCAAAATGAACACTTACATAATCAAATCACACTTCATTTAATTAATTTTATTTTCTAATAAAATAATGTCAGTTTCTTAAATATAATACATATTGTTAAAATGGGAATTATGGTACTTATGTAATTAAAATAGAAAATACTGCATAGAACCTAGTAAGTTTCATGCTATGCCCTTAAGTAATATTGTGGTGACTAGCTTATTAAAATGGAAGTAGCAAAGTAGAAAAATAATAAGATGGAATAATGTCTAGGAATAGTAAGTGTACAATTGTATTTCACTGGAATTTTAATTATTTTTTAAAGTGTATAACCATATAAACCTCCTCATAAATACTTTATATTCACATTAGAGTAAATGCACTACAAGTAATACTTTATATTATCCTGGTTTCTATTTAATGGAATTTAACAGCAAGATGAACTTAAAATGTGACACTCTGACTTGAAATACGTATCATGTTTCTTAAATATTTCTTTAAAAACTTTATATAGATAGATGATAGATATAGATGATATAGATACAGATATAAATATAGATATAGAGATAGGATATATATCATATTTATGTATGAGTATGTATGATTCTCAGCATTGCTCTAATGAGATATAATAGTAGAAACCTGGAGTGTTTGCCTTACCAATTTCTATGGCCTTTCTGGTAACAATACTGTGGTTCTCCTTTTCATTTTCATTCACAATGGCTTGAATGGAGCTTGAAATACTCCCCATCTCCAAATATGCAACATATCCAGATGGGACTAACCAGACCATGTCATTATTCGAGCCTTGGTGATTAGGTCAGATGTAGCTGTGTAATCCAGGCTACAACAAATCAGACTCTATTTCAAAAATTTTTCTGGAAAGACCCTCTTTCTCTCCCTAAGTTTTTTATTTTGATAAATGATAAACCTGGATCTTCTTTTGGCTATTTTTGCCAGCATAAATGGGATGGTATCATATCTGAGAAGGAAGCCACAGTCCTGGGACTGAGGAATTGATTTCTCTTCTGTTTGGCTATCTGAATACAGATGTTCCTACAGCCAGGCCATTCTCTGAACATTCTTATTAAATGGACTAATATTATTTTTGTTTAAGCCTGTTTGAAGTGATGTTCTGTCCAAATATAAAAAATGTCTAGGACGACATTCCATCAATAGTCAACTATCTTGGCATATCCAATATGCCCATAGCTTCTGCATTTTTTAAATAAAATAAGCTATGTAAAATATAAAATGGATAAATTTCAAATATATAACTTCTATAAATTAACCTAAAAAGAAAAATAATATATATATTTGTTGGGAGGAGAGGTAAGGTTAATCAATAGAAATATTACATATCTTTTTAAAATTTATTTTTTATTGAATTTATTGGAAAGACATTGGTTAAAAACACCATACAGATTTCAAGTATACAACTCAATGAAAGATTATCTACACACTGTATCATGTGCTTATCACCCAAATTACAATCTTTTTTCTTACTCATTTATCGCCCCTTTGCCCACCTCCACCTACCCCTCCAACCCCCTTTCCCCTTTCCCTCTGGCTATCACTATACTGTTGTCCATGTCTATGTGATATATATATATATACCCTTCACCTTATATAATGAACAATATAAACTGATGAACAAAAACAGATCCAGAAACAGAGAAGCATTGATCAGACCATCAAACCTCAGAAGGAAGGTAGGGGAGGGTGGGGGTAAGGGTGGGGGTAAGGGGGAGAGATCAAACAAAGGACTTGTATGCATGCATATAAGCCTAACCAATGGACACAGACAACAGGGGGGTGAGGGCATGAGTGGGGGGTGGGGGGGCAATGGGAGGATAAGGACATATATGTAATAACTTAATCAATAAAGAAAAAACTCATTAAGTAATATGTTTTATATCTTAACATTTAATAAATATTAGGTGAGTATTATTAATACATAGCCATGATTATTTTAAAAAGTTTAAACATTATATGGGACTTCAAAATAGAATTCACAGATCATTTAGAACTCAATAACCATATTTTACAAATGACACAAATACAAAAAATGTTAATAATTTTATAAAACACAGGTAACCTATGATAGAAATAGACTATCCTCTTGACTTTTAATCCTCAATTCTTTGCATTAAACCATTTTATATCAAGGTGGGCCAGGTTGGGTAACTAATACACCAAGCACAATTCCTTGCTTATTTAACAGGAAAGTGCTAATGTTCCTGTTTAATCAGTGGCTCACATTTTTAATGCAATTCCTAAAAGCCTTGGGCCAGAAATGTCTTGTCAGTGTTGTTTACATTCCTTTGATGAGACTTGAACTTGGCTACACCAGCAAGAATTGTAGTTTGTGTATGCCCAGGAATAATATAATCATTTAAAATTTTTGTTTATGTATTTGCTCACATTTTAAGTTGAAAAATCTTTCTCTTTTATTTTTTTTAAACTTTAAAATGTTCTGTCTTCTCTAACTTAATATTCTACTTTGTTATTATGCCATGTTTTGCCAGTGGGAGGAGAGAGTTTGTATGAACCATTTCTTTTTTAGAAATGCTTTTGTCAAATATTAAAATGTTTTTTTTCATTAGGCAGTTATATGGGTATCACTATAACTTTTGTTTTATATAATTAAACCTTCTTGGATATAGTAGTTCAGGCTTTATATTTAACCATCTTACAATGAAGACTGTATCAAAAGAATAAGAAATCTATCATCTTTGGCATTACTGCTGTTATTTAGCATTGAGGTATAATTTCCTCAAAAATATTGGAGATACTAAAACCTTCAATTCCTAGGCTATTTACGGCATATCTTTTATATTTGCCAATATATTTCTGGAGCCTAGCACATATTAACATATTTAAATTTTTATAACTTATTAAATAAACACATAAATGGATCATCTTTCTAGTATTCTTATCTCCCAACTAGAGGCCCAGTGCATGAAAATTCGTGTCCTGGAGGGGGTCCCTCAGCCCGGCCTGCCCCCTCTCACAGTCTGGGAGCCCTCAGGGAATATCCTACTGACAGCTTACGCCCATTCCCCGGGGAGCAGGCCTAAGCCACAGTCTGGCCTCCCTCTGTGGGAGGCGACCAGGCAGATCAGGGGAAGGCGCCGCCCCCATCACCCTGCTACTGCTGCCACTGCCAGCCGCCCCAGGTGCCGGCCTTCCTCAGCCCTCGCAGCCACTTTGTTCAGAAGGATGTTTGAAAGGACATCCAGAAGACCTCCAGTCTATCCAGTCTAATTAGCATACTACCTTTTTATTAGTATAGATGAGTGTAAAAATAAATTTGTAAAAATTAAAACAATAAGGGATCCCTCCATCCTGCCCTTGGTGATTCTATTAAGATATTGACTCATAGCTTCAGTCATATGGCTTGAGTGAATCAATGTAAATGTTACAGAGGCAGAGAAGGAAAAAGTGCTTTTGCATTGCGGCATGCCCAGTCTTGTGCCTACTGAGAACACCTACTATGTGAATTAACCAGGAGGCCTTGGGATGATGAAACACCCTAGCTGGGTCATCCTGATCCCCCAGGTGTCATTGAATCTGCTGACAGATATGAACAGAAGCATCATAGACCATCTTGTTCCAGCCAAGCTCCCTGCTAAACAGAGATTAGCTAAACTACCTGAATTATAACTTCCCAGTGAACTCAAAACATTGGAACAAGAATATTATTTGCTGATTTAAGCCACAAGTGTTAGGTTGATTGTATAATTAATAAAATATAAGTGAATACAGTATTTGGGAAACTGGAACTTTTCAGGAGATTCATACTGGAAGTCTGAAAGTAGTTGAGAAAAGAGGTTTACAGCAATCAGCATGTTTCACATCCTTTACAGAACTGTGTATTTTCTCATCATGCTCATTAGTATACAGTTACCATTTAATTGTGCATTCTTTGATTCTGAGTTGTTTGTAGCAACAAAACATAAAGATAAAATAAAATAAATTAAGAAGGGAAGAAAAATTAACAATAACCTGAAGTGGGTTGGAATCTACTAACTCGTATGTTGTGGCATTTCTAAGGTTGGACTATAATTATTTATTATTTAATCTTTTAGGTAGCTAGCCTAAATGACGAAGCTTGTTTCAATGCATAAACAAAACTGGAAACCTTTATGTCAGTCTTCTGAATGCATCTCTGTTCTCTTAAAAACAAACAGACATACAAACAAATAAACAACAACAACAATGACAGCAAAAAGCATTAAGCATAGATCTCTTGAAGTAAACAAATTTTCAGAGGACAGTGCTATAGTCCTTTGACACTTTAAAGAATAAGTGAGCTATTTTTAGTGCTGGCCCAAATCATCTTCATAATTTTCCTATCAATCAAATCCACAGAAATTGGCTAGCACTTGTCATTACAACGCCATTAAAATAAACAAAATAAGAAATGACAAGATGAACAAAGACATTTCGGTCTAAGAACAAGAACAAGATCAGAAATGGCATTTCACAGAAATAATGAATAAGAACATAAACTACAAGATAATTGAAGACAAATTTATATGAACTAAAAGTGATAGAAATAATATACTTTTCAAAAGTCAGTAGGTTTAAAGTGATTAGCTACAAGGTTAAATCTCTAAGGTAGCATCAAATTTCCTCTATTTTCTATCATGTTCACAGTGAACAGCTACTGGCTGTTTATAAATGTAACAGGTTATACAGCATGAAGTTCTGAATCTTTGCACCTCACTCACAATTTAAACCAGCTGTGAAATAATGTCAATCAGTATCTTAACTCATAACTTTATTTTTCCTTAAAGTAGTGTAGACAGTGGCTAATATCTCAGCTATAAAATATCTACTCAGCTTAGATATAAACAGGCTCTCAGAATCAGAGTATTAGTTACTATACTTTCCTCTTCTTCTTTTGTCTTCTGCTCCCTCTCCCCTCCTCTTTCTTCTCCTTTTACTTTTCATCTTCTGTCTTTCTTTATCCTCAGAATTTATGAATATTATTTCCATGAAAGCTAAACCCCTTATATTTAGAACTACCATGAGCCTCTCTAAACCAAGAAATCTATAGGAAATAAATTTGATTTACAAATCTGTATTTAAAGTGTCATCATTTGAAATACATTCAAAGTGTCATTTGACCCACTTTTCAAATCTCAGAAAATAATGTTTCTGGAATTGAATTTTTAAGGAGTTTGGAAATGAGGGATAGCACTATCTTCTCATATGCAGAAATAAGAAGGGGGGAAAAAGGAAACCTAAAACACAGGGTTAGTTTTCAAGTTATGTCTCTAGTTCTAGAAAGAGTTCTGGGGCACAAAAGCAGGCAATAATTTATTTGAAGATTATGGAAGTAGGAAAAGCTTTGACACATTTGAGAGCTCATTACCTGCAACCAGAGATATGGGTCATGACTATTATTGGTAGCAAATCCCTAAGCAGTTTGATCAGCACTGAGGCTCCCAGATCTGGGTGAGAAACTGTCACAAGATGTTTGGGTAGAGCCACATAATGACTTCCAGCATCAGTAAGAACTGCTTCTGAACTAATGAGACCAACTTTGAGAATTGGTGTGAACATCTTTTTTATCAATTCCTCTATCAATAGACACCTAGGTTGCTTTCACATCTTACTATTGTAAATAAGGCTGCAATGAACATAGGGGTACATATACTGTGTTTTCATTTTCTTTGGATAAATGCCAAAGAATGTGGAATTGCTGGGTCATATAGTAGTTCTATTTTTAACTTTTTGAGGAACTTCCATACCATTTTCATAGTGGCTGCACCAATCTATAATCACCAACAATGCACAATGGTTCTCGGTTCTCTTTTACTATGTATAGATGATGAATTATAGAATTATATACTTAAAACCAATATAATTTTATTAATGAAATTTCATCCCAATTCATTTAACTAGAAAATTAGAAGTAAACTCTTTTCGTTGCTGTTAATTCTCACCCAAGGATATTTTTTCCATTGAGTTTTAGACAGAGTGGAAAGGAGGGGGAGAGACAGAGAGAGAGAAACATCAATGTGAGAGAGACACATCAATTGGTTGCCTCTTCCAAGCACCCCAACCGAGAGCCATAATTGAGCCTGCAGCTGAGGCATGTGCCCTTGACTGGAATTAAACCAATGACCCTTCAGTCCACAGGCTGATGCTCTATCCACTGAGCCAAACTGGTTAGGGTAGAAGTAATCTTTAAAACAGATTTTTAAAAATTAAAACCTAAAAAAAGGGGGTTCAGTTTTCTTCACATTTTCACCAACACTTATTCTTGTTTTTTTTTTTTTATAAAAGCCATTCTGACAGATGTGAGGTAACATTTCATTGTGGTTTTGATTTGCACTTCCTTGGTGATTTGTGATGTTGAACATTTTTTTCATGTGTGTGTTTTTTTGGTTGTTTGTTTGTTTTTGCCATCAGTGTGTCTTATTTGGAGAAATGTCTACGTACGTACTCTGCTCATCAGAGAATCTGAATTAATTTACTAGCAGTACCAAACACTAGCATGAACTATGGGCTCTCCATGCTATGATCACCAACTCCCCATTCCCCTTTGTTTAATTTGTCATTGCTCCTTTCTTGTGATTTCTCTTAACATGTACCTCATGTGAGTTGGAGTTGCCTCATTAGATTCTAATCCACTAGAATTTAAACTGTAAATGTAATTCATACACTAGAATGTTTAGTTCATTGCCTTATTACCAGCACCAGTGTCTGGCATATAATACATTCTCAACAAATATTTTCTGAAGAAATGAGTGAAGGTTAGCTTTGTTGTCTCTCTTACAGAAGGCCTTCCTGCTTTCCCCCCAGTACCATAAAGCTCAATTAGATGTCTCTCCATGTTTAGTGTTAATACATATATTTTTCTATTACTGTACATGCTCCATTATTTGTTGATATGACTGTTTACCTGTACACATTGAATTCCTTGTCCTTCTGTATATTATGTTTTATTCATATATGTTTTTCAAATCTTTCATGGTTGGTAGGGCAGATGACACACATTGGGCATTCAATAAATATATGTTAAAAGCATAAATAAATTTATTTTTAATCCCAGGTCCAATTCTATTTAGACTTATTCCAGATTTTATCAAGATTAGGTCTGTAGATGTCTTCTGGATTAGCTTCTACTTTGACTTTTTTGATAAAAAAGAAACAAAAAAATTAGATTACCAAAACAGTGATTGTGCAAGTTTCTTTATTGTTGCTGGGTTTTTTAATTTACATGTTCTTTATTCCTTTTTAAACTGAATATCATAAACACATTCATATTTTATCCAATCTTCTGCTGAAATGTGGAAATTGTACGTGCTTTCAATGATTGGAGTGGATGAGCTATCAGTCACATCTTCTATTACCTGTCCTCTTGTACAAATGCCAAGAATCTACACCTAATTTGGACATTATCCAAAGAGTATTCATGTCAAAGTTTTGCTAAAATTTCTCTATCTCAAAATGTGATAGGTAACCAGGAAGGCATATATCAAGTGAAATGTGAAGGTCAAGGCAGAAATGGATCCATTAACAGAAATTAAAATGACATATCCAGAAGATAAATTCATTGGAAAGTTCATAAGGCTTGTTTAGTTTTAAAATTAATAGTGTGTAAGACTAAATGGTTAGCAAATAATTCATAAGAATCAGGGGAACAGCAACAAGAAGTCCTAAATCATATGACCAGTGCAAAAAGGATCTGACACTAAGATTGTTGTTCTATATGGTTGTTCAAGATATTGCTCAGGTGCTTTTGTTATTTATTTAAATAAGACTCTTTAAGAAACATACATCACTGTGTAGAATTATAATATAAAACATACAAATGCCTAATGTTGCAATAAAACTAGCAATAACAATAATTGCAGAAAGCTTTCAAATTTTATTTTTTCTATATTCATATCATAAAACAGAATGATTCTGTTGATTTCTCTGTTTACCTTTTATCTGAGAGGAAGCACAGCAGGAGCAGGTGTTCCTTAGGGATGTGGACTCTCCAGGCCCACCCAGCTCACCTCCTCCAGTTACCTTCCTGGTCCTCTGTTAAAAGAGCTGTAACACTTGCGTTTTCTATCTCTTACTCCCAATTTCAATGTCTTTTTATTTTTGACCACCCAAGCCTTTGTACAACAATGTAGTATTAGAAAAAAAATAAGTAAAAAACTTTTTAAAGTAAGTTTTCTTTATTCTCTTTTTTCTCAACTGATTTATATTTCAGTAACTCTGGCTCTTTTTATTTTTTTTTTAAATGACTTTATTGATTTTATACAGAGAGGAAGGGAGAGGGATAGAGAGAAACATCAATTGGCTGCCTTCTGTATGACCCCTATGGAGGTTGGAGCCCATAATCCTGGGCATGTGCCTGGAGCTGGAATCCAACCAGGGACCTCTATGTGCATGGGACAATGCTCAACCAACTGAGCCACACTGGTCAGGGCATTTTATTTGATCTTAATTATTACTTCATTACAGCTGTCATTTCATTCTCGGTGTCTCTTTCACAACTTGTTTCCCTTCATTTGTTCCATTAAATATCTAAAATTCCAATTACCTTACTTCTCTCTAAGGTGCCCTATTCTGAAGCCATTCTGGTCCCTGGATTTTGCAATACCAGGTTATTTTGCTCTCATATTTTCAACCTCTACCTAAATATATATGTATATTTTCCCTCCCACAGATATTAATATGCTCAAATCTATCTCATCATAAAAAATAAAATGAAATGAACCTATTCTGTAACCTGACAAACACCATTAGCTATTGTCCTAACCCTTTTCTTTATCTAACTTCTGAGCTGCTGCTCTCATAAAATTGACATCAATGCCAATATTTCCCATGAGATTGTTACTTCTGCAAATATTTTTATGAAAACATTACAAGATCTGATAATTTGGAGAACATTTGGATTAAATAAAGTAAAACATACTTTTTATTGCAAGATTACTCAGAACCTTAATATAAAAATGTTTATCATAAACTTACATACTAGTAATGTTTTCTAATGACCGCAAAAACTATTGTTCATTTATTTATTCATACATTCATTCATTTGTGCAGCAATTCATTCATGCATAATTGATTCAAAAACTCTAATATACATTTACAGCCTCTAATTTCTCACTCTATAAATTCACTTTAATATAGCACAATACACATTTTACTACCTAAACTCTTTTTTTAATATACCTACTAGAGGCCCGGTGCATGAAATTCATGCACTGGGGTGCGGGGTATCCCTCAGCCCAGCCTGCACCCTCTCCAATCTGGGACACCTCAGGGGATGTCTGACTGCCAGTTTAGGCCCAATCCCTGTGGACATCCCTCTCACAATCTGGGACTTTGGGCTCCCAACTGGCTGCCTGCCTGCCTGCCTGCCTGATTGCCCCTAACCGCTTCTGCCTGCCAGCCTGATCACCCCCTAACCACTCCCCTGCCAGCCTGATTGACACCTAACTGTTCCCCTGCTAGCCCGATCACCCCCAACTGCTCTCCCCTGCTGTCCCAATCACCCCTAACTACCCTCCCCTGCCAGCCTGGTCACCTCTACTGCCTCCCCTGCATGCCTGGTTCCCCCAACTGCCCTCCCCTGCTGGCCTGATCGCTCACAACTGCACTCCCCTGCCAGCCATCTTGTGGCTGTGGGTGCCACTATCTTTGAGGGTGTGGCAGTCAATTAGCATATTCCCTCTTTATTAGATAGGATGGCAATTGTCAGTACCGTCCTGAAAAGGCATAATGACTTTTCAGTCATTGATGGACCACATACTAGTATATGACTATGGTCCCATAAGATAATAGAACTGAAAAATTCCTATTGCCTAGTGGCCTCATAGTCATTGTAACTTCGTAGTGCAATGCATTACTCATGTGGTTAGTGGTGATGGTGGTATAAACAAACCTACTGTGCTACTATATAAAAGTACAGCACATACAATTACAGTTGTAAGCTATACCACCTAGGTTTGTGTAAGTACACTTTATGATTTTCACACAATGAAGAAATTGCCTTAGGATGCATTTCTCAGAATGTATGCCCCTTCATAAGTGCTGCATGTCTTCAAAATTGTGGGCAAAAGAAAATAAGGCCTAATGGTATTTTCAGTTTTAAGTTACTGTACTGTACTGCCATATTTTACACCAGTGACGACTTTTTCCTTCTCAAAGGTCTCTCTCTCTCTCTCTCTCTCTCTCTCTCTCAAACTTTGTGCTTTCTCTTCTATGTTTCTATACTTCCTACTCAATCCTCTTGGCAGGTTTCTTTATCTATTTACTAATTGATGTTCACAAAAGGTTGGTCTCATTCTCTGGATTATGTAATGTGTTCTGGGGTTGGTATTTAAAAAAAATTGTCTGTATTCTCAAGACCGTAAAATTGGTATATCAAAAATGTTCCGTTGTTTTTTTTAATTCTCATATACAGCTGCTTGTATCTCTTTCTGGGTTTTCCTGGGAAATCCACAGATTGAGTATGTTTAAAAATATACATTTTTTCTGTATCTGAGCACATGGCATTACCATCTGTTCACTCATCCTTGTCAGAAACCTGAAAATTCTTCTTTTCCTCTTCACTCAAATCTTAGCACAAATAGATAATGGTTTCATTCGTTCTTTTTATTTTTTGATATCTTGCAATTCCTTCTTATGTAAAACTTAACGGCTACTGACTCAGTTAAGTCTCTTTCCCTTTACTTGATTACTGCCAGAGATTCTGCAGAGCTTTTACTTTCCTAGGTCTTAGCATTTTAAAAAGCTCTAAAATTTTTACAATTCAAACAGAAATCTGACCATTTGTCTGCACCACTAAAATCTTTCAATAATTACTATACAGAGAGTAGTCCAAAGTTATTTTACAGGAAAAACAATATTTCAGTTCCTACATGATCTCTGAGAAATGTGATACTTTCCAATTATTAGTTGAGTCCTATTTGCCCTCCCATTTAAACATGGTGGGCCATTGTATGTCCTTAAACAAAATAAATGTTTGTACAACCCACATAGTGTGAATTCAGCCCAACAATGCAATGGATTATGGTTACAGAGTCTTATGATTATGTTCCTCTGTTCAGTGCCACGATTTCACAGGCACTATGGTGAGCATTTTTGTTTCTAGTACTTTCTTTCCCTGACTGTATACTTCCATGAATACTTAATTTTCAATTAGAGGCAAGGCAGTTCCCTATCAGATTTTTCATATTGAATATTTTTTAATCCTTTGAATTTACACTTCCTATACTATTTTTTTAGACTAGTTCAGACACAAATAACTCTACAAAGCATCTTTTGGCCAAAGTAGAATTGATTACTTCTACTCTTGTGCCACAGTAAACCCAATGCTTATAAAAAAAACTGAACCTATGATAACTTTAAATCCTTATTTTTTCTAGTATCCACTTCTCTCAAGAGTCTACAAACTTCTTAAATCAAGAGTAAGTATAATTTGCTGATTTGCATTCATAACGCCTAGCACCACTTTTAGCTCATAAAATGCACTCAATAAATGCTTGGGTATCTATAGATATCAAGACTAGATACAGAAATAACTCCCATTTCTGATTCACAAGATTTCTTCATTAGACTTCTTATGCTTTCTTCTTTAGTGCATCCAAATAATATTTTCTTGTTTTTAAAATGGCTTCAGTGGTTTGAACAGAAACTTGGTCTACTTTCTGTAGAACAGAATAACTCATTCAACTGATAATTTCCTGAGTGCCTACGTATTATATGTCATATTCTATGCAGGGTGTTAGCATTGCAGTAGTAACTTCAAAATGAGTCTAAAGGCTATGAATAAAAATTAAGATTACCTTTTTACTCTATACCACTTTCTTCTGACTCTTAGATAAAATCTAGGGCAAGTCCTATGATTTATACAGTCATGTTCATATGATAAAAATATCTCCTGTCACTTTTGATCAAAGGTATAATTTCATATCAGGACCAGTCAAATCTACAAATTTTATTTGAATGAAATGTTTTCCTCCTGCTCCACTTTGTCTGCAGTGGGAAAAGGGGGTCATGATTGGCTTCATCATTATTTCTTGAGCTAGGCTTTTATACCAGTCTTCCTGTGACAGCTCTCAGCTAAGAGCAGAGTGGAAAACCAGGGAAAGTCTTAATAGATTAATATTGTTTAAAGTAACTTTGATATCCTCTGGCTGCAGCAGATACTAAGAAATACCATTTTTCCTTCAGAGTGCTTTGTGGGCTCATTGCAGACATCCTCAAATTGCTCATCACTTGTCTAGTGCACCATATAGTAGGTAAAGCACTCTACTGTGCCGGGGTCACTTGTTATTCTCCACGTGGCTTTTTATCATGGCAGCTTACTTCTACTCTGAGGGTCCCTATGAAGGTCCCTAAGAAAATATATGTCAAAATCATTTAAAACAGGTGAAGATAAATTCTCTCTCTCTCTCTTTCTCTCTCTCTCTCTCTCTCCCCCTCCCTCCCTCTCTCTCTTCACATAGACACATTTGATCTTGGGAAACACACTTCTGAATCTATATCTACAGAAAGGTTGTAAGTCGTCCAAGTCCAGCCCTCCATTCTGTTGCCATATGCAATTTCAAATTCTCATTCTTTATATTTCCAAAGCATATATTAGTTTATAGCATCCCTCAGACTCTCCAAAGGGTCGGTTTGAAGCCCCCCTTGTGGGGCTTAAAATGAGGAAAAGTAACCTCCCCTCCTTTCCCTATTGGATTATGAATTGTTATTCAAGCCAAGCTTTTCTGCAAAAAATATCTTCAGTTTCCAAACTCCTTTTTGGATGATCAATTTTCTATCCAGAAAATGAGTGATAGCCACAAAACCCATTTTTCCCTACCATCTAAGCAAATTCAACATTGGTTGATAACAATAGTCTTTAGACAATAAAAATATTCCATACCTGTTATCTTAGGATCTCAGCTAAAACTGAGAATCTAATTTCTATCATCCTTTTAGGAAATGATGATAGAAGCTTATTCCACTGAAGTTGACATTGTAGGAGAAAATAGTCGCCATACAAATAATAGCTGACTTTATGATACTTGCTTTCATATACACATAAACTATATACTCTATAAGCCAGAAAGAATAGGAGAATGGCTGTCTGGTTATGTCATATAACTTCCAAAAAGCAGAAAATATTTCAGAGAAATGTATGAAAGATGTGAAGAAGTTTGGCCAGAATAAAATAGCAAAAGTTTAATCAAGCAGAGTGGTTTCTATGTTCAAAAGCAAATAGTAGTAACAGAGCAATATTTCTTGGGGAAAAAAGTTTTGGTGTATCTAATGACTAGTACATGAGATATGGTTGCAGGAAGAAGTCTGGATAGAAATGATGCTGGATACATAGTTTTATCCCACTATTTCAGAAAATTGAAGGTTTATAATCAGTAGAGTAATATGAGATTTGGATTAAAGTAAAGTATTTCTCAAGAGGTATTGCATGAAAAAGTGATGGCGAGGAACTGAAGGATCCTAGGGAAGCTCCTCAAAAACAGGCTGTATAATTAACTGTTTAAGATAGCCAGTATTCAACTTATCACTCATATAAGTCTATTAAGGGTCTGAGAATTTCTGAGGTAAAAGAAGCTTTAGCAATGAATTATCCCTGTATCAATAAAATGTGTTAGTACCCAAAATTTTAACAACTAATTATGACTTACAGAAATATTATATATATATATATGCAGGTAGCCTGGTGTTGGCAACATTTATAGGCATTTAGAGGCTATTAGAAAGTGATCACAATTGTATACATGACAGATTTTGAGAGCCTTCATTAAAAGAACAATAGTTTGGATGACTCAGAGTACCTATATATAGAATTTATTCCCTCTTGGAACATGGGTGGACAGTGGGAAAAAAAAGTGAAATTTCACTCTGAGTGCTCCACATTTCATTGTCTGTGAACGTCAAACCATTCAAGATAATAAGCAAACTTACTAAATTTATGCTTAAATTTTCAATTAAAAATATCAGTTTGATTGTCTTCTCTAAAGTATTTTGCATTATATTAAATCTGCTAAATACTGTTTTATTGTCTGCCTGAATGTGAAGCCCACTATTTATTTAATTGCTAAATCTTTTAAACTTAAGCACTCATAATACTTATCACTCCACCTCACACTCATAGCCAATTCCTGTCTCAATCTTGAGGAACTATCTCTGAATAACTCCTAAATCAAGAAGAAAATATCCAGGTGTTTGGAATAAAAACCCTGTTATTAATGTTCTTAGTTACATTATTTCATTTTATTTCTTATGTCTACAATTTAAAAGGGGGGGTTATAAAAGTTTTTTTTTTTTTTAAGTAGCCATGTTTACAGGTTGGAAAAAAAAAGTACTAGTTTTTGTTCAAAAGCTATCATGTGTCTGCTATCTCCAGTAACAGTTCTGACTATATATCATGGGTGGGGGGCGGAGTGGGGGAAGAAGGCTATGGGCATAAAATACATAGAAATGCTATTTCTAAATGAATAGCTGTTGCGGGAAATCCCGAGAAGCATAAAATGAAAAATAAGCTGAAAACCACAGCATAAAGTGACCCTTAAATCAGGAATGTCCTGAGGGCATTTACTGAGTTCAGTAGCTGAGTTTTGGGTTTGAGTGTCTGCATAAGGAATAAGAAGGTGTCAATGCTTTGGGCATGGTAAGGTGGTTATTATAAATAAGACTTCTGCCTAAAATAAGACCATTAAAGAGATGCAACTTTAGGAAAGTATGGATTTATGAAAGTTTTCCTACAGGCAATATCAGCAACCACAATATATATTTATATTAGTGTGGATTCAAGGAAGAACTTAAAATATAGAAAAAAAGAAAATTTTGTTGACCATTCATAAAAATATGGCTTCATGTAGATATTGGTTTGAATTTACAATCGTTGCATAGTTACTAAGTCAAAGTTTAATTTAAATTATGTTAATGTTTAATAATAATTTGTGGTTTCTGGCAGAGGGATATCCTCTTGGGAGAGACTTATGTCTGACCTCAAAGAGTATGAAAATATTTGAGAGAAAATTTGACACAGTTGA
Source organism: Myotis yumanensis (assembly GCF_028538775.1). NCBI lineage: Eukaryota > Metazoa > Chordata > Mammalia > Chiroptera > Vespertilionidae > Myotis > Myotis yumanensis. The sequence continues at coordinate 42,588,984 of NW_027223760.1, read as the reverse complement.
ATGATGGGCCAATACATAACCATAGTAGTGCCATCAATCACAATAATTATAAGCATAAATGTCCTCAAATTAATATTCATAAATTTATAAATTAGTAAAATGTATGCAAATAATCATGTATATATATATATATATATGCCTAATATGCTAATTGTCCCTCTGACTGTTCAACTATTCGACCAGTCGCTATGATGCACACTGACCACAAGGAGGTTAGCTTGCTGCTGGGGTCCTGCCGATAGGGACTGTGCTGGACACACGCTGGAGCCCTCCTGCAGTCTCTCCCAGCCTGGATCGTGCACAAGTGGGGTCCCTCAGCCTGGCCTACACCATCTTACAATCCAGGACCCCTCGGGGTGATGTCAGGGAGCCCGTTTTGGCCCGATCCCCTAGGCCAGGCTGAGAGACCCCACCAGTGCACGAATCCATGCACTGGGCCTCTAGTTAGTGTTTTTATAAAATAATACACCCTTAAAATTAGAAAGAAAACATTCTTATATAATTGCTAGACAAAAGTAAACCTCAGCAATACAGCTGAAAAAAAACACAATTAGCAATATAGTGCCTTAAATTCAGATCACTAAGATAAGAAAGAAACAATAGAGAGGTTCAAAATGCCAAAAGAATCAATAAAATAGACAAAAATGGGAATTTTGATGAGACTGAATGAAAGGATTCATTAATAAACTATATTAGAAATGAAAACATTAACCACAGATTAATTGATTAAGATTATATTTAAAATAGGCAAATAACTATAAAAACAGAGAAATTCATAACCTAGTATAAATATAGTACCTAGTAATTGAAAAGAGTTCATTGAAAAGCTAAATAGAAACATCACCATTAAATAAATTTTATCAGTATATGCTTATACATGCCATTCCTCAGAAATATTCCAGGTAAAGTTCTTTTATTTATTTATTCATTCACTTATTTATTTATTTATTTTTAAATCCTCATCTGAGGATATGCTTAGAGAGAAGAAGGAATGGGAGGGGGGAGGGAGAGAGAGAGAGAGAGAGAGAGAGAGAGACATCGATGTGAGAAAACATCAATTGCCTTCCACACATGCCCCAACTGGGGATTGAACCCACAACCCTGGTATGTACCCTGACCAAACTGGCAGCCTTTCGGTGCACAGGATGACACTCAACCAACTGAGCCACTCTGCTGGGCCAGCTAAAACTATTTTAAAAATAAGTTTTTTCAAAGTAAAAGTTATCTAAATGTATATGAGCTTTTGCAGATATTTTAAAAAATCAACTAATTATATAAGGCTAGAATAAGGTATAACATAGGAAAATGGAAGAATCGAAAATCTTTAACCTACCTTCTATATGTACATAAAGGCAAAATTCCTAAGTGACATATTCATAAGTACTATATCTAGAAGGTATATAAAATACTTCATAGAACATTTAATTTAAATTAAAAATGCAAAGATATTTATTATTAGAAGATGCTATTTAGCACATTAATAAATTAAAAAAGAAAATGTATATAATTATTTCAGCTGTTGTAGGGAGAAAAGATAAAATACAACATCCTTTCATGGCCCCTGTCCCTGTCTAACTAGCTTCCCTGTCTCCTCAGTATCTCATTGAATCAGAAACTTGGGATAAATTATAATTTCCCATTTTATATTTGAGGAAACTGTGAGTTAAATAGTTATCTATCATATGTATGTGCCAAACATTGCTCTGCATGCTTTAGGGAAGTTAATCTTTATAGGAACCCATGAAGTAAGTACAATGAGTATTACCACCCACTTTGGGAAATGAGCCAGTTGGACATGAGAGAGAGAAGGGAGAGAGAGAGAGAGAGAGAGAGAGAGAGAGAGAGAGAGAGAGAGAAACTTAAGGAAGTTAAGCAACTTGTGCACCATTAGAAATTAAGTGACAAAGCTGAATTTGAATGACGACAGTATAGTGGGAGATCTCAACTCTCTAACTTTTATAAATCCTCCCCAATAATCCTATGCTTCATAGCTATAAACTGGCAGATTCACAACTGGAAGATATTTATTTGCTTCCAAAGCCTGTAATATTTTCTGTACAATTTACCTCTTTGCCCTCTGTGGAAATATGTCTGCTGAGGGTGGGGGTGGGCAACTGAATGTTTTGTTTTTTCTTGTGTATTTTAGGAGGTACAGAGGGAATTGAATAAAAACTAAAGGTGGTACAGAGTAATTGGTTACCAGTGACCTCACAATCCTATGATTCAATTGTTAGGCTGCAGAGAGAAATGGATTCCCTACCACACTCACTATCTCCTGTCTCCAAACAACCCTTTGTTTATCCTCCTCCAGGTCAGGATGGTAATATGCAAGGGTGAGGAACCAGAGCTTGGTGCTTGGGCTCTGCATCAGCCTGGGTGAAATTACTATGCCTTCTCCGCTCCAAATTTTCTCTGGTATTGGAGCCCTTTCTCTCTGCACAGGGCCCTCGCTCACAATCTAAGCTGTCATTGCCCACGTTCTTTGTCCTATTGAACTTATTTCTAGAACATTATCCCATAGCAGTGCCAAATTTATTTTCAGGCTAGTGTTAATTATAATGACCCCACATCATGTCATTCTGTATTGAGAGAATGACTTGTTCTCCATTATACAAAGCAATTTTCTCTGACATATTAACCTTCACTGAGAATTTTTCTAATTTCATCCAGGCAGAATCACACTTATGAAGGATAGTTTACAGGCAGGTTTTTTAAAAAAAAAACTTTCAGAAACTTTTTTCTTGTGAGAAAGAAGGAAAGAACTAGAGATATTTACATTTTACTATTTCCTTTTTGTTTCTATTTTAGCTGCTATAATCAATTCTCAGAGGATTGCAGAGAATGTCCTAGAGAATAAAATAAGCTGCAACATAATATATATTTAAGAAATTTTAATGGCATTGAAGAGAAAATAATTGGGCTAAATTAGAAATACTTTCAAGATATTTTTGTTAAAAGTTTTTTAAATAAAATGTTCTGCATTATTGAGGTATAACTGATAAATAAAATTGCAAGTTATTTAAATTGTACAACATGATGACTTAGATATGCACACATTCTGAAAAGATTCTCTTTGTCTAGTGGTAATTTATTCTTTTTAAAAATTAAGATATTTAAGTTCCATTTCTTAGCAAATTATATAAGTCTTATCAAGTATAGTCACCATGTTTTACATTAAATCTTCGGGCCTAAATTAACTAATTTTTCTTATTTTTCACATGCCCTGGTCCCTAGCAACAACTTTTGTACTCTCTGTATAAGTTTGACTTTTTTTTTTTAGATTCCACATATGTGATACCCTGCAGTACTATTTTTCATTCTCAATCTTGTTTATTTAATATAAAGCCCTTCAGATCCATCCAGACAGTGTTTCCTTCTGTCTTGTGGATGAATAATATTTGTGTGTGTGTGTGTGTGTGTGTGTGTGTGTACATACATATATCACATCTTCTTTATCCATGCATCCATTGATGGACATTTAAGTCGTTTGTATGTCTTGGCTATTGTGCATAATGCTGCAATGAACATGGTAGTGCAGATATTTCTTTGAGATCCTATTTTAATTTTCTTTGGATACATACCCAGAAGTGGGATTGCCAGGTAATATGGTAGTAAAATTTTAAATATATATATATATATATATATATATATATATATATTTTATTTTTTGAGGACCCTCTACACTGTTTTCCATGGTGGCTGCACCAATTTCCCTTCCCACCAACAGTGCACTGGCTGGCTTTTCTCCGTGTGCTGGCCAACCTTACCTTTTGTCATTTTTATAATAGCTATTCTCACAGGTGTGAGGTGATAACTCTATGGTTGTTTACATTTCTCTGTTGATTGGTGATGTGGAACCACTTTTCATGTCCATCTGTATGTCTTTTGTTGGAAAAATGTTTATTTAGATCCTCTGCCCATTTTTAAATCACAGTGTTTGTTTTCTTGCTATTGAGTTGAATTAAAATTGTATATATGTATAGTCCCACCTACTTGGCCTCCCTCTCTCCTCATAGGTGTGTCCCTGAGATACCTCAGTGCAACTCTAGGGCTCCATGGAACACAGTTTGAAAACCAGTAAAATAATCTATATAATAAAAACCCAGTGGTTTTAACGCCTTAACAACCAAAGACCGGTCACCAGGAGGTGCATTGATGGGTCCCGCAGCGCTGGCGGGACTTGACGCTGCATCCGTGGTGCCTGCGGGACTTGACACTGGGTCCCATGGCACCGGCGGGACTTGATTCTGGGTCCTGCAGCTCGCAGGGTCTGGGTCTTGTGCAATTTCACGTGCTAGGCCTCTAGTTTATTATAAACCTCAGAAAAAGTACCTTCAGACACAAAAGTAGGCGTCACCATTAACAAGGCAGCATGAGGAGAAGTTGCTCATAGATGGGAGTCTCAGGAGACAAAGGAAAGAGGAATAAGAATGTTCTCCGATGAAATGCTCACTGATCTGTAGCAAGTCAGCAACAAATTCAGATCTACCACAACCACATAATATACCAAAAACCTCCTTTCCTCCCAACCTCCTTCCCTTGTACCACTCCTCTCTCCCTCTCTAAACCTTTCTCATGATCTTTACTTAAGTCCTAGCCATGTGGATAGCCAAGCTGAACTGCTATCATAGCCACAATAGCAAGCCTCTTAAGGAGAACATTTTAGGAGGGAGCAGTTGCCCTGGTTTTAATGACTGTGGCATTATAATCTAAAGAAGAAAAAAACAAACATTTTCTGTAAAGATTCAGACAGGAAATGTTTTAGTCTTTGTGCACTCTATCTAAGTGTCTATTGCATTTTTTTATTTGTGTGTTTGTTTATGTACTCTTTTAATATAAAGAAAACATACTTAGCTCTCAAAACAAGCCTCAGGGCTGAATTCCACCAGCCATAGTTTGCCACTCCATGGCCTAAACAATCTACTAATTCTCAGAGAAAAAATGTGAGAAGAACCTCCAAAGTCATAATCTATCATAACTAAATGCAATTCATTGTATATATTCATACACAACATCAATACGTTTTAAGATCTATCTCAGTTTCTACTTTGGAGGAACTGTTGGTGAATATCAACCTACCTCTTTGGTTTGGTTCTCAGACAGGCTATTTTGGAAATCTGTGGGGCCATTTGGGCTTGTCACACTGACCACAGGACTGGGTGGCTGAAATGATCAGAGGGCATTTGGTGACAGGCATTCCTTCTTGCCTGAGGTGTGTGTGAGAGTCGGAAGTGCCAAATATCCTCCAAAAGGAGTTTTGGCCAAAAGTGAAAATGACCTTCCCAACATGCTAATAGCAGTCATTTTATGAAGCACTGGGCTTTGGGGGACAATACTTTTATCCAGATTTCATAACAGAAAGCTTTGAGGTCCTAAGAAGAATATAAAATTATCAACACAAAATGGGGCATGAAATGAATGTTTATTTAGAATGAGAAAATAAAACCCTAACTACTACACATTAAAAAAAAAAAAAAAACAACAATGATAAGTACCCAGGTGTCACAAAATTTTAAAAGCTGCAAATATTACTTGTAAATATTACCTGTCTAGTAGCATTGTGATTTGATATTGTTATAATGTTTTTTTCCTACATGTTTTGCTGCATACTCATTGATATTCTTTTCGTTTGACGACAGTTTCAAAATATTTTTGCAGAATCGTTAGAAAGAAACTGTAGTTCAATACTTCCTCTAGCATGGTCGATCAGCATGTTTTTTTAAATCTATTGGCAACAGTCTCAGCTCGTCACTCTGTAGTGCAGTGTCTGTAATTTTGCAGATTCTTGCTCAGGAGGTGCTTTCTGTGGAGGCGCAGCTTTGGGGAACTCCGTCCCTCTGATCTCATCCAGCAGCCCCTACAGCAGCTTGCCCGGCACTCTCTGATCCAGTTCCCTCCAGCCACCCACAGCTAGTCTGTCCTCGGCAGACACTGAGCAGCATGTTAGTCATACCTTTCTCCTTGGCATCAAGAAGAGAGTGTCAGCCCTGGCCAGTGTGGGTCAGTGGTTGAGCGTTGTTCCATGCACCAAAAGGTTACTGGTTCCATTCTGGGTCAGGGCACAAGCAGGGGTTGTGGGCTCGTTCCTGGTAGGGGGAGTGCAGGAGGCAACTGATCAATGTTTTGCTCTCATATCAATGTGTCTCTCTCTCCTCTCCCTTCCTCTCTCCCTAAAAGTCAATTTTTAAAAAAATATCTAACTGGTAATTTTTCTTAAAAGAAAATAAAGAGAGAGAGTTTCAGATGCTCCCCTAGGTCCAACATGGACATCTTTCCATCGGGGCATGATTTCCTCTGCCCTCTGCCTGTACCTGACCCAGGAGCAACACTGGGGCTAAGTGGGTGACTCCCATGCTGGGACGGTACTCTAAGCCTCTGGCTCAGGCTGGGGTCTGCTGTTTTCTCCAGGTGCTGCCTAAGGACAGTCCCAGGAATTAAAGGAAAATCCCAGGAATTAAGGTAAATGGGCAACTGGGGAGCCCTGGAGTTTAAGCTACATTCAAACTATATCAAGTTCAGGCAATGTCATTCCTGCCAACCTGGATTCACTCATGTGGGTCTCATTATAATCTGACATCGTACTTTTTCTGGAATATGTGCTTCAGGATCACAGTTTTCTTTGCTTAAGGAGTTTCTCTCACCACAGATTCAAGAGTCACGTTATGATAAATCCATTCATTGACTGGAAGAGTTTGTTTCTCATCAGTACATTACATACAAACTAGCTATCTCCATTCTCTTTCTCTCCTGCCTTCTCTCTCACTTTTTAAGTCCAGTGTTATAAACCTGTGTATCATCTAGAAACATATTGTCTGTGTACAGGCAGCAGCCTCTGTGAGCATTGGTGGATTATCTTAATTCCACAATGGAGGTCAAGTATAAAATTGATCTCCATTGTGCTGTTCCATGTTACTTCTAGCATAATACAACTTAATAACCCTGTGCAGAAGTATCTTGGAGTATTAATATTTAAAACAATGCTACTCCTCTCATAGATGTTGAGTTTTATTCTTTAAAGAACTTTTAATCACTATTTTCCTAGCATCTTAGTACAGCTCCCTTCTTATACCACTCCCAATTCTATGCAAATACATGCCAGAAACAGCAAATAATATCGATATAAAGCAAAACATAAACTGTAATTACTTATTTTCTCATCAAGAGGTTATATACAGTTAAAATTAAGAGGACCCCTTAAGATAAATTATATATAAATATAAATCTTAGATTGTTGTAACTTAAAACAATGAAAGTTCTAAGTCAATTAGTAAAGTAGTTTTGGTCCATCATACTTATATGTTTCTCTCCTCTTACCTTTTAAATGAAATAAATAACATATTTTATATAAACTATCTCAGATAAATAGAGGTATTATAGCCATATAAGATGTACTAAAGGAACAAGAATTTTCATTTTTCCTAAAGCAAAGATATGTGGCATAATTATAGGAGCAAAAGCATCCTGGTCTTCCCCAAATAAGAAAGATGCAGTGTGTTTTTGTAACCTGGCAACTCTTTGTCTATTACTTTCAGGATTAGAGTGTTTCCAGAATTGGTGTATCAGTTAAGTTGATGTTATCTTTTAATGCTGCAGTGTTTCTTTGCTTATCTCATGTCCCTCACAAATGTTCTTTTTTCTTTCCTTTGGAAGGTATTTCAAAGGAAAAAAAAATGCGCATATGCAGCTTAGAATGTATATGTAGGAAAATGCAATTACATTTTACCTCCATCTATGGTTTACTTTTCTCACAAAAACATCCCAAACTTCTAAACAAAGACCCCAAACACTTTTAATATTAAACATTGAAATAAATGTGAACTATGCAGACATTTAAGAAAGATGAATAAAAACAATAGAATTTTTTTTCCCCAACCCTCTTACCCAGTTCAGGGTAGCATGTGGCCAGGGCCTCTCCTGGAAGCTCAGGGCACCAGGAGGGACCCACCCTAGACAGGACACCCTTCCATCACAGGGCCGCTCACACCCACACTCAAACGCAGACTGGTGCACTTTAGATACTTCTGGTCACCGCATGTGCACACCCCGATGTAGGCAGAAACTGGGTGCCTGGAGAAAACCCACGTACACTTGGAGGAACATGTCAACTTCGAACAGTCATGGCCCCAGCTGGGAATCAATTATTTTTTTTCTCATTCATGTTATAATGAAACAACTTTTAACAAAAGGACTTGTTTGAGGACCTAATGTATTTTTAAATCCTATTATTTTGACTAAGATATCCCATGCTTATGGGTCATCTAGAAATATTAAATACTTTTCTAAAATTTACAAATATGCAGTTTAAGACCATCTGCTTTGTAAACTTAAGGCCAGCAATGCATTCCCATCACCTTTGAAGCCAAACTCAAATATTTGATACGGGCTTCGCAGTTTGCATACATGTAATGGGCTGTTGATTAGGAGGAGAGGGGCATTAATGAGACACTTTCCAGAAACAGCCAATGTGCGTGTGTAGCAGTGGCCAAGGTCCTAGTAGAAGTGCTGTCATTCTTGTGCTCAGTGACAGCCAAAGAGATTGTTCATTAGAACAGACCAGGGGTATAATTTGGTCATGGTTCTGTAGATGCCCAGCCTGGTTCTCTAGCACTGCAGATTTGATGGACCTCTTTATATTTTAATGAATGTATGTTTTGCTTAAAATAACTACAGTGGATTTGTGGTTTTTAATTATTTCCTGAAAGATATAGTCAGCATACTAAACATTTCAGTAAAGCCCTGGATAAAACCATTTGAATTAAGAACATAACTATATAAAAGGCATATTACTTATATTTTAAAGTAAAAATTCAAGGTATTTTAGAACACAGTGCTCTGGAAGTTTTAGACAACTATATATTTATAGCATAATTTTATTAAATATGATTAATAATGATAACCACAACATTTAAGAGTGAACATTTCTTCTAGGTTATAAATACTATAAAAAATTATATTTAGAAGGAAATGTGTTTAGAGTAAGTACACTGCCACTAATTTCCTTATTCACTAGTTTCTTTTTTTTAATATATTTTTTTATTGATTTTAGAGAGGAAGGGAGAGGGAGAGAGAGATAGAAACATCAATGATGAAAGAGAATCATTGATTGGCTGCCTTCTGCAAGCCCCTGACTGGAGATCAAACCCATAACCCGGGCATGTGCCCCTGACCGGAATCGAACCCGGGGCCGTTCAGTCCGCAGGCCAATGCTCTATCCACTGAGCCAAACCAGTCAGGGCTTACTAGTTTCTTTATATCAAAAATAGGAGCCCAGCCAACATGGTTCAGCATCGACCTATGAACCAGTAGATCACAGTTCAATTCCCAGTCAGGGCACATGCCCTGGTTGCAGGCTTGATCCCCAGTGTGGGGCATGCAGGAGGCAGCCAGTCAATGATTCTCGCTCATCATTGATGTTTCTATTTCCCTCTCTCTTCCTCTCTGAAATCAATAAAAAAAAACACATATATTTTTATTATTGATTTATTTTTAAATCTTTATTATTTATCTTCACCACACTATTATCTATGTCCATAGGTTATGCATATATACATACAAGTTCTCAAAAATAGCTAATGAAGCAAAGTTTAGAAATATTATTTAAATATTGCTTATCTCCAATTAAATGTCAAAGTTTTATTCCCTAGTAAACATAATAAATCATCCCCAAATGATCAATATAGTTATAGAAAAAAATCTGAAGTTGAACTGTATCTATTACTTTTTGAATACAATTTTACTCCTTTGTTCTGTGGTTTTCTTAACTATGTCTTGAGTGTTAGATCTGTTTTAGCATACCTCATATGATCGTAGTGAGGAAAAGCTACTATAAGAGTAACATTTTTATTTTTAATTTGCTAAAAATTTTTGTCTAACAAGAACTAACTTATGCCATTTTTTTTTCAGTCACAGAAACAGGATGAATAATTGCTGACATAGCATATGTTTTCCAAGAGCTGGGTTACTCATCCTAATGAATGTCAGCCTGATATTTAATAGGATTTTTGTCAAAGGAGGGAAATGGTGAAAAGTCCAATTAAAACAGATCCGACCATAATACATTTTTTCACCTTCCAGCAAACTTGGCTCTTAGGTTAGTCTAAGTGCATTTTAGAAATAGGGCAGTATATTTTAGAAACTATCTTCTATCTTTATCATAATGTAGATTTTAATAATAAAGAGAATGCATATATATATGAGAGAGAATGCATATATGGGGAGAGTATATATGAGAGAGACAGAGACAAAGAACAAAGAGAGATACACATACCCTTAACGGCATATCCAAAATCCAGAGAGCTATGCATCAAGTATTTTCTTCAAAACTGACTTTTTAGCAAAGCCTGACTTGAACAATCACTAGGCTACTTGTAGTCTTTTAGGAAAAACAAACAGCTAATTGTGATTGTTCACACATTTTACAGCAGAAATAATAACAATGACAGGTTACTGCTGCAGATCCCTCTGGTAGTGGTAGCAATTACATAGTATCTGCAATGCATCTCCTGTTTAGAAGTTTAAAAAGGCATATCTTTCCTCAGAGGATTAAGTTGAAGATTGTCAACCTGAATTTTTATTTTATTTTATTTTTTTATTGATTAAGTTATTACATATGTGTCCTTATCCCCACATTACCCCCCTTCCCCCTACTCATGCCCTTACCTCCCTGTTGTCTGTGTCCATTGGTTAGGCCTATATGCATGCATACACATCCTTTGGCTGATCTCCCCGCCTTACCCCCACCCTTCCCTACCTTCCCTCTAAGGTTTGATCAATGTTTCTCTGCATTTTTAAACCTTACAACCCACTGATGGGAGGGGTCATTTTTCCTAAACCAGGTATTTATATTGCAAACACACAAAATACTATGAAAAAATAAAGAAAATTCACTGATACACTTAATTAAAAAGGCTAGAAGTCAGGTGGGCTTCAGCAGAGTTTAATCAGTGTCATCCAAGCTCTAAATCTCTACTAGGATTTTCTGGGCTGTTCCTTTCTAGTGGCTTTTCAGGCTGCCTCTAAGATGTCTGCAGTAGTCATGGAGATAGGTATGTCTACATAGAGCAGCAGTGTGATCTTATTTATTCCACATATCAAGCCAGGGTCCTGCAAGGTTGAGCAAGGTAGTTTATAAATTTGGATTGGGTATGGGATGTACTAGTTAATTAAGCCTTTGTCATGTATTCTATTTTTAGAAAGAAGGTAGGGCCAGCTTCCTAAAACCACTGCATTCTGCAAGATAAAATCATGGATTATTACAAAGAGACAAGAGAGAGAGTAAGTTTGGGGAGTCAGTCAGCATTACCACAATATAATCTGCATTGCAGAATGGTAAAGAGGGAGGCCGAACCAGCCTAAATATAACAAGAGACAGATTTCAGGCTACTTTCATGCGACACCAAAACCTACCCTCAACTTCTCTGAGTTATACATATTCTTTGTTTTTTTTTACTTACTGATCTTAGACTTTCTTTAACTGGATCTCTTTCAGGAGAGTTTCCAGTATAAGTAAAAGTTTAATTTCCAACCATATTTCTGAAATATATACATTTATTTTTGAAATTCTTTCAATGCCTTGAAATATAAAACTAATTTATTTTTACAAATAACTTCTGATAGGATTTACAAAACTTTGTTAAAGCTGATGGCATAGTAATACAAATAAAACATTTCAAAGGCAGTAACATAACTAAATTATAGACAAATTCTGTAGCAATACATGATAAGCAAAGAAAGCACATGAGAAAAGTTTGTTTTGTTTTTCATACAAATGAACATTAAACTTTGCACAGAAACAACTGTTTCAACTTATGAAGTTTTTATACTGAAAAATTAAATGCACTGAAATAATATTAAAAATGAGTATGATAAATCATTCTGATTATCCATTTAAGGACTATTAAGTAATATAAAAAATTACAACTTTGATATACATGTCAAAGCAACATACAATTACAGTGTTATATAGCAATGACAAAAAGAGATAACAGTTCAAATATCTTCTAGTGATAGCTTAAGTCTCTTGACATAAACTAATACTGCACTTAAAAACATTTTACTTCAAATAAAACTTTCATACTACCATCATTAGGGCTAACATAGATTTCTATATAACATATTTTAATGGAATGGTGGAGATATTTTATGAAATATGGAGATCATCTAGTTTAGATGGTCTTTATTCATTATGGTTTTCGTTTGTTTGTTTAATTAGAAAAGAGGTCCAAAGAAACTAAATGAGATGCTAAGGTTCAAAGAATACCGGAGTAGCAGCTAGGACCCAGTATGCTACTCTCTCAGGAGTGCAATTGCATTTCCCTTCCTGGGAAAGAAAATTGATCTTGAGTTTTGGAAAGAAAATGTATTACTATGGCGTAATTTTATTACCAATGGTTCATGTAAAGTTTACAGAAAGTTACTGGGTAAAGCAGCTAAGAGGGCTTTAATGCAAACCTAGATTGTAATCTTGCTACACATTTTTTTACCAACTTGAGGAAGTGCTTACATCACAGCAATCCTCAGTTTTCTCATCTGAAAAATGCAGGAACCAGTATGTAATACATACTCACGCAAGGTTAATTAAGTTTAGTTTAATTAGCTATTATCAAGGTTGCATTCATGAAGTGTTATCTGCAAAGTATTATTCTTTGGACTATAATTTCCACATCCTCCTCATTCTTCATACTCATTATCTTCTTGTTTTGACAATATCTTAATGGATATATAATTCACTCAAGTGCCACTAGTGCAGAAAATACTTATTACCTTCTTATATGTTTGGTAATATTTTGAGAGGTTTACATGCTTTTCATCTTCACACAAAAAATGCTGAGTTAGGGTCTAATATAATACTCATTTTGCTCATAAGGAAACTGATAAAAGAGAACTTAAATGACACATAGCAAGATATTTTGGAACCTGGATTCAAACCTGAGCAGAATGTCATTTTTATTCCATTTTAAGCCTTACTACTAAGTTCCACTGTCTTCCAGATAAGTTAGTAAACTTTTCCAGAAGAAATAAACAGTAATTAAATATATATTTTCAATAATGTTCACTTGCTATTATAGTTTCAAATATGGTGTTTAGATATTGCCATTCATAAGTCCAGTATGTACAGCTATTTTCTGCATACAAATTCCTCTTCAAGCAGTTTAAAATCCTTTTAGAACTGAAGGCAGTATAAATAAGAGTTTAAAGGTTTTAGAAAGTATTAAGGATGCAAAGCAATAGAAATAATAAAATGAAAAAGAATTATTCAGCCTTGGCCAGGTGGCTAAGTTAGTTAGAGCATCATACCATACATCAAAGGGTTTTGGGTTCAGTTCCCAGTCAGGGCACATACCTAGGTTATGGGTTTGATCCTCAATTGGGTCTCTCTCTTTCTCTCTTATTCCCTTCCTTTCTCTCTAAAATCAATTAACATATCCTCAGGTGAGGATTTAAAAAAGAATTATTCCTTAAACAAAATTGAAAAAAAATATGGCAGTGGAGGCATGGGTTATAACCAGATGTGCTGTTTATGTGATGGGGCATTTCAAGTACATTCCAGTAAGTCTTTAGAGTAAATTGAAACCAAGAAGACTAAGTGATTTTCCTTTGACCTCAAGTGTCAGGGTATCATCTGAAGTCATAGTAAATATCCAGGTTTCTAAGGTGGCATAAACAACATTTCACTGATGAACAGTGACATTGGATGTGTAGGGTAGGAGAGGTTTGCAAGCATTAGGGCTTATTGAGTTCAAGGTCAAGCCTATGAAGACTGTTATTTTTTATTGAATACTAGAAGCCCGGTGAACAAAAATTTGTGCACTCAGTGGGGAGAGGGGGTCCCTCAGCCCGGCCTGTGCCCTCTCACAGTCTGGGACCCCTCGGGAGATAACAACCTGCTGGCTTAGGCCTGCTCCCGTGTGGCAGAGGGCAGGCCCAATCCCTAGGTGCAGCCCCTGGTCGGGCTCAGAGCAGGGCCGATTGGGGAGTTGTGGCACCACCCCCTGTCATGCACAGAGCAGGGCCGATCAGGGGGTTGGTGCGCTGCCCCCTGTCACGCACAGAGCAGGGCCCATCAGGGGGTTGGGGAACTCCCCCCTGTCACACACAGAGCAGGGCCCATCAGGGGGTTGAGGAGCTCCCCCCTGTCACTCACAGAGTAGGGCCGATAAGGGAGTTGGGGCACCGCCCCCTGTCACACACAAAGCAGGGTGGATCAGGGGGTTGGGGCGCCGCACCCTGTCGCACTCAGGGCAGGGCCGATTGGGGAGGTTATGGCTCTACCCTGTCACACACAGAGCAGGGCCCGTGGGGGGGGGGGGCGGTTGGGGCACCGCCCCCTGTCACACACAGAGCAGAGTGGAACCGGGGGTTGGGGTGCCGCACCCTGTCACACTCAGGTCAGGGCTGATGGGGAGGTTATGGCTCTACCCCATCACAGACAGAGCAGGGCTCATGGGGGGAAGAGGGGTTGGGGCGCCGTAGTTTGTCACACACAGAGCCACAGGGCCGATCAGGGGGTTGGGGCGTCGCACCCTTTCACACACAGAGCCGCAGGGCGATCAGGGGGTTGGGAGCTCCCCCCTATCAGGCACAGAGCAGGGCTGATCAGGGGGTTGGGGCACCTTCCCCTGTCACGAACAGAGCAGGGTGGATAGGGAGGTTGTGGCCCCGCCCCCTATCACACACAGAGCCGCAGAGCGATCAGGGGGTTTGGTCGCTGCCCCCTGTCACGCTGATCCCAGTGCTGGGAGGCATATTACCCTTTTACTATATAGGATAGAGGCCTGGTGCACGGGTGGGGGCCGGCTGGTTTGCCCTGAAGGGTGTCTTGGATCAGGGTGGGGGTCCCCACTGGGGTGCCTGGCCAATCTGGGTGAGGGGCTGAGGGCCGTGTTCAGGCTGGCGGGTGACTGAAGCTCCCAACCGCTCCTTTTTTTCTTTTTTTTTTATTCTGGGCCAGCTTTAGCTCTGAGGCTCGGCTCCAGCTATGAGGCCTCCGCTACTGAAAGCAGGTTTCTGGCCTTTGTTTACCTTCTGTATTTGAAACAATGTTGCGATCCTACTCGCTGAAGCCCGGCTGACTAAAGCAGGTTTCTGGGGTTTTGTTTAGCTTCTATATTTGTTACAATGTTTCTTTGAGAGCAGCTCAGAGGCCGGCAGCAGCAGGTGGGGAACCTGGCTTCCTCCGTCACTGGAGCAAGCAAGCCTCCCTGTTCGTGTCAGCTGCCTGGCTGCCGGCCGCCATCTTGGCTGGCAGTTAATTTGCATAAGGATATGCTGATTAGCCAATGGGAAGGGTAGTGGAGGCATAGCTAATTACCATGTTTCTCTTTTATTAGATAGGATATTGGGATGACATTGGTTAATAAAATCATACAGGCTGTAGGTATACAATTCTATAATACATTGCCTATATATTGTATTGCATGTTTACCAACTCAAGTCAAGTCTCTTTCCATCACTATTTATCCCTCCTTCCCCTCCTACCTCTCCCGATTCTTCCTTTCCTCTGGTAATCATCATACTGTTATCTATGTCCATGAGTCTTCCATTTTGTTTTGTTTTGTTTTGTTTTTTCTTTGCTTAATCCCTTGGGTCTCACAGAATATCTACTACATAAGGCCACCTCACAAAGAATGGGAGTCATTTCTGATCAAGCTAATACATAAAAACAAACACAAAGAGGCAACCAAAATGGAGAGACAAAGAAAGAGGACCACATGTAAGGACAGGAGAACTCTCCAGGAAAAGAGCTGAATGAAACGGAGGCAAACAATTTATTATTCCTAATATAGTTTATCAGTAATCTTACATGCTTTTTTTAAAAATAGCATCCATGGTTTCAGCTCATAAAATGATACCAAAATCTAAGATAATAAAAATAAAATATTGAATGCATTTTTAAATAATTATAATTTGAGTTTTAAACCCTTCACTCATGAGCTTTGCCTTCTACAATGGCAAATAATTGTGTGCACAAAATATTTTAATCATAATACCTGTAATTGAAGGTTTTATGCTTTGTCTTGGCTTGCATTTTCTATTATTTTCTATTATTTTAACTAGTTGATTTATTGGCTCTACTGTCTTTGTGTCTTAGCTAATTATAGTTATTTTTGTCTGTGTTACCAACATCTTTTTAAAATAAAAAATCCCATAAATCTGTCATTTGAATTTAAATTTTTCTTTTCTCTTGTGCTTCATTGGCATTTAAAGTCTGAAAATCAGTGGTTTAAGACTCCAGAATTCTAATTTCTCACAAATGTAGGCCTTTCACGCACCATTACTGAGCTCTCTCAGCTGAGTTTAGAGAGAGAAGCACATGCTTGATAACAGAAATTAGGAAAAAGTTAAATTCAATTATGCTAAAAGTAATTAACAATTCTTAAAACTTAAGCTGTAAATCTGACATTGTTTGCAATTTTTCCAATGATTCACTAAGTCACTCGGAGGTTACACATCATCTCTCCTGAGAAGGCATCAGATTACCTAATGAAGTGAGACAGTGTATTTTAAAAGAATAAACTGTCCAACTTTTAACCAGGGCAGCTGGCAGCTCACTCTGTATAATGGTTTTAATAACTTGTGCCATGGTTCTTTATTTCTATTTTTAAAGTCTTTTTATAGCAATTACTATCTGGAAGAGTCTTCCACTAGTAGCAGATTCTTTACACTAATTATTTTAGACACCATTTTTTAAAATTCCTACATTCTCAGAGAAACTTTAAAAAGAAATATGAAAAAAGTAGCAGGACATCCTTTTCCATCTCAAATATACCAGAAGTCACTTCACTTGCTAAAATTCTCTGTTTAAAATGGCCCAGTACAAGGAATAAAAAGAAACATTTAAGGTACAAAAGAAATCATCTGGAAAGAATTGAAATAAGACTATCATTGACTTTCTTATATAAAATATAGTACTATTTTAGAAGATAATGGGAAATTATTTTAAAGATCCTAGAAAAATATATTCGAATCCTAAATTCTAAGTCCATTTAGTTATGGGAAAGAACCAAAATATGTATATTCAATATGCATGGGATAAAAACATTTACCTCTGAAGCATTCTAGCTTAGCAAATTCCTCATGAACATACTATATCAAAAAAATGTAAGTGAAACATGATAGTGAAAGATATTAGAGTCAGGAAATTTTGACTTCATTTAAATAGAGTAAAGGGTGGTCCCAAGATGACAGTTTTGTACCAGACCTAAAGATCAGTGATTACATATTATAGAAGTAAGATAGTGAGCCCATGGAGGGAGATTTCTGGGGTAAAGAGGGTTCATGAGAATAGGTGATATGACATATCACTTGAATATAATTAATAATATGATCTAGACCAGGGGTGGGCAAACTTTTTGACTCGAGGGCCACAATGGGTTCTTAAACTGGACCGGAGGGCCGGAACAAAAGCATGGATGGAGTGTTTGTGTGAACTAATATAAATTCAAAGTAAACATCATTACATAAAAGAGTATGGTCTTCTTTTTTTTTTAGTTTTATTCATTTCAAAGGGGCCGATCCGGCCCACGGGCCGTAGTTTGCCCACGGCTGATCTAGACAAAGTGTACAATTTTAAAAGGGAAATTAAATAAAAAATTTTAGAAAAATAAAAACCCTGTACAAATAAGGAAATGTGATACTTTCCTGGTTACCTTTTAAAGGATTAAACAATAATAACAATAAATTAAAGAGTAAATATCAACTCATATTTGACAAGGGGGGTCATGAATAATTAATGGAGAAAGGTTAGTTTATTCAATAAATGGTGTGTGGAAAACTGAATATCCACATGCAAAATAATGAACTGGGAGCCATGTTTTATATCATTCATAAAAATTAACTCAAAATGAATAAATGACTTAAATGTAAGACCTAAAACCATAAAACTCCTAGAAGAAAACATAAGGAAAAAAATCTCTTTTACTTTGGTCTTGCCAACAATTTTTTATATATGATACCAAAACACAAGCATGAAAAGCAAAAATAAACAAGCTGGGCTACATAAAGCCAAACAACTTCTGCACAGAAAAGTAAACAATCAACAAAATAGAAAGGCAACCTACATAAAGGGAGAAAATATTTGAAAATCATATTTCCAATAAGAGGTTAATATCCAAAATATATGAAGTACTCATACAACTCAATCACAAAACAAAACAAAACCCATAAATAATTCAATTAGGCAATGGGCAGAAGACCTGAATAGATATTTTTCTAAAGAAGACATACAATTGGCCAACAGGTTTATGAAAAGGAATTCATCATTAATCATCATGAAAATGCAAGTTGAAAACACACACACACACAAACAGACACAATAAGTTATCAACGCACACATTTTAGGATGGCTATTATCAAAAGACAAGAGATAAGTATTGGCAATGATGAAGAGAAAAGGGAACTGTTGTACACTTTTGTTGGGCATATAAATTGGTACAACTTCTATGGAGAATTGTATTGATTCCTCAAAATATTAAAACTACAGTTATCATATGACCCAACAACTCTATTCCTTGGTATATATTCAAAGGAAATAAAATCACTATCCTGAAGAGATATCTGCACCCCACACTTACTGTAACATTATTCACAATATATGGAACTAACCTAAATTTTCATCTGTGGATGAATGAATAAAGAAAATGGGATGTGCACACACATATACATGCATATACAGACACTGAAGTATTATTCGGCCATAAGAAAGAATAAAATCTTAGCATTGTCCATGAAATGAATGGACTTTGAGGCCATTGTGCTGGTGAAGTAAGTCAGGGAAAGACAAATACTATTATTTCATTTATATGTGAAACCTAAAAAAGCCAAATTCATAGAAACAGAGAGTAAAATGGTGGTTCCCAGGGGCTGTGAGGTTGGGGAATTGGAAAGATATCACTCAAATGGTGCAAACTTCTAGATATGAGATGGATATGTTTTGGGGATCTGATGTACAGCATGGTGACTATAGTTAACAATACTGTAATGCACTAGTATACTTGAAAGTTGCTAAGAAAGTAGATCTTCAGTATTCTCACCATGTGCACACAAGAAAAGGTAATCAACTGAGCTGATAGATATTTTAGCCAACCCGATTGTAGTAATGATTTTGTGATTCATCACGTTGTACACATTAAAATTCCACACTATGTGTCAATTACCTCAATAAAATTGGAAAAGAGCAAAATTGGAAGACTGAAGGACTTGGGCAGATGACAGCAGTAGTATAGTGATTTGGGGGAAAAGAGTTAGTAGCTATTAATTTTTAAGTGCACTTAAGGAGATATAATTATAATGGAGTTCTAACATTTATTACCCAAAATTCCATATTAGGTATTAATAAAAGCCTTCAGCCAGAAAATGCTTAGGGAAATAGACAAGTCTATGTCCCATTTTTTAAATCTGCCAATCCTTTGTTTTGATGCATTCAGTTACTAATAAGTGTCTTATCAAGTGGTCATATCCTCGTATGAAGACTGGCATTATAAATGCAGAGTGCTCAGTCTCTCCAGTTGGAATTGATTCAAGTACCAATTTTAAGACCTGTTTTGATCAAGTTTATTTCATAGCTCTGATTATTTCAGTTTCTATTTGCTATGCACAGATCTTTTCAAATTCTAAAACACCGGGAGGTAGAACTCTCCTACAGTTCTGTTAGCTACAGCTGCTGGTAAATACCAAGGAATGTATGAATCTAAATGCTTGCTGTTGTAGGAGGACTTATATAAGATTTCCTGGCTCTTGGTGGATAGAAGTCTTCCAATTTGAGGAGAGAACCATTTTCTTTCTTCTCACTTTATCCAGCCACAATTTAGTTAGAAATCATTTGCACTATAATCTTCCTTGCAGTTGGAGTTAAGAAAGTTATTATTTTACTTTCTCTGAATTTTTACAGTGCAAAATAATGTTTTGAGTATATTTGCAATCTATTAACCTAACATCAGCTTCTTCCAAAGATCCTGGAATATCTAAAGATTGTAGTCAT
Organism: Myotis yumanensis; assembly: GCF_028538775.1. NCBI lineage: Eukaryota > Metazoa > Chordata > Mammalia > Chiroptera > Vespertilionidae > Myotis > Myotis yumanensis. The sequence goes on along the minus strand of NW_027223760.1, from coordinate 42,569,006 downwards.
TTTCAAATCAGAAAATAATTCTCCTAAAAGCTCTTGAAATAAAGCATATAGAAACACAAAAAGTACCCTCAATATATTTAATATTTCATGTAGTCTTTTGTCTATTTTATTATCTTCTCTCTTTATATTTATTTTAGGTTTACAAGATCTGATTTGATGCTTTTCTAGCGACTGTTACTCATTCGATCAGCCATTACTTCAATACAAACATATACATACAGATAATTCACTCATTAAAAAATAAGTATGTTTGAATAGCTAATAGTATCTGATATACTAGTTCTGGATCCAGTCATGATTTTTGAGAAGTTCATGGTTTGAAGAGTGGCAAGACAGATATACAATAACAAATGTTTATATTACAAGGTGATATCTATACTAATAAAAGCCTACGTGGTTGTCGCACCCTAGCATGACGCCCTCACATCATCACAAGATGGCTGCCACAAGATGGCCACCCTCTCATCATCACAGGATGGTTGCCACAAGATGGCTGGCAGGGGGGGCAGTTGGGGGCAATGGAGCCAGCAAGGGAGCAGTTAGGCGTCAATCAGGTCAGCAAGGTAGTGGTTAGGGGGCGATCAGACTGGCAGGCAGGAGCAGTTAGGGGCCATCAGGCAGGCAGGCAGGCGAGCAGTTAGGGGCAATCAGGCAGGCAGGCAGGCGAGTGGTTAGGAGCCAGCAGTACCGGATTGTGAGAGGGATGTCTGACTGCCGGTTTAGGCCCGATCAGATCGGGCCTAAACCGGCAGTCAGACATCCTCAGAGGGGTCCCAGATTGGAGAGGTTGCAGGCCTGGGTGAGGGACACACCAGATTAGAGAGGTTGCAGGCCGGGCTGAGGAATATCACCTTTAGTATTATCATAGAAACAAATTCAGAGAGCTGTAGGTATCCAGAGAAGGAAATTCCTAACAGCTAACTAAGCAGGCATGGAGAAGAGGATAAAATTGTGGTTTTGATCTTATAGTGTCTATGAAGTGAGCTATAGCATTGATACACACAACTCTATTTTCAAAAAAGAAAAAAAACCCCACAACAAAACAAACAAACAAAAAAGAATGCAATACTGTAAGGTACGTGATATTGTTTCAGAGTACATAAAATTGGAAAATCAACAATGAAACTGTTACCTATCAAGCTGAGAAAAATCTGATAAAACGCTTGCCCTTCAGCTATTTTACAGAGTAGTGATCTCTTGAAATCCCAGAAGGAGTGAAGCATCACTCTGTTTTCCCAAACATTCCTAAACTAAAAGGGATTCCTTGAACTTTAGGTCCTGACATCAATGGTAACAGATTTGCTGGTTTTTCAGCTAAGTTGTGAACATTAGGATGTGCAGAGAAAACTCAACATAGGTCTTACTGCTACCCTTTGGGGAGCCTACTTCCAAGGTTGGCCCTTGGCTGACATCTGAGAACTTATATTTTGGGAAGTTCCTCAATATTTATTGATAAGAGTGGCTTGCAGTACTTAATTTTTTGAACAAACAATACGGTTTATTAATGGGGCTAAAGACCCATTTCCTTTCCGGAATCTGGAATTAGGTTACTTAACAGGCAGTGCCTTAAAAACCAATAAAATCTCTGGGCACTGAGCTTATAACAAACTTTGTATATTTGTGCTCACAACTTGTTACAGTTCCGTGGACTTCACTGGGAGAGGATCTTTGGAAGCTGGCTTCTACTTTCCCCCAGACGTTTACTCCATGAGACTTTTCCTTTTGGTGATTTTTCTTGGTGTTCTTTCACTTTCGTAAATCATAGCTGTGAATATGACTCTATGTTGAGTCCTGTTAGTCTTTCCACTGGATCGTCAAACCTGGTGATGACCTTTGATATTCCCAACAAATTAGGAATATATTAAATTAAAATAGTTATATTTGGACAGCCTTTCTGAATTTTTGCTAATGTAAATTCATAATATAGACATCTGCATGTAATAGAAGAGAAAAAGCTATTGCCTCAGAGACCATGAATAACTTTATTGATGTATATATATATGTATATATATATATATATACACACATCACATTAATTTATATAAATTTTATATAAATTGCATATTTACACATTAATATATATGTGTGTGCTACCTTTGAGCTATTAATTCATAAAGAAAAAGAACCATTATGACTAGATCATAGTTAATAGATTTCAAACTCTTTAAACACAGGAATTATCACCTTTTTAAATCCCAGTACTATCATAAATCTATTGAATGAACTGGAACAAATTACTTAATTATCTTGAGTGAAGACACTCATTTTACTTGCTATATTTATGGGAGAGTTTACGGTGTAGTAATAGATACTTTATGGAATGTCTTTCTTTTCTAAAATTCTAGTTGTTATGTGAGTAAAGGGTGCCTTGGGCATTCACTCCATTTCTAGTTGATCCTAAGGATTGAGTTGATTCCCAGCCTTCAAGTGGGTGATTGTGTACTCTCTCAAAGCACACTGTGTGTCCTACCAAGCTGTCCATTCTTTCATAGATGAAGAATATCCCAGTTTGAAGGGTGAATCTGCTTTTGGTGAAGTACCAGTCTGGGTTCAGAGAGGACAAATAGAGGTGTTAGAGAAATAAAGCATTTAATTAAAGAACCAGGGCTTATGCATGCACATATGGGAAGAGTTAGGGAGGAACTATTAATCAAACTTTAAATTGAATTTTGAAGTACTTTTCTCTCCTCCAAATCTCTGTGATTTAAAATGTTTTATCCTTGAAAAATAAATTTTAAAACCTGAGGATAATTTCAAACTCATGTTTCTTACATTGATCATAAACATGGGTGACTGATTTCTTTAATGTTAGCTCAGTAAAAAAAAAAAAAAAAAATTCAGTTATGGGTAATGTGGTTCAGGCTGGCATGGCTCAGTGGTTGAGTGGTGACCTATGAACCTGGAGGTTAAGGTTCTATTCAATGTAGGGGCACATGACCACATTGTGGGCTCAATCCCCACTGTGGGGTGTGTAGGAGGCAGTCAATCAATTAATATCTCTCATCATTGATGTTTCTATTTCTCTCTCCCTCTCCCTTCCTATTTGAAATCAATAAAAATATATATTTTTAAAAATTATTTGAATAAATTCAATTTCCCAGCAGATAATTGACCTAAATGATTTTTGACATCACTAGACTTTAATGAATGAAGAAAATACTATATTTCCACATATAAATAATATGTGGGATACAGTTATATGCTACAATGAAATTTCCTAAGTTAATCACAATAACAGTTTATAAGGTCTAAATATTATCTAGATCTGTTTCTGTTCATCAGTTTACGTTGTTCATTATATTTTATAAATGAGTGAGATCATGTGATATTTATCTTTCTCTGACTGGCTTATTTTGCTTAGCATAATGCTCTCCAGTTCCATCCATGCTGTTGCAAATGGTAAGAATTCCTTATTTTTGGTAGTATTCCATTGTGTAGATGTACCGAAGTTTTTTAATCCACTCATCTGCTGATAGGCATTTAGGCTGTTTCCAAATCTTAGCCACGGTAAATTGTGCTGCTATTAGCATAGGGATGCATATATCCTTTCTGATTGGTGTTTCTAGTTTCTTGGGATATAGTTCTAGAAGTGGGAAACAGATCCAGAGACAGAGAAGCATCGATCAGACCGTCAAACCTCAAAGGGAAGGTAGGAGAGGGTGGGGGTAAGGGAGAGAGATCAACCAAAGGACTTATACTAGTATTGCATGCATATAAGCCTAACCAATGGACACAGAAAGCAGGGGGTTGAGGGCATGAGTGGGGGGGGGGGCAATGGGGGTTAAGGAAATATATGTAATACCTTAATAAAGAAAAAAATAATTATCTAATATATTATCTAATTTTTAAAAAGAAATTAAGCCCTAACCGGTTTGGCTCAGTGGATAGAGCGTCAGCCTGTGGACTGAAAGGTCCCAAGTTCGATTCCGGTCAAGGGCATGTACCTTGGTTGTGGGCACATCCATGGTAGGAGGTGTGCAGGAGGCAGCTGATTGATGTTTCTCTCTCATCAATGGTTCAAACTCTCTATCCCTCTCCCTTCCTCTCTGTAAAAAAAAATCAATAAAATATATTTTTAAAAAAGAAATTAAAATAGGAAAGTTAAGTAGGATTGAACACAAATACACATTCAAAAAAGTGACAGAGCATAGCAGAACTCAGCCTGTTATCTGAAGTTGGCATGGATATTTAATTTCATACATCATTTAGAGACTAATTTTCCATAATTATTCTAAGAATTTAGCAGCTCTTAAGATGATAGTGAAATGAGGGCAAAAACACACACACATTTGTTTTCAACAAATGTCAATGCCAACATGCACAGAACTGGTGAACCCCCCTTTCCCACCCCCGGAACTGTCAGAAATATATTCACATTTGACTGGGTTAACATGCCTGATTTTTTTAAACTCAAAAATGATATAAAACAAACAACAAAGAAGACTTATTTGTTTCAAAACAGTGAGTTAATTTAATTTGAAGGCTCCATAATATATTTAACGACACATAAATTACATGCTGGAATATAATGAGTCATTTCTTGCCAATATTTTTATTCACAATTACATTAGCTTGAGGACCAATTTAGAAATAAGGTAAGTGAGAAAAAAATGAGTTCAAGTGTCTTAGAAAGATAAGTCAATGTCAAATTCTGGTTATAAACCAGAACTTGCAAATTACTTAAGAAACATAAGAAATAAATGAGTTGTGAAGTTTATTAATTTCTTCTCATTATATTGGGCCAACTACTTCAATGCCCATTTTTTAAAAAGGTATCATCCTCTGTATCACTAAAGAAGATGTCAATCAAGAGCTTTTTAGATCAACCAGGGTATCCAGGACCCTAGTGAGATATAAAAGTAAAAATTCAAGTCTTTGTCTTATAATGTTTACAATTAAACTAGGCAACTCTTAAGTACTTAAATATTAGAAAATTATAGAAAAATAAATGTAGGTATGATAGATAAATATATAGAAAGATAGGTAAATACATGGATGAATGGATAGAGAGATGGAAAGATAGAGAGATCCATTGGTATGGGTGTTACTGAATATGTATGTAGTTTTTGTCAGGTAACTTTCCAAGCAATATAAATCTTAGACTCATTGAATTCTGACCAAATCCAGTGTTATTACTAGTTATTACTATTATTTAATCAGTGAAGAAATTGATATTTTAAAGAGTTAGCATATTTAATGAAATTGCAACAGTTAAGAAGTAATGGATAAGGAAATCTAAAACATGCCTGCCTGGTTTCAAAGCAAGGACTCAACCATAGTACTTGCTACTTTTCCTCCCAATAAATAGGACATTTAGCACTTTAAAGTCATTTCTTGGAGATCACTATTGTGCACCCAGATTCTGAATAAGTCAGGTCAGGGGTATGGTGTAGGAATTGCTTCATAAGCACACCAGGCAATTTTGTTACAGTTGGTTCATCATCCACACTATGAAAGCACTTAATGAACTCACCTTGTGACTATGATTTAAGGCAAAGGTAAAGTACTTGCCATTAAGGAAAAATAAATAAATAAACACAACAGGCAATTATTTCTATTTTTGTTCATAGCTCAAGCAGCCCCAAGCAAAGAAAAAAATAGAAAAGACCAGCTTAATTGATGGGATCCATGAAATCAGAAGTTGTCTTTCCACAGATTTTCTCACTGACATTATTCACAACATAGCTGTTCTGTCTATCTAACCTCTTCATGGTGCCAGCAGCAAATTTTTAAATTTCTTAAAAAAATAATTGTATATTTACATGCTGTTGTAAGAAATATCCCACATATCATTCAAGAAGTTTCTCTCAATGGTAACGTTTTGTGTAATTGTAGTACAAATCGCAACCATAAAATTCATGTCAAACAATGAATGAAGGGATAGGTGGAATGACAGTGCAATGTTTCTTTCTCTTTCAAATTAATAAAATAAATGCTCATCAGAAAGGAAGTGACTTTTAGCTTTTATTTATTTTTTTCTTTTTGTTTGTTTCTTTGTTTGTTGTTTTATTGATTAAGGTATTACATATGTGTCCTCATCCCCCATTGCCTTGCCCTACCCCCACCCTGCTCATGCCATATAAGCATAACCAATGGACACAGACACCAGGGGGGTGAGGACTTTTAGCTTTTTAAACAATCAGTATTTTAGTTGTTTTGCTGCTTAAGAGTAAGAAAGTACATTATAGTCACATTATTCAGGCTGATATTTATTTCTCATCTTGTGACATATCTTTCAAAGTCATGCTTTAAAAAGTTTCAAATGTCAGGATTTGGTTGAGCAAGGGGTAAAGGCACTTGAAAGGAGTTTTCAAACTCTTCATCTCTGTTCATTGCTTGTAACCTTATCTTTCACTCGGCGCACATTTCTGTTACCCTCCCACCCTCCCTCTTTTTATTTCACCACCAACATGCTGGCCAGCTGTTCCACTACCATTTAAAATAGGGTGCCAGTATCCACACAGTAGGGATTTTTAAAAAATATATATCTTATTGATTTTTTACAGAGAAGAAGGGAGAGGGACAGAGAGTTAGAAACATCAATGAGAGAAATCTATCAGCTGCCTCCTGCACAGCCCCTACCGGGGATGTGCCCGCAATCAAGGTACATGCCCTTGACCAGAATCGAACCTGGGACCCTTGAGTCCACAGGCCGACGCTCTATCCACTGAGCCAAACCGGTTCGGCAGGGATTTTTATCTTAGAAAATATTATCTTTGTTAATATTAAATATCACCAGTGCAGAAAATGGCATATTTGTAGGAATGGATGAAGAGGCAAAAAAAAAAAGAAGCCCTAAGTATACAAATATCTTTTTGATGGCCGGGCACCTTATGTCAGTAGCCTGCTTTACTTAGAGGAAGCTTTTGACAGTCTTCATGCTTTGGTTGCCTAATAGTATTCTGTCAGGAATATATTTGGTTTCTGGTAACACATTTGCTCTAAAATAGCATAAAAACTAATGATTGTGTCAAGCTATGTACACTGCCGGCAGCTATAGCAGGCCGGGGTAATTGCTTAAATTTGGATTTCCGATGCCATTGCTCAGTCAAAGGCTGTGTTTTGAATGTTGGCAGGCCACACCATGAACTCACTGTGAATTGTATGGATAGATAACAAACTCAGAAATAAGCTTTCCTCTCTTCAGAACTTAGATTATTTCAGCAATGATAATGTCCCCTCGATTTTCCAACATGGCATTCTATTACAGCGCACAAACCCATTCAAACTATAGAATACAAGGCCAACGTGAGGATTGATTTCAGGGACAAAAAACTTTTTATATACTTACCAGAGTCCTACTTTTAAAGAAAAACTAAAATGGTTTAGGGAAAAAATTACACCTGGCTGCTAGTAGATAATGATGTGTGGACCTGTTTGACCTCACTTCCTATAAGGTATGCTTTCTCTCCCTGTATTTATTCTGGCTGAACGCTGATTTCAAGGTGTGTGACTGTCTAAAATCCTCCTTTATTTTTATTTTACATTATTTTGACTTCCACATGCTCCGCTTTCTTAAATATGTAAGCATTGCTGTTATTCCACCTGTTAGTCTACTACAGAAATCCAAGTTTGTGTGCCCAGCACTTCAAAAGGCCACAACTCAAAACATTGGAGTTTGGAGTAAGGAAACGTTTATTGATTGAGAAGGTGCCAGCTGAGAAGATGGGGGACTTGATGGTGCCTCAAATCCATCTTGCTAGCTGCACTAGGTTAAGGGGCTTGAAGGAGTTAAGGGGAACAGGTATTTGGAAGTACTGGTGGGGCAAGTTTTAACTGGAGGTCCTTGGAACTTGGCCTTTTATGGTCAAAAGGCACCAACACCAGATCTTTCTGGACAATGGTCCCTTGGCTTCTGAAAGGGTCTGGTGTTCAAGTTCTGGTTATATCCTGAACTTTGTTGTGTGTGGGGGGTGGGGAGGGAGGGGCAAGACTGAATCTGGGTGCAACTGGAGGTCAAAGTCCTCTGCACATTCTTTGGCTGCATAACTTATGGTTTTGGTGTGTCTTCTCTGAAAAGCAACTCAGTATCTCGTTAAACAGAATAGGACTATTCTGAGTTGGTTCTGTGATTACACTGCTTAATCACCATTTCCACAGAGACTTCCAACACTTTTGAGACTTTGGTTACTTCACCGAAGAGGTGGTTTCTGTGTATGTGCGGATATACGTACACATGCCAGGTTGAAGTGTTGAAGGTCATGAGGAAGACATGTGAACTTCAGAAACGTCCCCCTTTTTCTGGCTTTACTTCTCCCATCTTATATTCTCTCTAAGTTTCTTGAGTTTGACCAACATCTGGGCTTCATCATATTCTAGCTCAGCGATTTTCAACCGGGTGCTGCAGCAGGCATACTGAAGTGTTACAAGAATTTTTAAAACATGCAATATCTGACTTCAGGTACTTATTTTAATTTTTAATTTCAGGCTTTATTTTAATTTTTCTAACCCACATAAAGCCCTACTAGTGGTTTTTGATGGCACTGTATATCAAATCACTGTACTATGAATCCAAAACAATAATATATAGAACACTAGAGGCCCGGTGCACAGGAATCCTGAACTGGTGGGGGGCGTGGCCTGCGGGGATCTCCTGCTGCGGTAGCAGCTGCTCATTCCAGGCAGCCGAGCTGTGCTCCCACTGTGGGAGCACACTAACCAACAGGGGGCAGCTCCTGCATTGAGCGTCTGCCCCCTGGTGGTCAGTGAGCATCATAGCAACTGGTCAACCAGTTGTTCTACTGTTGGGTCGCTGGGCTTTTATTATATAGGATGTTTCAGAAAATATTTTCTCATGAGACTATACTGATCACCTGACGTTACTTTAGAGTCACAGGTAAAATATTGCTGTCCTGTAATTAAATGACTATTTGACATATATAGGAATGTATTATATAGGCATGTATTTACAGTACACCTTACTTTTTCTGAATTGAATGTACCTATACCATAGAAAGCAACAAGCTTTTCTCACTTGTTTACCTTTAGCTCTGGGAAGAAAGTTTACAAAGCCTCTATTATGGATTAATTTGACCCACATTAGACCATCGAAATATTCCACCAGAAAACCAGTAGCAGTCTGTGGGGTCCTAAATTTTTTTTTCTTCCAGATTTCTACATTCTTCTGGCTGGGTCAGTAATCAAGTTAACATGAGGCAGATTAAAAGGAGGAAATTAAATTTTATTATAGATGTTCCATAAGCATATGAGACCCAAAGATGTATTGGTCCATTGAGGTTTATATGCTATTCTGGACTAAGGAGAAAGAGGGTGGGGTCTAGGATTTCAAAAGGAAAGCAGGCAATTTGCAAGTAGCTGAAAAGGAGTAAATGTGTAGTCAATGAATTCTTCCTGGGCCACCCAGAAACAATGGGACACAGAGGGAAAGAAGTCCAACAAACTGGATGTCTCCCTGTCTGCCATGCTTAATTCCTATCTGCTAAGGTTTCCTTCCTAGAGCAGGTTTTTCCATCTTAATTCCTAGACACGTAAAGGAGGAGGGTCAAACTCTCTTTCTGAGTCTTTTTTTTTTCTTTTCTGAAAACAACCAGCTTAAAATCAGGATACAAAAGATGTATTTTGGGGTGGCAAACTCTGGTCCCCCTGAAGTCCAATTCTCATTTTCCAGTCTTTCTTTGGATCTTAACTTGGTAGTTGAAACTTTCTTTTAATAGTTGTGAGAGATGTAAAGGTTAAGAGGAGACAGAAAACCTAACGCTTTCAAGTTCACTTATCATTTATCTAACATAAGTTCTCAAGGGAAGAACGTTCACTGCGTGCGCTAAGTTCTTCCTATTCTTTGATATCTTGACATCCAATTAACTGGAGCTCCAAGAGTTTAGTTCAACTTTAAAAAGAAGTAAAATGAAACTTCTTTATTACTTTTTAGTGTTTCAAGACATTGTCCTATAAAGGTGTATGTTATAACATTGTGTTCATGCATTTTAAACTCTAAATTTTATTAGTTTTGTGGAAATTACATGTTTAAACTAATGTCATTGAGTAATACACATAATACACATAAAAGCCTTAAGATAAACAGGTATTCTCCACTAGCTAGAGGAAGAGAGTTTGAAGGAGACGGAAGTTTTACCACCCTGAAGCTGTCTTTTGGGATTTGGTTTTAAGCTGTTTATCAAGAAACAGACTCAGAAAAAACCTTTAACCTCCCAAGAGATTCAGATAGAAAAAAAAAAATGCTTTAGGACAGTGGTTCTCAGCCTTCCTAATGCCACGACCCTTTAATACAGTTCCTCATGTTGTGGTGACCCCCAACCATAAAATTATTTTTGCTGCTACTTCATAACTGTAATTTTGCTACTGTTATGAATCGTAATGTAAATGTCTGATATGCAGGATGTATTTTCATTTTTACAAATTGAACATAATTAAAGCATAGTGATTAATCACAAAAACAATAGGTAATTATATATGTGTTTTCTGATGGTTGCGACCCACAGGTTGAGAACTGCTGCTTTAGGAAGACAATCTTAAGATGTTTGCTTTAGCCAAATTTGAATAAAATATGGTAAATATAAGGGCTTTAGGCAGGGATCCGTTTGCTAGATAGTCCCTATGTCCTGTTGTTATTGAGTTGCCTAGCAAAAATTTACCTGCCATGTGTGTTTGCTTCTTCCTCAATTGTAAATAGCCCATTCTCAGTTCTGAAATCTAATACCCAATTCTCCCCCTTTTCTCCTTTGTTCAAAATGTCATATATACCCACTGTTGCCTCGCTGTCTTTAAAATTTTCCTGAATATGTGAATTCTCCATGCATAGGTATTAAAATATTATTTTTTCCTGCTAGTCTATTTCTATTAATTTGATTATTCACCCAGCTAGAACGTAGAAAGTGGAAGAAAAAATTTTAATTTTTATAGCCCTCACACATTGCTAGGAAACATTTTGTAAACTTAAATGGCATAAAGCAAAGAAGCAATTACTGTTAATTTATATGGTCTTTTGTTAAAGCAATGTGGCGTAACCTGAACTTTCAAAAAGTAAGGGCTACCTGTATTTTGAATAGAGGCTTCTTTGGACAAATAGCTGGTATGAGTAAGTTCAATTACTAAACTCTCTAGTGCTGCGAACCTCAAGGCCTAATTGATATATATGAGAAATAAATATTTCCCTGAAATTTACTCTCTTGAAATAATTCAGCTTCTCAAAGCTAGTAAGAATTGGTAATCTCAGAAGAAGTAAGGATTAAGGTGCCATGATGTTAGTTTTTAATGTCCAAAACAATTAGTTTAGGAGTCATGTATAGGGTGTCCCAAAATAATGTATACACAATTTAACAGTTGATAGCTCAATTTTTTTTTTTAAATCTGCACCAGAAGATATTTTTCCACTGATTTTAGAGGGAGTGGAAGAGAGAGGGAAAGACAGAGAGATATATCGATGTGAGAGAAACACATCCATTGGTTGCCTCCTGCATGCACTCCAACCAGGGCCCAGGCCAGGGAGGAGCCTGCAACCGAGGTATGTGCCCTTGACCAGAATTAAACCCAGGACCCTTTAGTCTGCAGGCCAATGCTCTATCCACTGAGCCAGGACTGATAGCTCAATTTTGAAAATGAAATGTATTTTAATAAACACTACCTTTATAATTATTAAAAGTGTGTGTATACATTTTTGGGGGACAACCTATATATGTTGAACCAAACTACTGAGTGAAGTATAATAAATTGTATTACTTACATATTTTATTTGAATTGGATTTTCTGTTTCCTGTGCAGACTGCCATGATTTTTTTTTTGGTATTTTTTTTTATACTACTTCAATGACATCTGCTAGTCCTGTTATTGGTGGGGTGCCCTCTGTGTCCCCACCTGTTATCCGTAGAAATGGAGTACTTACAATGTCTCAAGGAAAGGAATTTTCTGAGACTTGCATGGAAGGATGAGTGATCTTTATTTCCATGGAACTAAAGCCCTGGGCTTCATTCAATGTTTCATTTCCCTCAGTCTAGCATAGAAAAAGTCCAATATTGTCTTCAGCAGAGCAATAATTAAGACCATTGCCAGAAGTTTCTACTCCGTATTAAAGTACAAAGCAGACCAGTATCCTGTGTATGGCGTCTGCATGGCTATGGGCCACATGGCCTTTTAAGCCACATGGCTATGATGAGAGGATGGGAGAGTCCAAGTCATGGAGTAAGGTAGGATCAAGTGGGCAAGAGTGAAGGAAGAGAGAGAGAACTCTATGTCTGGGGATTATAACCAAGAGCTTAACCAAATATCCTTTCAAGACTTTGCGTACTTGCAGTGGCTTCACCCACCCCCAGGCACTAATCATTATCCCAGGTCAGACTGACAGTTAAGCCTCTTCCCTACGTCACCCCAACTTCACTGCACATATGTCCATCTCACCCTTTGTTCGATCCCTTCCCCCCGTGATTTGCAGGGAATGGACTGGTGTTTTACTGAGGGGTGTGAGTTGCAGCTTCCTGGTGAAGCTACCCAGGTGACCATGCTTATAATGTCTGGCCTGCCCTTTGCTCTCTTCCTATCATTAATATTAATAACTTGATAACTATGATGATAATAGTCCTATCACAGACATATTCTTTTAAAAAGATTTACAGTCACATTTTTAGGGACGATACCTGAGACATGACACATGTGCATAAGTGGTTTGTTTATTTTTTTAATTTCCTGTTTTTAGTGATTTTTTTTTTAAACTGGAACATTTCTTCTGCCAAAATGATAGCCACTAGACTTGGACTCTGTGCCAGTTACTGCTCCTTGATACTAAATATATCAACTCAGATTCTGCACCTTACAGTGGCATTGTTAGTGCTCTCTGATTCCTCCTGGGTCCCAGAAAGCAAATTCAGCCACAGTTGTCGAGTATACACTACCTTATGTACCTTATCCAAAGATAATTTGATCATCGGGGATAGCACACAGTTTACAGCAATGTTTTTCTAGTCTTCTCTAGCTGCCAAGAAACTCATCTCCAATTTGAACTTTAGTCACTACAAGCGTATTGACACATATGGCTGAAATTATGAATAATAAAGTTTTGAAGTTGAATGCTCACTTTATAGGGAAGAAGCACTATGATACAAAATTAAGTAACCTGACATGCCACATAGGTATTTGGTAGTAGTGATATTAAATTTATATTATATAAATATAGCATATTGTTGGATAAGGGACATCTAAAAACATGTCCTTGCCAAAACCGGTTTGGCTCAGTGGATAGAGCGTCGGCCTGCGGACTGAAAGGTCCCAGGTTCGATTCCGGTCAAGGGCATGTACCTGGGTTGCAGGCACATCCCCAGTGGGAGGTGTGCAGGAGGCAGCTGATCGATGTTTCTCTCTCATCGATGTTTCTAACTCTCTATCCCTCTCCCTTCCTCTCTGTAAAAAATCAATGAAATACATTTTTTTAAAAAAAAGAGTTAGTCAGTTGTCTTGTTTTTCTCTCGTGTATACAAGAGGTGTACATGTTATTAAACATCTGCTTGTTTTTCAGCTGTTCATCTCTTATTATAGAGGGAGGGCTCTCAAGCAAGAACCTAGACAGGTAGAGGGAAATTTATTTTTCTTCCCAAAAAGTATCCTAGAAATTCTCCCAGCATCTTCATTTTCAGAGTGAAAAGAAGCTTCCTCTGCAGGGAATTCGTAACTAGATCGAGCTATTACCTACAACATATTTGATTAAAATACCAACATGTAAAAATTAGAAAACACTGTGGAAAATAATCCATCGAATCAATTAAATCTCATGTGTTAAATTTTACTTACATTCACAGAACAAAAATACTCCTTGGTTTCTGGTTGATCTGACAAAGCCTATCTCAATAGGGAAAATGCTAAAAAGAAAAAGGGAAGAATGGGATGGACCAATCTTAAACAAAATTTTACATTTTACACAACAACAACTCTATTTAGTTTGGAGGTACATTGGGAAGAATACAGATTCTACATATGGAAAATGTCCTATTAAAAGACAGATGCTCAATGAAATCAGCATTTTCCCCACAGAAACTAAAAGTACCTCAGGAAGGTAATTTAGCTTATATTAAAGTGCCCCCTTGAGGATAAAAGAATTACTACATGCCCAAATGTATTACCTAAATGCCACATACTTCAATTGCTATGCATTCCTTCCTAATTACTTTCTGCTAAAAGGGAAGAATTCTGCAAGAACAACTACTAAATCTAAGGGTTAGGACTATTTGTCCATATCTCATCATTAAAGAAATATAACATTTGTTATCACGGAAGAAGTATTACTTTACATAACGTCACTTAGTTTTTAACAGTAAGGAACTAACTGTGGATTTATTCAAACTCGGAGGGTTCTCCAGGACATCATTCGTGGGTGAGAGAGTTTGGGGTGTCCCTCCTTCCTCAGTCCACACAGAACTGTTATTTCTGAATCTCCAGAATGTCAGGCCTTTGGCCACTTCTGGTCGTGTAGCTCTCTTGTGCCTGCCACACAATTTTGGTGTAAGTAGATCTCAGTGAGTACTTGAAGTCCTAGCTGTTAAGATGTTCTATGAAGCCAGCCTTCATAGTGGTTGTGTTGCTTTTATAGCACCCTGACAAAAGACAGTTCTCACTTCTTAGCCTTCCTGTGAGTTTAAGGAATTACCTTTATTCTTCTGCAAAAAAAAAAATAAAAAATCATTTCTACCTTTTTGTTTCTTCAACATATTCATTATGTACCTGAAAATATTCTTCTCCTAAGAGTTTAATCTTTAAAAATAAATGCAAAGACATCTGTAAACTCTGTATCTGCTAATTTTCGTCCCTTGTAACAATTAGCATAAAAACTCCCACCAGCATAAATAAGAAGAAATAAAAGGGAGAGTTGCAAGCAATGATTAGGATCCTCTGAGTACTAATAAATATGTAGATATAATCAATGATGAATAATAACACACCTAGATAACATATGTCAAAAATAAATTTACAATAAAATTCAGGTAAGTGTTATATCTTTGTTTTTCCCACATTTATATGATCTTTATGTCTTTGGAGGTTTGTCTACAATAAACTGCTAATATTTGATGAAACAGTAATAGTCAAATTAGCCCTAGGCAATAAATATGGTATGCTCTCCCTCATGGTTTTAATCGAGGGATCTATTAGTTTTACATATTTGCAAATGTAAATTTGTTAGGAATAAGAAACTAATTATGAGGATTCAGGGTGTCTTAGAGGCAAAAAACAATGGTTAAAAGTTGGAAATGAGGAGAGTTAGAAAAAAGAGACTTGTGAGCTATGTGGGAAAAGAATGAAGAATAAATCAAGGGGAAGAATTCCTTGTTAGAAAATCTTAACACCAGAACTGGAGAGAAAATCACTTGAAAAGTTCAATGCAGCTTAAAGAGATTTTAGCTCCGGGGTAGGATGCAGACCCAGTGACAGCTTCTAAATGGAAGAACTAGGAAAGCCACAAAAAATACTGAAATTATCTTTTGGAAACAATAGTACTTGATTGAGGGCTGAGTTAGGTGTACACAGGGGAAATGTGTATAATGCTTACAGAGAATGACTAGTATGGTACTGAAAACAGAACTAAGATAGAAGAGGTCAAAGAGAATTAGAGGATGTAGAAGTCCAGCTCTTAACACTTCTTTGAGAACCCAGCATTCAGCTGGGACAGAAATGTTCCATCTTGGGAATAAGGACCACATCCTAGAGTAAGGTATACATTAGTCTGGACACATTTTGATTTTTCCTCCAAGTCCATAAAGACTTTCATAACATAGCAACCCATATGGGTTTCCTTTTATCTTTCAGTCCACCGAAGTCCTATATTTAGAACTTCTTGCCAGTTTATTGGCTACTAACCACCACCACCACCACCACCACCACCCCACCCCCCCCCGCCGCAAAAAAAATAAAAAGCCATACCATAAAAATATTATTATTTTCTTGTTTACTTAGTGCACAAACAATACCAATCTTAATCCTACTTAAGCAGGTTTCTCTTTTTTATCTTCAGTCAAATTACAATAAGGAATGCATTGTAATGCAACTGTTTTCCAGTTTGAGAGCCTACCCTCCACCCCTGAGTTACTACTTAAACCTTGCATATTTGGCACCATGTGATAACTGATTATAGAAAGGGGCCCATTCAGCTCAAGGAGATCTATTGCAGAGCTCAATCACCTTTACATATGTGCAAAGGGCACTTTCAGTGGTGCCCCTGTAGGATATTATTAAATATGTCATTTTATTTAATAATGAACCTCTTCTGCACATATCCTTCCCTATTGGAATGATGATCTGACATAAACCAAGATGCAATGGACATTTCAGGCATCAAAATAATTTGATGGCTTTCTTAATAGAATCAGTTGCAGCTAATTCCCAATAATTGACCAAAAATTATTTTTGTAAAAGCTGTGCTATCTTGAAACTGTGTAAAGTAAGTTTCTAGTCTAGATTCCCCAAAGCTGCCACTGGTTGGCTCTCTTGGGCTTTTCCCAAGGGCCAGTCAACATGGTTATGGTATAGAAATACTTGCAATATCATTTGACTGTGGCAAATCAGAAGGACCCAGAAGGCTGCATTGTGCTACAGCTCTTTGGAACTCGGAGTCTTCTGTTCCTTTGAGCTGCATGCAAATTTAGTTTTTATTTCCTGGTAACTTTGTAAATAGGGTTAATAAAATCACCCTATTTGTGTGATTTCTCCAAAGACCAAATAATTCAATTAACCTTTGATCTTCTTGCTTTGCTTTTTAATCTGAAAATGACATTGACTTATTTTGGGGTGTCCGAGGGATGCCTCTTGGCCTCTTGTGACTTTTGTCTAAATTGTGCATAAAAGCTTCTCCATTTTCCCTGACCCTGTACTTAATTTGTGTTATTCAGCCATCCTCTGTGGTCACATGACAACGGTACATTTGCACTTTACTTTTAACTTTGTCTTCAGACTGAAATATCAACATTATATCTTCAAAAGAATAAATAACAGTACTTTCCAACTCAATCGAATCTATATCTATTCTCACCAAGTTGCAGTAATAAACAGAATAATTTAAGTAACCTTGTGGGAGAATAATACCGGTATATTGAAGTCCATCCTACATGAATACAAACTGGCTCACCTAGCCTAAGATTTCTTCCAAGATAGAAATTGAAAAGACAGCATTAACCAGACTGATTAGAGAAAACTAATGTCCTGTAGAATGTCTCACAGCTTGAATTGGTAATACCCTACCAGGCATGACAAATGGTATTGAGGGGACTCAGGCATTACTTTAATTAAGACTGATCAATTTACAACCTGCCCCTAGGATCCGTCTTTTCTTTTTTCTTTACAGATTATACTGTACTATAAAAAGGGAATTTATGGATAAGAATTTGCTTGTATCTTATAGATCTTTCATTAAAACCAAGGTTTCCTGGTGCCCCCAGGTGCCTGATATTTTTATAAATGATGACTTGAGTGGATTTAGGTAACTCTAGACATTTTGATCAAGCATTCGAGATTGAAACCAAAGAATAAATTTGCACAATATTTTTTTCCCCTGATGACTTAAGTTAGGGAAGAATCCCACATCTGTACATCAGGTTCATCCCAAGAATATACTCAGGTAGGGGTAAGGCAACAACCATGCAAAGCTTTTATTATAAATTGCTGCTTTGAGCCCTACTTTCACTTGCAAACCTTTTCCAGTGGTTTTACCAAATCCTGTTACATTAGCAAGTTTACATATGACCATATAACATATATCAGGATTCAAAAGCCCTCCAGCATTTTACCTTTACCAGTGCAAACTACTTTAGTCTTCTGTCCTTCTATTACAGAGTCATAATCTTCTCTTTCATCTCAAACTATTTTAATTGGAACTAGCTCTGAAGGGATTATAGATTTATCTTTTGTATAATCAGATTTTTTAAGCCTCAAAGGCTAGCATAAATTAAATGACTCTGTAGTTGTTCTTTGATAGTTTGAGGAATTGGTGGGACATCCAGACCATTTAATCTCTTACAGTAATTCATTAGAATTTTAGGAGCTATTCTTTCTTTTTTATTCTGAATAAGTCAAAATTTTGACCCTTTATTCATCCCCATTCAGGACAGTTTGGCATCATTTTCTTCCCTCCATCCCCCCCAAAAAATGTCAATTGATATAAATTTCAGTTATACAAGATGAATTAATTCTTTAGCTCTGCTCTAGAAAATAGGGCCTATAGTCAACAAAGCTGTATTGTGCACTTAAAAATTTGTAAAGAGGGTAGATCTAATGTTAAGTTCATATCTCAAGGAAACTTTTGGAGGTGATAAATATATTTATTACATTGATTGTGGTGATGGCTTCATGGGTATATGCATATGCCCAAATCCATAAAATTGTATATATTAAATATGGAAAGTTTTTGGTATATAAATTATACTTCAACAAAGCTGTTAAAATAAGAAAATGTCAGAAAAGTGTTTCCTTATATCTTTTAATATATTCTATGTTTACAAACATATTATCATGCTTAGAAAAAATGTCACAATGTTTTCTTGCATTTTACTTAATATTTTAGTATTTCAGCTGGATTATGGATTAAATAGGCATGGGATTATAATTATTATTTACAATATAGTTTTTAAATTGCAAAATATGTTCTGAGTGCTAAACAATGATCTGTTAATACTTTTGATATACAAACTTACTTTAATTTCTTAATTAATCTGTTATGGAATTCTCGGTTACAAGAGCACCTGAAAAATTGCTGTCATGGTGATGAAGGTGTAAACTGGTAAATGACAATTAATACCTAAATAAATAAATAAATAAAGTCACATAAGTAGCTGGTGCCAATTTTAGCACAGCCTCAACCTTCTAGGGGGAAAAAAGATAAGGATGAGAAGAATCCTACTGTGATATAACCAGTTCTATGTTGGTTGCAGTAACAAGATTTTAGTAGCCTCATAAAAAATATTCTTTATTTAACATCAAAAGATGGCATTGGGTAGTTTTCTTTTTTAGAATATGCACATATCTCCTCTTTCTTAGCCTTGCTGGTAGGGATTTACTCCTTCCATCTGTACTTCTTCAAAAGCTGAAGCTAAGTGAGGGTCCTGAGAATGTCTAAAAATGCTCTTCCATTTTAGAGTATTTAATACAGGAAAAAAGTTTCTGTATTTTTCAAGAACAAAATCTATCTCAGTAGCAGTATAGAAAGCAGTTACCAATTGAGATACCATGTTTCAGTTATCTAGTGAATCTCTCCTCCTGTGACCTGCATAATCATACCAGTATTATTGACTATTAGTCTGATGGGAATAATTTTAATTAAAACAGATATTTGCCAACTTCCTTTTTGGCAATAAATATTCCCCCAATTTATGGAGGGAACCACCATATTTCATTCTTTGGTTCTAGTATTCGCAGACTATTTCTCAGTTATTTTTTATTTTTGTTAAAAAAAAAAACAACAGCTAAGACTTCCATTTCATTAGAATTTCTATTGTGTTTGATTCAGCAAATTCCCCAGACCTAGGATCTTCCAACTGCAAGTGGCATCGATATGTTTTTCCTACCATCAATGCTTGCCATGTTTGCGTGACTTCACCCCAGCGATGGCCAGGAAGCAATCCTGGCAACAATGGTTTCTCAAACCCACTTTCTTTCCCCACCCCTTCCCCCCACAAAAGTGTTAGCTATTACTTAAATTATTGAGTCAGGAGTTGTTAACAAAAATCTCCTTCATAATGTGAACTGTAGAGATTACAAAGGTCAGATAATTGACAGGATTCACAAGCCTCTAAAGATTGCATTCATGAACTCTCTAATAACAACCAACCATATGGTACAGAATACAA
Organism: Myotis yumanensis; assembly: GCF_028538775.1. Classification (NCBI taxonomy): domain Eukaryota; kingdom Metazoa; phylum Chordata; class Mammalia; order Chiroptera; family Vespertilionidae; genus Myotis; species Myotis yumanensis. Next base: position 42,549,216 of record NW_027223760.1, on the reverse strand, counting down.
AGAAAGCACAGGCTAGAAACTCTACAGATTTCCAGGCTTAACTTCCCTGGAACAATTCCGAATCATACAGAATACACTTTTTCTCCAGGTCCCAAGTCACCTAGATGTGTGTGAGGAGCCGTATCAGTTTCATGTGGCTGCTAGAAAAATTTCGCTGACCCGATGGCTGGAAACATCAGAAATGGGTTCTCTCATAGTGCTGGAGGCCAAATTTCTGAAATTAACATCAAAGGGCCCAAATCAGGCTTTCAGCAGGGCTGGGCTCCCTGTGGAGGCTCTAACAGAGAATCTGTTCCTTGCCTTTTCCAGCTCCTGGTGGTTGCCTGAAGGCCTTGGCTGCTAGTGGATGAATGGGCTGCCCACTGCAGCTGTGTCACTCCATTCTTGGCTTTCATGGTCACATTGCGTTCTCCTCCTGGTGCGTATTAAATCTTCCCATGTCTTAATCTTATAAAGATACATGTGATTGCAGTTAGGACCCATTGGGATAGGACAAGAACATGTCCCCGTCTCAAAATCCTTAGCATAATATCATCTTCAAAAAACTCTTTTTCTCTTTCTTTCTTTCTTTCTTTCTTTCTTTCTTTCTTTCTTTCTTTCTTTCTCCCTCTCTCTCTTTCTTTCTTCCTCTCTCTCTCTCTCTCTCCTTTCTTCCTGCCCCCCCCCCATAAAGTAACATTAACAGTTTTGGGATTAGCACATGGATATCTTTTAGGAGGCCGTTGTTCAGTTTATCACAGGAATTTTTATTTCAGGAGAATGGAGCCTTGCCTCCATTGTGATCTTTCAAAGCCTCTGATCACTAGTCCAAACAGGCTGTTTAAACTTATTTACCAACTAGAGGCCCGGTGCATGAAATTTGTGTGTGTGTGTGTGTGGGGGGGGGGGGGGTCCCTCAGCCCAGCCTGCACCCTCTCCAATCTGGGATCCCTCTCACAATCCAGGACTGCTGGCTCCCATCTGCTCACCTGCCTGCTAGCCTGATCACCCCCTAACCACGCCCCTGCCAGCCCAATTGCCCCTAACTGCCCTCCCTTGCTGGCCATCTTGTGTCCACATGGGAGCAGTCATCTTTGACCACATGGGGGTGGCCATCTTGTGTGTTGGAGTGATGGTCAATTTGCATATTACTTCTTTATTAGATAGGATAATAAGACATCAGTAAACAAGATAGTCCTAGGTGCTGCCAGAAAAGTTTCCAACATTAAGCAGCACACTTCAGATCCCTTTTTAGCCCATTATTAGTAGCCCATCCAGTCAGTACAGGATTCCAGGTGCCCTCAGAGATTAAGCATGGAATTGTCCCAATCCAGCTGGAAGATAACTCTTTTTCACTCAAAGGAAATGTAAGAGAATGCATTAAATATTTTTTCTTTGATTCAGAGACCAAAAATAAGTTCAGTTAGAAAAACTTTTGAGGAGTCTTGCATCCCGGGAGTAAGAGAACAAATGGAGTTTTGGTTTAAGATTAGCATTAAGATCAGTGAAAATAGTCTTCCCAACTAAACCAAACCTAACTATGATAATCATAGTAACAGCTATAAAACTTCAAATATTCTAATTACATGTTAATTAACTACAGCTGCACCTGTGGAGAATGTCAGAAACCTAACTATGAGTTTTAATAATTATCTGCTACTCCCACCTTTTTCACATCAGGTTGCAAAATTCTTATGATTCCACATCAGAAATTCTCTTAATTCTTGTACTCACTCTTTTATTTCCACTGTCAGGGCTGGTTTTTGGACTGTACTTTCAAGACAAGGGATCTACACTTACTGCTATCATCAGTAGAGCCTTATTTTGCTTTTCATATCTGTTTTCATCTGTTGCTAAAATTCTCCTCCTAAAATACAGATCATTCTATATTATCATTTCTCAAACATACATGTTTGAATTTGACCTTTACAATCTCTTTGGAATATTCTGCTTGCTCTGTACTCCTGCCAAAGGACTTAAGGGTAAGCTTCTATTTCTTAGATACATTATACGTTTAAGTCTATGGTTATTTATTTAAGGCACTTGTAAATGTATGTTTGTTCACATCTCATTGATTTTTGGCAAAAAAACAACAACAGCAGTCACAAAGCAAGAGTTTAGTATCTACAAAATGGAAAAAAAAAATTAAATATACTAAAAGTATGTGCCTTTTAAGGCTTAAATGGTAATCTAAGCCATGTAAAATAGTGGAGAATATATGTGAATAGAGAACAGTAGTCTGCCTTTTCTGCAAGGGATAGACTCCCAGTGGATGCCTGGCACCTTAAATAATACCAAACTCTGTGTGCGTGCGTGTGTGTGTGTGTGTGTGTGTGTGTGTAATGTGATTTATCCTATATACATATACATAACTTTATACTTAAAGGAAGCACTTTACTATTTCTCTCTGGCATATCTGAACTGCTAGCATCAGTACTCTTGCACTTTGGAGCCATTATTAAGTTAAACAAGGGTCACTTGAACACAAGCCTGGTCAACTTGACAACCTAGAGGTCTACTAAACGACTAATGGGTGGGCAGTGTAACTGCGTGCAGGCGCTGGACAAAGGGCTGATTTGTGTCCCCAGTGTGAGGGAGTAGGATGGTGAGAGATTTCATCATCTTCTCAGAAAGGTGCTCGATTTCATTGTATGAAGTCTTTATTTCTGAGATTTCTCATTTATTATGTTCATAACATGGTGGACTATGGGTAACTGAAAGTATAGAAGGTGAAATCGTGGGTTCGGAGCTCTATTATACAAGCATAGCTACAGAACATCAGCAGATTGTGACCAGATATTGCCATTATGTCCATTTAGCCCTAGAACATTTAACTTCTGCTCTTTTAGAAATGTATATGATTCACAAAAATAACGTGTTTGGAACTAAGTATATTAAAGAATAAAATAATTTTTTCCAGAAAGCTAAAAAAATCTTAAATCATTGTTCTCAGATTTAAATTTATTTTCATACCGTGGGAGAGAGAGGGAAAATGAACTATACCATAAATCCCATAATTATTTGCATACATCACACAGGAGCTTGATGTATGTAAAGCACATGTTTATTGTAAAAACAAAAACATAACAACAACAAAAGCCACTGGCCTTTTGAAGAAAAAAAAAATGATTGGTTCCCATGCCATTTGTAACTAATTTGCTCTTCACCCAGGCCCTGACTCTCAGCAAAATATCTAAATGTACTAGCACAGCTGGCCTCAGAACTAGCTCCAGTACGTAGAAGAAACTGCATGCTTATTAATATGGAAAGCATAATTGCTAACTTTGTTTCCTTTATTGTTGCAATAAAGAACACAGACAGGAAAAGCGGCATTCTTCATCACACCAAAATAACTGCATAGAGATTGCATGGCCATGAAATTATTTGGTTAATGCATGCCCTTAAGGCATCTGGAGATTTATAAATGACAATTTTATATTTACATTAAAAAAATCACTGTTGCAATATTTCTGTACTTGTATTTTAAATTAACCTACCTCTACATTTTCTAAACAAGTAGCAACATGTTCCAGTTAAAAATTGATGTAATAAATAGTTACTTCATGAAGGTCACTCAATGTACATGTAGTTTTGATGACACACTGTAGAAAAGAGTATTGTTGTAGTAGGCAAAGAAAGCAAATAAAAACATCACAAATACATTTTAATTAGCCTCACAGTAGAAAGCCAACAATATACAGATAGAGCCCAGCATTTAAAAACCACAAGTATGAGTTTAAGTTAAAAATAAATGTATTGACATCTTTTGAATATCAATTGAATCATTTGTAAAACAAAGATAATAAACTATGATTAAATATGAAGATATAAGTGAGAAAAAATAAATAAAAACACAAGACAGTTTTAGCACCAGACACACCTGCCTTCAAATCCTGGCTTCATCATTTACTAACGGCATAACCTTGGGAAAAAATCATTTATTTAAAAACAAATTTGTTGAAAAACTATTCTAAGATGTCCATGTTATGGGGTGATTTTAAGGATTAAATTAGTATATGAAAAGCATAATAAGAACTACATGAAAGATAATATTTATCAGTGTTCCTCATCTAAAAATTAACTATTCTCTTTCCCTTCCTAATACAAAATGCATATACTAACAACACCTTTGCTCTAGAGTTGTGAAGACAATATGAGACCATATGGTTAGAAGTATTTTAGAAAACAGAAAGCTAAATGCATATTTGATTTTTTTCATGATTTGTAGTTTCAAATTAGCACAGTGACTGATGGACACATACTCGGAGTACTACATAGATATGACCTTAATTTAACTAATTCAATGTTTTAAAATATTTTCTATGTTAAAGTCAACTTATTAGCAAATGGAGGACACACTTGCTTTAATGTGCTCCCTAATTTCTCTACACATATTTTAAACTTTTCGTAAGACTTTTACCTCAAAACACAACTCTTGCACAGCTGTGTCCAGGTACTCTTTCTCAATTTTTAGAAACAGCTTAAAGATTATGAAGTTTAAGTCTAAACAGTCTACTAGCCTAAATTGAATAATAAAAGCACAGCTTTTAGCTCATATTATCTGTTTTTCTTCAGTACCATAACAAATAAGAGAACCAAAGATCATTTCTAATCTGAAATAATCAAGCAGGTAAATTTTAGCTATTTTTGATAACATCAGTGATGTAGGCAAAGCTACTCTATATGTGAGCTAATTATGTCATGCAAGTTAGTAAATGATGAAGCCAGGATTTGAAGGCAGTTGTTTGCCCTGTTCCCTTATTACTTGCTAAATCTTAAGGACTGTTTCTCATAACTACAAAGCATAACACAGATTTTTAAAAGTTTCGCATGATATTACTGTAGAAATCACTAGAACTACAGTATTAGATTCATAAGAACGCTTATGACCTTTTCCCATAGTTTTCAAGGTCCCAAAATAATTTTAAATTTCAATGAAGGATCCTAATCAACATGTTCAGGGAACAGGCTTCTATAAAAGATAATTTTCTAGCTGACTTAAGCTTAATTTAAAAGAGCTTATCTTTATTTCAAAACACAGCATTTATAGCTTCCCCAATTATTGTGCGTGTTCCTTATATAGTTAAATGTAGTGGATAAATTATAAGTTAGTTTTGTCTTACTCAGATAGGGTATCTTAAAACAATCAATTGTTATAATGAACAGCAAAAGAGCAAAAGCTGCAAGGACAAGTAAACTTTTAGAAATACGTTGAAAATATTAATTGTCTTGCCTTTCCATGAAATAGCCTTTTTTGTGTGGTTTGATTTTTGTAATTATTCTTTTTCATTCACAATTAAGCTATCCTTATCTAGGTGTTGAGATTCTAAAGAGTAAGACTGTCTCATTAATCATCATAGACACCCACCCTACCCCATTCAAGGCTATGTCTTTGCTCCTCTTCTTCCTAATCCATTTTTCTTATTTATTATTTATAAGTTTCTGTGAGCTGGGAAACTGCCTTATCAAACTTGCAGGAACTTTGCTGAAAATTAGACTAGGCTCTGAGACAGTGTCGAGATATTTCTCGTAGTACATGGACCTCCTGACCTCACTGACTTCCACATTCCTAGAAGCCTTCTGGACAGTTGAGGTTGCCACATTAATGAATGCACTTTGTGTTCAGGCCATTTGAATCATATGGGTTAGTTGCAAACATACCTGGTTTGTTTAGATGGTACAGATACTTTGAAAATGAAACAATGCTGTACTGGCTGCCTGAGCTTTGAAGTATTATCTTTGAAAGTTAGTTTAAATAAAGCAATAAATAATCCAGATAGAACTAAGAATCTTTCATTCCAATAGCAACATAGCATATTTTCATTTACCCAATACCTCCACAATTACTTATTTTTCCAGTGATTTGCAACAAAGTACAATGCTCCTTCTGACTTTTTAAAACATATAATCAAAAGGTCAGTGCATACCCATAGCTTCTCATATTGTTTTACTGCACCAGGTCAGAGCTAATACCTTCATATTGAAGAATCCTTGAGAATCGATGCCCCTGTTCCCTTGTTAGACATAAGATGTTGCCATTGTTTCAGACTAACACTTAAAGCTTTACTGATGATCTGGCTTTAGACCAGCATTAGTTTTCAATGCTTACACAGCTAGAATATTTCCTGCTTAAATTTTCAGCACATAACAATTATACATATACTAGAAGATATATATTATATATTTTTCCTACATACTATATGTATCCTACTATACATATACTAGTACATATACATATACATACATTATTTTGGTTTACAAAAATCAATCTACATGTTTTATAAGTAACATTATTCAGTCCGATGCTGACCTTGAAGATGTATCTCTTTTCACCTGACTCACTTTTTCAAACATTTTTTCTGTAACAATTTTTCTAAGCCTCCATAGCTTTAGCATAAGACTAAATTCACATACAGACAGACTTAAAATGCTTTAGCAATATTTTTCATTCCTCCTAGGGCAGTGGTTGGCAAACTCATCAGTCAACAGAGCCAAATATCAACAGTACTTCTTCAAAATAGACTCACCCAGGCCAAAAACCTACTTCTGCGCATGGGCCACGAAGTTTCAATCTCACTGTATGTGCACGCCTGCATGAGGTATTTTGTGGAAGAGCCACACTCAAGGGGCCAAAGAGCCACATGTGGCTCACGAGCTGCAGTTTGCCAACCACGGTCCTAGGGGATTAGTTCACAAATTCTATAGAAAAAAAAAGCAGTGAATTCTGTAGTGTCTGCTGGTACCAAGTGTTTACCCCTGTTAAATAAAAGAACTCAAAGGCATATGGGAGGTTTAGGTAACAGCAAGTGCAATGTCTGCCCCTTCTATTTATGGAAGGACAGCTCACAAGCCTTCCAGAAGTTCTGGTTCACATGATTTAGGAGACTGTGGTAGATTATACATTGAATTGAGCTTTATGTTCTCTACAATATGTGGACTATGACCACAATATAGTGAATGCCATGGAGAGAGAAAACTATTAGAAAAACAAACTGAGAGGATGACAGCATTAGAAAGAAGTTGGTGTGATTATTTTAAATCTGTGTTTATAGATAAATTATAGCATCATAGGCCCAGTGTGATAAAATTTTCTTTTGTTCACCTGGCTACAAAAGGCTTTCTCTATTTTAAGGAAACAGCTCCATTTACAGAACAACTAGAGGCCTGGTGCATGAAATTTGTGTATTCAGGGGGTCCCTCAGCCCGGCCTGCACCCTCTCACAGTCCCGAAGCCCTCAGGGGATGTCCAACTGATGGTGGGGAGTGGGCCTAAGCTGGCAGTCGGACATCCTTAGCACTGCCTTGGAGGCAGGAGAGGATCCCGCCACCGCCGCTGCATCCACCAGCCATGAGGCCAGCTTCTGGTGCACTGATCACCTGGGGGCAGCTCCTGTGTCGAACGTCTGCCCCCTGGTGGTCAGTGCACATCATAGCAACTGGTTGTTATGCTGTTCGATTAATTTGCTTATTAGCCTTTTATTATATAGGATGCTGGTAACAACTGGTGCTACACACAATAATCGTTACATCCATTATTCAGTGAAATCCAAAGCTGTATAACAAAGGGATTTTCAACTGTATTTTTTTTAAACACAACTGCCTATGAATTCTAGGTATGGATAAGTACTTAATGTCTATAAAAGCAGTCAAACAAATTTGTAAACATCATTATAGGGCAACTTAATGGGATTCTTGGTCCTTGGTATTGAGGAATTAATATTGATTATTCACTATATCCATTGCTTATTATGAAGAAGAGTGATAACTTATATAATAAGAAGATATTGTATCATGGAACTATTGGGTCTAATGCGTATAAAATATTAATTAGTTTATTTTCCAAATTGAATGAATAAATATTCATTAAACACTTTATACAAAATTATCCACTAGATTTTATGGGAATCTAGCTATATAGATTATATAATATTGCATGCGAACATTATTAATATATCACTAAAATAACAGATTAAGAAAGGAGAATAAGAAGTACAAGAAAACACATATCACCACATTATTCCATTAAAAATTGGATCATATTTTGTATGAATTGCTTAAAAGTAATTTGAAATTATGAGGGTATTTTCTTGAATGTACCAGCATTATTGTAAAGACTAGTGGCCCCATGCACAAAATTCATGCATGTGGGGGGGCGGGGGAGGGTGTCCCTTAGCACAGCCTGTACCCTCTCCAATCTGGGACCCCTTGGGGGATGTCCAACTGTCGGTTTAGGCCCAATCCCTGTGGTTTAGGCCTAAACCGGCAGTTGGACATCCCCCTCACAATCTGGGACCACTGGCTCCTAACTGATCGGCCCTGCTCTGTGTGTGACAGGGGGCGGTGCCCTAACTTCCCTATCGGCCCTACTCTGTGAGTGACGGGGAGGAGCTCCCCAACCCCCTGATGGGCCCTGCTCTGTGCATGACAGGGGGCAGCACCCAACCCCCTGATGGGCCCTGCTCTGTGCATGACAGGGGGCAGCGCCCCAACCCCCTGATGGGCCCTGCTCTGTGTGTGACAGGGGGTGGCGCTGCAACCTCCCCATCGACCCTGCCTTGAGTGTGACAGGGGGCGGTGCCCCAACCCCCCAATTGGCCCCACCCTGAGCATGACTGAGGGTGGCATCGCAACCTCCCAATCCGCCCTGCTCTGTGCATGACAGGGGACTTCGCCCCAACTCCCCAATCAGCCCTGCTCTGAGCCCGACCAGGGGCTGCACCTAGGGATTGGGCCTGCCCTCTGCCACCCGGGAGCAGGCCTAAGCCAGCAGGTCGTTATCTCCTGAGGGGTCCCAGACTGCAAGAGGGCACAGGCCGGGCTGAGGGACCCCCCTACCCCCCCCCCCCCGAGTGTACAAATTCTTGTGCACCGGGCCTCTAGTATTCTTATAAAATCTCACTTTATTTTCTATGTTATTCATGAATCTCTACAGTCAACCTTAAGTCATTAATCCCTTTTCAATTTAGATATTTTAATGGTCCTTGTTAAAAAAATTGGTGTGTATTTTTTTGGGGGGGGGTGAGGGATGGTGATAAAAGGAAGGGTAATCTCCACCAATACTTTTAATTATGTTGTTCTATAAGAACCTATAACATCTCATTGTAATATGATAGCTCATTTTTATGTTACTCTATAACAATTGTTTTGAAAGTCTGTTTTTAAATTAAGTGAAATTTAAAATCAATTGGGAAAGGCATATGTTTTATTACTTATTTCCCACTTTCAATATTTTATTTTGAGGTTGATATAACAATATTCTCCCAGAGTAGAGTGTTGGGTGATGGGAAACATAGGAACTTATCTATAATTCTTGGCAGTTTGCCTCCTACATTGTTGAAATGCTTTTCTAAGAAAGTATTTTATAATAAAAAAGAATTTACAATACAGATAAAACTAAAGAAAATAAATAATTTTATTAGTTGTTTTGGATTCTGTAAAAACTATAAAGGGAAAATTAGAAATTAATTGTAAATAAAATCATCCATAAGTATTATCATACCTTTAATAAAATGAGAATTTTAATATTGTTCTATTTTTCATAAAAAATTAGCAGGAATAAATTTCTCCTATATGTGTTTATTTAGGGCATGTAAATATAGAAATATAGGTTCAATAGTCAAATTTGTTGAAATAAATTCTAGTTATCCAGAAAAATATTACTTTATTTTGGTAAATACATGAAATTGTCTAGTTTTCAACAGAGAGAAAACTGAGGTGTTTCTTTTTCAAAGTTTTATTTAGTTTTTTATTTATATTAGTAAATATAGATGCATTGTATTTATATTACCCAAAATTGTTAAGCACACAAGTTGTGCTTAGTGAATTTAAGTTTATAAGGTGGATATACTAAATATCATAAAATATACAGTGTATTCCCATTGTCTTAATTAGTTCAGTTTCAGCTTGTAACTTATATAATTACTAGAGGCCCAGTAAACAGTGTTGTGCACATTGAAAGAAAATTAATTAGAAGAAATATTTCAGAGGCCAGGGAGGGACCACGGGAAATTGGCCAGCCAGGGAGGGACCATGGGAGGGCTCCAGGGAGTGTCTGGCCCATCTTGCCCAGTCCTGAATGGCTGGACCCCAGCAGCAAGCTAACCTACCGGTTGGAGCATCTGCCCCCTGGTGGTCAATACGCATCATAGCAACTGGTCAAATGGTCAAACAGATGGTTCGATGCTTAGCATATTAGGCTTTTATTATATATTAGAAGACTGATGCACGAAACTTGTGCAAAGGTAGGCCTTCACAGCCCAATGGCCCCGCCCCCTGCCTGCACCTGCCTTGGCCTGGCGTTGCCAGAGTCTGCTGCTACACACCCCCAGATCCCCAGTTCCATGGAGCCCCCCGATTGATCACCCCTTAGAGAGTGGCCTGGGCCTTCCTCTGTGGGGTGATCGCAGAGCCCCCCAATTGATAGCCCTGCTGGCCGATGGCCTGGGCCTGCCTCAGCAGGGTGATCGTGGGGCGATGGCGGGCCCCCTGACCAACCGTATCACACCCGCCTTGGCTGGCCTGGCTCCAGTGTGTGTCATAGCATAGTCATCCAGATGGTCGTTCTGCTGTTCAGCCGTTCAGTCAATTTGCATATTATGCTTTTATTATTATAGACTAGAGGCCCCTTGGCCTTGCCTGTGGGGAACGGGCTGAAACCAGCTCTCTCACATCCCCCAAGGGGTCCCGGATTGTGAGAGAGAGGTTCTCGGTTAATGCATCCCGGAATCGGGCTCCCTCCTCTCTGGTTCTAGGTGTGTCACCCAAGAACCACAGCTGCCAAGTTACCACAGCTTGGCAGCTCCTGCATTGAGTGTCTGCCCCCTGGTGGTCAGTTCACATCATAGCTACTGGTCAGATGGTCAAATGGTCGGCCAGTCACTTAGGCTTTTATATATATAGATAATTATTATAGAGTTTAGAGAAGACTGAGTAATAAAAGATATAGACCCTTCTATATGTATAAAAATAACACTGTAGAAATATTAGTTCTCTTCATTGCAATCAATATACAGAGGTAAATAGACTTCTGTTTATATATTTATTAATCACTAATAATTAGTTCTGGTGTTTTGTTACTGTCCATATGCCAAAAAAAAGTAGTTACAGCATATGATTTATTACTCATAAGCGAGTGAGAGGAAGAAAGTAAGAACACGGAAGTTCCCATACACAGACATACTTTCTTTCTTATTCATTCAGCTTGCTGTATAAAACATTTAAGTGATGCTCAGAATACCTCAGAAACAAGTAAGCATGTGTTTTGGCTTCTTCCTAATCACATTTGTGTTCCATTGCAACATGCCATAGCGCATCCTACCTTAAACTACAGTTGCACAGTTTAAAATAACTTTACATATGAAAGAGGAGACTGCTAGTTCGTTGGGAGGAAGCCAGGTGTACAGTCAGAAACAATAAAAGGAAAAGAAATGAAACACATTGTTTGCCTGGAGGACAGGCCTGCTTTTCTGTCTCTTGTGAACTAACTTACAGAGGTATCTTTGACTTCCTCAAGAGGCAGGATTTTAAATATTTGTAACATCATATAATGTATAATGCTTAATTTTCAAAAATGGATAAAATTGACTTAATTTGCCCAAGAGCTATGAATGATTCTTACACTGAAATCAATTGAGACTCAATTTTCTATGTGAAAACTGAGTGCATTCATTAAGCCATGATATGTATTAAGTGCCTGACACTCTTCTATGTTCTAGAATATAGCTGTGAAGAGTAAAAAGAAAAAAAGTGTCTTTCCCAAAGTTTATATTCTAGACAGTAGAGACAACAATAACAACAAAAGAATGGCATAAATGGTATGTTAAATGGTGATAAGCACCGTGAAGTACGACAGAGCAGGAGTAATGAACATCAGAGGTGCAACGAGGGTGTTATAAGTAGATGGCTAGAGAAAATCCCCATTGAAGATCATATTTAAGTGCCATCAAGGAGGATAAAAAGAAAGGCACCAGGAGGAGGTTGTAGCTCAAGAGAAATTCAGGTAAATGAAGTGTAAGTACAAGTGATGGAAGCACAATGGTGTGTGTAAAGAAGTAAAAGGAGTACGGAATGTTGGGGAAAAAGGAGTGAAGGAGATAAATAGTAGATGATGTGTGGGAATTAATGTGGCAGGCAAGATGCGTAGGGCTCTGTAGGTCACTGTAAAAATATTGGCCTTTCCACTGAGTGGTATCGAGAGTCACTGGATATTTTAAATTTATGTTTTGAACTAAAATTGTGAAGGAGGGAATGGATGGGAGAGAATTACAACAGGGGGAGACAAGTGGTTAGGACCAATGTGGAAGCTGTGGACCTGGTGTGAGGTTAGCAGATTCTAGGTATATTTGCAAGTTGTCAGTGAGCGTGGGGTGTGATAAGAGAGAGGGGTGGAGGTTTGGGGATTATGCAACACGAAAATGTGACTTACCTGCAACTGTAATGGAAAATACAGATAAGGGCTCTGGCTGGTGTGGCTCAGTTGGTAGAACAATGTCCCAGGCACTGAGCAGGCACCAGATTGACCTCCTGGTCAGGGCACATGCCCGGGTTTCAAGCTTGATTCCCATTAGGGGGCACCTCTCACACTGACATTTTTTTTTCTCTCTCCCCCTCCCTTTCTCTCTAAAATCAATAATAATAATAACAACATATATAAAAAAGGAAAACACAAGGAAGGGATCATGTGAGGGAAGAAGTTTAGTCTTGAACATGTGCATTTTGAAATGCCAATTAGTTCTTCCAGTAGAAATGTAGATTAGGCAATTTGATATGTGAGTCTGGATACCAGGAAAGACCCCAGAACAGAGAAGTAAATTTGGGTAGGATGAGCTTGGAAGTAGCGTATAAAACACTTCAGCATTCTCCTCTGATGTACAAATAAATAGAAATGGCAAATGATCAGAGATCAAATTTTAAAAACTCAGAACATTGCAGTCAGCTTTAAGACAACTACTAATCTCTCTCCTTATCAGATTATGTCCAAAATTTGCCATTGTTATAAAATGTGATTAGCATAGGACTGTGGTTTTTGTGTGATTCCTTTAGTCATTGTGTCAAAATTTGAACCAGGTGGGCTCGTAATAATGAGAGGTAGTAGGATATTTTGTGGATATTGTTTTTGTGGTTGTTAATGGGTCCTAAGTATCAAAAGATTTTAATAAAACAAGGACATTATCTGTTATTTTAATGCAATATATATATATATATATATATACACATCTATATGTATAAATACACACACACATACTTTAAGAGCAATTTTTTAAAACTACTAACATGCCCATAAATAGATTACTAATTGCTATATTTTCTACTTGGTCAATATACAATTTTTAATATTGATTATATTGTCTACAAGATTGACTAAAGATCAAAAGAACAAAATATTTTGAGATAAGGAGGATGTTACTCTTCAAGGCCATAAGAGTACTGGGTGCATAGTAAACATTAACTGATTAACTGCTAATGAAATGTAAAATAATCTAACACAGAACAACATTCCAGCATCAGATTATAATTGCAGATGAATTAAAATGCATTAAATAAAGATACAGAATGCAAACCAATCAGAATTGTAACTAGAAGTACTGATTACACTGGTTGAATAACACAAAAACATGTGGAAGTTAAGATGGAAAATTACTAACACATTATTTGCCATTTTTTTTAACCAGAGAAAAACAAATTTAATTTTGAATATACAAGAGCCCATAAAACTATGAGACAGAAAGATATTATTTGCAATTTTAAGTGTATAACGGGTTTTGAATTCATCAACAAGGTTTCTAAGATGCAAGTAATGTTGAATTGAACAGTGAATAGTGGATTGAGTTTTAGAATAGGGAATTATATGCCATATATTTCTGTGAATTCAAAAAGTAGATTATCAATTGTTTGTCTTTTTGTAACTCAGAAATAACATTCTTCAATAAATATTTATATTGGATATTAAATATAATAAATTATTTATATTTATTATAAATATAATAAATGTACTATTAGGCACATTTTTGGGTAATCTGTTTATATTTATCTTGCAAAGACAGTATTGCCTCTTTTAAATGTTGACACTTGAAGTGTATCACAAATCTCATATTGTCAAAATCATACAAAATTTCATAAATTTAAAAATCTCTAAGTTGAAAATGAAATTCCTATTTGCTGACACTAGATGGTGGTAGAACACTTTCTAAAGGGTTGAACACTGCCTCAATCAACAAGGCGTTTGAGGATCAATAACAATAAAATGGAAACAAAATGCCCTATGAGTAAATGTCTATTACTTTTTAATTCAGTATTAGATTTTTGGAGGTAATTATTGCTGAATTGATTATTAGACTCTGAAAGAATAGCTTCTTAGGTTTAAAATAAATTCCAAAATTGATCACAGCTCACGAGCCTTAAATCCATTGTCGCTCCTCCTCCCAGAATCACTTATTAGACTGTTTTATCAAAGTTTTATTATAAGATTGAAAAACCTCTGATGGGTTTTTAAGAGCTTGTTTATGACTAAAGATGTTAACCATTTCTCATGCATTGCAAATGAAATACCATGTTTTTGTTATTAATTTACTCTGGAGTTTTACTTTTTGGTTGTATCAAACTTGTGTATTAAATGTAATTATGGTCTGTTTAAAAAAAGGAAAACCTCTGATAATTATGAATTTACAATATTTTTGTGATATTATATTTACAAAATAAACATTAATTAGGGTAATTTACTCATTCAGAAAGTAGATATACCTTCATGCTGTAATAAGAATAACTTCTTTTAAATAGAAGGTGCATCATAATAAAGTAAACATTATCATTGAATCAGTCTAAAGTGTTTGACCACAGATAAACGGGAAAAATAGCCATGTTTTCATATATATATGAAAATGCACGAATTCATGTATGGGTGGGGTCTGGCCAGACCAGCCCCAATCGGAGTGGACCAGGGCCAGGCCTGTTTGGAGGAGGAGACTGCGAGAGGTTGGCTGGCCCACCCTCCCTGATCCCGATTAGGGCTGGCCACCTGGGGGGAAGGGCCGAGAGAAATTGGCTGGTGGGCCCCACCCCCCAATTGGGGTGGGGGGGTGATTGGGGGCAAGGCCGGCTGTGGGCGGTGGGCTGGCCAGCCGCCCCCGGAATGCGGGCGGGGGGGGTGGGGGGGGGGAGGGCGGGGACTGATCCAGAATCAGTGGCTGGTGGAGGGGCTGTGGGAGGTTGGCTGACCAGCCCCAGCCCTGATTGGTGTGGGGGAACTGATCGGGGGCAGAGCTGGCTTGGGGAAAGGGCCATGGGCCAATGGGGTGGTGGGGGCTGGTCAGGGGGAGGGGCTGCAGGTGATTGGCTGGCCGGCCCCATCCCCTATTGGACTAGAGGGGGCGATCAGGGACAGGGCTGGCCGTGGGGAGGGGCTGTGGGCGGATCTGGGTGGTAGGGGCCCATGGGCAGGGCTGGCTGGGGGGAGAAGCTATAGAAGGTTGTGTGGCTGGCCTCACTCCCTATTGGGGTGGGTGGGGGCGATCAGAGGTGGTTGTCTGGCCATCCTGCCCTTGATCAGGTGGGAGAGGGGTGGGGGGAGGAGGAGCTGTGGGAGGTTGGCCAGCCAGCCCCATCCCCAGATTGGGCGGTTTGCAGACCCCAGTGGGCATGATAGGGACCAGTCTTCCGGTAGTTATGGCTTCTGGTTGGCTTCTGGTCACTGTCTTTTTATATATAGATAATGTAAGTCAACCAAATATTTTAATAAGCTGTTGGAACTGTAAGCATCTTAGCAAAAATCTCTTACAACTTCCTTATTACTCAAACCTATAGAAATTAAATGACTCATCCCAAAAGTGCTGAAATTAGTGGGCTTGTCAAGTGTTCTTTCAAATACACCACTTCTGACACATTTCCCATTACCTGGCCTCCTGCTATAAGTTACCTTTCTATATCTAGCCATTTTTATTATCCAGAGAAATAAACAGCATGGTCAATATCTGGATATCTGTATGCCAAATCATATTAGAATATTGTAAGTACACATCCAACACAAATGTAACTGTCTCCAAGGTACAGCCGCTTTATGTGCTTTGCATCTGCATAAGCCTGAGGCATACCACTCACTTTTGCAAATATTGCATGGCAGTACAGGGTACTTGACTTATTGCTAAGATGCCTCTTTTTTAAAAATATATTTTTGTTGATTTCAGAGAAGAAAGGAGAGGGAGAGAGAGATAGAATCACCAATAATGAGAAAGAATCATTGATTGGCTGCCTCCTGCACACCTCTCTCTAGGGATCGAGCCTGCAAACCAGGCATGTGCCCTGATTAGGAATCGAAATGTGGCCTTCTGGTTCTTAGGCTGACGCTCAACCACTGAGCCATGTCAGTTGGGCGTCTCTTTATTTTTTAAATATATTTGTATTGATTTCAGAAAGGAAGGGAGAGTGAGAGATAATTCCAGCATGTCATAATAAATGCCAGAAGTCCTCAAAAGGTTGATGGGCTTCTATATTCAGCAGGGCTGGATACATATTATTGCCTACTGGAGTGGCCCAAGGAATTACCCCTCACTTGAAGATCTGCATATATTATTGCCTGTTATTAGACAGCTGAGGGCATTTAATATACATGTTATTACCTCCTGCTGGCCAAACACCTGAAAAGCCAAAGGCAGTTCCCCAAAATTGACAATGCCTACTGTATACTAAACCTTGCCTTTGATATGTATATCATCTTTGCTTTAGGACAATTTGTGTTAATAAAGAGCAAGGGGTCCAGAGATTCAGAGAACTTGGTTACTGAAGCTAAACCCTTCTCTGGCTCCCCCATGGATTACAAATTTATATTATATTTCTAGTCTCTTTATTAATTTACACGCAGCGCCTTATCCAGATTCCTGAACCCTTCTAGATGCTGGGCAAGATCCCCGGCATTAAATGATGAGAATCATTGATTGACTACCTTTTGCACACCCCACACTGGGTCTCAAGCCTGCAATCTGGGCATGTGCCCTGACTGGGAATTGAACTGTGACCTCCTGGTTCATAAGTTGATGCTCAACCACTGAGCATTGCCAGCCTGGTAATGCCTCTTTATTTTAAATACAAGCATATATTGTTAAAATAAGTGGGACAATGTGGTTGTGGTCAGAAAAAGAAAACTAAGATTGAAGAATGAAATTAAGATATCCAAAGCATAATTAGTAATATATACTTACTATATATGCCCAGATTTCAGGATCCCCAAGAGACCACACCAGGGAGCCAGCCGTGTCCAATGCAAAAACATAAGAATCTTTATTCAAGCTAGCTTGAGCTCCCCCAATACTCGCCGCAGCGGCAAGTGGCAGAGAGAGAGATCTCTGTGTGGAGAGGAGTTTTATAGGGGGGCTGGAGTAAGGGGAGGAGAGAGGACTGTGGGCCCTGCCGATTGGCCAGGCACAAGTCGGTGTCTTGTTACACAGGCTGTGGTTGTGTCTATGCCGCACACTTCCCTTGATTGTCATTGGTTAGTTTAAAAAAATCCTGGGTGTGGCTAGCAGAGGCTTGGGCTTCCGGGAAGAACCTCCTTGCTGAGCACATGGCTGCCCAAAAATGGAGGGTTCGGGGCAAGATGGAGGGCATAGCCCTTACCCTGGGGCAAGATGGAGGGCGTAGCCCTTATCCTGGGGCAAGATAGAGGGCGTAGCCCTCGCCCTTTCAGTTGCATCAGATACATTCACTGCAAAGTCAGGAAGATATTTCAAATGGGGTATATTATGTTTGATTATCACTGTTAATACTACTTTACATTGATAGCATCACATAGACGTTCCTGTAATTGCTGCTTAATTTCTAGAATCAATCATTTTTTCTAAATGCAATTCTTGGAACATTGGGGCTAAGAAAGGCTACATTAATATGAGTTTCATTGCCAAAGGTATGACAACTCTGCATATTATACTCCAACATGTCCTTGCCATACAGTTTTTTGGCTTACAATGTATATCAGCACATTAAGGGATATCTTTAAGAAACTTGCAGAATTTATTTTTAGTCTAGTACATAACCTATTTAACCCTGGAACTTGCTTTCATAGAACACACTTCTGAAAATAATGCACTCATTTTTTCCCCTGAACACTCAAAGTGCTGTGTTGTCCTCAATCTACATCACAACAGCTCTATATCCCCAGCACTAATTTGTGAATATAAGTTCTTAAGTATTTAACTTCTGAGTGTGTCATAGTTTTCTCTTTTAGTCACTATCAATATGTTCTCGGTGTCCCATTTTCTTCATATGTCTTTACTATTGCAAGATATAAATTTCAAAGGCATACACGAAACAAACCTGAGTCATGACTACAGTCTATATATTCGTTAATCTTCACCAGAAGGTATTTTTCCAGTGATTATTTTAGAGTGGAAGGGAGGAGGAGAGAGAGAAATATTGTTGTGAGAGAGACACATCCATTGGTTGCCTCCCACACACGCCCAGACCAGGGCTGGGGATTAAGCCTGCAACCCAGATATATGCCCTTGACCAGAATTGAACCCATGACCCTTCAGTCCGGGGACTGACACTCTATCCACTGAGCCAAGGCATAAAGGGGATATTTAATATGATTTCTATGTTATGTGATTTGAATATAGCAGTGAGATCTAAACACAAGCATACTAGATAGATGGAATTGCCTAAAGTCAAGAAATATTCAGCCCTCTAACAATGGCAGCATAAAACAACATTTTCTTCAGCAATAGATTTTCTCCTACTCTAATCTTGGTTCTGCCAATAAATCTCTCTCATCACATATACATAAAACACCCAGGTACTCACTTCATACACTTTAGAAAAAAAATAAGGAGTGGAAGCAGCCATTATAATCTGAAGTCAATTCTCACAGCAAATTCATCATTCATTCATTATAATTTATATCAGATATACTTCCAGAAATTAGTTTAAACAAATTGCAATAAAATGCACTGTTAAAACATAAGGAACCATGAAGACAAAGAAAAAAAGTTAATAACTTAAGTAAATTACTAAGACAAGTAATTATTAATTTAATTAAGCACTTACTTTTTTTAATAAAAAATTTGGAAAATAAAGGATTTTTAAATTTTTATTTTGTGTGAAGTGGGGTTTTAAAAGAAATTTACAACAGGCACTTCTGGTCTAGATTATCTTCATGAGCAATGCTTTCAACAATGTTTTTCTAGCAAGTAGAAAAACTCTTAGCCTATAGCAAATCTCATTCTAACTACTCACAGAATATTTTTTAAAAGTTTTCCCACTCACTGAGGATCAAATTCCATTGGCATATCTAGGATTTAATGCGAATATCATTTTATGACTCTCTTAACAGCTACAGGACTTTTAAAAATTCCAAACTCAATGTTTCTTTGGCATATCAACTATCTTTAAAACCTTTTATACTTTTCATCTATTCGTTCCCAGTTAGCACCATGTGCCAGGAACCACTCCCAAAGTTCTTTTTTAGACATACATTTCAAATATGATTTATTTCTTTACTTGTTTTGCCCCATGGTTTTTCCTTAACTAAATCGGGGCCATTAGGGCCCACCTGGAGCAAAGTGATTGCATGTGAAGTAACATCCTTCATGTGATAGTTACTTCAAGACCAAGTCACACAGTTCAACTGAGGATTCTCACTGGATCTTTATTTTTTCTTGTTTCTTTTGAATCCCTATATATCATTTTTGGGTGGAGAAAAGTACTTGGCTTTTAAGACTCTGAAAAGTTTAAAATTTATGGACTTTCTCTATTCTTTTTATTTTTGCTCACAAACTGGCCAATTACTTTCTAGTCTCATTTTTTTTTCTGGTAATATACTGTCAAAGGAAGCCTCTAGGAGCCATTGAGCAGAGACACAAGCTAAATAAGGCTATATTTTGCTTTCCAAGTTGTTGTAGGTGACATTTTGATTTAGGGTTTTATGGCTACATGACTGGATCCCTCATTCCAGGCCACTGTCATAAGTTTCTTATCAACCATAGCATCCACTTAAAGTTTTTTTCTTTTCTAATTGTTCAATAAATAATTTTCAAGTCTTATAAATATTACATAATAAAAGTTGTTTTCTTAATCAAATAATATCCCAATACAAGTAGGGATAGCAGAAGAAGCAGTTTGCAGAGTTACTCCAAAATTTGGGCTCTATCTCTGAAGTATCTCTGCCAGTAAAGTTATTTACTAGAAGTTTAGTGTCTTAATAGCAGAGTTAGTGATGAGAGAAAGTAGAAGGAGGAAAGGGAGGGAGCATCTGGCCCTTAACTGCTCAACCTGCATATATTATAAATCACTTCAATCACTTCTGTTCATATTCCATGGGTAAGAAATGATCACATGGCCTCACTCTGGTGCAAAGTTCCTACAAAATATCATCTAACCATGTGTGGTAGAAGGAAAGGTGAATCAAAGACGTAAATACCATCAGGCCCTGTCTTACATGACCAACATATTTAAGTAACTCCTATATGTTAAGGATTAAAGTGTGCCTTCCTGAAAGATATCTTAAAGTCCTAACATCTAGTACCTCTGAATGTGATCTTATTTGGAAACTAGTAGCCTGGTGCATGGATTTGTGCACATTGAAAGAAAATTAATTAGAAGGTGGCTGGCGGGGCAGGACTGGGCGAAAAGGGTCTGACATGCCCTAGAGCCAACCTCCCCTGGTCCCTCCCTGATGGGCCGCACCTGGGGCAGTGCCTTGGCTTGAAGGGCTTCTGTGGAGTGAGCGGGGTCCCTCTGGCAGGTGGGGTCCCTCAGCCTGGCCTGCAGGGATTGGGCCAAAACCGGCTCTCCAACACCCCCCGAGGGGTCCCAGAATGTGAGAGGGCACTCTGTAAAGTTGCTGTTGTACAGGGTGTGGAATGCAAATGCAAGCATGCAGTAAACCAGATTCGGGGCCGACAGTGCCCCAGCAACAATATAACCCATAGTCAAAGGTGGAATCACGCGGCCCCACAATTGGACTCTCTCCTCTCTGGTTCCAGGGTGTGTCACCCAAGAACCACCGCTGCCAAGTCACTGCAGCTCGTCAGCTCCTGCATTGAGCATCTGCCCCCTGGTGGTCAGTGCATGTCATACCCACCAGCCAGTTGGACGGTGAGATGGTCTCTTAGCCTTTTATATATATAGATAGGATTGTTTGCAAATGTAATTAGCACAGGTCAGTTGAGATCATATCAGAGAAAGGGAATCCTTAACTTAATGACTGGTGCCCTTGTAATAAAGGGGAAATGTGGACAACACAGATACACATAAGAGGAGGACACCATGGGGAGGCAGACACACACAGGAAGTCTGCCATGTAAAGAGAGAAGCAGGGATTGGTGTGATGCATCTACAAGCTGAGGAACTCTAAGGGTTGCTGGCTGTCACCAGAAGCCAGGAGCAATGGAGGGAACAAATGGTCCTTCAGACCCTTTAGGAGGAATAAACCCTCCTGATACCTTTATTTGAAATGTCTAACCTCCAGAGCTGTGAGATAATACATTTCTGTGTTTAAGCCATCTCAGATTGTGGTATTTTGTCACAGCAGACCTAAGAAAAAAACCAATACATCATGAACTTTTAAGTAAGATCTTTTATGGTTGATATATATTTATTTCACATGAAGAGATCTTGAAACTCACATGTAAATTTAAAATATCTGCAGAAACCGGTTTGGCTCAGTGGATAGAGCGTTGGCCTGCGGACTGAAAGGTCCCAGGTTCGATTCCGGTCAAGGGCATGTACCTGGGTTGCGGGCACATCCCTGGTGGGAGATGTGCAGGAGGCAGCTGATCGATGTTTCTCTTTCATCGATGTTTCTAACTCTCTATCTCTCTCCCTTCCTCTCTGCAAAAAATCAATAAAATATATTTTTTAAAAAATATCAGCAGATGAGTGGATAAAAGAGTTGTGGTACCTTTACACAATGGAATACTACACAACTGTAAAAAAGAAGAACTCTTACCATTTGCAACAGCATGGATGGACCTGGAGAGTGTTATGCTAAGTGAAATAAGCCAGTTAGAGTAAGACAAGTATCACATGATCTCACTCATATGTGGAATCAAATGACCAAAATAGACTGATGAACAAAATAGATCCAGAGACATAGAAGCATGGAACAGACTGTGGAATCTCAGAGGGAAGGAGGGGTTGGGTGGGTGGTGGAGAGAGATTAATTGGGGAAATTATATACTTACTAGAGGCCCATTGCAGGAAGATTCCTGCAAGAATAGGGCTTCCTGTAGCTGGAGCGAAGCAGAAAAGGGAGCGAAACCTGCTGAGGCAGGCTTCGCTCCCGCCCAGCTGCCTTTGCTCCATTGCTGTCTCCGCTGCCTCTACTTTGCTCCCTTCTGCAGCTCTTCACTTCCATGTTGTCTTCAGTCTTCGCTCCCAGCCAGTATATGCAAATTAACCACCATCTTGGTTGGGTTAATTTGCATATAGTCACTCTGATTGGCTGGTGGGCATATCAAAGGTACGGTCAATTATCATCTTTGTCTTTTATTAGTGTAGAAATGCATGTATGCGTAACCCATGGACACAGGCAGTAGTGTGGTGAAAGAGGTCAATGTGTGGGATGGAAGGGGTCAATGGGGGGAAAAGGGAGCATCTGTAATACTTTCAACAATAAAGATTAAAAAATAAAACTTTCATGCAAGGGAATAAAGAGTACCAAGAATGGTAACTATGTCTGTAAATATAACAGATAGTTTAATTTATTAACTTTAAAAATTAGATGACTATTTAAAGCAAAGATAGGAAAATGAATGTGATCTTTTTAAACTTATAAATGTAGAAAAAAACATGTGATAACAATAGCAGAAATGTCAGGAGAGAAGAAATCAAATTATAATGTAGTTATATACTACATGTGAAGTATATGAGACACCTTTTCTTGGGAGTTAAGATTATCCTATATTATAAAAAGCTTGTGGTCGTGACGCCCTCACGCCATAACGACTGGTCACCAGGAGGCTGTGTGTGCAGCAGGCACATGGGTCGGTGGGGCTGTGTGCCCCGCAAGGCACGTGCAGGTGGGTGGGGTCTTGACACGGCATTCCCACGGGCATTGGCAGGGACTTGACCAGGAGGTGCATTGGAGGAGTCTCATGGTGCCAGCTGCAGGGCGGGACTCGGGGGAGTCCCAGGCGGTGCCAGCCCCTCAGGGCAGGACTCTGGGACTCGGAGGAGTCCTGCACGGTGCTGGCGGTGGCTTGAGGCTGTGTCCCTGCAGGCGCCAATGGGGGTCTGATCTTGTGCGATTTGGAGGCTTGCGTGGGTGGGAGGGGCTGCGTGCATGGCGAGGCACATGTGGGTGGGCAGGGACTTGACTTTGGGTCTCGCAGCACCTGCGGGACTTGACACTGCGTCCCCGCAGGCGATAAATTCATATATTATTTTCATATACATTTTACTAATTTTCTTTCATCACTGACACTTCTATTATAAAGTGCAAATACCAATATTAAAATATTTACTCTAATTAATTCCCTTATAATGTGCATGAATTTCATGCACCAGGCCATTAGTCCTATATAATAAAATCCTAAAATGCTAAGTGTCCTGTCGACTGTTCGGCCATTCAACCAATCAAAGTGTAATATTCTAATGATATGCTAAGGCTGCTCAACTGCTCGCTATGACATGCACTGACCACCAGGGGGCAGAGGCTCCAATAGGTAGGTGAGCTTGCTGCTGAGGTCCAGCCAATCGAGACTGAGCAAGATGGGCCAGACATGCCCTGAAGCCCTCCCGTGGTCCCTCTGAGGCTAGCCATCTCCCACATCTCTCACTGGCCCTGATCGTGCACCAGTGGGGTCCTTCAGTCTGGCCTGCGCCCTCTTGCAACCCGGGACCCCTTGGGGGATGTCAGAGAGCCGGTTTCAGCTGATCCCGAATTCGTGCACCAGTCCTCTAGTGTGTTATAAACCTTTATGCAAGCACTGGAAAAGCAAAACAAGAGGTCAATCTGTTAGAATCTATAAAGTATATAAAATGGAATCTTAAAAAAATACTTAATTTGTGGCATAAAAAGATATTTAAAAACACAAATGAGACAAATAGATGCTAAATAGAAAGATTGGATATTTAAGTTCAAGCATCCCAATGCCTGCATTAAATGTGAGTGGTTTAAAACTTCCAGCTAAAAAGCAGAAATTGTCAGATTGGGGAGTAAAGCAAGACCCAATTATATGCTGCCAACAATAAACTTTCATTAAATATTGAACCCAAAGTAAACAGGGGGAAAAAAGAGTAAAGATCAGAGCAAAAGAATCAGTGAAATAGAAAATACTAACACCAGAAAAATGAATGATGTCAAACCTGCATTTTGAGATCAATACAATTGATAAACTCTAACCATAGTGATCATGTAAAAAAGGAAGAAGACAAAATATCAGGAACGAGAGAGTTGACAGTTAATACTGGTTCTACACGTATTCATGAAATTAACGTGATGGTTCAAGATTTCTTCTATTGTCAACTTATTTTACTTTTTTTTAAATATATATTTTATTGATTTTTTACAGAGAGGAAGGGAGAGAGAGAGTTAGAAACATAGATGAGAGAGAAACATCGATCAGCTGCCTCCTGCACATCTCCTACTGGGGATGTGCCTGCAACCCAGGTACATGCCCTTGACTGGAATCGAACCTTGGACCTTTCAGTCCACAGGCCGACGCTCTATCCACTGAGCCAAACCGGTTTTGGCTTATTTTACTTTTTAATACTCTATTTGCTTGAAGAAAGTCACTAAGTTATGGTAACTTTAAAATTGAATCATTGTTTGCATATATTTTCCTACACCACCAAATATATTAGTTTTGTGTGCCAGAGGTTTCAGGAATAAATTGCTTATGCTACTCAGAAATGGTGAGCAGGTACTGATATGTTTTAAGGAAGCTGAGAATTATAAAAACAGAACAATTTTTTTTTTATGATGTTGGCACATATACTTTACTATGTTTACATTCTCTCCCTTTAGGATTACTATGCATCTTGAAATTACAAATAGCTTCTTTTAAGTTTACTGAGCATGTCTCAGAAGAATGTGGAGCTTATCACATTTAATACACCATTTAGCCTGTCCTAAATGTGGTATTTTGATTTGAAGACTTTTATGTCTCAATGGGTTTAATGAATTGAAATCTTCCAATTTAAAGATAATAAAAGGCTTATTGAATAAGGGCACTTTCATTACCATGCACGTTTTTAAAAACCTACTCTTTTGATGGTTTAATTGTAAACAGATTGAATGTCATTGGCTAGATGCCAAACTCCAAGGTAACTCAGAAGTCCATCCAGCAGCCACACCTCCCCCTAGGGCCCAGACCACCATCCAGGGCCTGAACCACCCTCCCAGGATCCATACCTCCATCTGTAGTCCAGACCACCATTCTGTTACCCATAGATCCATCTCACGAAGCAGACCTCCCCCTAAGGGGCCAGACCTCTGTCCCATGCCCAAAGCACCCATCCAGGACCCTATTACCATCTGGGGCTCAGACCTACATCCGGGTAACAAACCTTCATGCTGGGGCCCAGAAGTCCATCCCAAGGCCGAGACCTCGAACCCTGCATGTGGTCGTTTATCGAGGTCCAGACTTCCATAGTAGTCCAGACCACCATTCCTTGACCCAGAGGTCCCGCACCTGACCCAGACCTCCACCCGGGGCCTAGACCACCCTCAAATGCCCAGACCTCCCTCCCAGACCTATTCCACCATCAGGGGTCCAGACCTACATCTGGGCCCCTGACTTTCCTACCAGGGCCCCGACTTCAAACCCAGTATCCAGTCCTTTATTGGGGCACAGACATCCACAGTAGTCCAGACCACCATTTCTTGATCCTGGGGTACTGCCCCTAAACCATACCTCCATCCCATGCCCAAGACCACCTTCCAGTGGTCAGACTTCCTTCCCAGGATCCAGACCTCCATCCGGGGCTCAGACCTACATCCAGGTCCCAGACCTTCATGCTGGGGTCTGACACTCCATTCTGGGGACCAGACTTCAAACTCTGAATCCAGGCCTTTATTGGGGTCCAGACTTCCATCGTAGTCCAGACCACCATTCCTTGGCCCAGAGGTCCCACAGCTGACACAGACCTCCCTCAAGTGCCCAGACCTCCCTCCCAGGACCTGTACCACCATCAGCGGCCCAGACCTACATCCGGGCCCAGACCTCTAACCCAGTATCCAGTCCTTTATTGGGGCACAGGCTTCCACAGTAGTCCAGACCACCATTTCATGATCCTGGTGTCCTGCCCTTAACCCATACCTCCATCCCATGCCCAAAACCACCCTCCAGTGGTCAGACTTCCTTCCTAGGACCCAGACCTCCATCCAGGGCTCAGACCTACATCCGGGTCCCAGACCTTCATGCCAGGCCCAGAAGTCCATCCTGGGGCCCAGACCACAAACCCAGTATCTAGTCTTTTATCGGAGTCCAGATATCCATCGAAGTCCAGACTGCAATTCCATGACACAGGTCTAGCCCCTGACCCAGACCTCTACCCAGGGTCCAGACCCCCCTCCAGTGCCCAGACCTCCCTCCCAGGACCTGAATCTACATCAGGGGCCCAGGCCTACATCCGTGTCCCTGACCTTCCTGCTGGGGCACTGAACTCGAACCCAATATCCAGGTTTTTATTGTGATACAGACATCCACAGTAGTCCAGACCAACATTGCATGATGACGAGATCGTGTCCCTGACCCAGACCTCCATCCCGTGCCCAAGACCTCCCTCCAGTGTCCCGACATCTATCCCAGGACCCAGACCTACATCTGGGTTCCAGACCTTCATTCCAGGACCCAGAAGGTCATTCCGGAACCCAAACCTCAAACACACAATCCAGTTTTATACTGATCTATAGTTTCTTTTCTGTGATGTATATTTGAGATAATGGTATCAGGATTATTATATGTTTAAAATTTTAATATTGAATCAGTCCAACCTTTGCACTTTTCTAAAAGAGCTTAAATATCAACATTATCTGTTATTAAACGATAGAAGGAGCCCTAGCCAGCTAGCTCATTTGGAGTGTTGTCCCAATATGCTAAGGTTGTGGGTTCGCTGCCCAGTCAGGGTACATACAAGAATCAACCAGTGAATGCATAGATAGGTATAACAAGAAATAGCTCTCACCCTTCCTTCCTGCTTCTAGCCCTCCTTCCCTCCATCCCCATTTATTTACACATTTGAAGCCTTTCAGTTACTTGAAGCATTTGGAAGACTAAACTCCACCTATCTGAATTATCCCCATTTATTGTAATACTAGAGGCTCAGTGCATGAAATTCATGCATGGGTAGGGTCCTAGGCCTGGCCAGCAATCAGGCCAATCAGGGCCTTCCAGCTGCCAGCTGGGGCCTCCCTTCCCTGGCTGCTGGCTGCCAGCCAGGGTCTTCCTTCATTCTGCGCCACCCCCTGGTGGTCAGCGCAGCCACCACAACAAGCGATCAGTCTCCCAAACTCCCCTGGGGATAATTTGCATAAGAGGCTTTTATATATATATATAGATCATACAGGTGACTAAAGAAATATATGGAAAATATGAAATGAGAACATTTTTACTTAAACTAATATTAATATGTTGTCTAGTTAAACACAGTTTTTATTTTACTCTCAGTATTTCAAAATTGACCTATGACTCTTTTATTTTATATGCATTTCTGATTACAACATGTTTGTGTTTCTACTTGCTTTTCATTTTTGTATGGCTTTATAAGGAAACATAGTCATTGATACAATATTAAATGTATGGATCCATGAACTACATCATTATAAAATGGCTTAGCAAAGTGATTTTCAAGTTATTGCTTTTTCTCACCAGCAATAGTAAGAGACAAACCTAATTTATGGAGGCAGATTGGTTTATTATGACATTTAGATGGAATGACTGCAAATATTTTTGAGCCAGAAAAAGTCAGTGTTTAATAAATAGGCTCATTGAGATGTTTTTCTGAGGTGGTTTCTAATTTCTAATTATTTATTGCTAACAATTTGATATACTTAGATCTAACATGATTCAGGACCTTCCAATCCATCCCTTTCTTTTACAAGAGTACTATGAGCATGTCAGAGCTTTTCAAATGATTGTATATTTGAAAACCCATTTGGATCTCATTAAAAATAAATTTGAAGCTATAAAATTTGAAAAAAAATCCATCAGGTAAGTGTTCTCTTAAGTGCCTTTTAAACCCACTCAGTTTAGACAAATCTATACGTTCAAATATCCATCTAGAATCTCAGAAGCATAAAAGAGAGAATTTAATCACAGAATAAATAAAAGTTCAACATCAATTTCTTGATTTTATTTCTTCTTATCTCATGTCTTCAGTTATATTTAGCATTTACTAATAAAAATGTAAAATTCTTAATAATAAAGGGGGAGGGGTAAGAACAATGACCAAGTGGCAAAACTTAAGAATGTTCCCTTCTTTTCTGTATCTTTTGAGTGCAAATAGCTTTTACAAATAACCCAAAGTGCCTAATTAAAAACATTTTGGTCAATAATGGACTACATATATGATAGTGGTCCCATGGGATTATAATGGAGCAGAATTGAATTTCCTGAAAGAAATGGAAAGCTATGTGGTTCAGGAGGATTTTTCTCTGTTAGGAGCAATATCTGTGGGACCTGGCAAGATTCCTTCTTGCTATTAGCACCTCGATTTTGAGTGCACATGTAATGTACAAATCAAATCAGTCAACCACTGACCTGTTTCAGCAAAGAGGAACCTGACCGCCCCCCCCCCCCCCCACAACACACACACACACAGTAATACATATTCAGAGGGCACTAGAGCCTCCCAGATCTATATAGCCTGATGGTCTTCAGAGTCCATTGCTGTAAATTCTTTGTTGAGGACCTAAGACCCTGTACAAGGACACAGGTCCATAGGAAATAACAGGCAGTAAGTGCCACTGACACTTGAGTAGAAGTTTTATGTGGTGGTGTGGGGCCAGCCTGGCCCTGCACTTTGTAAATATTTTCAGGTTGAAATGATGTAAAACATAGATAAGTATTATTTCTTCCACCAATTCAATACCAAAGAAAGTCCTTTGTGCCAAATGGGGTTTATAGAACCAAAAACAAATTCACAGCCAAAATATTGAGTCCTCAGGTCTATCCCCTCTTTATGTGAAGCATTGTCTTTTTTTTTTTTAACTGAGTGGGATGAGGTCTTTATTAAGCACCATTAGTTGGACATCCCATTAACTAGAACCAACAGCACCTTAATTACTATAAGTAAGAATTTAACTTTGTGATTTCCAGATAGTGTTTTACTGTAGTCCACGTTCAATATTTACAAATATTTCTACAGCCTCTGCTGCACACCTGAAACTGACAAAATAATATTTTTTACTTTTTATTATTTTTACCAACTTTTTTAAATTATATATTTGGTTTGGGTGTACAGCTTAGAGGTTAGACAATTATATACTTTACATAGTGACATCTCAACATTTCCCGCACCCCAATGGCACCACACATAGTTATCACAATACTGTGGACTCTGTTTCCTTTGCTTTACTTACTTCCCCATGACTATTTTGCCCCTACCAATGTGTGCTTCTTAATCCCTTCACCTATTCACCCAGTGCCCCAAGCCCCCTTCCCCTCTGGCAACCACCAGTTCTCTTTCTGTATCTATGAGTCTGTTTCAACTTTCTTTGTTCATTAATTTTGATCGTTGGATTCCAAAAAGTGAAATCATATGGTATTTCTTTCTCTGACTGATTTACTGCACTGAGCACAATACCTTCTAGGCCATCCATGCTGTCACAAATGGTAAGATTTCATTTTTTATGGACAAATAATATTCCATTGTATATATGTACCACAGCTTACTTATGCACTTGGCTATTGACGGACACATATGTGGCTTCCATATCTTGGCTATTGTAAATAATGCTGCAGTGAACATAGAAATGCATATTTTTTTTAATTAATGTTTTGGATTTCTTGGGATAAATCCACAGAAGTGGAGTTACTGGGTTGTAAGGTATGTCCTTTTTTAACCTTTTGAGGAAACTACATAGTAGCTACAATTGATCTGCATTTTCTCCAATAATGCACTAGGGTCCCTTTTTCTCCATAACCTCACCAACACTTGTCATTTTGGGATTTATTGATGATAGCCATTCAGACAGGTGTGAAGTGATATCTCAGTGTGGTTTTAATTTCAAGTTGAATTAAAATCATTGTTTTTGAATGGTTGCCACAACATTATTTAATCTAACCGCTGTTCTAACACGCAATAGACAAAACCACATGACAGGCCCCTGTGTTCTTTTATCTCTCCATCTTGATTTATTGTTGTTTTTTAAACAAACATATATTTTGATTTCAGAGAGGAAGGGAGAAGTAGAGAGAGATAGAAACATCAGTGATGAGAGAGAATCAATGATCTGCTGCCTCCTGCAAATCCTCTACCAGAGATTGAGTCTGCAACTCCAGCATGTACACTGACTGGGAATCAAACCATGGCCTCCTGGTTCATAGGTTGACACTCAACCACTGAGCAACACCAGCCATGCTCCATTTTGATTTTTTATTCCCACCAATCCTCAGGCCACTTTATACTCCCTCCTTGCAGTCACTGTTATGGTGATCTATGCCTTATCCAGCCAGTTCCTCCTCAATATTTCCAATCAATCCAGCCCATTTTCCTGTTCATAGAGCAGCACTGACAGATTCAATGTTTTATTTCTGGCTCAGTCAGAAGGAAACAGAGGAAGGCTTTTAGGAAAGTGTTTACCAAGTCTACAGTAGTGGACAGTAATGTTCTAGGCCTTCACATTCACTCAGCACTCACTCACTAACTCACCCAGAGCAACTTCCAGTCCTAGAAGTTCCATTCATGGTAAGTCCTATACAGGTGTGCCATTTTTATCTTTTATAATGTATTTTTACTGTACCTTTTCTATGTTTAGATACACAAATACTTACCATTGTGCTATAATTGCCTACTGTAGTCAGTAGAGTAACATGTTGTATAGGTTTGTAGCATCTACTACATAGCCTAGTCCGTGGTCGGCAAACTGCGGCTCGCGAGCCACATGCGGCTTTTTGGCCCCTTGAGTGTGGCTCTTCCTAACCAGTGATGGTGAACCTTTTGAGTTCGGCGTGTCAGCATTTTGAAAAACCCTAACTTAACTCTGGTGCCATGTCACATATAGAAATTTTTTGATATTTGCAACCATAGTAAAACAAAGACTTATATTTTTGATATTTATTTTATATATTGAAATGCCATTTAACAAAGAAAAATCAACCAAAAAAATGAGTTCGCGTGTCACCTCTGACACGCGTGTCATAGGTTCGCCATCACTGTTAAGCCTTAGGAGTACCCTAATTAAGTTAATAACAATGTACCTACCTATATAGTTTAAGTTTAAAAAATTTGGCTCTCAAAAGAAATTTCAATCGTTGTACTGTTGATATTTGGCTCTGTTGACTAATGAGTTTGCCGACCACGAGTGTAGGTGTATAGTAGGCTATATCCTCTAGGTGTGTGTAAGTGCACTCTATGATGCTTACACAATGACACAACCTCTTAAAGACAAATTTATCAGAATGTATATGTGCCTTTAAGTAAGGCGTGACTTTAATTTATTGCTGAACAAGTTGTCAATATTCTAAAGTTAATAATGAATTATGACAGTATATATTACATTTTTTATTGGAGTAACTAACATGGTTGCAGAGAGAAGTATTTTTTATGTTTTCTTTTATTTTCTTTTTTTACAGAATAATAGAATACAAGAGTTAGAGGGAGTCTTAGAAAGCATCTAACTCCACCTGCCTTCTTTATAGTAACTCTAGCAGTCATAGACTGAACTGTTCCTGTAAGCATATCATTTCCCAGAGAAGCTCATTTCTATATTAAAGTATGTCTGAAACATTATTTTTTCTAGGTATTTTACTTGGAATTAAACAGAGTAAGTTGAATTCCTTCTCATTAAATTATCCAAATATTTGCATATAATATTCTTATCTCCTTCAAAAGTTTTTCTAGTGACATAATGAACAGAACTTTTGTTACATGGAATCAATTGAATATAATATTAGAGATTATCATTTAAATACAAGATAAATTAATGTTGTACACCATTAATAAAATTTAATATTGTATTTCAAATGACTGCATATAGTTATCATAATTCATCTGTGTTCTTTAAATAAAGTTAATATACATCTACACATTTACATAAATCTCTATACCTGTGTTATAACTTCTTTTCCACTCCCTCTTTTTATTGTTAGATATTTTTTTCTTTATTTTCATAAGCTAAAGGATTGTCTAAAACAAAACTGAATTTCTCATCAACTTCATTTATATTCAGTGATATACAGGGCAGGAGAAAAGGAATAATAAAATAAATAATGTTGAAATATTCTAAAAGATAGGAATAAAATTTATTTTCAAGTCTCTGTAGAATAGTTACAAATACCTTATATAATAAAAGCCTAGGTGGCATCGCAAGATGCCCTTGTGCAACGTCATCACAAGATGGCCGCCACAGATGGCCACCCTCATGCCATCACAAGATGGCAAGCATAAGATGGCCGGCAGTGGAGGGCAGTTGGGGGCAACCAGGCCTGTAGGAGAGGGCAGTTGGGGGAGGGCAGTTGGGGCAACCAGGCCTGTAGGGGAGGGCAGTTGGGGGCAACCAGGCCTGTAGGGGAGGGCAGTTGGGGGAGGGTAGTTGGGGGCCATCAAGCCAGCAGGGAAGGGCAGTTGGGGGAGAGATCAGGCCTGCAGGGCAAGGCAGTTGGGAGCCATCAGGCTGGCAGGGGAGGGCAGTTGGGAGCAATGAAGCCTCCAGGGCAGGGCAGTTGGGGGTGATCAGGCCGACAGGGGAGCAATTAGGGGGTGATCAGGCTGGCAGGCAGGTGAGTGGTTAAGAGCCAGCAGTTCTGGATTGGAGAGGGTGCAGGCCTGGCTGAGAGACACCCCCTCTTGTGCATGAATTTCATGCATCGGCCTCTAACTAAATATAAGTTAGCATAGAAAGGAAGTGTCAACAATTTTTAAAGGAGAAATAAAGCAATAGCATTAAAGTATAACTTTTAAATTAAGAGAAAAGATTACTATCAAATAAATAAGAATATTTTTAAACTCCCCTAACTATTGGGTAAAACATGAATAAACACTAGAATTTTGATTATTTTTATAATTCTACATATCAAAAAATGTGAAGGCATGTAAAGCTCTTATGAGAAGAACCTTTAAATGATTTATCATTTAGCCCTAAATAATTTCTCATTAAAAAAAATAATAGAATATGTTAAATATTAGTAAAATAATTGAAAAGATAAAAACAGGAAATCACATTGACAGATTAATGAAAAAAAAGATAATATATTGTAAAACATAAAAATAATAAAATAAATTCCAGATTTGGTTTTATTTTAAGGGGTGGGAATACTAGAAAACAGAATTAACATTTTTGAGTAGTTACTACATGAGGAGGGCTGTGCCAAATACTCTTTGCATATCATGCACAACAAACTATAATTTTATATTTATTTTCTGCAATTCAATATATTTCTGGCATTGAACACTTATCTTTCAGATTCAGAAAATTTAATCTTGTCTTTTCAGTATAAATATAGTCCAATTTTGCTGGAGTTTAAACTTCAAGAGGTCCAGGATTTCTATTTTGTGTCAGTGCATGGCACAGAACAGATACTGAATACATAGTCATTGAATGGATTAAGTTGAAAACTCAGAAAAATTCCAGTCCCCTCCTCACTGCCAGAAAGAGGTTGTTCATGTCTCAGTGTTTATCTGCCTCAGTTTTATGCTGGCATATCATGCAATGTAATTTGCCTCAATGATTTCTCTGGTTCTCTGAGGCCAGTTCTGTGATCTAAAATGTAAGCATATTATTGTCTCATCTTGGCAGGATGTTCCACCCTGTACTTTAGGCTGTCAGTGTGCTCTATATCAATTTTAAGACCCCTTGCAGAGTTGTTTGGATTTTTCTCTTTCAGCTACTTTATATTCTTTTTCTGGGGCAGAGGTAACATACTCCGTTTCCCCAAACCATGCTAAACACAGAGGGATCCAAGGAGCTTCACTCAGCTCATCTCCTAGAGAAGCAGCATAGTGGTGAAGACCATGGGTTTCTGATGTTCCTCCCTGGTTAAAAAGAGCTGGACTGGATGAATCCAAAGCTACCTCCTGCTTCAAAATTCTAGGATTTGTCCTAACTGGTTTGGCTCAGTGGATAGAGCGTTGGCCTGTGGACTCAAGGGTCCCAGGTTCGATTCCAGTCAGGGGAATGTACCTTGGTTGTGGGCACAGCCCCAGTAGGGAGTGTGCAGGAGGCAGCTGATCAATGTTTCTCTCTCATCAATGTTTCTAAATCCTTCTCCCTCTCCCTTCCTCTCTGTAAAAAATCAATAAAATATATTTTAAAAATTCTAGGATTCTATGGAAGTTAACTACATTTGTTCCTTTTCTATGGTATGTCCAAATATTTTTAAAAATCACCACACTTTTTTTTTCCTTTTGCTAATTTTTGACTAGTATTTAGTTGTTTTATCTACTATATATATAACATGGACATATGGAGAAAAATGAAATTAGATAATTTCAAATAATTTCTTCCTTTGCCAATTGTAGATTTACAGAGGAAAAAAAAAGATATGAAACAAATACATAGTTATACTTTAAGGAGAACTTATGATATACTATAATTCACACTGAGTGGTCTGAAAAATGGTCTGAGAAAATTATACTATATGAAAGTAGACTACTATAGGAAGGTAAGCCTGATAGGACTCACTCCTGGGAAAAGACCTTCTCACCATCCTCATAGTTGCACATTGAATGGGGCCATTTGTCAAATGTATTCTAGCAGGAGCAAATCTTTATCTTAAAAAATCCTGATACTGACAGTATGGAGTTTCCTCAAAAAACTAAAAATGGAACCTCCATTTGATCCTGTGATCCCACTTCTAGGAATATATCCCAAGAAACCAGAAACACCAATCAGAAAGGATATATGCACCCATATGTTCATAGCAGCACAATTCACCATAGCTAAGATCTGGAAACAGCCTAAGTGCCCATCAGTAGATGAATGGATTAGAACACTGTGGTACATCTACACGATGGAATACTATGCTGCTGTAAAAAAGAAGGAATTCCTGCCATTTGCAACAGCATGGATGGAACTGGAGAGCATTATGCTAAGTGAAATAAGCCAGTCAATGAAAGAAAAATAGCAAATATATCTCACTCATTTATGGATAATAAAGACCATTATAAACTTATGAACAAAAATAGATACAGAGGCAGAGCAGCCTCAAACAGACTGTCAAACTACAGTGGGAAGGCCGGGGAGGATTGGGGGGCAGGAGGGGAGGGGTAAGAGATTAACCGAAGGACTTATATGCATGCATATAAGCATAACCAATGGACATAAGACACTGGGGGGGGGGGGGGTAGGGGAGGCCAGGGGATTGTCAAGGGCGGGAGAAAAAGGGGACATATGTAATATTCTTTGTGATACTTTAAGCAATAAAATAATTTAAAAAAAAAAATATAATTTCCTCCACTGGAAAAAAAAATCCTGATACTCTGGTAAATTCATACTTGAGACACATCAGAATGAAAGTGCAAGTATCCTTCCAAGAGTTTATTTTCTAAATACATAATACTTGGCACATCATAATGAAATAAAAACACTTAAGGCTTGTACTAGTTTTGGGGGGGAAATGTTGACATTGAGACTCTAGTTATCATACACATTTCTGTGAATATTTCTCTTTTCTCCATGTCCAGTGCAGCTAGAGAGCGGTCTGGGTCCTGAGTAGGGGCTGCTGGGGATTGAGAAAATGAAAGAAAGAGACAGACACAGAGATGGAAGGAAAAAGCTGGGGCCAGGTGGGACCACTGTCCTCTGACGGAGAGAGAGGGACAGGGACCTAGAGCCAATACAGCGTGTTTATTTTATACAGCAAAAAACAGGAAGGTTTACTAAAAGTCAAGACAAAGGAGATTATGTGCATTCTTGGGTGGGCCCCAGTCATATTCATTCCTGGTGCTTGGCTGGATTTAATAACACAACCCACCCCCTGGCACTTGGACTGAAGGTCAAGCTGACAACACTCCTGCCTCTCGCAAAGCATGT
Source organism: Myotis yumanensis (assembly GCF_028538775.1). Lineage (NCBI taxonomy): Eukaryota > Metazoa > Chordata > Mammalia > Chiroptera > Vespertilionidae > Myotis > Myotis yumanensis. Next base: position 42,513,116 of record NW_027223760.1, on the reverse strand, counting down.
TTCCAGGACGTGGCTTTGCCCACGCCACTACATTCAGCTGACAATAATTAAAGAAATGCCCATGTGCCTTCCCAGGCGTTCTCTAAACTTTTCCTAACACTAGTCATTTCAAATCTTTTTTGGAAAGTGACAGGGTTTAAATCACAGCATGATTTGGGGTTTTTGATACCTTGGTATACTCTGGGAAGTCACTAACACACCTTCTATTTTTCATTAACATAGTGAGAGTCCTCCTAACAGCAAACCAGATTTTCTGCTGAGATATTTGGCTCACCCTGGCTTTTGAAAGTTTGTGATACTATCATGATCTATTCCATTATAGTCATTCTTCAGGCAGCACACTGCTCATTTTCTGAAATTAAAGCTTTCTTAAGATAAATGTGAAGGCTCTCTCCCTTTCTCCTCTCCCCTCTCCCCTTTCCCATCTCCCCTCTCCCCTCTCTCTTTCTCCCCCACCCAATGCTGCATTAGTCTATTGAAAAATATGTGTCTGCATAATAATGACCTTTAATCAGTAAAAAAAGTTTAAATACTTGGGATACTTTAAAATCACAGAAAGGAAGACTTCTCCAAATTAGCTACATGCAATAGACAACTGAAATTAAGTTAATCATATTTTCATACAGTGTATACTTTTTAAAATAAAAAATGCATATTTATTATGTCTAGTTATTTTTCCATCTCCCGATGGCAGGATAGAAGTTGTAAACTTTAAGAAAATCTCTTCATTTTGCATCAGCAGTGACAGTGCAGCTTTACAATTAAAGACAGTTTTTTTCTCAGTAAAAATATGTTAAATGTTTAGTTACATACTCAACATTTTAACATTTTCTCTTGATTTCCTCTTGGCATGACATTTCTATGCTGATTTGGTGCATCACATTTTTGTGGGCTGATTAATACTGCGTAATTCTATGTGGATTCCTCTAGTGAACAGGCATTTTGCACTGGAAGCACACCAGATCCAAGTATGTGTCCTTTGGCTTTATGACTTGTGAGTATTATATAGCTCAACTGGATTTAGTTTACAAACATGAAAAACAAAGAATGGAAAATACTGCTAATGGGTTTTAACTGATGAAATATCTGGACATGTGAACTCTTAGCTTATTTCTACCCATCTGCAGAACATATTACTTTGTCTATTTGCGAAAAACAATACATTAGAAAGACTTTTCCTATTGAAGCAGGAATTTGGGGGAACATAGGCAGGCTTAGGGATTTTTTAGAATTGGGGTCCATGGAAAAGCGCTGGACTGCAGACCAGGAGAAGGTCATTTCCATAACACAAGGAAGCCAGGTGCAGTTACATCTCCATAAGACAAGGGAGCAGCAACAGTTGCATTTACATAAGACAAAGGAACTGGAAGTAGCCAGGAAAGGTCTATATTTACAAAATAAAGAGAAGGAAGCCCTTCATTCAGATGGAAAAGAAGAAAGCCCAGAGGAATAGAAGGACTCTGAGGGAGGAGGACCTTAGGAATCACTATAGTAACCAATTTGAAGGGGAATATTGACCAATCAGAGGAGATATCAGGACACAGGAACTGCAGTCTTTATAAGCCATAGGGAAAAGGAACTCAGTGGGACCCTTTCCCCCTCCCTATGTGGGAGTCTGTACTTGTTCTTCAATAAATCTCCACCTTTGCTATACCACTTTCTGTCCTTGGATTCATTCTTCGATTCCGGCAGACAAAGAATCCAGGTTCCAGTCCAAAAATTCGGTATCACTATTTTACTTAAACAGTTTAATTTTTTTAACAGTCAGTATGTGCTGAATGTTAACTGAACTCTTTAATAGCTGCTTTATTTATCAAGTTATCAAATAACTGTACAAACTGGCAATTTGGAAGTCAACCAAGAGAAATCTTCATAAGTGATCCCACTGTTTTCTATAGTCAGAAAATGACAGTTTAATACTGTGAAATTAGAGTAAAATTACCTGGAAATATAGTTTTAAAATCACATTTATAGCTCTGGCTGGTTTAGCTCAGTGGGTAGAGTGTCAGCCTGCAGACTGAAGGGTCCCAGGTTTGATTCTGGCCAAGGGCATATGCCTGAGTTGCACGCTCAATCCCCAGTAGGGGACGTGCAGGAGGCAGCTGATCAATGATTCTGTCTCATTGATGTTTCTATCTATCCTTCCCCCTTCCTCTCTGAAATCAATAAAAATACATAAAATGAAATAAAATGAAATGACATTTATATAGAAGTCTAACCATTTAGTAACATACATTATCACCTGATAAAATATTCCCCTTTAATTGAAGAAACATAAGATAGAGAGTATTGTAACTTTTTCTAGAAGGGTTTCATGAATAATGGCAATGAGCATTCATAAATCATGGATATGTTTCAGTCATTTCCTCATCTGAAGAAAATAAAGAGCAATATTTGTTAACTTTTAATTTTTGTCCTCTCCATGGAAAGGTAGGCAAAGATTATTTGTGACTTTTGGGTTTTTGTCTAAAAATTGAGTAATTATTTTAAAAGAATTTTCAAATGCTTCAAGTTTTAGGAATTGTATTCAGCAAAGCCCTCCCAAATTGGCCATTACTTCCCAACTATTTCCTGACTTGGACCATTATGAGTTCCTAGCCAGTCCACAGAAAAGATGCTGAGTCTGAAGTACAGACAATGAGGTCAAAGGTAGGCCGCAGAGGAGTGCCTGTCAAGGAGAAAGTGTTCAGATGTACACCTATTAAATATCAGGGCTTGATCTGATTCCATCTTTTATTCAGGAATGGCATGAAGTAAATCTTACTAACCTCAAGAAATACACAACTGTGGGTCCACATTTTATGAAATCTTGGCATCGCTAAGTGTATTGAATATCCTAGTAATGCTCTCCTGTTATTTTCTTTCTTTAGAACAAATGTATAAACTGCCCTTTGTTTCTACACAGTCATTCCACTGTTTGGAACTTGTGGTAACACTGAAGTCCATTCCCTCGTGGTAATTGATACATCAGTCACACAGGCCATTTTCTACCATATATACGTCAAGTGTTACTATAGATCAAAAGTGTAATAAGTAAAAAGATAAATGTAGCTAGGGTTTGGAAATGTAAGATACACTCTCCCTTAACCACCCACTTTCCAATTTCCTCTCACAGCAGACATTGGAGGGCCATGTGGAGACCACCTTTTCTCTTTTATTCCTCACAGAAGAAGTTAACTTGTTTCCCTGGTTGAAAGGGAAGAATGGGTTTTGCAGATTTTTCTCATAGGAAGACAAATTATAAGGTAAAATAGAAAAGAAACAAAAATTCTCCAACAGCAACAACAAAACTAAGTTGGAAAATACCTGTTTAGCAACATATTACTGATGATACTGATATAAAATTCATTTTTTAATAGAAATAATAACAGGATTTCAATGTACTATACTATTGAAAATTTGCGAAAAAGCTCTGAATTTCCACTCCTCACTTTTCTCATGTTAACCATGGGACCACCCTGACCAAAGAAAGCAGCCTTCACTCACCTTCCTTAGAAATGACATCCGGGTAACAATTGCTCTGCTTACCATTAGAGATCACTATATGAAGGAGATGCGAAGGTAATGCATATGCTCTTAGAATTGTTGTGTTATTTAAACATATATTGTTTTTCAGATTATAGATTTTCCCAACTTTATCATTTAATTAAAGGTATATTAATATAGCCTTCAATTGTTATAAATTACGCAATGAACATTAATTGACTGCCTCATGTAAAAAAATTTAAATATGTATTTCCACTGATACGGTATCTTCAAAATAGAGGTGAAAAATTGAACTATTGCTTTATGTTAATTTTTATGTTCTGAGAGGAGAAGTAGGAAGAGAAGGAAAGAGACACATAATATACTACCAGATAGTTCTAAGGAAAAATTTAAGTAGTAGGGAAATTTTATTGAGCTCATTTTGAAAATGGAATATAACAAAAACAAATAGGAATGGAACAAATGATAATATGGAGTGGAGGCCTCATGTAAGAGTGGAATAGCTAAGAAGATTTTAAAGGACCTAGTACTTCTGGTGAAATTTACTAACTTTTTACATTCTGGTATGATACTGTCCTATTAACTATTTTTGTCCCTAAAGTAGCCATTAAATATTTACTAGTTCACCCAAATATAAGTTATATCAAGAGGCGATGTGTGCACTGGTTAAAAACTCAAGGTACAATGCAAGATGATCAATGCCTAAATCTTAAAGCTCTAGTAGTAGCTTTGTGACCTCAGAAAGTTACTTAAATTCTCTCTGCTTCCACTTCTGCTTCTGTAAAATTGGGAGAATAACGGTATCTATCTTGTAGGTCTGTTGTGAGGATGAAATGAATTCAGATGTGAGAAGTACTTAGAAGAGTGCCTGGTGCATGATAAGCACCATGTAGCTGTTAAATACCATTATTCTCTCCACATATTTTCTTTAGAGTCTCTCAGTGAAAAACATCACACACTAATAGACCATAAAATGCATTACTGTATTCAGGAACATCCCAGAAAACTTAAGGCACAAAAAAATAGTAATTATAAATACCATATACAGAGAGAGATCCGCTTAGCCTAGCACTGTCCTAAACTTGTTGCATGCTTCTTTTAATTACCAGTTCAACCCAAGTTACTATAATGTTCCCCATCTTGCATATAAGAAAACGGAGGCACCCTGACATAAGCTACATTACCCAAGGTCATACAGCTAGGAAATGGTTCAGTTGTGGTTTGACCCAGACTCTCTGTCTCCAGAGCTGAGCTAGCACCGTTAATCTGCAACGCTTCTGAGAGTACCATATGGATATAATATTTATACCCAGGGTAATTCAAAAGTACTTAAATGTTAACAAAAATACCCAGATTCTCTAATATATTGGATAAACAGAATTTTATTACACACATTTTAATGCATCATTTAATTCTCTAATAAACTTTAAACCTTGAGCGGCTTTAAAATCTGCACAATAAATTGTATTAATATACTGGTATATGCCACAAGATGGCAAACTTTGCTAACAAGTGCTCATACTTGTCAGGTGCAAGGACATCTCATTAGGTACCTTACAATAGAGCTGGGGAAGGCGGGGGAGATAAGATGAGTCACCTTCTGTGAGTATTTTACATAAATAAAGATACTTAAACTTCATTTAGCTATGCTTATTCTTAGCAGAAAACATGTAAAATTATTATTTAGCTCAGGTATTCGAAGTTTCGCCTTTTGTTTCTCTTTATGAAAAGGACTGTATTCTGTTTTATATATTTAATATTGTGCTCTCGAGATCAAAGCTTTGGTCTGACTTGGTGATGCTTTCTCATGAAATAGTTTGATTATATAAAGATTATATATCCCCTGGGAAAAAAGCTCTCTCCATGTATCTACCCATATGGGTGCTTTAGATGGAAATAAACATTTGCATTTGGGCTGCTCTGTGGCCTGTCAACATCACGATGGCCCATCAACACTGTCAGGGCATTAGCGGGAGACTAAACACTGGGCAAAAGCCTTGATAAGTTAGACAGACTAACTCTGGACCTCTGGAAACAGTCCTTTATGGGTAGATGCCGAGGGCTAAAAGTTGGACCTGTTTTACATTCCTAGGTACCACAATATTAAAACGTGGAATGAAAACACTATGAGACACATTATGAGATACACCTTCGTTTTGTCAAAACATAGCCTATTTTTCAAATTACAGTTCTAGGAGAATTCCAAGGCATTGCTTGCACTTGTAAAAAGCTGGGCAGGGTTAAGGAAGATTTTCATATTTAAGTAACAACTTCCCGCGAGTGATAGGATCGGCTCAGAGAGCTGTCAGATCTCTTTAAACCACGTAGCACAATCCCCAGACAGCCTTAGGCCAGTCTCTCTGTGAGTGGTGGGGTCGATGAAAAGTCATGTGTGGCTCAAACATTCTCACCCCCAGAATCTTAGAGACTGCGTCGGTAGAAATCACAGCTGCGGCCAGCTCTGGAGTGGAGAATGGATTTGAGAGATAAAACCTAAATCTCTTGTGTATGAAGGCAAGGAACTAAATTCAGGACTACTGTGCTGGCTGAGTGAGGAGGGTGTGCGTGCTCAAACCAAGTGCTGCACACCATTATCTCAGGGCTGAGGTCTAAGCCTTAACACCCCCCTCCCCGCAACGCCCAACCCTGCCTTTTTCACCCTTTAGGAAGGAAAAGGAAATTTTAAGATGCAAAGCTTTTTAAATAAACTTTTCATTTGTTTATCTAAAGGACAATTGATTTGGGCCTTTTTCAATTGTCCTTTTTTCTGTGGTTCAATTGAGCCTTACTTACACTCTGTTCTGATAAAAATTAATGCATCAAACATTTGCCAGAATTACTAGACAGGAGCCAGGGTCTATCTCTGGTGTATCTGTATTCAAAGCATTGCCTTAGGCTGAGCAGTGGCCACCCAGAACAGATCTTTGGAGATCTACTGCTGAGGTTGTTGTTAAAACAGGAGGAAGTCAAGATTTCACAGATTCAGTCAGAGATTTTACCTAATGATGAAGTAGGAAATAAAATGGAATTTTCAGAAATTTCTAATAACAGTACTGTTAAGAGTGTGTCCTAATGAAAATTCAGGTCAACCTTGTTTGGGGGCCCCTTCCGTGACCCTGTAGTAAAAACTTCCCAGATTAGTCAGTAACATGTAATGCTTCTTGACATTTTCAGGCATTTTAGGATTAATAGAAAAAAAGGGCATTTCCACTAAGAATAACTTGTGAGATATATCAAAAAACACGCAATGAGAATGTGAATGAATCCCATTTGTTTCAGAAGTTACGTTCAATATTCATTGCTTCTTTTATAGCTATTTGTATGAAGATTGTTTTTTATGAAATACTTTACTAATATACTAGTAGAAGTGTAGTAACTGAGATTTATATTAAAAAGTTAGAAAGTACAAGTGTAAGACTGGTAGTATCAATAATTGAGGCCTCTCTCTGTAAGTCAAGGAAGGATTTTTAGTTCATGATCTGTTTTCTACATCCCTGGTGAGTGCCATTATACCCAATGCCGCAGAACTACAGTTATTCAATATATTAGATTTCTATTTCTGCTGCCACAAATTCCCACAAACTTGGCAATATGAGACAACACAGATTTGTTACCTCGCAGTTCTGTTGGTCAGCAGTCCAGTGGGATTGGCTGGTTTGTCTGGTCTGAGTAGACAAACCAGGCAGAACTGCATTCCTTTCTGGAAGCTCTGGGGGATAATCTGTTTTCAGGGACAAGCAGGTTGTTGGCAGCTTGAGTTCCATGTATTGGTAGGACCAAGATCCCTGTTTTATTCCTGGCTGTCAACTGATGATTGGCCTTAGGTCCTAGAAGCTTTTCTCTAGTCTTGCCTAGTCTTGACAGCCCACAGCTAGCAAGAATGAGTCAAATCCTTCTCAATCCACACCTTTCTTGACCCCTCCATGCAGTTGCAACTCTCTGCTGATTAGCAAGCAGGTTTGCATCCCTCCACAAAGCCCTTTTGCTATGTTGGTTCCGGGAATTAGGACATTGACATTTTGGGGGGGACCATTATTCTTCCCACCATGCTAAGTCAAGGGCTACAGATTACATTTTGTCAGAGAATTATTCCAACATGTTTTCATTTCAGGGTCTTTGCCTTCTTTTGTTTTAATGCATCTGTCTATTGTTCTTTCATATACTTATTCAAAAATCCTCATTCAGAAAAACCATTTGGGAGTCACTTGCATTTATATAAGAATTTCCTAAATGAATTTCCTTGAATCATTTAGTGGGAACATGAGACTTTCTCAAGATTGCTAGCAAAATTATGACACACTTGTTCCTAAAGAAAGTGCAGTTTTGATACAGTAGAAGTGCAATCAGAACACACTCAAATGGCTCCTGGGCAACTGCCTTGCCATCACCTTTGTCCAGCCAACACCTTCAGACTTACAACAGGCACCTGTAGAACTTATTTGAAACTGATGAAATATATGCACTCCTATGTTCTTTGCAGCATTATTTACAACTAGAGGCCTGGTGCACGAATTCGGGTGGGGTCCCTCAGCCTGGCCAGCAATTGGGGCCAATTGGAAGGGGGTGCTGGCCTGCCAGGGGAGGGACTGTGGGAGGTTGGCCCCAACAGCAAGCTAACCAATGGCTGATTCCCTGAGGAACTGGGCTCACTCCTCCCTCCTGTCTGGGCCCAGGGTGTGAGTGAACCAGATTCAGAGCTGTCAGGACCCCAGCAGCAAGGTCTGGGTCAGTGCATGTCATAGTTACTGGCCAGTCGTCCGGTCATTCGGGTTGTAATGGTCAGTCACTTAGGCTTTTATATATAAAACCCCCTTGGGGGATGTCCAACTCCTGGTTTAGAACTAAGCCCCTAAACTGGCAGTCAGACATCCTTCTTGCAATCTGGGACTACTGGCTCCTAACCACTTGCCTGCCTGCCTGGATGATCCCCCTAACCACTCTGCCTGCCTGCCTGATCACCCCTAACTGCCTCTACCTCGGCCCCTACTGCTGAAGCTTTGTCGGGAAGGTCATCCGGAAGGTCGTTTGGCTGTCTAGTCTAATTAGCATACTATGCTTTTATTATTATAGATAGCCAAGATTTGGAAGCAGCCCAAGTGCCCATCATTAGATGACTGAATAAAAAAAGTTGTGGTATATTTATACAATGGAATACTATGTGGATGTAAAAAAAAAAAAGAAAAAAAAAGAAATTTTATCTTTTGTGACAGCCTGGGTGGACCTGGATATAAACTAGTCAGAGAAAGACAAGTACCATATAATTTCACCCATATGTGGAATCTAATGAGCAAAATAAGCTGATGAACAAAATAGAAACAGGCATGGATACATGGAAGAGACTGACAACTGTCAGAGGGTAGGAGGAAGGGCGGGGGGTGAAGGGATTAGCCATAAAACATGTATGCATAACCCATAGACACAGACAACAGTATGGTGATGGAAGAGGGAAGCGGGGAGGGGCAGAAGGGGTAGGTACAGAACTAATGAGGTTATCTATTTATTTTAGTGCAAATTATATTAGTCTGGGTCTTCTAAGGAATGATTCATTCATCTAAGTTGCTTTATTTATGAGCATAGACTTGTAAGGTTTCCTTATTTTTCTTCAAATGTCTGTGGGATCCCTCATAATGTTCTCGCTCTCATTCCCAATATAAGTAAATTGTTTTCTTTCTTTTTTCTTTGTCGGTCTACAGCTTTACTAATTTTATTAACCTTTTCTAACAACTTTGGAAAACATTTGTGTTCACTGCCTTTCCCTACTTGTTTTACTGTTTTTGACCATATTGCTTTATTATTACTTTCCTTCTGTCTGCTTTGAGTCATATTTGCTATTCATGTACTACCTTCTTAGGTTGGAAAGTTAGATCACTGAAGTGAGGTCATTCTTTCTTTTTCTCTTCTTTTTTAAAATTAAATGTATTTGGGTGATGTTGATTAATAGGATCATATAGGTTTCAAGCATACATTTCTATGATACATGATCTGTATATAGCATTTTGTGCCTATTACCCAAAAACAAATGATCTTTCGTCACCATATATTTGCTCCCCCCTACCCTTTACTACACCATCACCCCCTTCCCTATGCAACCACCATATTGTTGTCTATGCCAATGAGTTTTACTTTATATTCCACATTTGGATAACATCATATGATTCTTAGCTTTTTCTGACTGACTTATTTTGCTTAGCATAATATTTTCAAGGTTCATTCATGTTCCCACAAATGACAGTATTACATCTTTTCTTATGGCTGAGTAGTATTCCGTTGTATATTTGTACCACATCTTTATCTAATCCTCTATCAAAGGACACTTTGGTTGTCTCCATATCTTGGCCATTGTTTCTTCTTCATTTATTCCATTTCTAATCCTCTGCACTCCTTGGGTAGATGCAAGTTTGTATGATAGTATATTTCTTCTGCCTGTAAGCCTTCATTTAAAATTAAATTTTTAGATTAGATACAAAACAATGTAGAACTTCAGATGTTTTTGTTAGTTTCAAAAAGTCTTTATCCTTGCCTGGCCAGTGTGGCTCAGTAGTTGAACATCTACCCATGAACCAAAAGGTAATGGTCTGATTCCCAGTCAGGACACATGGCCAGGTTTCAGGCTCAGTCCCCAGTAGGGGGGTGTCAGGAAGCAACTGATTGGTGATTCTCTGTCATCACTGATGGTTCTATCACTCTCTTCCTCTCCCTTCCTCTCTCTTAAATTAAAAAAAACAACATATTTAAAAAAAAATCTTTAGCCTTTTTTGAAGGCTATTTTCATTGGGTATATATTTGGCTTTCCCCCCTTTCTTTTCAATAATTCATATGCTACTTTCTTGCTTGCCTTTCTCTCCTTTGTTCCTATATATATAATATGTGTTTTTCTTCTGGCTTCAATCAAGATTGTTAAATATGATTTTATTTTCAGCAGTTTGAATATAACAAGATATACTGTGTGTGTATGTGTATGTGTTTTAACTTCATGTTACCTACGATTCTTAGGTCTGTGGTTTGTTTTCATTAATTTTAGAAAATCTATGGGTATTGTTTCTTAAATTGTTTCATCTCTTTTATTTTGTGTTCTTGAATTTCAATTATGCATATAGAAAGTTGATTTGTTCTCACAGTTTTTGGTTACTCGCTTGCATTTCATTTTGCTATTTTGTTTCTTTTCCTTTATTCTCTGTTTTTATTTGTGTTTTATTTTGGGTGATTTTAGCCACTCTTTCCTTAACTATGACACTTCTACCAATGAGCCTATTGAAGGCATTATTTTCTCCATTTTTTATGTCACTATGTTTTTAATTTCTAGTGTTTCCATTTGAAACTTTTCTTATAGTGCCTATCACGCTGATGAAATTATCTAATATTACATATTGTCTATCTTTTCCATTAGACTCTTTAACATATTATCCATTTTAAAAAATGTCCCGTCTTATAAATATATTAGAGGCCTAGTGCACGAAATTTGTGCACGGAGGGGGGGGGGTGTCCCTCAGCCCAGCCTGTACCCTCTCCAATCTGGGATCCCTCTCACAATCCGGGACTGCTTGCTCCTAACCACTCGTCTGCCTGCCTGATTAACACCTAACTGCTCCCCTGCCAGTCAGATGGCCCCCAACTACCCTCCCCTGCCAGCCTAATTGCCCCAACTGGCCTCCCCTGTGACCTGATTGTCCCTAACCGCTTCTGCCTGCCTGCCTGATCACCCCTTAACCACTCCCCTGCCGGCCTGATTGACACCTAACTGCTCCCCTGCCGGCCCAATCGCCCCCAACTGCCCTTATCTGCCGGCCCAATCGCCCCCAACTGCCTTCACCTGCTGGCCTGGTTGCTCCCAACTGCCCTCCCATGCCGGCTTGATCTCACCCCCAACTGCCTCCCCTGCTGGCCATCTTGTGACAACGTGGGGGCAGCCATTTTGTGATGATTTGGGGACGGCCATCTTGTGGTGGCCATCTTGTGATGGCGTGAGGGTACGAGGACCACCTAGGCTTTTATTAGTATAGATATATCTAAGCCTGGTCTGATGATTACCTTGTCCTTTTATTGTTTTTTTTTCTTGTCTTTTTATTTGCCTGATTTATTGAAAACTGACACTTTCTCAAGAACAGTAGCTACTGAAGTAAATATGTTTTTCTCTTAGAGAAACTGCTGTGAGGCCTCTAGTGTGTGGCTTTAAGTGTGTCTAGTAGAGAGCTGGGGAGATAAGAAGGTTTGTTGGTATTTCCACACTTAGTCACACATATACAGGTGTCACACAGGTTTAGTTTTTTTTTTTTTTAAATATACTTGTGTTGATTTTAGAGAAAGAGGAAGGAAGAGGAAGAGAGAGAGAAATATTGGTGTGAGAGAGAAACATTGATGGGTTTCTTCCCACATGTATCCTGACTGGGGATCGAACTCACAATCTGACCAGGAATCTAATTGGAGATCTTTCAGTGCATGGGACAATGCTCTGAACACACTGAGCCACACTGGCCAGGGCTCACACAGGTTTTAAATCCCTCCAGTGTTACTGGGTTTTTAGTGAAGTAAGCTGTCAGAGCATTTGTTGACGACTGGTTTCCCACATTGGACCTGGTGCTTTCCTTTGCACTGTGCTGAGGAACAATGTCTCTTGAACTCCTCCCAACTGTATCCCAACGTTATTTATGTGATGCTTGTTATCTAATGGGTGAGATGAAAAGCTATTGTCTCATGCTCTGATTAAGCCACAGTCTTAGGAGGGTGCCATGTCCCTGGGTCTCCATAGTATGACTTTTATAACCCTTACTTTTCCTTCAACTCTAGAGTTAGGAGTATATGTGTTCCTGGTCATCCTTAAAGGTAATGTTTTCTGTTTTGCTTTTTCCCCTGTTGGCTCCCCCAGCTGAAATGGTTTTCTACCATGCCCTAAGGTGACACTTTTTATTTTTCTTCCTTCTTTTGCAGAGTAAGGCTTTTATTCTGTAGGGGAATTAGACCTGGATAGAGTTTTGGCAATGATGTCTGTAAACCACTCCTGGCCCCCACTATGGCCAAGCTAGCACCTCAATAAAAGCTTTCTCAGGATTCTCATTGGTATTTCATATGTGTGTGGTGGCATTTGTGAAGGCAAAAGATGAAAGACAGTGTGAACTCCTTTGAACCTTCCGCCAGAGGCCTCACATTCTCATTAGCCTCAACTCAATCTTTAGCAATTAATCAAAAGGTTTAACTGTATCTTTTTGTAGGCTTACTAGAGGCCCAATGCACAAAAGATGTGCAAGAGTAGGCCTTCCTTCCCCCAGCTGCTGGCACCGGCTTCCTTCTGGCACCCGGGTCCCGGGCTTCCCTTACAGCCCTGGCTTTGTCTGGAAGGTTGTTCGGAAGGATGTCTGGAAGGACATCTGGTCTAATTAGCATATTATGCTTTTATTATTATAGATATGACATCCGGTGGGGTTTGTTTGAGATAAGCAAATGTTCAGATCTTATTTCTTCCTTCCAGTGCCTGTCTCTTCCCAGATTTTTGGTTACTTGGTTGCTCTGTGACTTAAACAAGTTAATCAATTAAATTTTAGGTTGTCTAACTTTCCCTTCTTGTAAATACAGGGGTGGGCAAAAGTAGGTCTACAGTTGTGAGTATGCAAAAACACAGTTTATTCTTGTATTATTATCTGTTAATTATTGCATTATTTTCCATACAATTATCTGGAGTAATACTATTGCTCACCTGAAACAGTGTTCTTTCACCCCTCCTTTTGTGAACTCGTTTATTTACTTAAATCCTCCAGGTTATACCTTCCAGTCCCTTTCTTAAAATGAGGGATGCCAGATGACCACTAATATTTTGAATATAGGGCATTCCCAACAAACCACTTCAAGTTGCTTGAGGAGCCCTTCACTATGTCCCTTTTATACCAAGAAAAGAGTCCTGATCTCTTTAATCATTTGTTGTTAATAACCAGTCACTTTTCCCCCCTTTAACGTGAGACAAGTTACATGTGGTGTGGATGTCCATATTTCTATTACATGCACATCGGCACACAAACACATGCATGCACAGTCAGTGGAATTAGGATTCCGATTGTGAGCCAAGATAGAACACGTGCTAGGGCCATCTGTCATCTGTAAAATGTAAAATAAGAAAATGCATGCAGTCATATTTACCGAACAAAAAGTTTTCTAGTACTTAATCAGATGCATAATGTAAACAGCACATTTTGGGAGGATTAAATTGAGTTGCTTTTTATTACCTTAACTAGAATTTCCAAAACAAATTCTATTTTGTGACTTTTTTAGTCACTTCTGTCTGCTGCAGAAAGGACCAAATAGGTTACACTATTCCTGCAAGTATATTAAGACTTTATGTCACTATTAAATCTTTTCTGAAACAGAAAACATATCTAACAAAAAAATATTTCAGACATATTTGTTGCTTAATCAGCCTTCAAATACATAAACTATGTTGAATAGCCTGTCTTATCCCCTAAGTTTATAAACTGTTATAACATGTACAGTCCAAATAATAATAATGTAGCATATAAAGGAAGGCGAGCAATAAATTAAGAAACGTCTATACTTAAAATTTCATGTATTTCTCACTATTTTTATTCATTAATATGTTATAATGTGAACACTTTACCTTTGAAAATATGATGAAGGAAATCAAAGACTGGTTTTAAAATTAGAAAATATGAGTGCCACACAAATCTGATCATTTCCTTTTTGATTTTAAGTCATATTTTTCTCCAGAGGTATTTTTAATGTGGCTTGATTAGTATTTCTGTAGATGCTAACTAATAACTTTAAAATATCTGTAAAGAATATTAAAATCTTTGGTGAAAACTTGTAACTGATGCTTTGTAAGTATTTGGTTTAATTGGCTAAATTTTTCTTTTATTCTTTATTATGTGTTTCAATGCATGTATGGAAAATACCAACTTTAAATCTCACAACCCATAATTGAACTCATGCTACCATTACTGATCTATAATTTAATAATAAACACAACTTATTAATTATATAACCTTTCTCTCTGTATTAACTATGATGCAATTTTACCAGGGTAAAGTGACAAATTTCTTGTGTGTAATACATATTACATAAGACAGGTTTTCAGCTCTTAAAGGGCTTCCAAATTATAGTGTGCTACTTCCAAGTAATGGTGGTTTTGACAAGTTGAAGTACAAACACAGAAAGCCATAGATTTAGTTTGAATCATGATTCTGGTTAATATGGCAGAGTATGCCCTGACCGGTTTGGCTCAGTGGATAGAGCGTCGGCCTTCGGACTCAGGGGTCCCGGGTTCGATTCTGGTCAGGGGCATGTGCCTTGGTTGCAGGCACATCCCCAGTGGGGAGTGTGCAGGAGGCAGCTGATCAATGTTTCTCTCTCATCGATGTTTCTAGCTCTCTATCTCTCTCCCTTCCTCTCTGTAAAAGAATCAATAAAATATATTTAAAAAAAAATATGGCAGAGTAGGAAAGCACTGTGCTGACTTCCTCCCACATGAAAATGACAACTGAATTCTAGAAAAACCATCCTTGAGAACCACCTTCAGACGAGCTGAACAGAAGGCATATAGCTAAGGCTGTAAGAAGAAGCCAGAACAAGATGGGTAGGAAGGGTGGAGACACTGAACAGGAAGGTTCCAGACCTACAGTGTAGCAATTAAGAATAAGGAAGGATATCTCAACTGTGGAGGTCCCCCTTGAGGAGTGAAATATCTAGCTCAACACCAGGCTCCTAGCCTGGGCAATAGCCTGGAAGAGGAGTTCTCCTAATATGTTGCTGTGAAATGAAGAAGGGATTGCATTTGACTGAAATTGAATGGCTTTTCTCAAAACCATGTTTGGCTGATAATTATGATTTGCAAATGTCTGGACTTACAAGACATAAAGGCTTTTCTTTTTCTTCTTTTTCCTTTAGGTTACACAAGAGAAATAATGTAGACACATATGCATTTTGTTTAATGCATTTTGTTTAATCTTTCACTGTACTTGGTTCATTTGAGGGTTTATATAAATTTAATCAGGAAGTTAATCTAACTGAATGGCTACCTTTATTGCTGCCAATAGCTTCTAGCAAAACTATGCAGACCTTGATGCAAACTTTTATAAAACTACACAGTTTGTTTTCTTTGGAAAGAGCTTTCTTCATTTTCTACTTTCTAAACTATTTGTAATTAATTTAACTTTGAATCTTACATTACTTATGAATATCCACAAAACAAAATAAAATCAGAGCAAAAGTAAAGGCTTTCAAATGAAAGAAAAATATTTGTAACATAGCAAGATAATCTCAAACTGGAATAAGTATGGGTTGTTCATCAGACAAGTCCTTAAAATCCCTCTTTAAACAACACAGGCTATAACCGCACCTATGGGCTCAGTTTTCAAAAGGAAAATATCACACTGAGAACTTCTGGAAGGAACTTCATAAGTGGGTTCATCTACCTAACCTAAAAACAGATCTTGGGAAATGAAATTAGAGAGTGTGCATTTTTAAACTTGACTCCTCACACCAAAAATGCCAAATTGTGGCACCATGATTGGAAAAAGCACAACAACAAAAAAGTTTGGCATCGAAATAAAGCAATTACAAATACTTGTAACTTTCCAAAGTCTACAGTATGACCCAGTTTTTCTCTCCCTATTCTAGACTTTCGTTCAGAAAACTGCCTAGAAGTTGAGGGAGATTATTAACTAATCCTCACTGAGCAACAAGTACTATCATTACTCAATTTTTCCCCCTAGAGAAAAATAAAATCATCATTTTTCCTGCATGACTTGTCCATATACAACTTTTTACTCAATGTGTGACTCTCTAACTATAAATTTATCTTAAATATCACTTCGTGTTTACAAATCACTAGAATTTATTTGAATTAACTTATAAATGTTAGGTTACAAAGGTTAGACTCACTTTTGCAAGGCAAGGGGGCATTAGAGAGATTTCCAGATGACAAAATTTTCCAAATTTCCATTTAAAAATCATTGTGCCAATGTGAAGAATGGTTTGTGACAAAATGAGACTTGAGGGAAAAGATCAATTAGAATGATTGTTGGATAGTCTAAGAGAGATATGATGTGCACTTGAGCTAAGACAGTGGCAAAGGGAATAAAGAAACAAAAAGTGGTCTAAAACTGGGATCCCTCCAAAGCTAGTGGGCATCAGATTCAGAGTTCTTGATGTTGGAATAGGGCCTGAGAATATGCATTGCAAACAGTCCCCAAGTGACAGTGATGCTGCTGGTCCAGGACCACACTTTGAAAATGAAGACACTCTACTCGCAGTGTGGTGTTTGGGCCAGTAGTACTGGCCCCTCCTGAAACTTATTAGAAATGAAGACCTTCAGGTCCTACCACACTCCTACAAGTTCCTCAGGTTCCTATAAAAATTAAGGTTTGAGATGGGATCCACTGGTCTAAAGAACAGGTAGGATCAACAGAGTTTGAAGAAAAATGAGAGTACTTAGCATGACTAGAGTTACTGCCTGGAGAATTAAGTAAATGGTAGTGATGGTACTTATTAAGCTCCATCTACTCATGGGTGGAGAGGGCAACTGTTACTAATCAACAAGGTTTTCACAAACCCCTAATTCAATTCTGATATCTATCCAGCTTATATAATGCAAGCTGATACATAAGGGTAGCACAAGTAATGAGACACCTTCTGAGAATTAAGAATGAGAACCATGCTTTCTCTACCAAGTCCTTGCTCTACAGATCAGAAAAGATTTCAGTCCCTGGCCTTGACTCTGGATTTACATCCAAATATGCTGCTTCCATCAATTCTGGGAGGGGATCAAGTTTTAAGCCAAATAGCTAAACTATTTTCTTCCTTCTTACAGGTGAGCCAATTTCTTGTTTGTGTTAACAAAAATGGAAAGTAAGTGGACCCATTCTTTAAAGGAGAAAAATGGCTTATTAATTTAAACAAAGAGGATAAAAACACAATATAAAGGCAGGGCTACTCCTCTGGTCTGTAAATGTGTTTCTCTTTAGAACTTGTTCTCTTGGGAAAAGATGCAATTTCTGCCAACTTGTCTGTGTTCGAGAACAGGGCTAGTAAATGATGTCAGGAACCTAGAACTATAGTCAGAAGCATTTTAAAAAGATGGGTGGCCAAACATATGCTCCACTTACTGATAGGATATGACAGGCTCTGAGCAAACAGCCGACATCCAAACCCAGGTCCCATGGTAGGGAACTGTGCGATCTTTGGGAATTTACTTCATTTCTCTAAATCTAAGGCCCTTCATGTTAATCTTAACACAGGGTTTACATGAGAATTAAATGAGAAAATTGATAAGAAAGCACAGTACTGAAAAGTTAATAATTCTCAGTATTTTAAGATATTTTCTCTCTTATCTTACCCTTCAGCCACAATAATGGATAAAGTAGAAAATCTGGACTGGGTCTGAAGCCAGCCAACTTGTAAGCATTATGGAAAGACAACATTTGTAACCACTGGGCTGTATACTGTTTTGCCAGGAGCTCTTATTTCACTGATGTGCTACTGCATTGTGATCAAGAAGTATAAAGTTTAAAGTAGGTTTATTACAAGTGAATCTGCATTCCTCTATGGAGGTGATTATATGACAAAACTCTGAAGTGAGCACAGCCATGCAATGTTCTAACACAATTGCTGCTATTTAACAATGGAAGACAACAACTTTGTGGGGCATCAACTGCCATAAAATATCTACCTAGTGATTTTTTACAATATCAAAATTTTGCTCCATTAATGCTCAAGAAAGCACTGTTAGGAAATAAAAAGTTCTCCCCAAACAGTGGCAGAGACAGAAGTTGACCCAACAGTTATTTTGATATTCAGTGTATTTAAACAAACTCCCAAGTAGTTAGACAGTAATAGATTTTTAATTTTTGAAGATTTTGTTGTTACGAATATTTAAAATATTTAACTGAAAAATAAAGTATCTGATTATTTTATTTTATTTTGGTGTTGTTAATCCTCACTCAAGGATATATTTCCATTTATTTTTACAGAGAATGGAAGGGAGGAGAGACAGAGACAGAGAAACATCAATGTGAGAGAGACACGTCAATTGGTTGCCTCCTGCACCTGCCCCCACCACAGCCGGGGATTGAGCCTGCACCCGAGGTAAGTGACTTTAAACCTGGGAGCCTTCAGTTTGCAGGCCAATGCTCTGTCCACTGAGTCAAATTGGCCAGGGATTATCTGAATGCTTTTAAGGGAAAAATAGAGAAAGGGAGAGCGAGAGATTGAGACCTTCTTAAAGTGCCTCTTTTTTGAAGAGGAAACAACAGAAATGAGAGAAGCAGATATCAGAATTGCAGAGGCTAGTTACAGACCATGATTTGTGGGTACAGACATCTCAGCTTTCCTTGTCCACACTCAGACTGCTATCTTCCCCTTGAAGAACTTGAATAAGAGGTTTGAGTTTGCCTGGTTCCCTAATACTAAGGGGCCTCCTATCTCAGCAAGGTTAGGAAAGGTGAAGAAAAGTAGAGAGGCAAGATGATGCCAACACAAACATCCACAGAGAGGACATGCTGTCTTTGACCCACACAGGGAGTTAGGTGAAGTAGCTCAGAAATGTACCATGAAATGATATGGAGGCAAGGAACACCTTGTTCTTCTTTCGCCATTACATTTCTGGAAATAATTTACCTTGACATATTCCCTGAGGTGTGGTTCTCTTACTGTGTCAGAGGAAAATCTAGGTACAGGGAGTATACACTAGACTATAAATGCCTATTACAGCCAAGAGGTGCAACATTACCTCAGGTTTCTCTTTGCCCCATAAGGTACTTACATTTTCTCCCTCCCAATAAAAATAAATGACCTCTCTAGACTGTTGAACCAGACTCTGCAATTCTCTCTCGACCCATCAAATTAAAACTATTGGGGGGGGGGGGAGGGCAGAGAAGTGCATGGACTGAAAATGTGATGAATTCTCTTGTGTGTCTGCATTCTGCTCCGAGCCTATTCATATGTTCACGAACCGTATGCCTGTCTTCATGGCTAAGGTTAGAAAGTCCCCTGATGTTGTCACAGGCTTGGGTTAGTAAACTCAGACAGAGTATTAGTTCAATACATGTCAGCATATGAAAACTACGATACGGCTTTAACAACGAATTAACTTTAAAAAGACAACTGTGAGAAAAAAATAAAAATAAAAAGACATCTATGGTCTCTCATTTCTCTTTCAGGGAGATAAAATTCTGAAGCAATTTTATCAAGCAAGTTAGAAAATAAAAGCAGAAAGTTTTAGGAGCTTGTCCTTAGAATGCCTATGTAAAAAAATACATAAAAACATTTCAAACCATTTAAGTTGTAGGAGGTTTTCTTATTCTAATTTCTGGACATCACAATTTTTTTCCACACTATAATAAGAAAGGGGGATATGTATAATTTTAGATAAAACATCTGTGAAGTCTACTCTTGAACCACTAAATACATATATATTTTAAAGGAGTCTTTAATTTCTCAAAATTTTTCATTTTCTTTGTCCCTGTATGGTAAGGGAAAAGCCAAGTGAATTTTTTTCCTCCCCTCTGAAGTGAATTTCCACCAGCCAACCACAAGTTGGAAAGGATTGCATATGTTTGTAGCTCTTTATAACCACACAGATTTTTTGCTCTTCAAAGAATAAGAGCAAAATGGATGTTTATTGGTTGGTGATGGTGATTCCCCAGGATTTAGTGCATACCGTCATACGCTCCATCCCTTTATAGACTGTGAAGAGTTCACATTAGACAGATGAAAGTTGTTTAGGCACATTTATTTTATTGCTTAGGCAAATGTCCTCTATGTATACTTTTTTAAAAGTTGGGACTATTTTTGTCATCGAAATGCAATTTTAATGTGCACTCTTACTTTTAAAATTCCTTTAAGCACCTTTATACAAATATTTGGTTTCTATGGATGCTTGTCCTCAGTGTTTCCAAGAGTTTTGTTGCCAAAGATGAATGAATCAGAAATTTGCTGAGTAGATTAGCCAAATGGAATGGTGCATTTTGTCCTACTTTTTGATGTGCCAGGACCTATTTATTTGCACAATTCCAAAGCATGGCAGCATGCCTCACAACAAATTGGGTTCCAGAAAGTGCAATACTGCCTGGTAATATGGAAAAAATACTTCAATACCACATTTTCTTTTAAATATAGTTGTATGGAAAGTAGGTTTATAAAACCACCACAGGATGTGAATGAGTCTGTTGAAGTGATTGGAAAGCAGAAGATGAATCACTGGCAATCAGAACACTATAAAGGGCTTCTGCTTAGATGGAGCAGAGAATAAAATTAAGGAATGGGAAAAATGATAAAACTACAGGGAAATTTTAAAGAAAAGTTCACGTTCTGCATCTCTATTGTCAATTACATAATCTGTTTAACATTTAATTAAAAACTGAAAAGGAATATGTAAACTGGTATAGGAATTTTAGAGAAGAACTAAAATGATTTAAACATTTATGGATATTAGATATGTGACAAAGAATTAAGAAAATTTAAGGTGACTTTATTTTATTAGTAAGTGAATTGAGGTGGCCAATATGGGAAGAAAATATGTAGATATAAAGGCTCTCTACCGAGTTTCATGGTTCCAAGAAAGAAAAATATAATTATTGCAGAGAAGAAGGAAATATGAATTAGAGGATAAAAGTAAAGGAAATTTTCTGTGTAAAATATCAGTAATGCTGCCTTCTCTTATAAGCTGAGACCTTTGAGATCCTTAATACCAGTTAGTATACCAAAAACATACTGCTAACCATACTTACCACAGGACTTGTTTTTATAAATGTATGGAAGTCAAGTTAGAAGAATGTAAAAACAAAACTGATTCACAATGAATTATCTAATTCTTATAGAAATAAAATATATGGATTATAAAAATGACTAATATTTATTGAGCAATTTTTATTGTTAGGCATTAATTTAAGCTTCAAAGCAATTGCATATAATGGGCACAATTATAGCCACAGTTTACAAAAATAACTGAGGCTAGAATTGGTTAAGTAAACTGTCCAAGTTACAGATTGAATAACATTAGAACTGATTGCCTATTCTTGAAGCCACTATGTAATACCACCCCTGTTCGAACTACTTGCTGTACTATGGAGGATTAAGTCATCATTTTTTTAGGAAAATCTCACTTTTTTTCCATAGGTCTTAAAATATCCTATATAATAAAAGGCTAATATGCAAATCGACTGAATGGCAGAACGACTGGTCACTTATGATGTGCACTGACCACCAGGGAGCAGACGCTCAATACAGGAGCTGCCCCCTAGTGGTCAGTGCTCTTCCATAGGGGGAGCACTGCTCAGCCTCTCCGCCTTTATGGCAGCACTAAGAATGTCTGACTGTCGGCTTAGGCCCGTGTCTGCGGGCCTAAATATAAATATCATAAATATAGACCAAAAGAAAAATTATTCCAAGTATTTTACTTTGAACAACTTGAAAAAATGTTTTCTTTTTCTTGGCATCATTAATGCAATGAAAAGAATTTGACCATTATTGAAATTTTATACTACTTTATAATATATGTTTAGTCTGGTCTTTTAATATAAGATCTGTGATTGTTTTTCCTAGAATCACTTCTATGGAAGACAATGTTCTTTCTCAACTTGATATAAAATGACAACAGAACTTTATATTCTTTTCATTAATTACCTCTAAGCAGTAAAAGTGATTGAGAGGTAATAAGAAACTGATTTATAAGTAAAGGAAGGAAGTAAAGAGAAATAAAAATAAATTGGTTTTAGGGACAGTTGGGAAGAAAACTCAATAGTCTCTGAGGTAAATTGGTTGTAGAAGTATGAAGGTCAGCAAGAAGCTGATGATGACCTTGACTTCTCCTACTTACATGATGGGTGTGAGAAGAGGTGGCATTAATAGATATAGTAGCACATGATCTATTCATATTTTTCATTTAATTTTTATTCCTAAATAGACTACATAATAATCTCATGCTCATTTACCCTATGTGACTTCCCTGGAGTACATGATGCTGTTGAAAATGTCAACTTTCAAAAGCTTCTCCCCCACCCCCCGCCCCTCAGTTTTTATTGGATCATTCCCTCCTGAATTTTTTCCTTTTCTCTGATTTGTCTGTTTTCTGTTTTTTCTTCCTTTACCATAATCCATAAATTTATTTTCCCCCAGAATTCCAGCCATACATATATGGTCCTTCTAAAAATGGCTTTGCAATTCCCTACAAGGTCATGGACTGCCTCTGCTAATTTTTTTTAGTGTGTTTTTATTGATTTCAGAGAGAGGAAGGGAGAGGTAGAGAGAGACAAAAATATCAATGATGAGAGAGAATCATGGATCCTCTGTCTCCTGCACATCCCCTACTGGGGATCTAGCCAGCAACCCTGGCATGTGCCCTGACCAAAATTGCACTATGACCATAGGTCAATACTCAAACAATGAGCCACACTGGTCGGGCAAGCCTCTGGCTCATTGATCCAACCTCAACCATTAAAATTTCCCTTTCTGCTGCACAATCCCTGTTCTCTGGAATCCAGTAATTCTGTTTTTGTTTTGTTTTGTTCTATTTTTCAATTATCCAATGTAGTGCTCTCCCTTTTTCTGACTATTGACATCTATTGTTGCTTCTGTGTCACACACTTCTATTCTTTTTTTTAAAAAATATTTATCTTTATTGTTGAGAGTATTATAAATGTCCCCCATTTTCTCCCCATTGCCCCCCTCCACCCCAGGCCTTCACCACATTACTGTCTGTGTCCATGGATTATGCATATATGCATATACATTTGAAATTATGTACACTCATACACCACTTAACAGTGGAAATACGTACTGAGAAATGCATTCTTAGGAAATTTTGTCATTATGTGAATAAAATAGAGTGCACCTAAATCTAGATAGCCTACTACACCCCGAGGCTATATGGTGTAGCTTATTGCTCCAAGGCTGTATGCCTGTACAGTATATTGTTGTGTTGGATGCTGTAAGCAATTGTAACACAAAGGTATTTAGTATCTAAACATAACTAAACATAGTAAAGGGACAGTAAACTACCATACACAGAATTTTTATGACTGGCAGCACAGTTTCATTTCCAGCAGCATAATCACAAGTACATGAGTAATGCATGATACTACGATGTTATGCCAGCTACATTGTTAGGTGATAGGAATTATAATTTTATATTTTCAGTCCATTATAAACTTATGGGACCACTGTAATATATGCGGCCCATCGTTGACTGAAATGTTATGCAGGGCATCACTGTATTCATATTATATCTTTTTATTCATGCAATAAAATATACAACATATATCATTATCAATCTAAAATTAAATAATACTTTTACTTCCTCAAAGACCTTCATTTAACAGCTTTCCAAATTGTTTATGCTTAATATTTTTAATTCAACTTATTTTTTTAATCTCCCTAGATATTATGGTTATTATCGTCTTTAGTTACTGTTTATATCTACCTATGTAATTATGATCTTTTTTGATTTTTATCACCTCCTGACTCAAGTATATTCTTTGGAACTTCCTTTAATAAACATCTACTGATCCCAGGCTATCTCATTTATGTGTTCCCAAAATTTTTGTTTCATCTTTATTTGTGGAAGATATTCTCTTTCTTCACACTGAAAATATCAGATCTCTATTCTCTGACCCCCAAATTTCCTGGCAAGAGGTTAAGTTGTAAGCTTAAATGTACTTCTTGTAAAGTAAATATCTCCCTAGCTTCTCTTAAAATTTTCTATTTGTTTTGGTTATCGGAAATTTCACTATGTTGTATCTATGAACAATTATTATACATGCTTAGTATTTACTTACTTTCTTAGATCTGCATTGTCAGTTTATAGTTTCTGATTCTTTGTGGGGATTATTTTGCTTTTATTTCTCTAAAAATCTTATATGCATACATGCATTAGTTACTAGTCTAACTTTAGTATCTGAAAATTTTTGGCATTAACTCCTTATCTTTTATATCGCTGCTTGGTTTTAGTCACGGTAGCTTTTTGTTTGTGTGCATGGTTTTCTTTGCCCATTGATGACCTTTTCAATGGCTTCTAGGGAACTACTAAGGCTTAAAATGAAGGCACTTCTTTCAAAAAGCATTTTCACTTGCTTTTGCAGAGAGACTGAAGTACTACCAAATGGGAAGAAACTTTAAATATATCCATGCTTGAAGATTCTTTAACCAACCAATCAAGCAAATTCAAACTTAAATTCATGTGATATCTGGCCAGTGGATCACAATTTTTTGGATGAAAAACTATAACTTTCCCCCGCCCCATGCTCAAACCAGGTATACAACTTTTCCTGAAAAGACAACTATAATTCACTCTTGTCCTGAGGAGTACAGCCCAAATGCTCCTTGCTTAGGTTATGTATGGGGATCGAGTAGCTTGCTCACTTTGGGGTCAGTGGTTATTAAATTGTATTTAGGTTCCCTTGGCCCTTTGAGCTTTCACAATTACAGCTCAGTTTTTCAACTATATTTAATCATGACTGAACACATCTTCAGAGCAAAAGCAACCTCTTCAGATTGCTTCTTTGGCCAAGTTTTACTATTTTGATAGATATTTCTAGCTTTTAAGGGAATGTTTTGTTTTTCCAACTTTTTAAGATCTTTTTAGTGTGAGCATTGGTATGAAAATGTAGTCCTCTATTAGTGTTAGCAGAAATAAAGATCCTGTATTTAAGATAAGATGAGTAAGAATGGTGGTGCAATTTTAAGCATGTTTAGCTTTATAGGGACACCATAAACTAAATAGAGAAATGAATTCAATTACAATCAAGGTTATCCTAAGGATGTATAACTGGGCTAGATTCAAGAGAGCTGATGTCATATATAAGGGCCATAAAATACAAGATAGGTTAAAGGGTAAGTTGATTTAAGAAAAGTGAGGGATAATAAAATGTGATTAAATCAATAAACTCTAGATTGAATTGGGACACTAAAAATGTCTCCCAATTTTTTTAGAGAAAGCAATGTTTATTGATAATACTAAAGTCTAAATTTTTCACTTGGAAGTTGGTGGTGTGGTATGGTAGAGAACAAGATCATTGCAGAGTTAGGAGCAAAAACAAAATAAATATGTAGAATGTAGACTTGTTTTTGCAATGGCAAACTATTAAATTAGATCTTACTCCTATTGCTAAGAAGTAGTGGAGCTGGGCACTGTGAAGGCTGCTTACATTAAACATCCTACTTTCATTCTCCCTTGAGATAAGTGTCTTGTTGCCACAGAAACCCTAACAATTAAGCTCCCTTTATTGAGGCTCAGTGATTGGACATTTAGTTCTCAAATACACTATGTTATTAATTGCCAACAGTATTTGACTGAATGCCCGAATTTAATTTTTGACACTTTGATAACAGAATTGGTAATAGGATGTATGTTGTGATAAATGATCTACTGAATAAATGGATTTATGTTATATAGTCTGACCCTATGTGTAATATAACAAATGTATATTATTAACAATGCAAACATAAGAAAATACTTTATTTTTTCCCCAAAAAAGTTATCCAGTCTTTGGTTTTAATACTTTCTCTAGCTCTACCCTTTATTCATTTTTTTAAAAGTTAGCTCATTTTAAAAATAAAGTTTTACCCATTTACTCTGCTATAGTTTCTACCATTAGTATTATTAATTTTTTTGATAATTAACAATTTCACAACCTGTTCACTAGGAGCTGAGAAATGTAGATTGTTCACTAAGCTTTATTTTAAATATAGTACATGGTTTTAGTATACATAAACCTTTAACATTGACTTGTATTATAAATTAAAATTCCTTCGCACTTCTTAATATTTTAATGTTCCTTCACTATTATTTTTATTTTGGTAGATTATTTAAAATTATAAATACATGTATTTTATCTTATTTTTATTGTCCCTATAATTTCTTTATTAAATATATTGATTAATTAGATTATATAGGTTTTAAGTGTACATTTCTATGATGCATGATCTGTATATTGCATTGTGTGCCAATTTTAAATAGATATATCAAGGTAATTATAATTTTTAACTAAAATGTATTGCATCTCTTTGAAATAATCTTATCTGTTCTATTTCAGAACATTTCAAGGTCTAAAAAAAACTTCCTTTATAAGATTATGGGGACTTGAGAGTTTTCCTTGAATATGTATAGACAGAGCACAAATACACAAATAGTTAACTCATATAAGATTAAGAATCCTAGAATTTGATATCAAACTCATCTCTGAAGAAAAAGGACATATGAACCATGACAAATCTCTTAAGCTTTCCAAATGTCCCTTTTCTCATTTATAAAACAGAGATATATTGTCTCCCTCAAAGGTTAATATACAAAATATGACCAGTGCTTGTGCCAGAATTGTGTAAACTAAAAACAGTTATGGACATGAAATGTGTTTTTTATATGTTGTTAGCCATTTCCAACTCTGACCACTCAATGGACTTTATGAAAAGCAGTGTTACAATGACACCGAGAATGATTCTCAAGTAAGTGCAGCACTCATGGGTATGAGATATTAGAGTTGACCATGTACCATATGCTCCACTGTTTGAGAGACATGAGAGGTGAACATCTGAGCTCTGCTAATATCCATTGCAGGACTAAGAATAGAATTATTGAAGATTTAAAATCTTGTGAGAGTTTAATGACAAATCTTCTTAAATCATTTTTCATTCTCAACATCAACTCCTGTAGTAAAGAGTATTCAAATATTTTCATTGCTTAAAATGAATAGGTACCATGCTACCACTAAAAGGAATGTTTCTATGGTGACAAAATGTTGTATTTATACTTATTTATATAAAATAATGGCCTTTTTAATAACCATTTTTCTGTCATGCATTTTTCTTTTCAACATTTCATTTAGATACAACATGGATATCTAAGGTTGGGTTGTACTAAAACTCCCCAAGGAAGAAGTTGATAGATCCAGTATGCCTTTTCTTCCTTGGCCAACACATTCTGACTTTTCTTTTAAGCAATTTTACATGGATTATAGGATAGATGACATGTGGAGGCTGCTTCATATCACTGCTAAGTTTCTTTCTTTTGAAATTTCAATGTCTTTCATTTTTTTATGAGTGGCTTAAAAAATGGCATGCTTGAACATATGTAGAAAGAGTTGATTTTATGGCTATAGATTATTTTAAACCTAATTGGCATTAGTCCCATTTCACTAGAAAGTCATCCTACTAAAATATTTAAATAACTATATAAACTCTAAGGAAATAAAAAAGATTGTCCAGGTTTTATTTCATTGGTTGCTGTACTTCCTACAAAAAGTATATTCAAACAACGTACCTCAATATACCAGTAACTTTGAGACCTTTCCTTTCTATAGTACTTAATGGTCCGGAGAGCTCAACCTCACTCTACTCTTAATCCCAATGCTAAACTGCGGATAATGAGATTGAGAAGATCAATTAATACCATGGACATGGAAGCAAAAATTATAGTTTCTTGTATTAAGATTATTTGCTAAAAGTTTACTTATATATTTGAATTAGATATATGCAAAAACAATTAAAACTTATGATTTGTACTCTCAAACACCTACATTTATTTTCCTTTATCCATGAAGTTGTCTAATGTGTATCTGGAAAAAAAAAGTTTTCTTTCAATTATCAATTTAGGAGATATTTGAAAATGAGTTATTACTGAGAGGTTCTGTATGTACTTATTACCTAGGGTTCAGGGAAAATAATATCAAATCTACAGTGTGTAGGAGTGTGCCAGCAGGAAAAATTGTCTCACCTAAAAGTCCAAAAATAACTTGTAAGCAATAGCAATGGAATTTTAGCTCATTTGATGGAGAACATAATTTCCTCCAGGGATATGTGTATGTAACAAGTAGATGTGTATTTAAGACCAAAATGAATATAATTTTACTGAGAAATTCTAGGTATATTTTATTATATCTTCACTTTGTATAGTTCAGTGGTCGGCAAACTGCGTCTCGCGAGCCACATGTGGCTCTTTGGCCTCTTGAGTGTGGCTCTTCCATAAAATACCGACTTCTGCGCATGGGCCACAAAGTTTCAATCGCACTGTACGTGCACGCCCGCATGTGGTATTTTGTGGAAGAGCCACACTCAAGGGGCCAAGGAGCCTCATGTGGCTTGTGAGCCACAGTTTGCTGACCACTGGTATAGTTAACTAGTTAGGCCACTTAAAAGAAAACTGTCTGTGATAAATGTGAGAATTTGCTGTTTCCCCCCGTCCCAAATTTTGCTTTCTAGCTTTCACAGTGCCATGTAATGAATAATTCATAATTTACTAATGGTGATTTTTAAATTATTAGATACTAGAGGTCCAGTGCATGAATTCATGCACTAGTGGGGTCCGGCCAGCCCACCCCAATCAGGGCCGATTGGGCTGGGCCAGCCAGGGGGAGGGGCAACGGGTGGTTGGCAGGCAGGCCTGGCCCTGTCCCCTGGTCAAACTCCCTGTTGAACTCCTGGTTGAACTCCCAGTCAAGGGAGCAATTTTCATATTAGACTTTTATTATATACGATTGTTGTTTATAATGGAAATTCTTTGTGATATCCACGTTTTCCCTTTATTCGTCTACTTTTATGCAAACACCACACTTTTATAATTTTCATTATGTTGTAATGTTTAGTAGCAAAAGCCACACTAATTATTGTTCTTTTAAACAAAATTATTTTAGCTATCCTTTCAAATAAAATTTTCAAAAAATACAAACGCCTCATTTTTCAAATAACTATATATTTAGTAGTAAAATTTTATAATTTTATTCATATTAAAATAATACATATCTGATTATCACTGCTAATTTATATTTTTCCTACCCATGTAAGATGACTTGTTTTATTATCTTGGATATATAATTTGTATTTCTTTTATTTAAAACTAATCATTACTGTGAATATAAATCTATCAGCCATTGATTAGTATATATTTCAATTATATATAGCTACATTTATTTATTTATTTATTTAGTTTAAAATTATTTATTGTTTAAAGTATTACATATAGTATTACATATGTCTCTTCCCCTCCACCATTGACCTCTCCCCAGCCACCCCCAAATGAGTGAATTAAAAAACTGTGGTACATCTACACAATGGAATACTACGCTGCTGTAAAAAAGAAAGAACTCTTACCATTTGCAACAGCATGGATGGACATGGAGAGCATTATGCTAAGTGAAATAAGCCATTCAGAGAAAGATAAATATCACATGATCTCACTCATTTGTGGAATATAATGAACAACATATAGCTACATTTTTATACCATTATATAAATTATAAGAATTCTTAAGTTGTCTGTCTTCCATTTTTTATGCAATATTCAATGAACTAAAAACAATGATAATATTATCTCACCATTTTTCTGTTAGGTCACTTATGTCTGTCTGCATCATGTTTTAGTATCCTAGTAAAAATATTTCAGAACCATAATCAATAAAGGATAAATAAAAATATTTCTAGCTGCTCCTGATTTTAATGAAAATGCCTAATAATTCACATTTATGTTAAAAAATAAAAATGTATAAGTTATTGTGGGAGAAGAGAAAGTTCTTCTTTTCAGTGGAATGCTACCAAAAATGTAGAAACAATGATGGAGTTAGACAATCACTGTTTCACAACCATGACAGCAATTACTGATTCAGGCAAGAATCATTAGTAGATGATATGACAAGTTTCTTTATGTTTGTTGAGGAAAAGTATCTACACTAATAAAAGAGAAAGATACAAATTGTACCTTCATGATGCCCACTAGCCAATCAGGAGTGAGTATGCAAATTAACCCACCAAAGATGGCAGGTTAACTTGCATATGCAGGCGCCAAGCAGCCAGGGGTTGGGTGGGATGCTTGCGTCGTCACCATGGTGATGACACAGGCATTCTGAACCACCCCTGGCGGCTCCAGGCTTCTGGGAAGCAAGAGAAGGTGGAAAGGTGGCTCCAGGCCAGAGTGAAGTTAGTGCCTGCAGCCAGGGAAGGAAGGCCCATTTTTGCACGAATCTTCGTGCATTGGGCCTCTAGTATTATATGAGATCTAAGAGTCTTACCACAAACTTTTTAATTATAAAGAAAAAACATGTTATGTAACATAACATGATGGATTCTATTTTAACCATGTAATTAAAATTAATATCACCAATAATAGTACAAATTCATATTATGTGCTTACTCATGTAATAGGCTGAGAAGAATACAAAATCAGTATTACTTTACTGAAGTTATACAACATAAACCTGACCATGAAGATATCAAAAACCTTAACCAAGGGAACATTTTACAAATGTAATGCCCTCTGCTCATTCACATTCATGAAATGAAAAAAAATAAAAAACAACTGAGAAACTGTTCTAGATTAAAAAAGAATAAAGAGACATTTCTATGAAAGGCAATGCATGCTCATTGATTCAATCAACACTGAGGGGGAAAAAAAGCCAAATAGACATTAATAAATTAAATTTGAATATGGACTGTAAAATAGATAAGATTATGTACCAAAATTAACTTGCTTGATTTTGTAATTTTACTGTTTTATAAAAGAAAAAATATCCGCCCTGACCAGTTTGGCTCAGTGGATAGAGCATCGGCCTGTGGACTGAAGGGTCCCAGGTTTGATTCCGGTCAAGGGCATGTACCTTGGTTGCGGGCATATCCCCAGTAGGTGGTGTGCAGGAGGCAGCCAATCGATGTTTCTCTCTCATCGATGTTTCTAACTCTTTATCCCTCTCCCTTCCTCTCTGTAAAAAATCAATAAAATATATTTTTTTTAAAAAGAAAAAATATCCTTGTTCCTAGGAAATAGGTGCTAAAGTATTTAAAGGTAGAAAATATGACTTCTATTCAAATGGTTAGAAAGGAATTATAGATAACTAGACAGAAAACATAACAAAATGGTAAAATGTTAGAGAATATGTTCTATATTTGAGACTAGAGGTTTAGGATTATATAAAGGTTAAAAATTAGATACATTTCTTTCTTTATTGGATACTAGTGGCCCGGTGCATGAAATTCATGCATGGGGGGGGGGGTGTCCCTCAGCCTGTACTGCACCCTTCTCCAATCTGGAACCCCTCGGGGGATGTCTGACTGCCAGACATCCCTCTCACAATCCAGGACTGCTGGCTCACAACCGCTCGCCTGCCTGCCTGATTGCCCCTAAACGCTTCTGTCTGCCAGCCTGATCACCCCCTAACCATTCCCCTGCCAGCCTGATCAATGCCTAACTGCTCCCCTGCCAGCCCAATTGCCCCCAACTGCCCTCCCTGCCAGCCTGATTGCTCCCAACTGCCCTCCCTTGCTGGCCTGATCACCCACAACTGCCCTCCCCTTCCAGCCATCTTGTGGTGGCCATCTTGTGATGACATGAGGGTGACCATCTTGTGATGACGTGAGCGTATCGTGCAAGGGCGCGAGGGTGTGAGGGTCACCTAGGCTTTTATTAGTATAGATTATGCCATGGGATAAATGTCTGCTTTTAATTACAGTTATAATATCTTAAATTAGCTCTATCACCCTAACCTAGTAAGTAAACTACCTTTTTTTAAAATTAAAATAAAAGTAGAGTTAACACACAATATTATTTTGGTTAACTCTAATGTTCCCTATAGTCACCATGGAAATAGCCTGGAGTATAAATAGAATGGTCTCAGGACTCCACATTTTTTAAACCTCAATTCAGTGACTCATTGAACTCTACTGCTCTGTGTAACTAAGACCAAATGTGTCTCTTAATAGGAGACAGGCCACGCAAATGTCTGCTTGGCCCTAGACAGTTTGGCTTAGTGGTTAAAGCACTGGCATGCAGACTGAAGGGTGGCAGGTTTGATTCTGGTCAAGGGCACATACTTTGGTTGCAGGCTACATCTCTAGCCCCATTGGGGTGAGTGTCGGAGGCAACCAATTGATGTGTCTCTCTCACAATGCTTCTCTCTCTGTGTCTCTCCCCATTTCTTCCACTCTCTCTAAAAAAATCTATGGGGAAAATATCCTCAGGTGATTAACAAAAGGAAAGTCTGTTTGGTTGTGGTTTTTGTGGGGAAGCATGGGACCTGATTGGAAAATCTGTAAGGAGGAAA
This sequence comes from Myotis yumanensis, assembly GCF_028538775.1. Lineage (NCBI taxonomy): Eukaryota > Metazoa > Chordata > Mammalia > Chiroptera > Vespertilionidae > Myotis > Myotis yumanensis. The sequence continues at coordinate 42,480,616 of NW_027223760.1, read as the reverse complement.
CTCCAAAAGGTTGGAACCTCCTGGGGCAGTTGGCTGAAGGCAACCACCCCTGATTGTCCCTTGACCTTTCCAAACAGGACTGTGTACATGTGAGCCCCCAAGTGTTTACTGGAATCTTTATGCTTAATCTTTATACATCCTTGCTTAAAGGACACTGCAGACCCATGTGTCTTCTCAAGAATGCTTACCCTGTTGATAGTATCTAAAAGTTAACTTTAGTTCAAGCTGCTGTTACAATAAAAGCCTAAGGAGACAGGCCAATGGGGCTGTTTGGTTTCTATAGCCAAGCAGTCCCTTAGCCCTCTCTTTCACAGCAATCATGTGTCAGAGTAATTATTCATCAGCTCAGGGTCTGCTGGTCATGGTTATGGTTTTCCTGAGACTTGCCTTTTCCTTCTCTCTGTCTCTATTGTATTAATTGGGGAGCAACAGAAGGCAGGCAACCTATCAAGGTCATGGTGATGTGTACTAGTTGTCTATCCTCCCATGTCTTATCCATAGAGAAATAGTAGTAAAGCATGACCTATGTACATAGGTACCTGACATTTGGTTTAACTATGTAATTAACTATCTAAGCTAGTCTTCATAGCAACAGAGTTTTTGATACATTATATCTTTTCATTAATGACAGCTTTTTGCTAAAATAATTATTTGTATCTTAAGAAATAACATGAGAAAGACTGGTTACTTCAACCCCTCATTTAGGTTACAGGCATAACGTTTCAGGTAGATTCATAGCCTTTCAATGATGTTGATTACATAGTCCAGAGTCCAGCAGAAAATGTAGTTTTATGTATATAAAACACTGAAAGCTTATTGGAATAATTCCCCATGGGGTTTCTAAGAATTGAAGACTTTGGCAAGACTTGAATGCTTTAATGAAATGTGAATAATCCAGAAAGCATAAGCACTTGAATATCAGAACACATTTAAATAATAAGAACTAAAATTAGACATGTATGTAATTACTTCACTTATAGTTGTAGGTAGTAGTAATGAACCTTTGGCACAATAAGAATACTTTTAAAGTTGATTATTACTTTCCTTGGGTTGTTAGTGTAACAGACCTGTTCTGTATATATAGTTTTAGAGTGAGTAGAACAGGTATTTGACATATGATATTCATAAAGAACTGGAAATGGTACATGTCGTCAGGTGAACTCATATATGTCAACACACTGTATTATGTAGTTTTATCCAATATAGCTTGAAGGAAAGACATGTGCAATTCAATTAACTAGAGAAAAACTCCTTAAGAAGTTTTAAAATCCCTTTTTTTTAGGGAAAAAAAACATTATAACTCTCAATGTATTTTTTAATACAGACTAAGCCACAGAAACTAAGCACTTTAGGGTATAAGAAATCAAATATAACACAAATGTAACTTTTCTATTAGTAGCCATTCCTCTTATTAAAAATTAAAATTTTGATATGAAGTTTTTATTTAAAAAAGAATTGAAAACTTGTCAGTTACTAAGACAATTGGTATATTGCACATATATGAACTCACCAATAAATATCATACTCAGCCAATAACTTAATCTCAAAATCAAGATTTCCCCATATTGTCTTTAGAGTAATTTACTATTCACCTTTTAATACAAATATGAGAAAACACTTTAAAAATAAATTTTATGAGCTTCCAGTCAAGATGGCAGAATAGGTAAGTGCTTTATTTGTCTTCTCCCATGATCACATCAAGATTACAACTAAACTACAGAACAATCATCATTGAGAACCACCTGAATTCTAGCTGAACAGAAGTCCTATATCTAAGGATATACAAGAAGCCACTTCAAGACCGGAAGGATGGGTGGAGATGTACAACAGGCTGATGGTTAAAAATCAGAGGGAAGGTGGAGGTGGGTGGGTGGGTAGGTGGGTAGGTGGGTGGGAAGAGATCATCCAAAGAATTTGTACGCATATATGCATAACCCATGGACACAGACAATATCTGGGATGGAGGCCTGGGCCTGGGGGCAGGGGCAAGCTATAAAAGGTCAATGGGAGAAAAAAAAAAGGGACATATGTAATACCTTCAACAATAATTTAAAAAAAAAAAAAGGAAAAAAAATCAAAAGAGCATTCTTTTCTGTGGTGGTCCCCCCTGAGGAGTGAGTAGGCCCTGCCCACATCAGGCACTCAGTCCAGGATTCCAGTGCTGGGAACAGAAGCCCCCATGACTTCTGGTTGTGAAAACCAGCAGGCACTGTGGCTGAGTGAGACGGAGGGCTCTGGAGTCCCAGGCTTTGATCTTAAAGGGACCGCACACTTACTCACTGTCAGACTCACTCACTCTGGGCTCCAGTGAGTCAGCTGGGAATCAGCTTGAAAAGCACTAGGGCCATATGGGGAGGAGCTGAGTGGTCTGGCTTCAGGGGAAGGGTTTGAGGGGCATCTTTCTCCAAGACAGAAATACTAGAAGCAGCAGCAGTTGCTCCTTTGTGAGCCTCCGCTTCTGCAGGCGCAGAGGGCTCCATATGTGAGTCTCCATCCCAACATGGCTAACACCATTCACTCTGCCTAGTGATTCTGTGAGACTCCGCCCCAACCAACTTGCAGTCTCTGGTTGCTTTCTTCTCTTCTCCCTAATGTCTGAATATCACAGTAACCCAGGGTCAACCTCTAAGCCCTACTCTGTTCTAACTACCCTCTCTTCTCATGCTCTGGCTTAACTAGCATGAAGGAGATTCCGAGTACAGGAAATGCTCCTCTTCCCATAAGGCACATGGCAGTTCCAAGACTTTTTTTGGTGCCTAAAATATCTCTTGAGCTTTTCCCTTTCATCAGTTACACACGGTGTCTTTAAACAACTTAGAAACTCTTTGCTTTGCCATGACAGTACTTTTTGCATCCCTTTGGTCTCTATTCAACTTTCTAGATTGACTTTTAAAATTAAATCATATACATTTTCATGTTTAGTAAATTATTCAGGGTTAATTTCTTGAGGTAAGCTTGTTTTTGTCACTTTGCTCTTCTAGTATTATTTTATTCAATTTACACTACAATGTCAATCATCAGTAATTCTTAGTTCAAAACAATAGGCATATTATTACCAGTCACATATGGTTATCCACATGTATTCCTTAGGAACATGTGAAATTAGCTGATCAAATCTCAAAGTATTTAAATTGTTATTAATAGAATTAATATCTAAATTACCTATTTTTTTAAAAAAAATGACTTTTCTTTGTGATATATGGGATATTGGACAAAAGATAGGAAGCTAAAGGAGACATGAATCTTTTTCTCAAATAATTTATTTCCTAGAATACATATAAAATATATGCACATAATGACTAAAATATGAAATCATCATATGAGAAATATAGGTAGTGTTATAAGATATTAGAAGAGGGAAGATCAATTCTTTTTGCAGAATATCAGGAGCATCTCCATAAAGATGGCATTTAAATAAAACCTTATGCAATGTTACCTGCCACCCAAATGTAGTGATTTGGGGGAGTCTTGTAGCAATTCTGTAGTCATTCTGACATCTGTTCCCACTTTCTGATACTACTTCCATTAAACTTTAGGACCACAGGAATATATATATTATTCATATTTCCTTTCTTTCACACTGAGAATCCAAGTTCTCTGGGGTCACTTGAAAGAATACAATTTGTATATTCCATAAGCACTAATTTATTTCACATTATACATACAACATTCCCAGAAAAATTATATAAATACTTCAATCACATAATAATTAGAGAGAACAGTTTAACTTTTTGCATAAGCTTTCCCAAATTCCCTCAGTTTTAATCGTTGTATTATATCTACAATGTCTGGGTATATAGTATCCATACTTTTTTATATTTAAGCCTTTAATTTTAATTCTATAAGGAACTATATATTTACTGCTCACCACCCTCCTAATGACAATGCCTTCATAGACATTTGGAAGATCGTTCTCTAGTAAATTACTCAGTTTTGCCAGGTTTTATGCTGACTCACATTTATATTTTGACAAAAAAGCATTATTGTTGAAAGTTTAATGATAATTTAATTTTCTAATTCATGTAAACTTTGTTTTGATGCCCAAATCAACTTTTGTGTTTAAAAATCTTTTAAAATTCAATAATTTCAATAAAATAAGTATTGGAGTTGGTCATTCTGGATCAAAGTTCTTAGATAACCAATGTGCTTTTTTCAGTGTGAATTTTTATGTTTTTAATGTAATGAAAATTTTTTGTTATAGTTTGTTTTTATATTTGTTATTTTTCCCTACTTTGGTTTCTTCTTGAACATCTTATCATGTATATATATATTTTTATCTTTTTGACTTATCTTCAATAACTACCATTTTTGAATATGTTTATTTTTTTAAATTTTCTTTTCATCTTCTAAATTTAAATGGCAGTTTCTATTGTAGCTATTTACTGTGTTTCCTCTACTTACATTGCCATTAATTTTTTTTCAAATCCTTTCAAGACTTGTGTCACCTCTTTTCTGTTTTGTCTTAATACTCCTGTACTTTGTTCTTTCATGCCTTATGTCATTTCAAATGACAAGCTAATATTGAAATTTTTATTTTCTGTACGGATATTATTCTTCACCTTATTTTTCTTATAATAAATATGCATGGAATTTGATCTTGATAATTATTTGTTGCTTATTTTTATACAAAGTAATTTTTCTGAAATTTTAAAAGGGAGGCATGGTTCAGAGACTTTTTTTAGTCCTTCATTTTTCTGTTATTTTTTAAGAGTGTAAAAAATAATTACTAGCATGCTTTCTGAGATTTTCCGGAATGCTAACCCTACCCATTTGTATCTAGACGTTTTCTTTCTTCCCTGTCTGCCAATATCTTGCTTAATTTTATTCCACTCAGCAATTTCTCCTCAGTGCATTAGCTCTGCCCTGTCAGGAAGCTCTGGCTAGTAGGCTTGGGGAATTCTTAAAGGCTAGAATCATCTAGCCCTTCAGTGTTTATGCAGAGCCTGAGTGCCAATTGATTATTTCATTGGGAAACTGTTCCCAAATTGGCCCACAGTGATTTCTACTGTTCTCATTTGTGTCAGGGGCATTGTAGCTTCCCTTTGCTTTCTGCCTCACATATATAGATACTAGAGGCCTGGTGCACGAAGTATGTGCAGGGTAGATTCCAAGGCCTGGCCTCCCCACCTCCCTGCCTCCTCCTTTCCTCACTCCCTCAGTGCTGCTGTCAGTTGCCCATCATGTACCACACTTCCCCTGGTGGTCAGCACACATCATAGTGAGCGATTGAACTTCCACTCTTCTGGTCGAACTCCCAAGAGGACAATTTGCATATTAGCCTTTTATATATATATAGATTATTCAAGTTTTGTGGGGTATTTTTGTTTTGTTTGTTTTAAATTCAATCTACTTTTTGGGGGGGAAATCCAAGGTAATAACTTGTCACCTAGTTTTGTTCTAAATCTTGTCCACCAATTTCTGTTTTTAATAATTAATTTTACTATATTTTCATGTGGGAATTGCAAAAGATTAAACCATTGTCATCACTACCATTTAAAAAAAATCCTCCATCATTAATATTCCCTCAAACACTTTAAAATATTCTTTATTGGGGAAGTTTATCTGATATTAAGTCTGTCATATTGGTAAATATAAAACTCCTTTTATAGAAATTTAAATTTCCAGAGACTATTAAAATATTTTTCTATTATTTTAAAAATATTTTTCTAACATCTAGTTCTGTTTTTTTCTTTTAAAAATATATGTTTTTGTTGATTTCAGAGAGGAAGAGAGAAAGAGATAGAAACATCAATGATGAGAGAGAATCATTGATTGGCTATCTCCTGAATGCCCCCTACTGGGGATTGAGCCCACAACCTAGGCATGTGCCCCTGACCAGAATCTAACCTGGTACCCTTCAGTCTGCAGGCTAATGCTCTATCCACTGAGCCAAACCAGCTAGGGTTAATTCTTGGCTTTTTCTTATACTTGTTTTGAGATCTATTTGGTTAATTTTTCTATTTACTAGTTTGAAATTATAATTCTCATTTTTAAGAAGTAATCTTAAGAATATATGTCTTTTTTATTGCATGGCTGAGCTGAGCTTGTGGGCCAGAAAGGTAAGAAACTACAAACTTGCCACTCCTGTCTGTACTGGAGATTATATATATATATTTATATATATTTAACTTGGGTTTGTGACTTTATCTTTTTTTTTTTGCTTTTAAAATAGTAACTCACTAAATAGGCATTTGTATAAGGTAGTGAGAATGCTGTTAAATAAAGAATGCCCAAAGTTATAATCCTAAACCATGATGGCCCATTCACAACAATTCAAAATGAACATTCCAGGTTGTCTGACACTTTCCTTAATCCTCAAAAGGTTTCCAGGATTGTCCTGGTCATCATCTTTAAGTGGGGAGATGGGAGAAGAGGTAGTGGGAAAAGCTCTAATTCGTCTAAATCACCATGGGTCACATTTTGTGAGAATCAGTCACATGGCCAGAGGAAGATATAAGGGAATATTTAGTTCCTATCCACTCAGCTACTTTTTAGTATACTACATTAGAACAGGGGACAGTCTTGAATCTCTATCAGGTGTTTTGAATGACTATCAAAACACTCATGGATATTTTAATAAGTGTGATTAAAATGGTCATTACCAAAGATGAAAACACATTAAGCAAAAATACTGTTCATTTATTCTCACTCTAATCAGTAGCTCAGGGTCTCTTAAGTGCCTTTTTCTTTTTCCTATCTTAAAACTGACTCACTCAAAGACACAAATGTATTTGCCAAACGCGCTAAGTGACTCTAGCCAAGTTAGACTATTATTGATGCGACACCCGCAGAATGCCTGGCTTCACCATTCGTTAACTTTGTTTCCTTTGACAATTACTTAATCCCTCTTTGATTTACTTTCTTTATCTGTAAAATAGATGCATTAAAAGTACCTAACTCACAGAATAATAGCGAGGATTGAATAAATTATTATTTGTAAAGCAAAGAGAATAGAAACTGGCACAAAAAGGGGCTTTCATTGTTCTTGTTTTATTATTTTTATTATTGTTGAACATGCTCCAATTACCTAAAACATTGTATGTTAGGAATTACATGAGATATCATTTATGAAGTATTTTGAAAATAATAAATTCCCATGCAAATGCAAAGTGTTCTTATCACAAAACAATGCTATTTAGCTTTGGCAAATAGACCTTCAACTTCCTAGTCAACCATTTGTTTTTCACTCTGATTACCTTAAATGGTAGCTAATGGGTGCTCCTGTCCTAATAAATTAATTAATATCAGGCAATGCTCTATCCCCTAGAGACATAAAATAGTGTCAGCCTGTTTCTTCTTATAGATCTCACTAAACACATGGCTTCAGTTAAGTCTCAGGGTGAAAGTGTGAGGGAAAGCACTCATATAAAACCTGCATATTTTTTCTGTGGACAATATATTGCAAGAGTGATATTGGCCACCCTTTGAAATAGTCCATGTGGCATATAATAACCCTGCTGTATCTCAGAATAGGTTTTCTTTAGTCGTTTACATGATAATTTTAAAGACCATATATCTTGTGAAGCCAAAGCACAATCGTGAGTCTTCAAAGATAACCACTACTTAGGGGGAGGCATAGCTAATAGAATTTAAGCAAAATAATGACACAACTCTGAGGGAATAGATCCATACAAACTCTGTCATAAGTTACACCCAATCTTGACAAACTGCTTAAAAAAACCAAGGAAGATATAATAAAATAGCTGCCAAATGTAATAGTCTGTGTGCTTCATCCTGGTGGTGTGGTAAATGGTTTACAGATTGAATATCTATGAAAAACAAAGAATATTTTTATATTTCCCCCAGGAAATTTAGGCAGTCAGATGTGCTATTACTGTCTCCAATGATGTTATAAAAATTTTTTTTTTTAGAAACTGAAGATGTGGGCTGCATGAATTTCCATATATCATAATAAATCTTATAAATTTCTAAAATACAGTTCCCAGTAAAAAAATATTCTCTTCAGAATGCCATTAATATCATATGCTTATTTTCAGTGCTTCTAAATGTGTTTCCTAGAGTTGGCTGTGTTTAAGTGTGTTTCTCCCAATTGTCTTTTTCTTATCAAAGAATTTAGAATTTTAGACAGAACACTTCTGGACAGGACCAACTCTTTTTTCCCCTCACACTATATTGAGGAAAAACCTGAGGTTGAGAGAGGTTAATTACCAAGTGTCTTAAATAATGCCCTAACACCGTGGTCGGCAAACTGCGGCTTTTTGGCCCCTTCAGTGTGGCTCTTCCTAAGCCTTAGGAGTACCCTAATTAAGTTAATAACAATGTACCTACCTATATAGTTTAAGTTTAAAAAATTTGGCTCTCAAAAGAAATTTCAATCGTTGTACTGTTGATATTTGGCTCTGTTGACTAATGAGTTTGCCGACCACTGCCCTAACATATTGTGCTCAAAAGCTATCTTGTGTTGAATGTGTTAGTAAATTTATGTCACCCAATTAATAGAAAAACTGACACAGGACAGTTTTTTGCTCTTGATACCTACTCTTGGTTAAAGACTCAATGCTCAGGTTCTAGCCTTTTGTCATGGTGTAATATGTTTTACTAGTAAATAGAGCTGTAAAGCTATTCCAAGGGAACAATGCTTTGCATACCTTGGTTTGTGCTGTCAGTATGAATTATGGAGGCAGAGCTTTAGTGCTATGAGTTCTACAGTTTTTGTTTTCCCCTTAGTAAGCAATGACACTTGTGTTTGCTATTTCACTTGAACTTGGAAAGAACTTTGTGAGAGGTAGTGAGGACAGCTACTATTATGAAAAGAATGAGAATGTGTGGTGTTACAAAACCTGTTAGGAATTTGGGGATGTATTTTCATATAGTTTCAGATAGTTTATTTTTCTCTCATTCTTTAGAAAGTCAGAATAATAGTTCATGTATAAATGTAGGTATTAATACACTTGCGTGTATATATAGGGTGGAAACAGTGAGGACGTGTGACGCCCTCTTTTATTACAATCTGTTTGCCACTAAGATTCCATATGTCTAGACATTTTCATAGGCCTCTTCCAGGAACTTATTTATGGACCGTCTACAAAACCTACCAGGATATATCATAATTTAAGAGAACAGAGAAACGTTATTGATAATGAAAGTATTAAAAAAAAAAAAAAGACTCACTACGCTAAAAGCATTAAGACAAAATAGAATTATCCACCTGATCTCCAGTGACTTGTGTCGCAGTGCTTTGGAGAAAATTTACTGGAAACAACATTTAACATAACTATTTTTCTTGCCAATAAACAGAAATACTGAACAGTAGCTTGACTGGTGAATTCTACCAAACATTAAATTGAGAATTAATACTATATCTTCTAAATCTGTCCTCCAAAAATAGAAGAGTAAGGAACACTTCCAAACTCACTTTATGAGGCCAGCATTACTGGGCATATGAGGCCAGCATTACTGTGATACCTTAACTAGACTAGGACAGCACAAGAAAATAAAATTACCAGTCAATATAAATGAATATTGATTTAAAAATCTTTAATGAATTAAGGATTTTTATTAAGGATTAATTCATTAAATCCTTAATGAATTAAGCAAACTATATTCAATATTACATTATAAGGTCATACATCATGATCAAGTAGAATTTATTCCAAGGAAACAAGGAAGCAAAGATAGCTCAACATCCACAAATCAATCAATGTGATATACCACATTAACAAAATGAAAGATAAAAATCACACAATCAGCCCTAACTGGTTTGGCTCAGTAGATAGAGCATTGGCCTGTGGAATGAAGAGTCCCAGGTTCGATTCCGATTAAGGGCATGTACCTTGGTTGTGGGCACATCCTTAGTAGAGGGTGTGCAGGAGGCAGCTGATCGATGTTTCTCGCTCATCAATGTTTCTAACTCTCTATCCCTCTCCCTTCCTCTCTGTAAAAAATCAATAAAATATATTTTTTTAAAAATCACACAATCATATCAATTGATACAATAAAATCATTTGAAATATTCAATATTTATCTATGATTAAAAGAACTCTGAACCTTTGTTGGTATAGAGGGGCAGAGAGGGAACATACATTAACATAATAAAAGGGCATATATGACAAGCCTACAGCTAACATCATAGCTACAGTGAAAAGCTGGAAGCTTTTCCCCTAAGATAGGGACCAAGACAGGGATGCCCAATCTCACTACTTTTATTCAACATAGTGGAAGTCTTATCCAGAACAATTATGCAAGAAAAAGAAATGAAAGGCACACAAATTAGAAAGAAGTAACACTGTCACTATTTGCAGAAGAGATATTATATGTAGAAAACCCTAAGACTCTACCAAAACACACTTGTTAGAGCTAATAAATAACTTCAGTAAAGTTGCAGGATACAAATATACAGAAATAAGTTGTTTCTATCGCTAAAAAACTATCAGAAAAAATAAATTATATAAACAATTCCATTTACAATTAAATCAAAAAGAATAAAGTACCTAGGATTAATTTAACCAGAGAGATGAAAAGCCTTTGGTATACACTGAAAACTATAAGACAATAGCAAAATAAATTTAAAAGGAAACAAATAAATGGAAAGATATTTTGAGCTCAAGAATTTGAAGAATAAATATTGTAAAAAGTCCATAGTTTTATTGATTGCAGAGAGGAAGGAAGGGAGAGATAGAATCATCAAAGATGAGAGAGACTCATTGATCAGCTGCCTCCTGCACGTCCCCTACTGGAGATCTAGGCATGTACCCTGACCAGGAAATGAACCCTGACCTCCTGGCTCATAGGTCGATGCCCAACCACTGAGCCAGACTGGCGGGGCATGATTGTTTTTGTTTCCCAAAATGTAAATCTAAAATCAACATCATTGATCTTGTCTATCAAGTTAAAAGTGTAGCTCAAGCCATTTTTATATTGAAAGTGAAAAAAAAATTAAATTTTCTACATCCCTACAAATTCTGTATAAGTGGAATCAAATAGCTGTGTCCTTCAAGAAGTAATCATCTCGTTGGAGGTGCCAAAGCTCACAAGTTCAGTATGTAACTCACTCAGGGAAAATTATCCCAATTTTACACTTTTTTGTTATGTAAAATGGCAATCAAGCTATTTCTTTATAGGGTTCTCCCCCAGAAAATTAGCACCATTTTAATACCTGTTCTCAATTCTCTAGCTGATATTATAAAATGTGGCCTCATTGATCTTTTTTGTTTGTTTGTTTTCCTTTCCCCACTAAGTGTTTTTCTTACCTGCATCATCTCTTAGGAGGCTCCTCACCTTCATAACTCTGAAAAGTATATACACTTAAATGAACTGAGTTATTTAGAGCTAGAAATAAATGCTGGTACTATATGCATGGACACATATAAGCATTTAGTATTTCAGTATGATTCATGCAGCTTTTCAGATATGGCAGCTGGCAGGAGGATGAACTTGACATTTTTTTGACTCTACGCCTGTCTGGAATAGTCCTATCACCTGGACATGTCTGGCAGGAATTGGAGCTGAAGGCTCAGGTAATTAACTTAATTCAGTCCCCTTTCCTCACTCATCATTGTAATATGAATGACATACTAGGCTCTTGGGAAGACTTCCTTTGGGGAGACAGAGAAGCCATAAATTATAAAAATGCCTGTCATTTCCTTTAAGTTTTTTTCCCCATCCCAGAGAACAGAGCACTTTCCTGTCCTTTTCACAAATCTGACAAATGCGTACCTCAGAAGAGCCATAAAGACCCGGCCCTGAGAGCTCTCAGGCTCATTCAGAAACTGCTCACCCAGAGCGTTTAGAAGCAGAAACCACAGCCCAGTCTGTGTCTGCCTCGCCCCTCTTTCCAAACTGGGCAACTGTAGCTGACCTTGGAATCCTTGTTAGTACAATGAGGTGGTTTCTTTTTACATCCAAGACTGTTGGAAACAGCATGAGTTACAGCCAGATAAGAAGTAATCCTTTGGCTGTCATTCAGATGCATTTGAAAAGTATGATTATCTTGGAAGAAAAACGAATCCTTTGACTGCTTTCTCCTGACACCACCACAGCACTAACAGTAATGACCAGCAGCACGTTGCCTAATTTTCCATCTGCGTATTATTTGGAAAGGGTAAAACTTCTGGTAATATAATATGCAAATGAATGAAAACAGAATTTGCTTTCCTTCTTGTTTTCTTCTGTGTAATGCATAGAATCTGTTGGCGTGATGTATAATCTATGCTTCAGTGGGAGTTCTAGTGTGCATGGCAGAATCAGGCTGCTGGGGAAACTTTTAGGAACATATTATAGTAAGACATCAGGAGACAGCTTTCAGGGAGATAAAGTGAATGGCAGCTTATTAGCTATTCTGTCAGAACAGTCAAAGGCTCTTACTTTTCAGACAAGTGACTGGAGAAAACTTCTCTGCTTCTGTCAGCTTAGGTTCAAGTAAGAAAAGAAGGTAATTGTCTTGGTCATTTTCATCCCCTCAAAAACTTGGAGGGGATGGAAAGCAAAGAGAGTGGGATTCTTGCTCTACTCTTCAACCTGCTCCATTCCTCTCTTCTCTCTTTTATATACTGAAAACATAACTTTCATGTAAGAAGTGGTTCTCTTTCTTTTTAAACTATGAAAACATTATTGAAATTGCAACTAAATCATAGTAAAAACAAAAACGGTGGTATCAATCAGTATTAGGCTTTTTAAAGAAATACTGACCTCAGAATATGAGCACTCAGTACACCATGCAACCCTCCCCTTAATTAAGTTAATGACATCAATGGAGGGCAAAGAGATCTCAGCATAATATCATCTGTAAGCTTAGTTGGTGACGCAATTATGATTCATTCGAAACTCAGTCTTGAAAGTGGTCATTTATTTGATGTGACCATTCTAGATGGAGAGAAAAGAAGCTGAATTCTATTCATGTCTTTGTATCTTATTATTTGAGAAAAAATAATATAATTGGCAGTTGATGCTAATCAGTGATACATATTTGATGTTATTTTCTTATACATGATTCCTCTCCTAATGTCTGCTAGTAAGAAATAAATTGAATATTACATGTTTGGAAAATAGAATTCCTTTGAGTAGGAAGATACTGGTAACCTCACTGTGCTGTACTCCCTTAATCAGCATCACATTTCAGAATTATTTTTATTTTAGTTCTGGATACAGCTTGCTATAATCAGACAAATCATGTGCCAAATGTTCTCCTGTCTGCTTGAAGACTTCACTTATGAGAGAACTCTTCTGGCTCCCTGGAAATGGGACATAAAATTTCAATATTTCTGCAGTCTTCAGTAATTGATGGGCAATGTTGCATATTTGTCCTGTGTACATGACCTAAATTAGTACGTGGTACTATGGCAAGATGTTTAATTATTATTTAAAAAAAACTACATTTAGTGTCATAAACTCACATTTATTATCTTTAATTTGAGGAAAGGTGGTTTGACCTCTGAAGTAACAGGAGATTAGAAAGCATTGGCATCACATGTATCTTAGCAGAAAAGCTGGTAGTTTATTTGCTCAGCTTACTCAGATACTACTGGTTTTCTTCACTCTTTTTCGAAGGAGCCCAGTACGTTTTGTTTTCTGATGCATCCAGTTAGTTCTGCAATTCCATGAAAGCAATCTGAACTTATTGACTACATTATGAAAACAGGAGAATAACACCTCCTTGTCTGAACTTTCTAGGCCAGTCCTATCTCTTTACAGATATCCCAAGTCATTGGGGAAACATGGTGGTCTCTGAGGAAGCATTCTGGGGTCTGGAGTATGTCACAAATGTAATCAATGTTAGATCTAGAGATACATGAGTCCTGGTTCATCTGTCTGATGCATCGATGTGTGAGGGCTATTCCTTGCTCTTGGCTTTAGAGAATATAAAAAAAAAAATCAAAATAGCTTCTCTTGTTCAGATCTTTATATATTAACATTAAAACAGCTGATATTATACCCAAAGAATAACACCATGTTATTTGAAAAATAACATGTTACATATATTTTTTAGAATTTTTATAATGAAATTATAATTGGGTATTATTTAGTGAAAGAGTTAACATTTGAACTTGGTTGAAGCAAACAATTTTACACTGGATATATAAATATCTCATGAGATAGTCTCTTATTCAGAGATTCTTAGCCTGAGGTTCAAAGATGTAATTCAGTAAGTTCACAAAACATTTAAAATAAAATATTTAAAATAAAGAACTTTAGGCATGAAGGGTGTTACCAGAGAATCAAATCCCTCTGTCGCACATGTGGGAGCAAGGTTCTTGGGGTAGCACTGAAATAAGAATGTTCAGAAGCCCTCAGGGGAGAACAAAGTGCGGTAAAAGGCTTTAGTTGCATGGAGTTAGATTTCTCGGGTTCCAAAGTCCCCTGTCCCTTATACCAGTCCTGAAGGGGTGCAGCTGGAGTTCCAGGAGAGCCCAAAGGAGGGCCAGTGTCCAGAGCTTCTGTTCCATATTGCAGCGGGTGTAGTTCAGCATCCAAGCTAACTGAGCCCATTAGTCCATGTGTTGAGTCCCAGATGGCCACCAGCCACGGAGGAGCGCATTTCCCTGCAACAGGACTCACAGGAGCACACACACAGTAGCAGGAAAGAGAAGAGAGTGTGCTTCTTTGTCTAGAAGTTTACATATTTAGGCTCTGTGCCCCTGCAGTGACCACGTCCATCCTGACTACTAATTTGTCCCCAGGCGTGACTGGCAGACAGAGGTGCCTTCTCACATCACTCAGAACTTACTGGGCATGTGTGCAACCTGCCTTTGTCCAGTCCCTTCCCCCATCAATCAGCAGGGAACAGACTTGGAGAGAGTTAAATGCAGCTTTTTGGCAAAGCTGTATAAAAGGCCTGCCTATGTTACCTAGTCTCCCCTTTATTCCTTTCCTGTTAAAAAAGAAAAAAAGGTAATGAGTATGTGCAACATGGCTGTTAGAGAAAATAAGTTCAGGGGTGAATAACAACAACCAGTTGTATAGTGATTGCTAGCTTCCTGACACTATTTTGAATTTCTGGCATATTTTATCAAATGTGGTCCCCAAAACAATGCTATGGATTAGGTACTATAGTTTTCATCCCAGTATTACAGATGATAAAACCAACACAGAGAAAGTTGCACACTATACCGACAGTCAAAAAGTTAGTGAGTAGCCTGGCCTTACAGTTTGTAAATTAACCACTGCAATTATGCTGCCTTGAGAATCAAAGATAACACAGTACAAAGAAGAGGACACAATTCAGGTTCATGTCTTAGATGGGAGTAACAGCAGAACCCCTTTAATGTTTCCCTATCGGCAATACCATACCCTCCTAACTTCTGTTTCCACAGTCCTCAATCCTTCAGCCACATCAACAACTTCAGTGATCTGGAGTGAGTTTTGATGTCTCTGCTTATCTTTTGTTTCCCTCAACTTTCACTTCAGGATAAAAGCATTTTATAGTCACTGGGTGTACCCCTCATCTTTAGATCCTATAAGCTATGGCATAAAGAGGTACAGTACCCCAGCTTCCATGGTTCAAGCCAACACAAACATGCCTATAAAATGCACCTTTGTGGAAAATTTAGTGCACACTCCAAATTTTGTTAAGTATACTTTATTCCTTAATGGTCAGAAAATACCAAATTTGGGGTAGCTATATCATTTAATGATATCATGTATGGTACCATGATCTCCCTGTTAATATTTACGGGGGAATAGGGATTCAGTTTGGCCACATCAAAAAGTAGCTATTTTCACTTTTTTTAAAATGGAAGGTTTTGCTTTCTATAGCTGCAATGTGTCTAAGAATAAAGATTAACTACAAAATATCCCAATGGGAGATGAGCTAACACATACTTCTGTGATTAACAAGTTAAAAATACGCATCCAGGAATTGACAAGTCATACTGAATGAAACAAATGAAAGCATCAGTAAAACTCGAACACAGAGAATTTCCCTTGAATTGTCTTTCCAACTCCTAGATAAGTGTATGTATAAACACACTTATAGCAGTTGCTTTGTCAGTGCTTGCTGACCACATGAAACTGTAAAAAAGGACCCATGGGACACGGAGTGAGACTTTCCAGAACATCTGGAATAGAGGAAAAGTTTGTCATACATAGAAGTGAAGGGGGATGGGAAGTTGGCTTAAGAATAGCTTCTATTTTCAGTATGTTTTACATATTTAAGTTTTGTTATGTGCTTTATGGTACACAAAATATAATGCCTAGTCATATAAATTCAAAATAATCTTTGATTTTCACACAACCTTAAGAAAATATCTTTTGTAAAACTGAGCCCTTCTAAATCATAAAATCAAAGATTTATTGGCAGTCAAATAAAAATAAATATTTGTTATATTGAAAATAGTTTAACTATCTGCTTCTGATAATCCAGATAGTTTAGTTTATATCAATAAAAGAATGTGGTACTGTTAAGGCCTGTCAGAGGCTAGAGCGGGGTAGAAGGGGCTAATGGGAGAAAAAGGTGGGACAGCTGTAATATTTTCAACAATAAAGATATTTTTAAAAATGATCAATAACAGTATTTGCAATGGTTGGCATATGAAACATTTATCTCAATATGGTTCTTTGTTATTATGAAGACATGTCCAAAGATACTGACAACATATGTCATCAGTGCAACAGTAACTAAAAGTCTTGCCACAGAATATTATATGAATAAGTACTTATATATATATAAACAATTATATTGATGAATAGCTTCACATGATTTCAGATTCAATTCCTCCCAAAGGACATATACAATATGATTTAGCATCCCAATAATACTTTCAGAAATTCTGAAGCAATGTGAAGGCGGCTCACTACATCAGTTACACTATAAGGAAATAAGGAGTAAGGGGCACATGAAGTGTGCCAGTTATTGGTTTTTATTTGTAAACTAGTGGCCTGGTGCACAAAATTCATGCACAGTGAGGAGAGGATGTCCCTCAGCCTGAACTGCACCCTCTCCAATCTGGGACCCCTTGGGGGATGTCTGATTGCCGGTTTAGGACATCCCTCTCACAATCCAGGAGCACTGGCTCCTAACTGCTCACCTGCCTGCCTGCTCGCTCCCAACTGCCCTTCCTCATCGCTTGCCTCATGGCCCCCAACTGCCCTCCCATTCTGGCCTCATGTTCCCCAACTGCCCTCCCCGCCGGTCTCCCAGTCTAATTAGCATATTACCTTTTTATTAGTAGAGATATTGTCTCAGTATTTTACAATAAACTTATGACTTTTAACAATTTTGAGTTAGGGTGAAATCTTGAGCTTTAGAAAAACTGCTACAGTTTTTCTGTGCATTTGATCCAAATCAAAGTGATGCTTAAAGAAAGCAAGAGTTGTCCAGCTGGTGTTGCGTAGTGATTGAGCATCGACCCGTGAACCAGGAGGTCACAGTTCGATTAGGGCATATGCTTGGGTTGCTGGCTCAATTCCCAATTGGGGGCATACAGGAGGCAGCCAATGAATGTCTCTCATTGATATTTCTACCTCTCTATCCTTCTCCACTCTCCCTTCCTTTCTCTCTAAAAAATCAATAAAAACATTAAAAAGAAAACACAGGATTCTCTTCCTGTTTTTTTTTTTTAAATTAGGATTCTCTATGACCACATATCTAAAATGATATCTAACATTAAACTCTTTACTTTCAAAACTAGTTAATAGAAATAAAAATGTAAGCTAATATCCATTTCAACACTGATAACCATATCAAATCCAGCAGTTTATACTACATAGTCATGTAATCACATAATATATCATACATCTTTATCCTATGGCTATAATTATAGCATTACCTTCCATTTATGAGATTAGATTGTTACAATATGAAAGAATGTTAAGAAACGATATGCATATGTGTATACCATATACTTAAGTCTGATGTAATATATTATTTAGCCAATAATTTAGTCATTTTGAAAAATAGTCAAAAATTTAGGAAAATGTGAGTCATTTTATCCCCACATTCCAGCTAAATATTTTGACACAGATCCATCAGGATAGGATCTTGTGCATATTGTTTCTGATGACCTATAATTTTGATGTTTGGACAGAAATTTTACTACAGTTACATTAGTCTTCAGGTTGGCACACTGAGATTTCAACTGAGATGGAAGGCCCTACTTTTATAGATGCTGGTCTCAGTGCTTATATATAGAATAAGTTCAATAGTATATGAAAACTAGGCAGTAGAAAGATGGAGTAAAGAGGGTAAATCACTGTAAAGTTTTAGGACAAAGATAAAAGCTCAAGAGAGCAAAAGATGAATTTTAGTGAAAAAAAACTAACAGACTGTATCTATAACATAAAATGTCAGCTAACAAAAAAAAAAATACTATTTATAAAACAAATGAAAAGCAGCCTTGAAATAAGTATGAAGGATTATATTGCTATTTACCAAGTATATATAGCATGCTAGAACTCATGCTTATCTTAACATCTTATGCTTATACTAGGGGCCCATTGCATGTATTCATGCACCTTGAAAGGAACTGTGGGCCTCGAGGCTGCAGTGGGCACAGGGGCGGGTCTTGGCCCATCCTCCATGCCCCCGCCCAGCCCTTCCTGCCATGGCCCCCGGTTCCCTGTCTGCTGGCAGCCCCACTCCTGCTGCCACTGCTCCCATGTGCTGACGTCACCGGCCTTGCTTGCATCCCTTGATGGTGCTGAGTGATTGGGGCCAGCGCCAGCAGTTGGTGTGTGTGGGGCCAGCTTCATCAGCAGGTGCAAGTGGCGGCTGCTTCCCCGATTGCCCCTCAGAAGCAGGGCAAGGTGGAGAAGCCTTCAGGGGTGATCAGGGCCAGCAGCCTCCACTCGCACCCGTTGACAGTGCTGAATGATCGAGACTGGTGGTGGACACTGGCAGTGGGTGAGAGCGCCAGGTGGGACCATGGCATGTGGGAGCAAATAATTTTCAGTAACCACCAGAGGCTTGCCCCGATGACAGCAACTGGCACCCCACCTTGGTCTAGCACTCCTGCTCACCTGCTCCACCATCCTGTCATGGCCGATGCCTGCCATGTTCCGCACTCTGCCACCTGGTGGTCAGCATACATCATAGCAACTGGTTGTTCGGTTGTTCTGCTGTTTGGTCTTTTTGCATATTAGCCTTTTATTATATAGGATAGTGATAACTCCTAGGAATGGCATAGGCAAACTCAACCAACCATAAGTATCACATTCTCTAAGTAAGTAATTTATTACATATTCACACAAGCACATGGACACCCTAAATTTATGTATACTAGTAAATTCTCTTTTAAGTAGAAGATTTAATTTAAATGTAACCAAATTAATCTCTAAAATACATTTTTATTTTAAGTTAGATTCTGACTCTTAAGAGATTTTCCTGTATCCTATACATGCATACATACATATTTCAAAGGAACAAACATGCCTTTTAAGGAAAAAACAAGTTTCAAAATGCTGTGTCACTACATAGCTTAAATTGCTTAAAATTCAGACAGTATGCTAAAATCCCACAAGTAAAACCCAAACCCTAGGTTATTCTATCAAGGCAGAATTGGATGGCCAAAACAATAGTCAATATACACTCCGGCAATCATCCAATAAAATGTTTGTGGTAACATGAGATGTCTCATTTGCAGAACTCCCTAATTCAGGCTTGGCATTTGACTTTGCCTTGGTCACCAAAAGTCTGTTCCAGGTTATTATTGCACACAGTATAGACTGAGTTTCAGCAATGATAAGAGCCAGTTTCCATATTAGTGTTAATTAACCATTGGGTTGGAATATAGCCTTATAAGATCACTTTTTGTGGTTTTGGAGGGAAAAGGCAAAGGGATTAAAGTACAAATTGGTTGTTCCAGAACAATCATGGGGACATAAAGTACAGGATAGGGAGTATAGTCAGACTACTCTAATAGCTAGGTGTGGTGCTGGATGTGTGCTGAATTTATTGGGATGATCATGTATTAATTTATGTAATATTTGGTCACTGGGGTGTTAAAAAAACAATAAATTTACAATTTTTTCTTTCTTTTCCTGATCTCTTAAGTGCACACATACACTGACAACAGACAGCTTGTAAAAACACTCTAAAATAATACCCCTAATTAAAGCAAGCCACTTTTATGGTTTGATGTACACACTGTTCTTTTTACAAGGTCTGTCACAAAAATATTATATATTGAATATCAAAGTGAACCTCAGAAAGTATTTTACAATAAACTATGACATCATTACGATGCACTTTGGCATCATTGACACTGTGGAGTGTGTGTGATGGATCCTTTTATATCTTGGGATCTGTGGAGAATTACAGTCATCAATGCTGTTGACACAGCACAAGATAATGTAAAAAATCTAGCTGAAATAGGCTTTGGGACTAAATTAATTTCATTTTTTAACTAATTCTTGGTAAATGTCATCTAATTTTTCATGCCCCATTCAATTTTGAATTTAAATCCATTAAAAATTTAAGTTGCATTTTTATGGGTAATGTAGTATAATGTGGTGGTATGTTTTTCCTTATCTAAAATGACTCACTGCTGCTCCAACTCAGATTCTTAAAGGAACTTAATATACAAAAATAAATAATTTGTTTTTTAAGTAATAACAGCTTTCAAAAAATGATTCATGCTGCTCTGTTATGGCACAATAGGCCTTCCATAAGTTTGCATTTAATACTAACTCATCTTTACACATTATCTTGAAGTACAGGTTGAGCTGACTCTGATCCCAAGTACTTGTATATTTTATTGCAAGAAGATGTCAAAACATGTTTTAAAGCCGAAACCGGTTTGGCTCAGTGGATAGAGCGTCGGCCTGCGGACTGAAAGGTCCCAGGTTCGATTCCAGTCAAGGGCATGTACCTGGGTTGTGGGCACATCCCCAGTAGGAGATGTGCAGGAGGCAGCTGATC
The DNA here is from genome assembly GCF_028538775.1 of Myotis yumanensis. Taxonomy (NCBI): domain Eukaryota; kingdom Metazoa; phylum Chordata; class Mammalia; order Chiroptera; family Vespertilionidae; genus Myotis; species Myotis yumanensis. Next base: position 42,459,804 of record NW_027223760.1, on the reverse strand, counting down.
GATGTTTCTCTCTCATTGATGTTTCTAACTCTCTATCTCTCTCCCTTCCTCTCTGTAAAAAATCAATAAAATATATTTTAAAAACAAACAAACAAACAAACATGTTTTAAAAACTATTATTATTAAATTCAGGGCAAAGACTATAGTCTGTTATTTGCAATTAATTCCAATACTTGAAATCAGTAATAAAAAAGACCTATTTTCAGTTAAGTATTCCAATAAGATATCTAGAACCTAATCCAAGAAATATTGCTGACCAAACTCTATAAAAACTCAGGACAATGACATTTGAAAGTTATAGTCTAAGGCAGTATTTCTCAAACTTTTATTCTCCTTTGATTTTGTTCATATGTATAAGTTACATATGAACAGGACACTTCTCGTTCTTTACAGAGATGTTCAACAATGTGGAAGTGTGTAGTATGATAGTTTTCCTTTAAATGGTTATAAAATATCAAAGTAAAGTCACTGCTCTTCATGAGTAGGATGATGATTGCCGGTGGTCTTGATCCGGCATCAAGAAGGGTTCAGGAATCTGGAGAAGCGCTGTGCGTAAATTAATCAAGAGTTCAGAGATGAAATATAATTCTGAAAGGCATTAAGGGGAGTCAGAGAAGATTTAGCTAAAGGAAATAAGTTCTCCTTGTCTCAGGACCCCTTGCTATTTATTAACATAAATTGTCCTAAGGCAAGGTAGAGATATACACTTCAAAGGGTAGGGTTAGGTATACAAAATCCATTGTCAGATTGGGGGAATTTGCCTATGGCTGTTCAAGTGTTTGGCCAGCAGGAGGCAATAACATGTAGATTGAAATGCCCTCAGCTGTCTGGCATCAAGCAATCAATTTATGCATCCTTTTCAAGTTTGGGGAAATGCCCTCAGCCATCTTCAGATAATTCAGCCCTGCTGACATGCTGGAATTGGCTTCCCGCAAATGATATAAATTATTAGGGCACCTTTATTTACGCTACCTTGAGAATGAACTATTCATCAAGAATCTCAAAGTTGTGCATAAATATGTCCTGTAAGATTAACAAAAACTATATGCATAGTTTTCCTGGAACTATATTAGATAAGCCAATTATCAAGAATTGTTTTAATATCAGTCTTAACTAACATATGCTATCAATAGTTGCTCTGGTTCTAGGTAAGATAGAAGAAGCCTACTCCACTCTGTAAGTCTACTCAACAAAGCTAAAAATCCTAGACAGAATGCATGGCAGATATGTGAACTCCAAAAAGGAAATCGTAACATAGTAGCAGGACATTTGGGGGAAAAGATCAGAATTCAATGTAACATGAATCAATGATGAAGTCATATATATCATTTTCCTCCGTGCTCCCTTGGCTTGAATCAATGGTTCCCTACCTGGAAGGCGGCACCAGAACCTGGAACATGCAGAGAGCATTCCAGGAGTTGCTCTCTAGTTCAAGCCTGCAGTTAGAGAAGCAGCTTCCTGGCAGCCATGTCAAGGCAGCAGGGGCCCATGGCTGTCTACAACTCTGCGGAAGTAAACCTTCCTCTCTGATTGGAGAAGCTATAGATGCACGTGTGGGGGGCAAATCTTGGTTGATCTTTTATCTTGCTGTCCAACGGACAGATGCAGGCACAGTCTCAGAGAATGTACAGTGGCATATTGTAAATAAAGTGTCAGCATTTTAGCTGGAGGACCAAAAAGGGTACTTCCAGGGAATTGGAAGGTACCGTGGAGATCACAGAAAGGGAAGAACTTGAAAACGAATTTACAGATTTCTTTCTCAGCTCCTGAGACTACACGCTCCCCATACCCCCTCGATCCATGCGCACACGTCAAGATATGCATACATGGATCTGTCCTAAAAGCAAACAAAATACTTTGGGAACTAAGCTAAAAGACAGACAATCGTCTAGGTCCCAGATTATTCCAGTGTGTAGCACACTCTGGGAATAGAAAACAAAAACAATGCTGAAAACAAAACCCAGAGATGGCTGGGTGGAACTTGTGGCATAAAGCCAAGGTAATTGTCTGCTAAGACAAAATATAAACATTACAGGTTTTAGAAACCATAAGGGTCTCATAACTAAAAATTCAAGATGTCCAAGAAGCATTTAAATAGTACTCCACACACAAAAACAAGGAAGTTATCAACAGAAATATGATACAGCAATCAATGTATGCCAATGACATGACACAGATGTTAGGATTATTCAACAAATACCTTGAAGCAGCTAATAAAAAATGTTACAGTACGTAAAAGTGATCATTCGAAATGAATGCAAAGCTAGAAAACCCTCAGAAAACAAACAGGATATATAAAGAAGATTGAAATGGAAATTTTACAATTTAAAAATAACAACTCCCAAAGAAAGCCTCAGTGGATGTGTTTAATAGCAGAGTGGATATGACAGAGAAAAGAATAAGTAAATTGAAGATAGATCAATAGAAAGTATTTAATCTAAACATCAAATACAAAACACATAGGAAAAATGCACAGAATCTAAGGTGTATATTGGACAATGCAAAATAGCCATAGAAGGAGGGAAGAAAGAGTTTATTGCAGGAAAAATAATTGAATGAATATTAGCTGACCACTTCCCCAATTTTATGAAAGACATGAACTAGATTCAAGAAACTCATCAACCCCAAACACAATAAACCCAAAGAAATCTATATTCACATCAGTCATAATAAAAGTGCTAGAAATTAGAGACAAAGAGAAAACTGGAAAGCAGCCAAATAATAATATTGCATTGATTGTTGGGTAATAAATTTTACTTCAGAAATAATGGAGGACAGATTTAGTGAAAGAAAAGTTTTAAAGTGCTGAATGAAAAAACAAACTTTTAGCCTAGAATTCTATATCTAGTGAAAATATCCTTTAAAAAGGAAGGAAAAAAACACATTCCTTTAGATAAAATGAAAGAAAGAGAAGTGTTGCCAGCTGACTTCATTAACAGAAGATTTTCAGCAGGAAGTAAACTTGTATTATTAGGAATGAAGGAAGAGCAACAGAAGAAACCTAAGTACCTGGGTAAGCATTGTAGAGAGCTCATCTGCACGTGAGTTCTTTAAAATGCATTTGATGGTTGAATGAAAAATTTTGACATTACTTAATGGAATTTCAATGTATGTAGGGGTACTATAAGGCAAGTACAGCATAAGGAGAGAGATGAAGGAATACGTATTGTACTAAAGTTTCTATCTCTACTGGAAGTAATAAAATATTGTTTCTAAGTAGAATGTGAAAAGATAAGTATGTAATTGTAATCACTAAAAGAACTATACAAAGAGATAAAGAAAAAAATGATGAGATAAATTTAAATTAAATATTCAAAAAACTCAGGAGAGAAAAGGGGGGGAACAGAGTAGGGGTAATAAGACAAAAAAATGCTAGACCTAAATTTAGAGGTATTAAAAATTACATTGAATTAAATGCCTAAACACATTTATGAAAAGATAAGGCAGGATGAGAATTCTCTTCCCCAATCACCCTAGCACCAGCTCACATTTAGGACAAAGGTTCGCTTACCTCTAGAGGCAAACTGGGATCAAGAACTACCATCGTCACCCCGCTCCCCATTTATAGAGCAGGGGTGTGGCTCCAAGAAAAGTGGATGCTGACAAGCGGTGGCACAAAGCTTCTGCCTGGGGCAGAGGCCTAAGACCTCTGGAGCTCTTGCTAAGGAAACTGCCTTTATGACCAGATCATAAGTCAAATCTACAGGAAGAGATAAAGAAAATCAGAAATTATAACTAAAAAATTTAATTAACACACTTTATATATTTCCCCACCTTTACCCTTCAGCTTCTGTGAAAAAAATAAAATTATATAAAGTAGTTATTATAATAATGTAATATTGGGTTTGTGAGATATATAAATATAATACATAGGACTAAAAGCAACCCAAATCAGAGGAAGGAATAGAGTTATATAGAAATAGTATCTTCTATATCTAGAATTAAGTTAGTATAATTCTGATAAGCTAAGATGCATATAATAAGCCCTTGAACAATCAACCATAAAACTCAGAAATAGAAAGTAAAAAAATTCTTAATTACAATGTCACACTAGAAAATATACAATTAGTGTAATAGAAAGCAGCAAAAGAAGTACAGAGAAGCAAAAAATACACACATTTTTTCAAATAGCAAATGTAAATCCAACTATATAAATAATAGCACTTAAAGTGAATGGATTAAACAAATAATCAAAGGTAGTGATTTCTCCCTATGCCTTTTAAAAATATTTCCCAAAGCAGAGCATAAGTGTTGCACATCAAACAGAATTACACTACTAAATATTTTATTTTAAATTTATAATCAAGTCTCTCCAGGGTTAAAGGAGACACCAACAAAACAACAGCAACAATAATGAAATGAACTAAGCAAATTAGAAAAAAATATACATATAAGTTTCTGTTTCAGTTTATATCATCACAAATGTAAGCCATTACAAATATCATGGTTTATATATTTTTGTTCTCCTGGAATTTAATTAATATATTTCCTATATAAGAGATATTTAACTTGGCAGTGTTCATACACTTACTAAGAGTTTGGAGTTGTGGCTAGATCGTGCAAATGACTATAAGTCTTTCTTAGAAACATTTTTTCCATTCTTCCCTGTATATTAATTTACTCTTTATAATTTGTATTTTAATTAATTATAATAATTATAAAATGGAGATAAAAATTGACTTGGCTGGGGTTTCTTCCTCTCCATTAAATAGAAAAAAGAACATTGTTAGCTTAAAATGATATTTTCCAATTGTTTTTACAAGTTTTAGTAAAGTTGATTAAAATTTATTGACATTTAATTAAAGTTTTATTTTATTTTGCAAGTTTATAGTATATAAAACAGTATCCTATCCTATGTAATAAAAGGCTAATATGCAAATCGACCAAACGGTGGAATGACTGGTCTCTATGAAACGCACTGACCACCAGGGAGCAGATGCTCAATGAAGGAGCTGCCCCCTGGTGGTCAGTGTGCTCCCACAGGGGGAGCGCAGCTCACCCAGAAGCCAGACCCCTCAGGGGGATGTCCGACTGCCTGCTTAGGCCTGCTTCCCAGCAGTCGGATATCCCCCTGAGGGGTCCCGGAATGCGAGAAGGTGCAGGCAGAGCTGAGGGACCCCCGCCCTCCTAGTGCACAAATGTCGTGCACTGGGCCTCTAGTATGCAAATAAACGTAATACTTATCAATGTTGAAGCAAGTGCATTCTAGATATCTATTTTTGTTTTCTTGAGAAAAACAAATACCCAGTGCCTCTGTCTGAGCCAACTTAGACAGGAGAACCTTGTGGACAAGGCATAAGGCAAGAACATATTTTGCTCAAGGACTCTTTAGCACAGGAAACCCTTGACAAGTTAAATGCATTAAAAAAATCCCAGAATATACACATTTGAAAGTATCATGGGTAAATTATAATGAGAGGTTCACTGGAATTTTATCATTAGAGAAGAGCATTATCCGTCCACCTTGAGAAGAAAACTTAAGGTACTTTTCATTATTAATGCTATAAGGCATAGGGCCAGCTCCAAATCTCTAAGTGACAGGTAGCAAAAGAAAAGTCATCAAATGTTCAAGTCTGATACAAAAGATGGAGAGAGTACCATTATCTTTCCATAATAAATACATTTATAATATGATTCTTTAAAAAAAAAAGTATGTTTCTGTAATGTGCTTCATTTTTAAAGAATGATTTTCTATTTACTTTCTTTCATTATGAACTTTTGCATGTACTAATTTTACCTACATATAAATAAAATACTACTCTATATTTTATAAACTACAGTAAAGCCTTTGATTGTGTGGATAGGAAAAGCTAAAGGTTGCTATGAAGGAAATGGGCATGCCTCAACCCTTGATCTTTTTGAAATGCTACCTGTATAATAGACAGGAAGTCACTGTCAGGACAGAATATAGATACAGAATGGTTTCCTATAGGTAAAGGTGTCAGACAGGAGTGTGTTTTATTTTTCTTATTTGTTTACTCTTGTATGCATAACATATCATATGAAAAACTGGGCTTCCCTCAGAGGAAGAAGTGGTAAAAATTGGTGGAAGAAAGTTCAATAACGTAAGATATGCAGATGACACCATCTTACTGGCAGAAAGCGGCAAGGATCAGAAATGATTTCTGATGAGAGTGAAAAAAAAAAGTGCCAAAGCAGGACTGTATTTGAATAAGAAGACAAAAATCACGAGTACAGAAGAAATGCACAACTTTATCGTAGACAATGAACATTTCAAAATTATTACAGATTTTGCTTACCTTGGTTCAATCACAAAATCAAAAAGAGTCTAAAGCCAAGAAATCAAGAGCAGGTTGATATTTGGAAGAGAAGCAAAGGAAGAATTAGGAGATATCACTCAGAGCAAGGATGTGTCACGAAGAGGCCAAGGCTAAGATGATCTACACCTTCATATTCTCAATTACTATGTACAGATGTGAAAGTTGGACAGTGAAGAAGGCTGATAGGAATATATATATATATATATATATATATATATATATATATATATATTGATTCATTTGAAACATGGGGTTGGAGGCAAGCTCAATGGATACCCTAGATGGCCAGAAAAATGAACAAATGGGTCCTAGAACAAATTAAGCCTGAAACATTGCTGGAGACAAAAATGACAGAACTGAAGCTATTATACTTCAGGGACATCATAAGAAAGCAGGATTCCTTAGAAAACATAATTCTTCCAAAAAACAGAATGCAGGTGGAAAAAAGGAGGACCAAATATGAGATGGATTGACTCCATAAAAAAGCCATAGGCATGAGACTACATGAGCTGAGCAGGGCCGCTGAGGACAGGGCATTGTGAACATCATTCATTCTTCGGGTCTCCAGGACTTAGAGCTGACCCACATAATAATAACAGAAATAATATAACTTATTATTTGAGCCCTTGTAATAGACAAAACACTGATAAATCTAGGCTATTCTAATTTGAACTAATATCAATCTCTGTGGACATATGGGTATTTCCAGACTCTGTTAATGAGACTATTTAATCGGTCTTAGAGAAACAAACGACTTCTTAGGCCTGAAAGATTAGTATCTAAACACTAAATCCAGTTTTGTTTTGTTTTTCCCAACTGGAAACATTTAACATATGTTGGACCAGCACTGTGCACATGGGTCATTGTAAATAGCTTTACCTCGGAGTACACATTTCAAATATAGTTTCTGCTTTCAGACTTCTGCTCTACTTTCATTCTTACTGGCTTTTCATTTTTATTTCTTGACGGTCTTTATTACCTACCATCCTAAACTTTGGCAGTTCCCACTCATATTCATACTACTGCAGGCCTCCTTTACTGTGATCCCAATCCCAACTTCATGTCTTGTATCGACCCTTTTTCTAGCTCTACTTGCATTGTACCCATACACGTGGCCCTCTTCACCTCCTGTTTTCACCTTGATGCTCCACATTATGGAAAGTTAAAAACTCTAAATTCTCCCATGGTTGTCTGGAATTATCTAGTCCAATTTCATTAGATACATTCCAGAATAGCTGAAACATAGGGTCAAGATCTTAAGAGTTAATTAGTGTCAAAAGAGAACTAGGTAATTGTATTATGATTCTCATCCAGGGCTATTTCTATCAAATCAGAAGTACAGATTTATCACTGGGGAAAAGTTAAAATATTATGCATTTTTAAAAATATTCTCACCCAAACGTATGTTTATTGATTTTAGAGAGAGGAAGAAAGAGAGAAGGAAACATTGATTGGCTGCCTCCAACTGGGGATCAAACCACAACCTAGGTATGTGTCCTGATGGGAATCCAAACCATAACCTTGGTATGGGGCCTCACCAGGAATCAAACTCACAGTCCTGTGGTATGTAGGATGACCCTCCAACCAACTGAGCAACCTGGCCGGGCTGTTATGCAATTTTGATGTTCCTTTTTAGAGCTGCCCTTTCCCGTCTTTAAGATTCTTTTGTATTCCTTTATGATTACTTCAGGACTTACAAAATGGTAAAAATTATGTGGAGTCATATAAATATTACACCCCCTAAGCTCAGGCACTGATTTGACTACTTTAGAAATATAAACTGGTGTTAGTTAACATATCACTTAATCTACTGAATCTTCATTGTATTAATATATTTTTATGTACTGAGCTCAATTTACTAATGATTTAAAATAACATTTATGAATGGAAAAATTAAGCTTCTGTCTTCTCCTTCTCAGGCCAAGGACATTTAATTGGAAAACACACACACACACACACACACATACACACACACACACACAAAACAATCCTCTTGGAGAATTTTGTTCTGCCTTTGATTCCTCCTCTCATTCCATTGTCAGGCCCTTTTTTCTTAGACTCCTGAGCAAAAGTTTCCTTGAAGAGACATTTAATTCTTTTGCAACACTAGTTTTCTCTTTGATAGCTCTGATCAATTTTTGCTTCTTTTTTTCTCACGTAGGGAAAATATATAAAATGACACAGACCCACACTTGTATTTAAAACAATGAAGAAAGTTATCATATTATCACAAATTAGTTACTAGTAATGCAAAAGAGCATTTCAAAAGGAATAATCTCAACTGGGTTTTTTTTTTTTTTTTTTTTGGTTGGTTGTTTGTTTTTTCCAATTTCAAAGGAGCTTATTACATGGCTGGATGTGTCACTTTGTATTATTTTCCAGAATGGAGGACATAACCCATCAGATAAAAGTAATTATTTATAGAAAACTTGAATTCAGCAGTAATTCCAGAAAGCGAATATTAGAACCATTCAGTCTAATCAGACTGACCCCAGAAATGAATCCTTGTTCTCATGAAATTCTGATTATAGCCACACAATCTACATTATTTGTTTTTAGAGTTTCCTGGCAATATTCTGTCTCTGTGGCTCATGTGTCTTTCATATGGCGAAAGATTTTATTCCAGCTCTTCCCATTAACCCAATAAGGGACTTCAACTGAGATCCCTGTGCTCCAGAACTTTTAACTCAACCCCGGAATTTCCAAAACCAATTTAAGATTCAGGCATAAACACTAGATGTCCCAAAAGAAGCTTCTAATTAAATTCCATAACTCACACAGTTCTCTTTGAAACTTTATTCATCTGGATGGCTGGCATTTTAGGTTAAACATAGAAAATCATGTAAAAGTAGGTTTCATATGATAGATATGATTTTGACTTCAATTTTTCATATCTTTTTTCTAAAGGGCATTAATGACATCATCTAAATTATGTATGTATATATATAGATACATATATATATAGATATATATATAGATAGATACATATATATATATAGATATAGATATATATATACATTAAACTAGAATTTCGTTAGCATGTATGACTTTTTCATTATGATAGAACCATTGCTTGGACAAAAATAAAACTTGCTCAAATGGTTACCTCTTTCCTGCCTCACTGTTATTAAATAAACCTGGAGTTAGATGTGCGTCATATTGGTTTGTGGGCACAGACTTCACAGAATAAATGTTTAGTAGATTAATCCTTGGTAGAACATTATCAACATTTTTAAACCATGGGTTTGAATATTTTATTCTTTTCCTGTTTACTATGTAATTTTATTTTAACTTTCAAAAATATTGTCCAGACTATTGGACTCTATAGAAATTGTTTTTAATTCCTATTTTCAGAGTATTATTTCTTGAGTTAAATTTTATAGTAAAAATTTCAGTATAATATTTAATATTAGAATTGTAAATCCATAGGTAATTAATTCCATTTTTCCAAATGAGGAAGTTTACCTCTTTCTGTAACTTCCCATGTATTTGGGGGTCAATGTTACCATTATTGGATCTCTTAAAAGATTTTTGCCCAAAATTTTGTCAAAAAAAGCAAAATATTTTTTAAGGTACTCTTCTTTTGAAAAACATTGGCAAATACAAATTACTCTAACAAGGGATGCAAAAAGGATACAAAGTACTTTCATATCAATATATTAAGTAACCTGATAAAACATCACAATCAATTTTAAATAGTTAAAATATAGATCAATATTCTAGGTTGATTTTCTCATTCTACTTTCCTAATTAGAGAAATTGGGCATTAAACTATATTTCTAAGACTCCTGTGCCACTAAGCTATTGTTTCTGTCAATTTTATGAATGTGTAAGATTTGTAAAAGAAAAAATTAGACAAGAGTCATCTTCTTGCATTGGTAAGAAAGATCATAGAAGTGTGGAGTGGAATTGTTTTTGCATCATTTCAATATCTATATTCCAACATTCTGGATATCAAGAGTCAGTTATATCAACAGTAACAAATGGGATGGTAGGAATTCTTGACTGGAGCTTCCAGATTCATAATGTGCAGATACCAATATGCTGTCTTGATCGCAAGTCTCCATTGGTGGCATTAGAAGTAGCTACTCTACCAATGCATCAATTCTGTATTGGTCTGATGTTATTTATAGAGTCACATGCCTTGTCTTCAGCATTTCCTTGATTTATATACACATCTAATTTCTGTTACTAATAATCTGTGAGAAGAAACACCTAGATTGATTTATGTTTCTGGCACTGGACTTTCATATGATAACTTTATTTTGAGACCTGTTAGATTTGGTTTTCCTTAACCAGTATTTTATACAAATAATTTTAGCTTTGTCTTACTGATAAAATAACAGTATTAGTTTATCCTCAACAGGAGAAACAAGTGACTCAATTTTTTTGTAATAAATTATTTCTGGAGACTTTTCTTGTATTTATTATAAATCATGCTTTCCAAAGATGTTTATTTATTTTTAAATAATTGATTTTCTCTACACTCTTTTGTGCTTTTGAGTATTTCTTGAACTAGAAAATTCAAATATTTTAATGCAATTTTTAACTTATTTATTCATAAATAGTGTATCAATGGCTAATCTGGATTCAATTTAGAGTCTACAGCAATTCTTTCTTATTTCATGAATGTACTTAAAATTTGTATTCCGCACAGAAAAATCTCAAGCAGTTGTTAGGTAAGTAACATTTACTGAGTAGTCTGATAAAAATTATTATGCCCAGAGCTATGCTGGAGAGTATGTCATTTAGACTTCAAGATATTTCTGAAAGGAAAGTATTACATTTTCATTTTGGAAATAAAGAATGGGTGGGAAGCAAGATTTACAAAAAATTTCTTTGATTTAAAAACCAAATGTCTTTAATTTCATGCTTAGTATTCAGCTTAACTGATTACTACTGACCTTGGATAAATTGTAATATCTGTGTCTAAATTTCCTAAACTGTAAAATGGGACTTGTATTGGCTACCTGACATCTATAGTCAATGCTGGCAATAGAATATTGGTGTTCTATCCCATTACCACTATACCAACTTGTTGCTATGAAGATATTCTTTAATACTTATAATACAAGTTATTTTCTTGAATGTTAATAATATTCACATCAGGGAATTTTTAATCTGTTGTAGTATTTTTTAAAATATATTTTTATTGATTTTTTACAGAGAGAAAGGTAGAGGGAGAGAGAGTTAAAAACATCGATGGGAGAGAAACATCAATTAGCTGCCTCCTGCACACCCCCTACTGGGGATGTGCCCACAACCAAGGTACATGCCCTTGACCAGAATCAAACCTGGGACCCTTGAGTCCACAGGCCGACGCTCTATCCACTAAGCCAAACTGTCTAGGGCTGATGTAGTATTTTTAATATATCTTTAAAACTATGTTTAGTAAAAATTTTATCAAATCTATTGACTTTTTTATAGCTTTTATAAAATTTGGAGATTATACATTTTATGTGTACAATATATAATTACTGACTCAAATTCTACATATAAGAGTTTGTACTTTTAGAAATTATCTGAAATGTACAGGATTCTGCTAAGCAACAAATAAAATGGTGATTTTTCTGTCAAGATTAGTCTTAGTACAGATTATACTTCTCACTCCCAGGAAAGGAAAGGGTAGGGAACAATGAGGACAGATTTTTATCTGATTCTTCATTTTCAGAACCATGTTTGGGAATAAACTAATGCAGAAATGTCTGGCTCTAATGAGGAATACACAAAAATAAGTTGTGGATTTGGAACTTGCATATTCCTGAGTAAGCTCTCAGTGATTCTAATCTAATAGGATCTAGGGTGGAGGATGGGCCTTTAATTTTAAGAAATACACAAATAGATCTAATGTTCATTCTTGTTTGAAAGCCACTGACTTATTTATTAAATATAATAAAAATTTATAAGATCAAATTATTCTAAATTTAAACATAAAATTTTGTGGCAGAAACAGACAAATGAATGTAATATAATATCAGAATCTGATTACTTAAAATATGTCCAATACAGCAAAATCAATTTAGACCACCTTCAAATAAGTCAATAGAAATGGCTAAATGCCAAATTTATTTTCAATAGTGACCTAAACATAGGGCACATATGTGCACCACTGAGATGTTAGGAATGAAAAGAAAATTCTCAAAGAATATTCCTCCCCCCCAGAGCAACAACTATAAAGAGAACACCTTATATTAACATATTTCTCATGCCCTGAATTTCAGTATGAATTGAACCAATTACACTTAATATCCTATGACATTTGATGGGAAATCAATTAATAGAAAATACAGAGGTGATTTTATTTGAAATTCCTTCTCTATCCAGAATATCCACTAATATATAATATGGAGTAAATAGCATCTAAAAGTTGGTCTCATGGATATGCATATATGTACACAAGTTCTTTAGGTGATATGCATAACCCATGGACACAGACAATAGTGTGGTGAAGGCCTAGGGAGGGGGAGGGGGGAAGGCTAGAAGGGACCAGTGGGGGAAAAGGGGGGCCTATGTAATACTTTCAACAATAAAGATTTAAAAGTAAATAAAAAAGTTGGACTCATGTAGAATAAGTTAACTCTTTTTAGCTCTCTTTTCTGACCTCTCTTTTCCAGAGTCTTTCTGAAAGTTCTCCTATATTTCTTATGGGGCATCAGCAGTAACTAATTAATTTCTTAGAAGAGAAATGTGGCAGTAACTGTTTGTAGCCCAATAATACTTGTTTCCTCATTCTTTCTTATGAAAAAAAACACACACATATTTTTATCCTGGAGAGAAATGAACTCAACCGAATATTATGGTTCTTTCCCTCCACTATTGGAGGCCTGTATATGACAAATTTCTAATCAATGGACCTAGTTGCAAATCTATGAATTGTATCTGTAGAAGCCTTTGATTTTCTGGCAAATAAAACAAGATTCAGTGGGTCCCACCCTTCTTCCTGCCTTGTGTTGAGCATAGAGTCTGAGCTGTAATCACCTTACTATGCAGGAACCAAATTTCCCTAATCTAGAGGGAAAGGTCCTTGCTTTGAGAAATGTAGCTTCCTTCATTCCTCTGTCCTCAGCCAGGCTAGTACATGCTGAATCAAAAGCTTTAGAATTTAGAGAGTGTGACTCTATTTAAACTAGGTTAATATCATATAGGTACCCCAGAACACTTATTTCCAACACTTAGAAACACCCTCCCCCAACCCCACCCAATTACTTGGCCATTGGGATAGGGGCAGCAAGCAGCAAGGGCCAAGCAGTTGTTGTTGTTGTTCTACGTTTTGTCTTTTTTTGGGGGGGTGGGGGGCAGGAATTTCCTAATCTCCTGACACATTATTTCTCCCTTTCAAATTTTTACTCTTTCATACACCCAGACATATATATGGACAGTTAAAAAAGAAAGAAGAAGAAAAGGAAGTAAAAACAGCTGTTTAACAGATGTGCATGGTTTTATCAGAAGCCTAATAAAAATGACAATAAAGGTCAGGAAAATAATATGCAATATTTAATTATCAAAATGCAATTGCTATGATTAAAAATAATATTATTCTTGTTCATGACCATGACCTTTACTTTCCATCCTTTTGTGAGGCTCTGCTTCATATATACACACAGTCTCTATACTTATTCAAACATATCAAAGATATAATACTGCTACTACTGCCAATTATAGTTTTACACATTCCTTTTTTGGTTTAATGTTTAATTCAACCTCTTCAACATCCCAGGTAAATAAAACAATAAATCTTACAAGTTCAAAAATTAGGGGCAAATTTTTATGTAAATTATAAATAACAATTCTAACTGGACTTTATAAAAATATTCAGAAGACAGCTGGCAATTTCAAAAATACAATCAGTAAACTCACAAGGCTATTAAAGAAACAACTGAATAAACTACACTGATATTACCCAGAATGCCAAATGCTCTGACCAGAAGTTTTTGGCTGAGATAGATTTTGGTTGAGCAGAGGAGTGAGTGAACCCTTTTTCAATATAAAACCCAATGCCAGTATCTCTGACAGAATATCAGTATTGTTTGTGTTGCAAAGTGTCTGTAGCACAGGAATTGTTTGAGGACTCAGAATGTTGATATCTCATTGGAGAACACAGGAATAAAAGAAGAAAACTAGGATTGATCTGACATCTGAAAAATCAACTCCTTTTTTTTTTTTTTCTTAATGGAAATTCTGCTAAGATTTATGTGTGCTCTGATGAACCAAATTAGAGTTACTTATTATACACTGTTTACTGTACAGGTTGAATTGACACTGGCTGGGAATCATTCCAGCAAGAATTTTACTGAAGTAAACAGTGATAAGAAAACTCTTGATAAAAATCACATCAAAATTATATTGGCATCAAAATACTAGCTTCTAAAAATTATAACTTGAAGCAATGCCATTTTGAAGTACTTAATTGTACACCTTAATCATCCCATCAGGATTTATTTGGTTTATCTCTCCAAAGAGAAAAACATATTTCTATAAATTCACTTTCACTTTAACCATGGAACACAAATGAAGACCATACTACATCTGCACATACTTTTGTTTTTATATGAAGAGAGAAAAGGAAAATCTTCAGTATGGTAAAGGGAGCCAAAAACCAGATTTCCCCCCATCATTTTGGTAATCACTAACTCAAGAGGGAAACATTGACTTTGTAATAAAACTGTCTTTTTTATTTCCTTCTTAGAGATCATGGGCACCCAGGTAAGAATAAACTGGATTCTCTCCTCCAGGACCATGTGTATAACAAAACATTGGTTTTAACATGTTTATTATATACCAGAGGCCTGGTGCATGAATTCATGCATGGGTGAGGTCCCTCGGCCTGGCCTGGTGAAGGGAGCTGATTGGGGCTGGCAGGCCAGAGGGACAGACCACCAGTGGTAGGTTGGCTGTGGGAGCACACTGACCACCAGGGCTCAGCTCCTGCATTGAGCATCTGCCCCCTGGTGGTCAGTGTGTGTCACAGTGACTGGTTGACCAGTCATAACAATCGCTTGGACTTTCATATATATAGGTCAGTTTCTGAGTAAGGCATTACACATGTGTTATATAGTTTAATTGTACAAGAGCAGTGAGGGAACATATATTCCATTCACAAATAAAGAAATTGAAGTCAGAGGGATCACGCCTATAACATGAGAACTTAGAAAACCCAGTTGGTGTTCACTTAAAAATCCATGATGCCCTAGTCCCCATACTCCAATAATCTAGGCCTAGGAGAACTGTGACCCCGCCGTCTAAGATTACCCTGAGGGGCCCGAATGCCAGAACACCCAGCGGAGCCCTCTTCCTTCTACAGGCAAATTCAATGAAAACAACCTCACTGTGCGTCCACCAAGCAAAGGGTAGGCTTTGTGAAAACTGCTAAGAGCACCCATGGGCAAGAGACCTCTTGGGATACTTCACTTGTGAGTCATTTTCCATAAATCAGATTTTCGAATTTTAACAGACCGGAGGAAGGATTTCAACCTATATTAGTTTCCCATTGTTGCTGCAACAAACGGCCACCGAACAAGGGGCTTAAAAAAACAAAAATGCGTATCTTACAGTTCTGGCGGTCAGAAGCCCAAAATAGGTCCCATCAGGCTAAACTCAAGGCCTCCTCAGGGCTGAGTTTATTTCTGGAGGCTGCCAACACTTCTTGGATCAGGGGCGGCTTCTTTCCCACATCTCCATAGCCAGCACCCATTCTTCTGCTCCCGATTCACGGTTCAGAGCCCTGTATTACATCGGACACACCTGGATTTCTGGGCTCCTCTCCCTAATTGAAGACAAATGATTACAGCCTTCCTTCCACCTGAAACCTTAATTCCCCACTGCCATATCACACAATGTAGTCACAAGTTCCAGGGATGAGGATGTGGACATCATTTAGGGACCACCCTTCTGCCCCCCACACCACCACTTTAAATTCAACAATGGAAATCAAAAGTTGTAGTATGGCCAGAAGGTCAAATGTGTTCTAACCCTCAAATTGCTTGTCTCCAAATCCTAAGCACTGCAAATCAATGAATAACCCTGGCAGGACAGACGCAGTAACCCCTACAAGTCCTCTGGGAATTTCAAAAGCAGCATGAACAAACAGTTTCAATTCTGGTGCCTGAAAATTCTGTGACCTTAAGCAAACCTGAACTTATATTTCTGGACCTCAGATTCCCCATCTTCAAAATAATAGGATCTGACTAGACATTCCTTCCAGTCATTTCCAGCAGGTAGACTGTGATCTTCTGAAAGAGAGTGTTTGGACGAAGGTGTGAAATTCTGAGAAATGTGGGTACTGGTGTCCTGTAATAGAAGAGCATCTACCAAAAAAATAAGGCAATTGATATTTTACTACTTTAAGAAGTGTGCAAATCTGATACTGAAAATGTTAGTGCAATCATGAGCAGGACACCTCATTTTTGTTTTTTTTAAATAATTTGTAGATGATGATGAATAGCCTTAGAAGCGTTTTTGTGAAAGTAAAGTAAATACCAGTGAGGATTATGATACAGAGATAATTTTTATGTAATTCATTATTCATTCTATTCATTGTCATAGAAAATAAAAATTAATTTAAATATTATAAACAGAAACATAGAAACCTCTTATTTTAGAGTTAAAACAATTACATTGAAATATGATTAATGGGCTGGTGAAAGCAGTGGTCTTAATACAAAAATGTATAAATGACATGGGAAAATAAAAGAATCTCATATTTATGACATTGCTGATCATATTAAATTAAGATTTATGATTTTATAATATGTTTCATATTTTCAAACCACAATAAAACTCTATTTCCAGTTACTTAAAAGACTAAGCAATGAATAAAATGGATAAAGCAGAAAAGTACTTTCTGATATCAAATATTGCCAATCTTTCTTAAAAATTACATTAATCAAATTTAATCTCTAAATATATGCACTCTTTCTCTTATGTTAAATATAATCATATACATGTAACTCAAACATAATTTGTGGGTGGTGATTTTATAGTAGGTCAGAGTTGTTGAAATGCTAAAGAAGATATCTTGTGGCTAGGAAAAAATATATAAACTTCAAGAAAAAGTAAATGGGGATAAGTAGAAATATAAAACCAGTAAGAAAAGACATTCCAAGGTATGTACATTTGAACACTTCTATAATTCCTTTGGTTCCTATTTTTTCCCTTATTTGTAATATATACAATGTTTTTCCTATCTATCAACATTAAGATTCTATAAAAAATAAACTGATTGAGGGACTTCAAATAACAACTGGAAAAATATAGTTGCTCATTATTAAAAAGAGCAAGAATATGCTGGAACAAAAGCTGAAGACATAAGACTGTCATAGAGAATGACTGAGCTGACAATGGGGTGAAAGTGTCATAGAGAGAGTGGGGCAGTAATAGGTGATCAGATGTTCTCTGATTGGAGACCTTGGGCTAAAATAAATTAGCAAAAAAATTGCATGTAGATAATTAGAGTGTGTTTAGGTCTGGAATCATTTGGGGAAACATGGAAAGATTGTTTTCCCAAAGAACAACGAGATCCAATAGAGCTAAAACTGAGGTGGAAAAGCCTGAAAAGGCAAATTCTCATTTGTGGCTAGAACCTAAATTGAGAACTAGTGCATAGTTGATACTCAGCAATCCATTGCCCCCCTTCATTTTGTACATCTACATACCATTCACTGACTGAGATGACAAAGATTGTGCGTTCATTCTGACCAAGCACCTTATAGCCATGTTGTTTTCTTCTTAGAGGTACCTAAAAATTCAAACAGAAATATTTATTGGATTTCTGTCTGTTCAATGGCATTATATTAGATACTGGACCAAGGAGAGAACACTATAATAGAGTTAGTAGTAAGAATATTGTGTTTTTTATGTAAAGTTTTACATAACTCACTGTCATATAATAAACATTTAATAAATGTTGATGATGATTATGATGATTACTGGATAATGAATTAGAAGGTTTAATGTTGCCCTGGCAGGTTTGGCTCAGTGAATAGAGCATCTGCCTGTGGACTGAAGGGTCCCAGGTTCGATTCCGGTCAAGGGCATGTACCTTGGTTGCGGGCACATCCCCAGTAGGGGGTGTGCAGGAGGCAGCTGATCGATGTTTCTCTCTCATCAATGTTTCTAACTCTCTATCCCTCTCCCTTCCTCTCTGTAAAAAATAAATAAAAATATATATTTTAAAAAAGGTTTAATGTTCATTTTTGTCCTGCTATGTACTAGTTATCTTTTCTTCTACAAGTTATTTAACCTCTCTTTAATCTCAATTCCCACATTATTAAGTGGTAAAGAGAACTATCTGATATATTCTTATTGGACAATATTGCTTCTGAAGAGAGACAAAAGACAAAATATCTCTAGCTATCTCTCTCTCATCTATCATCTATCTATCTATCCATCTATCATCTATCTATCTATCATCTATCTATTTATCTATCAGTGATTTTTGGGAACTCTAAATAATAGTAAAAATCCATGTGGCTAAGGCAAAGTCTTGTCTTTACAAAGGATATAAACTAAAAATGGAGATATAAGTCATGTACGAATGCATACAAAATGATGGCAGACTACAAGTGCTGTGAGAAAAGTTCAAAAAAGTTTTATTTTTATTAGTACATGAATGAAGGATTATAGTATAAAATTAACATAAGTTGACTCAGTAGACACGGTGGAATGGATCAGAGTGGCTACTATGTAAAAGTTGTCTGTATTACATACAGCATAACCACAGTCATAGCCTTAACCCTGTACTCAGTCACCCCACTCCTACCTGTGACTTTTCATGGTGCCTCAGTTTAAAACCATATCAAAGTCTTGAAAATCGGTCATATATTTCAGCCTAATAGCATTCATTGATGACTAAAATAATTACTTGAAATGCTGCAAAGAAAATGTTAAAAACTGTTACTGATGCTTATCCTAACAATATAGTATTAGGTATCCTATAGAAGAGGAAACGTGCTATAAAAATAATAAAAATATGTCATTGATTAAATGTAGAAGAAACCACAGAGGACTTAAAGTTAAATTTTAGGGAAACCACAAAAAATGATTAGATTACCGAATTCTCTCCCTGGAAAAGCAAAAGAATCCTTGTGACTAGTAAAACTACATCAGGGGAAAGAGGGTGGAGACAATAAAGAAATTTTAAATGGAAAGGAGAAGGGATAGATGACCTTTGATTTTTTTTTCTATAGCATTCTTGGACACCAAAACTGCTTAGATACAGCAACATTTCTCTGAATTAAGTGTAAATAAATCAGAAACATATGTATTAACATTTTACATTCTGAAAATGACCCAGGTCACCCCTAATGAAATAGGGAAAGTTAGTTGTTAAATTCCAGATATTTTCAATTTAGCAAGATGAGTACAAAGGGCATGTTAATGGCAATAGGTGTAGCCAATTAACATCAAAACTAAATACAAGAAATCTATGCCAACCAGCCTCTGAGGCATCTCTCCACTGTTCCTTATCTGTGCCTTAACCAGTCCATCTCTTTTGAACAAAATATATTCAAGGATGACAAAAACTAATTTTGACATGAAATGCTCTGCATTGATATCTGGGATCTATTGTGGCCTCTCAGCAGATTCCTGCTGGACTGAACAGGAAAACCACGTTGATACATAATCCAATAGAAAGCCCAAGATAACGTTTTTAATTTACTGCTGACAACTGAGAAGATGACGAATGACATCCCATCTTTCTTCCTGGATTTCAAGCGCCAAGGGCATGAGTAGCCACATCACTGAGGGGGAACACACCAAAAATGATCCAAGTTTTAAAATGATAAAGAAAGGGACAAATGGGTATACCCACCGTGGGCTTTTATCACATTCCTACTGCCCAAGAACAAATATTCCTTTGGGATGCTAAGATTAAGCCCTTTTTGCCATAAAAGGCAGTAGAATGATGTTCCTTACTGCAGTTTTTAGGGTCCTAATCTAATGTGGTCTGAATTGATACTTTAACTTGACATAAAACATGACCCTGGTCAGTATTAATGCTTTCAACTACTTTACATGGTATATAGTTTAACATTTCTCTTAAGATTACCACATTTTCTTTCACAAAAGAAATCAGGTAAACTCCATATATTTAGTAAAATGCACAATGCTTTATTTCAAAGGTAACACTTCTGAAAATTTCAAAGATGTATTTATAAAATGTCAAAATGCCTAACCACAACAAAATGCCATATTGTCCTTTTTTACCTTATGGTATTATGTTCTCCAATTTACATATTTATTAGTAATGTATTTAAACCTTGATTACTCAGAAATTTATAAACATCTTTGTGGCTTCTCTGGGGACTATTGATAACATTGATATAATGTTGTGCCCAAGATGAAAAAAAATCTGAAAGTGAATTAAGTTGATAATTATACCTTTTTTGCTTGTAAAATGTCTCAATTCTTAAATAAAATAGGTTCATTTCAGGATTATGACTTTTTGTCAGTTGTCCAATTATTTTATGTTTTGAATGTAAAATTTTTATATGCAGAAATTATTTCTAAAACATTTAAGAAGCCTTATTTGTTAAAAATCCCTATAGCTTAATTTACTATTTGTATGGACATATATACTAATAATATACGTGTGTGTTTTGTGTAGTATAATATATGACACATATTACATAATATATAGATAATTTAAACATTATTTATACAGGGGTTGGCTAAAGTAGGTTTACAGTTGTTTGAATTAAAAATAATACAATAATTAATAAATAAAAATATCAGAATAAACTGTTTCACATACTCACAACTGCAACCTACTTTTGCCCACCCTTGTACATTATATGCATGTATGTACAGATAATATTCACATTATATATACTAGAAAATATAGAATTGCATCTACATATGTAAAAGGCTAATATGCAAAGTGTCCTCTCAGGAGTTCAACCAGGAGATCGGGAATTCGATTGTTCTCTATGACATGCGCTGACCACCAGGGGGTGGCATGGAATATGGTGGGTGACCTGGGGCGGCAGTGAGGCACTGAGGGAGTGAGGGAAGGTGGAGGCAGGAACCTGATTGGCCCTGATGACCCGCCAAGACTTAGGGACCCTACCTGTGAATGAATTTCATGCACCGGGCCTCTAGTATGTATATAATTTTCCTATGCTTTAGAACAACTTTCTTTTTTTCTATGAATAATTCTAAATTACCAGATTTATTATAAAAATAGTAAAAAATTCAATAAACTTTGATAACTATACTTTTAGGCCTTGCAGATGTAATACATTAGAGGTTGTAGGTGATGTCACATACTCCAATATGTTTAATCTTTCATCATTTGATTGATTGTTAACTGTACCTTGAAAAGGTGAAATCAGATACGCTTAAGTAAATATCTCTTTACTGCATTTCCAAATGTACAGAGAAAAAAACAACCCAACTCAAGTCACAGTTTGTGAAAATGCCTTTAAAATAAAATAGAAAATAACAGTTTATAATGTTTGGAAACTTTTTAGAAGTTTTGTTTCCAGTATTTTATTTTACTTGTTGACCTTTGTCCAACACAAACTAGAGTCACAAAAAATCTGATGATTTCCCACCAAATGAATTCAAAGCTTGCAAAAAACCTGATAATAATGGGAACAATATTTTGCTATCTCCCCCTCCTGCTTAGGTCCCTAAAGAGGAAAACTATAAAAATAAATAGTGGTCCACCCAAAAGGCAGAAGCATAAACATGACAGGCCTTGTGGTATTTTTTCCTGAATGGCTCATGTGATTTTTTGGAGAGTGTTTTTATAGGCTAAATTACAGAATCATAGGATCATGGAATTTTTAAAACTGGAAGTAATTTTAGCAATCACTAGGGTGCTGTTTAGAAAACTCTCTCTTGAATTTTCAAAATGATACCCAAAATAGAAGAGCATCCTCTCTAAGAACAGCCTCTCTCCAAAGGCTGCTTCCTATATGTGCTGGGTACCTGCACCACACAGCTTCACTACATTGTGGTCTGGTACAGCGAGGATAAGGTTGGCTTCTCTAGGAGTCCATCCAAGGAGGCTCTGTGATGGGAGTTAAAGGGGTTCCCAGACTGACATATTTATCTAACCACATCCAGATATTATTACCGGGATACGTTTCCAGTAGAAGAATGCATGCCACTAACTAAAATCTGAATTATTCAGAAACTTTAGCCTAGCTTATCATCTCTAAACTCGTAGCATAATATGTTAATAGATTATACTATTATTTTAAGGGAGAGTTTATGTGTAACATTTCTTTATGAATTTGGGTGCTCCTGCATTGGGTGCATATATGTTTATCAGGGTTATATCTTCTTGTATTGATCCCTTTAGTATTATGAAGTGGCCTTCCTTATCTTTTGTTATGGCCTTCACTTTGAGATGTATTTTGTCCGATATAAGTATTGCTACCCCAGCTTTCTTTTCTTTTCCATTTGCCTGAAAGATATTTTTCCATCCCTTCACTTTCAGTCTGTGTGAGTCCCTTCTAATGAGGTGGGTCTCTTGTAGACAGCAGATGTATGGGTCATGTTTTTTTATCCATTCAGCCACTCAATGTCTTTTGGTTGGAGCATTTAGTCCGTTTACATTTAAAGTTATTATTGAAAGGTACTTGTTTGTAGCCATTTCTTTTTGTGTGTGTGGCTGTTTTCTTTCTGAGCTTTTTATTTCTTCTTTTTATACCAGTCCCTTTAGCATTTCTTGCATGGCTGGCTTGGTGGTGATAAACTCCCTTAGACTTTTTTTTGTCTGTGAAGCTTCTTATTTCCCCATCAATTTTGATTGATAGCCTTGCTGGATAGAGTATTGTTGGATTCAGTCCTTTACTTTGCATCACTTTGTAGATTTCCGTCCATTCTTTTCTGGCCTGATGAGTTTCTGTTGAGAAATCATTTGATAATCTAATGGGAGATCTCTTGTATGTAACTTTCTGTCTCTCTCTTGCAGCCTTAAGATTCTCTCTTTGTCCTGAACATTTGCCATGGTAATTATGATGTGTCTTGGGGTGGGTCTTTTTGGGTTCACCTTGTTTGGGACTCTCTGGGCTTGTGTGACTTTTTTCTTCCCCACCTCAGGGAAGTTTTCTGATATTATTTCTTCGAATAGGTTTTCTAATCCATGTTCATCTTTCTGTTGTTCTGGCACCCCTATTATTCGTATGTTGTTTCGTTTCATGTTGTCCCAAAGTTCCCTTAGGCTCTCCTCCTGTCTTTTAATTTTTTTCTCCAATTGCAGTACAGTTTGAGTGTGTTTTGCTTCCTTGTCTTCTAATTCACTAATTCGGTCCTCTGCTTCTCCTAGTTTACTGTTGATACTTTCAATGGTGTTTTTTATTGCAGCTATGTCGCTCTTCATTTCTTCTTGGGACTTACTTAAGTTGTTGATTTTT
Organism: Myotis yumanensis; assembly: GCF_028538775.1. Classification (NCBI taxonomy): domain Eukaryota; kingdom Metazoa; phylum Chordata; class Mammalia; order Chiroptera; family Vespertilionidae; genus Myotis; species Myotis yumanensis. The sequence goes on along the minus strand of NW_027223760.1, from coordinate 42,436,157 downwards.
TCATCTGTTTCTTCTAGCTTCTTGCATATGGTATTGATTTTTTCCTCCGTCCGGTGCATGTACTCTAGGACCCTTATTCTGAATTCTTTTTCCGTCATGTTGCATGCCTCTGTCTCACTTAGCTGCTTTTCTGGCAAGTCCTCCTTTTCTTTCATTTGGGGCTTTCTTTGTCTACCCATGTTTGCTCTCACTGACATATCTAGTTGTTGAGTCGTTCAGGGGCTGCTCCCTGGGTGGCAGTGGCTGCTCCCTAGGTGGCAGTGGCTCCTCTGGCTGTAGTTGCTCCTTGGGCAGTTGTGGTAGCAGCTGCTCCTCCGTTGGTAGCAGGGCCTCTGGTGAGTGCTGTTCACAGCTGTGGTAGCTCTTCTGGTTGGTGGAGGGAGGCTTCACACACAGTAACTGTTCCCCAGACAGAGCATGTGGTGATCAGGAGGCCGCTGTTGCTTGAATCTGCTTTCTGTGGGGGGAAGCAGGTCTCCTCTGAGTTCATGTAGTCGCGCTGCTTGAGAGCCGTTGCCTCTGGGTTAGTAGCCGATCTCTGGATGTGGATAACAGCTACTCAAGATGGCGCAGTCTCGCGGCTGAGCTGGCGCCCAGGGGGAGGTTTCAGCCTCAATCTCTAACCATCCCCATTTTCTAGGAGTTCTCTGTCTTTCCTGGCTGCAGACTGTCTCTCAGCTGAATCTCCTCTGCTTGTTCGGGCTGTATGTTACCCATTTCAGCTGCTCGCCCTTATCTGCTCCGGGACAAAGCACCAACACGTCCGTCTAAACCTCCGCCATTTTTCTACCCTATGTGTAACATTTCTGTGACCCAGATAAAACTCACCATTTCATATAGTAGAGACTAGATACTTGTACTTTATATTGTTTTAATATTTTCAGTCTCATCTGTCTCGAAAAGAAAAATTAAACAAAAGAAACCTCTAGAACATCAAATGGGCATTTTCATTTTGTTTTGTATTTTAGTAGAATTATTAGAGAAATTTAATTGTGCGTAAAGAAGATTTTCTTACCTAAGCCTCACAAAAATCTAGTTTATAAGTGAGAAGACCATCTACATAACTTGACACAGTTTGCACAACTGTTAAGGCACAGCACTGAACTTCACACCCAGACATGCCTGTTAAAGCCCCCCTGTGAGGAATGACAGAAATCCAAAAGGATTTGTATATTAATTCATCCATTTTTTAGAGGTAGGATATAATTCTTGGAAAAGTTCTTGTATAAAAAGGAAAATTATAAACTGTAATTTTAAAATTTGGAATGATTTAAACCTGTAATCTAATCGCAAGAGAAAACAAAACAAAATCATTTTTCTTAGAAATCTCCCTTTCACCCTTATTCAGAATGTCCTCATATTAAAAAAGAAACACTGAATTCCTTGCAATAAAAACAATACCTGAAAAACTTGCTTCTGAGGATGCCACTGAATTTGTTTCTCTCAGTCTCTCTTTTAAGTTTGAGCATATGTGGTTGGAATGGCCACCCATGGAGAGGCATATGCTTAGATATGCCTTGGGCTTGCCTGCTTTCAAATAGGTGCCGTTGTCTACAGCTTTGTACATTCCCTCAACTCTTTCAAGCTTGCACAAATTTGGTAAATTATATCAAAGTCCTTTTTTAATTTCTATCCTTAACATGATGATCTTTTGCCTCTCAAGCATTCTATCAAACATTTACACGTATTCTCTGAATTCCATTGTCTTTCCACTGAGAACTGCAGATAAAACCACACAATACAATATACAGATGATATATGATAGAATTGTAGCCCTGAAAACTATATGATTTCATTAACTAATGCCACATCAATACATTTAAATAACTAAATAAACTTTAATCTTATAGATTAGACAATTTTAAATAGATTTCACCAACAGCTGACACTAAAAGTCTATTCTCTTTTTTTTCTCTTCCACTAGGCATTTTTTCCTACCTTTATGGGGAATTTATAAGGTCACTGGATACTATTAAGTTTATTTAGATATCTTGGGTTTTTCATTTGGAAAAAAGAAAGCTTTCCACTGAAAATAAATAAAAATATTGAGTGAACTGATGAAGTTCCAAAATTATTTTTAAGTAATATTTAGCTGCCAAAATTGATGGAACTTATCAGCCTGCATTTTTTTTTGTGCAAGGGAATTTCCAATATTTGAATCAACTTTTTAAAAATTCTTCATCCGAAAATGTTTTATTGATTTTTGTTGTTGCTTAGAGAGAGAGAAACACTGATATGAGAGAGAAACATCATTGTTTCCCATATGCGCCCTGACCAGGGATCAAACCTGAAACCTTTTTTGTTTATGGGATGATGCTACAACCAACTGTCACCTGGCCAGGGCTTTTGAACCACCTTTCAAACTAAATTATTTGGAAGTTCAATTTTGTTTCATCTTTTCATGTTCTCTATTTGACACTTTATTTAGCACATAGAAGATAAATTTCCACATAAGATGTGAATTTCCACCAGCCAATAAATTTCATGAGGACAGACCTTTTATTGTTTCTTCATTGACTTATCATGATCACCTAGAAAATGCCTGGAACATAGGAAATATTCAATAAAGAAATATTCATTGAGCCCAGCCAGTGTGGCTCAGTAGTTGAGCATCGACCTATGGACCAGGAGGTCAGGGTTCGATTCCCTGTTAGGTCACATGCCTGGGTTGCAGACTCGATCCCAGTGTGGGGCATGCAGGAGACAGCTGGTAAAAGATTCTCTCTCATCATTGATGTTTCTATCATTCTCTCCCTCTTCCATCCTCTTTGAAATCAATAAAAATATATTTTCTAAAAAAAGAAATATTCATTAAAGTTATGAAATTTTATTTTATTTGATTAGTTATATAGTTTGTTTAATTTCTGATTATTTAATTTGAATTATCCTAAAGTATCTAATCATGAAAGTTATTTGCCTGTTATTTACTATTAATTGTATCAGTGTATAAAATATTTTCTGACTTTAAGTTTATACCTAAAAACACATTTTATTCATCAAAATAAAAAAGAAAGAATCAGATTTGCAACATCAAATTGTAACCTATGCCTGACCTCTGACAGGATCAATATCTGACAGGATCAGCATCTAACACGTGCATTACATCTCCCAAATCTGGAACTCTCATCAGAGCTTTAACTAAACGGTATTTGAATCTTAATACTGAAAATGGGGTGGAAACTTTGCTGTACAGTCTCACTCATGATATTTCTGGCACTACTTAGGCCCTTTCATGCCAAATAATTGCAAGAGGTCACATTAGATTTCAGAAGTATTATCTCTTGCCAGGAACAGGAAGATAAGTGGACATGATGAAACTCTCACAGGTTAACAATAATTACAACAATATATTTTTCAGCCCTCTCTTTGGAAATCTCCTGTTTCCAATCTATAATTTAATTGCTTCATTCATATCGAATTAAATGTGGACTAGTAAAATATAACTTATTGTTTATTTAAAAGAGCATTGAATTGTGAAAATCAAGAGACTCAATCATTAACAAGCTGTGTGTCTTTGACAGTCACCTCTGTTCTCTTATTCTTAGGAATGCAAACAGAAAACAGGAGATTGAGGAGTATGATGTCTGAAGTCCCTTCAAACTCTAAGATTCTATGATTCTTTTAACTTACCTCCTTTGACATTTTCCAATTAACACCCATATAATTATACTTCATGCTCTTTCTTTAGCTTGGAATACTCTACCATCTTTCCTTGACTTTTCAAGTCTTGATGATTTTTCAAGACCCAGCTTACTTCAAATTTCCAACAAGCCTTCTCACGTTCACATTGATTTTTTCTTCCTTTTGATCACTTATGTCATTCTGTGAGGATATATATTAAAAGCCATATTAATATACTATATGGTTGGATGTTAGTTTTTCATATTTAACAATATTGCACAGATATTAGTCTTATATCTCCAAGTAGATTATTATGTTTTTGTAGAAGAGACAATGGCTATCCTTCTTTTGTATGCCCTATGACATTTAGTAGTATTCTGAGTATCCACTAAGTTTTGTTGTTGTTGTTTTAAGAATTATTTGATTGACTACTTAACTGATTTTAAAAGGAAACCTGTAATATTTGTGCAATTAAAAAACCCCCCACAAAATAGCTTTTTGCATAAGATCTTAAGCAAAGCATTCCATTGGTAATGCTGGTATTAGAAGTGTCCTCTATGATCTGATTCATATACCTTGCTGTTTCTGAGAATCAGGTTTGTGTACGGAAGAGGAAAAGGCTTTTGGTGAGAATCTGTGTCTGCTCAAATAGTAGGAAATTAGACCCTCCCAGATGATTCATTTTCACTAAAATGTATTTTTTATAAGGCGTCAAGAGTAAGAAAGGGAACATGACTGGGGAGAACCGGATTTTAACACCAGCTTCATCAGGAAGTCCCTGGATAACAAAACTAACATGTTATGTCTATGCTCAGTTTTCCTATTACATGTTCTATTCAGTATCGTTCTCCTGACTTACTTCACAGATTAGTTTAAGATAAAATGAGAATATTTTTTTAAAAAGCTTTGAAACATATAAGCAATAATAAAATGCTAGAACATTACTACTTTAGCTTCCTTTTTTATCCTCAGTTCAACTGTGTCTTCCTTATCAATCACACTTTTAGGTTTTTTCTAAATTAGGTAGAAGAAAATCCAATAGGAAAATTGATACATCAAGCTGGGACTTTACTTTCCACTGAAAATAGAAACAACCAGAGCAATGGGTATGAGACACCTCTGCCATAAAATAACTTGAATTTTAAAGATCATTTTTCTATTTTCTGAAAAAATATTTCCCCCCCAAATATCTCTAATATAGTGTACTTTTTATTTATGGAACATAAAACATGACTTTTCTACAATGGATAAATTTGCTGAACAATATGCCTGGAGCACATGAGCCAATGGTAGCACATATTATTTCTTTTTTATTTCTTTTATTGTTGACAGTATTACAGGTGTCCCCTGATTCCCCCCTCCGCTTTACTCCCCTTCTAGCAAACTCTGCTCCTCTCCAGGCCTTCGCCACACTATTGTCTGTGTCCATGGGTTATGTATATCAGTATATAAGTTCTTTGGATAATCTTTTCCCATTTCTTCCATCCTCCCTTCTAAGATATGTCTAAGATATGTAAAATTATTATCTTTACTTAGTTGAAAACAAAATTAATTTTCAGGAAGATTGCTACTCACCCAAAGTCCACATAGAAAGCAAAAGTACAAGTCAGTAATAAAATCCAGGTCTCTTTGAATCCAAAGTAGATGCTCTTAACCCTAATCCATTCTGCCTTTGTGGTTTTTAATTCTTATTCTTTGTAGAAATCCATGATTATTTTTGGAAATAAATTTCACACTCTCTACAATCAGAATAAACATTTTAACTTACTTATACTTTGCCTTCATATCAACATTTAAGCTATCCTATATAACAAAGAGCTAATATGCAAATAGTCATCACACCCTCACACCCTCACGCTGGAACTGCTCAGACACTCAACACTGGGGAGAGAGGTAAGGGGCCAGGCACTAAAAAGTCATTTGGTATCCTGGGTTAGATCCTGGAACAGAAAAATGACAATAGTGGAAACGGGTGAAATTTGAATAAAGTATTTTGTTTACTTAATAGTATTACCAAGGTTAGTGGTTTGATATTGACCAAAGCACCATAGTATATACAGTATTTTGTTAACATTAAGAAAAGTTTATTCAGTGGTAGGTGTTCAGAAACCCCCTCGACTATCTTTGTAGTTTCCCTGTGTACTTCAAGATATTTTTAAAGTTTAAAATTAAAAAAATGCTTTATTGAGTATGTAGTATATGCTATACTCTGCTAAGGAGTACTCAAGAGAGAAAAATTAACTCAGCTTCTCAGTTGGTAGCAGCATAAATAATAATTCTTCTCTATTAGAACATAATTCTACATACTCTCAAAGTTAGACTTGTAAAAATTTTCACTTTTCCAAAAATAATTTATACATGGGGTTTTTCTTAGGCTTGTTTATAATGCCATCTATCATTTTTCATTAGAAAATTTAAATCATAATATGCTCCTCAAATATTCAATTACATTTGCTACATTTGACAGAGTTATGAAAACTAATGTAGTAATTGTTTCGATAAAAGGTTTATGTTAATATTCATAAACATAGTATACTTGAGAGAATAATTATAAATCAATTATATGATGTGCTTTTGTAACTAATCATTTAGAAACCCATTAAGACTAGGTTCTGAGAACAGATGCAATGCTGTGGATGTCAATGTATGTTAGGGTACTATAAATAAAGGATTGGAAAGGCTCTATGAACATTTAACTACATTTAAACCAAAACCCTGCAGTCCATTTTCTATCAGTAAAATGCCTAGGAGTTTACACTTGTAGTTTTAAGAAATCCAGATGGACCATATTACCGTTTGGCTTCCTTGAATAGTATGACAACATGACCTGTTCTCACAAAAGTATACAGTTTTATGTTAGTGTTAAGTGCTGTAATATCTCTAGGCTTTTAAGTTAATTCAACCTGTTCAAAAAAAGAATATTCTGTTTTGCTGTCATATGAAAATTGTTTTGACTGATGACACTGGACAATCAAGAGTATCATGATGCCACCTCAGATAAGTGAAGTTGACTTTTTGACACAGCATCAGAAGTATATGGACTTTCACTTGTTTTCTTGGTAGCGGTAGTAAATTTGACTCAATCCATCCACATTTTGTTTTCTAGTCCTTCATGTGACCTGTGTTTTCCAGGTGCATTTTAGATGTCACAGTTTCAGAAACAGTAAATCCAGCTATAATGAAGTAATAACATTTGTTTTTAGTTCACCACCCCCTGCTTTCTGTCCATGGTACCGCTCTTGCTTACTCAACCTTTAGATATTCTCTCAAGAAATGTCCTAAGGATTGGAGCTGGTGACTGCATTTACATTTCATAACAAACAAAAACATGTCACCTTCCCCAGTGGAATTTTCTTTTTGGGCAGTTAAAAATCTATTCAAGAAAAGGAGACAAAAAATGTACCTCTATTATATTAGGTACAAATAGGCAGATTGTTGGCTCTGCTTTTAAGGAAGAATAGTTCTACTTGCTACCTTAACATGAACAATATGTAGGGATGCTTATATCCAAGTTTGCTGGAAATAAATTCAGTTTGCACCTGTTATCCTGGGATAATTAGAAACAGAATCCCATCTCACTCTCAAAAATGTCCCAATTTGGATATTAAATTATATAGTTATTTAACCCTATGGAAGGCCTTGCCCACAAAGGGACCCAGATTAGTTCACAAGAGGATATAGGGAGGAACCTATGCATGAATAGACGAATAAATTGATGTGCGTACTTTTTAGTTCTTCTTTTAAAATATTTAATGATCCCATTATAATAATTAAATTAAGTTACAATATTTTTAAAATCTTTACTTGTCTTTTATTACCGTAAGTGAAAGGAAGGGCAAATTCAATGTCACACATCAGAAAAGGCAAGTCAGCATAGATTTCTGGTAAAGAAAAATATCCAATTTCTGATATCTGTTTCAAATATTTATAGGTGAGATGAACATAGAGATGATAGCCAAAAAGACTGGGTTTGGCTCAAGATCCAAGCCCTAGTATAAAACTAAAAATTGTAGTTGTTCCAACAAGACAGAAAAGCTTTATCTATTCCAAAGAAATTGATTGATATTATATTTGTCATTATTTTAAAAAATGTATTTTTATTAAAAAAGAATGGTCAGAAACATATAGACCCAATTAACAAAATCCTTAGAGAAGTGGAATGTTTCAGAAATTCTGTAATAAAATATACTTTCAAAACATCTGTTTTTTGTTCACTGGTTCTAATTACATTCACAACACAAGTCATATTTTTGCTGAAAATTCGTGACATAGCAGCTGATAATCTCCACTAGTGTAGTTGCTATGGTGTCTTTTCATTGACTTTTTCTCAGTTTTCAGGTTTTGCTCTTTATATGAATACAATTACACTAGGTGATATATTTGTAATTGAGAAAAAATCATGTAGATAAAGATTCAGTTATTTTGTGTTTAAACTTCATGACAAGGCAAGCCTCTAAAATATCATAATAAATTTAAAGATAATACTACACACTGTTATTACATAGAGCAAAAGAGGAAAAGGATATCTATTTTCATTTAGATCCATATCAGCAATAAACATACCTGAAATGATGTTTCTTAATCATGAAAATAAAAATCAGTAATCAGAAGAGTTTTTTTTCCTATGTGTTGCTGATAACCCATTATAAATACATGTAAGTCATAGGCAATAAAACAGAAGTTCTTGAGCCAGATCTAGTGATTTATTTTTTAAAGACCATTCAATATACTCTTTAAAATAGGAGCTTTTATATAAATGTATAAATTTTAGTTGTATTTCTTTTTTTTAAATTTAAAGCCCTCTTTAGATAGGATGTGCTTTCTTCAATTTAAAAGAATGCTTTAAACTTCTCACTATTCTTGTGCTGGATCCTTTGCCTTTCTATATAGTTCATCTGCCTGTGCTAACTGTTCTCAGTTGCCACTCAGCTTAGTGCCCTATTGGTCCAACATTGGCTGCAACACTTTTTAAAAAATTACTTTTCCTTACTTTCTTACAACAACAGAGTCTGAAAAACTTAAAATCTACTTTTCCATAGTTTCTCAGAACTAAAGTTCTGGATGTGACTTTAGTTCTGGCAATGCATAAACTTAGATTAGTTTTAGAAGGCAGAGATGAGGTGTTTCTGTTTCCAACAGTGCCCTTGGAGATGTGTGTGGTTAGTAGAAGTTACATTGGTGGAGCCAGCATTCCATTATCTGGTAACTTGCTGCCAGGGACAGTTGTAGTAGCCTAGATGTTGGCAAGAGGAACTGAGCCCTGGACTGCCACTATGTACTGACTATTGCAATAAAAGCACCCTGGGTCTAGCTTCTCCAGTTATTTCATGTAAGGGAAGATCTAATTCTCTAAAATCGGTCATTTCTATTGTTTGAAATAACTAGAAAAATTTATATTCCATCTTGATATTGTCTGTTTAAGAGATCCCTACTCTATATTGGGAAAAAAAAAGCACTTTTAGCTGACCTTTATTTGGGAGATTCACTAGAATTATCATTCTCAGTTGTATCAATGTAAAAATGTAACAGAATGTTTTCAATGTAATACTGCTCCAATATCTATTACTAGAGGCCTGGTGCATGAAATTCATGCACTGGTGTGTGTGTTGGGGGGGGGTACCTCAGCCCGGCCTGTGGCCTCTCACAGTCTAGGACCCCTTGGGGGATGTCCAACTGCTGGCTTGTGGATGGATGGCCTTCTGCAGCTGCACAGCCTGCTGCTTGAGCTTCAGCAGCTGCTTCCCGTGCATGGGCTGGGCCACCACGGTCTGTCCTGTGAACACCATTGAGTGAGTGAGTCAAGCATGGAGGCACGCCCACGCTGAGTTCCCTGTGCTTCCCTGAGTCACTGAGTTGTTCAGACTGACCACCTTCTACAGAGAACAGCATCGGGATTGGGCCTAAGCCAGCAGTCGGACATCCCTCTAGCAGTCTGGGACCCCTCGGGGGATGTAGCAGTGTGCCAAGCAGCAGGTGGCCAGGGAGGAGCCCGAATCAGGGCCGGGTGCCATGCTGCTCACACTCATCCCAGCCCACTATGCCTGTTGCTGCTGCTTGGTAGTGCTGCCATGGAGTCAGGAGAGGCTCTGCTATGGCAGCTGCACTCGTCAGCCGTGACCCCAGCTTCTGGCTGAGCAGCGCTCCCCCTATGGGAGCACACTGACCACCAGGGGGCAGCTCCTGAGTTGAGCGTCTGCCTCCTGGTGGTCAGTGTGCATTATAGCGACCGGTCATCCCAGTTGTTCCACAAATGCTTTTGAGTAAATGCAAGCGATTTAAATGATAGGAAACTCATACAACTTAAAAGGAAGACAAATAATTCAACTTAAAAAGGGGCAAAGGACCTAAATAGACACTTCTCCAAAGTGGACATATAGGTAGCCAACAGACATATGAAAAAATGTTCAATTTCACTAATCATCAGAGAGATTAAATTAAAATGACAATGAAGTATAACCTCATACCTGTTAACAAATCAACAAATGACAAGTGCTGGCAAGGATGAGGAGAAAAAGAAACACTAGTACACTGCTGGTGGGGATGCAAACTGGTGCAGCCATTATGGAAAATAGTATGGAGTTGTCTCAAAAAATTAAATATGGAACTGCTATTTGACCCAGCGATTCCACTTCTGGGAATATATCCTAATAAATCAGAAACACCAATCAGAAAGAATGTATGCATCCTTATGTTCATAGCAGCACAGTTTACAATAGCTAAGATCTGGAAATAGCCCAAGGGCCCATCAGTAGATGAGTGGATAAAAATGCTGTGGTACATTTATACTATGGAACACTATGCAGCAGTAAAAAAAGAAAGATCTCTTACCCTTTGAGAGAGCATGGAGGAACCTGGAGAATATCATGCTAAGTGAAATAAGCCAGTCAGAGAAAGACAGGTATCACATGATCTCACCCTCCCCCAAACAGAGAGGATCTCATTGTGATTAAAGAAAAAGTCTGGACTCATTTAGTTAATCAGTAGTAAGGCCCATTCTGAAGCAAAGATATGAAGGCTTAATGACTGTATCCTCAAATCTTCCACAGATACTCTAACATGTCATGTATGCTTTTGGAGAAATGGCTGAAAATATAGGGTTCAATTGAACATTATGAGATTCCATTTCAAACTCTCAAGGTGTTGATCTACAAAGGCTTCCATATATTGTCCACATCGGTGAAGATGGAGGGAGATATTGGCTTGCTGTTAGTCCAGCTAATAGTTACTGGAGTCAGTTTTTCATATTTAAACCCTATACTGTGGAGTGGTTCCTATTGGTTCCATTATGTCTTTGCCTAGAGAACTAGGAATTTTTTCCCAAATTCTCTCCTTGAACACTTGTCGGCCAATGATTTAAATGCCTCACTTAAATACTTACATTGCCAGTAGTCTAATTTCAGTCCACGTGACTTCTTTCCGACCCCAACAGGAGTCTCATGTTGGCCTCCTACCCACGTGTCTCCACAACATTACATACCTCTAGCAGATTAATGGTCCTACTGCTAAAGAATTCCACTGAGTTTCTTTCATCCTCAAACATGAACACTGGCACTCTAGAATGCAGGATGGAAGTGTTTATGAGTTAGTGTTTGCAACTTAAAAATGCATATGTCAAAAGCAATTTCCCCCATAGAATTAATGATACAAGAACCCCATTCATTTCCAGGGTGCTGACAGCAGTAACCAGAGGTTTGTCTCTATAATGACATTAGGAGACACCGAAGCATAAAGCTCTTCACCCCACAAAGAGAAAAACTTACTGTCATTTGTGGCATACTCAGGACATAAACACTGCTGCCTGGTAGCATCATAGAGGGAAGGTCATGACGCCAATCATTCTCTAGCTCTGTGTGCCCTGAAAAAGGTCAATAGGTCAGCTGGAGATCTTTTTTGTATGATTTCCAGACATCTAAGCTTTTAATAAAAAAGGAAGCCTCTCTGACATTTAAGACAGTATCACACATGGCAAACAACTAAGCTTAAAATTGCAGCAGAGATACATGTAATTCAGCACAAATACAATGAAAAAATACAGGGATTTTGTTGGAGAAGATGGATTTTATTCTCCTCTGGTAGGGATTTACTCATCTGGTCAGATCAGGGTGCTGTGCTGGCACTGTGGGATGGCACTCCTGTCCAAGGGTGGCACAGTTCTTCTGAGAAGTTATGTTCGTATGCTGACTGGAGCTTTAAATAAGAAACATGCAACAAGGCACATAGGGGCAGACCAAACATTGCACATCAGAATTCACATATGAGAATTAAAAAGCTTCTCGACTGTGAATTTTGCTAGTTGCTATCCTCAAAGTCTAAGAGCTGTTTCCCACACTTCAGTACACTTACTTGTCTCCGTGCACCTGGTCCTGCTCAAACCCAAGCATCAGATCAGTAAGTATTCGTTTATTAGACACACATTATCATGTATTATTTGCTGGTATATAATTCTGTACAGATAACGATAAGCAGGGGACCCAGAGGACAAATTTCTTAATTTGTTATGAAGAAATTCATATTTAACTGAGAGAAAGAGAAAGAAATGTTAGCGCACAATTGCAATGCACTGCAACACATGCAGTTTCAGAGAGGGTTGTGATTAAGTCTTATTGGGGCAGGTCAGCAAGTATGGTAGACAATATTCCTCGTGCTTCTGTACATTTGCAGATCTTGCAGTTAGTTTGAGCCGTATGACTACGCCTGCTTACAGACTGTATATCACTTTAAAGACAATTTCCATCCTCTCTTTCTCTTTGCTAATAACCAAGAAGGCATTAGGGAGATTCCAGAGCCACAGTAAAGAGGGAGCCTGAAACTCTGAGTTTACTTGAAGGAGAAGTCATGGTGAGATTGAGAATTAAACCACTGAGGGTTTTGTTGTTGTTTTTTAGGGAGAGGGGGAGAAGAGAGAAACATTGATGTGAAAGCGAAATATCAGCTGCCTCCTGCACACCCCTACTCAGAATTAAACTGAAACTTTTCAGTACAAAGTACCCCAACCAACTGAGCCAGACCAGCCACTGAGGTTTTAATGTGTCTGTTATTGCACCTAACATTTGCTATCTTGGCTATATCAGAGGAAAATAATTTGAATGGCTAACTTAGTTAAATATTACAGCTTAGTACTGAGAATAAAAAATTATATCAGATTTTGACAGATGAGTAATAAGCTGTGGCATCAAGCAGCATATCATAGAAATTGTACATATGCATAAGAAGATAAACAATTTTGAAAAATATCCAATTTTGGATATTGCTAAAGTATAACATTTGATAGTCACATGTCACTGGTTAGGACATGGATATAAGCAAGATCATCATACATGATTTAAAAAGAAACTTAAAAATTATATGATAAAAAATGAGGCACTAAAGGAATTTTAAAGAAAGTCATAACCATGGCCAGGTTTGTGTTTTGTTTTTTTTTTGTTTGTTTTTTTAAAGGTTAATCTGGTAGCAGACTGCAGAATATTATAGAAATAGTTTGACAGATAAATTAAAAACCTGTTAACATTAGTCTCAGTAGAAATAAGACCCTCAGCAAAAGCAGAGATGCAGGAAGTAGAAAGTTTTAATCTCATGTCTATTAATAAGGCAAGGCTTAAAGTGCTTAGGTAATTGATTATAGATAGGGGGTGGTTAGGGTGAAGGAGGAGTTGGCGTTTAGTTCCTAAATTCTGGCATGTGTATGGATAATGGCACCACTAACTGAAAAGCTATGTAGGAGAGAATAGATTTGGAAGCAAACAATGAGTATATGACATAGAAAGTTTTCAATTTTCCAGAAAATATGTACTCATATAAGAAAACTCAGGAATAAAGGCTAGAAATAAAGACATCACATTGTAAACATAGGAAGTAAAAAATATATTTTTTCTTTTTGTCCTTACCCAAGAATATGTTTACTGATTTTAGAAAGGAAAGAGTGAAACATCGATATGAGAAACATTGATCAGTTGCCTACTGTATGCCCCAACCAGGGAACAAATCCACAACCTACATATGTGCCCTGACCAGGAATAAAACCCCCAAGCTCTTGGTGTACAGGATGATGCTCCAATCAACTGAGCCACCCAGGGCCAGGGCTGGTGTGTGTGTGTGTGTGTGTGTGTGTGTGTGTGTGTGTGTATGTTTTAATCGAAGGATAGTTATATTGAGGGCAGGAAATTTTTGGAACTAGACCGATGTTTAGAAAATATTATTTGTTAATAAATTAAATAGACTAAGTTTTGATAGCATTACATTGAGAGGAAGCCTATGAATGCCATAAGAAGATTTGAGATTTCCAACTATCTCTTTTTTTCTATAATCCAATTTTAGCAGTGGAATTCATTTGCTGAAGTACTGTTTCTGCCACGATTTGAAAATCAAGTAGAAAAGTAAAGATCATTATTTTCAGAAAAAAAGTAAAGGGGGAAAAGTGGATGAAGCGGAGAGAATAGAATACTTGTTTTAAAAATTAGCTTTTCTATAAAGTCTTACAAAAAATTCTCCATTGCAATATTTAAGATGATTGACAGAGAGAAAGAAAAATAATGAAAGAAACCAAAAGCTTGCTGGTGAAAAGATGAATTAGCTTCTACCAAACCTGCAGCACTGACATTTTCCCAGCACCCACATGTGATGGACTTTATTATGCTATTCAGCCCCTGAGTGGCTGGTTTCTGGTGGCAATTTCACTATTCACAAGGTTTAATGTCATGGTACTTGTCCAGATCTCGTTAATGGTGCTAAAAGTTTTCCCAGGAGTGTTGCCATAGCACAGCTGTCAAAAATATAGCCAGTAAGTTTAAATAATCAGTATGACATTTTTCTAATGAGTAAAAGCCAAGATACTCAAAGTTCAGAAAACTTATCCCGAACTAACATTCTTAATTTTCTCAACACTTTAAAACTGAAAAGAAACAAGTTCATGTTACTGGTAAAATTTTTAATGTTTTGTCAGGATCGTTTTCTATAGCTAATTAACTTTAAAAATTAGGTTGTGAAAAGCTAATATAAGACATTTATAAGAAGCCAATTCTTAAAGTAACCCTGTCAAATGGTCAAAATCTTGGACTGCAGATACCTGGCTATGGTTGTTTTTCTGCATGACCTTATAAAGTTACTTAACTTTTAATTTTCCTATCCACAGAATGATGATAAAAACACTAAATTACCCCTGAACTCCAGTGGAAGTCAGGTAATGAATTGGAAAAGTTATTCTGAAAATTATAAAAGCATTTCATAAAATCCAATAATCAGTTATATTTTCAGAGCTTAATTTTTTTCCTCAAGGGTATGTATACTAAACTACATGTAACATGTATAATTAAACTGTGATATTTCTTCTTATGTACAATCAGATGTGTAAGCAAATGTTTGAACTAAGGAAGCAGAGGATTTTTATTAATGTCTATTCTTTTAGACAAAAAAGGTCATTCATCACAAAAGTAGCTATGAAAACTGAAGGATATTCTACATGGTACCTATACCAAAAAATATGTAATTGTTATGGAAGCAATAGTGATCACTTTCACCAATTCTAAAACACACATTTTTATATCTTTTGTATTGAGATATATCTTAAAATTACAGCATTTCATAGTTTATTGTGCAACATATTGAAATCATGCTATCAAAGTGCCATCTTTGTGAATTAAAACTAAAATCCTATCTACACTAATAAAAGAGAAACATGGTAATTGGCGTACAACCGCTACCCTTCCCATTGGCTAATCATCATATCCTTATGCAAATTAACTGTCAGCCAAGATGGCGGCCGGTAGCCAGGCAGCTGGAAGCGAACATGAGGCTTGCTTGCTGCAGTGACTGCAGACTCCAACGTTCCCTGCCTGCGCTGCCGGCCTCTGAGCTGGCAGTTTGAAACATTCTAACAAATATAGGCCAGATCTCAGAGCTGAAGTTATACATTGTTTCGATTATAGAACCGAAACAAACCAGATACCTGCTCTCAGAGCTAGAGCCAGAGCTAAAGCTGGCCCAGAATAAAATTAAAAAAAGGAGTCGTTGGGAGCTTCAATAAACAACCGCCAGCCTGAAAGCAGCCCTCAGCCCCTCACCCAGACTGGCCAGGCACCCCAGTGGGGACCCCCACCCTGATCCAGGACACCCTTCAGGGCAAACCAGCTGGCCCCCAGGCCTCTATCCTATATAGTAAAAGGGTAATATGCCTCCCAGCACCGGGATCAGCGTGACAGGGGGCAGCGCCCAAACCCCCTGACCGCCCTGCGGCTCTGTGTGTGACAGGGGGCAGGGCCACAACCTCCCTATCTGCCCTGCTCTGTGCCTGATGGGGGGGAGCTCCCCAATCCCCCGATTGCCCTGCGGTTCTGTGTGTGACAGGGTGCAGCGCACCAACCCCCTGATCGGCCCTGCTCTGTGTGTGACAGGGTAGAACCATAACCTCTCCATCAGCCCTGCCCTGAGTGTGACAGTGGTGGCGCCCCAACCCCCTGATCGGCCCTGTTCTGTGGGTAATAGAGGGTGGCGCCCCAATCCCCCTCCACGGGCCTTGCTCTGTGTGTGACAGGGTAGAGCCATAACCTCCCCATTGGCCCTGCCCTGAGTGTGACAGGGTGCAGCGCACCAACCCCTTGATCCGCCCTGCTCTGTGTGTGACAGGGGGCGGTGCCCCAGCTCCCCTATCGGCCCTACTCTGTGAGTGACAGCGGGGAGCTCCTCAACCCCCTGATGGGCCCTGCTCTGTGAGTGACAGGGGGCAGCGCCCCAACCCCCCTGATGGACCCTGCTCTGTGAGTGACAGTGGAGAGCGCCTCAACTCCCTGATTGGCCCTGCTCTGTGCATGACAGGCGGTGGTGCCGCAACCTCCCCATTGACCCTGCCTTGAGTGTAACAGGGGGCGGTGCCCCAACCCCCCAATCGGCCCCACCCTGAGCGTGACTGAGGGTGGCATTGCAACCTCCCGATCCGCCCTGCTCTGTGCATGACGGGCGGCGCTCCAACTCCCCAATCGGCCCTGCTCTGAGCCCGACCAGGGGCTGCACTTAGGGATTGGGCCTGCCCTCTGCCACCCGGGAGCAGGCCTAAGCCAGCAGGTCGTTATCTCCTGAGGGGTCCCAGACTGTGAGAGGGCATAGGCCGGGCTGGGGGACCACCCCCCCGCCCCCCCGAGTGCACAAATTTTTGTGCACCGGGCCTCTAGTTTAATATAAAGGAAGATTTTTTTCTATATTTTATGAATACAAAAATTCAAAATAAAATTATTAAGAGTAAATGTGTGCTGCTCAGCCAGATTGGCTCAATGGGTGAGCATTGGCCTATGAACCAGGAGGTCATGATTCGATTCCTGGTCAGGGTACATGCCCAGGTTGTGGGCTCGATCCCCAGTGTGGGGCATGCAGGAGGTATCTGATCAATGATTATCTCCCATCATTGTTGTTTCTATCTCTCTCTTTATCTCCCTTCTCTGAAATAATAAAAGGCTAATATGCAAATAGACCGATTGGTGGAATGACCGATTGCTATCATGTGCACTGGCCACCAGGGAGCAGACGTTCAATGCCGGAGCTGCCCCTGGTGGTCAGTGCGCTCCCACAGGGGGAGTGCCACTCAGCCAGAACCCGGGCTCACGGCTGGCGAGCACAGCAGCAGTGGCCTAAGCTGTCAGTCGGACATCCCCTGAGGGCTCCTGAACTGTGAGAGGTTGCAGGCCAGGATGAGGGACCCCCCAGGTGCTCGAATTTTGTGCACCGGGCCTCTAGTGTGTGTGTGTGTGTGTGCATATATATATATATATATATCCCATATAATAAAAACCTTATAGTCAAATCAAAAGAATGGTGGAACAACTGGTGGAATCACTGGTCACTATGATGTGCATTAACCACCAGGGGGGCAGTTGCTCAATGCAGGAGCTGCCCCCAGCCTGCAGGCCTCAGGCCAGCCAAGGCGGGTGCCAGCAGGGGCCCCTGATTGCCCGGTCAGTTGCCCCACAGATCGGCCCTGATCACCAGCCAGGCCTAGGGACCCTAACTGTGCACAAATTCCATACACTGAGCCTCTTGTATATATATAATAGAGCAAATGTGTGTTAGTTCATGCCTTCAAGAAGAGATGCTGAGATGGAATTAGACATGAAATAGATTTAATGGGGGAGGGACAGATAAAGGTGGGAGAGTCTTAGACCCTGATTATGATCTGACTACTATAGGAAGAGGAATGAGAAGGAGCTGAAAGAACCATTATTGCACCTAGGATGGATGGAAACCATGAGGCTACGTCTCCTGATGGAGGAGTTCCACATCTCGCTAAAATGGGCCTGCCCTATTAGTACCTTGCCTTGTTCAGTCACTGGCTGGGAGCTTCCTGGGAGGAGAGTCTGGCTTTGGTATGACCATGGTGGGGGCCCCAGAGGACAGCAGATGAGATCTTGGGTACTGTGCTTCCCTTAGCCAGAAACAATGACTGGGTAGTTTTATAGTTACCACACATGGTTTAGGCAATACAGCTCATACGAAGTGGAACTATTGTCTTTTTTATTAGGAAATATTTTTATTTTGTCATAAATAATAAAAAATACTTTATTAATAAATTATATTTTATATTATATGAGTTTTTATTTCACACATGTGAAAAGTTTAGTGGTATGTAAGGCCTCATAATTTTTAGTGTTATAGAAACACAACATGAAAAATTTCAGCATTTACACTTAGGTATTTTTAGCACTGTCTTGAACCACAAATACATAGGTCATGTAATAGAGTTGTATTTTATTGTTCATATCTCATAATAAGGTTGCAACTGATTGATTAACTCTTGGTACCAAAAATTCTTATATACAACTATAGGCATCTGATTTTTTTTTTTTTTTTTTTTTTTTTTTGGAAAAGGGTAGGTAATTACTAATATTATTTTTTAAACCAATAAAAATGCCTATTTTTTAGTCACATTGGCAAAACATATATATTTTTTGGTGTGCCACAGAATTTTAGTAATTAGTTTATGTGTTCCATGAGATGAAAATTGCTGATATAGAGCATTTTTATCATTCCAACAAAGTTTTCTCAAGTTTTGTTGTTGTTGTTACTATTGTTTTTAGTCAATCCCCTTTCCTTCTCCTCAGCCTCAGGAAAATAGTCATCACTTTCTTATCACTATAGCTTTGCCTTTCTAGAATTTCTTACTAATAAAATATAGAATGTAGCCATTTGCACCAAGGCCATCTGCTAACTTAATGCCCTGTATTTTCCCTTTCTAACACTCATCATGCTAGAGTTTTTCTTTGATCTTTTTTCTAATTAAATTATAAACTCTTTCATATTCTATTCCTAGTACTTATTATATTTCTGGAAGATTACATGTATCTATTAGGTCTTTACATTGTATCCTGGACTCTTTTTTTGTGATTTTTGTGTGTTTATTTCTGTTATAAATAAATCTCTTTGTGATTACATTTTCTAATACTTATTATGATCATATAAGATAGATGTCAATTTGGTATAATTATTTGGCAATATTCCTCTTTAATCGAGACTCATTGTCATAAAGATTTACATCTGTGTGTTTTTTTTGTCACTTTTTAATGATTTTGGTTTTTATGTTTTTAATTATTTTCCAAGTATTCCTAAAGTTCTATTTCTATTTTATAAAAATAAAGTTGCATCTTCTTATTCCTCTATATACCACAATACTATAGTATACTTTAACTCTCCTGAACTTTTTATTAAATCTTTCTACTAATGGGCTTTAATAGTTTATAAACCCTTACTTCCAAATGTAATCATTATTTTTAGGACCTACATTCTCTATAAAGAATTGTTTTGACAAATTCACATCAGAGTTAACCGTAATATAACTGCTTCCCATGTTTATCTCAGTCCATTTTCCTAAGTTGCATTCTTAAACTCCTAATATTATTTATTTCTCAATTTTTCTAACATATGTTTTTAAACAAGTTTTGCTTTATTTATTGTTTTGATGGCCACAATAGATGATATATTTTCTGATATATCAATTACATAAAAATCTCCTTCTGTTCTCTGTATGTATTAAAGAGTATTCATTTGGGCATAAAATAATTGGATCATGTTCTTTCCCTCTTAAGACACTGCAGATATTGTTCCCTTGTCTTCCGTCAATTTGATTCACAAAAGAGAATTTTGAAGCCAACTGGTTTTGTGTTCCTTTGTAATAAAATATTTTTTCACCTGGGTACTTGTGCAGCATAAGTGCATGCACACACACACACATATAAACTCTTGTATGTATAAAAATAAAATCCTAGCAATTGTGGAATCTAGATAAAATGTGTACAGGTTTCATTTTACTATACTTGTAACTTTTCCATATATTTAAACATTTTCATACTAAAAATTGTAATTCAATAAATTTCCAGGATACTTACAGTTGTGATTTTTATGTGAATAAAAATAAGTACATCATTCTGTATACTAAGGTGCACTTTAACTCAGAAATGTTTCTTATAATCATTGTTTTGACTATTGTTCCAATTCCCATATCTTATTCTCTACTCTATAATGACAATAATTCTTGGGTTGAATTTCAGCCATTTTCATTCCCTGCCTGTCATATTTGCCCACCCTTTACACAGGTCTCTGTTTTAGTCTACATTTGGGGAAATCTAATTTTCCTTTTACATTACTAATTTAATTTGCCGTTCTGCAGATGCCACTCTTTTCTGCTACCAATGCTGTTTTACTTTTTAACTTGTTCAAGATATTTTGCTAATTTTGAAAGGTCTCTTTTATTTGCTTCTTTTTAATATCAGCTCATACTCTTTGCATCTCAAGTCAGTTTCTTCAAGTTATGTCTTATTCTGATACAGTGTTTCCTCTTTTGACTCTTAATCATGTTTCATATGAATCTAGATTCCTACATTTTATTTGCATACCTCCAAAACTTTCTAGTATGTTTTTTGCCTATTTGTTTAGAAATTATATATGTTTTCATTATGTTATCTTTTCCCTATTCTATAATATTTTATCATAAGCCATGTACTTTCTTTGTTTTTTTTTCTTTTTGATATCTATATTTTCTGAAGTGAGAACACGGCAAATTATATTTGCCAATTGAATGAAAAACCAAGCAGATTCCTTATGTCTTGTTCAATGTGCACTTAGGTGTTTGAAACCCCCTCTCGCATTTAGAGATGAAAAGTAAGTACATAATTAGGGTGACCAACCTTCCTGCTTTTCCAGGGAATGGCCTAGTTTTAGCACTGAAATTTCCATGTCCTGGAAAACTCCTATGCTCTGAGTAAATAATGACAGTCATCCTAGGACAGCTCAGTGATAGTAACCAATTGGCTTTTAATGTGTGCAACTGGGTTTCACTCCAAAGCTATAGAATGCAAGCAGCTTGTGGTATCCTGGAGATGTAATGTATAGCATTGTCTCTACAGCTAGTAATACTGTATTGTATATTTCAAAGTTGCTAAGAGAAGAAATCTTAAAAGTTGTCACCATAAGAAAAAATGTAACTGTGTATGTGGATAGATGTTAACTAGACTTAATGTGGTAATCATTTCAAAATGGACATATATATATATATGTATATATATATGGTATATGTCAATTATATTTCAATACAAATGAGAACATAAATGAAAAGCATTAAATAATAAACATAAAATAAGGAATGATAAAACAAAATTAAATATAAAAGTACATGTGATTGTTTTGAGAATAAAATTAAAGTATTTTAGAACTTGATTAAAATTGAACTGACTATGAATTCTTTCCTAATTTTTTTTGGCATTACATAGTGGGCTGATGAGTAAAACATATTTACTCGACATATTCCTACATATGCTCTATTATAGTAAAATAGTAAGAAGTAGCAATATTTACACTGGACAGTAGCATACTAGTATATTATTTTACACACACATTATAGATATAGTATTAATGCTGTCACACAAAACATTCCTCTTTCAAGACTTATATTCACTTCATGATTACAGCACGTGATGCCATTCTCTGGTAGAGACCATTATTTTTATGTCCATTGTGTATACATACATACCGCATCGCCACTCTTTATTTTTTTCTGTTTTGGCCCTTTGCACTTTAACTTCAAATGCCTAAACATGTCTTTATCTTTAGCCGTTATGCAGGCAGGCATATTATTCAATGATCTCATCTATTATATCAGGACTACCATGTTAAGGGTTCATAAAATATAGTAAAATGTATTGCAAAGTGCTTTCTAAATGTGAGGTTATAAGTAATAAATAGAGTCAATTTATAGTAGAGAGTGAGTAAATGGTGGACCTTAAAAAAAACCCTAATATTATTAAAATATTATCTGATAAATGGTCAGAAAAGTAAAAAATACCTTTGTTTCTACTCCATTACATTACAAACCTACCCCATTTTATGCATTCCTAACGATATTTCTACTTAAAATAAATATGAGGACATAATTGCAATTCTATTAAAGTGTACCTAAAAATTCGAATAACAATGCTGTGATTTGGTTATCACAGTGGCCAAATAACCTAATACAATTGACATTTTGATGGAACTTTTGACTTCACAGAGCCACAAAACTGTAGTCATTCTGCTACTTCACTTAACTGTCTCAGGTCGCAGACAGGCAGTGTCTGAAAGTATTGAGTAGCATGAAACTCAACTCTAGGAATAAAGCTCTGTGGGCCATAAAAGAAACCATTTTTCTTTCCAAAAGAAGCTAGAAATGAGCCATAGTATTATAGAACCTAAAATTGAAAAGTGCCCACTGGCCCATTTTATTCCCCCTTTGCTTTCCCACACAAAGCATAACTCCCCAAAGAATAGTGCCAATTGCTTTCTTCTGTTAAATGATTCGAATGATGGCCTTTCCACAATTGCTTTCACTTTTACAGTTTGAAAGCCCCAGCATTAGTATATTTCACCAGTGACTTCTTTTTTTCCTCCCCTGTATTTCTAAAACCAGGTTGATTCAGTGGGGATAGAGACTGGCTATATTTTGGCACTTCTTGTACTTTGCCTACAACTAAAGGGCCAGAGATGTGATTTACCATGAGAGCTGGGTTTTATTGCCTTAGTCTTTTCTATACACACCAGAACTTACACTTAGAAAAAAATCACCCTCAGAATTTCCCCTCCAAACATAAAGGTAGCATTGTTTTATTTCTCTTACTTTATCATTTAACCATTCAGAATTGTCTTAATTATCTTAAATACCAAAGACTTCTTAAACCAGAAAATAACTTTCTAGGGTACCTTGCTACAATGCCTAAAACTGCACAAATTTCGCCTTTGGCCTACAGGAAAAAAAATAATTTTGTTGAAATTTGTTAGCCAGAAGGGTGTGAAATTTTGAGTTACTGCTTATAAAACATTAACACAGATGGAAAAGTATGATTAACCAACAAATAGGGAGACCCTGAGGCACTAGGTTGAGGAACAAGTGGAAAGAGTTTTGAAAGACTTTGAATATGAAGGAGAAAATCAAGGGTTGGAAAGAAATGAAAAATACATTTTGCTCATGGCATACCTCAATGTTATAATGTGCCTTACAAAATTTTAAAGGTTTTGGCTTAGATGTTGATTTATATGCACACATATGCTTACTTGATAATATTGGATTTAAGGTATTAATGAGTGATGATTAAAGAAAATTGTGGCCTCCTTGTGTGGTTAAAGGAAGACCTGATAGGTTTTCTAATAATTACCATTTTTGTTCTGATTACAGAAGGCAAGTTGAATTTTCAAGCACAACACCAGTTTTAATTAAATGTACAAGAGAAAGTTTATACTAAGTCACACAAGAGAAACTAACTGAAGCATATCCAATTTGATCAGAAGTCAAGAATTTCAGTAATAAGAAAAACTTATAATCATAATACCTTGTTAATAACAACACATCTTATTCATATGATAGCCCTAACATCGAATTTTAATGAGAAGTATCCAAAACCAACATAGTCTAAATGATGTTTTCATAGAGCTATTAAATTGCACCATGTTTTTGACACATATCCAGGATTTATATTATAAGCGTACTAACAATAGGTTGTTTTCAAAGCAAAAGGATAGGAAAATAGAAAAGAAAGAAGAATGATAGGAGCTGGGAATCCAATGAATTTATTAAGATCTATATAATCTTAATAGTACAGTGACATTTTTAAAAATTTTCAGATGGATAGAGCAAACCACATTTATTAAGGCTCTTCATGTTACTTCATGGTAAATATGTTAAAATGATTATACACTCTGAGAGACTTGAGTTATTAAATAGTAAATGATATGTCTAATGAACATAATAGCCAGCATTCATCCATTGGCTAAACATGAACTCCTGCTTATTATCTATATATATAAAAGCCTAAGCGATCATTACGACCGAACTACCTGAACAACCGGAATGGCCAATCGACCAGTCACTATGACACGCACTGACCACCAGGGGGCCAACACTGAACAGAGGAGCTGCCCCCTGGTGGTCAGTGCACTCCCACAGCCTATCTCCCGCGGCCCCTCCCCCCAGCCGGCCGGCCCCCTGCATAGGCCTTGATTGCCCACCAGGCCTAGGGACCCCACCCATGCACGAATTTGTGCACCAGGCCTCTAGTGTTCCATGTAAAGCCAGAGGCACTAAGAACATAGAAAGAAAACTATGTGAGGATATCCATCCATAATGGGGTGGGGACTGACCTACTATATCAGAAGCTTTCCATTTGCATGAAAACATAACACTTGACTCATGACACACTCTCATCATGGGCCTATGCATAGCTCTTTAAAAATAAGTTTTATCATATATGTGTATACCTAAATAATATACTCTTTAGTTTTGCCTGCATCTAACTTTTAATCCCATTTATTTGTTTTTACTGAAATAAGGAACACTCAAGAACCTTCATTTAACCCTAAATTAAATCAAACTGACATATGATTGGTAGTTTACATGTACCTAACCCTCCTATCTCTTCCTTTCTCCTATCCTTCCCCACTGTCCATCACAGAGATAACTACTATTCTAAATTTTATTATTTCCAAGTGTTTGTTTTTTTTACATATACATAAATAGTATACTATATTTTGTTGCCTGTTTTAATTTATAAATTTTGAAATTAGAACTATGTTTCAAAGGTTGAGCAGGTACTACTTGAATCATTATTGAGTACTCACTGTCTAACCAAGACTGTGTAAGTTCTGTGGATAATTTTCTCTAGGATGTTAGGTGTAAGTTCATCCCTTTTTATAAACTAGGAAGAACATGTCACTGTGGAGCCAGCAAAGTGAGGAAATGGTAGAAAAGAAAATGCCAATTCTTTCTAAGAATTTTGATTTCTCTCAATGTTTCATAGTCTGTTCTTACATTCATATTATTATTCTATTTGTCATCTAAAAGGTGTCACAGAATCACCAGGTTGAATTTTCAAAAACTATATATATATATACTGGGGTGAACGCTGCATTCAATCTCATGTGGGAAGGAGACCCCACCCTCATGGACAATTGGGCTGTGTGACCCCCTTCCCTAAGTCTGAGAGGAAAATAAAACAGAACAACAATACAGCTGCTAAGCTAAGATGGCTAAGTAATTCCCAGCATGTCTAAAATCTGAGGATCTGCTACTATATGAAAGACGATACCATGATAGGTAGTATGAACAGTGTATACTAGAGTATTCTAAGTTCAGATTTCCAGCTGTATAAGCTTGGGAAAATCACCGATCCTTTCTGTGCATGTTTTATCATTTATTTAATGAGAAATTATATTATGATAGAATCTTTCTTATGAGCTTATAGTGATGAATGAGTTAATATAGGCAAAGAAGTACCTGGTAAATAGTCATTGCTATTAGAATTAGCTTTTTTCCTGTGAGACTGTTGTGATTATCCCTAAACCTTTTTCAAGACTCATTATTAGAGAGATCACAGACGTAAATTTGATTTTTCACATACATGTTTTCAATGATAGTATAACCAAGAAGGATATCAATTAATTAATATTTATAAAATGAGATCCAGTTTTATGAGGACTATAGCTTACACAAATTGTGGGATTCTCTTTAAAAATACAAAATTATAAATTTCAGTATGACAATGAAGATTTATTTATAATGATAAAATAAATCAAACAATTGCCATATCCAATAAGGGTTTAATCTCCAAATTTATAGGGAACTCATACAACTTAACAAAATGAAGATAAACAATCCAATCAAAAATGGGCAAAGGACCTAAATAGACACTTTTGGAAAGAGGACATACAGAAGGCCAAGTGACATATGAAAACATGCTCAAAGTCACTAATCATCCGAGAGATGCAAATCAAAATGACAATGAGGTACCATCTCACACCTGTCAGAATGGCTATCATCAACAAATCAACAAATGACAAGTGCTGGAGAGGATGCGGAGAAAAAGGAACCCTCATGCACTGCTGGTGGGAATGCAGACTGGTGCAGCCACTGTGGAAGACAGTATGGAGCTTCCTCAAAAAATTAAAAATGGAACTTCCATTTGACCCAGTAATTCCACTTCTAGGAATATATCCCAAGAAAACAGAAACACCAATCAGAAAGGATATATGCATCCCTATGTTCATAGCAGCACAGTTTACCATAGCTAAGATTTGGAAACAGCCTAAGTGCCCATCAGCAGATGAGTGGATTAGAAAATTGTGGTACATCTACACAATGGAATACTACGCTGCTTTAATAGAAAGAATTTTTACCATTTTCAACAGCATGGATGGAACTGGAGAGCATTATGCTAAGCAAAATAAGCCTGTCAGAGAAATATAAATATCACATGCTCTCACTCATTTGTGGAATACAATAAAAAACATAAACTGATGAACAAAAACAGACCCAGAGTCATAGAAGCATCAAACAGACTGTCTAACTTACAAAGGAAGGCAGGGGTGGGGGTAAGAGATCAACCAAAGAACGTGTATGCAAGCATATGAGCAAAACCAATGGATACAGGCAGTAGTGGGGTGAGGGCATGTGCTGGGTGGTGGGGGCAGAGGGGAGAGGTCAACGGGGAAAAAGGGAGACTTATATAATACCTTAAACAATAAAGAATTTTTTTAAAAGCTGACATATACCAAAAACTTTTAACAATCCTGTAAAATAATGTACATGTGTTTTTAATTTAGTTATCTGCCTGACATGGTTTTAAGATGCATTTTGCCCTTATAGATTTGGGCTTAAAACTAACTTTTCATGTAATAATGCTTTTTAAATAGCTTCTGTAGAAAAAGAGTTGCAGTTGTCTTTAACACAGATGATAGAAACTTGCTTTATTATTATTATTAATATTATTGAGTTATAAAATTTGGGGGCACAGTTGAATATATGGCTAAAGGAAAGAACTTTGTTTTAACCTTAGTGTAAGTCAATAAAAAATATTTTTACAAAGATCGGCAATGGCTCCATACATTTCTCACCTTGTAACTTTCTCACTCCCTACACAACGAGACCTGGGTGCTGTCGGACAGGTTGTATATGTCTCAGTATGATTTTTGGCTTTGTATCTCCATGCCACAATGTTGGGCAAGTTGGCACAGCAGTTCTGGAAAATATTTCTAGAGGGGAATGGTGAGCAATAAATTACGCATAGAAGTCATGGCCAAATCACAAAGTGATTGCCAAAAAAATAACCTACTAAACCCAAACAAAGATGTATCCCATATATTCTCTCAAGCAGATTCCAGAAATGCCCATAGCTACTGCAAAGCCACTTAATGAAGAAGTTGGAGCGAGGAGACAATAATCTCAAGTGATTTGAGTACCCTATTTTGGTAAATCTTAGTAAAACTATAAGACCATGTGAGTACATTGCTAGGGTCTCTGCCAGGGTGGTAGAGGGAGCTCATGCTAATAAAGAGGCATGAAGCTTAACCTCTGATTTTATGCAAGTACAATTTTTACAATAAGAATAAAATATTTATTTTTAAATCTGTATTAAATTAGCACTAACTGTTGCAAAAGATAATATTGGTTGTAAACACGATAAAAGTACAGTTTTATTTATAGAATAACTAAATACATCTCTTTAAATTTCACTTAAAGTTTTTTATGAGAAATATGTTAATTAATTGACAAGCAATCTAAATGCTATTTATTTTTTTGCTCTGGAAAAACACACATATATTCTGAGATAGAATGGTATTTTTTCAAGGATAGGTATGATAACTTTCATATAGTTCACATGCTTATGGTGGGTTGTTTTGGTCTACTCCCTCCAAACTCTAGGTTCATTATTTTTTTTTCTCTTAAAATGAAATGTTAGGTTATATTTACAAAATATTTATGACGCCTATTTATGATGCATCATAAATAAGTCATTTATAATTAAATGACTTTTCAAGCTAAAGTTATTTTTTCCTACAAATAAAAGAGATATGGCTTCAGTAGTATCAAAGTATTACTAAAATTGGGAAATAATTTATTTTCAAAGAAATTTGTTATGAAAAAAAACTTAATGAGGCCATTTTGATTAGGCACACCTCATCTAATACACAACCTTTTATATTAGTTGAAAGTTAATTGCATTAAGTTCACACTATTGAACATAGCAAAAAAAACCCCCAAACAGTGGCTCATTAATAATTCATGGTTTGCCCAGGATAATGTAATTTTGGAAATAGGATTAAAATTGAGGTGTTATGGCAACTCTCTCAGGCAGAAATATCCTCTCCCAAAGCAAATTGAGCATATCTATCAAATGATGTACTTTACATGCATTTCCTGAAAGAGCTTATTGTTAATAGCATCATAGTTGATTTATTAATACATTGTTTACAACTGCATGATTCAAAATTTAGTACCAAGTAAATAGAATCATTTTCTATCCTAGCATTAATTTCACATTCAATTAACTGTTGCTTTGAAAACCAGGTATGGGTCATTTTGCATTTCTTAAGGTCCAAAAAACAAACAAACGAACAAAAAAAAAAAACATGGAAAAAGCTGAGAGGCATAATTTACCACCCAATCTGAATAGACCAAATACTGTATATAATAATGAACATCCATTTTTAAGACTCTACATTCAAATTTTCTCCTGTCAGAAAACTCACTGCCTTATCACAGACACATTGCATTAGAAGAAAACCTTCTGCAAAATCATTATCTTTCTCTTTACTATCTGAATCAAAATCAATCCCAGAAAAAAATGTGCTCAAAGCTGCCTAAAGAAAGTTTTCAATAGCCGTTTGGTCTTTTTATAGGAAGATATTCCTCTTGGTTTTCCAGAACACTCTTCTCATTTTGAAACTAGCATAAAATCTGGCTAATGTAGCAGGACTTCCTTTTACTCTTCTCCATCTATAAATTTCTGTAGTCCCATCTGGATCAGCATCACAAAATGGAGAACAGATGGACAAGAGACAGACAGTATAATGAGGAAAACTGTGAATAGAAAACATTATTATTCATAATCATGCTAAATGGTATGCATATAACTTTAGGTAATTTACATTTTAATATTTGGAAAATGAATGCCTTCCAAAAAAGTTTCCATGAATACATTCTCCCTCCATTGTAAACTATAATTTGACACTATTATTGCAGTTTACCAGTGGAACATATTTTCTTTTTTAAGATAGAAAGGGCATTGAAAAGGCCAGTACAAAACATATAAAATATGCATAAAGCTAATTATGAAGCCGGCCATCAGGAACTATGACTTCTAGGCCATCAGGAACAATATAAAACAAAACTTTTCATAATGAGCAATCAATCACCTCAATTTTTACATATTTTGCATGTTTGCATGGCAAGTTGAATTTTCTTCTTTTTTTTAGAAATCAAGATATGTCTTCAATATCACATTACTGTTGATTTTTTCTAGAAGGGAGTTTTATATTTAGGGAATGTGTAACATTATGATGCATGACACAGTAATAATAGTTCCCGATGGCCTAAACAAATGCACTCATGAGAGTTCCTGGATTAAGGACAATTAATGGAAAGTAGCTGTTGTGAAGTCTCATTTGGTGACTGTAGCAAAGAGAAAGAGGAAAATAAATAGATTAGGCAGTGAAGAATGTCTGGGGTCCCAAACTTAATTGGTTGCCCTAATAGGTTTCTAATGCACAGAAGAAGGTTAAGAAAACTGACAAATGGGACACAAAACTGAGCTGATTCCTTCTTGAGCTCTGTACCATGTGGACACATCTATAACAATAAAAGCATAATATGCTAATTAGACCGGACAGCTGAATATCCTTCCGGACATCCTTCCAGATAAAGCCACAGTGGCTGCGAAGGCTGAGGGCAGGCAGCTGCTGCAGCCGGCAGTGGCAGCAGAGGCAGGGTGATGGGGGCAGCACCTTCCCCTGATTGGCCCAGTCACCTCCCACAGAGGGACATCCCCTGAGGGCTCCCGGACTGTGAGAGGGGGCAGGCCATGCTGAAGGACCCCCAACCCCCAGTTCACAAATTTTCAAGCACCGGGCCTCTAGTCTAATAGACTATTTCACTCTACATAATTCCAAATGATTAGTCAGTTTTTGTTCACAGGGCCTGGAATCGCAGAAATCACATGATTGCAGCCGCCTTTGTTTAGAGAAATTAGGTATTTTTATTTCATAATGTATACAATTGCATGATTGTAAACAATATAAAACAAAACTTTTCATAATGAGCAATCAATCACCTCAATTTTTACATATTTTGTATGTTTGCATGGCAAGTTGAATTTTCTTCTTTTTTTTTTAGAAATCAAGATATGCCTCCAATCTCACATTACTGTTGATTATTTCTAGAAGGGAGTTTTGTATTTAGGGAATGTGTAACATTATGATGCATGACACAGTAATGATAACATGCCTTATAAATGCTTGTACATTAAACTCTATGAAGAATTCGCACTCTGTTTTGAGCATTAACTCAAGAACCCAGATAGTTGTGTTTAACCATTTTACTCATAAATCAACATGATAAAACTTTTCAATTACACTACTTGAATACAACAAAAACTACTTTATGTAGGGAGTAAAATGCATTTCACAATTATTCCATATTGATAATTTTTTAAAAAAATAGCTACATTTTACAAAGCTGTCCTAAATCTTTTACATATATATTTTCAATTAATCACTAGAAATGTCTTGATGAAGTAGATATTACTTCTATTTCCTTTTTACACAAAAGAAAACCAAGAAGGTTTGGAGAAGTCAGCTCACACCATTAGTATTTGGGCGGCGGGGGGGGGGGGGGGGGGGGGGGGGTCTTGATTTGAACCCACAGTCAAATTCTAATAGAGTTATGCTCTGGATCACCCTGCTATTCTCCCTTACTCTGTTTTTGTGTGCATATATTATCTGCCAGAAACCATTCACTGCTCTTCACATGTATGAATCCAATCAATCCTTCCTCAACACTATTAACTAGGTACCACTATTATACTTATTATTTATATAAGGGAACTTTGAACCTGAGAATTGTATAATTTGATCAAGTCTAACTCCTAAAGAAAGAGAAATGTTGAAGACTTGTATAAATAAAAGAAAATTAACCTGCCTCGCGTACATGCCTTAGTTTAGATCAGTGATTTTTAACCTTTTTTATCTCATGGCACATGTAAACTAATTACTAAAATTCTGCATCACACCAAAAAAGGTATTTTTGCCAATCTGACAAAAAATAGGTATCATTTTGATTTATTCATACCAAAACAATATTGTTGTATTGGCTTTAGTCATTTTTTTTCTGGACAATCTAAGGGAAAATAGGTCAGTGCCCTGACTTTATAGTCAGGTATTTCATGTTTTAAAAATTATTGTGGAATACCAGTTGAAAATCCCTGGTCTAGATGATCCAAGCTGGTTAGATGCAGCACTAAGAGGTGAAAACAGACTACCTAAGTCCCAGTCTGGTGCTTTCTCAACTGTTATTCAGTACAAACATGCCCAATTGGGCTAAGATCAAAAGAAAAAATGCTGTTTTCCTTTTCTTCCTAATTGCACAATAAAATATTCCATCTCAAATATGTGCTATGGCCCAACTGGTCCATAGATCTAGCTACCAAAATATCTAAAAACTGCTTTGTGCAGGATTTGATAGAGTTAAAAAAAAACTCCCGAGGGAAAGAAAAAGTTTATAGTTTATGATATAGTTACAGTAATGATATATACACTAATAAATGCAATATGCTGTGTTTCTGCTAAAAAGTTTCATTCAACCTTTCCTCATTCAAAATTAGAGAAATATTGCACAGCTATAGGCTGGAGGTCATAATCCTCTCTGCTTTACCATCTTTGACCTTCCTTTTCCTACACTCTCTGATCTACCTTGGAATTGTCATTCCTGCATACCACTTCTCTTTCTAAAAAAATATATTTTTATTGATTTCAGAGAGGAAGGGAGAGGGAGAGAGTGATAGAAACATCAATGATGAGAGACAATCGTTGACTGGCTGCCTCCTGCACTCCCCCACTGGGGATTGAGCCTGCAACCTGAGCCACAACCTGGTCATGTGCCCTGACCAGAATAGAACCATGACCTCCTGGTTCATAGGCCAACGCTCAACCACTGAGCCACACTAGCCAGGCTGCATAGCACTTCTTTTATTACTATTTGAATCAAAATAGGTGCTGTAATTCACACTTATTCAATATTTAGTCTTTAACAACAGCTTTCATGCAGTGATTAATTAAATAACAATTTAATTTGAAAGACATCATTTTCCTCCAATGAATTCAGCAAGAACTTCATCCCCCAAAATACCTTTCTGTGCAGTGACATGGTTTTCTATTAATTTCACTTCCCTGTGCAGTCTAGGATCTGTCCTTGGTACAATTGCACTGGCTTTATCAGGAGAGATTGATACTGACATCACATCAGCTATGAGAGAAAGAAAAGCAGCTGAAATAAAACCTATAGAGCAGTTAACTGCAATCTGTAGATTTAGCCAGTATTTAGGGAATGGTAATTTTTTTCACAACTAAGAATTTTTAATAAAAAGAAAGAAATTACTGACTATAAAATATACCATAAAACATTGTCAGCTAATTAAATGCAGCCAAATATAACTAAAATACACATGCCTATGGATGAAATATTCACTTGATGAGTTTGAAACTAATAATTATATCACATGAAACATTTAACCAAAAGCCAACTTTTACTCGCGTTCAGCTTTTACTCGCTCATATAATGCAATTTTAACTGCCAACGACATCTTTGGACCCAGTTTGGAGTGGCTGACAGCAGACTGGTGTGGTACGTTATACTTGGTGAGCTCAGGATTTATGAGGATTTCTAAAACTAGACAATCATTGGAATTCAGTGTAAATCCCTGTAGGGTACATTGTTTTACAAGGTCTACAAAGTAAATTTATCATGTGTTCTAAGTAGTCAATTCACATAACTTGCAAAACAAACAAAGCATGGAAAGTTTAGTTTTTGTAAAATAATCTTAGCCCATGACCAAGAGTAGTCTAAGTATAAACACACATGTGTCATGTGTGTATCCTGGAGGATACTGAGAAATGGCGTGCTGTGTTGTAAGCCTCTGCTACCTTTTTCTATTAACCCTCCGTCTTCCCTTTCTTTTGTTCAAATTATTCACTGAGGTTGGCTCCACATGGGGCTGGAGAGAGAAGACTTCTATGAAAATATTACAATGGGAGATATTTCCTAAGCAACAGGAATACACAATTATTTTAAAATAGCATTTTAACTGAGGGTAACATGTCCGGGGAAAAAAAAACAAAACTCCCCTGACTTGCTACATAGAAGCTTCCCAGCAAGTTCCTCTTCTTTATATTTATGTCTTAATTCAACTCTACATGAGACAGATATGAAAATATTTATTTTGTTTGGCAGCTAATAAGACATGATATAGTTCTCAGTGCCTAAGGTTTTTCTTTACCATTTTTCTTTGTCCTTATTTTCCTGTTACTTTTGAATTTTTCTTTTGCATTATTACTTTAGTCTTTGTTGAAATTAGATAGATGCTAGATAGGTAGAGAGATGATAGATAGATAGATAGATAGATAGATAGATAGATAGATAGATATATCAGTGTGGAGAGAGAGAGAGAGAGAGAGAGAGAGAGAGAGAGAGAGAGCGCCTAAGGAAACTGCACTTTAACACGTTCTTCAGGGCATTCTTGCACATGCTAGTTGAAGAGCCGCTGCCCTACATTTCCAACCTGGTATTCTTTTTACCCTGTGGTGAAATAGTGTGACTCAACTTAACTAAATTCAATAAACATTCTTTGTGTGTCTGTTCTTGATCAGGGATTTTGTTATGTGTTTTGTATGCATATATGAGAAATAGATGATCTCTGTCTTCAAGGAACTCACATCTGACATTCTGTTCTAAACCGTTATGCGTTACCACATTGTCATCTCTAGATTCCTAAACAACATAGTTGCATGCTTTCCTTCTACATAAAGAACCTACCACTGGGAAGTAATTTCAAAACAAACCTTTCATGATCTCAGTGATATTTCAAGATTTTGAAGCGAGTATGTCAACAGTGTATCTTGCTGTGCTTTTATGGATTTCAGATACAAAATATTGCCCATCTGACCTCTATAGCTTATGAAGCTTGAGAGGCCGAGATCATGAGTATCTCCCCAGTGCCCAGAGGCATCACTATTGCTTTATTTCAAATCCTCGGTCAGAGAAGTGGGTTGCAGAGTGTGCCTCACTCTTAAAATTTCAGGGGAAATGTTAACAGAAAACTTTGTAACTTTTATTGAATGAAATTGATTTTGAAATGTAGACGAGTTACTTCAATGATGTGTCTGACAAAGTGCTGTCTAAATACCATCAAAAGGTTTATACTGCATTTTCCAACCTTATTTTTTATAAGAAACCTGGACAAAATACAGGCAAGTGCCTGCCAATTTTCATTACTCAATATAAGGTTCATTGTGCTAACTAGTTTTTAAATTACAAAATAAATAAAAAATAGATAAATAAAATAAGGTAGATGGCTTCAAAGTTTAGGGCAGATCCCTATTCAAATGAGAAACTTCAGAGTTTTGAATGTCGTCTCTTGAATTAGAATATGGTTTTTATACTAAATTCTTATTTTTATTCAGTGGACTTTATTTGTAGACATAGCATTGTGTCCTGTCATCTGACATTATGAAAAGCAGTCTGTACCTTTTTTTTCCCCACTTCAAAATAATTTCTGAATACCAATATAGACTTTACTTCTTTTGTGAAATTCCAGGGAAATCTCTCACTCACCTCAGACATGATATGTGTCATAAATAGGGCCCGCCTTCTTCTGAGCATGCTGAGCGTGGCCCATCTGGCAACACCGAGCTGTGGCCTTATTTCTGGCAAAGCAATCATTCATGTGAGCCAAGAATAAGAGTATTAGAAGGAACTGCCTATATATCAGACCAAAAGAAAGTGATGAGTATATAAAATCTCCCAGTGGAGAACCATTCCTAAATTATTCTGGCCGCCTTTGCAGACACGTAGAACGCCCTCTTCTTGCTTTGTTCTCATTGGGATCTGCCGCCTTCACATGGGAGACCAGCTGCAGTGACACACTCAGCTCATTTGAGAAAACACATCTGAACCACAGGGCTTTTCATAAAATTCTAATTTATCTCATAAACATTCTTTTGAAGTTTCTAGACACTTAAAGGTGTCAAGTTTAATCCTTATTTCTACTCCCTAAGTAATTACTTTTATAGTGGATCTATTTTACCAAGCATACAAAGAAGGGTCACTGTATACTATACACTGTGAAAGAGACATGTAGAAGAAGGAAGTTGTACTACTACTGGTAATAACAGAAGTAGTAGTAATAATAACTAACATATATTACTTTCTGTGTGGAGGCCCTGTACTTTGCATTTTACCTTGGCTATATTTTTTGTTAAAATAACCTTTTAAGTAAGTTTTGTTATTAAACTCAATTTAATAATTGAACTTGGGCAAATTACAGACCTTTAACAAGCGGAGAGAGCTAGGAAATAAATGGAGTGGAGATCAAAGAAACACAGCACATTAAAAATCCACATACATTACCTGAATTCCTCTATATACAAACCCTCAGAATACAATCTTGTACTGTATTTGTTATATCATCATCAGGTTACATATCTTTCCCAATACTACACATGTGAGATTCTGATTTACACCTCAGCCTGACTCCAGACACCATGATATGTCCATTAAGGTTGTGATTAGTTAGGTTTCTTTCTTGGAAGGACTAGTAGTGAGGCAGGATAATAAGAAGCTAGGAAAATTCCTGGGCAAGTGAAATAGGGAAACTGAGACAAGAAAATTAAACAAGGCCAAACAATTTGAAAAACTTACAGCCAGCTTGTGAATCTCAAGACCTTTGTTTTTCCCAACCAAGAACACTGGAAAGCAAATGGTTTATACCTCTCCTCTCTAACCAGAAACTATTTGGCTTCAACCACCCTGGTCAGGGAGATGGAGAACAGAGACCTGGTTAATGTCATTTGTGTCAGCTAAACCCAAGGACAACAGAAGTCAGGGTAACGCCATTACAGCCAGACATAATGAAGATATAAGTAAAACAGTAAAACAGACCAAGAATAATCCAAAACTACCCTATACGCTTATTTTGATTTGTCAACATATTAAAAATGCACTTGGAAAGCTGATGAATATTATGCTGAGAACCTCTTGTAAGGTTCTTGCCCACAGGAAAATCAAAGAGATAAAAAGTCCTCAGGAAAAAGACTCAATGTATGCTTGAACTTTTCATTTTTTCCTAACCTCTAAGGGTCCCCATGAAACTTGCAACCAGGGGAGCAGAGGGCAGCGGCCGTTCGACACAGGTTTACCCTCTAAAGCTGTCTCCAAGGTTCCCTTTTTCTCTGACTTCCCAGTGAGCTCACAGGAGCCCTGGTTTGATTCACTTCTTTCCTGTAACATTTCTAGGAGCCAAAGCAAAGCACCACCTAGGCTCTCCTGTAGTTTCTTCTACAAGCATCACGTATATTGTAAGGCTTTGACAACACCATAGAAATGACATCATTGAAACTATGACCATTTTTTCAGGTTTCTATCTAATTCATCTCTCTAATCTTTCATTAATATGTACAATACTAATGGAATATTTCAATATCAGTCTGACACTACTTCATCTCCAAGGAAAAATCTGCAGGATTATTTCCCCACAGGGAAAAGGCACATTCACATATACCTTTATTCACTTATCCTCTTATATGAGAACTGAACATCATTTTTCCTAAAAAACGAAGAGCACTCCCATTCACCAGAAAGTCATTCGAAAAAAATATGTTGAGTCAGGTGATACATTAGGTAAATATAGCACATTATGCTTCACATTGTCTCTATTTCTACCCAAATCTTAACTACAAGCTCTCAATTGAAATGTACATTGGTCTCACACTCACTTTATATCACTTTTATAGATAGCTATTGAAAACTACAGTGTAAAGTTTTGATTTTTAATAACAAATATTTGAGATGTTGTTTTGTAATCAAAATGATGAAAATATGTTTTCATTAACAAAATTGATTTTCAACATAGTTAGGAAAGTAAATGGCTGCTTCCTTTTATTATCTCACATAAAAATGTGCTGAGCCCTAGCCGGCTTGGCTCAGTGGATAGAGCATCGGCCTGCGGACTGAAGGGTCCCAGGTTTGATTCCAGTCAAGGGCATGTACCTTGGTTGCAAGCACATACCCAGTAGGGGGTGTGCAGGAGGCAGCTGATCGATGTTTCTCTCTCATCGATGTTTCTAGCTCTCTATCCCTCTCCCTTCCTCTCTGTAAAAAATCAATAAAATATATTTTTAAAAAAATGTGCTGAAATCTTTGAGGGCTTAAATGAAGCGAAGAGAGAAATGTTCTCACTGGGCTTCTTTACCACTTTTATCCATTGTTATTAACTCATTTTGGTTGCACTATTTAGAGTGCCTCCTTAAAGTAATGATTTATTCACCCCAGGCAACAAGCAGAGTGACATCTATAATAATAAAATAGTAATATGCAAATCGACCAAACGGCCGAACAGGGGAAACACTGTCAGGACAATCGTGCTATGACTCCCACTGGTGGCAGGCCAGCCAAGGCGGGTGAGATGCAATTGGTTGGGGACCCGGCCCCCCACGGGTCCCCCCACGATCACCCCGCAGAGGGAGGCCCAGGATACCGACCAGCAGGCTGCAGCAGGTGGGCAGGGCCTCCCTCTATGTGGGTGATCCATTACGGAGCCCTGGGCGGGTGGGCAGGGCCTACCTCTTTGGGGTGATTGATCATGGGGCTCCGTGATCAATTGCCCCACAGAGGGAGGCCCAGGCTACCTGGCCAGTGGCACTGCGGTGGGTGGGCGGGGCCTCCCTCTGCAGGTCAATTGATCACGGGGCTCCTGGACTGTGAGAGGCCGGGCTGAGGACACTCCCACCCCCGGAGCATGAATTTCGTGCACTGGGCCTCTAGTCTATTATGTAAAAACCAAACTTCCATAGTGCTTAAACTTAAGCCACAGGGGCAGGGGGGGAAAAGGAAGCTACTCAGCAAGAGGAACTAAAATCAACAAATGACAAGTGCTGGCGAGGATGTGGAAAAAAAAGAACCCTTGTGCACTGCTGTTGAGAATGCAGACTGATGCAGCCACTGTGGAGAACAGTATGGAGTTTCCTCAAAAAACTAAAAATGGAACTCCCATTTGACCCAGTGATCCCACTTCTAGGAATATATCCCAAGAAACCAGAAACACCAATCAGAAAGGATATATGCACCCATATGTTCATAGCAGCACAATTCACCATAGCTAAGATCTGGAAACAGCCTAAGTGCCCATCAGTAGATGAATGGATTAAAAAACTGTGGTACATCTACATAATGGAATACTACGCTGCGGTAAAAAAGAAGGAATTCTTACCATTTTCAACAGCATGGGAGGAACTGGAGAGCATTTTGCTAAGCAAAATAAGCCAGTCAGAGAAAAATAAATATCACATGATCTCACTCATTTGTGTTATATATATATATATATATATATATATATATATATATATATGAACAACATAAACTGATGAACAAAAACAGATCCAAAGACAGAGAAGCATTGATCAGACGTCAAACCTCAGAGGGAAGGTAGGGGAGGGAGGGGGTAAGGGGGAAAGGACTTGTATGCAGGCATATAAGCCTAACTAATGGACATAGATACCAGGGGGTTGAGGGCATGAGTTGGTGGGGGGCAATGGAGAGATAAGGACACATATGTAATACCTTACTCTTTGTAATACTTTAAGCAATAAAACAAGATTTAAAAAAAATATAAAAAAGAAAAAGAAAAAAAGAAGTCTATTTTCTCAGGTCAGATGACTCAACCGGGAGTGAAGAATTTAGCAGAAAGAGCTGTAATATTATGGGTTGTCACAAGCTTGGTTAAGACCTGTCCTTCTTAAGAAAGTATTTTATTTCTAAGAGACCAGGTGGGTACAAATTTCATATCATCAATTTCAAATTTGGGGCACATATTGCTGTCGTAAAATGAACCAAATTTATATATAAATTTATTTCAGATTTTTAAAAATTATATTTTTGATAGAACAATAAAACCTTAGCCTTACTAAGTAATCACTATATTTGCCCAAATAAACACTGAAATTTTAAAAATATCAGTATGATCCAGATGAGTCAATTTAACCTGAAGATTTTGACTTTTGCATTCAGATCTTCCAAGAAGTAATAGGTCAAGGGAATGCAAGTCATCCTTTAAAAAAATTATCCAAAACAGTTCCCCATCTCCCAAAGCTTGGGAGGTTCACAAACACTTGACCTCATAACACTGTTAGTCACTTAGTAATTTTTTCATTGCATGTATTAGGCCAAAAGAAACACCCAACAGTTCCATTTCTTTAGTAGTTAATACCAAACAACTGAATAAGTATTTATGCCCTAACAAGTTAGTAGGCTTTTAGAAAAAAAATACACATCAATTGGAAGAATAGAATAATATTTTTAGTTCATTCTTAAGTAACCACAATTACTTACAAATTGAATGTGTGCACCTGTTTGACTCTGCAAACCCTTAAATCAGATCAAGCTTTCCCAAGCTCATTTCCTGCTTCACATTGATTTTCATGTGATACTTTTCTTTTTTTCCTCATGCCACCACAGGAAACACAGCTTAGCAAGTAATGATGTCATCAGAAGGAATGTAACTCAATGTCATGTTGATATTGTTAACAGATCAGCTCACTGGATGTCTGACAAACGTTGAGCATTGTAGTGTTTTCTTGGAAAATCTAAAATATCATGCTCTTCACCCAGAAGTTTGCTGCAGCTTTAAAGAGAGTTCTTCAGTGTATAGTTTGGGAAGTGTGGTTGGAGTTTGTTGATTTCATTGTCATATAGATATATCCCAACAAACACTAGTGTCTTAAGCTGCTGTTTTATTGCTAAACTCAATTGTTTGAGCTTCCTAGCCTGCCCTCCTCCTGCCTTACGCACAGAACCCTGGGTGAGAGAGATTAGTAATAGCAAGCACCTGGTTCCAATTGTTCTTTATTAGACTGAGATGTGAGAAGTGGCCAATGCATCAAGGCAATGGAGCAGTGGGGCTTGTTTTTCCAGCAATATTTTTCTAGAGTTCTACTTTTAATCTTATTGCTGGTTGTGCAGGATTCCAGGGAAATATATTTGATAGGGCTCTTGTCTACAGGAATATTTTGATTGCAACATAAATAATGCTATGTTGGGTATAATAAAGTATCAATGAAGATTCAGAATAATAAGTAAAAAAGATACTTTCATATGGAAACTTTCTGAACTCAGTTTATTCTCCAATCAGGCACATGGAGATTGTTTTTCAGTGTCCAGGCAGTTAATGTCCAGGTACTGTCTCTTTATGGTTATTATTCAATGCACCATCCTGGCTAATTTCATGTTTCCAAGAGAAAAAAGTAGCAATGCTATTTAGTACTCACAGTATCATGAAACAATGCAGAACTTCTTGCCTCTACAGTTTCTGAATATTGCTTATTTACCACTAATTGCATCATCACTCATGAATCTTCACTTCCTGTAGCACTGCCTGTGAATATTGTTTTCAATGACTCTTTCAAAGATAGATAATGATACTATACTTTGTTGACAATGACAACAAATGCAAGTCTTACCATCATATAAATAAGCATGTGAAGAATAATTTATTTCCTGGTCAGGTTAAATTTATCTTTAAAAATTTGTTGACATAAATGTAAAACAACACATTTTCTAGCCGTGTCTCCTAGAACAGTTAGTCAATGGTCACTGGATTGCTAGAAAGTGATCTTTTTCAATATTGGCTATACTCCCACCTTCCACACACCAAAGAGGAAGTCAATCAGAAGGGCCTGTTGATCTTGCAGAATGACAATCTCATTAGCCATTGGAGGAGATAGACATGGACACCCCAAGCACGTCCTCTCATGTGGCCTGGCGTCTATGGAGGGTTCTCCCTGACTGCCAGCATCAAGGAGTGGGTGGAGGGTTGGGCATGGGATTAAGCAAAGACAAACAAACATTCTAAACCACTTCAGCTAGGAGTTGTTTAGGAAACAACTTTTAGGACATTTTACCTTTAGGTTAGCAACACCAGGCAGCACATGAAAGTAAAACTTGGTTGTGTTGGCTTCTGGAATGGTGAGTGGTGAGTGGTATTCTCTCCAGGTGTGTTTTTCAGTGACTGAGACATTAGAAATAAGCAAAGTGCTCTTGATCCTCCTTGGGCAGGGTGCCATATTTCAGTATTCTTTCCCAGGGGATCTCTTTTAAAACCTTGCCCCAAATATACTTATTTGCAAAGTTCAGAAATACATCACAAAGCTCCCCCTTTTCAATGGGTGTCTCCTTGCCATCTGTGAGATCAAAAACAGGACTTATCATTGTTTTGTCTAATGGCCCAGAGTATTAAGAAAAATTGATGAAGATTACTCATTCTGGAGTGAATTTTAATGTAACTGTGATCTTCCAAAGTATCATCATCTTGATAGCTGCCACAAAGAAAAGAAAGCAATAGAAGTAGGAATTATAAATTCTTACCAGATAATGATGAGGTTTATGTGCATTCAGCAATTATATATTTTTCTTATAATTATCTTGTTTAGCTTTATTTGTGTATTTCTTATAGATTGAAATACTTGACATGAGTGATGCTACTATGCAAAGATATTTAGATTGGATGCCAGGAGTCTTGTTTCTAGACCAACTCTCTAGTAGTTGATTGTGTACTTCTATACTAATTCCATTTTATGAAGCTACAACTTCATATTAAAATAATTAAGTTTTATAAACTCTAAGGCCCGATTATATATTAAAATTCTAGATAGCTATGGTTTTAAATTAATAAGTAACTGTGACTTGAATGGACATAACCCAGTTTTATGTAATTTTGATCATATCCTTCATCATTTACTTCTGATAGATTTATGGATTAAAAAAATTAAATCCATCCTAAAAAGTTGTTAAAATACCATTACCATTCACATTAACTGTCTCTTGAAAATAGTGAGAACAGGTTTAACATGACTAATGCAATCTGAGGTAACTAGAAGATTTCTAGCCACATTGCAACAGAACTAGATCTGAGACTATGTTCTATTGCAAAGTAATAGGTGGGTCCTATTACTTTTCTTCTCATTCATAGATAATAACAAAATTGCCATTCCTTTAGGCCATAAATTCAGTTTTACTTGGTAATTTAAAATGTTCAGTTTAATTTATTTATTGATATTTTAATTTTCTTTTAAGAATAAAACATGTTTCCTCCATAACTGAGGTCAGAGACAAGAGGAACATAGAAAGGACTGGGGGATTCTTTTTGTTTTCCCTGCTTACTCCTCCCCAATTAGATATCACCATTTGAGACTCTGCCAAGGTCAAAAGGGAGATTGAGAGAGGGGTAAAAATAGAGTTGATGAGATATAGGTTTGTTTTTGACTTTGTAATTTAAATTATTTTCCAGTATTGATAACTATTTGACCTTCAGTTTGTAAATTTACTAATTCATCATAATTTTGCTGGTTCAGTTGTATTTGTTGTATTTGTCCTGGAAGAGTCAGTCTTCCGTGGCCCTGAGCATCCCCGCATACATGCTCTGGATGAATGTGCCAGACTGCAAGGCTTGTCCTGATAGAGAAGTTTCTGCAGCGAGTCAGAGGCTAATAAGTAGGTGAAGAGGACCACAAAATGATTATATGTATCTGTTTGCTCTAAAAAAAGGAGCAGCTGGTTTGTTTATTACTGCTACAAAGTTTGATGCCAAAAGTGTCACTGGCCCCAGTGTAGGAATGATAGAGGACCGCACAAGTATGTTGACATTTGTTAGTTTCTTTCACCTCTGACTCAAGAATCTCCTGTCTTTTGTCAGTTTCCATGAAACTGTGGCCAGTTAACATCTTGCAAGCGGGAAAATTCTACAATTCTTCAACATTCTTGACAGTGTTTGGCAATGAGAATGGGCAGCTGACAGAGACATGGCTTTCTGGAAAACAAGGAAGACGGGGCCCCATTGACCCATTGATGGGATGTAAGGGAGTTCTTGGGAATTTGCATCAAGTATATTAACCAAATTGTACAGTCAAATAAACAATACATGTTTCTCTAAAATGTTGCCTGTTTATGAGGAGGAATTAGGCAGTTCTTAGCAGTATATTTCTTAAATATTTAATTGGCTGTGATAAAAAAAAAAAAAAAAAAAAAAAAAAAAACCATACACAGACCTTCCAAAATGTTAATAAAGAAAAAGAAGTAACTAATTTTAGTTATGCATTACTAAAAAAAAGAAACTAGTTCAAAATAAATATTGTTATGGTTACTTCTCATTAATTAATTTAGCATTTGACACTCTTATGCATTATCAGAATTGGTACTTTAAGAAAGCCAAAATCTGATTAAATACTTTTTCTTATGCTAAAGACTAATGAATAAAATCTAGTTTAAGATTAAAAATCAAAGATAATAGGAACTTATTATTTACCACTTTGTAATTTACATCAATTATATAAATCAATTTTAACCTATGTATTTTTCATCAGATTATCTGCCCTCTTTTCTCTAACTACACTTTACCATATATTAGTAAGAGGATTATTGTAATATGTAATAAAAAATAATTCTGCTCCCCACAAAGTACCTTTTTCAAAAGCAGCATAAATGTGTTCACGGAGCATTACAAGAAAGGGCACATGCCATAGTGGATTAAGAAATCTAACTAACTCTTTGATAACAAGCTTTATATTCCTGAAATTTTAAAACTTCTTACAGACTGCCCAGCTGGCCTGTCTCAGCATAGACCTATGAGCCAGGAGGTAAAGGTTCCATTCTCAGGCAAGGTATAGGCCTGAGTTGCAGGCTCCATCCCCAGTGTGGGGCATGCAGGAGGCAGCAGATCAATGATTCTATCTCATCATTGGTGTTTCTATCTCTCTCTCTATCTTCCTTCCTCACTGACATCAGTAAATATATGTTGTTGTTTTTTTAAAAAAACTTCTTGTAGATTTTTTATTATTATAATTTTAGAGTGACCAGAGTCTGGGTGATATATTTTATAAATATAATCCCTTAAGATTCCCTGAAAAATAATTCACATGTTAGTGATGGGAAGTGCTGAGCACAAGAAAATTAATATTCTCTAAGCGAGATGCTTTCATACACATTTCCTAAAGATGTCATCTTGGCCAAAATCTTGCCAGAGCAAAGACTATTCCAATTCCA
Organism: Myotis yumanensis; assembly: GCF_028538775.1. Classification (NCBI taxonomy): domain Eukaryota; kingdom Metazoa; phylum Chordata; class Mammalia; order Chiroptera; family Vespertilionidae; genus Myotis; species Myotis yumanensis. The sequence goes on along the minus strand of NW_027223760.1, from coordinate 42,391,909 downwards.
GTATCTCTTTGCCTTTTAAAAATTCAAATACACCACCCTTGCTCTAAACAATTTGGTTCAGCGGATAGAGCATTGGCCTGCGGACTCAAGGTCCCAGGTTTGATTCCGGTCAAGGGCATGTACCTTGGTTGTGGGCACATCCCCAGTGGGGAGTGTTCAGGAGGCAGCTGATTGATGTTTCTCTCTCATTGATGTTTCTAACTCTCTATCCCTCTCCCTTCCGCTCTGTAAAAAAATCAATAAAATATTTTAAAAAACAACAACAGTTACACCACCCTCGAAATTCCTTACTTTAATTGTATATCAACACAACCTATTTATTTTTATGTTTGGGGCCAAAAACAAAAGATTATACTGAGATCCTGAAGTAAGATATAAACCACAGAGTACTGTTTGGCCAATAGTCAAATACTATGACATTTAACCCTTAACTGTAGAGAGTGGCTGCAGTGTTTGGACAGATTCAAGCCTCGGACTGGTGAGAGGGCACGGTCCTTTTGTGGCAGAGCCACGTGCAAGTCCCAGCTTGGAGGGCAAAGCCCTCCCAGCACAATTACAGCCAAAGGCTAAGCTTAACTTTATGGTCTGAACCTGCAGCCCTACGTGGCTAAGTGATATAGGCTGCGGGAGGTGCAGCAAGTAAACAAACAGATCAGGTGCATGTAATTGAGTTGATTCGAAACCCACCAGAACGTTGTAATCATGCCCTTACTTTGCCTCGTGGAAACTGGATATAAAATAAAGACACGGCTTACAGGCTGTGGCGCTGTCTCTCCATCAGAGAGCAGCATCCCACCCAGCCTCAACTTTCTTCTCTTGTCTGTCTTTTCTAAATCCTTCAACACCCCCTCTCAGGTTCACCCCTGGCCATGCCAGCATGGCACACTTAACCTTTCCTTTCTGTAAAACATTTTCTTTTTATTAAAATACTAGAGGCCCGGTGCACAAAAATTTGTGCACTCGAGGGGAGGGGGGGTCCCTCAGCCCGGCCTGTGCCCTCTCGCAGTCTGGGACACCTTGGGAGATAACGACCTGCTGGCTTAGGCCTGCTCCTGGGTGGCAGAGGGCAGGCTCAATCCCTAGGTGCAGCCCCCCTGGTTGGGCTCAGAGCAGGGCCGATTAGGTAGTTGGGGCACCGCCCCCTGTCACACTCAAGGCAGGGTCGATGGGGAGGTTGCGGCACCACCCCCTGTCACGCACAGAGCAGGGCCCATCAGGGGGGTTGGGGCTCCATACCCTATCACACACTGAGCAGGGCCCATCAGGGGGTTGGGGAGCTCCCCCCTGTCACGCACAGAGCAGGGCCCATCAGGGGGTTGGGTCACCACCACTCTCACACTCAGGGCAGGGCCAATGGGGAGGTTATGGCTCTACCCTGTCACACACAGAGCAGGGTCCGTGCGGGGGGTGGGAGGGTTGGGGCGCCGCACCCTGTCACACACAGAGCAGCAGGGTGATCAGGGGGCGGGGGAGCTCCCCCCTATCAGGCACAGAGCAGGGCTGATCAGGGGGTTGGGGCGCCTTCCCCTGTCATGAACAGAGCAGGGCGGATAGGGAGGTTGTGGCCCTGCCCCCTGTCACACACAGAGCCGCAGGGTGATCAGGGGGTTTGGGCGCTGCCCCTTGTCACGCTGATCCCGGTGCTGGGAGGCATATTACCCTTTTACTATATAGGATAGAGGCCTGGTGCACGGGTGGGGGCCAGCTGGTTTTCCCTGAAGGGTGTCCTGGATCAGGGTGGGGGTCCCCACTGGGGTGCCTGGCCAGCCTGGATGAGGGGATGATGGCTGTTTGCAGCTGGTCACACACCCTTCAGGGTGGGGGTCCCCACTAGGGTGCCTGGCCAGACTGGGTGAGGGGCTGAGGGCTGTTTTCAGGCTGGTGGGTGACTGAAGCTCCCAACCGCTCCTTTTTTTCTTTTTTTTTTATTCTGGGCCAAGGCCTCTGCTGCTGAAAGCAGGTATCTGGTTTGTTTCGGTTCTATAATCGAAACACTGTATCATCTCCAGCTCTGAGATCCCGGCTGGCTGAAAGCTGGTTTCTGGGGTTTTGTTTAGCTTTTATATTGTTACAATGTTTCAAACTGCCAGCTCAGAGGCCGGTAGCAGCAGGCGGGGAATGTTGGAGTCCTCCTTCACTGAAGCAAGCAAGCCTCATGTCCGCTTCCAGCTGCCTGGCTGCCGGCCGCCATCTTGGCTGGCAGTTAATTTGCATATCGCCCTGATTAGCCAATGGGAAGGGTAGCGGTCATATGCTAATTACCATGTTTCTCTTTTATTAGATAGGACTAGAGGCCCGGTGCAAGGGATTCGTGTGCTGGTGGGGGACGTGGCCTCTGATGATTGGCCCACTGTGGGAGCACCACTTATCCTGGTCAGCTGAGTGGCTGTGAACCCAGCCTCTGAGCAGCTGCTCTCACTGTGGGAGAGCCACTCATCCCAGTTAGCTGAACGGCACTCCCACTGGGGGAGTGCACTGACTTGTGCATTGAGCATCTGCCCCCTGGTGGTCAGTACGTGTCATAGCGACAGGTCGACTGGTCAGTCTGGTCATTCTGCCATTTGGTTGCTGGGCTTTTATTATATAGGATTAATCTCTCTATGTTAGCTACTTCTGCCTTCTTGGTATAGTTAACCTTAATTCATTCTGACTTTGTGAAAATACCTTTATTTTAACTTGTAGAGCAATTCCAGCTGTTTCTTTTTGTAACGGAATTTTGTTTTTACTGAAAGAGCATTCAAATTAAGCAAAGTAAAAGAGGAGCCAGGGAGAATTTTAAAAGATAAGTAGCCCAGTTTTTCTTAGCATAATTAAAATGCATTGCTGAATATAGTTAAGACTAAAGCCTTCAGCAGGGCATGAACTTGATTATGTCATTACTGTTACAAGGATCACTGCTGAAAACTGTACCAAAGAATTTCTATAAATGTGTCCCATGTTTCCTGTATTTTTCAAGTATGCATCCCAGAACTTGTAGTACAGGTGAGCCAAATATCCACAGACATTTTAACAAAAGGGTGATAATTTGTCATGAAGTATTTGGATATGGTGAATGCATACTTCAGTAATATTGCTCTCATGTGTTTTAGCATATTACTATACAGTTATAGGAAGAAATTGGCTCCATAAGTTCCATAGGTTGGTTAGTGTATAGTTTCCATTCTAAATTTGCTCCAATATAGCCTTGTTTCTTTGTTTATTCATCACTCTTTTTCAAAATATGTCATTATTTTAAAAGCTTTAAACAAAAAAATAGTGGCTACACATTTAAAGGTTTGGCTCTCCAACTTCAGTTCCACAAAAGCAAAGCACTCAAGTCCTCAATGATCTCTTTGTATTTCTCTTCCTAAGTTGTATTTATCTTTCCACCACAGGTCTTCCGACCTCTTCTCTAGGCTATGACAATACTCTCTTACCTGTTCTACCAGCACTCAATCTGTCTCACCCTCCTTCCTGCCTCTCAGTCCATGCACATTATTGACAAATAATCAGTACTGCATAGTTCTGATTATTATTTAAAACCTAATTTTTGAAATTATAACATTACATAATATGCCCACATTTTAATTATCCAGGAGATGGTATAAGAACTCTTTACACTTGTAAACCACAGCCACAATCAACATACTGAAAATTTTTATCATTCCAGAAAGTTTTCATGTCCTTATTTATTAAATTCTCTTGCAAACCCTGATTCCAGGGAACCACCAAACTGATTGATGTCTATCTCAATAACTTGTTTATACCCCTTGTAGGACCTCATGTAAATGGGATTCTACAATCTCTACATCTGGCTTCTTGTGATTAGCACAGTGTTTTGAAAGTCATGCTTGTTGTAGCTCATATGTGAGGTTAGTTCTTGTTATCTGTTGAGTAATATTCCATTGTATGCATGTTCTAGCTTGTTTTCCACTCACATGTTTATGTATATTATATATATATATATTTGAACTGTCACCCAAAGCATTTATTTAAACATTAATAGATACGGGTAACAATTACAAATGGTATAACAAAAGTAACAGCTTTATATTCACAGATGGTCAGATGCTGACAAACAAGAAAGAAGATCTCTGTATATTGAGATTGGTTGTTAGGAAAATGCATATGTCGGCCTGAGGAACGGTCTATTCACAGGCTTTGGTTGGGGCATTGTATATGTCTTTGGTGGACATATGTTCTCATTTCCCTTGGGAAAATACCAAAATATGTTAAATTTTGATAAATGTCAAAATACTCTCAAAGTCAGTCTCTCATTACAGATGAGTGTTCAAAAAGTTCATATTTTGGTAAATACTTGGTATTATAAGCATTTCTAATTTTTTGCTGTTCTAGTGAGTATAAAATGGTTTCTGATTGTGGTTTTAATTTTAAACTTTTGTCTTATGTTGAACATTTCTTCATGACCTTAATGGTTATCTATATATTTGTGAGGTATCTCTTTGAAAAATTTAGAACCCTTTAAAACTATCCTATTATAATTCATAACTAAGATTGACAACAAATAAATATGACTTAAATATTTTCTAATTTTCTTACCTTTGATTGTCTCATATGGTATTTACTTTTCTATGATTGTACAATATAAACAATTTGAAAATGTTGCTGATCTTTAGAATAGATATACCGTAAACATTTATCTGGCCCGCCAGGTGTTTTTGCTGCCGCTGCCTGTCCGGCTTAGCAGCCAACTCGTCCTGGGCCCGCAGTGTGCATGTGTGGAATGTCTGAGGAACAGTGAACTGGCCCCCTGTTTAAAAAGTTTGAGGACCTCTGATCTAGGAGATTGTGCAATGCTTCTGCCACCAGAACCATGATTCCCAGCATTACTGGTGCTCCCCATGCTCTTGGCTTCTGCTTCTGGCCCAAGGCCCCTCCCTCCATTCCCTCCACACAGCCAGGGCACAGACACTGGGCTCGCGTTGCCAGGGTGATGCCGCCATCTTTGTCGTGGAGTAATGGTTAATTTACATATTACTCTTTTATTAGATAGAATCATTTTTTTAACTGATTTATAGAGGAAGGAAGAGGGAGAGAGATATAGAAACATCAATGATGAAAGAGTGAATCATTGATTGGGTGCCTCCTGCATGCCCCCTACTGGGGGTTGAGCCTACAACTTGGGCAGGTGCCCTGACAAGGAATCAAGCTCTGACCTCATAGTTCATAGGTTGGGGCTCAACCACTGAGTCAAGTTGATCCGGCCATTCACATTTTCTGAAATCACACTTTTCCCCATATGTTTTGGGAGTAAATTTATTTATGTGTCTCATTCACCACAAAGTTGACCAGGTCGGGAACTGCCTTAAAATCATCAGGTTTTTCCTTCAGATTATTTTGGCAGAGGTATATCATAAGAAGAAAAATGGGTTAATAACTTTCATGTGTTGGCTTAGGGAGAGAAGCTCATCAGTATATCATTTTTATGATAAACTCTTTCCCATCTTGTTTTTTTTTTTTAAAGAAGGATAATATATAAGAGACTTCTAGTTTCAGTTAAGTCTAAACATAGAGAATGGGATTTTCTTCTCAGTATAATTCCCATAACATTTTACTCTCCGTTTTTTACTAGGTGTTTTAAAATTTCTTAAACCAATATTTTAAATTTTATTAATTTGTATTATTCAATGCTATGGCTCCAATTTATCTTGTTTCTTTAGTACTTCTTATTCTTACCATTTTGAAAATATCATGTTTGCTAATTTTGAATGATATAGGCATCATAAGGCATATTAATATAATTATTATATTTTCATAATAGTTTAATTTATTCATGTAGCACTTATTAAGTGAAAATGGTAATTCAGATATGGGTAAATATCTGATATGCAATGATGATTTAGACATAATTTCTGCCCTCAAGGAGCTTAGTTTACTGAGAGAAAAAGTAATATATTTTTATTACTGTCATATAGTCCTTCATATATTCCTTCATTTATATATGTGAAATCATATAACTTAAGCTTTGTAATTTTAAATACTAAAAATATTACCAATGAATATGTTGTAGAATAGTGTAGTTATCTCATTTTCCACATTTTTTAAGCTCTAGGAAGTGAAATGTAGGATAGAAGACTGAACCAGGTATGTGAGAAGTTTCTGTTTCAACTTTGAAAACCAATCTCATGCCAAAACCGGTTTGGCTCAGTGGATGGAGCATCGGCCTGCGGACTGAAGGGTTCCAGGTTCGATTCCGGTCCGGGGCATGTACCTGGGTTGCGGGCACATTTCCAGTAGGAGATGTGCAGGAGGCAGCTGATCGATGTTTCTCTCTCATCGATGTTTCTGACTCTCTATCTCTCTCCCTTCCTCTCTGTAAAAAAATCAATAAAATATACTTAAAAAAAAAGAAAACCAATCTCATGCTGTAATATTTGAAGATGTGTGTCTTCTGCTAAAAGCTTTGTAAGTTTGCAAATCAACATTTAAAAAATTAATTGCTAGAAAGATAAGGGACTCTCTATAGCAGAAGTCATATTAAAAATGTGTTAGTAATACTTTTGTACATTTATAGTAATAGTCAAGTTAGCCATCCTACGTAATGAAACCCTAATTTGCAAATTGACTGAACAGCAGAACGACCAGCGGAACAACTGGTCACTATGACACACACTGACCACCAGGGGCAGAGGCTCAACATAGGAGCTGCCCCAACCCACAGGCCCCAACCAACTGGGGATGACGGGGAGGTGGAGCCGGCGAGTGAGTGGCGCCAGGTCAGACAAGGTGGGTGCCAGCAGTGGCCCCAGATCACCCCGCTGGTCACCCCTGATTGCTGGCGAGGCCTAGGGATCCTACCCGTGCACAAATTTTGTAAAAAAAGTAACAATAATATTTGGTGTTGTGAATCCAAATTGAATAAATTAACATAGGTGGGGGAGGGGCAGGAGAGGACAAGCTTGGATATAGGGCAATGTCAGTGTTATGGGTGAGCATAAAATGTGCAATTTGGGAAGTCACTTATTACTTGAGAATATGATGCCATATATTACATATTCTGTTGGACCTTTAAGTGGACCAGACACTGTTCTAAGTACTTAATATATTAGCTCATTTGATTCTCAAATAACCTTGATGAGACTGGCTATTATTAAAGTCTTTGTTTTATAGATAAAGGGCTGAAACAGAGAAAAAGTAACTTGCCTCAGAAAAAATAGCTGAGAATAGATAAAACAAAGCAAATAGATAAAAGAGTGGGACTCAAAACCAGGCTAACAATAGAATCGATGCCCTTAATCACTCTACTTTGCTGCCTAAAATACATCTTACTACCATGCCAACTTATGGTTCCACATGTGAATTTTCCAGCTAAAGGATTTGATATTGACTAGGTAATAGTCAGTTGGAGGCATTATTATATTTATTTTTTTACTTTTTCCCTCCTTCCCTATCTTCTTCCTTCCTCCTTTTCCCCTCCTCCTTATTCTTTGTATAGGTCCAAAGTTCAGGCAAGGTATGGCTATTTTATCCTCTTCAGGGTGTAATCAACCTGAAATCAAGGTGTCCACTTGGCTGAATTTTCATCTGGGATATCTGGGGAAATTTTCACTCTTCAGCTTATTTAGATTATTGGAAGAATACAGTTTCTCCTGGTTGCAGGACTGTCCCCATAGCCTTGCTTGCTGTAGGGAGGGACCACTCTCAGGTCCTAGAGGTGCCTCTGTTCCTTGTCAAAATCTTCCTTTCTTAAAATCAAATACGCCATAAAACGTAACTCAATCATATGAGTAAAATCCAGATATAATCGCCATCCCAGAGGTGATGCAGGGTGTGTAGAACAAGGGAGTGAGGATGTTAGTCCCATTTTAAACATCTGCCTACCGCAGAGAGCGACAATGCAGAGCCAAGTATAACGCACACTTAAAATGCACAAATTTACATAGAAATCGTGGGAAACACACCAGGAAAAGAGATAGAGAAAGAAAGAAAACAGGAAATAAAAGAGACAGAGAGGTGGGAAAAGAGCCTAAATAAATGATGTTGCATAAACTCAGAGCAGAGACAGGAGTTTAAGAAAAGGATGGCAACGTGGAACACACTGTGGTTTGTCACTGAAAAGACACTGTTGACTGACTTGAAGAAAGCATCCTTTATGAGGTTAGGGCAGGAGGAGAAGACAGCGTGCAAGGAGTTAAGTAATAATGAGAAAAAAATCAGCAGGTATTAATTAATTTTGTGGAAAAAAATAGTAGCATAAAGAAGGAATTCTAAAAAGCTGGCTTGATTCCCTTGTGAATTCTATAATAATTAGTTAAAAAAAAAAGAACAAAGAAAAATAGTGGGAGAAGAAAGGTGGTTGACAGGAAAAGTCAAGGTCATGTGCCGAATGAAGTGTTTTCTTGGAGAAATCTTGGCATACAAGAGGAAGTATTTGTTTGACCACAATATCCCATGAATGTCCCCAAAGAGCAGTAGATAAAAGTATAAGTGGTATTTGTTTTTTCTTGCCAGATATTTTTTTTTTCTTTTTTGTCTCTTCTGTCCTCTTAAGTGAAGGAATTTCCTGGCAAACAATTAGCACATGAACTTGTAATAATGGGTAGATGCTTTATAAAAGCATGTGGGGGCGTTCATGGGGGACACATAGGAACCCCTCCTTCACCTGGAAGCTAGCTCTGCTGAAATTCCCAGTCTGTCATCCAGACATAGAGTATTCATTTACCCCATTCAGTGATGGGGCAAAAGTAGATTTATAGTTGTGAGTAGAAGAAGCACAGAGTGTATTCGTGTATTATTATTTAGTAATTAGTGTATTATTTTCCATACAAACAACTGTTAACCTACTTTGCCCACCTCTGTAATTCATCAACAACCACTAAAACTTGCAATTCTGTCTCAAAGAAAATTTTCAGTTCAATGGGAGAGTAATAATTTCAGAATTTATCCATTTCCATCCTTTTTCGTCAGGAATCAACGCAGCCTAACAGAGGCAGATATAAATGTTTTTTTTTTAAAAATTAAATAAAGTTATCTTAATGTCTTCTCAATAATTCCAGTGCAAACAGGTTAATAAGTGAAAATGTGGATCATCATTGTTCAGAAGCATTGTGCAAAATAATTATTAAGCTAACATATTTTTTTTCAAACTCTTGAATAGGCATAGGGTATTTTTAGGTTTAGTGAAGGAGTGAGCAGAAGAAATATACTTCTCAACATTTAAACTGGGGACACTAACTTTATTACATGTCTACATTTTATTATTAAAGTGTTTTTATTTTAAAGAAATTTAAGGAAACTTTTTACATATTTATATTAGTTTACTATATATTCAGTACAATGAGTTCATGTTCACTGTTAGTACAACTGTTTCTTCATGATGACTAAAAATAATTTAGTTTCATTTTTTGAAATCATATCTTTCTATGACCTCTATGTCATTCAGTTTATTTGATTATAAGTTTTATGTCATGTGGATCATTGTTCAAGAGCAAAGATTATGCAAAATGTGTAAATAATATAGTCTCATAAATAAATAGAGTGGTAATAGTTGTAGTACAAAAAGACTGAGAGACCAGTCTGTGTGTCATCTATGATTTTAAATGCCATTGTAAGCTGTTGCGTGAACATGGAGAATAATTCATATTTCCCTGCCAAAATGAAAGAATATCATTGGAAAGATATTCTAAGAGTCAACTTTTTCACCACTCACCAAAACTGAAAAATATACAACTTAAAAAATTCTTGCATGAATGTAGTACTTAATGGATTCCAGATAATAATGCTAGTAGACTTGGTGCTATTTTAGGATTCTTTAAAAAATAAACCAGTGAAAGCTAATATTCAGAAAATCAGAAGTTTAGAATGGTCTAAACCCTCAGCCCCTAGAATCTACAAATTGTTCCTGAACTTACAATCAGTTCATATACCATTGTGTCTGGCTATTGATGAAATTGTGAGAAATTGGAATTGCGAATAATTGATGTCATTTACTACAATCCTTTACTATAAGAATTGTTTCCCTTAATAGCCCCCAAATCTAGAATTACATTAATCCATCTGAGAAACATTTGAGTGCTCAATGTGTACTCAAATGGATTTTTTTTTCTTTTAAAATATTGTTCTGGGTTGAAGATCCAGGTTGTAGGACTGAAGATCACTGAATGGGAGATAGAAATGTGAACACATTGGTATATGTAGATATATCTTGTATTTTTACATAGTTTTAAAGTTGAAGTCAGATAAAATTCAAATATCCTTTATATATACCATATATATATATATATATATATATATATATATAAATTTATGTTGAGATTTTTAAGGTCAACAGAAGGAATCAAGGTTTAAGACTCCCCACATACAATCACCCAAAAGTTAATGTCAATTCTTTCCCTGTCACCAAATCTATCTAACTCCACTAAATCCTCTAAAAATAAACATAAGCCAGGACTTAACATCTCACACCTTGTTTTTTCACTTGCTAATACATTTAACATAAGATATTTTCCTAAAAAATAATTTTATGTAAACCCAGATTTCAATTTATATTTTTAATCTCTGTGATGGTATCTTTCAGTCACATGGAATCTCAGTTTTTATGTCATGGGACTCAGTTCTGCTTAACTTGGTGTATTCATTTGGGTTCAGGGAAGAAAACAGAAGATTATCTGGGTGTTTTCTGCAGGAAGATATTTGATATAGGCAGTTTAGTGCTTAGAAAGTCATTGTAAGTACTGAAGGTGCATGCTGGGCCCCCTGGAAGTTCTCCATGAATAACAGTACTAATCCACTAAGAAAGTGACTTCAGAGGCTGCCACTAGTGCTATGCTTAGATCAAGAGGCAGCCACTGTTATTCTGAAAACCTCTCATATTCAGGAAGCTGGAGGGACACTGAATACATTCTAGGAAAGACCCATATATCCATGTTGCTAAGCCTTAGCAGTAGTTAACAGCCACAAGAAAGTCAATGTCACCTCACTTTTAAGCCTTTAAAATCTTCAAGTATAACCAATTAACTAAACACATTTTATATACAGAACCTAGAAGAGACTCTGAGACATCTTGTTTTTTTAACTTTATATCCTTTGCAAGTAGGAGAAACTGGAGGTTAAAGTGACAATCCTAAGAACCCAATGCTCATCTATAATAATAAAAGCGTAATATGCTAATTAGTCCAGACATCCTTCTGGACAACCTTCCGGATGAAGCTGGGGCTGCCAGGAAGCCCAGGTCCCGGTGCCAGAGGGAAGCCGGTGCCGGCAGCAGAGGGAAGGAAGGCCTATTCTTACACGAATTTCGTGCATCGGGCCTCTAGTCTAAATATAATAGAGTAACAACTTCAATTGACAGCAAACCAATTAGGTGTACCAGTGACCAACATCTATAAATCTGGTCCACATCTGTCATGGCAGCACTCACAGAACAGACTTAGCTTAATCATATCAAAGGATTAAGTGGTAGAATCTCTCATGCTTTTATATCTGTGTGAAAGGAAGAAAAAGTATTTGAGGATTGAAAGTGTCTCTAGATTCTCTATAGTAAGTCAGACATGACTGCCAACCCTTTGCCTACAGTTATTTACGTTATAATAATAAAATTGTGGTTTTCATGGCCACAAAGAAAACCTTTTCCAATTTCATCTACATGAATCGACAGCAATGGCCTTTGCCAAATATTTTGATTGCATATTCTCATTGCCAAATGCTAATGTTTAAACTTGGCTCTGTTTTGTTAACCATGCCATTTTAATGTAGCTCTATTTTACCCGACAAATGAGTGATATCACAAAACTGTACCTATTAAGCCCTAGACTAAGAGGTTACTTAATGTACCCGCCCAGCTTTTCAATTAAAAACAGATAGTGACAGCTCCTTTCATAGAAAAGAATCCAGAATCTTTCTGCTAGGTTATTATGAAAAAGTCAGAGTGTAATTAGCTTTAGGAAAATTGATACATTGCCAGAGTTGGTAGAGAACTTAGATATTGTCTTATACTCTGTTTCTCTGAAAATAGTATCTGAGACAAAGGATGATGTGTAAATAGTTTATATGAGACTGTGATCCCAGGAGCTATAGGTAAGACACCAGGCAAAAGAACCAGAAATGGATAGTGAACCAATACGTTATCAAATTGGCCATTACAGTGGAAATAAGGTACTTGATTTCTTGAAGCCATATGAGAAATGTCATGAGCATATGCAGTGGGAAAGAGAACTATTTATCAGGTTCTATCCCCATGTTCAAACATTGTTCCAAGAGATATTGACTTCCTCATGTAGGAAGAGGCATGAGGGCAGAGAAGCCCTGGGGAAGAAGTGTACAGGGTAGGCCTGAGATTTTATATTCTAATTACAGTGATGCATTTCATACCCAAGAGGACAAACCCAAACTTTAACAGGCTAGTTCATCATTTCATTAGATCAGTTGCTTTTCGGTGATATGGTAGATGTTAGTCCAGCAGACTTTATAGTTATTTGCTCTTTTTTATACCTCTGTTGACATAAAATTGGTCCCTTAATATGAGGCAGTATTGTACACTATACAATGCTGATAAAATGAGTATTTTGATGGTGATGCTTGTTTAGACACTGTACACAGGGAAAAAAGCAAACCCATAACCAGCTTTCAATTTTACCAGAACATCAGGGCTTTAAGGTCATTAACCTGCCACCAAATGCTGGTTTGGGTGAATAACTATATGTATTGAAGATTAAGCATCAAAAGTTGCCCAACTGAATGATAACTCCAACCCCTATATATGTTCTGCAAAAATTGCCAAGTACATTCTCCCAGATGTGCAATGGGCAAGAAGTAGGGGATTGAGGTTGTAATCATAGTGAGGCACTTCCTTGTTTTACCTGCATGAAGCTGGATAAATAGCTTGAACATGTCAATAGAGTGGTATCCTTAATAAGAGTTGAGGCAAAGAGAATTTTAAATGGGTGCAAGAGATTTCCTATAGAAGTACAAATAAGATATCCCTACCTCCTACTAATGTAGGAATGGTAATATTCCTAATAGTTGAATATTTTAATTAAAGTGATCGGCTTATTTTACTTTCCAGAATTACATGACCAGCTGGCCATCCTGGTAGGCATTCTCATTAAGACCAGCAATTCAGATGCTGTATTCACATGAGGAGTTATAGAAACTTCTTAGAGGATGAATCATTCAATGAGCCACTGGAACCCAAAGAAAGATACCATTCAAAATTCAGAAATCTTCAGAGTTCTTTCATTAGCAACTGTGCTTTGGAACCAAATTCTCTGTCACTTTAGGCCCTGACAGTAGAACAGAGACATAAAAGAGAATGCCCAAGGGTGGAGATAAGATCCTGCAAGGAGTGAGGAAAGAAGGAACTCTAGGAAGAAAGAACTCAGATAAGCATACATGGGCCCCCTTAGTTAAAAAAGAACCAATAGTATTTTGTTTCCACATCATAAGTATGGGTGCTACTGTGTTTGTTCAGCCCTAACACACCATGCCTGGGGGTAGGGGTGGCAGCTGTAAAAGTGTCTGTAGATGCTGAGTGATCTAAGTGGGCGGTTGATACAACTGCTCCTCATTCTCCAACTGTCTGGCATCTTAGTCAAGAGAGCATAATAATCTCCTTTTATGGAAAGCATTGAATAAAATAAAGTCAGTCGAAATGTAAGGAAAGATATTTTAAGAAGCATATTGAAATGAAGTTCTAATTGTCCCATGTCTTGCAATTATTAATTTTTGTCTTGATCTCTTTGCAGCAGAAAAATTTAGTCTGGCTATTACATGCCAATCCTTCAAATATTTGAAAATTATTACCATCTCCTCTTAATATTTTATATTTTTTCTAGCTTCTTTAACAACTGTTCTTTATTTGACAATATTTCCAGGCAACTTACCATCTTTGCCATGATTCTTAGATCTCTGTCTACATATTCTTCTTCATCTGGGTTTTCTAAAATAGAACATCTTCCAGGGGCAAGTGCACAGCTGTATTTTCAAGCAAAAGTGAAGCAAATCGGAGGAGTGGTCAGATTACCTGTGGAGGTCAGGAAAACAAAATCAGCATCTGGTATGAGGTAGGCATGGAACATAGGCACTTCAAGCACACAGGAACTAGGGTGAGGTCAGTACCAGTGGAAATTAAAGTAAAGAGAGGGGGAGAAACATATGGTTTACGGTTATAGATAAACCACTGTAAGAGATGAACATCTGGATTCCCAGACAAAGACTGCCCTCAACATTGCCTTGTGAATTATTTTCACCATATCCAGTCTACTAGGTTCATCATGCATCTTAATATACCGGTGTGGAGTTTTTATAATAATCAGTCAACATCTACAGACCCAAACAACACAACAAGCAACACAAATGTAGTTATATAAAAGCAAAAACTATAACAACAACAAACTTCAATAATTAGTACTAAATTCTAGCCAAGGTGCCAAAATTTTTCACATTTTCTTCATATTAAGTATTCACAACAACCTTTTGAGTTAACTGTTATTATTTAAATGGTAGGTGTTTAGGTTACTTCCCCAAGGTCACATAAATAGTGTCAGAGCTGGGATAAAAATTCAGGTCTGTCTAACCCCAAAATATATGCTTCTGAATGCTATGATATGATCCTCCATTTAGCCAGGATACTGTAAAATTCAGCAAATATTTTAAAGGTCTCTCTCTTTATAAAGTGAAATGATAAATATTGTATTTTCAGGACAGTCTCATATCAAGAAGCTCACACTCTAGTAAGTAACACAAAAATGTACCAAACTTTCTCTATAAAAGATTAAATTTTTAGGTATGTCATAAAGGAAATCAAAGCATAGTATCATATATTCACACAAGAGGGAATAACTAATTTCACTTGAAAGTATTAGAAAAAGGATTGGTTCTTGGAGGGTTAGTAGGATGTCTATAATTGGAAAAATTTAAATATATGGGATTTTAAACATGAGAAACCCTATTTTCAAAAAGCTATTGAAATTGTTTCAGATGAAATATAATGAAAACTCCAATAGAAGGTTAAAGTTAAACCTTATTCTTTTCTTATAATTAACTCTAAATTGCACAAGTGCCTATTAATTTTTCTTTTACAAATTACAATGTTAATGATAAACCAAATTTTTTACAATCCCTTTCTTATACTCTCACTACCACTGATATGAATTCTCTTTGTATTTCTCCATGTATCATCTTTACATATACTCATACATGCATATGCAGTACATGTGAAATATATACATAAATAATTATAAGCATGTATATATTATATACATGCCATGATACTATTGCATTAGTTTGCTAGGGCTACTATAACAACATATCAAAAACTAGATAGCTTAAGAACAAAAATTTATTGTCTCCCAGTTTTGGAAGCTAAAGTTCTTCATCAGACTGTTTACAGAGTTGGTTGCTCTGAGAGCTATGCTAAAGAAGCTGTTCCAAGTCTCTTGCCTCCCCTTTGGTGGTGTGGTTGCAATCTTCGGCATTCATTCGCTTACAGAAGCATCACCCTCATTCCTGCCTTCATTTTTATAAATGTGTGCATGTTTATCTCCAAATTTTCTCTGTTAATAAGTACAACAGTCATATTACATTAGGACCTACCCTAATAAGCTCATTTTAACTTGATTGCTTCCATAAAGACCCTGCACTATGAACTGAATGTTTGTGTTCCTTCAAAAGCCATATTTGCAAACACTAATCTCCAATGTGATAGTATTTAAAGATGAAGTTCTTGAAAGGTAATTAAGTCATGAGAGTGGAGCTCACTTGATGGGATCAGTGTGAGGCTAGAGAGAGGAGGTGGCTGTCTATGAGGTAGGAAGTGGATCCTTACCAGAGACACTGGATCTGCCAGCACCTTGAGATGACCAAGCCTCCAGAACCATGAGAAATAAATGTTTCTTGTTCAAGCCACATGGTCGATGGCATTTTTGTTAAAACAGCCCCAAACTGTCTAAAGTGCCATATCTCCAAATCAGGTCACACTTTGAGGTACTGAGGACTTAAATGTATGGATTCTGGGAGGACATTGGAACCAATAACTGTAAAAACATTTTGAGTGTTTCAGATTTAATAACCATAAATCCAAGATAGTTTGTTGTATCAATCTGAAATTAAAATGTTCAGATTTCAGATTTTTAAGTGATTGAAGTTTCCATCTAAAGCAGGTAGATGTTGAAGATAATATAATTTTGTTGATTTTTACTAGCTATTTTGTAGTTTGTAAGCTAAGCAGCAGTATGGACAGGCATGTTTTTGTTCGCAGATGAGTTTTATAAAATCATTTTAAATGTTAATAATTATTTCTCATGACTATATTGTGAAATATGCAAACAGTTAAAGTATTATGAATTATTAACTTTTAATATATTTAGAAAGAAGACAGCATCCGTGATAAGTTGTTTTTGACATTTTTCGTGAGTTAAACTGAGAATGAGTAAAAATCATTTCGATAATGTGATTCTGAACTAAAGGCTTTTTATATCAGGATAAAAACAAATGCTACTTAGGTGATTCATTTTTATTTTAATTTTTTAAAATATATTTTTATTTATTTCAGAGAGGAATGAAGAAGGAGAGAGAGATAGAAACATCAATGATGACAGAATCATTGATAGGCTGCCTCCTGCATGCCCCCTACTGGGAATCAAGCCCACAACCCAGGCATGTGCCCTTGACCGGAATCCAACCTGGGACCTTTCAGTCTGCAGGCGGAAGGTCTATCCACTGAGCCAAACCGGCTAGGGCCGGGAATTCATTTTTAGTGATGTCATATTCATTTGTAAAGAACTGATTTTGTTAATGATTTCTACTGGACAATTTTGAAATTTATCCACTGACTGGATTTGGAGAAGCCTATTTATTTATCTTGTTTGAATATGGTATGACATTTAAACGGAAGGAAATGACTACAACTTTCAATAAAATTTCTGGCTAATGTTATATCCAAAAGAATACAGCCCAGCATGCTTGCCATTCCTAAATAGTATCTTGTTGTAATCTTCTAAATTTACTAATTTTATCCACATGGTTTCTTCCATTATATAAAGTCAAATTACGAAGTGGAAGACTGAGCTGAAATCCATCTATTTGCTTAAAGGCCGTGCAGTGTGCCAGGCATTCCATTACTTTAGAAGCCTCAGATCTATGCTGGGGTATTGCATATCTCTACATCACTTGTTTATAAGGCTGCGTTAGAAAGAACAGCCTGACCTCAGTTCAGAAATCAGCAGAGTGTCTGGAAATAAGAATGAGTAGGCCCCGAATAAACAGACCCAGAAATCGCAAAGGATACTGGAAACAGACAGGCATTGTAGGCACTGCAATCCATTACTCAGAGCTGTTGACTTCTACCACACTATTTTAGCAAACACAATGCTTTATTTGGGATTCTTCACCACAGAACTGGGAACTTATTTGCTTAAAAACAGATAATAGTATACCATACCTGTCAGCCAGTCACTGAATAAATGACCTGTGATAGTCATTTATTTGGAATAGGAAGAAACTTCTTTGTTATTACTTGGTCACTCCATCTGTAGTACAACAAATGCAATGCATTTTGTACATTTATCAAGATACATGAGGAAGTTTCTTATTGTGATAATATAAGATTTCAGAAATGTTTCATAAATATAAATGAAAAAATCTTAAGGTGAATTTTTAAAGTATTTGGTACTACACTTTCTGAAATTGTAAGTTAAATGTGTAGAAGTGGTAGAGTTGAGCAAGTGGAAAAGGAAATGAGATTATGGGTTATACAACAAATGCCAAACTGCAGAGTGTCAAAAATGCTGTATTTAAAATTTTCAATAATATATCCTGATTTTTGCTATTGCTTTTCTTCAGTCACAGCATGCACTTTTCTGTAAAATTAAGCCACCTCATTGTAGGAAGCTGGTCTATAATAATTCCATGAAATAGTCCTAGGATGTATACATTAAGATGTCTTCCATTAAGAAAAGCAATAAAATGGGGGACATCTGTAATACTGTACCTTGTTATTAAAGATATAAAACATTTTCTTTAAAAGATTATATTACTATACATAATCCTAGTCCTAATAGGAACAATAGTGCTACTTAGAAATAATATTAATTTTTAAATTACAAACAATGGTGTAAAATTTTTATAAATAATTTTTTACTGCAGCATCTTGATTGATCACAAAATTTTTGCTCACTCTTCTGCATATTTATTTACTAATCAAAATTTATATTTATAGCCACTTCATTTACAATCAACATAATTTGCAGCAACAGCAATCACTTGGGTAAATGCAAGGACACAAATAATTTTTATAATTTTTAATTGTGGAGAAGGATCCTTCTGCTGATGAAACTATTTCTGGATAAATTATTTCAAAATATATTTTTTAGTAATCTGGATCTGATGTTTTTCATGAAACTGTTTTTCTAAAAAGATTTAACTCTTCATACAAATCAGTTTCTTGTAAGTCTGAAAATAATTGAAATGTAAATTTGCCCTGGTGGGGTTAGTTCAATTGGTTAGAGCATAGTCCCAATATGCCAAGGTTGCAGGTTTGATCCCCCCACCCCGCCACCACCACCTCCCTGTCAGGGAACATACAAGAATCAACCAATGAATGCATAAATAAGAGGAACAACAAATCTGATGTCTCTCTCTCTCTCTCTCTCTCTCTCTCCCTTCCTCTGTCTCTAACATCAATAAATTTGAATGCAAATTTACATAATGGCATTTTAATGTTTTCTCTGACATTTCTTGTGATTTGTGGCAATCCTATAAGAAACAGAGCAACTTCATGATTTGTACATAATTCAAAATGCCTGTGTATGCATTTTATTGCTGTATCTTCAATTTCAAAAAAAGACTGAATTAAAATTGTCTTCCTTGTTAATAATAGAGTCATCCAAAACTTCATATGAAAATTCAGTAATGCAATGATATTTAAATTCCATTTCTATTCTAAGCCTGTGGCTATTTTCTTTGCACTATTGTATCAGTTATCAGATCTGGAGATTCTAAACTTTTTGACGTGTTCTAATAACTTCCAGTATTCTTTATTGTAACATCCATGTGTAAACTTTCATTTTGTAATAATTTACTGACATAGTGATTGCTTGACCGCCAGCGGTTTCTGTCTCAGCTTTCAAACTGGAGAGTTAATATTTCTGCAGACGCCTCAAGGACAGGCTCTGGAGACTGATGAGTAAGCCAGCCTTGCGTTGCACCTCAGGTTCTGACACCTGTGCAGAACCCCTCCTCCCTCCCACAGCCACTGCTGCTGGTACTTTTTCTGCTACTGTACCCATGGCTATTTCCTATATGACCTCAAATTCTAGCTTGTTAATCCCCATAGTGCTTTGGACTTCCCCAAGGCATGTGCTTGTGTGCCATGCCAGCCACGATGCATTCATGCTTCCACCATGCCCACAAGCTGGAGCAAGAAGGTATTGACTGCTGCTCTACCACTACCTTTGAATGCTCTGGGTGGCAAAGCACTCACATGCATGTCAGACTTCACTTTAAAAAAATTCTCAAGTCCGAAGAATTTCAAGATAGTGAAAGCAAAGCATTAAACAAAGCATGGGCTCTTTATCAGCACGGGGTTCTGTGTTACTGGACAGATCACGTGCCAGTGAAGCGGTCTCGGCTAGTAGGTAATAGCTTCACCAGATAGTCAGTGATTTGGAAGTGGCAAGATTGAAATATTAGATGACAATGAAGTTTGGGAAGAACAATTTTTATCAGATTTAATGTTCAGCAGAAAAAAGATTTTTAACAAAGATTGGATTAAACTATCCAGGATGACCCATTATTTTTTCATTATCCAACCTGGTTCTTCCGAATGGCACAAAACTAAAGCACCCCATGGGAGCAGGGAGGAGAGTGTTTTTTAAATCCCTAATACTTCTCATTCCTGTCACATCCTGTTCCTGGTGTAGTTCAAAATACAAGCATTTTTTTTCATCGGAAACAGGTCAGCAATCTCTTAACTGGCCATCGCTGCCTTGATTCTTAATCCCATCAAACCCATTCTCCAGGCCGAATCCAAACTGATTGTTTTATTAGATCGTGACATTTCCTTCAATAAGACATTTTCCCGAAGGCTTTCTAGTGTAACTAGAGTAAAATTAAAACTCCATATTGTACTCTACAAAGACCTATATGATCTTTCATCTGTTTTCACCTCTCTTATCTCCCTCATTTCTCAACTCCCCTAGATTATGCATTTGTTAATTTATCAACAAGTAATGGCAGTCTTTCCAGCTCTCATAAGCAACTTGAAAGCAAAGATTGTGTGTGTTTTTCAGCTTGATAGCCCTCATTTATCTTCATATGAATAAATATAAAATTTGACTTACACATACTTGGTACTCAATAAATACCGAATGACTAATATGTTCTTATCCGACAGTTGAAGATGGCACACTTTCGGAACTGTATGTCTACTAGGTGCCTTGTGTTCTTTGCATCAAGAGATACAAAGTAATTGAGATATCAGTCAGTCTTGTCCTGTCCATGCCCACACTCTTGAATCAGGACACTGTCGGACTGACCACAGCCCTTGCATCGTGTCTGGTAATGCTATGTGTCACCATCGATTGACTCAGTAGTAGATATCTAATCCAAGACAGCTCAATTATACACTGGCCAAAAGCCTAAAATATAATCTTACATAAAAGAGATCGCCTAACAGAAGTGAATAATTAGCTCAGACCATTACATATCCTTTCCTAGAAATTTAAACTTATTTAAACTAAATTTTTTAAAAAGATAAAAGTCAAGAATTGCTATCATGTCAGAAAAAAAGAAGGCATATTAATTGGGGTTTCACATTATTTGTAAAACATGAGACTGAGATTCATAAATCATTGCTTCTGAGATATCCAGTGCACTCTTGAATCAAGAGCTACCCTTCTGGTCTTCTCTCCAGCAGGCCACACCAAAAATACTCATAGTTGCTGTTCTAGAATCATCAAGAAAAGTTTTAGCCAAACAGAATATTGAGAAATGAGTGATCTGTCACCTGACAAACTGAATATGCCATGAGGCATGTGTGGCATGTGATAGAAGGTGGACAATAAACATATTTTATTCAAAAAGAGCAGCATGTGCCAAATATGGAAGCATATTTACATGGAGCATTGCTAGCGTGGTTTCATTGCAATGGAATAAAATGTGATGTCACAGCAGATTTTAGAAAAGTGGCTGAAGTATGTTTTTACACAGATGAGGCACATCGAAAGAAAGGATAAAAACTAAAGGGCAATTTAAAAAGTTTCTAAGCAGGTGATCAGATTATTAGCTAAATGAGGGAAAATATTATGAGAAAAAGTTCAATGTCAAAGTATTGAAAACTAAATGAAATTTGCTTGGAATGAGCAAGTAAAAGTGAAAGAAGGGTGTATCATAAAGTTGACAGGCTCCCCTCATGGTAGTTTATTTGTAAAAATATAATAATAATAATCTGGCCTATCAGAGAAAATTTGTCTTTTAATATTCTTTTACTACTTCTAAATAATAAAATTTGTCTGTTAGTAACACCTTGACAGTCAGGGTTCAATTTGAACAAGCATGTTTTTAAATGTTTATGCAAATCTCCTAGGCTGGCGGAACTACTCTGCAAAGTTTTTTTAGAAATGGAAGAATGTTCTCATTGGACTTCCGGTTCCTCCTTGCAGCTATGTTGGCATTACTGGTCAGCTCTTTGACTCTTAAACAGCCTCAGAGAAACCCACTTATTATTCTGACTATAACATACATCATGAGGGCTTTTCATGTATGTTTTCATGTAAAAACATACATGAAAGAAAAAGAAATAAGTGAAGCTGGTTAACATTTACCAATATTTTCTTAAGAATTTCAGCTCCAGGGAGGAAGCAAGATGGCGGCGATATAGGCAGACGCGTCCCAGGTCTTGTCCCGGAGCAAACGGAGTAAGCAGCTGAAACTAATAACACCCACCCCGAATTGGCAAATTTACTCAGCTGGTGAGACGGCTTGCAGCCTGGAAGGGCAGACCTCCCCTGGAAAGGTTAAAAACCAGGGATCTGGGCAGGAAAGTTTGCCAGACCTGAGCCCAGAGGGTCGGAGGGAGACCGCATGGCAGACAGCCGCGTCTCTGGGGACAGACACAGACCCTGACCAGGGTAAGGAGTTCCGAGGGTTTGCTGGCGCCAGGAGATTTGAGATTTGGATTTTGTGATTGCGGAGAACTGAGACTAAAGGGGGCATCCTGAGGAACTGATCAGACCATGCAGTGCCCATAAGAGAGGAGCGTTTCCCAGACCATGCAGTGCTGGTAAGAGGAGCGTTTCCCAGACCGGTAAGAGGAGCGTTTCCGCGGCCGGCCGGCGTTTGTCTGTTTCTTTGTTTTCACTGAACCCTGCTCATAGGACAGTTCGGATACAGACACTCACCTGTGCTGAAGAGAGGGTGAAGGTGCAGACGAGGGGAATCTGGGGAGAGGCTGAGGAAAGAGGGGGAGCCGGAGGAGGTGGCAGCGAATTGAGTGCTGAGACCCCCCTGGGCCCAGGACTGGGGCAGCCATTCCTCCAGAGGGTGGAATTCCTCCCCCCAGCCCCCCAGGCAAGGAGCACAGCCACACCCAGATTCCACCCTGTATGAGATAAAGGACTAAAACAAGCTGATTAGTCCCTGGGAGTTACCAGGGTCTGGCCTATAGAGGGATTTTCAGTCCCACCAACAACACAGAGCAGGGTAAGGATTAAAAAAGGATAGAGAAGCTGTATAGCCTCAGAGGCCAACCCAAAAACACTGCCACCCAGAGGTTGAGCCACAAACTGACTCTTAGGGGAATACAAATTAAGGCAGACTGGATCACAAATACGGCCTGCTTTAAAATCAGGACTGTGATTTACAACACGGAGGAACAGTGTAATGCAGGCAAATTCAACACTCTCCTAAATACCTGGCAGGACTAAGGCGAACCAGGCTGAAGAGTAGAAGAACCGAAAGACCATCACTACTGCAAATTTTTTCTTTTTCTTTTTCTTTTTAATTTTTTCACCTTTTTACTAAGAAACCAATTTTTTTTTCTCTCTTTTTCTTCTTTTTCCATCACCTGATTTTACCCTTTCAATTACCACATTTTTATTTTTAACCAGTATTATTACTCCTACCATTTTACCATTTTTTAAAGTGCCATTTTATTTTCTCTTTATTTTCTTTTGGGATTAGTGTTCTCCATTCTATTTTCATCGTTCCTTTAGCATTAATTTTCCCTATCTCAATTCCACCTCTTTGCTAAAACCCTCTTCCTTACTTTTCCCCTTTTGGTGTCCTGTTTCTCTTACCCTATTCCTGCTCCAGACTTTCCCAATTCCCTCTTTTTACCCCCTGTCTAATTCCACCCTACTTATATATCCTATTTCCAATCTACTGCTCTAAATCCTTATACACCTATTCTTTATCCTTCTTCACTTTCCAACCATTTTTTTTCTCTCTTATCTTTCTATTGTTTTCTTGATTGTTGAATATATTGGGCTTTTTTTTTTTTTTTTTTTTTTTTTTTTAATTTGTTTGTTTGTTTTGTTTTGTGTTTTTTCTTCTTTTTTAGGACTGGTTGTGAGGTTGTTTTTCTTTTTCTTTTTCTTTTTCTTTTTTTTTTCTGCTGGTTTTTCCCTTCCCTCCCCCACCCCACCCCAGTTATTTTTGTGCTTCTGTTTTCCCTTACCCCTCTGGATATTATTGGTGGTTTGTAGTTTGCATTCATCTCCAGGGATCTGTTGCTGGAATTTGTTGAGATTAGTGGCAGTTCTATTGGAGTTTGCTCCTCATACGGGGAGTCTCTTCCCCACTTCTACTTCATTCTCTTTTTTCGCTCTCTTTTTTTCCCCCCTCTTTTTTCCCAATTCTATTTTTGCACTGCTTTTTTGTTTGTTTTTTTCTTATTTTTCTTTTCTGTTCTCTCTTTTATCTTCTTCTCTTCTTTCTCCCTTATCCCCTAATTCTCTTAATTCGGGTGGTCACCTTTATTTGGAGTTATTAATATTGTGAATATACTTGTGTTCAGTGCCTGGTACGTTGTGCCTTGCTCTGTTGTATTTTGTGCCTTTAAATCAACGCAGCAGATCCAAGCAACAGCAGCCCCCTGATCACCGCAGCCTCCTGATCACCACAGCCTCCTGATCACCACACCCTCTGTCTGTGGAACAGCAACTGTACGTGAAGCCTCCCCCCACCAGCCAGAAGAGCCAACACAGCTGTGAACAACACCCACCAGAGGAGCTGCTGCCAACTGGAAAGCAGCTGCTACCGCAACCGTCTGAGCAGCAACCACAACCCAAGGAGCCCCTGCCACCCAGGGAGCAGCCACTGAACACCTCAACATCTACATATGTCAGCGAGATCAAACATGGGTAGGCAAAGAAACCCCCAAAGGAAAGAAAAGGAGGACTTGCCAGAAAAGCAGCTAAGTGAGACAGAGATATGCAACATGACGGAAAAAGAATTCAGAATAAGGTTCCTAGAGTACATGCACCACATGTTCAAGAAGCAAGAAGAAACAGATGAAAAACTCAACTACTTATGCAAGAAGCTAGAAGAAACAGATGAAAAAATCAACAACTTAAGTAAGTCCCAAGAAGAAATGAAGAGTGACATAGCTTCAATAAAAAACTCCATTGAAAGTATCAACAGTAGACTGGGAGAAGCGGAGGACCGAATTAGTGAATTAGAAGACAAGGAAGCAAAACACACTCAAACTGTACGGCAAATGGAGAAAAAAATTAAAAGACAGGAGGAGAGCCTAAGGGAGCTTTGGGACAACATGAAACGAAACAACATACGAATAATAGGGGTGCCAGAACAACAGAAAGATGAACATGGATTAGAAAACCTATTCGAAGAAATAATATCAGAAAACTTCCCTGAGGTGGGGAAGAAAAAAGTCACACAAGCCCAGAGAGTCCCAAACAAGGTGAACCCAAAAAGACCCACACCAAGACACATCATAATTACCATGGCAAATGTTCAGGATAAAGAGAGAATCTTACAGGCTGCAAGAGAGAGACGGAAAGTAACATACAAGGGATCTCCCATTAGATTATCAAATGATTTCTCGACAGAAACACATCAGGCCAGAAAAGAATGGACGGAAATCTACAAAGTGATGCAAAGCAAAGGACTGAATCCAAGAATACTCTATCCAGCAAGGCTATCAATCAAAATTGAAGGGGAAATAAGAAGCTTCACAGACAAAAAAGGGCTAAGGGAGTTTATCACCACCAAGCCAGCCATGCAAGAAATGCTAAAGGGACTGGTGTAAAAAGAAGAAATATCAAGCTCAGAAAGAAAACAGCCACACACACACACACAAAAAGAAATGGCTACAAACAAATACCTTTCAATAATAACTTTAAATGTAAATGGACTAAATGCTCCAACCAAAAGACATCGAGTGGCTGAATGGATAAAAAAACATGACCCATACATCTGCTGTCTACAAGAGACCCACCTCATTAGAAGGGACTCACACAGACTGAAAGTGAAGGGATGGAAAAATATCTTTCACGCAAATGGAAAGGAAAAGAAAGCTGGGGTAGCAATACTTATATCTGACAAAATACATCTCAAAGTGAAGGCCATAACCAGAGATAAAGAAGGCCACTTCATAATACTAAAGGGATCAATACAACAAGAAGATATAACCCTGGTAAACATATATGCACCCAATGCAGGAGCACCCACATACATAAGAAAACTTCTGGAAGATATCAGGGGAGAGATCGACAACAATACAATCATAGTAGGGGACTTTAATACACCACTGACATCACTGGATAAATCCGCTAGACAAAAACTCAGCAAAGAAACAGCAATCCTAAATGACTCACTAGATCAGATGGACTTAATTGACATCTTCAGAACACTTCACCCCACAGCTGCGGAATATACATTCCTCTCAGGTGCTCATGGGACATATTCAAAAATAGACCACATATTGGGTCACAAGCAAAGTCTCCACAAATTCAAGAAGATTGAAATCATAAAAAGCTTCTTCACAGACCACGATGGCATAATGTTAGAAATAAACTACAATAAAAACAACCCAAAATACTCAAACACTTGGAAGCTGAATAGCATGTTATTAAATATTGATTGGGTTACCGATGACATCAAAGAAGAAATTAAAAACATCCTGGACACTAATGACAATGAAAACACAACAATCCAAAACCTCTGGGACACAATGAAAGCAGTCCTGAGAGGGAAGTTTATAGCTCTACAGGCCTATCTCAAAAAACAAGAAAAAATGGTAGTCAATCATCTAACTCTACAACTCAAAGAATTAGAAAGAGAGCAACAAGAAAACCCCAGAGTGAGCAGAAGGAAGGAGATAATAAAGATTAGAGCAGAAATCAATGAAATAGAGACCAAAAAAACAATACAGAAAATCAATGAAACCAAGAGCTGGTTCTTTGAAAGGATAAACAAGATTGACAAACCCCTAGCCAGGCTCACCAAGAAGCAAAGAGAGAGGTCCCAAATAAACCAAATCAGAAATGATAGAGGCGAAATAACAACAGACCCCACAGAAATACAAATGATTGTTAAACAATACTACGAGCAACTCTACTCCAACAAACTGGACAACCTGGAGGAAATGGACAAATTCCTAGAAAAATACAACATTCCAAAACTCAATCAGGAAGAATCTAAAAACCTCAATAGGCCAATAACTATGGAAGAAATTGAAGCAGTCATCAGAAAGCTTCCAGCAAACAAAAGCCCAGGGCCAGACGGCTTCACAGGGGAGTTCTACCAAACATTCAAGGAAGAACTAAAACCTACCCTCCTCAGACTACTACAAAAAATTCAAGAGGAAGGAACGCTTCCAAGCTCATTCTATGAAGCCAGCATCACCCTAATACCAAAACCAGGTAAAGACATCACAATGAAAGAGAATTACAGGCCAATATCCCTCATGAACATAGATGCCAAAATCCTCAACAAAATCTTAGCAAATCGGATCCAGCAGTACATCAGAAGGATCATACACCATGACCAAGTAGGATTCATCCCAGAGATGCAAGGATGGTACAACATCCGTAAATCAATAAATGTGATACATCACATAAACAAATTGAAAGAAAAAAACCACATGGTCATATCAATTGATGCAGAAAAAGCATTCGACAAAATCCAACACCCATTTTTGATAAAAACTCTCAGAAAGGTGGGAATAGAAGGATCATACCTCAACATAATAAAAGCCATATATGACAGGCCCACAGCCAACATCATACTCAATGGACAAAAACTAACACCATTTCCCCTAAGAACAGGAACAAGACAGGGATGCCCACTCTCACCACTCCTGTTCAACATAGTACTGGAAGTATTAGCCATTGCAATTAGGCAAGAAGAAGGAATAAAAGGCATCCAAATTGGAAAAGAGGAAGTAAAACTGTCCTTATTTGCAGATGACATGATATTATACATACAAAACCCTAGAGACTCCATCAAAAAGCTACTAGACTTAATACATGAATTTGGCAATGTAGCAGGATACAAAATTAACCCCAAGAAATCTGAGGCATTTCTATACACCAACAGTGAACTTTCAGAAAGGGAGATCAGAAAAACAATCCCATTTACCATCGCACCAAAAAAATTAAGATACCTAGGAATAAACTTAACTAAAGAGGTTAAAGACCTCTACTCAGAAAACTACAGGACGTTGAAAAAAGAGATAGAGGAAGACATAAACAGATGGAAGAACATACCATGTTCTTGGATTGGTAGAATCAACATCATTAAAATGTCCATACTACCCAAAGCAATCTATACATTCAACGCACTTCCCATTAAAATACCAATGGCCTTCTTCAAAGATCTAGAACGAACTCTCCAAAAATTCATCTGGAATAAAAAAAGACCCCGAATAGCTGCAACGATCCTGAGAAAGAACAAAGTAGGTGCGATCTCAATGCCAGATATCAAGCTGTATTACAAAGCCACTGTTCTCAAAACTGCCTGGTACTGGCACAAGAACAGACATATAGATCAGTGGAATAGAATAGAGAGTCCAGAAATTAGCCCGAACCAATATGCTCAATTAATTTTTGACAAAGGAGGCATGAACATACAATGGAGCCAAGATAGTCTCTTCAATAAATGGTGTTGGGAAAATTGGACAGACATATGCAAGAAAATGAAACTAGACCACCAACTTACACCATACACAAGAATAAACTCAAAATGGATAAAGGACTTAAATGTACGACAGGAAACCATAAAAATTCTAGAAGAATACAAAGGCAACAAAATCTCAGACATATGCCAAAACAATTTCTTCACTGATACAGCTCCTAGGGCAGTTGAAACTAAAGAGAAACTGAACAAATGGGACTACATCAAAATAAAAAGCTTCTGCACAGCAAAAGAAACCATCAACAAAACAACAAGAAAACCCACCTCGTGGGAAAACATATTTGCCAACGTCATATCTGATAAGGGCTTAATCTCCAAAATTTATAGGGAACTCACACAACTTAACAAAAAGAAGATAAACAATCCAATCAAAAAATGGGCAAAGGATCTAAATAGACACCTTTCAAAAGAGGACATTCAGAAAGCCAAGAGACATATGAAAACATGCTCAAAGTCACTAATCATCCGAGAGATGCAAATCAAAACAACAATGAGGTACCATCTCACACCTGTCAGAATGGCCATCATCAACAAATCAACAAACGACAAGTGCTGGAGAGGATGTGGAGAAAAAGGAACACTTGTGCACTGCTGGTGGGAATGCAGACTGGTGCAGCCACTATGGAAGGCAGTATGGAGGTTCCTCAAAAAATTGGAAATGGAACTCCCATTTGACCCTGTGATCCCACTACTAGGAATATATCCCAAGAAACCAGAAACACCTATCAGAAAGGATATATGCACCCAGATGTTCATAGCAGCACAATTCACCATAGCTAAGATCTGGAAACAGCCTAAGTGCCCATCAGTAGATGAATGGATTAGAAAACTGTGGTACATCTACACGATGGAATACTATGCTGCTGTTTAAAAGAAGGAACTCCTACCATTTGCAACATCATGGATGGAACTGGAGAGCATTATGCTAAGTGAAACAAGCCAGTCAATGAAGGAAAAATACCACATGATCTCACTCATTCATGGATAATAAAGACCATTACAAACTTTTGAACAATAATAGATACAGAGGCAGAGCTGCCTCAAACTGATTGTCAAACTGCAGTGGGAAGGCCAGAGAGAGTTGGGGGGCAGGAGGGAGGGGAGTAAGAGATCAACCGAAGGACTTGTATGCATGCATATAAGCATAACTAATGGACATAAGACACTGGGGGGTAAGGGAGGGTAGTGGTTTGTCAAGGGCGGGGGGGGGGAAAGGATACTTATGTAATACCCTTTGTAATACTTTAAGAGGAAAAAAAAAAAAAAAAGAAAATTGTTAGCTTAAAAAAAAAAAAAAAAAAAAAAAAAAAAGAATTTCAGCTCCAGAGTTATTTTATAAATAAGAGTAAGTAGATGCAGTTCAGACAAATATGTGACTGAGTTCTTTCCACCCAAATCAGTGTCCTAATTTCTAGCTGTCATGTGCCTGTGGTTATAAAACTCCCCACAGACTGCATCCTGCCCCGTGTGCTTTCAGTACCCATAGATTTTGGATCTGATTCCAACTCATCTGTAGGTCTGTGGTTTTAAGAAATAGAGAAATAAATGCAAGAATGCTCATCACTATGTGGCTTATAAATGGAATGAAAGAATGACTTTTCTCATAGTAATTTAAAGCAAAGTAAATTTAGATTAAAAAAAAAAACACCCTGCCCTTTCAGGAAATAATCTAATAAAAAATAAAGTTATTATGCTTGTGTATTTTTATTAATACCCCCAAATACACAAAGAGGCAGACATGCTTTTCACAAATTAATCTTATCTTAACTTATTTATTCTGTCAGAAAATATTTACTGAGTGCTTCTCTGTGCCAGGGACTGCACTACATGCTAGACGCACACGTTAAATAGACTTGCTTACCTACAGTAAAATCACTACATTTTCCTCTCATAGACAGACAGTTAGTTTAATTTTGGTAAGATTAAAAATAGGCATAAATTATGGTCCTCTTGCTTTAAGGAACATAGTCTAGTTGTGCAAATAAAACATATGCAAAAAATAGACAAGCAGTAACAATAATATACAACACCATGTGATAAGATCCAAATGAGTGTTACTGGCAGAATTACCCTTGTAGGGCTTTAGAATGAGCTACCCCAAGATGTGCCTTGGTGGTATGCAAATTATTTTGATCTAAAAGCAACTGAGATCCTGCAGTTTCAAGAGAAACTTCTGTGTCTCCTTTAAGTATCTAGCAGCCATGGGCAAACTACGGCCCGTGGGCCAGATCCGGCCCGTTTGAAATGAATAAAACTAAAAAAAAAAAAGACTGTACCCTTTTATGTAATGATGTTTACTTTGAATTTATATTAGTTCACACAAATACTCCATCCATGCTTTTGTTCCGGCCCTCCAGTCCAGTTTAAGAACCCATTGTGGCCGAAACCGGTTTGGCTCAGTGGATAGAGCGTCAGCCTGCGGACTGAAGGGTCCCGGGTTCGATTCCGGTCAAGGGCATGTACCTGGGTTGCGGGCACATCCCCAATGGGAGATGTGCAGGAGGCAGCTGATCGATGTTTCTCACTCATCGATGTTTCTAACTCTCTATCTCTCTCCCTTCCTCTCTGTAAAAAATCAATAAAAAACAAACAAACAAACAAAAAAAAACCCCAAAAACCATTGTGGCCCTTGAGTCAAAAAGTTTGCCCACCCCTGATCTAGGGGAATTTAAATTAGGGGTCTGGCCTATGGTAAGAGTTATCACTAGAAATAACTTTTTACCTATCTATATGGCAGGGCAAACTAATAACTACTGAACATGGGCTCTCCCTGCAATTACTTTCCGAAGCCCCAAGGCACTTCAGCTCATCCCTAGCTCAGAATGTCATATATACCTCAATTGCCCTTTCTGTCTCCCATGTATGCAGGGTTCCTATACTTATGTGCATACAAAATTTTCCCTTTCCTGGAAACTTTCTTTTGGCTTCATGGGAGTTCCCTTGACCTATAATCCATGTGCCACCATGGATTGCTCTTGGTCTTAAAATTATATTGTGGGGTTAGCCAATTACTGACTGAACTTGGTGTGTCATCGCTGACGGCTGGTCAATAAATAATAGTCCTTGGCTTGCACTACCATAGTAATTGCTAGAATTTTTATATATGCTAAACTGAGATATAACGCAGGAGGGGGATAATGTATTAGCACGTACAAAGTTTCAGGTGTTTGAGAAGTATAGAGAAAATCGCTAACAATATGGACTGTAGGACTGAGTGGTTGCTTCTGTTGATGCATTAAAGAGAAAATGCAACAGGCACAGATCTGTTTATCGTAAATTTAATATAAACTGTGAAAATGAAATTGCTTCATTGAGAGGTTTTCACCTTGTGTATTCTAAGGGCAGACAGAGGGAAACATGTGAGCCTGGAAATAGAAGAGATAAGATAAAGGGCATTAGTAATATGGAGCATTCTCTCATGACATAGGTTCAACAACCTGGCAAGGTCCCTGGGAGAAAAATTATAACAGTCTGATGGGTTAGCTCTCAGAAGCTGAGAAGTGGTAGCCAGGTATTTCTGCTTCCACTTAAGATTTAAAAGCCTGGAAAGAATATCACTTCCACTGTTACAACAAGATATTCTTTTGAAGCAATTATCTGCTGTCATAGATAACCAAATAGCTTGAAATCAAAGACCTCCTTACTTCCCCTATCCCAGGAAGCCTAGGTAAGGAGATACAGCTAATATTTTGCTAAATTACGAAAGGTGAAGTGTGGATTAGTAAGACTACATAAAACCTCAGGGGCCCCAGATACATGGGTAGTTTAAACCCACTCACTGTCAGGAGCTCCGCTGAACTGGAGAGAGCTGAGCCATCATATGTAGAAATAGACCATGAAATGCACAAGAAAAAAGTGAAAGGTACAGTGAAGCCTTTAATCACTTACCAGGATGGTCTGAGCAAGAGTCTAAAACCAGAGGAAGTGTGAACTCTCCCCTACCTGTTCCCCCTACCAATAGAGTTTCAGATGGATTGACATAGACATGGGGATGTTGAGGGAGCTCTGACAAAAGTTAAAAGGCTCCTACAGTTTTATGGAGGTGAGTCTGTGAGGAGGAACAAAGAGAAGGGTGAGAAGTGGAAAGTTACTGGGTATTGAGTTAGAGTGGAGAAACGTATTGTCATGGTTCCCTGATAAGAAAACCTCCAAATAGTGGCACTTGGGCCTGGAATGTAGATATGCCTAAGAGCAAGGGGTTTCTGCTTCCTTGACTTGAACTTCTTTCAGAGATTGTAACGCACTTGGCTGTGTACCAGATCTTGTGTGGGGAGGGCAGCTTCCCCCTTATGAATCTGGCCAGGGGCAAAACCTTTATAACTGCCTATAGTTGGGCCTGAAAAATCATACATGGGTTTTTTGGCAAAGTGCCAAGCTCCTTGCTCTCAGGGTGGAATCCGTGGGTTTTCAGTAGAAGCAAAAAGTTGGAACATATAAAAAAACAACTTTTGAGATCATAGATTTAATCCATCAATAATTACATCAAATTTACATTGTCTACACATCCCAATTAAGTGACAGACATTTTGACAAAAGCAAAATTTTAAGACTGGAAACAGATCTATTGTTAATAGAGGTTAGGAGTTGTGTGAGGGGATTCACTATAAAGAGCATGAGGGAACTTTTTGGGGACGATGACAATGTTCTTCTACATCTTCATTGTCAGGGTGGTTATACAACTATGATTTCCAAAATTCATAGAAATGAACATTCCAAATGGGCCAGTTTTATTGTATGTAAATTATACCTCAATAAACTTGAGTTTAAAAAATGTAATAGCCAACACTAAATGTATATACTTGTATGTATGTATTTGTATATATGCATTTGGTTGGACAAAGGCTGATGCCATAGAAAGTAACAATCCCTGGCATACTTACCCCAGTGTAGTCTGTGTTTAGATTCAGTACTCTTCTACTAAAAAAGATATTGAGTTCCCATAAGGAAGGACCCTGTGAACCTATGTCAAATGAAAAAATGGAGATTACCCTAGTCTTTCACTAAAGCTACCTCAAAGAAATGTGATCAGGTAACTTGACCCTGAGGATAAAGGGATAGCAGATAATCAAATGGATATTCAACTTAGAGTCTGAGTTTATGTTGATTACTTGGAAACCTAAGGGATCCTCCTTTTAAAGTGGCAGTATATTGGTGTCAGGTAATCTTGAATCCTAGCCCCATTAATATCATAGTGGGCTCACTAAGTCCATGGATATATTATCCTGTTTTAATTACCCCAAATACTGAATATATAATTGGAATATTCCTACTTAGCAGTTGGCAGAATTTCACATTAACTCCTCAATCTATAGAGAAAGAACTAGAGTGAAAGCAGGTAAACCTATCCTCTGACCTCTCTGGCTAAGAAAATGAATCCAAATTAATATTGCATACTAGTATGGTGAAAGACAGAGTTTGGTATTAACTCTTCTACTTTATGAAATAACTAGAGGCCTGGTGCATGAAATTCATGCACTCAGGGCGGGGGGTGCGGTCCCTCAGTCTGGCCTGCACCCTCTCGCAGTCTAGGAGCCCTCAGCAGTCGGCAACCTTAGCGCCGCCGTGGAGGCGGGAGAGGCTTCCGCCACCGTCGCTGTGCTCACCAGCCGAGAGCCTGACTTCTGGCTGAGTGGTACTCTCCCTGTGGGAGCACACTGACCACCAGGGGGCAGCCTCCTACATAAAGTGTCTGCCCCCTGGTGGTGAGTTTGCATCATAGCGATTGGTCGTTCTGCCATTCGGTCTATTTGCATATTAGCTTTTTATTATATAGGATATTAATTTTTGCTCAAATGGCTTGTTCTATTTGACAGTCCAACAGTTTATGTAAATTCTTGTTGGTTGTTTCACATGCTTGCAGACAGTTGATATAATCAAACATCTCTATTTTTCCCAACCTATGGTATATAAGATATATTTCATTGAAGTCTTCAGTTTTATTTGCCTAATTATAGACATAGGTGTACAGTTCAATTGAACAAATTTGATTTTCTGTTAAAAAAAAGAAGTCTGTTCATATTTTTTTCTGTTATGTATTTTATGCTACCTGCCTTTAAAAAAATGATTCTAAGGAGTATTTCATGTATTCTGGATACTGATTATTTGATATAATATATGCTGTAAATAGCTTCTAGTATTCATTTCACTTACAGTTTTTTCACTATTTGGTGCTGATATAAGACAAAAGAATTGTGGAGGAGAAACCAAGATGGCGGCATAGGTAAACACCAGAGATTGCTGACTCACACATCCACTTCAAAAATACAACTAAAAGACAGAACGGACATCATCCAGAACCACAGGAAGGCTGGCTGAGTGGAAATTCCACAACTAGAAGGAAAGAGAAAAGCATACTGAGACTCAGAGGAGCTGCGGTGCGGAAGTAAAGTACAGGGGTACGGAGGCACATGCAGAGAGGGCTGGCGGCTGAGGACACAGTTGTCTTTTTCAATCGGGAGGGAGTCTCAAGCTCTGAGCTCCAGTTCTGGGCAAGTCTCTGGGGACCCAGACTCATACAGGAGAAACTAGACTGTCTGGCATCGGTCAGAACTTGAAGGCGGCTTTCTCTCGGAGGTGCTTGCAGCGATTGCCGGAACACTGAGAAGCGGGGCCTCTGAGGGTAGGACTGAGTAGGAATATGCCATAACTGCTCACTCCGCCCTGTTGATCCCCTGGGACCCCGCCCCGCCCAAGCCGTGCACGGAGGCTTTTGCATATGAAAGGCCTGGCCCTTTGCAATCTGAAAATTACCTAACAAACTGCAGCTGGCCCAAGGCTCCATGGCAACTCACATTGCTTCACAGCTGGCTCCTGCTGGGTAGTCTCAGGAAGAGGCTAAATTAGCACCTCCTTAGAGATCCAGGAGCCAGTGTGCCTGGTGGTCAGAGTGGGGCCATCCAGATTGCAGCTCCTCGGATCCATAAAGGACACACTCAGGAGGCAGACTCAGTGAGCACCAAAGCCCCACTGAAGCAAGTCTTGCCCTGAAGGGATGTCTCCAGCACAAAAGTTCTCCCACTGCAGACACAGCTGATTCTCACAGCCAATTGGCCTGGAGGTCAATCCCTCCCAGTGTTACCTACAACAATCAAGGCTTAACTACAACAAGACTGTGCACAAATCCCACAAGGGGGTGCACCAAGTGTGTCTACCTCAGGTAATTGGGGAGGCTGAGCCACTGGGCCCTATAGGACACCTAGCACACAAAGCCACTCTACCAACACAGGGAAGCAGACAAAATGTGGAGACAAAGAAACAGGACACAAGTGACCGAAATGGAGGAAAGCAAACTACTGGATATAAAGTTCAAAACCACACTTTTAAGGTTTTTCAAGAATTTTCTAGAAACCACCGATAAACTTAATGAGACCCTCAAGAAATCTAGTGAGACCCTCGAGGTTGTGATAAAGGACCAACTAGAAATTAAGCATACACTGACTGAAAGAAAGAATATTATACAGACTCCTAACAGCAGACTAGAGGATCGCAAGAATCAAGTCAAAGACCTGAAATAGGAAGAAGCAAAAAACACCCAACCGGAAAAGCAAAATGAAAAAAGAATCCAAAAATACAAAGATAGTGTAAGGAACCTCTGGGACAGCTTCAAGCGTACCAACATCCGAATTATAGGGGTGCCAGAAGAAGAGAGAGAGCAAGATATTGAAAATCTATTTGAAGAAATAGTGACAGAAAACTTCCCCTACCTGGTGAAAGAAATAGACTTACAAATCCAGGAAGCGCAGAGAACCCCAAACAAAAGGAATCCAAAGAGGACCACACCAAGACACATCATAATTAGAATGCCAAGAGCAAAAGACAAAGAGAGAATCTTAAAAGCAGCAAGAGAAAGACAGTCAGTTACCTACAAGGGAGTACCCATGCGACTGTCAGCTGATTTCTCAACAGAAACTTTACAGGCCAGAAGGAAGTGGCAAGAAATATTCAAAGTGATCATTACCAAGAACCTACAACCAAGATAACTTTATCCAGCAAAGCTATCATTCCGAATTGAAGGGCAGATAAAGAGCTTCACAGATAAGGAAAAGCTAAAGGAGTTCATCACCACTAAACCAGCATTATATGAAATGCTTAAAGGTATCCTTTAAGAAGAAGAAGAAGAAGAAAAAGGTAACGATACAAATTATAAACAACAAATACACATCTATCAACAAGTGAATCTAAAAATCAAGTGAATAAATAATCTGATGAACAGAATAAACTGGTGATTATAATAGAATCAGGGGCATAGAAAGGGAGTGGACTGACGATTCTTGGGGGGGGAAGGAGTGTGGGGGATGCGGGAAGAGACTGGACAAAAATCGTGCACCTATGGTTGAGGACAGTGGGCAGGGGTGAGGGCGTAGGATGGGGTGGGAACCGGGTGGAGGGGAGCTATGGGGGGAAAAAGAGGAACAACTGTAATAATCTGAACAATAAAGATTTAATTTAAAAAAAAAACAAAAGAATTGTATTCAGCCATATTAGTAAAATGATTTCTGCAATTTGCTTGGATTTTTTATGTTTTATTACCTTCATTAGACTCTAAATTCATGGATTCTAGCACAATGCTTATATTGTTCAATGTAATGACCTCTATTCATGTCAGAATTCTTAAAGCAACCATTAAGTACATGCTTAATAGAAGGAGTTAGTCCCACCATTTGTAAAGACCTACAGATGAAAATTATCAATCATTGGCTTAGTCAGTAATTAAGTAAAAATGTTATTGTGTATAGAATATCAAAACAGATGCTTCAGAAAAATAAAAGACATATAATATGTGGCTCTTGATCCTCGAGGCATTTTTATAGTCACAAATTTCTTTCTTTTCACAATTGAATCCATAACCCCTTTATTTAGTCTACTTTGTGCAGTAAACTAGTATTATTTTTAAATGCCTGCAGCTGTCTTTAAGATGTTTGTAGTATTTGTCTTACTGTGTGTATTTATTATGTAAAACAATACTAATATAGCTTGTACCTCCAGAAAATTGTTTGAAACACCTACACTTAACTTTCCTGAGCATTAGGAAAATTTGCCATGTGTTCTGACTCCATGAACCTCCTACATTGAACATTTTTAATAAACACTAGTGCTCTAGACAGTTTGGCTCAGTGGATAGAGCATCGGCCTGCAGACTGAAGGGTCCCAGGTTCGATTCTGGTCAAGGGCACATGCCTCGTTTCGGGCTGATCCCCAGTAAGGGGCATGCAGGAGGCAGCTGATCAATGATTATCTCTCCTCATTGATGTTTCTATTTCTCTGTCCCTCTCCCTTTCTATCTGAAATCAATAAAATATATTAAAAAAACACACTAGTAGTACAAAAACAAACCTTTCCAATTCTATTTTATTCATAATAATTAAGATGTGGAAAGTATATGAGCACAGTTGAGTAGAAAACTAATTTTTCTCCTTTAAACATGGGAAGCATCTCTTTTATTTGAATTAAGAAAGAAAAAAACAGCAAAAAACCTCAATGCGGTTATTTTATGAATAACCAGGGAGATCTGGGAATAATGCCAAACACTGTGACATAAAGTTTTAAAGAACAAGAGCAGGTGGAGAGTTTGCCTTTATAGAACATTTCATACTGCTTGGGCAAGACAGACCAAGGGTCAACAAATGTTGCTCAAAGCAGCCAAAATGGTATATCTATTCTAAAGATCAGAATCATCTACTCACTAGACCTAATCCATAACTTACCACAGTTCATAATAACTACTAATTTGTTTTATACAGAAGAATTTTAAAGAGTATTCTAAGAAGCTAGATGTTTTTATTATTATCTAAGTACAGTACTTATGGTAATTTTGTTAACCACAAGGCTATATTCAACCAGGTAAACATCCCATGACATTGCAACCTAAATATATAATACATTAATTTAAGTCAATATTTATATTTACATCTTATTACATTTTCACCTGGATTTCCACCAACCACATATGTTTTGATAAAACATATATTTTAAAAATATATTTTTATTGATTTCAGAGAGGGACGGAGAGGGAGAGAGAGAGAAACATCAATAATGAGAGGGAATCATTGATCAGCTGCCTCCTGCACAGCCCCTATTGGGGAAGGAGCCTGCAACCCAGGCATGTGCCCTTGACTGGAATTGAACTGGGATCCTTCAGTCTGCAGGCCATTATTCTATCCACTGAGCTAAACCAGCCAGGGCAAAACTTTTATATATTAAAAGTTTTAGTTAAATACAATTTTAATTGATTTGCTTTAGAAGAATTGTTTAAAAGAGGAAAGAAAAAAGGTAACAAATATGTTTATAAAAGCAGGTAATTTTCAATAAATCTAGCATTTATTATGTTCCTAAAAGTTAAGTTCTTCATCATTATTAAGAGATGATGTCAAAAACAGTCATTTGGGCAAAGACAGTGTTAGACTGAGAGTGCTGGTAAAATGATTTTATATGTATGTGTATATGTGTATATCTACACTAATAAAAGAGAAACATGGTAATTAGCGTACGACTGCTACACTTTTCATTGGCTAATCAGTGAGTATATGCAAATTAACTGTCAGCCAAGATGGCGGCAGGCAGCCAGGCAGCTGGAAGCGAACATGAGGCTTGCTTGCTGCAGTGACTGCAGACTCCAACGTTCCCCGCCTGCACTGCCGGCCTCTGAGCTACAACTCTAAGAAACTATGTACTATGTTGCAAATAAGAAGCTAAACAGAAACCGGCTGTCAGTCAGCCCCGGACCGCAACATTGTATCAATGTTTTCAGCAGCGAGGCCTCAGAGCTAAAGCTGGCCCAGAATAAAAAAAGAAAAAGAAAACAAGGAGCGGTTGGGAGATTTTAGTCAACTGCCAGCGGGAAAATAGCCCTCAGCCCCTCAGCCAGACTGGCCAGGCACCCCAGTGGGGACCCCCACCCTGATCCAGGACACCCTTCAGGGCAAACCAGCCGGGTCCCACCTGGGCACCAGGCCTCTATCCTATATAGTAAAAGGGTCATATGCCTCCCGGCACCGGGATCAGCGGAGCAGCAAGGCTCCCGGCACCAGGATCAGCATGACAGGGGGCAGCACCCAAACCCCCTGATTGCCCTGTGGCTCTGTGTGTGACAGGGGGCGGGGCCACAACCTCCCTATCTGCCCTGCTCTGTGCCTGATGGGGGGGAGCTCCCCAATCCCCTGATTGCCCTGCAGCTCTGTGTGTGACAGGGTGCGGCACCCCAACTCCCCCCCCTCCACGGGCCCTGCTCTGTGTGTGACAGGGTAGAGCCATAACCTCTCCATTGGCCCTGCTCTGAGTGTGACAGGGTGCAGCGCCCCAACCCCCTGATCCGCCCTGCTCTGTGTGTGACAGGGGTCGGTGCCCCAACCCCCTGATCGGCTCTGCTCTGTGGGTGATAGAGGGTGGCGCCCCAACCCCCCTCCACAGGCCTTGCTCTGTGTGTGACAGGGTAGAGCCATAACCTCCCCATTGGCCCTGCCCTGACTGTGACAGGGTGCAGTGCCCCAACCCCCTGATCCGCCCTGCTCTGTGTGTGACAGGGGTCGGTGCCCCAACTCCCCTATAGGCCCTACTCTGTGAGTGACAGGGGGCAGCACCCCAACCTCCTGATTGGCCCTGCTCTGTGCGTGACAGGGGGTGGCGCCGAAACCTCCCTATAGACCCTACCTTGAGTGTGACAGGGGGTGGTGCCCCAACCCCCCAATTGGCCCTACCCTGAGCGTGACTGAGGGTGGCATCACAACCTCCCGATCCATCCTGTGCATGATGGGGCGGCGCCCCAACTCCCCAATTGGCCCTGCTCTGAGCCTGACCAGGGGCTGCACCTAGGGATTGGGCCTGCCCTCTGCCACCTGGAAGCAGGCCTAAGCCAGCAGGCCGTTATCTCCCGAGGGGTCCCAGACTGCGAGAGGGCACTGGCCGGGCTGGGGGACCCCCCCCCCCAGTGCACAAATTTTGTGCACCGGGCCTCTAGTCTACACTAATAAAAGAGAAACATGGTAATTGGCGTACGACCGCTACCCTTCCCATTGGCTAATCAGCGTATCCTTATGCAAATTAACTGTAAGCCAAGATGGCGGCCGGCAGCCAGGCAGCTGGAAGCTAACAGGAGGCTTGCTTGCTGTGGACTCCAAAGTTCCCCGCCGGCCTCTGAGCTTCAGTTGGAAACATAGTAACATTTATAGAAGATAAACAAAACTCCAGAAAGCTCCTGTCAGTCAGCCGGGATCTCAGAGCTGGAGTCGCAACATTGTTTCGAATACAGAAAACAAAGGCCAGAAACCTGCTTTCAGCCGAGCCTCAGAGAGAAAGCCAGCTCTCAGCTCCAGTGACAGCCATAGAAGGTAAATAAATGCCAGAATAAAAAGAAAAGAAAAAAAGGAGAGGTTTGGAGCTCCAGTCGCCTGCCAGCCTGAAAACGGCCCTCAGCCCCTCACCCAGACTGGCCAGGCACCCCAGTGGGGACCCCCACCCTGAAGCAACAAGATGGCGGCTAATTTGCACACTGAAGGCAGGCGGCAGCAGGCAAGGCTGTCTGCGGTCTGGGACCCGGATCTGTGACCCTGCCGGGCGGGATCAGCGTGACAAGGGGCAAGCCCAAACGCCCTGATTGCCCTGCGGCTCTGTGTGTGACAGTGGCGGCGCCCCAACCCCCCCCACGGGCCCTGCTCTATGTGAGACGGGGTAGAGCCATACCTGCCCTGAGTGTGACAGGGTGTGGCGCCTCAACTACCCCCCCCCCCCCACGGGCCCTGCTCTGTGTGTGACAGGGTGCAGCACCCCAACCCCCTGATCTGCCCTGCTCTGTATGTGACAGGGGGCGGTGCCCCAGCTCCCCTATTGGCCCTACTCTGTGCGTGACAGGGAGGAGCTCCTCAACCCCCTGATTGACCCTGCTCTGTGTGTGACAGAGTACGGAGCCCCAAGCCCCGATGGTCCCTGCTCTGTGTGTGACAGGGGGCAGCGCCCCAACCCCCTGATCGGCCCTGCTCTGTGCGTGGCAGGGGGTGGCGCCGCAACTTCCCTATCGACCCTGCCTTGAGTGTGACAGGGGGCGGTGCCCCAACCCCCCAATCGGCCCTACCCTGAGCGTGACTAGGGGTGGCATCACAACCTCCCCATCCGCCCTGCTCTGTGCATGACAGGGGGCAGCGCCCCAACTCCCCAATCGGCCCTGCTCTGAGCCCGACCAGGGGCTGCACCTAGGGATTGGGCCTGCCCTCTGCCACCCAGGAGCAGGCCTAAGCCAGCAGGTCATTATCTCCTGAGGGGTCCCAGACTGCGAGAGGGCACAGGATGGGCTGAGGGACCCCCTTTCCCCCCCCCGAGTGCACAAATTTTTGTGCACCGGGCCTCTAGTATATATATAATTATCTGTAATATAGAATGTCATACTTAAAATATATCATGTATGTGTATATGCAGAGTAATTGGTGATAAACCAGCGAACGAACAAATCTCTCCTAGGTCTTAGAGCTAACAAATAATAGGTCTAATGCTTAAATCCAGGCTTTCTAGATCAAAACTCCTTGAAAGTTACCACTACTTTTTGATTGACATAAAGAAGACAAGATCAATTTTTGAGATATTCTAGAACATAATGGGAAGTTTGTGGAAACCAGCTGAATGTGGAAAAGCTCTGAAGTAGGTAAATAAAATGCCCAGAACAATCAAAGAAAGGAATTGGGGTAATCAAAGGAAATCCTAGTACATGAGTATCTCAGTAGTGAAGCATTAGTCAGGAACATTAGCTATTTAACACATGGAATTTAATACAAGCTGGGAGAATGAAAGAAAAGACGAAGAATATAATTGCAGGAAGCAGCTACTACCCTAGAGGTGAGGGAATAATGGGAAGTAGCTGCTGCTATCAGAGCCTAGAAACCCTGAGTTTCTGTGGGGCTGGGGCTCAGAAGCCTGAGGAGTGAGTACTGCTGGCTGCTTCAGGGGCTCAGTAAAGCTGGTTCTGTGCATGCAAAGACAAGCTGCATGTTGGAACCATCTGCTGCTAGGGTGGTGCTGACAGGAATAACAAACGGCAAGAAATCACATTCGCCCTTCCTCCTACTTGCCCATCTCTCTGTATTGCTACCCATAGGTACTAAAAGGAAGCCGATTAAGAAAAATAAATGCAATTTGCAGATTATTTACAGACTCTGCTTTTTTTTTTGAAAAAAGTAGATTTGATTCTGGTACATAACTAATACAATTTTGTGGAGACTACAGTTATTGTAATAGCTTAGAGGTGGTGGTGCTGATGGGGAGGATAATGAATTCAGAACTAAACTAGTTCAATTTAAGGCATCTGTGGGAATGCTTTCTGCAAGTAGAACCCAAGTAATTGACTATTTATGTATGTCTGTAGCATAGGAGAAATATTATTTGAGGCATAGGTTTCATTTATTCATCCAACTCTGCTTCATTTATTCATTCAATATCCCACTGACATGTAGGTAATTAGTAATGTAAAACCATAGATTGGGTAATAACATCAGGATAAATAAGAAATATTGAGAAATGAAGAGCTAAGGCTATAAGTCCTAGGATCTCCATTTATAAAAGGCAATCTAAAACAAAATTCATAAAATAAGAAATAAGTTAATTTAAGAGGCTCAGGATATTTACTACTTATGACATTCAACCTTGGCTACTTAGCCTCTTTATACCTCAATTTTATTTTTTTTTGGTAAATAAAGATAACAATATTTGCATCATCAGATTGTTATGAAGATGCAGAAAATCAATGGCAGATGCTTAGAATAATGCCAAATACACTGTAAGTGTCAGGTCAGCATTAGTTTTTATTGTAGTTACAGGAATGCCAAAATAAAGTGTCAGCAAAAAGTTACTCCTACTATTGCTAAAGAGATAATTGGAAGTAAGACATATGTATTGAACCTCTACAACATCGATTTGTTTGACTACTTTTTGCTCAGGTTGTGTACCACGTAACCCCACGTGGGCCATTCACACAATGGCATCTTGCAATGAGAGAGCCAAAGTAATGTAATTCTCCACTTGAATAAAGTATAAAGCTTGTTTTCTGCTTAAATACATACTAAATGTTATTCAAGACTCTTGGAAATATACCAACTGCTTCCTGATTTATATGAGAGAATTAATGATAAGAGAAAAATGAGTTCAAATGTAAAATGCATATATACACATATGCATTGAGGAAAATGATGAATACTGTTAATTTTTGTAGGTTTATGTATTATTTTTAACATATATATGTATAGTACATATATATGTATATATACACATATATACATATATATCCTATCTAATAATAGACAAACAGGATAATTGACTGTACCTTCACTATGCCTCCCATGGGCTAATCAGCACAATATGCAAATTAACCACCAACAAAGATGGTGGTTAATTTGCATATGTAGGCTCCAAGTGGTGGAGTGAAGACTGAAGGCGAGCCGGAGCAGGGAAGACAGAGGACGGAAGGCTGCTCCGGCCAGGCGCCGTGAAGATGGAAGACGGAAGGCGGCTCCAGCCAGAGTGAAGGCTTGGGTCTCGGGTGCCGGAGGAAAACCGGTGTCCACAGCAGCCAGGAGAAGGGAAGGCCTATTGCACGAATCTCTTCATGCAACAGGCCTCTTATATATATATATATGTTTTGAACTTAATTTATAGAGTTTCACTAAACTTGTGAATTAAGACATCATTTATTTAATCAGTAAGTGGATAAAAAAGCTGTGGTACATTTACACAATGGCATACTCCTCCTCATCTGTAAAAAACAACAACAAAAAAAGGAAATCTTACATTTTGATTTTGCAACAATATGGATTGACCTGGAGATTATTGCGCTAAGTGAAATGAGCTAGGCAGAGAAAGACAAATACCATATGATCTCACTCATATGTGAAATCCAATGGACAAAATAAACTGATGAAAAAAATAGAGGCATGGGTAGTATATGGAATAGACTGACAGCTATCAAAGAGGAGGAGCTGGGTTAAAAAACCACGTATAGATAACACATAGATACAGACAACAGTGTGGTGACATCCAGTAGAAAAAGGGGAGGGTGTAGAGGGAGGTGGGCAAAGGTGGGCAAAATGGAGATCCAAGGAGACTTTGCCTTGCCTGGGTTGATAAATGCATGATAGAGTGTGCAGGTGATGTTTCATGGAGTTTAAAATCAATGGCAGATGCTTAGAATAATGCCAAGTACACTGTTAAGTGTCAAGTCAGTATTAGTTTTTATTGTAGTTATAGGAATGCCAAAATAAAAAGTGTCAGCAAAAAGTTACTCCTACTATTGCTAAAGAGATAATTGGAAGTAAGACGTATGGAGTTGTACACTTGAAACAAGTATAATTTTGCAAATCAATGTCACCCCAACATATTTTAAAAAGAAATCAAAGGACAAAATGGAACC
This sequence comes from Myotis yumanensis, assembly GCF_028538775.1. Taxonomy (NCBI): domain Eukaryota; kingdom Metazoa; phylum Chordata; class Mammalia; order Chiroptera; family Vespertilionidae; genus Myotis; species Myotis yumanensis. The sequence continues at coordinate 42,347,436 of NW_027223760.1, read as the reverse complement.
CGAAGCATGGATACCTAGAAGAGACTAGCTGGTGACCAAGGGGAAGGTGGTGGGGGTAACTGGATAAAGAAAGGGTAAGGAATTAACTAAAAAACATATATGAATATGCCATGGACACAGACAATAGTTTGGTGATGGCCAAGGGAGGGAGACATGGTGGTAGATAAAAGTGGCAAAGGGGGTGGGTGGGGGGAGAAGGGGGACATCTGCAATAATGTCAACATTAAATTTTTTTCATAAAATAAGAGAATGTGAGAGTGAAATAAGCTATTTTCAATGCAATGAAGTATCTTCAAGTTAGGTAGGAACATTTATGAAGAAAAATGCATGTGGAAAAACACATAAGGTTATAATCATTATTGACACCTTAGCAAATGAAAAGTACCCAAGTTGGAAAAATAGTAGTTGGAAAATGCAAGGTGTGATTACTAGGTTGACAGGTCGTTTCAAAATACTGGATCATAATTTAGATGTTTCACAATTCAGCCTTTTACACTCTATATTTTCACAAAAAGAATAGCTTGGTCCATTTTCATAGGGAAATTGATCTTCTCTATTACCTTACTGCCAGGATTGAGAGCTACAATTACATTACTCGGTATTGTGCCTTCAGGAACTTTTCTACAAAAATATGTATAAAAATAATCTAAAAAAATATTGCCATAATTCAGATGTCTTCCACATAAGAGAACTCTGAATGCTTTTACTTATTAGCTTGCTCACTTATGCAATACAGTTCATTCGGAAATGACTTTCAGATTTTCCCATATCAAACTCACCTAATATAAACTTACTTTATTCCAGTTGTGTGGGAGTGTGGCACATTTGAACTGCTAGTATTCTTCAGCTAGCCTAGAAATGTATGAGAAATTTGGTGCATAGGAAAAAAACAAGGTACAACTAATTTTACACCTGATGATGGCATCATTATCCATAAAATATAAAAATTGGATCAAATTTAGAAATATGTGAGTAAAGATAACAGCTTGGTCAATGTCACTACTTGCCTCAAAAAGAATATTTTATAAATACCTAAGGAAAAGAGTAAGGGATCAAAATGATGGAATATAGAATCCTCAAAAAAAAAAGAAGAAGAAAAATGAAAACAACAACCAGTCAAAATGCAACTCCTTTTTTTCTTTTTAAAATTTTTCTAGGGTATGGTGGGGGTAGGCTTACTGATTTTACTTTTCCTGAGATCTCATAGTTGAAGAGATTCTTTTAAAATCTGGGGTTGTTCTGTCATAATTTAAAAATCTTAAAATTCATGCTATGTAGAGCCTAGAGTTAAGGTCAATTTACTATCTACTGCAAGGGGTGAGTGGTTAACTTTGTTTTACTTCACTTAATGAATTACATATGCACATATTGTGGCCAATATCAAGAACAAAATAATCAGTACTATTCTCTCTTTTTATTCTGACTTTATTCAGTATAAATAAAACTTTAATGTTATAATTTACTAGCAATTATAATATTTTCTTTTTTTAAACAAAATTATTGTATATCTTCCTGAGTGTTGTAGAAATTATCATAAATATCTACATTTTTCTTCAGCAATATTTATTCTTTATACCTATTATAATTCTATACATAGACTAAATAATATATAAATCAATAAATTAACTTTTTGAGAAAAGCCCATAATGAAAATGATGAATAATGTTAATTTTGGAATTGTATATATTATTTTTAACAATAGCCTGAAATATTAGCTTTTTCCCCCATTTATTAACTTTAGATATCAAGCAATATACTGTCAAGCAATTAATAAAGTCCAAATATACAGAATAATAAATTCATAGTAAATTGAAGATCAATAGAAGGATTATAGAAAACTATATTTTGAAATGATTTTCTCAAAGTTAATATGAAAATTGCATGAAATGTATGTTCTAGTTCCACAAATCTTTTTTTACAAACATTAATATCAACATACTGTACTGTATCATTTTATTACAATTAAAAATTAAGTGCCTTGATTTTCACTGTATTTTCATAGATAAGGCAGCATTATAATATTTCATCAGGCCAGCTCTGATGTCCTCTGAGAAAAGTCTATAAATGCAGGGAAAAAAAGTAAAATAATTACTCAAAATTGATATTGGAAGGTAAAAATGACAAGTTGGCTCTGATTCAACTTGACTCACATGATGAGATTAAACAATAACACATTTGAAGGTATAAGTGAAACTTGGTGAAATTCTTATTACTAGAATGTCAACTTGATTGGTATAATCGTTATCTATGTATAAATAAAAGAGTTTCTGAGACTTACAGGGCTTGGCTTAGTGATCTAAGAATCCAAATTAGAATGCCTAGACTGCCTGGAGCCACAGGTTTAAATCCTGTCAACCAACCCCTTCCTCTTTCCGAAGCAGATAAAACAGGTTCCAAAAGTCAGCTGTTTGTGAGGGGTGGAGTGGAGGTCTCTCAATGACACCCATTCTTTCCGGACATTAAAGATTATTCTGTCTGTCCTATGCAATAGTTCAACTTTGTATTTGCCACAATTCTGGGACCCAGACCAAAGTCTCAGGTGGGCCAACAAACAGCAGATCCCAAGAGGGTATTTGAAATTTTAAAATACTTTCATTTATTTTATTGACACATATCTTTAAAGGAATTAAGGATAGTATAAATATCTTGGTACACACTCCAGAAACTTTTTTTTAATATTTTTATTGACTTCAGGTAGGAAGGGAGAGGGAGAGAGATAGGAACATCAGTGATGATAGAGAATCATTGACCAACTGCCTCCTGCACGCAGCTGGGCCCAGGAAGACCGTTGATAATTAGATATTTACAAACTATTTTGATCATTCAACGAAGAGTTAAAAAGTAAAAATAAAGCATCCAAGTGGGAATCTTCCGTGGAACTCCTGGATCAGAAGACAAATGGGATTCAAGGAAATGCAAAAGCGATGGTACTCAGGGGAGCTTCAACCACTCAGACACCTGTTAGGCAACTGATGTAACCAGGCACGCCCACCTCATCAAAGGCGGTCCTCAGTTAGTCAGATGACAACATAATGGTCCAGAAATCACCAGAATTTACCTGCTACACTGAAACATCTTTATTTACATTTTTTTTTTTAAGATCTGAAGGTGAGAACATGAATATAACAAAACCTGTCTTTACTCACAAGAAAAGCAAGAATACATGTACTATTAGAGTGAAATTGCACAGTGTTCAAGAAGGTAAAGGGTAGTGATTTGGGAATTTTCTTTAAAAAGTAATTTAGGTTTTGAGAATAATTCATAAAGAATAAAGAGAAAAATATCAGACAACTAATGTATTTCTCACATAAGTTGATGAAAAAAAAAACGAAAAATTCCTTAAAGAGTTCAACCAATAAAAATGGCAAAGTAGATAATGATTTTTGGTCCAAAAAATTATTAAATCTGATTCAAATTTCTTTCTGCATAATTTTTATTATTTACGTTAGCCAAAATAAACAGCAGTATTAAAAGTTCTTAAATAAGCCCTGATCGGTTTGGCTCAGTGGCTAGAGCGTCGGCCTGCGGATTGAAGGGTCCCGGGTTCGATTCCAGTCAAGGGCATGTACCTTGGTTGCGGGCACATCCCCAGTAGGAGGTGTGCAGGAGGCAGCTGGTCAATGTTTCTCTCTCATCGATGCTTCTAACTCTCTATCCTTCTCCCTTCCTCTCTGTAAAAAAATCAGTAAAATATATATTTTAAAAAAATAAAAATAAATAAAAGTTCTTAAATAAAAGAAGTGTTAACTGCGTACCAGAGGATTTAGAAGTTTCTAGATTCTATTTCTAGGTACTGAGTTTACTGAAAGTATGAGAAGGGTCATAGGCCACATGGAACTTATTCCACCTGCTTTGAAATAACCAATTAAGCATCATTGGAAGAAATAAAATCCACTGAAAATAATACTTTTGGGGGGGCCAATGTATCATATTTAATTCATAGTCATAAACAATATTTTCACAGCCTTAAACTAGGGCCACTATAGAGTTCTTTGGATAAGTAAGTACAGGTACCTCCAGAAAGTAAAAAGAAATAAATTAAATAAATAAATAAACAAGGAAAGAAAGAAAGAAAGAAAGAAAGAAAGAAAGAAAGAAAGAAAGAAAGAAAGAATGAAAGAAAGAAAGAAAGGAAGAAAGAAAGAACGTTTTTAAACCCCTCTCAGCTGTAGATTAGAACAGTACACACAGAAACAGGAAAGGATATTTTTCAGAAGAATGTCTGCAAGGAAGAAGCAATGATATCTTTTCTTGAAACCTCATATACCCACCTAATACCAAAATATTTTTGAAATAACATATTTATTTAAAACATCAACAATTGTTTGTGATAGACAATTATTTCTATATTCCTTAGAAAAAAGTTCAAAACACAAAGCCAGAGCAGCTGCTCTCTCTGTGTGTGGGAAAGTAGCCAGGAATTCAGGCTATAATTACATATAATGGACATCAATTTGCCTGTCGAGATTTATCAGTTTGCAATATCCCAGGAATTTGCAGGTGTTACAGTTTTGCCACATTCAGCCATTGAAAGTAGTAGCAACTGTCAGACTACCGACTTCTTAACACAGAAAACTTTAAATAGGCCCCTGAGATATATCACTAAGTAGATGACTTGTGCTCACAGAAAGGCAGCCACTAGATCCCCAAGAAAATGAAGAACCTCAGGGCAATTGCAACAGGAATGCTCAAAAGAATTCTAGTTTATGACAAAGACATTGAGAAGTCCTTTGTTCTATCCTTGCTACCTGAAAAAAAAAGGTTATGGAAGCTGTCTGGAATTTAGTTTTTTACAAGCATACTGCCTCCAGTAACTTTCAGAACCTCAAGGGCAAGGAGTAAGTTTTATGCTATGGAGACTATGTTAATGAACCAAAAATACATGGGTCTGATCCAGGGACAAACTATTTTAATTTGATATGACTTAGAAATTTGGGAGTGTGTGATAACTATCATTATGTATTTTTCAATTCTTTTTTAAAACTATATTTTTATTAATTTCAGAGAGGAAGGGAGAGGGAGATATAGAAATATCAATGATAAGAATCATTGATGGCTGCCTCCTGCATGCCCCCTACTGGGGATCGAGGCGGTAATCAAACCCTGAACTCCTGAGCCACACTGCCAGGCCCATTTTTATTATGATGATTTATTATTATTGTTGTTTTTTAATCCTCACCCAAGGTTATTTTTCCATTGAGTTTTAGAGAGAGTGGAAGAGAGAGGGAAAGAGAAACATATAGATCGGTTACCTTCTGCATGTGCCCTAACCAGGGCCCAGGCAGGAGAGGAGCCTGCATGGGAGGTACATGCCCTTGACCAGAATCAAACCCGGGACCCTTTGGTCCGCAGGCTGACGCTCTACACATTGAGCCAAACAGGCGAGGGCCCAGGCCCATTTTTAAATTCTTAATAACTCCTAGCACTCCATTTTCAATATAGAAGTTAATTTAAAAGTGTTATTGAATGAATGATCAAATTAATTAAAATAGTAATTAAGGCTATTATTTATTTAATAATAATTAATGTAATAATAATTAAAGTTTTTTTCTAGGTTCAGGACTATGTCCTATTTATACAATTAAAAGTTTTTCTGCAGCCCTAACTGGTTTGGCTCAGTGGCTAGAGCGTCAGCCTACAGACTAAAGGGTCCCAGATTCGATTCGGGTAAAGGGCATGTACCTTGGTTGCGGGCACATCCCCAGTAGGAGGTGTGCAGGAGGCAGCTGGTCGATGTTTCTCTCTCATCAATGTTTCTAACTATCCCTCTCCCTTCCTCTATGTAAAAAATCAATAAACTTATATTAAAAAAAAAGAAGGAAAAAAAAGATTTTCTGCATTACTGAATGTTAACTTAGTGGTTAGTAGCATAAAATAATTTACTCAGCATTTTGTGCTACCCTATCAAAATGAATTAAACTAAAGGATTAAGCAATGAATGTCTTTTAAGTAAAGTTTCAATAGGTGCATAATCAAGTATGAAAATATTTAAATTTTCCCAATCTCATTGAAATCTCATAATAAAGAAATTTTTTTTGACATTCACTAAAAAGATAAAATTTGTATATTACCCAATAAACATATAGCCTGAATTAAAATCTACAATGTAGTTGAGCAAAAAGTGTCACAGAATTCCCAATTTCTGATAAAATGAACCTCACTATACTTATCTATTATCTAAATAATTGTGCAAAATTAGAAAAATAATAAATCATAGATTATTTATTCTACCCAAAGTTAAACATCATTTGCTTAACAGCTTAACTTCTATTTTTTACCAGAGGCCCAGTGCAAGAAATCTGTGCAACTGGGGGGGTGGGGGTGTCCATCAGCCCAGCCTGTGCCTTCTCACAATCCAGGAGCCCTCGGGGGATGTCTGACTGACAGTAGTCAGACATCCTAAGCCGGTAGTCAGACATCATTAGTGCTGCCGTGGAGGCAGGAGAGGCTCTGCCATGAGCCTGGCTTCTGGCTGAACAGCGCTCCCCCTGTGGGAACACACTAACCACCAGGGGGCAGCTCCTGAGTTGAGCATCTGCCCTCTGGTGGTCAGTGTGCATCATAGCGACCAGTCATTCCACCATTCAGTCGATTTGCTTATGGCCTGTGGGATTGGGCCAAAACCGGCTCTCTGACTCACCCCGAAGGGTTCCAGATTGCGAGAGGACACAGACCAGGCTGAGGGATGCCACTAGTGCATGCTTGGGTCTGCTGGGGAGGGATGCAGGAGGTTGGCCAGCTGGGGAGGGACTGGGGGAGGGCTCCAGGGGATGTCCAGCCCATCTCGCTCAGTCCCAATTGGCTGGACCCCAGCAGCAAGCTAACCTACCAGTCAGAGCATCTGTCCCCTGGTGGTCAGTGCATGTCATAGCAAGCAGTTGAGCAGCCTTAGCATATCATTAGCATATTATGATTTGATTGGTTGAACGGCCGACTGGTTCACCGAACACTTAGCATATTAGGCTTTTATCATATAGCATTATTTCATTATTTAAATACAGAATGGCTTTGAAACTTTAATAGTTTGTTATGTCTAAACAAGTAATTAATTGAGTCACTTCCATTAATTAGTCAGTTTCAGTAGTAAAAAATATTTGGGTGAATCAATTAACTAGTAAGTACAGCTGGAACATTCTAAGAGCAGTACTATAACATTGTGTAAATTTCATTGCATTTATAAAGTCACCTAAGTTATAAATAAACGTTTTAGTGGGTTTTCCCTCCAATAGTTCTTTTGACATGAGAAGAGTCCAGCTTCTGATTTAGTTTGCATTAAATGAACCGTTTATTTTTAAAAGCATTTGTTCTACTGGCATAAACTTTGGAAACTCATGCCTATTAGATGCTAATATTCCATGTCTGAAAATAAAATTAGCAGATTTAGAAAAAAGGTTGTTTAACCACCTGTATGCATGTGTTTTATGGGGAGAAAAATAACGACTGTTTATACCAGGGCTCCAGTTTTCATTGAATAGAGTTGGTAGTTTTTAATTGCCATCCCTTAACACCAATTTAATAAATAGATGCTTACTCAGTAAAACGATGAGGCAGTTTACCTTTTTCTTCTATAAGATAAACATGTTATTATTTCAAGTTCATTTATAGAGATATAGAATTCAAAAAAATGTAACTTTTGTGTTTATAACTTAACAATTGTCTCCGGTTTTACGTAACATTTACTTGTATGTTCTCTGAATCATTGTTATGATTTTTTTCCCCGTTGTTCTGGTCATTTAAGCTATCATTTTTTGTTTTCAAATCCTGTGTCCTACACTTTGCTTTGTGAGGCCTAGGCTGTGACTCTGAGAACCCCCTTTTTCTCTGTTACCAACTGGCTCCTGTTAGGCTTTACTAGAGGGTGATGGGAAGTCTGGAAGGAGAAGGGACTCACTCTTTCTGTTGGTTTCCTGTGCCTACTGTCAGCATTGCTCCAGCAACAATTCTTTACCCTGGCAGTAGAAGCTGGTTTGCAACATGTTCCCCACACTCCTGGAACTAGCCTCATTCTGTCCCCTCAGAAATACCAGCAGCAATTGGCTGGCCTCCTCTCCTCAGAGATCTTAGTCTCAGATGTGGAGGGGCCCTCATCGAAGGTCCCAGCATCAGCTGAGCACTGCCCTCTCCTAAGGGGCTGGATTCTCTCCCTGAAGGCAGGATCTCTCCTTCAAGTTATAGACTGGGGTCCAATCTCAGCCTCTTCTCTTGGTCTCCCCAACCCTACCAATGGAAACTGCTTCCTTCCGTTACTACTTCTGTGATATCTCAATGTCCTCCATTTGCCTTTTCACTTCTCAGTACCTGCAAACAATTTCTTATATTAAATGTGTTCACTATTAAAATACCTGGTGTTTATTTTACTGTCCAGACCCCGAATGAACCCTCACTAATTATGACCAACCATTTAGTTACCTTTCATAAGTATAAAGCAATGTAAAGAGTAAAATTCAAAGTAAACTCTACTTTAAACAGCTTTAAAATTCCATTGTTTAACTTAAAGTCTATATTCAGGTTTTATTTTATTTTGGCTACATTATATCTATTTTTGAATCAAGCAATTGTAGAAATGTAGATTTTATGGATCATCTGGCCCAGTGCTAATACGGAAAAGCACTTGAAGACAGAGTGTTCTTTGGGGATTTTTTACCCATAAAAACAACTATAAAATAATGACATATTTAATTGTCTCTTATGAGCAAAAGCATTTTTTACCAGCAGAAATATGACTACATTATAACTGTTCAAAATAAGTTATACCCTAAGGTACAGAAAAGATGAGATGATAGGTACAGCATGATTCACCATTTCTAATTACTTCTATTAATATTACTTACACACTGATTTATATGTGATATGTTTTGCTGATGTTTATTAGATGGTAAGTTCAAAGGTCTAAAAACCACTACTGAGAAAAAAAAAAATCTTAAAGTTAAAAAAATTTATGCATTATTCAACTGTAGTGCTAGAATAATTCAATCCAGTTCCTGGAGTTGAACAGTGTTTCAGAGACTTCGTTTAATACCCTCATTTTGTAACTAACTTTTACTTTAAATAATGTATAATCACTAAAGTCAAAATCTTCTCGTGAAACAACGCTACCTTCTATTATGCTGTAAATATTGTTAGGATGGAATGTAATTATAGTATTTTTCTTCTGTTTTTAGATTATTTATAAAAGTTACTTAGGAATTTAGGATTAAGTCTGGGTAAAAATTGGGCAGTATGCACAAAATATAACTCACAAATTACAAGTAATTTGAAAAAGAATAAATTGTATCTGAATTTAAAAACAAAACAACAAGTTGGCTTACTTAAAGGATTCTTTTCTGAACAGTGTCAAAGCCCATGATAAGGCAATGAAAATTCTTTTATAACAATTCATAAAAATCTCAACAACATAAGTGCCAATAAAATAAGTCTAATTTTCACAGATACATGGTGGAAAGCGTTTACCCTTGATAAGTAAACAAATTTAAATTTACAACTTTAATTTTAAAAGTGATAAATATAATTTCATGTGCCCTCTCTCATTTGTGTCATTGTCCCAGTCAGGGTGAATGGGCAGGCACCTTCTCTTCTCATTATGGTGAGGACCAGAGAGGCTTCCTTCCAGAGAGTTCAGACTCTGGTTCAGATTCAAATTAGCCTCACAATTGATTTCTCCCTTTTCTTCATCCTTGTGGCTTTCTGAGGCACCTCTAACATACCACAGATCTAAATCTTATGGATTTGGGAGTTCTTTAAGGTACCTTCATCTTAATATCTCTTTTTTTTTTTCTAGAAAATAGGATTAATAAAAAAGAAAAATGTTAACAATGTTACTCCAATATATGAATAAAAATATGGTCTTGATGCTACACTCCTTTAAAATAACTCTTCTCCATTAAAATCATATTCGTGAGTCACGACAAATTGTTATCTGCATGTGTCATCATGACCAATATAGCTTTAAGCAAATTTTCTATTTTTTCCTTTTTTTTTTTTTTTTATACAATAGAACTACTATTGAGCACAGGAAGAAAAGAAGAGGGGGGAAGAAGAGGAGGGCGAGGAGGAGGAAGAGGAGGAAGAAAAAATGGAGAAGGAAGAGAAGGATCTGGAGTTGAAGAGTATTTCAGAGACTCAACTGTAAGGCTTCTATCTCTTCCTCAATTTTGACTCTAAGGCTTCATTCTCATTCTCCACAATCTGATATACAAGGTTGGTAATTGCCTTCGCTCTGCATGACTTTCAAAAGATTTACCCCAAAATGTTAGCTGTTTATTTTTACTATAACTATTGAATAAACGTTTACTCAATTGAAAGGAATATCAGGCTTCAGCTATCAGAAGAAGAAAAAAAGAATCAATAAGGTTATCTGCTTACTAAACAAATATAACTAATCCCTAAACAGTGACTAGCAGTCAGTGGCAGAAGGGGCTTTCCTCTCTCTCCTAATTTGCTGATGAATAAGAAATCAAGCACCTGTCATGCCCAACCATGAGCTCCTCGGTGCACCCTCTCAATGAAGACCTCAGTCTTTCTTAAACCAACTTCTATTTCTCTTCCTACACCAAGTGCATATCTTACATGTTGAATGCTAACACTCTTTGTTAGTTAGAACATATTTTCAACAGCTCTTTATTATCTAGTGTACCAAAGTATATTCCTATAAGGTCTATATTTGTTTTATTATTAAAAGATAGCATCTTCTTGAAAATACATAACGTATTATTAATATTAATAAGTTACTCTTATAAATGCCACTGACAGACTTATAACAGTATAAAAGAATACATAGGATGATTCAGTAAAGTTGATACTCAATATGAGCTTGTTGTCTACATATTAGTAGAGCAAGCCAGTATGCTTAAAAGAGAGAAACCAGCCAGATTCATGAGTCTAAAATATTACCTAAACTTTACATTTTGAATGGCCTCCAAAGAAATTTAAGCATCTGAAAGTGTATGACTGTGAAGTAACTCCTATAAACAGAAATTATATCTTATTTTCAGATACATCCCACCATTTTCATCAGCCCAAGCATAATGATGTATAAACAACAAATTCTCCACCATATAAACATATAGTTCAAATAGTAAATAAAAATAGCCAAGGCATATTGTCATATTCTGACTGAAGGAAATAACTAATCTTATCTAAAAGAAGGCAAAGGAGAGTGAATATTTTCAATTATTATGAGTGCTCTAAGGCATGAGAGAGAAAGACAATGAGAGGAAAAGGAGATTAACAATTTGATATGAAAAATAATACTTCAACAAAATTAAAAGTTTTGTGCCTATCATGCAAGGTATAAAGTCCTTCCAAATAAATTATGAAATTATAAATTTTAAATTTCCTATTTTAGGCTTTAACAGGCAAAGTAATAGTGTGTAAGGGAAACTGGTTCATTCTCGTTCAGCCATTCTGTGATCAATTCCTGGTCATCTTTGCTTTCCAATCCAAATGGAAATTCTGCTTAAGTGCTTGACAAGGCTTTTGTACATGTTTTCCACGTGGGATGATACCATATCACACACAGGTTGTGCATTTCAATGATACATAGGCTAAATTAAATCAAGATGTTTGTTACCGGCAAGCGCAAGTGCCCCTTGACAAATCTCCAGATTCAGGTGCTTATAAAAACAAATCTGAGAAGCAACATTAATTTTAAATCCTCTGAGCTGCATACGGCAATTGCAAGTTTTGGAAATACTTCAAACTTCATAGGCTTACAAAATGGAAAGTGATCAAGGTTCTGGGTGTGGGTCCTTTAGAAATATTTTCCAAATAGTTCTGCATTGGAAAATAGAATCCATGTGCTCCTATACACCTGAAAATGTTCCAAACAAAATCTAAATGTTTATACAAGAAATTTCAAAACACAGTGATTTAATGGCTAGCCAACACAAAGAACATCTGTAGCATGACTGTCCTACGACACTCAATTTACACATAATCATTAAAAATAAAATAGCAAAGTGAATTATTTTCACCTCTATCTAATGTACCAATATGTGCAAAAAATATGATGTTATTAAAAGATCTAGGACATGTCACTGTTCAGCATCAAAAGTTTAATATCAAAAATAGAAAGAAAAAGGCAAATGTGTTTGTTTTATTTATTTAACTGAAAAGGGATGGGGATGCAAGGAAACCTGTAAATTCAAATATAAAAGAAAACCTATCTCCTAAAACTTGGCCCTGCACTAAATCAATTTAGCTCTGGTCCAAAAATGTCAATAAGGCAAAAGCCCTTTCTTTATAGAATTTTTACATTATAGTGGAAAGGAAGAAAACAGAATACACACACACTAAATAAGTAAGTAAATGCAAGACAAGAGAAAAAGCAATTGGTAAAGACAGAGCTCAGTGAGGCGATAGGGCTGGGAACTATGTTTACAAAGAACAATTCGGGAAAAGCCCCTTTGAATGTACATTTCTGCTGCGATGTCTTCGATGAGAAGCCACCAGACCTGAACTTGAGGAACCTGAGAAATTTGCCCACAGCTACAAATGAAGGTAAATTTTTCAAATAACTATTTCACTACTAAGTTAACTCAGTCAGGAGTCACCCTTTGCTGTGAAAATGTTATTGGCATACTCTGGAAGTTCCTTATTCTTAGGAGGGACAATGTGAAGTGTTTATATATGTGAAATGTTATAAAGTTTGCAATTCATTTTCAAGTGGTTCAGCTAAATGAAGTAAATAGTAAATGAGAAAATGGGAGAAAAAGTAACCTTACGAAATATTGACAATTGATTATTTTAGGTGAAGCGTACATGAGTGTTTATACTTTTTTTATTTAAAAAAAGGAAATAAATCTCACCACATGCTGCCAATGATTAAATGAATTTTGGGGGGTAGATTTTCTTTTATGAAATTCTCCATGACAAACTTTCAGTTTAAAACAAAAATAATACAAACAGTCCCATGTCCAGCAACATAACACATTTCACCATGTCCAGATAATAGCACAGCGAATGCTTAAAATAGAGAAGATAGCCAGAATCATGAGTCTGCATAATATCTGAGATTGACTTCGGCGTGACCCTATTCTTCAATTCTTCCTTGGCTACTTTGTCTCTGTGTCTGGCATACCCCACAATTCCACCCACATGTCTCCTCTTCTGGCCAACCTCCCCTGTGCATTAGGTACAGTTCTGGTACCTACACTGCCTTACTTCTCCATCTTGTTTCTTATATTTCATGGCTTCCTTTCTTTCCTTCAACTTTGACCTTTTTGTCTCCCTTGATTCTATTTAGCATCACATACATGAATCTGCAAAGTCAGGTTTCCCTTTGCCAAACTCATTTCTTTCAGACACTTTCATTTTATTCTCTTCTCTAGTTATCCTGGAGTTCTATAAAGTTTCTCTAAATTTCGAGATGTTTCAAACTTGCATGACTTTGCTAAAACTTCTACTTTTACTCTACAGATATGTTCACTGTCTACTTATTACTCAAAATTGTTTTTCAAAGGGGAGACATTTTTCAATCATCTCATCCCACTCCAGAACGAAGTGCCTATATCAGAGTTCCAAAAATATTCAATAATCCTTTGTTCGTTACATGTATACCTCTCTTTTGGAATGAGACTTTGAAAAAGTAGGGATCTTGATAATTCATTACAAATGCACAGCACCAAGCACCCTGTTTGTCATTGAACAAATGTTTGTTGCAATAATGAATGGATTAAATCAGCAGGACTAAAACTATCTAGTCACCTTCAATAGTATGGTGTTAAAATAGATTTATGATTACTCTGAGAAATGCTTAAAATGTATGACATTTATTTAAAAATATTTCCTTATTAACTAATGTGTTAGTTGCTAAGGATAAAGAAATGGGGAAAAATCCCTGTCTATCAGAAAGGTCAAAGTCAAGAAGAAAAGACAGATGAATAAAAAATTATTTGGAGTGATCAGTGCTTTGATAAGATATGTAAAGGATGCTACAGGATCAAAGAGGAAGGTACCTACTTAGGCTAGAGTTCAGAGAGAAATAGGAATAACTATTCCCTTGAGAAAGTGATGCATTCTCTAGCACAAAATGCATAGGAATTACCTAAATGAAAGAGTGTTGTAAAGCTAAATTAAGCAGAAAATTAAGATTTTCATCACAGGAAGATCTCCCTGAAGAACAATAAGAAGATGGATAAGCAAAAAAGAAATTTTGAGGATTGAAATGAACACAGTAGTAGTAGTGAAGGAGAATAATAATTGGTTTATGAGAAATTTAGAAAAGTTATTTGGATTAATTTGGTGTGTGGTTGTGAGAAAGAAAATTTGAAAAGAGTCTTTAGTTTCTGTCATGTACAGTAAAGTATCATTTTATTCTATTCAACGGAAAAAGGTGTGTTAGCTAGCAGGTGTGGGAAGAGACACTTGGTTTAATTTTGAACATGTCAAATCCCTAGTGCTTGTGGACACTAAAAAGCTATCTCCAAAATTCAGGAAATGATTTACATTTGAAACACACATTTATGGACTCTTCGTGTATGAATGATTGCTAACTTTGTGATTGTGGATGACTTCACCGCAGGAGAGTACTAAAATGCTCAAAGAAAGGTCCCTGGAAAACTTCAACAGATAAGGAGTAAAAGCAGGAAAATGATACTAAGACAGAGTGCCCAAAGAGATAGAAGTAATACATTCACAGAGTCAGCTAATCTCTAATTCAAGAGAAAAAGAGATTTAAGGGGTTATAGACCACACTTTCAAATGTCCCAGTGGAATCATTAACCATAAAGTAAGTTTGCCAAAATACTACTTAGATAATACCTTTATTCATTTTAAGTTACCTTCAATTGTATATTCACATTTCTACAATTGGTTAAGTCAAATCATTTTATTCTTGGTGTTACTGTTAATGAAGCAATACATTTTTATCTGAATTTAATCATTAAATGACTTAATATTTAGAATGATACCTGGAAAGGTATTCACCAAATGGTTAACAGAAAGTGTGTGTGTGTTGTTGTTGTTGTTGTTTTGGTTGTTTGCCCTTGTTATTCTGACATGTAGTATTGATTTTTAACATGTATGTGTTTCTCAAAGTACCTCTGATATGTATATATATATTACAAAGAAAAAAATTGAGAAAGTGTTTTATAAAAATAGGAAATATAGCATTTAAGAGGTTCTTTTATAATATAAACACAAATTCAATATAAAAATAATGTTTTGTGACTGTCTTAATTATAGGAAGTGTTGAGTAGTTTAGTATTCAACACCAGATCTTAGGTATTCTAGATGCTATGCAATTACTTAAAATCCTATATAATAAAAGGCTAATATGCCAAAACACTGAACGGTGGAACAACCAGTTACTATGACATGCACTGACCACCAGGGGGCAGACACTCAACACAGGAGCTGCCCCCTGGTGGTCAGTGTGCTCCCACAGGGGGCGTGCCACTCAGTAAGAAGCCAGGCTCATGGCTGGCGAGCGCAGTGGCGGTGGCAGGAGCCTCTCCCGCCTCCGTAGCAGCACTAAGGATGTCCGACTCGCCTTAGGACTGCTCCCCTGAGGGCTCCTGAACTAAAAGAGGGCACAGGCAGGGCTGAGGGATCCTCTCACCACCCCCTACTCGCCCCACCAAGTGCACAGATTTTGTGCACTGGGCCTCTAGTTGAAATATAATTAACTTGCAATGAAATGCACATATCTTAATTGTTTAATTGAATAACTTTCAATAAATCCATGAATCTATTAAACCAACACCTCAGTCTAACTACTGAACATTACCAAGTCCCTAGAAAGTTCTCTTAAGTCATTATCACAATCACTATGATTATAGATTAGTTTTGTTTTGTTTTTTTCTGTACCTGGATTTAGATAATTGAAAGTACTCTGGCCCTGACTGGTTTGGCCCCGTGGATAGACCATCGGCCTGCGGACTCAAGGGTCCCAGGTTTGATTCCAGTCAAGGGCATGTACCTTGGTTGAATTTGGTGATATACCCAGTAGAAAGTGTGCAGGAGGCAGCTGATCGATGTTTCTCTCTCATCGATATTTCTAACTCTCTATCCCTCTCCCTTTCTCTCTGTAAAAAATCAATAAAATATATTTTTAAAAAATTTACTTAAAAGAAAGTACTCTGTACTCTTTTGTGTCTGGCTTCATTTGCTTATATAATATTTTGAGATCCTTCCCTGTTTGTGAGTGTTCAGCAGTTTATTTTTTAAACTTTAGAGTATATGGTATGGTTATCTTTTCTTTTGTTGATGCATATTTTAAGTTGTTCCCAAATTTTGGCTACTATCTATAAAGCTACTATAAGCTTTCTTGTATAAGAATTTGTGTGGATATGTTTTCATCTATTTTGAGTAAGTACCCTAAGTTGAATTGCTGGATTATATGGTAGCTATTTATTCAATTTTATAAGAAAAACTTGCAGTCAATTCTCCAAGCACTTTACAAGTTTACATTCCTAAAAGCAATATTTGAGTTACCTGAATTCTTACTAGCATTGGTGTTGTCAGTTATTTTTGTTTGTCATTCTACTGGTTGTAAAGTGGTATTATATTGTGATTTAAATATACACACACACACACTGAGTGGCCAGATTATTATGACCACCTGAGGTTTGTAGACAAATTAGCCGTACACTGCATCGTATGGGATATGGAAGCCAAAGGCCTGTTCGAACACCTTTGCTGTCTGCAGTTACCATGATAAAACGTCTCCAGTTCGCACAGGAACACAAGGATTGGACAGTCAAGCATTGGAAAAAGTCATGTGGTCCAATGAATCACGTTTCTAGTTGCATCATGCAAATGGCAGAGTGAGAATTTGGCGGAAATAGCATGAAAGCATGCACCCCACATGCATGAGTACAACCCTTCAAGCTGGTGGGGGCAGTGTTATGGTTTGGGGCTTGTTTTCCTGGCATGATTTGGGCCCTTTAATTCATGTGGAACAACATCTGAATAGCACAGCATACCTAAGTATCATTGCTAATCAAGTTCATCCTATCATGTTGATGGCGTATCCCAATGGAGATGGCATCTTCCAAGGAGACAACGTGCCATGCCCCGGTGCTCGTATTGTGCAGGAGTGGTTTCAAGAATACGAGGGAGACTTTACCTTGCTTAGGTGGCCCCCCGCAATCACCAGATCTCAATCCAATTGAGCATTTGTGAGACGAAGTTAAAAGAGCCATCAGGCAGCTGGTACCACAACCATCCAATCTCAAAGAACTGGACAGTGCTATTCATCAGGCATGGTGTCAGATTCCTCGCATCACCTTTCAACATCTCGTGGAGTTAATGCCAAGAAGAATTGCTGCAGTAGTGAAGGCAAAGGGTGGCCCAACAAAGTACTGATGGGGTAGTCATAATAATCTGGCCACTCATAATAATATATATCCATGTTCAAAGGCTGTTAAATCGCATTGTTTACCCATATCTTCAGAAAAAAATCACTTCTACTGTCGTGGTAAACAACCTGCTTCCCTATTTATAATGGTCTGGCCCTCTAGCAACTTCAGTGTGAAATTATAGCTAATTTGCCTACAAACGTCAGGTGGTCATAATAATCTGGACACTCAGTATATATATATATATAGATTTCAGAGAGGAAGGGAGAGAGAAAGATAGAAACATCAGTGATGAGAGAGAATCACTGATCGGCTGCCTCGAACTGGGGATCGAGTCTGCAACCCAGGCATGTGCCCTAGACCAGAATCGAATCAGGGACCCTTCAGTGCACAGGCTAATCCTCTATCCACTGAGCCAAACTAGCTAAGGCTATATTGTGATTTTAATATTTATTTTCATGATGATTAATAATGCTGAACATCTTCTTGCGTGCTACTGACCATTTATAACTTTTGTTGGTAAAGTATCTAATCAAGTCTTTTGACCATTTGGAGATTGTTCAACTCTTCATTATTAATTTGTAGGAGTTCTTTATGTATCATGGATACAAGTTCTTTGTCTGATATATTTGACTATTTTTCCCCATTCTGTCCCTGATTACTTATTTTCTTAATGGCATCTTTTGATAATTGTAAACAATTTTAATTTTAATAAATTCCACCGTATCACTTTTTTCTTTAATAGTGTGTGCTTTTTGTGTTCTTAATCTTAATTTAATCTTAACTTAAAGTTATGAAGATATTCTCATGCTTTTGAGTTTTATGGTTCTGATTTTTATGTTTAGAATACTAATCCACCATAAATTAATTTTGGGAGAGCCTGCAATAGTTACTTTTCTCTACATGAATATTGGGTTGTTCCATAATCATTTGCCAAAAACACTGTCCTTTTTCTATTGAATTTTCTCAACATTGTTTATGAACATAGTTAAATATATATATATGGACAACACTGAGATATTTGCTTACCAATATACCAATATCAATACTCTCTTGATTATTGTAGCTTTATAGCAAGCCTTAGATACAGGTAATATAATTTATAATTATTCTTTGTATAAAATGCATATAAAAGGAATTCATGCTTTTTTTTTATGATCATGGCTATTCTAGATTACTGTCACCTCTATATAAATTTCAGAATCATCTTGTCTGTTTCCTCAAAGGAGCCTACTAGAATTTTGATAAGGAATATAGTAGAATCTATGTATTGGTTTAGAGAGAATGGATATGCTATTATTATAGAACTAGAGGCCCGGTGCACAAAAATTTGTGCACTGGGGGGGCTGAGGGGGGGGTCCCTCAGCCTGGCCTGTGTCCTCTCGCAGTCTGGGACCCCTCAGGAGATAACGACCTGCTGGCTTAGGCCTGCTCCCGGGTAGCAGAGGGCAGGCCCAATCCCTAGGTGCAGCCCCTGGTCATGCACAGAGCAGGGCCAATCAGGGTGTTGGGGTGCTACCCCTGTCACGCACAGAGTAGGGCCGATAGGGGAGTTAGGGCACCGCCCCCTGTCACCCACAGAGCAGGGCCAATCAGGGGGTTGGGGCGCTGCCACTATCACACTCAGGGCAGGGCCGATGGGGAGGTTATGGCTCTACCCCGTCACAGACAGAGCAGGGCCTGTGGGGGGGGGGGGGAAGGTTGTGGCCCCGCCCCTTGTCACACACAGAGCCGCAGGGCGATCAGGGGATTTGGGCGCTACCTCCTGTCATGTTGATCAGGGTGCTGGGAGGCATATTACCCTTTTACTATATAGGATAGAGGCCTGGGGGCCGGCTGGTTTGCCCTGAAGGGTGTCCTGGATCAGGGTGGGGGTCCCCACTGGGGTGCCTGGCCAGCCTGGATGAGGGGATGATGGCTGTTTGCAGCTGGTCACACACCCTTCAGGGTGGGGGTCCCCACTGGGGTGCCTGGCCAGCCTGGGTGAGGGGCTGAGGGCTGCTTTCAGGCTGGCGGTTGTTGACTGAAGCTCCCAACCCCTCCTTTTTTTCTCTCTTTTTTTAAAATTTTATTCTGGGCCAGCTTTAGCTCTGGCTCTAGCTCTGAGGCTTCCGCTGCTGAAAGAAGGTATCTGATTTGTTTCGGTTCTATAATCAAAACAATGTATAACTTCAGCTCTGAGATCCCGGCCGGCTATATTTGTTACAAAGTTTCAAACTGTCAGCTCAGAGGCCTGCAAGGCAGGCGGGGAACATTGGAGTCCGCAGTCACTGGAGCAAGCAAGCCTCATGTTCGCTTCCAGCTGCCTGGCTGCCGGCCGCCATCTTGGCTGACAGTTAATTTGCATAAGGATATGCTGATTAGCCAATGAGAAGGGTAGCGGTTGTACGCTAATTACCATGTTTCTCTTTTATTAGTGTAGATTTTTCAATTCAATAATATGGCTTATCTATGCTATTATTTAAGCCTTTAATCTAATTTACAATTTAATTTTCACGGTTGTCTTAAATTTAGAAGTCTTACTTATCTTTCAATACAGTCCATTTTTACTCATCATATATTTCTTTGTGCTACTATTAAAGCATATTTAAAAATTATTCTAATTGTTTAATGTTGAAATATATGCATTTACCTTGTACCCTGTGAACTTCCTAAATTCATGTATTATTTATGATAATTTGTAAATTACTTTAGATTTTCTATGTATAAATCATGATATCTGTGATAAATGAGAATTTGTCTTAATATTTTATTTCTAATTCTTTTCAAATTCTAAGTAGAAAAAAATACCCTTCTATTGTATAGCCTGTGGGAAAATTATTTAATATCTCACAATTAAGATATTACTTAACTATTTTCACATATGTCTTTCATCAGAATAAGAAAGTTTCTATTTTAAATTTGCTGAAGTAAATTATATATTACAGAAATGCTGATTCTTTAAGTGTTGAGTTATAAATGGTCTTTTTCTTTAACATTTTAACTGGGGTTATTATATTGATTTTTGTTGAATTTGGGGGATAAACCCACTGAGTTATGATCTTATTAAATTTATATATCACTTGATCCAATTTATAATATTTTGTTAAGTGTTTTTATGCTTATATATATGAGACATATTAGCTTATTATTTTCTTTTCTTGTAATATCTTTGGCAAATTCTAGTGTCAGGGTTACCTTAGCCTCATAACGTAAGTTGGGAAGAACAGTTATTTTTGAAGTTAATAACCAAAGTAATGATGGTTAATTAAATAAATCCTTTGTGAAAAGTCCCTTTGTGAAAACTTTTATAATTTTAATTCACAACGTTTCAGAACTACTCCAGTGAACAAGTAAACTTTTTTTTTTCAAAATGCAAGGTTGATATTAAGTGATTCCACATTAACAAGCTGCAATTACAAAGGGTGCATCTTCACGTTAACCTCTGAATATGTGGGTGGCCGGCTGCCTTCACAGTGAAAATCTTATTAGGCAAAATAGAATATTCTGATTTTTAAAACTCACTTGGAATTGCAGATTTGTCAGTGCTTAAGAGATTCAGATACTTGTGGCAAGTATGCTCCAAAGTCAGCAAACGTAGACCATACGAGCAACAAATGTGGCCCTCTAGAGTTAATTTGTAAGGAGACCTCCCAAATCTCGCTATCCAAGAGATGAGAGGGAAATGACAGCTCTCTTCAACAGGAGAAAGTTCACTTTAAGGAGTTGTTCAAAGGCTTATCTAGAATGTGGACTGTTTTTATCATCTACATACCAGAGATACTATAACATTAGAGAAAACATTAAAACTGCTCTTTGAGCCAGAAACTGCCCAATACTGTGAGTTAATTACTTAAAATAATAATGGGAGCACATTTGAGGCCTTTAAACAGAAAAATGCATTCAGGAACATGGTCTGCTCTGTTTTATTTCTTTTAAAAATGAAATGTATTAGCAATGACAGATGAAACAGGGCCTGCAGGAGATGTGCCAGAGGTGTGGTGACAGCATGGTATTCACAATGGATGTATTGGTGTACCTCAGGCATCTGTTTTTTATACTCCACATTTTAAAAGCTAGTAATACAGCATCATTCTTTACATTTTCCTAGATTATAAGGTGAATGTATTCCTCCAAAACTTTGAGGTGAAACAGCCGTTTATATAAATGGAATGTCCAAATTTTAAGTAAGGGACATTTGCAGCAAGGACTGAATCATTTCTATTAGCGGGAACAAATGTATTATGGTTCTTCCCCCTCCCCCCCCCCCCCCATTTCTTTAATACCATATACATTGGCTGGTTTACTAAGAAACATACATATTGAATTATACTCCTGCTTATAACACTCAGTTGCTTCTCACACAGTAGGACTTTCAGACTTAACCCAGATTAGCTATATTTTGTGTAGTGCACAAAAGCTACAAAGAATTAAGAGTTCAGCATCACATAATTAGGATGATGGGATGAGACAATTCCTAACTAATAATCTGCGTTAACTCATAATGTTAGGTAACATGGCTGTTATCCAGAATTTCAGCATGGGAAGAATAAAAGAGATTTACTTAAGAAATAACTGAAAATCAGAGAGTCCTCAGAAAAGAACAAATGTTACTGACCAGCAGAGAAAATGCGTTAGAGATAAAAGGGAAAAGATGAGGAATGTCTCTGGGATGTAACACATAGAAAAATTATATTATATTCTTTTCCTTCCTTTCAATGTTATATGGTATGAGTAATAAATTTCAAGATATCCCCGGAGACAAACTGAGGTCTTAGAGGGATTTGATCTGAAGATTCCAAAGTAGATACTTGGAAATGTATAACAAGAAGCCACCAGGTCCCAAGAGCCAAGTGAGCAAACGATGTACATGTACAAATTAAAATCAAGGGAGCCAAAGACATGTTAATCTCTAGATGAACATATCGACTTGATATTCATTATTTAGTGTGTCCACATAATAATTAAATATTGGTAGCATGAACACAGTATCTAAGTATGTCTTTAACATTTCAGATATTCTTAAAATTTCCAATATGGTATAAAATGTAAATGTAGTCTATTTATGGTAAAACAACTAGCATAAGAGCACATTTCCCAAAAAAGTTTAATTGTGGGCTTTAAAAATACCTAGAAGTTCTTCAAGTACGCAAATCCACAATAAAACTCAATCAATATTTTTTGAAAAAATATGAAAAATTTTAAAACATTTGAAATAGTCTTTAATTGCATTATAATTACTTTGCTTAAAGTACTGCAATATAGAAGCACTATATATTGCTTAAAGGACTGCAATATAAAGGCACTATATTCTTTTTAAAAAAAAATACATTTTATTGATTTTTTACAGAGAGGAAGGGAGAGGGATAGTTAGAAACATCGATCAGCTGCCTCCTGCACACTCCCCCCTGGGGATGTGCCCGCAACCAAGGTACATGCCCTTGACCGGAATTGAACCCGGGACCCTTGAGTCTGCAGGCTGACACTCTATCCACTGAGCCAAACTGGTTAGGGTGAAAGGGCCCGCGGGGCTCGGCGCGCCGGGGCGCCACGATAGGACGGGAACCAGGGCAGGGCGTCCGAGGGATGCGCCTGCCGCCTCGTCCTCCGGCAGCGCCACTAGGATGGTGGCTGCGCCACTAGGATGGCGGCCACGGCGGGGGCAAACTAGAGCCTCCCGGGCGCTCTGGCCGGACCGGGACCCGGCGCCCATGCACCCCGTGTTGCCGGCTGCCACGCAGTGCCGCCGCAGGGGCCCCGAGGCCCGCTGGGCGGGCGCCCCCAGGCCCGGACCCCAACGGCCTGGTGCCCCCCGGAGCCGGTGGCCCTGTGCTGGGCCCATCCGGAGCCGCCCCTGGGGAGCCGGGCGAGGTGGACAAGTTCAAGGCGAAGTTCCTGACCACCTGGAACAATGTCAAGTACAGTTGGACAGTCAAAAGCTGGACCAGCTTCAGCAAGATTTCCAGCGTCCACCTCTGTGGCCGCTGAAAGGGCGAGATCTCAAACCTGCGGACACATGGCCCTCGCCTTTCCCCACATTCTCAGTGAAGGGGCGGGGACTGCACCCTCCATCTTACCCTGGGTCCTCCATTTTTGGGCAGGGCCATGTGCTCGGCAAAGGCTTCTTCCACACCGAGGATTTCTCTGGACTAACCAATGATAATCAAGGGAAGTGCACGCCAACACTATGACCACATCCTGTGTAATGGGACACCGACTTGCGCCTGGCCAATCGACGGGGCCCACAGTCCCCTCTCCCGCCCTTACTCCACCCCCCTATAAAACTCCTGGTCCCATCAGGCTTCTCCCTCTCTGCCACTTGCTGCTGCGTCAGTAAGGAGGGTAGGGGAGCCAAGCCCGGGTTTGAAATAAAGGACTCTTTGCTTTTGCATCGGACTGGCTGGCTCCCTGGTGGGCTCTTGGGAATCTTGAAATCTGGGCATAACATAAGGCACTATATTCTTATTTAAGAAAGATCAGGTTGAGTGATTTATTTTCTTTTTATCTACCATGTATCTAATAATCAGAGCAGGGACATTGTATATTTCAGGTGAGATTATTGGGAAATAGTGTCTAAGTTGAATGAATTTGAAAAATAAATAAGTAAAAGTTATATTTCATATGTATAAAGATATATCATAATTTTACAAATTGCAACTTTTAAAATATATATATTTTATCTATTTCACAGAGAGGAAGGGAGAGGGATAGAGAGTTAGAAACAATGATGAGAGAGAAACATCAATCAGCTGCCTCCTGCACATCCCCTACTGGGTATGAAGCCCACAACCCAGGTACATGCCCTTGACCTGAATGGAACCTAGGGCCCTTTAGTGCTCAGGCCAAAGCTTCATCCACTGAGCCGAACCAGTTAGGGCTAAAAGTTGCAACTTTTATTTTCCAATCTGAATATAAACCAGTGAGTTTTTTGGCACTACACCAATCTTCATTTAAGAGGGAAAATCAATGTTTTACCCTCTAAATTTCAAAGTAAACTCTCTCTTTGTTTGGCTTTGGGTGGAACATACTCTTTGTAATAACTTTATCTTAGTTCATCCAAACCCAGCCAAAAGCCTAAAGAAAAACTACTTGAAAGGAAAAATTTGAGATTTAAAAACAAATTCTCTAATTTAAAAATAAATATAAAGCAATTTCAATTTTCAACAACCAATTAATTAAGGTTATGAAGGTGAATGCCATGAAGCAAAATCACTCATAAATATTATCTACTAAAAACGTGTGAAGAAAATAATTTAATAAAATTTGGGAACTTCAGACACTTATGCCAATCTCCATCTCACTGTGAATTTGAGATATTTTAGTAACACATCTATAACATAGTTATTTCTACAAAACCTTATAATTTTATTTGTTGGCAAACTACATCTATATTAGAATTTTAAAAATATTTGTGAGGTTCTCTATCATCCCTAATTTTTTTTTCAAAAGTGACATTTAATAGTTCAAACTTATGAGACCAAATTTTGCCCCAAAGTCATTACCTAAAGGCCCATATATATATAAAAAAAACAACAACAAAATCTCTTTTTCAGGTATTCAATTGAATAACATTTAAAAAGAGAGAGAGAGGTTATCATTCATTGAATTTCTAGTATGTATCCATTGCTATCCTTAGTACCACCATATTTTTCATATATTGTTTTGAGACAGGTATTGTTAGCCCTACTTACAATTCTCAGAGATTTAAATAATTTGCAAAAGATCAAATATTAATAAATTCTGTGAACTCAACTTATCTCACTTTTTTTAAACTCTGAATTTTATTGTCTTCCAATTGGAATAATGACTTCTAATTTAACCACTTAAAATATGAAAAGCATTGGGTCTATCATTTTCACTATATGTATTTATTAATAATAATGACTATAATAACAAAAAACTAATATGCATTGAGTATATGTTATATCCTAGGAACCATAGTAAGTACATTTTATGAGTTATGCATTTAATCATTACACAAAATTCATGACATATTTTATATATGAGAAAACTGAGACCTTAGATATAACAGCCAAAAGACACAGTTCATAAATGATAGAGCACGAATTTGAGCACAGCTTATTCTGTTTCAGGAGTCTGCATGAGTGCCCCGCTGCTAATTGACAATGTCTGTGCTTTGCCTGTTGCTTTCACATGCCTAAGACATCTTTCTGAGCCTGACGAGGCCAGCTTCAATGACATCCAAGCACATCTATTCATGACAATGAAAATAAAATCAAGTAATTTTGTACTAATTACTGATGAATGAAAAAGGAAAAATAAGATAGCATGTTTTTTAGTTGAGAAACTTTAAACTTTTGGATGAATTACAACAGAGACAA
The DNA here is from genome assembly GCF_028538775.1 of Myotis yumanensis. Lineage (NCBI taxonomy): Eukaryota > Metazoa > Chordata > Mammalia > Chiroptera > Vespertilionidae > Myotis > Myotis yumanensis. Next base: position 42,321,815 of record NW_027223760.1, on the reverse strand, counting down.
TCAATGTCGCCTTTGAAAAAATAAGCAGATCAGTCATGTATGAACTTGTACAGTTTTATCACTTTTATATATCTAGATAATCAAATAAAGGATTGATTGGGTTTGGGGGAATTCCTTTAAACTATCTGCTATCTTTCAATTTGATCCCTCTCAATCTGAGTCGGAGAGAGAGAGAAAGAGAGAAGGAAAAGTGAGAAAGCCAACGTTAAGATTGAAGAAAAAATACCCTGGCCTATAGCCCATGCTAATGGTAGATGTAGCTCAGGAAAATTATTTCTTAGCTGTTAGTGACCATGGTGAAAATTTACAAGAATGTAAATTGAGATTCTTAGTTTCTCTCATAAACTGTAAATAAAGATAGAGTTGATTTTTTGGTCACATTGAACGTTGTTTAATTTTCTTTTAAAAATAGTAATTTATTTTTAGAATAAATAATTTATTTCATAGATATTTATAAATCTTTATAAGCACCACTAATTTAAGCTATGTTTTTAGCTTTATTATGTCCAATATGGATGTAAATATATTCATATGTAAAAAAATATCAGAACTTGATTTTTAAGTATCAACTGATAATTTATGCAAAGTACTTTGAATGTACACTTCTTAATTTCATAACTACTATGAGTGTATATTGTTCATAAAAATATATATGATGGCTTATATTTATTGAGTCTTCACTGTGTTAACTCTTTGTTACCAACTTAACAAACTTTTTCTTAATTAATTTTCATCATAATTCTGATATATAAACTGTTTCAAGGTAAAGCAGGTAATATTAATGTTAATTATAGTTTTTTTTATTTCATCCAATGTATCTATCTGAAATATTATCAATTAAACATATATTCAATATTTAATAATATTAATGGTATTATATATTCTTTTTTATACTAAATATCCTCAAATTGTGCATTTCACACTTACAGCACATTGCAGTTTGGACTAGCCACATTTCAAGTGTCTAACAATCACATGTGCCCAGTGGTTACTGCATTGGACAATGCAGACTATGGAGGTGAGAAAACCAAGGCTGATAAAACTTGAGAAATTTATCCAAGATCACACACTAAGAAACAGAGGTTGACCTTAGGTGATTCTAAAGCCCGTGGAGATTAACCACTAAGTGTAACATATTACCTCCTCCTCAAGATGATGAAATCCTTATATTGTAATGATCTGGCTTAAAGTAAGTGGCTGTGTTTTAATCATATCAGCATATATCTGATTAACTGGTAGCATCAGAATACTATTTGCACAATTGACTGAAGACCATTTTCAAAATAATTCAGCCAAAGGGAAGAGAGTTAATTATGGTAAGATCCAATGAATACTAAAACCCTAAAACTTGGAGAGAGAAAGGGTTTTGTATGCAACTTAATGTCTGGTTTTGTATTTTTCTATGGACACAAAACCCATAGAGTTATATTGAAAAAAAATATATGTATATCTCCTAGATTTTGTGATAAACATTTTACTATACTTGCTTTCTTACATATCTATCAATCTAGCAATTCTTCTAGCTATTAATCCATTATTTTTGTTTTATCTCAAAGTTATAAGCATCAGTTCACTTTAGCCTATCTATATGCATATTATTAACCAGAGTTTAGTATTTGTCTATGGTTTATTTTTAGGTAAAATTTACATAAATGAAATGCACAAATAAATGTATCATTTGATAAATTTTGACAAATACATGCAATTGCGAAACTCAAACTCCCATCAAGATCCAGACCCTTCCTACACTCTAGGAAGTCTCCTCTTGCCTCCTCATAGTAAATCTAAACTTTCAGTCCCATAAAGGCAACAATTCTAATTATTTTCAGCAGAAATTAGTTTTTCCTGTTCTCTAACTTCATGTAAAGGGAATCACATATCATGTGTTCTTTTGTGAAAGACTTTGTTCATTCAGCTGAATATTGTATGTTTCAGTAGCTCTGTTACCATTTTATTGCAGAGTTCTGCTGGATCTGTTTGATTTTGGTCACTCTTGTATCTTCAACTAGTTTTTGAAAAATATTTTGTCCACATTTTATGATTATTATCTGTTGGAAAGTTTGATAAGAATTTAGATTTCCATTTCTATATGTATCATTGCATTTATGTACCATTTTACATATAATCACTACTTCATGCTATACAGTATATGATGGGGAAATTTTGTTTGTTTCCCTAATAGGTGTGCTGAGTTTAACTGAGTACGGTTCAAAGATTTGGTTGATTTCATTCTCTTATCTGGTCATCTGTGCCTTTAAAACCATGCTATATATTCTATGAAAAACTCCATGCTCCAAAAACTTAGTAAGCTTATGACTTTATACTTCCTTAAGAAAATGCTAAAACTAGTTGCTTTCTATGAGGCTATTCTGATATATATATACATAGATAATCTCTTCTTAGTTTTAATTTCCATGATAATAATTAATCTTTAAATATTTCTGACCAATTTCCCAACCTTTATTTCCCAATATATGACTGATTAATGGCCCCATTTCTTTGTGCCTCTCTATAACTACATCCTCTTACACTTACTCTGGGCCTGGGCACATGACTTTCTTGAGGTGATGGGACTGAAGTTAATGTAATGCAATCAGCGTCTCAAAAAACATTTGTGCATTTTTTCTTCTCTGTTGAACAATTTGACTTGCTTGTTCTTATACCTGTGTCACATCATGAGACCATGCTCAGGCTAATCTGCTTGAGATGTGAGAGTTTCATGGAGCAGAAGCAAACCATGTGCATTGTACTCGTCATTCCAACAGTTTAGATAACATCATCCTATACGAATCAATAGACAATCCAATCCCAGACATATAAAGCTATCCAATTGTGACCAAAAGAATCCCAAGCTGAGCTCATATATATTGCCTTCATTTGATGAGCTAAATAAATGTTTTATTGCTTTGAGCCACTGAGTTTCAGGATTTTTTGTTACACAGTTTTATTATGGCAATAAATAACTGATACACCATGAAAGAAAAGTGAGTTATCTGGTTTGTGATGATTGCCATTAGTCATGTTTGTGTATTAAGGAAGGTAATGAATAGAACATCTTATCTTCAAATATGTGATTGGTTTCTTATTTGTTTATTTGTTTTGCTTTTTGCTTATTTAATTAGAGTGGTAGGAAGCTGTACGTTGGGATTATTCCAAGGCTTAGGAGGTTTATATTCACTGCCACACTAAACTGCATATTTCAATTTGGCCTTTTTCAATAACAACGTTTCCTTTCTCCACCTGATAACTCTTGCCTTCTATTTCATTTGGTCCAAACCCAAGGAAAGCAAGAGTAGAGCTACAGAGATGACTCTCTCAATATCCCAAGAAATGAACCAATTGAATCTGAGCAAAAATTTAACTCCAATTGTCAATATTATGGAAAAGAATAAGTAGCAGTGTAAAAGAAGAGGACCATAGTGCTGTATACAAACAAACTGCTTACTTTGGCTCCAGAAGACCAGAAACCAAAGGGCAGGACTCTAGAGTCCGGTTTAGTGCTCACGTTTTACAATAAGGAAACTGAAACCAGATGTGCTTCTGTGACCTGTCTAATGTAACAGTGAGTTCAGTGCAAAAGCTGAGAACAGAACTATAATTAGATGGTATCCATGTTCTAGAAAACCAGTGAAGTATTATGGAAAGAGAATAAAATCTGATGGCAGAAGACCTGGATTTTAGTCCTCTTACTTTACATGTGGTTGGGAGTTAGTCACTGGAACTCTTTTTTTGCCTCAGCTTTTTCATATGTAAAATATGAATAATATTATCAGTCATGACTATCTTAAATATTTGCATGAGAATTACTTAAATAATAATGCATCATGCTCTGTGAATTTAATTCATTTTAACAAATATTTATTATGAGTCAATTATATGTTAGGCATTATGCTACTTGTTGAGAATACAAAAATGGTCTCAGGGAATTTGGAGCCCAAAGAGAGAGAAAGACAATAGATAATGTCTAATAATGCAAAGACAGAGATATACAAGGGAGTAGGGTACTGAGGAAGCATGAAAGGATTTAGCTCAAGTAGAATAATAAATGTAACTTGGTTCCAGTTAATTTATCATAAACGATAAAGTTGGTCAGGTGAAAATTACACAGGCAGGTCACTCATGCCAAGGTAACGAATAAGGCGACGAAGCACATCAGAATGTAAGTGTGAAACTCTACTGAATAAAATGTGTATTACTAAATTGTAAGAGAAGGATTGGTCAGAGGTGAAACTATCAGTAAATAAGGGTCAAGTAATGGATTTGGACATTAGAGATCCATTAATAATTTTTTAGCAAAAAAACTGTGGTTTGATTTATGTTTCAATTAGGATATTTTAGCTGCATTAGGAGGGACACCAACAATCTAGGAAAGAAAAGATAAAAATTTAAATGAAGGCGATATAGTAAGAATGAAAAGAAAGTGACAGATGAGAGAACTTGTATATTCAGTAAGTATTGATTATTTTTATTGCAGTAAATTGTTGCCCTGATTTTTTTCTCTTATAAAAATGTAGTGAGTACTGATGGCTCAAAGAACATGTTTTTCCTTGCATATTTATTACTAGTCAGTCCTACTCATGTGATCTGTTTATCTTAATGGAATACCCCCATACACTTTTTTTTCGGGGGGGGGGGGGGGGGGGCGGAGCTTGACTAGAGCCAAACATAATTGTTTCACTAATCTTTACACCAAAAGGAATGCTGACATCAGTAAACATTCATATTTATTTTAAATAGTAAGCCAGAAATGCAATATGTTAATATATCCCAGGCAACACAATAATACCAGAATTATTTCTAAAAAGAAAATTGATTTATTATATTTTTAAGATTTATTCCAGCAATAAAATAGTATTTCTCTACTTATGATGGCTTTTATACTTAAATTCTGTTTTAAGTGCCAAGAGCAGCAAATGTCCACAACCATATAACACTGATATTTATATGACATCTGCGGGAACACAAAGGGACATGATTGTTCCCACACATACAAAAAATCATCCTCTGTGCAGACAGCCAAGTAAGATTTCTCTTATGTGTGCAGACAACCCTATGGAGATTTCTTCTGCCCAAATATATATATATCCCTGAAGCTTCTGTAATGAAGCAAATATTTAATCATGAATAATTAGTTTATTTAAGTAAGCCACTCAGGTTTTTTATTAATAGAGAATAATCTCAGAAGGTATGACGATAATAACATCTTACAAGTGTTTTCAAAATGCTATGCTGGAAGCCTATTATTCCATAATATTAAGTGAGGTTAATTATCTCTTTGGAATGGAAAAAGAATATTTAAGTGAAGAAAGTACTTATTCATTCAAGTATTTGTCTTAATAAAGGACTGAAGTAGTTGGCCTAGAATTGGAAACCAAGTTCTTCTTAATGTAGTTCTGCTTTTAATGATATTGACTTGTCAACTCTCAATACTTTAATAAGAATTGTTTCATACAGTTCCAGAGAGTAAATGGATGGTATTTATGGATCTACTCAAGAACTGGAGTGCTGTCTGGACAAGTTTTTCTATGGCTTCCTTGCAACCATTATCAATAGGTCAAAATGAAGCCAAATAGGCTTTTTGAAATAACTATTTTCTCATCACTTTTCTGCATTCCTCATAAACTAGAAGCCTTCAAGACAGTCACATAATTTATTGGTGGTCTTTGTTAGAACTACAGAGTATACTTGGATTTGTCCAATCTGGCTCTGAACCTGGTTTCCTGTTCATTACAATTTTTTTTTCACATAATGTATTTATTTCAATATTTAGTTATAACTATAAAATTACTATCATAGGTAAGTTCACTTAGTGTACATATGAAGTTGAATTTATGATTACTAATAATTTGCATGACTGCTGTTGTAAGTACCAGTGAACTTCACAAACTATGCAGCTTTTAGAGAGAAAGAAAGACACACACATGTTTCAACCAAAAATTATTTGACTCAGTTATAGAGCTCCTCCAAGGAGCCAAGCCACAGCTGAATAAAAAAGTGTATGTTGGTGCTTGATAATCCACTAGCGCTCTCAGACACATTACAGATTGGGAAGCAGTTAAAAAGCTATGCGGCTGGTATTTTTAAATGAGGTGACTGCATTGTTTCTACAGAGGATAACATTTTGTTTTGTTTCTCCAAGGACATAAGAAGATAATTAACCACATTTCATAAGCCATACAATTTTATAAGTAGTAAATAAAGCAGATACTTCATAGAAATAATTCATGAAATGCAATGCTAAATTCCTCTATGTTGTTCTAAATTGGTACTTTCTCTTGATTAATAGAATATTCTCATGAGGTATAACCATAATAACATCTTACAAATGTTTTCAAAAATGCTTATGATTGTATAAGATATGGCGTCCTTATGGATGTGTAGAAAACTCACTTTACTTAAATTACATTTTGTTATTGTATTAAATTAAATCTACTAACCCTGTGCTTACCTTTAACAATATGGCTGGTAAGGATTCTTATGAAAGATATTACCTTTAAAAATGATAACTGTTCCCCAGCTGGTGTGGCTCAATTGTTGAGCATCAACCTATGAACCAGGAGGTCACAGTTTGATTCCCTGTCAGGACACATACCCAGGTTGCAGGCTCAATACCCAGTAGGGGGCCTGCAGGAGGTAGCCAATCAATGATTCTCTCTCTTATCATTGATGTGTTTTCTCTCTCCTCCCTTCCTCTCTGAAATCAATAAAAATATATTTTTTAAAAAATGATAACTGTTGTCTTGGCCGGTGTAGCTAAGTGGTTAGAGTGCTAGCCTGTGCACCAAAGGGTCAAGAATTTGATCAATTCCTGGTCAAAGTCACATACCTGGGTTTCAGGTTATATCCTTGGCCCCAGTCAGGGCACATGGGGTAGTCAATCAATCAATGTCTGTCTGTCTGTCTGTCTCTCTCTCTTTCTTTCCTTCCCCTAAGAATCAATAGAAACATTGACTCTCTCTAAAAATCAATAAAAAAATATCTTTGGGAGAAGATTAACAACAATAAAAAAATGATAATTGTTGATATAAAAGTATTAAAGCAAAATAGATAACAATGGAAATTTACCTAAAAGCTCACTATTTCTCTGAAGATTAGAATGTTCAATACCAATTTTCCAAAGAATCAGCCCATCCAGAAATAAGCAACTTTTGTTTTTTATTTATTCATTTATTTATGTATTTATTTTTAATTTTCTCAAACGATGAAACAACTTCTGAACTATGGATCTTATATATGGTTCCTGGGCCATGTCACAAAGCCCTGAGCTTATTTAAATTATACTGAGCTTTTTATATATTTTCTCAACTCAACAAATCACTTTGCTGCAAGTGAAAGAAAACTTGACCCAAACTGAGTTTAAAAAAAAGTGTGTGTATGAAGGGGTGGTGGTGGGAGAGGTGGTATTTATTTGCTCATTAATAATTTCCATTGCCACTGTAACAAAATCCCACAAATTGGATAGCTTCAAAAAATACAAGTTATTATCTTATAGTTATACAGGTTAGCCATTGGGTAAAGGTCTCACTGGGCTAAAATCAAAGTGTCATGGCTGCATTATTTTCTGGAGTCTCTAGAGAAAAATCTGTTCTCTATCTTCTCCAGAGTCTAAAGCTTGCCCAGGTTTTTTGGATCATGGATGCATTTCTTCGTCTTCAAAGCCAGCAATGTTACCACTTTCTGACCATTCTTCCACGGTCACATCTCCCTCTGTCGCTTCACTTCTGCGTCCTTCTTCTACTTTTAAGGACCCTTGCAACTACATTTGACCCACTAGATAATCCAATCTTTTTTTTAGAAAAAAAATAGAGAGAGTTAGAAACATCAATGATGAGAAAGAATTACTGATTGGCTGCTCCCTGCGTGCCCCACACTGGGGATGGAGCCGACAACCTGGGGAATGTGCCCTGACCGGGAATGAAACCATGACCTTCTGGTTCATAGGTGGACTCTCAACCACTGAGCCATGCCAGTACGGCATAATTCTCTGTTTTAATATTAGCTGCTTAACAGCCTTGATTTCATCTACAACCTTAATTTGCTCTTTAATCTAATGAATGTGTAGGTTCCAGGGACTAGGACCTGGACATGATTAGGGGGTATTATTCTGCCTACCACATTCATATTCCTAAAAAGCCTAATAAATAAATTTGTTTTAGGAGCAGCTTTATTCAGAACATCATGTAAATGATATTATCAGGACCATGTTTCCGTCTTAATCTCTTGGGCTCCCTCAGCTCTACATCTTTCATTTGCCAAGATGGGTGCAGCAGCTCCGTCCCACATCCTTTCTGGTTCTGTAGTGAAGAATGTGTCCATTTCTTTTAACCACAATAAAAGTATCACTTAATTGTCTTTGACTTTCATTGGCCTGACCTCAGTTCTGTTTCTGCCATTAATCTGATCACTGTTCCAGGGGGTAATGAGGCATCAGGAGTACAGTCAGCAGACATTCATGGACTGAGATTGAACAAGGGATAGGAACTCAAGTAGGGACTGGTGACTAATGTCAGAAGTAGGCTAATGAATGCATGGTGGCAAAACACATAGAATAAAAAACATCATCTACTGCACGAGTCTACATTTCTCTGACATCAACCAAGTGGAAGCAGTGAGAAGTATCCATCCCAAACAAGAAGACAAAGCTGAAAAACTGAAGCCAAACTCTGTCCTCATAGATGACAATTTGTGTGCCCATGTAATAAGGAATCTGAGTTCTTATGAAAACAAAACAAAAAAACACGGAAAACTACAAACACAAACTTAAACTGCTTCTCCAGTCTAACCTTTACCAGTGCCCAGCTGAACCCCTTGCTCCAGCCTAGACCTAAACCTAGACGCTTCACCTCACATATGTCATTGGTAGTCCCACCTCTCTAAGTTAGACATGCTTTTTCCACTGTTCCTGACTCTACAGCAGGGGTGTGGAATGTTTTTTTTTCTGCCAAGGGCCATTTGGATACTTATAACATCATTCGAGGGCCATACAAAATTATCAACTTAGAAATTAACCTAAATGTTTAATTAGCTCACCCTTAATGCCTTGGCAGGGCCAGGCCAAATGATTTCTGGGTCCTTCTACAGCTCGTGGGCCGGATGTTGCCCACCCCTGCTCTAGAGTTTCTTAACATCCCTGAACATCAGTTTCTACATGGTAACAATAATAGCAATTTTGAAAAAGAAAAACGGTTGATCTTAAAGTTGTTTTAAAAATTAATGCATTTAAAATTGATTATTATTTTTGTCTTTACTCTTTCTAGTGCTCACTTGGAACTTATGGTGTTTTGTATTTTAGTTATAGTTTCACTAAGTTTTTATGTTTTACCTACAATGTAAAATTTAGGTTTATTTGAGGATGAGTGGTTCTACTCTTTGTAATTCCCATAATACTTAGCAGCAATCTATCTATAACAAGCCTCTGCAGTTTACCTGGAAGCAGAGAACTAAATAAAAGCTGTAGAAATATGTCTAACACTCATGATGTAAAGTAGTTGTTAATACATAAATTACACATATGAGAGTAGTGTGGAAGCTATTACGTAAAAACCTATGAAAGACTCCTGAAGTGAGATGCCCCACTCACTATTTTTAAAGACATAATGTGCTAAACCATAAGGGCATGTAAGTTTTTCTTTTAACTAAGTGTTGCTTTAATCTTAAATATTTGAGATAATGACTATCCATTACCTTGAGACCAATGGCTGCCTGATAAATGCTCTTATGGAGATGTCTTTACCTCTTTTCTTGCCATGCATTTAAGATATATTGTACATTTAGCCTGGGACATTTATCAGGAAAAAAAGGTGAAATTTAAGACAATCAGCTTTAGATTTTGACTCGACTCTTGTTGGTGAAAACTAGCATAATGCTGCGTTTTTGCAATCCATCATTTAGAAGGAAAATGATAATACTACTTTACATATCTCAGTACTTTCCACTTAAAGGTCTTAAAGAGAAAAAGACAACCGGCAAATAAAAATTAATGAAACCCTCAAGTGCTCCTATGAGTTAGGTAAATATTGTTTTAGTCATTTAAACATCTGCAACCCAATGGCTTTGACAGTTTAGTGACTTACTCAAGGCAACAGACTAAAACGAAGGCAGAGCCAAACTCCAGTTTAGCAGCCCGGCTGCCAGGTTTCCACTGTGTTGTTTGTTGTCAGTTACAAAGCGAGACCCACGTTAAAAAAATGGAAGACACATGTAGTTTTAATTTAAATCAAATTTATCAGGGGCTTGACTGCCTCAGCTTTTAAAGCGTCCTTCCTTGTTCTGGATTTGTTCCACAGGTTTCTAAGATTCCAAGTTACTCTACTCTTTGGCTGCCATTTGTCTTTCCTGATTTCCTGCTAACCTCTGTGGATTCTTGAAAGCATGCCTATCTCTTCCCTTGTGTCCAATACAGATTCTTCTAGTGCAAAAGAATTTACATCAAATGGGGAGGAATTTTTTTTTCTTTTCTTTTTCTTTCTTTTTTGCCCTGATGCTCTCTGTATCTATTTTGGATGAGGGCTGTTGGGAGTTAAAATTGAGGAGTTGACAGGAAGTTCTCTACATTGTATACATCTTTCTCCTTCTTACAGCTCATGCCAATAAATATGTTTTTTTTTTTTCTTTTCTGTTAAATTTCCCTGCTGTGGTGTCCTGTTCTTCATCTCTGTTCTCAGGATGAACTTTCCACTACTGACATGATATACTGAGGTGTGCAGTACAGATGGGTTTAATGGAATTCCACAACTATGCATATTTTAAAGAAAATGAGAGAATTACATATGAACACACTTGAAAGTAGCGAAGATTCTGACAGGCAATAATTAGAACTTAACACAATGAAATCAAAGGGAGGAATACATATATAATCAGAAGTACAAATCTCATTGAAATGTAAACATGACTTTAAATAATGATGAAGGAAATGCTAGAAAATATATATCCCTGCTGCTATTGTACTTTAACTCATATAATCTATAACCACCTTTTTTTTCTACTCGGAGAAATACATCATTAAAAATCTTATTCATGGTAATAACCAACAAAGAATTATAGCTTCATTAACCTCTTTTTAAACACTAGAATTTTAATACATTTGTCAATATGTTTGATGCAACCCCTTCAGATTTTGCTGCTAAATAGATAGAAATCTCATCAGTGGCTACCGGGAAAGAGAAGGAAGCCAAAATCCAGAGGGCAGGGAATAAGTGGTTTATGTGACACCAAAGCTGACGTGCATGAAAAACAGCAGCACACAAAGCCAGTCCTCAAAGGGAGGTGACTTGTTTGGGTTTATCCTGGCCCAGTGTCCGTACTTTAAGGGCATTCTAAGGTGGTAGGTAGGAATTCTAAGATGTCATTTTTATAGTATCAAGACTAAGAGATGTGTGACAGTGTCCTCATTTAGGATAACTCATTTGGAGCAAAAGCCAAATGTGAATTGCTAAGCATAGAAAGTACAGTGCCCTATGCATTACTATTTATGATTGTGTCACAAATTACCATAAACTTATCAGCTTAAAACAGCACTATTATCTCATAGTTTTTTCGGTCAGAAGTATGGGGTTGACATTACTGGATTCTCTGTTCGGTCTTCACAAGACTGAAACAAGGTGTCATCTAGGCTGTGTTCTCATTTTGGAGCTCGGGGTCCACTTTCAAACACAGGTTGTTGGCAGATGTGAGTGCCTGGGGGCTGCAGAAGTGAGGACCAAGCTCCTGGAAAATGTGCATCATTCCTGGACACGTGGTGGTCTCAATGCTATGCCCCTGCTTTTTCGAAGTTAGCGGATGAGCGTTTCTGACTTTCAATTGCTGACTTCTTGAAGGTCTCAAATGATTAGGTCAGACAACCCCTCTTCTAAAGAACTTAAAGTCAACTGATTATGAACTTTAATCAAATCTTCAAAATTACACTTGCCATATAACAAAGCATAATCATGAGAGTGATATTCCATTATTTTCATCATGGAAAATTTGAGTTGCTCTTGCTGACATGAAACAAAACTCCACAATTTAAATAATTTTCTTCATTCTAGTACTGCTCAGTTCATTACTCTATGAATAGATAAATAGTCACATTAATATCATATATCCACCAAACAAACCCCACCTTTTATACAGGAAAAATTCAGATAGTCCCATAATTTGGTCCTGCATAGTACTTAATCAAAGATGTTCTTGTGCCCTAACCGGTTTGGCTCAGTGGATAGAGCGTCAGCCTGTGGATTCAACGGTCCCAGGTTTGATTCCTGTCAAGGGCATGTACCTTGGTTGCAGGCACATCCCCAGTAGGGAGTGTGCAGGAGGCAGTTGATCGATGTTTCTCTCTCATCGATGTTTCTAACGCTATCCCTCTCCCTTCCTTTCTGTAAAAAATCTTTTTTATTTAAAAAAAATAAAAAAGATGTCCTCATGAATATGTTTGGGATTGGTGTTGCCTACTATGCTAAAAGTTTTCTTTTCTGTAAGCTTACTTTTGAGGAGCCCTTTGTAACATACTTTTTGGCCTTGTATTCATCAATGATAAAAAACAAACGAACAAACAAAAACCACAAAGCCAACATTTTTTACTAGACATGGTATACACAAGATAGAACTTCCCTACAAACATAAGTAAACTAGCTAATAAAAAATAAAGGACATAAAAACTTAAAACTGTTTCAAACACATTTATCTGTCATGTAATTGCTCTTGAGACACTGTTCTAGGTCTTTTGAATATCATAGTTTTGCCCTCAAGCAAATTGTAAGCAAATAAAAGAGGATATATATAAAGATACATTATATGCAATGAAATATAGAGATAATGGATGCCATGAAGGAGTAGAAAATGAAATATCACAGTAATATCTTTAAATAGCTTGAAAGTACATATTTGGTTGATCTGAGTCAGAAAAGGGGTCTTGAACCAAGTATTGTGTCAGTGAAAATGGGGGATCCATATCAATGTTTTAAGGAAGATAGAATTAATTAAGCTTCAAAACTGAGTGATGTGTGGTGGTGGAAGAAAGAATAGGAAATAACATTAAATCTAAGATTTCAGGTCTTCCACATAATTTTTTTAAAAAAACCCACTATTATGTATTAACTAGAGGCCCAATGCATGAAAATTTGTGCACTCGCGGGGGGGGGGGGCGTCCTTCAGCCAGGCCTACGCCCTCTCACAGTCCTGGACCCCTTGGGGGATGTCCACCTGCCAGCTTAGGCTCACTCCCAGGGGGATTGGGCCTAAGTTGGCAGTCAGACATTCCTCTGGCAGCCTGGGAGCCCTCGGGGGATGTCCACCTGCCAGCTGAGGCCCGCTCCCCAGGGGATCAGGCCTCAGCTGGCAGTTAGACATCCCTCTGGCAGCCCAGGAGCCCTCACCGGGATCGGGCCTAAGCCGCAGTCAGACAGCCTTAGTGCTGCCAAGGAGGTGGGAGAGGCTCCCGCCACTACCACTGTGCTCATAGCCTTCAGCCAGGCTTGTGGCTGAGCAGAACTTCCCCTTTGTGAGCACACTGACCACCAGGGGACAGCTCCTGCATGAGCATCTGCCTCCTGGTGGTCAGTGCACATTATAGTGACTGGTCTTTCCCAGTCATTCTGCAGTTAGGGTCAATTTGCATATTACCCTTTTATTATATAGGATGTGAGTAAATGGATCAAGAGAGAGCCACGTTGAACAGGTATTGAGAGGATGCAGAGATTGGGCTAATGACTGCCCTACTAGAAGCCTTCTCTGATTCTGGAAGACAAAACTTCTCCCACTCTCCTGTGTTTCATCAGCACTATGATGCGCCTCAATCAAATCACTTATCACATGCTGCTAGAAATGGTTTCTGCATAACCAGTGACATGCTACAATAGCTTTTAGGGTTTTAGCAGATTGCAAAAGTGAAGTATGCACATTTCTTCCCAACCCCTAGTTTAGTGATTTCAAGTCGGTGGCTTGAAACCAATCATGGTGGGAACATTTAGACCATAAAAATTGGCAAATGCTTCTTATATGGCTTTCTCCTCCCCCTCCCCCCCAAAGGGCTGGTTATTAAACATCTGTCACTATATCTCTACTTGTAATTCCTTCTCAGACTATAAACTTTTCAAGGGCAAGGCCTGAGCTTTATCCCTATGTGTACTCTCCTTAAAGGATGGGAGTGTGGCATTTAGTGGTGGCGTTGGGTGTGGTTTCATTGAACTTCCATAAAAAATGTGTGTTGACTTAACAGACAATCAGAGAAAAATGCTCAGCACACCGTTGATAAAAATGGGTTGGAGTTCATTTTTTACAACATAACTGAGTTATGCATAAACTTGGTGATAAGTTTGAGAAAAGAAGAAAATAACACATATGTGGAATGTGTTATAAATTTGGTACAGCTATTAAACTTAAATGCCAACATTCTAGAGAAAAAAATAAGCTTTCAACAGGAATTTATTTTGTCTTATAATAATCTGGAACTGGAGTTACAAATGTATGGCTTATGGAATCGTCTAGAAAGCAGGACATGTGGGCTTTGCCTTAGCTCCACATTATTTTTAAAAAGGGAATCATATAATGTAGATATGCCTAATAGCACTGTAGATGAGGTTCGCCTTGGCTTCCCTCTTTAAAATCACACTATCTCCCCAGCCTTCTATGACACGTCATGGGAAGTAATATCAGCTTTTTATACACACACTCAGAACACATATTGATTACTACAGAGTAATCCCATTTGAAGAGGATAAAACCCATTTTACTTTGAATAAAAGAATAAACTCTTAAATGTGAAGTAAAGACACAGTGAGCAGGGTAAAGAATAATGGTGGCGGAGGCTTTCAATTGCTCCTAAAATCTGTCTACATATGGATGTCCACGTTTCATGTCAGTTCATAAGCCTGGGCATTTCTGGACATTCTGAAAAGTGCAAGGCCCCAAGTCATGCTTGCTCTTTGATACAACCAGTTCTAAAACAGCTTATTGTACAAAAAATAATTATGTTGGCCAAATATAAATTGAGCGCATCTGACGTAGCAACATGTTTTGTTCTTGTATTTACTTAAGTGATTTGTATTTACTTAAGTGATGTATTTTAAAGGCATAAAAATAAAATCATATTAATAATAAATTTAACTGGTCATCTTTAGTGAAAGACATATAATTATATGAGGTTCTGACTGTCTCACAAAATGAAGAACATATGGTGACTATAAATATGGTTAAATCTAAATCGGTGCCTTTCAGTGGAGCTTGGTGAAACAAATCAGGTTTCTCATCCGCTAACATCATCTGTGTGTTTCAAATCTATGTAAGTGGATTCATATTCAGTATTAGTGACAGCTTTTTACAAAATTACCTAATCCCCTAAATATGTGTCTTAAGAATTTTCCTGATGTTCTAGCAATAATTCAACCACTAAAATCTATTTGGAAATTATATATCATTTATATTATGTAATAGCATAAATTAAATGATCTTAGACATGTTTGTAACAATGTTTCCCACATTAAAATTTATAATACTTGACCCTCTTTTGAAATGTCTACATTTTTTGGTTCTATACTGATTATATGATTAAATGTTATAATTGCTTAATTTTGTGTTTTTAAACAGCCACAGATTTCCATATGTTCTCTCTACACAGAGCTCTTTAGAATTAAGTGTACAATCATAACTAAAT
The DNA here is from genome assembly GCF_028538775.1 of Myotis yumanensis. Taxonomy (NCBI): domain Eukaryota; kingdom Metazoa; phylum Chordata; class Mammalia; order Chiroptera; family Vespertilionidae; genus Myotis; species Myotis yumanensis. The sequence goes on along the minus strand of NW_027223760.1, from coordinate 42,306,184 downwards.
TTATTACAAAAGAATAAAATGGCTGTAGTTTTTGAATAGTCACAACTGACTGATGTCTAGATCAACCAGTTTAAAGGGCTGGTTTAATTTAGATGTTGTTTTGTCTGACATTTTTCAGATATTCAGTGGTCTATTTCTTAACAGGTCTGTATTTTTTTAAGTCATCTTTAAGATGGAGGTATTTCCAGTCATTGCCTCATAATATTGTTGTAAGAATCAAAAGAGATAATGTAGGTAAATGGGCTATAACATATTCTCTATATTAATGGCTGCAAATTAAAATATATCCAATAGTTTTAACTTTAATTAACTTGTAAATTAAAAATCATAAAATATTACAAAGGTAACTAAAGACTACTGGTAATTTCTTGGCATGTACAATGTATTTATGAAAAGCCAACCATATATATCACTAGTATTCCTGGCTTTTGTTTTTTTTAAAAAATAGATTCACTTAAAGTGCAAAATTTGTATAGAAAGTCACTATATGATAAGTGTTTCCTACTGATTAACAGAAAAATTCATTTGAAATTTAAAGCCTTATCATTGAGTTCTAAAATAACAGATCCTGAAATATCAGAGCTTTTGGGACCTCTTATGGGCAGATATATACACAATTACCAGCAGGTGGCAGTGTGTATATAAAAGTGTTTCATACATAATTTTGCAAACTGCAGGTTACTAGTTCTTATTAACAAAGGGATGTGCATCCACTTAAAAGCTCTCTTTAGGGAGAATAAATGATAGACTCCTAATTGTTTTTTTAAATTCCTTGCTATTATCTTCCTTATGACTTCAAGAAAGAAGATATTGTTGTCATTTGTGACATGCATAAAGTCTTAAATCTAATCTAGGTCCAAATTTCCAGGGAGGTGAGAGTTACTGGCTGACCTTTGCATGATTCTTCTATGCTGTTATTTATGATCACATAGCCTGTTTAACTATGAGATCCTCTAGTAGACATTGTCATGGTGGATTATTTATTGAGGGTTTCTCCAGCTTGCACACATATGTATACAGTGTTTTATGTTTTAAAAAAATATGAAAAAGGAAGGATAAAAATAGAATCAGAGATAGAGATGTAATAATGTAAATTCTTTAGGATTATTAAAACATGAAATCATATCTTTCATCAAACTGGAAGAAAGTTTAAGCCTGTTGTTAAATTGATTTGGATGTAGATGCATCAACTAAACATTTTTTCTCTTTTATCCTGCCACTTTTAGGCTTAAAACATAAGCATAAAGATCATAGGTGGTTGATTAATCATTCCTTCCCCACCATCCTTAGTTATGATGTGGCTATGTTCAGAATATGTGTCAGCAGTATGGTAATAGAAGTATCTAGACCAGGCAAGGGTGCTGATTAACAGTAACTTTAAAATTAGGGCAGTGTCAGTGGAGAAGGCACAAAGTATTTGAGGAAGCAATGATAAGGAAGTTCTTTCTTTTACATGGAACTCATGAAAGGTTCCTTTTACTTTTTCTCCTGAGTAAAAGTGTTTATAATGTATCACCTGTCTTGTTCAAAAGTATGAATTTGCATTAGAAATACATGTGAATAGGGAAGAAGAGAGCGCTAAAATGTATCATTTTTAATAAAAAATATTTTTGCAACTTAGTGTCATGGAGGTTTTGTGAATTCTTAAATCTACCGCAAACCTGATATAAAAATCATTTTGAAAAATATATAACTTACCTACTTGTTCCTTTGTTCAAGTAAGAAGGACAGACATGCAGGCAGGAGATGGGGGAGGGATTGTTGCTGTATACAGCACTGCTATTTTCTATTGACTAATGTAGTATTTCTAAGCATTGTCCTTAGTTGCTAGTAGATTCACAAATGTACTTCATAGATAAGATGGATGATATTAATTTAATTCAGAAGACTTCTCGGCCCCTACTCCATGAGAGGGAGCAACAGATTGTGAGCCTTGGGCCTGGCTCTGCATAAATCTGTGAGACCAGGGAAGTACTCATTCTGAGTTTCTATACTTTTTTTTCTTTCCTACCTTTGATCTCAGTGAATTTCATGTATAATCTGAAAAATACATGGGAACAAAATAACTCCAACTATTACTCCACTAGGCGAATGCACATTAAAATATAAAGGCTTCCAACAGAACAAAACCAGAATGGAGTTCCAATCCACACAGAGTAAATGGGGATGATGAGTATAGAGACAAATGGTATTTCTCAGTAGACCTGCAGTTGCACCAGCGGTGATAGGATGTCCTGCATGATCAACCTAAATCAGATATAGTGTGACTCACACAAAGATAAGCATTTTTTTATTTACATTCATATGATTAAAAGAGATGAACTAGATGGATAAGTGGGAAGACACAAGGAAACTTTTATGCAATGAATTTTAAAAATGCATGTGTCAGCTAAACATGTTTCAAATCTCATACTACAAAGAGAATAATGGGGTTTTGAACATCTTATAAATTGTATTGAAATATAACATGCACATAGAAAAGAGTAAACTGTATGGATTGATGTTTTCTTTTTCATTTTCTTTTTAATAAATGTGTCTGAGTAACCAGCATTAAGGTCAAGAAATAGAATGTAACCAGAAACTCGGGGTTGCCTAATGCTTACTTTCATCACTACTTCCATGTAACCATACCTTATCTTCTAATACTATAGATTAGCTTTGTCTCTTTTTCAACTTTATATCAATGCAATTACATAGTATGTATGCTTCTGGGCCTGGTTAATGTCAGTCACATAATATTTATGAAGTTCACGCCATGTTGTAGCTTGTTCCTTATCATCACCACATATCTCATTGTATGAGTACACCACACAATGTTATCCAATTTGGGGGTGCTGTGAATAGTGCTTCAATGACAATTCTAATACATGTCTTTTTATGCATACATGTGCATTTCTGTTGGGTGCCTAACCTAAGTTTATGAAGTTGCTTGCCTTAGTAAATGTCGCCAAACCATTTTTCAAAGTGGCTGTGCTAGAGTAGGTATTTAGTGAGACATTAACAAGAGGAGGGAGCGAACAGAACCCGACATCTGATTAAATTATTAAGCCCACTTAAGCTGGGGGAAAAAGAGCCTTCTCGTTAACCCAGGAAGTCACTGGCACCGTTCCACCAAATGGACAAACACAAGCTTCCGAGTGGGCAGGAAAGCAGCTCCTTGGTCACCTCAGGAAGTCTGAGGGGCTCACAGCGGGGAGAAATCAGCGAGGGGTGCCTTTTACTAAATGCGCGCACAGGGGAGGCCACGTGACAAGCAGGACCAGGAGGCATGTGCAGCAGGACTCAAAATGGCAACCAAGAGGGGGGTGGGCACTGGCCTGGGGAAAATGGGAAAAGAGAACGAGTAGGGGGAGGACACAAACACAAGCCCACCGGGAGCAGCCAGGGAAGAGATTGAACAGTTTGAAAGAAGCCTGCTCTTTCCCGAGCCCACGTACACATACAGAAGCTTAGCTAGGACCTTGGGCAGCGTGCCCTACAGCCTGCCTGCTCTTTCTGTCTCTCTGAGAATGTCAGCCACTGTTTACTCTATTAGTTCTTGCCACTATCGCTTAGAACTCCTCCTATGCGAGTGTTCCTGAATATTTTTCCCGTGACACCACTGAAGAACCTATTCCTCTGGTATCAGTTATACTAATTTATACTTTCCCAGCTTTGATGGGAATTTCACTCACTGTGTTTCTTTACCAGTACTTACTATTGTGTCTAATTTTTATTTAATCCATTCTCCCAATGCACATAATTATATATTCTATATTATGTAATGTAAAAAACATTTCTGCATGTGAAATGTATGATAACATGTGTGATATATCATCTATAAAATGTGATGCTAGAAGAAGCTTAAGTTATATGTTGCAAATACTATCAGTCTGCAGTGAACTAAACAGCTGGCCCAAGTAAGCATGACCTTTCTCTCCTAAATTGGGTTCTCCAATCTAATTCAATGTGGAGGGTAAGAGGGTCCCCTACACCAACCAAAAGTTCTAGCAGGGTGTCCAAGAATTTAACTCAATTCTGGCACTATCTACCTGAAGATCACAACCGATTCCACGGGTTAGGGGTTCAGTCTTACAAGATTGCCCTCACCCCCCACAGACACACACATTTCAGATGCCAGAAAGAAGCCCAGGTTAGCTGTGCTTCTGAATGACTGGCCACAGATTGGAGCTTCCAAGGAACCTCTCCATCTCAGAATGTCAATCACAAGCCCAGGTTGTCACCTGAGCTTCTGCCTGAGTGTCTATAAATGAGAGGTTCCCACAGCCCCTCCTTGGGTTCTATTGATTTTCTAGAATGGCTCACAAAACTCAAAGAAACATGTTACCTACTAGATCCCTGGTTTATTGTAAAAGTATATAACTCAGGAGCAGGCAGATGCAAGAAATGCATAGGACAAGGAATGTGGGAATGGGCTTGGAGCTTCAATGCCCCCTCCAGGAGCTCCACTCTCCCTGCACCTCCATATGTTCACCAAACTAGAAGCCATCTGAACCCCACGTCCCTTCTCTTGTGTCTTTATGGACACTCATTGCATAGGCCTGATTAAGTCACTGGTCATTGTGATTGAATCTATCTGCAGTCCCTCTCCTCTCCCTGGAGGTTGGGGAATGGGACTGGGGTTTCCAAAGCTCTAATTACATGGTTGGGTCTCTCAGAAACCAGTTTCCAACCTTAGGTGCTTCCCAAAGTTGCCTCATTCACATGTAAAGGGCCTTTATCACTCTCAACACTTAAGAATTTCCAAGGGCTATGGGAGTTGTGAGCCTGGAATTGTGGATGAACACAAAATGTATATAAGTATATTTCAGTCATCCAAATAAACACATCTTTATTTCTTAGAAATCATAACATCGCACCCCCATACCACAAATATTTACTTAATGGCTCTCGAACATGATACATTGTCAGAAACCTAGCTCCTATCTTCAAAGGGCTTACCTTTGCCTTGCTGCTTTGGAGAGATGAGTCTGCCAGCTGTGCTTGTCAGAACAGACTGAAACAGGGAGGACTTGAGACTGAGAGGTCAGTACAAATGGCACTCGCGATTCCAGACATGTAGGATCAAGTGTTGAAAGAGAAGCATTCCATTGAAGAAACAACTCAAGCATTTCATCTGCTTAATAATCTGCAGCTTCCTCAAAAATGTCTCTATCCTTGAAATATAGATTCATAATTGAAGTTTGTCTACTTCCTACATGGTTGTCTTAAAAACAAAATGTTATATGTGTCATCTTAATGAGGTCTGAGAGGAGTCTTAAGCCATTTGACCCTCTGCTCCTGGGTCTAAATGTCATTTTATACTGTTTGCTCTATTGGGTGTTTATAAACTTCAGCCATAATAGCTGGTTTGAAACAAATTCACTTCTCTAACAATTCTGTCCAAGTGAATAAAGTATTATATGCCTGGACAACTTGCAGGGGCTTTATAGTTGGATAGATAAACCTGATTTTGAACTTGCTCATTGTCAAGTCATTTCCTAGACAATGTTACTTAGACATAGTTACTTCATTTGGCAATTTAGAATTGTATAGGCTAGTTAATATGGGAACAGTGATGATTACATATAAAATCATTGTTACTGTACCTAGCACAGATTGGATATATACTAAATGGTTCATAACATTGATAAAGTTTTATTATTATTTACATTTTAAATTTCTATCAAAATAAAAATGGCATTATCTTTTCTCATATATTATAAACTTCTTGAATTGCATTCAAGGTAATAGTGGACATTTCCTATTTTATATATTTTTTTTATAAAACCTGTTTGTTAACTTTATTATAGTATACTTCTTGTTACATTGTTATTGTTAAAACCTTCATATGTGCTAGTGCATGCAATTCTCATTTATGCAATTAATGCTATGTCTCCCATTATTATGGAGAGCACTTGACTATATAGCTAATCTGAACGAATTGTATTCCAAATACCAAATTTCCCCATTAGAGTTAAGCTAAGTGTGTGTTTTTGTGTGTGTTTGGGGGTAATTCAGTGAGAATAAGAATAATTAGTCTACACATAGCTCCCCAGTTAAAACCAAAACCACAGATTCAACATAATCTGGCTATGTATGTTTATTGCCCTGTGAGTTCTAATGTTTTAATTAAGTTGAACTACATTTAATGATACACAACATGGCAAGAATAAGACAGTCAAAGGGGTGAACAAATCTTCACCATTGACAAAAAAAAGTGAAGAGAAGATTCTATTCTTTCTGACAAAAATACCAGGGATCATTGCCTACTAGTATAACATTATCCATGGGACTAGAGATTCAAGAAAATTAGATAAGCTGCTTGTAATAGAAAACAGCATTAAAAATACATCTTCAAAGGCCACATTGGAAAATCCCAGGAATTAAGGTATTAATCATTGTGTTTGGTATAACTGAGAAATAATTGGCTCAAAGGTCATTGTAGTTAACATTTGTGAATCTTAAATTTAAGACTATGTTAAAGGTAAAAGCTAGGCTCACCTCCATCCAAGACCACATCAAAATTACAACTAAACTACAGGACAACCATCATTGAGAACTGCCTGAAGTCTAGCTGAACAGAAGTCCTATAACTAAGTATATACAGAAGAAGCCACACAGAGACTGGTAGGAGGGGCACAGACACCAAATAGGCTGGTCCCACACTCACGTGTGGTGGTGAAAAGTCGGGAGGGATATCTCAGCTACAGAAGTCCCCCAGAGGAGTGAAGGATTCCAGCTCCATACCAGCTGCCCCAGCCCAGGGTTCCAGTGCCAGGAAGAGAGGTGCCCATAACTTCTGGCTTTGAAAACCAGAGGGGATTGTGGCTGAGTGAAATGGAGACATTTTGAAATTCCAGGTGTTCCCCTTAAAGGGGCCGCACATGGACTTACTTCCCGAATGACTCACTCTGAGCCCTGGTGCTGGGACAGCAAATTAGAAGGTGCCATGGACATGTGAGGAAGAACTGAATAGTCTGGCTTCAGAGCAAGGGTTGGAGGGACAGCATTCTCCCAGACAGAAGTACTGGCAGCAGAGGCCATTGTTCCTTTGTTGAATACTATCCCCCAAATTGGCAAGCAGGTACCATAACTTCATCTCCATTAACCTGGCATACATAGTTTGCCCTACACTGGTGATTCTGGGAAACCCCACCCAACTTTTGGTCCCACCCAAGCTGTTTCCAGTGGCTTTTCCATAAAATGGCCTATCTTGGCTCATGCTGTGGACTTTCCTAAAATTTGTCAAAGGTTCACAAACCCCAAACAAGAAGCATCTGGCCTTGGCATACCTTGTACCTCTTGCTAATCATCCCCAAGTCTGGCTCTAGAAGCAGCTGGCCTCAGTTCACAGCTTAGCCTCTTTCAGGCCCCTCTAAGCCCAGCACATGTGGCAATCTTTTACAGAATATCATAGCGTATACAAGTGGCTCCAGGGAGGGAACAGGCAGCAGCTGAACTTGGTCTGCACCAGAGCCCCTCCCAAAAGGCCTCGAAAACCAACAAACCAAGTGACCAGCTTCAGACTACACCGGCGTATCACCCAACCACCTCCACAAATGACACACCCAAAGGGAAGAATCAGCAGGCCCCAGAGCCTTGCTAAAGTGAATCCTGCTCTGTAGGGACAACCCTTGCACAATAACTCCATATGTCCCAGCAATTCAATGTGTAGATATACACTGAGTGGCCAGATTATTATGACCACCCCATCAGTACTTCGTTGGGCCACCTTTTGTCTTCAATACTGCGGCGATTCTTCTTGGCATGGACTCCACAAGCTGTTGAAAGGTGATGCCAGGAATCTGACACCATGCCTGATGAGTAGCACTGTCCAGTTCTGTGAGATTTGATGGTTGTGGAACCAGCTGCCTGATGGCTCTTTTAACTTTATCCCACAAATGCTCAATTGGATTGAGATCTGGTGATTGTGGGGGCCACCTAAGCAAGGTAAAGTCTCCCTCGTGTTCTTGAAACCACTACTGCACAATGCGAGCACAGTGGCATGGTGCATTATCTTGTTGGAAGAAGCCATCTCCATTGGGATACACCATCAACATGATAGGATGAACTTGATCAGCAAAGATACTTAGGTATGTTGTGCTATTCCAGTGGTTCTTAACCTTGGCTGTACGTTAGAATCACCTGGGAATCTTTTTAAAATCCTGATTTCTGGATTTTCTATTTCTTTGTTATGAGGTGTGGCCACAACATTAGTAACAAAGAAACAGAATTCCGGAGGATGAGGCCCAGAAATCAGGATTTTAAAAAGATTCCCAAGTGATTCTAAGGTGCAGCCAAGGTTGAGAACCACTGTGCTATTCAGACATTGTTCCACACAAATTAAAGGGCTCAAATCATGCCAGGAAAACATGCCCTAAACTATAACACTGCCCCCACCAGCTTGAAGGGTTGTACTCATGCATGTGGGGTGCATATTTTCATGCTGTTTCTGCCAAATTCTCACTCTGCCATCTGCATGATGCAACTGGAAACGTGATTCATCAGACCACATGACTTTTTTCCAATGCTCGACTGTCCAATCCTTGTGTTCCTGTGGAAATTGGAGACGTTTTATCTTGGTAACTGCAGACAGCAAAGGTGTTCAAAAAGGCCCTCGGCTTCCATATCCCATACAATGCAGTGTACTGCTAATTTGCCTACAAATGTCAGGTGGTAATAATAATCTGGCCACTCAGTATATATATATACCATGTTCAAAGGCTGTTAAATTGTGTTGTTTACCCATATCTTCAGAAAAAAAATCACTTCTACTGTTGTGGTAAATAACCTGCTTCCCTATTTATAATGGACTGGCCCTCTAGCAACTTCAGCCCGAAATTATAGTTAATTTGCCTACAAACGTCAAGGGTCATAATAATCTGGCCACTCAGTGTATATTTATACATATGTGTGTGTGTGTGTGTGTGTGTGTGTGTGTGTCCATTGCAGCACTATTCATTAATAGCCAAGATATGAAAATAACCTAAGTTCCTGCCAACAGATAATTGGATAAAGAAGATGTGCTATACTAGTATATACACAGGGGAATATTTATTAGCTATAGAAAATAAAATCTTCCATTTGTGACAATATGGATGGACCTTGAGAACACTATTCTAAGTGTAATAAGCTATAGTAACTGACATAACATAGGACAACTATGCACCATCCTTCACTTTCATTTTTTTCAAGTTTATTTCTTTTTAAAAAATTATATATTTTTATTGATTTCAGAGAGAAAGGGAATGGAGAGATAGAAACATCAATGATGAGAGAGAACCATGGATTGACTGTCTCCTGCACACCCCATATTGGGTATTGAGCCCACAACCCGGGCATGTGCCCTGACCAGGAATTGAACTGTGACCTCCTGGTTCAGGTCAACACTCAACCACTGAGCAACACCGGCTGGGCTTAAGTTTATTTCTTCAATAAATATTTATTTATATTCACACACACACACACACACACACACACACACACACACACACACACCAGTATAGCAGTATAGGAGGTGTTATATCTTCAAGGGGTTTCCTTCCTAGGATTTTTTAAAAAGATAAATTGATAGCTTCTGATATTTTAAAGTAGAAAGCAGGGAAAAAAAGACTCCTAATTAGAAAGGGACAAAGTAACACTAGAATAAGACAAAACTAGCTAATTCAAGTAAAATTCAGAAAAGATAAATCAGAGAGGCACAATTCAAGAAGACTTTACTTAATACATATCTAAATATAAAATACATGTGTCTGTACTATTAATGTATTATATTACACTAGAATTATGCAAAAAGTGAGGAAAATCTTTGAAATGCTTAGTACTTATTAAAGAATAAAAAGGAATTTTTATATACTTTAATCACTAAGATATTTGTCTTTTTTATTTTGTTTACTTACTCCTATTTTTATGTTTTCTATAGCATGCATTTTAATATAAAAGCTCTAAAAAAGGAAGCGCTAGAGCATACAATTTATATTGAGCATTCAACATTATACAAAATTGTATAAGTAGTCACTCAAATGGTAGGAACAGTATATTTTAAGGCATCCTAAAAATGTAGTATAATTATACCACAAGGAATTTGCTGCACTGAGCAATATTTCCAACATCCCAATGGTTATACTTGTTTATCACTGGTTTACTTAGATTCAGTAAAAATTCTTCTTTAATAGAGAACTGAATTAGAATAAGACTCCACAGAAAGTCAATTACAGTGGAAATGGGAATTAGTTCTGTTATTCATTATATATTTTTAAGTAAAATTCTGTACATATTATCTAATATTATCAACATAGAGTCTAGAAATCTGATCTAATGAATTCTATATAGAGTTCAAAGAATTTAGCAAGCTTTCTATGAAAGCTATCTCAGTGGAGACTGGCACAGTTGAATATGGGTAACGCTAAGAACAGCTCATGTAAGTCTGTCACATTTTCATTGTTCTCTAAGAGTAACACTAAATGAAGGCAACCAAAAAATAAGGAAGGAGAATTTAATGCCTTTACTGAAATATCTTTAACTCTTGGAAGAAAAATAACTTTAATTTAAGCTGCTAGTGTAAGTGAAGAATTGTAAGAAAAAAAATAAATTATGGATCTGATATTTTCTCTAGACAAGGCAGCAATGAGAAAAGTTTCAACACAATTGTACATTGAGATAACTTATGCCATAAACTCAAGATATATTAGTATCATCATGAGGTGGTTTCTTCCCCAAAAGTCAAAATGTGCATTAAAATATTTTGGGATAAGTAGCCAACTAAAAATAATGAGTAGCTGTAATGAAACAACTTCCCATAAATACCACATAAATTAGCATTGTTCAAACAATGCTTGTGCCCACAGTATTAATTCTTTGCATTCTAATTGACCCTGTCACAACTACATCAAATAATTCATGCTTGGAAGGACACTTATCTATTCAAGTTATATTATCGCCCTAATTCTAATTCCAAAAGTGTTACTTAATTTTTAGTTTTATATATACTGGCACTAAAATATCATTGTGAAACAACATAGAAAAACTTCTCATAAAGCTTGTGTTTCAATAGGGAAAAAACAAGAAACAAATAAGAAATCAGATTGTGATTGTTCCTAGGTAGAGAATGAAAATAGGTTTGTGTTTAGAAAAGACGATAACTAAACTGAGTTTTGAATAGCAAAGAGCTGGTGATCAGGGGAAAATTTTCCAGAAATCAACCTTGGTGGATAAATCTAATTTTCTGAGTAGTCTTGGTAATAAATATCCATGGAAAATTTTTGGAAGGAGGACTGAGAGCTGATGTAATATATTGGCAATCTTGTTAGATAGGGGATCAGTCATTATATCTGAACACTAAAATTAAGCTCACCCTCCTACTGATATTTGGTAAAATGAAGCATGCCAGTTATACCTATGTGATTGACCTTACTCATTTTATATTGTTTAATAATTTTAATCTTTATCAAAGTTTTATATATATTTTAAAACATCAAACAAACTCCAAAAATAGCTCAAGAAAATTCCTAGGACTTGCCAAAGTGAAGTTTGAAAACCACTATTTGGAGGCCAAAAGACATGTTCCTTGCTAACTGTAGTAATAAACTGTTATTAGGAAGACTAGTTTTCTCAGTAAATATCTGTGAGTGCTTAAAAATTATTACTTTTGCTGAAAATATAAAGTTAAAATAGGCAAAAGGACAAATAGCAAAATAACCGAACATTCCAACAAGAAATTAGTCCATTCTTTTTTGTAGCTTATAGAACAGGAGGAAGATATGACTTAATTATAATAGTGCCATGAGTTAAGTGTAATGACAGAGATATGATGCGAAGGGCTTCATGACTACAGAGGACACTCATAAACTAGGAGAATCTTGAGGACTTTTTCCCAAAATGATGAGCAGATGTGACTTGCATTTTAAAGCACAAGCAGGCATTAAGTTGCCAGGGTGGGAGGTGTTAATGCACCTAGATTAGAATGTGCAATGTATAAATACATAGAATTATTTGGAATGCTCAGAGTAAATAAAGTAATTAAATAGAAATTAAGAATATCATGTAATTATTGGTATGTTAGGTCATGAAAAGCATTTTGTGTTAAGTGGAAGAGTTAAAACATTTTTCCCTTTAAGTTTTAGGAAAAACATTTAGGTCTTTCAAAACATAAATGGCATAATTATATTTTTATTTTATAAGTTAGTCTAATAGGATGTTGGAGGGAGTGGAAGATAGATTGGTTATAGAGAGACCAGTAAAGAAGTTATCATATTAGTCTAGGATTAAAATAATGATGGACAGAAATCAGTCAGTAAATCTTAGAAAAGAGAAAGCCAGTTTCAAGAGATATTAGGAAAGTAAAATTTATGGAATTAGTTGATAGAATGAAAAAGGAAGGACTGAGAGAACAGTGGATGCAATTTCTAATTTCCCAATACTTTAGGAGGTGCTGAGACAGCAAATTGACAAATAAGTGGATCTTAGGAGAAAGAATATGAATTCGACTTCAAATATATTGTGCATGAGATTTGAGGGACATCCAAATGTATTGTATGACAGGCAATGTGATGCAAAATTTAGCAATATAATCAGCACTAGAAATATAGTGTTTCCTCAGTATGCAATATATGTTATATAAATAAAAATAGATATTTATTTGGGTACTTGAAAGAACATATAATATTATAATATAAAACTGATAACACTTTAGCATCTTATGTGAAAGGCATTTCAAGTCATTAATACTTGCTTCATATCAGGAATCACTTCATGTTAAAGGGTCTTAAAGAAGGGGTGGGCTAGGTATGGTAAGACTAATTGTATCCTCCTTAAAAAAGTCAGAAGAAATGGAAACAAAGACAACAATGACCCAGCTACAGGAAAAGGTAATTGATTATTGGTGTCCCCAATGCTAAGTTAAAAGCTGTCATAGACAATTTCTTTGCAATTTAATTTAAGTAAATAATATGTAAAATTTTGCCAGAGGTAAAAATGGCAGCAGGATACTGTTATATTGAGATACTTAATTTCATCTTTAAATGGCATATTTTTACGATTTAACTTTTCTGAAATATGGATGCATCTTAACATCAATTATCTTTTATACTTTCTCTCCATTGAGAGCTAGTTCTTCTACAACCTGCTCATGTGTTCAAAATGTAACCACCAAATTTTGGGAAAATGGTATTAGCTGTTTGGAAAACAGCTCTTAACCCATAAGGAACAATTATTTAAAAGATAGTGGATTGAATGCAGTTAAAATCTTTCCAAAACGTAAGAGCCCAAAGTAGGCTTGTTCAATATTGTACAACTGTCGGAGAGCCCAGCATTATTAGCTTAAAAAATTATTTAAAAAAATTCTCTATCATCAATGCTTTTGATTATATGGAGAAAAACATAAAAGTCAACAAGACTGAGTTGAAAAATGATTTTAAAGTTGTACTCTGAATGTGACAAATTTAGAAATGTGATACCCAATTTAACTGGCTGATATTTTTTTACTCTACATATAAAAATGGTGGTTTATATTTTTTAGAAGACTATAATTAAAACCAAAAGTGTTCTCTCAATTACTATAAAATAACAATCTAACTGTCAAGAAAGCATTGCATCATGGTTTTAAATGGTAGCAACTTTTTCTTTTTAAAATATAATGTGTGCTTGCCCTGGCCGGTGTTGCTTAGTGGTTGGAATGTCAGCTCATGCACCCAAGAATCTCAGGATCGATTCCTGGTGAAAGGCATGTGCCTGGGTTTTTGTTTCAATCCTGGTTGGTCAGGGCATGTGGAGGAGGAGGCAGACAATTGATGTGTCTCTCTCACATTGATGTTTCTCTCTTCTTCTCTCTCTCTTTCTCTGTCTCTCTCCCTCCTTCCCTTCCACTCTCTCAAAACTCAGTGGAAAAATATCCTAGGGAGAGGATTAACAAATAAAAAAAGTAAGTAAATAAATAAATAAATAAATAAAGTGAGCTTGCAATCAATAGTATTTTAGATTAGATGAAAAACTGTAGTTAATGCAAAAACAAACACATAAAAAAAGTGTTTATAGCCTTCACTCTCTCCTCAGGGTAAGCATTTCCTTTTTGCTACCCTGAAGTAGAAAACAGCAAGAGGCAAATTTACTGGAGGGTCATCCACTGAGCAATAAGGCTCAACTAGTTCTCACAGGCCCCATTTAGACTCTGAAACTCAGAATTATTGTGACTCTTGAAAAGTAAACTGATGACACATGCTTTGAGCATTCCTCTGCAATTACCTGAGAGAGGAGAGAGAAGGAAAAATGAAAGGGTAAGCACGGTGTTATGGAAACCTGTGCACTTAGACAAAACTTCAGGAGAGAGTCTACTAATGTTGGCAGGAGACTTCTATCCATTTGTACATTTTCAATCTAGGCTCTTTGAAATCTCATCCACCTTTGTGACACACCAGATCACCAATTGCAGTTTTAAATAGCAATATAGGTGTCCAGGTTTAGAGGGAAAATTAGAAGATAGAAAAGAAGTTCTAAAAAGCAATGCCTACAATACTGCATTTAAATTACGGCCAACCCGTTTACTAGTATTAGTTTTCTATTGCTGTATAAAAGAGTTGTGACCAAATTAGTGGCTTAACACCACAGCTATTTATTAGCTCACAGACCATAAGGTCAGAAGTCTGGGCCCTGCATGCCTGGATCCCTGCTCTCTCAGGCTGACCATTCTCATCGGAAGCGTTCAGTTATCTTAGAGTCTGATGGCCCAGTTTTGCTCCTTGTGGTTGTCAGACTCAGGTCCCCATTTCCTTGTTGGATGTCAGATGGAGGCCACGTTCATCTCCCAGGGGCCACCTGGACCCTTCATCTCCCAAACCAGCAGCGGGGACTCTCCTTCAGCTAGAACCCCTCTCACACTTCCTCTCTCTCTCCCTGGAAAAGCCCCGCTCCTTTGAAGGGCTCACATGACTGGGTCAGTCTCAAGCAGGATGTTCTCCCACTTTTAAGTCAACTGACTTGGGACCTTAACGACATCTGAAAAGTCCAAACACAGAAGCACCCAGGTCAGAGGGTGACTGGCTGGGAGAAGGTGTAGATATACCAGGGACTGGGAATCGTAGCAGGTCATCTTAGAACTCTGCCTTCCTCAAACATGTAGTGATAATTAGACAAACAGAAAAATGATAGACTATTGAAAATGGATACAGTTTGGGAAATTCGAAGATCTCTCCCTTTAGCAGAAATGTCTTGGCAGAAATGTCTTGCCACCCTTCAATGAGGTTGCTTCATATTTTTAACTTGAATTAGGTTTTGATGAAGCTTTTATCCTTCCCAGAAATAGTATATATCTGACAAGTACATCTAGTTTAACAGGTGGCACCATAAACAATAAACATGCAGATAATCAAAAATGAAACTTACAGTAAGGCTTGGCTTGACTCAGAACATCAGTGATCTTATCTGTGTCCACAGATTGCTACAGTCCTACTTTAGGTTCTGATACATGTCATAAGAATCAATGTGCACAGTCAACAAGTGGTTATACAACAAAGAAATAATTCTATTTACATCAGTTTTGGGTCTCCAGAGCTAGAGCCCAAGAAGCTGAGCTTCTAGAATTTTAATTTCAGAAATGCCCCATCACTAGAGAATAGAAGATATCAAGGGCTATAATATAGGATGGGGGTAAGGTATATTATCTGCTTAAGTGGTGTTTTTACTTACAAAAAAAAACAAAAACAGTATCAGAATGAGTCAATTTCTGAAATGTCAGAGATTATTCCAAAAGAATGGTATGTCTGAGATATAAGCCCTGGAGTAAGTGATTTGCAGTTATTATCTCACTTAAACCTCAAAAAATAGGTAGCATTGTAATCAACATTTCACAAGAAAACTGAGCTGTGTGGCTTTCCACAAATCATGTAACATGTTTAAGCCTTAGTCTTCACATTTGTTAAATTATTATAATAATATTACTTATTAATATTAATATAAAATAGTGTGTTATTTTATTAACATTTGTTTTCATCTCAAGCCTGATAGATTAAAGGTGCTCCATAAATAACTGTTGAATTAAGGAATAAATTAACAAATAAGAAAAACAAGGGAAAGAGATTAACTACTAACCATTTACAGAAGCAGTGCTCACCTGAGGAATAAATTTTTCAGGTGAACAGTTTATGTTTTCACCACTGAGATTTCCTTCTGTAATTTTCTTACCATATCTGTGGAGCCCAAAGCTTTTGCTAAGACACCCAGTGTTCTTATCTCCCTCTCTCCTATCAAAACACGTTCAAAGTGTATGTTTCAACCTTAATGACTTGCATCTGAGTATGAACTAAAAACTCTATATATATATATAGAGAGAGTATATATATATATATATATATATATATATATATGCACATATATACCAGTATTTTTACTTTGTGTTGCATCTTATATTCATCTAATGCTCTGTCACTTAGAAAGTAATTTAGAAGGATGTTATCAGATAATAATGACTTGAAGGTCATTTAAACATTATTTTGAATCATTATGGCTGACACTTAATGAACACTTATTCTAAAGCACCATGTATATTTAGGTAAAGCACCTCAAAATCTGTTAGGTGGTTATTTTAATTGCAAAATTTTACAAATAAGGAAATTAAAGCACATAGAAGTTAATTTTAAGTAATCTGATCAATGTAAGTCAGTCAATTAGTCAAGAATGTGAACCTGGAAAGCTTGATTTTTACCAATTGTCATACTTTACTTCCTTCTTCGAAGAATACAATTCAGTTAAGTGAAAATATGGGCATGATTTAAAAACAAACAAACAAC
Organism: Myotis yumanensis; assembly: GCF_028538775.1. Lineage (NCBI taxonomy): Eukaryota > Metazoa > Chordata > Mammalia > Chiroptera > Vespertilionidae > Myotis > Myotis yumanensis. The sequence continues at coordinate 42,289,424 of NW_027223760.1, read as the reverse complement.
CTTCCCTACCATCTGGAAGAACATAGTTCCCTTCGTCAGATGCTACCATCTTCGTCAGTTTTTGCCTCCCTCCAGCGATATCGTATATACACACAAACATGCATAAAATTAAACTGTTTGCACATGTAGCCTCCTTTTTTACGTTAAAAAGTCCTTTGGAATCTGAATATATTAATTTGGTGTCTTGGGACCCACTGTAGCATACAAAATGTATATTAAACCACAAAACTAAAGAAATATTTGGCTCTTCTGTTTCATAATTTATTTCCAAGAACTATGACAAGTCTGAGATTTTACCACACTTGCAAACTAACTAGTTGGCCAGTTTCATGGGTGCTGGCAGAAGACATGAGACTTCTGGATCAGATAGATTCATGGTTTCATTTTCATGTCAGTTCTCCTTGTCCCAGTGCCCAGGCAGCCAGTGTGAAAAGGCCCAGATGGATGTGGCTACACAGTAGGTTTGCATCACAGCTAAGAAATGTCAAGCTGAGGGAACCCAATTGTTTTTAATGGTCTGCAAGTAAACTTACCTGACCTTCGCTTTGAAGGAGGCACTCTCTCAGTCTTACAAGAGTATTACACAAGTGTCCTTGAAATGAAATGCCCAGAGTCAAAGGACAGTTAGTGCATTTGCTTACAAAAGAAACACAAATGTGACAGAATCGTGAAGAATCATCACCCAAGCCTCCTAGCTGTAGAACTTCGCATACCTCTTAGGCTTTCTGAGCCTGCTTTCCTAATCTGTAAAATAATACTATTTGTCATTTATTTGTATAAAGATGAAATATAATAATGTACTTAAATTGCATTATGAACGGCAAAGTAGCTCGGACAAATATCGCTGTTGATATTCCTATCGTCCTTGCAATCACATACATAAGCACTTTCCTACAGTCAGCAAGTGCATGACCAATTAGACAGATATTAACTCTGGCAGTATGCTAAGACAGGTTGCCTGGGGCATAGTGCACATTAAGTCTGAATGATAGATTTAGGGTTATTTGGGGCCCAGCCCAGGGAGAATTATAATAAAACAAAACAAATTACAAGCAAGATGTTAATTCACGATTAGAAAAATAAATCTAACTCCTAAAAGAATAGGACATATTTGCCTCCTGACAAATGCCTATATATTTGCAGTATTTGATTATGTGGTTTGTGCCATTTGTAATGATGTGAAAAACAGCTTAACTAACACATGGAGACATAAAGATGACATACAAATAAACTACCTAGCTATCTTACCTGTGCATAAAAGAAGAGTCCTTACTAATAACTGATGTCTGAGGCTATATAAATAACACTGCTTAATTATTTTAATTAAGTAATTAGACTCAAAATATAATGTTTGTTATCCAATATAATAAAAGACTAATATGCAAATTGTCCCCTCGACCAAGAGTTCGACCAAGGGGCGGGGCTGGCCCACCAACCGCCCACAGACCCACCCCCTGGCTGACACCACCCCCAATTGCCACCCCCCCATTGGGGGTGGGGCCAGCCAACCTCCCACATCCCCTATCCCCCAACCCCTATCTGGGTGGGCTGGCCGGCCCGACCCCATTTGTGCACAAATTTGTGTACCAGGCCTCTAGTTTAATATATTGCTTCATATATCAAGTTAACATTCCCACCTGTATTTTCATTTAACAGATATATATATTTTTTATTTTTAGTGTCCATATTTATACATTTAAATTATTTCTTCAAAAGAAACTTTAAAAGCCGAACCGGTTTGGCTCAGTGGATAGAGCGTCGGCCTGCGGACTCAGGGGTCCCAGGTTCGATTCCGGTCAAGGGCATGTACCTTGGTTGCGGGCACATCCCCAGTGGGGAGTGTGCAGGAGGCAGCTGATCAATGTTTCTCTCTCATCGAGGTTTCTAACTCTCTATCCCTCTCCCTTTCTCTCTGTAAAGAATCAATAAAATATATTTTTTTAAAAAAAAAAGAAACTTTAAAAAATAAGGTTTAAGTTGTATGTTTAGTTACATGTCTTTCTGGATTTATTTATTTATGTTCATTTATCAAATTAATGAGGTACACATTTACTTTGCTGGTGGAATGTAAAATGGTACAGCCACTTATGAAAAGGGTGCAGCAGCTCCCTACAAATGTAAACATGCACTTATTATATGAATCAGCAGTCACATTCTTAGAAATGAAAACTTATATTCACAAACATACATACATACATCTATACATACATACATCTATACATACATACATATATCCCTGGACATGAATGTTTACAGCAGCTTTACTTATAATAGAAAATTTCTAACAACACATCTAATACCCTTCCTTTGGGAACTCTACTACATCTATATAATGAAATACCACTCACCAATAAAAAAGGAATGGACTGTTAAATACATCTAACAACATGAGAGAATTTCAAGAGCATTATTCTTAATTTTAAAAAAAAGTCAATCTCAAAATGTGTATACTGTACTGTTCTTTTTTTTGGTTTTGTTTTGTTTTTTCTGTACTGTTCCTTTTATATGACATTTGAAATGAGAAAAACATAAAGATTGAGACCCCATTAGCAGTGGCAGGGGACTGTTAGAGTGTGTGTATGTGATAGGTTGTAGATACAAAGAGATACCATGTTAGAGTTGGTTCATGGTGATGGGACTGTTCTGTTTCTTAATTTTGGTGGTGGTTACATAAATCCATAAATTAGATAAAATTGCACAGAACCCTGTATTCCCACAAATAAATGCAGATGTTAAGAGAGTTATGCCCTGGCCAGGTGGCTCAGTTGGTTGGAACCTCATCCCATTCACCAAAGGCTGCGGATTCAATTCCCAATCAGGGCACACACCTAGATTTTCAGTTGATTCCTGGATGGGGCGTGTACATGAGGCAACTTATCAATGTTTTTCTCTCACATAAATGTTTCTCTCTCTCTCTCTTTCTCTCTTTCTCTCTCTCTCTCTCTCTCTCTCTCTCTCAAAAGTCTATGAAAAATGGTGAAGAATTAGTCTAGCAAGCAATAATGTACCATTTCCTAGTTTTGATATTATACTGCAGCTATATAAGATGCCACTCTTGGGGAAAAGTGAAGAGTGTACAGAAATCTGTACTGTTTATGAAACTTCCTTTGTGTCTATGAAATAAAAAGTTCTTTTAAAAGTTTATTGTAGTTACCTAAAAAGAATAAACAGTATTTATTCTGGAATGCTTTTTAATTATGTGCATATGAGAGTGCATGTGCGTGTGTATCTCAGGAAAATTGATACAAATATAATATCTACTAAATCTTATTATCCCTTTTTAGCCTATTGATAGGATGTGTGCACATGTGTTCCTGTGTATACATTTATATACACATATAATCAACATCTGATCTCTACCAGAAATACATGAAAACAAGCATCCATTTATTTATGTTTGGAAATTAAATTAGCACATTAATCTAAATTATCTCTTTGTCACTAAATTTATTTACTGTAAAACTTCTAATTTATATTCTGATTTCAAAAAAAGATAGAACTAAATCTCAAGTTCCTCTGTACATGGTGTGACCACACTAAGGTGCTCTGTACCACTCACAAAATCCGTCCCTCATTTGTTTTTTGAGTTTTACAGTACATTTGAAAAGAAACGGGTTTCTGTGGACTTGGAATATCTGAATAGAATAGTATTTGAGGGGAAATTACCTACTCACTCACTCCAATGTATACAAACAACTAATATGAGCTTTTTCTGGGAACAGAATTCAAAGTGAGAGGAGTGAGAAGAGGACAAGAAGCTCCCGAAGAAGATAAAGAAGAGAAAACTGAAGACAGATGGTGCTGAACTGAGGATTTTTTTTTCTTTCTTTTTTTTTTTTTTTTTTTTTTTTTTTTAATGGAAGCTCAAGTGTTGCTTCCATTTCTCTTGGGTTGGGCCAGGTTGCACAGCTTTGTGGTTTAATGAATTGCTGTGTCAGGCCACTTAGGCAATTATTGAAGATCAACATCCAAAAAGGCACCTAGAAATCACTACAATGCAAGTAAACACAGAGAGATTATGCTTACCAGATCCTTTTTAGGTGAAAGAATTATATGAGATTGGGGGAATCCCTTGATAATGCATTTAAGCAGATGAGTAAAAACCTGGCAAGTCATCAAGTATTAATAGAGAAACATTAAGGAAGCCTCTGAGAAATGGAGCCCATTAACTATAGGATTATTTGCGTTGCAAGTAGAGTATGGGCCTAGAAGCAGATTTTTTTGAAAAAACAGGAAGAGAATGGTCATGCCCTCCAATGAATGACCCTCCCACTTTTCTGCCACAAAGAAGTCAACCTTTTTCTATGTGAATAGAAAATAGAATAAATATTGAAAGCATATTGACTTGAAGGAATTTGAAGGAATGCCAATTTATTAGCTTGCCTAGGGCGTCCACATATATCTGTCTAGTCCTGGTGGTATACATTATATATCTGTGTGCAAACACACTCACAAAGATATACAAATACACAGAGAGCAGTTTTTCCAACAGACGAGAATACTGCTGACAGTGCAATAACTCTCCCAAAAATGGTGGCTTGGGATTTTACACCCTCTCTTTTGGCCTTCCTCATTTATGTCTGACTGTACTAGTGTTGGCACAGAAATACACAGCATGTATATACAAAACATTTATATCAGCTTAGGATTTGGTATTCTTCTTTATCACGCTGGAAACACGCCACATGGCAAATAGACTCAGTGCTTATACAACAGAATTCTTTCCGACCTTCCTTCTTCCCTGAGTGTAAGATTACATTCATTTCTTTGCTTTTAGAAACCCATGTAACTCTGTCCACTATAAGTTGGCAAGACATTCCAACGACGCAGAGCATAGATAAGTAAAAATTTCAGGCCAACTGTTGTTCATGGCTAAGTCTAGTTTTTCATTACAGAAAAGAGAATCATTTTATTATTTTTTTTTTTTTTTACAGAAAAGCAGACATATTTCTGTATGGCAATAATGCAGTCTTTTGACTGTTGTGAGTAAACATTCAAAAATATTTTTATTCTCAGTTCCTGGACTTTAATTTTTCCTTGGTTGCCATTTTTTTTGGTTGCAATTTATTCCTGAGAAATTACATATATTTGTATATACACATAATCATATATGTATATTTATTCTCAACCAGCAATGCAACCAGAATCATATATATATATATATATATATATATATATATATACACACACACACACATATATATGTGTGTGTGTGTTCGTGCGCGCCTATATCTGTGTGTGTGTGTGTGTGTGTGTGTATTTTTGAGAAAAGAGAGGCTGAGCATAATATTTATTTTTTTCTCCTAATTTGAAAATACTCTTAAAATAAATTTACTTTCTATTGGTGGTTAAAGTTTCAATTACTATTTCAAAAAGCCTCTGAGAACATAGCTAGATATTATGAAGCAGTCATTTCTTTACTTACACACTACATAAATATTTATTTCTTACATATTAAACCCTCTCCTAAATTCTGAATAGAAACACAGACAAGGCCCTATGAAATATATGAACTAGTAAATAAAAAGGCAATAAGTAGGTACACAAATATATATATTATTATAGTCTAATAACTACTATGATGGAGAATCATAAACAGTTGTGTTCAACTTTGTAATAGCTGCCCTTTCTCTTATTTCAAACTCTACACATTCCATTATGATTAGAATTTGGCTTCTCATGTAGATTTGTCTATAGGGAAATAACATGTTTCGTTATAAATTGAAAATCTAGCCCTCTTGATAGTTTTATTATGGATTATAAAATCAAAAATTGATGTTTTTTGTTTATGAAAAAGTATGAATTCTTAGTATAATGCATATAATTGCAAGTGCCATAGACTTGCGTGCACAGATGGGATTTAAGCCCACGCCTCTATGTAGCTCCTTCTGCCAACACGGTCTAGTGTAAGGTAGTAATAAAGAATCAAATGTACTTGTTTATAAGTTCTGGAAGTAGACACATTAAAAAACAACTAAAATGTCATTAAGATAGGCCATTATTTATTAGCCCTCTATAAATAAAGCCAGTAATGTGTCACACAAATATTTGAACTTCAAAAGTTGCAGTCATATTTTCCAGTTCAATACATTATAAACCACAATTTCATTAATCACACACTACTTAATTTCTCTGCTCAAGTAAATTAATCTACTAAGATCATATGAATTATTTGTAAACTGTAGATATCAAGTGACAGTTTTGCAAAGTTATTTGGGCTTACTTGGATTTTTTTGTACATAATATTTAAAATATCACTGGATTATGTCTAAATCCTTCTGTCAGGCATGTGTATATACTTTCGGCCAATTTAACTTAAAATTAGATTAATTTTTGGAATGATTTTGAAATAATGGTGCCCAAACTGTAATACCAGTGTTCCTAGGTGCATGTCATTCTGAAATCCTGTAACAAATATTACTATAAAACTTTTATTAAATCTGATTCTAATACTTTTACTTAAGTGGAACCCTTTGCCTATATTTTCATTAAATAGATGTATTTAAAAGATACAAATATAACCCAATTGAATAATGTACTTCCATCTTCAACATTATAAGAATTGTCAATTATTTAGCAGCCACTTTTAATGTCTTAGTAGTAGTTTTGTTATATATATATATATATTTACAACTGGATGATGTTTGAAAAACTGAAGTCTAGAAATATTAATAGCTTGACACATTTCTACTTAATAGCTAACTAGCTGTGCAGTCAGGACCACATTCAAACACTCCTAAATCCTGACTTTCTATAGTTTTTTGAACTATGCTACAAAACATTAGGAATAGTCACTCTTAAGAATTTTATACCTTTTATAGTCCACAATACTTTTCTTTTTTTCTTCATATTCTAACCACAAATCACCCATCTAATACAGAAAAATAAAAAGTTACTCTGATTTTTAAAATAATTTCTCTTTTCTTATGAAAGATTGTAGGTTTTTTGAAGGAAATTATTCCATTTGTAGTTTCTTCCAGAAGGGAATGGCTGCATTTTTTTTTTCTTTTGCTGCCAAAGTGGCCCATCAAAATATTTCCACTCCAAGTAGAATAAATTGTATATTCAAAAATTCCAGTCAAAGTCTCAAATAAAGGTTAATTATTTTTGTGCTGTGCCTTGTGAAAGGAGGAATTGTTTTGCTTAGAACACATATTTAATTTTCTATGAATAATTTAGATATGTAAGTCCTACAGGAATTGGAAAAGTTACTTATTTGTTCATTGTTTAAATATAAAATACACTAAGTGTTCAAAAAATTAGAATTAGTTTAGTTCTTTCTAGCAATTGAGTTCGAGATTTGGATTCTATATTTATTATCTTCTTTCTAAAAAGAAGTATGTTCGCTGTTGATTTAGCATGATATTTTTTAAAATTATGAGCATATGGTAGTTTATATTTTAAAATTCAGTTTGATTAATAGTAAACTCTTAAAATGTCTTTGTACAATAAATCTGATTTTTAAACACTTCAAAAAAATAAAAGGAAAGAAAATCTTTACAGGAAACTGGCCTCAGATACACTGTGGATCTGTCTCATAGAGAAAGAAGTCATAAAAATATACAGCAAAAGGACATCAGAAAGAAAAAGTAAATATTTTCTATGTAAAACCTAAAAGGGTATTTATTATCCTAAGATACTTTACTTGCCTTTCCAAAGCCAGAAATATGATTAAAAATACAATAAGTGGGTATCTTAGATTTTTAGTTAGATCACTCTTCAATTGTTTGTTGATTATTGCTGTGTAACTAATTAACTTTGAAAAAGAAAGCACCTATGGTCCACAGTGTCCTATTAAATTCTGTCATTAAGTTATTTATTAAGTTATATATTTACACATTTATTAAATTATATCTATATATTTCTCTGCCAATTGAATTAAATTACTTTTGCATAGAATCTGTCTTATTCTTTAAATGCTTTCAACACTTATGAGAGTCACAAGTACAAAATAGATATTTAATTAACTCTTTTTTAAAATAGCTTTAAAGATTTTATTTTTTTAGAGAAGTTTTAAATTTATAACAAAACTGGGAGGTAGGTACAGAGATGTTTCATATATGCCTTGCCCCACACATGCAGAGCCTTCCCCATTATCAACATCCCTGAGCAAAATGGTACTTTTTTTTTTTTTACCGAGGATGAACCTATGTTGACATATCATAATCTCCCAAAGTCCATCATTTACCTAAAGGTTCGCTCTCTGTGCCTTACATTCTACAAGTTAGAACAAAATGTATAATGATACATATCCATTATTATATCACGCAAAGTTCTTTTTAGTGCCCTGTAAATCCTCTGTGTTCTGTTTACACATCTCTCCCCACTCCTTTTCAACTCCTGCAATCACTATTCTTTTTATTGTCCTCATAAGTTTAGTTTTTCCAGGATCCTGTATAATTAAAACCCCAGTATGTAGGCTTTACAGGTTGGCCTCTTTTGCTTAGTAATATGCATTTCAAGGTCTTCCATGTCTTCATAGCTTGATAGCCCATTTCTTTTTAAAAGTGCACTAAAGGCCCGATGCACAAAATTTGTGCAAGAGTAGAGGCCTTCCTTCCCCCGGCTGCCAGCACAGGCTTCCCTCGGGCACCTGGGACCCGGGCTTCCCTCACAGAAGGAGGCCCCGCACAGAGGGAGGCCCTGCCAACCCACTGCATCCCACTGGCCGGTGGCCTGGGCCTCCCTCTGCAGGGCAATATTGGGGCAATGGCCAGTCCCTGACCAATTGCATTGCACCCACCTTGGCTGGCCTGGCACCAATGGATGTCATAGCGTGGTCCCGAATGTTCATCTGGATGGTCGTTCTGCCATTCGGCCTATTTGCATATTATGCTTTTATTATATAGGATAATATTACATTATCTGCATATGCCACAGTTTATTTATCTATTCATTTACTGAAGAATATCATGGTTGCTTCAAAATTTTAGCAAATATAAACAAACCTACTATAAACATCCATGTGCAGGTTTTTGTGTGGATGAAAGTTTTTAACTCCTCTGGATGTTCCAAAAGTGTGATTAGTAGATCATATGGTAAGAGAGTGTTTTGTTTTACAAGAAACTGTCTTCCAGAGTAACTGCACCATTTTTTTTTCTAATATATTTTTATTGATTTCAGAGAGGAAGGGAGAGGGAGAGAGAGATAGAAACAACAATGATGAAAGAGAATCATTGATCAACTGCCTCCTGCATGCCCCACACTGAAGTTTGAGGCCACAACCCAGGCATGTACCCTGATCAGGAATCGAACCGTGATCTCATGGTTCACAGGTCGACGTTGAACCACTGAGCAACATGAGCTAGGCTGTACCATTTTCATTCCTATCAGTAATGAATGAGAATTCCTATTGTTCCACAACCTATCCAGCATTTGGTGTTGTCGGTATTCTAGTATTTAGCTGTCCTAATACATTTGTAATGCTACCTAATGGTTGTTTTAATTTGCATTTTTGTGACGACATACCAGATGGAGCATCTTTTTATATGCTTTTTTGCCATTTATATATCTTCATCAGTGAGGTGTCTTAAGGTCTTTGGCCTATTGTTAATCAGGTTGTTTGTTTTCTTATTGTTGAGTTTTATAAGTCCTTTGTATATTTTAGATAACATTCTTTTATCAAATGTGTCATTTGCAAATATTTTTCCTAATCTATGGCTTGTCTTCTGATTCTCTTGATATTATTATTCATAGAGTAGAACTTTTTAATTTTAATATAAGTCCAACTTATCAATTATTTCTTTCTTGGATCACATCTTTGATGACTTATCTAAAAGGTCTCAACATAAGTTTATTCCTATGTTATCTTCTAGAAGTTTTATAATTTTTAATTTTACATTTAGGTCGATGATTCATTTTGTGTTAATTTTTGTGATGGGTGTAAGGTCTGTGTCACGATTCATTCAGTATGTGGATGTACAGTTGTTTCACTACCATTTGCTGAAAATACTATCTTTACTCCATTGTACTACCTTTTCTCCTTTGCCCAACTGACTATATTAATGGAAACCCATTTCTGGGTTCTCTATTCTCTTTCATAGACGCATTATCCATTGTGCCACTGGCCCTAAGACTCTGTTCTTTTTCATTGATCAATTTATCCATTATTTTGCCAATAGATCACTGTCTGGATTACTTTATTATCAAGTAATCAAACTTCAGTAGGTCTTGAAGTCAAATAAAAATACACCTTTAACTTAGGTCTTCTCTTTCACTATTGTGTGGCTATTCTGTCTGATGCCTCTTTATACAAAATTAAGAGTCAATTTGTCAATATCTATAAAATAACTTGCTGGGATTTAGAATGGGATGGCATTGAATCTGTAGGTCAAGTTAGTGCGAATGGACATCTTGACAATAAAAACGAAACATCTCTCCATTTATTTAGTTTTTTTTATTTTATCAGAGCCTTATAGTGTTCCCAATATAGCTTTTCTATATATTTTATTAGATTTAGTTAGTTTGGTGCTAATGTACATGGTATCGTGTTTTTAATTTCAACATCCACTTGCTATTGTTGTTATATAGAAAACAATTCACTTTTGTATAGTGTAGTCTTGCTATAACCATTTCTTAGTTCCAGGAGTTTTCTTAATTATTCTTTTGTATTTTCTACATAGACAATCATGTCATTTGTCAAAAGTCTTATATATTTCTTCGCAAACTATATACCTTTAATTACCTATTCTTGCTTTAGCAAAGACTTGCAGTGTAATATTGAAAAGAAGTGGCAAGAAAGGCCACTCTTGTCTTGTGACTAATCTTAGTGGTAATGCTTTTAGTTTCTCACCATTGAGTACGATGCTCACTGTAGGTATTTTTGGGTTGTCTTTATCAAGTTTAAAAAGTTCCCAGAATAGGTGTTAGATTTATCAAAATTTTTTTCTGCATCTATTTATTATCATGTGACTGTATTTTTCAGCCTGATATAATAAATTACATTAATTACTTTTTGAATGTTAAATACATGAAGGTTTTGTCTCTAAAGCATGGACATTTTCATTGAAACTTTGACCACAGCAGAACAAAGAAAAGATCAATATAAAGTTCTGACCTGAGTTTAATAGAAATTCTTTATAGTGATATGTCTTTATAGTGACACAAGTTATAGTACTGTATAGAAGTTACAGCAGAGAATTCAGAACAGTACCATAAGACTGATTATTATGAACATTTAAAAACTGGAGAGCATTATGCTAATCGAAATAAGCCAGTCAGAAAAAGATAAATATCACATGATCTCACTCATTTGTGGAATATAATGAATAACATAAGCTGATGAACAAAAATAGAACCAGAGTTATAGAAGCATCGAACAGACTCTCTAACCTATGAGGGAAGGCAGGTGATGAGGGGATAAAGGACTTTTATGCATGCATATGAGCATAACCAGTGGACACAGGTGGAGGGGTATGGGGGGAAGGCATGTGATGGGGGTGGGGATGACTGGGGAGTTGTCCATGGGGGAAATAGGAGACTCATGTAATACTGTAAACAATTAAGAATTTAAATTTAAAAAGTCATAGTACTTGAAATCAACTCCAAAAGTGGCCTAAAGTATTAAACTTATAATTATGTATTTTGTAACTTCAGGATTTGGAATGAGGGAAAACAGAGGGTGAAGGCACAGCCAATAGCATTTGTAAGAGCATACTGTTGTTGAACAAACAAAAAGAAAATAATGAGTTTCAGAAAACATTACAATTAAAAGAAAATATTTAAAGAATTGTGCCAAAGTGCAGCTCGGGTCATACCAGATTGCCTGAAATTTATGGAGAAATTGCTTTAGGTACAGAATTAATAGAGGGTATAGATGAATAATGTTACAAAGGTGAAGGGGTGCTCTTAATTCAGAGTTTTCAGATACTAGATGTCTAGTTAGATGGGTGAAATAGAGACTAATGTTTATAATTTATGTTACAGCTCCAGAAGAGAACAATGGGTTAGGGCAGTGGTCGGCAAATTCATTAGTCAACAGAGCCAAATATCAACAGTACAACGACTGAAATTTCTTTTGACAGCCAAATTTTTTAAACTTAAACTAAATAGGTAGGTACATTGTTATTAACTTAATTAGGGTACTCCTAAGCTGGCCTTTGCTAAAAATGTCCTCAATCTGATTGAGGTATGTTCGCTGAGGTCGACCCCTTCCAACTCTCCCATCCACACTTGTCTTGCATACTTGTTTCGTCTATCTTTTGTCACCCACGCGCGATTTGGGGATGCGACTAGCACAAACCACTGCACCATGAGACTGCTGACTGGCTCACTCAACTCGTGCATGAATTCTGCGCACCTCCCCCCGCGCCGCATCTCCCATCGCCCGACTGTCAGACACCCCCTACTTCTTCTAACACCACTTATTCAAAATAGATTCACCCAGGCCAAAAGCCCAGGCCGAAAACCGACTTCTGCGCATGGGCCACGAAGTTTCAATCGCACTGTACGTGCATGCCCGCACGTGTTATTTTGTGGAAGAGCCACACTCAAGGGGCCAAAGAGCTGCTTGTGGCTCGCGAGCCGCAGTTTGCCGACCACTGGGTTAGGGGTTAGGTGCTAGCAATTAGAGAGTTCATAGGTCAAGGAAAAGATGGAATGTATCAAACTTGATAGAGGATGACAGTCTTGCTGTCTTTACTGCTTTAGATAAGATCACTAGGGGACTTTCAATTGCACCTTTATGTATAAAGGCCTTGGAAGTTGTCCTGTCCATCCTCATAATAAGAAAAAGTTGGGGAAATTTAGAATCAATTAGTTTTCTTGGACCTACAGGAGAACTGACACTTAAGAAAAAAAAATCCAAAAATCTTTGACCAGAGACATTCAGCACCCAAAATCTACCTTACCTGGGGCAGAGCCTGATAAAAACATTTCAAAGGCAATTTTAAATAATGATTGGAGGCTGAGTTAGGCAGCAAGGGAATGAGAAATTCTCGGGGCCACAGTCTTAGAGAGATCTGTGTATTTTCAACTTTCCCCCAGAAACTCCACCAGGTACTTATGGGCGGGTGTCTATTGAATTCCCTCATGACTGTGTGGAGATGGGGATGGAGATGCTAAGAGCATTGGGAAATATACTATCTCCAGAAAAGATTTCTATTCTTCAAGGGAAAGGACTTTGTCATAGCATAGTTCTGAATTCTTACTCCATTTAGAGGAAGGTAATTCCTCCCATTGCAATGCCCCTTCCCCTTGAGTCTCACCTAAGTGGAAAAAAACAACAACAAAATGAAATAAAACACACAGTAAACAGGAGCTTTAAGGATATAGACATGCAATTTGCTGTACCAGAGAAGATAGGGAGCAATGGGGAACAATGTTATCACAGTCCTGAGACAGCGCCACTAAAAGACTGAAGTTTAATCGTAAGATTATAGAACACTCACCTTCCCCCACATACTACCACCAGGACTCTAGAATAATAACAGCAAATACTAAAGAGCTGTAAGATACAACCTCTGTCTGAGGAGGGGTACTTAGGGAAGCCTTCGGCCAAGAGAGGAGACAGCAATAAGGACACTAGAAGAATTGGAAGCCTGTGGTCCCTAGAGCAAACATTAGAAGCATATCCCAGCTCCAGATGAATACAGATCATTATGTTAAAAGCCTGTTTACCTCAGTTCCTATTACTTGACAAATCATGTCGGGCTTTCAGCAAATAAAAACAAAACATGCCAAAAGCCAAGAGAAAAAAAACACAGTCTGAAGAGAAAAAGCCATCATCAGAACCAGAGTCAAATGTGAGACAGATGTTGAATTTATCAGACAGGGAATTTAAAATAACTATGATCAATATATCATGGATCCCAATGAAATGAATAGATACAATGAAAGTACATATGGGTAATGTAAGCAGATGGATGGAAATTATGAACGAGCCAAAAGGAACTCGTAGAAGTAGAAAACACAGTAACAGAAATGAATAATGCCTTTCATAAGCTCATCAGTAATTGTGACAGCTGAGGTCAGTGAATTTGAAGAAAGGTCAATAGAAATTTCCTAAATCATAATGCAAAGAGAAAACACAGTATGAAGTAAAAAGGAACATAACATTGGATATCTCTGGGGAAATTTCAAAAGGTGTTACATGTACATAACTGGAATACCAGGAGAAGAAAGTGAGAAAAGAGCAAAGGAAATACTGAAACAAACAATGACCAATAATTTTTCTAAATTATTACAGACACCAAAACACATATCCACAAGCCAGTGTGGAGCACAGAAAGCAGGAAAGATATTAAATTTTTAAAAAAACACCACAACCATCTTATTGTTCAACTAAAGAAAACAATGACAAAGAGAAAATCTTAAAAGAAGCCAGAGGAATAAAACCATTTTATCTATAGAGGAACAATAATATTAAATACATTGGAATGCTATCAGGAAGCAAGAAGAAAGCAGAGTAAAATATTTACAGTTTTGAAATAACTTTCCCTAGAATTGTATATACAGAAAAAGTGTCCTTCAAAATTGAAAGTTAAACACATTCTTAGTCCAATCAAAACTGAAGGAATTCATCTACAGCAGATTTGCACCTGCAAGACATATTTAAAGAAATTATTAAAAAAAGAAAAGAAAGAAATTCTTCAGGCAGAATAAAAATGATATAGGTCACAAACTTGCACTTATACAAAGAATAGTGTTGGAGAAGGAATAGATAAAATAATTTTTATTTCTTAATTTGTTTAACTTTTTAATGAATTTATTGGAGTGCCAAAAATTAATGTAAATGTGAGTGGTTTAAGTAACACCAATTAAATCACAGAGAGAATGTCAGATTAAACAAAAAAACCCAGGACCCAACCCTATGGTCTATAAGAAATGAATTTTAAATATAAACACAAAGATAGGTTAAAAGCAAAGGGATGGAGATGGATATACCATGCTAACACAAATTTTTAAAATAAACTGGCAGGGAACAGACTAACAGCTGCCAGAGGGGAGGGATTTGGGGGCTGGGTGGAAGAGGTGAAGGGATTAATCAAAACAAAAACAAATAAACAAAAAGCTCATAGACAACAATATGGTGATTCCCAGAGGGAAAGGGGGGTGAGGAAGATAGAAGAGGGTGAAGGAGGGATAAATGGTGACGGAAGGAGACTTGACTTGGGGTGGTGAACATACAGTACAATTATACAGATGATGTATTATAGAATTGTATATCTGAAACCTACATAATTTGATTAAACAATCTCACCCCATTAAATTCATTTTTTTAAAAAGCTGGCACATTCTTATTAATTTCAGACAAAATATAATTCAGGATGAAGCACATTATCAGGTATAAAGAGGAACATTGTATAAGGATAAAATAATCTACTATTCAAGGAGAAATAACAAATCTGAACATTTATACACAGAAAAGACTGTCAAAATAGCTGGAGCAAAACTTTAATAGCCCACATTATTACCCTAGACTAGAACCTAAAGACCGAGAGCAGTAAATAACACAAAAAGGTGTGAAATGTTCTGATAGGCAGCTGACCTGACTGGAAAATTTAGGGTATAAACATCAAAACACACATAAAGGGGAAATTCTATATGTTATAAGGACACATATGTATAAATACTATTCTCTTAAAATATCATCTAATTTTGCTGCATCTGCCTAGGAATCACCACAATAAAAAAAATAGTTACAAAAATTATTCATTTTTCCACATTCTCCTGGATAATTAAATTAATGCAAAATAAGTATCACTGTTCAGAACAAATTTAATAAATGAATGAAAACATCAAACTTGGATTTAAAAAGAATAATGTAAAGGCCTATTGCTTTTAATAACATAGTAATTTTGTTGCATTTAGATTAACATCTGGTCAATGTTTGGAGGCAGTAACATACACTGAGTGGTCAGATTATTATGACCGGCTAGATTATTATGACCACCCCATCAGTACTTTATTGACACTTCCAAAAATACTGAATATTGAAAACTTCCTAAGCAAATACTCTCAAGGTTTTATTATTATTATTATTTGCATAACTAATTCACTTCATTATACTGATGGGGTGGTCATAATAATCTGGCCACTCAGTGTATACTAGTAATGTTAAAACTATGCAAGTAAGTATTCTCTTTGTGTTGTATTAAATGTTACAAGTATCTATGCCATGGTAGAAGGTTAACCAAAATTTCAACAATTACTTATCATGAGCATATTATGAGCTAAAGTCTAAGCAGGGACAATTATGCAATGAGCAACAGTAAAGGGTAAGCTAACTGAGGACAAATGCCAGTATCATCAAAATACTGTATTTGATACATTAAGCCTGGAGTGAGCTGCAACATTTGTCCACTAAATTTGAAATTGTATTTAAATACAATATACCTGGTATGTTTAAATAAATCAAATGTGCATAAAAAGTTTTTAAAATAATGAAAGACTATCAAAAGTGACCAAATTGGGGTGGGGGCAGGGGTGGAGGGTGGGGAGATGGTGAAAAAAACAAATTAAACTTCTAGAAAAGAAAAATAGGTTTTAAAATTTAAAAAATCAATGGAACAATAGAACTAACCCATAGAAGAGAACATATTTGAACTGTGGCTTAGATATTAAGAAATCTATAGCGAGTAAAGGAGGTAAATTGGACAAAAGATGACAAAAGGAGGAGAGATGAGAATTTCTAATATTTATCTAAACAAGAAAAGAATAAAGCAAAATGAATGTGAAGCAATATTTGAGAAAAAATTATGGATATTTTTCAAGAACTGATAAAAGCTCCACAAATTTATAGTTAAAGAAGGCATAACATATACCAAGTTGTATGAGTAAAAAGATATTCAGTGTCATAGTGTGGTAAAGCAGTAACCAAAGATACTGGGAGTATCTTAATAGTAGATCAAGATAAAATATAGATTACTTATAAAAAATTATAAAAGACCAAGCACTTCTCACAATTATAAGGGAAGTGAAAAAGAAGTAAAATAATACCTTCAAAAGCTTTTTTTTTAATTAATGAAAACTATCAAATCAGAATTACATTCCCAGCTAAACTACATGAATGAGGGAGGGAAAAAAAGACATTATAAGAGGAAAAGCAAGTTTGCCACTAACGGTCTTTCATAAAAGACATTTTCAAAAGGTATGCTGCATAATGGGAAAAAAGGAAAATAATCCACCACAAAGCAGGTAAGTATTGCAAAATGAAATTATGAGCAAAGTAATTGTTAAACAAGTAGGCAAAATTCTAAAAATACCATCTATATACAATTATAAATTATAATAAAATGAGAATAATATTTATAATAATAATGTTTTAACTTTACTTTTGTAAAAAGGACAAAACCAGAACACTGGACAATAGTAAAGGGCTCAAAGTGGAATTTCCTAAGATCCAGGGAAACTAAAGAATGAATTAATTTAATATCAATGAATTATGTTAATATGCATACTATATTTTCAAGCCTAAACTTTAAATATTGAAATTATATTTGTAATTCTCAAATTAGTATATGTAGCATATAGAATAAAGCTAACATTATAAAATTTAATCAACTCAGAAAATGAAAAAGAGATCATGAAGGTCATAAAATATAAAAGATATAGAAAGCACAATAATTTCAAAAGTAAAAAGAAAATATTGGGACAGTGTAAAGACAGAGATTATAAGAATGGATTGTATAAAACAAACAGTAAAAAATCAACATTCAGCTATATGCTTCTCCTAAGACATACATCGATAAATAAGGAAAAGTTGAAAGTAATAAAATGGAGGGATGGGAAGAACACCAGGAAAATAGTAGCCAAGAGAAACTGGAGTAGCTATATATTATTCTCAGACAAAGTAGGTTTAGCACACAAAATCTCTTTATTAGAAATAGCTCTAGATAATAATTTTTTAAATGTTGAATGCACCAGAGAAATATGACAGGTCTTAATTTGTATTCACCTAATCTATAATAATAAAAATGTAATATGCTAATTAGACCAGACGTCCTTTCTGATGACCTTCTGGACGAAGCCAGGGTCTGCGAGGGCTGAGGCAAGTCACTGTAGCTGTGAGGGCTGAGCCCCTTGCATCAATTTCATGCATTGGGCCTCTAGCAAAACTTGTAAAACTCTAGGGAAAATAGATAAATAAGCTACTATAAAGGGATATTTCAACACACTTCTCCCTATTATAGGGGAAGTAAAGATAGAGGCTAGTAAAGATATGTAAGATTTGAACAGAACTCTGCCTTGGCTCTCATTTTCACTCAAAATGAAAGCAAATCTTTGTATTGACCCAGACCTTGTTTGAACTCAACCCCTCTTTCTCTTTCTAACCTGCCCCTCTCATTCAGGTTGCTCCAGCTCTTGGTCTGCTCACTCTAAAACTGCAAGGCATGGTTCTGCACTGGCTGCCTTCTCTGTGAAAAATGATCTTCAAGATTACTTCCCATCTTTGCTTAGACATCTCCTTCTCAGTGACCACCCTCTTTAAAATCCAATGTAATAATATTGTAATAACTATATGGGGTCAGGTGTGAACTTGAAATACCAGGGGGACCACTTTGTAAATTATATAATTCTCTAACCCACTATGCATACATCTGAAACAAATAGAGAATAATATTGAATGTAAACCATATTTGACAAATAACTTAAAAATAATAAATAAAAATAAACCAATGCAAAACCCAACCTACTCTCCCTGCTTTAGATATTTCTTTTCACCTGCCCTATTATTTTATTTAGCACTTTCTTCTTCTAACATATTACTTAATTACCCATTATTTTTCTGCATTTACTGTGACTAGTCTGCCTTGGAACTTCATGCTGATATGTAAATTGTATAAGGAAAGTGATCAATGTTTCCTTCAGAGATATCTATCAAGTGCTTAGAATAGTGTGTGTCACACAAAACATGTACTCAATAAATATGTGTAGCTTGAATGAAAGGACCAGGACTTGGATTGTGATGGGCAAAGTTATGCCAAGTAGAAAGAATGGGAAATAAAGACAAAAAAAATTCCCACAGGAATACAATTTTGATAATGACAAGAAAGAAAAAATGGTGGAAATCAGAATAAAGCTGGAATAATGCAGAGTAAGACATTTGTGTTGCCATATGCTCAGTTGTCAGACTAAGAATCCTTAAATGTTCTCTAGTTAGGAATAATACTGATAGCAAGAATGGAGGATCCTGAGAATTTCCAGGTGGGGTTAATTAGGTTTTGAAAGCACATTCCTGTCCGTATAGAGATGAGCACATCATGGTACTCCATCTCTATGAATTTATGATCTAATTTGAGAGAAATATTTACCAGAAAAATATATTTATGCAAATTAAAGCAGGAGAGTAATATATTTAAACTTATTAATTTAAAAGTATTTTTCTTAATAAAAGCATAGCATTATATTAGAAAACAATAGCATATAAAATGTTGCATAATACATGGGTATATATATCCCAAATTAAGAAAAATATTATTCAGATTCTACAAATACAAAAGGATTAGAATATTTCTTTTGAGAGGAAATATTCTGCTAAAACATGAGACTCCAAGTTAGAATTTACCAATTTATTATCTTGCAATGCTGATAATTAATTCCCTGATATCTAACTTGAATTTTTATCGGTTATTGAAATATGTATAATTTGCATTTCTTTTTCATCCCAAAGTCCTGTTTGTAGACCCATCTATCCTTCTAAAAGCGTTTCAATAGTATAGTCTCCTCCTCTACTATGTGACTGGAAAATGTAAATAAATATGTAAACTGCTACCCAGCCAATGCTTAATTCCCAGGAGGGGGCGTGCAGGAGGCAGCTGATCAATGATTCTCTCTCTCCCTCTCCCTTCCTTTCTGAAATCAATAAAAATATACTTAAAAAAATAAGCTAACTGCTTAGAATTTTTAGCATCCAGTGGTAACATCCTCCCAAAGCTAAAACTGTGATGAGAAAGCCAAGTGAAAAAAATGTGACTAGAGATTGTTTTAACTTTCTTTGGCTTCCATACAAAACTTAATATCAGAGTATCTCCAAGGATGCAAGGCTCATGATCTCTATAGAAGATTTCGTAATTCTGGTAATTTTGTTCAAGTTCATTTGACAGTCTTGGCTTTAAAAGATATTTGTGGAATTAGACAACAATGACAACTGGCCAGATGCCTAGTTTTAGAAACACATTACTTCTATCTAGTTTATAAAGCATTTTGCTTTGTCATTAATTTTTACAGCTGAAAGTTCTTATATTAGACAGGAAAAATTGTGATTTTTATCCCTTACTTTAGAACCCACATGAAAATCATATCCCTTTTTGGGGATTTTGCTCCTAATGTGTTGAGAACTTGATTTCATAGCATAGTATTAACTTCTGTCACTGCAGAAGTTGCTTTTTTACTACTTACTGTTTAAAGTCCATGTTCTCTTTCCATACACGGAGACAAACTCATGATGGAATCTAGGGAAAAAATAACATTTTTTATTTGCAATTTTTATTAATTAACTTTTTAAGAAGGTTGCAGTAAAATGACTGAAATAAATGTAGGAGAAAATTTGGTTTATCTTTATTAAAATATATATTTAAGTCTAAGAGAATCCAAAAAGTTTCTAATTCCCTTACTATCAAATGAATATAAGAAAATATATTTTACATTAGTTCTTCAAATCAAAGACACCATGATTGTATGTGCCACTAAGACATCCCCAAAAACTATCAATTATTATACAAAACAGCATGAATTCTAAGACAAATGATACACCTTGAAGTTAAAATAAATCATACAGTCTACCTTTCAAGTGATTTTTAAACGTGTTAAAATATTACCCATATTTTGACATGTGTATCTTGGATTTAAGTGTTAAAATGGTCCTATCTGCCCTATTTTATGTGGAGGCAGTTGCATGAAATTTAACATATATTTATAGCAGCTCCATATTGTTGTAGGATACAGACACATTTTTAATAGCAATTATAATTAATACAATATGTTTCTTCTTCATAGTATTAGACAATAAGTTGAAGATATTTTGAACAGAACAGTTCTGAAAAGAGAAACATATGTGCCATGAATATTAATGGAACTATTCTCGGCCAGAGATAAATTTGTTGGAGAATTAGATGTGAAAATTTATGGAGGAAGTTCTGCTTCCAGTAATGATAGAGTGGCTCTTATCCCACCTTTCCTCCAACAGACAATTATAATCTCTGGGGAATAAATAAATAAAATATGCAATTATCTGGAAGTGCTGGAGAATCGCCAAAGCAGGGAGAAGATACTGCAGTCAGCAATTGGAAGATGGTAATGACACTGGGTGAGGCTTCCACTTTTATGAGCTTTTACCTGAAAACAGGCCTTAGTCTCTGACATGTGAAGTTGTAAGAACTGATAGAAACTTGCTTTTTTTTTTTAAAAAAAAAATTATCTTTATTGTTTAAGGTATTACAGATGTCCCCCTTTTTCCCCTATGGATCCTCTCCATCCTGCAGCCTCCCAGGCCTTCACCACATTCTTGTCTGTGTCCATGGGTTATGGATATCTATAATAATAAAGGCATAATATGCTAATTAGACCAGACGTCCTTCTGGATATCCTTCCTTCTGGACAAAGCCGCAGCAGGCGGGGGCCACGGCAGAGGTGGCAGAGGCAGCAGAGGCCCTGGTGGCAGCGGCGGTGGTGGCAGCAGCAGCGGGGGCAGTTGCGGGGGCCAGAGCCAATGCCCTCGCACAAATTTCATGCATCGGGCCTCTAGTATGATTTTAAGTTCTTTGGTTAATCTCTTCTCATCCTCATTCCACCTTCCCTCTGAGATTCGTCAGTCTGCTCCATGCTTCTATGTCTCTAGATCTATCTTGTTCATCAGTTTATTTTGTTCATTAGATTCCACATATGAATGAGATCATGTGATAATTGACTTCCTCTGACTGGCTTATTTTGCTTAGTATAATACTCTCCAGGTCCCTCCATGATGTCTCAGAGGGTAAGAGATCCTTCTTTTTTATAGCTGCATAATATTCCATTATGTAAATGTACCACAGCTGTTTTATCCACTCATCTACTTGGATTGTTTTCAGATCTTAGCTATTATAAATAGCACCAGTATGAACACAGGGGTGCATATATTCTTTCTGATTGGTGTTTCAGGATTCTTAGGATATATTCCTAGAAGTGGGATCACAAGTCAAATAGCAGTTCAACCTTACTGGTTTGAAAAACTGTAGGAAGCAGTTTGAGCAACTAGAAAGAAAAGGGCAAAGAGAAAGAAGAGAACCATATTGTAAAAGCTCCATATTCTGTACATGAACTCTGTCCAAATCTGGCTAATACCTGAATGCATGTGGCAGGCTCCAAATAGCCCAGGCAAGACTAAAAGAACTAAAATGAGATTTCAGCTGCTGCCCCCTTCACGAGAGGCAGTTTTGCATTTGAATTCAGCCTAATTAACTGTGTACTAACACAAACAAAATCCAACAATCATTTGAAGAGTATAATCAAAACTGGAATCTATATAATATTTTCATTAACAATGCCAGGGAGAAAAAAAATTGACAGGTATTCAAGAGACATTCCAATCAATCTGAGATAACACAGATGCTGCAATTAGGCAAGGATTGTAAAAAAATGTAATAATTATGTTCATGGACACAAAGGAAAATATGCTTATAATTAAAAAATAAATCTTAAAAGAGAAAATGAAAACAATTAGAAAAAACAAATGGAAACTTTAAAACTGAAATGTACAAAAATCTGAGATAATTTATGTAATGTGCAAGATCAGAACTAAAAGAGAAAGAGAAAGAGAGAGAGAGAGAGAGAGAGAGAACTATAGCCAAAAACTGCTACATGTAAAGAAATAAAATTAACCTTAATCTTCATGTTGTTATTTAATGGCAAGAATAAGGGAAAAATGATGACAAGTTTGTGTTCATTAAGTAAATAACACCAAAAGAATATAATGAATCATGCAGTCTTTCATTTTACTTACTTCGGGCATTTTAAATTAGATTATTTTTAATTTACTTACTAACCAGGTCTTAGAGGTGAATTTTCTTTCTGTTACTGCAAAATATTTAAGTGATGCAGAATTGAATCTGAACAAATATTTAGAAAAATATTTTGAAATAATAAATATTTAATGTATATATAAATAAAGTATTAACTCAACTTAATAGTGCTAGTGAAATTATAATGATAAAAATAAATAAGAGTATAAAATTATTTTTTCTGTCCATAAACATTTTTATGCCCATGAACATTTTTTTAGGGGGGAATAATAGACACTTATTTCTTGAAATAATATACTTTTTCCCATGAAAGTTAAGTAGGCATTTCCAAGACAGAAACAATCATCTTATTCACCTTTGTCTTCCTCAAACCTATTAATGAATTTGACATATTAGATGCCAAATGTTCTAGCTTAAAAAAAAAGTTACTATTCAAAATTCTAAATATATCAGTTAAAGGAGGAAATAGGTTTAGTTTTTGGAAAATTTTATTATTTCGATTTTATAGATAAGTAACAGCTTTCAACTTCTAACCTGTTTAAAATTAAGTTAGAATAGGTAGTATTTTAAATGCAGCATTCTAAATTTATCTTATTTAGAAGAAGGATATAACATATCTATTTCTATAGAAAGTGTTTTTATAAGATATGTGTGTTGTTTTCAACAAAATATTTATCCCTTTATATAGGTCAATAAACATTTAAAATTTTTATCAAAATTTTATGACTGTTTTCCTTTATACATTTTTGAACTTTCATAACACATGCACACTGATATCACATTGAATGAATAATCATCAAAGTTAAATTTCTAATTTTGAAAAAATATATTTGAATTAAATTAAAATTTTAGCTTAAAGCAAATTATTGACTTTTGAGGGACCATGGTCTCTCATAGGCTTAAGCTAACAATGTTAAAAAGAAAATTCAAAGGAAGTAAAATACTCTAATGACAAATCATAAAAATGTTACTGGAGCATTTGATGTCCACATTCAGTGTTTTCCTTGGCTGAATGAGGAAACCCAGAGATCTAAAGGTGTTTTTATTTCTTTCTGAACAACTTTGGAGAGTGTATCCCCAAAGTGAGAAAAGAGGAGGATAAAAGTAAGTGCAGTAAAAAGAAACCATTATATTTTCAAAACTTTGATCTTTGCATAAGGAAGTAGTTAGAGCATAGAATTACATAATACTATTTGTACACAAAATCCTTAGAGAAACTTAAGAAATTTAGATATTACTCAAGAAATTTACATGGGAATGGTACTCTGTACCTATTCTGAATTACTCCAAATAATCAAAGTTAATGGATATATTCTCTGCTACTTCAATTCCTGTGATATGATCCCTTAGAGGTCCTTGTTTAAACACTACAACTAATAAAAAATACTACAAATGCAGTGATGGTTTTTAAACAGTCACACTAGCGAGGATTATAGAGGAGATAGAAAGTTATTGGTAAGCACTAACTCCAGGAATAAGCCTTTCTTAAAAGCAAGTAATGGCAGGAGCTACACATTGTTTTTCTTTTTTCTTTCTGCTATGCTAGGGTTCTTCAAATTTTAAAATCCAAAGTTTTTTTCACATGCACACAATCATAGGAAATCAAGAAAGGTAAAGGTGACAAATTAGAAAATAACTTAATATCATGTTTTGTACCTAATTTATTACTTTCCAAATAAAAGTGGCATGCTCAAAAATAATTTTTTATTATTACTATTAGTGCTTGCTAATATTTCTTATGTTTGACTAATGCAACGTACCACTGAAGTAGCCTGCAGAGGAATGCTTAGCGGTTCCAGTTTATTAGCAGAGTAAAGATAATTAGGGAGAGGAACACTGGGTTCCCCATCATCCTGGAGAGACCATAAGTCTTCCCTTTTCACTGGGCCATGCCCCACCTCCTAGAATCCCCCCATCCCCACCCTGAATCCCCCTCTGAGTTCTAGGCACAAATCCCTTGCTCTCTCTGGGCCTATCTTCTTCACAGAGGATAAAGGCCCCCCTCCCACAGCTGGGTTAGGAATTATATTACCGATTGAGGGTTCCAGCTGGGACCTCAATTCTTTTAACTGATGCAGAAAAGATTTTAAGGTCAACGAAAATAAAGGTAAAGCATAATGCGGTTTACATTATTGAAGATACATTCCAAACAAGGAGTGGGCCAGTGGAGAGTGTGGGACAAACATGGCCAAGCTGCTTACCTTCCAAGTGAGGAGTGGGGCAGGTGAGAGGGATGATGGCGGGCGGCTTTAGCACACTGGGAAGTCAGAAAAAAGAAGGCCTTGGAGCCAGGTTTGGGGGTTAGCCCAGGATGAGCTCTCGTTGCCCATTTCTCCCCTGCTTGCCAGTCTCATGTGGTCCCTTAGAGGTTGGGGGATGCGTGGCTGTGTGAGAAGGGAAGAGAAACAGGAATGAGATGGGTGTGCTCCTTGGAGGTAGAGAGAGAGAGAGAGAGAGAGAGAATGGTGAGAGTGCATGGCCTCCAGCTCTTGGGTTTTAAAGAGGGATTTTTCTGGGTGGAGACTTTCATTTGCACTCAGGGATGATTGACAGAAACTATATTTCTTCTGGGCATGCCCTTACCCCAATGTATACAGAAAAACCTATGGAAGGGCGGGGTCAAAACTGAAATGCAAATTTCATTATAATTAGTCCAGGGCCCTAGTAAGGTCACATTGGCATTGAGGTCATGTCATTTTCCTCTGAGCTTGCACCCAGAACCGGCTGGCTCTGAACCTGCCTGCTGGCCGTCTGCTGGGCCATTCATAGAGAGGCTGTCTGAAGGCAGTGTTGGTCCAGCCCTTGCTCAGGACCCCAGGGCAGGCCCCATTCCAACTGCTCGTCTAACTTCCTACCTAACCATGTGAGATAAGATCAGTGCTGGTAACATTGTTTGTTATTTTTTTCCATCATCTTGGCCCCTGACCTGACCATATTGTCCCCATGTTCATGGTCATCTCATATTTATCTAATTACTTGCGTCTTCCTTAGGCTGGCTGATGGCACAGCCTAGGCCACTCCACTCCCTGGTTATTTCAGGGTCCTTCCACTCAGAGGGTAATCAATACTCCAGGCTCCTGGGGTTCAGAAAGAAATGGGCCACGGACCTGTGGGATCAGGCAGGGAGATCAGGAAATGGAGGGGAATCCCTCAAAGGGGTGGCATCAGGAATTTCTAGCCCAAGGTACAAGAGCAAGTCAACAGGATGGACTTAAGAAGAAACAGGGCAGAAAAGGAAGGCAGAAGCAGCCCATTCTCAGCCAGGCTGTGGTCCTTTGCTCTGTCTTCACCTCACTTAGACATACAGAGAATTTCGTCCATCCATTCCACTCTGTACCTGGCTCCCCAGTCCTGGGGTCCTAAGAGTTGGAAGAGTGGAACCACTTATGCCTGAGTCTACAACATCATACTGTTGCATCAAGACATCATCAACTTGCTGAAACCGGTTTGGCTCAGTGGATAGAGCGTCAGCCTGCGGACTGAGGGGTCCTGGGTTCGATTCTGGTCAGGGGCATGTACCTGGGTTGCTGGCGCGTCCCCAGTGAGGGATGTGCAGGAGGCAACTGATCGATGTTTCTCTCTCATCGATGTTTCTAACTATCTCTCTCCCTTCCTCTCTGTAGAAAATCAATAAAATATATTTAAAAAAAAAAAGACATCATCAACCAAATATGTGCTCAGCCTCCCCTCTCCCAGGCCTGGGGGACAGAGGTGGGTGGCTGATGTGAGAGATGGGAAGCCAAAAATGAGCACATTCACAGCCAAAATCCTTGAGCAAAAGAAAAAAAAAAAAACAACACAGGGGCTCCAGGTGACCTCAGCCTCCTCCCTCCTGGTTAGGAGCAGGCAAGCCCTTCCATTTGTAGATGGAGAAAGACCCTCAGACATAATAACTTTAGGCTTTCCCCTAAGAATAAACATATCATCTGCCTTTTAGGAGCCCAAGGGAACCCTAACAGGATATCCTTCAGCCGTGCCACCTCCTGGTGAGGCAACCTATATCGAGCGGGCTGGGGTCTTCTTCCTGCGTCCCGCACGGTGGAGACTTGAACCGGTTCATGCAATCTAAGCGGCACTTTCGGGATTAAAGAAATAATGAAAGACAGATATAAAATAGATTAAAAGCTTGGGCTGGGTGTGGTGCCTGCCCTCTGGAGGGACAGCATGCAGAGAGAGAGAGCCAGCTGCTTTATTACATACTTGAATTACAGGAAGTTACATCACATCTGGGTGGGCCTTTGACATCATGAGATCCATCCCCTTAACACTGGGCGGGAGAGTCAGACTGGCATCCTCCAGTCTTTGACTGGTCCCGCCTTCAGGATGGGGCTTTTGCCCTCACACTGAATCCAGCTGACTTGAGTTAAGCCAACTGTGTTCTACCAGCCCTTAACAGCAGTCCACAGAGATTTTGAAGAGGAGGCCACACACAGAGATGGCTTTAAGCTTCCTCCATGTCCCCTCCTGTCCAGCTCCCACCTCTAAGCTGCTGAGTGGGGGGGATTTGGAGGGGTGGAGAGCATCAGATGAATTTAGGGACATTTTTAGGGGCTGGAGCAACAGTTGAGATTTCCTTAGGGCTCAAACTCTAGTACTTCTCTAATTCCACAATCTGATGAGAGAGATGAGAGAGAGTGTAAGCATGGATCCTACACATATTTTGGCCAGTTGCCCATGCCTTTCTTCCCCAATAGAGAGCAACAAATTCCAGGCTATGTCTCAGCTTTGTTTCTCTTCGTACCCTCACATTCCCAGGGTCCCACGTGTAGCAGGACAGAGGTAAATGGATAATGCAATCAATACATAGGAATTATAATCATGATCACATTTTTCTCTTCTTTTGAGGTTACTAGAGTCTGCAGATACTCTCTGTTTCATTCATTCATTCATTCATTCGTTCGTTCATTCACTCTCACATATATATATACTATATGCCCTGTATGACTCCCAGAAAGACTGTTCGAAGGGCAGGGAGTAGTGCTAGAAGGCATTGTTCTGAATATAAAGCATGTCTCTGATGAAGGTTCAGTGATGCTACAATCCTTCTTAGGCCCAACAAGGTGCCTGGCCTTTTGGCCTTTAGGGAAGTACAGTCAGTTCTTGAACAATCTGGGTTTGAACTTCGTGGGTTCACTTAGAAGTGGATTTTTTTTTTAATCCTCACCCGAGGATATTTTTCCATTGATGTTTAGAGAGTGGAAAGGAGAGAGGAGGGGGGAAGAAAGAGAGAGAAACATTAATATAAGAGCAACACATGGATTGGTTGCCTCCCCTACGAAAACTCTGACTGTGGCTGGGGATTGAACAACTGAGATAGGAGCTCTTGACTGGGAACACAACCCATGACCCTTCGGTCTGATGCTCTAACCACTGAGAAAACCCGGCTAATGTGGATCTTTTTCAATTGACCAGCGCAGCTTAATTGAACCTCACAGCTGAAATCCACATTGTTCACAGGTCAACTGGCGGTTGGGGATCTGCATATGCGTGCATTTTTGGCTGCACAACCTTGGTGTCCTTAACTCCCGCATTGTTCAAGGGTCATGCATGATTGAATTGGATCTTACGGATAGCAAGCGCCTCCTCCTAGAATCCCCCCACCCACCTGGCATCCTGGGGCTCCACAGGCGAAGACTCTTGAGACAACATGCTCCCAAGGAGCCAGGCCTGGAAGCACAGTCTGTACAGACAGACAGAGATGAGGGGGAAGAGGGAAGGGTGAGGGGGGGGAGAGAGAGGGTGGAGAGGGAGGTCAGGAAGAGGGTGAGGGACACACCTGGAAGTGGGCAGGGGCAGCAGATTCAGGCTTACTTCTGCAACAGCATGTTTTGCTCATCTTTGCTCTGAGCCCATAACTCCTGTCTCTGGGACGTCCATGTATGGAACTTTCTCCACAGGCAGAGAATGAGCCCCATCTTCTTGGGCAGCAACAAATCCATGTCGTGTAGGGTGGGCTCCCTGTGGGGCTGAGGCCAAGACCAGACCCTCACTGGACTCAGCCTTAGGGCCACCTGGGCCTACCCAATGGCCGGCCTGCCCAGTCCCTGTAGCGCTCGCTTCTCCTACCCTGGCCCACACAGGAGGTACCCCAGCCAGGCTCCAGAGAGGCCTCAGAGTTTGTTACATTTGGCAGGAGCTCCTGGGGAGCTGTGCAGAGAAATTCCCTCCCTCCTCCTAAATTACCTACAATTTAAAGAGACAGGCCAGCAGACCTGCCTCCCCTCTGGGGCTTTGAAGAAATTCTCTCCCAGATCCCTTGTCAGTTCAGAAAGGGGAGGCATTCAAAGAGACTGGAGAGAGGACCCTTGGACTTTGGGACACCTGGTGACCATTTATAGAAAGACCTGGATGGGCAGACTAGGCTGAGAGACTGCAGGCAGTGAGGGAGGGGGAGGAGTCAAGCAGGCCTTTTGGGGTTGAGGGCCCCTTAACTCACAGGGCTTTTCCTGTCAGCCTTCCCCCATCCTTTTCGGTGCCTGCCCCTGCGGGGGACTTAGCTTTTCTAGTTTATTCTCCCACCTGGCCCTGAATAGGTATACAAATATTGAAAATGTTTAATCCCCTCACCAACTGCGGGTCAGCAAACTCTTTTTGTAAAGGGCCAAGATAATAAAGGTAAATATTTTAGGTTTTGCAAGTACGGGTATATAGTCTTCTGCCCCTCCCTCTTCCCCTCCCCCTCCCTCTTCCTCCCCCATCTTCTCCTTCCTTTGCTGCTTCTTTTTCCAGCCATTTAAAGATGTTAAGTCCATTCTTAGCTCGCAGGCTAAGACCAAAATGGAGCTGTGGGCAGGATTTGACCTCAGGACAGCGTGTGCAGCCCCTACTCTGGACTTCTAGAGACCCTCCCAACATAGTAGATATGTAGTGGGATGCAAAATAAAATACAGTCTGATCTCAGGTAATCAACAAAGTATTTTTTTACTGTATGTATGTCCCAAGTATTGCAAATACTTTCTCTGTCAACACCCATTGGAAGTAGTGTTTATTCACCCACTCACTACTGCCTGCTGGGCTTTTAACAAAGTGTTTCCAGGTAGGCTTATGTCACACCTGTGAGGCGGGTATTATGTGCATTTTACTGATGGGGGGATGGCGGGAGGGGGAACAAAGCTCAAAGTGGTAAAGGAAATTACGCAGGGCCATACAGACCTGTAGTGACAGAGGCCAGATGCAGACCCACTCCCGGATGCAGAAGCCCACTCTCTGTCCTATCACTCTCCCTCATTCCACCGGGCAGAGTTCCGGGGAGTTGAAGGGACCTGCACAGTCACCCTGAAGAAGGGCCACAGAAAGCACAGTCCATCCTGATCCCACAACAAAGAACTCTGACAGGAGTGAGCTGGGAGCCATCCTGAATATCAGTTAGTTCAGTCTGTACATTGGGAACAGAGGCCTGGGCTTATGCAAAGTCCCATGGCAAGCCAGAGACCCAATGGCCTAGGGCCTGGGTGTCTGGGCACTTAGAGTCCCAGGTGTATGTGGGGGTCACCCACTAGCTTCAGAGTCTGTTGTGTGTGCTTCTCTCTACCAGTCCCTGGTTCAGTGGGCTAGAGGATGCAGGGAGGAGAGGGGGGCGGGGGGCATGGTGAGAATAAGGGAGAAGCTTAGGTGCAGACTGGGGTGTCTGGGTGTCTCTGTGGGTGGTGTAGGACCACTCTCAAAACTAAAGGGTAAGCAAGGATCCTATTCCTATCGTTTGCCCAAGGCCAGGTCCAGTGCCCTGAGAAAATAGTGAAGTTTGATAAGCCACCTATCCCACCCACCCAGCGGTCATTGGTTTAGGGTTGGGTTGGGGAAAAGTGCTAGAATCCTTGAACCCAGGATCTTTGTGCCCATTAAGCCAGTGTTTGTCTGCCTGTTGACCCACCCACCTTCTCTGTTCTGTGGGGCTACAGCCAAAGCCCCCAATTCAGTCCCTGGTGAGGGAGGGGACAAGGCAATGAGGCATTTGCATGTGGGGGAGAAAGGTTACAGGAGAACACAGTCATTGCAGACTTTCCTTCCTTTTCTCCACCTAGTGCTGCCTTTTTTTTAATCATTTTTATTTTCAATTACAGTTGACATACACTATTATATTAGTTTCAGGTGTACAACCCAGTGACCAGACATTACATAACTTAATAAGTGACCACCCCCATAAATCCTGTTCTCATCCAGCACCTCGCCTAGTCTTTAGAATATTATTGACTATATTCTCTATGCTGTACTTTACTGGTACATCCTCATGACTATTCTGTGATAACCAATTCCTTTACTCTTTTTTTGGTTGTTGTTAATCCTCCTGGAGGACATTTTTCCATTGATTATTATTATTTTTAGAGAGAGTGGAAGAGAGGATGGAAGGGGGAGAAAGAGAGAGAAACATCTCTCTCACATCGATTGGTTGCCTCCCACACTAGCGCTGCCTTTTTATGGGTCACCAGGACAAATGGGAAATTGAGAACAGATTCAAATGGGTGTGGAGGCCTGGGAAGGGAAGGGAGGGGGCAGTTTGCTGGATACAAGCCTCTGCCAACAGTGTCCTTTCAGATCTTGGACACAATATCATGTGCTTGGAAGTGGGGGAAGGTGGGCCACGGAGTGGGGGACATTACCTACCCAGGAAAGGAAAGAAGCACTAATAAATTCTTGGTGATATGGAAGCCAGTTTCCACATTACAAATGAAATAAATTGAATGTGATGTACTAAAACAAATTTAGACAGTAGCATGTCCAGTTCAAGAATTAGACATGTAATTTAAATAGTACAAAACTTCAATTTTATTATAAACAAGTAACATTGTCCAATTTGTTTTAGAGGCCAAGTTGCAAAAGAAAATGACTGTTCACAGGGCAATTATTGCTAAGTATGATTCCTATTTCTCATGAATGCAGACTCAGAAATAATTCTCTGTCTTGTAATCACTTGCCAAATGGCTCTCAAATGTTTTTTTTTTTTTAATAAATCGATTTTCTAACTGATTATTTCTGATTTCAAAGTGAGCCTTGACCACAAATTCATCAACATAATAAAAAATTTGAAATGGTGATTCCAAACCCAGATTTATCAGCCATGACTTCCTATTGCTCAACCCTTGAGGACAAGAACTCTATTTCATTCGTCTCTGTATCACACCATAGTTGGCATATTGTTGAGCACACACTAGTCACTTACTATTGATTGTATAATAAAGGAAGGAAGGAAAGAAAGAATACATGGGTTGTGTAACAAGACCATCTCCACTGGCTGCTGCACACCCAAGCATTGTCAGAGCCAGTGCATGAAGCAGAAACAAGATAAAATCACTGAAAATAATTGTAGCACAGAGTTAATCATACACTACATGGACGTCATACAGTTTTGCAGTAAAGCATTGCCAAGAAAATAAAGACCTTTAGCTTGGCATTTAACAACCTTTACAACAATGATCTCTAATCATTTAAATAATCTCTAATCTCTGGACTTCCTGCTCCTTATTTTCAATTTTCTACTAGATAAACTATGTAGAGAAATACCTGGGGATTCAAACTCGATAGGGTGAAAGCCAAATTCATTCACATATCCCTCAATCTGTGAAAAAATGGAGGTAATACTCAGCCAAAGTTAAAATAGACATTTTTAGTGTCCTCTACCAAATATCTCACAGTTAATCACATAATTTCTTCTTTTTCAACACATTTCTATCTTTCTTATAGTTTTCTCTATCATATATTGTGTTCTTCTTATTCTCCTATCTGCCTCTTTAGTCTTTCCTGAAACCATTTTATTCAAATCAAGATTTCTGATTAATTTTACTAAATCAAACTTAGATCATGTTATTACACTGAAAACAAATGGCTACCAAATTAAATACAGTTTGTTCAAATTGGCATCCAAAATCAAAGCCTGGCTTAGTTTTGGCCTCTAATCCTAATAATTGCCTATTTGCATCCAACAGGCTGATCCACCTGGACCACTTCTCTTCCTGAAACAAGTGCTCATGATGTTCCTTCTCCCTAAGAAGTCACCTTCTTCCTGAGCCTTGAAATTCTACAATTTTATGAAGCACAGAATTGATGATAACTACCTATATGAGGCCTTACTAATATTTCCAAAAGATGGGATCTTTTTTCCTCTAAATCCTCCAAACACTCTTCTAAGTTCCTAATTATAATCTGTCAGTGTGTAGCTATTTTTGTATTTTCTTACATTCATCTAATATACCCATGAACTATCTTATAGTAGAAATTCTTCTCTATTCCACTTTCTATCCGTTAAGGAACATAGCTCTGGACCATACACAGAGTAGTCAAAGAAGCCATGAATGAAATCTAAAAGTCAGCAAACTAAATAAAACAGCCACTCAAATCTATATCTGAGCCTTCAGTGTCTAGAGATACCCATTTTAGGTCCTCCTTGGGGAATCCCTCACTCACCCCAGTGTGTAGTAATTACACTGTGACTCAGTAAACATTTGGATGTCTGACTG
The DNA here is from genome assembly GCF_028538775.1 of Myotis yumanensis. Lineage (NCBI taxonomy): Eukaryota > Metazoa > Chordata > Mammalia > Chiroptera > Vespertilionidae > Myotis > Myotis yumanensis. Next base: position 42,256,036 of record NW_027223760.1, on the reverse strand, counting down.
GAACCATCTTTGTGGTTTGGCATTTTTTGAAACAAAATATATTTGAAGGAATGTTATCAGTAAAAAGACAATTTTCATTCTTTTTCCATACAGGTACTGACCACAGAGAGGAGTCCCAGATGACTAAAGTAGTGGAAATATTTATTCTTGCCAAGTTATTTTTTGTCTAAAAGACTGGTGTCCATCCTGTCACTCATGCTTGCTGCTGAATCAGGGAAAGGAAATGAAAGGGAACCACGGGTACAGCTGGGCAAGTGGCCCAGACATCCGCCTACACATATTGCCAACTATAAGATGGCGAAGACATGATTTAAGTCACCAAGCTGGATATTTTCCTGGTAAATATAAACTTAGTACTTAGCAGACTACATATAAAATAACAATAAGTAATTCTCTACAATTTTCCTTATAGCAAGAAGCAATAAGGGAACCCACTGGTTGGGAGAACATATTTGCCAACACTACATCTGATAAGGGGTTAATTTCCAAAATATATAAAGTACTTATACCACTCAACAAAAGGAAGTTAATCCAATTAAAACATGGGCAGAAGACCTGAATAGACACTTCTCCAAAGACGACATACAAATGGCCAAGAGACTTAAGAAAAAAAATGCTCAAGGTCACTAATCATCAGAAGAGATGCCAATTAAAAGGACAATGAGATACCACCTCACACCTGTCAGAATGGCTATCATCAATACATCAACAAACAAGTGCTGGAGAGAGAGGATGTGGAGAAAGGGAACCCTAGCACACTGTTGGTGGGAATGCAGACTGGTGCGACCACTATGGCAACAGTGTGAAGTTTCCTCAAAAACTTAAAAATGAACTGCCTTTTGACCTAGTGATCCCACTTCTAAGAAAACATCCTAACAATCCTGAAACACCAGTCAGAAAGAATATATGCAACCCTATGTTCATAGTAGTGTTATTTACAATAGCTAAGATTTGGAAACAGCCCAAGCATCCATCAGTAGATGAATGGATAAAAAACAAAAACAAAAGCTGTGGTACATTTACACATGGAATACTATGCAGCAGTAAAAAAGAAGGATCTACTACCCTTTGAGACAACATGGGGAGACCTGGAGATCATTATGCTAAATGAAATAAGCCAGTCAGAGAAAGACAAATATCATATGATCTCACTTATACGTGAAATATAATGATCAAAATAAACTGACAAACAAAATAGATCCAGAGACATGGAAGCATGCAACAAAATGAAGAATCTCAGAGGGAAAGGGGGAGGCAGGAAGAGATTTATCAAAGAATTTATATGCATAACCCATGGACTCAGACAATAGTGCAGTGAAGGCCTGGGGCAGGGGTGGGAGCAGAGAGGAGGGGTCAAAGGTGGTGAAAAAGGGAAACATCTCTAATACTTTCGACAACAAAGATAAGTTAAAAATAAAATAAAATAAAATAAATGCACACCTGATAACCATGAATATTTATAAATGTACACACAAACATTATATACACACACACACACACACACACACACACAGTCTTTTATCACCTTTTGCTCTGTCTCAAGCACTATACTATGATTTTCTTACAGGCTGGAACTGTACTGTATTCAACACTTTATCCATCACTTAGGTAATTGCTATAATTTGAGTGAAAGGTTGTGACACAGTGACAAGGTGGTAAATGTAGAGATTGTGAGAGCATATGGACTTTGTAAACATTTGAAATCTGAAGATGACAGAATTTGCTGATGAAATTGATGTATGGTGTAAGAGAAAAAATTGGAGTCTAAGATAATGTCAGTTTTGGCTTTCATGATTGGTAGAATGAGGTTGTTCATGTACTAAGCTAAGAAAGATAGGAAAATAAATACTTAAATAATACTGCTGATAAAATCTGTGAATATACTGTCAACAGTGATCTTTTCTTGCTATACACTTTCTGTAATCCCAAGAAAACCCAAGGAAAAGACTAAATAAAGCATATATAATCATTCAGATTCTCCAATTCAGCATTGAATGATCTAGCATTAATCATGTTATCTCTTGCCTATATGACAAAAGAAGAATTAGCCAGCTCTAAATATTTAGTCTGCTTAATCAATCAACACCTATGAATAAAAAGTCCAATATTTATTAATTCTGTTGATAATAGAGTTGCATAGACAGCTCTAAGAAACAGATTTGATTGGACTAAAAAAAAGAAAAAAATGGCTAGTGTCATACCTGCCATCCCCTGTGGATATAGTAATGTATAGAAATATGATCTAGTTTATGATGTTAATACAAGCAAATTTATAAAAATTATGTGGCAGTGGCCAAATAGCATAGCAAAATTGTTCCTTTCTTACTGCAGGAAGTGGATGAAGCTGACATAGTGTGTAGAATGCACTCTTACTACATATAATTTGGTTTATGTGAATTCAATAAACATTCACATTTTCTCTCTGGTAGTCTCCATATCAGAACTTAGAGTACTGCTGACCATCGGAATGCCATAAATATGATTGCCTATTTTGCTCCCTGTTGTTTTTTTTTTAAATATATTTTATTGATTTTTTACAGAGAGGAGGGGAGAGGGATAGAAAGTTAGAAACATCGATTCAGCTGCCTCCTGCACGCCCCCTACTGGGGATGTGCCCGCAACCCCGGTACATGCCCTTGACCGGAATCGAACCCAGGACCCTTCAGTCCGCAGGCCGACACTCTATCCGCTGAGCCAAACCAGCTAGGGCTGCCTGTTTTAGGTTTTATATCAGAACACAACCTCTGAGCAGAACCAATTTATTTTTACAATAGTAATGACAGAATTTATACTTTATAATTCCATTCATTCATTTTTGCTTACATTTATGAATAAAATCAGTAAGAGGTCCAGTTTACATGTTTAAAATATTACTTTCACTATAAAATAAATTGATGCATAAAGAAATAGATTCAACCTCAATCTTTATGGGCATGTTTACTTGGTCTAAGCATTTATGATTAGTCCATACAATGGAGAAAAATAAAATTAACATTAAAAAAAGACTTTGTTTATACCTAGTAAAAATAGTGAAGGACACTATCACTTCTAAGAATTAAAACTTTAGATATATCTCTACATGAGAGACAACAGACTCTATCTTCTCTTCTAATAGAAATGAGCAGTGCATATCCTATACAATAAAAGTGCAATATACAAATCAATTGAACGGCCGAAGAGTGGGACGACCATCCGGACGACCATCTGGGACCACACTCTGACACCCACTGGCACCAGGCCAGCCAAGGCTGGTGCTATGCAATCGGTTGGGAGCCTGGCAATTGCCCCTTGATTGCTCCACAGAGGGAGGCCCAGGCCACTGACTGGTGGGCAGTGGCGGATGGGCAGGGCCTCTCTCTGCAAGGGAAGCCTGGGTCCCGGGTGCCAGCAGCCAGAGGGAAGCCCAGGTCCTGGGTACTGGAGGGAAGCCGGTGCCAGTAGCCAGGAGAAGGAAGTCCTACTCTTGCACGAATTTTGTGCATCGGGCCTCTAGTTAACAGATAAAGAACAAATCATTCCTATGATCTATACCCAATATGTTTTGTATATTCAGTGTTTCTCAATTATCAACTTATTTACTTTCTTATATTTATGTAGTTTTATATGTATTTTTAAAGTAGGTTTGGATGATTAAGACTTTTTATTTAGCCCTGACCAGTTTGGCTCAGTGGATAGAGTGTTGGCCTGCAGACTGAAGGGTCCCAGGTTTGATTCCAGTCAAGGGCATGTACCTTGGCTGCAGGCACATCTCCAGTAGGGGGTGTGCAGGAGGCAGCTGTTTGATGTTTCTCTCTCATCAATGTTTCTGGCTCTCTATCCCTCTCCCTTCCTCTCTGTAAAAAATCAATAAAATATATTTAAAAAAAGACACTTTATTTAAATAACAAATGGCATTAAAGAAATTAGTTCCTAATAATAATATTGGTACTATCAAGATGAAGGAAACTTCAAGGAATTCTTAGAGTAGTAACGAGCGATGTTAAAATCCATTATGGACATTTTTGTAGATTCAGTAAATAGAATTTCTCATATTCATACTTATTTTTAAATGTCTATAGATATTATTGTTATTTTACAAATATAAACTTATTTAAAAATATTATCATGATAGTTTTTGATTGCTACACATTTTCCTGATCAGAGTTTCCTAAAAGTGTCGCCACTACTTTGTCAATATATACAAAACTTCTTGTCATTAACAACCAGGTCTTCAGATTGAAAAAGTTTAGGTACTAATTACTTCATCTTAATGAAATAATTGTCCTTAACTGATGAAATCTAATCTTCTGCTCTTTTGTATATAGTTAGTGGATAAAGATTGAAAACATCTGGTTATGATCAAATATTCAGAATCCTCTCATTTAAAATTACATGATTCAGACTTTTAAAAAAAAAATACATATTTGGAAAGAACTAAATATGCACCAAGTAAAAGTAGACAGAAGGTCATGCTAACCCTAGATAATTTTTTATTTTTTTCAAGCTTCATTAGAAATACCAGTGCCCCATCATTATAATTATTTATCCTTATTCTACTTGAAAGATGCTGGTATTTTACACTTCAACCTAAATTAGGCTAGCATTGCACCAAATGCTGCATTTGGTTAATAATTAGTGTATAGTTGCCATTTAACATATGTCAAATATAAGTAATTAAAACTATAATGCCCCCAAGCAAAACATTAAAATTTTTGCATTCCAAAGGGCCTCATTAAAACCAGATGGCTAGTTTGGCTTCTAGAAAGACTTGGCTTAAACATAACCACTTCAAATCCATACTGTCTTATTTGCTTACATCACAGAATCACTGACTCAAGAACCTGAAGGGTCCTCCAAAGTTTATCTAACATCTTTCCAAGCAGAGTTTTGTGTTAAATATCTAGAGGGACGCTGCCTTACATCTCTTACACGTTCGCATGCAAGAATATTCCGAGAAGTCTTGTATCATTCATTTGTATAATGTGTCAGTGAGTAAAAAACACACAAAAAAAGACTTTATTATTTTATTTTCTAAAATTTCCTCAACAGACTTAGCCCATGAATTTTTGGCCTCCCTTTTGTGAAATAAAATGACACTACTTTTAAAATTCATTGAATAAAATCCCTCCTGACATTATCTTCAATATACAGTAAAATAAATTTTTATAAGTAAAATTAATAAAGCCCATATTTGATATACATTAATATACATTTTTATTATGAGCAATTTATAATTGAGTCAATTATTTAACCACTTATTATTAGAAAGAATTAAAGAAAATTTATATGATATTTTTTAAAGAATATCCATTTAAAAAACATATTATATTATAGATAATAGTTCCCTTAGAATGACAGTTTAATGAGTTAATAGGTAAATAATCTTAAGTAGTTTATAAATCAAGCATGAAAAATATGAATACTGTATTGAAAACAATCCTGTATAATAAAAGCGTAGTATGCAAATTGTTCCCTCCACCAGGAGATTGTCCAGGAGCAGGTGGGGGGCGGGGAGGGAGGGAGGGGAAGGAGTGAGGTCCTGGCCGGCAGCTAGGGACCCTACCAGTGCCTGAATTTTGGGTACTGGGCCTCTAGTCTCATCATATTAGATCAGTTAGTAAAGAGGCTTACAATTTTTCAAGGCCATGGTAATTTATCATTTAGCATACAATCCTAAAAATTTGTAAATGACACTGCTTAAGCAAGAAGTTTTTCCCTTTACATTAGCAGTGTACAAAAAAATAATCAATGCATATCCTTTCACTTCTGCCACTGTATCACAGGTCAACATAACTAAGAAGTTAAAAACACAAGGTAGTGCCCAGCTGTCATGGCTTAGTGTTTGAGCATCGACCTATGAACCAGGAGGTCACGGTTCTATTCCCGTTCTAGGCACATGCTCAGGTTGTGTGCTACGTCCCCAGTGTGGGGCATGCAGGAGGCAGCCAATTGATAATGCTCTCTCATCATTGATGTTTCTCTCTCTTCCTTCCTCTTTGAAGTCAATAAAAAAAATTTAAAAATAAAACAGTGTAGTAAGAAAGTACAACTTCATGACATAACACATCAAATTCTAATGGCATGTGAAAGAAAGGACCATTCTTTGAAGTCCAGGTAAACATTGAATTACATTCCATTTCCTCCCACAACTGTTTGCTCTGGACACAGTCTGTTATCTGAGCCCAAGATGCTGCTGATCATGACTCAAAACATGGACCCAAAAGACTTATTTTGTCATTTCAGCTGAGAAAATGGAAGAAAACAATATAATGAAGGCATTGGACCATTAGTGTACTTCATATTATATTATTAAGGCAGCATAATACCTATTTCCTCAATGCATCATTTGAAAAATGCCATATATTTAACATACTGCACTATTTGTACTTGCTAAACTGCCTTAATATATTAAGATTTAAACTCAGACTCATAGCATTAACCTCAGCTTTTAATTTCTATATAAGTTTCCATCCTATATAATAAAAGGATAATATGCAAATTGACCCTAACAGCAGAAAGACTGGGAATGACTGGTCACTATGACACACACTGACCACCAGGGGGCAGATGCTCAATGCAGGAGCTGCCCCCTGGTGGTCAGTGTGCTCCCTCACAGGGAGCTCTGCTCAGCCACAAGCCAGGCTGATGGCTGCCAGCACAGTGGTGTTGGCGGGATCCTCTCCCGCCTCCTCAGCAGCTCTAAGGATGTCCGACTGCAGCTTAGGCCTGTTCCCCGCTAGCAAGTGGACATCCCCCGAGGGCTGCCGGGCTGCCAGATGAATGTCTGAATGCCAGCTTAGGCCTGATCCCCTGGGGAGCAGGCCTAAGCCAGCAGATGGACATCCCCCAAGGGGTCCCAGACTGTAAGAGGGCACAGGCCAGGCTGAGGGACCCCCCCCCTGAGTGCACAAATTTTTGTGCACTTTGCCTCTAGTCTTAAATAAAATATAAAATTATGCATTTAGAGCAGTAGAACATAAATCATTTTCCTCCTGGTGTTTATCTTTCTACCTATGTTATTGTGTGATGTTGAGTGCCTGACAAGAGAGCAAATTTCTTCTCTGCTTGCCACAATCATAACCACTAATTATGCATAATGTGGATATTCTATTTCCTTAACTTGACACCTGTTTCCATGAAAACACAGTGATATATCTAATAGATTTTTTCTAATTAATTTTTAATATTTACTAATTATTATTCAATCTCTTAAATCATGTTTGATTCATAAACCAAAGAGAAAATAGATAGAAAACCATATACCAAGCAACATATAAAGTTGTATATCTACTTATATAAATGTTCATTTTTATGTAATGGAGACATGAATTTTAGTATGTAACAAGCTAAAACCTTTCTCTTTACATAAAAAATATTGCACATCCATAATGACTATGATTTTCTAAGTGACCACAAAAAACGACCAAAATGCACGTGACTCAGGTGGAATCAGAGAGAAGCTTCCATTACTGAATTACGTTGCCTGGCACCCATAGTTTCTGTATTTGATTAGTTCTTTGCAGTAAAATTGTATCAGGTTCTAATGCAGAGGGTACTCAGAGGCTACATGGGCTTTGGGGATGAAGAGTCAAGTCTCCTTTCTCAGCTTGGCTTTTCTCGGTGTTGGTCATTTGGTTTTGCCAAAGTCAGATTTCTCCATGTAAGAGAAGATAATAACAAAATGTCAACACATGGCTCTGAATGTTTTTCCCAAAGCTTAGTGAACTCCTAGAAATGGGCTATTCTCTCTAGCATCTGTATGTTAGATACCAGGAAAAGAGTTTTTGTTGCCATCACGGGGCCAATGGTTATTGTTAACATCATAGGTAATATGGTAAGTCAGACCTCAGCCAGACTCTTCTCTGGCTACAGAGAGTAAAGGAAGGTGAGAGAGCAGGCATAAGATTAGTCCCACCAGACCACATGCAGTAGGACAGACATCGTTCCCCCCAAAAAGGATGAACTTGGCAATTATTATGTGAAACATGAAAAAAAAAAAAGGGTTTTAAAATGCTGTCCACTTCATTTCACCTCTTAGCTGCCCACATAACACATATATATATATACATTTCAACAGATAACTCCACCAAACATAATTATTTCCCTTACAATAAAAAGGCACTCATCCTCTCCCCAAAGAGCACAACCCAAAGACACGTTAAGTCATCCTGTTCCAAGACTGCCTCTCTGGGTAAGATGCATTTCTCCTAATCAAGTCCAGATGTGAGGCCTCACAACACCACAGCAAAATTCTAATTATAAATGTAACCATTCCCATCTTACCCAACTGACAATGTTAGGAAAACAGAAACAATAAATATTCATATTTGAAAAGCAGAAATGAATAATTTCAAGCTCCTATTTTTCTGCTAGAGGCATAAGTTAGTTTGCTTTAACCCAGCATGAGGCTCTCTCTTGTCCTTTGATCTCCATAGCCACACTCGTGAGAGCGTGGGGAACACACTGTCCCTCTGCTCAAAGCTCTGCAACTTGAACAGTCCTTAAGAATAGTAGTAGATCATCCTTAAGAATAGTAGTAGATCATCCTTAAGAATAGTAGTAGATCATCCTTAAGAATAGTAGTAGATCATCCTTAAGAATAGTAGTAGATCATCCTTAAGAATAGTAGTAGATCGGGCGTAGGTTCTTGGGCTCAGGTAGCTAATTTCCAAACACAGATTTTCCTAGCAATACAATTCTCTTTAAACCAGCGGTTCTCAACCTGTGGGTCGCGACCCTTTGGGGGTTGAAGGACCCTTTCACAGGAGTCGCCTAAGACCATCGGAAAACACATATATAATTACATATTGTTTTTGTGATTAATCACTATGCTTTATGTTCAATTTGTAACAATGAAATCGGGGGTCACCACAACATGAGGAACTGTATTAAAGGGTCGCAGCATTAGGAAGTTGAGAACCACTGCCCTAGTCATCTATCAGTTGAATCATTCAGGGTAATTCTATTCACTCGAAATAAAAAAATAAAATCTTGTGTGATTTTTCTTAGGGCTATACCTTGGCCTTGCATTTTCTATCTCTCAACAACTCTGGGACCTCTGGTCAAGTCCCTGTATTCCAGCTTAATGGCTTTTCTCTTGGCCTCCCCCTCAGATAAGTATGAATTTATAGGCCATAATGAGGGAGGCAGAGACATACATTCTAGTCCACACCTCTTGGCTGGATCCCTGGGGAGGGTATATATATCTTACAGCATCTGTAATCAGGTACAAGGGAGAGCAGCAAGTGATGTTTTGGAGGGCCCTGGATATTCGGCTTTTCACGTTCTGCCAGGGATTCAATCTTATTTCCTGATCTGTTTCCCATCTCCCTGATAGGTACACAACAGCTTAAGGACAGGCAAAAAGTTTAGCACTCTACACTTCCATAAGAGACATGATTGTCCTGCTGGTGGCCTTAGGCTCAAAACTGAATTGCTTTGCAGGCTAAGACTATTGACTACAATACTCTAGGTTTTAATGACTTTTCTCTTAACACTGAAAAAGAGCCCAGCCAGCGTAGTCCAGTGGTTGAGCCTCAACCTATGAAGTCATGGTTCAATTCCCGGTCGTGACATACGTCTGGGTTGCAGGCTCGATCCCCAGTGTGGGGCAGGGGCAGCCGATCAATGATTTTCTCTCATCATTGATGTTTCTAACTCTCTCTTCCTTTCCCTTCCTCTCTGAAATCAATAAATATATATATTAAAAAATGAAAAAAATAAATTAAAGAGTACTTTAAAGAAGTAATACAGGCACATGGCAAAAAAAAAATTCAAACAATACCAAAAAATATACCATGAGAAGTAAGTCTCTCCATATCCTTGACTCAAATTCCAGTTCCCTGAAAAGGGAAATTTTTGAAATCCTATGAGTGTTTCCCACTGTTTACAGCAGTGTAGATTAAGATTACAAACATAATGTTGAATGAAAGAAATTGACATAAAAAAGAATGTCATGTATGATTCTATTTACATAAAGTACAAAAAAGAGACAAAACTAACCTATGCTTTTTGAAGTCAGGATAACGGTTACTCCTCAAGGTTGACTGAAAAGGCTGACTGGTAAGTGCATTTTCCTATACATGTATAAAACTTCAAATACAGCTAGAAGGAAAGGTGGCATGGAAGTATTCCACATAATCATGAATGATCATATATTTATTTAATCAAAAGTTTAAATGAATACAGTAGAGTTCTATTTACTGATACAAATGTAACACAGAAGAATACCAGGCTCAAAAAGAAAATAGCAAAATAAATACAATATCATAGAATACATAATTATACTTTGTATGTACATATACATTTGGAAGTTTATTAAAAATATTGGGATATATATTGAATGGATAAGAATGGTTGGATCTTGGCAGGAATAATATTCTCTTAGTAAAGATTTAAGGTGATGTTTTGCTCTACTCTAAGAACTGCTTTTTTGTACTTATATACATCATAAATTTTCAATTATATATGTATAGACACATTACATATCAGATAAATACCCAATTAAAGATAAATCAGCAAAGGAGTGGAAACAAGTCAATGTCCATCTGTCCATCAATGGATGAATGGATAAATAACGTGTGATATATACATACATACAATGGAATATTGGCCTTAAAACAGAAAGACACTGTCACATCCTATAACACTAATGAACGCTGAGGACATTATACTATGTGAAATCAGTGGAAAAATGAAAAAATATATTGTATTATTCCCCTTATATGAGGAATCTAAATTAGTCCAATTTATAGAAACCAAGACTAGAATGTTGGTTTCCAGGGGCTAGAGGGAGAAGGTGAACTGAGAGGGGAGTTCTTTAATGGGTGGGTATAGAGGTTCAGATTTGCAAGATGAAAACTTGTAGAGATCTGTTTCTCAACAATGTGAATCTACTTAACACTTTGACCTGTACATTTCAAAATGGTTAAGATGGTAAATCTTATCTTTGGTACTGTTTACCAGAATACAAATATGAAATTAAACAAGCTAAGTCCCAGAATAAGAAAACAATGCTAGAGCTAAATACTAATTTGAAAATTTGTTCAATTCTTTTAACAACATGTCTTAAAATTTATTCCCTTTAGTTTCTAGAGGGCGACCTCAACTTTTAAAAAATGGTTGCAGGATATGACATATACAAGTAGGACTAATTCTAAGTCAGCTCTTCTGAGGGCAGGGACTCTGGTCAATATTAGTAGCCATGAAAATGGGGGGAAAGTCCAACAGAAAATAATTTTGCATTCTGTATCAAACATAAAATTTGTATCTTTTCAGACCCAGTTGTTTCACTTCCAGGAACATATGCTACAAACACACATGCACATGTGTGCCAAGATGTATGTGCAAGGGTGCTCATTGTGGCAAATGTATAATGGCAAGTTATGCTCCTAAATAGAAGAAGCAGGAGGACAATAAACATGAAATTTAACTCAAGAAACTAATAACTTGCCTATATTTCTCACTGTAATATAAATTTCTTAAAGAGTATTTCCCTGGAACTTCTAGAAGTTCCAGACCAAATTACTTTTCAGTAGCAATGAAAATTGACTTGAGGAAAGAGGTTGGGAGGTTGTGTTTATCTTGCATTGTTTTATTGCCCTATGGTCTCACAAATGGTCATTCAAGAGTGTCTTTTTGTTAATGGTAATGATAGCAGTTTTATTTCTATCTCCATAACAAGAGAAGTAGAAAGTCATTATAATATCAGAATGATTGAATTATAAAACATTTCACTAAAAGTACAAAATATTACTAAAAGCATTCACAACTACATACACACACACACACTCCGCCCCCCCCCCACCCCCCAATACCAAAGACTGTTTGGCCTTCTACATGAATCATCTCAAAACACAGGAAGGGTCCACATTTTTAAATCATGACATTAGGATTCAGAGAGTTGAAGTGAGTTATCTAAGGACTCACAGCTACAGAGAGTAGCTGAAATACAAGTCCAGATCTCCATGCTTCTGGACTCATTTACCGTTACGTCATGTTGTTTTAGGAAAAGGTAAGGCTCTATAGTTTCTAATTACATCTTTTTAATCAATAACTTATCTTGAAGTAAACGTCTGATGATTTCTTATGCTAGTAAAAGTAAAACTCATCAACATACTATCTTCCTTTTATTCAATATGCAGCTATTCAATAAGAAACTTAAAACTTAATTTAAAAGTTCAAATATATTTAGAATTCTAACTTAGTTAAAACTATACGTTAGAAACTGTATGACCCAACCTCCGGTCACAGAGATCACGTAAAGTTGAACTTTGAGTCAAACATGTTTGCTTACCCAATTTGGTATATGTTAAGTGGCACCTAGCTCCCCAAAATATAGAGAACGCAAAAGGTCTTCACCACATCAGAGTTTGGGTAACACTTCATTTCACCAAACATAAATATAATATAACTTCTCTATTCTATATTTATGGGGCAGGTGTTGACCATATAATAATAAGCTTACTAAAGTAATGTCAACTGGCAAAGTATACCTCATAAACAATATTGGTAAATACAGTAGGTTCATGAGGAAAATGCACGGTGTGTTTCTGTTTTGCAAAGACAGGGAAGGTTATAGAGCCCATAGCAATTACTTTGAGGCTTTTTGCTTCGCTAAAGGTGGCTTCCAATTTCATTACCACAACTCTGCAGAATGCAATCAGTGGTCACAGTGTGGCCCACCTTCAAACTCTCCCTGCCAATCAGAACAGAGCATCCTGCTGTGGGAGTGTAGTAGTTAGAGTTTAATGCTGCAGCTCTCAGGAAAAGAATACACCAGCACAATGATTGCAGCCTTTGCCAAAAGGGTCTTCTCATAACAAGATGTGTAGCAGTAAGCTGTCTTGGATGCCCCTTAGCTGGAAGACAAATCACACTTTCCAAAATAGAACTTTTTAACTTAAATGGAACTAACAGGCATTTTTAAACAAAGTTCATCAATTCAAACTAACAAACATTTGTTGTTCATGTAATATGTACAAGTTGCTGTGCTACTAGTTTAGAAACCATCCTATATAATAAAAGCCCAGCGACTGAAATGGCAGGATGATCAGAATGGCCAGAGACCAGAATGACCACGGCCCCTCACCCAGGCTGGCTGCCCCCCAGTGAGCAGTTAGGGGGTGATCAGGCAGCAAGCAAGCAGTTAGGGGTGATCAGGCAGGCAGGCAGAGGGGTTAGGGGCAATCAGGCAGGCAGGTGAGTGGTTAGGGGCCAGTGGTCCTGGATTGTGAGAGGGATGTCCGAGTGCCAGTTTAGGCCTGATCTGCAGCAGGATTGGGCCTAAACCAGCAGTAGGACATCCCCTGGGGGATCCCGAATTTCAAGAGGTTGCAGGCCAGGCTAAGGGCCCTCTCTTCTGCACGAATTTCGTGCACCAGGCCTCTAATGATATATAACATCACCATTTACTTTTAAACATTTTTACCATAAATTCTGCTTAGTAAGTTAATCTTAAGCAAACTAATCAGATTCAAGGGAATCAAATTCTAATTTTGATCTGTTAATAACTTTAACTGTGTTAAAATCACACCCTTGCACTCCACTGCAGCCTTGTTTTATACAAAACCTAACAGGATTTAGAAGACTGATTTTTGCTTCTTTACTCATTTAACTGTTATTGAGTACCAAACAATGTCCTATGTATACTGTGTGATTGAGGTGACTGACGACTATAATTAGGGTTTGCCAGAGAGAGAGAGCACCAAAGGCAGATATACTAGATAGATATATTGATATTGATATATATATATATATATATATATATATAGAGAGAGAGAGAGAGAGAGAGAGATAGATATATAGATATAGATATATAGATATAGATATAGATATATAGATATATAGATATAGATATATAGATGATATATAGATATATAGATGATATATAGATGATATATAGATATATAGAAATAAATAGATAGACAAATAGAAAGATATATCTTTTATATATCTTATATATTTTTATATATGTAAGAGGACAATTCCTATTGAAATTGGCTCATATAATTGTGGAGGCTGAGAAGTCCTATGCTCTGCCATCTGGAAGATGGAGAACCAGGAAAGCAAGTGGTATAATTCAATTTGAGTCTAAAGGCCTGAGAACTAGGGAAGCTGGTGTCCAAGTCCAAGGCCAAGAGTGGTGGAGGGGAGCAATGCTATAAGTCCAAGTCCAAAGGCCTGAGAAACAGGAGCTCCAATGTCCAAAGAAAGAAGAATATGAATGTCCCAGTTCAAGCAGAGAGAGAAAATTAGCCTTTCCCCTGTATTTTTTCCATATTATGATCCCTCTATGGATTGGTTGCTGCCACACACATTAGTGAAGTCTCTATCTATTCTTTATTCAGTCTACCAATTCAAATTCTACTCTCTCCTGGAATCAGTCTCATAGACATACCCAGAAATTATTTGTTACCAGCCAGTTATGCATCCCTTAATTAAATCAAATTATCAAACAAAATTAACCATACAAGTACCAACATTCTATGCATAATAGAAATAAACAAAATAAATGGCAAAATGAAATGACTGTTGTAATAAAGATATGTAAGTGTTACAGAATTTCAAAGGAAAAACATATAATTCTGACATGAACAGATGATGATGCTTAAAATAATTATTCAAATTACTGAAACCTGACTGCCTTTAAGGAATTTCTACTCAATAATTTTCTGCCTATTTTGATGTAGGTCAACATACCTGCTCAAATTACTATCCTATATAATAAAAGCCTAATATGCAAATTGACCAAATGGAGGAATCACCAGTTGGTGGGAGGCAGGGCCAGTGAGCAGGGGACACCAGGCCAGCCAAGGTGGGTGCCAGTGGGCAGAGGGAGGGGATGGCAATGGGGGGCAGTGGCAGAGGGGTGATGGGGGGCAGGGCCAGCCCCTCGCCAGCTGGCCTTGTCCCCTGATCAGTTTGCAGGTCACCTCCTGCTGAGGGAGGCCACCAGCAAAGGCAGTGGCAGGGCAATGGGGGTTGGGGATGGAGCTGCCCCTGGTGGTCAGTGTGCTCCCACAGGGGGAGTGCCGCTCAGCCACAAGCCAGGCTGAAGGCTGGCGAGTGCAGTGGTGGTGGCGGGAGCCTCTCCCACCTCCGTGGCAGTGCTAAGGATGTCTGACTGCGGCTTAGGCCCATCAGTCGGACATCTCTTGAGGGCTTCCAGACTGTGAGAAGGCATAGGTCAGGCTAAGGGACACCCCCCACTCCGAGTGTATGAATTTTTGTAAACAGGGCCTCTAGTAGATATATATTTGTGGGCTTTGCCATACTTGCAGGCAGATATAAAGATTCAAATGTAGTGTACAGATTTGACTAGATAAATGTATTTATTCAATTCTGTAAGGCTGACAGAAGACTCTAATAGAAAAATAATATAAAAGTTTTTTTTTATTCTTTATGACTATAACATTGTTGCATTT
Organism: Myotis yumanensis; assembly: GCF_028538775.1. Taxonomy (NCBI): domain Eukaryota; kingdom Metazoa; phylum Chordata; class Mammalia; order Chiroptera; family Vespertilionidae; genus Myotis; species Myotis yumanensis. The sequence continues at coordinate 42,240,632 of NW_027223760.1, read as the reverse complement.
TATCTTCATTAAAAATATGTATCATATAACTTAGAGTTTCTAAGGTATTGCCGATCTTGTTTTACCACAATAAAGTAAGTCATAATCTTTTGATGGTGAAGGGTTTCCTTTCAATTTGTAAAAAGCACAACATCTGTGAAGTGCAATAAAGCAAGGTATGCCTATATATAAGAATATCACATAGTCTTGAGTATCTTTATGGAATGATAAAAGAAACTCAACACAAACACCAAAACCTACTTTTCTTATCATGTGCACTAAAAAAGAAAAAGTTAACTCACAAGCAAGGGTCACTGAACTTCCCAGGGGAAAGGAAATAAAAAGCAAGACAATTAAGATATTTGATGGTTGTTTTTCCATCTTTTGTGACCATAAGGCTATGACAATTTATGGTAACAGCTGTGAGTAGGCGTTTAAGAGAATATTTCTTTCCTGTTTCTTTTGGTGACATGAGTCACTTTGATTTTTTTTTTCTTCTTTCAGATATTGATATGAAGGAAATCTTTATTTAGTCCAAATACTGTATGATACCTGAAAAAAGGTGCATTATTTTTGTGCACTTGAAGCCACGAAATTAAGTAATTTCAAATGTATTCCTGACACTAGTATAATATTATGATAAGCAATCTGGGTCCTATTATGTATAGAAGAATCATCTGAGGATGTCCAAAATCCAATATAACATCTTAAAATTCTACTTTTATTGCAACTCCATGTGACTCTATGATCAGGGATTTCTACTTAGCTATGCTATTTTTCAGATGATTATAAAATGAGATTTTTGAATTATTTCGATTTTTAACAGATTTTATTCTGTTGCTCCATTGAGTAGAACCTTGATTTTTTAAGAAATAATAAACCTCAAAGTAGTTAGTAAAGTGTATAACATAGATATTGATATTGAGTGTTTTACTTTATATAAAACTATTGTTGAAAATATAGGTGAGTTGTAGCTGTTCTTTGGTTTAACAGCAATGATAATTTAAATAAACCTTGGGCTCTGTTACTGAGAGGCACAGTACGCAGGGGAGCCATTAAGCATGCCTTATATACAGCAATATGTATAACCATATATATTTATATCAGTCACCCTCATTTCCTGTAAGCCTTGCAGCTGATGGTGTGGGTTTTTTAGAAGTTGTGATGTTTAGGAGCAGCATAATGCATAGTCTGTTTTCAAGTTTTTACTTGGACCAAAATCAAAATCTATGGGAATAGACATTCCTGGTTACACAAGATGCAAAGTCAGCCAAACACAAGTATGATGACATATCCTTTAATTTTCTATGAAACCCATTGAACTTTTCTAAGAACACAATAAAGCCCATCTAAGCAAACTTTGTTTACAGGTAGAATAACTGCTTCAAGTAGTTCCCTCCCTACCATGTAGCACTTGCGTGCATGCTTATAATAGACATTCACTTAGTAGTTTAGCTGAGCTGTCAGAGGATTCAATGAAATCCCGTTGAGCATAATGATTGGGTTTGCCCTTCTCACATATTTAAGGAATGTTTTAAGTTCAAGAAGGGGGAACATACTCACATAAGATGACTACAGTAAATTTTTCCAATAGTGTTTATTCTGAGCAGACGGTGGGGGTACTTGAGTAAAATGAGTCTGACTAGACTTAAATGCCACCGTAGCGGGCAATGGGAGTTGTTTTTAGAATAGTGAAAGCATGGAGACAGATGACCTTATTTTCTGAGTTAACTCACTTCAGGGACATGAAAGGAAACTGTGGGATGGTGACTAACACAAGTGGGAAGAGAGGAAAGGCTAGAGCAAACCAAAATAGAGTTGGTGTTTAAGACATTTCCTTAATTGTTGCTTCTTGACTTACCTCCCCCTCTCTTTTCCGTCACACGTCTTTGGATTACTTTGAGTTTAGCTTTGAAACATTTACTACAGCAAGAATTATTTTACATGTAGATACATAAATTTGGAGAGTCTGATTTTAGGGACCTTTAATATCTTTTTTAAGTTAATATGAATTATTTACTGTAACAACAATTAGAAATATTAAAGTAAGGGCCTATTGGAAACTAACACAGTATATTAACACAATATAAAAGCAGAAGCACATTTTTTCAGGGCTTTCAAATTTGTGAATTTTAATTGGAAGAGTTACTTTTATAAAATGCTTCTGTGATCTATTCAGCTATTTCATTAAAGCAGCATATAAAAATGTTCAAGAACACTCTTGAGTATATTACCTTCCCAGGTTTCCTTATTACTATATTTTCTTGGACTCCTCTACTGGATATTTACTTTTATTTAAACTTTTTAACATATTTTTTCTAATCTATAAATATTGGGTTTCTTCAGATTTTACTTATTGGCCCTTTTCTCACTCTATACTTTCTCTACCAGTTATATCCCACAAAAATTTGTATAATACTGGAAATGTTCTATATGCTGCACTCTCCAATAGGGTAGCCTCTCTCTTCATTTAGTTAGTGATTATTGATTTGAGATATGGATAAGAGAATCTGATATAAGAAAAATATCCCTCTCTGATTATTCTACCCAATATCAGCATTAACTCCTTCATCTATTCCTTTATTCTTTATTTCTTTTATTTTCTTCTCTTCTCTTTCCTTTTCTTCTCTTCTCTTCCCTTTCCTTTCCTTTCCTTTCCTTTCCTTTCCTTTCCTTTCCTTTTCTTTTCTTTTCTTTTCTTTTTTCTTCTTTATTTTTTCTCTCAACTCACCTGCTTTGAAGATCTACCTTACACTCAAAGATTAATCTATCATTTATTATCGATGATCTACAGGTCACTACATAATCAGTATTATTTACTGTACATTTATTAATTAGTAGGTTTTAGTCACTATACAGACATGATCTAAAAGAGAAGACTGACATTGAGGAAAGAATTACAACTGTGATAACTATTTCAGACAGTAAATATTTACCTAATGGAATTCTTTTTGTGACGATATCCCACAAATACATCTAATTTAAGGATTTTAGGGAATTCCCATTTTCCAAAACCTGCAGAATATAGCTGGTTGTCACAGGGTTCTTTTGGACTGGGAAAATCACATACACAGGCAAAAACAACAGTGATAGCAATAATGAAATCACCTTAACCTAAACCTAGATATTAGGCATTGTGGTATGTTAATGTAAATTTTGTGCATTATTTAGCTGGGCATCTCCCTTTTAGAGACAGTGTGGGGAGGGACAGGAACAGCGTGAAATGAGACTTGGCTCTCTGAAGTGAGAGGACAATGCGCAGACATGCTTGGAGTGTGCTGGTGTGGCTGCTGTGCTGTGGCTTGATTCCTTAATGAGGGAGTTTGGGTACAATTTGGGAAGAGCAGGAAGACTGTTGACAGAATTTGAGTTTAAAAAGGTAAAAACAGAATGAACTGCTTCCTCCCCCACCACTAACCTTATATTTTTCAAAATATCTGTTATAAAGAGAACTGAAAAAGTGTACTACAGTAAAAACTGTAAACCTTCACCAAGTGTTTATATCTTTTATCATTTTCCAAATTTGCGTTATTTCCTCATAAGTACATTCAGGTAAGATGTGCTTAGCAATAATAGCACATAGGTAATGCTATGTATTTTGTACAGCATCGCATCAGGAGGTACGTAGTAATATCAGGTTATCCCACTGTTAGTGATACCACTTGAGCATGTAAGGGTAGCAATTGTCATATCTCTTTATTGTAATATTTTCACTTGTAATTAATTACTGACCTATGGGGTGATAATTTATAGCCATGCAAAAATTATCTGCCCCAACAATCTTTACAGTAATGGTTTCAAAGCCCATATATAGTAATAGCCTAAATAAGTTATTACACTAGGAGCTATAAACTGGTTAGTTCTCTAATTTCATCTTCTATTCTACATTTATTTTCTTGTATTATCTGTAAAAAGAGGTCTCTTCTTTTTTCCTCTAGTTTTGTTTTTTTTCAATGATTTTGGACTCACTTTTTAAACAGAAATTATAATCCAAACCTGACAGTATTCTGTTAGATTTTCAAGTTAACCAAAATAGCAGGAACCCCTTTGTCTCAGTGCTGACTCTACTTATTTATTTATTTATTTATTTATTTATTTATTTATTAGTATTCTTTTTTCTGTTTAGCACTTCTTTACTTGGCATAATAGATATTAAACTCTTTTAATCAATAATGGTGTTTAGAGGTAAAGATATCCACACTCAGTGTTATTACTGATTCTAGGCCTTTACGGGGAATGAACACCGGAAATCTCTCTTGGTATTTTTAATCAGGAGTTCAAGCTAATATTTCTAATAAAAAAAATAATAAAGATTTTTATCTATTTTATTTTATAGTGGTACCTCATTCTCTTTCAGTGAAAATATTTAAATAACATTAAGATATTTGTTTATTTACTCTGGTCTATAATATGCATAAAATAACATAAAAATGTGCCAAGACGACTACTACTAATAATAAAAAGCCTACTTAATAAATAATTCTAGATCTTTATGTTGTAATATTTGTATTATTGGAATATATCTTACTAAGATTGAACAGTCAGAATACTGTGTTTAAAAGTTACTTTGTTTTTTAAATTTAACTTTATTGTTGAAAATATTGCAGATATCTTGTCCCCCGCCCCATTCACCCCCTCCAATCCATGCCCTCTCCCCCAGGCCTTCACCACACTATTGTCTGTGTCCATGGGTTATGCATATATGCATATAAGTTCTTTGGTTAATCTCTTCCTGTCAACACCCTCCCCTTCCCTCTGAGATTCATCAGTCTGTTATTTTTTGTTGTATGGTTAACTTTTTTTTTAAATCCTCACCTGAGGATATGTGGATCTGTTCTTTTATTGATGAGAGAGAGAGGAGAAACATCGATTAGTTGCCTCCTGTTCATGCCCTGGCCCGAATTGAACTCACAACCTAGGTATGTGTCCTAACAGGGAAGTGAACCTGTAACTTTTTGGTGTATGAGATGATGCTTCAGCTGAGTGAGCAACCCTGCCAAGGCTGTATGATTATTATATTTTTAATCCTCACCCAATGATATGTTTCCCATTGATTTTTTGTTTTGTTTTTTTAAAGAGAGAGAGGAGGGGAGGTGAGGGAGGGTGTGAGAAAGAGAAACATTGATGTGAGAGAGAGATATCGATTGGTTGACTCCTGTATGCACCCCGGGGCCAGGGATCAAGCCTGCAACATGCCTTTCTATCTGCTGGCTGATGCTCTAACCACTGAACAAACCAGCCAAGTCTGTATGGTTATCTTTTTAAATTAAAATATAGTTAGCTCATTTTTCTATTTTGATTTAATTTTTCAGTTTTCTTTCTTTCAGTTTTGATATAATTTTCCTTGATATGTAAACAATTGACTATGTTAAAAATTTTACTAAAGGAACTCTTGTTCCCACCGTATCCAGCTCCCCCTTTTTCTTCCCATCCACTATAAATATCCAATTTCATTAGCTTCTGGTTTATCCTTCCCCTGGTTTTTTTTTTTTTTTTTTTTTTTTTTTTTTTTAGGGGAAATGCATTATCTTTTTGCACAACGGTGGCATAATAAGATATTAAATGTATTTGTTGCAACTTTTTTTTACCTATAAAAATGCCTTCTAGATATCACTTCATCAATTTATACAAATGTTCCTCATTCTTTCTAATGGCTACTTTGTACTTATTTTTGTAGTTATGCTATAATTTATTCAACCAGTCTCTTCTGGATGACATGTAGGCTTCCAATCTTAGCTATCACAAATAACAAGTGACCTTTGCATACATTGTTTTGTATTTTGGAAGGCTTATCTTTTGGCCAATTCTCCAAAGTGAGATTTCTAGGTCAAAGGGTAAATATGGGTTCTGTTAGGTATTGCCAAATTTCCCTCCAAGGGTCTTGACTGTTTTGCAACATGTGAGATTCCCTCATTTCCAAATGCTCCAGCTGCAGAGTATGCCATAGAGCTTTTGAAAATTTCCGGTGTGATAAGTGAGAAACAGTAATCTGGGTATCGCTTAACTTTGCATTTTTATTAAAGTAAAACAATAGGATTGCCTTACCAGCGTGGCTCAGTGTTTGAGCACTGACCTATGCACCAGGAGGTCACTGATTCCATTCCTGGTCAGGGCACATGCTTGGGTTGTGGGCTCAATACCCTGTAGTGGGTATGCAGGAGGCAGCCAATGGATGATGTTTCTGTCTCATTGATGTTTCTATATCTATTTCATATGTTTTACAAATGTTTTTTCTGTATGAATTATATACATGTGTTTTGTCCTTTTTCTATGTGTTTTATCTTTTATTTCTTAATATTTCGTCTTTTCTATATTAGATTAGCTGAAATGTATGTGTGTGTGATGCTAGGTGAAGTTTTTCCTGTTTCTGACCCAAGGGATACAACAATTCTTGCTAGTAGGGCATGCCTTTTACCTGCTCCACTATAGAGCAACTGCTCATCTTTTCAACATAAGTTTCGTGTCCTAGATGAAGATTTTCCTGAGTTCTTCCACCCGCTTTTCCCCCAAGAAGTGAACAACATTTCCTCCCCTCCATCAATTAGGAATAAAAGAACAAAAGGGGAAGAAGTGAGATAGAGTTCTTGTGGGGACTGGGAGATGGAATCTCTCTAATCAAATGCAGAGTAACAGAGAAATGATGTGGAGAAAGTGATTGGCATCTAAGAAAGGGGACACAGATGGAGACTAATGACTGCCATCCTCCTTGTTTCCGATGTGGTTATGGCATCTCTGGTTGACAGCCTGTCCTACTGGGACACATTGCTGAATGGCTTTCAAGACCAACTTTTTCCCCTTAAATCTCACCTTAGGATATGTTTATTGATTTCAGAGCGGGAGAAGAAAGAGAGAAACATTGATCTGTTGCCTCCTGTACGCACCCCAACCGGGATCAGACCCCAACCTATGCATGTTTCCTGACCAGAATGCAACCACAACCTTTCGGTTTATGGACAATGCTCCAACCAACTGAGCCACACCAGCCAGGGCAAGACCAACTTCTCTGCACATACCAAACCAAGTCCCTGTCTGAAATAAGGTAATGGAAGAAAATGACAGACTGGAAAGCTGTGCAACAGTTATAATTTTAGGACATGATGGTTGATTGTTTTGGATAAGGATTTGAAAAATTTCAGGAAATGATGTCTCCACCATGGTATACACATCAAAGTCACTCAGAAAGTTTTTTCAAGTTAACTTTCCAAGGCCCCACCCCAGCTCCAGTGAATCAGAAGTTCTGTGACTGTCTGGACTGCTGGCACAGATGCACTTGTGGAAAGATGGGGATATTGAGCATGAGGTGTGAAATGGCACCTCTACATGTTCTGATAATAAACATCTTTCCTATGGGTTTACTGGCCTTTCAAGCTTATTCATTTTTCTTATTGTACTTTTAAAATTCTTATCATTGCCTTTTTAAAAGGATTCTTTTGTACATTCTGATGATAAGCCTTTACCAGCTATGTGTATGACAGATAACATTCTCAAGTTATAGCTTCCGTTTGCATTTTGTTTAATGCATCTCTTAACTTAAAGCAGCATTTTTGTATTTAATATAGTTAAATGTATCATTTCTTACTTGTTTGGGGGTTTTTTTGGGCATCTTCTTTAAGCAATATTTTACTAGCTTAAGTCATAATAGCTACCATTTTCTATAAGCTGTTAAAATTTTATACTAGTAGTTTTGCCTTTCACATTTTAGTCTTGAATATCCACTTAAAAGCATTTGTTTATTATCTCAAAGTAGGAATATCATTTTATTTTTTCATATATGTGTATGTGCATGCATGCATGTTTACATATATGTGTGTGTACATACATATATGTGTGTGTGTGTGTGTGTGTATAGTTATACTCCTATTTCGTAAGTCTGTCTGTGAAGCAAAGAAGAGACCCTGGGGGAGGCAGGTCAAGAAGAGATGGACAGCTTTCAGTCCACATTAACAGGAGAAGTTCTAGGAACAGGACTGGCCTCATGCCGTTGCACAGAGCTCATGCCAAGAAGAGCCTGAATTTAGCTTAATGCTCTGCTATGACCATAAGGAAATTTTTAATAACTTTTTTTAACACAGAGCCCCTCTTTTTAATTTTTTACTGGGTGCATTCGGCCCTACAAATTATGTCTAGGGAACATTGGCAACATTTGTCATTAGCCTCCTCTTGTCATTTTCTGGCTTCCATGGGCTGAGGTCTTATGATTTGAAGATATTCAGCTGCTGTTTTATTCAAAAATAGCTTCTACTTTTTGTTTTTCCCCTCTAATATTAAAAAATTTCAGCTGGGTCTCCAGATAAAAGGATCAACAATATTACATGTTGGCTTTATTGAAAAAAGTAGATTATGCTGTAATTTATTCTAACATAAAAAAGTGATTAAAAACAAAACTCAATTTGCTTATCAAAGTGGTGATAGAGAAAGGACATGTGGTGACTATCAAATGTGAAGATTGTTGTCACTTAAATGTAGTCTCAGCCCCCACTGACTGAACTTTCCTCCCTGTTGGAATCCACCTATCCTATACAATAAAAGGCTAATATGCAAATTGTCCCTTCAACTGCCTGTGGCCCCTCCCCGTGGCCGGCCCAGCCCAATCAGCCCCAATCAGGGTGGGCCAGCTGGATCCCACTCTCTCATGCATTTGTGCACGGGGCCTCTAGTTTGAAATATAATTGATCTTACAGTCTTCTAAAGCAGAAAAGCCCTTCAGTAGAGACCTGTAGTTTGCTTCCTATCTTCACTAGCTGAAATCAATAAGCACTGGGAATTCAGGGTGGTGAGGTGGAAAGGAGAAAGTAAGGGAAGGTGAGTTAGATCCCAAGAGAAGGACATACCCAGGTCAGATACCACAGTGAGATTCTTTGGACAATGTGAATGCACCCCCATCTTATAGGTAACAGCCCTGTAAGTTATGCTGGAAGCCAGAGTATTTAAAAAACCGACCCTATTTAAATAAATGTGCCTGTCCAGGTTGGATACCTTTGGTTTGAAAACAACAGTACTTCATTCTTTATAAAGGTAGAAGCAGATAAATGAGTTGAATGACAGATTGAAAAGCCTGGTATGGGAAACACAAGGGAAAATAGAAGCTGGGGATGTTCACAGCTGTGAGGTTGTCTAAGTTTGAACAGACACACTAGAGGCAGAAAGGCAGGAGCTACCCTTCACAGAGGGACAGGTCTGGTAAGTAGGGGATATAAGGTTTCAGATTATATTTGAGAGATAACCTGAGTTGTTTCTCGACAAGGAAATGTTCTCAAACTTTAAGTTATTTACTTAATTTGATTGTCCCATATTTATCTGGAAAAGTGATATAAAGGCATTCAAGGGCAAAGTTGGTTAATAAAATCTTTATTATTTTATTTGACCAGTAGAGGGACCCATTTCTTTTTATTCCATTGATTATATTTCTTTCTTTTTTTTAATTTTTCAATTACAGTTTACATTCAATAATATTCTGTATTAGTTTCAGGTGTATAGCACAGCAGTTAGGCAATCATGTAGCTTACAGAGTGGTTACCCCAATATTTCAAGTACCCACCTGGTCCCATACTTGATATTTAAATACTAGAGGCCCGGTGTACAAAATTCATGCATGAGGTGGGGGAGGGGGGGTTCCTCAGCCTGGCCTGCACCCTCTCGCAATCCGTGACCCCTCGGGGGATGTCCGACTGCTGATTTAGGGATTGGGTCTAAACTGGCAGTCAGACATCCCTCTTGCAATCTGGGACGGCTGGTTCCTAACCACTGGCCTGCCTGCCTGTCTGATCGCCCCTAACCATTCTGCCTGCCTGCCTGATCACCCCTAACTGCTTGCCTGCCTGCCTGATTGCCCCTAACTACCCCGGCCTCAGCCCCTGCTGCTGCGGCTTCATCCAGAAGGACGTCCAGAATGACATCCAGAAGGTTGTTTGGCTGTCTGGCCTAATTAGCATATTATGCTTTTATTATTATAGACTAGAGGCCCAGTACACAAATTCGTGCATGGGTGGGGTCTCTCTGGGTGGCCTGCAGGGATCAGGCCAAAATCTGCAGTCCAATGCTCCTACCTGCCACTACCACTCATCCCGGCCCCACTGTGCCTGTCACGTCCAATCAGTTCCAATTAGGACAGGCTCGAGTTGCAGCAGCTCTCACCAACCATGAGCCCTGCAACTGGCGCCCTCCCAAGGGGTGTGGCCTGCAGGATCAGGGCTCTCCAACATCCCCAAGGGGTCCGGGATTGTGAGAGTGCAGGCCAGGCTGAGGGACTGCACCAGTGCATGATTGGGCTGGGAAGGGACAGTGGGAGGGCTCCAGGGAGCGTCTGGCCCATCTCACTAAGTACAATCGGCTGGACCCCAGCAGCAAGCTAACCTACTGGTCGGAGCATCTGCCTCCTAATGGTCAGTGCACATCATAGCAACTGGTCAACCAGTTGACTGTCTGCCCCTTGGTGGTCAGTGCATGCCATAGCGAGCAGTTGAGCAGCCTTAGCATATCATTAGCATATTACACTTTGATTGGTTGTTCTGCCATTTGGTCTATTTGCATATTTTCCTTTTATTATATAGGATTATTTACTACATTACCTATACTGTAATTTGTATCTTTGTGACTATCCTGTAATCCAGTGGTTCCCAAACTTATTTGGCCTACCGCCCCCTTTCCAGAAAAAATATTACTCAGCGCCCCCTGGAAATTAATTTTTTAAAAATTTTAATAGCAATTAAACAGAAAGATATATGTATTAATGTTTCTACCTTTTTCGTAAAATATAGTAAAGAAAGGTGTATATTAGAAACATTGAAGTTTGAAATTATGAAACTATTTATTGAACTCAGAATAGAAAGGTAATACAAAAATGTTAAAACAAATGCACCTGTGGCCATCACCGCCCCCCTGGATCGCTGCAGCACCCACCAGGGGGCGGTAGTGCCCACTTTGGGAATCACTGCAGTGTAATCACACATTTTTACTTCTTAATTCCTTGGCCTTTATTACCCCCACCCCTAAACCCTTCTCCTCTGTCAACTGTCAGTCTGATCTCTGTATCTATGAGTCTGTTTCTATCCTGTTTGTTTATTCTGTTCTTTAGATTCCACATATGTGTGAAATCATACAGTATATGTCTTTCTGTGATTGGCTTATTTCACTTAGCATAATACTCTCTAGGTCCATCCACGCTTCGCAAAAGTTTTCATTCATTTTTATGACTGATGGTATTTATTGTGTATCTGTACCACATCTTTTTCATCCACTGGTCTATTGATGGGCACTTGGACTGCTTCCATATTTTGTCTATCATAAGCAATGCTGAAATGAATATGGGGGTGTATGTATTTTTTAAATTAGTGTTTTGGATTTATTCAGATATATTCCCTAAAGTGAAATTACTGGATCATAAGGCAATGCCATTTTAACTTTTTTGATGAAATTCCACATCATTTTCCATAGTGGTTGCACCAATTTGCATTCTCATCTACAGTGCACTAGGGTTCCCTATCTCCACATCCTTGCCAATACTTGTTTGTTGATTTATTGATAATAGCATTCTGGCAGAGTAAGGTAATGTATATGTCATTGTGGTTTTTTTAAAAATATATTTTATTGATTTTTTACAGAGAGGAAAGGAAAGTTAGAAACATCGATGAGAGAGAAACATCGATCAGCTGCCTCCTGCACACCTCTCACTGGGGATGTGCCCGAAACCAAGGTGTACATGCCCTTGACCGGAATCAAACCTGGGAACCTTGAGTCCGCAGTCTGATGCTCTATCCACTGAGCCAAACCGGTTAGGGCATGTCATTGTGGTTTTAATTTGCATTTCTCTGATTGATGCTGAGCAACTTTTCATGTCTATTGGCCATCTGCATGTCTTAATTCTTTATAAAATTTGGATAGTAACTTCATATCAGATGTATCATTGGCAATTATTTTCCGCCATTCGGTAGGTTGTTTTCTTAATTTTATGGATGGTTTCCCTTGCTGTGCAAAAATTTTTAGTTTGATGTAGGCAACCATTTCTTATCATAATATTTTTTCATTTATCATTTTTAGATGTCATTTTTGTTATTCATACACGACCCCAACCATTCTAAATTATTCCTACTGGTGTTTGGAACCCAACAAAATGACTGTGCTAGTAAGGAGTGATGTCCAAGAACAGGTGAGTTGGGGAGAGTCAACAAGGATAGAGCAAGAAGCTAGAAAACTGCAAAGTAGCTAGATATAGGATTACATTTGTAGGGGAGTTTCAAGGGGAAGTTAAAATAGTGATACCTGCTTTCTAGGAATAGTGCAGAGAAAGATGAGAAGAAAGAATTGCAACAGTAATATGAATCTTAAGCTGTGAATTATTTTCTTCCTTCTAATGTAGAACAGGGTTTTTCCACCAGTAGGTCAAAATCCAATAGCAAAGTGTGGAATCAATTTAGTAAGTAGTGATGAACATTAAAAAAAGAGACAATGAGCAAAAAGAAATCAAAATAGAAGCCAATGGACTGTAATAGAGTTAACAATAAATTTTAAAAAAGAGAATAGAAATATAATAAAATAGAATTAAAAGTATTAGGATGTGTTGACTATCAAGAATAAATAATTTATAAAGCTGGCTTTAATTTTATATGTTAAGTTTCTTCTGGCTCTAACATATTTTGATCATTGGATTCTGGGAACAAGTTTATTTCAGGGTGTAGGGAAAAAGTAGGGAAATCAGATTATTTTAAAAACAAACTTTATGTACAAAAGATAGCAAAATTGTATTATAGTCACAAAGAACTTTGTGTTTCTTTTTAAAAAACTTTTCAAGCGGTGTTTTTACTAAATCTGCTCAGGATATACACTTATTTCAATGTAACAAAAAAAAGTTTAGATTCACTTGTTAAGACAGGGAATTGGAATGGAGGATATAGGGTAATTAAAAAGATAACTAAAATTTTAAAGGGGTTTTGTTTAATTCATAGCACACAGCAACTACCTCTTATATCTGCTGACCATAGACTAAAAAATCCACTTTTCTTACTGCATTCCAACATCCATCAAACCAGACTGCTAAGGGGTAACCAAAGGCTGCTTGCTCAACCAAGACTTTGTGAAAGTAGTAAAACTAAATAAGCTTTTGCTAAAATATTATATACAACTCACGATCATTTATGTTTTACTATACAAATGTTAATCCTTAACTCAGACACTGTCTCACCGAATGAGGGGATACTGAAGCCTGTTAAACCCCAGACAGTGCAGCTGAACCAGAGAAATGGGGCAAAGTATAAACAAATCAAATGCTTAACCTTGCAACGAAGACATGTCAACATAAACATAACTGTACTTCTCCTTTTCCTCACATATATTATTGGCAGCACAATGAGAACTAGCTTTGCACTCTGAACTGAGCAGTGATACTCATTGCAATTCTGAACCTAACCGTTAGATTCTTTCCGAGAATTAATGAATAGTATGAACATTCATATTTTTACATTCCTGGGTTATTTTCTTTATGCCAAGAAGTGCTAGCCAGGTTTTCTTAAAGGTCTATATCTACAATCACAACAATGAACAAAAACTAGAGAACGTATCCATTTTGTGGTATAACAAGCTACACTAAAACGTATTGTCTTAAAATCACAAGCATTTATTATTTCACATGACTTTTTTAGATTGCTCAGGAAGTTCTTTTTCTCTAAGCAGGCTTGGCCAAGGCTTCATGTATATCTGACAGTTGCCAAGTTGATCGGTCTGTAGAGCCTTCCTTTAAGAAGGATTCACATCCTCTAGGGCTACCATGGGCTTATGCTCATGGTAGAGTCAGGGTTCCAAAACCAACAAGAGACAAAATCCAGTGCATAATCAATTTCACAAGCCTCTGTATCACCCTTGCTAATTTTCCATTGCTTAAAGCAAGTCATGTGGATAAGTCAAGAATCTAGGTATAGAAAATTGACTCTGTTTCTTGATGGAAAGTTGCAAGTTGGAAAAGATGGAGAGATATAAAGCATTTTTGCATTGATTTTTGTGCATAGTTTCATTCTTCTGCCTGTAGATATCCAGTTTATCTAATACTGAGCTTCCCCCATGTACTCCTGGCATCCTTGTAGAAGACCAGTTGACAGTACATGTGTAGGTTTACTTCTGTTTCATTGTCCTATATATCTGTCTTTATGCCTGTACCATACAGTTTTGATTACTGTGGCTCTGTAATATATTTTGAAATCATCGTGATGCCAGCTTTGTTCTTTCTCAAAATTTCTTTGGCTATTCAGGGTCCTTCGTGAGTCCACATGAATTTTAGGTGTGTTTTTTCCTATTTCTGTAAAAAATGCCACTGGTATTTTATTGATGATAGTATTGAATCTATAGATCACTTTGGGTAGGATTGATATTTTAATAATATTAAGTCTTATAATTCATAAACATGCAATGTCTTTCTGTTTATTTGTGTAGGGGATGTGCAGGAGACAGTGGATTGATGATTCTCTCTCATCATTGATGTTTCTATTTCTCTCTCCCCTCCCTTCCTCTCTGAAAGGAAGAAGAAAGTACTTGTAGATGCTATATCTGATAAATGGTTAATTTCCAAATATGTAAGAAAAGGAATACCCACAACCCAATAGCAATAATAATAACAAAACCAAAATTTAAAAATAGGCAAATGGCTTAAATATATTTTTCTCCAAAGAATACATACAAATAGCCCACAGGTATATGAAAAGGTGCTCAATATCACCAATAATCTGGGAAATAAAAATAGAAAGTATTGTCTCACACTTATTAGGACAGCTAGTATCTTAAACACACACACACACACACACACACACACACACACACACAATATCAAGTGTTTGTGAGTATGTGGAAAATTGAAACCCTTGTGCAATATTGGTAGAAATGTAAATTGGTGCAGTCATTATGGAAAAGAGAATTGAGGTTCCTCAAAAAAATTAAAAATAGAGCTACCATATGATCCAGGATTCCACTTTTGGGTATATATCCAAAAGAATTGAAATTAGGATGCCGAAGAGATATTTGCACTCCCTTATTCACATCAGCATTATTACAACATCCAAGACATGGAAATAACCGACATGCCCATTGACAGATGAGTGTGGATATAGTATACATACAACTGAATATTATTCAGCCTTAAAAAGCAGGACATCTTGCTTCATGCGACAATATGGATGAACTAAATGGCATTATGCAAGTCACAGAAAGACAATTACTGCATAACTCCAGTTATATGTGATACTTAAAATAGTCTAACTCATTGAAGCAGAGAATAGAGGTACTGCCAAGGAACGGGGGGTGGGGAGGGGAAATAAGTTGTCTAATGGTTATAAAGTTTCAGTTATGTGAGATGAGTAAGTTCTAGAGAGATGCTGTACAACATGGTGCCTAAAATTAATAATATAGTATTGTATACTTACAAATTTGTTAAGATGACCGGTAGCATATTAAATGTTCTTAACACAGTTTTTTAAAAGTTACATTGCAAAGGTAAGTATACAGAAGATGCAATGTGTGACTAATTTACCATAGGAATTAGCTGGATATAATATTTGGGACAAAAGCTCACCAATAATATAGAATTTATAATAGCATCAAAAAATATATTTTCTGACTTTGTTTTAAATTCCAACTAAAATCTTATGTAGGAAGTTTAACATCACTCCAAAATTAGTACCTTGATTTAAAAAAAAAAACACACAAAAAACAAACCATGAGTCAGATTAGATTTTAAGATTCCATACCACTAATATTATGATATTAATGAAAAAACAGTTTTCTAAGCCCTGACATCATTTAGAAGTATAAGGTAACATCAAAGTTTTTTATGCCCACCCCCTTTTTTATTTAATCCTCACCATAAGATATTTTTTCCATTAATTTTTAGAGACAATGGGAGTAGGGAGAGAGAGAAATATCTACATGAGAGAAACATATAGATTGGCTGCCTCCAGCACATGCCCTACTAGGCCAGGGATTGAACCTGCAACCAGGTACATGCCCTTGATCAGGAATCAAACCTGTGACCTTTTGGTTATCAGACCAATACTCTAACCACTTAGCAAAACCAGCCAGACCTATGTTCCCTTTTGTTATAATTTTCTTCAGTGAAAGACAGCCTTCTCCCAACTTCTTAGATCAGTGGTTCTCAACCTGTGGATCGCGACCCCTTTGGCAGTCGAACGACCCTTTCACAGGGGTCGCCTAAGACCATCCTGCATATCAGATATTTACATTATGATTCATAACAGTAGCAACATTACAGTTATGAAGTAGCGATGAAAATAATTTTATGGTTGAGTCACCACATGAGGAACTGTATTTAAAGGGCCAGAAGGTTGAGAACCACTGTCTTAGATAGAGGTGGAGATGGCATTAGTTCAAGTCCAAACCTGCAATCTATCAACTGCCTACTCTTATGCCAGTGGGGACATTTTTATCTTCAGCTTAAGCTAGTAGTCCAGGTTTTAACGATGAGTCAGTAGGTATTCGGTGGTGGGTGGCAGGAAGGAGTGAAAATTTAAGGGTGATGCAGAATACCTCTCCTGGAGCCTCTAAAAATCAATTATATATTTATGAAGTTGCTTATTTTGCCAATGGATAAGACCCATCTTGGACTTTATCTCAGTAGTATTTGGAAACAAAACTGAGCTATTTGTAAAATGTAAACTAAAGATCTCAATGTGTGAAGCCATGATCATCACTGATCTTCTCTGTATCCAAATCTCCATAATTTAAAATACTGTCATAGAAAAGCCCTTATTTTTTAGGTATGGACTATGAAGCATAAAGGAAAGAGAACATGCTACAGAAAAAGAGGTCCCTGTCACACCCATATTCATTTCCAGTGGAGTTTGCATAGTTCAAATATAACTTGAGATTGGATTTCCTTACACAGCCAAATGATTCAGTGTATAGTGAAGCCATAAAGCTAAAAATCTAGAGTCATTACATTTGACTTTGACTTCTAGTTTTGCTATTGCAAACTGGGTAACTCTGGGCAACTAATTGTTTAACATCACTAAGCCTAAAACTTCTAATCAGTAAAGTTGCAATCGTCATCATCATCATCATCATCATCATCATCATCATCTTCTTCTTCTTCTTCTTCATTGGCATGGTTTGGGATATATTAATATATGTCATGTAATAGCATATTCTATTGGCTATTATTTATAACTGTTAATTTTACTCAGAAAGACAATGGAACAGTTATTCTTACCTATCACTGAACATAAAAAAACACACACACAATAACAGCTAATATGCAGAGATAGAATCTCAATGCCAAATGTATTTCCATAACACTAAAAAATCAGAAACACATGTAAAGTTTAAAAAAATTCATAAAACTGATTTCAAAGTCCAGAGTTCTTCAAATTCTTCCAAACTGTCCATGTACTTTGATCTCCAATCATAATAATCTGGTAGCTTTTCAGGTATTTGGTTTTGAGATTGGTGACTAATCCTATTTTTTTCTCATGTAAAAATTAGATCACCAAACCAGAGTCTGAAGGATCATCTTCCTTATCCAATCAGTCGAGCTGAAACACAAGCAAATGCACCTATACATGTGTTGGCTGGAAATGAATAAAGTATTTTATAAGTTGCCATACTTCCCGTTTATTGTCTGAAATAATTGACCAGGTGTGCAAGGAAGCCAACTTTGAGGTTTTCTAAATTCTTTCCATTCCCTCTAAACCCTCGGGGCAATCCTTACCTCAGTGAAAGATCAGATTCTCCCAGCGCACAGGAAGAGAGCTGTTTATTACAAGCAGTAAGTGCCGACCACATTATTGGAAAAACAGCAAAGGCTATCGCACCCTGCTCCACGTGAATACCTCAGAGTTTTTTGGTGTTACTGTTGGAGTTTATCTGATTGCATTTAAGAAGACTGTAATGTAATATTGAACATTTTACAGGAATATAAATATCACAAATGAGTAAGGGCCACCTTTGCTGGATTAGCTACCCATTCTGTCTAATCAGGTAAATCAACAAAGGACAAAATACTGCAGGAGAGAGCTTTCAGAAATAGCATGTTATCCAAGGCTTGACAGCAGCCAAGTGTTAGAAGTCTACCTAGCGGCTCTCTTTGCCAATATGCCAAGTCAGGGAAAAGCATATTTTGAAAGTCTTACTCCTATGCTAATGAAAAATATTTGAAGGCCATTCAAGGCTGAAGTAACAAAGCTGGGGAATAAAATACCTTTACATTACATGTATAAATTCTATGTTTAAATAAATGGATAAAAGAAAAGTATATTTGCTACATAGAAGCATTTAACTACAGCCTTGCATTGATAGTTCTTCAAATCTTAGTTTCCCACCTATATTTGCTATCAATTTTTATGGTATCTCTGCTAATGCCATCTGCTATAAAAATACATCAAGTCCTTAAAAAACAACAACTCAGTGTGTCCTCATTAAAGCTTATGGACTTCTACTTCATTTACTCCTGCTCTAAATTCTCTCTTCATTTACTCCTGCTCTAAATCATAAGTGCTACTTATGATTTAGCTTTGAGGGTAGGGTGATTTTTTACACCATTAGGATGATATTGGCTCTTATTTTTTTTCCTTTCTTTTTTTTCTTTTCTTTCTTTGTATCAAGATTTCCAAAAGAATGACTTCAAACTTTATGTTTATAATCAAACTAGAGGCCTGGTGCCTGTAGGATCCCTAGTCCTGGCCAGTAATCAGTGCTGATCAGGGCCTTCGGCTGCCAGCTGGGGACTTTCTTCATTCCGCACTGACCCCTGGTGGTCAGCGCATGTCATAGCGAGTGATCGAATTCAGCCTCTGGTCGAACTCCCAAAAGGACACTTTGCATATTAGCCTTTTATATATATAGCTAGAAAAACTGAATACTTCTCCCATAATATATTTTGTATAGATATAATTTATTTAAGCAAAAAATTACCAACTTTTTAAGTAAAGAGGGACAAGCTTGTTTTAATATAATTATGTCAAGATAAACTCATTTTTCTGTATAGAATTATCTATAAAATTATAAAGAATGGAGCTTTTTAAACAAGTTTGCCTTCTTTTATGATAGACGGTAAATTTCAAAGATTCGTCTTTTTGTTATGTTTTAATGCTTTAAATATTTTAAAAATAACTAACATTTAAAGCAATAACTACAAATAAGTGGTTTTATAGACAGACTATCAGATTGGCTTCTTGTAAATGAATAAAAATTTAGAAAGATGGTAGAAATTTCACCTCATACATTAGCTAGTCTCATAATTTCTACTATATAAATCTTTTCAACTACAATCTACTTGATTTTGTCATTAGAAAGACTAAAAAAACTGATTTAGTGTTTTTGTGTTTGTTATTCTTATCCATATACAAAATATAAATAAAATTTTAAAAATTTAATCCAATACATTTCAACATCTTTGATATGTTGTGCTGTAATAGGGTTATAATAGGCTTCTTAATGAGTGCCTAAATGGTTGTGCTCACATGACTGAATATAGTTAGAAGCATTGGTGCTTAATAATCAACAAAGATAGTGCATCTTTATAATCTTTGCTTAAGAAATTGGCAAAGAAATACCTACTCTAAGGCATACATGGTAAGAAAAAGAGTGGTACTTACATTTTTGCAATTCAACTGAATTCATTAACATTTAAGATATTTTTGTTTTGGCTTTTTTTTTCTTTTTGAATATTGAAGTTTTCTTATATCATTTGGACAGCAACTAAATGTCAATGTATCAATTCGTTGAGAGAAATATCTTAGAACAGAGGATGGGAATGTTGTTAAATGTAGTACCTAATCAAAGGGTCTCCTGAGATTGATTACATACGTAGCCCTGATTCTTCAACCCTCTGTGTACTTACCGCTTAGCAATAGGACTTAGCAGCCTTTTTATCATGAAGTGTGTCTACTGCCCATTGCCTGGCCCGGGTTGGTCTTGTGCCCCACTTTGTTCAACAGAATGTGGCAGAAGTACATGGTGGCAGTGATAAGCCTAAGCCTCAGGAGGTCTGTCTGTCTCTGCTCACTCCTGGGATTTTGCCAAGTCTATGTGACCAAGCACAAACTACCTTTTTAGAGGACGAGTTACCAGATGCAGAAAAGCTGAAATTCCTCAACCAACAACCAACCATCTTCAGAAATAGAACTGCCTAACTGATCCAGATGCATGAGGTACCCACCAGATGTGAAACACTGGCCAGCTGAGCCCAGCATAAAGTAGCTGACCCAAAGATTTACAACAAAAATAAATGTTTATTGCTGTATGTCACTGAGCGTTTTGGTAGTCACACAGCATTGTGGTGTCAATAGCTCATGGATGTCCCATCTCTAGGTCTTTTTCTGTTACTTTCCTCCAAGTGTCTACACATTGATCTCTCACTGTCTGAGGAGACTGACTTATGTGGAAAAAGCAGTACTGAGTAGAAAAACAGAAAATCAGGACTAGCCCTCCAAGTCTCCTATGTGTGATTAAAGGAAATTTATTACTACTCTCAGGCCTCAATTTTCCCATCTGTGTGATGCATCTATGTTACATGTTGTATATGATGAGTGTGTGAAAAATGTTTGATCTCTCAGGGGTCTACTGCTGCTCTAATATTGTGTGGTTCTGCGATCTACTCAACAAGTTCTATGCTCACACAGTTCTTCTAGTTATGCTCTCACAAAGTCATCTCACAAACCAAAGCCATTGTTAAGCTGAGTAATAATGTAGTGTTATGGTTAATAGTATAAGAATGTGCAAAGTTTTTTGTTTTGGCTTTTTAAAAATAAAATATTGAACAACACAGCAACCTTTAAGTTTCATGAACCAGCAAAACCAGAAATTGGGGACAACTTTGGTTTTACTTTTATTTCTAGCAAGGGCAAGGGGTCTCACATTTTTAAATCATATACATTAACTCATTAAACTATTGCTTTGTAAAAAAAAAAATATATTGCCTTGTGAGTTTTTGTTGTTCAGAAGCAAAAACTGAATCGGTTTATTGGTGTTGGAAAATCTTTAAGCATCTCTTTATAGAAATTGGTAGTCAAGCTGTTTTAGCTTGTGATCCCTGAAGTGGCCTATGAGACAGGGACTCGCACATGTAGTTTACTGGGGAAGTGATCTTATGAAATAAGTGAGCAGGAAAGGGAGAAAAGCCAGTAAAGGGTGTGTTAACGAGAGATGACCCTCTGAGAAAGCGTAGAAAGCACCCTCCAAATTTTCATCCAACAGATCTTTCATCTGTTAAGGGCTGACCCTGAGGGTGTGAAGTGTAAGGTGTGTCATTGTCTTGGAGCTGGAGAAAGCCTCCGGGAAGCAGACAGAGGCAGGCATTTGCAGTGGGACTTTGTCATGATGCTGAACATTGTTTACCTAAACTGTAAGAGGATATGGGGAAAGATTCAAGAATCTTCTTCAAAGGTTTGGCCAAAATTTGAACCACCCTCCAAAGAAATATTTATGTTTGAATCAAAACACAGAATCCAGGAAAATGTAGATAATACAGGACATGAACAAGAAAATCCACATTATTGTGCTAGAAAAATATTCCTGTAAAAATGGTATCTTTTTAATGTTTCTAAACAATTCATTCTAGTTCTCATGAATATCTTCATTTTTTCAAAGGTCTTAATCGTTCAAGCTTTTATTTCTTTCATGTACAAACTTAATAAGGATTTTAGCATTCCTTTTAATAGTATCTTCTATTGAATTTCTGAGTCAAAGTCTGAATCATTAATTGCTTTGAGTAATGTTTTTTAAAAAAAAAGTTATCTTGCCCTGGCTGGGTAGCTCAGTTGGTTGGAGTGTCACCAAAAGATTAAAGTTTCAATCCCCAATCAGGGCATAAGGGAGGCAACTGATCTGTATTTCTTGTCTCACTCCCTGCCTCTCTCTCTAAAATCAAGAAATATATCCTCAGGTGAGGATTTAAAAAAAAAAAAAAAAGATTATCTTGAGTAGAAAACTAGTTTAATTTGTTTTTAAAGCCACTGCTTGAAAATATATATAATATTTAAAATTCATTAAAAATTAAGAGTTTAACTCATCGAGCTGCTTACAGTATGTTAAGTTTCAATTTTTTTTTACCCATAGAATATTTAATTTGGCATGATGTGACTGATATGATGTGACTAATTAAATTTTTTTTTAAAGAATATTAGAAACTATTTGGGAAATCTGGGCTGTGAAGCAGAGCGGGTTTGGAACTACCTGCAATGGTAGTCATTTGGTCATGGTTGTTTAGCATATCCTCCCTTAATAAAAGCCTCAAAACACACACAGTATCTCAGGATCTTTACCTCCTCCTCTTTTTCGATGGTGGGGGGAGGGCGCTGTTCACTGTTTACTTTTAAAAGCTTTCTGTAGCAGTTACAAGTATATATTCATATTAAATTTGACTCATTCTGTCGTATTATTACATATACCTTGAATGTGTATTCTTTAAATGTTTATACTGTGCAATAAGAAATACCACAAACTTTGAACAACGTATCTTTTGCTTAGCGATCCTTGGCTTAGCTAATGGAAGTGTATTTTTGTGAATGGACATTGCAATCTGGGCCAGTATTTTGGAAACAGAAAGTCCAGCCATTGTGTCTCTAAGGCTGCTTGTTTATACGCTTGCACAGTTTATTAGTAAACACAGCGGACTAACTGAAATTCAAAGCAAATGCTTCAGCAAACAAATTTGACCTCAGTTATCATGACACTGTGTTCACCCTCTAGTGAATCCATCTTTCCTTCTCAGCCAGCAAAGTGAGCATTAAACTGAGTGACAGTATATTTATTAAGGCTTTTTTACACAGAACAACCACACCTCCACTGAAATCTGCTCACTGCTAATTAACCTTTGACCTCTGGAAACATCATAACATTTTGGCTTCTTTGTTAATGCTTCAAATGCTGAGGGGAAGTATTCAATTAATATTGTCAAGCTACATGATATAGGAAAAAAAACCCACACATTTTCTTGACTCAGAATTAAATTATGTCAAAAAAAGAAAAAAACATCAGGAAACTGTCACAAACCAATCTGGACTTTTTCAACTCTAGCTTCCTAGTCGTACTTCTTTTTTTTTTTTTAATGTATAAACTGAATGCAGTTGGCAAATTAGTTGCATCCATGACTATTGGGTCTGGAAATACATCTACTCTAGCGTTTTTCTTTCATATTTTCTCCTGCTCTATTTCATGTTCAAGTCATAATTCATTTGCACAAGTGGATAAAAACATCAAGTCTAAAAAGCGAATATATAGTAGGAGGTTGTTTAGAAATCAAAACACTTTAAAATAGCACAGCTGTTCTGATATTGTTATCATGCCAGTGATTTCTGATGGTTAGGTGACGGGAAGCGGCAGAACAAACTTTCAGTGCAACTATTTTGCTAACATGTTTCCACCATTGTGGTATGTATTTATCTTTCAATGTGATGCACACCATATGTACACACTGAAAAGACGCCAATTAAATACATGTGCTTTTCCAAAGACAGAAGTTTATGAATGCAATTCTTGGTACTTTCTACCCACGGAGGGGAATTTGAACACCATGCAAGCATCCTCATTCAAAGAAGCAAATAGTGCATTTCATATAGAATAGCTTACATGCATTTTCTAAAGCAGTGGTTCTCAATCTTCCTAATGCCGCGACCCTTTAATACAGTTCCTCATGTTGTGGTGACCCCCAACCATAAAATTATTTTCGTTGCTACTTCATAACTGTAATTTTGCTACTGTTATGAATCGTAACGTAAATATCTGATATGCAGGGTGTATGATTCATACCGAGTCTGAGGAACAGCCTGGTTCCAAGCCCTGTGATTGCATAGCATTTGCTGCTCTCCTCCACCCTACAGCATTACTTGCCACCTGGAAGCTCAGTTCTGAGACGTAGCAGCTCTGAACAGTTGTTCTTGAAGGAGATGCAGGGTTGTAGCATTCTTTCTCTGGGGAGACATACAGATAGAGACTAAGAATGGACTCTTGAGCTAAACCACCACATGTAATCATTTCTAGCTGGGTGACTCAGTTCACTCTTCTGTGTGTGCTTCTTAACTGTTTCATCATTTGTAAAATATGTATTATGACAGTTTCTATTTAAGGGGGATGGTGTAAGGATTGCATGAGCGAATTAAGAATAGAGCCTAGCCTGCAGAAGTGTTCCATAAATTCATTTATCTCTAATATGAAACATTTCCTTTGCTTATCTTGTAGCCACTGCTGACTTCCTATGCAGATATGCTTGTCTCTTGCCTACTTAGTAGAAAATAAGGGGCTAAAGTGAAAGGCTTACCACCAGGACATTTTCCCATTTTTTATAGTATGGCACATTCAGAAAATTGGAGGACTGATCCTTAGGGAAGGCAGTGTAACGGGCATAAATCTATTGTGAAAAATCTACGTATGACTCTTTCTAGTCTTTTATACCTGAAAATAAATTAATTGATTAAATCATAGTTGGCAAGAAACAACCTAGTCAATCTTGATATATTTTCTTTAAATTCCTACTATCCCATACAGGAGTGGGCAAAAGTAGGTTTAAAGCTATAATGCAAATAATACAGTCATTAATAAATAATAATAATACAAGAATATACTCCGTTTTGTGTACTCACAACTGTAAATCTACTTTTTCCCACCCTGTATTTGTACATTCTCTCTTCGTTACCAAAAACTCCTAGAATATAGGAGCTGCACCTAAGTATCTAAGTCATCTTTGAATATTGGTACCATCTACATATTTACTCAATAAGTATTTATTGAATTAAAAATAAGGCAAGGCAGACTGCTCCTTGAACCTGAGTCTTGGCTTTTTGCTTTCCTCCCTGAACAACATGAGTTTCAGCACATGCTTCACCTTCTCCACAAACTACTGGACCCTGAGCTCTGTGTAGTCACCCAGCCACCCTCTCGGTGTGCTAGTAGCCCGGTCAGAGTCTATGGAGGCACGGGGGACTGGGACTCCCAGATGTTGATGTCCCACTCCACCAGTGTGCGGGGCAGCTGGGGGTCCTGGGTCCTGTCTGCGGGGATGACAGGGGGTCTGGTGGGCATAGGGTACATCCAGAGTAAGAAGGAGACCATGCAATGCCTAAATGACCCCTGGCCTCCTACCTGGAGAAGGTGAGAAGCCTGAAGGCTGATAATCAGAGACTGGAGAGCAAAATTCAGAAACACCTGGAGGAGAAGGGACCCCAGGTCAGAGACTAGGAGCATTATTTCAAGACCATCGAGGATCTGAGGGCTCAGATCTTTGCAAATTCTGTGGATAATGCCCACACTATTCTGTGAATTGACAATGGCCGTCAGAGTCAAGTATAAGATGGAACTAGCCATGTGCCAGTGGAGAGTGACATCAATGGCTCCAAAAGGTCACTGATGACAGCAATACCACTGGGCTGCACCTGGAGACAGAGATTAAGGCTCTTAAGGAAGAGCTGCTCTTCATGAAGAAGAGCAATGAGGAGGAAGTAAGTGGTCTATAAAACCAGACTGCCAACTCTGGGTTGACCATGGGATTGGATGCCCCCAAATCTCAGGACCTCGGCAAGATCACGGTGGACATCTGGGCCCAGTATGACGAGCTGGCTCGAAAGAACTGAGAGGAGCTAGATAAGCACTAGTCCCAGCAGACTGAGGAGAGCACCACAGTGGTCACCTCCCAGACTGCTACGCAGGAGCTGCTGAGATGACACACGTGGTGCTAAGATGTACAGTCCAGTCCTTGAATGTCAACCTGGACTCAGAGAAATCTGAAGGCCAGTTTGGAGAGCAGCCTGAAGGAGGTGGAGACGGGCTATAACATGCAGATGGAACAGCTCAACAGGGTTCTGGTGCATCTGGAGGCAGATTGGCCCAGGCCCAGGCAGAGGGGCAGCACCAGGCCCAGGAGTAGGAAGCCCTGCTGAACATGATAGTCAAGCTGGGGGCTGAGATCGCCACTTCCTGAGGCCTGCTGAAAGAAGGGGAGGACTTCAATCTCGGTGACACCCTGGACAACAACCACTCCATATAGACCACCACCTGCAGAATTGAGGTCAAAGACACCAAAGTTCTGAGACACTAAAGGCAGCAGAAGTGGGGCACCCCCTGGGGGAGCAGGAGACCAGAGTTCAGAGATCATTGAACATTAAAAACATAATAACAATAAAGCAAGTCATATGTTAAAGGGAAAAGATAACCAGGATGTAAAGAACTGTGATGCACAGGTACTATACAGGCAGGCAGACAGCTCTAAGATTCCTGGAGAAGGGAAGAGCTGGACAAAGAAAATTTACATGAGGACAGTGCATACGTACATTCTCAAAATGTAAGTGCTGACAGGAAGGAGTTAGGATGTGAGAGACAAGGATATATTTACTTCATCCATGGGAGTGTCAGATTTAATGTTTGGCATTTTTTCACTGGAATTAATGTGATCTTGTTCATAAACCTCTAAAACAGGGGTCCTCAAACTACGGCCCGCGGGTCACATGCAAATACAAATATTGTATTTGTTCCCGTTTTGTTTTTTTACTTCAAAATAAGATATGTGCAGTGTGCATAGAAATTTGTTCATAGTTTTTTTTAAGCTATAGTCCGGCCCTCCAGGACAGAGGGACAGTGAACTGGCCCCTTGTTTAAAAAGTTTGAGGACTCCTGCTTTAAAACCATGGTGTCTAGAGAAAAAAAAAGTTTCACTATTTAACACAATTAAGTTGCCCCAAGTGAAGTGATAAAAGATGAAAAGAAAGTTTCATGAAAAAGAGCTTATACGGGTGAGTCATTTGTCAATTAAGAACAAATGTTGGTGATTGTTTTCTCAATGTTTTTCAGATAACGAGGCTTAGCAATTGTTCTTATGCTAAACATTATAGATGATCCTAACTCAAGTTGAAAAGTTTTCAGAGAATATATCATTCCCTATGTTCAATATGAATTCTTCTCAAGTTCATAATTTCAAACATCTTTGAATTCTAAACTATCTCCCATGCAAAATGAGTTGTGACAAAATATCTCCCCTTCCAAAAAGTATTAGAGAATTTTGAGTTTATCTATAGGAAACTTGTAGATTTACTTATCCTTAATGGGGGACAAAAAAAAAAGTAAATAAATAGCAGAGACTATACTATAGCAGTTGTTCTCAACCTTGGCTGCACCTTAGAATCACCTGGGAATCTTTTAAAAATCCTGATTTCTGGGCCTCATCCTCCAGAAATTCTGTTTCTTTGTTACTAATGTTGTGGCCCCACCCCATAACAAAGAAAAATAATTTCAGGAGGATGAGGCCCAGAAATCAGGATTTTAAAAAGATTCCCAGGTGATTCTAAGGTGCAGCCAAGGTTGAGAACCACTGTACTATAGGGTAGTAAATCTGAAGAATCAGCTAGTGTTAAAATCAAAAACACCTTTCAGCAGAGGATCGCATGATCATAGTGGAGCAAGAACCCTAGAGATTTCACTCTAAAAATTCCCAGTGTTTTAATGATAAAATGGAAGTCTCCTGAAGTGATATGAATTATGCAAGGTTGTAAGTGCAGTGATGAAGTCCAAAACTCAAAACTCTGAGCTTATAGTCCAGGTCCACCCACTACAATGAATGGGAAGAACATATTGAGAAATCAAAGATTTTAGTCTTCCAGAGACCAAACAAAAGGTTAGAGCTAAAGTTACTTAAGTAAATGGAAAAAAATAAAATGAGATACACCAGTCAGAATAATTACAGCCCTAGTTTATAGGATCCCGGGAAGAAACCAAGGAAGAAAAGAAAATATCAAGATGTTACTGAAAGGAAAATGCATGAGTTTACACCTAAGTGACTTATACTCGCTCTGTATATATCGTACAGTAGTTCCTTTCAATTGCAGGTCTGAAGCATCTCTGCAGTGTAGTGGACTACATGAGGGGGGAAGTCACTACGAGATATGGCAATAAGAATAGAGAAAAAGGCAGTTTCAAGTTCTTGAGTTTACTATTGGTGGTAGCATCATAAAGGTGTCATAAGACCTGTTTCAGTTTCCCCACTATGTCAAATGTCTCTTGGAGAAGTACGTTTGCACAATGAGATCCCTAACAGCCAGTGTGGGACAAAAGTAGGCTTATAGTTGTGAGTATGTGAAACACAGAGTTTATTCTTGTATTATCATTTATTAATTATTGAACAACTATAAACCTACTTTTGCCCCATCCTGTATATGGAGAGGGAACATATAGGGAGGAACTGGCCTGGAATAAGACTTATAAGTTGAGTGGGATGGATATTTGGTTAATGAAGTAAACTGTAAGCTCTACAGGAAATCGTGAGCAGAAGAGAGAACAAAATGTAGTATCTTAATAGTATGTAGTAAGGCAAGTAAAAATTGGTAACATCAGTGGGATGGCATGTAGAGGACAGAAAGGGAGACTATTTATAAAATAATATGTAATATTCTGATTAGTTAGTTGGACATGAGAGTGGGGACCAATAAATAGATAATAATTCATAATATAAGAAGGCAAATAAGTGATGGGCTTTAGAACAGTTGTGGCTGTCAACATAAGAGACATTGAAACCTGTGAAACATTTTTGTGAGTTTATTTGAGCCAAACTGTCGACAATTGCTGGGAAGCAAAATCTCAACAGATTAAGATAATGCTCCGGAGAATGGCAGTTTTGCACCTTCTTTTATACATTACAATCAAAAGAGCAGGCTTAAATGGGTTACACAAAGTCCATTGGTGATAGATGAGGCAGGAGGGAAAAGCAAAGCGGGGAAACCTCTGGGTTTAGATAAAAAATGAAATGATAAACACATACATCTTTGACATAGGCGGGAACAGGATAGTTAACAGTCAACCATTAGCTCAATAACAATGACGGGCTTTGTGGTCTTGGAAGAGCGGTGCCTGTGCTTTGAGGGGTCCCGGAAAAGGAAAATTACTTTGACATTCCAACGATACGTTATCGTAGATACAAAAAGACAATAGACGGGCTCAGTTAAGGTAAAGATTGACTTTTGTCAGGGAAGATACTGGCCTAGGACATGACTGCCCACCATAAACTGCTGTTAGTTAAAGTTTTAACTTCACACATCCTTTGTGGTTACTTTAGGTCTCTGAGTCTGCAAGGCCGCCATGCTGCCCTTCCCTGAGCCAGTCAGGTCAGCATGTGGACTTCTTTTGTCCACATGGCATTGGTTAACCAGATCTCAATCATCAGTATGGGGTTCAAAAAAATGCAAACAGGAAAGAGGTAGAATTTGCACATCAGATAGTTATTAATGAGTACATACTATTTTTCAGGCAGTGATAATAGCAAGAAAGATTAAGGTGTCAGTCCTAAAGGAACAAGGAGGCTAGAACGATCATTAAGGCCTGGGCCTAGGCATAATGAACTCAGAAAATGCCTAGTAGTCAACACTAAGACAGAGGTTCCCATGGATATCAATGCTGATAACCAGAACACTGAGGCCACACACCCTCCTCGCTATGCTCCTGGACTATCATGTCCATTCCTTCATCATTTTATTTTCATTTATAATTTCTTATAGAGAAGATACTATAAACTATTGTACTTATTTGCCTTATTTCTTTCACATATGTATAGCATACCTCCCTGGAATTACTGTGAGAAAATAGAACATTTGCTGGATACAGAGTTGAAAACATCTGGATCAAGCCACACCTCTGTCATATACTAACTCTTTGGCCTTAGTGAAGGCACTAGACTTCTTTGAGCTTCAGTTTTCTTCAATCTAAAAAGGATTAAGTAATTCTCACCTAACATGTGTTTTGTAAAAATTGAATGATCCAATACAAGTAAAAATATATAATAAAGTCAAGCCTTCTATCAGTGGGTTTTTTAAAATATGGCAATTGAAAGGTTGCCCTAGATGAAATCTTGAGTGGAACACCAATAACAAAAAATAATGATATATAAATGTATTTTAATAAAATATATCCTGAGTCAAAATATATAACATTTACTTATTTAAAAGTTTAGTTATAAGAGCATTTATTATTCAGATTTCAATTTACTTTATATTGGTTGGATAGAATCAAGATCATTTGGATATCCACAACAAAGTAACTGCAAATGACATCACACAAAAAAATCCTAATTATAATACTTACCACATTTTATTGTACAATCAATTTAAATAGCTACAGATGGTACATGGTAAATTTTTTAAACAATAACCACATTGTAAAAGAATAGAATACAATGCAACAAAAAGCAAATTATGAGGACCTCTTACATAGAATTACCCTGTTAGCAGCTTATGTATCATTCAGAAATAGTCAGTGTATTTAAAGCACAGTAACAGATCTTTTTAAGATCTCTGCAATATCACATGCTGTTGAACTAAATGGATCTAGAAACTTTAAAGTGAAATAATAAAGTGTTTGTGCAGATTTAATCAATTGTTCTCATCCTTAAAATATCAAAATAATATAAGAAATTGCAATATTTAGAATTTCTATATTTGAAAATGATACAATATTATCACAATACAGTGTATCATGTGTTTACTTTTTAATGGAAAACTATCACAATATGATGAGGGTGTGCTCACAGCACACACAGCTGAGATTTGTGGGGTATTTAATGGAACATGGTGTAGGTGTATTCTGGTTGTGGACTCATACGTACATTTTACATGGCTGCCTATGTTAGATATGAATTGAAATGAAGATCTGTGATAGATAAAATATAAGAAATTCAAATGCACTTTAATATGGTTTTAGCAGGAGATTTATTTTAAGGTCTGCACAAAAATGAGATGCAGTGACGATACCAGTTAACCTTGTAACAAAAGTTAATCTACTGGTGTCATCTAATGAACTCAGATTAGGTAAATTACTTCATTGAATGGTTTCAATACAGTTTTAGTAAAATTCAATGTTAAAGACTTCAAAATATTTGAATTGCACCAGAAAACCATAGTTTTCCAGTAATTTGGTTTGAAAACAGTATCACCTTAATGTGGTTACATCTATTACCATCATCAAAGTTTCTGCTAATTCTGTTGCTATTCATTTTTAATCTCATAAATTCAGGGTCAAAGTTTTAGAACAACATTGTATCCTCCATGGTGTCTCATCATATAAGTACTTTAAAAATAAATGTAATAGTTACTTAGTTCATTAATTCCATGTCAAGTAATCTGAATATCACGAGATTTTTTTCTTGCTTTTTATTTCCAGCAATATATATGCATAGAAAAGTACAAATGATAATACATAAAAAGAAAATGTGAATTGTTGAGTTTTAGAGATCTACCTTTTTTTACTTTTATGTATTTATTTCTTTAATATATTTTATTGATTTTAGAAAGAGGAAGGGGAAGGGATAGAGGGACAGAAACATTGATGAGAGAGAAACATTGATCAGCAGTCTCCTGCACGCCTCACACTGGAGTTCGAGCCCGCAATCCAGGCATGTGCCCTGACTGGGAATCAAACCATGACCTCCTGATTCATAGGCAATGCCCAACCACTGAGCAACACCAGCCGAGCTTTACCCTTTTTTGTTTTAGAGTTTTTGTTTCTTCTTCTATATAATTGTCTTTTTCTAAAAGTAGCATACACAAAACCTCTCAGTAGGGGTGACTCCCCAAGCGCTCTTACTATGTAAATAACCACATGCAACCTATTAGCATCTAAGAGGTTACTTCTATTAAATTCAGGCACAACACTTCTTAGTTACTCTTTGCAAACTGTGGAGTCCTAATGATTTAAGTGTATCTTTATAAAGAAACCTTTCCGATCCTTTGATCATTCTAATTGCCCTTTTAAAAACTTTCTTCTCCATTATAGCTTTGCTGAAGTGTTACCAGCCAGTCATCACTCAACTTATGTTTGCTCCTCAGAAGGCAAAGCCCATGTCCTACACATCTTTTTCACTTACAGGTGATAGCAGAGTATCTGCCACTGACCACTGTTTTAAATATGTTGGCTAAATCAATAAATAAGCATTTAATTCCTAATAGAATTCCTGATATTGCCAGACCCTGGTGACCTTTTGGGTCTCATTGTCTTATATTAGATTAATGTTGTCAAGAAACTATCCGGCCCTGACCGGTTTGGCTCAGTGGATAGAGCGTTGGCCTGCGGACCGAAGGGTTCGATTCCAGTCAAGGGCATGTACCTTGGTTGCGGGCATATCCCCAGTGGGGGGTGTGCAGGAGGCAGCTAATCGATGTTCCTCTCTCATCGATGTTTCTAACTCTCTGTTCCTCTCCCTTCCTTGCTGTAAAAAATCAATAAAATATATTTTTTAAAAAGAAACTATCTAGAGTTATATCATTATTTTCACTGTATATCTGGTGTTGGCAAACTGTGGCCCATGTGCCAAATTTAGCCAATTGCCTGTTTTTATAGTTTTATTGAAAAACTTCCATACTCATTTTATTTATTCTTAATGGTTACCTTCTCACTATAAAGGCAGAGTTAAGTAGTTTTGACAGACATCGTATGGCCCATTGCTATCTGACCCTTTCTAGAAAATGTTTACCAATTTTGGATTTATATCAAAATGATACCTTGAGTTTATCATTTATGTGTTCAATTACAATTTTTTTCTCATATGAGTTGGACCTTTGCCCATATAAACATTTTGCTCCTGTCTTTCTGCTCATAACTTTGTGAATACTCTATAGTTTAACTCCACATATAATCCAAAAGAATTGTGTCATACTCAAAACTTAAAAAAGAAAAATCACTGAATAGTTCTTTTACAGGTTATTTATGGAAATTGTAGATAAATGTTAGTCAGGAAGCAATTCTCAGGGGCTCTACATGATTAGTTTAATTTCTACTCATAACAAGCAATTGCATAATTTGTATAATTTATGTAAAATGCTATCACATATTATCTTTTGTATTTAGTATAAAATTTCAATAATTATTCTAATTATTATTATTGCCTTCAAAAAGAGGGAATACAGGTAATTGATCTTCCCAAGAATGCACAGTCAAAGAATGACTTATTCTCCCTGACTTTGATTAAGCCAATAAAATCATAACTAATAATTGTCCCCATTGCCATACTCTTTCAACATTAAAATATATCTTGGTTAAAAAACAGTGTTGCCCGGCTGGTGTTGCTCAGTGGGCACATGTCCCGGGTGCAAGCTCAATCCCCAGTGGGAGGCATACAGAAGGCAGCCAATCAATGTTCTCTCTCAATATTGATGTTTCTCTCTCTCTCCCTCTCCCTTCCTCTCTGAAATTAATAAAAATATATTTTGAAAAGTGTCAAAAGCATTTTCATTGGTAAATACATTGGTTTGCCTTAATCCTATATTTCTCCTATGAAACAAGAAATGAGAGTAGAATATATCCTATAATATTTTCCCGAAGGTAAAAACAGTATACTTTGTCTAAATGTGAAAAAAATTATATGTGCTAATAATACTCTACATTCCAAACAAGAGAAAAGCAAATAGGACAGGTGTAGAATAGGTGTTCTACATAGGATACTGTTTGTACTTGTGTGTCCCACCCCAAATGACATAATAGTGTACAATGGTGACCCCAAGCAGGTGAGTTGTAATTATTATTAATAACAGCAAGCCTGCTTGTGATTGATGAGCTCAGCTAAAGAGCCAAAAGGCAAGAGAAATTTGCTTCAGAGTAATACACACAGAGACAAATTTAACATTAGGTTATTTCTTTGACTCAAAATACAATTACGTAGCAATAACAAAACTCTGCTTTCCAGTTCAGCCACCACCTGGAAATTTCTAGAAGTCAGTCTACCTCCAGTGTCCCCCAGTTAATCAAAGGGTTATCTTATAAGTGCTCTGAAATACAGTCCTCTCAGCTGCCTTGTGAGGTTTCATTCCTTCACCTCCTGTTCCTGCTGCTGCTAAGAAGGCCCAAGGTGCCTCGATGCATGATGTCCTCTGTTTGCTCTCCAATCTGAATTAGGTTGGCCTCACTAAATACTCAAGGCAGCAGCATCCTCGCCTAGGCCAAATCCTCAACATTTTGTGATACAATTTACCATGCACTCCGGTACACATGTGGATTAAGAGAAGACAGGACTCTCTATCTCTTTTACCCTATGTTCTGTTTATAGATTTCAAAGCTGCACTACCTGTGCGCCCTCATTCCTTTCTAATTGTGTGTGTGTTTATCAACTCTTTTTCCCCTGAGGTTCTATATCAATCTTAGTGTCAAAGAACAACGTAAGCTTCAGAAATTAAACTATGTTCTACTAAAAAATGTATCCTCTCATTGACCTCTTGAGGTTTATCTGGTTTCTTTAGTTTCTTTTTAGGATCAATTCTTTGTCAGAAGATTCTTTACAGCCCTAGGTGGTTTGGCTCGGTGGATAGAGCCTGGGCCTGAGGACTGAGAGGTTCCAGGTTCGATTCCGGTCAAGGGCACATGCCAGGATTGCGGGCTTGGTCTTCAATAGGGGGCATGCAGGAGGTAGCCGATCAATGATTCTCTCTCATCATTGACATTTCTATCTCTCTTTCCCTTTCCCTTCCTCTCTGAAATCAATAAAAATATATTTTTAAAAAAGATTCCTTACAATTTCATTCACACAGGCCTCTGCTGAGCCCATGTTATGACTCAGCCTTCCTTCTAATCTACCTTCCCAACTCTGATTTTTGCTTCAAATATAAAAGTTAGATGAACTTCAAATCCCCCATTCATTTTCTAGCAGATTAAGAATATCTCACTTGCATTTTACCTCATGTAGCCAGTCTTTTCTTTGATTCTCAAAATAATTCAAAGTTGGAATATAACTCTTTCTTCCTTAATTCTTTAGAGAAACCACCAAAACATTCTTGCATGTATCACTTTCTTAAATTTTGGGTATTCTCACATGTTGGTTGACCACTGGTCTCTTGGAATCTCTCTTTCCACCATCCTTGGCTGACTCTAGTTTCTCTCTGTACTGTGGCAACATTTTTTAAAAATTATCTTCTTATCTCTCTGATTTTCCATTTTTTTAACCACTTTTACCTACAAATGCCATTGAAAATACATTTGCCATCAAATTTTCATATATGGCTACTTATGTATATTCCCCTCTTTCTCATCTTTAGCCTTTGCATATTTAAAGATTCGTTAATATCCTCACAAAATAAAAGACTTTCTACTCCAGATTTTCTTTCCTTCCAAAGGTAGGGCCCTAGATAACCTGTTTTTGCAGCACAGAAAAAATAGTAAAAGCTTTAAAATTTCCTTTCCTCCTTCCCTACCAGTGTCTGTAAGCATAAAGAAAGCATACAAGTGTCAATTCTCACAGGTATTAACTATGTTATCCCTTTTCAAGGCAGACAGACGTCTGGACAGTTTCATTTTAAATTATATTTTCACTTCCTCCCTCTCATATGAGGGGTTATCTTCTTTTTTGAGAAAATAAACATCAGGACAAGAGTTCATATGAAAAGTTAAACATTGTCTTTATTTTATATCTGCAAAAATCTACAAGTCTAATCCATAATAATAAAAGCGTAATATGCTAATTAGACCAGACAGCTGAACGACCTTCCAGACATCCTTCTGGACTAAGCCACGACAGTGGGAGCTGAGGCAGAGGTGGTTAGGGGCAGTCAGGCGAGCTGTTAGGAGCCAGTGGTCCCAAATTGCAAGGGAGACATCCAACGGCTGGTTTAGGCACAAACTGGCCATTGGACATCCCCTGAGGGGTCCCAGATTGGGAGAGGGTGCAGGCAGGGCTCAGGGACCCTCCCCCCCCTTGCACGAATTTCATGCACTGGGCCTGTAGTTTATTTATAAAAAAAAAAAATAGGGTTACCAATAGGTTCATTTTCTCTTCTATTAGAGATAGCTACAGTTTCTTGGCGTATCTACTTGCAATTTTCAGTAATTTTGGAACATCTGTACAGCACCCCATTCTCACTGTCTCCAGGCCCCACACGAGCCCTGATTTGTGCACATCTTTCATCTCATGATTAAAACAACAATGAAATTTGAATTCAAAGACATTCTGCCCTGCTTTGCTTTGAGAATTCTTGAAATGTCTATTTTGCCTCCTGCTGCTGAAAATAAAATTTGCCAAAAGGAAATATTTTGCAGGCAGAAATCAAGGGTGAAACATAATTAAAATACAGATATGGTTCCAGTCTTTCAGAGAGCATAAATGAGTACTAACTATCTCTTTTTTTTCCCTTTTGTCAGGAAGCAACGCCCAATTATTTTCTCTTTTGTATTGCCCTCAGCCATTTTTTAAAATAAATTTTTTTCTAGAAATGATGTGTTGCTATTGAGTCTGACATGAAAAATAAATCCATCTCTGTGCATGTTTTCTGCTGAGAAACAAAAGATGCTCCATTAAAAAGGCTTTCTATCCCTCACCTTAAAGCCTACAAAATGAAGCCAGAATGATCCTCTAGACTAGTGCTAAGTGGTGGTATGAAGAAAGTGAAAGCATAATAATAATCTCTGCTGATTTGAGACTGACAGTGTGATCTGAACTCCTTAGTGGATAATTGGGCACTTTAAAAATGTTTGACTGTAA
Source organism: Myotis yumanensis (assembly GCF_028538775.1). Taxonomy (NCBI): domain Eukaryota; kingdom Metazoa; phylum Chordata; class Mammalia; order Chiroptera; family Vespertilionidae; genus Myotis; species Myotis yumanensis. Next base: position 42,204,235 of record NW_027223760.1, on the reverse strand, counting down.
GAAGGTTGTTCAAAATTATAGCAAACCTCTTTGGACTAACTAAAGAGATCTCATTTGCATTTTGGAGAGCTCAACTCTGGGGAAATTTAAAATGCTTTAAACATATGGTTGGGGTTGGTTAGTTATAAAAGCGACTCCTGCGAGGGGGCTTGCACAGTGTCATTCCCTGAGTAACTGGTCCACAGGAGCCACATAATAAATGAATTCCCTCTCTATTCATTCTACTTCCTCTCCGTACATTTTAATTTATTTCTGGGAAGAGAAAAACCTGTTCCATATGTCTGGGTAATGCTGTTTTAGAGGCATTCACATAGAGATTACAGGCATAGTCTCTTGGTATATCCCAGTAATTCTCTGTAACTTTTAAACATCTGCAAAACACCCTATTCTCACTGTCTCCAGGCCCCACACTAGCTTTTATTTGTCCACATCTTTAATCTCATGATTTAAACAACAATGTGATTGAAATTTAAATTCAAAGACATTCTTCCCTGCTTCTCTCTGTCCTGGTGCCTACTTTCTTGCAGTCTGTCCCGGGTACAAAGCACAGTAATTAAAGACACAGTTCTTCAGGATAGTTGCAGTATGTTGACGAAAATAAGAAACAAATGGAATGTTTCCAGTCTTGTGGAAAATGCCTATTTCAATGGAGAAAGAAACCCAAGCCTTTGATAAGAGCCTTTGCTAGAAATGAGCTGGACTGATCCTTGTGGTATAATGTTGCAGAAATAAAATAAAGCCACTTTCTATCTTTTCATATCAACTCTTGTTCTAATTTCAATTTTCCCAAATGGAAAGATTACCATTGGAGGGTGGTAAGAACATTGGGGGGGGGGGGGAAGAACAGCTTAAGCAAAAGAGAGACGCTATGTATCATATTTAAATACTAGAATTTCTACAAAGATATCACAAACTTGTGAGTACAGGAGACAAGGGACTGAGCTATTCATTATGTTTCTAGCACAACACAATGACTGACTTACAGAGAGAAAAAAAAATATTTTGGATACTTACTATTGTCAATCACAATTGTCTTAAGTACTTATATGTAAATTTGTTGTCAAGTAATCCTCAAAATTATATGTGTACTTTCATGATCGACATCTTGCGGATGAGAAAACTGAAGCTTAAATAAGTTAACGTACCCAATATTCCTCATTTATTAAGTTGTATAGTGAATACCATTTCCTTCAGATTATCAAAGTCAGTTTCCATCTGACTATAAAACCAAGTGTTCTTAGCCATCAGTCTATATCACAGAGAAAGTGACAGAGAGAGGAAAGACTCCAATTGAGAAACAATGAAAAGGTAAAATACAAGCAAATAAAAAAATACGGAAATTGTACATCAGTTAGTTATGGGGGTAGTGTTAAGATCAAAGAAGGACTAAAGGGAGGTGTTGGGTTTTGGTTTGGTTGGTTCATTGGATGATGATCCCTTTCACTGAGTCAGGAAATGTAGAGGGAAGATAAGCTTTTAGGGGGAAGGGAGGGGAGGGAAGGCAATCATTTCATTTTCAATATTTGCATTGAATTTTCCTTTTGGGCATCCAGGAAGGAGAACATTAGGTACTAGGATGTGTAGTCTGGAATCAGTGTAGAAGCATGATCCAGTGAAAGATCTGTGAACCATCTGCATATACAGTTGATCTTATGGTCACGGTAGTTATGTTCTATAGCTTTGCCACAAACACCGAATTAGCAAATACTGAGTGGTTGCTTCTAGAGGAAATAAAGGTCTAGAATCTGGAGAGCCTCTGGTCACAATATTTTGACAACACATTCATGTATAATCTTGTTTTTTGTATTTCTATTTAAGGATTCTTTATTTAATACAGATTTCTTACAAAAGTAATTACATGGAAAGACTAGAAATGTCTAACATTTTCCTGATCAGATATTTGGCTTTTAACCTCACAATAATACTCTCCACTATGCTGTTTTATTGAGATGTGTGTGTGTGTGTGTGTGTGTGTGTTTGTGTGTGTGTGTGTGTGTGTGTGATGGTTAATTTTATGTGTCAACTTGGATGGGCTGTAGTGCCCAATGCCCAAATACTCTGGATGCTTCTATGAAGGTGTTTTTTAGATGAGATTAACATTCAAATCACTGCACTTTGAGTAAAGCAGATCACCCTCCATAATGTGGAAGGGCACCATTCAACCAAATAAGACCTTAATAGAACAAGACTGACCGCTCCCCCAAAAGAAGGTATTCTGCCAACAGACTGCCTTTGGACTTGACTTGTGACACTGCACTGAGTCTGCAGCCGGCCAGTCTACCTCATTTGATTTTGGACTCACGAAGCCTCCACAGTGGCATGAGCCAATTTCTTAAAATAAATCTGTCTATATATGTACACATCCTACTTGGCTGTGTTTCTCTAAAGAACCTCTCTGACTAATACAGTTTTCATCTCATGAATCCACAGATTTAGCCACTTTTGCATACTTCCATAGCTTCCTAACACACTATACATGCTGTTTTATCACTTTCCAGAGCTGCCTCATATATATTGGTGAATTTGCTCTTACTTTTTCTGGATGTACTGTATTACGGCTTCATTAACACTGAACTCATGGCCAACAACACTATATCCCATGCCTGAGTGAAGCTTATCTAACACATACATGTATTTCCTCCATAAGGAACATCACAGACTCCCCATGGTTGGGAACATTAGACAGCGTTTCAGCGCTACTCTTCTTAGCCATTTTAAACAACGAAATCACTAAATAAGCCATAAAAAAACACCACACAAAAAAAAACACCTGTTTACCATATGAGCGCTGAAACAAGAAAGCAGAGCATAAATGAACAAACAAAATAGAAAGAGACTCATTAAAGCAGAAAACAGAATGATGGTTGCCCGAGGGGAGAAGGGTTGGGGGACTGAGTGAAAAAGATGAAGGGATTAAAAAGTACAGCTTGGAAGTTACAAAACAGTCATGGGGATGTCAAGTACAGCATAGGAAATATTGTAATAACTGTGAATGGTGCCAGGTGGGGACTGGAAATGTCATGGAGGACACTTTGTGAAATATGACTGTCTAACCACTATGCTGTACGGCTAAAACTAATGCAAAATAACACTGAGTGTCAACTGTAATTGAAAAGATTTAAAAGGAAAGTGAAAAGAAGGTAGAGGATGGCTTCCTCCGACCTCCTCTGGGCACATGTGTTTTGGAGGGACTCAGGTTTTTCATTCTGCACTTGATTGTGAATGAAGGTGAAGACAGCAAGTGTTGATTTGAGGTTTACACCTACTGTTTAGGAAGTAGGTGATAGTGCATATATGAAATCTGCAGATAATAAGTACAACTAGGTTTTAAGCTTATACCTCTCATTATCTTATTATATACAAAGTGATTTTCAGGGGTTTTAGATAGAATATATAAAACAGTAAGTTAGAAAACATTAAAATATAGTAGACCAAATAAATAAGATTAAGGAAAAACAAAACAAAACAGAACATACACCACAGGATGCCATATCATTATTATATATTTTTTAAAGAATATGTTTTTCTTGCCCTAGCCAGTTTAGTTCAGTAGATAGAGCATTGGCCTGTGGACCGAAAGGTCCTGGGTTCGAGTCCTGTCTAGGGCATGTACCTTGGTTGCAGGCTCCTCTGGCCCAGGCCCTGGTTGGGCTCCTGCAAGAGGCAACCAATTGTGTTTCTCTCACATGGATATTTCTTTCTGTCTTTCCCTCTCTCTAAAAAAAAAATAATAGTAAAATCAAAAAATAAAATCAATCAATGGGGTAAAATATCCTCGGGTAAGGATTAAAAAAAAAAGATATGTTTTTCTTAATTTGAGAGAGAGAGGAAGAGAGAGGAAAAAAAGAAAAAGAAACATTGATAAGAAACTCAATCAGCTGCCTCCCACACACCCCCTACTGGGACTGAGCCCAGAATTGAACTGGCAACCTCTTGGTGCATGGGATGATTGCTCAACCCTGGCCAGAGCAGTATGGCATTATTAAAACCAAGTCCATTTGGCACTGAGTTTCTGGGTGTATGGAATTAGGTGATTTAAAGACCAAGTACAGTCTGGGAACATTGACATTAAAAGGACAGATAAAAAGAGAGCATCCCTATGAAGTCAATTATATTAACAATGAACTTTTCACACTTCCTAATGGGTACCACTCTTCTGAGTTATGCAAGATAAAATTTTATTTTAAAAAATGTTTTTGCAGCCAAAACTGGTTTGGCTCAGTGGATAGAGCGTCGGCCTATGGACTGAAAGGTCCCAGGTTCGATTCCGGTCAAGGGCATGTACCTGGGTTGCGGGCACATCCCCAGTAGGAGATGTGCAGGAGGCAGCTGATCGATGTTTCTCTCTCATCGATGTTTCTAATTCTCTATCTCTCTCCCTTCCTCTCTGTAAAAAAATCGATAAAATATATTTTAAAAAAATGTTTTTGCACCTATATAGTGAGAATATAATGTAGTGACCAAACCATTTCAAAAACAATGTTATATTTAAGTATCCTCAGAATATATTATGTAAGGATGTTTTCTCCAAATTAATTAGAGAATTATTTTGAGTTTACAGTTTTTTTTTGTAAATCAAAACTACAAAAAAGATAACTTGGCTATTATTTAATCCTGGCCCTACTGTCTCAACATGCCCTTACTAAATGAGTTCTAAACTTCCTTTTTTGGCTCCTCTGGGTTTGTTTTTTTCATATTCTTTTTAAAAAATGACATACAGCAGTGACACATGTCTACTCTTTCCAGATGTTTTTTATTCTCAATCACAAAAAGTATGTGTGTATGTGTGTGAATTTAAATTATGAAAAGGGAAACTATTTCAAATCAAAATATCAAAGTTTGGTTTTCCCCAAATAAGGGCAATATAATTTTCTTAAGAGAACATAAATAAACACTTGGGAAGTTGGCTGTGATTCATGGCAAAATGAAAAGATACTGCTATTCTTGCAAAACAGGTTTTTTCTCTTTTAATGAAAATCCCAAAGTGCCCAATCTTGTAGGATATAACACCACAAGAATGAAAAGATTATTTTAGATAACTGACAGGGCCCTGAATAGCTTACATTCCTGCAATAAAATTTCATATTATAATTTATTTTAATAAATTTTAATGCAGTTAAAAGTTCCAAATTAGGTGCTACAGTTTGATGATTTTTATTAAAATTGGAGAGAACATCCAGTTTTAACATGCTTGATTCTTCATACTTCACCAGTATTTATAAGTTAACTCTATTTTCCATCGGCACTAAGAAAGTAGAACCTTCTTACTCTCTTCATCCTCCATCACGGCTGTCCCTTTTACCTGAGGCAGCACGTGATGAGAGACCAAGGGCCTTCCCTTCAGCAGTGGCCACTCACAAGAGGTACTTAGGGTGATTTATCACACTGGTCCTGATAGACCTCAAATGGAAGCTGAGATCAAAGGAGGCTTATCACCTTCCTAGTTTAATGCCAACTTCTGACTATGCTTTCCAACATTATCTAGGTCCCCACCATTTCCTTTTATTTCTTTCTCCCCTTTTCAAGTTAACTAATTTATTTAGCACAAATATACTGACCCATTGATTTCTTCCAATTCAGACTCCAAGAGAGTCCTATTTTGAATTAATAAATATCTTATCAAATCCTTTTGTTGTAACAGACAAAAACAACAGGAGAGAGAGGCAGAGAGTGGAAGAGACGGAGAGACAGAGAACCAGACAGAGCTGATATCTGCACATTGATAAGCTAGAATGTAAAGGCACAAGTTGGGAAGAACATTGAACTAAATGTCTAAAGAACTGTGTGCTATAACCTTCTTATCCTCATACTGTGATTTCTCTTCAATAGAAGTTTGGAAAATACTTTGTTTTATACTTGTTAATCCAAAATCTAAAACATGTGGTCTTTTTACAATGATTTTCTCCAATTCATTCACTAGAAAACCACAGTGATAATTATTGTCCCATGGATATGTAGTTATATCTTAGAGATTTCAAAAAAATAAAAAAAACTCCATTATGGTAGAAATTGAGGCCCAGGAAAGAATATACACTTAAATATTTCAATCTTCTATATCAATATTTTTTAAGGCTAAAAGACTACACATGTAATTTGTCATGATCAGGAGGAAAAAAAATAGCAGAAGCAATGAGGGTATACAAATCCAAAAGTCATTAATTTTAAGTCAATTAGGTCTGATTTTCAAACTAGATTGGTGCAACTTTTACCTGAAAACTTGTATTGGAATCTGCTGCAGAAGTTCATGGTGCTGTTAATGAACAACTGGGATTGGACAATTTGGGGAAGCAACTACTAGAGTGGCTATTATGCAACAGAAATCTAAATTTTAAATGAAGATATTATAAACTTTATTCATTTTTATTATTTTCATCTAGCTCTCTCTTTTTAATTTGCTATTTTTAATCATATATTTGGCAACTTGGTAATTTGATAAATTATACAGCATTTTAGATGTATAATTATGAATTATATTTGAAGATTGATAAGAAATTACTAAACACATTTACAAGAAATTGAGCAACCCAGTAACTTTTTTTGACATAAGAAATAAATCATGGACCTTAATGATCTCTAAGATCTCTTCTAGCTCTAAACAAATCAACCTAATTTATTCACCATTTTTAAATTAGTCTTTCGGTGGTGTCTCTAAACTTCTGGCTTTCATTCAGAACAGGAAATGACAATGAAATAACTCATAGTCTCTAAATCACTGCAGATAGATTCACATGTCATTGAACATAAAACTATTTTATATTACTTTAATATACTCATCCTATTGTATTTATATTACTATTAAATATATACAATTGTACAACTGTCTGAAATGACACACCTGTTCTCAATCCAGCAGCACACATGCTAACATTGGAAACAATACACCTGTTAAATCCTGAAAAAATTTACCTCTCTTTTATTCCTAGACTCACTTTTCAGGAATAAAAGAGAGGTATAACTTTTCTTCAAAAATATTTGTTAATTGCCAAATAAGTGCAACATATTTTGTTGAGTGCCACAGCAAATAACCCACAACCAGGATTCAAAGAGTGTAAAAACTGATAGGAGGGATAAAGAAATGGTCTATTCATTTCTTCCTCCGTTCATTCATTCAACATTTTTTTTTATTTACTATTGTCCATGGAGCTTACATTCAAGGGGAATTATGCTACAAACAAAACAACAAAGTATGACAAATGCTAAGCAGATAATTCAAAATCAGTGATGCGATCAACAGTTAATTTTAAAGTGTGTGTGTGAGTGTGTGTGTGTGTGTGTGTGTGTGTGTGTTTGTTTTTTTAATTGACTGGTTAAGCAAAGTCCCACTGAAGAGGTATCATTTAAGCTCAGACTAAATGTAAAAAGAAAATAGTGTTTTGAAGTTCAAGGAAAGGAACATTGCAGGGAAAGTAAAACTTCTCTCAAAAAATAAATTTTTTGAAAGTGCTTAATGTGACTGAGGAGTAGTTACATGACTAGTGCTCTTATGATGTGAGTGCAAGTCAAGAAGGAAGGCAGGGGACAGATCAGACAGGGATTTATACGCGTAAAGCATTTGGATTGTACTTTAAACACTAAGCAAAGGCAACAAAGGTATTTTAGTAAGAGAGTTCAATGACTTATATGTTTAAAATGTCACCGGCTTTCCTGTGGAAACTATCGATAGGATGTTATTTTAGTAACCTAGAAAGAAATAGTGGAATGATGAAATGATAAAGTGCCGATGATAAAACGAGGACGGAATGATGAAGGCTTTGGAGATTGTAAATGGAGCTGAAATGAAGGGGACAGATTCATGATATATTTTGAAGGTCATTTTGATTATACCTGTTTGGATGTTGAGGATGAAAAGATAAAAAGAAAGAGAAGAAAGAAGGAAGGGAAAGGGTGGAAAGAGAAGGGAAGGAGAGAAATAGGGAACCTTAACTATAATAGATATCACTCATTTCAGAATAATAACTGATGAGTTTGTACAAAACTCCCTAGCCTGGGGACTTGTTTTAATCTGAAAGAAAGGAGCTGACTTTGTTTAATGCCTGAAGTGCTGATAAGTACCAGATAATCATCTATTTTATCTCATCGAATCTTCAGGGAAATTTTTAATCCATGTTTGTTTTTTTATTACTTTATGGAGGAAAAATCTCGGATCAGAAGGCTTGGAAGTTCATTGAAGAACACCCACCTGGGAATTGGTGGAGCTGTATTTGGAATGCTTGGAGTTCGGCCCCACATCCTTCCCCCACTCTACCCAGAATTCTGTCTGCTAGCTTCTTCATACCTGCTGGCCACAATTTTAACTTAGTCTCCCCTTCTTGAGACTACTTGAAAAGCAATTTGTGATTCTCTCTTACTTGCTTTGCCTTTTCCTTCATTGAAAGAAGGAGGAAACAGCAAGGTTCTTCATATAATTTTCTTTGACTGAATGTGCAGTTACTTTATAATGAATAGAAGGAATATTTTTTTTACTTAAAATCAAACAGAGAAGAACTGGCATGGAAATCATCAGAAGGCATTCTAATGAAAAGAACAGAACCAGTTTTGAGCATAAATATATAATATCCTGGAGTTGTGATTTGATATTTCTTAATTGCAAACATAGAAGGGCAATTTGTCATTCTCTTTCTTTTCTTTTTTTTTTTTTTTAAGAAAAGAATCCTCTGTTCTCTCAAAATATATTTTTGGTTATGTTGGATAAATTATATAATCAGAAAGTATCTGAGTGCCCACTTTGTGTCTAGTGAATCATATAATATATGTATAGTGCATACTATATAAATATTATTCTTTTCAAAACATTTCTTTAGCAAGGGCAGCAGCTTGCTTCCAATAGTTTTTAGAACTATTTTTTAAGACAAAAGCCTCTGACAGAGTTCATATGCATTGCAACACCAACTATTTTAAGCAAAATATTTAAACAGTTTCTTGAATATTGACTTGATGTAGTTTCTTATCTTATCTTGGCTAAAAATCAGCAAAGTTGAGTCAAGGTTGCTAAATTTCACTCTATTTATTCTTAAACTTTAGAGTTATATAAGACTGTTTTTAATAAATTTTGTTTAAATATACATGAGCAAGTGATATATTCATGTATTTAGAAAGGCTTTGATAAGAGTTGCTATCAATAGAAAACATAACGTCAAAAACTCTATTTCAAAAACTTAATTATACTTTGGGATTCAAATATTAAAGTTTTTGAAAGTCAAAACATTCCCCAGAATCAACTTTTTAAAACTAACAGTTTTTTCTGAACCTTGTCTTTGAGTGAAATGAATGACCTACAGGGGAAGTCACCCATAATCAGTTTTGGGCCCATGGTTACCATTAAAGCACATAGCACTGGATAGATTTTTATACAAGTCCATAAATAACAATAATCAGTTGATTTTAAAGCTTTTGTTAGGTCATGAAGAACGTGAATCAATTCTTGAATTAGATCTTTTGGAAATCTCTTTAGGGGAATGTTTGAACTTAGCCAAGAGAGGAATTTGCATTTGAATGAAATCCCCAATCTCTTGGACATACATGAGCACACTGGATAACGGTCCTTTCAGTCCCCCTACATATTCCCACACATGTTGTTCCATGAAGGAAATATTATTCCCTCAGTTTACACTGAGTTTTCTCATATTTTATTTTATCCAAAAATGTCCTTAAATATCGTTGCTTTGACACAAGAATATCAAGTAAATTAGACAGATTCTAATCTATTTATGAGAGTAAAATTATATAACTTCAAAATTGCCAGAAGGATAAGCACTTAACAGATATTCAGATGCACTTTCTTCTATCTAAAGGTTTTTATATGGAAGGTTTCTACCTCCCTGTGGGTTTTTTTTTCCTTTGAGTAATATTGGCCACATCAGGTTTCTATATTTCAATTAAAATTTTTATTTAATCATATCTAATAAGTGCCTTCTCTTTGCTGAACTTTGACTAGGGACTCTTATTATGCTCTTCCCTGTCTTCCCAGAAGTTACACTAATGGCAAGGGCACAACATTTAAAAAGGAATATATATATATATAGATAAATGATGAGAGAATCCACCAGAGTGCAAGGGAAACAAATAACAGAGAGGAGAAGGTACTATTTGAGATTAGTGAAAAAAAATCCATCCATGAGAGGATGATGGGTAAACTAAATCACCCAGGACATGTGGATGGTGGGAAGCTGGGAAGTGAAGGTTGGCAGAGAATCTTTCAGAATAAGTTAATTTCATGAGCAAAGATCCCAAATAAGAAAGAGAATGGAAGGAAGTAAATGGGGCTGGAACACTGCAATCAAAGAAGAAATGTATAGGACACTGAGAATTCTCAGTAGAGTCAGAAAGCAACAGGTATCATGAGAGCCCACTGAAGGACCTTAAGTAGGGCAGTGACATAACCCCTACTGCTCTTTTTACTTTAGAGTAATGAGTTGTACTGAAATGATTCAATATGGCATTCATTCTAGGTTGGAAAACATTGTGAAAAATAATGGACTGATATTTTGAGGACACAGGGACCACCCAGACATTCACTGATTCACTAGAAGGACTCGCAGAACTGCCCCTCACTACAGCACAGTGGGCACACACAGCAGGCTCACAGGCAGAGTCTGGAGGTGTCCTTGCATAAGATTGCTGTGCTTTTCCTCTGCAGAGGGACCACTCCAAGGGAGCCCTACCTTTAGCAGTGAAAAGCATATGTCTTTTCACTGAGCCATGTGTTTGCCTAGGCCCTAGGGAAACATGCTTGAGAGTCAGGGTTCAAGATTTTTATTGGAAGATATTCACAGAGGCCCAAACGAGGAGTATAACTAATGAAATTCCAGACCCTCAGAAGGAAAGCAGATTCAGTGTCCTAGGCCGGCAAAACAATCTTATCAGTGTATCAAACGTTTCAAAGGCTGTATTTCCAGATGCCAGCCAAGGGCCAAACCTACAAGCAGGCGTTCTAGAGATAGCGCCTCAGGCCTGCTATGATAAGTCTTTTCTGCACAGCTACAACTGCTGAGATAGAGATGGACCCAAAGCATCAGAGAGAAAGACATTCAGAAGTTCAGAAGTTCATTCCTCAAAACTGGAAGTGCCCTATCTTTTCCTACAAACGGCAGGTCAGAATTCAAGCCCATCCGTAATTGTACCTCCTCTGCATAGTCATCCTTCATTCTCTGCCTCCATTCTCTCATTAAACCCTATAATTCCCTGAAACCCTACAGCTATTGTATCATTTATATTTTACATATTATCATGTGTTATATTTCCCAATTGTCATAACTCATTTTTTAGTCTTGGATGGTAAGTCTACATGGAAAGGCTGAGTTTTGATGGTGGCTTTGTAGTCCATTCACTCCTTATAAGAGCAAAGACCATAGAACTAAGTGTAGGATGATTGAGCAAAATAAATGAGAAACATGTAGAACAAGTGAGCAGAAATTTGCATTCATTTTGCACTTTTATTTAGTTCTATGTGTTTAGAATACATCTACACTTAAATATTCAAAAGGCACACAACCATACCAACAGAAATCATTGTGATCTATATTACCCTAAATCATTGTCTGCCATAACATCCCCACACATTATCATTTTCATTTTCACAATGTCTTTTGTTTTTGATTCAAAAATATATAACTATTTTAACAACAAAAGGGTTAAATTTACTTCTTAAAGAACAATAACCATGTGGAGAAGCATCATATTTAATTGTGCAGTTGGTTTTGTTATTATTTTATCTCCTAGTAGCAATGTGAGCATATTTATTATTGTTTTAAACTTCACTAGCCACCCCAATGGTTTCCTATGTTTGTTTCTTTTGGGTTGTGGTTATGATTCCTACATAAATGTTTACAGATCCCCTTCAAGTTTCAGACTACTTTTAGAAAGGCTAAGACCTCTAAAGGTAAGAATTTATACTCGCAAGGGCCTATTCACAAACTAGAGTAGCACATTTGACATGAGACGTGATGAAAATAGGTTGTGTTGCAATGGAGTTAATCTGTATCTATCCTGTTTTGGCTGAAAGCATAAGTACCAAGCCAGAGGAAAAAAAAATTCCTCTTCCTAGCATACCAGACCTTGGAATTACCACAAAGGCTATAACAATAGTGGTGGGTGGACACATGACAATTAGGAAGTGGATTTCAACCACTAACCCACTCACAAATGCTGCAAAAAATGCCGTCAGACAGAAACCAGGTTTCTCCCGTCAAAGTCTGAATGCATAACTTGGAAGTGAAACTGCACTTTATGGGCAAAGGATAAGTTCAAACCCGAATAAACGTCAGTTTGATCTGTTTAGACACCTCTATAAAAAAACTTTAGCAAAATTATTTCTTTTCCTCTAATTGCTAAGCTCTTTTTTGTTTAATTATATAAAAATAAGTTAAAATGCTTTCCCTTCCTGCATCTAGGTTGCTTCCTGATACATAGGGCAGCTAAATATCATAATTGTTAAGAACCTGGTAAAATCAGGCAAACTTTGGTTCAAATTCCTCCCTACTACTACTCCACTTACAAATTGCACAAGTAAGCCCCCTAAGTCTCAGATTCCTCGTCTTTAAAATGAGAATTAAATATACCAAATGTGTAGCTGGGTTCTTGGTATTAGTAAGCCCTAGCTAAGCATTTCAGCAGGTAGTATTAATTACAGCAGTAATACTAGTATATTAATTACAGCATAATACTAGTATATATATATGGAACTGGCCATGTCTCTGAGAAAGTGAGACTTGTTTTTCTTATTTCAGAAGAATTTGATGTTGTTGGCTCTTAATGATGTTAGGGCTTAGGATTGAGTTATTGCCTTGACTTTGCCCTATGGTAGCTCCAGCCAATGTGTGGGCTTTATGGTTGATGGGAGAGAAAGAAAGGTATTAATCTCAACCTACCCTTTAATCAGGAAAGCAAGTGATACACTGAAGCCCTCTACGAATCAATGGACACCTCCAAATGTAAGAAATGTTGAGAATGAATTTTTGGATTTCCAAGCTCTTTAGCAAAAATAGCATGTGGAAAAGGAATTAAGAATCCCTTCTGGCTATCTAGATAGTTATAGTGCTTCTTCAGTTCTAGGTACTGTTTTAAGAACTTTACTTACATTAACTTATTTAATCTCCTCAACAACCAAATATAATCACAATGTGTTAGACCCTGTCATACTTCTTATTTTCTAGATGAATTAAATGCAGTATAGATAGTTTAAATGAGGTTCCCAAGATCACATGGCTTGTCTGTGAGAACTGGGGTTCAAATCCATTAGTCTGACTTCAGGGTCTGTATCCTTAATTCCCATGCTCTGCTGCCCCTCAGTGAAGAGGACAGTGACACTGTTTGCCAAGTAGTTGCAGCAGCAGGAGGACCAGGTCCTCCTCAGGGGGTCACAGGCACCCAGCTTAAGCAATGTTGACAGAGTGGTGATTGCTGTGACAAGTAGATTTTATGAGCAGAGATCCCGGCCCCAGAGATTCTGGGAATTTAACTCTCATTCTCTGCTATGGTTCCTGGATGCCTGCTGGAAATATATTTTTAGAATATGACTTGACCTACAAAATATTTTATCTATTTGGGGTAAAAAAGAAGAATGATATGGGTCTCAAAGAGGAAGATGTCATGAAGAATTTTGAAATGGATGAGACGTAAATGTTAGATGACTGTATTAATACTTACTGTTCTTTTAGTATAAAAAAACAACAACAACATACCAATATCCTCTTTCTGATAATTGAGAGATGAAGAAAGCAGAAAATTAGTAGACATAATTGACCTGAATAGAACCATTCACCATGTGGAACTGACATGTACAGAATACTTCAACCAACACAGCAGAATACTACTTTCTTCTCAAGCTCACATGGAACAGTCACCAAGATAAACCACATTTTGGGACATTAAACACCCCTTAAAAAACTCCACATATTAGAAATCAGCCCACAGGAATTAAACTAGAAATCCATAAGAGAAATATAGCTATAAAATTCAAAAGTATTTATGGATTAAACAATATGCTTCTAAATAATATAGGGATCAAAAAAGAAGTCACAAGAGATATTAACAAATATTTTATAAACTAAATGTAAATGAAAATAAAACTCACTAAATGTATGGGGATACAGTGAAAACAGTGCTTAGGGAGACATCTTATACCATTTCTGCAAGTACAAATTCAGAATAATGGAAAAAATTATTTGGGATACAAAGGAGTAGTCATGTGGGTTATCCCTCCAAGTCAAAATGAATACATTTCTTGACTTCAGGTGTTACCAACTAGAATTGTTGAATTTTAATTAAAATATAACTTTGAATCAAATCAAAGAATGCTCCAATTGACTAAATGATGGAGATGATTCTACATGGGTCTCTTGCATTCCTGTACCCTTGGAAAGAAGAAGCACTAATCGCCTGTATTCTAAGCTATCTTTTCAAGAATGTGAAAAGCCTTGGAAGAGAGAAAGTATATCCCTCTTGGGCAGAAAGCAGGTTTCTTTTTGCACGTGCACGTGTGTGTGTGTGTGTGTGTGTGTGTGTGTGTATTTTTGACCATAATAAAGATTATTCCCCCAACACCACCACCACTATCACAGCCAAGGTCAGGAAGTACTCTATGAGAAAATATGCAGTTTTCCTAATCTTGTGATTCCTCAGCTATGACACAAACCTACCACGTGTGAAGCATCTACCTGCACCCACTTGTGTCACTGCTGTAGGATATGGGAGCAACAGGAACCATCACAAACACAAAGCTCATGCTGCCTTGTGCCATGATTAATAAAGTTCTTTGTTTCTCTCTCTCTCTCTCTCTCTCTCTCTCTCTCTCTATATATATATATATATATATATATATAACACAGTGGGGCCTTGACTTACGAGTTTAATTCGTTCCGTGATGGAGCTCATAACTCAAATTACTCATATGTCAAATCACTGTGACATTCACTGCGCCAACTAGCGGTGGGGTATCTGAAGCTGGCTCGTAACCCGAATTTTTTTGAGCTTGCAACTCAAAGCAAAAAATCGGCCGAGAGACGGCTCGTATCTCAAAAAAACTTGTTAGTCGGGACACTCGTAAGTCAAGGCCCCACTGTGTGTGTGTGTGTGTATGTGTGTATATATATATATATATATATATATATATATATATATCACCCATCTTTCCCTCGAAAATAAAAAAATAAAAATCCACACTAATAAAAGAGAAACATGCAAATTGGTGTCACTCGCTATGCCCACCAGCCAATCAGGATGAGTATGCAAATTAACCCAACAAAGATGTTGGTTAATTTGCATATGCAGGTGAGGAGCAAAGACTGAAGATGACTGAAGACTGAAGAGGCTTGGCTTCTCTGCTGCAGCTGGAGCAAAGGCCTGGGTCCCAGGTTCTAGAGGAAAACCGGTGCCGGCAGCCAGGGGAAGGAAGGCCTATTGCACGAATCTCTTTGTGCAACGGGCCTCTAGTATATATATATATATATATATATATATATATATATATATATATATATATATATATATATATATTAATTGGCTCATGCATTTTTTTCTCTACCAATAATTTTTTTATATAAAAGTAATGTAGACTGCTTCACATAATTCATTTACAAAATGAGCTACATTATGATCACAACCATTTCCATTATGAATTAAAGTAATTAAAAATATAGGAAGGAGTTCTAGAAGTCCCTCTTTGTTGTAGACTGAAATGTAAATACTGCTTTAAAACATTTAGAGGTCTTAGATACTTGAAAATAGCATTTCTTCTTGATTGTGTAATATTTCTACAAAAGATGCTATTATTTATAAGTCTAAAACCTATCACACCCTGAATGATTGGGTTCATCTAGAGTTTAAGAAATTCTTAGAGTCATCATATAATTATTTCTACTGCTTCTGAATAAAGACATTTCTTTAGCTGATTCTTCATTTTCATTCTTTATTTCATCACAGCTGTTGCTTAATGAATGCAATATTTTAGGTTTTCATAAGACATGAACAAGAATTTTTTTAAATGGATATTCTGAATTTAAAATTTTTGAAATAAAAATAAAACATGATGAGAACTGTTTTACTCTTTAGGTAAAAGCAGGATCAAAGATATTCATTGCAGATGGAGATGTTTATACTAAAAGAGCACATATACTATCATTTATAACATAAAAACATATAAAATATCCAGCTTTCTGAATCTAGCCAAGTTCCAGAAATGTCCAAATATTCTTTAGATGGTTGGTTTTTAAAGGATAGCCTCTTTTGTCCTATTTTGAAATTCCTTAAAATATTATTTCTAAAGATATACCTTGTAAGTAAGAATGTTTTCTCAACCCTTTGCAATCCTAAGGACACAGTTAAAACCAGGTTTTTGGAACCATCACAAAATGTATTTTAACTCAAATTTTTCTACTCTAGGTCAAGGGGCATAAGCAAGGAAAGAACTAAAAACATACATCTATCATTTAGAGTTGGAGTAATAATCATTTTTGACATAGTAAAGTATTAATTAAACATGTTTACATAATTATTCTTTCATACACCTTTATGTTGTCTTCCATTGAGATTTAAACTATATGGAGGGATTACCCTGGTCTATGTATATCAAGACATATTCTAAGAAAATGTCTTGTTTCTATATGCATGGCTGAATTTCAGATTTGTTTTCTGTCCAAAAGAAGTTCCATGAGCACTTTTATATATGAAACCATTTTTCCCCTGGCCACACCAGTCTAGAGGATATAAATATTGCTCTATTAAAAATAATAACGATTCTTATTTATTTTCATAGAGACTCAATGTTAGAGGAATTACATGGGATTTTGTTTCTGTTAAGATATGAATATGTCACATCTGAAATAAATGGCCACTATTGATCTTATTCTTCCTCTATTCTAGGGATCTGTGGGAAGGTCTTCTCCGGAGATAGGTGCTGCCTGAGAATCTATTTCATTCACCCACTTAGGTATTTATTCCCCAAATATTTGTTTAGTCCTTCCTATGTATCATGTCTCAAAATCTTTTTATACTCTGTGTATATAGCATTGAATAAAAAGTGGACAGAATTTCCTGCCTGCAGGCATCTTATATTCTAGTAGGGAAAGATAAATGATTAGCAAAGAAAATAATCTTTACATATAAGAAACACAAACACTATTAGTGACTATGGAGAAAGGTAAAGCAGAAAAGAGGCAAGAGGTGATATGGCAGGGAACTGTATGATTTTCATACTTCTGGGTGTCAGAGATGTTAATACTTAATTTTACGCCAATAGACTATAAATTCTGAAACATAAAAAAAAATTTCTTCTGTTTTATTCACCATAGTATTCCTAGCATAGACACAATTGTGGTGGATATATCCTAACTATATAACAGATTTATAGGTTGAACAAACTAGTGTGAAGGATGCTAACTACAAAAATTGACATTCATCTACTTCTAGATTCTTGTTCTAGCTCTAAGTATTTCTGGTGTATCTATTACCATAGATTTTATCATGTAGCACTGACACCATTATTTGGTAAATAAAATAGATCATCAACATGCCAAAGTAGAATTATATTTTCTGGAATTACAAATTCAGAATAGTGGAGAAAATTATTGGGGATACAAAGGAGTAGTCATGTGGGTTATCCTTCCAAGTCAAAATGAATACATTTCTTGACTTTAGGTGTTACCAACTAGAACTGTTGAATTTTAATTTAAATATAACCTAGAATCAAATCAAAGAATGCTCCAATTGACCAAATGCTGGAGACAAGTCTACATGGGTCTCTTGCACTCCTGTACCCTTGGCAAGAAGAAGCACTGATTGCCTGTATTCGGAGCTATCTTTTCAATAATGTTTGTACTGTGAAAAGCCTTGGAAGAGAGATAGCATATCCCTCTTGGGCAGAAAGCAGGATTCGTGTGTGTGTGTGTGTGTGTGTGTGTGTGTGTGTGTGTGTGACTATAATAAAGATAATTTCCCCAACACTACCACCACTATCATAGCCAAGGTCAGGCAGATTTGTACTCCATTATAAAATATGCAGTTTTCCTAATCTTGTGATTCCTCAGCTATGACACAACCCTACCTCATGTGAAGCATCTACCTGCATCCGCTTGTGTCATCCCTGTAGGATATGGGAACAACAGGAACCATCACAAACACAAAGCTCATGCTGGCTGCCTTGTGCCATGATTAATACAGTTCTTTTTCTCTGACCCAGGAGTCTTGTGTTTTCTGTCAGCATCCATGAAACTATAACTGATCAACTTGGCAACTTTCAAGAAGGGTAAATACTCAGACAGTTCACAGTTCTGGACACCAATATTCAGTTTAAAATAATTCCAGCAAAATGCTTGCTCTATATCTTGGAGGGGTAGAATTAAGTTCCAAAAACATCAACTTGGGTGGTAAGTCAATGATATCTTCATTTTTATTCCAAGGTCTTCAGACAAATAAATTGTTTTCAGAAAGCAATTGAAGAGAAATTTTGTATGAACTGTAAGCAACAAAGGTCAGTCCCTATTGTATTTTATGGAAAGTCATGTAGCTCATACAAATACATTTGACTCATGTAATTCATGTTAATTATATAGTTTACATTAGTTTTATGCCAGGTAAAAATCATCTTAATTGTAATATCCCCCAAATATATTTGTATTTGCAATATCATTATTGTAGTGTTTTGGTAAATATAAAAATTTGGTGTAGGAAGTAGAAAAGAATGACATAAGATATAAAGTGTGAGGAAGGAATAGATGCAGTCAAGAAAAGCATTAGTTAGTGATGGTGCCAAAGCATGTGCTCTGTTAATTTGGACAAGCCAAAGAAAGAGTAAAATTGAATATTAGATACAACATAACAGTAATCTTGCCTGGATTACACCCAGATACTAGTAAAAATAGAGTTGACACTTGATGCCAGGGCCTATGCTGAGTGCTTTATCTCTATTTTTTACAATAGTAGTCTAATGTAGATCACAGCAGTTATTACACAATGGTGTCAGAATAAACTCTAAGATGTTAGTAAGTCACTTAAATGGGAATCATGGCAATCCTTAGATTATCTACACTAATAAAAGAGAAACACGGTAATTAGCATACAACCGCTACCCTTCCCATTGGCTAATCAGCATATCCTTATGCAAATTAACTGTCAGCCAAGATGGCGGAAGGCAGCCATGCACTGAAGCGAATAGGGAGGCTTGATTGCTCCAGTGATGGCAGACTCCAACGTTCCCCGCCTGACTTGCCTGCCTCTCAGCTGCAACTCTAAGCAACTATGTACTATGTTGCAAATATAGAAGCTAAACAAACCCTAGAAATCGGCTTTCAGTCAGCTGGGCTTCAGCCAGCTGAACCGCAACATTGTATCAAATACAGAAGGTAAAGGCCAGAAACCTGCTTTCAGCAGTGAGGCCTCAGAGCTAAAGCTGGCCCAGAATAGAAAAAAGAAAAGAAAAAAAGGAGGAGTTGGGAGCTTCAGTAATCCGCCAGCCTGAAAACGGCCCTCAGCCCCTCACCCAGACGGGCCAGGTTACCAGTGGGGACCCCCACCCTGATCCAGGACACCCTTCAGGGCAAACCAGCCGGCCCCCACCCATGCACCAGGCCTCTAACCTATATAGTAAAAGGGTAATATGCCTCCCGGCACCGGGATCAGCAGAGCAGCAAGGCTCCCGGCACTGGGATAAGTGTGACAGGGGGCAGCGCCCAAACCCCCTGATCGCCCTGCAGCTCTGTGAGTGACAGGGGGCGGGGCCACAACCTCCCTATCCGCCCTGCTCTGTTTGTGATAGGGGGAAGACGCCCCAACCCCCTGATCAGCCCTGTTTGTGCCTGATAGGGGGGAGCTCCCCAATCCCCTGATCTCCCTGCGGCTCTGTGTGTGACAGGGGGTGGGGCCACAACCCCCCACCCCCACGGGCCCTGCTCTGTGTGTGACAGGGTAGAGCCATAACCTCTCCATCGGCCCTGCCCTGAGTGTGACAGTGGCGGCGCCCCAACCCCCTGATCGGCCCTGCTCTGTGGGTGATAGAGGGCAATGCCCCAACCCCCCTCCACTGGCCTTGAACTGTGTGTGATGGGGGAGAGACATAACCTCCCCATTGGCCCTGCCCTGAGTCTGACAGGGTGCAGCTCCCCAAACCCCTGATCCGCCCTGCTCTGTGTGTGACAAGGGGCGGTGCCCCAACTCCCCTATCGGCCTTACTCTGTGAATGACAGCAGGGAGCTCCTCAACCCCCTGATCGGCCCTGCTCTGTGCATGACAGGGGGGAGCTCCTTAACCCCCTGATGGGCCCTGCTCTGTGTGTGACATGGGGGAGCTCCCCAACCCCCTGATCAACCCTGCTCTGTGTGTGACAGGGTACAGAGCCCCAACCCCACTGATGGGCCCTGCTCTGTGAGTGACAGGGGGCAGCGCCCCAACCCCCTGATCGGCCCTGCTCTGTGAATGACAGGGGGCAGTGCCCCAACCCCCTGATTGGCCCTGCTCTGTGCATGACAGGGGATAGCGCCACAACCTCCCTATCGACCCTGCCTTGAGTGTGACAGGGGGCGGTGCCCCAACCCCCCAATCGGCCCTACCCTGAGTGTGACTGAGGGTGGCATCGCAACCTCCCGATCCTCCCTGCTCTGTGCATGACAGAGGGCGGCGCCCCAACTCCCCAATTGGCCCTGTTCTGAGCCTGACCAGGGGCTGCACCTAGGGATTGGGCATGCCCTCTGCTACCCTGGAGCAGGCCTAAGCCAGCAGGTCGTTATCTCCCGAGGGGTCCCAGACTGCGAGAGGGCACAGGCCAGGCTGGGGGATCCCCGCCCCGGGTGCACAAATTTTTGTGCACCGGGCCTCTAGTTACTCTTATAAAAAGCTGAGTACAGTGCCTGCCCATATATTTAGTGCTTAATTCATATAAAATATTTATCTATTCTTTCCATAACTCTACAACCAACTCCCTATATTAATTAGATATTAAATCATAGATTATTATCTCTATCTTAATTTTGAAGAGGCAAGAAATAAATCTCAATGAGGTTAAGTAATTTGACCAAATTAAACACCTGTTAAGTATCAAGACCAAACATTGAACCCAGATCTGTGATTTTGTAACATTATAGGCAATCCAGCCAGGCACAGAGAGCCTGGATTTGGATTGAATGATAACTGGCAATATTAGGTGGAAATTTATCCAGAAACAACTAGTGAGACTTTCAACAGGTGATCATGGAAACTTAACATGCTATGAGAAAGCTTTGGAGATCCAGTTAGGCAATCCTATACCATAAAAGCCTAAAATGCAAATCAACCGAACGGTAGAATGACCAGTCTGCGGAGGTGGTGGGGCCAGTGAGCAGACAGTGCCAAACCAGCCAAGGCAGGTGCCAGCGGGCAGAGGGAGGGGACAGTGATCTTGGGGTGGTGACCAGTGGCGGTGGAGGGGAAATCGGGGGGCAGTGCCAGCTTCTTGCCGGCCAGTGCTGTCCCCCGATGGGCCCACCAGTCACCTCCTGCAGAGGATATCCCCCGAGGCTCCGGACTGCGAGAGGGCACAGGCCAGGCTGAGGGACTTCCTCACCCCGCGCCCAGTGCACGAATTTTTGTACACTGGGTCTCTAGTGAACAATATCAGTTGGCCTAACAGCAGATAAAAGATCCCAACAATGGGACAGGATTTTGAGGGCATATTTCTAAGGTTCCCAGATAAGGACAGGATGACATTAGAGTTTCAGAGAAACCAGCATACCAATAAAAGTAGATGATCACAAGCATTGATATAATAAAATTAGCATGAAGCAAAGGAAAGGGTGGTTTAGGGGAGAGATTTTATCATAGGAACAAGGTAGGACCCAGATACAAAGGCAGATGGACAAAGCAGGACTTTTGTAAAGTGACTTGATGCCAAGACAGTTTAACGAGTGAAGCAGAATTCTTTCCACTTTACAAGATAGAAAAGTTAAGAGAGAGAAACTGTGAGGTTAAAAGTATATCCTTGTAATAACTTAATATGGGGACTAAGGGTAAAACACTGTGGGTATGAATTTACTTACTGGCCAATTTTCAAAACCATCTGAATCTTAATTCTTTCATATGGATTGGTGGAATTTTATTTGGGGAGGCAAATGCATTTATGTGATTTTCAGTTTAGAATCCAAATATTTTATGTTATCCACTAGAAGCCCGGTACATGAAAATTCATGCACTGGAGGGGGGTCCCTCAGCCCAGCCAGGCCCCTCTCACTGTCAGGGGCAGGAGGTGACCCGGCGATCAGGGGAAGGTGACGCCCGATCAGACCTCTGCTGCTGCCACTGCCAGCAGCCCATGCCTCAGCCAGCCCTGGGTGGCTGGGAAGTTGCCATCTGAGGCTTGCCTGCACCTCAGATCAGCCCTGGGCAGCTGGGCAGTCACCATCCAAGGCTTGCCTGTGTCTTGGGCCAGCCCTGGGCAGCTGGGGTCTAAGGGGACTGGGGGACTCTGGAGGCAGGCGCACGGAGCAGCTGGGACTTCCAGGCCACGTGCCTGCCACCCCAGGCAGGGCTGAGAGGACTGGACGCCGCCATCTTGTGGCTGTGGGCACTGCCATCTTTAAGGGCATGACAGTCAATTAGCATATTCCCTTCTTATTGGCTGTGGCACCGCCATCTATGCGATGATGTGAGGGTCAATTAGCATATTCCCTCTTTATTAAATAAGATTGTCTTAGATTTAGTCTGTTAGCTAAAGGTATAAAATGAAAATCATATTCTATTTGTATTTTTGTTCAAGACAGTGCTTGAAGCAATTGTGTTTTATTTGTTTTTTTGTGTGTGTGTTCTTTGTTTGTTTTTTTTGTTTTTTTCTCTCTAGTATTTGAGTCAAGATTCTAGTCAGGCTTCTATCTTGGTGAGCTGGACCAAATCATATATTATCCTTCAGGGTTTTTTTTTTTTTTGAAGTTTTACCTTAAGATACTAGTGGGAGACAATGGCTGTTTCTAAGTCTATTTTCTCTGGGACTACACTATGATCCTTATCTTCTGGAATATAAATTCTATGGAAAAATGGGGACTAGAATAACAGCACATAAGGTAGAAAGAAGCAGAGATTCCTTAAGCCAATGTTCCCTATTTTTATTTTTGTTGGCTCCACTCTATTTGTATTTGATCATTCAAAGGGAGAGGTAGATGCCTAAGTTATTTGAAAAGAAAAAAAAATTAGACTTTATTTTCCCATGTAAATCACATTAGAGAAAGGATGCAAATATGTTTCATACAGAAAAGAGCTAAGGAAAGAAAATGTACTCATGTAATTCTGCCATCTGTCTCACCTAGAAGCTCAGCTTGTGGACTAGCAAAGTGCTCTGTTTTAGAGTGCTCTGTTTTAGAGCCTTTGAATATCAATACTCTTTCAATGCATTCCCTCCCCGCCTGTCCTCCCCCCCCCCCCACCCGCCTGCCACCCACACACACATAGAGTGGTGGATGGTTTGAGCTCCCTGCAGGCTAAAGAATGTGATTAATAGTATAAAAGTCAAAGAAGAGCAGTTTTAGAAGCTAGCTATAAGACAAGTAATTATAGGCCTATTTTGTACCAGATATTCCCAAGCAATCAGAAAATTAAAGAACTTTTTCTTAGTTATATCAGTTAATCATATAATCCAAATGTATTTTCTTTTTTGACATAAAAAATACTCCTATATGTAAAATAATTACTTTGAAGTATTTTCTGAACATTGCTTTAAAGGTAATATGCTCCCATTTGCTAATGTATAAGGCCTCCCAAAAATCTCTTCCAAGAAATGTGC
Organism: Myotis yumanensis; assembly: GCF_028538775.1. Classification (NCBI taxonomy): domain Eukaryota; kingdom Metazoa; phylum Chordata; class Mammalia; order Chiroptera; family Vespertilionidae; genus Myotis; species Myotis yumanensis. The sequence continues at coordinate 42,180,504 of NW_027223760.1, read as the reverse complement.
TAAAAATAAGACATTCTAATATATAATGATTCCCTCCCTAACTTCCACATTCCTGGCTCGAAGACAAATGAGAAGCTCCAATTCTGTCAAAAATTGATTAAGCACATTCCAAGTCTCATGTCTAGATATTTTCACTTAGATATTATTCATAGTGTCATAGATAAATAATTCATGATTTGCCTACCCTCCACACCTCATTCCAGATAAGATAGAGCAAAAAATCACCTTAAATACTCTACTTGATTAATTTTAGAAGACTAATCCAAAGTTATTAGACTTCACAGCTTTCTAATTTTTTTCAAATTTTATTAAATCTTATTATATACAGTTCATTATTTTGGGGGAAAAAAACAACATAAAATGCTTGATATGTTTCTCAGGAATACTTTCATGAAGATATTGAGTTGTCTATTATATCGGTAGGAATCACCTAAATTTATATCCTAGCTTTTTCACTTACAGGCAATCTTCTGTAAGAAATATAACTTTTCTTTGTCTGTTTCCTAATCTTTGGGGTGAAAATGATATTATTACTTAACTTAGGATTGTTATGAATAAATGAGCTCTTAGATGTAAAGTGCTGAGCATATTAAAGTCTCAATAATTTTAACTATAAATATTAATACCAGGTAGCTCAAATTTCTCAAGATGATGTTACTCTTCCTCCTAGTTTCACTAGTTTGTTGAAATGTGACTCCAAACATACCAGCCACTGTAGATTAATTGTATTCTAACTACCTATCATGTTTTTTAATCTCAGATAAATTGCCTTTCCAAACAATTTAGAAGATGGTACAAAATAAATTATTTACGGTGTGTTTCCTGAAGAATATGTACCCATATTTTTTAAGACAATGTTTTAAATTATTTGTTCATTTCAATTATTCCATCCGCCTCACTGCCATTTAGGTTGGATCTGTTCTTTGTGTGTGTGTGTGTGTGTGTGTGTGTGTGTGTGTGTGTGTGTGTGTGATGAGTGGATTTCAGAAGCAGAGTTGATTTAAGAATGTTATGTAGTTTGTGGAACATTGTCTTTTATGACTGAACAATTGAGACAAATTATATTTTGTAAAGATGATCTCAACCATCTCTCCAATCCCACATGCTCTTCTATATCACACTTCTCATATCAGAGTGGGGCTGTAACGTCTTTGACTAGAGTATGGTAGAATTGATACTGTGGACCTCTGAGGCTAGGCCATTACAGTCCATGCCAACTCTTTCCACTTGGTCCTCTTGGAACAGGCAGAACCCAGCCACCAGCCACCAGCTACATGGCTAGGCCATGTGTATGTGTCCGGATGCCTGGTTCCAGTTGGGGCAGCTTAAAGTCTCCTCATCTTTTGATTCAAAACATGTGAGTGAAGACATCCTCTTGGAAACAGATCAGCCAGCCCCAGATGTTTACATCTCCAGCCATTTGAATCTGCTCAGTCAAAACCTCAGGCATAGTGCAGCCCTTCTGAATTTCTAACTGACTTATCTGTGAGTTCAGTAAAAGCTGTTGTTTTATCACTAAATGGAGGGAAGATTTGTTACATAGCAATAATAGCCAGGGCAAACACCCATTTTCATTTCATTTCCTTATATTTTTTCCTCTTTGAGCCATAATTCCATTTCCTTGCTCCTTCCACTGGCAGTTGCACTGCTCTGTTTTAGTATGTATCCCAGAATAAGTGCATATCTATAAGGAATGCTAACAGTTCCTTTTTACATGTATCCAGCCTTCATTGAAATAAGTGATTTTTGCCATTTTTACCTCTATTTTTTCCACTCAGCACTGTTTCACAATCCATTGGGGTTGGTATATGTATAGTGAGTTCACCACTCCTATATGCTTCATGCTACACCATGGTATGCCATTATCCTAATTTATTATCTAGCTGCCTTGGGCGAAATACCTTGATTGCCTCTAACTTCTTCATTAAAAATTCTTTTTAATTCCAGTATGGACTAGTGAGTATATCACAAGGAATATACACCAAAGAGTGAAATTATTGGTTCAGAGATATATTTATTTTTAAGGACATGTTCACTAAATGCCATCAGATATCTGGGCCGGTCTAAACTGCTACCCACAGTGCATGGAGTACAAGAATTTCCACTGTATACACATTTACAGATACTTGACACTTTTTTCTGGCATAATTCTTATCTATGGGATCCTGATATTATTTAAGTTTAAATTTGTAGTTTAGTAATACAACATAGCATCTTTTCAGCCTTGCTATGAACTTCTGATTTATAACTTTTGCCCATTTCACTTGGATTTCCTGGGTCTTCCTTTTGATTTGCAAAATTTCTTGTACAGTCTAGATCAGTGGTTCTCAACCTGTGGGTCACGACCCCTTTGGGGGTCGAATGACCCTTTCACAGGGGTCACCTAAGACCATCGGAAAACACATATTTAATTACATATTGTTTTGTGATTAATCACTATGCTTTAATTATGTTCAATTTGTAACAATGAAATTGGGTGCCACCACAACATGAGGAACTGTATTAAAGGGTCACACATTAGGAAGACTGAGAACCACTGGTTTAGACAGTCTTTGTTATAAGCATAGCAAATATTTTTTCCTAGTCTCTAACAAATTTTCTTTAACAAAAAAGCCTGAAATTTGATATATTCAAATATACCTTTAATAGTAATAATTTTTGCTTAGCTTTTCTTCTTACATTTTATACTTGACTTTATATTCAAGTATTTATTCCATCTAAAATTTCCCTTTGTGTATAATGCAGGTAGCAATACAACTTTATTTTTCTCTTTATTTAAAAAATCAGCCAAGTTTTCCCAATGCCCTCTACTAAGTAATTCATCTTTTCTTCTCTAAAGTTCAGTGCCTTCTTAATCCTATGCTCAGTGTACTGTTGGCATAGCTTTCTGTTGCTGTATCAGTATCTCGGTGCTTCCATGATGATGGCTCTGTGACATGGTTTAATATCTAGTGAATTAAGTCCTCCTCTCTATTTTTCCCTTTTTTAGTTTTAGTTAGTCATGGACTTCTACTCTTTTATACAAATATTTAGAATGGTCTTCTCATAATTCTCCAAAGTCTTGAGTTTTATTGAATTATTTTGAAGTTACAGTTAGAGAATTACCATCGTTATAATGTTAAGCCATCTCATTTAGAAATATGGTATTTCTAATTATTTAAGCCTTATATTATGGCCTACATAATGTCAGTCTTCTAAATTGCTTATAGTTAATTCCTAGATATTCAATAGTTTTTTGGGGGGGAGAGTTTATTTTGTTTTGCTATTTGAATGGAATCATTAATCATAGCTTACTTTATTGTTCATTTTTAACAGTGGAAAGAAACACCATTTACTATTTTAAGTGGGTATTGAGATATTTCTTTTTTATTGTCTAAAGTTTCACATATGTCTCCTTTTCCCCTGATTGACCCCCCCTCCCCCAGCCATTTCCATCCCAGGCAAGCCCCCACCGCCCCAGTGTCACCGTCCATTGGTTATGCTAATATGCATGCATACAAATCCTTTGGTTACTCTCTAACTCCCTCCCCCCCGACAACCGCCCCTGCCATTTGTGAGATATTTCTGATATATTTTCTTGGAGTCAATAGGTAACTTGTTAATCATATGTTACCATGTGGCCCAATTCCTTGCTTGGTCTACTTCTTTCTCTCATTTATGGTGGCAGAATGTCAAAACACACCATCAAGCCAATAATAGTCCAAAGGTTTACTATTTAGTTGGGCATATACAAATTGCTGGCAGGTGACCACCAGAAACCAGATTCTCTGACTTCACTGCAGGGAGAAAAAGTCTAGTCCTGGGCATCTGCTCTTGGTGGGGAGAGTAGAGGAACAGGGTGGCTTCCTTGTGTGAGAATTTGCCCACACTACTTGGCAGAAGGGAATGAGTGGCCTGTATTAACATTTTGAGTAAATGTCATTCTGTTCGGAAAGATACCCAAATGTATTTTTCCACATTATATCATCTTTAAAAAAAAGATAGTTTGATCTCTTTCTAACGCCCCCTGTGTTTTTGGAGGGCCCCTGAAAGCTGTCTTCCATGATAGAGGGGCAACATAGCTGACTCTGGAGCTGAACCTGCTCAGGTCTGACTTCCAGCCTATCATTGAGCAGCTGTGCGACTTCATTTTCTGTGCCTAGGTTTTCTCATCTGTATATGGGTGTGTAGTAGTACCTGATTCACAGGTACAGAGGAGGATAAAAATGGATTAGTATATACAAAACATTTAGAAGAGTCCTGATGGATTATTCTTTTCAGAGTGCTTGTCAGAGTTTGTAATTACATCACTCTCATTAAATGCAATTGTCCTCTTGTATGCGGTTTCAGTGGAGGGTTGCTAGAGACCAATGCTCATTGCACCATACTTAGGAGAAATTTGCTCTCCATTTTTGGCATTTTATTCCTGAATTAAGTCAAGCTATTCAAGAACCACATTCCAGATTTGAACATATTGGCATTTATAGGACTGTTTATTCTAATTACATGTCAATATAATGCCCTGACCTTATACTGAAGGGCTTTAGAAAAACCAGTTCTATGAAGCACTTCAATATATTTAGTATAAAGTAGTGAGTGAATGTATATGTTGTTAGTGTTACAGGGTTTTATTGGTAGGACCACTGAAGGAATTCCTGGTATTGGTAAGAGAAATAGCTTCCATTTTCTGAACAATTCGTTGGTTTTGGTTGTGGGGAAACCACAAATTTTCTTCCCTAATTGTTACATTTCTTTGGTCATAGTAACCACTAGAAAGCTATAGTCAAATTTATATATGCCCTCTAATAGGAGTTTAGGGTTTCCATTCTAACTCCTAGTTTCATTATACTTTTTACCTTATTTTTATTGTTCTCAAATACTTTAACAGACTTTATTACTTTTTAAAACTATTCCTTTGTTCTTTACAAGATAAAGCATAAGAAACAAAGAAACCAATTTTCAGTATAGTCATAAAATCTTTTACAAAAATATGTATTGCTAAAATAGCAGAGGGAGCAAGAAGAGGAGGACGAAAAGAAACGATGTATATTACAAATCTGATGTTATACCATTTTGGAATGGTAAGCTGATCTTCCTTTGGGGAACCACACTTCTCCCTGCTCCTCCCTTAATCGCTCCAGGCATCAAAGCCTTCCATACCCAGGCCAGTGACTAATATGATCCTGTGATGTGATGTAAACCCAACCAATTAGACAGGAATGGGGTTTTGAGTGAAATCCTTGGAAAAGAATCATGTGTGTTGTTTTTTTCTAATGAGTTTCCCTTAGAGGAGAAAATGCAAGCCAAGAGTTTCTCTTGGTAATCTTGACACCGTGTGAGGATTAAATGACTTAGATGAATTAAATGACTTAGGTGAAGGCAGAGAAGAGCCATGGGGCTAAAATCCCCATAGAATTATTTAAGCCTGAGAATCCAACTATGCCTAATGCATCCTGGGGGCCCATTAATTCCTAGCAAAATTTTAAATAAAACAATGATTGTATATGAAAGTGGAGGTGCCTTAGGCGGAATTCTTTTCCAGAAAATATAGCTTGGGGCAAGTATTTGAGGAATAGGTAGCATATTTTGAGAAGTAATCCCCAGAATCAAGGTGGGAAACCAGAAAAAAAAATGAGGGGGCAGGGGGAAGCAATACAAGGGTGCTTTCTAACGTTAGTCATCATGGTAGACAACATGGGCTCTATCCCGCCCCTCGGACCTTCTGAGCAACACTGCAGTCCATGCCCAGAATTGTCTGCCTAAGGAAAAAAAAAAAAGAGGAATACATTTATTCTCCAGCTCTCATCCTCATTAGTCAAAAGATTTCTCCAAGATGTGTTAACTTCCTTGCATTTGCAGGTTTCACAGGCGTGATTGCAAGATGGTTTTTCCCAGGGAGACCCAGGCCAAAAGTGAGACACATGAAGTGTGGCGCATAGGAGATGCTGTCATCTACACCTGCACAAAGTGTTTTCTAAGCATAACTGAAGTAAAAAATGGTCTGAGAGCATTAAAAGGTAAAAGAGGGGTAATGTTAAAGCTCAAACTCTAAAATCTAGAACTAGATGGAGAGAAATGAGGGTCCTTCTTTTGCAGCTAGAAAGGTGACTATCTTTCCTTTTTATAGATGCAAAGCATCTGTTTGAAAAGTGCCCTATTGTGCAGGACTCAAACTATGAATTATGAAGCCTGGAAGTAGGCAAACATATTAGAGTTTTTGTTAGCTTATCCCTGTGGACTTCATTAAAGTCTTATTTCCATTGCAGTTGAAGCAGGCCTGTCTAGAAGCATAAAGGAAAGGAAACTCCAATTTGTCAAAGTTCTTTCTTCCTGAGAGCAGAAGTCCAAACTGAATGAAAGATAAATAATCTGAAGATTTACAGGCTTAGAATATCTGCGTTTTCTGCTTTAAGTTTATTCAGCAAACTCAGAGAGATGAAGCAAAGCTGGAAGTAATATGGAGACTTGGGATCCACCCTCTGATCCCTCCAAGCACCTGCCTGCCACACCCTCTCAGCCAGACAGACGTAGTAATTGTTCCCACTTCTATATATTATCCACTTGAACCATAACCTTCGGGCAAGAGCTGATTAGTTCTCCATCTTCATCTCTAACTATTCAATCAAAATTTATTGAGAACGAGACCTTAGTCATTAGCTGAGGGTGAGGGAGATATGCAGAACACCAAAGATCATTCTGTAAGAGATGGGATTCCCAGGCCAAAGTCTTGATGAATGATCTATGATCCCTCCAGGATCTTTGCCTTTGGAATTTGACCACAGGCAAAGAAAGTGGCATTATGCTCCTGTTTTGAGAGAGGTAGTTTTTCCTGAGAGACCCTGAAGCAGGAAATGTATTTGGCGCAGCTCCACCCACTCCCAACTCTCTGGGCTCCTAAATTCATACCCTGAGGATGTGAGCAATAAAGATGAGCATTTTCCAGAAAGACACCTCCTTCTCCTTAAGGCCCTTTAGATGGGATCATGTAGTAAAAGCACCAGGAAGTCTTCCTAGAAAGCAGAATAAGATTGGCTGGGCATGGGAAGGGGATGTTGCTGGTACTTACTACTCTTTAGGATTTGTTATTAATTTTGGGCCAGTGATCACTGGGAGCTGTCTCTCTGCTTCTTTTTATCAAAATCGGACTTCTGATTGCAAGCTTGTCCATTTTGTCCCATTGTATGTTAATTATGTTGGAAAAGATTAAATGTGACATTTAACTTTAAGTTGCTGGTTCATTAGTAACTACATCCCATGTTCTTGTTAACTCAGCCAAGAAATTATTCACCCCTTCCTCCTTTGGTTTAAGCTAGTTTGAATTATTTTCTGATGGTTGCAATCAACAGAGTTCTAGCTGTTTTATTATAGAATTAACTAGAGGAATTGTTAAATAAATTAAAATATATCTATTTTATGCAATAATATGGAGCTATACCAAACAAACAAACAAAAATCCTGTTAGTGATATGGGGTAGTGATCACAATAGAATCCATAAAACAAAAGGACAGAAACTGAATAAATAGTGCTATTCAAGTAATATAAAGAAATAATGAAATATGTATACCAAGTCAAAACTGAATAAATGAAATATGCAAAAATATGGTGATTATAATACCAGAACTATTTTTTATTTCTATATTATGGTATTTATATGGTACTTTAAAATAAAATTGTATTAAAATTGTTTGACTATACCTTCATTTGTTCTAAAAGTGTGTATATTAATGTTGTTCAATTTAAAAAAACTAAAAATGTAAATATGTTTATATAATTATAAATGTAAAATATAAGGTGCCTCCAAAAATGCATATACATGCTTTGAATAATTATATAAAGTCAATGTTTATTAAAATATATTTCATTTTTAAAATGTAAGAGCTATCAGCTGTTAAAGTGTATATACATTTTTGAGACACCTTGTATATTTATATTATATAAATTACTATTAAATATATTTATAATTTTATTTGCTTCACTTTCTTTGCTACAAGATAAATTTGATGTAATGTCTACGTGATTAATTTAAAAAGTGGTAAGTATTATTCATATCTGAAAACTTTATCGAAATATAGTTGGATATAGTAATTATTGTATGACATACCAGTCTATTAGTCAATATAACCTTAATGATAGAAGTGTGAAATTTGTTTAGCCTTCAAGGTATAAATGATCCTTTTGACAGTGGCAAACAGAACAATGGTGTAGTCCACAGCATATAATGACAAGCAATTACTTTATTTATCACTGAATAAACACCTCTAATTAGGTGCCCACAGAATCAAGCCTTTGGGTGACCAAATAGTTGCTGTCATAGAATATTTAGATAAAATAGAAATATTGTGTTCTGGGCTGGTTTCTTGTATATATTTATTGATTTTTAGAGAGAGAGGAAGGGCGAGAGAGATAGAAACATTGATAAGAGAGAAATGTAGATTGGCTGCCTCCTGCACACCCCCTACTGAGGATGGATTCCACAACCTGGGCATGTTACCTGACCAGGAATCAAACCAGCCACCTCCTAGGGAATGGGTTGACACTCAACCACTGAGCCACAATGGCTGGGCTGGTTACTTTCTTCTAAGTAGTGAGACTTCGTCTTTTCTCAGTCTATAATCAACCCTTTCATGATCTTAAGTAGTATTGCAACCTAACATATTTGATTTATCTTTTTATTCCATATCTGTCTTCAATCCATTTGAATATATTCCTAGCTTTCTTTTCAAAGTATATCCAGAATTCATCAGAATTCAACCATGTATGCCCACTTTATTTATCTGAGCTACTCCTTTGTTCAATTCTTGACACCTTAGAGCAGCGGTTCTCAATCTGTGGGTCGCGACCCCTTTGGGGGTCGAATGACCCTTTCACAGGGGTCGCCTAAGACCATCAGAAAAACACATATATAATTACATATTGTTTTTGTGATTAATCACTATGCTTTAATTATGTTCAATTTGTAACAATGAAATTGGGGGTCACCACAACATGTGGAACTGTATTTAAGGGTCGTGGCATTAGGAAGGTTGAGAACCACTGCCGTAGAGGTTTCTCAACAAAGAAGCAAGAGTAATTGTTCCAGATCATATGTTACATTATTTAACTGTGCTCCTCAAATCCCTGCTATGTTAATCCATTAGATTAAGAACTACAGCCAGCATCCTCACATAATTTACAAGGCCCTAAAATAGGGGTGGGGAACATCCAGCCCACAGGCTGTATAAGGCCCACAAAATCATTTGGTCTGGCCCTGCCAAGGCATTAGGGGTGAGTTAATTAAATGTTTGACTAAATATAACAGGCTAATTTTTAAGTTGATAATTTTGTATGGCCCGTGAATAATGTTCTAAATATCCAAATGGCCCTTGGCAGAAAAAGGGTTCCCCACCCCTGCCCTAAAGGATCTGGCCCTTTGATACTTTTTCAACATCCTTTACTCCTCCTACCTCCCTCCACTCCAGCCACACTGGTCTTGTTGATGGTTCTTAAACATGTGAAATGTACTCCTACATCCAGACCTTCAGAGCTATTTTCCTTCTAGTCACATGTCCCCAGCACAGTCAGGCCATGGTAACCGCACTAAGATTGCCACTCAGGCTTCCATCAGGATTCCTCAAGGCTGCTCCATCCCCCCCCCCACCCCCATACACTTAGTACCTTCAAACATATTAAATAATTTTATTATGTATATTATTTCATACTGATCTTTCCTACCTTAACTATGGGTAGAATATAAATGTCATCGGGGTAGGATTAGAAAAACTTTTTTTAACTGAATAATGCCTAGAAAATAGTGAGCACTCAATAAATATTTGTTGCATTAATAAGTTTATGGTTAAATTCATCTCTATAAGGATTAGTACTTTTCTGGACAAATAGATTCTCCCTATATAATTTTTTTTTCTTTTTACTTTATAGAAATGATGGCAAAAAGATGAAAACATTGTAAAAAATGTTTATTAAAAGAGATACAATTAATATTTTAAAAGGTATTATTTTTATCATTCATAACTATCTATTTGTTTTATAAAAGGTATACCCTTTAAGCAGAGGTTGAAAGTCTTACATTTTCTAAAAAAATATCTACAATAGTAATGAATGATGGGAAGATTATCTAACCAAAATATCAATATCATACATAACGTACTTTCATCTGAATTACAGTTGTCAAAATAAAAGATGATCTTTAGAGTGACTTTTGAAAATTAAACAAAGATTTATTTAGTATCTCTTCCTTGATAAATGCCAACTATATTTAAGTTAAAATAAACCAGGAGCAAAGTGTAGAGCTAAGACCAAGAAATCTATTCCAGCACACACACACAAAAAAAAAAAGAAGGGAAAAAAAAGAGGTAAGATTAGCTGGGATTGAACTGCCTGCCAGAGTGAGGGGGGGGAAAAAACTAACTGCAAAAACCACATCTCAGGAAACATTTCCAAATGTTATTGAGGGTGCAGCCTGGTGGTTTCTGTAGCAATGTGGAGCAGAAAGTCTATCAGGAAATCAGAAAAACAGACGTGACCATGAGCCAGTGACCAGTAAGTCAAGAGCACATCCCAAGGACAACCAGACTCAGTCTAATGCTTTCAAGACGTTTGAAGAGATCTGCCTTTTATGTAAAGCAAGGCTTTAATAATGTGGAGTCTACTCTTTGATTCCAGATGTTTTTTTCCTTATAAGGATGCTATTCATCTCCTGCTTCTTTCAGCAATAAACAGCCATCTAATCCCAAAAGAGATACAGAGAAGAAATACTAGAGATTTCTACCAGTTTCAAGATGCTGGATTTTCTTTGAGGAGACACTTATTAATTTGGGGATATACTTTGTAAAAACATTCCTATTAGTAAAGATTCTAAATTAAGCATATGCTTGACAATTCAAATCATACTCAAATGTTTAATGTTTTATTTTCTAATTCAAAATCAATACATTCACTCATCTGCAGATGATATTCACAACATCATTAACTTCATTACCCATCTGGGTAGCTTAGAGTATGAAAGAAATTATATATATATATATATATTCCAGAAATGAGGATGGATGGCCCCAAATCTTGCCAACAAATGCATGCACCAAAGCAGTAGCATGATCAAAGTAGTATACACAATTACTGACTTGGCTTTGTGGTATTTTCCAAGTCTAATCACAGAATAAAAACTTGAAAGTGATAAAGTAAGAAACAGTTATACCCTAATATATATGGAAGCACTAATCTAATCATGTAAAGATGTTTTCTCTTCAAAACTGTAAGCTGGCCCTAACCGGTTTGGCTCAGTGGATAGAGCGTTGGCCTGCGGACTGAAGTGTCCCAAGTTCGATTCCGGTCAAGGGCATGTACCTTGGTTTCTAACTCTCTATCCCTCTCCCTTCCTCTCTGTAAAAAAAAAAAAAAAAAAATCAATAGAATACATTAAAAAAACACACACAAAAGTAAGCTTTTATTTTTTTAAAATATATTTTATTGATTTTTTACAGAGAGGAAGGGAGAGGGATAGTTAGAATCATCGATGAGAGAGAAACATTGATCAGCTGCCTCTTGCATGCCCCCTACTGGGTATGTGCCCGCAACCAAGGTACATGCCTTTGACAGGAATCGAACCTGGGACCCTTCAGTCCACAGGCTGATGCTCTATCCACTGAGCCAAACCGGTTACAGCTGTAAGATGTTTTTACATCATATAAAGAGTATTCTATAATGCCAAGTATGGGTCACATGTTAAGATGAATCATTCAGATCTAAATGGCAAAGACTATCATTGACTATTAGGTTAGTGTTGCATATTATTCTATCTACAGAATTCTTTTTATTCTGAAACCAAACACAGGCACACACACCAAATATTTTCAAGAATGTTTCCCCATGTCTAAGAAATCATTGTTCAAGGAACTGGAAAATGGAGGGAGGGAGAGGTAGTACACACATATCTATACCTTCAAGCCCTATCCCCAATTAATTAACAAAGGAATGACAACAAACAAAAATTTTCCAATAAGATGTGACTAGATACATAAATATAATGTCTATATATATATATATATATATATATATGAAATCAAATGGTTCATTTCCCAATGAGAAAATGTTTAACCATGCTAGAGTCACCTCTCTTTTGCCAAACAATGTTATTTGGCAGACAATATTATTTTCAGAAAAAAAATATATTAGTTGATACAAATGTTTGCCTTCATTCCGTTTTAAAAATAATTTTCAGCATTTATAGAAAAAGTTATGCTGAAGTATCAGGCAAGAAGAGCAGCAAATCACAGTTTACATCTAAATAAATGGAGACAAATCAAATGCAAGTGATTTGTCTGAGTAAATCTGTAGCAGAACTGAAATTATAACCCCTTCCTTGAAGCAATAACTCTTCCTTGGCCAATTGCACATTCTACCGAGCCTTGCAGATTTAGGAATGGAGAAGATAATTACTTATTTAGTTGTAAATGCAATATGATTTTAAAAAATAAACTAAATCAGAATTTCAGGAGTTGTGTGTTTTTTTTTTCTCTTCAACAGTCTTAAATGCTTTATAACCTCAGTTGTTAGCTTGTGGTTAAATAAAACATAATTATCAGATAAATCTGTGTAGTGCGGTCTGATTTTTCCTGTAGCAAATCCAAAAACCTGAAGCAGACTAACATATTTTCTGGTGCTCACTCACTGAAAGAAATTATGAGAAAGTGAGCTAGCCTCTCTGTCCTGGGGCAAATTTTTATAAGAGCTCAAGTTCTCATTTCCTAGATAAGGAAAAGAATACAACTCTCTTGGCATTCTCACAGTTTTAAAGCCAAAGACAATGTCGATTTCCTTAAAACAGAAAACACAGACCTATCTCTCTGTCCTCATGTCCATCACAGCCATCGATCTGGTAATAGGTCAATTGCAGGTGTCTAGTTTCTAAGTTAGTGACATGCAGACATTACAGATGGCAGATTGGAATGGCAATACCCATGAGATCTGTAACTTAATCCTACTACGTGATGTTTTCATTTTATGCCATGAATCTAAGGAAAAGCTAGAAAAAGACAATGGAAAATGAAAGTCACCAACTCCAATCTTAACAATTCAAAGAGAAACGAGAGTGGCAAGTGGGAAGGACAGTACTGCAGAAACACTGCCAAGTTTCTTACAGTATGGAAGATCAAAGTATAGAGATTCACTTTGAAAACATTAATGCCTTTGTAAAAAAAAAAAATTGAATCATGGCCCATTCTTCTTTAATTCTAGACTTAAGAACAGTATGGGTTTATAGATAAGAACACCCTACATACAAGACAAGTCTGAATTTCCAGCTGAGAGGTTAGGAATCTCCCTCTTTGGCAGTTGCTCAAAGTGCAGACATCAATCAGACAGGAATGGTTAAATGCCAGCTTATGGAATTGGGGAACACAGTAAGGGACCTCCATGGCTACTATTAGTCTCCAGATTATAAATGAGAAGGCACTACAAAGTCAACTGAAAGGAAATTTAGTTATAAATAAAGAATGGCACTTGGAAATGAAAGACTGCCTCCTTCATGAACCCATACTGATTTTATTTATTATTTTCTTTTGGTTTCTGATATTTTAATTGCTTCTCTTAAAGTTTATAATTTTTCAGAGTCTGGGTGGCCTATAACTCTGGGTTATGAAGTAAAAATCAAGAATTTGTGAGGTTTTGTCCTTCTGTAGATTAGCCACATGGTCTTAGGCAAGCTGTTACGTTTCTGTAAGGAATGATGAAATTAAAAATTGAAGGTATTAAAAAACTAAGAGTCAATGATGATAATTGCTTGTTCATAATACCTGGTATTCATCAAAGATGGGTCTGCTGGCAAACTTTTCATTCCTTTAGAGTTCAAATCAGAATCTTTGAGTAAATAACATGAGATTACCATTACTCTTTGCTTATTAGTGACAAGTAAACATTATATAATTCAATGCCTAAAGTTGCAATGGAATGTTTAGGTTGAAGCTAATATTCTTACTGGAAAATATAAAAATAATTTAAGCCCCCTTCCCGACCAATTTATACCAAATCTTAAGTACCTTCTAGTATTTTAATTGAACAGTAAATAAATATAAGTTTATGGAGACTGTTGCTCTCTTGTAATTGTAAACTTTCTACAATCAAAACCACTATTAACAGTTTCATTGAAATAATTTTCTGGCTATATTAACTAAAAATATTTTTGTTGCTTATTTTTCCAGTAGAGTCAAATAACAATAATCTCAACAAATCAGTAGGGATTAATTCAATTATAGGATTTATCTTTTTCTGTTAAGAACCTCAAGGCATAAACCTCTGAAAACTGGAATGGGACATAAAAATAGCGTGTGGGGATAGGTGATAATGTGCATAGAGGGTGGGGGAGAGATGACACCGGCAGTAACAATCTAGAACAACTTGTTCTGTTAAGTGGGCCTTTCTCTATTTCATGTTTCCCACTTATATATTTTGCATCATAATATCATCCTTATATTACACTTATCCTCCTTAATTATAATAAGCATAATTTAGCATTTCTCATTTTCAAGAAATAAAAAATACCCTCTACTTGCAGATATTAGAAATTTAAAACTATAGAACTATAGAGATGGTTCTTTTTGTAAAGAAAAACAAACAAAACCCCCTGATTTTTACATTTTTAAATGATTTTTATTATTCACTATTTTTTTTTTTAAATTTAAAGATGGTCCATGTTATATCTGGTGCATTTCCAAAGTGTAAATTATGATTTTGCTATTATTATTTTGCTTATTGCATACTTGAACAATAAGGACACTAGAAGTAATAAAAAAGTATTTCTTTGAGCCCTAGCCCATTTAGCTCAGTGAATAGAGTGTCAGCCTACAGACCAAAGGGTCCCAGGTTTGATTCCAGTTGAGGGCACATACCTTGGTTGCAGGATCCTCCCCAGCCCAGGCTCTGGTCGGACATGCAGGAGGCAACCAATTGATGTGTTTCTCTCACATCAATGTTTCTCTCTGTCTTTCCCTCTCTCTTCCACTCTGCCTAAAAACCAATGGAAAAATATCCTCAGGTGAGGATTAACAAACAAATAAAAAAGTATTTCTTTGGAAGCATATTCAGATTAGAAATATTCAGAGTTTGAAAGTGAACCCTTGTGACATTTTCTGCCTTCCAAAGCTGGCCTGTGGTGCTTTGGTGCACAAACTAACCTTACCCTCTCTAAGGTGGGGACATAAATAGTCCTTCTATATAAACTGTGTATCAGGAAGGGTACTAGTTCCCCCACATTCCCACGTCCCATAGTTCTTCCATTTATCTGGCCTCTTTGTAGAATTGCATTTGCCTTCTCAATGCAATCTCTGTTTTAACAGTGAAGTCCTTTGGTAATTAAAGAATTCTGTTTTTCATATCATGCCCTGTGTTTATCCCAGAACACTGCCTGCCAATTTTCGTTGACCTGTACTTGAGATTCTGCTTCACCTGAGAGCAAAACACAAAGTCTGCCCTTCTAGAACGTGAATTTTACTTCTGGCATGAAACGGATTTGCTTTGTGTGGCCATGTGCTGAGGATAAGACTGACTGCTCCATGAGTAGTTCTTTCTGTCTACTATGTTTTAGATCCTTTTACAATTTCCCATTGGTAAGTAAGTCACTGAAGTGATACAGTGGAAAGAACAGAATTGGGGATCTGTGCAGTCTTAACCAAATTGCTTAAGTATCTGGTTCCACTTTCTAATTTTTAAGATGAACAGTATGCATTGGGTAATTCCCAAGGTCCCTTTCACTTATAAAGTTCCATGGGTTTCAATGGTGGTTTTGTGTCAATGTTTGGTTGTGTTATGTTATTCTCTTCTTTCTCTTCCCCCTTCCTTTCTCCTTCTCTGCTTCTTATTTCTTTTAAGAGTGTTTATGCCTAGTTATATTACATTGCATTCTTAACACTAAAACAGATTATTATTTTTGCATTTGAAGATGCTCATTTATAACATGTGCTTATAACAAGAAAATGCTTTGTGTCTAATGCCATTAGAAAAATCCTCAGTAGAGTACAGTTGACATATGTTATTCCACTTTCCTTTAATAAGGACCCAACTTTTTCAAAGGGGCCCTGGCTCGCAGACCTCCAACCACAGGCAGCTTAATTGATTAAGACGGTAGCTGTGGTCCTCTGCACTCCCCTTGGCCTTTGCTTTAAGGACATGCTCTCCACCGGGTGCTCTCAGTCAATGACTGAGCTTGGAAAGCATACAAAGGCAGGACTGCCCCTGGGAGACACAGGCTCCCTTGAGGTCTTTGGATCAAGACTCCTCAGTGGCCTTAATGAATCTTCCTTAAGACTACACAGCTGCCGAGGAGGCTTCCCTGCAACCTTTTTTCCATTTCTCCTACACTCAGAATGAGACTGACATGGTGCTGTTACAGCTATCCCAGACATTCCCCACTTGCTCTCCATTTTCTCTCACATGGTGGTTCACTAGTATTATCTTGCACATCTAATCTGGCATCTACTTCTCAGAGGCCCTGGACAAACACAGACCCCCAAAACTAGAGATACACAAATATCCCAATCCTTAAAAGCTAAAATAGAGAATCTAAAGACCCAGAAACTTGAGATGTATTGAGATCAAAGATAATAAAAAGATGCAGTGACCAACAAATACAAAAGAGCTTATGATGTTGAAAATGTCTCTACATCTTTTCTTTACAGAGAAGTAATCCAACATTTAATTCATTCCTACTGCAAGTCCCAAGTTGTCCTTGGCACAGTAATGTATACCATCTCCCTTAACACTCATACCCATATTTTTTGGCAGATAAGGAAAATGGAAACTCAGAGAAGCTGACAATGAACATATGCAGCTACAGAATGGGGGAGTGGAAATGTGAATCTAAGCTGCAAAGGCATCCTTAGTCCATTCCACACTCTATTTGATACGGTGCTAGATTGCAAGATCAAGGAAATACAATAGGTGCCACATTTTTCTTATTGTTCTGTTTTCCCATGGGTTGTCCTAATTGATAGCTGCTTAACAAAAAATGTATCAAATTAATTGTAATGAATGTATCCATGTCAAGTCTAGTTGAATGTAGCTTGCCAAAGAGACTCATCCTAAATGGCTGATTTTTTTAATAACATAAAAGAAGACATGCTTGTCAAGTTTGCAGAAGGCAGTATGGGGTTATGGATATGGAGGGTGATACATTTAGAAAGCAAATGGAATTTGATAGAATGAAATAAACTCAAAGCAGCAAGATGAAGTTTAACAGAGAAAACATGTGGCCCTAATTTTAAGTTCAAAAGACAATTTTGTAAGTACAGGATGTAACTGCTAAAAGATGAAACCGTTTTTCTTCTGCATGTAATATACGGGTTAGTCTTCTGGAATGACAACAGTTCATGTAAAGGTCCAAGATTTTATATGACCACAAACTTGATATGAGCCAACAGTTGCTAAAAAAGAAAATCTCATTTTAGAATGTACTAATTTACATATGGCATTATCAAAGGAAGTTAAACACATGGATGTGGAGGATGGTCCCTGGTTCTGGGCATCAACTTTAGGAGGAGAGTCCATAAACCCCATATTATAGAAAGAATGCTGAAACAATGTCCTGGTTTAGCGTTTACTTATCCTTGCATTCAAAGAATGTTTAAAAGCACACCTTAAAACAGGAGTTTGCTTGATAAAGGGAATAAAAAAGTAATCTTTGCACTCAAAAAATTCAAAGCCTGGAGCAGATAATCTGAATATTTAGCCTAAAGAAAAACTTACAGGAAAATTCAAGAAGCCTTCAAAAACTTAAAGATATTTTGAAAGAGGTTTGCTTTTTAAAGCCTGATTCAATTTGGGCTGTTGAGAAGGAGGAGGAGGAGGAGGAGGAGGAGGAGGAGGAGGAGGAGGAGGAGGAGGAGGAGGGGGAAGTGCAGGGCAGCAGAGGAGGAGGGAGTCATGGAGGGGAAGAAGGAAAAGAACCTGGCCCAAAAAGCTATGTTAGAGATGGTTATGTTCCCAGTACTTAAGATAATCATCTTTCTTAGTCAAGTATTCCCAGCTTCCTGATGATGAGCACTGATATGGCAAAGCCCACTATAACCTTGGGCCTAAAGCCCAACTTCTGATCCTTTATAGAAAGGGTTGTATCTGTTGTCCCCTCTGAGCTGGCAGCACAGGACTAATTGTTACCATAGCCCAGCCCCTGATCACACCAGGGAAGGAATGAGGCCTTGTCAAAGGAATCCTCCCGGAAGCTGTACCCAAACCTGCTGGATGCTCCTGCTGCCCCGGAGTGTGATACACGATGTAGAAACCATGCCTTTCCTTATTCTGTCTATATTGCCTCTTTCTTAATAATGTTGCTTCACTGAGGTGAAGGCCAGAGGAAGGGGGTGGTAGGGGCTAGGTGGAGGTGGGCAAGAGGAGGGAAAGTGGGGACATCTGGAATAGTGTTCACAATAAAAATAAAGTTTTTTTTAAAAATGCTGCTTAACGGGCCATCTGTGTTATTTGCCCTTCTTTGCACAGCATGTATAAGAATGAAATGTGCTTCCTAATATAAATTAGGTACTCAAATGTTTGTCGAGTAAAGTAACTAAGAACTGAACTGTTATCACTGAGTAGACATTACACCCAACAAGCTTTCACTGGACTCTGTTATAAAATCAGAGATAATGAGACATGAATAAATGTGTGTTGTTTTTTTGTTTTTGTTCTGAGATAGGAATCTTTCAGCTCTGGGCGTCTTTGTAGATGAAGAGGGCATCACTTAGGTATATTATTGAGTTTATTTACACATTGAGCAATTCCCATATTAGATGGAAAATGTTCTCTTTGTAAATATCTAAGTCCCTTTCCAATTCTAAAATTCTTTGGTTCTCGTGCTATGAACAGGCAATGCAAACTGCATTAAGCAGTTGTTTCATCTGATTGCTTGAATGCAAGTGATTGATCTGTGTATTTTCTCAATGGCAGTATTTTCTAACTGCATTGTTTCTACATTTATGTCACCCTCTCCACCCCTTATTTCTTAACATTACAAGCAGAATTTAGTGCTACAATTACACGTCCTTAATTACTTCCACATTACTTATCTTTAAAATGTTTTAAATGCATATTTTTTTAATTTATCTGAATTTAGTCTTTTTAAATTTTAGAGGAAAAATCAAGTTTGGCAAGTAGTTAAATTTTATGCAAACATACATAGAGATTTTTCTTGAAAGCAAAGACTGAAGCCTATTACTTTTTCCTCATAGGGTATTTACCCACACCATAAAGTGAAAAGGCTATCCTCATGTGGAAATGTTATAAAAGGTATAAAACTCAGGTCTTGAAAAACTCCTAACAAAGGATCTTATTTTTATATTCCCCTGAAAGATAGTGTTTGTTGGCAGTATTGAACATAGTAACTAAACTTGGCACTTACAAAATGTACCTTACTCACTTTGGTGCCAGAACTTCACTTGAAATGAATGCTCTACTTAACCACTTCATTAGTTATTTCCTATTTCATAACACAGCAAACAATGTAGGGAAAACAGTTAAACCAAAACCCAAATCTTAAAATCATCATGAGTGAGGATTGTAAAAATACTCTACCCAAATGGTAAAAAGATATAATGGCTAAGTCTAGAAGAAAAAATGTATTGTACCTCAGGGACAAGTAATCAAATTTTTGTGAAAAATGAATAAGAAAACTTAAAACATACCATCAGTTTTGATCCCATAGAATTCCCATCTATTTGACCTTCCCATTTTGGAGGTACTTGATTGGTATCTCACAAATGTTTTTGCAAGAAAATAGGAATAGCAGTTATCTAGCACACAAGATAATTTTATTTTCTATTAGTCTCAGCCATTTTTTTCAATCTCTTTAAGTTCTAGAACGGAAATTATAACTTTTTAAAAAACAAGCCAACATAAGCACCATTAAATACTTACTCCCCTATTATATTTAATGTATAACAGGCATATTTGTATTAGCCAAGGTCTATTCTTTATATATGGCAGAGAACTGGGAATTTCATATTTTGAATGACACTTTAACATTGCATAACATCTAAACAAGCGATGCCAACAGAAATGCTCTAAACAAGAACTTCAAAAAATTAGATAGAAAATGAGACTTTGAAGAAAGAAAGGAAGGAAGAAAGAAAAAGAGAGAGAGAAGAGGGAGAGAGGGAGGGAAGAAGGAAGGAAGAAAGGAAGGAAGGAAGGAAGGAAGGAAGGAAGGAAGGAAGGAAGGAAGGAAGGAAGGAAGGATAGACTTAAGAATGAAAGATAGTGCCTGGCTAAGTTGTTGTTTATATTGGTCTATTTTGATTGCCTTTACATACATTAAAAATGGCTGGGGTCTCCAATGTCATTCTAAATTTTTTGATGAAAAAAACTTGATATACTATAGATGTCAACTCTTATCTAATAAGATCAAGACTAATTAACAATTAATTAAAATGTATGTGTGTTGATTGAAGTAAAAAGTAGTGTTTCATTAATAAACCACTGTATGGTTTATAGCCTATAATATCCAGTTTTAGTTAAAGTTTGCCCTTAAAGATTCATAAAATAATATGCGTGCATAAACCATCCTAAATATTCCAAATGTATTTCCTGTCCTGGCCAGTGTGGCTCAGTTGGTTGCAGCATCATCCCCTGCACTGGAAGGTTGTGGGTTTGATTCCAGGTCAGGGCACATACCTGGGTTTTAGGTTCCATCCCTCGTTGGGGCACATACAGGAGGGGCAGATACAACTAATGGATGTATCTCTCTCACACTGATGTCTCTCTCTCTCCCCTCTCCTTCCTCCCTCTCTCCAGAAAAACAAAATGTATTTCCTAATCTTTTACATTTGTCTCATGCATGCCTCTTTGGCAGTTTTAACTTGTTTTTTATAAAAACAACAGTTTTCTTTCTTTTCATACTGCCTTTTCACCAGTTATGTAATACTTGATTAATTATAATATCTTATTTTAATAACAAACACAACTGACATAAGCAAGGTTTAGAATTTAATTACAGTTGACATACATCATAATATTAGTTTCAGGTATACAGTGCAGTGACCACACATTATATAACTTAATAAGTGGTCACTCCAATAAATCCTGCACCCATCCAGCACCACTCATAGTTATTAGAACATTATTGACTATATTCCCTATGCTGTACTTTACATCCCCATGACTATTCTGCAACAACCAAGTCTAATCAAGTTTTCAAATAAGCACACTATCCTCTTAATAAACCTAATACTAAACACAATCCCCTTTTTTCATCACCATTTATCTCCCCTGTATCCTCTTCCACCTGCACCTCCACCCCTCCACCCTGCAATCACCACACTGTTGTCCCTGTCCATGAATTCTTTCTCTTTTTCCTCTTTTCTTTTATGCTCAATCCCTCCACACCCCCTGCTCCCCCCCACACACACACACAGCTGCCAGCCTGCTCTCTAGCTATGAGTCTGTCTCTACTTTGCTTGTTAGTTCAGTTTGTTCATTAGATTCCACATATGAGTGAAATCATATGGTCCTTTTTTTCTATGACTGGCTTATTTCACTTAGCATAATATTTTTGAGACACTCTAATAGTCAAGGGAAAAAGTGAGAGTAGCTTGCTAACCCTGAGTGTCTGTGCATAAAAGACATCAGTTAGTATTTACCCTATTGGTTAATGTCATTTAAGTGATGGTAGATTAAGAGAGCTCTTCGGTAATTACACAATGCTAGTAGTATGACAAAGCAGCCATTTGCTTTAAGAAAATGTTTATATGTGGATGTATTTATAGAGATGGATGCTTTTTAACATATATACAGATAACCATTAACTATCACCTAGTTAGAAACTACTATTTGTTCCCCATGTAGAAATTTTTTTGAATCAATGACAGATCAAACAGATGGAAACAGCCTAATTTTTGATGCAACTTCAGTACCTATTATTATTTCTGGTCTCATAAAAATTGATAATGCTTTCTTTGCTCTGATTTCAAAAAACTGTAGATAACCATTTACTTCATCAGCAACAGTGGCAATGAGTTTTTTCCAAATTGCTTGTGCTTAAAAGTTCTTTTAAGAACTGCAGTTGGGCCAAGACCGGTTTGGCTCAGTGGATAGAGCATCGGCCTGCGGACTGAGGGGTCCCGGGTTCGATTCCGGCCAAGGGCATGTACCTGGGTTGTGGGCACATCCCCAGTAGGAGGTGTGCAGGAGGCAGCTGATCGATGTTTCTCTCTCATCGATGTTTCTAACTCTCTCTCTCTCTCTCCCTTCCTCTCTGTAAAAAATCAATAAAATATATTAAAAAAAAAAAAAGAACTGCAGTTGGTAATGGGGTCAGATCTTTGATGTGATATAGTTGTAAAAATGCAAGAACTTCCTACATGAATCCCTGTAGTCCTTCACTAGGTCACTTTCATCTGGGAGTACTCAGACACAAAGTTTATCCAGAATGGGCTATGGCATCTTAATGAAGATAGGCATGTTCTGAAGACTCGGCCAGATTCTAGTTTCAAGACATTTGTCATTATTGTAGCATGTCAAAAACAGGTTAGAGATCATATTCTTACTTTGAAATTCTGCTTTTCCTTGGATTATGTTCTCTACACAGTTTTTTTTGTTGTTGTTCTCCTGCACTTTAAAATGTTTAGCTACTTTGAAAAAAAAAAAGGTTGCTAGATTTTAAACAATCTATTTACTTCTTATGATGGCTGTGTTGAACACATTGTAATCTACATGCTATAACAAAAATGTCATCTGAATTTCATTTCTTGAAACATTGCATTAATATATTGTTAGAAAATGCTGGGTACATCAAACATGTCTTTATTTACAAGAGCAGTACAAAATGCCGTCTGGTCTTCTTTCCACAATAAAGAAAAATATCTGGAACAGACTTTTAAAGGAATATATATATGCCAGATATGCAAATTGTCACCATGGGCATTCGACTGGGAGACTGATTGCTTGCTATGACATGTGCTGACCACCAGGGGGTGGCATGGAACGAAGGAAGGCCCTGGCTGGCAGCCAGAAGGCCCCGATCGGCTCTCATCACCGGCCAGGCCTACCCATGCATGAATTTCATGCCCTGGGTCTCTAGTGTAAATGATAAAGTAGCATATATTTCCCCCTCAATCTTTGGCATCTATAGGCAGAATTTCAAGTATAGAATTGAATCTTGAAAAGAAACTGCAACTTGTTAGATAAGAACCAGCATTTTATTTCATTTAAGCATAGTATGAATTTAGTTGATTTGGGAATATATCCTTCACTATTTAATAATCCACCTTTGGGAGAAGAAAACAGAATCTAATCTTAAAATATTTTATCATTTAAGTCCAATGGTATATATTAGGTGATCATGCCAAATCAAGGAGTCTCTTAAATGTTCTAAATATAAAAATTATAGATAAAACAGGTTACAGCTACTGATACAGAACTCTCAAAGATAACCAGAAATAGTTATTAGAATACTAGAGGCCCGGTGCATGAAAATTAACCTGAGGCAGGTTAATCCTCAGCCTGCCCCCTCTCAGTCCGGGAGCCCTCAGGAGAAGGAGGCGACCTGGAGATTAGGGGAAGGCGGTGCCCCCATCACACCTCTGCTGCTGCCACTGCTGGCAGCGCAAGCCTTGGCTGGCCCTGGTTACCTAAGCCTCGGGTGGCCCTAGGCGGCTGAGCAACTGCCATCTGAGGCTTGCCTGCGCCTTGGGCTGGCCCTAGGTGGCTGGGAGGCTGAGGGGACTGGGCACTGCCATCTTGTGGCTGTGGGGCCGCCATCTTTGAAGGGCATGGCAGTCAATTAGCATATTCCCTCCTTATTAGATAGGATTATTGACTATATTTCCTATGCTGTACTTTACATCCCCATGACTATTCTGTAATTACCAATTTGTACTTCTTAATCCCTTCACCTTTTTCACCCATACCTTCAAACCCTCTTCCATCTGGCATCCTTCAAAATATTCTCTGTATCTATAAGTCTATTTCTGTGATGATTATCTATTTTGTTTTTAGATTTCTTTATAGATATGCATTTATTGCCATTTTATTGTTCATATTCTTTTTTTTGTGGTTAATCCTCACCCAAGGACATTCTTCCATCAATCCCCAGAGAGAGTGGGAGAGGGAGAGACAGAGAGAGAGAAACATGGATGTGAGAGAGACACATCTACTGGTTGCTTCCCACATGGGCCCCAATGAGGGACAGGGATTAAGTCTACAACTGAAGTATGTGCCCTAGACCAGAATTGAACCTGGGACCCTTCGGTCCTCAGGCCAACTCTCTATCCACTGAGCAAAATCGACTAGAACTATTGGTCATATTCTTAATCTTTTTTTCTTATTCTTCTTAAAAGAAAACCCTTTAACACTGTTACTTATTTTTACCATTTTCCAATGGGATGAGAAGGTCATAACCATTAGAAGATGTTTTCATATTCCAATTCAATGAACCCATGATTATGTTTAAGGAAACCTTTCAATTAGCAGAGAGCAGAGACATGGCAATGAGAGGCCATATTTTAAGTCATTAGATGTGACCATTTGAGCTGCAATATCCACTCCTTCCCTCACCACATACACAAACACATAGTCTCTACTTTTGGCTTCTGGATGGACCAGTGGAGGTTTAAGTGAAGCACCACAATATATATATTAGTTGTTAATTCATGATACACATTGTGCTTCTGAACTCTGCACTGCTCCCTCTCACATCTTGCCTGTCTTTCTTGCAGTCAGGACAGGAGGTGATGGATTATGGCTGCCATTCTACAACACTAATGTTGATGCCAACAGCCATCGTAGTGAAACAGAAAAAAGATTACTGGGAAGGTGATAAGTGTTTCTGAGTTTAATAAGATATTGGTCAACGGATCCCAAGGTTTCAGAAATAGACAATATGAATATATGCAGCCTGCTCTTATATCTTTGCTTTCTCTTACTCTGAAAGGAAATTTGCTCTGGAGAAATTGCCCTAAGCACCAGTGTAGATAATCGAGCAAAATCAAACCACAACGGTAGTACACAGATTCAAGGTTATTGTTATGATACCTCTTTCAAAATATTGATTAGTTTTTACTTCATTAAATTTTATATGAATTTTTCTAAAAGTTAATATTGACTTGTATTCATAAAAACTGGGTTGTAAATTTCAAAGCTGATTATCTAGTGGTATTTAAAAAAAAAACAAGTGTAATTATTTTGACTATTTGGGTCTCAGTTTCTTTTTTTAAAAATAAAAATAAAATGGAGAACAGCATTAGCATAGGCTTTATTCTGTTTGCAGTGGAAAGAGGCTTGCCTATATATATATAAAATATATATATTATTGATTTCTTAGAGAGGAAGGAAGAGGGATAGAGAGATAGAAACATTGATGGGAGAGAAACACCATCGATCAGCTGCCTCCTGCATGCTCCCCACAGGGGATCGAGCCCACAATTTGAGCATGTGCCCTAACTGGGAATTGAACTGGTGGCCTCTTGGTTCCTGGCTCCACACTCAATCGCTGAGCTATGCTAGCCAAGCTGGGTCTCAGTTTCTTATTTGAGAATGAGAGATTGCACACAATGGGTTTTATAGATCCAGAATGATTAGAACACAATCAATATATGAAGATAATTTACTCAGATCTAATCAAAGATACTCCATTATTCCCCTGTCCTGCCCCCACCTCTATGACTCCTTTCCCATTTAAAAAACAACACAAAACATTTTTTTAATTTAAAAAGTTTTTCTTATTTTTTACATGTATAATATCTACCAAGTAATAATCAGGATTAATTCAAAAGAGTAAATTATTTTCATTATATAGTTATAAATCCAGTGTAATATCCTCAGCCTCTACATAAATAGTACTTTACAATAACAATTAATATTTTTATGAAGAAGTGCTTCTGTTTCATGCCACATGTCTGATCCTGATTCTTTTTCAATTATATAGAAGCAGTTTAGAAGAAATGAGATATGTTTTCCATAAGACTTGAAAAAATTAAAATAATATCCTATCATGTCCAATCATTCAAGAATGTTTACCTCCTGCTGTGCAAAACCTAATAATAATTTAGTTTTGCTTGAGGCAGAATGGGGAGTCCTTATTTGTTTAAGTTTCATTTAAAATATACCCAACAGTACAAAACACCATATCAAGGATGTTGTGGTTCATTAACTCAAGGCTATATCATACTCAAAAGGAAACATAGTTTTTCAATTAACCTATAGATCTTAGATAACTGTCCAAAACTCATTTACCATTCAGGATAATTACATACTTTAGCATTTTTATTTTTATTTTTGGTTCATTTTCAATAGCTTTTACCCTTTCCTCAGGCTTGCACAGACATAAGCCATTTTGCTTGAACAATTTCTCCCATATTCATTCTCCCACGTATGCTTTTTTGAAAGCCACAGTGGTATCTAAATTAGACTTTGGAGGAATAAAGGGAAACTTTCTACTTTTCAACACCACATCCTATGGGGCACTGGTTTGAAAGAAGCAAATTGAAAATGAAAAGAGATTTGATGCTACAAGGACAAAGGCAGAAAAATGTATGAAAGTGGCATTATTTAAAAATTCAGTAACCTATGTTTATTTTTAAAGTCTGGAGAATGCCATGGTGTGCCTAATTGAAAATTGTTGGTAATTCAAGGATACATATGCCATCCATGGATTACTGATTTTCAAAGTGCAATGTGATCAAATACATTCAGTCCTAAAACTTGAATTTACCAAAATTTGAACTTTGATGTTTCAGATGGCCCTTCATTGTTTGTGTATTCTTGGCCTGCTAAAACATGCTGCCTGCCTAGCACAAAAGAAGGAATTTTTGGTTTTATTAAGTACACAGGAAATCAGTGTTTCTTGCGACAAAGAGGAAGGGTTGGTTAGTGGTGAACATATTTTTAAATTGTTCTACATCCCTGCTGCCTGTCAAAAGAGTCTGCTCATGGGTGCCCAGTAGCAATACACGAAATAGGCAAAGGGCCTCGGAGATTGTCCCTGGGAAAAATGTATCAATCCACCAATCAATCAGTTGCATCCATTTGTGGATGAAAAGGGGCCACCTGCTAACCTGACTAGCTCAGGGAAGACCTGCGTGGTGGCCTTGCAAACTCAGAGACCTAAAGTCACCACAAAAGATGGTCTGAAATTAAAATTTTTTAACTAAACACAATTTATGGCAAGTAGTCATGTCCTATCTAGGCTGGAGTCTTTCCTGACAGGTCAATCTTTACCTTCACTGAGTCTGTCTATTATCTTTTTGTATCTACAAACATATCCTTGGACCATCAAAGTTATTTTTCCTTTTACTTGACCCCTCAAACCACAGGCACCGCTCTGTGGAGACCACAGATCCCCTCATTGTTACTGAGTTAATTGTTGACTGTTAACTATCCTGTACCCACCTATGTAAAAGATGTATGTGTCTATCATTTTACTTTTTATCCATCACAGAGGTTTCACTGCTTTGCTCTCTCCCACTTTCCTGATCTATCACCAGTGAATTTCATGTAACCAACTTGCCTCTGCTCTTTTGATTGGAATATTTAAAATAAGGTGCGAAACTGCCATTATCCGGAGCATTATCTCAATACATTGAGATATTGCTTCCCAGCAATTTTCAACAGTTTGGCTCAAATAAACTTGCAAAAATTCTCTATAGGTTTGAATATTTCTTATGTTGACACATGATACCAAATGGAGATCCACTAGAGCCTAGCAATTTCTTTCAGTAAATTTAAACCTTGTCATTCACTTTCATATTCATTGTTTAATACAGTAAAAAGGAGAAGTTAAAAGTTAGGGAGAGAAAAACACTTTGATTTACCCACTCAAAGACAATTAAGCACTGCAATGTTGGAGACATTGTGTAAAATTCAGCTGAAGGGGAATATCAAGGAACTCGAGTGTCACAAAGAAAGACCTTAAAGAAGGTAGTTCCCAACGTGGGGCACATGCCCCACAGGGGGCAATTTGATTTTAAGGGGGGCAATTAGAGAATGAGTTATTAACAGTGAATTTTTTGCATTTCCTATGGTCCTAAGGGCCTCAATATACAGTATATAAATATATATTGTGACATATTTATGCACTTTAGTTCTCCATTATATGTTTTGAAACTTTATTTGCTATTTTTTCATATCACTTCATATTATTTTTTAACATTTTCTTAGTGATTTCTTCCTTAGTACTTCAACTGTCCTTTCGTTCTTTTATTTTTCTCTTTCATGGATGCCATGTTCTTTGGAAGCTTGTTTAGACCAAGTTAATGGCCTTTTAGTCTTCCTCCACATGAATAGGAGTTCGCTTTTTAAATAATAAGAATTATATGTCAGGGTGGGGGGAGGGCATCAGGATTATAGACATGCTTCAGTGGGGCATGGCCAAGAAAAGGCTGGGAACCACTGCATTAAAGTAAGTAATCATAACATTGTCGTGAGAGCTCAAAGAGAAGCATGCAGAAAGTCAAAGGAAAAGATGGTGAAAGAGGATGCTAGATTTTACTGGAATAAGGAAGTTGTTAAGGATGTTCATGTATAGGAGCTGAAATTTTATGTATCTTGAAAAATGGTTAAACTATGAGGAATAACCTAAAACGGTCATGTACATAGGAGGCAGAAGTGAACACAACTGCCAGGATAGCCAGTGGGACAGTCCACAGAAATGCAATGATTCATTTGTGCCTGGGAGCTTTGTTTTCATGACTTCTATAGCACTTAGGACACATGCTGAACTTCACCTCGAAATGTAAAAGTTCAATTTACAGGTTTTAATGTTTTCATATTTGTCAGTGCTTTTGCAGTACAGACTCTATATTTACTTTGAATAATTTTTAATTTTGTAATATTCCTATTGAAATAAGTATATTTTAAAAATATTTTGAAAATATTCCTATTGAAATAAATATATTTTGAAAATTTTCATTGTTCAGTAAATCACATCTCCCTTCCCAGCCCTAGAAGTCTTTCTAGCATTAATATTAGGAAATAAAGTTTACTGCCCAAGGGGCCAAGTTATATCAACTACCTAAAACAAGGAAGTCACTGAACAGATTTGATTTGCAGACCACAGTTCTGAATACCAGGCATTGTCAAGTGTTTTATATATTTTAAAACTTCTCCTTTATATGTTAAAAGCAAGCTTGGGCTAACATAAATGTTTTCATGTAAGCCTTGGGTAGAGAGAATGCAGGATATGTATGATATGATGAATGTAATCAAGAAACAGGTAGTGTAAGAGGGAATCCCTTCATATATATACATATTGATTTCAAAGAGGAAGGAAGAGAGAGAAAGAAACAGCAATGATGAGAGAGAATCATTGGTCAGCTGCCTCCTGCATGCCCCCCACTGGGGATCGAGCCTGCAACCTGGGCTCATGCCCTGACCAGGAATCAATCCATGACCTTATGTTTCATAGGTCAATGCTCGACCACTGAGTCACACTGGCCAGGCAGAGAATCCCTTCTTAATGGCAAAGAGCAGCCTGAAGGGGAAAAAAAAATATATAGATTAGAATTGGATTGGTTGTCCTGGTTTATTTTTTCATGTATTAATCTATTCATTTAACAACATTTACTCAGTGTCTACAAGGTAAGTTATTAATCTAGGTTCTATGAGTTCAGAACTGAATGTAAAATTTCTGTCATCATAGACAAAGTTCCGGGAGGAAGAGTCTTTTAAGAAAAGCCCAGATATGTTTGGAGGAATCTTGGGGAAGTGGGATTTCTTATGCATTCCCAGATTGCAAACTGAAAAATTACAAGTAGGCTTACTGAAGAACTGCATTTAATTTTATCAAGTAGAATATTAAAAATAGTTGAGATAAGGTCTGAGGCAAAGATAAGACCAAGATAATATCTTGGTTAGTAAACAATTATAAGGCTGAAAATTTGCCAAAAACAGAGAGAAAACCTAGAGAACCTTTCTCTCAACTCATACTAAAGAGCAATGCTAGGTCATTTTTTTGTTTGGTTTGGTTTTGGTACTTTTTGTTTTTTTACATAGCTAAATTTGAAAGAAAAACAAGTTTTTTTTTTTTTTTTTTTGTTTTTTAAGTGGTTAGAGGAAGAAGTAAGCCATATCATGAGTGGGAAGTAAGGCAAACAGCCCACAGAGTGTCAAAATGAATGTGCCTAAGAAGAGACTGTGGTGTTAACAGCCATGGGTGGACTGAAGTTGAGGCCATAATTTCTAATAACGTGTGACTCTGGAACTGATCTCTCATCATAAAGCTAGGAAATGGGGAACTAACAAAAGTTACTGCCACGAGCCCAAGTGGAACATAAGTGGGTATTGGCCATTAGTAAAGATAATCATATATGAAATTTTGAAAGTCATTCCTATAAACATGGGCATTAGAAATCATAAGTAAAAAATTAACATGAAAATTAGTTCCAAACTAGAAAACCCATAGGTCAAATGTAAAGCTGCCACATTAAAGACATCCATCACTCAGGGTATCACACATGTGATTCCTGTGGAAGAGATTAACCAAAGAACTTATATGCATATGTGTATTGCCCATGAACACAGATAACAGGGTGGTGAAGGCCTGGGTGGTGTGGGAACCCAGTGGTGGGGGGGAGGGGAAAATAGAATGGGGGGCATCTGTAATACTCCCAACAATAAAAATTTAAAAAAAATATGTGTTCTACTCTATTGTAAATAAAATCAAAACAATAAAAAGCTACCAGGAAGAAAATGTAGCTGGTTTATTAAACCGACAATAGACTTATTGTCAGCAACAATAAAAGCTAGAAAACAATGAAAAACTTAGTGGTAGGCAAAGAAGCTATAATTAACTGGTTATTTTAATTTTATACTCATTAACATCAAATGGGAATATTGAAGTTAAACTAAAATTTGTAACAGAATATATAAGAAAACTTACTTTTAACACTTAAATATAGTGTGAAATTTTCTCCCCGATTTTTGTCCCTAAGTTTTTGGACCCTGTCCATCACCTGTAAAATGAAGGTTCTATGTGGTTGTCTAATTGCCAGACACAGAGACAACATTTACTGGAGAGACTGTAAAGTTTCTCCAGTAAATTTCCAAGAAAGAAAAATATTCTGTGCTTTTTAAATATATATATATATATATTTATTGCTTTCAGAGAGGAAGGGAGAGGGAAAGAGAGATAGAAACATCAATTATGAGAGAGGATCATTGATTGGCTGCCTCCTGCACATCCCCTACTGGGGATCAAGGCCCCAACCCAGGTATGTGCCCTTGACCAGAATCAAACCCGGGACCCTTTCCAGTGGTTCTCAACCTTCTGGCCCTTTAAATACAGTTCCTCATGTTGTGACCCAACCATAAAATTATTTTCATTGCTACTTCATAACTGTAATGTTGCTACTGTTATGAATCATAATGTAAATATCTGATATGCAGGATGGTCTTAGGCGAACCCTGTGAAAGGGTCGTTCAACCGCCAAAGGGGTCGCGACCCACACGTTGAGAACCGCTGCTTTAGTCCATAGGCCGACGCTCTATCCACTGAGCAAAACTGGCTAGGGCTATTCTGTGCTTTTAATAGTAAAAGTAATGAAGAGTTAGGAAACCTAGGACTGGTTGCATGTGGCTGTAGTCACAGGGTATAGTATAGCAAGCAGTTAAAGTAAAAAAAACTAAAACTGGCTCTAGTCATAAGAAGCATTTAAGTGGCATAAGAGTAATTAAAAGGTTCTGAGAGGACAATGATTTCACTACATATTCATTTTAGAGTTCTCTTTAATTTTCAAAAGTGTCTCAGCACGAATGGTAAAGTATATGGGCGCCTCGGTCTAGACCAGAGGATGGAGGGGAACTTTGTGACTTAGAAAAGCTCCTGATGTTTCAGACATGCCGACTTTGAGGTATTTATCAATTAAAAGAATCCATGTTATGTTGATTTCTAGAGCTATGGGACCTGTCCGGGCAAAGATTTTGGAGTTAAGGTGTTTGGAGTTTGAGGGAGAAGAAATTAACATGCAGAGGTAAGGTAAAATCAATGGGTAGAGATGATATCCAGGAGGAGGTGTTGCTTAAAACAATAGAGGCCATGGAAGGTTTCATTCCCACTCTGCCTGGGAACTCAGATGCACACAGTACTCCTTTCAATAGCAGTCTTCATTAACGAAGACTGCAGCTAGGCATTTTATCACTTCTTCTTAGGTTTTCCCTCCTCCTTCCCTTCTTCTCTCCCCACTAACCTTCAAGTGAGTGGAAGAAGGTACCTTTATAAAGAAAGGGAAATCACTGATTGCCAAAAGAAAAAGGGGAGATGTTGTTTTTTGAGTGGTTTATTTATAATTGAAAGAGGATCATTTGTTTTATTTTTTCAGAGGACTGAAAATATTTATACCCTGGATGTTATGTGACCCTTCCCCTACTCTCATTCACTCTAGCCAAGTGATTCATTGACCCTTAAGTATTAAACTAGCAGGAGTTTTGCAATATAATGTGGAAAGACACATTCCCCAAAATAACATGTAGTCTGGAGCACACTTGTGAAGCAGTAGCTAGCGCAACTGAGAGAAAAGCTGAGGATATACACTCCAATTCCCTGTTCCCAGAATCATTGCCTTATATAAATTTATAAAATAAATCTTGGCTTAGGTGTGTAAATTCATTCTTCATGTTTTGAACAGTTTACAATTTATTTTGTGCTTGAGATTGCATGGGACAACAAAATTAAGCATGTGTATCAAAATCACTTTGTCCTATATTTCTTTTTCAACGTTACAATCCATCCTAGTATTCTTTATAGTGTGTCTCTCCAAAGGATTATCCTCTAATAGCAGCTGAAAAACAATAAATATTGGAACACTTCTGAGTATAAGGCTTAACACTAGGCTAAAGACTGTAGAGAGTGTGAAACAGCAAAGAGAAACAGCTGTAAAATTTGAGTTTTTGATCTGTCATTTGTCATGATCTAAGCAAAGAATCCAGAAGATCATTGTATCATGCAGAGGGTCACTAAAAGTTTTAGGTCTGGTTTTTCTAAACAAAAAGACAATGCCAAGAATGGAGCTCAATGGCCCAGGTTTCAGATTTGAAATTGGAAAGTTGTCTTCAGGCATTTGAAACACCTTATTCTGAGCTCTCAGAAAAGTAAGATGGCAGGTAACACCTAAGGCTAATTATACTTACTTTTCGTGAGATGGATTGACATGTCAGAGAAGTTGGGGCTGGAGGATGTTGGAGACAAGAAAAAAAGAGAATAAATATATAAGCTAAAAATTACAAATAAAAAATATTTGCAATTGATTAAATCAGCTCTCTAACAGAAGGCCTTTGAGGAAAGGGATTACCTCCAACTCAGTTGTATGGTCAACCAACAACTTCATCACAGTATGTTTGTATTTTATAAATATGGAATTTGCATTTTAACTTTTAATGAAGATATTATATAGTCACCATCTATAGGATTTTGGAAAAGTCATTAACTTTGTGTCTTAGTTTCCACGTCTGAGTATGATTGGTGGTAGTGACAAGGTGGGGGCCAGAGTAGCTATGGGAAGTTGGATGAGTTGGCATGGCAAATTGATTTTGTTATGGCAAAGTCTCTAAATTTTTTAAAAAATAAAGACAATGAGATTTGAGCATAAGTTAAAATGAGGAGAATGTAAAGCCAACTACTCAATCAAATTAAAATTCAAGGCTTCTTATAAATACTATGACTGTTCTGTAATCTCTGTCTCAGTATTTATCTCTTTGACCTATTTTCAGCATTCCTCAGATCATGATTCATGAAAAAAGATATGGAATATAAGCATTTGATCAACCACATGCTGTCATGCTATCTAAACAAATACATTTTTGTATAAAAATAGTTTGTATGTGGAAAATCCTAGCAAGTTCCACCACTGCAGATGAGATCATGGATGCTATGTCCATAATCCTTTTAAACAACTGCAAAATGGTTGCTTTTACATGGCCCTATACGAATTCAGACTTCCCCAGTTGAACAAAAGATGCAAGCTGGCTATGTTTTCTCTAGTATATAAGTGTCTGTATAGTTGCACTTTATATAGTGCAATTTATTTTTTTATTTTTTAGTTACTCAGTGGATAACTTCTATGTTTTTCTTTTCCATTGTCTATCTGTTTTCTCTAGCAGCCATTAAATTACTCTATTAAGCATATTCTGAAAGAATTGAAAGGGCTGGTGAGGGGAGGCAAATGGGGAACATCTGTAATAGTTTCAACAATAAAAATGAAATAATTAAAGAAGAAAATGTGTTTTTTTCTTATTTGTTTTGCAAAGTTTGGAAACTTTGCTTCTAAGGATGGAAGTATGTGAAATAAAAACCTTAATGGTATATTTTGAGAATATTCTCCTTGTGAAGGTTATTCTGTAAGGCAAATGCCACAAGTACATTTTAATATTGGTTCCTTTAGTAACTATTATCATGAAAAAAAGATTAGTTCACAATCAGGTAGAGAATCATGTTATTTTCTTCTGTGAACACTCTACAGAGATATACTATTTAGGCTAAGTGTAATAAATCGCATTGGGGAAATTATTTGTTAGCAAACATGTAGTTCCTTGAGGAAAGCACCTGAAATAATATTGTTTTATGCTCAAAAAAGATAACTTCCCTGATTTTCTTTAGAGACTAATTTTCCATAAATCTAATGAGCTAAGATGGCATTACTCACAGCTAACACATTATGAGTCCTCATGTAGAGCAGACGTAATAAGCAAAGTATGTTATAAAGTATATTTTATCAACTTCCAGTAATTTGATTTTGATCAAGATTCTCTGTAAATATTAAAAATAGTATTGATTTTTTACTACATTCATAAGTTTGTCAACTAGGAGAGAATTAAGAAGCTTGCTAGTAATACTAATTAAGGAGTTTTTAGTGAATTTTAGCTCAATTAACATTCATTAGGACAATAACCTCTGACATATTCTCCAGCTTCTGCATTTCCTCAGTCCTGTCAATAGAAAAGGTTAGATGGAACCATAATCCAAGAAAAGCAAATATTTTTGCTGTTTTGAAAAAACTCTGCACTGTTATCAATGGGATAAAGAACTTGAACAGAATAAAACCTGAAACTAACCATATTTAATTAATGAGTGAATTGACCAAGGTATTTATTGGTAGTTCAACTGAATAAAAGTTGAGGGTTTTTTTGTTTGTTTGTTTGTTTGTTTGTTTAGGTTCTGGCATTGAGTCTCACTTTTGTTTCACTTTGTAAATCATCAGTGAGTGATTTCATACATTCCAATGATTCAAACTACTGTATACATGTCTGAATGACTATCCAAATCTCTGATCCAATTACTTTATGGTGTTCAACATCTAGGAATCACAATACCTTCTGCAAAGTCTCCCAGATACCCTTACCTCAACAGATCCCACACTGAACTCAAAATTCCTACTACCTCTCTTAAAATCTCTTTTGTTTTCCAATATTCACCACTTGCCTGTGTGTATTTGCTTTTCTGATTTACTTGTTGAGTGCAAAAAAAGTACTTCTATTTACTTTATCTCTATTTCATACTTGACACCAGAACATTGAGAAAATGAATGAAAGCTTGAATGATGGTCTAGAAACAATCCAATCCTGACATCTTAAACTCATCATGGCTATTCCTTTAGTACATTGTTTCTGACACATCAGTTCCTTTGAGATTTTGGTTGTTTGCATTTCTTAATCACTGTTTTAATATGCCCAGGTCAGGGTATACTAAGATGGGGTAAACAGTGACAATGGTACTCTGTATATTACACTTGAAGCACACTAATCTAAACAGGAACTTTGCCAAAATGGAGACCTATGACCTGAAAATCAAAGATTAAAGGGATAAGTAGAATGTGGATATCAAGTCAAGGAGAACCATGGGGCTTTTCTGGAGCAAAGAGTCCAAATGGTCAAAACAAGAACCAAATGAGGCCCTGGCTGAGTGTGTCAATTTGTTTGAGCATTGTCTAGTGCATCAAAAGGTTATAGGTTCAGTTCCTGGTCAGGGCACATACCTGGGTTGTGGGTTTGATCCATAGCTGGGGAGAAAATTCTTTAAATAGTTTATCCCCATTGAGACAGGTTATACTTTATATAAAATAGACTTTACTCATTATGTCCCATGAGTGAGCATAGATAATACACTGACAATAAGTTTTGTCACAGGAAATGTATATCTTTTAAAGGGTAAGATTTTTTTTGCCACAGAAGTTTGCCATTGAAAACTGTAAAATACATTTTTTTCTTTGAGATATGATTCCATAATATTGTATTCGCATGATATAAACACTTTTTCCCCATTAGGGGGAAAAGGCACATTCTAAATTCATGTGAGTGTGAAAGATATTATATATAATATAATCTTACTAGTCATCATTTACTAACATCTTTAATATTCACTAACTATAGTTGCTATACTTTTCTAAAATGTTATATTTTCATGACAGATGTAGGACTATAAATGAAACGAAAACTTTCCAAAGAATATACAGCCCATTCTCAATGTGCAAATATTATATAAATATTCCCTGAGGATTTCAAATACTCTATCATTTATTTAAAGTTTTTCTTTCCAAGACTTTTATTTAATTTGGGATTTAACCATCTTTGGAAATGATCGCACTTAATTTTTACTTGGGGCATATTTTGGAGGAAACACATACTTCTAAATATACTTTTAACATGGACTGCACTTCATAAACTGGTACTTTGATCACACACAAATAATTGCAGCAAATAAAAGAAGGTGGTGGGTGCAGAGAAACTATCTCACCTTTGAATCTCAAAGGGTGCAAAACATCCTGGGAATCACTCCATGCATTTTCCCTGGAAATAGGCAATGTAATTTGAAATCCTATTTCATAACTCGTTACTTGCATACTGCACGGGCCATACATTTTTATGACATCTCTGGATAAATCCTCTAGACAAACAATCAGCAAAGAAACAGCAACCCTAAATGACTCACTTGATCAGATGGACTTAATTGACATCTTCAGAACACTTCACCCCAAAGCCACGGAATATACATTCTACTCAAGGGCTCATAAGACACATTCAAAAATAGAACACATATTGGGTCACAAACAAAGTCTCCCCAAATTCAAGAAGATTGAAATCATACCAAGCATCTTCTCAGATCA
The DNA here is from genome assembly GCF_028538775.1 of Myotis yumanensis. NCBI lineage: Eukaryota > Metazoa > Chordata > Mammalia > Chiroptera > Vespertilionidae > Myotis > Myotis yumanensis. Next base: position 42,143,463 of record NW_027223760.1, on the reverse strand, counting down.
CAATGGCATAATATTAGAAATGAACTACAAAAAAAACAACCCAAAATACTCAAACACTTGGAAGCTGAATAGCATGTTATTAAATATTGACTGGGTTACCAATGAGATCAAAGAAGAAATTAAAAGCATCCTGGAAACTAATGACAATGAAAACACAACAATCCAAAACCTATGGAACGCAATGAAAGCAGTCCTGAGAGGGAAGTTTATAGCTCTACAGGCCTATCTCAAAAAACAAGAAAAAATGGTAGTCAATCATCTAACTCTACAACTCAAAGAATTAGAAAGAGAGCAACAAGAAAACCCCAGAGTGAGCAGAAGGAAGGAGATAATAAAGATTAGAGCAGAAATAACTGACATAGAGACCAAAAAGGTAATACAGAAAATCAATGAAACCAAGAGCTGGTTCTTTGAAAGGATAAACAAGATTGACAAACCTCTTGCCAGGCTCACCAAGAAACAAAGAGAGGACCCGAATAAACAAAATCAGAAACGATAGAGGCGAAATAACAACAGACCCCACAGAAATACAAATGATTGTTAAAAAATACTATGGATAGCTCTACTCCAACAAACTAGACAACCTGGAGGAAATGGACAAATTCCTAGAAAAATACAACATTCCAAAACTCAATCAGGAAGAATCCAAAAATCTCAATAGACCAATAACTATGGAAGAAATTGAAGCAGTCATAAAAAAGCTTCCAGCAAACAAAAGCCCAGGACCAGACGGCTTCTCAGGGGAGTTTTACCAAACATTCAAGGAAGAACTAAAACCTACCCTCCTCAGACTACTACAAAAAATTCAAGAGGAAGGAACACTTCCAAACTCATTCTATGAAGCCAGCATCACCCTAATACCAAAACCAGGTAAAGACAGCACAATGAAAGAGAATTACAGGCCAATATCCCTCATGAACATAGATGCCAAAATCCTCAACAAAATCTTAGCAAATCAGATCCAGCAGTACATCAGAAAGATCATACACCATGACCAAGTAGGATTTATCCCAGGGATGCAAGGATGGTACAATATACGCAAATCAATAAACGTGATACATCACATAAACAAATTGAAAGAAAAAAACCACATGGTCATATCAATTGATGCAGAAAAAGCATTTGACAAAATCCAACACCCATTTTTGATAAAAACTCTCAGCATGGTGGGAGTAGAAGGATCATACCTCAACATAATAAAAGCCATATATGACAGGCCCACAGCCAACATCATACTCAATGGACAGAAACTAACACCATTTCCCCTAAGAACAGGAACAAGACAAGGATGCCCACTCTCACCACTCCTGTTCAACATAGTCCTGGAAGTATTAGCCATTGCAATTAGACAAGAAGAAGAAATAAAAGGCATCCAAATTGGAAAAGAGGAAGTAAAACTGTCCTTATTTGCAGACAACATGATATTATACATACAAAACCCTAGAGACTCCGTCAAAAAACTACTAGACTTAATACATGAATTTGGCAAAGTAGCAGGATACAAAATTAATTCCAAGAAATCTGAGGCATTTCTATATACCAATAGTGAACTTTCAGAAAGAGGGATTATAAAATCAATCCCATTTACCATCGCACCAAAAAAATTAAGCTACCTAGGAATAAGCTTAACTAAAGAGGTAAAAGACCTCTACTCAGAAAACTACAGGACGTTGAAAAAAGAGATAGAGGAAGACATAAACAGATGGAAGAACATACCGTGTTCATGGATTGGTAGAATCAACATCATTAAAATGTCCATACTACCCAAAGCAACCTATAAATTCAAAGCACTTCCCATTAAAATACCAATGGCATAGTTCACAGATCTAGAACGAACTCTCCAAAAATTCATCTGGAATAAAAAAAGACCCTGAATAGCTGCAGCAATCCTGAGAAAGAACAAAGTAGGTGGGATCTCAATACCAGATATCAAGCTGTATTACAAAGCCACCATTCTCAAAACTGCCTGGTACTGGCACAAGAACAGACATATAGATCAATGGAATAGAATAGAGACCCCAGAAATCGGCCCGAACCAATATGCTCAATTAATATTTGACAAAGGAGGCAAGAACATACAATGGAGCCAAGATAGTCTCTTCAATAAATGGTGTTGGGAAAATTGGACAGATATATGCAAGAAAATGAAACTAGACCAGCAACTTACACCATACACAAAAATAAACTCAAAATGGATAAAGGACTTAAATGTACGACAGGAAACCATAAAAATTCTAGAAGAATCCAAAGGCAACAAAATCTCAGACATATGCCAAAGCAATTTCTTCACTGATACAGCTCGTAGGGCAGTTGAAACTAAAGAGAAAATGAACTAATGGGACTACATCAAAATAAAAAGCTTCTGCACAGCAAAAGAAGCCATCAACAAAACAACAAGAAAACCCACTTCATGGGAAAACATATTTGCCAACGTCATATCTGATAAGGGCCTAATCTCCAAAATTCATAGGGAACTCATACAACTTAACAAAAAGAAGATAAACAATCCAATCAAAAAATGGGCAAAGGATCTAAATAGACACCTTTCAAAAGAGGACATTCAGAAAGCCAAGAGACATATGAAAACATGCTCAAAGTCTCTAATCATCCAAGAGATGCAAATCAAAACAACAATGAGGTACCATCTCACACCTGTCAGACTGGCTATCATCAACAAATCAACAAACGACAAGTGCTGGAGAGGATGTGGAGAAAAAGGAACACTCGTGCACTACTGGTGGGAATGCAGACTGGTGCAGCCACTATGGAAGACAGTATGGAGTTTCCTCAAAAAACTGGAAATGGAATTCCCATTTGACCCTGTGATCCCACTTCTAGGAATATATCCCAAGAAACCAGAAACACAAATCAGAAAGGATATATGCACCCATATGTTCATAGCAGCACAATTCACCATAGCTAAGATCTGGAAACAGCCTAAGTGCCCATCAGTAGATGAATGGATTAGAAAACTTTGGTACATCTACACGATGGAATACTATGCTACTGTAAAAAAGAAGGAACTCTTACTATTTGCAACGGCATGGATGGAGCTGGAGAGCATTATGCTAAGTGAAATAAGCCAGTCAATGAAGGAAAAATACCACATGATCTCACTCATTCACGAATAATAGAGACCATTATAAACTTTTGAACAATAATAGATACAGAGGCAGAGCTGCCTCACACAGATTGTCAAACTGCAGTGGGAAGGCCGGGGAGGGTTGGGGGGCAGGAGGGAGGTGGGTAAGAGATCAACTGAAGGACTTGTATGCATGCATATGAGCATAACCAATGGACATAAGACACTGGGGGGTAGGGGAAGCTGGGGTATTGTCAAGGGCGGGGGAAAAAAAGGACACATACGTAATACCCTTTGTAATGCTTTAAGCAATAAAAAATAAAAATAAAAAAATAAAAATAAAATAAAAATAAAAAAATAAAAAACACATAATTGAAATATGCATTTTAGCAGAACAACAACTTAATTTATAAGCCACTGAGGCTCTAAAAACAACATGCTGAAAATCCAGTTGAGCAAGCCAGCCCTGCTCTTGAGGAAGAGTTCCTTTAATCTTTTCCAGTAAGAGACATCATGTTTAATGTGCTGTGCATCTTAGACAACTTCAACAACTCAGTTTGAAAGTTAGTACAATTTTTGTAGGGCATTTAACCCTCATATATCCATATGGAAAAGACCAACAGAAACCTGACCAATATTTTTTCTCTACTAAAAATTAATATTTTAAATTACTTTTTATTCTGTAAGTTTTTCTATTTAAAACCCATGATATACTTTATTTACTGCATACAAATGAAATAAATGATACTTATCAAAATTATAAGTAATGTAAAAAATATGAATTAAAAAATAACTTTCTATATAGAATCACAAGATAATTTGCCTAAAAATTGCTATTTTATCAGACCCTGCAGATAATATGAAACAAATTTATAACAATCCTCGCCCTCACACACAAAGAAAATAAAAGTTCAAGGAAAAAAATTATTTTCTTATCAACTTTATCAACTTGCCTCTAGCCTTCCCAGGAACCATGCATCATCAAGGAAGCCTTCAAAGTTATAAAGACAAAGGAAAGAAGTATAGATTACACAGCAGTAAAAATAACTAAATAAGGACAATACTAATGTCTATTTAATTAACAGTAACTAACTAATAATAAGTAACGCAGCTTTAAACTACCCCCCTGCCCCCAACAGCCCATTGCTGTTAGAAAGTTCTCCAATAGAATTTTGTTCCTTTGAGATAAGGTCTTGGTAACATGCTTCCACAGGTACTAGATTAAACTATGGAAACTACAGTTCAAGCTGAATGAGAGGAAGCCAAGGATTCTCAGGAAAAGGAGAGAAGACAACCAGGTGCTCATGCAAGGTTTGGGTCCCATGCCAGAAATGAATTGGCTCCCTTGGCTAAAGAAGGATCATCTGAATGGCAGTCATTTTGAAGTAAGGTGCATGTTAATGAAGGTCTCAGTGGGTGGGTGAGGTTCAGAAGAGCAGGAGCACTATAGCACCTGATGCTCTCACATGTGTAGGCTGGTACGTAACTGTTACTATCGATCCATAGGCAACAGTACCTCAGTCACCAACATGGACCACAAGATAAGGCTTGAGTAGTGGCACAGACTTTTAGGGATGACTGGCAGGATCAAGTCTAGGAAATAAACTGTTCAGCTACTGAGTTTGGGGTTCAGCTCTAAAGCTGAACTTGAAAAGGCAGAGTATCTAGCACACATTTTAATGTTAAACTCTTTAGAAGTTAGCTTAAAGCAGAGGCTCAATTTTATGACTTGGACAAACATGTTGGCCAATTGTACAGAGAAGAGATCATTTGGGACAGCCAATTCCTCCTCAGTTCTAATGTGTCAAAAGGCAACTCATCTATTACAATGAGGGCAACAGAGCCCATTTTTTCCTGTGGATTATTTCCAAGCCAACAGATATAATCATATCTATGCCAACTACTAGTGTTTCATGGCACGTTAAATAACCTAAGTCCTGTGTCTCCATTTTTAAATAAAAAATTGTAAAACCTATATGTTAAGCCCCAGTGAGGACTCTTGGATGGTACTCAATAAATGTTGGTTTTCAGTGGGCTGGACACAGATGATTGAAAATAATTCCTGACTTCAAGCAGTACTGTCCAGGAGCTGGAGCATGATCGAGCTCTAGCTGATTGACACTGGGCACATCAATGGGTCTGTCTAGTTGGGAGACCTCAAGGAAAGCCCAAGCATAATATCTGAGAGCTAGCTGATAATTATTTGTCACTAATTCCTCTCAATGAAACAATCGATTACTTCTTCAATAAGAAATGTGATCTCACTGTATAGTACATGCAGTATGGTACTGGAGACCATGAGATACACAGCTCCAAGAATAGCTGAGGAATCAAGAAGGGTTAAAATCACTGAAAAGTAGTATTTGGAAAAAGAGAGAGATGGATTGTGACTAAGTCACCTAATAAAATAATATAAAATATAGCTCAAATTTACACTTATAGTCATGGGGGTCTGGGGAAGGAGGGTATTATCTGAGAAAAAAATTTAAAAGTCAATTCTGTTAATAGTACACTTTATTTAACATTTACCATATGCAAACCATGGTATGGCATGCACATGCAGAATAGGAAAAATAAATAGAACACCAAGGATACATCTTACCTTTGTCAAAATTGCTCAAGGCAAGAAATAAATACCTTTTCTGTAATTATCAAACTGGGAAATGGAACTGAGCTGAGTGAAAGTACTTCTGCATAAGCCACACTATGTGACACATAGAGTCAAGTTATTAGGGTCCCATAAAGTGTATTGCCTGAGAGAAAAGAGAATGAAAAGAAAACAGAAGGACATAGTGGGGTAGTATGAGGATCAAGCCTGTGTATAGAGTATGGGAGAGAGGACAGAATAAAGAAAAGTGGAACAAAGGATTAAAAACATAAATATATATATATGTATATATATATATGACTGTGACATAAACCAGCTGTTTATTTAAATATCACTTGAACAGATCAAATTTAGTAGTAAAAATGATAGAAATTTGCATTATACGAAATGTGTGCAGCTATTTTATTAACAATTCCTCCTCCTGGGATCAGTAAATTTTTGTTTAAAAGCAGTATTAGGGAACTGTGGTTAGTTCTTTGCATTTGATTCAAAAGAATTAAAACCTGGTGTAAATCTCTTTTGGTTAAGTGTACAAACTTTGATTAATGAGCAATCAAAATTGTCTTATAAATTGGAAAATGTAGATATTAAAGTCTTTCTCAAGCCACTCTCTTAAAGAACAAAAATCAAAATTACATGTTTTCTCAGCCAACACATTTGACATTCACAGGCTTTACTATCCTGTTAAACCAATATTTTACAAGCTCCATTCCTTTCTTATATGCATTACTCATTATCTGTGTCTTGCCTTCTCCTGATAAATGGCTTCAGGTCACAATCAGGCATCCACTCAATGAGTCAAGACCCCAATCAACATGATTTTACAAGTTTTCCAGTGACTCTGCCTGGGCTTGCTGAGAGTCCTAAAAGGTTGCTTTTCCTCCTACATGCTCTAAAGTGACTTTTGTGTGTTATCTCAACACTATCAGTATCATGAATTCAAGATATGTTTGCTTTAGTGAAGTCCATACTTTGTCATGCTCTAAAGTATCTTGGAAATATTGTTGAAGACTTCAGTTCCTTCGGGCTCTAAGAATGACATGCACCTTGGCTGAACTTTGAAATAAATTCTACATTTATCACTGTTTTACTGCATCCTTTTATTTTTGTTGGTTTCCCTTACAAGCATGAATTCTCTTTGATCTTCCCATCCTTTGTAGCCATGATGAAATTTATAGTATATTAGCCTCAATTTCCACCCCCCCCCCCCCCACCCCATAACACAGCCTTGACAACTTAGTACCACAGTATTTCTCTTCTATGTGAACAAAAGACAACTCATTCCAGGTATCTCATTCTCAATTTCTCTCTTTCTCTCTCTCTCTCTTTTCCCCAAGTTTTCAAAAGTCTTTTTAAAACTTCCCAACTTGAGCTATCTACCAAAAATAAGAGAAAAATACAATTCAAATTTTCTTTATGTATTTCAGTATTTCTGGACTTTCAATGCCATCAAATTTACTAGTGAGTAATATGACTTTTCTTCACTTTGAGGTACTTATTGGAAAAGTCAGTGTGTACTATTTTTTTCTCCATCCCAACCAATCATCTTCAGTAACCTGTACCCCAGCCCACTCTCCACACACAGTACCCCAAAGGGTAAATCACAATGAGAGGGAAGGTTTTTCTTAGACCTTCAGATCTCCCCAACCCCACAATCTATTTTCTAATCTCGGTGAGGGCTCCCATGTAATAATTTATTGAATTATTTCACTTCCTTCCCTCCCTCATTAAATACTTATTTTTTTTTTTTACCATGTTTTAGCCTCTAGGTCAAGTGCTGGTGATACAGGAATAACATGAAACCCCAATATGAGAAGTTCTACAAGGATCACAAGTTTATGGGGTAAGAGTTGACATGGACTGTCATGTGAGAGCTCATGAGGGGAGAATCTTTAGCAGTACCGCTTGCTAGTTCCACTTAGCATTGGCAGCTTTCTGATAGGATCCATCAGCAGTCAGTGGTGGTAGCTCCATCAGAGATGATGGTTACTTGTGAGCTATTAGTGGTCAATCTTCTCAGCAGTAACAACTTACAAATCTTCCATGGTCACTGGAGGGTCTCTCATGACTGGCTAACCTTCCTCACTGGATTGATTTGAGATCATCTAAAAGATTGTCTATGATAGCATGTCTGCTGACCCTTTCAGTGACAATGAACGTTTTAATCCACTCTTTTAAAGAAGAGTTTCCTTGAGCATCGATTGGACATCCTTTAGCATAGGAACCACACAATCATATCTAAATATTCGCCATAAATGCCCCTCATCATGCCCTTGACTTAGGGTAAATTCCCACAGTTACAAAGGATTTCTGGTAATTGTGTTACAGCACATACTTAGTTGAAAAAAAAATAGATGACAAAGAATTTCACTCATCTCTGTGTTCTGGAAGGAACGCTGCTAAATCTGATACCCACAACTGAGACATTCAAAAAGCTGAGGCCCAAATTTCAAAATCCTTAAAAAAATTGTGTGCAGTAGACAGAGATTTGGATTGCATGGATAATTTGGGAGTCTTTATGGAAGCAATTACTGATCAGACATTTGTTAAAATGCTACTCTTCAAATAAATGCATGGAAAGAGTAATGACTGCTGTCAGATATACTTGGATGTGCTGAGAAATAAATTGAGGCTGAGACAAGAAAGAAGAGAGCCATAAGCAATATATTCAACAATAGCTACTATTTACTATACAATGCACTGTACCCTGCATGGATTACCTCATTTAATCCTCACCAATTTTTATGGGCAAGTAAACTCATCATGGCCATTTAACAATGACAAACTGAGGTTTAGAATGAAATAGTAGTACTAATTAACTGATATATTTATATAAAAGTGTATTGGCAATGGTAGCTTATGCAACTAGGATATTTGACAAGAGTCTCAAATATTCTTGTGTGTTATTAGCTTCAGGAACAGATAGAAAAATTATCTTCTACAACATCCCTTGAGGATCCATTTTCTTAACTCTGTGGTATTCAAATTGCATATATGATCCACAAATATTTATCCATCTGTGGCAAGATTTTAGCAACGTTTATAAGAATGTGACATTGTTCACAAATCTATGCATCTTATCATCTTTCTAATATTTAGTTTTTGTTGTAATTACTAAAAAAGCAATTCATAATTGCCTAGAAAAAAATTTAAAGGCAAAGTATCTGCTCTACAGATTATTGAAGAGGCACAGTAGTACTTGAGTTACCCACAAAATCTAAAGTTCAGTTGAGACTGGTAACTCAAGTGTCAACTTATATCCATGGGACTCACATAAGGGCACGTTTTTGATATTTTCAGAGGAAATTAAAATCAACCTTAAACATATTGTAAACTATATTGCTTCTTGAGTTTCTAAGTATGCAATATGAGAAAGGGCCACATATTCTTTAGGTTTCTCCTAACTCTCTAGTGCAGTGGTTCTCAACCTTCTGATCCTTTAAATACAGTTTCTCATGTTGTGACCCCCAACCATAAAATTATTCCCATTGCTACTTCATAACTATAATTTTGCTACTGTTATGAATCATAATGTAAATATCTGATATGCAGGATGGTCTTAGGCGACCCCTGTGAAAGGGTCGTTCGACTGCCAAAGGGGTTGCGCCCCACAGGTTGAGAACCGCTGCTCTAGTGTAATCATTCCCACACCTATAGAGAGGGTGAGATAAGAAAATGTTTCTGCTGAGGCCAGTTTGGCTCAGTGGATGGAGCGTCGGCCTGGGGACTGAAGGGTCCCGGGTTCGATTCCGGTCAAGGGCGTGTGCCTTGGTTGCGGGCACATCCCCAGTGGGAGATGTGCAGGAGGTGGCTGATCGATGTTTCTCTCTCATCGATGTTTCTGGCTCTCTGTCTCTCTCCCTTCCTCTCTGTGAAGGGTCAATGAAATATATTAAAAAAAAAAAAAAAAGAAAATGTTTCTTAAAATCTGATTCATTGAAGCTTCTGAAAAGCTCCCAGATATTTTGGAGATTTTCATGTGTATGCAATATTTTAATATTAACTTATTTCTTTTACATAAGTTATAAATTGTCTTTCATATAAAAAATTTCTACAGTATAAGAATTAGTGTCACATTTTCCACTCAGTACGATATTTTGTTGATTTCAAAGAAAATTTAGGTTGGTAGACTATCCATATGAAATTATGCATTCATAAACCAGGTTTGAGACTCCAGATCTTTCTCATTATGCACACCCTTTAAGCTTGAATTTACCTAAGACCCCATCAAACACATGCTGCCTACCACAAAAATTTAGGGAATATAATTTATGTTCATATTTCATTTACTCTTAGAATATAAGTTGATAGAGGTTGGGTGCAAGAATAATATATATATACTAGTGGCCCAGTGCACAAAATTCATGCAGGGGAGCTGTCCCTCAGCCCAGCCTGCACCCTCTCCAATCTGGTACCCGTCGGGGGATGTCTGACTGCTGGCAGCAGTCAGACATCCCTCTCACAATCCGGGACCGCTGGCTCCTAACTGCTCACCTGCCTGCCTGCCTGATCACCCCTAACCACTCTGTCTGTCAGCCTGTTCGCCTCCAACTGTCCCCCCTACCGGCCTTCTCACCCCCAAGTGCTCCTCCTTGCTGGCCTGATTGCCCCCAACTGCCCCCCCCCGGCCAGCCTGCTCACCCCCAACTTTCCCCAACCCCCACTGGCCTGATCACCCCCAACTTCCCTCCCCTCCTGACCTGATTGCCCCTAACTACCTTTGCCTCAGCCCCACCACCATGGCTTTGTCTGGAAGGATGTCCAGAAGGTCTCCCGGAAGGTCTCCCAGTCTAATTATCATATTGCCCCTTTATTAGTATAGATATCACTAATTGCAGAGGGTTCCTGAAAACCTCAGAAGCAGGAAAAATCAATCTTTAGTTTAGTTACTAAATCCTTCATTGCTATAAATGTTATAAAATGGCAATATGATAAGTGACCAGGCATCACATCTATTACAAAAGCTATGTATTCTTTTAGACAAAACAAAAACACCAGCATACCAAATTAAGGTCAAGATCAAGAACATTTTACACACATACCTTTTCACTTAAAGGAAGTACTTTACTGCTTCACTTTGGCACGTATGAATTGCCAGCATCATTATTCTTATGCTTTGGGGCCACTAGTAAGTAAAACAAGGCTACTTGGGCACAAGTGCTGTGTTCCCACAAGAGTCAACAGTCCCTCTAATAACCCGAAGGGCTACTAAGTAAGTGGCTAATGGGCTGGTAGTGTTCACAGTGTGGATATCCTGGACAAAGGGCTGATTCATATTACATAAGGGAGCGAGTGGGATGGTGTGAGATTTCATGCCACTATTCATAACAGTGCACAATTTAAAACTACAAATTGTTTATTTCTGGAATTTTACATTTAATGTTTCCCATTGGCAGTTGACTGGAGGGTACTAAAACCATGAAAAGCAAAGTCACAGGAAGCAAAACCACAGTAAGAGTCAACTACTGTACATCTAACTCCCATGTTAAGAGCTCTTAGGAGATTGAGATGCAGCATATCTATAATAATAAAAGTGTAATATGCGTATTAGACTGGACGTCCTTCCGGACCAAGCCGCTGCGGGCTGGGGCTGAAGCAGAGGCTAAGGCAGAGGCCCCTGGCTGACACGGGGGGTTGGGGTTATGAGGCGAGGGCAGAGGCAGAGGCAGAGGCCACCCCTGCAGCCAGGGGCCAGCCCCTTGCATGAATTTCATGCATTGGGCCTCTAGTTGTCAGATAAAAATATTATGGCATGTCAGTCTTATTCCTTCATATATGTACCCTTCTGCAAAGCCTTAAACTTCTATTTTAAAAACTGTCGCATTATACTTAATAGTCACTGGGAAAATTAATTTTAACCTAAGCATTTTATGATGGAAAGTGTCTGGTATCAATAAGTGCTTATGAAAACAAATGGAACCATATCAGTGACATGGCATTTACTTATGCTGAATGATTCAAAATCTTCAACTACAGAAGCATAACTGAATGAAGCTTGGTAACTAGTTTTATACTAGTATGCTACACAACAATTTCCAGCACTGGAACACATTAAGAGGATGGCTGGAACAGCTCTCTGTCTATTTTGTCAAAGAGCATTAAAAGTGACAGCAATCCTGAAACCAACCTGGCTGCTCTTTAGACTGAATATGGTATAGAACTATCAATCCCTTAGATATTTATTTATGAGTAATTGTGGTTCTGTTTCAAACTGTAATTTTTGTCCTTTCTTTGAACAGCCTGAAGAAAACAATAGGCTTCTTTATACACAACAGAAGATAACATTAAAGCAAAAATCTGAATTTATATTATAATTAATATCAATTTTATTTATTCCTGGTATTAACACAAATTTATGAATCAGTTTATAATTTACTGAGAATTTGTAGTCTGAAAGATACCAAAATTATACTAAGAATAAACAAATTAAAAACAAAACACACAAATACTTAAATGTTGCTAGGAAATTCTATAATCCAAACTTATTCACTGGCCCAATGTTGACTATCTTGATGGCCCCTCTGTTATGTAAGACTGTGTTACTGATCTACCAGTAGTAGACTGATAAGTTGAATGTGTGTATCAAGGTGGTACTGGGAATCGGGGCCCTATCTCTAACTACTGTGGCCCTTTTTGCAATTAAAAGATGTTTGCCTAGTTTTCTTTATTTAAAATTTTTTTACAATTAAATTTTTCTTTAGTCAATTTTTTAATTGTCATCCAAGTATATGTTTTTATTGATTTTAGAGAGAGAAGAATGGAGGAGGAGGAGGAGGAGGAAGAGGAGGAGAGAGAAACATTGATCGGTTGCCTCCTGCAGGTGACCTTATCAGGGATCGAACCTGAAACCTAGGTATGTGTCCTGACCAGAAATTGAATCCACAACCTTCTGGTGTACAGAAGACAATTCAACCCAATCAAGCCATCTGTCCAGAGCTTGGCTAGTTTTCAAGACCATTTATTGCTCTGGGATAAGCAAGTATCTTCTGATATCTTGAGAATGAAAGGTAGTGAACTTTAATTTGTATTTTAAGCAATAAAACATTTGGTTAACATTATGCCCAATATTTGTATTTACTATAAAAATTTTTCTTTTTATAATATTCCTATTAATGTCTTTCTTTGTCCCTAAAAAGAGGTTTAAAAGCTATCAAAAGTTAGCTTAGGGACTAAAATTAAAATGCATTTACAGTTAGATGGTGGTAGCTTGCTTTTTAAAACTCAACTCATTATCATTGTGATGTGCAAAAAATTTCTTTGTAGAAATGACAACAAATTGGATCAATCAGCTTTCAAGTTGTAAAACATTTGTCAGCTAAGGCCATCTAATACAGACTTAACCAGGCTGGCTTTCTAAGCTTCCTAAGAAGAAATGTCTGGATAGATCAAAAACATGTGTTTTGGTGGAAAAAAAAATCATCTTCAGTATTGAGATTGGCATGTTCAGGCCATGGAGCCTACTAGTCAAGGCTTAAATATGCCTCAAGTTCATTCAATGTGCTAGGCATTGCTGTGCTCACTTTTGTGGAATTCTAATTTGGGTTGCAAAGTGAATTATGTTCCCATTGCTCTAGAGGCAAGGAGACATGGGAGAATGCATCCGGTCATGGATGAACTGAGATCTAAGGATGTCCCTTCTCCAAAACTAAAATGTGATATTATCAGAAGTAAAAGAGTTCCTAAAATGGGTGATAAATGGGAGAGAGAGAAGCAGAGGATACTAAGGAAAGCTTTCTGGTCTTTCAAAGTAGGGAAGTCAAAGTTAAACTTCCGCAGCACTCTTTAACAATCCAATGTCTTTATTCTCAAATGCAGTGGTCAAAATAAGGAAAAAAAATGTAGAAGGAATCCATCTGTGGTATTCATTTTTAGCCCAAAGAAAATAATCACTGAGCAGAAGTTACTTTTCCACATATTGCTGGCTTTCAACATATATGCACTTTTAATGAAGAGCACGTGAGAGAGAGCTTGATGTAGCCCTTAGAGCTCAAGCCAACCCTTCTGTGGTTCTGGATTCTGATCCAATAGCCACTGCTGACTGCTCACACAATAATATTTAAAATGACTTCTTCACCTTACAAAATCTTGTTTTCATAAAAGCCATGGCATCTCATAAGTCATAATTACTTAAAATATCTTATGGCTTACATAGTTAACCTTGCCCAACCCATGCAATTATTTAAAATTAAATCCATGGCATTTAAAAGTGGACCTGAAGTCTATTACAACTTCACTGTTACTCTATCCTTCTGCAATGGATGCTGCATTTTTCTAGTCATAATTAAATAATTAAAGGGAAAGTAGATAACATCAAACAAAGGCTCAAACCTTGGCCAACTCTCTTAAACATAATTTAGGTGTATTAGTTAGTTATTCATTAACTTAGGTTCATTCGACAAATATTTATTGAGCAACTTTTATGTGTCAAGCCCTGAGTTATGCTGGTGATAAAGTAGTAAAGAAATAGTTAGACCTTTTGGCCTAAGGCCCATGAGAGTTCATTTGTGTGTGTGTGTGTGTGTGTGTGTGTGTGTGTGAACTTGTGCAACAAGAGTTAAAAAAATCACACCTACAATATCATCACAAGGCATGGTAAGTACTGTGAAGCAAAAGTAGAATGTACAATGATAGATTATAAAACAAAATTTTATTCAAATGTGTACTTTCAAAGTAACCACAATTACACACTTGCCTATTAATGTCTTGAATTTGACATAGGTAAATTTTATTCACCTTTATCCTTCTTTTAGGTGGCTTCTTAAAGCTTTTCCTAGCAACCAGTATCTCTGCTACTCAGAGCCTCCCAGCACTACATGGGAACTGGATATGAGTCTGTACTCTGACCTTTATTCTCAGTTAACTGAGGTGCATTCACTCATTTGCTCCTGGTGATGGTGATACATTTTTGTCATGGATGTAATATATTTGCTTACGACGTGTTAGCAAAGACTTAATCCTTAACAAGGAATGACATAAGTAATTCTGGAAAACACAGAGGCTGGTGGACAATATTTCTGGCAAAATAGGATCTCTATGTTCCCCTCAAAATAACAGTACAGAAGAAGTTGCCAATTCTGGTGCCAATTGTGGCCAACCTTGCACTAATGAATTGTTCTTCTCTATGTAATCCTAGCATTACACCACTGAAAAACTCACTCAACTTTTTTAGTTTGTTATCACCATTATCAGGCATCCTTCCCATTTAAACCAAAGGAGATCCCATTTCAAAGAATATTTGTGTATAGTTTTTTCTTCTTAAAGGACATTTAAGAAGATGTCCTTTAAAATGAGTACTAGCACTTGACAGTTGACTTAGTTGACTTAAAGAACATGTATTGAGTACCTGGTTGTCCATTCTAATTTACATTGTAAGCCATGATCCCTGTGATCCAGGGCAACCTTTGTTACTAGTAGAAAAGATACATTATACAGATATATTTGAAACACGGAGATATTTCACTAATAATCCTTATAGTCACTTTTGTTTTATTCATTTTTATTTTTTAATCCTTACCTGAGGATATTTTCTCATTGATTTTTAGAGAGAGTGGGAGGGACAGAGGAGGGGAAGAGAAAGAGAGAAAGAGAGAAACATCAATGTGAGAGAGACACATCGATTGGTTGCCTTCCTCACACATTCTGACCTGGGCCAGGATCAAGCCACAGCCAATGTTCATGCTCTTGACCAGGAATCTACCTGGAATCAAACCCTTCAGTCCATGGGGTGACAGGCCACTGAACTAAACAGGCCAAGGCCCTATAGTCACTTTTAATTATAATAGTCTGTTCTAAGATGAATTAGAAATTTTCTTGCTCTGAGTTCCTATTTATTATAAGGCTAAATAAAAGGTGTGGCAAAAGTAAGTATACAGTTGTTTGTATGGAAAACAATAAAATAATAAATAATATAAGGATGAAGTCTGTGTTTCTATGTTTCATGTACTCACAACTATAAAACTACCTTTGTCCCACCCTTTATATAAATTTCTGTGCATATAAGTTCAAAAATAACATGTTTTTGTGGCAATTATAACTAAAATTAGTACACTTGGGGATTATTTAGGGAATCCAGCACATTTATAAACATAAAGTTTAGTTGTGGCTTAGAAAAAGAGAAAGAGCTCTCCTCTATATTTGCCTGTGCGGTGGGAGGGACTTTCTTCAGCCATAAATTTCTTAGGATTAACGTTTGAAAATGTGTGATAAAATTGTTTTTCAGTTATTTATTATATAACTAGATATCTGTATAATTATATAAACATGATCATTGTGCTTTCTTGCTTGGAGTTGAGGACAGAATGTGGAGGAAACAAAAAAAGTTTATAAATAAATATTAACTACTAAATAATATGCTAAAGTGACACTCCAAAATCCAGTTAATGTTTGAAATAGAATTAGTGTATTTTACTTTAGAATCCACTTATGTTCTCAAAGCCAAAGTATTTATTAAGTCATTCTGCTATAATTAGGGGATTTATCATATAAAAAAATTAAGAAGTTCAGGTTTTGGTTCTGAAATAAAAACTTTTTTCCTATACTAATGGACTTTAAATAAAGGCTAAATCTCGTACATAAATTTAACACTTTGACTTGGTAGAAGATGAGTAAATGAATGAGCCCACACTAAGATTTTTGTTTTCTGATGTAGTTATGACTAGCATCAGAAAATATTATAGTATTCAAAAGTAATTCCTGAAAAGTTTGTAGTTTTATTAAGAATTCCAAGAAGCCAAGAGCTCTGGATACTGTACAAACCTCAGGAAAGACATGGCCCAATTTGGGTCAAAAGTAAAGATAAACAAGGAGAGTAGAAATGAAAGCTCTATTATTTTGCCTAATTTGGATCTCTGCAACAATCTAAAAAAAATATTAACCACTGACAGTTGTTTAGAGAGGAGTAAGTTTTTAACATTCTTTGGAAAGTTGAAATAATATAAACTGGGTAATATTCTTGCTGCTTGTTTATATTTTTGTTGAGAACTTATTCAATCAGAAATTTGGAAGGATACACTAAGAATCATTTTCTTAATTTTATGTAAATAGATTTTTAATACATTTTTGAATTACAAAATCCAAGGTTGAAAGTTGTATCCCACTCAAAAGGTAATTTTTAAAACATTCACTCTACCCTATGTACTTGGAATAGAAAATTAAATGATAGTTAACTGATTCCCTTAAAAGGTTGATCATCTCGGCTCTGGACGGGTATCTCAGTTGGTTAGAGCATCATCCAGATACACCAAGGTTGTGGGTTCAATCCCTGCTCAGAACCAATGTACAAGAAGCAACCAATGTATGCAAAAATAAATGGAGAACAACAAAGCATTGTTTCTCTCTCTCTCTGGCCCCCTCTCTCAAATCAATCAATTTTTTTTAAAGCTGATAATCTCTAGAACAGAATTGAAACAGATATTTCAACAAGTTATTTTGAGGCCTAAGTTGGACAATGAGATATGGGAAAGATCCTTGGTTGGCCTTCATAGCTATGTGATTTCATATAAGTTGCTTAAATCTCTGTTCCTTGTCTCTACAATTGGGATGATAAAAACAGAATCTACCTCATAGTGTAGGTTGTTGTGAAGGTTAAATTGGCTAATACATGTAAAGTAAAGAATGGTGTGTGGTATACAAAATCAGTCTATAATGTTCTTCTCAAATAATATTTTATATAAAACAGCATAGTGCCAAGTGCCAACCTCTTAGGAAGCACTCAATAAATATTAGCTAGTACTTTTGTTTGTTTTTTGTTAGTTTGTCTGTTTAACAGAGTGATGTATATTTTATTTAGTTTCTCAAGTCTGATGGTCTAAAATAACTAATCAATATATCATAGTCAAAAGTCAGTTTCAGGACATTTCATTTTTGCTTTGGATTAGACTGTGGAACATTTTTCTTTTTCTTTTCTTTTTTTAAATTCTTTATTGTTTAAAGTACAACACATAGTATTGCATATGTCTCTTTTTTCCCCCATTGACCTTTCCCTGGTAACCCCCACCCCCACACCCCCCAGCACAAGCCCTCACCCCTCTAGTGTCTGTGTCCATTGGTTACGCTTATATGCATGCACACAAATCCTTTGGTTGATCTCTTACCACCCCCAACCCCCTTTCCCCTGCCTTCCCACTGAAGTTTGGCAGTCTGTTTGATGCTTCTCTGTCTCTATATCTATTTTTGTTCATCAATTTACATTGTTCATTACATTCCACAAATGAGTGAGATCATGTGATACTTATCCTTCTCTGACTGGCTTATTTTGCTTAGCATAATGCTCTCCAGGTCCATCTATGCTGTTGCAAGTGGTAAGAGTTCTTTCTTTTTTATAGCAGCATAGTATTCCATTGTGTAGATGTACCACAGTTTTCTAATCCACTCATCTGCTGATGGGGACTTAGGCTGTTTTCAAATCTAAGCTATTTTAAATTGTGCTGCTGTGAACACAAGGGTGCATGTGTCCTTTCTGATTGGTGTTCCTGGTTTCTTGGGATAAATTCTTATTGTTTATTCTTGAAACAAAGAATTGGGACTCTGCTAAGAAATGAAGTTAAGATGTCTGCTTTAATTAAATCCACCATTTAACTAAATTATAGCAAACAATTATTTGGCCTGCGAGGCAGCCATTATATTTTAATATGATTTTACCATGAGAAATAACACTCCTTTAAGAAATCTGTGTTTATTGATCTATCATAGTAAATGAACCCATCTATGAAATATAAATATGACCAAAGAGCAATAGAGAGTTTAAGAGGATTTAAGAATGGAAGTTGTGAGAAATGTATATGCAGTTGTACAAATACTAGTTATAATATTCAAACATCTCACATGGAGAACTGAAAAGGGTAAGCCAAAACCTATGAAAAATGGTGGATTCTTTGCAGAGAGCTTTGTTATGAGTCCCGCACTTAACCAGAAGCTTTCTGTGGAAGAGGGCCATGTCAGACTCCCACTGAATAATTATAAAGTGCATGACAGGACTGACCAGACGCCAATGAATGAAGAAAGAACCTGCTTCTTTGGGATTGGCCTACCTTCCCAGCCTTAGTCAACTGAAAGGACGCCTTAAAGCTACCCATAGACTAGATGCAACTTAGGTGGAAGAGAGACAAGTGGAGCTGTCTTAGAACCTGTGTATTAGAGTCGCCTTCAGAGGGTACTGAAAGTTGCTATGGACTGTGAAAGGAGTCAGCAATAAGCTAGGGGAGCTGTATCACCTCCTCCATCAGAGTAACTACAGGTGAGAGTTAGCTAGTGGATGGGCAGTCTCCAAAGAGCCCAAGGTGACATCTTTCCTTCTCTCCATCCCTCTCCTTCCCCAATGTCCTCAAACTCTGGTTAAAAATCAGAGGAGAAGGAAAGCTAGAGGACAAGGTGACTGAGAAAGAAAGAAGCAACAGACTTTTCTCCCTTCTCTGCTGAAGGTATCAAGACAGAAATAGGAGAGTAAGTACTTGTGACTAAGAATCATTGGACAGTTTGACATCATATGCAACTGGGCATTCTAATTCTGAAAGGAAACTATCTTGCAACTTGAACTGATCAAAGGATTTTTGTTACTTCATAGTGATTAGAGAAAGCATGGGATATGTCAGCTTTGTGTTTTCTTCTGGGTTTAAGAGATAAACATGTGATAAGACCCAGAGATACAACGGCAAATAAGAAACACAGCATCTAGCCCCTGTCCTTGTGGAACTCAGTCTCATACAGAAGAAAAGAAATATATGGGCAAGTAAACAAGTTAGTGCCAACTAATGTTAAGGACAAAGATGAAAATAAATCCCGAGAGGCATGATTAGAGAGCAAGTTTGGTGAAGGAATGAACAAATTACAGAGACAGAAAAATCCTACAAGCAGAAAGCAAGAAGGAGTACAGCTTAATTGTGGATGTTGGTGGCATTTTGAGTGAGTGACCACAGGGTTCAAGGAGACATCGAGCAGAACAGGAGAGCCACAGGCCAAGGTACTATACCTCCTAGAGGCTCCAGAATACACATGGCTCATAGAAGCAGGCAAGATAAAATGCAAGGAAAACAAAAGAAAGACAGAGCACTAAACGCTTGAAAGGAAACAGGGAAACCAGAGCATCATGTCTAGTAATAATAGTAATTGTGGGGTATTGTGTTCCAAGCAGCGGGATTTAAAAGGCCTCCTCTGCCAGGCCTGACAATGTGAACAGAAATAGTCAGAGCACTGAAGCCAGTATAAACAGGGTGTCAGAGAACAAAGATGGAGACAAAACAATAACGGGTATAAACCTAGTCCCTTCAGACTTGCATGTACTTAACATGGGAGAAATTTTGCTTAAAATTAAATTTTCGATTGTGTATTTTACCCTTAGTGAAAGCAACGAAATTGTTTAATTGTGAACATAGTTTTAGACATAGTAACTTCAGAAAAATCATTTTGATTTAATGTCTAAATTCCCAAATTAGTATGATCTAGAGCCAAACTATCTTAAATTTGGATGGAACCTAAAGGCCTAAACCTAAAACTACATTTGTCCCAAGCAGAGACTGATGCCACTGATCTTGCCTTCTTGCTTTTGTCCATGTGGAATGGAGGAAGGAAATACCACAGAGCCATGTGAACAGAGAGCCACACCCACCACACAAGGAAGGCCCTGGGAAAAACTGGAGACTCGTCACACATAAAGCAAGGTGCACACAGAAACAGAAAACTGCAGGTAAACTTGATCACTTCTCCTCTATGAATTGGTGTGTGTGATATTTTCCTAAACATCAGTCTTTCCTAATTTGTGGAGAGGGATGATAAAACTCATCTTCATACCTTAGATTGTAATCCCCCAGAATCTGAGCACAAGGTAAGTGTTAGAACGAAAGCAACTCATTTCAGAGATGATCCCAGGAGGCCCTGGTCAGGAATGGGGTGATGAGAAAGGAAGGGGGATGAAGCCATAAAGGCTGTACTATGGAAGAGGTGACTGTTCTGAGCACCTGGAGACCTCTAGGAAACCATGTGGAATGTGTGCTGAGTTGCTCGATTGAAGGGGGAGGAAACTGGGATATTTATCCTCCAATTCCTATCAGTCATTGTATGAGAGCTATTTCCAGAGACATTACATGCCTCCCACTTCCAGCCGGTCCTATGTACCCCTAGGAAGTCCTGGTGGCCCCAGAAAATCTTCAGGCGAAGAGTCACAGAAGGCTACATTGGAAGTTCTCAGGAAAAGTGAGCCCTGAGAAAAATGGATAGGACACTAACAGTGTCTGTCACACTTATCTTAAGATCAAATAAACTACATTAAAATATTATGGGAACCATAAACTTCCATATACATTGGTATCACGTCAATAGTAAATCAAAATAATTCACATCATTTACTGCTAATGTAGTTCTGACCAACAGCAGAATTTGAATAGTAATAGAAAGAAATATACATTTAAAATTGGGAGACAGTACTTTTAAATCCCGGCATGTCCCTAGACACACCA
Source organism: Myotis yumanensis (assembly GCF_028538775.1). Classification (NCBI taxonomy): domain Eukaryota; kingdom Metazoa; phylum Chordata; class Mammalia; order Chiroptera; family Vespertilionidae; genus Myotis; species Myotis yumanensis. The sequence goes on along the minus strand of NW_027223760.1, from coordinate 42,122,324 downwards.
CTTTGCTAAGCTTAATTGATTTTATCTGTATAATGGGGTGACACTAGCTCTCTTAAAGATGAGCATGTTAGCCCTAGCTGGTGTGGCTCCGTGGATAGAGCGTCGGCCTGGGGACTGAAGAGTCCCAGGTTCGATTCTGGTCAAGGGAATGTACCTGGGTTGCAGGCACATCCCCAGTAGCGGGCGTGCAGGTCGCAGCTGATCAATGCTTCTCTCTCATTGATATTTCTAGCTCTCTATCCCTCTCCCTTCCTCTCTGTAAAAACTCAATAAAATATATATATTTTTTTAAAAAGATGAGCATGTTAAATGAAATGGAGGAGGATAATACTTAAAACAGTGATTTTCAATAAACATTATTTTTTCCCTTCTATCTTCCTCTTTGATTTAAAGATTTTTTAAATCTAGAATAACAATTTTATATGTCACGCCAGTCAATTAAATACTAATTGAAGCCATTGAAATTACAAATAACATTCATTTATATGTTTTACATATAAATACCTATCATGTGACAGGCACTGTCTCTATTCCCTAAATGAGATCAAAATCCTTGTCCTTTAAATACTGAGGAAAAATGAGAGGTGAAAGATAAAAGATGACCATTTGATATATAATTTTCTATTCACTGATCATCATTATTTGCATATCATTATTGTTTGAATATCATTAAAATGAATTTCAAAACTACTGTAGTGGTTGTCCTCACGGCAGTCTGATATTACGATATTGCAGGACACATTCTTGATTAGAAAAAAAGAAAAGAAAAACAAAAAAGCTAGTGTACAAAAGTTAATTTAGAATCATCCAGGACAAATTATTACATTTGCAATTGACCATATACAATACCACTGCATGATTGCACTTCTGGACTGTCATCTATTATGGTTTTTTTTTTTTAGTAAGAATTACATATTATAAGGATATGAACAAATAGATCTTCATGGTTCTTCCCAACTCCACAATTCTATAAAGCATGTCTTATAATTTAAATGGCAAGTTTAAGAAAAATACAAATGTACACATGAACATCAAACTTTCCTGAAATATACTAAAAATAAAAGAATCCATCACAGTAAATGAAACACTAATGCTGCCCGGATCAGGTTGATCCAAATTGTTACTTTAGGATGGATGCCTAGTGAGCAGGAAGCAATTTGGTCCTTTTTGCAATACCAACAGAGCCAACACTCCATAGCGAAGGTGTTGAAAAATAAGCATGCTTAATGGAGAAAAAGTTACTGAACTTGAAAAATAATCCTCTTCTCAGTAGCATATTGCATTAAAAAGTAATTATAAGGCACATGGGAAATTGATTCCACTATGTATAAATGTTGTAATGAACATCAACTCCTAGAAAAACACTTCGAGAGGAGAAAACAGTGTGCAACCCAAGTGGAGCATGGCACCGGCTGATATCTGAGTAGTGAGCTGGGAACTGACCCATCACCAGGGTTACTCAAATGTTTGGAATAAAATTGTAATGGTTTTGCTTATTTTATTTTGAATAGTTCTCAGTAATTTGTTACTTTACTTCAATAAGAAAAACATTATACAAAGGAATTAAGGAAATGACTCCCTTTACATTCTTTCAGTGACTTTTTTGAAAGTCAGTGCTTCATTAAGTATATAGCTCATGTGTGAGTTGTTTCAGTACTAGCTATTTCTTTGATTTGCAATTATCTATATAATTCCACAGCTTGAATTTTTAGCCTAAATAAATGTGTGATACTTAAAATATGTAATCAAATACTCACATTTAATGACAGCAACATATATTAAAAACTTTAAGAGTTTGTCACATATGTCAAAGTCTACTATCTCTATTCCCTAAAGAGGAAGAAAAATATATGACCAGCATTACGCATATACTTTTTAAATCCCTTGCTAGATCTCAAAGGAATATTAGGGTACACTAACATAAGTGTAAAGAAAAAAGTAATGATGGATGGTGGATTAAGCAAACACTACTTTAGTGTCAATATGATTCCCTCACCACGCCCCTCTCCCCCCCCCCACACACACAAACCTGTATATCTCAAAGAATGCTTTGAAGGTTGGTAGTAACTTGTTAAAAGCTAGGCTTCAGATTTAATAAGCTTCATCATTTCCAATCCTTTTATTTTTTCCAAGAAAATCAAGGGAACAAGCTTTTCTCTCTTGCTAAGTTTCTTAGACGCTCAAATTTAAGTGGCAATTTCAAAGAGTCCATATTTTTAAAAGTAATTTAGGATAAAATATGACACCCAATTTAAAGACATGCAGTTGGCTTCATGTATGGTTACATGCTGATTGTACAGCCATTTATTGAAGTTTAAAGCTTGAAATGGATTTACGCCATCAAACTGATACTAGTTTTTAAGACCTGACTACTTTATATGGGATATTTTTAAACCCCTTAATAGCAGCTTTTAGAAAATGTTATGCAAACTTACCCCTGTCCATAATCTTGCACCATAATCCACACTATTTCAGTGGTATGCTTCCTGCTGCTCCCCAGGGCATAGGGAAGTGCTGCCATGTACCAGGGAAGCCAATCTGGAGTAGTAATCCCCATAGACATTTCTTAAGACCCACCTTAAAGATGCTAAGCCCAATATTCTTCCCATTACTTAAACAAGAAAGCACTCGCCAATAAAGGGAGACAAGTTGCAGAAAAAGGAGGTGGTGAAATCAATAGGCCAGTCAACTCCTTATTCATTCACTCATTCAACAAGCTTTGCTGACCTCTTTTAAGGTATTGAGAACTGTGCCGAATGTCAGGCCAGTCAGAAAGGTGAAGTAGGCAGGGCTCGCCCCTCCCCTTAGCTACTACTAGAGTAGAGGAGATGGAAAATGAGCCCTTCACATACTGAGTACTTCGATGAAGAAGTGATTCTATATTATAAGCAAAGGTTGGTGATGGAGCAAATAGAAAAATCATAAATATTGAGCTACCCAAACAAATGAAACATAGAACTTTCAAATATTTAAGCAACAGCTACAGCATGCCACATAAGAATTACAATCAGCATGGTCCATTGCATTAGACCAAGATCGAGAAGAATTGCCTGCTCCTGCTACATCAGGCCTTTTCCCTTCAGTTGCTAGGTTGTGGGGTCGTTCTGGTGACTCTGTCGTGACCTGTCTTTTTAGGCTTTATATTAGCTTCAGCACATCTATCATTTTGGGTTAAAGCTTCTGTATCATTTGAGATATGGCCAAGGAAGGATTTTTAAAAAAGGAAAGTATATTTTAACCAATAAGTAATATTCGCAAATAATGGAGAAATTTCTCCGTTGTTATTTATAATTCAGTAAAGCATTAATGATTAGCACTCACTATATTTTCAAATCATAGATCATCATTTCATTAACTTACTCATTAAAGCTTTCATTTTGGTTCAATCCACATTTATTGAGAGTCAGTTACATTTCAGGCAACATAGTGGTTGGTATCTGCTGCCCTCAGAATCAGACTTCCATTGTTGTACTCTCACATTATTTAAAATATGAATTTGTTTGTCTATATAATTGTGTAATTTTAAGAGCTAGGAATAGGTGTGTTTTCTTTATAAACCCAGCAACTAATATAATTAGTTGAATATCATCAGTGGATTTTGTTCATTGAAATTTTCTGTTATTCCACATCTAAGTTTGTCACTGATTTATTCTTCTTTAAATAAAATACTAGAGGCCCGGTGCACGAATTTTTGCATAGGTGGGGTCCCTCGGGGTGGCCTCACAGCCCCACCTGGCACTCCACTGTGGCCTGGCACTGCCCCCTCACCTGCTCCACCATCCCACCTGCAGGGCCATCGGTCAGGGCCCGGCACCCCGCCCGGTCCCCTCAGCGCCTGGGAACTGGGCGGCAGCCCCACCCCCGACCGCTGCCACTGGCCACTGTCTGCGGGTCAATTGGTGGGGCGATCGGGCCCCTGCTTGCATCTGCCTTGGCCTGGTGCCACCCGCTCACCTGCTCCACCATCCTGCCAAGGTCCCGCTCTCATTAGGGCCCGTTGGGGCTGGCAGCACCTCCACTGCCACCTGCTGCCAGCGCTGACACCCTCCATATTCCGCACCGCCCCCTGGTGGTCAGCGCATCTCATAGCGAGCAGTCGAACTCTGGTCGAATGACCACCCGAGGGGACAATTGGGATATTAGGCTTTTATTATATAGGCTAACCATTTAAAAATTTCCTATAATGTCACCTCATTTAAATTCAAATATGTTCTTTTGAGAGAAATTAAGCCTTACCTTTGCCAAATTTTTAACATTTAAAAACGTTGATTTTAGTACTAAAATGAAATCAAATGTAATACATAACGTGTAATGAGGTTTTCACTGCTGCCAATTTAATTCCTATGTCAGAAACCTCTTGTTAATAGTTGTGATTTCTTGACATATTCGTTTCTCTCCCTCTTTTCAATTATTCCAATTTCATTTATACAGAAAAGTCATAAAAGTAGTAAAATACGTTGGAGTAAAAAAAGAAAGTTCCATAGCATGTTTGAAAAACACAAAACCAAAGCCTGATTCAAGCACATGTCAATATGGAAAAGCTTTTTAACAGAACCTCCCCATTCACCAGGGACATTCTTATCAAAAATATATACGAGGCCAAAGTCAGCCCAATTAGTTGATGGAAAGCTCTGAAGAATTAGTGTAGGAAAACATTCCTTTACAATCACAAATGAGTCCTCAGAGAGATGACACACAGAGATCGGACTTTTGTCAAATTCTGTTTATGGACTTGCAGATGCAGAAGGGAGAGGCATAATACAAAAATGTATAAAAAACAAAATGGTTATGCCAAGCCCAGGAGTCCTAAGTGTTGAGTCGAATACATGGAGAAAAATTAATGTTACAAGGAATCATATAAAATAACCTCAAAAAAAGAACTACCATTAATTTGTGCCAAAAATATATACAAATGGGGTGAGGAATCCTAGACCTAAAAAGACACATTAACTATACACATTCCTCAGTCCCCAGGGACACCTGCAGTCTGACGTTATTTAGAAATGAGGATTGCCCATGGCTACTACTCTGCTTCTGCTTTAAGTAAGTTTCGATGAAAGTGATAGGAATTCCTTTCATCTTGTCAGTGTCTCCACAATTCTTTGCATTCAACCTTCTTTGTATCTGGCTTGGAAAGCTGACATAAGAAAGTATTATTAATTTTGTTGTGGTTAAAGCAGAAACTGGCATGCTCTTTCCTCTTTCTGGGTTCAGAATTGAGAAGACAAAAGGAAACCAGTCTTTTGGGGATGGGATATGTAGCTTACAACTCAAAGTTCATGAAAGGGGTGTTCCTTGTTCACAAATTTTATAGTCTCTTCACATCTGTTGTGGATTTCATCAGCCATTTCTGTTTAGAATCCCTAATTTTCTGAAACCAAAAGACTCAAAGCAAAAACTCCATGAGACTAAACAAAAGAATTCTTTCATTTTTGAAAAATGATATATTGGGAACATTTAGAAAAGATGTGGAAGTGAGAAGTGAATTGAGATAGCATCTGATAAATGAGGACTTTCCTACAAAGAACAGGACATCTTAAGGAAAAGTTTCCATCTCAATGCAAGCAATGCTTACAAGCCTGTTCCCAATTCCTTCCAGTTTTCTCCAACCCGTTCTTGTTATTTGATGCAAGTATTTTCTTTTCTGACTTCCATAATTCCTTTTCTCATCTATATTCTTCTTCTGCTCAAATGAATACAGATCAGAATGGTGTTTTCCAATTTATTGCTTAAGCTGCTATCGCTATAAAAGGAACACAAATACATTTTAGTGTGGTTTCTTTTTTTAATTTTTAAAATATTTTTAAAATTGATTTCAGAGAGGAAGGGAGAAAGAGAGAAACATCAATGATGAGGGAGAATCATTGATCGGCTGCCTCCTTCATGCCCCCTACCGGGAATCGAACCATTCCCTACTAGTTCATAGGTGGATGCTCAACCACTGAGCAGCACCGGCTGGGCTTGTTTGGTTTCTTTTGTTTTAAGTTTCCTCCCCCCAGTCTATAAAGAAACAGACTAAAACTAAAAATACAAAAGTGTGTGTGTGTGTGTGTGTGTGTGTCAGAAAGAGAGAGAGAGAGACAGAGTGAGCAAGAGAAAGAGCCCACAAATGAACTTCCGTTGCTTTTTAATAAATATCTGCTTTAATCTAGCTTCCATTCTGATTCAGCCACCTGATTCTGACTTACCATGACTTCTTATTAATCAAATGCTAGTCCACATTACTCAGACAGCAACTTAAAAACCATTGTTCACGTTGCTTAGCCAGGCACGATTCTCAATACCTTTTAAACTTTTTTTAAATAGACTTTACTTTGTAGATTCATTTTATTTTCACAGAAAATAAAGAGGAGGTGCAGAGATTTCCCATATATCCCTGTTCCCACACATGCATGACATTCCCCATTAGAGTGGTACGTTTGTTACAACTGATGAACCTACACTGATACTTATTCACCCGAAGTTCATAGTCTCAAACTTCCTAATATTCTTCTCAAGTATAGGACCTCAGTGATTCTAAAAGCTTCTATTACCTAAAACTATGTTGTTCTTCTATACTTTAGCTGTCCTAATTAAAGCTCTAGTATCCTGGAACTCATTCATCCCAACCTGATCTTTCTCTTGTCTTTCATATTAATGTTAATGCCCCTTTTCCAAAGTGTGTTTCATAGAGCACTAAGGTTATCTGAGATCTTAATAGATGATTTATGGGGGCAAGAAGGTGGAGGGGATTGCTAATAATATTAGCTCCTAAAATAATTTTAATAAATAAAAAGTAAACAAAAAATAGTATTTTACAATACTCTCCACTTAAGAAATAAATGGTGTGCCATATCTGAAAAGGATAGAAGCTGAGTTACCACATTAAGATGTATAAAACATTGGCTGCAAATCTGTACTTGATTCAACAACAATATTTTCCAATTAAATTTACACTGAGCTATATCACTATTAAATGATTGCTGTTTTATTTTATGTTTAATGAAGTTTATATATTACACAAATTCATGTCCATTGGATATAATTAAAGATAGAAGAAAAGACATAATCAAATCTTTTGTTAAATTTTGAGCTTAGTCATTCATTACCATTGCAAACTTAAGCAAATTACCTAGCCATTTCCTGGACGTGTGATCATAGGCAGCATACTGCCACAATTTCTTATCTGTAAAAGGAAGATAAAAATACTAGCACCTAAAGGTTTGCTGTGACCTAATGCTAGCAAAGCATTCAGCATTGTTCTTGATACATAGTCAACTTTCAGTAAAATAACAGCTATTATTTTTAACTTTGTGTAGAATACCATTGGCATACCAAAAAAAATTAGAATAGTGCAAACAATATTTTTATTTTCAAAAAAAATAAAGATGGGGAATCAGTCTGGAACTGGGATATTTGTTACAATTCCACCTTGTATTATGATTTTATAATTCTGAGCACAATTCTTGGAACATGAGTACTCAATAAACATTTGTGGAACATTTCTTAATTTGCTAATAGAGAGCACTAATAAAAAACATAGACTATATATGTTCCCTCTTTGCCTCTATCCCCCACAACACTAATATATTAGTAAAAGTTGGTTCTATAGAACAGATGAATTTTTAATTGCTAACTAATTGAATGAGTGAATCAATTAATAAGAAAATTGTATTTTGAGATATATGATATATAATTTTGCTTGTTTCAGAGAAAGATTTGTTTCAGTTACATATATTGAATTTATGCTAACAGAAAAAATGAGTTAAATTCTATGAATATACAGTCTTTAAAAAGAAACTACATCTAAACAGGAAAATCAGTCTTACTACTTTGTGTTATAATTCTGTATAACATTATTCTGTAGAGATAAAGAGTTTCTCTCTATGTGTGTAATTTATCTATAATTAGTAATCCTTTTTAATAATAAGATATTTGAGTGATATATGAATTATAATTTAAGCTGGATTTATAATTTTGAAAGAGTTGATATTTTAATTAATGTCACATGTGTATAATTAATATAATTCACAGTTTCACAGCATTCCAAAACAGTTTTTTAAATTGTAAAGAGGGCAGTTACTGTTCTCTTTAATAATATATTCCTTTTAACTGCTTTACATAGTTTTCCCTTACCTATTTGTGTGTGTGTGTGTGTGTGTGTGTGTGTGTGTGTGTGTGTGTGTTTAAACAGTGCTATCTGGCCCACATTAAGGAGATAAAGCTTAAGCGATTCTGAGAGACACAAAAGTGGATTGACCATGTTGCTGCCAACAGTTGACCACAATAGGAATGCTTTATTTTGCCAGATGATAGAGATATGACACTAATATCACAACAGTTTTGAGAAAGTGGAACAAGTGATAAAAAGGAGGGCATAATATTCATTATCTGATAGAAATAATATTGAGGGCACCAATATAGGCTCTCCACATTGCCTTATCTTAAAGAAAACACTAATGGTCTTAAATATACATGCATGAATAAGTAGAGTATTAAAGGAAATGTATAAACCTATGGGTAAGGGATTCCCACCTTTGACCAAGTAAGAAGACTGAAAAATTCCATCCCCCAAAATCAGCTGTAGAGCTGAACAAAAGGGCCCAAAACAAGCATCTCCATGTTCTGGATATCAAACAAAGTAGTGCAACCATCCGAAAAGCATTTATGTTTGTTTGTTTGTTTTTTTGCCTGAGTCTGGATTCCTGGAAAGAAGAGACCTAAGAGAATTGAAGCCAGACACACCCTCTTGGCCAAAATCAAGACTGGATACACGTTCAGAGGAAACATGAAAGATTCCAGTAGAGGAGAAGCAAGGGCAGATAATCTCAACATGAATATACTCCTCTACCCACACTGCTGATTCAGCAGAAAAGAAGTATTATTGGTGTCACAGGCTTGAGCACTGCCTCTTTCTAATCATTGACAACTAAGTTATGCAGACACGAGGCAAATCCTAAAATGCCAGATTTTAAAGTAAAAACACGATAAATAAACAAAACAAAAACATCAGTGATTTCACACTGTGTGGGAGACAGATTTACCCAAAACAAGTTACTAAATAAAGAAACAAAATGATTGACAAACAAAACAATAACTACAACCTTTGGGGAAGAGGGAATCTGAATTTACAACTGCTACAAAATATTATTTTTAAAGTCCAGTTTTTTACCACAACAAAAATTAAGAGACTTACAAAGAAATAGAAATGTGTCACACATACAAAAAAAATCAACAATAGAAATTTTCTCAGTGTCCCCAGATGTCACTCATTTCAGACTTAGCAGACAAAAATTTCAAAGCAGCTATTGTAAGTACGTTCAATGAAGTAAAATAAACCATGTTTTAAGAATTAAACAATAAATCAACAAATAAGGGCAAAACAGTGGAGACAGAACAGATTAGTAGTTGCTTATTGTTTGGTATAGGAGCAGGGATCATGGAGGTAGGCGTAGAGCATAGAGCTTTTTCAGGATGAAGGGAAGGTTCTAAACTAAATTATTGTCATGCTTTCAAAAATCTATAAATTCACTAAAACATCATTGAAATATACATTTACAATAAGTAAATTGTATGATATGTAGACTATGCCTTGGTAAAATTATTTAAACATATGTGTATGTTCACTTTGATATTTCTTGATTCCCCTAAATTTTTTTGTTATATTTTGTTTTCAGAGAATCTATATTTTACCCATTAAAACTTATTGCAAATACTGAATTCTGCTTAACATCATTAAAATACATAAGAATTACAATAGTTACTAATATTCTTCTTCTTCACAAGTTATAATTTTTTCATACCATAGCTTCTTAAATGGTGTAACAAATAACTAAGAACCTTTTTAAAAGGCTTATCCAAAGGTTATAGCAAAACAGGCCTGCCCAGTAGCTCAGTTGGTTGGAGTGTCATCCTGATACTCTAAGGTTGTGGGTTCAATCCCTGGTCAGGGCACATACAAGAATCAGCCAATGAATGCATAAATAAGTGGAACAACAAATAATTGTTTCTCTCTCTCTATATTCTCTCTCTCTCTCTCTCATCAATAAATAAAATAATAAAAAATAGAAAAGATTACACCAAAACAACCAGAATGTTGCTATTTTTAATACTCTTGATTTCTCATCTGCACATTTTGGAATTGGTCTCCTATTTCCATCTCCAGATTTACCCTCCCCAATTCCATTCATAGGCCAGAGTCACTTTTATTAACACAAATCCAGTTACATTATAAACTCCTTCATGGCTTGTTAATAATCTCCTTTTGTCTATAACAAGTTTTTTTTTCTTCCATTTCTTTCTCTCTTTTTACTTCTGTCTCTCTCTTAATTTGTAGTCCACAGACTCCAAATAAATTTATAGATTTAAATTAGGGTTTCCATAATCCCTGAAATTATGTGTAAAATGTTTACATGGGCATGTTGTATATATTCGTAGAGAGAGATTCCAGGGTTTTATCAAATTCTAAAAGGGGCTAGTTCCCCAAAACTGACAAAACATTGTCCTTCTGTATGAAGTCTCCATTCCCATGACTGATGTTAAGCCACATATAACCTGATCGCAGCCTCTTTCCGACACCAACTTATCTCACCTCTTCTTGCATCACATGCTCCAAGAGATAGGTACCACCTGTAATGCCCTGAAAATACTCTACTATCATTCTTCTCCTTCTGCCTTCCTGGTCCCCAGTTTCTGTAACTGGTAAACTTTTATTCACACTTAAGACCATTTTTAATTGCCTCTTTCTTTAAAAGGTTTGCATGATCCTGTTAGAAAAAGTCCTTTGTGTTCTTCCATTGTGTTGTCAGTCAACTGTGAATGCATCACCAGTAAACTTCATATTTACTGCAAGTTATTGTTTATGGATGGTTCTAGAATGGGAGCTCATGGAGGGGAAAAACTCAGGTATGCCTAGTTTCCAGCCATAGAGCAGACATTCAGAAGCATTTGCAAATGAATCGGCATGAATGTATGCACCAGTGAACTCAGAGGCTCTCTTGGTCAAATAATTTTTTCTGCTATCAATTTATGAAGAAACAAATCTACATTTTTAAGAGCAAAGAAAATTTTTGTTGGATTGTAATAGGCAGAATAATGGCGCCCTTCCGCGCCCCCCCCCCCCCCCCCCCCAACTGTCTGTATCCTAATCCCTGGAACCTGTGGGTATGTTCTGTTCAATGACACGGGGGAAATTAAGTCATAGATGGAATTAAGATTGCTGACCAGTTGACCTTCAGGAAGGAGTTTATTCTGGATTATTCAGGTAATCCCAGTGTCTTCAAATGGGCCTTTACGTGGAGAAGCAGGAGTCAGAAGACTCAGAACCACAGAGATGGCACTGTGGGGAAAGCTGGACTTGTCATTCCTGGCTTTGGATATGGAGAGAGCGGTCATGAACCAAACAATGCAGGCAGCCTCTGGAAGCTGGAAAGGTCAAGAAAGCAAATTTTCTCCCAAAGCCTCCAGAAAAGGACAGCCCTCCCGACACCTTGGTTTTATGGTTCAGGGAGAACCATTTCAGACTTCTGGCTTTCAGACTGTTGTTTTAAGCCACTAAATTTGTAGTAATTTGCTACAGCAGCAAAAGGAAACTAATACATGGGTTTTCTATTTCCTACCATTAAAAACAGCTTGTTATAAGTTAAAGTGTGTCCTCCCCAAAGATATGTAGAAGTCCTAAATCCCAGTGCCTGAGAATGTGACCTTATTTGGGAATACTGTTGTTACAAATGTAACTAGTTAAGATGAGGTCATACTAAATGAGGGTGGGCCTTTCTTTCAATATGATCAGGGTTCTTAAAAGAGGAAAGAGACCATAAAGAGAGAAGACAGCCATGTAACAACAGAGGCAGGGATTGGAATGATGCATCTACAAGTCAAGGAACTGCAAGAATTCACGGGAAACAGCAGAGCTGGAAGAGGCAAGGAAGACTTTTTCTCTACAGGCTTCAGAGCAGTATGGCCCAGACAGCATCTTCCTTTTGGACTCCTAGCCTCCAGAGTTGCGAGACAAATTTTGTTTTTTAAGCCACCCAGTTTGTGGTTTGCTACAACCGCCCCAGGGACACTAATACAAGCCCCTCAGGCTTGAATTCTAATTTCAAGAGTGTTGTGTATTCATCAGACTTCTCTAAAGATGTCTCATGATCACTTTTGAAAATCCAACTTCATTTGTACTCTCCATGTCTTCAGGTTGTTGTAGCAATTGCTACATTTAGCACAGCACAGATTGGAAACCCAAAATGCTGAGTTTGGGGTCAGAGCAAACAATCGGGCTCAAACAGCTGACTCTACTCATGTATCAATGAACTGTCTGCTGTAAGCCCCACACTGCAGCCCAGAGGAGACTGAAATGCAAGGAGACAGGTCGAACATTCTACTTTAACACTTGTGAGCTTTGTTTCAGTAAGAAAGAGAAACAGTAAGTTTTGGTTTGCAGAAAAAGTAGCGGCATTGATGCATTTTATCAAATTTGGAAATAACAATGTCTGGCAGCTTAACCTCAAAATTAAATTCTTTTCCTAAAAAACTCCCATTTTCTCCAAACTTTCTTTTTAGAAAAAATGGTTTTATAACTATTTTTGAATATTATTGTTTGATTTAAAGTTCATTAAATAACAGAATCAGTAATGCAATAAGATTGTCTCCTTAAAATACTATACCTCAATGTTTAAATATTGTAGCATTTATTTTATACTTTTTGCTTAGCAATTAATTATTAGTTTCTTTCTTAAATCTCCCGAATTAAGCCCTTGTTTTTCATTTTGTAAAAATCTATGTGTCTCAAAATTGGAGGCATCATGAAGGCAGTGGGTGATTCCTGAAATCTTTGTTAATCCCACATTGCCTACCGAAGCACTCCATACACAGGCACTCACACACAATGCCTGAAATTCTTTATAAAATATTCACTTTTCAAGTGGCACTGCATTGTTCTGAAAAAAAAAATGCCTAAGAAAAAAGAAAAATATTTATAAAATTAAAAGAATAAATTTAGTTCTATTCCATTATAGCATATAAAATCAAAATTTAAAAAGCAACTTTGCTTTTCTTAGCTTGATAAATAAAACTCTTTTGTTGGAAATACTTTTTAGAAATGTATGGCTGAATACTTTGCAAAACAAACAAACTTGAATTCATTAGGAAATGCTGATGGATTATATTAGATGAAAGCCCCAGCTGATGTAATGAAATGGTACTAACTGCCTTGGTAAATCAGACTTAAATATGTAGATCAACCTCTGTTAATGATTATTTATTTTACTATTGTTCCCCATATTTGTTTGATCATAATGTGTTTTTCATGTACATTTGCCAAGAGTTAAACTACAGTTACCACATCAAAACTGAGTTGACATTAATTAAATGATGTGGCAATTTAAAAAAAAAATTATGGATGTGATCAAGACATCTTTTAAACATATCCAAACATGTGGTATCTTGAAATTAGTATTTGCAATGTGTTTGATGATTTTTAAAACCAGATTATTTCTTGAAACTTTGCAAAGTAATTCAACCAAAATCTTTAGCAAGTTTTGAATATTTACTACTTTTCAATATATATATATATATATATATATATATATATATATTGATTTCAGAGAGGAAGAGAGGAGAGATAGAAACATCAATGATGAGAATCATTGATGGGTGCCCCCCTGTATGTGCCATACTGAGGATCAAGCCTGTAATCCAGGCATGTGCCCTGACCACGAATTGAACCATGACCTCCTGGTTCATAGGTCTATGTTCAACCACTGAGCCATGCCAGTCAGGTGGATATTTACTACTTAATTTAAATTTATTTTGAAAATTATGTTTTCTTTTCAAATAAGAAATTATTTCTGTACTGTATTACCTTGCTAGAGTTGCCATAACTAACAAAATAGCATGTATGAAATGGATTAAACAATGGGAATTTATTTTCTCGTAGTTTTGGAGGATATAAGCCTGAGACCAAGGTTGACAGAGTTGTTTTCTTCTGAGAGCTGTGAGGGCAGGATCTTTTCCAGGTCTCTTGTTGTCTTTACATTGTTTTCCCTATGTGTGTCTGTGTCCAATTTCCTCTTCTTGTAAGGATACTAGTCACATTAAGTTAGGGCCTATTTTAACATAATCACCTCTGCAAAGAGCCTGTCTCCAAGTATGGTCAAATTCTGAGGAACAGGGGATTAGGACGTCAACATAATTTGGGGGCACGGGGCTTGGGAACAATTCAGCCCATAACACATACAAAATTCATACTGCATTGCATACAAGACTTCAAGTAGGTATAAGCCCTTTTAACTTCAAAATAAGAATAGATAATTTCTTTATTCTTGATTTACAGTGGCAGTTTTATTAATTTTGAACATTTTGCTATTTGATTTGTGTTTCTTCCCTCTCCTGACCTAAGTTCATTGTTGTAGAGTAATAAACATATTTTGATTAAAAATAATTACTTAATTAAAGTAATACTATTTCAGGAAAACAGGTGTAGTACACAAGAAATTTCTACAAAGTGTTCAAATTTTCATACTAATGACACCTGGAGTTTTCAGCCTTTGAGATGAACAAAGTGGAAACGAACCCTAAATAGGGTCTTAAAAGCAAAAATGAACTGTTTCTTACCGCAGTGAAAAAGCCAACATTGGACCAGACAACTAGAGGCACAGAGCTGTAACTGTCAGTTTGGAGTTGATTTTGGAACCTGGCCAATCTCCACCTTCACTCCTTTACACTAACATGTCAATCACACCCAAGGGGAAGATGCAGGGCCTTAGGCTTAGGACCTCCTAACTCCTCTGAGCCTTCATTTCCACGCACAGATTGGTTCTTGAGCTCCTAGAAATGACTTTTAACCTTAGCTTCTTAATGCTTGGAATTCTATTAGTAAGTATGTCTGATAAGAAACAAAAATACTTCTGGGAAATAAAAAATTAATTTTTAAATCTTGCACGAGATAAATGATTTTGGTCATAGCATGTCCTTGTCTGACAGAAAAATTTGACTTGTGTGAGAGTGAGAGAGCAAATAGAGTCTGAGCATCGGTAATGAAAAGACCAGAGAGAAGTGAACACTGAGGGAGGAACGTTACAAAGGGGGCTGAAATCACAACCAAACACGGTAAAATCCCAAGGATGTCCTTTTTCATTATTTCAAAATCTGTGGCAGATATTACATACATATTTTAATGTGCATATTGATGTCAATTTATGTATATAGTATTATTTTAAAAGTTAATCAAAGGAAACAATTCAACTTAGATAAGGACTGGTACACCAAGGATGAGAATGAGAGGACTGTGTTGTTATATGCATTGATTTCAGAAACTTGGGAAATGGTGGGGGGAGGGGAAAATGTTAGTTTCGTATAAGAAATAGTCCAAGTTCAAAATTAAAACCAATTAGCCTAATTGAGCAATGCTTTGCATTTTCATCCCACCCCACCTACACCTTTTTTTTTTTTTTTTTTTTTTACTTGCTTAACGTGCTTTCTAAATAAAATATTCTGAGTAGGTAACCCAATGCCTATGCTTAAGGTTTGGGTAATTTAACGAAAGATACCATCCAACAGAGCAGGTCGATTTTAGCTATGACTTAGTATCCTTGCACTAAAATTCCAGGACCATTTAATTACCTTCCTATGTTTCTTTAAGAGCTTAAATGTGAAAGTGAGATGGGAAGACAGACAGCTGAGGAAGAGTAACCATAAAAGAAGCGGCAAGCTAGATGCAATAAACCTAATCTTGAACACAAATGCACACAGCTGTGCAGTCTTCAGGCACCAGAGAACCTGTCCATGTGTAATGCAATATTAAAGAAAAAATCCATGTTCTCTGAAACTTCTTCATTTCTTCTTTTTCTTGCTTATTTTAAAAGTCTTAGATCACAATACATAGGATGCATTTAGAAGAACTTCCTCTCTGAATGATTCCTCAGCTTTGAAAGCTCAAGTGAATAAAGAAAAAAATAGCAGGATTTCTATTTCTCATTCCAACTGTCACCTTTTGCTGAGTTATTTCTGTGGCATACAATAATTTGGGATAATAACTGGGCAATGAGAATACTGACAAATTTATAGAAACTTTAAACAATTACTGGAATACCTATATTTTGTATACAGGCAGCCTAAGAAGGTCTATCATCACTTCTTATTTGACAAGGCTTCCCACACAATTTAACATAGCAAATAAAGGTAATTAGTTTAGTATCTCTCTTTTACAAGGTAAGACACAAATAGTTTGAGATTTTTCAGGAGGCTTCTGGGAAATCTCAAAGTTACTTTGAGGTCAAAAGGACGCTATTTAGAATTTGATTTAGGGAAGTTGTCAAAACATCAAAAACGTATGAGCATTTGCCTAAATAGGATCACAGATCATTATGAAATAATACTTAACCTGTTTAACCAAAGTGACAATAGATTTTAAAAGCAAATACAAATAATTGGAAGTTTGTACCTTTCAAAGCCCCTTTAAACATTTTGCCAATGCCTACCTACTGCCTCTGGCAACCACAATCTGTTCTCTGTATCTATGAGCTCAGTTTTTTATTCCTTTATTTAGAATCCACATATAAGTTAGATAATGGGGCATTTGTCTTTCTTTTATTTTACTTAGCATCATACCCTCGTTTCTTTTTTTATTTGTTATTTTATTTTGTTTTGTTTATCACCATTTATCCCTTCTATGTCCTCTTCCAGCGCCACCCACAATAACCTCCACCCACAACCACCACCACCACAATCACCAAACTTACTGTCCCTCAGGTTTCCTGGTATCACAAATGGCAAGACTTCATTATTTTTCTTCATGGCTGAATTATATAAATTTCCATTTTGTGTGTGGTGTGTGTGTGCGAGCATGTGTATGTGTGTATCACATCTTTATCCATTTATCCACTGATGGACACTTAGGTTGTTTCCACATCTTTGCTATTGTAAATAATGCTGCAATGAACATGAGGGTGCACATGTGTGTGTGGTTTTTTTGAGTCAGTGTTTTGATTTCCTTGGATAAATGCCCAGAAAAACTGCTGGATCATATGGTACTTCTATTTTTAATTTTTTAAAGGAACCTCCATACTGTTTTCCATAGTAGCTACACCAATCTCTATTTACCCCCAACAGTGAAAAACTATTCCCTTTTCTCCACGTCCTCACCAACACTTTTACTTCTTGTCTTTTAGGTAACAGCCATTTAATAGATGTGAGGTGGTATTTGGTAGTTTTGATTTGCATTTCCCCTGATGATTAGTGTTGAGCACCTTGTCCTGGACCTGTTGGCCATCTGTATGCCACCTAATGGCTTTTAATAGTCCTTAGATTTTGATGTGCCCTTGGTCAAAACAGTTCAAATTTTTTGTCCTAGTTCATTTCCCCATCCCCCCAGCCTTTCAGGCTATGAACTTACACGGAAGTTTTTGTAGGTTCCCTAACATCTGCCATCTTACTTTCTTTGGATTGAGGGGTACCCATTGTTTTCCCTTGTTAAAATAATCCTCCCTGATTCAATCAGACTTACTGTTTCTGTTTGGATATGCACAGTTCCTGAGACTGTCAGGATCGCCCAAAGACACTTACCTGTTTAATAAGGTTGGCCACAAACCCAAATGTTTTGGCCACTAAGTCTCACCATGAAAGTCTGGAGTCTCTCACACCCCTATTTCCACCCCGAAGGATAAGGACAAACAGATTGGAAGAGCTCAGAATGCACCGTAAGCAGAGCTATGGCTTACCCCAGATCCGGAGAGTGGCCCACGAGGCAGCGAATAAAAGGGCTCCGTGGGTTTCTCCACCTTCATTTAGGAGCCAGCACCTGTCTTTGGTGCTATCTTGTCGCCAAAACTTTCCAATGGCAAAACTACCACAATTTAGGAAGTGTGATGTCCTTCATTCAAAAGAAAACATATAGACAGGGGAGCACCAAGCCTCACGAGCAGTGGGACACTCTTTCCGAGGGATGGTGGGCACGAGGGTTTTCCTGAGCCCTTGAGGAGGCAAGATGGAAGCAGCATGATTGGCCAGCAGGCCCTGCTTTCCAGGGGAAGGTGAACTGGCTACAGCTGAGTTGGAGGATTGTCATTGGCATACGATTGGTTTCCTTGACAGGTGTTTCCTGAAGTGCAGGCTGACTTAGGTGTAGATTTGACAGGGGCCAGGCTCCATTTCCTGCTTCCTAATTTACTAATTAACGTTATCAGAAGTCCTGATGTGAAAAGTCAGGACAGGCTGGAGGATGCAGAGTGGGGATAGGAGAATCTAGGGGTCGAGGAGTAGAGGATGAGGGGGCTGTGGATACACTTAATTCAGGGCCAAGCTGTACCTGAGGATGCCCCTGCCCTACAACTTCAGCTACAGAGGAACTCCTCTTTCACCATGCTTGAGCAGAGTACAGGCACACCTCCAGAGCACTGCTGGTTCGGTGGCAGACTCCCGCAATGAAGCAGGCAGGCAATAAAGCCAGTCATAATATTTTACTGGTGAAGGGTCTTGCCTTCAATTTGTGAAAAAAATGTGACATCCGTGAAGCACAATAAAGCAAGCACAATAAAACTAAGTGTGCCCCTAAGAAACAGGGAAGTAGGTCTGATGGCATTCATGAGATAAGAGGGGAGATAGGAAGAGGAACCTAGGAGAAAAAAGGAGAAATAAATACAAACAAATGTCAGGCATTTTGGAGGAAGTGTTTCAGTCACTATTTGGCCTTTTTAAGTGCTCATGTATCTGCATATGTTTAGGGGAAGGACTCAAAATTGTATTGCATTTATATAGCATGATGGTTCAAATATGAATTATTCTTGATGGATCTCACTAGTTTTTTTTGTGTTATTCGTGTATGGATATTAGGTTACTAAGTTATTATGGAGAAATTCTACATTTAAAATGTTTCTCACTCATTTATGGATATAAAGAACATTATAACCTAATGAACAAAAAGATAGGTACAAAGGCAGAGAAGCATGGAACAGACTGTCAAATTACAGCGGGAAGGCTGGGTAGGGTTGGGAGGGGTGGTAAGAGATCAATCGAAGGACTTATATGCATGCATATAAACATAACCAATGGACACGAGACACGGGGGGCGGGGGGGGGGGGGGGTAAGGGCATGTGCCGGGGGGGTAGGTGAGGCTGGGGGAAGGTCAATGGGGAAAAAAGGAGACATATGTACTACTATTTGTAATACTTTAAACAAGAAAATGAAATTTAAAAAATGAAAATAAAATAAAATGTTTCTCTAAATCATGTAAGGGGAATACTCTAAAAATAGTTAAATTACTAATTCTTTTAATAGAGTGCTGATATAGAAGCTAAGGTAAAGGAAAATAAAGGGACTTTTTCAAAAGATAAATGAGATTAGGATTCTTAACTCCTGTGTTTTCAAAATATGACTATTATACAGAAGCCATTATATATAGCTTCTTTATTTCTAAGTCTAAAATAGAGTATGGAATCAATAAAAGAAGTGCTCAAATATAATAACAATGATAGAATAATTTAATTATGTTTCCTTAAATATAGTAAACTATTTAGAAACTCTTATAAACTATGTTGTTTTGTTTTGCACCCACTAGTATTAAATAACTTTTAAACAACTTTACAAAGCCATATACCCTTCATTTAAAAATATGGTAATTTGCCTTTATTATTAATTATTTTAGCCCAAACAGCTCATGTTTTATACTAACTGGTTATACATGAATTGTGAATTTTGAAAACACACTGAGGCAATTAGAAATATCATCCAGATTCAAATCACAATTACCTAAAGTACTTAGCTAACGAATTACCCTGATAATAGACTTACATTTTCACTTTAATTTGGTACTGAGAGCAAGGGTCTCAATTTTAAAAAGAAATGTACATGAGTGAATCTATTGCACTGTGGCATTTGCAAATAGGCATTACAAAATATAACTTATAAAAACATAATTTCTTCACTTACTTTATTTTACAAAAGACCAAAGTTTTTGTGTTCTACTGTCCTATTTTCTTGCAATTTTCTGCTAATCTTGGGAGATCCTTTTTAAAAAACTACAAAAGTTCATGAGGTGCCTCTTCAGTTGTAGTTAAAGGGAAATTAATTCTCTGGAATCTGCATTTGTCTTTTTAAGTGACAACAGACTTGCCTCAAGTGTGAAATCGTAAATTTAAAAGTTAAAAGGCCCCTAGGGTGCAGTTGTCCTGGATGAGGAGTCCATTGACAATGACAGCAGATGATACCCCTCAATGCAAACACTGTTATGTGTGTCCACGAGAAATTTATGGAGACATATTCAATTCTCTTCTTTTATGGTTGGTGTGGTCTGTCTTCTAGAAGAGAAGCAATTGTTATCAGTATGTAACTTAAGTCCCTAGGATGTGATTACATACTTAAGGCATGAAGAATTAGCAATGCTTTCAACAGTCCCCGTGGACTGGCGTAGGCCCTTGTGACTGATCAACAGGGCTAACTGTCTTGGTTATAATCCTCACATTACATTCCAGAGGAAAGTCATTACTGCACCCTTAGTTTTGTAAATTGTGTTACTTACGTCAACAGTGAAGACTTACCCTATATTAACTGGACAACTGTATACAGATGTGTCACCTAAGATGGTTAGCCCAGGGGGGTAAAAATGTGTCTTGGTCTCACCATTCATCCTGCAACAGCTGACAATTTGGCAGCAATCTATGTTATGCTAAGACCTCCTAATATCCCTCCTTGTATTGTTTCATAGGAGGCTGCTTGAGGGATCAGATGGTAGTACAAAGCAGGCTAAGTTACTAAAACAATCATCGAGTGTATGTCTCTCATTAAAAGGAATGTTGATGATGATATTTCTGGATGTGCATGAGAGGACTAAGAGTGGGAAAAGGACAATGCCTGGGTGAAAAGTTTCATATGTAATTGAAAATCTTTGTTTCCATATGTTTGAAATATGTTTTCCTTTTTTTGTGAACGGGTATCACAATTACCTTTGCTCATTTTCAAACAACTGACGTATTTCAGAGATGAACCGCTTACAGCTTTTCTAATAAGGAAAGAAAATCTGGTAAAACAGTCTATGAAAGATAGGAAATTAAATAACTGGATGCCACGTACAGTAATTATAGTCTGTTTTTGCATGATTTTAGTCTTTTCTATTTACTGGGTCTGCCAGTGGGAATATCTGTTAACCTGATAGTCAACTTGAAGTGTTTGTTCTGAGTGATTGTTGGCTGAATGCTGATGTGAGCACTTTGTTGCTGTGTTTTCCTGTTAATCACACCAATGTTTTAATGTTTCCTTGTTTCCAACTGTGTTTCTTCATGTTTGGTGTATATAATAAGCCTTGTGTTTATACAATTGCCTTCTTTCAATATATCAAGAAAGAATCACTCTAATAGTATTTTAAAAACTCAATTCATTTCACATGAATATTAATTAGTCTTGTAAAAAAAAAAGAATATGGCACTGGTAATTTTGAATAAATTTTATCTCAAGCCTTACCTACTGGTACCCCAATCTTGCACATTGCAGCTATATTGGATTATCAGTACAATTAGTTAATCTTCTATCTAGGTCATGATTATACATCATTATTGTAGCTAAGTGCCATTCTGATAAGTTGCTCAACAAAGTTATTACTCCATTATTAATATTGAAATCAAAGTATTCAAAGCAGCAAGGGACTCTCCGTATATTAAAGGAACACAATAATATGTTGATATTCCAAGATAATCAAGAACAACATATTAACCATGATGTATTCATTCAGATCCTTTCATTGCTTTACTCACACTGTTATGTGAACCAGAAAAAGAAAAAAAGAAAAAAAAGATTTCCTAAAAGTTAAATAAGTAAATGGCTAAGATTTATTCAGTGTTTAATATGGTCCAGAAAGGTTCTACATGCCTTATATGAATTGACTCATTTCATTCTTATAAGAACCCAAAAAGTAGGTTGCAATTATTTCCCTTATTTTACTAATGAAGAAATTGAGGCCTAAATAGGTTAAATAATTTACTCAAGATGACAAAACTAATAGGTAGAAGAACCCAAATAATCTGACTCTGAAATTTAATGTCTTGACCACTAAGTTATGTTGCCTCTCCAATATGATCTGAAAATATAATAATAGCAGATGCACTTACAAGCTACTGGTTTACATTTTTAAATAAGGATTTTGGAAAATTTCTTATTTGAAAAAGAGTCTCCTTTTCATCACAAGGTTCCATACTATCATTTTGCATTTATCAGGTATCTGTCCTTATAAAATTTCCTTACTTTCCATAGTGTCCTACATCTTTGATCTTTTCTTCCCTAGATTTTTTTCTTTTACAGTTTAATCACATTTATTCTATAAATTATAAAGCATATTAAAAATTTTGTAGAATTGTCAATATGAAGTCATGATTAAGAAATTAAATTCTGGCCCTAGCCAGTTTGGCTCAGTGGATAGAGCATTGGCCTGCGGACTAAAGAGTCCCAGGTTCTATTCTGGCCAAGGGCACATGCCCGGGTTGTGGGCTCAATCCCCAGTAGGGGGCGTGTAGGAGGCAGCTGATCAATGATTCTCTCTCATCATTGATGTTTCTATCTCCCTCTCCCTTCCTCTCTGAAATCAATAAAGAAATATATTTCAAAAAAATTAAATTCTTAAATTTGAAACACCAATTTCAAATCTCCGGTCCAATGCTCAGTGGTGGTATAACCTTAGGCACTGTTGTTTCTATTTCTTAATTTCTAAGCCCTTACTTTTCCACCTGCCAAATTGGCAGTAATAACAGTATATTATTAATATTAAAATTGTTTATATTTACCTCGTGATGTTTTGAGATTTAAGTGAGATAACACATATAAAACAGCACAGCACCTGGCACAGAAAAAGTAAATTGTAACTATTTCTGTTTTTGAGAAAGTGATGGGTATAAAATTTGATGTTTGTTACAGTATTTGTTTGCCTTTATTTTCTGCTTTTTTTTTTTGTACAGTTTTGCCAAGCAGATAACCTTGAA
This sequence comes from Myotis yumanensis, assembly GCF_028538775.1. NCBI lineage: Eukaryota > Metazoa > Chordata > Mammalia > Chiroptera > Vespertilionidae > Myotis > Myotis yumanensis. Next base: position 42,099,389 of record NW_027223760.1, on the reverse strand, counting down.
CCTGAAATCTTCAATTATTCTCAATCCAGCATTAAGAAAAACACACATTAGTAACAAAATACATGCTTATAATAAGAATTATAAAGATCCAAAGGAAAAATATATCACAGATTTTAATGTTAGGAATAGAGTTGGGGAAAACAATCTAAAATATTTATTTTGACTAAATTTTATTGGAAATGGAAATTCATACCAGATTTCATGTGATGTCTTTGTACAAAATACAGGTTGAGGAGCTCATGGGCTTAGAAATTTTAGATACACTAGGCTATGAGAAGCTATGCGAATAATTAAAGAACCTGCTCAATGAAGCCTGCAATGAGGAAAGAAAAATATTTTACTGTAACTTATATATGACCTTTTTTTTCTTGCTTTTGTGTGATAGCACATCCAGAAAGCAATGGATCCCACAGTAAACACTAGAGATAAACAATAAAAACTGCTTTAATCGAACTACTTAAAAAAAATCTACTGTCCTTGATGTCTTAATGTTCCCAGTGATTTACTTCCCAAGATGTCCACTTCATACTGTTTTTGCTGGATGATTGGAATAGAGAGCCCTTTCACTATTTTTTGCTTCAGTTGAGCTGAGATGGAATGGTTCCAGTTGTGTAAACAGCTCTTGGTGATCTTCCAGCCTTCTGTCCAGTGCCCCATGGAGATGCAGTTGATTAAGCAGGGCACGGTATGGGCAGGTGCTGCACACAATTCCCTCACAGTTCTACCATCCCCTTGTGGGCCTTAAGTCTGATTCTAGTCCTAGTTCTTTCATGGATTCAGACAACTAATTATAATTTACTTTGAGGTGATTTGGGTCATGTACACAAATTGCAGATAAAATTAAGTTAATAGAGTCCTTTTATTGTGTGCATGGCCAAAGCCAGTTCTCTTGAGAGGAAAGACTAATTGACTAGTCACCTCATGCATTATATGCTCAGATAGAGGGGCCTGAAGATAAGAGCAGTAAAACAACTAACGGTATCCAGTTACACAGAGGACTAGGCTCTCCTTCTGCCTGAAATTTATCAACTACAGCAGATTTTATATCGGATGGAATCTTTTTATTCCTTTGTTTATTTTTAATCAGAAGACCTTTAGATAAGAATGGAAAGGATTTCCATGACAAAAGTATTTCCCATATCACTTACACATTAAAATGTTCATTCATGGATAACTGCTTTCATAAATCGTAGAGTAACCATATGCAACAAAGATATTTATACATGTGCTTTTAAGAGAATATTTTAGGAGAAAGAATATTTCAAAATTTTAATCTATATTTAGTAGACTATTTTGAAGAAGCTAATTACTAATCTCTTAAATCTATCCATGGTTAAATTTATTCCTAGATATCTTAATATTTTTGTTGTTGCAATGGTAACTGGGATTGTTTTTTTAGTTTCGTATCCATATAGAGTATTGGAGAAAAGCATTAATAAGTGTGATATGAATAGTTTTATGAACATGACTGTAACAACAAAAGAACAGTCAAAGTTATTTGGGCCACTTGTTAATATTAACTAAATAATTTAGCCTATAGTTAATACATTTCAGGATACAAGGTTAAAAAACCCAAATATCTAAACTTTTAAGTCACTATATTTATGATTTTCACCCCATTTCTTCCCTTTGCTATAACTATTGTATTTTCTTAGTTTATTTTGTTTACTTTTATGCCATACTGTAATTATATTTTTTAAAAGGAGATATGCAATAATAAGGGAGAGAAAAATAAATATTATGCCACTTACTGCTTAAATATATATGGTCTAGGAGATATTTCAGTGAACTCATATTAAAAGTAGATTTTTAACATCTGCTAAGACAGTTGTTCTTAATTCCTTAGTTACATTAAAATTATTTGGAGAGATGACCAAACTCCCACTTCAGGTCAATTAGTCATTTTCTAAAGATTATTCCCAGGTAAGAATATTATTTAAAAGCTCCTCAAATTACTTAAATGTACATCCAGATTAAAGACCCATAGCTCTACGGAAATTCATACATGTTTACCATATGCTAGATGTGGTTTCAGGCATACTTCAAAATTTGCTTTCTCTAACTTTCACCAAAAAATTAGAATTCAAGTCAAGTTTGAGGTTTCAAAATTTAACTTTATGATTACCTTATAAAAGTGTCTTATAACAAAATACTTTTGACTGATTAACTTTAGTAATATAAAAAAAATTTTAAATTAAAACATGGGTAGAGAAAACCACACATACACAAAATTTAGGACTCCATTTTGGTTTTGTGTGCATGGCCACAAGAATTGTTATAAGACAAATCCCTTGTGTACATCACCCAGGTCAAGAAATAATTTGTTATCCAGATCCAAAAATTTTATTAGTATATAAAAATATTTTGTTTAAATGGGTTTTAAATGTCAAAAAAGTTTACATTATTTTTTTAAAGTTGTAATTGAAGAAAGTTATCTTAATTTCTTTTGGATAATTATCTCAATAATTTTACATGATAGAATCTTCTAGAAATGATAGATTTATGGACTAGGATAAATTTAAAAGAGACAAGCGTTTAGATTTCTCTTTCAAACAATATTCACATTAGGCCTACTATCATAATTCACTGGAAAAGTTTATGTAATTACTCAATAGCTAATGTCATGTTTGGCTACTCATTGTTAATATATCAAATATTGAATTAAAATATTAACATGTATTAGGCTCCCCTGGGCAATGTTATAATACATAGCATTTTAAAAATGGTATCTTCTTTCTTTTTTAAAATGATATGTTTATTTCTTTGGCAAAGATGACCAAAAAATATGTAAGATTTTCTCTATATCAATAAAATAAGAATCATTTCATTGTATTTTTACTTTATATTTTATTTTTTTAATATATATTTTTATTGATTTCATAGAAGAAGGGAAAGGTAGAGATAGAAACATCAATGATGAAAGAGAATTATTGATTGGCTGCCTCCTGCACGCCCTCTACTAGGAACCAGACTAACACCAGGGCATGTGCCCTTGATGGGAATCGAACCTGGGACCCTTCAGTCCACAGGCCGGCACTCTATCCACTGAACCAAACCAGCTAGGACTATTAGGGCAATTTTTTATTTATATTTTAGACATTATATGAATATTAGCATAAAAAAACAACAAATTAATTGTAATTCAAACTGTTTACACAGGTAAACACTATTATATATTCTAACAACACTGATATGTAACATATATGTAACTATTATATATTATACATAATACAATATGATGTATTACATCTTATACACAGAATTAAAAAATACTACATATATATATATATTAGTTTAAAATTGAATTTATAAATCAATTGGTAAACTTCAGACACCAATGTGTTTATAAGTGAATTCAATCATACCGATTTAAATTATGCTCTTAGAACCATGGCCTGTTTAAGTTGTCTAGCCAGACAGCTTATTAAAATGCCAGACAGCTTTTTTTCCCTACTCTTAAATGAGGTAATTTCTGTGTGTTGGAAGTGAATAAGAACCTTTGGACACTATTGACAAAACTGTCTGTTTTTCCCAACCTAATAAAAGATATATATATTCATACATATATTTCCTTTTCAATTTTATTGCTAGAATTTGCAGCAAAGAACAAGAGAGAATGTCAGATTTTCCATTCTCTCTGATGCTCTTGACCAGGAACAGAAGAGAATATTGTTAAAGAACTTTTTTTTTTTTTTAAAGAAGGGTCAACTTGCCTCAAATGTTTTCTTAGAATTCCAGTCCTGTATAAATATCCCATACAGACCCTAAACTTTAGCTCCAGCCTTTCTCCAGGACATATTATAGGATTTTCCACATGAAACGTGTGGCAACTCTTTTTTATGAAGTTCTCTCAACACAAATCTTTCTGCATTTATAAGACAAAAGTAAGATTTTATGGTGGTGTCTGAAAAGTTGAAGGAGTTAGTCAATGGTCATTTACTATCACTTGTATTAGGTGATATATTTCTTTGGGAAATCAAATTATCCTCTAACCCTAAATAAATCAGCAAACCATTAGTGACTAATAGAAATAACACACTAACATTTAGACACATGGCTCTGGATTTCAGCACCTATCACTTCGACTACAAAGTGTATTAACATTAAGTATTTACTTCACTTCCCACATGCGGAAATAATGGCAAAAGTGTATTTAGAGAAGAGAACATGGGATTTCTGATAAGCTGTACTTTCTCTTCATTACTTATGTTTGGTCTCAGCAATAGCAATGAGCTTTTAAATACAAACCTTGACTTCAATGGATTTGGCTATGGAGAATAAAATAAATATCAAGGGTATCTTCTGGCAATCAAATAAAACACTCAAGACACTCCAGTAAAACAATAACTTTTTCATTCCTTCATTATAAAAATATGTGACTGTCAGTGAATATTTTTCTACACATTAGAGACCAAATTTCTATTTCAGAAAAGCTTCTAGTACTTTAAAAACTATTTCCACCAAGTTCTTTAGAGTATTCGGGTGACAGGAGATGAGGTGTAGAATTGACCTTTGAAAGGGATCAGTTTCCTTTATAACAACACAAAAATCTTCAACATAAAAAATAAAACCATGTTATTCTGTATTTTTCACAGCACAGCACGTGCTTGAATGACCCTTGACCACAACAAAGCACTAGAATTGACATAGCAAGGAAAAAATATTTTTGAAAAGAATAAGCAAAGAATTTTGATTTAAAGAAAATATACTCTGAGTAGTAAGGGTTTGTGTAAAACAAACCATGGTATGTCTTCCTGTAGGAAAAGCTTCTGTCTTACTGTTATGTTTGGTTCAGGACTTTTTCTGCTTATGTCTTATTTATACATCCAAAGAAATCTAGAAAGAAAGCAGTCTGATAGGATCATGGTCATAAGCCATCAGTCTGTAGTCTTTATGTGGAAAAAAATAATAATATAATTTTGTCAGTGATTTGAAAATAGAATTGATATGATTTTCAGGAATTCAAAAATACATGAAAGTAATATATACAGTATATACACAACACCCATGTATATGCATGTGTATATGCTTGTGTGTGTGTATGTGTATACAGTTGGCCTTTGAACAACACAGGTTTGAATTATATACATTCACTTCTACATGGATTTTTTTTTTTCAGAGAAACATCAAAAGTGCTTTATTCAAAGCAATGTCCATCGCTAGCTACACATTTCCCCCATCTTTCAGGTAATTTGTGGATACTGTCCCAATAGAACTTTTCTTGTTTTGAGGCAAACCATTCAGAGACACAATTTTCCACTTCTTCATACATTTTGAAGTGCTGCTCAGAAAGTGCTTGTGCCATCGATCGGAACAAGTGTAATGTGAAGGAGTAAGGTCTGGTGAATACAGAAGGTGGGTTAATACTTCACAGGCAAGATCTTTTAACGTGTCTTTAACTGATTTTGAAGTGTGTGATGGTGCGTTATCATGAAGCAAAATTACTTTGCCGTGTCTTCTGGCACATTCTGATCATTTCACGATCAAAGCGTGGTTCAAATTGATTATTTGTTGTCAGTAGCGATCAGTATTAATGGTTTCACCTGGTTTTAGAAGCTCACAATACACACCTTCCTTATCCCACCAAACACAGAGCATTGTCTTCTTTCTGAAGTGATTTGGCCTTGCAGTCGATGTTGACGGTTGATCAGGGTCAACCCATGATTTTGTGCATTTGGGATTCTCAAAATAAATCCACTTTTCATCACCAGTCACAATTCGACGCAAAAAAGACTTTCTTTCATGCCGTTGAAGCAACATTTTACTGATGACTTTTCAATTTTCCATTTGTCTTTCGTTCAGTTGATGTGGCACCTATTTTCCTTCCTTTAAAATCTTTCCCATTGCTTGTAAATGATAGGAAATTGTTTGCTGAGCAACTTTTAATCTTTCTGCAAGTTGTTTTTGAGTTTGACATGCATCTTCATCCAATAATGCTTGTAATTGTTGGTCTTCACACTTTTTCGGTTGACCTGGACGTTCTTTGTCTTTCACATCGAAAATGGATTTTTTTTTTTAAATACCTCTACTGTTTTCAATCCACAGTTGGGAGTCGGCTGAGGCAGAGTGTTGACTGTATGCATTTATGCACCATTTTATATCAGGGACTTGAGCATCTGCAGATTTGGGTATCTGTTGGGGTCCTGGAACTAATCTCGCATAGACACGGGGAACAGCTAAGTTTTGGGGGAGTCAAATGTAGATTTTCAACTGCATGGGTTTGAATACACTAAACTCCATGTTGCTCAATGATCAACTATATATATGTGATAATATGCGTATAATATAGATTTATAATTAATTTAGAATCAGTACTTCACCTTTATTATAGAGCAGAGATAAGCTTTCTTATATTCTACTGTCTTTCCCCCCACTGTCTATTCCTTGTTCTTCTCCTGTTTATTCTCATTTTCATTCACTGGGATCAACAGTACATAATCTTGCCTACAGCACTCATTCACCCAGAATCTTTTTTGTATTACTTCCCAAGTTACTATAGGACTGGAACTTAAAATTATGAAATGTCGTTGTTCATAGGTATGAGGAACCATCTGGTACTGTCACTATGTAGGGAAGATGACTTGGCGCTAAACGGGATAAGCTGTTGCCTTAGAGCTGGGCTCCACCTTACGACTAGTGACTTTATATCAGACCATTCCTACTCTTGGAGGAAGATTAGTATCTTACAAAGTCTAGTGGGTGTTTTTTTTTTTGTTTGTTTGGTTGCTTTGCGGGGGGGAGGGGCGGTGATCAGCATAAATTGCAAATTCCAAAAGAGCAAATACAGGAAGTTCTGGTTGTTTTTTTATTTGCCATTATATCCTCAGAACCTAGTTCAGATCTGACATACAGGAGATATTCAATGAGTGTTTATTGAATGAATAATAAGTGAATGATGATAGAAAGGTCCACAGGGCAGTTGTGATTTATTCCATTTTAATTGCCTTTCTCAACATATACCTTAGTTGTGATGAGCATTTTATCTTTGAACTTATTATACCATTAAAAGTAGTATATCCATCTAGAAAACAGTGGTATATTTCTATTCACTGTTTAGCCAAGTTAATACAATCTGACTGGAATAAGAAAAGTTAGATGTCACTACCATCTGGGGAGATGGTAAAATTACTTCGGTTGTCATACTGTTACTTTTGAGTTTTTGCTCTGCAAATTAAACAACTTTTCCTGTACAATTTTACCATAGCTACATGGGTACTACTCTAGCATTAATTTAATTTTGACATTAAACCATAATTGAACTATAACTTTCTTATAACTAGGTTCCATCTTACAAGTAGTTCTACAATGTTAAAAAGTCTCTAAAATTAGTTAATAGGTCATTTTGATTTGGGTGACTCACCAAAGAAATATCTTCTAGTAAGCTAATTACAATTTATAGATATTCACTGGATAAAATTATTTCCCTAGATATCTTATTTGCAATGTTTAAATTGTAATGCATTACCTGAGAGCATATTTTATTGTAGCTTGAGTCATCTCCGTGCTTAAATATGCTGATGACTACCTTTTCTATGAGCCTTTGTAACTGGGGAAGAAAAGACCTGACTGTATAATCAGTCCCATTAGACCCTAATTTCCAAATTAGCCTCTGGAACTCTAACTTCTGCTTAGAGATTTCAAGACTTTAGTTTGATAATTTTGGCTGACATTCTATATGAGTTCTACAAAATAAATTCATGGCTCCAAAACCCTTCTTGAAGACCACCAAGGTAGAGTTTGCTTACAACTTAGTCCCAATAGAAGTAAATAACTCTGTGTTAGGGTTTGTAGTATTTGTAGAGCTCGGAGCTCTCATATGTTTCTGGTTTATGTAACCACCCATGTCATTAGAATTAGTAAAATACAAGTTTAAAATACCCAGAAGTGATGAGAATTGTAGTCATAATAGAATCATGATATTTTTAGGAACATGTCAAATTCAAATGGCAAATGCAGAATTTTAATAAGGTAAACCTCACTGAATGGTACCATGACTATCATAGCAAATCAGACTCTTTTGAAAATGTTTACTTTAACTTTTCATTGCTATCGAATTTTGTATTGCTATCTAAAATTCTGCATTAAACTTGGAAATGTAGTCTGTGCCACATTTCACAGTAGATTTGCCTACATAAATGAAAACACTAAGTGAATAGAGTAGTGAATTCAATTCATTTCTTGGTACTTTCTTTTTTCCTGCCTGTGGTTTAGCTTATTTGAAACTCATCAAATATCACACATACAATTAGATCTGACAAACACCTCTCCCTTTTCCTACAGGAAGACTATTTCTGTCCTTGCTAATGGGTCACTTTAATCATCACTAGACTGAGAGAATTCCAACTAATTTCCTTTGTTTTTTGTTTGTGGTTTCTCTATTGCAGGTAAATATTACCTTATCCATGAAATGCTTAGTAAGAACTATTGGAATCACCTTTTTACTTCAAGTAAGTAGTTAAGAAAAGATTTCCCTTTCATAACTCTAAAAGTGACTAGTTTCATTTTTTTCCCTATTTTATAATGCTCCAACCAACTGAGCCACACAGGCCAAGGCCTAGTTAATATGTTTTATTTAAGAACTTGCGACTTGAACAGGGACTCAGAATCCATCACAAATGCACACACTGACAAAAATCAGTAATATAAGCCATCATTGGCCCTTTGAAGAGGAAGAGATATACAGGACCACTTACTGCAAACCTCTGAATTTTCTAGTGAAGAACACCACTTCCAGACAGGTCAGATGATTTTCATGGCTTGCCTAAGGTGAGTGAGATGTGGCAAAGGGAAAGCTAGAATCCAGGTCTCGGGACTTCATTCCAGTGTGTTCCCACTTTACCATGTTACGTTTGGAATAATTGTATTAACTTTATACTACAGGTACTACTTGAACGATTACAAATCATAAAGCATATATATGCCTTTCCTCCTTGAACTCCATTGTAAAATTCAAGATGTAACAGTGACATAAACTCCCATGAGTAGGGCTTAATACTCTCTTAGCCCTGACCTTACTTCATTTATAGAGTCCCAGAGTTAGAGCATCATTCTCTCTCATCTCAGTAGTATCTGCACTTTGCACAATTTTTCCATTTCTTGTCTCAACTGTAGAAATTATGAACCAAGTTTCTCTATAATTTGGGATATGAAAGATCGAAGATAGATTTCCCTCTCTTGCCTTTTAGATATTATCCAATAATTTTACAACATAGCAATTGTCCTACTTTTATAAAATGCAACTTCATTTCATTTTTACTAAACCTCACCTTCTTAAAATGACTACTGAAGTAAATACCTTTTTAGAGCAGTGGTTCTCAACCTTCCTAATGCCGCTACCCTTTAATACAGTTCCTCGTGTTGTGGTGACCCCCAATTTCATTGTTACAAATTGAACATAATTAAAGCATAGTGATTAATCACAAAAACATTATGTAATTATATATGTGTTTTCCGATGGTCTTAGGTGACTCCTGTGAAAGGGTCATTCAACCCCCAAAGGGGTCGCAACCCACAGGTGGAGAACCGCTGATTTAGAGTGTGGGAGTTAGAGTAGATAATGTTTTTACCAAGGTTTACCACAAATATTTTTCAGAGCTGCTTATCTTAGATCACCTTATGCATCTGATTGCAAATTGCTGTTTTCCAGCAAGGGTTAATGGGAAACTGTGTGGACAGGAGCATAACTATTTTCCTCCCTGAGAACAAAAATGAAAAGTTCCTGGAGAAATCTATTAACACCTATCTCCAGACTTAAGCAACACATTTGATTAACAGGAGGAAAGTTTGCTGGCCATTGGTAGAATAATGAAAAAGCAAAGGAGTATAGGTTGAGCTTTAGTTGATGGTTGCCAACAAGGGTTCTTGTTTTAAGACTACACCAGTACCTCTAGTATAATGGTACTGCTATTCTTTGCTACTCTATTCATTTTCACTATTATAATTTCCAGCCCTTTAAGACGAACTAAAATGGGGCTCAAGTATAAACAGAATTGTTTCCTTACACAAAACCTGAAGAGGGAATGGTGTTTAAACACAAAATAACAAGGAAGTAAATGTGACATTTATATAAGTGAGTTTTTAATGCAAATATTCTCATAATTTTAGGTGCTATTATAGTTGACTTAGTACTAGAAAAAATAGAGCTTCTTTTTGGGTTTCTCATTTTCTTTTCTTTCTTTTTTTAAATTGATTTCAGAGAGGAAGGAAGAGGAAGAGAGAGATAGAAACATCAATAATGACAAAGAATCATTGATCGGCTGCCTCCTGCATGCCCCCTACTGGAGGTTGAGCCCACAACCCGGGCATGTGCCTTTGACCGGAATCAAACCCTGGACCTTTTAGTCTGTAGGCTGATGCTCTCTATCCATGGAGCCAAACCAGCTAGGCCTGGGTTTCTCTTTTTCATTAATTCAGACCTATGATATATGGTAACCTAAAACTTGGAATTAGAGACAGACATTAGAAGCCATGTAAACCTGGTCATTTATGTTTAGAGTTTATGGGGGGGGGGGAGGGGGGATTGTTCTCCCTTAAAGAATTTAGTTTTTCTTTGTCCTAAGTACTCTAGAACTAAGTTATTCTTAGTTAACTCATTCAAATAGCATATATGACTTATAAAAGCCAGGTACTGTGTCAAAAAATGTAACAAAATTCTGTATTTCTAGTTTTAAGCTCCAATTGAAAAATCTCAAGACATTTCCTTTTTAATACTCTATTATTCTCCTTTGAGTTCCTGGTTTTTGTAATAATGGTAGTCTTACCTTTCTTCTATCCACACAGACTTGACTCTAGAAATTCTATGGTTTTTGGCTTTCTTTCTTCTCCCATAGTCACTCAGTAGAAAGTGCAATCATGTTTCCCCTCAAAATAGTTCTGTTCTATGACTATATTTTAGATTTCATTCCTAGACTTCCTCATTGACCTCCTGATTGCTACTCTGACCTTCTTTGATTTATCTTATATACTAGAGCCAAATAAATCTTTCTCAGTCACTCTGGATTGTGTCTCACACATATAAATTCAATAATTTCATAATACTTACAATAATTTTTCTTAGCTTAAACAATTTTAATAGATTCACATTATTCCTAAATAAAATTTTTAGACTGACATCCCAAAACCTCCCTATTTTGGCTCCAACCCTATCTCACTGAGCATAACTGAGGTTACTCCCCTAACTAAACTTTTGGCTCCACCTGCATGATCAACCTTCAGAACTCTAAACCTTGCCAGCCACATTCCTGATTTGGGGTTAGTGCTGCATTTTTTTTCTTTGTTTTGGAAAATTTTCAACTCTTCAGCTACTTACATTTGACCTACTTTGCAGTGTCTATTTCAAGGCTATGAGAATTATATAATTATTAAAAGGGTTCAGATTGTTAGAGTTTGAATCCACTTTCCAGTCAGGAGAGTCTAAGTTAGGCATAAGTGACAAAAGAATATACAAATGTCAAGTAGCTTTAAAAAGTGAAGATTTATTACGTTTTATGCTGGATGGCCATAGCAGACTGAGGGGGATGGATCTGTCTTTTTCTGATCTTAGTGACACTCAGACTGGCAGAGTCTCCACCCTCTGAATACAACAGTGTGAAGGGAACATAGACAACTAGAAACTGGCTTTTAAAAGTCTCCCACCCTCATGTGGCCATGCCCAACTTCAGAGGGACAGGAAAGTCAATCCTCCCATGAGTGTGGCACTAGGAAAACTGGAAATTTTGACAACAGCACTAGCGAGTACAAGGTTACCCAAGCAAGAGCGCTCCACTTTTATCATGGAAATGCTGATATGTTTTATTTTTATAATATATATATATATATATTTTATTTCAGGGAGGAAGGGAGAGAGAGAGGGAGAGAGAGATAAAAACATTGATGATGAGAGAGAATCATTGATCAGCTGCCTCCTGCTTGCCGCCCCACACTGGGGATCAAGCTGCAACCCGGGCATGTGCCCTGACTGGGAATCAAACCATGACCTCCTGGTTCATAGGTCAACAACACTCAACCACTGAGCCATACCGGCCAGGCAATAATGATATGTTTTAAAGGGTTGTTTTGAATTTTAAATGTAGACCAAAAAAAAAAAAAAAAGTTCTATGAAAAGTAACCTCACAGGATGATCTGATCATAAACTCCTAACTAGGCAGTTCATGATGGGTAATCACGTCCCAGGCATACAACTTCTTTTGTAAAAGGTTTATCTTTGCTGTAAGTAAGACCTGTCTATTGTTTCTGTGCATGTAGGTTAACACACCTTTGAAATAAGCATACCCACCCTCAAGAGAACACAAAATCTTGTTAATTATTCTGTAATCTAATCTTTGCCTTGCTTTCTTCTACTGCAATGTAATCTTCCTTACCTTCTCTCCTTAATTTCAAATGAATAAAAAGAAACTACAAACTGTTACTCTCATAAGAATCTATCTCAGTCTGTTGAGATTGTGCTTCCAGGTATATACTCTTATTGGCTCAAATAAATTTTTATAAAACTTCACTAATGTTTAGACGTTTTTACGTCAACAATTAGAAGGTGCGTGCTTCAGAGTCTGGCACTATGTATTGCTGAATAAATATAAGCTATATTTAGTTTCTGTGAAGCCTTCCTACAGAACTTAACACAGTGTCTGTCTTGGCCTATTTTCCCCAGAAAACACAAGTTAAGACAATGACTTTGTATGGGTAGTTTATTTGGGGACAAGATCCCAGGAAACAAGAGTGGGGACGTAGAAAAAGTGAAATTGGAGAGGAGAAAGCCAATCAAATCAAAGGTGAGCTAGTGAGCTCATTACTATGTGGGCAACAGAGGCTGAGTCCCACTGGGCTACTAAGAACTGTCCACTTAAAGGACAGGAGAGGAGAGTGTTTATCCACAGGCTTTCCTGATGGAGGACTGCCCAGGGGGCATTAAGTCCTTATTTCCCAGGTTCATGTATGTAAAGTGACAGGTGGGATCTCACAGGCCTTATCAGAGAAGCTGCAGACCAGAAAACAGATAAAGAACGGAGCTGAGGGAGCAAGGATTGGAGAATAGGGGTGGGGCAAAGACTGAGAAAATTGAAGATGGAGCACAAGAGATGTCCAATACATTTGGACAGCTTGTACTGGTAGTATCCTAAAATGTAGTTTCCTTTATCAAATTTATAATCATATCAGTCAAGCATATAGAGATTGGTGTTGATGATGCCAAATAGAGTTTTATTAATTATAATAAAAATAATTGTCCTGTTGTAGGGGCCTATCTTTGATTACACTCTATCACTTTCATTTTGGCTTTGGTTGAAGCAATTACATTTTTCTTTGGAGAACTAAACCCACTAAAAATTTATTTGGAAGAGACAGAGACGAACCCTTGTTCTATAACTGGACACATGACCCATGACAGACAAAGGTATCTTCAATCCTGGGACTTTGCAACTATCAGGAAAGAGATACCAGCTGGTGGAATATAAACTGCCATTGTCAGAGGACTCTTTTCTCACCGGAAGAGGAAAGTTGCCTGAGATGAGGCCAATATAGATAAAAGCAGGGCCTAGGGGTGGAGAGATCAAGTCCCAAGTCCTGATGACTTCTTTTGAATGATTGCATTCACCCAGATTTTACAACTACTCCACCTGCGTGGATATTGTTTTTGTTGTTGTTCTTGTTGTTGTTGTTTCATGAATCCACTAATTCCCTTTTTTCTTGAGCCAAATTGAATTACATTTCATTTATTTGTAACAGAAGGCCTTCTGGCTAGCTGTCCAGAATGCCTGTTTCATCTGACCATGGTACTTTTCTTGTACTTTGTCAAGTTACACAGAAAGCTAAATTAAAATAAAAAACTATCTGATGAGTCTGGAATCAAAATAATGAAAATCAGCTGTGTGACTCATGTGTTGCAGGATACCAGGTTTGAACAAGTTGATGCCTCCCTCTCTATAGGTCACGTCCTGGACCTGGACATCCTATACTCGGGACAGTGCTCCTTTGGCCTGCTAATGTCTGTCCCCTCAGAATTTCTTTTTATTATTAACCAGAGGACCGGTGCACAGAATTTGTGCATGGGGTCGGGGGGTAGGGGGTTCCCCTCTGCCCAGCCTGCACCCTCTCCAATCTGGGGGATGGAGAGGATTGGGCCTAAACCGACAGTTGGACATCACTCTCACAATCTGGGACCGCTGGCTCCTAACTGCTAACCTGCCTGCCTGCCTGATTGCCCCTACTGGCCCCCCTGCCAGCCTGGTCACCCCTAATGACCTCTACCTGCCAACCTGGTTGCCCCCAACTGACCCCCTGCCAACATTGTCGCACCTTACTGCCCCCCTGCCAGCCTGGTCGCCCCCAACAGCCCCCCCCCCCGCAGGCCTGGTCACCCCTAACTGTCCCCCTCTGCTGGCCTGGTTGCCCTTAACTGCATCCCCTTGCCAACCTGGTCACCTCCAACTCCCCCCCCTGCCAACTTGGTTGCCCCACACTGCCCCCTCCCCCCCCGCTGGCCTCGTCGCCCCTCTGCCCCCCTCTGCTGGTTGCCCCCAAATGCCACCACTGCCAGCCTGGTTGCCTCCAACTGTCCCCCTTGCCAGCCTGGTTACCCCTCACTGACCCCCCCTGCCAGCCTAGTTGCCACCAATTGTGCCCACTGCTGGCCTGGTCACCCCACACAGCCTGCTGTTCAGTGGTTTGGTCATCCCTCACTAACCCCCCTGCCGGTCTGCTGCTCAGTCATTTGGTCATCCCTCACTAACCTCCCTGCCAGCCTGGTCACCCCATGCAGCCTGCTGCTCAGTCATTTGGTTGTCCCTCACTAACCCCCCTGCTGACCTAGTCGGCCCACTCAGCCTGTTTGGTCATCTGTTCAATTGTCTGTTCGGTTGTGATGGCCCTTGGCCATATATATATGGCTAACTACCCCTTTTTTCTTTCTTCATACTGTCTATTTCAAAAAGAGAATTTTTAAGATTAACTGAATATATCTATGCAAGTCCTGATAAATGATCTTGATAATTGATCTTGATAATTACAGAAATTTTCCTTTGTGAAATGTAGTTTCAGATAAACCACAAAATAAACAAATGATTCATTTCTTCAAACAGGAGAGTGTTCAGAGCTAGGATCTGAGGGAAAAGATGATAGTAGATAGATAATAGGCAACAGAATCAGTGAGCCAAATATTCAAACCTCTTCAGTCATCAGAAGTGAGATAAAAATAAAAAATTTTAAAAAAGAAGTGAGATAAAAGACTTTAGCAAGTGTGAAATTTGGAAAGTCTGTTACCATCCTATCTAATAATAGACAAAGATTAAAATTAACCATACCTCCGCTACACTTCCCATTGGCTAATCAGCAAGATATGCAAATTAACCACCAACAAAGATGGCGGCCAGCAGCCACACAGCTGAAGTGAGCAGGAGGCTTGCTTGCTCCAGTGATGGAGGAAGCCAAGCTTCCTCCCTGCTGCGGCCAGGCTCTGAACTCCACTCTAAGCAACAAAGTTGCAATTATAGAAGCTAAACAAACCCTAGATACCTGCTTTCAGCAGGCTGTGGCCTTGGAGCTGGAGCGGCAACAAAGTTTCAATTATAGAAGGTAAATAAATCCCAGAATAAAAAAAAAAGAAAAGGAGAGGCTGGGAGCTTTAGTCGCCGGTGGGCTTGGCCAGCCTTAAAACCCTCAGCCCCTCATCCAGACTGGCCAGGCACCCCAGTGGAGACTCCCACCCTAAAGGGGGTGTGGCCAGCCTGAAAACAGCCATCAGCCCCTCACCCAGGCTGGCCAGGCACCCAAGCGGGACCCCCACCCTGATCCAGGACACCCTTCAGGGCAAACCAGCCAGCCCCCACCAGTGCACCAGGCCTCTATCCTATATAGTAAAAGGGTAATATGCAAACTGACCCTAACAGCAGAAGGACTGGGAATGACTGGTCACTATGACACACACTGACCACCAGGGGGCAGACGCTCAATGCAGGAGCTGCCCTCTGGTGGTCAGTGCGCTCCCACATGGGGGAGCTCTGCTCAGCCACAAACCAGGCTGATGGCTGCCAGTACAGCGGTGGTGGTGGAAGCCTCCCCTGCCTCCTCAGCAGCCCTAAGGATGTCTGACTGCAGCTTAGGCCTGCTCCCCGCTGGCAAGTGGACATCCCCCGAGGGCTGCCAGGCTGCCAGAGGGATGTCTGATTGCCAGCTTAGGCCCAATCCCCAGGGGAGCAGGCCTAAACCAGCAGGTGGTCATCCCCTGAGGGGTCCCAGACTGCGAGAGGGCACAGGCCAGTCTGAGGAACCTCCCCCCTCCCCGAGTGCACAAATTTCTGTGCACCAGGCCTCTAGTATATCAATAAATACTTATTGTTTTAGCCCAGGGGTGGGCAAACTTTTTGACTCGAGGGCCACAATGGGTTCTTAAACTGGACCGGAGGGCCGGAACAAAAGCATGGATGGAGTGTTTGTGTGAACTAATATAAATTCAAAGTAAACATCATTACATGATGTTTTTTTTTTTTAGTTTTTTTTTTTAGTTTTTTTTTTTAGCCCATTCTGGCTGCTATAATAAAATACTGAATGCTGGGTTGCTTATAAACAACCAACATTTATTTGTAATAGTCCTGGAGGCTGGGAAGTTCAAGATCAAGGCACTGGCAGATTCAGCTCTGGTGCAGGCCTCTTTTCAGGTTCATAGATGGCTGTCTTTTAGGTAAGTCCTCATGTGGCAGAAAAAGCCAGGGAACAATCTGGACTGCTTTTATAAGGGCACCAGTCCCATTCATGAGGGCTCTGCCCTCCTGACCTAATCACCACCCGAAGGTGCCACTTCCAAATACCATCACTCTGAGAGTCAGGTTTCAACATACAGGAAATTCAGAGAGGGAAAGACACAATTTAAGTCTATAGCACTTAATTTATGGTTGCTATACATTTTCTCTAATTTATACTTCTTCCTGATTATCTCAGGTAAGAGTGAGAAAGTTTGTTAGCCATGCCTGTACAATACTTCAAATAGTCCTGAGAAATTGAGAAGGATGAATGAAAATGAATTATAAAGCAGTCTTTGACTGTAAGTAACAGAAACTAATTCAGGCTAACTTACAGTAACAAGACTTTACTAGAGTGTAAATAGGCTGATCATGAGCCATCCCAAAGTATTCAAACCCCGGGACACTCTCCTGATTTAAAATGCCATGTCATCACACCACCACCCTCTGAGCAAATCTTCTCCAAGTGTTTTCTTTTCTCGAGGCACTCCGTTCCAGAACCACATTCCAAAGAGAGTCTAATTGACTTTGCTTTATACAGATGACAATCTCTGTTGACCAGGATAAAGAAGAGTGCTTTGGTTCATCGTGTCAAGGCTGAATCTAAGTAGGATGAAAAAGTCTGGGCGTGAACAGTGGGTAGACAAAAAAGCAAAAACCCTGACAGAAACCGACTGACTACAGCCATCAGGGCATTTAGCCATTCACCCGGAGAACTCAGAAAATAGATGATTGATCCTGGCGCTACATTTTTGGGGGACGGGGGGCAGGGGAAGTATTCAAAGGACAATACCGATTCATCTATTTGTAAAATAAGAAATTGTCCACTTTCAAATAAAAATTCATAGCTTTTCATTAGAAATAGCAAGCTTCACTCCTTCTGAGTTTTAATGTTCTTGTCTGTGAAATGAGAGATTACAACTAATAATCTCCCACTCCTACATTTTTTAAATTCATGAAGATAATGACCCACTGGGAGCCAGTCTCAAAAATAAAAATATTTTCCAGAGATATTTAGAAACTGAAACGCACCCCCTGATACTTTGACTTGTGATCCAGAGTGGCTGAGCTTAGGGAACCAGGTCATGGAATTTCCACCCTGAAATTAGGAGTAAATCCCTGATGTCTATCTGGGTCCTTATCAACTGAGTGGCCTGCCACACTGCAGAAAAGCAAAACTGTGACCTTTCTGGAGTAAGTGTAGTTAGATATCTTGAAATTAGTGAATACAAACACAATTGACATTATCTGATTTCAGCTGTTTTTCCTCTTTCGAGAAATTCCCATTCCTTACTTTAGAATATATAAAAAATATAATTCTTATGGACATATTATGATATTAAAATATAGAAATTAATAATAGAGGTAGTTCCTTATTATAATTTCCAGAAGATATTTATAAAGCAAGCATTTCTGAAAGGAACATTTTCTCATGCATGTTTGCCTGATGCCTGGCCCTGTATGTGAAAAATGTAATAGAGAACTTAACACATGATAATTATAGTTTAGTACAGGAAGTCTTTGGTTACTATTATTCCAACTCTTGCAAGAAGCCAAAATTTTCAGCTAAACTACAGTGATTAAAAAAAAAAAAAAGAATAAAAATACACTTTATAATAAACATTTTTAATTAATTGTATTGGCAATATTTGGTGGCATTCTTACCAAAAGTGTAATACCAATTTCTTTGGCCTATATAGTTTGAAATTTACAGACTTTAAAAAGCATAGTAGGGACTACAGAGGAGGGAAGAGTGAAGGAAGAGGAAGAAAAGTGAAAGGTCCAGTAGAATGAAGAAAAAAATGAAAGTATATTATTTATAAGTCAGTAATTAAGTTTACTTAATTCTATCCTTTCTATTTAATTCAAAGCAAATGATACATTTTTAAATTAGCTTTTTATAGTATTCTAAGAAATAACAGAATATGTTAAGCCAAATATCTAATGATTAAATCCTATCAAGTCAGGCCCTGGTTGGGTAGCTCAGTTGGCTAGAGCATGTCCTGATAGAACATTTACAAGAAACAACCAATGAGTGCGTGAATAAGTGGGACAACAAACCAATGTTTCTCTCTCTCTCTTGCTCTCCCTTTCCTTCTCAAATCAACAAAAAATAAAAATCAAATAAGTGCTATCAAATTACTATAGAGATGTTCTAATCAATCAGTCATTATTATTCATTGATTTCACCCAATTAAACTTTTTCAACACTGTGTTAGAGAATTCTTTCTTAAATTTGGAATCTGATTACTATGTTTATATATTTTTTTCATTTGTTTAATTATTGTTTTATTGTTATACAAGTATCATAACAACCTGTCTTACCATTGGAAAAATAGAGGAGAGTAATTGAAATTATCACACTGTAATATACTTTCATACTATATCAGTTTACTTCCCACTGGCTTGTCCTCAGCATGTCTGTATGTGTAGCTCACAATTTAACATGTGAATTTTTAGAATGTTACTCTCTCACTTAAAACTACATATAAATATTTTCATGCTATAAAAGTAGAAATAATACCCATAATATTTAGTGGTGATTTAATATTCTGTCATGTATAAGATCTCACAAAATTTATTTAGCTGGCACCAATTTTGGACTTTAAAACTAATTTCCATTGTCTTTATTTAATAGTTAGTATTCCAGCTGGTGTGGCTCAGTGGTTGAGCATAGACCCATGCACCAAGAGGTCACCGGTTTGATTCTTGGTCAGGGCACATGCCTAGGTTGTGATCAGTCCTGGGTGGGGGGCCATGAAGGAGGCAGCTGATCAATGTTTCTATCTCTGTCCCCCTCTCTCCCTCTCCCCCTCCAAAAAAAAATCAATAAAAATATATTTTAAAAAAATAATTAGTATTATAATAAAATAGACAATAGTGTTTTTTCCATAATTGCTTAGGATATATATGATACTTTTGGACTCACATGGTAGAGGGTGTGAGTAGTTTTATATTTCATGTTTCACATTAGAAAATGGCTTTCTAAAAAGGCTGGCCAATTACACTCCCATCAACAATATGGAACTTCATTTTCCTTAACAACCTAATTAATGAAAAAATGATAATTCACGGTTGTTTTAATTAGCACTGTTTTGGGTATTTCTGAGGAACCATTTTCTCCCCTTATTTTCACCATTTGTTACTGACTGTTTTCTCTTTTTTGTGAATCATTGCTTTTATGACCTGTCCCATTTATCTAAGGAGTCCCTTGACTGATTTGGGGGGAATTAAAGATTCAAGAGGCAAAACAATTGTCTCAAATCATTAGGTGACCCTCTCAATGATATTCCCAGTCTCCATAAATATTCATGTAGACTTACCTAGTCAATAGGATATAAATGATCATTCCATTTCAATTTTAATCATTGAAAAGTAGTAATTTTATAAAAACACATAGCACATATTTGAGCATAGTACTTTCCACTTGGTCTCATATTTTAATTTGTTTCAAATAAAGAAAGCTCCACACCACAGGCATGTAAGATAGGCAGAAGCTTGTGCACATACTGTCATATTTAACTTTGAAGGAGTTAGGTTTGCAAGAAGAAACATGGACCTGTCAGTGATAAAGGTTAGGATCTTTAGCAGGAAAGAACATTGCTGACTCTCTGACATTAAGGACAAAGGGTTATACTCCCCTTTAAGAGAGACATAAGTAGGCTGTTGAAGCTAGGGAGTGTTGGTTATGTTGTGGCATATTTTAGAAAAGGGTGTGTTAGGTGGCAAGAAATCTGAAAGAAAAATATAACATTCAATCATCATGCTCCAAGTTGTTATTTATTAGCATAACATGCAACAACTTGTTTTATTAATGTGTTTTTAATGGTGTCATACAGTCTCTGCTCTCATGTCATTCTGCACCCCCAAAGTACAGAGGGTTTTATGCTGGGAAGGGTGAATCATGAATAAAGATTCAGTGGTACAATAATTTCTGGTATGCAGGGTGTAGTCCTGAGTAGGTCCCATCCCGTGAAAGTCTTAGCTCACCCCCTCCCACATTACGCATATGGGGAAAATATGTTATTTTGGATATGCTGCTTCGTTTAATATAATGACATTTAAGTTTACCTCTGCTCAGTAATTGCATTGGCTACTTTATCCATCCAGTAAACCTAGACACAAATATTTTCAACAAAAATTTCCTAGAATAGTTATAGAAGTTCTTTGGGAATTTTATGTTACAAATCATAGTGTAACATTCTTTCCTTCTAGTATTATAAAACTATATGATTAAAGAGTCTAAAAAAATTCTGACCTAATGTTGAACTTAATGAAAACAACATGTCTAGAAATATTCCTAACAAGGTATTTTAAGTCTAATTAGATAATACCTTATAACTAGCTTACACGAATAAACAACTACTGTTGTAATTAGTAATTTCAAAATATTTCTATTTTAATATAAAGAACTTTTGTTTATTTATTTATCTTTTTATTCATTTTTAACAGGAGAAAATCAAAGTTTAATAGATGTACATGGAGAATTCACACAGACATGATAAATTCATGAAAATTCCCCTCATATAAAGAACTTTTAAATATTTTCATTCAATTCCTGGAGAGTATAAGTCATTTTGAAAGCATGAGAATTAAAACTTTTTATATTTTACCCTCTTGATACTTTTTTGTCTCTCTATTTTATTTTATGGTAGAATATTTTGACCCTGGTTTTCTTTCCTGCGTTTTAAAGATTATGCAGTGTTTTAAAATAATTGGTATAATTATCCATTATAATCTATAAGCCTTTTATTTCTGTTAGGTGGATAGAAACATAAATCCAAGTGATTTGACTTGAAGAACCTTCCAAGTTTCCCTGCATCTATCATCACTCTCTGAAAGTACACTTCCACTATTGATTGAGATAATTTCACAATTAAGAGTCAAAATTTAGCCCTAACCGGTTTGGCTCAGTGGATAGAGTGTCAGCCTACGGACTCAAGGGTCCCAGGTTCAATTTTGGTCAAGGGCATGTACCTTGGTTGCGGGCACATCCCCAGTAGGGAGTGTGCAGGAGGCAGCTGATTGATGTTTCTCTCTCATCGATGTTTCTAACTCTCTATCCCTCTCCCTTCCTCTCTGTAAAAAATCAATAAAATATATTTTAAAAAAAGAGTCAACATTCAAATTTTTAAATTTTTAAAGTATTAAGATAGTTTATCAAAGACTAATTCTCCAATCACTTCACAAAACCCTGAAAGACTGAGGAAAATCCTTTTAATTGGAAAGGCATGAAGAAAGAATCACAGGACCCCATGTTATGCTAAGAGACATTCATGGCCTGAGGATATGTGGAGACTGAAAGCCAGCACTAGGCCATTGACCCCAGTGAAGAAGAAAAGAGTGATGCAAAGATGAAATGAGACCAAGAAAAGTTTGTCTAGTTCACATCTTTTCCTAAGTTATCTGTGTATGTTTATGCCACTCATCTCTTCAACTTTACTATAATCCTGCAGGTTGTCTGAAGAGGTTTTCTTCATATGCTAAATGCAAAAGGCAATTCTTCATGACTAAAGAGGGCACCAGTAAACCCACAGAGAGAACATTTAGATTTATAGGTGGAGTTGTATTGTCTTTGCTCTTTATCGCATGTATTTTCCATGGCTAATTTCATTTAAAGTTAGAATTGTGGCTGTGGGATAAAATTTTTAGTGTAAACTTGAATATTTGATGTAGCAAGAAAACATCTCATTATTAATCAGTATTGTTTCATAAAGACTTGTTCTAGAAGAAAAGTTTTGGTTAGCAGATCTCTTGTTTATCATTAATGACTTATAAACCTTTATTACAGTTTGGCAAGTATTTGAACACCCATTATTAGTCTTATTTGGAATATTTAAATAATGAATAGACTTGGTACATGCTTTGAAGAGCTTAGCTAGAAGAGAAGGCATACAGGTAATCAAATCATTTCAGGTACAATTTAGTAAGTACTGAGATACATAGGCTAGCATGGACACACATAGAATTCTTTCAGGAAGATGAGATACTTAGTTAGGAGTAAGGCAGGCCAAGAATGGGTGTGGTAGGGATGCCAGATGTGGGCTATAAAGAGTTTCGGGTAGAGACAGAACAAAAAGAACAATTGCACAACATAATGATGGGCAATTAGGGCAGTTCAATAATACAGTCATGTCAAAATTGGACAGGGACACTTAGGGTAGATGACACTGGATTCAGGGGCTAAATCACAGAGGGTCTTATATGTCATTATGTCAACATGACCAAGTACTGGTGATAGTTATAAAGCAAAGAAAAAAAACATAATTTTATTTACATTTTAATATATTTTTATTTATTTCAGAGAGGAAGGGAGAGGGAAAGAGAGAAACATCAATGATGAAAGAGAATCATTGATTGGTTGCCTCCTGCATGCCCCGCACTGGGGATCGAGCTCGAAACTCAGGCATGTGCCCTGACAGGGAATCGAACCATGACCTCCTGGTTCATAGGTCAATGCTCAACCACTGAGCCATGCCAGCCAGGCTTAGGTACATTTTAGATATGACACTGTGGGATATAGTGTGAGAAATTAATTGGGGAGTTGTTTGAAGGAAAAAAACAGAGGCTGGAAAACTGAAGAAATGAAATAATTCACAGGAGAAAGATGAGGAGACTGAACTAAACAAATGGTATTTCAGATAGAGAGCAAAGAGACAGGTATATACAATACATGTAAGGTCTCATCCACAGAACTCAGTAACCAATCAGATGGCTACAAATGAGAGTTGGAGGAATCCAGGGTGATTGCCATGTTCTTATTTTTGCAGATAATTGGATGATGAAAACACTGTCCATAACAGGGGATACTGTACTAGAAGTGGCGTGTTGCATGTGAGGTGCCACGGGAACTTCAATTACAGATAATATTAGGCAATGGGTTTTGTGGGTCTGGATCTCAGGGTTCCTCAGTATTAATATCTGCTTCTCTCTTGCCTCATGCAGAATTATAAGCCTTTTCTGAGCTGGTCCTCGTCGTCATTTTTCTGGCTGCCCTTCCTCTTATGGTTTTGTGGTTGCACTGTAATGTCTGTGAGCATAGAAAGTGTCTCATTCATGTTTCTTGCAACAATTAGACAGTTTTATGTTCTTTTTGGGACTCAAAAAATATTAAATCACTCCTTTCATTTGCTAGACTTTGAGGTTACCAAGATGGAAAACAGGCCCAGCTGCTGCCCGCAAATGGCACACAGCGTTGCTGTGCAAACAAGCAAACACGTAATTACTCCTCTTGATACCTGTCATGTTGGAGGGGCTACCAAGGCAAAAAAGAAGTAGCCTTGAATTGGTTTGCAGTGGGGAGAGGTGGGTGGAGATTTTTGAGCAGAATTTACCAGGCAAGGCCCAATAGGGCTGCTGCCTCAAGATGCTACTTTCACTGCAAACTGTAAAGCCTGAATGA
The DNA here is from genome assembly GCF_028538775.1 of Myotis yumanensis. Taxonomy (NCBI): domain Eukaryota; kingdom Metazoa; phylum Chordata; class Mammalia; order Chiroptera; family Vespertilionidae; genus Myotis; species Myotis yumanensis. The sequence goes on along the minus strand of NW_027223760.1, from coordinate 42,075,260 downwards.
GTACACTACCTCAGTCCTCCAGACTCCATAGCAGCTCAAAGAAGACAGCAGCTTATGATCTTTCTCCCCACGTTAATAGTCACAGCTGACACTATGGCTCAATTTCACAATTTCAGATGTGGATGCAATTTCTCTGAATTTTGTTCTTCCATCCTCTAGGTCTTACCTTCCTGGGCATGGGCAATGTGTACTCACTAGCACTCTGTCTCCATATTAGTCCACAAAGAAAGTAGAGGTCAGAAAATTTTGTTTTTGTAAGTATGGCACTGAAGTTGTCCACATAAATTCTATGCATAGTCCCTTGTACAAATTTACTCTCAAAACCAACCTAAGCTAAAAGGGAGGCAGAGAAACAGGTCTGCCATCTTTCTGAAGAATCATGAGAGTTTTATGATCAAAAGGAATGGTAGAGAATTGACAATGGGGGGTTATATTACCTTCTCTGTTATAACCACACAATCCCATTATCACCATATCCAATAGAACCATTGTTATCAGAGATTATATCTATAATCCCAAATTGTTCATCCTATTCTCTCATGTACTAATTTTATTTTTGTGGTTCACTTTCTCTAGTATCCCCCACAACTACAGATTTTCAGATTATTTATGACCTTGAACTCACCTTTTTAGTTTCACTAACCCTTAGCTTCCTCCTCTCTTTTTCTTGTTACCTTAGAATTCTATGATCTGTTAATATAATCACCACATTTAAAATAATCTTAGTACTCTTATCTTCTTCTAATTGTACCATAATTATATAACAAAAATCCATCTATGCCTGAACACATCTACTCTGGGCCTACACCTTAGCCTTTAAATGTTTCTAGAGAAAACAATAAGAAACTGAGATGACTGACTTCACTTTAAATTTATGATCATAAATGTCATACAGAAAAACAATACCAGCCAGAGACTTACTATATTCTCTTCATAAGTTTCACATTCCCAGGCTCCAAAGGGAATGGTTATACTTCTTCCCTCAAATTTCTTGTACCCTCAGGAGCACCACCCCAAATAATTTCAAGGGTTTCATTCACAATGAAATGATGTTCCCAACCTCAAACACTCCCTTCCTCACCCACCCTTGTGCCTGATAGTCTCATATTTCAAAAATAAATTCCTTCATCTTTTCTAGTACAAGTCAACCTATAACTATCCAGGTTTTCCAAGAGAAAACATCCCTTCAAAGTCCAGACCATGCATTCTTCTAGAGTCCATCCCCTGCACTTTCCAGAGATATGTTAAAACACTTCTTATAATCTTCAAATTCATCCGTTCTAATGGGTATCATCATTAGCATACTCTATCAGTTCTGGTGCATCCTCAAGATACTGCTCAATTTTTCTGCTCTCTTTCTCAAAAAAATTCTCTTAAAAACGATTTATACATATCGACTCCACTTAACTTCTCATTTATTGTTTAACCCATGTAACAACTTCTTACCTGTTCTTTAACACAACCCAGTTTAGCTTCAGTTTTACAGTGCCACTGAGGTCAAAGCCTCCAATGACCTCCATACCACATTGCTACGTTTTAAGAACATTATTTGATTTTCATGATACTTTACTCCTGGGAATGTACATGCTGGGCAACAGTAGGTTTATAATTGTTATACTATACAATACAATCTATAATAATAAAAGGGTAATATGCTAATTAGACTGGGTATGTGAACAGGTGGTGGGGCCATGTGAACTGCAAGAAGTGGGCACATGAACAGGGGGTGGGGTGGGGCCATGTGAAGGGCCCTGTAGGTGGGCAGGTGATCAAGGGGGCAGGGCCATGTGTCAACCCAGAGGGGCACAGGTGAACAAGGGTGGGGTCTCCTGATAGTCCAGAGGTGAGCCTATGAACAGGGAGGCAGCACCAGGAGATCACTGTGAAGCCAGATGGTTTGAAGACCCCAAATCAATTTCTTTTCGAGGTAAAATATAATCTGCCAGGGGAGGGAGGCGGCTGAAGCCAAAGGAAAAATAAAGGTACTTTGTAATCCAAGCCACAGAAGGTGAGGAGAATAGGGGCTTTCTCCTCACCTAGCCCTTGCCTCTAGGCAGGGGCCTCAGCAAAGGTTACCAGCTGGGAGGGGCCCTGGGACAAAGAGAGCAGCCACCCAGAGGCCCTGGGGCAATGACGGGGCCCCTGTCCTCTGGGGCTGGAGAAGGGGTGTGGGTAGAAGGGGCAAGCCCATCAGAGCAATTGGCCCTCAAGTGAAGGGCTGCCTACCCAGAGGTCACAGGTGAAGGAGGCACAGTCTGTGGGCAGCCCAGGGTTCTATTTTTAGCTCTTCCCTTTAACTGCTCTGTGCCCTGGAGGAAGTCACTGGCCCTCTCTGTGCTGCAGTAGCCTCCCCAGTACAATGGGCACCCAATCACCCCACACTCCTCCCTGGAGTGTGGGGTGATTGTGTGTGTGCAGCACTTGCCCTGGGGGCGTGCCGCTTCCTAGTCAACACCCCGGCACACCACCCTTCCCTCCCCAGCCTTCCAGGGACAGCACAGTCCCTTCTGGATCTCTTGCATGGACTCTGGACAGGCCTTTGCTGTCCTGTCTCCTTCTCAATCCCAGCAGGAAGCCAGCCAGTCCAGGGAAAGCCAGCACGGGTCTCGGGTGCCAGAGGGAACTGGTGCTGGCAGCTGGGGGAAGGAAGGCCTACTCTTGCAGGAATTTTCATCCATCGGGCCTCTAGTAATTAATAATTAATAATACAAGAATGAGCTCTGTGTTTCTCATACTCACAAGTGTAAACCTACTTTTGCCAACTCCTGTATAACAGTTTGGCCTTTTGCTCCTCCTAGAAATTCTCTTTTCTCTAATATTACAGTCCTCAGAATTGCTTCCAACTTCCCAAGATGCTCATTTGCTGACTTCACGTCCTTTTCTCAAATTATACATGTTGGAGTTCCTCAAAGTACAGTCTTGACCCAGTGTCATGTCTATTTACATTCTCTACCTGGGAGATGACTGTTCCCATAGCTTTAAATAATAGCTACAGGCTGGTAAATTACAATTTTACTTCTCTGATGAAGACCTCACAGGAGAGATCAAAATTTAAATAACTCACTGTTTCTTTGATACTTTGAAGTGGGATACCTTAAGGGAAATTCAAAGTTAAATTATTCAAAACAAAACTGCTGATTAGACCTCAATCTGCTACTTCCTCATCTTAGTAACTGGTGTTCAGTCCATGTACTGGTAATATCCCCCAAACTGAGAGTTATTTTTGGTTTATTTCTTCTTTTACCATCACATACCTCCTCTTTTATTTCCCACAGTTCTGGCACCATAAGGAGTTTTAGCCTCTACCTTTATAATATATTTTGTATCTATACACTTTTACCTTCCCTGCTACTAGATTATCTTCCACCATTTCTATCCCTTGACTAGATGACTTCTAATCACTTTCAAACTGATTTCTCATTTTCTGTTTCCTCCCCTCCCATCCATTCTTCATCCAGCAATTAGAATTTCCACTAAGATGTAACTAAGCAAATACTGTCCCTATGAACCTTCAAAGGCTTCCATCTGCAGTTGGAGTAAATGTGAATTCTCTATTATGAACCAACAGGTTTTGTTGGTTCTCTTCATAGCCTCATCCCCTGCCACTCCCTCTCAGGTACTGCACAGACACACGAGCCTACCACCAGTGCCTCGTACCAGCTAGAGCCCCTCCTGCCTCAGGATCTATGTGTTACTCTTCTCTCTATGTTTCTATCTTTCTGGATGGCTTGTTCCTCAAATCTGCATGGCTATCTTTTTTTTTATCATAAGGTCAATTAAAATTAAGCTTTTCCCCAACCATCCTATCAAACATAGACACCACCCCAGATGCCAACGGATATTCTCTATAGGGTGCAGTGACTTTCCTTTCTAAATATTATTATGTGATTATTTTACCTTTGTTATTTCTTCCCATACTAGAATGTCAGCACTGTGATTTTAATGTTTTTATTTCCTACCCTGTGTTATCTATTTTATTTTATATTAATAGTCCCAGAGTGAGAACCATGGTTGGCACAGAATAAGTTTTCAATATTAGTTGACTAATCGAATGAATGTATTTTTATAAATAAGAATTCACTAAGTAGATAAAGGAAACAAAGTTCACATTGTAAACATACGGATATGGAAGGGCCATCAAATATCCTAAGGACGACAGGCAGCTTGGTATGTCTGTGAATGTTAGGTGAAGGGCAAACAGTGAAATCATTAGGAACATTGTACATCACATTAAGTACTTGAAGTATTTTCTTCATGTTAGTGACAATATTGACTTCCTTTTTTATCTAGCTAATTTTAGAAGCAACGTCAAAGATGAAAAGAAGAGATGGAAAGGTATTCTTCACTGAGAGAGGAAGAACAACTAAGGTGTTATCACTGTGCAGATTCTATGACAAAGTGCAGACAGTTTGGGGTAAAAGTTGTAAACTGCATTATTTTACCTTATTTCTCTCTCATATTACATATTGTTTATATATATATATATATAATTATCGTACCAAGCCATGAAGACACGGAGGAAACAAATGCATATAACTAAATGAAAGAAGTTAGTCTAAAAGTCTTACACACTGATTCCAACTTTCTGGAAAAGACAAAACTATGGACACAGCAAATGATCAATAGTTGCCAAGAGTTAGAGGGGAGAGAGCAATGAAAAGGAAGAGCACAGAGGATTTTTAGGACAGTGAAGTTATTCTGTATAATCCTATAATGGTGGATACATTTGTCAAACCCATAAGATATATGGCACCAAGAGAACCTTGATTATAAACTATGGAATTTGGTTGATTGTTAATGATATGGCAATGTAGATTCATCGATTGTAAAAAATGCAGCACTCTGATGCAGGCTGTTGATAGTGGGCAAGTTTGTGCATGAGTAGGGGACAGCTGATAAATGGAAACTCTCTGTACTTTCTGCACAGTTTTGCTGTTAACTGAAAACTGCTCTAAAGGATAAAGTTCATTGCCCGGCCGGGTGTGGCTCAGCAGTTGAGCATCAACCCAGGAACCAAGAGGTCACCGGTTCAATTCCTGGTCAGGGCACATGCCCCGGTTGTGGGCTCGATCCCCAGTAGGGGGCCTGCAAGAGGCAGCTGATCAATGATTCTTTCTCATCATTGATATTTCTATCTCTCCCTCTCCCTTCTTCTCTGAAATTAATAAAAAATATTTTTAAAAAAGAATAAAGTTCATTAATTTAGAAAAATCAATGCTTAGGCCCATTGAAGAAGCTATCCATATTGTATTTAAAAGTAAAAGGGTTGGTGAGATCATCAACTAGCCTTTCCTAGTTTCCTCTTAGCTTTTTACATCTAAGGTGAAGGTATAACCACAAAGGAGGTGGGAGAAAATATAATATAAATTGATTTTCACTCTACTTTCCAATGTAAAATTCCTATAAGCTCAAGTATAACAATACTACCTAAACCTAAGTAGCTTCAAATCAAAATGAGTTCCATTCCTACTCTGTGCTATAGGAGCTTGCCATCCTCTGATATGAAAGCCTACATTGGCCTCTGAGACACCTAGAGGTACACATGACAGCATTAAGTTATTCAATCACAAGTTAATTAATCTTGGAAATTACTCTGGCTTTTATACTCAACTATAAAGTTATGTAAAAAAGTTATAACTTTGAGGGAGAGTTAACTAAGTTCACTAGACTTCAACTGAATTAGTCCTTTTTTTCCTTATATAACACCTTGGGGAATTCAATTTTTATTTAATTTACTAAAGCCATAATTTTTTTTTCTCCCAACAAATATACAGGATAGAAAAAAGTAGGTTTACAGTTGTATGTAAAACACAGTTAATTCTTGTATTATTATTTATTGATTATTATTTATTTTCCCTAAGAAAAACTATAAGCCTACTTTTATCCCACCCTATATATAAAAATAGAACCATCTGGATCATAGAATATCTGCATTTTTATCTTTGCTACCTTTTTCTTCCAGAGTAGTTGTATAAATTTATGTTTTATAAGAACAATAGTATATAATAATATACTTGCTCTTTATACTTGCCATCATTTGGCTTGTTAAGGTTCTAACATTATTGGCATGTTGATGGATGTGTCTACCTAAGGCCATAGGGAAATCTAATCTTCAAAATACTAGGTATTATCAGATTTTTTCCCTATAGTGCTTGTAACAAAACACTCACCCATCTTCATTTTGTGAGCATTTCCACATATTTTAAACCATGCTTGGTACTTTCAGACTTTTAATTTGCACTAACTGGAAGATGCATATCTACTAAGATGTATCTCCTTGTGGTTTTAATTTTTATTTTCCTAATTACTAATGAGGTGTCATATATTTTCATGTATTTGTGTGTCATTCATTTTTCACCAGTGAGGAGATCTTTACTTATTGCAATGGTACATTTACATTATCAGTTGAATAAATCAGTCCACATTCTTCAGTGAGAAAAACTAAAGGAGGGTGAAGCTCCTGGAGGCCCCCTTAACCTTTTGTAAAATTACGAGGAAAATTCGTACAGCTCTGTTATGTGAAATATTTCCAAATGCATTCCTGCTCTGACTTGTTGAACATTACAACTCATCTTAATGAAGTGTAATTCAATCTCCCTTGAATAATCTTACCTTTGCTGTGATAAAAAATATATTATTGGAAAATCTGATCCCACAGGGGAAGGGGTGAGAGAGGGGAGGAGGGGGGTCATTGGGGGGAAAAGGAGAAGGACATCTGTAATATTTTCAACAACAAGGATAAAATTTTAAAACATAAAATAAATTTAAAAAAAGAAATGTGAAGAAGGCTCCTGCATAAAGTTTTGATGACTAAAACCAAAATGGCATAGTGCAAATGAATGTATTTATAACATAAATAAAGTTGACACTGAATCTTACATATTATTGTGGATAAAGATTAAAATTATTTAATAACATCTACTCCAATTTCACTCGTTTTTATCCATCCATTCTATATCTTAGATTTTTATGTCATTTCTATTATGTTACCAAATCCTAGTTTCCAGATTTACTGGTTAATCTTCTGTGCTTCCAACCTCACCCAGTTGTTTCAGATTATGACATGACTAGAGGCAAGATAAAAAGTTTAGACAGTGTATACATGTGTTGTTATTATGTGAGATATACTTATTTATAACTGTAGTAAAGGAATTTAAGAGAAGACATAATGAAAGGTAATCTCTAGCTTTTAAAAATATTTTTGTTTTTCTCATTTACCTCTTATAAAGGTAAAACATATTACACATAAGATAATTTCTCACATATTAAATTAGCTCATCTTTTTTAGCTCTAGTTCATTTGAAGATTAACTGTTTCCTAAGTAAGACAATTGTTTAATTTGTGTACTGAATATGGGAAACCAAAGGTTTCAGCAACTTCAATTTGATTAAATGTGGAGTAAATACAAAAATGAAGAAGGATTATACCAGTATTGAGAAAATAGGTTCTTTTTTTTTTCCTTTGAGGAAGTCAAGATTATAGCTGATGAAAGCTTTTAGGATATTTTCTTTCTTGGTGATTTTTCTTGAAAATAGGCATGCTGATATCTGAATTGACAGCATAATGCTCTGCTTAGAAACCTATAATTACATTTCCATCAGTCCTTATTCAAGCACTATTCTGTTAGAGATTTTTCTTTCTTTGTATGTCACAATGTAGACACGGAATCTCTATTCTTGCCTCAGCACATCTGCTTGTTCTATAGTCATCTGGTTCTATGTTGTCCAATGATCCTCTTATGACTACATATCATTCCATAGTCCAGCCTGTGCTTTTGAATCATAAGGATTTTGTGTCAGGGTTTCATATTTTTCCAAAGTTCACCCTTTAGGTTCAGTATGTCCATCTACCACACATGCATTTTCAACATACTCTGTAAATTGTAAATTGCTGCTACATTCCTTTAAAATGAAGTCTTTTCTCTTAGTGCTTCAGTTCAGTATTACAATAGATTGTAATGATTACTCAGGATTTCTCCTGGAAAAAGAATAATTTAGGTTTGAATGTTACCTGAATTGTACTCCTCCACCCCCATCATCATATGTTACTTACTATTTCAGACTGCCAAATATCTCCCCACACTATTTTTATTTTTAATTCATTTTAGAGAAAAAGGAAGGAAGGAAGAGAGAGAGGGAGAGAGAAACATCATTAATCGGTTGCCTCCCATACACACTCCAACTATGCCCTGACTAGAATCAAACTAGCAACATTTTGGTGCACAGTCAATGTTCAACCAACCGAGGTCACACTGGCCAAGGCTCCCCACACTATTTCAACCTGGTGGTATGTAGTTTATTTTATATCCATTTACATATGGCTCGTACCGAAGTAAAGAATGTTTTCTAGCAAAAATTGGATCACTAACTCTGTACGATGTTGCAGATGGGAGAGGAGCCAGGTTTGCTAAAGTAATTGTGGTGATAGAAATGTATTAGCTTCAGCAGCTACTGAGGTGTCCCATTCTATCCTAGTACAGTGAAACAAAAAAGCACGTTTTATAAATATAACCATATAAACAAAGTTATCACAAAAAATGGATAAACTATACATTAAGTATATTAGATAATTAAACAAATGATATGCTACTCTAAGTTTATCCTATCACCCTAACTTATCAATAAATTACTTTATTGATGGCAACACCTGTAAAGAATATTAATCTTGCTGACTATTCTTATTTCCAATAAAGAAATGCAGAGGTGTAATTTACAAAATAAATTCTGAAATGGCAAAGTCTTCAGTTGGAAGGATGTTAGAAAAAATTCAAGATCAAGTCATTTCATACTCTTTCAAAAATGCATTTCTGAAAAGAGATAAAGGAAAACATCAAAACTTTCCATAGCTTATGTTGCATTTGGAATAATTCATTTTTAGATAGTTTTTTAAAAAGGATTATAAAATCCATTAACTATGAGGACTAGTGACATTTGAATAATGCCAGTGGATTGTACCACTGTCCATTTACTGGCTAAATTTTGTAGAATATAGCAAAATGTTTTTATTATGGGAAACTGGTAAAAAAAAATGCACTGGATTTCTTTATCCTACTTCTTGCAACTGCATGTAAATATAAAATTACCTAAAAATAAAAATCCATTAACTCTACATCCTTCTTAAGACACAATTTTTGATTATATATCTCTAATATTTTGTGCCTGTACTTTATCTTATTAATTTACTCAAAATTAATAAGTTGACTGGCTAAAGTCAAATTAAATGCAACTGATGGTCAAAGTTTCACTTTAAAAAAAACTAACTTTTTCCACTTTATCTCATTGTAGTCATTTAATGAGAATTATTACTTTTAAGCCTAGTGAAGTCACTTATTTTTCTATAGTCCATTCATTTTATAAAATTCAAAAAAAGCACTAACCATTAAAATCTTTAAATCATTAAGCCAAAAACTGTAAATGATCTGATAGAGATGATGACACTGTAAAAAGGAGCTCTTGGATTGCAGAAAGTGGCACCAGGAAATAACTAGTGTTAGCTTGAATCTGGTATGTGAAAGCCAATTAGAGGTGTCAGTATGCAACTACAAAAAAAAAAAACAACTGGGGTGTCTGAAGCCAGGTATAAACATTTGGCGTAAGTATTGTAGAATGGCATAAAGTCTAAAAGGTGGGGGGAAACTTATAAAATCTTAGTTGTACAAAGGAAACTCATAATCTAAGTTTTTCTAAGGAGCATTGGTTGTTTTAAAGTTTAGAGATTAAATAAATTACAATGTCCCTTTAACAAAATGCCAATATTTAACTTGACCAGCCACCTCTCCCATTCCCCTCACCTGCTACGCCGCACTCCTCACACTGGCTTCACTACCTGCAGCAGCACTCCCTGTTAGTCACAGAGAACACAGACGTCCACATAAAACTGTGCCTACGTGGTCACCATTTCCATCTTGTGGAACACAATTCAAAGTGTCTCCATTATTCTTGGCTAATTCCTCCACGTGTGCTTCAAAATTATGAACTCTATTTCTTCTGGATTTTTTTTCTATTAATATGATTATTTTCCCTTTCACCAACATCATCTTTCTAACCCTTTCAATTGACTCCTGCCCGTGGCTGATGCCTGCTCAGATCTCTTCCATCAAAAAATAAAAATACTTGCCTTGAACACATAACATTTCTTAAACATTACCTTCCTTTGCTTTATAAGAAATGGGCATAAAATTGAGGTGTTCTGGGTATATGGTACAATCAGCAGACATTCTTTTTTAATAATGTCCACTCATGAGTTATTAAGATTTGTTTTCAGAAAAAAAAATGAATTTTTAAGTGATAAGACAGGAATACTCAATCATTTGTTTATAAAATACGCTTTCCTAACACATATAGTAGAACACTTAAATTCTGCTATCAAGAATAGTTTTCAGCCCGGCTGGCTTGGCTCAGTGGTTGAGCATCTACCTATGAACCTGGAGGTCACGGTTCAATTCCTGGTCAAGGGCACATGTCTGGGCTGTGAGCTCAATCCCCAGTGTGGGGTGTGCAAGAGGCAGCTGATCAATGATTCTCTCATCATTGGTGTTTCTATCTCTCTCTCTCCCTCTCCCTTCCTCTCTGAATTCAATAAAAATATATTTTTACAGAAAAGAATAGTTTTCATATATCAAAAAAAATTCACAACAATAAGTAACCTCTCCCTGCTCCCGCCCCTAACAGTAGCAGAATTGAAAGGAACTGAGACAGGACATTTTTCTAGAGAAGGAAAAGTAATACTGTCCACCACTACTATTTTCCTTTTTCTTCATATGCCCATTGGTGCTACTGAACAGCCTTGGAGCACTTACATCCTGTCTGTCTAAAGAACTTACTGAAGTTAATGATGTACACACCTGTGCCAGGTCCCATCAAGCTCAGCTCACTCCCTAAGCAGCTGATAAATTCTTTAGGAATCAGTGTTTATCTGAGCCTCTGAGGGCTGCTGGCCAGCACTGGTGAGGGAGCCTCTTTGCTCAACAGAACTATGATAGAGAACCAAGCAGTGGTGCAAAGGGCTCCTCCTCCCCTCCCCTATTTTTCAGACTTTGCTTTGCCAAGCTATAAATTCTAAAAGAGAGAATTAGAGTGATTTACTTCATTAATTCTTAGAACTGTTAAAATCATTTTAGTTTTTTAAAGCAACCATTTTATATTTTTTAACATAACTTCTCTGAAAATAAATTTTATGTTGGATATCTATTTCTCTATATATATGTTTAAGAGAGAACTTTTTAAAAAGTTCATAAGCCCCTCAAGAGTTTTTCTGAGCTTTCCGTAAGCTTTTCTAGGCTTAAGCTACATAGGTGCAGCCTTCACACAACTGTCATTAGCAATGGCTCAAATGTTTGTCAGTGGCAATTCCAATGTTTGGCCACTTGCAATAGGACCACTGGTCTCTGCACAGTCTCCAGTTTATCTTCCACTGGTTTCTGCTTCACATCTGCCTCCTCTGGGACCCAGCAGCCCTGGAGAAAAATATTCTGGTGGACAGCATGATAGAAACCTATTCTGGTTCATCTCAGGGAAGGTTTGGGTTTATATCTCTTTGTTCTTTCCCAACACTTTACTGAAGCTCCCAGCTTTCTCTTCCTTATCACCTTCCTCAGGGTGTTCCCTGGGCCATTACAAAGATGACAGATAAGAGTTAGATACTAAATCCTTCATCTTGGCAGGTGGCCCCTTCAGGGTCTCTCAGCAACCACCCACTCTACTCTCAGAGGCCTGAAAAGCTTCATTTTAACTATTCTTAACAGTTGTAGACAGCATTTTCCTTTACCTCTAAAAAATTCAGCTTATAAAACTTCAAAGGACAGTATTCTCTTACTACTGTACAATTATCAAATTAAGAAAATTGGATATTGATAAAATATTATCTAAAATACTTTTTTCATTCAGTTTTTGACAGCTGTCCCAATAACATCATTTAAGACATTTTCCCCTGATCCAGATTCAGTTCAGGCTCTTTCAACGCCTTTGATGGCTACGTTGTTTTAGGTCCTTTTAATCTGGCAGTGTTCTATCACCTTCCTTTGTCTTTCACAGCCATGATATTTGTGAAGTACAGGCCTACTTTTTTTTTTTTTTTTGCAGAAATATAAGCTTTTATTATTATTTTCTTTATTACTATTGTTGTCATTAACATCACTTCCTCTAGATCAGCCATTAACCCTGGTAAAATTAGCCCCCATTCCCACCCCAACCCTATCCAAGGTTATTATAAATATCTTCCCCCTTTTCCTTTTCCATATTAATATCGATAACTGAACAAAGTTTGTTAGGGGAAAGGTTGCATGGAGTGGGAAGTGGGGTTGTGGTTCTTTGTCTAGGTCAACATTTATGGAGCACAGATTTAACCTAGTTCCAGACTACTTATCTAATAATACTGTGTGTTCTCACTAGATTATCCGACCTAATCATATATGTACACACTTTCTCTTTGCCTTCTGTTAAAAATTTTCAAGTGAGGCAACTTAAGTGGCCTGAGACCATCAGTTAATAGTTCTTGTGTCATGGCACATATGTAGGAGGATGTTGTCCCACATTACCCAAGCACAGACGCCAAGTTTTTCCTTCCCTCACTGCCACCACTCCTCTGGGTGTAAAGTCTATCATCTTTTGTTAGAAGTTCTTACAAATGTCCTGAGTCATTAGAAAAACAGAACTATTCAGATGAGGGTTAGCCAAGTGTTTGAGTTTGGGTGGTTGTTCTTCTGGATGATGTAATGGTGATTTGAAGTCATGAGCTCACACCCCACAACAATTAGTCTTGCAGAGGTTACAAGCAATGATATATGGTCTGCAATCTTTGCCTAGCTTTCTTGTGAATTCCCAGGACTAAAGTCTAAGGGACAATGTCTGATGCCAACCTACTCTTCACAATGCCCACTGCAACCCTCTCTCTCTCTCTCTCTCTCTCTCTTTTTAAAAAAAAATTATTGATTGATTTGAGAGAGAAAGAGAAATATTGATTTTTTGTTCCACTGATTTATGAATTCATTGGTTAATTCTTATATGTGTCCTGACTGGGGATGGAACCAGCAATATTGGCATATAGCATGATGCTCTAACCAGCTGAGCTACCCAGCTAGGGTTGCAACCCTCTCTTGTCCCTAGCACTCCTCCATTAAGGTCATGTTCCCATCTTTACTTTTCTCTCCTGTCCCAACTCAGGTAATCTCCAATGATCTCTTAGGCCATCAAGTAGAGTGGATGAATCTTCTTCATTTTCTTTCTAATTTGACTATTTTTATAAACTCTATTTCCTGCTTTCTTTTACACTTCCTTTGGTATGCAGAAACTTAATTTTTTAAGAAAAAAAGAAACTTTGCTTTTCCTCTTTTTTTCTACCTATAATAGTGCCACTTTTCACTCAGTCAATATGAAAGCCCTAAATAATTTGAAAAAATATCATTCTATATAATAAAAGCCTAATATGCTGTGTCTGACCATTCATTCGACCTTTGACCAGTCACTACGACGTGCACAGACCCCAAGGGGCAGACGCTCTGACCAGTAGGTTAGCTTGCTCCTGGGGTCCGGCCAATCGGGACTGAGTGAGACAGGCCAGACACGCCCTGAAGCCCTTCCACGGTCTCTCCCTGGCCCGATCGTGCACCGATGGGGTCCTTTGGCCTGACCTGAGCCCTCTTGCAATCCAGGACCCCTCACAGGATGTCGGAGAGCTGGTTTCAGCCCAATCCCCACAGGCCAGGCCAAGTGACCACACCAGTACACGAATCTGTCCACCAGGCCTCTAGTATGTAATAAAATAATAAAATAAAAAATGCAAAGACTGAAAATTCAACATCTTATCTTGCTATATAAAAAACTCACTAAAAATTGATACCAAAGCACTTTATTGCTGGTTTTAATGTGAAGGTTAAAATAATTCAATGATAATTTAGCTATTTCAACTCAGATATTTAACTTACATTATTTTCAAAAATAGAGAAATTAATAATTTGTTTGGAATTGCAGAGGTTGATTCTCAGCTGTTTGGAAATAGGTTTCTAGAATTTAGAAGAGCCGTTGGCCTGGGAATGCATTTGGAACAAAACGACACAAAGGTGTTAGATACAGACAATGGGATATATACTTTAACATAGTAAATAGGGTGGGGAAAAAGAAGATAAAGCCAAGGATAGAAGCTTGAGAGTGTCTACATTTAGGGCAGAGAAAGGAAAGACACCTATGAAGACACTAATGCAAAAAGGCATAGTGAGTGAACTAGAAAAGATTTATAAGAACAACAATCAATATATCAAAGAAGGAATACTCCTAAAAGAAGAGAAGGTGTAAAATATCACAGGAACTGAGCTCAATGTGTTTGAGGGCTGGGTCCAAAGCACACTATTAGAGGGAAGCTGGTGTTCTTGTTGAGTTTGTTGCAATGGGCAACAGGAGATGAAAGGAAAGCTAAGTGGGAAGAGGAACATTCAAGAGGCAATAGAGATTACTCCTTTGTGCCCTTTGACATTGAGAGGAAGGAAAGAAGTTATTGACGACATGAGGAAGTAGAAGTTTTGAGGGAAAGCATTTTGATGTAGGGGCCAATTAAGCATACATGAAATGTGGTGAGCAAACAGCCAAGGAAGAGAAGAGATTTGAAGATCATGAAAGAAGTATAATCATTAATGAGTTAAATTCAAATTAAATGAGCAAGGGGGGCCTCAACACATTAATAAGCCTTTAATCTTAGTAGGAAAAGCTAAAAAAAAAAAGGGTATTGAGGTGAAGAAGAGAGCTATTAAATCATTGGGTGACTTCAATTTCTACAGTGCATAAAATGAGATACATGGACTGCTTTAGCAAGGGTAGGGTATAATTGTGGAAGATAAAATGGTCTGAAACACTTTTGATAATTCTTTAATTATCAACATTGAAGACTTTGGAGGATCATTTCCTTTCATATGCAATGTGCCCAAAGAGCAGCCAGGACAGCCCAAAATTAACAGTACAGAAATGCTCAAGGTTTTGATTTTGGTAAAGTGTGAAGAAAATAAGAAATTCTTAAAGGATCAATAAATTCCATTGTTGTAAAAGGTGATTGTAATAGAGGCATGCGATTTTGTAAGAGTTCTAGAAAGCTTAGTGAAAGAGAGGCTAAATGAGACACAGAGGAGCCACATAGTGGCACAAACCAGATTCCAGAGAATGGAGGGAGTGAGGAATGTGAAAAGGAGGACATTGATTAAGATGCAGAGAAACAGATGGGTAGTCAGAGCTGTTTTGCTGTGCAATGATCTGAAAGTGGTGGTGGAAAGAGCGAGATATACTGATTTAATGTCAATAAATGAACTATAGAAACAGAAGATGTCAGTGTTTCCATTAGGCCTTATTTAAAGCAGTAACAAGACTATTATTTTTTAAAGGAGACATACACTGGAGCTTGCTTGCATTTAAAACCAGATCCCAAAGTATGGGGTAGAAAGTAAGTAGTAAGCTGGCAAAGTAGGTAGTTGGGAAAAAATGATCAACAGGAATAGGGATTTAGAAATAAGCTGGATCAGACATATTAATTCAGTAGAGGGGAAAATTCTAAATATCTAAAAAATTTTTATTGGGAGAGTATATTTAATCATATCCAGTTTCCATTTGAAATGCTAGCAGAATAAAATAGGACTATAAAATTCTACTCACTTTATTTTGATTTTTTCATTAAAGACAATCAAAGGTATACTCATATTAAAATTAAACACATTGCAAAACAGAATAAGTATATTTAAAGTTTAACCATAAAACTTTTATTAAAAATAATTATAGTAAAAATAATGACCATTTTGTGGATATGATCCCATGGAGAAGATCCTACTCCCAATGAATATTCTTGTTGAGTATGAAAAATATTTTTATATGAATTTTATTGAAACAAAATATTGCTATGTGGAGAGCATTATGAAAACTAGCAATGAATCAAGACACTTATCTATTAATACAGCATTTAAATATATTTGAAAAGTATTTCGCATATTCTGAAAGTTAAATGGCAAAATCTTTCTAAGACAAATGGATTATCTCATAGAATAATGTGTGTGTTTTTAATTTTGATCTTCTGAATGTTTAAAATTTTTTGTAATTTCAAGATTTATGAAATATAGTGACATATTTTTATATTAAACATGGAAAAGCTCTATTTTAAAACTGCACATATCTTCTTATAGTGAATAATATTTGTATAAGAAAAAATACAGTGGAAATAAGAAATATAGTTTTCAAAGAAAAGTTGAGTTTTTATTTTATTTCAGAAGCAAACTTAAGTCAAAAAAACATTGGAACAAATATAGGGCTTCCTTTTTTTTTAGTTTATGGAAACCTTACAGAGTACATTGTGGCCAATAAGCTGTGCTAAGTGAGGCTTTGTATAAACTGGATAACACCGTTGTCCTCTAGGATTATCAACATGGTAAACAAATAGGTCACAAGACTCTGACTAGGGTAAGTTTGTTGTTTGCCTCTTAGCCTAGAACAATGAGTTAAAAGTAGATATATAACTTTCTTTCCACCTTTCTTATAATTCTTTCATCTCCAATTTCATTTTAAAAAAATGAAAGGAAAGACATCACAAAAATGGCAGTTTTTCAGTCAGCAAAAAATAAGAAGAAAAATAGAGGAAGTAAAATGAAAAATCAGAAGAATTAAGGATCACTACAGCCCTTTGAAAAACAACTTTCCAAAATGAGTGGGTGATCAAAGAAAGAACAGAATCAAGAGACTGCATACAGAGAGGAGAAAAATTCAACTCTACAGCCTGGAAGTCATCAGCTCAGGTTATCTGATGAGATGTCCAGATCTTACACTGGAACTAAATAATAGACCACTGTATACCAGAAGATTTTTATCAAGTCACACATGTCTCTCCATTGATATATAAGCAAATACATGATAGATGATAGATAGATGATAGATAGATAGATAGATAGATAGATACACAGATAGATAGATGATAGATCTCTGGTTTGTTCCAATTTAAAAAAAAAACCATACTGCTTTTTTTTTTATTTCAGAGAGAGGAAAGGAGTGGAAGAGAGAGCTCGAAACATCAATAATGAGAGTCATTGATCGGTTGCCTCCTGCATACTTACTATGGGGATCAAGCTCGCAACCTGGACATGTGCCCTGACCGGGAATTGAACTGTGACCTCTTGGTTCATGGGCGAAAGCTCAACCACTTAGCCACACTGGCCAGGCCATACTGCTTATTTGATGACAAATATCTGATCAAAAAATGGAAAATTTTTCTTTCAGAAAACTGATATTCAATGTAGAAGAATATATGAATGATTCTTTCCTTTTATTTTTATTCAAACATGTTGAAATTATTTAGCTACAACTTTGTATTTTGCAGGGTATGTATTGACTTTTCATGAGCAAATGTTTGGCAAGAAAAACAAAAATAAAAATCCCAAAATATCAATCAGCATGACAATAATATCAAAAGCTCAAAGCCACATAAGAGAGTAAGTAGTCACAGTGAAATATGTGTTGCTGTCCCATAGAAAATTTATAAAAAGTATAACCTAATATCATCCCTATGATCAATTTAATACATTATAATAAAAATATTAGAAGCAAATGTTTGCCTATGTCTCTATGCCTAGTTAATTAGTATGAAAATTAATGAGAAAGACAAGAACAATATCTTAATTTATAAATTGTTTGATTCATATATTTATTGCCAATGTTAATCTTTGTTTTTAATGTGATTTGCCTTAGAAAAATATAATGTTGATCACAAACAAATGAATGACTTGATTTATTGTACAAAGAATCTGAGAGAAATTGCATTTATAAGTAATGGGGTATTTAAAACTTTCTTCACAAAATGGTAATCAGAACTTTAATTTATGAGACTTCATATATTAATTTTCTACTAAAGGAATACAAAGATTTTATCTGTAGACTTTATATTACACATATTCATATACGGTATATATTACATATGTTTTAAATTAAGTGTCATGTAAATAAAAAATGTTTCAAAGATAGTTTCAAAACATCTTATGCAGATATTTTTATTTTGTTCAAACATCTTAAGCCCTATTCCTTATTCTTCATAGACAAAACATTTAAAATTTTAAAGAAATATTTTTCAGCAGAACTTTGCAGTGAAAGATATAAATACAAAGGAAAAAAGAGTCAATTAACTCAATATCATTTTCCAAAATATAAAATATAGAAAAGTATTGCAACTATTGTTTATATGATTCTATTTTATTTGAAAGAGCACAAAGGTCATTGTGTTTAATGCACACTCCTTATAAGGAATCACAAGGTTTTTTTCACTTGCCATATTGTCCACTAATGTCTAGATAAAGCTTTCCAGTACCATAAATTTCCACAACATAAACTCAATAAAAGGCTACATGGCATGTACTTTGAAAACATCTTCCCTTACCACCTATATTTCTATACCAAAAAGGAGGCCACGTTTAACCTTCACTTTAAACAGTACTTATTAATTTGATGCAAATCTTCAGCTTAGGGTAGAAAGATTTTTCTTGGATATGAACAGAAAAAATAATCAGTATCTCAGGCTTTCAGTGTTGATACTGGAAAACTGCCTTTCCTTTATGTAATCATATCATCAAAGCAAACTATGACTTCAAAATCCCTTTGATGCCACAACTACCATAAAACCTGTAAATATACTATTTGGGTTTCTTCCACAATCAAAGAAATAGAAGGAATATTTACTATCATGTATATTTTAATGTATATATAAGTAAAGAAAGAGAGGTCATCAACTATACAATAAGTGTATCATTTAAAAAGAATGTGAAATAGTTTTATAGAAAATATAGCTACTGAGTTGTCTCTGGGTTGAAGTTTTTAAAAAAACCTTCTAAGTTATTACAATGTTCACCTGCAACATGAAGTTACCATTTTAATTTGTCGAACCTAAAAAATAAAATAGAATGGGTTTTTTAAAACTGTACTCTTTGAGCCTACTTCTAGAAAAAAAAAAAGCTTTATGCTTAATATACTGTCATAAATTCAAGCTGGTAAAGGATGTTTACAGCAGAGAAAGTGAATAAAATGTGGAAGCCATGGAATTTTAAACAGACTTAATCTTGTAAAGAAATGTATTGATATTGCATTAATAAAAAACCACAGAAATGTAATGGGAAAAGCTAAATGATAATTTTGACAACTTTATGATGAATTGGTGAATGAGAAACCATAAATATAAAAAAATTCTCTTATTGTTTTTAAATCAAAATTAGTACAATTTGAGAGCTTCACAGTCCTCTTGTATAGTTGTATATTTGTATTGTGTTTGTATAGTATAGTAAGTTAAACTTTCAAAACAATATAGTTAATATCTTTCTTAAAACTTGTTTGCAGTGTCAAATCATAAAATTAATTTTTGCTTGTTTAAAAATGTATACTAACACCAAAGTCTTAAAATATGCCAATAGTACATGCTTAAGAAAATTCAAGGAAAAAACTACAGTGAGAAACAAATTTGGAAGTAGTATAAATGTATTGATTACTGATGCTTCTCTGTGTCTTTAGCAGCACTTTTGTTTATCTCATTTATTTCAAGATATGTATGATAACTTCACAGTTATAAATTTCAGACAAAGTCAAGGTAAATTCATTTTTTTAAATGTGTGTAACAATAAGTCTGTGTGTTAAATCTAAGTAAGCCTCAGACTACAGTAGGCTTTGTGGTAATCATGGCATCCATTCCATTCTATTTACTGATCCTTCTATTTACTGATCCTACTAGTTTTAGAAAATCTTTTGAAAAAGTATTCAAAAGATAATGTATATTCAAGTAAACATAATTTAAAATTAGGGCATAGCCTAAAAAGCAAAATGTCTCCCACTTAACTCCACAGAGTCTCTTTTTAAAATGTACATAAGATTTACATGTTTCCTTGCATAGCTTTAGTACTGCAACTACATATATATATATATATATATATATATATATATATATCCCTCTCCATCCATGTTATTTGTAATAAAAATCTAGACTAGCCATATTTCTATATCAGTACTCATAGATCTCTCAAATTCTTGTGAGAATCTTCATATTATTTTACTAATTGATAGATTAAAATGTATGTAATCATTCACTTACACATGGACCTTTAATTTGTTACCAGATTTTTCTTATAACTTTAATGCTGAAATAAAAATCTTAGAACACATATATTATTATAACTTATTAAACTATAGTAGTAGGGGAAATTTTCAAAAGAAAATCGTTTCACCTCTGGTGTGGCTCACTAGTTGAGCATCGTCCTATGAACTAGGAGGTCACAATTTGATACCCTGTCAGGTCAAACCTATGACATGCGTGTCAAAGGTGACAAGCAAACTCATTTTTTTGGTTGATTTTTCTTTGTTAAATGGCATTTAAATATATAAAATAAATATTAAAAATATAAGTCTTTGTTTTACTATGGTTGCAAAGATAAAAAATTTCTATATGTGACACGGCACCAGAGTTAAGTTAGGGTTTTTCAAAATGCTGACACGCCGAGCTCAAAAGGTTTGCCATCACTGGCATATGCCCTGGTTACGAACACAATAATCCCCAGTCAGGGGTATGCAAGAGGCAGCAGGTCAATGATTCCCTCTTATCATTGATGGTTCTGTGTCTTTCTCCATCTCCCTCTCTCAAATCAATATAAATATATTTTAAAAGAAGAAATAAAATTTTTGACCAATATTGATTATGAAGATAGATTTTATTAGTGATGTCTGCAAATCAGATTTATTTAATCCATTGTCTGAAAATTTATCCAAGTAATAGTTTGAAAAAACAACTAGAAGAGTAATTAGTTCCTATTAATATTGATGTTATGAACTGAATGTTTGTATCCCCCTCCAAAATTCATATATTGAAGACTTAAACAGTCTATACTTGGAGATGGGGCCTCTAAGGAAGTAATTAGTTAAGTGAGGTCATAAGGGGAGACCCTATTCCAATAGGATTACTGTCCTTATAAGAAGAGACACCAGAGAGCTCGATCACTATCTCCGCCCCCCCCCCCCCCGCCCCCCGCCCCCCCCCACACACACAGAGGAAAGGCCATAATGCAGACATAGGGAGAAGGCAGCTGTCTACAAGCCAAGAGGGCCTTCACCAGAAATCAACCCCTCTGACATCTTAATCTCAGACTTCGAGCCTCCAGAACTGTGAAAAAAATAAATTTCTGTTGTTTAAGCCACCCAATCTGTATATTTTATTATGCAGTCCAAGCAGATTGACTATTGATGTCACATTTTTTTCTGTCAACTAGATAGAGTAATTACTTCAATAAAATTTGCTGATAGTTATCTAGAGAAACGTTTAAACTATCAATCTGGCTAGATATGACTTGTTAATAGCCAATTCAATGGATGTTTAAGTGCAAACTATAAATATACATAATGAAGAGATAAAGAGTGGAAAACATCCATGTTTCAGGAAATGTAATTCACAACATACGTTTCTTTTTTTTTCTTAGAAAACGTTTGTTGTTTTAGAAAATCTCCATACTCAAATTAAAACAGTGTAACAAAGAAATGATGGATTTTCAAAATATGAAAAAATTAAAAAATAAAACCATATATAAAGGAAGAATTATATATATATATATATATATATATATATATATATATATTTCCATAGTCACATACACATTTCATTGTATTTCTATTCCTAAGCAAATTATATCCCAGCATGTGTGTGGGACAGGAATCATTAGTCACATAACATTTACCATTTTTGAAATAAATTTCATGTATCTATTCATTATATTCTTACTCTTTTACCACCCCCAAAATAAAAATTACACATTGTAAGATTGGAGAAGTGTTACTACTGCAAATTTACAGATGAAGAAACTCGGGCTCAGGAAAGTTAGTAACTGCATCCAAAGTCTCAAAACCAGAAAGTTATGGCATGAAGATATGAAACAAGATTTCATGAGTATCAAAGCTTGGGTGCTTTCTCCAGCAGTGCACTCTACTCTTTGTTTCATGCGCCTTCAAATATGTGTTGCCTTATCCCTAATGAGCATCCATTCTACATTATAACCTTGTGAGAAAATCAGTGAGAGAGGAACACTGTGGTGTGAAATCAGAGAAGCAAATGGATGGTGTAAGCAGGGTAATAAATGCTCTGATAGAAGCAGGACCAGGGAGCCTGAAAACAGGCTGCTGACTCAGTCTGGAGAATGTCAAAGAAGAC
This sequence comes from Myotis yumanensis, assembly GCF_028538775.1. Lineage (NCBI taxonomy): Eukaryota > Metazoa > Chordata > Mammalia > Chiroptera > Vespertilionidae > Myotis > Myotis yumanensis. The sequence goes on along the minus strand of NW_027223760.1, from coordinate 42,053,081 downwards.
TCCCAGAGAAGGTGGTGCTTGGACTGGCATGAAAGGAGCCATGGGAATTATCCAGATCAAGGGAATGAGAATTCTAAAACAGTCCTTGTTAGACTTTGGTTTTCAGTAACATAAAAGATGGAGGCTAGTTCACTGCTCCAAAATAAACATAGGTGCATACATATTAATTACATAGATATTTACATACTTGCATTCATATTCATTTCTATATCTATAATTACATTGGTATTTATATATATCTTACATTTAAATCTATTTCTATATTGTTTTAAAAATCGTTGAGTTCACACCCTACTTTGAATCACATCACAGGTTCATTCTAGTTTTCTCAATTTCTATAATTATAATCTTCTTCTCTGACAGTAGGAAACCTGGATCTCATTGGTATTCTTAATTTATTAATATATTTGATTCACCTCTATACTAACCAATCCTCATTACCATAGCTGCCCATCCCTGCATGGGAACCATGCTCACCACCTCTTGCACTATGATAAACACCATCTTCACCCACTCAGTTTTTAAAATCCCACACTCATTTGCCCCACAGATTGGCATCCTCCCAACTGACTTGGGCTCCGAAACCTCCAGAGAGATGTTCTTGGCTTCTACTTGGGCTCTGATGTCCCTCCGCAGTCCAGGCCACCCCCTCCATAGGGCTGACTTCCTATTCTGCTTCGGCTCTTAGCATCCCTCACCAGTGAGCTCATACCTGGCTTACTGTGCTCTGCCCCACCTGAAGGTTGTGGGGTTCCATAGTTCAGGAAGAGGAAGAGAAAAGGCAAGGGAAAAGGAGAAAAGGAAAGAGGAAGATTCACAAATAACAATCACAGCTTGCTCTTATTCCACCGAAAAATCAAAAACAGTAATTCTCAAAAAGGAAATGCCACAGATTCTGTGGTTTGAAAAGCATAGCCAATATATAATTTTGTATTTGGAATAGGAAACAAATATATTGTTTCATAATACAAACTACTCAAAATGAAGCTGGACAAAATCTTCTTGGCTAAGAATAGGATCTCGTGGTAAGGATGAAAGGAAGTGAAATTTTTCTATTTATCAAAATGAATAATGGGTTTAAAAATATTGCCATAGAAGATAGGCATCTCAGCTTTTAGGGACTATGATAGTCCCCCCTTATCTGCAAGGGATATATTCCAAGACCCTCAATGAATTCTTGGAACCTCAGATAATATTGAACCCTAGATATATTATGTTTTCCTATACATACATACATATGATAAAGTTTAATTTATAAATTAGGCACAGTAAGAGATTAACAACACTAGTAGTGAAATAGAACAATTATAACAATAAACTGTAGTAACGGTTATGTGATCATGGCCTCTTTTTGTCTCTCAAATGGCTTACTATACTATAGTCACCCTTCTTGTGATGGTGTGAGATGATACACAGCCTACCTGAGGAGGTGCCATGAGGTGAATGATGAAGGCTATGTAACATAGCATTAGGCTGCTATTGACCTGCTAACAATACTTAGTTAGCAAGCACTTCACAGCTTCTCTGACATATCCGAATTGCCAGCATCATTACTCTTGCACTTTTGGGGCATCATTAAGTAAATTAAGGGTTGCCTGGACACAAGACTGGATACCAAGGCAGTAGATCTGATAACCAATATGACTAAGTGACTATTGGGTGGGAAGATGCTGGACAAAGGGAGGATTCACCCTGTATATAGACATCATGAGATTTCTTCACATTCCTCAGAATGGTGTGCAATTTAAAACTTATGAATTATTTATACCTGGAGTTTTCCATTTAATATTTTCAGGCTGCAGTTGATTGAGGGTAACTGAAACCTCAGACAAGGGGGACTACAGAACCTGTCTTATTGGCTTTATTCAACTCAATATTTATTAGCATGAAAGATAGTTAGATGATCCTTAATTCAATACCAAGAAATCCTGAATTCCATTAAATTCTAACTCATTTTATATACTTACAAGTCCTAGAAGCCCGGTGCACAAATTCCTGCATGGGTGGGGTCCTGCCGGCCCACCCTGATCGGGCTGATTGGGCTGGGCCCGCCATGGGGAGGGGCCGTGGGCAGTTGGCCGGTTGGCCCCATCCCCCGGTTAAACGCATGGTTGAACTTTCAGTCAAACTCCTGGTCGAGAGGAAAATTTGCATATTAGCCTTTTAATATATAGGAATGTAATGGATTAAGATTATTATGCTGTGCCTTTCTCTAACTCAAAACCATGAGGTCTATTTGTGAGTGTTATCTTCCCATCAAGAGTAATATTAAGGTGCTATCCTATTATGCTACTCTCTGTGATACGGTTCAGACACTGCAAGCGGTCACAATTCACCCTCCCATCTAAAGAGTGTACTAGAGCCTTTTTCATCCTCCTTTCTCGTTACCTATAGCAGTTTGACTTATGCAGATTCAGATACAAATGCAGGTATTGCTGCTGCTACTAATTATTCATCCACTCCTGTAGATGAATAATTATTTTACAGCCATAATATGAGATATCATGTAGTTCTAATACCAATTGGAAGTATACTTTAATTAGGGAACAATTGTTTTATATGTTTCTGAATGAAAAGCTAGCATATACCAGAACATAACTTTATATTAAAAACAAATTTCTATGTATATATCTTTGTGCATATATATATATATACAAAAAGCTCTTATTGGGTATAGATAAAAATACTATTATGTACTATGAGTTACCACTGGTTTTATTTTCATTGTTTGTTGTTTTCCCTTGTGCAACGGTGCATATGCAAAGTGGAGATAAAGTCAGTTTAGTTCCATCCTTTATATGATGTTTTTAAAAAAGAGGTAGATGCCTGTATAAAGGTTGTTTTCCCTTCAGATTATAAAAACATAGAAACTCATGTTCTACATTTATCAGTTGGAAGGGTCTTTTTTATTAAGCTGTGGTTGAAAGTGTGCGTTTGAGTATTTAGTAAGATGTGATGTAAAATATCACAGTTGTGAGGTATAACGAGGGGGCGGTCATATTCATTGCTAGTTATAGGTAGACATCGATTACTTTTAATTCAACATAATGAATTTCATTTCATTTATGTTCTTATTATACTGAAACAAAAGCAAGAGAAAGCAGAACTATTGTAGAGCATTTATGTTAGAAGGCCCAAAGCCTGAATAAGAGCCCGCAGTCTGTTATGTATCCCTTAGGAGAGAGTTCTTGGAATGACTCATTAGCAGGCGAAGTCAAAACCCAAGAATATTGGAGCACTGTTCTTATGCAGTCTTGCAGTAGGGATGGCTAACTGTCAATCAAAATCTGTGTTCCTTCATTTGCCATGCAGAGTTGTCACTGGAGAGTACAGCCCAGCCCTGTTTGTATCTAGAGGGGATATGTGATACTTTGTCCTAATGAACACAAGCAGAATCGACGTGTGCTACTTAGGGGTCAAAGCATTTAAAAGGTGAGTGTCATCCCCACTTTTTCTTTCCCTCTGCCAGCTGGATGCATAGAACTCCAGGCTTCAGGGTGAAGGAGTCACAAGAAAGAAGAAGCCCAATTCCCTAAATGTCTCCATGGACCAGGAACAACTATACCAGGCTGGTTATAATATGGGTGGATAATTGATTGTATTAAGGAATGGAAATGTGGGGATTATTTAAGAAATTACCATTACTCGAATAATACAATTCTCTAAAATATTCAAATAATGATTTGGGGCAGGGGAAAAGGCAGAGTACAAGAAAAATGAGGAGAAGGGATGAGCATAGATGTGACTGGGTGTTTGTTCACGTGCAGACAAAACGATACACTAAACATGAGATAGCGAACACTGGGCTAGCAGTTCAAATAGGCTCATTCTGGTTCCACACCTATCACTGCTAATTTAGGCAACTTCACTGTTACTTTCTGCACGTTTTCTGGGCCTCAGTTTTCTTACTTGAAAAATAAGAAATTCCACTAGATGAACTCTATAATTACTTTTACCTAGAACATGCCATCCCATATTTCCACTAATACATGAAGCGATTGGAGAAGAATTGTGCCATAAAGAAACACAGCACTGGGAGTCACCTCCCAGCATTCCAGGGTTTTCTTTCCCTCTAGTTGGCTGCAGGTATTTAGAAAAGTTATTTAAATTCTCTGGACTTTGGTAAAAATAAAGATAAAATCATCTCTAGGTTTCCTTTAAGCCATAGTAGTCAGCAGTACTACAAATAGTCGAGTTTGTGTACTTTTTATGGAAATCAAAGGGAATGCCACTAGTGGGCCTCTGTTAAATAAAAGACATAGCTTTCTTTGTGTAGTGCTATCAAGAAGTTAGGGAAAAGAAGTTCGGCCAAAATCTGTTGACCCGTACATAATTTTTAAGAGACCTTGACATTTCCCCCAGCCCTTTCCTGACTTATCATTGTAGCATAGGAAACGCTCCCTGAACAGCATGGCAGAGGCAGCAGAAGAGCAAATTTATAGCTGCTGCTCGCCCCTGGGCCAGGGTCACATTCCTCACTGGTGATGTCCTCCATGCAGGCGCTCCACCACAGCCTAAAATGCAGCGCGATGCAACACCTTCCTTTCTGTGAGGCAGAGGAGGGTGGCTTATGCCCTGGCCAGGCAAGGAGAGGAAAGAGGACCTTTTCTCACATTAAGCTTTGAAAACATCAGTTGATTCTGTCAATATCTTTATAACAGCTCAGATCCTCCATACACACAGAAAAGTGAATTGCCTGGATTCAGTGTAAAGGGGAAAAAAAAGGGAAAATGATGACAGATCAATTTAACCTCTAGCCATTAGTAGGCACACACACACACGCATGTGTGTGTATGAATGTGTGTGAAGAGGAGAGAGTGAGTCTATTATTATTATTATTATTAATATAGGCATTGCATTGGAAATGTTAGTTTCTACCTATCTCCAAACACCCACCTTTAGGTAATTTTTTTCCCATTAAAGTAATTTAGAATTTAAATACAAAATTCCAATTTTATCTTTAGCTACTTAGAAAAGAGCTTTGTTTAAATAAAATGTCAACTCACTGTCAAAAGTATAAACACAAGGAAATGTTTAGCTTCTCACGGGGTGAAAGTGGTAGCAAAATAAATTTGAGAGATAAAGACTTTCAGATGTCTTTTTTTTTTTTTTTTGGTTTGTTTTAAGGGTGTGTATTCTATAAATGAGAATACGTATTAGGATAATTGGACTGGTAATGTACACATTTTGAGAACAAACAGCTAAATTTGATTAGGGATTTCTAAACCTCACTCCAAGCTTTAGCACTTTTATTTTCTGCAATGATTACCGTGTTTGCCTCTGTGTCTTGCCTTCAGAAGAGACTTGTTTGATAGCTATTAACCTACATGTGACGGATTGGATGGCATAAAATAATGTCGGTTAAAATTCTATAATTGTGCTTGTGGCTTTTATAAAAGGAGTATATGGCATTCAGTCAATGTTATTACTTCTTTACTTTTTGTGCTATTTATGACATTGATTGCTAACTTTACTTTAAAATAGATTTTTCCCTCCCTACTCCATAACATTATTTGACAGTTTGCATGAGACATCTTATTTGTCTGTATGTTTGTGTCTACATTTCATGTGAGTGGCCAAAGTAAGAGAAATTGAGCTACTACATACATAGCTCCCTGTTTTATATTTACTTATATTTTGAGAGCACTAAGCAAAATAAACGTGTTGGGGACTACCACTGAGTGAGGCCATCAAGAACACCAGATGAAACTATGTTCAGATCCTGGTCAATATGTGCACTTTGGCATGTGATCTGTCCTCTAAGTCTTCATTTTCTCAGCTTTAAAGTGAAGGTATGTCGGAGTCTTAACCTGTAAAATGATGCAGCTTCTACTTCAAACAATAGACTGTTAACCGAATTTCGATTTTATTCCTTTTGCATTTTAGTTTGTATTTTAATCATAGGCTTTTCTGAGTTGGCTTTTACTCCTATGTTCCTTTCTCCCTCACATGGGCATCTACCGCCCCAAGTGAAATGGCCTGGCTGAACAATGGCCAGTTTAGACATGGACCCACCATTCCTGCTCTCCGGTTCACTGGGATTCATGCTAGTTTTGTCTGTTACTCTGCCGAGGTCATGATATGAGAGCGCAGGTCGGCTTGAAATAATCTGAGGCCAAGGCCCTCTGGACTCCCCCATTGCTTTTCTACCTGACCCTGACCCTTATAAAATAAAAGTGTAGTTCGCTGCTCTGCCTTTACCACTCTGATCCCGTTTTCTGTTGAATTCTTTGTTCTACAGTTTGTGCAACATGATTCTCTCTATAATCGGGGCCTGGCCCTTCTGACCTGAACCAACTGATTGTACCATGGGTTTAAGTGATCACTCTGGTTGGATCAAAGAAGCGGAGAGCTCCTTTCATTCTCTGTCAACACCATCTCAATAGTTGTCTTTCAAATAGTACTGTCTCTTTATCAGACAAAAGTGTAATTTTAAATCTGCAGTCTTCTTTAGATGTTACAAAGCCCATACTTACCTATTATCTTTTTAATTCCTCCTATCAATAAGATAACACAGATAAGGTAGGTATGACTTTTACCTAATGCTATCTACAAGAAAGCTAAAACTCAGAGAGGTTAAATGTGTTGCCCAAAGTTACACAGGAAGCAAGGCACAGAACTGAGATATAATCTCAGGCTTTTTTGAATCAGAAGCCTTCTTTTTCTCCCCCGCCAAATATTACTGACGTGAGCCATTTATAAAGTGTGAATCAAAATGAGGTAGGGCAGAGTACCAATAAACATTTTTTTGTTTCTCTTTAGTGGAAGAGTGTGGCCAGAAATAACAATGATAAATTGAATGGAAATTTATTAATAGAACTTTGCTTGGAGAGAGAGAGAAAAAAATGAGCCCTGAAACTGTGCCTCCCTTATGTATTTTTTATTGAAATGTTTCTAGGCTGACTTGTTGATATAGCCCAAGAAACCAAAGTGTCACTAAAAGAGTGAATTGTTTAGCTACATAACTACAACACATGGTGTCCAGATCTGGCTCAGAAGAGCTTGAGTATATTAACAATTGTTAATACAAAGACTATAACTAACACCTGAAAGAATGTGATAACATAGAGCAAATTCAAAAAATAAAAGTACTGATTTCTTATTATAGAAGAAGCACAAAAATATATTGGGGGAGGTTACTGATAATTTGCTAATGACTTGTCAGATAACATATTAAAGCCTTATTGATTTGAAATTTCTTATTGACAAGTTGGAATAATATTAATGAAAAAAGTCCTATGAGGCAATTGTAGGAGACAAGTGTGTTCTTTATTTTTGTATAGATAATTTATCATTCAATGTACTTTACAGAAACTTTTATTTATTTTTCTTTCATAAATTTCTTTTGAAATGATTAAATATATTACTAGGTGTAATACTTTGCATGCATAAGTATAGAATTATGAAAATCTTCCATCAGTATCATTATCTCACCAATGTTATGCATATACCTTTATCATACTAACATCAATGAAAGATTTCTACAGCTGGAATAGTGTCCCTGTGAGTGTATGCATGTGTGTGGGTGCATGTGTTGACTCTGTATACTCCTGTTAGGGATCACCTTTAAAAACAGATATTTTAATCTAGCTATCTAATTAAGGTACTAGATCTATTGCATCTATAAAGTAAACTCACATGTAATTACAATATGGTAGAAAATAACTATAGAATTGTTCACGTATGACTAAGCAAACCAAAATGTCCTCCATCACATATTAATGAACTATGAATATATAGTAGGTATGATTTAAGTACTTGAAATACAAAAATGATTAAAATATGATCAGTGTCCATGCTGAGGTCTAATTCATTGAAGTCCTTATCAGAGAAGCCAACATAACCAATTCTGTTATTCCATAGTAGGAGCCTCTTCATGCCCTCAGGGCTCCTAGATTTCTTTCTTTTTCTAGTAGTAAATGATAACGATAGCAATTTAATAACAGCTTGATGGCAAACACTGTGCTAAAAGTTCATCTAAAGCACTTATTTCCATGTATGAATGAGGAAAGACTTCTATTTTTTTTTTAAAGTCTAATTTCTGGACAAAGTCATAACAAGTTGCATAATAGATAACATTTTTACTGGTTCTTGACAAATAAAAGGTGTTTGCTTAGGCAGAACTTGGCAAAGGACATTCCTGGGAAAAGAAATACCACAACAAAAGAGTTCTCATATGTTGGTTCCTGGAAGTTAGAACACTCTCATTCATCTATCCTTTATTTTACTTGCTAAGCATTACACTTCTTTATGGTATTGACTTTTCCCCACTTATCAGTCTTCCTTATCTATTGAATTAGTGTCCCAGAACACGTACCTTAATTTCTCATTTAATTATTTGTCTGAAATCCCCCAACATTATTTTCACTAGACTAGGAGATCTTTGAAAGCAAGGACCATATCTCTCTCACTCATCTTTATCTTTCCAGAGTCTAGGAGTATGTAAACATATAGTAGGTACTGAATAAATATTTGATAAATGAATGACTAAATATATTCGTCTGGCTTGATAACAGGCACAGGCAACTATCACCTAGTGGTATCTAGACAGAGTAAAAATAAATACTAGTTTGACCTAAGTTTTGAAAGCCTCTAAGTAAGTAGGACTCACAGCACTATAGCTAAAGAAGTATAGATAACTGGAGGAGAACAAAAAGGTACATATCAGATCAAACAAATTGGTCCTGAATAGAAGATGCTTCAGATCACTCACTTGGTGATATTAGTGGGCAATTTCTTTATGCTTCTAAGTCTTGGTGTTCTTATTTCTAGTATGTGAGTAACAATAACTCCTATTTCACAGGGTCCTTTACAGAAGTAGATGTCACATGAAACTAGAATGCTTACGCTTCAAGGCCTGTGATTTTCACAGGCACCTTTCAAGGCTCTAGTTAAGGAGTATAGGATAATTGAGAACAGTTACTATTTACTGTTAAAGAAAATCTGAAATGTCCTGAAACTTTGCAGCTTGTATATATAGTAGAATATATATACATATATCTCTCTCTCTCTCTCTCTCTCTCTCTCTCTCTATATATATATATATATATATATATATATATATATATATTAAAGCATAATATGCTAATTAGACTGGACGTCCTTCCTGACAAAGCCACAGCCAGAGGGAAGCCAGCCAAGGTCTCGGGTGCCTGCGGGCAGCCAGTGCCAGCAGCCTGGGTAAGGATGCCTGCCTGTGGCTGGAAGAGGGAAGCCCGGGTCCCAGGTGCCAGAGGGAAGCCAGTGCCAGCAGCCTGGGTAAGGAAGGCCTACTCTTGCACGAATTTTCGTGCACTGAGCATCCAATATATATATATATAGTAGAATTTCTGGAAAATTAGATGGCAATCCTAAATTTTTATATGATCTTGACTATAACAAGTTATAAAGCCAATAGGACCTTTTCTAAACTATCAATGATAAAACACACATTTTAAATTACATTGATAGAGGAAAGACTGATTTTTCCCCTATTCTTTCTATAGGAAAAAAAATATTACAAAATTATTGTTATAATACAGGCCAAAAGAATTATAAGTCATAGGAAAACTAATTTACATAGTTGGACTAGTCCTTATAATGTTTGATTAGGGGTTTATATATGTCCACTTAAACCATCTTTATAAAAGATAGATGTTTAATCAGTAGCATTAATTAGAGGAACAATCCTCTCACTCTCACAAGATTGAAATTAAATAAAACACCTTTCTCTTTATTTGACATTTGTTTCTTCCTTTTCCTATGAAATGAAACTAGAGAAGTCACCCTAAATACAACTAATAAAACTGAAAATATTTTATTGTAAAATATATACAACTTAAGCATATTTGCTGATGATGACTGATGTTGGAATGTGGAAGCAGTCCTGTCGCTATCAATCCGAACACTGAATTAGTGATTTTACTCTAAAGAATGCATCACATTTGTTAGAGGAAGAAAGTACCAACTAACCAAAACAATATGTATATTCTATTACTCTTCCCATTTAATGTTTCACAAAATAAAATGGTACCTACCCAAACCACAATATCAGATTATATGTCCGACTGGATTTTGTTTATTTGAATCAATATACAGGACTGTGCACGTTTATGGGTTTATATTACCACAGCCACAGATGGGAGCCACTGAATGTATGACATTTTTAGATAGATGCACATGTTTTCAATGATGCTAAACTTAATAATTTATGTATTTTTTATATAGCCCATGAGACTGAAAGGCAGCCAAAGAGAGCCACATCTAGAAATGTTGCTGATGTAAACGAAATTAAGTTTAGCATAATGTTGTGCAAACAACATGAAAATTAAAAATAAAAGCACATGTCTTAAATATGCTTTCAGTACTAATCAAATACTGTGGGTCACAAAGGTTAAAGACATCATGCACTTACAGCAAGTGACAGAGGGAGAACAGCTTCTGCATTCATAATACTGTCCCCTCTTGGCTTCTTAATAGGTCACACAGCACTAAATAGAATACCCTGTATCCATCTGTGAGGAAATACAGGCTGTGGCAGATGCAAGGAACTATCAATACACTCAATAATTAGACAACAGTTCTCCTGAGACACAGAATTTAAAGGGTGACTATTTAAAAAACAAAGACATGCTTTAGGATTACAATCATAGCAAAAACTCTTAACTAAAACTTATTGGAAAGGGGTTTTTTGTGAAATTAACATTTAGCTAGCCTGATAACATATAAATGAAGTTAAATAAAACATACAAATGAAGTAATTTTTAATTCTTTATATGTATGTTTATAAACTAAGCACAGTATATTTATTAGTTAACTATTTACTGATACAATAGGTTGCAAGATAGTCAATGACCATAACTGGTGTGTCCAACATAAGACATTTGTGTATTTTTAAAATCAGTACTATACTCTGCTTAACATCTGGAAAAACTGAACTTGTAATAACACTAATATTAAAATCACTAAATGCATTATAATATGTTTTGTTATACGCTGATAATTTATAACTTCTAGAATAAATCCACAAGAATAGAAACCAATTCTTTTAATATTTAACAAAATAAGCCTTCTTATTGGATAAAATTTAGGCAAGTCTATGATTCTGTCTAATGCACTGTAGAAACATTATACATGAGGTTTCATTTAATAGATATGTTGCCTGAAATGCAATCACATGGTATAAATTTGCTATAAATTGAGTGGAAATAAAATAATCTAAAAATAAATAATAAATAGTACATGTTTTGAAAATGAAAATATAAATTTATAAATTAGATTTTGAAATAAAACCTTGTTACTATAACTGAAGTTTTGTTTTGTGTTTTATTTACACTTTTTTTTATATCTTCACTTGAGAATATTTGTATTGATTTGAGAGAGAGAAAGAAAGAGAGAAACAGAGAGAGAGAAAGAGAGATGTGAGAGATCTGTTGCCTCTAGTACATGCCCCAAAAGGGGATCAAACCAGCAGCCCAGGTATAGTATATTCCCTGACCAGGAGTAGAACCTGCAACCTTTTGGTGTGTGGGACAATGCTCCAACCAACTGAGCCACCCAGCCATGGTGCAAAGTTAAGTTTTAATATTAAAAAAAGTTATCTGTGATAAATCATTAAATGAAGGTTAATTTATTCCAACTGTATAAAATTTTGATATTAAAAGGAAAAATACTTTGAGTTCTAATTACAAAAACACATGTACACACATACATGCATGCATACACAATTCATTAACAGATTTTTTTTTTATTAAACCTAAGCCTATATCAAAACTGAAAAGTGGAAGAGACCGCACAGGTACCATATTTCTCATAAGAACAGATTAGCCTTGAAGTCGGCTTCAGGAAAAAACACTGGTTTTTTAGGCACACACTGCTGTCCTGAGGCTGGGAGCTCTGCAGAAAACACAAGTTTTGGTCTGTTGAAGTGCTTTGATGTAAAGAATCAAAGTATCATATGAAAGAAAATGCTCAGGCCCTCTATCTTCATCTAAAGATGTCAGCTGCATGAATTCTCTTTCAGAAGATATCAGAAAAAAAAAAAAGACAGAGGGAAAATTGGGAATTCAATCTGGAAAAGGCCTTCAGCAGAGATTAGCAAATTGCAGAGGAGAATTAAATAGTAACAGAGTTAACACATGTTTAGAATTGGGTCCCATATCTCTCTATATTTTTACTCATTTTTAGGAACTCATCTTAGTGGTCCACTTTTTCAGAAATTCCTTAAACTTGCTTCAAAGCCTACTCCATTTCCTTAGATAAACAACAATAGTGACTGCTGTTGTGTGAATCACTGAGATGAAGGCAGTAGATAATCAAGGAACCCCCTACTTAATCTTTCATAGCACGGTGAACCTTGCTCATAAACTTATCACAGTTCCAATTTCACAGTTATCTGAGAGCTGGTTTGACAGTATCCGATAGTAGTTGAGAGACTGTTTTTATTCACCATTTATGCTGAGCATCTGCAGCAGTGTCTGATTCATAGTGGGCATTCAATACATCTGATGAAAGAATAAATAAATAAAAGCAGAGTTACCTATAACAAAATCCTTTGTCCTAATCCTACTGAAGACTATAGTAAACAATAAGCTTAATAGCTCGTCAGATCTTATATTGATTTATATCTCATAATATTTGCAGATCAAACAAATTAGATGGAGTAATGTTTGCCATAAGTACCATAGCAGCTTTTGCTTTTTGCCCTCTTTTGCTCTAGAATAAAGTTTCCATCTCTAAAATGGTCTCTTTCAAAACAATCTTTAATCCTATTGAATGTTTATTTTTATATCTATTTTGAATGTGTTGATTAACTCTTTGAACTGGTTACTAATGTAAAAGAAAGTATAATCCATGATATAATTTTCTTCATTTCAGACCTAATTACCTGGAATCTTTCATCATTGTGCCTTTATTATGTGAATGCCTAATGACCCTGAAATGTTTATGTACAAATGATGATTTCTAATTAACTTTGGAGTGTCAAATGATTGTGATCTGATAAATTCACTAAAAACATGAAATTAAAAAGTAAGCCTGTTTTGTATAGATGAAGTAGTTTAAAAAGAACTTTTCATTAAAAAAAAAAAAAACATTTGTGTTTTGACAACATAATGATTAACCAACGTTTTGATAGGAAAAAAGGCAAGAATAATCACTAGGTTACCTTCCCAGATGTGGAAATGTATGTTTTGTGGAAAGGAAGGATTGTGATGATATTACTTAATTTGCATCTGCTAAGAGACACAGTGGTATCTAATAGAATAAACACAAAACTGATCCTAGTTCAGGATCTCCCAATTAGCTAATGGTGTGACATTGGACAAACAAACCATTCTGACTCCCAGTTGACTCATCTGTAAATGAGCAGGTTGGAGTAAAGAATTCTAAACCTAAAGTTCTACAATTTTCTATCATAGCCTCAGGGGTTACCATTCCAGTTCTGACGTTGTTGTTGCAAATTTTTGAAGGAAGAATTTGCATACACTGTGAATAGTTTGTCAGGTTTAATAATAACCAAAACAAAGATTGAGAATTGCAGAAAAAAAATAGTTTTGAGTTGCTGTTTTTTAAAAAACAAACATATTTTAGTTGATTTTTGATAAGACTATGTAGACACTACATGTAAAATGTTTAGAGCCTAAGAGCTTAAAAACTAATTGGTCATTTATTATTAAAAATCTTGATAAGTTGAGTTCAATAGCTTGAGTGTTAAGAGTTTTTACTGGTTGGTAGTTTGACATGCAAATGTATTTGGGAGGAAAAAAATGAATAGAACATTAGAAAATGTCAAAGAAAAAGTGGAGAACGAGGGGCATATTAGGGAGAAAGGGAGATGATTAATAAAGAGCAATCACTTTACTCTTGAAAGTGTTTAGAGAATTGGTTGGTAAGAAACAGCCTCTACTCAGTGGGTCTGCTCTGTAATATGTTCCTCTCTCCTTGTTCTCCCTTCCTCATTCTTTTGGAGGCATCCTCCTGACTGAACAATGTCTAACTAGTGCCCACCCAGGGGACCAGATCATGTACGTAAACTGTGATGACTATAATTTGCACAAAATTTAGCACTGTTGTACCAGTTGTACTTGTTTGTGTGTATAGATTATATCTAAATTCTATACTTTTATATACTACAAAAATGAGTGGTCTTCTCAAAGATTCAGTTTTTCCATCAGTCATATCAATAGGTATATTTTGAGTTTGTTCTATTAAAGCAATTTCACGTGCTGAATATTCTATACTATATTTTAATGAATATATTTCATTATTACTACTTATTAAATTGAAAAGTTAACCATACGTAGTATTAACCCGAGGTTAAATAAGACTAAAGGGGTGCAATTTAGTATGATGGAGTTAAATAAGGCTAGTGGGGTATAAAAGAAGCAATTGTCCTTGACTACTTTCAATTGGGATAGGCACAGCGACCGGTGCCCTGCCTTGGTCTGGCGCCCCCGCTCACCTGCTCCACCATCCCTCTGCAGCTGATGCCCACCCCATTCCACACTCTGCCACCTCCTGCCGACGCCCGCCGTGTTCCGCGTGTGCTCCCTGGTGGTCAGCACACATCATAGTGACGAGTTGTTCGATTTTTCGGTTGTTCCACCGTTCGGTCTATTTGCATATTAGGGTTTTATATACTTAGATGACGTGTGGATTTTCTTTGCTGTTTGAAGATATATACAAATGTATGTCACAGAAGGATATTGCTTATAAGTGCCTTGGCTTACTTTCTTTATCACCAGTCTTTTCTCACATTTCCCTCTGGTGGTGTAGGGTATGACCTAATGAAGTAGGCCAGAGTAAAGGAAGCTTCTCATCTTCTCAAAGTTACCAATATTGCTCCTTCAGGCTCAAAGTTACCAATATTCCTCCAATGTTTTAAAATTTTGTACAAAGAATATTCTAAATTTATATTTTGGAAAATGCCAAATGCCCAAGTAGCGAAATAAAAATTAGGTCTAACCTGAGACAAATCCAAATCTCACCATCATAGAATAAACTCATAGAAAGTAAGAAGAAGAAGAATTAAAAAAAACTCCACTATTTAGAAATTATTTTACAAAAAAACTTGAATAGTTAATTTTTAAGAGTTAGGAATTAACATACACTAATTTCTTAGTACTGTCTATAGCTTCTTTGTTCATGCCATTACACTATTGCACATTAACAATCTATAATAATAAAAGCATAATATGCTAATTAGACCAGACGTCCTTCTGACGTCCTTTCTTTGGGACAAAGCTGTGGTGGGCGAGGACCGAGGAAGAGGAGCCGCTGCAGTGGTGGGGGCCAAGCCCCTTGCACAAATTTTGTGCATCGAGCCTCTAGTAACATACAATGCTTCAAATATAATACTTGGGTTGCTGTGATAATCAGAATACAATGATTAAGGCAGGAAGTGTCTCAACTTGTTTTCACATTACTGGGAGAGAAGAGGCGGAGGAAGATGGAGGAAGGTATAAGGGGGATAAATGGTGATAGATGGACTTGGGGTGGTGAACACACAATACAGTGTACAGATGATGTGTTGCAGAACTAAACCTAAAACCTGTATACTTTTGTTAAGCAGTGTCACCCTAATAGATTCCATAAAAAGGAAAAAAAAGCAATGTTTTACAATTGATGTAGTTCCTTGGCAAATGCAATTTACGTAAATAAAATGTGTATAATATTTTGTAATTAATAGTTACCGAACTTTCTTTTATAGATTAGTGTATGCAAGTTTGAAAATTGAATCTGAGTAAATTAGGATTTGTTTAGCATATTATTTAAATAAATGAAATTTAAATTTTGGAGGATAGATGCTAGCTCTTTCCTGAGATTAGTCAAAGAAGAAATTTTCATCTAACTCTGTCAGTGGACATTGTAGACAGTGATGCTATCACTAATTTATTAAACTATTTTTCTTTCTATAGTAGATAGTTCTACCAAGATTAAGACCTATCTCCCTGTTAGCTCCAGAACTTAAAGACTGGTAAAGATAAAATTTTGCTGAGGCAAAACAAATTAAATATATACTTTTAAATATATTTTATTGATTTTTTACAGAGAGGAAGGGAGAGGGATAAAGAGTTTGAAACATCGATGAGAGAGAAACATCGATCAGCTGCCTCCTGCACATCCCCAACTGGGGATGTGCCCGCAACCAAGGTACATGCCCTTGACCGGAATCGAACCCGGGACCCTTGAGTCCGCAGGCCGACGCTCTATCCACTGAGCCAAACCGGTCAGGGCAGTATTTTTTGATGATTAAAGAAAACACTTACTGAATGTTTTCACAAAGTTAATATGATTTTCCTAACTTATATTTGTATTTATATTTGCATGTTTCCGATGCTTCACAAAATCACTTTAAAAATTCTTAATCCTTGGATATAGATGTGTGACAACAGATCAATGTAATTGGCATGCAAAATAAAAATAAATAACATTTCTGAATTTCTGCCTGGATCTCCACTTTCATTGAATATACACTATTTTCAACATCTTCCCTGGAGAAGAATGATTAGTAGAGTCTTCACAGCAGGCAACATAAGAAACACTTGCACTCTGAAAGAATATCATTTGGATTCCTTCTACAGCTGGTTTTGGCAAACTACTGTCTCTGCAAGCAACTATTGAATGTTATTAAGTATATTTTATCTGAAAAGTCCTGTATTAAGACATTTGTTGAAACTTCGTTTTCAGCATGAGAGCTGCTATTCTACCTTGTTGGAACATCTTGAATAAATAAATACCAAGGCAGTTATAAAACCTCTCCTCTTTTACGGAGTTTGGCTGAAGGAGGATGATGAAAACTCCCCATTTTCTTTCTGCTTATGACCGGTATTTCTGTCACATGTCACTTTAACCCCTTATGAAACATTTAACTAAAGAGTATAAAAAATGCCCTAACCGGTTTGGCTCAATGTATAGAGAGTCAGCCTGTGGACTCAAGGGTCCCAGGTCCGATTCAGATCAAGGGCATGTACCTTGGTTGCGGGCACATCCCCAGTGGGGAGTGTGTAGGAGGCAGCTGATTGATGTTTCTCTCTCATCAATGTTTCTGGCTCTCTATCCCTCTCCCTTCCTCTCTGTGGAAAATCAATAAAATATATTTTTAAAAAAAGAGTATAAAAAACATTTTGAGATTGTGATTTCTTAATCATAACCTTCACAGTGTCTGTTCTATTATCCATGATAATTATATAAAAAAAGTACTCAATTTCCACACTATAATTATTGTTACTTTTGTGAGATCAAAAAAGCTGTTGGTAAGAAAGTAAAGCAGAAACTATTTATTTGACATGATGACAAGCTACTAATCACAGAATCATTGATCCTACAAAAGTCCCGACACAACAAAATAAAGTGTGAAAGTAGGTATTTGGCAAATAGCATGTTTGAGTCAAGTGTGAGTCTGAAGCTAAACTTTAACAACATTTTGTACAGCCCGGCGTGGCTCAATGGTTGAGCATTGACCTATGAACCAGGAGGTCACGGTTTGATTCCCAGTCAGGGCACAGGCCCCGGTTGCAGGCTTGATCCCCAGTGTGGGGCGTGCAGAAGGTGGCCAGTCAATGATTCTGTCTCATTATTGATGTCTCTATCTCTCTCTTTCTCTCCTTTCCTCTCTGAAATCAATAAAAAAATATATATTAAAAAACAAACAACAACCATATTGTATGCAGTCTTTCCCTCCCCAACTGAGGCCAGAGTTAAGACTCACCCACATTTGTGTGAGGAAATGCCATCTAGATGATCTGTTGGCTATTTTCTCCCAAACTGGTGGTATTATTTTAAGCATATGAGTTTCTCCCTTTAATCTTTAGACCCTAAAGCTAAAGAGACAGAACTAAGAGCCTGGAGAGGCTGAGAGGAAGGTCAAGATGTCATAGCAAAGAGTTCTGCATTGTTTGCTGCTGCGAAGATGGTTTGAGCCATGGCCACATGGGCACAGAAGGCAGATCTCAAGAGTGTTCTCTAGAACAAGTGAGGGCCGAGGAAAGTCTGAGACAGTCATGAAATGTTACTGGGCCAGATGAAATGAAGAAATCACTAGTTGCCACAATCATGGACTTTGCAGAAGAAGCCAAAGGGCAAGCATCAGCCTCATGGGTAAGGGATATGTTCCTGAGGACAGAAGAAAGCCAAAGACACCGTGCTTCGGGACTGTGACACTTCCCTGCTACTGTGAGGCCACATGAGCACCATGCCTTGATTTTAGGGAAGGAAGCAAAGGGAGAAACCAATTGTATTTGAGTTTGATCATTTTTTTTTATCTGAAAGAAATGGAAAATAACTTTAAAGGAAAGTTTAAACTATTGATTTTAGCTAAGTGTAGGAAAAGAAGAACAGGGGTAAGGAAGGTGAAAGAGATGGGTAAGAAAAAAATTTTTAAAACATATTTTGTTTGTTTTAATTTCCCTGATTACTGATCTTACAATTCATTAGAAAATTTCAAAATATAATTGAAGTTATTTCAGAGTCTAAAGAGCACCAAGAGAAACAAGTTATTGAGTGTTGGAGTTCTTCCTGGGTTGGGACCGAATGAACCCAGAAATGTTGATAGGAAAAAAGGATGCAAGAAAGTCAATCCCTACGGCTAGCGGAAAAAAATACTGAAAGAGACTGGAAAACTAACACTGGTTCCAGTGATATTACGGCCAAAAACTTCTATTCAGGACACTCAGACTCCTCTCAGCCTTACTGCTATGCAAGAAGCCTCTTCTCCCTGCTCATATTAACAATCAACAACATGGAAGGGAGCAAGTACTCATACCCACCACTACTAGGAGTCCTCTCATCATCCCACATTGAAAGAACAAATGAAATGCATTACAGAGTCGTCTAAACTGCATTGTACTGGCGTAGCTCTGGGTGCTGTTTCTAGGGAGAATTAACTTCTAAGTGTAACCAAATCAATGAATGACTTCGGAAGGCTATTTTTATGTGGTCGACAGCCTGTTTTTACCATGTTAAAGCAATAGCTGCTCTTTGAAAGATCTATTCATTCAAGTGCTGTGGAGTAATGCTGAGTCACTTTCAAATTTTTCAAGCAAGCTGGAAAAGCCACTGCCCTCAGACGACTAAAGTGGAAAAGGCCAATTAAGTAATCGTCTATGATAGTTTACCAAGTCTTTTCTCTTTCAGTGCCAAATTATGGGTTTATATTTTTAAAAGCTCAAAGATTTTAAAAAGTGTTTTTCATTACGAATCTGTTATACAAAAAGAAGGATTTATTTTTAAAACTACTTTCTCTGTTTAATCTTATTAATATAGGATGTCTAATTTTCAGCTATTTCTGACACCTGGATATTTCCGAATCTGTGGGCCATTTCGGGAGTTTAGATTTTTATTACCCAAGAATATTGTAACAATCTCTTAGAAGGACTTCTTGCTTCTAAGTTCTCTTTCTTCTAGCATGTGCTATTGGCAGGCTAGGCTTAAAGTGAATCATATATCTTTCTATCTCTATACTGTTCAAGATTGAGTTTATCTGTTTTGTTTTGTTTAATCTCTCTTGGTCAGTTTGTAAAGTCCTAGCTTCTTAGTTAGGCAACCGAAATCTGCCATGATATCTTGCACATCTACTTTTCCAGTTTCATTTCCTACCCTTTACTTTCATAGATCTTCATTTCTGAAAAACTGGATCTTTTCATATCCCCCTTAACACAGTGGCCACATCCCCACATCAACACTTCATTCCCATGGTTTTCTCAGAAAAAGCCTCACCCTGAAGCCTCTCCACTCAACCCCTAGGTGTTTATATGCTGCACAATCTGCTGGAATTTGTCCAAAAGCCACTGTAACCGTAGTTTATCCATATACTTAATATTCTCTCTGCACAACCTTAGGTTATATCTTTTTTCCTCTGAACTCCAATAAAATGTTATGTTTAGTCATTTTTTAAATATATTTTTATTGATTTCAGAGAGGAAAGGAGAGGGAGAGAGAGATAGAAACATCAATGATGAGAAAGAATCATTGATCAGCTGCCTCCTGCATGCCCCCTACTGGGAATTGAGCCAGCAACCCAGGCATATGCCCTGACAGGGAATCACACCAAGTCATCCTGGTTCATAGGTTGACACCAAACCACTGAACCACACAGACCAGGCTGTTTAGTCATTTTTAAAATGCACTTTATGTCTTCAAAACATGACAAAAATATATATAGAATTTTAAATGATTGAGAAATCACTAATTTACTGAGTTCACCTGAAAGCAACTAATTTAAATTTTCTGCTTTCAGGTAGAAATGAGAGATTGTGTTGCTTATTTACCTGTTATCTGTCAACCCCACATCTGTTTTCTATACTCTGTCTGGGCCTGGGAATCTGAAAATTACATTTTTGTACTGCTTTGTCATCTGGCCATTGGATAGATTTAGTCAATAGTGGAAATTTGACCCTAGCCAGTTTGACTCAATGGATATATTGTAGGCCTGCAGACCAAAGAGTCCCGGGTTCAATTCCTTGGTTGCAGGCTCCTCTGTGGCTGGGTCCTTGGTTGGGGCTCCTGCAGGAGGCAACTAATCGATGTGTTTCTCTCACATTGATGTTTCTCCCTGTCTTTCCCTCTCTCTTCCACTCTCCCTGAAAATCAATAGAAAAATATCCTTGGTTTGAGCATCTGATCCATGCTTCTCTGTCTCTAGATCTGTTTTTGTTCATCGGTTTATGTTCTTCATTATAATCCACAAATGAGTGAAATCATGTGATATTTATCTTTCTCTGACTGACTTATTTCACTTAGCATAATGCTTGAGGGGACAATGGGGGGGGGGATAAGGACACATTTGTAATACCTTAATCAATAAAAAATACATAAAAATAATATATCCTTTGGGCTAAGATTAACAAGAACAAGCAAACAAAATGAGTGGAAATTTGCAGGAGGTCAGTAGGCAAGAGAAACAGAAATGCTTCTGCCTCTAAGAATGAAGCAGGCCTGGTAGTTCCTGGTAGTGGCCAGTGGATAGGTAATGGGGTCAAGGTGCTTCTATCTCCAGCATCGCAGAGATAACAGCTTTCCGCAGCCCAGTCCTGGCCAAGATAGCACATCCAAAAAAGCCAACATGCACTGGAGCAGCATGCCCAGCGGTGAGCAGCTGGTGGACTGAGAGACTTCCAGTCTGGGAGCATCAGTGGCATCTAATCTCTGAGTATCATTCTTTCTTTCCTGTTACTCTCTCAGATACCCTCTCCATCTCTCTTTTGTTGTTCCATTTAACATCTCTTCATCTAATTCCCTATACACAGACATTGAGTTGAGTAATGGAAAAATAAGGTGCCATATGCAAGCATGCTCATGCAGCATTATTTACAATAGAGAAATCTTGGAAACAACTCAACTAGCCATCATTATGAGAATGCATAACAGTGATTAAAAGCAACCAAACTGAACAAAACAACAGCATACACAAAAGGGAAATTAATCTTAAGGCTGAATAAGAAAATCACAGAAAATTATCATTTTAATGAAGCTGATATTATTTATATAAAACTAATAACAACAACACATCATGCAATATACTGTTTAGAGCCATATACATAGGAGGGGATAAAAGGGAGAGAAAATAAGCACTAAGTTGAAAATATTTTTTACTTCTACATGGTAAGCAAAAGGGTAGATTCTAGGAGGAACCAAAAAATAACTTTAAAGATATTCAAAATGTTCTAATTTTTAAGTTGGGTGGTGTATTCTTGAGTGTGAGTTCTATTTTAGTGTGTGTGTAAGCTACCTTTTTGTATTTCAAATGCTACATAAAAATTATTTTTAGAAAAGAAGGTGTTCATTGTCCACTCAAGTTTGGAGCCAGAAAACAAAATTTCCATTGCATAAGAGAGCTATAATATGTTATCTAAGTCTGTATTGTGACTTCTAATTTATTTTAATTATTTGGTTATCTATTCACTAACCAGTGCATCTTTGTTTTAATATCATCCATTTGTAATGTTTTCATAGCTCATATTGGCAGATCACCATTTTAACATTGGGCATGCCATCAAAAATGTCATACTTACAATACTGACTTTCATTATTATGGATGACTTGTCTTTATTCTTAATTAGTGAAATGTTAATTTAATTTCTTAATACATTCTTTTTAAGTGGTCATGTTTGTATCCTAAAAACTGTCTCCATTCTTGAATTAGAAGTTTTAAATATAGTAAAGTTAGAGA
Organism: Myotis yumanensis; assembly: GCF_028538775.1. Lineage (NCBI taxonomy): Eukaryota > Metazoa > Chordata > Mammalia > Chiroptera > Vespertilionidae > Myotis > Myotis yumanensis. Next base: position 42,030,934 of record NW_027223760.1, on the reverse strand, counting down.
TAATTTTAAAAATATATGCATTATCATAGACATTTAATGTGGTTACTCTTTTGGCAAACACATGAATAAAATTTGGGAAGTAAAATTTTGCTTGACATAGGGAAAGATAATTTTATAGAAACATAAAGTAAAAAGAGAATGTCATTTGTTAATAGTATTATAGTATAGTGATTCATTATTATTCCCTAAATTTATAATAAGTAAAACTAAAAATCTTGAACATTTTTATGAATGCTCTTTGCAAATGATAGTTCTAATGAAAGTATATCTGTGCTTCACGGGGAGAATGATCATTGACCTAAATCAACTTAAAAGAATCATTTCCAAACAGGCTCTATTTTAGCTTGTAACTTCAAAAAACAATGGTTCCCTTATTGAGTTGGGCACTTTGAAAAATTGTATTTATGTTTTCAGATAAGTAGGAGACAATTTGGTCTATTTCAGCAGCAACTTGCTAAAGTAAAGGTGCAGATTAGGAAACGCACCTTGGCCCACTTAATGCAGAAGCAGATCCAGTCGAATAAAAAAGATATGACATAAGTCACTTAACTTTAAGCTGCTTTATATGTGAAAGAATAATAATGTTACTCATAATAATTATTAATTTAATAGATTTGGACAGATTTAGCAAAATTTGCCTGTTTTAAACCTTTGACATTCACTTAGTTACTAAGTTATTGAAATCATAGTTACCTGAACATCTTGCTCATGATCAGCAGAGGTCATTATCTACTAAACCCATCTCATTGCCAATTTGCTGTTTCAGGAAAACATGGTCATTTCTTGTAGTACCATAAATGTAATTATATCTGCAAATCATAGAATCAAACATATTTATTATATCTTCATTTTGAGTAAAGTAGGGGGAAAGAAGAGAAAAAATATGCACAGTATGAAAACCAATATTCCCTTAACTGCTTTAGTACATATATATTAATGGAAAAATAAGCATCACCCACAGTTAAAGAAATAGTAGAGATACAAATACAGTAGGAAAGGAAATCATGAATTTTCTCCTATTTGTGGAAACGGATGGTTTAAGTCTGTCCAAAACAAACCTCACTATTTAGGAAAGAAATTCTAGCTAATGCATTTCTTTGGAAGGTATTTTTATGATATCTGTAAGAATCTGTGGGATATTTTGGATAATCTCCCCCTGCTTTCAGGGATACGGATTTCACTGTGGCTAAGCAGCTGCTTATGACCTTGAACAAAGGAGAGGTCTTGGAATGCCTTCCTGCTGTCTGCAGGACCTGCTCTCTCCGGTTACTACACAAAGGAATAGTTGAATTCCACTTGGAATATAGGTATGTTTGAGTTTCAGGAAATAATAGAGTACTGTTGATCAGTTGTGAACTAGAACAAATAAGCCACAAGAGGGCATAGTATTTTTCTTGGTTTCATCACCCTTGTACAAATAAGGTTTGCCTCCTAGTATCACAGGAATCCCTCCCCCTCCCCCATTTTCTTAGAAGAATACACTGGATCTAAAGTGTGCTCTCTGGGTGGAGTGCTGTTGGTATGTGGTATTAAGAAAAGCATACTTAAAAATGATATTTTTTTTTCTTATACAATGCATAGGAAAGTTGTTTGTTTTTCCTTAAAGTAGTTCCATGGGGATTGTTTATTGATATACGAACATTTTTTTTAAAGAGCCATTCATTTGACTTTAAACTCCCCATTCTGCAATAGCTATGTGGACTCCTATATCAGGAACAGAAAGCCTTTCCAACCTCAAGTGAATGTTCATAGACAAGGAGGTTTTCTTTTCTGAGGTCTCAGGACTTGCGCCAGAGGGGTTGGGTTGTGTTTTTATTTTTATTTTGAAGTGCATTCCTGCTGAATTTAATTATTCACCACACCCCAACCCAGCTAAGTAAATATAACCTTAAGATTCTGGCTTGGAAAGGTTTAGAAAAATAGCTGATTTTTCCCCCTAAGAAAAGGTTCTATGGCTGGGCACTGCATTATGGGGTACATTGAGGCAGGAGGAAGATGGAGCTGGGTGGTCATCTTCTTGGCCTTGGTGTCCTTATGTATAGCATGAGCGCTAGAAGGTTCAGGGCTTCTCCCAGTTCTGAATGTTTATGGTTATTTATGATGTTATAAAAGCTTAAAATTCAAAGATATTAAGTAAAGTCCTGACAGTTTTACATTTCACTTAACTAGCCATAAACTATGGTCTGTCTTTATCTGATGATAAGAAACAGAGATACATGTACTTCTGAGAGTTCTATATAGGTATAATTAATATTGAAATAAAAACAAAAGTCAGATGTGTTTTTTCATTGCTAAAAATGATCTAATGATCTTAACATGCAACCACCTAATGATCCAGTGATGAGAGGATTGCCATGATCAAATGAAACAGATGGAAAAAATATCTTGTTTCTGAGGGGAAAATACCTGGTAAAAGATTAGGTAAGTTGCTTTTACCTCATGCCATCACTTGTTCCAATTAGACATAAAGTAACATTTATCTGTCAGTATTGATATGTTAATATGTGGGAACACATTCATAAAGAGTATTTATTATAAGGCAGGGAGGTTTTATATATGACCAAGGTATGACTAATTTTACAGACAGGAACACTAAATGGCTTGGGTTTTAGCTCCATTTCCTTGTGTGGGTGCATAAAACTTTGCATTCTCTTTTACTTACCCATTTTTTTCCCCTTTAAATACACCAAATTTCCATTTGTTTTGTGAATAGAAGTCTGTACAGAGAGAAGTTGGACTGCAGATTCTGCTGAAAGAGAACTACAGGTACCTTCTGTAGAAAGTACAGCCAAATCCTCTGACATTTTGCTAGATTTTAAATTCTGGACCCAGTAATTATCTTTCTTCTGTTTGCAGGGCAGAGGTAGCTATGTGTGGAATTAAAGAAGCCTAGATTACACCCATTCTACCCATTCTACTCTTACCTATCTCTGCTGCCTTCCCCTCTGACTCCCAACATAGATTCTTGTTTGTTTGTTTGTTTGTTTTGTTAATCCTCACCTGAGAATATTTTTCCATTGATTTTTAGAGAGAGTGGAATTGAGGGGGAGAAACAGAGAGAGAAAAACATCAATGTGAGAGAGACACATTGATTGGTTGCTTCCCACATGCACCCCAACTAGGGCTAGGGATGGAGCCTGCAACCAAGTTACATGCCCTTGACCAGAATCAAACCCTTCAATCCTCCAGCTGATACTCTATCCACTGATCCAAACAGGCTAGGGCTAGATTGATTCTTGAAATTCTACAATTCAAACTTTATTATTTGGCTTCCTTCAGTATTAAAATGGAATGCTTTGAGAAATTGTGTATTTCACCTTATCTACCACATATCTATTACATACAATAAGAATAACTTGCTCATATTCTATCTGTGAGTCCTAAAGGAGATGGGTGAGAGGTGGTTTGTCACAGAGGAAGCCTGGACCCTCAAGACAAGTTTACTTCTTCAACAACTATTCCAAGCACCTAGAAAGTACTTTGATTTATATTTTATTTCCTTTCTTTCTTGCCTCCCCCCTCCTCCTCTCAGATTAAAACAGCATAGCAGCATTAAGTAGTCCTGGTGATATACATACCTCTTTCAATATAATTAAGGATCACTTGTTGAATCTTGAATAGTCAACCTTGGAGATAAACTAAACTGTATGACATACCTTACATTTTAACAAAACTTACTTTAAAACAGACTTTTCTCACTGGATGTTATTGCAAGGACTCAGATAGGATATGAGCTTTACAGAAGAGATTACCAGTTGCTTTTGGTGACAATCTTAAATGCTTAGAAGAGGTGGTAAAACCATGCTGGTGGGATCCAGGATAGTTAATACAAAAGCAAAAATAAATTCAGTGACTGATTGTCACCATCATATCCACTGTTTTCATTAACTCATTTAATCTTCAAATACTTCCTAAACACCTTTTGTATTCAAGACACTCCCTGTATTCAAGAAGTACCCTGAGGATTGCAAAGCCATGGACACAGCTGAAGCCATTCATCACAACTCTGGGCTGTGCAGTTCATTCTGTCTGCTGCGTGCCCAGAGTAATGAAAAGGATGAGAAGCACAGAACCCAGTGTCCAGATGTTTTCTTCTCATGGTATGTTCAGGATGCCTACGGAAAGACAGTCTAACTGTGAAGTCAGGGTAGTTCAAGCTAAATCAGTTCAATACAAATTCATAGCAATGTTTTAGGGGCAGGAAAAACAAAGACACAAAATATCCCATACTCTTGTATGAGATGCAGACACATGCATAACTATATGATATAATATGAAAAGGGCTTATAATAGGAGTGAAATCAAAGTGCTTTGGGGAAATAGGAGGGAGTGTTTAATTCTGTAGGGGCCTTGTGAAAAAGGTTAAAATAGTAGCAAATGGGAGATATCATTTGGTTTGAGTATATTAAGCTAGAATGTAGGCAGGAGGGGAAATCCAGACTTAACCACACTTCTACTTAAATGCGATTTTCTGGCCAATAAAGTTGACACATATATTAGAAAATTAAAAAAATAGAGCTTTTTTAAAAAATAAAAACAACATATGAACCCACCATGTGCAAAACCCTAAGCAATTCTATGAGAGACAAAGGAGATATTTTGTCCTCGCGGTGAACTTGAAATTTGAATCTGGGGCAATGGCGTTTATAAAAAATATAAAAAATATAGAAAAGGCAACAAACACACTAAAATGAGGGCCATAACTTTTAATATAGAGCATTCAGAACAAACGTTGCTATAGATTGAAATAGTCTATAGAAACTTAACTTCTCCTGTATACAAAGAGGGATATTATGGGGTTGGCTGGTTGACAGTCAAAACCAAGGTTATAGAGATGGGGCAGCATGAGACACAGGAAAGAACCTTGGTCAGAGTTAGGCAACTTGAGTCCCTTCTAAGCCTGGCTCAGCCACCAACCATCTGTAACTTAAAGTGACTTGTGTTTCTGTGGCCCAAAGCTCTCTGCTGTTGAGGGGACATTGAATGAAGAGTCTCCTCCCCGCTTTTCAGTTCTTCCGTTGTTGCCATTGTCTGCTCACTAACCCCAAACCAGAACACGCCTTGTCATTGCCAAGGGAGCTCAGGGGCCCATACAAGCTGTGCTCTTAAATCAAGCTGACAAAGGCAGGATCCCATGATTGTTGTTGTCCATCCCCTCCCCGCCCCGCGCCCCCCCCAGCTCTACCCCAAGTCAGCTTTATGTTGGGACTAATAAGTGCAAGGTATGTGACAATAGACCTAGTTCCAATCACAGAAGGACTCACAATGCAGTTAGCAAGGCCCAGGCTTGAGGACTCATCACTTGCACAGCAGGCCCTTTCCATATCCCTGAGGGCAGCCCGAGGATAAACACGGTCATATGTTATTGCACAATTTGTAGGATTAAACTATTTCTGCATCATTTTTTTCTTAAAATGGCTCCCACCTCCAAATCGTGTAAGTTCCAGGCTCCTGAAAATGTGGACCCACCCCTCGTCCCCATATACTTCCAACTTTCCTATTTCATGACTAAAGTGTGTACCAATCTGCAAAGGAAACCTCCTAAAACAGGAACAGGTGACGCATCTCTGCTGGCCTGCTGTGAGGTAAAGGGGAAGAAGACCTACATCTCGGTGTTTGTTTCATCTTGGTCTTTTCTGGTTGCCAGCCCCCTAATGGGGGGTTGACCTCTGTCGCTCATGCCCCCTGCCTGCTCTTTCAAGGCCAGCGACAGTGGACCGGGTTTTACATACTGGAACACAGGTACTGTTTGCGAGGCTTAGAATTTAAAGGGCAGCCTTTGTCCTATTTCTTCCCCAGGGGGTCCTTAGAGACTTTATGGTGTAGAATAAGTCACGCCTGAGCGCGGGCTCCGACGTCAGAGGCTGCTTTAACAGAGTGCCGGTCCGGAATAACATCTCTCAGCGAGGCCAGAGCTCCATTGAACACGCGCTGCTGACAGCCTGCGTGCGGGCAGGGATGGACTTCTGCTGCTGGGGAGGACTGGCGCGCGCGGAGGGAGGGGGGGCCGAGGGCTGGGGGAGGAGATCGGAAGGGGAGAGGTAATCCCCGGCGCTTGAGCATCCCCTTTTTAGAAAGACTGAGTCTCTCCCAGGACAGCTGCTGCGGTCACACCACAAACTTAAAAGCCGTCCTCCCGCTCGGAGCGTGCCTTTCCTCGCCACCCTCGCCTCCCCAAGGTCCCAGCTGGTGCCTGGCTCTCGGCCGGTGCCGGCGCGTTGCTCGGGGCCAGCAGCGCCCCCTGCCTCCCCGCCCGTCCTCTGCGGCCGCAGCCTCCGCGCTCCGCCAGGGCCGCCCGCGGCTCCGCGGCTCAGCCAGGGCTGCCGCTCCGAGGAGCTCGCGCTGGGCCCGGGTCCCCGCCTCGCCCACCCGCCCGCCCGCAGCCGGCATCCCTTCCCTCTGCCCCTGGGGGGACATCGGCCGAAGAGAGAGGGCGAGCAGCGTTCGCGGCAGGTAAGGCCGGTTTCGGGTCACCTGCTACTCTCCTGGGAGGGCTCGCTAGGGACGGGGGGAGTTCAACCGGGGGGACTTGATTTGGGGGTGGGTGGCCGTGGGTCCGAAGTGAGGATGCGGAGCGGCCAGGAGAGGAGGAACTGTCCCGGGACAGAAAAGGCGCTCGGAGCGGCCAGGGAGCGGGTGCGCGGGGAGCGGACGGACGGACAGCGAGTCGGTGCGCGGCGCCGGGGACAGCGTGGCAGCGGGGCGCGTCCCATCTCCCCGCCGCCGTGGCCGCAGCCTCCGCAGCCGGAGCTTCCATCGGCGGCGGCCAGTACCCAGCACCCAGCACCCAGCCAAGTTTTCCTCCCCAGATGCGTCCAGAAACTTCGCTCCTTCTCCCTGGCTGCCTCGCCCCCTCCCAAGCCAGCGGCGCGTTGGAACGTGCCCCGTGGCTTCCACCGGCTGCAGGTTCTTTTGGAGACGCCTTGGTGGGGACCGTCTGGGGAGGACTGGACTGCGGGCATCGGAGCCTCGCTCACTCCTTTTCCCACAGGGCTGGGGGAGCGGAGGGGAGACCCTGGTGATTGTTTTCGTTGTGGTGCTTTTGGGGAGGGATGGCGATGCCTTTTTTCCCTGCTAGTGAGTCGCGATGCTCCGTCAGCAGGAAGCCGGCACCCTTCGGGACCCCGCGGGGAAACTGGAGTCAGATCCCCGCCACAGAGCTGGCTGTCTGGGGAATGGAGTTGCTGCAAACGCACTTTGGCTGGAGTGCGACCGCCCTGGGTAACCCTTCGCTGGGCTCGCTCTCGAAAGGTCCCGAGTTGACTCCGGCTGGGAATGTAACCCAGCGAATTATCCCCTCTCCTCCGGGTGTTCCTCCCGGCCCGGCCCGAGTTGACGCGTTAATGGGCCGCCCTGGCAGCGCCGGGGCCATTTCCCACACGGGCCGGGCCGATTCCCCTTCATTCTTGACTTCTGTTCAACCTCGCGCGCTGAAGGCTCAGTTTGGGTCCTGGCGAGCGGAGGGGAGCTGATAGGAGGAGGAGACGCCGAGCTCTTGCCAGCAGGCTGGAGTCTAGGGGACTGGACAGGAGCTGCACCCCAACAGCTGAGGCCACCGAGACCCCGAGTCTCCTGTTACAGAGATCGGAGTTGAACGCGTGAACTTTTCGCCACTTAGCCCCATAAATAAAAGCAAGTGTCCCTAGGAGGACTCCTCTTTCTCCAGTGAACCCCTCCCATTTTTCTTAGCTACTCACTGCTCTTTGCTCAAGAAGAGAGCAGGAGGAGTGGAGGGATTGAAAGTATCCAGTTTAGCAGGAAAGGGTTCTCCGTGTGTGTGTGTGTGTGTGTGTGTGTGTGTGTGTGTGTGTGTGTCAGGAGGTATGGGGGAGGCAGAGGAGATGGGACCCTCCGGGGTCTGGTGCTGCTATTGTGTAACCTTGGCAACCGCCAGGACAAGAGCGGTCATAGCCTTCCGGGTTCTGCACGTGGAAAGAAAAATGTGAAGGGTGGGGAAGGGAGAGAGCCACATGTCATCACTCGAGTGATGCCTTGCTCCTCTCGCGGCTCCTAGGCCAGACAGCAAGGAGGATGAGTAGGAAGGGCAGGGTTTGGAAGGGAGCAGCCCCAGGAGGGAGTTCCTTTAACTGTGTCCAGCCTTGGAATCCGTGAGGCTCATCCCAGCAGCTAAAGCTGGCCCAGGGAGCCATCGCTGACAGACTGCAAAGTGATGGTCCAGGTCAGGAAGATGAGAAAAGACCTTGGTCCTTGGAAGAGAAAGACCAGGAAATACCGGAAGGTGATGTAGGAAGAGATAAGAATAGGGTCAAGAGGTAACTGAGAGACAATAAAACCGTTCTGATCTGAACTGGCAACATTTCAAATGGAAAATTAGTGGAGAAGCAAAGGGACGTTTATCAAACACATGGCATCCCAGGTGCTTTGTACATTATCACGATTATTATTACTACCAATACTACAGAAAATGTCATTTTTTTTAAGATGAAAAGTAGAGACACAGGGTTAAAAATGGGTGGTGTCCCATTTTGGCTTTTTGAATCTTAAAGAATCACAATTCTCAAAAATGGTGTTGAAGGTTAGGGGACTAGACAAAGCAGTTATTCTCGTTTTAGAAATAAGAATTATGAGATATAAAGGTGTTAATTGATGTGTCCAAATATAGGCTGAGTGGCTGAGCTGAGTCTTGAATTGTTTTACCTGGGTGTGGGTCACCTTCAGGCATCTTTCCATAACCCCACTTAAAGGAAGAGCCTTTCTAAGATCAGTTTGCCTCTGCATCTCTGCATTATAATTTATAAGGAAAGAACATTCCAAGTAATGGAATCCATGGTTGAGAATGTGTAGAGGCCACATCAAGTCTACAGGCCGAGAATCATAGGTACATGATATTAATCCTATATAATAAAAGCCTAATATGCAAATTGACCGAACAGCGGAACAACCGATTGCTATGACAGGCACTGACCACCAGAGGGCAGACGCTCAACACAGGAGCTGCCCCAGCCCGCAGGCCCCATGCCAGCCAAGGCAGATGCCAGCGGGCCTCCCCCCGCCCCCGTCCCGATCGCCCCACTGAGGGAGACGACCAGTGGCGGCAGCAGCAGGGGGAGGGGCTGGCAAGCAGGTGGCACCAGGCTGGCCAAGGCGGGTACCAGGGGGGCCAACCCCCCGATCGCCCCGCTGGTTGCCCCACAGATCGGCCCTGATCGCTGGCCAGGACTAGGGAACCTACCCATGCACGAATTTCATGCACCAGGCCACTAGTAATTTACCCAGATCTTATTTTAGCTTATATGAATTATTAGTGGCTTTAATAATGTTAGCAAAGGATAAATTAAAAAAATATATATATTTTGTCAAATAGTAACCCATGCTCCTGTTGAGAAAATTTCTGAGATTAATGAAGTTTTCCTTAGTCTTCTTATTGCCTTCATGACCTGAATACCTAAAACCTTGCTTCATATTTCAGCACCACTGGTTCAACTTTGTTAAGAATCTGTTGCCAATTCACTTGGGCGGAGTGATGATTTGACTTCTGTTACCTTCCTGCTGGCTTTCTGAGAGAGAGAGAGGTTAAGGGAAAATGTTTACCAATGCAAAATGTTTTGGAATTATCAGAGAACTATAATCCACACGACAGAAACTAAAAGTAAAAGGTAGAGACATAATTATGTGGCTTTTCTTTTGCCTTCTTGCAGAATTGCCTTTATAGTTACGTCTTAGTTGATGAATTTGCACTATGTTTTTGCATGGGAAAAATGTACAAAGAGAAACTGAAATTTTAATCTATTTCTTTTATGTGTGGGTAAGGGTGGACGTGGGAATTATTTTTGGTAGCGGGGAAGGTCTAGAATATAAGCAATTGCAAAGGCAGAGGAAGTACATGTAGTGTTTACGATGACAGGCTAACAAATCAACTACATGTTTAAACTTGAGTCATTGAGCTGAATTATTCTGAATACTAAAAAATATATTGTTTTGGGTTGTAGTTAAATGAAGACAGGGAGTTTCCTGGTGTCTTTTCTTATTCTTCATAATATATTCTTATTCCATTACATGGACATTTGGTAACTATCAAAAGGTTATCACAGATCTTAAAGAGTCTCTGAAGATGGCTCTGGAACGGGCAGGTATTTCTGCAGCCTGGTGATTGTGTACAAAGTTACTGGGTTGTCACCTACATTTTTATGAAGCGGTTGGAATATCAACCTCGTAGTCGCAAGGGAAAACATTTCGGTTGGTGCCGGTTGAATGAATATTAGTATATCTTCAGATTATTATAGCCTTATTATTTTGTGGAAAAAATGTGACTGAATTTTACTGTTCTGTGTGGGAATTATAATGTTTTGATGACACATGTTCCTTGGGAAGCATTCTTGTCAATTAATGAATGATTTATTTCATAAATAAGAGTAACCATAGCTCTATTTTGAAAAACTATTATTCTTAACATAAGTACATGGAGTTATATAGATTACCCAAGTAAAATAGCAAGTATTGCAACACTCAAAAACATAGTCCTTGAAAGAGAAAATAAATATCCACATTTGTACAATAAACAGTAATAACAATCATCATAATGATTGATCATGGGCAAAATTTGTTAATCACATTCTTTTTTACTTCATAAACTAGGTTAAAAAATAATACCTTACTCTGGGAAACCTTGTCCCAAATCCCTTTTTATTTTTATATCTTAATTATGCCTGTCAAGCTAATATTACAATTTTTCAATCTTTTTCTTTACTCTTATTGCAGTGGTTCTCAACCTTGGCTGCACATTAGAATCACCTGGGAATCTTTTTAAAATCCTGATTTCTGGACCTCATCCTCCAGAAATTCTGTTACTTTGTTATGGGGTGGGGCCACAATATTAGTAACAAAGAAACAGAATTTCTGGAGGATAAGGCTCAGAAATCAGGATTTTAAATCCCAGGTGATTCTAATGTGCAGCCAAGGTTGAGAACCACTGTCATTTTGTTGTTTATGATCCCTCATTAGATCATAAGAACCTTGAAGGAAGGAAGGAATTTGTCTTCTCTAACTTTTTATATCTTACTACAGTGCTAAACATATTCTAGATACCTAACACATGTTGACGTCTAATAATATAAGCAATTAATAGAATGAATTTGAATCTATTGCCTATAGAAAATCAGATTAAAGATCTTGGTGTTATATTTTACTTTCTCTGAGATTTTAGGAAGGATAATTTTCTCTTAGATCTGAGTTTTACCCTTTCACAGAGAAAAGTGGTGTGATGCTGAATATTTTTTATGATGCTATAAAGTGTTATTTTATTTTTAACTGCTTGTATTTTTCAAGTACCTAATTGACAAATGAGAATCTGTATCACCAATGTCCATGTTAATTAACCTTAACTAAATAACACCTACCTAAGTAATAATTAGAAGGAAGGATATAGCTAAAGCAAAATTCTTATAAACTGAAACACACTGATAAGCAATGCAACACCTTTTAAATTATTTCAAAACGTAAGTAATGAGTTATACTTAAATTATTAGACATGTATAAATGCAAATTATTAAAAAACTGATAGTTAAGTGCTATAAAAAGCTGGAATATATCATGAAGTATACTGTTCATACTTAGATTTAAAATTATTTTGATGAGTTTCAATCTATCTTCCTCAATATTTGACCCTTTATCTCTAGGTTAATAATATTTAATAATTTCTAAAGTAATGAATCCGGACATCATTAACCAGCTTGCTAATCTTCCACTGGTAAATTCAGACAGTTTGTTCATTCTTTTGCAAAGTTCAGTAAACTATAAATATTAGCCTTCCATATAAACGTATAAAATAAACTGAGAATTAAGTGACCAAAGTTCGTAGGCCAGTCTGTGTCTTTCTGAATCTGAATCTATCATCCCCTTAAAGATGTGGTGTCTTCTGCTTCAGACATCAGGACTTACTTTCCGTCCCTTGTTTTTTCGATAGGGCAGTTAACATAACTTCAACATGTTATGTTTTTAAAACTGTTGGTTAATAGTGTGTCCTCTTAGTTTTACTAGCAAATCACAGGAAAGATGGAATAGTTGCTATATTTTTCTAATTAAATAGAATTAAGCATCATTAACTGGGACTATTACTACTGAGAACAAAATCAATCAAATAAGCAAAATAAGTCTAAATTACTGAGCATCTTAAGAGAAATACAGTGCTATTGCTTTCTTGGAAAATAAGCAAAATGGTATAGGTATATGAAGATTATTAATCTACCATCAGATAAATTTTCAATTGATTTTTCCTATATTAATTATTCACTTGACTAGGTCTTCTACCTAGCCAAGTTCTTAAACAGCTTTTAAGAATTATGATGCCATATTTATTCCAGAAATGAGCCTGTATGACCCATACTTAATAATAGGTACATTTATTATCACTGCTTAAAAACATTGTCCAGAAAATAAAGTACCCTCCTAATTTGCTTAAATAGGCCAATGGAAGTCTTCTTTTCACATCTTATATTGAGAGCTGGGCCCATGTCTAATGATGTAATAATTTCAAATTATGTCCAAATAATCTGGTTTTTCTTTGATGAATGTATACACAAGGTGTTAGGCTTTCACTCCCTTTTTGTGTGTGTTTTTAATCTTTATTATAAAGATCAGTCCTTACAGGTGAAATTCAGGCATTCTTGGATGTTGGTATTTGTTGGTGGTGGTGCTTTTAGATAAATATTTTCTCTTCATATCTGAAGTGATTATTCTATGAAAGAAAGAAGTGTTGTCTAAAGTGAAAATGACTACTACTCATATTTGGAGGAACTCTTTCAATTTTCAAATGTAACACTTCATTTCAAAGATAAATATTTGGCATATTCAGAACTCTCAATTTACTTATAATATTAAATACTGGGTCAATAGAAATTTATATTAATGTGATTTTTCTTATTGAAATGGGTATGTATTTTTCATAGATCTTTTGTTACTATAGTAATGACTTTCATTACAGATATAGTTTATGATCATCATTGAAAAACCAGAAAATGCTGATACGCATAAAGCATTTATTTTAAAAATGAATTTTATATGTGACACTTTGTGCCTAGATCTTCATTTCTAATACCAAACTAGGGATTCTTGGAGAAATGGCTGACTCTAGGACTGGGGTAGGAACTATGCAAGGTGAGCCTGGGTCATCTTGTAGTGCCAAAAAATGAATGTCCAGAAAACACACATACACACCACCACCATGACCACCACCACCACCATCACCATGTACACACACTGATAGAGGTACATGAAAGAGGCATAGGAACCAACTGAAATAACTTCCTGGCCAAAGCCTAATATGCAAATTGTCCCCTCAACCAGAACTTTGACCAGGAGTTTGACCAGGAGTTTGACCAGGGGGTGGGGCTGGCCAGCCAACCTCCCATGGCCCCTCCCTCTGGCCAGCCCCACTCCCGGCTGGCAGCAGGGCTGTTGGCCAGAGGAAGGGAGGTCCCAGCCAGCAGCTGGCAGCTGGCAGCTGCCAGGGACCCTACTGGTGCAGAATTTTGTACACTGGGCCTCTAGTGTAAAAATAATAGGGGAAACTAGGTATGGGTTATAGGGGAACTCTTTGTAATATTTTCTCAATGTTTTTATAAACACTGTTCTGAAAAAATAAAGTATATGTTTTAAAAGTGAGATTTCAAAACATTGATTAACCATGGTGAAAAATTTTATAAAAGGTGACTATTTCTCCGGTTAACAAGTTTAATGTCATTCAATTAAATACTTACTTTATTCCCCTACTTCAAGCTATTATTAATCTGCCATTTTTTACTGTTAATGCAAAATATAACAATTATAAACTCATATTTTTAATGAACTATTCTCATAATTACTTATTTTTCTAAATAAAATGTGTTATATGGCCCTGGACAGAGTGGCTCAGTTGGTTGAGCATCATCCTGTGCATGAGAAGTCTTTGGTTCAATTCCCAGTGGGGGCACATGCCCTGGTTTAGGGCTGGATCCCTGGGGGAAGTGTGCAGGAGGCAGCCCATTGATGTTTCTCTCTCATTGATGTTCTCTCTCTCCCTCTCCCTACCTCTCTCACTAAAATCAATAAAAAATTTTTTTAAATGTATTATTTGGATTACTAAAAATTTCCAGATCACCATTATAGGTTCTTGTGCAAAGAAAGGTATGTATTAGTTGTGTCATATAAATCAATATTCAATATTAAAAGGGAAGGCAAACTTTTTTCCCTGCTTCTTTTTTTGCTATTTTATTGATATTGCCAAGATCTATCATCATTGCCAGATGTCTTCAGGTATAGATGATGATTATGTTTTCAAAATTCTTGCCAAAATGTCTCCGTGACTCTTTATTCTCATCTTTGAACCTCAAGGAATCTACTACGTTAAGTATGTAGATTATTTCCTATGAAATATTATATGTATTATAAACATATCATTGTTATGTTGAAAATTAAAAGTATACCTATTTGTCCTCTATCTCCCCCAACATTTCTAGAAGGTGAGATTAATGTATGTCCCAGCCAATGTAGGGTGGGCAGGAAATAAGGGCTGCCATTTCCCTTTCTACCAATTATATATGTTTTCTCAAAGCTTTCCCTCACTCTCCAAAGACACTTTCTCTGTGTGTATGTACATATGTATATATAAATCACATGCTATTCCTTCTCTTGTCTCAAATTGTTGCAACATTGTTTTAAAAATTTGTGGTTTACTCTCTTTTAATAAGCTCTTCTTACAATTGGACCAAAAGTCTTGTAATTTTACTGTTTTTATCTAAGCTTTCAAACATGATGTCTTACTTTTTGTTATCTCATATTTATAATGTATACTAATAAAAGAGGAATATGCAAATTGTTCCAGACTCCATCACAGTAAAGACTGAACAGCAGGCTGCCTGGGGTGGTGACAAGGCTGGCAGGAGGGTTAGTGAACGGCAGGCTGTGTGGGGCAACTGAACAGCAGGCTGTGTGGGGCGACCAAGCCGCGGGGGCGGGGGGGCAGTTGGGGGCAACCAGGCTGGTGGGGGGCAGTTGGGGGCAACCAGGTTGGCAGGCAGAGGCGGTTAGGGGTGATCAGGCTGGCAGGGGGGGCAGTTAGGGGCGATCAGGCAGGCAGGCAGGCAGGTAGGTGAGCAGTTGGGAGCCAGCGGTTCTGGATTATGAGAAGGATTTCTGACTGCTGGTTTAGGCCCGATACCCCGGCATTTGGACATCCCCGCTAGGGGTCCCAGATTGGAGAGGGTGCAGGCGGGGCTGAGGGGGACACCCCCCCTGCAAAAATTTTGTGTACTGGGCCTCTAGTTATTTAATGATTACCAGATTCTATACTCTACAGTTAACTACAGTATCTGCTGAATTTGTGTTTTACTGTGGCAACTGTTGAGAAATTTAGGCATGCTTTAAAAAAAATGTTGTTTGTTTTGTTTTAAGTTTGTATGAGTCATGGCATAAAACATTTCAAGGATTTGTTTGGGAAAAGTTATGGAACCTGATTCCAGAATGTGTGACTAAAAGACTTTTTTTTTTGGTGATATCCCACCGAATTTTCTGAAAAAATGAAAATGTCTGAAAAAGACTCAAATCAACAAGATTAATATGCTCTGGACTCTCACTGGAATCTTAGGTTCAGGGTTTTCTTTTTTTACACAAAATAATTTAACAACTTTTTTTTTTATAAAAGAGATCGTGCCTACAGTAACTTAACCTAATTAAAAAGAGGAATGAAAAAATAGAATATTCTGACCAAAAACTTTTAAAGTGTATACTTAGATTTTATAACAAAGATAGGTACCATTTACACTTTTGCATTTTTTACTTCCTCTTAATAAATTTTTAAGTACCAGTTCTCTTGTTTTATTTCCTATCAATATGTTTCTTAGGTAATTGATGGTTAGTGAAATCATAATTACAACTAGAGGGCTATTTTGAAAAAATGTCTTTGTTAATGAAAATCATCATCTCAAATCTTAACAATTTTGAGGTTTAACTTCTCACATTAGAGGACAAATTCTTTAAATAGTAGAGCAATTGTATGCTTATTAATTTTATCCTTGATATATCTTCTCATTGAAAATTCACTCTTTTGGCCACATTATCTTCTGTCTTATATTTTCATATAGTAATCTAGTTAGTGTGAAAAATTGCTCCTGAGCAGGTTGGTAGAGGTTAAATAGCCAGACTATTCTGTTTGCAAAGTATTTGCATAATGAAATGGTGTCTGATGAGTCATTTGTAATTTTATAATGGGAAGTTCATTCAAGTCAAGATTATCTTATCACCTTTTGAAGTTAAGACTTTTATCACCTGTGAAGCAGCTGTTCTAAAGTATTTCTACTGGATATATAGATGAGAGAACAACATTTCCGTGTTTGGCTTGATTCACATTTCATAGAGCCATGGGGATTGTTGTCTTAGACTACACTGTGATGAGGTTTGGCAGAGAATGCTCATTGTTCAGGTTTTAAAAAGGGCAAGTTTTTGGCAGCAATAACTCGCATGGAGAAGGAATGCTATGCTTACACATGTGGGCTCAATAAACCCTTCAGAAAGCTCGGGCTAAGATCCTACGGAAGTCTCCCCTCACCTCCCCTGTCTCTGGATGTGGACTATTTAGAACTCTTCTTTTGTTTTGTCACTATTGCATAGGCCTGTTCATATTCCGGAAATGATACTTTTGATTCATCTTGCAAAAGTTGTGAGTGCAGTGAGTAATCATTTCATATCCTGTGCACTTTCACTTGAGATTTATTTAAAATAACAATTGCATTCAGATCTGCTTTCTGCTGGTGTTTATCAGTCATACAGCCATCATTAGCATGATAGCCAACAATCACTCCTTTTATATATTTGTCACTCTTGGTTAGTTCTAATCATCAGAAATAAACATTTAGAGGTTCCCCTTTTTCCTATACACAGAGTTGAATGTGTTTTTGTAAGTCTGGTAAATTACTCAAACCCTATCTAATAAAGAGGGAATATGCTAATTGACCCTCATGCCATCGCAAAGATGGAGGCACCCACAGCCAATAAGGAGGGAATATGCTAATTGACTACCCCGCCTTCAAAGATGGCAGCACCCACAGCCACAAGATGGCGGCGCCCAGTCCCCTCAGCCCCACTGCACGCCTGCCTACGGAGTCCACCAGTCCACTCAGTCCCCCAGCCGCCCAGGGCTGCCCAAGGCTCAGGTAACCAGGGCCAGCCGAGGCTTGCTCTGCTGGCAGTGGCAGCAGCAGAGGTCTGATGGGGCATCACCTTCCCCTGATCGCCAGGTCACCTCCCACCCCTGAGGGCTCCCAGACTGTGAGATGGGGCAGGTTGGGCTGAGGGACCCCTCCTCCAATGCATGAATTTTCATGCACTAGACCTCTAGTCAATTATTAAAGGACAAACCAGTGTCAACCACATGATCCAATAATCTCTGTGTTCTTTCCTCCTGGGGCATTGGCTATGTTTCTCCCTTCATTTGGAATAATTTTGTCTTTCATTGCCACCACCCTTCCTGGCCCCCAAATGATGCCAACTCTGCATGCCAACCTCACACATGTTCACTACATCTTGCTTTGAAAAATGCTTTTCACTCAAAAATTTTATTCATCTGTCCTTAATATCTTTTACAGTCCCTAATAACTGTTACGCTTTTTCTTCTAGCATCACAAGATTTAAGGTTCTGAAAAATAAGGAACAAATGTTTACATCCACATCTTTCTCCATATTCTTATAGCATATAACAAACTCTTATAATAATTAATATGCATTTTCTAGTGCTTTAATTGAAATTAATCCATTTGGAGTCCATTGCCTCTGTTTTTTCCTCTTGTGACTACTTTGGATATGAAATTCATCACAGGTTTATTTCACACATATATTCCTCATCATCAAGGTTATTTTACACATATTCATATTACTCTTGTTTTTTTAAAAATATATTTTATTGATTTTTTACAAGGAGGAAGTGAGAGGGATAGAGAGTTAGAAACATCGATGAGAGAGAAACATCGATCAGCTGCCTCCTGCACACCTCCTACTGGAGATGTGCTCGCAACCAAGATACATGCCCTTGACCGGAATCGAACCTGGGACCTTTCAGTCCCCAGGCCGATGCTCTATCCACTGAACCAAACCAGTTAGGGCTCATATTACTCTTGATGCCCTTCTATCTCTAATTCCCTTTTTATCTTCTATTTAATTCAAGAAGTACTTACAGAGTGCTGCCATGTGCTGGGCACTCTAAAAGTCTCTGATGAAATACAGATGAAAAAACATGGTTGCTATCCTGAAGTAGACAATTACAAAATAATTCATTATCATCATGGCTCAAGTTAATCTCCTTGTGATATTAAATCTAAACACAAGGTCTTTTTCAGAATCTTGGTCTTTTCTCCCTATAGTATTTCCTTTAATTATGTCATCTTCTTTTCAAACTCTGCTGGTATCTATGTGGAGATGATGCCCAGAGTATTATCTCCAACCCCAAGTTCTCTCTCAGGTCTTATTTATTTTACCACAACATTACACTGGTGGATTAGGCCTTATTGCTCAATACTCTATATCAGTGGTTCCCAGTGTGGGACACACACTCCACAGGGGGGAAGTTTGATTTTTAAGGGGGGCAATTCGAGAATGAGTTATTAACAGTGAATTTTTTGCATTTCTTATGGTTCTAGGGGCCTCATATACAGTATATAACAGTATATAAATATATTGTGACATATTTACACATTTCAGTTCTCTATTATGTTTTGAAACTTTATTTGCTATTTTTTCATATCACTTCATATTATTATTTTTTAAAACAATTTCTTTCTCAGTATGTCAGCTGTCCTTTTGTTCTTTTTCTTTTTCATGGATGCCATGTTCTCTGGCAGCTTGTTTAGACCAAGTTAATGGCCTTTTAGGCTTCCTCCATGTGGATAGGAGTTCACTTTTTGAATGATAAGAATTATATGGTACGGGGGGCATCAGGATTTTAGAGATGCTTAGGTGGGGCATGGCCAAAAATAGGTTGGGAACCACTGCTCTGTATGGAGGTCACTCTGGTAAGTCTAAGAGTCTTACTCAATTCGTGACTTTAAACTGGGACTTTAAAGTGTGGGAGGGAACATGGTGCAATGCTTAGACCATGTGAGCACACAGACAGCCCAGGTTCAGCTCCTGCCTGTGTCACCTCTTACCTGTGTGATTCAGACAAATTACTTGACCTTTACGCATGTTTCCCATCAGATTACTGGGGGTTCAAGAAAGTTCGAACCTCACAGGATTATTGTGAGGAATACGTGGTTAATATAGGAAACTCAAACGATGTATGGCACATTACAGTATCTATGTATCATCTTTTCTTTATCCTCACATAGATTATGCATATTGCACATAGATCAGATTCTTATGCCATCTATGCACTGCTCTATGGCCTTCTGGTTTTTTATATGCTGAGTTCTGTTCACCTCATACTAAGAACAGTCCTCTGGTGGCCTCCTTCAAGTATATTCCTGAAGAAGAGAATGCCATTTTAGAATTGACCATTACCACCTCCGTTTTTTGCACACAAGTGTGCTTAAAGCAGTAGTTCTCAACTTTCTGGCCCTTTAAATACAGTTCCTCATGTTGTGACCCAACCATAAAATTATTTTCGTTGCTACTTCATAACTATAATGTTGCTACTGTTATGAATCGTAATATAAATATCTGATATGCAGGATGGTCTTAGGTGACCCCTGTGAAAGGGTCATTCGACCGCCAAAGGGGTTGCGACCCACAGGTTGAGAACCGCTGGCTTAAAGAGACATAATTTGGGGAACACTGCCACAGACCATGATATATAGGGGTATGAGGGAGAATCCAGGTTAAAGGAACCCTTCATTGCTAGTTATCACAGAAGCAGCATCTAGTTATAGAGACTAAACATCAAGTAATACAATTCTTAGGAGCCACATCTAAATTTCCAGCCTCATTTCTTGGCATCCCAACGTTCTTTAGCTATCTACTACTGGATTTGCAACATTGCATGTGTCCTTGCTGAAGTGCCCCATCCCCAAATAAGCAGTACAGATTTGTTCAACAGCCTCCTCCACACACACTTATTATTTTTTTTAACCCAATGAATAGATATTTTTTAACTCTTCAACATGGGTCTGCTGTCATTTCGATCCTCTTATCTACAGCCTACTTCCACTGTTTGGATACTATCTTGTCCCTATAACTCTCCTAACCAGGTATTGTTCTTGACAACTCTCATTTAATGCTCTATTCTTTGGTTTCAGAATACTCTGTTGTAATACTCTTTACAAGAAAATCTAGAGAAACGAATGACCTAATTCACTGTCTACCACTTGAGGACATAGAAAACGCCCAGTAACATTTTCCTGTAGTACAGTCTCCCCCTCAAGGGACTAGACTTTTTCTAGACAATTTACAAGTGCTGACCTTAAGATTCCTTATTCCCTAAATTTGGGACTTCAAGGGAACTTGTAGAATCTTTCACTACAAAACGTGTGGAATCAAGTTGGCTAAGGAAGCGAAGCCCTCATCTGCCAAGGGGGACATTTAAGAAGAGGCCAGAGATAAATGAGTAACTCCTGCTTCCAGGTGTGAGCAATCTAATATGCAAAGAGCATCTTTGTCCCATGCCGCCTCATCTGCCTGGCAGTTCTCTAGACTTTAACTAGCTAATAGAAGCAGCAAGTATGTTAATCAATGAAATTTTCCAGAAATTGAACTTAAAGGTCATTTCAGCTTCTGAGCAAGTGGAAGTGAAACTGAATAATGTTCTAGTTATTTAATGGGAAAATACTTTCTGAATGCCTTTCTTGGTATTGTTTCAGATTAGTCTATTCCCATAATTGTTACTTTTGCATATGACTATTCATCAATATATCTTGTATTACTCATAATTTGTTATGCATATATCCTAAATTAATTATATACTTTATACCTATTTTATATTTATAACAATTTATAAAACCCTATTTCTATTTCATAGAAGGTGAAATGTGTTTAATAAGACCAATAAGGTTTACTTGAAATATTTCCTAAATAATCAAAAAGCCTACTGCTCTACAATGTGCATTCTAGAAATATTAAATATTTTCTTTTTTAAATTTTATTTTATTGCTTAAAGTATTACAGATAGTAGACTTTAGCTTATCTTCATTCAAAAGAATGTTAAGAACAAAAACATAGATTGTGAAAGTAGCAGACAACCTGTTAGTGTTCAGAAAATAATATTTCTAAAGTTCAATTTTACAGTCTAAATACAGGGTGTCCCCAAAAATGTATACATACTTTTATTTCTGATAACTCAATTGATGTTTCTTTCTTTTCAGATTTAATCCATTGGAATTAATAATTATTTAAAGTGTGTATACATTTTTGGGACACCCTATATATTGAATTTGTGCATTCTCCAATAAAAAATTTTGGAATTTTTTCAACATGGTGTATTTTGTTAAAACTTTAACAGAACTAGTAAGGTTTTTGTTTGTTTGTTTTGTTTTATTCCAGCCTTGGAAATAATCAGGGTGTAAGCCTGATAAACTGTTAGTCTCAGATGTCTATTTGGAAATACTTCTAATTAAGAAATAGTAATTAGTAAAATAATTTTTATCTAGTTTGTCTCATAGACTCATAATATTTCAGAATTAAAAAAACAACAACAACAAAGCACCTGAGAGAATGTCTGGTCCTATTTGTTTTTTATTTTACAGAGACAATTGTAGATGAAATAATGTGAATTCTCTCTCCTCCTCTTTACCCCTCTCTGTTCTTCCTTTTTCCCCTCTCTATTTCCTTCCTTAAACATGAAAGAACATCTATATTCTAAGATGGGGGCTGACTGTTTGGAGAGGAATGGCCCCGCACTTGAGTAATTCATAAGCCCTGTTTATAAGACACTACTTGTAGTGTGTGTGGAGGCACACAACTGAATAAACACAAAGCTGAGATTATAATTGAAGTCTCTTTACTCCTGGAAGGACAGGCATCCTACTTCTTATTGCTATAGACCCCAACAAGAAAGATTCATTTGATGGGATCCCGGAGAAAGAATTTATCTGCTGGGATGAACTTGCCATGGTCAACAAAGGGCTCACATTTTATAAATAATAAGAGCCTAGTGGCCATTTCTGACAGGGGCCCCTTATATATTCCAACAGGAAGGGCCTCAGACTGAACTCTCAGCTTCCTGCACTGTGCCCTATTTGTTTATGCTGCCTGGGTCAAACACTACAGGGAAGTCCTGGTTTCCTCTTCCTACCAATGGCCTGAGGCCTCCTCTGTCCAATGAGAATGCACAGTTTGGATACTTCCTTTACATAAAACTGACCTAATTGATAATCTGGGTGGGGACTTTTGCTATTGCAATACAAGAGGGCCTCCCCTTTGAGCCCATGGAACACAGTTTAGGTTGCTACCTGAACTTGTGTCTCCCAGGCTGTGGTTCCTTTTTGTTCAAAGATGCTTTTTATTTTTTATTATAGTTGAAAATTAATTTTGGTTTACACTGATGTTGAAAGACTGTTAAGAAAATAAATCTAATGTGTCCTACTGGAATTGTTGAGTCAGACCCAGGTAAGGTGACAACTACTAGTGACATAATGGTGACTCTTTCTGAAAGGACAAATTAACTTTTTTTAATCAGATAACCAACATGGCTATGGGGTGAGCATGGCAAGTATAAGAAAGCAGGAGTGAAGTAAGAGGAACAAAAGAGAGAATTCCTTTGTATTTGGGGATTTTATTTATTTCAGAGAGAAAGAGAGAGGGAGAGAGAGATAGAAACATCAATGATGAGAATCATTGATCGGCTGCCTCCTGCACACCCCACACCGGGGGGTGAGCCCACAACCTGGGCATATGCCCTGACCAGGAATTGAACCGTGACCTCCTGGTGCATAGGTCAATGCTCAACCACTGAGCCACCCCAACCAGGCTTGCGGATTTTTACTAGGAGCATAACCAATTATTCAGGATTTTCTGCACTTGCAGTGGCTCTGCTGCACTAGCCAATTATCTTTGTTTCCAGGTCAGACTGACAGACAAGCACCTCACCTATGTCACCAGGACTTCACTGTGCATGTACCCATCTTCTCTTTTCCCCCAGTGATCTTCAGGGAATGGACTGGGATTCCCTGTGAAACTGTAGCTTCCTGGTGAGGCTGCCCAGATGGCCATGCTTATAATGTCTGGCTTTCCCTTTGCTTTCTTCCTACTTTAATATTAGCTAGTTAGTTACTATGGTAACACTGGGGCAATGGAGGGAAATCCTACAGCCTTGAGTAAAATTGTTTTTATAATAGTAAATGACATGAAAGCACAAAAGGAATCAACTCTCCTCTCCCACTATCCCTTGAAATTGCCTGTTTTCTAGTCTGTGTTCTCTGTTACAATGTAAACTTTATGAAAGCTGGGATATGTCTATCTTGATCACCATGTTATCACCCCTGCACTAATAACTACATGGTAGATGATCCGTAATAACTATTAAATGAATGGGTGATTCTTAAATGAAATAAACGTGTCTGTGAAGAGTCCTTTGTGATACTCTCACTAGTTTAGGACATTCAGGAAGGTTCTTCCAGATAATTTGGTAGCTGTGAAATCTTTGATTTGCTTTCTCTTTCTTATTTGAGTTTATCATCTGACTTAGGTTGTTATCTATTGATTTTAGGATGACTTTATCATTCAAGAATCCTAAGCCAGAGAAAGATTGAAGGCAATTGCCCTCATGCGCATTCTGTAATTCATTTGTAAAGAGAGGTTGTTGGTAGTAACTCAGTTACTCAAAATAAATAAAAAATAATAAAACAAGATCATACTTAACCATTGACAAAGTTGTTAAGATATATTTTCTGTTAATCATTCCTGTATATTTAGTTCTGCATAGTTTTTGGAAAGAATGAAGCTCTCTTGGGATTGGTGCACAACTGCACCTCTGCCCCCTCAAAATGCTAAGTAATGGATATATTATATGGGCAGAGATGGGTCCTTTTCCCATATTTTTTTTTTAACAACTCTGGTTCAAAACACTGTCAGGTCATTCAATTATAGTGTGGACTTCCATCCAAAATAAATATTCACATAAAAAATATTCATGTTAACAAGTATACAATGCAGCTTTTGGTTTGTTGTTTATAGTTCTTTGTTTATAGAAGGTATAGACTTATCTAAAATGTTGCCACTTTCCACTCATCATCTGGGTGTGAACAAAAAGAGATAATAATGTCACTCATGCATTCTTGATGTGATCACTTTTAATAATAGAAACCAAAAGAAACATTTCCCAAAGTATTTATCATAATGCTACCAGGAAGCAGATGTGCACTCTTATTTTTATCTTACTCATGTATTTATTTATTGCATTACATCTTTCAATTGTGGATATTTTCCTGCAGAGGGAAATTCCATCCTTCCTGGAATAATAATTCCCAAAGTTTTATATGTATTTTTTTTAAACTGGTGAGTTGATGTAAAAATACACTCTCCCTTCTTAGGTGTATTGGACTTTTGATTGTATCTCTATATAGGTAGAACTTGGGTGCTTATAACTCTTACTGAGGTTATTTCTGGGGTATCATAAGAACAAATCTAGTGAATTTCAGGGGAGGAGGAAAGAATCATATTCCTATTGAATTGTAAACAAATGGATCTCCAAGAGTATCAGATTCATAGAAAATTATATCATGTAAACATGAATATTTGTAATAACTCAACCTCCTGTCATTCTAGCGTTTTCATTATTTTTTTTTCATTCTTGCTGAAATGATTTATGTCTCCATCAGAACATCTCCACCCTTGACTTTCCTCCATACTTCCAGAGACTCTTGGCTTCACGTCTCCATGTACCCAGCCTAATAAAAATTTTTAGCCTATTATAACATTTCATATGCTGATGCTTTGATACAGTTGATATAGTTTCTTACCTAATCTGGTTTGAGATCTATTGTCTCCTTGTGGATTTCTATTCACCTTTGTCTAATGAAATACCTGCTGGTTCACTAGCCACCCTTGCTGGTGGGTATTTCTTTAGGGCCAATTCATTTCTGATGGTTTCAATACACCATTCAGCTATCTTTTGACAAATTTGATAATTAATACTCATATTTGCCACACCTATATGCTGTCATTCAAACAATGTATGATGCGTTTCTTTGGCCATAGCCTGTTATACTGTCTAGTACAAAACCTCTAACTCATGTTTTCTTATCTAACTTTACATCTTCCTGGGCTTGAAATGCAAAATGTGTAAAACAAAACAGGGACTTAAAACACTTTATTTTCTTTACTGTACTTCTTAACCTCTTTTCTTTGTTTCTATTACCACTATCCAACTAGTAATCTGAATTTTATTCAGTGGTTATCTCTAACGCAATGTAGACCATGTGTTTTAGGCTTAGTCATTTTGGGTCCCCATTTATTGGCTAGTTAGCTTTGGACATCTTATTATACCACTATATTTTAGTTTCCACATCTGTAAAATGGAGTAATAAGAATATTTAATAGGTTACTGAGAGGGTTAAATAAGTCAATATGGGTTCACAACTTAGAACGATGTCTGTACCTTAGTTATCCCTAGATAAATGTTAGCTGCTGTTATTATAACTTTCCTGTGCTATTTCCAGTTAATTCAGCATTTTTTTTAAATCCCCTTATTTCCATTCTCACTGCCAGCACCATGATCCAAAACTTCATAATCTTTTGCCTGAATTATCTAATATTCTCCTAACTCATATTCCTTTTCTCATTAAATTATAAGCCCTAACCAATTTAGGATGTTGCATCATACAACCTTTATATTAATCATGAACACTGTATTTGGTTAAGATCAAGGTCTGATAGAAAAATATATAAACAAAACTAAAAATTATATAAGTATTATGTGTGCATGAATATGTATATGTGTGCATGTGTATGAAATAGTAAAAGTGAAAGCAACTGTATCCTAACCAAATTAGATACTTACGGTTATTAAACCTGCTCATGTTAACCATATTTTTGGTACATTCTTCAGTTGATTAAAAAACTACTGAAGCATGTGATATGCTCAGGTGTATACTTATATAATTTTATATTATGGAGACCATATGTCCTTTGTTTCTTACACCACACACTTGTTCCTATTTTATATGGGAGGGATCAAAATTGGTTGATGCTCTTCATTTGTTTAAAGGGGGGACCTGATGTAAACTTAAATGCTGTAATTTTTAAAAATCAATATGCATCAAGTTGTTGAAAAATCACAAGTAATAAAACCATTGTAGGTAAGGCATGATTTTCCCTTGATAATGTGTTCCCCTCATTACCAACTCTACTTGGTTGCCACAGTTCTTCTCTCTGCCCTAAGTAATGTCAGAATCTCATTTAAATGCCTTACGTAGGCATGATTTAGCTGTAATCTAACTTCGTTGCTTAGATCACACTTCTCTTAGGCACATGAAACTATGACATCACCTCTTTCCTCATGCCATACCTATGTGTCTCTTGAAATAATACCTACTTTCTAATTCCATATTAAACAACATCCCTACTAGGAAATTTTCATTGAGTCCACTTGATTCCCCTTCCATCTCAATCAAGAAATAATTTTTAAACTGTTGAATTTATATTTTGTATCTCCTTTGGATCACATTCTGCCTAAATGATAGCTATTTGTATACACATTTTTTAAAGTACACTGCTAGCTCCATTAATAAAGGAACACATCTTATGGACCAGCTACAAACAAAATACAGTGGAGTGGAATCTCATGCATGTTCTAAGTTCTAAGCCAATATTTAAAGTTAAATTGCATACTGTCAATATTATCCTGGAAAGTTGCTAAATAATACATAAAACGTGTTACAGCATTTATGTGCTACATTGACATTCAGTCTCTCAAGTACATATAACATTGAAAGTTTTTCTTCTGCATTGGATTAAGTCACTGATTCTTCACTTCAGCACAGATGAAGTAATTGGCTTGTTTTTAGAGGCTGTGTTGCATGACAAACTCCATGCATCTTTATACATGATAATCAAAAACAGCTTGGTGAGCCCAGACCATGAGAACTGAAAATGACTAAGGGGATTTTTCCTCCTTAAAATTGTTTTTAAAAAGCTTAGTAGTTCAAAAAGTCTGTCTGTCTGCTTGATTTTCATGAAATTTGGTTGTCCACATTCATGAGTTTGGGTAGATAGATAAAAGGTGATAGATGATAGATAGATAGATAGATAGATAGATAGATAATAGAGGTTTGGGTACAATATACGAGTTTGGGGGTCTGTATCAAACTTTAAAACTTCTGTGCATAAAAGGAAAAAACAAAGTGATAAGGCAACCTTTAGAATGGGAGAAAATATTAGCAAATCATATATCTGAAAAGGGTTACTGTTTAGAATATAGGCTGTGTCAAAAAATGTATACACACAATTTGAATAATTATGAAGACAGTGTTTATTAAAATATATTTCATTTTCAAAATTGAGCTATCAGCTGTTAAAGTGTGTATACACTTTTTGGGACACCCTGTATATGAAGCACTCCTACATCCCAATAACAACAACAAAAAACTAATGAAAAATAAGCAAAGAACTTGAATACACATTTCTTCAAAGAAGATATATAAATGGTTATAAAGCATAGGAAAAGATGCTTAATATCACTATTCATTAAAGAGATACAAACCAAAACTACAGTGAGATAGCACCTATTAAAATGGCAACTGTGCAAAGCCACAAAATAAAAAGGATTGATGAAGATGTGGAGAAAAGGGAACTCTTGTGCACTGTTGGCGGGAATGTGAAATAATCCAGCTTCTTAGGAAAACAGTGCGGAATTTTTATAAGAAAATTGAAAATATAAATACCATATGATTCAGCAAGCCCACTTTAGGGTACACAGTAGTTCCACCTTATCCGTGGTTTCACAGTTACCCAAGGTCAACTGTGGTCTGAAAATATTGAATGTAAAATTCCAGAAATAAACATTTCATAAGTTTTAAATTGTGCACTGTTCAGAGAAGCATGATGGAACCCTGTGCTTCCTGCTTCATATCTCCTGCCCAGATGTGAATCACCTAGCAGTGGTCGGCAAACTCATTAGACAATAGAGCCAAATATCAACAGTACTTCTTCAAATAGACTCACCCAGGCCGAAAACTGACTTCTGCGCATGGGCCACGGAGTTTCAATCGCACTGTATGCATGCCTGCACGTGGTATTTTGTGGAAGAGCCACACCCAAGGGGCCAAAGAGCTGCATGTGGCTCTCGAGCCACAGTTTGCCAACTATGGACCTAGTATATCCACACTGTGTATACTACCCACCTGTTTGTCACTTAGTAGCTGTTAGTTATCAGATTATCTGTCAAGGCATTGCAGTGCTTGTGTTCAAGTAACCTTTATTTTACATAATAATGTCCCCTAAGTGCAAGAGTTGTGATGCTGACACTTTGGATATACTTAAAGAGAAATCATACAGTACTTTCTTTAAGTGAAAAGGTATGTATGTATAGGAACAAAAACATAGTATATATACAGGGTTCAGTACTATCTACAGTTTCAGGCATCCACTGGGTATCATGAAATATATCCCTTATGGATAAGGGGGAACTACTGTATATTCAAAAGACTTGAAAACAGGACTGGTGGTGTGGCTCAGTGGTTGTGCATTGACCTATGAACCAGGAGGTCACAGTTTGATTCCCCGTCAGGGCACATGCCTGGGTTGTGGGCTCAATCCCCGGAGGATAAGGAGGCATGCAAGAGGCAGCTGATCAATTATTCTCTCTCATCATTGATGTTTCTATCTCTCTCTCCCTCTACCTTCCTCTTGAAATCAATAAAAATATACTTAAAAAACTTAAAAACAGATCTTGAAGAGATATTTGCATGCCCATGTTCATTGCAGAATTATTCATAATAACCAAGAAGTAGGAACAGTCCAACTGTCCATCAATAGATAAATGGACAAAATGTGGTGTGTATGTACAATGGAAAAGTATTCAGTCTTAAAGAAAAGAATGAAATCCTGTCACATGCTACAATATGGGTAAACCTTGAGGTCATTATGCTAAGTGAAATAATCCAGTCACAAAAGACAAAGACTATATTATTCCACTTATAGAAAAATCTAATCAAATTCATAGACAGAAAGTAGAATGGTAGTGTCAGGGGCTGGAGGGAGGGGGCAAAAGGGAATTGTTCAGTGGGCATAGAGTTTCAGTTTTGTAAGATGAAAAAGTTTTGGAGATGTTGTGCAACAATATGAATATTCATAACAATATCGAATTGTACACTTAAAATGGTTAAGATGGTAAATAGTATGCTAAATTTTTTTAATCAAATTTAAATATGATTTTTAAAATACTAGCTTAAAGAACCAGTTTAAACCCAGGATGACTGACATTATATGATATAAGGTTTCAATTCAAGTTATTATTCAAGGAAAGCTTCATTATAAAAGCATTGTTTAAAAAAGCAGACTTTTACTCAGATAGACCTTCCTTCAAATCCATGCTCTCATACTGACTGGCTATATGACCTAAAATGCTAGCTTCCTGAGCATAAATTTCATCAAAAATTAATTGGGATTTTAAAAAACCAGATGGAAGGAGCTTGAAATGATATATGTTAAGTTTAGTACATGGTAAGCACTCAAAAAAACATCAGTTATTGTTTTTATTATTGATGGTTCCATTTAAAAATAAATATTTATAACTTCTAGCGTAAGTTTAAGGTTTCTTTGTTCACTTCATATTTGGAAGATAGGCAGGAATTACTTTTTTTGCTGTTTTTGAAAAGGCATTCAGACATGAAATACTTAATTATTTACTTGAATCAGAATGAAACACTTGGCCAGTTGAAGCAGCTCTGGGAATGAGAAGAAGGGCGCCTCTCTGAATGATTGAAGCTGGATTTCTGAATCGGGTCTTTCAGAAAGAAGGGGCTTCTCTGCCCATTTTCCATGAATTTTTATTTTTTCATAGTAAATTGCCTTGGATCGGATACATTTTAAGTAACATCTCTCATTTTTTCCTTACTTTACAAAAAAAATGCAGTCTTCGATAATTTTAATCTTTCTTACTCTTCTTATATACTTTCTGTTGAACACTTGATTCTTTCTTTTCTTGTTTATTTTCCTATTAGATTTACCATTTTTATAGCCTTTGTTTTTTAAAAATTCCATTTCTTTTTTTTTTTTCAAATAAATACCCTTATGAATTTTGGGAGAATGTAGCATTACTTTACGGTTCACTCTCACAAAGTGTTCTTTGCTTTGCAAGAATGTTCTGACTAAATTATCATGATTCTGTTGTGTGGTGAGTGATACTATGCTCTACCTTTCACAGGTCAGGAAACTGAGGCAGAGAGAGATTGAACACCTTGCACAGGTTCTCTCCTACCAGGTGGTGAGGATGCCATGTGGGCCAGGCACTTCCATTCAGAGCTCAGGCTCTCACGTGCTATGGAGATATTCACTCCCTTTCTTAGACAGGGATTTTCAGAGGCTGCCCTTCTTTTTCTTTCTTTTATTCTCTATCCATTTTATGTTCCTGCGCATGTCTTTTATAAATTTTCCTCTTCCCTTCACCATGTCAATTATATTTTTAAGTATCCGGCTTTCCCCTTTTCTCTCCCTTGCCTTCCATACCACATCTCCATCCTCCCTCAAGCTCATTAGCTCACTGCTTGGGATGTCTCCTGCCCTGTGACATTCAGTCGCTGACTCAGTTCCTTTACTTCTTCCAAGGAGTCTGAACATTTTAAACGTTATTTTCCTTTCATTCAGTTCCAAGATGATGCTTGCCTCTGCTAAGTGTATTTTCTCGAGGCTACTGGAAACTTCTGTTTTGCAGATTGCTCCTTGGTGCCTTGGGGAAGACGCTGCCAAGTTTCTTTTTGTGCGAAAGCTTGGTTTTCAGTCCCTGCAAACTTGACAGAGCTTCCACTCTTTCTGCACATTCTTCATCCTCAGGTTTCGCCTCCCTCTCCCAGCACACCTCTGCCATGCCGTTTCCTCCCCACCCTGCTTCACCTCGGAATAGCCTCTTGTTCTGATTGCTTAAATCCGCCTGAACCATCCACGAGCTGTATTTTAATTAACTAGGTATGATATGTCATTCTGTGAAAACAAATGGCCACACATTCTGGAAACTTAAACAACTAAGTTTTGTTCTTTTTTTTTTTTTTTTTTTACCTGCTCTACTTCATCTGCTGTTTTCATTCCTCTTATATAAAAATTGTGCTTTAACGACTCCCAAGAAACTCATGATGTGGCTTTACACAGTAATCACTGGTATGGGAATTCTCAGTGTTTATTGGTGCTGTGATTGAGGATATGAATCATGTAAGGAATACAGAGCAGTGGACAGACCACAGGGCCTGCCTCCGAAGATGCTGGCCTTTGCTCTTGGTGGTTCTTCTCCTTGTCAACTTGATTTTGGCTTCTCAGTCACGCCTTTCATTCCCAGCTTTGTTATTGTAAAGTGGAGGATTAATAACACCTACCTCCAAAGGTGTGGTTCAAATGACATAAAAAGCACACTTTTTTTTTACAAATTGGAAATAGCTCCATAATAGGTGCAGATTATTGTTATATTGACCTCAAAGCAAGAGATGAAAGTGGGTCAAGCACATATAAATTTAAATAAAAACAATAGAAAATATTACTAGAGCAGTGTGAGGATTTTATTCAGTTTTCAATTAAGTATCAGGTTTTTCTTAAAATACTGAAATCTACACCCGGGCTTTTGTTTGTTTGTTTTAGTCCTCACCCAGCCTGGACCACCCTGGGTTTTATTTAGTAAAAGAATATTTCTATCCCTGGCCAGTGTAGCTCAGTTGGTTGAGCATCTGCCCATGCACCAAAAGGTCACCAGTTTGATTCCTGGTCAGGGCACATGCCCAGGTTTCTGGTTTGGTACGTACAGCAGGCAATCAATCAATGTTTCTCTCCCACATTGGTGCTTCTTTCTCTCTCCCCCTCCCTCTCCTTTCCTCCCTCTCTAAAAATCTATAAAAACACCTTTTAAAAAAATGAGAATAAAATTTCTAGGTAGTCTGGTGAATATTTGAGTGTGTGAGGTGGGTGGATAACATACCAGTTTGGCTGACCCAAATATCATATGTCAAAATAACCCATGTGTGGGCAGTTCATAATTTCTTCCTCTGATAGGAGGGGTATTTCAGTGTGATTCATGGGAAAGCACAGATGGCCTACATGGACGTGCAGAGGAATGTGCTGTTAAAGACCAAGTTCAACCTGAGAATCCTTTGCCTCCTGGGAAGAGCTATCACACTCCCACAGGAATGGTGATTTCACTGTCTCATATCTATCTACATGTCTATTACATAAGTGATTCATCTATGCTTTAATCTTTAAAAACACCATATTGCAAACCAACACATAGAAATCACTGGAAACAATATTAAAAGGAGGTATTATTTTATTCTCTTCTGGAAACTGCTGAATTACTTTACTATTCAAATCATTAATTAATGAAGACCCTTGCATGAACAACATATAGAGGGTAAAGCTACATTTTTCTATCCTTTGAAAACGGAGCTTGAATGGTTAATATGATTCCAGCATTTCTTAATTCTGCTGACTGAGTGTCTTCTAGAATCATAGTAACCGTCCGCATGGTCAGGTTGCTTATATCTTACAGTCTGATATCAGTTGTTCCCCAGGACAGTGCGTCGGCTCCATAACACCCCGTCAGATCTATTGATTTTACTTCCTTTCCTAATTTGAAGGTTGCTTTCTTTTCTGCCATATTATATTTATTCTCCATAAACCTCTCCTCCTGGTCTCAGGTTAAATAATGTTTTCCCTCTAGATTATTCAGTCCTTTTGCCTGTTTGCAGATAGCTACTTTGCCCATTAACTTGTTGCTCAGTCAAGCTGCGCTTGTTTAATGCTTTGATCTTTCATCACAGATCATTTTCTCTACATCTTAATCATTCTTCCATCATGTCTCTGAACTCCTTCCAGCTTATCTGAACCTCTGGATAATGAGATGCCTGCGTCTGAACACCAGGTGCCGTCCCACCAGTTCTGTCTAAGAGGGCTCAGGCCCCCAGGGCTGCTAGCGGGCCTCCTTGTTCCTCGAGGTACATTAGAGAGGCGCTGCCTGTCTTTACAGGCAGGGTCAAGCATGGCTGCCTCTCCCTCATTCTGCCACTCCCTTCTGCCTAATGCTGCTTTTTCCAGAGTAAAAATCTCAACTTCTCTCTCTTTCCCTATTTCTCCTCCAGTTCTTACTATAATTCTCTCTCTGTTCTTTACTCTTTTTATCTTACTCTTCCTGCCTGACTCATGATCTAATTTATCTGTTTTTTATTTCTCTATTTCTCTCTTATTCTAACCCAATATCTTCCCAGTTCTACATTTTTTTACTCGGTGCTAATTAGCAATTTCTGCCACTCTGCATGTGCATATCAACTTCTTTCACACCTCCATGGGGAAAGATACACCTGTTCCCTACTAATGTCTTACTGCAGTAGGCAGGTTGACAGGCATTAGCAAAGCAAGGACCATGGGCCAGGTATGGAAGGCCCCAGGTCCCTAGCAATGGGCAAAACTGGGCTGGGACCTCACCCCTAGGGTGACCTTTCATTCCCTAGGGTAAAGCTGGTCATGCAGTTTAGACCCTCTGACCTTTCATATTACTGGTCATGTTGCTAGTCATGTGGGTTAGACCCCCTTAGAGGGGGAATAAATAAAAGGACCAGGGAATAGCTCTTAAGCATCAAGTCCCCAGGATAATGAGGTTCTGACCCACAGTAAACACATCTAGGCCTCAGTTGTGTATCAGCTTCAGGCCCAGAAAAGCAGCAAAACCAGACAAATGATGTCAAGGCTGACATCAGGACCAGATGCATTGAGTGATGACCCCCTATCCTGGCCCCAACCAATCAGGGGAGACCATGAGGACACCTGGAAGGCTGATGACTATTCTATGGACATCCTCCCCTGACACTGCAGCTCAAAGCCCTCAAGACTAAGGACCCAGTACAGCTCCCTATATGGAGCATGCCCTTGCCTTACCACCACGTCCCCCCAGGCATGTTTTCCTTGTCTCTCTCTTTCTAAGCTCCAAGGGCCCTTCTTTTGCCCCTGTTTTTAACATAAACTTTCTCTTATAGTTTTAGTTTTGACTCTGATTCTTTCTTGGACAGAACTCAAGCACCAGGGTTGCTGAACCGAGGTCCAGTCCGACTCTACAGCTGGTGCCATTTTCGCTGCCAACAGTACCTTTTCTTTTTTTATCATATCAACTAGAGGCCCGGTGCACGAAATTCATGCAAGGGGCTCAGCCCTCGCAGCCCTGACTGCCTCGCGGCCCTGCGGCTCCACCCACTAGTCGTTCTGGAAGGCCGTTCTGCCTTCTGGTCTAATTAGCATATTAGCTCTTTATTATATAGGATAGTTTGGCATTATTCTGTTGAGCTTGAAAGATTAATTTTATCACAGTTGTTCAGAGAATTGAGCTATCAATTATTTTTAAAACTATTGTTTGTAACTTAAGTAAAATAACATTTAGTTCAATTTTTGTTGACAGATTATATATATTTGGGAAAAGATAAGATAGGTATTACATTTCTGAAATCATTACAATGTAAATTATGGCTTAATACTAGTTAGTCCTTCTTTCTTTCTTTCCTTTTTCATGCTATACTTTCCTCTCTTTCTTGCTTTCTTCCTCCAATCCCACAATGGTTATTGAAATCCTATCATCTGCAGGATAGTGTGAGGGAGAGAATGTAGCACCTACATGGTAGGCTCTGCTTTAAAAATAATTAACTGTGCAATCACTTACATTCCATAACTTGTGTTCATATACATAACAAGAGTGGAGTTAAAAAATATGATGAAGGCCTGGTAGATGGCATGCAGGTTTGGGGTGGAGGGGGGTCAATGGGGGAAAAAGGGGACATCTGTAATACTTTCAACAATAAGGATACATTTTAAAAAATATGATGATTGAGAATAAGACAGCATTTTACTACAGTTATAGGAACAGTGAGAGATAAATCCCAAATAAAGTTTTAGGTCAGATTTAGGAAGACCTTGAAAACTTGAAATGTGTATAAAACAATAAAAACCCCTCACCCCATTTTTTCTGTTGAATGAATTTTATAAAAACCTTCAAAGTATTAATATGGTTTGTGTATGAATGGAGAATTGAAGTGAGAGAGACTATAAAAGGAGCTAGGAAAATATTAAAATGGTCTAGGAATTAGATAATTCAGACAGATAAGGATTAGAGCTTGGAAGACGATTTGAGTCTGGTACTATGGATGTGGGAACCAACTTTAAAATCAATGGCCAGTCAAAAGTGTTGGCTTAAGTCTTACAATCTGAAGTGTTTTCATGGTTAATCCAGGCTCCTGAACAATCTTCTGTGACTGCTGAAATAGAATATTTGGAGTCCAGGGTATGAAAACTGTAATTATTACTATTCCCTCAATTGATTCATATGTTTGAAACTGGTTACAGTATTTTCAGGTGAAAGAGCAGTCATTGTCAAAATAAGTTAATTTTAGGGTCAAGTGTTAGTAGAAAAAGAAGGGTAGCCAACGGGGGTTAATGGACTAAGCTTCCAGAATCACTGAGGGGAAAACAGTGGCTGCAGTGAGGGAGTGATGTAATTAACAGAGCAAACAGTTGCTGGGAATTGGGTGGAAGAAGTTAAAGGAATTTGTAAGAGACCTAGGAATCTGGGCTTTTGTTTTTTAGTGGAATAAGAACACTTCTGAGTAATGTTGCAAATATCAGTGTTTTCTGGGTGATTAAAGTGAAAAGCTGTTGGGGAAAGGAACTACACTGGTCAGCAGAGATTTTTTGTTTTATTTTGTTTTTACTAAATAGTAGTGATACATGTACAGCTGTAAATTGATGTTGTTCATTTACTAATAAATTATGGGAAAGAAAGAAGAAAAAATGAAAGGCAGATCATATTAGGGCACAGTGCAAAAAACTCAGACATGAGAATATGAGTGAGCACTTAGATATTATGCACAGGGTTTGGGCAGGGTCACACTGGAGAACAGACACATAAATTGTATGGTGGAGAGCTGTTTTAGAGTTACCAAATTAACCTATTTATATGAAAGCATATTTTTAGCAACTTAGTCTCACTCGGAGAAATTAATTAAAATTCTCTCTGTTAATATTTTGAAAATGAAATCTTTCATTTGAATTATTTTATACTACATCAGTATTTTAACATCAAAATTGTTACCTTATTTGATTCTAGCATTACTTATATACTGCCAGACTTTTAGTATGGACATTCTTTATTCATCTAAGCAAATAAGGATGAATCTTTTGTTCTTATAAAATGAAGAAATATAATCAAAACCAAGATTTTAAAAAAAAATCTGCTTAAAAGGGAGACTTGTGTTAAGGGTCATGACACTTTCTATATTTCAAAGTGCCATTTATTTCTGAAGCAAGTCAGCCTCTGTGCACAATGACTTCCTGTGTTTATCTTCATAAAGAGTAAACGATTATGCAAACTCACTTCCACTTGGGAATTGTAGAGCCAAGTGTTAATGACATCATCATTCCAAACAAAATGTGTTAGAACCCTTGCTTTTGGTTATAGGTTTCTTGAAATTTCCATGAATGGCTTGTAGTCAATAAGATATTTATATGGTATAACTATTTTCTTGTTACCATCTGTTATGCTAATGATTTTCTTGGTTGACAGGTTGGCCATTTTATAAAGATGTGTCATTTTCATCACCTTTGTTAGCTATCTTTTTATTTGTGTCCTCCATATTATATAAATACGGATGACATACAGGTAATAGCCTTGCCGAGAAATGTAAACAACACATAAGGGACAGAGTTTGCTTATAAGCTGGTAAGCATCTTAAAATTTTTCAGTATTGACTTAGAATATTGTCAAGACCATAAGCCTTAAAGAGAGAGTTGTTTTTTTCAAGATAGAATTTTGGAACTTT
Source organism: Myotis yumanensis (assembly GCF_028538775.1). NCBI lineage: Eukaryota > Metazoa > Chordata > Mammalia > Chiroptera > Vespertilionidae > Myotis > Myotis yumanensis. The sequence goes on along the minus strand of NW_027223760.1, from coordinate 41,994,032 downwards.
ATACTCTTGTTTAAGTTGATAGAATTAAGCTCTAGCATTCTACAAACTAATAAATGTTAGAGGCTGCTTTATTATATTAAGACATACTTATAGCATAATATGAGATATAAATATATTAACACTTTATTTTGTTTACATGTAGCATTTCTAAGAAGCTAAAATATATGTCAAAAATAGATTATAAAAGCTACCGATTCTTCAGAAGAAAAATCAAAATCAGCTAAATTTGGATTTTAAAGTATATCAGGTAAAATAAAAGGACTTGTAAGTGTGATGAGTCATATTGTTCACTCCTATTTTCAACATATCAGCATTAAATTGTTGTTTACTTTTCTAATGAACAACCAAGGATTGTTTACTTGTTCTATGGTAGGTGCAAACATCACCCTGTAATATTAGGTTCTTTAATAAATTGCATTCTGTTTGAAGAGCTAATCTGCATTAGAAATACATAAATACCTAATATAAAACATTCTTTTCTAGAAATATGATACACCTAGAAGATAAATAGGCTGTGATTGTTTTATTACACTTCTTCAAACAATAAATCTGTCTCACAGTCAACTAATTATGTAAATTAATCATTCACAAAATATATTTCATGAACACCATCAGCAGAGGCTACTCACTGATTTACCTCTAACTGAAGATTTGTGTATACTTGCAGGTTGCCTTGTTGTAAACATATTAAGTTTCAGTCTGACTCAGTGTTATTAGGGGTTTAATATGTACCCATGGAAAAGAAAATAACTTATTCACCCATCAGGGAGATTAAAAACTAAACCAGAGCCTCATAAGAACTAAATTCTAATGGACAAGTTAAATAGCCCCTGAGTGATTTAGTGCACAGTATGAAATGTATTGTGTTAATTATTATTATCTTTTAGCAACATATCTTACATAGCAAAAGAAAACGTAAATGTATCATGCTAAAATGTTTGGAGGTGAAGTGTACTGATATCTTCATTTCATTGACAAATGGATATGTGACAAGCAAATGCATATAGAAAAAAATGTTAATTGTAGAATCCAGGTATAAGTGTATGGATGTGTGCTGTATACTTATGTTTTATGTATATTTGAATAGTTTAATAATAATATTTTGTAAAAACATTTGAAACTTATACTGTTGTATAATTTTGGAAAACAATCAATGTGATAAAACAAGAAAGTAGGTGCCAAAAATAACATGACACAATTCCTAATAAGTAGAAAGAAAAGCTATGCCATATTTTAAAATGTAAAGTATATTTTTAAAGTAAATCTGAACTTGAACAAAATTCCTTTCAGAGTTATGTTATTTTTTTAAAGAAAGATTTTACTCTTTTCTCTAGATTATGTGTTTAAACCTAATTATTTTTTATGGCTGCCTATTATTTAGCACTAACCTAAAGTTATCACCTTGAGTTGTATTCTCGTCAATGGGCTTATTCAGTTTTATGATTCTCTCTGGTCCATTTACAAAGTGCACTTTATACTGCACTTCTAGTTCTCTATAAACAAGGAAACAATCTGTACTACTGTATTTCAAATCATTGCCATCCCGGCCATTACTCCATTGGCAATAAAAAGCACAAATAAACTGGGCAAGTGTAGTTCATACATGCTCATTTCTGAAGTGTTAATAAGTAAATGTCTGGTTAGCCTTGGCATAGAGGAAGCCAGCAGACCCCACACATGGTGGGATTTGTCTTAGGTTTGTTGGGTTACCAAGAATATACTTCTCTGCCCACCCCCCTCTCTTTTATTAGTTCTTATATTACTTATCTATTAGTTTCATTCCATCTTTTTAAGAATAAAATATTTAAGGAGTGTATTAAAAGGTAAATGTTATCAGCCCCTACTGTTACTCCACTCGGGGCGTTGGTCCATTGGTTGCTCTAGTCAGGAAGGAGACGTGGTTTTTGCAAGGTAGTTTTATTTACTTCAGCAAGTAAAGGAGACAGGATTCACATCCCAAGCTCTGTCACCTCCAAGGGAAGCTTAGCCATTGCTTATATACACTGTTCGGTCCATTACATATTGATTTTTCCTTTGTAGTTGACTACACTTTCTTGTTTGGGTTCCTGTCAAGTTCATCCTGTTTATAGCTGCATCTTCAAAATACTGTGCTATTTTTTTTAATATATATTTTTTACTTTTTAAATTTCTTTATTGATTAAGGTATTACATATGTGTCCTTACCCCTCCATTATCCCCCCAAACCCTCACTCATCCCCCACCCCCCCTGTTGTTCGTGTCCATTGGTTAGGACTATATGCTTGCATATAAGTCCTTTGGTTGATCTCCCCCCCTTACCCCCACTCTCCCCTACCTTCCCTCTGAGGTTTGACGGTCTGATTGATGCTTCTCTGTCTCTGGATCTGTTTTTGTTCATCAGCTTATGTTGTTCATTATATTCCATAAAGGAGAGAGATCATGTGATATTTATCTTTCTCTGACTGGCTTATTTCTCTTAGGCATAGTGCTCTCCAGTTCCATCCATGCTGTTGCAAATGGTAAGAACTCCTTCTTTTTTTATAGCAACATAGTATTCCATTGTGTAGATGTACCACAGTTTTTTAATCCACTCATCTGCTGATGGGCACTTAGGCTGTTTCCAAATCTTAGCTATGGTGAATTGTGCCTCTATGAACACAGGGGTGCATATATCCTTTCTGATTGGTGTTTCTAGTTTCTTGAGATATATTACTAGAAGTGGGATCACTGGGTCAAATGGGAGTTCCATTTTTAGTTTTTTGAAGAAACTCCATACTGTTCTCCACAGTGGCTGCACCAGTCTGCATTCCCACCAGCAGTGCATGAGGGTTCCCTTTTCTCCACATCCTCTCCAGCACTTGTCATTTGTTGATTTGTTGATGATAGCATTCTGACAGGTGTGAGATGGTACCGCATTGTCGTTTTGATTTGCATCTCTCAGATAATTAGTGACTTTGAGCATGTTTTCATATGTCTCTTGGCCTTCCTTCTGTCTTCCTTTGAAAAGTATCTGTTTAGGTCTGTTGCCCATTTTTTGTTTGGGCTGTTTATCTTCATTTTGTTAAGTTGCATGAGTTCCCTGTAAATGTTGGAGATTAAACCCTTATGGGTGATAACATTGGCAAATATGTTCTCCCATGCAGTGGGCTTTATTATTGTTTTGTTGATGGTTTCTTTTGCTGTGCAAAAGCTTTTTATTTTGATGTAGTACCATATGTTTATTTTCTCTTTAATTTCTATTGCCCTAGGAGTGATATCAGTGAAGAAATTGCTTTGGCATATGTCTGAGATTTTGCTGCCTGTGGATTCCTCTAGTATTTTTATGGTTTCCTGTCTTATGTTTAACATCCTTTCTTGATAAAAACTCTCACACCTCAACATAATAAAAGCCATATATGACAAACCCACAGCCTACATCATACTCAATGGGGCAAAAACTAAAATTTCCCCTAAGAAGAGGAACAAGACAGGGATGCCCACTTTTACCACTCCTGTTCGACATAGTACTGTAAGTACTAGCCATTGTGATCAGACAAGAAGAAGAAATAAAAGGCATTAAAAATTGGAAAAGAAGAAGTAAAACTGTCCTTATTCACAGATGACATGATACTGTACATAGAAAACCCTAAAGACTTCATCAAAAAATTATTAGACTTAGTAAATGAATTTGGCAATGTAGCAGGATACAAAATTAACACCAAGAAATCTATGGTGTATCTATACACCAATAGTGAACTTGTAGAAAGAGAGAAAAAAGCAATCCCATTTACCATGGCACCAAAAAAATTAGGATACCTAGGAATAAACTTAACTAAGGAGGTAAAAGACCTATTCGCAGAAAACTACAGGATACTGAAAAAAAGAGATAGAGGAAGACATAAACAGATGGAAGAACATACCATGTTCGTGGGTTGGTAAAATCAACATCATTAAAATGTCCATACTACCCAAAGCAATCTATAGATTCAATGCACTCCCCATTAAAATACCAACAGCATATTTCACAGACCTAGAACGAACATTCCAAAAATTAATCTGGAATAAAAGAAGACCCTGAATAGCTGCAGTGATCCTGAGAAAGAAGAACAAAGTAGGAGGGATCTCGATACCAGATATCAAGCAGTATTACAAAGCCACTGTTCTTAAAACAGCCTGGTACTGGCAGAAGAACAGACATATAGAGCAATGGAATAGAATAGAGAACCCAGAAGTCAACCCAAACCACTATGCTCAATTAATATTCGACAAAGGTGGCATGAATATACAATGGAGTCAAGACAGTCTCTTCAATATATGGTGTTGGGAAAATTGGACAGATACATGCAAAAAATGAAACTAGACCACCAACTTACACCATACACAAAAATAAACTCAAAATGGATACAGGACTGTGTTATGTTTTAACATTTAGCAGGAACAGCATTCAGTAAGAATAGTCCAGACTTGAGACCCTTTACCTAACACTATGAGTTATTAATATCTTAGCTGTAATTAATGTGTATCCTACACAGTGCTAAAAAAATGAGGCATAGAGAGAGTTTGGAACTTAGAAAGTCTCTGATGACTGTAATATCTGAACATTTCTCAGTTCAGCAGGCACTGGGGAGACAGCAGCTTGAAGAACGGGTAGTCAGTAGTAAACAGTAGGCACTGTGTACTGAAAAAGAGGAAATCGAGAAGGGTCTCTGGTCTGAGGTGATAGAAGGATAGTTTGCCAAGTCTAGTAGTTTTTGGCTAATCTGTCTACATGTCATATGCAATATTCTTAATAGATGTGATAAGTTCAAAAGGATCTTGGATTATAAATGGTGATTAATAGGTTTCTACTATGTAACTTTACTTATATTTTCCATTGAAACAGATATAGTGTAAAGTCATTATGATGCCTGGTGTGTTTTACTTTTATACTTTCTAATGATGTCACTGTGTTGGAATTCCATGTAAATACTTACCTCTCTCAGAATTAGCAGCCATAGCTTTCTGATAATTACCCAATATGAACAAGTGCAAGTGTTCCAGTTACTGAAGCTAATTGACTTTGGTTTGCATAGGCATCAGGGCAAAAGACTGACAACTATGCTAGGATATTTCTTACTGTCTTATTTTTATAGAATAACAAAATTTACCATGTGAACGACAATCAATTGATCAACTTTTTTCTAAATATACCAATATTAATTATTTTGATAATGAGATTATCAGTATACATTTGAAGGCATGTCACTAGTGCATAATCTTAGCAATGTTCTTTTATTATTAAACTGGAGGCTCGGTGCATGACATTCATGCACTGGGGGGGGGAGGGGTGTCCCTCAGCCTGGCCTGCACCCTCTTGCAGTCCGGTACCCCTCGGGGGATGTCTGGCTGTCGGCTTAGGCCCGCTCCCCGCAGTCATACAGCCCCTGAGAGGTCCTTAGCACTGCTGCAGCTTCTGGCTGAGCGGTGCTCCCCCTGTGGGAGTGCACTGACCACCAGGGGGCAGCTCCTGCATTGAGCATCTGCCCCCTGGTGGTAAGTGTGCATCATAGCCACCAGTCGTTCCACCATTCTATTGATTTGCACATTAGCTTTTTATTATATAGGATTATTACAATTGTATGCTCTATTAATATTCTGTTGTTTCACTGTTTTCCAAGCCTCATCAATGCCTCTCACTTTTCTTTGACTATAATATATGATTAACCTTTCACACACTTACTCAGCCTCACATCATTCTCATCTTTGCCACTTGTCTTTATAAGTTCGACATGAGTTATGTTGTCCTCATATTATAAACTATTTCTTTTTAGGCAAGAATAGAGATTTCTTTTGGCTGCAAAATTGTTTAATTGGTTCATCTTAGATCGCATTTAGTTACAAATATTGATATCTCTTTCACTTGCTCATGACTAACAATGATCCTTCCCCATGCAGCTTTGGTTGAGCCTAATAATCAGTAAGAGGTGAATTCAGTCATTATTTATTTGCACATTACAGTAAAATTTGTCCAACTGGTGGTTGAAATAATCAAAATGTAAGATCAAAAAGCACCCTCTTTGGATAAACAAATACTTTCTTACACATAAGTGTAGTTGTAAAATAAAACAGAACAAGGAAGAGATCAAAGTGATAATAAATGGTTAATAAATCAAAGGGAAGCAGAAAATTGTTCAGTGATGATAAAATATCCCTGTATTTTACTATCAGGCCATCGCAACCATATGAAAATGAACAATTATTATAATTAGAAAGAAAGCTACTTAGAGTATATAACACATGTAAGAAGTTTTCTCTGAAAATTAGTGCTAAGGACTTTTTCATTATTTTGATCAAAGTAAGCTCAGAAAACTTTTCATTTGTTTTATAGGAAATCTAAAATTTGTGAATTTATAATATGAAATGAAATAAAACAGTTAATTATTTAACATCTTTTAGGGAAAGTTTAATATAAAAGCTTAGATGACCTAGACCCTTCAATTCAACATAATGAATTGCTATGAAATGTTAATGCAAAAAAAATTGTACAGAAGCTTTAAGAATGCAGAAAGATTAGTATTCAAATAAACTAGAATTAAATTAAAAACTACATGCCTGAATGATCATCACACATGTAATATACATGCATTGATTATGGACCGCCATTTTGACCAATATAGAAATATATTCTTGTCTAATTATTAGCTTGTTTGATAAAGAACTATATACTTTCTAGAATTGATTTTTAACATAAATGCTGTTTGTTAAGAACAGTACACTGGTTTTTGTTTGTGTACTTGTTTTGTCTTAATTTGAGATAGGAATGGATTTCCAGAAATTATTTATATATGTGTAAATGTGGAGAAGTTTGCATTGTTTTATTGAAGATTTCCAAAGTAAAGAATGAAGGAAAGAATACAGATTATGCAGGAACAAAAGAAGGAATGAGAAAATGAACAAACTTTATTAATACCAACACTTTATTTTCTCTATTTAATTTTTACATAGGATTTCTGTGGCAATTTCCTTTTCATGTAGCTCTAGATACCTTTTAGTCTCAGTAATGTCAGATGACCTCTCTAATTCTATAGGTGTTCATGTGTATTTCTTTGTTGCAGGCAATAGTGCTATTTAAATATTTATATTGCTTAGCATTTGAAGAAAGTTTAAGGTGTGTTTTAAATATTATAACTGGGTTAAATTATTTTAAAAACTTTAGAAACATTGTTTTGAAATATTTTGCTTATCTCACATTTGCAATGAAAGACATTCACAGGAAACACTCAATAACACCACACCCCAGGGGGGAAGTCAGTGTGAAGAAAGTCAGCTTTGGACTCTTTCCAGTGGGGCTTAATTGTACTACAGTAAGGACATTGTTACACAAGGCTTATCCCACCTGGTGAACTTAGACAGACTCAGAAAACAGCAACATAGAAAAGCTTCAATGGCTATGATTTTCTGGTTATAAATCTAGCAAAAGCTGGAAAATATGGAAGACTAAAGGTGGTATTAAAATGAAGCTTGAAGATTAAGTGGTCAATTAATTAGTATATTGTGTAGACAAATTCTCCTTCAGATATGATTTGGCGGGTGATCTTAACTTGTGGTGATACATTTTCAAATTTTCTAGAAAAGCACTTAGAATGGAAGCTCCCAAAGTTTTTTGGATCATAGTCCTTTAGCAACTCAGTATTATTTCCTTTGCACCATTTAGGCCGAAAAAACAAACGAAAACCAAGAACTCTGTTTATTAAATAGTTACAGAGAAATAACTTATTAGTTACAGCCAAACAACTTAATACATATTCATGTCCTGACAACCTAAATTGAAAGAAAAAAGTAAAATTAAAATGTGTGTGTGAGTGTGTGCGTGTGTCTCCGTGTCTGTGTGTATGTGCCTGCTGGGCACGGAACACCTTTTCAGGTCTTGGAGACAGATTGAATACCACCAATTTTATTACCTGTTCCCCCTGGATTTTCAGCACGTAATGGCTTTTTATCTCATCACCTGCTGAAAATCCAGCTGCACACATCTATGATGCCCTCAGAAGGAATGTTGCACTTTCTAATGTTGAAACTGTGAAAAACCCTGATTAATAGTTTGGCAACTATTGTTGAATTTCAGTGTCTGACAGATGGTGAATGCTGTTGTATCTACCTTGAAATATTAAAATATCCCACGGCAGGCCCTGTGAATTCACTTAGCATTCCAGGGTGTCGTGGCACACAGGTTTGGAATCCCGAATTTAAGCTATTGATTGAATGCCAGTGTGAATCATAACCCCTAAATCTTAAAACTGAGTAGTCAAAAAGCCTCTGCCACAGTGAAAGTGAATGGAAAACACTGTAATGATGCTATAAAACCTCATTTCTTAGTCTTTGATCTCAGTATTTTCTCCTTTTCTTGGTTACAGCAGATATTTCTCAGGAATCACAGGGTAATTTTCTGTGGCTTTAGAAATTCGATGTTAGCATACATGGTGGCTGTACATGGTCCCATTATCTTTGCTTAAGGCAAGTGTTCTATATATATATATATGTGTGTGTGTGTGTGTGTGTGTGTGTGTGTGTATTTTTATTGATTTCAGAGAGAGAGGGAGAGGGAGAGAGAGATAGAAACATCAATGATTAGGGAGAAATATTGATTGGCTGCCTCCTACACACCCCACACATGGGATCAAGTCCACAACCTGGGCATATGCCCTGATCAGAAATGGAACCATGACCTCCTGGTTCATAGCTCCACGGAGCCACGATGGTCGGGCTATTTTTTATTTAAGCCTCATCTGAGGATATTTTTCTATTGATTTTTAGAGAGAGTGGGAAAAAGAGGGAAAGACAGAGAGAAATATTGATGTGAGACATACACATCAATTGGTTGTCTAATGCATGCATTCGGACCAGGGCTTGGGCCAGGGAGGAGCCTGCAGCTGACGTACTTGCCCTTGACAGGAATGGAACCTGGGACCCTTCGGTCCGCAGCCTGAGGCTCTATCCGCTGAGCCAAAACCGTCTGGGGCTCTTGTATATTTTTTACGAAAACATTATCAGTGTCCGTTAGAACATTTTTAATTTTGACATGACATTTTAAGAGTTGGACTAAATATTTTCCAGTTTCTAACTATACTTTTCCACCTCAGAAGAGCTACTTTTTAAGTCCCCATGAGATACATCATACTGAGAGGAGACTTTCTGTCTTCTCATGTGTGTATCCTAACTGCAAATAAACCTTGGGGTGCTCTGAGCCAGATGATTTGAACTAATATTCAATTTTATCTCATTTTTGTATTTCAGTAATCCAGTTAATTGTGTAAACATTATTTAAAAAAAACCCACCAAATATCTTACAGAAATGTATACTTACTTTCAGCTAAGGAGCTCAGTGGCTCTTATGTGGATTATTAGAAGAAATCAAGTATGATTATTTTAAACTAAATTATATACATTTTCTGCACGATAAATCACGAGAGCTATGACTGCCCCCAAGCAAAGGCTCAGTACAGAAAACTAAAGTAAGTTATATATATTTTTTAAGTAAAAAGAAAAACAGGAAACATAACAGCACAGAGCTCTTCTTACGTAGCTCAGGCAGGGCTAATGCTGATTATTAATATTGATACTTAGATCCTGCCACTGACATGCTCATGACTTTGAATTCAAATTTTGAGTTATTCATTCTTCCCACCTGCTCATTTTTAATCTTAATTTCCTACCATCAACTATGTCAATAAATGCCCCATACCATTACATAGATTAAGTCATCATCACATTTGGTTGTGGTAACAAATTAGCTGGCTTTAGTGGCAGGGACAATTTGTTTAATTTTTATATTTGTCATCTACTAGACAATAGGTGTTTGAGGGAATGAAACCCACAACTAGTTGGGCAGGCTGGTTTGTCTGGGACACTGTGGATTCTCTCAGCTGAAAGACTCCTAAAACTACAGGGAGACTTAGCACGGAGTTAGCCCTATGAATGAAGGCAGTTTGGGGGAAGGGCACTTCATTTATGATATATGAACAGGGCTGACTGGTTATTTCATATGCAACTACAAGAGCAGAAAGCAATAAATTAGCTTTTATTTTGATCTGCAATGTATAGGTAAGTGAAACATTAGGAGAAAAAATAATATGTAATAATCAGGTACGAGAAGAAAAAAAAATTAGTTTTTCATTTCACAAAATCCCATCACCTAAATGTCAGAAACGAGTGTGTGCGCCTAATGCGTATACATATATAGATCTACATATGCATGTGTGTATTCCCAGATTTTGCCTCTAAATTGATTGTGTCATTATAGTTTTCATGGTTGGTTTTGGATTGCTTTCTGTCCAGGTAGCTAGTAGCAGGCCTATAGATAGAGATATATTTATAGATAAAGATAGGGGTAATTAGAAAAATGGACACAGCCCTGTGACTAGAATCGTGAGTGAATAATGTTAAAATTGTGATATGCAGCACTGTGAGCCCCTTCCCTAGACAAATAAGTAGCATTTTCCTGGTTTACTCGTTTAATCCTAATACTACACCAAAGTGCCTTCGTTTGGATATTCTATTCCTGAGCTCTTTCCATGACTTGTTCCTATGACTTTTCAAATCCTGTGAGCAGCCACACAGATTTGCAACTTCCTTTTGTAGCCTACTTCAAAGGTCACTGCCATGTTACCAGAAGTATCTGGAAATATTTTGTGATGTATTTCTCCATCAACACATATTTGTAGACCTGAGAAAGTTGGTTGTTGTACCCTACTCCACTTCTTTTACCTATAATGACTGCCAACATGCTAGTTTTTTTAAAAGATCTAATTTCTTTCTACCAATACAATATCATACTTTCTTAAATGTAGAATTAAGTAAAATATTTTAAATATGATATATGAAATGTGATTTTATGTGGCTGTAATGAAACTATAAAGTATTATATGAATAGTTCTATATAAATAGATTGAATTATATAGTTATACCAACTAGCTTTTCTTAATGTATACGTGTTTTGAATCTCTCAAAGTTTTGTATTTGTGTCATCAAAAATGAGTTATTTTTGCAAATACATTATAATGTTTCCTCAATATAGATCCTTTTCCCTACCAGATATTTTTTGCTTATTTTTGGTATTAAACACAGTCCACTATCTTGCTCAGTAAGAAGGTTGTCTCCTGGTAATTTTCTGTTCCTTTTATGAGAGTTCTTTCTTATGAGTTGTATTTTCAAAACCCTAAGTTTTCAATAAGGCAGCCTTTGAAATATCAAGTTTCCTAATTTGTCACTTAGTTCTTAAATAATTTTAGTATGAAAAATCAACAACAGGAATAGAATACAAATATATCAATATATTCTGCTTATATTGTTGTTTTATTTAAGGATTGTACTTTTGTCTATATCCTACCAAAACAATAAAACTTTAAAGGCACCTCTCATATGTTATTCAGACCATCACATCTGTGTCAAGACTTTACAATTATATTTGACTCAATTCATTCATTTACTCATTCTTTCTTTCATTCTATATAATAAATTTATTGAATGTCTCTTATGTACCAAGCATTATACCATACTAGGAAGTAAGATAAAGGATAAAAAGTGGGAGTAGAAGTCCCTATCTCATAATTTCTGTCCTGAAATGGACCGTTCCAGGAAGAGGTTAAAAATTTGGAAGATAGATTGTCATGATTTTGTCATTTATAGTCAACAACGCAGAGCACTGAAACACACCTAATGAGGTTTCAAGGATTATATTTTTCCTCCTTGCCTTATAAACAAATAAATTAAACCAAACTAAACACTAATAAAAGCCAAGCTAGGACTTTGTTTATTTTCCAGCTGCTCTAATTTCTCTCCAAAACTTACTTCTTCTCCTTACAGAAGTCCACTGGCTGCCAAAGCCAGGTTGATTTGTAATGGCAGCTTCTTCCATCTTTGAAATGTTAATCAATGGATTGACATTAAAGTAGGAATCCATGGTAAATCCCAATAATATCCTATGAGATATGAGTACTTGCTTTACATGAATCTAGTGTTTCAAAGTAATGGTAAAGGGCACAGGGCAGGTAAGAAAAAAATGCAGCTTTAATTTTGGGCTCCAGACTGACTTAAAAGTGTTAGTTCTTGAAAAAATTCTATGTGTAAATTCTTGACTACCTTGCTAAAGAAAGATACAGATATTCTGATCGTATAAGTTGTTCATTTTTCTTTCATGTGAAGTCTAAGGCAAAAAATATGTATCTCTACCCTGGCAATCCCTTCCTTTCTACCTCACATCAAGATATGTTTTCTATATCTGGGACAAGGATGAAGGGTGCAGATTTTGACATCCTACCTAAGTTTTAAAGCTAGCGTTCGATTCGCTTTTTATTTTATTTACTTTAATCACTTTTAAAGTAAATATAAAAAGTGATACTACATTCAGTTATTAGGAAACTTAAGTTTGAAACAGCTATGGTCCATTCAATTTCCCTTTTGTTATAGATTTTATTAAATCTGAATACAGAACAAGTATTTGTAATGAAAATTTAGAAATCAAATTGGGGAATGCCAAAAGTGTAAAATGCACAGCTGTTTTAGGACACTTAGTAGGAATAAAAGTATTTGATTTATACTTTTTCTATTGATTAGATGTTAGAATGATGATATTTTAATATATTGGATTAATTAAAATATATTATTTTTTACTTTTCATATGTAGCTACAAAAATTATTAAGTTACAGTATGTATCACATATTTGTATTAGACAGCACTTGGATATATTTTAGAACTGGATTATATTACATATGAATTCTATTTTATGTTATATTTTTAAATAATCTTGAAATAACTTTAGTAATAAAATTATTAACATTCATTTTAAAGCTTATATTTTAGGCACTCTGCTAATCACTTTATAGTCTAACTATATGAGTGCTCCGTATCATCTCAGTTTTACACCTAATTGCATGTAGCATCATGACAGGTATCAATAGGTGCTCATTATCATTCTTGTGAATGATTCATTTTTAAGATGATCTTTTTGGAAGTAAATTTTGCCTAATGGGTAAGGTCTGAGTGACAGTTATTATTGAAAAGAGGAGAAGTTTAGCAAATTATCTGAAGTAGACTTGCTCCTTATTAATATATATTTTAAATATATTTTCACTGCTTTTAGAGAGGAAGGGAGAGAGAGAGAGAAACATCAATGATGAGAGAGAATCATCAATCAGCTGCCTGCTGCACATCCCCCACTGGGGACCAAGCCAGCAACCTGGGTATGTGCTCTGACCCGGAATTCAGCTGTGACCTCCTGGTTCATAGGTCGATGCTCAACCACTGAGCCATGCTGGCTGGGCTAGACTTGCTTTTGATGTTACTTTTTCTAATTAAGGTGACACTGTCTTAGCATTTGGCATTACCAGAGAATTCATAATATAGCTCAAGAGAAAAAGAAATTCAGGACAAATGTATAAGATGGGTTATATTTATTTTGAGAAAATATCATTCAGCCAAAAAGTAAAGAAAAGAAAAAGAAAGAAAAGAGAAGAAAAGAAAAGAAAAGAAAAAAAGAAAGAAAAGAAAAGAAAAGAAAAGAAAAGAAAAGAAAAAAAAAGAAAAGAAAAGGAAAGAAAAGAAAAGGAAAGAAAGGAAAGAGGAAAGAAAAGGTTATTACATTCACATCATGTTATTTGTCTGGTAATCTTTCTAGTGAGAAAGCAAAAGAAGCTATAAAATTAAAGAAAATATTGACAGGTTTTCAGGCACTGAAAATGACATTTCACTTTCCTTTCTTTTTATTAATAATTGAGCTCAGAGAGGAAGGGAGAGGGAGAGAGAGAAACATCAATGATGAGAGAGAATCACTGATCAGCTGCCACTGATCCCACACTGGGGATCGAGCCCGCAACCCAGGCATGTGCCCTCAACCCGAATCAAACCTGGGACCTTTCAGTCCTCAGGCCGATGCTCTATTCACTGAGCCAAACCGATGGGGGCCACGTTCCTTTCTTATGAAGAACCTCTTTCTGAGATTTCAGAAACCAAATAAATATCAAAAGCCTTTATTCTTCTTTATAAACCTTGTCTACATCCTGCTTTCTGAGATCCATGATGAATGCAAATTGGGGGAAATACCTTATTACCATGGAGAATAATTAAATAAAATCAGGACAACCATCAGATAGCTAGATTCCTTATTTCCCTGATGTAGTCTGTGTCTTTAACTAATAAAGTATGATATCATCAGAAAGTTTTTATTATGGAGTTTTAAGTAAGGTTGTAATTTCATTTCTAGAGAAATAAATTTTGACTTTTAAAACAATCATATTCATATAGAATTAACTCTAGCTGATACTAAAGTTGTAGATAAAACCAAACATTTTCTCAACATTTTAGTACGTATTTTTTTATTAAAAATCTGTTATATTGATAAAGAAATAACTCCTCAAGATTTAAGTAAACAATTAAATAATTTAAAAATTGGGAGAGAAACACCAAATTACCTCTTTTAGTTATATTGATATATCGTTGCTTAGAAATTCTTACACACCCAAACAAACCAAAATGCTTTGCCAATGTCCATATAATTTATAGAAACATGTTTTTTTTCTTCTCTTATTTATTACTGTTGGGAGGTAGCTGTTAAAATTTAAATTGTACATTAGTGTATTAAGGCTCTGTTTAAATGCATATTTTAAAATTCTGTTTCTGTTCTCTTTCTTTGAGTGCAAAGCGCATTGCACACATCATAAATTAATACTGAACAATCCAAATTTACCCCAATAGGGTCTCTCAGTGCCGACTTTATAAACTCGGTCCTTGTTTATTCTGCGTGTGGCCACTTTGGTTATTAGTAGGGGTTACACTGACTGCTTTTTCCAGATTTATGAGACCTGGCAAAAACCTTAAGAAAACAGAGCTCAGCTTCCCTCTTTAGAAAACATTATTAGATACTAAGTAAACATGAATGTAGGTAAACTGGTAGTACTCAGCCCAACATTAATACACCTTTATTTAGGTTTCAGTCTGATGGGTGAAAGAATGCACTGGGGACAGGGGCTTGCTTTACAGAGACCACAAAAAAGGTCCATTTAAATAATAGCTGAGACTTTGTCCTTAGAACACCTTCATGCTCATTCATGAAGAGCCGTGATCCTGTGCCAGGGCAGCATGCATCATGTCCTTCTCCCAGTGGAGGGAGATCAAGAGGACACTCAATCTTTTTAAAATCAGCACAGAACCCCTGAAAGCAACATGATTAATTTTCCCAGGATTTCAACAGAAGCTTTGAGAAATAGGCATACTGCGCAGTTAGTTAACACATGGTTTTCAAATAACTTATAATGCTTGATAACATTGAAGTTATGAAGAGATGAAAGCATTTTTTAAAGGATAACTTGAACCTATCTCTTGCCAACAAGTTCATGGCCTGAAAAAGAAAAGGAGGGATACTTTGTCTGCTAGATTAAAAATGATAGAGACACAACTAGGTACAGTGTGTCACACAATTAAATCCTGAGTTGGACAAACCAGCTGTTACGAGCAGTTTGGGGACAATCCTGAAAATTTTTATATAAATTGAATAATTTAAAAAATGCAAAGTTATTGACAGGCAAAATAGAAATAATTAAGTTACAAATAGGTTGCATAATATGTATTATAAACTCATAATAAAATATATTTATATATGCATAGAAAAATATGGAAAGATGAAGATTTTAACAGTGATAATTTCTGAGTGGACATGGATAGCAACTTAAAGTTTTTGTTTGTTTATTTATTTATTTTGCTTATCTGTGGTTTAACTGTGTAGAGTGCAAGCATACTACTTTTGTTGATAATTAAAATCTATTATTAATAAAATAATTAGCCAGTAGTAAAATTTACTTTGGTGTTTACACTAAGATATGGATATTGTGAAATAATATAAAGAACCTGTAGTCTTTAGTCAGTGCAGTAGGTAAAGTCTTTGTTTTAGTGTGTAGAATCCCATAGATTTTTTTTAATGCTATGAAATTGGTTTTTCTTGATACCACTCAGACTTTGCTAAGAAATTTCAGGTCTCTTTCTCTACCAAAAAGAAGAAAAACACAGATTTTTTTCTTATGGGAAGAATTCTAAATCCATTTTGAATTTTGTTGTTTTTAGGGTAACAAAATAAAAAACCTTGCTATAAATACGAATTTTTCAAACTCCTTTTATTTCCATTCCTAATCATATTATATATTCATTCTTTTAGCATTAGGCCATTCCCTCAGGGAACCTTTTTGAAACTTGATGAAATAGATTTGGCTCTTATTAGGGACTCTGTAGTAATCAGAAAGTGTTAATAACATTATTAATAACTAGAGGCCTAATGCATGAAATTCATGCAAGAGTAGTAGGCCTTCCTTCCCCTGGCTGCCAGCACTGGCTTCCCTCTGGCACCCGGGACCCAGGCTTCCCTTGCAGCCCCAGCTTCATCTGGAAGGCTGTCTGGAAGGACATCCAGTCTAATTAGCATATTACACTTTTATTATTATAGACTAGTGGCCCAGTGCATGGATTTGTGCACATTGAAAGGAAATTAATTAGAAGGTGGCTGGCGGGGTGAGACTGGGCTAGATGGGCCGGACACACCCTGGAGCCAACCTCCCATGGTCCCTCCTTGGCCAGCTGCACGTGGGGCGGAGCCATGGCTCAAAGGGCATCTGTGGCGTGAGCGGGGGCCCTCCGGCAGGTGGGGTTCATTGGCCTGGCCTGCGGGGCCTGTGGGGATTGGGCCGAAACTGGCTCTCTGACACCCCCTGGGGGGTCCCGGAGTGCGAGAGTTGCTGTCACTGGGCAGCTCCTGCGTTGAGCATCTACACCCTGGTGGTTAATGCACGTCCTACCTACCAGCCAGTCAGCTGGTCGCTTAGCCTTTTATATATATATATATATATATACATACATATACATATATGTATACATACATATACATAGATAGATAGATAGATAGATAGATAGATAGATAGATAGATAGATAGATAATCATGTCTTGCAAGTTGTAGACCAGGGGTGGGCAAACTTTTTGACTCGAGGGCCACAATGGGTTCTTAAACTGGACCGGAGGGCCGGAACAAAAGCATGGATGGAGTGTTTGTGTGAACTAATATAAATTCAAAGTAAACATCATTACATAAAAGGGTACGGTCTTTTTTTTTTTTAGTTTTATTCATTTCAAACGGGCCGGATCCGGCCCGCGGGCTGTAGTTTGCCCATGGCTGTTGTAGACTATTGATTCTAGGAAATAAGTAATAGATTCTGTCCAGAAATCTAAATATATAAAAGCCTAAGTGACAGGCCAACTGGCTGGTAGCTATGACACACACTGACCACCAGGGGGCAGATGCTCAATGCAGGAGGAAAACCATAGACATGGAAATATGGAACAGACTGATGAATCTTAGAAGGAAGCAGGGAGGGGGAAGGGCAGGAAGAGATTAACCAAAGATCTTATATGCATACTAGAGGCCCAGTGCACAAATTTGTGCACCGGTGGGGTCCCTCGTCCTGGCCTGCGGGGATCTGGCCAAAACCAGCTCTCCAACATCCCTTGAGGGGTCCTGGATTGCGAGAGGGTGCAGGCCAGGCCGAGGGACCCCACTGGTACACGAATCCATGCACCCGACCTCTAGTAAGAAATAAAAACTCAGCTGTAATAGGTTCAACCAAATTGTGTGCTGATGTTTGAAGTGACAGATGAAGAACGCCTTAACATTTTTTTTAATGTCAGTGATCCTGCACTCATCTGAACAGTAAGACACCTTAGCATCTTCACTAGTCCTTTCATTTAAGGATGAGGAAACTGATTCATAGAGAGTTAATTTCCTAACTATTTGTTGGCAGAGTTTAAACCAGAATTTAACTTACATGATCTCTTCTAATACTGTGTATTTCACTCTGCACTAAAATGTTTTCCATATTTTAGGACAAGAAAATGCAGAAGTGTTACTTACTAAATCAATATGCTTTATAGAAACTCATATTAAAGTTAAAGTGAAAAGTTCATACTAACCTGATTTCTCTCATATGATCAAATATCTCCCTCTAAAAATTCAAGACTAGTAACCTTAAACACATTAATTAGTTCATTTCCATTGATGCTATTTGCTTACTTAGCCCATTATATAATACTATTTAATGTAATTAGTTCTCATATTCAGAGTATATGTTACTTTTGTAAGAATTACAAGTCCAAATAGTTCCTTATTACTCATCTTAAGATTGAGTGAATATGAGTAATAATTTGAATTTCAAAAATAAAGAACTCTTTGCTAGGTTCTTCAAAAACTTGCTTTGTGTTTCTCTTTTTAATTTTTATGTCAACTGGGATATTATGGTTTTTAACCATTTCATGAAAATGCATTTGAACTCTTTTACGATCCCACCTATTATATCAGAGAGGAGCAATGAGTGGTAAAATAGAATATTTTTCCCTTTATGTTAACAAGTGTATTTTTAAAAATGTTATCATTTCTTACAAATCATCTCTGTTGAACATAATATTCTGAAGATTAAAATAAATGTTAGAACTCTTGTTACCAATAAAATTTTCTTTCAGAATATCTGTATGTGTTTTTTTGTTTGTTTGTTTTTTTATTTTGGGAAATTGGGGCACTTCAATATGACTAGGTCTGCCATACTAGGATTTTAAATTTAGAAAAGATCTTAATGTTCCAATAGGTCTACCTCTGTTTAGGCTGCTATAACAAAATTCTATCAACTGGTTAGTTTATAAATAAGTACAATTTATTGCTCACAGTTATGGAGGCTGGAGTCCAAGATCAAGGGTCCAGCATGGTTGCTGTTCAGTGAGGACCCTTGTCCTGGTTCATAGGTGGCACCTTTTCACTGTGTTTCACCTGAAGCAGCTAGGGATGTTTGTGCCTCTTTCTATAAGGCACTAATCTCGTTCATGGGGGTTCCACCTCTTGATTTAAGCACCTCCCCAAGGCTCCACTTACTAATTCCATTACATTTGAGGGTTAGGATTTAAACATATGGATTTTGGGGGAGGGGGGGTACAAACCTTCAGACTACCGCAAGGTCATATTAACTGAGGAGAAAAAGCTTGCTGGTGGCAGAACCTGACCTCAAATTAATGTTGAGACCCATGATGATACAGCTTTCTTCAGACTGATAGTCAGATGTTTGGTTATATAATATTTTCCATTAAAGACCATTCCATCATTATAAAAAGATGAAATGATTGCTGTTATGGTGGCTGTTAAAAATAATGAAAAAATTCTAAGGGGGTGAAAATAAAATTTGAGTTGGCACTCTCTGTGAGGACTCTGCTGATTATACTAAATAAGTTTAAAGTGATGGAGTTATTACAAAAATTTAAGTGTTAAATTCTAGTCTGATAATATATATATTTTGAACATTAGTAGTGTTTTTCCAGGTTAACTCATAAAACAATTCCGTACTCTACTTTTCTTTCCCCCATGCATTGATCATGTTTGCTGATAAAACATACATTTTCTGTCAGCCATGAAATGAAGTCACTTTTTATATTTGCCCATTATAAAATTTTTAATCAATTCCCAGTTGATTATCATTTGCAGACTTTTGACCCACTTTTTAACAGTTTATTATCTAGTACTTCAGCAGTAGCATTAGCTGTATATTTACTGTTATAGAACATGCCTGTTGAAATTCCATAGCAAAGATAAATAGAGAAGGAATAGCATCTGTATGCTGAAAGTAAGACAAAAACACAGTAGGCTATTGATCATATTGCCAAAATATGTTTGGCCAAGAGAGCTGGAATTTTATAAAGATGAGAGTCTAATCTGCTAATTCTTATCCTCTGATCACATGCAATAAATATTAAAACTTTGCTTCCTAATGTCATTCTACATTTGTACTGTTTTAAAAATAATTTTATGCTGAAACCGGTTTGGCTCAGTGGATAGAGCGTTGACCTGCGGACTGAAAGGTCCCGGGTTCGATTCCGGTCAAGGGCATGTACCTGGTTTGTGGGCACATCCCCAGTAGGAGATGTGCAGGAGGCGGCTGGTCGATGTTTCTCTCTCATCGATGATTCTGACTCTCTATCTCTCTTCCTTCCTATCTGTAAAAAATCAATAAAATATATTTTAAAAAAAATAAAAATAATTTTATTATGAAATACATTACAAATAATAGATGCTACAACCCTATCAAAGGTTTTATACCTATAAATTTTAGACTTACCTATAAAACCAAATGTAAGACAATTAATAAAATGAACATTGGTTGTTTTTTGTTACATGAAGACCCCAAAATAACTGCTCAAACAAGATAGTGGCTTGTTTCTGTCCTGTGCAGAAGGGCTGATATAGTCAAGGGTTCAGGGTTGGTAAGTGGCTCTGTTCTGCCCTCGGATACTTTCTGTCTCCTTGCCCTGAGGTCCTCAAAGTGTTGCCCTCAGCTGCAGTGTCCCGACAGCTGGCTTACAAGCACCTTGCCCACATCTAGCCTAGTTTGAATAGGAAATGAAAGAGAATGGAGGTAAGAAACTTATTTCAAAGAAGTATAACGTGCACTATACACATCACTTTGAATTAACTAGTGACAATATATTGATTCTGTTTCTCCAGCTGTGAGAAAGGATAGCCTATAGCTCCTACCATGTGTCTTGCTCATTCAAGGCAGATCCATTTCTATTCCTAACACAAAGTAGAGGTATTGGTATTGGGGGACAGTTAGTATTTCCTGCCATACCCATATACCCATGCCCATCATAAGATAAAAATTTTAAAAAATACACTTTTTTTTCAAGGAAAACAGCATTTGTAATGTTAAAGTTATTTTTTATCTTTTATTATGATTTCATTATAAAGTTGCAATCAAATCAGACCTTAGAAATTTACAGTAGTTGTTTTGTGGATATGCGTGTAAGTCATAACCATAACTTTGGATATCTTGTCTGAAATGTGATTTTTTTAGACGACATAAACTCATTGGAAGTTTTTTGGTAAATAAATTTACATGAGTTTGTTTTAAAATAAAATCATCCCGTTGTTGCTAATCATCTTATACAAATGGATACTATCAGAATTAAATTGAAGAATGGTTCAGCTACACCCAGGTAACTGAGAGTGTGATATTTCTGCATCCACACTTGAATGTTTTCTTGTATTCATAATCATCACCTACTACCATTCAAATTCCTTAAAATAGTCATTCTATTTTGTCAGGTTCTTTATCACAAATTTACATGTGATTTCCAGGCTATTAAATAATGTCATTTATGACTCTTAGGAAATTTATAGAATCTTGTATTCCCCAAATTCATTTAATGTTGAAGTCAGAAGAACAGATATTTTTGTTATATTTTTCCTTTCTAATTGGTTTATTTCTATCTGATAAACATTTATTAGGCTTCTACTCTGAGTCTATTCAGCTTCTATGGG
Source organism: Myotis yumanensis (assembly GCF_028538775.1). NCBI lineage: Eukaryota > Metazoa > Chordata > Mammalia > Chiroptera > Vespertilionidae > Myotis > Myotis yumanensis. The sequence goes on along the minus strand of NW_027223760.1, from coordinate 41,972,708 downwards.
CCATTTGAGGTGGATTTAAAAGACTATACATTTTCTGTGTTGAAGCATCTTTCAATATTTTTAGAGAGGTAAGAAGGGCACACAATTCAGACCCTATACAAGATAACTTAAATGTAAGTCAACGTGGTAGAGAAAAATGTGCTGTTGTGATCCTGATAGAGAGTGAATGTTTTGACCTGGAATTTATCCAGCTGCTATTTGGATAAGCTTGGACCTGAGAAGGCAGGGCATTGGCACAAGGAGAAGGAAATGAACATGACTTAGATGGTAATTGGTCCTTGACCATCTTGACTGGAACAAGGAGTGCACATTGAGGAACAGAGAAAGTAATTTATTTAAAGAAGGAACATGCCAAGCAGGAAGTTTATATTTTAAACCAGAGATGGCATTTTGAAAGCAAATGCTTTAAAAAAAAAACAAATCCGGAAACACCAAGCACTCCCAGAATTGGTGTTTACCAGCAGAGTCCAGAATAACAATGGTAGTAACCCAGGCATACACTCATAGCAACTCAGGGCTCCATTAATGGGTTTGAAGATGGAGTAGAAAAAAACTAATTATAGTGATAAAATGACATTCACATTATTCAAAGACATAATTGACACCGTTGATAGTCTTGCTTGGTAGTTAAAGAACAAATATTCCCTTACTCTTTCTTTGGGTATATATGTTATATCTCTATTTGATAAAAAGAAATTGTGGGCTTGGTTGTGGGCACATCCTCAGTAGGGGGTGTGCAGGAGGCAGCTCATCGATGTTTCTCTCTCATCGATGTTTCTAACTCTCTATCCCTCTCCATCTCCCTTCCTCTCTGTAAAAAAACAATAAAATACATTAAAAAAAAAAAAGAAATTGTGGGCTCGATCCCCAGTGTGGGGTATGCAGGAGGTAACTGGTCATTGATTCTCTCTCATCATTGATGGTTCGATCTCTTTTTCTCTTCCTCCCCCTTTCTCTCTGTAATCAATAAAAATACATTTTAAAAAAATAATGTTGTTATCATAAAACTTTCTCTACTGAGACCATGGGGTTAGGAGGGCTGGAAAAACTTAACAGAATTTTCCAAATTGCTAATGAGCATTTGCTCACTTCCAAACCATAGGTACCAACAGGATTCTTTGGCAGACTATACCCAGTGTGTGTGTGTGTGTGTGTGTGTGTGTGTGTGTGTGCGCGCGCGCGCGCGCGCGCGCGCGGGAGGGGGGGGGGGCAGGGGGGGATGAGGCTATCCTAATTTGTAATAAGGAATAATCATCACAATGACCATATTTATTTTACACTTACCATGTGCTTATAGGGATTTTACTGTTATGTTATTTCAAATTGAATAACAATAAAGTTACCATTATTTCCCAAGTTTTGAATAAATACTTGTTCAAAAAGTGCTAAAACTGAAATTCATACCTAAGTTCCCCTGACTCCAAATTTCAAATTCTTCACTATTTCATGACCCCTCTTTACATAGAGGGTTTTCTGTAATACTCTCAAGTAAGGTTAGAGAAAAGTCTTGAAAAAAAAATACCTAGGGATACGAGGAATGTCCTTGACCCACTCGGTTCTTTCTTCTATTATTGGGGAATTATGAATCTTTGAAGCGGCCATGGGTCATTTCATTTTGATCCCAAAGTTCCCATATGTTTCTGGTACTCTTCAGGCAATACAAGTTGTTTATGTCTTCATGATTCATGATGACACACACAGGGATAAAATATAGAGATTTTAGCCACTTCATTGCCATACACTATTAGGTGAGCTGGTAATGGAATGAAGGGGAGAATGGCTACTTCTGTCATTTATTTAACAAATACATGCTAATCCCCTACTCTGCGCCAGTCACCTTGTTAGTGTTTGGGGATACAATGGTGAATGCGGTTGATGTCCTTGCCTTCATGCGGCTTAAAGGAAGTACATGTTATGTCCATAGAGGGAGATCACTTTTGTTCTGGAAGGTACAAATGCAAACCATGAGATGTAGGCAAAGGCCTAAAAATTATTTGGAAGAGGTTTTTTTAAACTGTACTATAATAGTTTATCATTTTGAATACTCTGAAAAAATACAACAATTATAATTAAAGCTAAAATTATTTATGTATATAAACTCTTTTGGCTCATACATCCAAATAAGCTTTCAGAAGTAGCTTTAGGTTGGCTTATTGTCAAAACTGTTTATAAATATTAATCTCAGTTCTAAGATATCCTTTATGGACTTTTGTTCAAACATATTTTGTAACTCTAAATGGAATAATTTAAAATAAAAACATTTCTTTTTCATTCTTCCTTTATTTTTATTTTCTAACAATTTCCATATCCATTAAAGCAATTAAATGCGTTCTTTTGTTTAGGATTTCATTTTGGCAGTGCACATGGGCTCAACGAATTGGAAGTTCAGAGAAAATAATGTATTATTATTATTGTAATAGGAATCTTATCTAATTGCACATTGAAAAAATTACATTATGGAATGCAGGTTGGGAACTCTCATGCCAAATCATACACACGCATTTGCAAGCTGGATAGGAGAACATGGGGTTTCCATATTTCCTTTCAAGTTTCATATTCACTTAATATCTTTGGAAAAATAGTTACTATCACAGTCCATGCAAAAATGGAAGACCTTTAAGATAAGTTTTTTTTTCACGAGCTAGCTATGTGCCAGACAAGATACTAAGTGCTTTCCATGGGTTATTCTGGCAACGATCATCTCTTAAGAACTGATAATCCTATTTTGTAAACTGGATTTAGAGAATTAAGTGAATTCTCTCAGAGTGTAAAGCTGATAAGTAGCAACACAAGGATTACAACGCAAACCATAGCAGAGCCAGGGCCTGAGCTCTTCTTGGGTTCTGTTACCCCTGAGAGAATTAAGAATTTTATCCCAGTTGCTATATAACACATAGTAAAAATAAATGAGTTCAGTTACTGAGAATTTTGAGAGATTATTTATGGTGAGTTCTATATTTTAATCTAGACTACAGTGCTAGTTTCACTTCTGAGTCAACTTCAGAAGTTAAGTAGTAGAAGAGAGAAGTATGTAAAAAATAAAAATGGGGAAATATCACCAAGAACTGTATGCTCAACTCAGGAGTCCCCTGCTTATCTAAGCCAGGCAGAAAGATATGGGATGGCCATTTACATCCAGTTTTTCAGATATGGCTGAAAATGTAAGGATGGGATTAAACACAGTTCAGAAACTGATATTACATATACACAATGTTATATATCAATTATGTCTCAAGAAAGAAAAAAGAAACTGATGCTAATATATAGGGAACTAGATAAGGATGATGACGAGGGTGGAAGGGCAATTGCACATGGCCTCAGCAGAGCAATCGTGCAAAATAACAACAACAACAACAACAACAACAAAAAACATATTTACATAAGGAAGACCAGAGGGTGTTTAGAAATATGGGCTGCCTGATAAGTTGAAATTTCTGTACAACTTCATACATTTTTGTACAATAAATGTTTCCACCCCAATCTGTTTAAATAGGCATACTGCTCATGCACTAATTGCAAGTTCTATTTAAAATAAAAACATGAGTTCCTTGTATGTATTTAGAGAATGTAGGTAAAAGGGATTAATTCAGCTTTAATGAATTAACTTTTTAACAAGATTTATACTGTGCTTCCATATTGCATATTCAGTCAATCTAATAGTTTTTCTGAAAGAAAATATTGTAGAGTTATGCTTTATTATGGTATATCTATACTAATAAAGAGCTAATATGCTAATGGTCAATACACCGTAATGGGTAATGACCAGGTCATTAGCATATTAGCTGGGGTGCTGCTCCACTGATGGGGCGGAAGTGGGGAGGTGCCAGGAGGAGGCGGGACCATCTCGTGCTGGGGAGGGCAGGGGTGAGAGTGCATAGCGCCCCCCTCACCAGTCCTTTGCCACCCACCTTTGGCACTCGGAGTGTCCGGCGGCCCACCTGCCAGGGGAAGGAGCACAGCGCAGCAGGCGGGAGGCTTCCACACTCTCCTCCAGAGCCATGATGGGGCCGAGCTGCTGTGTTGCTCCCAGATGGGGTGGAAGTGGGGAGGCGCCCAGAGAAGGCGGGACCAGCCCTAAGCAACTGGATGGACTGAGAGCAGGGCTTGAAGTGGCCAGAGAAGGCCAGAGGATTTGGGGGCTGGGCCAGGCGCACTGGAGCTCTGCAAGGACAGGTTTGGGTCTCAAGGCAGGGCGGCACTGTGCAATTTTAAATCGTACGCTGGGCTCCTAAAATATATACACACACACACACACACACACACACATATATGTGTGTGTATATATATATAGTTTAAAACTTGTATTAATCATATAACAATATTTAATCATTTTATAGTAATGCTATTTGCTATTATACAATGGTCACATTTCTTTTGACTTTTGCTTCTGAATAATATTAATTTGAAATATGCATTTTGAGAATAAAGGTCATGTTATATAAACATTGAATTCTTATGCAAATGTTACTTGAGTAATTATTAAATATGGAAGGAATTTATAATATGTATAATATGTGCTATTTATATACCATCGCAGGCCAAGCAGATATACGATGTTCCAAGAAGTACAATAGCCCTTTGAATTTGGGAGAGAGACAACCTCAAATGCTATAAATACAGCAATCTTTAAATCTATTAATAAATAATACTTGGCATGTTTATAGATGTGGAATGGTTTAAAATGCAATTGAAAGTTTTTGTTTCTTTTAAACTTACCTAAACCTAATTGAATAGTAACATAAGATCTAAATTTTTCCTACTTTCAGTCAGGAGGTACTGCTTCTATGTTTTCTGGGTTATTATAGCCAATAAATTAAAAATTATTTTTGAGTCCCTGCTATATATTAGTCAAAGTTTTGTTATATTATATATACAATTATAGAGTTGTTAATAATGAAATTAGATCAACCATGTTTTATAAGCTCATATTAATTTCAAAATATACTTTTTAAAAAATGATAATTTTAATATAAGTAAAATTACTTATAAAAATAGATCTTGGATAAATATAACTGCCTTTAAACATGATTATTTTTCATGCAGGAAAATTATTTTAATTATTTAAAATAATCCTATTGCTCAGGCCAGTGTGGCTCAGTTATTTGGGCATTGTACTGTGCACCAAAAGGTTGTCTGTCTGATTCCCTGTCAGGGCACATACCCAGGTTTCTGGCTCCATCCCTAATAGGGAGCCAGCAGGAGGCAGCCAATGGATGTTCTGCTTTAACATCTATACTTTATTCCTCCCTCTCCCTTCCTTTCTCTCTTAAAATCAATAAATATATTTATAAAAATTAAAACAATCCTATACATATCTCAAAGGATGTCAGCAACTTACTAAACTTAAGTGCCATCATTAGTCATAATAATTTGTTTAAAGAAAGTGAGAAAAAAAGAACTTTAAAAGATTTCATGAAAGATTTTTATGCCCATTTATTTTTTTAATCCTCACCTGAGGATATTTTTCCATTGATTTTTTTTTTTTGAGAGTGGAAGATAGAGGGAAAGACAGAGAGAAACATCAATGTGAGAGAAACACATCGATTGGTTGCCTCCTGCATGAGCCCCGACCAGGACCCGAGGTGGTGAGGAGCCTGCAACCAAGGTACAGGCTTTGATCAGAATTGAACCCACGACCCTAAGGTCAGCAGGCTGGTGCTCTATCCATGGAGCCAAACCAGCTAGGGCTTTATGCCCATTTTAAGCATAAAGGTGAGGGGTGGGAATGGAAAATAGTACTACACTGAATTACATAGGATAGATGGATAGATGTATAAAAATTAAAAAGTATGTACAGTGGAGGGGGATTGGAGGACCGGGTGAAAAAGGTGAAGGGGTTGGTATTTGGTAGTTACAAAATTATCATGGGGATGTAAAGTGCAGCATAGGAGTTATGTATGATGCCAGTTGGGTATAAGTAATACTAGGGAGAAAGCTTTGTAAAATATATGATTGTCTAACCATTATGCTGGACACCTGAAATCAATAAAAATAATATTGAATATGAACTATAATTGAAAATTTTTAAAACATTTAACATTTATATATATAACATAACATTTAATATAAAGAACATATTAAATTATAGACATAAGCTATTGCTTACTTTCAATATATTACTGAATATACCAAATCCTTCAATTTTGCATAGCCCAGAAGGTTATTTAAATTCCTACTTTTCCTCCTTTAAGGCTAGTATCTTGTCTAGAAAAGAAGCCTAATTCTGTTAATCTTTTTAATACAAGTGAAAATCTTCAAGTCAAGTATTATACATATTGAACAATGTTTATTATATTTTTACTTTAAGATTTTGCATTATTTATTTTTAGTATCTACTTAATCTTTCCTTTCTTGAAAAATTACATGATTCAAATTAGAAGAATAGCATTGGAAGCACTCCAGTTACAATTATGCCTCATCCTTCATAAGTGTATTCAAACTCTCACTGACTTTCTCCTCATAAGCCATAGAAATGGAGTTTATCTGCTTGCATGTTCATTTGTTTGTCTTGGTGGTATCCTGTAATGATGTTCTTCATTTGGGTTCATACTCTTGAGGTTATATAATGTTATCCTGGAATCTCTTTATTTTACAGGACTTATAAACTGTAGGCATAAGTTCAGGTCATTATTAAGTGTCTTTAAAACCAAAGCATTATGCTAAGCAAAATAAGCCAGTCAGAGAAATATAAGTATCACATGATCTCACTCATATGTGGAATCTAATGAACAACATAAACTGTTGAACAAAAGTAGATCCAGAAACATAGAAGCATTTAACTGACTGCCAAACCTCAGAGGGAAGGCAGGGGAGGGTGGATGGGAAAGAGTTCAATCAATGAACTTATATGCATATATGCATAACCCATGGACACAGATAATAAAAGGGTGGTGAAGGCCTGGGGGGGGGGGGGCAAGGGCAGGCTGGGAGAGGTAAATGGGGAAAAAGAGGACATATACAATACTTTCAACAACAAAGATTAAAAAAACACAACACCATAACTTGCTCTTTTTACTTAAAATAATTTTAAAAGAAAACTAGAACAAATTGAATACATTAATTTTAAAAATGGTTAATACTCCTTGATTATTTACTATGTACTGGGTGTGGTGTAGAGCTTTAGAATAGAATCAAAATGGAAACCATGATTATATGTCATTATAACTAGAAATATAAACAACAATCATTAAAGAACTATTACTGCTAAAAAATGCTGGACAATTTTTTTATTTGTTGAAAAACGTCGGCCTTGCTCATATTCATTGGTTGTTGAATTCAATATGTTAAAAATATAAAATAACATTAATTAGATTTACATTTAATAACATTACATTGCTACTTTTATTTACTTAATGTTTAGTAGCTGAGTTGGACGAAATTCAAATCTGATATGAAGACTGAGTTCCTAAATTCTACATATGACACTAAGTTCCTTTCATATACTACCTACTTTAATCCCAGATAGTGAATTATTTAAACTCTTCTTCCTATACAGATGGAATGCCTGGCCTAATAAGAAATGCTTATTTCCCTGAGGTGTTTCAATAAATATTAAAGAAACAAATTACTGTTAATATGTTTAGCACATATTTTACCTTTAAAAAAAAAACAACAAGACTAGCTCTAGCCAGTTTGGGTCAGGGAATAGAACTTTGGCCTGGGGACTGAAGAGTCCTGGGTTTGATTCCTGTGGGGCCCAGGCAGGAGGCAACCAATCAATATGTCTCTCTCACATTGATGTTTCTTTCTCTCTTGTCTCTCCCCGTCCCTTCCACTCTCTCTAAAAATCAGGTGAGCACTAACCAAAAAAATAAAACATCTATGCTGCTTTGAAAGACAGGTTTCCAAGTGCATAGTTCTTTCTGCTGACACAGAAACCATGGGGCCACTAAGTTAGTTTGCATATAGACCATTTTGTACATTTTGACTTTGAGGAGTCATGTTTTTTCAAAGATTTTAAATCTATTTATTGCCCACATTAGCAGAAATGTTAGATAAGTACTACAGAATCTGGAAAAACCTTTTTGAACATATAAGTCAACGTCTAAATTAAAACTAAATGTGTATTTCAGGAAAGTTAAAAAATTTTGGAGTATTTATTAAAATATCACTCAGTTTGATAATTATCACATTCCTAGTAAATATGAATTATAAAATAAATTAGAGGAACATCTCAATAATAAATACATAGCTATTTTATTATTTCAAGAAAATGCACTAGTCTTGCCTCCTTAATTGAAGTAATTTCTAATCCACTTTATTCTACTTATAAAATAAATTCATTTAAACAGTAGGCAGCACATATCAGAATATTTGAGGTGGAGGGTGTTCAGTTTTAACAAAACAATCAGTTTTAATAATAAACATTTATGTTGTCCACACAAAGGCAGACATTAAAATTTGATGATTTTCCTATAATTTATACACATATTTCCATAAAATATCTATAAACATTCTACAATTCTCACAAAGCATATCAGAATACCAAAGGGTGAGGGGTAAGATTATCTTGGTTATAAAAAGGTACATGGATTAAAATGCTCTCTAGAGTGAGAATTTGAAAAGGAAAATCTTAAATCTTTGAGTTGTGGATTAATGAAATTTTAAGGGAGACCAACTTTAATTGTGTTGTTGGTTCTTTCTCTGACCTGCCAATTGGTAACTCTCAGTGCTCTGCTTTGAGTAGCACGTTAAAAAGATATTTAGGATAAAGAAGATGATTAGCAATAAGATCATTTATGGTAGCATTTTATTATTTTTATGTTAATGTGCTAATTGTTTGAGCAGTTTGGATCTTGGGGACTCTGGTTTCTTTAGGACCTTTTTTACAACATCAGAGTTATTTTGCTGTTACTGTTATGTTCAGGAAAAAATGCAATCTGCAATATTAAATCTAACAGGTTGCACAGGTATGTTCTGAAATTTCACTATTATGTTATTTTCTGTTGAGACGGATTCAGCAGAGTAAGATCCTGAAGAATTTCATCTGGGTATAAGTACAAAGCTATAAGGCAAACAAACCCAAGCAACATGTAACAATGGTGTTTTGTTGAGCAGGTATTTACACAACAATATACTTTCAGCATATTTTAGAAATGTAAACTAGTTTGATTTATCTTTACTGACAAGTTACTGACAACTGATTACTGAAATGTAATACTTAGTAATTCATACTTAGTTTGATAGGTGGTGAAATATCACTGGCTATTATCATAAGGATGTTAGGAAGCAGATTAACATTTAATTAATTTAAGTGTCTTCTACATGATATCTGAAAAATCAGATGGTTTTCCAGACTCTATGGGAATGTATCAATTGATGAGGAACTTATGAGATCTGAAGACAATAAAGTCCACTAATGGACAGTTAAAATTATTCAACCAAAAGTTGCTGCCCTATAAATTCTACTCATCGGTAAGAGTGCTGTACACTTCAGTAGTGATTGCATACCCCTGACTGTAATAAAGTAGCGGGATGCTATGGTATATTAGAAAACACACAAAGAAATTTAGAGAGGATGAAATAAAATAACTGCATATGAAACTGTTAGCATTCCAATCTCTATTCCGGTGGATCTTTATACATACCACTTGCCTTCTTGGATATCACTGGAATATAAAATATCCCTCTGCTAACATAAACCTTCTTTCTGTTCACCTATACTGTCTCTTTGGCTCTTAAGTTTCTTCTATAATTTCTATGTGGTTTCTTTTCCATATTTTTGCCTTGAAGTAATGGTTCTAATAATTCGATCTTGTGTACCCTATAGGAAAACCATCTAATCAAACAATAACTAAAAAATATGAGCTACAAGTAAGCCAAAGTGAGTTTCTACTTTTAATTTGGGGGTGGTCATAGCTTCTCATGTCTCCTGAATTTAAAAAATATTCTCAGGTGACCCTATGTGCACTACAAAGGTGTGACGAACAAGTAGCTCTTTATAAATTAAAAAAATAAAATAAAACCACACACACAAGGATTGCTTTACTCCCTTCCCCTACCTATCTACCTACACACACACACACACACATCCCTGAGAAAGAATTCGAAATCTAAGTGCTTAAGGTTTTCATGTGTGAAGACTTATTATGTATTTTGATTCTTGTGCTATGTATTGAATCTACTTTTTCACCATAATTATACATTATCTTGCCTTAATGATTTTTGGAACAAATGAATATAACTGAATAAGGCAAATCAATGAAGTTTACATATGAAATTGTATATCCTTACTCCTCAAATAATATTTTTGAGGAGTTACCATCCATGTAATAAGTTCTGGACTCGGCATTCTTTTATAAAATGGTACAAGGCCTTCTTGAGTGTTAGATTATGCATTTGGATCTCTGACTTAGTGAAACAGTGTAAAAACCTCTCATAATCAGAACACTCCCTATTGGCTTCACATCTGAAGATCCCCAAGAGTGCTATTTGTCCCAGTGAACATCTGGAATAGATTACATGCAGTTAATTGGCTCCAGGTCGAGCTTGTTACAGACAGTAGCATGCAGTATAACCTATGCAATTCCCTAAATCCACCCACTTGAGGTTAAATCGCACCTACTTCTCTCTATAATTCCTCCCAGATGCAGGGCACACATATGTGTTCAAACACAAAATGCACACACACACACACACACACACACACAAACATGAACTGGAAGATAGCAAAATATCAATAGATTAGTGGAGAGGTTGTTGGCAATACATTTTACCCATAAATTATTTCAGTTAAAAGATCAACAATTGAATTCAAAAGATTGTTGGGATGCAAAACAAAGAATCAGGAGCAGCAGATTTTAGAGAGTTGACGGCTTTATACTAGAAAAAATATTTAAAGTCAAATAAAAAGTTCCAGCAGGTTCAGGATTTGTGTTTTATTTTGTCCCTCACCCTTAGCATATGTTTCAGCACGTGTAGGTACTTATCAGAATGTCATAGAAGCAAGGGAAGCAGTGCTTTGATATTTGACTTATTTAACAATATTAATGAGTTGGGTTACAAGGAACAGTATGACTACTGTTCATTGAAAACCAAAACATCAATCTTCTTAACTTATAGTGTTGGAGGCACAGGGCATGTCATAGCGATTAATGACCAGTTGGAGGAGTAGATATCTCAATACATAGCCAAGGGCCATTAACCCCAACTGGCCATTAATTCCCAGGAAATGTCCTGTACTGAAGTCATTATTGCTAATAAAATGCACACATGGAAAATTTCCTCTCTTTTGCCTCTGCATAAACATACATTCACATTACATGCTTTGTTGCATGTCATGAAAAAAAAAGTAGTATTTCACATGTCCAGAGGCTCAGAAAAAACTAAGCCTAATGAGAAATTTAATACCTACTTAAGTTCTACATTCAATTTGCTTTTCACTTCTTTTTCAAAGGGTATGACTAGGTGGAGGAATGCACGTTTGTATGCCAAGGCTGTGCATCTGCTGCAATCAGATACCTATGTTCTGCTAACAAGTGGGTATAGGGAAAAGTGAAAGGAACAGACAAATGGGATTAGAGAAACCTGATGAATATGGATAGAAGCAGCTCACATGATGTAATAGCAAAGGCAGTGTGGAGCAACAGCATAGTTTGCGTCATCATATATTTGGTACCAGGACAGGCATGAGACACATTGAAGAGTTAGCTCAAGTTCCTCTTTGGTGTCCTCTTTTCTGCCCCACTGGACTATGCTACGGTCTCTGCCTTCTCCTCAACAATTTAACTACATCTATCATGCTTCTGGCTTTTCACGAACCCTTAAGTAGGTTTCGCTGTTTTCTTGAACTCTTTTTGTATTCCATTCACCTTTATCTGCCCTCCATGAAACTGTCCTTGTCTTGCTTAAACCTATGTGATACTTCTTTGAGCTGTCATCCCTAACATCCCATAAATATCCCAATTTTAGGAATTGTTTCATGGTACTTTAACTATTTGTATATAATCAACCACTCTTTTCAGAAAAGAATCTTATCTTTATTCTCACCTTAATAAATACTTGGACTTTAGCTATGGTTTAATTATATAGATAGATAGATAGATAGATAGATATAGATATAGATATAGATATAGATATATAGATATAGATATATAGATATAGATATAAATATTTATTTGAGCAAAAATTAATTTCAGGAGCTCCAAACCGGAAATGGCTAGGCGAACTCCACCAGCAGGAGTCAGGGAAAAGACATATAGAGAAAATGCAGAAGCAAAGAAAGGAAATTATTATTATTTTAAAATATGTCTTTATTGATTTTAGAGAGAAAAGAAGGGAGAGGGAGAGAGAAATAGAAACATCCATAAAAGAGAAGCACATTGATTGGCTGCCTCCTGCATGTCCCTTATTGGGGAATAGAGCCCACAACACGGGCATGTGCCCTGACTAGGAATAGAACCAGTAGCCTCTTGGCTCAGGGTGGATGCTCAACTATTGAGCCAAACTGGCTGGGCAGAAAGTAAATTATTTCATTGGCTGTATTTTTAAAGTTTAGTTGGATGTTTGTCATTGGATTTCTTTAGTGTTTTGAGTTCATAACTTTGAGTCATTCATAGGCTTAGATTTAGGTTTACTTACCACCATGACATTAGAGCCACGCCAATCTAATGGCCTCCTTCCTTAATTAATGTACTAGCATTAAGTCATTTAATTTGTGTAAAGCAATTTAAAAAAACTAGTATATATAAATGCTCAATGAATGTAATTTGTAATTATTAGTATTAGGATTAGTTTAAAATATGTGAGTGCTCTCCTGTGTAGAACTTTATATGGTGCAACTAAGATTACATTGTCCCAGGCCTAAAATTGTACTGGTGGCCCTGACCTGATCATCTCTAATTTTCCTTATTTTAGGTAGTCTTTGTAAATACCTTTAAAGTCAGAAGCAAGAGGAGAACTCCTTCAAGATGACAGCTTTTATTTGTTTTTGCTTGGGGGATGTCTTCCTTTGGGAATGATATGGGAAAAGAGTAGGATTCTACCAGTGTTTTTATCTGATTAAAGAATTGAAGTTACAGAAAGAATTGACTCCTTCTACATTTGCATAAATAACTTTAGAAGAAGATATTCTAATTAGCATAAATTGTTGATTTTAAGTTATACACTCATTTCCACAACCGAGTAAAGCCAGACCTGAATTTTATTATTCATTTCTGATTCATTTCCCTGGCAAAAATTTGGAAGAGCAAAACAAGAGAGAAGGAGCAGTTGTTTTTATATCTATATACACTCATAAATTTATGACTAAGTCTTGGAAAATCTGCAAAATGCTGTATTAATAATAGTTCTTTTCTTATTTTTAGCTTGTTTCCACTATTTCAAAGAGAACATTGTTTTCATCATGAATGCTAATAAAGATGAGAGACCAAAGTCCAAAAGCTACTATTTTTACTTTTTTCATGCCTTGATGATGCTAAGCATGACCACGCTGTTTCTTCCGGTCATTGGAACTTCTAAGCAAAATATTCCACGGCTCAAGCTAACCTACAAAGGTAAATGTGTAAATGTTTTCAGATTTTCTTTTTAATTACTGTAATTTTTTTATTTAGAAATGCATGCTGACTTCACTGACATGTTTACTGTATTGGCATCAGTTAATAAAAATAGTATAGAACACAACTGCCAACTATTTATTATTTTTGTGAGGAAAATAGATACCCAAACTGTATGTATAGATGCAATTTTCATTCCATTTATTACAATGATAAACTACTTATGAGTATAATTAGGAAATTTTGGTCTGCAAGTTGTAATCAGTTTTGTATTAAAACAAATCAATCCCCCCCCCAAAAAAAATCAATCCCTAAAAAGGGAAAAAAATATATTTCATATAGCACTACCAATTAGTGTATCACTAGAGGATATTTTCTTTTTTAAAACTGTAAGATATCATCAAAAAAATTAACACACTAATATACCTTTAACATCAAAGCAAATACATATTTTATTTTAAGGTAGTATGAAAGGCTTAAAAGGATGAGAGAACTATTTCAGAAATGAAATGTGCTAACCTAATTATTTTTAATATTTAAATTAATATAAAAGCAAAGTTTATGTTAAGTTATATTTAATCATCTTAGGTATATGTATGTGTAAAAGATGTATGTATATACTTATATGTGAGAGAGAAGACTGAGAGTGTCAAGTTTTATGCTCAAACATTTCTTTCTTTTGTTCTCTTTTCTATGATATACCCTTGGCTTCTTTAATACCTTAACTAATGAGAGGAATGTAGGGGGCTCAGACTTCTCTATTATGAAGTTGGCAGGTAAAAGATTATACTGGCGGTTTTAATATCCTCTAATCTTTAAAGCAGTTCATTTTCAGTTTAAATGAAATATCAATTATAAAAGCTAATTTGAAGTCAAATATAAGTGTTAGTGGAATTAGCATATTATACACATTACACATTTTTATATGATGGTATTTTTTTAGAACTTATATCATGAATTAAAGAGTTAAGGCAACATATCATTTTTTAGTTTTATAGTCTTACTGAATTTCTAGAACAGATAAAACTAATCTATGGTTAAAAAATTAGAACATAGCCTTTTTGTGGTCAAAGGAAGATTGATTGGGAATGGATAAGAGAGGAAACTTTCTGAGATTATGGAAATGTTCTCTAATCTGATAAACATATCAATTACTGAAGTATATATGATATTTTACAACCCTTCATATTGCACATAGCCGATTTGTTTATTTGCCTGTACTTAAAATTACTTTAAGAAAAGAACAGAAAATAAATATTAAAATTATATGGAAAGTTTGAAAAAAAGATATTAAGGGAAAAAAGAAAATGTTATCTGATTCTGTTAGTGAATAACACAAGAATGTTGCATTGATATGATGAATAATGTAAAATAAATCAGGCTTGCGAAAAACTTATTAGTAGTCAATAATCAGTAACTGTGGATTCATTAGAGGCAAAGTATTAGTATAAGGACTGCGTGTGAATTATATCATTTTCATTCTTACTACCATCCTGTGAGGTGGGGATTATTATCATTCCCTTTACTATATATACTAAAGTTACAGAGGTGCTGAGAAGTTGAGAAATTTGCCAATGTCTCAAATTAGTTCATGGTTCAGCTCCTGCATCAAACCCATACTTCATAGGACCTGGATGATTAATCCTATTTCTCAGACCCTAGACATCAGTAGTTCTTCCCGGAGGCACTTGCCTCCCAGAATGAACTTTAAAGTTGAAAGAAGCATCATGCTGATATTTAACTAACTGATTATATGAGTTTCAGTTCTTAAAACTGAATGGAGTTGAAGAAGACCACATGTTCTGTTTGGCCAAAATAGATGTACAGATTTGTGGGATTCTATGCCCTTTGATAAATTTATGAAAAAAAGATAAGTAGATTGTCATTATGTAATTGGTGTTCATAATCAAATTTTTATTCAAGTGATTACTCAAATGCAACAAGCTGATCATTTAAAATAAATAATTAAAAATAGAAAAGCATTAACTAAGTTTTTCCCTAGTTAGAGGGTATTTTTTTATATTAATACATGTTTTTGGACATGGAATCAACCTTATAAGACTTTAAAATAATTTTTTTATATATCTCTTACAGATTCTCAGAACCCTCAGCACCTAGTGCTTATATATAAGGAGAGTTTGGTATAAGTGTTGGATTGATTAGACATTAATAACTAGTCTTTTTATGGTTTTTATATTCAGTACTAGAGGCCCGGTGCACAAAAATTTGTGCACTTGGGGGCGGGGGGGGGGGTCCCTCAGCCCGGCCTGTGCCCTCTTGCAGTCTGAGACCCCTGGGGGATGTCCACCTGCTAGCATAGGCCCATTCCCCCAGGGCAGTCAGACATCCCTCTGGCAGTCCGAGAGCCCTCGGGGGATGTCCACTTGCCAGCGGAAAGCAGGACTAAGCTGCAGTCAGACATACTTAGCGCTGCTGAGGAGGCAGGAGAGGCTCCCACCACCACCGCTGTACTGGCAGCCATCAGTCTAGCTTGTGGCTAAGTAGAACTACCCCTGTGGGAGCACACTGATCACCAGGGGGCAGCTCCTGCATTGTGTATCTGCCCCCTGGTGGTCAGTGTGTGTCATAGTGACCAGTCATTCCCAGTCATTCTGCTGTTAGAGTCAATTTGCATATTACCCTTTTATTATATAGGATAGAGGCCTGGTGCATGGGTGAGGGCTGGCTGGTTTGCCTTGAAGGGTGTCCCGGACCAGGGAGGGGGTCCCTGCTGGAGTGCCTGGTCAGCCTGGGTGAGGGGCTGAGGGCCGTTTTCAGGCTGGCCACAGCCCCTTCAGGGTGGGGGTCCTGCTGGGGTGCCTGGTCAGTCTGGGTGAGTGGCTGATGGCTGTTCGCAGGCTGGCCAAGTCCCCCAGTGGGGACCCTCACCCATGAGGGGGTGGCCAGCCTGGGTGAGGGGCTGATGGCTGTTTGCAGGCTGGCCACAGCCCCTAGCCACCCAAGCTCCCCGTGGAGGCTGGCTGGAAGCAGGTATCTGGGATTTATTTTCTATAATTGAAACTTTGTTGCCTTGAGCAGAGGCCACAGCCAGCCAGGACAGGCAGGAAGCTTGGCCTCCTCCATCGCCAGGGCAACCAAGCCTCCTGGGTTAATTTGCATATAGTTGCTCTGATTGACTGGTGGGCGTGGCTGGTGGGCATGACTTATGAGTGTAGTGGAGGTGTGGTCAATTTGCATGTGTCTCTTTTATTAGATAAGATACTTACGGAATTTTGTAATTTTTAGGTTTTGATCTACATGTAGGTTACCTACATACCAAATGCTGCTAAACAGTAGCAAAGATTGAATGCAGGGTAGGAATTGTAGAAATCACCTCCTAACTTAACCTCAATAGTGACACACAGGCGTAGGCACATTCTAGCTGGCTCCCGGTAGCTGCTATTAGCCATTAACTTCCAGATTTTATCTACACTAATAAAAGAGAAACATGGTAATTAGTGTACAACGGCTACCCTTTCCATTGGCTAATCAGCATATCCTTATGCAAATTAACTGTCAGCCAAGATGGCGGCTGGCAGCCAGGCAGCTGGAAGTAAACATGAGGCTTGCTTGCTTCAGTGACTGCAGACTCCAACGTTCCCCGCCTGACTTGCCGGCCTCTGAGCTGGCAGTTTGAAACATTCTAACAAATATAGAAGCTAAACAAAACCCCAGAAACCAGCTTTCAGATGGCTGGGATCTCAGAGCTGGAGTTATACATTGTTTCGATTATAGAACGGAAACAAATGAGATACCTGCCTTCAGCAGTGTAAGCCTCAGAGCTAGAGCCAGAGCTAAAGCTGGCCCAGAATAAAAAAAAAAAAAAAAGAAAGAAAAAGAGGAGTGGTTGGGAGCTTCAGTCAACTGCCAGCAGGAAAACGGCCCTCAGCCCTCACCCAGACTGGCCAGGCATCCCAGTGGGGACCCCCACCCTGAAGGGTGTGTGATCAGCTGCAAACAGCCATCATCCCCTCATCCAGGCTGGCCAGGCACCCCAGTGGGGACCCCCACCCTGATCCAGGACACCCTTCAGGGCAAACCAGCTGGCCCCCAGGCCTCTATCCTATATAGTAAAAGGGTAATATGCCTCCCAGCACGGGGATCAGCGTGACAGGGGGCAGTGCCCAAACCCCCTGATCGCCCTGCGGCTCTGTGTGTGACAGGGTGCGGTGCCCCAACACCCCCCCCCCACACACAGGCCCTGCTCTGTGTGTGACAGGGTAGAGCCATAACGTCCCCATCGGCCCTGCCCTGAGTGTGACAGTGGCGGCACCCCAACCCCCTGATTGTCCCTGCTCTGTGGGTGATAGAGGGCAGCACCCCAACCCCCCCCCCCCCCCACGGGCCCTGCTCTGTGTGTGACGGGGTAGAGCCATAACCTCCCCATTGGCCCTGGCCTGAGTGTGACAGTGGCGGCGCCCCAACCCCCTGATCCGCCCTGCTCTGTGTGTGACAGGGGGCGGTGCCCTAACTCCCCTATTGGCCCTACTCTGTGCGTGACAGGGGGGAGCTCCCCAACCCCCTAATTGGCCCTGCTCTGTGCGTGACAGGGGGGAGCTCCCCAACCCCCTAATTGGCCCTGCTCTGTGCGTGACAGGGTACGGAGGCCCAACCCCCCTGATGGTCCCTGCTCTGTGCGTGACAGGAGGCAGAGCCCCAACCCCGTGATTGGCCCTGCTCTGTGCGTGACAGGGGGTGGCGCCGCAACCTCCCCATCGACCCTGGCTTGAGTGTGACAGGGGGCGGTGCCCCAACCCCCCAATCGGCCCCACCCTGAGCGTGACTGAGGATGGCATCGCAACCTCCCAATCAGCCCTGCTCTGAGCCCGACCAGGGGCTGCACCTAGGGATTGGGCCTGCCCTCTGCCACCCAGGAGCAGGCCTAAGCCAGCAGGTCGTTATCTCCTGAGGGGTCCCAGACTGTGAGAGGGCACAGGCCGGGCTGAGGGACCCCCCTTTCCCCCCCCCCGCCCGAGTGCACAAATTTTTGTGCACTTGGCCTCTAATATATATATATATATATATGGCTAATATGCTAAGTGACCAGTCACTGTGATGCACACTGACCACCGGGGGCAGATGCTCAACACAGGAGCTGCTGTGAAGTGCACTGGCCATTCACAGAGAAACGGCACCATGGATCTGGCACCCACAAAGCAATACTTGGCTTCCCCCACGTGGGACACAGGCCCTGCCACCACCCTGGAGTGACACCCCACCAAATCGCAGCCAACGCTGCCGAGACCTCATAATGCAAAACGTGGCCCATAGCCCAGCCCAGCCCTGAAACAGTGGCTGTGGCGCCCGGTAGTGATGTCACATAGCAATGCCCGGCTTCCTCTCCCTAGTGACTAGCCTCCTTGGAGTTTCTTCAGCCCATGAACATGACTTGCTTTATTCCCAGGTGTAAACATTTTACACTTTAACCAAATGTCTGTGAAGCATTTTCCCATGCCTCATCTCTTATGAACCTTGCAGAAGTCCTGGAATAGGTAGGTAGGAAACTTGGTGGAATCCTATTTTCTTTTAATTAGCCAGAAAATGGAGATTTAGAATGCTTAGAAACTTGACCCAACTGAAAAGAAGAAATGGTGGACCTTGAAAATGACTCCAGGTTTTCTCACTGTGCAGAATATAGTCAAACACTGCTGTAGCTAAATATTTTACCCTTTGTTCTTCCTGGGTGATCTACAATAATAATCTGCTTTGTGTTAATATTTACTGCTGTGTTGCTGACAATTACCTGAAGGAGAAGATGAGTGCTTCACTGGGCTGGAAAAAGTTTAGCTAAATCAGAAAGCAGGTCTAATTGAGCAAGTTTATATATATAAAGCTCTCACTGGCGCCAATTGCCTGTGTGTGTTTCGATCTGTCACTGTTGGTCGTGAATTTGGTTGACACTTCTATTATAGAGAAAGGCAAATAACAATATTAAAATATTTCTTCTAATTAATTTCCTTTCAATGTGCACAAATTCTTGCACCGGGCCACTAGTATACTAATAATAGAGTAGTCACCTCGGCTAGGAGAATTATTGACAACTCTTACTACTCTTTCCACTGTCACTGTAAAGAATGTGGGTCCCCTCTTTGGAAATCATCGTGCAGCACTATGCAGTTAACAGTTTCCTTATCCACCTCTTCTGTACCATATCTGAGAGTTTAGAAGGAAAGAAGTTCAAATCCTGACATGCTGCTTTTTAAAACCAGACTATTCCTGAATATACAATGTTATGACATAAAAAAATTATTGTTAATTTAGTTTTATGGTGAGAAGATTGCTTATATAACACTTTCTACATTTATGATAATAATCACAACTCTCCCTTGGCATTTTCTCTCTTTCTCTTATGATTCTGACTAATGAATTGAGATCAACTAGTACCACCCATTGCTTAAACAGTTTGAGCAGATTATAAAAGTTCATACTTGGGCACTAAAACACTGGCAGAATAGAATGTGAGGTTATAAAAATAATCCAAAATTAAAAATTAAGTTGGGTTTAAAAACTAATTTTTATGGGCACAAAATCAGCTTTGTTTTCTTTGCTTTCCATAATTAATGCTTCCTTATGTGCTGCTCAGAGATGCAGCCAGTGTCATTGGAGTTAGCTATTTTAAACATCTGGAAGATTATTTTGAGGAATTTCCTAAAGGCCAACAGAAATATAATAACCATTTTATCCAAAGAATGTTTTTTGATAAAGACTTAGCATTGAACCTTCAAATCCACAGGAGCTTGTAGGTTCTATTGTTGTATAAAGAGATTTCTATTCAGTTGCATATTTTGAATTCTTGCACATTTGCTCATGCTAAATCTGTTTCTTGAGTAATGAGTCAGGAGCCCTGAGTCAGGGTGTTCTATATTTCTGGATTTTGTGTTATAAGATATGTGTATTTTATCATATATATATATATATATATATATATTCCTATAAGGTGGGCTTATCACAGTGACTTGTACAGTTTATACTACAAATGAAGTAAAAATAATTTTTGAGAGATAACCTACTTCAATCTTGTGACAGTGTAAACATTTTCTATCTCACAGTCATCATGAAGGAACTCATATGGCTTAAGGATATTTATACATAGAATCACTAGTATCTTCAATGTTATTTGTTTGAAAAATCCCAGAAGATGAGATAAGTAACATAGCTAAAGAGAAAATGGACAAAAACTCTAAAAGGAAGAGAAAATGAAAGTTAATTTATAAAGATTCATCCCTTAACATAAATGTTTCTTTTCCCTTTTTTTACATCTTCTCTCTAGCCTTTATTTTACTATTTTAAATTTTAGATTTGACTTACATTTAATGGCTTATAATAGAGATATAGATCTGTCATATACATATATATATACACAAATATATATATATATACACACACACATATATATATACACATATATATATACACAAATATATATATATACATACACACACACACATATATATATATATATATATAGAGAGAGAGAGAGAGAGAGAGAGAGAGTCTGCTTTTCTATTGTTATTGAATTTATTGGGATAACATTGGTAAATAAAATTACATAGGTTTCAGGTATACAATTCTATAATACATCATCTATATATTGTATTGTGTGTTCACTACCCCAAGTTTATATAGTCTGTTTTCTAACTACGTTCTTTAGAACCTGGCATAATAAGTATTCAGGTATCAATTCCATTTCAATATTTTCCCCACAAAAGTCTTGCTAGCTCAAAGAATTACAGTAAATCTACAAAGCACCAGCTAGTAAACACCGAACCCACATGTATAAAACATCAGAAAGGAAACTAACCCACTCAATAGTTACCATATATTCACCCAGTCTACAAATATGTATTGAGCAATCACTGTACCTTGCACTGTCCTATGTCAGAGAAAAGTCACTGTCCTCTTTTAATTTCTTTTTCAGATAGAAAAACAGACAGTGAACAGGTAATCAAACAAATGAATATTATTTAAAATAGTAGAAGTGCTATGAAGAATATGAAGCAAGAGAGTGGCTGGGTCCAGGAGCCCTACCTAGATATATCATGTTGAAGTTTTATGACACCCTGAAAACCATCTTCTTTATACCCATTTTGTAGATAAGAAACCTGAGGCTCAGAGTCTTAAGGCCTTGCCCCAAAGCAAAAAGCCATTAAATGGCAGAACTAACTTATGTGTTTTCATCTTTCTAGTTCAAGCCCATGCTCTTGCCACCTTGTGTGCTCTTGAGAGAAATCTTATGTATTCAGGAACACAAATATCATGATATAAAAAAAATACAAGGTTTTATCCTTACTCCTTTGGCAGTATGTTCTTTTCAATAACTATCATTAGTAATAATTATTTTTTGCTCCTCAAAACTTACATGTATTTTCTAGGAAATAAACAACAACTGTCAATCACTTTTAAAAATTTTATCTGCTGTTGTATAAGTAAACATTAATGTATTTGATAGAATGGTTTTTGGCTTTGTTGCAGTTTTGTGATAAATGAGTGGATATGTCTACATATCTTTCTTCACTTAAAAAAAGACTCTTTAGCTGTGAAGTGCAGGATATATCTTCAGTAGAGATTCATGGCTATTTGACTCATCTAACTTGTTTGATTTGACTAACCCAATGTTAGTTCAATGATCTCAATTTGGTATAGCAGGGGAAGAAAGCAGGCTCTGAAGCCAAACTGCTAGGTATTAACTGCTGTTACTAGTTGTGGTATATTTGGACATTTACTTTCTGTGCTGCAGTTTTCTTATCCATAAACAGTGTAAATCTGACAGTAAATCTAAATGCATTCATTTAATTCTAATAAGGTTGTTTGTGAAGGTTGATCCATGTAAAGCGCCAAAAACAGTGTTTGGCATAGTAAGCATTTAATATGTTGTCAATTATTATTTTTTGTGAAATATCATTATCATGCTAGATGTTAATGGTTGTTTCCAGACTAAAGTTTCCCCTATGTAAATAAATTTGAAAAATAGTATATAGTTTTCTCTTGGGGTTTACAACATGTATTAAAATTGCTTTTGCTCCCAAAGCATTTTCTACTAGAGTTAGTTTCCCTCAGTCAAGCACCACCCACAGATTGTGAATTTATTTAGGCACTTTCCAGGATTTTTACCTTGTGGTCTTCTAGTTGTTAACAAGCTCTTACAGTTAAAAAGGTCATTGTTGACCTTGATTAGTGTCTTTGAGTGGTTGGTAGCCCTCAGAGTTGGTTAAAATGAATCATAAAATAATTCATGAGGTCAGACATGTAGTCTGGGTTTTTCTTTTTTAATAGTGGGAAAAGATGATGGCTTGCTATGAAATTTTTCCCTTAAAGTACTTAGTGAAGAAGTATTATCAATCTTATAGTAAGAATTCCCATATATATATACATAATTATAAAGTAAGGCATTGATGGTTTAATTTTGGTGGATGTGCCATATTTGAATGGACTCACTTGTTTACCCAGACATATTTTCTCTCAACTGAGGCTGTGCAGTTGGGCTTCCTCCTTAGGTTTAAGAGTTCAAGGATAATTTTACTGTGTGCACATTTGATATTCAACTGTCAACGGTTCATAACAATAGATTCTGAATGTTCACTATGTTTCCGGCCTTGTTCTGTCAACAAGAGGATATATCAGCTAACAGAAGAGGCAAAATTCCCTGTCATCATGTAGTTTATATTCTGACTGGAGGCCCGATGCATGAAATTAGTGCAAGAGTAGCCCTTCCACTCTAACTGGTTTGGCTCGGTGGATAGAGCATCGGCCTGCAGACTGAAGGGTCCCAGGTTCAATTCCGGCTAAGGGCACATGCCTGTGTTGCGGGCACGATCCCCAGTGAGGGGCATGCAGGAGGCAGCCGATCAATGATTCTCTCTCATCATTGATGTTTCTATCTCTCTATCCCTCTCCCTTACTCTCTAAAATCAATAAAAAATATATATTAAAAAAAAAAGAGTAGGTCTTCCTTCCCCCAGCTGGCAGCACTGGCTCCCCTTTGGCACCTGGGACCCAGGCTTCCCTCGCAGCCCCGGCTTTGCCTGGAAGGTCAGCCGGTCTGATTAGCATATTACACTTTTATCATTATAGATATGGAAAGGCAGACTATACATAAGTACATTACATAGCAAGATAGGAGATGGTAAGTGCTATGGTATAGAGAAAATGAATGAGGAATGTTTGCTAAAGAGTGGTGAGGTGTAATAGTCAGGGAAGATCTCACTAGACAGTGATATTTTCACAAATATTTAAAGAACAGTCTAAAGTCCTGCAGATAATTGGGAAAGGAACAGCATGTGCAAAGGTCCTGAGGTAAAAATGTATCTGGCATGTTCAAGGATCCTAAGGAAGACAGTATGGCTAAACCACAGTGGGCTGCCTGAAAGAAGGCTGATTAAATTAGAGAGTTAATAGAAGGCAAGAAGATTAGTCCTTCCACTGCTGCCATTATTAAAACACTGATTTTTCATCTGTGTTATGGGAATTTACTGGAGACTTTTGAGCACAGAGGGAACATGATCTGACTCTCGTTGTAGATTCAGTCTGGTTCCTGTGTTGTGAATACACTGAAAGGGAAAGAGCAGGAAAATAGGGAATAAAGTTTGGAGTTACTGTTGTAGGAAGAAGAGGATAAAGATAGAGCCCACAGCATGTGTTGATGGACTGGATATGAAATAAGAGGTAGAGATATAAAATCTGACTCCATGGGTGTTTTCATTTGTTTGTTTTTGGTTTAAGGATGGAGTTACTATTAATTGAGATGGAAAAGATGCTAAAAGAAGTTGGATTGGGGAGATGAAGTGGACATAGTTGCTTGAGAAGGTTGTGAGATGTCAAGAAGGCATCTGAGTATATAACTTCCGGAATTTATGGGAAATGTCAATTGAAGATAGGGATTTGGCAGTTAGCCTATAATTTTTTTTTAAATCTATGAGATTTTAATAATAATTAAAATCTATTTTAGTGTATGTGGAGCTCTGTTCTAAACATTACTGATCTGTGGAGGTTCACAAAGTGGTGGAAGTTACGTAAGAATATGAGATAACAGATGCTGCCATTTTGCCATACAAATATCATTACAAAATGTGTTCCTGGAATTAAGAAGATCCACAAAAATCACTGAGGACTGCAGTGGTCAGTGATGTCCTTCTGGCAGGGTCAACGAGACCCATGTCATGAGACACTTTGGTTGTGTCTTTAGTTAAACATAAATGGGGAAGGGACTTTAGAAGGGCCATAGCTTAAGTAAAGGCAATATTTTGAGGGATTACACCCAGTCAACATTTTTTTTTTTTTTGGTTAAAAAATGTTTTCTTTGAGCAGATCTTACATGTAGTTGGTTTACTATTCTACAAATTATTGAGTAGATAAAAAGTTTTATATGCAACTGCTTGTTTTATGATTTCACTTACCTAAAATTTGGCTCTCATTCCTTAGGTCTTATTATAGGATTTTTTTTAACAGTAAAGTTCTTTCAATACATGTGTAAAATATAAATTTATGGACATTTTAAAAATGGACGTTATTGGGTCTTTTTTAACAGAAAATTTGATAAATGTCTCTGTTTCTTAAGAACTAGTAATATACATTCTGTATTTTTGTAAGAGTCCATTAAACATGTTGATTTAATTCTATTAATCCAAAAGAGGCATACATTAGAACTGAAGTGCTTGTTACTTAGAAAGAAAGCTGCTCATAAAGAGGTTTATTTGTCTAAAGCCACAGTGTGCTAGACACAGTAGAAAAAAATAAGATAAATATTTCAGTAATCCCAATGGAATGGTGAAATGGAAGAAGCAATAGGAGTGAACTTGTCTGTGGGTATATTCCATAAACGTAAGTAGAGTTGTTTTTAAAAAGAACCTTGTTTTTCTAAGTAATGCTAAATCTTAAAATATAAATTATAGCAGTAGTGGCTAATGGGGTTAGAGATAGAAGGCATAGATAGGTTTTAGCTCTTCCTCTGGTTTTTCCATGCTGCATTAGAATAATTATTTGCTCCGAGTCTAGGTTTTCTCATTTGGACATTAAATAATATAGGGAAGGCTCCTTGGATGTTATAAAGCACAAAATGGATGTTATGCCAAGCTTCAAAGAGAGAGAGAGCAACATATATTATCGAATCAATTGAAGATGTGAAGACAACTTAAGGTCTTTAAAAATATAATTATATTCAGACATCCTGGGTAGAATTTCTGCTGCCACAAGTAACAGGAAATTTACTTAACAGTCAATAATAAATCATAAGTTGTCATCTTTGCATCTTTCTTCCAGGTTAATGCATATTAAATGAATGTACTTTCCTCCTTTATATAAGAAAATAGGGGCAGGTAGAAGTTTACATACATCGTGGGTTTAAACTAAGCAGGTCATTTATCACTTATAGCAATTAAGTTCATTATCATTTAAGTTAATTAAGTGAGAGATGTACAGACTTGAGCAAAGTAGAATTGTAAAGGGGGGAAAAATAATAACTTGGTCATCTTGCATACATTGCTACATGCCATCACTTAAAGGTTTGAGAGAAATTCTCATGTGAAGAAGGAAGGAGTGCAATGGGTCACAGTGTTCTTTAGCTTTTGTATTCCAGCTGTGGTTCAAGGACCTGTAGCATCAGCATAATCTGGGAGCTTGTTAGAAATGCAGAATCTCAGACCCCCTCCCAAACTTCTAAATGAGAATCTTATTTTAACAAGAATCCCAGCTGATTTGAATGCTTATTTAATACTGAGAAGCACTGCTCGTATTGTTTCAGAACCCCTCCCCTCCCCACCCACACATGAGCATTTGGAAATCACATCAGGAACCTCTTATGATTGCAAAGCATTAGAGCCACAATTGGATCTTCAAATGGCACATTAACCTCTCTAAATTATTAATAAGCCTAAGATAAATCCTGATTTAGAAGGAATGTAGATAAAATAATGCAAACAAGAACCACTAGTTTAAAAATTCATTGGTTAAAAGTTCACTATACTTACGTACAAGAAGTGATCATGAATTACAACAGTAATTTAGACATTATTCTTATCTACTAGAGGCCCAGCACATGAAATTTGTGCACTCGGGGGGCCGGGGGGAGAGGACCCCTCAGCTCGGCCTGTGGCCTCGGGGGTTGTCCAACTGCCACAGAGGAGAGAGAGGCTCCCGCCACTGCTGCTGCACTTACCAGCCGTGAGCCTGGCTTCTGGCTGAGCAGTGCTCCCCTCTGTGGGAGCATACTGACCACCAGGGGGCAGCTCCTGCGTTGAGCATCTGCCACCTAGTGGTCAGTGCGCATCATAGCGACCGGCTGTTCCACCGATCGATTGGTTGATTTGCATGTTAGCCTTTTATTATATAGGATAAGGGCTTTTAGTATTTTTAAGGGGCAAAGTAACTGCAAAAAGATTAATGCCACGCCCTAACCAGTTTTGCTCAGTGGATAGAGCGTCGGCCTGCAGACGGAAGGGTCCCCATAAGATACCAGTCAAGGGCAGGTACCGTGTTTGCAGGCTCCTCCCTAGCCAGACCCTGGTCAGGGTGCATGCAGGAGGCAACCAATCGATGTGAGACACATCGATACTTCTGTCTTTCCCTCTCTCTTCCACTCTCTCTAAAAATCAATAGAAAAATATCCTTGGGTGAGGATTTTAAAAAAGGAAAGAAAAGAAAAGCAGACTGACTTGTGCCTATTTCAATTTCTTTTTTAAATTTTATTGATTGATTTGAGAGAGAGAGAGAGCATGAACTATCAATTTGTTGTTCCACTGATATGCCTTCATTGGGTGATTCTTGTATGTTCCCTGACCAGGGAGAACCCACAACCTCGGTGTGGCTGGAGGACGCTCTAACCAACTGAGCCACAGCCAGGCCTGCCTACTTCAGTGTTGATGTGTCACTGATCAAAACAGTCTGAATTTCTTAATTTACTTCCCCAGGTCCCCCCGCAGTTTATGCTGAGTTAGCAGGAGTTTCAGGGAGTCCCGAGGGCTGCTCTCTTGCTTTCTTAGATGGAGGGGTACCCATTGTTTTCCCTCCTAGAAATCCTCCTGGTTCGCCTCAGGACCCTGTGGCTGAGGGCGGCTACACCCCAAATGTGGCCCACTGGGTCTCCCCATGAAACCTCTGGGCTCTCACACCGCAGGTTTCCACCGGCTTAGGACAAACACAGTTTTAGGACCAACAAACTCCAAGAGCTCAGGACCCAGCACAAGCGGAGCTGAGCCCGAGGGAAACTTACCGAGAGGCGAGCTGCGGCCAGCGGTCCTCCCCTGCGCTTGGGGGCCGAATCCTCCGCACCTGCCTTCCCGCCCATCTTGTCGCCAAAGCTTCCAGTGGACAAAACTAAAACAGTTTAGTAACAAGTGCGATGTCCTTTGTTCCGGAGAAAACGGCCAGGAACGGAGGAGTCCGAGCCCGCAGGCCATGGAGCCCGGTTCCCGGGATGCTGCGGGAGAGGGACCCGTGCGGGGCGGAGGAGACCCGGGAAACGGAGCGGGATTGGCTGGAGGCCTGCGTCCGGGCTCAGGTCAACCGCCTGCAGCTGAGCCGGGGGCTGCACAGCTGCTCCCTGTAAGGCCGGCCTCACTGGTGCAGGTTTAGGTCGTGAGGTAACCTCCATTTTCTGGGCCCCCATAGATGAGTTACCTTTTTTGAGGTTAATGGTATAAACAGGACTTTGATTATCTTGCCATTTGCAACAACATGGATAGACATAGAGGGTATTATGCTAAGTGAAGTAAGTCAGAGAAAGACAAATACATGCAGAATGTAAAAAACAAAATAAATCAACAAACTCATAGAGGCAGAGAAGAGACCAGATGGGAGGGAGGTTGGGAGGCTGGGCGAAAAACGGGGAGGGATTAAGAAGTACAAATTGGCATTGGGATTTAGGTTTGTCTGTTTTGAGGTCATCATTAGAGAACTAACAATTTCTGACAGAAAAACAGCTTATGGGAACATTATTTCATCTCTCATACCCTATAAATATTGCCTGAATTTCCGGAGAACATTGTTTTATAATGTATTTTCAGTCTCCCTCTTGGACGTCTGTGTACATATTCTGACGCAAATTCCCTGCACACTTCCACCAGGACTACCCTCTTTGGGCAGTTGATCAGGGGTTCCTTTCTGGAGAAAGCTTGAGAAATGTTCTACAGATAATTGACATCTGTTTATTCTGAATGAATAGCCAAACTGAAATTTTTCTGACTCTATGGAAATTAAATTTCAGATCAGACTTCACACTGAGTACCCAGAATAATGAATGAAAACAAACAAATGAAAACCAGCAACAAAAACAAAACTGAGACATATTCAGGCCAATTACTCTAAATTTCATAATAGCCACAGTGAGGCGGTGATTCAAATAACCCCAAGTAAAATAGAAGACACATTCAAAGGCTTGGGATACGTATAGCATCAGACTTCTCAGTCGTGACTTTAGAAACTGGAAGATAGTGTCTAAATGCCTCAGAGCTCTGAGGATGAACACTGTCCAACCCAGAAATCTGTAGCTGGCTCAACTATCAATAAAAGATGGAACATTAAGGTATGACTTTCTGAGTTTTTAAAAGTTAAATTCACACACTTGTTTAAAAACAAATCCACATTGATTTGTGACATGATGTTTTGATTTTAAACATATCTTAAAATCTGAAAAGAAAGAAAATTTCAATACTTTGAATGGAGTTCAAAAATAATTGTCAAAGTAGAATCAATCTTCCTCTGAATTATCCTCTCAGCTATTTCTGAGGAAGTGTATTTTATTAGCACATTGTTCTTCTGGAAATTTACTAGGTATTTTTTATAATGCTAACCTTTAAAAAATTTAAATTCATTTTATAGAGAGAGAGGAAGGAGGGAGAGAGAGAGAGGGAGAGAGAGAGAGAGAGAGAGAGATTTGTTGTTGCATTTATTTATGCATCCATTGGTTGTTCTTGTATGTGCCCTGACCAGAGATTGAATCTGCAACATTGGAGTAGTTGAATGATATTCTAACCAACTGAGCTACTAGGACAATGCTAACCTTTTTTTTTTTATAGTTCAATAAGAAAAATTATCATAGTAAAGCTTTTGAGAATTTAAAAGGCCTCATTCTTATTCAAAGTAAAAATTTGAAAGGTCTCATCATCATAAATTATGAATCGCATATGTGATGGATTATATAAAACATCTACTGTTGAAAGCTAGCCAAATACGAATAAACCTGTGATTTAAAAGCACGGATGTAGATGGAAATGTGACAGTGTAAAATTGCCACACTCCTACTCCACATCCTGTCCTGGCAAGAACATAGCTCTGATGATATAATAAGCTCTATTTGTTAGTAATTTATGCTTCCCTGTGTGGTATCATCTGATTTATTATTGACATAGATAATGATCTGTCCAAGGCCTAACAAACTGAATGGTTTCCAACATTCCGTTGCAGAAGATTAAATGAGAACTTTATTTTATTTTATCTTATTTTATTTTTTGATTGGGACTTGCATTTGCAGGAAGAAAACATAGCTGGACTTCTCACCAAGAAGGTATAATGATATGCACCCACAGTTTTGAAGTAGTCTTTTGTAAGGATTTTAGGTTTAACTAATATTCTGTCTTTCTATATGTGATCATTTTTTTAGTTGTTAGCTCTGAAGGGTAAATGTATGTAGGTAGAGGTTAATTGGTATTTCTGATAGGTGGAGGTAACCAAAATCTTTTCATATGATCTCAAGCCTCAGAAAATTAATTGGAAGTGGTGGGTCCAACAGAAAATGAATTAATTTTCCAAAGGCTGAATCCAAGAGAGAATTCATGCTTTGCCTTAAACCAAAAGTTGGAGAAGCAAATACAAGTTCACAGAAAGCCAAAGGGACTCAGTGAGCCACAACATTCCTGATTTTCCTTTCGGAATAACAGTTTGCTTCCTTTACTCAATTCCTGATCCAAATGGAGAATAGGCCTTTTGTGTGTGTGTGTGTGTGTGTGTGTGTGTCTGGTGGTAGAGGGGTGCTTTGGTAGCCAAAACATTTCTGGAAACTATGGGAAGAAGGAATTTCATAGAAGGAATCTTTGGATACTAACAGACAGCATGAAAATCCTGAGAATTCAAAGATCAAGGAGGGAACCTGGATTTATGGTGAAGGAAGGAATAGAAATACCTTTATTTTTTTACTTAGACAACTTTGCAGAGAATGCACTGGAGATGTGGTTGTATTTAAGAAATCTCAGAACCGCCCGACTGATAGAATAGTTATTTCCTTGAGGGAAAAGAGGAGTGGGTGGGCCAAGATTCTGTTGAATATCCTGAGATGGTAGCAAAAGGTGACTAGGTTTGGATCTGGATTCAATTTGGGTTGTAAACTCTGCTGAGGAAGCGTTCTCTCCCTAGACCGGAGCAGATTGGAAATTGACTTTCCTCAAAGGTGATTTTCTTCTTACCCCATAAAGTTCTGTCTTTAATTACCTCAATTTTCTTCTTAAAAAAGAAAACAAAAGAAAAAATCTTCCTGTTACATGTTTGTTTGTTTTTTTGTTTTTTGGTGTGTTTGTGTGTGTGTGTGTGTGTGTGTGTCTGTGTGTGTGTTTAAAGACTATGTGAAGCCATTTTTTAGCTACATGGCCTTCTCGTGAGAGAACTGTCAACTCCACCCAGTTCAGGATTTCTGGCAATAAATGCAGGGTTTCAAGGGTATGAGATCGCTTTCATTTAACAGTCAAACATTGAGGAAGTCTTTGTTGCTTAATCCTAAATTTATTAGGTTCAATGTGACTCACCACTCCCTTCCTCTCTGCGGTGAAGAGGAAGAATGTAGACCATCAGGTCAAATGTTGCTTCGGGTCACATGAACAATTGTATTGAGGGACACAGAAAGGGAGATACAAAGAATTTTTTAACCCAAACATTTGTTTGAAGTAGGAGCAGGGATTATGGGATCTTTAGCCTTCCCCTCACATGGGCGGCATCCGGCTGTGAGTGAGGGGATTTATTGTCACCATGCTCTACCACCAAGAGCAAATTGGTTTTGTGAAGCCTACTTAACGGTTCTGGACTTCACTGAATTGGAAACATGGGAGTCAAACAGGATATTGACAAGACCTTCCTTTAGCTCTAGTTGCTTTGTACTGAATTTCTGTTCTTCCAAAAGATTAGAGACTACCTGCTCCCTGAAATAAAGCAATGGCCATAGGTAGGTGAATGACAGTTTGTGACTAGACACATCCTCAATTTTAACAAAGTTAAACATAAGGTTCTAAGGCCATAGAACTCCAATGTTGAAAGGGGTTTAGTGATCATTTGTTTTTTCTGCTCACACATATTGCTGAGAGAAGTGAAGTAGCATTATTGAACTTGCTAAAGGAAATACAGTTAGGAAGTTCTTTCTGTTTTACTAATAAAGGTATTTAACAGTCTGCTATCTTCAGGACTATTCTCCTTTGTCAGCAGTGTATTTTCATTTTTTTGTGTATGAGCATTTCCTTTACACTAGGCTGTAAGATCAGTGTGAGTAGAACTTATCAGTCTTTGTGGCAAGTGCAGAGTACCTGGTGATCTTAGCTGAGTCAGCTGTTTGCTTTCAAAACTCAAACTTTCTGAGGGTAGTGACTCACTTTCTTGTGCTAAAAATGAGAGAAATTATTCTAAGTAAAATTATTAACTATATGTGGGAAATACACAATTTTTCCTGTGACTTTTTTTTTCTGTAGCAGGGGTGAGGAACCTTTTTTTTTTTTCTGCCAAGGGCCATTTGGATAGTTATAACCTTCTCAGGCCATACATAATTTCAACTTAAAAATTAGCCTGATATATTTGATCAAACATTTAATTAACTCACCCTTAATGCCTTGGCAGGGCCCGACCAAATGATTTTGAGGGCCTTATATGGCCCACAGGCCTGACATTCCCCACCGCTGCATATCAGGAGTTGTTGACAAAGACTCTGAACATACTCTTCAGAAAAATGCACACACACGTACAAACATATGAAAGTGTTGTTTATAGGGTTTCAGATCCTCAGAACCATTCTGTTGCCCTGTAATGGTTTATTGAAGATGGATCATGAACAACTTGTCTGTCATCATTCCATTAAAAACCATCATGAACATGAATTTCCAGACTTAAACTAGTAGAATAAATGACCGGTCATAACTTTGCTTTGTTAATTTCAGAAAGAATCAGTTTGTAGGTTTTCCCAGAGTGGGAATTTGAGGGTCTGGGTCAGGGGTCCTCAAACTACAGCCCGTGGGCCACATGCAAATACAAATATTGTATTTGTTCACGTTTTGTTTTTTTACTTCAAAATAAGGTATGTGCAGTGTGCATAGGAATTTGTTCATAGTTTTTTTTTTATTAAACTATAGTCCAGCCCTCCAACGGTCTGAGGGACAGTGAACTGGCCCCCGGTTTAAAAAGTTTGAGGACCCCTGGTGTGTGATTGCATGAGATTAGACACTGAGAACAAGGTGATAGGACAATGAATTGCTAATTGAACAGTAGAAGGAGTGATTATGGTGGATTGAGTCAAAGGTTTAGGTAGATAGAACAAAGAAAGCATTTATGCCAGAGTTAACTGCTACTGTTATCCAAGGAAAGGGGTCACTGGTTAAATAAGAGCAGAGCCCTAACCGGTTTGGCTCAGTGGATAGAGTGTCAGCCTGCGGACTCAAGGGTCCCAGGTTCGATTCCCGGTCAAGGGCATGTACCTTGGTTGCGGGCATATCCCCAGTGGGGAGTGTGCAGGAGGCAGCTGATCGATGTTCTCTCTCATCGATGTTTCTAACTTTCTATTCCTCTCCCTTCCTCTCTGTAAATAATCAATAATATATATATATATATATATATATATATATATATATATATATTTAAAAAGAGCAGAGCAGGTCTCCTCTGAAATGCATGGGAGAAGCAACACGTTCACCCCACCACCCAAGGCGGAATGAACAATAGAGTTCGTATTTAAAAGGATGATAAAACCTGGACAATCCTAAAAATCACATGCCTAACAGTTGCCAGTTTAGGAGAAGAAAAGAGATAAAGCTCAGAAATGTATTGCCAAATTATTGGTGTTTAACTTTCACGAGTTTGCAGCTCGCAAAGCCAGCATCCATTTCTGATTCCCGAAATCCATGGAGTCTATTAGCTCTAGGTGTTAAGATGCAGGCTCTGGACTTAACCTTTGTTTCCTTTTTTTCTCCCTCTTGGCTTTAGTTGATGATCCCTTGGAAACAGAAAGGACTTTGCTTAGTTTGGCAGAAATGCAAGAGAGATAAGCTGCTTGGGGAAGAGGGAACCTGTTCCAATCCCTGTCCCAAGGTCTTTTCAAAATGTGTGCGTCAGCCTGAGAAATTTTCATATGTAATGCCTAAGTCTAATTATTTAGTTTGGCTACAAAGGATTGGCGAAGCAGGCTTTAATCGTTTTGATGCTAACATTGTCACAAGGCAGCATTAAATCATGTTGAAATGATAATACATCAGGTTAGTCACTATTTTTGCAGCTGTTTTTCTTTGTCAAATTTGTTTGAAACTGAACCCAATAGAATTCGTTATGGTAAAAGAAAATAAAGCGAAAGATGACGTCAACTTTATATTTCTTTTCCTCATTGTATAAGTAGAAACAGAACATGAGTTTCAAGATTCTTAAACATCTCCCTCCAACTGGCACTTCCATAATTCAGGACATACCATCTTTCAGAAATTTCTGGGTAGTTTCCCTTCCCCCACATTTCCTGATTCTCATCCATCCTGGACACTGTCACCAGAGTTATTCTCTGACACTCAATTGGAGTATTTGTCACTTTTCTGCATAAAATCTTTTAGTGACTTCCATTACCTACATAATAACCAACTCCCCAGCCTGCCATCTGAAGCCCTGATTATCTTCAGCCTGCCATCTGAAGCCCTGATTATGTAAGCCTTATGTCCAGCCTTACATCTCACTGTCCCCACTTATTCTCTGTGCCAGCACACTCAACTACTTCAATTCCACATATATTTATCAAGTACTCGACTTGCCTCAGACCCTGAGCTAGATGCTGGGGATTCAAAGGTAAGTTTATGAGATGGTATTTGCCCCCAAAGGAGCTCACACACCAGAGTAGGAGAAATATTAAAAATACAGCATATAATTGCAACATATGCTGACATATGCCTTTGTACATTCTAGTGTTGTTCTGCCTAGAATATAATTTTCTTTACATCTTTCCTGTAAAGCTTTTATCTGTCTTTCAAAACGATTCTTGGTCTAGACCTCAAGCTCCCTCTCCTACTCATTAGGCTAACCATGTTTCATTTTGTAATTAACATTGCAATGCATGGTTCAAAATGGTTGATTATTGTACATGGACACTTGAAATAATAAGGGTTTATATCATATAATCTGTTTTTCTCTATTGATTGGGATAGTATATACTCTTGGAAATCCCATACATACTTTCCATTTTGCCCATTTCATTCTTTGTGAAACAAAAGGAAATCCCTTGGAAGATACAGAATTGTCTGATTAAATGAAGGCTTGTGTGTAATGTGTGTCTTAACTATCCTCTCAATTTCATGCTTCTCTCCTCAGTTCTACTTTACAATAAGCATGGACTGTTTTTTGGATATTAGCCCGGCAAAAATAGGTTTACTGCATTTAGAGATGCTAAAATATATTATTTCATTGCATCTCTGTTCTTAAAAACCTACTAAAGATCTATGTAGCTTAATATAAATATAATTAGTATAGAGTTCAAACTTCATCCAATGTACACAAAGCATGATTAATAAATATTAATAAGATATTATACTTGGTGAAGCTACACTCACTTGAGAATTCACATAGTATCACATCTTCTTCAGCATATAGCTTTTCTGCTTCTCAAAACTAAGACAAAAATCTATCTTAGTGACTAAGGGAAATAACATTTAATCATTGTAAATTAGAAAAGAGAGTGAAGGGAATTCTCAAAACTATGAAATAATAATGAAGCCCACAGTTGATGGATGGAATGTATCGGCTTTACATTTAAGGGACTTACATATCTATTTTACAGAGATTGAAACTGCTATGATACATTCTAAAAGTATAGATGCCTGTTTCTAAGGCATTATCTTTTTAATTTTTTTTTAATTTACTGATAAGAGAGAGAGAGAGAGACATCAAGTTGTTGATTCATTTATTTATGCATTCATTGGTTGATTCTTGTATGTGCCCTGACCATAGATTGAACCCACAACCTTGGCATATTGGGACAACACTTTAACCCACTGAGATAAACAGCCAAAGCCCCTGAGACATTATCTTTTTATCTTTCTCATCAATTGATAATGAATTACTTTTACTTGAAAATAATGATTTGCTATAAAGTCTGGTAACATATAATGGACTTTAATAAGTGATGAAAGATATTATTACCTTTTTGGTATTTAATACTCTAGAATTATAGAAAATGAGAGAGTGTGATAAGTACTTGGGTAAAATCTGAAAAGATTTGGGTTCCTATAAACTCAGACCTAAATTTAAGTAAGAGTCTGTCCATATCACACATAAATAAAATAAAGTTGAGGACCAATAGGCAAGTGTTGAAGATAAATGGAGACTGAGATGATATAATCAGCTTTGCCACCACTTAATTTTCTAGGGCATGCAATTATCTTTGCTGGAAGGAAATACTTTCATTTATAAAATCAAAGAATTCACATGAATTGACTTTCAAGTTCCTTCCCGTTTTACAGTTCTGCTTCCATTACTGGTTCAGGATCATATCTCTTTCAGAATCCTTTTTTTTTTTTTTTTTTTTTTTTTTTAATTTGGCTTCTTTGTCTATGTCTTCCTGAATATATAAAATAGGCAAAGTGTAACCCTGCAAACATGGGCATCAATCTAAGTGTAGGAGGGGAAGGAATGCTATCAGTAACCACACTTAGTTTGAAGCTTACTTTGCATCTATGTATATATTTTTTAATTTTTTATTAATCTTTATTGTTGATATTATTACAGATATCCCTCTTTTCCCTCCCATTGCCCCCTCCACCTGGTTCCTGCCCCACCCCAAGCCTTTGCCACCCTATTGTCTGTGTCTATAGGTAATGCATATATGCATGTAAGATCTTTGTTTAATCTCTTCCCACCCTCCCACCCCCTTCCTCTGAGAATCATCAGTCTGTTCCATCCCATGTCTCTGATTATATTTTATTCACCAGTTTGTACTATTCATTATTTGTTTATTTTGATTTTTAGATTCAATTGTTGATAGGTATGTATTTGTTGCCATCTTATTATTCATATTTTTTATATTTTTCTTTCCTCTTCTTCCTCTTCTTAAAGAATACCCTTCAACCTTTCATATAATACTGGTTTGATGGTGATGAATGCCTTTAGCTTTATCTTGTCTGTGAAGTTCTTTATCTGACCTTCAATTTTAAATGATAGCTTTGCTGGGTAGAGTAATCTTGGTTGTAGGTCCTTGCTATTCATCACTTTGAATATTTCTTGCCACTCCCCTCTGGCCTGAATAGTTTCTGTTGAGAAATCAGCTTACAGTCATATGGGTGCTCCTTTGTAGGTAATTAAATGCTTTTCTCTTGCTGCTTTTAAGATTCTCTCTTTGTGTTTAGCCTTTCGAATTTTAATTATGATGTGTCTTGATGTGGTCCTCTTTAGGTTCCTCTTGTTTGGGACTTTTTGTGCTTCCTCAACTTGTAAGTCTATTTCTTTCACCAGGTAGGGGAAGTTTTCAGTCATTATTTCTTCAAATAGATTTTCAATATCTTCTCTCTCTCTTCTTCTGGCACCCTCCATAATGTAACTGTTGGTACACTTGAAGTTGTCCCAGAGGCTCTTTACCCTACCTTCATATCTTTTGGATTCTTTTTTCTTTTTGCTCTTCTGGTTGGGTGTTGTTTGCTTCCACATATTTCAAATCATTGATTTGATTCTCAGAATTTTCTACTCTACTGTTGAATCCCTATATATTATTCTTTATTTCAGTTAGTGTATGCTTAATTTCTGACTGGTCCTTTTCTAATTTTTTGGAAATGGAAGGTTTCAAGAAGATTCTTGAGTAACCTTATAACCATGGTTTTTTAAATTCTATATCCAGTAGTTTGCTTTTTTCCATTTCTTTCATTTGTGACATGTTTCTTTGTCTCTGCATTTTGGCTGCTCCCCTGTGTTTGTTTTTATGTATTGGGTAGAGCTGCTATGTCTCCTTGAGTTGGTAGAATTGCCTTGTGTATTAGGTGTTCTATAGGGCCCAGTGGCTTAACCTCCCCAATCACCTGAGCTGGGAGCTCTAGGTGCACCCCTTTATGGGCTGTGAGCACAGTCTTTTTGTAGTTGAGACTTGATTGCTGTTGGTGTTACTGGGAGCAATTGACCTCCAAGACAATTGGCTATGAGAACCAGCTGCTACTACAGTGGGAGAGCTGCTATGCAGGAGATACCCCTATGGAGCAGGACTGGCTTCATTGGGCTTTGGTGTTCACTGAGTTTGCCCCTTTGAAAGTGTTGCTTATGGATGTGTAGAGGTCTAATCTGGTATGGTCTGACACTAACCACTGGGTATACTGGCAATTGGGTCTTCAGGAGGTGCAAAGTCAGCCATTGCCTGGGGCCACCGAGCAGGGGCTACAGAGAGATCTGAAGATTCATCGTCTTTGTCTTGGGTTTGGAAGTGCCCGGATGAGGCCCGGCTGTGAAGCAAGGCAGGCTGCTGCTGGTGCCTGCTCTTGGGCCTTTTATTGATAGGCTCCCTGACCCAGCTGCAGCTTGTTTGAGATTTTAGCCTGAACAAGGACAGGCCATTCAGATGCAAAAGGTCTGCACACAGCTTTGGTGGGGTTGTAAATTGGATGAGGCTGGGTGTCAGGGAATCACCAGGATGGAACAAGCAGAAATGGCTGCCAGTCAGCCCTGTGACTGGGGAGGTCCCAACATAGGAACAATGATCCCTGTGAGCACCTCCATCTGGGAGAAAGCTGCTCCTGAGTTCCTGCCCCAATGTCAGACAATCCATTTCCTCCTTCTATATGTCTGTGTCCTCCAAAGCCTCACCCTGGTGCTGGACCTCAGAGGAAGCAGGAGCTTGTAAGTTCAGTTTGTGGTGCTGGCCTTTTAAGAGGAACAGCTGGGTCTCCAGCAGCCTCCACGTCACTGAGCCCAATCTGCACTGGTTTTTATAGCCTGTAATTCTTATTGCCCATAGGGACTTCTTTTCCCAGCTCTGGGACCCTGGGCTGGGGGTCTGGTGTGGGGCTGGGACCCCTTGCTCCTCCAGGCTGCTTCTGCTGAGACGATCTCCCTCCTGATTAAAAAAGCAGCCCATGTGGGTGTGGGACCAGCCTGTCTTGCGCCTCCGGATCTCCTACTAGTCTCAGTGTGCTTTCTTCTTTACTTCTCTAGTTGTAGGATTTCCATTCAACCAGCTTTCCAGTGGTTCTAGATGATGGTTGTTCTGTATTTTAGTTATAATTGTGATGTGGATGTCGGAGGCCGCAAATATAGGCGTTTACCTACACCACCATCTTCCTACTTTGCATATATTGATTAATTAAATCAGTGTGCTAATATTACTGTAGTTATTTTATGAGTTAAGTAGTTCATTTATAATTTAAGAAGGTGAATACAGGGTTGTAAAAGATTTTACATTTAATTTCTTTTGCATCAACATATTTTATATTTACTTCATATCCATTTTTTCATAAGTTAAGATAAATGTATCAATAAAATAAAAATATAATAATTATACCTATTTCTAAATAAGTATGTTGCTAAAAAGTATATCTTGTTTGCATTTATCTAAATTGAAGTTTTCATGCTATGTTTATACACTTACGAGGTGGGACAATATCTGTATTGCAGTACATAAATATTATGCTTATTAATAATTTTTTATTTCATTCTGTTCTTCTCTCACTTTCCCACAGACTTGCTGCTTTCAAATAGCTGCATTCCCTTTCTGGGTTCATCAGAAGGACTGGATTTCCAAACAATTCTGTTAGATGAGGAGAGGGGCAGGCTGCTGCTGGGAGCCAAGGACCACATCTTCCTGCTCAGTCTAGTTGACTTAAACAAAAATTTCAAGAAGGTCAGTTTATTTATATATATTTTCCTGGATGCATTTATTTTCATCGATTTCTTTCTCCCTCTCTGTGTTGTTTCAAGTGTCCTGGTGTCAAGTGCAGTAGGTCATTTACATGTCAAAAAGAACATACTGCCTTTGATATACATTTTAGATTTTTATGGATTTAAGTACATATATATATTTTTTGTTAAGAATGAATGATCCAGGCTCAGTGGTTGAGCATCACCTATGAACCAGTAGGTCATGGTTTGATTCCCGGTCAGGGCATGTGCCTGGGTTGTGGGCTCGATCCCTGGTGGGGGGTGTGCAGGAGGCAGCTGATCAATAATTCTCTATCATCATTGATGTTTCTCTCTCTATCCTCTCTCTCTCTCTCCTCTTCCTCTCTGAAATCAATAAAAATATATTTTTTAAAAAGAATGAATATAATACCATAACCTTTGAAAATATGAGTGGAAGGCATGAAAATGTAATAAATGGATAGTACTACATTATACAGTATGAATGCAAAGTTTTGGATTGTAAAGCTAGCAAATGAGGTATTCATCAAATATTAGCATTTATATCCATAGCAATTTTTGTAAATAAGCAAATTTTAAATTGATAGTGTGACTATGATAGCAATTTAACACCACACTTTTTCTCCATATTCCCATTTTATATTTGAACAGGTTTCTCCTATGGCCCAGTCACACTCAGATAGTGAAAATTAATGATGTCTTAACTATGGGCTCATTAAGAACAATCTTAAGGAAATATATACTACTTATTACAAACATAATAGGCAATTGCTGCTATATCCTACTTTTCAACTAGTACTGTGATATCCAAAGCAAAGGGTACCATACCTTAAGCCTTGTAATTATTATTAGCTAGTACTTTAGCAAATATCAATATCTATGCAAGCAAAGATAGATACTAAGACTAGCAGGGATGGAATGGCTGATGAGGAGACATACTACATGGCCTATTCTGCATCTATGAGGGATCTTTGTTGTTTTTCTTCTTTTCTGGAAGTATTCCAAAAGAAGTACTAGGCTTAGGGAGGGGGTGAGAGTGAGGTTGAGCGGACTCAATGGGGGGTGGGGGGAAGGGGCATCTGTAATACTTTCAACAATAAAGATAAATTAAGAAGAAGAAGAAAAATACTAGGAGTCATCACAAAGTTTCAGGTTAATAGAGACTTCCTCCCATTCAAAAAGAGTTGTTGATAGGTATGTTAGGATTGTGTGGCCTCATTAGAATGCACCTACAGTGACCACTTTAACTCAACTCTATAATTTTGAGATGATTTTAATAATTAAATATTAGTTGCTTAGTTATTTGAATATTATTAGCATTCAGGGCTTTAGTCTACCCAGGGAAAAGATTTATCTCCATATGTATTAATATTGATTAATTCATCTGCATTAGAAATAATGGCTTCATTTTTAATCATTTTAAATTTTAACTTTTCCACAGATTTCTGAGTGAGATTCACTGAAGGAAAGGGAATTATTTCTTATGAATGCTCAGATTTGATAAAGAAATAGTCTTTGAATGCAAATGTATATGCATGCATTTCACGTAATTTGTATTTCTAGAAGAAAGTGTGAGAGCTAAAATATTGCCAGTAGTTATTTTGGACTTGTTTTAATACAATCACACTTGTAAGCACATAAGGTTATCTTATTTAAAAAATATATTATTCTATAGCCTGGATATTGTTTACAATAAAATGAAATAAGCAGTTGCTTATGTGCTGGAATTCAAAAAGCTTGCCATTATTCTCCATTCCATTTATTTTTAAAGGTATGCTTTCTTTTCTTTAGGACATTTTTAAGGACTTATACTTTTAGGAGAGCCTATAAATGGTATTAGCTATATATCTCAGTCATCAGTAAATATCTTAAAGGATGAATCTTTTTTAAAAGAGCCCAGAGAAAAATCTTAGTCTACTTTGTTATATTGCTTTAAGAGATATTAAATAGCTAATAGCATTTTTCCAAATATGTCTCAGTATAATAGCAATAAAGCAATTCATACTTTTAAGGGAATTTATTCTTGTGCTATTCTCTGCCTTTAGGGATTGGAAGAAAAAGTCCATTTATCTGAACTGAGTGTATTAGATCATTGCTTAAAATAAATTGTGATAGCACAATTTCCTTCTGTGACTATTTTAAGCAAATTGCTCTTTGGCCATATTCCATGCTTGAAATGTGCTAATATTTAATAAAATAAATATTTATGAAATATTGACTTCCCTTATGATGTTATTGAAATAAATGATTATTTGAACACATTATAAAATTAGGGTCTGTGCTAGAGATTTTTGGCCTAACTGATATTTTTTTGATATTTCTATAACATGTATAATTCATAAAGGGGTTATGCATGTAAAGTACGAATTGTTTATGTAGGTACCCACCTTTAACATTTATATAAATCACTCCAGTGTTAAAAGGTACTCCACAGCAGCAAGTAAGTGTCAAGATGTAGTACTTCAGCAGTGTTTAGACCGACACGGTTTGCATTGGCTCAGTGCTGCTCGGCAAAAATCCAAACTACTCTGCAGAAGAAACCACACAAGTTGGGACTCTGTGGGGCTGAAAGATGTTCTTTGTACTCCTTAGAGTGAAAGCAATATACAACACATAATTTAATTAGGAGTGTCTAGTTGGGAATATTTTCCACTGGGAAATTTTTAAATTTGTAATATTTTTACATTTTTATTGAATTTTGGGGGTGACATTGGTTAATAAAATTATATAGGTTTCAGGTGTACAATTCTATAATACATCATCTGTATATTGTATTGTGTGTTCACTACCCCACCTCAAGTTTCCTTCCCTCACCATTTATCCCCCTTATACCTTTTTTCTACCTCTCCCCACCCCCTTTTCCTCTGGAAATCACCACACTGTTGTCTGTGTCTATGAGGTTTTTCTTTTCTTTTTGCTTACTCCATTCATCTTTTTCACCCAGCCCTTCAATCCTTCTTACCTCTGATAGCTGTTAGTCTAGTCTCTATCTATAAATATGTTTCTATTTTGTTTATTAATTTATTCTATTTATTAGATTCCACATTTTAGTGAAATCATATGGTATTTATCTTTCTGTGACTGGCTTATTTCATTAAGCATAATGCTCACCTGTTCCATCAATGCTGTCCAAAAGGTAAGATTTCCTTCCCCTTTGCAACTGAATAGTATCCCATTGTGTAAATGTTCCACAGCTTTTTTATCTGCTCATCTACTGATGGGCACTTGGGCCTCTTCCAAATCTTGTCTATTGCAAATAATGCTGCCTCTTCCCAGCTCTGGTGCTCTGGGGTGGCAAGCCTGCCTTGGGGTTGAGACTCCATGCTTCTCAGGGGGATCCCTCCGTAGCTGAAATATCGCTCCAGAAACTTAGCCACTGTCTATCCATGGGACTGGGACCAGCCCTTTTCATGTCTTCGCCCTTTCTACCAGTCTCTGTGTGGTTTCTTCTGTAAATTCTTGGTTATAAGACTTCTCGTCAGCTAGTCTTCAGTTGGTTATTCAGGATGATCCTCTGGGAAATTAAAATATATCTACACTAATAAAAGAGAAAAATGGTAATTGGCGTACAACCGCTACCCTTCCGATTGGCTAATCAGCGTATCCTTATGCAAATTAACTGTCAGCCAAGATGGCAGCCGGCAGCCAGGCAGCTGGAAGCGAACATAAGGCTTGCTTGCTCCAGTGACTGCAGATTCCAACGTTCCCCGCCTGACTTGCTGGACTCTGAGCTGGCAGTTTGAAACATTCTAACAAATATAGCCGGCTGGGATCTCAGAGCTGAAGTTATACATTGTTTCGATTACAGAACGGCAAACAAACCAGCAGCGGAAGCCTCAGAGCTAGAGCCAGAGCTAAAGCTGGCCCAGAAGAAAAAAAGAAAAAGAAAAAAAGGAGCGGTTGGGAGCTTCAGTCAAAACCCCTAGCCTGAAAGCAGCCCTCAGCCCCTCACCCAGACTGGCCAGGCACCCCAGTGGGGACCCCCACCCTGATCCAGGACACCCTTCAGGGCAAACCAGCCTGCCCCCAGGCCTCTATCCTATATAGTAAAAGGGTAATATGCCTCCCAGCACAGGGATCAGCGGAGCCACGAGGCCTCCTGGCACCAGATCAGCATGACAGGGGGCAGCGCCCAAACCCCCTGATCGCCCTGCGGCTCTGTGTGTGACAAGGTGTGGCATCCCAACCCCCTGATCGGCCCCGCTCTGTGTGTGACAGGGGGTGGTGCCCCAATCCCCCCCCCCCCCCACGGGCCCTGCTCTGTGTGTGACGGGGTAGAGTCATAACCTCCCCATCGGCCCTGCCCTGAGTGTGACAGTGGTGGCGCCCCAACCCCCTGATTGGCCCTGCTCTGTGGGTGACAGGGGGGAGCTCCCCAACCCCCTGATGGGCCCTGCTCTGTGCGTGACAGGGGGGAGCTCCCCAACCCCCTGATGGGCCCTGCTCTGTGCGTGATGGGGGGGGGGCAGTGCCCCAACCCCCTGATTGGCCCTGCTCTGTGAGTGACAGGGGGCAGTGCCCCAACCCCCTGATGGGCCCTGCTCTGTGAGTGACAGGGGGCAGTGCCCCAACCCCCTGATTGGCCCTGCTCTGTGCATCACAGGGAGTGGCGCTGC
This sequence comes from Myotis yumanensis, assembly GCF_028538775.1. Lineage (NCBI taxonomy): Eukaryota > Metazoa > Chordata > Mammalia > Chiroptera > Vespertilionidae > Myotis > Myotis yumanensis. Next base: position 41,928,565 of record NW_027223760.1, on the reverse strand, counting down.
AACCTCCCCATTGAACCTGCCTTGAGTGTGACAGGGGGTGGTGCCCCAACCCCCCAGTCGGCCCTACCCTGAGTGTGACTGAGGGTGGCATCGCAACCTCCCAATCCGCCCTGCTCTGTGCATGACAGGGGGCGGCGCCCCAACTCCCCAATCAGCCCTGCTCTGAGCCCGACCAGGGGCTGCACCTAGGGATTGGGCCTGCCCTCTGCCACTCAGGAGCAGGCCTAAGCCAGCAGGTCGTTATCTCCCGAGGGGTCCCAGACTGTGAGAGGGCACAGGCCGGGCTGAGGGACCCCCTCTTCCCCCCCGAGTGCACAAATTTTTGTGCACCGGGCCTCTAGTATATATATATTTAGGCCCAGCCAGCGTGGCTTAGTGGTTGAGCATCGACCTATGAACCAGGAGGTCAGGGTTTGATTCCAGGTCAGGGCACATGCCTGGGTTGTGAGCTTGATCCCCAGTGTGGAGTGTGGAGGAGGCAGCCAATGATTCTCTCTCATCATTGATGTCTCTCTCTCTCTCTCTCTCTCTCTCTCCCCCTCTCCCTTCCTTAAATCAATAAAAATATTAATATATATGTATATACATATACATATATATAGAATATTTTCAATTGAAGTATCAAAATTCAGGATATATGTTTACTTAAAGTTTTTGTTCAGACAAGACTGTACCTATTGAAATGTGATACCTTACAATTTAAGCAGATTTTCTAAATTTGTTCTGTAAGGCCTCTCTTAGTTAAGGGATGGCCTGTGGATTCCTCTCTAGGAAAGGTTTGGTGGGACAAATATGGACATTTATTTGACATACCATTCCCCAACATTAGACCACACTGGAGCCATTAGCGACCCCATTCCAAGGGAAAGACATGGATCTGGAACTGTATTTACCACTCCTGACTATTTTGTTATAAGTTGAGTTCCCCCAGCAGCTAACTATGAGATGAAGACTAGCTTATAGGATATTTTTAAAGTTGTGTTCTTGGGATCAACACATGTGAGAGGGTCGTTAAGGAAATCGTATTAGACAAAGGGAGGCTGAGCTCTGATGCAATTCCAACAAAAGCTTCAGTTGACAGGCCAAGCTGATAAGGTAGCAAACATTTCAATATTTTCCTCTAGAGTAAGTGATAATACCATTATTTTGCTGGGTTTATCTTATACAAGAGAATCTCTATTTTCTCTTTATCTAATCTATCCACCATGACCATCAATGTTATCTCTTTGAAAAATAAAACTCTTATCATATTTCTTACCGGATTACACACTTCTGGCAGTTCTTGATTTCTGAGGAACTTGAATGAACTCCAAATTTCTATTGCCTTCTAAGGCTCTTCCCAACACATTTGCACCCTATATTTTTTATCCACTCTTCATCGTTCCCTCACTCATACTTTATAGAGATGGAAATATCATTTGCTTAATGATGTTATCAAGGACCCAGTTCTTTCTTTTTCTTCTGTTGCCATTCTTGGTGTTGGCATTATCCTTAGGTTGGTATCAAGATGCCTGGAACAGTTTCATGGATCGCATGCAAACAAGGAAATGCAAGGAACAAGAGACCATCACTTATTATACCTCTTCTTTAGGAGCAAGGAAATCTTTTGAAAAACCCTCCCTCACATCTTATTGACTAGAACCACATCAATTCAAGCCCTTAAACTCAAAAGAGGGGTCGGTGATTACAAGGTGGGAGAAATGTTCAGGAAATCAGTCACCTTGAGCACTATCCTTAGTGAGAGGAAATAGAAAGCAAGCTTTCTGAAAAATATAATCTGTTTAGGGGACTAATTTTTTCTCATTAATGTAGGTAACCTGAGGCAAACATAAAAGTTTTCTCAGCCAATCAAAAAGAAGAGTGTGTATTGTTTATTTGAAGATAATTGTCAAGATTCGTTGGTACTCTAAGGAAATTATCTGTAAGAATTTATTTTTCTTTCAGGAGACAATCTTGGAAAATATTCAGTGCAAGTAAAAATCTTTGAAATAATTTCTTTTTCTCTACCCTACATGGTAAAAATTGGAAAATCTGCTAACCTTAACAAATACTTCTCTTGCTTATGTAAGTTTATTTGCTCAATAAAAGTTCTCTGTTATTTGTGTGTAATCTGCTGCAGATCTCTTCGAATGTACTGATATCCTGTAGCTTTTGGCAATCTCACAAAAAAATATAGGTATACTTATGATTTCTTCTCACGGATGGCTATTGTTGTGTTGGCTGTTGTCATTTTTTTTTATTTGAAAATCTAAGGGAAAAGAGGTCAGTGCCCCTGACCAGTCAGGCATTGTGTATTTTAAAAATTCTTGAGACATACCAGTTGAAATGTGCTGGTTTAAGTTAAAGAAACTAGATTTCCCTGCTGTTGCCTTCAATATCCTACCCCATCTCTAGGGTCAGAGGGAGTATATATAAAAAGCATTTTAATAGTCCTTGAAAAAGTTTAACGGTAGATGGACATTTACATCCATTTGTCATTCACTTATAAGTGATGCATTAGAAACCTGTTCAAGGCAGACATCATAATAATGAAAGTATTTGACATTTGTACAATATGATTTAAGGACCAATGATTTCTTAACAAATGCTTTTAAACTACATGCCATCTGTCCCTGTGACTACAAGTGGACATTCTCCACTTCAGCCAGACTTAAGTAGCCCTAGCAATAATTCATATAAAATTCAAGGCCCTCTATGTAAACTTCAGGAGTAATATATACAAGTTGAAAGTCTCTCCCTCTTTTTTTTAATGAAGCCACAGTTGACAATAAAAAAGAAAAAAAAGTCCAGTATTCTCTGTTAGGTTATGTTACTTAGTTGAGCTTCTGAGTTAATGAATTGCTGGGATCTTTCTATCTGAAAATGTTACTCACTTTGGAGCCAGTTCATGCATGGGTGGAAGGAGTCGCTGAACCAGGATGTAAGCAAACGGGTCACAAAGGGAATGATTTAATAAATGAAGCACTGCTTTTGTATCTATTTCATTCAAACATTTGTTTCTTGGTTTTCTTTCTCTTTTCTTCTCTCTTTTTCAAGTGGGCTATAGAGGCAGATGAGTAGACCAATGAGAAATAAACTTACTCTGAGACTACAGTTATTATTTATTTCACCTACTAATCTAATCACAACTGGTATGTGAACTCAGAGTAATAATAAACAACTGTATTTTGCTTCCTGTAATCCCTTTCCATTCTTCTCCTGGGCCAGTTCTATGTCTTCAGCTGGCCTGTGGCTTTTTAAAGAAATTTATAAGTATGTTTTTATTGATGAGAGAGAAAAAGAGAGAGAGAGAGAGAGAGAGAGAAAGAGAGAGAGAGAGAGAAACACCAATGTGAGAGAAAAACATTGATCAGTTGCCTCCCCTACACACCCTGATTTTGTATCAAACCTGCGCCTGGGTATGTGCCCTGACTGGAAATCAAATCAATGACCTTTCAGTGCACAAGACAAAGCTTAACCAACTGGGCCACACTGGCCAGGGCATGCCCTTAGCGTTTGAGGTCACTGTTAAGTAGTACAGGCAATTGTTAATCATCAATTAAAAGGTCCAGTGTAATGTAATAAAATTTCCAACCTCATTTAAAATTGAACCTCCTCTCCCTCTACCTGTCCCTGCTTGGGCACGCCATGTGAGGGAGGGTCCCAGCATAGGGGAATGTTCAGAAGCTTCTTCTTCTGCCTAAAGCTCCTCCTTTTCCCGAAGCTTGTTAACCACAGTGCATGACCCCTCTGGAGTCAAGTCAGGGCAAGGGAAGGGGAGAGTGTTCAGAGGAGCGTCTACTGTCATTGTCTCAGGTCCCTCTCAACTTTCTGGCCTTGGCAGATGTTTAAGGGTAACTTTTTTCACAGGCACCTTTGTGAGTTTTTGGAATTTACACTTTTTGGAGTTCTTTTCCTTGCTGTTCTCTGGATAAGGGTGACTGCATTTCTCCTCTGACTGGTACGTTCTCTTCAATCTCCTGCAACAGATTGCTATTTTTTTAGGTGTTAACTTCTGAAACCTTTTCTCAACACTCTTCAGTAGGACCTAAGGTGATCTCATGACATCCAATTTTTAAGTGAGCGTGGCTCCCATCTGTTCCATAGGACATGTCACATGCATTTTCCTGGGCACACTCTGGAAGTTCAGGCTGATAACCATTATAGCCATTGAGTCTGATCTTTGTTTTCATTGTAGCTTGTCAGTCTCTCATCCTTTAGACACTAGTCCACAATGTCCCAGGAACTACATGTGCAGTATCAAGTGCTTCTTAAGGTCCCACCAAAGCCCCTTCCCTGTCACCTACTTCTCCCCGTAGGGATAGTAGGACACATAATACATCTGTCTCAGATAAAATATCCTCCTCAAGTTTCCAACTATTTTATGGTTTGAACAGGGTGATTCTTGGCCACCTACTTTGAAAATTTGTGTATCTTGAGCTTGCATCTCATTTTGAATTTTTTTCTCAGCTAAAACTTCTCTTTTAAAATCTTGCTATACTATAAAAGCCATAAAATGAGCACTCAAAAGAATGTTTGCTCTACCTCCAAATGTAATGGGTGAGCTCATTGTATATCATTCCTGAAGTGTACACAGTGGAACCATAGGAGTAACCAAAGGGAGAATGTTAATATTCTTATTTGTATTGTTTACTCTTTGGCTTTTAATAACTTCAATCCAAACATTTGCTGTTTTATATCTTGTTTCCCATACTTTTCAATAGTTTTATTTTGTGGGTCTTCAGCAAAGCTGAGCTATAACCAAGCGTTTAGATAAAAAGTGTAAGACATGTATTGATCCATTTTTAAATAATCTTCAAAATTAATCTTTAAATAGTTTACTGTCGTTTTGAGATAATACTTAGTCATCTTTATTCCTTTTTATTTTTGTTAATTTAATTTTTTTGGTTTGAAACTGTCAACATTGAATATTGTACATAAAATATTCAAAGAATTGCTATGTTAGCTAAGCAAATGTAAAGATCTTTAACTAGGCCCCACCCAACAAAAACATTCCAGCTAAACTTGTGGTGTTAAAGGCAAAAGCAGTATAATACTTAAAATTTTTCTATTTAAAGTAGTGTACATTTATTTTTAATGTAAAAAAATAGTAATTTTTTTTTTTTTTTTTTTTTTGTGGAGGTGGGGAGTGTGTGGAAAGGAAGTTTTCTTACTGGTTTTAAAATGAGAAAACAATGTACCAAAGCAATATGTACTTTATATAGTCCACTATTATGGAATAACCCGAGACAATTTCACCTTGCTAAAATTTAGCTTCTCACATTTGCTTAAGAACTTCACTCTGTTGGTTATTTAACAAAAAATTAACCAGAATTATTTAAAAGGAAACATCAGATAAACTTAAAGATGAATTTGTGCACTTAAAGAGGACTGGCTTTTTTAATATAGCAGAATGTTAAAAAAAAAAAGTAATTTCTATGTTTACAAGTGTTTTTTCTTCTACCTAACAATCAAAATGTAATTATTCTATTATTTTTCTTCTAATTTAACATGAAAACTAGGTATGTAATTATAAAAAATTAGATTATTTGAAATTCCTCAAACTTTGCTTATTTTAAGGCATTCTTATTAGTAAAATAACTAAACTAAGTTAGTATATAACTTTAAATATAATAAATTTCAGTGGAATATTCAAACACCCATATCTGTGTAGCATGAAAAGGACTTTGTTATTTTCCGGTCCTAAAGGAACTCTAAGACAAGAGGGTTTTCATACACGAGGATCCTGTACTTGCTTTCTTTATATTGAGTATAAGCAGAAATGCTTTTATAAATCAGTAACTCACTTCATGGTGACATTCCCATCTAATGCCATACCCTGTAAGTCTACTATTTAGGGGGAAAGATTCAGAATAAATATTTTATTTTAAATCATGTTATTGATAAAAGAAAATTGCCATTCTTTGTATTCTTAATTAACACATGAAATTAAGAAAATGTAAACACTTGGAAACCATGCGGACATCCCAATAAATTAACTTTTGGTATAAGGCACCCTGCTTAGTTTCATGGTGATTAATCCGTCCTACTGCCTGCGGAGCACATGCTGCCTGAAATCGCAGAGGTGAACAATCGCCTCGTTCATGGATGTGCGGGCTTCCCTGCGCGGGTGCCGATGCGCAGTTCCATCTGGTCACTGTAACTGACTGTCAGGATGCTGTCAGACTGCTCACGCGTCTGCCAGGACTCTGACAAGAACTCTGTCTCCATTGTAAGGGAAGCTGTGCAGATCACTCTGCAGTGATTAATGAATACTTATTATGCATGTGATACTGTGCCCGGCGCTAAGGACGGTAGGATTGAGAGGCAACGTCCCTTGTCACTCAAGAACAGTGACCACTGAACTTCAATGAGTCATATCTTCCTTTAATGGTAATGGAGACTGTGAACTGTATTCCTTACGAAATTTTGAAATCTAGCCACAAATATAATTGCACCACAAATTCAAAATTACCAATCCACTTGTGGATGCCTTGAAATTTATTTTAACTGGTATGGTACAATAACATTTCTCTGACTTTCTTACAAAACATGTTTATTGAACTCCCTACTACGTTCTTAACATTCTTTTAGATGCTGGGAATATAGTGGAGAACAAAACCATTTAGGCCTCTGTTTTCATGGTGCCTCTAAATTTGAGGGGAATGGGAAGAGAGGTTGATGGAGAAGAGAAAAAGAAGCAAATAAGAAAATACCACTTAGTGTTAAGTGTTATTTTAAAAAATAATAATAATCTTGGGAAACTACTTTAGATTGGTCTTCGGAGAAGGCTTTTCTGGAGAGGTGATAAAACATGGACACTTACAGGAAGGGACCATCCAGAGGAGTTCAGATGTATTCCAGAGAGAGCAAGCTCATTCTGAGAATAACACTGAGATAATATTTGAAAATGCAGCATGAGCTGCTGATGAGCAGTATGGTAGGGACCCGAACTCATGAACTTGAATTCTACTACATTTCATTGATCTTTTTAAAAAATATATTTTTATTGATTTGAGAGAGGAAGGGAGAGGGAAAGAGAGATAGAAACATCAATGAAAAGAAAGAATCATTGATCGGCTGCCTCCTGCACACCCCCCTACTGGGGATCGAGCCCACAACCCGGGCATGTGTCCTGACCAGGAATTGAACCATTACCTCCTGGTTCATAGGTTGATGCTCAACCACTGAGCCACACCGGCCGGGCTCATTGATCTTTATGTCTAGGAAAAGATTCCCAATCGAATTGCAAAAAGAAAGTGGCAAATAGATATGATAAACACAAGTGTATTAGAATTCCAAGATGGTTCGGGGAGAAAAAACTAAATGTAAAAGAAATGTTGAGTCGAGTCCTAAGAAAAGAAAGGGAAAGACTATTCTCACCTAAGATTTCATGAAGAAAGCTGCATGGGCAGATTTGACCCCAACCTGGAGAATTTAACCTTCCCATCTGTAAAAATGTCTACGCCAGCCAGTTTCAATTATTCAAGCTTTTCCTTTGGTGCTCCTGTCCTTATTTTTCAGCAGTCAGTCTCTGAGCTCAGGTCTCTTACCTCTCTGTACTTGGACCCTAGAGTAATCATTGCTCCCTGGGTTGTTCAAATGCTTTAACCATTTAGCATTTAGAGCAACATGTTTCCCACTTCTTTGCAACCATTCAACAATTTGGATCCTGTTCTTTGATAGAGATGGCCCTTTGCATTTTTTATGACTCTGATTTTTTTGTGTGTTTAATTAGGTTTTATGAACAAATTGTAACTTCCTCTTTTGTATTCTATTCAGTTTTTTCGGCATCTCTGAATTAGGCCGAAGAGAATTTGACTGACCTTGCACTTGGGAACTTGAGTCAATTAAATCGCTTCTCCAAAGATGAAACAAAGACCAGATATAATTAGAATTTCCTTAGGATGTTGTTATAAGGCCTTATCACTATTTGAATGTTTTTGTAACTTGCCTAAAATTAAATAATTAAAAATAAATTGCCCGACATTTTCACCTTAGCAAATGGTAACTGTTTAATGAATTATAAAAATTATGGATGAAACAATAATTGTTAGAGACATTGCAGCATTTTACTTGTGAAGCCCGTCTGCCTATTTGTATTCAAAATGAAGTAGAAAGCTTCAAAAACCAAACAGAAATGAAGCCATTTTGGATTTTGGATGAATATAAGCAAATAAAATCAATATAAGGTAACTACAAAGACTGTATCTTAAAGCATGCAGTCCCCACTATATTTCCATTAGGAAATTAATATCAAAACTCTCTTGCAAAAATGTGTTTAAATCAAATAAACATATTTAAAATGACTGAAAACACTTTTAATTTTACTACAGTGATTTGTCTCATATTGGTAAATCTATTTTCTATAACTCTAAAAGAAAAAACAAATACATATTTATTTTTAATTAAATTCTTTTAAAAATATGGAATGCTTCATGAATATGTGTGTCATCTTTGTTCAGAAGCAGTGCTAATCTTCTGAGTATGGTTCCAATTTTAGTACAATATGGGCTGCTGCAGAGAACACTATATATATATATTTAGGTTCTTAATTGATTCGTCCAAGTGTAAATGCAAAAATTATTTTTTGAAATAATTCATGTCAATTGTGAAATATTATGAAAGTGAACATACCAACAGGTTAAGTCAGTATGTTATAGGGTATGGGGTCTGACTTAACAGATATACTTGTTTTATAATATTAATGCCAGAAATTATCACTTCCAAGTGGAGAAATCTTATACATTTATTTACTCCTATTTCCCAGAGTAGTTTTCTGATATCAACTTGCTCTATAAGATTAGCACTAAAATTAAAACCAATTTGCAGCCCCTTAGTTACTTAGTAGTGGTAAAATTAGTGGTTATACTCTGGATAGTTATATTGAATGGGATTCTTGGGCTCATCTGGACCCACAGAGTTCTGCTTGATTTCTGATGTCTGCCCTGCCTGTGGGCAGAGAGAGCAGTAGTAAGCTTTCTACAGATTTACTTTTGATAGCTAAGCTCCAAGGTCCCAGCGATTGCTCCTCACCTAAATTGTGTGGGAATGTTTCAGGACGATTAAAACATGGCAATTGTGCAAGTGGCATCTCCACTCCTACTATGTCTTTCTTTGATAAGTGAAAGAAAAATATTCGTGGGTAATTTCCCAGGGAGTGGTACAGCTGCATGGACTTTTTGATACTACCACTGTGCAAAGCTTCATCAACTTTTAGGGAGAGGGGTATGCATCTTTATTTTGTCCTGCTTCATGAAACTTTTAATATGGCATAATATCGCTGTACAAGGCAAGAAAATGTATAGGTCATTTTACTGTAGATGAATTCAGAAAGTAATGAGAATAATGATAATCATTGCCTCAAAACTGTTTACTTAATGTTCAAGAGAGACTCACAGATCTTCTGAACATTGTATTTTTACTAGTAAATGTGAGATGTGGTTTCTGTCTGAGAATAAAGTAATCTCAAAGTGTACTGACTGGGCTATTGAAATAATCTCAGGATATTAGGTACTTCTTGAACTTTTATATTAATTACTAGAGGCCCAGAGCACGAAATCGTGTGTGGGTAGGGTTCCTAGGCCTAGCCTGTGATCAGGGCTATCTTCTGCCACCTCACCAGTCTCCAGTTTTGCCCCACCACCACCCACCTGGTTCCCCAATGATTCCCAGTTCATCATGCTGTGATTAGAGCCTGCAGGCAGCGGGGAGGGGCCAAGAGGTCGGCTGTTTGGCCCGCTTGCCAGTCCCAGTCTGACCCTACCACTACCCACCCGGTTCCCCTTGGTTCCCTGTTTGCCATGCTGCGATCAGAGCTTGCGCCCTGCGGGGAGAGGGAGGGACTGAGAGGTGGTCAATGCACCTCATAGCGACAGGTCGAGCAGTTGTTCCGGTCGTTATTATCGCTGGCCATTTATTATATAGGATGCTGCAACTTGAAGCTATATTATCTTATACCCATTCAGAGTTAACATCTCCATCTCTTCCTCTAGGCACCTATGAATCTATCTCTGTGTCTATTTCTCTATTGTGTTTTCCCCTACACACACACACACACACACAGACACACTTTGACTAGAAAAACATAAAGGTGGTGGAATGCTTTGAGATAGAGATAGAGATAGAGGTATGTCACATAATCACTTTACAAGATTATTGAAAACAAAAATATTACTTGAGCATATTTCTGCAAACTTTATGTAAATATGAGTGTGGTTTATTTATTTTCTTCTGTTTTTAGATTGAATTAAGAAAAATTCTGTTTCTTTAATTTTTTATCAAAAATAAATCAAAAGGAATATTTAAAAAAACACACAAAACACCCTTTATTCTAATGACTAGGTGGCAAATAAAAGAAAATCCCAACATAAATCATAATTAAAATTATATCTTTTAAATTTTGGCACAACTACAATGGTTTTTCTTTTTAAGTAAATGTTTGGAGTTTGGAAGACAATCAGATATCTTCTAGGTAGTTGTTACTAAGGTAATTTTATTTGTGATTTCTAAATTCTTGACAACATTGTGTCAAAATAAGCCAATATATAATCCCTACTAATCTTTACCTTACGAAGTAAAATTATCTTTGTGCTACTATCTTAAAATTCCTACATAATAATAATGTTCCAAGGATAATTTATATTTTTAACAGGTGCTAGACTTTATGGATTGAAGGTAAATGATGAAAAATGAGATAACATCTTGGTAAAAAGTCTGCTCCATAAACAGGAAATAGAAGAATTTTTTTAAAAAATTTGTTTCTGGATTCCAACAAATTCCCATTTCTGTGTATCTGTTTCTTTTTTTTAAATTGATGAGAGAGAGAGAGAGAGAGAGAAAGAGAGAGAGAGATGGAACTCGCAACCTGGGTATGTGCCCTGACCTGGTATGAACTTGCCACCTTTTGGTGTATGGGATGATGCTCCAACCAGCTGAGCCACACCGGAGCTTGTAATTTTAGTTTTATTGCTTCATTAACTAGGATGACATATTCAATTTATAATTACACTAGAGGCCCGGTGCACAAAAATTTGTGCACTGGGGGGGGGGGGGGGGGGAGAGGGGGTCCCTCAGCCCATCCTGTGCCCTCTCGCAGTCTGGGACCCCTCAGGAGATAACGACCTGCTGGCTTAGGCCTGCTCTTGGGTGGCAGAGGGCAGGCCCAATCCCTAGGTGCAGCCCCTGGTCGGGCTCAGAGCAGGGCCGATTGGGGAGTTGGGGCACCGCCCCCTGTCATGCACAGAGCAGGGCGGATGGGGAGGTTGCGATGTCACCCCTAGTCACGTTCAGGGTAGGGCCGATTGGGGGGTTGGGGCACCGCCCCCGTCACACTCAAGGCAGGGTCGATGGAGAGGTTGTGGCGCCACCCCCTGTCACGCACAGAGCAGGGCCCATCAGGGGGGTAGGGGTTCTGTACCCTGTCACACACAGAGCAGGGCCCATCAGGGGTTTGGGGAGCTCCCCCCTGTCACGCACAGAGCAGGGCCAATAGGGGAGTTGGGGCACCACCCCCTGTCACACACAGAGCAGGGTCCGTGGGGGGCGGGGGAGTTGGGGCGCCACACCCTGTCACACACAGAGCAGGGCCGATTAGGAGGTTGGGACACCGCCACTGTCACACTCAGGGCAGGGCCGATGGGGAGGTATGGCTCTACCCCGTCTCACATAGAGCAGGGCCCGTGGGGGGGTTGGGGCGCCGCCACTGTCACACACAGAGCCGCAGGGCTGATCAGGGGGTTGGGGCGCCGCCCCCTGTCACACACAGAGCTGCAGAGCGATCAGGGGGTTTGGGCGCTGCCCCCTGTCACGCTGATCCTGGTGCCGGGAGGCCTCGGGGCTCCGCTGATCCCGCCCGGCAGGGTCACAGATCCGGGTCCCAGACCCCAGACAGCCTTGCCTGCTGCCGCCTGCCTTCAGTGTGCAAATTAGCCGCCATCTTGTTGCTTCAGGGTGGGGGTCCCCACTGGGGTGCCTGGCCAGTCCGGGTGAGGGGTTGAGGGCCGTTTTCAGGCTGGCGGGCGACTGGAGCTCCAAACCTCTCCTTTTTTTCTTTTTTTTAATTCTGGCATTTATTTACCTTCTATGGCTGGCACTGGAGCTGAGAGCCCGCTTTCTCTCTGAGGCTCGGCTGAAAGCAGGTTTCTGGCCTTTGTTTTCTGTATTCGAAACAATGCTGCGACTCCAGCTCTGAGATCCCAGCTGACTGACAGGAGCTTTCTGGAGTTTTGTTTATCTTCTGTAAATGTTACTATGTTTCCAACTGAAGCTCAGAGGCCAGCGGGGAACGTTGGAGCAGCAAGCAAGCCTCCTGTTAGCTTCCAGCTGCCTGGCTGCCGGCCGCCATCTTGGCTGACAGTTACTTTGTATATACTCACTGATTAGCCAATGGGAAGGGTAGCGGTCGTACGCCAATTACCATGTTTCTCTTTTATTAGTGTAGATGACTTATAATCAATAACTGAAAATTTACAAAACTATTAAAACATCTTTTAGATATTACTATTCCTTTGCAAAGAGGAAAAAAAAGAATCTAGAATCACTATTTTAATGTCAAGTTCTTAAGACAAAATTCGAGTTTAAACTATTGAACTAAACTATTACATTAGTGTTTAAACTATTAAGAGCAAGTAATTAAAAATGTTGGCTCAGATGCCAAGACTGATCAAGGATTTCGTTTACCACTCAGTGTTCTTTGGTGCTCCCGAGCATAGTGGCTCCGTCCTCCCTGCTCTCTTCTCACTTTTATCTTCTGTGGGGATGCAGTTCCTACATCTATTTACAGAGCTGTCTTCCTTTTAAATCTTAACACCTCAATGCCACACCTTTCTGGACATATCCTTCATAAGCATGTGACTAATGAACAAACGATGAATGATCAGTAACTACTCTATGGTAACTTTGGAACTTTCATTTGGGTGTCAAAAATGATATAGAGATTTTTTTCACACTTAGTCGATCTTTAAATAACTTCTTTTTTTTTTTTTTTTTTTTTTTTTTTTTTTTTTGTATGTATAATATCATGTCATCTGCAAATAAGGACAGTTTTACTTCCTCTTTTCCAATTTGGATGCCTTTTATTCCTTCTTCTTGCCTAATTGCAATGGCTAATACTTCCAGTACTATGTTGAACAGGAGTGGTGAGAGTGGGCATCCCTGTCTTGTTCCTGTTCTTAGGGGAAATGGTGTTAGTTTTTGTCCATTGAGTATGATGTTGGCTGTGGGCCTGTCATATATGGCTTTTATTATGTTGAGGTATGATCCTTCTATTCCCACCTTTCTGAGAGTTTTTATCAAAAATGGGTGTTGGATTTTGTCGAATGCTTTTTCTGCATCAATTGATATGACCATGTGGTTTTTTTCTTTCAATTTGTTTATGTGATGTATCACATTTATTGATTTACGGATGTTGTACCATCCTTGCATCTCTGGGATGAATCCTACTTGGTCATGGTGTATGATCCTTCTGATGTACTGCTGGATCCGATTTGCTAAGATTTTGTTGAGGATTTTGGCATCTATGTTCATGAGGGATATTGGCCTGTAATTCTCTTTCATTGTGATGTCTTTACCTGGTTTTGGTATTAGGGTGATGCTGGCTTCATAGAATGAGCTTGGAAGCGTTCCTTCCTCTTGAATTTTTTGTAGTAGTCTGAGGAGGGTAGGTTTTAGTTCTTCCTTGAATGTTTGGTAGAACTCCCCTGTGAAGCCGTCTGGCCCTGGGCTTTTGTTTGCTGGAAGCTTTCTGATGACTGCTTCAATTTCTTCCATAGTTATTGGCCTATTGAGGTTTTTAGATTCTTCCTGATTGAGTTTTGGAATGTTGTATTTTTCTAGGAATTTGTCCATTTCCTCCAGGTTGTCCAGTTTGTTGGAGTAGAGTTGCTCGTAGTATTGTTTAACAATCATTTGTATTTCTGTGGGGTCTGTTGTTATTTCGCCTCTATCATTTCTGATTTGGTTTATTTGGGACCTCTCTCTTTGCTTCTTGGTGAGCCTGGCTAGGGGTTTGTCAATCTTGTTTATCCTTTCAAAGAACCAGCTCTTGGTTTCATTGATTTTCTGTATTGTTTTTTTGGTCTCTATTTCATTGATTTCTGCTCTAATCTTTATTATCTCCTTCCTTCTGCTCACTCTGGGGTTTTCTTGTTGCTCTCTTTCTAATTCTTTGAGTTGTAGAGTTAGATGATTGACTACCATTTTTTCTTGTTTTTTGAGATAGGCCTGTAGAGCTATAAACTTCCCTCTCAGGACTGCTTTCATTGTGTCCCAGAGGTTTTGGATTGTTGTGTTTTCATTGTCATTAGTGTCCAGGATGTTTTTAATTTCTTCTTTGATGTCATCGGTAACCCAATCAATATTTAATAACATGCTATTCAGCTTCCAAGTGTTTGAGTATTTTGGGTTGTTTTTATTGTAGTTTATTTCTAACATTATACCATCGTGGTCTGTGAAGAAGCTTTTTATGATTTCAATCTTCTTGAATTTGTGGAGACTTTGCTTGTGACCCAATATGTGGTCTATTTTTGAATATGTCCCATGAGCACCTGAGAGGAATGTATATTCCGCAGCTGTGGGGTGAAGTGTTCTGAAGATGTCAATTAAGTCCATCTGATCTAGTGAGTCATTTAGGATTGCTGTTTCTTTGCTGAGTTTTTGTCTAGCGGATTTATCCAGTGATGTCAGTGGTGTATTAAAGTCCCCTACTATGATTGTATTGTTGTCGATCTCTCCCCTGATACCTTCCAGAAGTTTTCTTATGTATGTGGGTGCTCCTGCATTGGGTGCATATATGTTTACCAGGGTTATATCTTCTTGTTGTATTGATCCCTTTAGTATTATGAAGTGGCCTTCCTTATCTCTGGTTATGGCCTTCACTTTGAGATGTACTTTGTCAGATATAAGTATTGCTACCCCAGCTTTCTTTTCCTTTCCATTTGCGTGAAAGATATTTTTCCATCCCTTCACTTTCAGTCTGTGTGAGTCCCTTCTAATGAGGTGGGTCTCTTGTAGACAGCAGATGTATGGGTCATGTTTTTTTATCCATTCAGCCACTCGATGTCTTTTGGTTGGAGCATTTAGTCCATTTACATTTAAAGTTATTATTGAAAGGTATTTGTTTGTAGCCATTTCTTTTTGTGTGTGTGTGTGTGGCTGTTTTCTTTCTGAGCTTGATATTTCTTCTTTTTACACCAGTCCCTTTAGCATTTCTTGCATGGCTGGCTTGGTGGTGATAAACTCCCTTAGCCCTTTTTTGTCTGTGAAGCTTCTTATTTCCCCTTCAATTTTGAATGATAGCCTTGCTGGATAGAGTATTCTTGGATTCAGTCCTTTGCTTTGCATCACTTTGTAGATTTCCGTCCATTCTTTTCTGGCCTGATGTGTTTCTGTTGAGAAATCATTTGATAATCTAATGGGAGATCCCTTGTATGTTACTTTCCGTCTCTCTCTTGCAGCCTGTAAGATTCTCTCTTTATCCTGAACATTTGCCATGGTAATTATGATGTGTCTTGGTGTGGGTCTTTTCGGGTTCACCTTGTTTGGGACTCTCTGGGCTTGTGTGACTTTTTTCTTCCCCACCTCAGGGAAGTTTTCTGATATTATTTCTTCGAATAGGTTTTCTAATCCATGTTCATCTTTCTGTTGTTCTGGCACCCCTATTATTCTTATGTTGTTTCGTTTCATGTTGTCCCAAAGCTCCCTTAGGCTCTCCTCCTGTCTTTTAATTTTTTTCTCCATTTGCCGTACAGTTTGAGTGTGTTTTGCTTCCTTGTCTTCTAATTCACTAATTCGGTCCTCCGCTTCTCCCAGTCTACTGTTGATACTTTCAATGGAGTTTTTTATTGAAGCTATGTCACTCTTCATTTCTTCTTGGGACTTACTTAAGTTGTTGATTTTTTCATCTGTTTCTTCTAGCTTCTTGCATAAGTAGTTGAGTTTTTCATCTGTTTCTTCTTGCTTCTTGAACATGTGGTGCATGTACTCTAGGAACCTTATTCTGAATTCTTTTTCCGTCATGTTGCATATCTCTGTCTCACTTAGCTGCTTTTCTGGCGAGTCCTCCTTTTCTTTCCTTTGGGGGTTTCTTTGCCTACCCATGTTTGATCTCGCTGACATATGTAGATGTTGAGGTGTTCAGTGGCTGCTCCCTGGGTGGCAGGGGCTCCTTGGGTTGTGGTTGCTGCTCAGACGGTTGTGGTAGCAGCTGCTTTCCAGTTGGCAGCAGCTCCTCTGGTGGGTGTTGTTCACAGCTGTGTTGGCTCTTCTGGCTGGTGGGGGGAGGCTTCACGTACAGTTGCTGTTCCACAGACAGAGGGTGTGGTGATCAGGAGGCTGTGGTGATCAGGAGGCTGCGGTGATCAGGGGGCTGCTGTTGCTTGGATCTGCTGCGTTGATTTAAAGGCACAAAATACAACAGAGCAAGGCACAACGTACCAGGCACTGAACACAAGTATATTCACAATATTAATAACTCCAAATAAAGGTGACCACCCGAATTAAGAGAATTAGGGGATAAGGGAGAAAGAAGAGAAGAAGATAAAAGAGAGAACAGAAAAGAAAAATAAGAAAAAAACAAACAAAAAAGGAGTGCAAAAATAGAATTGGGAAAAAAGAGGGGGGAAAAAAAGAGAGCGAAAAAAGAGAATGAAGTAGAAGTGGGGAAGAGACTCCCCGTATGAGGAGCAAACTCCAATAGAACTGCCACTAATCTCAACAAATTCCAGCAACAGATCCCTGGAGATGAATGCAAACTACAAACCACCAATAATATCCAGAGGGGTAAGGGAAAACAGAAGCACAAAAATAACTGGGGTGGGGTGGGGGAGGGAAGGGAAAAACCAGCAGAAAAAAAAAGAAAAAGAAAAAGAAAAAGAAAAACAACCTCACAACCAGTCCTAAAAAAGAAGAAAAAACACAAAACAAAACAAACAAACAAATTTAAAAAAAAAAAAAAAAAAAAAAAAAAAAGCCCAATATATTCAACAATCAAGAAAACAATAGAAAGATAAGAGAGAAAAAAAATGGTTGGAAAGTGAAGAAGGATAAAGAATAGGTGTATAAGGATTTAGAGCAGTAGATTGGAAATAGGATATATAAGTAGGGTGGAATTAGACAGGGGGTAAAAAGAGGGAATTGGGAAAGTCTGGAGCAGGAATAGGGTAAGAGAAACAGGACACCAAAAGGGGAAAAGTAAGGAAGAGGGTTTTAGCAAAGAGGTGGAATTGAGATAGGGAAAATTAATGCTAAAGGAACGATGAAAATAGAATGGAGAACACTAATCCCAAAAGAAAATAAAGAGAAAATAAAATGGCACTTTAAAAAATGGTAAAATGGTAGGAGTAATAATACTGGTTAAAAATAAAAATGTGGTATTTGAAAGGGTAAAATCAGGTGATGGAAAAAGAAGAAAAAGAGAAAAAAAAAATTGGTTTCTTAGTAAAAAGGTGAAAAAATTAAAAAGAAAAAGAAAAAGAAAAAATTTGCAGTAGTGATGGTTTTTCGGTTCTTCTACTCTTCAGCCTGGTTCGCCTTAGTCCTGCCAGGTATTTAGGAGAGTGTTGAATTTGCCTGCATTACACTGTTCCTCCGTGTTGTAAATCACAGTCCTGATTTTAAAGCAGGCCGTATTTGTGATCCAGTCTGCCTTAATTTGTATTCCCCTAAGAGTCAGTTTGTGGCTCAGCCTCTGGGTGGCAGTGTTTTTGGGTTGGCCTCTGAGGCTATACAGCTTCTCTATCCTTTTTTAATCCTTACCCTGCTCTGTCTAAATAACTTCTTGATAACCTTTCTATCCTTTAAGTCTCATTTACTTCATATGAAAGAGTTCCACACTTCTTTCAATGCTATTAATATCAATAAGATATTCAGGTTTTACTAAATCTATAAGTACTTGTTCTAAATTTGTTTCTGAAAAGTGATTAAATCTGAACATCTTATAAAAAACAGGATCTAACATATCTAAAGAACTCAAAGAAATATTAATCTAGACTAGAGATAAAAAATGAGCTAAAGATTAAAATTGAGAGATGCTGGACATGCATTCTTTGTATGATTTATGTTCAGTCCAATGATACAAAGCTGTCTTTTGCAAAATCACTATAATACTTAAGAATTGATAAATAAACAGTTGTAGTTTTGCACAATGAAAGAATTCTGCAGATTGGTTACACAAACTGAATATGCTTAATACTGAACTCTATGCTTACAATGACTAAGATGGCAAATTCTGTTATGTATGCTTTATCACAATTAAATTTTTTAAAAGAATTAGCAAGAAAAAAAGTGAGAGGATACCTTGAGTTCATAATATCAAATATGAAGCAAAAATTTAATAAATTCAAGGTGCCATTTTTAAAAGAGAGAAAAATAACACTCAGTTCAGTATTTTTCCAATTAGTGGCTTAAAAAACACGCACAGTGAAAAAACCACTTGAGGAAACTTTCAAATTTCCTGCCAGTTGCTATGTTTTATTTTTACTTTTCATGTATTCATTTATTTAGGACTTCATAATTCTAGGTTGATAACTGACTATTGTCCCTTGACCTTTGCATGGACTACTTTGGTTTATGTATTTACTAACTTACATTACTTAGTTGTTTTTAATTATGTATTAAACACCTGAAAATGTGTCATCCAGAGCAAAAGCTAAGAGATGGTAAATAACTGGTTTCTTACCACCAATATCCCCCCCTTTTTTTTTTAAAATTTTTTCAATCTTGGGTAACTATCTCTGAATCATTCATCATTCTCATGCTTTTCTTTTTACATATTTTTTGTGTCTATATATACTCACCTAAAAAATGTATTTTAGTTGTTTTTCACATTATTCTAAGAGGAACAAACTGTAATTTAAGAAGTATGTTTTTTTTCACATAATAATAAATTGTTAAAATCCATCCTTATTGCTTTGCATTCATGTTTTGCCTCTGGCTACTATTTAAAATTGTGTGAAAGTAGAATTGCAGTCATTTAAGCCATGCCTGAATAAATAGCTTCTTTAGGTCCTCATTGTGAACTATTTGAAAGTTAGCTTGTCATTTGAACTGCTGTTGGCTCAACCACCCTGCCTATGTCCACCTTTGGATTGTAGGTTGTTAAGGTGTACTTTCAATGAACAATCTTGCTTCATCTAAAAATCTCAATAATATCATTGCTATTAAGAGAGTTTGAGCATAATTCTCTGCCCTTCTTGTTCAGACATAAAACCCTAAAATTCCACTATGAAGATAACATCATATAAACATCAGTGATTTCTAAATCATTTGTTAATTCCAGGTTTAACAAGTTTCTTTCAGGGCATTCCCTCGGGATATTTTCCTTTTCCTCATCTATTAAAATGTTTTCTGTTAACACTGGTGAGAAACATAATAAAGGTTTGTCAGGAACTCTTGGAACATTGAAAGCAATTCAGAGCTTGCTTTTCTTGTTTCTTCTTGCCTATAGCTTAACACAGATCCTTTCTTTCTGTAAGCTAATGGAGTGCTGTGTCTGTCTGTTTAAACCTTATTTTGCAAAAGAACTTCCTGACATTATTTTCAGTTTGTTTAAAAATAAAACAAAATAAAAACAAACAAACCTCTTTTGATACATTCAAGACTGTTAAAATATGATTAAAAGCTACCAAGCAAGAAGTTTGCTGCCCTTGTTCTTATTTGCCCAATAATATTTATGTGCCCTGATGGGGAATTGAACCCTCAATCCTTCAGTGCACAGAAGACATTCCAACCAACTGAGCCACACTGTGGGCCTTGCCCAATAATATTTATTATGTAGTGGCTGGGACCCCCTCCCCCCTGCAAGTTCAGGAGACAGTTTGGGTCACATTTTGGCTCTGCTGGTGAACTAGTTTTGTGGCCTTTGACATGTTATTTCGTGGCTGTATGAATACCTTTTCTGACCTGAAAATGGAAAGCAAGTACAGCTATTTCATAGGGTCATTGTGAGATTTAAATAAGATGATGCATATAAAATCCTTAGCTTAGTGACAGTTGCATGTGAGCTCCATATATGTTAAATAGGGTGGGGCAAAAGTAGATTCACTGTTGTGAGTATGCAAAACAGTTTTTTCCTTGTATTATTATCTATTAATTTTTTATTATTTTTCATACAAACAATTATAAATTGACTTTGCCACACCCTGTATTGTCAACAGACTCACACTGGTTTTTGACATGGAGTGAGTCATAATGTATGCTTGTGACAAAGGGCTCTTGTCCGCACTTCATTGCACATGTTTATAATGCACCACTCTGAGTAAACACAGAAAAACAGGGTAAAAAATAGAATCTCTTACTTAAACAAATGCTAATCTGAAATCCTGTTGACACTGCAATAAGAACTTATGGCTTTATCAACATAGCTTACCTATTAATAAGTGCATGTAAAAATAAATAAAATAAACAAGAGTGGATGGTTCTATATATATATATATTTTGGAGAAATTTTTAGGGTGACTTTGGAAAATATTTAAATTTTAAACTTCTTACATCATATCTAACAATATGTTCTTGGATTGATATTCATTATTTAAATTCACAGGCTCACTTCCCTAATTAGAATTGTGGGGTGTCTTAGATATTCGATTCTAACAAAACTTAAAATGTTTTCCAGATTTATTGGCCGGCTGCAAAGGAGCGGGTGGAATTATGTAAATTAGCTGGGAAAGATGCCAATGTAAGTATGAGATTTTAAAGAATATCTTTGTTAAACTGGTACTGATATGATAACAAATATTTATATTGGGTTTTATGAATTAATGATATTAGTGTCCTATTTTAAAGGCTACACTAACTTATTCTGTGTAAAGATTTTGGTATAAAATATTTCTACCTTGCCAAAAGGAATGATGTTACTCTCAGAAATTTAGAACTACTACACTTTCTATAGTGTTAATTCTGAATATTGTTATTTTTCTCACACAAAAATCTCAGATCCCTATCAAAATATTAAAAAATAAACCATCAGAAACGATTGTATTTCTAGGATTATATATTTTTCATTTATATGCATGCATTTTGTGACTGTATACAAAGCTTTCAGCTTTAGCATTACAAACATGCAATTAATAATTTAATTTAGGTTAACATTAAAGTTACAAAATCTAGCAGGATTCTTTCAAAACTTGGCATATAGAGATATTAAGAAAGATTGGTTGAAAATGAATGACAACATTCTGGAATGAAAACTAGAAATATTTTACTCTAAAATTTACTAAAGCACAATTATATCAAATAACTTTTAAGGATAAATTGTGGGGTCCTAATATAAACTTCTAGCCTAAGCTGCCTTAAGGACCAGCGAAAAGCCTTAGATCAGTGTGACTAACCTAAGCATGTTTGGGGTGACCTCTCTGGATTGCCTTTGCATTGTCCAAGTTGTCCTGCATGCTCCCCCAAAGTCTTGCCTGTTTTATCTCCAGCGATGACTGCAGTGCTGTGGCTCTGGCTGCCTCTTCTCATCTGAGTGCTCTGATTCAGGCCAGATGCTCTGTGTTCTGCCCTGACTTCTTGCACTGTGGTGATAGGGAGAATTGCTCTCTTTTTTTTGGCAAATAAATCACTTCCTGAATGTAACTCAAGATGATAAGAGCTTCTAACTTTGGGCAGAAAAATGGACATCTTGAGGCTTCTTTTGCAACATCCTCTAATGTTGCCTGTAACCACAATAACACAGGAGTATTAAGCAGAGCAATGTCTTAATATTTAATA
This sequence comes from Myotis yumanensis, assembly GCF_028538775.1. Taxonomy (NCBI): domain Eukaryota; kingdom Metazoa; phylum Chordata; class Mammalia; order Chiroptera; family Vespertilionidae; genus Myotis; species Myotis yumanensis. The sequence continues at coordinate 41,906,878 of NW_027223760.1, read as the reverse complement.
ACAAATAGTGTGTGTTATATGAAAGCATAATTATATTTTAAAACTCTCACTTTATTAATGTGATATAAGAAATGTAATAGGACACATCATGGTGCCCAATGAATGGAGGGGAAGGTTAGAAGACTAAGAATCTGAGACAACAAATTTGTTCACTTATTTGGACAGTCATTTATTCAACTTATATTTGTTAAGAGCCTGAATATGTGCATAAATATATGTATGAAATTGATCAAGGATCTGCTGTCATTCATGGAGCTTTCAGTATAATGAGGGATACAGATATTACTCAACTGATCTTACACACTGTCACAGCACTGCAAAATAGAATTATCAAAACTAAACAAAGAAAGTTTTAATTATGCCTGACTAGGTATTCAGTCAGTATTAAATGTGACCTTTTCAGACACATTTATGTTAGCAGAACTGTATCAGGGATTGTTAGCATCAAATGCAATAGGGAACAGTTTTTGTGTTTATTTCATCAGAAATTAAAGAGCTAAAGCTGTCTTAGAATATATTTTTCTTTCTCCCATGTCTCTCTCTCTCCACCCTGTTCAACATCCCAACTGCAAGCAAGTGCCTAGGTCTGCAAAAGATTTGATACTTTATGACCTCATGGGGAGAGGGGGGGGAACGATGCTTTGCTTATGAGAGTTTCCAAATTATTTTGAATAATTTGGAAGTTTTCTTGTGGAGTAGATGAGGGATAAACACTCAAGGTCAGTCAGTGAAGGTTTTAATTGTGACTGTGTTCCCATTTCAGGATGTTCACCAATTCTAGTTATACAGTAACTCAGTTGCCCCTATTACTAAGTTAAAGCAAATGGTGATAAATTTTTCTGAAGGTAGCATCCTAGAATATATAGGACCCAGCATAAGAAAACCACTCTTCCATTTCAGTTGTATTGGGAGCTTAGTAATAACCTCTAACCTTTAAGCACACCTCCTGCCAACCCAGGATTAGAGATTTGGGGAGTTTTGCTCATTTTGCTGAAGTCTATAAAGTTTGCTGTTGAATCATGTAGGGATAATACAAGCCTTTGTCTCCTTTTCAATTTGTCCCTTTAAAATAATATTACATTAGAGTTACTAAGAATAGCTTACACTTTTATAGAGTAAAATGTTCTGAGAGTACCATGTTCTGAGAGTTGTTTATAACGCTTTCTATTTATAATCTCATTTAATCCTTATGACTATATGGTATGCTAGATTTTATTATTATTTCTCATTTTCTAGACGAGAAGACTGAGGCCAGAAAAATTAAATGACTTGCCCGGTATCACATATCTAGTAAATAGTGAAGCCAGGAATTGAACCCAGAAGTCTGGCCCCACAATCTGTGCTTTTACACCACACTATAGCCCACACATTAAGTCTGTGCTTTATGCCTGAGGTCTGAAACCTGTATTATCTCTCCAGTCATTTCTCTTCAGTGTCACCATAACATAGATCCTCATTCTTCAGCATTGCAGAGATGTCTGCCAGCAGAAAACTGAGACAAGTGTGGGGTTTTATTGACATTTTTTACTACCTTTGGCATTGCCCTCTCTTTTCCCTTCTCTCTAGTAATTTTTACCTACTTCCCCAGAGTGTGTTTAGGATTAACAAGTGTTTGGAAAGACTATGCCTTTACACAAAGGTACCATATAACTGAAAAACAGTGAATTATTTACCATAATGAGAGTTCACTAATTGGGGTGGTGAGAGAGTAGAAGATGTGGAAATAAAAAAGAACTATTCCACCTTCTTGAACACAGTTCCCAGATTAATCCAGGGAAGGAAAGGGATGACAGGAAACTGTTCGGTCGTACTTTGTTTCTGCTTAGAATATTTTTCAAAAGAGAGTCACTAAAGAAGTGCCTTTAGTCCTGATGATGAAGAGTGGGGTAAACGGGTCACTCCAGGCAAAGAACGCACAGGGTGCAATCAGCCTGGCCTCAATCCGTTCACCGCGGAGACACAACCTGTCAATAGAGCCATGACATAGAGTTCAAGGCTCTTGCTTCTCCACAGTCCTGTGATTACATTTTTTTCAGAATATCTGAAAGTAAAACAAAGTGTTCATTGTAGGAAGCTTGCAAATTATATAGAAATCATCTGTAAATAGTTCCTCCCCCATGAACATTACCCAGAGGTAGCTGGTGACATTTTGATGTTTATTCTTCTATCTTATCTATTTACTATTTCAGAATGAAATCATTGTTTACATAGCCCCTTAAAACACTTTTTTTTTTCACTTCACAGACTGCCACGAGCATTTTCCCATGTCATTAAATTCCTTTTTATAACACTACTTTTAATAGCTATACCGCATTCCTCTATATATTATTTCATCAATCCCCTATTGTTAGAAGTTTGGTATAAATCCAGTTTTAATTATTGTGAATGATGCTGCACATGAAAAACCTCATATAAAAATATTGTGAACATCTTTGACTATTGAGTAGAATTACTGCTGAAAGGATATAAAATTTTTTATACACTTTGCAAAATGACCCTCCGGAAAGTTTCTGCCTCTTGTGCTTTAACCAGCAGTGATGCTCATGAGAGAGTGTATTTCCCATACCCCTGTTAATATTGGATACAGCATATAGTTAACATTTAATACTGATACATAAATGAATAAAATAAACACATTAAATATTTGCCAAAAAATATGAAGCTATTTTTATTGTTTCAGCTTGAATTTTTTTATTACCATTAAACCTAAATATTTTATATAGTTTTAAAATTAGAATTTATTTTTTGGAATGGCATATCCCTACAATTTGTTCATTTTTTAATTTTAGCATGTTTTTTTTCCTTGCTGATTATTTACAGATTTTCAATATTTCCAGCTATATATAACTATATTTATAATAAAATATATTATTACACTGTGATCTACTTATGTAAAACATATTCTTTCCAAGTTGTTTTATTTGATATAGTCTTTTAAATGTTTAAGTAAGCATCTCTCTTTTTTTTTTCTTTAACATGTTACCTTTGCCCTCCTACCACAACTGGGTTTAGCGGTGTAGAAATCTCCACTGTTAAATCTTCCATTTTTAAGAGAGAAATGTGATATTTGGATTTTCATGTATTTATTTTGAAACGTTAAAATATTTTCAAAGCTATAAGACCTACACAGATATCTCTGCAGAGTAGATTCTACTCGAGGTCTGCTAGACAAAACCAACATGCAGCAGTGACAGGCATGTGATGAACGATCAAAAATGTTTGATGTCCAAGCCAGTTTGGCTCAGTGGATAGAGCGTCAGCCTGAGGACGGAAGGGTCCCGGGTTCAATTCCTGTCAAGGGCACATACCTCAGTTGCAAGCTCGATCCTGGGCCCTGGTAGGAGCCAATGTGGGAGGCAATGAATCCATATGTCTCTCTCACATGTATGTTTCTTTCTCTGTCTTTCCTCCCTTCCATTCTCTCTATAAATAAATGGAAAAATATCCTTAGGTGAGAATTAACAACAACAACAACAAAAGGTTTGATGACCACAATATTCTGAAAAGTAAACTAAAAACAGAAATAGACCAGATTCCTAAGTCATGAGAGTCTTTCCCTATGTAACCTAAATAAGTTAAAATTAACAATTTATAAGTCACTTATCAGAATTACATATAAAGTTGTATTGGATTTAATTGGACTATATCTAAGTCTAGAGAATTACATGCACTTCTGTTTCACTAATACAGGGTGTGTCCCCCAAAATGTATACAAACTTTAAGAGCTGCTGGCTCAGTTTTGAAAGTAAAATGTATTTTAATAAACACTGCCTTTGTAATTATTCAAAGTGTGGGTATGTGCTTTTTTGAGACACCCTACATTTTTCCAGCTATTTAGGCAGAGGCTAAAATTCCAAGTGTTAATACATAAAGTAAAACATATTTGTCTTTTCTCCAACTACTAACTCAGCTTTATATTTGTTTTAGAAATCACCTAAGAAAACGTTTTATTATTAGTTATATAAATGTGTAGATACATGTGAGAGGTAAAATATTGAAACAAATATTACTCGAGAGAATTTTTAAAAGTTGATAACTTGTTTTCTCTCTTTCTCTTCATCTCTCTCTCTTCCACTGTGGGGAGGAGGTAGGTAGGAAGGGGAGTAGGTAGAAGGAATGAGGGAAGGAAGGAGAAATTCAATACATTCCCAAGGATGAGTATATTACCCAGTGAATTGAATTGTTTGGTCACATGCAGCAACCCTGCCATTGTGGGCAATAGCTGACAAATTAGCCAGCTTTCAGGGAAAGTTGAAAAAGCTGCTTCTCAAAGTTATCTTTCTTCATGCCTCACAGAATTATGCTACCATTAATAGCCACACTGCGGGTCACTAAGTGAATTAAATCGAGTTAATTATTGCTTGTGCTATTTAAACAAAACTTTGGAAGCTCTGTGCATAAAAAGAAAAAAAAAAAACCACAATCTTTGAAACAAAAAATAAGTTACAAATTAAAAGGGAAATCACTGTAAAGTTTTTGCCTCACATCACTGGTTTGGCTGAAATGTCCACCCAGGCAATTTTGAATTACAAAACCTTATCTTTCAGGATCTCCGTTTCCCAGGTTTCTTGCCTTCTGGCAGCCAGTTCCTTTTCATTGCCTCCAGGCTGCTTAGGGAACTGCCCTCAATCAACTTCAGTACAAAAAAAGTTTGCGCAGAGCTGACTTTTTTTGGAAACGATGTCCTGTAAATCAGGACCCATCCGTACATTGCCCTATTCCACATCAGCCCAGTCTGAGAGAGGGGAGGCATTTCATACATAAATCCTTGCTAATAGTTTACCAAGTCAGAAACTAGCATAATAGGTTAATTTCCTGGGCTGAGTGCATTTTAATAAACTACTCCTGGAAAAGTCAAAATATGCGTCTTGGCCCATGGGACTCGGTTGGGTCTAGTTCTGTGCACCGAAAGGATGCTGACTGGATTCCCCGTCAGGGCACATACCCAGGCTTCATTTTCCATTCCTGATTGGGGTGTGTTCAGGAGGAAACGTGTGGATATTTCTCACATCGATGTTTCTCTCTTCCTCTTTCTCTCTTTTCCTCTCTCATAAAAACATTATTATTATTATTTTTTTAAGTTAAAGGATGTGAAATGTTTTTGGTGTGATTTTGAGCTTTTTCTTTATAATTGCTAAAACTATTTCTCTTTCCTTTTAAGTAATTGTTTATTGATTTTTAGAGGAAGAGAGAAAAACAGAAAGAGAGAGAGAGAGAGAGAGAGAGAGAGAGAAACATCGATGTGAGAGCACATCAATAGTCTGACTCCTGCACGCCCCCTACTGGGGATGGAGCCTGCATCCAGGACATGTGCCCTTGACCAGGATGGAACCAGCAGCCTCCTGGTGCATGGAAAGATGCCCAACCAACTGAGCCACACTGGCCAGGGCTAAAATTTTATCTCTTATGTGTATAAAACTTCACTCTGGGCCTTATTTGCCTTTGTAAACAGTGCTGTGTCTCTCAGAGTCCTTAATCTTTCTGACTCCATAATTTATAAGCTAGAAAGGGAATTGTTTTATTCCTTTATACAAATATTTAGTTCAGAATCTTGTAAAATTAATGTTTTATTCATCTTCGGCTACTAAAACAAAACACTGTAAACTGGGCGGCTTAAAGAACAGACATTTATTTCCTCCAGTTCTGGAGGCTGAGAAGGTCAAGATGAAGGTGCCAGCTGATTGGGCTCCTGGTGAAAGTCTCTTCAAATTGCAGATGGCCATCTTCCTGTTGTATCTTCACAAAGCAGAGAGTGAGAGAGAAAGCTCCCCAGTCTCTTCTGAATCCCATCCTAAGGATCCTATTCTCTTGAATAGCAGACACAGCTATTCACTCTAAAATCAAAAGAGCCACAGGGATATTGATCCTTAGGATAGGGCAATGAGAGTAGGTCATTGCGGATTATCTTAAATGGATTATCTCCCAAAGGCCCCATCTCCGTATGTCCTCGTACCATCACACTGGGGAGTTAGGGTTTCAACCTATGAATTTTTGGAAGACACAGATGTTCAGTCCATAACAATTACCTTTTAACTATAAGATTATTTGGTAAAATTGAGCTTTTGAAAAAAAATGATGAAATAACTAGCAGTGAGTCAATCCTGCCTCACTCCAGCCATATAATTCTACTCTTGCCCTCCCTGTGTGCTAGTCCTTGTGTAGCTCTCACCCTTGCATGGATCTGTTTATAGGGGTAAAGACAAAGAGATAACAGTCCCTTCAGTGAGCATTAGTGAACAAAATAAAGAGATATTAAAACCTCTTACCCTAGCAATGAAGCCACATTACAGTTTATCTCGTGATCCATACACATTTACTCATATTACTGTGTACCCATTGTTTGTTCAAAACCATTCATATGGCATATTTGCTGAGTTAGGTTTTTAATTGAGCTTGCCTAACATGATGCTAAGAAACATGAAGCTGGTTTCCTACAGTGCCTTTTTGCAAATGGAAAATAAGTTCTCCTCATCAGACACCTTGGCGTGAAGGTGAAAAAAATTCTTATTTGTTAAATAAGACTATATGCCAGAAAATTGTCTTAATGAATGTAAAATGTTCAGTTTTTAGGAATCTACATATAATAAATACAGGAGAACATATACTAAATACATGAAATTATCCAAGACAATAAACACGTCCATAGTGTTATTTGCACATCCTTAGATGTAAACTCTCTCTCTCTCTCTCTCTCTCTCTCTCTCTCTCTCTGTGTCTGTCTCTTTTTTTTTTTCCAGCATGCAATCTAAGCAACCACATTCAGTTATCCTGCTCCTATTAGAGAGGCTGCCTCTTCCTACCCAATAAAGAAACAAACACCTGTTACTTGTGTAGCTGAGGGACTATTATTGTCCTTTCACGTAGTCTTAAGCAACTGTGTTGTTTATAAGGAAGCAGAGAACAGAAGACTCAGTGCGTTTACTGTAACATTCTTTTGTGATGAAATGTGCAGATTTTATTAACTGGGATCTACAAATTCTGGAGACATAAAATTGCCAGGGTAGCTGAATGGGTACTAGGAACTCTATCACAGCATGCAGACAATATTGATATTGATATTTAACATACAGCAATAATAAGCAACTATTAAATATTATATTATTAATTTAAACCATATAACAATTTTATGAATAAGCGGTTGTTTGCCTTTTTAAAAATGTATTTAATTCTAAAAACCTTCCTACCAGTCCAGTGAGGTCATTGGTGAGGTGTGTGTGTGTGTGTGTGTGTGTGTATGTGTGTGTCTGTGTGTGTGTTTTAATTTCTTCCTACCAACCCCCAAAACAACAGTGCCATAAGCCAGTGCCTGACTGGTAAAGAACCGATGGCATCCAGATAAGGATAATGAACCTCTGTGGTTCCATAGGTTTCCCACTTAGTAAATTCTTGCCCATCTCTTGGATAGAGTCAATCTAGAATACAAGCATGTTATAGCCCAGTGTTTTCTCTTTGGGTCCAGGAATCATGAAGCCATAATGAAGAAATTGTTTCCAGTAATTTTGTAATGATAAGAAGTCACTTTGGGAGATAAATTGAAAATTATACATAATAACAAAAATGACTAAAAAATTGAGTATTTAAAAGTAACAGGGGCATGGAAAATAATTGTTATAAAGATAATGAAAATATAAAGAAATATTTTGGGGCCTAAGCATATGCAAAATAATTAGAAAGGTAAAAATTTCTTTAAAATTTGGACTTTGTATAAAAATATTCATGGAAAAATAAAAGACATTCTTGGAATAAGCAGAAATTAGTCTGAGTATTGAAGGCTCTGTAATATTGAAAATAAATGGAAATAGTCTGGCCGGCATGGCTCAGTGGTTGAGCTATGACCTATGAACCAGGAGGTACCACTTTGATTCCCAGTCAGGGCACATGCGGGTTGTGGATTCGGTCCCCTTTGTGGGTCATGCAGGAAGAAGCTGATCAATGGTTCTCTCTCATCATTGATGTTTCTATCTTTCTCTTTCTCCTTCTCTCTTCCTCACTGCAATCAATATATATACTAGAGGCCCGGTACACGAAATTTGCACACAAGTAGGGTCCCTAGCCCTGACCGGCGATCAGGGCCGATCTGTGGGGTGACCAGCGGGGCAATTGTGGGGCCTCTGCAGGCACCCGCCTTGGCCGGCATGGCACCGCCTGCTCTTCAGCCCTGTTCCGTCGCCACCGCTGGTTGCCTCCCTCTACAGGGCAACTGGTGGGACGATCGGGTGGCCCCACTGGCACCCACCTTGGCTGGCCTGGGGCCTGCAGGCTGGGGCAGCTCCTGCATTGAGCGTCTTCCCCCTGTCATAGCAATTGGTCAGTTGTTCCACTGTTTGGTCGATTTGCATATTAGACTTTTATTATATAGGATATATATATATATATGAAGAAAATAAATGGAAATAAAATGGTAGGGCATTCCAGCCAATAAAAATGGAACACATATATAGGAATACAGATCTGTGTGCAGTGTAGCTGAGACAGTTTATGTTGCAAACAGCAGAATCTATATAGTGAACATCAGAACATGATGAGTTTTGATCTCTAGGTAATTCTTGAAAAAAAGTATGGATACCTCATTAATATTCTATGTATATTTATTCTACAGACCCCATTAAGTATCACTGTAGAGATGTGCATTCTGGCACCCTGATAATTTCAAACCTTTAAAATTTCAAAAAGTTTCAAAGTCAATCATTTAAGCTAATTTCTAATTTGTTTTACCTTCTTGCTAAGTCAGGTGTCTAAACATTTATCATAAATCTTTTTCATTTCCCCTTTTTTTTGATGATTTATCTACTTGAAAAGCAGGTGGCATGAATGATCATCTTTTAAAAACTTGAATTGTATGCTAATGCTTTTATTTTTTTATTCCCAATAGACAGAATGTGCAAATCTTATTCGAGTCCTTCAACCCTATAATAAAACTCACATTTATGTGTGCGGAACTGGAGCATTCCATCCAATATGTGGATATATTGATCTTGGAGTCTACAAGGAGGTAATATAATGAAATTGCTTGAAAACAATTTATTGTAATACTTTATTATGAAACATGGAGTCATATAATTTGTGTATGGTATAAGAACTCATGTTCCCAACCACTTTATGGATTGCCATTTTGATTATATACTTTATCTATCTAATAAAAATTGTTTTATTAAAAGTTTTTTTTAGTGAGATGATCAAAATTAATAGTTCAAAATATTGAAAGTGCATGTTTTCTATGGGCTCTATGTATGTCTTCATTTTCTCTTGAGGTTTTTTTACAACTAGATCTGTTTTGTATGTTGCTATTGGTAAAAATCCATTTCCCACAAGACTTTGCAATGGAATTGTATCTTTTAAGAAATTTCATTTTTCCCATCCAACAAATGTGACCTGTTATGTTTATAATGGCAGACATTAAGTACAGAAAATATAATGATTTTCTAATAACTGTATAGATAGTCATATTAGCACTATAGATAGTAATATTAGCACACTGAACCCATTATTTCTGCTGGACCAAATTGACATAGTGGAAATAAAGTATACATTAATTAGGAGTAATGTATAGCAGCTCTCTCGGAGCATTTCAATAAATGAGAAACATGCAGATTTCAGAAATGTAATTAATTACTAATCTATCAGAAGTTTTTTGTGTGTCATGGATTATACCACACATTTTACATGAATTGTTTTCTTAGAATTTCACAACACTCGTAATGAAGTTAGTATCTTTATCACTTCTAATTTATAAGTTATGAAAAACTGAGTCTCAATGGAATTAAATAACATGGCCAAGATCACCCAACTAATAAATGCTCTAGCAAAGAACTCAACCAAAGCACTCAATCTCTAGACCAACTTGCACAACTGTGCTTTTGGAACGTGTATCCTTGTATAGGTTGATGGTTGCACTGTCATCTTTATGTTTATGTATATACTTCTTGTGAGTAACCACGCATATTTGCAGAATTGGCTTCATGATTGATATTAAAGTCTGAGTTTATGGAACAGGTTTCTTTATATTGATTTAACTGATTCATGCAGAAATCAAATTCACAACTGTGGCTGGATAAACTTTCCTCTCTAACCAACTTGTCTAACCAGCCCAGACTCAACTGTTTGAAAATAAAGCAACCCTGATAGTTAAATCTCTGAACCACTAGGAGACTTGGCAACTTGAATCCATCATTCTTTGTTGCTTGTGTAATGTTCTCTTGGCTAGCTTTGATGAAGGATAATGTATAATGGTAGCTCACAGCACAGGGTGTAATTATATGAGATAGCCCCACAGTTTGGATATGTTTTGAGGCCTGAGGCTAAAGGCCAAACTCACAACCTGCTGAGGGATGCAAAGAGTGTTCTTTAGCTCCTAAAAGTCACAAGTGCTGAAAAGGAATTTAGATGGAGCTAATTATTTAGCTTCAGACTGTCAAGAAGCCCAGGGGCAGTGAAATTTACAAGTTCTTTGAGAATAAGAGAATTATGAGTGCACAGGCGTATGGAGCCTTGTGAGTTTGCTGCTGGTCAGGAGTACAGGTAATTGTAGTCAGCCCTGCTTGAAGATTGTTAACTTTGTGAATGAATTATTAGTCCTAGGAATTCATTGTTCCTCCAGAGGGAATTTACAAGGCTCTTCCATTTTCAAAATAGACAAGGTTGCTCTGGAGGTGACTGAGAAGAGGGAACTAATATATAACAGGGATGAAGAAGAGAAGTATGGGTAATCCCCTTTCTGGAGACTCCTGTTCAGTGCGGCTGGGGCAATGGGCAGAAGGGTCAAAAAGCTCAAATGAATCCCAGATTTCTGCGTTTGGCAGTGAGTTGGAGAGTGGTGTTATTTACTGAGGTGAGAGTAGTAACAAGTTTGTGGGGAGACTGGTGAGTTAGTTTTGTACGTACTGCATTTGAGAAATGGTCAGTAGGTCATGCCAGTGGGAAGTTGGATCTGGATTTCAGGACAGAAGTCAGGGCTGCTGTCAACAACTAATCATTGGAGCTCGAGGACCCAGAGTTTGAATTATGGCTGCAGTCACTTACCAGCTCCATGGTCTTGTGCACACTGCATAAGCTTTCCAAGCTTCTGTTTATTCAGCAAAATGATGATAGTAATACTAACTACCTCACAGAGTAATTTTGAGGACAAAATGAGAAAATTATAGTATAGGCTTTGGCATAGCACTTGCTTCATTCCAGCCACTTAATACTCAGCCGTAATAGCCCACAGAAACACAGAAAGGTACAAAAGCAAGGATTTCAAAAGTATTGTATTAATATCTGCTAAATATATATATATATAATGTACATATACATATACATGTATTCTGCAAACCTTGGAGTGCCTGATAGCTGTTAAATAATTATATTGGAAGTAAATTCTATTTTCCTTCTCCTGATGCAAATCTCATCTTTAAATGAGAAAAATATTGATAAAAACTTTGCCTAGTTGTGATGATTAAAGATTTCCTATCACTCTTGCTTTGTTTCAACAATATTTTAGTGTGCAGCCTCAATAGATGCTTTTTGCAAAAATAATTAGATTAAGGAATTAAATGGAGAAAAAATTCTTATGAAGTTGAAACTGTCTCAAAAGTTAGAGCGCCATGTAAAGTAGTCAGTCTATCTGAGGCAGCCCATTTAATCAGCCATTATTTTTTACATCATCTTCCTGTTGGTGTCCTTGACTCTGGCCAGGGAAACTTGCTTCCCCACTGTCTCCTTTCTCCAGGAGATTATAAGGGAGGCCTTGTCCTCGGCCTGCACAAATACCCATTTTACGGGCTTATCTTGAGAATTTAATGAAATGTTGCATTATGAAAACAGAAGTTTGTACAATTATAAGGGAGTATTTAGTACTTTGCGTCAACTGTGACATTCTCTCAGATATTTTCTTAGTTTTTTTTTTTTTAGCCTTTCACTCTGATCTTCTGCCACAGCAGGATTCAGCTTACTTTCCCCCTTTACAATATCCTATTATAGGCTTTAGAGTCAACACTTCTGTTTGATCTGTAAAGAATAGTGTTCCCTTAACAATATTTAAACACACTTAAGAACCACTATCTACAGGTGTGTTTTTTCTGACATACCTTTAGCCTCATCCACAGTTGGAAAGCAGCCCTAAATGTATTCGCACTAGACCTTTTTTCCATGCCTGGTCTCTGCTCTCATAGCTTGCCATTAGCTGACCTGTTCTAATTAAACATCCTTGGGCTTGATCATGTTACATGGTCACTGTGAGGCTACTATAAATTGATTTCAACACATTTTAAGTTCATGAGTTTGAATTCTGAGACTATATTAGTTAAAAGCATGAACTTTGGAGACAACGCGAGTTCTAACTACTGCTTTAATTCTTACTAGCTATGTGATGCTGAAGAAGGTAATTAATTCCTCTATCCTCAATATTTCTCTTGTAAAATTGGAATTATCAGAGTAGCTTCATTATTAGGCTTATGGCATGGATTCACTGAGACAACATACATAAAGTTTCTGGCCCATGGTTAGTACCTACTGACTGTTAGGAACCTTACTATTTAGTATTAAAATGCATTTACTTGGAACTGTAGGTTAACAATTGTTAATCATGCTATTTAAATTACTATTGCTATTTTTTTAAAGGCAATAGCTACTGTTGGTCTTGTTCATAAGAAAAACATCTGACATGGCAGATAATATAATAAATAATCCAGTTCCTCAATCCCTTTTGTTTCATTGCTTGCTTTCTAGAGAAGTAGCACTGAATGGTCCTTTTTTATGACATGTATGTGTGCTCTGATATAACTCTGTAGCTACACCATCTAGAGAGAATGTCTGAAATGCTGGATTTCTCTAGTGCCTAGGCAGGGTGAGTCATCAGCCCTTTTGCTGTAGGGTAGTGTTGTCATTGTTATGAACCACTCAAGCTCATGGGACTATATTCATTATACATTCATATTTTTCTTGGAAAGTCCAACTTAAGATGTTATTTTTTTTCCTGAATATTAAAATATGCCAATGTCATTCAGTGTCTGTGGCCACTATTGTACAAATAGATGTTTCAGCCAAAATAACTATGTGGCTTTTAATGTGTACAGTGTTTTCATAACAGTGAAAATACTGTAACAGGATATTTTTTGCCCACATGCATCAACAGCTATGAAAATGAACTTCCTACCTTAAAACATTTTATGTCACTAAAATTACAAAGTACAACAAGGCTTAAGTAATTTGGAATAGTTGCAGATGCTTAGGTAAATAGACCATAATAGCTATGGAAGTATAAATATTATAGTAAATTTATCTCATAGATGAGGAAATTGGCTTGCTAAGTTCAACAAATTACTTATTAGACTTAAGAAATATGTGTGTTTGATGGTGATATTGATAATGATAGTGGTCCAGACTACATAAATTTATGAGCATATTAGTACTTCTGACAGAAAAATTCATTCCGTATTATTATTATTACTTTGGGCAAACAGAGACCAAAACATGGAGATTGAGTCTTGCCAGTAATAACATTTGCTACAGAGTTAAGGAGCACAGCATGATGCACATGCTGTATATGCTCAATCAGTTTTTGTTGAATTAATGAGTTAGATATTAGTTCTTATCTCCTATGTTCTTGCTGATTCTGACATTTCTCATAACAGGAAGTTATGTTCAAACTAGACACACACAATTTGGAATCTGGCAGACTGAAATGTCCTTTTGATCCTCAACAGCCTTTTGCTTCAGTAATGACAGGTAAGATCAATGACAGACAGTTCTTGCTTTAGGTGTTTTAAAAAGGTATGTGTAGATTAAACTACATTTTTATATTGAGTCAAAGATTATTTTGGAGTCTTCCGCTGACCATAGTGTTTTAGTGCCAAATCTCTCTATATTTAGCATCCTTATCAATAAAGTGAGGTCTCAGCCATCCTTACTGTCTACACAGTTATGTTTACATGAACTTCTGCTTGAATTCTTTTTAATGCAAATCACACACACTCACTTGTTCTTAAATTTTACACTTCAATGTCTCAGATTATCTTTGCTAAGCTGTGTCCCCATAAATTTAGCAATTCCTTAAACATAATATGATGAAAATGTTAAGACTTAAGTGGAAGGATTAATGATAAGACATAAGTGGATAAATTAATAAAATAAATTAATCAAATTATAGAGTACAGATAATAGAATACCTGTTATTCCCATTTCACATGCTAATAAAAATTTCACATGTTCACTAATTTTTATTAGCATGTTCAGTCTTCTCTAGCTTTGTATACATCTTAAGTTTTCTTATGAGAAGACTCTTCTGTTTAAAAAGCGCCGTGCTGTGTGGTCTGAAGTCTACTCTGAGGAATGTCGGCACAACATTTCAACCATTATAAGAACTCCTTTTGTCTTGGTTTAGTTCGTGACTTTATTCTCTTTTTATTTAGCTTGTCTATCAAATGTTTGAATAGTCTCTGCGAGTGAAGCACCATGACATTTTAATTTTCACTTAGTGAGAACTGGTGAACTCCCTTTGAAGTGAAAGCTTGTGTTTTTGTGTGTTTTGAAAATCGTGACTAATGTTCAGTCATTATCCTAAAAAAATGAGATAGATGATTTGTGATTCTAATCTGTCAAGAAGGGTTAACACACCCTTAATAAAAAACAATAGATGGTAGGCATCAGTGACCCCTCTTAAGACTCTCTAAGTAATTTAAATACAAGGAAGACAGTTTTAAAGCCTGGATCTACAGATTCAGTTTTGGAGTTGAAACATAATATTTTTTTCTGACAAAAATGTTCAAATAGTTAAAATTTTGTTTGAAGGTAATAATTTGTTTCCTTTACTCTTACCAAACTTTTCCCACAATGACTTCGTTGATGTTGGTTTCTTTGTACTTTTGTTTTTAAAAATTTTCCACCAAATGAAATGTTTCCATTTACCACATATTTTAAGGAAATGTTTTAAGAGATGGAAGCAGTGCCATATGTACATTTACATTATTTACTGGATTTCTCTATTTTGTGCTTTTTTTTATTAAGGTTGAGTGTTGTGTCAATTAGTTTAGTAAAAATGCATTTAGATGGATATAATCAGAGGATTTAGAAAGTATTTGAATCACTTATACAAAAGCAAAATTTAAATATATGTTTGTGAGGAAAATTGGTCTTCAGTGATAAAACAATGTCTTTATTGTTCTTTCATTTAGACATTTAAAAAAATCTAAATTTTCTGTAGAGATTGGCCATTTTTAATTTTGGTCTATTAAGGTTAACCCAAAGTAGTTGACTATGAATATTTCTTGCAGTAGCTTAGCTCTCAAAAAGGCAACACATTCTACTATAGGGATAGCATTCTTTTCTGCTACCTTCCTCCACCCCGCCAATGTGATAATAATCATTGGGGAACCCTCCTCTTCCCCCCCCCCCCGACCCCCGCCAATCCTTTTCTTTATGCCTCCCCCACCCCCATCTCCCTTTACTCTCTTCCCCTTCCTGTCATCTTTTTCTCTCCTTCCTGTCTCCTTTTCCTCTTCCTCCTTCTATCTTCCCACCAACCTTTCCCCTCTCAGCCTCTTTCTTCTTCCCTAGCCCCATTTCTCTTTCCCGTCCTTCTACCCCTCCCCTTCCTTCTCCTCCCCTCTCCTTCCCTCCCCTCCCCAACCCTCCCCTCTTCTCTCCTCTCCTCTCCTCTCTTCTCCTCTCCTCTCCTCTCCCCTCTCTCTCATAAAACATGGATATCCACTTTACATAAATAACAGGACAAAGAAGTTTGGTATGCAGTAATAGCAACATCATTCCCTTCTTTCCCCTTTCAGGAATTCCTGTTTATCAGAACTATTAGAGACATGACTAGCTACAAGGAATGTGAAATGTTATAATTACAAAGAATGACTTCAGTGCTGAAAGCTCCCTTTCAGCAGAGATTAGGCAAAGAAAAGTTGTGGTCATTGAGGTTGTGTCTGTTAAGTAAATACTAATTATGCAATCCATTCCTCATTATGGCATTTACTTTTTAATATTTCTTTGTGTTGTTACAATGAGAAACTCCTAATTATAATATACCATTGAATTATTTGTGAGAAGGACGGAAGAGCTAATTTATAAGAGAAGCCAATACATGTACAGTTCTTAAAGCATCAGATTACCAATGTTTATGGAGTTATCTTTTCTTTAAGCAAATTTTTCAAAATCTGAATGTGAAATTTATGAATTATAGCCCCAATATATTCTGATGTTAAGCAATAAACATCTTTGGTTTCATGCTGTGAAATTAGTATATTGTAAATAGTACTGCTGGTAAACTCTTAGAAGTCTTATGTATTCTTTTCTCCCACCCAGATGAATACCTCTACTCTGGAACAGCTTCTGATTTCCTTGGCAAAGATACTGCATTCACGCGGTCCCTTGGGCCTACTCAAGACCACCATTACATCAGAACTGACATTTCAGAGCACTACTGGCTCAATGGTTAGTGATTTTCTCACTTTTGATTGTTTTGCCTTGCTTTTGGAAAGATAAGAAAGTCATTATTATTCATTCAGATGTGTTTTGGGATAAGCAATTTAGTTCAACATTTTAAAATAAGTTTGAAATAAATTCTCACAAAGTTATACATGTTATATATATAATAATAATAATAACTGACATTTATTGAGCGTGTGCTGTTGTCCTTGACATTTCTATGTTCTAATTGATTTTTTAATATTCTTAATGACCTATGAGGTATTATTACAAATTTTTAAAGATGAGATAGAGAGAAGTTGAATAATTTGGTCAAGATCTTACAACTTGTAAGCTGCAGAGCTAGGCTACAAGATAGCAATCTTTCTCCTATAGTCTTTTGATGACTAAGTCAAATTCTGTTTATGAGCAAATTAGAAAGGGGTTAGATTATAATGCTAACTTCTTTTGTTTAAAGATAATTTATGTTTTGGATAAGACATCTCCCTCCAAAATTTTAAGCATATTGATATTGACATTAGTTTGATTTCTTTTTTGTTTGGGGGTCATACAGTATTCCAAGTTTTCAATAAGACAAACAAATTCCTCAAAAAAAAAAAAAAAAGAAAGAAAAAAGAAAGAAAAGAAAAAGCAACAACAAAACAAAGACTAAATATATTTATTTAATTTAAGGAAAAATGCAGGGTTTTTTTTTTCCTACTGCCTTGCAACAAGTCAGGATTTATCGTTAATGTTTTCTAATCAACATAGGACTTTATTCCGCTGCATAGCAGAATAACATAACATTGCTATTTAAGCAGGATTCCCACCATAAATATTGGGTTTTAGTGGAGGAGGCCAGGGTAGAGACTTCCTAGGGGCTATCTCTCTATCTCTCCATGTCATTTAAGGAATGACAATATAAACAAAAGGGAAAAACATTTCTTTAGTCAAAACTTCCAGATCCATTTGTTTACACAACAATGTCAATTTCATTGACCAAAATAGAACCCATTAATAGGTAACATAAATTTAGAATATCCCCAATTAAGTGATTTCTTAACACTCATGCAAGGCAGGACTATCTTCTTGAGCCTTGTGAGGTTTTGTGGAAATACTTAATTGAGAGGAACTCCATAGATTTTACCAAAAGAAAATTTAGTCATCTGCTTGGTAACAAGATATACTTAAGGCTTTAAAGTGAAATGTAGATTGTATTTTCCAGTCTTGGAATGGCAAATATCATTATATTGCCATTTAAAAGATTATTCCATTCTTTTCCTTAACTGTGACAAATCCACAAAGAAGTCTGAATACTGCTAGAACAATAAATATAGGAGATATTTATTCAACTATTATTTGCCTAGCAGATTTGTTCTTCAGGCCATGTGGAAAGCATGGCAAAAGTAGAAAGCCTTTGAGTTGGTTGAACATTTTGTCACTTCTTGACCTTTTGGCTAAGATCAAGTGAGTTGGTTGAACAAACAACATTTAATAAACAACATTTGAGGGCCTATGGCATACTACCGGCTATTCTATACACTGGGCCTGAAAAGATTATGCAGGAGGGTTGCTAACCTCATGCATGACAAATGCCTGAGGCATAAGAGAGTGGGATATGAAACTAGAAAGCTGTAAATATCCAGAAACTGATGAGAAGTTATCTATCTTTTAATTTATATTTTATCTTTTTGAGGGATAGTTGACAAGTAACATTATATTAGTTGCAGTATATAGCATAATGATTCCATATTTGTATATATTATAAATTGATCACCACAGTAAATGTAGCAACATCCATCACCAGACATAGTTAACAATTTTTTTTTCTTGTCATGGGAACTTTAAGATGTATTTTCTTAGCAACTTTAAAATATGTAGTACAATATTATTAACTATAGTCACCATGCTATATTTTACATCCCCAAAGCTCATTTATTTTTAACTGGAAGGTTGTTTCTTTTGACCCCCTGCCCCATTCCCTGATATTAGTTAGAGGATCAGATCTTTGTTTTTCATGAAGGTAACTGACAATAGCATGAGGGGAAGACTAAAGGAGAATGAGAACAGAAAAAGATAAGAGACCATCGCACAAAAGCAGAAAATAAGGATGGAATAGGAACAAAGGTAGTGGCAGTGCAGGTGGACATGAGAATATACAGGAATAAATATTAGAAATTGAAGATATTTGTTTGGGAATAGAAGAATTTGAGGGAGATTTCAGGATAACATTTTGGATGCTGGGGAAAAATTGCAATTGAATCATCAGAAAGGAAGAAATTGAAGGTAGGAGAAAATATATACCACAGAAGTTCTCAATGGATTGAATGTAGGCAAATAAATGATTAAGACTGAGGGAGAACATTTATGGTTCTAGAGCATTTATGGCAGATTTCTTAGTGGTTAGTGCCATATGACCTGATTTGCCTGGATGTTTCCAGTTTTAACCTGTTCTTTAACTCTCAAATGTGCCCCAGTTTAGATAAAAATTATAGCTCTGTTTATGTGTAATTTAGTTGCTTAGGTTTAAATACTTACCATCACTTATTTGTGGCCTTGGTCAAATCTTTCTTCGTCTGAAAATTTGGAATAATAAAAGTATTCACAGGGTGCTGAATTCTGTGAAATTGTTTCTTGTGTTCTAGTGTTTCCTAAAACTATATTTCCAGCTTTTTCTTAGAACTGATTGCCCTTAAAAACATTTATTTGGATATCTTATATTTTTGTCTCAGATTAGAAGAAATGGTTGTTTAATATGGGAGTAAAGATATCTAAGCCTTAGCCTTGATTATACTACAAAAGTGCTTTGAAACTTTTACAAGTTGTTTAGTGATCCTTTGAGTTTCCTCATATATATAGATAGGTAGATAGATAGAGATGTAGAAATAGGTATATAAGAGACTATTGTATCTAAAATCTAAAATATTATGAGTCTAACTTTAAAATGACCATGTTTTCCCTTTGTAACCTATCCTTCACTTCCAGTTTCCTGATTTTTAGCTGCCTTAACTTTCTTAATTTCATCCACCCAGTTACCTTGAAATTATCTTTGATTCCTTCCTCTCCTTCACCCTTTATCTAATCTTTTGCTAAGGACCTTTACTTCCTTCAAAATATCGATTGACCTTGTTTTTTCCATTGCCATCATCTTCCTATAGGTCTCTATCACCTTATCTCTGGTTTATTGCCATTATTTTATTGTTTTTTACATCATTTTGGTCCAGCCGGAGTCAGTCAGTGTGAGCATTAAGTCAGAGGTTTGCTAAGGGACAAGCAGGCTGGAATCAGAAGAGCACAGTGAGTCCTTCAAGAGACCCAGTTAGCTTCTCGGTCCATGGAAACTAGGACAGAGCAAGGGAGAAATTACACAAACATTATGAAATTCTTATGATGAGGACGTACCTGACATGCTAAGGCTAAAAAGATCGGCTTGCTTAGGGAGAGTTTCTGTCCTCAGTTCTGAGAAGTGGCCATTTTTCAGTTGTAGTCAGCCTAGGTCCAAAGACAGGTCAGTGGGGTCATCAGCTAGTGTCAGGAGTGGTGGGGACAAAGCACAGTGATTGTTAGAGGAGCTGTGCTGATTATTGGGAATGAGTGTTATCTCAGACATTATCTTATTCAACCTCATGCTCCACAAATTGAGACTCAGTGTGAAGAAGGGATATGTCCAGGTCTCCTAAGTACCAGACCCATCCTTCCATTACGATACCAACTTCTGACAAGAGCGGCATATCAGGTCTCCTGAATTTGGAAGCTTGACTCCTATTTTGGTAGCAGTTATGGGGCTACCAAACGCTCAGTTTCTTCCTTAGCACTGGACCTAACACAGTTAATGACACAGCCTAATTACTCTAAAGCTGCACTAACCAATATGGTAGACACTAGCCACATGTGAAATTAATTAAAATTAAATAAATTTAAAATTCGGTTTCCTAGTCACATTGGTTATATGTAAAGCGCTCAATAATCAGATGGGCTAGGGGCTACCTTATTGGATAGCACAGATATAAGGCATTTTCATCATCATGGACATTTCTATTAAACAGCTGTGGTGGAAAGTATATTGTTTATTAATGATGTACAAGAGCCCACAATAGCATACTGCAACATATGTGTAAATTTTCTTTACTATTCATTTGGCATTTAGATGTAAAACTCAATCCTGGGTCTAATAAAATTATTGTCAGGTTGAAAGATCTGACAGATATTTGATATTTCAAATAATAGCATCAATGTCTAATGTATTTCTTCTTATATATTATTACATTACTAGAGGCCCAATGCATGAAATTTGTGCAAGAGCCTTGGCCCTGGCCCCCGCCTGCGGCCCCCGCCCACTGTCGCCAAGCCAGGGGCCTCTGCTGCCTTTCCCTTGGCCCCGCCTGCTGTGGCTTTGTCTGTAAGGAAGGACGCCTGGAAGGACATCCAGTCTAATTAGCATATTACGCTTTTATTATTATAGATTGTACTATTTCCCTTTAAGATATTATTTTCTCTTAAATTTTGCTTTCCATACTTTCATTTGCAATTTAAAATCCTACTTTTTGCATGTCTGTGATGATGTAAACTCTCATAAAGGTAAACTGATATTATGTTAAGATGAAATGAAATTTAAGAATTAAATTAAATTTGCAATTGAGTATTTTAGCTATTAAGATGCAGATTTTAAGTAATTAACCTTTTAAAAATATGATACTAAATGAATCTTTAATAAGTCCATTTTTATTACTGAACCTCATAGGGAGTTTAAAATCCTTGATGCATGTGTGTGCCATATTTTGTTCTTTGCCCTGCCTGGAATTAACCAGTGTGATAGCAGTTAAGCTCTGCACTTACTATTAGTGGAGAAATGTGTGGATGGCCTTTCTCCGTTGCTTATGGGAGTGGGGTTCTTTGGGTACCACTGGAATAAGCATTTCTGGAGACCCCTCCGGAGGATGAGGTGTGGTAGAAAGCTTTATTTTCGTGGAATTAAATCCCTTGGTTTGCAAAGTCCCATTTTCCTTAAACCAGTCCTGAAAGAGGTGCAGCTGGGGATTCAGCAGAGCTAAAAGCAAAGCCAGTGTTCAGAGTTTCTGTTCCATGTAGAGTTGGGTCCTACACAGCATCAGACTAGTTCTAATCCATCAGTCCATTGTGTGGGGTCCACATGGCCCTGAGCCATGTGGGCAAATACAGGGGACACAGCCCCTACAACAAGAGAGCCAGGAGCCCAGCATTCAAGAGAGAGAACTTGGTTTAGGAGCTTATGTATCTTAAATCTTTCCACGCTTGCAGTGGCCAACCCTACTCTGGTCATTGATCTGCTCCCTATATCATCCAGACCTTACTTGGCATGTGTCTGCTATCCAGTCTCTTCTCCCAGCGATCTTCCAGGAACAGACTAGTGGCTTTGCAGCTTCCTGGTAAAGTTGCACAAATGGCGTGCCTATAAACTTTGGCCTTCCCTTTGCTCCTTTCCAGTACATTCATAGCTGGGTTATTTATAATGGTATCATTACTAATCCAAGGATCCTTGTCAGAATTGCTCGATGACTTTGTCTAACCCAGTTCCAAAAGACTTAAGTATGAGTCCTGATGCCTTCTTTGAGAAGCTAATCTGCCTATTAAATACCTAACAGAATAAAACACAAAGGTGACATGGAAATACTATGGGGAGTTCTAGATGAAGACTTAGGTGATTCCACATTTTTTTCTCTCTCAACTTTACCTTAGAACATGCCAATAACTAGGAATATAGATACAAGTTAGGTGGCCACTCAAGCACAGTGGAGTTTTTATGAGAATTTTAGGAAAAAACTGAAGTATGGAAAATGAAAACAAATAATGACACCTCAGTTGCATGTTTTTGTTTCCTTCCATGAAGTAAAGGAGAACTTTTGTTTTAATTTTGCATTTTTAACATATGGAGGCAGTTTTTATTTGCAGTTTCTTTGGGAATACTCTGTTGGCTATAAATTCTCCTTCCACACAAAAGAATAACATTTTTTTTTTTTAGAAAAAAGGTGTTGCGAGAAGTAAAAGAAAGTAAGAAAGTCATTATACATTGTCATTGTGTAGGTGAGCTCATCTGGGTGAGAGGTTCAGAGGGAGAAATGAAAGCGATGTGTACTGCAGGCCCTGTGGATTTATTCCATCTTCACTTGGCAGTGACTCTTGGTATCATGCTAAAGTTCATTTGTGAAAATGCATGAGTACGAACTCCACCCCTATTAGGACATGTGTTTCAAATGCCAAAGGGGGAAAATGTGGTATAATAGAGCCCAGGTGTCTATTGGCATAATTTTATATTATTTAATTCAGCAACAGTGCATGTCATATACTGATTACATGATACTTATTTTTACCCAGATTAGGCAGCATGTCAGGAAAGTTTCTATCAAGAAATACTAGCATCAATGTTCTAAGACAGGACCTCAATTGAATCTGCAAAAAAGAAACTCTTTATTCTTGAAACATGTGTGTACTTTTAACTCATAAATATGCATATTGTTTAAATCACAGAAGAGAGTACTATTTGATACTCTTTTCCCCTAATTAGATTTCTTCATTTAGTAAACATTTGGCTTTAAACACTTCTACCATTCAACTTTCTTACAGTACTCCAAAACAATTTTCTTATAGTACTAGAAAAATAATCAACATTCAAAAGAGCGTTCAATAAAACCAGTAAAACTAAAAGTCACTGAATAGACACAATAAAACCATCTGTTATATATAAAATGGCCATCTACATGTGTGACTCTTAATCTTATATGCTTATAAGAATCACCTATAAGGTTTTATTTATTTTTGTATATAACTACATTTTAAAAATACACATGCCAGTACAACTGGAGATTTTCATCCAGGGTCCGGGCATTGAATTGAGACATCTGCAAATTGAAAAAAGTTCTATAGATGATTATTAATGTCTAGTCTGTGTATATGGGAGCCCGTAGTTGGTTGTCTTTTCTCTGCCTATATTGTCTCAACCCCCTTTTAAGTCATTGGAAACATCAAGACAGGCCTTCTTAGCCATATATCTTGGCCATATGTTACTATTTCCTTAATCTCGATTGTAATTGGTTTGAAGTGAAGAGTTAGTTTTATTAATTTTTTACATTCTTTGATTCTACCAGTTTTCTTGTTCTAAGTGCCTTGTACAGAATAGTAATTAAAAATCGTTTTTGTTTTCATGAATGTGCTGAAATCTTAATACTGCATTTGTAGGAAAATTTATTGCCACAAAGAGTTTTGTTTTTTTAAAGAAACATAATGTATTTAAGTAAAAAATGAGAAGTGTTCATTTGTCACAACAAAAGAACTTTTACTTTGCTCAGGAATTCAAAACCAAGTGTTTGTAATTTATCAATAATTTAAAAGATGGGTCGGAGGGGAAAAAATCATAAAACCTTGAGTGGAATTGTTAATGGAACTTGCTAATTTAAGATTAATTAGAAAAGGAAATTTAAAGCATCCTACATAGTTTTCTAAAATTAACTTTTATATAACCTAGGATCACATGAAAGTGAGATTATCAGGAGCATAGGAATCCATTGGAGTTCTAAATTCCAGGAACAGAACAGGGAATAATAAAGAACAAAGTGGAGAAAGTTGGTGCTCACATTCTCCCCACCCTCCTTTTCCTCTTAACACTTCTCATTTAAGCAGAGAAACAGTTGGATGAGCCACCAAGGCTGACCCAGAGAGCCGGGATGATAAGGACCGAACTACCCATCACTTGAAATCAAACATTAAATTTTGTCTGTTGAACTGCTCTGCATTTGTAGGGGAACGGGGTACACCACAATCAGATCCCTGGGCAAATCTCTAGAGAAGGCAGTGTTGATCTTTCTTACCTCTAATTTCTTATTGTGTGTGTGTGTGTGTGTGTGTGTGTGTGTGTGTGTAGGGTTATCTTCTCCTGTTTGCTGCTTCTATTCCTTGAACAATGCTCTGTGCTTCCTTCCAGGTATCTAGTACTTTCCATTTAATTGAAGTCCTTTTTTTATTTCTCAACCACTGTCTTAGTCAAAAGGATTATTTCTGAACTAGCAAAGGGTTTCAAGTATTGCCAATGTTTTATTTTCTGGTTTTTTGGTTTTTTTTTTACCTACTCTGTATTATGGACATCTTTCCATGCAGAACTTTTAGAACTATTTCATTATTAGCCACTACATATTATACTAATAATTGCTTGTATGTGCACAATTTTTTCTGGTTTGTGGTCATAATTATAATAATGATTATCATTGTAATCATCATCTTAATAATAAACATTTATTGAACACTTATGTGTCAGTCACTGTCAGATACTAAGTACTTTATATATATTAATTCATGGTATCAGTTATCCAAGTAGGTAGATGACATCAGTAGCCTCCTATTAGGTGTGAGTAACTTGAGGCATGGAGAATATAAATAATTTCCCAAGGTCATCTTTCCAGTAGGTGGCAAAGACATGATATGAACCTGGAGAGAATGTCATCAAAGCCTACACTGGACTTGATCCATGCACTATTTGTTGTTGTTTTTTTCATATTTTCCCCTTTGGCAATTACACAAAATGCAGCAAATAACTTCCTAATATAACACAATTTAGGGTATGTTTATAGTTTTTCCTAAGCTTTTTATAATAGTTATTGTGTCTAAAAAGCAGTGACTCCATCATATAAAAGAATATAAGTCATAGAATCTCCAGGTGTGAAAGGGTAAGTTAAGTAATTTAGTTGAGGTGCAAACATTGTGAATATCAGCCAGTCATGTTCTCACCTGCTCTCTAGAGTTCCTCCATAACTTGTTCAGGACCTCTTCATGCGAATACATGTTTCTATGGGTATCATTTTTATTTTTTCTCTGTCTCATTTCCCACAGTCCACGCAGGGTTCATTTTTTTTTTAAATTCTGCTAATTGTTTTACATACAAAAGATGCCAGTAGTATCGTGGCTAAATTATTTCAGTATTTTAATTTATAGCTTCTTTTCTTTCAAACAGGTGCCAAATTTATTGGGACTTTCCCCATACCAGACACCTATAATCCAGATGATGATAAGATATATTTCTTCTTTCGTGAATCATCTCAAGAAGGCAGTACTTCGGATAAGACAATTCTTTCTCGAGTTGGAAGAGTTTGTAAGGCAAGATATATTTATTTTACTTAAGCATGTGTGTATGTGTCTGAACAATTACCCATGTAATGGGGAAGTAAAACTTAGTGTCCACTACTTATACTTGGTAAGATATATTCATACTATCTTACATGCATCATTTTTTTAGATCTGAAAGGAAAAGGGAAAACATGACTGAGCTTTTCCAATGTTACAGTTTCCTTTCCCAGTGCCTGAGCTGTTGCCCAGGTGTGAGTCTCTTTGGCACCTCACTCCTTTCACTTATGCTATATCCCTTTGCTAATTATTAATATTCCAGTAAAATCACTGCATGTCCTAATTTGTGGAGATTAAAATGTTCTTATACATTAAATAATCTCATTTAAAAATTAAAAGCAATTTAATAATCCTTAGAGTAATTTAAACACTAAAAGAATCATATCGTGTATTTTCATCAAAACAAAAGATCTCATCACACATCTAAAATTATATATCTTTACCCGGGTCAAATAAGTTGAAAATGTGGTTCTAGTATTATAACAATGAATTTATTAGAACATCAATCTAGATTAGGTTCTGAAAGAAAATGAAATAAAGAGAAAAAAGAGCAAACAAATCAAAATGCAATAATTATTTTGAAGAACATAATTAGTTTTTTTTAGTACTGCTGTTTTATGTAAATTACAGGAAAATGCAGAGACTCTATGAGACACTTCCATTTTGTGGCATCAAAGCTCTCATTTGGTCCAACTAGTATGGCGCAGTGGTTGAGCGTCAACCCATGAACCAGGAGGTCACTGGTTTGATTCCCTGGCAGGGCTCATGCCTAGGTTTTGGGCTCAGTCACCGGTAGGGGGCAGTTGATCAGTGTATCGCTCTCATCAATGTTTCCATCTCTCTGTCCCTCTCCCTTCCTTTCTCTCTAAAATCAATGCAAAACATATATATATATATATATATATATATATATATATATATATATATATATTAAAGCTCTCATTTGAGTGAATACAAGCTTTGTGGAATAATAATGCTACTGGATCTACTTATGACTTTAGTGTATTATTTTTTTAGTTGGATTTACCTTTATTAAAATAACTTTTCCTTTTTTTCTTTCTTCTTTTCAATCCTCACCTAGGGACATGCTTTATATTGATTTTTAGAGAGAGAGGAAGAAAGAGAAAAAGAGAGAGAAACATCCTTCAGTTGCCTCCCATACTCACTTCCACTGGGGATTGATCCCCCTACCTAAGTACAGTACATGCTCTGACAGGGAATCAAACCCAGAACCCTTTGGTGTGCAGGACAACACTCCAACCAACTGCCCCAGGCCAGAGCAAAATCACTTTTCTTAAATAGATATGTGCCTTCAGTATTAACTCAGTTATGTAGTGGAAGAGCTGTTAAGCTAATACATATTCTCAGTGGGAAGCTTGCTTAGGTCTTTCAAACTTTTTGTTTTCTTCTATCTATCTGAGCCTATTACCTTTTTGTCTCAAGCTGTGCCCTCAGGCTTTTGAACACTTCCAGGGACAGTAATACAAACCATCACTGCACTTAAATGTGCTAATGAAAACATGACTTCTGCGTGAGGCCAACCTGTGAGCACAGGTGATTCTTTACCTAGTGTCCTAGTCCATAATGCTGTCTCCCATTGATCCCTTTACCCCCAGGGGACAGGCTTTCTAAAAAACATCCTTATTATTTCAGAGTCTAAGAATTCACAGTAATTTCTCTTGAAGCCTCTTGACTAGAGATGAATGGCCATTGCTAGTGTGTTGGTGTGCTGAAGCGTGCCTTTTAACAGCAGTACCCTGACCCTGAAAGGCTGTGCTGTGGGTTGAGGACATTTGTATAAGTGAGCTATGTTAAAGAAGTCATGAGAATTGCAGTCAATTAATGTATTTTAAGAGTCACTTTCTGATTAACTCGTTTAACAACTGTATGTTATATGAACTAGTGCAGTACTTATTTCTTGATACATTTAATCCAATTAATTGATGGACATTAATTTATGATGTTGAGTAATGTTTTTCCTACTATCAATATACTGAAAGTTAATCTTAGAGGTAGAGAAATAAATTAAAAAGAAATTTAGTTGCCCCATTTATATATAAAATTCTTTATTAAAAATATAGTATAGACTTTAAGTGTCAGCCATGGGGTATTTTGTTTAAACTATGAACAAAGTCCTATAAAACTGAAAAGGCAGAGAGAATTCTAATACTTGAGTCTTCCCATCACAAAACCTCTGAGGCCACACAGCAAGATTTTGTCATGCTATTGTTTTTGGATAAAAAGCTAACAAATTGTGAGATCAAATAAGGACATGTGATGGATGAGTTTTCTTCAAAAAAAAAAAAAAAGATATAATAGAGGTTCTCACATTAGTGTATCTCTACTCAATCTCTGTTTTAATTGAATTCCATCTTTTGAATTTCCCACTTCACATATGATCTATTGGTCAAAGTTTACAATGTTTGGTTCTAAATGCTTTCTTTGTAATTTCTCAATTATAACGCACTCTGCCATTGGCTTCAACTTTATTTAATAACTTAGGATTAATGTGTGGCAAAAAGAGAGCATTTCTAAATGGAGACTTCACTGACAAGATTAAAAATCTTTTTAAAATGTCACATCCTGCAAAAAGCCAAAAAGTTTAATTTTAATAGCGCAATACTTATTTCTTGATAGATTTAATCCAATTAGTTAATAAAAATTAATTTATGACATTGAGTAATGTTTTTGTTACTGCCAATATACTGTAAGCTAACCTTAGAGGTGGAAAAATATAGTAAGAGTAAATTTGGTTGCACCATTTATAAAATTATTTAATAAAAATATAATATAGACTTTAAGTGTCAGCCATGGGATATTCCATTTTAATTATGAACAAAGCCAGCATCATCATTGTTGCTGTTACATGTTTTTCACATAAAAAGTGTTATTCTGACATTATTTGGAATATCTTCCTCTTCATTGTTTTTTTACCCCCATTTGACAATATAAGATTGTTTTTCTTTTTTCAACAAATAATAAATAACAGAATGCATCTTTGCTATGAAATAAAATTAAGTTTGATATACACAAGCAAAGATCTCAGAACAAAGAGATCATGTTAGAGAGAACTAAGTTAACTGTGAAGACTGTACTGAGTGTACAGAGCTTTTCACTAACCTGGGAGTTCTTTATATAATTTTTCCACCAGGATTTTTCCATAGAACATACTTATTTGGAAATATTCAGGTTTTTTTGTTTTTGCTGTAATTGTTTTTTTTTTTTTTTTTTTTTTTTTTTTATAAATATATTTTATTGATTTTTTACAGAGAGGAAGGGAGAGAGATAGAGAGTCAGAAACATCGATGGGAGAGAAACATCGATCAGCTGCCTCCTGCACATCTCCTACTGGGGATGTGCCCGCAACCCAGGTACATGCCCTTGACCGGAATCGAACCTGGGACCTTTCAGTCCGCAAGCCGATGCTCTATCCACCGAGCCAAACCGGTTTCGGCTTTGCTGTAATTGTTGTTTGTTTTAATTTTTAATGGATAATTTCAGCCCAATGGAAAACTATTGACAGTTTAAGAGCTCTCCATTTTTTTAGCTCCTAAATTAAAGTAGAAGTTGTTTTATTGACTAGTCAAACATTTTCTTTTCAGACTGAGTAGTCTATAGTGATTGATGGGGAGGGGGTTTCGAACGTAGTTGAAATTATGCAGGAATGACTAAAGAATCATTTACAGAATAAGGGGAATATTTTTAAATTTCATAACCCA
This sequence comes from Myotis yumanensis, assembly GCF_028538775.1. Classification (NCBI taxonomy): domain Eukaryota; kingdom Metazoa; phylum Chordata; class Mammalia; order Chiroptera; family Vespertilionidae; genus Myotis; species Myotis yumanensis. The sequence goes on along the minus strand of NW_027223760.1, from coordinate 41,877,629 downwards.
TTTATTCACTATTTTATTATTTTATTTTTTTAACAACAATAAAATATAAGATCTATGCAAAATGCAGTTCACTAAGCACTGGGAAGTAAGTAAGCTTCTATCCCTTTTCCTTAAAACCTCATAGTACAGTGAGGGTAACAGATATAAAAAGATAGTCTCAATATAATATGGTAGAGGTTAGAGCTGAGAAATCTATGTGCAATTCAGTGAAGCTAAAAAATTGTGTCCTAAAGGGGAGGCAACAGGTATTTTAGGCATCATTGCCACAGGGTATAATTTGCTTCCAGAATAGTGAAATCATGCAAGTGGAACTCAGGGATATAAATGGAAGCAATGCCATTTGAGTTTGGGGTGGTTAGTTGGAAGATAAGAACATTTGTTTCTATGTTAAGGTGTTTAAACTCTATGCTGTGGGCAATGAGAAGTTGTAAATGTGTTAAGCAGATAAGTGACTTGATAGGTAGTATATATTTAGCAATAATTTGAGGAATGCATCTGGGTTGAGAAATATTTGTGCCTGGGAGACATGTTAGGTGGGTTTCTAAAGATAGTAGGAATGAAGATATATGGGTAAGTTCAAGAGAGATTTCTAAGATAGAATCTAGGTATTGACTTCTAAGAGGTCCTTAATTTATCACCACTCTATTAATTGTTTGTTGTAGACCAGTGCTGTCCAGTAGAACTTTCTGTGGTGATGGGAATGTTCCACATCCATACCCCCCAACACAGTAGCATGTGGCTGTTCGTGTTGACATATGACTAGTACGACTGAGGAAATGAATTTTAATGTTGTTTAATTTTAATAGCTTCGTGTGGCTACTGGCTACAATAGGAGAATAGACTACCAAAGCATTCATTTACTTAACACATTTATTGATAATTGACCCTGTGTATGACACTATGCTAAACAACAGTTTTATAGAAGTTTTTTTTGGAGAAAGACATTATACTTGTACTCATTGAGTTTACAACTTAGTAGATGATACATGCATTAAACAAGGAAACAGAGATTATGTTTATATAATTGGCAAGTGTGGTAAATGCTATAATAAAATAAATCACAGGGTGCAGTTAGGAAAAATGAGTGGAGGGCATCTCTGAAAAAGTGGCTTTTGAACCAAATGTTGAAAAGGATTAGGAAATTATATGGCAATGATGGCAGATATGGAAAAGAATATTCCAGGTGGACTATGTGACTATGCAGCTGTAAAAAAGAAGAATCTGTTACCCTTTGAGACAGCATGGGTGGACCTGGAGAGTATTATGCTAAGTGAAATAAGCCCATCAGAGAAAGACATGTATCACATGATCTCACTCATATGTGAAATCTAAAGAATAAAATAAACTGATGAACAAATAGGTCCAGAGACATGGAAGCATAAAACAGACTGACAGATCTCAGAGGGAAGCGGGGGAGGGGCAAGAAGAGATTAACCAAAAAATGTATGTGCATAAATGGGTAATGGACACAAACAGTAGTGCTGTGAAGGCCAGGGGTGGGATGGGAGCTGGGTGGAGGGGAGCAAAGGTGGGGGAGGATGGGGAGACATATGTAATAACCTCAACAATAAAAATAAACTTAAAAAGAATATTCTAGGCAGAAAAAAAAAACACATGTGAAATCTCAGAGATGGGTTTTTCAAAGCATTGAAGGAATTAAAATAAATTCATTGTGACTGGATTATAATAAGTGGAAAATTATCATGATAATGACTGTTTTCTCTTTAAAACATACATGCAATTTCAAAAGTCTCCAGAAGCCTTATCTTTCTTATTTAAAAATTACACTGACTGACATTGCAGATACTGACTCCACCATGTATGGTGTATGCAAGTCTGCAACAAGTTCCTGTCCCATTAGGTCTTCAATGCATTTTAATTCTCTCTTAGTCCTTTCCCAGATTTGGTACTTGCCCGATAGACAAGGTCTCCTAAATTCTTAGTAATTGTGGTTTCCAGAAGATAAGGCAGAGATTAAGAAAATGTGTAGAGATACTTTCTGAAATTTGGGGACAAGAGACACCAAAAATTTTATGGGCATAGGTTTCATATTTGGACATGTTGAACTTGATGTGGCTCTGGGATATGCTGTCATAATATCCACTTGAAAAATAAGAGCCAGCAGTAGTGTCTAGACCAGCCGTGGGCAACCTACGGCCTGTAGGCCGGATCCAGCTCATTTGAAATGAATAAAACGAAAAAAAAAAAAGACTGTACCCTTTTATGTAATGATGTTTACTTTGAATTTATATTAGTTCACACAAACACTCCATCCATGCTTTTGTTCCGGCCCTCCGGTTCAGTTTAAGAACCCATTGTGGCCCTCGAGTCAAAAAGTTTGCCCACCCCTGGTCTAGACCAAGCATGTCAAACTCAAAGGCTAACACGAGCCAAGTAAACGAAGTTTAAGTTTATGTGGGCCGCAAATAAACAAAAGCTTCAATTTTCATAGAAACATAGGTTTATTTCGATAGAGACATGCTGAATACAAAGGGCTGAAATAAATGAGTAATTGTTAACATAAAATAATAGAGCATTTTAAATAAAAATTAATATTTTGTCTTGAACATTAACTTGCCAGACACTGAATAACTGCACAAATTAATAAGCGTAACACAAATAAACCTATTTTTCTTGTTCTCCAAAAGCAAAATATTTTCTGTTGCGCCCACCAAACAAGTCAGTACAAGACTAATGACGTGGCAATTGGCTGCTAAAATATTCACTGCTAGTATTAGTGGAGAGAAACTGTGTGCCTGAGCGTAAAGGCGTGTAAGGGAAATGAATGCAACACGATTATAATAATCAGTCATTAGTGAATGTTGTAGTTCGTTATTAATAATTATGTATAACAAGGTATTGTAAAAATTAAGATATGAAATTTTTATTAAAACATTTCGTACATACTTTTATATTGGCTGGGCTGCAAAAATATTCGTAGTGGGCTGCATGTGGCCCGCAGGCCGTGAGTTTGACATGCTTGGTTTAGACTCATGAATTTGGAAATTAACAGGATAATGGTGGTTCTTAAAGTCATTAAAGTGTCTGAAATTGCCCAAGAAAATGTGTAAAGCAAGATCAAATAGAAAAGACAAAACCTGAGAGACAATGACATTTAAGAAATAACAACTGAAAATGTCTAAAAAGACAATTGAGAAGAAATAGTTTGATGCCTAGTTGGAGAACTGGGCACAAGTATTGTTAGAAGTCAAAGAAAAGAAGGAAAAAACTCTAAAGAAAAAAGGAGTTGCCAGTAATGTCAACACCAAAAGGAAGTCAGGTAAGACTATGATTAAAAATCTGTGTTAAGCCCAGCTATTGTGGCTCAGGGGATGAGCATCAACCTATGAACCTAGGAGGTCACGGTGATGGCGAACCTTTTGAGCTCGGCGTGTCAGCATTTTGAAAAACCCTAACTTAACTCTGGTGCCGTGTCACATATAGAATTTTTTTGATATTTGCAACCATAGTAAAACAAAGATTTATATTTTTGATATTTATTTTATATATTTAAATGCCATTTAACAGAGAAAAATCAACCAAAAAAATGAGTTCGCATGTCACCTCTGACACGCCTGTCATAGGTTCGCCATCACTGCCGTAGGGGGTGTGCAAAAGGCAGCCGATCAATGATTCCTCTCGCCATTGATGTCTCTCTCTTACTCTCCCTCTCCCTTCCTCTCTGAAATCAATATATATATATTTAAAATTGGTGTTATATTTGGCAGTAAGGATGATAATTTTTGCCCAAGTGATATGAATATTCAGCTTGAGATCAGATCTAGGTTTACATCTCTGCTCTACTTCTTCCCAGCTCAGTTTCTTAACTTAGAAAATGAGGACACCCACCTCTCCCATTACTCTTTTACCAGTCAAAGGAAAGGCTTATGTGAGATCATATGAATTTGAATGTGACAGACACTCAGGAAGGTACTGGAAAACTGAGGAAGGGTGACTTAGAGGTTTGTTTTCAAGCAATTAACAATCTAAGAGACTGACTTGTAAATAATGTAAGTACATGGCCATACCAGAGTGAGTTAAATGTCAAAAATCATGTACACACACACACACACACGTCATACATGCACATTTTTGGAGTCAGTTCAACTAACTGTGCTTAGGAGAGGAAGAGTGATAGTAGATGAGTAGTGGGAGGTTGGAGACAGGTTAGTTACAAAGGTTACTGGAAAGAGTTAATATTTTATTAGTTTTAAAGGCTGAATATACTGTCATTACTTTGCCCTCATTTTTAGCAATATTTGGATCTTATTTCTGGACATAGTCAAAAGAATTTGTAGACATGTCTGGTGAAATTGTATCAATAATTTGAACAATGCAAATTTTGGACAAAAGGTATGGACATGGAGAGATACTAAATAGTAAAGAAATTGACTTGGAAGATAATTTCATAGGGTATGTTGATCAATGATAGTCTGAGTAGAACAAATACTTTCATCATCCACAGAATCTCTTTCAAACCCAATATGCTTTTATTGCACATGGCAGAACACATTTACTTATGAATTACCTTTCAGTTGTGTCAATACTATCCAGTCAAACTATGTTCTCAGTTGTTTCATATTTAAAACTAGAGGCCCGATGCACGAAATTCATGCAAGAGTAGGCCTTCCTTCCCCCAGCTGCCGGCACCTGGCTTCTCTCTGGCACCCAGGACCTGGGCTTCTCTCACAGAGGGAGGCAGGGCCCCCGACCAATCTCATCACACCTGCCTTGGCTGGTCTGGCACTAGTGGGTGTCATAACGAGGTCCTGGATGGTCATCTCAATGGTCAATGGTCGTTCTGCTGTTCGGCCGTTCGGCCGATTTGTATTTTATGCTTTTATTATATAGGGTATGGGACTTAGCCTAGAGTGATTTCTAAAGTCCTTGCCAGACTCTATGATTTGTTGATTCTGTACAACAACCGATATTTTCAAGCACTAAATGGGGCACCTTACACCCTAGACTGCTCTCACAGGTGGTAAATTACACAGATCTGCTTGGTAAGGTAAGAAATGCTGACTGAACCTACAGGTGAAACAACATGAAATAAACCTGCTGAAAAAAATTTTTCTCTATTTACTTTGCAAGTTAGTCCTTTTAGGTACTATTATTTCTGTCTATCTGATGTTCATTGCCGTGTGTGTGTGTGTGTGTCCCTTGAAGAACCACCCTGTAAGTTAATGTGTGGAAATTCCAGTCACTTCAGTGAGGTTTGCTTACAACTTTCCGCCTCAACGCTGTTTTGCATTATTTTTGGATTCTGTTCATTTTTGGAAGCATTGTCCATTAGCTTACTTATGCTAGCCCACACCGGATTCCAGCGGTAGGTTATGCCAGTTCTCTTCTTTGTTCTGCAGTATTTCCTTTGTCCATGCCAGGAATTCAGTTTGGATGGCCCTTTCACATAACTTGCCTGGGGTGGGGTGGGGTGGGGGGGCTAATTACTAGCCCTTTGCCTCAATTCCCCTTGCATTGTCTATTTTGAAATATGATCCTATTTGGACAATTGCTACCTTTGAAGATTTGTGTTTTTAGGCCGATGACACTTTCCGTATTTATTGATCTCCGCCAGGTTGTGGTTTTTTGCTTACTTTCAGCATGTCACTTACAACCTAAATGAGAGATTTAGAGCCCACGAGTTACAGATGTGCTTTTTGCTCCACTACCATCTGTTTTCCTGTCAGAAATTCCTAGGCGAGGGTTTATGGGGCTGGCTCTAGCTTTTTATTATTTAATGAACTCTCATCCTACCTGAAAAAGACTGCCTAATATGTCTAGATTTACCTCATTTTAATCTGTTGAATCTTAGAAATGGGATTTTTAAAAAATATTGTATATTATTCAAATCCCACATTTCTAATTTTTACAAGTTTTGGAAGTAGCTTGAAAAACATGTTCTCCATTTCAACTCTCCAATGACAAATGAAAAACAGTCATCTCTAAACACTAGAGTTCTTTTTTTAAGCGAAAAATTGTATTTTTGCTTTGAGAGCCTCCACAGAGCTGATTGCTTTGAAAACCACTGCATTGAATACCTGCCACACAAGTCTTTTGCGCGCTTTTTCTTCTCTCCTTTGTCTGCGATGTCTCAGTTTGTATAGTTGTGTGTGTGTTTTTCTATTAAGGTATTTCAAGGTTATTAGAAGACAAAGTAGAAGACTTTACATATATGTTTTTATTTTTGCTTTTATATTCTAGTGGTCAGAACTTTTTTTGGCATCTCAATGAAACAGTGACATGATACCGTTATAGGGCATTGCAAAGAAGGCTCATAGGCTGAAAAGGAAAATGCAACATTTTCGACTGTGATTTTATTCAGTGGGTGTAATTCACTATCTTTCATTAGTTCAAAAAACATATTAAAATATCCTCATTTAAGTTCTTCCTCTCAGTATAACCATCTATTTTAGTATAGTATATGGACTGCCCTTCTAACGAGGCTCTTGAGATTTCATTCCAGGTTTTACTTATTATTTCTCTCACACATGATCATAATTTCAAGCTTCTAAATAGGCCATCCTGTGTTTAGATTATTATTATTTACTTACATACACCATAGAGTAGACCATCCATATTAAGTTTACAAAGATTATAAAATAGATCCCTAGAAAAAACTCAATGAAGATTGAGGCAGTACAGAGAAGAGTAAATTGAACAATTGCTCTGACATGTCAGTCGCTTGATCATATCTCCAATATTTCCTGGTGCAACTGGGTCTTTAGGCAATTTGAAGGCATATGTCAACACTAGACTATTTAAGACCAGCCAGGTACAGCTGTTATTATAAGTGGCATATCAGATAAGCATATGAATGATGTAGTGAAATAATAACATTGAAAACACAAGAGTATTAAATCGCCCTAATCTTATTTGTTGAATTTTAAAAAGGATCAACTATGTGTTTGCCTCAGTGTGACTGTTTCAGTTATGAAAACAAACACTATTTTATTGATTTAGATTACTCTAGTATTTGCGTCACACTTCAAATGAAGGTGGGCAGAGTTAGTTCAAGTTAAAATCTCTGAGATTAAATGTTATTGATGTGTTATACTCTGAGATTAAATGTTATTGATGGGTTATACTGGGGAGAAGGTGCACAAAAGATGCTTAGAGCACGGTTTTCAAAGTATTTCAGGATATTCCTGCACAAAGATGCAGAAGAGCAGCATTAGGCAAAAGAACTAAACTTTAAGCAAAGGAGAATTTATAACCTCTATCTCTAGCATCAAACCATTTTTTAAAAGTGCTTACTGTATGTCATTCTCCAATGTTTATTGATAAGAAAAGCCTGGTATCCTTCGACTTAAACTCATCAGTATGGTTACAAATTTCTGAACACACATCTATATTCTAATAGAATACATGTTCACAAATACCTTGGAGATTTCACTGATTTATAAAATCATCAGGATTTAAGAGCATTGGAGCTGATAGTCCATCATTACATTTCCACAAGCTTCTGTTTCCCAATATGCTGGTGAAAATGACAATATTTATAAAGTGCTGAGAGATCCTCAAAGAGGATAGGGCACGTAGACAAAATCGTGTTTAAAAGATGAACCCAGCATAGTGACCCTAAGGTCAAAAGACACACTCAATAAGAGTTCATGTGTGACAGCTTGTAGCTACTCTACATGGCTAGGTAAGATTTATAGGGACGTGCATTTGCTGGGACAGTGGAAGGAAAATGAAATCACTAGCAACCTGCCTCATGACTACTCTACCCTTTAACAGTTACTGTGATTACAAGATGATAGTATTTCATAACATGGCAGCCATCACCCAAATGACTCAGAAATACTATATTTTACAGTTGCTAAAAGATTGTAGATTGTGTTTTGTTTCATTTTAATTTTTTTCTTATCTTTTATATTAATCACTTTACTATTTTATATATATATATATATATATATATATATATATATATATATATATATTGCAAGCATATCAGAAGCTATAGGGAATAAGAAAACAAGGACCTTCTGCACTCACCACCCAGACTGAACCCATGTGGTCGGGCTTGTTTACACTTAATTTCTTTGTTACTTTCATCTGCATCTTTGTGTAGAGGATGTCAAGGCTTTGGCAATCAGACCACAAAGAAGCTGTGATAAATAGAGTGGAGACGTGTAGGAGTGAAGGGTGACTAAAAGCTGCTGATTCTGACATCTCAATAATAAATCTATTGTGTTAGTGAGAGGTTGTGTTCTTTAGAGCTTCACACAAATAAGCAAGGAGGTGACACTTTCATACAAAAGTGGTTGCCTCCCTTTCAGCCCTCTTGTGGGCTTAAAGTTCTCAAGGAGGATTGTGTGGATTTGCAAACAAATCCAGGGACTGAGAGCTGGTCAACAAAGTCAGCCACTGACACTTCCCTGCAGGAGAAATACAACTCCTTGTGAATTGAACTTTGCCATCCAGGTCAGGCTTCTGGATGTCTGTAAGAATTACTATCCAGTCATTAAATGCTTATAATCCATTGCTGAGAGCTATTATCCCAGAAACTATACTTGTTTCCTTGCTGACAGCAGGTGGCTTTCATCTTTGACCTGGATTTTTTAAAATCCTTTTATTCCTGAGGGGCCAGGGAATGCGGCTTGTTGGGTAGGGCAAGGATATTTGAAGATTCTTTTGTTTAAAGGATTGCAATTTCCATTTGTCAGGTTAAAAACTATGCAAGTATGGTATAAATTCTTTTTCTGTCCAACAAATTTGGAGCTAGCAGAATAGTTAGAATTTTTTCGAGGTCTGTCTTAAATATGGATGATAATTGCAGTTAGAAAGAGGGGCAGTATTTGAAAATGGACCTTTATTGTCATTTTTATCGAATAAAATGGCCTTCATTGTCACTTTTATCTAATAAAAGGAAGAATGTGACTGATCCTTTTTATGATTAAGTAGTGATGTGTACACCTTTTAAAGGAATGTCCTCAAACAAATATTCAAGCTATCTATTAATTTAGCAAAATAATTTGAGCAACCCTCTGTGCTGTGGTAAAGCAGTAAGCCAAACATAGTTCCTGGAATTATATTTGTGATAGTTATATATTTCTTCTTTTTTTTTTTTTTTAAATATATTTTATTGATTTTCTACAGAGAGGAAGGGAGAGAGAGATAGAGAGTCAGAAACATCGATGAGAGAGAAACATCAATCAGCTGCCTCCTGCACATCTCCCACTGGGGAGGTGCCCGCAACCCAGGTACATGCCCTTGACCGGAATCGAACCCGGGACCCCTCAGTCCGCAGGCCGACGCTCTATCCACTGAGCCAAACCGGTTTCGGCTATATATTTCTTTATATATAAATTGAATCAACACTATTTTTGGTACACATTGCTGACTCTCTCAAAATATACAATTAGGGAATTAAAATTTAATAAATATCTAAGTATGTAAGAAGAATACATTAAAGTAGAAAGGTTTTAACTAGAGCTCTGCTTAGTATACCTAGGGCTCTGCTGAAAAAAAAAATACATAAAGGCTTGGTGTGTGAATATAACATGTTATAAATCAAGGGTCATGTGAAAGATGAGGAGATAACTTACCTTGTATTTTTAAAATCATTTAAAAATACATTTCTTTTTGAATAATTCCAGATAATATATTTTCTCACTGGAATACTGCTATACATTGACACACGATTCGTTATTACATTAGGTTAGGAGGAAGCATCAATATTTCCTCATTTATGTTGACATCTGGATTTATAGTTATTAAATGTCCTGAGGATATTAGCATTAACAATAACAATCATATGTTGATAAATCTGCCTTCACATCTGCAGACATATGACAACATCCAATAGCTAGCTGATACACAGATTATTTTTATTATTGAGCAATGATAGTTAATAGAAACACCTTATACAAAATATAATTTTAAGAGCAATTATACACATTTTGAGAAAGTTATTATATACAATATATTTTGTATTTATTTTCTTAAAAGAAAACTCTTATTTTACTTCTTTGTTAATACCAAATCTTTTAGTAATTCTTCATTGTATCCTAGATAACATATGGATGCTTTGCCTGGTATGAAGGCCTTCCTTGATCTTACCCTGATTTACTTTTATAACATGTCCTCCACTATTTCAAAGTATCCCATTCGTCATCTAAACCAAACTTGTCCTGGTTCTCCATATATCTAATGAATCACCCCACCTATTGTCCTTTCCCCCTAGTTTCCAGCACTTAGACTATTGCCTGAACTGATCTCTGCATGTCTGAACCTACCTATCATTTTAAAGATGGTATTACATCTAATTCTTCAATGAAGCCTGTCCTCAGCTTCCCACTAAAAATAAGATTCAAAGGAGATTCAAATTCTTTGGCATTTATCTATAGTTTTCTCTATACTTTCCTAAAGACTTTCATTAATTTTATCTTGTATTTTTAGTCACTAATTATTAAGCATATTTACTAAACACCTGGCAAGCAGGGTGTTAGTGACACATCTGGAGTAGATGTTGGGTAAAAGGAATAAGAAAGTACATTTTCTGGTGAGAATTAAAAATTATTAGAAAACCAACTAGATGTTATTTTTCTTCTTGTTATCACCATGTGTCAGCCATTCTAAACAGTAGCGGGGTCAAAATACAACTGCCATAAAAGGTTTTTGTTTGTCCAAGATCTAAATAACTGCTGTGCTTACCATCGTGTTTCTATTATGTATATGTGCACATACCTATATAGTTAGCCTCCAACACACATAAACTCAGCTGCACACATGTTCTAAAAGCAAGTTCCCAATGACTTGGAATCATTCAAATTTTAAAACAGTGAGACATAGAGCAGTCTGTGAGGTGTGGTATCTTGTTTGTTAAGTGCGAATTTTAGTTCATGAATGGAATATTTTATTTCACTTGGTCATCTTTAAATTTCAAAATTATTATTTTTTAAATTATTTGTTACAACCCTAAAGGACAATTCAATAAAATGTAATTGTTAAGTAATAATTATTCAGAGCTATTGCTTTAAATGATTCTGTTGTTCAGAGGGATGTAAAATATGATTAACTCTGGGTGTCATGGTGTTAGGTACTAAAGCTATAAAGATAACTAGGGTCTCCAGTCCTCTCGGTCTTAATTGCCTTCTTAAATTTCCCCCAAACCGAAGAGGTTCCTGAGATTTGCTTTGTTACTGTCATTATATCATCTTAAAAATCGCATGTTCGTATTATCCATGTTAACACTAAAAGGGATCTCTCCCTCCTCCTCCCATTTTCTTCAAGAATAGCAGCTATTTATATGAGTTTCAATTCCCCTGTTTGAAGTAGTCATTCAGATTCTTTTCTGTAATTTAATTTAACTTTCAAAGATGAAAGAAACATTGGGCAGGCAGCTCCTAAATGTACAGCCTAGAAATTTGACAGTGAAGTTTGTATTAACTTTACAGATCATAGATTACATGAAGGATAAACCTTTTTATAGAGTTTATATTTAAAGGTAAATACATCAATGGAAATAGTGGCCCCAAAAGTAACTTTTGGAGATGAAGATTCAGGGCTTAATATACTAGTATTTAAACTGTGACACAGTCTCATTTTATTTATTATAAGCATAGCAGATCTAGTCGAGTCAAACAAAAAAATCATATTAATTTGGTGTTCATAAGGACATATTAAATTAGAAATAGTAAGTATATCTTTTTATGGTGGATTACTCAATAGTTTAGTTGTATCTGGTTGGATGACAGAAGAAACACTAAAAATTATTAAAGTCAGACAAGAGTGACAAGTGACATAAGCAGTCTTAGAGTTCTGAACACAGTTTTTCAATTACTACCATGTAGAGATAAAGAAAACTATTACAGTAGTCAATGCAAGGAGATAGAAGACAACAACAACAAAAAATAAAATAAAAATAAGAGCTCTCTATCAGAAGATTCAAGAAATGAAAAATAAAATCAAACCTAAACTGGGAATGCTAAATGCCCACAAGAAAGTGCATTGCCAGAACAGGAGAAAATAAAGAGAAGGTGGAAGGTGTACTGAAAATCCATACAGCAGAGACAAAGGATGACGCATAACTGAAGATTTTTATGAGAAAGAACCTTTAATTCTAGAAAGAGAAGTGAAAACCACCCTGAAGATATTGGGAAGAAGTAAATCATCAGGGTTAGATGGGATACCAATACAATGATTTCAAGCCACTTTGTCAAAATCATAACAAGAAAATGTCCAGAAATGTGGAAAACAAAACAATGGCCTAGGAACTGGAAATATTCAAGACATATCCCCATTTTGAAGAAAAGAGATGCCGAGGAGTCTAGTAACTCTTAGGACCATTACTGTAATTTCCTGCACAGGTAAAGTGATCCTCAAGGTGATGCAACAAAAACTTCTACCTTATATGGAACAAGAAATGCCATCCGTGCAAGCTGGATTCAGAAAAGGAAGGGGTACTCTAATTGTAAGCATTTTTTTAGATATGAAATGCTGCAAAGAATTTCAGAAGAAGATTGGTCTATGCATTATAGACTACAGTAAAGCCTTTGACTGTGTGAATCATGAGAAACTATGGGATGCTCTAAAAGAAATGGGTGTGCCTCAGCATTTGATTATCCTGATGTGTAACCTGCATTGTGGACAGGACCAAATTCAGAGTGAAAATAGTTTTCTATAGGCAAAGGTTTCAGACAAGGGTCCATTTTAAAGCTAACAGGCAAAAAACACACCAAACTTCATTTGAAATATGGTGTTGGAGGAGAGCTCTACTGATAGCCTGAAATGCCAGAAAGACAAACAAGTGGGTCCTATGGCATTGCCCTATGTTGGGCTCATCATGAGGAAGCAGAGTTCTTTTGTAAAGACAATAACATAGAATATTACTGGGGGAAGTAGAAGGCAGCAGGGAAAGAGGAAGACCAAATGGGAGATGGATTAACTCTATAAAAGAAGCCATAGGCACGAGTCTACAGGAGCTGGACGGGGCTGCTAAGGACAGGAAGCTGTAGACAGCACTCACTCGTAGGGCCACCAGGAGTTGGAGCTGACTCATGGCATGTAACATACATACGCCTGTTTATTCCATTTAATTGATTTAAATGCTTATGTTTTACTAAATGTCTAAAAAGCATTTTCATGAAATAATCCATAGTAAAATAAAATATGGAAAATCAAGATTGCTTTAATATGTATATGTTTATGTTGCCTTGGAGTTTAATTAGTAGGGCAGTAAATTTGGAGAAGATTTTTTTAAATCTATACCAAAGCATATTTCTAAAGATGCAAATATTGACCTAAATCATATACATAATATACAAGTCCGTGCTAGCATTTATACAAGTTTAATATACTTAAACACTTCACGCATTTGTCATTTAGTCATCAAAATAACCCTATCTCAAAGCATTAATTAAATTTTATCTATGAGAAAACAGTTTTTAGTAGGTCATCGAGCAAGAATTGGCAGAGATGGGAGTCGATTCCAAGCCTGCCTTATTTACTTGTGCGTTACATGCATCTATTTATTCAGTAGAGGTGTGCTGCTTACATTGAATTCATTTAGCCATGAGAAAAGTATTTAACGCTGGGATACAAAACTGTCTTTTCTTTTTTCTTAGTTTTTATTTATTTATTTATTTATTTTAAATTTTTATTGTTGAAAGTATTACATACGTACCCTTCCCCCACCCCCCATTGACCTCTTCTCTTTTCCCTCATTTGAAAGTTCAAAGACTGGAATATGTAGGCTCTCTGTCTTTATAAGCAATGATATTAATAGACACTGCCTGTCATCACCACCATTTTTAGTTGGTGATAGACTCATGATGGTAAATCTGTATCTTTATTTCCTTCTTCTTCTTTTTTTTTTTTTTTTTTTTTTTTGTCAGAATGATGTAGGAGGACAACGCAGCCTGATAAACAAGTGGACAACTTTTCTTAAGGCCAGATTGATTTGCTCAATTCCTGGAAGTGATGGGGCAGATACTCATTTTGATGAGCTCCGTAAGTCACATGTTTCATTTTTCTTTAAAAAAAAAGTCTTATTGCCTAATTAATTCAGCATTGATTTTATTTTATCCCTAACTGCCCGATTATATAGCCCAGTACAACTTGAAGGAGTGGTTCTAACTAAATTTGTACACATAGAGAACACAGATGTGCTCTAGGTCGGTAATGAAAAATTCTTCCTCAAAGTTAAGAGGGAAACAAAACTACAGCAAGAGACATAGTTCTGGGACTACAATGCCTATGCGCTAACCATGTAGTCATTCACTTGGAAGGAGCCACTAGGTAGAAAGACCTTGGGTTCCTTATTCTGTGGATGCCCCCTGCTGGAGAGCATAGGAGATTTGGTGAACTCTGTCCCTCCAACTTGTTAATAAAAATAATAACTTTTTTCTAAAAGGGGGGGGGGGGGGAGGAGGAACATCTGTAATACTTTCAACAATAAAGGTAATTTAAAAAAATAAATAATAATAATAATACTCAGAGAAGCATTAGACAGCTTCTTTCATTCTCCTTCTTTACTCTTCTCAACGCTAATATAAGAAGGAACTTTTTCAGTTTTATATAAATTTAATATTATTAGCTTTTATCTTCTTGAATTTGTGTTTGTTGGCAATATTAAAAAGGTTGCATCACTGATGATTTTGCTAGGATTGTATTTTATGGTATTAAAGTATATATTCAGTATTCATGGATGATCTCCAATGTTGACTATAAGCATGCTCACATCTTAAATAATATTTTAAAATATTTTTTATACATACTTTAGTATCAATGTTGCACAAGTAATTACACAAGCAATACCACACAATTAATTTTTGCAACTATTTTCATACATTTACCAAATAGGTAAATCAGTCACTAATAAGTTGACATAATTACAGGACAACACTTTTTACAGTGGTGGATAGAAATAGCCTATGTTTTTAATTTCTATGTCAAATCACATACTAATTGGAAATAGCAATGGAGATTATCAAGCAAACCATTCCATTTATAGGTGGTGGAAGTAACACCTAAGAGGTGAAATTCTGATTCCACGTCACATAGCTAGTAAGAAAGCCAGTCTTTTACCCTTACTTTCTCGTGTAGTAATGTAATGACTTTCACTGTTACCTTCATTTTACATACTGTTTAGAGTTTCAGAAATGTTGTATTATTAAAAGCAAACATGTTAACTCAAAAACTAAAAATATAGTGAATCATTATTTTTTCCCACTAATAGAAGACATATACTTACTCCCCACAAGAGATGAAAGAAACCCTGTAGTATATGGAGTCTTTACCACAACCAGGTAAGTTAAGAAAATGCTTGTAATTCTTCTAGATAATTGTTATGTATAAGTAAGAAAATACAGTTATATGTTTTGTCCCTTCCTTTCGTGTGAAAAAATACACATTTTTTCCTTTTCCTTTTCACCTCATGTTTCCTATAAATCTTTTAATGTCAATACATACAGTGTTTCTCTGTTCTTCTTACCCCAGTAGAGTGTCCTCTGTGTCATTTGTCACAGTTTATTTCAACAGTCTCCTGTACATAGATAGTTCTGTTGTTTCCAGTCCTTTGCTAGTATGCATAATGCCTCAGTGACTAAACTTGTGCATATGCCAATTCCTCTGTGAGCAGGTATATCTGTGAGCTAAATGCTCAGACTAAAATGACGTGGTACAAAGACATATGCATATACTAATCATAATAAACATACCAAGTTGTGTGACATAGAGGTAGTGATACTAAAGAACTGCATGTCTCAGTTTTGTGGCTAAGCTCTAAACAGGAGATGGGGCACCCTTGACATTTAAAATGTCATCACATGCTATCTTATATGCACCTCCTCATTACCCTAGGAAGATGGGAGTTTGGCTGCCATTATCACCATACCATCACTGCTCTACTAATATAGGCAAAGGAAGTTTGTATACTTGCCATAAAAGAGGAGCCAATTAGTAGTAAAAATGGGACTAGAACTAAAGGTCATTTCCTAATTGTTATCCTGTATTATTTCCTTCTTTATGCATACTACTGTCTGGTACTTGTCATTGAATCTTGTGACTTCCTTAAAAGTTTCCCTTGCACCCATGAAGCTTTCTTAAAGACTATATGGACACTACTTTATTTTATTGAGTATTAATTGTATTTAATTCAGTAACTTACATTGGGCCATGTTCAAACTATACCATATATTACTGTTTACAGTATATTCTTTGAAATACTTTGCATTTTTTCCACAGCTCCACTATTAATCTTTATCCATATCTATTGATATTATTATTGGAGAAATTGGCAGTATTGCTATGGGTATTAGAAAAATGGTCTTACTGCCTCCTTCTGATTAAATTATTAAGATATTTTGCAGGCAAATTATAATTTCATTTCTGTGGCATTATCCTCACTTACATATACATTATACCTTATGTATAAACTAAAATGTACTATTGGTTCAGAATATACCATAAAACATACTTGTTGGTTCATTATAAGATAGAGCATGTGAACATTTAAATGTAAGAATAAAGAAGATATCCTAAGAAGCTACTGTTTTCTGTTCCATTTTCCTGCTAATTTATGTCTGAACTACAAGGTGCAAGAAGAGCAAGTGCCTGTAGTTACTCAAGTTAAGTATCTCAGTCCTAGGCTCTTGGCATCTCTTCATTCACAGAACTGCCTTTGAAGTCGTTGTGTGTTCCACACACAAGGCATAGATATGTGCCAGGGTGGTGTAGCCCCAAGATAGTTCTCTTTTCCTCCTACCAAGGTTCTGCCCACCCAGAGTTAAATGCAAAGTTAAAAGGTAGCTCTTTGTTCTTGGTGCACTTTATTATCTTATTTTTAATGCCACCCTGAAGACTGTGGTCATATTGAGATGCAAGTCACAGCCTTCTTCCAATGAGAAGATGTAATTAATCTGCAACAATAGCAATGGCATTAAGCATGATGCATCATCCCTTTAAAGTATCATAGGCTAGTCATGTGATTTTTATGGGAACATCTCTCTTCTTAGCAGCTAGTTTTTTCCCAGATGCCTGTTTACTGTCAGCTCCCAATGTTTCCCATTAACGTCATTCCAAGAATATTAATGAGTGAATTCTTCCTGCTCAGAGAATCCTTAGCTCATTTTTGTAGCACTGAGATGATATGTCTCTTCGATCATAAAGGGTGAGCTTGTATTTTAGAACAGCAATCATTGAAAGTTTTAGACTCAGAGAAAATGTACTTTATTTTCCAGAAATAAATCAAAAACAGAACATCTGATGGCCGTGTTAACAGTTTTCATCATTAGTTGGCAAAACTGTGTCAAATTTCCATGGAGCTTTTCTGCCTCTTAATTATATGTGCTCCAACTCTGTGTAATTAAGTTTAATTTTAAGCATCAGATAAGATTCACATGTAAACTCAAATACAAGAAGGAGCAAAAAAGATTGTTTCAACATTTTTTTAAATTCTTTATTGTTTAAAGTATTACATATGAATCCTTTTCCCCCATTGACCTCTTCCCGCTTGTTCCTGCTCCCCCCACCCCCTCAGCACATGCCCTCACTCCCCCTACTCACTGTGTCCACCATGGAAAACAGTATGGAGTTTCCTCAAAAAATTAAAAATGGATCTCCCATTTGACCCAGTTTCAACATATTTAAATTAATTAAACATTAAATAGCCAGTATTTATGGTCGGTCATTCACTCAACTTAAGAAAACAGACACATCATTATTAACTACATGTCTAGATTATTCCTTTTTTTTAAATAAAAAAGTAAATAATGCACCTTTTCATTTTAAATTCTTTAGAGGGCATTATGCTGAAATAACCTCAAATAAAATTTAAGAGCATGTGGATAAATATAATACTCTTTTCTACATGTTTCTTTCTATCCTTCAGTTTTTCTAGGAAATTCTTATTTATGCATTGTTGGTTTAGATGTCACCTACTCCCTGAAAACTTACCAGACAGCCCAGTATTGGGTACCTATCTGTGTGCTGCTTAGATTACTGCAATGACCCATGATATGACTATTAATACACTTTATTCAGGCTATAAACTCCTTGAGATCATACCTACATTTTGTCTGCAGTACCTCTCATATTTGTGCTCAATGAGTGTCCAATGAAGGAAACTGTGGATTGAATCATGTTGCTTTCTTTCAGCTCCATCTTCAAAGGCTCTGCTGTTTGTGTGTATAGCATGGCTGACATAAGAGCGGTTTTTAATGGCCCATATGCTCATAAGGAAAGCGCAGACCACCGCTGGGTGCAGTATGATGGAAGAATTCCTTATCCCCGACCTGGCACTGTATGTATTCAACTTAATAATGAAGTACCTTTCTTACGCCCATATTCTCTTTTTAAATATGTTGTAATAAACTATATCCTTCACCACAGCAATAAGTGCTGTGTTGTTTTTTAAAAAATGAGTATTATTTATTTACGTGATGTTTTAACATCTCCATCCTTTACTGGAATTTAACATTTTTCTTCTGAGTAAGAATTTTGAGTAATATAGGAAACAATGGACTCTATCTTAAAGTGCAGACTATGCTGAGAATGTAGTACTTATATAGTACTTACATAGTACTTACAGTACTTACACAGACTCAATGAGTCTGCAGAATCATCAAAATGATTTAGTATCTAGAATGACAAATATTCTAAATTAGTAGGAAATGCCAAATAAGTATTTATTCCCCAGCTAAAGCACTATATGTAGCTAGAGTCCCCATTTAAACAACTACATCAATTAAAAACGTTCATTCAAATTATCTCCTTTTTTGTTATGTATTGATCTTTTTTTATTTATTTATTTTTTTAATGCTGCTCCTTGGAATAATATGCATAGGTTAGATAGGAAAGGGCCTAGAGAATCCTGGGTACAAAGTTCCATTCAAATACTATAAATTGTGTTTAAAACATAGATGAAACAAGAAATGTGTTTTAGACTTTATGCATCTGTCTAAAAAACCATTGCAGCCCTGACCAGTTTGGCTCAGTGGATAGAGCGTCGGCCTGCAGACTCAAGGGTCCCAGGTTCGATTCCAGGCAAGGGCATGTACCTTGGTTGCGGGCACATCCCCAGTGGGGGGTGTGCAGGAGGCAGCTCATCGATGTTTCTCTCTCATCGATGTTTCTAACTCTCTATCCCTCTCCCTTCCTCTCTGTAAAAAGTCAATAAAATATATTAAAAAAAAATTAAAAAACCATTGTAGTTTAAAATCAGTACAGTGGGTCCTTGACTTAGGAGTGTCCCGACTAATGAGTTTTTTGAGATACCAGCTGTCTCTGAGCAGATTTTTTGCATTGAGTTGACAGAGTAATTTGAGTTAACGAGCTCCTTAAGGAGCTCCTTAACGAGCTCCGTCTCAGAATGAATTAAACTCGTAAGTCAAGGCCCCCACTGTATGTGCATTATAAATGGAAGGCTTCTGTTTTACTGTTGATGTGATTAAAACAGTTTGTTATTTAAATATTTAAGGATTGGTTATTGAACCAATATTATATTGTTCTAATTCAATATATATTGAATATTCAATATTATATTGAACTAATATAAATAAAAATGCCTTTTTTTCCCATGTAGGATTTAGTATGAATATTCCTACCAAGAGATCTAAAATCATCATCAAAATCTCTGAGAAAAATTGTTGACCTAACCTGTCTAATTCTATGAAATTTTGCTTTTTCATATGTTCATTCCTAACGGGGAAACAGCTGGTAGCCAGGCTTTCTGAATTTTCTTTTCATCTTCCTGTTATGTAACCTAATCAAATCTGGGAAACACACTTTACAACCATGTCTATTTCCCCTTCATAATCCTTCAATATAAATATGTTGCAGGGATGTTTCTGGACTGATTACTAGGTAATCAAAACTTTTGTAGAAACAACTTTTCTTTTGCAAATAACATTATATTCATGGTTTCCTTTATTTTCTTTGTATATCAAAGCTGTACTTGCTGGTTTTATTTTTATATGTAACAGTAACACAGGGCATTAGCACTCTTCTAAAGTTTTACAAATCTTAATTTTCATAATGAGTCTATGAAGTAAGTGCTATTATCATTAATGCTAATTTACAGATGAGGAGTCTCAGACACAAACAGGTGCAGTGTCCTGCCCAAGGTCACAAAGCTAGTGAGTGGTGCAGCTGAGATATAAACCCAGAGACTCAGGAGGCAGAGCCCGAGATCTTAGTCCTGTACTAAGATACTAGATGAGAAACTTTTGATGTTAAAATATATTTATTTTCCCTTTCTGTGGAAGATCTTTTACTGAATAAATACACATTTAGGGTGTCCCAAAAAAATGTATACGCATACTTTGAATACTTATAAAGGCAGTGTTTATTAAGATGCATTCTATTTTCAAAACTGAGCTGTTAAAATGTGTATACATTTTTGGGACACCCTGTATATATCCTCCTATATAATAAAAGGCTAATATGCAAATAGACCAAAAGGCAGAACAACCTGAACAACCAAACAACCGGTCGCTATGGTGTGCACTGGCCACCAGGGGGCGTTCACAGAAATGGCAGGTGTCGGCTGCTGCAGGATGGTGGAGCTGGTGAGCGGGGGCACCAGACCAAGGTGGGGTGCCAGTTGCTGCCATCGGGGCGAGCCTCTGCTGGTTACTATAAATTCTTTGATCCTGCTCGCCACGGTCCTGCACGGCGCTCACACCTGCTGCCAGTGCCAGCCCCGCTGTACCTGCTGTCAGTGCCTGGTGCCAGTCCTGATTGCTTGGTACCATCAGCAGGTACAAGCGGCAGCTGCTGGCCCTGATCACCCCTAATGGCTTCTCCACCTCCCCCTGCTCCTAAGGGGCGATTGGAGCAGCAGCTGCCGCTCGGACCCGCTGACTGCACTGGGCCCCGCTCACACCTGCTGCTGGCCCTGATCACCCCAATCATTCCACACCTTCAGTGGGTGTGAGTGGGGCGGTGCCATCAGTGTGTGGGAGTGGCAGTGGTGGGAGCAGGGCTGCCGGCAGACAGGGGACTGTGGCGACTGTGGCTGGAGGGGCCGGGCTTGGGCACGGAGGATGGGCTGAGATCTACCTGTGTGCCTACTGCAGCCTTGCAGCCCACAGCTCCTTTCAAGGTGCACAAATTTGTGCACTGGGCCCCTAGTAATATATAATGAATATGTTATATGTATTGGGGGAGGTAAGGAAGAGGATTAAAATTCAGAGAGCTCTGGCTGGGAAAGTTTTATCATACTAGGATTCTAGGGTTAAGTATCATAGACTATCACATTCTGTGCTATTTCTACCTGAGTTTGTTTTAAATAAAAGACTATGACCATTCAGGCCATTTGAAAAAGCATTTTTAATTATATGGATGTTACAAGAAAACGAATTTGAGACTGAAACCATTTACATTAATTACAGAAAATTATTTGCATACCTATATACAGCAGTTGATTCTTTTGATATTAAGAAATTGAAATGACCATCCCAATGACATTAGGCTCTGTTTATAGTGTGGGCTGGAGTTGCTGCAGAGGTGGGTCATGGTCACCACTTCCCTGCTCCTGCCTGAAAGAGCGATGAATGCCACAGGAGGCATAAAGACCCCTCATATGCCATGTCACTCCCCTCCTCCGACACAGCCACTTCCCTGAAATATGAATATGTGACCCCCACACACATAGTGAAACATACACGTCAGTGAGGAGGGTTTTCATTGATGAGAAAAGAAGCACCACATGATGGGACACAGGTTGAGAACTCAAAACATAAACTGTTCTCACTAGATCATTTTTGTTTAAGTAGAACTATGAATCTTTTTATTTTCTACAAATCTCCAGATCAAAAAACTTAGTCAAAAACTATAATTAAACATGATCCAGACACAGTGATAAGTACCTTTACAACAACATGATGTAGATATTTTATGGATAAGAAGAAGCTCATAGTCTCATAGTTTATGAAGCAATGAGACTGTGATTCAACTTAGATCTATGGAACTTCAAATCAAATGCTGTTATCTCCATGCCATTCCACCTTCAAAATGATAAAGGCAAACAACCAAACAAAACCGTGCATTGTTTCTCCAGGGAGAAATGGTCTGTTCTCTGCACAAATAATCATGAAGTTTTGAAGCCATTTTTTGCAATTGTCATTCCTTTTATATATTCCTATTGCACTTGTAATTAGGGGAACATATTATACTTTAATAAAAATATTGCTGAATAATATGCTTTCTATGAAATGTCAGAATCTTTCCTGAAAACCACTTTCTGCTCAAGCTAAAAATTTTAAATAGATTATTACAAACCACCTTTGCTTTTACATTTTCTGCATCCATTTTGCTGCCAAAGTTGAGTTGTAGCTTGTTCTCCCAGGAGTGACTTCTGTTGACATTACCACTCGGGTAAATAAACACTACAATTTTCAGGGTGCCATAGCTACTTTATTTTTTTTTTCTGACATAACTATGTAGTTCCTGTGACAAGGCAAACCTAAACTCCTAGCCTTGCAATGATAACACTACCCTACAGTGTTAATTAAATAGCCTGGAAACACACCGATGCACAGGATGTATTTACAGAATTCCTTCGCTTCAAGGGATTCTTCTGCCCTCTGGTGTCCAAATGGCATGTCTGAAAAAACTATATTTTGTTCTGATGGACTTTGTAAAGCATTAATGTGCTGGGAGTCTTGAACATGAGAAGCTCCAAGTGACATGAAATAGGGAATTATGTGCCATACAATGAATAACACAGGTCAGATGTGGAAATCAAACTGAGATCATGACAAAAATAACAGGATGCTAGATAATGCATTATTTGGGGAAGATTTTTAAAGACAGATTTCTTTTTTTTGATATTTTATTTATTATAAAAGATACACTCTGTAATTTAATTCTGTTTTGGTAAGGAATTTTTAGGATTTATTCATAAATGCAAAGTATT
The DNA here is from genome assembly GCF_028538775.1 of Myotis yumanensis. NCBI lineage: Eukaryota > Metazoa > Chordata > Mammalia > Chiroptera > Vespertilionidae > Myotis > Myotis yumanensis. The sequence goes on along the minus strand of NW_027223760.1, from coordinate 41,854,768 downwards.
TATTGTTTATTTAAAAGTGAGTTTCAGTTCTTAAACCAGTCTCTTACTGAAAAGGTGAGCAGAAAGTAGTTAAAATTTTGAGGTTGTGGTAAGAACATTTAATGTGAGATCTAGCGTCTTAACAGATTTTGAAGTGCACAACACAGTATTGTTATCTATAGGCACAGTAGATCTCTATAACTTATTCATCTTACATAACTGAAATGTTATGTCCATTGATTAATAAGTTTCCATTTTGTTCCCTTTCCTGATCCTGGGGAGGAAAAAATCACAACTCTATTCTTTGCTTCCATGAGTTTGACTACTTTAGGTAACTTATATGGGTGGGATCATGCAATATTTGTCATTTTGTGACTTACTTATTGAACTTAGCATAGTGTCCCAGTTCATCTCTGCTATCATATATTGCAGGATCTTCCTTTTTACGGCTGAATATGTATAAATCTATCACATTGTGTGTGTTTTTATCTAGTCATACATCAGTGGACATTTAGGCTGTTTCCGCATTCAGTATGAAGGTTCCTCAAAAACTTAGGAATAATATTATATGATCCAGCCACCCACTTCTGGGTATTTTTATTCAAAACAATTGAAATCAGGATCTTGAAGAGAGATCAGCACTCCCTTATTCCTCGCCACACTATTCACAATAGCCAAAATGTAGAAAGTACTTGTTTTGGATGTTCAAATATTAAAGAAATATATGTTTCATTACTTATGAATTATTGTGCCAGTTTTTGACAATGTATAAAACTCTAATTCTGTAAAAATGACAAATTTGATCCCCCCCAAATAGTTAATACTTTTACTGTTAAACTTTATTTTTAAAGATCAAATACACATGAATTTCCTAACTGAGGCTCCATTTTTGCTAGGGAGCAAAGTGAGACAGCTATAAGTACTATCTTTTAATTTTGCAACTTGATTTAATTGATTTTACTTTGTGTACATTGGTGAATGATAACACATTGTAATTGTCACTACTAATTTAAACCCAGAAAAACTTTGTCTTTTTAGTAAGAAAAGAAGAAAATAATATCAAAATATCCTGTAAAACACTTGAGTAAGAATTGTTAAATCTCAAACAGCCCCTGTATAAACATTTCCCCTCTCCAAATCTATTTTAGGAATGCGGATATCTAGAAAAATTAAAAATACTTTTTTATACTCATATTTGCATAATCAATTAGCTATTTCATTTAACTGACCCACTTCAAAAACAATCTTAAGTGACTTTTTTCAGCTGCCACCTAATTAAAAGAATGAAATATTTCCCTCTGTGTAACATTTCACATCTTCACTAAACAGGAAGTACAATTCTTCACATGGGTTTTTCTCTGGAGAAAATCAAAGGTAAAGGAGAAACACTCTACTCCCTTTACAGTAGGGCCCTATTGTCCCTCTGCTGTGAGATAAAATCTTCCAAACTCAAGATGTGGATGTAGATATGTATAATAGTCCTATTTTCCACCACAGGATTAGACTTTCTAACACTGTAAAGACATTGAAAAATCACAAAGTTTTTTGATTCCAGGTCCACTGGAAAGTTCATCATACCAAATATGCTACTATGGACCAACTCTGGGCGCTGGCATATCCACCTGTTCCAGAAAGGCATTCTTTTTTACTTTAACATGTTGATTCATCGTGGCCTTAACTGAATCCAGTTTATGACTTTTTCTTCAACAAAGCAAATCCTGGAGGGATTGCATCACAGAATAATGATATCTAATGTTGATAACTCAATCTGTCTAGCAGACTGGATATCAGTAATGGTGCTTAACCTACAACTAGAATGATTGCTGAGGAATTCCAAACCTACCCTGGAAATGGCTGGGGTTGACATGACCATGGAATCCACAAGTCCCAGAACTCTCTGGGTGCTCAGTTTTCTCTCCTGAACCTCCTAAAATATTTGGCTTTTGCACAAAGACATGTTCTTAGAGACCTGGTGATTCTGAGAATTTTAAGTCTTCATTAAATCCCCTAAATTAGATCTGAGTTGTAGACTGGCCCCATGAAATAAGGGTTTTCTTGATTATATTCTAGCTAAGAGATGTTTGAAGGTTGACTTGCAAATATAGGTGTCCCTGACTAAAGAAAAAAAATACGTAATTTTAAAAAAGTTTCCTAAACTTTCTTTCGACTTGTGGGGTGGTACACTGTGATGATTTTACCAACAGGGACTGAAAAATATGGAAAAATTTTCTCACAGTGTCTCATGCTATCTTTTCATTTATGCACCTGAGGGATATAGCTAACATTTTGTAGTTTGCTTTGCTCTGCTTTGTTTTAAGTAAAACTTTCCCAATTAATGTAAAATCTTTGGAGAACTGCAGGGAAGTCTCATTTTATACATCCCTGGCTCCTAGATGCCTCTCTTTCATACAAACATTCACAGTTTCATTTTCTTCTCAACATTTGTTCACTGCATGGCCTTCCACTTAATGACAAACTTCTACTTTGTCATCACTTTTCTAAATTACTGAGGATATCTTTAATTCTAATCCTCTTAGGTTTTTGCTTCTAGAAGGGGAATCAGAGGCAGGACTAGAATCTGGGCCTCCTGATCCCAAGTTCTTAACATTGGTTACATTGAAGAGGACATAAGACAAAACATCACTTTCATTTCCCTTAGCTGTGTATATAGGCTGTGTTTCTTGGAAATGATGAGATGCAATTAATTTTAACTTTCTTTTCCATAGAGCCAACATTCAGTTGTGCAATGAGGGTCTCTAGACTACTTACTGTGTTCAACAATGTTTTCCTTTTTCTGGTGTCGCAATTCCTCTAAAGGAAAGGGAACCTTAAAAAAGAGAGAGAGAGTGCTAGCTGGTTTGGCTCAGTGGATAGAGCATCGGCCTGTGGACTGAAGGATCCCTGGTTTGATTCTGGTCAAGGGCACATGCTTGGGTTACAGGCTCAATCCTCAGTAGGGGGGTTGCAGGAGGCAGCCGATCAATGATCCTTTCTCATCATTGATTTTTCTATCGCTCTCTCTCCCGCTCCCTTCCTCTCTTAAATCAATAAAAATATGAGAGAGAGAGAGAGAGAGAGAGAGATAAATTTCCTTTTTTATTTGTACCCCTGGCCTTTCTGTCTCTGATATTGACTATAGGGTCTTTCCTGTCCATAGTTGTTAAAAACTGACTCTTAGATGAATAAGCTGGAAATAGGATGGTCTCTATTAAATCTGCATTTTTTTTTTTACTTTATAAATAAAAATCAGATTCTTTTCTTGCATTGTAGTTTATTTTTCCCAGTTTGCTAAAAATGAAAGCCTGGTTTAGTTTTTTCCTTGTGCCAATTCTTCCCTCACGTTAGTCATTCCTCTGACTTGTTTAAAAGGAAACTGCAACCTGCAGAGAATAGCCTGAAGCATTAGGGGAAGAAAACTTGTAACAGCTGTCTGGTGCCTGGCCAAGGGGCAAAGTTCCCTCATTGGATAAAAACCATTTTTCTCCTCTTATCCATTGCTTCCCACTGCACGACTAAAGGCCCTCTACAAACACACAGATCTGCCAAGCATAACATGATCACACCTAGCCAGCTGTGGCCGCCAGCCATGAGAGATAGGCCCTGAACCATGGCCTGTGGCTGTTGGGTTTACCCTTTCATCTCACGGTTTGTCTAGGCAGGTCTCTCTTTCTCTTCTACTCTTTTGCCGGTATTATTCCAGCAAGATAATGACATTCTAAACTTTGGTAAATTGCTCTTTTCGTTTTACACAGATAAGCTCCTTGATTTATTTTGTACAGTCATAGGAGCTAAATTAGCGGAAGTCAGGCCAATGATAGAAAGCTGGCGGCAGAAATAAATGGACCTCTACAGTATCTTCAGATGGACCATGTTAATGCGTAGAATTTAAAAGTATATATACACACGGAGAAAAATCTACTTGATTTTTAATACCTGGAATGTAAAGCTGCAATAAGAAAACTTTATAGCAGTGGTTCTCAACCTTCCTAATGCTGCGACCCTTTAATACAGTTCCTCATATTGTAGTGACCCCCAACCATAAAATTATTTCATTGCTACTTCATAACTGTAATTTTGCTACTGTTATGAATCATAATGTAAATATCTGATATGCAGGATGTATTTTCATTGTTACAAATTGAACATAATTAAAGCATAGTGATTAATCACAAAAACAATATGTAATTATATATGTGTTTTCCGATGGTCTTAGGCGACCCCTGCGAAAGGGTCGTTCGACCCCCAAAGGGGTCGCGACTCACACGGGTTGAGAACCACTGCTTTATAGGGTTTTCTAAAGGAAAGTAGTTGAATATGCTCATTTTCTTTAGACGGACCATTTTCCTACATTTCTCTTTTTTTCTGTATGGAGTTTCTCTTTCCTATTTCACTCTTATCTGCATCATTTGGTTGGCATCTCAAGCTATTTTTAGATCTGTGTGCTACACAGCTATATGATATCAAAGGAGAAATTCCTCTGGTTTTTAATGTGCTATAATAACAGTCTTTGGTTCAAATGGTACTATCTTAAACCTCAGGGAGCAACTCTACCAAATCACTTTCATTTGTAAAAGCACAGCGGAGACCTGGACCTGAGAGAGCGCACATAGCAACCTGGACGAAAACGATCTTATGCAAACACTGGCAGCATGCCATGAGGAAAAGCTGCCATAAAAAAAAACAAAAAACACGCATTTTCAAAGATCATTTTATAGTGGTCAATAGAAACCAGGTTTCCCTTCTTTTCTTCTTTTTTCTAGATTTTATTACACTAAAACCTTTTTGTCAGTGGTGAGCAACGAGGAAAAATGTCATATTTGTTTCATCGCTAAATGTTCATATCTTCATCCCTCTCTACTTTTTCATATTAAAAACTTGAATTATTTGAAAATGTGATACCAAAAACTGTGGCATCAATATCATCGTATTATTTCTTTTGGAATTTTGGCTGCTGCATAACTACAGCAGCAAAGTCCAGAGAGATTTTTTTTTCTAAAGTTGGAGGGCTGTTTCAAAAATATGCAGGCAAAATTTTGCTTTTGCTTTGATTTTAATGATAGACCAACCAGATTGTACCACAGGCATTGTAAGCTATAAGCCCAGTATAAATTGCCTTTAACTGAGCCTCAAACAGGCAGCCTCTAATTGGGCAAGAGCTTTGAATCACTTGAGCTCCATATCCATTCTGAGTTGCAGCTTAATCTATTTAATATGGAGTTCCTTCCATTATAGAGTTGACATTGCATTTGGCTGAAGGCTACGTGCTAGAAGCAGTGACTGCAGACACAAACTTAGATCTTTAGACCAACATACAGTTAAGACCAAATGACTAAGTAATAACCAAATGACTCATATTCTAGGATATTTCTAATCTCTTTGGTACAGAATAGATATCAAGAAAACATAAGTTTATTAAGACAAGTTGTACAAGTTTTTTTTGTTTGTTTTTGTGTGTGTGTGAAAGATAAAGATATTTTCAAGTTAATTTTAAAAATCATTAACAGATTTATTTTTGTATAGCTTTGTGATATTTTTCTAATTTAGTGAGCCATTGGTATAATATTGGGCCAGGGTCATATATTGTGACTGTAAAGCTATCTCAGTATCTTTAGTTCCCTGAGGATGACCCTGTTGATGCTTTGACTAAGCAGTATGCTATATTTTGGGCTTTCGACGGGATTCTAATTAATGCCTAGTACAAATGGTTCAGTTCAGTGGAAGTTATTCCCAATGTCAAAAAACTAAAATATGGAAAAAGCAGCACATTCTTAAAAACTTTCCTCAATGTCACTCATTTTCTTCTCTATGCCTGTGTCATGTAGCCAAAGTTTTCCATTCCAAAAGAATGCATTAGCTCAGGAAGAATTTAAATGTGGTAACAGAATTATTCTGCAGTAACTTACTAAATCATAATATAGTGAAATAATAAAATGAATTTAGAAAATAGGAGTGGAGATATGTACAGAACTTAAAAAGTAATTATAAAGTAATTACTCATGTTCTTTGGATAAAGATAGCAAATCATTGAATTTCTGCTGGTAGGAATGTCTCACTTTTCCACCAGGGGGCAGGATATGCTAACTATTGAATTTGTGGACACTAAAAGGCACTCAGGCAATTTTAGACAGAAGTGAGAAAGTTCCACAGATCCTTTGGGGAAGAGCTGTTGAGTTTTCACACGTTATAGTTATGGTTTGAATTTAAAAATGAAATCTTAAATTAATTAAAAAGAAATGGAAAATAATGGCTTTCATAGTCCCATGTTTGCTGATTACTTTCTTAAAAATTATTTGACTCAAATTTCATGTATTTTTACAAGAAATAAAAATTTTTATAGGAACAAAGCTTGCTGTGGAAACTTTAGAAAATACAGATAAATGGGTATAACATAATATTTTTGCGAGAGAAGGTTGGATTTAGATATATCTGAGGTAAACCTCATTTATTTCTAAGTACAAGTGATTCTGCATTGATCCCGTTCACCATTCCTTTAATATTTTCAGTGATAAGCCTTTGTATTAGAACAAAGTAGAAATTTCTCAGGTGCATGAGCAATACTCCCCTCATTTTTTTTCAGTGTCCGAGCAAAACTTATGACCCACTGATCAAATCCACCCGAGATTTTCCGGATGACGTCATCAGTTTCATCAAGCGGCACCCTGTGATGTATAAGTCAGTCTATCCAGTTGCGGGAGGACCAACATTCAAGCGAATCAATGTGGATTACAAACTGACGCAGATTGTGGTGGATCATGTGGTGGCAGAAGATGGCCAGTATGATGTAATGTTTCTTGGAACAGGTACCCTAGAACAAGATTATGCTTTCTTTCCAAGGCATTTTTCATTATTACACAAACAAAACAAAACTTCAAAATTATTTATTGATCAAAACCAAAATGAGTACTTATTAGTTAATATCTAGTCAGTAATTTTTTGTTGTGTTCAAATGCCTCAGTCTTCATTTATAGGAAGATTATCACTTACCCCTCTGCACACCCACCCCTACCTCTTTTCTCATTAGTTCTTCTCTTCGGTTTTAAGGACCTAGGGAGTTTGGAGATTACCTTGCTGGGGAATTCTGAAGATCAAGGTAGATGCATCTCTTTCCAGGTTGTCACTCATTAGTTGGTATTTCTTAAAATTGCATAACACGCCTAGCTGGTTTGGCCAGTGGATAGAGCATCAGCCTGCGAACTGAAGGGTCCTAGGTTTGATTCCGGTCAGGGGCTGCAGGCTCGACCCCCAGTAGGGGTGTGCAGGAGGCAGCTGATCAATGATTCTTTCTCATCATTGATGTTTCTATCTCTTTCTCCCTCTCCCTTCTATCTGAAATAGATAAAAATTGCATAACACGTGCTTTTAATTGAGAATCATAAATGTCTTCCAGCCTCCTTTAGTATTTATTTGAGATTTTAAAATATATTTGTATATTAGCACTGCAATGTGCCTGCTGTAGAGTAGGTTCTCAGTTTCTATTTGTTGAATGACTATGGACTAAAATTAAACAAGCAGGACAAAGCAGTGTTTCTTTATCTTCAAACATCACATTTGCTTTTCCCTACTGAGATATTTGATAAGCCCTACCCCAAAGGATCCTTTCACCCAGTTTTGAGAATCAGTGACTTAAGATGAGTTAAGATGGCTTTTCAAAATAGTTAAGCATTGCTTTGTAAAGTTCTTTAAGTAGAAACTTCTTGAAGATATTTTTTCTTATCCTTGAATTTTGTGGATTATGTATCATTTTCATTATTGAACCTGTTTTATGTATTTATTATTTTTTCTGCCAACTCAGTAATTATAAAATGAAAAAAAATATTTTTTTTCCAGAAAGAGAACTATTGCTGATTTAGCATGTCTCAGAAATAAAAATACGATCACCCTGGCCAGTGTGTCTCAGTTGGTTGGGCATTGTCTCCTGTACCAGGAGGTTGCTGGTTTGATTCCCAGTCAGGGACACATGCCCAGGGTTGCAGGCTCCATCCCCAGTAGGGGGCATGTAGGAGGCAGCCCTTCAATGTTGCCCTCTCACAAAAAAATAAACTATTTTTCCAAAAAAAGTGTTATCTCATAGTGTCATATGAATTCTAATGGCAGTAAATAAAACATACACTGAGTGACCAGATTATTATGACCACCCATCAGTACTTCATTGACACTTCCAAAAATACTGAATATTGAAAACTTCCTAAGCAAATACTCTCAAGGTTTTATTATTATTTGCATAACTAATTCACTTCATTGTACTGATGGGGTGGTCATAATAATCTGGCCGATCATAATAATCTGGCCACTCAGTGTATATCATTAATAGAAAAGCACTGCATCTTACTATGTAATATAATGGATCAAGCATTGCATAACGATAGAAATGAATGGGTTTTCAAGCAATGAACTTTTTATTGGAGGAGGACATAGAAGTACAGAACAACTTTAGAATAATTTTATCCTAAAAAATATATTGGTTCTACAGAAGTTGGGTTTACTAGGAATCCTGTGTGTAACAGACTCCAATTGCTCTCCAGAAACCAGCCAAACCTGATTGTGTTGCAGTAGTAATAGCAAGGCCAAGGGAAAAAAGTGATGTTCCCAATGCCACAGAAATTGTTACTGAGACATCAAAACTTGAAATAATTAGGTTGTCACTGATTCTGAGGAGTTTGCCACTTAATTTCTACTGCCTACCCCAGGCTCATGCCTAGGTTTTGAACATTTCAGTGTCATAAATGCCACTCTGCCACTAGGTGGTACTACCTAACTTTTACTGATTACATTATAGGGATGCTAAGATAGATTTTCAATCATGACATTTGGACATTTTATATTTAATATTTTTAAAGATTCCAGAGTTATTTAAAAATGGAGAAAATAATCTAGATGAATTTGTGCAAACAGGATTATTACCATAAATGTTAATACACTCTAACCCCAGTACTTAGAACTTTAAAAACATCTATTTTGTATAAGTTAATTTGCAAATGGGATTCTTTTCTTCTAAAATGTTCCTTAGATTGTCTTTCTGTAATGGTGTGTCACCTTACAGGACAGCAACGTAAGATTCCTACTTAAGGCATCTTTTCAAAATGTTGATTTTGGTTTATATTATTAACATTTTAATAGTCTTAAATTTAAATAAAATAACTTTAAACAAAAACTTTAATTTCTAGCCCACTAATAATGTTTATGTATATAAAATACATTTGATAAGTGAGCTAGTTTCCTCCATGTATATAACATCAATAGTTTCTCTTACAAACATATGTTTGTTAATATTTTCTTTATAAAGATGTGTTTTATGAGATAAAAGCTATAATGTTTTGGGAAGGGAGAATAATATATATTAAGCTTTATTTCTTGCATGCTTTATTTAATCTGATTTCTTGAAAGGTATTTAAAGAAAAATTAGGGTGTTATCTGAAGGTTGCTAGGAATATGCTTACAACTGAACATTGAAGGAGAAATAGAAGGATTATGGGTATTGTATTTTTTTTCAGACATTGGAACGGTCCTAAAAGTTGTCAGCATTTCAAAGGAGAAGTGGAATATGGAGGAGGTAGTACTGGAGGAGTTGCAGATATTCAAGGTAAGACTCCATCCAGAGTTTTGGGAAAAGAGATGAAACTGAGTGGGCTTTGATATAGGGTGTCTTAACATCATCACTTTTCCAGGAGAATTGCTTGCAAACAACCTTTTTATTTTCCTTTTCCTTAAGCTATGGCAAAAAAAATGTTTAAAACAGTTAAGGAGAGGACTCACCTTCCCCTGTAGAATACCACTGAATTCGGGGCTCCTGGGTTGCCCCTCATTACTGCATTCTCTGAGCCTATGGCCAGACAAATTGCCATAGTGGATGAAAGCCTACGTCTCTTTTACTATCCAGATGCTTTTCTACTTTATCAATTTTAGTTTTCAAAATTTTCTCTTTTGGATTTGAGAGAACTGGAAGAGTATTCTCACGTGCCCTCGCTTTTCTGTAAGGACATTTAAAACAAAAACAAAAAAAGGTTGCATGCAAGTTAGTTTTCACATTGGTTAAATTCCCCTTGCCCTCCGAAAGAGTTAGTATACCTAAAATAATAGCTCTCCAGATTTTGGGAATGTCTTTGACTATTCACAGTAAATTTGAGTTGTGGCATTCTTTGTAGATCCTTAATGAAATTCAATATAGAATTATTTTCTGAAAATAACATTAGAAATAAAATTGCATTTCTTAGAAGAGCTTTTAAAAATATGCTAAGCCTTTTATAACATTTTTGTTGAAACATTTTATTGAAATGTACTGTTTCCGTTTAAACATGTTTTGCCCTACAAGAGAGTAAAGCCTTCTACTGTGAGGGGCTCAAGTTAAATAACATGCTGGGTTCTACTGAATCCTGTTTACATTGTGAAGATAATAATGGTCAAGGAGTTAACAAGAAAAAAAGACCTGCTAACTGGCATCTACCAAAAACAAAATCTATGTCAAATATAAATGTGAATCCAGAGGCCAAAAATAAAGCCCCACAACAGATAGGTACATTAGAATAAGTTTCTGTCAGTGGTCAAGAAAACTGTTTGGATTCCACTAAGATTAAATAACCACAAAAAAATTAAATAATGAACCTGTTTTATAAAATGTATAGCTAGGACTTTCTTGCTTTAAAGTTTTTTATTCATATGCTTTCGTAAACTTTTTACATTTGCTATTGTTTTTCAATTAGTAAATATTGACTGGTGAGAAATAAATGAATTTAGATAAATAGATAGATGAAAACATTTAAAACATTCCATCTTTTTACTTTGGAAGCTTTTTGTGTTCAGGCGTCTGATTTTGTACTGCATGCATAGAGCCATCTTTTCTACAAAACTGGCCTTAGTTTATATCAAGGTATCATGTGCACCAGCATTTTGCAGAGTTCCATAAAGAATGTGGTCATCCACAAGGAGCACTATAACTCTTCAGAACTCCGCACTTGAACACAAGTTTTTCAACTACTGATCTAAGTAAGAGCAGAAAAAGGTAATAAATAATTATGGAGATGTTCTTGTCAACACTAGTTTGAATTACATGGAAGCAGTTAAGATAAGCAGAAGAAGGAGAAACCTTTTGGGTACCTGGGAATGATTTTCAATGTAGTGTTTCTCATATAGTTAGGTGATTATTCTTTAATAAAATGCTTTAAAATAACTGTTTTGAAAAGTTTTTTTAAGGTAGAATTACAACCCATTGGGAGGAAGCAGCAAACATTAAGATCCTTTCCTCCCCTATATAACAGAGCCTTGAAGTTTACTTCATGGATCTTTGGTACAAGATAAAACAACTTACTGGCTACTATAAAAGATTCTTAATGATCATTAATATTTAATTTCTTTTTCAGCACTCATCAATCATTTTGAACATGGAGTTGTCTTTGAAACAGGTATTTTCTTAATTTTTTGTGTAAAAATTAACCACAAAGCAACAGGATAATGGAATTAAAATTTATTTTTAGAGAAAATTCATTGAAATTGAAAGTTAAATTATAAATAATAGAAAAAGCTTTAGATTATGTGTTTATTTTATAATTTATTAAAGACTATTGTTTCAGTCTTACCTTAGGATAAATGAAACCAAATTTCGTTTATTGAATAACATATTGTCCCCTTCCTGTGGCTCTTGAAAATTGAACTCACTTTTCTAGCCTCATGAGGATGTCTTTCTGTCAAGGCCATAAAGTAACTCATGTAGAACACCAGCCCTAATCATTAAAAATGGTTTTTAATCAGGAAGTCTAGGAGGTAGACTCTGAACTGTGGTGGCAAATAACCCAACAGTTAACCTCCCACCTATCATTTAATATCTGACTCCCACAATCAATTTCCTCAACAGCAAAGTTAAAAAAAATAATATCCACCTCCTAATAAATAGGATGTCAAATGCACACTTTTGGACTGAGAGCTGGTACATTTTAAATGTAAAGTAAATATTAGCTAATAATAATAATAACAATAATATTTAATATGACTTCACAGTTCTCAGATATGATATGCCAAGTCCCAGTTGATTCAAGACATTAAGACTTGCATTCCTATTTCTATGTGTACCCCTAAAGTTTAAGAAAGTCACATGATAAGATGTTCTACATTAAGTTTTGCTAAAATTGTCTTACACGGCTATGCCTAGTATGGTAGAGGGATTTTTAAGAAAAGATCTAAATAAGTTTCTTCTTCAATGTTTTCCATTAATTTGTTCATCCACTCAATATTTAGTACTTGAAGGCATACTGCTGTCGTTGGAGGCAACAGAAGTGCATGAATGGCATAGCCCTTAGTCTTCGGAAGCTCATGGTAGATCTGGGAACCAAAGGATCTGCTGACAATGCAGAGAACAATGGAAACATGTACTAGAGAAACAGAGGGGGGGAACTCATCTAAAAGGAAGCCAAGGGAGCAGGGGAAGATAGATAAAAGCAGAGATATGTAACCTGAGCCATCAAGGATGTTGGAGTTCATCAGATAAATATAAAGGGAGATGGGTGGGGGAGCATAAGCCAAGTAGAAGAGGAGAACGTTTGAAAAGGTATGAAGAGTGAGAGACCATAGTGTATTCTAATAAGTTTCTGTACAATTAGAGCAAAGGACATATCTGTGCTCCAGGGACAAGAAAGTAGAAATGAGTCTGGGAAAATAAGATCAAAGCAGATTAGGTACATTTTTGTATGTCTTTCTAAAAAGTTTAACAGTTTTGTCTAAGGACAATGAAATCCTTAAGCAGGATAGTGTGGTGATAAGATTTTCCTTTTAGAAAGGTAGAAGGAAGGAAGGAAGGAAGGAAGGAAGGAAGGAAAGGAGGGAGGGAGGGAAAGAAAGACCAGTCTGGTATGGCAGTGCTTAAGATGGATTGATTGACCTTTGGGTTAGAGGTGGGGGTTATTGGAAAACAAGGCTGAAGCCAGTGGAAATATTAGGACACTTACAAGTAATCCAAGAAAGAAATGATAAGAACCGAGACAGACAGTGGCGGTGAAGAGGGAGAAGAGGAAATAGATTAGCGAGTTCTATATGAGAGAATGGAAAAGATAAGGTGACAGACCAAAGGAGAGAGAAAGATGACTAAAGACAACTCCCAGGGTGGCTAAAGACGGTGCCTCTTGCCAAGGTGTAGATTTAGGGAAATCAGTGTGTCTACATTTTTGTTTTCAAGATATCTCTAGTCTTTATGTAATAAGGGTAAAGGAATGAGAACAGAAAACAGAGAGACCCAACAATTAAAGCAAAGAAAGGAATCATCAAAGGAAACAGAAGTCAGGCAGAAATAAAGAGGAAGAACCAGAGAAAGTAAAGAAGGTTTCAACTCTTTAGGTCAAACACTATGAAGAATTGAAGTAAAACAAATACTAAAAAATGTACATTGTATTTAGTTACCAGGAAGTCTCAACTGACAGTTTAATAGGTAAAAAATTTCTGTAGGTTGAGTACATGTATGTTATTTGTGCCAATATCTATTTTCTCAGATTATTTTTCTTCACATAGAGTTTCACATGGTCCCCTGAGTTGGCCATGAGTTTCTTGAAGGCACAGACTATGGCTCATTCACTTGTACCACCCTCCCCCCCCTTCCCCAATCCCTCACCACCACCACATACACTCAAATGAATACATATAGGGAGCTATGCATTATTTTCAGAACTTATTCTTGAAAGGTAACTGTATTTGCTGGGTTTTTCAGTATCCTGCAGCCTTTCATTTGTGGTAAGGTATCCCTCAAGTCTCCTTAATACTTTCTTCATAGTGATGCCAAATGCTTTTTCTCCCACTTATAACCCATTGTCCTTCAGGGGCCAGTACATACTTCATTAGCAAATGGAATGGTTAGTTAAAACCACAGGAAAGTTTCCTAAATCTCTTTTCAGTCATCTCTTCCACTAGTACCTGTGTCAGGTGAAGACCATCAGCATCACCTATAGTATGTGTGCTTGATATACTCTACCAAAGGATATTTTCAACTATTGAGAAGGAATTTGACATCTTAATTCCTCAGTCTAGCAGCTGGTTTTTAACTTTCTTCAATTACAGCCAAGGTTACTCTAGCCCAATAGAATGCTGTCCATTTTAGTACCAAGATCTTCAAATCACCATCCTGTCAAGGGTAGGAGTGATTGACTTATCTTACTCTTTGTTATGTGTCTGTACAAGTGTTTATTATGGGCAGGTCTCCCTAGGAGACAGATTTAGATCTGTGATGTGGTATTCAAGAAAGGGAAGTTCTTAAGACTAGTTTGAAAGATGCTGCTAATTCATTTGTTTTGCCTGCTTTGCAGCAACAATTGTACATTGGTTCCCGAGATGGATTGGTTCAGCTCTCACTGCACAGATGTGACACTTATGGGAAAGCTTGTGCTGACTGTTGTCTCGCCAGAGACCCCTACTGTGCCTGGGATGGAACTTCATGCTCTCGATATACACCCACTTCAAAAAGGTAAGATGCACATGGAGTTAATATGACGCCTTCCTTTCTGTGCAATGAATATTTCACATGAATACTTTGTCTTATAGTTTAAAGAGAAAATATTATAAAGGAAACATGGTCAACAGTAAGAATATTAAAATTCTTTTATAGTTTAGCATAACACTGAATTTTGACATAGAAAGAATGTGAAATTCTGAAATGTGGAATTTTAAAAAAATTCTGATAAATTGTTTATATTCTTTTCCTACATTGATGTTAAACACAATTACAAGTTTTTTTCTCTCTATTTCTTTACTCTTTCTATCTTCCTCCCTCTTTCCCTTTGTATTTCTAAATGTGTATGTACTCATTGTTTTGCATATCATGTGTAGATATATATGTTTGTAAAAGTGTGGGTTGCATACAATCCATAGCATATCCAGTGACTAGGTACAATTTTATGTTTATAGTAACAACTCTAACTTGACCAATTTCTGCCACTCAGACATACTTCAACATCAAAATGTGCCCTCCCATTTGTAGTTCATTGCTTTACGTGTCTTAAAAACAATGCTATTTTGAGTCAGTAATTCCCAGCTAGGGAGTTATGCTACACACACAGGTAAAAGTTATATGTTCAGAGATGTTCATTTCAGCATTGTTTTCAACAGCAAAATTAAAGGCAAGAACCTGACTGCCCATCAGTATGACTGAAGCTGGCTAAATATATCATGATATAATTTTTTAAATGTGGAATATAGTACTAGCACTATTTTCTAAAATATTGTCTAAGTACATTTTCCTCTAGGTAAAAAGTCAGTGAATTGTATATGGTATTTTTTTTAATCTTTAGGTTTTATTAACAAAATAAGATAACAAGAGAGCTATGTTAATTCCACTACTGCCTATGCACTTTTTCTTTTCAAATTTTTCTGATTTGTCAGAATGCAAATTTCAGACATCACAAATTTAAGATATAGAATAATAGCAGATACTGACTAAAATTAGGAGGTATTTTATAATCCTTGGAATCTCTGAATTAAGTGAGTGGGGATTATTACAAATTGAAAGTAAAAAGTCACCAACATTTTATTATAGATTTTGTTCAAGGATATACTCAGCACAGTGAGTATTTGGGGAATACTTTTCTTTTCTACAAGCTAAAAAGTAAGAATTCTCATTAGCTGGTAATAAACCTTCAGTTTGATGAATTGACCCTGTTGCTTAAGAAGTCGAGATTTAAAAACATTCTTGACCTCTGTACCTTATACTATCATAAGTTTTCTTGTACTTCCCAAGACTGTACCGTCACTGGCAGACATGCCACTGTGATGTTCTCCCTTACCAGCACGGTGTCCACATGAGCCAAATATGTGTACAATAGATGACTCTTGCACAGGGTTAACATTGCCCTTAAGGAACACTCTAGATATTGCCAAAGGTTTGCTGTGACTTCTGTGATCTCTGAAGTGGCAATATAAAATAGCCAAAGCAAAGATATATTGTAATTATTTAATACTTGTTTAACTTTAGCAATTTTTTTCTTTTTTATACGATACTCATTATTTTCTCTTAAAATATGTGACAATAATGCAAGAAACCATTATTTATTATTAATATCATCATCATCGTCAACTCTACTATCAGGAAACATGAAGTACATATCAGCAGATACAAATAACATCTTGCCATTTACACCATATCAAGCTTGTACTTCTATTTCAAGTGACAGTATTTAACTTGTTGCTTAATCAAATCTATGTAAGACTGAATCATCATATGATAAGGTGTTTTGTATGTGTGTGTACTTTCCTACCCACTAAAGTTCTTTCTGTCTTCATACTTTCCCATGGCTGCCTTAAAAAGAAGGGTAGGTATGATTACTCCCATTTGATGTATATAAAACCTGGATTATATTTATAGTCAGCCTATTTTGTTGTCAAATGTTAAAAAAAAGAACACTGTAGTAGTTTAGTAAAATTCAGATAATCATATTGCTCAAATAGGATTCATGCCATTAGAACTCTACTACTACTACTACTACTATTTGATGTAATGTTAGAGTGATTTGAATATTGACCTACATTTAAGTTGGGTAGTAATATAAGCATAGTTCTGCTTCTGCCACTGTTATTAATGTTAGCTGTAAATTTTCTATATTTTAATTATCCTGTTTGAAGTTCTAAACAGTTAAATCCCTTTTCCATAGGCGAGCTAGACGCCAAGATGTTAAGTATGGAGACCCAATCACCCAGTGCTGGGACATAGAAGAGAGTAAGTATAGGTTTAATGTGCTCTTCTCTCATTTAAAACTTTAAGCCTAGTCTTTTCATGTCTTTTCATTATATAACTTAAAACATCTATTATATAGGAAGATCTCGTTTTGTGAAATGCTTGTATTTTGGGAAAGTAGTGGGAGATTTTATAAGTCAACACCCTGCCCACGTGCCTAAGTGAATAATCCTTTGTTATATCATTGTTTCATATGTCCTTTAACATTTCTATACATTTTTTTTTCTTTTTTACTGCCTTATCTATCTTTGTAAAGTTTGAGAACTACTATTAAAGATAAAACAAGATAGAGTCCAAAACATATGGAAAACTCAGAAACCCTGCCAGAAAAGTCTGATAGCAGGGCAGGCTAGGCACTTATTAGAAAGAAGTGTTAGGTAGCTTGTGCATTATTTCTATTCACTTATTAATTCAGGTCTTCAATCACTAAATACTTATTAGTGAGTTGCATGTGCAAATAATTGTCTCAGTTATACTTTGTGAGACAAAGTAACTCCTTAGAGAGCTTATAATTCTTTGGGGAGATACATAAGGCACAATTAGTGATAAGGGAATTTAACAAAAAGAGAGATCTGAATATGATAAGTATAGAGTGGGGAATAGAGAAGTGATTTGTTGAATAACTGTGCAAACAGAGAAAAATCTATAAAATTATATGTTCTAGAGCTTTACTTACTTTCCACTGTCCAGCTCTGCCATCAAATAGGAAATATAAGTGCACGTGCGCATGCACGCACATACGCACGCGCACGTACACAGCTGGAGGAAGAAAAGAACTGCCTACCCTTCATCACATTGTCAGTAACCACCCTATAATTGAATAAACAACCCAAATTGTATAGTCTATTACTTATGATCCAGCAGTGTTTCTATAATTTAAAAATAAAACAATTACTTATAATTCATAATTTCATTCTCCTGAAAAATAAGCTATGGCCTAGAATTGTATTTTGAGTTCTCATTCTAATGTGTACATGACCCACAGTCATGCCCAGTGTTTTCTTTGAAAACCATCACTGGGTGCTAAGTGTACAGTTTTCCATGTGTGCATATGAGGTTTATCAGGAAATATTAGAGTCATTGAAGATATCAGTGAACAAAAAGAAAAGAATCTGCACACAATGCAATATACAGATGATGTATCATAGAATTGTACACTTGAAACCTATATAGTTTTATTAACCAATGTCACTCCAATAAATTCAATTATAAAAACACAAAAAGAAAATCTGTGCATTCACGGAACTTATATTCAAGTATGTATTAGGGGAGGTAATAGGCAATAAACATAAAAACAAATAATACGTATGCTCTGTCAGATGATGGTACATATTACGAAGAGTTATAAAACACAATTGCTGCCTAAGGCACTTACAATTATTGTCTCCACTTCACCAGATCCCATTCTTGCTATAACCCATTGCACACAGGCTTTTCTCAGCAGCAGTAGCACCTAACCCAATCCATTTGTTTTCAAGGTCACCAGCGATTTCTACTTTGCCAAATCCAATGGTCAATTTTTAGTTTTCATTTGTATTTAATCTCTAACTCCTTTCTTAAGACACCTTCATTATTTGACTTCCCTGCAGTGCTATTCTGGTTCTTATGGCCCCATGAGAACTGATTATTGATTTTAGGAAATTTGTGAGCTCGTTTTAAACCATTGGTAATTTGAGTCAGCCTGCAACCCTGGTATGTGCCCTGACTGGGAATCAAACCAGCAACCTTATGGTGCACAGGGCGACACCCAACCAACTGAGCCACACTGGTCAGGGCACCATCTGAGTGTTCTTAGCTTTCTTTTTCAACCCACCACCTGAATATTCAATCTCTGCCTATTCATTCCCTAGTACCATCAATGTCAATACTACGATACTCACAAATTCACAATCTCGTTCTGAACTTTCTCTGTATGCCAGACTTGTATGCTCATATGCCTACTCAAGAACCCCTCTTAGATGCCTAAAATCATCTGAAATTAGATCTGCGAAAGAATTCTTATCTTCTCCAAAACTTACCTGTTCAGCAGAATTTCTCATATTAATAAATAGCACCACTGTTCACCCAACTGCTTGGGTCAAAAGCAGCCAGTTATTTTTCTTGTATTATTATTTCCAGTCAAATTAACAACTTTGTGTCCAAGAGTCACTGTTTTTACTGATTTGAAAAAGGATTTCATACAGTCTGCTCACTATTTCACTTTATTAGTTGATTTTGCTGGTTTGTCTTTTAGTAAAAGATAATTCTTTGGTTGAATCAGTCTAACTGAGTTCCTCTTGAGCCCTTGCCCATCACCTAATAATCAACCTGCATCCTCTCTACATTGTTCATGAACTCCCTTTGCTCAGGAAAACGGTATCCGTTACTGGGAAATGATGCATGTCTTTCTCTTCCAGATCGGCACTGGTGATCTTTCTGTGCATTAGGAATTTATTATCTGTGAAAATTATAGTTATAATCTGTTCAGTTGGCAGAGATAGTGGATAGATTATAGATTCCAAATGGAATCCACACATTTTGAAGGTTAGATTATAGACAGACAGATGATGATGTTGTCAGCAGACTTCACTTAACCATGGCTGGTAAAACATGAATAAGTTCAAAAGGGGTTTCTTAAAAAGAAGCCTGACCAATGGGTGTATGTACATTCATGGTTTTTGCTGATAATTTTGTGCATAGATTTAGGATTCGCTTAAGTCCCTTAAGCCTTACTCTGGTTTATGCCTAAAATGCTAAGTAGGCCCATCTGCAGAATTGAGACATCTGAACAGACGATGAAAAAGTGCATGTTTGGGCCAGGCTGAGCAGCTGTCCTTTTTTATTTGATCAAATTTGAGCTACAGATCTTAGATCACACATGGGACACAGCCTTTGGCTGCTCAGGATGGAATGTATTTCAGATGGTGCAGTTGATTTACGGAATAAGGTGTCTGAGACACTGCTCCTTTAGCATCCCATTAACTATCTTATAGTAAATGCATGCTGGGCTAAATTATCCTTCTTTGAATAAAACAATATACAGGCTGGGGCAAAGTAGGTATACAGTTGTTTGTATGGAAGGTAATACAGTAATTAATACATAATAACACAAGAATAAACTCTGTCTCGTGTACTCACAACTGGAAACCTACCTTTACCTCAGCCTGTATTTTGGTAAGTAATATAGATAAGGTCCCGGTTCTGAGTATAGGAGCCTCTAGCTTATTATCATTATAGAATTGCATCAAGTATAGACCACTGTTCTTACTTTTCTAACATCAAAATATCTTAATGTTATATGGTCAGTTTTTTGGACCAATTTATGATAGAATTTCTCTTTAAAGGTAAAGTCAATTGCTCTTCCAGAACTATCTACAAAATTAAAGGTGTTAAAGTATTAAAAAATGTTAATAGTTTATTCATTTCAGCTCAGAGAAATATAGTCAATGTTTAGAGTTAGACCTGGTGAATTCTTATTTTAAAACAGCGGTTCTCAACCTGTGGGTCGCGACCCCTTTGGCGGTCAAACGACCCCTTCATAGGGGTCACCTAAGGCCATCCTGTATATCAGATATTTACGTTATGATTCATAACAGTAGCAACATTACAGTTATGAAGTAGCAACAAAAATAATTTTATGGTTGGGTCACAACATGAGGAACTGTATTTAAAGGGCCAGAAGGTTGAGAACCACTGTTTTGAAATGTCAATGGAAAATAGTTAATATATTGATGAAAGTGTGAAAATTGCAAAGAAGAGATAGAGTTTTAAAAATCAATCTCTTAGATAATATTTGACTTTTAGGTAATAATATTATAACATGAATTTCCTTTCTCTTTAATAATGTGTATGAATCTTCCCCCATGGCATCTGTTCTAAATTAGTCCATTTTCCCATTGCTTTCAAAATCAGGTCAAGGTTAATCTCCTATTCTATGTTTGCTTTCCAGGCATTACTCATGAAGCTGCTGATGAAAAGGTGATTTTTGGCATTGAATTTAATTCAACTTTTCTGGAATGTATACCTAAATCCCAACAAGCATCTATTAAGTGGTATATCCAGCAGGCTGGAGAGGAACACCGAGAGGAGGTAAGTCATTGCCATCAAAAAAACTCACCTTGAGGAAAATAGTATAAAACTTAAATCAGATTTTGTTTGTGAGAGGTGTTCAACTTCTAGTGCCATATGGTGCTCTCGTCGCTATTTGATAAAAAGGAAAATAACAGTTTATACCCATTAACACCAAAGGTTACAACACCTTTGAGATAAGAATAGCCCAATTTAATAAAAAAAGTTATTAATAAAATATATTTAACAGAAGGTTGAATGTTTAAAAAGAAATTGTGTATTTTAATAAAAATTATTTCTCATAGAATGTCTGTATTTTAGTACAATTCCCTGACCAAGAACAAGAACACAATATTTCCCCTCATTGTAGCACAAGGACTAAATTGTAGCTCAAATTGTGTTCAGTTTAGATCATAAAATGACACATGTGAAGTATGTATAAAAAAGAAATGAAATATATATCATAAGAAATATATATCTTATGAATAGATACTTATCTGGACATATGTACATTTTCACTCTCCTGTATTAAAATTAAATCAACAGAGGGAAAAGTAAGATGGATGTTCTGTTCATCTTTTGACTTTTTTCTGGTTCGGTCATTCTAACACATATGTGTGATTGGAACATATCATGAGATTTTATGAGGTCTAAAGATGTCAACTTAAGGGGATGAGTTGGGTAGTCTAAAAAATCTTGTATTAATATTTTTTGAATGTCATGAAACAAAGGTTAACTGGCAGAATTCTTTCAGTACCTAAAAGAAAACTGATGACACTCACTCTACAGTTCTAAAATTCCCAATATTAAAACTAAGACAATGTAATGAATAATGGAATGAGTGCAGGATTCAGAATTCCTTTGTTCATATCACTGAGCCCCAATGGGCCAGAATTTTATAACAAAATAAATCCAAAAGTTATTGTGAAAATAAAAATGAGAAAATACATATAAGAATGTGAATTTCAAAGCAAAGGATTACTCACAAGTGTAAAGTACGCATATAAAATTGCAGATACTCTCAGGGAGGATGTGTAAAACAGGAAATAGCGCGGATCATGTGTTCAGCTTGACTGCTGAGCATTTATGAGCAGGTTGTAACTTCTCGAACACTCCATTTCTTGGTCATATAAGGAGGTGACCAAATGTTCTCTGAAATAGCAGCCTCCTTGATAAGTCTATAAACATTTAAAATAGTATATGTAATTAACTAAATATTAGTATGGAACGGTGGTTGTCAGCCGCAGGGGACTTTGCTCTCAGAGTGCTCACATTTGGCAACATTTTGGTTGTCACAACCTGGGTGGGAGGGGTGAAGGGTGCTAGTGGGTAGAGATCAGAGGTCGGGGACTGTGTTAATTAGCTCACAAGGCACAATCTCTCACAATGAAGAATTATCTGACCCCAATTTCAGTGCTGAGTTAAAACTTGGGGTAAGAGAATCAAATTTTATCATAAGATATTGGTTCAAAGATATGTTTCCCCATTTACAGGGTGGAGCAAAAGTAGGTTTACAGTTGTTCGTATGGAAAATAGTACACTAATAAAAGAAACATGCAAATTGGTGTCACTCCACTACCCCCACCAGCCAATCAGAGCAATTATGCAAATAACCCAACAAAGATGGCAGTTAATTTGCATACGTAGTCACGGAGTCAAGACTGAAGACTGAAGAGGCTTGGCTTCTCCGCTGGGGCTGGACCAAAGGCCTGGGTCCTGGGTGCTGGAGGAAAACCGGTGCCGGCAGCCAGGGGAAGGAAGGCCTATTGAGCGAATCTTCATGCAACGGGCTTCTAGTTAATAAATAATAATATAAGAATAAACTCTGTTTTGTGTACTCAGAACTGTAAACCTACTTTTGCCCCACACTGTATTAAAAAGTTAGTGTCATTCTCTTCATCGATCTTTAAGAATAAAATGTTATATCAAAATAATGACACAACATGTTAATACCAAGGGAATAATTTAATCCTTATTATGTCAGATTGACCCAGTAAAACTTGATTCTTTTTTTTCTTTATTGATTAAGGTATTATATATATAAACTTGATTCTTCATTATTATTGACATCTATAAATTCTAAAATTATGGCATATCCATACTAAATGTTTATTTTTAGGATCCTAATTTACCAGTATATATTGAAATATTATCTGACATAGAAGTTTATTTTATTTCAACATATAAAACATTTACTTTTTATCCAAGAAATATTGGAAGTCCTGGCTGGTTTGGGTCAGTGGATAGGGCATAAGTCTGCAGACTGAAAGTCCCAGGTTTGATTCCAGTCAAGGGTACTTACCTCCATTGCAGGCTCGATTGGGACACATGCAGGAGGCAACCAATTGATGTGTCTCTCTCACATTGATGTTTCTCTCTCTGTGTCTCTCCCAACTCCCTTCCACTCTCTCTAAAAATCAATGGAAAAATATTCTCAGGTGAGGATTAATAACATATACTAGTATATATGAAAAATGTTATCTGAATTTTTTAACATACTGATTTTCTATTAGATACATGGCAATATTTTATTTTTAAATGTCCCAAATCACTATTTTCAATTGTATAGTTAATAAAGTTTAATCATTTCTTTTCAGTGATAGACTTACATTTGACTCTGCATGTTTGCATTCACATCTTTCACCCTCCTGAAAATGTTATGTGTTCCTTTATTTACTTTTTAGCAGTATATCATGCAGTCATGGTGGTACCATGCTCCATGAATTTCAATGGAGCAGAAATAGTATATTTATTGAATTTTACTTAAAAGTATCTGAGCTGTAATATTTCAAATGGTATATTCATTTATCTTTGTAAATAGCTAGTCACACTTGGTCCAGGTTCTGCCATACCGCTTCCTGAGCTGACGAAAGGGGCCAGATCCACACTAGGTTTGAAACATTTTCCCCAGCAGGATACCTTCTGCTCCTTACCAGGGAGGTCACAGTTTGGAATCTTTCCTCCCCTCAAAATCAGCCTGAGGGAGGGATGAGGATCTCCTGTGGCACAGAGGCTGTCACCAGGTTTTTCTCTGCCAAGGGGAGGACATTTCCTCACTGAGCTGTTTCACAGTTGGGTGCTGCTGGAAAGGTCATGAGTCAGTTATCTGCTGACTTCCTTGTAAAGCTGTGCTGGAAACGGATGATGTTTATGCTATAACGAGCGACTTCATCGGCAGTCCCCAAGCTTCTGTTGAACTTTGGGGATCTTGAGGAATAGAAGAGACAATACCACATGCTAGTTACAGTAGTCTTTTTTTCTGTGGATTTTAAAAACATTTTATAAAGCATCTTCAAATATTTGTGTTTTTCCCTTTGTAGGTCTTTGTTTTATTTTGTGTGTTTTTTAATTACAAAAGTAATAGCAATGGTTTTGAAAATATAGAGATATATAAAGAACTATGAGGCCAATAAGCATAGATAAGCACAAATACTGTATTTTGATGTCTATTCCAGCATTTTCCCCACTAACCATTACATTGTGAGCAGTTTCCCTTGTCATTCAATTTTAATACCATATTTTTTCTGTCCCTACTCCCACTGTCCTGATGCCACAGTCATCATGAATGTTCCATGTTTTATTTAAATAGCTCATGTATTCTCTCAAAAGAGAGTAAGAAACTTCCCTATATCTAAATCTTTCTCTACTTTTCTATTTTCTTCAGACAAACACTTTAGAGAAAAATAAGTAAGATAAAGGATTTTATTGTCTTTGTGGCTTGTGATAAACAAGTGTATATTGCCAATTTTCCATTGAAATCACCATATGGTTGCCTTTTCTGAACTCCTGAGGTGATATTTTTCATTATAATTTAAGGAAGTCATTACCAGTTTGATATGAAAAAATATCATATTGTTTTAATGTCTATTTCTTTGAATATTACTGGATATTAATTACCTTCTCACGTTTCTTGGCTATTAGCTTCAGTTGTATCTGGTAAATTACCCTAACATTTGCTTGGTTTACATCAATGTATTTATTAAAAAATTATTTTATCCAGCCACTTATATATACTAGATATTAACATTTTAATATTATGCATATTAGAAATAACTTTTTACTATTTTATTGTTGAAAGTTTTTGTTTCTAACATACAAAAGATTTATACTTTATGTTTATAATTTATATAAATCTATTGGTTTATAGCTATATATTTCTCACTTATGCTTAAAAATTCCTTGTTTGATGAAATGGAAAATACATATTTTGTAATTATTTTAGGATTTTATTTTTAAAATTACAATTCACATTTTATATTTACATTTACTCAAAGATATTAAATAAATCTAGGGGTTAGTTATGTATACTTCAGTTTTTTTTTCTTTTAAATTATGAGCCAGTTGCCTCAGCACTATTTTTAAATGTCTTTCTTCTGTTTGTTGAAAAAAGGAGATATTCCTGAAACACCAGTCACATTGAGGACGTGTGCAATGCTTTAGCTATGAAAGAAATGACAGGTGAATTATCTGCAAAGGAATTACCATTAGGCTGCTATTATCAGAGAACGAAGTCCCTGACCTTTACCTGCTGCTTAATACCTAAATGTCCTTTGTCTCTTTCCATGTGACTCTTCTCATTTTAAATGAATTGCCCTTCATTGAAGATCTACATTTAATAATGCCGAATATATTATCACTGTTCACATTAGGCAAATGGATAGTCAACCCCAGTTCAAACATGGTTTTGATTGGTAAAGCTGAGCAGTTTTTACTTATCACTTTAGAGCGGAGAAAATTCCATGAGTTTAAATTAGTGGCCAGAGATTACATTATCTCTTTGTAGAGGAGCTGAATCTTCTAAATTGACTGTGCTGACAGTTCACTGTCGAGACACAGTCTGCATAAAGCATCCTGTTCCAGAATGGAATGAAAGCATTACAGTGACTGAGAATGCAAAGTAGGCAAATGTTAATCAACCACTTAATTTCTGGGTCACAGATTTCTATCTCTAGATTGCAAAAGTCCTATGAAAATATGGCATTCAAAATATATTTTGTTAGAGATACCACTTCATATTTTTAAAATTTTAGAAAAAAGAATCACTTACATGATCTAATAGACATTAGATAAATCCAGGAAGCCTAAAATTTAGTTTATTTATTTATTTATCTTTTAATATATTTTTATGGATTTCAGAGAGGAAGGGAGAAGGAAAGAGAGATAGAAACATCAGTGATGAGAGAGAATCATTGATTGGCTGCTTCTTGCCTGCCTCTTACTGGGGATCAAGCCCACAACTTGGGCCTATGCACTTGATTGGAATTGAACCTGGGACCCTTCAGTCTGCAGGCTGATGCTCTATCCACTGAGCCAAACCAGCTAGGGCTTATTAAATAAGTTTTATATCTGTAGGTAAAAAGCCAAAGTAAAACTAAGCATTTCCTGGAAGCAAGGGAAGGTGAAGAAGGATCACAATGGAGTAATGAAATGCCAGGCGTCTATGAAACTCTGAGTCCTGTGGGGGCGGAAGCAGTATGGAAAGGAGGGAAGGGAACTAGACTTCAGAGCACAACAGTGTAAACAGGATGCAAAAAGAGAACAGCAAAAACAATGACAAAGTGTTGCATATTTTGTGTGAAATCAAAGTAGTAATTTCTTCCTGTCAGGAGATTAAAGAGAACAATAAAAAGTAGTGAGTCTCAGCTGTGACAATCTTTAAAACCACATTAAACAGTTTAAACATTAGCAAGAATACCAGCTATGAAAGGAAATCTAGAGATGAACTGAAAAGAAAGTTACCTGCTTTGATTGTCATGCTAGTAACCACAGGTCATTTTCTATTAAAGAATTACAGAAATAAAGGTTTCAGAACGTCACTTCTCCAACAACATGTAATGTTGCTAATAATACTTCACACTTTAACCTTCAAAGAGCTTAACTTTTACCTCCCCTCAGCCCCCCACCCCCCAAAAAAAGAAAACAAAAAACACACACACCACCATATGCTATGTCACCAACTTGATAAATGGGAGACCAAGCAAGGAAGATAAATGAGTTATCATCAGAAGCCTAACAGATAGGGACCAGAACCTAGGCTTATGGAGTCAGTGTTTGTGTTCTAAGGAGCATTTAAATTTTAAAAAAAGTATTTCTACAGTAAAATTATATATATATATATATATATATATATATATATATATATATATACATATATATATTTCCAGTGTGTTAAATTTGAGATTGATGTTTCTGTTTCAGCCTGGCCTTTTAGAACCCTACCAATTCAACTTATTTTAGGGGACAAGACTCCTCTGGTTACTGAGGATATAAGTGAATTCAAGATTATTTTGTGTTACAATAGCATTAAAAAATGTCCGGTCCTTTAGAATACATTCCTTAGAAAAAATGTTACACACACCCAGCTCACCAAATGGACAAAGTAAAGGAAACAAACACCCAAAACCCCAAT
Organism: Myotis yumanensis; assembly: GCF_028538775.1. Taxonomy (NCBI): domain Eukaryota; kingdom Metazoa; phylum Chordata; class Mammalia; order Chiroptera; family Vespertilionidae; genus Myotis; species Myotis yumanensis. The sequence continues at coordinate 41,827,637 of NW_027223760.1, read as the reverse complement.
GGTGTGGCTGCAGTGTAGAGCGAAGTCAGGGCTGGAGACCATTCAGCCTCATTAACCAGGGATCTGCTCTGTGACCTGCCTGTGGCCTTGTGTGGTACCCCACCAGCTGCACTTCCCTGGCACAGAGGGTGGTTGGCCATATACTTGTTCGTTGGCTGGGCTGGTAGCCAGAGATGTTTCTTTTCCTTTTCTCATATTTCCAGAATTGAAGGATTTTTCCTACATATTTTTCACATAAAGAGGCAGAGCGTAGTCCACCCACTGTGAATAAATTTAATTTAGTCGTCTTTATGCCGCCTTGATTTCCATCATCTGAAAGTCTACAATACAGGGGCAGATGTGTAAACTGGAAGTCTTCCAGACTTCTTTGTTGTTGTTGTGATTCTGCTTAATGCCGGGCCACTTCACAATCTCCACATTAAACAGGCCTCTTGTGTCAGTAAACATGCCTTTAGTTTTAGTGAAGATAGGTTCGCTATTCACACCAGATTGTGGGCCAGGCAAGCTAAACTGTTTGAATTGCCTTTCAGTAGTATCGCTTCAAAGGGCAAAGAGCGTCGCATTTCAGGGACGTTCTCTTTGTTCCTTGGGCGTTCTCACACTCGAAATCACATTACCATGTTGTAGTATATTGAGGTATGGCAAATATTTCCACAAATGACATCGTCTGAGGTATCATATATACACTCAGTATCAAAATTCAATCCAGAATAAAGAGGGAAATTCAGCTTTAAATGTTGCCATCCTTCTGAATATGGTTCTGCTTAATGGTTAGCTCTAACTTTCAAAAGGCTGTATCCACGCCTCTCCACTGACTTTTAACAAGTCACCACGTAGTTCCCATATGCTATTCAGATCATTTATTTGGTGATATCTAGAAAACAGAGTAAATTCCTTTGGAAATCATTGTTCTAGTCTACAGTAAAGGTGGTAGGATGCACTAAAGCTACTCATATTTTTCTATACATGACTGTCTCTGTCACATTCTAGCTCTGCAATTCTTAGAACACCATTTGGCATCTGAAATCTCTGTGTAGGTGGTCAGTTGATAGTTTCCAGTTTTACTTCATTCCTTTTTACAGCTTTCATTCCTATCCGTAGACTGGGAGAAAAACGAACCATATTCCAAAGGTTCAGTTAGGTATCGTGAGATGCAAACATGCATTCTGGGGGGCTATTACCTCACTTGAAGTTTTTTCACTCTCTTTGGCGATGGCTGACGATATTATGCTTGATGACAGAGAGACAGGGAGCATATCTTGGGTTCATCTAAGTAAAACGATGTAGCCTGTTTGCATTTGCTCATAGCCTCTCTGGTTTTCATTTATTACCTACATTTTTTCCAATTCTGCAGCTGAAACCTGATGAAAGGATCATCAAAACAGAATATGGGCTACTGATTCGAAGTTTGCAAAAGAAGGACTCTGGGATGTATTACTGCAAAGCGCAGGAGCACACCTTTATCCACACCATAGTGAAGCTGACTTTGAACGTCATTGAGAACGAACAGATGGAAAACACCCAGAGGGCAGAGCATGAGGAGGGGCAGGTCAAGGATCTGCTGGCCGAGTCACGGTTGAGATACAAAGACTACATCCAAATCCTCAGCAGCCCGAACTTCAGCCTCGACCAGTACTGCGAACAGATGTGGCACCGGGAGAAGCGGAGGCAGCGCAACAAGGGCGTCCCCAAGTGGAAGCACATGCAGGAAATGAAGAAGAAACGGAACCGAAGACATCACGGAGAGGAGCTTCCGAGAGCGGTGGCCACGTAGTTTCCTATTTAATTTAAAGAAAAGAATCCTTTTACCCGCAAAAATACTGTCTCCTGTTTGTACATCCTTGATACTAACTCCTACGAGTTTTCCATGGTGTTTTGTTAAGGCACGAGAAAAACAATCCGAGTAAGACAATGTGTGGTGGATATGGCAAAGGCAGGGCAAGTAAGGCATCTGAACCAGTTTTCCACGAACTAAACTTGCACCTGCAATGCATCAGAGTTATCTTCAAAATAGGGACTTCACATTTGTAAATGTTTTGTGTTCTGAGTTTTTGAATTTATGATGTCATGTAAATAAGTGAGCTAAGCAAACAGCACCTTTGGTAATGTATTAAGGTGCTTCGTTTCCCTTGCGTGGCCATTAAGCATGGGGGTTACCATGCTGTTGTGCTTTGTGTTCTTATGAACAGATCTATCATTCCATTCAAGAACTGGCTACTTTCTGGTAAGAAATGGAGGGAAGACACATATTCAGACCACTCATATAACAACAGGAACTTTCCCAATGAGCCACTCACTCTTGGTGCATGGTTTAGGAGTTTGGAGAGATGCATTATTTTTATCAGACCACAGGGATTATTTAGTGTACTACAGGCTTGATTTACTGAAGGTTATAAGTGTTCCTCCAGGATTCCTTATGACTTACCAGGAGAAACAGGTTCATGGAGCGACATTGGTGCTCAGTTATGTGTTTTTAGATTAAATGCTGAGCTTTGCAGGGACAGAATGCTTAATAAATATTTAAGTAAGATATGGGAAAACATTTAAATAAAGTAAGGGGAACATCATGATGTACACTACATCCTAATGGGAAGGCATGCAGATGGGATTTGTTAAGAGACAGAAGGAAAGACAGCTATAAATTCTGGCTTTGGGGAAAACTCATAGCCCCATAAAAAGGAAGAACAGTCACAAATAAAGTGGGTGAAATGCAATGTAGTTTTATTCACCAGAGTATAAGTAGCTGCCAATTTATAATACATCTGCTAAAAAATTCTAGATTATATTTTAAAAAAGCCTGCTAGCAAAAGGCTGAGGAAAAGTAAATTTTTTAAAGGATCATGGAAAGAATGAGCACAAATTAATTTACAACCAAGGGGATTTCAGTACTTTTTCTAAAAATTCATCATAATCTATAAATTATTTTCATTTACTGCCTTTAGTCTCTTGAATATTGGATTGTGGGACTTTATTTGAGTGAATAGAAAAGAACAATATATACATGCATAGCAAAAGAATTAGGTAGACAATAGTGGTGGGGAGCGGGGAGATATATTGTTAAGTAACAGAACAAATGCAAAACTTTTGACAACGGAAAGGGTTAAATTAACTCTTTGACATCTTTTTTTCACAAATCTTTTTGCATTTCTGAGATTATATGCTGTTATTCAAGTAGCATTGTTTTAGTAATTTAATAATAAATAAGTCTACCACCTGTAAAGAAAACAAACTCACAACATAAACATTCTTCGTATTTTGTTAGCACTTTCAAATATTGCCAGTTTGACTTTACCTCTGAACCTGCATGGTATGTTTTCTGCCCATTTACACGGGACTCACCTTTCTTTCTTCAACACAAAACCCTTAGCCTTCTTCTGTTTTGCCTTTTCACGCCCTTTTTAGTGTGAAATGAAAAATTAGTCACTTCCTCAAATGGAAGGCAGCCTTTCAGAAAACTAAATAGCAGACATTGCTAGTTTCTCATGCATTCGATGTGTCTTGAAAGAGAAGCCTGTGGGAACCCGTGTGATTAGAGGGCAACTTATTACCATGTTCAGTATCATGTCTGTGACTGGCTTTATGTTCAAAGCATTCTATCTCACATTCATTTTATTTGCATCTCTTACCTTTCAAAGTAGTCACTCTGATGTATGAGGTTAAGTACCCCTTTTGATATGAAACTCAAATATTTATAGATGTTTCTGTATAAGAAAAACTTAAGGATTTAAAACTTAGGTTTGAAAAACAGCAAACCAGAACAAATCACTCTTAAAAATTAATGCATAAGAATAGTTGTAGTAGATCAGAGTGCTAATTAAATACCATAACAAGAGTGTTTGTGACTGTTGATTTGCTAGGCTAAAATGTTCCAGGAATTCATAGTGAGCTCCAAGCAAATAAAGTGGGAGCATGTTTTATTTTTTAAAGATTTCCACGTATTTGTATGTCAGACAGTAATGATCAAATTATGGATGACTTTGAGAAAATTACATGAAGCTCAAATGTTAGGATTGACGTGCGAAAATAAATTCGGTTTTCATCCAAATATGAATGTCTAAGCCATTTTTTAATTACTTCTTTCTTATCATAGTTATTCAGACAAAATTTTGAAAACCTATTTTGATTTACAGCTAATACTGTGGCTACTTTGGATATAAAACTATTAATTTATGATAAACTCTTAAAATACATTTGAAATATTGTTCGTAAAATAAAATGTCATATAATAAAAACATATGGACAAAGATTTATGTGTATTTATAAAGATAGAGGTCATCTAAACTACATTTAATTTTTTAACCTTTTGATTGCCTAGAACATTTGAGGAACAGCGTGAATATATTAAATGTAAGACAAGACACATTATATATACTTCTTTACCACTGAAGGTTTTACCAAATTCTTTTTGAAATAATGAAAAATAAAATTATAGTTAATACTTTCAAATACATTTGCTTAGAAATCAGCTCTTCATGGAGAGGTCTTAAAACATCTGTTTATTCTTAGATTCATATTTTTCTCTCCTGTTTTGAATACATATGTCTTTGATTTGCCTATTCTCACCTGCATTTCATTCTGGCTGTTTATGCCGCTATATGGAATCCTGCCTGTCTGCATTCATTTACATTAAGTTTATTAAGAATTTAAAGAGTTTTTAAAAAAAATAAATTGTTGAGTAATTTATGTAGAACCCCCCCCCCCCCAAAGAGCTCTAAACATTATATTCACATTGTTAAATAAACATTTTTGAAAACAAACTAAATTACTTAAGAGAAGAAAAAACAGTCACAGAGACATTTGGAAATATGCAAAAGCTCCACAGTAGTGAACTATCATTGACACAAAATATCATCAATCTATTGACTAAATAATAATGCTTACTTAAAATATGCTGCCTGTAAAATCATCTTACTCTTGAATTTTGCCTTTGGTCTATATATAGGTTTTTCATATGCTATTGATTTGTTCCTGCTGGATTGTACAGTCTACACTGAAAATATTAGTTTACAGTGGGCAGTGTCTTCTTTTCAACATTATCAAAATTAAGTTTTTAAGGACAATTTAATATCTAGAAGTCCACTAAATATTAAACTGATCAAAAACTTTCATTTAACACTGATACTTTATATATAGTCTTTTCTCTTATATATATTTCACAGATATCATTAATACAAACGGAATTAAAAACTGAAATAGCTTTCACTGAGAATGTTACATTTCTCTAAGACAGTATGTTGGGATTGATTCACCTTATTGGGAATGGGTAGTTTAGAAAAAAGGGAGATATTTAAATGTTTTTATAGAAAGATATATTTTTCCAACAGATGACCACAATAGTTAAATAAATTAGTTTATATGTGAGGTTAAAAAATATCTAAAATTCCAAGATGCTACACATTGACAGTACACAGTCAGGAACATGTACATGACTTATACCTATCATTTAAATATTTTGTAGTATAAAATATTTATGGTAAGTTTTAAATAGATGCTTTTTTTGGGAAAAGGGCAAGAATCTATCAGTTTATTGTATAATTTAATTCTGGTATTGTAAGTGCTTAGCAATCAATTTTGAATTTATAGTTTTGCTATTTTGAGAGAATTATAGTCTTGTAATCTAAAATAATTAAAATTTGTTAAATGTATATTTTGGTTGTATTATAATAAAACACAAACATTAGTATTCTATGGTGATAAACAGAATGTTGGTTTGTGTGCAAATTTTGTTTTCACACCCCTGAAAACACCCCAAATTTTATCCATAAAATTGCACTAAATCAAATACCAAAGAAATATTTCCTGACAATTATTAGTAGATATATTCTGCACTGTAAGTTTACAAATAATTTCCCTTATGAAAATAATAAGTAAAAGAAAAGTGGCTCTCCCCAATTAATACAATTATGTAATTAAGCTTTACTGTGATTTAAATTTAGTCTTTGGCAGGCTGAGATGAACATTATTACTGCAAGTAACTATTTTTTTTAAAAATATATTTTCATTGATTTCAGAGAGGAAGGGAAAGAGAGATAGAAACATCAATGATGAGAGAGAATCATTGATCGGCTGCCTCCTGAACCACACCCTACTCAGGGTGGAGAATGAGACTCAGGCATTTGCCCTGACAGAGAATTGAACCGTGATCTCCTGGTTCACAGGTCAACTCTCAACCCCTGAGCCATACCAGCTAGGCTCAACATAATTCTTTGTACTTGAATTATTTCAAAATAAAAAAGTATATTAACGATATAAATCTCAATAAAAATAAAAAAATAAAACACAAATTACCTGGTAGTAAAAGAGAAAGGGAAAGAAAGGAAAAGAGAGAAAAGACTATCAAATAGAAATATTAGATATTCAGCCATCATAATAGATGCAGCCTTCTAGTTCCAGTTACTCTTACATTGTGGACTTTCATGGGCACCCTGATTATTTCTAAAACATGAGAGCTAGAACCTTGTTTGGCCTCAGGGATCCTAGTTTTCAAAGCAACACCTTATAGTCATGGAAATGCCTAAAGCATTTAGGAGATGTGTTTAATAACCAAAGGGCTCTAAACAGCTGAGTTGGCCTTTCTTGGATTGAACATTGTTCCAGGTTGCTATTTAAAATATAGATTTCTTTCTGGCTCACATATCAAATTTATAAACCAATACATGCTCTTTAGGAAACCTGAAGTAGGAAGAGAATTATATGTATATCTAGTAAAATGCCTTTAAATGATCCCACAAATTATTATTTTCTATAGGACAGGTTCTCCATCAGTTTAATTCACTCCTCTAATTTACTATGGGTTTTTTGTTTATGTGAGCCAAAACTTGGCCCCAAAATTTTGCTTTTTTGCAAATTCTCAGTTTTATTGGGCCCCATTAGTGAAAGGCTAGTCTATTTAAATATATTTTGAAGGAGTATAAGGGGGCACCTTCAGACAGCATTAAAGTACATAAACTTGGGTAAGAAGAAAATGAACCAATTTACCAGATGGGAAGTTATCATTTGGAATTAGGAAAAAGGTTGTTTAATGGCCCATGTCCCACTAAGTTTTTACTATATGAAACAAATTACACTTGGGTGATTATCTCTAATTATTGAATTGTGTTATAATCGTAGCCTGTTCCTACAGACCATTTTTTACTATTGAAAAACAAATAAAAAATCAGAATCTCCCATGGTAATTTGTATTATAGTTAGTCTTTATGGATATTTGGAAGTAGTGTTAAGTTTCAGTGGCCACAGGCAAAGTTAAGAGTGAGACTTGCTATACCTTATTCATGTGTGGAAACTATACAAAGTGGACAAGAAGGCCAGGGTCTAAATATTAGGATCCTACATCATAAATTTATGATTTGGAATAGATAGAGATTTAATCATGTCGATGAGGAGACATTTTGGTATTTTTAAGCAGGGAAATGATAATGTGATTTTCATCAAATTTGCATATAATGGAATGTGAAGTGACAAATGACCCCTTGACTTCCATGTTTTACAACTAGTGATGACAGTTTTTAAAAAAAGTTAAAAGGGATAAAAGGTTAGGATGGGGAGCTCATTGTTCCAGCATTGAATACTGGGAGTTTGAGATGATTTGAGGACTGTATGGCACATGGGTTTGGTGCTCAAGAGAAATGAAAGCTAGAACCATGCTCTGATCACTGGCACAGATGACAGGAGCAATGCACTAGGGAATGCAGTGCATGTAAGCAGACCTGGGTGGTCAACATGGAACCCTAATTAGTGTGTATCCTGGTGTATTTTGTCATTCATTTATTTGCACCTCAATGAGATATCTCTAAAGTATGAAACAGCCTAAAAAATTATGATTTTTCCTTATTTCTTCCACCAGAAGCTGTTTCTTGAGGACTAAGTCTTTATTATTAATGTCCAGTCTAAACTCTAGCAAATAAAAATGACAGTTAAGCCAGTGTTGTGACACAACAAAAGAGTTTTCCTTAAAACTATTATGATTCATTATTTTTAGAAAAAAATCCACCAAATGGAAGCATTTTCTAAAATTCCTACTCCATGTGCTTCTTTTTAAATCAAATTAGTAAATTGATGAAGGCCTATTTTTATTTTGAATGTTCATCTGTTTTAAACAGAGCAGTTACAAACTGGTGTTGTTGGAGTATTTTGTTTGATTCAGGTGGACACAATGCCATAAACTACATGGTTTAAACTGGTAGAAAGGTTCCTGTCGCTTGTAATGGTGATTTGTTTAAACACAAGGACTTTGTAAAGGTCGTTTAAGAAAACTTTAAGGATTTAAATTCATAGCACAGTCAGGACTAGAGATTTCTCTGACAGATATGCTTTGGTTAATAATGTGTTTTTTTAAAAATATATTTTATTGATTTTTTTACAGAGAGGAAGGGAGAGGGATAGAGAATTAGAAACATTAATGAGAGAGAAACATGGATCTGCTGCTTCCTGCATACCCGCTACTGGGATGTGCCCTCAACCAAGGTACATGCCCTTGACCAAAATCAAATCTGGGACCCTTCAGTCCCCAGGCCAGTGCTCTATTCACTGAGCCAAAGCGGTTAGGGCAATAATGTTTTAATTTTAAAAAAATTTTCTTATAATATTCCCCTATTCAATTTAAAGTGTACATACATAAGTCTTAAAAGGAATCTTCTTGGAAATACAGTCTACCTATACCTTTAAAGTCCAGTGCTAAATAAGAACAAAACAAGTTATAACAGTTTCTTGATACATTTTTAACCCTGTTTATTGTTTCAAAAATATAGTTTAATTAAGCGTTGTTTACATCCACACATTTTATTTATTTTATTTTATTTTTTATATCTATACATTTTAACAATTAAATACCAAAGTGAAGTTAATTTCTGTCACTGAGTTAAAACAATTAACATGCATTATTTAAGATGCATTATATATTTTAAAAAGTGAAATACTTACACATGAGAATTTTTAATTTAATTTGAACCAAGGATAATGTGTGTAATTTGATAAGCAGAAATCAGCTCTTCAAGGTTTTGCTCCAGAAAAACGAACATTCCTGACCATTAGCAAAGCCTGGAACTATTTGTTCTCTTTGCCAGTATATAAAACCAAAATCAAGAAGCTACAACCCTCTTTCAGACACTTAATAGTCAATAAAGCTATTCATAATGCATTTATATAGCAGCATTTTACATATCAAGTGTATAAATAATCTAATTAACACAAATATAAAAGTAATTATTTTCAAGTATGTAGAGAGTTGTTTGAGATCTATATGATAAAGATCTAAAAAGGAAATCTAATAAAGAACTGTACACCACACATATTTAGATAACTCTTCTTTATTTTCTACTTTATCTCACCAAAGGAGTGACTAACATGGAGAAGTGGTTAGTGGCATCTCTTGACAAGATGGCAAATTGGGTAAGGTTCTAGTTCATCTCTCTCAAAATCAATATAATGGTGTGAGGGGTGATGGGGACCAAAGGAAAATAAAAGTGTGTTCAAATCTTGTGTTACTGGTGGGGACATATAGATATTGATATGTGTAAGGAATCAGTAACAGTGAATTTTCAGGCATATATATCTGAAGTTAAAGACAGCCTCTATAGAAATTTTCAAAATAATAATAACTTGGCTCAATTCTGAATTCAACATGGACAAGTGAGGATTTATAGCTAAGATATATGGTGGGACTCAGTAGATGGAAAATTACTAAGGAAACATCAGTAAGAAGAGCAGATTCTAGCTAGACCAACTTGACAGAATTCTTGCTGAAATCAGGCTAGGGTAATCAGATATTATTTAGGGGATAATGGGGAATGAGGAATTTATCAGATATTAAGGGTAATCAGATATTGAGGTTGGGGATTCTGGCTAAACCAACTTGACAGGATTCTTACACAACTGCATGATACAAGTCCAACAAGGATAGATTTGAAGCCCATGGTCAAAGCTTAGCTGAGACTAGGCCATGGAGGGTCCTGACTAACCTTTGGTCAGGGAAAGAGTCTTTGCAGTGTGGCATCCGAAGGCCCAAGAAGGTGGCTGGTCCAAGAAGGTGGGTAGTCTACAGTGGAGGATGGAATACAGATGTGTGGCCTGGACTGTTCACAGGCATATGCTTGAGGCCCCTTGAAGTTCAGGAAGCAGAGAGAGTGAGTCACTTATACTCTTTCCATAGCCATGCAAATATAATGGGCTAGCCCAGACATAGAGGTAAAATAAACAAGTAGGGAATTTGGGTCAACCAGTGATAATAATGTGTGATAAACTGTTGGGCTATAATCAACTCAAGCCTCTGACGCTGAGGTTGGGAAGGGAGAAAGAGTATTGGGTTTGTATAGACCAGGGGTCCTCAAACTTTTTAAACAGGGGGCCAGTTCACTGTCCCTAAGACCATTGGAGGGCTGGACTATAGTTTAAAAAAAAACAACTATGAACAAATTCCTATGAACACTTCACATATCTTATTTTGAAGTAAAAAAACAAAATGGGAACAAATACAACATTTGTATTTGCATGTGGCCCGCGGACGGTAGTTTGAGGACCCTTGGTACAGACCAATAGGAAAGGACAGCTACTGAATTACTGGTCCACAGGAACATCTGCCCCTTCGTGGACACACAGCCCACCATGGATATTACTGCAAGAAGAGGGCTTCCTCCTGTGAAGGTGGCCATAGTCCAGATCTCCTAAGTGGGTACTTAGATTGCTATCTTTACATTGGAATGTTGCTTTTTATTTTAGTCGATTTTTGAGTAAAATATTCTTACATGGGCTTTACCAAGATAGAGGCCACAATTTGAAATATAGCTTCTTGAGGAAAATGTGATTTGAGTTTCAAGCCATGGAACACAGTAAAAATGAAATTTACAGCCTGGTCAGCATGGCTCAGTGGTTGAGCTTCAACCCAGGAGGTCACAGTTCCATTTCTGGTCAGGGCACATGCCCAGGTTGTGGACTCAATCCCCAATGGGGGCTGTGCAAGAGGCAGCCAGTCAATGGTTCTCTCTCATTATTGATGTTTCTATCTCTGGCTCCCTCTCCCTTCCTCTCTGAAATCAACAAAAATATATTTTAAAAGGCACATGGAAAATTGAATGTTTTTCTATGAATATCTTAGTAAGCTAGGAGGTCGATGGTGGCTTATATCTTGCTTTTCCTAAAATAAACTCCCTTTTTATTTCCATAGTTTCTTCTAGCCTGCAAAAAGCTCTACAATATCCTTCCTAGCTATGTGTCCATAGTTTAACCACTCACAAATGTTCAACTACACACTCATTTGACTTAATACATTCCTATCCTGGGTAAACATGAACACATGCACTGAATAGTAGGTATCAAGCCCATGTTTAGTTATTTATTATATCTATCTACATCTATATATCTCCATATATCTATATCATCTATATCTATATCTATCTATATATCCATCACCTATCTATCTATATTACACACACAAGCACACACACTCACATCGTACCTACATCTAACAGGTGTTAGGAGATTTTGATACATCAAGAATGAAAAGAAGTGGAGAACCAAGATGGCGGCGTAGGGAGCGGACCTGTGTGTGCTGCTCTCTCACAGCATCATTGAAACTATCAACTATGAAGTAAACAACCGCCACTCAGAACCATGGGGAAGTTGGCCCAGTGGGAGATCTACAACTGGAGGAAAAGAAAGAAGCGCAGTGAGACTGAATGGGAGCTACGGAGGCACCAAAACCAGAGGTACGCAGTCACACGCCACGCGGGCTGCAAATGGATTCTCGGTTTTTTACGAACCCTCGAATCCTCTGGGCTTGCCCGGGGCGGGTCTCTGAGGCCCCAGATCCCACAGGGAGAGGCGGCCACGGCCTTGCAGTGGTCGGAGAGCGAGGGAAGCTCTGATACGCGGCTGCTCGCCGGCACCGAGGGACAAGAAATCCTGGTGTCCCGGGGAGGCGAGGGGCGCGGAGACGCCGCCATCGCTATATCATCCATGCTGGTGACTCCCTGTGACCCCGCCCTACCCTCAGGGCTGTGCCAGAGGCACAAGAGGGAAGGACTGTGCTTTTACAAACTCTCAAATCCACTGAGCTGGTTCGGGCGGGTCTCTGAGGCCCCAGGCCCCAAGGCGAGAGACGGCACGGCCTTCCAGCGGTCAGGAAGCGAGGGAGGCTCTGGCGCTCGGCTGCTCGCCGGCACTGGGGGACGCAAAGTCCTGGAGTCCTGGATAGGCAAGGGGCCGCTGAGTCTCCGCCCCGGCGACTCCCTGTGATCCCGCCCTACGCAATTTACATTCCCATCTGGGCTGTGCCAGACCCACAAGTAGAAGCGCCTTTTCTTCTGCAAACTTTCAAATCCGCTGAGCTGGTTCAGGCGGGATCATGAAGCACCAGACCCTACGGGGAGAGGCAGCACAGCCTTGCAGCCATCAGAAAGCGAGGGAGACTCTGTTGCACAGCTGCTCGCCGGCACTGGGAGACACAAAGCCCTGGCAGAGAGTCAAGGGGCCGCGGAGACTCAGCCAGTGCTATTTGCTCCGCCATGGCAACTCCCTGAGTCTCAGCCTTAATCAATTTACATCCCCATCCAAGCTGTGCCAGGTGCACAAAAAGACCCACCTGCGCTTTTGCAGCCTATCCCAACAAATTGCAGACTTCAACTGCTCGCAGCCATGAGAGACACACTCAAGAAGCAGACCCAGGAGAACCAGGATGGCGGCATAAGGAAGAGACCTGTGCGTGCTACCTCGCACAACAACATCGAAACTACCAAATATCAGACAAACACCTATCATACAGAACCATGGGAAACTTGGCCCAGTGGAAGCTCTACAACTGGAAGGAGAGAAAGAACATTGAGACTGAGTAGGATGTGACACCAAGTACAGAGCCCAACCCAACAAACTGCAGATTTCAACTCCTCGCATAGAAAGAAGCGCATAGAGACTGAGTAGGATGTGCTGAAGCACCAAGTACAGAGCCCATCCCAGCAGGTTGCAGATTTCAGCTCCTTGCATCTGGGAGGGACGCAATCGGGGGACAGTGTCGGGTCCGGGGCCGGCCAGGGCTGGGCCTGACTTGGCCGGCACTGTGGAACTGCTGTACCAGCAAGCGCACAAACATGCCCACTGGTCCCAGTCTCTGGTGGGGCGCTGCGGGACAGCAGACAGGCAGTCTGTGCACTTGGTGGAGGGCAGGAGCGCTGGATGTGCAACCACCAGGAATGCCTGGAGATTTTGTCTAGTGGGGAGCCGCCGGCAGGGGACAGAGGGCCAAACTTCCTGTTTCCCCGGTAAGGCTGGGATGGCCCCGGTGAGGTTGAAACAGCCCCCGTGAGGTAGGGACGACCCCAGTCAGGTCGAAACGGCCCCAGTGTGGTAGGGACGACCCCGGTGAGGTTGAAACAGCCCCCGTGAGGTAGGGACGACCCCAGTCAGGTCGAAACGGCCCCGGCGTGGTAGGGACAACCCCAGTCAGGTTGAAACGGCCCCCGTGAGGTAGGGACGACCCCGGTGAGGTTGAAACAGCCCCCGTGAGGTAGGGACGACCCCAGTCAGGTTGAAACGGCCCCGGCGTGGTAGGGACAACCCCGGTCAGGTTGAAACAGCCCCGGTGTGGTAGGGACAACCCCGGTGAGGTTGAAACGGCCCTCGTGAGGTAGGGAAGACCCCAGTCAGGTCGAAACGGCCCCGGCGTGGTAGGGACAACCCCGGTCAGGTTGAAACGGCCCCCGTGAGGTAGGGACGACCCCGGTGAGGTTGAAACAGCCCCCGTGAGGTAGGGACGACCCCAGTCAGGTCGAAACGGCCCCGGCGTGGTAGGGACAACCCCGGTCAGGTTGAAACGGCCCCGGTGTGGTAGGGACAACTCCGGTCAGGTTGAAACAGCCCCCGCGAGGTAGGGACGACCCCAGTCAGGTCGAAACGGCCCCGGCGTGGTAGGGACAACCCAGGTCAGGTTGAAACGGCCCCCGTGAGGTAGGGACGACCCCGGTGAGGTTGAAACAGCCCCCGCGAGGTAGGGACGACCCCAGTCAGGTCGAAACGGCCCCGGCGTGGTAGGGACAACCCCGGTCAGGTTGAAACGGCCCCGGTGTGGTAGGGACAACCCCGGTGAGGTTGAAACGGCCCCCGTGAGGTAGGGACGACCCCAGTCAGGTCGAAACGGCCCCGGCGTGGTAGGGACAACCCAGGTCAGGTTGAAACGGCCCCCGTGAGGTAGGGACGACCCCGGTGAGGTTGAAACAGCCCCCGCGAGGTAGGGACGACCCCAGTCAGGTCGAAACGGCCCCGGCGTGGTAGGGACAACCCCGGTCAGGTTGAAACGGCCCCGGTGTGGTAGGGACAACCCCGGTGAGGTTGAAACGGCCCCCGTGAGGTAGGGACGACCCCAGTCAGGTCGAAACGGCCCCGGTGTGGTAGGGACGACCCCGGTGAGGTTGAAACAGCCCCCGTGAGGTAGGGACGACCCCAGTCAGGTCGAAACGGCCCCGGTGTGGTAGGGACGACCCCGGTGAGGTTGAAACAGCCCCCGTGAGGTAGGGACGACCCCAGTCAGGTCGAAACGGCCCCGGCGTGGTAGGGACGACCCCGGTGAGGTTGAAACAGCCCCCGTGAGGTAGGGACGACCCCAGTCAGGTCGAAACGGCCCCGGCGTGGTAGGGACAACCCCGGTCAGGTTGAAACGGCCCCCGTGAGGTAGGGACGACCCCAGTCAGGTCGAAACGGCCCCGGCGTGGTAGGGACAACCCCGGTCAGGTTGAAACGGCCCCCGTGAGGTAGGGACGACCCCAGTCAGGTTGAAACAGCCCCGGTGTGGTAGGGACAACCCCGGTGAGGTTGAAACGGCCCCCGTGAGGTAGGGACAACCCCAGTCAGGGCGGAACGGCCCCGGCGTGGTAGGGACAACCCCGGTCAGGTTGAAACGGCCCCCGTGAGGTAGGGACGACCCCGGTGAGGTTGAAACGGCCCTGGTGAGGCTCAGACGGCCCTGGTGAGGTTGTGACTACTCCAGTGAGGTTGGGACAAATAAAGGGGACCAGTATGGACTGATGAACAGGTGTAGATACAGAAGCAGAGCAACATTGAACAGAATGTTAAACTACAATGGGGAGCCTGGGGAGGGTTGGGGGGGGGGGATTAAGAGACCAACTGAAGGACTTATATGCATGCATATAAGATTAACCAATGGACACAAGACACGGGGCGGGGGGGCGGGGGGTAGGGGCCGGGGGAATATCATGGGGGGGAAAAAGGAGACATATGTAATACTCTTTGTAATACTTTAAGAAATAAAAATTATTAAAATAAAAATAAAAAAAAAAAAATAAAAAAAAATAAAAAAAAATAAAAAAAAAAGAATGAAAAGAAGTGAGGTGAAGAAGTGAAGGTTAGTGAACAGAGCAAGTGGATGAGGACAAGGAAGTTTGAACTGGTAAGGCAAACAGTAGTAGAAATTCCAGCTGGAAAATTAACAAAGGATAAAACCTGCATGAGAAGCCAAGTGCAAGTCCTGACAAAAGGGAAAATAAAAGGCTCAAAAGGTGGCACTAAAATTCTTAGACAGATTTGGAAGTAATATGAACATTGATTGGAATTTGGGATTTTAGACAGAAATAGGGAGAAGTGGAGTTATGGTGAGAAAGAGTGTTTTTGTGGGTTTTTTATCTTGTCTAGTTCTTAAATCTTGACATACTCCAGGGAACATTCTACGTTATCTAAAGCCATGTCCTTTTGGTTGGAATCCAGGCTCTATTATATGAGAGCAATTGGGCTTGGAGAAAGTAATTTATCCTTTCTGTCCCCCACCTGTAAATTGGGGATGATAACAATATCATAATATGTGCATTGTAAGCATTAGCTATAACTACTTTTGACATAGACAATTTATTTCATGCCTTCAGCTCTGCCTTCCATTTCTATTCTAAAGAGTCCTAAATAAGCATCTTGTATTGACAGTCTTCTAAACTCCAGACTCTTATGATAAACTCTCTATTAGCTATCACTTTCTGGATTTACTAGTCATCTGAAAGTAAAATAACCAAATCTTAACAGATGACCTCATATTGTTTATTTCAGTAGATGGCAATATCCAAAAATTTTCCTCTCCCTATTTTGATAATGACATCAGCTATCATTAATCTGTTTTAGTTAACTCTTATTTATTAACTCAAAAGAGAACCTAAACACATTTCATGTCCACCTTCCCATTCTATCAATTATGTTTGCCATAATATAGGCACCTCCATTTCTCTGCTGAGTGACTGCCAAATTGTTATCACTTCCTCTCTGGGTTCCCTGACTCTTGCCTCATGCCTCTTCAATTCATCCTTCATAGAAGTGCCAGTGAAATTTCTCTGAAGGGGAAATCTGATAACTCCACTGCTTTTCCTAAGAATCTCCAATATTTCTCTATCATTCACAATCTCCAAACCTTTCATGTCTCAGTAAAGCCTTCTGACTATGCTTCTCCCCACCCTTCAACCTCATATTCCCTGTCCACCTAGGCCTGTCCTGGTTTTAGCACTGAAAGCCCTACCTCCCAGAAAACCCCTTCATTTTGGGCAAATTAAGATGGTTGGTCATCCTGTTTATAAACACCTATATCTTGAAGCATAATGTATTTTAAAAATTAAGGCAGTTTATTTCTTTTAGTTTTCATCTATTGTTCATTAAAACTATAATTACTTGAATGGCACTGTTTTGTTCTTGACACAAAGATGAATTTGATGTTGCTCTTTTCGAGTTAGAAACATTGATGAGAGAGAAACATCAATCAGCTGCCTCCTGCACACCCCCTACTGGGGTTGTGCCCACAACCAAGGCACATGCCCTTGATGGGAATCGAACCTGGGACCTTTCAGTCTGCAGGCTGACGCTCTATCCACTGAGCCAAACCAGTTAGGGCCAGACTCTTTTTTTACCTGAAGAATTTTTAGGATCAGTTTCAGGTTTATAATAAAATGTAAAGGGTGACGTAGAGATTTCACATATACGTCCTGCCCCCACACATGCATATCAATATCACTCATAGAATGGTGCATTTTTCACCAAGGATGAGCCTATATTGACACATCATCATCACTCAAAGTCCATAGTTTATCATACGGTTCACAGTTGGGGGTTGTACATTCTATGTGTTTGGACAAATGTATAATAACTTATATCCATCATTATATTATAAACATGTTGGCCTAAAATATCCCCCTGTGCTCTACTTATTTTACTCTCCTCTCCATTATCCCCCTAAACCTGGCAACCACTGATCTTTTATTGTGCCCACAGTTTTTTGCTTTTTCCATAAAGTCATATAGTTGGAATTATACAATATGGAGCCTTCTTGGATTGGCTTATTTCACATAGTAATATACACTTAAGATTTCCCCATGTCTTTTTATGGTTTTATAGGTAATTTATTTTTATTGCTAAATATTATCCTATTGTCTGCATGTATCATAGCTTGTGTATCCATTCACCTACTAGAAAACATCTTGGTTGTTCTCAATTTCTGGCAATTATGAATACAGCTGATATGAACTGTGTGCAGGTTTTTTGTGTGATCATAATTCTTTAACTCCTTTTGTTAAATGCCAATTTGTACAATTACTGTATCATATGGTAAAAGTATATTCAGTTTTGTAAAAAAGTGAAAAATATCTTCCAAAGTGACTATACCATTTCCCATTCCCACCAGCAATGGATGAGAGTTCCTGTTGCTCCACACTCTCACTAGCATTTGTTGTTGTTAGTGTTCAGGGCAATAGCAGGTAGGTGTATAGTGATATGTCACTGTTGGATTCTTTATAGGGTTGAATAACCAAAGTCTGATTCCAGAGAAAGGGTATCTGTTAAGGCTAGAGCCATTTTTAAGTTGTACTTAGGTGGGCCAGGTAAGAAACTTAAAGAAAGAAAGAAAGATCTTCACACTGTATAGAGGAGGAACATATTTGGGTAAAGATGGAAGAAGCAAGTTCTATTTCTTATACCACATGTTATAACGTTTCTTAAGGATCCAGACACCCATGCATCTGAATCACAAGAAAAATAGATAGGTTTCTTTCATCTACAGCTAACCCTCTATTAGAATTTGATAACTTTTTTTCTAGAATGGTTGTTACACTAGAATAAAAATTATTTTAAAAAAATAAGCAGTCATGAAAATATTCCTCGTGAAAGCATGATAACAATGTAATTGTTGTATAAGATGATTAAATTAATTAAAATATTATCTTGGTTTAAAAATAACAGTTCTTGCCAGCTGTGTGGCTCAGTGGATTGAGTGTAATCCCATGCAACAAGAGGTCACAGGTTTGATTCCCCATCAGGTAACATACCTGGTTTGTAGGCTTGATCCCCAGTAGGGGGCATGCAAGAGGCAGCTGATCTATGATTTTATCTCTTTCTCCCTTTTCCTTCTTCTCTCTCTAAAATCAATAAAATAAAATAAAATATATTTAAAAATAACAGTTCTTACTAATGGCCATAATTAGATTTTTAGGTATATTTACTTTCTAAGTTATCTCCAGTTTGATAAAACTACACTTACTATTTAGTTTACCACATAGTTTAAAAGCCCTCCTGTGGAAAGTTCCAAAAGGCCTCTACATGAAAGGACTATTATTTTTACTCCTGACTTAATCTTTAACAGTTACAATCCCGCCCTCGTTTTGTTTACTGAGCTAAGTGCTCCCAAAATAGCTTTACCACTGATACTCTCCTCCAAGAAACTAATATATTTTGTATATTAGTAAAATGTGAAACTTGACTAATAGCAAGACTGCTTATTTATAAAAGAGGTTTCAATCACTGCTTTATTCTAAGTATGCAATAGATATATAAACATGAGATTCAGATTAAATTTGTAGTTGTGGCAATGAAGGAGAACATGGTAGGCCAACTTCAGCTGATTGACTATATTTTGTTGGCTATAATCAAATACTTAAACAAAAATATCCATTTTATGTTGATTTCTATTAGTCTTGTATCATTTGATTTATCCTAAAAGTAGCTGTATGTATTTGGCAAGATGGACAAATAGAAAAAGAACAAAACAAAGCAGCTTGGGCAGATTAGGATTATTTACTTGATTATAAATTCATTAGAAAATGAAACAGCTTTTTAGTGTGTCCTAAAATAATAAAGAGATAATACAATTTTATACAGATAAGTGTGTTTAACAGTAATCATCAAGTGGAGATATGCATACATAGTTGAAGTGTTCAATATAGAGGAAAAGTCTGGAAATTAGAGTCTTAGGTACTGGAAATTGACACTAACAGATTATGGATATATCACTTAGATTATGTCTGCCAGGTTTCTTTCATGAAAATGAAAACTTTGGAATAGCTATGTTCCCAAACTGTGGTTTTTGAAATATTCTTCTAGAAAATTTTAACAAATACGGCATTGAAAAAGGTTTGATTAATCACATATGTTTGGGAAATACTGTTTTTTATATCCTGTCTTGAAAATTCACAGTGCTTATTTATAAATGAAATAGTAAATAAATTAAGAATATAGCTCACCTTTGGGAAGGGACAGTGTGTTTAATAAGATTAATTGAACTCAGATCAAATTTTTTGTATTAGTTTTAGTCATTGAAGTAAAGGACTCCCAAATTCTTTCTCATTTTTGAAAGTTTATGATTGTATCTCTGAGAGCAATTAAAAAACATACAGTTATAAAGAAATTAATCTCTATTGATCTCATCTAAATCAGTGAGCAATGGCAGAAATGAAGCTATTTTGCTTTTATCAGACACTGATGGATGCAGAAAGTGCAGACTTCCTATTTTACTTCTAAGCTGCATTTTTTTTTTAGCACAACATCAAAAAGCTTTCATTCCTTTACTCCACCATCATTGGGGTCAAGAGTCACTGATGAGGATTTTCTGGGTCAGAGGATGAAGCCAGTTGGAAGTACAACATTGGATTAATTTCTGGTGACTAAATCCTTCCTAAAAACAAGTCAGCAAGTTTGTAAGCTGGCTGAGTGGTCATCTCTCAGACACATCTATGTTTGAAATGCCGGGCTATGCTGCAGGACACCAGATCTTCCCTTACCTAAGTGTACTGAGAACACCTCTCAGTCTATCTATTACAGAGTCTGTTTCTCTCTCATTTGGGAGGAAAAGTTTTATCTGAAATTTTGGGTTGATGACATTTTTCAGAGATTACAATCATTTGCATATATAAATTTAAGTGCTGTTTATGGAAAAGATATTTTTGTTGTTGTTGTTCAGTTTTTATAAATCACATACATTTCTCCAGATAAGAGAGTGAAATGATTACCTCCCAAACCAAATGTGCTTCTTTCCCTGCCAGTTCCCCTTCAAAATTAACAGGATATAAAAATTTTTAAAAAGCTACATAAAAGAGAAAAGTAAAGAAGTAAAAGTAATAGAAGACCTCCCAGAAACTTCAGTCTTTATTATACCTAGACAGATGGGATAAGTTTAAGGAATAGCATAGAAAAAAACACTTGGGATTTTTCATATATTATTGAACTTTGGAAATAATTCTGACAAAGCTTAGCAATATCCTTTACACAAAATGGAAACCACAAAGGGGAAGTTAAAGTAGGTGGAATCATCTATCCAAAAATGAGATACTATATTTGCGAAACAATCCTTTGAATTGTGTGGCCACGTGAGGGAGAATGCAGACACCTGTGAGTCTCATTTATGCCACAGGATGGCTTCAAAGGAGCAAAATTTCATGCTGTGACTTTTCTGACGATGGTGGCTGAGATATTTGCAAAGTATATTCACAGTAGCTCTATTTTCCTTCTCTTTCTCTGTTTTTTGTTGTTGTTGTTGTTGTTGTTTGTTTGTTTTTTGGTGTTTTTTCTGTGGGGTTTTTTTTTTAGATTCAAAGATTTCAGGAAGGGAACCACACCACTATCTGACAGAATCTATCCCATCTTCTGCTTGGTTATAAATCAATACACTCTAGTAAAAAGATCTCTAGGGAGAGTGTAAGCAAATAGAGAACAATAAACACATGAATAAAAAGATTTTGCTTTAAGAAAGTTGGAGGCCTGGTAACTAGGCCTAATGTTCCCAACTGAACATAAACAATGCTTGAAGAATATAAATAATACCCAGACCTAGACACCTGGTGACTGTGGTGGACAAGGCAGACAAAGTTACTCCCTGCCTGAAACAAGACAGAGATGAGGATACTCCACAAAAATAACAGCCTCTCTGCTGATTCACATGAGGGAGAACTACTTCTTTATCAATGACAACTTTAGCTTGGCTTTAATCCTCTCACCTTCTAGATAAAAACGACTAAGAAATCAGTCACTGAACTTACCCTGCTTCCTGATAGCACTGAATCCAAAGTAGGCATCCACTTCCTCCATCTCTTCCTGGAATCACATAGTCCAAGCCCCAGATACTATAATAAGCTCCTCTCCAAAACTTCTCCAGATAACCCATATGTCAGTAACAAGGCAAATAAACCTACTGGACTCTTTCTGATGTCAAATCATAGGAAGATGTGAGACTACATGAATTCAATAAAAGCAAAATAAAATCAACAACACAAAAGATAATGAGGAAGATACGATTTTAGATTTCTATTATTTTTTCTTTTCAAATAGAGTCAAAAGAATATAGAACTCTGAAACTTGAGAAAACAATTAAATGAGAAATTTGAGCCAAGGGAAGATTTCATGAAGACAAGAAGCAAAATTGATAAATTTAAAAGTATAAGGTAGTCAGTTACTACTAGATTGGAGGTTGCATAAAATTAATTGAGTGAAAGAAAAAAACACAGTAGAATGTATATTGAATATATCATATAAGAATACCCCGTGGATGGGTGAACAGGGGTTGAATCTAGCTCATCATATCTAGTGCCACGGTGTAGGTCTCGCCAAGTGGGAATCCCTGTGGAGTGAGCATTTTTACCCCACCCACCCACAGCACTATCTGTCCAGAAGACTTAAAAGTCAAAATAGGCTAATGTCAGACCTAAAAAAAGTATAGTTCAAGTGATGTTTTCATAGACTACACTGGTGCTTCCCCCGCTATGGGCTACGGCAAATACAGGCGCTCAGAAACCCCACTGCTCATCCTTTGTAAGACCTGGAGTGGGCTGGAACTCTTAGAGTCAATCCTCTCCAGCTGCAAGAAACCACATCTGTTTACCCTTATTTACTATATATTTCCTAAGCCTGCTGTGACATGAAAAAGGTGTGGAAGCACTGACCTTGAACAATTCACTATGTAGTCAACCAGTATTTATTAAGTTCCCATGGAGTGTTTACTTCTGGAGAGCAGCTGAACAAAACAGACAAGAGCCCTGCATGCATCCCATATTTCTCTGTTACAATATTTTTTGAAATGTCTTCCTAATTTTACTCCTTCTCTTATTACCATACAACTCTTCTTTGGAATCCCTGGCATCTTAATTAATAGTATCACCTAGTTCCAAATGTCTTCATTATTAGCTTGAGATATAATAATAGTGGTAATAATAACATGCTCACTGTGAGTGCATGTATATAAGTAAATGTGTGTTGTGTGTCTTGGGTAAGACAAAGGGAAGGTAAATGTGTGGGTGATGTGTGTCTCACAATTGTAGCTTAGATCAATTCTATTTGTATATTGAGTATTTCTGGTAAATTTCTTACCACTCAGCCTTGTCAAGTTTAAAGCAATCAGTACTTTGGCTGGGGCCATTGCAAAAATTCACCCAGGTTTAAACACTTTTAATAGCTTTTTAAAAATTTCTTCTTTATTCCTTGCACGAGGCTCAATATTTTCACATCTTCTTTTTTCCCTGGAAATATAACCATTCTACTCTGAATTCTTTTCAAACCTCACCTGAGGATATGTTTTATGTTTACTGATTTTTAGAGAAAGGAAAGGAGAGAGAGAGAGAGAGAGAGAGAGAGAGAGAGAGAGAGAGAGATTGATGTGAGAGAGAAACATGGATCAGTTTACTTTCCATGTGTGTTCTGACTGGGAATCAAACCCACAACCTAGGTGTATGCCCTGACTAGGAATTGAATCTACAACCTTTAGGTGTATGGGATGATGCTCCAAGCAACTAGGCTACCTGGATAGACATCCACTCTCAATTTTTACTTTGAATTATTTTTTTCAACTTCTCCTATAATCTCTGAATACAATTAAAACATTTCTTATTTGAGATTCAGACTTAAATCTTTGTGGGTGGGGAGGGAAGAAAATAAAACAAAATCAATATCAGACAACACAAAAAGACAATAGTGATTTCATTACTTCTTTGACCATCACTATTACACTTCCTTTTGTTCTCCTTCTAAAATCATAGGAAGATGTGAGACTACATGAATTCAATAAAAGCAAAATAAAATCAACAACACAAAAGATAATGAGGAAGATACGATTTTAGATTTCTATTTTTTTTTCTTTTCAAATAGAGTCAAAAGAATATAGAACTCTGAAACTTTTAGCTAATTTCTCATTCTATGCCCTGGTATAAGCCCCGCTCTCTGCATTACAGCCATCTTAATATTCTTATCCTCTATGTTTTCCTTCCTCCCCTCAATAAATTTTATTTTGAACTAAACCTGGACTCTTTATTTAGCAGCTTTTATCTCAAATCTTTAAAGAACTCATATTTCCTAAAACAAAATTAAGACACATGGATGGACAACAACACAAAATTTCTAAAATTGTGATGGTGAACCAGTATCCACTCAAGAAACAAACAAGAGAAGCACTGTGGATAACTTCAGCAAAGAAGGAATGAGTGAATTGTAAGGAGTGGGAAAGTGATGGAAAGATGGCGGCGATATAGGCAGACGCGTCCCAGGTCTTGTCCCGGAGCAAACGGAGTAAGCAGCTGAAACTAATAACACCCACCCCGAATTGGCAAATTTACTCAGCTGGTGAGACGGCTTGCAGCCTGGAAGGGCAGACCTCCCCTGGAAAGGTTAAAAACCAGGGATCTGGGCAGGAAAGTTTGCCAGACCTGAGCCCAGAGGGTCGGAGGGAGACCGCATGGCAGACAGCCGCGTCTCTTGGGACAGACACAGACCCTGACCAGGGTAAGGAGTTCCGCGGGTTTGCTGGCGCCAGGAGATTTGAGATTTGGATTTTGTGATTGCGGAGAACTGAGACTAAAGGGGGCATCCTGAGGAACTGATCAGACCATGCAGTGTCCATAAGAGAGGAGCGTTTCCCAGACCATGCAGTGCTGGTAAGAGGAGCGTTTCCCAGACCGGTAAGAGGAGCGTTTCCGCGGCCGGCCGGCGTTTGTCTGTTTCTTTGTTTTCACTGAACCCTGCTCATAGGACAGTTCGGATACAGACACTCACCTGTGCTGAAGAGAGGGTGAAGGTGCAGACGAGGGGAATCTGGGGAGAGGCTGAGGAAAGAGGGGGAGCCGGAGGAGGTGGCAGCGAATTGAGTGCTGAGACCCCCCTGGGCCCAGGACTGGGGCAGCCATTCCTCCAGAGGGTGGAATTCCTCCCTCCAGCCCCCCAGGCAAGGAGCACAGCCACACCCAGATTCCACCCTGTATGAGATAAAGGACTAAAACAAGCTGATTAGTCCCTGGGAGTTACCAGGGTCTGGCCTATAGAGGGATTTTCAGTCCCACCAACAACACAGAGCAGGGTAAGGATTAAAAAAGGATAGAGAAGCTGTATAGCCTCAGAGGCCAACCCAAAAACACTGCCACCCAGAGGTTGAGCCACAAACTGACTCTTAGGGGAATACAAATTAAGGCAGACTGGATCACAAATACGGCCTGCTTTAAAATCGGGACTGTGATTTGCAACACGGAGGAACAGTGTAATGCAGGCAGATTCAACACTCTCCTAAATACCTGGCAGGACTAAGGCGAACCAGGCTGAAGAGTGGAAGAGCCGAAGGACCATCACTACTGCAAATTTTTTCTTTTTCTTTTTCTTTTTAATTTTTTCACCTTTTTACTAAGAAACCATTTTTTTTTTCTCTTTTTCTTCTTTTTCCATCACCTGATTTTACCCTTTCAATTACCACATTTTTGTTTTTGACCAGTATTGTTGCTCCTACCATTTTGCCATTTTTTGAAGTGCCATTTTATTTTCTCTTTATTTTCTTTTGGGATTAGTGTTCTCCATTCTATTTTCATCGTTCCTTTAGCATTAATTTTCCCTATCTCAATTCCACCTCTTTGCTAAAACCCTCTTCCTTACTTTTCCCCTTTTGGTGTCCTGTTTCTCTTACCCTATTTAAGGGTAAGACTTTGGTCCAGACTTTCCCAATTCCCTCTTTTTACCCCCTGTCTAATTCCACCCTACTTATATATCCTACTTCCAATCTACTGCTCTAAATCCTTATACACCTATTCTTTATCCTTCTTCACTTTCCAACCATTTTTTTTCTCTCTTATCTTTCTATTGTTTTCTTGATTGTCGAATATATTGGGCTTTTTTTTTTTTTTTTTTTTTTTTTTTTTTTTTAATTTGTTTGTTTGTTTTGTTTTGTGTTTTTTCTTCTTTTTTAGGACTGGTTGTGAGGTTGTTTTTCTTTTTCTTTTTCTTTTTCTTTTTTTTTTCTGCTGGTTTTTCCCTTCCCTCCCCCACCCCACCCCAGTTATTTTTGTGCTTCTGTTTTCCCTTACCCCTCTGGATATTATTGGTGGTTTGTAGTTTGCATTCATCTCCAGGGATCTGTTGCTGGAATTTGTTGAGATTAGTGGCAGTTCTATTGGAGTTTGCTCCTCATACGGGGAGTCTCTTCCCCACTTCTACTTCATTCTCTTTTTTCGCTCTCTTTTTTTCCCCCCTCTTTTTTCGCAATTCTATTTTTGCACTCCTTTTTTCTTTGTTTTTTTCTTATTTTTCTTTTCTGTTCTCTCTTTTATCTTCTTCTCTTCTTTCTCCCTTATCCCCTAATTCTCTTAATTCGGGTGGTCACCTTTATTTGGAGTTATTAATATTGTGAATATACTTGTGTTCAGTGCCTGGTACGTTGTGCCTTGCTCTGTTGTATTTTGTGCCTTTAAATCAACGCAGCAGATCCAAGCAACAGCAGCCCCCTGATCACCGCAGCCTCCTGATCACCACAGCCTCCTGATCACCACACCCTCTGTCTGTGGAACAGCAACTGTACGTGAAGCCTCCCTCCACCAGCCAGAAGAGCCAACACAGCTGTGAACAACACCCACCAGAGGAGCTGCTGCCAACTGGAAAGCAGCTGCTACCGCAACCGTCTGAGCAGCAACCACAACCCAAGGAGCCCCTGCCACCCAGGGAGCAGCCACTGAACACCTCAACATCTACATATGTCAGCGAGATCAAACATGGGTAGGCAAAGAAACCCCCAAAGGAAAGAAAAGGAGGACTCGCCAGAAAAGCAGCTAAGTGAGACAGAGATATGCAACATGACGGAAAAAGAATTCAGAATAAGGTTCCTAGAGTACATGCACCACATGTTCAAGAAGCAAGAAGAAACAGATGAAAAACTCAACTACTTATGCAAGAAGCTAGAAGAAACAGATGAAAAAATCAACAACTTAAGTAAGTCCCAAGAAGAAATGAAGAGTGACATAGCTTCAATAAAAAACTCCATTGAAAGTATCAACAGTAGACTGGGAGAAGCAGAGGACCGAATTAGTGAATTAGAAGACAAGGAAGCAAAACACACTCAAACTGTACGGCAAATGGAGAAAAAAATTAAAAGACAGGAGGAGAGCCTAAGGGAGCTTTGGGACAACATGAAACGAAACAACATACGAATAATAGGGGTGCCAGAACAACAGAAAGATGAACATGGATTAGAAAACCTATTCGAAGAAATAATATCAGAAAACTTCCCTGAGGTGGGGAAGAAAAAAGTCACACAAGCCCAGAGAGTCCCAAACAAGGTGAACCCGAAAAGACCCACACCAAGACACATCATAATTACCATGGCAAATGTTCAGGATAAAGAGAGAATCTTACAGGCTGCAAGAGAGAGACGGAAAGTAACATACAAGGGATCTCCCATTAGATTATCAAATGATTTCTCAACAGAAACACATCAGGCCAGAAAAGAATGGACGGAAATCTACAAAGTGATGCAAAGCAAAGGACTGAATCCAAGAATACTCTATCCAGCAAGGCTATCATTCAAAATTGAAGGGGAAATAAGAAGCTTCACAGACAAAAAAGGGCTAAGGGAGTTTATCACCACCAAGCCAGCCATGCAAGAAATGCTAAAGGGACTGGTGTAAAAAGAAGAAATATCAAGCTCAGAAAGAAAACAGCCACACACACACACACAAAAAGAAATGGCTACAAACAAATACCTTTCAATAATAACTTTAAATGTAAATGGACTAAATGCTCCAACCAAAAGACATCGAGTGGCTGAATGGATAAAAAAACATGACCCATACATCTGCTGTCTACAAGAGACCCACCTCATTAGAAGGGACTCACACAGACTGAAAGTGAAGGGATGGAAAAATATCTTTCACGCAAATGGAAAGGAAAAGAAAGCTGGGGTAGCAATACTTATATCTGACAAAGTACATCTCAAAGTGAAGGCCATAACCAGAGATAAGGAAGGCCACTTCATAATACTAAAGGGATCAATACAACAAGAAGATATAACCCTGGTAAACATATATGCACCCAATGCAGGAGCACCCACATACATAAGAAAACTTCTGGAAGAAATCAGGGGAGAGATCGACAACAATACAATCATAGTAGGGGACTTTAATACACCACTGACATCACTGGATAAATCCGCTAGACAAAAACTCAGCAAAGAAACAGCAATCCTAAATGACTCACTAGATCAGATGGACTTAATTGACATCTTCAGAACACTTCACCCCACAGCTGCGGAATATACATTCCTCTCAGGTGCTCATGGGACATATTCAAAAATAGACCACATATTGGGTCACAAGCAAAGTCTCCACAAATTCAAGAAGATTGAAATCATAAAAAGCTTCTTCACAGACCACGATGGCATAATGTTAGAAATAAACTACAATAAAAACAACCCAAAATACTCAAACACTTGGAAGCTGAATAGCATGTTATTAAATATTGATTGGGTTACCGATGACATCAAAGAAGAAATTAAAAACATCCTGGACACTAATGACAATGAAAACACAACAATCCAAAACCTCTGGGACACAATGAAAGCAGTCCTGAGAGGGAAGTTTATAGCTCTACAGGCCTATCTCAAAAAACAAGAAAAAATGGTAGTCAATCATCTAACTCTACAACTCAAAGAATTAGAAAGAGAGCAACAAGAAAACCCCAGAGTGAGCAGAAGGAAGGAGATAATAAAGATTAGAGCAGAAATCAATGAAATAGAGACCAAAAAAACAATACAGAAAATCAATGAAACCAAGAGCTGGTTCTTTGAAAGGATAAACAAGATTGACAAACCCCTAGCCAGGCTCACCAAGAAGCAAAGAGAGAGGTCCCAAATAAACCAAATCAGAAATGATAGAGGCGAAATAACAACAGACCCCACAGAAATACAAATGATTGTTAAACAATACTACGAGCAACTCTACTCCAACAAACTGGACAACCTGGAGGAAATGGACAAATTCCTAGAAAAATACAACATTCCAAAACTCAATCAGGAAGAATCTAAAAACCTCAATAGGCCAATAACTATGGAAGAAATTGAAGCAGTCATCAGAAAGCTTCCAGCAAACAAAAGCCCAGGGCCAGACGGCTTCACAGGGGAGTTCTACCAAACATTCAAGGAAGAACTAAAACCTACCCTCCTCAGACTACTACAAAAAATTCAAGAGGAAGGAACGCTTCCAAGCTCATTCTATGAAGCCAGCATCACCCTAATACCAAAACCAGGTAAAGACATCACAATGAAAGAGAATTACAGGCCAATATCCCTCATGAACATAGATGCCAAAATCCTCAACAAAATCTTAGCAAATCGGATCCAGCAGTACATCAGAAGGATCATACACCATGACCAAGTAGGATTCATCCCAGAGATGCAAGGATGGTACAACATCCGTAAATCAATAAATGTGATACATCACATAAACAAATTGAAAGAAAAAAACCACATGGTCATATCAATTGATGCAGAAAAAGCATTCGACAAAATCCAACACCCATTTTTGATAAAAACTCTCAGAAAGGTGGGAATAGAAGGATCATACCTCAACATAATAAAAGCCATATATGACAGGCCCACAGCCAACATCATACTCAATGGACAAAAACTAACACCATTTCCCCTAAGAACAGGAACAAGACAGGGATGCCCACTCTCACCACTCCTGTTCAACATAGTACTGGAAGTATTAGCCATTGCAATTAGGCAAGAAGAAGGAATAAAAGGCATCCAAATTGGAAAAGAGGAAGTAAAACTGTCCTTATTTGCAGATGACATGATATTATACATACAAAACCCTAGAGACTCCATCAAAAAGCTACTAGACTTAATACATGAATTTGGCAATGTAGCAGGATACAAAATTAACCCCAAGAAATCTGAGGCATTTCTATACACCAACAGTGAACTTTCAGAAAGGGAGATCAGAAAAACAATCCCATTTACCATCGCACCAAAAAAATTAAGATACCTAGGAATAAACTTAACTAAAGAGGTTAAAGACCTCTACTCAGAAAACTACAGGACGTTGAAAAAAGAGATAGAGGAAGACATAAACAGATGGAAGAACATACCATGTTCTTGGATTGGTAGAATCAACATCATTAAAATGTCCATACTACCCAAAGCAATCTATACATTCAACGCACTTCCCATTAAAATACCAATGGCCTTCTTCAAAGATCTAGAACGAACTCTCCAAAAATTCATCTGGAATAAAAAAAGACCCCGAATAGCTGCAACGATCCTGAGAAAGAACAAAGTAGGTGGGATCTCAATGCCAGATATCAAGCTGTATTACAAAGCCACTGTTCTCAAAACTGCCTGGTACTGGCACAAGAACAGACATATAGATCAGTGGAATAGAATAGAGAGTCCAGAAATTAGCCCGAACCAATATGCTCAATTAATTTTTGACAAAGTAGGCATGAACATACAATGGAGCCAAGATAGTCTCTTCAATAAATGGTGTTGGGAAAACTGGACAGACATATGCAAGAAAATGAAACTAGACCACCAACTTACACCATACACAAGAATAAACTCAAAATGGATAAAGGACTTAAATGTACGACAGGAAACCATAAAAATTCTAGAAGAATACAAAGGCAACAAAATCTCAGACATATGCCAAAACAATTTCTTCACTGATACAGCTCCTAGGGCAGTTGAAACTAAAGAGAAACTGAACAAATGGGACTACATCAAAATAAAAAGCTTCTGCACAGCAAAAGAAACCATCAACAAAACAACAAGAAAACCCACCTCGTGGGAAAACATATTTGCCAACGTCATATCTGATAAGGGCTTAATCTCCAAAATTTATAGGGAACTCATACAACTTAACAAAAAGAAGATAAACAATCCAATCAAAAAATGGGCAAAGGATCTAAATAGACACCTTTCAAAAGAGGACATTCAGAAAGCCAAGAGACATATGAAAACATGCTCAAAGTCACTAATCATCCGAGAGATGCAAATCAAAACAACAATGAGGTACCATCTCACACCTGTCAGAATGGCCATCATCAACAAATCAACAAACGACAAGTGCTGGAGAGGATGTGGAGAAAAAGGAACACTTGTGCACTGCTGGTGGGAATGCAGACTGGTGCAGCCACTATGGAAGGCAGTATGGAGGTTCCTCAAAAAATTGGAAATGGAACTCCCATTTGACCCTGTGATCCCACTACTAGGAATATATCCCAAGAAACCAGAAACACCAATCAGAAAGGATATATGCACCCAGATGTTCATAGCAGCACAATTCACCATAGCTAAGATCTGGAAACAGCCTAAGTGCCCATCAGTAGATGAATGGATTAGAAAACTGTGGTACATCTACACGATGGAATACTATGCTGCTGTTAAAAAGAAGGAACTCCTACCATTTGCAACATCATGGATGGAACTGGAGAGCATTATGCTAAGTGAAACAAGCCAGTCAATGAAGGAAAAATACCACATGATCTCACTCATTCATGGATAATAAAGACCATTACAAACTTTTGAACAATAATAGATACAGAGGCAGAGCTGCCTCAAACTGATTGTCAAACTGCAGTGGGAAGGCCAGAGAGAGTTGGGGGGCAGGAGGGAGGGGAGTAAGAGATCAACCGAAGGACTTGTATGCATGCATATAAGCATAACTAATGGACATAAGACACTGGGGGGTAAGGGAGGGTAGTGGTTTGTCAAGGGCGGGGGGGGGGGGGGGAAGGATACTTATGTAATACCCTTTGTAATACTTTAAGAGGAAAAAAAAAAAAAATTGTAAGGAGTGGATTGTAATAGTAAAATCGGGGAGCTTAGTAAATTAATAAAGCTAGTGGATTGCAGGCGAGTAGGAAAAAGCTGTCTGTTTCCACTTAAATTTTCATAACTGGATATAGAGCTCTGTGGTCTCTGTTTTTGGATTTTATGAAATAGATGTTATATTCTGATCTGGACCTTTTTAGTAAATGCTACATCAATTTATTATTTTTGTGCTGTTCTCCTTTTTCTATTTTACTACCTATGTTTTGGCTCCTTTTCTTGGGCTGCTACTTCTATTGTTCAGTTTTCCTGTCTACGTATTTATGACATGCCCAGCACAATACTTGACACATAATAGATGTTCGATTAATATGTTTCACTTTTTTTTTTTTAACATTTTCTATTTCAATATGAAATAGAAAATGTTAAAAAGATTTCTTTCTCCCATTTAGTCCATTAAAATACTTTTTCTCACACTTCATTCTTTGTATAATCTGGGCTGATATTGTTCACAATTCTGGACTTCATCATATTTGTAACATAAATGTAATGCCAACTCCAACTATGCTTTAAATACTAAAGGCCCAGTGATTACATTTCAAACCAAATGTTAGGCTGACTGTTGGGAAAAGCTATTCAAATCCATAGCTCTTCTACTGGGTGTAGAGTTATTCTACTATTTTCCCATCACAGGAGAAGTTCCAACTAATTAGGTCCAGTTTCTTTGCCTTTCACTTCTCTCTTCACTTATCCACTTGTCCAAATTTTATATTAGAAAAAGAAGACAAAAGGGAAAAGAGGTAACAGCCTATTTCTAAGTTTTCCATTTTTTCCCCAAGTTCCCTTGAGAACTAGGACTCAAAATCATATAGACGTTGTCCCTTTAAGATGAAAGGAGATCCTGTTACCTCACATGGTGAATAAATCATAATAAATCTAAGACACAGAACAAGAGACCAGAGAGCAAGTTTGGAGAATCTGAGGATTAGCCAATTGCTCCCTAATGTCAAACCAAGATCCAGTAGAAATAATCATTCTGACATCTGACAGAAGAAGTCAAAGGTCAGGATTTAATGTCGCCATCGTCTGATTTTCCGACTTCATTGAGCAGGTGCTTAATAAGGCATGATTATTTATTTTGTTTAAAGAGCTCAGAGCAAAGGAAGATGTGGAGTCACAAAGAAGAATGACTCCCAGCTCTATGATTCCGGTGAGAACACTGTAACCTTTTTGTTAACGACAATTATGTTGCGGTCATTACTTTGTCAGAGTTGATTTCTTCGCCTAGAAAAAATATGGAACGCAAACATATCCTATTACACGAAACTACTAATGGCACTGATGAATCTTCAGTGATTACGCAGGAGAAGAGTTTAAGGTCGGCAGAAAGAGCCCTGAATAGTGGGTGATTAGATAAAAATGTGTTTTACGGTGACTTCGAAGTGAAAAGGTTGGGTAAAGCTGGCAGAAATTTCCACATAGCCATCACAACTTACCCATAGAAAGAAACAGGGAGTAAGAGCAAGAGCCAGATGGAACAATACTGAGAGAGGGAGAACAAGAGATCTTTTCCCAGCAAGTGTAAGCAATGCTGACTGTAAGAAGCTTCGATTAATGACAGCTTTTAGCATAATAAACATAACATCAGGGATTTAAAATATTGCTCAGTAGACCCGTCTCTCTGCCTCTCTCTTCCTTGAAAGTTGTTTACATCAACGAATTTAACATTTAAACAATTACCACAAAGGGCAGAGCTCGGGAACGGGGGCAGCTGTCTGGGTTTGAGGCTCAGGTTCCCCACTTCCTGAGGCACCCTTGCTCGAGCATGTGTCTTACCTCTCTGTTTCTCTGTTACTTTGAAATAACAGCACACAATTATGAGAGTTAACAGTGACAATCTTTGGGAATTAAACACTTGTCGAAAACTTAGCCAACACTCCAGAACACTGTTCTCCGTGCCTCCTGGGATTTATGCCCTTGTGTATGTCCTCTTCCACCTTGAATCTGACCTGGCTCTGACTCGTTTTAAACAACAGCAATATTTAACAGCACAGAAGTGACAATATGCAAGTCTCAGATCGAATCCTTAAGGTAGCCTGGACGTTGCCAATTTTGAGCTTTTGGGAGTCCTGAACCACCACACATCAAATCTGGCTACCCTGCTGGAGAAACAACACATGGAGAGGACATGTATAGAGGAGATGCCCTGAGACTACAGGGAAGAAGAGAGAGGCCTGGTCAACCCAGCATCCCAGCTCAGCCCAGCCTTCCAGCCCTCATAGCCAAGGAATCAACTTATAATAAGGCCGTTTGGATGTTCCAGCCCCAGTGACTCTCTACCACAGTCAGGATGAGAGACATAAAAGGAAACCAGAAAACGACTACAAGGGCAGCTCAGAGTATTCTGAGATATAATAAATTGTTGTTATTTAAAGGCAATTTTTAGAGTAGTTTGTTATACAGCAGATAATGGAAACAAGCAACAAGTAAAGCATGTAGAGGTATGTGGTTCAATGTAGTAGCCACTCGCCATGTAGCTGCTGAGCACTTGAAATGTAGCCAGGATGCCTGAGAAACTACATTTTGAATTTAATGTAATCTAATTAATTTCTATTTAAAAGCTGAAGCAATGTAAAATATTTTTTCCTGTTAAACACAACTTTGTTTAGGTAGGATGAGATTTCACTTTGTAGCGTTGTCCACAGTGTTGTTCTTATAGTTCTGCCAAGCACTTGTGTCATTTCTAGTATTATACATAAACACACTACCAAAAGTAGATTGTAATACATTATTAATAATTTTATACACTTACTTGTTAAAATGATAATAGTTTGGATATTTTGGGCTACATGAAATAAAAAGTATTAATTTCACCCATTTCTTTCTTTTTTTTGTTTTTAATCTTCACATGAGGACATGTTTTATTACTGTTGTTGTTTTTTAGAGAGAGAAACATCAACGTTAAAGAGAGAGATTCATTGGCTGCCTCTCATACCAACCCTGACCTGGGATTGAACCCACAACCTAGGTATGTCTCCTGCCCAGGAATCAAACTGGCCGCCTTTTGGTGCACAGGATGACACTCCAACCCAACTGAGCTACTGGCCAGGGCTCACCTATTTCTTTTCACTTTTTAAATTGTGATTTCTAGAAAACTTAAAATTGTGCAAATGATTTGCATTATATTTTTATTTGACAGAACTGTTACAAAGGAGTAAATGTAGAATTGTTTTAAAGGAGACTTTTTTTGAATAATTTTAGATCCCTTTGACCCCACAACCAATTTCAACTATTATTAACTAAACAAGTAATATTAATTATATAGTACTAGAGGCCCGGGGCACGAGATTCGTGCACTCGGGGGTCCCTCAGCCTGGCCTGCACCCTCTCGCAGTTTTGACAGTACAGGTCAGGTATTTTCTTAAATGCTCCCTATTGGAATTTATCTGGTGCTTTCCCCGTGGTTAGAGTGGGGATATACACTCTTGGGAGGAAGACCACAGAGATGAAGTGCCATTTTCATCACATTTTATCAAATGCACACACTATCAATATGATTTATCACTGTTGATATTGACCTCAATCATCTGGTTTAGGTAGTGTTTCTCCACTATGAAGTTACTTTTTTTTTTTCCCTTTCCCTCTCCATATTGTTCCCTTTGGGAGAAAATTTGAAGAATCA
Source organism: Myotis yumanensis (assembly GCF_028538775.1). NCBI lineage: Eukaryota > Metazoa > Chordata > Mammalia > Chiroptera > Vespertilionidae > Myotis > Myotis yumanensis. The sequence continues at coordinate 41,792,661 of NW_027223760.1, read as the reverse complement.
AAATAAAACTTATAACCTTGGTTGGTGTGGCCCAGTTGGTTGGAGCTTCATCCCATACACCTAAAGGTTTCAGGTTTATGTGTTCCCTGTCAGGGCACAAACCCAGGTTTCGGGTTCAGTCCCTTGTTAGGAAGTGTAGGGAGGCAGCTGATAAATGTTTCTCATCTCTCTCTCTCTCTCTCTCTCTCTCTCTCTCTCTTTCTCTCTCTCTCCTGCTCCCTAAAATTAATAAAAAGCATGTACTCAGGTGAAGATTAAAATAAATCTTAAAATCATATGCATAGGAAGAGATGGCCATGAGAGCTGTTGAGAGGGAAGAATAGATAATGAGTGCCTACTGGTCAAAGAGAAAAATATATCAATGAAGATCACAGTGTAAAAATGGTGGATCCACATTTGAAAAGGAGGAGAGACCTCTACTCCTCTGAAAGAAGAGGGAAAAAATTTAGGACAGGTAAAGACTTAGAAATATTGCATAAGTAACGCAAGGAAAGGTTAAAGACTTCAGAGATAAAGAGCTCTTCTAAGGAAAGTAAAATTCAATTCAACAAACATTGAGACTTACTATATACCAGATGCTGAACTTGGACTGTGAATAACTCAAATTTAGCAAGATTTAGTTTCTGTCTTAAGATATTTATCATTTGAAAATGAAGGCTATTGTATGAATAAGGTATAAAAATAAATATAGCAGTGTAGGGCAATAGAAAAGTAGCATTCACATCCATCTGAAAGTCAGGAAAGTTTCCAAGGATTAGCTGGTATTTGAGAGAAAAACCACTAACCACAAAAACTGACATGGTATCATGACCTAAAAATAATTGACAAAATAGTTCTCAACTTTGAAGGTTCTGAAATGCGATTTTTTACTAACCCAGAATTGATTATACTTGGGGATAGAATTCGAGCCAAGAAAAATCATAAAAATATAAACTAGAATGAAAAGTATTAATTATATTGAGAACTGAAAGTGCCAGACAATCTCTATGTGGAAAAAATTATATGAAAAATTGAGGTATTAAAAGATTGTTTGATGAGCCTTGAATGGGTGAATGGGGTATTAGTTATTTACATGGGTTCAATGTGAAAAGGCATTAACCTGGCAAGCTTCAGTTTCATGGTCTATAAAAAATGAGAATAGAAGTAGCTCTTACATCAAAGGATCAAATGAAGTGAAGCATGTTCAACATAGGGTCTGGGACAAAATAAACTGCCAAGAATTATCAACATTACTATGATCATTATGATCTGGTTAGCCATTTTTTTCCTGTCCCATTCCGGTTTCCTTTTCGATGGCCCCCATATTATACTCATTTATGCCCCTATAGTGGCTAACAAAGTGCTTGTCACCAAGAAGAAATGCAATAATGAGTGCATTCCACTTAATTAAAGAGGAGTTGATTGCATCAAGGAGCAAGAAATAAAAGTAACTTAGAGATTGATCAAAACAATATGCTTTAAACTAATTTGGTCTCTCAAAATATAAACCAAAAAAATGTATCCATTTGGAAAAATGTCTTATTAAAAGCCATTCTAATGCTCAAGGAAGTGTATAGAGGGAAAAGTTATACTTCCCTTTGCAGCAGCACTGTGTCCTGTTCTTGATTAAATGTAAAGAATTAAAGACAAGCAGGAGGGAGAGGGGGTTGGGGTAGCTGGGGTTTGGATCTGTGGTTGCTATTTATAAGTAAAAAATGGAAGAGAAGGTGTCATAAACTTAAACTGGGGAGGTCCAATACTAACTAAGTCACAAGTTTGTCTCTATGGGCTGAGTTAAGCCCCTTAACAACTTCTCTGTTTTATTTTCTCCATCTGTTTTACCAGACTATTGGGAGGATTATTTAGTTAATGTTGAAGACTATATTTATCAATTCCACAAAATGTCTGCGATTTAATGATGAGAGAGCTCTAAACGACGCCGTGGGAGTATCACAGGGGCTAGCAACAGCATGTTGTCAGTTGAGTCCTTCAGAGACCCACAGGGCAAAACATGATACGCAGTTCTCAAAGCGTTTGGAATTGTGTTTCCATAATTATTTCTCCCTCTTACTTCTCCAAGTCAATTGAGGTCTCTACTTTGTGGGCTTGACAAGTAATTTGTTTTTTATGATGGTGGAAATGTTGGGCAGTCTCAACATTATCCTAAAAATTATTCTTCTAAACAGAAATAATAGTGACACAATGCACTACAAGGTGATGCACTACCTCTCTTTCTACATATCCTGGAATGTGAATGCTTCACTTTATCTCCTTATCCAAGATCTCTCTCTTTTCTTTTAGTGAAAGAAGCAGTCTAAAAGAAATTTTTAGTAACTTGATCCTGAACTGCAGGCTGGGAAGCCTCAATATATCACATTTAATTGCAATTTTTTTCAATAGGATATACAATACAGAGAAACTCAGAATTTGAAATAACATATGCTGAATACCTCAAGGAGGAAAGAATTTCCTTTGTGAATCAGAGTTTATAAACCATCTGCATTTTCATAATTCCATAATAGGTATCATTCTGACTCAGTGAACATAGAAACATAGCTTTCTGCTTTAGCATACCTCTGATTTCCAGTTTTAGAATATTTACTTGGCACCTTATAATCTGCCACTAAATATAAACCTTCCTATTTCATAAAAGGACCAGAGGGTAGAAAAATATTCCAATATACTTTTAATCAAATCAGCATTCACTGTAAGTCTTACAATAAGATCTGGTAAATAAAATCCCCTCAAAATGAAACCTCTCTAATGAGCTAAATTTGTTCTTTCAGGTCAGTAGGGTACCATTTGCTAAATTGCCTCTATTCCTTCCTCCCGCAAGAGATTGATATTACCTCACATCTGTGGGCTGGTAGTGCTCACCGTGCACCAAGTTCTTCTGAATTGCTCCAAGAATCATGCCCTGTTTGAATAAGACTGAAATATTACTAATGGATAACTTCAACTTTAGACCTGAAGCTAGATTAATGCTGTAACTCGGTCAGGATATTAGTGCTTTCCCTTCTATATGTTTGCCCAACAGTGACATGAGCTATGCTCAAATATCCTTCCAGAAATCTGGCCTGAAACCCTCTTTGTGTGGATTTAATTTGCACCCCTCATACTATGTCTGTGTGTTAGAGTTGCTTTCATACCCAGTTGAATGGAATTTCAGACATGACTGAAAAGAGCTGTACTTGCATAATTCAAAATTAATTATGCCCTGGCAATGTGAAGGTAGCTCTCTGGGTGGTAATCCTGGAGTTAATGTTCTCACTTGAAAATCAAAACACTCATTTGTGATCTATATTGAAGATTATCATGTCTATAGACCATGTGTTTGGCCTGACTTCAGAGCGTGGTTGCAGTAATTTCTACTGTGCTGCATGTTAATCATATTAATGTAGGGGCTCAATTTCATGTTAGAATCATAAACAGAGCTGGAGTTCCAGTGCTTTTCAATGTGCAGGAAGGTGGTGGCAAAGAAATGTCCATAAAGGGTCAGCAAAGGCCCAGAGGTGCCTTAATAGAGGTCAAAGTTGAGCCGGATCAGGTAACCTGACTGTTCTACAATCCTTGTCTTTCCCCCTCTGTACTACTGCAGGGGCTTGTAGTAAATACTTATTTGAATGGGCAATCACTCCTGGAAAAGTTAGGAAGCTTTATCTATATGATCCAACATACGTTTCCCAATTCGGCATCCTCCATTTCTGTTGTCTTCTCCAGGCAACTCAGTTCTCTTTTCTACTTCCTCTCACCATGTAAATCCAGCCTCTTGCCTGACCACCCAATAAACCTGCATGAATTCTAGTACAATACTCAGCTCCGGATCATCACTATTATGTCACTGATTATTTGAATGGACTACAGGTTGGCTACAAATTTAACAGTCATTTGAATAAGTGTGTGTGTGTGTGCGTGTGTGTGTGTGCGTGTGTGCGTGTGTCTGGTTTTCTAGGCAACATTCACATTTTAATAATATTTCTTAATGATTTGAACTAAAGATGAATTATGAGGTGCCTGCTTGGTTCACATACATCCTACTGTTAAGAAAATCAGCCCTATTAGTTACTTACCATATCAAGATCCTTCCTCCAAACTTGCTTGATTGAGTCAGAGATGAACACCTAAGGTGTGACCAATCAAATGCACTCTTCAGAGAATTTGAATTTGAGAATCAGACAGAAAATGAATTATCTCTGGGGAGTAAAGTTGAGAAAAAGAGCCAAGTAAAATCATGTATAAGAGACAGCATTTCTTGATGCCCATTTGTGAATGGAGGGAGGTCAATCTATAAAAAGAAAAATAAAATAAAGCAAATAAACTACGTTGAAGAAGGTAAAGATGAGAGAGTCTGTCTTATAAATCTAGGAAATAGAATAAGTGTATTAATTACTTTTCAATTTGTTTAAGACCTGGGTCCCATCTTTTATATGAGTTTTACAAATACATATAAAATTTCCTTCCTTTATCTCCCTTTTTTTCCCCTAGTGAACTCTTGCACTTTCTTGTTCTCCCTCTCTCCCTCTGTTTCTCTTATTCTCTTGGCCTCTGAATCTCTCATTCTTTGCCTTTCTCTTTTCTTCCCTCTGTCTTCTCTAGCTCTCTGTCCCCCTCACTTTCATTCTTTTCTTTAGAGATTCTCTCTTTCTCCTTCCCTGCCTCCCATTCTCTGTCCGTTTCCTCCTCTCCATCTCTCTTTAAACTTGAATTTTTTCCAGATTTACTTTACAATTAAATAGTACAATAAAGTTTTTAAACACCTTTGTAGGACCAGTGGGGAAAATCTAAGTATAAGTGAATATGTTGTTTTGGGGAATTTCCTCTGTGTCCCTCAAATGACACCCATTTTACCTAAGTGTATGTAAGAACAATATTTGTGGTAATACCTCCTAAAACACTGGATATTAAAGGCCATGCTGGCCTATTTTGAAAAATAGTGTGAACTGTTAGCAAAACTACGATCTATTTTCAGATGTGAGAAAGGAAATTGTGACCTTGAGAAGCTGGTGGTGTTACTGCTAAATCATTTGTATGCTCTGTTAAATGATATACCGGGGTGGGCGGGGGGGGGGGGGGGAGCAGTTCCTTCAAGAGTATTGCTTTGATATTTCCAATTCTCCAAGACTTTTCACAACTGCCTCTTCTAAAATCATGGAATAGCCAGGAGACATAAATGTAGAACTTTGGGATTAAATCTTTCATTTGGGAATTCACTGAATAGAGGGAGTGTGGGCTCTTCCAGCCATTGTAAGGTCTGAGAATAATACAGGAGGAATGAAATCTCACATTCTATGTGTGATGCTGTACTTTCACATGTGGTCATTTTAATGGACTTAATTATTACCTGCTTTAAAAAATAATTGACTTATATATACTAAGGTTATCCCCTTATCTTTACCCGATTTAAGCATTTTATTGTGTTGTTTCTCTTGGATTAGACGTTATTTCAAAAATAGAATCAATAAGCCATCAGAAAGCCATTATTTTTGGCTTATATTGAAAGAGCATATAAGATTCTTCTTGCCAAATTAAGACCAAACTGTTCAGCTAATTTATAATTAAATTAATATACTCAGCATACTTAGGAGATTATCATAAACTCATAATATTTCATTTCTCATTATATATCTTGGCCCAGTGACAAAGTTTGATGTTAATTTACAAGTTATTCTGACATAAATACATTAGCATTAAAAAATTCTCAGTGACAAAGTAATATGCCTGAATACATTGGTGCATGGATTATTGAGGTGGTATGCAGAAAATGAAGGGACATTGTGCAGGTTTGGGCAGTGTGGGACACAAGAAATAATGCAAAGAAGCACAGCAAAACTTGAAGGCCAATCCTTTGATCTTGAATGCAGGCTCCAAGGGTTGGTGAGATTTTCTATCAATCAAACATTTTCAAAACAAAAGTCTATCAATTATCAATTCAAAATGCTAAGTATGTTTCACTTAAAGCAGTAATTAACTGGGAATTTTGCTTTAACTATCAATATTTTAATAATTCACCTCTCATTCATTTTAATTTTGAAAACACTGTTCTAATAAGACTGCCTTATGGAAAGATGGGAGCTGGGACTCTCTCTGCCATGTGCAATGCTTTGTGTGTACAATCACCTACTTAGTGGTAGAATTATGCATCGCTTGTCAATAGGAATACATTATGAGGAATATGTTGTGAGATGGTGTTGTTGTGCGTAGATCATGGAGTGCACGTCCACAAACCTAGATATTATAGCCTGTACACACCTGGATTATATGGTACAGCCTATTGCTCCCAGGATGCAAACCTGCATCATGCTACTGCATGCATACTGTACGTAATTGTAACCCAATGGTGTTTGTGTATGTAAGATAGAAAAGGTACAGTAAAAATACTATACAGAAGATTAAAAACATGGTACCCGTACAGGGCATGAATGGAGCCTGCAGGACTGGAAGTTGCTCTGAGTGAGTCAGTGAGTGAATGGGAAGGTTGAGGACATCCCTGCACACTACTGTAGACTTTGTAACACTGTACACTCAGGCTATGCTACATTTATAAAAAAATAAATTTTTCTTGTTCAATAATAAATTAACCTTATCTTACTATGAATTTTTTACTTTATAAACTTTTTAATTATTTTTAACTTTTTGGCTCATGTAATAACACCACTTAAAATGCAAAGACATGGTACAGCTATACAAAAATGTTTTATTTCTTTAAATCTGTATCCTGAAAGATTTTTTCTCTTTTTAAAATTATATTATTTATTTACTTTTTAAACTTTTTTGTTAAAAACAAAGACACAAACACATACAAAAGCCTAGGCTTACATAGGGTCAGGATTATCAATATCAGTTTTTTCCACCTCCACACCTATTCCACATGTTAAAGCCTTCAGGGGCAACAACATACATGGAGCTGTCCTGTCCTATGATAACAGGATTATCAAAATCAGTTTTTTCCACCTCCACACCTATTCCACATGTTAAAGCCTTCAGGGGCAACAACATACATGGAGCTGTCCTGTCCTATGATAACAGTACCTTCTTCTGCTATAACTCCTTGATTTATTGGTTGGATCAAATACGTGGTATTTGGACAGAGAAACACCACTTTGTATTAGGATGAAGATCATACACACAAAAAAAGTAGAGAGTTATAATCCTTCAACCATTCCCATACTTGACACAGTTCATAGACTCAGAACCCCTGGAGTGTATGGGAAGCCAGATACTTTCAGGAAGGATCCTGCTACAGTGCCAAAAACATACTATAAATCTTCCTCCTTCTTCAAAGAACTTGTGGCCATTTTTCAGAGTGACTGTGAATTTGGGAAAAGGGAATAAACAAACTATTCATGGATTACTGGGCGCTGATTCTGAACTGACCCTAATCCCTGGGGACACCGAGCACTATTCTGGCCTGGTAGTCTGAGTCAGGGCTATGGAAGTTAGGTGATCATTGGAGGTTTGGCTGAGGTCCATCTCAGAGTGGGTCCCGAGGGTCCATAAAGCTGTCCTATCTTTTTAAATACATTTTTTTTAAATTCTTAGTTGAATAGACACATTTAGCGACTGATAGAAACCTCATATGAGTTCCTTGGCCCATGGAATAGATGGATGTTGGGAAACTTAAATAGTCAATACTCACAGCAGGTGAGGAATGGGTGTACTGAGTAGTAAAGCTGATTTGGAAGGGACACTGATGAAATTCACTGTAGATCTCTCTGGAAGGCTGGGTTAGGGACTAGACCCTGACATTTTAAATTTTCACTTAATTTTTCCTCATTTCATTTCCTTTAAATTTTCATATCATCCTTATTATGTTTTAACTTTATGTCCATATGATTATTGTACACATAATTTTAAACAATTCAAAGAAGAAAAACTAAATTCCACTTTGAATTTTCCCTTAAAAAGTTAATACAATAATGGTTTAAAAGCATTTTAAAACAAATTTGTATAGTAAAAATTGGGGATGCCAACCTTTCAACCCAAAACAGAAGCTTCACTATTTAGAAAATGTGGGAGTAACTGAAACCTATTGGCTTTAAAATTTTCTAGACTTATTCAAATTCTTATTAGTTCTTCACGTTTCTGTTGACATTTGTATTGTGGGATGATAGTAAAAAGACCTTTGAAAACATAAAATAGACCTATATTGTCAGTGCTGAGGAACTTAGAAATCACTTAGCTCCCTTTTTTAAAAAAAAATGATTTTTATTAATTTCAGAGAGGAAGGGAGAAGGAGAGGGAGAGAGAGATAGAAACATCAATGATGAGAGAGAATCATAAACATCACTATACCACTTAGCATTACAATTATAATCGACTGCCTCCTGCATGTCCCACACTGGGGAACAAGCCCACAACCTGGGCATGTGCCTGATCAAGAATCGAACCATGACCTCCTGGCTCATAGGTTGATGCTCAACCACTGAGCCATGCTGGTTGGCCATGCTTAGCTCCCTTCTTTTAGAGATAATGTTATAGACACATAGAAGGAAGATGAGTTGATTGAGGTGGTAGATATTTAGGTAAAAAACCAAGACTCACAATCATTGTCTTCCAGAAAGTACCCTATTACTCAACTTTCCACATACTTTATGAAGTCTTAATTCTCAGATTTAAAAGTTTCCTTTATTGGACTCTTCTAATCATCAGTTAAAGTCTTCTATATCAGGGACTAGAGAAGTAAAACCAGAGTAGATTCATTTTGTTGCAAATGAATATTCACTATTAGTTGAGTATAAAAATAATTATAAAACTATTTAATTACCAAATTTTTTCTTAAAGTACATTTTTATTGCAGGGAAGGGTAAAGGAGATTACAGAAAATTTTAGGACAGGAACTTAACATTCTCGGTGTTGGATGTCAGAAGAGGGGGCAAGATAAGATTTTAGTTTAACTAGTAGATAGGGAGTAAGAACTATCAGATAAACCAGTGGTCAGTTCCAAGGAGGTCAAATAAAGTGAAACAGAACTTACCAATAACAATAAGCCATGTAGAGAAATGTGCTAAACATATTCTGTAGCAACATGTATAAAAGCTAATAATACTTTTATATGTGCTTGCATATATGCAAAATATCTCTGGAAGGTTACAGAAGGAATTAAAAATGAGTTCTCGCTTGACAGGGAAGCAATGAGTTGGAGAAAGGGAAGGAATGAAAAATTTCCAATGTCTGTTCTTAGTTCCCAATTTTGAGCCATTTAAATGTGTTGTCTATTATAATTTTCAATATTTTAAAATGAATTTAGAGTCCCAAACTTTTAAAATAAGATTAGAAAATTATATAATACTTAATAATACCTTACATGTGTTAAGCACATCATGTGCCAGGCATTTTATATGCCTCACTTCATCTAATCCTTATATAAATCTTATTTTTTAGATTTGGGGAAACTGAAGTTTGGTGAGGTTGCCTTTTTAAGTTTTCTGACGCTGTCTGAAAGTTAGCTAGGGCACTAAGCATTTACCTTCCACATGACACTAAGAAATTAATTACATATCTGAATAAACAGCACTATGCCAATTAGCATTATAATTTTCCCAAGTGTTTCTTGGTAAGCATGGCACGTTAGCATGCCCATGGTCTAATAATTCATTGACACTGACTTGAAAATAGCAATATGATGCAGTACCTAAGGCATCAGAAAGTCTGAAGGAGGGTCCGGACTCCTGTTGACTCTAACAGCAGAGGAGGCATAGCTTCCCCCGGAGTCACAGACCGACCCGCAATGGGGGCCTAGACTCACTCTGCCCTTGGCATCTTCCCTCTCTGTCACCGTGAATGAGCTTCAGAGCCTGGGGTCGGATTGTGGGGTGCTCAAAGCCATGTGGAAACCATTTTCCTCACTGACTCTTGAGATTGAATATGGGCTTAAGTTCACCTTTTGAAAAATCTTTACACCATTTAGTATATTGCTCAATATCACACTTTGCAATGGTTGCCCATACAAAGTCTACACATAACTCAGGCATCTGATGTTTGTAAGAGAACCAAACCAACACACTGTCTGAGATCAAACTAGACTCTAATAGTGTGACATTTCCAGAATCCTGCTTTCTATTTTGTTGAATATCTGAAAGAATTCAACTGTTCTTCTAAGGTTGTAAATAATCCCTAAAATATCGTAATTTTGTAATATCTTCACACATGTAATGTATTTATGAATCTCTCAGAGCTTCATCATTTTGTGCTAGATATTAATGTTTACCTCAATGATTTCACACAGGTTTCAAAAGAAGCTCTCTTATATAACTGTTACTTTTATCATTGTAATTTCCTGGTTTTAAACTATAATTTCAGAATTAATTCCCTTACTTTATGCTAAATGCTAATTATTTATTTTAAAAAACACTTCATGTATTGACTTTTTTGTGTGTATTCAGATTGTATTTGCCTCAACAACAGCTGTTTATTCTACTTTAAAAGAATTTCAGAGAGGACTCTCCAAATAATTCTGTGTACTGATATAAATGCCTTCCTTATAATATGCATACCTAAACTATTTTTAGTGACTTAGTATGATTCTAAAAAAATTCAAATTCATAATTGTGCATTTTATATATAATTAATATTAGTAAAATAACTACAGCATTCTAATATTAGACTTCATATCCTATAAGTAATTTTATTTTAAAAAGAAACTATACTTTTCAAGAGCAAATTCAAATGTCACAGATACTGAAATACTATATTTTATTTGAAATACTATATTTTTGGATTGATGATATAATGTATTTAACAAATTCTCCATTCCTAGATTTTTAATTCTTTTATTTTATTTTTTTCTAGCAAGGGAACAATTGGCTTCTGAAATCCATCTGACGCCTCTCATTTCACTAAAACTTCATCCCACCTGAAAATAATCTAGCACAGGATTATACCTGACCAAGTCCAACAGAGATGGAAACATTTAAATATCTCTTTGGAGGGCAGAAAATGCTATCTTTAATATGCCCCTCCATATACTGTGTCAACCTCATTGTAAATTATACTATGGTCTCATACTCTTGGTTGCCCTACTCTCGGTTGCACCTCTTATCTCTTCATTAACCTTTAGGGTTTTATGATCTGTTAGGCATAGATAAACACGTGTTCGACAGACCAAAATCATACCTAGCCACCTGCCTAAGTATTTCAAAGATTACTAGTAAAAATACCTTGAGCATATTAAACAGTGCCTCGCTTCACTGTAAAATGAACACATTTTCTGTCCACCACAATCCTCCTGGCTCTATTTTCAGCAACTCACATGGCTGACACCTGTGGCGAGTTGGTTTTGGATTTGGGTGAGGCATAACAGCTCGGGTTCAAAGTCTGAATGCATCATGTAATAGGAGGAGGGTGCAAATCAACCATGGGACCATACGCTGAAAATTCTTTAGAAAGCATTTGTGCCCAAGTGTAAATTTAATTTGGAATAAATTTTGTGGGTCCAGATGATTTTATAGGAACCTCAAGATTTTTAAAAACTATATACTTAAGTATTTAAAAATACCTTGATTTGGTCCCATTTATTTCAAAATTTTATATAAAAGAAGTTGATTAATCAGGACAAGCTGGAAATGCTATTATTTAGTTTTCAACACTTTCTAGTTTTTTCTAATTACTCTACTTCAACAATTTCAATTTGTTAAAAATGAGGAATGCACTCAATAATTAATAAATCTGGATTTAATTAAAGAGCAGAGGTAATAGAAGTTCATTTTAACTAGAAAAAGTATTGCTGTCTGTCATAAGCTACATGGAAATAAGAAATTAAACTATAGCTAAGATTAATTATTTTTTTCCTGTGGCAAGCTACTGGATTTAGAAACAGTAAAAATCTATAATATATTATTTATAATACTAGAGGCCTGGTGCACTTGGGGGGAGGGATGTCCCTCAGCCTGGCCTACACCCTCTCACAATCTGGGAGGCCTCGGGGGATGACTGAAGCTGGCAGTCAGGCATCCTTAGTGCTGCTGCAGTGGCAAGAGAGGCTCCCGCCACCACTGCTGCACTCACCAGCCATGAGCCCGGCTTCTGCCTGAGCGATGCTCCCCCTGTGGGAGTTCACTGACCACCAGCCCCAGCGTTGAGCATCTGCCGCCTCATGGTCAGGGCACGTCATAGCAACTGGTCATTCTGCTATTTGGTCAATTTGCATATTAGCCTTTTATTATATAGGATAATTGACGAGTTCATATCTATATATATAAAAGCCAAGCGACCAGAACTACAGAATGACCGGAACGACTGCTCGCTATGATGTGCACTGCGGTGGCCAACTGGCCTGATCGGCACCCCCTACTTCCCATGGCCCCTCCCCCTGGCCGCCCTCACCTCCAATTAGCCCCCCAACCCCCATTAGGGCAGGCCGGCCAGACCCCACCTGTGCATGGATTCATGCACTGGGCCTCTAGTTATTATATAATGAAGAGAAATAGTATTCAAATCACACATGAAGCTAAACTGGGTTTTACTCAAAGAAAATATGGACCAATACTGGTAGCTGTATACTAAGTTTGGGATTGTGTTGTCTTTGGGGGGAAAATATAATCCAGATAGCCTTTGTTAACTTTTTGGCCACATTGTAATTGGTATAGAAAAAGATATTAGGGACTCAATTTGAATAGGAAAGTATAAATAAAAGTGGCACTGCCTATTGCAGTGTTAAATATGTTGTTGTGGTTGTTGAAATCTTAATAGGTTATTCTTGAGAATATTATTTGTAAATCATGAAGTTTAGAAATCAGAAAAAAATAGATTCACAAAATGCTATTGATTCTAGTGATAGGAGTTTCGTGCTGTCTTGATTAATAAATGGTATAAATTTTATTTGAAAATGCAATGTTAGTTATTGGTATGCAAATAAGGAATCTTTTTATTTCCTCTTTGTTAGTGTTTTTCCCCCCCCCAGGAGGAAGAATTTCATTAAAATATTCTGCTAATGTAGATTTGCTACCAGCAGCTGACTCCATGATATATACAAGAGTGGGCAAAAGTAGGTTTACAGTTGTGAGTATGTGAAACAGTTTATTCTTGTATTATTTTTATTAATTATTGTATTATTTTCCATGTAAATTACTGTAAGCCTACTTTTTCCTATCCCTGTATATACTTAGTTTTCAATTGTCTGCAGAATCTCAAAAGATCTTGAGTAAGGCTGCAACTACTAGCAAAACATCTGTTCAATGAACATTTTACAAATAATTGTTAATATTTTAAATTTACAGTTCCTTTTTGTGGTCTATTTTTCCATAAATTAAAGAGAAGCTGCCCTAGCCGGTTTGGCTCAGTGGATAGAGTGTTGGCCCTCAGACAAAATGGTCCCAGGTTTGATTCCAGTCAAGGGCACATACCTGGATACTTGGGTTGCAGGCTCGTTCCCTGGCCCTGGTTGGGGCGCTTGCAGAATGCAACCAATAAATGTCTCTCTCCCTTTGTCTCCCTCCCTCCCTTTCACTCTCTCTAAAAATCTATAGGAAAATATCCTCAGGTGAGGATTTAAAAAAAGAGGGAATAAAAAGAGAAGTCAAGAAGTTGTTTTAAAGTTCATTGTTGGGTACATGTGAAATCTATTAGCCATGAGCAATTTAATACTCATCACGTGTATATTTACACAAGATTTGTGGCTAAAGACAATCTACTTCAGTGGTTAGAAACCTTGGCTGCACATTAGAATCACCTGGGAATCTGTTTAAAATCCTGATTTCTGGGCCTCATCCTCCGGAAATTCTGTTTCTTTGTTACTAATGTTGTGGCCTCACCCCATAACAAAGAAACAGAATTTCCGGAGGATGAGGCCCAGAAATCAGGATTTTAAACAGATTCCCAGGTGATTCTAATGTGCAGCCAAGGTTGGGAACCACTGATCTACTTAATGCCCAAAGGTATATAAAGAATAGATAATTTTTATTACACTGTATGTCGTATATATTTGGCAACTTTAATTTTATTTCATTATTTTTAAAATGATACAAAAATAGTATCAGAGTCAATGATTTTAAAATAAGATGGAAGCAAAAGATACATTAACTACTGTAAATTTTCATTGCTACTACACCTTTCTCTAAAAAACCAGGTGTGACCATGAAAAGGGTTGATATGAATCTATAGTGTGATTTCTCTAAAAAACAAAACATTGGCCACTATACCATTATATATACACAGTTATAGCTGAAAGACATGGACACATATGTATATAGATGTCTTCATGATTCTTTCTTTTTGGCTTAATGGGTGTTCTCCAGCACTATGATTAAAATATCAGCAAGTAAGATATAATTATGTTGTCAAGAAATCAGCAGTGAACATAAAATTTGTTGTTGCTTCATTACTTCTTATAATTGTTAGTGGCTCGCCCTTCAGAACAGGTGTTTGTGGTTATCAATCACTGAGAGCATCTCTCAGCTTTTCCCCTCTATCAATCAACTTTCACTGACTTGTTGATGCAAGGAGTGCATTTGCCTCAAGCAATTGGCTTAAAAGCACTTGTAATTTAGAGAGCAACATTTTATGTTGCCTCTGTTGAAACATTACAATTATAACTTTCTGCGAAATTTATGGATGGAGAGAGGAGCCAACGTCCGGGTTCCCGGTGGAAATTACTGGTGTCATGAGAGAATGGAATGGGCCATTTTGCAGTTATCAGCAGTTTCAGGAAGGTACATTTCCACTCTTGTTTACCCCTACATTTGAAATGTGAAGGTTTTGTGCTGCTGATGACAACTGTGATATAAGTTGGAATGTGAACAGCTTGTATAACCAGTATTTCCTCAGACCACACTAGGCTACGGATGCAACGGTGTCACAAGAATAATAAAAGAGGTACAACTCCAACTGCAGAACTGTGAGAATTATAGATCCTGCAGATCTCTCTCTCTCTCTCTCTCTCTCTCTCTCTCTCTCTCTCTCTCTCTCTCTCTAGGTCTTTTTAAAGCATTTCCTGTTAGTAAGGGATCACAAAATGCTCCCAAGGGTAACTGTTTTGGATTCCATAAAATATATAGTTATAGTTTAAGTCTCAGATGCAAATTCATGGGTGCTGAATTTTGGGTTCATTTCAATGAATGACACTATTTAGGAGTTATTTTTCTCTTTTCCATTACTTGCCAGATGTTTTGTTCTCTCTCGCCTCAGGAAGGTGTTCTTTCATCAAGTATCTCAGTTCCACAGTTGCTGGCTCACGTTGCTGGCCCTTTAGATTTGCTGTTTCAGGGCTCCTGCTATTTTAAAAAATGTTTATTGTGGTGAAATATACATAAAACCTACCACTTAAACCATTTAAAATGTATAGTTCAATGGAATTAAATACATTTACACTGTTGTGCAACCATCACCACTGTTTATTTCTAGAACTTGTCAACATCTCAAACAGAAACTTTGTACCCAATAAACAATAATTCTCACCCCCCACCATTCTCACTGCCAAACCCCAGAACCTTTCTACTTTTTGTACATATGAATTTGATTACTCTAGGTAACTCATATGAGTAGAATGGTACAATATTTGTCCTATTGTGTCTGGCCTATTTCATATAGCACAATGTTTTCAAGGTTCATCCATATTATTACACATATCAGAATTGTATTTCTTTTTAATGCCACATTTTGTTTATCCATTCATTTGTCAATGAACATTTGAGTTGTTTTTATGATTTAGTTCTTGTGAATAATGTTGTTTAAACATTGGTATACAAATATCTGTTTAAATCCCTGCTTCTATTTTTAGGGGGCTGTACACCCAGAAGCAGAATTATTGGATCATGTGATAACTCTGTGTTTAACTTTTTGAGGAACTAGCATACTGTTTTCTCTATTGGCTGTGCCATATTACATTTCCACCAGCAAAGCAAAAGGGTTCCAATATCTCTACATTCTGACAAATACTTATTTTATTTTTAATTTATTTTAAAAATATATTTTATTGATTTTTTACAGAGAGGAAGGGGGAAGGATAGAGAGTTAGAAACATCGATGAGAGAGAAACATCGATCAGCTGCCTCCTGTGCACTCCCTATTGGGGATGTGCCTGCAACCAAGGTACATGCCCTTGATCGGAATCGAACCTGGGACCCAACACTCTATCCACTGAGCCAAACCAGTTAGGGCTTTTAATTTATTTTTAAAATTGATTTCAGAGAGGAAGGGAAAGGGAGAGAGAGGTAGAAACATCAATGATGAGAGAGAATCATTGATTGGTCACCTCATGCATGCTCCCACATGGGGATGGAGCCAGCAACCCAGGCATTTGCCTGGGCCTTGAATTGAACCATGACCTCCTGGTTCATAGGTAGATGCTCAATCACTGAGCCACGCTGGCCAGGCCAAATACTTATTTTCTGATTTTTTATAGTTGCCATAGTAACAGGTATTTCATTATGGTTTTGATTTGCATTTCACTAATGATTAGGGATAAGTATTTTTTCATGTGTTTATTTGGCTCCCTAATTGATATTTTAAGGACATGATACCACATTTAAATTTAAAATAGTTCTATGCTAAAGCATGTACAGAAAGCAGTAGATTTAGCTATTGAACTGAAGGCCAAGATAACAAGTTCCTGGTTCTTAAATTGAAAGTCACTTCTAACACATTTTAGGAATTTTCAGTCAGCTAGTGCTACCCTAACATATGTTACAATTGGTACTTTGAAGAAGGAGCAACCATAAGCAAAAACTAATGTATGGGCCACAGGCTTAGTGGCAAATGGCAAAGAAATATGTATCTTAGACTAGAAAACTGGAGATCCATTATATGCAAAAGGCAAAAGTTTTGCAAAAATTTGTTTTCTGTGATAGCAGGAATGGAACTACAGGATTTTGTGCTTACTAAGAATAACTTTATGTGAACTGTTTACTTGAAAAACGAAACTGGGACCATTGAAATAGAGAACAAAGATCAAATCTTACTATTATGACAAAGCCTTAAGGCATGACCTATTCAAGGATAATGGCTTCTGAAAGAATTAAGATAGTACCTTGTAGATCCTTTGAGTTGGACCAGAACAATCCTATAAAGATTAAGTGCATGGTTTGTAGGAACCCAATACATTTAAAGTCTTAATAAATAAGTTGAAAGAAAAGGTATAGATCAAAAAGACTTGTGGCTTATGGGATTGACTTGAATTAAAAACATAGAATACCTGCAGAATTTTTGAGAGAGCTCTATTGGCAACAGATTATTTCAGTATTCAAGATATAATAATACCATTAGTACGCTAACTCTATACAGACACAGTGGGCTTAGAAAGCTACTCAACCACCAAAATTATGTTCTTCAATATGACCAAGGTGGATGATATGAAAGAAGGACACCTTGTGTTTTAAAACCAAAATCCTGGAGAATAACGGCCTGAGGAACTACTCTAGGAAGTAGATAAGGGGCCTGATCAAGGGACATATCTTACCCACATGTTAGGTGAACCTTATCATATTTGGCCTCCAGAATTTTAAAATTACTGTGGAACAATAGCTACTATATGATTCCTTTTCTCGCTTTTTAAATGGGAGTGTTTATTCCAGTTATTCTCCTGTACTAATAATTTATGGAGAACAGTTTACTTGTATTTTAGTTCATAGGTCTTCAGGTCAAAAGGATGCTTACTTGGATCTGAGGTTGATGTTAAGATACTAAGCTTCAAGCCTGATTTTGTGATTAGATGAGAATTTGGTAATTGCAACAAAGTGAGTTTTGTGTTGTAGATTAGATATTTTCACTCCACTTCTCCACTCTTCTTCTGCCATAGGATATTTCAAATCTCTAGAAAGAAGAGATGCCTCTAATACTGGGCATAGCCACATGCCCATCTTTGGCTAAAGAAATTTTGGTGGGATGTGATGCAACCAGGGGTCTTTAAAGTATTTGCAGGGTTTGACTTTGCCCTTGTACTTCATTGATATATCATAGTATGTACATGCCCTGGGGGAATCACTGGTCAGAAGGGCATTGAGAGTCCTGTGGGTTGAATGAAACCCAACCTGAAGCCCAAACCCAAACTGAGCTGATAAGTAACCTGACACAGGGCTGCCATTTTAAATTGCAAACCTGTGAATAAGAAAAATAAAGGCTTTTTGCTGTTAGCTACTGAGATTTTGCAGTGTTTTGTTTCACATCATGATTGTGACAATACTTGATTAATAAAGAGATAATTAAAATAACAGTTTAATATGCAAGTGATTCCTCCTTTTTAATTTAATCTCAAAATTACTAATAATGAGAAGAAAATCACTGAGAACAACCTAATTATATTACTTTGGTATCTTGGTTATATTCTTCTTAAAAAAAACAATCTTTCACTTCCCCACCCACTCCAAACACTTATTTTAATATATAAAAATGTACATTCTTGTAATCTACTTTCTATACATTTATTTAGAGTTTGTGTAAAGCATAAACTGTATTGTATGTGTATATATTTACTTTGCATAAATTATCATTGACTTGCATTTCTTACTATTTTTCACTTTCCTTGTCTCTGAATATTGCATAGCATTCCAACATATATATGTAATAATCATGATTCTCCTATTCCCCTAGTTATGGCTCCCAGATGACTCTTTTTTTTTTCCTTAAACATCATTAGGTTGAAAATCTTTGTCTATGTTTATATATATACATGCATGAAAGTTTCTTTAATGTTGTACACCAGGGTAAACATGGTTAGATACCCTGAATTCTGGCAATTTCTTCTACAGAATGACTTTGTGTTTATAGTAATATCTTTATTATTTTAACTTATACCTATATAATTACGTGTGAATTTATATCACTTCGATTTTCTTTCCTATTGGATTGAATGTGTTTTGTTTACTATGCCCAGAGCAAACTAGAAAATAGATTAAATGAAATAAAAAAGCACCTGGTTGTGAACTCTGTTCCTCTTTGTTGTTAGCTGAAGTTCCTCCCCATGCCCTTTGTCACCCTAATGGATTCCCCTGGTGCTGTGGGTATTGAGCTTGAACCCGAGATCCACTAACCTCACAATCTTCCTATGGCATCTCCAAGCTTGGGATTCATGCCATTTTCTCAGACACCCAAAGTCTCCTTAATTTTTAACCTTTATCAGCTTGTTATATTGGTAACTTCGGATACATCAATAGTAATTAATTTAGAAATGAATACCAAGTAATCTAATATCAAGTAATATATTTCAACTTTTTTTGTTATTTTCTGAATATATTTCAACTTTGTTATAGACTGAATGTGTGTGTCCTCCAAAAATCCTTATGTTGAAGTCCTAATCCCCAATGTAATGGTATTTGGAAGTGGGGTCTTTGTAGGTAATTAGGTTTAGATTAGCCCATGAGGGCAAGGCCCCTATGATGGGATTAGTGTTCCTATAATAAGAGGAAGATATTGAAATGGGTGCAGCCACTACGGTAAACACTTGAGGCTTCTCAAAAAAAAAAAAAAAAAAAAAAAAAGAACTACCATGTAATCTAGTGATCTCCCTTCTGAGTATTATATATAAAAAGAAAATGAAAACAAGATTGGAAGAGATATCTGCACACCATGTTGATTGCAGCATTGTTCACAATAGCCACGGCATGGAAACAATCTGAGCATCCATCCGTGAATGAATGCATAAAGAAGCTGACATAATATATATAATATATGTGATGGAATATTATTCTTCCATGAGAAAGAAAAAAGTCCTGATGTTTGTGACAGCATGAATGAACCATGAAGGCATTATGATAAGTAAAATATGTCAGTCAGGGAAAGACAAATACTATAAAGTGTCCCTTATATGTGGATCTAAAAATAGTGAACTCATAGAAAGATGAGAATAGTGGTTACCAGGGGTAGGGGAAAAAGGGCTGGGGATAGGGGTTAGTCAAAAAGTACACATTTTCAGTTATAAGATGGATATATTTTGGGGATCTAATGTATAGCATAGTGATTTTAGTTAACAATACCTTATCATATACTCTAAAGTTATTAAAAGAGTAGATCATAAATGTCCTCACCACAGCCCTAACCAGTTTGGCTCAGTGGATAGAGCATTGGCGGGAGATCCGAAGGGTTCAGGGTTCAATTCCAGTCAAGGGCACTACTTCAGTTGCAGGCTTGATCCCTGGCCCCTCGGTGCATGTGGGAGGCAATCAATTGATGTCTCAAGTTCTCAGGTGAGGATTAAAAAAAAGAGTTCTCATCACAAAAGAGCAATGGTAATTATGTGACATGGTGCAGGTGACAGCTTAACACTATGGTGGTAATCATTTTGCAATAAATAAGTATATCAAATCAACATACTGTACGCACATTAAACTTACACAATAATATATAACTCTATGCTATTATATCTCAATAAAGCTGAGAAAAAAGAAGAGAGAGAGTAAAGCTCTCTCTCTCCTCCATGTGAGGACACTGAACGGTTCGAAGTGGGCCGGGGCCATGCACCTGTGACATGAGGCCATAATGTATCAAAATAACTTTTATTTCAAGCACCTGGTGCAGGTGGGCTGAGTTCAAAAAAAGAGGTCTCTCACCAGGAACTAAATTGCCAAGCATTTGATTTTGGACTTTAAGCCTCTAGAAATGTAAGAAATAAATTTCTGTTATTTAAGTCCCCAGTCTGAGATATTTTATTATGCAGCCTAACCTCACTAAATTCTCCTTCTGTGAGTAAGTTTGCATATATGCATATATGTATATGTATGTATATGTATATATGTATATGTATGTGTGTGTGTGTGTGTGTGTGTGTGTGTATAAAAAGACCCTAAGCGACCGGTCAATGGTTTGACCAGTCGACTGTTCAACCAGTCGCTATGATGCACACTGACCACTGGGGGACAGACACTCAACGCAGGAGCTGCCCCCTGGTGGTCAGTGTGCTCCCACAGTTGGAGCTCTGCTCAGCTGACCAACGGCTCACACCTGGGCTGGCAAGTGTAGCTGCAGCAGCTCGAGCCTCTCCTACCTTCTCAGCAGTGCTACCTGGTGTCGGTGACAGCAGGTGCAGCAGGGCTGGGATGAGTGGGAGTGGCACCCAACCCGGGCCTGGGCTCCTCCCTGGCCACCTGCTGCTTTGTGCACTACTACATCCCTTGGGGGATGTCGGCCTGTACCGGGCCTCTAGTGTATATATAATATCTAATGAAATATTTGCTATTTATCTTCAAAATTTGTCAGGGTTATAATATAGAAAGACTAGATACCTGTTGCACCAAGAGATTCGTGCAATAGGCCTTCCATTCCCCTGGCTGCTGGCACCGCTTTTCCTCCTGCACCCGGCACCCAGACCTTCACTCTGGCTGGGCTCCAGCTGGAGCCAGCCCTGTGGCCGTGAGGGTTTTGCTGCTCCGCGGGCCCTGGGGCTGTCAGGCTTCACTACAACTGCTTGGAGCCTACTTATGCAAATTAACCGCCATCTTTGTTAGGTTAATTTGCATATCCCCCTGATTGGCTGGTTAGCGTAGCAAAGGTACAATCAATTTACATGTTTGTCTATTATTAGGTAAGATAATTTATAACTCCAGTACCTCTCCTGAATTATTGCTGGCATTTCTCTCCAATCCTAAGCTCATCATTGGGGAGTATTCTGACTTCTTTCCAAAGCATTGTAGAAGGGCAGCCATATTTTTGCCTTATGTTCTCCATTTCATAGCATAATGAAATAACTAACATAAAATAAAGGTTCATACTTAAGTAAACATTTTTTAAATTTAAGAATATTAACTGTCAGTATTATGTATTATTGCCACACAGAAATTTTTTTTTTTTCTTCTGAACAACTTAAAAATTAAATTTCACAATTCAAGGGGTTTAATTCTAAATTTACAGACAATTAAGTTCAGTATATAAACTTAAAAGATAATATTAAATTCTTAACAATAAATTATTTATCTTTATATATACTCATAAGTAGATAAAATAATATGAATTATGCTCTAATCAAGAAGAAAACAGAAATAACTTCTTGTAAAGGGAAAGGTTCCTTCACTTCTATTTTCTATTTGAAAACTCAAACCAGTGGAAGATTCATTATTATAGAATACTAGGGGCCCAATGCACAAATTTGTGCACCCTAAAAGGAACTGTGGGTGGTAAAGCTGTGGTGGGCACAGAGGCGGGTCTTGGCCCATCCTCTGTGCCCCCGTCCAGCCCCTCCTGCTGCAGCCCCCGGTCCCCTCTCTGCCAGCAGCCCTGCTCCTGCCACCCCCATTCCCACATGCTGACAGTGCAGAGCAATTGGGGCTGGTGCCAGCAGCGGGTGCAAGTGGGGCTGACACTGTCAGTGGGTGGGAGTGGTGACTGCTGTCCCAATCACCCCTCAGGAGCAGGGGGAAGTGGAGAAGCCCCGAGGGGTGATCAAGGTTGGCAGCCGCTGCTTGCACCAGCTGACAGCACCAAGTGATCAGGGCTGGCGCCGGGTGCCGGCAGCAGGTACAAGTACCAGGCTCACCCTGATCACAGGGACCGATGCCCCGCCTTGGTCTGGTGCCCCGGCTCACCTGGTCCACCATGTCACCACAGCCAATGCCCGCCATGTTCTGCGCTCTGCTGCCTGCTGCCGACCGCCATGTTTCACACACACACCCTGGTGGTCAGTGCACATCATAGAGACCAAGTTGTTTGGTGGTTCTGCCATTTGGCCTATTTAGATATTAGGGTTTTATATATATAGATTAACATTGTTAGCAAATCCAAGTATCAAATGTACCACACAGCCAAAGAAGATAATTTGTTTCAAGGATTGTCATAGTTGTCATTTACTTTTTTATTGGCATGTAGTGCAGTGTCAACTAGGTCAAGGCTCTATTGATAACTATTGGAGATAAAGCTCATTAACAGTTGGGTAAACATAAACACTTAAAAATTGAGGATTGCCGAAACCGGTTTGGCTCAGTGGATAGAGCGTCGGCCTGCGGACTGAAAGGTCCCAGGTTCGATTCCGGTCAAGGGCATGTACCTGGGTTGCGGGCACATCCCCAGTGGGAGATGTGCAGGAGGCAGCTGGTCGATGTTTCTCTCTCATCGATGTTTCTAACTCTCTGTCTCTCTCCCTTCCTCTCTGTAAAAAAATCAATAAAATATATTTTAAAAAAAAAAGAAATTGAGGATAAAACATTTTCCCCACAGTGTTAAAGGAAAACCTTACAGGTGGCATGTTTTCAATCCCAGGATCAATGGAAGAGTTTAGCAAAGACACATATCTTTATACATTCCAGTGAGAAACAATATATATGGATTTGATGAAATTTTACAGATGACAGATTCTGTTCATTTCACAATACTTTATTATATACTCAAACCACTATTAAAAAACATCTTTAAACATATGACTTATTAGAAAAAAAATAAATTCAGAAACTATGCAACTACAAATATTTTTCCTTCTGTTGGTACATTTCCTCTACATTTAAAATACTCCCATTTCTTTCCTACTATAACTTAGCTTGTTTTTAAAATTTATTTTTTATTTTATTTTATTTTTTCCATTACCTTTTATCCCCTCCGTGCCCTCTTCCACCTCCTAACTTGGCTTTTAAAACAAAATTTCCATGACCTTTATTGAAGTTTACTTGCCTGAGATTTAAATATATTCCAAGGGGACAATGATAAAATAATAATTAACTAGCTTCTCAGTAGTAAAAATACTTCTGGAGAGTATTCTCAGTTTGTTCATTATGGAGATTATATATATATATATATATATATATATATATATATATATATATATTTACTTGGTGAAGTAAGACCCAAATCTAGTGTGTGTTCTTCTGTGGAGCAAAAGGTGCCAAGACTGTAACTACATCCACACTTCATTTCATTACTATGACTTTTCCTTCCTTTTGATTCAAACTGGTCTCATCCAGCACCCTGACTGGCCTGCCTCTTTCTCCCTTGCAGGACCACTCTACTCCCTTAATCCCTCAGGGCAATGAGGTTCTGGGTGACATCAAACAATCTTAGGGACAAAACCTCTGGTCTGTTGACTCCAGAGACAGTTTTGGTCAAACTAGAGATAACATCTAGGCCTCAATTGTATTTCAGCTCCAGGCCCAGAAAAGTGGTGAAAGCAGAAGCGACTTCACTGCTGACATCTGGACCAGGTGCACTAATCAGCGACCCCCTATCCTAGCGCCAACCAATCAGTAGAGACCACGACCCTGAACAAGATTCTAACTCCCTTAGTCAACATGATTGATTTTCCCCCTGTATAGCCCATCCCCTGGAAACCATCTGGGAGCCAGGTCTTTCAGCATTAGCTCACCTGTCTCTGGGCGTGGGCCACTCCCTAAAAACGAAACCCTTCTTTGCTGCATGCTCTTGTTCATGTCTTATTGGCATGGGTAGATGGACCCCTTTAGTCTGGAAACAACACTTAGCACTTTCTTAGCAACTTAGCAATTCACATCCACTTTACTTGGTGTGAAAACATTCAAGGGAAGAATCTTAAAGTTAATCAAAGAATGAGTTTTGTGTTTTTGGTTTCTTTTAAATATCAATCACCCACTTTATGAGAGTTGTATGTGGGGGAAGCACAGAAAAGGACATTTTGAACCAAAAAAAACAAAACAGAACAAAAATACCCGAATAGCCAGTAAGAGTTAAAACAAGATTTCATGGGCTTTAATTCCCACAGTAGTTAGCAAGCATTGAATTTAATCAGCATTATAAAAGTCTATGTAAATGTCTTGGACACAGAGAAAGAAAGGATAAGATTTTATTTAATGTAAAAAGAATCAATTTAGTTGGATACAGTTTGAGAAAAACTGGACTTCATTCAAATCAATTTTTTCCAAGCTAAAATAAAAACCCCCTTTTTCTTACGGACTATTATGCCAAATCCTTTGACTTTTATACCTATTGTGAGACTATTTTTGACATAAGTAGATACTAAAACAATATCATTTGAATCTATTTAGTGAAACAAAAAAACTATAGAAATTCCAGAAAAAAAAAAAACCACACATATTGAGATACAAATTAGTTTGTGAGAAAACATCAAAAGGACACAATTCATTCTGTTGAATACCATATCTTTAAGTCCTTGTATAAAAAATACTAAATTAAATTTTAAAGGAATTATAAAAAGCTTATTAAATTTATTCCAAACACTTATATAAATAGTTATCAGTCCATCTTACTAGCAAACCCAAGTTAATTGTGAAATCAGAACATTTCATTTTTTGTGTATATATTCTGACATCAAAACCTCTGTAATATTTATAGATACTAGACTACCAGATAATGAAATCTTATTTTAGGAATAAGTATTTACTTAGACTTCTCACTTAGTAGCATCTTTTCTATACAGGCTTACTTTAGATTGGACTGCAAATTATAGTATTGTGGGAGATGTAACTAAACATAGAGAGTTCAACATAAATAATTTGTTTTATTTTTCCAGAATAAATAAAATTTTATTTTGTAGCATTTGACAGTCACTCCCTCCTTCTCTCAGACACAGGGTAGAAGATTAACTTTGAACATAGGATTTATAGGCTGGGGCAAAAGTAGGTTTACAGTTGTAATACAAATAAACAATGCAGCAATTAATAAATAATCATACAAAAATAAACTTTGTCTTCACTTACTCACAAATATAAACCTACTTTTGCCCCACTCTGTATATAAATGACTATTTCAACTCGGATGTTTAAGAACATAGATTATTAATAATCACTTACTTTGTGATTCTGCTCCACTTGAGGGTGAGAGGAAATGCCTGGATTAGATCCAGATTTTGTTCTCAGAGATGAATTCCATTGTCCATCATTCTCCATGGCTACTATTCCTTTTCTAGAAGATTCTTTATTGCTTGTTATTCTCCATGGGAACACTTGAAGTGGGCTTTTGAGGTATCTCTCTTGGGTACTGTAAGAATCTCACAACAAGTATCCAGATAAATAATATTTACTAGTAAGTTTTAAATAATCAAATGACTTTGAAACCCAAGCCTGCTTTTTTTTTTTAATAAACTTTATTCAAATATTCTCACAGCTTATTTATATAAACATAAGCTTCTGGTCTAGTTGTTTCTCTTAAGTAACCATGCCAAAAGTTCTTCGTTAGAACTAATTCTCAAGCATAAAGTATTTCTTTGCTTCAACTCTCCAGTGACTCTCTCAACTTAATGCTAACTATTCTGTAACTATCTGGAAAAAATAGGCTTATATGGAATTGAGATCTCTACATTACCTTAAATCTTATTGCACACTGGCCAGTTTTTCTTTGAGCTCATCTCTCTTGAAGTAATTTATCACATGCAGCAAGCAATAGCCCACTCACGCTATCAACATTCTGTCTCAAAACTTGCCCAATGCCAAAAGTTCTTTAGGTACATTTTTTGAATTATGGGTTACCACAGATGATTGTTTTACCAAATATTTTGATACTGTATAATGTGGATTAGCCTTTTATAGTAGCTGCTTTTAAACTCACTGCCCAATAATGAAGGCAGCCATTGGCACATATTTGGGGTTTTGTCTATGGCACCATTTCGCTTTTGGTACCATTTTTTTTTATTGGCCACCTAACACTGAAATAATTTTGCACAGCAAACCACCCTAAATTTCAGTGGCTTATAATATAACAGCACTTATTTATTGCTCATTTGCTCAGGGTTCTGTTGATCAGCTATAGCAGTGGTTCTCAACCTTCTGGCCCTTTAAATACAGTTCCTCATGTTGTGACCCAACCGTAAAATTATTTTCGTTGCTACTTCATAACTGTAATGTTGCTACTGTTATGAATCTTAATGTAAATATCTAATATGCAGGATGGTCTTAGGCCACCCCTGTGAAAGGGTCATTTGACCGCCAAAGGGGTCGCGACCCACAGGTTGAAAACCGCTGAGCTATAGGCTAAGTTCCAGCTCAAGGCTGCAGGTTGTTTTCAGGGGTGTTTCATGTGTTTCTATATCTTTGGACAAGCAGCTACTCTGGACATATGGCTTTCAGTAACAGAAAAGGTCAAACCATAGGAGCCAAACCACTCAAGCTTGTGTAAGGTTATTGTTTTAAGCCATGCTCCCTAATATTTGATTGGCCCAAGTAAATCCAATGGGCACAGCCCAACACCAATAAAGTGAAAAATATACTCCACCCACCCTAATGCATTGAAAAGTCATCCGGTTGAATGAGGTAGCTAAGATTTAAGAAAAATAGTCTAATATACACCTATCTCTCTTTATCAATCCATTCATCTATCTAGCCATCTATTATTTATTGCTTATCTTGCCTCTATCTCTTTCCTCAACAAAAAGCAATAGAACTATAACTTAATCCAAAGCAAGAAAATGTGATTTATAAATTAAATACATCATAAACAAAAAAGCATAAGAGAAACTGACTCACAGATATAGAGAACATTCTGATGCTTTCCAGATGGGAAGTGGGTTGGGGGAGGCTGAGGGAGGGGTGAAGGATTAAAAAGCATAAATCGATAGTTACAGAGTAGACATGGAGATGTAAAGCACAGAATAGGGAATATAGTCAATAATATTGTAATAACTATGTATTGTGTCAATGGGAACTAGATTTATCAGGGTGATCACTTAGTAAGTTATATAAATGTCTAATCACTGGGTTATAGACCTGAAACTAATATAATACTGTATGTCAACTATAGTTGAAAAAAATATTTAAAGTAAAGGGAAATCAACTATGTTCATAGTGACCTTTTTGGGTTGGTACAAATCATAACCATTAAAATTATTTTTTAATTTCTCAAATGTGATATGTGAAAAGTCTGTTATTTAACAGTTTATTTATAGTAAAGGGAATGTTATGTTTGGTATTTAAGCTATAAGTTTTTAACTTTTAACAGATAATGCAAGTGAAATTATTATACTGTCTTATAGAATAACTTGCAGCTAATTGTTTAAAATAAAAAGAATAATTATACATTTGTCTTAAAAATATAAATTTATATTTTAAAAAGGTATGCCTGACAAATTGAATCAAAGATTTTTCAAGGGTTTTAATTGAAATTCATGCCTCCAATCTAGTAAGTATGAATCAATACACAAATATTTCTTACATATGAGTATTTTTGTTATTTTCTTAATTGAAAATATCATTAAAAATAATAAATACCATTTCCCAATCTAAAAAAAGAACACACATTTATTGGTCATGTTTAATAATCTTCTATCACTCTATTTACATGATTATATATACACATATATAATCACATTATATATATATATATATATATATGCACATTATATAGTATAGATGCAAATATGTATAATCATTATGTAATCACTTAATGGTAAAGTCCAGAAAAAGTAAAGCTATAACTGAAATCCTTGGATAACTGCCTGAAGAGTCATTTATTCACCCGTTGTTTTATAAAACATTTAATGATCTTACACTGTGATAGTAACTGTGATAATAGGCTCATAGTCATGTTCTCTTTTTCTTTTTGTCTACTTTATTTATTTATAGGAGTTATTTATATAAAGAAAAATTGTCTTTTTGTTTCTGGTGTATTGCAAGTAACTTCATTCTTTGGTTTATCATACATGTTTGCTTAGGTGTGCTTTTGATTTGGATGTAGTTGAATTTACCATGTTTTGATGTATATGTAATTGAATTCATCAATCATAGTTTATCAATGATCAATTCTGAATTTTAGTCATAGAAGAAATATATTTTTGAGAACTTGAATAAATAGTACATTGAAAAAGTCAAGGTGAAATCTTCGATGTATTATTTTATGAGTCTCTAAGGAAGATGACTGTGCCATAAAAGCAAATAAAACAAACAAGCAAAAGCAGAAAGAAACACACCCTTTTGAATTTGTAACTCAAAGAAGCAAAGAATAACAAAAAAGAGAAACTTGGGATTATAAAATGATTAGTTCTTTTTGTACATGAAGCATCAATATTCTACAGAAAGTTAGGCCAGAAGTATGTTTCCCATTTAATTTCTAATCATAGGCAATTTTTAGAAGTGAGCAAATTAATCTTAAACTGTCAGTTGTAAAAAGAACTAGGTTTTTCCCAGCCAGTGTGGCTCAGTGGTTGAGCATTGACCTATGAACCAGGAAGTCACGGTTTGATTCCTGATCAGTGCACATGCCTGGGTTGCAGATTTGATCTCCAGTGTAGGGCGTGCAGGAGGCAGCTGATCAATGATTCTCTCTCATTGATGTTTCTCTCTCTCTCTCTCTCTCTCTCTCTCTCCCTCTTCCTTCCTCTCTGAAATAAAAAAAATATACATATTTTTTTAAAAAGAACTAGGTGTTTATGAATAAAGAGATTGGGATGCATACTCACTTTCATGAGACATGTAGAAAACCTTTTCTTGGGTGTGATTTGCCACAGCAAAGCAATTTTGAAATCTGAATCTGTTACACTAATCAAAGACTTTCCTTATGCTGCCTTCAGCTTCACCAGGCATCCAGGTGCTAGTCATTCCTCACAGTATAAAGCAGTTGACAAGCTGAAGTTAAGCAGACCTTTTGTAGAAGTAAAAAATGTGGTTTCTAGCCAAGACAATAAGAATACTGTCCATGTGAGTGACTACCTAAGTAAGACACCAGGGGTAGGTAGCCAAAATGAACAGTCACCATTGGGGTGTTCTATAGTGACAGATAATGTTTGCTTTTGTTTTGAGTTGTGAGTGTAGGTGTGTATGTGTGAGGATGAGTGTGCGTGTGCTTATGCATGGGGAGTGAGGACGATAATCTGTTTAAATAAGGAGAAATATATCATTTTTATCTAAAGCTTGTTGAAAATATGACACTTGTACAAGTAAGCACATTTTTATTTCTGATAGTAGCTTGCTTTGCTATATTCAATGCACATTCCTTCTTTTCATTAGGAAACTATAAATAGATGAGTTTATATAAAGAATAACACAAAGTTATTTCACTCTAAACATTTTTTTAAATATTTACTTTAATTGTCTCCCTAGGCTTGTTGTAGCAAGGAAGGTGTTCAAAGATCCAGTGCTAATGTAGAAAAGATTCTGTGCCAGTTATGCCATTAAGATGTTCAAGACACTCTGCTATCAAATAATTGGATAGTGGATAGACTTGAGAATTTGGAAAAATCATTTTGGTAACCAAACATTTATGATTTTACAGTGGAGAAGCTAAAGATTGTTTGATGTCAAGAAATGCAAGAAAGAACATCTGAGCAAGATCAGGCATATTATTATCAAATTCCACCTCCTAATTCATATTATTAAACTCTCTAGATTACTTTAATCTTATAAATCATTAAATCACTTCCAGTCCATCCCTGTCTGCCCTTTCCAAATATTTCTAAATACACGTACTGTTCCCTATCATTTGCATGCATGTAGAGAAATGTAATGCCAGCTCTTGGATCCAGTATGTTCATATTGTTGATTTTTAGGGGAAAAGATGAAAGGAAAAAGGAAGAGGAAAAATATCTTTGTAACAAATCCTTTAGTATTTTGGTAAATTTTTGTGGACAGGAAAATCACATTCTCAGGCTACAACACATTTAAAAGCTAAAGCACAGTTTTATGGTAGGTTTGAAACCCAGATACAGTAGAACTTTACCTTAACATGATTGTGCATCATATCAATTCAGAAATAACCTTTATAAAATTAGGCTGCTCTTTCCTCCACTAAAATGGAACAGACATATTTTATATACAATGCAGTATATATAATCATGTTACTGGCCTCCAAGGTTTAGATATGAATCCTACTTCACAGCCCCTGAATTTATTATAAAAGTATAGCATTGGAAAAATAATATTTTACATATTGTGAATATTTCAAACAATTATTTTGTACCAATTAAATAGGGGTTATAGTTAAGAAAATATAGCATTTATATTTGTTTTACTAGTGTTGATTATTATTTTAATATGAAACAATTATAATAAAATAATTTTAGGGCCAGAATATTATCTGGCCAAAGTTAATTTATGTTAATCTCTCTTTTGCTGACAACTTTGTGATACTCTAGTTAATGTAAGTCAACGTGTGGCTTACATATTTACACATCTTATTGGATATTTTGGAGTCAATATTTGTTAAGAAATATAAAAATTGTTTATAAACACACTTTCCACAGAAACTAAGAAGGATATATATGTTCAGTTTTTGGAAAAGAAAAGATTTAATTAGGGTAAAGCAGGGAGCCTCCCTTTAAATACTGTATGACTATGCAATGACTTCATCAAATAGACTAAGTGCAATTCTTTCAGGTAATATCTCTAAATCCGGCATCAACGCCTGTGATTAAAGTGAGGTTCAGTGGAATAAGCCAGTCAGAGAAAGACAAATACCGTATGATCTCACTAATATGTAGAATCTAATGAATAAAATAAAATGATGAACAAAATAGAACCCAGAGGCATGGATACCTGGAACAGACTGACACATATCAGAAGGGATGGGGGTGGAGAAGATTGGATAAAGGAAGGTGAAGGAAGGGATTAGCTAAAGAACATATATGGCTTTGGCCGATGTTGCACAATGGTTTGGGCATTGGCCAGTGCACTGAAATGTTGCTGGTTCAGTTCAGGTCAGGGCATGTGCTTGGGTATGTGGGGAGCTGATCAATGTTTCGCTCTGACATCATGTTTCTCTCTACATATAAACAAACAAAAAATCAATAAAAATCTTAAAATAAAGAGAACATATATGCATAGTCTATGAAGACAGACAACAGTGGGTGAGGGTCAAGGCGGGGCGGGTAGGGGCTGGGTGGAGGTGGGTAAAACAATGGGAATGGGGGGCATCTGTAATTGTATCAACAATAAATAATTAAAAAAATAATTTAAACTTAAAAAATATAGAGGGAGTTTCTTTCCTCATCTAATAATACCTGTTTATTCCTTGGATAGTATGAAAATTAAGTATTAGAAATTACTGTAACTATATTTAGTTTGATAACCACTTTGTGAAAGGCATGGAGGCTCAGAAAAGACTTTTTTTTGGATATTCTGTCTAATGAATAAAAAGATTGCCCAGACGGTGTGGCTCAGTGGTTGAGCTTTGACCTATTAATCATGAGGTCGCAGTTCGATTCCCAGTCAGGACATCAGGACATATGCCCAGGTTGCAGGCTTGATTCTCAGTGTGGGGAGCCACTGATCAATGATTCTCTTTCATCATTGACGTTTCTATCTCTATCTCCCTTCTTCTCTGAAATCAAAAAAAATATTTTTCTTAATATAATAATATTTCTTGTGGGCATAACCTTATTATTCACAAGAGATTCAAAAAATATGTTATTAAGATAAGATATTTAAGTTCTTTTGACTGGCAGAATTTTTCTCTGAGGAAGCATTTTTTATCTTAATAAGGTACCTAACCACCTCATTTTGGATTTGATCTTTGCTCATTACTTAATTTGAGAATACTTTTCTGGAGATAAGAAAGATTTTAATTTTTGAATATGGTAATTCCTGGTTCCTATATATGTCCTCTAAATTTTGTTCAAAATCAGAATTTATTTTTCTTTAAGGCATTTTTTCTCTCCCATATTGTAAACATCTCTACAAGAAGCAAGGTAGAATTTTCAATATTCAGTGTTGAAATCTTAATTATCCACAGATAATTATAATCTGTTTCTGTTTTTCACATTACTACAGATAACAAATTCTGCAGGTCTTCCATCAGCATATAACTGGTGCCTTTTCTTCACTGTTCTTCAAGATCTCATCAACAGTCTGCTTGAGTCCCATCCAGCTTATAATAACCATTTCTACAATGTCCTTCAGCTTCGACCCACTGCCTGGTGTGAAAGCTAATGCCACATATTTTAATTTCTTTTTCATCCAACTGCTTCACTTCTAAGAACCAAATTCTCTTCATTATTTATTGTCCCACAGTGATTTATGCCAACATTTAATGGCATGCAATGACAACCATTAAATTTTGATTGAAATTCTATGGGCTAGCATTCAGACAGGCTACAGCAGAGATGGCTCCTCTGGGGGGTATTTCTTAGAGTGGGACAAGTGGCTGGAGCGGGCTGGGACAGATAAAGTAGGACAATAACTTTGAAGCTTTAGGGTTTTTTTCTTCCTGTTTGAGATCTGCTGGATCTGAAATATCCAAGATGATTTTTTTACTGACATGTGACCTCTTTACCTGGCTAGCTTGAGTATTCCTATAACATGGTGGCCGTTGTTTTTTAAACTTTTTACATGGCTAGCATGATAAGCAAGCATTCCAAGGGTCCAATATAAGAGTTTCAGGGCTTAAGAGGCAGCCTTGAATTCATACATCATTATTTATGCCACAATCTCTCAATTATATAGGGACAGAACAGATCCATTGTTGGAGGGAACTACACAAGGGTGTGAGTATCAGGAGCCATGGTTCATTAAGGAGCTATTTTGTTTTTTGTTTTGTTTTTTTAAATATGTTTTTATTGATTTCAGAGAGGAATAGAGAAGGAGAGAGAGATAGAAACATCAATGATGAGAGAGAATCATCGATTGACTGCCTCTTGCAGGCCCTAAACGGGATCAAGCCTGCAACCTGGGCATGTGCCCTGACTGGGAATACAACCATGACTTTCTGGTTCATAGGTTGAAGCTCAATCACCAAGCCATACCGGAAAGGCTTTAGGGGGCTATTTTAGAAACTTATTGCCACAGTGCTTATTAGCAAGCAAAAGAAGTTGCTGGAGGCCATACAGAAAATTATAAAAGTATTTCGGGTAAGCTAGAATTTAAAATTATAATAAAATTTATGAATCTTACTTTACTTCCTCCATTGTGTAATTTCATATTCTCTTCTTCAGATTTCAACATATCAACATTCATTCTATTGGGATTTTTGTGATAACTTCATAAAGATATATGGCAATCTCAAATATACTTTTTAGATGCCAAACTATGTTAGATTTTTTCCTTCTAAGTCTGTTTTACAATATTTTCTGATTGTTGTTACAAAAATTAATCATTTATACTATTAAAGAAATTTCATTCAATCCTGACTTAACTATGATTGTTCTTTTCTTCAAATTTTTAAACTATGTTATTCCATGGATGACATGAATAATAACAACTGACTCAGTTTGAAATAATATACTTAAAAATTCTAGCTTAGTTAAATTTTCTCATTGCTAACCTCGAGCTTTAAAAAAAATGGCGTTTTATATTTGTTAACACTGAAAAACTGTCGATTGATCAAAACACACTTTGGGGATTCTGAAGAGATAAATGTTGTCTGTATATTAAGAATTAAGCTTTGGAAAGAGTAGAATCACAGGAGACAAATAGTGTGGGATACTGATATTTTGTTAGTAGAGACTCAAAATGGTCTTTGAGTCTGTCATTATCAGCTGAGATATTCTGGGCACAGCATGGAACACATACTGTGACTAATGATCCTGCGGATGAGAAGTGTGGAACAGTGCATAAAATGGTATTTGAATACACAAACCTTATGTCGCCCATCACATTTGAGCAGGAATATTGTGTCTAGGAACATGAAACAGACCACCCGTTCACAGGGTCAGGGAACCGGAAAAAAGAAGATAAGATAATGAATTAAGAGGGGAGAAAAGGAGGCAAAACACATAGCACAGATGGCAAATGACGTATAAGATAAGGGGGAGGAGGGTGGCAGTCATGCTCCAACGACATGGTTTTGTTTTTCACATTTTTAAGCAAGTAAACTAGGATAGATTATTTTAATAGTCTGGTCATAGTTTATTTTCTTTTCCTTTTTCCCCCCTCTGTGTACAGCAGTTCAAATGATTTCCATATTGGAATAAATGGCGCTGATATAGATACAGGTGGGGGAAATGGTCCTCTGCTAGTTTTTCTATTAATTCAAAACAGAAACAATCCTTCTCCATCCACCTTCTCCTTTTCTTCTTCGGGGTTTTTAATATCTTCTTCCAGCTTTCCCCAGATTGCTGCAGCTACAGCTGCAAAACACACAGAGACTAGAACACATCCATAGGGAAAAGGAGAGAAAAGTTGGGCTTTGGTT
Organism: Myotis yumanensis; assembly: GCF_028538775.1. NCBI lineage: Eukaryota > Metazoa > Chordata > Mammalia > Chiroptera > Vespertilionidae > Myotis > Myotis yumanensis. Next base: position 41,757,798 of record NW_027223760.1, on the reverse strand, counting down.
CAACAAGTGGTGTTGAATGTCTGTTTTTTGTAATATCTGTAGACAATTATCATGTGATCTGATTGTGATTTCTAGGATTTTAGTTGAGAGAAAATGTATTTATTTTTCTTTCTTTTCTCCTTTCTTTTCCTCTTCCTTCCTTCTTTCCTTCTTTCCTCCCTTCCTTCCTTCCTTCCTTCCTTCCTTCCTTCCTTCCTTCCTTCCTTCCTTCCTTCCTTCCTTCCTTCCTTCCTCTCTATCCCTCTCTTTCTTTCTCTTCCTTCTCTTTTCTTCTTCTTCTTCTTCTTCTTCTTCTTCTTCCTTCTTCTTCTTCTCTCTCTCTCTTTCTCTCTCTCTCTCTCTCTCTCTCTCTCTCTCTTTCCAGTTCATTTTTATTCTTGGATACCTCTGGAATAAGTTTCTACAGAGCATGAGAAAGCACACATTATGCACCATAAATGTTTTCACAGAGAGATTTCTGTTTGAACAGAGGCTACATTTAACAAATAAATATAATCCTGGTAATTCTGTTTTATAAGTTTTATTTCCATTAGGATTGAAGTTTAAAATTAAGTCCTGTAATCTGTTTATTCTTAGTTTAGAGAAAAGGAGGCATGATTAAAGAGAATTTCCTTTTGATCCTTAATGTTTGACAGATAGTGAACGGTCAGGACCACACAAGATTAGCTGAAGTTGTCGGAAGTCAACTTTTAGAAGGAAAATGATTAAACTGCGTTCCTACAAATATGAATTTTTGGAACTATTTCCTGAAAAAGCTCCACACACCTCTACAGTATTCTCCTAACATGACCACACCTGGAAATCTGTGAGTTTTGCTCAAGGCATTTTGCTAGATAGGTATTTGAAAGGTATCCGAGAGATAAATGAAACCACCTGGAGACCCTCGCTGCTGTGGCAATCGTTGGCCTGCCCTGGGAGGGAGTTATGTTCTCTTCACTGCAGCTGCCAGGCTGCTACTTTGTTCTTTACAGCTCCTCTCAAAACACTATCCATCAAAAGGTGTCAATTAGGTTTCATAGGTGGCAGCAGCTCCACTTTTATGAAGGGTTGTCATTAAAGATGTGACTAATATTGATAATGCCTCTTTAAATATTTATGAGGGCAAACTCTATGACCCAAGTCCTGAAAGGAGATCAAATGGCTCACAAAATCAGGAAGCCCAGAAAAGCAGGACAAGGTATCTCAAGGTGTATAAAATAACCACTTCCACACCTCAAAATATTATAGAGTCTAAGAGAAAACCCAGAAGGGAGAATAGAATCAAAAATGCTTGAGCAGCTCTGCTGACATTATTGTCATTATGCGGAGAATAGTCAATTCCCCCATAAAATGTTCATAGTGTTTTGAATCTGCTTTTATAGTTAGTCCTCTTCAGGATTTGAGAATTTGAGAATTTGTAAAAACAAGTACATCTTGTGAAATCAGAGAATTTGAAGAAGCGTGTGTTAAGGATACCCATATATTTCTTCAGAATGATCCAGAGAGATAGCACTATGTTGAAAAGAAATGTTTTAATGTATTGAAACCAATAATTTTAAAGATTTTTTTATTGATTGATGACTTTTAGAGGGAGAGATAGAGATAGATAGATAATGATAGGTAGACAGAGAGAAACATTGATTTGCTGCCCCACTCACCCGTGCATTCATTGGTTGCCTCCTATATGTGCCCCAACCAAGATTGAACCCGCAACCTTGGCATATTGTGACTATGCTCCAACCAACTGAGTTACCCAAAGTTGTGGGTTCTGGCCAGGGCAGAACTAAAGATTAAAAGCATTATTTTATTATATTGTATTATGTTGTGTATATATATACAGTAGAAAGATAGAAAACATAAAAAAGGTAAGCTTTGTATTATGACCACATATATTTTTATTTAAAAACTTTTATTGATATACTTAAAGAATTGTATCTATATTTATATCTTTCACATGTATGTATACATACTATATATAATATGAGATCAGTCTGCCATGTTGTTTTGCAGCCTAATTTTCCTTGACAATCACTATTTTTGCATGTTAATATCTATTTATCTTATCAATAGATTTAAATTTCTTAAAAATTTATTTAAACTATCATAAGTCAGTATTCAATCAGGCTCAAATGTTGCATTATTTTAATGTTCTTTGTACATCTTTTAATCTAGGACAGATTTTGTTGTTGTTCTTATTGTTTGTTTGGTTTAGCTTTTATTTCAAAGACTTGGTAAACAGACTAGGTTGGTTTTCTTGCAGAATGATCTACTTAATTTGCCTGATTGTTTCCTTGAATTATCTTATAGCATACTAGAGGCCCCATGCACGAAATTCGTGCAAGAATACGCCTTTCTTCCCCCCGGCTTCCGGAACCAACTTCCTTCTGGCACCCAGGACCCGGGCTTCCCTCGGAGCCCCAGCTTCGTCCAGAAGGACGTCCAGTCTAATTAGCATATTACACTTTTATTGTTATAGATTTTTCTATTCCCTATATTTTTTGTAAATGTGAAGGTGGACCTAAAGCTTGATAGATTCAAGTTAGATTTTTTCTTTCCAGAATTATTCTAAATAATGTTGTGGATTTCATTATTTATCAGCCCAAGAGGCTCATAATATATGTTTGAACTACCATTATGAATGCTGAGCTTGACCACTAAATTATAACAATGACTATTAAATTCTCTGTTATTCTGTTTGGTGCCTCCATCCTTAACTTGAAATTACATGTGCAAGTTATTTGGTAGTACATGAATGTCCAGTTCCTCCTCTGCTGTCTTCCTAATGGTCTTAACATTGTCATTTGTCTTTTGACCTTGTTGACATACTTTTCTATCCTGTATGGTTTTAGTTTTAATGTAATTAAATTTATCCAGATTTTTTTTTTATGGTTTCTGGGTTTTAAATTTTTTTACTGAGGCTTTTCCTGCTAAAAAATTAGCAATGATTTTACTCTATAGTTTCTTACTTTCTCTTTTAAAACATTTAGATCTTTTACCACTTGTAGTTTATGCTTATATATGGTGTGATGCATGATTCTAACCTGATCATTTTTTACAAGTTGTAACCATCTGACCCAACACCATTTATTAAAATACCCATTTTTAGTTTACTGATTTGAAAGGCTGCCTTTAACTAAAATTCCAAATGTCTGTGGTTATATTTCTGGCTTTTTTGTTTAGTTTCCTGTCTGTATTTTTGTGTGCCAATACTATTAATTTTTGAGGCTTTATAATACTTTATGAATAAAATCTGGTAAGGCTAGTCTTATCTCATTTATTTTTCAGACATCTTCCTGCTGTTCTTATATATTTTTTCCATATGAACTACTTGTCTACTTCCATTAAAATGCCTGCTGGTATTTTGTAGGAGTCTATTTTTAATTCATAAATTATTAAAAATAATGTTCATCTTTATGATTTTGGTTCTTCCTGTTTAACAGGATGACAAACCTTTACATCTCAAGTCTACTTTTGTGCCCTTCAGGAATGTGTAAAAGTTTTCTTCATATAAGAATTATTCCTTTCAAAAGGACTCCTGTGTGTTCTAAGTTTTATTACTCCCAAACCTATAATTTGGAAAGAGTGTACATATCTATAACACAACATTAATACTTCCTCCTCTTTCCAACAGGCTAGCATAATTTCTTCATTTTCTACTGTCTCCATCTTTTTATGTGTATTTCGTCCTAACATATCATTGTCATTTGCTTTAAATTTATTGTAGGTTTGAAGGGAGACCTTTCATTGTTACCTATGCTCACTCCCCTCTGTTTCTTTTTTTTAGAAAGACATTTTTATTTTAAAATGAGGCGGAGCCATGTTTTAAGTCACCTAAACTTCATTTTGGTGCTTTTAAGGCAAAGACTTGACAGCTTAATGTGAGAATTTAATATCTTAAAAAAGATATAAATTGATTTTATTATAAAACAAAAATAAACACCATTTTCAAGCCTTCACCTATACTAATAATAGAGGAATATGCAAATTGTCCGGGACACTGTCACAGTAACAGTAACAACTGAACAGCAGGCTGTGTGGAACGACCAGGCTGGCAGGGGGCTTAGTAAGGGACGACCAAACAACTGAACAGCAGGCTGCAGTGGGGCGACCAGACTGGCAGGGGAGGACAGTTGGGGGCAAACAGGCCTGCAGGGAAGGGCAGTTGGGGGTGATCGGGCCAGCAAGGGAGGGCAGTTGGGGGTGATCGGGCCAGCAGGAGAGGGCAGTTGGGGGTGATCGGGCCAGCAAGGGAGGGCAGTTGGGGGTGATTGGGCTAGCAGGGGGCAGTTAGGTGTAAATCAGGCTGGCAGGGGAGTGGTTAGGGGGTGATAAGGCTGGCAGGCAGAGGCGGTTAGGAACAATCAGGTAGGCAGGCAGGCAGATGAGCGGTTAGGAGCCAGCAGTCCTGGATTTTGAGAGGGATGTCCAACTGCTGGTTTAGGCCCAATCCCTATGGAATTGGGCCTAATCTGGCAGTCAAACATCCCCCAAGGGGTCACAGATTAGAGAGGGTGCAGGCCGGGCTGAGGGACACCCCTTCCGTGCATGAATTTTGTGCACCGGGCCTCTAGTGTAACCATAAAAATTAATTCGTATGTGGTGGAAAATTAACTAGGCCCTCCTATTTTGTCTGTTTTTATTGGAAAATCTGGTGCTTTTGCTAAAAATTGACAAATGTATTATAAAGTACAAATATGTATATATTAGTCAAAACTAAATTCTATTATATAGCTTTTAGAAAAATATTAATATTAACCTTAATATGTTTAATGTTGATCCATTTTAGTGAATCTGAGCAAAGAAATATTGTTCTGGAGACAAATTGTAGGCAATGACAGTGCTTATATTTTTAGAGTTAAAATAACAAATGGATTGTCTACATTTCCAAAGTTTTTTGTAACAGTGAAGATGATATGACATTACTGAGTCCTGGAGAAACTAAGCTATTCTAAAAGAATTGATAAAGAATAAACCAATACCAAATTAAATATAGTATAACAAAAGCAGGCAAAAATAAATAAAATAAATTTTAAAAAATAGCATATATTATGTGTGAAATAGTGAAATATTCTAGTTGCCAAATACAGAAAGAATAAAAACACGTGGTTTAACTGAGAATAACTACAAAAACTAAGCCACCAATTATAAAACTAATATGAGCCCTGACCAGTGTGACTCATTGGTTAAAGTGTCAGCCAAAGACCGGAGGGTGGCAGGTTCAATGGCTGGTCAAGGGCACATACCTGTCCTTGACTGGCAATTGGGTTGCAGGTTTGATCCCACGTCGGGCCAGTGTAGGAGGCACCCAATTGATGTATCCCTCTCACATTGATGTTTCTCTCTCTCTTTCTCTCCCCACCCCTATCCCTCCTTCCTTCCACTCTAAAAATAAAATAAAAATAAAAATAAATCAAAGGGAAAAATATCCTGAGGTGAGGATTAACAAACAAAACAAAACAAAAACAAAAAAAATTTAAAATAATTAGCAAAGAAAAAAATCTTATAGCAAATGATTTTAGAAATATATGTGAAATCTTATTTTCCAAAATTCTTAGAAAGGTGAAGGTCACTTATTCAGAAAATACATCTCCTTATTTCAAAATAAGGATTGTAAATTTATGTTTTCTGAAAATTAGTTTATATAATTTTTTACTAAAATATATTTTCTGATTTAAATGTGTTACATATTAATGGTGCTAAATAGCATGACAGAATTCATGCACAAATAACTAATTATATAATATTTATATTATGTAACAATATTTAGCACTTCTTAAGGAAGCTTGCTTTATTTATTTAAGCTAACCATAGTTAATATAGTGTTGTTTAAAAAATTTTTTTCCTTAAAAATGTGATTTGAGAAAGGGCTGTTTTATAAATTCATCACATTGTAATGCATGAGGTAGGAAAGTTGACAACACTGAATGGCTAGAGCTAAATGAATATGCTATTCTAAGCAGAAAATGGAATATATGTATAGGAACACTAATTTATATTTTCCTTGAGGGGAGAAAGGAACACAAATGTTCAGACTCTAGGTTTATGAAGGCATAATATTTAATATTTTTGGCCAAATTTTATTGGTACAGGCGGTATTTTATAGCTACAAAATAACTTTTTCTAGTGAAAGTCCCTAATATTGACTTTTAAAAAACTTTACTGATATAATATATAGCCACTATAAAAAAAATTTAGTGGCTATATATTATACATTTTTTTAAAAAAGAGTAAGTAAATGGTTCATAATTTACTTAGAGATCATCAGTTATAAACATTATTCTATCTTTTTAGACAAAGACATATATGCCATCCCCTCCCCCCCAAATAGGTTCATGTTATAAATATTTGCTTTGTACTTGCTCTTTAACTTCTTTCCATGTTTTATTTCACTATTTCCACTATAATTTGTATATGGACCATTTAGATTTTCTTTCAATTTTCTCACATTACATATTGACATGAACACCCTTGCTGCTAAATCTTTGTCAGTTGTACTACAATTACAGTTGCCAAGGTTACTAATATATCTATATGCTTTAAAGTATTGGTATTATTTGGTAGATTTAGAGACCTAAAATCCTATAGCATTTCAGAGCAGTAGTATTTGAGAACTCTGAAATGCTTAATTGGGAAGCTTTGGCTTTTCTATTAATTTATTACTGATTAATCTATTCAGTATAATCTACTAATGAATGGTATCACATTTTGAATTACATTATGTATTTCATGATAGCATATGTGGGAGGGAAGAGTCATATAGACTATTTCAGATGAATAAGCATTTTGAAGATTATGCATGAGGTTTAGTTTACTCTACAAAACTAAAATGATTTGCATATTTTTTACAGGCAAGTGTCTGAAGAAAAACTAAGAGAAATTTTTACTAATCTCTTAATGTTCTCTGATATTGTAAAAAGGTGAAAAAAAGAGCAACTATTCATAATAATGGGTTAGTTCCCAAGGTGGCTAGGTTTTTAAACTAGTAGGTGAACAATAAATCTTTTTTTTTCCAAATGGGCTATAAGTATTAAAACATAGTGAATGAATAAGTAAACAGTTGTTATTCCATGATCCACTGAAATTAAATCTTTTAAACATTTTTGACTTTCATAAATTACTAAAGCATTCCTGTTAGTCTCATTTAATTATAGCTATTTTATACATTAAAAATTAAAATCATATTCTGACTACAGATTGATTTATAAAGATTCAGACCTGAAAACAAATTTAGAATATCTCAATACTTGATAAAGAGAGATTTATGGTATCATCAGATTATTAAAATACAATTACTTATATTAGTGCAAACTAAATTATATCACACTGCAGAGATTTCTTGGTGATCTTTGATGAATGAGACCTGTGTACTTTCAATTTAGGTTATTTAATTTTTAATTTTTATAATATATTTTATTAATTTTTTACAGAGAAGAAGGGAGAGGAATAGAGAGTTAGAAACATTGATAAGAGAGAAACATCAATCAGCTGCCTCCTGCACACTCCCTAATGGGAATGTGCCCACAACCAAGGTACATGCCCTTGACTGGAATCGAACCTGGGACCCTTGAGTCCGCAGGCTGATGTTCTATCCACTGAGCCAAACCTGTTAGGGCATAGGTTACTTAATTTTACATGATTTTAGAGATCCCTTAATTCACTTAAAAGCAGGAATCTACACTAATAAAAGACAAACATGCAAATTGACTGTACCTTCGCTATGCTGTAAGCCATGCCCACCAGCCAATCAGAGTGACTATATGCAAATTAACCCAACCAAGATGGCAGCCGGCAGCCACAGAGCTGGAGCAAGCAGGAGGCTTGGTTGCTCCAGTGATGGAGGAAGCCAAGCTTCCCGCCTGCCGTGGCCAGCTCTGAGCTCCACTCAAGGCAACAAAGTTTCAATTATAGAAGATAAATAAACCCCAGATACCTGCTTTCAGCCGGCTGTGGCCATGGAGCTGGAGTGAACAGGAGGCTTGGGTTGCCCCTGGTGATGAAGGAAGCCAAGCTTTTCTCCTGCCCTGGCCGGCTCTGAGCTCTACTCAAGGCTAAGAAAATTTCAATTATAGAAGGTAAATAAATCCCAGAATAAAAAAGAAAAAAAGGAGAGCTTGGAGCTTACATCGCTGGGGGGGCTTAGCCAACCTGAAAACGGCCCTCAGCCCCTCACCCAGACTGGCCAGGCACCCCAGTGGGGACCCCCCACCCTAAAGGAGGTGTGGCCAGCCTGAAACAACCATCATTCCCTCACCCAGGCTGGCCAAACCTCCATGAGGTGAGGGTCCCCACTGGGGGGGCTTGACCAGCCTGAAAACAGCCATCAGCCCCTAACCCAGACTGGCCAGGCATCCCAGTGGGGACCCCCACCCTGAAGGGGGTGTGACCAGCTGCAAACAGCCATCAGCCCCTCATCCAGGCTGGCCAGGCACCCCAGCGGGACCCCCACCCTGATCTGGGACACCCTTCAGGGCAAACCAGCCAGCCCCCACCTGTGCACCAGGCCTCTATCCTATATAATAAAAGGATAATATGCGAACTGACCCTAACAGCAGAATGACTGGGAATGACTGATCACTATGACACACACTGACCACCAGGGGGCAGATGCTCAGTGCAGGAGCTGCCCCCTGGTGGTCAGTGCGCTCCCACAGCGGGAGCTCTGCTCAGCCACAATCCAGGCTGATGGCTGCCATCACAGCGGTGGTGGCGGGAGCCTCTCCTGCCTCCTCAGCAGCACTAAGGATGTCTGACTGCAGCTTAGGTCTGCTCCTTGCTGGTAAGTTGACATCCCCTGAGGGCTGCCGGGCTGCCAGAGGTATGTCTGACTGCCAGCTTGGGCCTGATCCCCCAGGGAGTGGGCCTAAGCCAGCAGGTGGACATCCTCTGAGCGGTCCCACACTGCAAGAGGGCATAGGCCGGGCTGAGGGACCCCCCTGAGTGCACAAATTTTTGTGCACCGGGCCTCTAGTTGGTTTAAATAATTGAAAATAGAATCTTTCCCACAAGTTCTGGCAACTTCCTATGGCTATAAATAATGAGGAACAATCTTGTTATTAACATAAGGTTTTATTAATATTAGGGAAATAAAAAGGTATTACTAGATTCACTTTAAATAGAAAATTTCTGGGAGAAGGAGGTATGTCTATTATAATTGATCTAATTCTAAAGAAATCTAAATTCTTTGGAATGCTTAGTAAAATAAAAGGTGGCTTCAATTTAATATAGAAACAATTCTATAATAACTATTATTAAAGCATAATAGGCATATGGAAATAGCTTGTAACTCAATTAAACTTCTACATATATGCATTTATTGTGTTTCTGTAAAATGCCAAGATCAAAAGTGGTCTTGACATTGGCTAATCCATGAACTATTACACTTATATGAAGAAAATTCTATCATTTATTATGTTATTTGGGACTCCTTTATTATGTTAATGCATTAAGGCATTACTTTTCAAATTACAATTTATTCAGAGTGGCTGATATATTTAACTTTCAATTCTAATAAGTTTTTCTCCACCTACATTTTTGTTAGCCCCAATGATTGTCCTGTGCTATTTTAGCTGATGCTAGTCAACTTTGAAAGAACAATAGACTTGCTTTGCTTAACTTATTTTATAGATATTAAGTGCTTTATATACTTCCTTTTAAGTGCTGCTGAGAAATCCTAGGGCAATTTTATGGATGATTATGCTGTGAAATTAAGTCTCTCTAAATTAGAGTTATTTAGGTATCCAAAATCTAGTTGAAGGGGTATTGAAAGATTGCTTTTTTTTTTTTAAATCCTAACTGGAGGATATGCTCATTGATTTTAGAGAGAGGGGAAGGGGAAGAGAGAGAGAGAGATCAATTGGTTGCCTCTTATACGTGCCCCATAACCTAGATATGTGCCCTTAAACCTTGATCTTCCAGTATAAGGGATGACACTCCAACCAACTGAGCCACACTAGACAGGGCAAAACATGACATTTTTAAACTAAAATGTTAAATCATTAAAGATATGGACTATCACTGCTCTAAGAGTATGATTCTGAGAAATTATATTTTTAAATAATTGTAAAAAAATTAAAAGGTTAAATAAAATTTTAAATAATTATTTGACTTATTGAAGTAAAGACAGAACTATAAGATATAATATTCTCTAAGAAGCCATGACACCAAATGCACTTTTATGAATACCTTATGAAATAATGTATTTAAGCCACTTAAATCAAGAGACCTAAATATAAATAAATAACACTACACTGTATATGATTTATCTATGAAAACATATTAACACATGGAAAATATCATTCTAAAATTTCCCCCAAAACTTCAAGGACTATACACTAAAGCTGTGCTATGGAGGTCTATGGATAAGCAGCCTGGGTCCATTTTCCTCTCTTTGGGATTGAAATCATATCCAAACCTCCAAATGCTCAGTCCCAGGGGCTTCTAACCCACTAGGACTCCATACTTCTACGTGTATGGATCTATTTTTGTTCATCAGTTTATTTTGTTCATTAGATTCCACATATGAGTGAGATCATATGATACTTACCTTTCTCTGACTGGCTTATTTCACTTAGCATAATACTCTCCAGGTCCATCCATGCTGGTGCAAATGGTGTCTTTCTTTTTTATAGCTATGTCATATTCCACTGTGTAAATGAACCTTTTTATAATAAAATTTACTTGTGGTTTATCTAAAATTCTAATATGTATATTTATTTGCTAACTCTGCTAAAAGAAATCTTTTTTAGTGATCTACAAAACTTACCCACTCTAGGCCCTGCCTATTTTGGCTGCCATCATGATCTTATCATTATCTTATATCACATTCTTCCCTACCATATTGTTTTGCAAATTGCAGAAATGACCTTTTAGTAGACTGTGAAATCAATTTAGTGGTTTCTACCTGCATTAAAAGAAGAGACAGAGAAAATAAACTAAAACAACGATAAAGAAATGTTTCATAAAACTCAAGTTATATATGTGTGTGTGGGGGGAGTGGTCTGTGTCTGGTGTATGAGTATTAGGTGACAACATAAAATTGATTTCTTACTGTGGGTCAGAGTCAAGTATTGTGAAAGCCACTGTCCAACCTCATTGTCATTCGTTCATTTCCTCAAAACTGCAAGTGCAACCATTTTCCTGCTTCTGGGCCTTTGCAGTTGTTCCCTCTGCATGAAACATTTTTCTCTACAAAACCTTATTCCTCTCCTGTATCTGGCTCCTTGTCATTCTTTGGTTCTAAACTTAAATGGCACTTTAGAGAGAGATTTAGAACAGTGGCATTGGTTGGATCCCGAGAGCCCACTTGGCCCTCCTCTAATGATTTGTGGCAGACAAATCTATTTAATGGCAACAGGGTAACACAATCTCTCTCTCTCTCTCTCTCTTTTTCTCTCTCTCTCATTGACACACACACACACACACACACACACACACACACCAATGTTATTTGAATTTAGTATCAATGACAAGTTGGTACTTTTCTGAGTTGGTTCTGTATATATTGAGAGCAAGTAATGTCACCCTTTTGAAGGTATATTTTCTTTTATTTTCTTTTAATATATTTTATTGATTTTTTACAGAGAGAAAGGGAGAGAGATAGAGAGTTAGAAACATTGATGAGAGAGAAACATCGATCAGCTGCCTCTTGCACATCTCCTACTGGGGATGTGCCCGCAACCCAGGTACATGCCATTGACCGGAATTGAACCTGGGACCTTTCAGTCTGCAGTCCGACGCTCTATCCATTGAGCAAAACCGGTTTCGGCTTATTTTCTTTATGTTAAACATAGTCACAAGTAATAAAATCTAGGAATAGGAATGTGCTTTCTTAATTATTTTGATCAAGTTACTTACATATTTGTTACAAAGTGTAAGCACCTGGTTATGGGAAACTGGCCTTCTGTGGAGTGTTCTGTTTTTAATCCACAAGAGAGATTCTCTTAGGGTGAAAGAATTTGTACAAACCTGTTTAGAGGACCAGAGAAAAACTCTTCCTGAATATGCTTGCAAGGACTAAATAGCACTGATTTTATTCTAAGTGGTCTTAGAAAAGCCTTTGCATAATTATGCTCTTTCTATTTATACAGATTTCTAAAAAATGAGCATGCTTGACTTCCAGCTACCAACAACAGATGTGCTTAGCATAAAATATCAGAAGTAGACTTTGCAGACTGTAGTTAAGATCTAGTAAAATTGGAATGAAAAGTTCCCTTCCAGGGAGCCGCCTGCTATTGTATTCTGCAAACCTGTTTCAGATTTTCCTTAGAACGTGAAGAGGAAGGATGTGCGCTCACACATGCTTTTGTACCAACACTGCCTCTCCTTACCAACTTTTATCCTTTTTTTAATTCTTTCTTTTTATTTATTTTCTTCTTCCTGTTTACCGACTTAAAAAGGAATGTTTAATAAGTTGTTCCTTGTCTTAGAAGCCTTCAACAAAAGGTTTTTAACTTAAAAGAGTAATGATAATCTCTTATGACACTTTTATCTTAAAAATTCAGTTTTAAAATTCAATTGCCTTTGTCATAGTTTTCAACCATTAAGCATCTCTCCTAATCTTTTTTTTTTCTAAAAATTACTCCTAGTTTAATATATTTTTATTTATTTCAGAGAGGATAGGAGAAGGAGAGAGAACTAGAAACATCGGTAATGAGAGAAAATAATTGACTGCTGCCTGCTCCCCTCCTATTGGGAACCAAGCCTGCAACCTGGGCATGTGCCCTGACCCGGAATTGAACCATGACCTCCTTATTCATAGGTTGACATTCAACCACTGAGCCAAGCCTTCTGGGCAAAATTGCCATAAAGTAAACTGAAAAGCATATGAGATTGCCTCTTCTAATTTGTGACACACCAAGCTATTGCAGGTGCTTCTTTTAAAATTTATAAGCACTTTTCTAAAATACTACATTCTATAACACATTAAAGTTTCTTTCAACAGCAATTGTGAGAGATTTTCAAGTTCCTAAGAGATATCTTTGAACTTACCCCAATGTTTTGGTATATTTGTGTTAATAATTTAGGAAATATACTGGCTATTAATAGTATCTTATGTTTCTATAGAACTTTGCAATATCTGAAGTATAAATTTAAATGGTTAATTCAAAATTTGTTCTCAAAGCTTTATAAAATGTTTTTCTTGTTTAAAAAACTAAATTCAATTTTTTAACTAGTTTTTTTTTAATATCTCCAAAACTTAGAATCATTTCCATTAATGTTTTTAGTAGGCTTTGTTTAACTCTGATATGAAACAATAAGCTCTTTATTTAAATCTATTAATCCTCAGAAGGCACTATGAAGTTTAAAAGCAGGTAAAATATTGTTTCTTATAGAATTACAAGCTTTTATTTCAAGTAAAAATAATAAACTTTTGTTTATTTATCCAAATTTATCATACTATACATTTCTGGAATACTTTGCAGTTATATAAGAAATTGGCCATATCAGTGTGTATTTCATTTTTGTGTGAAATTGATTAATTTTGTATGGTGACAAACCAACTTGCATGATTGTGTGGGGGTCCAGAACCAGTCACCCCAACATGTGCCTCTGTGTTATATAGATTGTTTCGAGAAAGGCAATAAAGGCTTCAGGCTCAAGAGAAACTTCTGCCTTTCTCTCTAACCACCTAGAAGAACTTGAATTAGGGACCTTGGTGATAATAAGAGGTTATCAGCAATATACTTTTGACCCAGCCATATGGCAGGGAAACTTGTATTTACTAAACATCTGCTCTTTTTATCATGCAATGACTCTATTAAGCCCCCAAGTGCAGTACCTCATCCTTAGCTCAGAATGTCTTATATACCTCAGTCCCTCTTTCTATCTCTGAACCTTTCTTGCATGTGGGGTTTCTGACTCTCTCGTGTATTCAGGGTTCCCATACATATGTATGGATTAAATTTGGTTATTTTCTCTTGCTAATCTGTCTCATGTCTATTTGATTATTACTAGATCAGCCTGAAGAACAGTGGGGGTACAAGAAAGTCTGTTCCTCCCACACAGTGACAAACCAAAAGTTTGTTGTACAGTAATGAACAAATAAAAGTTAGTCTTTGATTTGTTACTACAGAATATAGTTTCAAAACTAGTCACTACTTGAAAAATTGTTCCTGACTTGTGGTTGGCCAAAAGACTTGATTGCAGAAGAACAACCCCATTCCTGAATACAGGGCACCAGGCAGCTGTTGCTTTTCTTTGCACTTGACAGTTGCAGTAGTTTAAAGCCAAGTCTTGATGCTTTGCTAAATTAGGTATTCTCTTCCCCCATGTATCGTCATTGAGATTTCCTAGCATATGAGCGTCTCGCTCACGCTTTCTTTGGATGAGCACATCCCTGAAAGCACGACAGTTCAAGAGATAGCACAATTTTTGGAGATTCTGAATTGAATTTTTAATTGTAAACATTTTTATAAAAGGAAAGTGGTAGGTATTGCTAGAGAAGCTGACATTGAAACCATAAATTGTTCTGTTTAATTTTGATATTTCATCTATAAAAGATTAAACATTATAATTTTTATATTGTCTCAGTAGTTAGCCTGTGCTTGTGTCGTGCAACATTTTGAGAGTCTCATGGTTGTAATTTTTATCATTTTAGCTTTCTCCTACCTCACATGCATAAGCAACAAAAGTCAGTAGTAAGTAGCTGTAGTGTAAGTTTGCCTGTCATAGCTTTCCTGGAATGTACTGAAATGTGTCCTTCAGCATGTCTGGTCCCATGCATGCTAGGATTTTACTTCTGATATTTTTCCTTATGCACACAATAAAATGAATTGGAATTATTTTCAAAGTATCAGGAAGCATATGCTGATGGTTGAACAGAACGAATTTCAATATGAAATTTGGCATGGCTCCTCTAGCTCTGCAAAGGATCGTCTAGTTGATATAACCATGGTGGCCAATAGAATGTGTCTCTCAGATCTCCAGCTGCTTGGGACACTTAAAGAAGCTGAAGTGTCGGAGAGCCTGGAAGTTGTGCTCTGGAATCCACATTACTGCTTGGCTGGTGGGCTTCTCTCCGGCTGTTTTCTGCCAATGACTGAGCATGGCCAGGATACCCAGGCAGGCATGCAATTCCTAAGAGATGAGACTCCTCTGATGAGTCATTATGGCTTAAGGACTAACCAACTGCCTTGCCTAACTTTTCTTAGAACTGCATGGCAATCTGAGTTGTCTCCACTAACTAACCAACCAGTTAACAAATAACTAACTATAACTTTTCTTTCTTCTTTTTCATTCTCCTCTTCTAGCTGGGAGACTTATATAATGGCCTAATGGCTGTAAATCTCCCTTACCTCCCCCTCCTCATTTTCTCTCACAGACTTTTCCCCTATGAGATTTCTTTCTCATTTAATCCTATTTTGGTGTCCACTTCTCAGAGGACCTGTACTACATAATAACGAATTCTTACATTGTAAAGTGTCAAAGAATTCTTTCCATGGATATATAGAGCTATTTTTTTTATCACAATAGAGTACATATCTGCTATAATATATCTAACAAATTCAGAAATAATTTTATAAATTCAAATAATTTTATAAAGAGATTGTAAATTATCAACTTAAATTAGTGCTTCTATGCCTCCATACCTAAATTTATATATAGAAAACATAATGCTTACTTCCATATAACATATAGTAACAATAAGAATAAATGAATTAATGCTTTAAAATATTTTTGCATTTTAAAAATATGCAAAATATTTAACCCTTATGGATTACATTATTCTAGAATGTAATCCATAAGGGTTAAATATCAACTTACTTTATATTGAGGGTTTACGTGTAATCATATTTCTAATTTCAGGATTGTAATGTTGTCTTCATGCTTTCATTTTCATTCTAGAAATCTAGACTATAAATCCCTTAGTGATCTTAATCCCCTGGAGGATAGAGACCAGGATTATTTTGCTTTGCCTAAAATGAAGGCCAAATTCAGACCAAGTGCACAGTGATGTTTATCACACCTTTCTACTCAAATTATCCGAGGGCCAGCATTATTGGTATGATGCAAGAGCTTGTTGGAACTGCAGGGCCTAAAGTCTCCTACAGACCTCACAGATTCCAAATATGCACTTTATTAAGATCCCTAGGTGGTTCATGTGAGCATCAAACTGTGAGATGCAGCAATCTAGAAGACTTATTTATTGAGTGTTCATGCTTTCTATTTCTTCCTTCCTAAAATAACCCTAGTTGTAATCTGGCAGTTTCCTTTGCTTCACAGCTATTTGACTCAGGAAAAGCTATTAGCATTTTCAGCCTCAGGGGAGAAGCCACATTGATCTAAACTAGTGGTAATCCTATTCTCTTTGCAAATGACTTGTTTATGAGTAGGCCAATGAGTCTGGGAGGAAAAATCTGCTGGAGGTAGCACTTCTGGGTAAGGTATTATTTCAAAATTTTAAAAAAACCCACAACAACACCTTTTCTTTAATATATTTTTATTGATTTCAGAGAGGAAGGGAGAGGGAGAGAGAGATAGAAACATTAATGATCAGAGAGAATCATTGATTGGCTGTCTCCTGCAGACCCCACACTGAGGATTGGGCTGACAACAGGGGAACGTGCCCTAACCAGGAATGGAACCATGACCTCTTGGTTCATAGGTTGACGCTCAACCATTGAACCGCACCAGCCGGACAAACTTTTTCTTATCTCTGGATAATGCTGTGTCTTATTTGGACTCCTAGCACTGCCTCAGCTTCTTTTCTACTTGCCTGATAAGGAAGCCAACAGAAAGAAGGTGGGACCATGAGACAAAGAGAGAATTAGAGCGAGAGCCCTTCACTTATTTTTAGAAACTGTTTTCATCGTTGGAAACAAAAGCATTTTGACCTCTTTCCAATCCAGTTACTTTGCCATCTCATTGAGTATTTGATTAAGGGTGGTGTGGACCATGAGAAGAAAGATTTATTTGATGTGAACCCAAGAAAAATTTATCTGCTGAGATAGACTCTCCATGATCAACCACACGCCCAAACTTTATAAATAATAAGAGCCTAGTGGTTATTTACTGACAGGAGCTTCTCATGTACTCTGTGTAGGAGGAAGAATCTCAAGACGGACTCTCAGCTTCCTGCACTGTGCCCTGCTTGTTCACACCAGCTGATATAAAAAAATGCAGGGAAACTTTGGTTTTGTTTTTCTACCAACAAACTGAGGCCTGCCTTGTCCAATTAAAACTGAAAAATTTAGATACCTCATTTACATAAAACGTAATAAACCCCGGGTGGGAGCTTTCATTATTAAAGATGGCCTCCACTTTGGCTAGGTGGAACAAATTTAAGTTGCTACCTGAATATGTGTCTCCCAGGCTGCAGCTGCTCTTTGCTCAAATAAATGTTTTTTATTCCTTATTAAATTTATTAAATTTATATCAATTTATTATTTATTGAATTTATAATGATAAATTTTATATAAATTTAATTTTGGTTTACACTGATCAAACTTTCCATCTTAAAACTCTGTCTTCCGTGGCCTATGAGACTCCAGTCTCTCCCCTTTTTTTGTCTGAGCCATTTGAATACTTCTTAATATCAACTTCTAAAAACCACTGCTTTCTTTTAGCATTTGGGGTGTTACCTGTGGACAGCTTGTATTCGCAAACCAGAGACATTCATTTTAACTATCCCTTCTACACTGCCATGGCTTCAACCATCGTACACAGTCAGGTAACTTCAAAAATCTATATTTTTTTTAGCCTCAGCTTTACTTTTGAGTTTCACAGTAAGCTCATAGTTATACAGTGTTTCCATTATGGACCAAACATTGAATTAAGAGCTCTAAGACTATAAAATCACTAAATTCCCATAGCAATCCTTTGAGGGGGACACAATTATCATCACCTCTTTTTAAGATGATGAGTCTGAGGCACAGAAGGTGTGATGATTAATTTGATTTCTGGTTGTGTCCGTGTGGGTATTTTTACAGATGAGATTTGAATTTGAATTGGTGGCCTTAGTAAAATTGACAGGGAAGCTAATGCTCAAAGACCTGGCTCCCCAATGGCTTCCAAGCAATGGGTTATATAGGGGAGAAATCATTAATCATGGTGACTAAGGGAGTCAGGGTCATGGTGAGGGTCATGGTTTCTACTGATTGGTCGGTGCTATGAGGTAGTTGATCAGTGCATCTGGTTCTGATGCCAGCTAGGGCGTCACTTTGTCTGGTTTTTCAGCTTTTCTGGGCATGGAGCTGAAATACAACTGAGGCCTAGATGTTATCTTTAGTTTGATTGAAACTCTGTTTCTGTGATCAATAGACCTGAGACTTTGTTCCTAAGATTATTTGATGCTAACCAGACCCTCATTGTCTTGAGGACTGAATGATTAAAGGAGTGGAGTTCAGGGGAGAAGGAGGTAGGTAAGTCAGAGTGCTGAATGAGGCCAATTTGAATCAAAAGTAAAGAAAAGAGAAAGATGCCCTACCTAGCCAGTTTGGCTCAGTGAATAGAGTGTCAGCCTGCGGACTGAAGGGTCTCGGGTTCAATTCCGGTCAAGGGCACATATCTCGGTTGCAGGCTTGTTACCTGGCCCTGGTCAGTCCTGGGTCCCAGTCAGGTGCATGCGGAAGGCAATCAGTTGATGTGTCTCTCTCACATTGATATTTTTCTCTCTCTGTCTCTTCCCTTCCCTTTAGATATTCTTTCTAAAAATCAATAGAAAAATATCCTCGGGTGAGGATTAACAAAAGAAAAAAGAAAGGAAAAAGGTCATATTAAAGAAATGAAGTTTGTATGTGGTTACAGCATCATGCAGATTGCCCTTTCTGATGTCACTGAGCATTATCCAATCCCTTGGGGTTCTGAATAGAACAGAGGAAGAAGGGAGGATCCACCCCTTTCTGCCTGATTGAGCTGGGACATTGGTCTTTTCCTGCCCTTGACCAGTATTAACATCCTTGGCTTTCCTGGGTCTTAGGCATTTGGTCTCAGACTAAATTAAAACTTTGGATTTCTTAGGTCTCCCAGTATGCAGAGGGCAGATCATGGGAATTCTCAGCCTCCACAATTGTATGAGCCAGTTCCTCATAATATATCTCCTATTGAGTTAGGCTGCCTGGGTTTGAGAATCCTGTTTTACATCTTATTAGCACTGTGTCTTAGACAACCCTCCTATTGTTCTGCTTTGCTGGAGAACCTTAGCTAACAGAAGTGCTGTTTTCACAGCAGTGAGAAGCAGAACCAGAGTATCTGTTTTTAAACAATGTGCTATTTTCCAGTTGTTTTACTGGTCAGATTTTCCAGAATCATAAACTCAATATAATCCCATATATTGATTTAGCATTTACCTACTCACCAAATTAGAAACTTAGCACTCATCCCTAAATCCTTATTTTCCCTTTACCAATGTACTAAAGGGCATTCTACAGATTCTCTCTCCTGTATATTTTCATGTCAGTTTCTACATATTAGTCTTGACTACCATCCTCTCAGATCAGGCACTTAGCAACAGTGATCCAGACAATTGCCAAAGCAACCTGATAGGTTTTTCCATTCCAGTTTCTCATTCCCACATATACAATACATGCTCCACAAACAACACAACTTCTCTCTAAAATA
The DNA here is from genome assembly GCF_028538775.1 of Myotis yumanensis. Taxonomy (NCBI): domain Eukaryota; kingdom Metazoa; phylum Chordata; class Mammalia; order Chiroptera; family Vespertilionidae; genus Myotis; species Myotis yumanensis. Next base: position 41,738,262 of record NW_027223760.1, on the reverse strand, counting down.
TAAATATTATTTTGATACTCTGCAAACTTGTCAAAGCACTTCATGTCTACAATATATAAACCAAGTGTCTTAGCATGACACGCACATCTTGTCTGACTTCTTCTGTACCTTGTGTTTATTTCATTTTTATGTGTGATACAGCATTATAATTCTTATAGATATACATGTCTTCCATCTGAGCAAACAACTCTAGAAGTCAAGGACATTGACTTATTCAATTACATTCCCTAACCATCCTCTATATGTCAGGCTTAGTGATAGACACGAATGATATAGCTCTGAGTTTAATAAATGGACACTGTGTTTTCAGTGCCATGTCAGAGTGATTATCATGTGACAATGAATTTATAATTTTTTAAATTTTAATAGAATACTAATTTTCCTGGACCCATCTTAAACTATTTTTACAGTCTGTCTTCGACCTCCATTAACATAACACCACCAAGACATGAAACAGGATTATATCCCCAGTGTTAAAGAACAAAGTTCAACTGAGTAAATTTTTAAGATTTAATTGGTTTTATTAAGTGATTCAGGAACCAGGCAGCATGTCATCTAGCAAGTAGAAGGGTGAAGTAAAAATAGAAGGTTTTTATAAGAAGAAGGCTGGGGCAAGGGAGCTATTAACAAAAAAAAGAAAGGATTATTTTTAGACCAGGACATCTTCTTTTGGAGGTAAGGGAACAGCAAGGGTTTTTGTTACGCAGGTTGCCTTTTATTTCTATGGGGGATGGAGAGGGTCCAAGTGACAAAAGACCTCATTGGTGTTGACCAGAAAATTCCAGACTGATTGATTAAAATTACATTTCTGGGAGAGGCTGAAATAGTTGTCAGGTCAGGTATTAAATCTAGGTTTTGTATCATGGGCTTTAGCACAAGTAATGCCAATTTGGGTCTGTGATTTTCTCTTTAACACCAGAATACAAAGTTTTCACTTTGTGTACTTCTATGCCTTTAAATATGTTGTTGCCTTGGCTTGGATGCCACTGTTTGTTGACCTAATTAATCTTAAAGATTCAATTCACTTCTGGAAAGTTTTCCTCCAAATTCTATTTCCTTTCACCACCACCCTTTCCATTCTTGCTAGGGAGATAGAGTTGTTTATCCAATTTGTAAGAAATATATAATTTGGTCATCTGAATGACCAAATATGATATCTCATATTTCTTCATCAATGTTTCCCCAAACCTTTGGAATTTCCTGAGCTATAAGAGAAATCAGAGTATCCTTTGTTATAGTCTTTGGACTCTCGTTCTTAATTCCTGAAATAGCTTCCAAGCCATAAAGATGAAATGAGTATCTTGTTATTCCTAACAAGCCCATTCCACCATAGCTAAGTTTATGTTAAGACAGTCTGGTAAGCCAAGACAAGTACAAGAGGGAAACTGAGTGAGATAGTTAAACGGCCAAGCAGTTTACAGCATCTGGTAAATAATAAAATCCCATCTTCTGTAACCAAGGACACTTAAGAGTAAATGGTTTACACTTCACACAAATCAAAGGGTAAATAGCTTAAATCACCCTACTCAGGGAGATAGATAACAGAATTCCAATTAGTGCCATTTGCCAAGAACACCCAAGGACAGACGAAGTTAAGGGAATAAATCTCATTTTGGTGCATTGGCATAAAACTGATGAATATGCTATTGATATCCTCCCCTAAGAACTCCCCTAAACTCCCAGCCTTTAAAACCCCTCCAAAGGAAGGCTCCAGCGTGTGCACTCCCTCCCAGGAGAATGCCTGAGCCTTTCCCACCCTCCTCTTCTTCCCCACAGGCACAAATCTCCTAAACTCTATGGACCTCAGGAAGCTTGCAACCAGAACAATGGCCAGTGGCAGCTCGCCCAGGGCTAAGCTCCTGAACCTGTCCCCAAAGCCCCTTTTATCTGACTTCTCAGTGAGCCAAAGCCACCCAGCTTAGGCTCATATCCCCGCCTAGTCTCTCCACTATTGCTTCTTCTATCCTAGTTTCACTGTTCCTAGCTTCAGCTTTCATAGATGTCCTCTCAAAATTCACCTGGAGTCATGTTGTGAATTTTTTCCAGCACCAAGTCAAGAACCCACATACTACTGGTCGTCCCCAGGCAGACCTGTTCAGGGCTAGGTCCCTTTTCCAGTAACAAGGTGACTTTTTAAATTTTTAACAGAGGTAGAAGTGAGGTGAGCGGTAGAAAAAATGGGCTTAGGAAACAAGTTCTGGAAGAAAAAGTGGGGCCTTTGAAGCTTAGGAGAAAGAGAGAGGCAACGAAGGTGGGCCTGAGGGCAGGGGCTGGGGAAAGGCACAGGTGTGCTCCATAGAGAGAGAGCCACCAATGAGGTGACTTTTGGAAAACACCTAAGGATAGAGGTTTGAAACTTTCATCCCCACCCTGTTTACTGGGAAGGGCAAAAGGGCTAGATGTTGAATAAATCACTAATGCCCAAGAAGTTAGTCATTTTCCTTATTTAATAAAGCCTCCATAACTAACCCAAAAGGACAGATTTGGAGAGCTTTCAGGTTGGTGAACACTTGGGAATTCAGGGAGAGGGGTCAACCAGGAGAGGGCATAGAAGCTCCTTGCTCTTTCCCCACTACTTCTCCTATGCATATGACTTGCCCTTCTGGGCATTCCTGAGTTATTTACTTTGATAATAAACCAGTAATCCAGTAAATAAGATGTTTCTCTGAGTTCTGTGAGCAGCTATAGCAAATTATTCAAACCTGAGAAAGAGGTTATGGGAACCTATGATTTATAGGCAATGACATCTAAAGCAGGGGGTGTGGGGAGGCAGTCTTATAGGACTGAAACCTTAATCTGTGGGATCTAATGCTACATCCAGATAGATACTTGAGTTGAATTCTCAGCCAGCTTGTGTCAGAATTGCTTGGTGGTATGGGGAAAACCCCCTCATATCATAATCGGGACACATTTATATTTTTATAATAGCTTGTGTTAACTTCTGTATTGAAGTGTATAATCTTCAAACTTTTATCCTAGTACTCTGTACAGTTTTCAATCTAGCATATTTTTAACATGAAAGAAATAATAAATATTGTTTCAATTGAACTGAAATCAATCAGTTGATCCTCTTAAGGCAAAACTTATTTCTCTATGCATGTTCTATATAGTCTACCTTTGTTGTCAGAGTGTAATTTGATTTTTCAGTGTCCAGAAGTTAGATATAGTGCGTATAAAATAAATATAAAAAATATGAGTCACATCTCTCCAAATGTATAATGTGTTGATTTTCATTGCTCAACTATTTTTTTCTCATTACTATGTAATTATTGGATTACTTGGAAATGGAGTAGGAAACATGGATTCAGAGGTATAAGCTTAAATGCATTAAAGTCTTATTTAAATGTTTGCCTTACTATCTCTTGATTAGGGGATTTTAAGTTACTAGAAAAGAGGAGAAATAGTCATTACCATGTGTAATAGGACTAGAGTCAAGATACTAAAAACAAACAAAAAAATTCAGTCTTTATTTAACAGGTTTGACCCTTTACATGAAAAGATTTCTGTTTTTGATTAAGAACTAATTCAAGGGTTATTCAGAGACAATTATATAAGGCCTGGAGATTTCTCAAGTGTATGTCCTCCTGGGATGCAGGTGCTTGAAGCAAAATCTTGAAAAAAATAATTGAAATATAATTCCCAAAAGATACCTTGGAATCATAATTGAGTTCTGTTAAGAAAGAATAAGAAAATGTGTGTATTTCTTTACATGTATACATAAAAATCTTCTTTATAAAATTATATGTTTAAATAAGGGAAAGTAAAAGCTTATTCTCTAATAAGTGAAAAGAGATATATTACAGAACATTTTGAGTCTATAATATAACATATAATCTATGAGACCTAGGAAATTTCTCAAGATTTGCAAAATTTGAAGACATACTTTCTTGAGAGAGAGTTTACAATTATTAGCAGTATAGAACCATTGGATTTGCAGATGAGATCTGTTGTAAAAAATAGAGGCCTAGTTTGTCTAAGAAAGACATTGCTTGAAAAGTGGCATTTACAATGCCTTTTGATTTTCTTCGTGGTATAGGATACGGTGACCTGGTCTTCTGCATTATTAGGACAAATTCTCGATGCAGTTCAATAGTATCAAGTTCATCAAATTTGAGAAGGTTGACTTGTGTTGATTAAAATGAAAAGTGACATGTATAAGCTACAATGCCAATTTATTTTCTTATGATGAAAATATAACTGTCATAGCACATTTCCTTTAGGAAAGCTACATGAGGAGACCATTATCAGAAGATTGCTGGTTGACAAAAGGATCAGAACTGGTGTCTGAGAAGAGAGTAGAGAAAATGGGTAGATGCTGGTATATGATTTAAATATTTAATGCCCCAGGCTAAAGTAGACAGATGTATTCATTTTCTCATTCCATAAGAGGGATTAAGTTTTGGACAATCTCTTTCTTGAATAATAAATGTTGGCTTCTGCCAAATTCCCCTTTTTTCTCTGTATACATTTCTGACAAACAAAATTCCAACTGGCACATTTTTTTCTTCCACATGTTAATTTTTTAATCCATTTGAAGTCAGGTTATTTTTGCTTGCAAGTGATTCTGTCTTCATATAATGATATCTCTGACGCTAAATAAAAGGTGTTGAATTTAGAGTTTCACTCCCCAACGCAATCCTATTTCTCTTATTCCCTACTTTCTGTGGGATCTTGACTTTCCATGCACTGACTAAAATAGACAATTAAAACATGAGACTAGAATTACAGAACCACATGCAATACTTTCTTCTCATTAAAATCATGTTGCACATTTATATTATTATAAGCTGTGTTTTTTTATCACCATCATCTTATTTTAACAATGATGATTAATGAAATCACATTTCAAAAATTTCCCCAGTATCTGTTTCAAATAATGGAAATGTAGAAAAGCTTGTTATTTGAGAGGCTTACTTAACATTTCAATTGCTACTCCATATGTAACGAAAGTACTCAGTGACATTTATGAGATGATTCTGTATGTGGCCATTAAGGGGTTGATTAAAATAACCTTTTTACATTTAACCAAAAAGTAAACAAATTATTTTAAATCAAAGAGTTTACAAGAATTTTAAAATAAATCATATTGGTTTACTTAGTATTTTTTTGAGTTGATAGCTCGTTCAAGAATTTTGAAGACATATCTCAATATTGTTTTTACAACCTGTTTATTTCTAAATAGAAATTCTGGACGAATATATTCATAGTAGACAGCCTTTTGAGAATAAAAATCCTGTCTGGCAGGCTGTTTATGAGACTGACATTAAATGTTGTGTGTGCATCCCATTTTTTTTTTTGCATTTAATTATTTGCCTTGTTTTAAACAAATGCTTTGCTTTGTTTTATATATATGGGATTTGTGTTTTTGATTTCCCATGATTCCAAAACACAAACTTAATTTCCCTAAAATCAGCAAATATGGGTAGAGGCCTTATTACCAGGTCCCCTAGTGGATGCATATTTGCCTTCTCCTCCAAACACTGCTGGAAGGATCACTTAGGAAAGAATCTTCTCTCTTCACACATACTTGCTATTGGTTTTTACCCAGAGACTTGAGTTCAATTCCTAATAAAACAACAACCTCCTCACAGACACTAGTTAACCAAGGCTCAATGAATTAAATGAAAAAAACAAAACAAAAACAGCAACATTTAGGAAAGAATCTATATGGCAGAGGTTATGTACTCTCACTGAATCTCTGAAGACAGATTTGAGAAAGACCAACATTAATAACGGCATAGGACTAAGAAAATCTTCATTTTTCTGGGAAGGTTAGCAAAAGGAAATTTCATCTCTTGATATGAAATTCCGGTTGTGATGGCTGGAGGGGGAAGGAGGTCAGTGGAGGCGTTCATGCTTAACCTGTAAACCAAAGCAAATACATCAACAATTCATTTGTAATCAGAGAACACTGTATTGTAGGTGATTGGGTGCTGGCTCTCATGTTGATAAAGAAGTACCTTGATTCCAATATTTTCCTACATTCCTACTCTTTAATTCTCATGGGCTGTTTCCAGGATTTGCAGGGCAAAATTCAGGGAGTTTGTGGAGCTGAATAAAATCTTATCATCATGGCTCTTAACCCTATCTCTAATCTCTAAGAAAATCTTATTTAAACAATAAGAAAACATAATGGAATGAGGGAATAGATTTCCTTCAAAGACAAATAAAGATTCTCCAGAGAATTAAAAAAATATAACTTAAGACTGGCTGAGAGCAGAAGAAAGAAGAGGGAGAAAAGAATATGTTTAATTTAAACAGAAACCACACACACACACACACACACACACACATCTTTAATATTTCAGAGAGAAGTGTCATATAATCATATTGTGTTTTTCTCAACAGAACAATTTCAATGGGCATCTATCAAAAAAGTAACTTTATCACTGAAAGCTGTGTTCCCACCCCCCTTCTACTGGCCAAAATGTCCCGGGGAAGGAGTTCTCACTCATATCTTCCTTAGGTAATCACTTAGGTAATTCCTTGCTTCAGGAACCATCTATTCCCACCAAAGTTTCTCTCTGACATCCTGGCAAATTAGAGGGGTGACCTAGACAAGTTCCTTACAACAGCTATGAGAGCCTATCATAATAGGCTAACTCTGAAGGTATACTTCGTATGTGATTGATCAAAAGAGAGGTTAATAAAAAATGTTATAGGTGATTTCAACTGTGCAAATGAGCATCACATATGACAGAAAGGTAAAGGAGGATTACCCTAGAAAATTGTTTTCCATGTGTCCTCTGTAATGAATAATGGGGGATGAAATCAGATTGTAAGAGATTCAGAAGAAGTATAAAGCATAACTATGAGAAATTCAGCACTAAGTGGAAAGAACTAGAAGAGCATTTTGGAATTTTAGTTAAATATTTGCATATGTGTCTGTGGGAGCACATGCATTTTGCTATTTATTACATAACGGAAAATGTTGATGAAATGGCATAAGAATAAGGAGGCATAAAAATGTTGCATTTGAAAAGGTTAAGTTAGGGACAAAGATGAAATCAACTGTGGCCATGGGTTGGACTCTCACTCTGGAAAGTGAGGTAAAGAACTTATAGTTCAGAGAGACTTCTAATAAAAAGAGAAAGAGCCCCTTTAACAATCCAGATTGATCATTTTGTGATTTAAATGATTGATATTGCTATTGATTCTTTTCCTAGGAATTGTGTTCGCAAGGTTCCTGGCTTATTTGGGTAGATGCTCATTGAAATTGTTCCCAGCTCATTTGTCCCCCCCCCCCACCCCCCCGTGTTTCTCATCTCTCACTATATTTTGTTGAGTTGAAGTGGGAACAACATCACAGGATTTTAAAATAACTGAATGTGGGTATGTTAATAGGACCTAAAAGTCTTTATACTGGCCCAGTTTTCATTCTTATAATGCTTTCTTTAAAAAAAAAAATAACCTTACTCACAGAGTTGATGGGGTTTTAACAAATAGCGCAGTTTTAATCATATTTTCTTAAAAACACTCATTGGTTCTTCATGGTGTTTAAGAAAACAAAAATCACAAGCTTGGCATAGAGGCTTTCTTCTCCTTCCATGTAGGCAGGTTATACTTTCCCTCTTGAACCTCATGCTTCAGCCATCAGGTACAATTTGTGTATCCTGTACCCAGAACGCCCCTTGCATATGCTCTTATCATTCTGCCACCCCTATATCCCAATAAGCCCCAACGTCCCCAGGCCTCCACTTAGCACACACCCATTGTTGGGCTAGATACTGTTACCCATTCAAGTCTCAGCCTAGTCATTTATTTCTTCTAGAAAGCCTCACCTGAACTGCACTCCCATGACTTCCTTTTGATTCCTGCTTTCTGGGCATTGTATATCGCCGATTTGAGTGATATATTTACTTGCCTGTTGCTTGCTAACTAGAGAGTATGCTTCTTGAGAACACTCCATTCTTGTTATCTTTTTATAAAAAGACCTTAGCATCGTCTGGCACATAATGACTAGTCAACAAAGAGCGATTGATTGATTTATATTTTTGTTATCTGTGAACTCTAAGCCTTTAATTCTTTAATTTTGAGATGGTAACCAAAGGGGAGAGGAACATATTTCTTAGTTATTGTTTTTAATAATTTGTATATAGAAGGTTATATGCAAATGAGTGATGGAAAATATTTAGTAGCTTTCAGAATGCAAATAAAACCCATTGGTCAGTTAAGTAAAACACAATTAAAAAGTAAAGCAGTGACAGTTCACTCTTGATATCAGCAAACAAGTTTCTCAAGATGATTTTTTTAACCTCATAGATAACATCACACTGATTTATATAATAAGCAGCTAAAATTAATCTTTAGAAAATTAATGCTTAATATGAAACATTTGTTTATTTTAAAAGAAACCTGTTGATTAAGACTAATTAAGACCTTTATGTAAAACTAGAGGCCAGGTGCATAAATTCGTGCACAGGTGGAGTCCCTCGGCCTGGCCAGAGATCAGGCTAATTGGGGCCATCTCACCCAAAACTAATCGGGCTGGCTGGCTGGGGGGACTGACCAGGGGAAGCTGGCTGGCCACTGGAGGTTGGCTATGGGGGCAGCTGCCCACCAGGGGGCAGCTCTTGCATTGAGCATCTGCCCCCTGGTGGTCAGTGTGTGTTATAGCTACAGGCCGGTTGTCTGGTTGTCCAGTCATAACGATCGCTTAGGCTTTCATATATAATAATTATGGCATAATATGCTAATTAGACCAGACAGCCAAACGACCTTCCAATGTCCCGCCAGACAATCTTCTAGATGAAGCTGTGGCAGGGGGGGCTGAGGCAGAGGTGGTTAGGGGCAATCAGGCAGGCAGGCGAGTGGTTAGAGATGATCAGGCAGGCAGGTGACTGGTTAGAGGCGATCAGGAAAGCAGGAGAGTGGTTAGGAGCCAGCAGTTCCAGATTGCTAGAGGGATGTCCGACTGCCAGTTTAGGCCCGATCCCTGCCGGACATCCCCTGAGGGGTCCTGGATTGTGAGAGGGTGCTGGCTGGGCTGAGGGACCCCTCCCCCCGTGCATGAATTTCATGCTACAGGCCTCTAGTGTATATATATATGTGTGTGTGTGTGTGTGTGTTCTAATCATATATATATGATTAGAACATCTACCAACAGGAGTAGAAAGATATAGACTATGTATGTATATATGTTAAACTTATACTGAGCCATACTAGTAGAGGCACAGATGTTTAAAGAAACTTATTTGTTTCAAGAAGCTACTAAATAAAGTGTCCAATTTTTATTTATTTATTTATTTACTTTCTACATCCTCCTTTAACCAAATTTTGGGATTCTATGTCTCAATGCAAGAGAGATTACTGGGTCCTACCACTTGGAAATTGCATCTTGAGTGATGCATTTCTTAGGAGTATGACAATCATTTTTTTTTTTTTAAAAAAAAAACAACAACTCCATGGTCTCTCAGGTCACTGTCTGGTTTATTTTCTACTCCATTATGTAATGTAAGGTTATTCTGCACAAGGGCAAATATTAGCCTTTAAAAAGTAAATTTTGGTAAATTTATTGATTTTTAGAGAGAGAGGAAGAGAGTGAGAGAGAAACATTGATTTGTTGTTCCACTTATTTATGGATTAATTAGTTGATTCTTGCATGAGCACTGATCTGGGATTTAACAGGCAACCTTGGCGTACCAGACAGATGCTCTAACCAACTGAGCTACCCGGCCAGGGCCTTTTATTTTTTAACAAGCTTTCTACCAACTAATTGACAGGAGTAAACTGGTCCATTCTTTCTCATTGAAAGAAAAACCATACCTTTTAAAATAATAATTAAAACAAAACATTAAGTTTAGTTATGGATACTTATAGAACATTGTTAGTAATCATGACAATATTATGCTTTAATGTTAGCCTGAAGCAACATCTGTCTTCTGTGATTATTTTGAAAAAATATATGAAGAAATTTCTAAATATGTTTTAATTACATATATTGTATTTGGCAAAGATTACTGTTTTTCTTGCCATTCTGGAGACTGAGATATAAACTTCCAAATAACATAATTTTTAATTGTTATAGTCTTCAAAATAATGCACATACATATACACAAAACCCACCATAATTTTTGTATTGTTTTTCTAAATATATAAGATATTTTCATTTAACATGTATTTAAAAAATAAAACTGTCTCTAGAACTAATAATAATGAGGATTATAACACTTCATTAATTCAAAGAAGAAAACACATTCGACCCTGTTGATAATTAAAATTCATTAGTAAAACCACATCTAACATAAATTGCTTTTGGTAAGTTGAAAGAAAGTAAAAAAATGCAATCAATAGCCCATTGTTTGAATTAAGTTACTTAATTTTCTTTCAGGAAGAAACACATTTTAGTTAGAGATAAATTAGTTATGGCTCACTATAAAGGAGTAAGATTTTTTTTTTGTATTGGGTGTATATTCTTTGCTGTTAGAGATTTGAATGCTTGTTATACAACCTATTTCTGTAGTATTTACTTACACACCAATTTATTCTAATTTGGGTATGTTTCATTAAATTGAAATTCATCTAATGTTGAAATCCCATTCAATGATTCAAAAATCAATTTTAACTTAATTTTTTTTAATATGGAAAATTTCAGAAACAGGTTAAAATAGGGAAGACAGTATTATAAACCCTCATTTACTCATCACACATCTTACCACAGAAATATCAACTCATGACGAAAGTCATTTCCAATATATACCTACCTACTCCTCCCTGTTCATTAAATTGACACAATTTTCACACAGTATACCATTTTGTTGAATTTTAATAAGTATCTGAAAAGACAGACTCTAATTTTTCCTAAATAAAATTGCAAGACCTGTTGCTATATTCAAAATAAGAATATCCATATTTCTTAAATATTACCAAATATCCATCAGATTTTCCTGAATGTCTCATTATGTTTTATAGTTTGTATGTGTCAGGATCCAATTAATATCTCCCATTAAAAGCAAGACAATAGGCCCAAAATGGAGTTGCTTACTCTAAGTCTCAAGCTGAGAATTAGTTTCAGCTCTCCCAGAAATGGAATTTTAAACCAGTCAATAAGGAATTGCCTGATCAGTGCTAATTAAGTGATCTTCCTGGCAGACCCCTTCCACCCTTAAAAGAAAGTAACCTACAGTAACCAACCTGATATTTGGCCTATTATAACTTCTGTATTCCTAATTCCATCTGCCCATAAAACTGTTTCATTTTGTACAGCTCCTTTCTATCTGCTTGATTCGAAGCTGCCCAATTGGCATTAATTTGGACAAATAAACTCCTAAACATTTTAATATGCTTCACTTTATCTTTTAACAGTTGCCCAGGAGTAATGAGCAACCATGTGGGCACCTGTGGAGCCCCTTGAGCTCTCTGCTTTCTTGCTGCCTCGGGAAGTGGTGGGTAAATCCCTCTCAGTTCTAGCTCCCCAGCTTCTGTTTTATGAGCTTTCAAACCTTATCTGAGCACTTCTTTTTACTGCCCAGGCACAGAAACCAGAAGGGTCAGCCACAGAAACCAGAAGGGTCCACCACAGAAACTGGACAGGACCTAGGGATAGACTGGTTCCAACTGAGAAATTGGATGGGGTCCGGGTTGGACAGGTTCTGCCTGGATAAGAGGACAGGGATGGGTCCGACTGTTTCTGATTGAGAAAACATGTGGGGTATTGGGTCAGACTGCGTGGGTTTTAAGTGGATCTAACGTGAGAACTCAGATGAATAAATGTTGTTTTAAGGCTGCACAGGTAGGTTAACTTACCAAAGCCTATCTTGTGTCACAGTGGCCACATGGAGAACTTTTAACCTAGAAAGCTTATCAATAATAATAAAAGGGTAATATGCTAATTAGACCTGATGTCTTCCAGATGTCCTTTCTGATGAAGCAGGGGGTGTTGGGAAGCCAGCCTGGGTCCCGGGTGCCTGTGGGCAGCCGGAGGAGGAAAGCAGTCAGGGTCCTGGGTGCCTGCTGGCGGCTGGAGGAGGGAAGTCCAGGTCCAGGTGCTGGAGGGAAACTGGTGCCAGCAGCCAGGGGAAGGAAGGCCTATTCTTGCACTAATTTTTGTTCATCGGGCCTCTAGTCCATTTATAAGATGCACTTGAGAAAATGGGGTCTCAGCCATGCACTCACTATACAGGCTGGAGGGAAATCTTTCAAAAATTTTAAACAATTTAAATTATACATTTAAAATTACTTTTCCTTCTACAGAATTTGGTGATTAGGATTGCTGGGATATCCCACTTGCTCCAAGCTTGGGAAAGCTCATCAGCTGGCAAAGGGTGAAAATTCTTACCAAAGTGATATCTCCCAGACTCTGTCTGTGGTGCCTAATGGAGAGAGAAAGATAAAGTTTTATGTCTCTTCCTTTCCAAATTTTTAAAGAATTGCCTTTTCTAAATTGAATTTTATTTTATAGTTATGCAAAATATATAATGGTTCTAAAGTTATAGTTACAAAACAAGATATCTCCAGAGAAATGTAGGTGTAATCTCAGTATGCCTCACCTGGTTTCTTTTTGCCCTTCCATAGGTAAATATTTTTAAATGAATATTTTTTCCACTTTCAAATATAAGCAAACATGTTCATTCATATATTCAGTGTGTATAGTGCATGTGTGTCTGTGTATGTATATATTCAAATCAACCCTTCCCCTTTTCTTTCAAGTATATATACTTCTTTCTACTTTGCTATTTTTCAATTAACAGTATACTTATTCTGGAGATGAGTTCATGGCAGTATATAGAAGTTTTCTTCATTTGGTCTATAGCTTAATATACTCTATGGTATGAATGTTCCATAGTTTATATTAAAAACTATCTTTTTTTTTCTTGTTTTAAAATAAACTTTTACAAGTGATGCTGGAATAAATAGCCTTGTCATAGATCTATCTATGTATTTTCCAGTGCAGAAATATAAAAATAGAAAGTGAGAATTCTAGGTCAAAACTCAGATACGCGTGATTTTTTTTCTGTTTGTTGCCAAATTCTTTCCATAATGGTTTTATTTTGTCATACTCTTACTCGTTTTTATAAGACATAGTAAATATGACATACAATCTACTTTCTTAGGCTACTTTGTACCTTCATATGATTCTCTCCTTTGGGAATTAAAAGGACTCATTTGCAATCACAGACTCAGAATGAATAGAAGAATGAAAATTGAATTTCTATTTAAAGGATGGCCTAAATAATAAATTGCTCAAATTAGTAAATTATATGTATACATGTGGCAGAGAGTGCATGTCTGGAAATGATGCAACTGGATGAGTTATTATATCATAAGTATTTTCTTATTTATAGTCCCATAAAATTCCAGAGATTCCATTGTCTTAAATGCATTAAAATTAATGTATGCATGCTGAATATATATTCCATTTCTATTGTGCATTCAGTTTTGTATTGTTCTTTCTGTATTTGGGTATTCTCTAGCAATTCCCCCCTCTCCCCCATGAGATGACACTCTGAAAGGTTTTTACATGGAAATCATAGAAATGGGAAGCTTTTGCTGAGTGAAACATTATACACCATTCAAACATTTTAAAGTCCTCTATGTAACAAAACCCAGTATTATAAGAAGTAGTTCTGTGTTTTTGTTTGTTTACTGGTTAAGAGTCCCCTTAGATTATAAATGGGTAATATATATGTTTCATGTTCCAACTCTGAAATTGGTTATGATCAACAAAGTATCAGAAGAACTTTAGCCAAAGGGTAGAAATAGGGGAAAAAATACATCAGACAAAATTCTTTTTCAGTTTTGAGCTGCTTGTTATTGTTACTCTTCCTTTCCAGCCAGGCTTTGTCCTGTCCATTCTCACCATCTTTCCCTTATCATTTCCCCACACCTCGCTCACCTTTGTCCGGCCTCTGCTGTTCTCTGAAAAGCCTCTCAAACTCTGAAACTTCCAGAGTTCACTAATAAATAATATCCTATTGACACACTTCAATCCTTTTTTAAAAAATATGTTTTTTTTATTGATTTCAGAGAGGAAGGGAGAGGGAGAGAAACATCAGTGATGAGAGAGAATCATTGATTGGCTGCCTCCTGCACTCCACCTGTTGGGGATTGAGCCTACAACCTGGGCATGTGGCCTGACAGGGAATTGAACCTTGACCTCCTGGTTCATAGGACGATGCCCATCCACTGAGCCACACCTGCTGGGCTTCAATTCTTATCTTAATAGATATCACAGCTGCATTGCTCACTGTGAATCTTCCTTCATTTTAAAACATACTGCTCTAGAATCAGGAGAACATTCCAGTCCTGGTCTCTTCCCCAGTCTCTATACTGTAAACAGTGGAACTAACCATATATATGGTTTCTCTGTTATTCTTCCAGTCCTCTATCTCATATACACATATGATTCCACATAAACATGACTACAGACTTTCTGAAATATGTATCTTATTGTTTCTGGGTATCTCTAATTGGATACCACATAAACTACTAAAACTCAAAATATCCATCTTTCTTCAGTCTTTCCCATCAATATTTCTTATCTCAGTTTATGTCACATTACTAACACAATTTAAAAACTTGAGCTCTTATATCAGAATTTCTTTCTCCTTCATTCACCTCTAATCAATCATAGAGTCTTAATATTTCCCCAGTAAACCTCATTGCCTACTTGCCTTTTCCATGGATCAAATTTATGCCCTCATCATTTTATGCCTTGTTCCTTTTAATAACCACCTAACTTGTTTCCTTGCCTGAAGTCTTGCCTAAGTAAAACCTATCATCTGAGTTTGGGCAGAAGGACTCATTTAAAATCACACTTGACCTTGTTACTGACCTGTTTAAAATATCCACAGTTTTTTCCAACACAAACAGATAGAGTCCACCTCAACAAGAAATGCCTGTTCCTTGAAGCTCATGGTCTGTGACTCCTTGCCTCAGATATCATGCAACTGTTTTATCAGATGATGTTTCATAGCTCTGAGCCTTCACAAAAGTTTTCTCTATTCAAAACATTTGTCTACCAGTCTTCTCTTACCTGTGAACTTTTACATATGTGTCAATATTCAACTCATTAATTCCCCCAGAACAATCTTCTCATCATTTTTTTTCTACATCTTTATCATAGTAATGACTACAAAACATTGAACTTCCACGGCTGTCTTTTTCTACATCTATACTGAAATTGATTTAGTAATGAGAGTGATATTCTTATGCTCTCAAATTCTAGCAGAGTATATGACATAATGTTCAGAAAATGTGGGGTGAATTGGACTGAGAAAGTTGTGTTAAAAATTCAGCACTAACTATGAAATTGGAGTATAAAGGATGGTGGAAAGAAAACCATATAAGGAGAAGTAAGTCAGTGGCATTGAAAGAATGAGAAAGAGCTAATAATACTATTTGGATGGATTAATTTATACGTTTAAATTATACTTTTCTTCCTAACCATTATTTAGTACTTGCTTGACTATCACCATATTTATGCCAGGTATTTTTAAACCAGAGATTGACAAAGTTCTCCCACGAAATGCTCATTTTTGTTTGTTGTCTGAAAATAATTTTTTTAAATGTTTGTTTTTCCCTACCTATGTGTTACACTACCTACTAATTTCTGCTAGCTGTGAAAAATATACATAAATAATATTTATGAGCTTTATGTTCTCTAACTTATGTTTGTGAAAATAGTATATGAAATTCCATGTGTTTCTACTTATTGTTCCATTCAATTCAAATTTTATTTAGGGTATGGAAACTTATGCTGTAAGTTATAAGTATTTAAGTGAATCTAACATTTAAAATTCAAGTTTGATACATTGGTATACAAATATAATTTCCCATTTCAAAGAGGTAGCTTTCATAGTGCATATTTCTGGGATATCAGAGGGTTTTTTTAAAGATGTTTTTATAAGCTGATAAAAAGCATAAAGATTACTTTTTTATATTTTATCATTTTTCATTTATTTCATTTTTATAAAATTCAAATAACTCACCCTCTTAAAAGATCCATAAGAAGAAAATGTGATAAGCTTTTTTTAACTATATGATGTAGGCTACGTATTTTGGAAGTCTTCTCTCTTTCAAATCTTCTATCTCTCTCACCTTTCAACTGCCTTTTATAGGCTACATTTTTAAATACTTTATCTTAAAAATGGAATATAAGTATACATTAGATTGGAACATGGGAAATTAAAATGTAAACAATAGAAAATTCTACCAGAACTAAGTGTTTATTTTCAGCTTGTGAACTCCTACGTAGCGTTCAGCAGCCATAGAGGGGTTGAAGAATCAGATATCCAGAAATTGATCTGCATGATAATCAATGAAGTGAATTCATACACAGCTATGGAATTCCAGGCCTTGCTACTTGCACTGTATTTCCAAACCAACTTTTTGGTTCATATTTCATATTCCATGTTAATATTTACTAGACTATTTTCTCTACATATTGAAATAAGCACAGTTTAGAGAAAAATTGTTTGAAAGTTTTATTAAAATATATCTGTATGCAAAGCATTTGAAAATAACTTGAGGCGTTTTGTGGCCATCAGCACACTGCCAAGTTCTCCCATCTTTCAACTCTTCATTTGATAGAGCCTAGTAGTCATGGCCAATGCAAACAATCCTTATAATGTATAAAGATTAGTAACTCAGCTGACAAATAAACAATAGAAACAGATGACTACTTCAAAGCAAAACTTTTTAAAATTAAAGTTTTCAAAAAATAGAAATGTAAACAAAAACATCATGTAAATGCTGAGTGAAAACTTTATATGCTTCTTGCTTGGGGGGTTGTAAGATGGATGATCTAATAAGCCTCAGCTTAAATTTGGAAATTAGTTTTAGAGATAACATGAATGGCAAAGAAGTATATCTGGAGAGTCTTGTAGGTAACAAATGTAAACCCTGACTAAAAATGTATTAAGTATATAATAATTGCTTTGTATAAGTTACATATACTATTTTTCATATATTCTGAAAGTTTTTCTATGGTTATTTTCCTAGATACCTTTATGGGCTTCATAATAAATTTAAGACTCTCTTTTAGTATATATATTTTTATTGATTAAGATATTACATATGTGTCCTTATCCCCACATTACCCTCTAATCCCCCGCTCATGCCCTCAAACCCCTGTTGTTCATGTCCATTGGTTAGGCCTATATGCTTGCATATAAGTCCTTTGGTTGATTTCTCCCCCTTACCCCCACTCTTCCCTCCCTTCCCTCCAAGGTCTGACAGTCCAATAAATGCCTCTCCATCTCTGGATCTGTCCTTATTCATCAGTTTATGTTGTTCATTATATTCCACAAATGAGTGAGATCATGTGGTATTTATCCTTCTCTGGCTGGCTTATTTCACTTAGCATAATGCTCTCCAGTTCCATCCATGCTGTGGCAAATGGTAAGACTCTTTTTATTAAATTTAGATATTTGCCTTTTTGTTATAGCATGTTAACACTGTTTATAGCTTGTTGTTAAACAGTTTCTCCCACAAGATAACTTCTCTTTGAATAGAAATATTAAGTCATTATTACATCATTTCAACTCAAGTAGTTCATATTGCAAAGAACTGTATTTTTAATACATAAATATGTAAAACAATTTCAACACAAACTATTTATAATGTCTGTTTCAAAGTTTATAAATAGGAATCAGTGTCCCCTCCCACTCCTATCCTGTGGCCCAGTTCCTGACTGCCTAGCCCTCTTCTATCTCCTCAATAGGGTTTTTCACATATGCAAATCTTGGGCTACTTTGTGTGAAAGATAACTTGTCCTTTAAATATTTATTTTACATCCTGGCAAGTTTGGTCATGGACCACTATACCAGAAAAAAAGTTGTTATAACATAGTTGGGAAGAAATCCACAATATCAATGTCCACCAATTCAAGATTAAAATATAGATATTCAGTAAGTAAAATTAAATTAAATAAACCATTTAATTATTCAGTAAATTAAATAAATTCAGTCTCTATTATGTTTACTGTTAAGCCGAAGCAAATGATGGTATTTAAAAAGATAAATGGAAAGTATTTTGTCTAGATACTAATTCCTTTAAATATAATATAAAAATGAAGGTATAGCATATTCCTGGGGGTAATTTATACATTTATATGAATTATTTATTATAAATATTATAAAAAGAAAAGATTATTAAAGTTTTAAAATTTTGCCTTATTTAATGTAAAAATGCATGTTTGAAATAGAAATGTGTCTAGACACCTATTAACAGGTGTTAATCATCTGAGGTAATAATTTAGGTGTTATCTACCAAAAATACTCCATCTGTTGAAGGATTCAGAATATATGGAATAAATTAGCTATTTATTTAGCACCCCTAAGTCACCTTTTATCTTTGTGATACATATAAGTTCTTAAAATATTTTGTAGCTGAAGAAAAAAATACAGACTGAGAGATGTGGAAATATATACGTTAACACATTTTTCCATCTGGGAGACTTACAATTTTCACAGAGCAATAAAGTAAGCCAATGTTTATATAACATTTGAAGAATCTCCCTGACAGTGAACATTCATTTTGGCATTACATAAACCACCAAATAGACATGTGAACATCATGTCTTAATACCTCAAACCATGACAAATTTTTCATGACAACAGCTTTGCCTCAATCTCAAACAATCATTGTATGTACTCTGAGCTATATCGGAATTCATACCCTGTCAATGAATGTAACTCTAATATTAATATTTAAACAATGTATTTGTTTTGGTTATTTTTTAAATGTCATAAAGACCAACTTATGAATAGAGGGATAGAAGGAAAAAAGACACTAATAATATTATGATTAATAGTTTAAAATGTATTCTTGTGATTATAGTATGTATACTTGCATATATATTGTGATACATGTTCATATAAATTGTTAAGATTACTAAAAACATGGATACTAGTCATTGATAAACCATATATTTCTTATTTATTATTACCTTCATCTTTGATATGGTTTAACAAGTTAAAAGTTTGGCCAAGAATAAAAATAATATATTTCTGCCATGGCATTACTTGTAAAAATAGGTTATTTTAATACATTTATGAAATGAGAAGCATATGTGACCTATCAAGACCTACCTGGGTCTTATTATAAATTCTTGAAATCTGGGATCTTAGAGGTACATTCACGTTTTTTTCTTCTCTTGAGTGATCTGTTTATCAGACCAATATATGAAATGTAACTGGCTCTTTCAGGAAACACCTGTAATCTCCAAATCGTATAAGGCTTGTGCACACTTGAACCTGGAGTGTTTCAAATATATGACAAAATTGTTTGCTTGAGTGAATACCAGAGTATGTCTAGCTGTGAAGATTGAAGGAAAATGTGTAGACCAGTGTCACTTAAAGAAAAAAAAAAGCCATGGTTTTAAATCTTTAAAAAACTATTCCTGTATATCACAGCAAAGGAAAGCTTAAGTTGGTATACCATACTGGTTCAGTGCAAATGCTGGTGTCAGAACTCAGGCTAGAAATGTAATTACTATGTATCTTGACTTTCTCATCTTTAAACTAAGAACGATGAAAATAGCTGTGCACAACTTTTTAGACTTAATACATCTAGGCTAAAGGTGTTAATAAATGCCAAGTATTTAGAATCTTGTTTGGCACATATGCTTAATCAGTGTTATTTATGAAGATGGTGATGGTGGTGATGACAACCATAATGACAATGATGTCTAATTTTGAGTTTCCCCAAAAACAGACCCTAAGACAGGCTTGACTGCAAGTAGATTACTGGGAGGAAGGTGATCCCGGGAAGTATTACAATGGAATGGGGAACATGAGACCTACAAGAGAAAGACGATGATAGGGTGCGTTTTGAATGGATTATTACTGATAGCAGCCGGAACCCAATCATGTTGGGGACTCATGCCCTGAGGAACATGCCTTAGAATCATCCCACTGGGGTTTGGAAGTGGAGAGGGAAAGGAAGAAACAAAAAAGGTTGGGTATTTAATTAATGGAATCACAACCCTGTAGGTTTAAGGTTGCCTCTGGAGGTGTTTATAAGTTTCCCTATTGCTGAAGAAAACCAACAAGCAGAGAAAAGAGACACAGGTACTTAAAAGAGAGCTTGTAGCTCCCTGTAAAGTGTCTGTTGCAGCTACAGTGAACAGGATGGGCTAGAGAGTCAAGTGTCAAGAGACAAAACATAACATGATTTTCCATAGGGTCCTTCCAAGTTCATCCAAAGCCCTGAAATCAATACAATGAGGACTTAGAAAAATTTATGCAAAATTTAGACCAGAACATAAAAGAAAAATTTTTGATAGTTTTATGAGGGGACATCTGCATAATTCTAAATTTTACACATATAGATATGTTCTAGGTAAGAAGATGTTGATTTATAAAGATGGTTTTCTTAATGGAAACCGTTGACCCACTTTCTCTTGTTCTGTTCAGCATACGATTACTATTTTCTTTATTATCTTGTGACTGCTTCTTAGAAGAGACTATTCCATGACCGAAAGTACCCCAAAATAGTGACTGTTTTAGTGTTGTTTTTTGAAAGACTGAGTAAAAAGTCTCTCTGAAAGCACAAAGAGGTTTTGCTTTCTTTGGTTTCAGTTGCCCACTGTCAATGGCAGTCCAAAACTATTAAATAAAAACTTCCAGAAATAAACAATTTATAAATGTTAAATTCCTGCCATTCTGAGTGCCTGCAAGTAGTGTGATGAAATCTTGCACTGTCTCACCAAGAACGTGAAACATCCCTTTGTTTAGTATCTCCAGGCCATTAAGCTTCCCAAACCTAAGTTACTTGGTAGTCACTCTTCTGGCTTATTGGTTTGTCTGCCGCAGTATTGCAGTGCTTGTGTTAAGTAACCCTTATTTTCCTTACTAATGGCTCTAAAGCACAAGAGTAATGATGCTAACAATTCAGATATTCCAAATGGAGGTTGTAAAGTAATTTCTTTAAGTGACAAGGTGAACATTCTCAAGTTAACAAGGAAAAAAAATCTGTGGTTGCTACACCATTCACTTTACTTCATCTCATCACATAGGCATTGTATCATTTCATATCATCACAAGAAGAAGGGTGAGAAAAGTACAGTCAGATATTTTGAGAGAGAGAGGGAGAAAGAGACAGAGAGACCCTTCATATAACTTTTATTACAGTATATCATTATGATTTTTCTATTTTACTGATATTGTTAGTTGTTGTAATCTCTTACTGTGCCTGATTTACAAACTAAACTTTGTCATAAGTATGTATGTAGAGGAAAAACAGTCTATATGGAGTTCGGTACTATCTGCAGTTTCAGGCATCTACTTGGGGCTTTTTGAACACATTTCCCATGGATAAGGCTGACTACTGTAATCTCTTTTCTTGGTTAGTTATGGGATTTTCTAATTTATGCATACATACAGTCTTTTGGGAACATACCTCTTTTATGTGAAGCAGAATTTGACATTCCAGTTTAGATTTGACTATAAATAGGCTGTCTTCTATAGGGGTTGATTTATTTTATAAACAGAGCAAAATAATTATTGCATTGTAATACCAGAGTAGCTCAAAACAAAGTGATTAGACTCTAGACTAGAGTCATGTTCTCATACTGATTGTCAAGGACTTTGGGGGAATGTGGGGTTCTGGGGAAGAGATGCCTAAATTCAGATATACACCAAACATTGCTCATAACATGAGTAAATAAAATATTTAGCACTGATACATATCAATATTTTGTATTTTTATTTATTAGAAATTTATTAAGAACATAACTGAATTTATAGTAATATTTTATTAAGTATTTATTTACCAAAGATAACCCTATAAATATCATGGAGTTTTTTGAAAGAGCCATAGATTTAGAATTAAAGATATGGGTTTAAGCCCTAGCTGATTTTGTTCATTGGATAGAGCATCAGCCTGTGGACTGAAGAGTCCCAGGTTCAATTCTGGTCAAGGGCACATGCCCAGGTTGTCGCTGATCCCCAGTAGGAGGCATGCAGGAAGCAGCCAAGCAATGATTCTCTCTCATCATTGATGTTTCTATCTCTCTTTCCCTTTCCCTTCCTCTCCAAAATAAATAAAAATATTTTAAAAATATATGGGTTGAAGTCCTCTTTTAATTTCAGATAAATAGAATTAGGTTAACTTACTTTACTTCTTTATTTACTTATTTGTAGATAATGTCAATGCTTGTAAATAATTTTATTATTTAGTGTTTACATAAATAACATGCATATATTGCTTATAATTATATATATATTAGAGGCCTGGTGCACAAAAATTTGTGTACTCGGGGGGGGGGGGGGGGAGAGGTCCCCCAGCCTGAAAAAGTGCCCTCTCGCAGTCTGGGACCCCTTAGGAGATAACGACCTGCTGGCTTAGGCCTGCTCCCGGGTGGCAGAGGGAAGGTCCAATCCCTAGGTGCAGCCCCTGGTCGGGCTCAGAGCAGGGCCGATTGGGGAGTTGGGGCGCTGCGCCTTGTCATGCACAGAGCAGGGCGGATCGGGAGGTTGTGATGCCACCCCTAGTCACGCTCAGGGTAGGGCCGATTGGGGGGTTGGGGCACCACCCCCTGTCACACTCAAGGCAGGGTAGATGGGGAGGTTGCAGCGCCACCCCCTGTCACGCACAGAGCTGGGCCGATCAGGGGGTTGGGGCACTGCCCCCTGTCACTCACAGAGCAGGGCCAATCAGGGGGTTGGGGCGCTGCCCCCTGTCACTCACAGAGCAGGGTCCATCAGGGGGTTGAGGAGCTCTCCCCTGTCATGCACAGAGCAGGGCAGATAGGGGAGTTGGGGCACCGCGCCCTGTCACACAGAGAGCAGGGCGGATCAGGGGGTTGGGGCGCTGCACGCAGTCACACCCAGGGCAGGGCCAATGGAGAGGTTATGGCTCTACCCTGTCACACACAGAGCAAGGCCCGTGGAGGGGGGTTGGGGCGCCACCCTCTATCACCCACAGAGCAGGGCCGATCAGGGGGTTGGGGTGCCACCACTGTCACACTCAGGGCAGGGCCGATGGAGAGGTTATGGCTCTACCCTGTCATGAACAGAGCAGGGTGGATAAGGAGGTTGTGGCCCTGCCCCCTAGCAGGGCGATCAGGGGATTTGGGCGCTGCCCCCTGTCATGCTGACCCCGGTGCCGGGAGCCTCGCTGCTCCACTGATCCCGGTGCCAGGAGGCATATTACCCTTTTACTATATAGAATAGAGGCCTGGTGCACGGGTGGGGAGTGGCTGGTTTGCCCTGAAGGGTGTCCTGAATCAGGGTCGGGGTCCCCACTGGGGTGCCTGGCCAGTCTGGCTGAGGGGCTGAGGGCCGTTTTCAGGCTGGTGGGTGACTGAAGCTCCCAACTGCTCCTTTTTTTCTTTTTTTCTTTTTCTATTCTGGGCCAGCTTTAGCTCTGAGGCCTCGCTGCTGAAAGCAGGTTTCTGGCCTTTACCTTCTGTATTTGATACAATGTTGCGGTCCGGCTGGCTGAAGCCCGGCTGACTGAAAGCCGGTTTCTGGGGTTTTGTTTAGCTTCTATATTTGCAACATAGTTGCTTAGAGTTGCAGCTGAGAGGCCGGCAAGTCAGGCGGGGAACGGAGTCCACCATCACTGGAGCAAGCAAGCCTCCCTGTTCGCTTCAGTGCATGGCTGCCAGCCGCCATCTTGGCTGACAGTTAATTTGCATAAGGATATTCTGATTAGCCAATGGGAAGGGTAGCGGTCGTACGCTAATTACCATGTTTCTCTTTTATTAGTGTAGATATAAATATATAAATAAATAAATAAATATATATATATATATATATATATATATATATATATATACACACACACACACATTACGTAACATGTGCCATATACCTTCTGTGACATGATACATTCACATTAAAAATTACTGTCCAGCCAGTGTGGCTCAATTGTTGAGCATGGACCTATGAACCAGAAGGTCATGCTTCAATTCCCAGTCAAGGCACATCCCTGGGTGTGGGAAGCAGGGGACTTGGTAGGAAAGTCTGTAAGGAGGAATCTCCAAAAAGTCGGGGGCCTCTAGAGGGACCTTGCCAAAGGTGGCAGAACCTGCCTTGACTTTTCCAAACAAGTCTGAGCCCTCATGTGTTTTACTGGAATCTTTATATTTAGACTTCAAACATCCTGCTTAAAGGACACTACAGACACATGTGTCTTCTCAAGGATGCTTACCCTGCTGATAGTATTTAATAGTACATTTTAGTTCAAGCTGTTGCTACAATAAAAGCCTAAGGAGGCAGGCGAATAGAGCTGTCTGGTTCTGTTAGCCAGGCAGCCCCTTAGCCTTCTCTTTCACAGAAACCTGTGTCAGAGTAGTCATTCATCCATCGCTCAGGGTCTGCTAGTCAGCCCCGGCACCTAGGTTGCAGGCTTGATCCCCTATGTGGGGTGTGCAGGAGGCAGTCGATCAATGATTCTCTCTCATCATTGCTGTTTCTACCTCTCTCTCCCTCTCCCCTCCTCTCTGAAATCAATAAACATATATTTAAAAAATTACTCAGGCTATTATATATGAAGAAAAGAAAGAGAATGATGAAGAATGCAAAGTCAATGTACAGATTGGGAGATAGTGGAAAATGTATTTAAGAAGGAATACCAGGGGCATTCAATCATTACTCTTATTTCACTTCTTAAACTCTTCGTTGGGAACATGGCTTGGTGTTTTGTTGTTAGTTGAACATTACTTATGCAATTTTTTAATGGAGATGTATCTAAAAAAATTTTTAAAGGAAAAGGTGCTTGTAAACTGCCACTACCGCATAAGCATTGCATAACAATTACTAGGAATGCTTCTCATATTGCTGAGAGTTTCTCTGAGAAACGTTCTCTCAATTTTGAGAGTTATTTTCTCTTTTTAATTTTCAGTTTAAAATTCGGTGATCAGATGATTGAGAATGAAAGTACATTGTTCAGTAAAAGCTAAACTACCAGTAGTTGGATTAAACTCTTCATATGATTTTTGATTAATACAGAAAGTAGTATTTGGTACATATATCATTAGAAAAGGTTATACGTGTTTTTCCTCTTCATGCTCTACTGGAACCATTTTCCTGACTACCTTAGAATTCTAAAAGACAACAGAAAATGCAGTAAATTCAATTTTTAATTTATATTCAATGCATATTGAATGAGCTGCAGTGAAATGTTTTATCTACTTCCTGTATGCTACAGAAAAATTCTCACAATATAATGCTACCAAAATAAAATCTTATTCCTGTACAGTTAATTTATTATTAACTTTGTTTCCAATAACCAGTATCATCAAAATGTCTAACATATATAGACTGTATCTAATCCAAGCCTGAAAGGAAAATAAATTTCTCACTAAAACTATTAGATCTTAACATGGGGCTCATTAACAACATCAACATTTATCATTACCACATACTTTTAAAGCAAGGGTCACTGATTTTTATTATTTATTTCCAATCTTTGAAATACAATGCTCTACTTTTGAAGAATTTACTTTGAAAGCTTATTTTTCCCCAGTATGTAATAAAAAATGAAAAAATTAAATTAGCGGACCCATCATCATGTCAGATTTTCAAAATTGGGAAAATTTATATAAAAGCATTATATAAACAAAACTTGAGTGTTCATGATTATAGCTAAGAAAAAGGCAGTTATGAAAGTTTCACTGTACCAAGAATAAATAAATCTCCCTCTGGATGATGACTTGAAGGAATCCAGTTTTTCTTAGCCTCAGAAGAGGCCTATAATATGTTAGTAAACTTATATTCTATGGTGACACACTGAATTGCCATAGATTAACCCAGCATACTTTAGTCTTGAAGGATTTATTGCATTTTGGTCTACTGATCTAAAAGCCAGCAAGAGGACAGATGTGCTGGTGGTAGGGCCTTTTGGAAATATTCCGAATGATCATGAAGTGGGGTGGAACAAATGTTATCTTTTCAGAACACAAGTCTAGCCCTACACAGACACATTTCCTAATAAAATCATGTTATTCTAATCCAGGGGTCCTCAAACTACGGCCCACGAGCCACATGCAAATACAAATATTGTATTTGTTCCTTTTTTTTTTTTTTTACTTCAAAATAAGATGTGCAGTGTGTATAGGAATTTGTTCATAGTTTTTTGTTTTTTTTTAAACTATAGTCCGGCCCTCCAATGGTCTGAGGGACAGTGAACTGGCCCCCTGTTTAAAAAGTTTGAGGACCCCTGCTCTAATCTCTAATCTGAATTCCCTCAAATTCTGGTTACCTCTTCCTTCACTCTTTTCCTTTCTTTCCATATTTTTCTCTTTCCATCCACTTATATCTGGATGCTTGAATCATCTGGTGAGCCAAGAAAAATATGTAAGGCTCCCAAAGAGCAAAATTAAAATAAGCACACAAAAGCTAGTATCCTGTTCCACATGTATTTCATTTTGTGAGTCTACTAATTTTTACTAATGACCAGGTTTTGATAATTCAATGTTTGCTTTTTTTTGAAGTAAGCAGATAGATCTTATAGCTCCCACCAGTGTTTCCAGTAGCACAAAACTTTATATAGACACAAAGAAGTTCTAGGCAGAAGGAAATGCAAGAATTAATGCTTTGAGGCAGGAAGGAAATAATTATAGTTTGAGGAAAGGATCAAAAGCAATATAGCCATGCAAGCCATGATAAAGAGTTTAAACTTTCGTCTAATTGCTAAGGGAAGACAATGAAGCATTTCAAGCAGGGAAATCATGATGTGATTTACAGGTTTAAAAGATCATTCTCATTGCAGTGGGAGAATCGGCTATAAAGGGAAAAGTAAAAGCTGAAAAATCATTTGGAACCTATTGCAATAATCTAGGCAAGATATATATGTTTGAGTATATCTTGCAAAATGCAATGGTGGGATAACCATGGATAGAGCTGGAAAGGGGATAATTAAAGATGACCAGTATTTCACTTGAACTCCTGAGTGGTAACAGTTACTGAATTAAAATGCCTTTGGCCATTTGACTGCCATCCAAATTGATGGGAAGTGGGAGGGAGGGCAAGTCAGAGTGGAAAGATACAACTAGCCTTAACTGATTGTCATTAAAATGCTTTAATTTTGCAGAATTTCAAATAACATATGATCATGTGAATATAAAACTAGTGTTCCTCCCATAGAAAGGACCCATGCCTGAGGGGCCCTGAAACCGAGCTTTGCTCACTTCATGGTGACCCCATTTCTACTGAAAGTGGACAGAGAGGTTGAAAGCATGGCTAAGTAGTTTGTCTTTAGCATTTAAAGGGGAACTACTGAATAAAATGTAAAGTATAAGGAATTACCTGATTGATGGAACCATAAACCAATTTTATCTAAAACATCTAAATCACTGATGGGAGAAAAAGAAATTTGTTGGGATTTTATTTTGTCATAACGTGCCTACATAAGTTATTTCATTCTTCATGTTACATTATCCAAGTGAAATTAAGAGAATAAAATGTAGCCATTTATTCATGAGGCTTTTTAAAAGATAATTATCAATTCTATGTATTTATGAAGACAGATCTTTTTACAATTATTAAAAATGTAAAGCATTTAAAACTGGCTCAGGGATTTGTCTTTGAAATGACATGATAAACTATGTGGATTTATTTTTCCAGTAAAAGAAAGGAAAATTTATAGTTTTGCTTGTTGTTTCTATTCTCTCCTTTACATTGTCTACTTCCTTGATTTTCATCGCAAGCTGAAGTTGGGTGAATTACTTCTATGGCTGATGCAGAACTTTAACTGACTTACCATACTTTTTCTAATCTATAACCTTGCTACTCAAAGTGTGGTCTGTGGATCTCATTAAAGTTTGAGAAGAACTGGCCTATAAGACCTAGCAAACAACCTTTCAGGAAGTTCATGGGAACACTTTAAGAATCTGTCAGAAACAAATCAGTATGCTATGTATATATATCCAATTAAATACGCCTTTATTTGTTCTTTATTTGTGACATCATTACAGTGACATATTACCTATACTAATAAAACTGGCAGTCGAAAATGTTATTCTCCATGCCTTCTAAACCCTCCCAATTCCCAGAAATTCTATCCATGAAGAAAAGAAAAAAAGTCCATTCATTTATATGAAAAATAGAACACAATTTATAACAACTCTTCTGAGTCTTTCACAAGATTGTGACTGGCTATAAAAAATAATTCTTTGAAATCTAAGGAATTCCACTCTAATATATTTCATTTGTTATCATCTTATGATTTATACAATACTACTGCCAAAAATGAGCTGACACTCATTTTTCACTTTATTGTAAATAATTGTTTTATTTATATATATAAATTACCACTAGTAGTTTTGCTAAAAATAATAGCCATTATTTGTGAAAAGCCTCTAAATTGGTTATTTCTTTATAAATATGTTAGACTAATAGATTTGCAGAAGTGAAATGATGAAAGTCAATTAAATCCATCTCTTACCTAATAGATGAAGCTTTTGCTAAGTTTTACGCTGGTGACAAGAAATCCCACAATTTTAGAGGCCTTAGGACAACACTCAAATTATATTTGACCGAAGGTTGGGGGTGTTCTCTGAGGCTTTGCTCCTTGTGCCTTCATTTCAGAATCTGAGCTGAGATGTTCAGTGTAATTGATCAGTTCATTCCCCATGGCACTCTAACATTCAAGTTCTTAAAACTTCTGATCAAACCAGGGTGTCAGTTACGCTCACATTTCATTGATCAAGGCGGGTCTCATGCAAAGCCTTTCCATTGGTGCTAGAAAGAATACGCCTTCCAAGGAAAGGCGGTGCAAGTACATGGAATTTGACGGATAAACCTCTCATAGGGAAGGGGAGAGCAAATAATCAGGGATAGTCTTTTTTTTTCCATGCAATTCATTATTTATATACGATTAAGTGACTTAACCTACTTATTTTAACTCGCCCGATACTGAGGCCAGTCCAACAGGGGGGAGCAGAGTCTGTGCTAAAAAGCTATTATTTCTCTCTAGAGATAGACTCTTAGTCCTCAGTCAGCCCTATTCATGTATGTACTTATTTCGTGCAGTAAAATGTATATCCAGGTATTGAGAAGAAGGAAAAGTTTATCTCCAGTGTAAATTTTCTCTTGTAATGTCCCTGGAACTTTTCCCTCGCAGTGCGCAATTTTCTCCTTCTGTCTTTGACGACCAGAAGCTGCCTGTGAGTTCATGTTTCCCTTTAATTCTCTGTTTCTTTCCCCATCATCCCTTACTTCTTTAGTCTTTAAAGCTTTACTTTCTAATATATAAAATAGTCTAACAAAATTTCTAACAAGATTTATTTCACTTAGAAAACTTAACTCTTCACTGGTTAAATTGAGCATGTGTTATGAAGAATATGGGTCGGTCCTAGCCGGTAGCTCAGTGGTTAGAGCATTGGCCCGCTGACTTGAAGAGTTGCAGGTTCCATTCTTGGACAAGGGTGCTATCTGGGTTGCAGTCTCCATCCCAACCCTGATCTGGGTGCTCATGGGAGGCAACCAGTAGATGTATCTCTCTCACATCTGTTTCTTTCTCTCTGTCTCTTCCCCCTCCCTTCCATTCTCTTAAAAAAAAAAAAAAAAAATCAATGGAAATATCCTGGGGGGAGGATTAACAAAAAAGAAAAAAAAGAAAAAGAAAAAAAAAAGACTATGGATCAAGAATGAGGCTGATGGTGGAAATTTTGGGTTCTGCATTAGGCAGATGCAGATTGAGTCATCCCCTGTGGGGGAGGAATGTCTCCGGAACACTGCATTTGATCATTTACTTTTCTACAGAGGTAACAATCTCAGCCTTGCTCATGGATCACTATAAATTAGTGAGAAGTTAAAACAAAACAAGAGAAAAGTCATAACTTTTTATTTCCAACATTATCATAATCAAAAAATTAAGGAAATTAAAAAAAATATTTCTCTGAGAGGATGATACATGAATTGACCAGATAATTTCCTGAATTTTAATTCCCACTTATATGTGTAGACCTGGCCTGATGTTTAAGTCCAGCCAAAGGTTTACGGTAGCAAACTTTGTTTTTTATAACAGGATCATTTGTGTTCTGTTGGAAAAAAACTGTTGAAATAGTGAAGATTTGTGATGCCAATCACTTATAATAAAAACAATGAATTTATCGAGTATTTCTAAAAAGAAATGATAAAAAAAAAGCTTTAGGAAGAATTAAAATATTCACACACACCTTAACCTCTGTAGATTACAAAATTCCCTTTCACTGTATCATTCTCTAATACTTCAGGTCTAATGGGGTTTCTGCTTGTTGGAGTGAACAAACCACGGAGCTGCCCACAGCACACTGAGGCTGATTTATCACTACTGCTCTAATCAGGGCGCTATTTCTTCAGATAAGCTCTCTTGCCTGAAATATTTTCCCTGCTGTGGCATTTAGTTTAATTGGAAAAGCAGTGATCCCTCCTCCATGTTTGTAGTAAAACCAGAAAACCTCCTTTTGCCCTTCCATAGTTTTCAAGAATATATTTCAATAATTCAAAAGTTTGTAGGCTTATAGCAATATGGCTTTTTTTCCTTGAAGAAACATGATCTAATATATGAATTGAAGAATAAAGTATATTCTTCCAGACCAGTATTTTTGGTTGAATTAGATATTAAAGTAATCCGATCTGACTTTTAAGTCACTATTTTATCTTACAGATGACAGTAAAATTCTAGTAGCATCCAGAGTTATGCTATTGTGATTCTTAAAAGAGCATTTTATAAATGCAACAGAAATGTGCTTACTGAAATTGAAATGGCAGGCGTACAAGTTGTTCATATTTAGGGTTTTAATTTTTTGTAGGGTATAATCATTTAATCATATAATTAGACTTTATGTTGTGAAGAAAATAGCTCTCTTCTGTTTCCAAATGGGAACATGGTTACATGCAAATTGAAACCACTTAGAAATGCCTAGATAGCTGGAGGGATTCCTACTGAGAATAAGAGTTAGACCAGGGATGGTAAATCTCAATTATATGAAAAGTTAAGTAGGGCCCCCAAAGTACATTTAAGACAGAACAACTTCTATATCTTTTTGCATGCACTGCTGAGAGGTACTTCTTTTCTAAATTCTGTAACAGCTCTTGTTAGAAAAAATTGTTTACCATTTAAACTAAGCTAAATACGAATATACACTTTAGCTTGTTCTACAAAACTCTAAAAAATTGTTTTCAATGTATTCTTTTGGAAAATTGATTTCTCTTGAATGACAATTTGTTTTAAACAACTCTATGAATTCCACATGGGACAGGGGATTGTGGGGAATAGAAGTTGGGGAAACCTTGGAATTATTTATAGGACTTCCTTATAAAATTTTATTTTGTAACTCAATCTGACATAATACTTTCTTCTTAGATGAAAATACTGAGGTTTGGACTACATTCAAAGGGAAATATAGATTTGAAACAGTTTCTCAGGAAATTAAAATTTTTATATAAGGTCTTATATTTGAATAAGTTCTTCCTTTTATTTTGTGTATCATGCATGGACATATGTGTATATGTCCATGCATGTCAAAATCAAATAATTAATTATTTACAATTTTAAAATAAATTTCAGTGTGAAAATGGAGCAAGATAGACAGGGACTGGGACCATGGGAGCAGGGAACAAAATCATGGAACCCAATTAGGTGGAGTTACTAAGGCACCCCAACCAGGCGGGGAAGGAAGAGGGGGAGTGAACGAGACATGAGCTTTAAAATGTGTGAATGTTGCTAAGACAGGCAGCTTGCAGATAACCAATCACAAGACAATGAGCCATATAACCAATCCCAAGAATGTTATTAAGGCAGAATTCTTTGAAAAAACCAATTAGAAACTAGCAAGTCTGTATCCACCCCCTAAACTAAAAGGTGCATGCTTCCTCCTGCCCTTCCCCTTCCCCCCAGCACACACCCTATGGTGGGAGTGTGGCTTATGGCCATATGGGACTGTACACAGGGACTAATAGGCTTTAATGCACATGGATGCTCTTAAACTTTGGTTCTACTGACCGTTTTTTGTCCGCGACTTCATTCTTTGATTTCATGAGACAACGAATTCGGATTCACACCCCACATTTCTGTCTCAAAATTGTAGTTACATAATATTTGTTCCAAACTGATGAATAAGATATATTCAACCTTGTTTTTAAGTGTAGAACAAAATTACATTATCAACGTTTTTATTAAAATATAAATCTCAAAACATCTGAGTGAGTGTGGTTTTCCTAGGATTAGTTTTAGTATGTTGTGTGCCAGAAGAAAATGCAAAAATGTGAAATGATTTTATTTTTCACTTATTTACTGACATATTACATTTTAAATTTTATAGAATTTTAGATTACTGGCCTGTGAATACCGAGAAGATTGCATATTTTTAGGTGATATAACACCTAAATGTTTTTTTATTTTTCACACTGCTAAAAAATATATATTTTTTAAAAAGCTGTGATAAAAAAGTTCTGATTTTATTATTCCAGCAAAATCAGGTCACCCAAATTTTTATATTACTTATCATAGTGCAAAATAACATTTAAAAAACTTTAAGTTTAAAATTTTTTTAAAAATCTTCACCCAAAGATATTCTTTTATTGATTTTTTTTTTTTTTTTGAGAGAGAGAGAGAGAGAGAAAGAAAGAGATTGATTGGCTGCCTACTGGTTGAACCCTGACCCTAGCATCTTACACACTGCAACCTAGGTATGTGTCTTGAGTGGGAATTGAACCTGCAACCTTTTGGTGCATAGGACAAGTCACCCAGCTAAGGCATAGCCATGTTTTTAAATAAAATTATATAAAGCAATTATCTTTTAATGTTCATGTATACCAATTCTTAGAACATATCAACTAAAAAGTATGTCAAAAACAAGAAATCAGATTTTAAAACTTTATAATGGAATAATTGAGATGTTTACTCAAAGTTAATTCAATCAAATAATAGATATTTCATTCAGATTATTTAAGTTTATTTACTTTGGAATTTGCACACACAGCCAATCATAAAGAAAATTGGATAAAATATTAACAAAAGGCAAATCTGAATAAAAGATATATGGTGTTCTTATAAATTATTTTTGTAACTTCTTATAAGTTTAAAGTGATTTTAAATTAAAAAGTTAAAAAAATTATAAATATTCATACTTGTTTCCATTAATTTATAGCTTTATTGAATTCTTGATTCAATTTGGTTAACTTTGGAGTCCTATAGTTGTATACTATTAAAGTTTAATTATTTTTGCTGGGCACTTTTACATCTATTTATTCCAATTTAGCCACATTTCTTCACACCTAAAACTCCAACTTCACATAAGTAAATTTGAGAATATTGATCACACCCTCATTCTTGAAATACTTTGTTCACTTAGCTTTGAAGACACCACCTTCTCCTTGTTTTCCTCTCACGTCCCTGGCTACTCCTTCTCAGCCTCCTTACCTAGGTTTTCCTTCTCTCCCCAATCCTCTAAACACTGGAGGGCACTGTCTTTGGTCTCTCCCCACCCTCAACCCCTCCAATTTTCATTCCCTGGCTTGGTGATTTTATTCTCTTGCTTTAAACAAAAGTGGTGTGTGTGTGTGTGTGTGTGTGTGTGTGTGTGTGTGTGTTTCCCAAATGAACATGCCTATCTACTAATTCCCTTGTTTTCAGATTCATATGTCAAACTATTTAATTTCTCCTCTTAGATGGCAAACAGGCATCTCTAACCAGACATGTCCATTAGCTTCCCCCAAGCCTTCCTCTGCCACAGTCCTCTCAGTGTTGATCATGGCAACTCTAACCTTTAAATAGGTTTGTTTTCAGTTAGTTCATTGTGTCATTAACCAAATACATAATTCTTTTCAAGACATATTTCTTTCTGTACATTCAACTGAGGCTGCCTTTTAAGTATCAGATTTATGTGGGATAGCAAAACACTTGGAGTCATCTGTGTTCCTAACATTATCTCATACTCAATATCAAATCCCTGGTCCAAACCTGTCAGCCTGCCAGGTCTACTTTCAACATGTGTATTTATTTTTTGGGACACCCTGGATATGTATATGTGTGTCCATATATTTTCTTACTATGTCATCTGAGGAAGCCTAAAAATAATATCACCCCAGTAGCAATGAGCACACTTAAAACCCACATCTTGGCTTCTAATATTACTCTTCAATAAAAGGAACAAGGAATCCTTAGAGAAATGGTCAATTCTAGGAGTACAACAGTAAATATACAAGATAAACCATCTTGTGGTTTCAGAAATTAAGGAAATGCTTTTTAAAAAAGCAACAACAACAATTTAAAAAATCACACAATGATGGGAGTATGCCAAAAGGACATAAGGAAAATCTAAAAGATCTCTCAATCACTAAACTTGGAACAATTTTAGCAAATTAAAGTAGTATTGAATTATAATATAAGTGTCTACAAGTTTATACTGATATAAATAAACAAGCAAATGGGGGGGCAAATTTCTCATGCAAAAAAAAATTCCAAATAATGTATATAGATACTCTTTACTAAAAGAGATGGGACATAACTTCCCACTCCTTAAGTGCATAGTGCACATAAGATGTCCTTTCCCAAAATACCATGTTGAAAGGAGGAAAACAAAGGGCAACTTTACAGTGAAGGAACCTGGCACACTCTACCCCAGATAATCAAGGTCAACATCCACAGTGATAAGTCATGTTGATAGTATGTACCCATGATATGAAATGACAAAAATGGCACTCTACCTCTGTTGTCTTCCTCCCAAGAATTCAGAACCCCAGTCTAAACATGAGAAAAACATCAGATTTAAATTAAAGAAAATTCTACAAAACACCTAGGATTATTATTACTCAAAGCTATCAAGGTCATCAAAACCAATCTTAGAGATTGTTACAGCCAAGAAGAACCTAAGGAGTCAACTAAATATCATGTGGTGTCCTGGATGGGATTCTGGACAAAAAAAGGACATTAGGTAAAAACCCCTAAAAATGTCAAAAATTGATGTGGTTTAGTTAATAATAATTGTAACAAACATACCATGTTACCCATCTCTATGTGTGGATCTCATTTATGAAGAATTAAATTTCTATCAATACTCATGTTTTTCCGAATCAATTGATGTAAATGTGTTTGAAATGTATGGATCTGAAGTCTTATTCTATTCTGATGTATAGTGTTTCAAAATGTTGATAGTTAAAAACATTGATTGCTCTCTCTGACTCTCTCTCAAGTAGTTTTTAATCACATGTGTATTTGTGTGTATATGTGAGTGTTTGTGTGTATATGTGTGTTTTAACTGTACTATGAATGAGTTCAGTTGCGTGATAAAAATCAACCAATTTATTTGCCTTTCTATGGTAGATATTCATTAAAACAAAAAGATCATGTCAAAATTAATGTCCCAAAACAAGTAAAAGATTCTTCAGTGCATAAAATATAAATGTAAGCACTAATATGGTAGCAATGATTTTAACTGCCTTACCACTGAATATGGAAGCCATTGTATGTGAGGATTAGTATTTTTTCCAGCTCTGATGTCTGTCTGGAAATTGTTATTGTTTGTCAATTAATTTCAATTATAGCAGTAGGGGAATTATAATCACATTAAATGCTGGTATTTTGATAGTTTTATAAAAAAGAAAAAATTAGTCTGAGATGTTTTTGTTCTTCTTGTATTTCATCATTCCTTATTAATGTTCACCGAAAGAACTCATTTGAGGTAGTTTTGATTGTAAATTCCATATGTCAACTAGTAAAGCTTAGTTGCCAAAATATGAAGAACAGAAACAGAAGGGAATGCTTACCCAAGCACAGTACATACCAGCTAGTCATTGTGGAAAAACAATTGCTGAGTGAAATATATGTGGAATTATTTTGGTAGTCTGAGAATTTGAAAAGAGATCCATGAAATTATATGAATTGGGTATAGATAAATATATGTAAGAATATATGTGTACTCATCATTTCCATATAGTTTGAATAATGGTTTAGTGATTACTATCATCACAATTAGTGAAAAAATACACTGCTTTACATATAATATGCTACCTTCTCAAAAGAGTGATTGGCTTTTCACAAGACCCTAGATACAAAGAATTCACATTATTTTTTCTATGGGAAATAGGTTAGTAATAAAGAAATGAAAAGATGGATTTTTTTTAGTTTCTTATTTCTATTTTCTAAAGCACATATAGAATCTCTGAGAGTAGTGTAGAAATCCTATATTACTACACATTGGAATGTAAAGTAAAGGGCATGTTTGCATCATATCAATCACATAATTCATTTTAGACAAAGAGATGATTATCATATTTTTAGACTTCAAGAATAATAATTTTAGAAATTATGATTCTGCATTTTATAAGACTGAAAATTCTTTGTCATTTTATATGCAAAAGCATAATAACAGTTTTAATTATTATAAGCTCAAAAAGTTCTTGTATAGATGGGATATTTTAGATCCTTAAATTAGAAGGATTTATCCTTAGAATATTTAAGTTATCTAACTAGTATTTACAACTTATGTGAATGGAAATTGCAATATGCTAAGATAGTTCTAACTGTGAGGAATCAAAATTGTTAGAGCAGAACTGAATAGACAACTGGCCAGGACACTTTGGAAAGGGATATTCACCATCCCTCTTCTAATGGAATTGTCCCTCATTAATACTGGGATTAATTAATTGGGTTAATTTTATTCTTCACATGTTCTAAAACAATCACATATTTTAGTGTTATTTTTATATTCAGTGTATATTATAGTGGCTTTAATGCTTCCTCCCCCATGTTTTTCTCCTATTAAACACTACTGTTGGGGGGTTATGAGACCTGTGATCACATTCCTTTGTTGTGGCTCAAGATGTAAACTTGCTACATGTTTTCTATCTGAATCTCAGTTTTCTCATATGTGTAACAGAGTTTTCTCATGTAAAACTTCATATTGGGAGCCATGCAAGTTAAATAATCCCAAATGAGTAATTCACATGGTGATCAGCAGGTAGAAAAAAAATTCAGTGGTAGCTGTTACTAGGAGCATTATGCATTGGAAATGGTATGTAACACATGCAGTCAGTTTTCTGAATACATGCAAATAAATGAACATTCCTCCTACTTTCACCCCAACCCAAACTAGCATCTTTCTAGCAAACAAGTACCATGTACCATTCTCAGAGAATATAAACGTAATTTTGAAGAGCATTGAACTCTAATTTTTCTCATCTGTCCAATTATTGAGGTAATTCTACCAAATAACTTGAAAACACACAATTGTTTAGAACTACCACTATTCACTTAATAACATATTTTACAAACATTTACTTTTTCATGTTGAATTATTCCTATGTTATACTGCATAAAGAAATGTTATTTTTATTAGTTCAAAAGGAATCATTGAGTATCTATAATAAATATGCTGTATTTAATCTTTTAAAATGCATAAATAAATATATACAGCAATGAAACTTTGTTGACACTATAATTAAACCACATACTTTAGTAAATTGTAAGAGATATCTATCGACATATTTTGTGGGCTTTTGGCAGAGATTTTATTACTATTAAATCAGGAAAAGACACCTGAGTGTCTGCATGAGATTACAACACACATTTAATTTATCTTCTTCCATATTTTCTCTTTCTGGCAAATAATTTTTGGCATAGTTTTCTGTGAACTCATTAATATCAAATATCTATACTTTACTTATATTTAATATAAATGATTTTAAAGTGTAAAATAATTCACCTGGCCAGTGTGGTTCAGTGGTTGAACATGACCTATGAACCAGGAGTTCATGGTTCAATTCCCAGTCAGGGAACATGCGGGGTTGTTGGCTCGATCCCCAGTAGGGGTCATGCAGGAAGTAGCCAATCAATGATTCTCTCTCATCATTGATGTTTTTCTGTCTCTCTCCCTCTCCCTTACTCTTTGAAAGACCCTTTATATATATATAATAAATATATATAGTGTAGAAGGCTATAATACCAAGCCACACTTCCTTCTGCTATTGCTCGGCTTTGTTATAATATCAAATATCTATACTTTACTTATATTTAATATAAATGATTTTAAAGTGTAAAATAATTCACCTAGCCAGTGTGGTTCAGTGGTTGAGCATGACCTATGAACCAGGAGTTATGCACACCAGGAGTTCATGGTTCAATTCCCAGTCAGGGAACATGCCGGGGTTGTTGGCTACACTATATATATTTATTATATATATATAAAGGGTCTTTCACCACTGTAAGCATCGCTGCAATATACTATATACCTTCTACACTACTCTCAGAGATTCTATATGTGCTTTAGAAAATAGAAATAATAAACTACAAAAATCCATCTTTTCATTTCTTTATTACTAA
Organism: Myotis yumanensis; assembly: GCF_028538775.1. Classification (NCBI taxonomy): domain Eukaryota; kingdom Metazoa; phylum Chordata; class Mammalia; order Chiroptera; family Vespertilionidae; genus Myotis; species Myotis yumanensis. Next base: position 41,700,066 of record NW_027223760.1, on the reverse strand, counting down.
CCTATTTCCCATAGGAAAAATAATGTGAATTCTTTGTTTCTAGGGTCTTGTGAAAGGGTCTTTCAAAGAGTATATATATATATATATATATATAATATATATATTATGCTATTGTAAAAAATTATTTAGAAAAAGTCTTCTGCATACTCGTCAGTATAATAAAGTGTAAAATAATTCTGGTATGTAATGATCCTTAGTAGTACTTATGTGCATGCTATGATTTAAAGGTAAAGGGCAAGGTCACATAGTTGCCGAGACAGTGTAAAGCACTGAGGATGTTACAGAACAGAACAAAGCCGAGCAATAGCAGAAGGAAGTGTGGCTTGGTATTATAGCCTTTGCTAAGCAATAGCACTACTGTCCAGGGCTGTTACTACTAATGTCATATATATACATGTGTGCATATACACATAAATACACATATGTAAATATGTGTGTACCAATGTATATATGTGCATGTGTATGTGCAAAATTTCAATAAGAACCTGATTCCTACTTAAACATCTTTGAAGAGGAAGTAAAGCTTTCTAAGTCTAATTGAATTCTTATCAAAATTTTACAACTACATTTAAATAAAATTTTTATAGCTCAAAATGATTTCCTGCTTAACATTCCCATCTTACTAAAAAGCTAACAGCCCTACTAAGTATTTCAGTAGACCTAGATATTTTTTTTAAGCAAAAATGTGGAAAATTTATTACAAGCAGATTCAGACTCCCCACATGGGGTGGGAGGCCCAAATAATGTGGTGCCCGTTGAAGCCTTGTAGTCCAGGGGTATATATATATATGTTACACATTAATACATAAGCAGTTCTTCCATTTTTACAGCTGCACCATATGTACTTTCTGTGGATTTTTGAGCCAGTCTACTATAGATAGAATGTAGACTATTTCTGTCCTTTCACCACTGTAAGCATCGCTGCAATGAATATCCTTATAAATATTAGACCTAGATATTTTTGCAGTAAAGTTCATCGAAGCAAATAAGTGTGTTTATAGGGGCTGATCAGATTATGCTATTGTAAAAAATTATTTAGAAAAAGTCTTCTGCATACTCGTCAGTAAAATAGATGATAAAATCACTTCCTTTAGAATATTTAGATAATATCAAGACTGCCAATGCTAACTATAACAAACATTATCTACTTTTACAGTTGATTTCTTTTTCTCTGACAATGTCTGAAGCTTTATATAACAAAAATACTTTTAATGCACTGCTGAGAATCAATTTAAAGCTGTTAGTGTATGTGTGTGTTTCTTTCCATAATAGGTTATGAGGACATGTTTAAAGTATCCCATTACCCTCCTTCATTTTTAATAAGAACTATTATTATTATTTTGTGGACATAATTTAGAAATTCTATAGCAAACACGCTAGTATTAGTCTGGCACTCAAAAAATATTAATTGAAGTTACTAAATATTGGGTGGTTATTTTTCTATGTATAAAGCTATCAATATCATAGATTTTTTTTCTTATTAGAAACATGTAGAATAGAACTATTGCCCTGGCATCCTACTTCTAATAAAATGGTGCTAATTTATTTTCTTTACATAATAGAACATTTAATATTAATACCCAAGTTAAATCATGTCTTAGTTAAACAGTCCTGAAAAGATACTGACTTTATTTGAAAGATAATGAAGTGTAGTGGAAAGAACACAGACTGAATGTCAGGAGATGTGTCTCCAAATCAGGTTCTGCTAAACTAGCTACATAACTGTCAGTAAGATATTTGGCTTTTTGGGGTCTCAGTTTCCTCGGCTATAAAAGGAAAATGTAGGAAAATGAGTAAATCTCTATATTCTCTGATGCCACCCTTAGTTGAATTATAAAAATGCAGACACACATTAACAAAAAAAGAGAAAATAATAGACATATCTATTATGTTGTGAAACATGGGTATTAGGTAATGGTTTAGCTTATTTTTGATAGTGTTACTACTATTTTTTAAAATCTTATACACATTTTAGGGGAATGAAAGGCATAGAAAGCAGAATGGATGGAAAAGCAGAATGGAGCATTTTAGACTATAGATAGTGGTAAAAGACAAAATATATGTAAAGAAAGGAAAACCATAAATGAGAGTATAATAATAAGGAAAAAAGAGAAGACTGAGCAAAAACTGAAATAAACATCTCTCTAGCATGCATATTTCTGCTTGAGTGAAGAAATACTTCTATTGTCATATTACCATCACTACCACCACTGGTTGGCAGTTTTCACTTGCTGTATTGTTCCACCCAGTTGCTATATTTAACTTTTTTCAAATATATTCATAAAATTCTTCCTGACAAATTTTAATTTCAATTGCAAATTAGATGGCTTCAAATGGCATTAATCTGAGGTTCATTAGAAATACTTTAAGCAATGACCATCATCAAAGAAAGTAAATATAAATAATATAGATCTACGTAACAGAATACCATGGAATTCATAATCTGTGAAGAAAGATGAAACATCAAAGATGTAGTGTGAAATTCATTCATCCCAACAAATATTTATTTGGCACCTACAATGTACCAAATTTGTTAGAGGTAACATGGTAAAGCATGGTCTCTTTGCTGAATGAAGCTCTGCTCACAAAATTTTTCAAAAAATCCTCAAACATAACTACTTTGAAAAAAAAGTTGAAAATAGACAAAGAGTTAAATTCAGAACAGAGGCATTGCCTCCGCCTCTAGGTAGACATGTATGAGCTTGCACATGCATGAGCGAAAGGAGAGGGGGGATCTAATCAGACTTGTCTGGGTGTTACAAGTTGTTATTGGGTGAAATAGCATTCTTTGAAGTGTAGGAATTATAATCCTACTTGATTTCCTAGTTGATTGAAGGACTGCAAAGTGGGGCAAAATATGTGGCATTCAGTATTTAGTGAAGGAAGAAGAAAGTCCTCAATATTCCTACCCTCTAAGTATAGACATCACCACCTTCAGGTCCTGACAAGTTTCAAACGTTGGTAAAAACTGAAAAAGAAAGAAAAAATAAAATCTAAAAATAAATATGTATAATAATGTTGGCTCTAAATATCATTAAAAAACAAATAGTGCATCCCAAACATACACACATATGCACACATGCATTAAAAATATGTGGAAGAATAGGTATCAAATTGATAATCCTGGTTACTTTAGAAGGTGGAGTTAAATATGTATAGGAGACATGATTCAGTAAGGGTGCCATGGTTTTGTATATATCTCTATTATTTTGACTAATAAAGATGTAACATTTGCATATAATAAATAAGGTCCTGAAAAAAAGGTCAGTAATACCATACCTTTGTACTATTGCCCCACAGTCTATAAGAATCACTAGCAAAAAAAAGTTCCCTCATTCTTTTTCATCATAGGTGTTGGGATTTGTGTGCTGGCTCACTCTTTTCTTATGTTTTTGGGTAGCATAGTGTTACAGCAGCGGTTCTCAACCTGTGGGTCACAACCCCTTTGGCGGTCGAACGGCCTTTTCACAGGTCGCCTAAGACCATCCTGCATATCAGATATTTACATTACGATTCATAACAGTAGCAACATTACAGTTATGAAGTAGCAAGGAAAATAATTTTATGGTTGGGTCACAACATGAGGAACTGTATTTAAAGGGCCAGAAGGTTGAGAACCACTGTGTTACAGGGAGTTACAGACAGTGGACCAAGGAGATGCTCTGGAGCAGTTTACCTTAGCTGACCTTTCCACTCCTGGTTAGGGCCAGGATGGAGGCAGGCTGTAGACTGAGAGACAGCGCCCAACAATTGGTACCAAGACATGAAAAATGGACTCACTGATATATGACTTAAAAAAAAATACAAGAAATATTTACTCACATTTACTATATACCAAGAAAATGATATAAGATCCTACGAATATAGATGTTAATTGACAAACACTTGTCTTTAAAGAACTCACAAACCACTTAAGAGAGACATGCTCATAAACAATCTGTTCTAAAGCAGTGTGATAACACTATTATACAAGTATGCAAAAGCATGGGGGATGGAACAGGATCGCTGCATGCAATTGCTCAAGAAAGGCTGACTTAAAGTGAAATTTGAGCTGGAACTTTAAAAGATGAGCACAAGTTTGCTAGGTGGATTGGTGTTTGCAGAAAGGCATTTATTACTGGCAGAGGACATTGCATCTGACAAGCCACAGAGGAATAAAAATGACAAATTTGGTCCACTGAAGAGTTACATTTTCAGTCAGATTATAGGGGGCAAAGCAGGAAGCAGCTGGAGATGTGGCTGAAGATGAGATGTGGGAATGAGGACTTACGCCCCCCCAAAATGTGAACTTTCTCCTGTGGGTCATATAGAACTAGGGAGACATTTTAAGCAAGTACATAACAAGCCAAGGATCATCCCTGCTCCCTTCTTGGCCTTGTTAATTTCCATTTTTATATTGAGGCATTTGGTTGTTCTGCAAAAGAATCAAGTTCTCTTCTTTAAAAAGGCACAATATTAATTAAAATAGAACGAAATTTTACTTGCGTGAATAAGAAGGAGGGAAGAAAAGTGAATAGTCAAAGGAAAAGGCTAAACATACAATGAGGAATGAGTTGGGCACATGCATGGACTGCCACCAACTGAAGCAGTAATTGTCCCTATAATTTTTACTTCTGAAAATATCTTTGGGGTAGAAATGTCAAAATTCTATAATCATGAAAGCGTAATATGCTAGTTAGACTGGACGTCCTTTCGGACGTCCTTCCGGACGGCCTCTGGATGAAGCTGGGTTTGCTAGGGAAGCCCGGGTCCTGGGTGCCAGAAGGAAGCTGATGCCGGCAGCCGAGGGAAGGGAGGCCTCTTGCATGAACTTTGTGCATGGGGCTTCTAGTATTTTATAATCAGTTTAGATAATAAAATGGGCAGCTACTTAAACAAGTTAGAGAACTATGAATGTTTTTGAAGTCTTCTTTCTAAAAAGGCTATTATGAGTACTGCTCTCTATATAATTATTTCATGAATGTTCCATTACTGTAGGGGGATTAGCTCAGATTTTTACAAATATCATGGCACGCAAATGCTGTACTTTGGGTTTCTGTTTGAATTGAGTTGTGTGTGGTCCTACACACAACCGGGATCGCTGGCAGCTAATCCTCGTGTCTCCCAGAGAACAGAATTCCCATTGTTGTGGCTCTTCCCTGGAAACAGCTGGACTACCTTTCCCAGTTTGTTGGCAGGGCGGGCAGCTGCAGTCCCCAAATCCCACAAATCACCAGCACAGCTTATTTTGATTGCTAACTTCTGCTACATCGAGGTCCTTTTCTAACTGTGTTTTCTGTGTGTTGAGGTAGATTCTTCCCATGCACTGTTGCAGCCAGCAAAATGGTTGGGCAGCAGGTCCTCTATTTACACTGGAAAGACTCAAGCGTTCTCCCCCTCTGGAAAAACATACTCTCTGAGATTTTTTTGTTACAGCTTTGAATGGGAAAAAGTCCCGTATTCTTTTTTCTTGTTTTAAGTTGTCTTCATAATTCTCTCTAGGGTAGTTTTGACAATTTCAACATATATTTCAACATACACTGAAAGTGTGTAGTGCACATTTGGGGCAGTTTGAGGCATAGGGAAGTGTGGGTTTCCTTTGCTGTGGAGGGAGGCCCTCCATTGATGAACTTTTTTCTGTGAAATGAGAGAATTGCCTTATTAGCATCAGCGTGAGCAGGAAGAGATGGAGAGAGGACATGGTCATGACAGGAAATGATCCAAAATTGCTAAGGTAGCTTATACACAGCATGATAAATCAATGTACTGACTGGTTTAATGGAGTATATTTAGTCACATAAAAAGACCCATATGTTACTAATATATCTATTATACAAATGTCTGCGCTTGACAGAGTACAATTAGAAAACACTCCTTTTTTTTTGGTTCTTTTTCTTTCATTGTTTCTTCATAGGAAAAAAACACACACACAACAACTTCAGAATCTCTGTTCATCTGTTAGATTTCGCAGGTTTTCAGATACATTCAGGTATTAGCAGCTAGTTTTTATTTAGTAAAAATTCCACTGTGGTTTAAATAAAAGCTTCCACCTTGCATAAAATTTAGAGCAGCTCAGGCCTGACTTCTTAGCATCTCAGCTACGGGGAATGTGCACCTTGAATATTGCTCTGTTCTGCTTTTCCACTCCCTCATTTCCCACAATTCACTGGATCCTGGCAGTAGCCTCCTAACTACTCTCTCTGACTCTACTTGCCTCCTATTTGCAACGCGGCTGTCAGAGGAATGATTACCCTAACTCAGGATTTCTACTTCTGGGGAGATAGACATACTTTATTCTATTCTTCCCACTAAGTACAACTCAAATTCCTGGACATTATGTGTAAAACAAACCCAAAAAGCTAGGCATCTCAGGACCCAAGAGATAATATGGTGGCAAGTATCTTAGTTTTATTTTTGCTTCACATATCCCAGACTGGAGACTGAAGAAATACTAGTAAGCAACTCTGAAACACCATCAGGCACAGAAAAACAAATAGCCTAAGTCAAACTTGCATTCTCTAGCAATGGACCAGAAAAGAGGCAGGCAACATAGAAACTACTCAAGCCAAACATCACCGAAAAACCTGTCGCCCCACCCACTCCTATGCTAGCAAAGTCCAACTGGGGAAGGTAGGGTGGTATCAAAGAAGGCAATGGGGATACCAGGGTGGTATCAGAGAAGGCTGGGTGACAAGCTGGAACATTCCTTCCTGCCAGGAAGTAATTAGCTCCCCCACCCGACTCCAGGATGCCAGTGGAGAATGTGTGGGAGCACGGACTTTCACTACCACCCAGTGGTAATGAAGCATCCTCCCCCCCTTTCCCTGGAATGTTGTCAGAACAGGCCTAATGGAAAATCGAGACATTTACGCCCATTTGGCAGTAACAAGAGTATCCCTCTCTTCCCAACACACACATAAACACGGTATCAATGAGGAACACTTGAGGAGGATGAATTCCAACCCTTCCCTCACCTCATATGTCAGTGGAGGCTGAATTTGGAACCCGGACTTCTACTCCATCTGGCAGTAATGAGGCAGCAGCTCCTTCCACCCACTAGACTGGTTTCAAAGAGTGCTAAAACACAAGATTTCGGTAATCTGCATTGTTTTATAATAGAAAATCTAAAATGTCTGTGTTTTGATAGAAAACTACGCATTATACCCAAAACCAGGAAGATCTCAAACTGAATGAAAAAAGACAACTAACAGATGTAGCTGAGATGAAACAGATGTTAGAATCATCTGACAAGGATTTTAAAGCACCCATCATAAAAATGATTAAATGAGCAATTGCTAACATGCTTGAAGCAAATGAAAATAAAATTAGTTCCAGGAAAAAAAACAAAATACACACGTACACATGTGTGCGCGCGCACACACACGCACGCACGCATGCAGGCACACACAGACACACACAGGATATAAAGAGGAACCAAATGTAATGTAGATAGGCGATGTAAAATACAATGGATGGGCTCAAGATCATATGGAAAGGAAAGAGAAAAGGAAGAGTAAACTTTAAAACAACAGAAATGTACCAATTTAAATAGCAGAGTAAAAACACACAAAATAAACAGAGCCTCCAGGGCATATAAGGTTATGACCAAAGATCTAACATTTGTGTCAGTGACACAGAAAGAAAGGCTATATTATGACAGTATGATAAAGTGTTTAAAGAATAAGGACTTTCATTTTCCAAAATAGTGCAAAAATGATAAAACTACAGATTCAAGAAGCTTAACAAACCCAAACAGAAAAGCCCAATAATATCCATGCCAAGAAATATTAAGTAAATCTTCGAAGACTAATAACAATATAAAAATCTTGAAGAACCAGACATAAATGAAACCTCACCTATCATGGAAAAACAATTTAAATGACAGTAGCTACCTCATCAGGAACTATATAGGAGAGAAGGCAGTGGTATTGTGCTTTTTAAATCCTGAATTTAAATTGTTATCAACCCAGAATTCTACATCCAGTGAAAATATTTTCAAGGAATGAGGAGGGAATCAAGATATTATCATATAAGAGAAAACAATTTTTTTTTCAAATAGAGCTACTCTAACAGAATAAATAAAACAAGTTCTCTAAATAGAATTAAAATGATAAAAGAAGAAATCTGGAATATCAGGAAGAAAGGAAAACAAAACATAAAGAGTAAAAATATGCCTAAATATAATAAATAAAAGTTCTTCTCCTTTTGAGCATTCCAAAGTATGTTTGATTGTTGAAGCAAAAATTACAACCACTTAATGCAGTTTCAATGTGTATAGCGAAAGTATGACAAATGTGTTATTAACAGGAAAAGAAAAGAAGGTACACAAAGGGAGGCAATGTCTCTATACTTCATTTGAAGTAGTAAAATGTAGCCACTGGTAGATTTTGATCATTTATGTATTGTTAGGGAGTAATAAACATTCCTCTACCCTTCTAGGTTTTTCTGGCTAGTCTGATAGTCAAATTGACATGAGTCAGTCCAACAAGAGGAAATAACCAAATGTAATCACATACATATATATATGTGAACCCCACATACAGAAGAGAGTCAGAGAGTCTGCATACATGACAGGTTCAGAGAGAAAGAGTTCAAATGAGTTATATATAGCATTCTGAGCCAAGGATGAAGTGAGCTTCAGTTGGGAGGAAGATAATTTATAGGATGATAACAAGAGGAGGTGTTTAATAATTAGGTGTATGCCCTCCTATATGTAGGTCATATAAAGCTATCCCTGATAATAACTCTCATTATGGGCAAGGCCCTAAATTTAAGTTCTTTAAGGGAGAGGCAAAAGTTTCTTTTTAGCTTGAAGGGTTTTGATTGCCTTCAGGTCAATTATATGCCAAAGTGGCATAACTTGGGGAGGACTGTTTTGAAACCTTTCAGTATAATATGTAACATAATAGCTAGATCAACTACTAAAAAAATGAAACAATCATCCCTCTTCCACCCCCAAAAAACAACTCTGTGAAGAGATACATTCTAAAACACTGTATTTACAACAAAATTAATTTCTAATATATCTTCAAGTAACCCATAGTCAGGAAGGAGAAGAAAGTAAATAAGTGAAATACAGAAAGAATAGAGAACAAAGCCAAAATGACAGAATTAAGCCAAAATTAGCAATATTTCTTTGAAATTAAATAATCTAAATATACCATTTAAGAGATAGATAGAATAGATTTTTAAAAATCTGATAAAAATATATGCTATCTACAATAAATTTATTTCAAATATAATTATACAGACATTCCTTATTTTACTGTAATTTTTAAAATACATTAAAACTTTGTGGTGACTTTGTGTCCAGGAAGTCTATTGGCACAATTTTTTTTTTCAATAGCATTTGCTCACTTTGTGTTTGTCACATTTTGGTAACTCTTTCAATATTTCAAACTTTATTATTATTATTTTGCATTATGATGATCTGTGATCAGTGATCTTTAATGTTACTATTGTAATCGTTTTGGTGCTTCACAAACAATGCTCATATAAGATGGCAAACTTAATTGATTAACATGTGTGTTCTGACTGCTACACTGAGAAGCTATTTTTACCATTTATCTCACTCTTTGGGAGCTTCTCTCCCTCCTCAAACACAAAAATATTGAAGTTAATGTAGTTAACAACCCACAATGGCCTCTAAGTGTTTAAGTGAAGGAAGAGTCATATGTTTCCCACTTTAAATAAAAAAAATTAGAAATGATTATGCCTAGCGAGGAAGGCATGTCAAAAACTGAGAGAGACTGAAAAGTAGTCCTCTTGCACCAAATAATTAGCCAAGTTGTGAATGCAAAGGAAAAGTTCTTGAAAGAAATTAGAAGTGCTACTTTAGTGAACACACATATGATAAGGATGTAAAACAGCCTTATTGCTGATATGGAGAAAATTTTAATGGTCTGGATAGACCATCAAACCAGCCTTGACATTCTATTAATTCAAAACCTACTCCAGAGAAGGCCCTAACTCCCTTCAATTCTATGAAGGCTGAGAGAGGTGAGGAGGCTGCAGAAGAAAAGCTGGAATCTAGCAGAAGTTCGTTCATGAGTTTTAAGGGAGGAAAATAAAAAAAAAAGCTAAATCTACACTAATAAAAGAGAAACATGCAAATTGGTGTCACTCCGCTACACCCACCAGCTAATCAGATGAGTATGCAAATTAACCTAACAAAGATGGCAGTTAATTTGCATATGCAGGCGTGGAGCAAAGACTGAAGACAACGCAGAAGAAGCCAAACGCTGCAGAAGGGATAGAATCTGTGGAGAAGCAAGCTGAGCAGTGGAGATGGGAGGGAAGCAAGCGAGACAGTGGAGGCGGGAGTGAAACCCACCTCGGCAGGTTTCGCTCCCTTCTCTGCTTCGCTCCGGCTGCAGGAAGCCCTATTCTTGCAGGAATCTTCCTGCCACGGGCCTCTAGTACATAATATAAAAGCACAACAAATGGAACAACAAAGCCTGAATGACAGCTAGCACATCTGTTTACAACACAGATTACTGATTACCTTAAGCCTGCTATTGAGACCTACTGCTCAGAAAAAAGAGATTCCTTTCAAAATGTACTGTTTATTGACAATGCACCTAGTAACCCAAAAGCTCTGATGGAGATGTACAATAATATTCATGTCATTTTCTTTTTTAAAATTTTTTATTAAGTTATTACATATGTCTCCTTATCCCCACATTACCCCCAGTCCCCCCCACTAATACCCTCACCCCCCTGTTGTCTGTGTCCATTGGTTAGGCCTATATGCTTGTATATAAGTCATTTGGTTGATCTCTCCCCCTTACCCCCACCCTCTCCTACCTTCCCTCTGAGGTTTGACGGTCTGATTGATGCTTCTCTGTCTCTGGATCTGTTTTTGTTCATCAGTTTATGTTGTTCATTATATTCTACCAATGAGTGAGATCATGTGATATTTATCTTTCTCTGACTAGCTTATTTCACTTAGCATGATGCTCTCCAGTTCCATCCATGCTGTTGCAAATGGTAAAAACTCCTATTTTACCACCGTGTAGTATTCTATTGTGTAGATGTACCATAGTTTTTTAATCCACTCATCTATTGATGGGCTATTCATGTCATTTCCATGCCTGTTCACATAGCATCCATTCTGCAGTCCATGTATCAAGGAGATACTTGATATTCAAGTCTTATTACTTAAGAAATACTTTCATAATGCAATAGCTTCCATGTGTAGTAATTTCTATGATGAATATGAGCAAAGTCTATTGAAAACTTTCTGGAAAAGATTCACCATTCTAGATGCCATTAAGAACATTTGCAATTCATGGGAAAACATCAGAATATCAACATTAAGGATAATGGAAGAAGTTGGCTCCAACCCTCATGGATGACTTTTAGAGCTTCAAGACTTCAGTGGAGAAAGTTACAACCAATGTAGAAATAACAAGAGAACTAGAGCCATAAGTGAAGCCTGAAAATGTGACTGAATTGCCACAATCTCATGGTAAAACCTTAATGGATTAGGAGTTACTTCTATGGATAAGCAAATAAATTGTTTTATCGAGATGAAATCTACTTCTAATTTAAGATGCTGTGAATATTGTTCAAATGACAACAAAAAAATTAGAATATTACATAAACTTAGTGAAATAAAACATAGGTATGGTTTGAGAGAATTGACTCCATTTTAAAAGTTCTACTGTGGATAAAATGTTATTAAATAGCATTACATGCTACAGAGAAATCATTCATGAAAGGATGAGAATCTATATGGCAAACTTCATTGTCCCCTTATTATAAGAAGTGTGACAGCTACCCCAAACTACAACTACTACCATCCTGAGCAGTCAGCAGCCATCAACACTAAGGCACAGTCCTCCACTAGCAAAAAAAGATTACTACTAGCTAAAGGCTCAATGAAATATTATCAATGAAATATCTTTTAATTCAGGTATATCTATTGTTTTTTTTTTTTTAAGACAATGTTATTTTACAGTCATTGGACTAGTGTATGGCTGAAACATAACTTTTATATGCACTGGGAAACAAAGATTGGTGTGACTTGCTTTATGTAATATGCATTTTATTTTGGTGGCCTGGACTGAGACCTCAATATCTTCCAGGTATACCTGTATATGTAGTTTGAAAGTGAAGAGATAGTAAAAGTATACCATGCAAACATTAATCAAAAGAAACAGTAATTTGAAAAGATACATGCACCCCAATGCTCATTGCAGCATTATTTACAATAGTTAAGATATGGAAGCAACTTAAGTTCGCCATCAATATATGAGTGGTCAAAGCAGATGTGGTACATATATACAATATTACTCGGCCATAAAAAAAGAATGAAATCTTGCACTGATTGGTGTGGCCTAGTTGGTTAGAAGAGCAGCCTCCCTTACACTGAAAGGTCATGTGTTAGATTCCTGGTCAGGTCACATTCTCAGTTGCATGTTCAAGCTTGGTCAAGGTCCTGACAGGAGACGACTGATCAATGTTTCTCACTCTCCCTCTTCCTTTCTCTCTAAAATCAATTAAAAAACAAAAACATATCCTATAGTAAGGATTAAAATATTTTTTTAAAAAAGAATGAAATCTCACCATTTGCAACATGGATGAACCTAGAGGATATTATTTTAAGTGAAATAAGTCAGACAGAGAAAGACAAATACTTTATGATTTTACTCATATGTGGACTCTGAAGAACAAAATAAGTGAACAAGGCAGAAACAGACTCATAGATACAGAGAACAAACTGATGGTTGCCAGATGGGAGGAGGGTTAGGGGGCTGGGTGCTAAAGGTAAAGGGATTAAGAAATACAAATTGGTAGTTAGAAAACAGTAATGGGGATGTAAAGTACAGCATAGGGAATATAGTCAATAATATTGTAATAACTATGTATGGTGCCAGGTGGCTATTAGGCTTATCAGGGGAATCACTTCATAAATTATATAATTGTCTAACTACTATGCTGTTCACCTGAAACTAATACAAAAAAATATTGAAAGGCTATTGTACTTGACAAATAAAGAAAAGCATAGCTATATTGATATTTTGATATTATATAAAGTTGATGTTAGAACAAAGAAAATTATCAGGGAAAGAAAGGTACATTGCATAACAATAAAAGGATCAACCCACCAAAATAACATGGGATTCTTAAATATGTAGGCACCAAACAACAGAGCTGACAAATAATGTGAAGCACAAACTGACAGAACTGAAAATCAATGAGCAAATCCACAAGTGCAGATGAAGAATGAAAGAATATAGAATTTAACACTACCATTAACCAACAGTATCTAATCAATATTTATAGAGTACTGCAATCCAAGAAAAGCAGAAGACACACATTCTTTTTAAATGTCTATAGCATATACATGTCAAGATATACCATATTCAGGGCCAAAAAACAAACTTTGACAAGTTTAAAAGAAAATGAAGTCTGGCTGGTGTGGAACATAGCTAGAGCCTCAACCTATGAACCAAGAGGTCACTATTTGATTCCAAGTCAGGGCACATGCTTGGGTTGTGGGCTTGATCCCCAGTAGGGGGCATGCAGGAGGCAAGGGATGAATGATTCTCTCTCATCATTGATATTTCCAACTCTCCCTCTCCCTTCCTCTCCGAAATAAATAAATAAATAAATAAATAAATAAATAAATAAATAAATAAATTAAAAAGAAACTAGAAAAAAAAGAGCAAAGTAAACTCAAAACAAGCAGAAGGTAGAAAATAATGAATAAATCAATGACACTGAAACAGAAAGAAAAAAAAAAACTACAGAGAAAATCAATGAAACGAAAACCTGGATCATTGAAAAGATTACTATAATTGACAAAACACTACCAAAATAGAAAGGGGAAACAAGTGTCAAGTCCTAATTATTAAACTTGGGAATGAAAGAGGGTATCATTACAGACACTCACTCCAGACAACAAAATAATCAGGGAATACTCTAAACAACTCCACAGACATATATATTGGACAACATGGTGAAATAAGCCAATTCCTCAAAAAGTACAAAGTACTACAGCTCATCTTCTAGGAAACAGGTAATTTGAATAGCCCTATAATTACTAAGAAAATTGAAGTTGCATATAAAAATAACCCAAAAAAGAAATCTTCAATCCCAGGTAGTTTCTTTAGAAACTTCTAAATATTTAAAAGACATGCCCCTCTGTTCAAAACCCTCCCTGATGTCCCATTTTATTCACAGTGAAAGCCAAAACTTTGTATGATCTACAAGAGTACATGACCAGGCCCCCAATTACCGCTCTGAATTCATCTCCCACTACTTTCCTGTTTTCCTCACACATCTAATTGCACATGCATTCAAGAGGGCCTCTTTGTCCCACAAGCACAGGCACACCAGGCCCAGTCCCACCATAGGAGTGATGTACCATGCTGGATACTCTATTTGATAACTGTATTAGTCGGGTTAGTCTACTATAACAAAAGACTGGGTGGTTTAAAAAACAGAAATTTATTTCTTACTGTTTTGAGGCTGGGAAGTTCAAAATCAAGGTGCCAGTCAATTCAGTTGCTGGTGAGAAATCTCGTCTTGGCTTGTAGACTGCCCCCTTCTTATTGTGCCCTCACATTGCAGAGAGTGAGCAATCTCCCCAGTGTCTCTTCCTATATGGCACTGACTTAGTGGAACCAGGGAATCACCTTCACGACTTTGTCTAACCCCATTTCCTCTCAAAAGATTAATATCCAAATACTATCACATTTATGGGTTTTTTTTTTGAGGGACACAATAAAATATGTGTTAATAAAATATGAGCACCATTAATACTCATATTCTCTGATTCATCACTTAACGAATCTAATTATCAAATTTAGGAAAATAGCACAAAGTTGAAAGTAGTTGAAATTAGATTTCAAAACTTTTTTTGAATATAGTTTATTCATTTTTTACAGAGAGGAAGGGAGAGGGATAGAGAGTTAGAAACATCGATGAGAGGAAAACATCAATCAGCTGCCTCCTGCACAACCCCCACTGGGGATGTGCCCGCAACCAAGGTACATGTCCTTGACCAGAATCGAAACTGGGACCCTTGAGTCCGCAGGCCGACGCTCCATCCACTGAGCCAAACCGGTTAGGGCAGGTTTCAAAACTTTTAAACAGTTGCTGAAATCTCTCCCTGTGAAATTTAAAATTGTATAAGAACCTATGCTGTACTATACTCTGCTGGCTTGACTTGTACTCTCATTTTTTTGGTGTGTGTGTTTTCAATTTCATCAACTTAGTGTTTCATTTGGTCTTATAATACTTTAGATTTTTCTTCCTCTATTTAATTACCATTTTTTACTTTTTTTTAGAGTTCTCATAAAGTGTTTAATAATCTTAACACTTGTTAAAATTTTAAACTTGAGTAGGAAAATAACTAGAAATCAATTTTAATTAAATATTCAGAAATATAATTTATAAATACATTTATATTCTCATTAAGAATAAAATAAGTTAATTGTTTGGATGTGTTTAAAATTATAGGATAGATAAGTTTAATTTTAAAATGATTAATTTTAAAATATTCATAAATGTATCAAATTCTTATAAAATATGTCACCTACCTAACACTTGCCAACATTTATAAATAAATATAATTTTCATTTCCTTTCTGAAAATTGTATTTTAACTTAAGATGACCATTGGAAATATATAGGAAGATCTGCATATATATCATATTAAAATTTATATAAAAACAAATACTATTTTTCTAGAACTGTGTAGACTAAATCATTAAATAATTTTATGATTTTATATTGGAAACAATGGAATCTATCAATTTATTGGACACTTGTATCCTGATTATTCCTATATTTACATTCTTTGTAAATCATGTATATGGAATTTATAACTGAATGTCAAAATCACCCATAATTTTCTTATTTGGATTCATGCACTAAAACAATTTGAAAGCTGCCAATTTTGCACATTATTAAACTCCATGCATGGCAAACTCTGATTTTTTTTCTGATTACTTGTACTTTGTGAATTCCATTACAACAGTCAATCAGCAGTCATTTGGATTCTATTTTAAACTGCATATGGTACCAGTTGTAATTAGTATTTGGAAAGGACCAGAAAATAGTTCAAAAGAGCTATTTTTTTTTCTTTTTATGACTTTTCTGAATAAATATATTTTACTTTGGTATTGCAGCAGTTTATAGTTCTTGCATTTTCTGATATTATCTTGTTTTTCTACTGAGAATGATGTACCTGTATAATATACATTATCCTAATATATAAAAACCCAGGGCCTTAAAGACCCATCACCACCAAAGGCTAAACAACCTGAAGGTCCTTCAGTCAGCACTGGGTTGCCGTGGCGACCCAGCACTGACTGCTTAGGGGGCTGAGACCCAAAGAGAGAGGCAGGGTCTGATCTGCAGCCTCCCTGGCAGCTGTTGATCAGTACTTGCCTCTCTCTTTCTCTCCCTCTTTATTTCCAGGCTTTGCCAGCAGCCGGGTCTTTCTCTCCAGACATCTGCAGGGCTGCTGTTCAGCCCCGCCTCTCTGATCAGGCTCAGAGATAGGGCTGGAGATGCTGACTGGCATAGGAACCAACTAATCAGAACCAAATGTAGGTGCTGTGAAAAACCAATGTCTGTCTAGGAGGTGGAGCTTTTGACACTGACTGGCATAGGAACTGACCAATCAGAACCAAATGTGGGTGCTATGAAGAACCAATAGCTGTCTAGAAGGCAGAGCTTTTGATGCTGACTGGCATTGAAACCTACCAATCAGAACCAAATCTGGGTGCTGTGGGGAGCCAATGGCTGCCTAAGTGGAGAAGCTTTTGACACTGACTGGCATAGAAACCGACCAATTAGAACCAAATTGGCCATCAGAGGAGGGCCTTTGGGGTCCAGATCAGGCCTGCAGGGGAGGGCAGTTAGGGGTGATCAGGATGGCAGGCAGAGGCAGTTAGGGGCGATCAGGCAGGCAGGTGAGCAGTTAGGAGCCAACAATCCCTAAACCGGCAGTTGGACATCCCCCAAGGGGTTCCCAATTGGAAAGGTGCAGGCTGGGCTGAGAGAACCCCCCTTCTGTGCACGAATTTCGTGCACCAAGCCTCTAGTACATAATAATATGTAACAGATAAATGTGCTCCACCTCCTATTAATCAGAAATGTGAATATAAGAAATTGACTTTCTGTTCTTAGGTCATTCTTTTCAATCCATGAGAGCTTATAATAAGTGACATATAAATGGAAATGGAATTGGAAAGGGACAGGTGCGGGCATGCTCCAGGGAGGGAAAGCACACTGGGTCCTCCATCCTAAAGGTTTTAAGGGTGGAGATTTTAGGGGAGGTCCCAGGGGAAGATCTCTATAGAACATCTAGCAGTTTTCCAGGTGTGGTCTTTCAGGGTTGTGGTCTCCACTGATTGATTGGTGGGCACCAGAGCATGGGGGCATTATTCAATGCAGCTGTGGTTGGTTTTGTTACTCTTCTGGGCCTGGAACTGAAATCCAACTGAGGCCCAGATATTATCTGTAGGGAAGAAAGGTCAGGGGGACCAAACCGCATGACCAGCAATATGCTAGAGGAGGAAAGGTCACCCTGGGGGTAAGGTCCCACCCTACAATTGTCCTTTGCTAGGCACCCAGGGCTTTCTGCCTTGGTAATCTTCTATACCTGGCCCATCTTCCTGTACTGCTCTTGTCTGTCTAACTGCCTAGCACAAAACCATAACTTTTCACAAATCAGCAAGATAC
The DNA here is from genome assembly GCF_028538775.1 of Myotis yumanensis. Lineage (NCBI taxonomy): Eukaryota > Metazoa > Chordata > Mammalia > Chiroptera > Vespertilionidae > Myotis > Myotis yumanensis. Next base: position 41,682,385 of record NW_027223760.1, on the reverse strand, counting down.
TTATCTCATTGTACACTTTTTAGTTTGACTAGTAATTATTTTTGAGGGTTTTAGAGAAAGAGTTATATTTATAGTAACTATTATAAATAAGTTCCATGAAGTTGTAATTTATGGTTGGGAAGAGAAAGCCAAAATTCCAAATGTGTTTCATAAAGTGTTGACTTTTTGATGCACCACTAAGAACATGTCATTTTATTTTTTTCTTAGATTAATATATTTTTATTTATCTCTGAGAGGAAAAAGTAATTGCATACTTTTTACAAAATCACAAAATGATGACATTTCAGTGGAAAAATATAAAGGGATATGAATTCTTGGAATTAAGATAAAATGTATTTTATCACTTCAGTGTTCACATTCCAAAAATAGATGAAGGCTTTCTAGAGACAATAGAGCAGATCAGCTCATTTCAAACATATTGTTTCCATTTTCACATAGTAGTTCTTCAATCTGACAAAATGGACACTTTGAAAGGAACTGACTCAGATATAAAGTTATAGCACTGCATTACTAGATACCTATTGTTAATATTTTATCAATTATATAAAAACATAAAAGAGAGTCTATTAAAACACAAAGGCAGAAGGTCTTTATTTTGTTACTGGCCATATTGGCTCCCAGTTCTTGAATTCTGCAGAGAAGTTTATTTTGCATGCTAAGCAAAAGTACACTCAGAGAAGATTTGAGCAGTCTAATCAGAGAGTTGTCTTGGACTTTTAGAAAGACAGTTGCAGAGGAAGTGAGACATCTGGGCTCTGTGGACTCAGGAAACAAGTTACAGAGGCAAAAGAAGGGCCCTTGGAGACAGGTGGGGCGGAGGGGTTAGCCTGGGACGAGCTGCTGCTGTCCACTTCTCCCCTGGTTGCTAGAAGCCTAGAGCTTAGGAAAAAGAAAGCAAAGATATAGGCCTGATGATAAAAGCCATGGGCATGCTCTGGAGAGAGAGCACTCACTGGTTCCTTTGTCTTCAAGGTTTTTATTTGTTTTCTAAAAGTGAGAATTTTAGGGGAGATCTCATGAGAATCTCAACAGAACGTTCATCAGCATTCTAGGTGTGTCATTCAATATGCTGATGCACCAGAATGAGTGTATAGGTCATTCTCTGGTCAGTTTTACCTTCAAAGAATATCACTAAAAAGGGATAGGACCCAGCACTGTCTTGTAGACTTCTATTCTAGCGATGGTAATCTTGTGCTTTACCGTCTTTCTCCCCAAATCTTGAGAGTAGGAAAACATTTAAATATTTCTTCACAGATCCTAGCGAACAAAGTAGCAGGTATATAAATGTTTGTCTAAATAATTAATAAATGATAAATAGAAATGATTAGTCAGAGTAACTTCTTTAGCAAACAGGGGCCATTGTTGAAGTTCTATGAGCCCACTCCTGCAGAAGGCTCAAAATTGACTTATCCCCTTAAGTGAGTGTGTTGGGTAATGTGTATTTACCCAACCATAACAAGCAAAGAGAACAATTTATGTTAAAATTTAACAAATGTTTATTTAATCATTTAGGGAGATGTTTTGTGTCAATAAACCTATGGGAAGCAGATGCTGACAGATCTTCATAGTAGGAGTTAGGAATAGATATTCAGTGCTGAAATGCCAACTGCATTGTTTCTCCTTCATCACCAATAATGCTCTGGTGCATCAGCACTGCTCTTGTTAAGCCCTCAGCAAAAGAACTGCTCCTAACTGCTGAATATTTTGTGGGCACAGAATTCCTTTTCTCAGATATCCTCCCCCCCTAACTGATCCAAAGTGGTTACCTCATGGAGATTCAGTAAAACACTAATGCCATGAGTTCCAAAAACATAATTATGGTCACTGGTCATGTTTTAACCAGCAATAGATAAGTTTCTCCAATTAACCTGAAGAACAGAGTTTGGATGATTAGACAATGTTTCAAAGACAGGAAATAGCAAGCTTTATAGATGTAAGCATTTTAGTATACATTTTACATTTATATAAACATATATGTCAAAAACACTTCAAAATACTAGGTTTTACTGTAATAAATATATTACATACTATATTATTTATTTGTGTATAATATAAATGGTCTCTTATAAATTGCAGATGTGTACGTCTGTTTTCTTTTTCCAGTTAAGACATAGTTACCCTTTCATACTTCTTCACAATAGTCTGTACTATATCAAGATGATGTGATTTAGTTCATATTAATTTTTTGCTGGATGGATTCCTACTGTGCTTTCTCAGCAGCTCTCTTCTGCTTCATTTCCCAAACAATTCTGCAGAATCGGTATGTAGGCAATAAAGTCAATTGGTCTTGAAATGGGACTTCTACCACAGCTTTTTGTTTTGTTTTGTTTTCCTTTCCTGGGATTTGACTGATAATGACTACTGAAGTGTTCAGGCAAAAGTAAAGACAGTCTTTTAGGAAAAAGTATCTTATTACAAGCCCAGTGATTCTTAAAATATATGAATGGATGCAATATATGTATACAGGTCTCAAAGTTTTCCAAAGAATAACAATAACAAAAACATTTTTAAAAAAAGACAGCTAAGCAATTTTTAACTGACTTAGCCAGAAACATTATTAACTGCATAAACCATGTTTAAGTTATATCAATAGAGTGTAATTTAATCTATGTCAAAGAATGAAAACTTTTATTTTAAAATGTACATTTTGAGGGTACAAGAAATGTTTCCAACAAAAATAGGGTCATTATGCATGCTTTGAAAATAAAAGTATGCATATGTTTTTGGATCTGGATTCATGACCAATAATTGCATCCTATGTTACTGAATATTGTCCTTATTCAAGGATATGTAATATTTGCATTTATTTTCCTCTTCTGTGGGTGACACTTCATTACTAAAAGTCTGTACCTTTTTATTTCTTGACTCTTGGCACATGATATTGAATTTTATGGCTAAAACTAAAGTAAATCATATACAGCTGTCTCTATTTTAGGTGTTCTTTATGCTTATTCTAGTAGTATTGCTATTGTATAACTCAGTGTTACTGAATCATTCAGTTTCCACAATTCTAGACTAATTATGCAGATTTGTAACCATTTTCATTTCTTGGTTACTTTCATGATGTTTTCTAAATGTGGTTGAAAACTTGCAGATGATCTTACTCGAGTCTTGGTTCAAAAATTGTAGTGGTATTAATGGTAATATACTTTAAAAGCATTTTAAGTCCAAGGTCAGCCAAATATAGGACGTGAGCCAAATCCAGTTCATAGGCTGTTTTTGTTTAGCTTCCAAGCCATGAAAGATTTTTATGTTTGTAAATGGTTGTTGAAAAAGAACAATATGAGAGAGTAAGTGGCCTACAAAACCTAAGATATTTAGCATCTTGCCCTTCCTTTATAGTTAACTAGAGGCCTGATGCATGAAAATTCATGCAAGAGTAGGCCTTCCTTCCCCCGGCTGCCAGCACTGGCTTCCCTCCTGCAGGCACCCGGAACCTGGGCTGGCTTCCCTCCGCCCCAGCTTCCTCAGGAAGGATGTCTGGAATGATGTTGGAAGATGGCCAGTCTAATTAGCATATTACCCTTTTATTATTATAGATGTTTGCCAACCCCTGTTTTTAGGTTATCTCACCATAATTCACTGCCTTTATAGTACTGTTCTGTTAATTTTCATTTTATTTGTAAGGTTCTAACACAAAATATAACATTACTCTAAAAGGGCAATCAATAAATATTTTTAAAGTAATGCCTTTAACATTTATATGAATTGCTTTATTAAAAATAAAGATATTAATATTATCCAAAGTAGGGAAAATAATTTTTAAGAGATGACAGTTGAACTCATTTTAAAGCATATGTTTAACTCTAAGTGAACAATTGCATAACACATAGTAAAAAGCTCTTGTGAATAAACTACTTTTTACTGAAGTTCTTCATGACTAGTCACATTATAAAACTATTATTGTGACATAATTAATACTATTTCTTATATGTAAGAAGTGCCCATGAAGTTATATAGCTGTAAATATAAGTAATAAATATAAATTGGAAAAGAAATGGAAGAGTAAAAAAACTATCAAAAGCTGCATGTTTAAATTTAGTGATTTCCAGTCCAAAGAACAGAAGCATAAGATATAACTAATTAATATATTAAAATAGATTTGTTAATAATGCTCAGGAGTAGATTGAAGACATAACTGTATAGAATTTTATATATACTTTTCAGAAATTTTTTCACTCTATTTCTTTATGATTAAATTTATTTTATAGTCTGACTCAAATATCAACCAAAAATTATCCCTGCTTTCCTTTCCATATTCATTTAATTTCTATTAAAGGCAGCAACATGAATTTTTATCTATAATTATTAAAATAAATAAATTTAGCACAGGTGCAACAATCAGAAATATTCTGGTCTAAATTTCAGACAAAACTGTTAAAAAGTTTTTTTTATTTTTTTTATTTTTTAATCAAGAGTAAATTAACACCAATTTGAAAATAAAAAGTAAGTAGAATAACACAACCTATATTTTAGTCCTTCCTATGTATTAATTAGCTTCTAATATTATTTCACTTATGTGCACAGTCATAGGAAGCAGGTACTGTTATTAGGCTCTCTTTACAGATTACAATTGGAGGACCTTACTCAGGGCCATACAGCTACCAAGTATGAATCCAAAGTTTGAACCCCAAATGCCAGACACTAGATTCTGTATGTTTAACAATTATGCCCTATTTGTCAAGTTACTTGTTGTATCATTTCGACATATGGAACATAAACTGTTGTTCTGGGCTATGTTTGAAGAGCTGAGAAACATGTAAGTGTTGAAGAGAGTGAGAGAGAAACAGACAGAAAAGTTAAGAAGGAAACCATAATTATATTATAGTTGCCTTTTGTGTTTTTTAAAAGTTAAAATACGTCAGTATTGATTATACAGTTACACATAACTATACATTTTTATATATTTGATAGAAAAACAATACATAGTGATTGACAGTCTTCATATCATTGAGATCTATAGTATGCCAGCTGCTGCTTGCCACCATTGGGCATGGACATTGCTGGATATTTCTTCCTATCACTTAGTCGCAAACTTGGCTGCAAACTGGAATCACCTGAGATGCATTCGAGTTACTAGTGCCTAAGATTTTGATTTAATTTGTATTGGGTGGGGACTAAGCAATGGGAGGCTTTAGAAACTCCTCAGGTGATTCTAATATATTGGGTTCTTGAGAACAGCATTGCCAACTGCTTCTGAAGCCTATAATCCTCATCAGTTCATGTCCTTGCAAAGCAACGGATACCAGGAGATTTGAACTGCACAACAGTGGTAAGGGAAACGGCCAAAGTTTGATTAACTTTTTTCTTTTTTTTGGCTTTATTTTTTTAATCTTTATTGTTGAGAATATTACAGATGTCCCTCTTTTTCCTCCCGTTGCCCCTCTCTACCCAGTTCCCACCCCACCCCAGGCCTTCAGCCGCCCCTCCCCCCCCCCAACCACCACCACCACTGTCTGTGTCCATAGGTAAGAACTTTGGTTAATCTCTTCCTGCCCCCCATCTCCTTTCCCTCTGAGATTCATTAGTCTGTTCCATGCCTCTGATTCTATTTTATTCACCAGTTTATTTTGTTCATTAGATTTCTTGTTTGTTTATTTTGATTTTTAGATTCAATTTTTGATAGATATGTATTTATTTCCACTTTATTGCTCATATTTTTATCTTTTTCTTCTTCATAAAGACTACCCTTCAACATTTCATGTAGTACTGGTTTGGTGGTGATGAACTCCTTTAGCTTTTTTGTTTGTGAAGCTCTTTATCTGACCCTCAATTTTAAATGAGAGCTTTGCTGTGCAGTCTTAATTGTTGGTCCTTGTTATGTGGCATGTTTCTTTGTATCCCATTTTGGCTGCTTCCTTGTGTTTGTTTCTGTATATTAGGTAGAGCTACATCTCCTGGAATTGGTAGAGTGGCCTGGTGTAGTAGGTGTTGTGGGGCCCAGTGGCTCAGCCTCCCCAGTCACCTGAGCTGGGTACTCTAGGTGTGCCCCTATGTGGGCACTGTCTTATTGTAGTTGAGCCTTGATTGCTGTTGGTATTACTGGGAGAAATTGATCTCCAGGCCAATTGGCTGTGAGGACCAGCTGTGGCTACAGTTGGAGAGCTACTGTGCAGGAGACACCCCTATGGAGCAGGACTTGCTTCAGTGGGGTTTTGGTGCTCACTGAGTCTGCCCTTTGAGTGTTGTCGCTTGTGGATGTGTAATCTGCTACGGTCTGAAGCTGTCCACTGGGTGCACTGGCTCTGGGGCATCCAGGGAGGTACAAAGTCAGCCACTGCCTTGGGCCTCCAGGCAGGAGCTAAAGTCAGCCACTGCCTTGGGCCTCCAGGCAGGAGCTACAGAGAGATCTGCAAATACCTCCTATGTGTATCGGGTTTGGAAGTGCCCAGGTGAGGCCCAGCTGTGATAGGTGTGGGGCTCACTGACCCAGCTGCAGTAAAGTCTAAAGCAGGGGTGGGCAAACTTTTTGACTCGAGGGCCACAATGGGTTCTTCAACTGGACCGGAGGGCCGGAACAAAAGCATGGATGGAGTGTTTGTGTGAACTAATATAAATTCAAAGTAAACATCATTACATAAAAGGGTACGGTCTTTTTTTTTTAAGTTTTATTCATTTCAAATGGGCCGGATCCGGCCCTCGGGCCGTAGTTTGCCCACAGGTGGTCTAAAGACTAAGCAAGGACAGGCCATTCATATGCAAAAGGCACTGCAAGCAGGTTGGGTGGAGCTACAAATTGGATGGGGCGAAGTCTCAGGGAATCACCTGGGTGGAGTTAACAGTGTGGGCCACACTGATGGAAACTCAGATTCAGCTGCCAGTCAGTCCTGAGAACAATGATCCCTGTAAGCACCTCCATCTGGGAGAAAGCTGCTCCCAAGTTCCTGCCCCATGCCAGGAAATCCAGCTCCTCCTCTTAAGTGTCTGTGTCCCACAGACCCTCACCCTAGTGCTGGAGCTCAGAGGAAGCAGGACCTTGTAAGTTCTGTCCGTGGGCCAGGCCTTTAAAAGGGACAGCTGGGTCTCTAGTAACCTCCATGTCACTGAGCCCAAACCCTGCTGGTTTTTACAGCCCATAGTTATGGGGATTTTTCTTCCCAAATCTGGAAGCCTGGGCTGGGGGTCTGGTGTGAGGCTGAGACCCCTTGCTTCTCATGGGCGGCCTCCACAGAGAAGATCTCCCTCCCAATTAAAAAAGCGGCCCATGTGGGTGCCGTGCGAGCCCGGCCCAGGCCTCTGTCTCTCCTACCATCTCAATGTGCTTTCTTTCCTTCTCTAGTTGTAAGATTTCCATTCAGCCAGCTTTCAGGTGGTTCTGGATGATGGTTGTTCTGTATTTTAGTGTAATTTTGATGTGGTTATTGGAGGGAGAGAGTACAGGCATTTACCTATGCTGCCATCTTGGTTCTTGAGCTAGATCTGATGAACTTTTCTTAAATTGTGGTCCCTGAACCAGCATCATTGTCATAGTCCATGATTGAGTTCATCATGAAAATTCTAAGACCCAATCCAGACGGATTGAATTGTAAACTCAAGAGGTGCGATATCTGCTTGATGTTGATGCACGTTAAAGATTGAGAGGTATTTACACTCAAGGAACCTAAATAGGGACTTGTCTCCTTTGTCTCCTTTTCAGTTGGGAATTGAAAAACAACAACTATCCTGCACAATTCACAATTTAAAGGAATATATAATTTATATATGCACAGTCCATCCAAGTTCCTGCAGACTCAACTTCAGGTAAGGTTTGATCTATTTATCTCATCAGTCATATTAATATAGGATATATAAATATGTGTGTGTATTATAATATAATTTTTTTCAAGTATGTTTTGGGTTTGCTGGTGTACATAAAGTATTAGGCTTTTACTTTTTAGTAGTGAGGTTACTTGGGTTTACATGAAATTAGTAGGATTCTGGTATAGTCTGAGTGTCTACAAATCTGCAGAGAGATGCAGTTTCAAGTCCATCTATAAGCATGTCTATAAACAAGGTAAGAACGTCTATAATTTATATATGCCTATGGGTAGATAATATAATGTATGCTATACAAACATATTACATGTTGTATTTATTTACAATGGCATTTAACAGTATGTGAAAAACTTCATGTAGATATATACTCTCATTTGGTGGGATTTTTGGAGGCAAGGTATTTTAAGAGTATGGGCCCAGAGTCCTGCAGACCCTTGTTTATATCCAGGATGGCTTGCTTATGTTTATTAACTGTGATTTTAAGCAATTACTTAAACACTTCCATTTTGGCTAAATGTTGTTTCCTTTATACTCCAGTTTCTTCACATATGAGAAAGAGATAGTGGTATCTATTTCATAGGACTATCATGAAGTTGATAGATGTCATAATATCTGTAAGGCCCTAAACCCAATGGCCATTAGCACCGAATGAATATTAACTATATTTATTTCTGTTATTATGTTAAAATATTCATTTTTGCAACAGTAAAATTTTTCTTTTTAAAACTATACGCTTTCAACATATTTTAGAAGTTACATAAAAATCATCACATTTTACTTTTCTAGTATTTTCACCATTTACCTTAAGAGGTTTATAGTGGATGTTTTTCAGACCTAAAGGTTTACTATGAGGGTTAATAAAGGGATTGACATAGTGGGGTATTGTTTATTGTAAGTGCAGTGGAACCTTGATAAAATATGACCTGCAATAGCATGAAATTTAGCATAATCCTATTGATTGGTGCTTGTTACTGAAAAACCAGAAGGTTCTTGTTATACTACTTATCTATATCTCTGTTGCTTGGCAAAGACCCAAGGAATCATGTTTTAATGAAGTCCATCTTTGAGAGAATAATGGAACAAAGTATGATTCTTCTTCACTTTAACAGAACTCATAAAGCATTTCTGTTAAGTAAATGGAGTATAGGCATTGATAGGGAGGCATCACATATCTGGGAGGCAAAAAAATTCAGATAAAGACAAAATTTGGATGTTTGGGTCTTGAAATAATTGTGAATGTAAAACATCTGATAAAAATTGAATTATTGAAGTTGGTTGAATTTAAAGTAGCTTATTATTTTCCCAGACTATATTTTGTCTATAAAAAGATGTAGATGTTATCTCAATGATTTCAAAACTTAAGATTCAAAGATTCTAACATTATAATGTAGATCTCAAATTTGTGCTGAATACCTCACATAATTTTTAAAGTATCTTTTGACTGTATTGTGTAGTTATAGATTACACTATAGTTCTAGTCACAAAACAGAGATTCAGTACATGTTTTCTGAATGACTGGAAAGATTAGCATTTTCAATGCAAATGATCCATCACTAGGTCCACATTTGACTATTACTCACATTGCTTTTATTTAAAGAGAAAGTAATTCCTCGTCCTGATGTTTTCTTCCATGTGGAGGAATGTCCTGTTAGATAACCTTTTTGACCTCTCTCTGCTCCCACCTGCGCCTTCCTTGGAGCCAAGGAGTGACTTGACAGTGACTTTGGAAATAGGAACTGGGCTTGCTTTGAGAACCCTTTTGTTATTTACCTCATTTTGGGATCCACCTTTCAATGTTGAGCAGGTGTTCCGGTCTGCCCCAGGCCATAGAGTAAGCGTGGAGGTAAAAGCCTGTAGGGCGAAACCTGTGGTTCTGTGGCTCTGCCTGAGACTGTATGAATGAGTCTGTCTAATTCTTGGGTGCAAATGAGGAGACCAACACCTAAGGATTAGGATGCTGCATACATAAGCCACACTCTCTATCTGCTCCATCAGTGATAAAACGGGTATTTTTATTTCCCTTCTTCCCATTCTTCTTACCCTACCAGTTTCAGAATTCAGACAGGGACAAGTGGTGTCACAAATTTACCATTTTAAACCATGACAGCCTTATATGTATATAACTTGTATGCTGGAAATGTCTCTAACACAAACGGCTGGGTGGAAGGCATACAAGTAATTACCATTCTCTTGGCTGGAGCTCATATCAACAATTCGGGGAAACATGCTACTAAAAAGACAAGTGTTTCACATTTGAGAACTCTTAAGACAAGGGTTGTGAAAATATCATGGCGCCAGCAAATATTAGCAATGTGGTATTCATATGACTGAGAATCCCAGAGCACCACTAATTTTCTGTGAATACAGTAGTCCCCTTTTATCCGAGGGGAATTCCTTCTAAGACTCCCAGTGGATATCTGAAAGAGCAGGTAGTACCAAACCCTTTATATACATTTTTTCCTATACATACATACCTGTGATAAATTTAACATATAAATCAGGCACAGTAAGAAATTAACAACAATAGCTAATAATAAAGTAGAACAACTATAACAATATATTATAATAAAAGTTTTGTGAATGTGGTCTCTCAAAATATCTTATTGTATTATACTCATCTTTTCACTTAAAGGGAGCACTTTGCAGCTTCTCTTTGGTATATATGAATTTCTAGCATCACTACTCTTGTGTTTTGGCATCACTATTAAGTAAATAAGGGTTACTGGAACACAATCTGACAACCAAGATGGCTACTAAGTCACTAATTGGTGTAGTCATCCTGGACAAAGGGATAATTTAGGTTCCAGTTTGGATGGAGCAGGATGGTATGAGATTTCATTACACTACTCAGAACACCATGCAAAGTATGGTGAAGGCCTAGGGAGGGGTGGGAGAGGGGTGGGAGAGGGGTGGAGGGGTTAATGGGGGAAGAAAAGGGGATCTGTAGTTCTTTCAACAATAAAGATAAATTATAAACAAAAAAACTCATGAGTTGTTTACTTCAGAAATTTTTGTTTGATATTTTCAGACCATGGTCAACTACAGGTAACTGGAACCATAGAAAGTGAAACTGTGAATAGAGGTCGACTACTGTATTCACTACATTTTTCTTAATAACTGGCAAGTGGATAGAAAATATTTCTGTCCCTACTTCCATGGCCGCTGTTATTTTTTTCTTAAGTGCCTTCATATCATGTAATAGTAACCTATTTTTCTGTCTTCTCCCCAGCAGTGCCTATTTCCCAGTCACTCATCTTCCTAAACTTACTCATGCATTGGCATAAATATTTTTATTCCTCATGTACCTGCCATTTACATATCACTCCCACATTAAAATCTGAAAAAAATCCCATGTAAAATTTTTCTATAAATCTCACTTTTAGTCAGAAGTTCAACTTCTTAGCTCACAAAAAGTTTTTACTTTGGCAGCACTCTACATTTACATACTAGCAGACTACTCCACATTTTCTGAAAACATGAAATAGGGTAAAGCAATACTATTCTTTCCTGGTTGAGTTTCTGTCCAAGAAGTCAGTTTATCATTTAAAGCAAATGGAACTCAACTATAAAATTCTTATAATATCTGATTATAAGAATATATATATATATATATATATATATATATATGTATATATGTATGTGTGTATATATAACTATATTATATATAATATATAAACTTACAATTGTGTGTTTGGTTCCTCCAAATAATAACTCAAACCTATTAGCCTCAATCCTATTATTCCACTTCCCCTGACCTACATGCCTTCATTTATTTCTGCTCCTATCTCTCCCCTTGATCCAACCCCCTCTACTTTTGACTAGATTAAATTCCTTAAAGCATCTTTAGCTCTTAAAGTTAGATTTCTCTCAGAACCCTGATGCCACATAGTAGACACTCAACAAACAATTGTTGCATTAATTAACCAGTTAATTAAGTAAAATATAGTGGTTAAGGGCAGAATGGTTAAATTGAACTGCTAGCTCTACCAGTTTCGAGTCTCTGAACATCAGTTTGCTCCTCTGTGCTTGGGGGATAATAAATCTCCTTTTCAGAGTTGTTATGAGAATGAGAAGTAACGTGAGTTAAGTACTTTGTATGTGTAGGTGCTCAATAAAAGGTAAAGGTTTGTGCAATATTAATATTTAAGCATAATGTTTAAGAATAGTAATCATTAATGGTTGACCATTGACATATTATTTGTTAAATTGTCAAAGATAAGGCCACTTAGGAAAATGGAGAGAATCCCACTGAGTCTTATAAAAGGATTGAGAGTAGAAGGGCTACAGATACTAATACCATGTGGATATTTTCCAAAAACATGCGTGGATTCTCCCTCTTGAACCTTTTTGCATTTGTGACTAGAACCATTACCTAGAAAGCAGGCCTGCATGGGAACTGGGTTTGTGACATTGACCTTTCTCATCCACAGCAGATATTCCTGCCTTAAAGTCCCATTGGACCCTGCTGACCAGTGTACAGAGCCTGGCATTTATTTTTTCAAGTATCGCCTTCCACTTTCCCTTGCAATAACAGTTCAAGAAGCTTCAGAGGGACCGTGTGTTTGCTCTAGTGGCAAAAGCAAAGGTGTGGGTTGTACCACATTTGTGACCCAGTAGGTTTTGTGATCTTGCTCTGAAACTTAAGCTACAAGACAACATGAAAAATATAGCTTCTGTGTGGGAAATTCCTTCTGAGTTCTAATCAACTTACTTACAAAGAGATTTTAGAAACATACCCTTTGCAATTGCAGATGACCTATATTTCAAAGGTTTCCAATGGCTCAGCATACAATTTATGTCCACTTTGGAGCTTTCTGTTCATCCTCAGTTCATGAAACAGAATGATCACTCTCCATGTATTTTTCCCACACATCTTGTCCCTTACTGTGTATCTCAACATCATTATCACAGTTCTCATGTCAATGTTTAAAAGCCCACTTTAGAAAACATAATACCCTTGTTAAAGAAGGATTTGGACTTTGCTTTTAAGAGAAACTTGACTGAAACATTGATACCAACATACAATGGGCCTTGAATTTGAGAGCATGTAACTCTGCACCACTTCCAAGAAGTTAAGATGGCCAGCTCGTTAGCATCTGGGCAGGCTTTTGGGGAGACAGTTTGAAACAGAATAAGCCCTTGCCACCTCCTTTTTCTTTTCTTTAGAATGGACAATACTCTTGTGTCTTTTGTAAAACATTTAGAGTTTCTGAGATGAAAGACAATAACAGTAAAGAAAAAAAGTATTGCTTTGTTATTAAAGTGAAAACAGAGAAATGTTTACGGAGTAATGAATGGCTTTATCTCTGGCAAGACTGAAGTAGAATGTTTTTTTCTAGAATGTCATGAGATTTCATCTGATAAAAGAATCTCAGAATCTGAATCAAAGGATTGTCTTAATTTCAAACCTATTGAAGTTTTCTTCTGAGCACATTCATGGCTATGATAAGATAAGTTACAACCACTTAGGCCTGTTTGAAGTTTATGGAGTGTGACTTATTTATGAGGTTGTATATAAACAAGTTGCATATCCCCATAGCAAAGAGCCAGGGTAAGTAATTTAAGCAACAATTCAAATACTAGGTATACTTATAAAATAATCATCTCCTTATGAATACAACATTTAATTATTAAACAAAGCTATTGGATAAATTAGATACACCATAAATAATAAAATGAGCTATGTTACTAACTTAATAAAGCTAGCTGTTATCATTAATAAAATTAACTATGTCATATAAGTTAAATATTTCTATTAACTATTTTATTTTCAATGTTGAAATCTTTTAAATAAATACTGGGTAGAATAATTGATATACCATCTAGTACCAAGCAACTAGATTGAACACAAGTTAATATTTTTCATACATTCCTCAAAATCTTTTCTCAGAATTTTTATTTTGAAAGGTTTAAAGCTACAGAGAAGTTGAAAAAAGTATACAATGACTACCCTTATACCTTTACCTGATTTCACCAATTTTAACATTTTGCAATTCTTCCTTTATCTCATTATGCACACAAAAAGACACAAAGACACACACACACACACACACACACACACACACTTATATTTAATTCTATATATACTTCAAGTTAATTTTTGTGGTGGCATCAGAAGAGTTCATGCTAACTTTTCCATATAGATATTTGCTAGTTTTAGTACTGATACTAAATGAAGTGTGTGTGTATGTGGGGGGGTCTCTTCCCCACTGGGTGCTGGTGCGGGTGGACTTTTTATGATATCTAAGAAAAGGAATTTTCCCGAAACTCCCATGTGAAAATGCATTTTTATTTGCATGGAATTAAATGCCTGTGTTTCTAAAGTCCCATTTCCCTAGTCCAGTCAGAGAAGTGTCGCTGGAGTTTCAGTAAAGCTAGAAGCACAGTCAGTGTCCAGAGTTTCCTTTCCATGTGGTACACAGGTCCAGTTTAGCATCAGGCTATTTGCAGTCCATTAGTCCATTGTGTGTGGGGATCTGCATGGCTGTGGGCCACAAAGGAGAACGCCGTGAAGCCAAATGTGAGCCATGAGCCAAGCATGCCAAGAGGAGCCAAGAGCCTAAGAGTGAACTCCTTTGTTTAGGGGGTTAAGTATCCCAATCCTTTTTGGACTTGCAGTGGTCATGCCCATTCTGGCCAATGACCTCTGTTCCCAGGTGTGACTGACAGTAAGCACTTTCCCTGTGTCACCCCAACGTTAGTGGGCTTGTGTCTATCTTCCCTTTGTCCAGTCCCCTCCCCCCAAAGTTTGGCAGGGAACATGTCTATAATGACTAGCCTTCTCTTTGCTCCTTTCCTATTATTAATAATTTGCTAATTACACTGTTATCAGTACCATTGGCATTGTTAAAAATAATATGGTTCACCAATTGTATTACCTTGGCACCTTTGACAAAATCAAATTGGCCACTGATGTGTAGATTTGTTTCTGGACTCTCTATTTTGTCTCATTTATCAGTATGTCTATCTGATGCCATTTTGATTACTGTAGTTATAGAGAAAATCTTGAAATTAGATAGTATTAGTCTTCTAACTAGTCTTTTTAATGTTTTTTTCACAATTCATGTCCATTATTTTCTCATATAAATTTTAGATTTATCTTGTCAATTTTTATCAACTCTCCTTTTGAGATATGTTTGGATTTGTGTAGAATCTATAAATCAATTTGGGGAAATAAATTTGTAATAGTATTTAATTTCCCTATCCATGAATAGTTGTTTATCTCTGTAATTATTTAGGCATTCTTTAATTTTCCCCGAAATATTTCATAGTTTTCATAGTCTTATACATATTTTGTTGTTTTTATTTTTGTTTTTCATTATATTATTGATATTATAAATATAATTGTTTTAAATTGTATTTCCAACTTTTATTCTAATATTCACTTAGTAATTCTAATTTAGTAATACAAGTTATTGTTGTATTTTGATTTTGCATCCTTTAACCATGCTAAATTCACTTATGATTTTTAGCAGCTTTTTTGGATTACTTAGAGTTTACTATGTAAATTATTATGTTATGCAAAAAGACAGTTTTATTTCCCCCCAGTCTTTTTGCTTTTACTTATATATTTTATCTCATGCCTTATTGTGCCTGCTATGCCTCATTGTACCTCTAAGAATCCAGGATAATGCTTAATATATGTGATTAAAGTGGAATCCTTACTTAGTTTAAGATCTTAGGCAAAAAGCATCCAGTTATTCACCATTAACTCTGATAGTAGGTGCAGGTCTTTCACAGAGATATTAAGGAAGTCTCCTTCTAGTCCTAGTTTTCTAAGGATTTTTATAAAATGGGTGTTCCATTTTTCTGAAATAAGTTCCATTCATAGAGATGATTATGCGTTTTTATGCCTTTATTTTCTTTAAAATTGCATTGATTGATTTTTAAGTGTTAAACGTGTTCTTGGAATAAAATCCTTTTGGTAAAGATGTACTAGTATTATCCTTTTTGTAGATTACTGGATTCAATTTGGTAATAATATTTAATTTTTGTAGATTGCTGAATGTGAATTTGTTATAGAGTTTTGCATCTATTTCATAAGGGCTATCATTCTGTAGTTTTCTGTTTGTTGACTCTTAAACAAAAAACCCCTTTCATAACCAAAAGCTTTTCTAAAAGAAAGAGCTTATTGAACCAAATACTTTTCAGAAAAGGCCCAGGTACTGGGGTGTGCAGTCTGACCCCCCAGAAGCAGGGCTGAGTGGAAGAGTCCAATGGGTGCTGTCCTGGAATTGCTAGACTATTGTTATGGTAACAGTTTGGGGAAAAAAGATGTAAGTTGTTTTGCAGAAATTTGCATTGTCCATAGATAGACAATGCAAATTGTGGGAGAAAGTGAAGCAGGGCTAATTCTGGGATAGATTGCCTCCCTTAGACTCCTGGATCAAGGATAGAACCTGAAACTTAGGTATGAGCACTGACTGCAAATCAAATCTGCAGTCTTTATTGTATAGGATGAAGGTCCAACCAAGCAGCCATCTGGCCAGGGCAGTCATACCCTGCATTTAATTTCAACCAGAGTTTCTAGAAATACAGCACTTTCCAGATTGACTTTACCATTTAGACTCCCCCCTGTAATATACTATGCTTCCCAACTCTTCTTTCTTTGTAAGAGTTGTATTATTCATCTCTGACTTTTGTCTTTCTGATAGATATACATTTGTATCTCCTTATTGTTTGAAGCAAAAATTATTTGAAGAGATACATGATTTATTTTTTACTATTGAAAAAACTTTCACATTAAATTTTTATTTTTAGTTGCAGTTAGCTTGGCAGTACAGCTGCATTACTTTCCCTTAATCATTGTTGGTTGTTCGAATAAAAAATATGATTTAATTGTCTTAGTTTTGAAAGTACTCTAGTAGAATTAGAAATGTCTCAATAAAGACAAACCACTTTAATTGAGCTAAGAAAAAGAGGCAATTTGATATATCACTTTTGTATAAACAGTGACATCTAGAACTGCCATTAGAATTCCCTAAGATGTAAATAAGTTAAAGGTTATTATCTGCTGCAGATTTAATGGATTGCAATAGAATTAAAGCAAAAGGCCCTTGCAGGTTCTTTAAACTTGATCGATTACCATGTAATTGTCAAAGCAGAATAGCAATTAATTTTCATTAAGCTAGGAGGTAATTAATATTGTTTTTAGGGAAAATAGCTATTAAGTTGTGGATTAAGAGATTTAATATGTTTTTTACAATTAAAAGCCTTTACTTAATTGACTGATTTCATATGGCCAAGAGAGCTGTTGTAAAGCTATTGGTCTCTCTTCATGTGAAATTGATATAATGACATACAATTAAGACAGTAAAATTAGCTTTGTGGGTGTTTGTTTGTGTATGATGGGTAGCGGTATTCAATATTGTTACTACTAACATCTATTTAATTAGAAATAAAAATATATACCATCTTCAAATCTGTAATTTTCATTTCCTAAATTAGTGGCATTCAAAGTAATAGAGAATATAAAATATATAAAAGCTTGTTAAGATGAAATTTGGTAGGTATCAGCACAATGATAATTATGTACAAGTTTGGGTCAGGGTTTAAGAATACATTTTAATGTAGAATGGCAGGTGACTCTATGGATATTTTTCTAAATGCATCACTGCACTAGATGTGTTCATATATGTTGTTTGTGTAAATAAATAAAAATTCCATATTGTGTATATTGTTTATAATCTGCTTTTGTCATTTAATCATGCATTGTGATACTTCAGTGTCAATCAATATACTTTATAGCATTGCCAATTAAAATATAAGATAAATCTTAATACTATATAGATTTCAAGTGTATATGTAGTACTTTATTCAATAAATTTTTTTCATTATTAAATAAAATTAATCTCCAGGTATTAGGATCACTAATTTATCCATACTTTCTCTTTTGAAGTTAGGAGATTTCTAGAGAATCAATTTTTACAAATACATAGATAAATTTTATAATAAAGTAATATATTCAATAATAAATCCTCATTTTTTTCTTGAGAGCTCACATAATTTCTGTCTTAAGTAGTCCTTGACAGCATTTGAATTTGTGAATTTGTGCAGACCGTCAAACCTCAGAGAGAAGGTAGGGGAGGGAGGGGGTAAGAGGGAGAGATCAACCAAAGGACTTGTATGCATGCATATAAGCCTAACCAATGGACACAGACACCAGGGAGGTGAGGGCATGAGTGGGGGGGGAGGGCAATGGGAGGATAAGGACACATATAGAATATCTTAATCAATAAAAATAAATAAATAAACAAAATAAAAAAAATAATTTATTCAGTATGAACAAAGCAAAAAACTTCTTTATATATTTTTAATATATTAAAACACAAAGGTAATGCATTATTAATAAGTCCCAAACCTTAAATATACCTTGGTTCCTCATTATACTTTCTTTAAGAGAGTTGTAAATTGCTTCTTTCCTTCTTCCTTTTGTCATTCAGAGGGGCTAGAAGTACAACTGTTTTTATTTTTCAAAAGTGAAATAATTTGGAGATTAAGAAGAAAAGTGAACATTTTGTTCATAATTTTTATTCATCAATAAGATGCCTACCTTACTTATAACTTTATATCTATAAACTACCTTTGTGATATACATATAATGTCCAGTTAAATATGAATGAACAGAACATATGTATTTGATAATTGACATAAGTAAAAATTTCATAATTCAAGGGGTTAGGTCTGCACAGCAAAGGGACACCATCAATAAAATGAAAAGGCCACCTATGGAATCGGAGAAAGTATTTGCAAACCACATATTCATTAAGGGGCTAATATACCAAATACACAAGAATCTTGTGAAAATACACAAGAATCAATAGCAAAAAAGTAACTCAATTTAAAAAGGGGCAAATGACCTGACTAGACATTTTTTTCCCCCAAGAAGACATACATAGAGTCACAGGTAAATTAAAAGGTGCTCAATATCACTAATCACCAGGCAAATGCAAATCAAAATTACAATGATTCCTGGCAGGTGTTGCTCAGTTGGTTGGGCATTGTCCTGTGCACTGAAAGGTTGCGGGCTCGATCCCCTGTAGGGGGCATACAGAAGGCAACCTAATTGCTGTTTTGCTCTCACATTGGTCTTTCTCTCTCTTTCTCTCCCTCTTTCTTCCTCTCTCTCTAAAAGTCAATTAAAAATATTTTTAAAAATTACAATGAGATGCCGCCTCCCATCTATTGAGATTTATATTATCAAAAAGACAGCAAACTATGGTGAGTATGTGTAAAAAAAGGGAACCCTATTACACTGCTGGTGGAGATGTATATTAGTATAGCCTCTATGGACAACAGTATAAAGGTTCCTTAAAAAACTAAAGATAGAACTACCATATGGTCCTGCAATTCTACTTTGGGTCTATATCCAAAGAAAATGAAATCAGGATCTTAAAAAGACATATTCACTTTTATGTTCTTAGAAAAATTATTCACAACAACCAAGGTATGTAAACAACCTAAGTGTTAAGTGACAAAGTCATCACACATACACACACACACACACACACACACACACACACACACACGAATATCATTAAGCTTAAATAAAAGGAAATCCTGCTATTTGTGACAATGTGAATGAACATAGAGGATATTATGATAAATAAAGTAAGCCAGGCAAAGACAAACACTGTATGGTCAAGTATAATAACATTTATAAAAAAATTTACTAAATTTTATCTGATATGGAAATTGTGTGACTTAGTAATTATAATATGTAAAATCCATAATTTCAACTTAAGTATGTGTTAAAATGGGCAATTTATAACATTTAAAATCGAAGTTATAAGTGTATATTCTAGAACTCTATTTTTGTTCTTTATGGTTAAAAATTAGTGTTTTACTATATGTAAAGAGGCTATGTGAGAAATGTATATAAGAGGAATGTAAACCCTCCTGTTATCAAGGTTACCTAATCCATGGGAGAGAGCATATATTTCTCATTATTAAGTTAAAGAAAGCATGTTATCACTAAATTAATAAATTTATTGAATGTATTAAAACATTAACTTGTGGAAAAAACAAAAAATAAAAATAGCATACAATATTAACTTAAATTAATTTGGCATATAATTAATTTGGCCATTTTCCCAATACTCTGTCTGTAAATGCCTTGAATTTAAAGAATTAGCTTTATTTATCTATTTCATATCACTGGTGCCTAAGTAGTATCTGGTTCCTTCTAGGCAATAAGGAATTGTTAGCTTAAATATAGCTTAGGAATGCTTTTAAAGCAGATGCAACACATTGTTTTTGTGACTATTTTCTATATTGACTTTCAATAAAACTTGAGAACATAACACTAAAATGTGGATTGTTGAAAGTGTTTTATGTTGGGAGGAGACTTAATGACTTCCAGGTACATAGCTTTCTGATCATATAACTTGCTTGAGGAATAGAATTCAGAATACCTAGACAAATGAGATGACAAAATGTTCTTAGATAATATTCTTTTAGTTATTAATTCTCTCAATTGGATTTTAATAGAGTTCTGACAGCAAGCTGTGCAAGGTTAAACTTGGTGATGAAAACATGAAGTGCATATTATTGGCCATAATGCTTGAAGATAATCCATATGCTTTGAATATGTGAACGGGAAAACAAAGCTAAGTGTTTATAAAAAAAAAAAAAAAAAAAGGAAAGATGGCAGTGAAAACCATTACAAGGGCTTTGAGTAGAAACAACATTACATGTATGAAAAGACTTCAGCGTTAGCTTTAGCACTGAAAGAATTTTGCCTAAGGCCACAGAGTGTAACAAAATGAGCAGTACAGAAATAATTTCTGTCATAGCCCTAAGCATGATAGAGCCTCAGGAATTTAGCTTCATCAGTAAGGGGGTTGGTCAAAGTAAACACACAGAAAATTGGCAGGATGCCACTTGCCTAGAAGTCATTTTCATTTCCAGAAAAAGGGAACTAGTTTAAAGTTAAGTAGGACACAGAGAATTCAAACACTGTTGGTAAGTCAGGGATGGATTCCGGATCTACAAAAAAAGGGTCACCAATGTGGTACCATGGAAAGAAAATCTTAGCAGAAACTCAACCCTGGGGGTTGGGCAAAAATACAGTGTATTCAAGGACTATCTAAGGATTATTCAGCATCTAGGACTCACTGAATTCCAAAGAGAATTGGGGTGGAGACATTACTGAAATTGTGGGAGGGGCAGGTAGATGCCAACAAGTCAGAGGCAATTATCAAACATTTGCTTCTTCAGATACTGTAGCAGAAATTGGGAGGGTGTGGCCTTTTGTTGAAGGCACAAAAGAATATAGATGTGCCCTAACCTGTTTGGCTCAGTGGATAGAGCATCGGCCTGTGATCGGAAAGGTCCCAGGTTCGATTCTGGTCAAGGGCATGTACCTTGGTTGTGGGCACATCCCCAGTTAGGGGTGTGCAAAAGGCAGCTGATCGATGTTTCTCTCTCATCAATGTTTCTAACTCTCTATCCCTCTCCCTTCCTCTCTGTAAAATATCAATAAAATATATTTTTTAAAAAAATAATGTAGATCTAAGAAGCCAGAGCATAAAAAAACAAGATAAAAACATGCATGGTCAATTTTATATTGAAGAAAGCAAGAAAGATTTCCCTGTTGTCCTGTTTGACTATAAGAGAGCATCTTATAGTTTCTGTGAACTATCTTAGTTGAGCTACATCTTCCTGATGAGCCTGGAAGGTTGAGGTCCTAGAATACTTCCCAGGTAACTGGGTGAATAGTCTTCTTGCGAGGCATAATTTAGCACCGTCAATTTGAACTGTGACTTCTTATCATGGAACTGCTGATATTCCTACTGATATTATCATTGGAATATTTGCTGATTTATAATGCAAAACTATGTTCATGTTATTTAAGGAAGAAAATTGACTTCCTTAAAAATATAATGAGTTAGAAAATAAGCAATGTTTTGGGGGGAATTAAAACTTCATAAATATGCAATGGAGACCAACGTATGTAATGTACCAAAATTTTTTCTCTCTTTCTTGCTATGCCCACAAGAATGGGAAGAAATAGAAATGGGAACTGCATTATTTTTTATTGGAAAAAAATAAATGTACTGGTTAGAACTGAGATGTAAAAGAGGCATAAAGCAAAGAGAGTAATGAGGAGAGGGAACAAAGACAGATCCTTCTGTATGACTTAAAGAGTGGGGTTTCATTGTTTTGTTTTTTAATTTTTTTCTTTATTGATTAAAGTATTACATATGTGTCCTTATCCTCCCATTGCCCCCTTTACCCTCCACTGATGCCCTCACCCCCCTGGTGTCTATGTCCATTGGTTAGACTTGCATGCATGCATACAAGTCCTTTAGTTGCTCTCTTCCCCTTAACCCCACCCTCCCCTACCTTCCCTCTGAGGTTTGACGGTCTGATCGATGCTTCTCTGTCTCTGGATCTGTTTTTGTTCATCAGTTTATATTGTTCATTATATTCCACAAATGAGTGCGATCATGTGATAATTATCTTTCTCTGACTGGCTTATTTCGCTTAGCATAATGCTGTCCAGTTCCATCCATGCTGTTGCAAATGGTAAGAAGAATGTTTTTGGGATTTTTTTAAGTTAAAAAAACCCTAAGGAGGATAAGTAAGAAATGCACAAGAATGAGAAAGAGATGGACAGAAACAGCTTGTGTGGACTTTCACTGTAAGCTATTACTTGTGTCCTTATTGATATTCATTAGAAAACTTGTGGAAATTTGAAATACTATTAATTTGTTCTCGGCTGCCAGAGTGATATGAATGCAGAGATGTTTTCACTTTTGGCACATTTTATCAATCTGTTCAAGTGTGCATTTCTTTCCACGTGTAAAAGGCTATAGGCAATCCAGATTACAGAAACAATTTTCAAGGTATTTTTATGTATTTAAAAGGGCAAGGTACACTGCTGGTTTACAGTTCCTGAAATTGAATTAGAAGCAGTTAGGAAATGATACTTGTTCTCTCTTATTTTCATATTTTTAAAAATGCTTAGAATAGAAAGAAGACTAAAGAATTTCATGAATCTAAGAAGACTCAGTAAACTGGGTCAATTATGGACAATTTGGTCAATTTACCTGTCATTAATAAATCAGTTCTGTTTTCAGCTCCAATGAAAAGTGGTCATTCTCACTTTAAGGAAAAGCTGAACAAGTGAACATTAATGGCTTTCCTTAGACCTGTCAGAGAGCTAAGTTTGCAGGGCACGCTGCCACCCACAAATCTGAAGAGACATTTGAATATAGAGTCACAGCCCAGATTTGCTTACTTGGAGCAGAAGCTGCTGGAGCCACCAAATGGTAGGAAGATTCAAATTTTGATGATTTCCTAGAACCCAAGGATGGATGAACTTGACACTGAGAAACTCCGGGGCCTGTATGGAGACTGAGGTCATACTGGGGTCAGCACACTTTTATGGGTGTGCATCCAGGTACCTCAGTAGTTTCTTAAAGTAAAGAGCCAAGGAATATCTCCTCTTGGCTCTGTCAAGAGGAAGGGAATATGCCGAGAGAACTGTTTAGAAAAAAGGCCTACTCTGCAGAAGACATTGCCAGGTTTGTCCTATAGTGCTGGAGGAAGAACGTGTCTAATTTCATGTGCCTCTAGCCTATGTCTCACACCTACAGGGTATGGTGGAAGCTAGGAATCACTTGCAACTGTCACAGTCCAGGGACACAGGCCCATTCAAGGACAGATTTAAATGGAATATTATAAAACACTTACCTCCCCCATGTCTTATATGCGTCATACCAACAGGAGTCTAGTAAAATAACACAGGACAACAGCTGAAAGAGCTGCAAGGTGTAAATGCCCTATAATGAGGCATTCTCAGGGAATCCCAAGGGCAAAATAGGCAACAAAATCAAGGACACCAGAGAAATGTATGGCTTCTCACCTACAGCTGTAACATATAGTAAACATACCTAAGTCTTAGCCAGGTTAACATAAAAATTCATATTCATATTTACTTTAATTCTTACTGCCCAATGCATCCTGTAGGACTTTCCACAAATGATAAGACATGGTAAAAAAAAATCTAAAGTGACAAATTTATGTGTGAAATAGAAGTTGAAATTATCAGACTGGGGATTTAAAATAACTTTGATAGATACAGAGTTCTAATGGGAAAAGTACACAATATGCAAGAACACTGGGGTGGATACTCTACAAAAATCAGAAAAAATACTAGAAATCAAGAACATACAAAGCCACACATGCCAGAATGGCTCCCAACAATGAATCAACAAACAGCAAGTGTTGGCAAGGATATGGAGAAAAGGGAATCCTAATGCACTGTTGGTAGGAATGTAGACTGGTGCAGCCACTGTGGAGAGAAATATGGAGTTTCTTTAACAAATTAAAAATTTGGCCCCAGGCAGGTAGTTTGTTGGTTAGAGTGTTGTCCCATGCACCAAACAGGTTGCAGGTTTGATCCCCGATCATGGTGTATATGGGAGACAACCAACCCATGTTCCTCTCTGACATAGATTTTTTTTCCTCTCTCTCTCTCCATTTGCTCTCTCTAAAAAAAATAAAACATATCTCCAGTGAAGATTACAAAAATAATTTTAAAAAATTAAAAATTAAGCTGCCTTTTGACCCAGGGGTCGCACTTCTGGGAATATATCCTAAGAATCCCAAAACACCAATCAGAAAGAATATATGCACCCCTATGTTCATAGAAGTACTATTTACAATAGCCAAGATCTGGAAACAGCCCAAGTGCTCATCAGTACAGTAGTTGAGTGGATAAAAAAGCAGTGGTACATTTACACAATGGAATCCTATGGGGATGTTGAAAAAGAAGGAATTCTTAACCTTTGCAACAACATGGATGGCTGCGAATTATTATGGGGATTATTAGGGGAGTAGGATAGACTGAATAAAATAAGGTGAAGAGATTTGCCAAAGAACATATATGCATAGCTCATGGTTAAAGAAAACAGTGAGGTGAAGGTCAGGGGAAGAGGGGTGTGGGAGGAGGTGGACAAAATGGATAGAAAATGGGGGGCATCTGTAACAGTGTCAACAGTAAAAATAAAATTTGAAAACACACTAATAGAAAAGAAGAATGCCTTTGATAGGTCCATCAGAAATTCAACATGCTAAGAAAAGAATCAGTGAAGTTGAAGTTAGGTCAATATGAACTTCCAAAACTGAAATGCAAAGGAAAAGGAAAGAATGAAAAACAAAAACAGAACAAAACATCAAAGAACTATGGGACAATTTCTTGGTGGTTTTTGTTTGTTTTTTAGTCCTTACCCAAGGATATGTTTCTATTGATTTGAGAGAGGAGGGGGGGGGGAGAAGAGGGGAGAAAGAGAGCAAGAGGGAGAGAGAGAAAGAGAATAAAAACACAAGCACATTGATTGTTTGCCGTCCTTACTCACCACAACAGGGGATCGAACCTGCAAACTAGGCATGTGCCCTGACCAGTAATCAAACCTACAACCTTTTGATATATGGGATGGTGCTCCAACCAGTTAACTCAATAGCCAAGGTAAACTATGGGACAGGTTCAAAGGTAAAACATAGATAATTGGAATATCAGAAGAGAGAATGAAGCAGAAGAAATATTTGAAGAAATGATAGCAGAAAAATTTAAATTAATGACATATGCCAAACTCCAGGTCCTAGAACCTCAGAGAAAATAAAGCAGGATAAATATCAAAATAATCTACATATCATATTCAGACTTTCAAGAGGGAGGGAAGAATAATCATTGTGAAATACTCCGAGAGAATTGTTTATAAAAAAGTCCTACTCTGCAGAAGACATTGCCAGGTTTATCCTATAGTGCTGGTGGAAGAACATGTGTCTAATTTCTTGCGCCTATGCATATCATATTCAGACTGAAAAAAAAAATACACAAAGAGAAAATCTTGAAGAAAAAAAAAGCTTAAGGAAGAAAGCACTTCATCATTAATAGAAAAGGAATAAGTATTAACGGTGAACTCTTCAGAAGCCATGCAATCAAGAAGAGAATAAAGTAAAATATTCCCTCTCCAACTCAGTATTGAAAGAAAGAAAAAACCACCAACCTAGAATCTTCACCAGCAGACCTCCCACAAAAGAAATGTGGAAAAAAGTTCTTCATTCGGGGAGAAGGAAAGTGTTGTAGGTCTGATATCCATATGGGAAGGACAAATGTCAAAGAAGGAATCTACATAATGAAAGAAAGACTGTCAGAGATAAATAAAGTTAAAGGAACCTATATTTATTACTATTAATTAATCTAAATAAAAGATAGTTTAAAGTGATATAAAGTGTATTTGATTATTATAGAATATAAATGAAAGTGATAATATCAAAGGAGGAAAGGAAGTAACTAGGAATACTCTCTTAAAAGTTATATGTACTATATATAAAGAGGTATATTGATTTGGAAGAGGACTTAGATTAGTTAAATGTATATATATATATATGTGTGTGTGTGTGTGTGTGTGTGTGTGTGTATATATATATATATAATCATCTCTAAAGAAACCACCTAATTTTTATATGAAGAAGACGTATAATTGTTATGTTAAGAGAAGAGGTAAGATGGAATGATGTAAATTGACCTAGTAAAACAAATAATTACAAATGTTAAATATAAATCCAACTATTATAAATAATACTTCAATTGAGAATGCTCTTAATGCATCAATTAATTGACAGATTATCATAATGAATTTAAAATGTGAAACAAAGCCTAACTATATATTTGTTATAAGAAACCCACTTTAAAGACTCAAATCTAAGTTAAAAGTAAAAGAATGGAGAAAGATATACCAGGAAAACACTAGTCAAAAGAAAGGTGCAACATTTATATTATTTTTAGACAAAATAGAATGCTATCAAATTAAAAGAACCACAAGGTACTATTACACGTCTGTTCAAATGACTGAAATTCAAAAAGCTGACCATGCCAAATGCTGCAGTAGATGCAGAACAATAGTAACTCTCATCACTGGCGGGAATGCAAAATGACACAGTTACTTTAGGAGATAATTTGTCAAGTTCTTACTCCACTAAACATACAATCCAGCAATTGCACTCCTTGGTATTCACTTGAATGGGCTGAAACCTTACATTCACACAAAATCCTGTGCATAAATATTTATAACAGCATTATTCATAATCACAAAAAACTAGAAGTAACTGAGGTGCCTTTCAGTAGGTGAGTGGATAAAAAAAAAAGTGTTATACGTTCATACAATGGAATATTATTCAGAGGTGATGTTATATCCTTTATATAGATTAAAACACTTAATTCTGTATCTATATCTGTTATTTTATTTGCTGTCAGATTAAACATATTTTCCATCCTTCATATTCCTTGTTGTCCTAAAAATGTTTTCATAAACTCAAATACAACCAGTGTATCCATATTAAGAATTAATATCAAATGTTAAAAGTAATAAATTGAGTGGCCTACATAAGCATAGTGATTATGTGACTATTTTTTAAGATAAAGATGAAAAAACATATCATGGTGGAGACATGAATTTTGAATCCCAATTGTGTTTATTTTAACAAAATAACAAGCCAAGAGCCACATAGTGGATGAGAAGTAGATTCTATGCTATTTACCAGATACATTTGATTTAGACTTAAATTTACTGGAACTGTAACCCATTGTGTAAAATAATAGCAGCACTGTGCAAACATTAGGCTTAAACTAGTTTCTATTATAATTCATTTTGTTCTTGTTTCTTGCTCTGAATATTTAATGAAATATTTGTTTTTACTTCATGCATGACCATGTCATTTGAAAGTGTTCAGATTTATTATTTTATGTGGTTTGTACTTATTTTGCTGACATATTTTTCTACATGTAAAAAAATACATTCAAATTTAGTTTATTGTTTTTGACCACTTTTATTGATATATTTACTGTTCCTTCCTGTAACAATCGGTTTTAATATTTATTTGCTTTATAATTTGGTTTGGTTTTTTTTGTTGCCTGTATTTACTGTAAATAATGTCAATAATTGTTTTCACAATGCTACAGACAAGAGTAGACTTCAGTTGTCAGCATATTGTCTTTTTTTTGTACTTATTATATACCATATCCATTAATAATATTATACTCCTCTTTTATGTATGTGATGTTATTCTTTTGTTCAGGACTATTAGATGATATTATATGCCTACAAGTTACATACAGAACTATCCTATATAATAAAAGGGTAACATGCAAATTGACCCTAATGGCGGAACGACCTAGAATGACTGGTCACAATGATGTTCATTGACCACCAAGGGGTAGATGCTCAATGCAGGAGCTGCCCCCTGGTGGTCAGTGCAGTCCCAAAGGGGGAGTTCCGCTCAGCCACAAGCCAGATCTCATGGCTGCAAGCACAGCAGAGGTGGCGGGAGCCTCTCCTGCCTCCTCTGCAGCGCTAAGGATGTCCAACTGTGGCTTATATCCCCCAAGGACCCCCTGGGCTGCCAGAGGGATGTCTGACTGCCAGCTTAGGCCTAATTCCCCAGGGAGCTGGCCTAAGCTGGCAGGTGGACATCCCCCCAAGTGGTCCCAGACTGCGAGAGGGCACAGCCGGGCTGAGGGACCCCCCACCCACAAGTGCACGAATGTTGTGCACCAGGCCTCTAGTAGTATATAATGCATTAACACAAAAAATGTTTCACCTTTTCAAAAAATACTTCAATATTGCTTTTAATAATTATCTGATAAAATAATGTCCACTCACACCAAATTTTTTTAAAAATGGGATGCACTTACATTGTGGCATGCTTTACATGAAGGCAAATATGAAAAATTAGTGAATATACTTATTGATGTCAATAATTTATTTTATTTATTTATTTTTAAATTAAATCTTTATTGTTCAGATTATTACAGTTGTTCTTCTTTTTCCCCCCATAGCTCACCTCCACCAGGTTCCCACCCCATCTTCTGCCCTTACCCCCCCATCCTCATCCATAGGTGCACAATTTTTTTTCCAGTCTCTTCCCGCACCCCCCACACCAATTTTCCCCTAAGAATTGTCAGTCCACTCCCTTTCCTTGCCCCTGATTCTATTATATTCATCAGTTTATTCTGTTCATCAAATTATTTATTCACTTGATTTTTAGATTCACTTGATAGATATGTATTTGTTGTTCATAATTTTTATCTTTACCTTTTTCTTCTTCTTCCTCTTCTTAAAGGATACCTTTCAGCATTTGATATAATACTGGTTTGGTGATGATGAACTCCTTTAGCTTTTTCTTATCTGTGAAGCTGACCTTCAATTCTGAATGATAGCTTTGCTGGGTAAAGTAATCTTGGTTGTAGGTTCTTGCTATTCATCACTTTGAATATTTCTTGCCACTCCCTTCTGGTCTGCATAGTTTCCGTTGAGAAATCAGCTGACAGTCGTATGGGTATTCCCTTGTAGGTAACTAACTGTTTTTCTCTTGCTGCTTTTAAGATTCTCTCTTTGTCTTTTGCTCTTGGCATTTTAATTATGATGTATCTTGGTGTGGATTCCTTTTGTTTGGGGTTCTCTGCACTTCTAGGACTTGTAAGTCTATTTCTTTCACCAGGTAGGGAAAGTTTTCTGCCATTATTTCTTCAAATAGGTTTTCAATATCTTGCTCTCTCTCTTCTTCTGGCACCCTCATAATTTGGATGTTGGTACACTTGAAGTTGTCCCAGAGGCTCCTTACACTATCTTCATATTTTTGGATTCTTTTTTCTTTTTGTTTTTCTGGTTGGGTGATTTTTGCTTCTTCATATTTCAAATCTTTGACTTGATTCTTGCGATCCCCTAGTCTACTGTTGGATCTATGTATAATATTCTTTATTTCAGTCAGTGTATGCTTAATTTCTAGTTGGTCCTTTTTCATATCCTTGAGGGTCTCACTAGATTTATCGAGGATCTCACTAAATTTATCGGCAGTTTCTAAAAAATTCTTAAAAAACCTTATAACCGTGGTTTTGAACTCTATATCCAGTATTTGCTTTTCCCCATTTCTGTCATTTGTGACCTGTTTCTTTGTCTTCAAATTTTGGCTGCTTCCCTGTGTTGATAGAGTGGCTTTCTGTGATAGGTGTCCTATAGGGCCCAGTGGCTCAGCCTCCCCAATTACCTGAGGTGGACACTCTTGGTGCACTCCTTTGTGGGCTTTGTGCACAGTCTTGTTGAGACTCTAGTTGAGCCTTGATTGCTGTAGGTATCACTGGGAGGAATTGACCTTCAGGCCAATTGGCTGTGAGAATCAGCTGTGTCTGCGGTGGGAGAACTTCTGTGTTGGAGACACCCTTATGGGGCAAGACTTGCTTCAGTGGGGCTTTGGTGCTCACTGAGTCTGCCCCTTGAGTGTGTCCCTTATGGATCTGAGGAGTTGTAATCTGAATGGTCCCAATCTAACCACTGGGTACACAGGCTCTTGGATCTCTAAGGAGGTGCTAATTTAGCCTCTGCCTGAGGCTACCCAGCAGGAGCTACAGAGAGATCTGCAGATTCCTCTTCTTTGTTTAGGGTTTGGAGGTACCCAAATGAGGCCCAGCTGTGAAGCAATGCAAGGTGCTGTGGGGCCTTGGGACTTTTGGATGAACATCTTTTGGATGTTCTGGGTCTCTCTGGCCCAGCTGCAGTTTGTTAGGTAATTTTAGATTGCAAAGGGCCAGGTCATTCATATGCAAAAGCCTCTGCGCACAGCTTGGGTGGGGCAGGGTCTCAGGGAATCAACAGGGTGGAGCAAACAGCTATGGCTGATCCTCAGCCCTGCCCTAAGAGGCCCCGGGTCTCAGTGTCCCGTGGTAATCGCTGCAAACACCTCTGAGAGACAGTCGCCCTCGAGTTCTGCCCGATGCCAGACAGTTCAGTTTCTCCCCATGAGTCTGGGTCCCCAGAGACTGGCCTGGAACTGGAGTTCAGAGCAGTCTGGAGCATGTTTCTCTCTCCCAATTGAAAAAGATGACCCCGTCCTCAGTTGCCAGTCCTTTCTCCGTGCCTCTGCCTCCGTACCTCTGCACTTTACTTCCGCACCTCCTCTGAGTCTCAGTGTGCTTTTCTCTTTCCTTCTAGTTGTAGAATTTCCATTCAGCCAACCTTCCTGTGGTTTTGGATGATGTCTGTTTTGTCTTTTAGTTGTATTTTTGAAGTGGTTGTGTGAGGCAGCAATTTCTGGTGTTTACCTATGCTGCCATCTTGGTTTCTCCTATTTTATTATGTTAATTTATTGTTATTTTCCTAGATTTGTCTCTGTATAGTTCTATTGTAGGGATGTGCTGCAGTAATCTCTTGACCACTTTTTTTTTGTATCCAATATAATCATAGTCCTTGGGATTGGTTATATGGCTCATTGTCTTGTGATTGGTTATCTGCAAGCTGCCTGTCTTAGCAACATTCACACATTTTAAAGCTCATGTCTCGTTCACTCCCCCTCTTCCTTCCCCGCCTGGTTGGGGTGCCTTAGTAACTCCACCTAATTGGGTTCCATGATTTTGTTCCCTGCTCCCATGGTCCAGGAATCAGGATTTTAAAGATTCCCAGGTGATTCTAATGTGCAGCCAAGGTTGAGAACCACTGACCTAAAAGACCTTTACAGATCCATCCTTTTTTCCCTATAATCAAATCCTTGCCTCAGCTGCATCTGTGGTTTCTCAGGGTGTGCTGTGGCCTATTGCTGGCAGACACATGCTAAGTATTGTTAAAGGCCAAGGTGTGGTATTCTGTACTCTGAGTTTGCCTGCACCTGCTGAAACCTTGTTTAAGGGTTAAACAAAATGATTGCTTTAAGTTTGTCCCTTTAGGAATGGCTTTACTTGGAAATAAATACCTTCCCTTGTACAAAACAACAACAAACAAACTACTTCCCTTCAACTGCTAGTATTTCTTATTTAAATTTTTTAAATTACATTTTAATAACTGCTTTAACCTCATCTATTGGATAGCCTGATGTCTAACTAAAAAATTAGTAAATCTATTTCAAGAGGTCTTTGATGGTTGTAATTTATAGCCTAAAATTGTTTAATAAGTCTGTAAGTATTATGGACCACAGAATGTAGACTTATCATATGTGAATTATGTTAGACAAACTGTTCTAAAGTCAATAAAGACAGGGTTCTGGGACAACATGTTTTGGGACATCTGTTGCTCTCCCTTTACCCCTGAACTCCAATGTATCTGCTCCTCTAGACCTAAGCTGCTGCTGGAGCTGGCAAGCAGTCGAGTGGGAATGCTTTGGTTTTCTAATGGGCTGGGCAGGAGTTTAGGAACCACATTTCACAGGTCTGAAGTGAAATCAGGTTGTGGTAGGTTTATGGATGCTCATGGGAATGCTCCATATATGTCCTTTATGAATAAGAGTGATTTCTTTGGTATCTAAGAAGTGGAAGGAGATTTTAATGGCTGGCCACATTCCCTCTAGTTTTGAGAACTTAGAAGGGTTATTAATACAAGGATCCAAGAGACTTTTGGGTGTCTCGGCAGGAGATGGGTGGCCTCCCTGCTACTACACCATTATCCTTCGGAACAAAGATGATTTTGTCTTCCAACATTCAAAGTAATGGTCCTTCAAAAGCAGAATAAGACTCAGCAAGCAGAGAAAGGAATTTCTAAGGGAGCACAGCACTGTAAGAAATGACTATCAGCCATATACCACTGATTACCTTGCTAGATCAATGACTTCTACCAAAAAGTTACAGCTGAGCAGGAATCCTGGCATTTCTTTGTCCTCAGATCAAATCCTCATTCTTCTCATGTTCTTCCCTATGTTTCTGGGACTTATCATTACAGGTTTCAGTACTCTACACTCAAATACTTACATTTCCATTTCTAGGCCAAATAATTACTAAAGTATTTATCAATTGTATTACTTTCTACAAGAATGTGAAGATATTTATTTTATTATTGATTAATTTGAGAGAGAGAGAGAGAGATTGATTTGTTGTTTCACTTATTTATGCACTTGTTGGTTGCTTCATGTATGTGCCCTGACCAGGGATCCAACCTGCAAACTTGGCATATGGAGATGACCCTCCAACCAACTGAGCTACCCAGTCAGGATGAAGATGTAGTTTTTGACTCATGTAACATTCTATTTAGCCCTGTGCTGAAAATGTAGCTCAATTAAATGTAGCATATGAAGAGTACTGAAACCAGGCCTTAGATCAGATACATACATGTGTTTTATTGAAGAATAAAAGCATTAATATAATTAGATGTTGTAGAGATTTGAAGATGGATATATATTAGCATAATCCAAAAGTGTACATGTTTTATATTTATTTGAAACTGAGCTCAGGTTTATTAGTAAATGTTGTATGTAATTAGGACTTATTAAGCTCCCTTGAATGAGTCATAATTTGGAAATCTAAATACTATAATAAAAAATGTAGACTTTAAGGCAATGCGATATATTTGTTATATTGTGTACATTTTGTGAGCTGTCTTCCTTAATGTGAGAAGGATTGCACCCTGACAGAGATCCTTTTTTTTGAGAGATCAATAGATAAGTTGTGAATTATTCCTACATTATAAGAATCGATAAAAGTAAAAGGCTTGAGCTTTCCAGAACATTATAATTTTGAATTTGCATCCAGAGTTCAGCTTATAAGAAAATTTTGAAACTTTAAGTTTTTTAACTAAAGACCAGTCATATTAAAGGAACATAAGTAGTTCCTTTAAAGCTAAAAGCAGTTACAGTTTGGCTCATCTGCTCTAATTGATTTAAGCTGCTTTAAAAAGTGTCTGCTGAGCAGGTATTCCAGATCATTTTTCAGCAGTGACATTTCACAGCTATTAAAGTATTAAGACTTTATAGAAAATGCTAAATCTGGAAAAATTGCTCATTATGTGAGCAGACACCTTAGCCTTTATTTTATCATTGCTTGCCAAACTGATTGGAACATTTTTACTGGTTACAGGCAAAGAAGATACAAAAAGGAAAGCTGGGTGCCTATATTGTTATTTGTGTTTATATTTGTTCTCTAGAAAATACTCACCAGTGTTTATATTATTTTTATCATATTAGTTTTATTTTAAAATACATAGATGTCATATTTTAAAATTCTAATCACATAAATGAGTCTACAACTATTTTTCATCTACTTTATTTTTGATAGAATTGTAAAAAAATAAATGAAATACCTTCAATCTTTCTAAAGGTCCTCCAAAGCACGGTGACTTAGCTAAGGTGTAAAATGATTATGCTGAGCTCCAGGGCATCTTTCAAATGTGGTCGCATGTTGCTTTCCAGGTAATTGGCATTTAAAAGTCTCAAATCTAAATTCCTATTAAAATGCACATCCACAATTTATGTTGATCTCTTAAACACAGTGGTTGGATAAAGTGTGGTTATTTTGGATATTTTTTCCTGCTAAGAATTTCTATTTAATTTGGAGCAATGTAAGTTGGGATATATAAAAAGCATTTCCTTGATTCCACATAAAAGTTCCATTTTATAAATGAGTAAATTGAAATTTAAGGACCCTGGGTGATTGCATGATCACAAAGCTAATGCTTGGTAGGACTTGGACTTCACAGTTGTCTGGCTCCAAATCCTGAGCTTTTCTTCCATGTCCTCATAACACATTCATTTACTTTTAATTTACTTGCATTATCTCATCCCATTGGTCTAGAATCTCCTTGTTTGTAATTGTGATTCCTCATTTATCTCTGAGTTCTTGGAAATGCTTACTATGATGTTTAATATATAGATCTTGTTCAGTATATTTCTTTGTTGAAAGAATGAAGAGATTTTGCAAATAAAAACTAAATATTTTAAGAGATCCACTTTAAAGTTTGCCAATAAAAATGACACTGCTACCAGAGCAAATCAGTTTTTATATTTTAACTAGTGGCCCAGTACACAAAATTCATGCACAGGAGGAAGGGTGTCCCTCAGCCCGGCCTGCATCCCTTCAGGCCTAATCTGGCAGTCGGACATCTCTCTTGCAATCCGGGACTGCTGGCTCCTAACCACTCACCTGCCTGCCTGCCTGATCGCCCCTAACCACTCTGCCTGCTGGCCTGATCACCCCCAACTGCCCCCCAGCTAGCCTGCTTGCCCCCAACTGCCCCCCCAAGCTTGCTTGCCCCAAACTGTCCCCCCTGCCAGCCAGCTTACCCCCAACAGTCCCCCCACCAGTTTGCTTGCCCCCAACTGCACACCCTGCTGGCAAGGTTGCCCCTTACTGCCTCTGCCTTGGCCCCACCACCATGGCTTTGTCTGGAAGGATTTCCTGAAGGTTGCCCAGTATAATTAGCATATTACTTTTTTATTAGTATAGATTAATGAGAAGAAAAACTAATTGTTGTCTTTATTTTAATACTCACTTCAGGATATGTTTATGGCTTTTAGAAAATGAGAAAGGGGGGATCAAAAGCACAACCTAAGTATTTGACCTGACCAGGAATTGAAACCACAACCTTCAGGTCTAGCAGAGGATACTCCAACCAACTGGGCCACTCAGCCATGGGTGGTTGTCTTTCTAATAAAACAGTTCAAGTGCCTTTGAACTAATATTGTTACCCTGTTGATAGAGTGAATAATAGTAACAAGAGGGACATTAGAATAGTTACTTATATGACTAAAACTTTTAATTGATTAAACTGAAATTTATGTATCTGGGAATGTACAACCTTTGCTAGAGTTACAACATATTAGTATAGAAAAGAAAAACAAGACTCCAGTGAGTCAAAGGACCATATCAACTTCAGACTAGATCAACAAATCTATTTCTCTCATTTAGATTACGGTCTACTCCAGGTAAATGAAGTTTTCACTCTTCAATTTCTGTTTTATTGTCCCTTTAAATGATATTGTCTGAAGGATAAAGTTTTACCTTTATACCAATCCAGGCTAACTTTCTTATACTTCTGAGACATAATTGGACATATTAATTTGATTTCAGAGGCATTCTTTACATGTATGAAATTTTGTATTATCTGACCTTAAGACATATATCTGTTGTAACACAGGTGATTTATTCAGTTTAGCTTGTGTTGTTCTTGTCACATCACCAGATAATCTGGATTTAGATGTGAGCCATCACTAAGGGCTGGTGATCTGGAGCTTGGGTGGCCCTGTTCATAGAACAAAACTATTTTGGTGACCACTGATTAGGCTGTGATTTCTACATATGAAGAGTAAGAATGCATTATACTAATGCTTCACTCATCAATGCCCTAGGCTTCCAATTTAAAGATATTTCAGTGAGGCAGACCTTTTCAGTTTCTATGCAGACAATCATTTTCTCCAAAGCATCCTTGCTCACCCCTGAACCACTGCTTCCCCCTAATTAGTCTGGGTCAACCTTGAGCATCTTCCAGTCTCAGATTCATGCTGACCCAGAATTAAGCACGTATTCTGTCTTCCTGGGTCAACTCTGAGAGCAGAGGAAGTTTCTCCATCTTTCTCATACCCCAAAAGTGCTTCATTTCTAGTCTTAGATACACCACGTTGCAATTCTTGATCCTGCCCCAGAGGAGAATTCACCTTTAAAATGATCACTAGTACTACTTAAATGTTCTAAGGAAATTACTTTGTAACTTTGAGATTTGATTTTTCCATATGGAAAAAGGGCCTCTGAAATTTTTAAATGACCTCATAGATATTAGCATCAAATAATAAAAATAATAAAAAATATCTAAGCAAAATATAAATGTTTGAGTTATTTTAAAATACTGCCAAACTAAATAATAATAATGTTAGGGCTGGGGGGAAAATGATATGTTAAGTTGCTCAGAAGATTTCCTATGCAAATTGAGCTTTATATCTACCCTAAGCAGGGTTATGTCAGCACACCACTTGCAGTTCTATGTGGATGGGGCATTTCATTATAAATTAAAAAGAAAAGAGGTTAGGAAAGCTAAATTGGGCAAGCAGGATGCTAGTTGAGTAGGCTTTGTGAGAAAAAATGAGTTCACCTCTATATACAATTCTTTCCTTTTCTTCTCACTGTGCTCAATAATGAATGAGCTGATTTTTAAGCCAGTTGATTTTCTCTATAGAATTGATAATGATGGTGATGTTGATGGTGATTTATCTCTCTAAGAAATATCAGCATGGAAATGGCAACTTTAAATTATGAAGTATTTATAACATACCCTAAAATGACTTTAGTCCTGTAGTGGTTGCCCGATTACTCAAAATTCCAAAGTATTTTCAATTTAGTATCATCACTCATGAAACAGTCTTTAAATTAATTTCTGCTCCTCCTCACATAAATCAGGAACTTCTATCAAGGAGTTTTCATTTCCATGATGACAAGAAACTAAGAAAAAAAAGTCATGATTAAAAGTTAAAATGGTCATAGGAGCATGCTAATGTAATACCAGAAAATGTTCTCTACCTTTACCTTGTGAATATGAAAGATGTTTAATGCAACAGAAAATATCTCTTATGCTTTGTGTTGATTGGAAATGGCTACATCACTTTTAAAACAAGGACAAACTGGAATGTCTTCTTTCAATATAAGTAACAGAAAAGCATATAATGTGTGGTTTACTCAAGACCTCATTATATGTATATCTAAATTTCTTGGCCCAAAACAAATCCTTGCTTAGTAGGTAATCTTTGTTTCTAACACCACACCCTATTAAAGAAAAAAAAAAACTAGGTCTCCTTGGATGAATATCTGATTTTAGGGGAAGAAGATATACACTAAGAGCTTGCTGAAGCAGCTTGTTTTGCCAAAAAGTAAGAAAGTGGAAAAAGAATACGTTATATATATATAATGTATTGATTTACACATATATACATGCATGCACATAATGTACAACAAAGGGACACAGATGTCATCATAAAGAATTCCCAATGGCTGAAGCTGGAAGAATTTTAGCAAAAAAAAAAAAAAAAAAAAAAGGTAGTATTAGATTATAATCAAAACATAAAATGAATATCCACATATCCACACTCATAAAAATTAATGGTTGGATACATAAATAAATGGGGGGGAGAATGAAAATCCACCCTGTAGAAGAATACCAATTAATTTATGTATATATTCCACTCTCAAGTATCTGTACCAGAACTCTCTCCTCCTTAGGTGTGGGCTGCACATAGTGATTTCATTCAAAAGAGTAAAATGTAAAAAAAGGGAGGAAAGAGTAACTACAGAACAGACACCTGACGAACACTACTTCAGACAGGTGACCAAGGTCAAGGTCAGTGATAAGTCATATACGTGACCTTAATATGCTTTGATGAAAATGATGATTTCCCCTTGTGGTCCTCTTCCCTAAACCTATATCCTCAGTCTGATCATGAGAAGAATATTAGATAAATCCCAGCTGAGGCACATTCAAGAAAATACCTAACCAGTACCCATCAAAAATATCAAAGTCATAAAAAAAGAAAAGTCTTGAGAAAATGTTCCGGCCAAGAGGAACCTAAGAAGACATGACAACTGAACCCAATAAGGTTTTATTTTTATTTATTTTTTAAAATATATTTTTATTGATTTCAGAAAAGAAGAGAGAGGGAGAGAGAGATAGAAACATCAATGATGAGAGAGAATCATTGATGGGCTGCCTCCTGCATGCCCCACACTGGGGATCAGGCCCACAACCTGGGCATGTGCCCTTGACCAAAGTCACACCATGACCTCCTATTACTTAGGTGGACACTCAACCTCTGAGCCACACCGGCCAGGCTACCCAATGTGATTTTATAGATAAGATTCCAAAACAGAAAAATGGTATTAGATTTAAAAAACTAAGAAATCTGAATAGAATATGAACAATACTGCTAATATTGGCTTATTAATTGTAATGGATATTCTATGTCAGTTTAAGATATAAAGAATAGGAGAAACTACATGTGGAGTACCTAGAAACACACTGTATTAATTTTGTAATTTTTTCTATAAACCTAAAGCTATTATAAAATAAAAGATTTATTAAAAATAAAAGTAAGAAAATAGAAAAGAAAAAAACAAATCTCTACATTAAATTGAATTATACTTACATACTTTTGATTATGTTTGTGTGAATCTTTCTCTGTTTGAGATCAAGTGTTGGAACTTGTTTAGCCATTACAGGGAGAGAGTAGACAACAACTTCTTTTTTAGTAGCTTATTTTATTAGGAGCCAATATCATATAGTTTGGAATTTATTTGAAAAGAAATCAGTACCACACATATCCACATTACAGACAGCTAAGGGCAAGAGATGCGATATTCAAACCTCAACACAACATGCTTTGGTGTTTAGGGAGCAGGAGAGAATAACCTGGATGGGCAGGAATGCTCTCCAGATGCTCAGTTTAATTTCCACCTTGCATTAAAAAATCACTGTATGGTACAAGCGAGTGGAAAGGCCAACTACATAGGTCAAAGTGTTGTTTTTACTTTACCTAGAGGTAATCTTTAGTGATTAGTGCCTCGTGGATTTTACTATGTAATGAAAGCAGCTGTTAAACAAACACTAAAGTCACTAAGAAGTACATGCAGCTTCAAGAGACTTGAATAGTTCATGTACTTCCTATTTCTAAAGCCTTTTATACATCTTAATAAGTGTGCATATGAATGCATGTATAAATATGCATATACTTGCTATGAACAGAGTGGCTGTTCGATTAATGTGGCTGATTTTCTTTTACATTTAAAAGACAGAATTGTGAATAATTATACTACCAGTTTAAAGATTGGAAAAATTTGCACTGCTTTTTGTCTTTTTTTAAAATATTTCATGTGCGCCAGCCATTTGTCAATTATTTTGCCATTTAAAGCAATCATGATGCTAAAACAGAAGTCTCTCTTAAATCAATTCCTCTAGTAGCCCCAACTCCAATGAAAACATCAAAGTACCTAAATGAGGCAAGATGCCTGGGTTTCCAGTGACGTGGAGGGAGAAAATAGCCTTTCCACCTTTAAGCATAACACATGCTGTAACTTGAAGGCAAAAAGGTCTCAAGAGGAATCCCAGTACAGTGTCTTGTAATGAAACTCAGATGCAGGTTTGACCCTTGCACTCTCACTTCCCTCAAGACACTTGAAAGGAGAGTGGATTGAAGACATTTAAAAGTTTAACCTGGATGGATCGAGACTTGACTTGGGGTGGTGAACACACAATACAGTGTACACACGATGTGTTGTAAAATTATGCACCTGAAATCTGTATAATTTTGTTAACTGGTATCACCTCAATAAATTCAATTAAAAAAGTGCAACCTATGCTGGTTGCTTTGGAGGATGAGTCTTTCTTTCTTTCTTTCTTTCTTTCTTTCTTTCTTTCTTTCTTTCTTTCTTTCTTTTCTTTCTTCTTTTTTTTTTTTTTTGCAGGTATCAGTCACGTTAGAGAAAGTTGTTTTTTAGATCTACATTCACAATAAATTCAAAGGAAACTCCATGTCAGTGATAGTATTTGACGTATTGGTAATTTCTTTTGTGAATATGTGAAAATGACTAAAGTGATACTAACAAGAAAATGATGCATAGATTTGCAAAGAAGAAATTTCTATAATTGGTATGGGTAATTTAGATAGAATCTATATATTCTAATCACCGATCTGTTATAAATCCTTAGCGCTTTTGTTAGATCTACATAATAAATTCAAAGGAAACATTAACAGAAGGTTTCAAATGTGTGGGTTCCACAGTCAATTCGGTCCCTTCTGCATGCAGGTGACCACTTAGTATCAACATTATGTAGATCGGTTCTACCTTCTTTTGTCGGGCCTGTGAACCAGTTCCCCAGTATCTAGACATATGCAAGCACTTTAAAAATTTTGAATCAAAGTAAGCAGATGCTTTTTATGCAAAGTCCTGATTTTTACATTATGGATCACTAGAATTGACACTAATAGGAGTCATGTGTCTAATTCTTTGCATCAGTATGAGGGAGAAATATATCCAACAATGGTAAATTATCTTAACCTCTCAGGAAATACGATTGGCTTCACAGTGAGAGAGTGGTTGTGTGAGTCAAAAGCATAAAAGTGCCAGCCATAAATAAAGGTGAAAAACCCTCATCCCCACTGGGGTAAAATAACTTTACACATTCCTGAGATGCTGACTAGGAACAGACAATTTCTTTAGAGATTTGTTTGGTCCAAGAGTATAGAGAAAAGAACTTCAAATAATTTATTACCACTTTACCCAAAATCACAACCTTGAACATAAAGGAAGAAAATCTACTCTCAAATCAATTTTGCAATGACAAGGGTAACTAAAACTTTGAAGGGAAAAGTTATCTTTGGAAAAATTTATATCTCTGAAGACAAATGCATATTACATTTTAGAGGTGATATTTTTATCATATACATATGTATTTTCTCATAACATTAGAGTTAAAAAAAAACCCACATCTTTTAGAAAGATTGTCCTTCAACCCCGTGCAAATGACAATCACCAATGACAATCACCATAAAATGCAGTTGTAGTTTTCATTTTATTTATCTACGTACTGATGAGTACTTTTTAAGTGGTATTTGAAGAATTATAATGCTTGATTACTGATCATTGTCTTCAGACATTTAAACTAAAAACAGAGAATAGTACTTTTTCTCAATAATTATAACAATGAAAATTTAAAACTTCATTTTACAATTAGTCATGTATTTGAACTGAAGACCATTAACATAAGATTCGTTCCTAACTCTGTTTGACTATGGAAATGAACAATAATTGAAATTAAAACAAGTAAGTGTAGGTCAATGTTTGGTTGTTTTTGCAGCGGAAAAATTGCAGTTCTAACACTCAAAGAAACTCCAGACTGCCCCTGGCTGTGAAAAGACCACTTTTGCATTTCTGCTGTTTTCTTATCTGTCAACTGCATTTAATCACACTCACCTTGTTCTACTGTATGTTGTTTGGCTTAACAAATTAATGGCTCTAAAGTGTTTTGAAAATATAAATCTATATATAATTAATAAAACATTATTACAGCCTTGGGATAAGTCCAAGGAGAGGAGGGTTAAAGAGTAATGACTTGTCTTCTAGGATTGTAAAGATTTCAAAGAGTGGAGTTTTATAACTGGGTATTTCTTACATTGATATAAACTCTCATGACAGTCCTAAAACAATTATGTTTGATAATTTAAGATTACATAAGCAATTATAATTGAACCATAATGTTGAAATCTATTTTAGCCTATAATATTGATATAATAAAAGCCACAATATACCCTTCATTCTCTTTTACTAGTTATATACTCATTCACTTATTATTTTGTATGTATGCATGATCTCAAACTTAGGCTTAATGATACTGGGAAGAAAGCTAAAATATATAGTTTCTGGCTTCAAGAATCTTTCAAAAACCTCATAAGGGAACTTTTCTTAGTATGTATTTAGATGTGCTAAATAATCTTAGGACTATAAAAATAGAGATTATTTTTGAAGTGCAGAGGACAGTGAGATAATTTCTGACACTGATGTGACAAGGGAAGATGGGGATGTGGGATAGAACAGGATCTGGGATGTTTTTATTGATGACCTAGAACTAGATCAGCCTTGAAGTAGTTAGACTTGGAAATGCAAAGACAACTTGGAAGACATTCAAGACAGGAAGATAGGTGAGCAGGAAAACAAAAAACATATTTAGGAAAGTAAAGGGTTTAGGAGTTTGGGATGTGTCAAATGGGTAGGAGGAGATAAAGCTCTAAAGATAAGTTGGCGCCAGGTTGTATAGGCTCTTGAATGACAGGTTAAAACGTATGGGCTTTATTTAGTTGGGAGATTGTAAACTACTTCTTAAAGTCAAATGAACATTTTTGTAAGAGATGTTTTAAATTGTAAGAAAAAAAAGACATTTTATTCAAGATGATCATTGTGGATAATTCATTTAAAAATGCCCTTCTTGCCTGTGGTTAGAAAAAAAATGATAGGACAAATCAATTTGACAGATTTCTGACAACACAGTGATGCTTTTTAGACTAAGTCTACATTAGTATGAAAGGGCAAAGAAGCTATCCTCAAAGTTAATGAAAAATTACCTTTAACTGAGAACAACACATTTTACTTATTACTGTATTTATAAGACAACAGTTAGGTTTGTGCTCATTTGAGTCTAAATTATAGGTATCACAGGTGTCTCTATAAATCTTGAATTTTAGAGCATTTTCTTCAGATTCTTTCTGAACTTGAGAAATGTCAACATCTATTTTTATTCAAAAGAACCTAGAATTTTAAAAGCAAGCATCTCACTTCCATGATTCATCATTAATTGTTAAGCCAGTCAGAGCAGTACTAACTTCCTCTTGGGGATATTCCTTAATTCCTTTGGAAGCAATATGGAAATGAGTTGGGAAGCACTCTAGAAACAATTTGGTCCAGATTTCTTGTTGGTAGATGAATTAAAAAATGATCCAGAGATATATAATGACTTGACCAAGACACACACCAAAAACTAGCTATCAAAACCCAGATATTTTTTCTCAATTCAATTTTAATTTCCAGTTACAATTTTTAAAATTGAAAAATATTATATTACATATATATTTTTGAGAAATAAGGTGCTTTATTTCCTTGTAAAACAACTTATCAAGAGTAGTTTGAACAGTACTTATATGCCTTATAATATGGAGCAAGGATCTTTCTTTTAAAATATACTAGAGTCCCGGTACACAAAAATTTGTGCACTTGGGGGGGTCCCTCAGCCAGGCCTATGCCCTCTTGCAGTCTGGGACCCCTTGGAGGATGTCCACCTGCTGGCTTAGGCCCTCTCCCTGAGGGATCGGGCCCAAGCTGGCAGTCAGACATCCCTTTGGCAGCCTGGCAACCTCAGGGGATGTCCACTTACCAGCAGGGAGCAGACCTAAGCTGCAGTCGGACATCCTGAGTGCTGCTGAGGAGGCGGGAGAGGCTCACGCCACCACGGCTGCATTGAGCATCTGCCCCCTGGTGGTAAGTGTGTGTCATAGTGACCAGTCATTCCCAGTCGTTCTGCTGTTAGGGTCAATTTGCATATTACCCTTTTATTATATAGGATAGAGGCCTGGTGCACGGGTAGGGGCCAGCTAGTTTGCCCTGAAGGGTGTCCTGGATCAGGGTAGGGGTCCCTCTGGGGTGCCTGGCCAGCCTGGGTAAGGGGCTGATGGCTATTTGCAGCTGGTCACAGCCCCTTCAGCGTGGGGGTCCCCACTGGGGTGCCTGGCCAGCTTGGGTGAGGGGCTGATGGCTGTTTGCAGCTGGTCACACCCCCTTCAGGGTGGGGGTCCCCACTGGGGTGCCTGTTCAGCCTGGGTGAGGGGCTGATGGCTGTTTGCATGCTGGTCAAGACCCCCTAGTGGGGACCCTCACCACATGGAGGTTTGGCCAGCATGGGTGAGGGGCTGATGGCTGTTTTCAGGCTGGCCACACCCCCTTTAGGGTGGGGGGTCCCCACTGGGGTGCCTGGCCAGTCTGGGTGAGGGGCCGAGGGCCATTTTCAGGCTGGTCAAGCACCCCAGCGATGGAAGCTCCCAACCTCTCCATTTTTTTTTATTCTGGGATTTATTTACCTTCTATAATTGAAACTTTGTAGCCTTGAGTGGAGCTCAGAGCCGGCCAGGGCGTGCAGGAAGCTTGGCTTCCTCCATCGCCAGGGACAACCCAAGCCTCCTGCTCGCTCCAGCTCCGTGGCCACGGCCGGCTGAAAGCAGGTATCTGGGGTTTATTTATCTTCTATTATTGAAACTTTGTTGCCTTGAGTGGAGCTCAGAGCCGGCCGCGGCAGGCAGGAAGCTTGGCTTTCTCCATCACTGGGGCAACCAAGCCTCCTGCT
The DNA here is from genome assembly GCF_028538775.1 of Myotis yumanensis. NCBI lineage: Eukaryota > Metazoa > Chordata > Mammalia > Chiroptera > Vespertilionidae > Myotis > Myotis yumanensis. Next base: position 41,638,007 of record NW_027223760.1, on the reverse strand, counting down.
TGCTCCAGCTCCGTGGCTGCTGGCCGCCATCTTGGTTGGGTTAATTTGCATATAGTCGCTCTGATTGGCTGGTGGGCATGGCTTAAGGCGTAGTGAAGGTACAGTCAATTTGCATATTTGTCTTTTATTATTGTAGATTTTATTTATTTTTATTCCTTTTTATTGAATTTATTGGGGTGACACTGATTAATATAATTATACATATTTCAGGTTGCAATTCCATCACACATCATCTGTACACTATATTGTGTGTTCACCACACCAAATCAAGTCTCCTTCTATCACCATTTATCCCTCCTAGGACCTCTTCTACCTCCCCCTAAATCACCACACTGTTGTCCATGTCCATGAGTTTTTCTGTTTTTCTTTTTTGCTCAATCCCTCCATTCCCCCTAACCAGCCCTCAAACCCCACTCCCCTGATATCACTCAGCCTGTTCTCTATTTATGAGTCTATTTCTATTGTTCATTGTGTTCATTAGAGTTCATATATGAGTGAAATCATATGGTACTTGTTTTTCTCTGACTTGCTTATTTCACTTAACGCAAAGGATAAAATTTTCTTCCTTTTTAAAACCGAGTAGTATTTCATGGTGTAAATTATACCACAGCTTTTTTATCTACTAATCTACTGATGAACACTTGGGCTACTTCCAAATCTCGGCTATCTATAATAATAAAAGCATAAATGCTAATTAGACCAGAAGACCTGCGGACAAAGCCAGGGCTGCAAGGGAAGCCCAGGTCCCAGGTGCCTGCCGGTGGCCAGAGGGAAGCTGGTGCCAGCAGCCTGGGGAAGGAAGGCCTACTCTTGCATGAATTTTGTGCATCAGGCCTCTAGTTGTAAATAACTGCAATGAACATAGGGGTGCATATATTCTCTCAAATCAGTGTGTCCAGTTTCTTTGGATAAATTCCCAGAAATGAAATCTCTAGATAATCAGTTTTATTTTTAAAATTTTTGAGGTTACTCCATACTACTTTCCATAGTGACTATATTCCTACCAATAGTGCCTGAGGGTTTTCTTTTTTCCACATCCTTGTTGATTTATTGATGGTAGCCATTCTGACAAGTGTGAGGTAATATCTCCTTATAGTTTTCATTTGCATCTCTCTGATAATCAGTGAGCTTGAGCATTTTTTAATATATTCATTGATCATCTGTATGTTCTCTTTGAAGAACCATCTATTCAGGTCACTTACTCATTTTTAAAATGGATTGTTTATTTTTGGGGTGTTGAGTTTTATAAGTTCCTTATAAATCTTGGATATTAATCCCTTATCAGATATAATGAACTATCAGGAAGGGAAACTAAGAAAAAAATCCCATTCACAATTACCTCAAAAAGAATAAAATACTTAAGAATAAATTTAACCAGTGTTGTGAAAGACACTGAAAATTACAAGACTAAAGAGAGGAATTGAAGAAGGTACAAATAAGTGGAGGCATATATCTTGTTCATGGATAAGAAGACTTAACATCATTAAAATGTCCATACTACCCAAAGAAATCTATAGATTCAATGCAATTCCTATCAAGATACCAATGGCATATTTCACAGAACTAGAACAAATATTCCAAAAATTTATATGGAACTACAAAAGATACCAAATAGCCTCAGCAATCTTTAGAAAGAAGAACAAAGTTGGAGGGATCACGCTGCCTGATATCAATCTATATTACAAGGCCATAGAAATCAAGACAACATGATACTGGAATACAAACAGACATGTAAATAAATGAAACAGAAAAGAGAGCCCCAAAATAAACCCACGCCTTAATGGCCAATTAATATTTGACAAATGAGACAAAAACATGCAATGGGGTGAAGATAATCTCAATAAATTATGTCCAGAAAATTGGAAAGATAGGTGCAAGAAAGAAAACAGAAACTAAATCACCTTCTTACATCAGACACAAGAATAAACTCAAAATGTGTTAAATACTTCAATGTTAGACTTGAAACCATAAAACTCCTAGAAAAAAAAAAGCATAGGCAGTAAAATATCAGACATTTCTCATAGCAATATTTTTTCTGGTGTATCTCCTCGGGCAAGAGAAACAAACAAACAAAATAAACAAATGGGACTACATCAAACTAAAAAGCTTCGCACAGCAAAGAAAACCATCAACAAACAAGAAAGACAACCCATTGTGTAGGAGAACATAATACATCTTCAAAGAAGATTTTAGGCAGCATTTTGAAGTACCTACTTTGTATTAGGTTAAACCAAATACAGTATTTTACTTTAATTTTTGAGTAATTTGAAAACTGGCTTTATTAATTATGCCAGCGAAATTGGTTACAAATATTATACTTTTGGGATTTTTTCTCTAAAATAAAGTAGCAATTACTACTGACAAGTCAGTAGTCTAAAGAAATATTTTTCTTTATTAATTTAAATTTACATTTATGAATTATTCATTTCCTAAATATATAACAAATGGCACTTAATGGTTGCACACATGATTTTTAAATATATATGTATGTATATATATTATTATACCATATTTAGAAACTTTTCTCTACAAATTTATTTTAATATTCTATTGAAATTATAGATTTCATCAAAGGACAGCTAATGAGGAATAGTCTTTCATTTTTAACAGAAAGGATCAGTCTCGGTTAGGATTTCAGAAATCAAGAATATTTTATGAAATAACAGGGTGAAGTTGGTATTTGATGATAATGATATGTGGTTTTGTAATGTATAGTTATCTTATGCAAATACCATCAGGTTTAAATTTTCCTACTGGTTTTATTTAGCTGTGATTGATTCATTTTTATAGATTTCTCAGTATTTCAAATTTTCTAATTATTTTCATAGGATGGCATTTTGTAGTCTTAAGTGCACAACTTGTCACCCAATAGTTCTCTAGGTTATTATAGCTTTTTAATTGTATCACAAGTTCTATAGCTCAATAAATATATATTGAATTGAAGGTTGCGAAATATATTTTACTTTCTTAACTCCACCAGATAAAAAAGTAACCATAACTGAGCTTCCATGATTACTGGTTACACACACTCTGATGTAAAAGTTGGAAGAGGAGGGAAAGATAACATATACAGAAAAATTTCTGGAGATGCTACATAGCCTTGCTTTTTTACTTTTTTATTCTTCCCCCTCCTCCTTCTCTTCCTCCTTATTTTTTATTTTTAAATCTGTTGTTGTTACATGTTATTGCTCTTGTCTTTCTGAGTGAATTGAGTATTACAATAAGTGTAAACAGCAAGGCTATGCCAAGATTGACTATATAATTTCTATGACTCAGTGCAAAATAAAAATGCAGGACACCTTTTTAAAGAATTGTTACGGGTTTTAAGATGTGGCAGTGGGGCATTAACACAAGCCAGGGGCCTTTCTAAGCAACTTCGTAAGTATGACTTCACAGGTCACGTGCTTATGAAGCCAGTCCTTGCTACAGTTTGAAAGGGACTGGCTTCAAATGTCCTGCTTCATCGTTTTCTTCTGACTTCCTGACAATTTCTTCATTGGCAATTATCCTCACAGGAAAGATAGCTGTAGGTTGCTTCGTTTCTATACTTAGCTTATTTGCAGGAGCTAATGACTTGAACAAAATCATTCCTTGGTATTTATACTAGTTTCCTATTGCTTCTGCAGTAAATTACCATTAACATAGCAACTTAAGACAACACAATTTTTTTATCTTAATATTCTAGAGGTCAGGAATTTGAAATGGGTTTTACTGGGAATCAAGATATTAATAGGTTTCTAAGGAAAAGTCTGTTTCTTTGCCTTTTCTGCCTTCTGGAGAGTGCCTGAATGCATTGACTCATGACTCCTTTCCCCATCTTCAAAACCATCAGCATAGCATCTTTATTTTTTAAAATATATTTTTACTGATTTCAGAAAGGAAGGGAGAAGGAGAGATAGAAACATCAATGATGAGAGAGAATCATTGATCAGCTGCCTCCTGCACACCCCCTACTGGGGATTGAGCTGGCAACCCAGACATGTGCCCTGGACAGGAATCAAACCCGGGACCTTCAGTTAGCAGGCTGATGCTCTATCCTCTAAGTCAAACCGGCTAGGGCAGCATCGTATCTTTAAATTTCTATCACATCACTGTGGCACTCTCTGCTATCATCACATCACTTCTCTAACTCTTTTAGGAACCTCGTGATTACACTGGGCCACCTATGCAATGGGCAGGCCAAGAGACCCATCTCAGGGTCCTTATATCTGCAAAGTTCCTTTGGACATAAAGTAACATACGCACAGGTACAAAAGATTAGAGAGGGCACATCCTTGGGGAGGGGCTGTTAGTCTGCTTACCACAGTATTTCTTCCTTTACTAATTACAGTAATTCTATGGCCAATGTTATATATTCATCTTAAAATTTCTTGACTAAAAAATTCTCTAACTAATTAATTTTCCCTGGATGTCTAGTCAAGGATGCTAAGAGTTTATCCCAAAAGTCAGTTTAAGTAAGGAAGCTATCTGTTTCCTTCAGGTAGGAGTGTGATTTTATCATCAAACACTATCTGTAATGTGTGTGTGAGGTAACTTTTGCTTTTTATCTTAAGAAAGACCTAAAACAATATGCATGACATGAACAACCACTCTCTTTATAGCACACATACACACATTTGTAATTTCATATTTTGTTATAATCCTAAACATTATCAAATGCTCCCGACCAATCTCATTTATTAATACTTGCTGTGTTTTATAGATTCAATTTCTAATCCCAGTGGTCGGCAAACTGCAGCTCGCGAGCCACATTCAGCTCTTTGGCCCCTTGAGTGTGGCTCTTCCACAAAATACTGACTTCTGCGCATGGGCCACGAAGTTTCAATCGCACTGTACATGTGCGCCCACACGTGGTATTTTGTGGAAGAGCCACACTCAAGGGGCCAAAGAGCCGCATGTGGCTCTCGAGCTGCAGTTTGCCAACCACTGCCTTAGTGAATTGTAAAACTTAGTGCTTCTCTCAAATGAAAGGTTACTAAATATTTAAAAGTTTCTGGGTAAAACTATGCAGATACTTAAGCAACAGGCATAAATTCAGTAAAACAAGATATGCATAAACCCGTTAGCAGGGTGGTCTGTGGGTTTGGTGTTCATCTGGAAAGTCTCCTGGGAAAACCTATGTTTTGAGGAAAGTTTTAATGGAGTGAGAGGATTTGGCTGGGTGATAAAAATAAGGTAGTCCTCATAGTCACTGAATGGTGTAGGCAGAACTTCAGGACTGCAAACAGAGGGCTAATGCAGGGAAAGCAAACATGCATACTCCTGTTTGCAAAAAAAAAACACAAAAAACACAAAACAACAACAACAAAAACAAAACAACGGTGTAGCTGCAAGATAGAGATTTCTTGTTAAAGCAAACATGAGAAGGATTTATGAGTCTGTGTTTAAATAATTAGGTTTAATCTTCAAGGTAACATCCTTGTCCATTATAAATTTATTATTTTTTTCATATTCAAAGTACTAGTATTTATACGCTGCAAAGATCTGAAAAGGAAATTGCATTGTGCAGCCCAATATGCAATTTGGGTGAAAAGATTAAAAACAAGTCTGGGGGGAGAAAAGGGAGGTTAGAGTGTTGCAGTATTTCCAGCATAGCACAACTAGAGGTTGGATTTAATGGTGGAGGCAAGAGGAAGAAAGGCAAAACCAGTTAATATTGTTCACACACACACAATAGCTGCATGAGTTACATGTCATGTGTACTGGTACCTTGAAAGTCATATCAAGTACCTAAACATATGCGATGATAGTAATAATGTTAGTTAGCTTTTATTGAATATTTGTAATATTCCATACACCATCCCTGTAGTTTTCCATTCCTTTAATCCTTACCACAACAGTTTGATATTGCATATTTCTCATTTAGATATGAGGAAGTTATAATGGAGTTTAAGAGATTTATAAAAATGAGCAGTGAATAGACAGTATAGGATTTAACTCCTGGTTCTCAAATGACAAAACCTACACTTTTCAGTATACCAAACCGAAGACATATTCCCTTTGTACACCCACACCTCATTTAATGTTAGAATCATTAAAGCTTAGCATCAAAAAGATCATAATTCCCATTTAATACAAAATTCCATTCATTGTGGGAATTGTCACCACAGCCACTATAGAAAACGGTCACTCAACTCTTCTTGAACACTCAGTAATGGATATTTTATCAGTTATAACCTAAAATTTCATATGATCCACTGGCTGGGAAGTTTCTTCTTATTTTGAATAAATCTGCTATCCTATAACCTTTACTCTGTAGCCACGACTTTGCCCTCTGGAATTAATTGTATCCATTTTCTACAGATGGCCCTTCAAAGTGCCTAAAAATAGAAATCACAAGTATATGTCAAGTGAAACAACCTCAGTTTTCTAAATGATCAAACAAAGTATTCATATCCTTCACCATCTTGGTGTGTTCTTTATAATGCTCAGCATGCTATAGATAAATTAATTGTATTCATCTGTTTAAGACAATATGCCATCATCATTATTATTGCTTTTTTACATTTCGCTTGGGTCCAGAAGATAATCTGTAAAGCATATTGATCAATTTACCAGCTTTTTCCACCTTAGCACTAATTAACAAATCCAGGCCCTTCAGTCAATACCTTACAGTTTCCACAATTAAAACAGTTAACTAGCTCCCGATAAAACAAGACCTTATTCCAGCTGCAAGGTGAGCACCTGTGAGGCTGGAGCTCTGGAAATCTGAGAATCGTGCAGGCACTTAATCACTGTTTACACTTCACATCTTTCGTGTTCAGCTGTGAAGGCCCAGCCAGTGACCTGATGACGGCTTTTCCAGTAAAACACAGGAGACATAAACCAGGGCGAATCAGACACGCTTACCAAGAGCCTTCTCACAGCTGTCAATGAGCCACGCAGCCCTGAAGATGCCCAGTAGGAGGCTCTCCGATGGTTGACTTTTGACTAGTTAAGAGTCTTTGGTTAAACATTTCAAAAAGTGATAGGTGAATGGGGTCTTTAGTTGAAATTGTGGGTCAAATTCCAGGCTTGCAGTAGCACATAGCAGGCAGAGAAAAATAAATGACGGGGCTTTCAAGTATAGACATAAAATGCCTCAGGATATGATTGAAAGCTAAGGTCTATTTTATAAGTTAACATAAGTAAGAAATACTGTTAAAGCAAAGTTAAAACTACTAAGATGTTTTGTCAATAGAATAATTGGAAAAGAAAAGAATGGCCAGATGGGTATCAAAGGTGTATCAGACATAAAGCAGGATGTGACCCTGAGAGCAGAGGGAAACTTTCCCCTCCTACCCATCTCAGTGCCCTGGAGGCGGGTGACTTCACTTTGTCACCCTATCCTCATTCATGGTATGTGACAGTCATTCAAAAGAAAATAAAACTTTTCAGAGAAATTTCCTATAGAAGAAATACATTTATTTGAAACTCACTTTTTGGATGAAATTTTAAAAGGAAGATCTGCTAATCGTAGACACATTTTTTAAAAATGTATTTTTAATCATATAGGTGTGATTTCTAGATTCTGCTTGTGTCTATTAATTTTAAATGAACATGTATATATAGAGATGGTTTATCAATTTATACATGTGAGTATGTATATATCTATTTACATATAGGGAATGGAGTGATATTCATTTTAAGTATTAATGTCCTTAGGTATATGCATATTTTAATGAATTTATTATATACTTTCAGCATATTTATCATGTCTCATTAATTATTAATAATGATTAATAATTTATTAACACATTATATATTGCCAATGTATTCATGACATAATTTAGGTATTATGAATCACAAAAAAAGATACTATTGTTAAGTCGGAATTTATTTTTTCCCAGAAAGCTAGAAATGGTATTGAACTTTGTTCCATGAATCATCCTATATAATAAAGAGCTAATATGCTAATTAGACTAGACAGCAGAACGAACATCCGACGACCTTCCGGACGAAGCCTAGGCTGCGAGGGCCAAGGCAGTAGCCGGAGCTGTGAGGGCCTACCCTTGCACGAATTTCGTGCATTGGTCCTCTAATCTATAATAATAAAAGTGTAATATGCTAATTAGACCAGATGTCCTTCCGGATGAAGCCAGGGCTGGAGGGAAGCCTGGGTCCTGGGTGCCAGAGGGAAGCCAGTGCTGGCAGCTGGGGGTAAGGAAGGCCTACCTTGCATGAATTTTGTGCATCAAGCCTCTAGTTTATAATAAAATAAATGCATTAGTAAAATGTCATATTTGTATAATTTAGATATTTAAATGTTTTCACAAATATCACCTCCTTTAATCCCCGCATTAACATTTAATCTTCAGATGGTGATTATTTTTCCTAATTTAGAGTTGAAGATAAAGATTTCTGTAGGGTTCAAGTTTTTAGTTAATGGTAGAGAAAGTATCCAAATTCAGTTTTTCTGCTCACTAACCTGATCTTTTTCTGACTTATAATGCTGACTTATTTGTCAAAAAACAGCAACTTTTACATGTTTAGTCATACATACAATGTGATCTTAGATTTGCAGTCAGTAAATGTTGATTAATAAACTATAATATCTTAAGAATTAACTAATATATTTACAAATAGCTTAGAATGAATGCTTCTACATGTTTTCTCTGACATTTTTATCCAAATATTTTTTGTGTAATTTTATGTGGACCAGAGGAGTAAGAGAGTATGTTCTTGCTGAAGAGTCTTTAAAATAAAATAACTTGCTTTTGTATTTTAACAAAAAAAAAAATTGTTTCTTTCTAGATTTTCTACAGACACTAGGGAGAAAAAATAGCCATAGTTGCTTTTTTACTATTTTTTTTTCTGACTAATCTTATGACTCAAGTGAAACCATTCAGAAACGATAACACAGTCCATATGCTTGGCTTTTTGAAGTGTGCTTAGTACTCCATTTGGGATTCTCCATTTGTAATGCTCAGTCTGATTTGGATACCATGCAGGTTCCCTTCAGAGAACTGACCTGGTGCAAACACACAATGGATTAATTCCATAATAAATTATGGGGGCAATAAAGCTTTCTAGACCAGTTTGCCTCTAAAGCAACAATCTTTTATGTCACCTTATAAAACCAAACTTATGTTTTATTTGTAAGTCATTCTGGGCATAATAAACTGTTTGAATTTGGGGCACTTGGTTTTGGATCTGAGCACATTCTTTCCTGGTACATTATTTTATGATGGTTCTGGAGCTACTTACTAGCCAAGTACCTGAAAGTTCCTGGAGGACACTAACATCTAGTCAAAAGAGCATCACACCTAAAGGTGCATGGAAATATAGACTCTATAACTCTGAACTCCAGCTGTTTTTCATCTATTTTTAGCTCTATTTATTTTATGTCTAGAAAATGTCCACCATTTGCCATCCAATGTTGTAATAAGATCACTTTGCTTCAGTTTTGTGTGAAGTTATATTGCATAGAATATGCACTAAGGCCCTTTAAAAGATTGTCGTTAGGGTGGGAAAGCTCTCTTAGGCAAATAAATAAAGATATGGATTATTTTATCATATCCCGATGAACACTGCATGGCAGAGATGCCCAGAATAAGAATTCTTGCCCCTTTTGGATAAATTGTTGTGCTTTTAAAATTCTTTATTGTTACCTAAACACAATGCATGAGATTATTTTAACCATTCAAGGAAATTTTATTTTGCTTATTTTTTATACCTCTTCTAAAAATTCATAAAAGATAATCAAAGTGAATATTTAGTTCCTCCCCTCTCTACTTTACGTGGGTTAATTCTTTTAAGGGAGAGCAAATGATATTGTGCTTGAATAGCTTGCTTAATTTATCCAAAGTGGTGGATCTTTTCACCTAACATTGAATCGGTAAATTTAAAAGAAATGCTGTGTACTACTGAGTAATATTTTATAAATTACTTGAGTTACCCATGAGCTCATAGCAGAAATGACCTATTCCTAATGAGAAACTACTACTTTTACTCCCAAATGCAATATGGGAAGATGAAAATAAAAAGAAAAATGAAATAGAATCACATAGTTAAAGTTCAAAATCACTATAGAATGAGCTTTTTGGGAAGTGGAGATTCATTCAAAACAAAATAGAACATTTTATTAGTGCATAATATTTTTATTTAAAAATAAGTATAAATATAAAACAACATTTCTGTCCCTTAAGGAATGTACAGTCTACATTTTTTATGAGTTAGATCTAGCCAGCCTCATGTGGTTCTTGTGGAGATCAAATGAAAATGTTTATCAATATGGCTCAAAATCTGTGAAGCATTATGTAACTAGAAAGAATAAAGATTAGTACAAAATTAAGGTCAATTCAGTTCATATTATTTATATTTTTTTAATAGTCACTGATTGTGTTACACTTCATATGAGTGCTGACGGTCAGCAGAAACAAGCTTATGCTCCATTTACTTCCATCACTCTCAGGGCAGGCAAGCTGCCAGAACTGGTCATGAAACGATACTAGTTGGGCACAGATAATCAGCCTTTTGGGGGCAAACGTTGGGGTTTTAGATTTTCAAACTTGATTCTGAACTTCTCAATGGATTAGTCTCTATAAACTGTCAGAATATGCATTGGTTTTCTAGGGCCATCATTAGAAATGACCACAAACTCATAGCTTACATCAGACATTTATCGTGTGACAGTTCTGGAAGCTAAGAGTCCAAAACCAGGATGTTGGCAGGCTCTGCATGATTTCAAGGTTCTAAGAAGAGTCTTTGCTTACCACTTCTAGCTTCTGAAGATTGCCAGCCATCCTTGACAATCCTTCACTTGTGGCAGCATAACTCAAATCTCTGCTTTTGTTTTCACATCCACTGTGTATATTGCCTACTTGTGTCCAACGTACCCTCTTTTTACAAGGATTCCAGGCACTGGCTTTAGGGCCCAAACTAATCTAGCGTGACTTCATATTAACTTAAATACATCTGCAAAGACCCTCTTTCTAAATAAGGTCACATTCATAGGTACTGGGGTTGAGAACTTTAACATATCTTTTTTTTTGGGGGGGGGGGCACAATTCAAGCCATAGAAAGTTAAAAGATCCATATTTTCAATGTGTTTTTAGATGAAAGCAGCAATGTAAGCAATTTTAAGATCCTGATCCTAGAAATGGAATTGAAATGCATCTAGTATGAATGTGGAATTGGATTTTAAATTGAATTTCAAATAGCCACTTAGCTAGTGGTTTCCATAGTAGACAGCATAGTTCTATAAGCTATTCATATATTTATATGGATGTGACTGTGCTCTGAAATATTGTACTCTTTAGATCTCCAGATGGCTTTAGTGCAATAATGTTTACAAATTGCAAATAATAATAAAAAATAGAAAAATGCAATTGATCTCTATTCACATCAGTGTACTAGTAAAATTTCTTTCCTGAATTAATAAAGTTTTAAATTTTGTGGGATAAGAGGAGATATGATGAATAATTTTACTATATAAAAAATAATTAAAAAATAGAATTTGTTCTGCCACAATTACTATGTACTTAGACCATTTAACTAACTGCTCATTATCCCATGAAATGGAAAAGCAGTTTTGTGCTCAGTTCCATCTGAGTGACTAAAGGTCACTGAGACCCCTTAGAAAGTCAAGTGAAACTGATTATTTCCTAACAGATAAGTGCTTACACCTGAATTCTCTTTATGAATAAAGTATAAATATTTCTCTGCTTAATCCTTTCAGTGGTAAATACTCCTTTCAGGTTCAAGATAATAATTTTTATTTCTATATTTTGATATACAATCAAGAGTATTACAAAATAGGAAATTTCTTGTTTTTATTTCATTTAGATCATGATTTCTTTAAAGGCACAGACTGTGTCACGTTAATTTTTTAGTGAACATGAATTTGTAACTTAGTTTGGACTTTAACAGATGCATTTAAAGAAAATACAAATAAATGAATTAAGGTTATGTTGTACTTTTTTAGGTTTTACATAGCACAACCCAGTAATAAATATACTAAATAGCCTATTTGCCTATGAGACTTTTAAGTGTTTAACTCTACACAGTTTTAAGAGTTGGATGCTGAGTGTTATTGAAGGTCTTTGTGCTGTATTTGCTTCTCAGAACTTCTTCTTTAACTGCTTTTGCAGGACAGCCCTCATATTTCTTCATGTTTTGTCATCACAAGATACAGAGCTAAATGGCTCTTTACCTCCTGGCCCCCAAATTAAAGGTGGTTCCCCAGACCTTGCAGACTTTCAGGGACTTCCCCATGCCTGGCCCTTTTTTTCTGAATTGCTAATTACTGATTGTCATGGGAACTGTCTCTATGTGTGAGTCACTCTGCCTGGCCATGTGCCTACCCAACTTCCCTGGCTTGGCAGTGGCCAGGCTCCCACCCAAGACCCAGTGACTCCCTCCCACTGTCCTTCCCTCACTACTCCTTGTATCCTCATTCTAAATGTTCTGCCTTTGCCTACCCTTTACTCATAGTCAGCTGGAATTGGCTCTCAGGACCCCATTGGTACCTGTCCTGCTCCCCAAGGTGCTTCTCACTCTACCGTTGCTTGTCAGCCTTTGTGGGTCCTCGTGTGCTGCAGGAATTAAAGGCCTGTGTGCTAAACAACAACAAAAAGTTCTGTTTAAGCCTATAAATGTAAAATTGGAAAAATATATAGTATATGTAAATTTAAAAAACAAGATGCTATTTTAAAGAAAGGTAGCATGCTCTAAATTCTCTCATGTAATTTACTACATTTATTTCTAAATGTCCACCTATGTTAGGATAGACCTAACCTCCCAGATTTATTTCAAATGGAACAGCAATCTTCCAGTGGGAACTGTCAGCTCTTAGAAACAGAAAAAAAAAAAAGCAAACTAGTTATTGGAAATTCCAAGAACATGGAATTTCATGTCTAAAATGTTTAATTTTTTTCTTGAATACCTTTATAGCTGAGAAAATATGGATGGCTTCCTAATACTTAAAAATAAACTAAAATTTTCCCTGGCTGGTGTGACTCAATTGGTGGGGCATCATCCAGGGCACTGAGCGGTTGTGGATTCATTCCAGGTCAGGACACGTGCCAGGGTTGTGGGCTTGATGGGGTGTGTTGGAGGCAGGCGCTCTCACATCAATGCTTTTCTCTTTCTCTCCCCATCCCTCCCTTTCTCTCTAAAAATCACTTTAAAGAATCTTAAAGAAAACAAAACTAAAATGCTTAAAATCCTACTTGATGTTGTATGCTTCTTTAAAGGAAAATTTTGATGAGTTAAGTGTAAATGAATCAGAAACATATGGATTAATGCTTGTTTTTAAAAAATAGTTTATTGATTTTTAGAGACAGAGGAAAAAAGGAGAGAGAGAAACATTGATGTGAGAGCATAACATTGATTGTCTGCCTTCTTCACACCCCCACCAGGGAACAAGCCTGCAACCTGGGCATGTGCCCTGATGGGGAATCAAACTGGCAAACTTTCAGTGCATTGGAAGATGCCCAATCACACCAACCAGGGCTGGATTAACTCTCTTTAAAGTATTTATAGCCATAAATGGAAAAGGAAACCAAAAACAGTACTTGGCAAAATGTACTTTGAGCTTGCCACACAACACTCATTTGAAATTTATTTGAGTTACAATCAATTAACAGTGCTGGATTATCTCTCTGGAATTATTTTAAATCTTGTAAAAATGTCTGTGGAAATTTTTTTAAATTACATTTATTAGAGTAACATTGGTTTACAAAATTACATAGGTTTCAATGTACAATTCTATAATACTTCATCTGGATATTGCATTGTGTGTTTACCACCCAAAGTCAAATCTCCTTGTATCACTATGTATTTGCTTCCCTTTTGAGAAATATGTAGTTTCCTCAGCTTAGATAGCTAAAATCTCTAATGGCCACTAATATTTAATTATAAATGTGTATAAAACTTCTGGGAAAGAAATTATATTATTTACTCTTTTTTTTAAAAAAAAGAGTTTATCCTCCTGCTCTAGGTTTAAATATATATATTATTGATTTCAGAAAGGAAGGGAAAGGGAAAGAGAGGTAGAAACATCAATGATGAGAGAGAATCATTGATAAGGTGCCTCCTGTATATCGCACAACCTGGGCATAGAATTACAGAGTGTGAGGTGCTTAAATATGAAAACTATTAGTATTTTTTGATACTTGAACATATTCCATATGACACTGGAAATGGGAAGTTTTTAGATTAGCTGTTTTATAAGTCATATAAATTACTATTTTATTACTAATGCTTTTTTATCAAGCATTTGAGTGTAAAAAGAGATATCCAAATTCAACTGAAATCTATTATTGTCTGGGTAAGTGTCATTCCCCCGCCCCCTTTTTATGGACTACAGTTATCCAGGCATTTTTAGGACATTAATTGGAAGAGTAATAATACCACTAGCTGTCATTGAGCACCTGCTTTTGGTCAGGAACTGACTGTGCTGTCTGCTTTATGTATTTTTTTGCTGGTAATTACATTTTCTAATTTCTCACATCATTAAACAAATCTAATATTCCTGTACACCGTGAAGACAGACTGACATAAAATCATAAACATTGCTGGATTTAATTTTTAATCAAAATGTAAAGTGTTTTTGTTCAGTGATTTCTGTCTAAATCTTCTGATGACAAACCAGTTTGATGATCACACACACTAGCTCAGTGTGTTTCCTGTGGAACCTGGCACTTGTGCTTCTATCTCTTCACCAGCTGCGCCGTGATTAAGGTAACCTGAGTCATGGAGCTCCTGTGGAATTTTCTTTTCTAAAATACAAAACTTAGAAACACCAATGAGAAAATTATTGAATAAAAAGTGTGAATTCATAAACATTAGACACAATTGTGTTGGAACTTCAGAATTTGTTCAGAGTCATGTTTCATAAAAGTTATTGATTTTCATGGAACCTAGATGTCCATCTATAGGATATTTGATATATATTTATTTATATACATTATATATATATATATATATATATATATATATATATATATATAAAACATACATATATACAGGCGCATATGTGTCATTATGTATTTTATCCAAACTCATAGAATATATAATACCAAGAATTAATCATAAGATAAATCATGAACTTTGGGTGATATATCAATGCAGGTTCATCCTTAGTTCTTTTTTTTTTTTTTTAAAGTAACTCTCAGATAGTGATGTTGGTAATGAAAAAAAGGCTATGTATATTTCAGGGCAGAGGGTATAAAGGAAATCTCTGTATCTTCCCCTTATTTTTGCTGTGAACCTAAAACTGCCCTAAAAAATAAAGTCTCCATAAAATTCACATAAGTGTTCTGTTGCACCAGCTAATTGTTAACTGACTAATTAAAATCAAGTATTGAAATCTTCTATATCTTTTCGAACAAAATAGAAATAGAGGCATGAACACATTGGAGGGACTGACATCTGTCAGAGGAGGGGGAGGGAACTGGATGAAAGAAGGTGAAGGGATTAGCCATAGACACAGATAGCAGTGTGGTGATGGACAGGGAAAGTGGGTGCAGGAGCTGAGTGGATGTGGGCAAAGGGGGGTGGATGGGGACATCTGCAACAGAGTTAACAATAAAAAAAAAGAAAAAAGTAGGACTTGTCTCAATGTTTGTAATCTATTTTATTAGGTTGGGCTAGGTTAGTGAAGATAAGAACATTATAGGTGAAACAAAATCTTACTTTTTCTTTAGTGAATTCACTTTTTAAAACCATCAGAATTTCAGAATACCATTCCGAATACTGTCATGTGTGACATTGCTTTAGTTAAGACTTCATGAAGGTGGCAACCGCAGGAAGTGGTGAATGAAATGGCATGATACCAGAAATTGTGATTTAGATTGCTTACCTTCTTTGATGTAAGCATAAACTAATATTCAATAAATAAATATACTAGTATACATATGTAAAAACTATCAATGGCTACACAAATTAGGTATATAGTTAAGATAGTTCATATTGTACATTATAATAATAGTAGTTTCACTCAATAATTTCAGAGCTGACTCTATTTAGTTTTCACATATACTCTCTGATCTGGGGTAGATATAATTACCATATTGTTGTTAGAAAACAAAGTTCTGACTGGGGAAATAACATCCTGCTAAATAGGGTCAGGTCATTCTTAGTAAATAACCAATAAATTACTTACATTAGATGGTTTGTTCACTAAAGTAAAATTTATTTAGTATTATATAATACATGGGTCTGAAAATAATCTATAAAATGTGTTAAATCTTATAAAACTTTGTTCAGGTTTGATTGACTTGTTTCCTTGGTTTACTAATTAATGACCATGCCTATAAAACATAAAGGGTTATTCTTTATTTCCTTTGCTATCTGTGTAGATAGTCAAAATGTTTTTTTATATTTTTTCCCAGAATAATTTTGGGTGACTTATGTTGATTTTATTATGCTTTTGATTATTACTTTAAAGGACACATATTACTCTTTCTGAAATAGCAAATTTTCTTTTCAATCCTGTTAATTTTTGTTTCTTCTTAGCTGTTTTCTTGTCACTTTGATTAAATAGGTGATCAAACAGTATTTCTCAGGTGTTTGTGATCTGATCTTAATTGAGTCCAAATATGACAACTTTTTGATTGTGCTTTCCCAACATTGGCTCCTAAATAAAAAGTAATATAAAAACTTCAGAAGGTTTAATGCCTCAAACAGGAAAATCACTGTGTTTTTGTTCTTTTGTCTTATAGAAAGAAATATTAGAAATAATTAGGTTTGTTTAATATCCTATATAATAAAAGCCTAATATGCAAATCAACCAAACAGTGGAACCATTGGCAGAACAAACAGTCACTATGATGCACACTGACCACCAGGAGGCAGATTCTCAATGCAGGAGCTGCCCCCAGCCACAGCCCCAGGCCAGCCAAGGCTGGTGCCAGTGGGGGCCCCCATGACCCCACTGGTCGCCCCACAGACCGACCCTGATTGCCAGCCAGGCCTTGGGATTCTACCTATGTACAAATACCAGGTCTCTAGTATTACCATTGTAAGAGTTCATGGGAAGAATTTACAAATTGTAAATAGCCTGTTCTAGGTTAGCTTTGTATAAGTTGGACACTATTAATATGTGTATTTCAGAAATTTTATGCTTTACAAGAAATTTCTAGAAATACATAAATACCATACTGTCCATATGTGTTTTTACCTTCAGAGAACACACTGACCAAAACCCAAGTCCAAGAAATAGTTTCTTATTTTCCTATATTTATTAGTACTGTTTTGTCTGATGATATTAAATAGTAGTATAGTGTTTTAAGTCATAATGTCAGTTATTATAAAAATTATTTACTTGGCCACAACCTGACTGTTTTAATCTGAAGATAACATCTTCTAGGCCACTGGGTTTCATGGGGATGCGCATCAGATTTACTCATGTACTTTTAAAGTCTAGGCCTACTCTAGTCTTGCTGAATCTCTTTCTGATATATCCTTTGTGTGTTTTTTAATTTCAGTATTACTATATGTTATATCTCAATATGTTTTTCCCCACCAAAATTATTCTATCCATTTTCATAAATCAGATATAAAATTTAATGACACTTGAAATTGCACTTGATCTTTATTCTTAAAGGTATTTTCTCTTTTTTTGGGGGGGGGGGGGCGTGATTTATTTTGGCCTTATAATCTTTGTTATGCATGTCACGGAAGCAATAAAATCTCCTTGTTTGTTGCATTAGTCTTATTACAATTCCTTGTCAGGCCTTTCATACTGAAAAATTACCAGTGGCAAATTAACCCAAACCATTACATTCTTGTCATCTACAGATAATTTTAGTTTTATTCTGATTCTTGCCTGAAGCTCTGTCATTTACAGATAATTTTAGTTTTATTCGGATACTTACCATATGCTGCATATGCTACATGACAGAATTTCTGTCTTACACACACACACACACAAATGACCATCTCAGAGCCTTATGAAACAGGACTATAAAAGGAGCTTTAAACCATTGACACTTCAAAGTATAGACTCCAGTACAGGCTTCAATGTGATTCCATGGGTATAGGTTTTTGAACTTGCATCTCTTAAATAACTTTTAGATGCTAGCAGTGGACTGAGGCAGAATTTCCAGACTCTTTCTTTCTTTTCTTTTTTTTTTTTTTTACTATCTAGAAGCAGACAGTTTCATGAAAGCAAACTGCTGGACCAAGATGTATTAAGACAAGGATTAATTACATATACTGAGCTAACTCATGAGTGAAATCTTATTATGGGTATTTGTTTGGAGTAATGTTGATATTGTCTTAATGTTCTCTTTTCCTGTTCAATGAAAAAGACCTTAGTCTCTCTTCTTACACTTTCCTTACCAATTCATAAACTCTGCTTTTGTGACATGACATAAAATATTTTTAACTGATATCAAATTTTCACTAATTTCCCCAGAATTCTGAAACTTTTACAAAGTCACTATTCATGGCAATATAGTCATTTGCATATTTTAATAAGAATCTGATTTCCTTTATACCAGAATATTTTTTAGCAAATTGTTGGGAGTGTCACATTTGAGAATAGTCCTCATTTAAAAGGTATGACAAGCCTGGCTGGCATGGCTCAGTGGTTAAGCATCCACCTATGAACCAGGAGGTCATGGTTTGATTCCTGGTCAGGGCTCGTGCCCGGGTTTTGGGCTCGATCTCCAGTGTGGGCCATGCAGGAGGCAACCAATCAATGATTCTCTCTCATCACTGATGTTCCTATCTTTCTCTCCCTCTCTCGTCCTCTCTGAAATCAATAAAAATATTTAAAAAATAAAAATAAAAATGTATGACAAACTACTTTTATGGAACAAAGGTTGGTTTTACTCGTGAAGTTAATGTCTACAAAGTTCTCTGAGGAAATCTGGTCTATTATCAGACTTACTGGGTTCCAGTTTCATAGGTAGTAATAAAGATCATTTCCTGGTAGACCAAGAACCCAAGTAAGTTGGGGGCATTTTGTGAATAGAGGAATATATCCAAATGTACTGGTACAGCAAATAAAATCCAGTTGGAGAAATTGTGTGTTTTCCTAGGTTCTTCACATTAATTAAGAAAGACTTTTCAAAGTACAATCTGAAATTTTTTACTATGAATTATCTAGACAGTGTTAATGCTGTAACTTCAGTAATTGTTGAATACTGTATATATATCTAGCTTTGTAGAGCAAAATGCAGGAAAACTATATGGTATATTATTATTCATGCAGCATGTACATAAATAATCAGACCAAATGTAGTGACCAGGCAAACCATACTTTGTGATAAAATGATCTAAGTGTAAATATAATATACTACCACACCTAAAGTGTCAGCATTAAACAATTAATATTTAAGATGGAAGTCTACCATGATTTAATGGTGATTCCATTGAGTTCTCCTTAATTTCCCTGGCCTGCAGTTTTGGGTACTGGAAAGTAAGGCATTGGGTTATTTAGAACAAAAACAATTATCCTTTTGCTTTTTAGTGGCTCTTAAATTTATGTACAGGTATGTTCATCACAGTTATTTAGAATTATAAAATTTGAGAACAACCACAAAGGGGAAATGGTTAATTGTATCCACCTGGTGCAAACTTTAAGCCATTAAAATATGTTCAAAGAATTTTTAGTGACAAGTTACAAACTCTATATTGAGCATGGTTCCAATTATATAAGTATATATACACATATAAACCCATTCTCTGCCCACGAACTTCAGCTCGCTTGATCAGCTTCTCCCACTGCTGATAATCTTCTACCTCACTGGTACGTATGATCCCTTGACTTGCCCAGTTTCTCCCAATCCATTAGAATCTTTCTACCTTCACTTTACTACAATATTGGATTCACTAGATGTAAACACTTAAACAGGCATGACTAGTCCTAATTCTTACACTTTTAAATCAAAATATTTTCTTTCTCCGTGCTATCAGAACACAGCAAGAGAAACTGAGTAGCCCATAGAACATATCAATGTAAACACATTATTATCAACCTTAACAGGGTTTTTTTTTATATTGAGCTTTATAACTTGTTTTAAAGGGGGCAACATAGTCGCCAATATATCTGATAAGGGGTTAATATACAAAATTTATAAAGAACTTATAAAACCCTTGAATTGTCTTTTATTTGTTTTGATCTATGCAACTTTGCTTAAATAAAATAAGTCAGTGAACATTTATTGAGATTTACAAAGTGTGTACTGGAATAAAATTTGGGAGCTAGGACATTGAAGAGCAAAGAAATAGTTGGAGTTACATGATAAAAAGCAGTAGTTACTGTTCAAAACCATAATTTTCTCATTATCCCTAAAACATATTAGATTGTTGATTATACATTATAATTAAATATTTGTTTCTGAGAAATTGCACTTTAGATCTTATTCACTTATACTTTTAATAGTCTCAGGCTTTAAATTCTGATATAAATATGGCTCAAAGACCTGCATGATATAGCTATAGAAAAACATGTAATAGTTGTCAATTACTGTGCTTCTAATTGGTAGTAGGTATCATACCAAATAGCTTACAAGCCTGTTTTTTGTTTGTTTTTTTAAATTTAATGTCATATATGAGAATCTTGAAAGATGGATGCCAAAAATGCAGTTAGTAAATTTATCAAGATTTCACAACTAAAGTGTGGCAGAGCAGTATTTTAAACAAGTGTCTTTGACTTCCAGTTGTGAATAAAATTATATATAAGTCCCTAGATATTAATTTTTATTTTAATTCTTTTATCTGTACTTCCTTCCCGTATTTTTGGCTGTGTAATATCTACATTTTTTTTCACCTGTGGCCCCCCCTATAGGCATACATTTTTAAGTAAGTAAAAGTCCATATGTGTAAGGGAGGGTGTAATATGGGATTATTTCATCATAACAATGTTGAATAATTCCCAAGCAATCGATGCATTAAGGTTTTGAAGCTCAAGTTAAAAATAAATTTCCATTTTTTTTACGTTTCCTCATATTATTATAATAAACTATAACGCTATGGAATAAGCCACCCATTGTTTTATAAAAGACTTTTCTGTTTTAGTTTGGCCTTAGGCAAATCGTTGTGTCATCACTACACTAGAAATTAAGCTGTCTGTGATGACAATTACTCGTGCAATTTCCTGAAATCCCAGACTAGAGCGAGACATTGCCCATGATTAAAGACAGCACAGTGGAAATATAGAGCTTCAAGAAGTATGGAATACATCGACTGCAAAAATGATAGGGCTTTTCCTTTAGAACACGTAATAAAGAATTCATAGAGAAGGACTTTTAAATTTAAGAACGCCTGCGTATTCCCTCGGGATTAAATATCTTCTTTTTCATAGTATTTCATGTTTTTAGACGGTATGTAAGACTATATTAGTCCAAGGTCTGCTCCAAATAAAATGTTATACCCCTGTGTTTCAGTTCTGTGTATATTGATTAGATTTTCGTTTTTGATCAAAGTCCTGATTTTCACATTTGCAATATTAAAGCACTTTCACACTTGTTTTTCATTCTCAATTCAAACAGGTGAAGAGGAAAAAAAAAAAATCTTTACAACTTTTTCCCAAAGTCTGGAGGGGCTAATTTGCAAGATCTTGAATCTCTGGAAAACAGATTGGTTTAGTCGTAAAATGAAAATGAATCTTAGATGTTTTCTGGTAATGTGCAGATCAGTGCCCTGATCAGCACGTCCTTTCTGTGAAAGGACAGGCACATCTGCATTACACAGATTGAGAGATAATTAACCTGATTTTTATTTAGCTTTTTGAAAGAGTGTGGATAGCATCTTGGGTATCAAAGCTTTAGGATCTCTTGTGCAAATTACAGTGGCAGTAATGTAGTCACTTTAATAAGCAGTTGCTTTTTTTTTTTCTGTTCCAAATCCAAATGCTACCATCCAGTCTGTAAAATGATCCTAATCTATTACATTTGAGTTATCTTTTTGAAGACAGTGAGAATACAGAGTCCCATACGGAAACAATCTTTATTTTCCATTGGTTGCATATGTTGCATGTCTAATGAAATGCATTGCACATATTTATTTTAAGTATGTGATAGAATTACAACATTGACAACTTTCATGATCTTCAAAAAATGTGATGCATTTTAAACAGATGGTGATGCCTAGCTCTGTCACAGGAATGCTAAGTAAATTGTATTTAATTCTGTAAATGTAAATATATGGATTGAATACATTTTTATATAAATATAAAAATATTTGGTATTGAGCAAGCAAGCATATATTTTAGAAACTTGATTTTTTTCATTTAACTCTTAGCCATTTTTTGTGAATACAACAGTAAAATGTCACTGAATTTCTGCAAGTGAGATCAGTTGTTAGCAATTTGTATTTGTCTATAATAGACAGATTGGTTGAGAAATATTTCTCTAAATTAAATCAGTAACACAATAATTGCAACCTACATTGTGCTACACTCAATGTTCTCTACAAAATTTTCAAAAACTGAAAATTCTTCCCTCATTCTCCCCAAATCTTCCAAATTAATGTCATTTATTTCATAAAATGTTCATTTTAAGTATTTTAATGCAACACACTATGTCTCTAAATTCTAGTAATGATAATAGTATTATTACCCAAAAAAGTCAGAAATTACTCTATTTGATGACTAGTAGATTCTTAAGTGCCAATTTTGAGCAGAAATAAGAATACTTATGAAAATTACAACTAAAATTTTCTTTGATTCAATGGCACTAAAAATACATCTATCCTTAAAATTCTCAATTTGGAAGATAATAGAATGTTTATACAGATTCCTATAAATATTCAATATTTTTGGTGGTTTCTAAGACTTAAGTTTTGGTGTGTGTGTGTTGTTGTTTTTTAAGAATTTGACATAATCATAGGCAGCCTGGGTAATTTCCATTTCAGATGAAATTTAAATGTATATCATGTAAATTGAAGCCAAATACTTAAATTATTTAAGAAGAAGGAGAAAAACGGTTGCTATTAATTTCTTTTAAGCTTTCTCCTTTGAAATGAAAAATGCTCCTAAAACAATTGTGCTTTAGGTCAATTGCTGTTTTATGGTTTTCTTCACATTCTACATCACCTACTTTGTGGAGTTCAAGATTGAAATAAATGTGGAGAATATCTTAGTCTTTTACTGCTTTGTGGAGTGAATTGTATATTTGGACAGGTGTTCTTAATTTGGGCTCCATTGACACCTAGGGGTTCTAGGGAAGGGATTTGGGGGGTTCATGAACTCCCTGAAATTGTATGCAAGGTATCATGTGTTTGTGCATATATAAATTTTTATAGGAAGAAAATCCATGTCCTTCTTACATCCACAAAAAGTTCAGAACTACTGCACTGTAGAATGATCTTCAACATTTCTTCCTAGAGGTCCTCCAGTTTAGTCTACATGGTATTAATCACTTAGTACACATCTGCTGAGTTACAATCAACAGACACAGTCTCTGGCCGGCTTTAGTGTAATGTGAATTTATTGTAAACACATGAAATAGATCAAAAAGCTTAAAGGTAATGAAGAACCAAATTTGGAAGAAGCTTGAACTGGGGCAGAGTCAAGGCTCCAAGTAGAGGAAGTTAATTGGTAGTTTTATCAGATAGGACCTGCTAAGAATAACGAGCAGCAAAATTTTACCCTTTTGTTAAATTCAAAAGATTCCACATTCAAGAAGAGAGTTCAGTTGTCTTATCCCTTGGTTTTCAAAGACATGGCATCTTTTTTAAAAATATATATATTTTATCGATTTTTTACAGAGAGGAAGGGAGAGGGATAGAGAGTTAGAAACATCGATCAGCTGCCTCCTGCACACCCCCTACTGGGGATGTGCCTGCAACCAAGGTACATACCCTTGACCAGAATCGAACCTGGGACCCTTCAGTCTGCAGGCCAACGCTCTATCCATTGAGCCAAACCAGTTAGGGCTCCCCAAAAATTATTTTCTAAACCTTAATACAAAATTCCCCACTTTATATCCTGAGTTTATATTTGAGTTTCAGATAATTTTGTCTATTACCTCTCCACAGGTAAAAAGAACCCATTTTTTCTTACTTTCCATCACATTTCCAGCAAAGAGCCAAAATAAAATGACAATCAATGAAATAAATTCTGCTGCTGGAAATCCCACTAGAGAGGGATTCTAACTTGCTTATATTCCATTTTATCCCTAGAATATAACACAGAACTGGGCATATAATGGTTGCAAAAAAGATATTTGTTGAGTGAATAAGATGACACCATCCATATTAACAAAACACCTGCTAATGCCAGAAAACATTAGGAATAGAAGATATGTTTTCATAATTCCCATAATTGTGGATATTTTTATTATCATCCTCATTTTACAGATTCAAAAAAGAGTGCCATCATTTCAATTTTTACTGAGGTCTGTCAGATTCCAAAGCTGGAACATGCTAGATCATGTTGATTCAAGCAATTTCTAGTAAGTGTTTCTTTTTCTCCAACTACTCAGTATCCACTGCAAAAAATGTCTAGAGTTTTACCATGCACATTTTTACATTTTTGAACTTTAGGAAGTATGTACATGATGAGCGTAGGTTTGTTTGGAAAGGCAGAAATCATATGCACTTCATTCACTTTGCATTGTAGGCTTTACATGCTTTCTTCTTGTCACATCCAATGAAACCTTAATAAATAATATTGATGATGATGCACTTTTTATGTTAATCTGAAAGGTGGAAGTACAGAGAGAAACCACTTTGTTAACAAGGGACACTTTATGGTAAGCTGAATCTATTGTCTTTTCTAAAAAAAAATATGTTCTAGTTGCTATGTGAGTTCTACTTAAGGAATGTCATTTAAAAATTGAACAAGAAGCTAGTGGTCTTGAGGTGTTGGTGGGGAAAGTACCTGCTAGGTTTTAGAAGCCTTGCTTCTATCTAGTCTCATTTCCATTACTGACTAAATTTCCATGATTGACAATAATGTTTTGTTGCAATTTTCAGATTCTCCTTTAGTTGACAGAGAGGCTAGCGATAAAAAAACAAACAAACAAAAAAAAAAACCTCTCTGATTTTGCTTCAAAACTCTGAATGGCTCAGGAATTGAAAACAAAGAAGCTTTTGAAGATAGATTGCTGTAACTCTCAGAAAGGAGGATTGGTTGAAAATTTGTATAATGAGGATTTAGATACCGACACCGCCTCTGCTACCCAGATCAACTACCCTTCCCCAGTAGTCAGGGTATTTTTATTCTGAGGCATCAAGCAATGGTGAAGGCAGGGCTGAGATGCTTAACTGAAAACAGATGATTTTTCTCTACACAAAAGATGAAACTCTATTTTACCACTCTGCTCCTCAAATGTTTGGGACAGGGAAATACCTACAGAATAATTCTGGAGGATTTTCTAGGGTAATTCATTCACTTGGAGAACATCACGTATATGGATATTTGAAAGAATGCAACAAAATACTAGATAATTTTCTATAGAGGAGCCTTCTGGTCAACAAGCTTTACCTAGGCAAATGGTCAGCTTAATTTGTATTGTCTCACTAAGCACAACTATGATTCACAGGAAATTGTATAGATACTTCTAATTTAAAAATCAGAGCTAATATAAAAAAAGAAGAAAGAAAATAATAGAAGAAAAAAAGATTGAAAGAAATAATAAAACTTCAAAAATATCTTCAGGAAACCATGAACCAAAAACAGTATAGTATAGTAGTGGAAAATCAGAGAACAAAAATGAGTCCTTGAACATTTAAAAAATTATAATTAGAAGAGAGAAAAAATCACTAAAATAATTTAACAAATATTTTAGAAAATAAAAAGATGGAGATATGTGTTTCACTATTCCAAATAATCTATTAATATGACACATAAAAAGAATAAAGACTGGAGAAAGAGATAAGGAAAAGTTTCCACTTCTGAATGCCATCAGTTAAATTGAAGTGTCCCACTGAATATCTAACACAATAAATGAAAAACAAACAAACAAAACTACTATGACATCACAGTAAAATTCCAAACCCTGGTAACAATAAGAAAAATTAAAACAATAAAAAACAGGGGCTAGGTGAGAATATGAAAAGATAATAATTCGTCCTGGCTGGTGTTGCTCAGTTGGTTGGGCATCATTCTATGCACAAAAAGGTTGCCAGTTAGATTCCCCATCAGGGCACATGCCTGAATTGCAGGCTCAGTCCTGGTAGGGGGCATGCAGGAGGCAGCCTATAGAAGTTTCACTCTCACATCGATATTTCTCTCTTTCTCCTTTTCCCTTCCTCTCTCTCTAAAAAAACAATAAAAATATTTTTTTAAAACCCACAAAGATAATTTTAAAAAGAATTATAATTCTAAGCAGCAAATCTGGAAACCAAAAATACAATGGAGAAGCATCTTTGAAATTCTTAGGGAAAGTAATTTCAATCTATAGGGTCATTCACTAATTGAGTGTGAAGGCAGAATTCAGACATGCAAATTATCCAAAGCAAAAAATTGTGCTTTGATTACCAAGTTTTAATCCAAAGCTTCATTATGACCTTGCTCAAATTACTTAAACTCTGGTTCTGTTTCTCCTTACGTAAAATAAAGAAAACAAAAGTATGGATCTCTACTTTAGGGAAATAATTAAAGATATGATTAAATAAGTAATAAATATAGAAATTGACGTGTATGAACAACACAGGTTCTTACAATTCTGATGTTATTTGAAATTGTTTTCGTACACAGTGCGAACCACCTGTCACCCTCCCTCAAATCAATACCCCAAACTTCTGAATCTGGATACATAGTTCTCCCCATCCTAATCACCAGTCCCACTTGCATTGAGTTTAACATAAGACAGTTAAGGATAATGTTTCTCTTTGAATGTTCTTCACATGAACTGTAAGTAAAAACTCCCCTATATAGACCAGATGAGTCCCCTAAAAGTTTTCCAACTTCAGATACCAAATCAAAATAATGCTTACGCCTATATAACCACTTTGAAGTGCGTTTATTTCCTAAACTGTTTTTAATTTAGCTTTACTTATGACAAAATGTGGATAAAAGAGACAGGAGCATACAAAACTTTGTTGCCTGAAAAATGTTTAATGTTTTAATAGTTGTTCTCAAAATGAATCATACAGTAATAGTTTGTGTAGATATTTTCCTTTTAGAAAAGTGAGTTTAAAAATGTCAGTTTTTGAGGATTCTTGCTCAATCCTCTTTACATTTTAAATATGTCAGTTAAACAAACAAAAGGACACATGTATACATGAGTTTGTTTTCTTACCTATCTAATATCTCCTCTCTTCAACTAGGCTTTGAGTTTCTTGAAGCCAAATACTTTGTCTTATATTTCCTACTCTGAGACACATATTTTCATTTGTAGGTACTGAAAGAGCACCTATGAAATGAGTAAATAAAGGGTAAAAAAAATATTGTTACTTTTATTCCCCAACCAATTATTCACTTTCCCTTATAGTTTTAAACATATTTTATAATTTCAAACACATTCTGAAATTTTGTAGTACAATTTCTTACAAATGAATGTGTGGTCAATACTTACAAACATTATTTTGTACTTTGTAATTTTGTGTTCTAATATTTTAGCTTTTTTCCTCATTAAATAATTTTTTTTCAATTACAGTTTATAGTCAATATTATTTTTATTAGTTTCAGGTGTACACCATAGTGGCTAGACAATCATATATTTTACCAAGTGTTCCCCCTCAT
Source organism: Myotis yumanensis (assembly GCF_028538775.1). Taxonomy (NCBI): domain Eukaryota; kingdom Metazoa; phylum Chordata; class Mammalia; order Chiroptera; family Vespertilionidae; genus Myotis; species Myotis yumanensis. The sequence continues at coordinate 41,610,442 of NW_027223760.1, read as the reverse complement.
ATTTTCAGTACCCACCTGGCACCATACATAGTTATTATAATATTAGTGACTATATTTTCTATGTTGTACTTTATATCCCCATGACTATTTTGTAACTACCCATCTTTACTTCTCAATCTCTTCACCTTTTTCACCCAGTCTCCCAACCCCCTCCACCCCCAGGGCAATCCTCAGTTTGTTCTCTGTATCTATGAGTCTCTTTCTGTTTTGTTTGTTTGTTTATAATGTTCTTTAGATACCATATATAAATGAAATCCTTTGTTTTTATCTGACTGAGTTATTTCACTTAGCATAATGCCCTCTAGGTCCATCCATACTTTGTAAATGGTAAGACTTTGTTCTTTTTTATAGCCAAGTAATATTCCATTGTATGTATGTACCACTGCTTTTTTGTCCACTCATCTGTTGATGGGCACCCGGGTTGCTTCCATATTTTGGCTATTGTAACTAACACTGCAATTAACATAGGAATTCCAATTTTTAAAACTAAAATTGTCACAGGGTAAATTTGACCATTAAAAATCTAAATTGATTGAACTTCAGGGAAACTATTTGAGCTGATCTTGCCACAGATTCTGTATTCATAGATTATATCATAACGTATTATTTTATTTTATTTTACCATCACCATTTATCCCCTCTATACCCTCTTTCTCCCCAACCCCCACCCCCAAAATCACCACACTGTTATAATGCTTTAGAATGTAATGCTAACCATTTTACTTATTTATTTTTATATTTAAGATATATTTTTATTAATCTCAGAGAGGAAGGGAGAGAGATACAGAGATGGAAACATCAAATGACGAGAGAGAATCATTGATTGGCTGCCTCCTGAATGCTCCACACTGAGATGGAGCCCACAACCCCAGGCATATGCCTGACCAGGAACCTAACTGTAACCTCCTGGTTTATAGCTCAATGCTCAATGCCTGAGATACTCCAGCCGAGCTAATGTTAACCATTTTAGATCTTGTGGATTATATAGTTGGCATTCCTAAATTCAATATTGCAGATTATGATAGTAACATTTTCTTAATGAAATTTTCAATAATCACTACTGTTAACTTAGAGAAGCATATTAATTTATGAATTCTGATATTCCATTTTAGTAAAATAATTTCTTCACATTATTTGTTCTTTATCTGTTTCAGTATTATTTGATCTCTGTAAGTTCATCCTCATTGCTGTATTCAGAACAGTAGATCTGAAAATGAATCTAAAAATTTCAGTTCTAAACATAAGGATTTGAATCTTGGACCATCACACTTGATAATCAAATGAACATTTTCAGAAATATTTTGGCTATGTGGGTCTGAAACTAAACAAATTTTTGGAAGTAATTGGGGTTATATTGGAATCTGAAGTTAGCCAAAATATCTGAGATATAATTGCTATGTACTATTAAATGAAAAAAAAACCCACAAAAATATTCTAGTAGTTTTTTTTTTATGTTGAAGAACTTAAGTGTGTTATTTATTCATTGACTAAAAGAAAAATCTGTCCTGAATTAAAAACAAATACATTGTTAAGATAATAGGAACTAGTGTGAGATAGAAGAAAAGCAGTGAGAACAAGTAGCAGAATTAGGTGTCAGAAAACCTGGTCCAAGACCAAATTCTGCAACTCCTATAAATGATCTCCTTTCTAATTAGAAAACTAAGGCTTGAGTCAAATGATCCATAAGGATCCTTTGAGAGTCTTAATACTACTCAAAGCTAGAATTCTTTAAATGGACAACATTTTTTTATAATTCTTATTAGATAAGAGAGAGAATACGCAAAGACACCATATATTTTACATAAAAAATTTCCTGAGGAACAAAATTAATTGGCAGCTTATAAAAATGTTCCCGTTAACTAAAAAAAATTGTGCACCATAGACATTTGGTTTTGGATAACCTGTCACATAGCATTTCTCCCTTGCCCCATGCTGGGTGATTGTTTTAGAATCGACACCACCTACTGTATCACCCATATCATTTCCTGTAGCACCTGGGTTTTTCTTGGAATGTTTCCATTCAAAATGTAGATCATACCTGACCCTGATCTGTTTGCAAGTGCTGATATGATCATAGGCTGGGGTGCAGTGGCAATGGGCCACTGACACATAAAAGCACTTTTTCTGATAGTTACATCCAGGGTGATATAATCAGGTGACTGGTCAATAACATATGACCAAATGGGATTTCTTAAAAAACAGAATTTTTTTTAATGGTTTCCTGGTTGTAAATGAACTCACCAATTTCCAATTAGGATTAATTTGCTTCATAAGCCTTAACACTCAAGATCCTCATATTTTTTTTTAATGTGCTATGAAATAGTGGAAAATTACAAATTGTCCAAATTCTGTGTACAGGAAGTACAAGTAAAGAAAAAAACATGATGACCAGAACATAGGAAGGACATTAAATAAAACTTGGTAAGCTGTGCTTGCTATTCCTGTACTAGTGCTGATGTTTTGAGAGAAAGAAGCTCATATCTTAGAAAGAAATCTGTAATTCTATGGGAGGTACTTTTAACATTGCTCATGTGCTTTAACTATTTATCTGCTTAGCAATATTTTCATTAGGCTTAACAAGGTGAAGAGACTTAATGTGTATTTTATTAAATGTGAGTAATCCATATTTGACACACAATCTTCTTTAAAATGATATATTTACATTGATTTGATTCTTTAAATAAGTTTAAAATTTTTACTGATTGTGTAAAACATAGTAGTTGTATATAGTTTTCAAATATTTAGCATTCTCTTTTTATGAAGAGATAAATAAAAAAGCATCCTGATTTTTCTATCTATTTTCTTAGAGATAAAGATATCCTTTTCTTCTTTTTTTTAAATAGATTTTATTGATTTTTTACAGAGAAGAAGAGAGAGGGATAGAGAGCTAGAAACATTGATCAGCTGCCTCCTGCACACCTCCTACTGGGGATGTGCCCACAACCAAGGTACATGCCCTTGACTGGAATCGAACCTGGGACCTTTTAGTCTGCAGGCTGATGCTCTATCCACTGAGCCAAACCAGTTAGGGCATATCCTTTTCTTCTTTTTGGTTACATGAAAGAACGCAAGCAGGTCAGAGCAGTACCTACACTCTTTAATGAAAGATCACCAGGAGCACACTTCTTTAATTAAACACATTCAGTTTAGTACTTGTTGCAGCAGGGAGGACACTGTGGGACAAGGCCCACCACATTATAGAGGGTGATCTTTATTCAAAGTCTACTGATTTAAATTTTAAGACTATCTGCTGAAACCAGTTTGGCTCAGTGGATAGAGCATCGGCCTGCGGACTGAAGGGTCCGGATTCGATTCCAGTGACGGGCATGTGCCTGGGTTGCGGGCACATCCCCGGTGGGAGATGTGCAGGAGGCAGCTGATCGATGTTTCTCTCTCATCAATGTTTCTGACTCTCTCTCTCTCTCCCTTCCTCTCTGTAAAAAATCAATAAAATATATTTTTAAAAAAATTTTAAGACTATCTAAAAAATATACCTTTTTAGTCACGTGTATCAACTGGTTTTTGACCAAACAACCAGCATCTGTTCAAGTTGACATTTAAAATTAATCAACACAAATGGTAATCATGGAGTGTCTCAGTAAGAAGGTGTTGAAAAGAATCTGTCGTAAAAATTTGCGGAGTTTTTTGGGTGATTTAGGAAGCAGCCGTGGTGGGGGCGGTGCTATAAATTGGATGCTGGGAGAAAGTGGTATCTCAATGCATTTTATTTGTAGGAAAAAAAGACTTGAATGAGGATAAGGCTGTGATGGGTAAAGAAGAGTGAGCAGTCAGTCACTCATTTTAGCCAAAACAAGGGGATGTTTGGTATTTTGTGGTTGGAACAGTGACCTTGCTTTGGACTGGACTTAGGTAAAATGATGAACTAGCCTTGTTTTGTCTCACTGTGTCATGGACTCAGAGTAATCTAGTCTCGGTTGGTACTCTATGAGATTATTTTTGCTCATTAGGAGAATTGCATGGCTTAGTGGTATTAGGCCTGATTCTGAAGGTCAGAGGCTTGTTCTTTTTTCTTTTCTTTCTTAACAATTGCGTGACTTTTTCTGCTCTTCACTTCTAATTACCTGAGAGAAGTTGTTTTATTTGCTAAATTCTCAAAATTGACATATATGTTATATGGAAGCTGGTATAGAGTGAACCTTTTGTTTCATACTTTATATGTTATATGGAACCTGGTATACGAGGGAATATTTTAGTTTCTACCCTCACCTGCCCTCAGCTTTCCCTAGTCTATAGCTACCCTCTAGGTGTGGCCTGACACTGTGGATTCCTACCCCTACCATCCTATATAATAAAGAGCTAATATGCAAATAGTCATCACGCCCTCACGTCCTCATGCCCTTGTGCCCTTAAGCCGGGGCTGGGGGACCAGAGGCCAGGCCAGGCGACCTGGCGGGGCTTGACGGGGGAACTGAGGCTGTGCCACTTGCACAGTGGAACTTGATGGGGGACCTGAGGCTGCGCTCCCCACTCTGGTGCCAGGCCGGGTGACCTGAAGCCAGGCTGGGGGACTTGAGGCTGTGCCTGGGGACCTGAGGTCACGCCCCCCCACCCAGCGCCGAGCCGGAGGACCTGAGGCCGCACCCCCCTCATGGTGGGGCTTCATGGGGGACCTGAGGCCATGCCCCCCCGCCCTGTGGGGCTTGACAGGGGTGGGGTTGGCCAGGTCTGGGTCTCATGAGATTTAGAGGCGCACGTGGGTGGACTTTATTCTGGGTCCCACAGCGTGCCCCAGACTCTGACAGGAGGGAGATTTTCATGTATATTTTACTAATTTTCTTTCATCTCTGACACTTCTATTATAGAGAAAGGGTAAATAGCAATATTAACATATTTCCTCTAATTAATTCCCTTTTAATGTGCACAAGTTTCATGCACTAGGCCACTAGTCCTATATAATAAAGAGCTGATATGCAAATGGCTGTCATGCCCTCACGACATCACGCCATAACAGCTCAGACACTCAACACTGGGGAGAGAGGAATGGGGACCAGCCAGACACAAATGAGCTCGCCAGAGAGGAATGGGGACCAACCAGGCTGCAGCCTAGGAGAGGGCCAAGCTGCATGCCCTGTGATCCCAGGCGCCAGTGCCTGCAGCTGTGGCCCAGGAGAGGGACACGCTGCCTGCCCCATGGTCCCGGGCACCTGCGGCTGCAGCCCAGGTGAAGCTGCCTGCCCACAGTCCCCTGCAGCTGTGGCCAGCCCGGGCAAAGCTGGCCCAGGTCCTGGGTGCCTGCAGCTGACCAGAGTGAGGGAAGCTCAGGTTCTGGGTGCCTGCAACCAGCTGGAGGAGGAAATTCTGGGTCCTGGGTGTGGGGTGAGGCAGAGACAGTTAGGGGCGATCAGCCCAGCAGGGGAGCATTTAGGGGCGATCAGGACAGTAGGGGAGCAGTTAGGGGCAATCAGGCAGGCAGGCAGAGGTGGTTAGGGGTGATTAGGCAGGCAGGTAGAGAAGTTAGGGGCAATCAGGCAGGCAGGCAGGCAGGCAAGCAGTTAGGAGCCAGAAGTCCCGGATTGTGAGAGGCAGTCAGACATCCCCCAAGGGGTTCCGGATTGGAGAGGATGCAGGCCAGACTGAGGGACCCCCTCCCCCCACCCGTTCACAAATTTCATGCACTGGGCCTCTAGTTTAAAATAAGTCAATAATCATAGGGCTTAATTAAATAGGTACACCTTTTTATGTTCTAGGTACATTATTTGTTGCTAACTCAGCCTCACTTATAGTCCTTCAAAGTGTCCTTAGCCTTCAGACAATTATTCCCTTCCCTTTTTAGTTACAGTTGAAGTTTGCCAACCAAAGGAACCCCAGTGTGATCTGTGAGGCAGAAGAGAAGTATACTGTACAGTTAGACTCTAAAGGTGACTGCACATCCACAGAAGGTTCTCAGCATGTACTTGGGAACAGCACACTTTGCTGCTGCACAATGAGAACTGGTGGATGTTGTGGGGTATTCTTGAGAAGTGCAGCAGTTTTTCTGTAAGACTTTTTGTGCTGTACACTGAGATCTTCAGTGTCTCCTTTCCTGCCTTTTCAGCTACAGTTTCTTAACCTTGGCTCCCTCAATTATGCTAACAGCCCTTTGAGCCCTAATTCTTATATTAAAATGACAATTTGTGAAACATGTGAGTAGAATATAGGAAATACAGTGGAAGCTGATATTTTCTAGGGGAAATCATTATATATGCTACACCTACTCTATGGAAAGTCACTATAGTCTTAAAACCTTAGAGTTGTCCCAAAATTTCAATCAAAGGAAGAAATCTGAAAAAAGTGGTTAAAATGAGCATTGTTAAAAAGAAAAAAGTAAAATTGTTTAAATTCCTTAAAACAGTTTTCCAAAATAGCTTTTTCCCAAACTGTGTCATACTATTCTGTAGTCAAACAAACTATTTCTCACAGATAATTCACATATGCATTTGAGTCTGCTTGAAGATGTTTCATGGGACTTCTTATTTGGTAAAACCTTTACTTGATGCCAGGTAGGGTAATGATCACTCAATAATGATAGCTATTATTATTAACTATAGGCCCGGTGCACACAATTTGAGCACAGGTAGGGTTCCCAGGCCTGGCCTGCAATCAGGGCCGATTGGGACCTTCCTGCTGCCAACTGGGGCCTTCCTTCATTCCATGCCGCCCCCTGGTGGTCAGCACACATCATAGCGAGCGATTGAACTCCTGGTCCCCTGGTCGAACTCCCGAAGGGACACTTTACATACTAACCTTTTAGATAGATAGATAGATAGATAGATAGATAGATAGATAATTTGTAAACTGCTTCAAACCAATATAAAAATGAATGACTTTAGGGAAAAAGAAAGGGAGAACAATAAACATTAACTTGAGTACTTCTTTAATGAACAATTTCTTTTTCCCCCAGAGATTTCCTATAGTTGAGTTTGTCCTGGTTTATGCAAAAGAGGATCATTTAAACTCTAAGTTATGATCAAATTTAGGATATTATATTTTTACCAAAAAAAAAAAAAAGTGTTGGGTATGCTGCACTTTTGGCACTAGAATGGCTTATTTAATTTTGTTTTCATTACATTTTTGTTCAGGGTTCATTGTTTCCAAAAATTATCTCTGCTTTTAAGAGTTAATAAAGCAAATGCCCACAACAAGCCATAAAATAAATCACTGCTAAGATCAAGAAAAATATATTTCCCGCCCTGGGTTGTTCATTTAGATCCAAACTATGTGATTCATAACATTGGAAATGGAAATACCATATATTTTTTGCAAACATGTCTTTTTCAAGATGAATCAGAACCCTAGGCACAGGGTCCTTTTTGCAGAAAATATGTAACAGCTTTTCTTCTGCCTTTCCTTTGTGCTGAGCAAGTACTTTCTAAAAGCACTTGAAATCCACATTCATACTCACAGTACTTAGTACAGAGCACATGACACAAACAAACAACAACAACAAAACATAGAGAGGGAAAGAACTGTTTACCAGATAGCATATGGAATTTACTTAATGAATCCCTAGGTGTGGAGGCCGTGTGTGAGCGAGGGATGTGAGGTCTGTGTTCTCTTCATTACTTCCCCATGTTTTACTCTGACAGTTGTAGTATCTACATTGGCCTTAGGCAAATATTGAAGTATGTCAGGTTTATTTTCTCCATGATTCTGCCAACCCCCTCCTCCTTGTATTGTTTCTCTCCCCTTCTCCTCAAAAATCATGATTCCACAGTTGCTTTTGCACTTCTCAGGGACACTCAGATTGTGATTCTTGACCCTTGATAATCCTGCACAGCCTACCATATATAAAAAGAGACAGGCGTTATAATCCCTGAAAATGTGGATTGTCTGTAATCCCCATGCAAACTTTTAAATTCCTTGTTTTTTTTTTCCTGCAAACATGTACAGATTTGATCAAGTTTTACAATGGCTTTCTGCATTATCCTCTTGAGACATTAGACTCCAAGGCACATTGGCCAAAACCCAACGGAATATACCATATTCTGCTCTGTACTAGAGCAGGGTCATCTCTGAGACTTTCAGCTTTCTGATGTCAGAGATTTTACCATAACCTTCTTGTTTACCCCTCCCCCCCATTATCTCCAATAGTGTTTGGGGAATAGCAGGTACTCAAATAAATATATGTGGAATCAATATGAATTTAAAATAATTAAATACATTCTTACGAAGATTTAGAGGAAACAGATACTCTTTTTAAAAATATATATATATATTTTATTGATTTTTTTACAGAGAGGAAGGGAGAGATAATTAAAAACATCGATGAGAGAAAAATATCAATCAGCTGCCTCCTGCACATCCCCTACTTGGGATGAGCCCGCAACCAAGGTACATGCCCTTGACTGGAATCGAACCTGGGACCCTTCAGTCTGCAGGCCAACACTCTATCCACTGAGCCAAACCAATTAGGGCAAAACAGATACTCTTTTGACATCTGTCATCAAGATTCATTTTGATAATTTTCAAACTATTCTGTTTTACTTGTCAATTTCAGACTGTCAGAACTTACAACTGTGGTGATTGACTCACACACATTTCCAAATGCCCATCAGTCCTCCTGCAACATTTCACCCCTCTGTGCCCGTCAGCCCTGACTTCCCCTGGACCTCACCCTGCTTCTTCCTTCCTTTTTATGAGGTACATGAACTGCCTTCTGCACTCATTTTTGCGGTGTTCCATTTATTTGCTTCTGGAAAATTCTGTGTTCATTTGGCATCAGCACAAAAAAAAAAATAGAACACAATGAGGTGGACCACATGATAAATAGTTCTGCAGTTAATGACATGTCTCATGTGAAGCATTGGACATTATGTTGTGCTGTCTGCGAGGGCACAATCTCAAGGGGAATTGCTACTCTGAAGGGCAGTTAATAAATATGGATACAGTGTTGGCTCCTGCCACAGAACTACCATCCCTTCAGGGTATCTGCTAACAAATTCACGGTGGGAGGCACTGTGAAGGGGACCATCACTTAAGTGGAGTGTGTCCTTGTTTTCCTTGGGAAAAAAGGATTTCCAGGAAGTTTGATAAGATTGCCATTTCCTGTCTCACTGTCATGACGAAGGTAGGGAGATACCATCCCGGATGCAGGTGTCCAGGTCAAAGGAAATAAAAGGGAAGTTCAAAAGCACTCCTCCCATAGTGGCTGATCTTACATCAGTATTAGTAACTCCTGGGAGGGGTCCATGTGAGCATATGCAGGAAATTAGTCAAAACCTACGTTTCATGCCACACAAACAAAATAGAATAAGAACAAAAAGAAAAGCATTTATCCAAAAAGTGCATTTATATTTAACAATATTGTGGTGTTTACTTAAAAACGTGTTAAATGGATAGATCTCATGTAAAGTATTACACACACACACACATACACACACACGAGAGCAGGAGGAAACTTTTGAAGGTGATGGATTTGTCTACTATCGAGTGTGGTAATGGTTTCATGTGTGTATGTGTAGGTCCAAACTCATCAAATTGTGTAGATAAAATGTGTGCAGCTTCTCCGTATATCAATTACAATTTAGTAAAGTTATTTTAAAGGGTATTTATAAAGAAATTCAAAGCAACTTTTTATTTTTAAAATATTGATTTTATTTTGAAATAATTCCAAACTTACTGAAAAGTAGCAAGAACAATGCAAAGAACACATGTACGCCGTAAATCCACAGAACCTTTTAAAGTTTCATCTCCATCATGTCCTTTGCAATAAAAGCATTGAAGCCAGGATTATACATGTACCCAATTTTCATATCTTTCTAGTCAGCTTCATTCAGGAACATTCTCAATCTTTGATTTCATGACCTTCACAGTTTTCTAGATCTCAGGACTGTCATTTTTGTAGATTATTTGGCCAGTGGAAACCCTTTAGAACTGACTTCTAGATACTTTTATAATATTCCCATTCTTCTTTGAGTTCTTCCCCACTTTACCAACAAGGTATTTATTCCTAGGACATATTGTACTTGTTTTTTTGTTCCAGCCCTGAATTCAGTTATTTCTATTTCAGTCTTTGATCTTTTTTTAGTTGAGAGTGGTATTTAAAAGTTGAGAAGTTAAATGAACACTGGGTGTGTTCATTATTCATGCAGTGTTGCAATGCTAAAGTCTTCTAATATTTGTACCTTCATTTCCTGTCAGTGAGAAACTTAATTTCATTGTCTTTAATATATTTACATATTTGATAAGTCCCCTATGTGTGGCTACTCTTATCTATAAGACTGTTCTCACCACCTATTACTGGCCACCCTCTGGCCATACTCTCTCCCTCATTCCACATAAACCCTATGCCTGCCATCACTACTATCTCTGCCTAAGTCTTTTAGAGGAGAAAGAGGAGAGGTGAGGTGAAGAAAGAATTAAAGATAGAAGGGAGAGAGGAGAGGATGGGAGAGGAGAGGGGAGAAGAGAGGAGAGGAGAGGAGAGGAGAGGAGAGGAGAGGAGAGGAGAGGAGAGGAAGGGAGGGGAAGGAAGGGAATGGGAGGAGAGGGGAGGGGAGGAAAGGGGAGGGGAGGCCAGAGGAGAGGAGAGGAGAGGAGAGGAGAGGAGAGGAGAGGAGAGGAGAAACAATGTTCATATTTTAAACTCCATGTTGTATTGTAGAATAGATTGAAACATTTCAAACTATGTGAGGTTTAGGTAACAAGAACAAAGATATTTTGTAATTATTAAACTCTACATTCTAATAAATGAAATTCTGCCTCACCAAAAATTCTTAAAACATAAAAAGTATTTTCTAAAGTACTGGTATATCTGTATATTGAACATATTTGAAGAGAAAAATATAAGTGACTATACCTTATAACCCAGGTTGAATTTCTTAAGTACTACATTTTCTACTTAGAACTTTTGTCCTACATATTATAAAAGTATAAAATCATCTTTGAATCTTATTTGTCCAAGAAACATATTATCTGTAACTATAGCTTTTGATGACTCTATTATCTTACCACTGGCAAGGTCTTAGAAATAATGACATATTCACTAGTCTTTAGAAGACACATGATGAGCCCCAGCTCGAGTCTGATCCATCAGTGAACTAAATATAAAAGGAATGCTTCATAAAGTGCCATTTAGATTCCAGTGTAATAGAGATGTAATGCATATGTCAAGTTATTGAGTTGTCAACTTAAATAGAAGTCAGTGTGTCATCCAGTAATTATTGCTATTTAGGCCTAAGGCATCAGTGTTAATATTAGCATGTGGAGTGTTAAGTATGCAAAGTACAGAAGGGAAAAGAAAAGATTATATGAAGTAAACCCTAAAGAACTCATTATGTTACTAAAGGCCACAATCTATCGTTTAGATACAAGCAGATATTTTAAATGAGGAAAATTCTTATAAGGATGTACCAACCCACCCCAACTTTGGGGGGGGGGGGGGGCGGGGAAGACAACCAGGTGCAACCGTTTACCTGTAATTTTAGGAAAATTTTAGTAAATTATCATTATTCTCTGTAGGTAAAATGCTTGTGAAAATCATTGTAACTCTATTTGAAATTAAATTTGGGGGGGTCAGATGCTAGTTGCAATGATTTATTGACTGATTTTGGTGAGTGGATGTTTTTTAAAAAATCCCTAGAATCGAGTTTTATATTTAACTGATATTTAAAACATAGAATGTATCCCTATAGAACTCTCTTGCAGCTCTACACTTGCAAATCAAGTTCATGTTTATGTACATTATGTACATGTTTTACATTCATATATTCAATTGTAAATATTAGGTCCCTCTTGAGTAGTAGTGCATCTAATTTAAAAGCACAGTTTATTTTTAAGGTCACTGCTTCAAAATGATTAAAACCTGTTGTTTGTAAGTGTATTTTACATATAAGCAGTCAAAAAAAAGAGAGAGGATAAAAAATACCCCCCCACACTCAGCATCCGTTTCTGGCCCATTCCTAAAGAACGTTAAGTAATAAAAGGGTCCATGTGAAGATTAAGATAAAATCAAGCAGGGACACCACAGGCTTTCCTAATTCCCTTTGCAGACAGCAGAGTCAGCAGAAAAGACTGGACTATTTCCAAGTCCCTTTGAAAGCACACACTGTCTAGAGCAGGAGGCATCTTTACGTGAACAGACACCCGCACACACATGCCACCATCCCACCCTGGACTGAATCGTATACAAATGGATCAAAACCACACAGTGCAGAGCCACATCCTTTTAAAGGAAGGACCCTGTATATTTACCAGTAAGCAATACGAGGCAAAAAGGAGCCAGACCCAGACTCTAAGCAGTCAGATGCTGTTAGATTTCCTCCTTGGACGTTGGCCATATTGTAGTGCATGCTCTCTACCAGCTCACCTTTGCCTTCCCTTTCCTTCAAGGTTCAACTCAACCATATTCTCCTCCAGGAAACCTCCCCTTTCTGCAACTCCCAACATCTCCCTAAGCACCTTCTTTTGTTTTATCATAGTGTTTTCGGTATGTGCCTCTTTGGGAACAACTATCACTTCTGCTTAAATGCACATCTCTCTCACTAGACTACAGATTCCACCAGTGCTGGGTCAGTATCTTATGTTTTTCTTCCCAATGCCTATCACATGGGCAATAGTTAGACCAAAGATCAGATTTAAGGCTGTAGCTTTTCTCTTAGTCTTTACTGAAAAAAAAAGGCTTTTATGTTCCAATCAGGTTTAGCTAGTTTCCCCTCCTTAGAGAAGTGGGGGGGGGGGGGGGGGGGGGTTGGAATTAAAATCAATCTTCATTTTTATTGCCTTCCCTCCTATTCCTTTATGAAAACACTAAACCACATAAAAAGGCCTAAAGAAGTTGTAACTACAAGTTTGAACTTAATTGGAGATTGCAATTTGGAGATTTTCTTTTTAAGGAAAAAAATTAGTAGCTTCCCTCAGGCAATCTCTGCCTACTGATTTCCTGACATTTAAAACTATTTTGTAGCAATAGATACGTTTGTTCATTCCACACCACTAAAAAGATGTTGAAGATACAAAAGATTAAAATGCAAATAGCTTGGATAAATAGCCAGGTTATGGTTACTGTACTTCCACTTGATGTAAAATTGCGTGGTAATATATGAGTTCTAGGTTTGATAGGGAAAATGAGGATAAAGTAGATTCTGGGTTTTTAAAGAAAGAAATAGTTCCACAAAGAAGCAGTTAGGGTGGGTCAGAGACACTTTTGTCTAATCATGCTTACTCTTAGCTGAGTAAGGACAAATCAACATTATGGTCAGAGATATTTCGTATTTTCCATTAGTTTTCAGTGCCAGAGTCCATGAGGGCTAGAGAAAGGATATTTAAGATCCATCACATTGATAGAATGACTCTAATTTTATATTAATTGTTTCTAATCTTATTTTATCCCATTATTATGCAACATTTCCTTTAATCGGAAGCCCAAAAGTACAAATTAATAGTCATTGATGGACATTCTTTGTTTTAGCCCCTAGAGACCTAGGAGCACTGTCGTGCTTCTCCTGCAGTGTCACTATTAGATGCTAGTAGTTCACTCTTTATTGACAGATGGTACCTAAGTGCAGATTACTTATGATGCCGAATGTTTGTAGTTCTAAAATTGACCACAGACATTTATCTGCCTAATTTTTACAGGTACTACGATTTTATGAAGTTTACTTTTATTTTAACATTATGTTTTGTTCAAATTTTTTCTACTAGTATTTTATAATACAATCAGCAAACAATATATGTCAAAGATGAAAACAAATGTAGTAAAGGTTTCCTTAAGTTTTTGAATATGTAACTTCATTTACTTGTGATTCATAATTTTTTTCCTAAACTGCTGTGAAATCAGCAAAAATGCCTTGGCAATTTTAGCATAGTTCCTAGGATATTGGTTGGCACTCAAAGGGTTAGGGCTTATCTCAGATGGATTATGCAGTAAACCTTTTGTGTCTTTACCTAACACTTCTTTTGATGTAAAAATATTTTTATTGCATCACAACCTAGAATTTGGTAAACAAATATATCAGAATTTTGCACACATATTCATTAGATTAATCTACAATAGCCTTTTCAGTGTCATGTGTTTCCTTATAAAAATTATGTTGATGTTACAAAATAAAATGAGGAACTTTCTCTATAGCTAGAAAAAAGTTTTAGTAACATTGTAATTATATTTTTCTTAAAGGTTTAACACCTTTTTTTTTTTAATAATAGTGCTCATATCTTCTTTTTTTTTTTTAAACTTCCTCTTGAGCAGTTTTGGTCATTTTTACCTTGTTACAAATTCATATGTTTTCCTGTATTTCAGGTTCATTACTGTAGCAGCATGTAGTAGTCTCAATTTTTTAAAGTCACTTCCTTACCTATGTTTAGGTATTTTTTATTTTATATGTATGTTCTCTCTCTGTTACCCTTATTAGACCTTGAAAAGAATGATCTGTATCTGTTTTACTGGTATTTTGGGAGAACAAAGTTTTAGATTTTATTCTTCTATTATATTCTTCTATTTTCATTTTATTAATTTTAGACTTCATCTTTTCAAATTCCCTTTTCTAGGTTTAACAATGAAATTTGAAGGAATATTATTAGAAACAAAATAATTATTATGTTCCATAATTGGAATATGATAGCTAATATTTACAGATTTAGACTTCATGACTAAGATACTAGATCATCTTTTATATAATTTATTGAGGTAAAAACATTTATATCAAATATTCTGTAAGTCATTGAATAATAATAAATCAAGAAAAATTAAAGAAGCATAAACTTTCGCAGGTCAGTAACTTAAAAAAATTGATCATCAGTATGGCAAAACTGCAGCTATAAAAAAGAATAATGCAGACACACATCACCTCAAATGTTCTCATCTTGATTGACTTATTTGTCAGAAAGGAGTTCAAATGCCAATGCAAAGGTTAATCTGCTGGGCCCCTTTATTAAAAAATATAAAGTGACATCCCTTGACCTGCCCTTGGCTTCTTGTATGACAAGAATGTGTGAAAGATGCAACAGAAAGAAAGGAGAGGAGAGCTAAGAGAGAGGAAGGATAGGAAAGCATTTTACAATTCACCACATTCTCAGTGCCATTTTCTAATATTAATCCCTTTCCATTATTTCCTCATAAAAACACCATATCCCTTCTTCTTCCCCCTATAAATTATACCCAAACCATACTGGTATAAAATTATCAACTTTGGAATTACTGCAATTTGTATTTGCATAATCTTCTTTCCTTTATGTCATTGTCATTAAAATTATATTGGAATTTGGAAAATTTATTAAGGTATAATTTAAATATCATAAAATCCATTTCTTGCAGATGTATAATTCAATAATATTTAGTTAATTGACACAATTGTGCATCACTTCATCTGATTTTAAAACATTTTATCACTCCAAAAATTCCTTCAAGCCTTTTTGCTGTAAATATTTCTTCTCATCTTCAGTCTCAGGAGAGATCTCATTTAAATTATATATATATATATATATGATTGATTTTTGAGAGAGTAAGAAAGAGGGAGAGAGAAAAACATCAATGATGAGAGAGAATCATTGATCAGCTGCCTCTTGCACACCACCAACTGGGGATCCAGCCTACAACCAGGACATGTACCATGACCTGGAATCAACCCTAACCTCCTGATTCATGGGTCAACTCTCAACCACTGAGCAACATTGGCCAAGCTAGATCTCCTTGGTACAATCCTAAGTAAAATTGCTGGGTCATATGTAAGTTTACATTTCACTTTTTAACTACCAAATTGTTTTTTCCACATCAGCTCTACCATTTTTCTATATCTTCACTGTATTGTCATTGTTGGACTTTTAATTATAGCCATACAATTTGGTTTTAATTTTCATTTTACTAATGACTAATGATGCTGTGCACCTTTTCCTGCACTTATTAGCCATATATATATATATATATATATATATATATATATATATATTGGCAAATGTCTGTTCAACACTTTGACCAATTTTTAAAAATTAAGTTGTTTGTCGTCATATTTGCAAGGAATCAGGCTCCTTCCACCCTCCTGTCTGGGTCCAGGGTGCGGGTGAATCAGATTCAGGGCTGTTAGGGCCCCAGCAGCAAGGTCTGGGTCAGTGCGCGTCACAGCTACTGGCTGGTCTTCGGTCATTTCGTCGTAATGGTTGCGTAGGCATATATATGTTACATATGTAAATATAAATTATATATACACACATTCTGTATATGCATATTTTATAAAATATAAATTTTAAAATATTTTTTCCTGTTTGTGACTAGTCTTTTTATTTTTCTTAATGAAGTCTTAGATCCTGCTAGTCTTCTTCTGCAAGTTGAGTGGAGACAATTAATCTTTCTGGGCCTTAGCTTTACCATCTAAAATAAGACCTTTCTTTGTTTTAACATTTTAGGAAAAGATAATATTTCAGACTGTTATTCAAAATGAGAGTTTATACTTATAACATCTAACTTACCTAATACCATGATATAATATAATACAAAAAGCAAGGGACCAAGTTCTGGAGACTTTGACTCAACTCCTGTATTTGCCACTTACTAAATTTATTTCCTTAGAAAAAGAAGTTAACTGCTTGGGAAATTGGCTTCATCATTTGTATAGTTTGATAGAGTTATTCCAACTCCATATATGCAATAGGATTTCCATAAGAGTAAACTTAGTTACCATGGGAAATAAATTTCAAAAGTTGTAAGAATACAACTTATTATCCAAATGATTTTGGACAAATTTCTTAATAACTTTGTGCTTCTGTTTTCGAATTTGAGCATGAGAGCAAATAATAAATGTTACCTCAGAATCTAATCCATGTAAAGAGCTTAGCAAATGGTCTGGCATGTTGCTAACACTCAATAAGCATTGACTACTTCTACTAAAAATAATGATAATAGAAATAAACATTGTAATAAAAGAGTTGATTGGGAATAATACTTGACTACATGAGAGAATGTCTGAATTATATTTTTGACTCTGTTAAAATTAGTTGATGAATTTGAAGCAAATGCTTTAACATTTCAAGAACCCAGTATAATCATGTGCAAGACAAGGATAATAAACAAAATGATCTCAAATATTTCTTCTTCCTTTGAAATTTAGAAACTATGCTATCATTATAGGGACTTAGTATATTAATATTAATTACATCTTAATAAATAAACACATTTTAGTCTTCTCTCAGCTTTCCATTATTGCCAAATTCAGTTAATTGTGTATATAATTTTATAATATATAATTTATGTGTATAATTATATATATATATATATACAGACACATACATACATACATACATACACACAGTATTATTCTCTATTTCAAAAAAGAGGAAAAAGATTATCTAGGGAATTATACTTAAAACATTTCTTTGCTTGTGATTGATATTCTTTTCTGCTGAAAGTATCTTAGAAAAATAAATACATAACCTCATTATAATTATATAATATGCCACCTAGGCATTCCAGTAACATGAATAATTCAAATGGGAAAAAGTTCTCTAATAAAGCTTTTATGTTAGCAAAACCCTCCTTCTCACAGATGAATAAATTTATATACAAAGGTATTTATCACCATTACTAACTTTTTCCTCATTTTGTAAGCTGAAAAATGTGGACTAAAAATCATCAATTACTTAAAGTCCCTAGTCTTTGATTGGGAAAGGCTGCAGAGGAGTCTTAGGTAACAATGGAATGTCCCCAGTGTGACAGATGCAATGAATCAAATAATTACAGCATCTCTGTGGGCGGAAGCAAACTATGCACACTGTCATGTGTAGACCTACAGTAAAAGTAAGGCTTGTAATATGTATTCTTTTATTTCAAAAATAAAGGCAAGTGTCATTGGAAGCTTAAAACAATATTCATGCCTGTGCAACTGCATTCTAATCACATTTAATGAATGACAAGAGCTGTCATTACCTGGAATTTTTTTACTTGATGGCTTTGTACCTTCTGGGGACAGGAGATAAATGAAGGAAAGATGACACCTTCAGATGTTGTCTTGATTAGTGTTGACATTTTTCCTTGGGGTTTGACAGCTGTTAATGAATTTAATTTAAACATTGAAACAGGATCAAAAAACACCTTTTAAACAACATTTCACTAAAAGGGATATTGAGACACATGGATCACAAACAGTAACAGAAAGTAAATCTAATTTGCAAGATTCCAAATCACCACTACCATGTAATTTAGTAATTTCATTAATTTTTAAGTATAACTGCTCAAAATCAGAGATTATAGAAAGTACACTAAGTTAAATGGAAGTGTTTTCCACATTGATACATCATTCAGAGAAGCTTCCTAGTCAGCATTTTGAATGAAAATCTAAAGGTATAGAGTAAACCTGAAATAATTTTTATGCAAGTTGTATTTATTCCTAAATCATCTCTGAAGATGGTGCTTTAATATGACACATGTGTTTTGTAAGATAGTATGGTTTATGGGCAGATTGCATGTATTCATTTCCTCTTTCATCTCAAGTTATATCATCTTCCGAAGAATGTGCAGTCACTACATGCCTTGTTTTCTGGCACAGAAATTCCTAGTTTTCCTTACGGAATAAAAACAAAAATGAAACACATGAAAGTATTATCATAGTTTCAGGTGAAGTTTATTAACAAATAATAACTATGTTCTGTACCAGACTGTAGTTTGAAAAGCACATTTCACATCTAGAAAAGATTTAACTGAGCAAGCTGAACTGTTCTCAAAAAAGTACAAGACAGGGTCATCTGCAGAGGATGGGAGTGAGCTGAGGCAAGGAAACTGGAGATTTAAGAAGGAAGTGCTGAAGCAGTGTGGGTGGAGGTGTGAATCGATGAAGGTTACAAGGAAACACTGATGAGTAGAAGTGCAGCTCTGCTTAAAGTGAGCAAGTTCAACTTGTAGTGAGTCCACAAGTGGTGAGATGCCATGAGGGAGTTCCCAATTACCGATAAGATGCAGTTAAGCCTTGCTCTCTTCAGAGCCCAGGAACCAGTGGATTTTTGTGTGAGTAACTGATGGAGGGAGAAATGCGCTATTTTTTTCCCACATGCTGATACTAATGTGAATCACTATAGCTCTTACCTGCTCAGAATGAATTTATGTGGTGATCATGAATGAAACTTCAGAGAGAATTCTGCAGCCATTTCAGATGCTACTACCACACCACAAGCCTTTCTTTGTGTTAACTTTTTTTCTGGAACATGCAGGTAAACTATTCAGAATGAACGAAAACAAAATATTTGTGAGAAGTGCTAGTGAGATCATTGTATTTAACCCAGTTAATAATGAATGGGAAGGAACAAAGAGAAGGCCAACTATTATACAAACAAAGGAGTTCCTTCCTCTCTCTCTTACTCTCTTGCTCTCTTGGGACTCCTGTTGCAGGGGATGTGCTCTTATGCTCCTGCAATTGCCTACATGGCTCAAGGCCACCTGGACCACACACACAATGGACTGATGAACTGGAACTAACCTGATGTTATACCAGACTCAGCTCCACCATGGAATGGAAACTGGACTCTGACTGCTTCTACCCTGCGGAATCCCTCCAGCTGCACCTTTCCCAGGACTGGTTTAAGGGAAATGGGACTTTGCAACCTGAGGGATGTAGCTCCAGGCAAATAAAGCTTTCTGTCACATCTCATCCTCTGGTGGGGACCTCCAGCAGCACCCCAAGAACCCTGCTCTCACTAGCAATGAAGAAAGGCCATCCACACAATTCTCTGATGACACTGGGATAGTTTGTGAAAGCCAAGCTGTTAACCATTCCGCCCAGACTCCAGGAAAATTGGGATATTCTCTGGGAAGACATGGTTGCTACAGGGAGAAAATAAAGGTCCAAATGGATCAATTCAAGGGTGATTTCTGAATTTTTAAGAAAGGATGGGGAACTTTATTCAAAAAGAGGAAAGGGCTGTGGGAAAAAGCCATGCCATTTAGAAGCAAGCAGTGTTATGCTCCTGTATGTGGCTTTTCAATAGGGTCTCTGCACTCCCTCTTTGCTTCTTTTTGTAGAATAAGGGCAATCAGTACTCAACAAGGTGAAACTGCAGATGAGTAAAGATATCATCTGTAAGGTTAACATTTTCAGACTTGATTATCCTTGTGGATCTTGGTATCACCACATTTTAATGCCAAACACTGCGCTAAACCCTTTGTGTGGCTTAGTTCATTTAATCTTCACAGCAACTGAATGAGGTTGGTATGATTATAATTCTTAACCTGAGAAAAGTTAAACAACTTTTCTTATATCATATAGCTAATAAATAATGGAACTTAAATTTGACCTTAGGGAGACTTACTCCAGAATTAATATTCTTAAACATCACACTATAATCAGTATTTGAATATCATTGGCAATGCATTTAACACTAGTATATTTTGTACTTTGTAAATGGAATTCACACAGAATTATCACAGATATTGCACATGCATTATTCAATTATCATAATTTATTCACTTTGGAATTCAGAACCTTGCTTGCAACTGCCCAGGGACTGCATAGTATCTGGACAACTGAATTCAACAATAGAAGTAATATTTTTTCTGGGAGCTTCCTCACTGAAAACAAAAAGGATTAGATGGAAGTAACTAAAGCCATGTCCTTTATGCATGTACATGTTTATGTATGTGTTTGTATTGTCAATCATGTATATATAGCCCTAAACACATGATTTGTGCTATTAATCTAATAACTATACTCAACATGTAGGAATTGGTGGAAATGCTAGCAATGTAAAGCAAAAAAAAAAAAAAAAAAAATCCCTGCCCCCATTCTTGTCTAGATCATCCTCATTTGTAGTCTGTTTGGGCATTATCCATTCATCACATTTGTGAGCTATGTTGATCCAGATGGTAGTTATTAATGCTGCAAAGTAAATATTTCCATGTCTGCACCTTTCAGACATTCAGTAGGATCTTGGTACCCTGTGGTTAAATAGGGATCTGTAACTGGTTCTAGCTGATGAAATATGATTAAAAATGATGTGTGTCACTTTCAAGTTAACTTTTAAGAGCTTGCTTTGCTACATTCTCTTTTGCCACAGACTCCGTCTGCCATAAGTCTAATAGGTGCCTTTTGCTGGGGAGGACAATGATAATACAAAACTGAATACCCTGCCAATCAAGAGGGAGAGAGGCATAGTGTGAGCCAGAAAATCAATTTTTTTTTAAATATATTTTATTGATTTTTTACAGAGAGGAAGGGAGAGAGATAGAGAGTTAGAAACATCGATGAGAGAGAAACATCGACCAGCTGCCTCCTGCACATCTCCCACTGGGGATGTGCCCGCAACCCAGGTACATGCCCTTGACCGGAATCGAACCCGGGACCTTTCAATCCGCAGGCCGACGCTCTATCCACTGAGCCAAACCGGTTTCGGCAATTTTTGTTGTTTTGAGTCTTAAAAACTTAGGGGTTGTTTATTATTGTAACACTAGTAGCCCAGTGCATGAAATTCGTGCACATTAAAAGGGAATTAATTGCCCTAACCAATTTGGCTCAGTGGATAGAGCATCGGCCTGCAGACTCAAGGGTCCCAGGTTCGACTCCACTCAAGGGCATGTACCTTGGTTGCAAGCAAATCCCCAGTGGGGAGTGTGCAGGAGGCAGCTGATTGATGTTTCTCTCTCATCGATGTTTCTAACTCTATATCCATCTCCCTTCCTTTCTGTAAAAAATCAATAAAATATATTTTTTTAAAAAAGGGAATTAATTAGCAGAGATATTTTAATATTGCTATTTGCCCTTTCTCTATAATAGAAGTGTGAGAGATGAAAGGAAATTAGTAAAATGTATATGAAAATAATATATACATTTATTAATAAACAAACAGTAACAAAAGGATAAAACAACAACAGAAGCATGATATAAAAACGACAAAAACATGATATGAAAACAACAAAAACATGATATGAAAACAACAAAAAACATGATATAAAAACAACAGTGATGCAAACAATGACTGATAAAGTGATTAAACTTATTCTAATATCTCCCTGTACACCACATTAAGAGTGAAAACACTTTCAGAGTGCTTAACAAATTTCCCTTGTGATGAAGTACTTAGAACTTTAACTGTAACATCACATGCTCTTCAAACTCGAGAGAAAGCAACATATAACTGACCATGTGCAAAAACTGGTTCAGGTAGGAATATGCCTACTTTGTCTAGAGTTTGTCCTTGTGATTTATTAATAGTCATCACAAATGCTGGCATCATGGGAAACCATTGTCGAATCAATTTAAATGGGAGGCCAGTGTCAGATGGGGACAAATTAATTCTTGGAATCAGAACAACCTCTCCCTCTGCAGATCCTGTTAATACTTCTGCTTCGATAATGTTAGGTCATAATCTTTTGATAATAAATCTGGTACCATTACAAATACCCCATTTACTATTGAGATTTCTCAATAGCATGATGATTGCACCCACTTTCAATTTTAATTTATGACATGGCATTCCCAAAGGAGTAATAATATTAAGAAATTCAATGGGAAAATTTTCCTTTTCAGCATCATCTGTGGAATCAATGGAATCATCACTCAAATATGTGTGAAAATCTCCATCGAGTATATCCAAATTTTCTTCATTTCATTTTTGAACATGCTCATTTTTTGGACAAAGAATTGCACGGTTAGATATATTTTTAATATTATCTATAGCAGTGGTTCTCAACCTTGGTTGCACATTAGAATCACCTGGGAATCTTTTTAAAATCCTGATTCCTGGGCCTCATCCTCCGGAAATTGTTTCTTTGTTATGGGGTGGGGCCACAACATTAGTAACAAAGAAACAGAATTAAAACTTTATTGTGGGGAGCCACTACAGTGTTTTGGACAGGTTCAAGCCTTGGACTGATGAGAGGGCACAGTCCTCTCATCGCCACGTGCAAGTCCCAGCTTGGAGGGCAGGGCTCTCCCAGCACAATTATAGCCAACAGCTATAGTTGTAAGCTTGAACCTATGGTCCAAACACATGGCCCCACATGCCTGAGTGATGTAGGCTTGATAGAGTTCAGGTGCATGTAGTTGAGTAGGATTGAAACCCAGGAGAATGTTGTAAACATCTTGGTCACGCCTTTACTTTGCCTCGTGGCAAATCTGCTATAAAATAAAGACACGGCTGTGGGCATGGTCGCTGTCTCTCAGATAAGCAGTGTCCCACCGAGACCCAGATTTCATTCTCTTGTCTGTCTTTTTTAAGCCTTTCAGCTGCCCCTACTCAAGTTCACCCTTGGCCATGCTGGCAGGGCACACTTTAGAAAGATATGCCTCCACGCTCCCAGGGCGGGTTCCTGCCTCAAACATTGCCCTTACAGGAAACAGCTCAGATGAGGGCGCAGCCATTGCCAAGACAACCCCTGCAGGACTGACTTCCTTCCGCTTGGTCGCAGCAGTTCTGGACATGATGAACACCACCCAGGGTTTTTATAAAAGTAGATAATTTAATATATACTGACTGATATGATCAATATATAACATAGGTATATGCAGAGTCACATCAGATTTTTTTAAAGTACTAATTGCAGAGACTTCCCACTTTCTTTCTGCAGTGTTCAAAGTTTTTGTGTTTACATGCCCCAAAGACTTCACTATTGACATCTTTTCCCTATTCACAACCCCATGGGTTCTCATGGTGAATGATCCTAAAGGAAGACTCATGCTTGCATTTCAAACTGCCCCAAATTGATGACTAAATTATTTGGGAAGGCCTGTCCTATCTCTGCTGTAGTGGGAAGAAGGCTGTTGCAATAAATTTTAAAAGCTGCCCTTATTATTTAAAAAGATTTTCTTTATTTTTCTCTAAGGCAGCAAACTGATCAGTGTAGCCAAGGTGTCTTATAAGATGTTGATTTTGTACTCAACAAAAGAAGAGTTTTATGAACATGTCATATTGAGTAAACAAATGATCATAAATAATTGCAATGAAGGCCAGAAAGAAGAATTTAACCAATTTCTGCCATAATATTTAAGGAATTATGAATATTACTATATTTCATCAAATTTGTTTGTTTTAATTTTTGCGAACTTTGGAATCAAGATGCACTCTACATTTATGTTGGAACTTTCATTATGATTTAATTGGCAACATCTTATTGTTTCTTTTTAAAAAATATATTTTTATTGATTTCAGAGAGGAAGAGAGATAGAAACATCAATGATGGAAGAGAATAATTGATTGGCTGCCTCTTGCACATCCCCTACTGGGGATCAAGACCACAACCCAAGCATGTGCCTTTGACTGGAATCAAACTCAGGACCCTTCAGTCCACAGGCCTATGCTCTCTCCACTGAGCCAAACCTACTAGGGTTTATTCTTTCTTTTTAAAAATATATGTGTGTTTTTTTTATTTATTTCAGAGAGAGGAAGGGAAAGAGAGAGAGAGAAAGAAACATCAATGATGACAGAGAATCACTGATTGGCTGCCTCCTGTACGTTCCACACTGGAGATCAAGCCTGCAACCTGGGCATGTGCCCTGTCCTGGAATCGAACCTTGACTTCCTGGTTCAGAGGTCAATGATCAACCACTGAGCAACACTGGCCAGCCTCTTTCTTAATAGTATATCAAATTATAATGTATTTTACAGTTGATAATATTATAGTTTTCAATAAAATATGTTAATATCTCAGCAACTTGCCAAGAAAAATGGTTTTTAAATATTAATGGCAAATGTTTAATAGTACCAAGGTGCTATTAAATCTGACAATTTAGAAATATTCATTCCTCTAAGTGATAAAATATGGATTGTTGCCACATCTTCTATTATTTCTCAGAGAAACTGACCATTAATAATAAGTACTAAAAAACAGTAAGTTAATGTACTAAAGAGTTGAATTAGGAAAATAAAAGAATGCAATCACATATTTCCATAAAAGTACTACACTTTTTAAAGTATATTTGATTAATTTAGATTTTTTGAAAAAAATAATTTTACCAACTAATAAAAATCAAACATAATATAAATGAAAGGAGTATACTTAACTACAATATCATAAGTGGTCTTGTTATTAAGTGTAGTATTACTGAGAAACTTAAACTCTAACCATATCAGTCACATAGTCTGGAAGATTCCGAAACAATGAGGAATAAAGGATCACATCTAAATAATAATGTCTTTAGCTCACTTTTAAATTATGGTTTTTTTTGTGTTCACCATTACTTAAGCATTTAAAAAATAATTCTAAAAAATCTAAATATAAGAATAGAATAAATGCATGTTGACATTAAATATTCCTTAAATTATTATGATGAGGAAAGGGATATGTTTAATGAAGTGAAGAGAGGATCTTCTAGCTTATTTCTTGAAAAACTTTGTTTTAACTTTGCCCTGGCTGGGGTGGCTCAGTTGGTTGGACTGTCATCCCCTACACTGAAAGGTTGAGGGTTAAATTCTGTTCAGGGCATATACCTAGGTTGCAGTCTTGGACCCTGGTTGGGGTGCATATAAAAGGCAACTGATTGATGCTTCTCTCCTTCTCTCTCTCTCATTCCCTTCCTCTCTAACATTAATAAACATACCCTTGGGTGAGGATTAGGAAAAGAAGAAAGAAAAACTTTATTGTAACTTCAAACATTACAGACCATATTTGATAAGGTAATACTCTAAAGATTTCATTCATGGAACAGTAATAAAAGAAAACATTGTTTTTTCTCTTTTTATTATTGCATTAGAGGCCTGGTGCACAAAATTCGTGCACTCCAGGGGGGAGTCCCTCAGCCCAGCCTGTGCCCTCTCGCAGTCCGGGAGCTGTCAGTTGGACATCCTTAGTGCTGCTGTGGAGGCTGGAGAGGCTCCCACCACTGCTGCTGCTCTTGCCAGCTGTGAGCCTGGCTTTTGGCTGAGCAGCACTCCCCCGATGGGAGCACACTGACCACCAGGAGGCAGCTCCTGTGTTGAGCGTCAGTCCCCTGGTGGTCAGTGCACGTCATAGTGACCAGATGTTCTGCCATTTGGTCAATTTTCATATAGGCTTTTATGCCTGCAGGATCAGGCCAAAACTGGCTCTCCAACTTCCCCTGAGGCGTTTCAGATTGCGAGAGGGCACAGGCCAGGCCAAGGGACCCTACTGGTGCACGATCGAGGCTGGGAGGAATGCGGGAGTTTGGCCTGCTCCAGAAGGACCGCAGGAGGGCTCAAGGGCATTTCCAGCCAGTCTCGCTCAGTCCAGATTGGCCGGACCCCAGCAGCAAGATAATGTACCAATCAGAGTGTCTGCCCCTGGTGGTCAGTGCACATTATAGCAAGCAGTTGAGCGGCCTTAGCATATCATTAGCATATTACTCTTTGATTGGTTGAATGGAAGACCAGATGACTGGACACTTAACATATTAGGCTTTTATTATATAGGATAAAACTTTATTTTTCCACTAGAGGCCCAGAGCATGAATTCATGCATGGGTGGGGTCCCTAGGCCTGGCCAGCAATCAGGGCCAATAGAGGCCAGGCCGATCGGGACCAGACCGATGGGGGCCTGCCGGCTAGGGGGAAGGACTGAAGGAGGTTGGCCAGCTGCAGGGAAGGGACTGGGGGAGGTTGGTCAGTCGTAGGAGGCTGACTGCGGGAGTGCACTGATCACCAGGGGAAAGTTCCTACATTGAGTGTGTGTCCCCTAGTAGTCAGTGCGCATCATAGCGACTGGTTGACCGGTCTACCAGTTGTTCAGGTCATTCGGTCATAACCATTGCTTAGGCTTTTATATATAGACTAGAGGCCCGGTGCACAAAAATTTGTGCACTCGGCGGGGGAGAGGGGGTCCCTCAGCCTGGCCTGTGCCCTCTCGCAGTCTGGGACCCCTCGGGAGATAATGACCTGCTGGCTTAGGCCTGCTCCCGTGTGGCAGAGAGCAGGCCCAATCCCTAGGTGCAGCCCCTGGTCGGGCTCAGAGCAGGGCCGATTGGGGAGTTGGGGCGCCGCCCCCTGTCATGCACAGAGCAGGGCGGATGGGGAGGTTGCGATGCCACCCCTAGTCACGTTCAGGGTAGGGCCGATTGGGGGGTTGGGGCACTGCCCCGTCACACTCAAGGCAGGGTCGATGGGGAGGTTGTGGCGCCACACCCTGCCAAGCAAAGAGCAGGGCCGATCAGGGGGTTGGGGCGCTGCCCCCTGTCACACACAGAGCAGGGCCGATCAGGGGGGTTGGGGCTCCGTACCCTGTCACACACAGAGCAGGGTCAATCAGGGGTTTGGGAAGCTCCCCCCTGTCACACACAGAGCAGGGCCCATCAGGGGTTTGGAGAGCTCCCCCCTGTCACGCACAGAGCAGGGCCAATAGGGGAGCTGGGGCACCGCCCCCTGTCACATACAGAGCAGGGCCCATGGGGGGGGGGGGCGTAGTTGAGGCGCCACACCCTGTCACACTCAGGGCAGGGCCGATCAGGAGGTTGGGGCGCCGCCACTGTCACACTCAGGGCAGGGCCGATGGGGAGGTATGGCTCTACCCCGTCTCACATAGAGCAGGGCCCGTGGGGGGGGGGGGTTGGGGTGCTGCCCCCTGTCACACACAGAGCCGCAGGGCAATCAGGGGGTTTGAGCGCTGCCCCCTGTCACGCTGATCCCGGTGCCGGGAGGCCTCGAGGCTCCGCTGATCCCGCCCGGCAGGGTCACAGATCCGGGTCCCAGACCACAGACAGCCTTGCCTGCTGCCGCCTGCCTTCAGTGTGCAAATTAGCCGCCATCTTGTTGCTTCAGGGTGGGGGTCCCCACTGGGGTGCCTGGCCAGTCTGGGTGAGGGGCTGAGGGCCGTTTTCAGGCTGGCGGGCGACTGGAGCTCCAAACCTCTCCTTTTTTTCTTTTTTTTTATTCTGGCATTTATTTACCTTCTATGGCTGTCACTGGAGCTGAGAGCTGCTTTCTCCCTGAGGCTCAGCTGAAAGCAGGTTTCTGGCCTTTGTTTTCTGTATTCGAAACAATGTTGCGACTCCAGCTCTGAGATCCCGGCTGACTGACAGGAGCTTTCTGGGCTTTTGTTTATCTTCTATAAATGTTACAATGTTTCCAACTGAAGCTCAGAGGCCGGCGGGGAACGTTGGAGTCCTCTGTCACTGAAGGAAGCAAGCCTCCCTGTTCTCATCAGCTGCCTGGCTGCTGGCCGCCATCTTGGCTGACAGTTACTTTGTATATACTCACTGATTAGCCAATGGGAAGGGTAGCGGTCATACGCTAATTACCATGTTTCTCTTTTATTAGTGTAGATTGTTCTTAATAAAACACATTTTTTTGTTTTGAATTGTATTTGAGGTAATCAATTCCATTTTATGCAGAAATTTTTAAAAGAACCCAAGCAATATTATTTATCTGCCATCTTTATGTATTGAAGAAGAGTGCAAACTTAGACATCAATGAATATATAAAGCAGTGGTCGGCAAACTCATTAGTCAACAGAGCCAAATATCAACAGTACAACGATTGAAATTTCTTTTGAGAGCCAAATTTTTTAAACTTAAACTATATAGGTAGGTACCTTGTTATTAACTTAATTAGGGTACTCCTAAGGTTTAGGAAGAGCCACACTCAAGGGGCCAAAGAGCCGCATGTGGCTCGTGAGCCGCAGTTTGCCGACCACTGTTCTAAAGTATTTACATTGGCTTCTGCTTTTTTTTATACCTTATACCATAAGAATTTCTGGTTGAAATAAATATAACTGGTTAAAAGTGTAAAAAACAAAGTTTTCTATTTCTAGACTGTCCCATCTTCAGTCATATACATATATATTACTTTACTTTCAAAGCAACCTCTTTTGTGAGGAGTTATTGCAAAATTTATTCATCTTTAATGTATTTACCCACAAAAATATAGTCACAAAATTAGATATTTCAGTTTATGGTTTTTAAAAATTGTCTCATTTATGTGAACAAAATTCAGATTTTTTTCTGATATTATATTGTTCCTGGAAATGGATAACAGAACATAAGTTAATTCACTTTTCTTCTCATTGATAGTCCATATTTCAGAGTCTACTGGTTAAACCAGAAGCTGATTACCCATCCTCTGAGCTCTAACCTAGAGTTAGCTACCTCTTATTTAGCGCTTTTCATTATTGTAATTCTCTATTTTGTTGTCAGTCTTCCTCACTAGACCCTTAAGTTCAGTGAAAGTGTTTCTGATGCCTTACATAAAAGTCACTCAAATGTTTATTGAACTGAATATAAGCTAAGTGAGTAGAATTGTAATTAGGACATTGAATGAGCTGTTTGGGGATACATCACATGCTTTTGTTTATGAATGACAACTTTTGTTTTAGAAACTGAAAAAAATCTGGTGTGTTAAGAATGCTGCACATGGACTGATTTTATTAACATACAATTCTTCATCTTACAGGAAACAGAAACTATATTATACTTTAAAATATCTCACACTTAACAGGTTCTGATCCTCATAATTTGTATATTACATTGGCGGACTCCAGGGCTCAGACCAGATTTGAAAAATTAAAGTTCCAGTATGCAAAAATATTTTAAAAATTATTGAGCTTGTTTCTAATCATACCAAACAAAATTAAATCTCTGATCTAATTTTTTGCACACATTATGACATCATAAAAATAACAAACATGTTTGCTGTGATTCAGGTGGTTTTGACAAGTCACAAACTTTTACTTTCCTTTTTATCTTGAATATTAAATACAATAAATATAAAATCTCTCTCTGCTATGAAAATGGAATGAGATAATAAATTTAAGACATTACTTGTAAAAACAATTGAAGTCTTTAGCTTGAACTTACCAGCTATACTAGTAAAATTGATTCCTAAAAACAAAATGTTTCCAGTAAGTGTATTCTATAATACAAAGCTTTCGCATTTCTGAACTACTTACTGTAAATAGTTATCTGAGTAGTCAATAAATATTAAAAATTCTTCTGATCAGCTATGTTTAAAGTA
Organism: Myotis yumanensis; assembly: GCF_028538775.1. Classification (NCBI taxonomy): domain Eukaryota; kingdom Metazoa; phylum Chordata; class Mammalia; order Chiroptera; family Vespertilionidae; genus Myotis; species Myotis yumanensis. The sequence continues at coordinate 41,580,637 of NW_027223760.1, read as the reverse complement.
CATTTTAGAGCTTTTAAGAGAACTGTAAAGTCACTATACTTCAGAATAACTGTATTCAAATGTGTCTTCTTTACATTTTCCTCTGTCTTAAAAGAAGTTTCCATAAAACCTAATTCCACAATACAAATGTACATATATTTTCTTGTGTTTCTAAATGCTATCAATCAAGAGAAGAATTATTGTCTAATATAGTCCATAAGAAAATAATCTCACTGGTACTCAGTTTGAACAGTTTCCTCCAAAGCAATACTGCTAATATTTTTGGACAACAATAATTTTTTTAAGATATGTGCCGTCAATGTGTTAAGTGGAAATGATCAGATGAAGGCAGAGATATTCTTAATAAAAGAATAACCCTCCGTGACTTAAGAGTTGTTATCAGGATGTAGAGAGCTGGAGGAGCAAATACAGTTCCATACATGTGATCAGTCCCCTTCAGCTACGCAGGTTGGATTCTCCATGTGTGTTTTGGCACTGTGTGCCGGAAGACATGTCACAGATTTCAGTTCCAGCTCATCTCCACTTATTATCACTAGGCTTGTCAACCTTTGGAAATGACCTCCTCATGTGTACCATGTAACATAAGAGAGGAATGTATTGGACAGGCTCAAAAGCTACCACCTCAAAGAGCTGGTTTCAATTTCTACTCAACTCTTCCTGCCACACATCCTACATTAAACCTTCGCTGAGGCTTTTGCCTTACATACTCAGTACATGGTCCATTTCTATTTCTCACGGGTCATTTGGAGGGATGTGTTCGATTGTGAAACATGCCCTGTGTTCTTTTTTAGCTGTCAGCACTTCACTGCTTTTCTGCTGTCTTATGTGCAATAGGAAGCAAATGGAGCCTTAAACTTGAGTTAAATGCATAGAATAGTTAATGCAGGGTTTTTGTTCTGTTTTGTTTTGTTAATCCTCACCCAGGGTTATTTTTCCATTGATTTTTAGAGAGAGTGGAAGGGAGGGGGAGAGACAGAGAGAAATATTGATGTGAGAGAGACACATTGAACTGAGCAGGGCCTGGGATCCAGCCTGCAACTGAGTTATGCGCTCTTGACTGGAATCTAACCTGAGACCCTTCATTTCTCAGGCCACGCTCTATCTACTGAGCCAAACCAGCTAGGGTATTAATGCAGTGTTATAACACTCATATTTCTCTTCTTTTTCTCACTATTTACATTTTAATGTTAGCTTTAAAAATTATAGATTCAACATAATATTACCTATGCCATTACTATTCTTTTTTCTTTTCTTTTTTTTCTGTTAGGGAAAGTGTTCCCCCTCTTAAAACAAAACACAGAACCCAAGATTTAAAAGAGACAAAGGAGTCTCCAGGTTTGGTGAGGTCACTGATCAGACCACTGAATACATTCCAACAGCTTGAAATGTTGCTTCACCAAATCTGGAGGTTCCTTTCTGTCTCCTAAATATTGGGGTTTCTTAATTTTGTTTTAATGAAAAAATGACTTTTGTATATATTCATTAGCCAATTCTACAGAGCACATCTTTAAGACATATTTACTAAATAAAGCTACATGAAGTGCCTGGCACATAGTAGGTGGTCAATAAATATTTGTAGACAGAATGAATGACTGAATACACCCAACCAACAGTAGTCATCTCCCCCACCATTTCTTTTCATCAGATTAATGCATTGGTCTCCTACCTTGCTTCCAGATACTAGTATTCCCTCTAAATTCTATTCTCAAAACGATAGCCATAATGATCCTTTGAAAGTGCAGCTGGATCCTCTCAATCTTTTGTCTAGAAACTTCCAGGAACTTTTCACCTCAGAGTAAAGGCCAAAATCCATACAATCAACAAACTGTGTTACACAGGCTAGTCTGCTGTTATCTACTTAACCTCTTTTATACTATTTTGCTTTGCAATCTGTTTATTTTGTTTCAGCTCTTGGCTACTTTGATGTCGTGCTTCCAATTTTTTTTTTTGTCTCTGCTCTCAGTATTAACCACTGTCAGAAAAAGTTGCTTGTTTCAATAGCAGCATAGCTTGCTCCCTGAACTTCATCAGGTCTTCCTGTGCGATTTGACAGAGGCTTCTGGCTTTGCCTTTGCCATGTAAATCACTAATGGAATGTTACACAGATTCCGCCTGCTTGAAAAACACTTGCAAATGCTAGACCTGCCCTTTTGCACTCTGCTATGCAGGTGAGAAGCAAATATGCAGGCTGGTCCAGAGGTCCTAGGAGGAGAATGAGAAACACATGGAGCAGAGCCAAGCCCTGCCTAGCCCCGCCTAGAGGACCATCCTGTAGCTGGTCCCCATATAAACAAAGTGTATATGTTTGTACATCTCTGAGGCTTTTGCGGTTGTTTTTACTGGCACCCATGCACCAATAGCTAAGTGATACGCCATCTATGATAGCCCTGTTTAAAATTGAATGTGCACGAGATATAAAACCCAGAGTGAACAGATGTTTTTGCATCATGTCATCTATAAAATTATCTTTAATTTATTTGCTGTTTAAAAATGTAGTACATTACTTTTTCTTGGCAAAGAAGCACCGTACTTGCATGATGTTCCATTGGAATTGAGAGTGCTTGCATGACTTGCTCATGCCTTTGTGACCAGTCCGAGCAACGCTGACACCAGATGCCTTGGATATAATTTCTCATTCATCTTAGTATTCTCTTCACAATACTTGTTCTTATAGTTGCCTGAATGGTTTCCAGAATGAGATTCCTTGTATAAGCTTTGAGTCAGGAATTTTAGCATTTTAGAAGCATAAACAAATGCACACAGATTGCTCTTGCAGAACAGGCTTTCGGCCCAGAAATTAGAGTACTCTAACCATTCTCTTGCCATTTTTAGTTATTTCAGAGCTTAATAAAATAAGCTCTTTGCAGGCATTCCATGCATTTCTTTGTCCCTACTTCACCAGCCGTTGTCCACAATTCTCTTGGGTATTCTTTTTAGAACTTAATTTTTAAACATGGATATAAAAAAGAATTTGCAACATGAGATTTAGCTGTATGTGCAACATTTTATTTATTTATTTTTTACATATGGCTGAGAGAGTTCATAGCTTTTTATTGATAGCCTGTTATTGTCCTAAGTGAATCATTCAGGAAGTCCAGATCTTATATTTCACTCATGTGGTTCTCTAAATTTACTCCTTATATCCTGAATAATTTAAATTAAGAGGTTTTATGGCTGTTGCTCCAATGGTCTGCTATGATTCCATTGATTAAAAAAAAGCCTTCATTGTTAGAAATACTCCATTAATACATTCACATATTTCTTTGATTAAGAAGGAAATGTATTACACATATTTAAGCCTTTCTACATCATGACTACCAGACCTAGCAAGGTTCTACTTTTTTATTCTCATTCTTTTTCCTATATAGAAGTTAAAATGGAATGGCTTTAATTTATATGCACAAGTATATAGATAATTTTTGTATAGATATATATTATATACAAAACTAAACAATCTATTATGCAGAATTTAGCTAATAGATTAGTTAATATATTTAACTGAAAATACAAAGGCAGAAAATGTATGTGGTACAAATAAAAAAATGCAACTTGTTTCAAATTGCTAGCAAAATCAAATTTTATATTAAAGCATGTATTCTTATTTATTTGGACAACCTAAAATAAATTTTTGTCTTCCTGCTTATAAAAACTCATCTTTAGCTTTTTCTTTGGTCAATATTAAAGTTTATTGTGTGATTATTATTTATGAATGTATTAATACATTTATATATCATTCATGACGAAAATAGTTAACATTTTGTTTTTATTTGTTTTCTGCTAGTTCTTTGCAACTCTTGACAAGTTTATCTTCCCATTAAGAAGCACACCAATAGAGAAATGTGCTTTGTGCTGCATATTAACCTGAAAATGAGTAATGGTCCTCACTCCCTTTGAATCTATAGGTATTGTCTTTAGTGAAAGGCCATCATCTTACCAGCAGCTTCACTGCCATGTACCACACTGGGGGACAGCACCATAGCTGATGTTTCTCTCCTGCAAGCTCCTAAGCTAACTAACTAGGTTGTTGTGCCACACCAGCACGGCCAAGGGTGAGCGTGAGGTGGGGCGGGGGCCGGGGGGGGGGGAAGGGGGGAAGGATTCAGAAAAGACAGACAAGAGAGTGAAAGCTGGGTCCGGTGGGAAGCTGCTTCTCTGATGGAGAGACAGCATCAGTGCCCACAAGCCCTGTCTTTATTTTATAGCAGATTCCACGAGGCAAAGTAAGGGCGGGGTCAAGATGTTTACAACATTCTCGTGGGTTTCGATCCTACTCAATTACATGCACCTGAGCTCTATCAAGCCCACATCACTCAGACACATGGGACCATGTGTTCGGACCATAGGTTCAAGCTTACAACTATAGCTGTTGGCTATAATTGTGCTGGGAGGGCTCTGCTCTCCAAGTTGGGACTTGCATGTGGCCATGAGAGGACTGTGCCCTCTCAGTCCCAGGCTTGAACCTGTGCAAACACTGTTGCCACTTTCCACAGGTTGTTCTGTCAACCTCAGTTTCAAGCTCTATTAAGATACACATACATAAGTAATAAGCCCTTCAATCTATCTCTCCTATATTGTTTTATCCCTGTGGTGCATGTGTGTGTGTTTAAACATAATGTATTTTTTTAATTAAATCTTTATTGTTCAGATTATTACATTTGTTCCTCTTTTTTCCCCCCATAACTCCCCTCCTCCCAGCTCCCACCCCACCCTCTGCCCTCACTCCCCACCCACTGTCTTCATTCATAGGTGCACGATTTTTGTCCAGTCTCTTCCCGCATCTCCCACACCCCTTTCCCCCCCAAGAATAGTCAGTCCATTCCCTTTCTATGTCCCTGATTCTATTATAATCACCAATTCATTCTGTTCATCAGATTATTTATTTATTCACTTGATTCTTAGATTCACTTGTTGATAGATGCATATTTGTTGTTCATAATTTGTATCTTTACCTTTTTCTTCTTCTTCCTCTTCTTAAAGGATACCTTTCAGCAGTTCATATAATACTGGTTTGGTGGTGATGAACTCCTTTAGCTTTTCCTTATCTGTGAAGCTCTTTATCTGACCTTCAACTCTGAATGATAGCTTTGCTGGAAAAAGTAATCTTGGTTGTAGGTTCTTGGTATTCATCACTTTGAATATTTCTTGCCACTCCCTTCTGGCCTGCAAAGTTTCTGTTGAGAAATCAGCTTACAGTCATATGGGTATTCCCTTGTAGGTAACTGAGTTTCTTTCTCTTGCTGCTTTTAAGATTCTCTCTTTGTCTTTTGCTCTTGGCATTTTAATTATGATGTGTCTTGGTGTGGTCCTCTTTGGATTCCTTTTGTTTGGGGTTCTCAGCGCTTCCTGGACTTGTAAGTCTATTTCTTTCACCAGGTGGGAGAAGTTTTCTGTCATTATTTCTTCAAATAGGTTTTCAATATCTTGTTCTCTCTCATCTTCTGGCACCCCTATAATTCTGATGTTGGTACGCTTGAAGCTGTCCCAGAGGCTCCTTACACTATCTTCGTATTTTCGGATTCTTTTTTCATTTTGCTTTTCCGGTTGGGTGTTTTTTGCTTCTTCGCATTTCAAATCTTTGACTTGACTCTTGCGCTCCTCTGGTCTGCTGTTGGGAGTCTGTATAATATTCTTTATTTCAGTCAGTGTATGCTTAATTTCTAGTTGGTTCTTTATCACAACATCGAGGGTCTCATTAGATTTCTTGTAGATCTCATTAAGTTTATCTGCAGTTTCTAGAAAATTATTGAAAGACCTTAAAAGTGTGGCTTTGAGCTCTATATTCTCCATTTCTGACATTTATGTCCTGTTTCTTTGTCTCCGCATTTTTTTATGCTTTCTTGGTGCACCCCCTAGTGGTCTTTGTGCGCAGTCTTGTTGTAGTTAAGCCTTGATTGTTGAAGGTAATACTGGGGTGGATTTGATCTCCAGGCCAAGTAGCTGTGAGAATCAGCTGTGTCTGCAGTGGGAGAACTTCTGTCCTCTAGGGAGGTGCTAATCTAGCCTTTGCCTAAGGCTATCCGGCAAATGCCTCTGTGCAGGGCTTGGGCGGGGCGGGTCCCATGGGATCAACAGGGCGGGCAGAGTGAGCAGTTATGGCTGCTCTCAGTCCCATCCTCAGGGGCTCTGCTCTCAGAGTCCCAGCAACCTCTGCAAACCTCAGAGAGAAAGCTGCCTTAGAGTTCTGACCGATGCCAGACAGTCCCACTTCTCCCATTTGAGTCTGGGTCCCTAGAGACTTGCCCGGATCTGGAGTTCAGAGCCTGAGACTCCCTCCCGATTGAAACAGACAACTGCGCCCTCAGCCGCCAGCCCGCTCCACGTGCACCTCTGCACCTTAGTATTTGAATTCCGCACTGCGCCTCCTCTGAGTCTCGGTATGCTTTTCTCTTTCCTTCTAGTTGTAGAATTTCCCCTCAGCCAGCCTTCCTGTGGTTCTGGGTGATGTCCGTTCCATCTTTTAGTTGTATTTTTGAAGTGGTTTTGCGAGGCAGCAATCGCCGGTGTTTACCTATGCCGCCATCTTGGTATCTCCTAAACATAATGTATTTATTTAATTAAACATAAAAAATTACATATTTTATCATTTTGAAATGTGTGATATTTTTGATTGCTAATTTATAAAATGTCATTTAAACCAAATCACATATTAAAATATAGAAGTTAAGTGATCAGTTAATGATTATGATGAGATATCAATTAGAATAAGTTATTATTTTTGATAATACAGAATTGCTAAGAGGCACCTGCTCAATCATCTTTTATTTGTATACCCCAGGACACATTTTGAACTTTTGTACACCTAAATTTCTTCCCAGTACAACTGAATATTGATACGTTACAGGGTTGTGATGATGATTAACTGGAATAATGCGTAAAAGTATGAAGTGTAATGCAAAGAATATAAGTGTTGATGAATGCTAACTAAACTGAATAATTGTCTTTACCCTTAGATGAACAAGAATTAGGGATAAGCCCAGGAATGTCTATTTGTTGAGAATCTACCTAAAAAAGTAAGGTTTCATTTTTCTCAACATCAGAGGCAACACATCCCTCAAAATACTTAAATTTTAGGTATAGGAATATATATTTCCATTACTTGAGATTTCATAATATTAACATATATGTTCTGGGGTGTCCAGTGACACAAGTAGTACTTTATCACATCATCTATGGACTCCCAATACTTAAGAAGAATAATAGCAAAGAATCTAAGAATTGATATGGTGATAAATCATTTACTATTTCTAGAACAATATGATGTATTAACATAAAATGCCTTTCTCAAAAGTGTGCAGTTAATTATCACATGATTTAGGATTGGCTGGGTTATGTTATAGAAATAAGTAACCTCAGATATCAGTGGTTCAAGTCAAACAGCTTGTTCATTTTATATAACCAATGAGTAATAGTAGGAGGAGGCAAGTCTAGAGATTCATTGTAATAATTCAAGAGCCTACAGTGATGGTAACTCCACCTTAACACATGACTCCATAATCCTCAAAGCAGGTAAAGGGAATGTGACAATTTATCCATATGTTCTTAAAGCTTCTGCCCAGAAGTAAAACCTGTTGCTTGAAGTCACACTTTATTGGATAAAGTAAGTCACATTGTCCGGCTTAATGTTGTCAAAAACAGTGGAGAAGTGCCCTATTGGATGTTAAGAAGGAAGAGAAACAAAACTATTTCTTAATAGCCCTGATTATCACAGTTGTTATTTAGTACTCTATTTTAATTCTTAATTACTTTTTTTGTTATTGTTTTTAAATCAATGGAAGCTGAAAATATAAATATATTATGTGAGCATTTGAAAAATGAAAGTCTTCAAAAGATTTTTTTTTTCCCAAAAGACTAGGTACTAGTAAGAGATTAATGTGTCTTACAAGCAGAAGCAATTGGTGTTCTAATGCATCCAACAGAAAGACATGGCCTTGGCTAAAATTTCATGGTCCTAGTGTGGTACCCAGCTTTCCAGCTCTATAGCCTTGGATTTTCAGTAATTCAGAATGATCAGACTCAAGAAATCTGGCCTGTGTAACCACATTTATAGTGGTTGATTCATACATGAGGCTAGTTCAATAACTAATAACTATGGATCTGGGCAGATGTACTCTTACTGAAAAGCATATTTTCTCTTGTTAGGAAAAAAATACATAGACTACCAACTCATGATTAGATTGTTTATTGGATATAGAATCAAAATATGATTTTTAAAATTATGTCCATGGCCAAAGAAGTTATATATATATATTTGGTATGTGTCTTTCATGTTATGATAGCTAGATATACTGGTCAACACTACAGAAATATTTCTATGGTTCAGACTGTAGAACTAGGTTCAATGAAGGTGTCTGCTCCAGTAGAGCTCCTGTCTTTCGAACTGCAGGGTAGATAATGGGCATATCAACTTCTATCAGTTAAGAATTTTACCTTTCCCAGGCATAATTTTCTGAGGTCATGTCTAGTCCCTGGAATTAATGTTTACATAATTTGTGTCACGTATGCCTTGTGTTGTTTTAGACCTAGACATATTACTATTACTACCACTGTAATACCTACTATTTACTAAGTGCCTGCTATGTTTTAGGAACTTTACATATTTTACATCATAAATTCTCCCAACAAGTCAGTGATATAGGAATTATTATTTTTATTTTAGAGATGACAATTCGGGAATTAGAAATATTAATTGAGCCCTGCCTGGGCGACTCAATTGGTTGGAGTGTCATCGTACACCAAAAGTTTGTGGGTTTGATTTCAGATCAGGGCACATACCTAGGTTGCAGGTTCAATTCCCAGTTGGGGCACATACAGGAGGTAACCAATTGATGTTTCTCTCTCACGTTGATGTTGTTGTGTTTTTTTGTTTTTTGTTTTTTCTTGCTCTCTCCCTCTCTCCAAACATATCCTTGGATGAAGATTAAAAAGCAATTAATTGATTTTGCCCCTTATTCACCTAATGAGAAATTGAAAAAGCATCAGCAATTTACTACAAATAAAGATCTATGTGGTGTCAAACTGTATTCATTTTAATATATTTCATGGGCTTAATTCCATTTTAACTATTATGAATTTTATTAAGGGATACACTGAATTATATTGTTGTCACAATGCACATACCTCTCTTATGTTCCACAATGAACACCCAAAAAGACAGATAGATGGCTGAGATGACTGTGTGATTGTCAATTTTAAGGAACAGCAACAAGTTGAAAATTAAATTGTCAGTGGTTTATCCCTCATTCATTCCTTAGTTTTTTTTTAATAGAATAGGTTTTCTTCCTTTGTGTATCATTCTGTCTTTTGAGGGTTTCCATATTCTCCAGCAGAAATCCTGATCTTCATTGAGCATCTCAGGTACACACAGATCAAAGTTTCTCCACTGATTGAAGTTTAACTGTGGGAATCACTTCTAAATTCTACAATGGAAATCCAAATCTCCTTTAATCTTGGATAAATCTGCTCAATAGGAAGGAGATCCAATCTACTAAAAAGCTGAAGAAGGAAGAAAATCATCATCACCCCCATCTTTTACTTCCATCGTTTTACAGAAAAGCCACAACCCAATCAGGGAATAAAAAAATCACATATGCAATGCAATCCAAACACTAGCATGATGTATGTAGGATATGGATTATGACCAAATATGAAAGAAAAAACAAAATTAATAATTTTCCTGGTGATTATTTGATTAACACTTGTTAACAATTTCTGTGTTGTTAAGCACTGCATCCTCATCATCATTCTCACTCCATGCATGATAAATCAGTAATCAGTGGTAGTTGGACTCAATATACATGCAAATTAAAGTCAGTAGATTTTTTAATGTGAAAACGTGTCTCCCTCAGACAGGTGAAGGAAATGATTCTGTCTACGTGATACATGAAACATGCAGAGTATCTAGGGCAGTGGTTCTCAACCTTGGCTGCACATTAGAATCACCTGGGAATCTTTTTAAAAACCTGATTTCTGGGCCTCATTCTCCAGAAATTCTGTTTCTTTGTTATGAGGTGGGGCCACATTAGTAATGAATCTTTTTAAAATCCTGATTTCTGGGCCTCATCCTCTGGAAATTCTGTTTCTTTGTTACTAATGTTGTGGCCCCACCCCATAACAAACAGAATTTCCGGAGGATGAGGCCCAGAAATCAGGATTTTAAAAAGATTCCCAGGTGATTCTAATGTGCAGCCAAGGTTGAGAACCACTGATCTAGGGAAAGAAAGAGTAATTATATTAAAGAATTGTTCCAGAGAAGATGCAACTTGATAGGCAGTTTCAAATAAAAGGATGGGGCCAGAGGATATCCCCTATATGTGATCTATATAATCTTAGTAACAAATATTCCTAAGACATTGCAAACTTCTAAAAGCCATTGAAATGTCCAAGACTGAATTAGATTTAAAAGTGAATCTCCAAAAGAAAAGAGAGGGTCCTAGGGGGTGTAATATATTTTTCCAGGTGAGTGTTGTATCATTGACTGTCCAATCTACAACTACAGCGAATGGGTAAAGGCCATAGATTCTGTCTAGTCACCACTGTTTAAAACCATATGGTACACACAAAAATGAGGAAAATCTAATAGAATAATTATAAAAATGTGGATTTTATAAACATCTAAGCTCTATAACTCTAGAAATAATATGAATATATCATCACATTTTTTAGTTATGAAAAAATGAACTAGAATGCATTGACTATTACCAGCTGTTTCATTCAGGACTCTATATCTCTAAAATTGCTAATATTCTCATGCATATTATATCTGTGTTCAATAACTGTTAACCTTTTAATATAAAAGTCTGATAGATTTTTTTTTAAAAAAAGGAAAAAATCAAAATGGCAATTTTGTTTGCATGTCCTTAGACCACTTTTTATTGTGTAGCCTTATTCCTGTTTAATGTTAATAACAGATGTGGCTTTCACCTCTCCCATCATAGCGGGAATTTCCTTTCATGTGTCATGTTGTTGTCAAGTTTTCATCACCATTATATTCTTCAGTATTCCCCACAGATGGGTAGTACTCTAATCCTTGAAAAAGGTTCAGTCTGATTGTTTAGATATAGACATTTTTAAACATTTTAATTTCAAGGTGAATTACGTTGCCAGATTTGCAATATGCCTGCTGGGTGAGTTAGGGCGTGTCACGAAACTTCTTTAGGTTTCAGGATTCAGTGCTGTAAAATAGACATTGGTATTGAATTGTTCTCTGGGATATGTGATACATCTGTGTAAAGTATTATTCCATTGATTTGTTACATGAAAAGTTACATCTCCTCCTAAAGAAACACACACACACACACACACACACACACACACACACACACACACTTTCTCAGGCTCTGATGGCTGTGAGATATTTTCTTACTGTTGCCTTAAAAATGGCTTTAAAATATATGTATCCTCTTATTCCCACTACTTTCAGTGAATGTTTTCTAAAAAATATGGCCAATAAAATAGTTACTATTTCATTCACTAAGAAATAGACAAGACAATAAACAAACAAAAATAAGACATGGTTCTAATTCTCAAGACAATCCTAACAGAGGAGATACTAGTAAATGCAAGGTTGATAAGAAGTAGTGCAAAATAATTTATATTGATCAGACTAATTGTAGTGCAGTGTATAGACTGGATCAGGACCCCTACTATGCTGTATTTATCTCTTCCAACCCCACAGCCCCAGGAACTACTGTCTTGCTTAATGCAACTTTCTAATAAGACTCGAATTCAGGAAGCATTAATCCTCTAACTTTGTTCTCCTTCAATATTATGTTGGCCATTCTGGAGCTTTTGCCTCTCCATAGGAATTTCAGAACTATTTTGTCAATATTCATGTAGTAAATTGCTAGAATTTTTATTGAGATTGTAATAAATATATAGATTGGTATGGGAAAAACTGATATCTTAATAAGATTGAGTCTTCCTATCCATGAACATGGAATCTTTCTCCATTTATTTATTTTTATTTCATTCATCAGAGTTTTGTAGATTTTCTCATATAGATCCAATAAATGAGGTGTGTCTCCTACCAGGTGCCTAAGCAGGCAGGCCTTTTCTTTGATATTGGCTGATATGAACTAGAACCACGTTACCGGGCCATTTAAGATTCTGCTGACAGAGTTTGGCTGGCGTGGTTTCAGAGGTACTGATGGTCATGTCCCTGATGGGACCCTAAGCCAACAAGACGGGGCCATTTCAGGATCTCCAAGTGTGCAAATGGGAATGTCTCCCTTTGGGTACCTGCCCGGCAGGATTGCTCACAGACTACAGATGGGTGAGGCTAGAGCCCAGTTACAGGGCTGTTTTGGGATCTACAATTGGACTCATTTTTCAGGTTTGCCTCCAGGGGCTCATGGACTGCAGCCAAGAGTGGCTGGAGCCAGGTTATGGCCACTTTAGGATGCACACCTGGGACTGTCATCTGTGGACTTATTATTTAAGCCACAAATATGTAACTCCTTTCAGGTCCTGGGCTTATGGTGATAGCCATGACCAAGGCCAAATGACACTGTAGTTGAGTCCCCTGGGTAGGGTGATATTTCCAGGTCTATATTCAGGACTATCATAAGTGAGTTCGCCACCTGGGCATGGCCTGCCCTTTCAAAGTTGTTCTTTATTAACTTGGATTCCACTGGGGTTTCAGAATTTCTTACCTGGATCCCAAAGCTCTCACAAAGGCCCTCTTATGTGTGGATGGCTGAAATTTATTGTTGCTGAGGTGGAATATGTCTGGGCAACTTTTATTTCTGCCATCATTGCTCATATCCTTATTTTATTGATGAGGAAGCTGAGGCAGAGAGAGGTTAAATAACTTCCAAGATGACACAGTAGTAAGGCTGGGAGCTGGGAATCAAGTATAGACAGTTGGGCTTCAGAGCCTATTTCTTTAACTCCTATGATGCAGTGCAAGTTGTACATTAAACAATAGCTTTTGCAGGGGGAAAAGGACACAGTGAATGACAATGGGTCGCACTTTTAACAACATTCTTCCAGCGATTCCTATGTGGAATTTCATATAACTGTTTTGTAAAAGCAATAATTGGTATATGACAGAGACATATCAACAAAGTATAGTTTAATGAAATCAATCCGTAGGTAATAAAAACAATGTTTTACAAGTATGCAGGTTCAGCACAGGTGAAAATAGATCAATGTACTGAGCACATTGATAAATGATACAGGAGAGAAAACTGAGACACAAATGTAGCACTCATTTTCTCAAGAATCAAGAGTGTTGTAATATAAAACTGTCTGTGGGCACTATTTAGAGGGGACTGTAGGCTCGGCACTTTAATGGACAAAGATATGTGGATAGATGAAGAAAAACAAAGAGATAGTAATAGAGGCCGCTTATCATGATGTACTAAATAACATGGCAGATACTAGGATGCAATATGAGTTCAGTGAGGAAAGACTAACCCAGAGGAGAGCAAGACAAAGGAATTTGTAGGTGAATTTTTGACTTGGAGCATGAAAGTAAAATGTTGACTATGTAGAAAAGGTGAAATGTTGTGTTCCAGAGGGAAAACAACCTGAACAAGTTGAGGTAAGAATCAATATGGTAAATACATAAAAAGTGGGTGATAGTTTTGTTTTACTCATTCTTGTTTCATTTTTTTATTCATTCATTTACTCAACAAACATTTATTGAATAAGCAGCATAGAGGCACTGTTCTAAGCGCTAGTTACTCAACAGGAAAACCAACTTCCATTGTAGTGTAAATGCACGGTAGAAAGAAATAGCAACTGCTTGGGCAGACAGGTTTCTGGATATACAGCATTGGGGCTGTAAAGGCAAGCACATACGCTGGGCCTCTTCCCAGTTCCTCTGCTCATGTTGTCCTTGTCTATTTATTGTTACTAATTTTAAAAATTCACCATAGGGAAGCCTTCTCTAACTTTCCAAATCCAGTCATACTCTCCTACTCTCACCACACTTTGCGACCATTCTTAAGAGTTACATTTGCTATTTTGCATATTTTATGTTAATATTTTTGATGTTTTCCTTCCTCAATTGTGGTTTTCATGAGAGTAAAGACAGTGTTTTTGCTTCCTGATTCCTAAAGTAAGAGATCATTCAGTTAACCTTTATACATTTTTTAAAGCTCAGACCTTATAAAACAGGCAAGGAGGGGTTATTGTGGTCTCTCTAATTAAAAGTGTTTAAGTCTTTTCGGTCTAGGCAAATTACATTTTAATCCAAAATTAATTATAATTATATTAGTAATTATATTAGTAGAAAGGCATTTTTTTCAGAATTTGAAGACAAATGAAAAATAAGCAGAAGTAGTAAATAACTCAATTTAAAAACTGAGGAAATGGATAACGCTCAGAACTATCTAAGCCATCACAGAATTCTTCACTGGGTTCCTAAGCATATGGTTTATGTGCTCTTAGGAATGTAGGGAATGTTAGAAGCCAGCATGAATTCACAAGGAGCAAGTTATGTCAAACAAGCCTAATTTCCTTTTTGACTGTGTTATTAGAGTCCTAGATCAAATGATTGCTGAAGACACAGGCCATAGTAGTTGTCAAAAATCTCTCATGATCTGTTCATAGATAAGGGAGATAAATGTGTCCGGATTATAGAAGAGGTAAGGGCATGGATAACCAGAAAAATGTATGTGGGTGGATTCCAAATTGAATAAAATTTTTCCATGAAGTCAATATGTGTTTAGTTTTTTATGGCTCAACAGTTTTACCAATAAGAGAAAGAAAAAAAATAGAAGGCAGTTCTGATTTCATTTGCAAATGAAAAGCAATGCTAGTGATGGTTTATGTAATAGTAACAAAATCAAGATGTGCCAAGTGTGTATGTTCAGTAACTGGACATGCAAGGATCCATGTGTGACTTGAACTACAAATATATTATTTCTTATAATAATACAGATTAATTTTTTTCATTTGAGATCACATCACTTAAAAAAGACTTGTTGATTTTAATTTACTGAAGGCTCATGGTACACCTACAGAGAAACCAGGTGGCAATAAAAGCAGCAGAGAGTAATTAAGAGTCTGGGCTCCAAAATAAACTGTGTTTCAGCCACACTGGAATAGTAAGGACTAGACTTAACCTCCTGCAGTAAATAACTAGAAAATGTAAGAGAATGTAGGAGACAACTTTTTTAAGACTTTAGAGAAGAGGCAACACAATCTGGTCTCTATGAGAAAGAAAACAATGCAGGTGGTGAACCTTACACCCTCCTTGGCTTTCTTCTTAGAACCAATGTCTGAATTATAGGTGCAGATTAGGGGAATTTAAGCATAGCCCAGCAGTATCTCTGAGGAGAGTTGATGAAATTT
The DNA here is from genome assembly GCF_028538775.1 of Myotis yumanensis. NCBI lineage: Eukaryota > Metazoa > Chordata > Mammalia > Chiroptera > Vespertilionidae > Myotis > Myotis yumanensis. The sequence continues at coordinate 41,565,337 of NW_027223760.1, read as the reverse complement.
GTAGTTTGGAGAGCCTAAGTCTGTGAATTATAAGGTGGATTTGTAAGAAGAAATATATACAGAAAAAGAGCTTTTGAAATCTGTTTTTGGACCCCTTAAACTTTTGCTGACTATTAACTTGCTTATATGGAGACCAAAATTTCATAAGGCCAAGTAAAAAGGACAGAGGATTTTTTACCAGGAAAATTTCCCTTGTTAAGAAAGGGTGGGGAGACATTTGAGCCCTCTCTGGTGAATGTTGAAAACCCTAGAGACTACTCGGAGTGTTCAGTGGAGACCCGGAGGAGTCATTCCTTAATAGCTGAGATGAGTTATGAATTATTGGTTGAGATAGAATGAGATTATACTCAACCTTTTCTAAGAAAACTAAAATCAGGTCTTCAGAGAATAAAACTCACTAGAAAATAACTTAGTGTCTGCCCAAACAAAGCTCATTTCTAAAAAGAGGAACAACAAAATTTAAATAATCGATATTATATAGTAATTTCAGTACCCAAATTTCAACCCCAAATTACTAAATTTTTCCAATAAGCAGAAAAATAAAATTTATAATAAAAGAAGACACAAAGGCAATGATGGAATAATCATACAAGAATGGTAAAACTGACATTATGTGTGTGAATATCTATCTATCTATTTATGTATATATATGAATATTTAAGGAAAAACCAATAAAATGAGAGAATGGAAGATGTAAATAACTACATTTTGTTTCTATTATGAAAAATATGTCTAAAACTAAAATGTATTGTATAGGATTAATATCATATTAGACACTGTAGAAACCCAATGTCAAGGGTCTTAACCACATAGGACTGGAAACTCTAATATGTAACACAGAGATAAAAGACTGAAAACAAAACACCCTAATGAAAAGTGAGATAATATTAATTGCAGTACACAAAGTTAAGAAAATAGAAAAGAAAAAATTATTTGTAGAAATTGGGGCTAATATTTTTCTGAATTTTATGACTGCTATGAAATCAAATCCAAGAATCCCAATGAATTCAGAGAATAAACACATACAAGTGTACAAAACCTATAATCAAATTGCTGAAAACCTATATAAAGAAAAAAGGAGCAGAGGATAAAGCATACTCTATGACCAATAAAGTAACACTCATATGTGTGATATAATGATCACCGTAAACTGATGAACAAAAATAGATCCAGAGACAAATGGCAGGGGAGGTGAAGGGTTAAAAAGCAACTAAAGGACTTGAAAGCGTGCATATTAGCATAACCAATGGACAGGGGTAGATGGGGTGGACAGGGGTAGACAGGGGTGGTGGGGGCTTGCCTGGGGTGAGAATGCCTGGCGGGGTGAGGGGAAGATTAATTGGGGAAAAAGGAGACATATGTAAAACTTTAGACAATAAAAATTAATTAATTAACCAACAAATTATAAAAAAATAAATTTAAGCCAAACACTACACAATAACACCATTAAAATGCTAAGAGATAAATTTAAAAGATCAACCTAGAATTCTATATCTAGAGAACGTATTTTACAAAAAATAATCTAAAAATTTTTTTTAGACAAACAAATGCCCAGTGTATTCATTTCTAGAAGATCTAGTATATGAAATGTTAAAGAAGTTATAGGCATAAGGCAAGTGATATCAGATGGAAATTTTGGGACTATACAAAGGAATGAAGAACACCAGAAATGGCAAATATATGGGTAAATAAATGACTTGGGTTTTTTTTTTTCTATTTTACTTCATTGAACAGTTAATGTTATTATTAAAGATGAAATTATAAACTATTATAGTCATCCCTCAGTACATGTGGTAGATTGGTTTCAGGGACTTCCATAGTTACCAAAATTTGGATGCTCAAGTCCCTCATATGAAATAATGCAGTATTTACATATAGCCTATGTGTATCCTTCTATATTCTTGAAATCATCTCTAGATTGCTTTAAATACCTAATACAATGTAAATGCTATGTAAATAGTTATTATACTACATTCTCCTATTGTTTAGGAAATAATAACAAGAAAAATAGTTCATGTTCAGCACAGACACAGCCATCATAGGCCTAACTACAATGTCCAAGTAATTATCAACATAATTTTTTGCAAGTATTTTTGAGTTGTTCTTTGTTAAATTCAGAGATGTGAAACTCTCCAATTTGGAGGGCCAACTGAATAAGTTTTATAACAACTGTGGAAGTAAAATATATGTCAACTAGAGGCCTGGTGCACAAAATTCATGCACTGAGGGGGTGGGTCCCTCAGCCCAGTCGGCACCCTCTCACAGTCTGGGACCCCTCATTCCTTACAGCCTGCCTGCTCGCTGCTCCTTAATGCTTGGCTCCTTGCTCATAAGTGGGAGAGGTTTCCACCATTGCTGCTGCACTTGCCAGCTGTGAGCTGGCTTCTGGCTGAGCAGCATTCCCTCTGTGGGAGCACACTGACCATCAGGGGGCAGCTCCTGTGTTGAGCGTCTGCTCCCTGATGGTCAGTGAGCATCATAATGACCGGTTGTTCTGGTAGTTCTGCTGTAATGGTCGCTTAGGCTTTATTATATAGACTTGAGGCCAGGTGCATGAATTCATGCACAGGTGGGGTCCCTCGGGGTGGCCTGCAGGAATCAGGCCCCAGCTCTCACCCCTAGCCTCACAGACCTGCAGTCCCGCCTGGCACCTTGCCTTGGCCTGGTGCTGTCCTCTCACCTGCTCCACCATCCTGCCTACAGGGCAGTCAATCATGGCTGGGGTTGTGGACTTGATCCACAGTTTGAGGTATGCAGGAGGCAGCCGATGGATGTTTCTATCTCTCTCACCCTCTCTCTTCCTCTCTAAAAATATCAATAAAAACATATTTTAAAAAAGCTAAAACAAATGGAGCAAATTAAGTCATAAGTAAATTAAGAAAGGAATAATAAGTGTAAGAATAAAAATAAATAAAATAGAGAAGTAATAAACAATAGAAAAAATTCAAAAATTTTACAAGATTTATATTTTAAAAGATTGATAAGATTGATCAGTAAAATTAAAATGAGTAAACTTAATTTGTTTACTGGCATCAGATAAAAAGGGTAAACATTGTTAGAGATTCTGGGGTCATTAAAAGCATAATAAGAACATAATATGAATATGCCAACATATTCAAGTTAGATAAAAAGGACAAGTTCATTGAAGGACAAAAAAAATCACAAAGCTGACTGAAGAAGAACTAAAAATATGAATAGCTCTGTATAACTTGCAGAAACTGATGGTTTAATTAAAAACCTTCACATAAAGACGTTCCAGGTCTGAATACTTTCATTGGTAAATTTTACTTTGCATTCAAAACACAAATAATACTAATACTCTAACATGCTTTTCAAAAATATAGAATAAAATTGTTTCAACTCATTTTATAAAGCCAGAATTAACCCAAGAAAACAAAGATATTACAAAACATAAAACCACAGTTAAATGTCATTTATAAACATAAAAGCTAAAATCTTTACCAAAATATAAAATAGTATCCTGCAATATATAATGAAGAATAATTTTATCTAGACTTTATTTCAGCAATGCAAGCTTGATTTAACATTCAAAAATTAATCAGTGTAATTCACCGTATCAACAGAACTAGGGAGAAAAATGATACAATTATCTTAATAGATGCAGTAAAAGAATTTGACAATTTCAACACCCACTCATCATAAAAACTCTCACAAAAAGGAATAGAACAGAACTTCCTCAACCTTATAAAGGTCATCTTCAAATATTTACAGCTAAAATCATTTTTAGTGGTGAAAGCCTGAATACTTAACAAGTAAAGTAGGGAACAAGGCAAGGCAAGTTTTTCCACTATCAACATTTCTATTTAACATTGTTCTGTAGCTTGTAACTGATATAAGAAGACAATAAAAAGAAACACAGTGCATATTAATTGCAAATGAAGAAGGAAAACTATTTTTACAGAAAAAAACAATCACAGAAAATCCTAAGAATTAGTAAAATAAATAAATAAATAAATAAATAAATAAAAAGCAAAGTACTATTCCTAATGTAAAAGTCTGGCAAATCAATAGATAATGTGAATATACAAAAAGTAATCACATTTCCAGACACTAGAAATGAGCAATTGACAGTTGAAATTAAGAAACAATATCATTTACTAAAGCATAAAACAAGAAAAACTTGGGTATGAATTTTGCAGAACATGTTTAAGGACTGTTCAGTGAGAACCAAAAAATATTGCTGAAGGAAACGAAAGATTTCTGTAGAGATTCATGCTGTATTCATGGAATTAAAGTCCAATATTTTTTAGATGTTTTAATTATTTCTAAAATTGTTCTGTATACTAAATTTAATACTAATTAATATTTCTGCAGGTGGTGTGTGTATGTGTGTGTGTGTGTGTGTGCGTGCGTGTGTGTGTGTGCGTGCGTGTGTGTGTGTGCGTGCCTGTATGTGTGAATTGACAATCTGATACTAAAATGTAAGAATCTATATGGGAATGTAAAGGACTTAAAATAACTAATCTGTTCTTGGAATTATTACTAGAGAATCAAATTCCTCTGCCGCTCATGGGAGTGAGTTTCTTGGAGTGCCGCTAAAACAAGAATTCTCCGAAACCCCCACATGAGAATGGGATGAGTACGAGGCTTTATTTGCATGGGATTACATTTCTCAGGTTGTAAAATCCATGTGCCTTAAAGGAGTCCTGAAAGAGGTGCAGCTGGGGTTCCAATGGAGCCAGTAGCAAGGCCATTGTCCAGAGCCCTCATTCCACATTGCAGCCCAGTGCAGTGTGCAATCCCACATGGCCATGAGCCACGTGGGCAGGGAAGCACATCTCCTGCAGCAGGAGTCACAGGAGCCTGGCCCACGAGAGAGAGAGAGAGAGAGAGAGAGAGAGAGAGAGAGCAAGTGTGCTCCTTTGTTTAAAAGTTTAAATCTTTGGGTTTCACAGCTTGCAGTGGCCACACCTATTCTGGCCACTGACTAGCTCCCAGGTGTGAGTGAAGGGTAAGCACCTTCCCAACACACTCAGACCTTACTGGGCGTGGGTCCAAACTGCCTTTGTCCAGTCCCTTCCCCCATTGATCATCAGGGAACAGACTTGGAGTGTTAAATGCAGCGTTTTGGCAAAGCTGTGAAAATGGCATGCCTATATTATCTGGTCTCCCTTTTACTCCTTTCCTGTTAAATAATAACCAGGTTCTTACAATGGCATCAGAATAAGTTGAAGTTTTTCACTACCTGATTTTAATATTTACTGTAAAGCTACAGTAATCATATAGTATGATATTGATGCAAAGATAGTTTTATAAAAAGAACAATATAGAAATCCCAGAAAAGAGCGATGTTCAATTTATATTATATATATATATATATATGTACATATATATATATATATATTCAATTTATTTTTTTTCTTTAATTCTCACCCAAGGATATGTTTTTATTGATTTTAAAGAGATGCAAAGGGGGAGAGTGAGCGAGAGAGAAACATCAACTGGTTGTTTCCAATATGCACTCTGACCGGGGATTTAACAAACAACGTTTTTGGTGTTCAATCGATTTTCAACAAAGGTTCCTAGGTGATCCAATGGGGTAAGAAGAACCTTTTCACAAACAGTGTTGAAAGAAGTAGGCATTCATATGGCAATAAAATAAAATAACAAAATAAATAAAATAAAATATAAAGAAAAGAAATAAAATTTCTAAGGTGTTTCTCCCCGTTAGATTCAAAACAATGAAGTGTTTGAAGTGAGACTTTACATACAAGTTTGAATCTTTAAAGAGCGATGTAGTTGGTTTTGAAGATAGTTAATCATTTATTTATTCATCGGCTAGAAAGGGAGCCACAAATGTGACAAGTACTGTGATAGACACAGAGAATACCACATTGAGGAACCCATGAGTTACTTATGTGATAGATCTTATTTGGAAGGCTATCAGAAAACATTTTTAAAGTGTGTTAGAGGGAAATTATTCTCTGAAAATATTAAACATAACTATCTATGAATCATAATTTTGGAAAGCTTTGATTTAATTTGGATCTAATTGAAAGAAATGTTATAATGTTATAACCATAAATAAAAAAATATTTTTACGAATTTAAATAAATTATTCTGCTTCCAGAATAATAAATGGTACTAAAATAGTGTAAAATTTTGCAGTATTGTGTTTAAAAACTCCAGTTTCTATTCCATAATGGTTGCAGTTATTATAGCTGCATTTCTAATTTCTAATAATAAGGGAAATATCATGACAACTTAAAATATATGAAGAATTGTGTTTTAGATTATTTATTTTCAGGGAAGTTAGCGCTTCATGTAGAACATTGTATATTATTTTCCTCTCTCTTACATTTTTTCTCCTTGTGAAACCCTGGCTGCTTTCATCACAACTCTTGGTCTTGCAACCCTTTTCAGACATATAAAATAAGAGAATACACTTGGGGGAAAAAGGAATTTCTCAAAACTCCCTAATGTTTCACATATTGGGTTACAGTATATATGCTCTAACTTCCTTTTCTGGAAAATAGGTATGAAGTAAGCAGGATGATTTTACTCTAAATTTATGTTACAAGAATCTAATCATCATGGTATATTGTTAATGACTAATAGCTCTCTAACCTGCCTTGTGTCTATACAGCCACAGGATCAGGTTAAGTTCACTGAAAATTTCACGGTCTTAACATTTAATATTAATGTTGGCAGTGAAATATGAATATTTTGAACACCACTTTCGGATTGAAGTTAACACACATCATAAAAGAACTCCTGACTTTAATTTTTAATTCATTCCACATCACCAGAACATGAGCATTTTCAATGTTTCTCAAGTGTTTTCTGCTGGGAAAGAAACATTGGGGTTAAAAATTCGTGTCAATATCTTTTCTAGTGAAACAGTGTGCTTGAAGGAAGTCACTAGAGATGAGATGGATGACTCTGACTCATGACAAGGGGTGATCTTGACAAGAATATGATGACCTACCCTCCCCAAATATCTATAATAAGAAAAATATGTGCTTGATATCTAGGGAGAGAATGGAGCATTAGAACAGGAGTTATAAATTCAAAAAATCTGCTAACTTTTTCTTCCTTGGGATCACCTAAGACTTCCTAACTACTATAATTTCTGAAGCGCCCTAAGCTATAGATGCACATATATTGAAAGTGGCAGGAGCTCTAAATATAGAATCTCATTATGTGGAGATTCTAACAATGGATTTCAGTGTAAATTTGTATTCCTTGAAATTAGTAGAATTCTTCTACTGGCATCTCTGTATTTTATTCAGACTTAGCGTGTCTGTCCTCTACAGGGAAGGATTTGAGGGGATTGAAAACCTGATTGGGAGAGGAGCCATGCTCAGTGAACTAGGATTCAAATCGGAAATAGTGACTACCAACCCCATTGTTCTTTGATTTATGGTAGCGTTAACTGCAAGAAAGGGTACACACATGTCATTAATATTAAGAAGACAGTATAGTACAGTGTTTCCCACAAAGTTAATTGTCTTGGAAAATGTAAAAAATGTTGTAATTTTATAATTTTTATTATGCTGGGCAATTTCAAATAATTATTTGAGCATTCAATGAATACAAATGTTATATTTGCATGAATCAGCATTTTTTGTTTGTCTGTCTATGAAGATTCCTGAAGACATGCCATTTGTTTAATCTAGTATATTCTCTGCTGGTTAAACACCGTGGCTATTTATTTGTTTATTTATTTAAATGTCATTGTTCAGACAGATTCCTTGGTGAGTACACTTTAATTCTGCTTGAACACTGAATTCCATCACAGGGAATCTGTCTAAATAAATTGTGCTGCGAGTTGAATGTGATCCAGTTTGAAATTTGCCTATAAAGATGCGGTTGCTTTGAATCAGGAGAAGATTTTTACAAGTTGCAAATGTTTTCTGACTTGTTTTTGACTCATTAAAGCCTTTTTTGAATACAGCCAAATGTTTCTTACCGAAAAGACCAGTCAATGTTTACAAGAGGGAAAGGGCGACTGGGTGAAGTAGTTGCTTGGAAAAACTCTGAAGTAATTTTTTATTCTTTTAGTAAAAGTCCATTTGAGACCTAGCTTTTCTTAACAACTAGCCCTGTTCTTCAACACACGCACACACACACACACACACACACACAAAACTCAGATGATTATCATTTATTTTTACATCAAAACATATTTATTAGATACAACTTTCAAAAGATATTAAAGTTAGTAAGATTCAAGTCTGAATTCATTAAAGTAAATTATAAACTTTGGTAGATCTACTTGTTGACCAAAGAGTTGCATAGAGAATTATTTCTCCAAAAAAAAAAATAAATTCTTAGAAGATTTTCTGACAATTATGCAAGGAATTAAGCACTTTTGGTTTCTCATTGTATTTTGGAGAATACCCTATTGCAAATCTAGAGAGACTGCACGTAATAAGTGCAGTAATTGTTCTAATTACTGTTTGTCTATGCCAGAGCAATAAAACAGCAGTGGCAAGTACAATAAATGGGGTTGCTAATTATGGAACTAATCTCACAAGTACACTTTCACATGTAGAAAAATATATAATATTAAGTGATTAAGTTAAAATGGAAGGTTTTGTAGGACTTCATTAGTTTCATACACCAAATATTCACAAGCAACCCACTCTCCCCAAATTATAAAAAAATAGATATATGTTACTATATATATATATATATATATATATATATATATATACTTCCATGCCACACAGTGGAAATACAGTACTATACACAATTAATTTGAAGAAACACAATCACACACACATCTTAGTCTGAAAACTTAAAAAAAATCTATGCAAAAATAAGGTTTGTCACTGTTCCTGTGTGACACTGATGCTGTTGACCCATGACCATGAGGACATGCTCTGAATTGTTTTTCTAACACAAGTATTGAATCCCTTTGCAAAAGAAGCAGATTTTCCTGGCTAGAATAAGGTATCCTTGGACCAGAAATAACTGCCATGATCTCAACAACTGAATTAACTTAATAACAGAAACAAACATGTAAAATGTTGGCAGTTACCAAATTTCTTACTTAGAAGTTAAAGCTTCACTTTGCACTGATGGATGGGGACGAGGGACTTGTTGCAATCAAGGTTTATCTTAGCCAACAATAATGTTAGCACTTATTCCTGCATTTCCAGCCTTTTTCTGTAACAAGCTGTGATGTTTCCATAATGTCAGATATCAGAAAGTTTTTAAAACCAACAATATCTAAATACGAGGAGTAAAGGTTTCACATAGATCTATGAGTGTTACGTAGAAAAACTAAGAATAAAATAATCTAACACATGGTAGCAGGTAGCAATGGTAGAAATCATTTGTCTCCAGGAAATGTGCCATCGTATAATTTATGCTCCCATGTCCCAAGAGATTAAAATCTATTTGGGGGAAAAAAAAGAAACACAAATGAAAACACTTAATAAAAGATGACACATCTCTTGGTATTTGTCTCTAGAGGTGTTTGGAGTAGAAATGAAAAGGAAGAAACAAATTAAAAAGATATTTTTTAAAAAGGATCTATTTCATCATTTCTTCATTTATCCATTCATTAATTCACTAAACATTTACTTAATCCTGAATTTGTGCCAAGCAGAGTACGGGTACAAAGGATACCTAGGTTGACAAGACACAATCTTTGACAAGAAGTACATAGTCAACAAAGAGAGATGGACAAGCAAACTCCTAATGTTGCAGTAGAGAGTGAACAATGCAGTTATGGAAGCTTATACAAAGTAGAGAAAAGGGGGCTATTAACTTCATTGTGTAGGTCAGGAAATGATATGTATGGTTCTACAATACTACAACAGATGTGTACATAAAGGAAGTTGTAGGTTTACAACTTAGGAAGACTTATGATTAATAGGAAAATAATTCTTAAAATTGTATCAGCAAAGTCAAGAGTAATTTTAAGGAAAAAGAATTATTTGCTGGTTCTAAAAAGTATATAAATATGCTAATAAAAATAACCAGGAGGAATCAAAGAAAGGTGGTGAAGAATCTTTATTGTTAGTGCGTCACTTTTCTATTATTGTATAAGAAAGTAACTCAATCCTCAGTCATTTAAAATAACTCATTATTATTCTTAATGCTGTGGATTGGCGGTCTGGGCATTTCTTCTGCTAATGTCACCTAGGACCAGTCATGCAGCTGCAGTTATCTGAAAGCCTGAAAGGGTCGGAGGGTTCCACATGGCCTCAGCGGTAGCATTTGGTGTTGGCTGTCAGCTGGGTTGTCCCAATTCTCATCCATGTGGCCTCCTATGCTCCAACAGTCTTGGGCTTTTTCACAGCATGACAGTCTCTGAGTTCCAAAGGAGCAGCGATGGAATCTGTAAAATCTCTCACTTCCTAGGATCTGAAACTTGGACAGTGTTAGTTCTGCCACATGCCATGGGACAAAGCAAATTTAAAAACCAGCTTTAATTTAAGAGGGAAGAAAAGTAGACAAATGAGAAATATGATTTTGCAATGATTCAGGTCAATATTCTATGGAAACTTTCTCAAATAAGTGAGAATTTTAAAAGTTCAGGAAGGATAAACCAGTGTGTCAAGGAGAAGTAAAAGCAAGAGAGAAAAAAAATAAGCTTTTCTAATAAAAGATTTAGAAAGATTGACACTGCCAAGTACAGGAGCCACATCCTTTTTCTTGATTAAAGGATATTCTATTTTATCTAAAATGGTGTCAAGTTATCCTATATAATAAAAGCCCGGTGACCATAATGGCGTAACGACCAGAACGCTGCTTGACCAGTCATTATGAAGTGCATTGACCACCTCTCAGTCCCTCCCCCTGGCCTGTAGGCTCCAATCTCAGCATGGCAAACGGGGAACTAGGAGAACCGGGTGGATGGTGGCCGGGAGGGACTGGAGACTGGCGAGTGGACGGAAGATGGCCCTGATCGCAGGCTAGGCCTAGGGACCCTACCCATGCATGATTTTGTGCACTGGGCCTCTAGTCCGTATATAATTCAAAACAAAGTGAATTTAGGAACATAATCGCAACTTTCACTCTTTCCCATAGCATTTTGACCAGTAAGGGGTTATCTCTACTCTAAATCTAGTTGAATATCATAGCCTAGAGAGAACACTGTGTTCTTCCTCTTAATATACATGTGTTTAATGATAGTATTTATGACCTAAAGAAGCACAGGGGACTGTGGACACGATAGTGAATTCTACATATGTAAAATAAAATTGTCAAGTAATATTTCATTTGAGCTGTAATCTTCTGATTTCTGAAATTTACCAGGTCTTTGGTTGTTCATCCTGTCATCACTTCATTTTTTTATAGCCTTTCTTATCAATAGTTAGAGATAATTGAGCCTGAATTGGCAGTTAATACTCTAAATCCCCTCAACAGACATGCATTCCAAAAAAATTAGATAATAATGTAATAATAAGGAAGTATATATACATTTTATGCAGGGATAACTATATGATTATCTTTCTAATCAGAGTCTGATTTGCATTAGTTCCACCTTGAGTTGTTATGAGATATTGGGCATACTACAACTTACTTTCCTGAACTACAGATAAAATGGAGAGATATGGTGTAATCAATAATAATAGTGATATTAAGTTTTTTAAGCATAGTGTGCAATTACAGAAAAAATATAAAATTACAGCTGCTACAATAAAGAATCAAATAAAAGCATGAAACTCTGAATTATTTCTGCTGGATTTTAGTACTTTGTTTTCTACCTAAATTCAAATACTAAGAAGTTGCTTTGGATAAATTCTGTTTTTTGCAGAATTTCATGATCAGCAGCCTGGTGTTCCACATCTGTGTAGAAAAGTCTACCCAGGGCATTTCTTTAGCATTAGATACATGATTAGGCACTGATAGACACATGGCATTTAGTAATACCATTAAGATATTTTATACTACACAATGGCAACAGATGTCTTAAGTTCTAACAAATAATCATAAAGTAAATTAACCAACATAAAAAACACATCTGGAGTCTTAGAAATGGAAGAAGTTAGTCATATATCTTTCACTATTCTATCAAATTCGTGTTAATTTGTGAAAAGCTGTGCTGGATGTTTTTATGTAAATGAGGCTAAATATGCATTTTATTCTATGATCTCCAAAATCTTTTACTACAGAAAGCACTTTGTCAGGTTCTGAAGCGCTCCTTCCCAGGCTTCAGATAACTCAAGCTTTCCGAAATAATTATCTTATTAAAGCAATATGTCCAAAGTGAGCAATGCAAGTCTACAGGGAGCACTGCTGAGAAAGTAATGGTCTGCTGGTGAGCTGATGGACTACATTAATGGTCTCAACCAATCTGGAAAGAGGACTGACAGCAGTTTAATTTGTAATGTATTTCATATGTAGAACATGTTCAGAAAAGAGTCCTAAATATTTGAACTGTGCATTGCCTAATTAAACACTTCGCAAATCATGGCATTGTAACTGTGAGTTATACTGTCATTAGTCTCTAATCATTGGGAACATTCCTGTCCACATATGAGAAATAATCATAAAGGCAGAGGGATTTGCATAGACTATATTTTCCGTTTGTTTTTACTTAGAATATTCACTTAATCTAGAGCTCCAGAAATTCATTTCCTGGGAAGGGGGAGCCTTAAGTTTTGTTGTTGTTGTTGTTGTTTTTAATACTGAAAAATAGTTAAGGATTTGAAAGCCTTTCAAGAGATTCTAATTTTTTTTTACAATGTCATCAGAGTAAAATACTATATTTAAATAAAAATTATAACTGAATCATTCCAAATGAGGAGTTTCAATGCCACAAAATAGACTTTAGACAAGATTCCAGCCCTAATAATTTCTAGTATTTAAAATGACTTATTATACCTACCACTTTTGAGCAACTCTAACTTAACATGTTGTTCAGGCTTATATTGTATATTCATGGTTCATAAAGAAAAGTAAATAAAGATGAGTGTTATCTCTCTTTGGAATTTTCTTTTGTAAATACAATGAGTAGCTGCCATACATTGCTTCTCTGGTGACATAATTCTTTAATATAGCAAATAGAAAAAGAAAGCTGTAGTTAATAGCACGCAATTTGCAAGTTACTTTTCATTCTGGGTTATTTTAAAGAGCCTTTAAAACTGTGAACTCTAATTTAACACTGAGTTGCTTCTATTTTTTTTTTATTTATATATGGCAACAAAAAAATTTCAGTCTGCTCTGAACCATACATACCAATGAGTTGTTATGCTTTTCTGATGTTCAGAGTTTCCCCTCACTGTGCTATTGGACTTTTATTTAGACAAGAAAAGTAGATGACAAACACTTCCCCCTTATCATACCATTTTCAGCTTTATTATTAATACACATTTTAAATGTACAAACGTGGGCTTTAATAAACTGATGTTTTCTGGAACATTGCAAATAAGCTCAGAAAACCCATTTCCATGAAATGCTCCCATTGAATGACAGTTTTTATTTGCTTAAAGAGTAATTAATGATTAACGTTTATTTCCAAATACAGTTTACCTCAAAGTAAGAAAGAATACTTCTTCAATGGGAATATATAAAAATAATATTCAAAATGGTCATCTTCTGGACATATTTTTAGGAGAAAAAAAGAAAAAAAAAACAAGGAGATAATCCCAAACGATTAGGCATGGGAACTTTACAGTCTGCACAATCATAGAGGTTTTAATGGTCCCCTGGTACTATTAATCCCTCCTGTAATTTTCATAAACTTGTCAAGTCCTGCACTTTACCTCTCTTACATCAATGGCATTAAATCTGAATGATGTTCAGATTTTTATCTCCCAGCACTAATAAAAAGCTGTGTCACAAGGGTTACTTAATAAAAATGAATGGGAGATTTTACTAGAGATAGGGGACTTGCCAGATCAAAGCATATCCATTTATGATTGTTATAAACTCTTGATAAAATAAGTTGTCATGTGATGGCATGTTTATTTCAGAGGTAGGGTTGAAAAGATAATGTTTTTAATTAAAAATAATAAAAAAAGTTTCTGCCAGCAGGTGGTCAGTAGTGGGGGGCATGTGGCTAGCAGCTGGACATTATTAAATATATATTAACTTGAGCACCTCATCGGTGATCCTTTAATAAAGCTATCTTGTGTTTTTTTCCCCTTTTATTGCTAGTGTGGAAGGGTCACACATTCACACTCACATGGACAAAAAGGATGTAGTTTTAGAATTTTTTTTCGATAATTCTTGTAATCTTTCTCACAAACCACCCACTTTTTAGTTAATGGGGATTCATAAACTTGTCAATAAGAATAACTTAGTTATTCTCAGTTAAACTGTCCATCAATGTAACGTTTCATCCCCTGAGGGATAGCTTCTCAGCTTCCCTACTTCCAAGATGCATGACTGTGAGAGGGTTTCCAGTCCTTAGGGAGTTGGGGGAGTAATTCTTGAGTCTTGCTGGTTCTATGCTCATCTCTTTGACTCTGAATGTCAAAGCTGACTATGGACTCCTTTATTCTCTTTCCATACCTGCTGTAATATCAGGTGCTCTTCAAGGCAAATTATGCAACTAAGTGTATATTATCCTCATCATATTTGACCATTCCAAGCTTTGTGTAATTGTTGCCAACTAAGTTTTTTACTTTTATTCCCAAACCATGCTAGAAAAATGTGGCCATCATAGGAATCAGTACAATATGCTTTCAAAAGACCAAAACTCAAATGATTTAAACTAAGCAAAAGATGGATGTATCATGTCAAATGAGCAAACTCTGAGTTGGGCTGAGGTTTCATTGATGACTGGCCCCAAGGACTTGACAATCTTAATAATGCCCTTCATCGCTTTCTGCCTATGCTGCTCTCAGTGTGTTGATTTCATTTTTCTGAAAACTTCCCCAAGAGATAAGCAATCTTACCCCTGGTTAGCTGTGAAGATGTGCTATTCTTAACAGACTGCACAGAGCCAACTTAAAAAATATTAGGGAAGCACTTCAATTGGTTCACCTTAGGCCATTCACCTGTCTTTCGGCAGATAGCAGTTTCCAGTGAAGGTCATCTAAGAATCACATTCTTTGAAGAATTATTTCACAAGGGAAGAAGTAGGAGTAGGTGTTGAAATAGATGTCAGAATAATGCATGCCTCAAGTGCAGGCAATTAATCATTCCATTGTCAATATTTTTAATAGAATGTAGCAATTTTCCTTAATTTCTTCCAGGATCTTTGAAATTTAACAGCCTTATGCTTCAGTATAAGCACTCTTTTCCTAGTCTTTACTAAAATGTCACAATATTGACAGTCTTCAGTCTTAAATATGACTTGACCCTGGTTACTTCTCAAACCTTATCTCTACAACTCTGTAGATTCCTTTTCATGTTTCTGAAAACATGCCAATTTCTTTCTTGTTTGAAGTCTTCAGACCATGCATTTTACTCTTCCTTGCATGTTTTCCCCATTGGTTAGCTCCTTCTCATCTTTCATTTCTGAGCTAAAATATTATCCCAAAGAGACCATCACCTTAGTTATAATCATCATTTATCTGTTGATTTATTCATTATTCATCTCTTCCACTGGACAGTAAAATCGACAAGTAGTAGCGCCATGCCTCTGATCTACCATTCTATCCCCAGAGATTTGCATCAAGCCAGACACATCATAAGCTCTAAAAAGTCATTTGTCAACTTAATAGTTAATTGTTAAATTTGACACTTTTACCTTAATCTGCTGCAAAAATTTCTCTTGACTAACCTCCTTCTTTGGCTTCAGTATGAATGATCTCCCTGACTCTAACTTCATTTCTCTTTTCTCTCACTCACAAAACATTAGTTTTCTGGCAATCCTTATTTTCTTAAGTTATGTACTCTGACAAATATGATTCTGTTTTTGGTCTTTTTAAAAAATGTTTCAATTACAGTTGATGTATGTTATATTAGTTTCAGGTTTAGAACCCAGTGATTAGACATTTATATAACTAATGAAGTGATCACCCCAATAAATCTAGTACTCACCTGACACCATACATAGTTATTACACTATTATTGACTATATTCCCTATGCTGTACTTTACATCTCGTGACTATTCTGTAACTACCAATTTGTATTTCTTAATCCCGTTACCTTTTTCATCCATCACCCAAACCCCTCCCATCTGACATCCCTCAAAATGTTCTCTGTATCGATGAGTCTGTGCCTGGTCTGCTTCTTGTTTATGGTTTTAACTAATTCTCATAAGCTTATGACTCACAAATATCTGCTTTTAATTCTGATCATCAAAATAATTCTCTGTCGCCTGATGACTCTCCCTTTTGAATATTATTAAACAGAATCCAGCCTCTCCTCACCCAAAACACACTGAATTATATTTTCCATTTTGTTGAAAGCAAAATCTTTTCTAATTTAGAATCCAGATAATCACAAACATACCTGGTATTAAGTCTACACCAAATGATTTATAATCTCTTAAATACTTTATGTCACTTCTCTGTGTCTTTTACACTTTTTTTTGCCTATCAACTGGCTAATCTAAAAATTACTCATCCAGACTCAGTCATGGGTTACTTTCCCATTAAAGCATTTCCTATCACATTTCAAAATACCTTTGTTGTGTGTTCTCTTTACTGTATTTTAGTATTGTATGCATATACCTATTATGGCACTTATCATACTATATTATAATAATTCGTTCTAATTCATGTAGTCTTCATAAATATTCATCTGGTTATGATCAGAATTAAAATTTGTTACAATTCTAGGCTATTGCTCATATACTATGATAAAGTGGGTTTGTTTGGTGTAAAGGAACAGAACTTATTCAAAGAAATTCAAGCAAAAATAGGAGGTTTAATATTAATGAAACCTAGATATAAACTTAGGAATCTCAACCTGTTCAAATCCAGGAAAAACGACATCAAACTCCTCACTTCTAAGACCAGAGGAAGTCCAAGCTGTCCCCCAAGGTTTTGGCTATTCCTTGGAATGGGGAAGAGGCCAGATAACATTCTCATGGCCCCAGCTCATCCTGATTCTTGAAGGAAGTTACCACATTGATGCAAACTTGAAATCCCACTTCTTCTCCATTGTCCCTTCCCTGGAAGCACACCTAAATAGACACACCATTTCTCTTACACAAACGTTCACAAGTCTAGTGGATATTACTAAGGTGCCAGGGGAGAGGTTATATTATAGGGCAAGACAAATTTTCCCTCTCTGTTTGAAATTTCCACTATTGGAAATCTCTTTAAATATCTCCTCCATCAGTAATATTTTTCTTGGCTCTTTTTTATTTGCTGCAATCTTTAACCTTTTCCCACTTGCTCCTCTCTTGACCACATATTTCTCATTGGGTTTTCCCAAGAGCTCCAAATTCCTCTTGTTTCATTAACCACAAGAAGTGAGTTCAATACAGCTTGCCTTTTTAAACTTGTAACCCCAAACCCCAAGAGGCTATTTTTTTGTATTTTGCCAGAGATCAGTTCCAAACTCGTCCACTGTACTGGGCAAGTTATTTAAGCTCTCTGTACCTTGGTTTCCTCATCTGTATAATAGAGATAACAGTAGTAATGACCTCATATGTATGTCTTGATGAATAAATTACTTAATACCTGTAAACTTAAACCCTGACAAAGATAAGGGCTTCATAAACGTTAATTTTTGTCATTGTAATAGTTATTTTTGTGGTTGTTTACCTTCCTTGAAAGCTTCTGTGGTTGTAGAGACATTTTGCTTATTTTTTTTTTCTTCTTTTATCTCTCCTCCCACTCCCTCTGCCTTTTCCTTCCCTTCCCTACCCCAACCTTCCCCTTTCCTCTCCCATGCCCCCCCCTCCCCTTTTTGCTGGTAAAGGAAGCTAGTGTGAAATCTCACAGAATTCAATTACAGCTAGAATAGCTGGGTCATATGAGAACAAGAAAGCAGAATGTAATAGTTTTTTTCTTTGTGCCCTGTTAATGCCTTTGGTCTCTACTGCTCTTTTTCTATGTGCTGTATTAATCTTTTTCCATGTGGCAGATGACCCCCACACAATGGCCAAACCAAAATGACTGTATAGGATCCAACAGGGGTAGGCAAAAGTAAGTTTACAGTTGTGAGTACACAAAATACAGAATTTATATTTGTACTATTATTTATTAATGATTGTATTATTTATTTGTATTATAGCTGTAAACCTAATTTTGCCCACCTCTGTATATTTTACTCACTCATTTCAGGTCTTGGGGAGAGAAAAGCTAGTTATCCTTCTTAGGTCAAGAGTCCACCCCTACTCCAATTACATGTATAATTGGATGAGTAGTTTCTCTAAACAAAAACAAAACTGTTGGCCTCTTTAAAAAACACTTCCTCTATATGCTTGTGCAGCTGGCTTATAGGAAATGTCTCTTGTTTGTCTTTTTTTTTCTACTATTAACTATAGTCTTGTCCTATAAAAATATTCAGTAAATGTTTATTGAAAAAATCAAATATTGATTCATATTTTGCTAAATTTCACTCAGTAGCAAATTTTGTTAAATAACATTCTAGGATTTATGTTAATAATAAACTGAACTATTCTTACATATTTAAATTAATTTCTAGTGATTTAATAAAAATAGTTATGGCTTATATAGAAGACTAAAATAGTAATCAAGGATGAAGTTGTTAGTTAACAGAACTAGAGAATGAGAGGGAAATAAAGGAAAAGATAGAATATGCCAAAAGAAATATATACCAAAACAATAACACTCTCAATCGTTGTTCTCAGTTACCTAAAGAATAATGAGAATTATAAACATTTTATATATAAATAATCTTAGAAATAGTTTTAGATAGTTGTCAAAACATATCTGAATACTTCTTCCTATATATTTTATTTAATCTTGGGATAATCTGTAGACTGCAACTAGTATTAATTTGGGAAAATGTATCAAGCTCTCTAAACTCATTTTATTGCAATTCAAGGTACTTAATTTTATAATTACCTGAGTTATAATAAGAATAATAACTAGAAGAAGCAGACAGCAGAGTATCTTTAAATATACATATAATTTTTGAGCCTTCATTCTCAGTCATACTGGTTACCAACCAAAAGTAAAGCCAGATCTTAATTATTGAAGTATATTGACAAGGAAATAAATGATTGGCAGCTTCAGGAACAAAATCTTTGCTACAGGAAATGAATGTCATTCCATTTTAATTTTATAAACAAATAGCTTAATTGAAAATATGCTTAGTTTGTTGGAAAAACGTATCTCTCATTACCTATTTCTTGTTTCTTATACCATTACTAATGGAAGATTTGATTATCAAAACCTAGTTAATAATTTTGAAATTAATCCACCTTCAAAAATGCTTGTAGATTTTTCAGAGAAAGGGCTCAAACATTTGTTTTTAGGTTCATGAATGTGTGTGTTTATACTATATGCACTTATGCACATAAATTTGTTATATATATATGTATATATATTTGATAACTCTTATTACATTAAAATCAATCATTATTCTTTAGTCATTACAGATATTCTAAATATATGACTATCACATACTAATATGTTACATATATATGTAGACAAATTATGTGTATATATACATATATATATATATATATATATATGCTTTTCTAAACATTTCTAGGTTGTAGGAAATCTTTCTATATTGTTTTTTATAACTTAGCAACCTACTCCTAGATGATAAAAGTACAAAACAAACAAATATTTTTACATTTTATGTTAAAAACTGTGAAAACCAAAGAACTAGCCAATATATTTTTGTGCTAAGGAACTGATACTTCAGCAAGGAGTGAGGGGTAGGAAGCGACAGTTCCAGGGACAGACTGTTGGAGCTCTTACATGCAAACCTGGATCCTGCAGCATGGCCTTAGTGTGTGAACTGAAGAGCCAGGAAAAGATATGAGATATAAACATGCAAATACCTATGAGTCCTGGCCCTGCCAGTTAGGGTAAATGCAGAAAAGAATTAAGGATCAACTCAACTTTAATCTGGTCAATTGATTCTCTCCTAGTTATGTTTCAGAAATGTTTCTTTAATGACTACTTATAGATTATATTTTTATTTTTATATTCTTTCCAATGTAGCCTTAAAACTGTTACATCACAAATAATTATCTAACTGACACTACCAACAAATTAATAATATGAATTAAATTATGGGAGATTTTAGGAATCCACAAATAAGAAGTTAAGTCACAAATGTTAGTAAAGGAAATCAAATTTGACACTGAATTATTTTCTAAATGATTTGTTTAAAAATTAAACATAATAGTTAACAAAAATACTAGATCTACATGTGTAGCATATAGTGCCATATGAAAATAAATTTAGAATGAGCCAAAGAGAAAGAATATATAAAACTAAAAAGTATAAAACTATAGAATTACATATATCATGTTTCATTTCACTGTCTTAAAAAGTCAGGTAACTTAAACTTTCTACAGTTTTAAGTTATCACTTAAAATAGGGCTTGCCTCTATTTTTAGAGAGGCATAGAGATGAGAGAAAAACATAGCTTAAACCCAGAGAGAAAGTCTCACCCTATAAATACTCACCGCAAAAGCCACTGCAAAGCTCTGAAAATTACAGGGCATTGGAGAGGCCCAGTGTTCTGTGTAGTGAAGTTTTAATAGACACCAGTAAGGCATTTTGGCAGAATGACAATTCCATTGGAATAGTGGCCAATATGCCCTCTACTTCCAGTAACATTTTATTTGTGAACTCCTGTCTTTCGGAGTTATGCAGATGCCATTGTTTAAATTTGACAATAATAAGCCAAATATTTGAAATACAAAGATATAGATTTTAACATGTGTTGTTACTTTCTTATAGGCAGCTTGTATACATATAAATACATATAAACCATTATGGAAAGTGTTTAAAAATAAAGTTGGATGCTTTAGAGGAATATTTTAATAAAATAAAACAAAGAGCATTGTCTATTGCATTCGTGCATTGATTTAAGTTCTCTAAGTTATGTGCAAAACAGTTTTCTTTGTGTCAATACAATTTATTCTATTACACCAGTATTTTATTAACCTTTCTCTTGGAAATCTCTTTTACTTCTTTTGCTGCATATTACATATATTTCCCAAGAGTATGTACCTTTGAGTAAATGAATTTTATTCATGTAGGAATGAGACCCTGGGTAAAGCAAACTACAGTTCTCATGTCAAATATGGCTGTTTCTGTAAATAAAGTTTTATTGGAACACAATCATACTCATCATTTATGAATTGTTCATAGCTCTTTTGCACTACAACACCAGAGCTGTGGAGTAGCTGCAGAGACCTGTGGCCTGCGCTATTTATTCTGCTGATGTACTATAGAAAAGTTTGCCTGTCCCTATCTAGATTAAGGCTGTCCAATGGAATGTTCCGTGATGATGGAAATGTTCTGTAGAAATCTGTGCTGTGCTAAAAGGTAGTCACTAACTACATGTAGTTATTGAGCAAATGTGGTTACAATGTTTTAGGAGCTTTTTAAAAATTTTAATAATTTTTTAAAATTGTTGACAGTATTACAGATGTCTCCCATTTTCTCCCTCTTTGCCTATCTCACCCAGTCTCCACCCCACTGCAGGTCTTCACTGCACAATTGTCTATGTCCATGGGTTATGCCTATATGCATATACATTTTTTGGTTAATCTCTTCCTGTCCCCTCCTCCCAACCCCCTTCATCCACTGAGGTCTGTTACTCTGTTCCTTGTTTCAATACCTTTGGTGCTATTTTGTTCATTAGTTTAATTTGTTCTTTAGATTTCACTTATAAGTGAAATTATGTGATATTTGTCTTTCTCTAATTGGCTTACTAGCATAGCATAATTTTCTCCAGATCTATCCATGCTGTCTCAAAGGGTAAGAGATCCTTCTTTTATATAGCTATATAGCATTCCGTTATGTAAATGTACCACAGCTTTTAATCCACTCATCTACTGATGGGCACTTGGGCTGTTTCCAGATCTTAACTATTGTAAATAATGCTGCTTTGAACATAAGGGTGTATGTATTCTGTCTGATTGGTGCTTTGGAATTCTATACTTCAACACCAGGAAGACAAACAATCCAATTTAAAAATGGGCAATGGACCCGAATAGACACTTCGCCAAAGAGGACATATAGATGGCTAATGGACTAATAAAAAAGGCTCAAAGTCATTAATCATCAGAGAGATGCAAATTAAAACCACAATGAGGTATCACTTCATACCTGCCAGAATGGCTACCCTCAATAAATCAACAAGTGCTGGTGAAGATGTGGAGAAAAAGGAACCCTAATACACTGCTGATGGGAATGTAGACTAACACATCCACTATGAAAAACAGTATGGGGTTCCTTAAAAAATTAAAAATGGATTTGCCATTTGACCCAGTGATCCCACTTCTGGGAATATTTTAATAAAATTGTAATGGCCACATTTTATTTTGTCTAATCACCCCTAATTTGAAAAATCCTAATCTATGAAACTTGTACATGTAAGTCACTTTCAGTTGTATTGCTTACTAATACCAATTTTTTCTATTAAATTTTCTTCATATCTTTTTCTGAAAACTACTTTGTACCTTTACTATTTCTCAAACCTCCACATTCCTCTTCCTACCTCCACCCCATTTCAGCTTCTGATCTCATCATTCAATTCACTATCAGATTTACTAGTACAAACCAAATCATCCTTCTGCACTCAAAATTTTAATAACCTTCTTCTTACATTCCATATTAGTCTATATAGTTTGCTTATTCAGAGCATTCTAATTATAACAGTACCACTGTTTATCTAATTTCCTATGAATATACAGTTTTTTGATACTTAGTTGTGTACAACTAGTGAAACTGACAAGAATTTCTCTGAGGTACATTCCTAGAAGTGAGATTTTTGTATTATAGAATTTGGACACTTTCAGTTTTACTCAATATTGCCCAAGTGGTCTCCAAAGCGATTGTGCTTATTTATATTCCTACTAACAAAGAGGGAACATTTTCCCAAATCCTGGCAAAACTTGACATTGTGGCATTTTTATTTTTAACAAATTTCAAAGTAAGGAAGCAGCATCTTGTTATTGTTTTGTGTTATTGTAATTATGCGACTTATTTATTATTGTAATTTGTATTTTCTTATATGTCAGTAAGATCAAATGTCTTTCCATCTATGTAATTCTAGTTCTTTCATTCCAGCATATGACTTTGCTACATTTTAAAGAAATCTCTATACTTATTGATAACACTTACTATCTCTCTACTATAGTATTATTACAAATACTGCTCTGGGGAAAATGCAGAAATGGCTTTTTATCTGTACTTTCATTATCTAAATATTTGCTAAAACTTGCAAAACTTTCTACCCCAAACTCACTACTGAATCAGGAACATACACCCCAGTCAGAGATGGAATTCACCCCAGCCATATCTCAGTTGTTTATTGGGTAGGATCAGGATCATGCCTTATGGGTGTTGTTTGAACCTGTAATGAATTAACAAACTCATCTTCTTAGGACTTTCTTAGAGGGTCTAACTCTTCCTGGGCCCCAGCATTTCCCTTCCTGCCTCCTGAACTGCTTCACACTTTCTCTTCTCTCCTCATATTGTCAACTTTTCTCCACATTTCTGTCTCGCTAATTCCTTTCTTTATAATATCACTGATAAAAAGAAGCAAATCTATATACCAAACCACTTACATGTATACTTATATCAGTTCTTTCTTCTTTCTCTTTGTATGAACCATCACTGCTGATATTGGAGATGAATCCCTCCACGGGCTTGCTAGATCTGGTCACTTCTTAAGGCTTTATTTTCTAAATTATTCATTTTATTTCTGCTACATAATCAAATTTTTGCTCTTTCCTGGATTATTCCCATCAGCCTACAACTATATTTTAAAAAGCTTTCCCTAGCCTTCCTTAAAATATTGAAAAATAATAAAAAGCTTTCCGAGTTAACACTCTGGTATTCTACTTCTTTTTATAGCAATGCTCTGAAACAAGGATCAATTCTCTTTATTTTCTCAGCTTTCATTCTTTCATTATCTTGCACTGAAATTTATCTTGCTGAGGTTACTAATAATCAACAAATTTCTAAATTCTCAGTACTTATTTTACTTAACTTCTCAGCAACATTTAATTCACTTGCATCCACCTTGAAATTCTCCAATTGGTCTCAAAATTGTATTCCCCACTCCATTAGCAGATTTTTCATAATATTTGTAGTGGACTTCTCCTTCACTTCCATATCTCTAAAGTATCAGGTGCGTGAAGACTCATCCATGGTCCCTTCCTCTTCTCTAACTGCATACACTCCCCACAGTATTTTAGTCTCCTAATGTTAGATACCATCTGTATTTAACTTCCAAATGTGTATCACCCCCCTTAACTTCTTTCTTGATTCCAGGTCTCTATATCCAACTGACTACTTGATGTTTCCATTTGGTTTTAGAGTAGGCATGTCAAACTGTGTACAAAGTAAAACCTTCCCCACCACCACCTATCACCCCATTCTGCTTTTCTCCCCCATTCAGTAAATGGTAACACTCAATGTGTTAGGTTAAAGGCCTAGGAGTCATTCTCAATTCCTTTTTCCTTTATAGCCATAATTTTTAAACTCTATTTATTATGTACAATCAATGAGGTAGGAACTTTATCTGCAGAATCAAAAATGGTGGTGTCTACACAATAGGTGCTCATCAAATATCTTTTGAATAGTGAATGACTGCAGTAGTAAAATTATTTTTATGTGGGATATGTAAATCTTTTCTCAAACCATAGATAGTTTTCAGAGCAAAGAAGTAAGATTTGGCATTCCTTTCATGTGCTTATGTAAAAAATGTCTCACAAATTCCCAGTTGAGTTTACGATTGTTTTAAATTGATATTCCATTGGCATAATGGTTATATTCTTGACTTTTTCAGGTGTGCTATTTTTTGCTTTCCTTTCTGGGTAGATTTTCTGATATTTTATTCTGTTTTGATCCAAATGTCTAAATTAAGAAAAATTAGCCATTTGTGAAGAAAAAAGATAGTCCCTAGTGACATTCAAGGGCAACTAGCAAAAGAAAAAGACACAAACAGTTATCCAAGATGGATTTATAGTACCTCTGACAGCACAGGTTAAACAAATAGTTAACAAATTCAAAAGAGAACAATTTCAATTCTTCATTAGAACACTTGAAGTCTATGTGTGTCTGGTTGTATAACATAGAGTAGTAGTTAATTATTTTGATTTAGACTATGAAATATCCTATGTAAAAGTAAGAAGGATACTATACTTATATGAAAAAAACACTTTAATGGGTCATGAAATCTTTCAATTATTGATGTTTGAGCCTTTTACCTTAAATATGTTTCAATAGTGTAGAGGATGTTTGTTATTTTTATCTTTCTGGCATCCTTTCCTTTGCATCTTTTTTTTTTTCTTTTCTTTAAGAAGGACAGCTCTCTCCCACCTGGTAGAGCCTATAATCACCTGGCTTTACTTTCTTGATTTCATGGTGCCTATAAAAGGAAAAGATTCAGTCAATTTCATTTGTAAATATTTGATATAAAACTTGGGAAAGGGATGCTATGTACTTTCCTCTGGCATTGCTAGGTATAAGTATAATCCAAACTCTATCTGATGACAGCAAGCAGACAAACTTCCTGAGTATGAAACTATCACAGAGTAAAACTGAGCAGACAGAGGACACAGAAAAGAGGCATATTTCATAACATTTGATTATATTATTTGCATTCCTGGATCCAGCTATGCATTTGATTCCTGAGCCAATATATTCTAGTATTTATTAAGTTTTTTTCACTGTAACCAAAATGTCCTTTCAAACCCAAGTAAAGATGGGGTTTCTGTGTGAATATTTACATGACTATTCTTTTTTTTTAAATATATTTTATTGATTTTTTACAGAGAGGAAGGGAGAGAGATAGATAGTTAGAAACATCGATGGGAGAGAAACATCGATCAGCTGCCTCCTGCACATCTCCCACTGGGGATGTGCCCGCAACCCAGGTACATGCCCTTGACCGGAATTGAACCTGGGACCTTTCAGTCCGCAGGCCGATGCTCTATCTACTGAGCCAAACCGGTTTCGGCTCATGACTATTCTTAATAATTTGTACTTAAATGAATTAAAATCATTTTAATGTACTCAAGTATTACTAGAAACAGAAAATATTAGCATTTAGAACATTTGGGTTTTACTTGAAAGGATTAAATAACAAACTGTGTGAAAAAACACTACCAATGCATGGGTTAAGTGTAATTTTGACAAGTCTGACTTACTAAGAATTACAGAATTAAAATTGATTGGTTTATTGAATGCATGTGACATTTTAAAATCCTTTTACCACTCTTGCTGATTAGTCTGCTTTGTGGGTCCCTTTTCTCAGTTAATTGATTTTGTTACTCTTTATCCTTTCCTTGAGCTATTTCATCACATAAATGATTTCATCTTTGACCCATATGATGTTGACTCCCAAATTTGTATCTTGATTTTGAGTTTTATTGATTCCACTGCCACTGGTTATCTTTTCTTATAAAAAAAAAAGGGGGGGCGTATATTTTTGTCCCATTTTTTCTTAGTCTCATATGAAAATATAATTAATATCACTGGGTAAATATCAAGAGAGAAGAAATATGAGAAAATAGCAGCTTTAAAACCTATTAGTGTACAAAACGATGTAGCTAAATAGAGACTCAGAAGAGGTTGGGCATGTGCATTAACTCCTCCCCTGGGTCACTTACTGATCTACTTATGCTGGATAATTAAATCAAATGTTAATGGAACAGGCCTTGAGTGGCATGACAAACTCATTTCCCACCTTCTCTTCTTAATGTTTTTCTAGTCCTGAAGGGGACACCTAAATTAAGGGCCACCATACTTAAATTCTGAGAGTTGTCATTGATTTGTTCCTGTCCTGCTTTCTTGAAATATAAGTATTTTTGAGTATGTGAAGTTGGTTAGGGTATGGAGTTTAGAAATATATTGCCTGTGTATAAAAATACTTTGCTGTGCTACTTACCCAGGCTGTATTAGTTGGTGGTCTCAACTTAATCCCATGGACACGCATTAAGAAGGCCATCAGAGTTTGTGATAATTTATCTCTTTATATCCAGACTTAAGAGAAACAAAGGATTTACATGCAAAAATTCTCAGGAACAATAAAGTGATTGGTTAAAATACATTCAGGAAGAAAAAGATTCCAAAATAAAACTTGTATAAGCCTTTTATAAATGATGACTAGAAGCCCGGTGCACAAAATTTGTACACAAGGGGGGTGGTGGTCCTTCAGCCTGGCCTGCACCCTCTCCAATCCAGGACTCTTCAGGGATGTCTGACTGCCCATGGGATCGGGCCTAAACCGGCAGTCAGACATCTCTCTCACAATCCGGGACTACTGGCTCCTAACTGCTCGCCTGCCTGCCTGCCTGATTGCCCCTAACCACCTCTGCCTGCCAGCTTGATGCCCCCAATGCTACCTTGCCAGCCTGATCGCCGCCTAACTGCTCCCTTGCTGGCCTGATCACCCCTAACCACCTCTGCCTCAGCTCCCACCACCACGGAGGACATCCAGAAGATGTTCAGTCTAATTAGCATATTACCCTTTTATTAATATAGATATCTGAACCATACACACACTTAGATTAATAGTTTAATTATTTTGATAAATAAATCTACCCCTTTCAAAGCAGAAAATGACCAGGTGAGCTATTTTGCCACATTTATTTCAATAACAAAATGATAATAATATTGGTACTTAAGTAATAGTGTTGTTGAAGCTAATAATAGGGAATGACATATTAGGTGCAATGCATGTATTTGGTATCATACTTATTTTTCAGACTTGAATTAGAGAAATACAATACATGTGTTATTTAAGAAAACATAAAAGCAAATCAAAACATGCATAAAAGAAAATTAAATCACCAATTTATATAGTCAATAAATGGATGAGTAAGTAATTTTTTTTTAAATATATATTTTTTATTGATTTTTCACAGAGAGGAAGGGAGAGAGATAGAAAGAGTTAGAAACATTGATGAGAAAGAAACATCGATCAGCTGCCTCCTGCACATCCCCCACCGGGGATGTGCCCGCAACCCAGGTACATGGCCTCGACCGGAATCGAACCCAAGACCTCTCAGTCCACAGGCTGACGCTCTATCCACTGAGCCAATCCAGTTTTGGTGAGTAAGTAATTTTAAAATGTATACCAGTTGGAAGCTAACATGAGTTATATGATGCTAAAACTATTTATGGATATATGCCTCATTTATGCAAGTCACAAAAGTTTTAAAACAATTAAATAGTTTAAAGTAATTATTCCACAGAGAACAACTTAATTAATATCTTTACATTTCTATATTCCTACTTCTCTGTTATTTGAAGTTTTCTAAAGTACTGGTGAATATGCCAATTTTTAAAAATCGAATCAAGTAGGACAAAGGTTGCCAGCTGACATGAACTCTTTGAAGGAGACTAGTGGTTCCACATCTTGTAAATAAACTCAAAGTAAAATTTGGCTTTGGTAGGGAAGGAAATTTCTCATCTCATATCAATTTATTAAATCAAACAGAACGAATAATACTCAGCAATTGAAACTAAATGTAAAAAATACTTTAATCTAAAATATTGAGATCATTTATTAGGATAGTATAAAATATTACCTTTCTCAAATACATATCTTTAATTTAAGGTTAATGGTTTAATTGGGTAAAAATATGTGGTAAATATTAGAGTGTAAATCTGGGTCTTAATACTTATCTGGCCTAGAGACAGAGTTATAGACATCTATGGCTATAGAAATGCCCTGCAAATCTGGGTGGGTTTTAAATCTTCTCTGCAATAATATTACTTTGAACAAAAGAGAAGACCCAACTTGTCTGAAAACTGAAGCCTAACCAATCTTGGGATTCTTCCTTATGAAAAAAAACAACAACACAAAACGAAATTTTAAACAGAAAATTAGGTGTTAAAGGATTCATGAAGGGAAAAAAACAACAATGAAATATAAATATATAAAATGCCTAACTTTTTAGAATTTAAACTTAATTTATAAAATTTTAGAATAATGAGCTGTTCACTTTAAATGAACATTTATAAGGGTTAGAAAATGCAAAAGTAAATATATTCAACTAATGCTACAAGTTCCCTTCATTTTATAGATAAGTTACTAAAATAAAAAAAATAAAAATGATAAAGCTCAGATCAAAAAGCAATGCTGTGCTCAAATTTCATATAGAAACTTTAAGAGAACATCACAAAATGTTTTTTTTACCCTGAATAAAAACAGTATTATCCTCATTAAATCCTAAAATGTACCTTAATTACTAAATTGAATAATAAAATACATTAAACCTGACACTATGTTCTCTTTTTTCTTCTTTAAAATCTATGTAAACATTAAATATTGATTCTAATCTGAACAGGTAAAGTGTTATTTCACAATGAAGGTGAACATGTTGATAATTTCATTAAACTCAAATTATATAATTAACTTAAATCAGAAAATTGAAAAAGTTGGTTGGCCCATGGGAGTTGGTTTTTTAAAGTCAGACCTTTCACCTCTAAGTTACCATTTTTAATCCAAACCACATAAAAAGAGACTGAAAATTGTTAACACATGATGTTGCTTGATGGCTTATAGGAAATTGGTTGGTGGTCTCAACTTAATCCCATGGACAGGCATTAAAAAGGCCATCAGAGTTTGTGGTGATTTATCTCTCTACATCCAGGCTTAAAAGACACAAAGGATTTACTTGCAAAGAAATTATGAAGGGCAAAACAGCGATTGGTTAAACTACATCCAGAAAGAAAAAATATTTCAAAATAAAACTCTTTTACAAACCTTTTATAAATAATATCTGAACCATACACACTCCAAGATTAGTAGTTTAATTATTTTGATAAAAAATCTATCCATTTCAAAGCACAAAATGATACGTTTAATTTTTTGGTATTTTGGATCAATTGGCGGGGGAACACAGCAATAGATATTTGGGCAGAATAATCACAAAATCTGTTTCATGTCTATGTATATGTGTGTCTGTGAATGAGTAGATCACCACAAAATGTATTTAAGTTTTCTCAGGATCCTAGCATAGAGTTAAACTCATATATCTCTAAATATAATAATTTTAATTTCAAGGGAACTATTCTGTAATGCATAACTGTGTTATAAGGAAGTTTGACATTCAATAAACTGGACATTGGTTCTATAAATAAAAATAGTCCTAAAATTCAAGTATAATATATACTTGAACTAGAATTTAATTTTAAGTGAATTCAATTAAACTGAAATCACAGAATATGAAAATCTCAGTCTGTAAACATCCTTCATTATTTCCTATACTTCCTGTCTCTCCTATCTGATATTTTCATTTTCTTCTTTAAATTTGTGGCCTTTTTTTCACTACTTCAATACATTTAGGGAAGGAGAAATGGTTTTTTTTTTATAAAACATTAAATTCCATTTTGAGGTTGAGTGAGGATTCTTTAGTGTATTGCATTAAAATATATATCCCAATTAAACCCATCAATAGGTTCTAATTTTGCCTTTGGTGGTGACATCTAAAAAGTGTATAGTCTTTTTTCTAACTTGATATTTCAAATAGAGCCTACCTTTCAGGCATATTCAGCTATTGTCTGAGCTACGTAGGTAACAATTCTTAGAGCAGCAAGAGAACCCCTGGCTTGCCACCTTCCTAAGTCCTGTGCTCTTAACCAGGATAACATAGTGCCTTCACACTGCTGACGAGAATGAGAACAATGATGTTAAGGAGAAAGAAATCATTAAATACATGTTGCAGAAATACCACTCTGAAGACACTGTCACATAGTTTTAAGGGAACAAAGCTTGGATAGATGGCTGGTTAGGAGGATCCAGAAGGTTGGGTGGGACATGACTGGTTGATTGTCTCAGGGTCAGGGAGGTGGAGGAAACTAAAACTAATTCAAAGATTCTAATTTATCATATTAGAAAGAGCAGCCAAATTAGGGTCACAAGAGGAAGTGCAGATTGCTCATCTTTGTGGAGATAAGTTTTTCTGTTACTTAAGGTTTATTGTGGTATAATTGGCTAATAAAATTCTAAAGTATTTTGATGTGAAGAAATCAAATATGATGATTTGATAAACATACCCATTATGAAAGGATTCCTCCCATTGAGTTCATTAAGACATCCACCAAAACACTTATTTACCTAGCCCCCTTTTTTTGTGAGAACATTCATGTTCTAGTGTCTTTGGAAATTTCAATTATACAATATAGTGTTATCAACTATATCATCAGGTTCTACATTAGATCCTCAAACCATAGTCATCTTATAACTGAAAGCCTGTATGCTTCACCAATCTTTTCCTATTTCTCCCAGCCCATGGCAACCACTTTTCTACTCTCTGTTTCTATGAGTCTGATTTTTTTTTAAGATTCACATATAAGTGAAGTGTCATACAGCTCTACTGCAGTTTAATAAATTTAAAGTTTTAGATCATTGGAATAAAGAATTCAAGGTGAAATTCCAAGATAAATTGAGCATATTCTGGTGAATATGGAATTAGTTTTAAAAATAATTCAATATTCCACCTAGGGAATACAATGGATTCAATAATTTTCATTTTTTTACAAAGTTGTTCTATAAATATTTGTTTTGTGGCCAAGAATTTCTAATGTGCTAATTATGGGGACTTACTGAAGTTTTTTAAAGACCTCAGTGGGCTTTTAGAGATCATATATGAAATTTTAGAGATAATGTGACAAATTAAGAAATTGAGGTCCACAAAGATTGAGATTTACACACACACACCCAGCTAGTAAATGGAAAATCTAGAAATCAAACCCAGAAAGTTGAAGTCGATCAGATCTGAAACATTTTACACCAATGGTCCCATGATGGTAAGTCACAGAACGTGAGGTTTTCATATAAAGTCTGATGTCTGTCAAAGGACTCTCACCCTGTTTTCCTTTGTAATAAATATCCTTCAAAAGATCAAAGCATTTTTCGTATCAAATAACATAACATAATTGATGGTTTTCTTTATTGAACAAAAAGCCTATAGCCATAGGGTCAAAGTTCTGTGCTTTAGGAAAGCCTACAACCTGAGACATATGTAACTGTACTGAGCACGTCAGCTCATGTGCAAGTTATACTTGAGAATAGGCATGATTCTACCACTGAAAAAAATTTTTTTCAATTGCATGTGGGATTTGAGCACAATCATTTGCATAACGCATCAAAATACCATGCTTCCTACAGGCTATTTAAATTTACACAGGAGCCAACATCTATCTCAGATGAGCAAATACTAGTAAAGCTTGGCAGGAACAATAGGGAGTGGGGAGGACTATAGCAAACCAAAGACACTACACAAGAGCTCAGTGCCAGCCATGTGAGAATGTAAACATAATGTTATCAGATCTTTTGTCTTGTTTTCCCCCAAGGCCAGTTAGAAATTCATGTTGTTGTTTTTTGGGTTCTTTTGTTTTTGTTTTAGGTACTGGTTGGTGGGGTAGAAAATATATTGGTTTTACATCTTAACAATAAATACTCTTTATAAGCATTTTATCAGCTCAAGATAATACAACTCTAAATTATCTTTAATCTAGTGAGTCCTTACATTTTTCATCTCCATTGTAATTATATCAAATATTTATGAGATGATGGAAAATAATAACAATGAAAGCAAAATAGGCAGATTATACTAAATAATTTAAATCCTATGAAAAATTGTTGAATATTGCTAAGAATCCAAAAGAAATTGTTTTTATACAAGGAAGACTTGTTTAGCCCTACTCTCTGAGTATACTCAATATACTATGTTTTAAACCAATGAGTTTGAGAAATAGTGTGTTTATACATGCTTTATTTTCCCCATTTGGTTAATATATAGAAACTTGCCAATAGTAGTTCGCTGGGGGAACACATCTTCCTGGATGAAATGCAGGGCTTGGGGACAAATATGAAATATCTAGGCTCCCACACTGATAGTGAAGTGCTATGTCTTAGATAACTAGAGGTAGGCTAAAATCCAGAGTCAGAAAAAGAAAACTGAGTTATCTATTAGGAAAAGGAGTTAAGTTGCCAGGCTGTTCTTGGAACACAGAAATTAGGGTTAAATGGTAAAACAAATGCAGCAAAATGAAAGTGAGACTGAACCATAGTAGCTTGTGTCAGATTGCACAGTGCAGATAAGACACAGTGGAGGTCAGAGGGAGGAGGGGGAGGAGGAGGAGGGGGAGGAGGAGGAGGAGGAGGAGGGGGAGGAGGAGGAGGAGGAGGGGGAGGAGGAGGAGGAGGAGGAGGAGGAGGAAGAGGAGGAGGAGGAGGAGGAGGAGGAGGAGGAGGAGGAGGAGGAGGAGAAACTTGGGCTCAATTTCAGAGACTGAAAGTATTTATAGGCAGATCATCAAAAGACAGCAGAGAATCAGGAAGGCTTGCATACCTGGCAGGAGACAGTGGTGAATCCCCCACTGAGTCTGGTTCCCATTACAATGTGTATGTCAGCTTGCACACTTCCCTCCTTGGCCAAGCAGGGCAATCAGAGCCTAGAGTAGAGGTTAACACATGTCAGTATTTTCATACCTTCTCATAGTAGTAGGTTCTAAGGAACAGACAACAAATCTACAAATAGAAATCTAGTTAGAGGCCAGGGGCTGTTTTCTGTCTTTCCACTCTTACTTTCAGTCTATTTCATCAGCAGTATATATGATCGCTCAGGACCCTTTAAAAAAAGACACAGCATCTCCTTTTTAGTGATAGAGTTGAGAAAAGACATGGTCAGAGTCCAGTCTGTTAAACTGTTTCATGAGCCTTGGTTAAGAACAAATAACTATTCTGAGTGAAAACTTAATTTAACAGAACAATCTGGTTAAATATCTAAAATATCGTGGCAAATCTAGCTTCATCATTGTTTAAAGATGTACTATGAACATATACTAAATACTATATATCATGCATCATATTAGATTCTGAGATGAAGGCACTAAATATGGTCTTTGCCTTTTCAGATCTCCAGTTCAAGAGAGAAACATCCTCAGACAAATGATTATAATAGCGTGATGAGGAAATATTAACATAGATAGGTAACAAATGCTATAGAGATAGTGAAGAACAAGCCAATACTTATCCCAAAATTAGGGGAAATGTAACACTTCAATTTCAAAATAGTAAGCCTCCAAAATCCTCCTATAGATTTCCCTTATCTCTACCTACCAACCTCATTTACCTGATTCATAATTTGATATTGATAAACTATGCTGAATTCCATTGCATTAATTTGCTGGGAAGGCCATAATGAAGTATAACAAACTGAGTGGCTTAAACAACAATAATTTAATTTCATAGTCTCATAGTTCTGGACGCTAGCAATCTAAGGTCAAGGTATTCATCCACAGGGCCATGTTTCCCTGGAAGGCACTAGGGAATGCTAGCTAGCACGTGTTCGAAGCCTCTCTCCTAGCTTTGAGTAGTTCCTTTACTTGTGATAGCACAAGGTCAGGTTTCACATGGTGTTTTTCCTGTGTGCATGATTCTGTGTCCAAATTTCCCCTTTCTAGAAGGATACCAGTCATATTAGAGTTGGAGTCCACCTTATGATCTCATCTTAACTAATTACTTCTGCAACAATCTTATTACCAAATGAGGCCACATTTTGAGGTACTAAGCATTCACCTTGTGAATTTGGGAGAAACACTATTCAACCAATAACATTTATCTAAACCTTGTTTATTTGATAAAAGGTCTGAGTTTTTTCCAAAAATGGAATACCCTGAATCTGAATTTAGGTGCAAATATTACCAGATGAATAAAGACCCAGGTGGACTTCCTGTGCACTGCGGGTGCTTGGGACTTAGTGATAATGAGGTCTGCAAGTGATCTGGATATTGGAATGATCTGTGTAACAGAAATGGATGATCATAAGGTGCTCTGAGATCCAGGTTTAGAGAAAATTTCCCTAGTAACAGTAAAGTATGTATTGGATTTATGACTTTTTTTTACACAGTTGCTTTTAGGTTTTGCTGACAGATTTGTATGCTTTTCAGTTATATTAGGAATTCAACAATTCTTCCACGGTTTCTTGCAAAAGAGAATCTGTGGTAATATAGAACTATTCGGTTATATATATTCAGTCTGGAAGAAGTCAGAACAGGTTCACCACCTCTCAGTTTGGTTTTTCTGCCACTAGGTGTTATATTGAAATGGTTAGAAAAGTGAGGGAGACACATTGTTTTATTTATATAAAGAAGGATAAACTATGGTTATTCTACGTAAGTGTTGGTAGATTACCAAAGAGTGATTGGCATATGTTAATAAGAAACCTATGCTCCACTGTGATTGATTTATCATATGAAATATAGGACATAAGCTTTGCATTACAGCAAAGGCATGTTGTAGACGAGCATAGGGGTGGGGGCACGGTTGATAGATGGGGAAACCTGTTATTCTTGCTACTTGACACAGTCGCTCATTTTAAGAGGTGGCACAACCAATACCGAAATTTGTACATTGTTAAAAATTTAAGCCATGAAGTTTGTCTTATTGTTGGATAATCATGAACTTATTTATTTTTTATAACAACCATATTTGGGTTCTTAGAGAGTGTTGGTATCACTTCTGCCAGTTCTGGCCTATTGGTCCGAGAGTAAAAAATGAGAAATTAAAAATTTGCAGTAGCAATGACATAATCAGGTTTAACTTTTCATAGAAAACTTTATATTAAAGGAACACATGTAGATACTCAAGTTTTCAAAGAAAACTTTAAGATAAAGAGGGAGAAGACTCACCAGAAAGCTTCCCCAGAGAAAGGGTAGGGAATTAAAATCCATAGAAATAGCATAGAACTTGCACCATGATACAGAATTAGAGATTCATGATCCCTGAGGAAAGTAAAATAAATGAAGAAAAGATGTTTTGTTTAGGGAGGATGAAAGACAAATGATGAAAGCCTGTAACACTGACTTTCATGGATAATGTTTAAAACAAACCAAAAAAAGCAAAGTTATTCATAAAATGAAAATAATCCTTTTGAGATAAGTATATCATAACTGAAAAATCCACTGGAGATTTACTTGGTCTCGTAGACTACTATGTTGGGAAGGAAGCTAACCAAAGAGACTGCAAAGAATGCAAAGGAATTGAATGGGTGCTTTGTGCCTGGCCTTCCATCCAAGATGATGAAGAAGTATCTATCCTGGAGTTACTTTGTACAGGGAAGGAAGGTGAAGAACTGTCAGAGAAATCAAAACAAAGACCTGATTGAAAAAATATGAGAAATTAAGTGGCCATAAATCACTAAGTTCAAATGGTCTTCATCTAAAAACTTCTGAAGAAGTTAAAGAACCATGTAGCTAAGCTACCACCAAAAATGTATCAACACCTTCCATCAAAGAGGAGGGTGATAAATGCCTTTCCATCCCTAAGAATGGTCCAGTGTTCCTTGTAAGGTGAGGCTTTAATAAAAAACATGGTGTTGTCTAGAATTACTGATGCCTTAGAAAAAGAGTATAAGTATTTTCCCCCTTGTGCACTTTAGTTTGTGATTTACTGTAAATTTGTTGCAAATTAGTTTATTGTTTCTAGAGGATGTCTCTCCATACATAGGCTTTCTTCCCTGTTTTTGTTTTGTTTTGTGGTTGCTGCTTCTGTTTATTTGTGAGTGTGTTTCTCCATGAGTTTGCTACCCTGAACATTATTGATCACTACTTACTAGACACACACACACACTGATGGGTTACCAAGGAGAAGACTGAAATTATTCATGGCAGCATTTGTTGGTTGTCAACTAGGTCTGGTCGATAAGCAATAACTTTATTGTTGCAACATGTGGTGGGGTTTTATATACTAAGCACCATGCTGAGAAGAGCACAATAAAACCTGCTTGGTAACTTGATTACCCAAAGCAATGCATGCCTCTGTGTTGCCTGAGAATTTTCTCACATTTTGGGAAGGTTGTTATTTTTAAGTTAGAGCAATTCCATGATGCCCAAATTAACACATATTAATAAATGGCTTATGAGCCTGTCAGAGTTTCTGGTGATGGATTTCGGGCCTCCCATTAAAGACCAGGCATTGATTGTACAACAGACTGCAGCTCTCTGTTTAATTCTTAGCAGGTGGGCACAGGCCCGCCTTCCCATCTTGCATTGCCAGTGAACCTTGAACGTGACCTCTCCAAGGGAAGGACGGGAATTCATTCGCCATGTTTACTTTATACTGAAACTCTTTATAGATGAAGACCCCTAACTGTGCTGAATTGTTCTTAGTTAAGAGTGTGGGATGTATGGCGTGACTGGTGTTTTTGAAAGTCTCAGCATTTTAAGAAGCTCATCTGATTTCACAGATATTTTACATGAGCGTGTTCCTTAGGTGTAGTGATGGTTTTGGAGCTGGCTGAAAAGTTAGATGATTTTAGTCCAGCTCCAAAGCCATCCCTACACGTGAAGAACAAGCTCATATGAAATAGCCATGAATTCAGATGAGCTTCTTGATGGATTTTTATAAAGGATTGTATTATGTAAATGCCAATTCACTTTGTTTTGCTAAGGGTAAGGAGGGAAGGGATTCAAGGGACACTCCTCTTACTGGCCCATCTTTGGAAATTGCCCATATGAGCCAGGACTGCATCTTATCTTCACAGCCACTTCCTTTTCATTTCAATTGTTTTATTCAAGCCACCCACACATCGGTATTTTCTACTGTTTTACTGAATGGGACAATTATCCAGGGGCATTTAGGGTCATTCTTGTTTCCCTTCTCTCTTTCAAGGACCATGTCTCTCTTTCCAAATTATAGCAGGATTCCTTAAATACACATCTGTCCTCCAGAAGGAAAAACTGTAAGCGCAGAAAACTACATAAGATGGTAAGAAAGAACACTACTTGCGAGGATAGTCAGAACACTTGAGGAGGTCCCTGCCTATCCATCTTTTCAGATCACTAAGCACCTTGAAATTTTAACAAAAACTATGGATTCTATCATTGGGTAAATATACATGTAAACATTTAGCAATGCAGTTTTAGGTGCTTCATAAACCTGTATTAACCACCTCCAGATTGAGGACTCTGGACCAGCTAGTCCAGTGATGGCGAACCTATGACATGCGTGTCAGAGGTGACACGCAAACTCATTTTTTTGGTTGATTTTTCTTTGTTAAATGGCACTTAAATATATAAAATAAATATCAAAAATATAAATCTTTGTTTTACTATGGTTGCAAATATCAAAAAATTTCTATATGTGACACGGCACCAGAGTGAAGTTAGGGTTTTTCAAATTATTATTTGATTTACATTTTCACAAGTTTCTGTTTCTATTTGCTATTATATTTGTTTTGTATTTTTATTTCAAGTACATACACATTATAACATATACACCTAAAATTTATTATTTTATGCCTTCGTTTTTTAAATATATTTTCTTTTACATGCTTATTGACAAACATAGAAAACATCTCATAAGTGCTGAGTAATTTTATGAAATTTATTATTTGATCTTTATGATTTGCAGGGAAAAATGAATTGCTTTCTTCTAAACTGTATCTAGTTCAGGAGGCATAACATCCAGGACTAGTAGAACCAGACACCTGATTTAAACTGTCTGATTCAAACCTTGTCTCAGCCCCTTATCAACTCTACAACTTGGAGTCCTTCCCCCTGTACACCGGAACAGGTCATAATAGTGCCTACTTTGCAGGACATTGTAGTCATGCGATACCTACGCCCTGGCAAAGTGTTGCCCCACTAGATGTGGTTTATGAATATTGTTGTACTTAATTTTTGAATTTATTTACAAAATATATTTTAAAATCAGGGATGTAAGAATAAAACTGTATTTATTATATTTTTGGCTCCAAGTAATAGAAAAACTCCAATATACACATTTCTTTATCTCTCCAGTAGAAGATGTTCAAAGTAACTAATCCAAAGGTAAATGGTCTTCTGTCAGGTCAGGCTCATGGGATCCTTCTGTGTTTTTCTCTGCTGTTCTTAGCTTACCTTTTCCTCTGCATAGGGCACCATGCTCTGGCCACCATGTCCATATTTCTGTCACCTGGAAGGAGGAAAGGGTGGAGAAGAACATCTTGCTGTTCTTTAAGGACATTTCTCTGGCTTGTATCCTATAAACTACAGTTTAATCACAGGTCAGTCTTGGCTGCAAGCTTTATACAAGGTGCCGTGTGCCTATCTAAAAATAGTGATTCCATTACTATTAAAAAAGACAATGTGCATTCAGGGACAATTAGCATTATTGCCACAAAACTAACTATATCATTTTTAACAATCAGTTTTAACTAAGTCCATATAAAGAAAATATAGTTATTCACGATTCAGTGATGAATAAGAGCAGTCCTTAGTTTCCCCAATAGTCATGAATCTCTTTAATAACTTAATAACTTGGTGAACTTTTGTGCTCTACCTTTTCCATTATTCCCTTCATCTATTATGTGTAACTGAAATATTTCATCTTTCAGGAAAATTTCCTTAAATCTCTCATCTTATTACAATACTTATTCCTGTAATTTTATATCTCCCATATCATATCCTAATCTCAGCACTCATGACATTGTAGTCATTAGTTACATGCCTTTATCCCTTATTAGAATATTCCTTGAGGGCAAACATTACATCTGACATGTTTTTATAACCTCAGCCCCTCGCACATTCCTGAAACATAGTATATTCAATCATTGCTTGTTGGGAAAAAAATGAATGGGCTCTATGAGGTAATTTATATGTAGTAGTATATAGAACTTTGACAATTGTTTGATGCATGTAAATTAGAAATCAACTCTTAGCTATACCACATATATTTGTTTCAGCTATCCAAGTAATATAACAAGCCCTTGAATTATTGCTCTAATATAATGTAGTCAAAAGAATAAGTTGACTAAACCTCCCTCCTTCTTTGCCCCCTGGTCAGGAAGTAAAGAAAATAAGAATCCTGAGCTATGATTTCAATATAATCTGTATGAAGGGTAGTGTCAGAATTCTGACCCCGTCTTATTGTAGCTGAGAGAGTAGACAACAGACCTATCAATTTCCTGCTCCTTTCTTGTACCAGGAAGGCATGAAGGGTACACTCTGAACTCATTGATAAAGGAAAGGAACTGACACTCTTCTGACCCGACTCCAAAAATGAAGGATTGCTTCAGAGAGAGGAGCCTTGCACATTGTGAGGCAGTTAAAAATATTTTCCTAACTTTTTCTGCATTAAACTTGTACCATTCTGAGAATGAGTGTTTGCTTTTGGGAGAGGGGTGTGTGTGTGTGTGTGTGTGTGTGTGTGTGTGTGTGTGTGTTGGTTCTACCTTTATTCCCTGGGCAAGTTTTCCCCTGGGTGCATGTATTAACTATGGTATACATATAACTTAGGTATGACAGGGTCTGCACATTTATGTCACTCTCACTGAACACTGGGCCCATGGCATTGCCCTTCTAGTCTCAGGAAAACAGCATGCACAGAATGATCTGGTAGAAGCTCCTGCACACACACACACACACACACACACACACACACACTCTCTCTCTCTCTCTCTCTTCTCAATCCATTAATCCCTTCCACTCTGCTCATTTGGAGACCTTGAGCTCACAGTACAAAAATGCTCCCAAACCTCTCCCCAGTTCCTAGCTCAGGGTTAGCTCTGAGCAGTCCTCACTTCAATCCACCCTACACTTTCCTGAATACCTTGCCCCCTACACCGCCTTCATACCTCTTCCCTAAGCTACTGCAAACTTAAGAAAGTCCCAGCCCTGACACCGACCCCTTTCCCCCCACTGCCACACTTTGTTAGCCCTTTTCCTTCCTCTCAACTTCCTGTATTTGTTTCACCTTTCACACAATCCCTAATTCTCATATTCCTAGTTCAGGCTTTGATGCCCTGACATCAATTATAAATGAGGGAGGCATATAATATTATTTTCTTGATCTTGGAAAGATAACTCAAATGCTGTTTCATTTGAGTCATCTTTAACTTAGAATGACACCAGTGTCAAAAAGCTGTTTTGAAATGTAAATAATTACTTAGAGATAAAGCACTTAATAGATAGCTGGACATATAGTAGGCCAAGAAATGCTAGCAATGTTTAATGTCTATCAGTAAATGAGGACTACAGGGGTTTCTTAGATTCTGCATAAATAAGAAGCCTACTTCATAATATCCAATGATGAAGCCCTTTAATTGTTAAATACTATTTCTCCTTTTCCTTGTTTATTTCATTATTTCATATTTTTAAAATTTTACTTCATGCTACGGACACTTTGTTTTAAAAAAGATGGTTATTTTTTGGAGATGCTGCTTTTGGTACTTTGTCAATTGCACTAAAATTCTGCGATCAAACTCTCTATATGCAATAACTTTAAGTGATGCTAGGTTACATGATATTTTTCTATTTGATTTGCTAAAGTTTCTCTAGGCTTTCCATCATTATTGTCATATTGTTTATGGATCACTTGGTAATGAATTGAATAATGCTTTGTACTTTACATATTTATTAAAGGAAAACTCAAGCATGAATATTATGTCCAAAACAGTCAAGATCACTGCTTTCACTCAGCTTATAATTTAGTCAAAGTAAGATATGTTAAAAAATGTAATGCAGCTTTGGGAAAATGACATTGAAAATACATGATTTGAACCAACCCTCCCCTAATTCAAATATGTAACCAAATAAATAAAAAACAAATATTAAAGAAATATAAAACAAATAATAATAAAAAGAGAAGTATCTTCATGCTCAGGAAATTGAAAAGCAGTAGAATAAAACAATCAGAATTGCAGCTGGTGGTCTGTTGGATGCTGGATCTGGAAACAGTCAGAAGCTGCTAGGAAGTCCACCTCTGTGGCATAGAATCCACTCACTGTGTTCTGAGTCTGTCCTGGGAAAAGAGCCAATCTCACTGCTGGAACCAGTGGCTGGAATGGGGCTTTTGGCTTGGCACAAAAAAGAGGGGAAAGATTCCTGGAGCTGGAGCTCTGCCATGTAGGAAGCAATTTGCTTCAGGAGGGAGGCTATAGGTCCAACCTTCCAACCAGAAATTGAGACAAACTCTCCATGGTGGGACTCCTGGATCTTTGAACTACTCTATGGTGTAAATCCCTCAGACTTCCAATATAAGACCTGATTATGGACTAGGATTCCAGGGACCAGGTAGAGGTAACCCCAATACTACTAGAAAATGAGAAGGAAGGAGGAAAGAGAGAGAACTCCTAGAACTCAAATTACCAAAACATATGAATAAATATACTATTACCAAATAAAATCTAAGAACAACAATAATCACAAGATTCCAGAGGAAATTAAAATAAGAAAATAATCAAAACATATTTATCATCACTACTCTTGGGATTCTAAAAACTTTAACTCAAGAAATAATATCAGTCAAAATATATTAAAAACAATATGAAGCAAAATGAAACAACTATAGGTGAATATAAACAACTTAGAAATCTTGGAAATAATAGTTTTTGAAAGAAAAAAAAAAATCATGTAGTCTGGTTTGACTCCAAAGGAGTATGGTAAACTATAAGTAAAAGGTATTAAGTAATTAACACAAAATGAAACATAAAAAGGGGTATAAAATATAATAAAGGGTTATAAAAACAATAAATAGATTAAGATGACAAAATAAATATAAGAGTAAGTGAGGAAGACCAAATGTGGGAAATTATAAAGAACAAATATTTAATGAGATAGTGGTTGGAAATAACATGAGCCTATCGGTTTAAAAATCAACACCAAAATTGCTCAGGACAAATAAAATCAAATCCACACTTAGTAAAAGTCCTTAACATCAGGATAAAACTTAAATATAAAATATTTAGTTGTAAATATTTAAATAGATAAATAAAAGACAAAAATACAAATTTTCTTCAATAGTCTTATAGCAGACTTCTTAACAACAATAGATGCCAGATACAATGGGGCAATATGTTTAAAATCCTAAGAGAATGATAGCTTTCATTGAACATTTCTTATATTCAGATGAACAATTATCCAAACATAAGGGCAAAATAAAGGCATTTCTTGACTCATCAGGAGTAAAAGATTGTACCATCTTCATCACAGGATATAATTTAGGAGAAAAATAAATAAATTGGAAGAAATCAATGGGATGCAAAAACAATAGAAAGCCAAACATATTTTAGCATGAACTGACCTATTTCATTAACTATTTCTGAATATAAAATAACAGCAAAATTTTGTTTTTAAGAATGTAGAATTAAATTCTGAAGAATGATATAAGGAAGAAGAAAAGAAGGAAGTTCTCTGGATAATTAAGATGAAATGAAGACTTATTTTGTATGGTAAGGTGGATAAAGATATTGAATAGCTTAAGACATTGTAAGAAAGATTTATAGTGTGAGACTGAATGCATAAACAGACAATAACCAGGATATATATGGCAAAAGAGTTCAGACCCACAACCTCTGCACCTGAGAACCCAGTAAACAACCTCTGCAGCAATGGGCCCAGAATGATCAGGACTTAATCAACTGAAATATAAGACAAAACGAGTTACAGTAAGGAAATAAAAGATTTGAACAAAACAATAAAAGGCATGCTGTAAAAGATACAAAAAACATTATTTTGTCATAAATATAACGTTCTAGTGGCCCAGTGCACGAAATTTGTGCACTGGTAGGGTCCCTAGCGGCTACCGGCTGGGGCCTTCCTCCCTTCCCCTGGCTGTCCCCACCCTCTGATTGAACTCCCAGATGAACTCCAGGTTGAGGGGACAATTTGCAACTACGATTTTATTATATAGGATTATATAATAATATAATATATACTATAATTAACAAACCCAAAAACTTTAATCAAATAGAAAATGTTCTAAAATGTATATTCACTACTCACATTTTCTCATGGTGAAGAATAAAACTTGCATAAACCAGTGAGCATTTTGAAAGTGTAATAATAGGTAAATGTTTATTTCTTAAATATATCGTAAGCACAAATGATTTAAAGGATATATTAAAACCTTCAGAAAATAAGTAACCACTAACTTCTAAAATCTATTTCACATAACAGGAAAAGAAAGAAATTTGTTCCAAAAATTTCATTCAGATGGAATCAAACAATATGTAGTCTGTTACTTGTACAGATAGAGTACATTTGGTTTATCCATTCATCAGTTGATGGGCAATTAGGTTGTTTCTACTTTTTGGCTGCCCAAGATATTTTACATGACATCTAAGATACAGTTACTAGGACAATGGAAACTAAGGAGAAAATAAACAAAAGGGAGTACATCAAAATGAAAAGCTTCTGCATAGCAAAAGAAACAATCAACAAAACAATAAGAAACCCACTGCATGGGAGAACATATTTGCCAATGTTATCTCCTATAAGGGTTTAATCTCCAAAATTTACATGGAACTCATACGACTTAACAAAAGAAAGATAAACAATCTAATCAAAAAATGGGCAAAGGACCTAAATAGACACTTTTTGAAAGAGGACATACAGAAGGCCAAGACACACATGAAAACATGCTCAAAGTCACTAATCATCTGAGAGATGCAAATCAAAACAACAATGAGGTACCACCTCACACCTGTCATCAACAAACCAATAAACGACAAGTGCTGCCTAGGATATAGAGAAAAAGGAACCCTCATACACCCTGGCAGGAATGTAGACTGGTGCAGCCACTGTGGAAAACAGTATGGCGTTTCCTCAAAAAATTAGAAATGGAACTGCCATTTGACCCAGTAATCCCACTTCT
This sequence comes from Myotis yumanensis, assembly GCF_028538775.1. Classification (NCBI taxonomy): domain Eukaryota; kingdom Metazoa; phylum Chordata; class Mammalia; order Chiroptera; family Vespertilionidae; genus Myotis; species Myotis yumanensis. The sequence goes on along the minus strand of NW_027223760.1, from coordinate 41,520,744 downwards.
AGGAATATATCAGAAACACCAATCAGAAAGGATATGTGCACCCCTATGTTTATAGCAGCACAATTTATAATAGCTAAGATTTGAAATAGCCTAAGTGCCCATCAGCAAATGAGTGGTTTAAAAAACAGTGGTACATCTACACAATGGAATACTACACTGCTGTAAAAAAGAAAGAACACTTACCATTTGCAACAGCATGGATGGACCTGGAGAGCTTTATGTTAAGTGAAATAAACCAGTCAGAGAAAGATAAATATCACATGATCTCACTCATTTGTGGCATATAATGAACAACATAAACAGATGAATAAAAATAGATCCAGAGACAGTAGTATTGAACAGACCATCCAACATAAGAAGGAAGGCAGAGCATGGGGGTAAGGGATCGACCAAAGAACTTGTATGTATGCATATGAGCACAATCAAAGGCCACAAACAGTAGAGGAGTGAGGTCATGTGCTGATGGGTGGGAGTGGCCCAGGAAAGGTCAATGGGGGAAAAAGGAGACTTATGTAATACTTTAAACAATAAAGAATTTTAATTTTAAAAAAAAGCTATAAAAGAAAATAATATTATATACCTACATCACTTATAATTGTTGAAAAAATTTTAAGAAAAGATTTTCAAATGAAATTCAACAAGGCTTAAAATATATCTTTATTTCTCTCTTTTTATTAAATTTATTGGGGTGACATTGGTTAATGAAATTACATACTTTTTAAGTGTACAATTCTATAATATATCATCTATATATTGCATTGTATGCCCGCCATCCAAGGTCAAATCTCCCCTAACCATATATTATGATCATGTAGGATTTAACCCTAAGGATAATACATATACAACTTCATGCCCTCTATTAATAGTATACACACATTAGTGAAAGAAAAAAGATGGTTATCACAAAAATGCAAAGTCTTTTCTATTTAGCAAGTAAGTAAGTGAAACTATTAACTTTTTATAATACTTTCATAGAATATGTTATAAAATGTCATTGCTGTACACAAAAATTCTAAAATAGAGAACTAAGATATTTGTTGTTGAAAAAATCCTTGATATTAACAACAATTTTAATATTCCTACATATCTAATGTAATTCCTATTACAATCTTTTCAGGGGATTTTATTGACCTTGTCAAGAAATGACAACTATATAGGGAAGATTAAATTGCTAGGATATCAAATACAGTTTTAAGATTTAAGACTTTAAATGATAGTGGGTAGGGAAAGTTTAAAAAAACAACACATTGATATAAGATTTATAAATTTTAAAAAATTGATAACCTAATGACATCAAAATTAAACATTTCTGTAAAACAAAAGACCACAAAGCAAAGTAGAAGTATGTTGAAATTAAAACAATATACAAACTAGGAGAACATACTTCAACCTATATATGAAGAATTAATATGTACAAGAAGCAGATTATAACTACTCATTTCATACTCAGCAGCCTGACCAGTGTTACCAAGGATTAGGAAAACGCAATCCATACACTGCTAGAAGGGGTGAAAACAGGTACACTACCAGGAAAGCTGATGTTGGTAATACTTCTTTTCCTATCACATTTTTTTCTTATCACAATATTCAAGAAAATTGGGCAGAATATTCAAGAGAATTGATTTCCGTGGTCCGTATATGCTTGTACTTTATTATTCCCTGCATTTTTGTTTGTTTGACCAATTTTTGTGAAATAGACTTTAAAAAGTAAATAAGTGCTAAGGAAGAAAAATAAATGGGATCCACAGGACGCAATAGCAGAACGGATGTAATTTATACTGTGCGATTAGGACAGTCCTCTCGGAGGCCCTACACTGAGACTTTGTTTAAATAGTGATTTCCTGAGGCACGGTTGGGAGGAGAGCCTTCCAGATAAGGAAAACGGGCAGATTTTAAAGCTCTGCCATTGTGTTGCTGGAAAGGAGAGAAGGTTAAAGCTCTGAAGTAGGAAGGGGGTTAGACGTTTCTAGAGATAGAGAGAAAGCCAGGTTGGCGTGAATGCAGTGAACGATGAAATGGACCCAGTGAAGGTGACTGTGGCAAAGGAGTATTTGTTTTATTTAAGAATGATAGGAAATGAATCACATAATTTTAAGTAGGGACCTTTTAAAGTCAAGTTTGTTTTCCACTTTGACTCTATTTTGAGAAGACTAGATAAAAGGGGGCAAGAAGAGACTAGGAGGTACTAAATTGAAGGTTGTTGCAATTATCCAGGCAAGAAATAATGGTAGCGTAGACAGAAGTGGACCAGTATAAAGTTTAGTTTGAAGTAAAATCATTGGGACTTTGGGATAGACAGCCTGTAGAGAGTGATAGGACGTTTTGAAGTGTGGCTCTCAGACTTCTGACTTACGCCAGTACTGTTTTGACTAGAAAGAAAGGAAAAACTGGAAAAGAACAGGTTAGGGAAAGGGTTGGAGAGATAAAAAAAAAAAATGCAGACGCCAAAAGTGGGTAGATACTTTTAAATGTTCCAAAACAGATATATAAAATCATGTAGTGATCAACATGTATTTATCAGTCCAATAAAATGTATTCCTTGCTTCCTCTTTTAGTATTTTTTAAATGGGATTGTTTACTTCTTATTTTTCAAAATTCCCTTTTTCTTTTCAAAATCATTCTCTTACAGTATTTGAGTTACTTTTGTGTATTGAGTTTCAAGTAATTTTGATCTTCTTTAGCTGTAATTTTTCAAACCCACTTATCAAAATTTTAACATGGGTATTCTATATAGTATATGGGATATTGCAATTTTGATTTAAAATATTAATAATTTGTTGCTTATAATAATATACATAGTACTTTTTAAACTTTCAGATGTTTCTATATATGGAAAAGAAGAGTACTTGCAACTAGATACATAGCAACCAAAGAGAAAAACATCATAATGTTTAAAGACAGTTAATCACATGTTTTTTATGTGATGTCTGCTGAGGATCGATTGATTTTAAGTTCACTAATTTGCTTTTCTGATGCTATGACAAGGACTCTGAACCCTAAAAATAGGCAAAAACAATCACAATTGAATAAAATTATCTAACCTTTCTAGAGCAGGCACTGCAAAGCAATTTATAACCTTCGCAACAACATATATCCTAAGTATTATTATCCTCTTTTAAGTGTTTGGGAAAATAGAAGCAATGTAAAATAAATAGTGTGCTTTGAAAAATAAACACTAAAAATTCTATTAGATTGAAATTATCTGTTTGTAACTCTACATGCTAGAGTGCCATACTTTTCAGATCCTTAACTTTGGAGGAAAAATGCCAACTGAGGCAGGCTTCCAGGCCTGGATTAGGAGGTGACTAGTATCTGGCTGCACATTATTATAAAGGAAGTTACATTTCTTCCCTATGCAGATTATGAAATAGTGCCTTTAGATTCAGGGAAGAAAGTCTATTTTAGGTGTCATGAGAATCACAGCATAATAACATTTTTATTTAAAAAAAAAACCCAGGGTATTGGTCTTAACTGAAGAGGGTACTAACCACATTTAAACAGCCTATGGTTGTTTCAGAAATCTTGCAAGAAAAAATGTGGGGGAAATGTTTAACTTTTTTTTTTCTAAAGGTAGGTCAGTTTGTATTTATAGAAGATGACTACCTTTAAATCATTATATACTTGTAAAATTACACATTTTGTCTAATATACTAAAATCAAACTAAACATATTTGTTTAATAAATCGTTTTGACTCTATCCATATTAGATGGATATTGACAAAAGTATCCAGAGGGAAAAATGGTGATTCCAATATCCATACAAGGTAACAACAAAACAAAAATTAAATGGTGTATTAGTACTTTTGCAAATTACTGAATCTATGTCCATGCACTTTTTATAAAATATATTTCACTTTATCATAGTAAAATAATATAAATTTTATGTCATAGAATGGCAAAACATTTTTATTTCACAGTTTAACCCACAATAGTGATTACTTATTTCCAATTCATGCAAATCTCAGTACACAGAGCACTACATACACAGAAGACAACATTTTTATCTTCTCTGTGCAAGATTCACTTCAGAATTTATGTATCTGCCAAAGGAAGATATGCTTTATCTATATAAACTCTTGAGATTGATATTTCTAATAAACACAGGACCTCTGTTGTCCTAAATTTGTCATAGTTCATGTCTTTTTTTCCTAGCCTAGGCAATGTTTTTAAACTAACTGTGATTTAGCTTATAGTCAACAATGCCAAATAATACAGATAATTCTTATCTTATTGTTTTATACCATTAATTGACCCATATGCCTGCTCAGTTTAAAAGTGTTGCAGCATCACTACATATAAGATAAAAATACAACTGCTGCCCAAAGACTACATTGCTAGCAATAAAAGCAATATATTTCCAAATACAGAAATCATTTTTAAACCTTTTCAACAATAGCATCAGTTGAAAAGTATTTGTTATCTTCAATTACATCCTTTGAATTTTTTTCAGTGGTATGAAGTTTTGCCTGTGTTTCTTTCAGTGTTCATTTTACCTGTTAGAGTCATGAAAAGCTCTTTTTTTTTTAACTCTGCCTTTTTGTTATTGTTAGTTTTTACATCTAAATAATTTTTTCTTTACTCAAGAAGAGTCTAGAGACCACACAGAGCTGGCATTTTTTTTGCATTGGTATTCCTTTTAATCTTTACCTTGTAGCTTATATCAAAGCTGTAATTGTTTGCTAGCCAGCAAAATCTAATGGCTCCCTCTGGTCAAAAGCTGTCAACAGTAATCTATCCAACAGTGGGGGCATTGCCTTAAATAGGAAAGCATCGCATATGGTCATATTCCTTGGTGAGCTACAAACAAGGCAAGGTTTAACATTTTCAAATACAAAATCATTACTAAGCCCATATCGTAAGACAGGGGCACTAACATACCATTAATAGAGTAGACTCTAGAGCATATCATTACTAGAGAATATCACTCCTTGCTTCATTTCTGTCTGATAGGCAAAACAACACTTACAGTTTTTTTTTCTTTCCTTGATTCAGCAATATGGCAATAAGTCTGTTTCTTAGATGTTAGATCATGATTTATTAGGTGTCCAAAAGTAAACCTTACTCCACAATGTATAAAGAAAACAGGCCTCAAATGATCAGTCCAGGTTTCCTGCTAAGTATAAGGACTGCTAAATTCATTAGGGAATCCAACAAAGAAAAACACTACAATATTAAGAAAAAAAATTTGTCTCCAAATGCTGTAAAGTGCTGTTTAGGAAATTCTGAGATGGGTGATTTGTTTAGCATTTGTGTCATCACAATAGTATTGTCTAATTCTACTGGCACAGTCCAGAATAATGACTCTAAACATCAGACTAATTATCTAGCCTCATGCTGAGTTTCCCATCCAGGCTAATTAGAATTTTTGTCTTCTTGAAATATGTGTATTCATGGCATTCCAATATTTTTCCACTTGTGGCCCAGACTTTTGGATATTTCTAAATCAGAATGCATCAGAGACTATGCTGCTAGCTTCGCTTGCCTCTTTATTCCTCTGCCTTCTCACATGGATGACATAATTTTCTTAGTAATTCCTCAGAATGTTGTTTTCGCTGAACTTAAGCAGAGTAAAAACAAAATATTTACCAAGTAGTTTTTATAGTAAGGTCTCCCTTCTTCCAACCAGCTTTATAAAATATATAATGTATGATAGCATGTGGATTGTTCTCAACTTAGAAGTGAAATTCCTCATATACACATAAACTATACTGAACTTGGCATAGTGCATGAAATGTATATCTAATACTAATCTAAAGGAATAATTATTTAGGTGTAGGCTTTAGATAATACATTGAAGGAGAAAATAAAGTCTTAGTTCAGGTAGAAGAGGACCTATTACTCATTTACATTTATCATGATGAATAGCAGGATACTCGGTAAAACTAGGGGAGTTGCACAGCTCTGTATTCTGTTAAGAGGGAAATAATTAGAAGGCTCTAAAAGTGTCTACAAAAATGCATATAGCATGTAAGTTTACTATTCTTTCTAATTAAAATACTTTCGTGACTTGTTGTAAATTCATTCACCAATGTACATTTTAGACAACTCATTAAACGCTGCCACATTCTTCTACGGAGAGCTCCAAAAAACGCATGCACAGTTCTCCTTCAGAGATGATTATACACAACTGATGACAAGTCCTATTGGGATCTGCCTTGGTTTGATCACACTAATTCATCTCACAGCTGAGCTAAATGTGGGAAAAGCCTTCAGTTTAAATTCAAACACATGAGAATGGCTTTGGTTTAGTGAAAGCATGACAACATATTTGGTATTTTGTCTACTTTCCTGACACATAAGTCCAAGGTTCATTGAACTGGTAGTATGTTTTGCTCATTATAACATCTTCAAGCATTTCTAAGATGTCTGGAGTTTGGCAAGCTCCAAAGTTACCTTGCCAAGCACATTTTCCATTAGAACTTACACGCATATGTATTTTCAAGGAAAGAGTCTGAGTGTTTCTGATTAAATAGAGCTATTAAATAAGCAAATGGCTCCTTGAATACACGATGATAAGTCACAACTTATTTTTAAGGGAAAAATTAAAAATAAGAAAGCCTTCATACTTACCAATAGCTCAAAAATTGATTCAAAGATTTGAATTTTGTCTAAGCCTGATATCAAAATATTATTAGAGTTGAATAAAATGCATTCTTGCCAAGCATAGAATATATGCAATTTTATATTCATTTTGCCATCTCTGCATAATTGATATCTCATCGAACACACATTTTAGGTACTTTGACATGTGTATATCATCTTACTACCAACGCTTTTCTGACTGCCTTTTATTGTAAGTCATCTTAAGTCGGTAGTAATAGGAACTGTTCACAGAGTAGGCCATAATTCAGCTTGCCAAAAAAAATACCAGCCCTGGCTGGTTTGACTCACTGGATAGAGTGTCGGCCTGCAGACTGAAAGGTCCTGGGTTTGATTCCAGTCAAGAGCACATGCCCGGGCTGCGGGCTTGATTCCCAGTAGGGGCATGTGGGAGGCAGCATATCGATGATTCTCTCTCATCATTGATGTAATCATGATGAGAGAGCTTCTAACTCTCTCTCCCTCTCCCTTCCTCCCTGAAATCAATACAAATATATTTTTTAAAAAATACCAAAAATTAGATGAAACTGTTCTATCTTCCCCTACGCACTAATCTATGATATGTTAAGTAATATGTTATACATAATATAAAACAATATATAGTATGTGTAAGCATATAGTATTTTAAGCAGTATATTAAGGCACAAATATGCATTATATTAATGATGAAGATAATATTTGATGAAGTTCATTTCATCAATCTTGTACTTTATGAGTCTACTTGCCACTATTGTAGTAAGCTGAGTGCCAGATCTCAGCAAGAGTTCTGACCCTTTAAACTTGAGAATCTTTTCATGTGGAGGGCCTGATATTTTGATCCAATCATGGTCACCTAAGTCGAAATAGATATCAGCTGACAGGCTTCCAGAAGATCAAGGAAAGCAGTGATATAAACAAAGTTGAAGTTTAGTTGCTTAATTAGTTTCTTGAAACTAGCATCTCTTCTGTCAAAATTTTTTTTTCACTTTGAGAGGCCCTGTATGTGACTTTGTTATGACCAAGGACAGTGCTTTACAAATTGGGAGACATGTTCCCTTGAAAAATACAATTTCCAAGGGAGAACCAGGCATAGACAGGATTAAGGAGTCACTTTCCAGCTTCAATTCTGAACTTTAATTCTCAACTCTGCTAAAATACATTGGCCTGAGAACACACTTGTAGTTAAGATGAGGTTCCTTTTTCTGACTACATCCCCCATCACCCTCTCCCACATACTCTGACACATCTTGAATTTTCTCTGGTGCATTGGACCCTATGTGTAAAAATCCCCGGTGTACCAAACAAACAAACAAACAAACAAACAAAAGAACAGTAATACAAACGATTGCCTGGGAAATCTCCTTTAACTTCAAACACTTATATGAAAACTAAGAAACTTGATAGGTCTTGGTAAAGCCTGTATTTAGATTTCCCAAAAGTTGAGGATGTGCATGACTTTGATGACCGGATAACAAATGTTTTTATAATTCAAGTGGTTTCCAATGTTTGCTTTCAACAAAATTGAAGGAGGACCTAACTGAGTTGTCAGCTAATAAATCATTAAAAGTAATTTTGGTAAGAGATCACAATATAATTTTGGCATGCAACACAGAGGAGTTTAAATAATTGAGTAATATATCTATGCTAGAATTCCTTTCATTCCCATCAACTTATTTTTTTTGAAACATGAAATATGTTGCTTATTGCTGACATTTATGAAAATGAAAAGGAGCAATAAAGTTGAGGCTGAATACTGTATGATTCTAGAAAGATATTATATTAATCCATTTATGCATAAAATAATTAGAAGAAACACCCATGCATTTCATTAAAAGATGAATAAAATTTTGTTAAATACTTATCAAAACGTAGTTATATTGATTGATGCATACTAGTAGTAACTGTATTAAAACTAAACAGAAAAATGTTTTTCAAACTTAGAATTTATAATCATTGATTCTTTTTCAAATTATATGCACACTAGAGGCCCAGTGCACAAATTTGTGCACCAGTGGGGTCCCTTGGCCTGGCATGGGGGATCAGGCCAAAACCGGCTCTCTGACATCCCCTGAGGGGTCCTGGATTGCGAGAGGGTGCAGGCCAGGCCTAGTGACCCCACCGGTGCATGATCAGGGTTGGGGAGAGACATGGGAGGCTGGCCAACTGGGGAGGGGCCGAGGGAGGGCTCCAGGGCATGTCCAGCCCATCTCACTCAGTCCCTATTGCCCAGACCCCAGTAGCAAGCTAACCTACCGATTGGAGCATATGCCCCCTGGTGGTCAGTACACATCATAGCAAGCGGTTGAGCAGCTTTAGCATATCATTAGCATATTACACTTTGACTGGTTGAATGGCTGACTGGTCGACTGAACACTTAGCATATTAGGCTTTTATTATATAGGATTTTTGTTGAATATGGTTTTATTCTTACTTTTTCTTTGCTTTTCTAGAATAAATAAGGAAACTGTAAAGAGAAAATTGTTTGACTGATATATTGTCATTAAAATGTCTTCTGATGAGATGGCATGATTTGGTTAGATCATTTAGACCCTTGCTTAAATAGTGATATAAGTAAGTTTTTAAAAGTAAAAGTAGATGTAGGCAAAAATAAACAAATGTGACAAAATCAAACTAAAAGCTTTTGCACCACAAAGGAAATCATTAACAACAACAACAAAAAATGTGCAAATGACATGGCCAAAAAGGGTTTAATATCCAAAATATTAAAAAACTCATACAATTCAACATTTAAAAATGTTGAAAAAATGAGCAGAGGTCCTAAATAGACATCCCTTTGAAGAAGACAGATAGATGGCCAAGAGATGCATGAAAAGATGGTCAGCAACACTAATCATCAGGAAAATGCATATCAAAACCACAATGAGAATGGCTATTATCAAAAAGACAATAAAGAATAAGTGTTGAGAGGATGTGCAGAAAAAGAAACCCTACTACACTGTTGGTGGGATTGTAAACTGGTGCAGTAACTATGGAATATAATATAGAGATTCCTCAAAAATAAAATAAAATAAAAAAGAACTGCCATTTGACCCAGCAATTCCAGTCCTGGGTATTTATCTGAAGAAATTGTAAACACTAATTCAAAAAGATATATGCACCCTTATATTCATTATAGCATTGTTTATAATAGACAAGACATAGAAGCACCCTAAATGTCCACCAATGTATGGATAAAAAAGAGTTGATACATATATACAATGGAATATTAGTCATAAAAAGAATGAAATCATGCCAATTGAGACAACATACATGGACCTTGAGGGTATTATTCTAACTGAAAAAAATTGGACAGAGAAAGACAAATACCATGTGATTTCACTTACATGTGGAATCTAAAAACATCAAAACAAATGAGTAAACAAAACAAAACAAACAAACTCATAGATACAGAGAACAAACTGATGATTACCAGATGGGAGAGGGGCAGGGGTGGGTGCAAAACTGAAGGGGACTAAGAAATACAAACTGCCAACCAGTTTTAGAATGAGTCATAGAAATGTAATGTACAGCATAGGGAATATAGTCAATAATATCATAACAGCTATTTATGGTTACAGATGGTTACTAGACTTACCGAGGTGATCTCTTTGTAAGGTATATACAGTAAATGTTGACTCACTATGTTGGACACCTGAAACTAATATAATATGTATGTCAACTATAATTAAAATATGTTTTTTTAAGAGTAAAAGTATATGAAAAGACAAAATTTAGGGTGACTTTTAAAAATAATATACCTATAATCCTAGCTACTTTGATAAATAAATTTTCAATTTTCATTATCTTCTAATTTTTGTTATTTTTTAAAAAAATAATATTAATATATTTTAAAGAAACAATCCTAATTTTGTTTATTTATTTACTTTTTTAAAAATCTTCACCTAAGGATATTTTTCATTGGTTTTTAGAGAGAATGGAAGGGAGGGGAGAGACACAGAGAGAGAAACATCGATGTGAATGAGACACATCGATTGATTGCCTTCCTGCATGCGCCCCAACCAGGTACATGCCCTTGGCCAGAATCAAACCTGGGACTCTTCAGTCCACAGGCTGATGCTCTATCCATTGATCTAAACCAGCTAGGGCAAGAAACAATTCTAATTTTAATATCTCAAGATAAAAGTGTACAACAGATAGATTATTTATATTATCAATGCAGTGGATAATTTTAGCATAATTAATGGTAGGTCAACCAAATATTATGTAACTTTTGTTGTGATATAATATTATAAAGTATATAATTTCACTGATGATTATTCTAGTCAAAAGGTTTCTTTTGATTCCAACAAACTTTTACATTTAAATTAAATTTTAACTGAAAATATGGTTAAAAAAATAAATAAAACAGGAATAAGGAAGGAATTCCACTCAAAATGACAGTGTAGCTAAATGTGTTATGTGAATACACCCACAACAACATCAAAATTACAACTAAGCTACAAAAAAAACAAAAACAAAAAGACTATCATTCAGAACTGCCTGAAATCTACCTAAATAGAAGTCCTACACCTGAGGATATAAGGAGAAGCCATACTGAGATTGGCATGAGGGGCAGAGACAAACAGGCTGGGTTCACACCCATTATGACAAATAAACATCAGGTGAGATATCTCAGCTGTGGAGGTCCCCTCAAGCCCAGGGTTCCAGTGCCAGGAAGAGAAGTCACCATAACTTCTGGCTGCAAAAACTAGCAGAGATTGTGGGTGAGCTAGACAGAGAACTCCTGAAGTCCCAGGTATTTCTCTTAAAGGGCTTATGCACCGACTTAATCCAATTCACTTGCTCGAGCTCCAGTGCAGGGGCAGCAGCTGTAAAGGCTCCAGGGACATGCAGGGAGGAACTGAATTCTCTGGCATCAGGGCAAGAGCTGGAGGGGCAGCTTTCACCCAGAGAGAAGTGCTCAAAGAGGCCATTGTTCCTTTGCAAGCCCTCCCCAATCAGAGCCAGCAGGCAGGTGTTATATGTGAGTCTACAGCAACCTGGCTAACACTATTTTAGTCCCACTCTGGTATTTTCCTGAGACCCCACCCCAGCCAACTTCCGGGCATACCCTAGCTGTTTCCAGGGGCTTTTCCATACAAGCAGCTTCGATTGGCTCATGCTTTGAACTTTCCTAAAATCTCTCAAACAAGCAGCAGCTGACATTGGCATACCCTAGCAACAGCCAGCCTCATTTTGCAGCTTGGCCTACCCTGGGGAACTCCAAGGCTAGCACAAGTAGCTAGATAATAGGTAAAAATGGTGAAGGGATTAAGAAGTACAAATTGGTAGTACAGAATAGTCATGGGGATGTAAAGTACAGCATAGGGAATATAGCCAATAATCTATCTATATAAAAGCCTAAGCAATCACCACAACCGAACGGATGACTGAACAGACTGTGTGGGGTGACCAGGCTGGCAGGGGGGTTGGTGAGGGGCAACCAAACAACTGAGCAGCAGGCTGTGTGGGGCAACTCAGCCGTCAGGGGGGTTAGTGAGGGGTGACCAAATGACCGAGCAGCAGGCTGCATGGGGAGACCAGGCTGCCAGGGAAGGCAGTTGGGGGCAACCAGGCCGGCAGCAGGGGGGACAGTGAGGGGCAATTAGGCCGGCAGGCAGAGGCAGTTAGGGGTGATCAGGCTGGCAGGGGGGCAGTTAGGGACAATCAGGCAGGCAGGCAGGTGAGCAGTTAGGAGCCAGCGGTACAGGATTGTGAGAGGGATGTCTGACTGCTGGTTTAGGCCCGATCCTGGGGATCCGGCCTAAACCAGCAGTTGGACATCCCCCGAGGGGTCCTGGATTGGAGAGGGTGCAGGCTGGGCTGAGGTTACCCGCCCTCCCATGCATGAAGTTCATGAATTGGGCCTCTAGTCTCTTTCTCTTTCTCTCATAGATATACATATAGATATAGATAGATATAAATATAGATATCAATATAGATATAGATGTAGATAATAGAGAAATATGCTAATTAACTGGGACACCGGAACCGGTCGACCAGACAGGAGAAGGTTGCACACACAGCGTCAGGGGCGGGTTGGCAGGGTCCTCCGTGCACCTGCACTGGGGGAGGGCCTGATTAGCAGCAGCCATGGCTGCTTCAAGGGCCAGAGAGGGAGTGGGTGGTGCCGCACAATTTCGAATCCCATGCTGGGCTCCTAGTACTGTAATAACTATGAATGGTGTCAGATGGATATTAGATTTATTGAAGTGATCACTTTGTAAGCTATATAATGTCTAATCACTTATTAGACATTATAATAAGTGAAACTAATATAATATTGTATGTCAACTATAATTAAAAAATAAAATGTTTAAAGTAAATAAAAAGAGAAGGAATAAGCTAAGACATTAAGAATAAGTAAGCAGATAGCATTCAGATGGCAGGACATTCTTTTGAACAATTGTTCTATTCACATCAGCAAATCAGAGTCAATTAAGTTACCTTGTAATAGAAAATCCAGAAATAGCCCAAATTGAGAATATAAATTTAGTATAAGATAAAAATGGCATCTCAAATTAGTTAGAAAGAGATACAACTTTTAAATGTGAGATTGTGTAATGAGAGCTATGCAGAGAAAAATAAACTTGGATCCAGACCTTATATCATATGCCAGGATAACTTCTAAATGAGTTAGACATTTTAAAAAAATCATATAACTAATAGAAGAAAAGATAGGTAAATTTCATTTTAAATCTAGAATAGATAAAATTGTCTATATTATGATTCAATTTATAGACAAAATAATGGAAAATAGAAATAAATTCATCAATATGCTAATATAAAAGTGTAAAAACAGTGTATACAAAAAAAACCCAAAAACACACACCCCCATCTTTGCAAAATGAAAAGGACAAATGACAAGCTGGGAAATGTAATTTTACTATAGATGAAACCTAGTAAGCTAAATATATTAAGATCAAAATTAAAGAAAAAAAGCTCCAACACTAGAAAAATTGGGCAAATAGGTACACAACTAAAAGAGAATGGAAATGGAAATGCTCTAGAAAATATGAAAAATTATTCTGCTTTCCCCATAATAAGAAATGGCAACTAAAAACCACATTGAGACTCCATCTCTCACATATTGAATTGGCTAAAATCCAAAAGTTTGGCAATATCCTCTGTGGGTAAAGATGAATAAAATATTCTCAAATATTGCTAATGGAAATGTAAAATGTTAAAACTACTTGGAAGGAAATTTAGTAATCTCCCATAATACCTATTCATTTGCCAACACCCAGTAATCCTACTTCTAAGAACAGTTATCAAATATACACTGACAAAAAATATGAAAGATAAAACATGTACAAGGCTATTTATGGTTGTATTATCTTAATAAGAGTGTTAGAAAAAAACCAAATGTATATCACTATGAGACAAGAATTGTTTGAATAAAGCAATGCCACAGGTTCTAGGTAATACTAATAAGAAGAAAAGAATTTGTCTACAGAGCACTAAAGATTTTTCTCCAGTATAGGTTGTTAAATAAAGTTAAGTGGAGAAAACTGGGAATAATGTGCTAATTTTTTTTTAAGAAGGGGACAGTAGATGCAAAATGTTAAGTAAAACTGGTAACATATCCTATATAATAAAAGCTTAATATGCAAATCAACCTAGTGGTGGAACAACCGGTCGCTATGATGTGCACTGACCACCAGGGGGCAGACGCTCAACACAGGAGCTGCCACCAGCCTGCAGGCTCTGACTGGTGGCAGTGGCGAGTGGGCAGCAGCAGGCCAGCCAAGGCTGGTGCCAGCGCGGGCCCCGCCAGTTGCCCCACAGATTGGTCCTGATCGCTGACCTGGCCTAGGGATCCTACCTGTGCATGAAGTTCGTGCACCGGGCCTCTAGTTAAACTATAAGCAACAAGTATTGACTGTTAATATATACATATGTGTATAGCCTATGTTTAGAGATGGAAAATGATTTTAAAATTATAAAACATATGGGCACTTATGAGAATAAAAAATAAAAAGATGAAGAGGACAACAGTAAGATCTAGACTTCTCTGAATATGCTTTGTTTTTTAGGTTTTCTTCTGGAGCCATGCAAATATTCTGCATAATTATAAAACCAAAATATATTTGAAATGGGAAAAATAGCCATTCCTGAAACCCAAAAGCAAATGGGAACAAATGAAATTATGTATTTAATTGATGGTAAAATTATTTCAATGGCCATTTAGCACAATAATTTGACTTTACACCCCTATGTATAATAGAGCAAGGACAAAAGCAATTTTAAAAATGTAATTGTTCTCAGTAGATATTTTGTTAGTAATTATAACAATACTATTAGTCTCACACACAAAAATAAAAATACAAACACACATACAGAAAATGTGTGCGTATATATATATATACATATATATTTACAAATGCATATAGAAATACATATATATTACACATATATGCATATATTCATATAGAGATTCATATACATTACACACATGCATATATTCATATACATTTTTATATATACAGGACATTATTGTGGTTATATTTTTAAAAAGTACTTATTTTATGGAATTACAATTGCATTTTTGTGGATGAAATGGTATAACATTAAGAATGAGATTTACTTCAAATAATTTAGGTTTATTCAGGGAGAGCAAATAAGTCTTTGTGGATACAGATAAAACAGGATTGGCCTGTGTTAATAATTGCTGAAGTTAGCTGATGAGTACATGGGGAATTATCCTATTTTTCTATTTTATGAATGTTAGACATTTTTGGTGGTAAAAAGTTTTTAAAAGGTTGGAGAGTTAGGCAAACATGATGGATTAAAAAAGGTTTAAGAAATATCAAATAACATAAAAAGCAATATTAGAGGTATTTATTTTCTAATTTTCTACAATGAATATTTACTGTCCCAATAGGAATAGAAATTTATTTTATTTAAGGAATAAAACATAAATTAATTTTTCTATTCTTGAGCCAGTGATATTTCTATTATATCTGAATATAAAACATGATTATAATCTTTAAAATTATTACTCATTTCTTTTATTATATTTGAGAATGTTAGTACTCTGTATTTTTTACAAGGATCATTTTAAAAAAGTAATGTAAATCTGTTTTAAAATTAAAGTTTTTGTCACTTTTTCTTTTATAATTTAAAATATCTAAAATTTATCAAATCACTCTTCATTCAAAGACTGATTTTCCTGAAGTAAGTATACCTTCCACTTAAAAGCAATACTTGCTTTTAGTCATGTAATTGTTCCTATGGGGCATAACTAGTGATAAAAATGGAATTTTATTTCTGTCTGTACTTATCTTTACAAAAAAAAATACATATTTATCTTTTACATCAGTAGTAAAAAGTCTTCCATCATTGCCAATTGATTTTTTACAAGTTTTTTACATAACTGTTACTATTCACTGATCCACACTGTACATTACTTATATTTACCCTGTATTTTGTAAGCTAAATGACAAAGTATGAGAAGATATGAGGGCATCTTACAGGGTCCAGTGACATAAATCCCAAGAAAAGCATACTTTCCTAGGGAGAGTGAATGGGGGCTTTCCTGTCCTACAGTTCCTTCTTTCAATATTTTTCTTTTATTGATATTATTTATAACTAGAGGCCCGGTGCATTAAATTT
Organism: Myotis yumanensis; assembly: GCF_028538775.1. Classification (NCBI taxonomy): domain Eukaryota; kingdom Metazoa; phylum Chordata; class Mammalia; order Chiroptera; family Vespertilionidae; genus Myotis; species Myotis yumanensis. The sequence continues at coordinate 41,504,550 of NW_027223760.1, read as the reverse complement.
GTGCACTGGGGGTTGTCCATCAGCCCAGCCTGCACCCTCTCCAATCTAGGATCCTTCTCACAATCTGGGACATCTGGCTCCCAACCGCTCGCCTGCCTGCCTGCCTGATTACTGCTAACCACTTCTGTCTGCCAGCCTGATCACCCCCTAACCACTCCCCTGCCAGCCTGATCGATGCCTAACTGCTCCCTGCTGGCCCTGTCACCCCCAACAACCCTCCCCTGCCAGCCTGGTTGCCCCTAACTGCTCTCCCCTGCTGGCATGATCACCCACAACTGCCCTCCCCTGCCGACCATCTTGTGGTGGCCATCTAGTAACCACATGGGGGCAGCCATCTTTGACCACATAGGGGCGGCCTTCTTTGTGCGAGGGCGTGATGGTCAATTTGCATAGTGCCTTTTTACTATAAAGGATTTGTTTCATACCTAAAATGTTTTACCTTTCTCTTTCGTGGCATTCTTTTTGAATCTTTCTGAATTATAATCCTAAGTGGAAAATATATATATACATATATATTTACATACTAGAGGCCCAGTGTATGAATTTGTGCATGGGTGGGGTCCCTTGTCCTGGCTGGCTATCAGGGCTGATGGGGGTTGGCCAGCCATGAGAGGTTGGCTGTGGGAGCACACTGACCACCAGGGGGCAACACTTGAATTGAGCACCTGACCCCTGGTGGTCAGTGCGCATCATAGCTACTGGCTGGTTGTCTGGTTGTCCAGTCGTTCGGTTGTAATGGTCACTTAGGCTTTTATATATATAGATATAAAATAGGTAATAATTATTGATATCCACATAAGCACAATTTTAAAAAGAATTTTAAGTACCAACAGTTTGGGAGGTTGACAATATATCTTCAATCTAAAAGAAGAGTAATAATTATCTCTTAACCCATTTCTCACCCTGGTAAACAATGGCTCTTGGTTCTTTTAGGGCTAGCAGCATTTATTGTCAGCAGTTGTAACTTCAGCATATGTTATTGGGAATTCACTTTGTTTAGGGCTTCTGCATGTTAGGAAATGTATTAGGTTTGGGTATTATGATTAAGATAAAGGTTGGTCAGTTTGGTCATAACTTTTTAATAGAGACATAGAGAGCGCAGGTTTACTACTTACTAAATGGTTCTAAAATGAAGTGTGTATCCTTTATAAGAATCACATTTTAGGAAAAAAGTTGATCCTTATAAAAATGATGCAAGTGATTTTAATAAACGGGCTACAAAAAAATGGGAAGACGTAATATGCTCCCCCTTTTCATTCTGACCCCATCTGTTGTAAATGAATAAAAGCACAAATTGGGTTTTATGCTGAACACTTTAAACTCAGTAGTGGTTTAAGGTTATAAGCAAATGAAAACCAGAAGGAGACTTGGAAGTCACACAAACCTATGTAGTACTTGAAGATATAAGTTTCTACCAGGTAATTATGGTGACAATAAAGCTGGCAAGTTAAATAAGGGCTACTCCAGTATCCCCACTCATTTTGTACTTTGGAGTCAGTCTGGGAAGAAATCTTCTTGAGTCAGGGCTAAATATAAACTAAAAAATGTTATAAACAATTTTATAAAGCTAAATTATTTTCACTTACAATGACTTCCATATTCTTTAAGATACCTTTCTATATTGTGTTGTTGTTAAAATGTCCATTCCTTGTAAAGTATTTTTTTAAATACATTTTTATTGATTTCAGAAAGGAGGGAGGGAAAGAAAGATAAACATCAATGAGGAGGGAGAATCATTGACTGGCTGCCTACATCATGCCCCACACTAGGTATTGAGCCCAAAACCCAGGTATGTGCTCTGACCAGGAATCAAACCATAACCTCCTGGTTCATAGGTCAATGCTCAATCACTGAGCCATGCTGGCTGGGCAAAATGTCCTTTCTGTTGTGAAATGATTATACTTAGAGGTTATATTGCTGTTGTTTTTAATCTAATATTATACTTCTTATTTATCCAGAATAGAAAAGCTAGTAGTGCTCTACAGATTAATAATAGTTTTTGAAATTATAATGACAAGTGAAACAGAAAGGTCTGAGAGTCATAGAATTGCTCCAATGTACCCAGATAGAAGTATTTTACCCAATATGACACTTGTGTTATGACCTCTCTAACATACGTGTCAAAATAGCTCACATGTACCTCTGCCGTGCCACCTCTCACTCTAGTGATTCCTCACAGAACACATTTGGAGTTATCTTTCCTACCTGGTGCAGAACAATTACAGCTCAAACACATTTAATTTGTGTTGCTATGGACAGGAATTATTTGTGTTTCAGGCAAGAATTATTTACAGAGCTATCAGTTTTCTACCAGTTATTACCTCACCCTCACAGCGCTGTAAAACAGCCTAGTCAATAGAAAGTCACACCCTATAGAATCAGATAATCTCTGGAGGGTCAATTAGACCACACCCAGCATTTGATGGAAAGGCTACTCAGTAATCTCTTCAGTAAACAGTCTCAAGCAATATTGATTTATTGTGCTTCCCCCTCTGATTAAATGTTGACTCTGGGTATTACCACTCACTCCTATCACTACTTCTGGTCTATTTTTCTGGTTATTTATGCCAGCCCACCCTCCAGTACTCTATGTAACTCAAAGTACAGGCACAGCCTCTTACTGAATCCAGTCAGAATAATCCCTTCTGGCCTAAATTCAGAGACCTGTATTATTTTGACTTAATTGACCTCTCCTAGGGTAATAGACAGTTGGGAAATTCCACTCCCATACACTATGATGTGGCCTTTGACCATGAACTTGACAAGGCAATCACCAACAGCACAGTCTTCTGCAATAGCATTAGCAGTACAGCATAGAAGTATGCACAGGCAGTCCTTTCCTGGGGTAGTAAGCACATGATGAATTCCTTGTAGAATGCTTCATTTCCTTGTAGAATGCTTCATTACTCAGCCCTCCTGAGTTCTATTCATTAGGCAGTGACAAAGAAAGGCAATGTTGATATTTTGGATACAGGAGAGCAGATGTAAACTCCCCTCAGGTGGAGTACTACCTTGAAATATCACAGTTTAAAAAAAAAAAAAAAGGATGATTTTGTGTAGTCTAGTGAGGGCCAGGATACATGGATCATACACTAACAGGAAAAAAAAAATAGTCAATACAGTTCTCAAGAAGAGGTACTTTTTTTTTTTCTTTTTACCAATAGAATGATTAATTACCCTAAATTATAGACTCAAAAAGAGCAAAATTAGTATATATATATATATATATATATATATATATATATATATAAAACTGTATTAATATCCAAATAGACATTGCCATTTACTTGCTAGGCAATATTGGGTGAGTAATATTTCCAACTCTAGTAATGTCATATTTAAAATGGGAATATATTCAAAGGATTAAATGATGTATTTGAAATAGGATAGAATCTAGAATTTTGCAAACAAATAATGTTAGTCACCACTGCTATTACATCTTCTCCTCCTCTTCCTTCTTCTCCTCCTGCTACTACTACTATAACAAATATTATTTTTATTTCCATGATTTTTAGTATTAATCACTCTTATTGAAATAATGGAATTACAGCATGGAACCTAATTAAGAATATTTATTTGATCAGAAATAAGGTGTCAGAGCTATTTAACATGCCAATACTTCATTATAACATAAACAAACTTTGGAGGCACCCATGCTAATACTTAAATAGCTACTAATATTAAGAAGTATCATTCTCAGCTTCTCTACTCTACTGTTGATTCCCTATAATTTTTTCTTCATTTCAATTAGTGTATCCTTCATTTTTGACTGGTCCTTTTTAATGTCTTTGATGTTCTCACTATTTTCTTGAAATTCTCACTAAGTTCCTTGAAGCTCTCATTAAGTTCCTTGAGCATCTTTATAACAATTGTTTTGAACTCTGTATCTAGTTATTTGCTTGCTTCCATTTCATTTAGTTCTCTTTCTGAAGATTTCTTCTGTTCTTTTATTTGTGATGTTTCTTTGTCTCCACATTTTGGCTGCTTCCTTGTGCTTGATTCTATGTATTCAGTAGAGCTGCTGTGTCTCCTGGAATTGATAGAGTGGCCTTGTGTAGTAGGTGTCCTGTAGGGCCTAGTCATCTGAGTTGGGCACTCTAGGAATGCCCCTGTGTGAGCTATGTGCACTGTCCTGTTATAATTGAGCCATAATTTACAGGGAATCAACAGTAGAGTAGAGGATACTGAAAATGAAATCAGCAATATAAGGAAGCACAAAACACCCAATCAGAAGAGCAAAAAGAAAATAAGAATCCAAAAATATGAAGATAGTGTAAGGAGCCTCTGAGACAACTTCAAGTGTACCAACATTTGCATCATGGAAGTGCCAGAAGAAGAGAGGGAGCGAGAAATTGAAAACCCATTTGAAGAAAATAATAACAGAAAATTTCCCCTACCTGGTGAAAGAAATAGACATTCAAATTCAGGAATCTCAGAGAGTTTCAAACAAGATGAACCCAAAGAGGCCTACACAAAGACACATAATAATTTAAATGCCAAATGTTAAAGACAAAGAGAGAATGTTAAAAAGCAACAAGACAAAAGCAGTTAGTTATCTACAAGGGAGTGCCCATACGACTGTCAGCTAATTTCTCAACAGAAAATTTGCAGGCCAAAAGAGAGCAAATATTCAAAGTGATGAATAGCAAGTACTCCCCTCAGGTGGCGTACAACCAAGATTAATGTACCCAGCAAAGCTATCTTTTAGAATTGAAGGTCACATAAAGAGCTTCATAGATAGGAAAAACTGGAGTTTATCACCACCAAACCTGTGTTACATAAAATGTTGAAGGATTTTCTTGAAGAAGAAGGAAAAGAAAGAAAGAAGAAGAAGAAGAAGAAGAAGAAGAAGAAGAAGAAGAAGAAGAAGAAGAAGAAGAAGAAGAAGAAATAAAAATATGAACAATAAAATGCCAATAAATACATATCTATTAACAATTGAGTCTAAAAACCAAAATAAATGAACAAGAAATATAATGATGCTCTCCAGTTCCATCCATGCTGTTGCAAATGATAAGAATTCCTTCTTTTTTACAGCAGCATAGTATTCCACTGTGTAGAAGTACCACAGTGTTTTAATCCACTCATCTGCTAATGGGCACTTAGGCTGTTTCCAAATCTTAGCTATGGTAAATTGACATGATCTCACTCATTTGTGGAATATAATGAACAACATAAACGGGTGAATAAAAACAGATCCAGAGATAGAGAAGCATCAATCAGACTGTCAACCTCAGAGGAAAGGTACGGAAGAGTGGGGCTAAGGGGGAGAGATCAACCAAAGGACTTGTATGCATGCATATAAGCCTAACCAATGGACACAGACAACAGGGGGGGTGAAGGCATGAGTGGGATGGTGGCGGGGAGGGCAATGGGGGAGTAAGGTCACATATATAATACCTTAGTCAATAAAGAAAAACAATTAAAAAAAAGAAATATAATGAACAAAAGAAAACTGATGAATACAATAGAACCAGAGGGATGGGCACATGGAACAGATTGATGAATCTGAGAGGAAAAGTGAAAGGGAGGGGATGGGAAGAGATTAACCAAAGAACATATGCATATATGCATTATCTATGGACACAGACAATAGGTTGGAAGAGGGCAATGGGGGCAGGGTGGGGGACATCCGTAATACTCTCAACAATACAAGATTAAAAAAAAATTGGAGAGAAAAAGAAGTCTGTTGAAAACCATACTTGATTTTCTTCTACCATAAACTTTTAAAAAAGAAAACTTTTCTCTTGCCTGAGGACCATAAATAATAACTAAAATGAGATAACTGAATTCCTAGAATACCCTGGAAGGAATGATTACTAAAGAAAAGGATTTCATTTGTTTTGACCTTTTTTTTTTTATTATTAATATCTTTAATCAGTGTCCAAGTACTGTTATTCAGGGCAGGAAAAATATACCAAGGGACAAAATAGATGTAAAAATTATTACAATAATTAGACCATCTAATAATACAATTAATAATTACGTGGTATTTTAGAATATTCATCATTTGGTTTCTCACCCATTAATAATGACCTACTTTTGTTACTCCCCTTTGCCTTCTGTTTCACTCACTTTTTCTCACCTGGGCTTATGCTTACAGCAATGGCAAAAGTACCTTCTTTTTACACTTTTCGTGCTACCTCTACGGATATTTTTAAAAATTTGAACACTGGTATTTTTCATGTTTTGACATTAAGTAAAAAGGCTTACCATTTAAATTTTTTTATTTTTCTATTTTTTGTTAAACTTTAAAAATGTTATGAACTCCCTCAATTGTCTCTGACTCACACATGTAAATTTATCATTGATTCTGTGATAGTAGATTCAGAATTTTAATTTTTACTAACATCATTACAGTAGAAAAATACAAGAATAAATATGCAGATGTTGTGATTTCTTTCATTGATATAACTTTTAAGATTAATTTTGAATTTCGGTTTTGATAACTACCTTGCCATTTTAAATGATCAGACATGCTTTTTCTTTTTACCAGTTTCTTAATGATAAGTGATATTAAATGCGCACAACAGAATTGTACCCATTCAGTACTTGCAGAAGACAGATACGAATTACTTTCCAGAAGGGATTTTTGGTAGCCTATTCAATGATGGAGTATAATTTATAGTATTCATATTGCTGGGGACTTTATAAACATCATTGATTTTTACTTCATTCAGTAGTTATCTAAATTATATGATTATACTTATTTTAGAAATGAGGAATACATTGCTATTGCTAAATCTGAATTCTGAATCTATGTTGGTTTTATTCCAACACAGATATTTCCAATAATGAAGTCTAGAATAATAAAATGTAAATAGAACAAATAGATCATCCATCAAAATCCACAAAAAACAAGGTACATGTGGGTACAGCAAAATGACTAGTTGATAATGACTAGTAGTATTACCCATTGACTAGTAATAATCCAGACTTTCGGATAAAATATAAACTTAAATAGAATGCTAAATCCCACCAATGGTTCCTGCCATGTCTAACTAACAGGCCAATGAAACAGTTCAAGAGACAATATAGGTAAAATTCATGTGCTTTACTTATTTATTTGTTCATTTATTTATCCACGCTTTCAATCTTCTATGTGAAAAATATTACACTGATAAGCCCTTAGGAACCAGGCAAACTGGGAGGTCCAAATTTTTTTTTTAAATCTCAAAAGGATTCAACACACACATAAACACACACACATAAACACACATGCACATTAGTCCACAATTGGTTAACCCTGAAAGTATGAGTATTTCAAACCTCATTCTTTTGCACATGTTATCAATATTTCCCTTTTCTGAGGAGTCAGCATCAACGACTGAGGTCCCAATTTCCAAACTTCTCCTCAAAGAACTACTCAAACTACTTTAGCATCTGTGAAGTATTTATTGACTACATACAGCCTTCCCTGACTAGAACCCCTGTATTGTGTCAACACCTCCGTTATTGTTCTTAGTCAGTGTGTAGTGAGGGCGTGTTTACGCATTGCCTTCAGTACTCTCCACACACATCCTTGAAGGAGAGTTTCATTTTATGTTTTTTGGTGCCAACAGCAGTGTGTGTCAGTGGTGCCTCAACTCATGCTTGAATGAAAAAATGAATGTGTGAAGGAATATGTTGCAGTTTATGTGTCTAAAATCTTAAAACGTCATTTACATGTACAGACATCAGGTAACAGTTCCAATATAAGTCTTCCTATTTCTCTTTTGTATGATTTTTAGAGACATATGCCCAGAAGGACACACAAATCGGTAGTTTTCAGCCTTGGCGAACAGGAGAGTGTCCACCCCCATGCCAATTATAGCAGAATTTATTGGGATAGGACCCAGATTCTGTCCTTTTTAAGGCTCTCCGGAATATTCCAACATGAACACAAAGTAGAGAAACATTTATCAACACAGCTATTTTGTTCTTGCAACAGGCAAAAGGTGTGTATGGGAACAGTGGGAACACAAAAGAGATAATGAGATCAAAGAGGGTATGTTCTCTAGGGATTGAGAAACCCATCACAGTTAAAGGTGTCCTTACAGCTATAATCAGGAGGCCACCAAGCTAACCCTGAGATTTGTATATTTCTCATGATATTAATTTACCTTCCTTCTCTTTCCTCTTCTCTTCATATTCAAAGACCCAATACCCACCCACCTTCCCCAATGTAATTAGATGATGACCACCTTGAAATGTAATCAGTATAATTATGATTTAAGTTTGAAGCCAATAAAACATTGTAAAAAATAAGTTACAGTTGAAACAGGACCATGCTTTGTAAACTGACCACTGGAGACAGAAGATCCCAACAGTGCAGAATAGTTATGGGAGAGAGAATCTTTCATTTTTGCTAAGTAAACATGTATATACTTTATAATTGTGATGATGCCTCATAATTAAATATTCACAGAGATAAGGTATCTTTGTGAAGATTTTACATTTTGCTTTTTTTATTCTATGTTAATCAAAGGCATCCTTTGATAATTACTTGATTTTAATAAATTATTATAATCAAAAATAAAATATTAAAATAACATTTCAGTAAATAAGGTGAAGTTGTTTTGAAAGGGCATATTACTTCATGTTTCATGGATTTTATTCTACAATAAACGGTTATCTGAACTATCAGTACAATATTCCAAATACAAAGTGAAGTTTGTGACATTTGGTGTCTGCTCATATAAGCACTTAACACTTTAAAAAATATTCCATACTGTTGTCACTGATGTTTTATTTCATCTAAGATGTATAGACTTCTTTGTGCACATGCAACAAACTCATTGGAAACACATTAATTATATATATATTCACAGAGGTAAGGTATCTTATTATATATATGTAATCTGGGCCTACCTCAACATTTGTATCTACATAAATCTTTAATTTATTTGTGTATGGTAGCCAAGAGTCATATTATGTCTTAGGCCTTTCCTGATATTCTTCATTTGTACAACTATAAACCATTTACTAAGTCTATTTGAGAATATGATACAAAAATTAGAAGTCTTGAATGAGTAAATTGCTATTAAATTCTCACTTCAGTTTACTTTAAAAAGTGACCATTTTTAATCAGATTTGCAGACATTTGGTTAAGCCAATAATACTACCTGCTGATCTGAAAACTGTGCTTCTGAACTTGCTCTTCTTTATGAAAAGACTTGGAACTCAGTACAGTTGTAGAACTGAAGTTCATTAAACATAGGTCTATAATAGACTCAAGCCAAAAGAGGACAGAGAAAGTAGCAAGAAAATTTTCTAAATTCCAAAAGCATTTAACTTTTTAAAAATCTCTTGATTTTTTGAAGACTTGGGATAAGCATTTGTGTAGAGGCCATTCTGGAATTCTAAACTATGTCATCTTTACCGGTAAACAGAATTTCATTTTACTTTTGAACATTGTGCCATTTTCAACTTTTCCCCCCATTTGTTTGGAGCCTTTCATCAGCTCATTCATTTATTCATGAGCTATTTATTTTTTTATGTCCTGGTGACATGCAAGTCATTTATTGTTCCAGTGTTCTAAGTGCTGGGCAAAGTGTTTGTTAATATAAAATCTATTGCTTTTATTTACACAAGAAATGGATTTTTTGAAAAAAATGTTTTACTCTATATGTAAAGGCATATCCAATCAAGCAGTGAAGAGGGCTTGGGTCTGTATCTCCAATGCAGCCACGTGGAAGGAATGCTGCCAGACAACAGGCTTTGTATTGTATCATTGGATAATGTTTGAGCAGTAGCAAATACAAAATAAACAGTAGCAATCACATATGCAAGCAGGCTTCATTGCAAGTAGAAATAGCACAGACCTGGGTAAGTGCATAAGGTTAAGAGCAATATAATAGCATTTATCACTTTATATCAAGAAGTGGAAATGATAACACAGTGTTTTTTATTTTATTTTAAAATTTTATACATTATCTTGAGGGAAATCTATGAAGAGATGCCATGGGCAAGGTTTCCTCAATGATGTTCAATTGAGGAAAGGTATCCTCTAAATTAAATATATATATATATATATATATATATATATATATATATATATATGATTTAACTAATTTGGTCAGATTGCAAGAAAGTTACAGCATCTGGTTTAAACTCATCTATCATGCATAGTAACATGAATAAATGGAGACATTCATCACTATGCACACAACAGAAATTGTGTTCTCCTATTGATATAATTAAATACTCATAGAAGCCTAAATGCATAATAGCTTCCAGGCCCTTTATTTAATGCCAAAAATCAATGGCTCCGCTTCCAGTGAACTCGATAGGCATATGTTCCTAGTCAGAACCACGGTGAACCCACTCCAGTTTCTAAACATTTATTGCTGGTACTATAATAATAAACATCTTGCATTTATAAAATGTTATGTTGCGTCGAATTTTTCATTTTTCAAGAATGTGGGGCACACTATCTAATGGCTCTCATATGTCCAGTGTGCCCACGAACAATTTGTCTTCTGAGTGGAGTGTTAATCTGACACCTCAAGGACAGACCTGTTTTCAGAGGAACTCAAAGAAAACCTAGAAACATTCATAGGCTTCAGGAACTACTGAAAATCCCAGTGAACTGTGGCTGGGATTACTCAGAGTTCTGGATCACATTACTTCTTTATACCATATTTTGCTTAAGTAAGAGTTATTAAAGATGCTAGAAGATTATTTTTTGACTTATTTCCAAATATGTACACTAACCACACATTTAATGTATGTGCATAGATATAAAATCAAGCTAACGATGACATTTATAGTCCAATTGTTGTGTTTCTCATCTGGGCTCAGAGATAAGTATGTGATGATAATGAACTTTCCATTTGTTTAAGCCAGTTGCATGTGATAACCCCACAGCAGTGACAAAGGAAGCAAATATATTCTTTGGTCATAAACACTGTGGAACAGAGTAAAATCCCTCCTTTAAAGACAAATCTGAGATTTTGATGGCAGGTCAAGGGTGACACATTAAGCATGAGTGCTTCTATTTTTTTTTAAATTAAACTATTTCTTTTCAAAAAGCACCCACAAAAATGGGGTTTTCTTAATGGCACTATTTTGCTTATAGTAAAAAAATTAGAAACTCATCTCACCAATGGAATAAAGATTGCTTCCTGTAAAAAAAAAAAAAAATTTGATTGACAGAGAGAAGAAAAATATTGAACTAAAGCTAAAAACAAGGCCAACATATTCACACCTGAATCCATAATGTTTGCTTTTCTTTTTTGACATGCATTATTAATCTTAACATTCCCAGGTGGCTTGAGTGAGAACTGAATATTCACACCAATACCTTGAACTAGAACAATGTTTTATACAGGTGTGGGGATAAAATAAAATGAAAATGGTATCCATCAGGCTCACATACAAATTTTGCTCATTTCTTTGTTTATACTATATATATATATATATATATATATATAAGAATAAGGTGTTTGTCCTCCAAAATTGTCAACTCTTGACTATCACAGCGAAATTAAATGCTCTCCCCATATATCTTACCCCATGGAAAGACTTACTTCAATGCTTTGAAATAACGACAACTTCTGAAATGGGAAAAGCAACCATACCTGTTGATTATAATTATTATTTCTCCTGCTTATATCTTAGGTTATTTTTTTTCTACCCATAAGCATGCAGGCAACAGTTATAACAAGTATTTAATATACAAAAGAATGCTAATGGTAGAAACAATTTTTCATGTGAGCTTAGTATTTTAGACTTTATTTTTTTACTTAAATTCCAGGTACTAATACTTCCACATGGGCTACAATGATTCACCAAACTCCCAAAGTTCATTTATTTGTTCAGGCTGTACTAGTTGAGAATTCAGTGTTCACACAGTGTAGGCTTGGGATATCCATGGAACAGGTTTGTGGAAATTGGCATAAGTTCTATGGTCCCATTGTAAGAATAACAATTCTGCCTTCTGCCTCCTTTTTTTATTATTGAAATATAATTAACATATAACTATATATTAATTTCAAGTGCACAACATAATAATTCTATATTTTTCTGTATTGTGAAATGATCACCACACTAAGCTTGGTTAACATCAATCACCCTACATAGCTACATTTTTTTTCTCTTTTGATGAGAACTATTAAGATTTCTCTTAACAACTTTCAAATATACATTACGGTATCATTAACTAGGCATTATGCTGTACATTACTTATTTTATTACTGGGAGTTTGTACCTTTTGACCATTTTCGCCCATTTTCCTCACCACCCACACCCACCCTCCTCTGGCAAACACCAATCTGTTCTCTGTTTCTATGAGCTCAGTTTTAGATTCCAAAAATAACTGAGGTCATACAGTATTTGTCTTTTTAGACTTATTTCCCTTAGCATAATGTCCTCAAGGTCTATCCATGTAGTCACAAATGCCAAAAATTCATTCTTTTTCTCCTTTCTTTTATCTATCTATCTATCTATCTATCTATCTATCTATCTATCTATCATCTAGAGCAGTGGCTCTCAACCTGTGGGTCGCGACCCCTTTGGGGGTCGAATGACCCTTTCACAGGGGTCGCCTAAGACCATCAGAAAACACATATATAATTACATATTGTTTTTGTGATTAATCACTATGCTTTAATTATATTCAATTTGTAACAATGAAATTGGGGGGTCACCACAACACGAGGAACTGTATTAAAGGGTCATGGCATTAGGAAGGTTGAGAACCACTGATCTAGAGGAAGCGAGAGAGAGAGAGAGAGAGAGAGAAGCATCCATTGGTTGCCTCCATAAGCACCCTGACCAGAGATGGAAACCACATCAAACCCATGACCTTTCAGTGTATGGGATGACACTCCCTCCAACTGAGCCACACTGGCCAGGCAAGGGTTTCTTCCTTTCTACCTTCCTTCCTTCCTTCCTTCCTTCCCTCCTTCTTTTTTTTTTTTTTTCATTTTTTTCCTTGCATAGTCTGCAAGTTTAATTACTTAAAAATCTCTAACATTATATTATGTCCATTAAATAGAATCAACAATGCTGGGCCTATTTAAGAAAAAAAAAAAAAAAAAAATGACTGTGTACCAACCTAGTATTTTATAAAACTAGCTGTGCTGGCCACAAGGGTGGGGGGAGGGGACAGCCCAGGCACGTGGTTGGGTGTTAGGAAGGGTTAGAGCAGCGGTTCTCAACCTGTAGGTCGCGACCATCGGAAAACACATATAGCATATCAGATATTTACATTATGATTCATAACAGTAGCAAAATTACAGTTACGAAGTAGCAACAAATATAATTTTATGGTTGGGGGTCACTATATCATGAGGAACTGTATTAAATGGCCACGGCATTAGGAAGGTTGAGAACCACTGGGTTAGAGGAAAGAAAAAGGAGGCTCCCAGATGGGAGGGGCATGATTATCCTAGTGGGAGGGGTACAAATGCACAGCAGAGGAGGGACACCTGAGGAATGAGGTAGTTTCTTCCTACATCAGGATACAGTGTTGGAGGGGTTTGATGCCACCTCCTGCCCGCTCTCAGCACTTGGACAACCAGTGACACATGAGCCCTTGGCATGATGAGCCCCATTTGAAACAAGGATGACAGCCTACCCGTCCCACCATGATCCCCCCTTTCCTAGGGCCCTCTGGCTTTCCTGCCTCTTCAGGACTTGGGGATCACCTACTCTTCACTCCACACAGAAGAGGATAATCTGCAAGGGTTCATTTCCATCTTTTAAAAAATATTTCAAAAATATTTTTCTTCACAATTCAGTTTGATTGGCATGACAAAATTTAAGGCCATTCCAAACACAGCTTTCTATGTTTAAGAAGGAAAGCATGGTTAATGAAGCAAAACTGAGAAAGAGGTATTGTTTGAGCTGACCGTAGCTTCAACATTCTTTTCATTGTTTCTTTTAATAGATCTTGGCAAACAGTTGCTTAATCAAATGAACAAATTCAAAGTGAGGAAGTTTTCAATGATTTACATGATCTCTTTGCTGAGTTTCTAATTTTATTTGTTACGCTTTACATGCTAAGGACTGCTTACTTAAAGCCCCATTTATCTGCAATCTTCCCATTAGTGAAATGGAAAGGCTGTGGCTCATGAACACGTATAGATGTTTTTCTTTAACCTTAATATTGGATAGAAGTTAAGCACTTTGCATATAGCTACCAAGCATTTCTCCTTCAAAAAAAAAAAAGAAAGAATTTAGAAAAAGGCTAAAGTATACAATATCTACGTTTATAACAGAGGTTTCTATCTCTAATATCAGACATGTTTATTAGCTTTTAATTAATTTTATCTCTTTCCAGAAATCCTTATATTTATGTATATATTTTACAAAAGGTAAGATTATACTTCACATACTCCTTTGTAATGTTTTATTGGCTTGATGCTACAAGAAGGTCTTTCCATGTAAATAATTATATACAGCATCATTTTAGTGACCAAATAATACTTCACTGATTATTGAACCATTATTCACATTTAGGCTGTTGCTAACTTTGTCCTATCATGAATAATACTGTGATAATACATTCCTATAACTATTGCTTTGAATCTAAATGACTTACTGCACTCACTTAATTCCTTTATGTTCATTCTTAGGTGTGAAAATTCTGGGTCAAAGGAAATATGTATTTTGCCAATAGCCTCTGTAAATGGCCTACCTAGTTACAGGAATATATGCAGTGTGACTAATTTTGTGGGGGAGGGAGTATTAGGAGGATTTATACTGTTCAAAAGGTAAGAATATCTATTACAATAAATTTAAAAAATCACAATAGCCACTAACACTAAGTCTACAATTACTTTTTATTGTTGTTATTTGTTTTTTGTTAATCCTCACCAAAGAATATTTTTCTATTGATCTTTAGAGAGAGTAGAAGGGAGGGGGAGAGACAGAGGGACTAAAACATCAATGTGAGGACACATTAATTAGTTGCCTCGCCCAGCCACCCCTACCAGGACCTGAGGTTGAGCCTGCAACCAAGGTATATGCCCTTGACTGGAATTGAACCTGGGACCCTTCCATCTGCAGGCCAACACTCTATCCAATGAGCCAAATCGGCTAGGTTTACAATTACTTTTTATATTAAAAGACATTGAAATATTTATTTCTGTCTAGATTTACTTTCTTAATCTTGCTCAGGCTTAGGTCATAAGCTCTTATATTTAGAAAAGGATGAAATAACCTTGGAGACTTAAAACACATTAAACATGAAAGAGATATAACGCTTTGAGGAGAGGCCACCGGCGTTATTTGCAGCCATCTGTATGAAAGTGGCACTTCAGTGACTCTAACCACTCAGACTGAATTTCCACATCTTAATCTCTACAGAGACCATAAAGTCTGCCATAATTGTGGATACTTTAAAAAACTGTGATGCTTCTTTTACAGAGTTAATTTGTAACATATAGGATCAACTCTTAGGAATTTAATAATTCCCAAAAGGCACTACCTCATAAGTAATGCAAAGGAATGTTAATGTTTATATAGTAATACTTGTTGGAAAAAAAACAGATTGTCATGTTAATCAACATTTTTTCTTTTTTTTCTATTTCTTTTAAGATAATTTTTTAAAGTGAGTAAATTTAAGGTGAAAACTTATCTCCTCTACTCTCCACCCCCCAAGAAATCTTACTTGCAAGTTGTGTTGGGGTAAACTGGAGGGCAATATAAATTGCTGAATACCTTTTCCTATAAATAAGGAAGAATCTGTACAATGAATTGGCTTAAACATAGGAAAATGATGCTGACCATTCTACTAGGATGTTTTCATATGACTGTAGAAATTGAATAGTAACAGAACATAAATAGTAGTGAAACAATATGCACAGCATATTAGTTCAAGGGCACAATATTATTCATGGCTTATAGGAAGAAACAGGAAATGTGAATGTTGTTTAAGTAGGATTAAGGACAACAGTACCATAGTTCCTGGTTCTCTGGTAACATAGGCATTGCTTTGCATCACCTACTTGGAAATGAGGAATTATCATCTCAAATTCCACACAAACTTCCCCCAGGAGAGAGCCATCTATTACTGTAGCCTCATTGGCTCTAATTAAATGGCATAAGAGAGATTCAAGAACAGAACATCTAAGATTCTTCTAGGGAATATAATAGATTTTATTATTAACTTTAACAAGACTTGCTAGTATAACTTCAGGTACTGAAAAGTGCTTAAAAAAATAATGTCCCTCCTCCTGGCTATTTTTTTTTCCTGGGAAAGGAGGGAGATGAATTGCCGACAAAAATTCCTGGCATCTGACTGTTTGGCAACCTGTCTAGTTCTTTCTTATCTGTTCTTTTTTAAATTCTGTTGATTTGTTTTTAAGATATCAAAGTGCATATTCTGCTGTTTGATGCAACAGGATGCCAAAACGGACATTGAAATGACTCAGCCAAAGAGCAAGTTTGCCCTAAACTACTATGCTCATATGAGTTATGAATATTATTAATAACCCAAATGCAAATGCAGTGCATGGTGGCATAGGGAAAGAATTCCTGAGAATTTATTTTTTTTTAATTGCACAATATTCTAGGCAGTGTTTGAGTATATAAGTGTGTTTTTAATTGTAACCTTAAAACAAATTTTAAAAAAAAGATGTCAACTGCTAATGAAACCAGTACTTCAAGAACAAACACACATTATTCAGTTTATTTTTCAAAATGTGTTTATTCAATTAGTGGTTTTGTTACCATGGTTATTAGCTAGCTTATATTAATAATAGGAAAGGAGCAAAGGGGAGGCCAGGCATTTTAAGCATGGTCATCTGGGCAGCTTCACCAGGAAGCTGCAACTGTACACTCTCCAGGGAGCCACCTGTCTATTCCCTGCAAATCATTGCGGGAAGGGATCCAAAAAAGGGGGAGATGGGTGCATGTACAGCAAGCATGTCAAGCTCAAAGGCTAACACGGGCCAAGTAAACAAGGTTTAAGTTTACTAGTATGTGGGCCACAAAAAAAGAAAAGTTTCAATTTTCATAGAAACGTAGGTTTATTTCAATAGAGACATGCTGAATACAAAGGACTGAAATAAGTGAGTAATTGTTAACATAAAATAATAGAACATTTAAATAAAAATTAACATTTTTTTCTTGAACATTAACTTACCAGACACTGAATAACTGCACAAATTAATAAGCATAATGCAAATAAACATATTTTTCTTGTTCTCCGAAAATGAAATATTTCCTGTTGCACACACCAAATAAGTCAGTCCAAGACTATTGACGTGGCAATCAGCTGCTAAAATATTTGCTGCGAGTATTAGTGGAGAGAAATAGTGCACCCGTGCTTAACGGAAATGAATACAACACAATTATAGTAATCAGTCATTAGCGAACGTTGTAATTCATTATTAATAATTATGTATAACAGCATATTGTAAAAATTAAGTTATGAAATTTATATTAAAACATCTCTTACATATCGTTATATTGGCTAGGCCGCAAAAATACTCATTGTGGGCCGTGAGTTTGACATGCTTGATGTACAGTAAAGACTGGGTGATGTAGGGAAAGTGCTTTTCTGTCAGTCTAACCTGGGAACAAAGATCATTGGCTAGAGGGGTATTCCTATGAAAATTTGGGAATACATAATCCAAAGACAAAGGAAATCTCTTTCTTGCTCCTCTGGCTTTGCTCCTGCTTCCTTGCACTCGCCCATGCTCCCTTCACAGCCATGTGGCCCTAGAAGCCACACGGCCTACGGCCAAGTGCACCCCCCACACAATGGACTGCAGCTGGGGACACAGGCTAACCTAGCCAGATGCCAGACTGGACTGAACAAAATTGGAGCAGAAACTCTGGGCAATGATCTAGTTCTAGTTCATCTGAAGATGAAAGGGAACTTCTTCCTTGGCATGACAGAGAGAGATGGGACCTTGGGAACTTAGGGGTTTAATTCCGCAGAAATAAAACTTTCCCCGATAACTCATCCTCCATTGGGGGCCTCCTGAAATTCTTATTCCAATGGCACCCCAGGAAGCCCACTTCCACTGGCAGCAGTTTAACCACATAAAAAGTAACAATAAATATGGTCTAGTTGTGCCCAGATAATACTTACTAATACCAATGGAGTGGCACTTTGTAAAAAATGAAATAACAAAAAAACTAAGAACAATATTAGGTTTTGTTTGTTTGTTTGTTTGTTTTTTGGTGTGTTTTTTTTTTTTGCACTTTCAGTGGTTGATGAAATCACAGTATTTTTAATGATGTTGTTAGGGTGGGTATTTACAGATACACTTCTCATTCCATTACATATTCATTTAAACCTGAGCTTGCTTATTGTACTATTTTTTTTTTAGAATGAAAGCTACTGCTTAAATAGGAATTACTTGATTTCTATACAATTTATTTCTAACTATGATATTTCAAACAAGCTTATTTTTAAAATATTGTGTTGAGAAAATAGGAATGTAATAATTTATTGTTAACAATTTTGTTTCAATTCTGCGATGATGAACCATTATAAAGTAAATTAAATACAGTTGTTCTCTCTCATCTGTGGGGGATATGTTCCAAGAACCCATTGGCCTAAAACCACCAATAGTACTAAATCCTATAAAGGTTTTTCTGTTGATGTCTTCTATCTATAAATGTTATGCTTTTTCCATCCTAACTAAGCACTTCTCATGCTCTGTAGTTTGAGTTATGACAGCAAAACTATCACGAATTTATTTTTCCTGCTTCACAATTTCATGGATAGAGGATTGCTTCTTACCATCAAAATTCACTACCTCAGTATAGGATTTTTTTCTTCCCTTAAAAAGTGAAGAACTTTCACCTTTTCACTTAAAGGAAGCACTATAGGGCTTCTCTTTAGCACATCCAAATTGTCAGCATGACTACTCTTGTGCTTCGGGTCCATTATTAAGTAAGACAACAATTATTTAAACACTGTGACTCTGTGATACTGTGACCATTGATCTGATAACTAAGAAGGCCATTAAGGGGCTATTGGACAAGCAACTTACACAGTGTGGGTACACTGGAGAAAGGGGTGATTCAGATCCAAGATGGGATGGAGCAGCATGATGTGGGATTTCATCACACTACTCAGCATGCTGCGCAATTTAAAACTTATGATTGTTTACTTCTGGAATTTTTCATGTAATATTTTCAGGCCATGGTTAACCATGAATAACAAGCTGTGGAAAGTGAAGCCTCAGATAAGACCTACTATTGTAACACAGTGCTTGTAGATGGTTGGGAATCACACAGTAATTTTGGACCTCTTACTTTATTACTAAGGAGGAAAAATCTTAACTCAAAGTGACTCCAAGATAAATTAGTGTCATAATAAGTTTTTAAAAATGTATTGCCCAGTCAGTGTGTCTCAGTGATTGAGTGTCGACCTATGAACCAGGAGGTCACAGTTTGATTCCCAGTCAGGGGACATGCGTGGGTTGCAGGCTCAATCCCCACTGGGGGGAGTGCAGGAGGAGCCAATCAATGATTCTTTCTCATCATTGATGTTTCTAATTCTTTCTCCCTCTCCCATCCTCTCTGAAATCAATAAAAATATATTTTAAAGTACTTTAATAAAAATGTATTAATATCTTCATATCCATGGTACAAAAGGAAAAACATGAAAATTATGCATTTTCACTTTTTTGCCTGAGATGAATGTGATTATCTTTGTCCATATAATCACTTTATAGGCAAAGACTACATATTTGTGGGAATCATGTAGAAAAGACCAAGGTTGTCAACCTCACCTAACAGTCATTTATAATGAACCTATCACGTGCCTCAAATATAACAGGTGGAATGGAACAATATAAAAAATATGTGGCATGGCCCCATTTTTATATTTTTATAGTTACTGGGTGGGGAAGAACTTCAAACAAAATAAGTATAAAATAAAATAAAAAGTAATGACAGAAAATTTAGCCACTGCACCATATGTTTAAGATTGTCAGGGAAGAAGCCAAAATCCTATATAATAATAAGGTAATATGCAAATTAACCCTCATTCCCTCACAAGATGGCTGCCTACAACCAGGCCGACAGTGGGGATTAGTGAGGGATGACCAAATGACTGAACAAGCAGGCTGCGTGGGGCGACCAGGCCACCAAGGGGGTTAGTGAGGGATAACCAAATGACTAAACAGCAGGCTGTATGGGGTGACCAGGCCAGCGGGGGGGGGGGGTCACTTAGGGGCAACCAGGCTGGCAGAGGGGGCCAGTTGGGGGCAACCAAGCCACAGGGGGGGCAGTAAGAGGGTACCAGGCCGGTGGGGGGCAGTTTGGGGCAACCAGGCTGGGGGGGGGCAGTTGGGGGTGATTAGGCTGGAAGGGGGGACAGTGAGGGGTGACTAGGCCGGCAGGGGTGGCAGTTAGGAGTGATCAAGCAGGCAGGCAGGTGAGCAATCAGGAGCCAGCAGTCCAGGATTGTGAGAGGGATGTCCGACTGCCGGTTTAGGCCCGATCCCCAGGGATCGGGACTAAACCAGCAGTCGGACATCCCCCAAGGGGTCCCGGATTGGAGAGGATGCAGACTGGACTGAGGGGACCCCCCCCCCCCCCCCGTGAACAAATTTTGTGCACGGGGCCTCTAGTAAACATATAAAAGTAATTAACAAACTTAGAGGTTATATGCAAATTAAAAATTCTACATTCCTCATTTTTAATGATTGAATTTGTTTCTTACTTTTGAAAAAAAAACTTGTGCAAAACTTACAAGTCTGAAAGTTTTGAAAAAATATCTTTATATATTGCCTTGTTTCTGTAATAGTTGGGTAGGTCTAACCTACAATAATAATCAGTTCCCCAAATTATTAATGACATAAGCACAACAGTTTATTTCTTGTTCACATAATGATCTAAAGCAGACATTCATATTGGAAGGCAGCTTTCCTTCATGTGATGATTCAGTGCCTTTCAGACTCTGTCCTTTTTGAGGACCTTGTCATCTGCCACCTGTAACCACCCAAAGTAGAATGTCATAGTGGAAACAGCATGTATGCTCTTATTAAAAGCCCCAACTTTTGTGCTATTGGAAGAACTTAATAATATGGTCACATTTACCTTGATGGAGGCTGGGGAAGGTAGTCCAGCTTCATTGAAGGACATTTGGAAAAACTTTTACATTGAAAAGGCTTTAGAGTTCATTGTCAAATCATGGCAGTAAATTTTTCTACAAATAAAAGAAATGAATTCTTCAATATGTGGCCCATTTAAAAAGCTTTGAAAACATAGTTGATGCTAAGGGGGAAATTGTTGCATTTGCAATGGTAATGGCCTCTGAGGAGGTAAAAAAAAAAAAGAAAAGATATAAAGAACTTTTAAATTTCACTCAGAGAAATGGCAATAGTAGTCTAAAGAAGATGTGCAATGATAAAAACCTGAAAGAGCAGTCAGTGAAAACACTGGACATCAACTTAAAGAAGTATGGGTTATGCAACAATAGCATCATCCTTGAATGTATGATGAGTAGCCTTTCTTTGAAAATGGCCTGATGTCTCTTGTAACACCGTCCATGGATCTCCAAACAACATAAAAAAAAAATTTTAAAGTTTAAGCAAAGTCCATTTGCACTGATTTAAAATTTCAAAAGCTACTGCTAAATTCCCTAAAACTGTTTCAAAATCTTTTTGTTCAGTAATGTCAGCATGAACTAATGGAAAATCCCAGTTAAATTCTCTGAGTCTAAAATTATCCCTTATTCATCTGCTGCACCATCATCTTCAAAACCCAATGACAATTACTAATACCAATGGAGAAGTACTTTATGGGATAGTAAATATGTACTCTGTCACAATTACCTAACTCTAACCCCTGCAAAGCAGCAAAAGCATTGAAGCAGGAATTTTGGGGGAACATAGACAGGCTTAGGGATTTTTTAGAATTGAGGTCCATTAGCTGCAGACTGGGAGAAGGTCATTTCCATAACACAAGGAAGCCAGGTGCAGTGACATCACCATAAGACAAGGGAGCAGCAACAGTTGCATTTACATTAAGACAAGGGAACTGGAAGTAGCCAGGAAAGGTCTATATTTACAAAATAAAGAGAAGGAAGCCCTTCATTCAGATGGAAAAGAAGAAAGCCCAGAGGGAAGGAGAAGGGGAGAACCTCACACGTCCCACGTGAGGTTCAACCTTTGAGCCCAGCTCAAAGGGGAATATTGACCAATCAGAGGGAATATCAGGAGACAGGACCTGCAGGCTTTATAAATCATAGGGAAAAGGAACCCAGTGGGACCCTTTTCCCCTCCCTACCTGGGAGTTCATTCTGTGGGACTCTTCCCTCTTCCCACGTGGGAGTCTGTATCTATTCTTCAATAAATTTCCACCTTTGCTATACCACTTTCGGTCCATGGATTCATTCTTTGATTCCCGCAGACAAAGAATCCGGGTTCCAGTCCAAAAATTCAGTATCAGCATCATTGGCAATATGTAAATTAAAATGTGGAGCAGTGTGAAAATAAAGCCTTATTTAAAAACCCAGGTGGCAAGATGTGTTTTATGTGGAAGTTGTTGTTTGTCAACTTCTTTGATAGGTAATATACAAATATGTTTAGTATCAATGACTTCACTACCTGTCTGTTTAAACTGCACCTGATACCAAGCGGTGAGATCTAATTCCCTTCTCTTTTGATTTGAGCTGATCTTAGTGATGTATTTGTAATAAAAGAATACAACAGAAAGTTTTGGGATTTCTGAGGCTAGATTTATTCTTATTACATTACATTTGACATGTGTTATAAATGAATGCTTACTATAAGGTTTGCAAACAGTACATTTGTACTGCATTTACTGCTATTAATTAATTAATTTTATTATTTTACTAATAATCCTCACCCCAGGATATTTTTTCCATTGATTTTTAGAGGAAGGGAGGGAGGAGGGGTGAGAAAGAGAGAGAGAGAAACATTGATCTGAGAGAGCCACATCTACTGGTTGCCTCCCGCACAGGCCCCGACTCGGTTGAAGAATTGAACCTGCAACTGAAGTGTGTGCTCTTGACCTGAACTGAGCCTGAGACACTGGTTTGGGGGCTGACACTCCAACCATTGAGTGAAACTGGCCAGGGCTATTGCTTATTTTTTAAACAACCCATATTATTCTCTTGTTAATCAGAAACTAATGTTGTAAAACATATCACATTCTACCATGGTAGCTTGTTGCTTATATAAAGTCATTTTAGAAAATAGGTTGAAGATTTGAGAAATGGGCTTCTGCAGTCACTTTCAGACAGAACTTCTGATTTTCAGAAATGAATTGCTGACATCCATAGAGAGTGCCTCGATAATCTATTTGGGGCTTCACTGTTAGTGAGACAAAGAATATTAAATTTGCCATTATTCAGTCTACACATGTGGATCATATTACTTGAACTATGTGAATAGTTGTGTAAATCACTTCTGACAAACTTATAATGAAATTATACCATTTTTGAATTAAAATTTTTGTTACTATTAGAGGTGAACTGAGAAACTATATGTGTTATAAATATAAGAAGAAACCTTTGTATCTAGTTTTCTTAGACTTTCAATAAGAAATGACAAGTCAGGGAAAAATAATTTTTACTGGTTATTTAAATTTTTTAGCCTAGAGGTAGATTAAGAACACAATGCAAAAAAAGTTATAAAGACTTTGATTGCTGTTTTCTTTACATGGAAGTTAAAAAACACACAAACAGGAAGCATGTACATTGTTGGTCTTTTAATGGGGGTGATATTGACTTAGGCTGTTTATATGTCTACAATCCTTTAAGATATAAAGACAGGTATCTGATTTACTTTTAGTAATAATTAATACCCTGATCTAGAAAACCACAAAATAAAACCTTTACCCTAGAGTATCAGGTGTAATACAGATTTAGTGAACACACTCGCTCCTCCCCTGAGCATTGCTTTGACCGAAATATGAACAACTTTCCTTACTCCATGCTAGAGCTCTGAAAAACACATATGTCAGGCTTGGCTTGTAAAATCAGCGGACACCTCTCAGTGCTTAGGCCAAGAACCCCTGAAACAGATCCAGAGAAAGCAACAGTTCAGATGGGAGATTACAGTTATGTTTGGACATTTCATATTTCACTATAAGAAGCATTCAACTAACCAAAAAAAAAAAAGTGTACCTGTGTTTAAAAAAGTTCAAACACCTAAAAAGAATAGATGTCTGTATATCTCTATCTCTATCTCTATCTCTATCTCTATCTCTATCTCTATCTCTATCTCTATCTATATATCTATCTTGATATTTTAATGTTCTTAGCTAGATTCTTTTTAAAAATGTATCTTTATTGAAAGCATTACAGATGTCCCCCTTTTTTTCTCACATTGACGACCTCCTCCCAGCTTCCACCCCCTCCCATCCCCAGTTTTTGCCCCCTCCCCCAGGCCTTCACGCAACTATTGTCTATGTCCATGGGTTATGCATATGTGCATATACATTATTTGATTAATCTCTTCTTTCCCTCCCTCCTTCCCCCTGAGATTAATCAGTCTGTTCCATGCTTCCATGTCTCTGTATCTATTTTGTTCAACAGTTTATTTTATTCATTACATTCCACATATAAGTGGGATCATGTATATTTAAATGCACTGTAAACAAAGGAAAAGTACCCAACAAAGTATAGTATAGTAAACAACATTACTTAATATTATTATTAAAAAGTAAATAGGCATTTATTTATCAGGTTTAATCATAAAATACAGTCACAAATTCTAGAATATATATTTAAATTGGCACATGTATAAAACACGAAGGAAAACTAAGCCACCTATTGGTTGAAAACTTTGGAAGTGTTCTGTCCTCAGAGTCTATTATCACTGAACTTCGAAGAGTGTACTTTGGCAGCATTATTGGCTGGATGTCCCAAGGGTGGAATTAAAATGAGGCTTGCAGCATATGTAGACATACAAAATCTTGCTTGTTGGATACTGCCATAAACAATATGCTACAGGCCATCTCAACCTCTTGCTTCTTTCTCTGGGGCTCCCAAGGGTAGAAGAAATATTTTTCATAAAGTAGATTTTTTTTCTAAGTGGCAAAACACAGAAAAGAAATAAGTAGAACTGTGACAGAAGCAGATCCCAGATCCCAGATATCAGAAGCTATAAAAACACTGGTGTGCCCATAGCACTGAGGCAATACTTATAGGGGGGAACCTTATAGGCACAGGGAGAGGGATTTTAAGGCTACAATTGTGTCTGAAAGTATTCTTTTAACAATACACTTCTTAGTGAATTGCTGCTTCTACTTCACTTGTTTTATTTTTGATAGGGAAAAGAGGTAAACTCCAGAATTCTGAAACCTCATAAACTTTAAGATACATTTGGAAGTATGTTCACAGAAAATGTAAATTTAATTTAAAATACATTAGCTATCAGGATGTATCATCATATAATGGAAAACATCTAGAATAGTTTAATTATTCAATGGGTGATTGAATTTCCAGGATTGATTAGCTGGTATGTTACAGAGATTCATTGCGCCGTAAGGAGAAAATGAGGTGTGCTAGAGAGGAATTTACATTATCTGGGGCAAATTTATAATTTCTGGTATGTTCTGGAGCAGGAAACAGAATGAGAGAAGAAATTATAAACAATCCTTCAACACCACATATTATTCCCCTGAAACTTGTGCCTGACTACTAACAGGTTCTGAGAGGAAGGGCATGATAAACCTGAGCTATTTCATTGCTCATGAGACAGATATATCACACAGGCTAATTTCTATTTTCAGATCAGCTGGTACTTGTGGTGGTATTTTCAAGACTGTGGATAAGAAATCTTTAATGTTACTAGAAAGTATTTATTTCCACAATTCCTGTTGATTATTTTTCTCCTTATGAGTACATGTATCAAATAAAGAAACACATGCATACTCTAGATCAGATTATATCATTTTTATGAGTTTTCAGATTCTAGCACTATATTTCCTGGAATGCCTAGTATATTACCTCCCTATTTTCCTTTAAAAAGATAGAAATGCATAATTGATGCTTTGCTTATTTTAAGTAGGTAAACATTTCATTGAAAGACTTATATTTAAAGTTAACTTTGAAATGTTAGATTAATTTAGCCTACTTTGCAATAATTTTTCATTTTTGTGATAGAAAATAATAAAATATAGGTTATAATAAAATCTATGGTTTTTTTAAAATTTTAATGGGACAGATGTACCAAGGATGTTTTGCCAGTCCATGTTCACTCTTGAAGACTTTCAAGCAGCTTGTATACACATACATGTGGAAAGCTATAGCAACAGGGCAGTAAAATGTTACTGCAAATCACTTGAGATTTAGCAAGAGCCTTTTATAATATTAGGTAACCTCCTGGAAATGTGATTCTATTCATTCTGCCTTCACTGAGTCTAAGACATACTGCAAAGATTCAAGTCCTTAGAGAGCTGCATGCTGCCATAAACAAAAACCACAATTGTTTTTTTTAAAACTTCTCCCATCATTTTTAAAGGAAGTGGAAAGATTGTTTTTCCTCAAGTATTTCATATATACTGGTGTGTGTGTGTGTGTGTGTGTGTGTGTGTGTGTGAGTGAGTGTGTGTGTGTGTGTGTGTGTGTGTGTGTTAATTTTTTCACCACATAATGGAGTAACATTGAATAATGTTTGGAAATGCAGTATTAAAGTAATACGTGTAAGCCCTGGCTGGTGTGGCTCAGTTGGCTGGAGCATCTTCCTGCACAACAAAAGGAGGTGGGTTCAATCCACTGTCAGGGCACATAGCCGAGGTTTCAGGTTCCATTCCCTGTTGGGGGCGAATATGAGAGTCTCTCTCTCTCTCTCTCTCTCTCTCTCCCCCTTCCTCTTTCCCTCTCTAAAAAAAATCAGCACTTACAATATCAATCCTTCCAATTAAAATAGAAAATCAAAAGGATCTGCTTAAATTTGAATATGTTCTGTGACAATTTAAACACAAATATGATTCATGTTGTTAGAGAAAATCATATAAATATTATTTAATAATGCATTGATTAAAAGCATTTGGCTTCAGAATCAGAAAAAAACCCTCAAATTAATTTCTACTAACCCATTTCACTTGGGCAAGTTGTTTAATTCCCAGAGACTCAATTAAATACTTTCTAAGGTAGAGATAATGCATGATAGGGTTGTTTAACCTTTTCAACAACAATTACTTAAATTATTAAGTACTGACTATAGAGTCAGACACTGAAGTAGACTCAACACCACGTGACGAAGAAGAAGGAGGAGGAGGAGGAGGAGGAGGAGGAGGAGGAGGAGGAGGAGGAGGAAATTGTCAACAATGTCACTAGTCAACAAAAGGGACTATCCTGGACCTTAGACTCTCCTGGCCCCGGGGGAGCATATGTTCCAAAGACTGAAGGATAACGCTAAATAAATTAATATAAAATTGAATACATAATGATGCACTTTAATAAGTGCTTTCAAAGGAGACAGAAGAGGATGCCCTGAAAGATGAAAAGAGCAGAAGAATGCAATAGGGGGGGAGTCGGGTGGGGGCAGGGGGGAGGAAGGGACCTTCTTAGAACATTTCTGCTCCTCTTCAGTGTAATCCTGACCCAGCTTTCATGGTAATATGGTTTAAAATGTAAGGCAGAGCACCAAGGTAAGAGCCAATAATTATCCACAGTATGTTGCCCAGTTGCCTGCCTGACCTTCTCTACAATTGCCCTTGCACAGTTGCCTCAAGCTATTTAAATGTCCCTATTGTTTCCTCTTAAGGACCTTTAGAATGAACCCTTCCTCAGCTTCTACCCAAGATTTCCATGGCTTATTCCTTCACATTCTTTGGGTCTTTTCTCAAATACTATTCTCCTAGAGAGGTCTTCACAGAACAAAATTTTTAAACTTGCAAATCCTCCAAGCCCAATCCCCCCGCCCCCTGCTTTATCCTCTTTTCCTTTCTTATTTTTCTCTTTGGAAAATAAGATCATCTAACACAACACCAATTTACTTCTTATTTCAGTTATTATCTTCCACCTCACTGGGAACTCCATGAGAGCCCAAGTTTTTATCTGTATCACTCACTACTATAACCCCCTTATCTAGGACAAGGGCTGCTACACAATAGTCATCATTAGTAAACATTTTTTATCGGTGTAATTAGGGAAGACCTATCTGAGGCAGTGACATTTAGCTGAGAAATGAATAATGACTAGAAGTAACACAGACTAAAGGAAGGTCTCCAAAGAGAAGGGAGTTGTGAACGGGCAGCCCTTGGACTAGAAAAATCTGGCTCTGGGGAGGATCCGAAAGAAGGCTCTGGGTGGCTGCAGACTAGAGGAGTGATCTTAGGTCCAGCAGGAGAGGTGGACACAGCCAGATCACACATAGGCTGCCTTCCACTTAGAAAAGAATAAAGCAAAAAATAAACATGAAAACGATATTTTATTTTAGCCAGTTGAAACAGAGAAAGAGGTAGGGGAAAACAGGAGATATAAAGAGGATAGAATTAATAATTGTGACTCAAATTCTGAAAAATAGGCTCCCGAAATATTGGAGGCAATGAAGGAAAAGGAGGAGACAGAAGGACATGAAGAAAATTAAAGAAATACAGATCCCTAGCCGGTTTTGCTCAATAGATAGAGCAGACTGAAGAGTCCTGGGTTCGATTCTGATCAAGGGCACATGCCCAGCTTGTGGGCGGGAGCGTGCAAGAGGCAGCCAATCAATGATTCTCTCTCATGATTGATGTTTCTATCTCTGACTTCCTCTCTGAAATCAATAAAAATGTATTTTAAAAAAAGAAAGTTATGAATAAACTTAATGCTTACATTTACTTAATCCCGTTTGTTTCCATTGTATCTCTGATTCTACCTTTCTCACATTTAAAAACAAAATTCCTTTTTACATTTCCTGATTAGCTAACTTTCTCTAAACCTGGCTTTCTGCAGCCTCCCTGTTACCTCGTTCTGGCCTTGGTGCCATCATAAACCCAGGCCTCTTGCTCCATCAGTCCCAACACCCTGCTCTAACAGCTCTCATAACTGCCAGTTGTCCCCAACATTTAGCTCTAAAAATCGCTCTTTGACCCTTATAGCAGCCACTCCTTGCTTAGGACACACTGGCATGGAACACTCCTCCCTTCCTTGGCCTTTGCCTAACTCTGATTCCAAAGTGAAGTGGCAGCTGCTCCACCATTATATCCATATTCTGTATTTTTACTTATAAACGTCTCTGGGTAAGCATGAGCATATGACTTATTGTACCAGCCAGGGGCCACCAACAGAAGGGGATGCTGTCTAGAAGGCAGGCATAAGCAGAATGTCCTGAGTCACACCTACCGTTAGGGAAGGGGCTAATCTGCTTTGTGTGGCCACCTCACTTCTGTCCCTTGAGAGTGTTCTCTCTGGGCTGAAATAGGGTCTTTCTACTCAGGGCGCTTGGAACAGCAGCAGCAACGGCAGCAGCAGCAGCAGCAGCAGCAGAGGTTAACACTTACTGAAACAAGGATTATTTGTCATGCGCTAAGCACTTGGCTTTAGTCTCACATATGCACATAATTGTATTTGTTGGTTTCAAGGCCAGGGTAGAAAAAGCCAACTGAGACTTCACTTTACATTTTATCTAATGACAAATAAAATAAACCAACTGCTATATATAATCAGAAGGCTAAAGTTTCTCAATTACTGCTTGTTATATATATACGATTTGAAAAAGGAATTACTTTTTTTTTCCTAAAGAAGTCCTGCCAATGTTTTATACAGCTATAAGAAAAGCTTCCTTATAATAAACTCAACTGTCTCATAGTATAATTCAATGTAGCCTTTTTGAGCCATACAGTCAATTCTTGTTATTCATGGTAGTTATGTTCTTTAAAGTCAGTGCAAGTATGGAATTAATGAATACTGAACCATTGCTCCTAGGAGAAATGCAGGGTTAGGTTCCTGCAAACCTCTGGTCACAAAATTGTCATCAGCTGATCAATATGCAATCTTCCTTAGGTTATTTTTCTGTTAAAGGCACCTTACATAATACAACGTACTTTTGCTTCATTAACATTGAACTCACAGCCAACGACTGCAACTCATGCGTGAACAGAGCTTATCTAACACAGATATTTTCTCCTTAAGGCACAGCACAGCCTTTTTGAGTTAGGAACACTAGACAGGCTTCAGCACTTTGCTTAGGGGACATTTAAAACCGCAAACTCAGCAACAAAAAGCACAAAAAGTGAAACATTTTGTACTAAGTGTCCAGCAAAAAGAGTCACCTCTTCATCCTCAGCTGGGGACATGCACACTCGAAGGCTCACTTTTTCACTGTGCTGTGCATGTCTGCAAATGACTTGGGGATCACAAATAGATTTTGGTCAGTAGACAATTTTGAAAGTTTACAAATAATGAAGAGTTCACATTTTAATTATAAACTGAATCATGGTACTCTCTTGGTTTAAAATGTGATGGTTTTCTTAGTATATTTGGAATAATTCAGCCTGCTAAAAATGGCTTGCAAGTCCCTCTATCATGCCACCTGTCTACCTTTTTAATTTTTTCTCAAAAGCCCCCCTTATATTCTATATGCAAGCATACTGATTTTCTATGTATTAATGAGTTTCCCAAACCTATCCTCACTGCTCCAGCTCTGAGCCATGGACTCCCGTATGCAACGCCATACTGGAAATCTCGATTCCGATGTCTAGGGAGCACATCAAACTTAACACAACCAAAACAGAACTCCTGACATCCCCTCCCAGGTCTACTTCTCCCTCAGTCTTGTCTATCACAGTACATGTCACTCATATACATGAGATCTTGCCCTACTCATGAGAACTTTATTTCTACCTCTGAGACTTGGCATTTGCTCTTTCCTTGGGTTGGAACTGTTTCTCCCAGTGATTTCAAAGTGTCTCCTTTACATTCAGCTCAAATGCCATATACTTACTGACCCCTTCCCTCCAAATCATACCACCACATCAGCTTGTTTTATTTTCTTGATAGAACGTTTCACGACATTCTGCTCATGCGTATTCCATTGAAATGTGGTATCCTGATTGGCAGCAACTTTTACTCCTTTACCATCTCTCTTTCCTCACTTAGAACCAGTCCAGCACACAATACATTCTGTTACCTGCTGCCACCTGGCTCTTTTCTGCCCCAGAGAGCCATGGCATGTACTGGTTCCCTATGCATGGACTGGGCAACTATGAATCAATCATTCTTCAGATCTCATCTAAAATGTCACTTTCTCAGTGGAACCTTCCCAAACAACCATTCTGAAGCCATCTCCTTGCTCATCTCTGGGAGTTCTTTCACATGATACCCGATCATAGACAACATGTAAACAAGCAGGTGTAGCTGTGTTCCCATAAAGGTTTGCAAAATCAGGCGCTGAGCCAAATTTGATCCACGTGCCTTAGTTTTTCAACTCTTATGTTAGTGGGTAAGATAGTTGTTACACAAGTTGTTTATATGTTGTCTATGACTGCTTTTGCACTACAACATCAGAGTTGAGCTGTAACAGAGACGATCTGTTAGGCAAAGCCTAGGATATTTAGTATCTGGACTTTTATAGACCTCTGCCCTAGATTAAGGGCTCCTGGAGGTCAGTAATTCCTTTTAGTCACCACTGGCACTTAACTTTTATTTCCTGAATAAATGTTGAATGAGTTAATATCGGAAACAATGTGATTAAGAACATTTTTATATTCAAAATAAAATATTTTTGTAAATGTAGTTTTTTGTAGGTTTTTATATTCATCTCTAAACTGTTGATCCTAATTCTTTGAAATAGATTTATTTAGCATTATTTTCACTTGTTATGAAGCACTAAAACAAAATGGAGAATTTCATTTAGTAGATATCTAACTCTTGCTGAAGTGCTAAATGGAAGTCTTTGAGTATTTTGGGGCCTCTATTTTAAATTCACAAGAAATGCTAGAATGTGGTGAGTTTAGTTCTCCTGTGTTCTTGTTGGCAGGCAGGCATCATGCCCCACTGTTTTCAGCAATGCTGTAGAGAGTATTTCCAGTAATATTCCAATCACCGTTCCTCCGATTTTTATAGAGAGAGGTGTGTTATTTGAGGATGGGTCTCTGTCTTCTGCTGCACTACCTGAAATTTGAGCTGTTTAAATATTGCTCAATTCATTTATCACTGCTTTTTAATTTTCCAAGTTCATTGTGAATACTGAATCTATCTTCCATGAGTAGCCCTGTCTTTATTCTCTTCAGAAGATTGAACTCATCTACAAATTTGATGAGCCTATTCTCTATCCCATTTTCCAGGCCATTGAAATCACACTTAAGCAGCCCTGGAACCAAAGGTGACCCCTTGAAAACATCACTGGTTATGTATCCCAGGCTGACAGTTACTCTTCAGTCATCTTTCTCTGGGTATGGAGAGCTGTTCAGTCCACTGACTGTTGTTGGCACAGAGTAGCAAAGCAGCAAAAAGTACCCAGAGAGAGTATTTTGTTTTCTGCTTCACTAAAATCATGCAGAAAAGTGGATGATGCTGTTTAGAATTTGAATCTCTTTTGTATGTGGAAAATTATATTTTTTGTTTGTGTAGTGAACTCTGCAATGTGGCTTTTTATAAACACTGTGATTAGAGAGATAGTTGGTCACCCTTGTTTTGTCACAGAACATTCTCTATTTATTTTCAAGTCTTCTTTGTATCTGTATTCTCTGTCCTGTGTGTTTGAGTAATTACCAAATCCTATTCATTATACTATTTCTTGGAATTTTCCTTTGCTCTGTTGTTACACAGTCTCAGTTCAAGCCATCACTGCCTCTCGGCAAAGTACTGGAAAAAATCCTTACTCTTACCTCTAAACTCTTGTGACGCTCTCATAGGGGAATGTTTTTGCAAATATTATGTTGTTTCATGTTTCATAGTCTGAGGAACCATAAGTGGCTTCCAATTGACCCTCAAAATAAAATAAACCTCCGAATATGCTATTGAGGACCTCCTACTTGTGAGCTTTAACTCTCCAGTCATTAAAGCACAATTTATGCTTCTGTCCTGATAACAAGTACAGTTAACAAGCAATGTCTCTATAATCACTAACATCACTTCATAATACTATTTCTGGTAACTTAGAATATGCTTTTATTAACAATATTATTATTTTACCAATCTCTTCATTTTACCTGTGTAATATTCACAATTGACTACTTTGAAGTATTTTTATGATGAGCAATCTTGTTGGCACTTAGAACTGAATATCTACATTCTCTATAATATTATAGTCATCTGAATTATGCACGTCTAATTAGTATCCTTGGATCCTATTAAAAATAGAGCTTTGAACAAAATGTATATTTATAAGTAGGCTATACTGACTAAAAATAAAAAAAGAATATTACTGTTTGCATCATTGATAATCAACACTACTAAAAGAGAAAAAGAGGACACTTAAACATATTACCTAATTTTCTTTTAAATTCAGAAAACCAATTTATAGGGCAGTTTTTAAAATAACAATTTGCTAATCATTTAAGCACATTTTATTGTCTTTTATAGTGTTAATAAAATTTCAACTTATATTTACCTTGCTGCACATAGTGGATTTGAATACAGTAGATGCTCAATAAAAATTTGTTGAAAAGAGGGTTATTTTTTTGATAGTGTAAGATTATAAAGGTAGACATTTCTAACTTCATTTTCCTATATTACAAATGTTTACCAGGAACTAATAGAGAAAATAGAGCAAGAAAAAATTATAGAAATGCTATCTTTACACCAATTAAATACTTCATTTTGATAGCATAATGGTAGCTCTTGAGAGTTATTAAAGACTAGAGGCCTAGTGCACAAAATTCGTGCACTTGGGGGAGGGCATCCCACAGCCCGGCCTGTTGCCCTCTCACAGTCCGGGAGCCCTTGGGGGATGTCCCACTGACAGCTTAGGCCCACTCTCCAGGAGGAGCAGGCCTAAGCCGTCAGTCGGACATCCTTAGTGCTACTGCAGAGGCGGGAGAGGCTCGCACCACTGCCGCTATGCTCGCCAGCCGTGAGCCTAACTTCTGGATGAGTGGTGCTCCCCCTGTGGGATCAGGCTGAAACCGGCTCTCTAACATCCCCTAAGGGGTTCTGGATTGTGAGAGTCCAGGCCGAGGGACCCCACCAGTGCACAGTCAGGGCCAGGGAGACACACGGGAGGTTGGCCAGCTGGGGAGGGACCACAGGAGGGCTCCAGGGTGTGTCTGGCCTGTCTTGCTCAGTCCCCGATCAGCTGGACCCCAGCAGCAAGCTAACCTACCAGTCAGAGCATCTACCCCTTGGTGGTCAGTGCACATTATAGCAACTGGTCGACTGGTTGACTGTCTGCTTACTGGTGGTCAGTGCATGTCATAGCGAGTGGTTGAGTGGCCTTAGCATATCAATAGCATATTATGCTTTGATTGGTTAAACGACCAACCAGATGACCAGACACTTAGCATATTAGGCTTTTATTATATAGGATTAGTTAATTAGGGAAAGTAAACAAATACATAAAAGTATTCATAGTAATTTATAAATTTAAAGAACCACTGTTAGAAAAAATTACTTTTATTCCCTAAGCAATGAGAGAGAACAAGATAAAATTTAGATAGACATTGATGCAAGATTATTTAGCATATACTAAATATTCAAGTAGTGTTTATTAAAAGTGCTGAAGATGGTGATAACTGGAATTATGGCAACAAGAAAGACTTTCCACAAACGAAAAATTTTGAAGACAAAAAAAAAAAGCATATTTATAGGTAATCTAAGGTTTTGATGAATAATTCAGTTGTTTAATAAACATGCTATTGCTAAATTAAAGGTGTGAGGAAACTTAGATGTGTTTCCTACAAATCTTATTAGAAAGCACTTACTAATTTATGATAGGATCAAAACACATAATAAAGATTTTGTTCTTCATTATTGCTTCTCAAAAATCTGGATTTACTAAATAGGTTGTACTGCCTTGTACTTTCCCATCACATAAATAAAATGACACATATAACATGCCACTGTGAAACGTTAACCATTGTAGAATAATTATTTGAACAATGAAAACCAGCTTTCACCCCTGATACTTCCTGCCTAAAGGATTTTTAGCATTTGCTTTAGTGTTTTCAGATTCCTTCAGA
Source organism: Myotis yumanensis (assembly GCF_028538775.1). Lineage (NCBI taxonomy): Eukaryota > Metazoa > Chordata > Mammalia > Chiroptera > Vespertilionidae > Myotis > Myotis yumanensis. The sequence continues at coordinate 41,469,573 of NW_027223760.1, read as the reverse complement.
CCTCTTTAAAAGCAATGTCTAAATGTGTATAATCAAAATGTGCTGCAGTAAAGTTTCACTAAATCATATGACAAGTTTTAAATCTTGGTGATAGAGAAAACAGGCTTTTAACATATATACGTGGAAATACAGTTAACAATCTCTTTCTAAAATGTATAAGAGCAAAGGTATGAATTAGCCACCATTTTTGATAGTCAATGCTATCAAACTTTCTTACAACTGTGAAGCCAATATTACATAAGCAAAGGTTGTTGGGTGGACCTTATGAATTTCCCCTTTAAATGGGGCTGAACAACTGGTATGATCACCTTTTTACCCTTTTCCCTTTCCTCTGGTCATCACAAAAACAATGACCAGAATTTCAGCAGCCATCTTATGACCATGAAATTGACATCTATTAGCCAAAAATGGCAGAGCAGAAAGAAAGATGCCATATCTCTAGTGGCTTGAAAATTAATGCCATACACATCTCAGAATGTTATTTCTGGATTTCTCATTTGAGCAAAGAAGAAACATGAAATAAATATTTATCTTTTAAAATCCACTATTATTTTCTGTTACTTCTAGAATTAATTTTCACTCCACCTCTTTATTCTTATCTCATTAGATACAAGGTTTTATTACTTCTAGCTTTGAAATTCCTTTTGAAGCCATGCGATTTTTGTTTGTTTGTTTGTTTGTTTTTCTAGTTCTGTTATCATTAACCAAGTTTAGTTGGTCATCCTAAAAAAGTCAAATTCAGCAAGTTTTCTGTGTACTAATAAATCCTATGAGAAATATGAAAACATATAATCATTTGTAAAAAAGTATTTATGACATCTGTACTACAACCCAGTCATGATGTTAGATAATGGGGACACAGATATTCTGATTAGCCAACCACAAGCTTATATTTATTCCATTGTATAAAGTTCCAGTTTAGTGATCTCATCATACTTAAACTTCATAAATAGGGTTGCAATCCCTTTTTTAAAATGAGGTTTGGGGAAATTAAATTGCTATTGAGTGATGGAATCGGGATTTAAATCAAAGACTTTTAAAATCCCACATGCTCCATTGAACCACAGTCACATGGCATGAACATAGGAGAAGAAAGGGTAATGGATTGCAAGGAGGACTAGAGTATATCCGTCTGTAGGGATAGTCCTATGCAGGGAAAAGTGATGGTCAAATGAGAAATATAGGTCAGTACCTGAATTATTGCAGCATACTGAAAGGCTGTCTTGCCTTTCCTAATCCCTTCCAATGAATCTTTCCAAAACATATTTATCATGCCAGGCGCTTACCAGAAAACTTCCAACAATGTTTCTTTGTTCTGCACAATTTTGGCCCTCCTCAACTTTCTTCATGATTCCCCAATTCAAATCTTCTACTTGACAGAGACTGTTTTTGTCATCAGTTCTGAACCACACAATAGCCTTCCCTACCTCTGAATTCATGCAAACCACACTGATCTCTCATTTTTCTGACCTGTTATTAAATTTATTGCCTGTGTCAATCTTTCTGATAATAAAATCTCATTTAATTTACTGTGTGTATCTTTTTATCCCAAGTAGTTCGTAAAATGTTTTAGGGTCAAACACTAGGTAGGACTTGCTTTAACTTCTCTATAAAATCTACATCAGTGATAGCTTATAAGAAGCATCTATAGCTTATTGAGCTGAGTTAAACATTACCTGATAAACCTTGAATAATGGTAAAAATATTTTTTCATTCTAGATGTTTTGCATTTGGATTAACTATCTCACAAATATTCTCTAATTAACTTGCGTAGTTTACAGTATTAGCCTAAACAAAATTGTAGAGTTGGTCTAAAAATGTAAAATTTCCTTTGGCTTCTCTATCCTCCACCTCCAACCTTTGCCTAATTTTGTGTTCATCCAGAGGTATCTTTTTCTAAGAATAACTTTTATTGGCTTGACCTCCTCCCGAGGATCTATTACAGACTTCAGCCAACTTGAAGCTTTTATGATGGCTCCTGTAACCATTATTGACCCCCAAACTATTTATATTCTCCAAGAAAGCTCTTCTGTAATACAACTTGTCCTTTGAAAAGTGTATTATACCAGCCTTCCAGTGACCACTAGCTAAGGTCCTAAATTAATCCAGAGGATAAAGAAAAAAATTAAGGAAGCATTCAAAGTAGTAACTTTTATCTTTCTCCTACATTACTAGCATTTTTACCACAAGCAAAATATTTGGAGAGAATGTTCTTGACCTTGGCCAGAAGGATATTTTAAGGAAAATGTTTAATATCTAAGAGAAGAAAAAGATGACCAGTGTTGGAAATATTTTGTGTCATAGATTTATACAAATGATGACTAGTCTCACAAAAGGAGTTACTCCTAAGTATTCTTTGAACTTATTCACATCCAAATAACAGATCTCTATAGTTTTTTTCAGATCTGCTCACAGAAATACATTCTCTTTAATAATTTTATGCATCATATTCTGTTGATATTTTATCAGTATTACTAAAATATATTATTAAAATAATATTATAAAATTAATAGAATACTAATGATTTGGGACATACACATTTTTTCTGCCCACATGCATAATGTATTCTAAAAGTAATCAATAAAAATAAAAAAATAACACTATTCCCATCTTCTAGAGCTGGCAAATCAATAAAACATGAAATTTTCTGTCCTGTCTTCCCTTGATATATAACTAGTGGCCTGGTGTATGAAATTCATGCACAGGGGAAGGGTTCCCTCAGCCCAGCCTGCACCCTCTCCAATCGAAATATGGGACCGCTGGCTCCTAACTGCTCACCTGCTTGCCTGCCTGATTACTCCTAACTGCCTCTGCCTGCCTGCCTGATCACCCCTAAGAGCCCTCCCCTGCCGGCCTGATCTCACCCCCAACTGCCCTCCCCTGCCGGCCTGGTTGCCCTCAACTGCCCTCCCCAGCTGGCCTGATCTCACCCCCAATGGCCCTCTCTGCCTCAGTCCCCACCACCATGGCTTTGTCCAGAAGGAAGTCGGACATCTGGAAGATGGCCGGTCAACCCGGTCTAATTAGCATATTACCCTTTTATTTGTATACATAGATTATATAGGATAGGATTGCTTAAATGTGGGGGAAAGCCTTTTTCAGCAGGAGGAGATACTCTTGGCAGACAAAAATACATAATCTTTATATCTGGGCTGATAGCCAGCCATATGCACTGTACTGCCACACCGGTCATTAAAAAAATTGAACCACTTTCTTACACCTTACACCAAACAGCTGTTGCCCTTAAAATCCCTCCTCAGCCACCACAGTAGGTTCTGCCTTCGCTGTTCACCCAGATTTGGTTCTGATTGGTTGGTTTCTATGCCAGTAAGAGTCTCTGGGCCTATCTCCAGGCCTGATCAGAAAGGTGGGGCTGATCAGCAGCCCCTGCAGAGGCCTGGAGAGAAACAGAGGTGTGGCTGCTGACAAAGCCCAGAGAGAAAGAGAGAGGCAACGGCTGGTCAACAGCTGCCACGGAGGCTGCAGATCAGACCCTGCCTCTCTCTCTTTGGGCCTCTCTCCGGACCTGATCCGCAGCTCCCTCGCAGTCAGTGCTGAGGCACCACAGCAACCCAACATTGACTGCAGGACTGACTTCCGGTTGGTTGAGCCTTCAGTTGTTATGGACCCTGGGTTTTTATATATTAGGATTGCACCTATCTAAACAACACTGAGGGGAAAATCAAACACTCAAGCAAATGTACTCAGAATAAACAGTGGATCTTATGCTTTAAAAAGCTTCCCATGTTTTATATTCTTAGGTTAACAATGAGGTAAAAAAAAATAGGATAGAGAATTTCTTTGAAGATATTTATATAAAGTATATTTACATTTAAGAATTGATGCAGCCCTGGCCAGTTTGGCTCAGTAGTTGGAACATCAACCTGTGGACCAAAGGATTGTGGGTTCAATTGCCAGTCAAGGGCATATAACTCGGTTGCATTTTCTACCCCTAGCTCCAGTCAGTAGTCCATGTATCTTTCTTCTCTCTCTCTCTCTCTCTCTCTGCCCTTCTCTCTCTCTCTCTCTCCCCTTCTCTCTCTCTCTCTCTTTCCTCTCTCTTCCTCCCTCTCTTTCACTCTGTCTAAAAATCAGTGGGAAAAATATCATCTGGTGAGGATTAAAAAACAACAAACACAAATTGATGCCGTTTTTGCAGAAATGTCACCTTGTAACTAGGGATCAGCATGAGGGTTTTTATTACCTTAACCACAGAAATAAGCAGTTTGGAGCTCAAGTTATTTACCATTTGAACTTTAAAATCTTGACCCAAGTGAGACACAGGTTTTTAAAAGACTCAAATATTGAACCAGATAATTAAGAATATCATGAACTTTGGTTTCAATGACATAATATCTTACATATTTGAACAGATATATCACAGAAATATTTGTATATAATTTTTAACAAAATATTTTTGATATTGAATTGGATATGGCAGATCATATTTGGAATTTATTTTAAAAAATCTTATTAATAATAACTCCACAGCCACTGTGATCATTGTCAACAACAGTACAACTAAAGGGGAGATCGTGTGTGACGATATGCTGATAAACACAATGGAAGGTGGGGTGGAAATTGGTGACAAGGTGATTTGGTTGTGGAAAGATTTTTATTTTTACTTTTTTAAATAAAAAAAAAGAAACTGCGAGCACTTAATAACTAGTTAATAAATTTGATAACATCTATACTAATAAAAGGGTAATATGCTAATTAGACCAGGTCAACCGGCCATCTTCCAGATGTCCGACTTCCTTCCGGACAAAGCCATGGTGCCATGGTGGTGGGGGCCGAGGCAGAGGCAGTTAGGGGTGAGATCAGGCTGGCAGGGAGTTAAGGGCAAGATCAGGCTGGCAAGGGAGGGAAGTTAGGGGTGATCAGGCTGGCAGGGGAGAGCAGTTGGAGGCAACCAGGCCAGAAGGGGAGGGCTGTTGGGGGCGACCAGCCCAGCAGAGGAGGGCAGTTGGGGGCATTAGGAAGGCAGGCAGGTGAATGGTTAGGAGCCAGTGGTCCTGGATTACGAGAGGGTTGTCTGACTCCCAGTTAAGCCCTGATCCCACAGGGATCAGGCCTAAACCAGCAGTAGGACATCCCCCAAGGGGTCCCAGATTGGAGAGGGTGCAGGCCGGGCTGAGGTACACCCCCCCCCCCCATGCACAAATTTCATGCACAAGGGCCTCTAGTTTGGTATAAAAGATTATCTTGAGAATAAGCTGATATGATGGGTTGTGAATAAACCTAGAAATAAATAAAAATAAAGTCTGTATGCTTATCTGAATCTTATCCTGACTTTTATATGTAAGTTAAACTGGAAACTCCCCAGAACATTTCTTGGGATATTTCCAATATGTACCATTTTCAGCCAAGATAGAAATAAATCACATTGAAAGCATTCATGGCATTTAAGTAAAACCATGAAAATGTAGAATTTTTATTTGTTTTTTTCCAATGAAAACTTTGAAAATCTGAAAATTGTAAATGTTTGAAGTTCATGAAAGAGATTTTATATGGTCATTGGTAAACTTTAGACTAATTTGCTTAACTCCAATTAAATAAAACTAAGATTAATTTTTCTCTTATAAAATATTTCTAAAGATAATTCTGTATTCTTCTAGTACTGTTTTTTCTATAACTTTAATATCAAAATGTGTCTATAATGTCTTTGGGATACATAAACCCTCAAGCATACATTCACTCAGTTATACACAAACACACACTAAAATAACCAGAAATAATTAAAAATGCCCTCTCCTTATATTGCCTCTGTATGCAAGCAGTAGTTGTGAACCATTTAGACTTCAAGTTGCATTGGGCCCTTGGGTTACATTTAAATCATGACCTGTTTTTTCACCCAGTGTTATCTCTACTCTTTGTTTCTATTTATCTCCTTTTTTGGTACTTTATAATCATTTTTACCATACACTATAGTTCTCCTTCATCATCTTTGAATACTTCCCTTGAATTTGTTCTTATATTTAGAAGCATATTCATTATTATTCTCTTGCTTTGAATGAAATGATAGATAGGACACTTTGCTAACTTTTCGTATGATTATTATAAATATCCAAAGTCTGAGGACTATAAATAAATATGTATGTCAGTGTAATCTGTCATATAACATAGACTATGCTATTATTCAAACCATAATTTTATTTTGTTTATTTTTTGCAAAATGTTTTCTCAAATATAAATCTTATTATTTAAATAAAATTTCCACAAAATGTAACTTAACTTATTTTCAAATTTACTTTTCTTATCTTCTTTGTTTTCAGAAACAAAATAAGAGGATTTTTCTTCTTTTTAAAATATACTTAGTGATTTTACTGCTGAGTAAAATGAGCTTCTATTAGAAGGAATAAAGCATTACCTCCCATAAGGAAATGATAAAATATAACAGGAAGAATAAGAAATTATTACTTAAACAATATATTTTGGGTGATCTAGGGAAACATTGAAAATTAAGAATTTATTTATTTATTAAAATTTAAAATTTTCTATCTAATGTTTCTTCCTACTGATTTAGAGAATTTAATTCTAAATTATAACTACTCAGATAAATACAAGAAGCATTTATTTCCAATTTTCCTGTAAAAGGAATCAATGAAAATCATGTTATTTTGTGCAGGATAAGAATTATTCTGCATAGAGACAGTATGACATGGAGAAGAGTGAGATCCAATGAAATCTTGTTTCCACCATAAAAATTCTAGAAGACTACAAAGGCAACAAAATCTCAGACATATGCCAAAGCAATTTCTTCACTGATACAGATCTAGGGCAGTTGAAACTAAAGAGAAAATGAATAAATGGGACTACATCAAAATAAAAAGCTTCTGCACAGCAAAAGAAACCATCAACAAAACAACAAGAAAACCCACTTCGTGGGAAAACATATTTGCCAACGTCATATCTGATAAGGGCCTAATCTCCAAAATTTATAGGGAACTCATACAACTTAACAAAAAGAAGATAAACAATCCAATCAAAAAATGGGCAAAGGAGCTAAATAGACACCTTTCAAAAGAGGACATTCAGAAAGCCAAGAGACATATGAAAACATGCTCAAAGTCACTAATCATCCGAGAGATGCAAATCAAAACAACAATGAGGTACCATCTCACACCTGTCAGAATGGCCATCATCAACAAATCAACAAACGACAAGTGCTGGAGAGGATGTGGAGAAAAAGGAACACTCGTGCACTGCTGGTGGGAATGCAGACTGGTGCAGCCACTATGGAAGACAGTATGGAGTTTCCTCAAAAAATTGGAAATGGAACTCCCATTTGACCCTGTGATCCCACTTCTAGGAATATATCCCAAGGAACCAGAAACACCAATTAGAAAGGATATATGTACCCCTATGTTCATAGCAGCACAATTCACCATAGCTAAGATCTGGAAACAGCCTAAGTGCCCATCAGTAGATGAATGGATTAGAAAACTGTGGTACATCTACACGATGGAATACTATGCTGCTGTTAAAAAGAAGGAACTCATACCACTTGCAGCAGCATGGATAGAACTGGAGAGCATTATGCTAAGTGAAATAAGCCAGTCAGTGAAGGAAAAACACCACATGATCTCACTCATTCATGGATAATAAAGACCATTACAAACTTTTGAACAATAATAGATACAGAGGCAGAGCTGCCTCAAACTGATTGTCGGACTGCAGTGGGAAGGCCAGGGAGGGTTGGGGGACAGGAGGGAGGGGAGTAAGAGATCAACCGAAGGACTTGTATGCATCCATATAAGCATAACTAATGGACATAAGACACTGGGGGGTAAGGGAGGGCAGGGGTTTGTCAAGGGTGGGGGGGATAAAAAGGACACTTATGTAATACCCTTTGTAATACTTTTAGCAAAAAAAAAAAAAAAAAAAAAAAAAAAGAAATCTTGTTTCCAAGTCATAACAAATGTGTGACCTTGGTTAGCAGGACCTCTATAACTCTTTCCCTCATCTGTAATGGGAGGAAAAATAAAAAGGTGATAATAATAGTAATACTGACCTCAAAGTGTCCTTGTAGGACTTGAAAGAGATAGGCATGTTGAGCTCTTTGCAGAGTTTCTGGCATGTAACAATTGTTCAATTATCACCATCATCATCATTAATTATAATAGTAGTTGCACACTATCTATATATATAAAACCCTAGTATGCAAATAGACTGAATGGCAGAACAACCAAACAACCGAACAATCGGTCGCTATGACGTGCGCTGACCAGAAGGGGCACGTGTGGAACATGGCAGGTGTCGGCAGCAGGTGGCAAAGCATGGAACATGGTGGGCATCAGCTGTGGCAGGATGGTGGAGCAGGTGAGCGGGGACGCCAGACCAAGGCTGGGTGCCAGTCGCTGTCATCGGGGAGAGCCTCGGGTGGTTACTGAAAATTCTTTGCTCCCATGCCAAGGTCCCACCGGGCATTTGCACCTGCTGCTGGCGCCAGCCCCAATCTCTCCGTGCCATCAGCGGGTACAAGTGGCAACTGCCAGCCCTGATCGCCCCTGAGGACTTCTCCACCTCCCCCTGCTCCTGAGGGGTGATTGTGGCAGCAGCCACCACTCGCACCCGCTGATGGCACCAGCCCTGCTCACACCCACTGATGGTGCAGAGTGATTGGGGCCAGCACTGTCAACACATGGGAGTGGTGGCAGTGGGAGTGGGGCTGCCAGCAGACAGGGGACCAGGGCTCGCAGTGGGAGGGGCCTGGCGGGGGCACAATGGGCTGAGAACCACCCCTGTGCCCGCCGCAGCCTCGCTTCCCACAGTTCCTTTCAAGATGCACAAATTCATGCACTGGGCCCCTAGTTTAACATAAGAAAGTAGCTCTCAACAACACTGGAAAATAGATCAAACGGTTCTTATCTGTGAAAATTAACTACAGTCATTCTGATTACTTAATACATTTTTCATTCTCAAAGGGTGTGACATAGAAAGCTCTAAAATTTCCATGGGTTAAGGTGCCTAAGATAATATGTGGTAAGAAGAAATTCCTACAAGAGGACATTTTTCCTGACAATTGGCTTCAACCACATTTTTTTAAAATGCCCAATAGCAGAATGTCAATCTGCCTTACAGTGTAAATCTCCTTAAAGCAACTTCATTCAGATTAAAAAGATAACCTTGGCTTATAGAGCAGAATGAAGGATCTGTTTCAAATCCATCACGTTAACACTATCAGTAACCCACTCTGACCCATGATTGAGTAGTTTTAATTAAATTCAGGTAGAGTGTGGGGGGAAGGGTGCTTCATTTAGTCCTTCATTAATAGTTAAAGTGCATATTATACATATCTCTATAACTTTTGTAGCTGGAACATCTTTCTTTTTTTTAATTGAATTTATTGTTTTCCTTGCTGTAGAGCAATGCCATTTGGGGAACTCTGGTTCCCAGGGGCTTTCCTGCTACCCCACTTCCAATACCATAAAACAGAGGCCTGCTGTTTTAATCACGCCTCTCTCTCTCTCAATGTTGTTTGCGCCCTGGTACAGCCCATCTGCCTTGAATCTAGTGCTCCGCTGGGGCCGCACACATCTGCCAGCCAGACTACCTTCGTACACAATTACTCAATCCACCGTAAGGCTCTTTAATAGGAAACAAGTGTGACAACGGCGAGCCTCTTTTTTTTTTTCTTTTCTTTCCCTCCTCCCTCTTAAACCACAGAGTCAAATAGTCTAATAGAGATGAAGCTTGATAGATCCGCCCAGGTGTAGGTGAAATGGCAGAGCCTCGGGGGTAATAGATGCTGTGCTCTCATGCTGAAGCTCAGCACTCTGTCCTGGCCGGCTCTGGGGCAGCAGTGCGATGCGCTGCTCCTGGTCCAGTTACACAGTCAACAGGCTTCTTGCCGCTCCCGTGGATGCCTAATCCGGGGGCAACCTGGAGCGAGGTAAGGACAGCAGAACCACCCTCTCACCTCAACGTGTGGACGGAGGACCGCACATGCAGTAAGTGGGATATTTACCTTCTTTCTCTCTCTCTCTCTCTCTCTCTCTCTCTCTCTCTCTTTTACTTGGAATGAATTAGAGATGTTTACTCTCAGGGAATCCTCTAAAGATTTGGTCAAAGTGAACTAGCAAAAAGCCTGTGTTCATAACCCTGTGGATTTCCTCTGGTTTCGTTTTGCACGGTGCCTTGGCACTGTCACTGAGGCTTAGAGACTCTGCGACTGACTTTCCCCTTCAGACGGTCCCGGAACTCAAATGTGGGGCTAATAATATTGCTAATCCAATCCTGTAGCCTGGCATGGGAGCTGCTCTTTCTGGGTGAAATGTCCTTTATTACTGTCAAAAGTGATGGTGGCCAATGTTTTGTCACATTTATGAGAATGGAAACCAGTCTTTAAGAAGCACATGCTCTCGAAAATGGATTTCAACTTTTACACATAACCAGTTTTGTTACATCACTACTTATCCATTAATGTGAAAGATTGGCTTGTGAATTCCCCTTAACAAATTTGTACAGCTCAATGTCTTACCAAAGAAGTGATCCTAGGTAGTAGAAGCAATGACAATGATAATGAATTTGTAAAACAAACAAAACAAAAACAAAAGATCACTTGTCTAATAGTATAGGAGAAGATATTAAAACCAGATGTAGGAAATCTCAACTTTGACTTTTTGGTCTTTCATGCTTGGTTTAAAGCAGCCTTCACATTGTGTTTACTTTGCATTTACAACTTTAGATTCACCATTAAACTATGTTTGAACTTGAAGTTCAGATTTGATCTAAGTGCAGCTCTATTCCTTGAGCCCCCTACTCTTATTTTTACTTGGCTATGGGGAATCTTTTTTACTACTAGACTATATATCCTGAATTGTGTTAACAAGCTAACTGGTGGACTTTTTTCAGGTGGAATGTTAGCCAATGTGAAAGAATGTGTTTGCTGTTCAAATGTGTGATGTTTCATGTAAGAAGTAAACACATGGCACATATGCCCTGACAAAGATTCAGTTTTGATTCCCGAATTCAACCCATCAAATATTGCACAACGATGATCATATTTTAAAAGGATGCAATAAAAACTGTCAGCACATCTTATCTATTTGTAGTCATCATTTGAGGTGTTTGTTTTTAATTTAGGTGCTTTTTTTTTATTTGAAAAATCAGTATGGAAGGCATTGTCATATCAAAAGAATATGCACATATCAAGAGTACATAGACAGGTTAAATTAGATAATACACTGTTGCATTATTTAACTAATTCCCCACTGGCCAGTGTTTCGTTTTTGTTTTTTAAAGATTACAGATAGACATTATTAAAATTGATGGTTTAAAAGCCATGACAGTAGAATCCTGATGACTCCTTTGTGTCTATTCAGAAATGATTTAGCTTGGATAAAGTTGCTGCTATGAGAGGTCTAATTAATTACTCCTGGTTAAATATATTTCTTTTAGAATTGCATTTGACATTACTGATGGTAGAGTAAACGCAGTTTAAAAGTCATTTTTCATGAAATACTTTAACCGACAATTGTTGGCATTGAATAGCGGTCAATGTCTACCCCCTACAGGGAGAGAATCTAATTTCACTGTGTCTTCCCCAGTACATGAATACCGCAGAGTATAGTTCACACGTATGAATGCTGTAGCCCTGTCAATGACTCCAACAAGTGCCCCTTAATGAAAAGGTCAGCCTTGTGATTAATAGGAAGCCAGTCTGAAAGGCCAGGCCTCACTTCAGCACTGCATTTAGATTTGTTTCTTCTTGATTTACTTCATTTGCCTTTCAAAGTGTAATAAAAATCAAGAGGTACTATTCTGCAATTTTTAAACTTTGTGTGGTTGGTTTTATATGATAGCAGCACATTGGTTAGTATATTTGGTTCAATAAAAATAATAATAATTAAGTGAAAAAAATCAGTCCAGCCTATTATTGAGGGCATAGGATGATGAATGAGAATTTTACTCTTTATCCAAATAGTTACACTGTAGAGCCTTTGCTTAAATTTCAGTTAATTTAATATCTTTAAGAAGGCACTGTATGGGGTGAAGATAGAGTGACAGATAAAGGGTTTGATGTTTTATGTAAGATTTATTGTGCTTAAATGCTAGCTATATGCTAGCAAGTAAATATACTAGTATATAGGTAACTCTTGCAGATAATGATGGTTTGCTGATGGAGAAATTCACTTAAGAATATAGCTACATGGAGATGATGTGAGTAACTATAAACCTAGGTGACATCCTCAAGCAATTTAGCCATTAAAAGTTATAAGCTTGGTTTTGTTATAACCATTATAATTAATGCTTTTGCTGGAAAACATTAAGTCCATTTTACAGTGAATAAAACCAAATTTTTTGACTGGAATTATATTTTGCCAATAAATATCATATTAAATTTAAGGAATTCACAAAGTAGATGGTCATAAAAAAGTTCCTTTATCTTTTTATTTATATGTGTTGTTACTCTGGCATTATCTGTGCCTGTTTTCAAATAAGATTCCAATGTGGGTAATATAGTAACACAAACAATGTAAGTATATATACTATATCTATTATGTATAAAATTTTTCATATGCTTGGAGAAAAGTTTTAGAAATCACAGGATATATCAATTTATTCTAAGGGTTATTCTCTTCTAACTGATTTATTTTTTAATCATAAATTAAACATTTACAGGGTTTTATAACTCAATTTTCAGTCATAATAAAGGAACTATATTACATATAAAGATGGGAAGTATTGGAAAAACTGTACTCTAATTTCAATGGCCACTCAAGGAGGTGACAGTGTAGTCAGCTCTATAAGGGTAGCAGTGGTTCTCAACCTGTGGGTCGCGAACAATGAAAATACATCCTGCATATCAGATATTTACATTACGATTCATAAGAGTAGCAAAATTACAGTTATGAAGTAGCAATGAAAATAATTTTATGGTTGGGGGTCACCACAACATGAGGAACTGTATTAAAGGGTCATGGCATTAGGAAGGTTGAGAACCACTGGTAGTGCTTTCTTTTTTTAAATATATATATCTTATTGATTTTTCACAGAGAGGAGGGAGAAGGATAGAGAGTTAGAAACATCAATCAGCTGCCTCCTGCACATCCCCCACTGGGGATGTGCCCGCAACCAAGGTACATGCCCTTGGCCGGAATTGAACCTGGGATCCTTCAGTCTGCAGGCGGATGCTCTATCCACTGAGCCAAACCGCTTAGTACATATAGTGCTTTCTTATGTCCTCTCACCTTATTAGGGCCCACAGCTGTATCTTCTAGGTACTCTCCTATTCAGGGTTTCATTTTTGCTCTGTATTGGAAGCCAAGTACTTCCAGATATGGTGTTAATGAATAGCATTAGTTGCTCATCCACAAGGAACCAACATTTTATATGGATGATTTATGTATCCCTGAGAGCTCAGTGAAATAAGTACTGTTTCTATTTCCATTTATAAATGTAAAAACAGAGTGATTGAGGGACTTGCCCAGTGTTGCACAACTAGTAAGTAGTAGAACTTGGGTTCAAATGAACTATGCCTCAGAACCACTTCATTATCAGTGCAAAGCTGTCTTTAATCTCTGATCACATTATTGGGACTACTTGAACTCTGAAAGCAGTTCATAAGTGTGAAAAGGTAGAACACCCGACCAAACAAAACATAAACAGTTAAATGCCAGTGTGTATGACCTCTCTTCAAATTATTTCATCATGCAGCACTTGTAGACCCTACTACTTTTCTGAGGTTTTACTACAGGTAAAGGAGTTACAGTTACATTCCACACATTTGCGGAAGAAACTGAACCTCCCACACTCATTCAATTGCTAAATTTCTATTCCTATTAATATTAATTCTCTGACAAGTGTGTGTCCCCTGAGGGTATTTCTAACCACTGCTGACCTTAACAGGGGTGACGCTAATCACAATGGCCTCTCCATGAGAGTCACCTCAAAACATTCCCGCCTCTAAGGCAGTGAAAAAAATGAGCTGTCAATATTCACCTGCAGAGATGTTCAGGCCTTAGTTATCCAACAGGGCCATCTGGATATATATTTTAAAATAAAATCAAGTAGTAATTGAATTTTCCCTTTATCTGTGGATTTATATTAGCCCGGAAAACACCTATTTGAGAGATTTCATTTCAAATACAGATTTTTCCCAGGACCTGCATCTGTGTTATGTCTATCTGCTCAAATGCTTTCTCCCCAGGATGGGCATTTATCCATTTGATTGAGAACATTCTTTGTATAGAGATCAAAAACAAAATATTTGTTATTTAAAAAACCCTTTCATTTCATAATATAACTTTTTATCATTATGGATTTGTGTATCCTCTTCCAGATAAAGACAGAATATTCAGTTTAAAGGGAGTTTTGGTGTTTTTATAAAGTCTATATTTTTGTAATATTTAAGCTAAGACAGAGATTACTTTTATAAACACAAGCAGACTTATACAAGGTAAATGAAAAATGAAATGAACATGAGGAAATTGCTTTAAAATTTTAGCAAGAACAATCTGATTTTTTTCCTGAAAATGTAGGTAGATATAAATATTATTTTAATTCTCACATATTCTTTGGTTCTGATGAAAGATTTGATAAAGATATTTAGGAGCGGTTGGCATTTATAGAAGCATAGATTATTTTTATACAAAATAAAAAAAATTAATTTTTTCAACCTAATCTCAAGATCCTGGAAGAATTAATCTATGGTGACAGGATCTGAAAGCTCTAAATACCTTGAGGATTAATGATTACTTAAAAAACAGTGGTCAAAGACTTCCTCTGTCACTATCATTACTCAAAGAGATCAACAGGCTAGCTCTTTGAAGTTACTAGTAATCTTTCCCCATAAATCCTTTTTGAATCATCCAGAAACGACTTCATTTTGCATTTATAGGCTCATCTTAAGTGAGTCTCCTCTTCCCCTGCCCTGTCTCTTTATCTGACCCATCCCAAGCCTTCCAGCAGATCCCAGGTCTACAGTTAAATCTTTTACTGGTTACTTTTTCTCACGTTCCAGGACAACACTGGGAACATTGTAGGCTTACACATTGTGCTGGTGGACAGTTCCACCCATATCTGGTGGTTGGCTACCTCTGCCTTTTTATACAGATCCCTACATTCTGAAGCCCAAGGCAGCAGTCAACCACCACTCAACTCCTGTTTCTTCCTTTGCATGAGGGCTCTGGGTCCATTCTCCTTCCAGGAGTCAGACTCCTGAACATCTTGGATCTATTTTTTTTCTAACAAATATGCAAAAGTTCTTGGTTTCTACCCTGCATAATATTAAATATCCTCTTCATTTTAGGCCCATTGAAACCTATAACATATTTTGAACAGGATATCAATTTTTAATTTTGTTATGAAGTATACTTTATCATTGATGTAAGTAAAAATTGCAGGTGTGTCTAACTCAAAAATTCAAAGTGGCATCTAATTAGCAGTCAACTTTGTTTGTTTTATTCCTTAATATTATTCCTTCTAGTTTTGGAATAGCAGAGAGGAATTATTCGTGTTCTGTTTATACTTCCATTAAAGTTTGCATTTGACTTTGTTTCTGGCCAGATGTACTTAAACGTCTATGCTAGGTAATTATTTTCCTGTTAAATAGTATTTTTAGTTACTCTAGAATTTATTTTCCCTAGATAAATTATGTAATACTAATTATGCATATAGTTTTTAGCATTTATAATTATATTTGACTGAATTATACACCTAAAATTCTCTATAAGTGAAGCACTAAACACGAACACTGGGGTTCAGTTTTTCTTTCTGACAATTACTAACTCATTCTCAAAATGTGGAGAATATCTAGTATGTAACATTTTTGTGATTATTTACGTGTAAAAGAACTCTGCACAGCCCTTTGTTAAGTGACCAGGAATAACTTTGAGAAATTATCACACATTATAAAAGAGCATGGAAATGCACAAGCCATGTATAAGACCTTTCCCACAAGATTCTTGCCAGATTTTTAAAGGGTTTCATATGTAGTACAGGACTATATGTTTGATGTAATTTATGTTATATCACATAAAGCATAATACATATTTTCTCCCTTAGACTATATGTATTTTAATAGTATTTAATCACAAAAATTGTATCTGTGTCTAAATCTCACTTAACAAAACATAGGTTTGAATCAATAATTCTTTCTATGACCAAACACTTTTCAAACCTTTTCCATTTGTAAACTTAATGAAGGAATCATATTTGATTACTGACCTTTTTTTAAAATTGATTTTTTAGAGAAAGGAAGGGAGGAAGGGAGGGAAGGAGGGAGGGAGGGAGAGAGGGAGGGAGGGAGGGAGAGAGAGAGAGAGAGAGAGAGAGAGAGAGAGAGAGAGAGAGAAAGAGAGAAAGAAAGAAAGAAAGAAAGAAAGAAAGAAAGAAAGAAAGAAAGAAAGAAAGAAAGAAAGAAAGAAAGAAAGAAAGAAAGAGATTGGTTGCTGCTGCACAAGCCCCAACTGGAGATCAAACCTGAAACTTGGTATATTCCCTTACCAAGAATTGAACCTGCCATCTTTTACTGTACGAGACGATGCTCCAACCAATTGAGTCACACTGGCTAGGTAATTATTGAAATAAGCCAGTCAGAGAAAGACATTTGTTTACGGATCTTTCTCTGTCCTGTTTTGAAAATTTTAAGAAATAAAAACAAAGTTAACAATGGAAATCAAAAATGTTTAACATTTGAGAGTGAGTCCACATACTAGACTCTTGAATTAAGTTTGGTTTACCCACCCAATCACAGCTAACATTGGTTTGAAAAAATAGTGAAAAAAGGGAATATTGTTAGTACTAGCTAGAATGTGTTAAGATTCACACTAAATATTGACATATATG
The DNA here is from genome assembly GCF_028538775.1 of Myotis yumanensis. Taxonomy (NCBI): domain Eukaryota; kingdom Metazoa; phylum Chordata; class Mammalia; order Chiroptera; family Vespertilionidae; genus Myotis; species Myotis yumanensis. Next base: position 41,452,779 of record NW_027223760.1, on the reverse strand, counting down.
GTCTGCCATTTTTGCTCTCAGATACCCCATGAGCTACCACCATAACACTTTAATTTTTTCACTTCTTAAATAATATTAGCAGTATACTTTATCACAAACGATATTGTTATCAAAAATTAATGTATACAAAATTAAAATTTGACTAAGATTAGTTTATGCAAAACCATGTCCATTTCCTTTAAGATATAAAGCAAGTATATGTGAGTGACTATAAAAAAGGAGTATCAATTCACTACATTTCTTGTGATTCACATTATCTCATTTAATCTACATATTGATAGGAAAAAGTGAATATGTAAGTTCCATTTAAAGGTGATCAATGTATTTTATTTTGTCAATTTTTATGGTTAACACTAAACCAAAAATAATTTTCAAATGATGAATATAATGCTGAAAAAAGTGAAGGTGTACCAACATGCCAAGAAGCCCAAATGCAGTGTAGATTGGGTCAGAAACTGTTTATGTTATAGCTCTAGTTCCTTGGAGTGGAGTTTAGATATTCAAACTATTTCAATACTTTATGAACCTTAAGGATGAGCATATATAGGCATACCTGGGAGATACTGACAGTTTGGTTCCAGACCACCACAATGAAATGAACATCACAATAATGCAAATCACATGAAACTTTGGATATACAGTATGTATAGAAGTTATGTTTACATTATACTATAGTCTTTCAGTTGTGCAATAGCATAATGTCTGAAAAACAGTGAACATACCTTAATTTAAAAAGATATTATTATTAACCATCATCTGCATCTTTGGTGAGTTGTAATATTTTTGCTAACGGAGGGTCTTGCCTTATTGATGGCTACTGACTGATCAGGGTGGTGGTGTCTGAAGTCCTGGTTGGCTGTGGCAACTTCTTAAAATGAAACAACAAGAAAGTCCGTTGCATTGATTGACTGACTAGTCCTGTACTACATATGAGCAGTTTCTCTGTAGCATGCAGTGTTGTTGGATAGCATTTTACCCACAGTAGCACTTCTTTCAGAACTGGAGTCAGTCCTCTCAAACCCTGCTACTGCTTGAGTTTATGTAACATTATAAATTCTTTGTTGTCATTTCTGCAGTCTTCACAGCATCTTCATCTGGAATAGATTCCATCTCAAGAAACCACTTTCTTTGCTCATCCAACAAGAAGCGACTCCTCCTCTTTTAAGTTCATCATGACATTGCAGCAATTCAGTCACATCTATACCTTTAAATCTAGATCTCTTGCTATTTCTACCAGATCTAAAGTTGCTTCTTCCACTTAGACTTGGAACCCTGAAAGTCATCCATGAAGGATGAAATCAGTTCCTTCTACGCTCCTGTTAATACTGATGTGTTGACCTCTTACCATGAATCATGACTGTTCTTAATGGCATCTAGAATGGTGAATCCTTTCCAGAAGGTTTTCAACATCCTCTGCCCAGATCCAGCAGAGGGATCACCATCTATGGCAGCTTTGGTCTTATGGAATGCATTTCTTAAACAAGACTGAAAAGTCAAAGTTACCCTTTGATCCATGGGCTGCAGAATGAATGTTGTGTTATTATTAGTAGACTTGAAAAAAACATTAATCTTGTTGTACATCTCTATCAGAGCTTTTGGGTATATCATCCATGAGCAGTAATATTTTTGAAAGGAATCTTTTTTTTTCTTCCTGAGAAGTAGGTCTCAGCAGTGGGCTTAAGATATTCAATAAACCATGTTGTAAACAGATGTGCACTCATCCAGGCTTTGTTGTTCCATTTATGAAGCACAGGCAGACTAGATAAAGCATAATTCTTAACGGTCCTAGGATTTTCAGAATGGTAAATGACTACTGGCTTCCACTTGAAGTCACCAGCTGCACTAGGCCCCACCAAGAGTCAACCTGTCCTTTGAAGTTTTGAAGCCAGGCCTTGACTTCTCTATAGCTATAACAGTCCTAGATGGCATCTTACAATGTAAGTTTCATCTACACTGAAAAGCCACCGTCGTTAATGATCTTAGCGAGGTCTTCAGGGTAACTTGCTGCTTCATCTGGCACTTTTATGCTACGGAAATGGCTTCTTTTCTTAAACCTCATGAACTAACCTCTTCTAGCTTCAACCTTTTCTTCAGCTTTCTCACCTCTCAGCCTGCAGAGTATTAAAGAGAGTAAGTGCCCTTGCTATGGATTAAGCTTTGTCTTAAGGGAATGTTGTTGATGGTTTGATCTTCTATCCAGACCACGAGAATTTCCATATCAACAACAAGGCTGTCTCACTTTATCATTTGTGTGTTCACTGAAGTTGCACGTTTAATCTCCTCCAAGAACTGTCCCTTTACATTCACAATGTCACTAGCTGTTTGGTACAAAAGTCGTAGCTATTAGCCTCTCTCAGCTTTGATATACTTTCCTTCTTAATCTTAATCATTTCTAGCTTTTGATTTAAAGTGAGAGACATGCAACTTTATTTCACTTGAATATTTAGAGGCTATTATAGGGTTCTTAATTGGGTGAAATTTCAATATTGTGGTATCTCAAGGAATAGGGAGGCCTGCGGAGAGAGAAAGCGAAGGGGAAACAGCTGATGAGTGGAACAGTCAGAACACACACAACATCTATCAATTTATTTAACTGTTATATGTGGCTGTGGCTTGTGGTATCTCAAAACAATTACAACAGTAACAACAAAGATCACTGATCACTGATCACAGATCACCATAACAAATATAATAACAGTGAAAAAGTGGGAAATATAAGTATTACCAAAATGTGACACAGAGACATATAGTGAATGACCAAATGAGACACAATGTGTTATTAGAAAAAATGGTAGCAATAGACTCACTCACCGCAGGGCAGCCACAAACCTTCAATTTGTAAAACAACACAATATCTGCAAAGTACAATAAAGTGAAGCACAATAAAGCAAGGTATACCTATAGGAGACTATATTTATGGAAAGAGTGTTACCTGACAAAAGCATTAGCATTGCCATCATAAAACAATGCCATTCCTTGTTAAGTCATTTTATTTTGGCACTTTAATGAGAATGCAAATGCGATTGGTGGATTTATCATGTAGAAATATAGACATTTTATATCAAATCTTGTCTTTATATGATATTTTAGGTATATTTATTAATTTGTGTTACAATAATGTGATAACTTGTTCTGTGTGTGTATGTAGTTTGTGAAAGATAATACATGCATGTGTGAATAGCCTTATATTAGCATATTTCTATTATATATTCCACAGCAATCATTTTAATAAATAAAAAAGGATTTTTATTTTATTTAACAAATTATGCTCTATAGTTTAAAAATAATCTCATCACAAGCTTTTGTTTGCGTCAACAGAAAAAAATCTATAAATTTAAAAGATTTGTTTCCTGGCTTACCTTGGCTGTTTAGTTTTTAATATTTATGTTAATCAATTGATATTCTCTGCTGCTATAGGAATACTGGATTTTTATATTATTTAATATGTAACTTTAAACAATGACTATGGCTACCAACAGCATTACACAGATGCCTTATATAGGTGGCATGCAAATTATTTTGATAGTATTATTAACTTTTAAAAAATGCGTCTATTTTGGAAATTGAGAACTTTTCTTTTATATTGTGATAAAACCCAGATATGTTTTACATGAATATGACTTGGGTAATGTATTGCCCATTCAGAGTATTTTTTAGATTCTCTTGAGCAACTAGACATATAAGACCACCATTGGCCAGGGGTGACATGAACCTACTCAGGAGGAGCTTGGCCAAGAGGGGACCATACTGTAGCTGGGCAGCAGCACAGGTTCCACCTGAGGCATTCTAATTTTTATCAGGTTCCCGGGGGAATAGAGCTGGCCAGTTCATAAAAGATCCAATTGTTATGAAGAGGAGGAAAGTGTATTGTTAGTCTTTTATCCACAGACTAGAGGCCCGATGCACGAAATTCATGCAAGAGTGGGCCTTCCTTCCCCTGCTGCTGGTACTGGCTTCCCTCTGACACCTGGGACCTGGGCTTCCCTTTGGCTGCTGGGAGGCACCCAGGACCCGGGCTTCCCTTGCAGCCCCGGCTTATCCAGAAGGTCATCCGGAAGGACGCCTGGAAGGATGTCTGGTCTAATTAGCATATTACACTTTTATTATTATAGATTGTTAGCATGAAGTTTGAGCAGATTAATTTTAAGGACTACATGCATATTTCCATTCTGCCTACAAAAGCAGACTGCACTTAGGTTTATAGTTATTGCACCAAGACCTGCCATCAGTTGTCCATTAGATTTCACTTCCAAAGCTTGTTAAGCATTTCTGTCCTCTCTGTAAACTTTAAACACTATGAACACCTTCATGCCAGCATTTTGAAAGGCTGAATAATATCTGAATATATTAATTAAAATTTCCAAGGGAATTGTGTGTCCTGTATATGAGATTAGACTAAGAAAGGTTAAGGCTACATTTTAAAAGGCTAAAACTCAGTCAATTATGTAACTGCTTTAAATAAACAAGATTTTAAGATAAGCAAGAAGTTGCTTTCAAAACTCAAGATACTAGCTCTGGAGGACCACCTATGAATGAAGAGAGGCTGATAGGACCCATCGACGATACATCATCAGTTGCGGCCAGAGCAATGATGTTATACATAGTTCCACATGACATGAGTATGTTCTAGAGCAGCGATTCTCAACCTGTGGGTCACAACCCCTTTGGGGGTCGAACGACCCTTTCACAGGGGTTGCTTAAGACCATCGGAAAACACATATAGCATATCAGATATTTACATTACGATTCATAACAGTAGCAAAATTACAGTTATGAAGTAGCAATGAAAATAATTTTATGGTTGTGGGTCACCACAATATGAGGAACTGTATTAAAGGGTCGTGGCATTAGGAAGGTTGAGAACCACTGTTCTAGAGGGAAGGATGTGAACATGTCAGAAACTCCAGCTTTTCCTGAGGAATCAATGTAATAGATGATACCTTTTAAGTTCTGATTATCAGTGTTTAAGGACTGACTTCAGCTATTTTTTTTTCCCCAGAAATGACTATGAGGTGGGCAGGTTCAGAATATTTTGAGTGCACTTACTATTGTGGCTGCAATACTAGTTGTTCAATTTTAAAAGCACCAGTAAGAGCTTATAATATTGATATTTAAATAAATGAACACTAAGAGACATTCATTATGCAAGTCAGAATGAGTTTACTAGTTTGCTGTTTAGGAATGGATATTAGCTACACAATAATTATAAAGTGTGATATATGTACATTGTCTTATAAAGAAGAGAGAATCTACTGAAAACTCAGAGATTCTACTTGCCCTAAAGCCAGCATTAGTAGTATGACAATGATTAGGTTATTTAATAATACTATCTAAAATTTGTCACCTGTAAAATGAGAACTTTAAATAAATGATACATATATAGTTTCTTTTTTGTCTAATTTAAAAAGTGTGTACATATATTACTTCATTTATGATAGCTGATATCCTGTATACTAGAAGGCTAATATGCAAATCAACCGAACAGTGGAATGACCGGTTGCTATGATGTGCACTAACCACCAGGGGAAGATGCTCAATGCAGGAGCTGCCCCCTGGTGGTCAGTGTGCTCCCACACTGGGAGCACCACTCAGCCAGAAGCTGGGCTCACGGCTGGTGAGTGCAGCGGTGTAGGCAGGAGCCTCTCCCAGCTCTGCTGCAGCACTGAGGATGAGGAGCAGGCCTAAGCCATCAGTTGGACATCCCTTGAGGGCTCCTGCACTGCTAAAGGGCACAGGCTGGGCTGAGGGACACCCCCAACCCCCTTGAGTCCACGAATGTCATGCACCGGGCCTCTAGTTATTGAATAGTACATAAAATAATTTAAAAATAAAATTTAGGTAGAAGATATATTACTTGTATAAAGATGTGTTAAGTTTTTAAAGAACTTTATTTTTATAATATATTTGAAATGACTTACAGTCAATCTTGACTCAATTAATAAACTCTTGAGTAATTAAATATTCTCACTTTACTTGAATATTGAAAAATGAGAACATTGATTCTTTTAGTTAATTTTGCTGGCTTCTGTTAAGGCTTATCATGAATTAAGGAATTAAAATGCATTTTTTACACTTTAAATAGATAGTAATTTGCTTTTATTCTATTAAAGATAATTTTTTTGTTCTGTCAAACTATAGACACCATAATAAAATGGAGATAGTGCAATGTAATTAGCTGAAAGTAGTGAACTTAACTTATCTTGAATTATGTATAACAAAAGGAAAATGTATAAAACCACATTAAGAATGATATTACTTAAAGAAATAGAAAGATACATTGCAATTATTTCATAATCCTTTTCAAAATCAGAGCTATAAGTCTTCAGAAAATTTGACAGATACAGAAAATTCTGTAGGTTTTTGTTTTTCTATTATACATTGTATTTCTTATTTAATAGAAATTAAGTTTTAGCATAGTTTGTGGCTGGCTCTTTTAATTTGGATTAATCATATCTTTAAAACATTTTGGATTTTTTTCTTTCAATAGGACATCTCAAAGTTATCTTTCAAGATATACGAAATAATGTTTATTTTAATTAGATTTCACCCCTACTGTACAGCAAAAAACATTAATAATTGAGCCTCATGCAAAAAAAAAAAAAGAAGAAAGACAGAGGTAATGAGCACTTGAAAGACTAGTGGATCACTGCAGCTTTGATTTCGTAGCATCTTCTCATTGGTCCACCCCAGAGATAAGGAGGACCTTTTCCAATTAGAAGCAAGAAGATTGAGGAAATACAAAGAACAGGATTGTCCCTTAGCAAATTTTGATCCCTGTCAAACTATCTTGGACACTTTTTCATTCTCTTCACAACGTTCGCAATTCTGGGCCAATTTCTCTTCCCTTATTTCCTCTACAATTGAGTCACCCTCAAGCCCATACTGACTTCCTATTACCCCAAAACTTGAACTCCTGCCAAGAGCAATGTTTTCAGTTCAAAAGCTCCATGCTCCTAAACAGTCTGTTCTTAGGAGTTGTCACCCCTACTCGCAGAAATTCCTAAATCAAAACACTTATTCCATTGGTGTAGTAATTACTTCTAGGCCCTGGAAAGGAAGTTCATTAAACACATGTTGAAACATATTAAACACAGCATGTTGAAAATACAGTTTGATAAGTATCATTTAATTAATAAAGTTTTAACCCTTTGGGAGGTATTGATATTTCAGTAGAAGCATTCATCTAATTCAAAAGAATTCTCCAGTATTTTTGCTTCAGAAAAGTTCGAAGAGGTGAATTTCAGTTCAAGAACTGAGAGCCCTTATCATCTCACCTGTGAGCTGTCATCTGCCTCAGGTCAGCCCTTTTCGGATTGTCCCAGTCTAAGTAAGTTTACACTGAATTCAAGGAAGCTGCTCCCTGGCCATCACTCTTACTGACAGGAGATCAGGATCTGTTACAATTCAATGTCAACTTTTCCTGCCAATTCACTTTTGCCTGTTTTATGCTCCCGCTCTAAGCAGTTTGAAACCAGCCAATGGAATAACCTTACTAAGAGAAAATATTACTTAAAAGACGTTTGAAATTTTACTCTTAATAATTGTGTTATGAGTCCATTTTCCACCTTCTCTACCATTCCAGGTGTTCCTTCTTAGCCCCTAACCTCCATGTGCTCCATCCCCAGCATGCCTTCGTTTTGAAATCATTTTGAAATTCAGGGCGAGTGAAGAAAGGAAAAGAGAAATACAAACAGCCCTGAGTGAACGTTGCTAATTGAGTAAAAGTGCGGCTGCTCCATGTACGAAGTATTGTTCCCAGAGGCTGCTGCAGAGATGAACATTAATCTTGTTTTCGAAAACCTCATTTATATAATTAATCATGTTGTCATTTGGGGGTTAGTAATGCAGTTTGCCTTGGATAACTGCCGGGTTCCACAGACCCTGCACTAGCCTAAACTTCTCTGATTTTCCTAGTCTAAGTACGTTTACATTTCATTGAAGGTTAGTGTGCTGCAATGTAGTCCTGCTCTAGCTATTTTTGTTATTGCTGCCCTTACTTTAAGTTGATCTAGAGGTTTCGCATGTGAAAAAGAAGTGCGAGTGAATACTCCTAGTTATTGAACTTCCTTATGAATATTATTGGTAAATCGTTGATGTAGTTTTAATGGTTAAACTATGGCAGGAAAATATGTGTGGCACATGGCGTCATTGACAGACGTTTGCCTTGTATAAGGTTGTATACCTTTTGAAAGAATGAACTATAGCTCTTTGTAAACCACTAATTTTAAGGCATGCTTTCACTATCCTCTCCCACTCTATGAAATCTTGAGCTAGGATGTGTCATTCCCTGCTCCGAATTCTATAACATGTATTGCCTGTGTCATTCATTTCATAGCTACTTGTGCTGAAGTATTTCATTCATTGTTCCATCCCCTACTAGGTGCCAAGCTTCTTTGTGTGCAACACAGCTTAGACAAAGTAGGTGTTCAATAAATACGTTTTGATTGAGAATTGACAAATCCACTCTGTAAATGCAGATTGAGGGTCTTTACCTTCTGTTTCTATGCCCCATTTGCCGTTTAATTACCTATTAGCTGGAACTGATTGATAGACATGAAGACTTTTTTTTCCTAGAGACTGGCAGCTATGTAAATACAGCACTTAACCTTAAGCACTCAGCCATTAACCTTAATCACTGTCCATTAACCTAAAGCACCCCACGTTTCTCCCCTTACAATCTCCCAAAACAGACCCCACTGGATGCATTTTTTAGCATCGAAAAGAATCTTAGTAGAATGTTTTTATTGTTCTGTGAGTGGCTATAAAAATGTATTTTAAAAAACTCCATTTCTGTGTGTAAATATTAATTATTTTTCCAGGTGTTCAAGGAAAGATAGAAAATTGGGAAATTATTTTGAAAAGCATGTTAGGATATATTTGATAAGAGAAAAGACAATGCTTATTTAAAGTACCATTTATAAGACTGAAAACCATGAGATTATCACATATTGTTTCTAATTAAACTGGCAAATTTATTTATAAAAATAAATAACCTTTCCCTAAAGCTGTTGCTAAAATCTTATGTGATATTAACTCCAGACATGTAAAATCAACCAATTACTTTAAGAATAGTGACTAATTTCTAATGTCAGGTAATAACAGAAAAAAAAATAAATGAAATGTCCTTTTAAACATAGCGTTTTAGATTTCTTTCTTGTAAATATTATTGTCCATAGATATAATCAATGTTATTGAAATAACACCATTTTCATAATCATTTATAGTCTACAAAAATCTATATTTTTCCTCTTTGGGGTTTTTCACAAAAACTCTATAAAATAATTATATGTTCAAGAGACAAATGTCAAGTGTTAATTAATGTATTCCAATTTATTGTATGTCTTTTATATCATAATTTGTTTTCATCAAGATCTACATTCACAACCTATAAGTGTAGTAAAACAATATTGCAACATTGCAAAAAGAGTTTTTGGTTCAATTTTACATGCAATTATGTTTCAAGTCCTTAATCTTTGGAGGGATAATAATATGTCAGTGAAGTTTCCATTGGATTCTGAACATAATGCATCACAGGGTGAGATGGGATAGAGTGTGGGAGGGTACTTCTATGCAGGGGGCAGAAAGAGCACCTTGCTATGTTCAGGAAAGCAACTTGATACTAATGGACTGATTATTTTTAGATTTGTCAAAGTGCTCAGTTTTGCTCCAGGTCCCAGAGGAAACTGACATGACTAGAAGGTGTGAGCAACTGAGGGCAGAGGAGGGTCCTCCTTACAACTGCATCTGAAGGTCAGTTTCACAAACGTAAACTTCACTGGAAAAACAAACGAGTATAACATGATGTCTTCAACTCTAGAAAGATGTTACCTCAACACAGGCTGGTGAGGTGTTCACTTGGAATTTAGTTCCCTAACTGACGGGGAAGGTGATAATGAGAGGGGGACTTGGGAAAAGAGAGTCCAGGAAGGAGAGCCACAAGGATAAACCAAATCCAATATTGACCCTGTATTTTGAGAATTAATCAATAGCTTTCACAGAAACGTCTCTCCATATAGCTATTCCACTCTAAGCATTTTTGCCTTCATTCATGTATAGCCCCAAGGATGCTCTTGGAGGTACAAATTCCCTAAGACTGTACTGATTAACTCTTTGACTTCTTATTTAGTAGAGTCCATACCCATGTTGCTATATATAAGGGAAAAAAGCTTGGACATATCCATAGACATTGACATTATTTTCACACAAGTTGATGAAAAAACATACAGATTCAGCTCAAAAATTAAGCAAATAAATGAAAGTACATTTCTGTTCCTCATCTTTGCAAAATGTCATCTCAAATATATACATTTATTTTTTTTAGTAACTTTGCTTGAAAAACCATGATACTTCAAGAATACTTTAGGTCATTACTGTTGTTATCATAGTAATGTAAACTGTCTCAACAACATTTTTAAGATACTTTTTAAAAATTGAATTTATTAGGTTACAGTTTTCAAGTGTACAACTTATAAAACTTCATCAGCACACCTTGTAGTGTGCCCATCGCCCCAAGCGAAGTCTCTTTCGGTTTCTATTTTCCCCACCTTTGCTCACCTCCCCTTAACCCTCACCCCTTTTCCTCTGGCTATCACTACACTGTTGTCTGTATATGTGTGTGTGTGTGTGTGTGTGTGTGTTTAGCTTAATCCCTTCACCTTCTTTCACCATTTCACTTCTTTCTCCCAACTCCTCCTCTCCTCTGACAGCTATCAGTCTGTCCCATGTATCCACTAAGAATGCATTTTTTAATTCTTCTCTTTTTACAAACATGTGGCAGTCACTCTTCTATAATGGTTTTTACTTGCACCAGAACAACTAGTAATAAGACAAGTTTCTTTCCTTTTATATGAGTGTTAAATACTATAATAGAAGCTAAATAGTGGAACACTGATTAAAATGTTATCTTTACTTTTTTCTAAAGAACATGAATAGTGATAATTAATAATTGAAGCCATGTCTCCACTTGATAAGAAATGTTTAGTTTAGTTATTACACAGTTAGGAGCAAAGGAAACCATATTAATATTGGGCAAGTTAGTGTCTTCCATTGGGTTTCAGGAGCAATTTAAAGAGCCTGGACTACATAAAATGTATATTCTTTTAAAACTCTAGTAGGGGCCCAGTGCATGAATTTGTGCACCTTGAAAGGAACTGTGGGCCACGAGGCTGTGGTGGGCACAGGGGTGGGTCTTGGCCCATCCTCCACACCCCCGCCAGGCCCCTCCCACCGCAGCCCCCTGTCCCTTATCTGTTGGCAGCCCTGCTCCCACCGCCATGGCTCCCACACGCTGACAGCACTGGCCCCATTCACACCCACTGATGGCGAAGAGCCATTGGGGCCGGCGCTGGCAGCGGGTGCGAGTTGCGGCTGCTGCCCTGATCTCCCCTCAGGAGCAGGGGTAGGTAGAGAACCCCTGAGGGATGATCGAAGCTGGCAGCCACCGCTCACACCTGCTGATGGCGCTGAGTGATCAGAGCTGGCACCGGGTACCAGAAGCAGGTGCGAGCGCCAGGCAGGACTGCGGCGCACAGAAGTAAAGAATTTTCAGTAACCACCAGAGGCTTGCTCCGATGACAGTGACCAGTGCCCTGCCTTGGCCTGGCACTCTTGCTCACCTGGTCCACCATCCTGGCCGCAGCTGATGCCAGCCGTGTTCCGCGTGCGCCCCCTGGTGGTCAGTGCATGTCATAGCAACCAGTTGTTTGGTTGGTTGGTTGCTCTGCTGTTCAGTCTATTTGCATATTAGGGTTTTATATAGATATATGTTTTTATACTTTTGTTGTATTACTTTTTGTTTATTAGTTTGAGTGGTTATGCATGAGAATCACATGATTCTAATATTTTATTATTTGAATACTTGAAGAGCAAAACAATATCCCTAGTATTAGTAAAACAATTTTTATATTTGTTATCAGTTTTATCTTTCTACTTTGGCACCTGAATTCCTAGAATGTATTAGATATTTGGGTTATTTGTTAAATGACATTATTTAATTATTCCAATTAAGAACTGTCACCCTAATTTATGAAAACTAACATCAGATTTTACCACTTTACTCCACTGTTTTGCAGAACCTAAACTTGGTATTGTCTCTAAATTTGGAAGAATGAGGCACCTTTAAGAGATCCCTAAACTATTTTCACCTTATCTCCAGTTTCTAAGAAAATATACAACTTTTAAGGAAATAAAAAATTGCTATCATGGATATCGTGTCTTTTTTGTAAACCTGGCATTATGTGCATAATTTTCCAAAATAAATTGTAACTTAAATTTGTATGGAAACTAGAGATAAAGCCTACCAGGGGAGAACAAAGCAGCTTATAAGATTCCTGCTGAAACATTTTTAGAGCAAACTGCAAGGGCAGCCACCATTCCCCAGGGAGAATGGGGAGGAGTACTGTCCTTGACTCTAGTGTCTCAGGTGAGAGCAGGAATGAGTGCCTCGGGTAATCAGGCCATAAGTAAGTCCAGTTACCTGAGCACATCCCTCAGGTAACTGTAAATATTTTTACAAAATATTTGCTCAGTACTAATCCCTACTAAAGATTGGGGGCGGGGTGCGTGCGAGGGAACAGGGATGCCTCCTTCTTCCCAACTAAACAAGGTTGAATGTTCTGTGGATTTTCCTCCTTCAGACTGTTCTTGAAATTTATTTTCACCTCATATTATCTGTAAAAGAGTTAGGTCACAATGTCCAACCCACCCCAATAGAGTGTGCTCCAACCTCTGTATGACTGCATTTTCTCACTTGAGAATTTTTCAAATGTTAAGTAGAAAGGAATTTAAGAAAATGATATAAGTTTCATATGGGTTTTTAAACTTTAAAACAGCAAGTCAACATACCACCACCACTCTAAAGCCAATGACAAGAGATAGTGTAACCACTCATCACGTTTACATACACCCTCACACCCAAGGAACAAACAAATACGTAAGCAGACAGAGAAAAACAACCAACTACAAAAACAGATTCTGCCTTCCCAACAACTCAGCATTGCAAGGCAATTTCCCATCAAATGTGCACAGTAAAAATACACTTCTGCCAGGGAGTGTGAAAGGGGCTGTACACTCGCCTGCTCCTCGCCGCCCCCCCCCCCCCAACCCCAGCCCTCCTGAGACCCAGCACTCCTGAGGGCCCGGGTGAGAACTCTGGCGCCTCTAGTCCATCTGAGGCCTTCTGGCAGAAAAATGATGTCACAGATGTTTCACTGTTTTCCCCTCATCCTCTCTATTTCCTTCTCTCATACTTCAATTTTCCCCTCTCTTACCAGTTCCCCACTGTTTAAGACTTCTGACATTTCTCCAGACTTGTCTGATCCCCTTAAACGAGTGACAATTCTTCTGATCAGATGCATATAAACAGTCACTCCCACCGGTCCTTTGTGTTTTCTCTCAATGTTTACTGTGGACAGGGCTTCCCCCCCCGCCCCCCGGGGCACATGTGAGGGGTGTGAGGATCATCACCTGCACTTGCCAACTCCAGGCGAGTATTGAAGAATACTGGCTATTAATTAACATTTTATGATGTGTTTCACACACTCTTCAGAGGAAACACATTAATGCCAAATGGTAATAATTCTTTTCACACCCTCCTGAGGGGGGAAGTAGTCATAATCCTTATCACACCTGCCCAGAGGATAAAATGTCAAGTGTAAAAGATGCTGCAGGGGAATGGTTGCACTCATTTCGAATGTTTCTGAGGAAAAAAAAAAAAAAAAAAGAACCATCCTCAGCAGAGGCATAGCTAGAGACAAGATAACCTCCTCCCCCCAGAATTTTATACAGCCTGATTAGGGAGCAGAAGTTCCCACCGGTACTTTCCTACAGTCCTTTCATTCTCTGGGAAACAGCCTGCCTTTCTGAGAAAAAGAACAAGCTTTGGATTCACTTGTCTCAAAGGCCAACTTCACCCTGTTCTGGGTTAAGTTTTTATGTGCTATTCTTAGGGGCAGACACACACTTTTCATCCTTCTCTGCACCCCCATCCCATCCCCACCCCCACCCCAACCCATTTTAACATATATGAAGAGCGTTGCCCAGCCTATGTGGCTCAGCAGCTGAGCATCAACCCATGAACCAGGAGGTCACAGTTCCATTCCCAGTAAAGGCATTAGCTTGGGATGCAGGCTCCATTGCCAGTGGGGTGTGTGCAGGAGGCAGCCGATCAATGATTTCCTCTCATCATTGATGTTTCTATCTCTCCCTTTCTCTCTCAGAAATCAATTTTAAAAGCGCACATTATTTAAAATAAAATAAAATAATAAAATAAAATATGGGGAGACTGTTGCTTCCTGCAAGGGAAGCTCAGGTTTAGCTAATTTATTTTCTTTAATCATATCATTTTTCATATTATAGTCAGAAAAATCATGATCATACTGTCTTTCTTCCAAGGCCAAGAGAGAAGGAAAGTGAAATGGTTAGGGTCCTTGACTTCCTAGCAGCTGAGACGGAGAGCCATGGCTGCTGTGGTGGGATACACACAACCTGAAGCCCACCCTCAGCCAGGTCTGAACCTGTGTATCTCAGGCCTGGACTCTCCTTCAGCAAAGGTATGGGAGATACAGCTATAACTCACTCCATCACTCTACGATTGTTAATTCTATTTGTCTTTCACATTGTTTCATTTACAAGTTTTCTCTTAGAACCCACATTGAAGATAATTCCCATAGTTTTGGCACTCTTATTTATGATTTAAATTTTTCTTCTTAGCTTTTTCACTGACTGATCAGCAATTTTAACCAACTATCCTCATGGCAATTAAAACGTATTATATTTGACTTAAATATGGAATATCAAGATTTATCCATAGATGGCGCTTTAATTTCCTACTTCTTTTATTCCTATAATCTTATTTATTTTCAGGTAAATTAATAAAGTAATTAAATACAAAAATTAGTGTTAAGACCTTTAGAGGAATTAAGAAAAAGGATACATTTAATAAATACCTAGGGCCCTAACTGGTGGATAGAGCATTGGTTCAGTGGATAGAGCATTGGCCTGCGGACTGAAAGGTCCCAGGTTCGATTCTGGTAAAGGGCATGTACCTTGGTTGCGGGCACATCCCCAGTAGGGGGTGTGCAGAAGGCAGCAGATCGATGTTTCTCTCTCTCATAGATGTTTCTAACTCTCTATCCCTCTCCCTTCCTCTCTGTAAAAAATCAATAAAATATATTTTAAAAAAATAAAATAAATACCTAGGTATGGGGTAGTCTATTTATGCACATAACTCTGTGTGTGTGTGTGTGTGTGTGTGTGTGTGTGTAGTGGTTTTTTATTTTTTATGAAACACAAATACAAGCTCTATGTAGAAAGCACATATGGTGGCTCAAAGAGATCAAGTAAATTGTTTAGGTTCATATCTAGAGTTAGCAGTACTCCAAAGTTCAATTTTGTAACCAAAATATGCAGTACCCTTCCTGCTGTCACTCTCACCATTTTTGGAAATGTTAGTAATGATATGAGCATCACTCAAAACTGATAGGAATATCAAAAGCTGTTGTTGCCCTGGCCGAATAGCTCAGTTGGTTGGAGCATCATACCAAACATCAAAAGATCGTGGGTTGGATTCCTAGTTAGGGCACATGCCTTGGTTGTGGGATTGATCCCTAGTCAGGGCCAGTAATGGAGGCAACCAACTGACTTTCTCAATTCTGTCTCTCTGTCTCTCTGTCTCTCTCTCTCTCTCTCTCTCTCTCTCTCTCTTTCCTCCTTCTCTAAAATCAATGAAAACATATCCTTATACGTATAAAAAAACAAACTATTGTTAATAAATTACATCATTTGCCATTTGGTGGGAGGGAGTATTACTTTACTTCTTGAATCTCAGTGTTTCATTGTGTTTGAGATTTTCCTTTTCCACTGTAAAAGACTACTATATGACTCTTTCTATAGTCTTGATTTAGTGGGCTTATGTTCCTCTAAAACAGCAGTTCTCAACCTGTGAGTCGCGACCCCTTTGGTGGTCAAATGACCCTTTCATGGGGTCGCCTAAGACCATCCTGCATATCAGATATTTACATTATGATTCATAACAGCAGCAACATTACAGTTATGAAGTAGCAACGAAAATAATTTTATGGTTGGGTCACAACATGAGGAACTGTATTTAAAGGGCCAGAAGGTTGAGAACCACTGCTCTAAAACAATATGGTGAAGTGTCATGGTGAAAGTTTAAGAGTATAATACTGATTTCAATTGAATTTATCTCTAATTATATTATATGATCCTTTTTGGTATATGAGTTTGTTTTTAAAAGAAGACTTTTATTTAGATCTAAAATATTTAAATATATTTTGTAAGTTGACAAACACTGAATGTCTTACCTGAAATAAATGAGGGGTGGCATGATTTATCTGAAAAAGGCTGGAGAACATGATGGGGGAAAAACAAGTAGAATATACACTGAGTGGCCAGATTATTATGACCACCTGATGTTTGTAGGCAAATTAGCTGTACACTGCATCGTATGGGATATGGAAGCCGAAGACCTGGTCAAACACCTTTGCTGTCTGCAATTATCAAGATAAAACGTTTCCAATTCGCACAGGAACACAAGGATTGGACAGTAGAGCATTGGAAAAAAGACATGCGGTCCGATGTATCATGTTTCCAGTTGCATCATGCAGATGGCAGAGTGAGAATTTGGCAGAAACAGCATGAAAGTATGCACCCCATATGCATGAGTACAACCCTTCAAGCTGGTGGGGGCAGTGTTTTGGTTTAGGGCATGTTTTCCTGGCATGATTTGGGCCCTTTAATTTGTGTGGAACAATGTCTGAATAGCACAACATACCTAAGTATCGTTGCTGGTCAAGTTCATCCTATCATGTTGATGGCGTATCCCAATGGAGATGGCTTTTTCCAACAAGACAATGTGCCATGCCATGGTGCTCGTATTGTGCAGGAGTGGTTTCAAGAACATGAGGGAGACTTTACCTTGCTTAGGTGGCCCCCACCATCACCAGATCTCAATCCAATTGAGCATTTGTGGGACGAAGTTAAAAAAGTCATCAGGCAGCTGGTTCCACAACCATCAAATCTCACAAAACGAGACAGTGCTATGCATCAGGCATGGTGTCAGATTCCTCGCATCACCTTTCAACATCTCTTGGAGTCAATGCCAAGAAGAATCGCTGCAGTATTGAAGGCAAAAGGTGGCCCAACGAAGTACTGATGGGGTGGTCATAATAATCTGGCTGGTCATAATAATCTGGCCACTCACGTTCAAATGTATCCCACATTCAAAGGCTGTTAAATCGCGTTGTTTACCCATATCTTCAGAAAAATCACTTCTACTGTCTTGGTAAACAACCTGCTTCCCCATTTATGATGGTCTGGCCCTCTAGCGACTTCAGCACAAAATTTGCCTACAAACGTCAAGTGGTCATAATAATCTGGCCACTCAATGTATATTAAAAATAGAACAAACAGCCCTGACCGGTTTGGCTCAGTGGATAGAGCATCGGCCTGTGGACTGAAAGGTCCCAGGTTAGATTCCGGTCAAGGGCTTGTACCTTAGTTGCAGGCACATCCCCTGTAGGAGGTGTATAGGAGGCAGCTGATCCATGTTTCTCTCTCATCGATGTTTCTAACTCTCTATCCCTTCCCCTTCCTCTCTAAAAAATCAATAAAACATATTATTTTTAAAAAAAATGGAACAAACATCAGCAGCAGCTTCATGACCAGTAAAAATACAAAGCACTGATGTATTTTATACTGTTTTTTTGAATAATTAAGATGCTAGCTAAGATCTTTCCTCTTAATTTCTAGATGTTTATTTTGACTCCTTCTTAACCCAAATTCATATCTCATCAAAGTCCAAAGACTTACTCCAAACCTATTCATATTCCTGAACCATGTGTTGTTGGGGAGTGGAATAATTCAACTCATTGTTTTTCTTTGTAGCCAGTGACTCTAAGCTAACTTTCCCTCCATTCATGAAAAATTTTACTATTTCTCTCAATTTTACTTATATGAACATATAAGCATACACATATATTCTATATACCTTCTTTTCTATTACAGCCATACATATTAACATCTTATTACAGACTAGGCACTCAACTTGAGATTAAGTAGTCCCCAGAGCTATCTACTAGTGTTCATTGAGTTAGTCTCTTAAAACTCTATTAAATTTAGTTAGCAATCAGTGTCAAGTCAATGCAGTTAATAATAATCCTGAGCATTAACTTAATCTACTATGGGGAAAAAAATCTGAAAGTCAGATAATTTGGAGGGCCACTATTCCTGATGTGTTGTTCACAATCGAAGCAGCAAATTTTTACTGGAACAAGAGATCTAAAAAAAGATTTCCCAAGTCAGCCTTAGGAATAAAAGCATGTTTCCCTAGAAACCAGGAAAAAAAAACATTCACAGAAATATGGATGGTTTAGACCGTCTCTTTTTGGCTAGGGGAATTGGGGATTTTGTTGCACTCTAGCAATTTCTGGTCTAGGTTTCATAACTCTTTCATTCTCTCTCCCATGAGGATATAAAGCCATTGGGACAGGTTGCTAACCCAGTCTATTTTTATCCCTCAAAAGACGGATATTATTGTCCTACAAATCTAAGCTTTGCTTTTTTAACATCTCTATAGATTTCAAGGTATTTTGATTCTTCCTGCATGTATTTCTTCCTTTATGCCATGGAAAAATGAAATATATTGACATTAAGTAACAATTCCAACATTTCATTAAAAGTCTTATACCGAAAAGACCCTCCTTTAAGGATTTCCTCACACTCTTTTAAAGTTTTATGCATTTGTTTACTAAGGGAGATATAAATATGATGAGTCAGAAAAATATTAGTCTTTTAAAAATGATACTGGGTCAAGCAGTCATTCTGACTGCTAAACAGAAATACTGCTGGGGAAAAAATTGCCCACAGTTTAAAATCAGTTCTTTTGCTAGGCCACTCATAAGCATTAATACTTTATGACTCAGGACAGAAAAGAAACATTCAAAAGGTAGGGGCAATGATTTAATCCCAATGTCTGTCTGGTTTAAGTAAACTGTTTTGTTTTTGTGTACTGCTGGCTATAATGTCACAGTTTTTATTGGCATACAAGATTAAAATATCATAATTCCCCGTTTTAGCCTTTCACTTGTTTGTTGGAAGGCCATTTCTTCTTTTCTCCCCCTTTCTCTGTCTATGCAGTGTTTCTATCTCTTCTATTTGTTAGCCAGTAGAGAATCGCAATCTATTTTCCCTCTGACCCAAATACTTCTACTAGTATATGTAAAATCCAATTATGAAAAAAGATGTCAAGTACAATCTTGAAGGAGAAAGTGTGCAAATCTCACTGAGGCAGCCAAATGGGTTAATGGGGACAAGGTTGGAACAGGCCTACTTTTATTCCTGTAGAGTTTTTCCTAGAGCTGATGCTAAGGAATACTGCTAAATAGGAAGTGTTTAAAAAATTAGAAGTTAATTGGAGAAGGAGTTCTGGGATTTGTGTGTATAATCTTTGCTACATACCATATGTAAGTAAGTAACTATGAGCTATTATCTATATACTAGGGGCCTGGTGCACAGATTTGTGCCTGGGTGGGGTCCCTCAGCCTAGCCTGCGCCCTCTCGCAATCCGGGATCCCTCTGGGGATGTCGGACTGCTGGTTTCAGCCTGATCCCTGC
This sequence comes from Myotis yumanensis, assembly GCF_028538775.1. Classification (NCBI taxonomy): domain Eukaryota; kingdom Metazoa; phylum Chordata; class Mammalia; order Chiroptera; family Vespertilionidae; genus Myotis; species Myotis yumanensis. The sequence continues at coordinate 41,433,147 of NW_027223760.1, read as the reverse complement.
AGGCCAGGTCAGGCCGAAACCAGCAGTCCAACATCCCCCAAGGGATGTAGCAGTGCCAAAGTGGCAGGTGGCAGGTGCCAGGGGAGGAGCCGGGCACCACCGCTCATCCTGGCCCCGCAGCTGAGCCTGGCTTCTGGCTGAGAGGTGCTCCTGCTATTGGAGCACACTGACCACCAGGGGCAGCTCCTGCATTAAGCGTCTTCCCCCTGGTTGTCAGTGCGCGTCATAGCAACTGGTCAACCGGTCGGTCCAGTTGTTCCAGTCGTTCTGGTCATAACAGTCTTAAGCTATTATGTATATAGATAAGCCTCAGGGTTTTAGCATCAACTGACAGTCTTATTCTTAAATTCATCATGCATCGATTGTCCTTAAGTTGATTCACTGGGTCAGAGCAAGGTAAGACCCATACACCAGGGTCCAGTCTGTATTCTTCCATCTTTTCACCTTCCAGAGAGTTCTTTTTTTTTTTAACATAATTTTATTGATTTTTTAGAGAGAGAGGAAGAGAGAAAGAGCTAAAAACATCGATAAGAGAGAAATATCAGTAGGCTGCCTTCTGCATACCCCCTACTGGGGATCAAGCCCACAATCTGCGTGTGCCCTGACCTGAATCAAACCAGTGACCTCTTGGTGCATGGGTCATCGCTCAGCCACTGGCCACACAGGCGGGGCCAGAGTGTTCTTTATTAAAAATGTTTTAAACAATATTTCACAAGTTACTGTCTTCTACCATCCACACGATCATTTGTCTTCTCAAATGCTTTGTCTCACAGCATAGTTTCAAATTTTGATTAGGAACACAAATTTGGCCTAATTAAAGAAAAATAAAAGCAAGGTTTGTGAAGGACACTTTTTTACAAGAAAAGCACTTCTCATTATTTAATTTTGACCTTGGAATTTCTGATAATAGAAACAATGGAGGATTTTTGAACTTTATGAATTATAATGATAGGGGAATCCCAAACACCTAAGGAATCTTCCAATGAAGTTTTGCTCTTCTTATTATTCTTCCTTAGATATCTAGCAGTAAATATATTAACTGGTGAAAATTTATTCACTGTGCTAATGTAAGAAGTAATGAAAGCTTTTCTACTTTGAGTTTTGTTTAAATGTTTAATGTTTTTGTTTCATTTTACTTGTTTTATTTAATAGTTTTTCAAAGTAATAGCACAGATAATCATTATTTCAGAATATTTTTAAGCTTGTATTCTTCTGAAGCCTATATATTCTTCACCAATACAGCAAATGTCAGCATGGTTGGGAAATAAAATTAATTACTGTGATTACATGAAAGAAATTGTTACCTCTTAGAAACAACAAGAGATTTATCACTGAGACATCTTATTTTACAATAAGCAATTAAACCATTTTATAGAAGAAATCAACCGAATGTGAGAAGTCATACAAATTGACCAAGTTACAGTCATATGTCTTAGAATAATGCGTTTACTTTTTGCAAAAGCACTTTCACATATACCCCATTTAGCACATGTGGGCAACTATTTAGGTTAACAAAAAAAAAATTTAATGATCAACAGTTACCATGTAAAAACACAAAAGCTTTCCTTATGTTTTGGGACACAAAAGAAGGAAGTAACGCAACCTGCACTTTATTATTTTGTATCAAATGCAAAGCTTTTTCTAAACTTTAAATCCAACTGAAAGCAGCTGCTGGAAAAATATCATTACACTGTACCGTAAGCTACAAAAACCAATTTAATGGTGACATTTTATTTTGTTCAGATGGTCTGCTCTTTCCTTCTGTTTAAACCAGTAAAGTCTATGGAAACTGGATCTGGATGAAATCACTGGTAGGTGAGGGCCCATGACCAAAAACATTCTTGAAAGATTACAAGGTTATAGTCAAATGGTACTAACAAGAGAGAAGGTCTCCCAAAGGCAGGAAGTAATATTACATCATTCATATACATAACCATACTTTCCCTTTCCTAGAGATGGATAGAAAGTTATTATTCAAAAACATCAATACATAAAACATGGGCATTGCTTTAAAACACATGTGGTATGATTTTCAGGTCAGCATATTTCCATTTAAAAAAAATCACTTCTCTAAATTCTCAAAAATGTATTGATAAAAATTCCTTAATTTTGACCACTTTATTTACTTTTCAATAAATGAAATAAAAAAGGAAAAAGGCTTATGCTTTTGTAACATATTGATATTATCACAAACAAAACTTGAAAAGTAAGCAAAATTTAACACTAGGGCTGACCTAGTTTTCTTCAAAAATAAGAGCATGTTACTGCAGAGAGAAAGTTTTTAAAAATGACAATAACTACTCTTGATAAAAATCCAATACTTATAAATCATGATTAGGAAACCCTTGGAACCAGATTGTTTAATCTAATACCAATCTTTACTGAATATGAAGATAAGAAATCTCTCGGCCTCTCTCACTAATTTTTACTTTTAAATTCTTCTGAACTGATAATATGATTTTAGCCATTCATTCACCCATTCATAATTTATACATTATCTCTGAAAAGGACTCATACAATAAAAATTATAGGCAACAGAAAACCATTGACTTAAATAGTTGGTAAAAACAAAGAGAGGAAGCAAAGTTAAGATTGTTACTGTGATATGAGTTTCATTGCATCTAAGGACCCAGCAAAGTGCCTTTGTAGTGACCTTCAATGCAGTAAACTGAGCACCTGCTGTGGATTGTAGTTATAACCTTTGCATAAGTGAGACAAGTCTTGCCACTTAGGAATGACTCCCAGGTGGTCCTGGCACAGCCTGGTCACATCTGCTAGGTCTTAGAAAGATGAGGGTGAGGGTTCTATAAGCTGGCCTCGTGCCACAGGACCTCACTGAAAGCTTTGTACACATAAGAAATGCAAAAATACCCAAGATATAGAGGAAGGGTGACTTCCAAATTAAACATGCAAGAGTAGGTGCCTTCAAGTACATTTTTCTCTGAGGCCCTAAATTGTCCTGACTCTTAAGACAGTTAGTTGAACTAAGTCATTTCCAAGGATTTACCCTTCTATCCAGAATGTGTAATAAGCATGTCATTTCACCATTAGTAGCCTACACAGAGTCTATAATTTTTTTCATTCAACAAACATTTCTTCTAGGACTTGAGGAACACAATTTAGTCCCTATCTGCCTTAAGCTCAGAGTTTTAGCAGGAGAATCAGAAATGGAAACAAATTATAAAAGAATAGCAAAACATTCCTACAATAGTGTTATTTGCAGGCATTGTTGAAGGAAGTGTTCACACCTGGTAAGATCAAGAAATCAGCTATCTTGAGAATAAGAGTTCAGCAGGTAATCAGTATCAAAGGAAGAAATAAAGAGGGCTAGTTCTGGGAGAGAAAGCAGTCTGTGTGAAGGCAGAAGGTGAAAAAGGTAAATGAAGAATCTTAGAAGGTCAATGATGCTGGAATGCACTGAAAATGGGAGAGTGGCTTAAAGAGTAGATAGCAGTCAGATGATAAAAAGGAAATTCATGAGAGGCTGTATAGTTCAGGACTCAGGGTCACAGATCCAAAGATTTCTGATTTAGTCATTCATGTGTTCTGTAACTTACAGTAATTTATTAGACTCAGTTCCACAATTGATTTCTGGTTTAGTCATTTATCTGTTCTGTAACTTATAACAATTTATTAAACTCAGTTCCACAAGCGTACAAAGGCGATTAGATTTATCCCTCATAGGGTTATGTTGAGGAGTAAATTAAATAATGCATTTGGTAATTGAAACATCCATTAGACACCAACAACGAAAAATACAAAATTGTAAACTGAGATGCCAAATCACCACATGCAGATTTTGGAAGGAAATTTTTGCGCACTGGTAATCTCTTGAAACTGTTAACCCTTGGAAACAGAGTGGAGAGGAGGAGGGTTTATGAAGAAATTTTATTAATCAGAATAATTGCCAACCTGTAAGCATCTGTCCTCAGGGGAGTAAGAGTTGACATAGTGCTACCTCCATCACTGCAAGCCTAGGGAGGGGAACTGCAGCTGAGAGCATCCCAGTCCCAGCTGGGGCCATTTGAATCACTCACGGAGGCATTCCAGGAAAAGCAGTCAGCCTCTAGCCCAGTGGTTCTCAACCTTGGCTGCACATTAGAATCACCTGGGAATCTTTTTAAAATCCTAATTTCTGGGCCTCATCCTCCGGAAATTCTGTTTCTTTGTTACTAATGTTGTGGCCTCACCCCATAACAAAGAAACAGAACTAATGTTGTGGCCTCACCCCATAACAAAGAAACAGAACTAATGTTGTGGCCTCACCCCATAACAAAGAAACAGAATTTCCGGAGGATGAGGCCCAGAAATCAGGATTTTAAAAACATTCCCAGGTGATTCTAATGTGCAGCCAAGGTTGAGAACCACTGCCTAGCCCAGAGGTTCTCAACCGGTGGGTCGCGACCCTTTTGGCGGTTGAATGACCCTTTCATAGGGGTCGCCTAAGACCATCCTTCATATCAGATATTTACATTACGATTCATAACAGTAGCAACATTACAGTTACGAAGAAGCAACGAAAATAATTTTATGGTTGGGTCACAACATGAGGAACTGTATTTAAAGGGCCAGAAGGTTGAGAACCACTGGCCTAGCCTGTCCCAGGTCCAAGGTACCACCCAGCCCTCCACGCTGAGGCTAACCTGAGCAAGCAGATAGAAGAAGATGTGTTGTTCAATCAGGTTTCTCTCAGGTGGGTACATATATATTCTAATTCTAAATTGAGGCTGTGTTTTGTGACTTAAGTGATGAAAAAAACTCTCTTTTACTTAAGAAAGGCCAGATTATTTATGGGCCTGTGGGTGTTCTTCCACGGGCAGGGAGTATAACCTTTATGAAAAATGTTTTTAAAGATGATGGGAGGCAAAAACAAAGTTTCATTTGGATTATGTCACAGACTAACTTTTTCCACAAACCATTTTAACATTAAAGCACCAAAAGGTGTGACTGGTACATAGTGAGTGATTAATTGTTAAAGTGTTAGCAGCTATGCCCAGGCTATGAAGTGTGTCCTGATTAAACTGGGAAGCCATTCAAAGGAGAGAAAATGATCAGATTTATATAGAAGTTAGTTATGACCTGAGATTTGGAACAGTGTGTTGGCAAAGAGGAGAAATTAGAGGAGGTCATTTTTTAAAATATATTTTTATTGATTTTAGAGGTGAATGAAGAGGGAGAAAGAGATGGAAACATCAATGATGAGAGAGAAGCATTGATCGGTTGCCTCCTGCATGCCCCGCACTAGGAACTGACCCTGCAACCCGGGCATGTGCCCTGACAGGGAATTGAACCATGACCTCCAGATTCATAGGTCCGTGTTTAACCACTGAGCAATGCTGGCCAGGCAGGAGGTCATTTTTTTTTTTAATATCCTTAAAAACATGTTGATGCTTGTAATAAAGGCAGTAGCTAAAGTGGATGGAGTAGATTTGGTAGATATTTAGGAGGTAGAATATAGGACAGAGGGACATATATAGAAATGAAGGACCTCGGATGATGTTTCTGCTTTTCTGGCTTGGGCAATGAGAAATAAATAGAATTAAGTATTTTTATTGATAGTGTGTCAAATTGAGAACTTTCTGAGAATTTCAAATAAACATATGCAGTTGGACATATTCATGCTCAGGACACAAACAGTAGTGTGGTGAAGGCCTGGGGTGGGGGGCAGGGGTGGATATAAGCTTGAAGGATCTTAGAGTATAATAATGCCAAAGATGTAAGCAAAGCATACATCCTTTTGTTAAGTTGTATGAGTTCCTTATATATTTTGGATATTAACCATTTATCAGATGTATCATTGGCATATAGATCAATGGAGCAGAATCAAGACTCCAGACATCAACCGAAACTATTACACTCAATTAATATTTGACAAAGTAAGCAGGAGGATACTATGGAGTAAAGACAGACTCTTCAATAAATGGTGCTGGGAAAATTGGACATGAAACTAGAGCACCAGCTTACACCATATACAAAAATAAACTCAAGATGGATAAAAGACTTAAATGTAAGTCCAAAAACATAAAAATCCTAGAAGAAACCATAGGCAGCAAAATCTCAGGCATCTCTCATAGCAATATGTGTGCTGATACATCTCCCAGGGCAAGGGAAACAAAGGAGAAAATAAACAAATGGGAATACATCAAAATAAAAAACTTATGCACAGCAAAAGAAACCAGCAACAAAATGAAAAGGGAGTCTACTGTGTGGGAGAACATAAATATGACCTTCTTATGTATCATTTTTATATAACTTTCCCATCTTTGATATCTGCTCTCTAGAGTCTAATTTCTATGCCTCAATTACATGATTTTTATAAAATGAAAAACAGATCATATCTCTATTCCACTTGCAATCTCTCCATGGATTTCTATGACACTTAGGGGAAAAAGTGCAAAATTTTAGCATTCATTGTAGTTAAGGTCCTAAATGTTGTTTGCCTTGCTTCCTTCTTTGGCATTATCACACTGTCAGATCCTTTATTAACTACTTTTGTTCTTGAACCTATCAAGCATGCTAATGACTTAGGCTATTATACCGATCTACTTTCTTTCTAGAATGTTCTCACCCCAAAATTTCCCATGGCAGGTTCTTCATTTCTTTTCTTTCTTTCTTTTTTTTTTTTTTTTTTTTTTCAGAAATCAGCTTAAATGTCAACTTTTCAGAGAAACCCTCTTTTCTTTCTTCTCTCCATTATCACTTTAGTCACAACTTTGGAGAGAAAGATTTGAGTTCCTCTCTGTGCACTGCCACTCACTTGTGTAACCTCAGGCCAATGACTTTTCTGAGCTTTTTAAGTTGAAAAATAGAGATAGTGTTGCTTTATTGTCAGGGTTGTTGTGTGAGAGTCTAATAAGAGGGAACTTTCTTTTAACGTTTTAAGAAATAAGGGGCCGTGGGGTCTAATGCTTCTGAGGTCCATTAATTTTAAAAATTTAAAGTTATTGTAATATTTGAATATGAAAAGTTCACTGGTAAATTTTTCAAGAAGTATTTCCTTAGTGTGGTGCAGACAGAATGTAGATTCAGGAGTAAATGGAATTAAAAAATGGAAAACGGAGAGTTAAATTATTTCAAAAAGAATGATGGCTATTTAAACAAAAGATATTGAGTGAAAACAGTAGAGACTGGAATATTGAGGGAAGAGCTAGCATAAAAAGGACATTTGAAAACAGTCAAGTCAATAGCCTGGGTGGAGGGACTGAAAGGCACTTCTTTAATCTCTGGAAAAAGATGAAGATATCAGTTAGAATTTTGGAGGTTGTGGGTTGAACACACTGTACATGCAAATAAGGAGACTCTTCCTTGCCATTTTTTAAATTAGAGCTCTCTCGTTCTTTTCGCATCGGGTCCACCCTGATCCTGTGCTGCAAATGCAAACTACTCTATTGGAGTGAGCCAAGCATCCATACCTGCTAGCGTGCTTCTGTTTTAGAAAAGGCCTTTATTATCACAGACCAACTCAAACTAAAGATGTGAGGAACATGGCTAATTAAGAAGGCCAGACTGCAAGGAAGAGCAAATGGAAATCAGCCAGACAAAAGAACAAAGCATGGTTATTCTAATTTAAAAAATAAGAGACTTTAAAGATCATGCAGATCTAGTGTCAGTACCAGTGATCTTGGAAAATTTATTCCTTACATTCTTTCAGGGATACTTTGGCTTTTTTACATAAAATTCCTTGGGAAGACTCCAGAAGTTACAGTTGCTGTATGTAAAATTTTGTCATTTCTTCTTGCCTGATTAATATGAACCCTTGAATTATATTGTGTATTATAAAATATTGCAGCAGTGGTATCCTGGAAATGTAACATAAGCTGAAAATCAGGCCATCCATCTTTTGATAATTCCTCAGAATGCTTTGGTAATAAGGTATATTTTTGTGAGGGAAAACGCATTCAATATGTAACATGTCAATGCTTAATACCACATGGGAAAATGCTTTATAAATTGTAAGGTGCTGCTCATATATGAAACATTATATAATCATGGAGAAAGAGGAATAATTAAGATATATTGGCTATCGCCAATACTTAAAAAATAAAAACTGACTTAAGAAAGTTAAATTGGCATCAAAAGAAATGTCCAAAAGTATGAATATAAAAAAAATGTTAACAGTATTGTTAAGGCAGTAGAATCTGTAAGCTTCCAAATCTTGCTATTAAAATATTGGTCTTTGTGGCCATGATGGTAAACATAAATTGTGAAAGAAGTGAGCAATACAAAATTAAATGAGAAATTAGAATTAACGAAGAACAAAATAAATCATAAATTTATTTTTTATAAATGAAACAGATTTACTTTATGTGACTTAGCTGTCTTCCATATAAACCAACTCTACCCTAACAGTATTCAGATTAGCTAAATATTAATAGTTTGGTATTGTAAAGTAGATTTAACCCTTCTCAGAATGTCCTTGTTTATTTTGTTCCCCAATGATCTATATACATTTAGAAGGCACTTTCTTTATTTGTTCTTTATATCTTCATTATTTGTTCATGGCCTATGCTTGATTATAATGCACAAAATATTATTTCTTTACGCATAATTATCCTAAATTATGCATCTAAAGTTTGTCTTACTTAAAAGAAGTGAAGTCAGCTGTAAAAAAGCTTTCCAAGTATTTTCACATTAAAAATACATATTCATGGTGGAAAATTACCCACCAAAAATGTGTTTCTTGCAAGGGGCAACATTATAATCTTGCAAAAGTTAAATCCTGTCTTCCTCATACTCTGCTACTGTGTCACTCCCGGTGGGACACAGCAGGATGTTCAGTAAAGATCCTTGAAATTTTGGTGTTTGAATGTTTAAACATATTGAACACGGGACCAATTTTAAGGATGTAAATGACTGAAACATAAGGCAGCTGCAGACTGCTCACTAAGAACATTAATCAACATCTTTAATCTGCTATTCATTTCACACCCAATATAGAACATTGTGTGTATTTCATGACATTCAGAATGAAGTATACTTGAAGTGCATTATACTTTCTTAAATAAGAAAAATGACAGTTTTCAACCACACATCTTGTGGATTCTCTTGGTCTGAAATCTAAGGCAAATTGAGCGAGTGAGTGTAGGTATTTTAATGAAGTTTATGTGACTCAATTTTGCACTTTGGTACATCTGGGTGTCAGTTGCAAGGAGTGACAAATAACACATGAAACCAGGAGGTTCAAGCCCTGGCTCCTCCACTTCCTACACGTACGTCCTTTTTGAGCCATGACTTCCTTATTGCTGAATGGGGTAAAAAAATCCCTGTCTGCCCACAGAGCTTTGTGTGTCTTAAATTAGATGGCATACATTAAGGCGTTGGTGAACTGTAAAACACTGATGAAATGGACAGCCTGTTATAATTCAAAGCGCTGGTATTTGAATCAACACGTGAACTGAGAACAGTGTGTAGATCTTTAAGATCTGAGATCTTTGGGAATAATTATTTACCTCAATTTTATCAAATGTTGAGATTTAAGAGAGTACTTGAGTTTACATTCTTTGCCTCACAACTAGATGGTAGAAAAATAGACACAGAATAGCCTGCCAACACATAATTCTTCTAAAATAATAATTATTATTGCTATTCTTTCTCATTTGTTAAAAATTGATTAACCAATTATAGTTTCACATGCTTCATTATACTTTTGGAAAAATGCCCACAAATATAAGTCTAACACAAGGATATAGTACATATTACTAGTTCCTTAATCTGTTAAGAAAATGAAGCCAAACTTATTTCTCATTACTTTATTTGCTTTTTAACTTGCAAGATTAAAAAACCCAGTGGAAGGGTTTATGGTATATGTGATTATATCACATTTCTTTAAATTAGTTTTTAAAATTCTAAGTCAACAATTCTTAACATTTGAAAATTAGAATTTATAGCATTGTTGAATGAGTTGATGAAACCTTCTCTAATACCTCTGAAAGTTATATAGTAAAACAATTTTTATTAAGTGAATCAATTAATTTGGAGAAAATTTTACTTCCTTATGATTATTAAAGTTATGTGAGGAAACCTGTATTAAATGCAAATATTGTTTTCCAGAGTATGGAGGAAACCTTCAGGAAATGAATAATTCAGAACCTGTATTTCTTTCTATATCTCCACCGGTATCAATTTTCATACACCATTGACTTGATCTTATCTACTTTCTTTCATGTCTATGAGGCTTGATAATATTTGTCCACCTGCTACCAAGGTTGCTGAAGTTTCTTGCTGTTGTTCTTTGTTTGTTTAAAAAACTGGGGGTTTTTTTAGAGAGAATTTTAAAACAATGCATCATTACTATGTTTTATTAGAAAGAAATAAAGTGCAAATAATGTGTAATGATCAGCACTGGAGAATTTCTTTTGTAGCAACAGATCCAGTGTGATTCTTTCTTGCTCTTAATGGTTCAGTAGCTACATTTTCTTTTTCAATAGTTAAGTCAGAGTGTTTAGAAATATGAGTATATCTTTTTAACTGCAACTCAGTTTATTTTTCATATGATCTTTTTTCCTGATACCACAACAACTTTCTGCAATGTGAAAATGAATCACATGTTGGAAATGTAATGAGTCCTTAGAAGGTTTTTAAAGAGAACAAAATTATATATAACATAAAGAGCAGGTGCTGGGAGGTTGGCAGTATTAGCGCTATACGCTCTGAACAATTTTTTTAAAAATCTTTTTATTTATTTATTTATTTATTTATTTATTTTCATTTCTTTATTGATTAAGGTATTACATATGTGTCCTTATCCTCCCATTACCACCCCATACCCCCCACTCATGCCCTCACTCCCCTGGTGTCTGTGTCCATTGGTTAGTCTTATATGCGTGCATTCAAGTCTTTTGGTTGATCTCTCCCCCTTACCTCCACCCTCCCCTTCCTTCCCTCTGAGACAGCAGTTCTCAACTGTGGGTCACGACCCCTTCGGTGGTCGAACGACCCTTTCACAGGGGTCGCCTATGACCATCTTGCATATCAGATATTTACATTACGATTCATAACAGTAGCAACATTACAGTTATGAAATAGCAACGACAATAATTTTATGATTGGGTCACAACATGAGGAACTGTATTTAAAGGGCCAGAAGGTTGAGAACCACTGCTAAGGTTTGATGGTCTGATCGATGTTTCTGTCTCTGGATCTGTTTTTGTTCATCAGTTTATGTTCATTATATTCCATAAATGAGTGAGATCATGTGATATTTATCTTTCTCTGACTGGCTTATTTCACTTAGCATAATGCTCTCTGAACAGTTTTAGTAAGAGCTGGGAGATAAGTAAAATGTGAAATCTGAGGGACAGCCAGGAGAAAGGTGGGAGGGGTCCTGTAACCACAGCTGACAGGCTAGAAGTTCTTTCTTCTGAAAAGGCAAAAGGCAGGAATTCTAATCCCTTGGGTGAGCATTTGCAGTATGTAAATGAAAAGATACTACTTCTGTTAGAGTATTTAGAAAATGCAATCAAAATGAAAAAGTAAAATTCTCATCTGATTTATTTCTATGATTAACATACCAACAAAGAGCTGACTTGACTTTGTTCACTGAATTGATACCATCAATATGTTAAATGCAAATAAAGTTAAATAAAATGTTTAAAAGTATTCATTTCTTCTCTTTAGAGAGGGACACAAATAAAAGATGCAGAATATGTTAAATGAGCAGTGAAGATGCATTCTTGTTACCAAAAGGCCAGAGAAGGAAAATCACTCTCTGTTAAATGTGAGGCATTGCTTTCTCACATCACCAAGGCCAACACAGTTCAAGAAACAGGTTGTGAACATAATGTTTCATGTGTCACCTAAGGCTGCATTATTTGTTTGTGGAAGTACTAGAACTAAGAGTCAAGTACACTTAGGCCCAGGTTACTCCTCAGGATGAACCCCTCATTGAATTTACTTATATATGTATGTATTCATTTATTTTTTCTGCTTGTTTACTTCCTACTAGAGGCCCGGTGCACGAAATTCATGCACAGGAAGGGCCGCTAGGCCTGGCCAGTGATCAGGACTGATCTGTGGGGTGACCGGTGAGGTGATTGGGGTCCCCCACTGGAACCCACCTTGGCTGGCCTGGGGCCTGCAGGCTGGGGGCAGCTTCTGCATTGAGTGTCTGCCCCCTGGTGGTCAGTGTGTGTCATAGCGACTGTCATTCCACAGGTCATTCTGATGGTCAGCGATTTGCATATTAGGCTTTTATTACATAGCATAATGACATAATATTGGAATTTTTTGCTCAATAATTGTATTTTTCCCAATGATTAATTGGCTAATATATTTCAGAAGAAATTAAGAATTAGAAATATGTTTTCCCATATTCATTATCATATATATTGGTATTCTCAAGCCAGAACACCTCACATAGATATTCAGTGGGTTATTATATTAACTTATGTTTAAAATATATCCATCAGACTGAATATAGGAACACTTGAGATTGTTTCTTTATCTAGGAGAAATGCCTCACTTAACCAAAACATTTTCTAGGTTCATTTTAAAGGATTATTGTAAAAATAAGGCAATTCATTTTCCTACAAATTCAAATTACTTAAAAATTTATAAAATAAATATTACTTTTGTTTTTATACCGTTACTGAAAAAAAGATAAGCCTTCCTCCTCTAAATATTAAATCTTCCACTACTTTCTGAAGATTATTAACTAGTAATAGCAACTTTCCTAGAGTTTGTCCTGCACTCAAATCTCGATCATCCATGATAGAGCAGAGGAACTGCAGACTGAACTGTGACAAATTGTCATACATACCTACGCAGATTTGGAATGTACTTGCTTGTAACTAAGGAAGGGGATATTCTGTAATTGAGGACTAAGTGACTCGGGAGAGGCTGGAAAATAGCCACTTTTCTATTCTCCGCCCTTCCTGGCATTTCATTTCACACTAGAGATAGCTTTATCGTTGGATTTGTTTAATGGTACTAGGTGTTCAGTGGTGAAGCTGTGATTGGGACCCACTTATCTTTGATACCAAAATTCATGTCTATTTATTTAAGACACACAAATGAATGTGCTTTGTATCTGAAGGCCCGAGTTTGTGTCTCCTTGCTTTATCATTTACCAGCTGATATTAGTCAAGTCACTTAGGGTCCATTAGCCTCAGGATTCTATCAGCATAATGGGTGTAAGATTTAAATTACAAAATTGCTCAAAGGTTGAATGAGCTTTTCTGACATGTTGTACAAATGGGAATCTGTTTGTTTTTGCACCCCTACAAAGCACTAAAATGACATTAATTGAAAAATTTATTCAATTTAGTGATTTTTTAAAGGCTTTGCTTTAGGACACAAAAGTGTATAATTAAATAAATAAATATATTAATATTTATTATAAACCAAATATTTGTGAAATTTAAGTCTTTCTACTTAGTTAATATTAGATTCTTAGTTTTACATGGTAGAAATTTTTTTCATTGAATACTTAGCCCAAAGTTAAATGGTTAAAAGATAATGGTGCCTCCTTCATCATTTATTTAATTATAGTGTCTGACACATAAATGCTAAAAAAATTTGATGAATGACTCCTGTGTTAATTTAGAACTCCAAGATTTGTACAACCTAGAGTTTTCAAAATATAATAATAGAGTCTACCACATTAAGTCTTTATCCATCTGCCGGCCCCCACATTGAACTTGACTCAAAAGTTCTAGATGTATCAGTATCTAATTTATTTTTATAGACATATCTTTATAAGCATAGGGGATTAGAAATAAGAAAGGGGTATTTTCTGCTTTTTAAAATATTTTTTTTTCTCAAAGGAGAACTTAACAAGTTGTGAAGTGCATGAAATAATTTTAGAATATCATCCCAAACATCCTTTATTTAGGCATCTCATTCACAAGTGTTAAATCTACTTTAAGGCCTGAATTGTCAAGGATCACATAAATTGGGTGCCTGCCAAATTTCCATTTCAGTTTATGCTGTGTGGACAGAACATGTATCCATATAACTGCATGAATCAGCCATTCAGCTGTCTCATGAGCTATTTCAGCTATTGCCTATTTCCAACTAGGTAAGAAAGAATATTCATCAGAATAAAAGTTAGAGTGTATTTGGTTATTACATTGGTCAAATATGTTTGTAGCCCTGCCCTTTATCATACACAATACAGAACAGATATTTTATTATTGAAATTCAGAAAAATACACTCATAACTTTTTAAAGTTGTTTACAATTATAAATTTAAGGAAATTCATATAAATTAGTAATAAACTTAAGATTATTCTCTTTAGTTATATATAAACTAGAGGCCTGATGCACGAAATTCATGCAAGGGTCCCAGCCCTCGCAGTCGAGGTGGCTTGCCTCGACCCCAGAAGCCACAGAGGCTTGCCTCCACCCTCGCAGCCCCGGCTTCATCTGGAAGGTCGTCAGGAATGTCTGGTCTAATTAGCATATTATGCTTTTATTATTATAGCTGTATTGATAAGAAGCCTCAGACCAAATTATAAGAAGAAATTGCTCACACTGAAATTTTAGAGATTATATCTCTTTTAAAAAGTCCTCAAATGTAGAACTGAGTTCTCTAACCATTGCTGTCACTAACTCATATCACTTGATTACAATTATTATCTAATATGTGCCACTATCTCTTACACCTTTCAGATTATTGTACATAAGTTATAAGAACTTTTGTTAATGAACCATCTATTTTAAACATTTAGAAGTATCAAATTATCATGCATTTTTCAAATATTTGTGTCCAAAAGATGTAAAATATTAGATAAAGTAATTCTATTAAAATAAAAAATGCTGTAAGATAAATATGTACTCTCATTTGAAAGAATGCATTCAAAATAAATTATATAATGTTTATATAAAAGAATATTTATTTTATCTTAAACTTCCTTTTCAATTTTAAACATCTTTAGAAAGGGATATTCATTTCCATCCACCAAATTCGTTTAAAAAATTAAGAATGAGTGCTTACATTTCTAGCATTCTTGCTTTAAAACTATATTCTGTATTTCTATCAAATTCAACTCTATTAAAATGAATGAATATGATACAATGCTGTCCACTAAATGTATAACAAATATTTAATGTGGTATAATGATAAGTACCACTGACCTATAGATGTGATACCAGCTAATTTGTTAATTTTTGTCTCATTTTTAATGTATTAGGGTCACAGTTTTAAAGATTATGTTAATCTTGAGGTGACATTTGTTCATATATTTAAAATAACTCTTTTTTACGTGGATTACACATATAATTAAAGGATTTATTATATTCATTATTGGAATTATGTAAAACTAATATGATTGTACTTGTTTCACAGTGGTAAAAATATTTAAAATTAGAGTGCATTGTTTATGTGGTTGAATATATATTGTCTGAGTTTTGATCTTGCCACCAGATGGCAGGAAAAATCAGAGTCAAATAGTTCTGTTAAAACAGCCTGAGTAAGAAATTTTTTTACATTTTTATTTTGGGTGTTTTTCTGTTGTTGATGTTTTGCACAAAGCCCAAAACATTACAAATGTAATACAAATAGACGATAATACCAGGTAATTGCTGATAAATGGTTTCTATTTTTCAATGTAATTATGCTATACATAACTTAATGTATCCATGCCATAATGGATATAATGAGTTTTAAAATTATAATTAAAACTATTGTTTTAGGATCATTCAACTTGCAACAACACCTAGAACTTTCAATCCCCAGATGTCCCTGGGTAAAATGATTGGTCACTCCTTTATGCACTTTTCTTCAATAAAAAGAATGACATGACAATTAAGTGAATAATCAATGTATATTCAACAAAGAGATGATGGGGAAAAAAACCCTAACCTCTCCCCTTAAAGTCAGTTCCTTTGTGTTTAAGACCAACTAGGGACTTATCTGTGGCTGATATATATCTTACTGTTTCACAGAGTAAACATTTTAAAGTCTCAGTATAAAACCACTTGACATCTTCCATAAATAAAGCCCAAATTATACATAACACAGAATAAAGGCAGGAAGAGAAAATATTCTCCAAACTGCAGTAAAGTCCTACAGTTCTTTTATATTGTCCACCTGTTTGATTTATTTTTTCAGATAAAGTTCAGGACCATTAACACTTAAAATTAAGCAAAAGAGAGAATTGAGACAAACTTAAAAATATCAAGTCAAAACGTTGATGCACATATTGTGGATGCATTTTTCATTGTTTTAATAATCATAATAATTGCTTATAACATCTACTTTATTTTTTGATACAGCAAGGCTTTTATCTATTTTGCTTGAATATATACTGTAATATCAAAGACAAGTATTGCTTACTCCCTCTCCTAAAAGAAAAAGTGTAACGAGAATTAAGTCATCTAATCAGGTCAGATTTGATTCATTGACGCAATCCTTGCACAACAGCTTTCTTTGGCATGTTGTCAAATAAACTTTTATACAATTTTTTGCAAAGTAAGGCAAACAGATATTCTTGATAAATTCCAGATTACTCCTCACTCAGATAATGTAAACAATGAAAGACTATTTAATACAGAGTGTGGCCTTTAGGGAAAGACAGGGAGTGTTTCGTCCAGGCGGCTCCATCATACGCCATTTCCTGACGCTGTGCAGAATGTAGCATTGCACAGTGTGTGTTAGGATGAAGTCTACTTGTCACTCAAAATGACACAGTCTCATCATAATTTCCTCTGAAACTACATTCAGAGATTCTCTCTTTCCATGCCTCTGACTGTTTAGTTTTCATAATAGCAGGTAGTCAATGCGTGTAAGGGTCCAACTTTTATTTTCTCTCTACATTCCTTGGTCTTTGATAAAGATGAGTTAACATGAAAAATTTAAGCTATCACTGGTATAATTCTACAAACTACAAATCGATAAGCATGTTACCATACAAACTTTGAATGTTAACAAGAAGAGGAAGATCCTGACAGTTTACAAAGATTTACTTCCCCCTAAAAAAACCCTTGTTTACTTGCTCAAAGGCTCACCGAGAGTGACAAGTGACCCAGTACACCAAGTTCAGGCAAGTTGTGAATGAAAGAGAAAAATGACACCTCTGGTTAGTGACAGATGAACTTTGCATCCATCATGCTGCTGCAGGGAAAACAGGTAGGTGACTTGTCAGTGCTGTCTGCAGGTCTTTCATTAGCAGCACCCCATGGAGCAGTGCCCATGGCAAAATACATAGCTGCCCTGGGAGTGTCCTACTACATATTTTAACTTTTAAAAACTTTTAAAACTAATTTATAATAGACTATAAAATAACATTATGCTTCAAGTTGAGGGTCAATTACAAAGGAATCACTAAGTACGCCTTCACTCTATTGTCTGGCCTGGGGTGGGGGCAGGGGGGTCTAGAAGGGATCAATGGGGGAAAAGGGGGGGCATATGTAATTCTTCAATAATAAAGATTTAAAATAAAAGGAATCACTAGGTTTAGGAAAGAAGCAAAGTAACAGGGTAGAAATCACCGTGAGAACACCGGATTTATATGATCAATTGTGCCACCACATAGTATTCTGATGAATGTTTGTGGGGATAACATAAATGCTTCCAAATGGCCTCATCCTACTCACAAGGTGTATGGTACCTACTTGGATTGCTGGCAGTAGAATTCAGTTCTCCATTATGGTCTCCATGACCTTACTCTTATCCATAAAATAGGTCCTATCACAGGTCACTCAGGCATAGTAATGTCCAAGTGGGTTTGTGTTAAAAATTCAAATTTTTTTTTTTTTTAAATCTTGACTTGACAATAACAATCCTGAATGTATTTGGTAAGAGCTTGTTCTGATTTTCCAAACATTGAACTTTTTGGCTTTACAAAGTGAAAAAAAAAGTGTGCTCCTTATATGAATCTTGTTGTTCAGACTTAATTATGATTAGTAAAATAATGTTAAAGATAGCCCTGGCCGGTTTTTCTCAGTGGATAGAGCATCAGCCTGAGGACTGAAGGGTCCTGGGGTTTGATTCTGGTCAAGGAGACATGCCTGGGTTGTGGGCTCAATCCTCAGTAGGGGCCTGCAGGAGGCAGCTGATCAATGATTCTCTCTCATCATTGATCTCTCTCTCTCTCTCTCTCTCTTCCTTCCTCTCTGAAATCAATAAAAATACTTTTTTAAAATGTTGAAGATAGA
This sequence comes from Myotis yumanensis, assembly GCF_028538775.1. Classification (NCBI taxonomy): domain Eukaryota; kingdom Metazoa; phylum Chordata; class Mammalia; order Chiroptera; family Vespertilionidae; genus Myotis; species Myotis yumanensis. The sequence goes on along the minus strand of NW_027223760.1, from coordinate 41,415,051 downwards.
TTTAAATAAAGATAAAGGTGATTTTTAAAAATAGATTTGAAAAATAACAAGGTAAGCATATATTACTAAATTTATTTAGAAATTATGCCCTAACCATTTTGGCTCAGTGTATTGAGCATCAGCCTGCGGACTGAAGGGTCCCAGGTTCGATTCCGGTCAAGGGCATGTACCTTGGTTGTGGGCACATCCCCAGTAGGGGGTGTGCAGGAGGCAACTGATGGATGTTTCTCTCTCATCGATGTTTCTAACTCTCTATCCCTCTTCCTTCCTCTCTGAAAAAAATCAATAAAAAATATATATTTTTTAAAAAGAAATTAGAAGTATAAGAAAGGAACAGAGATTGCAAATTTTACCCATGTAACTGTACCTTTATTTGAGGAAAATGTAGTGATACTAATGAAGGGTAGGTAGACTATAGACTCTAGTATAGAGGAACAAAACAAGACTTCCAACATCTTCTCATCAACCAAACTTGGAAGAGGGCAATATGAGGTATAAAAAAATCACACTATGCCCCAGCCAGTGTGGCTCAGTGGTTGAGCATCAACCTATGAACCGGAAGGTCGTGGTTCGATTCCCCATCAGGCCACATACCCTTAGTTGGGGGCATGCGGGAGGCAACTGATCCATGATTCTCTCTCATCATAGATGTTTCTCTCTCTCCCTCTCTCTTCCTCTCTGAAGTCAATAAAAATATATTTTTAAAAATCAAACTATGGTTCTATTTGCAATAAGGTATTCAATGAAATGTGAACTCAGCATACAACTGGGTCATCAATGATTTTCAAACAAGAACATGGTGAAGGAAAACTTGCTGCGATACATTTGCTTTAAATCTTCAAACCATGTCACTTTGTAAAGTAGTGCTGTATTTGTAGAGACAGCATAAAAAGAAGACATGAGCTCCTTGTGCATCAAATATTTATTCATATATAAAGCAAATTTCTATCTCCAGTCATGTTTTGTAAAAATCACTACTACTATCATGGGGAAAAGTAACCTGAATCTCAGGTTGATGATTTAGCCTCACTTATTTGACAATAGTTTGGGGCTATAAACATCTGTAATCAATTTAAGAATTATTTGTGATAGCTAGGCAAATCTGTTCCAGAATGACTCAAAATTGACAACAAAGACTTTTCCCTGTGATTTGATTACGTGTGGACCTGAATTTAAATATCACCCAAAGGGGATATTTTGCTTCCCAAAGGGAAGCAAAAAGTTCCTGTATTAGGCTAAGATAAATGCTATGGGTGTTGCACATATTTTTTGCAACAATTTTACTCTGGAGGATTTATCTTAAGTATATATTCTAATCAATCAGCAAAAATATATGTACTTATATATTTCAGTATGTTTTGGAAGCTACAAACAAAGTAACTGTTGGCAAGACAGAATAGTTAGAAAAATTAAAGGTTTTTTTGTTTGTTTTTTTATGAAGTAGAATTCTTTCCACCTGTTAAAAAGAAATGTGATTAGCCCTGGCCAGTTAGCTCAGCTGGTTAGAGCATTGTCCTCATACACCTAGATTGCGGTTTCAATCCACTGTCAGGGCACATGCAAGGATCAACCAATGAATGCATAAATTAGTGGAATGACAAACTAATGTTTCTCTCTCTCTCATTCTCAAATCAATCACTAAAATATATATAAAAATAAATCATGCATCTCCACTCTGAGATCCATTGGAATTATTCATTTAAAAAAAAAGAAATGTGATTGGGTTTAGAAACTAAAGCTAAGGTAAGTTGTCAGTTAAGAAAGAATCCATTTCTGTCCTGGCTGGCTTGGTTCAATGGTTAGAGCATCAACCTGCAGACTGAAGGGTCAGGTTCAATTCCCACTCAAAGGGTCATGGGCACATCAATCGGAGCCACGAGAAGTTGGCCAGGGGGAGGGGCCGTGGGAGGTTGGCTGGCGGCGGGGGGATTGGCCTGCTGTGGGGAGGGGCTGTGGGAGGTTGGCCTGCTGCAGGAAGTTGGCTGTGGTAGCGCACTGACTACCAGGGGGCATTTCCTGCATTGAGCATCCGCCCCCTGGTGGTCAGTGTGTGTCATAGCGACCAGTCATTCAGTTCTTTGGTCATTGGGTCGTTTGGTTGCTCAGTTGCTTAGGCTTTTATATATATAGATAAGCATTTTCTTATCCTTTTCTTTTTAAAGCTTTTTAATGGGAACCAATAGAAGAAAATCACCAATAATGATAGGGAGCTGAACAAGTGGGTTTCCATCTGTCTTCTTAGGTTTCACCTCATTGAAGCTCTTTTAATTTTGTGAGCACTGTGTCTTCTTGCTCGGTTCCCTCTGGTACAACAGTCTCTGGAGATAACCCCTTTCCATTAGTTTCTTTTCTTTTTTAAATATATGTTTTTATTGATTTCAGAGAGGAAGGAGAGGAGAGAGAGAGAGAGAGAGAGAGACAGAGAAACATCAATGATGAGAGAGAATCATTGATTGGCTGCCTCCTGCATGCCCTACAATGGGGATCCAGTCTACAACCCGGGCATGTGCCCTGACCGAGACTAACTGTAACCTCCTGGCTCATAGGTCGATGCTCACCCACTGAGCCAAGCCAGCTGGGCTCCGTTAGTTTATTTTGCACAGTGGAGACATATTGGTACTATCAGAATATTGCTAGAAAGAATAAATGGTAATAAGGAAGATACTTTAATGAAATCTGTTATAAACTGAAATTTAAAAAACAAAACAAACACCTTTAACAAAATATTTTATTATAGTCCTCAAGTATTGGTCATTTCCATGCTAAGAATCTTTGATCTCTCAAACTCTTGACTATTTCTACCTGGTGGGTGTTACCTTATTACCTATCATATAAAAGCAGTATTCAGGGAGTATGTTCCCTATCTTTACTCAGACAGGGGGGAAATGTTCTTGCTACTCAGTTTTTTGGTTGAAAGGCTTGACTTTCCAATGATTTGCTGGCTATCTGTGATGATACACATAATGAAGTAGCTCACATTTCAAGTTAGTACCAATACCCTGCCTAGGGAAAAGTTATGCGACTCATCAGAGTTCTATGAAATTATAACTGTATTACAGCCATAATTACCAGGGCCTACCCATTATAACTATAGGCTTGATCTTCTATGGATTCCATCATAACACATTAGTCTGATGCCTTGAAGTTGCTGAAAAAAAATGAATTGAATTATTTAACTCTAACAGTGTTGCAAGACCATCTTATTCTATTTTTATCTTGTTTCTCTCTCTCTCTCTCTCCCTCTCTCTCTCACACACACACACAAAAAAACACATGAAGTCATTTCTAACACACTGTAAACTTCTTGAGTGCAGTATTTGTATCCACTTCATTTTAGCCTCCCTATTTTATGTCCTCAATAGATAAATTGCCAACATATATTTGTTGGCTGCTGAAAAAAAAAAACAACACTTAACTTTATTTTGATTAACAAAACATGTCCCATAGTCTGTGGTCTTGGGAAGTCCCTGAAAATATGTAATATTACATAATTTTTTCTCCAACCCTTTTCAGAATCAATTACTTGGTTCACAAAGCATTTCTTCCATTGTTCATCTGTCTGGGCATCAACTTTTATTTTCTGCATTTTTAAAAATTCACTTTGTAAAAATAAGTTGAGGTTATTTGACTAACAGTTAATGTCACATTGTTTGAGCAAACACTAATGCTGAACTAGAATATAATCAGATAAATTAATTTTAAAAAATGGCATCTGAGTACTACCGAGTATAGCACATATTTTGGTTGATTCACACATTACAGTCCTTGGATGTTCTATTGGTTTTTATTCTGTCACTCTGATCACTGCACATTTCAAGATACCTACTTATTGGCATTTTCTATTTTTTAATCTTGTCTACCTGGAATAGTTTGTTCTCATGTATGATTACATAATACCCCGTTTACAAAAATCTTTCCTTTAATTATTTTCTTTAAAGCAGATTTCCTCTTTTATTAAAACCATTCAGGCGTAAATGGAAAACTAATGCTGTAAAAGTATCAGATTCATTTTGAAATTAAATTTATAATGTTTTTTAAATGAAATATCCTCTACTAATACAATAAGGAACATTGTATCTAATCTTAGGAGCATATTATATAAGACTATCTTAATAACAATATCAGTTTAAGTATTTAATGCTCAAGCTTGACTGTTAACTGGAAAGAAACATGCAAAAGAGAATAGCAAAGCAGTGAGTTATTTTCAATGCTAGCAATAAAAATTGATTACTAGCTCAAATGACACCAACCCCAACTACCATGTCTGTTTACTTCAGCTCATCCTATTATTCCTTTTTTATTGCAGCAAGTCTTCCAGGAAAGATTAGCCACTAAAGCTACTATCCTTTGATTTACTGTAGATCATTCTTCATTTGACCCCTTTGGGAGGTTCCTCAACCACCCAGTGAGCCTATTGTAAACAAACAACAACAACAACAAACCCCTTGTGATCTTTTACCCTGAGGATAACATGTAGAAGCACATAGTGCCCAGAGCTGTGTTAGATGACAGTAACTGGGATTCTGCTTTGTCTGTGTTTCTGTCATGGAATTGAATTACTGGTATTTAACTCAAGATAAAGGACAGTTTAAAACTGGGGAAGCTGAATATAAAGACTTTTGGATAATAAACAATTTCTCTTTCAGAATACGTATTTTTTTCATTGTTTCCACATAAAAAACAATTTAAGATTTAGCCCCTCAAATAATAAAGGAGAAGTCCAGGAAGAAAACTATGGCTTAAGCTCAGTCCCCATAAATTATGAATGTACTAGAGGCCCGGTGCACAAAAATTTGTGCACTCGGGGGGAAAAGGGGGGCCCCTCAGCCTGGCCTGAGCCCTCTCGAAATCTGGGACCCCTTGGGAGATAACGACCTGCTGGCTTAGGCCTGCTCCCGGGTGGCAGAGGGCAGGCCCAATCCCTAGGTGCAGCCCCTGGTCGGGCTCAGAGCAGGGCTGACTGGGGAGTTGGGGCGCCGCCCCCTGTCCTGCACAGAGCAGGGCGGATTGGGAGGTTGCGATGCCACCCTCAGTCATGCTCAGGGTGGGGCCGATTGGGGGGTTGGGGCACTGCCCCCTGTCACACTCAAGGCAGGGTCGATGGGGAGGTTGCGGCGTCACCCCCTGTCACGCACAGAGCAGGGCCAATCAGGGGGGTTGGGGCTCCGTACCCTTTCACGCACAGAGCAGGGCCAATCAGGGGGTTGGGGAGCTCCCCCCGTCATGCACAGAGCAGGGCGATCAGGGGATTTGGGTGCTGCCCCTGTCACGCTGATCCGGTGCCAGGAGGCCTCGCGGTTCCGCTGATCCCAGTGCTGGGAGGCATATTACCCTTTTACTATATAGGATAGAGGCCTGGGGGCAGGCTGGTTTGCCCTGAAGGGTGTCCTGGATCAGGGTGGGGGTCCCCACTGGGGTGCCTGGCCAGCCTGGATGAGGGGATGATGGCTGTTTGCAGCTGGTCACACACCCTTCAGGGTGGGGGTCCCCACTGGGGTGCCTGGCCAGTCTGGGTGAGGGGCTGAGGGCTGCCTTCAGGCTGGTGATTGACTGAAGCTCCCAACCGCTCCTTTTTTTCTTTTTTTTTTTTAATTCTGGGCCAGCTTTAGCTCTGGCTCTAGCTCTGAGGCCTGGGCTGCTGAAAGCTGGTATCTGGTTTGTTTTGGTTCTATAATCGAAACAATGTATAACTCCAGCTCTGAGACCCAATGGCTGAAAGCTGGTTTCTGGGGTTTTGTTTAGCTTCTATATTTGTTACAAAGTTTCAAACTGCCAGCTCAGAGGCTGGCAGCGCAGGCGGGGAACGTTGGAGTCCTCCTTCACTGAAGCAAGCAAGCCTCATGCTCGCTTCCGGCTGCCTGGCTGCTGGCCGCCATCTTGGCTGACAGTTAATTTGCATATACTCACTGATTAGCCAATGAAAAGGGTAGCGGTCGTACTCTAATTACCATGTTTCTCTTTTATTAATGTAGATTACCTTTGGCCCCATTTGCATGACAGAAACATTCTAAGTAATTTACTTTCTGATTGACTACTAAAACACATATGTTCTCATGCCACCTTTACATTAAAAGATTGAATGGCTTCCATCATTATTAAGCTTTGTCCAAACTTATTTACATGGTATCTAGGTATCTGGCTCCTTTATCTACTGGGGAAACTGTTCATTGTTCAGTACACAATGACAAGTACACTTCATCTTGTATAATCTGTCCTGACCCCCCAGAGAGAGGCAATAACTTTATCCTTATGTTATTCTGCATGTAGTTCTGTCAGTTCTATTAAAAGTATTTGCTTATGTGTATTCCTCTACCTCACATCAGTAAGCCCTTTGAAGACAGTATACTCACTCAGATCTTTGCGTCTTTCTAATGTGACTTTCAATTAATGCTCGTTTAATTAATTAAAATGCATCATACCTCATCTATTCTTGATTACTAAAACTGGTCTCATCCATTATTCTATCTGGCTTTAAAAATCTTATAAAATAATTAATAAACCCAATCCTATAATCAAATTAAGATAGCCTTTCCAGTCAAGGTTTTTCTGTAAGTTCTTCTATATATTATCCAAAGTTAATGATAAAAAAATGTTTTATTCATTGAATTCAATTCAAATTTAGTGAATTCTGACTCCAAAAATGAGCATCATCTTTTTGAAAACTAGTTATATTCTAAGCAAAATATGACTTCTTGGTTCAAAGAATGAAAGCTTCTAAAGGCTAATAGACTTGTAAGATTCTGTGAACATCAAATAGCATATAAAACATCATTTGATGAATCAGGTGTCAGCGTATCATAATTCCGGAAACTATATTTTCCCTCGAGTATTCACGGGCAGAGAACACAATTTTAAGTGCACTTAGTTTTCCTCCACACACGAACCTGAAAAAAATTATTTTCTTCAATATATTCAGGCCCCAAAATTATTAGGAGAAATTAATAGCTATATAAATGTCTGAATTTCTTTAATTATTTTTGCAGTAGCTTAATAACTGCTGCAGTGTTCTTAACTATAAACTCATTTAGATTTGGTTATTTTATTCATCACATCTAAGTTGATGCCTTGGAATAACTGGTTATTAACAGCAATATTCAATTTAAAAAATGAAAGGAAAATGCCATTTTTAAAATTAACAATATGTTAATTATAACTGATGTTTAAATGAAAGCAATAAAATGTTTTTCTTTGTATTAAATTACATTTCTATAAAATTAAAAATTTTGAGCAGAAATGTTTATCAGAGTTAGTTTATAGTTGAAATAAAACAAAATTTTGTACTGGAAAGATAAACTAATCCTAAAATATTTGGTGTAAACAAATACTTTATAACCTATTTGTATCAATTTCTTTTCAGAAACTTTAAAGTGAATTTCCTGTCTTCTGTCATGTAAGTAAACGTTTTACAAAATAATTTTTATTTAAAATCTAAATGAAGGTTTTTATCATCGTACCATTTTTAGACCACACAGCATTGCAGCTATTCATTTTTCACATTTGTAATGACTCTTGTAATGAGTCCAGAGTATCTGAAATACATTTGTAATAAAGTAGAACTCTCTTAAATCAAGTATAAGTAAAATGCTCCTTATTCATGGTTGGAGTAGCCTTTCTCTGAACTGGAATTTAATATCTATTTATAATGCAGCCAAATTAAAAAGTATAGCATAGAGCCTACATTTTAAAATACTATAGCCAATTACAGTAATCAAATAAATTAGTTTTTTTTCCAAAGGATTGTGTCTTAAAAATTGCAAGTACCATGGGAGCCTTAATAAACAAGGCAGGAACTGAATTTTCTTCCTCGTTGGAACAGAACCTTTCTCCTAATTAGACTGCTATATTAGAACCATGGCTCCAAATGGATTAAAAATAGAGGAATAGCCTCTCTATCATTTTCCTTCTGAAGGTTAGTCTTTACTCCAAATTATTTTCTCCAAGTATGGTTTTACATTATACCTGTTCAATTTCAAAGAGAAAAAAGACCTTGAGAATAGTTTCATTTTTCTGACTCTCAAGTTCTTATAACTTTTCAATCTGACATGTAACTAAAGGTTGATCATCTATTTTGAGATAGTTCTTGTCTATCTTGTTTTAGACCCAAACTCCATGTTTTAAAGGTTTTTTTTCCCCAACTTTGAACCTTTGCATTTATGAAGTAAATGTATGTGACCATAATTTCCTTTTTAGAGATGCTGATCAGCAAGGGATAACCAGCGACAGCAAAACCAGCTTGTAAAATGTTTTGCCAATAACAGAAGATATTGAAGGTTTTTGTAAATCGGTACATGAAACCCTAGATCACATTGATACACTTTGTGATGCTTGTGAAATTAGGCCCACAGTACGCTTTAAAGAAATCCTTGGAGCTTAGTTAACCAAATGGAGACTAATGCTGTAATTACTAAAGATATAAAATGTAATACTATTGAATTAGGTTGCATTTATTGAGCATTAAATATATGCTATGTAATTTGGATGCTATATCCCAATCACACAGCTGAGAAAAGTAAGCACGGAATATAAGTTGTCCAATTATACACAGCTTGCATGTAGGAATTTTGATATTTAAAACCTGCCTATGCTCCAAGCTAGACTGTTTCCAAGGAAGAGAATACCAGGGTACAAATACAAGCAAACTGATAACATTTAAATAAGAAAACATGCCCAAACAAGCCAAATATTTTAGTCATAATGTTCCCAAATGTTTATTTTTAAAAATTGAACCTACAGAGAAGTTGGACGATTAGCAAAATTAAAACTGTACAAAATATCGACTAGATTCATCAGGTATTGACGGTTTTGCCACATTTGCTTTCTACCACCCCCAAGCAGTATTTTTCTCTGAATCATTTGAAAGGAATTGCAGATATTATGGAACAAAATCCCACAATATTTCAGCCTGTATATTCTAAAAGCTTGGACATTCTCCTACATGTATAGCAGTTTTGTTATCACACCCAAGAACTTTAACTTTGATTTAACAATATAAAAATTTCTGAAACTTAACAGGCAAAATGTATCACTGAGTTTCCCTTGATACACTTAGCGCTAGGTGGAAAATTTGGTAAATTTTTGATCAACTTGTCTGTTTTGTAAAAAGCAAAGTTTATAAAATAACAGAGGTTTTCTTACATATTTTTGTCTGCACAGATGCAAATGGATTCTACTTTTGTAAAAAAGATAACCCTGATGACTATCATTTATTGCCCTGGTCTTGTACCTAACCAAGCACTATTATCTTAACATTTCTTTATTAATTTGCCTATAGAAACATAGATAGTCATATAATATTTACTCTAACTTTAATATTTTACTGGTTCGTCATTAATTGATGAGCTAGATAAATGTTTTGACAGATATATTTGTAAATGAGTTATGTTTTTAACTTCTTAAAATACTTCAGAACAATGATCTGATCTAATATATAGCCCTTATTTAAATTTTCCCAAGTGTTTCAACAGTATTCTTTATAGTTCTTTGCTTCTTTATTTGTTTGACCATTGTGATCCAGGAATCAGTCAAGAAACGTGCATTGTAATTGTCTTACATGTCTCTGTAGTTCCCTTTCTTATGGAAGAATAGTCCCTCCATTTCACCCTGTCTACTTCATCCTGGATTGTTTTTCTTGACACTAAATTTTTTCTTTTAGGAATGTTACCTAATTGTGTTATACAATGTTCCCCACCTGGATTTGTCTGAGTTTTTAGTCAGAATTAAATGAAGTTTAAATAATTTTGGCAAGAATGCTGCAGGTGATGTTGGATATTTGCTATCATATCAGATTTACATAATGCCAGTTTGCCTCGTTTTTGAAGATACTAAGGTTAATCATGAGGTTACAGTGATTTCTGTGGGGTTTCTCCATTATAAATGTGTATTTTATTGCACACATTTATCAGCATGTGGGGTGTTACTTTGAGACTATGTAAAGATTTTATTCCCCAACAACATTTTAACCAATGATTTAGCATGTTCTTTTGATTATTGGCTTGGGCCAATTATTACACTGGTATTTGCAAACCAATTATTTCACTTTGACATGTCAGTGTTTATGGGCAATAGAAATGGTTAAGAGAGCTCAGGATTGGAGTCAAGAGATTAATGCATATGCATGTGCCTAGCTTCCAAATCTCAAGGATGAAGACTTGAATATGAAGTTATCTTTGAAAATATAGAGCATGTAACAAATGTTGCAGTATGTGTACATTGAAAACTGGTATCAAACAAGTTATTCAGGCTAACAATGAGGTGTTTATCATAAATACCATTTTAATACTAATAAAATATCAATTGATAAGGCTATTAGGAATTTATAATGAAGCAGCATGTGTGACCTGGAGGCTAATTTCCCCCATGTGCTAAACTTGAAATAATAATACCTACCTCATGGGACTGTGTTGAATTGTATTTCCTAGCATGTAACAATGATTTTTATATGTTAGTTATTTTTACTGTATTACATTGTCCTACCCATCATGTGATTTAGTATTTTTAATTTATTAATTACTATAATATGCAACAAAAGAATAGATGGAACATAATCTAGGCTGCTTTCAGATTTTTCTCTCTACATATGCAATTTCATGTGATGGATTTGCTTTTTACCTTATCTTCTTTTTCTTACCTTAAGTCTCTTGTTCATTGTTTTAAAATAGTCCACATAAATTCCTTAGAGAATGTGGCTTCCATTCTTGAAGAACTTCATTTAGAGAGGATATGGCAATAGCAACATTACTCTACACATTTGTCAGTATATCCTGTGATGTCATAAACACTGCACTCATGAACAGTAAGTTTCTAAATGGAAGTCAGTAGTAGGAAGAAGAAAGGAAGGAAGGAAGGAAGGAAGGAAGGAAGGAAGGAAGGAAGGAAGGAAGGAAAATTCCAGAAGTATGTAAGGAAAATTAACTAAATAAAAATCTTAAAATATTTTATCTGTAACAGGTTGCATTTTCTTCCAATGGTAAAACAGGAATGTTCCTTGAATTCTGTATACTTGTCTTGAAAAAACTGCTGGATAATCAGAAATGGAAGCTTGCTTTGTGGGCTGGAAATACAAGTGTATTTGCATATGATTGCCTGAGTGTGTGTGTATGTGAGTGTGCACGAGTGTGTGTGAGAGTGCAGATGTGAGTGTGTGAGGGTGTGAGTATGTGAGTGTGTGTGTGAGATGTGTTTGTGTGAGTATGTGTGTATTGGGAGAAAGCTGTGCAACATCCACATGCAGGACACTGTTCTAAAATGTAGACAAGCTTCCTAAACTTCGAATCATTTCCATCTGAAGTACTATAGCCTGGGAGAGTGTCATTGCATGAAGTATCTCAACCATAGTGTTCACTTCTGTTTATATTTTGAGTTAAAGTGGAAGTAGTCATGGAAATAGTTTGGGAACTTGAAACATCCCTCTTAGACAAATAAAAAGGCTCGCTTTTAAAACAACCATTCCAACCTAATCTTTACACCACTTAAGAGCGCAACTACAAAGATTGCTCATCAGGGAAGTTTAAAGGGAATGTGGTGATGTGGTATTTTTCAATGATTTAGCTCATTTTATTTGCCTCTTACTTTGAACCATTTCTATATCAAAGTAATACCTAGGAATGAAAGAGCTTTGGGGGGATTTCTGACTGACAGGTACCATTACTAATAAATTGCCTCAGAATGTAAAAATGTGACCCCTCAGGTGGTTCAACCACATTGTTTGCAAACTGTGACTCAGTATCGAATTCCAGCTCTTTTGCTAAACCCTCGCCATGGAACCATCCAGTTTCACTCTTTAGTGCTTTGGCACTGGCTGTGTAGGTCACAATTAGAGATCCAGCTAAGGATGAATGGAGAAGAATGTGGCTGTGCAATTGGCTGTAACCAATCTGACCCTGCTTGGTCCTCATTCCTTAAAAACCTGTGACCTCCTGTAGCCTCTCGCATGATCCACGCATGTGGTCTGCGCTGCCTCCCTACCGACCTTTTCATCAGTAGGCTTTCCAAGCCCTTCCTTTGCTTTGTAGCCTCACCGAGGCCTTCATTTCCAGCTATCGTAAATACCACCTAGGAGTTCAAAGTTTGCCAGCACTGTAAGAGAAGTCACAACGCCTTTCTTAGGAATGGAGGCAAGAAATGTCGAACTTAGCGAAATCACGTATTTTAAAATAAGGGCACATTTGAATTTGGGAAGAACCACAAGAGAATGGGATAATGGGGGAGAATAATACAAAGTATCTATTTTATAGAACCTATTATATTGCCTGGGTTCAATTTCACAAGTTTTATTGAATCCATCAAGATCAAGGTTAAAGGTGGTCCATGATCTCTTGTTGAAAGAAGAAAGAAAACAAACCTGACTTTAAAATATGATTTTTCTTAATCCAGCTATTTCATGTTGACATGAGAAAAAAAGTAACAGCAGAACAATTTTCAGCATAGATAAGGGAAAACTAATGATTTTTCCCCAATGGAATTTTTATGTCCTTTAAAATTTTTAAAGTTTAATAAATTTGCGCCCGTCTGCTTTAACCCGGTTGTTTTGTTATAACAGTAGAACCCAAGAATATATCATCATACCCAAATGTCAATATTTTAAGAAATGGGTGAAGCTGTTAGCAGTCTATTCTTTTCAGTTCACTCAATAGGAAAGACTGCTTTGGCTGGCATTTTGGAAACATCCTAATGGAAGTAGCAGGACATGGAGTCAATGATTCATAGTAATTAGGAAGCAAGGGAGAACTAGAATCCTAGGTTCCCTCCAAGATAAATCATTCCTGACTAAAGTTCTTATTACGTTCCCCTCAAGTTTATGCTCCAGTGACTGTGCTTTCTACATCGCCCCCTAAATATGTTTAGTTATTAAAATGGAAATTCATAATCACAACCAACGTCCAACATTATAAAAACAATCGTAAGTAGGCTGCTACCATTTTTTCTCTTATTCCAGAAATCAAGTATTACCTAAGGAAGAAGGTTGTCTTGCCACCTCTGTTGATGTTTCTGAGATAGGGTTAACCCTGCTCCTAAACACACAGACACGCCAATGCACATGCCTGCAAACATTTTTGAATACACCGACTTACTGCAAGTGCTTATTCTTCTATCTTAAATATTAAGCTCTGTGGGCAGTGGAATGTTACACCTCTCAAGAACAGCTGGGAGAAGTTCTATCTAGTAGTTGCCACTGGGTCAACAGAGAGCAAGTCTTTCGGGTGCAGATATCCTGGGAAAATAGTCAAGTGAGTTTTAAAAGCACAAGTATGGAGAAACACAAATACTTTTGAAAGCTTTAGAGACACGGGGTTAAATGCTCCCCCAAGCAATTTGCCATTTCCGTGTTAATTCAGTTTGTAGAAACATATAATTAGAATCTCTAATACCTGCATTTTCCTTTTCTTTATGAGAAAAACATGTGGTCTTGGGCAGAGTAATGGATACACTGAGAAGGGAGCCCTTTGTGGGGTGGCTTAATATCTCCTGCTGAAAGGCCACAGCTACTGCATTCCCAACAGCAAACAAAGCAAAATAACACTTTATTCCTTTACTGGAAACTAGCACCTTTCCTTAAAAACTAAAATGGGTGCTTTCATGTAGCATTAGCAATTTCGTTCTTTACAGGTGTTGAATAAAGTAGCCTGGGGAGTGTGCAGTCTGGGCTGGGAATTAAATCCAGGTTGCTGTTTAATAATATAATACATAACTATATAGGCACAGGTTGACATTAAAAGAATGCCTTTTATCTCGAAAATTATAGGAGAGAATGTCCTCTGATGAATAACCACAATCACTGCTTATAAAAAAAATATATTCTGTGTATAGTTATATTTATGTATTATATGTATTTATATTAGTGTATAAAAATATAATAATTCAGGTAAATTTGTGTCTCACTTTAGGGTAGCAAGCAGTTGATCATATAATACAAGGAGATAACATTAACTTACTTTTACTAATTCTTGTACAAAACAAAAGACATATTTAACATGCTTATATTATTCATTGACTAGTATTTGGCTTCCCCAGTGGGAAAATTGCCTTTCAAATAAATTATCATATAACTAGTGCTACTCCAAAATGTAACTGATCTGTATTAGTCATTCTTTGCAAACAGGAAAAAAACACACAAACCACAGAACCTTTTGATGAAGAGTAAGTAATGTTTACATTTTTAAATAATACTAATATTCCTGTATTTTATACCTACAAAGGAGAGCCTTGGGAACCAGTGCACACTTCTCTAAAAATGAAATCTTACATAACATTTATAGTTTTTTAAAAAATATATTTTATTGATTTTCTACAGAGAGGAAGGGAGAGAGATAGAGAGTTAGAAACATCAATGAGAGAGAAACATCGATCAGCTGCCTCCTGCACATCTCCCACGGGGGATGTGCCCGCAACCCAGGTACATGCCCTTGACCGGAATCGAACCTGGGACCTTTCAGTCCACAGGCCAACGCTCTATCCACTGAGCCAAACCGGTTTCGGCAACATTTATAGTTTTTATCTAAATTCATTTGTTTCAAAAATAGCCATTTCCAAAAATCATATGTCTTAACATAGTTCTTCCCACCTAACTGATTTGGTCTAAGAATGTCAGTGATTCAAAGATAGGTGTTTTTTGTTTGTTTGTTTGTTTTTTTTAAATCTGTGAATAAATGTTAATGAGTTTCAGGCCAGAGAGCAATGTTCCACTATGTACCCTAATAAGTGCTAAGTTAAATGTTAGTAATGTCAAAGTTACTGTCCCCTCAAGTACAGATTTAAAACCACTTGTGCAGTTGTAAAATGCCAAGGAAGTAACACAAAAGGAACTGATGCATGTAAAAGATGCTATTGGGATTTGACTAGTACAACAGACCTGGTAGGACATATTTTAGAAGGATGCAGAAGAAAATAGAACATATTGCATAACTGATTTTAAGGGCTTCAGTGAAGATTTGAGAAAGAGTGATGTGCTTGAAGTGTGTAATATCACTGACATGGAGAGAAAACACTGTTCTAAGAAGTGAATGGTCAGAAATATCACATGGCACAGTAACAATAACCAGGACGAAAAGTGAGAAAAAGGCACTGGACTCTTTTATGCTAAACAAAACAGCAGATCACTCCTGCTATAGGCACACAATAAATGGTGGCTATTATTGCTTTCAATATTGAGAGGTGGAATTAAAGTCACTTTTAGAGACTTAAAAGACCGGTTGGATAAGAAAACGAAGAAGTAGCTGGGTTATACATGTTTGAGAGTTGAGAGACAGGAATTAAAAATGCATTATCAGTCAACATGTCTTTTAGTTGTTTAGTTAGTTTGCATACTTTTACTTTTCTGAATGGTCTTTTGAAAAAGTAAATTGAGTAAGACATGAGTCCCTTAGCACCATGCCTGGAATACAGATATAAAAGGGAAACACTGTTTTTTGTTTGTTTGTTTTGTTTGTTTGTTTGTTGTGTGTGTGTGTGTGTGTGTTTTATGTACCATGCCCAGTTCTATAAACTTTGAATGACTTATCTCATTTAATTATCCCCAAACCCCATGGGTCACTCTACCAGAAATGGCATATCATTCAAATACATTGATTTACTTATAAGGGAACGAAGGTCCATAGAGGTTAACTAAACTTTCCAAAACTACTAACCTTCAGGGTTTTCCCTGACTCCTTTCCAAAAGACCACATTACACGTTAGTCTCCTGTGCCCATGTCTGTATGAAATTAAAAGGAAGAAATTCATGAAGATTACTGTGGCAAAGGTTACATGCAGACTATTTTCATAGAAATGCTAGAAGTTTCGATGTAAAATAAGCTCAATAAATGTTTTTTGAGTAGTTAAATACTTTTTGCACACTGACCTTTTAACATATCACAATTTTATTTAGAATTAGACAATTAAAGTAACAAATAATATAGAGTAAACTATTTTTACTTATTATAAGCAATAGAAATACTGTAGCTTTGGAAAATTTTGAATTTCTCACCTGGTGGTATGCCTTTAAAAAACTTCTATTATAAACTTGGAAATGTAAATCATCAAGATTTTGAAAATCTCAAACAGTAACCATCATATTTTTGTGTTTTATTTGCAATAGAATCTATAGACATGTTTCCATTTATGCAACTATGTGGAACCAGAAGAAAAATTACACACTCTTGTCAATTAATATTGGACAGTGATACATAGGAATCATCAACAAATAAACGCATATGAACTACTTATTTGCTACATATCCTGCTAAGAATTTATCCTTATTCAAGCCTAATGAGGACAATATTGCCTTGATAAGGAAAGCAAGGATTAAAGTATTGGTCCCAGACTATTTCTCTACATCAAAAAAATAAAATAAACATACAGATAGAGCAGAAAGAAACAAAACTGTAATTATTTTCTCCTGATTTATCCTAACATGTCAAACCTTCCACCAGGAATCTTCCCAACTACATATATTGCAGCCTTTGGAAGATTGTGCAATGAGCATCAGTTAGCAGGCAAATTCTTTCACTTTTTGTTTTCCTGAAACAAATATTTTATTTCACCTTAGTTTTTGAAAGACAGTAGTTCCAGATATGGAATTGTAACAGTTATGTTTTTCAACATATTGGAGTTATTATTAGTGCTTCGAACTTCCATTGTTGCTGTTGAGAGGCCGGCCTGTTACAAAGGGTGTATCTTTACAAAGGGTATATCTTTTCTTTCTTGACATTTCTTAAATTTTGTATTTGTTCCTGAGATTCAATTACTATTATTACTATTATAGTACTATTAAATAATATAGTCTAACGGAATAATATATCTTGCTCAGAATTTTTTTATTTATTTAACCTGTTGGTAATGTTTTACTCTTCTGGGGTAAAAAGTTGGATGTCTTTCTTTTATTCTATAAACTTATATTCATCATTTTATAATTATATCTCAATATTCATAATTATATTCAGTTTTTAAAAATATTGTCTTTTACCTATTCTTTTTATTCTGGAATTTAACTAGACTTTTATCCGACTTTCTCAATTCAATTTCTCTATCTCATAACCAGTATTGGATATTTTAACTTTTCTCTCTGATTGCCTTTTGAATATTTTCTTTATCTTTTCTTTTCTATTTTGTGCCTCTCCCTTAATTCACTAATTTTTTTTGTTTTAATTTTATATTTCCAAAATTTAAATTTGATTCCTTTTTAAATCTTTCTGACATTTTAAAGTTTCTTGATTCTCATGCAAATTTTCAAGCTTACTTTTATTTCCTGAAATATATAAAACATACATCTTTAAATTATTTGTTTATACATGTAAAATATAATCATTCTGCAAGTATACTTCACCTGGTTTTCACTCATGGTACATTTCCCTCCCTATGAATTTTTTTATGTTTATTTATGCATAAAAATTCTAATTAAAATTAAAGTTTTATAGTGTAAGTTTTGCATTTACTTTGGCCAGTTGCTTGCAGTTCTCCCACCAACTAATTTGTGTAAAGTTGAGAAAGAATCTACCAGATTATGCTTATGGATTTTCAAAAGATAATTTTCCCAGTCCTACAATACTAGTGACATAAGGAAGTTTATTTACTGTCTCTTCTGCTGTGGATTTATTGAAGGTGTAGTCCTTTGGGATCCTCACTTTATAGAGCAATCCCCTATCAGGTACTCTACTTTAAGCGTATCCAAGACTTTATCTTGTGTCTTGTATATCCTTAATAGCCATCAAAATGGAAACTTAAAATCCCCTGGGTTTGTCGAGTCAATCTGAAACTGGCTTTTAGCACACCTAGTTCCTAGAGTTTTACTTTTACTGTGTTTCTAGTCTCTATAGATTTTAAAATTTATTTCAACCCCAGAGAGGCATTTAAAAAGATACTTGCTTCATTTTATATTGCTCTTATTTGTTTTTCATTGAGAGATCTATTTGCAGTTTTATCTACTAGTTCTCAGCAATGAAAATTCTATCTGTGCCATTTTCAAAACTCCTATTACATATGCCTTCTTTTGTTATTATATTTAAACATTGCTTTCTATATATTGAAGGTGTACATTTTAGTTTTTAAAAAGTTACATTTGTTGCTGCCCAACATTCACAGTGATTCCAGGACCTTTGTTAGAACTGGTGCAGAAGATGAATGTTGACAGAAAATCAAGCCTCTAATATTCTATAGACTAGCGGCCCAGTGCATGAAATTCATGCACAGGTAAGGGTCCGTAGGCCTGGCCGGCGATCAGGGCCTATCTGTGGGGCAGTCAGTGGGGCAATTGGGGGGCCTCCACCTTGGCTGGCCTGGGGCCTGCAGGCTGGAGGCAGCTCCTGCATTTAGCATCTGCCCCTTGGTTGTCAGTGCACATCATAGCGACCGGTCATTCTGCTGGTCATTCTGCCGTTTGGTCGATTTGCATATTAGGCTTTTATTATATAGGATAACTGAGTTCCCATAAATTATACCTCAGAAATAACATCCCATTTTTACCTTAACTATTTTTATTACTTTTTTTTTTTTTTTATTTTTTTTTTTATTTTTTATTTTTTTTTTTTTTTTATTTTCCTCTTAAAGTATTACAAAGGGTATTACATAAGTATCCTTTCCCCCCCCCCCCCCCCGCCCTTGACAAACCACTACCCTCCCTTACCCCCCAGTGTCTTATGTCCATTTGTTATGCTTATATGCATGCATACAAGTCCTTCGGTTGATCTCTTACTCCCCTCCCTCCTGCCCCCCAACTCTCTCTGGCCTTCCCACTGCAGTTTGACAATCAGTTTGAGGCAGCTCTGCCTCTGTATCTATTATTGTTCAAAAGTTTGTAATGGTCTTTATTATCCATGAATGAGTGAGATCATGTGGTATTTTTCCTTCATTGACTGGCTTGTTTCACTTAGCATAATGCTCTCCAGTTCCATCCATGATGTTGCAAATGGTAGGAGTTCCTTCTTTTTAACAGCAGCATAGTATTCCATCGTGTAGATGTACCACAGTTTTCTAATCCATTCATCTACTGATGGGCACTTAGGCTGTTTCCAGATCTTAGCTATGGTGAATTGTGCTGCTATGAACATCTGGGTGCATATATCCTTTCTGATAGGTGTTTCTGGTTTCTTGGGATATATTCCTAGTAGTGGGATCACAGGGTCAAATGGGAGTTCCATTTCCAATTTTTTGAGGAACCTCCATACTGCCTTCCATAGTGGCTGCACCAGTCTGCATTCCCACCAGCAGTGCACAAGTGTTCCTTTTTCTCCACATCCTCTCCAGCACTTGTCGTTTGTTGATTTGTTGATGATGGCCATTCTGACAGGTGTGAGATGGTACCTCATTGTTGTTTTGATTTGCATCTCTCGGATGATTAGTGACTTTGAGCATGTTTTCATATGTCTCTTGGCTTTCTGAATGTCCTCTTTTGAAAGGTGTCTATTTAGATCCTTTGCCCATTTTTTGATTGGATTGTTTATCTTCCTTTTGTTAAGTTGTATGAGTTCCCTATAAATTTTGGAGATTAAGCCCTTATCAGATATGACGTTGGCAAATATGTTTTCCCACGAGGTGGGTTTTCTTGTTGTTTTGTTGATGGTTTCTTTTGCTGTGCAGAAGCTTTTTATTTTGATGTAGTCCCATTTGTTCAGTTTCTCTTTAGTTTCAACTGCCCTAGGAGCTGTATCAGTGAAGAAATTGTTTTGGCATATGTCTGAGATTTTGTTGCCTTTGTATTCTTCTAGAATTTTTATGGTTTCCTGTCGTACATTTAAGTCCTTTATCCATTTTGAGTTTATTCTTGTGTATGGTGTAAGTTGGTGGTCTAGTTTCATTTTCTTGCATATGTCTGTCCAATTTTCCCAACACCATTTATTGAAGAGACTATCTTGGCTCCATTGTATGTTCATGCCTCCTTTGTCAAAAATTAATTGAGCATATTGGTTCGGGCTAATTTCTGGACTCTCTATTCTATTCCACTGATCTATATGTCTGTTCTTGTGCCAGTACCAGGCAGTTTTGAGAACAGTGGCTTTGTAATACAGCTTGATATCTGGCATTGAGATCCCACCTACTTTGTTCTTTCTCAGGATCGTTGCAGCTATTCGGGGTCTTTTTTTATTCCAGATGAATTTTTGGAGAGTTCGTTCTAGATCTTTGAAGAAGGCCATTGGTATTTTAATGGGAAGTGCGTTGAATGTATAGATTGCTTTGGGTAGTATGGACATTTTAATGATGTTGATTCTACCAATCCAAGAACATGGTATGTTCTTCCATCTGTTTATGTCTTCCTCTATCTCTTTTTTCAACGTCCTGTAGTTTTCTGAGTAGAGGTCTTTAACCTCTTTAGTTAAGTTTATTCCTAGGTATCTTAATTTTTTTGGTGCGATGGTAAATGGGATTGTTTTTCTGATCTCCCTTTCTGAAAGTTCACTGTTGGTGTATAGAAATGCCTCAGATTTCTTGGGGTTAATTTTGTATCCTGCTACATTGCCAAATTCATGTATTAAGTCTAGTAGCTTTTTGATGGAGTCTCTAGGGTTTTGTATGTATAATATCATGTCATCTGCAAATAAGGACAGTTTTACTTCCTCTTTTCCAATTTGGATGCCTTTTATTCCTTCTTCTTGCCTAATTGCAATGGCTAATACTTCCAGTACTATGTTGAACAGGAGTGGTGAGAGTGGGCATCCCTGTCTTGTTCCTGTTCTTAGGGGAAATGGTGTTAGTTTTTGTCCATTGAGTATGATGTTGGCTGTGGGCCTGTCATATATGGCTTTTATTATGTTGAGGTATGATCCTTCTATTCCCACCTTTCTGAGAGTTTTTATCAAAAATGGGTGTTGGATTTTGTCGAATGCTTTTTCTGCATCAATTGATATGACCATGTGGTTTTTTTCTTTCAATTTGTTTATGTGATGTATCACATTTATTGATTTACGGATGTTGTACCATCCTTGCATCTCTGGGATGAATCCTACTTGGTCATGGTGTATGATCCTTCTGATGTACTGCTGGATCCGATTTGCTAAGATTTTGTTGAGGATTTTGGCATCTATGTTCATGAGGGATATTGGCCTGTAATTCTCTTTCATTGTGATGTCTTTACCTGGATTTGGTATTAGGGTGATGCTGGCTTCATAGAATGAGCTTGGAAGCGTTCCTTCCTCTTGAATTTTTTGTAGTAGTCTGAGGAGGGTAGGTTTTAGTTCTTCCTTGAATGTTTGGTAGAACTCCCCTGTGAAGCCGTCTGGCCCTGGGCTTTTGTTTGCTGGAAGCTTTCTGATGACTGCTTCAATTTCTTCCATAGTTATTGGCCTATTGAGGTTTTTAGATTCTTCCTGATTGAGTTTTGGAATGTTGTATTTTTCTAGGAATTTGTCCATTTCCTCCAGGTTGTCCAGTTTGTTGGAGTAGAGTTGCTCGTAGTATTGTTTAACAATCATTTGTATTTCTGTGGGGTCTGTTGTTATTTCGCCTCTATCATTTCTGATTTGGTTTATTTGGGACCTCTCTCTTTGCTTCTTGGTGAGCCTGGCTAGGGGTTTGTCAATCTTGTTTATCCTTTCAAAGAACCAGCTCTTGGTTTCATTGATTTTCTGTATTGTTTTTTTGGTCTCTATTTCATTGATTTCTGCTCTAATCTTTATTATCTCCTTCCTTCTGCTCACTCTGGGGTTTTCTTGTTGCTCTCTTTCTAATTCTTTGAGTTGTAGAGTTAGATGATTGACTACCATTTTTTCTTGTTTTTTGAGATAGGCCTGTAGAGCTATAAACTTCCCTCTCAGGACTGCTTTCATTGTGTCCCAGAGGTTTTGGATTGTTGTGTTTTCATTGTCATTAGTGTCCAGGATGTTTTTAATTTCTTCTTTGATGTCATCGGTAACCCAATCAATATTTAATAACATGCTATTCAGCTTCCAAGTGTTTGAGTATTTTGGGTTGTTTTTATTGTAGTTTATTTCTAACATTATGCCATCGTGGTCTGTGAAGAAGCTTTTTATGATTTCAATCTTCTTGAATTTGTGGAGACTTTGCTTGTGACCCAATATATGGTCTATTTTTGAATATGTCCCATGAGCACCTGAGAGGAATGTATATTCCGCAGCTGTGGGGTGAAGTGTTCTGAAGATGTCAATTAAGTCCATCTGATCTAGTGAGTCATTTAGGATTGCTGTTTCTTTGCTGAGTTTTTGTCTAGCGGATTTATCCAGTGATGTCAGTGGTGTATTAAAGTCCCCTACTATGATTGTATTGTTGTCGATCTCTCCCCTGATATCTTCCAGAAGTTTTCTTATGTATGTGGGTGCTCCTGCATTGGGTGCATATATGTTTACCAGGGTTATATCTTCTTGTTGTATTGATCCCTTTAGTATTATGAAGTGGCCTTCCTTATCTCTGGTTATGGCCTTCACTTTGAGATGTACTTTGTCAGATATAAGTATTGCTACCCCAGCTTTCTTTTCCTTTCCATTTGCGTGAAAGATATTTTTTCATCCCTTCACTTTCAGTCTGTGTGAGTCCCTTCTAATGAGGTGGGTCTCTTGTAGACAGCAGATGTATGGGTCATGTTTTTTTATCCATTCAGCCACTCGATGTCTTTTGGTTGGAGCATTTAGTCCATTTACATTTAAAGTTATTATTGAAAGGTATTTGTTTGTAGCCATTTCTTTTTGTGTGTGTGTGTGTGGCTGTTTTCTTTCTGAGCTTGATATTTCTTCTTTTTACACCAGTCCCTTTAGCATTTCTTGCATGGCTGGCTTGGTGGTGATAAACTCCCTTAGCCCTTTTTTGTCTGTGAAGCTTCTTATTTCCCCTTCAATTTTGAATGATAGCCTTGCTGGATAGAGTATTCTTGGATTCAGTCCTTTGCTTTGCATCACTTTGTAGATTTCCGTCCATTCTTTTCTGGCCTGATGTGTTTCTGTTGAGAAATCATTTGATAATCTAATGGGAGATCCCTTGTATGTTACTTTCCGTCTCTCTCTTGCAGCCTGTAAGATTCTCTCTTTATCCTGAACATTTGCCATGGTAATTATGATGTGTCTTGGTGTGGGTCTTTTCGGGTTCACCTTGTTTGGGACTCTCTGGGCTTGTGTGACTTTTTTCTTCCCCACCTCAGGGAAGTTTTCTGATATTATTTCTTCGAATAGGTTTTCTAATCCATGTTCATCTTTCTGTTGTTCTGGCACCCCTATTATTCGTATGTTGTTTCGTTTCATGTTGTCCCAAAGCTCCCTTAGGCTCTCCTCCTGTCTTTTAATTTTTTTCTCCATTTGCCGTACAGTTTGAGTGTGTTTTGCTTCCTTGTCTTCTAATTCACTAATTCGGTCCTCCGCTTCTCCCAGTCTACTGTTGATACTTTCAATGGAGTTTTTTATTGAAGCTATGTCACTCTTCATTTCTTCTTGGGACTTACTTAAGTTGTTGATTTTTTCATCTGTTTCTTCTAGCTTCTTGCATAAGTAGTTGAGTTTTTCATCTGTTTCTTCTTGCTTCTTGAACATCTGGTGCATGTACTCTAGGAACCTTATTCTGAATTCTTTTTCCGTCATGTTGCATATCTCTGTCTCACTTAGCTGCTTTTCTGGCGAGTCCTCCTTTTCTTTCCTTTGGGGGTTTCTTTGCCTACCCATGTTTGATCTCGCTGACATATGTAGATGTTGAGGTGTTCAGTGGCTGCTCCCTGGGTGGCAGGGGCTCCTTGGGTTGTGGTTGCTGCTCAGACGGTTGCGGTAGCAGCTGCTTTCCAGTTGGCAGCAGCTCCTCTGGTGGGTGTTGTTCACAGCTGTGTTGGCTCTTCTGGCTGGTGGGGGGAGGCTTCACGTACAGTTGCTGTTCCACAGACAGAGGGTGTGGTGATCAGGAGGCTGCGGTGATCAGGAGGCTGCGGTGATCAGGGGGCTGCTGTTGCTTGGATCTGCTGCGTTGATTTAAAGGCACAAAATACAACAGAGCAAGGCACAACGTACCAGGCACTGAACACAAGTATATTCACAATATTAATAACTCCAAATAAAGGTGACCACCCGAATTAAGAGAATTAGGGGATAAGGGAGAAAGAAGAGAAGAAGATAAAAGAGAGAACAGAAAAGAAAAATAAGAAAAAAACAAACAAAAAAGGAGTGCAAAAATAGAATTGGGAAAAAAGAGGGGGGAAAAAAAGAGAGCGAAAAAAGAGAATGAAGTAGAAGTGGGGAAGAGACTCCCCGTATGAGGAGCAAACTCCAATAGAACTGCCACTAATCTCAACAAATTCCAGCAACAGATCCCTGGAGATGAATGCAAACTACAAACCACCAATAATATCCAGAGGGGTAAGGGAAAACAGAAGCACAAAAATAACTGGGGTGGGGTGGGGGAGGGAAGGGAAAAACCAGCAGAAAAAAAAAAGAAAAAGAAAAAGAAAAAGAAAAACAACCTCACAACCAGTCCTAAAAAAGAAGAAAAAACACAAAACAAAACAAACAAACAAATTAAAAAAAAAAAAAAAAAAAAAAAAGCCCACTATATTCAACAATCAAGAAAACAATAGAAAGATAAGAGAGAAAAAAAATGGTTGGAAAGTGAAGAAGGATAAAGAATAGGTTTATAAGGATTTAGAGCAGTAGATTGGAAATAGGATATATAAGTAGGGTGGAATTAGACAGGGGGTAAAAAGAGGGAATTGGGAAAGTCTGGAGCAGGAATAGGGTAAGAGAAACAGGACACCAAAAGGGGAAAAGTAAGGAAGAGGGTTTTAGCAAAGAGGTGGAATTGAGATAGGGAAAATTAATGCTAAAGGAACGATGAAAATAGAATGGAGAACACTAATCCCAAAAGAAAATAAAGAGAAAATAAAATGGCACTTTAAAAAATGGTAAAATGGTAGGAGTAATAATACTGGTTAAAAATAAAAATGTGGTAATTGAAAGGGTAAAATCAGGTGATGGAAAAAGAAGAAAAAGAGAAAAAAAAAAT
Source organism: Myotis yumanensis (assembly GCF_028538775.1). Lineage (NCBI taxonomy): Eukaryota > Metazoa > Chordata > Mammalia > Chiroptera > Vespertilionidae > Myotis > Myotis yumanensis. Next base: position 41,390,160 of record NW_027223760.1, on the reverse strand, counting down.
TGGTTTCTTAGTAAAAAGGTGAAAAAATTAAAAAGAAAAAGAAAAAGAAAAAATTTGCAGTAGTGATGGTCTTTCGGTTCTTCTACTCTTCAGCCTGGTTCGCCTTAGTCCTGCCAGGTATTTAGGAGAGTGTTGAGTTTGCCTGCATTACACTGTTCCTCCGTGTTGTAAATCACAGTCCTGATTTTAAAGCAGGCCGTATTTGTGATCCAGTCTGCCTTAATTTGTATTCCCCTAAGAGTCAGTTTGTGGCTCAACCTCTGGGTGGCAGTGTTTTTGGGTTGGCCTCTGAGGCTATACAGCTTCTCTATCCTTTTTTAATCCTTACCCTGCTCTGTGTTGTTGGTGGGACTGAAAATCCCTCTATAGGCCAGACCCTGGTAACTCCCAGGGACTAATCAGCTTGTTTTAGTCCTTTATCTCATACAGGGTGGAATCTGGGTGTGGCTGTGCTCCTTGCCTGGGGGGCTGGGGGGAGGAGTTCCACCCTCTGGAGGAATGGCTGCCCCAGTCCTGGGCCCAGGGGTGTCTCAGCACTCAATTCGCTGCCACCTCCTCCGGCTCCCCCTCTTTCCTCAGCCTCTCCCCAGATTCCCCTCGTCTGCACCTTCACCCTCTCTTCAGCACAGGTGAGTGTCTGTATCCGAACTGTCCTATGAGCAGGGTTCAGTGAAAACAAAGAAACAGACAAACGCCGGCCGGCCGCGGAAACGCTCCTCTCTTACCGGTCTGGGAAACGCTCCTCTTACCAGCACTGCATGGTCTGGGAAACGCTCCTCTCTTATGGGCACTGCATGGTCTGATCAGTTCCTCAGGATGCCCCCTTTAGTCTCAGTTCTCCGCAATCACAAAATCCAAATCTCAAATCTCCTGGCGCCAGCAAACCCGCGGAACTCCTTACCCTGGTCAGGGTCTGTGTCTGTCCCAAGAGACGCGGCTGTCTGCCATGCGGTCTCCCTCCGACCCTCTGGGCTCAGGTCTGGCAAACTTTCCTGCCCAGATCCCTGGTTTTTAACCTTTCCAGGGGAGGTCTGCCCTTCCAGGCTGCAAGCCGTCTCACCAGCTGAGTAAATTTGCCAATTCGGGGTGGGTGTTATTAGTTTCAGCTGCTTACTCCGTTTGCTCCGGGACAAGACCTGGGACGCGTCTGCCTATATCGCCGCCATCTTGCTTCTCCCCGAGTGTTAACCTTTTATTACATTTATTAAGGTGACATTGGTTAATAAGATTATATAGGTTTCAAGTGTATGTTTCTATGATACATGATCTGTATATTGCACTGTAAGCCCACCACCTAAAGTAAAATCATTTTTGTCACCATATATTTGACCCCCTTTACCCTTTATAATGCCCCCTGACCTTTCCCTGTGGTAACTATCGTCTGTGTCATGAGTTTTTGTTGCTTGTTTTTCTTATTTGTTCATTTGTTACTTTCAATTTTATATCCCACATATGAGTGCAATCATATGGTTCTTAACTTTGTTTATTGAACTTACTTTGCCTAGCACAATAGTCTTAAGATCCATCCATGTTGTTGCAAATGGCAGTATCTTGTCTTTTCTTATGGCTGAATAGTATTCCATTGTATATATGTACCACACACCTTAACTATTCTTTAAAGATTAGCAAATAATGCACAAAATTCCATGACCTGTTAATTCTACAAGAAATTTTTCTTAATATGACAGACTATAAATTTCTGATTTTCTAAATCCCCTGGTACACACTGGGGAAATATTGAGCTAGTGATCTATCAGCACTTATTAATTTAAAAAAGTTTTAGACTATAAGAAACAAAATACCAGAACAACAGTGTCTACAGCACAATATAATGTCATTGTTTATTTAGAAAGATGTTTAGAGGTAGATTGTTTCATAGATGATTCAGCAATTAAAGAACACTACAAACATGCCTGTTTTCTTTCTAATTGTTAGTATGCCACTTAATGACAATATTCTGGGAATTAACAAGAGAAAGGAAGTTGGGAATGGAAGAGACAAACTAAATTGTGTCTGTGATAGTTCCACTGCTGGCTATTCAACATCCATACTCTTTTTACATGGAAGATACTCACCTCTTCCATTTATTGTTTGTGGCTCCTTTCATGCAATATCTATGTGATATGCATCATTCTCTGACAAGATAGATGTGACTATTCATGATTAAGAGATTCCAAGTTAAAACAGAAGACATTAGCCCTAACTGATTTGGCTCAGTGGATAGAGTGTTAGCCTCTGGACTGGAGGGTCCCAGGTTTGATTCCCATCAAGGGAACATGCCTGGGTTGTGGGCTAGGTCCCTGGTATGGGGCATGCAGGAGGCACCCAATCAATGACTCTCATCTTTGATGTTTCTATCTCTCTCTCCCTCTCCCTTCCTCTCTGAAATCAATAAAAAATGTATTAAAAGCAATACAAAACAGAATACATTTGCCTTTAATACATACAAAGTACAACTGTGGAGAAGAAATACTATAATTTTTCATTTTAAATGTGAACCATGGGAGACACAGCAGTTGCTATTAAGAGCACATATCTTACCCTGCTAGATAGCAATGGCAGGAAACCCTGTCCTGGCATAAAATAAGTTACCTGATTAGCTGATTTTCTATTCTTACTTTGGTCCCAAAATCTTTAGTTCTAATACTGAGAGAGGGAATTTCCTTTTTGCTTTCCTTCCCTTCCACATCTAAATTAGATATTGAAGATATTTCTCCTAGAGGATCCATTGTTTTGGTTTCCTTGTTCCCATTGATACTCGCTTGGAGGCCCAGACATTTCCATAGATGTTTCCTAGTCAGATTTGGTGTTTTATTGCTGGCTTATTTCCCTTTCATTTTTTAAAATATATCTTTATTGATTTCAGAGAAGAAAGGAGAGGGAGAGAGAGATAGAAACATCAATGATGAGGATCATTGATCAGCTGCCTCCTGCATACCCCACACCGGTGTCGACCCCACAACCTGAGCATGTGCCCCAACCTGGAATCAAACCGTGACCTCCTGGCTCATAGGTCGAAGCTCAATGACCGAGCCAGGATAGCCAGGCCTATTTTCCTTCAATTTTAGCAAGTTCTAATCTATTTGCTCTTTGTAAATTCCATGCTGCTGTATCTGTGGCCAAAATAAATTACTTAAACATTTTAAATTGCTTTAATTTTAGAGTTAGGATAGGTAGGCATATTTAGCAATAGGGTCTTTTCTGGAGGGTTTCCCTCTGGAAGAAAGGTATTGAGGCACCTTCTTATTGTCTCCTAATAAGACAGATGTTTGCATGCTGTGGCGTTTATACCAGCTTTAAGCTGGCAAACAGAAGTTGGCTTTTCTAACCTGGCCAAGCTGCAAATTATGAGGGTGGACCCTCAAGTATTCCAGATCACAAGCCACAGGCAAAAAATGTCTGGTCTCAAAAAGCAACTAAACATAGCCCAACATTCTAAATTTTAACTTATCATTCACCAGCAGCTCAGCCTCTGCCAGCTCATTGGCTATATCCGAAAGAAGTTCAGGCCACAGTGTGCTGAAAAGGTTCACCAAATCTTAACAAGAACCTCTAAAAATCAGGGATCACAAGACAATAAGGTGATGAAGGCCTGGGGCGGGTGGCAGTGGTGGGGAGGGGCAAGTTAGAAGGGGTCAATGGAGAAAAAAGGGGGACATTTGCAATACTTTCAACAATAAAGATTGAAAATTAAGAAAGAAATGAAAGTCAGGGACCATTGGTTTCTGGCTGTTCTTCATCCTATTCTCAAACAATACTACATTTGGAGGCACTGGCATCAATCCAGTCCTGCTGCCCTGTTCAGAATATGTATTGGTTACACACGGATGGCTTGGGAATATTACTAATGGCTCAATACCTCTGCATGGGAAGTATAGCCTTAATTGCTGAGTCTAGTAGTACTTCAGAGAGAAAAGACAGAAAACAGCAGGAACACTGGCTAGTGTTCTCACAAACGTTATTGTGACCAGAGGACCATTTCTTATTTCTAGTAGTAAAGGAGTTAATACTGGAAACATTATTGAAATTGACCCAACAATTGGTTCCCAGCTGTTATAATGATAATAATTTTTGACTACCACCAGCTTTTTTCAGTTAGCTCAATATATTAAAAGTATCAATAAAAAAATCTTGTGCTGCCAGATGTTCGGGAGGGTCCACGCACAATGGCATCAGAATTGGAACGAGCTTTACAAGTCTCTGTAGAAACTTCAACACAACCAGTTGCCGCATTTGCTTTATAAATATAAAGTGTCTCAGAAATACAATCGTCTATTTTATTGTCATGTGTATTTACTTTTTATTTTATTCAGAGGAGTCTTGTAGCTGTTATTTTGGCACAAGATAATCATGACAATCTGAGTTTAGTAAGTTACCCACATCCCTTTAATTTCTTGCATAGGCAATATCCAATTACATAACTTTTAAGTGTCTTTGAATATATTATGTTTTAAATATTTTGAAGGCATAATCTCTCTCTCTCTCTCTCTCTCTCTCTCTCTCTCTCTCTCTCTCTCTTATTCTCCCCTCTACTTAAAAGGTTCTATAAAGCATGAATATTTCTTCATCTTGATCTTGTGTAAGTTTATCATGATATATATGGCAGCAGAAAAAAAAGTGGAATGCATTTTCATTCAAGCACAAAATTTATGTCTTTATCATGATGACTACTTTAAAGTTCCCAAGAAAAATTACTTAGCTAAGCAAACGATCTTATGTTATACATAGGAAGGGTATCTCCAATCAGTATTCAGCAGGTATATTTAGGATCTCTGCACAGATTTATTAAATTTGACATATAAATGTTGCCAAGACTTTGGAGATTTGTGAATTGTTTCTTAACAGCCTGGGCTAGTCTACTCAGAAGCCAGGTGTGTACCATTGAGTTACACAATTACATACTTGAAAATCAAAAGGGGGAAATGAAACCATAAAAGCTGCATAGACAGGAAAGCAAAATGTGCTCTCAGGGCGCATCATTACATACTTCAGACTCACAAAATAGGCCACCCCCCTGTACCTAGTGGTAGAAAACTCAGAGAGTATACCACACTGACACAAGGGGAGAACTACAGAGAGGTTAGATTCACTCTAGCAATTTTCTACCAGAGTGGACCAATTCCAACATACCTGAGAAGTCAGAGCCAAAATTAACTTTGGCTCTATTCTATCTAATCAGGAATACTGCTATATTTTTTCTTCACTGGATTTGGTGTCTGACAGATAGAAGCTTTATTTGCATAGAACTTCACCACTAACATTTCTAATGCTCACACCAAGAGATATAGAAATGGGACCCTTACTCTTATTTTTTCTCCTCTATAATATCTGCTTTTTATAAATTATTCTTTGTAATCTGTTCCTTTGTAATTATAAAGAGTGCTTTGCTATGTTTGTTATGATCATAACAGTGAGGAAGTATTTCAATTAATTTTCACACTTTTATTTTCTTAACGATATTAATGAGGCTTTGTTTTTACACAGCTTGGGGGAGGGGAGGTAGCTAAGGTATCAGGAAGTTTTCTTAGTATCATGAAACATAGAGAATGCTCTGAGCCTGTTATCAGAAACTAAAAATTCCTTAGATACTGTATTCCTCTAATAACCTAGTAGCTACTAGAAACTAATTTATGTTTCTATTATTTGTGCTTCTATACCTAAGGCTTAGTATTCATTTGTTTTTTGTCTTCCACATCAATATATATAAAAGCCTAAGCGACCTGCTGACTGACCATCCAACCAGTAGCTATGACCCACACTGACCACCGGGGGCAGATGCTCAAAGCAGGAGCAAAAACCACAGGCATGGAAACATGGAACAGACTGATGAATCTCAGAGGGAAGGGGGGAGGGGAAGGGTGAGAAGATATTAACCAAAGTTCTTATATGCATACTAGAGGCCCGGTGCATGGATTCGTGCACCGGTGGGGTCTCTTGTCCTGGCCTCAGGGATCGGACCAAAACTGGCTCTATGACATCCCCCAAGGGGTCCCAGATCACAAGAGGGCACAGGCCAGGCCAAGGGACCCCACTGGTGCATGAATCCGTGCACCAGGCTTCTAGTTGTTATATAAAGTTGTATAGACAATTACAAAGAATTCTGGTGATAGTTACAGTCTGATTGTCTGGAAATATGAAGAGGTGTATAAAAATAAGATTTAAAATTAAACAAAAACCTATAATCCACTCAATAATAGTTTTAAGTGTAATCAATAGTACACTCCAACAGTCCTTGGCCTAAAATAATGAAAGAATATGTTCTTAAAAACAGTAAAGATTCAGGAGGAATGATCCTGTAACTCTTTTAGTCTTTAAAAAACACACAACAATTTCTAACCCTAAATAGAGAAACAATAAGGTTATGGTTACTTAACTACCAACTTCCCTGAAAATATCTAAATCTAAGATGGTTTAAGAACCAGATAAATGTTTTGGAAAATTTTAAAGCTCAGGTTTCTTACATGAGTTAAGAACCCACCTGTCAACTAAAAGACATTTCCGAAGACAATGAAGTTCAAATATTTTGAGATCAGGAAAAGTCTGTTTATTGTATTTTATTGTTTCTGGTTTAGAGTAAAGGCATGCTCATCCACAAAAAAAAATAAAATAAAATAAAATAAATCTTTGCTTGTAAGGTCATATTTTAACATAGGAAATGAATTGAGGTCTATCTTCTATCTGTACTTACCATGATTCATTTAAATGGATTATTTCCATTGTGCACAGGTGGTAAACTTATATCACATGGTTTTTATATAACAGCCTGCAATAGCAGGCCCTGAAGAGCTACATCTAATGGTATCATTAAAATGATTGTAAACATGCCTATTGTGGCAGATGTGAGCTTTATTTCTGTTGATATACATTCACATTGTTTGGTAAGATCAAACAAATGTAGAGTTTTAATATGTCAAACATGTCCACATTCTAACAGGTCCTGTTTTTAAAGAGATCTGTTTCTTTAGAAGTCAGGACAGCTATAAAAGAGCCAGACTGCAGAGCAGAGTCAAAGTCGAAACTCATTTTCTCTGATTAGAGCAAAATTCTCTGTGTTGTACCATTTAGCCAACAGTTTCCAGTGAAAAGAGATCAAACAGAATAACATTGCAGGCATTAAAATAAGATGGGGGAGGCATGTATGCCTATTAATTAACAATTATTTTTAGGTTTTGTTTTAGACAAAATTAACTATTTTTTTGTCATTAAATTTAATCTGTCCTTCTCTTAATTGTTCCCCCTCTTTATCACTATCCATCTTCCTCTTATTAATTAGTTTACTTACAATAATGTCACACCATGTGTTCTAATTTTCAGACCATTTTTGCTTGAGAACTCCAAATTTAACTGGATTTTCTAGTTATTTTGGAAGTTCTCAAGCAAAAACTTGGTTTTATTTTTTTCTAGTGGCAAAATGATTAGATTTCTCTGGCATGTTCTACTAACAACATCTAATATTAGCAGAAAATTATGGGTTAAATATCGATATTATTTCTAAGGAAATATAAAAAATGCAAATAGAATGTGCTTCTTAATTAATGCTAAAAACTGTCAAATACTTCATACATGCCTGCTATTTTATAAAAATTATCTCACTTAACCTCTCTTGGCCTAAAATAGCAGAGATAATAGACCAAGGTAGTCTAAAAAAAGAACCTACACTTTTATACTGCCTTTTATTTTTCTTTTGAAATAGTGTTAGTTACAGAAACTTCTATTTTAAAGTAGGTGAACATATCACAGTATTATCTTTACAAAAATGTAGGGGAAATGGAGGTTCCCTCTCTTGTCACAGAGATTGATACTCACCAAAATATTCCATTTTTCTCCCCCACATTCCTATGTACTCTTACGATTATTTTAAACCATAAAACTATTTTGGAGAATAAAGTGTGAGAAGTGTCATGTGTCTCATTTCAGGGCTGAAATAGTGGAAACCTCAGGCACCAGTATTCAGTCGCTTTCTTTCTCTTCTGTGAGCTTGGAAGTTCCATGTGTTGTGGACCGGATACATCAAAACAGCTGGATCCCTGAGTTGCTGCCAGGAGAGCAATGCCCAAAGCATGCTCAACTGTGCCGGGGGTTCAGGATGAGTCAGAAACAAGCCTTTTGTTGTACTGAGTGTTGAGATGTGTGGTTGCTTGTTTTTGTCTCTCCAACCTCTCAGCCTGTCTTATCTAGCCTATTTTGGTTACGTTAGACATTGGTACCAGAAATAAGATGATATCTTCAAAAAATCATTATATTTGACATCGACCTAGGGATCTAGCCATGGAAAAACAGAGAGAGAACTGACATTGGAGGCGTTCAGGGGATGGTGACTCATTTCATACAGTAGCCAAACATTAGAATAATGTGAGCAGCAGATCACGTACCTAACACATCTGTGACACGGGTTTGAAAGCCGGATGTGAATAATGTGCATGATTTGCTATTAACTCTATTTGGCAAACTGTATTAAGGAAGAAATGAGCTCAGGCTAGGATCAGCTTGTTTGCAAGCAGAAGCGATAGAGGTAGAGAGTCTAACACGGAGCCTTTCAGTACTGGAAAACCAATTGCTTCATGACCGTAATAAATGGAAAGAGTGCGAAGGTCTTTACAGACAAATGTCTGGTAACATATTTCTAACTGATTAAATCACCTCAAATCCAAGAACAGGTTAAGAATGTGGCTCTCAATACCTTGGTAAAATGACCAGATTAAGAGTATGGCTTTGCTCGGAAATTAAAACAGCTTCTGTGTCACCCTGTTGTATATAATGAATAATGGAATAAAAGAGCAGAGATGTACAACGTAAAAAGCAGCTGTGTTTGTTCTGGGTACATGGAGAAAATTAGAATAAAAGCTTACTGGTTATTTTTAGGTTCTACTGGTAAAGAAACTAAGTTCAGAGGGGAAATCTTTTAGAAATATAAAATGACTCTAAACTCACAAACTTGCTATGAGCAGGAAGCCAACTAGAAAAGCTCCTCAGTCTCCTAGTAGAGAATATTCCCCCAAACCCACTTCTGATGGGAAAAAGAATAGTGGAGGGGAAAAAGCATCCTTGCTCAGACTGGTTGCTCAGTATTTGGGTATCAACCTATGATCCAGGAGGTCACAGTTCGATTCCTGGTCAGGGCACAGGCCCAGGTTTCAGGATCCATCCCCAATGGGGGGCGAGGGGGCATGCAGGAAGAAGCCTATAGATGATTCTCTCTCATAATTAATGTTTCTATCTCTCTCTCCCTCTCCCTGAAATCAATAAAATATATATTTTTAAAAAATCCTTGAAGTGGAAGCTAGGAGGCACAAAGAACAGTGGGCTCCCTGGGGGATCCCAAAAAGAATTTAGATCCAATAGAAGAAGAGTCCCCACCCTTGTTTAGGACCTCTCACAATGCCTGCTCACAAGGACCAAAATGGACTAATGACTGCTATGTGTCTCTCAATTTTCTCTTTAATCAAAGGTATCTCTTCTGTTTCTATTTCATCACCGTTATTATTAATCATTTATTATTGAGCATTATGTATATGTTTATATATATGAGGAAAGGCTCCCTTAACTTATCTTTTTTGTTTATATGTTTTAATTGACAGTAGCGACATCTGAACCTGGTATAGAGACTCTCACATATCAACCTGGAAGTAGACTGGATTGGTCTTTGAGTGTCTCCCTTGGAGAGGAGTTGAGAGTGTTTCTTGGTGGAATTATTGGAACAAAGGATATTGGGTGACAGAGACAATCCTCAAATAATATCCCCACATTTTGCATCAGTCCTCTACATTTCCTCACTCCATAGGTTTGGTAGAAACAACAACTAGTCTTGGCCAATTAAAGGTTAATAGAAGTGGCACATGTACCTTTCAGGCTAAGAGAGTTTTGCTCATATTTAATTTCCAATCTCTCTCTTCCCCTAAAATGGCGACGGCAAAAACTTGTGTTAAGGTAATAGTCACATGATTGAAGCTCCCTGGATCCCTGGGTTGCTGCACAGAACATAATGGCCTTGGGATTTTGGGGGGATCCATAGACCATTTGTGAGAATGAAAAATAGATTTTTGTTGTTAGGCTGCTGAAAATTCTCTCTCTCTCTTTTTTTTTTTTACTGCTTTATAACCTCACCTTTCTTAAATAAATACAACTATTACCACATTTAATGTACATCATGAAGAGACATACTACTTTCTGGTTTCAGAGTGAAAAAATATTTAATATTTTTAGCAGACTTGTTTCTTTATTTTAATTCTTACATATTATAATAATTATTAAATCAATCTCTCTTCTCCTCTTCAGAATTCACAATACTAGAATTATTTTCTGTGATCAGGGTTCCTTAATATGTAGACCTAAAATAAAATTTAACACATAACAACAAATAAAAAATAGTGTCAAACCAGCAAATGGCAATTATTTTCCATTTCTCAGTGTCATAGGAAAGTATTTTCTGCCCTAACATCTTAGCAAAAATAAATGGAACAAGGCACCAGTGAGTTATTTAAAGGACTCATTAACTTTCATATGACCCTATTTGTAATTGAGACAGTTGTGTCCTAGAAGTACCCTCCAAGAAATGACTAATGAGGTTTCCAAACATTCTGAATTGACTGACACAGAAGGGAGTGATTCTGTTTTTTAGCCAAACCTCTGTGAGGTCCAGGCAAAAGGGGAAATTTACCTTTCAAATAATTCATGATAGTGTCTAATACTAAGCATTAAAAAAAAGTAAGTATTTTTTCTAAAGTTTAAAGATCTCAATATACTAAGTCAGTAAGGAGGTAAATTTATTGAAGTTTTCTCTCCAAATTGATCAAAGTTCAAGCAGATTTAGGTATAGAAATCTTTTAACCTAATTCATGGTAGTAACAAACATTCCACAAATGCATTGAATAGCACAAAATAATTAATTTATTTGATAGTTTCCACTGCTTTGTTCTATGAAATAGATAATACCTTATCTATTCCATAGAAGGTTGAATGGCAATCTGTTGTGTTTTATCACAGGATATGGCTCATTTGAATAAATTGTAACTAGATCCCTTCTTATGTTAAATAACTAGAGGCCCAATGCATGAATCTTTGTGCAAGAATGGGCCTTCTTTCCCCTGGCTGCCGGCATCACCTTCGCTCCGGCTGGAACTGCCTTCCCATGCTACCCAGAGGCCCGGAGCAGCTGGGGTGGTTCAGAATGCCTGCGCCATCGCCATGGTGATGACACAAGCATCCCACCCTGGCTGCTCCGCACCAGTGTATGCAAAGTAACGCACAATCTTTGTTGGGTTAATTTGCATACCCACTCCCTATTGGCTGGTGGGCATCGCAAAGGTATGGTCAATTTGCATCTTTCTCTTTTATTAGTGTAGATAGGTCCTAGGGACTGTAATTATCTGCATCAATGATTAAAGTCTCCCTTTCAGTAGCCTAAGTTTGCTATAGCTGTAATTTTGAAGTAAACTGTTAAAAGTGAATTTAAGAAAATGTTAATATAGAAATGTACTGTTGAAAATGAACAAATAATTATTTTTTTCAAATTTACTGAACTTTGGAATTTTCTTTGAAGTTAAAGAAAACTTAAGAATTCTTACATTTTATCTTCAGAACCAATACCCCCTTTTAAAAGTTTCTATCTAGTAAAGCATAACAATTAGTTATCATATAGTGAGGATATTTAATTTCTTTTACTCTATTTATTTAATATTATTCAGCAGAAAGTATACTTGCATGGTGCTTATATTTTTTATTTTTTAAAATCATTAGAAATATAACTTGAATTGTTTTAGCTCATTATTCAAAGTAATAGCTTTACATGTAGAACAAGAATTTAGTTTTTTTACCACTTTATTCATGTCTTAGACTAACATTTTAGAGATAATTGTTTTAAAAAGTATATAATGACAAAAGTATTTAAGAGATGTTCCAGGAAATTACTATAGTTAACTTTACATGCATTTCCTCAATTATAAGGAAAAATTATTTCAATTTTCCCTATAGTTACTGCAATCAAGAATACTTTTTCTAAAAAAAGTTAACATATGATATGGGATATTTGTGCATAATTAAACCAACTGACTATGTATATAATCCTGAACAATATCTGAAATAATAAAATTATCATTCATTTATTTCTGTTGAGATTTTTTTAATAATACTGTTTCCATTATGCACTACACACACACATGCATTCACGCACAAAAAGACATATATCAAAAACCGGAATGTAGCCCAGCTGGTAAGCCTCAGTGGTTGAGCATTGAGCAAAGGTCACTGGTTCGATTCCCGGTCAGGGCACATGTCTGCGTTGTGGGCTCGATTGCCAGTAGGGGGCATGCAGGATGCAGCCAATTGATGTTTCTCTATCATTGATGTTTCTATCTCTCTATCCTTTTCCATTTCTCTTTTTGTTAAAAAAAAAAATCAATAAAAACATATTTTTAAAAACCCAGAATATAAAATCTAAAATTCAATTAAAACTAGCATATGAATCTTGAAAAGAGAAAGCTACTTTAAATATTTTTGTAACTTTCTGAATGAAGCCAATGTTTTTATATAAAATTGACATAATCTTGACTTTCTCAACTACTACACAAACCTCATAACTGGCCTCATGTCTACATCTCTCCAATTCTTGTCTTTTTTTCAGAAGATACACCTAAACAATTTTTCTAAAGTATTAAGTCCTAAAACTTCCTCATGCATGGAGGGTTACTGCATCAAGGCAAAAATCTTGCTCAACATTTAAGACTCTTCATAGAATAACCTCAATATATTCAATTAACTATGTAAGGTGGGATAAAAGTAGGTTTAAGTTGTTCTTATGGAAAATAATTAATAAATAATAATACAAGAATAAACTCTGTGTTTTGTGTACTCACCACTGTACACCTGTTTTTGCAACACCCTATATTTGCTACTAAGATTCAAGCTATAACTTTTGCTTGTTAGGAATGTCTTCTTACTCTCTTCTATCAGACTTTGCACTTGGACAAGAGAGGAGAGACCGTGCTGGAGACAGGGCTGGTGTTGCAAACCACAGTATACAAAATAATAAGCCCAAATGTAGGTTTGTAAATAGAAAATCCAAGAGTGGAATTTTATGAGACAGATGTGACTAGGAGAATAAGAGAGTGTGGTATGCAGAAATTGAGTACTTGAGCAATTTGTTGAACATGTAAGTTTCTGTGTGTTTTGAGGTCTAAATGACTGCCAGTGGAACAGAGTGAACTAAGTGAATTGAACTGTTTTGCAAAAGATAACTATGCGCAATCTGGAGGGAATCTTGATGGCTGGAGACCACACAAGAACAGTCTACCTGTTGTCCCACCTGTAAACAACTTCTGCCAAGGTCCTTGTGTATTAGCATTTAAATCAGCGGTTCTCAACCTGTGGGCCGAGACCCTTTTGAGGGTCGAACAACCCTTTCACAGGGGTCGCCTAAGACCATCGGAAAACACATATTGAATATATAATTACATATTGTTTTTGTGATTAATCACTATGCTTTAATTATGTTCAATTTGTAACAATGAAAATATATCCTGCATAGCAGATATTTACATTACGATTCATAATAGTAGCAAAATTACAGTTATGAAGTAGCAACAAAAATAATTTTATGGTTGGGGGTCACCACAATATGAGGAACTGTATTAAAGGGCTGTGGCATTAGGAAGGTCGAGAACCACTGATTTAAATGAAGTAGAGTTTACAAGATGGAATATTCTGATAAAAATGGGCTTAAGTTCCCTAGGCTAATGTCATGACTGACTTGAAGCAAATGAGAAAATGATTAAAATTGAGGTGTTTTTTTTGGGGGGGGGGGGGTTGTGTTATGTTTTTTTACTTTCCACTATGACCGTGCCCCAACCTCCACACTCAAATTAGAATCAGCCTCTTTTAATTGAGTAGAGCTTAGGCTAATGTAAAGTTTAAGTAGCAACATTTACATAGTTAGAAAAATAAGCAAAAAAAAAGGAGGGTAATATCCCATCCATGCCCATGATGTGGTAAGAAAATAATGGCTTCCAAAGATATCTACTTCTGAATCCTCAGAACCTGTGAATATGTTACTTCACTTGGCAATGACTTCGGGGATTTGATTAAGGGTAAAGGCCTGGGAGATCTTTCTGGATCTAATCCAATCTAATCACATGAGTTCCTAAAAGGAGAGGACCTTTCCCATCTGTGGTCAGAGAGAAATGGCCACATGAAAATGATTAAATTCCTTGTTGCTCATTTTGAAATGTACAGGTCTTGTGCAAGAACCAAAGAGACCTTTAGAAATTGGAAAAGTCAAGAGAATGGATTCTACCTTAAGGTATTATGTAAGGAGCTCAACTTGCTGACACCTTAATTTTAGCCCAAATTGGCAGACTTCTGACCTATATAACTATAGGATAATAAATTTTTATTGTTTGCAGCACTAACTTTTTTTGTTAAATTCTCGCTACAGTAATAGAAAATGAATACCCATGCCAATTCCATTCCATTTTCCTGAGTTTGTTCATGATCTTCAGCAAAGTGGCCTCATGCTTTCGTTGTCTATTGGAGTGGTATGGTAAATTCAGAGCTTGAGGAAAACTCGATTTCTCTGAACAGTCCTCTTCTGTTTCTCATTTACTCTAACTTCCACTCGAACTGCAGTACCTGTAGCCCATCTATCTATCTATCTATCTATATATATATAAAAGGCTAATATGCAAAGTATCCCCTCGGTAGTTTGACCAGGAGACTGGGAGTTGGATCATTCACTATGATGTGCACTGACCACCAGGGGGCAACACAGAATGAAAGAAGGCCCCAGCCAGCAGCTGGCAGCTGAGGAAGGGAGGCCTGGCCAGCAGCTGGAAGGCCCCGATTAGCCCTGATCACTATCCAGGCCTAGGGATCCTAATGGTGCACAAATTTCATGCACCGGGCCTCTAGTATCATATAATAGGACCCTGAATTGCCATCTGATGATTTTGTCCATTTTACTTTTGCTGCCAGACTACATTGTAAACATATCACAAATATGATTTAAGTTTATTCCTTTTTTTGGCTCTTCCAGTGCACCTGGAACAATAAACATTTTTATTACTCAAAATCATTTGGAGTAATAAAATTAATCATTTGAATCTTTTTCTTCCAATCCAGGGAAATAACCTTTCATTTCTATTTACTGTGCCATCTTTATGATACTGTGTGATAAATGATTGGAATACATTGCAGATCAGTCTCTTTTCTTTGGGAACATATGCTGGACTCACTATTCTGAACTCATACAAAGCCTGCCATGGAATTTCTCATATTGCCTTACAATTCAATGAAACAAATTTTCCAAAGTCAAATATACTACACTCAGTCTCATTCTGAAGCCATAACTTTCATTTATGTTTTTAACATTGGAACCAAAATAGCCACAAATTAGTTGCCAAACAAATCTAATTTATGTATTTAGCATTTGTATGTGAGTCATGCTGCCAGTATTTCTGTCTTACTTGTTGCAAATTGCCCCTAATTGGAAAGTACTGTAAGCAGTAAAATATGAAGAGAAGAGCCACCAGTACTTTGAAGTTTATTGGTTACAAAACTTATATGGGTTTTCCCATGTTAATTTTAATGAGCATGAAGCCTAGTTGCTTTTTTTCCCCCCTGCTTCAATTTTGTCACCTCATTCTAGTTATGGAATGACTGGTGTTTTGGCGGATATTTTTCAGACCAGACCATTTCCTCAAGCAGAAGCTTTGTTCTTATAAATAGAAACAATTATATTCATGTGTTTGGTAGATGAATCCAGTGATGTGTGTGTTCCACAGAATCTCTCATGAGCAGTTTCCTCAATTCTTTGGAATTTCACTCTTGAATTTGATCAGTGGAGACATTTCAATCTCGAAATTATGTTTTCCTCTAAACACACACCTCATCTTGCATTCATGTACTTAATTGTGTTAGATAAACTTTGGAGATATTAACCATAGAGTTATAAATTAACTCTATGAGTTATAAGCTAATTTTTAACCCTGTCCACTGGGGTTTATCTAATATAAGCTCACTCCAGCCCCTTAAGGTCGGCTGGGGTCACTGGCCTAGTGTGGACTCGGTGGGGCATCCTATCCAGGCAGCTCTGTCCCAGGTATTTCCCACTGTCCTTCTGGGACCAGTGGGTTAGCCCAGGCGTGCCCTTCTTGTGACAGTGGCAGAAACACATGAGAGGAAATGGAAATAACATTTCCTGGGCTTGAAACTGGCACCCGGTGACCTTTGCCGCATTCTATTGGCCTGAGCAAGTCTCATGACCAAACTCATAGCCAAGGGATGGAAATATAATCGGGCCCCTTTGTGGGATGAGGTGCAAAAGTCATGTGGAAAAGAGCATAAAGAAAAAAAAAAAAAGGGAGGCCTCACTAATGCAACCTACCACCACAACAATTGCATTTTCTTTGAAAACATATTCTAGTTCCAAACTAAAATATTAACCCATATTCTTAACTATTTGATTACGGGATACAAGGAAACTTTCTAATTTCCTGAGGGAGGAAGGAGATACCACGGATGTCATGTTTTCGGGGGTCAGGTGTTCTCTTCCTATGAAATGATATTGCTCGTGTTTTCTCAGAACCTCCTGTACGTCTCTCTGGGTTCGGTTTTCAGCACTACAACCTCTCAATGAGTGGCTCATTAAACTAATCACCACTATAGCCACCCACTCACCTCATGCCGCAGCCTCCAGCTCTGTGGCTGCTGTGTCACATAAGCATGAAAACTGTAGAATCCAGAATTCCTATTCAACTCTGGTGCCAAAAATTAAGTCTTAAAATTTCAGAAGAGCATTTGAGAGTTACTATCTGTAAGTAAAATAACTCGATTGCTGGGGAACCTGATCCTAAGGTGACTATTACTCACTCCCAGTGAGTTAAGCGGAAATTGGAGGAGGGAATCTTAGCCCAGGGGTATGACTGAAGATAGAAAGCCGGAAATGTCTACAGCAGCTGAGTGGGTGAACATATTTTGTCTAAAAAGATAAGGCGGCTGAACAGAGAGTGAGAAGACACGAGCCAAATTTACACACACACAAATAGTGGAGATAATCTCTGAGTATCCAATTTGGGAAGAAGTGAAGGAGATAATAAAGCTCTGAGTGGCTAGTGATGAGAGAGCGCAGAGGTTAACGATGCCTGCGAGATAGCTCAGTAATGCCTCCAAGGTGTCAGAGAAGAATTCACCGCTAGTGAGAGGTGTTCTCTTTGTTTGTTTATTTGTTTTTAAGTAGTTTGCCAAGAAAGTTCAGTTATTGTAAAGATTCAAATATGCAATATTTTTGTTTGCTTGCTTGCTTTCCTTTCCAGAATATTTTAAAATATAACCAATGGGACAATCTTGAAGCAAAGAAGGGGCATATTCATCAAGAAGAGGCCTCCTAGCAGGTAATGGGGAGAAAAATGCTATTTCTAAAAGGTGAAGGGCTCTTTGCTTTGTGTTTGACTGTAAGTGGAACTTAAAACTGTTTTAAGGACATTATTAGCATCTTTATATTCTTACAGCCAGTCTGCAAGTAATCTGAAAACAGAGCAAAAGATCTAATCAAGTGTCTATTCATTTTTCCAAATTCAACTATAGAGAATATTAATTGTTTTTTTTTTTTTAATTTCTGTGAGGGATAGAACTTGTCTTTACATAAGTAATTTTGTATCTATAATTAACAGTTGTATGTTTAAATATTTTATTTTCTCATATAATTTGTCACTATGATCTCAACAATTAAGACCTAAATATTTTACCCAAGTTAAGTTAACCTAAAAATGTAAACTTTTGTGTCACAGAATTACTATTTAAAAATAGCTAAGTCTGAATTAGGGTAGAAACGAAAGATAATCACATATTCTGAATATTATTAATATGATTTTAAATTCCACTTGTTTTAAATGACTCAGCTGTCTACCTTTCTCCTATTATGTACTATGGATAAAAGTCTATGTGCATGTGCAAATGTAATCTATATACAGTATGCACATCTTTGTATATATCTTGCACAGGTTACATATGTTATCTATCCATCCATCACCTGTGTATCCATCTATCTGTCATCTATACTGATCTTCTATCTGGTTAGGTAGTGCCATTATTATCTTTTGTTGTCATGGAAAACCTTGCTGCCCTAGATAGCTCTGCCTCCTGCTGGGAGCATGCTGTGTTAGCTTATGATGTATGTATTCATCTTTGTATGTCCCCTTATCTTTTGTTACTAAAGAAATTTCATATCCTACAACTTCGTTTCTATGCATCTCAATTTCCTTTCATATAAAGTGAAAATAGAAATATCCTATTTAATAAAAAGCTAATATTAGACCAGATGGCAGAATGAACTTCTGGAATGACCAGTGGGTGGGGGGCAGGGCCACAAGGCAGCTGGGGCTGCGAGGGCTGAGCCTCTTGCACGAATTTCATGCATCGGGCCTCTATTATATTGTAAAAGTATTGTTGAACTACAACTAAAGCAGTGTATATAAAGAATCTTGGCAAGACAGGTGTTTAAAAATTGAAATGGGGAACTGAAAAAAGAAAGGGTTGATCCATACTAAAAAAGGACTTCAACAGAGCAACCAAGTTTGTTTGTATGTTTTTAATTTTTTAGAATTATATTTAAAGCCTAGCTACTCTAAGTTTTCCTGGAAATCATAATTATCTATGATTTCCATAGATATTCCATATTTTATTTGAGGATGTATCTGTTAAACTGTATAATACGGAAGAAACACATACATTAATATATAAGGATTGGTATATGTGTGCATACACGTTTGACCCTCATGAGGCTGTGCAACTGTGGAGCATGCATACCACAGTGTGAAGATGAAATATATGAATTGCAGTTTGCCTATGTTATCACATTTAATCCTTATACATTCTTAAACACATCTTTCATCATTTCATGCTTATGTTCAAAACCTGCAATGTCTTCCTTTGTCTGAATAGTAGGTTACTAACTAGTCCCTTTGATTGCTATGCCAGGTTATCTAGAATGTGGCCACAAGTTACTTTCCTAAGGTTATCTTCTACTTCTGTCCAATAGGATTCCTTGATTCAATAAGACTAGTCTATCCATGCCACCCGCAATTCCACAGACACATCCTCACCTCTATTTTGCAGTGTCCTTTGCCATCTGAGATGGTTTTCACCTTGACCAAAAATTATACATCCTACATTCTTTAAATAGCAAGTCTAGCTTTTACCTGGTGGTATTTATGGATAATCCTAGCCCATAGTTATCCCACTGTTATCTGAAAAACTAATATCTATATTATTAGTCAAAAATATTAATTTACTAATCCTATATAATAAAAGGCTAATATGCAAATCAACCAAACGTCAGAAGGACCAGTCACTATGATGCACACTGACCACCAGGGGACAGACGCTCAACACAGGTGCTGCCTCCTGTTGGTCAGTGCACTCCCACAGGGGGAGTGCTGCTCAGCCAGAAGCCAAGCTCATGGCTGGTAAGCATAGCGGCGGTGGTGGAAGCCTCTCCCGCCTCCGTGGCAGCAGCGCTAAGGATGTTCAACTGCCAGCTTAGCGGGAGCGGGCCTAAGACGTCAGTTGGACATCCCCTGAGTGCTCCCGGACTGTGAGAGGATGCAGGCCAGACCTCTAGTTAGTAATAAAATTTGACATTTTTCCTATTGGTGAAGATTTAATTGACTAATATACTGAGTGTTACAAAATAGGATATTAGGTTGGTAAATTAGAATTTTTTATAAAATAATAAAGTATTTCTGAGTTTTCCTATATTGTTATTCTTTCCCAATACATATATATATTTCTAACTTACAGAAAATGGAAAATAATGTCAGATCATAATACTGGAGGGAAGAAATTATTACCATTTCTTATATCCACCAGTACCACATCATAGTCTCTGAATAGCAAGAACTCAGAAAAAAAGCTCGTTCTTATTCAAATGCTAATAGTTGATACTGACATGTAACTGTATCGCTTTTTCATACAGATTTAATATACCATTTATCACTACCTCTGTCTCTCATTCTTCCGTCCAGGAACCATGACCTCTTACCTCAACTGGACTCATGGGTTTCCCTTTTGCCCCTTCACTTTAGTCTTCCTACAGTAGCCAGAATGACCATTTTAAATGTCAAAATGATCATTTAATTTCATTGCCCAAATACTCTAAGGGCATCCTTTCATGGTTTAAAGTAAAATCCAAACTCCTTCTTTATGATGTGTTTTGACTCAGACAACTCTGACCACTCCTCCTGCTGTTCATTTCCCCCGAACAAGGCCAGACTCCTTGCTGCTTCTTGAACGTAACGAGGCATGTTCCATCACAGATGTCAGCATTGTTCATTGCTCACCTCTCCCACACATCCCCACGTCCTTGGAGAAGCCTTCCCTGACCAGCCTGAAGGAAATATATCCCCATCATTCAGAATTCACTCACACTGCTTTATTTGTCATTATGACACTTACTACTACCTAACATGATATTTTACATTCCCTGGGCCATCTATTTATTATCTATCACCCCTTACTAATAAAAGAATGACATACCTGTGAGTGTAGCATCTATGTCTTCTTTACCATTTTGTTCACAGCACTTAGGTTACCATCTGGCATATACTATATGTTCAATTGATCTGTTTTGAACAAATGAATTAATCTTTTCAAATACCTTGATTAGAAATATACACATGTCCTTTTTAGTTTATAGAAGTAGCGTGTTCAATATGATGTTTTTTAAAAAGATGGCCTGGTCCAAGTACCTAAAGATGAGGCTGTTCTTTTGTGTCAGGTCTGCAGCTTCAGGCTGCATCCCAGTGTCTCTTTATGAAACTGATACAGATTACTTGCCTTTGTCCTTGTCGCTTGGGGTCATAAAGTTTATGAGCAAGATCCTTTAAATAAAGTCATTTAAAGCAGAACATTATTATTAATTCCTGGGCATGCCTAAAAACACAATTCTTCTACTTGATTCCAAAGAAAGATGATAATGTACATTTGGTAAAAATCCCCTAGAAATAAGTTTATACAGAACACAGGATATTAAAATACATTTTTTTAAAAGTTCCCAGACATACTAGACTTGTAAAATGTCTGGCTCTGAGCTGGTTTGAGGTTTTGCTGAGACTCCAAATATAGGTTTGTGTGTTTTATGTGTCTATCTCTGTAATTATTGATTTCCATGGGGATGCTGTTTTGGCAAAGTAGGTTTATTGTTTTCAGTGAGAACAACAATAATATAATTTTAAACAAGATGAATTAACATTGTACTCCAATGATATCTTTAGTTTCAGGGCTGGATACATATTTGAAAGACTAAATTAAAGATCAATCATAGGAATAAAATCCAGTCACTGTGTAGACACAAAGGTACACACACAAAATGAGAGAGAGAGAGAGAGAGAGAGAGAGAGAGAGAGAAAGGCTATATAAAAACCAAGATCAATGTAAAGCAAAAAAAATTAACAATAATAGTTTGCACAAAAATGAATACCTTACCCAAATGTTTAATAATTTCTTAAAAATATTATGATTAAAATAATTTTTCACTATCAAGTACTTCCAATTATTACTGCTTGCTACATCTCTGAGATAAGAGTGATTCACTGATTTGAGTAAGAAAAAGAACTCCAAATATAAATCTCTGGATTTTCATTTTGTCACAAGATTGTGAACATATGATGTGACTTTTAGACAGTGCCCAGAATAACAAAAACAAACAAAAAAAAACATATGGAGCCTGCAACCTGGGCACATGCCCCAACCAGGGATGGAACCTGTGACCTATTGGTTCATAGGTTGAAGCTCAACCACTGAGCGATGCTGGCCAGGCCTAGTGATGTGATATTTCAGTGATCTACAAAATAGCTGCCTTGTTTTTTTTTATCCTCATATCCCTCGTTATAAAGATAAATAACATGCTTTTAATTGCAATTCATCTACAGAGGATAATGATTTAATTTCATAAGTAAGTTTGACATACAGGTCACCTATTGGGTTAAAATAAAAAAGAAATAATAAAAAAAGGTTACATATAATAAAAAAGTACTGGGTCCTAGTCAGAAGCTCACTGTTTTGATGAGATTCACTAAAAGTTCAATGAAAAAAATTTCAATCTATTAAGTTGTAAAGAAAATTAGACATTTTGTGGTTTATACCCTATTTAAAATGCATGCATATAAGCATAACCAATGGACATAAGACACTGGAGGGGGAGAGGAGGCCAGGGGATTGTCAAGGGCGGGGAAAAAAAAGGACACATATGTAAGATCCTTTGTAATACTTTAAGCAATACAAAAAAAAAAAAAAAAGAAAGAAAGAAAACTATTATAAAGCATCTGTAAATAAATGTAAATACTTTATGTGTTTAATTTTTCATAGCACCTATAGCATTACTTCATGTTACCTTTTACTTGCCTGAACCATAAAGTCCCTGGGAGCATTTACTTTGCCTTAGTTATGTTTTTATTTCCAGTATTTTCAATGAATTACCACATATTTGTTGAATGTGCTACTAAGAAGGTCCACTATTTTGTAAACCTAAGATTTCTTAAGGACCCCTTTAAATCAACAAGATTGTAAATTTGGCTAAAGGAAAGTGAATGGCTCCCAAAGAATTATGTCCAATCTCTCTAGCCTAATCTTTAACATTTGTTATTCATGCTTGGATTTCAGCCTATATTTTCAACCCAATCTCTCTCTCTCTCTCTCTCTTTCTCTCTCTCTCTCTCTCTCTCTCTCTCTCTCTCTATATATATATATATATGTCTTCTCATGATTCCAAATGTATCTCTTGCTTCCTCAACTATATGTTTTTTCCCCATTCTATTTTTCCTGTCTGAAATATTGTTTCCCCTCCACAGGTCTTATCAAAAGCTTAGATTGTTAAACCTTAATTCAAACCCAGTCTTTTGAAATAATCAGAATAACTGTAGATGGCTAAACTAGATAACCATCTTTTCAGAACATCTAAAGAAAATCTATCCTTTGAATGTCCAGAGAAATTTCTAGAAAAATTATTGTTTGCAGTAATATTGTAAGAAGTTGTGTTTTATTTATGTACATACCTTAGCTTTTAAACTATATTTTAGGATTCTTAAACATATAAACACACATTATATACATTATTTCTGAGAGTTTGCAGGTTTAGTTTATAACACTTCTTTTTAAAGGCAGTTGTATATAACCTAAAATAAACCAAATAGCATTCATTGGCATGTTTATTTAGATGGAAAATTAAGTAATTAGACTAAATTGTGGAGACATTCCCCAAGCTAGTTACTGCACCCATAACCTATACATTTATTTATTAATAGAATATATATTTTCCTCACGTTTCATCCATGGTTTCTAGAGGGGTTTTGCTATCAATACTTTGTATATCCTGTAGGTGTGATCTGAACAGGGAGAAATAGAGGAGAGTGGTAGTAGTAAATTCATAAATGTAATTCATAGATTTGTTTTCAGACCCCAAACAAGTTGCTTAAATTCTCAGTACCTCAATTTTCTCAAAAACTAAACTTGGAATGAGATGAGCCTGCCTTATAAGTTTTATTTTGTGTTTTGAGGATTAAATGAGTAATACATAAACTAGGACATTGACCTGCCTAATAACAAGCTCTCAGTAATTTTCTGCCATCATTAAATGCAAACACAATGAAAAAAATCTCACATAACCAATTAAATAAGTTTGACTCATTTTTTTTATATGGCTAGATTTGGAATAACAATTTACTTGCTAGCATGCCCGTCATCTTAAAACGGCTAGAAAATGACATGTGGATTATTGTTAAACAGAAAGACCTTTTCTGTTGTTGTTTATGGATGAGGCAAATGACTCTCCTGAGGAAACCTGGAGCAATTCTGCCTGGAGTGCTCATCTATTGAGGCAGAAAGAATGTGCTCCATGTTCTTGCTTGATTGAGCGTGAAGCATGGTTGTAACCTACAGTCATACAAGGTGAAGTGAAAATTGAACATCAGAGATACATTTTCTACTATGGTGGTATCTCAGAAACGCAAAATAAGAGTGTGGTTACTGCCCTGGCCGGTGTAGCTCAGTTGGTTGGGCATGATTCTGTGCGCCGAAAAGTTGCCAGTTCAATTCTGGTCAGGGAACATGAGCCGGCTGAGGGCTTGATCTGGATCCCCGGTCGGGGTGCATGCAGAAGGCGGCCAATTGATGGTTTGCTCTCACATCTATGTTTCTCTCTATTTCTCCCTTTTCCTTCCTCTCTCTTTAAAAATAAATTATTATTTTTTTTTAATTAAAAATGTGGTTACCGACATGGATAAGCATATCAATAAAATAACTAACATATGAGACAGTCAAATCTAGTTTGGGAAAGACTCTTTTTTCCCAAAGTGTGGGACAGGTTTAGGGAATATTTTTGGAGGCTAAGAGGTAATGGTTCGAAGCCTGATTTACCACTTTAGAGCTCTGTGATTTGGAACAAGTTACTCAAACACTTGCCATCTCTTTTTCAAATATGAATGGGCACAATTGTAAAACATTATAAAAAGTGCAGAGAGCACAAATCCAGTGCTGTCAAACTTAGACCGCTCTGAACCTTAAAGGCACCAAAACGTTACTCTAGTAATCTTTCTATGATGGTTAGAATACTCTTACTATTCTGGTTCCAAACTCTAAACACATAAGGGCATTTCTTTCATTCAAACAAGTTTGTGGTGATGGTGGTGTGAACAGATCAATTGTACTGCAAGTTGTATACAAATATTGCACATTTCACTTATGCAGAGTACATAATACTTGAACTTGATAATACATCATTGTGTTTCTGGTTTATGAATTTACTATACTATATTTTCATTGTTACTTTAGAGTGTGCTCTTTCTGGTTATAAAAAACACACAAAGTTTGCAATAAAATAATATGCAGTGTTACACCATCTACAGCCTCATACAACTCATATTGACCATGCCTTTTGATTATATCATTTTCTCTTCTGCTTGATTTAATATCATGTTTTTTAGCCTAGGAGAAGTAGGCTACACTATATAGCCTAGGTGTGTACTAGGCTATACCATTTAGATTTGTGTAAGTGCACGCTGTGATGTTTGCACAATGATGAAAGAATCTAATGATGATTTCTCAGAACATATTCTGGTCCTTAAGTGGCACATATTTAAGGGTGGGGTTCCCTTCCAAGCATGAGTGTTTTAGTAAATGGGGGATGACAGTGTTCTCTTCAGCATGAAAAATAAAGGGGACTCTGCTACATATTCTTTCCTGTCATGTCATTTATTTTCCTGTGAAACAAACCCCACCCATCGGCCCTCAGATCTCCCCACAGGGTTGAACTGATTTTCAACTCTGTCTGTATTCTTAATTGTTATTATAGGATTGATATATGTTTTTATTCCTTTTGTAGGGCCATAACCAGAGGTAATGATAAGGCAAGATCCTATTGCTGGTCAGTGGGAAGAGAATGAGTACACGGGGCAGCTTTGATCAAGAATTATAACTCTGCTTCATTGAAGGCATTCTGTGTTTTTAAGTGCCTTCATTCTTTTTTTTTTTTTTTAAGTGCCTTCATTCTTGTGGTTGAAAGAATGCAAACAATTCTACAGTTCCACCTCTCCTCCCTCAACCCCCTCCTTGTTCTTTTTTTTCACCTCTTCCTCCTCAAAAATCTCTCTGTGTCCTTAGGGCCTGCCTGACCTAAATAGTTTATTCAAAATTTACTAAGTTCTTTTGGTTCTAAAAGTTACTCTTGATTTTGTTTTCCTTTTGCTTCTGATCCATAATTACTCCGAAAAAATTACACAAACAAAAAACAATAGCATAGTGTGTTAGTAGAAAAGTATTTTTTTGCTATTGGAAAAGATAAAGACTTAGGTTCTTATATCATACAACAGAAATAATCTTGAGTAATACAATACTTTCTTTTTTATACCATACAACAATATAATTTTTCTGTGACTAAAATAATTAAATATAGAAATTCAAATGACTAAAGTATCAAAACAAAACAAATAAATATAGCTTAAATTAAAAAGTATGATAGACTTCTAAGCTTAAATGATACAAAAAATTAAAAAGAAAATAGTAAATACTTGAAAACACAAAATGAAAATTTTGATTTAAAAATTATTTCACATATTTAATTCCTACATTTCTTTTCTTGATTTAAACAGTGTTGATGTGCAAAGTACAAATTAACAAAGTGTCTTCAGGAAATATGCAACGGATTATGTTAGTATATAAAACTTATTGGGTTTCAGGACCTCATTATATTCATTTAAATTATTTAGGACCCTAAAATATGTTTATATCTATCTACATATACTATAATATAAATTATAACACAGACATTTAAAGATATGTATATATTGCTTCATTTTAAAGTATAATAAGCTAATCATTCATTTAAACAACATCTACTTTAATGAAAACATATTTCCAAAACAAATGAGTGAGAATGTAACGTTGTTTTATATTTTTGTGCATTTCCTTAATACCTGGCCTAGTCGATGGGTTCTCACTTCTGCACTTACATTTAATCTCTGGTGACAGCTCCCATCTGTAACCTCTGGAAAGCTGCACTGTACACTTCCCAGAAAATAAGAGTCAGAGAGGCAAACTGTATATTCAGATGATTTAAAAAGCAGTTTTGTCCTTGCAGAGCATCTGAAAAGTTCTTGAGGAATTTAGGGTTCTCTATATCAAGCTCTTAGAACAATTGTCCTTGGCCAACCGGGACCACACCAGAGGTGGAATTACTGTCACAAAAGCAGCATGGCTGCTGTGTAATTAAGCAGGACTGGACTCCATGTGAAAGCCACAGTTGCAAAGTTCCCTAAACCATAATAAAAGTTATTATGGTTATGTAGCCATTCAAATTAGGTTAATCTCATTAATGAAGTGGAAACGTATTTATATTATAAAATTAAAAACAAAAGATACAAAATTGTATGTTTCATGTGGTCAATTAAAATACCTACAGGTATATTTTTTACAATGACTGGAAATTATATCTATGTTAAGCTGTTAAAACTGTTTTTTAAAAAGGACCATAAGATAAACTTGGAAGAAAATGCGTCCAAAATGATCACCTTTGGGAACATAGATGTGTATTTCCAAATGTCCAATAAGAATGAGAATCATCTCCATCTCCTGGGCCATCGTGGAATTTTAGGCCAGTGAACTCTCCTCTCCCAGGGTTCCTATTTCTCTCACTTAATGAATCAATTCTTTGTTGGTTAAAATTAGGTCCAGAGAGTCATTTCCCAAATAATTCATTTCCTTTATCTTTGACAAATGGAATTTTCAATAAGGTGTGTCAGCAACTTGTCGTATGATGTGACTTTGTTGAAAGAGAATTTCAGCAGATGTCTATAGACAAACTCTCCCATTGCTACTTTGTTTGGCTTCTTAGGCAGCTTAATGATCTGCTGCAGGACAAGTCATCCATTTCCTTCCCCCAGCTGTTGCTCATGGTACACTCCCACACTACTGTTTAGTGTGTAACTTTCCCATTTTTCCCCTCATCCATTTGTCCTACAGTATGTTTCTTATCTAGATGAATGAATGAGCCTGTCTTTGAGCAGGCACAGTGTGGGGCTCGGTGTGCTCACTCTTTCGAGTAACCCACACAGTCCAGTATTTGGGTTTCAAGGAATCCTCCTCTCATACTTGGTAGGTTTCCATAGCAGTCTGCAGACAGATTGTTCGCTTCTGAGGGAACACATATGCAGTAAATCTGTGTACATATAATGTATACATTGTGGATATAGGAATTAATTTGATATGTTACAGAAGTCTGGAGATATTTTAATTGTTACATTCTTTTTAAAATGTATCTTTATTGTTGAAAATGCTATAGATGTCCCCTTTTTTTCTCCCATTGACCTTCTGCACTCTGCTCCCATCCCCTCTCCGGGTCTTCACCACACTATTGTCTATGCCCAGGGGTTATGTATATATGCACTTAAAACGTGTTCACTGTGCTACTGAATTAGTTTGCCTCAGTTAACATTCACTTACAGTGCAATTTGTTTCAATTAACTCATTTTTGTGTACATAGAGATGAAATGTTTGAATTGCATTTTCATCTTTATTGGGCTACATAGATATGTACATTCCTAATGGGGAAAAAAAGGATAAATATATTACAGACTAGAGGCCCGATGCATGAAGATTCGTGCAAGAATGGGCCGTCCTTCCCTTGGTTGCCGGCACTGCCTTTGCTCCAGCCCGGAGCCGCCTTTCTGCCTTCACTCTGGCCAGAGCCACCTTTCCACCTTCCCACGCTGCCCAGAGGCCTGGAGCAGCTGGGGAGGTGCGGAACACCTGTGTTGTAGCCATGGAAATGACGCAAGCATCCTGCCCTTGCCCCCAGCCGTTTGGCACCTGTGTATGCAAATTAACCCACCATCTTTGTTGGGTTAATTTGCATACTCCTGATTGGCTGGTGTGCATCACGAAGGTACAGTCAATTTGCATTTTTCTCTTTTATTAGTGTAGACTAGAGGTCCGGTGCACAAAAATTTGTGCACTCGTGGGGGTCCCTCAGCCCTGCCTGTGCCCTCTTGCAGTCTGGGAGCCCTCGGGGGATGTCCACCTGCTGGCTTAGGCCTGCTCCCTGGGGGATCAGGCCTAAGCTGGCAGTCAGACATCCCTCTGGCAGCCCAGGAGCCCTCGGGGGATGTCCACTTGCCAGCGGGGAGCAGGCCTAAGCTGCAGTTGGACAAACTTAGCGCTGCTGAGGAGGCAGGAGAGGCTCCTGCCACCACTGCTGTGCTGGCAGCCGTCAGCCTGGCTTGTGGCTGAGCAGAGCTCCCCCTGTTGGAGCACACTGACCACCAAGGGGCAGATCCTGCATTGAGCGTCTGCCCCCTGGTGTTCAGTGTGTGTCATAGTGAGCAGTCATTCCCAGTCATTCTGCTGGTAGGGTCAATTTGCATATTACCTTTTTATTATATAGGATAGAGGCCTGGTGCATGGGTAGGGGCCAGCTGGTTTGCCCTGAAGTGTGTCCTGGATCAGGGTGGGGATCCCGCTGGGGTGCCTGGCCAGCCTGGGTGAGGGGCTGATGGCTGTTTGCTGGCTGGCCAAGCCCCCCAGTGAGGACCCTCACCCCATGGGGGTGTGGCCAGCCTAGGTGAGGGGCTGAGGGCTATTTTCAGGCGAGCCATATCCCCTTCAGGGCGGAGGTTTCCTCTGGGGTGCCTGGCCAGCCTAGGTGAGGGGCTGATGGCCATTTTCAGGCTGGCCACAGCCACAGTTTGGAAGCACGTATTTGGGATTTATTTATCTTCTATAACTGAAACTTTGTAGCCTTGAGCGGAGCCTAGGGCCATCAGGGCAGGCGGGAAGCTTGGCTTCCTCCATTGCCAGGGGCAACCCAAGCCTTCTGCTTGCTCCAGCTCCGTCACTACCACCATCTTAGTTGGGTTAATTTGCATATTCACTCCTGATTGACTGGTGGGCGTGGCTTGTGGGCATGGCTTGTGGGTATAGAGGAGGTATGGTCAATTTGCATGTTTTTCTTTAATTAGATTAGACTAGAGGCCTGGTGCACGAAATTCGTCCGGCGGGGTGGGGGGGGGGGTTCCTCAGCCTGGCCTGTACCCTCTCGCAAACCAGGACCCCTCAGGGGATGTCCGACTGCCGGTTTAGGCCCGGACATCCCTCTTGCAATCTGGGACCACTGGCTCCTAACCGCTTGCCTGCCTGCCTGTCTGATCGCTCCTAAACACTCGCCTGCCTGCCTGATCGCCCCTAACTGCTCACCTGACAGCCCCTAACCGCCTCTGCCTGCCTGCCTGATCACTCCTAACTGCCTCTGCCTTGGCCCCTGTCGCCACGGCTTTATCCGGAAGGACATCTGGAATGACATCCTGAAGGTCGTTCAGCTGTCTGGTCTAATTAGCATGTTACACTTTTATTATTATAGATAGTTGATGGTAATGTAAAATTACCAGTGAAGATACCACAGTTTTATGAAAGTTTGCAAATATTATTAGTTAACAGGGTTCTATTATAAATATAGAAATGAATTGCATATGTGCTGGGCCATGTGAAACTTCAAGTGCATGGAGTTTCATAAGAAGCCATAACTAAAAAATGGAATTAGAAAGTTTGATAAGGGTGATCTTCCAATGATATAGTTGCCCTTGGTCACCATCACATTCATTTTACACAACTCTGTCAAATGTTGTCCTGATTCTTTCTGATATTTTCAGAGCATATGCTTAAATACACCTTCCGATGTTGTTGATGGACCCATAAAAGCCTGGACTAGTAATAGTAAAATTAACATTTGTTAAGCATTTATTATGTGGTTGGGATTGAGAATTCTCTACTTTGTCTCAAATTGCTGTGAGGTAGATATGATTATAACTGCAATTTTTGGGGTAAGCCAACTGAATTGGAGAGATTAAGTGACTTGTTTAAGGCCATCCATTTTAGTACTGACAGAAGAATATTTATCTTAGAGATTATCTTCAGACCTCCCATTCATAACTACTAAATATACTACCCAAAACTATAGAACATCATTCAAGAAAAACAAAGCCAAAAGAAATAAGAGAGTGAATGTTAAACTATTTACTAGAACTAATGAAACTTATAAAAGTGAAAGAGGGGGGAGACTAGAGCCAAGTTCACCTTCCCATTTTCTCTTGCAGGATCCTTAGCCTAGGGAGGAATAAAGCAAACAGCCTCCTCTCCCAAGTCCTTCAGTTAACCTCCTAGGCCTAGCCTTAAATATGACACTCTTAGTCTGTTGGTGATGTTATTTGTATTCACATGATTTAGCACAGGGAGGCTTTTTTGAGATTCTCCTTGTTGTTCATTGCACTTTTCCAGAAGGCTTAACTTCCTACTCTGTATCAGGAGAGTCATCATTTTTGAGGCATTATTAGTAATGAAGAGTCCTTCTTTGACTCTTCCATTTTATATTAATTCTTCTTGCTAAGGATGCCTATTTATTATTTTTTCTTTAAATATAGACTAGTGCTTCATATTTATTTTTTTCAACTCATCAGGGCATTTTTTATTTGCTATTGATTGTAGTTCTAAGTAAAGAAAATTAATAATTTACATTATTAGCATGAACTTTACCATTCATATTTATATTGTGCAGTAAAATAGTACTTCATATTTAAAAGACCTAACTTCCATGCTTTGTTAAGATAGATACATATCTATCTTAGATAAGATAAGATAAGATAAGGTAAGATAAGATAGATAGTATTTGTATATATGAAAAGCTTCATTGATTTAGTGGTAGAATCACTTCTGTATTATAGCTTTCCAATCTTATTGTTGCTTTGTTATTCTTATTTGTTCCTTTCTACCATTTAAGACTATTGTAATCATTGGTTTCTATTTTGCATCATTTCTTTAATTCATTATAAATATTCTTTCTCAAGTCCATCTAGCTAGATAATACGGCTTTAAAACAAATCCAGCACTTCTTGAAAACATGCTTCTAGTTTAGTCATCTCTCCTTTGGATAATCATCTCCAGAGGAACTCTGAACCACTGTGGTTCTCCATGGTGACTACTTCAGAAATTGTGAAAAACAGATTATTTTTTCCCAAGATCAGTCATTCTAAGTTCCAAGAGCTCCTGCTTATTTTTAATTGGGTTTTTTGCGTTTTTTTTTTTTGTTTTTTGTTTTTTTTTTTTTTTTTACTGGTTTTTAGTATCTACCAGGAACCAATTAACAGGTATTAACACCAGCCTTTGAAAGTCAATTAGTTGTAAACTACCCAAAAATCAGAGCACAAGATCATTAACAATTATACAAAATTAATTAAGCTCACCTTTTATGAAAAAAAAAAAAAAATCTTGCTTCCTGCCAAATCTAGTGAGTTTTTGTAGGAGAATTGAGATCTTCCATTTTTTTCCTTCTTCCATGGCTTGGTCACCCTGCCAAGAAAGTAAATTACACTGATTTTCTCTTTGTAAAGCTACCTCGGGCTCTTTGTGATGAATAAATAAATTTCTTCCCAATTAACATCCTGATTAGTTTATCATATTGGCTATGGAAAAGAAAAAAAAGTGTCATATAATTTACCTTCCTGCTTCTCAGATAGACTTAATCAAAATTAAGCTGCTTTATGTAAGTACTGAAGGTTCTGTAATGCTTTTTTATTAACTTGCAGCACAAAATATGTACCTGGAATTTCAGAGCCTATATATTTTTTTCAACATCATAAAAATTTTAAATATCATTGTGTAGGCTTAACAGAGGTAATTTTTTTATCATTTAAAAACTGTTTCATAATAAAGTAATTCTATTATTTGCTTTGTCTTAAATTGAGGACGTTTCCAAAAATCAAAATAAATAAAGCACTTAGAATAAATGACCCAAATAAAATCCTTTTAGAGTTAGATTTTCCAGCAGGTGCAAACCCTACTTTATAGAAAAAATACAATTTCAGAGTTTTCAAACTGCAGATTTTCTCATTAAAATACATGTTGTAAAAGTCTTGATTTCCTAATGATTTAGTGTTATTTTATGAAATTGAATTTGCATTCATTTAATAGGCTTCTAATCCAAGGTTATAATTTTTAAAAATTCAGAATCTTTTAGGCTTATTAGGTTTAAAGATGTTTTTAAGATGACCTGTAAGGTCCAGGGCATTTTCTAAAAAAAATGGACTAGGATAAAAGTAGAGTGCTGTTCATGCTCTCAGAATTGGAGTAAATGCAAGTGAATTTGCTTTTGAATTTGATTATAAGATAAATATTAGAAGTAAAATTAATTAGCAATGGGTACAATAAATTAAGCCACTATCTTACCTCTCAATTATTTTTTTAAAAGGGCAAGTTAAACTCATAGTGCATGCTCTATAACATCACTATGACCCAAATTCTGCCATTTTTAAAACACTAACATAATTTTCAAAATAAAACATAGTGTTTTTAATATTCAAAGATCTATGGTATTTACTGTGCACAGTGAATAAATAAGATCTGTAAAACCTAACCCATGAATCAGAAATATAGCAAAGGTTTGTATAGCATTACTGTTTCTTGTTAAAGATGTTTATAAAATTTTTTCTAAGCTATATCCTTTTATTCTAAGACTAGAGGCCCAGTGCACAAAATTTGTGCACTCAGGGGGGGTCCCTCAGCCCGGCCTGTTCCCTCTTGCAGTCTGGGATCCCTTGGGGGAGGTCCACCGGCTGGCTTAGGCCCACTCCCTGGGGGATCAGGCCTCAGCTGGCAGTCAGACATCCCTCTGGCAGCCTGGGAGCCCTCAGGGGATGTCCACTTGCCAGCGGGGAGCAGGCCTAAGCTGCAGTTGGACATACTTAGTGCTGCTGAGGAAGCGGGAGAGGCTCCCATCACCATCACTGTACTGGCAGCCGTCAGCCTGGCTTGTGGCTGAGCAGAGCTCCCCCTGTGGGAGCGTACTGACCACCAGGGGGCAGCTCCTGCACTGAGCATCTGCCCCCTGGTGGTCAGTGTGTGTCATAGTGACCAGTCATTCCCAGTCGTTCTGCTGTTAGGGTCAATTTGCATATTACCCTTTTATTACATAGGATATTTCCATTTACCTCTAGTTATAACAGGAAAGCCATGGACATGTTAGACTGACCAGGTTTTTCATTCACATTTTATTCACCAGAGAATATACATTAAGAAATTACATTCTCAGGTACTTGCAAATTGATCTTTTATTCCTGGCCTTTTTGTTTAAAGCAATTTCATTTGCGCGCATACATTTTTCAACTTCTTCGATTTTCTCCTTAGTTTTTTTTTTTTTTTTAATTCCAGATTAAACAGACAGAATTTTTTCCAAGTGGACCCTTGATCAGATTAAAAAATACAAAAAAATTATCCTGAGAAATTACTAGTGAGAATAATTCAAAAGTTAGTTGTTGTTTTGGTAAACTTAGGATTTTCAGAAAATATTTATGTAGGTTCTGATTATCCAATTATTACAGAATCAATCTACACAATTATAGCATATATATGTACTTAAACCTATTATAAATGTCTGGGTTATGGAATGAATTAAAACATTTTATCATATAAAACAGCTGAGAAGTTGAGCAAACCCAAGAACTTCAAAAACAACTTTGTTTTTCTTATCCTAAAATGAGAAATAAAAACCATTGAAAACTTGGTTTCTAGTCAAAACAGTTGTTTCTGTTCTCATCTTATGGACATTCTAATTTAGGGCATTCCATTCTGTATACTTAATTTCCCTGAGAATCTTAAGTGGAAATGATCTGTGTTGTCCTTAGCCAGTCATGAAGGTCTGGTATGCAGATGCTGTATTTCATTCTAATGAAGTTACAGTGGTAGCTGAATTGATTTCGTGACTTGGTTAAGAGAGTAAAATTTGCTATGATAAAATGAATAAAAGGCCATATTTTTATGTCATTTTGGCGAAATGATCTGAATTTAATGAGTCTAAGATTATTTTAATCTCCTCCATTTCCCTACCAAATACCAACTGTACATCTATTTGTTTATTTTGGTGGTGCATACATAACACATGGACTCAGCAAATATTACATTTGCGAAGAATCATATCGAAAAGGATCAGCATCAAATTCTTCTTTCATGGACAAGGATAAAATAAAAAAAATAAGATGATATAATTGTAGGAGTAGTTTCAGCCTTCCTACCCCAAAAGCAGAAACATTCCAGCAGTACTGTTTTTTGTCTCTATCAGTGTTTGGTAGGATAAGACCTATTGTGTATATGATTTATCATTCATTTACTGTGGCTTGGCTATATATTTTTTGTTTTAGAAAAATCTCTTATAAGAAATTCTGTCCAAAATGCTGACAACTTAATGGGGGGATGAAGAAAAGAATAGAAGCAGGAGGAAAGTAGAACCTAAATGGGTAGGATAATGATACAGTTACACCCCTCCTTACAGTTAAAAGCACAATCTATTTTCAAATGCTATATCTCTCTTATATGAAAAATGAAATAATAAATGGTTTGTTTATTGAAAGAGTAAGTTCAGTCATCTTACCACTTAAGGAACTAGCATCAGTTAAATTGAATACAAATTTTTGATCTAAGTTTTCTTAGCTTGTGTAGAACAAATAGAGAGTAAGCAATGACTTCATGCAGAGGGTAATACATTGGCAATGCTCTTTCATGTAGTCTCTTATGTCCAAGAACTCTGTGAATTTATTATTACATCATTATAAGTTTTCTTTTAAATTTTAAAATTTTATACTATTATTTTGACAAAATTTTATTTTCAGCTAGAACATGGTGACATTTTTATTTCTCCCTTTTTCTTCAGAGCAGTAAGCTTATAGTATATGACTTGAGAGTAGGCATTAGTGTGTTGAGATAGCATATGTTCTCAATAGGTAACTGACACATAAAAGAAGAAAAATGTGATTTAATGAAGCAATTTCAGTATTTGTAACTTAACATATGGTTTGAGAAGAGGATAAAATCAATAAACAATGTGGACCTAAAAATCTCAGAGTCAAAATGATTTCTTAAGTTAGATTCCATGTTTTATGACTTTTTAATGTTGTGATTATCAAAGCTTTTTTTAATTCTCTCTCAAAAATATATTATGGACAAAAAGCAACATTTCAAAATTTGATTTCAATTCTATAGATAGCATAGCATGTCAGATTTTATTGCAAAATGACAAAAAAGAAAAACTTGTTCTTCATATTTTATATTAATTAACTCATCTATGTTGAACTATGCCTTATTCATCCAAATATTTATTTCCACTATGTAATGTATGGTATGTAGGACCACATAAATATATTAGGCATTAGGAACATATACAAAAAGTAATTTATTTCATAAAGAAGTGTTAATGATGGTAACTCATTATTTCTGGATCACTTCTTTTTTTATTTATTTTGGGATATTTTGAGAACTGGTATAATTGATAACCAAACTTCCAAAACACTTCTATTATATTAAAAAAGAAAGAAGGATACATGTCCATGAGTCTGTATGTGTATGTATGTGTATATATAACATTAAATATGTACTACATGTAGTTGTTACAGATTAATTTGATGCTTGTTCTTACTAATTCATATTTGCTTGCCTATTAGCTGCCCAGGTGACCTATCAGTCTCCCATTACTTGATCTTAATAAGTATTTGTGGGTATAGTGAAAGTAAATGCATGATGTGGCAGTTTGACTCCAATCTGCTTACTTTCCTATAGACGCAGATGTTTTCCAGGATGCAAGAGCATATTGTTCCAAAAATGTACCCCCCCCCCCCACACACACACACTATAGCCATATTGCATAACTGAGTCCATGAGACATCCCACATGTCATCATTCCTGCTTATTCTTGGCCCTTCGTATGTCGGCATGAGCCAGCAGCTTCTTGTCTTACTATAGAAAGGGTCTATTTAAAAAAATTGAATTGAATTTTTGAAATTCTGTTACATACTCTAAAATAGAGGCAAAAGGTATCATGCTGGGTCATAGGAAAGAACACAAAATCCTCAATTTATAATATAGTATTTTAAAAAATGAAATGTAGTGAATTTATAGAGCCTTCTTCCAGAGGCCTATCCAAGATGTGCTATTGCTGGAGGAGACCAAGCAAGGCTCTAAGTCCATGTGGAAATGTGGAAATGGGTATTACATATGGCAAGGATGGGACAGAGTTTTTAAGGTCATCTAACCCATTAGGAATACTGACATTGACTTCCTATACGTACTATGAATAAATATGTGTCCTATACAGGTTTCTAACAGCTGATCATTTAAAAAGATACTTTCGAATGTGTTACTTTAAGGTGTGTGTTTGTATGTATGTATATGCATGCACACATGCTTTTCTGAGTTCACATAACTTTGTATTTATACAACTAATCTTCTGTCTTAAAAATAATCTGATTTCCAAGGAGTATCACAAAATACACATAACCCATCATATCTTTACTCTCTCAATCACTAACAATTCTTCAAGGGCACAAAGTGTTATGGCAGATTAAGTTGGATAGATTTCAAGGGTTATGTAAAATATTTTAAAATAATAAAAGAGAGAAAGATAATTCAGATATACAAGTTATGAAAATAAAACAGCAACCATGGTAATTAAAGATTTAGGTGCCTGTTGAAACTATTGTGCTCTGAATCTTTGGTTTCTAAGCAGCATTGTTAATGATGCTTTCTAAGAATTCTAAATTTGGATTTTAAATATAGTATAGCAGACACTATACATTTAAACAAGTAAATGAAAAATAAAGTTGAACATATCCATTGTTACTAGTGAACATCTTTAATATGGGAGAAATCCAGAATGTAGTGACCCCAAAAACAATGCTGCGCCAGTAAAATTTGAGCCATCAGTTTATGATTTCACAGGGTGCAAATCACAAAGAAACTATTTTTACAGTTTGTTTAAAAAAAAATTGTATTTTTTTTCAGAGAGGAAGGCAGAGAGAGAGAGAGAGAGAGAGCTAGAAACAACAATGATGAGAGAGAATCATTGATTGGCTCCCTTCTACATGCCCCACACTGTGGATCAAGCCTGCAACCCAGGCATGTACCCTGAGCAGGAATCAAACTATGACCTCCTGGTTCATAGGTTGATGCTCAGTCACTGAGCCACACTGGCTGTGCTATTTTTTCCAGTAAAAAAAAATAAATTACTAACATAAATTTTGTGTTGGATTAAGTTTTCAGTGAAAATTAAATGTCCCAACCACAGCAAAGCACTTGATTAGTCTCTATAACACATTAGGAAGTATTGGCAAATATGTTTGGGCATAATAGAGGAGATGATACAGTATGAATAGGACTTTGGGAATGAAAAGAGGAAATATGAATTGATATGAGGGACGTCTTTGTGATCAATGCAATAGAGACTGACATAGATTAACTGAAAGGTCATGGAACTATATTGATGTGGAACATAAAGAAAAAAAGAGATGTCAAAGTTAAATCTAGTTTACTGGCTTGTGTGATAAACAGATGTAACACTGAAATATGGAGCACTGGTAGGTCAATTTGGGGGACTCAAGGCAGCAAGAATGTATTTTCAAGTAGGATATATTGATATACCAGGAGATGTCAAGCAGGCAGAGATATAAATCTTGAGCTCAGAGGAGAAGTCTGGCCTAGAGATGTCAATGTTATAGATGATAATAAATACATACAAGACTATCCAGAGACTATTGTGGAAAAGAAGAGAGGATCTGTAATAAATTCTAGGAGAAAATATCAATAAAGTGAAATGCTATTAAGATATCATATTTATTCAGAAAAGACTTTTCTGACTTGAGGGCCTAATTTAAGTCTCCATATCATATGCTTTTATATAGCTATTTATTATTCTTGAATCTAATTGAGTGTTTTTTGTTTGTTTAATTTTTTTTTTGGCTGTAAAAGCTTTATTACTTCCATTTGGTCCAATGCATGGAAGAGGGCTTCAGGGTGGTTAAAAGAGTGGCTAGTAGCTACGGGGAGAGACTCAGGGAAAAGCCAGACCCCAGGGGAAGGCAGAGGGGCCCCTCAAAGGCCTCTGGGCTCCAAAGGCTCCTAGTGGTGCTTGAGGGTGAGCCTTTCGAAGAGATACTCGCCCAGCCCAGCTTGGGGCCGGCAGCCTGCGGATGTTAGTCAGGTGTTGCCCATCTTCTTGATGAGTTTCACCTCCTCACCCCGGAAGTGGTTCTCCAGGAAGTCCCAGAGCTGAGGGTCTGCGAGGATAGAACTCAGTGCCTGCAGCTCCATAAGGGCCTGGTTCAGGTTCCTCTCCAAGGCCAGGGCGGCTTCCATGGCGTCCTGAGTTTTGCCCACTCACCTTGGAGAGGCTCAGCACGTCCTGGAAGGGAATGCTGCCACCGCGCTGGTTTTGGATCTTTAAGAGATGCTCAGCGCCTTCGCGCTTCTTCTCCGCCAACTCTTGTAAGAAGTGTCCCCTGCCCTCCAGAGTCACATTGTCGTCATAGAAATAGAAGCCCAGAGAGAGGTAGGTGTGGGAGGCCCGCAGATGCAGGCTGGCCAGGGGGTTGACCGCAGCCTCCACCTGGGTGGAATAATCCTGACGAATTTGGGAGCTCATGGTTGTTCGGCAATAAGGAGTTAGGGTAGAAGAAAGAAAACGGTGTGTTGGCTGGTCTCGGAGGTGGTTCTGAAGGTGGTGACTGGATAAGATGCAGGAGCGTGACCTGAGGCTGGAAGAAGGGGCATCCCTAGGTCTGTTGCATCCAAACACTGTTGAAGCAAGAGACAGGTCTGGGACTGCCAAGGGCACTGCTATTTGAGTATGTGTTTTTTTGTTTGTTTTTGTTGTTGTTTTTTAATAATACTAGCTTAGCCAGCGTGGCTCAGTTGGTTGGATGTTGTCCTTGCACCAAAAGGTTGCCAATTCGGATTCCCTGCCTAGATTGAGGGCTCGATCTCTGTGTGGAGCATGCAGGAGGTAGCGGAGTCAATGTTACACTCTCACATCAGTGTTTCTTCCTCTCCCTCTCTCTTCCTCTCTATTAAAAATAAATAAA
The DNA here is from genome assembly GCF_028538775.1 of Myotis yumanensis. Classification (NCBI taxonomy): domain Eukaryota; kingdom Metazoa; phylum Chordata; class Mammalia; order Chiroptera; family Vespertilionidae; genus Myotis; species Myotis yumanensis. The sequence continues at coordinate 41,350,738 of NW_027223760.1, read as the reverse complement.
TAAATAAATAAATAAATAAATCCTACAATTTAATATTCATGACAACAGGCCCACACCTATTTTTACAGGGTTTTTTTGTTTGTTTGTTTTTGTTTTGTATCTCCAACACCTAGCAAATTTGGGGATATTGTGAGGGTTTAAAAAATATATTTATTGAGAAAAAGAGAGAAGATAGAAAGGGAGCATGAACACGGTGGAAGAGGAAAAAAAAAAAGAGTTGAAGCTATAAAATTATATTCACTAAGGAAACAAATGAAGTGGGGGTGGAGGGCTGGGGGGGGAGGGGGACGGGAATGTTAAGTAGAAAAATGTTAAGTAGATCATGTAACTCCTATGCAGAAAAACAACTACCTCAAAATTTAAGTACTGACTATATGAACTAAGTCAATGATTCTTAATTATAACATGATGCATTTTACAACTTGATATGCAGACACACACATAGTCACACATACAGCCACCACTGAGATAAATGCATAGGGTTCCTTAATGCCGGTTTCCAGCCCATAGTCCCTCAAGTAAAATCAACCGTCTGACTTTTATAACCACAGTTCAGTTTCTCCTTTCCTTAAACTCACACAAATGGAACTATGCAGCATGTACTTTTGGAGACTGGCATTTCCTCAACTTTATAACTATCAAAATTCATTTTGGTGTTTTGGTGATTATTTCTATTCCAAAGAAAGTCATCAACTATAAATCTAAAAATGTCTTCAGAAATCTTAAGTCATTACTTTTAAAGAAATAATTTTCATGGACAAAAAGGAAAACCGAAACCCCAGTTAAAGCTGAGTGAATTTACATTTTATAAACTACGTGGAAAAACTAATCTTAACTTTAAATACGTGTCAACAAATATTTAGTACTTTCTATCATATATAATAGTCCCACAAAAACAAATCTCATAATTAAAAATCCTATACATTTTTTTTATTTATTTCTTTTTTAATACTAAAGTGTTAAGACTTTAGCAAAGCCACATTACTTTTTTTATGGTGAAATTTATCTTTTGGCAGTATTTTTGTGGACTTTTAAAAATATATATTTTAGTTTTAGAGCAATTTTAGGTTTACAGCAAAATTAATGGAAAGTGCAGAGTTCCCATATTTGCCCTGCCCTGTACATACCCAAACTCTCCTTCTGTCAAAATACACATTAATTTTTTTAAATCAGCTTTTACTGAGGTATAATATACATATTATAAAATTGACCGATTTTAAGTGTAAATTTCATGAGTTTTGACAAATGTATACAATTATCTAGCTAACACCATAATCATGACATGGAACATTTCAGCATCTTTATGTCCCGCAGTGAGTTCATTTCATTTCTGGCCACTGGAAACCACTTACCTGCTTTATGAATCTAAAGCTTTGCATTTTCTAGGATTTCATAGAAATGGTATTGCAGGGAATGCATTCTATATGGCTAGCTTCTTTTCCTTAGAAAATGCATCTAAGAATAATTTTGTTGTTGCACAGGGTCTGTTCTTTTTTGTTGCTAAGTAGTTTTATATGGATATACCATAATTTGTTGATCTAGTCACTAGTTGATGAAAATGTGTTTGTTTTTTAGTTTTTGCCTACTAAGAATAAAGCTACTCTAAGTTTTGAATGCACTCTTGGTTTAATGTGTGTTTTCATTTGCTATATGCCTAGCACAGACTGCTGTGTTGTGTGGAGGGTGGTGTGTTCATAAGAAACTGCTGAACGTTTTCTGAAGTTAGTATACAATTTGCATTCTCACAGATAACACAGGAGAATTCCACGTCCTCATTTACACTTGGTGTTATCAGGATTTTTAGTGGTAGGCATAAAGTTGAGTGTGTAAGTGGCAGCTCAGTGTGTTGATATTTTGCTTTTCCCTAATGACTAATGATCCTGAGCTTTCTTCTCGTTATTTGCCATTCATATTTATCTTTGGTAAAATGTCTATGCAAACGCCGTGCACATTGTTTAAATAGAGTTGTTTACCAGTTATTAAGTTGTAGAAGTTCTTTATATATTCTGGCTGCAATTTTTTTTTTCAGATTTTGAGATTATTTATTCCCAGTGTGTACCATACCTCTTAGTTTTTCTTCACAGTGTCTTTCAAAGGGCAAAAGCTTTTAATATTGAGTAAGTCTAAGGATTCTATCTGATACTTCATGTCCTGTGAGGTCTTTCCACTATGGATGATAAAAGCGTAAACTATGATCCTTTAGCTCCATTTTTTTTTTCTGCCTACTCCTCTTTAAAGTGAGTCTTTTTCCTTCCTGGTGTAGTCTACTCGCACACATGGGAAGATCAGTAGTCTGTCAAAGACCTGAGAAGACTCCTCTGCAGATATACAGAGGTACCTGTTTTCCGATCTGTAGCTTTCTCTTTTCCAGGGCTCTGGCCAGCCAAGTCTACCTGCTTTAGCCTTTCAGAACTTAGTTCTCTGTAAACTCACCTCAACGAAAATTTTGTTCTGTGCTTGAGTCTTCTCCCCTTCTCTGCACTAAAGTCTGGATACTGCCCCTATACAATTAGTTGATGTAATTTTAGAGCTCACCTTATTAATTTTCCTTCTGTGATGGATTACACTCCTGCACCACTAGTTGTGCAATGTCTTCAAGCCCTTCTTTTATGCATTTTGTATTTTCTTTTTTCTAGTTGTTTAAAGCAGAAGGGTAAATCTGGTCCCTGTTATTCCACATTGGCCAGAAACATTAGTTTTTATCTTGCACAATATTGGCAGTATTGCAAAATATTCATATTGAGTGGATTGGCAAACATTTCCATTTGAGCAGATTTTAATGCCAGAAATATCTGTCTTCTAATAATTCTAATGAATCCTTTGTAACAGTGTTAATGTCTTTTAATAAGGTCATATTACTTTAAATAATTTGTATGTTTATACTTTTAACTTTCTATATGTGTCTTGCATGACTGCTTTTTTCCTGACTCATATTGTTAACTTTTTATTGACAGCTCCACTTGGCTGTCCCATAAGCACATCAGCTACTTCTCAATGCCAGATTATCCTCCACAGACAAGTGTTTCCTTAGAGAATCAGTTTTTGGCAGAGGATGAGGTAGGATTCAATAATCACTCTAGAGGATTTAGTTTGAGTAAGACTGAATTAAATTACTTTTAAGTATCCTAGCTGCCTAGCTCAGTTATAAGCAATTTAATGCAGTCATAGGCAATTGAATCAATCTATCTTTATTAATTTTCCATATGTTTGACCATAGAAATATTTCAAAAATTACATTGGATCATATAATACCCCTGCTTTCCGGCCCTCCAGTGTTTTCCATTGCCTGGAGGACAGAGCTAAAATTCTTAAACATGGCATCCAAAACACTTCACAATGTAACGATGGTTTTCAATTCCAGCTTCATCTCTGCCTCTACTCCTAAAAAGCAGTATGAACTTGTCGTTAAGTTTGTGGACTCCTGAGTTCAGATATTTTATTTATTTATTTTTGTGTGTGTATATTTTAATTGATTTCAGAGAGGAAGGGGAGGAACAGAGAGATAGAAACATCAATGATGAGAGGGAATCATTGATCAGCTGCCTCCTGCATGCCCCCTACAGGGGATCGAGCCTGCAATCTGGGCATGTGCCCTGAAGGGGAATGGAACCCTGACCTCCAGGTTCATAGGGAAATGCTCAATCACTGAGCCAGACCTGGGGCCAGACGTTTTTATTTCTTAAATGCACATTAATATGACAGTTTTCAAAGAACTCGAATCCTGAGTTTGGTGTGCTTGAATCTTGGTAGTTAACTACAATAGTACCCACATCACACACATACTTGTGAGAATTAAATGAGAGTATACATTTCAAAACATACTATGTGGTGTATGGTACTTGGTAAGTATTCATTAAGTACTTATTTTTATTATTCATTCACAATTATGATAATTATATTGCCAACTAATTATTCATAACTATATTTACCAACTTCACTAGATTGTGTGCTCATTCAAGAGATATGGGAAATATACATTTAAAATGAGTCTATTTAAAGAGCTCTTATTTTACCTGAAGTGTTTGTTTAGTTGAAAACTAGAATTTGAATACCTGTACTCTTTCTACATTTTAAAAAATTTATTGTTTTTAATCTTTATTGTCAAGACTATTACAGATATTTTCCCCCTTTTCACCCTATTGTCCCACTCCACCTAGTTCTTGCCCCGCCGTAGGCCTTCACCTCCCTATTGTCTGTGTCCATGGGCAATGCATATGTGCATATAAATTCTTTAGTTAATCTCATCTCGCCCTTTTGCCCCCCTTCCCTCTGAGATTTGTCAGTTTGTTCTATATTTCCATGTTTCTGGTTTTATTTTATTTGTTAGATTACTTTCTTCATTAGATTCCACATATAAGTGAGAGCACGTGATATTTATCTTTCTCTGAGTGGCTTATTGCACAGCATAATAATCTTCAGGTCCCTCCATGCTGTATCAAAGGGTAATAAATCCTTTATTGTAGTTGTATAGTTGTATATCATAGCTTTTTATTTTTTATTTTTATAAACATTTTTTTATTGATTTTAGAAAGGAAGGGGAAGAGAGAAACATCAATAATGAGAATCATTGATAGGCTGCCTCTTTCACACCCCACACTGGGGATCAAGCCTACAACCCAGGCATTTGCCCTGACCCAGAATTGAACCATGACTTCATGGTTCATAGGTCGACTCTCAACTACTGAGCCACACTGGCCGACGCCCATCATTTTTCTAAATTTTCCATTTAATTTATTTAAACAGACCAGGTTCTTGAGCTCTTGACATTCACAGTATAGAAGCTAAATAGGTTATCTCTCCAAAATGTAGTTGCAAATGATAGGTATTTCAAAGAAAAGTAGTAAAGTTTCTATAGTAGCCAAGAATAAATGAATCTGATTTGAGAATTTAGGAAAGGCTTCTTTGAGGTGGTAATTCATAATATGGCAGGCAAAGAATGAGTAGAAACTAATTTGTTTTGTGATGGGAAGGTAGGAAAATGCATTGTGGATACAGATTTTAAGGTGTGAGGGAGGATAAACTTCTAAAATATTAATAGAAGCTTTTAGTTAAAGGGGCATCTTTGGAATTATAGTGACACTTTCCAATCCTTAAAGGTGTGACAAAAAGGGGTGTCTAGGTAACATGTTCAGAATTGTAATTTTAAAAATCACTTTAAGAGCAAGCATTGTGGAGATTACATTGAAGGGCAGCTAGAGTTAATGGAAGAATAAGGGGGCTGTAACAGCAATTCAAGTTTGAGATGATTGTGGCTTGACATGGATGGCTGTCAGTGGAGATGGAGAGAAGTAGAGAGAATAAAGAGCTAATCAGAAGGCATTATCTGTGGGACCAGCTGATGGAATGAATGTGGGGTAAGACTCAATAAGACTCCTATGTTTCAGACACCCAGATTCATGATCTGGTGTGAGAAATGTAAAATCTTGCCTTCAAATATTTTTTGAAGATTGATAAAACAAATATACATACCAATGTTTGAAAACAATATTTAAATATCTAATATTGCATATTTAGCTATTGCTTAATAAATGGGTGCTAGAGGGACATATTAAAGTTAGACACGTGACTATGTTAGCTGCAGAGAGCACAGAGAGTAGTTGCTTACCATATGGTTGATATTGTGGCATTTCATGTCTACATGAAGTGAAATGGAGTCTTTACTTACCAGATCATTCTAGCAATTATGTTCAAAGACCTATTTTTTCATGTGATCCTTTTATTGTTTTTAAATTGCCTCACTTCTCTATTTTACTTTGGAACTATAACTAGCATATCAAATTCAGAAACTTTGATTTCAGAAGATTTCTAGTTTCCCTATTACATTTCAAATTTTTAAATAAATTTTATAATTTGGTTTTTATACATCATATAAATCCATATATATATAAAATAATTATTATATATATATATATATATATATATTTTAGAGGCCCAATGCACACAATTAGTGCAAGGATAGGCCCTCCTTCCCCCGGCTGCCGACTTCACAGCCCCAGCTTTTGCAGCCCTGGCTTTCGCGGCTTCTGTCCTGCCCCCCACCCACACTCAACTTGGCCTGGTGCTGCCCGGATCTGCCGCCACACACCCCCAATTCCCTGGGTCCCCCGCTGAGGGGCGATCCTGGGAGGATGGCGGGGCCTCCAACCAATCGCATCACACCCACCTTGGCTGACCTTGCGTCAGTGCATATCATAGAGTGCTTGTCCGGATGGTCGTTCAGCCGATTTGCATATTATGCTTTTATTATTATAGATGTATACATATATCTTTCTAAGTATATTTAGATAAATTTATCTTGAATTTATTATAATTATATGGCTTATAATCTGAATGTCCTAGCTAGTATATGAAATTGTTAGAGTTAAAAGATACTCTTTGCCCAGCCAGCATGGCTCAGTGGTTGAGCTTCAGTCTATGGACCACATAGGAGTTACAATTTCCGGTCAGGGCACATGCCTGGGTTGTGGGCTTGATCGCCAGTGTGGGGTGTGCAGGGGGCAGCTAACCAATGATTCTCTCTCATCACTGATGTTTCTATCTCTCCCCCTCTCTCTTGCTCTCTGTAATCAATAAAATATATTTTTCAAAAATACTCTTCAATCACAAATGCTATTCTCAATCAAGGAATATATATCTCATTGGATTATTAATATATATTAATATATTGTTTAAAATCTACCCATGAAGATGTCACTTTATCACATTTCTTAAGAGCATCAAGAATTTATAGTTTATTATTATATTCATATAAATATTCCATTAAGTACACATTTAAACTATTTACTTTAATAATATCACATCCAGGAATTATAAAAGTATAAGTAACTATTTATTTTCCTTTATAATATTTAAACAATCTGAAAATAAAAATCTTTATATCACATCATGCTAATTTTGAAAATGTTTTCTGTACAAAGTGAAAATCCATTGAATTTTCTTTCTGAGGCAAATTTTTTTATCCTCCTTACATGTTTTTTTTCTTTCTAAAATGATTTCAAATATCTGAAATGATGACTTGAGTTCTAGAATTATTTTTCCCCCATAATTAATGCATGTGGGTAAAATGGTTCCTCTTTGAATGTTGGAACATTTTTTCAGGAATACTACCATTAATATGTTCTTTAAAGATGTTGTGTAAATGGTCATGGTAAGGCCTTAAAAACTGCTATTGAAATTGAGAAAATGGAATACTCTTCAGACCTACTTCACAGCATTCTTCTGTTTGCTGCATTTACCAAAGAAAAAACAAAATTTAGGCACAGTCTCAGAACAGTTTTTCCTCATATTAGTTGTATGGATGGGACCCAAATGCCCCAATCAAAATAACCACCCTTATATTCTTCCACTCCATACCTCATGTGCTCAGAACCACAACTGTGGGGAAAAGTTTTACAAACATTCTTTAGGTCACCATACCCTTTCCACAGTTCTTGCCAAACTTTTACACAGTAGAAACTATGAAAACCAGTGCCAAACCCTCACGTTCCTCATATAGCTTCTAACAGCTGCAAACCCTTAAGCTTCAAGTGCAGCTGCCTTGAGAAGAACTATTGAAAGGACTCACAAAGACAGATACACACATTACATATGTTTAATAACTTTAAAGAATATGTGGTTGTATTAAGGCCATTAGACAGGGGGAAAATTGCACAAGCAGGCTCTAATTGACCTCGCAGGGAGAGTCTGGTCTCCCTTATTGTGCCTGCATTAGTCCCCAAATCATCTGCTTTTGTTCCGATTATATGTTCTTTCAACACACAAACCCACACCAAATAGAGTGCAATTACATTGATTCAGTTAATGCCCACTCTCTGATTTGTAATTTTCCAAGGGAGCACTGTTTGAATACTTAATTCCTAAAAGGTCTAAAGCAATCCCTGGCACCAAATTATTACTAGGGACCCAATATATATGATATATATATATATATGGAGAAAGGAACCTACCACAGACATCTTAGCTATTCCATATAAAAACAAAGAGCAAATTTAAGTAAAACCCCATATCTGATAGAAATAACTTAAAGCATGTTTCTCTTCCAATTTTTAAAAACTAAATGTCATCTTTGTTCCCAATGATTAAAAATAAGTTCAGTTGATGCTTTAAATCTATTTTCCCACTTTGTTTAAGAATGTTAGAAAACTGGAAATTTGTGAAATTCTCATCTATTCTTTTAGTTATTTAGTTGAATGAACACAATTAGGCAGGTCCATGTGAAGACAGAAATTGGCATTGAAAGATTGTATGTATGTGTGTAGATATGGGCAAGCAGAACCTCTTTCTGCCAATTTAGTGCCATTGTGTTCATTTATCCCCAATCTCTTTGTTTACACTTCCCATTTCTTCAAACATTCATTCTTAGAGGCAAAATAATAATCTTAGAATTAGAAATAAGTAATGTCTAAGGGTAACAACTGTGAGGTGCAGCTATAATGTGCTGAAACTCATGGGCATCATGAATTGCAATTTATAAAATATAAAGAATGTTAACATTTTAATGATCAATTCTTATTACTTAGGCAAAAGAGTCACAATGTTAAAATTTGGGAGGAAGACATAATTCTAAACAAGTATTTTATAGTTTAACTTCATCTTCTACCTAAACCTTAGCTATAGTTTAAAGGAACAGATTTGTGTTTCTATAGCTCTCTTAATGGATGTCTTTTACACTGCTGTGTCCTATGCAAACACTTAATTTTTATTTATATATACTTACTTAGTCATTTACCAACCATTGAACTATGTAGAATATTTCCCACTGTTATCTATCTATCTATCTATCTATCTATCCATCCATCTAAACACATATGTATACATAAATTATATATATATATACATATATATATATATATATATATATATGTCACTATGATAAGCATCTTTGTGAATAAAACTTTGTTAAACTTTGTTTGGTATAAAGCTTTTGTTAAATATCTAAGATTTCCTGAATAGTGGGGTTCATCATCCAACTTCTGCTTAAAATGTTCTCTTCCTAGAGATGTAACTACTGCTTCCTGAAATTCATTGTTGGGAAACATTACTTGCGAGGCAGTTCTGTATGCTGTTGTTTTTTTCTTTGACAGTGCTTTGGGTGCTAGCTATAGATTGGGATGAACATGTATCAACCCAGGTGCAAAAGGCATTTAAAGATCTAGGGAGGTACTTTATCAAGGATTTTCCAATGATCAAGAATGCAAGGTAAACAGATTAAGGAAAAAAAGAAAAGAAAAGAAAAAAAAAAAAACAGACAAAAAACCCTCATAGACACAGACCACAGTATGGTAATATCCGAAGGGAAAGGGGGGTAGGGCAGGTACATGAGGGTAAGTGGTGTTGGAAGGAGACTTGACTTTAGGTTGTGAACACACAATAAAATATACATATTATGTATTATAGAATTGTACACCTGAAACCTATATGATTTTATTAACCATTGTCACCCAATAAATTCAAAAAGTTAAAAACAACAACGAATGCAAGCTTGTGTCATTCAGATCTCAATACAATGTTTCCTCCATCTAAAGTCTTTTTCTATTAAACTGAATTTGAATCCATTTCTGTTGAACTTTCATCTTGAGGTAATTTGGACTCAGTGCTCCTTAGCCTCAGTAACATTCTATAGCTTAGAATATGGTTTTGATACACTGCCAGCAGAATGTAGCAGAGTATGGCACACAGTAAGGTATTGGCCAAACAGCATTTGAAGATGAGATCAGAGCTACCTTCCGCTTTGAGGACACCTTCCATGGTTTCTCTTAAACTGTGTATTTAAGCGATGGAAAATGTAGATATAGATGTGGGCATGAGTCTGTATTTTTTGTTTGTGCATACACATATCAACAAAAATGTGCTGGGCACAATAAAACACAATTTCACTATTTTTCTTGACAGCTATTTTGGAATTTAAGCACATATGGCATAGAATTTAAAAAAATGTCTTTGAGTAACTTTTACAATTTATTTTTGAGAGAATAGATCCTTTTATTTTAAAAAAATTAATTAAATGTAATTAATTTGCCTAAGTAATAAAATTATATAGGTTTCAAGTGTACAGTTCTATAATATATCATCTATTTGCATTATGTGTTTAGCATCCAAAGTCAAATCTCTTTCTGTCACCATATATTTGAGTCCCTGCTTACTACGTACCAAGCACCTCCAATTTCTTTATGTTAACCCACATATCAGTGGCAGGAAGTGGCATGATTTTGTCCCACTTTGCAGGTGAGTTAACTGAGGTTCAAAAAGTGTAAATTACTTGTTGTCAGTCACCTGGTGAGCCAGATTTCAAACTCGGGCAGTCTGCATAACACTCCTTGTTGCTAACCAAAATACTGACCCACTTCTATAGCAAAGATCGCGTTAAGTCTAGAGAAGGTGTTGGCATAATGCAGATAACAACTTGTTATCCTTAGACAAATTGTATTAGGTTAGACTTCCTGGTGAAAATTGAGATGGTAAAGAACTTTTTCACACTTTACCTTGGGTAGACTATGTTACAAGACTGCAAGGCAAAGTGTGTGTGTGTGTGTGTGTGTGTGTGTGTGTACACAACTGTATAAGGGTAACATTTACCATCCTTTCATACACCTAGTTGGTGTGTGCATTCTCCTAATGGAAGCCCCAGTTTCTGTGTAGATGACAGGGCCTCCATGGTGTCCTGGGTTCTCTTCCATAGGCACATTTCTCCCACAGGCTCTTAGACACTGTCCTACTGTATGTTGGTGAAATGGAGGTTGTGAAATGCAGTGCATGTTTTCATTCTTGCTTTGACTGAACATCTGCTCACCCAAGACCAGCTTTTTCTAGTTCTATCTGCTCATTACTATGGTTACCGTGGTATATACTCTATTTTAGGCCAGTATCTATTGGCATGTAGCCATTCTCTCTGGGAGGAAAAAAGACAAAGTTTTCCAGAGCCAAACTGGCCTTCTATTCAGTAAATATGGTAATTTTTGCCTGTGCTAAGTTTCTTCCCCTCCTCTTTCCTTTTATGTTTGGTGTCCTTCTGTTTGGAAAGGATCTTTCCATCCAACTTTTTTTTGTGTAGATGGAACTACGCATTTTCTACTTAATTACTCCCTCTGTTTTGAAAAGTTTCCCCTTAATTGCACTCACATAGGGTTTGTTTCTATAGTCCTTGTGATATTTCAATGTGACAGTTGCCTGCCTATATTCTTCTAAATATGGTATCTAGGAAGAAAAGTTCGGATATTTCTTGAGATCATGCATTTAGTAGATTTTAGCCACATTGTAGACTTGTGCTGTCCAATCAAAGAGATAGCTAGTAGCCTTGTGTGACAAATGAGTTCTTAAATTGTGCTCATGTTAATTGAGTTTTGTAAATTATGAAGAATTAGTAAGAAGAAAATAATGCATAATTTCTCAATAATTTTATATTGATTGCATGTTGACCACCTATATTTATGATAGGTAAAATAAAATATTTTATTAAATCAATTTCATTATTTAAAGTTTTTTTCAGTTTGAAATGTGACTTCTAGAAAATTTAAATTTAAATATATGGCTCACATTGTATTTGACTTTGCTGCTTTAGATCACTTCTGAAAGCCAAGATAATGCCAGTAAATTACAAAAAACAATAATTACTATATTAATTATATGGGATTATGTTTGCATTCTTATTGTCAAACATAATAATTTATTGGCATTTTTTAATTTTTTGAATTAAAAAATAAAATAAAGTGCCGAAAAATAATTTATTTGCTTAAACATGTCTCTATAATTCATAAATATGTTTAATTTAAAGGTAACATGTTTGAATTTCCTAAGAAAATGTGGATTGCATAATATTTACTTTCTAGTAAGGACTAAACAGTGTGTTTGTGTGTGTGCATGTGTGTGTGTGTGTGACAGATTTTGATAAAGAGGTAAATGGGAGTATAAGGAGCATAGAGTCAGTGTCGTGGAAAAAGCTCAACATCATCATTTTAAAGTCAGAGTGTTGTTAGGGTTAAATATTAGCCAATTGGGATTAAATATTAGAGTGACCTTTCTTTGGGTTGTATTTCTACAATCTGGAAGTGTAAACACCAGATAAGGGACAATTAAAGGAGGTCTTATATGTATTTTTGATGAGGAGCTTGATAGTAGCTTCAACTGAGCATTTGGGAGGATTGTGTTTTTTTAGGTATATCTAAATTGAAACTCACATGCAGTAGATAGATGCTGTTGCTGTTTTCCACATTTTACATACGGTATATTCCATTACAGCTGTATTTTTATCACAGAAATAAAATTAATGGAGATAATTAAAGGCCTAAATTAAGACCTGAAATAGTGTTTGTGGCAGCAGTCTTAGATTGAATCATGACTTTTAAAAAATGAGATTGTATTATTTCTTTTTCTTTCCTTAAATAATAAAATGATTCATAACCTCATTATATTAAATCATTCCATTGATAACATGTCTGCAGTGAGTAGATGAGACCTTTAAAAATAGCCTGTTTGGGTGTAGCAAACTTAATAAAGTTATGCAATCTTTAAATATATTCAAGAATTATAAATATTTATTCTGGAGTGAGAGCTAATATAGAGTGAATACTAAGTATTTCTCTGTCTATCATTTTTTCTACAAAACACATCTATTTATATATAGAAGCCTATCTACACATATTTCATTAGTAGAGTGTATGAAGATAAACACATATTTTGAGTTACCAGTACTTTTGATTATGTCAAAGCCAATGTGTTAAGGTTATATTTTTTAACATACTAAATTGCCACTGAAAAAACAACAGGTTAGTTTCTTCATGTCAAATCTGTTTTAACTGACCTCTAAGAAGAAATGTTAGCCTTTATCTTGAAAGCTTATTCCCACTTTGTTCCAGGACTTAATATACTTAATTTAGGAATTAATAGACTTTAATTAGACTAGAATTAAGAACATATCTTTTCATTTTCAGTATTTCTAATATGTGTACAATTAAAAAAAAAGCCTGGTCAGGTGGCTCAAGGGTATGGAGTGTTGTTCTGTACACCAAAAGGTTTCAGGTTCAATTACTGTTCAGGGCACATACCTAGGTTTCAGGTTAGATCACCTGTTGCGGTGGCAGGCAACCGATCAATCTCTCTCTCTCTCTCTCTCTCTCTCTCTCTCTCTCTCTTTCCCTTCATCTCTCTCTCTAAAATCAATAAAAACATAACCTCATATGAGGATTGAAAATAAGAGATTTGTGAAAAAAAAGGAGCAGGAGGTAGAATACATTACCATGAATAAGAATTCACAATTATTTATGATCACATTGATTTGATCACAATCTTATGTGCAGTGAATATAATGCCATTTCTTTCTTCTGGAAATGAGTCATTGGGACTTCGAATTTTGGGTTCATTTGTAGTTCCTGCTAGGAACATCTGCTAAAAACCACTTGTAAAAATCATTATGCCACACCAACCCTCATTTTAGCATATTGCATGACTCAGTGAACTCTGTAGTGTGAGGATTCTTTGTCAGAACTCTTGCTGAAAGAGTAATGAGCAAAGGAGTAATGAGTAATGGTAAAAACAAGTTACTCAATGAAAAAGGAAGGCAACTGAGTCCTGTTCATGATAATTTTGTGAATGAGCTAAAAAGATGCTACTAGGAGTCTGAGTTTTATGTATTTACTTTTTTATCCTGTACATGTATGCACACAAATGATATTCTTCCCAATATGCCAGGACATTTCATTAGGAAGCAGGGAAATACCTCATTGCCAGTGGGGTTGAACAGGCTCTCATCCACATTCCTATTTTATTTCAGCAGATTGGGCTCCCCTTCCTTCCCTTTCTCCTTTTTCTGCCACCAAAGGAGCACGCATGCACGCACGCAGACCTCATTCTCTCTTATTACTTGCCAGCTGTAAGGCTGAAATGCCAAGCTCTAAAATGTACTTTTTTCAAACATCATCAACAGCAACATCTGGGTCTATGCAACTTTAATCTTGGCTGGTTTCCTTCTTTTTCTTTTTGGCCCTCCAGGCACCTGTGGACATACTGAACATATACAATGACATCAAACCATAGTTGGAAATCTGATTCTTTTGGTATAATGAGCAGTGATTAGTGAGAAGCTTATAAGACCACAAACTGCAAGTAATAAAGTACAAGTCCAATGCATTGTAGATAAGGGGCAATGGAAACTTAACTTAAAAATTAAGTGAATTTAAAACAGTTAATGAAAACTAGAGTCACCCAAGCCTTTCATTTTCAAACTTTGTTACAAAATTGTGGTCTGGGATGAAAAGCAGAAACACACCTTTTGTCTAAAGGGGAAAGCTCTTGTCATAAAATATTAAGACTTGAATTCAAGCTAGAACTTTGGAAGCAAGCCCAAAAATTCTTCCAAATACCCCTGGCAAATTTCTTAATCATTTTAGATACTTCTGCTTCTTTTTGATATCTCAAAGTTCCTAATGTCTTTTTGAACTCCAAATTGAATGACTGCAAAGTGGGATTTGGAGATTATTCAGAGAAAGCAATAAATAGTTCCAAAAAGAAAAGCATGTCTGTCACAGGCATTGACTGCTTGAAACTCCATTCTACCTAGGTCATGGCATTCAAATAAAAAATCTGATATATAGACTTTGATCTATAAAACCTGAAAGTGTATAATTCTGGTCTTTCTTTCTATGGCATGTACTCATCAGTTTATGTTTTGAATGCCTTGGCTAACTACCCTCAGATATAAATATCAAAGAGACAGATATAGGACAAAATCCATTCCATTACATTTAAGCCTCATTGATTTAATAAAATCCAAACCATTCTTATCTCAGAATATAAAGGAAGAACCATTGTAGTTGTTAGCATGAGCTCATGGAATAATTGGATGAAACATTGTGCTTGTAAAACTCTAAAAGACCCAGTCATTTAAGTATGCAAAAAATAAATTGAATTACTCCGACATGCTCTATGTACCATAGTTAAAAAATAATAAGTGCTAGAAAATTAGTAGTACAATGAATGGCAGATGACTATTGTAGGTGGTAAAGAAAAAAAATAAATTAGGTGACATTCTTTCAATGTTAAAACACATAAAAGGATACATATTTTTGTTCTCATTTCACTTCCTCACAAACTATCATTCTATTAAAATTTGTTACTTATGGTGTTTACATAAACAAATTATCTTCCTTGTAAACATCTAAAATTATATCTTATTTCTTAATTTATACAATATTTGGTTATATATCATTATCATTACATTAGTTATTGTTTGTTTCAAACTTTTGATATTAGATTTCCTCATTGTTCAGATATATTTAAGAAAATCATTTATCCAACCATATTCTTTATTTATGAGAAAATTAAGAGATTACCATCATCACTGTGAATTATGCTCTAAATATTGAAAAATATAATCTATATCATATGAATATTATAAAAGATTTTTCAGACTCATTTTGAATTCCCAATAAAATGTATTTTTAATAGACTAACCATAAAATAGAGCCATGGATCATATATTCCGGGCATAAAATATTTATTCCCTCTTTATTTGAACCAGTGATATTGTAAAATAAATTGAATATTACTGGCCTTGCATTTCTTTTACTTGAGTTACTTCTATGAGAATCTGTGTTTTATGTCTCATATCTTTATCCTTGGCCATTAGGTAAGAATGTGGCATATCTGATACTAATCATTATGATTGGCCCCAACTCCCTGTAATTGAATAAATCATATATTAGGGCCTATCATTTAAACCAACAAGTACAAGCCCTAAATTTGGCAAAGAAATGATAGCATAACATTATTGAGGGGCAGGACATCAATTCATTTAAAGGCCACAAAGGCCCCAGGTGGCAGCACAAAGAGTAGTGTAAACATGTAATATTTTGGAATTATACTCTGCATTCTCTCTTACTTTTCATGAAAACATGTAATATACTTTTGATTTTAATTATTGTTATTCAGAGAAATAAAGGATAATATTACGTGTTATAGGAGTTTGGTAAACAAAACCACAACCCCCACTTATTTCAAATTCTCGTTGTTGTTCACTTGACTATTACTATTGTCAGCTGATTTCAGTCCCGCCTAAAATTATGCTATGTTGATGTTTCTCTACCTACCAATTAAAATCTGCCTCAAAACTTTACCTATGACAGCCTCTCAAACCTTGTATTTTGTCTACTTGTTTCATTAAAATATACGTTTTGAAACACAAAACTGCATGCAATTCTTTGAAAATTCAATGTGTTGCTGCCTCAATGACTTTATGAATACTATTACATCTGCCTGAAATGTGCTTATTGTTATTCAACCCAGCTTCACTGCATCCTACAAGTCTGGCATTATCTGATCAAAATTCCCAGGTAAAAATGTCTTCCACAGCCATAAGAAAACATGAAATACTATGATTTGCAACAACATGGATGTATCTTGAGACTATCACGCTAAGCAAAATAAGTCAGGCAGAAAAAGTTAAGAACCGTATGATTTCACTCATATGTGGGATATAAAACTGAAAGCAACAAAATAAACCAACAAGAAAAACAAATAAAAACTCATAAACACAGACAATAGTATGCCAGAAAGAAGAGGGGTTGGGGTAGTAAAAGGTAAGTGGGGTCAAATACATGGTGATGGAAGGTGATTTGACTTTGGGTGGAGGGCACACAATGTGATATAAATATGATGTATCACAGAATTATACACCTGAAATCTATATAATCTTATTCACAAATGTCACCCCAATAAATTAAATTAAAAATTTAAAAATGCCTTTCTCCAGAAAATTTTCTTGGAACCTGAGTAGAAATTATTCACCTCATACTATCTCTGTATCTTTGGTTTAGTTACATTTTTGCACTCCTTTATCTAATGAATTTATCATACTGTGGGATTTTGAGTCCTTTTAAGGGTGGAACCACATGCTATATAAACCTGTTTCCTGTGTCTAGAAGAGTGCCTACATATTTCGTAACTATTTTTTAAATGAATAAAGGAAAAAAGTAAATGGTCAAAATGAATAAAAATCAGTATAAGAAGGAATATTTTTATTCTCCATAAACTTGACATAGGCTGTTGAAATAGATCAGCTGTAATCAATTGATACAGTATGGATGAGGGACTTTCTCATACAAAAATAAACCTTGAAATATTTTATGTAGAGAAAGTAATGTTTTCTTTTTTATGAAGATAGAAACTTTTCACATATGAAAGTTTCTTATCCTGAAAATTACAATCTTTCCTCTCTCTTCCTTTTACCCTCTTTGATATCTCCTTTCTCTCTTCCTTCCAGGAATGAAAGATTTATTATATGCCAGAAACTTCTTTGGGACATGGTCTTTAAGGGTCTATTAATGTTTATTTATAGTTACCCAACTCTCTTTCTCTTGTAATAGTATAAATGAGATTTTGAAGTGTAAAGATGAAAACACTAAAATATTTTTTCACATAGACTTCCATAAAAAACAACTGGCCTCTATCATTATAAATTCTTATTTTATTGACTCTTTTGTGATTCTCTGAGTGATGTTCCTAAAGATTATACTGGCTTTTTAAATTTCTTTGTAATTTATAAAAAACCTTATTTGCACAAAGGGAATTATTTGCAATCCAATAAAAACAAACTATTTAAAAATAAGTGGATCCACTCATAAAGCAAAGATTTAATTTATAAAACTAAAAGTTGTAATCTGTCAACCATCATCACAATAGATTAGAAAATGCTATAAATTATCTTGTGGTCTATTTATTTTGTGGTCAATGCATGCAAATACTATGTTGTTGCCATTAATCCAATTTTGAATTTTATCACAGGCTAAAAGACTTTGCATAAAGAAAAACAAACTTGAGGGTTGTCCATTCATCAAAAAGACTATGTACCACTAGGGGCCCGGTGCGTGAAATTCATGCACGGGTAGGGTTCCTCAGCCTGGCCAGCGATCAGGGCCGATCAGTGGGGCGATCGGGGGGGCCCCGCTGGCACTTGCCTTGGCCGGCCTGGTGCTGCCTTCTCGTTGGCCCTGCCGCTTGCCTCCACCACTACTGCCACTGCTGCTGGTTGCCTCCCTCTGTGGGGCAACCTGCCAGGCGATCCAGGGACCCCTGCTGGGACCTGTTTGCTGGCCCTGCCCCTCACCGCTGGTCACCTCCCTCTGCAGGGCGACCGGCAGGGTGATTAGGGGAGCCCCACTGGCACCCGCCTTGGCTGGCATGGGGACTGCGGGCTAGGGGAAGCTAGTGAGTTGAGCATCTGCCCCCTGGTGGTCAGTGTACATCATAGCGACTAGTTGTTCCGCCATTTGGTTGATTTGCATATTAGACTTATTATATAGTATAGCTGGTTTTCCATATTGAAGTTTGCTCCATTTGCATCCTTTTATGCCTGAAATATTTTCATTAGCTAGCAGTGGTGAGAGTTATGAACTTGGGCCTAGCTAAAAACAATACTGCTTTGAAAAAATAAACTCATATCTTTAAAAATTCCGTTATAATAATCCTATCTAATAAAAGAGAAACATGGTGATTAGCCGTAACTTCACTACCCTTCCCATTGGCTAATCAGGGCGATATGCAAATTAACTGCCAACCAAGATGGCGGCTGGCAGCTAGGCAGCTGGCGCGAACAGGAGGTTTGCTTGCTCCAGTGACGGAGGAAGCCAACGTTCCCCACCTGCCGCTGCTGGGCACTGAGCTGCTCTCTAAGAAACATTGTTGCAAATATAGAAGCTAAACAAAACCCCAGAAACCTGCTTTCAGTCAGCCGGGATCTCAGAGCTGGAGTCGCAACAAAGTTTCAAATACAGAAGGTAAACAAAGCCCAGAAACCTGCTTTCAGCAGCTGAGGTTTCAGAGCTAACACCGGCTCTCAGCTCCAGTGACAGCCATAGAAGGGAAATAAATCCCAGAATTAAAAAAAAAGAAAAAAAAGAAAGGTTGGGAGCTTCAGTCACCAGCCAGCCTGAAAACGGCTCTCAGCCCCTCACCCAGACTGGCCAGGCATCCCAGTGGGAACCCCCACCCTGAAGGGGGTGTGACCAGCTGCAAACAGCCATCATCCCCTCATCCAGGCTGGCCAGGCACCCCAGTGGGGACCTCCACCCTGAAGGGGGTGTGACCAGCTGCAAACAGCCATCATCCCCTCACCCAGGCTGGCCAGGCACCCCAGTGGGGACCCCCACCCTGAAGGGGGTGTGACCAGCTGCAAACAGCCATCATCCCCTCACCCAGGCTGGCCAGGCACCCAAGCGGGACCCCCACCCTGATCCACGACACCCTTCAGGGCAAACCAGCCAGCCCCCACCTGTGCACCAGGCCTCTATCCTATATAGTAAAAGGGTAATATGCCTCCCAGCACTGGGATCAGTGGAACTTCGAGGCCTCCCAGCACTGGGGTCAGCAGAGCAGCGAGGCCTCCCAGCACCGGGATCAGCGGAGCAGTGAGGCCTCACGGCATGGGATCAGCGGAGCCACAAGGCCTCCTGAATCCGGGATCAGCAGAGCCGCGAGGCCTCCTAGCACTGGGATCAGCGGAGCAGTGAGGCCTCACTGCCCCTGTGTCAAGCAGAGCAGCAAGGCCTCCTAGCACTGGGATCAGCGGAGCCAGGAGGCCTCCTGGCGCCTGGAGCAGCGTGATGGGGGGCAACGCCCAAACACCCTGATCGCCCTGTGTCTCTGTGTGTGACAGGGGGCGGGGCCACAACCTCCCTATCTGCCCTGCTCTGTTTGTGAAAGGGGAAGGTGCCCCAACCCCCTGATCGGCCCTGCTCTGTGCCTGATAGGGGGGAGCTCCCCAACCCCCTGATTGGCCCTGCTCTGTGTGTGACAAGGTGGAGCCGCAACCTCCCCATCAGCCCTGCCCTGAGTGTGACAGGGGGAGTGCCTCAACCCCCTGATCGATCCCGCTCTGTGGGTGACAGGGAGCAGCGCCGCAACCTCCCCATCGGCCCTGCCTTGAGTGTGACAATGGACGGCGCCCCAACCCCCCAATCGGCCCTACCTTGAGCGTGACTGAGGGTGGCATCGTAACCTCCTGATCTGCCCTGCTCTGTGCATGACAGGGGGGAGCTCCCCAACCCCCTGATCGGCCCTGCTCTGTGTGTGACAGGGGGCAGCGCCACAACCCCCTGATTGGCCGGCTCTGTATGTGACAGGGGTGGTTCCACAACCCCCTGATTCGCCCTGCTCTGTGCATGACAGGGGGTGGCGCCGCAACCTCCCCATCAACCCTGCCTTGAGTGTGACAGGGGGCGGTGCCCCAACCCCCCAATCGGCCCTACCCTGAGTGTGACTGGGGGTGGCATCGCAACCTCCTGATCCGCCCTGCTCTGTGCATGACAGGGGGCGGCGCCCCAACTCCCCAATCAGCCCTGCTCTGAGCCCAACCAGGGGCTGTGGGGCAGGCACCTAGGGATTGGGCCTGCCCTCTGCCACCCGGGAGTGGGCCTAAACCAGCAGGTCGTTATCTCCCGAGGGGTCCCAGACTGTGAGAGGGCACAAGTGGGGCTGAGGGATACCCCCCCGCCAGTGCACAAATTTTTGTGCACCAGGCTTCTAGTATAATATAAAAATAGTGATCTTATAAACTTTTAAAAGATCTCTCATATAGAATTATTCTACCAGATCTTATAGGAATCAAGAATATTTTTATTTACTTATGCTTTCTCTGTTAGGAATCCTGCATGCTTTTAAAAAATATATCTTTACTTATTTCAGAGAGGAATAAAGAGGGAGCAAGAGATAGAAACATTAATGATGAGAGAGAATCATTGATTGGCTGCCTCCTGCACACCCCCTACTGAGAATCAAGTCCCAAACCCAGGCATGTGCCCTGGCCAGGAATTTAACTGCAACCTCCTGGTTCATAGGTCAACACTCAGCCATTGAGCCACACCAGCCAGGCTCTGCATGCTTTTTGATACTACTTTGACTATATGTGAATGATCCTAGAATAATTTTTGGCATACATCAAGGCCTCAGTATTTCCCTACTTTCTTTGCCTGCCAGCTTTTCTTTCTCCCTCCCTTCTTTTTTCTCTCTTCCGTTCTTCTACTCATCTCAACTCTGTGTAAATGAAGCCTTCCTTGATTATTTCAGTTAAAACTGAACACCTGCTTCCTAACTGCCATTAAAAATGCCTATAATTAAGTTATGAATCTTATTTTGAAAAGCCTTTGGAATTCTCATATGTAAATGTTAACCTCCCTGGAAATAATGTTACTATATTGAGGGCAAAAACTTAGCAGATTTTGCAATTTCAGACTAGCTACATTGTGAAAGGGGTCTGTAATATTGTGCCTATAACAGCCTCTAAAACCATTTTAACACAAAAATAGTATGTTTATGTCATACAAATTGTTACAAAATTAAAATACCAAATAAATATACATAACACATTTATATTCACAAATCCCATTTTTTTCATGAGGAAGATTTACAAAATAAATGAAATACTGTATATTTTTCCACTAACGATTGAGTGACTATAGTTTTTACATATATATCCCAAGCTAAATTAGGTCACATGCAAGTCATTCAAGAAAATATTTGTTGTTCATGGTTTGTAAATACTTAAATTTAGTTTCTAATATTTTTTCTTGAATTATGGATTGCCTATTTAGAATTTGGCCAGAAACCTTTATTTAACTCTCACCACTGTGAATGCCCTTGCACAGGCAACCAACACCTTTCAAGTGTGAAAGTTGTCTGAATGATCTCCATGGTTGTGCAGGCAGCTCCAACAGTCCCTACTCTGCCAAGTTGCCATAGGAGTCTTTTAAAATATGCGAGGTCATCTAGCTGCATTGCTCAAAACCTTCCAATTACTCCTTTTGCCCTGTCAAGTCTTTGGGAGTTTACAATGCTCTCTGTGGTCAGGCTCCTTCATAACTCGGTGATTATGTCCCGCTATACCCCTCACTCGGGCCCCCATAGCCACACAGACCTCCTTCCTGAAATGCTTTCTACCTGTGTACTTTGAGTCTGCTGCCTCAGACTCTTCTCACAGCCACCCCGTGCTAACTTTCTCCTTAACCAGAGCTCCATGAAAATTTGACCTTATTAGAGAAGCGCTCCCTGGCCTTCTAATCTAGAATACCATCTCTCACCATTCTTTTTCTCCTTTGTCTCACTTTGGTAGTTTGTATTGTTTTTATATCATATTTTAATCTATTGCTTCATTTATTTATTGTCTGTCTATTCTCTCTAGAATATAAGTTTCATAAGGGCAAGAATTTGCCTATCCATTGCCATAACTGCAAAGTCTAGAACTGTTCCTGCTACATAATTTATATATATATATATATATATATACACATACACATGTATATGTATATATATGTATATATATAAATTCTTTTAAAGGTTTGTAGGTCTATTATAAAAATAAAGAAAAATATAAATTACTGCATATAAAGCATTTATTATATTAGAATTTTAGCTATGCCACTCCTTTTCTTACTCTCTAATATGCAATGAATGTTTTATATTCTTTTCAATTAAATATAAGGTCTTTGAAATTTTCCGTTGATTACTTCTACTTAATTTTAGTGTTATCTGAAATACCAAGTATATCTTATATGTTTTATAAAAAGTAATTATCTATTGAAAGAACATAATTTTTGTGACTGAGAATTATAATGTAGTCAAGAATATTGTGGCCCTAACCGGTTTTGCTCAGTGGATAGAGCGTTGGCCTATGGACTGAAAGGTCCCAGGTTCGATTCCAGCTAAGGGCATGTACCTTGGTTGTGGGCACATCCCCAAAAAGAGGTGTGCAAGAGGCAGCTGATCGATGTTTCTCTCTCGTCGATGTTTCTGACTCTCTATCCCTCTCCCATCCTCTCTGTGAAAAATCAATGAAATATATTTTTTAAAAAAAGAATATTGTGAATTATCTTACCATTTTTACTGGTATTGAAGTCTACTTAATAGACATTTTGATAAGTACATTATTTTTCATAAGAAAAGAGAATGATTTTAAGACCACACACTGTATGATAAATTTAAGTATCTGAAAAAAATGAATTCAGGTATAATTTTTTAAAAATTTTTGCTAAAGATGAAAAATTACATATTTTCTTTCCCATGATTCTAATTTGGTAAAATATGATTACCAATGTATAAATAATCATCTTCTTGCTATTTAGCTATCAGCCAAAAACAACATTTGCTTTGTTTCCACCATATGTTCTTTTCTTTTAGCCCTATAACAATCTTGTTTTTGTTCATTCATTATAACTGGTATATAACTAGAAGGGTTTGAATTCCAAAGCCAATTCAGCATTAACTTTATATCCATGACCAATGTCAGGTCTGAATTTTATCTAATAGAAATATCACGCAATCACATGTTAATCTACTCTGTGTACTAGTTCTGACTAGCACTAATGAACAAGGGTTGATTGGAAACCTCAGTAGATTACCATCATCCTATAGAGCTTGCTTTTGTAAAAAATTGCCCTATGGATTCATCCCACCCACCTAAATCAGGCTGCTATGGCTCAACAATATTTGGAAAGTTTTCATACACCTGCAATAAAAGAAATTATTGACTCATGTTGCCAGAAACATAAGTTCAGCCATCATCACACTGGTAAATACTAGTTCTCCAGATAATTTTTATTTATTTAAACATTTAACATTGTGTTGATTACCATTTTAAAAATATAGTTAGAAAAGGTAATACATAATTAAAAACTTTAAAACAATTTATTTTGAAACATATTTAAAAGTTAAAATGTACTCTCTTGAAGAGAATTAACAGACTTATTCATGATTATAAAGTCACATTTAAAATAAAAGATATTTGACATAAATAATTTTTATTGTGCTGATCTTTACCTGTCATAATACAAAAAATAAAATAATGAATTATAAAATAAAATTCTTAGCTTGTGTTGCATAAACCTTGAATGATGTTAATCAACCATGATGCGTGACTAAAGCACACATCTGTCCACATGATTTATGACAGAATATAATCAGAGAATGAGCTCTCCATTTTAAAAGAACTATAGTTCATTGTAAGAATGGATCATGTTCAGCACAGAAACATGGAAATATTTTTTCATTTATATCATTTCTGCAGTCTTCTTTCTACTTTTAGTCCCCTCAAAACTTATTTATTTATTTATTTTACTCATTGCATGTTGCAAGTACCCCTTGTGAACTTCTACTCAGGAAATGACATGATTTCTTCTCATCAGAGAAATGTTTTCTTTTTAAGAAGCGAATAGTACTTATGTTCTGCTTTAGCCAAAGGTGGTCTGTCTGTCATACTTGGCATGCTTGATTATGTAGTGATTAATGCCAAAAGAGCATGTAGATTAAGAGCCTTGCTGAAATGAATATTAGCAAACTTTAGCAACCATACCACAGTGAACTGTATCTTTGAAAGAAGGACTCAAGCTCTCTTAAGTATTGATGCTTTGATTAACAAAAAAATTATAGTATAAAGTCAATACACACTTAGTTTAATGTCAATCTATTGGTAACTAATCTTCAGAGATCACTAAAATAGAAGTCTTAGGCTTATCGTTATTACTTACTAGAGGCCCAGCACGCACAAAATTGTGTGCGGTTAGGGTCCCTAGGCCATCTTTTACCTGCTGGCCATTCCCCACGGCCACCCCCTGGTTCGCCGTGGTTTCCCCATCACAGCATGGCTCCGTTTTCCCAGAGCCTATGGGCTGGCGGAGGGACCACGAGGTCATTGTTCCGCCCTCTCATCGCCTCGCTGCCACTCACCTTGGTTTGCTGTAGTTCCCTGATTGCAGAATGGCTTCGGTTCCCCGGAGGAGGGACCAAGAGGTCGCCATTCTGCCCACTCGCCAGTCGTGCCCTGCTGCTCGGTTCGCCGTGGTTCCCCATGGTTCCCCATTGGCCATGCTGAGATTGGAGATTGTGGGCCAGGGGGAAGGGACCAAGAGGTGCTCAGTGCACCTCATGGTGACCGGTCGTTTGGTCATCCTGGTCGTCATGGACACTGGCTTTTTTATATATATAGATTAAGCTTTTCTAATGCATTTATTTACATTGAGTATTGGAAAACATTCATTGAAAGATTCACTTAATATTTATCATAACCTGTAGTCCTTCACGTTCCAGGTTAAGAAACAGGTGAGAGTTGTAGTTATTTGTTGAAGATTGCCCAGTGAGTAGCCTGGGGAGTCAAGTTTGTAATCTAGGCAGTGTAACTCTGTGCCATGTTCACAACTGCTCTGCTGCTCTGAGTTTTAGGAATGAGCCCTCTTCTTCTTTTTCTTTTTAAAAATATATTTTTATTGATTTCAGAGAAGAATAAGAGGGAGAGAGAGATAGAAACATCAATGATGAGAGCGAATCATTGACTGGCTGCCTCCTGCATGCCCCACACTGGGGATCGAGCCCACAACCTGGGCATGTGCCCTGACTGGGAATCGAACTGTGACCTTCTGGTTCATAGGTTGACATTCAACCACTAAGACATGCTGTCTGGGAGAGCCCACTTCTCAAATGAAATCTCCTTCAGGAAGCCCCTAACGAGTTTAATGGGACTCCTGTGATTTACTTTATTTTTTTTAATTCTTAAAGACTGCCTTGTATCATTTAAAAATATGTATATTTTTTAATATAATTAAAATATAAATGATGATGATGGTGGTGAGATAGTATTTTATTGAGGGTTTATTTTTGACAGGCATTTGTTTTATATTAACTCATTTATTGTCACAGAAATATGAGGTAGGTAGTATTACCATCCACATTTTACACATAATAAAACTAAGGTAACACAACTGGTTAGTTACTGAGTAATGATTTGAACCCAGGCAGTCTGATTCCAGTCATGTGTCTTAAAAAGCAGAAAATAAAATACAGTTGACCTTTGGTCAACACAATTTCGAACTCTGAGTTCACTTATATGCCAATTTTTTAAATAAATACTGTAAATATATTTTCTCTTCCTCATGATTTTTTTAACATTTTTTTCTAGATTACTTTATTTTAAGAGTACAGTACTTAGAACACACCTAATATGTGTTAACTGACCATTTATGCTATTTATATGCTCTAGTCAAGAGTAGACTCCTAGTGGTTAAGTTTTTGGAGAATCAATCATTGGTTATATACAGATTGTTGACTGCATGGAGTAGGTGCCTCTAACTCCCACATTGTTCAAGTATTATAAGGGAAAGCAATTATATTTTAAAAAGTATAAGATATTAAAAAACATATTTATGACTGAGTAATATATATCCTTGTTAATTAAAGCATTTTAGAATAAGATCTAGTAGAAAATCTAATATCACAATTTGAAAGTAGTTAGTATAAATGTCACTCTAAAATTTATAAAAGAAATATAATGTGATATGAAAATATTTTATTGCTTTTGATGACACAGTCACAAGTATTGCTAATACCACTGTGGTTTATTACTAATTTCATAAGTTAAGAAAATGTAAACTTCAGTTACAAGTTATTAAAATATACATATATTTTTCCAATCCAAACTCATTGATTGCCTGGATTTTACACTAAGAAGCTTTGAGATTCCAAAGAATCACTTTATGTTAGTGGAGTATATCTTTGTGACACTATTTTCTTCTTTTTTTGTTTTTATTCCTATCACCCACCCCTTCCCTTTGCCAACCATCAGCTTGTTCTATATATCTGTGGGTCTGTTTCTGTTGTATTTTTCTTTAGTAATTGATTTATTTAATTTCAATTCCACATATAAGTGAGATCATACGGTATGTATCTTTCTGTCTGACTTATTTCACTTAGCATAGTAATCTCTAGGTCTACCCATGTTATTGCAAATGGCAAGATTTCATTCATTTTTATTGCTGAATTATATTCCATTGTCATTGTCTTTAGGTGCTGCCCTATTCCAGTTCATTGCTCCCTCTGCTTGCTTACTTCAGAAAAACCAATTAGATCTGTTTTTTGTTTGTTTATTTGTTTGCAAAAATTGTCAAGCACTTTGTCAGGGCCTAACATCATAAGCTGAGCACTCTGTAGTCTATCTGCCCTACCAGCTTCCCTTCTCCCACAAAATATTGATGCGGGTGAAAATTTTGATGCTTAAAGACCACAGAGCCTAAGAACTGAAACATTGCAATAAAATCAGATAATCTTCTAATATCAGTCTGTCACTGATTATCCAGCTCATCAATTTTCTTTCCCTCAGTTTTCTTACCTATAAAGTGAATTAAAAATTCACTTAAC
Organism: Myotis yumanensis; assembly: GCF_028538775.1. NCBI lineage: Eukaryota > Metazoa > Chordata > Mammalia > Chiroptera > Vespertilionidae > Myotis > Myotis yumanensis. The sequence goes on along the minus strand of NW_027223760.1, from coordinate 41,323,576 downwards.
TGTTACCAGAATTAAAGTAGCTAGTCAATGTAAGGTGCTTTGAATAGACTTTAGTAATAAATTCCCAGAATAAGTAGCTACTGTTATACTGACCTCTGAGATTTGGTGACTGATGCATGATAAATTACTACTATACTAATCAGCATCTACATTGTAGATAATTTATTGAAATTTAGGGTTAATGTTTAATTCAGCCTTATTTATTTGTAGTATCTGGTGAGTGTGTAACATTTGTAAAAATCACTTGCATAAATATATTGAAGCAATATATTTCCAAGACCATACCTAAACATATCCTGTTGATTGCAAAGTGATTAGATTTCAAACAAATCGGTTTTGTTAATATCTGGGTCTGGTGGTATTGTATTCTCTCACAATTCACATACAGGAGTGATAAAGGTAGCTATATGCAAAATGGAACTGAGCAAAGCAATGGTACATGGAAGTCATTTTAGGCTTACCTATCCATTTGTTGTATTCTACATACTTATTGAATATAAAAAGAAAGAAAGAATTATTCACACAATAAGCGATAAAGACAGAGCTTTTAATAATTTCCTTATTTAAACAATGTTTCAAAATTGTGATAACAAATCATTTTATTAACAATTGATCATTATCAATTTAGTATTAAGATTTAATAGCTAACAAAGATATGGGACTAAATGTGGAAAATCCGTATTTCTACTTTTTAAATGCTACCAGTGTTTAAAATCATAGACATTTCATAGTAAATGCCTAAGAATTCGTTATCACTTACTTGTTTTAATGGAAGAGAAAAAGGAGGCTCAGGTACGACCTAAAATGCATTTGATGAACAGCTTGCTTTGCTTAATTCTCATTCGCGCTTTGTTTCTTTTACTGTATGAAAAATGTACCAACTATTTCTAGATTAATTAATTTTTAAAAAACAAATTATCTTTTAAAATATGTTTATTTTAAAGCTTATTTAGAAATGAGGCACTGTTAATATAATTTTGCAGTTTCAGTATTTCCTGAAGTAGTTGCGTTTTCATGGAGTTTGTCCTAAGAAATGCTGTCCATCAGAGAGCACTTATTTCAGTTAAATAATTTATTGGCAACCCAGCGACCATAATAACTGATGAAATATGTTGAGACAAGGAGTAGTCAAGTATAGTGAATGTGAAATGTACTGCAAATTTTAGAATAGGAAGAGCATATGCCAAAAACAATGAAGAATAATACCTATCAAGTAATATATTTGTTTGTTTGTTTTTAACATTTTAAGTTGAAAAGAATAGTAGCATTTTGGTAAAGACCCATTTTGTTAAAATACAAGTTAAAGCTAAAAGATCAAAACTATGCTATGGCAAAGCTCAGTGTAAAAAAAAAATAGTATTAACTTAATGCCTTTACCATATAGATAGGATGAGGGGCAATAATAAATGAATTGTGATAGAGTATGCTGCCACTGAATACATAATGTCATGGGTAACTACCATATAGCCCATATTTAATTTCTATAAACAGCACACTTCTCTCTAGAAAATCAGGGTAAAACTGAGGACATAAAATGAAGAGGAAAAAGTAAAAGTGCATTCTTAGATTACCATTTTAACAATCACCATCAGTGACCCAGTTTTCTTTTGTCTTTTTCGCTTCCAAGGAAAAAAATCTATACATTACTTCCATAAGTTAGGTAGAAAAGTCCCTCAAGGCTACATGTGACTAATGCTTCTTTGGGACAAATGTAGCCCGAGGGTTGAAAGAGTTTTTTAGGAAGCTGAATCTCACATTAATATGGAGAAATGTCCTATTCGGATGATGGGTACCAGCTAATAGTAGAACTTCCCAGTGTGTGAAAAAAACAAACAAACAAAAAAAACTTTTGCTGGTGTCACAGGCTTTGGTGCAGGGCATATTGGTTTATTTGGAGCCTGCTACTTGTGAAAGCTCCACCTTTTCCATTTTTAGAAAGTGTGAGGCAGCAAAAAGGTTTTTGACAAACTGCAGGTCCTGCAGCGTTTAATCAACCTGATCGCGGGCACCCACCACCCCTTCAAGTCTCTTATTTTATTTGACTATTAGTGGTTTTGGAAATCTTTTGTTCTGCTATTGGATTATACTTTTAAAACAAAAGAGTGTGATTCTGGAAGATTAAGGATATGCTTTATAAAAAAGTCAGCAGTATGTAATAAGAAAGAAGATTCACAGGAGCTCCGAAATGGTAACTCATTCTTTCTGTGTGTCTCTCGATGTTCGCAAGTATACTTTCAATGCACAGACGTAGAGCACCTCTTTTATCCTGTTAGTGGCTGACATGGCAAGGTAAGAATACGCTCTGTATGATGCAAAACCAAGGAAGGCTTTTAGTTTGCGTGCCTGCATGCTGTATGTTGTGAAATAGTAAGTCGTTTTCTCATTTTGAGGATTTAACATTCTTATTATTTGAAAATATTAACTGATTTACTTCCAAATACTTTTTCATATTATTGCTTATTTTGGCTTTAGTTCAGTTATAATTATACTGAAAATTAAGAAAGGAACATAAAACTTAAGGCTGCGGTCTTTCAAATTAGAACAATTTTATTTTATTTCAAATAAAAGCTTGCTATTATCAGTATTGTCCTGTTTTTGTATTATTGTATCATATTAAGGAAAAAAATATGAGAAAAACTTTAGTCACCAAAGATTGCTGCATAATTGCTACAAGACTGGTTTTAACACAGACAATATAGATGATTTCACATTATTGGTTTCTATCCCATGATTTTATGACTTACAGGTATTTTAGAAACAATTCATATCATATCTATTATTTTTGTGCCAATCATCCAAGGAGAATAGAAAGTGTGTAGAGTTTTATATCTTGGGGTCTCTCCTCCATGGAACTGTATCTCTAGCAGTGGTGTCATTAATAAAACCAAGGTCTTCAACATTTAAAAAAAGTATCTGAACAATAAATATTAAAAACATTTTAAAAGTATCTGGAGGAGAATAGTTCATATCTTCTCCAGCCAACAATCTACATTTGCATATTTTAGCTGACAAACTTACCCAGCACATTTATCTAACTTTACATTTCCACTTGATACGATGCTTTAGAACCCTTTGCTGTATGGTTTTGGTGAGGTTGATTACCCATTTGGAAATGAGTGACTTACTGGTCCACCTGGTGGAAGAGCCAGTAGAAAATTATCCATTAACAAACCAAAAACTCCAGAGAATATACTTTTCGGTTTGTTATTTACTTATTTCTTAGAATTGTACAGTAATGTAAAGGATGTATTATGAAATTAAAACAGTTCAAACTACTTTTTTACATGGTTCTTTTTATATTCAGAGGAAACCAGCTTTTACTCAGAAAAATGGCTTCCCAACCAAGTCTTGTGGGCCAATTCCCTGGAAGTCCTCCTGCACTAAGGCAGACAGGGTATAAAAGGAGTCCTTTCTGAAGAAGGCATTGGCTGAGCAAAAGTGCCATTGCCTCTGACATGCTGTTTTCTCTAGCCCTCTTGCTTCCTTGCTCGTTTCTATGGTATTTAGTCAGTGAAGTGACACTATGCTGTATGAGGGTCAAAAATGGTCTCAACATCTAGGTGGCTTCAAAATATCAAAGTTTATATATTGCACAGGCTGTATGTTCATCTTGGGACAGTTTGCATTCTGTTCCATCATTCTAAAATGAAAAACCAGGCCTTCTCTGAGGCATACTAATCTCACGGCGGGAGGAAAAGCGCAAAGCCAGAGCCAGGAGCTGGCTTTTAAAGCCTCTGCTAGCATGTGGCACATGTTGCAGTCACAGGTCATTGCCTAAAGCAAGTCATACGTCTATTGTATAAATCAATGATACAGGAAGTCTAATCCTCCTGCAGGAACTGGCCCAGCAGGGAGCAATGGCACATATCTCAGCAGTAATTCAATCGACCAAAGTCTGGTCACATGTATTCACTTTCCCCTCTTACAAGCACCCAAGTCCCCTCTAATCATAGCGTCAGACTCAGTCTTGAACCTCATGATAGCCCAGATGAGGTTCTTAATCTGGAGATCTAGGAATTTAAGGGACCATTTATATTCCCCCACCCTCCCAACCGCTTCACATATTTCTAATATTCTGTGGTGGAACAGCAAGAAATGTTTAATCAGAAAGAGGAAGGAGTGAATCCCAAAGTAGTCAGCCTATAGGTTATAGCAAATCTGACATTCTAAATGGGCATGACTGGCTATGGGGAATGTTTCCTGATTTGTCCCCAGTTCTGATGCCTGCCAGCAACTGCTTAGCCTATAACTCTCTATGGCTCTTGGCTATGCCCTCTGGCAGGCGTTTTACCGTATTTCCTTGGCATCATTTGAAGAGGGAACCTGCAAATATTCCTCCTTATAGAATACGTAGTTTTCTTAGCCTAATTTTACTGCCACTAGACATTTGGGAAGCCTAAAGTTTATATTTTAAATTTCAAACACTCACATTCTCTTTTATTCCAGGCTGATGGCTCATTTGGTAGTACAACTTTCTCAAAACAGTTGGATTTTTATTGATAGTATTTTATTTTATTCCCAACCATGCATCAATAGCCTAACATATGATTTTCTCTCTAAATCAGTGGTTCTCAACCTTGGCTGCACATTAGAATCACCTGGGAATCTTTTTAAAATCCTGATTTCTGGGCCTCATCCTCCGGAAATTCTGTTTCTTTGTTATGGGGTGGGGCCACAACATTAGTAACAAAGAAACAGAATTTCCGGAGGATGAGGCCCAGAAACCAGGATTTTAAAAAGATTCCCAGGTGATTCTAATGTGCAGCCATGGTTGAGAACCACTGCTCTAAATGAAGGTCCCTTGAGCTTACAGGGCTTCTAGGAGACATATCCTCTTAAATTCTACTTTCTCTTAGCCATTCTGTCCAGTGGGAAGTATTTACTGGCTGCTACCTTATTTAGTACAGATATTTCAGCAAAGGGTGAAAGTCACACCTGTGATTTACTCTTTCTAAGAAAGAGACTGCATTATAATTGGCTTTCTTGACTCAACGCTTTCCGCAATTTTCTCTTTCACTAATTGGAGATAAGAAACAGCTTCAGCATTGTAAGGCCTGTAATTTCCAGATTGTCTACATTTTCTTGTTGACTGTGCTTACAAACTGGTCAGTACCAATCAAGGCATGACCATAACTTGAAGCCACAGCTAATTTAGACCATTTGCCACTTCCCACATTATTGCAGCTTACAGTTTTACCAAGTATTTTTCTGTTACATTACATAGGTTACCATCTTGCCATCGCTGATAATTTTTTTTCCACCACCTACTGCTAGACCTCAGAGCTGACATCATATATTTTAGATTTTTGTTACTATAATACATTACTTCTAAACACCAAATTCCATATCAATTAGCATAGGCTACATTATGCTGAGATAATTAATGGCCCTACAATGAGAATAAATATATTTTTAAAATATCACTCAGATTATGCATATTCTGTGTGTTAGTGTCAATTCTGCTCCATTATTTTTCACCCAGACTTAAGAATTAGTTTATATCTCAGCCCGGCCAGTATGGTTCAATGGCTTGAGCTTTGATTTATGAACCAGGAGGTCCTGGTTCAATCCCCAGTAGAGGGCCTGCAGGAGTCAGAGGATCAATGATTCTTTCTCATCATTGATGTTTTTATCTTTCTCTCCTTCTCCCTTCCTCTCTCTGAAATCAATAAAAACATTAAAAAAAAAATTAGCTTATAACTCAGAAGAATAGTGTGATTAGCAGAACCACATTGTGGCACCTACAGCTTTTGCTCAGAAATAGCCATGTCACTTCCACTCACATTTTATTTGCCAAAGTAAGTTACATTGCCAAACTTAAAGTCAAAGGAGTGTGAGGTATAATCTTCCTGATAAGGAAGGACATGGTAGAGATGGGGTATAAATATTTTGACAATAATGAAGTCTTACACATTTGTCTTAGATGAGACAAAGCTTGAAAATGCATAGAATTTGGAGATATGTGACTGAGACCTGATGCTTATTGAGTATACTACATATCAGTTGCTTGATATTTTGGAGTAATTTTTTTTCCTAATGGAACTAATAATGCTGATGCTGATTATAAACATTTGACTTGTTGATATTACTAAAATGGCATAACATAAATATCTCTTTTGCTAATATAATATTAGATAAACAGTGGGGGGAAATAGAGTTTCTTGTAATATGCAATGTACAAGGTACCTAAATGTAGGTCTTTAATTTTTATTTCCCTAATGTTTCCAATGAAGTAAATCACAAATGCATAATAGTCTGTCTTAATTAAAATTTTACTTCTTTAACTGCAAAACTGGGTCATTCCACTGAGTGAATTCTGAGAGGTTTTTTGTTTTTCATAGAAATCAAATGTCTTAGTGCAAGGGTGTGGTCTAGAGTGAACTTGAGAAGCTATGGCACACACTTGAAAGGTAGAAACGTTGAGTCTTATATTTGTAAAATATAACCATTCATCTGGGAACACAGCATATGCTGTGACCTTTTGTTCACAGACTCACTTAACAAACACAACTTTACTTATTACTTTAAGTGTAAAACTGAATATGGTGCTAGTCAACTCAAAAAGGAAGAAAAACAAACAAACACCTGTTTCTTAACAGGTAATTTGAAGAATAAAAGTCTACTGTTAAAATGTTTAAAGCACAAAAGAGGACAATAAGTAATTAATTTGATTTATTCCCAAATAACTATGAATCAGTATTTTTATTTTTACAGAATTTCAAAATAAATAGCTTAAGTGAAAGGACTTATAGACCTGTAGTTTCATTTTCCATATAATTTGTATTGTTTAACTCTCAAAATTGAATTCTTTTGATTTGGCTGGCAATAGAATTTCAGAGAAAATAAGCATTTAAAAGTATTTCACAGCTGATGGTCTAAAAAAAATCCTATATAATTAAAGGGTAATAGGCAACTTGACTGAACCGTGAATGACTGGTCGCTATGATGTGCACTGACCACGAGGGGGCAGATGCTCAATGCAGGAGCTGCCCCCTGGTGGTTAGTGCGCTCCTATAGGGGTGCACCACTCAGCCACAAGCCAGGATGGCTGGCGAGCACAGCAGCGGTGGTGGGAGCCTCTCCCGCCTCCTCTGCAGAGCTAAGGATGTCCAACTGATGGCTTATGGCCCACATCCCCCAAGGGCTCCAGAACTGCTAAAGGGCGCAGACCAGGCTGAGGGGACCCCCCTTTCCCAAGTGCATGAATGTCTTGCACCGGGCCTCTAGCGATTAAATAAGAGATCATTATCTAATGAGAGACTAGTCATCAGTGTAGTCAAAGAGATCTAATATATTATTCAAAAATTTTCAAAGAAAAAATAAATCTACATTGCAAATAAATTTAGATGTCAGATACATCAGGAGATTCAAAAATTTTTGAGCCAATCATATTTACAAGTATGGTTAATGGTAGAACGAGTCAAAGAGTAAGCACACACATGAGTGTATATGCATGTGTTAGATATAACAGTGGATATTTTATAAAGTGTATTTGGGTGTAAATGATTATATTTACATATATATGAAAACTTACTAGGTAGAATCATTAACATATGAGTAAACTCAAACATTTAATCTGTATATAATAGTTCTCTAATAGTTCATAGATTTTTTGTTTATTTTCTAAGGGGAAAATTTTTTTCAGTGTAATATTTTTAAAAAATATTTTCAGTGTTACCATTGGGATACTTTTGTAATCTTGTTAAATATGAAAAATGATGAAGTTTTAGTTCCGGGTCTCTATTTTACACTTGAGATGACCAATGACAATTTGGGGTTTAGAAATTGCTTATTAAAATGATAGATTTCATGTGAATATTTTGATCAAATTATAATTGTTTTCAGCCTAAGTTACAACCAGTATAAAACAGGATGATGTGGCCTTTTGTAGGTCTTCTGAGGCCTTTAGTGTAATTTATTTGTTTTTGTAGCCTCAACTTCAAATCTATTAAATCTACCTTTGTCCTATACTAAGCATTTTTTTTTTGTTTTAAAACTTTAAAAGTATTTAATAAACATGTCCTTTCATCTCACTATCATTTTCTATGATTTTATTTTTAACAATACATGTCTGGGGAGACTTGCAGAATAAGAGAATCTTAACTATAAAACGTTTACAATTTGACAATCAATAAGTTTGAGAAGTAAAATTTAATATGCGTTTAAATATTTCTTAATATCTGATTTACATCTTTTTTTCACAATTACATATTTTTCTGGGACCTTAAAATGTGTATGTGTTTTACCTGAGCAATTTATTGTAGTGCCTAACGATTGATATCACCCTCCGATGTGTATCTTCTGAATCTTGATTAAGTACCTTTAATTCTCTAGTCATAAACTTGGAACCTTGAACACCCAGGTAGTTTGATTTGTATTCTTACCGCTACACTTCCTGAGCATTCGGTACATGCAAGCATCATTATATTCATTGCATTGTACTGTAATAATTAACTTAAGTTTTCTGACTCTCTCAGGAAACTAAAAGAAAGTAGATGGGAACACATGTGTTCATTTATTCAAATATATACACTCATTCATTAATTTAAAATATATACTTGTTATTATATATATTTAAATGCTACTCTCAGCCTAGCACTGTTCTAGTCACTGGGAATAGAGTGTAAGATAAAAAGCAAGTCCCTGCTCCCTGTAATATTTAAGCTACATGTCTAATTTAATTTTGCACCAAAAACATTTTTGGACATATTATATATGTTTATTAAGTTTTAAAAATTATTAATAAATAATAAAATACAGAAATTTTATAATTAAAAATAAAAATGTTTGAAGTTACTTAAATTTATACACTAGTAAAATTTAAATAATCAGGAAAGCATATATCTTCAAGTTATTTGAAATATATTTATTAATTTTAATAAAAATCACTTGATATTTTGCAGCATAAATTAAATAAAATCTCAATTGAGTGTTTTGTAATTTAATCATCTCCATTTCCCAAATCATCTCATCTTCCCATCCTCTCATGGGAAATACACAAAAGAAGAAATAGAGAGAGGGAAGGAGGAAGACAGAGAGTTTTTAAGTTTGTAATGAACTTTTCTAGAAATATTAATGACAATTTTGTTTTTCTAATAAATGTACTGTTATTTTTAAAGAAAATGACCAAAGCAATTTTCAATTCAGCTCACTCTCAGTAAATCATTGTTTAATGAAAACAAGTATATCAGAGTAGAATGTTACATTTGTTCTTAGTACATCCTTGTAAAAACTAGCAGACATCAGATTTGTCAAAGTCACAACTCCTTCAGAATTTCCAAGAGAACACCAGGATCAAAGAAAAGAAATAGATAAGATAGAGAATGACAATTTATTTTCAATAGGAGTTTCCCATTTAAGTTTCACTTGTTGCTATCATTTTAGTGAAAAGTATGCTGGTTAGGAATCATTATCTGACACTAATGGAATCTCTTTTGACAGATTTTTTGTTGTTGTTGAATAATTATATGGTGTGAATTGAAAAAAAAAAATACCTGTCAGGTAGGATCAGATATTTTGTATCTGCAGGTGCCTACTTGGCTCACATAATCTTCCTAAAGATAGGTGGAAAATGTCATGTGTGAAAGAAGATTCACTGCATTATCAGTGAAGATGCATGTTTTTATTTGGTCAAACAAAGTATAGTTAAGTTATAGTTTTAACTTTTGGATTAAACCACATTCTATTTGCTAAAGTAAATTTTTTTTGACCAACATGATAGTTCCATTGTGGTGAATTTAACAGAGAGATAAGTGAAAGTCTGAGACTTTCAGTGTGTAGGTAAGATCTTTTAATTATATTATTCATAGCTTTTTGTTGTTTGTTTCGTATCTTACAATATTTTGATTTGACCGATGTACTGCAGTTAACTAGGAAATTGTGTTCATGGCATAGGTTTTACCAGTGTTTGTAATATATTTACTGATAAAACCAAATTTGTATTTGGTTACAATTATTTTACTTCTCCACCTCCCTCCCAGCACTCCTCCCTCACTTATTATACACTGACTGTTTGCAACCTATTGCTGTTTCTGGAAAAATCTATTCATGACCTTGCTTCAGGGCCTTTGCTGTTATTGCACCTTTAGTTTTAACTTTTCTTTCCCAAGATATCCACATGGTTTCTTCCTTTAGTCCTTGGGTAAAATGTCACCAACTCCAACTCAGAGAGGACTTTTCTGACCATCCCAAGCAAATTATAACCCAGCCAACTTCTATCCTCTTATTTTATAGCACTTATCATTGCTTGATAATCTATTATGAATTTGTATGTTACTGAGTTTATTGTATAAAATTTAAGTGCCTTACATCCATGAACTTCAATTACTTGTCACTGCTGCCTAAAATAGTGCCTGGCACAAAGTAAATTATAAATATTTACTGAATTACTAATAAATATCTGCATTGGTTATGAACAGTCAGATCAGTTAAATTGTACAAAGCTCCTCATGAAATAATTAGAACATTCATCATATCAGGATAAGATAAAATTTAAACATTTAAAAAATGGAAGCCCTTATATTTGGAATAAAACTGCTCTTTCTTTAGGCTTCCAGCAGTAGAAATCAAGTAGAGATAAGAATGCTGAAATATTGTGATGATCCCCCTGAAGGCCTTAAGCTCTATATATGTAGAAGATTCAGAAACATGATAGGATTGAGGCTACTACCAGCAGGGCTCAAGCGATTGGCTATGTGCTTAGTGTGAACTAACCTCTACACTGACCATATAATGCCTTCTGTGCAAGTCAAATGGAAGCCCACACATAATGTACCTTCCTCATCTCAGGCCACCACTGATGGAGGCCAGGGGAGAAAAACAGCCCTGTGTTAACTTAAAGGTGTCCATCAGATGTCAAGAAGGATTCACACATAGTCCACTTAACTATCATCAAGAGTTAAGTGGACATCCTGAGTCCTTAAACACTCCTGACAAGACATCACATCATCTATCTGGAAAAAGCAGGATTACACCCATCAAACTCACTTCTTCATTTTATGTCAATGACCAAAAAGAATTCAGAACTTCCTAGTCACTTTTATTTTTCTTTGTTGATTAAGGTATTACATATGTGACCCTATCGCCCATTGCCCCCCGCCCCCCCCACTCATACCCTCACTGCCCTGGTGTCTGTGTCCATTGGTTAGGCTTATATACATGCATACACGTCCTTTGGTTGATCTCTCCGTTTTACCCCCACCCTCCCCTACCTTTCCTCTAAGGTTTGACAGTCTGATTGATGTTTCTATGACTCTGAATTTGTTTAAGTTCATTAGTTTATGTTGTTCATTATATTTCACAAATGAGTGAGATCATGTGATATTTATCTTTCTCTGACTGGCTTACTTCACTTAGCATAATGCTCTCCAATTCCATCCATGCTGTTGCAAATGGTAAGAATTCCTTCTTTTTTACTGCAGTATAGTATCCAAGTCACTTTTGATTCTCACATCTCTAAACCTCATCCTATATTCCTCTCTATCATCTGATACCCTTTTACCATATTTTCTGAAACTCACCAAACCAAGCCCCTTTATTTTCAATCACTTTCTGTATTTTCCCCTTATCTTCTCTCTAAATAAAGCTTGATTCTTCTTTGTTGATTCTGCTCCTCATGCTAGCTTTCAAGAGATGGCTATTTCTGTACCACACCACTTAAATTATTGAGATTAGAGATGGGCAATGTTCTCTTTGCTTCTCTATGTCTCCTACCGAGCAGTCTCTTTCATCCTTCCTACAACCTCCTGGCTGTGATCTCTTGACTTCTACCTATTTCTCTTTATACAATTTTCTACCAACTGCTGGTCACTTCCCCTTTTCATTAAGATTTTAGTTTTAGTTCATTGTCACTCTCTCCAATATCATTCTCATCATATAGTATGATAAGTTCAGTATTTCACATAGATGAGTCTTCAAAAGCATTAGTCTCTAAATTACTTGACTTTTCAACCCCACAATCTTGTTTCCATCTTATTACTATTGTGATATAATTTCACTAACTTGTGACATACGCCTTCAAGGAATATTTAACACTAGAGGCCCAGTGCATGAAAATTTGTGCACTGGAGGGGATTCCTTCAGCCTGGCCTGCCCCCTCTCACAGTCTGGGATCCCTCAGGGGATGTCCTACTGATGGGTTAGGCTTGCTCCTCTGCAGGAGGTGACCAGGAGGATCAGGGGAAGGTGCCACCCCCATGATCCCACTGCTGCTGCCAAATCCAGCTGCTGGGGCTGCAGACCCTCGGCCCTCATTTCTTAGTGCTGGCCCGCCCCCCACCCACTTGTGTGTGGGGGAGTGATCTGGGGCCAGCCCGGCTGGGGGAGGGGCTGTGGGAGGTTGAGGGACATCAGTCGCACCTCATCCAGCCTCTGCGGAGGCTCCGGGACCACAGGCCGCCCCACTTCTCCCAGCGCCTGCCTCTGTGGACCGAGGGGCCATGCAGCAGGGGTGGGACCAGCCTCTCCTGCACCACCTGCCCTTGGTCCTTACAGTTGCTGCCGCTTTGTCCGGAAGGACACCCGGTCTAATTAGCATATTACCCTTTTATTAGAATAGATGGTATTGTCATTTGTGTTTCAACATTTGTATATATTCTTAGAGTAATAGTTTGTCTGTTTACCTATAACCTAACATAAATGTTTTGCTTAAGCCAATTTTTTAAAAAATATATTTTATTGATTTTTTACAGAGAGGAAGGGAGAGGGATAGAGAGTTAGAAATATCGATGAGAAAGAAACATTGATCAGCTGCCTCCTGCATATCTCCTACTGGGGATGTGCCCACAACCCAGGTACATGCCCTTGACCGGAATCGAACCTGGGACCCTTCAGTCTGCAGGCTGACGCTCTATCCACTGAGCCAAACTGGTTTCGGCTGCTTAAGCCAATTTTTAAGTTCTCTCTAATCTGAATTCATAGAATCCAACAAAAACATATTGTATAAGTGCATATAAGATAATATATTCTATATTTCTCAAAACTATTGTAATATATGTATATATTTCTCAAAAATGTACAGTTAGGATTGAAAATAATATGAGAGAAGTATTATTTCAGAAATTTTACTACTGTAGTTTTGATTGACTTACATAAGATTTATATTATTTAATAAGATTAATGCTTAGCTAATAAATCTGCATTGCATACTTTCTTTTGGTTTTTACCAAATTATATTTTTTCCTAAATGAGATAATATTAAATCTCTGACCTAGATTGAATTGTCTTTATTTAGTTTTCTAAATTGTTTTTACTATTTATTCAAATATGAAATAGTTTATGATTAACATTACAAAGCATTTATTTTAGTAAAAATGTTTAAAGCATGTTTTTAGTTTTATATTTGAGAAGATTCTGTTATTTCAAATTTTTATTTATTTTTTATATATGGTATCTTTTCTTTACTCCTGAAAAAAACCACACAAAAAAGTTTTGTTGAAGTGAAATCCAGTTACTTGCTAGCAGTGCCATGAAATTACTGCTTAGCTGGGTTGTCAGCATGATCCTTTCATCATCAGTAGTGAAGAATGTTAATGACATCAGAGCATGTTAGAGTTTCAACTAATTCTCAAATAAATCAGTTATTCTTTAGCAGAGTCAGAGCCTAAAGAATGAATTATTTCAAATACCTTAAATCGCATTAGTGATTACAAATTGTATGTTGTTGGGAGGAGCAAGAGTGAAGTGTTTGTCAAATTCAATATCTGCCTCCCATAGTACCTTTTTCTTTTCTTCTCTATATTTTCGTATGCAAGGTATATTGGTGGTTTGAAGAAAGTTAATTTAATGAAGCACCTATTAATTTATTGCTAATTGTTTGATTTATAATGGATTCTAAGAATGGACTTGTTTATTTTTATAGGGTACTTAAAGTGTCCAGATACTTAAAATAACCAGTTGGACTGAACAAATGTATATCAGAAATTAAGAATTTTTTCTTGGAAGAAGGTAAGAGATTTACAAATATACACATTTTTATATTAATAAGATTTGGTGGAAATTTTGCTATGCTAGTACATTTCTTTGGTAATAATTCAGAAGGTAAATTTTAAAAATTAAGGGAAGTTTTTGTTTTTACTAATATAGCCTTCTATTCTGTGGAATGAGAGGGCTTCAGCATTTAAAAAAATACACACATACACAGAAAACAACAGTTTGTGGGGAAGCCTCATTGCCACTTTGAAATATCAAGCTCTTGATCCTTCCTTTTTTTTTTCCTTTTTTTTTTTTTTAATTTTCCTACTTATAAATTAGACTGGCTTTGCCATGTTCCCCAGGAGCCACAGAGCAGAGGTAGTTGGTGTGTGGGCAGATTGCCATCCAGAAAGAACCTTTGAGTAGCCTGCCCATTCTACATTTCCTGAACCACATATGGTTACTATCAACTAGAATCCATTCCAAGGCTTGAGTGTGGAGCACAAAGGGAGGAGTCAGTTTTTAATGTATTATGCTATCTTAATTTTGAGCTAAATGTAAGATTGAAATATTACCCTTAAAGTAAAATACAGTTAGGAAGTCTAAATGGATATATATCGTTTTTAACACTTTTAATTATAATTGGGATGTACATTGAAACTGTTAAAGTTAATATCAAGTCAATAAAGATTGTTAGTTTTGTGCAGGGATATATTATATATTTTTAGTATTGGTAGAGCAATAAAGACTTTAAAATATGACTTTTGTATTTCCAGTTCTCTAATACAGACATATACATATACACATACATACATACAAATATATAATATATATGTATATATATTCCTTATTCGGCTAGATTAATTCTTAGCCATCCGCAATACTAATTTCCTGGATGCCATTTTTCATTAGCACATCATGCACACTAATACTGAAAATATGCTTTCTTTTTTAGCAAATATGCTTTCTTTTTTAGCTTTCTGATCTTTCAATTACATTTGCCTCATAGGGTATGCTTAAAGGAGGCAAATTTCACAAAGTTAATTTCCTGGGTATTAATTAAAATTTTTCAAATTTATAAAGGCCAAAGTCATACATAGACTTATTTTCAGTGTCCTATCCATCAATTTTTAATGTATACTTAAAGAGCATGCCAGTTTTTCAAAATTAACTTACAAATACATCAACAATCCACTTGGATGAAACTTAAATCACTGAACATAAATAAGGTACACATTGAATTGAAATGGAATAGTGAATAATAGACAACCAATGAATATTTATAAAAGTCAGAGAAGCATTTTTTTTTTAAATCTCTGAAATTCCACGTATTATATATAATAGAACTATTTGTAGAATTTAACTTCTGATTTACACTTTGAGTGATACAAATACAAACTAAGGTAGGTAATTATCAGTTTGTTGGAAATGTGATTTGGCCATCCCAAATTGGGAGCCTTGAGACTTGTTTTATATCAATGCTCATTTCAGTGACAGGGTTACTTTACGTTACCCTTAATTTGTCTCCTTTTTTAAACAAAAGTAACCTGTTAAAAAATTATGGGCATGCTAAGTGTATTATGACATATTTAATATAAATATATAGTACACAAAAATATATTTTGCTTGCCTTTCTAATTTTATTATTTATTGACTTATTTGCTTATGGGATGCCAATATAGCAAAAACTATGATACATTATTTTCTTTCCTGAATCTGAGAATAATAGTTCTGCAATTACTGACTACTCCCTAGACATGACTCTGCATATGCTTGATTTTAAACAATTTTAGATTAAGTATATACCAATGACATTGTAGAAAGCTCATGATAAAGATACCAAGAATTCATAATTTTAAAAAAGAAAGCAGAGAGGAAAAGAGGAATATGAGATAAAATTTCACACTAGTTAAAAAGAAAAATTGAAAAATATGTGGGTGAGAAGGAAGAAGATACAAGTTAGAATTCTAAGAAAATCAAGAGTAGTATATGTAATTTAGTATCCTACTTGAAATTTATTGTTATGTGAGTATTGAATAACTTGGTCTGTTTTTTAGGGAAGTATTTTCATATACTAGAATGAAATTATGCTCTTGACTCAAGTATCTCTGGATTTCCAAGCTGAATCACTGTGTAAATTTGAAAAACTATTTTGCCTAATTTTACTTTTTCATTTACTCATTGGGACTAGCAATACCTAATTTCAGTTGCTTACAATTTTTACATATTTGAAATATATTATTTTTAATTGAAATTTTAAATGTACAATATCTTTTCCTGTTTTGAATAATTTTCAAACTACTTTTTATTTATTTCATATTTAAAAGTGTTGCATATTTTATAAAATTTTAAAAATAAGACTTTTAAGTGTTATTTTTCTATTCTAGATTGTAAGCTTTTTAAGGTGAAAATATTTTTCTTCTTTATGCCTGCTCCCCCCAGCCCCACCCCCAACCTGCCAGTTTAAGGGACAGACAATATTTAATGAGTGACTAAAAAAAAGGATAGTAACTTATATTTAGATATGTTACTTGTTAATTTAGTTAAAACAAAATCATTTGAAAACATTTAAAACTCTCTAAAGGATATCAGTATTTAAGATAAAGACTTTTTAAAAAGTCCTTTTGACTCAATATGTTCCCTTATTAATTTAGGTTGTTGTTGTGGTTTTTTTTTAGTCAGTTCTTTAAATTTGTGGCCTATTAATATTTTAATCTGCTTTGCAAGCACTTATAAGATTTTTCAAGGAATTTGAATACATTTTCTTTATCAGAGAATTCCCTAGACAATTTTTAAAGGAAGAGAGGTTGATAGTTCAGGCGAGCTAAAAAAAATCATGCTGTAGCTGAGCTAATATTCAGCTTTAGTAACAGGAAACCTTGGAGAAGTGGGCATGGCCGTGGCTCATATATTAGCTCCCACAGGGTCAGAAGGAGTGCTTGGAGGCGTGGCCTTGCTCCTGAGAGAATCTAGCTATGCCTAACCTCTCTGCACCCAGTAAGGGTGGGATCAGAATGGCCCTGAGCATTTGTGTACATGTCTTTCCCCATTACCATAGAAACTTTGTCAGAAATCAATGGCCTAGTTCTGTTCTCTTAAATTTTCCATTGGACTCTGTGCCTACCATTTTGCTAGTAACATATTGTCTTGATTTTTGTAGATTTACACTGATTTTTTAAATCAAATTGTATAAGATGACCAACTCAGTTGTGTTTTAAAATTCCTTTAGTACTTCCAGGTTGTTTGCTTTCCCACGTAACTTCCTTCGTATTGGTAAAGAAACAATAAAACCAAATTAATTGAGACA
Source organism: Myotis yumanensis (assembly GCF_028538775.1). Taxonomy (NCBI): domain Eukaryota; kingdom Metazoa; phylum Chordata; class Mammalia; order Chiroptera; family Vespertilionidae; genus Myotis; species Myotis yumanensis. Next base: position 41,306,358 of record NW_027223760.1, on the reverse strand, counting down.
CTCATATTTTTGCTACTAGCTAATATGAAAAGTATTTCTATCAATCTCAACCAATTTCTGAAGTAATAGATGAATATGTTGCTTGAATTCATAATAAAAAAAGAAGGTCACATATTGAGGTTGCCATTTTGAAGAAACTACATAAAATGGTGTATCAGTTGGTTTGCTCAAATGCCCGACTTCAATCTCATCCACTCATCTGGCCACTCCCACATACACCTGCATGTCTCAACCCAATATTACTTTCACAATAAAAGTCTTCATATTTTGTATTATTTGTTACATGTATAACTTCTCATTCAGTGTTTCTATAAAATATATTTTCTATTAAGTTGGATAATAGAAAAAAGTTGTTTTCTAAGCAAATTATTAATGTAATAGTTTTTCTGACCTAATTATAGTTCTTTATTACTTGATCATCAATCAAAGTAAACTACAAACTGTTTTATATTACCTATTTTATTCAGTAATTAATAACTATTCTATTCACTAATTAATATATTGATTGCTTGATTAGTTTAGCATACATTTAAATATATATTTTGATTAATTACTTTCATGGCATCTTACTACTTCCATTCAAATAAGAATATTAACTATTAAAGTGACTTTGACTTACACACTTATAAACATGTTGCAATATGTAGTAAAACTTATTTAAAACTTCGTCTTGAATATCTATCAGAGGACATAATTACAAATTTGTTTGCTTACAGTTGAAATGCATTTAGCAAAGAAAGCAAATTTAGAGCAGAAAGAGATTTTGGAGATAATTCTGTGCAATTCATTTAGGTATAAGAATGAAAGAAATGAGGATGGGAAGCAAAATGATTTGTCCCAAATAAGGACAGTCGATAGAAAGCCTAGGTATAGAAATAATACTTTTTGAAAGCTATAAAGATACTTTTTCAGTTGTGGATTCCATTTCAGTTATTTCCTGCCTTAAAAGATGTATTTGTTTTAAGAGTTTTGTCTCAAGCACAAGATAAATTATAGCAGTCACATTCTGTGAATGAAGAAAACCTTTACTTCCACAACCTGGTGACTTAGTGTAAGAATATGCTACAAAAAATAACAAATGGAATGTCACTCATTTAACAACAAAATAATATTGTCAGCATTTTGATTAATGTCTATTTTGAATCAAGAGACCATTGTCTTATAGAAATATTCTTAGACCAATTGTTAGTCTAGACTCTGAAATTAGGTGGAGGTGCCTTCAACATTAAATCCTTTCATATCCCACAGGCTGAGATCATGCACATCTGAGATGTGTTAGCTGAAATTCCACACAACCGTCAATTGCCAAGTTTGGATGAAAAGAATATAATGCTAAAAGTAAAAAAAAACCTAAGAAAAATTAATATTAAAAATATATACTATACAAAGGTCCTACAGAAAGCAGTGAGAAGAGAAAGGCCCCTACCATTATAGTCTCACAGATTTAAACTTAAAACTTCAGGGAATAAATGTGAAGGTATGGAAAAGTGTTTCAAGATTGAGCAACCAAAGTATAATGTCAGACAGAGAAAGACAAATACTATATGAACTCACTTATATATGAAACCTAAAAATGCTAAACTTCTAGAAACAGGGTAGAATGGTAGTTGTCAGGGCTGGGGGATAGGGAAATAAGGAGATATTGGTTACAGGGCCCAAATTTCCAGTTACAAGATGAAAAAGTTCTGGGGATCTAAAGTTCACATGCTGACTACAGCTAACAATACTGTATTATATCCTGGAAAGTTTCTAAGGGAATAAATAGATCTAAAATGTTCTCATCATAGAGACACACAAATGGTAATTATGTGGGGTGATGAATTTGTCAACTAACATTATTGTAGTAATCAAGTCATAATACTACACACATATATCAAATCATTCGGCTGTACACCTTAAACTTACACAGTGTTTTATGTTGATTATATCTCGGTAAAGCTAGAAAAAGGATTGTGCGACCAATTAATTCAGAAGTATTTTCTCAAAAGCTTTCTGTTGGGATGCTTGACTATGAGATGTGATTCCTTCCTTCAATACCCGGTAGTTTAATTGAAGATGTTCTTTTTCTCACCATTTTAGGAGCTTATTGTTTATTCCTGGTAAATGTAGAGAATACCAGGCATTATGATAAAATATTGAATTTACAACAAGTGCCTTACAATCAAAAGAATGTCATTATGGGGGCAAAACAGTAAAATTTTCAATAAATTCTATTAAGTACTAAGATTGCAGAGTGCCCACTCAGTCTTTATAAGCTTTTATATAACTCCTATGGAATGAACATAGGAATTTAATTTATTTAATTATGATGATAAATGTAGACAAATAACCTGATATAAAACTTCCCAAAGCATAAAAATAGAAAATTACAGCAGACCAAGCTGTAATATGCAACAAACATATGAAAGGATGCTAAAGCTTACTGGCAGGGAACTCCAACTACAGCAATAATGAGATACCATTTATCTTCCATCAGCTTGGTAAAAATTAAGAAGACGAAAGTTGGTCAGTATTATCTAGGGTGCCCAGAAATGTGCACACTCTTTGCTGGAGGGAATCCAGATGGCCATGAATTTGTGAAAACTACTCAAGAAATATCTACTAAAATAAAAAAGTATATATTTTAATAAAATAACAACTAATGAACAACAACAACAAATAAATAATGACAAAGTAAATACCTGACCACCATGAGTATCCAAATGTTCACTGGGGATGAGTTAAGTAGTTTGGTTTTAATCGATACTATTGAATATTACACATTAACTAACAGTATGGATCAGATCTGTGTATTCAACTAGAGGTCTATTCATGATGTATGTTTCATGAAAAACAAATTTTGCTAAACAACTTTTATATTGTGATCCTGTTTTTTAACAGGTAACATAAAACTCAATCTATATTATATATGTGTATGTATGTTCTCGTCATGTGAAGAAAATGCGGAAGAACCTGCTGTTGACCTTAGAAACCCAAGGCAAGAGGGAAGGATTTAATATAGGGAATTTAATTTTTCCTCTTATGTAGCTTCTTATATTTTCACTAGTCGAGGTAAATAGATGTTGATTATATTTGCAAATATTAATTATAACAAAACATAGATATTTTAGAAAATGAGATGATGGATGTACTTGAAATAATATTTTAGATGATCGTGTATAATTTACAGACCAGTGGTTCTTCCTCATCCATTCATATAGGTAATCCAGGATTTGATAATATTACTGGTAAAATTAAGATATTTTAAACCAAAATAGAATTTTATTTTGTGTGTTTTTTTCATCTGTGAATTAATTTGGTATCTCTCATGCCAGCTACTTTTAGGTAGGTTGGGATAGGTAATATTGTCTCACTTTACAAATGGCTTACCCTAGTTCATGCACAAATATAAGAAGCAGTTTGATTAATGTTCAGAAGGAAGACATGATATACCTGCAGAAATCAAAAGGCAACTGTGAGAAAGCACCTCCAACTCCTCTGAGAAGACATTTTTTCAGGAAAGTAAAGTGCTGTTAGCCTGGCTCTGGCTAGGTATTTCTGCCAGTCCATTTCCAGGGCACTGCAAGTAAACCAGCTAAGATGAGGCTTCGCAGCAATGACTGGTCCAGATGTTTGAATTTTGATTACATTCAAGATGGAAACATTCAAAAATATGTGCTTTAATTATAGACATGGAAATAATTATTTCTCTGCCTCATCCATCACCCTGCCAAGGCTAACATTTTTGTAACTACTTTGTCCAATGCACTTGTAAACAGACATTCCGCAATTTTGCTAGAACTGTGTTCAAATTGCTATTTGTATATTGTTTGCTTCAAAAAATATGCAAACAAATATTCCCATACATACAATAATTTACCAATTAGGTTTCTACTAAATGGTCCACATGGAAAACTTTGAGAGAGCCAGGCAAGATATTTTTCATAAATATAAATAACCTACAAAATATGCACTAAACACTGACTTTTTAAATATATTGAAGGGCCTTTGAACATTATAGCTAATTATAATTTTCTAAGAAAAAGTAGTGCAAGTCAATATCACTTTTATACATTCTTTATTTACACATAATTGCAACTACCAAACACTATGGATCATAAAGTCTCTACTGTTATCTTCTGTGATCAAGTTTCTTGAGGAAAAACTAGGAATAGGTTTTGGTTGATTCTAATTTTTGTGTTTAATACCTCCTACATGATTTTTACATGATGCTGCCTTCAGTTACATAAACTATTGAGCATTGCCTTTATTTTTTCCCAAACAGGTTTTCTTCTAACTGCTTTAAGTTTTATCTATTCAGATGATTAAACTGGACTCAGGGTTTTCACTGAGGAATAGCTATATATTATAGTTATAATAATTGTTTTGATCAGGCATTCAGTATACTTCAGTCTGAATAAATTATTGAAAATAAATTAATTAAATTAGCCATAACTTGTAGCAGCTTTTTATTTATTTATTTATTTATTTATTTATTATTGATTAAGGTATTACATATGTGTCCTTATCCCAGACTGCCCCCTCACCCCACCCCCGCTCATGCCCTCACCCTCCTGGTGTCTGTGTCCATTGTTTATGCTTATATGCATGCACACAAGTCCTTTGGTTGATCTAGCAGCAATTTTTAAATCAAATATTAGTTAAACCTTGTATCATACAAAGCACACATTCTACTTTCCCATCTTATCTTCGAAATAAACACCTACAATTAGACAGAGTTTACTATTTATCATGCTTATCTCCACAGTTGGAGTGGCACTAAAAGGTGAATAAGAAGGGCAAGGCGAGTTTTGTATAAAGAATTGAAAATAATGGAAAATGACGATTGATTCTCCTTTGCTTGCTGAGTGGTTGGAGGCAGATAAGCGGATCTGTAGTGAGGTCATCAGCCACAATTGGATGGCAATTTGAAAGTGGATTAGCTTAGAAGTAGCAGTTTCTGCTCCATGGGTTTCGGTGAAAAAGTCTGCCTAATTCTGTAAGAGACCTCATAAACTGGCAGAGATCAATGCCTACCTAATGTGCCATTATGCACTGGGCACACTCCAGTGATTACAGCACAGCTGTGGCTGGGTTTGGCTGGGTATTTCTCTAGCACTTGCACCCCAGGTGCTCCACACGATTATTTTGCCCAAAGGAGTAAACTCTTTAGGAAATTAAAATGGACGAGAGGCTTTTCTTTCTAAGAAGCTTTTCACTTTTATGCTGGAGAATGAACAGTGTCAGGTGTCAGTAACGTCAGCCTGGAAACAAATAAGGACAGAACAGCTTAAGAGAAGGAAATTGTCCTCTATTAATACCAGGGTCACACATCAGATGTCTAAAATGTTATAACATAAGACTACCTGCCTTTGTAACTGGAAAGAACCTGGCAATATAAATTCCAAGTTGTAAGTATTTAATGTTTTAAAGATTATAGTTTCATATTAAAAATTAAGGAATAGCCTTAGCTAGTTATGTTTAGCTCTTCTTATAGGCCTTGCAAATCAGTTGGCATGAAGAATGAAAAAAATAATTGGTCAAATGCATTTACAACAAAATATAAATTTGAGACACTCCATGGATAATCCTTAGAGTCTTATGTTCCCTAGATTTCTTCACTGTTGCTTGCAAATATTATCTGTAGAAACAATGTATGAAATATTAAGGCAGGTAAAATAATTTGAAGTTCAAATCTATACAGTATAAATTAATACAGTATGCTTCATACTTTTCAACAAAGGAGTGAATATTGGTGATATTATTCATCTGCAGATTTTTATTCCATGACTTCTTAAATTTGATATGATATACAGTGAGATGATCTGAACAACATTCTGAGGTAATGCAACACACAGAAAATAATTTATTGAAAATAATTTACAATTAATTTCTTGGCACTAGTCTAAACAGTGTCTGGCATATAGCCTAAGTACTTTGAAGTCTTTATTTTCTCCCCTTTATGTAAGATAGATGAAGTGTTATAGGAAATAACGTAACTTATCAGTAATATGACATTTAATTCTGCTGCTTGACCTGTTCTAGGTGAAAGGAATACAATACAACCAATACAATACAATGCAATACAATACAATACAATACAATACAATACGATTAGTCAGACAATAATCCTTAAGATTTTGTGGGCAAAGACAAAGGTTTTCATTCCAAAATGATTCCTCAGTCTGCTCATGAAAAATCTTTTCAAGAAGGGACATTTATTGGAACCAATTAAATGTTACTCTCTACATGAAATATCCCTAGTAGAGATAACATACTATCTTGAAGAAGTTTAGTTCAAGAAACAAGGATGGTGAAAGTCCCATTTAACACTTCCAGAAATATGTTCAGATTTCAAAGAGATAATTACATTTTTTTAAAAAGGACTTAATTCATAAGGCACCTGTTACCACAGTGAGGGGGATTCAGCATGCCACTCAGCATGTCATTCAAAAAAAGAAAAACAGCCCTAATCGGTTTGGCTCAGTGGATAGAGCGTTGGCCTGTGGACTGAAAGGTCCCAGGTTCGATTCCAGTCAAGGGCATGTACCTGGGTTGCGGGCACATCTCCAGTGGGGAGTGTGCAGGAGGCAGCTGACCGATGTTTCTCTCTCTCTCATCGATGTTTCTAACTCTCTATCCCTCTCCCTTCCTCTCTGTAAAAAATCAATAAAATATATTAAAAAAAGAAAAACAAAACTCACTAAGACAATTAGGGAAAAAGGCAAATCAAAGGCTATGAAATAAAGGAGGGTGAGGCTTTGGCTGTGTTACTCCATCAGGAGTACTCAGAATATTCTGTGGCTCCTTGGACACAGTTTAGATAAAAAGAAAAATTACTTTTTAGCTTAAAGAAAAATCTAAAAATGAGCTATCTTAAAGTTATTACAAAGGTAAACCTTCTCCAGTGGTACTGAGGTCAGAAAAGAGATCCTTGAATTCTGGATTACCCAGGGACACATACATATTCTTTCATATTCTGTGACCTGAAAATTTAACGTAAAATTATATTAATGCATAAACATTTTGTAATCTTACATTTTTTAAATGCTCAAGATGGAAAAGATGGAAGCATCCATGGCCTCAATTGTAGGAAAATCAGACTCCACATTGTGTTTGTGCATGGAAAGGGTGATGATTCTCAACGATACTGGAATACAGAGGATAACTTTCATTTCCATTTTTCTAAACCGAGCATTGATCCCTGTAATTATCATCCTATATAATAAAAGCCCAGTGACTGAAACGGTGGAACAACCAGAATAACCAGAGACCAGAACACCAGGGCCCCTCTCCCAGGCTGGCCCCGCCCTCCCCAGAGGGCAGTCAGAGGCGCGCCTAGGCAACGTGATAGGGTGCGAGTTTGACGGGGAAAGTGGAAGAAATAGGGGGGAAGGTCTTAAGGGTCTGTGGGAATAGGTTTGGAGTGTGCTGGGGAAGGAAGAGGGAGATCTGACTGGAAAATGGCTCAGCACAGTACCTTTCTCATTGCAAACCTGGACGGCGCCAGCAGTGGGCTGAATGGGCGGTTGTTTCATGAGTGTGCATGGGACCGACATGTTCATGGCATCAGCAGTACTGAAACTTCACTGATTCAAAATAGTAAACAGCTATCAACATCAGAGAACAGAAAAATCCTTTTCAACTAGAGGCCCTGGACATTGCAACATGACTGAAGGAAATACCACTTAAGGAGGAGGTAGAAAAACTGAAAGTATGCGACCAGAGGATTGTGGGATTGTGGAGGATGCCTGGGCGCCTACCACTAGAATGTGAGCCTGTTATTGCGCATGTACATAGTCAGCCCTGTAGTCCTCAGTCTCACAGTATTTGGATGTGACTTCTGGCGGGAAATTATTTGAATTGAGTTTTGCTGTTCCCTTGCAGCGAGGAAGATCAGAATTAAAGGTTTCGTTTGTTACCTTGGTTTGAAGCGGAGGAAAATGGAATGACGAATAAGAAACTTTGGAGATAGTGAAGGGCAGTTTGTCCAGAGTTGGGAGCTCAGAATTAGAGTTTAATTGGGATAGAAATCCTGCTAATAGCACCTGATGCCTGAAATCTGAGCACTCTATTTTTAGGTTTTCCAGTTCAAGTTTTTGGAGACTGCCTATTAAAACATTCCTGGTTGGAAAGTGCAGAACACCATGGCCCCTTGCCCAGGCTGGCCCTGCCCCACAGGGAGCGGTGAAAGGCGATCAGGCAGGCAGGCAGAGTGGTTAGGGATGATCAGGCAGGCAGGCGAGCAGTTAGGAGCCAGCGGTCCCAGATTGCGAGAGGGATGTCCGACTGCTGGTTTAGGCTTGATCTGATCCCTGCAGGATCGGGCCTAAACCAGCAGTCGGACATCCCCCAAAAGGTTCCAGATTGTGAGAGGGTGCAGGCCGGGCTGAAGGATCCCCTGCCCCAACCATGCACGGATTTTGTGCACTGGGCCTCTAGTTTTTATATAATGTCATAAGTTCAATAACATTAATCAAATTAACAACTCACTCTCACTGTCTTATAACAACGTTCTATTTAAGACACAACACAAAGGCACAATCATAATAACCTGCAGATATTATGGCAAATCTGTTGTAGACAATAAACATTTGAAGTGTTCAGTGTAGTTGTTTTATACGATGGTACACTGGACAGAATACTAGAGGAACTAGTTTTTCCAAATGTGCCTCCATGTATTGTACAGAACCATAAATCTAGAAGAATTGTTTTTGGCCTACTTTTCAAGGTAAAGAAATATATACAAAAGGATTAACATCAATAAACTTAAGAAAATATACTAAAAATTTAGTAAGTCAGGTGAAGATTTGCAATATCTGAGAAGAGCTTCTGTTAAACTGCTGATTAGAGTTGGCAGTTCCTCAAAATCCACTCATAGAAAGATTTCTCAAAGACATGTGCTTTGGAAATTATTGAAAAATGGAAAAGAAATACTTCATATTTGAATCAAATGGAAGAGAAAACACAAAAAATAAAAATAACAAATACAGCAAGTTGGTCAAGAGTTTTCAAAAACCAATTGAACTCTCAAATTACAATGAAGAACATAAAAGAATCAGACCTAGTAGAAGAGGAATACTTTTGGAGTGATATATTTGGCAGAATGAATTTAAAAATACATCTTGTGAGTAGAGTTTGCATTAAATAAATGATGAAAGAGATGATGTTGCACAGGGAAACCAATACAGATGGTTCTTTTTGGCTTTAAAAATGCTATGATTCTAGATTTTAGATTATTTGGAATGAAACATTAAGAGAACATGGCAAATTTAGTTATTCATAATAAAGTCAGGTAATATAAACTTTATTGAGATTTTATTTTCATTGAGAGATTAAAGTAACTTGACATGATAATTTAAATGATTGGAATCTAAGATGATGCCTCTGTAGTTGGGGTCATTTTTTAATATTTTTTTTATTGACTTCAGAGAGAGGAAAAGAGAGGGAGGGAGAGATAGAAACACTGACAGGTGCCTCTTGCACACCTCCCTACTGGGAACCTAACAGGTAACCTCCTGGTACATGGGATGATGCTCAACCAACTGAGCCATACTGGCAGAGAGGCAGAGCAGCTGTCAGTCATTTCTTTAAAATTCTTTAGTGTTTAAAGTATTGCATATAGTATTACATATCTTTCCTTTTTCCCCCATTGACCTCTCCCCAGCCACCCCCACCCCACAGCACATGCCCTCACCCCTCTAATGTCTGTGTGCATTGGTTACGCTTATATACCAGTACATGCATACAAGTCCATCGGTTGATCTCTTATCCACCCCCTCTCCCCTGCCTTCCCTCTGAAGTTTGATGGTCTGTTCAATGCTTCTCTGTCTCTGGATCTATTTGTTCATCAGTTTATGTTGTTCATTATATTCCACAAATGAGTGAGATCATGTGATCTTTCTCTGACTGGCTTATTTTGCTTAGCATAATACTCTCCAGGTTCGTCCATGCTGTTGCAAATGGTAAGAGTTCCTTCTTTTTTATAGCAGCATAGTATTCCATTGTGTCGATGTACCACTGTTTTTTAATCCACTCATCTGCTGATGGGCACTTAGGCTGTTTCCAAATCTTGGCTATTATCAATTGTGCTGCTATGAACATAGGGGTACATATATCCTTTCTGATTGGTGTTTCTGATATATTCCTAGAGGTGGGATTAGTGGGTCAAATGGGAGTTCCATTTCTAATTTTTTGAGGAAATGCCATACTGTTTTCCACAGTGGCTGCATCAGTCTGCATTCCCACCAGCAGTGCACGAGGGTTCCTTTATCTCTGCATCCTCGCCAGCACTTGTTCTTTGTTGGTTTGTTGATGATAGCCATTCTGACAGGTGTCAGGTGGTAACTCATTGTTGTTTGCATCTCTCGCATGATTAGTGACTTTGAGCAGGTTTTCATGTGTCGCTTGGCCTTCTGTATGTCCTCTTTCAAAAAGTGTCTATTTAAGTCCTTCACCCATTTTTTCATTGGATTGAATGATATTTTTAAATGAAAGGTATTATATATCAAAATTAAATTCTAAGTCCAATCTTTCCTTTATCTGCTTCCCTCCCTATCCTACATTCCTTCACTGTATGACATTGCATTTAATGAGACTCCAAGATGTGAATAAAAAAGAGTTTGATTTGGATGAATGTCAAACCAAAGCTACCACTGTTATGTGGAGATACCTATTATTTATTTCCTTTTTCTCCCTTAAAGTAACAAACCCACTGCTCTGTATTTTTTTTTTTTTTTTTGGTTGAGGTAGAGGGAAGCGGTGGATTAAAATGTTTTTAACAAAGTTTAGGATGCCAAAAACATTCAATGGAATTAGAATCATCATAATGTATGCATATTTATTGAGAGCTATGCTTTTGTTAATGTAAATAGCTATTTTTCCCCCAACAAGTTGTCTGTTACCAAAATGGTTCTTTTATGAGAACCATTTTGACAGTTAAAGGCAAACAAACAACACATTTACTACAATTCTCATAAAATAAAAATAAAGACTTTTATGCTAGCAATTATATGAGCCACTTAAAATTGTTGGCATCACCAGCCTTTATATCTTAATATTCAGTTGGACATAAATGTAACTTTCCTATTAAATGAATTTGGTTTATTGCTTGTTCTTGCCATAAGCACATATTTAGGAATTCAATGGCGTGTGTGAATGTGTGCATGTGTATGCACGCGCATTTGGTTTTTAGATACCTTTGTTATAGGTGTATTGCTTTCATTTCCTGGAAAAGCCTTTAGTAGAGCATTAAGCTAGAGTTCTTTGGATTTACTTTTAGTTTAATGTCTTCCCACAGTTTTTCAGGCACCTGCTATATTGTCTCCTGTACTTAAACAGTAAAGGAAATAGACTCACTACAGGGGAACATTTGATTATCTTCTTTGAAACTACCTGGGAACTGTAGATTACATATAAAATGGTAGGAAAAATTTTAGGACCATCATAACCAAAACACAAATAAGAAAATAAAATAAAATTTGGTTACATTATCAAACCAGGAAAGAGTACATGAGAAAAGCGGAATGTGCCCCACCGAGCACACATTGAGACCTGCTGTTTGCCCTGTGGTGTCCACATGGCTTTGATTTTCATCTAATTGTAAGAAAACACAAACATTGGCAAAAGCTTTACTGGATGTTTGGTGATCCCACTGTGTTAAATAGGACTTGAGTTTGAGTGCCTAAAGAAAACCTCTGTATGAAATGTTTGTTTGGCTTTTATTCCCAGAAACTTAATAGACCCATCAATCAAAAAAGAAACATCATCTAGAAAATTGGAAAAGAGTTTTGAGAGTGAGATTAAAAAATAAACACATTCTCCTTCCTCATGACCTTTGTTATTAATAACTTTGAAAAAGTCATTCCATTCATAGGAAACAATGATTTAAGGGGATCCAGCTTTCTGTGTGAATTGCTCAATACCCCCCAGAATAGGACACTCAGCTTGAGGGCCAAGAGTTGTTTTAATTTTTGATGAGTGTGGGGCAATGAAGCATTTTACTTTTCTAAGATTAATCATCTACGGAGCCTTGTCTGCCGCACCACAACATTTTATAGGTTAAGTCTAAAGATCTCAGGTGGTGATATTGTCAACCAGGATAGATTTAGGGCTGTATCTGCTACTTTGTCTGTGTTTCAGTATTTCAAGTACTACTTTTCAGACTTTCCCTGAAACATAATATTCACAACAAGGGAAAATATACTAGTAATACAGAGTATGGTAAGAGAAAAGTAGTCTTTAAAATCAGAAGAACCAGGTTAAAATTTTTCTTAGTAGATTTCCTCTATGATTTTTCCTAATAATCAGTGTCAGCACTTTAGAGCGACACCCGCTCAAAGACAGATACACATGGCATTTACTTAAGAAGAGAATGCAGGTGCTCAAGTTGCCCTTAAATGTAGATGTTACTATAAATTATCTGATTTCCTTATATAATGCAAATATCTGGATTTTAAAAAGGAACATAATGCTTATTTTAGAGGTGATATTAATCATAACAATCTCATGAACATATTTTGTACACACGTTTGCATTAATTTCCTCTCCCAATCTACAATAGTTAGGGATAGTCTTCTGCCATATTCCCTCAGTGACTAAATTTTCTATATTCTCTAAAATTTTATATTTTTCCTGTAATTACATTTTCATTAAATCACCTTTCTTTGGGCCCCTTTTCCCTTCCACTTAGGATATTAGATCACTAGAAAGAAATTAAAATTATTTTGCACATTTTTAGGCATTTTAAGGCTGGGAAAATGGTACATGACCCCATTACCCACTAGTGTTACCTGGTTCAATATCAATACTCAATAAATATGTATTGAATTAAAAAGTAAATGAAAGAATAGTTGTTGAGTACATTTCAAATAGCATCATAGATCTGAAACTTAGGGCATGGAATGAAGAATGGCAACAGGCAAATATGAAACAATTGAGGCACATAGTGAATGTTTTCACTGCCTCACTTTACATAATCAGGACATTATTCTGTGATCCTGAGTAGAAGTGCCCAATGGAAATACAATGTGAACCACACAAATATTTTTTAAATTCTCTAGTAGTCATATGAAAACAAATTAATGTATCCATACTCTACATTAAAAATTATACAGAATGGCCAAATTATTATTTGAACATATCAATAATAAAATTATTACTTAAATATTATACATCCTGTTTTGTACTCCCTTTGAATCTAAACTTCGATTAGCAACATTTTAAGTGCTTAATTGCAACATGTGGCTAGTGGTTACTCTATGAAACAGAACAGGTTCCTCAGTCTCCATAATAGGTAAAAAATAATGCTGATGTAGTCAGATTTACTAACTAGTGAGGGGAAATCTTAAAATCATCAAAATATCTACTTGAAATACCAGTGAACATTTCTATGGTTCATAGTGAATTTAGCACCAATGTATATCGCCCTGCTTATCACATACATTTATACTTTGTCTTTTGGATATTTTATAAAGTATGTCACGTATGAGCACAGTAAGTAGCACATGTACATAATTTAAACATAGACAATCATGTGCTCTGGTGAGGATCTGTTTTGCTTATTTATTTACTCCTGGCTGTGCGGGAAAGCCCCCGGTGAAGACCCGGCGTGAGGGCAGCTGGAATGCTGCCCAGGTCCGCTCTCGGCCAGTGCTTAATTGTTCCCGGCAGCCCCTCTCAGGCCGGCAGAATGTGCTCCCTCTCAGGCTGATGCAAAGTGACAGCCTGAGCAGAGCTGTGTGTTTCCCTCCGCCTCTCTCCTCTCTCTACTACCTAATTGTGGGAAGAGCGCGAAGTAATTGTCAGGAATTCCAGAGGCCCTTCCTGCATGGCAGACTGTTTACTGACCAAGGGGAGGGCAGAGTCAACAGGAGGCAGCCACTTAACCCGGTCAGTGAAGTTACTAGTAAAGCCTTGAAGGCAAACTTGCAAACGGAGAGAGGTGGGGCAATCGCTACCCCTTCTTTTGGGATATGATTAAGATACCCTGGAAGTGAGAATTTTGATGTTTAAGCAGAAAAAGAAAACGATAAAATGTAAACAGATCAACATGAGCCTTAATCTAAATAATTGGGTGCTTAGATAATTTCCAAAAAATTTTGGAGCTCTAAGAAGCTATAGCAAGAAAATAAAAGTTACATAGTTGTACTTTTCCATTCCATGTACATATAATTTTTTTAATCCTCACCTGAGGATATATTTCTATTGATTATAAAGATAGAGGAAGGGGGAGAGAGAGAGAGAGAGAAATGTCTATGTGAAAGAAACATTGATCTGCCTTTTGGGTATGGAAGTCACAACCCTCTGGTGTGAGGGATGATGCTCCAACCCACTGAGCAACACCAGCCAGGGCTATACCATTTTTAAAAATTTGATCTGAAGAGACTAGGATTAATACATGTTGGAGAATGAGTTATGAAATATGAGTGGTCCATAAATAAAATAGACAAGACACTTGGGAAGGGGAGAACTGAACCAGCAATTAAATGCCCCTGAAATGTGGCCATCAAAGAAAGGTAAGGTTATCTATGAAACATGACTCTCCATAGTGAAGAGGTAAAGGGCAGTACTACACAAAGCCTAGCAAAATATAGCACGCATTTGGCAGGGAACGCCACCCACAATTTAAATTGCAGGTGTTTATATACATTCTACTTAGAGAATGTCCAATCATGAAATTGCATCCTCAGAACTGTCGATTACAGATTCTGTTATTTTTCACATAATGATGGTGAGATGTAAACAAACTTTTCTCAAAGTGTGTTCCTTGGAACACTAGTTTTTTTCCAAGGTGCCATAGGCAAGTAAAAGTAGGAAAACTTTCAGACTCTATTCCTGTCCTAAAATTCACATTGCACATCCACACAATTAATGGTTTTAGAGTTCTTTGTTGTGCTTAAATTAGTTGCTTACCTTTGTTTATTCTACTGTTATTTAAGTGTTCTAAATTTCAGAAACTTTACTGTGAGTGACATCTATTAATATTCCAGGATACTAGTGTCCTACAGAACACACTTTGGGGATAGCTGGCTGGAGGGATGTTGCTGTGTATTACTGTTCCTAGCATGCTGTTGGCTATGCTATAAATAACCAAATTGAAAGAAAATCAAAGATAGCATGGGAAAAGCACTTAAAGAGATTTTGGTTTTCCATTCATTGTCAGTTATTTGAACCTTCCTCTGGATTATTTTCTCTCCTACATTAATGTGTCAGCAAAAGACCTGGTTAAAAAGAAGCCTGACAGACAATATTGAAATATTCTCAAATATGAAACCCGAGATTCCATAAGGGCTAGGTATTTTTGAACTGAGATAGGCATGCCCTCACAAGTCCAATGGAGAAAATCATCATTGTTGCTGTTTGGATGATATAATATACTGTTGGAAATTAATTGCATTTATATTTCAGCTCATGATGATTATTTATTTCTTAAGGTGGAAAAGAAAAGCTGAGCTAGAAAAACAAAAAAGTCCCTAAAGAATTTCTTGTAGGTACCTAGGGACAAAATAGTATACGTTTTCCAGATGCTCAGAGATAATGCTGTAACCTGACCTGCCTATACCGTGGCTAACATGGTGGAAGTGTGGGAAAATACCTTTCAGCACTAGACTTTGTAATCTTGTCTCATTTACAATCAATATAAATGATACAGCTTGAAAAATAAAGTACAGCCAATTGTATTGATGAAAGAAATGATATTTAAAAATATCCCGACATTGTTACCAATATAATCATACTTTGTTGCCAAGTTCTTCAGCATAGAGTTCCTTTAGCCAACTGAATTACAAATATATTTACTTTATTTTGTCATTTCTTAGCTGAATCTAATACTTTTGTAAGTATTAATTACTTACAAAATAGATATAAATGGCCCATTCTATTATAATAAACAAGTTAAAATAATTGAGTTCAAAGCCAGTAGTGAAGAAGCATCTGGAAGTATTATGTCTTTGTCACCAAAAAGAGTAAATTCCAAGTTCTATAAAATCTGCAACAGGTGCATGTGAAATTACCTCAGAATATATAATCTTGATTTCTTTCCACAATTCTAAATTTTCTTTGTTTTCACGTATTTTCTGTGCTTAATTGTAATACAAGCTATGGTATTAGTTTTATCAAGCTGATAGAATATTTTGATTCAGTTATTTCATTCATTCATCCAACAAATGTGCAATCTGTGCCAGCCAGGCAGGGTGCTGTTCACTCTGGTTATGTCTGCAATAGGACAGATATGATGCTTGCTGTAAAGAAGCTTATAAATTGCTGAGAAATTCAATGGCAAGTGAGCAGACTGAGTAATTTAATTGCATTTGGAAACTGAGTGGAGTGTTATAAATTACAACATATTATCTCACATCAAGGACAAAGGTTGAATTATTAGAAGCCTGTTATTAAAGTTGTGCATTTGCATTTTTGGTAGTTTTTTTCTGAATTTCTGAGGATCATTATCTAAATGGATTTCAGTGGGACAGGACCTGTGAAGAGTGTTGACAGATTGGGGTTCACTCCTCCAGACCCTCCTGGTCTTTCATGGTTAAAAAGAAAGGTGAGGGCTGGGGACAGTCAATGATTGGCTGTGCATATTTGTTTATGATCGTGTTTGTTAGTATCTGCTCTCATATCAGAATTACCTAAATATTTGACACAATAAGTTTATCCTAACACTCAGAAACTAGATAAAATGTCTCTGTAAGGCCAATGACCTAGGTAATTTCTCCCTTATTCACATTTATGTTTCTATTCAAAATATAATGAAAGTGGTTTTCCAGGCATTACGATTCTGATTTGAGAGGCAGTTCTGACTAGAGTGAAAACTGCTGAACCACTTTCATTTTGTGGATCTGTTTCCTCGGTAGCTTTAAATTAATGTGTATTGATTTGTGTCTCTGAAATCATATACTTCAGAGGAAGTAACTAAAAAATAAACAGAGAAAGAAAAAGAAAGTGGAGAGACGAAATCAGAATGAGATTAGGGAGAAAGATGATGCTGTCTACAGCATATAGTTCTTATTTATTCCTTATAAAAAGTAATGATCCTTAAATTTTACCAATAGAAATCTAAGTGTGAGTGACTGTGAATGACTAGGAGAAGCAGAGAAATTGGATCTACTTACCTGAGAAATATCAGCCTATTCCCCAGGTGAACCCGGCAGCCTGGGGCCAGGGATTAGAGAAGCAATCTACCTGAAAGTTCCATTTTATAGAAATTTCCCTGCTGCTAGAACTCATGAAACACAACCTCTTTCTATAAACTGTGATTTGTTCATTTCCCTTTTTAAATTTCTTTTTGTTAATAGATTTTTAAGATTTAATCTTTTCAACCGTTTTTTATCCTCTTAAAAAATAACATGATCCCTAATGTATCCCTGAGATGTGGCAAACAGAGCAGCAAGCCAATCAATACAGAATGCATGTGTATAAGATTAGAAACAAAGAAAAAGTATTACCCAAGTCCAATCAACAGCAAACTAGATCCAAAGTCCAGTTAGAGCTATTCAAGTAGTGCTGGGAGTAACTCAGGGAATGTGGTTTATTTCTCAAAATTTTCACCTTCCCTCGGTTCATTGCCTTCACGTGTATCCTCTTGCACAGCAGGTCAAATAAAGATCTGATTGCGGTACATGCTGCAGAGATTCTGCAGGGCACTCAGAGCTTTATATTTGGCACACAGGTGTTTCGATCTTCATTTCCCATCTTGCCAAGAGCAAATTTTTAAAGGAAAATAAGTTATGAAAATTCTTCTCTGTGGTTTACAGAATTAAGCCCACCCAAGCTGAAGAGTAAAATAAGAGTGCCATCTGGACGCTCGTGGCCGGTCAGACAAGCAGGTAAACCATTTGAGAAGATTTCCAAGCTTAATCCTTTGAAAACCGATCTTACCTCAGGGTATACCAAATCATGTTCTCCATCTAAATAGCCCTGCTTTAAACCACACTTGCTCGACAAGTTTTGTAAGGGAGAAAAATGTTCTTGTTTTTAAACCATGTAAATTTGTTCTAAAGAAAATGCTTTATCTCTAAAGTTAAATTTATGCTTCTTTGAAAAACTTACTTTTAACTATGATATGATTACTATAATCTGTTTATATTCTCTGCAAGTTGATAAAGAAAAGCATTCATCTTTCCAAAGACGCTAAAGAAAAAAAATTTAGCCAAAAGGAATTTCTGCTAGAGGTAAAAGCAATAAAATAACCAACAACCAACCTTTTTTAGAAGAAAGTAAAATCCTGCATGGATAGGCTTGGGCAAACTTCAATAACATTAACAATAACAATTTAATATCTCCTTAATATTAGTTTAGACTAACAGACGTTTTAGAGAATAAGATGTTTGACTTGTGAGATAGGTGACCCCGATTTTGATCTGTGCTCTGCCATCAATTAGTTGTTTTACTTTATGTAAATCCCTTAACCTCTCTTGATTTAAATTAATTATCCTAAAAATTGGAGCGTTTGACTATATTATCTCCTAGGTCCCTGGAAACTCAAAAATCTCCATGATGCTAAAAAGCCACCCTCACATAATTCCCATCTCCATCAGTTCATATGCCTCTCTCCGGCCCAGTTTTGATCAGGATTCATCTAAACTAATGACATGGGTATTGTTTCCAAGGATAAATTACTTCAAAGCTATGTTTCACTTCTTAGGTTGTCCTTAAAAATATATTTTAAAATTGATGTATCAAATAATTAGCATTTTAACTCCAACAATTAAGCCGAACCAGATATATTAGGAATAGAGTATTCCCGTTCTGTAGGATAAGGATTTCTAAATGTATGTATATTTACCAGTTGACAATTTCAGGCTATTTCCTGATCCCGAATGCCGGAAGAAAAGAGAAGGAATTTCCAAAAAATTAGAGAGGGAGGGATGGAAGGAGGGAGAGAGAGAGAAAGAAAGAGAGAGAGAGAGGGGGAGAGAGAGAAGAGAGAGAGAGAGGAGACAGAGAGAGAGGAACAATGGGAGTAAGAAAAACATTTTACTTACTAGCTGTACACTAAAGGTCCATTTTGTTAGCAAGAGGAGTCACTGTGAGGTTGTTCATTGATTACCCTTATGGGTGAGTAGCAAATTAAAACCATTCATTTTCCTTGAACTGGAGTTGCAGTTCTCAAGAGTGGTGTGGATACACTGATGGGTCATGATTAGTTGTAGGTGAATTTCAAGTAATTTGATATTTGTTAAAGAAGCAAACTTTGCAAATGATTTTCTTTAAAGTAAGTCAGAACACATTTAGGTTAAGCCTATAATAATAACCCCTTGCTTCCATTCCGACATCCTACCTAGAGAGGAAAGAGAGGGTAGAGCAATAGAGGTTTGTAAATTGTTCATAACTCTGGTGGTGAGAGCCTGTCTAGCTGAGAAAGTCAAGGACACTCTTTGAGTGAAAGGTACACAAACCAAAGTCAACTAAGCCTAAAGAAAGAGGCAAAATACCAGGAAAGAGAGACAGAGGTTTGCTCCAGACTTTATGGAAGCAGGCACTCAATTTCATTGTGCTTTCCTCTCTCCCTGAGCCCATTGGAGCTTCACTCCGAGACTGTAGACCATGTATTCCACCAAGCCAAGGTGGAAGGGCAAACCTCTTAATTAGCCTGATCCCAGGTTGGGACTAAAAAAGAAAGCAGAATTTGCTCTCTCAGCATATGTCTAATATATAAATATTAAATTAAAATATTAGATGTTAACATCTAGTACTTATAATTGCTTATTTTATTACTATTTACTGACAAATAAACTCAGTGTTCTGGGAATTTTAAAAAAAGTAGTGATTCCTATCATTGAGAAGCTGATAATCATACATTTATGGGTGGGTGTGCCCACATGTAGAGGAGTTGAATATAGATAAGAGAGTCTTGAAAAAATTTTAAATAATATGCTTAATAATGTATAACTATTTTAAAAGTTTCCATTATGCCTTTGCTAAAGCTATGGGATTTATTTGACAGGCATTTTTACCTGATATATTGAAAATTAAATTAGGGAATATGAAATAACTTTCATAAATTTAACTATATTTTACTTATAATATCTGTTATTTCTATATGTGACTATATTTAATTATGTTCTACTTATATTTAAGGCTATAAATATCCTCAATAAGCTCTTATTCTCAATAAACATAATATTTATCACATTCCTAAAATGTCCTTATAAGTCCCGTGGTGACCAAACCTCAGCTCATTCATCATTCTTATTTTCTCACTCACAGGCTAATGCAATTTCCTTCCATTTGTGTGCCAGTTGGCACTTAAGGTTTCTTTTCAATCATATTTTTAATTTTTCAGAGTTGTATTTGGCCTCTCATTTCATTACAATTTCAGGTAGTAGTACCTCTTTCTCACTAAATGATTCATAAGTCATTCTTTTTTTCTTTCATTCTTCTTAACTCAAAAATGTAAAGTCCCCAAATTTGCCAAAAAAATATAATGATTTCATATCCCATAGTTGCAGTCACACCAAAGCTGCTTGATTTTTCAGTCATTTTCTCATGTACATCGTCACCTGTACTCTGAAATGCTGAAATGGCCTCTTGCTTTTCCTGCTACTGTCTTACTACCTGAAAAAGTTTTCTAGAACGCCACTTTGGCCAAACCAAAAATGGTCAGTGGACCCTCATTTCTAACTAAATTATGTTTAAATTCTTAGTCTAACCTTCAAGAAAACTCATTCCTGCCATGATCCTACTAATTGTATAGCAATGTGTTTTACTACTTAGTATATACAGCCTATATATCAATTACATCTCCTGAGCATTAAACATACCGTGGGCTTCATCTAAGCAAGATTGCTTCCTTATGGGATGCAGAATAGTCAGAGTTTGGGACAAGGAGGTAGCTGGGGAGGTGGCAGGGATAAGACCTATTTCCAGTTCACTCTACCAGGCTGAACTGAGTAGTCAGTCAGAGCCATGTGAAGAATGGTTTTCAAATAGGCAGTCATGATTATCACTTAACAGAATAGTATGGCACTCAATGCCCAAAGAGCAGTGCATAGTTGCAGTAGATTCATGTTAAATGATGCTTGGAGATTAGCATTAGACAATGTCTAAGGGGCCATCCCATGGGTTGCATAGCTCCATTCTGGGATTGGGTTCAGAGGCCTGTCTTCTTGTATTCAAGGAAAGAGAGACACAGCTAAAGCAAAAGCAGTAGCTCAAAGACTATGTGCATGGATTTAGAATTAAATGAATATGATCAGATGTCATTATAAAATCAGCTTCACCGTTTTTCAGCCCTCATTCCTGAGGTAGTTCCTTAACTTTCTAAGCCATAGTTAAAGTTTGAAGACTCCAAAGCAATACTTAAGTAAGAAATTTTGAACTATGAAGTGGCGTACTTTGGGCTTAGAACTGAGTGCTGTTGGGTTTGGACATCAGTAGAACCTTAGGTTTCTAGGGAAATGGGCAAGCAGGATGATGGCTGGCATAAATATCAAAATAGAGGCCACACAAGAAACCTGGTTCAGAAATTTAGGAGAGGAGCTTGGACAACTTCAACGTGTATAACAACCTGGGAATAAGCTCGTCAACATTGAAATACTATGATGCAGGTCAACTTACTAGAGGCAGTGGCTTGGTCTCTAAGTTTCCACTGCAGAGTGAAGCAAAGTTTGAGAAGACTGAGTGTGTCCTGACTCTAGTAAGTCAGTCTTAATCAGTCTAAAAGAGAGCTCCTAGACCCTCCCCACGGCAAATTAAAAACTGGATTTTGTTTTCTCATTAGGTATGAATGTGGCTCATTCTCAGAATGAATAGTGCTCCAGGGCACTAGAGTTCAATTTGGTTACAGTGAGCATCTCAGATCTTTGTACATGAATGCATTTTATCTGAACCACATGGATCCACAATTGAGTTAGAAATTTAATGAAAATACATTATCTTTATATATTTGGTATCCCTGAATTTATTGCTGTTACAGGAGCCAGAAAAAGAAAACACACCACAGGAGTAATTTTTCTTATAGAATTTTGGCTTTTCTACTGTCATCCTTAGCCAGAAGAAAAATGCATAAGTAGTCAGGAACATTAAAAAGAACAAGGCAAAGAGTTATCCACATTGTTGTAGACCCCCCAAGTAGTTTGCTTGAGGTGAGTATTTATTTTCCTCAAATATTTACATTCTCTCCTAACACATTCTGAAATCATTACATTGAATTTTCTAAAGTATTCCATCTATGTGAAGAGATGAGAAGATATTTGTAAGCTTATTTTGGCAGAAAGACAGACTAGTGAACATGTAAAATATTTATTGTCTGATTAAAACAAAAATAAAGACTGACAATACAAGAAAAAGAAAAAAATAACAATGTCATCAACAGTAGCGTAGGATCAATCGTTCATGCCTTTCTTTGGTGGTAGATATGCTAGGCTTAAAAGTCAACAGCGATAATGCTGACTCATTCATAATTTTTTTACAAATTTAATTTAAAAAGAAATTAGTTTATTCTATGCTTTACATTAAACAGTTTCAGATATGTCAAATTTTTGTTTCCATTACTCATCTGTTGTCAGTTCTAACACTATAAAGAAAAACTTCACTGTTAATACAGCTTATATTGGGATACATTATTTCCTTTTAGGACCAAGAATAATGCTTAGGATTTATATATATTGCATTCTCTCTTTATTTTTCATTTATTTGTTTTTAATGCTCAGCAGAGGACATGCTGGAGAGAGAGAGAGAGAGAGAAAGAGAGAGAGAGAGAGAGAGAGAGAGAGAATGAGAGAGAAAGAAAGAAAGAAAGAAAGAAAGAAAGAAAGAAAGAAAGAAAGAAAGAAAGAAAGAAAGAAAGAAAGAAGGAAGGAAGGAAGGAAGGAAGGAAGGAAGGAAGGAAGGAAGGAAGGAAGGAAGGAAGGAAGGAAGGAAGGAAGAAAGGAAGAAAGGGAGAGGTGAGAAACATCTGTCTGAGAGAAATGTTGATCAGTTGTCTTCTGTACTTGCCCAACCAGGGATTGAATCCGCATCCTAGGTATATGCCCTGACTGGGAACAGAATTGGCGATCTTTTGGTGCATTGGACAATGTTCAACCAACTGAGCCACTCCAGCCTGGCACATTGTCTTTTTAACAAACATTGGAGAGATGTAGGAAAGATCTTCTGCTTTCAAATACTGTAAAAAAACATACACACAACTGGTAAAGGAAATAAGAAGTATGGAACATAATTTTTAGTGATAACTAAACTATTAAAGACAGAGAGAGAGAGAGAAAGAGAGAACAATAACAGTGCTTACGCTTATATAACACTTATATAACTTTAACTATGTGCCAGATATGTTACAGATGCTTTATGTATGTAGTTTAATAATCACAACAAACTATATTAAGTACTTTAAGTAGACCCATTTTATAGATACAGAGGGACATAAGATATAAAATATCGCAAGGAGGGCAGCAAAACATAATGCAAAGACAAACTAAAAAATAAGATACCATGAGTCCTATTGCCAACATTAAAATTAAAGGCTCTAGAATACTGAGATGTTCTAATTCTGAGGCAAGCAGTCCTGACCTTGTATTCTGCACTACCTATACTATTTTCCAATTGGGAATGACTAGGAATTCCAGATTTCCAGTGTTTCTGCTTGCAATTGCCTACTCATGGTCCACAAGATTCAATGAAGAGCACAAAATCTACCACATATTTTATAATGTACTATAGTTTAGAATTTGGGGCTAACTTTAAAAAATGAACAAATTAGAAAATATACTGCCCAACAGTTAATGAAAAGGGAATATACTATAGGTAAATTTAAAAGTTCCATTTGCTAAAGTATATAATTGCCATAATTTGTGTTTAATTATGCCAAAATTTCAAATACCTATATATTTATAATTTATATCATATACTTTATATGATATTATAACTTCTTAAAGACAACCCCTCCCACTTCTTCCACAAATTGACCATGTTTTCCTCATTCCATGGATCATCCATGAGATTCTTTTTTCTCTATAAGCTTGACCTTGACACTCTGAATAAACCCTTGGAGAGAATCTACATGCTCTTCATCTACACTTTGTGATATACTCACCTGACCAATAAGACTGTTGGAATATAAACAAGAAAAGATAATCTAGATACCTGCCATACATGGGGCTACCAGATCAGTGAATTAAAAATTGGTTTAAGTTTCTACTTGTTATATTTGTAAAAAAAAATTGTCTTGTCCCATATGTCTTTAGGTAAATTTACATGTTTAGTGATTGATATGGATATAGATATCCTTAGCTGTGCTTCTCAGGAAAAGTAACGTAATGCAAAAGAGTTACCATGTTTTTAAAAAATGTTTCACTGAATCTATGAATTAGCATTGAATACATAATTACAAATTGAAAATATAGCAGTCCTGAAAAGTGTGATGGTCATTATGGAAAAGAGATATTCACTCTGGTTCCTCAATTAATACAAAGCAGTAATCTGATCAAAGTAATAATAAGCTTAGAGGTGATCTCTAATATAAGTTTGCAAAGCCCTCACAGCAGGCTCAAAGACATGGAAACCTGCTTTCCTGGATGCACTTGGTTCAAGGGACCTTGCTTTCTCTGTAAAAAGAAGAGCTCCTCAAAAGAAACTGACAATATATACTTCCATGAATGCCTGTGGGGATTATAAATAATATGAATACTATATTGCTGTATCCATTATAGTGTCTGGCATAGATTATGTATTAAACATATGTGACTATTATTATGATGATGGAGAGAGATATATTTTATTTATCTTGCTCTCACATGAAGTTCTTGAAGATACGCTAGGCTTAAAAGTTTGAGTCATTCTCATATCATTATTTTCATTCACTCATTTATTCATCCACTTGGCACATATGTATTGACTACCAACTAAATGTTAGGCTGCATTCTATCTTTTGTAGATGCAATAAAGAATGAAAAAATATCTTTAAAAAAAATGTAAGCAGATGACACAGAGCCTCAAAAACTTGGGGCAGTGTACTAGTGTCCTCAATAAGCTTTGATCTAAAGGACTCCCTTTCACCAGCAACAACAGGGGGCTTGCCCTCATTTTATGGCATGTTATACTTCCAAGTGTCCCACTTCCTTTTTCACTGGGCTGACCTCCCAGTTCTTCACTTACGGCTTCCTTTAATGTCTTCTCATAACTAATGTCCTCATGTACAGCAGCTACATCCCCTCCTGGACAGCATTTGGTCTTTCAAGTGAAGATTACATTTCTTTCCCAGCACCATAAATATTTCTGTTTTCTTTTCTAAGATATGTTTCTAAGATTTAGTGCAGAAAAGTTTAATAATAATTGTTTATTTTCATGCTCTTCCTCTTTTCTCAGTAGCATATTCAAGTCACATTCCCCAAACCCTTCATCACCCCTCCCCCCAACACACATATAACAAACATACATATCTCATATATCTTTCACCCAGAAGTCAATCTGGCATAGCTGTTGGGAACCAGTTTCTGTTCTCAGAATAAATGGGGTGGAGTAGTAGAAAATTTACTCATCTCGGAGGCAATTTTTCCTGAATGTGGTGTACTATTCAGATCAAATACATAAGAAACTAATTCTCTTTAAAAATTATGTTACATAGAATTAATAGAAAAATAGAATGGTGTTCCACATAACCTATCCTCTATAGCAAAAACTGAGTAAAAATATTGCTGGTTATCATCACTGATGAGTTAAAACTAAATACAATGTGGTTTTTAACAGTTCAAATGCTTTATTTTAAACTTCTTGGAAAAACTAATTCACCTGAATATAAGTAAAAATGCAGGTATCTCAATATTGAGATTGCTCTCTAAAATATAAGATCTTCCTAAGATATCCTGTTTCTTTGCCAGAACTTTAGTTTCTTGGTCATAGAAACCAGTTTTGTGCAATAAGGGAAATATAACAGATGGCAAAGCCACAGCTCAGAAAAGAAAAAAAAAATCATCCCTTCTGGTTTAGATAATCCCTAGAGTCTTGCCTTTGAAATAAGACTAGTTTCCTATAGCAATACCTTAAAAAGAAGAATGAGGTTTTGGTTGGAATTTATGACTGGAAGCTAGGAATCCTAGCTTATAATTTTGGTTGCACCGTTTATTCATTGTCTTTTAGAGCACTAAAGTAGCACTGATTAATAAATAAATATTGCCAAACTAGTTCTAACTAGTGCTAGAGCTCTGAAGCATACTAGGCAAGTATTCATTGTCACTAGAAATATTTAAAATATCATTATTCATATATCACATGGCAATGAATAAAACATAAGGGAGCTCATTTTCATCAGTCTGAAACTATACAAAATCCTGTAGAAATCAAGAGTAATTGTCTCAGGTCTTTTTTCCGAAAGGTTGAGAGAATTATATTGAAAAGGGTAGAATTATCTTCTCAAAGTACAGCATATAAATCTTATTTTGGATTACAATGTCACATTTACTCTTTCCCTTGAACTTTTACATGGTGGAAAAGAAATCCTCAAGGATTCAGTAGAAACATCACATTACTAAACATTCAGTTATGAATACCCATTGTCCACAGGAAGTGAGGTGAATTTAATAAAGTAGTCCAAACCAAGCAAGGGCAGCAACTGACCTTTAGAAATAGGAGCTTATAATCAGAAGTTTAGTTTGAGAACCTGAAGTTCTCATTCGCTCACTGACTTAAGTAAATGACGTGCTGGATGTGAATCTAGATGATGAAGGAGGTGGAACCAGCCATGCCCTGACCCTGTGTAAGAAAGTGTTGTCAGAAGAAAGGTAGAGAACGATGCTTTGAACACAAAGACTTGAGCTCAGAGCTTTAAAGTGAGATGCTGTTCCCTTTTGTGCCAGATAAATCATGAGTATTTGCAATGGCTTTTGAGTTGTCACAGAAAAGGTACAAGCACAAGAAGTGAAATATCATTCTATTTAATATTTCCAAAAGGGGCTAGGAAATATTTTTATCATATTTTATCTCATATTTGTCCACAAGGTTTTCTTTATTAAATTATTTGAGTCATGACATCTATTCCATCTAAGCCATATTCTTTACATTTATAAATATAAACACACTCATTTTTTTTCCCCCCAAATGAAACACTAGGAAAATTTAGTGTCTTGATAAAATGTTGTTCTGAGTCTTTATTGCTTTTCAGTTTCATTTATGAAGAGCCAGTGCACATACTGTTGATGAACCAGATTAGGGAAAATCACAGCAGGAACAGTTTAATTTCTACTGGGAAGCCCTGGCTGTCCCCTGTGAGGATTAGCATTTCAGAGCAGGTATACATTCTTGTCCGAAAACAAATGACTCCAGTATGATGCCAGTGCCAGTCTGTTTATGCATCTTGATGCTTTAAATGTTCCCTAATTATATTGTATGAAATTCTAAAGGTATACCAAGGAAAATTAAAGGGAATAGAGATCTATATTTCAGAATGTGTTACGGCCCCAGGACTTAATGCCCTGAGGGAAAGATGTAACTTTAAAACAGGTAGCATGGTAAACCAGCTTTACAGTGGATTTGGACTGCAGATGGATTACTTGTTACACATTCAAAGAACTCCAGTAGAGACTAAACTAAAATTTTTTTTAAAAAATTAAAGTGCCCAACCTGTTTGTGATGAGTTTTTGACATTTATTACTTCCTTTGGCTTTTTTTTTTTTTTTTTAACTCTTATGTGATTTAGGAGGACCAAACTTCTAGCTGCTATAGAGTCAGAAATTAAGTTAGCCAGAAAATGATATTCCCTTGTTACCAAATTTGATTCATGGAATATTGTGGAGATACTCCCTCCCCCAAATGATTTTTGACAGTTTTCTAAATCCCCCTTTCGACTATCTTAGCTCTTTAGGTCTGGAATACCTATGCCAAGGGAAAACTCAGAGGGGAAAAAAGAAGAGCAAGAATGTACTATATTAGCCTTTCACTTCCATGCCTGCTTCCCCCGTGCAGGGAAAAGTTGCCAGAGAGTCAAACTGGAAGAGGCACTGCCAGGCCCATCACAATCAAGTTTCCATTCAGGGAGAAACGTCATTACAGGGTTTAGAATACTTTTTATTTATGTCTCATAAACAAGTTTAAAAATAACACCAATAAAGGATGTTAACCATATGCCGTCTCACAGTTTGTGACTAAAGGGGATAAAGTTACCAAAGCTCCCTCAAGCCCTTTGAACTTGAGAGCCAGTATGCATTTTCTTTTCCATTGTACAATATGATAAACAGTAACCCCTTCATTGCTACTCCAGAGTGTGTGGCAGGCTCCCTTTGTACGAGAATGCTTTCAAACAGATGCTTACATTCACTAGGCTTTTCTTTTTCTTATTTGCCTTTAAGAAATACTCTTAGATAAAAGCATGATTAACAATCATAGGTTAAAAAAATGCCCAAAAGATTCCTAGGTGTCAGAGCAGTGATCAGATATTAGGAATTTTGACACAGTTTTAAGAATAGATTTTATTATTCAAAAATAAACAAGTTAAAGATAAATCATTACTTTTAGATAACAACACAACTTTTATAGGATATATAACATAGCTACTTATACTACCTTCATTTCACAAATTTACATACCATTTTATCAAATCCTAAATATGGTAAGACAACATTCTTTAGGCTACCTTAACATGTTATTTCTTGTAAAAGAAAGTCACAGTTACAGTTTTTCTTTACATTCCGTATAGACTTAAGTATGTTCAGGGAGTTAACATACACAAAAACCAAACATACAGAGACTTAAGTCTGGATGCATTGTTGCCATCATCACATAATCATTGTCTCCCCCATAATCCACATGGTGTTCTAAAAACTCCAAATGCTAAGTGCATACTGCATTTTATTCCTGTGCTTTGGGAAAGGATTATAAATCTCTAGATACTACATAAAGCAAAATAAAAAGTGATAGAAGTAGGATTATTTCATCTGCCATCACAATAAAAACAATATTACAATTTTAAAAGTCTTGCCTATTTTACCAGTTGGCAATTGTATAAAGAATCAGAAAACAGCAGTACAACATTACAGAATGTTTCTGTTTTTACTTTTGTAAGTGATTTGGGTATGGCTACTAAACTCTATACCATCTCTCTCTTTCCCATTCACGTGATTAGAATAATAGTGAATGTGTGCTCAAATAAAATGGTAGACGTGTTGCAGTCAATGGAAGTAATTCAAGGATACAGAGGAGATCAGCCCCTGAAGTTTTCTAGGTTAAACCAAAAAGAAGGGAGAATATAGACCTCAGAGATGTTCACCGGAGACTATAAATTTCAATCATTGTTCAGGTTTCAAATTTCAACAGAGTTTCTATAATGTACCAGATGTGTCCCTGCTCATTTCTAGTTAAAATTCTACAATCTTTGGAAAAAGGTCAAGGTTCAGGGTGGAAGGAGCTTGGCCAAGAGCGTTGCCTTTGAGTGCAGATGGTTTGGATGGACATCCTAGGTGGAGACAGCAGTAAGCTTTCCACAATCTCACTTCTTTGTGCCCCAGTTTGGTCAGCTTTAACATGGGGGCAAAAGAATAGCGACTTTACAGAATGGTTGTGAAGGTAACGGAGGTAATTTACATGCAGCTATAGAATTAGCCACCTTTGAGCCAAGACTTGCTCATGCCAGGTCCATAATGTCCCTGGGTCCTTCACTTCATGATAGTGATCTACAGTCGAGTTGAAAGTTTAGAGTTTCTTCTGAATTCAGTCTACCCTGCACTTAGACTTTGTCTCCAGCAATCAAAATGGAATTCAACAAGACATATATGCTCCATAGGTGAAGTACTTACCAAATATTACTTTATTAAAATTTAAAGGAAGCTATTAGAAATGGTGCTTTCATGAACCTTATCCAAATGTGTTTTGGTACATACATGTAGGCCAGCAGACATGGTCAAACTATTCGTAATATCATGCAAAAGTAAACAGAGCTAATCCATGATAATAAAAGCCAGGTTAGTAATTACCAGTGTATATGGGTGGGTAATGACTGGGAGAGCACACAAGGCAAGCTTCTGGGCACTGATAATCTTTTACATATTGACTGGTTATGTCCTGTGTCTATTTTGTAAAGACTGGTCAGCTGACACAAAAGGTATGTACTTCATAATTGTCACACTAAAATAGAAGGGTTTTTAAAATGTTTGAGGAAGAGATATTTAGAAGTAAGCATTTTATTTAAAATTCACATGGGAATGGGCCATTTGTCCTCTGATTTCAATTCTCAGGGAAGTCCCTAAGCCATTGCGCCTCACTTTCAGGTATAAGCCCTTCTAATTTTATGTCATGCAATCAGCTCTATCTCCCTTCATTCTTTTTTCTAGTTAGTTTTACTGACCTTCAAATAGTTTATCATTATTTACTGAAAACTTGAGTACTCACCTAATCTTTTTTTTTTTAATTCCCCATTCAAATTTGATTGCTAGCTCATGCAAATTCAATGTCTTTGTGTTTGCTCAGCTCTCAACCTGCCCTTTCAATTCCTTTGTCTCATCTCCACTTGACTGGACTTCAGTGACTGAATCTCATAGTCACATTTGGGCCCTGTCATCACCAGGAGGGGTTCGGGATGAAAGACTGAGACAACTAAATCTATTACAGCCTCCCTTCTGGCACTTTCATCCAGCTATTCCCAGTGCAGCAGTTCAGGCCTTTTTCTCATCCACACATCCAATAGCCTGATGTTCCTCTTTTCTCAATTGTTATCATTTTTTCCCCATTTTTTACAACTTCCCTGTTTAGCTTATAATTCACCACGAGGATTAATACCTCAGTTTCCCAGGCCAATTGAATTCCTTTGCATCTTTCTGCCAAATCCCAGTGTTGGATCATTTGAACCGCCTGTCATCTCTGTGCTTCTACCAGAACTACTGGAGAAAGTCACAAAAAAATAAAAGATAGTAACAATATACGTTCATAATGACCAGCACAACCAGGCCCTGAAGCTGGCCAGTGATTCCTGGTTTTCCGCATCAGCATCTCTGCAGTTCTCCACAGCAATCATTTCAAAATGTACTTACTTTCTCACTTACAGCCTTTCTCTGCCTCCGTCTCTCCCTCTCAGAGATAATGTAGGCACTTACTGCAATGAAGAAAATAATAACCATCGAATGAAAACTATCTCAACTTTCTACCACCTACTGGATAAGTGTAACTATCTCATCATTTATAATTTTCTTTTTCCCTCCTCAGACAGAAGATGGTTTTATATTTTTTTATTTCAGAGAGGAGGGGAAAGGGAGGAAGAGATAGAAACATCAATGATGAGAGAATCATCGTTGGTTGCTTCCTGCACACTCCACACTGGGGATCAAGCCCACAACCCGGGCATATGCCCTGACCAGGAATCGAACCATGACCACCTGGTTCATAGATCCATGCTCAACCACTGAGCCACACCCGCTGGGCCAGAAGATTTTTCTTCCTCCTATTCGAAGTGTATCCTGGACCTCATTCTCTACTTCCTCCTGTAACTCTCACTCTACTTTATATAGCTTCACTCCTATAACTTTAATTGTTACTCTGTACTAGGTAATTCTTATTGTTATTTTAGAACAACTATCTTCCATATAAAACTTCCTTTGTCCCACACCCTCTTCCAGCTAGTAGTCTTGTTTTTCCGTTCTTCCTTTCATAGTTAAATATCTACATATATAATACTGATATACAGGTACATGTATTCATATATAAACCATGTATATAATACATACAGGTATGTGTAATACATGCATCGTATATCTATGTCTAACTATAATGTGGAATATACATACATATATAATACATAAATTGTATATATCTGGCATACACAACTTTTGTCTCTATAAACCAATCTTGTAGGGCTGCAAATAAGTAAAAACTAGGTCACTTAATCTAATAGACACTTAGTATACTTTTTGGCTTTTTGAAAATTCTCTGTACCAGACTAAAAACTTTGTGAAGCGTGAGGGCTGGGGCTAGATTTGTCTTTCTACTTTCATATTTTTAAAACTCACATGGTAGGTTTTCAATAAATATGTACTGTGTGATTTACTTAATGTCATTAAAAGTCATATTGTATCTTTTACCAAAACTTGCATTTACAAATATATTGGCCTTTGTAGAAAGCATACTTCTAAGTTACTGAAGCAGGAAGGGAATACTTACTAAAGCTTTCAGAGCCACAATCTTCTGTACAATTATACACTTTTAGCATTTTGAAACAAATTGAAGAGATTATATGCAATTTCTGAAAATGGTTAGGAGAGTCAAATAATGTATTTTATTTTATATCATCCAACATATCTTGATTCTTTATATCAGAGGCTCTCAATAGTTGTATGTCATTGTGAATTACTCTGTAGGTGAGAACTAGTATTTCTATTTTATGTGTATGGAGAAAGTTTTTTTTTTAATAAATGATTAATATTCATCAAGAATTAAGGAAGTATCTTAGGTAAGTAGTAATTTTCCTCACTGGTGCACAACTTATGAAAGAGACTTTGCTTTCAACAATGGATCTTATATCTGTAGCCCATTTTGTTGTATATGCTACAGCAAAGTCAATACCACATCTGGAAAAATAATCTCATTCCTTCTGAGTTATTCTGGGGTTTGCTTTTATGTGGAAGTCAGTATTCTTCTACTTGAGTATGAATGGCTTTTCCATCTTTCATCTTTCATTAATGATTATCGATCCTATCCCCCTGTGGCTGACTATTAAATTATATGATCTGTATTTTTCAGCAAATTGCCCAGCAGGTAACAGTCAAGTGGTCTAATGCTAATCTTACTCCTGCTTAATACTTACCAAAATCTCTCCACAGAGAGCAGTGACATTCAGGGAAGAGGATTGCTTGGAATATTCACTTTCCATCCACTCTAGCATCTAATCTTAGATTAATATGAATATCAAGAGTTGTATAGCATTTTGACTCCTTATAGGGTATTTTTTCTTGAATTATAGAATATTATCTTAAAGCCATATTATTCTTATGGTTTTATTTATTGTAAGAATAGGAATACCAAATTTTTCAGGATGTAAAAAGAACTTTCTCTTTTCTCATCAGAAGAAACAAGTATTTGATATGTTCTCCGGCATTGCTTTATTTTATTTTGTGGAATATGAATCACATTTTTTGTTGTTGTTGTTGTTTTTCATTGTTATTATTTTGAGTTAATCCTCACCCCAGGATATTTTTTCCACTGATTTCTAGAGAGAGTGGAAGGGAGTGAGGAGAGAGGAGAGAGAGAGAGAGAGAAAGAGAGAGAGAGACCTATTTGTCTCTCTTACGTGGACCTGTTGCTTCCCGCACTACCTGACTACCTGGCTGGGGAAGGGATCAAACCTGCAACCCCAGCACATGCCCTTGATCGGAAATCAAACCCACAATCCTTCAGTGCCAGAGCCAACGCTCTGTCTGCTGAACCACACCACTTAGCCAGGGCTTGAGGCGCATTTTTTTTAAATGGTATTAACTCTCATTGTCTAATTTGCAGCTCACGAGAGTACACAAAGAAAGTCTGGGTTCTTTTTTTTAAATTCTTGATCAGAAAAGAACCCTATTTCTTGCAAAAATCCTATTGAGGAAGTGACCCAGGAAATCTTACTAGTTGCCCTGAGAATTAAAATAGCTTGTTTTACTGCTCAGGGGAAGCCCAGCATGTGGTGAGGCTGGATGAGTCATGTAATAATAAGTTTTGTTTAAAGAGTACTGGGGCGGTCACTAGATGTATAGCATGGTTTCTGCGGGACCTCTGCTCCGTGGATAGCCTTTCAAGCTATAAAGAAATATAGTTTTCTTGAGTCAGCCTTCTGGCTCAAAAACAGTCTCCCTGTCTTCACTTAAGCATAGATGTCCTCACTTAAGGATAAATGAGAACACACTGCTTTCCTGGAGTCAGTTCTTCTGACCATGTGTACTGGCTCCCAGTCCTCCTATCCACTTGGAAGCAGACTCTTGCCTCCCAATCGTGTAAGTCAGCCCTCCTGGCGTCTAACCTGTTGTTTCTCAGTCAGAGTCCAACCCAGCTGCTCTCCTGATTACTCACCAAAGCATAGCACCTCGTATCAGAAATGGTAATTTCCATTTTAACCAATGCTCCTGAAAACCCAAAGAACCATAATACCGATAGAATTAAAGATAGCCAATTGCATATCAGAAAGAAATCAATAGTGTTATTAAAGCCATATTATGTTAAAATTTGACACACACTTTTTCTCTTTTCGGGTAAATGGCTTAAAAGGCATTGCTTATATTTGAACCTATTTATATTGTGAAATTCTTATGATAAGAAAAATCCTATAGGAAGAGTAAGCTTTATGATTTTACCAGTACTATCTCATTTCCATTTAATAAGAAGTATTTAACTCTTTCAGAGATTATCTCACATTCTAGCCATGGGCATTTTTTTTTTTTTGCTAAAAAACAGAAATCAAAAGTAAGAACCAAGTATTTCATAATCGATAAGAATTGATTCTTAATAGATTTTGTAGCAAGTGATGAAATCAGAATAAAAGACTATAAGTCTGGAATTTTTCCTTCATCATGTGTTTGTAAAATAACCTATTGGTAGAGATCGCCATTTGAAGAAAGCTTCCATTACTTAGAAATAGTGAACTGTCAACCTTTATTGAATTGTGAAAACAGATTAAAATGAAAATGCAAAGTGCCAAGCTTGTTTTAGACTTAAAAAAAAATTGGCCTGTGGCCAAAATATTTGCCTCCAAATGTCATCTTTAGAACAATTTTTTAAACCCACTGTGATTGCCTCTCCCTCCTCTCAATTCCCAGCAGGCTAAAGCAGACCTCACAGAGCCCCACACAGATGTAGACAGAGAAACTGTTCATTATCCATCAACGAACACAAACAAGTTGAAGACTGCTCAGTCCCCCCTGTTAAAGGTAAAGAGGCTTAAAGCCCCCGAAGAGTTTATTATTCTGGGACTGAGATCATCAACGTCATTTGATTTTTGACTTGCACAGTAGCCACAAAGGTGAAATTGAGGTTAAGTTTCCCAAACAAAATGAAAGCAATTAAACAGTTAAATAATGTTGCTGTATTGTGAGTTTGTTTTTAACACAGATACCAAAAAAAGTATTAATGAAATCAAAATGCGATTTTTTAATGTCTCTAACAAAAGTGATACA
This sequence comes from Myotis yumanensis, assembly GCF_028538775.1. NCBI lineage: Eukaryota > Metazoa > Chordata > Mammalia > Chiroptera > Vespertilionidae > Myotis > Myotis yumanensis. The sequence goes on along the minus strand of NW_027223760.1, from coordinate 41,271,319 downwards.
TAAAAAATTTGCCTTTTATGTTTAGTTATGTTTTTACGTACTATTTTTCGCTAAAAATCACATCCGAATAGTATAGTCAGCCAATAAGTGATTATAAGTGTTCTCTCTTTGAAAAAAGATGTCTAAGTACTTATGAACTCTATAATTTTTTATTAGGCTGGAAAAACCCAGGCTTATTGAATGAGATAATAATATTACTTATGTTTGAAAAATGGTCAGTTAGAAAGAAAACCAGTCACAGAGCCAGAAGACTTCAATGTAGTTGTTGTAAAAATCATTTGATTTCGAAGTAGTAGTAATGTATATAACATAGAGGGACATTTGACAAATGACAAAACAAACAAACAAACAAAAAAAAAACAGCCCTAGCTGGTTTAGCTCAGTGGATAGAGCGTCAGCCTACGGACTGAAGGGTCTCAAGTTCGATTCTGGTCAAGGGTTCATGTCCAGGTTGCAGGATCAATCCCCAGTGTGGGGTGTGCTGGAGGCAGCCGATCAATGATTCTCTATCATCATTGATGTTTCTATCTATCTCACTCTCCCTTCCTCTCTGAAATCAATAAAACACACACACACACACACACACACACACACACAGAGTATGTGATTTCCCCATGACCACATGTTAAGTAAGGATTGGACCCAGGCTCAAATTCATTTTATTTCCATACATTACATGACATCAGACCTGGAATTATGTCTTCTTAAGTAACATGGAGTATTTGTCTTTATCATTAATTTAAAGACATATTTTTTTTATCATATTCTTAAAGAATAATTTTTTAGGACTAAAAATAAGTTGACATATTATTTCCTGAATCTTGTGTGTCTGAAAAAAATGTCTTAACCCACATTAATGGGAAATGGGAGACCTGGATGTGTTGATTGTATCTGCATATGTTGGCAAAAAAAATTTGGATTGGGACCAACACAAGTCCCCTCCTAACTAAATTCCTTTTCCAGATTGGTCTTAATTGCTATTCTGTGAGCAAACACTCCCCTGCCTTAAGTTAATGGGAATGTTTCAGTGGAGAGGGTTAATAGGAAGAGTAGGTTTGAAGAATGGCCCCTTTTAAGATTCCCTAGATAATGGGCGATCTTCAAGATCATAGCAGGAGGGGAGGGGGGAACATGGCTCCTTGGAGGACCCTCAAGACTGGAATCTAATACAGTATAGAGAAGCACCATATTCCTGAGAAGTAGGGAAGGGAAAACAAACTGAGCTATGTAAAATATTGCGCATGATTTGCCAAATATAGACACACCCAGGTTTCCTATTCCACATGAGGTTAGAGCTTGCATTGCACATAGCCAAATGTGGCCTTGCTCTGACCCAGATCATGCCATGAGGGAGGGACCAGCCACTCTGAGAAGTTCTTTTTTTGTTGTTGTTTTTTGAAGCCCTACACTTCCTGATAGTGGGCACACTGGGCTATTAAAAGTCTTAAGGAGCTTTTTGTAGTGTTTCCTAGGTGAAGACCCTCCCAACACACACTGTGTAATATATTTTAAAAAAAGGACATCAAAGAGTGAGATTTTTTTCAGGTGTTATGCTTAGAGAAAAATTTTTACCACTATAAACAATCATTGACATGCTGTTTATTGAAACATGTGTCTGAAAAAATATGTTAACTCTTGTAGATAATGGAGCTAAAGAATGCAGTTTTTATCTTTAGGCAGCATAACTAGAGACAAATTCTAGAGGAACCTAAATTTATATCTGCTGACTCTCAAGAAAAGATGAGTGCATATTCTGTTTATGGTAAAAAAAAAAAATCTGCTTGACCACATGCCACAATCCCCAACAAAAGGTTGTACATTTCATAGTTCCCTTTTGCTGTTGTGAAGTATTTACTTGCTGAAGCATGAGACACACATGGGAGGTGCAGAAAGTGTTCCTACATAATTTGTCAGACTGGTGTGGTCAAGAATTTGACATTCTTTTTAATTCTGTTTAAATAATTTTATCTCAGAGAAAATATTATTTGCCATTTTTTAAAGGCTATTAAATTATTTAAAGAGGAAGGAGAGGAAGAGTGGTTTGGGAAAAAATGGACATCAGAAATTCAGGATTACTTATATTTATTAAGTGTCAGTTATGTCTGTCATTTACTGGAAAAGAGGCCACAAATTACAGTTTGTATCCTGAAGTGATAAAGATCTGTAGAATGTAAGGCTATATATTTCTTTATTTACCGAATGTTGACAAGGAAATGACTATACTACCCAACACAAAGCAGAAAGTAGTTCTATGCATCGCTTTGTTTTCCCAACTCTAAATTACAGAGTCAAATACGATGCACCCAGGTAGTTTTTATACATATCAAGATGTTTTCTAGGATGTTATAATTTCTCCTATGAGAAGAGTACGATAGTGTTTAATTTATCACACCCTGCTAACCTAAATAAAAATAAATAGGGCTTGGGATTTTATCAATTTAGGGGAAAAATATTAGCTTACTTATGTGCACTTATTTTATTCCTTTTCAGGGTGAATGTTAAATATATTTTTGGGTCTCTTGATTTTTTATTTTAGAAATAGCCTTACTAAATTCAGGGTGTTAGTAATTTGTTTTTTAATATATAAGGGTTATTAACCCTGTGTTCTATTTGTAACAAAGCAATACTATTTATGTTTTATTTTATTTTTGACATAAATAAGTGTAAGATATTGTGTAGTCAAGTGGTTGTTTGTTTTTGTGTTTTTTGTGTTTTTTTTTAATCAATTTGCCTTTGCCTTTGTGCTTAGAAGAGTGGTTTGGGCTGTTTTCTCAGGGCTTAGCTTGTGCCCAGTTAATGTGTTCCTCTGGAAGAATTTATCCTGGGAAGATTAAGTCTGTTATAAAATCAAGCTGAGATGTGTTTCATTTAAAACAGGGATAGCAGTGGATCATGATACTGGAAATGGTGTCTTAAAATAACAAAAATTTTCAAAACCAACAATATAACATCTTCAGATCTCTCTGCTTCCATCTTCACAAGGCTGTCTGTCTCTGAGCGTGTCTAATCTCCCGGGCCTCTCTCTTATCTAATGGCATTTAGGACCCACCTGAGATAACTGGAACCTATGGTAACATTCACAGTTCCAGCGATTAGGGCCTGATGTCTTTGGGTGACCATTATTCAGCCTACTATAAGTAATGAGCTCAATGTTCACTTCTGTATTTTTTCAGGCATCTTATAATTCTCTTTCTCTCTCTTTGAATCTGATAGTCTGATGTATTTATACTAGTTTGGTATTTTAAACCCATATAACTTGGCCTAAAATCCATACCATTTAGTCTCTGACATACTTTTATTATTAGAACTTATTGAAAGTCTGATTTCCAGAAAGCATAGAGTTTAGATGCCACTTGATTCTGTAGGAGGAAGTTTTAAAGTTAACTGAAGCATATTTGAATATGCAAGTTGAAGACATGCTACTATTTTCTTTTTAGTTAATATTTCAGCTTCTTTAATCACACTAAAAACATGCGTTAGCATACAAATTAATATTTTAAGTTATACTTTCATTTAGATAATATAGTTGTCTTAAGATGGTTATTCCTTTTCTCAATAATCAGCTTTCAGAGAAACATTGCTGCTCACTGCTATATGGCAGATCATTTCTTTCTCATTTCCTCTACAAATCCAGTTCATACTGTTATCTGTCCTGAATGGTATAGACTATACTGTAGCTACAGTTGTGAGTACATGGAACAGAGTTTATTTTTGTATTATTTAATTATTGTATTATTTTCCATACAAACAGCTGTAAACCTATTTCCCCCTACGCTGTAGATTACCCACTATTCTATATTCAAGTTCAATTAAAAATGGCAACCAACATGCCTCTGAGGCACTCTCATCTACTGTTCCCCCCAAATCACCTTAGCTCAACAGCTTTGCTTCCTCAGTATTTTCCATACAACATTGCTGTTTGTCCATCTAGTGACCTATGATACTACTTTCTTCTTTTCATGGATAAGTTCTTTGAGAGCACTTCAGGCAGCGCAATGATTTCCACTCTCAACTCCACTATCATTGAACTTCTTTTAAAAGAATCCCTAGGATGTTTCTATTAATTGCATGTGGGTTTCAGTGCAGTGTTTTAACTGTAGTACACCGTAGTGACTAAAAACATAGACTTTGGAACATTACAATCAAGGAAATAGTGCAAAATTAATAATTACCTATAATCCAAGTGAATGTCAAACTCTTTATCTTATTCAAATTAATGTCACAGTTGGAAAAATTCAGGCATTTTAGGAGAATGTGTCTCTTCTTTTGTGGCTAGTAGAGTATTGGGGAGATAAGTATAACTTGTAATGATATATGAAATTTCAAGGGAAGGTTGAAATTACATCTTTAAGCAAGAATGTCAAGCTAGTAATATTTTTTCTTTCTTGCAAAAGGGGGCCCTCATAATCAGAACTTGAGCAACATAATGTTCATGACTGTGTGATTGAAGGAAAAGAGAACTAGAAATCTCTAGTATGAGGCCCTTTTGAATGTCTACTAGAGAAGTGATTAATAGCAAAAATAGGCTAGTATAATTGGGAGTGTAAAGGAAATAGCACCTCATCCAAAACCTGACTTCATTTGCCCACTGACCAATAGGCATCTAATCAATACACATAAGGTGATTAGCTGTGAAGAATAAGGAAGAGGAAGTTCAAGAAGTCTGGAGTTTTAAATCCAAGCAAAGCAGAAGATAGTGATGCATTTAAAATGGAAGAAACAGCAGAATTAAAATTTGGAAGGGAAATTCATGAATTCTAATCTACTCCTATGGAGTTCAAGGTTACTTCAGGTTTGTTTTGTACAGTAAACAGCGGGTTGTTAGGTGTGTAGCTTTGATGTTTAGATAACAATTTGAGAATCATTTAGTAAAGGTGATATTTGTGGGAGGGAAGTAGATTAGTGAAGAATATGTAGAGTGAAAAGAAATGCACTCTGAACATGGCACTTAGAAAATGTCTGTAGTTAGGAGACAAGTGGAATAAGCTACTAAAGGAGTTTAAGATGCCACAATATAAAAAGTGCTTTAAACTAGTCAAGCTGTTAATAGAGATAGCATACGCAACCATTTCTGATTGTTGCCCAGTGAATTCTATGATAAGATCATTGATAATTTTAATAAAGTCAGACACTAGACTTAGAGACAAAAGGAAGGTTTGATTGCTACCCCAAGGCTCCCCCCCCCCATACCCCAAATCAATGTATTTAATTTTTATGCTGCTTTTTATTGATTATTTTCATTGCATCATGACTGTGAGATCAGCATTAAAACAAATGAACAAGCAAGACTAATAGCTATGGTTCTATAATACCTTTTAGGGATGAACAGGATTTATTTTTTTTAACTATAGAATCTAACACTCACATGATACCCACAATATTTTAAGTTTATTGTTAATTACATATATCTTATTATTTGAAAAGACACAATGCTGAGTTCCTATCAGTGCCCTGAGCTTCAGTAAAGGCACTGTTGCATCTTTTTAAAAATATATATATGTTTTTATTTATTTTTTAGAGAGAGAAAAAAGGAAGGGGATAGAGAGATAGAAACATTGATAAGAGAGAAACATCATTGATCAGCTACTTCCTACATGCCCCATATTAGGGACTGAACCTGCAACCCAGGCATGTGCCCTGACTGGAATCGAACCAGTGACCCCTTGGTTGAACCAACGCTCAACCACTGAGCCACACCAGTCTGGCAGCACTATTGTATCTTTGCATGGCAGAATTTGCCAGACAAACTATTGGCAGAGGTATTATTTTAAAAACATTTTACTCCCTCATTTAGTGTCATATAAGGAAATCTGAAAGAAAATAGAAACAAAAATCTACTCTGCTTGCAACAAGTATTCAGGGAATAAGAGCAGTATGGTGTTATTGAATACTAGAGGCCTAGTGCATGGGATTCATGCACTGGTAGAAGGCGTGGCCTATGGGAGTCCACCCACTGTGGGAACACCTCTTATCCCAATCAACCAAGTGGCTGTGGACCTGCCCTCTGAGCGGCTGCTCCCTGGTCTGGCATCTTCCATGGAGCACTCACCTCTCCAAGGGACCCAGTCAGGCCTTGTCCCAGAGACAATAGCACTGAGAGGCAGTGGAGTAGGCCTCAGTCCCGTGGCAGCCACGAGCCAGCCTCCGGGGTCAGCTCTGCAAGCCCGGTGGCAGTGCTGCAGCCTGTGGGCATCCAGAGGAGGAGACAGGAGCAAGGAAGAAGAGCCTGGGGCAAGGAGGCGATGATCGCAGCCCCGGTTCCTGCCCATCAGCCCAGGGTTCACAACGGGAGCAACCACTGCTCATCCTGGTCAGCCAAGTGGCACTCCCACTGTGGCAGTGCACTGACCTCCAGAGGGCAGCTCCTGCATTGAGTGTCTGCCCCTGGTGGTCAGTGCACGTCATAGTGACTGTTCGACTGGTCATTCTGCCATTCGTTCGCTGGGCTTTTATGATGTAGGATATCATACTATCAATAAAATATTTTTCAAGGCTTTTAGATAAGTTTTGTATACTCTTTCATTCACTTGACTAAAAATTTCCCCATTAATTTAAATAATATTTATTGACAAAAAAGACAGTTTTCTTTTTTTGTCATGTGCAAATGTTGCATACTTGTGAATTTATCTATGAAATGTTATCACACAATATCTTGTAGTTTATATACATTTAATCTTCACAATAACCCTTTGAAGTAAATACTAGTTTCTTTTTTTAAATAAAAAAAATACAGAGAGGTTAAATAAGTAGTAAAAATCACATAGCCAGTACGGATGTGGGTTTTTGTTTGAAAACATGTTTTAAAGCATTTCTGCTTGCTAGAGTATTCCCCAGAAACATGACTTTTACCCAAGGGAATAAATGTATGCAAGAAAAGTTTTGTTCTTGACCAATGAGGGTTTTAACAATAAAAAAAGGATAGATCAGACTGAAAAAGTATTGTATGGTTGAGAAATTTCATGTTGCCCTGACTTTTATCTTTGGTCAGACCAGTCCTTAGGTCAGCCAATAAGAAATAGGAAGTCTGCCGAAACCGGTTTGGCTCAGTGGATAGAGCGTCGGCCTGTGGACTGAAAGGTCCCAGGTTCGATTCCGGTCAAGGGCATGTACCTGGGTTGTGGGCACATCCCCAGTGGGAGATGTGCGGGAGGCAGCTGATCGATGTTTCTCTCTCATCGATGTTTCTAACTCTCTATCTCTCTCCCTTCCTCTCTGTAAAAACTCAATAAAATATATTTAAAAAAAAAAAGAAATAGGAAGTCTGCAAAGTAATTGAAATGACCTGAGAAAAGAGTAAAAGAACTCTAAGAGAATAGCTCCAAGAGCATTCCTCCTTAATAACTTGTCATTTCCCTGTCTCAAACAATATTCTGCATTCAGTCATGCTTTGCTACTTAGTACATTCTAAGAAGGGACTTGAATATATCAAAAACCATAGAGGCTTTTCTAGGGGAAGAGCTGACCGTTGGCACAGACTCCTGGAAAGAATCTGAGGTGCTGAGAAGGGAAAGCACCTAGAACAGCAGAGATGACTAAATGTTTGTGAAATATGAATCTGTGTTTGTGTGAGGCATCCTCTTACATTTAAACAGAACTTGGAGGCATTTCAAGGAAATGAATGAAAATACAAACATCAAGTTAGTTTTGTAAGAAAATTAACAGAAAAAAATAAAAAGGAAAACTCTCCGTTCTGTGAAGTTGAAAACAGTGTTTTTCTAAGTACCGGGGCCAAAATGAAGAACATTTCAAAAGAAGGGAAAGCATTGCTCTTACAAAGGGATAGTTGTTGGGTACAAGCTTGTTATTTTTGTGTTCAGATCTATGTCTTTACTGGTGTGTGTGTGTGTGTGTGTGTGTGTGTGTGTGTGTGTGTGTGTCTGGCTGGCTGGCTGGCTGTCAGTGTCTGAATGGACAATATGTCATTGGGATGTGCTTAGATCTGTTATTTGGCCATGTATTTTTACATTTATGTTTGGAAAACTGGATGTTTTTGCTTTCCATATTGTGAAACTGTGCTTTTAGTTGCAGGCAAATTTTAAAATATTATATTTATAGAACTTAATAGTTTCTCATATTTGGTGAACTTCTTTAAGTGATGCTTTTTATTTTTTCTTTTGCCAGATATTAATAAAGTTATACCATCTTTCTTTTAATAAGTATTTTAAATAATGATCATTATATATATATGTGTGTGTGTGTATATATATATATATATATATATATATATATATATATATATATTAGAGGCCCTATGCATGAAATTAGTGCAAGAGTAGGCCTTCCTTCCCCCAGCTGCTGGCTTCATCAGAAGGTCGTCCAGAAGGACGTCAGGTGTAATTAGCATATTACGTTTTTATTATTATAGATACGTATACACACATATACATATATACATATTTATATTATTTCATTTTCAACACTTTTCTTTCTCTCTCTTTTCTACTAAGAATCAAGGCTATGAACCCAGGGTAAGCATTCCATTAAATCCCCTGTGGGAAGGGTGTTTTTCTATTTTTCCAAAGTGACAGGATCACTTTTCAGGATCTGAGATGATTTCCTACACAACCTGGCCTTGGTTTTGTCTCCTGTCCCCTACACTCAGCCCATTAAAACACATACTCCTACTTAGCTAGCATAGGCTGATGTTCCCAGGGTGCTAATTTATCTCACACGATTCAAACTTTCCAGTCTTTTTGGCCTCAAAAGCTTTCTCATTCTTTCCAGAACTTATTTGTAGATTTGACACATTAGAAGTTTTCCTATGGATATCTGGTATGCCATGTTAATTATGTTTAGTGTAACAATGCTCTCCTTGAAAATTAAGTGAGGAAAATGCAATTTATTTTAGAGTTTTAGGGTGCTATTAACACCTTGTTTATTATTTTCACTCCCTGAAAAATTACCATGTAAGAGGTTCTCTTCCTTCTGACCGTCTTCCATTTGATGGAGATTCACTATCTCGGTCTAACCTCACAGATTCTTATTCCTGGCCTACATTATGTTCTAACAAGTTTTTAATCTGTCTTCTTCTCTGTATATACTCATATGCTGTGGATAGACATATATATATTGGCTACTTCTATGATCCAGGAATTGTTCTTGGAACAATGTAATAAGGCTACTAAGTCACATTTTTTTATAGTCAAGAAGCTCAAAGTATATTTGGAAAATAATATGGTAAATAAACCTTTTCATTACAGTGAAATACATGCAAATAAATATATGTAGATGCAACAAGGTTGGTGTGATTCCCTATGTCTGTGAGATTCAGGAATGGTCCCAGGAAGAAGTGTCAGGTGAAAAGATTTTTAAAATATAACCAGAGCTTTTCAGTGAGAACCAGAGCAGCTTGGCAATCCAGCCAACTGATTAGATTGTATGTAAATACTTCACTGTGATATTCTAATATTGAGGGTAAATTGTAAATATCTTGGAATAACTGGAACAGACTGCTAAAGGAAAAATGTTAGAAGATAAAATTAGAAATGCCAACAAGACCCAGATTATTAAAAGTCGTTTTTTAGAAGGCAAATGTAAAAGAAGGTATTGAAAGACTTTGTATAAGAAAATATTGTTTCCTTTTTAACAAGATAATTGTGTAATCAAGGCTACAAGATCTAAAGTTATTGTAAAAGTGTAATCAAGAAAAGTTGAGACACCAAATCAAGCCCATAACAGCGGGGATAGGAGCAGAGCCAGACAAGCTATGGTTAGACAGTGAAATCAGAAAAAGTATGGTGATTGATTAGGTGAAATATACTGGGATATACAAGAGCTAAGATAACTGAAAGGACATGATGACTGAAATTTCAGGATTATTATATTCATTGGGGAAATATACAAATGAAAGAGAAGAATTTTATTTGGGATGATAATCTATTGAATCCCTGTGGAAGTTGAGTTCCATAGAGGATATTTATGTAGCTATATCTCCAAAGCAGAAAGAAATATGAGTTTTAGAGTTTGAAGGAGAGTTATAAGTTAGAGATATTAATTTGGAAAATATCAGAATATCCATAATAGTAGAAGTTATAATGATGATGAGAAGAAATATCATTTTAAAAATGTTTAAGGGTAAGAAGAGAAGAGGACCAGGGATAAACTTTGATAAAGAAAGAAGCTATGGGGTGGTGAAGGGCTGGGACATGGGGCGGGGCAGGCTGTAAGGAGTCAATGGAAGAATAAAAGGGGACATTTATACTTTCAACAATAAAGATTTTTTTTAACAAAATAAAAGATATGATGAGGTTACCCAGTCAACAAAGATAATGGGGGAGGTGGGGGACAAAATCTGTGAAGTACTAGAGTTCAGTGAGAGATCTATGATGAAAAATAAAGAAGAGGGAAGGTTCAAGCAGAAATTTCATTTGGTTAAGAGTGACAAATGACAGAGAATTGAAGTAAGATGACAACGATAATTAGGAGTTTATTAGTGACCTACTTAGGGCATTCTGTTCACTTCTGAGGACTGAGTAATGAGTGAGGGTATGATTGGAGATAGTTCTAGTTGACTCTTCCTCTGGAAATTTAGCTAAAATTGGTTCATAGCAAGATGGAGACATAGGAGAGTGGGGAAGATGAGGGATGGAAGGTGTAGTGGAGATAACAGAAAAAAAAAAGATGTGATGCCAGTTCATTCATTCATGTGTGTACTTTAAGGGCTGAAGACAAGTAGTTTTGTATTGCAAAACCCAAGGTAAAATTTTATTATTTTGTCTCCATTCTACAGGAAACCTTCAATTAAGGACTAACATTTATAATCCTAGAAATACAGGACTTAAAAACATTAAAAAATTATAGAGGCCATGAGATTTCATTATGGCAATCACCACAAAATAAAAAAAAAAATATTTTAAAGAGAATCCATCTGGCAAACCAAATTCTGCTGAGTGACATGTTGTACTAAATCAGCAATCCAAGATTAAATTGGATTGGTGATAAAGTTGAGGGGAAATGTATGTTTATTTATAAGATTCTAGTAACTGTTATTTCACTAACTGTTTAAAATAAAAATTACTCATAGGCAGTAATTTTGTGAATTTCATTTGTGATTCAGTAATACTAAACTTATAAAATGGCTTATAATTATCCATGGCCAATACTTCTCTCAATTACAGTGCTCCCCCTTATTCTCTGGGGATATTCATGGGATACATTCCAAGATCCCAGTGGATGCCTGAAACCGTTGATAGTACTGATACACACACACACACACACACACACACACACACACACACACACACTCTGAGTGGCCAGATTATTATGACAACCTGACGTTTGTAGGCATGGGATATGGAAGCCGAAGGCCTGTTGGAACACCTTTGCTGTCTGCAGTTACCAAGATAAAATGTCTCCAATTCGCACAGGAACACAAGGATTGGACAGTAGAGCATTGGAAAAAAGTCATGTGGTCCGATAAATCACGTTTCCAGTTGCATCATGCAGATGGCAGAGTGAGAATTTGGCAGAAACAGCATGAAAGCATGCACCCCAAACGCATGAGTAAAACCCTTCAAGCTGGTGGGGGCAGTGTTATGGTTTGGGGCATATTTTCCTGGCATGATTTTGGCCCTTTAATTCATGTGGAACAATGTCTGAATGGCACAACATACCTAAGTATTGTTGCTGATCAAGTTCATCCTATCATGTTGATGGCGTATCCCAATGGAAATGGCTTCTTCTAACAGGACAATGCGCCATGCCACGGTGCTCGTATTGTGCAGGAGTGGTTTCAAGAACATGAGGGAGAGTTTACCTTGCTTAGGTGGCCCCCACAATCACCAGATCTCACTCCAATTGAGCATTTGTGGGACGAAGTTAAAAAAGCTATGAGGCAGCTGGTTCCACAACCATCAAATCTCACAGAACTGGACAGTGCTATTCATCAGGCATGGTGTCAGATTCCTCACATCACCTTTCAACATCTCATGGAGTCACTGCCAAGAAGAATTGCCACAGTATTGAAGCAAAAGGTGGCCCAATGAAGTACTGATGGGGTGGTCATAATAATCTGGCCACTTGCGTTAAAATATATCTCACGTTCAAAGGCTATTAAATCGCGTTGTTTACCCACCTGCAGAAAAAAATCACTTCTACTGTTGTGGTAAACAACCTGCTTCCCCATTTATGATGGTCTGGCCCTCTAGCAACTTCAGCGTAAAATTATAGCTAATTTGCCTACAAACGTTAGGTGGTTATAATAATCTCGCTAATCATTTTATATGTAAATATATACTCTCTCTCTCTCTCTCTCTCTCTATATATATATATATATATATACATATATATACATATATATATTCTCTCTCTATATATATATAAATATATATATATGAGTGTGTGTGTTCTGTACATACATAACTTTGATGAAGTTTAATTTGTAAATTAGGCATAGTAAGAGATTAACAACAATAACTAGTAATAAAATAGAATAGTATTACAATATATTGTAATAAAAGTTATAGTAAATGTAGTGTCCCTTCTCTCTCTCTCTCTCTCTGTCTCTCTCTCTCTCTGTCTCTCTCTTCTTGGTAACCAAGAGGATATTAAGTCACTAAAGGGAAGGTAGCATACAAGCTATGGATCCTCTGGACAAAGGGATGATTTACATCTCGGGTGGGACAAAGTGGGAATGAATGAGAGTTCATCAGCACTACCCAGAAAGGTGCACATTTTAAAATGTATTATTTATTTCTAGAATGCTCCATTTAATACTACAGTTGACCTTGGGTAACTAAAACCTTGGAAAGGCAAACAGCAGATAAAGCTGGGCTACTATATGTGCCTTTATTATCAAATGAAAATGCTACTCCTCAAAAGGAAACTAGAAAAAATATATAACATTTTTGGCAAATATAACAGAGAAATTTTAAAGCAACTTTGCAGCTGTCTCTATATTTTACCAGTCATATTTTGTGTGAGTTCCTATCCTGCTAGTTAAAACGATGGGGAAAAATATGATATTAAAGACAATCTCAAATAAATACCTAAGAAAGTTATGAGCAATACATGTGCTTTAGTGTAAGAGGCAAGATCCTGGCAGAAATAGCTGGCACACTCAAAATTTGTAATTTGAGAAAAGTTTTATAAAGGGACATTTACTAGTACAAATGTGTGTTCAGGGTATAGAGGAACCACAAAGGACAGTGTACTGTATTACAACCAAAGGCTGGGGCAGGGAGGAAGGTGGAAGTGCTTACAGAGCTTAGAAAAAGAGAGAAAAAGACAAGGAAATAAACATTGGGTCTTCCTTCTCCTCATCTTTTTTAAACTGACCCACTCTGTGCTCATGCTGGTAATATATTGGCAAACCCCAAACAGAAGCCAGAGGACAGAAAATCCTAGTTTATACTGTACTGAAAGTCTCTTTCAGCACAAAAAAAGGAGAAGATAGGGTATTTGAAAGGAAAAATAGAAGATTTCTAACACATATATAGTTTATTTTTTTTTAATGTCGACAGTGATGTAGCATTTAATAAAAAGAAAGTCATTTCTTATTAACCAAACCAATAAATGCTAAACAAATCACTAAAGAATATCAAGTTAGTGGGGTGTCCCTGAAGGCTCCTTAATGTCCCCAAATCTTGGTCAGCATTGATTAAACATATTTCTATTTTCTCTCTAGTAAGACATTCACTGTACTTCACAGTTGCCAATCCACTCATGACTTGGATCTCCATTTACTTCATACACACCCGTTGTGCTCTATGTTGCCTTATCTCTGCATCCTATCAACCCCAGCCATGTTTTGGCTTCCAAACAGGGAGAGCTGAAGTTCATATCAAAGCATTAAGGGGGCATTTATGTTTAAATGAGTTTACCTTCGTGTCTCATTATCTGTTGCCTTTTCTTACTACCCCCTGCCCCTCACACACACATCACCTACTAGTCCCCTGATAACGAAGAAAAAAGAAATTACTCTTAGATGAGGATTTTGGGCTGGACAGAAGGGCACATTTCTATAGAAGTCTGGTGGTGGAATTTCTTAGCATAGGAAGGTTCTTCCTAGTCCATGAAAGTCAAATGACATAGGTGGTCCTACTCAGAAAGACTCTACTCCCCTAGGCAACAGGACTACCCCTAGACATGGAATTCACATAGAGTGGCTTACTCGGAGTTATTGGAAAAACACTCCTGACTATAGAAATTCTGTTTTCAAGAGTAAAATTAATTTAATAATAAAGTAACTTTGATATACCAGAGTTCAATTTAATAAATTGGGGGGGGATGGATAGAATGACATTCTAGTCAGCTATTTCATTAAAATTCACTTTGTTTCTTCAACTATTACACAAGACAGACATCATATATATTCTGTTGTTTCAAGAAAGGAGGTAGCAAATAAGTGCTTGTTGTGTCCAAATCAGGATCATGCATCTTTCCTGCTTTGAGATTGAAAATATTCTGATGAACACCTCAATCTCTCTTGAAAAAGAGTTTGTACAGCAATCACTTGTATTTTTTCTGTGCTGTTGAATCTGTCTTGTTGTTTTTTTTTTCAAATAAAAACCCAACCAAGCAGAGAAAACTGTTTTTTGCCAAAACCTGTCTAACTTGTAGCCTATGCAGTACATTTTAAAGCACTCATTTATCATTCATGAATTAACCTTGTACAAGATAGCTGCTCTCATTTCCATTGCCTTTCTGTCCTCTGAAGAATAAACCTCAAACATTAAACAAATAATGAGAGTGGAATCTATGAGGCATATTTAATGCAAAGAAGATTTTAATGGCATCTCTATAATTAAAGCCATTAATGACTGATGATAAATCTTCATTCCCAAATGCCACAGCTATTAGGAATAGAATGATATGTAATTTGTACTAAATGATTTTTAAGAACCTTATGCCAAAATTATCTTGCATTCTTTTAGCTTCAAGTATGGGTTATTGTGGACTAGGTATCAGATATAGATTATAGGATAGAGTTAAATATACTATGCAGAATAATTTTATGTTTGAGTCTTTGTCTTTTAATTGGAATATGATGTTACCACCTTAACATTGGCTATAAATCTTCGCCCAACGATAAAGTGGCACTTTAAAATGCATGCTTAATTTTAAATAATGCTATCAAAAATCTTGATCATTGGGCAACAAGCTACACTGAAAAAATTATAGATGTGAAGATGTGACTTTTACTGCATAAATACCTATTCTTGTAAAATGTGGCTTGTAACAGTACTGTAGACAAATTTTCTAAAAAATCCTGGCTTCTCCCAGCTCCTGCTTTTTGTAAACCTTTATGAGCTCAGCTTTTACATTTAAAGACATTTTCTTTCAAGTCTTTCTTATAGGAGAGTCCATAGAAAAATGTGTGATTTCTGACACCTTTCCTGTTCCCAACAGCACCATTCTGAATTTATGTTCACAGTCCTGAATCCTGTTCTCCAGGGATAGAGACAGCAGAATGTCTCATTTAATAGTTAATTTCAGATTTGCCGCCCCTTGAATACTTAACAATCTTAAATATTTGAAGCAATATCATTTCACATGTAGATCTACTTCAAGGTGATTTACTATATTTTCCAGGACTCTCACACAATTAAAATCTACCTTATATACAATATGTATATTGAAATTAAATAAGGAGATACATTTTTATATGGCTTTCAGTCATGCTCTCCGGGGAAATTTACCACATAGCCAACTAATAAATAATGATGTTTAAACTTGGCATCCACCACTGTTTAAGTGTTTCTCAGAAATTAGCCCATTAATCTTCATGTGACTGCTTGTAAAGTAGACAGCAAGTTATCTTATTCTTCCCACTTTCTACTATTATTCCTCTCCAGCTGCCTAGAATTCGATGCTGTTGTACCCACATCCTTACAGGCAGGTTTCTTGTCTGTATCTCTGAAGAATAGAGCACACAGGGCGTCCGAACCTCTGTGCTTCCTTCTGAGATGATCCAGGGGGTCACATCAGTCCCTAAGGGTTCTGTTTAGATGGTGAGGCACATGATTGGTGCAGGCAAAATCATTGAATGTATTGCACAAGCTCTGATTCATTGAATGTCATCTTTCTAGTTTATAAACAGAGCCTTGTTTCTCTCTCTTTTTTAGTCTAGCTCTTTATTTTAAAATAAGAAAGATTAAAAACTGAGGTGCTAGATAACTTTTATACAGATGGAAAAATAAATCTGAGTGGATGTAGGCCTGGATTTCCAGAAACAATGATTTCTACACTCTAAATTTTCAAGGTGCTCACAGAGCACTGATTCTCAAACATGAATAGGCATTGGTATCACCTGTGGGGCCAGTTCACAGTAGGAATTTGTGAATCATGCCTTTAGGGACCAAATATTTAGATTTTTTTTTTATTATTGACATTATTACAGATGTCCCCTATTTCTCCCTCCACCCAGACCTCCCTCCCCTGCCTATGGCCATAACCAGGTTGTTGTCTTGTGTAACAGGTATGCATATATGTTCTTTGGCTAATTCCTTCACCTTCTTTCATCCTGTCCCCGCTTCCACCTCTTCTGTGATATTTGTCAGTCTATACCAGATAGCCATGACTCTGTTTCTATTTTGTTCGTTAGATTCCCCCATATAAGTGGGATTATATGGTATTTGTCTTGTCTCTGATTATCTTATTTCACTTAGAATTATAATCTCCAGGTCCATTGTGCCATTGCAAAAGGTAAGAGTTCCTTCCTTTTTATAGCCACATAGTATTTCATTGTGTAAATGTACTACAGCATTTTTACTCATACATTTACCAATGGGCACTTGGGCTAAAGGAAGCTCTGACACTTTTACTGCATTCTTTCTTTGCTGATTATGTATAGGGCATCCCACTAATAGTAGAAAACAAACCTTAAAAACATTGTTTCTTATTCTCTCAAAAGAATAAACTTTCCCTACTGGAGAGGCTCGGTTGTTTGAGCATCGTTCTGTGTACTGAGAGGTTGCCAGTTTGATTCCTGGTCATGGCACATACCTGGGTCATGGGTTTGTACAATAGGGTTCCTATGGACTCATTGGGGATTTTTAATTTCTTACCACAACTCTGGATGTATTATTCTTGTCTCCCAGAAGAAAAACCTATAACATATCAAGATCAAGCACAATGTGTGAGATATGATAAAATGTTTATTTAATTATGTGCTGTTTATATTCAGAGCTACCACCACAAACTCAGATCTCCCGATCATGATTCATTTTTTCTTTACTATATGTATGATGCTTTTCTAGAATTATATTAAGTCGGAACCTGAGACTAAGATATACAAGTGTTAGAAGTCACTGACTGACTACAAATCAGAAAAATTAACTCCATTTTTTCTGTGAAGTACAGTAAGTGCTATTTTCAAATATTTCCCATTAGGGTTATAAAAAATCTGTTCTATACTTCCTGATTCTTCCATTCCTCAACTTCCTCCTAATGAATTAGAGTTCTAGTACATATTCCTGCGTAGAATATAAAGCAGGCTCATCTTATTTTTATAATAGGAATTGGACTATTACCTTATTACATGCAGTGTAGACGGCTCACAATCCCCAAACATCACAGAGTCAAGGGGAAACCAATGACTCAATTAACTTCTACTTGAGCGGTTACCAGCTGTTGGCTAAAAAGGTCTGTGTATTAATGGAGGCATTATTCAATTGAAGAGTGACAAATGAATATAAGCATGAAGCCACATCCACCTCCCAGTGAGTGATATGCCAACAAATATTATTAATTTCATTGGTGGTACTTGAAAGGGTGATCAAGGTGTCCTAAATCTCTCTCTCTGAAATACTCACACTGACTAAGAAGAAACTAAAATGGAGTGGGTTTTGTCTGTTTAATGGACTGAGTATAGTTCTTACTGTATATTTGCATGGGAATGTTTTAGTTCTGTGTCAATGCTCATTCATCATGCCGTTGTTTGTTTTTTTAAAACCTAAATAGAGCAAAAGATTAAGTGACTTTTTACTATTTGGTATATTTACCAGACAATTTTGTATAAATAATTAAATATGGAGAATTTTGGAAAATTGTAAAAAAAACCCCCAACAACTTAAATTCCTTTGTGTCATGCAGAGAATACAATTAGTACTGCAATGCTTAATTTTTTAAATGCTTCTATAAGTCACAAGTAGCAACCTTTAATTGTGTTCAGAGCCCATGTCCTTTAAGTTAAACCTTCTTATTGAGAAATATGATAATTTATTAGGAGCATCATCTCTTACATAGGTCACTTTTATGCTCTCCTCTGCCCTTGGTATAAATTAGTAACCTTTAAATTAATGTGAATAGAACGTGAAGAACAGAAAGCAAATGTTGCCCTCAGAATGAATGATTGAGTTGAAGATGAAAAAAAGTGCATGAGAAATGATAATCTAATTTGTGTATGCTTAGCATCTGAAAAATGTACAGTTGTAGTAAATTATACTATTTAAAAATTTTTTGTATATTTCTATAGAAGCTTTTAAATATATTTCTTGGCCATGTACTTTTATTCACATATTGGTTCTTGCTTTTGGCAAGATATCATTTTTGTAATTATCCTATATATACATGCATACATATTTCAATAGACAGAGAAATACAAATCTCACGGTTTTTTTCTTGTGAACCCTGCAACTGGGTTCAGTTAAGATAAGATTTCTATTTTATTTTGAAACTATGATATCATCTTATCTTTCCTGAAGTTCATGATATCTGAAATTCTCTAAATGTCATGTTAATTTTATTATCTTTATTCCCCATATTGGTTGCATATGTTGAAGCCTTAGCTTTTCACATAAATATAAAGTATTTCCCTTTCTGTGCTTTTATCATATGGTTTTTTAAATCTCTAGTCTAACTGGCAATCTCTTACATATAGAAACACACTATATGTTGAGTTGAATCTTGAAATATAAGTAATCTAATTTTTATTTTTGCGGTATAATCCCATTAAACGAGTTTATGTAAAATAATCATATTTGGAAACAGATTATTAGTAAGAGTTGAGCTCTGTCAGTGGCTTAGCCTCTGTATTAATCACAAAAAGAACAGTTTATAGACCATGGTAACATGTTAGACAAGTGTGTATGTGCGCACCCACATACACACACACACATACATTTCTCTATGTAGAATGGTGACAAACCAATTTTAATACTCTAATGGTTTTTCTTCCTACTCCACTTCTGAAAATATTAAGTGAAGCTTGCTATGACTATGACCTATGACGGTTTTCTACAGTCAGGTTAACGCCTTCCCGTCTCTGTCTTTAGTTCCCAACTTTTTAATGAAGGTGCATATTTCTTCTCAGTCTACACCTGCTTCCTAGGTTACCAAGTTGAAAAATCCTGCTGTGAAATAGTTGTTGCATAATGTATCAAGGTTCTGTTACAATAAGGAGATGTTATGTTCAGAACCATTTCAATTGATTTAATGTGTGTCTCTGGCATAAGAATCATCTGAAAAACTTATTGAAAATACAGATGATTATGCTTTACACCTTTGGGTCCTGAATCAGCAAGTTCAGAGTGATTTTTATCTATTTGTAGGTTGAATAAATACCCCAGTGATACCAATGCACAGCCAGTTTTGAGAACCATTGCCCTAGCACTGGTGTCACACATCGTAGGTATTATGTACTTAAAGAATGATTTAACACGCGTTGGCTGGTGTGACAACTGGTTGAGGGTCATCCAGGGTACCCAGAAGTCGCTTGTTCGATTCCCAGCCTAACAAGCTGATCAATCTCTCTCTCTCTCTCTCTCTCTCTCTCTCTCTCTCTTTCTCGCTCTCTCTCTCCCTTGTCAATAAAGCATATTTTTAAAAAGATGATTTAATGCATGAATGAAGAAGGCTGAAAATGTTAGTTTAGAACCAATAGATCTTACTGTCACTAATGCATTTTTAAAAAAATTAACTGTTGCTTATATGAAATTTGTACATTTTTCTTTGGGAAATCTATCCTATGCTCACAGTTATTACATTTGGGAACAAAAGTAAAATTAATTCCATGTAAATTGCTTTGTCAACAGCTGTCGTTTTCAAACCTCTCAGTATGCCAAATTATTGAAGGCAACATGAGATTTTCAATTTTTGATCATTCTATCTTATCTACTCATTATATTACAACTGATGGAATATCCTTCTTGAATCTATTCTTATATGTCCAGTTCTCCATATTTATTCTGTTGTGTATAAGAAAAGTCTTGGTGACTAGGTTTTCATCTAAATATTTACCATTGGTCATATGCCCTTTCACTTCATCCATAAGTATAAGAACAGGAAATATGATGTTATGTTCCTTGTTTAGAGGCTATGATTAGTGTCACAGGTATAAAATTTGAGTCTAACTTTCTTTACATATTTCAGCTTATTTTTGTTTGACCACTTTGTCATTGAATAACATAGAACCTAAGTATTAGAATCAATAATAACAGTGTTTTTTTCTTGACATAAACTTAACTTCAGAGTTTTCTCAGAGGTATAAAAGTGAATGTTGACAGCAATAACTAGATTGCATTAGTAATACGGTAGAGAATCATATCATCATGGCAGAGCCTTATGCTATTGACATTAGGGAGTTCCATGTCTAGTTTTACAAGGGCTTTAGGTAAATTATGGCTATCACTCTTAGAATCATCTATAATAATAAAAGCATAATATGCTAATTAGACCGGGCATCCTTCCTTCCAGACAAATCTCGAGCGGATAGGGCCTTTGCACCAATTTTGTGCATGGAGCCTCTAGTATTTCTATAGATCTTCAAAATTCATTCAGAAAAGATCACACTTTTTATAGTGATGACTAGTTTTAAGTAGTAGTAATAGACTATTGCTAAGTCTGGAAATTAGAAGCTCTATTCAAAATCAGAAACTTAGGTGTGAATTTATTCAAAATACCTTTTACTTGCAAGTTGAATGGGTATATTAAAATGATAAAGGATATATCTAAGATTGCAGGGAAATATATTTTTTAAATACATATTCTAAACTTTGCATTGTTTGTCTTTATCCTTATTCCCTCTATCTTTCCCTTCTTTGCTTCCCTCCTTGCCTCTCCCTGCCTCTCTCCCTCTTCTTGGAAATAAGTATCCCAGTTACACTACAGCACATGTGACAACTAGCGAACAATATTATAAGATTCAGAATGGAAGCAGAATTTTTTACATACTTGAATTTTTACAGCTACGTTCATTACTATAAAAATACACAAGCCTACAATTCAGATATAATGACTTTGTTACCTTGTAATGATAAGAGACAAAGCATATCTCTACATGTATTTGTGTGTTCAATTTTTATTGCTAATTTCTACCAATCTGAAAATATTTTGGTATTCTTAAATTATTAGAAAGCAGGAAATTATAGTACAAATGAATTATTTTTTGCTTACAATACTTATGAATGAAATCGAAATCCTCACCTGAAACTAGCAAAGAGAGGCATTCATTTCACCACATTGAATAT
Source organism: Myotis yumanensis (assembly GCF_028538775.1). Classification (NCBI taxonomy): domain Eukaryota; kingdom Metazoa; phylum Chordata; class Mammalia; order Chiroptera; family Vespertilionidae; genus Myotis; species Myotis yumanensis. The sequence continues at coordinate 41,249,912 of NW_027223760.1, read as the reverse complement.
TGGTTTCAGGAGAATATGGAATACACCATAAAAAACACATTACAGCTGTGCCAATCTTTTTTTGCAATTATTTTGAATAGTTGGCTATTTGCCCCATTTGACAGTTTGTGAACATGGTGAATAATTTAGCATTCATGCTGCTGCTGTTTTGGCACAATTATCACGAGTCGCGTATCTGCTGCTATTCAAACTGAATGCAATATGGGGGGAAAGAGAATCACTGCCTTCATGTTCAGTTCTTTGTACTGTATTTTTCCAAAGGTGGCTTGCAAGGCAATGCTGACTAAAACACAATGAAGACCACTTTGTGTGATGACCTAAGGGACCCAGAGGACAGCCCTTTTTATTAAATCCCTGATACCAGTTTAGATCTAGTATCTAATTTTAGCATTTTCTTGGAGAGCCTGTCAGCTGGATGTCCATGTATTCCAAGCATGTGCAAAATATTTATGGACCTCTGTCCAAAGCCAAAGACTGCCATGTCATTATGTATGTCATCGTCCATCTGTCATGCTGCCTTACATGACTCAGAGGCAGTGACTGTACAAGGTTTCTTTCTTAGTCTCAGTGGCATAGCTTGAGTTTAGTCTTCTGCATGCTGTTTTAATCTGACCAAAAATATCAGAGTAATTCATACTTGAAAAAGAGTCAGATCTTGAAAAAAATCCTTTTAAAATATATTTGCCGTAGTTTCTTAATACCTTAATACAAAGAGCTCATTTTCCAAATGCTGTTCTATCTTATAAGAAAATCTGAGGATAGATTATTTTTAACTACCAGAGGGGTTACTTTTAAATAGAGGACTAAAAGGATCATCATCAGTAAGTATTTGTTCAAGTGCATTAGTGTTTAATAATTCAACTGAAAGTTCAAATGTAATAATAATATACTTTTAAACTGACACTACAGTTTTGTCTGAGCTGAACTGTAAATGATTGCATGATTTCTGTATGGCATAAAAATTATTTGTTTCAGAGTGAATGAAAAATGAAATAATTAGTTTTTCATATCTATACTTCTAAATGTGTTAAAATTAATTAATTTAGTAAATTTTTAGTAACACCTATGATGTACCAGGTACTATCCCAGGTGCTTTGGATATAGAATAAATCAGACTAGCCACTAGGAATGATTTCTAAAGGGGTGAGCAAAACAGAATCCACATAAGTAAAATGTACATGTCAGATGGTAATAGGGCTCTGAAGAAAAAGAGATCACAGAGAATAGAAATGAAGGTTACAGGTTTAAGTTGGGTGGTCAGAGCGAATGCAACCTCCTTGAGAATGTAACCTTGGAGTGAATCCATGAAGGAGCTGAGGGGGAGACATTGCAGCTATTTGTGGAGGAGCATGCCAGGCAAAGGGCACACCAACGTTTGGCCTTTGATTATTGATGTCCAAGTATGCAGAGCTTAGAAGAACTCATCTAAGATAAGAAGCTGACTTTCATACAATTCAGCTATTCCCTTGCGTGCAAAAAGTTGGGATAAAATATTCTCTCATTATCATTTCAGTTTTGTGAGTGTAAGATATTACCATTTTTGAATCCTCACCAGAGGATATGTGCTTATTGATTTTAGAGAGGGAGGAGCGGGGAGAGGGAAAGACTGATGTGAGAGAGAACATTGATTGGTTGCCAACCAGGGACTGAACTCACAACCTCTTGGTGTATGGGAGGATACACTAGTCAACTGAGCCTACCGGCCAGGCCAAGATGCCATCATTTTTATAAATGTACTTGAAGGAAAGGCAATGCTGGTAGCATGTGTATCTAGTTTCATAATGCAGTTGAATTTTAAATAAGCATAAATGCTTCCTATATCTAATATTGTCATCATGTTATCTGACTGGATATACCAATATTAGTCCAATTGGATTGTAACTATATAGAGAGTTTTCAAATGCAATGTGAGCTGTGTTGTCCGATGTAAAATTACTTAATTTGCCCAGGACTAAGCTTGGTCATCAGTAAAATGGGGGAAAAAAATCCTTGTATTGCAGGGTACTGTTGTGAGGATTAAAGTTATCATATGCAAGAGTGTCTAGCATCTGGCTTACTGTGGGCAATAAAAACGAATGTGTGTCATCACTGTGTAATCAAGTAGAATATTTATTTTTAAAGTACAATAAGAAACGTAAATGTCACAAACCCCATAGTGCTCATATTTTTATGACAAGCACATTCTCTCTTTATAAGCAGACTTCTTGGAGCCAGACAAGGGGAAGGTAGTAACATACACTCTTGGATGTTGAAGGGCATCATGCTGAGGGCAGAGCCTGATGCAACCACAAAGGGACAACCAGCCCTTTTCAGAAGATGAACAGCCAGGGGAGATTTAAGTGCTATGCACTGTCCTGCTCTGAAGCAGTGAGGCAAAATCACCTCTAAAATATCACATGACTCCCAGGAACAAAAAGTTTAAACTGAATCTGCCTGAAAGCATTAGACAGTGAGCATAAAAATGTGCAAACCCCAGGATTTGCATCACTGCTTCAGAGCACAACTGTGATTTAGTGTTGGCTTAATAGAACTCAGATTTATTTCCCGAGTTTTGAAATTCTTCCTAGGACTCTTATGCTTGCCATCTCATGCCATCAGTAGAAATGTTACAGTCATCTTGAATGTAAAGTATTTCAAATGCTTCCAGAAAGTAAAGTAACTAAAATCCAGACCAACACCTCATTATCCCCATTATTCTGCAGTTTTCACTCGAATATCTGTTCATTCCTTCATACATTTCAGCTTTCAAAGAAGCCTTTATTGAGTACCTAATATATGCTTACTCCTCTCTTCATTTGGCAAAAAAGGTATAATTCTACCGTGTTAAACAGAAAGGAAGCTGATTTTTAAACAAAGTACTTCAAAGTATTTTGATATTCCATTATAATCACTAAGAACAGATAGTGCAAAAAAAAAAAAAAAAGGTACAGACAACAGTCTAGAGTTTTAGGAAAGGGTTCAAAAAGAAGATGATATCTGAGATGAGTCATGAAGAATGAGAAGGCATTTAACTAATTAGAATTTCTTGGGATTTCTTGTAAAAAGAAGCAGCTTTTGCTAGTTTTCATGTCAAGCCCCCTTCTAAAATTCTCATGCCTATATGCAAACTATAAGCTTTCCATAACTTTGAGTATTATTCCTATTCTTTTATTTGCACTTCCACTCTTCACACTCTTCTTAGAAAACCATGTTTAAGAAAAATGAGGCGTAAGTACAGCACACATTAAAAGTATGTTTGCTGTTGGAAGAGAATGTCAAAATATCAGTTTGAACTGGGTTACAAACTCAAGGCGTTCTAAGTGCAGCTAAATCTAAGAAAAATCATCACTCATATTTACATTAATTGGTACCAATCTCTGAATTATATAATTAAACAGTAAATATGAGCATAATAAATTAATAGTTAATGTGTTTTAAGCCAGAATTAAATCCTATTATATCTCTTTCCTTAGAACTATGTGTATAAAAAAGAAGAAAATAGTTGATAAGAGAAAAATTCTTGGAGCATTTTTAATGAAAATAACACCAGAAGCATGTATTTTTTCAAACAATACATGCGTGGATTTGTGTGGAAGGGAAAAGGGACTTTCAAAAGGAAAGAAGAAGAAGTGAAATAAAATGCTCACTAGCCCTGGCTGGTTTGGCTCAGTGGATAGAGCATCTGCCTGCGGACTGAGGGGTCCCGGGTTCGATTCCGGTCAAGGGCATGTACCTTGGTTGCAGGCACATCCCCAGTGGGAGGTGTGCAGGAGGCAGCTGATCGATGTTTTTCTGTCATCTATGTTTCAAACTCTCTATCCCTCTCCCTTCCTCTCTGTAAAAAATCAATAAAATATATTTAAAAAATAAAATAAAATGCTCACTAAGTACTTATTACTATCAGTTTTATTGTTATTGTTACTTTCACTTCTTATTCTGATAGACTTTGAAGAGGACGTCAGTATACAGACCTATAGGTGGACATACAGATATGATTAAAATAGTACGGAATGAGAAAACCCATAAAGGGAAAGAAAGGATACTCTCCAGAAATCAACTAGGAAACTAGAAAAAGCTGGTGTCTTCATGTTAGCATTAAATTTCATTTTAAACTTCCCAGCAGCCAAAGTTAAAAGGAAAAACGTTTCTGTTGACTGATAAAAAGAAGTATATCATTTCTTCATTAGAGAAAAACTTTTCCTGACACTAAATTCTTAGAGGGATTTATCATGTGTATCATTATTTGAGATGTTGACTAGTGTAATGAATAGTGGTTTTGCAGACGTTTGAGTATTCTTCATAAGATCATTTGTTATATCAACTTACAATCAAAGCTAAGGGTGTCTTATTACATTGTGACCCGTGAATCTATTTCTATGAGGAACCTCAAAAACAACTTGAAGGAAAGTGGAGAAATAAATCAAATCATTTTCAAGAAAAGAGAATTATTTTGCCCCATGTGAAGATAAATGAAAACTGCTATATGTTCTAAACAATTTCCATGTTCACAGTAGAAGTTTCCATTTTCATTGTGAATTCAAAATTCTATTATGGTAAAAATTTTAAATTTCATTTCATATTTAAGACACACAGAGAGAGAGAGCTGATTAGCCAAAGATCAGCTAATTATTAATGAGCTGGTCTTCCCAAAACCTACTGCACTTTGGCTTCCATTCCCACTGCCCACTCAGTTCTTGTACAGTGTAGAGATGTGTTTTCATCCCGCAGCTTCCATCAGAATTTGCATTGCCTGCCTCCACAGTTCCTCTTCCACATTGGGCTGACCTTCTTCAAAGCTTCTACCTGGGTCTCCATGACGACACTTTCTCATACTTCCTTGGTTATTTGTCCCATTCTTTTTGAAGGGCCCTCCTGCTTCTTACTGCCATTCAGAGTTTTGTCCTCAGCCTGTTTTTTGTTGTTTGTTTTTTCTGTCTGCATTGAATTGAACTCCCACATATATCCCAATATTTGTCTCCAGCATTTGAGCTTGAAACTAATTTACCAAACTCCTCATGTAAATCTAACCGTACACTGAGTAATCATCTCAAAACCAACAAGTTCACAGCTGAACTCCCTTCTTTTTCTTCAGGAATATCTGCTTCTCTTCTGTTGCTAGTATCAGTCAATGGCTCTAATCACCTGTGTCACAAACATAGGAATTATTGTAAATAGTTATACTACTTACAATACAATATTTACCATATTGTAATAGCAGTGGGGGAGGCATGTAAAAACCCACTTATCCATCCTTCTTTTTATCAAACTTTTCATCAGGACTAGCATGCCTCCTATTTCCCTCATGTGATTTCTCTCTCCTTTTCATAATCTACTGCCCTGTTCCCGTGCCTTGTCACGTCCAGTCTAGAATGTTCCAATAGAAACCTGCCTGGCCTTTCTACCTTCATGCTGGTTAGTAATTATATCCCTCGCACTGCAACCTGACTCATTTATCTAAAAAGCAAATCTGTTTATGGCTGCCCCCTCTTTAAAGTTCTGTGTCTTTTCACCACCCATATTAGAATTATATGCATGATTATATGGACACTTTCTGATTTGGCCCTTGCTGATTTCTCCTTCCTCTCCTCTTTGCAATTTGTGCCCCGTTAATAGCAAAATTGCTCCCATTTCCTGCACTCACACATGCTCTCCTATTTTGTGGCTTTGTACTTTGGGTAAAGCCCTGGCAAGATTTCTTCATCGTTCTTCACCTGCTCTTGCTCATCATTTAAGACCCAGCTTGGGCACCATCTCCCATGGGAAGCCTCTAAATGCCTATCATGTGTGCAATCGGAGCAATTAGCATCCCGTGTGTTTTCTTTTTCTGTAACTTTACTAGATTGGGACCTCCTCAAGGGCAAGAACACAAACACATCTTATTAATTTTTTTCTTCCCAATATCAAGTAATTTAGTATCTCACAATGATTGCTAAATACCAATTGAAATAAGATGAATTAAAAGTATCAGCAGTAATATTGTTTTCCTTTCTATCAAATACATATTTCAATGTAATCGAAGGTGATCACTGTAAATGAACATAAGTACTATGGTCCTGATTAACCTTCTCTGAGGAAGAAAATCAACTTTTCTTTCCCAAATGATAAGAATAGTAAACACTCTCTAGAAACCTCAATTTCAGACAAATTATTCAGCGTCATGCCAACTACATTTAATATCAGAATCATGTAATTAGATTTTTAACCCCAAATTGATACTTCAGAGACTAGGATAAGATAAATATTAGAAATATATTTTATTTAATAAATTAATATGCTGATATGGTGGCAATCATAGATATTTCAAATGTTTTAATGAGAGATTATTATTTTTTTTAAATATATATTTTATTGATATTTTACAGAGAGGAAGGGAGAGAGATAGAGAGTTAGAAACATCGATGAGAGAGAAACATCGATCAGCTGCCTCCTGCACATCTCCTACTGGGGATGTGCCCGCAACCCAGGTACATGCCCTTGACCGGAATCGAACCTGGGACCTTTCAGTCCGCAGGCCGACGCTCTATCCACTGAGCCAAACCAGTTTTGGCTAATGAGAGATTATTATCTACATATCTATAAAAGCCTCAGCGACCAGCTGACCAGCCAGTAGCTATGATGTGCACTGACCACCAAGGGGCAGACACTCAACACAGGAGCAGAAACCACAGACATGGAAACATGGAACAGACTGATGAATTTCAGAGGGAAGGGGGAGGGGAGAGAGCAGGAAGAGATTAACCAAAGATTTATATGCATACTAGAGTCCCAGTGCGTGGATTTGTCCACTGGTGGGGTCCCTCGGCCTGGCCTGCAGGGATCAGGCCGAAACTGGCTCTTTGACATCCCCCGAGGGTCCTGGATTATGAAAGGGCACAGGACAGGCCGAGGGACCCCACTGGTGCACGAATCCGTGCACTGGCCCTCTAGTATAATATATTTTTACATTTTATTCCACAATTGAAATTACAATTTTACATGGAGCAAATTAAGTTCTTATTTCTAACTAAAATAATTAAATATTGTTAATATTTTAAATAATAAATGTCACACTATGGTTTGGAAATTGAATTTTGAGAATAGTATATTGGGTATTAGAAAGAACCAGAGGTGGAATATATCCAGTCCAGCTAACTCATGCATAGACAAGGATATTGAGTCCCCTCCCCGCTCCAAATTAATTACCTAATATAACATAAACTAGTTAATACCCAGGCTGGAAATAGGGCTCAGGTTAGGTTTCTCTCCTCACACTTACTTATATGTGAAAATGTAATTCATGTATTTAAATCACAGCTGAGCCTGCACATACAAATGCATACACACATTCTACTAATAATAATGAAATATTTTTATTGTCATTTCTACTTGGACCACTGAGGAATATAAAAAGAATCAATGAGAAGCTGTTACAGAATGTTCAACTCTGCTTTGCAATTTCATTACAGATTCTTTTCAGGTATTTGTAAAAAAAAAAAAAATAATGAAAATGTGGCATTTCCTCCCCAGTAAACATAAAATAAAATACTCCGGAGAAAAATAAATTTAAAATGCAAATATTAGTCACAACAAAATAAATTTCTTGATATTTCAAATTGAATCAAGGTGTACAAGCCACTAGCCCATTAGTTGTAAAACAACGTGCTATTTAGATGTTGAACATTATTTTAGAGCATTACCTGTACATATATACATAGTATCCATTTCTTATAATGAGACTCAGGTGATAGTATTTACATTTATACCCGCTTACAATGCAGTAAGCAGAAACCTGCAGTTTTCTATATCCTAAGCATCTGATTTCTGAAAATAGACTTTATCACCTCTCCCTAGACTGAAACCTGAGAGTAATTCTTCAGAATAAGGAAGTGGGCCCAAGTCAACTGTTCCAATTTTACATGAAATGCCAGAAATCATACAGGAGTTTGTATCATTCAAGAAAGAAAAATAATACACACTGTTGAAAACTACTTCAGCCTATCCAAATACTTTAAGAAAACAGGGTAATTGTATTTTGTCTGTGTTTTAAAGTTTATAATTTAATGGCATCCAGGAGATTGCTGGAATATACTTTTAAAAGGCTGGTTTTACATTTCCTCTCCAACTCGATCGCAAGTCGTTGATGATAGGGAATGGGCTCACTCGTCTTTGCATTCTCACAACTTTAGCACGCTGCCAGACACACAAATCTAGGAAATGTTTGTGGAATTCCTTTATGTGGGCATTTATAAAATACATTTATAAAATACATAAAACTAAATGCTTTATAATCCTGGGAGGAAAAGTATTGACTTAACTTCAAACTCTCCATTTTCTCACTGTTTTAAGGTCCTCGTTCCATATAAAGCCTTTCTCTCCTGGCAGTATTCCTGTCGTGTAGAGCATTTGAAGGGAGGCCCGCCTTCCGATCAACAGCCCCACCAACATCCTCAGAAAAAGGTGACACATTTTCCCCACACCTACTTACACAGGAAGAAGACTTAGCTCTTAAATGTTCTAACACCTGATATTTAGCTTATGGGTCAGAGAACTGGGCAAACGAAAGCCATTTATGTCAAACCTATACCTAATGAAATTCTATTATTTAAGGATATTTCACCACCCTACAAAATATTCCAAACTAGAATATCATAATGTCTTCAGTCAAATATAATTTTTAAAACATAGTGTTTTCAGCATTTTTAAACCAATAAGCAAATGGTCATTTATCAGGTTTTTGAATTCTGGGATTTGTTTAGCAAACCAAGCCCCACTGATTCAGGAATATGTGAAATTCTTTCACGCAGTTTTTGACAGAATGGGCAGAGTTCTTTTGAAAACCATCAGTTTTCATCCCTCTCTTGTTTTTGCTGGTCACCTGAATATAACGGTTTTGACAGCCAGCTTTGTCTCTTGCTGCCTACCCCAGCCTGCATCTCCCAGGAACCATGACAATAGTCAGGAAGTAATTCCTGTACCTTGATTGAGGACCCACTGTGCGAAAGGAATTGCACTAGGACTTCACAGGAAGCAGTCCACATGAGCCTCACCATTGAAGATACCCTGTAATTAAAGCACAGATAAAAACAGATATATGTGTCTGTCTAACAGAATGAATACGTATAACATGCCGCAAACACAATACATAAGTGTAAAGATTTAGCTCAGATGGCATTAGTGTTGGAGTGACTACAGTTAGGGCAAATTATTTTGCAAAACTTTGTAGAGAATTAAATATAAAGCAGGAATAACCAAATCAGAGAGAGAATGAACTAGGGACGCGATATTTACTATATTATTATATTTACTATAATATATACGTAGGAAAAGATGTATTACCCATTTTTGTACAGTATCCAATCACTCATTTTTGCAATGGAGAGAAGTGTGGAAAGTATCACAAAGTCCGTTTAATGAAATCACAAGAAATAAAAAAGTAACAGCAATTAGGGAAAACCTATAGAGTAAAGGTCATCCTCGTTTGTACAATCAACTAAACTCTTTCAAATTCACCAAACTGAGACTGCTGGCTTATTTCTACTTCTTTTCCAATCCTTTAAAAGTATAAATGTGTTGTGGAGATATTAACATTTAAATAAATCAGAATGGGAAGAAAGCTTTAGTGCCAGTCATGTAATTTTTATGAAATTATTCTGAAATTGTATGAGGCAAGGGAAATCTGATCTAGCTGCTGGGGTGGCAAACAGCCCACCACTGTTAGATAGCTGAAGTGCCACATCCTGCATCTCATTAAATGTAACTCAATCTTCTCTATTTCAGCAGAGGGGTCTCTATTTTCACCCTGGCACTCCAGTCTTAAAGTACACCGAAGCTTAAGTTTGTTTAAAGCTACAACATGATTATTCCTATAAAATAATTAGTGACATTTGAACCGCTTTCTGATCGAGCCAGTTTAGTAGGAGACTAAGTGGCTTTCCCCATTTATTGAATTCGTGTTTGAAAATGCTGCTAAATACATTTTAAAACACAGACTTTTTGAGGGAGTACAACATGATGAGCATTCAAAATTCTTTATAGGTTTATAAAACATGATTCTTTCTTTAGAATCTACATAACATATCCCACTACGTATTGCCAAGAAAGCTAGAAAGTTTTGCCACAGACTGGTTGATACTTATGCAAAAATAGAAACTGTCATTCTATTCAGCTTGTGGCAATTATGTTTCCATACTTTGTTATGTTTTAACTTCTAGCAATTATTATGAGGAAATAAATAAGAAAATTGACTTATTTTGTAAATTAAGATATTTAAAATTCATTTTGTGAATCTAAGTGATATTTTTGTGGGAATCCATTTGTAAATTTGAGAAAATGTTCAGTGGTAATGAAGGTAAAGAGGAAATGTTCCTGTTGAAACTATTATAGCAAAACATTCCACTAGGATGGAAAATTAACTTATTTACCAGCCAATCAAGATTCCCTAGTGTTCTGAAAGCAGCATGAAATGAAACTTGTTGAGCAGTTAAAATACTAAAGAGTGCTGTTGACCTCTGAGACGTAATGACTTAAAATATAAATAGTAGCAGGACATATTCCCATAATAGTTATACAGGTGTTTCACCTGTTGACCTAAACTTCCCCGCTTCCTAAAGTTAAGTATAACATTTAGCTGGGAAAATAATTTGCTCTGAATCATAAATACTAACTCATGAAGGTTGCAACTTAGGTTATTAAAACCCCCTTGCATGTAGAGGATTTAGTGCTGGTAATGGGTCCTCTACTAATTTAAGGCTTGATTTACCATAAAAGATACATGTCTTTCTATACCGTGCAAGCTGTGAAATGGGGGATTTCAGATCCACATCTGGCCGAGGGAATCACCAGCAATTTGTTAAGAAGTGAAATGCTGCTCTCCTTTAATTGGAAGCTGCCTACAGTTGCAGGGTTATTAGCCAAGGCAACTTCATGCTCCTTTGTCTCAGGCTAAGCCATGGTTTCTGTGCTCACCATTGCTTTCTCTACTCTTCATATTTCCACTTAGATATTTCTTCAGGAACAAACTTGCTGCATTCGATATGTAACTTTGGTGCAGTTAAAATCTAACGTGTGATACTGAAAGGACAACGTTTCAACCTATAAAATGAGTAGCAGCCTAGATCCTCCTTTCTTTTCCATCTAACATCTATATGCCTGCCACAGTGATTCTCAAGTGGTTGTCTTTTCTTTTTCCAAAAGAGCATTTTGGAATCATCGTTGTTGGATTTTTTTTTAATTTATATTTTTATCCAACAATATCTACATGATATCCTGCCACCCCCTCCCCATATTCAATTCTGATGTCCAGATGCTTGACCTAACTTTTGCCTGGAGAGCCCAACTCCATAGTGTGTAGAGGTGGAAGCTGTGCCTGGGAACACTTGCCCCCTGGATGTCCTTGTGTTGGGCGATGTCAGCTATGATAGCAGCCCTTGGGAAGGGTGGGTAATCAATTTTCTTTCTGGACAAACACAATAACATTTCAGTTATATTGCTATGAATTAGGATTATGCGATTTAAACCCAGGTGTCCTATCTCATAGAATACATGAATTTTCTCAATAGTAGTGGATTGATTTCTGGGAGTTTTATAACCACCATTCTTAATTTTTAAAATTAAAAAAAAGAACTTGTTGCTATTTTGAAGACCTGTATAATGCTTATTTTGATAACATCTACATTAGCAACATACCGTAATAATGTACAGAGTATAGAAAATCTGAAGAGGACTCGTTAATCCAAAAAGAAATACATAATTGAATAATAAAAACAAAATAATTTTTTTTCATGTTTTGAAGAAAAGACAAACATTTTATTTTATGAAGCATAGTATGCTTATTTTAACAGCATTTTATTCTTTTATTTTTAAACTAGTAGCCCTGCGCACGAATCCGTGCACCAGCAGCTCTCTGCGGGGCCTGGCTGCTCCACGCACACTGCCCAGAGACTCTCTGAGGCCCAGAGGCCTACCTGCAAGCATTACCCCCCTCCCCCCGCCGCTCCATGCCCGCTGTCCAGGCTGGGGTGGAGCGCTTGCCTTGTCGCTGCGGTGATGAAACAAGCATTCCACCAGGCCACTCATGCTTCCCACTGTCAGCAGCCACCCCCCTCCCATCTCTGGGCTGGGGGACTCCAGCGGGGCTGAGAGGAATGGGCTCTTCCATCTAGTGGCTATGGGCGCTGCCATCTTTGTGATGGAGTGACGGTTAATTTGCATATTTCCTCTTTATTAGATAGTATTTATCGTATTATGGATGTCCCCACTTTTTTCCCATTGATCCCCCCCTTATCCCATACCTGCTCCTCTCAGGCCTTCACATACTACTGCTGTGTCCATGGGCTATGCATATACACATATGAATTCCCCTGTTACTCTCGCCCTACCCAAGCCTTCTATGTCTCTGGATCTATTTTGTTTATCAGATTTATTTGGTTCATTAGAAAATGATCAGATGAGAACTCCAATGTTACTGTTAGGTCCACACCCTGAAAGGAGCCAGGGCAAGAGACATTGTGAGAGTTTAGGAAGTGAAAGGTGAACAGGGTAGATGGTGCATGTGGGTAGGCTAAATAGCCATCTCAGATGGTGATTAAAGAAAATTGAACTTGTCTAGGGAAAGGGGTGGGGGATGGGATATCCCAAGGGAAGGGCTTCACAGCAGTGAGCCATGGGGACATTGGGTCAATCAATGATGGCAGCTCCCAGGAGCTGGAGTTGAATCCTCATATTCAGTCACTGGCTGGAACCTTTTGTGGCCAGTGGGTCTGGGGGCTGAGCTGGTGGGCTTATAAAGAGGATGGAATGCAGGTGTGCGATCAGGTGCCTTCAGGACAGTTTCCATTTCTTTCCTTGTATGGTCTGACTCCTGGTTTCCAATGAGTTTTTCCTGGTCTTTTGTTCTCCTGTGGCAGGAGGCTTACAAATGGCCATTAAGGATTGTATTGCCCTACAGTCCTAACAGTTATATCTATACTCCACAAAGCATGCTTAATATGAGAGCATAGAAAACTGGTGCAACTATATCTGCAAAGAAATTATTGCTACCGAACTATTAAAATTGTGAGATTTATGGACTAATATTTTAAATATCTAGCATATATTTTCCCTGATTTTATAATTAATTAATTAAGCCATTAATAGGTTAAAGTTTACTCTTGGCAAATGTCATGCTGAGAACTGAAAATAAAATAGTGAGAAAAAAGTGTTCTCTTTGATATTAGAGTCTATTGAGTAAACATTATATAAATCAAATAATAGATATATGCACACAGCACCATGGAATTATAAGGGAGAGAGCTCCCAGAATATTCACAAAACATTCTTTAATATTATGCAAGGGTTTTTCTGTGTGTGTGTGTGTGTTTTTTTTTTTTTTTGTAAGCAATCTTATATCCTGAATCCCTAAAGCAAAATCCTGATATAGGCAGATTAACTTTAGTGGAATACAATAGTCTGTAATCATGAGTAATCCAACAAAATATGTAGACAATCTGTCATTGGCTAGAGTCTTCCACAATAATAGGGAAGATATTAGTAGAAGGAATGAAAACAGATACAGGCTTTGATGAAAAGAAAAAAGCAGGAGAGATGTATTTTTCATAAAACAAATAAATAATGTACTGTAGTCCAAAATAGGTATAAACAGCTTTATAAATGGTTTTATGGTATTATGACTTGTGGTAGGAAGTTAAAAAAACAAGGTTAAATTGGCATTAGTTACCAGGAATATTTATCATTATCCTCAAAAAATGTGTAATTTGTTTCACAAGCCACAATGTTTGGCACCTAGGCAATTCTCAAAAATTTCTCAACATTTTGTTGAATGGGTAAATATAAAAGAAACAATCCAAAAAATAAGCAAAATATTTTTAAAGGTGACTGGTTGTGAAAGTAAAAATGAATATATTTAAATTTACATCTCTGGAACCAAATTATGTGTGCTGGGTTACACACAGTGACTAGCACCTACAGACTTGTGTTACAGCCCAAGAAATAGATTGCCACTTTTAGCTTGATTCATCCAAATTTAGTTTTCCTATTCCTCTAAGTATCTTTATTTTTGTTTAACAGAATTGCATTAGGTTTCACAGCTCATGAAACCTTCTGTAATTATTTCATGCTAGAGGCTGGTGATTAGGGCTGATCTGTGGGGCAACCAGCAGGGCAATTGGGGGGCCTCCCGCTGGCCCCCACCTTGGCCAGCCTGGCACCTCCCACTCATTGGCCTCACCCCCCGCTTTTATTGCCGGTTGCCTCCCTTTGTGGGGTGAACGGTGGGGTGACCCGAGGGGACCCCACTGGCACCTGCCTTGGCTGGCCTGGGGCCTGCGGGCTGGGGGAAGCTCCTGCATTGAGCATCTGCCCCCTGGTGGTCAGTGTGCATCATAGCGACCGATCATTCTGCAGTTCCTTCTGCGGTTTGGTCAATTTGCATATTAGGCTTTTCTTTTATAGGATGTCCAAATAACACCACCAAACTATCTGATTCTATTTTTAAAAAAGCAGATGTCATTTCTACAAAGGTACACAATGACAAATACACTTTTTCTTTAAAATTGCAAGTTCAAAAAATTAACAAGTGTTTTTCTTATGTATAAGCGGCATTAGTGTTGTTACAGTTTATTGGTAACACTCTTTAATTGAGATAATAGAGTTAGAAACTGTATGAGAACACAATTTATTATAGTGAGCATTATTTTAATGCCTCAAAATGTGTTCTATACAATTCTGTCTATTAGATATTTGGGGGTCTTTAAGTGCTTTAAGTTATTAAAGTTATTTAGCAACTTTTTAAAAACAGCAAGGGAATAATCACATTGTCATTTAAGTCAAGCCATTTTCACCTTGAATCTGTAATTTAAGAAGATTCAAGGCTAGACATATTGGATGCTGTTGTTTTGTTTTATGTTTTTTTTCTCTCATGAATACAGCAGGAATGAGAAAATGAATTTATGTTGATTGATTTCCAAAGAGATTAATTCTATGGATATGCTCTGAGGAATAATAAGGAAGACTTGAATTTTCTTCATAAATCACTTGTTAATGAAAAAAAAATTGTTAACTAATAAACAAACCATTTTCTAGTCATTCCCATAAGGTGACAGCTGCTCCTGTAGCCAAGGCGGTGAAATGAAACCTCGCATATAATTCTAACCCCACCCCCAGCCACAAAAGGAAAAATGGGGGGCTCAAATAATATTTAACACCTGAGACCTCAGACCATACAGAATATGAATATATATATATATATATGTAATTTAAGTCTCTCTTTTTTTCTTATTCTTGAAGTCTAGAGATATTTGTGCCCTTAAAAAGCAGAATGCACTATGTTTTTTGAGTCACCATCCCCCAAACAGTTGGTTTTGCCATTATAATAAATCCTTTTAAAGAGCTTTAATTCTAGGTTTCAGCATTTCTGTTCCCTATTGTTATCAATTTCAAATTCTTTACAAACATTTTTTTTTTAAAAAAAAAGGTTGCTTCTTGATAACAGAGATTGTATTAAACTTACATCTGAGGTGCAACATTATTTTCAGTGGGTAATAAAGGGAAATTATATGCATCTGCTTTGCCTGAGTTGGATGTAAAGTAATCCTTTAAACAGTACTTACTAATTTCTTCACGTTGTTTATATAGTACAGATCTGCTTATTTATTTATTCAGTGAGAAGGTGTGCGATATACCTTTACTGAAAGCAAATAACTTATAACTTCATATCCTGAAACGCTCAACAGCCAACCTGCTCATTTCATTTGTATTCCATGGATGCCTCATTTGTTCCTCCTCACTGCCTAGCCTGTATTAACAATGAGATTTTTGTCTTCCTCGAAAAACTTTCTTGTTCCATTTGAGTTGAGGTGGAGACACTCTCACTTAAATAAAAAACAAAAACAGGTATTTTGGTAAGTTCCGTATCTTATTATTTCCATCTGTTAATATTCAGAAACACCGAATTCACTTATCAGATAATCTAATAAAGAAGCTGTAAGTGATAACTAGCTCTTTAAAT
The DNA here is from genome assembly GCF_028538775.1 of Myotis yumanensis. Taxonomy (NCBI): domain Eukaryota; kingdom Metazoa; phylum Chordata; class Mammalia; order Chiroptera; family Vespertilionidae; genus Myotis; species Myotis yumanensis. The sequence goes on along the minus strand of NW_027223760.1, from coordinate 41,233,951 downwards.
AGATGGAAAAGGAAAAGGAAAAACCCCATGTTTAAAACATTTTGAAATGTTGAAAATATGCTTGATTTAAGCAGTCAAAAATATTTATCAAAAGAAATGATCGATCATGTTCTTTTAACTGGATTTGGCCACTTTCACCAACATGAATACTAACCATAAACTCAATTTTATGCATCCCTTTTTTTGTCACCCTCTCCCATCCCCCACTCAAATGTAGTAACCTAATAAAACTTACCTACTAGCCCCACAAACCAAGTTTCCAAGGTAAGGGAAGCTACCACCTCACCTCACCTCACCTCACCTCACCACTGAAGAACTCCCCCTATAATTTTTGAAACTCTTAAATATTTAAGTTTCTCTTAAAATCTATAGGCACAAATAATGTGGCTGGCCAGTTTCTGGTCTCTCTGCATTGCTTTAACATTTATTACTTCATTTGAAAAGCAAGGAGTCTTTTATCTTAAGTACCTACTTACCTTAAAGTGTCATGAACATTGATGTCACAAGAGAAAGCACACAATTGTTTTTTTGTTTTTTTTCCAAACTGTTACAAATTCAGTCTAGAGGAACAAGCTTGCTTTACTGTAAACTGTATTCATGGGGTGGGGGGAGGGCTAGGGAGGCGTGGACGCTTCCCCAGATTGAATTCCCTTTGTCTTTTACCAATTCCTCCTCTCAGCTCATGCTTTCACATGTTGCTTATACCAAAAGCATTCACAAGGGTCAGAGTATGAAAAGTTTAACAATTTCTTAAATATTACTTTTAACCTGCCACCCCCAGTTTCCAGTGACTACTGTAGTAGATCTTAAATAGCTGTCAATTTTGGCTAGAACGAATAATACATCAACTATTTCATTTTTCCAATTAATAGGATGTTTCTGATCTTCTGAAGAATGTTTTCACCCACACAATTCTTTTTAAAAGGAAAAAAAAAGGTTCAGATTCCCTGTACCAGAAAAACTCTCATTAAAAATGAATTTCCGACATGAGATATCAGAGCAAGGGCAAGTGTTCAACTATGACATTTGCTTTAATTCTGTTGATCATAGGCCTTTCTCATATACTAATGAAGCATTCGCTTGAAGGATAAAAAGGAAATAACAGATGTTAGGTAAAAAGTAATGTAGTTTTGTCCTTTTTACATAACTCAACTGAACAACATCTTAGAAAGACTACTGATATTTTTTGTTTGTTTTTCATATTTTTTCCCCCTGATGTTGTTTTTTGAAAAACCAACTCATTTTGAAGGTCTTAACTCAGTAATTTATCTTAAAGAGGTCACCTGCCTCTATGAGTGGCACACACTTTGGGGGTGTTATTATATCTAACCACGATAAAACGGGGATGGAGTGGGATTGCAAGGAAAGACACGGGTGTTTAATAAAATGTACCATCACTTTAGGCACATTTAATCCACTAAACCTTTTAGAGACAGCTAAACTATACATATTTCCCTACATTCTTTTATACACAAATATAGCAAATCTTTTCACCTACCATTCACTGAAAGATTCCAAGTATCTATAACATGGGGAAGTACTTGGAAGAGCGCCTCCCAAATTAGAACAATTTCTGCTCTTAAATTGCAGTGTTTGTTATCCCAATTTGTTTTTATAATAAGTAGCAAAATTAGATAGTGAACCTTTAAAAGTAGTATATTCACATTGGTTTTATGTAATTCATCAAAAGATCAGAAATACATTTCCAATGGAGAAATGCTTCAATATATATCTTCTCTGAATATAAAGTTTTTTTTTTTTAATTGAAAAGTAAGAGTTAAACAACCTGTTGTGAAAATGAAGTATTGTGTCTCTAGAAAATCAAGCAAACCACTCAGAAAACTGCTGTCTGTGTAATGCATTTAATATGCGTGGGGTGAGGTTAAACACCATTGATTAATTTGACAGAAATATACACAACAGCATGAGCATCATATTAAGTACCTGCTCAAATTTGACTCTGTCCTAGGAATTTAACATATTTGAAAACTTGAAACTTAAGATATTAGGAACTCAGTTGCAAATAGACTTAATTATATCACATGATGTAGATTGTGGGTTATAATGTAATTAAAAATTGAGAGATTGCTTTGAGGAAAAAAACAAAACATTTTCCCTTTTAACTTAAATAAAATTCAACATTAAAAGGTCAATATATATATTTTTGACTTTTATAAAGAAGTAAGTTCTGTAAAATCAGTGGCTGAGGGGGCACATTCAGCAGGCCGGATCATGTCAAGGCTTAGGCCACAGATTCTCAGAGGAGGGGTCGGGTGGGGAGAAGCGTGAATCAAAATCTCCACGCCACACAAGCAGCCAGATTTTGTCAATTCTGATAAACACCCACCCAGGTCCACCGCTCTCTGTTCAGAAATAGCTTTAACCTTGATTATCCCTTACTTATTGGTGCTATATGTAAAAAAAAAAAAAAAAAAAAAAAAAAAAAAAAAAGAGTTGAAAATGACCTTGTTGAAAATGACCTTATTTAACCCTGACCAAAGTCAAAAGACTGAAAGAGGTAAACACATACTATTCCTAATACTTTTTAAAGTATTTTATAGTCATGTAGTTTGTCTTTTTCTTTTCTTTTTTTTAAATCACAGTAAAACATCTAGATATGCTTATACTTTTCCACTATCTTATAATTTAATCATTCTAGGACAGTTATGCTTAACTAAAGAATTTATGATTTTTTCATTTTTAATTAAACATAATACAGATAAGTAAATGTTAATGTGAATTTATTAAACTTTGAAACATCTGAAAGGATACAAGGATCAAATGTCAAATATAAATAATTATATCAAAGTTTTATCATTATTATTATTATGTGTCTGTGTTACCAAATTCCAGGCTTCAACATTAATTTAAACTATTTGTTTTATAAAATGAAATAAGTCTGTCCTGATTTTGTGGTTTAAAATCCAGATTGAATGTCTTTCTTCCCCATGGAATCAATTTTGACCCTCTTTTAACTGATTTTACCTACAACCTTTTATTTGTCAGGATTAGTCTCTATGCTAGTGAAATGGATACATTTCTAAATTTGCTTATCCTGTTAAGTTTTGACAAATATAAACTTGCTCTCCTACTCTAAGTAACTAGAGCTAGAGAAAGAGTAAATATTTTGAGACATTTAAAATATATATTAATGAAAATGGCATAACCGTTTAAGGTATTTAAACTGATTGTTTGTGATATGTCAATAGGATAATTCATTAGTCCCGTTCTGCCAAAGTGGCATGAATTCCTCTGCAGAATGAATGTCTATAGAGGATAATCCATGGAAGACAGACAAGCCTCTTGTCATTTGTAGCCTTAATCCATTGCCCGGAGCTTGAAAGGTGCTCAGGATAACAAGTGTGGGAATCAGTAAAATCAACATTATTTTTGGATTTTATTTTCTTAACAATACTGACTGATCAATAGGCTGTTGGAAACTGACAAATACAATATGGATCTGTTTGATGAATCAATCCGACTAGTGAAGTAGAAAGAGAATCCCTCATCCCCTTCCCCATTTTCCTCCCTTTAAATCCTCTTCATTTTCATCCTCCTCCTCCACCACCTACAGAGAGAGAGAGAGAGAGAGAGAGAGAGAGAGAGAGAGAGGTGGGGATGCTCTCTTATTGGTCTGTAGACATTAACTAATAAAAGCTGTATGACAAAGCTCAGACCATTTTTTTATGCGGCTACTAAACCACTTTCAATGCGTGTTTATGTATTAAATTGTGAGGCCCACCCTCTTCTTTCAGCGGAGACATTTTTGTATTATTGAAGGAGAGTTCTCTCTCCTGTTTCAGGTGTGTATGTGGTGTGGCTTGGAGGGTGGGGAGAGTGCAGGGCAGATAGAGTTGGGGAGTGAAGAGTAAAGAAGGAAACATCTGTCCTATTAACCTTTAGATATCACACTCCACAGAATCTTATAAGAATATCAGCTTTGGGGAAAATTAAAAGAAAAAAAACAGAAGAGGAAACTTAAACACCTCAGACAGTATTCCTATTTAGGAAAGAGCTAATGATGTATGACCGCCGGAAGACATTCACGTGTCCGCAGAAAATGTAGGAACCCTTATCGGCTCATGAAGACACGGAGATATCCTCTCTCCGTCGGTCCCTGATACTCAGCAGGGACTTTGGTGAACTTTGTCATCTTCCTCTGCCCTTTAAAACCAAAACTCTGGAAGTGGCTTTAATTAATGAGATGTGATGCATTAAAAATGTTAGCCAGAGCATTCCAGAAGCTGGAAAACCCTAGCTCTTTTTAAATTCTGAGTATCCTTTTGAGAATACCCTGTTGTAATTTATAATTCTCGGTGGACCTATATTTGTCTTGAACTGATTGTTGAAATGGGCTTTACTAGGAATTTCTTTGCTGAGATTGCAGTGGGGCGGGGAAGGGGGTGGCTGAGCCAAGTGTGCTTGTAGGGAGGAGGGAAGGCTCTCTAACGAGGCTTTAAAACCTTCCGTGGTTAAAGTTCTATTGATGAAAGCATATGCAGATACACACATATGCATATGCAGATCTCTCTATAGACATATATATTCACGCGGATAATGCGCAAGTTCAGCTGACTTCTATCAGGAGCATGAGTTACACATTATGTAGGTAGCCGAATTCAGATTTTTAAAATCAAAATTGCACCTAACGTGGCTATAAAACAACGCTTGCCTCTGCAAGTAAATTTATGGCTACATGCCTTTCACAGGCACGCTGGAGGGTTCTGCTCCCGGCTCTAATCTCTCTAGGAGATGTTTTTTGCATGTGTTGTGTGACAGGAGGGAAGGGGAGTGGGTTGAGCTTGCCTGTTCTCCCATTGTCAGCCAGTCTAGTGAGTGTTGGGGGAACCTGTCTGCGGGATCTTGTGTCATCTCTCCCTACATGTGTACAGGAAAAGTCCGCGCTGCTCACGGTTTCTCTCTCTCTCTCTCTCTCTCTCTCTCTCTCTCTCTCTCTCTCTCTCTCTCTCTCTCTCTCTCTCGTTTCCCTTTCATTCTGCTTCCCCGGTGCCGAATGAAGCAGGGAGCAGGATTAGAGTCTGCCACCGGCTATCAGAGGAGCCTAGATAAAAGGAACTGCTTCTTAAGCGCCACTGCAGCAGCCCTGGTTAATTTTTTTTTTCTTTCCACACAACAGTTGTGCCTCATTATCCGGTGCCTGGCTCGGATTTTTTTTTTTTTTTTTTTTGGTGGAGGTTTTGAAGTTTCTTCAGTGACTGTTACAGAAGAAGAGGTGTTGGCGTAGCGGTGAAGTCTTGCTTGTCTGCTTTTATGAATGAAACTGACCTAGGTCACCTGTTACCTCCAGTTTTCAGATTGTTTGAACTTCTCTGGCCGCACAATACAGGAGGGAAGCCTGAAGCAGCAGGACCCACTGCGCCTGCAGCATGGGCTGGCTCACCAGGATCGCCTGTCTTTTCTGGGGAGTGTTACTTACAGCCAGAGCCAGCTATCAGAATGGGAAGAACAATGTGCCAAGGCTGAAATTATCCTACAAAGGTAAATCTTTATTTTTTTCTTTTATTTGGCTAGCTGTGTGATACCCCCTGACTCGACCAACCCCCTCCCCTTTTATTCCTTGAACTCCCTCCCAACCCAAACCATAAAACCTTTAGTTTAACCTGGGGATCCTATATGACTGGGTGCGTCTTTCTGAGATGATTTAAGCACTTTAAAAAAATAGATAAATAAAAGCATGCCTTCTGTTTGAGATGACAATTTAAATGCAAACAAAGAACATTTAATCACATTTGCAGAGAGGAGCTGAATGCCTGGGAAACGCTGATCTGTCTGTGTGATCATGTGTTCTGTTAATTTTTCTGACCCTACTTCTTTTTAAATATCTTTAACACTACTATTGAAAAAAATGGTCCCTTCTTAGATAGGCATGCCTCACCTATAAGAATTGTTATGACAAATTGTGTTGTCTTAGTTTTAGACACTAAATGGTTAATCATCATCATGAATATTCAGTTTGTTCAAATCTGACAATCAGATGCTTAACATAAGCAGTAGATTGTGGTTTGCCAAGAGAATATAAACTGGAGAGAACAGACTAGTTTTTCCACAGTGTGTTATGATTGTACAAAAGACTGTGTATTTGGCTAATTGGGGTAAAGCCAGAGTCTGTGAAATATAATGTTATTTAATTCCATACGTACTTCAGTAAGAAATGAAGACACACTACTTCCTACTTGTAGAACTAGTGTGAACTTCTTTTGTAAAAAAAAAAAAAAAAAGTATAAATTTAAGAAAGAAAAAAAGCTTTATTTCATGGTTGCTAATACTTTATTTGGTTCTAGTTTCATGTGCATGCATGTTTCTTAATGATGGTTTTAAAAGAAAAATAGTTGTTCTATATGTTTAGATGAATTTGTATAAAATAATGCTAGGTTGGATTCCAAAATAATAAATATAACTTGTAATGGAAGGAAATACTTATATAACTGAGGTATTATCAAACTGGAGTTTCAGATTAAACTGTTTGAACTCAAGTAGTTTTACTCCCTAAGGTGTTGCTTTCTTATGATTCTCAGATTTCTAGAATAGGGGGTGGGGCAGTGAGAAGCTTCAATTATATTCTGTGTTCAGCCTATAATGGGAAGCAAATTTACTGAATCTCTCTTGCAGAGATGTCTATATACTGTACATTGCTCTTATGCCAGCAACCAGGGTCTTTAATTTTCACATGAAGGGGATGATCTCTCTGAATGCTCGGGTGTGAATGAGGACCACAAATAGGAAAGGAGGGTGTATTTTTCACACTTTGGATTAGAAAATTAGACACCTATTAAATGTGTTTATTTGGACTTAATACTTGTTAGATAAAATACACTTACTTGGAAAATATATTTGTTTTTGGCATAACATTTTCTTTATTAAAATGTGAATGCATTTTAAACATGAGCAAGCAATTGCAATTGTACTCATCTGAGATATTAAAGACATATAGACTCCATTAAATATTTAATTAATCTCTATTGTGTCTCTGTTTAGTAGCTGTCTTTAAATTGTTTAGTATAGTGTATGATATTATGGCATCTATGTTGGCATCAGTTTTTGCTCTCTATTTTCACTCTTTGAGAGGATGTCATCAATTAATTCTGAGGTTGATGGTCCACTTTATGTAAGTTTATATTCCTTATAAGTAAGTTTTGCATGCAACTACTTCTTGAAGAAGTGAATGGCTATAGATTATAATTTTAAAATAAGTTTGAAACATGAAATACATTTAAAAGATCTTACAATCACAGTTACTTGTCTAAGTGCTAAATAAATTGTAAAATAAATAAGAATTGAGAGTTATATTTATTTATTTTGCAAGAATCTTATTTACCTGGTAGCATATTGCTCTCCATTTTAAAAAGCTAGCATTTAATTAGAATAACCTTTGTTATGTACACATGCTTTAAACTTGTCTGATGAAGTTAGCTGTATGTATTAACAAGGTGTATGTATCTGACACTATCTTTTAAGCTCTTTTTAGCAATGGCATCCATTATAATTATTGTGCTTTCCTTTAACTAAAAAACTACCCTACAGCTACATAAAAATTCCATTGATATACCTAGAATTTGGCAATTTGGTAAAATAAGCTGTGAAATGAACAACAGTAAGAAGAATAAAAGCAATGGCCCAAGCAATTTTTCTTGTCATTTTATTGGTCTGTCATTACCTTTCTTTCTCTCCATGTACACTTGTTTTGCCAAAGTAAAAGTCTGGTAGCCAATTATAAATACTTTGTTTCTAAACTAAACTAGACATTTTTTTTCTTAGCTGCTTCTTTTTCCTCCTTAATTAGATGTCAAACATAGTTAAAACATCCACTGCATTGCCCTTAAAAATATTCCAGCATGGTTTTTGAAGAGTTAAATCCCTGCCAACTCTAATTTCCCATGTCACTGTTTTCAAAGATCCACCATTAACTCTCTCATGGCTCAGGTTGCCAAGACAAAGTTTTAGGCAATCACTGTGCTTGCTTTCTGGTAGGAGATAAAAGAGATTTGATATGTTAAGTGAGAAAGAAAAAGAAGAACAAGAAGGCAGCTTTTGCAGTGGGTGTACATAGATATCTAATAAGGTACCTCTTTACTTTCTAGGAAAAAGGAATTGAACAGAGGTTCGAGGGCCATCTGGAGAAGTGATAATATTAGAAAAATGGGATATGGTGGCTTTTCCTCTGAACCAATCTGATTTAGAATCCTTGTGGGGGAAGCAAATGTGAGAACTCTGTAAATCTCAGCAGTCATTTACAAATTATCTTCAAGAGACATTCACCCAGAGATACTTTTGCTTCCTTAAAGACATGGAATAGAGCTAAATGTCAAAGTGCTTCTTTTTCTAAATGGTGCATAACAGTTTATTTCTCCTACACAACTAGTCAAATTTCACTCTTCTCATGAAATACAAGAATATCATGTAATCTTCCCTTTGGAATGTGTGGTGCAATGAAGACTTCAGAACAAGCTATGGAAATCACAAGGAAATAAATTAGGTTTGGGGTTTTAAACAAATGACAAATGTTCCATCACTCAGTGTAATGAGCTTTTCCAGGACATGGTGTGCTTCAGTTTTAGTGGAAATCAAAGACACATGCAAGTCTCAATGTGATGGTGATCATGTGGATCCAAAGGTTAAATCAGTGTCTTTAACTTTACCTGTGCAGGGAAGACTTAGTAAATAGTACTCAAATAGATGGTAGGCATTTTAATGGCTTTCTTTTCATACTTTGTAAAGCTACTTATACCAGAGTCAAGTAGTTTCTTTAAGAATAAAATTATCAGTTAAATCAAAATTATCATTACATATTTATCTGATACTAGAAGATAATATTAAGTTAAAAATTATGAAGTAAAATTTGCAGAAGAATTTTTATTTGCCATTGCTCATATATTATGGTCACTTTAAAATGTAATTAATATGAATGATTTATTTTATTATTTCTTGCAGTTGATGACTTTTCAGAGATTCTTTTTACTTATACCAAAGCACAACACACATTCACACATATATGAATATATAAATATGGATATATAAATATATATAAATAATAAAGCTTTATATTTATATTTAATACTTGATAAAAACCAACCTTTGCAATCTACTGGTTATGGCTTATAATAAATTAATTTTTGATTTGAAATAGTATTCATATTTTAAATTTTATAAATATGATCTTTTGAATCCCATGGAAAGTTTTCATGGCTATCTCAAGTATTTACATAATAGTGTAGAATGAAGTTAGTAAAAATTTCCTCACAGGTAAAGTGAAATGTGTAGGAGGATATATATGTATAATGTATCTGAGTATGCAAAGCAGAGTTTATTCTTGTATTATTATTTATTAATTAATGTATCATTTTGCATATGAACAACTGGTACACCTACTTTTGCCTTGCCCTGTATATCCTGGCAAAGTAATATAAAAATAAAACAAACAAAAATGCTCCATCACACATCTGGTGATACAATGCTGGTCAGATTAAATGAGGGATAGTGAAAGTCTCCAGTTTGTGGCTTCTCTGTGTAAAGCTGCCAACCAAATTGGCCTTTGAAATAATAATTCATACAGTGGACTTTAGCAAGTAGGAAAATAACAGAGACAACAAAACCATCCTGTTTAGGTCTCTAACCCACCAACTTTTGATAATGATATTCAGTCATCACTAACTTAAGTAAACCTGAAAATGGAAAAGGTAATTTTTCCAATGCTAACTTTTGTATATTGCTATTTCTCTTTATATAAATTATTTCCAAGACTCCACTTCTGTTAGCAATATAAAATACCTGGGTGCTTATTAGCTAAATAGATGTGTAGGTCTGTAATAACTAATTTCTCTTTGTTTTCTTATTTTTAATATTACACAGAAATCACACAACATAAGTAACAAATATTTTGTGATTTTTGGTCAATTATATTTAAATTCCATATTTAACAATTAGTATAACTGAAACCTTTCAGGAAAAAAAATTAATTATAATTAATTAATATAATATGTTCCTGGTATTAAAGTTAAACTGTCAGTTGCAGAGCATAACCTATGTAAGCTTAGTGTGCATATACAACTGTATTTCAGATGTGTGCTCTAACTTATAAAGTTATCATGAACTATAAGTAAGCCAGAAGAAATTGTGTGGTAAAGTTCTTATTTAAATTTTTCTCATTCAAACTTCAGTGGCACATCTAAACATCACAGTTGCATCTCAGAACATCACACCTTTACATCTTTTGAAAAATTTTGAAATCTCGTAGGACCATTTTAAACAGCATTTATGTTTGATTTTTTTTCTAAAATCTTCCAGAGAGACCAGCACTAAAACAAATTTTTGATTGACCGTTATCTAACATTCACTTACAAAATCGTGCTATATCATGGAGAGTTACATTTTCATTGATTAAAACATTGCACTTATCAAAACATTATGGACAAATCTTTGATTCATCAATGAAAAGTTGTAGGTAACTTCTCCAAAACCCATGACATTATCTAGGTTTAGTGCATCTACTGAAAGCTTATTTTTAAAAGACCAGCAGCTGTAAACATAAATTAGAACAAGTGTGAGTCTTGGGATGGATTTTACACCTCATGACTTCTTAGGTGCTTTTTAAAGGCATCATCATGATTTGCAGTACTATGCTTCCACTAATAGGTGGCACTAGCAATTTGTGACAGCTCTTTCATTCGTTTGGAAATGGGCAGACTGCTAGGATAAATACACAGAGTAATGTTTGGAGACCAAGCTTGGAAAAATTGGTATAAGTTTTTTAGGAGAAGTAACATGTAGAGAATATAAGCATTAGTTAAAATAAAATATTTTATATGCTCTTTGCATACCTTTATTGGTACAGTTTGACCCTGAAAAAGTAAATGACTACAAGAAATAAATACATAAATAAATAAATAAATAATAACATATTTTTAATTACATTAGACTTTACATGTGAAATTAATTATAAAATATGAAACAAAATAATAGGTGAAATAGTAGTACTAAACAATCAGAATGCTGGAGGGACAGTTTCATGTGTATGAAATATATATTTAAAATGTCATATAGCCCTAACCGGTTTATCTCAGTGGATAGAGCATCGGCCTGCGTATTGAAGGGTCCCAGGTTTGATTCTGCTCAAGGGCATGTACCTTGGTTGCAGGCACATCCCCAGTAGGGGGTGTGCAGGAGGCAGCTGATCGATGTTTCTAACTCTTTATCCCTCTCCCTTCCTCTCTGTAAAAAAATCAATAAAAATATTAAAAAATTGCTTGTCAACTATAATTTTTAAAAAATTACATATATATAATCTTTTTCTTAAGCCTGAATCATTAAGTGTGCTTAAATAGGAATTAGGCAGCATGCCTATGGCATGTGATTGCCATTGTTTATAATTGGAGAGTGGCTATTTGAGAAGGTAAAATAATGTTTAGAAAAATTACATTTGATATATTTTTAAAAGAATAACACCTTTTGGTCTATAGGTTGTTTTAAATTATTTTTATAATTAAATATGCGGAAGGTCAATAAATTCTATCTGACACAAATGTCCCCAGTGGATGTTCCTTCTACTGCCAAGACATAAACATCAGTGCAAGTAAGGAATTTGTACACCATTTCTAAACAGTAACAGAGCTGGACTCTATCAAACCCAGGATAAGAAAATATACAATGTATACTTGAATTAGGGAATAAAGATAAGAAACAATAAAATTATGTTGATAAATGTGAAGAATGAATTGGCTTTAGTATTTTCTACAAGCTTTGAGTAAAACTTAAAGGGACCACAAATTTAGGGAGTCTTGTCAGCTCCTGAATGAGTCATTAAACCTGCATTTCCAGGTTTCCTTTGCTTGGAGAGACCTGGCGTGGGAAACAATGTTGAACAAACTTTACAGTAACTTCATTTGCTGCTGTAATCATAAACCTGTCTTGAGAAAAAAAAAATATAACACCACAAACTTGAGTCTTCATCCTCACACTAAATGAGGCTTCGTTCTATTGAATACATCACATTGCATCTTTGTTTGTAAGCCTACTTACATGCATCATCTTTGTTGTGCCAGATTGGAAGGTTCTCAGGGGCAGATCTGCATTGTTTTTCATCATTATATTCTCGATGGCTAGACAATCATTCTCATTATTGAATGAATTTGGGCTTTATTTGACACACCTTGTTTTTTAAACGCATAGTATACCTGATTATAAGTGAGTATAAAAAGAATGCAAATTCAAAATATGAAATGCATTATAAGGGAATTGTAGGGGAAGTAAACTCAGTGTTAGATGCTAGAGGAGGATATGAGGGAGACATTTTGGAGTGAACAAAGGGTCTGAGAGCAGAGGTATCTCCACAGACAACGAATCAAGTCTATTCCAGAAAGGATCTGAATCAGAAAGTATCTGGGTCATCTTTGTTTGCCCACAAGTAAGAGATGGAGAAAATATAAGAATACATGCCTCTTGGAAGACTCTAGGAACCAGGTTGAGGAATTGTTTCCTTATTTTGGATGAATACCCTTATTACTGTGTCTCAGGACACACAGCCAGGAAAGAAAGTGAGCGAGACTATTCTAAAACCAAATCGTGTCTAACGATAAAATTTCTCATCATCGGTCTCATTGATTCTGAGCCTTTGTGAAAAAACAAATCTCTCCTACCAAAAAAAGTGGAAAGCACAATCATTTAAGACCTTAAATTGCCTAGAATTCATTGTCCACACTTTGGGGAGAAACCTGGCTTTGCTCTATGACAACTGGTTAAGGTTTAGTATTGCAGAACCTTCCGTGGATCCCCTTACCCTTGATTCCACTTAGGGATAGCAGCACTTGCACATTTCCCCTTGCTTTTCGTTTCCAAGCCAGCCTCTTCTTCCCTTGGTTTTGTGCTCTAGGTTCTGGGAACACCACCCTCTTCCATTCTCAGCTCTTGCTTCCAAGCACCCACTGGCCCAGGAGAGTCGACGTGATAGAAAATAGCCACAGGAATCTTTGCTGAAGTGTGAATATTCAAAATACATTTTGAGTTCTTTGTCTAAGATCCCAATCTCATATAATTAAGAGGATGGGGGCGCATAAAAGGCTAATTTCCTTAGTGCACTTATAGGCCTATAATTAATTTGCAATGCTTAATTTTAGATTATTATAAAATATGTTAGTCTTGTGACAAAGTAGAAGTATTAATAGGACAAGAGTGCTGTTATGTACAAATTGTAACTATTAAAATGTATTTAAAAAAATTAAGCCGTAGTCCCAACCCTTAAGGAATATATTTGAGGAAAGCCAAAACAAAGTGATTTATACCTGAGGTCAAATTCAAACTATCTAAGTAGTGGTGAATCATCATATAATGTGTTAGAAATTTTAATTTTTTATCTTTAAATTTTAAATGTAAGAGAATAATAAACACTATTGTGATCATTTTATACAAATTGGTTTAAATTAATCTAGGTTTTCCTCAGCTGTATAAATTTCAATTATTTACAAATTTTTATTATAATTAATAAGTATTTTCAACTTGTATTCTATATCTAAGTCACACATACAACACACAAACTTACATAAGCCATATTATAGATTTCTTCATGAACGAGAAGATTCTTGGATAATAAAGTGACTATAGTAGGATGTCTGAGGGCAGCCTCTCACATCTACCTAAAGACTTCACAAGGCTTTTGAAAATAGGGCACAAGGAAGGTGAACTCTGACAGACAAGAAAAATATGAGAAGGCAGAAATAGAGTGGTAATTACCACTATCAAAAACTATTTCCTTGTGATTTGTTTTTCTTTTTAGGAAAACAATACATTTTTATATAGTTTACATAGTGATACAACTATATACTTTTTCTTTTTTAAAATATATTTTTATTGATTTCAGAGAGGAAGGGAGAGGCAGAGGGATAGAAACATCAATCATGAGAGAGAATCCATCAGCTGTCTCCCGCAGGCCCCACACTAGGGATCAAGCCTGCACCCAGGGCATGTGCCCTGACCGGAATAGAACCCTGACATCCTGGTTCATAGGTTGACACTCAACCACTGGGCCATGCCAGCTGGCCATAGCTATATAATTTTTCTGTATTCAGATGCATCATGGAAAGAAATCTGTCCTTTGACAAGGGGAAATTAAAGCTGCAGCATATCAGAATGGGAACATTATGGACTTAATATGTGCTTGTCTGGGTTTGACTAAAATGAAATGAAGAGGGAAAAGTGGTACATACTTATGAGAACTTTTCCATAGTGGACACAGTGATCCTTTGGGCTTATCCATTTCTCCTTTGGATTTATCTGTAAACTATATTGGCCAGACTTCTTGTTAACCAATGGAAAAAAGGAAAGAAAGCTGAGTTTGGTTATCCAAGGTAGAAAAGACTGTGACTGTAGTTCCTTGAGATTATAAAATATATTAGCTTGTTTTCTTGTTTTCCTAGCTATTTCCTATTTTTTGGCATTACCTTGTTATTTCTTTAACAAACCCACCAATAAGTGATGGAGAAAGCAATTGCTATTTTATAAATTATGTTTATTTTTAACATAAAGATACCTATGTCATCTACAGAATGAGAATACATATTAACATGTCTTAACTATGTATTCTTGGTATATATCACATGTCTTTAAAATCAAAGTTACATATTGCATATATTTTAATTCACTTAGCACTTTGTTATCATTCAGGATGTTCCTCTGGCTCACTTAAGAATTGCTTTCAGAATAAACAGGCTACTAAAATCTTGCAACATTTTATAATATATTAGATAAGTTGTAGATTTGTGGTATTTTTCAACACAAAGTGAAAAATATAACTTCTAAAACTTAGTCATAATAGTGCAATCGCTTGTACTTGCAGACTTTTATATACTAGATAAAGAACTATATAAATCAATGTGGTTATATGCAGTTCATATGTGTGTATAACAAATACAAAAATAACTTACATTCAGGTTATTATTTTTCTAAATCATATTATGTTTAATTGGGAATTATAGACAGTGGAATGCCAATCACTAGAGCACAGGATTGAATCGAAATGTCTTGAAGAGAGGTTCTCTCTCTCTACTTGATGTCAGATCTTGAGTGATCCAGGATCGTATGTGGTCTTCTGTCCTTTAATGGTTGACCTTCCCTCAGCACCTTCTACTGTATAATGCTGCTGCATAGCTGAGTTCTCTGCTCTTTCTTAGGCAATGGACTTTAGGAGTTATAAGATGCTCATTTCAGTAGCCCTTCTATTGAGCCTTCTTAGCATCTTGGCTCCAAGCCATAGTGCATAGTGTCATTGCCTCCACAGAAACGTACACAATGTTGAGCAAGTCACAAATCTCCCAATACAAAATAGCCTTCCATTGTTCCAGATTTGAAATATATAATTTTTTATTTAACTAATCCTTGCCACCCTCCCCCACAACTCCCTATTCTCACCCCATCTTTTCTCTGGAAATACAGTTTGAACTCATTCTTCTTGTCCTAGCTAAATAAATCTCATTTAAGTTTCTCTTTTTGAAAACAAAATCCTATTTATTATTCTGTTGGGGTATGGAAAAAGTTTTTTGGGCTCAAAAATTAAAAGCCCTTCTGTCTCTTTTGGGAAGAGGTTGGAAACTTTTTGCTTTTAGCAGATCAGTCTACCAAAGAACAAGCAAAATGACTTTTCTTTAAAGAATGGTAATCTTACCACTTTAAAATTACACTAAATTGCCCTCTTATATACACATACCCTACTGATCTAAACTAGACATCATCCCTGATACACAGAATATGGTTCTCACAATCAGTCCAAATGCCTCAGCTTTACATCTATAAAATATGTTGATTAAAGGACAAATTAGCATCCTTGACCCTTGAGATGTGGAAATGTTGCCCACATAACGACTAGGAAGGGAGAGTAGTGGAAGGCTAACAGCACTGGAAATTATGTGCTCATGTTACCCAGCAATCTCTTCTCCGTTTGCCCATGCCCCTACCTGGGAAAATTACTTTCCCAGGTGCTACAAAGTCCGGGGACCAGTTACTAAGGCATGTATCTTGCATGTGTCTCTTCAGTATGTCAAAAGCCATAGAATATCTACACTTGGATTTCTCACAGGGAACTTAAACTCTTCTTGTTCAAAACTATACTCACTGTCCTTTCTACAAACTTCTTTCTCCCCCTTATTCAAGTGTTAGGGAATGTTGTCATTTTGTGCCAGTTGTCCAGGTCAGTAGCATCATTGCCTCTTCCATTGATGGTCTACCTTACATCCAGCTAGATGTCCTGTGGAGTCCACCTCTTGAGTTTATCTCTCAAATCTGTCTTAGTCTTTCCTCCAGGGTAAGTCAGGCATTTATCATTACTTGCCCTACTATGGCAACAGCCATCTATAATTATTCTTTTTTTCCCTTCATTACTGCCTACAGTTCTTCCTGAAATTCAAATGAAACTACTCCTTTTTTTGAAATTCTTACTAATTAAAGTACAAACTCCTTAGTTCAACCTATAAAAATGAATGGTCTAAACTAAGGAATCTAGGGCATAGAGAAAACTATTTGGAGGTCCTGCAGTTATTCAGATATGAGAAAAGTAATGCCTGGATAAGGATCATAATAGAAATAAGAAAGAAAGGCTGGAGATGAAACACATTGACCATATAGAAAAAGCAGGTTTGATAAATGATTGTGTCTAGGAAGGATCTGAAGAATTGGAGAACAGCAGGTTTTTAATGTGTGCTACCAGGAGTGTGCTACAACAGCTCATAGTACTGGGAGAGTGAAACTCTTTTCACCTCGCAGTACCAATGATGCCCCGACACAGTCATCCTTTCTCTACATCCCACCTGAGAACTTTCCTGCCTGGATGACCATCCTCCCACCCTTTTAGTTGCTTACTGATGCTATTCTCTCTAACAACCATTGACTTGAGTATCTCCTTGGCAAAGCTTTTGAAGAGGCAGAGAGGTATAAACCATAATGTGGCAACTGTCCTGTAGAAACTTACCATTTGGAAGAAGAGAAGACATAGGTTGTCAACTTTTTGGCACTGCACCTGTTCTTTATTCATCTTATATTCTTAGTCAAGTACAGAGTCTTGTGCATGATAGGGTTTCATCAAACACTTTTTGAGAGAAGTGCTTGAAGGAAGTAATGAGGAGGTGGCAGATAATGTTTCCAGGTGAGAGGGCTAAGGCACTGAAGTGAGAACACCCAGACACCAGTTTAATTTTTTAAAATACAGTAGTGAAATATTTGATGGGCAGAAAAATAATTTAAGGTGAAAAAAGAGTTTAGATATAGGTAATTGGTAGAACATTTTGAAAGAGAGGTTATAGCATTCAAACTTTAGATTTGGATAGATGATAAAACTTTTTAAAGTTTATAAATGAGTGGTATGTGCAAAGCAATGCTTAGGAATCCAGAAACCTGGTTGTTGGCCTTCAGTGCTGAGTTACTGACTCATCACCTGAGATACTGAATGAGATTCTGAAACAAATGCTTACGGTTCAGATTGGACCTCACATACCGGCCTGTTCTCTTGGGGCACAAAGACCCACATACACACATGTAGCTTATGCTTGTCTACTGGTTCAAAGAGCAATGCATTTTCAAATGTCCAGAAAAATGCAAGTCATATTTAAGTAAAACTGCAGATATCTATGCTTCTGTATAAAATTTTAAAATCCAACAATCAGATGTAATTTAGGATACAGCTCTCTACCTGAAAATAGTTGATGTTACATACTACTTCCTTCATATGTGCTTAGGTTTATGGCAGGGTGTACATTGAGGACTTCTGAGGACTAGAACACAGATTTAACTTTACCACAATGCCTCTATTTGAGCAAAGCAAGATTTCAAGGGTGACTTTGTTCTGTCTTATTTTTTCAGCTCAATATATTATGTGTGTTCACTATTCTTTGATGGTCTTCCCCCCCCCCCCCGCCCCCCCAGGCTGGTGTGCAAAGATTCACTCTTTGCACTGGATTCTAACAAGATAAAATTGGAAGCTGTGCTCAGAGCAATTACTCCTAAGACCCTACCTCCCTGTTGGGCTTTCACACACTGGCCTGCAGCCATGGAATCTCTTACTTTCACTGTGTGTTCCTCATGTTCAAGAGAGTCTCAGCCTTCTTTTGATTCCTAAGGTGCCTATTCAGAACGAAGTTAAGGTTCCCTTTGCACACTCACAGAGCAGACATCCTCTATCACTGGACCTCCTAATCCAGACAGCTTCTTGAGAAAGATTTCTAGCGTAGCAACAAACGAGACCAAGTAACTATAAAAACATTTTTATCTTATATGCATAAAATCACCGAGAAAGGCAGGCAGTGTCTGTTTTGCCCAATATTGAAACTAGATTCATACCTATCTGATTGGCTTTGCTCTTTAGCTGTTAAGTTAGAGAAAACAGTCTACTCTATGACAGTATTTGTCTGCAACTATATAAACACCAGCACACTAATTTCAAAAGAATATGTTTAGTCTATTTTTAAGCAAGTGCCATATAAGGAAGTGAAATTAGTGATGCTGTAGTAATTTGTTTTTTAAGTACACCTCTCAGTCTATATTAACTGTACCACACAGAACACACACTATGGACCACATTCTCTCAAATAGATTCTCCATTGTACACATTACACCATCTTTTTCAAACAATTTACTTGTTTTTATAGACAGAGATAATGGCCTAATGCAGGGGTGGGCAAACTTTTTGACTCGAGGGCCACAATGGGTTCTTAAACTGGACCGGAGGGCCAGAACAAAAGCATGGATGGAGTGTTTGTGTGAACTAATATAAATTCAAAGTAAACATCATTACATAAAAGGGTACAGTCTTTTTTTTTTTTTTAGTTTTATTCATTTCAAACGGGCCGGATCCGGCCCCCGGGCCGTAGTTTGCCCACGGCTGGTCTTTGATGTGCCCACCTAAAAAGCCAGATGTATTGCCTTTTTATATTTCTAAAAGAATAAATTTTTAGCCTAGCTGGTGTGGCTCAGTGGTTGAGCGTCTACCTATGACCCAGGAGGTCATAGTTCGATTCCTGGTCAGGGCACATGCCTGAGTTGTGGACTCAATCCTCAGTGTGAGGCATGCAGGAGGCAGCCAGTCAATAATTGTCTATCATCAGTGATGTTTTTATCTCTCTTTCCCTCTTCCTTCCCCTCTGAAATCAATAAAAATATTTTTTAAAGAATAAAATGCTACATTATTGGAATGAGCAAAATGATAACACATATATTCAATTAAAAATAAATATATTGCCCTAGCTGGTTTGGCTCAGTGGATAGAGGGTCAGCCTGCAGACTTAAGGATCCCGGGTTTGATTCTGCTCAAGGGCACATGCTCAGGTTGCTCGATCCCTAGTGGTGGGTGTACAGGAGGCAGCCAATCAATGATTCTCTCTCATCATTGATATTTCAATCTCTCTCTTCCTCTCCCTTCCTCTCTGAAATCAATAAATATATATTTAAAAATAAATATATTGATGATATGCATTATCATGTTAATTCAAGTACTTGCTTGTCAGTCTACTGAAATTTAATCGCCTTTTCTGATTTGCAACTAGAATAAAAATTTCATGAGGATAAAAGAATCTTGGCATGGTGAAGAAAACATTGAATTGACTGAAATTTTCTAGGTGTACGGATTTTGACATGTTATTAGCTTTATTAGCCTCAAGGTGCTCTTCTCTAATATAGAAGAATAGCTATTTATAGTAGCTGTTATCAGGGTAATGACAGTAGACATTTAAGGTACCCAGTCATTACTTAGTGCATATGAGATATTCATTACCTATGGATCACTTGAGGCA
The DNA here is from genome assembly GCF_028538775.1 of Myotis yumanensis. NCBI lineage: Eukaryota > Metazoa > Chordata > Mammalia > Chiroptera > Vespertilionidae > Myotis > Myotis yumanensis. The sequence continues at coordinate 41,214,173 of NW_027223760.1, read as the reverse complement.
GATTCAAAATTGCATAGATTCTAGATTTCCATGTTTTGCTCATTTTGAGTAGGTATGCATGCATGAGCTCTCCAGCTATTCCCTGTATATATAATTGCAATACAAAGAAAACCACAATATATGTGTAGTGTGCTTCTTTCAAAACCTGTGATAGTGTGCATGTTTAAAATATGAATTTTGTCAATATCAACTAGTCAGTGAACATATGAGAAGGCTTTGTAAAAAGCTAATGTTGCAAGTAAACAATTGATGACAAATTGCTGATCTAACATAAGGCCGTTCAGTGAAGTTGAATGTGTTGATGCTGACCTATTGACACAATTTTAAGTGCAAGTTCAATGGAATCTGTATAAGGGTATACAGAAAGCTAATGATGAGGATGAAAGAAGACCCGACTTTTGGGCCGCCTGGCTCTGAACACTCACGGCGCCGGGATGAGCAAGGAAGCACCTGCTCCTCTAGGAAAGGTTTGCTTGCATCTCACAGACTCTACGTTCCAATTTATGTTTTCAACACGAATCAAAGTCAGTCGTTTACTATTCAGTAAAACTAACCAGGAAATGACTATTTTATTTGCTCCTGTACTTACATCATATCCTTTCAAATGGTGTAATTGTTGCCTTGAATATTATTTTGTTCTGACTTCGTCCATGATGACACAACATCCTTTATGACAACTTAAAGAGTATTGAATCCACATAGGAATTAACACAATATCTCTATGTAATATGTTCTGAGTCTGAATTAAACTTTGTAGATAGAAAGTTTGAGTTGTTCTGACCAATTCTGGGAACCACCTGTGATCACAAATAACCCATTTGCAGGAAAGGGGATATGCAGTCACTCAAGAAAATAAACTTGCAGCCTGAAGCTAGTAAATAGAATGGAGAGCATGTTGAGAGTAACTTAAAGGGGCTTTTGTTAAACAGAAGACACTTGGAAGCCAGACTGGGAAATGTAGACGTCGTTAGAAAGGAGGTGACATTAACCACAGTCAGCTTTTAAAGGATTTTTCTGGAAGGAAGTATTCCTTTAGAAAACACTTTATGTACCAGCATGAATAAGTTTCTGAGGTCTTCTAGACAAAGATGAAGTTTATTTTATTGTAGCTTTAGCCATATTAAAATGCTCATAAACTATTTTACCTTATGCCAGACATGTGGAAGCAATCAGTATATGTAAATGACATGTGAAGGTGAGGTATAGTTTTAGCTTAAAAAATGTAGACTGTCTGTAGTTATAAATGATAACCACATCACAAAGAGAAATGTGCCTTTCAATAGTAACTTAAATGTAAAAATAATCAGTGATGAATTCTTAAAAAAAACTGCTAGGGTTTCTTTGGTAAAGTACAATAACTGTAAAATATAGTGCTATCTGGTGCTGATACATTATTTTTAGAACACAATACTCAAAGGGAAATATTTTTTACCTTAAGTACTTGGTAAAATGTAAGTATTCATAGTTAGACATTGTTAACATCTATCTATCTCTAAAACAATACTTTTGCCAACGGTTATATTTTATCTTTCAATTTTTTATTGAGGTATAATTGACATACAACATTATACTGGTTTCAGGTGTACAACACAAAGATTATATTTTTGATATATTGCAAAATGATCAGTACAATAAATCTAGTTAACCTCTAGGTACAGAATTTTTTTCTTATGATAAGAGCTTTTAATATTTACTCTTTTAGCAACTTTGAAATATGCAATAATAGTTACCATACTGTACATTAAATCCTCATGATTTATTTATTTTATAACTGGAAGTTAGACTGGCTACAGTTATCCTTTATTAAAATAAATGTTTCCCTCTTTTTTTATTAGCATGAAATCAATTTGTTTTTTGCCTATAATATACTCTCTCTCTCTCTCTCTCTCTCTCTCTCTCTATATATATATATATATATATATATGTGTGTGTGTGTGTGTGTGTGTATATAAGTTTATGTATGCTACATAACATTTCATAAATTTTGAACATATAAACCTGAATCAATCAAATTTCCTTGAAAAGGAAATAGATATAATAAAATAAATGTTTTTCCTTTCTTTAAATTCAAAACAGTGCTACTTTTAGTCTCAATATGATGGTGCTATGTCTTTAAAATATTTCTACCATCTGCTATATGTAAAGCCGGATATTGAAATGACATGAATTTAGAGAAGTGTTACTAGATACACACACACACACACACACACGGGAAATAATAAAAGGAGAATAAAATAAATTATAGATGAGTATTTAAGCATTATTGTGTCTTTTCCATAGGAAAAAAACACAAGGTTATATTTTGTTAGACTGAAATTAAATTTTTCTGTACACCCAATTTGCTCATAATAAAACAAACAAAACTCCACTCAGGTAACATATGTACTTGAGGAAACCAAAAAGTGAATCATTATAATAAATATCTAAATAAAATTCACCAATATTTAAAGAAAGAAACAGTCTCCAAACCTTGGCTGGGCATGCCACCTTCCATTCTAGGCATGTTCTGGGCCAGGGCCTCTGAGAAACTAGCAGAGATAAATGACACAGTCCCTGTGCAGGAGGGTCTTACTCTCCAGTGTCAACCCAGACTAATCAGAGTTCAGCATATCATGGGAATAACTTTGTTAAAGAAAATATGGAAGTTTTCAAAAATAGAATTATTAATTTCACAGTCTGCTAGACAAATGCCAGTTGCCATTTGGAGTTTATTTCATACAGCAATCATAGAGGGCTGTGAGGAGAAAGAGAGTGTTGGGGAAAAGAGAGTGTTGGGGCATCCATCCACTAGGATGTTTGTGTGTGTGTGTGTGTGTGGTGGTTGTAATTTGGTTTATGTTTTAACAGGAACTCTATTTGTTCTCGGCATATACTAGTTAGGGTGTCCTAAAAACATGTATACACACTTTGAATAATTATAAAGGCAATGGTTATTAAAATACATTTCATTTACAAAATTGAGCTATCAGGTGTTAAAGTGTATATACATTTTGGGGACACCCTGTATATTCCCATTGAGCTATTGCTTATTTACATACTATTCTATTTCTAACCCAGAAAGATCTTTTAAAACTTTAAATTTATTTCAAATGGACAAAATATACTAAGTATGACTATGCACCAATCATTATAATGATTATAATGATTTACTAGGAGTAGAAAAAAAACATGTAGGAGTAATCCCTTTTCTCACCACATAGTGTTAGAGAAAGAATACCACCTGATGATAAAGCAAATTGGTCCATCATTTTAATGTAAAGCAAATGCTGTGAAGTTTATAGGTGACAGTGATTTGTTAATTATGCTATGGCATGCTATTGATCATGAGAAAAATATGTTTTACAGGGAGTTAAATTTAAGCTGGACTATGAGGATGAGAAAACTTTGTAAGAAAGAATGGAAAAGATCTTTCTTTTAGAAGCATAGCCTGAAGACATTAGCATTAATTTGCTGTTTCTTAAATATGTAAAAGCAAAATTAATATAATCTGAAATGGAAAAGTGTGGCAGATAGGCAATGTAAGCAAATTCTAAAAATCTGAGTATTTCAGTGATCAATGATTCTTCATAATCTTTGCTCATTCTTCTAATAACTATTAATATGGTGTGCAAGGAGTACATTATAATTTATGGTGTATGGCATGCATTCTGCACCCAAGGAGGTCACATTTAGTGGAGAAGGTATTCAGGTATAGCAGAATATACATTATGGGACAAATGTGCAAAAAGTAATATATTCAAACAAAGAACTATGAGATTTTAAAAAATTAAAGTATCACAGAGAGTCAAGTGATCCTGTAAGTCCTTAGGTGAGATAAACATTAAAAGTGGGCATCAGAGAGCCTTTTGGCAGGCATAGAGGAGAGAGGAAGAATGGAGAATATTTTAGATGGTGGGAGTAAATAAATTACAAGCAGGAGAGAAGGTGTCAAGGGCTTGTCATAAAATGTTTAGTATTTTAGTTTGCCTAAGCGTTTTTAAGAAAATCATAAAACTTCAGGTACCGATTGAATAACCATGGGTAGTTGACTTCTCTGAGCACATAATGCATGCCACAAACAAGGTGACTGTTCCATATAAATAACATAAACAAGTAATCATCAAAAATTTTAATTCATGTATTTGAGCACATTATAGGTTCATGGTACCAAGCCCAGAATCAGTCTGGTTAGAATCAATAAAGCAGAGTACTTAAGAACATAATTTTAGTAATCAGAGAGATCTGAGTGCAAATCTGACACATTATCTGTGTGATCTTAGAAAACTCACTAAACTCAATTTTTATTCATAAAATAGGATAATAAAAATCTATCCTTTTGAATGGTTGTGCAGATTACATGAGGCTTAGGAGGTGCCTTTTTAAAATTTATGATGGATGTTACACATGGGACACAAAAGAAAGTGGTTGACATAATGAGTGTCCAGTAAGTATTAGACATTAATAGAAGATATAAGAATAGCTCTCAGTACTAAGTATCAGGTCAAGGGATAAAAGTGTAGAACAGGTAATAAGTGGAATGGAAAAGCAAAAGAGCCATTCTTCATAAAGGAGGGGGATGAGAGATGAGGATAGAAGAAAGGATACAAGTAAGATAAGTCAAGAGTTGAGATAATGGTATGAGAGTTATATAAATACACAGCTATATTTTGAGAGGAAAAGACAATTTGTTTGCTTGTATTTTCCCTTTATTGTATTAAGCATTGGGTTGACTAAATCATTCCATTTATTTATTTTTTAATTTCTTTATTGATTAAGGTATTACATATGTATCCTTACCCCCCATGGCTCCACCCCCTCACTCATGCACTCACCACCCTGTTGTCTGTGTCCATTGGTTAGGCTTATATGCATGTATACAAGTGCTTTGATTGATCTCTCCCCCTTACCCCCACCCTCCCCTACCTTCCCTCTGAGGTTTGATGGTCTGATCGATGCTTCTCTGTCTCTGGATCTGTTTTTGTTCATCAGTTTATGTTGTTCATTATATTCCACAAATGAGTGAGATCATGTGATATTTATCTTTCTCTGACTGGCTTATTTCACTTAGCATAATGCTCTCCAGTTCCATCCATGCTGTTGCAAATGATAACAATTCATTTAGTGTGGCTACAGTTGATGATGTAGATATTAATTATTGTGTTTGACTTCCTATTATTTTTCCTGTCTCCTGAAAAGATTGGTAAGTAGTGACTAGGCCAAGATATATCAAACCAGAGAGAGCTGAAAGAGCAAGATGACTAGACGGACCCATAGTTATAGGAGTCATTGGATATAATGCTTTACCCAGAAGTTTATGAATATAGTAAAGGAATAGGAGTTAATCAGATCAGTAGGGTGCAATCAAGGAGAGAAGGTAGATACTGTGAGATGGATTGAGAAAGAGGAAACTTAACAATATATTAACACTATTTTTACAATTCTCATTTATTAAGACAGAAAATAACTCTAGCTTATAAAATTATTTAAAGTGTTATAATGATATTGAATTGCAAAATAATAACTAAATGAGGGCATTTTCTGAATGTACTTTATAAAAAGTGAACATAGTAGAATATCATGCATAGAATACATAAAGACTTGGTTATTACTAAACAGTTACATTTTCTCACAATCTCATTACATTTTTCTTATTGTTGAAATTGTGCCTAACAATATGCTATCCCTTTTAGCTCAGGAAAAGAACAGAAAGAAAAATTTACCTTACATGACAATAATGGCAGATGCTATAGCTAAAAGACTAAGGTAATATTATATTGTAATCATTTAGAAGAATAAAATACATGGTGACACAGGTAACCTTTGTATAGGTTGTTATTATAATGGACCCTCTGATATGTAATGGATCAAAATGTGCTTATGCAGCATAAAAGCTCCATACAGTAAAGGCTCCATATGCATGCCCTTTATTTCTCTCTTCGAATATCACAGTTCCAAAGGCATTCCACTGGACTATAGTTCTATGCTTTTAACTATTTTCACTTAAATGACTCAGACAGAAGAATAAGCTGTATGTGAGTGAACATATTTCATGTCCTTTCAACTTTTGAAGTAGCATTTTTTAACTTTTTCCCTGAGTATCCCTAATAATAGAACACGATTCCAAAAAATATTTTCAGGAAACTTGAGCGCACCACTGAAGTAGTCCAATTTTATGGCTCAAGGCTACACATTATTATGCAATACTGAAAGAAGGCTCAAGGCTACACATTATCATGCAATACTGAAAGAAGGCTAAGATGGGGCCATTTTTTCCAGTTTCCAGAGTCAGCTATCTTCACTAGTGAAATTAAATGTTGCACACTCTACATATCATGCACACTACTAGGAAAAAGGACTCCGGACTGAATTATCTAAATTACTTACTAAAGTAAATTAAAGTCATTGCTTTTAGTTCACAAACCAACATTGTTGGAGTGGCTAGGAAATGTAAGTGAATAGGGAATGCTAGGAATTGCTCCCTGTCAGATCTCAAAATACTGTGAAATGCTTAAAGAAATACATAAACATTATTAAACACCACCCTTAAGTCTTAAATGTTAAGCTTAGGAAGAACAGCTGTTCACTTGGTTTACAAATACTGCTTTTTCTACTGCTACCCTTAGGGGAAAATGTTCATTGTAAGCCACCATTCTAGACTATTTTGGGATTTAATCTGGCACCCAAGTGGTTGGCCATGCCATCTTTCATAAATGAATAAGCTCATATATCTTAGTAGATAATAAGTGTGTGTTTTTTTCTTTTTGATAGGTAGACATCAAACTCATAGTGTGTTTTACATTAAATACAGGAAAAGAGAGCCATTTGTGGTAGAAATCCCAATAGAAAACATATTTACACCCCTCAGATCTTGACTCCAGTCTGGATAATATTTTTTTTTTTACTTGGCTGCTCCTTTTCTGAAAGTTCTTACTATTCCCACTAATTGGGACCTTTATTTAAATTGCTTCAACAATTTACAACATACCACAGAATAACCTCTTAATGTGCATTTTGTACCAAGATTTGTATCTACTTAAATATAAGAACTGCATCTAAATTCATTTAAAAATTCAAGGAAACAAGATATGGTATATGTTAAAAAAGGGAGCGACTAAATGGAAAGAATTTTTCTTAGATAATAATATTGAGAGTTTTACTTCAAAATTGCATATTTTGGCTGTCACAGATTTGCCATTTCCCATGCCAAATAAAGTGATGGGAGTGCTGTGAAAATTTAGTGCTTGTTAGTGTTGGTGAATCACCGTGGCCATAAATAAAAACTGCTATAAAACTTCAGAGCATTCTTTTGTGGGCAGGCAAGGTTCATGTGGAGTTTGCTCCTTTGCCTACTTCCAGACATTTAGGACTCACGTGTTTAGCTTGCAATAGGACATGCATTCACCTGATGGGATGTTTACCAGATTTTTTATTTAAAAAAATGAACTTAATAAGTGAGAGTACTTCTGTAGGTTTCCAATCTGAACATTTGTTAGCTATCATTTGAATAGCTAAAACCATCTATCTACGTTTCATGTCCTACCCTTAAGTCATCCAGATGACTCCAAAAGAAGGGAATGGAATTTGTTCTCAAGAAAATTCCATTTTTCAACATGAGAACCAAGTTCCCAAATAACACAGAATGATGATTACCAAACTCGCCTGTGTACCATCAAGTGGTGAATCCTCACGCCTCAAAAGCAAGGGGAAGCTGACACTCAGAAAACTCAATTGGCAGGGATCCTACCGTGAGGTGCGGGTTTGGGATCAGCCTTCCTGTTCCTTTTTACTGAGGATGCCTGGCATTCCCCAGTGCTGGTGTTTACTGATGTTTAAAATAAAGTCAGTTCTAAGACAAAGATACTTAAAAAAAACTCCTGTATTTCTGTTAGAGTAAATAATGGTTATGATAAAAATAACATCAGTTATCTCCACTTAATGAATATTATTTATTGGCCAAAAATAGTGCTTAAATTTTGTGTAAACTATCTCATGTAATTGTTACAGCCATTCTAGGTAGGGTGCATTTTTCATCCTTTTATGGATAAGTAAAACCACAGCCTAAAGTAGAACAAGTAGTAAGGGAAACAGTTTTGGTGTCTTTCTGACACCCAGCCTCTCCTTTTGTTCTTTAGTTGTTGTAAGAACACTGAACATTAAATCTACCCTCTGAATACATTTTTAAGTGCACTGTGCATTGTTGTCCATTATAGGTACAGTGTTGTACAGTTCAGCTCTAGCATTTATTCACCTTGTTATTCACCTTGTGAAATGAAACTTTATGCCTCTTGAATAGTAACCTCACATCTCCTCATTTATAGCCCTTAGTAACCACCATTTCACTTCTTTTATTCTATAAATTTGACTATTTTTGATATCTTATATAAGGGGGATTATTACTTTTAATCACTGCTCTCAATTAAAGAAGATTTCATTCCAGGATATTGAAAAAAACCCACTATCCAAATGCTGCCACTGTGAAATTATACCAGTACATAATAATTATAGTGGAAAATGGCATTTAAAAATTAATTACAAAGATACAGTCCTAAAATTCTTGACGTAAATTATTGCTACTGGGTTTTAGATGCTAAAATTTCAGAAACTATTACCAAGAAGTTAACCAGAGATTGTTTAGTTTTTCCTAACTTAAAGCACACACAAATACCTACAATCTTGGGAAGAAATAAAATCATGCTCTCTAAGAATATGGGCTACACATAAAAATGAACAATTGGGACTACAAGAAGATTCATTTCAATTTTAGATCTTAATTCATTGTATATCTTTATGTAGTAAATGATATGGATTTCCATAAAATCTGTCATTGCATTTTGAAGTGAATCATAATGTGTAGTTTTCATTATGTTAGAGCTAAATCATATGCCATTGCATAATTAAGTTTGCTGAAATAAAACAGGTAATATATAAAAAAGTAGGTTTTGCAAAAGCTAATAGTTCAAGCCTCTGTTTTTTGTTGTTGGTGCTTAAGATGTTTTGGCATACAAACCATTATTATAGACAACAAGAAAATTATATGCAAATATCAAGTGAAATTTACATAATATGATTGGTTGAGACTGAAATAATGTAAAACCTCTGTGATCCACAGGATTTACTCTCTAAACTATAAATCCCTTCCTAACATCCAAATATCATGGTAGCATTGCTGGCAACTTGGACCTGGTTCATATAAAGGTTCCTAAGCTTTGGCAAACTTTTGACAAATGAAAAAAAATCATAGACTAAATCGTCACATTCTATTGCACATGCTTTATTGGAGGCATTACTTCTCAGCATAAATGAAATGAGCAGTTTTTATGAAATGTTAAGAGGCTCATCAATCTCTCAGGAAGAAAGAGAAAAACTGTGTTTAGTAATGTGACTGCTCCAGTTTTACAGTCAGTGATAAGAACCCCGTGGCACCACCATAGGTTATATTTTTGTTTTTAATTCAGCCCTTTCACTCAGATGTTTAGAGTGGTGCCAAGATGAACAATTGGAATGCTTAATTATAGAAATTGAATCGCTTGCCTTCACTATCACAAACTGGAAAGTTATAAAGGATTAGTAAAGGAACAGGCTAGGTATTATGACAATATTTCTGGACCCCAGGGTTTGATTTCTGTTTCATATTTCTGCTTCTGAATTTCAGACACATATATCGCTTTGTATCCTGGGCCTCTCCTGGGTGTATTAACTTGAAATCATGTTTAAAGGAATGAAAGATAAATATCACATGATCTCACTTATTTGTGGGATATAATGTTCAACATAAACTAATGAACAAAACCAGATCCAGAGACAGAGAAGTATCGATCAGACTGTCAAATCACAGAGGGAAGGTGGGGACGGTGGAGGTAAGGGGAAGAGATCAACCAAAGGACTTATATTCATGCATATAAGCCTAACCAATGGACACAGACACCAGGGGGGTGAGGGTATGCGTGGGGGGGAGGGTTGGAGGGGGGCAATGGGGGGATAAGAATACATATGTAATACCTTAATTGATAAAAAAAAAAGGGGGATAAAGGAATATATGTCAACTTGAGTTCATTGGGACTTCCTCCCTCTCAAATTCCTTTTCTTGCCCACTGCCTCTCAGTGTATGGCACCATCATCTATGCAGCTGAGCTGAGAATTTGAGTAATGCCGGGTTTCTCCATTTTATTAAATATATTCTATTACATATTTCCAACAAAAATAGCAATTTTATAAGAGTTTTTAAAGATAGTTCAGGTGGGTCAATGGAAGGCTCTCTTTTTCTATGATTAGTAATGATACCTTAAATGGTAATATGATAAAAATAGGCCAAATACCCTCACTAGAGAAAAACTCAATGCAGATAATAACTAAAATATTACATAATAACAATGCTTTTGCTTCAAAAAGTAATTGTTTCTCACTATACTTTGCCTCTGAAGAAATAGTCATAAAGTATTGGGAAAAATAAAAATGTATCTTACCTTCTCATAGGGACAAAAGTGAATCCAGAATTCAGCCATCATAATTATATTCACCCCCAAATTATCTGGTACATATATTAGAAACATATAACTTAGGTTAAGAGACTTATACTTCCTCAGGTAAAGAAACATATGTTTCTTTCTGTAACTTAGATACTCTCTAAAACAAAAATAAAACAATAGCTTGAATCTGGGAGTGGGAAATTTACAGCTAATGGGCTAAATCCTGCCTGTTGCCTCTTTTTGCTAAGAAGAGTTTTTACACATTTAAATAGTTGGGAGCAAAATTAAAAATGAGTAATATTTGTGATATTAAAATTATATGAAATTCAAACTTCAGTTTCATAAATAAAGTTTTTAGTTTTGTTAATAAATAGTTTGTGGAAATGTGTTGCTCTCTCTTATACCTATACAAAATCCTCAATGTTGCCTCTTAATCTACAATCTCAAAAATATTTACTATACAACCTTTGACTTAAAAAGGTTGCTGATCACTGCACTAAATTATACTTGGAAACGACTGTGATCCACTTTTGCTTTTAGAGATCAAAGGCGTTTAATCTTAATACCTGACAATATGAAGATGTACAAAATAAATATATTGGTTGGTTAACTTATAAGTTATAGACAAATTCTGATACAATACGTAAGAGTGTTTGAGATTTGAAAAAAATTATCTTGCTTTTGATTATTTAGCTTTTTTACTCTACCACTAAACATATAAATTAATAGTTGCTTTTAGTCTTTTTTATTCTTCTTTGAAGCAGCCTGATGTGACATATTGCTATTCTCATGGTACAGCAAATGGAGAAAACGCAAAATGATTACGTTCACACGTAAGCAGAATAAAATATAATGTTAATTTAAAAATCTTTAAACTTTTAGCCTTAAAATAATGTGGTCCTTTCATAATTGAATACATTCTTCTTATAAAAAGCAGTTCATTTAAAGTATAAGAACTTTATTTTTTATAATAGTTTTATTATATTAACTAGAGGCCCAGTGCATGAAATTCTTGCACTGGTAGGGTCCCTAGCGGCTGCTGACTGTTGGCCAGGTACTCCCTCCCTTCTCCCCGCTGCCTGCCGCCATCACCACCACCACCAGCAGGGGCCTCCCTCCCTTCCTCTGGCTGGCCCTGCCCCCTGGTCGAACTCCAGGACAACTTCCAGTTGAGGGGACAATTTGCATACTACAAATTGTATAGGATATTTTATTGTATAGGATATTTTCATTTATTTTTGTTCCATTTTTTACAGATATTACATGTAGCTACTGCTTAGCTGTTCACAATATTATCTAGACTTATATGACATAGAATAAAAACAATTGAATAGAATATTAATATCAACATAAAATTAATTTTCCGTATTATAGTAAATTGATATCTTCATGCTATTGTTTTGAAAAAGTAAATATTTCTAGTAATTCTGTGTATTTGAATGTAAACTACTTTCTAATTTCTGTCAGGGCTAATGTGTTAATTTACATATTTCTGTGCTATTTACATATGTAAACAAACTTCACCTATGTCAGAGTAGTATAAATCCCTCAGATATGAATTCTCAAATTGTCAACTAGTAAGTGCAAATCTCTTCCCATTCTCCAACCCAAACAAGGAAATATAGTTTATCTTTTTCATTAAGCCAACTGCAGAAAGTGACCTTTCCCCTTCATATGATACCAAGTTGTGACACTGGATCATCATAATTTAAAACTGAACTCTGTTTCTTTTTATAGAAATATTGTGTTACTTCAGAAATAAGCAATATGTGTTGAACTTGTACCCTAACTGAAATAACTATTCTGGAGACTGAAGCACCATTCTTTGTAATTCAGTGTGATCGTGTATTCCATCACCCGACAGCTCAATTCCTTTCTTTCACCATCTGTTCTTTCTTCTTTCTTCTCTGCCAAAAATCGATAGAACTCAATGAGAAAAATTGAGCTGTTCCATAACCCAACCATATTGGGATTATTTTGCTCACAATACATTGACCTAGTTCTTACAATGATCCAGTTTAATTAGGTAAGCCCTCTGTTTATAAAAGTGCACATTTACTAAACTGTAAACATTAAATGAGTGTTATAAAAGCAGCCAAAATGTTATTGTTTCAACAGTCAAGATTTTAAGATGGCAACACTTGGCAAACATAAAACCACACACTGTCTGTTTCCAGACTGAAAAATCTCTTTATGCAGCAAGAGCTTTTCATAAGGATCACTTGTGCACATCCAAGGAGATTCAATAATTAAATATTTAACTGTAAGGAAGTCAAAGATTTTAACATATAAGTAAATACATCTTTGAAGACAAGTCTATCATAATATTCACAAAATCCTAGAATAATTATCAGTTGCTCTGTACCATTTGAAAACTTTATATAAATTTTCTTTGTATACATGTCAAATTCATCTCATGATTGTCACAAATATAAATACAGCAAATAGAAAAAAAATGTGTGATGGCATTTTCTAATTATCCATAATTGCCATAGCATTTGCTATAGTGCAATCTTATTTGCACACACAAAAACTACAGCAAAAGACCTGCGGATTTTATTTTAAAAGTCATGATATTGTTAAGCACCTTGAGAAACCTCAGTAGTTGCACCCTACATAGACTTTTTGTTTACTTTGTCAGAAAAAGTCACTTTCATTTTTTTAAATGGAATGCTATCTTTTATAAATAAGAATATGGGCAAGATGTAAAGCAATGCATATATAAAAATGTTCTATCTTTACAAGGTAGTGAGTCATTGTAACTTAGTGCCAAGGTGTCTTCGTCTTCCATAACTTATGTCAAAGCTGTGCTAACAAAGCTATTTTTACCTGATATCTCATTCATCTCTGTAACCTGAAAACTGAAATAGCAGAGCGCTTGATGACATGTATATTTATCCTTTTTTTTAAACTTTTTTAACTAGAACTTTCATTAATTGGAGGTGCTTTATTTTTAAAATGAATGTAGCTTGAAAAAAAAATCCCCAGAGTTTTAAATCTTAATATCTGTACTGAAAAGCTTTAAAGATTCATACAAAGAAATTGATAGCAGTTATGGTCATTTTGAATGAGTAGTGTCTCATTTTAACATTGATTTCATCTTAATATGTGCATCAATAACAACATTGCACTTTGTGATCACATTATTTGATTTTACTTAACAAGAAAGTGTCATTTTTTGTGTGATTGATTCATTGTAGGCAATTTATTGCAATCTAACAATAAAAAGATGGTATTATCTATTTTAGAGCAGGAAGAAAATTCTGGAAAAATGTTTTTTTCTTAATATTTATGAATCTTAGTTTCAATAGCTGAAGAATAGAAATTACAATAATTCCTATTAAAAAGCAGTAAACATAATTAATTTGCAAATCATTCACTACCACTTATATTTTCCTCCAGGAAGCAAGGCTTACAGTTAAGAGCATTTATGCAGATACATAAATTAGAATAAATATTTGCAATGCCCAAATTTTACAATGGTAAACCAGTGATATTAGATAGTCTGTAATCCAACTTATTAATTGTATTAATTATAAGACAGAAGCTTAGGATTTTTCATTGGCTTTAACTCTTAAAAATGTGTGGCAAAGATAGGACTAGGGCCCAGCCTGGCACCCGCAGAAAGTGTTTTGAACATTTTATGATGTTCCGTTATTTTCATAGATAGCGTAAGTAACGGAAAAACCTAATGCCCCTGTTTTCTCTTCCATATTGATAAGTGTTTTTACTTAATAGGAGTGCTATTTACAGTTTACAATATGTATTACTTTTATCACAAAATTTCATGTATTTGAGGACAATGTAGAGTTTGCAACACTGACTATATTTTAGAATCACCTGGTGAGATTGATCAAAAAATAAAATACTGACAGCATAACTCAGCACAGAATCAATTATATTAGCCTCAACATTTTTTAAAGCTTGCCAATTGACAGCAATGTAAGGTCGGGCTTGCAATCATTACTCTAGGTGTGTATAGTGTGATACAAACTTGAACCTCAAAAAGATAGTTATATATTACATCTAAGTAGAAATTTAAACATATTATGATAAATTTAGATAATGAAGATAATCTTAAAAATGTATATTTAAAAAGATTAAGTCAAATATCAGAAAGGTCATATCTGTTGTAAACTAGTAGGTATTATGTTATATTCCAGCTGGTTCCCTTCAGATTCTGAAATAAAATTACATTCTGTTAATCATCTAATATTTTTATAAGATGGTTAAATTGATTTAATAAAGTACTTAATTTCCATAAGTAGATAGCCATTATTCATTTCCCTCAAGGTTTAGAAACAATATTATCCCCTTATTTGAAGCATACTTTAATTCTTCTGCTGGTTACGTTTGCAGAAAGTCTCTTCCTTCTTTTTAACACTTCTACGTATGTTTGTAATACTGTTGTTATCTTTATTAGTAAAAGCAATCAAACAATCCACAGTATAGAAGCTTTGCCGTTTTAAGTGCTATAAATTAAAGCAATGGACAATACATTGCTGTGTCAGCATGTGGACTGCAAACAGAACAAAAGAGTTTGTAAAAACAACATGCACTAAATGAGTGAAAGGAGAGGGCGATGTTTACATTTATTTAATTTGATTCTTTGCAAAGGTTATTTGAATGTAGGGCACAACAACCCAAAAGACATATTATTTTGTCTTCCTGCCTCTGTATTTATTCTTCATTGACTTCTTTCAGGAGCAGTGTTTTCTAATTTTCTTTCAGCCTAGAACATAGAATTCCAGAACAAAATTTCACTTACGTATGAATTATCCTTGACCATAAACCAGAGTGCCTTTATTTATTATTAGGTGATACCTCACTACTGAATTAGATATGGTTGTATAATCTATGGGAATGAAAATAGTAAGTATAGTCAACAATGCCAACTGGACTGCCACCTATTTCTTCTAACTATCAGCCGGTAGTTGTTGGGTTAGCGCCAGGGGTGAGCAAACTTTTTGACTCGAGGGCCACAATGGGTTCTTAAACTGGACCGGAGGGCCGGAACAAAAGCATGAATGGAGTGTTTGTGTGAACTAATATAAATTCAAAGTAAACATCATTACATAAAATGGTACGGCCTTTTTATTTTTTTAGTTTTATTCATTTCAAACAGGCCGGATCCAGCCCACGGGCCGTAGTTTGCCCACGGCTGGGTTAACCTGTGGCCCACTTCTCTATCTCATTTTCTTCTTCAAAACATTGCAGTCATCACTGCAATGCTTTTCAAAATGAAGCCCTTTCAACAAAATATGTTTGTTTCTTTTACTTGAATTTGAAAAGAGATATAGTAACTTTTCTTTTATCCTCTTAGAGTAGTATTCAGCGTAAACTAGGAAATGAAGACATTAGAATTTCTTTTATTCTATTCACACCACTTACAAATTCATCTGTACTCTCCACCTCAGATTTTCTGCTTTTTCATGACTTTAACTGTCTTGGGTTCTTCTGACAATTTTCTCTCTATGTGCCTGGGTGTTTGCCATACTCATTTCTCTGTGTCTCTAGTATTCAGAATCCCTAAGAGAGAAATTTAATCTTTTCAGTTATGATTCACTAATAAAATGTTCCTACTGAAAAGTGTTCTTGTGCCAGGCCATGTCAGAGGCATATAGAGTGCAGACTTTGGCTCAGGCAGCGCTCTCTAACCTTTTAAATTGTGGTTGCATGATATAAAGCATGACAGCAAATACTGATCCTATTATTCAGAGGGAGGCTGTGAGTGTGGTGCATACTCAGAGTTTTAATGACTTCAGTTCTTATTCAACTACATTCTGTACACCTCAACCACATGTCCTGCAGATAGGTTAAGAACCACATGTCCTTTCTGGGCCTGAATCCTGGTCAGGTCTCTTCCCCTTCCATTATTTTTCCCCCACATTCAATGATTTCCCTTCATCTTCCAGAAAAATTCTTTATTTCTTACCATGTCGTACAAGATGCATTGTGTTTTTAAAGCTGCCTGTCTTTTCATTATCACATCAATCTGCTATTTTAGTTACACCATGACCCAGAAAATCTGGGCTGCATTTGCAGAATTTGTTCATTCAGCATATATTCATTGAATGCCCACTATGTGGTGAGCACTGTTTTAGGCCCTGGGGATATAGTAGAACACAAGTAAAGTTCACAAAACTCATTGTCTAGCCATTAACTCAACATTGCTACTAGAAGTCTCATCTTTCTTGTCCTACTATCTTCCACCCTCCATATTTTACATACTCACATATCATATATACTCATGTTTACTATCATTATTGGGTAAACTGGAGGCTCTCAATATGAATGTATAAGAAAATATATTAAAATGAAGATTCTATTGTACCATGGGAATAAGAAGTATGTTAAGAACTATTTTTTGACTTATTGTTTCAGGACATAAAGATAAAGCAGTATTATGAACAAGAACAAAGATTCATTGGTTTTATGATTTAACATTTCTGTTAAAATAGTGAAATTAATTGCATTTCCCCATATAAATATAATTTCCCTCAATGCCATATGAAAAAGGTGATTCAATAAAAAAGTGATCTTCAATTTACAAATAAGTTTTTTTCCTAAATATTGGTCAATATAAATTTATAAAATTTAGAGATGTAGAAAAAAAGTTTTTGTACTATTCATTTTATTGAGTTTCAGTTACTTAAAATTACTATAAAATATATTTATTGAGGGATGATACTGTTTTTCTATCTCATTTTCAGAAAATATTTAGTTCTTTTTTTATGCATCTTTGATATCAGAATGTTCAGTATTACTTACACTGAGTTTGAAATCACCAGTGCTCATCATTTTAATTGTGCTGTCTCTGAAAATTAAAGGCTAATCTGAAATACTCATTCATATAAAATAAGTATAGTTTAATATTCTTTAAAGGAGTGATACAGATACAGAGTTGTGGGGGGAAGCAGGTGGGGAGACAATCTGATGGGTCAGAAAGATAAGCAGCCTCTGTTAGTATGAAAAAATATCAAGTGCTAAATAAAATAATTAATGAAAATACTTTTAAAAAGTTAATTTTTTAAACCTTTTGGTAGATATTTACTCTCACCAGCCACTCACTGAACTGCTTATTTAAGTGTATTCTAACAGGCATGCATACGTGTGTGTGTGTGTATTCACATAGACACACATATTTATATATCACTTGAAATTTTAAGTTCATACCACTAAATATAACTTACAGAACTAAGAAAATCCTACACAAACTGTATGTATAGTGGAAAAAGCTAGGGTTTTTCAATCAATAATTTTGGATTAAAACACAGTTCCAACAACTTACGTGGTTTTTGACAACTTTATCATTAATGCCCTCTCATTGCTTACCTATAAAATAAAGTTAAATGGTTTTTAACCTGCAGATACTCAGAAATTGAGTTTATAAGGATTCATCAGCCATTGAATTAGCTGATTAATTGTATTCTCTTGACTTTAGTATATAAGTCCTAGTGCAGGATCCCAGCCTCCATGCAGCAGCTGTCTCCCTAATTATTTATGGGAGTTTCCAGGTTTGTTATCAATAACAAATCTAATCCAATTAGCATGAATTTATAGACAAGGTAATGCTATTACTTAGCTATGCCTCTGCATTCTCCATAGACCTTGTGGACTGCACAGACCTAACTACAACGTTGCCAAGCCACCATGTACCGAGACCTTTTCTGGAACTCGTCAGCAGGGCATTGCCTCTCAGACCTTGAGGTGCTCAAACTCTGGTTGTTAGTAGGTAAACTGAAATTAATGATTTCCTTTCAGTCTACTAGTAACATCCTGCTAAGAGGACTTTAAACCTGTATTTTGAAAAGTGTTTTTAAATGAAACATATCTCTCAATTTTCCCTTAATCCTCTCTTTTTCTAAAAAAAAGCAATGCCAGGCCTAAAGAATATGGGCCCAAAATACAAATTACTGTACTTAGAGAATCATCCTCTAATTTCAATCCCTGAGAATTGCTAGGAAGTTTCCCTCTCTTCTCTTCCTCTTCCCATGTCCTAAATCAGATGAGGAGTCCCAACTCCAATTCCTGAAATTACCCAAGTCTGAATGTCATTTTGACTCCAGCAGGGCACTCTGATTCTCTTTCCCCATGCTCTCCCACCCTCCCCACATCTACATTTGTAAAATCCTACTAGAGTGTACATGAGTCATCAACTCTACTAGTCATCCACAGAAAATAACAGCATCAAATTGTTTCTATAGTGACTTTTATTAGAGAAAAATGGACTTAGTAACATATTTTTTGGCAAACTCCATGCATATAGGAGCTTCTGCCCATGAGTATAGAAATAAATTAGTAAACTATTATATTTATAGTATTTAGTTGACATTATGTGAAGCTAAATATCCTAGCTCTTTCAGTAACACTTTATTCCAAGTAAATCCAATAAGACCCAATGTTAAATACTGTGTACTTAAGCAGGTTAAACTCTCAGCATGTGAATTAGGGTCAGGATTAAAATAAATGCTGAGCCAAGCAGTTTGGGGCTACCTTGTTTTTGTTTTTAATGATAAACATATAAAAATGCAAACAGTAAAGTATTAATAGCATTAACTATTGCTTTGTCTAGGATTTAAGAAATAGAATATGTTAATCTCTCTCCTGACTATTGTCTTGTCAATATTTTAAACCGCTATTTGTTGTCTATCTTAAGTAAAGTCAGCATACAAAAGCATTTCACATGTGAATGAGCATGCCTATCCTGCATCCGCTTTGTGCCGGTTCCAAAATGAGACCATAGGGATCTAGCGGTTCTTTCCGCAAATCAAGGTATTTCTACAATCTCCAAATCAGGGGAATGTACACACTATACAATGAAATCATTTCACACATCACTTCAAGCCACCTCCTTCATGGGCTTGCCCCCGGCATTTATAGTTTTGTAGAGTAAAAGCCTTCTAACATTGGCTCTCCTAAAGTAGAGGAAGCAGTGTTACCGGTGTCCCTGAGTGTGTTTGGGGCAATCAGTGCTCTAGGTGGTGTTTGTAATGTAGATTGTGGGTTCACATTTTAATTTCTGGTTTGAATTTCAAACTTACTTCACCAAAAAGAATTCTCCTGGCCTACTCATGCGAAACAACATTTTGTCCTACCAGAAAAAGCTGTTGAAATAAGGGTCTGTTGGGACATTAAATTGACACTTGCTGGCTCTGAGGCCTTAGCTATGTTTCTTTACCTCTTTGAATAGCAGTCTTCCCATCTGTAAAAATAGCTTAACTACCTACCTCATGAAGTTATTACAAGGATAATGTAATAAAGGGTTTGAAAGAGCGCCTGGCATAGGGTACGACTGAATATATATTGATTTTTTTCTTTTACCCCACAAAATGCTCTATAGTTAAAAATATTTCAGTACCAATATTGGGTGCAACTTTGTTAGTAAGAATAAATGTGGAGTCACTATACTCCTTAAAAATATTTTTTACTCTAAGTTTATGGTACCTCAGATTTCATTAAGAGCTTATAGCTATCTCCTGAGGTTTAAAAAGCCATGCATTATTTCAGAAATAAATTGGGATTATGAATCACATTTTTGGGGTCAACTTATAATTATAATCATTATGCCTGCTTTTATTCCATCTAGGGCAGTGGTTCTCAACCTTCTGGTTCTTTAAATACAGTTCCTCATGTTGTGACCCAACCATAAAATTATTTTTGTTGCTATTTCATAACTGTAATGTTGCTACTGTTATGAATCTTAATGTAAATATCTGATATGCAGGATGGTCTTAGGCGACCCCTGTGAAAGGCTCGTTCGACCACTAAAGGGGTCGCGACCCACAGGTTGAGAACCGCTGATCTCGGGTGACATTCATGTTTTCCATAGTGGGACTTTTGTATTTAATATTTAGTGTCCCTTTGCTGGATTTCTAACAGCAAAATGTCCAATTATGAAACTGACAATATTAAACTCATTAGAGCACAATTGTCCACACCCAGCTTGCACATGGGCATTATCTAAAGCCAATGGTTAAATTGTGTCTTTCCAATCCTAAAATTACTAGAAGAATTCATGCTTAGATAGCATCAAGAGCTAAAACAGCCTAACCATATTTTTTGACAGTTTACTCTGTGATTGAATTATGGTATCATTAAGTAATGCATTTCTCAAACTGCAAATTGCCTTAACATTGGAATGCTTTTCTCTAACTGGTGTGAAGAGGTGGTGTTCTAATTTTATTTCCCCACAATTACTATGTCAGGTCCCTTGGAAATACAGTGAGGGTAGACAGATAGAGCTTCCCGTAGGAGTTTGGAATCTAAAGTGTTTTACTATTTAACAGAATTTATGTGTAATATTCTTTCAAAAAAAATATTAACCCTATTTCTTTTATAGTAATGTAAAATAAGGTAGTACTACAAAAGCTTGTTTTCTCTTTTGTCTTTTTTAAAATTAGCTGCTCTTGTAAGATGTAGCAGTTTCAGATAAACTTGCTACTTCTATGAGTATAGGAACAATCTTTCGGTATCACCATAATAACTGTGTCAAACGTTAAAATATGAATTAGAGTTTTATGAATACTGTACCTTTAAGACCTTGATAAATGGTTGAAGTGGCTATTCAGTACGCACAGTGGCAAATTATTCTAATGGCTTTCTACAAAGAAGGGAGAGCAGGCTAAAGTTACAATTCCTTTATTTGAAATAACCTGAAAAAAGTAGAATGTTTTTAATTAATGATATGCAAAAAACATTTTTTACCAGATGCAGGCTTGTTTTTAAAATTACAAACTCTTACATGGCCAGCTTTAAAAATTAGTCCATAAAAGTTACTTTAGGAGCACACTGTGACCTAAAACAGAAGTTTCTTGACTTACCAGGGGATTACCTCCTGATAAATTCATTGTAAGTTGAAAATATCATACGTCAAAAAGTCATTTAATACACCTCACCTACCAAACATTAGGCTAAGCCTAGCTTAACTGAAATGTGCTCAGAACACAGTATCTACAAAACACTGGCAACACAGCACACTGTAGACTATCTGTTGTTTACCCTCATGATCGCGTGTATGACTCAGAGCTGCAGCTCACCGTACTGCCCAGCATCAGCACAGAGTACAGTACCAAGCATTGTTAACCTGGGAAAAGATCAATGAGCATTGCTTTTACTCGTGTTAAAGTTGCTTTATTTTAAGTCAGGGGTCAACTTTGAAATGATTTGTCATCTACAAAAACGATTATGTGCAATTTTCTTCTTTATTGTCATATTTTAGAATTTTTATATTCTATCAGAAACATAATATAGCCCAACCACCATGGCTCAGTGGTTGAGCCAGGAGGTCATGTTTCAATTCCTGGTCAGGGCACATACCCTGGTTGCAGACTTGATCCCTCTTAGCGGGTATGTAGGAGGCAGCCAATGGATGATTCTCTCTAAACATTGATGTTTCTTTCATTCTCCCTTCCTCTCTGGAATCAATAAAAATATATTTAACAAAACAACATCAGCAACAACAACAAAAACATAATGTTAAACATTCTAGAAAAAAAGTAAAGTTCAGGTCATTACAATAATAAGTAACTATTAATGAAAGAACATTTAGCAATGAAACTTTACATAATATGTTGTAGCTTTTGTTTCCTTTTTATTGTGTTAAAATATACATAACATGAATTTTACCATTTTAAACATTTCTAAGTATGTATATACAATATTTTGTTTATCCGCTCATCAGTTGATGAACTCTTGGGTTATTTCCACCTTCTGGCTAGTGGGATAATGCTGCTATGAATATTTGGTGTACAAGTATCTGAGTCCCATGGTAATTCTATTCTCATGGATATATATCTAGGAGTGGTAATTCTATGTTTATGTTTTTGAGGAACCACTAAACTGTTTTCCATAGCATCAGCACCATTTAAATTTCTACAAGTAATGCACAAGGGTTTCAATTTCTCCACATCTTCACCAATACGTTGTTTCTAGTTGTTGTTGTTGTTTTTACATAACAGTAATCTTACTGTATACGAAGTGGTAGCTTGTTTAGTTTTTTTTTTCTTTTTTAAGTGTAATTTATATACAAAACCTACCCTTATTTAATGTGTGAGATTTGATGAGTTTGGACATATGCGAGCACCCATGATACCAGCACCACAATCAAGGCAATAGACATACCCATCACCTCCCACATTGTGACGGATTCTTATCACAAAATAGAGGGAGTGACACAAACATACATTTTCTATTGTTGAGCACCTACACTGTGCTAGGCACTGTGTTATATAGAGGAGGCACACACATACATATAGTGCTACCCAAAAGAAAGTCATTGTCTAGCTGGAAAGAGGAAAAGTAAATAAAATTATGGCAAAAGTAAATATGTATAGTTCCACCCTATGATAAATGCTATGAAGCAGAGGATATCATGAGAAATTTAACAATGAAACCTATTATAGATTCTCACATCAGGAAAGACATCTCCGAAATAGTAACATTTAATTTGAAACTAAGTTTCAAGTTAGCCAAGTAGAGAGGACGGGGAGGGGATTAGAAGATTCTAGATCAAAGTTATAATATCTGCTAAACATCTAAGACAGAAAAGCACTATATCTCTAAGTGTGGTGAGGGAGGAAGGATTCAGTCAGACACTGGCCCCATCATGTCAGAAACTGGAGCAGAGGAGTTGCATGATATGATCCATGTTTTAAGAGGCTCACCCCATCTATCTGTGTCCAATGCATTGACTGGTCCAGTGAAATTCATGTCGAATTCTGTTGCATTAGTCCAGGTAATAGAGAAGAGTGTCTTGAACTACGGTGATAGTAGTGGCAACTAACAAGGGTGTGTGGGTTTGAGTTCATTTTACTGTGACTTTCTGAATCTGATTGCAACCATCGTGCACTTCACTATTAATTTCCTAATAGTTAAAATCTCAAAAATATCTTAGAATATTAAAATTGCTTGAACTAGGTGTATGCTCTAGATATTCAGAAAAGACTGCTAGTGCTGTTTACACACACACACACACACACACACACACACTCCATTAAAGTAAGTAAGAATGTAAATACACCTTTTATTTTTTTCCTAGCAGATAGGCTCCTCAGAGAACCCTTATTAGGTATTAGTTAGTGTGTGGTCATCAACAAATTTACAATCAACAGACTCTGAATACAAAGCCTTTAAGATTCCTGCAGATATAATTCACCAGTCAATAATGGAGTATAGCCCTAGTATTGGCTCAGTGGATAGAGCATCAGCCTGCAGACTGAAGGGTCCTGGGTTCAATTTTGATCAAGGGCAAATAGGTCAGTTGCAGGCTCCTCCCCAGCCTAGGCCCTGGTCAGGCATGTGCAGGAGGCAACCAATTGATGTATTTCTCTCACATCGATATTTCTCTCTGTCTTTTTCTCTCTCTCTTCCACTCTCTCTAAAAATCAATGGAAAAATATCCTCGGGTGAGGATTTTTAAAAATAATAATAATGAAGTATAAGAGGGGAAGGAACAGGCTGGATGAAGAAGGTGAAGAGATTAGCCAAAGAACACATATGTATAACCCATAGACACAGACAACAGTGTGGTGATGGTCAGAGGCAAGGAGTAGTGGGGCCTGCATGTAGGTAGGCAAAGGGGATGGGGGTATAATGGGAACATCTGTAATTGTGTCAACAATAAAAATAAAGTTAAAAAGAAGTAAAAAATGCAGTACAGTAATTCAAAGGATGTAGGTATTTTAGAGTACAGAAAACAATAGCTAATAGTTATACCTGCACTTTTGCAGGTAAACATACATATGGTAAAATATTGGTATAAGGATTTTGTAGAAGTGTGAAAGAAAAATAAAAGCTTTTAATTTTCATAAAAATGTAATGATTAAAATGCATTCTAATGTCATTCAAAAGAATACATTTTTGCCCGTGCATATATTCCAGGAAATGTCTGAATTGCATAAAGCATTCAATCAGTTGCTCAAATGTACTAACCTTGAAAATTACAATGCTGTTTGCTAATTTGGGGGGGAAATTAAAAAAAAAATAAAGGATTCCATACATGTATTTTAAATCAGTGCTGGCATGCATTATAGACATTTCAAGTCTGTTTTATTCACCTTTAGGTGAAAAGGTTAGTTATAAGTAAGGATTGGCGCTTGCTAATGTTATACAGAGTTCCTTAAACAAAAGAAATTGAGACGTTCTTGAAAGGATTAACATTTTATGGGTCAGAATGGAGGACTATGACTTCCATTCAAATAAATATATATGGAAAAAGTCCTATGGCTAGAACGCACAGCTGGTGAAAACATAATATTCCCACATACATTTCATGTCTCTTTGACATGTGTATCTTCACTGTATACAGACCTACATACATACAAACTTTCCCACAGAAACATGCCACATACGTAGAATTGGAATGTGTACTTTACAAATAATTCTGCTACAGACAATAAATACTAAGCAAAATAATGAAACTATATTTGGTGTCTCACTCAATTATGCAATGTTAATTTAAACATTTTTCTAATATGTTATTTTGAAGATTTCAAGTCATAAATGATCCCAGAATCCTATTTTAGCTCTAACAATAGCATTTTATTAAGCGTCACTCTCTCAGGGGTGCGTGATTACTTGTCAGAGGAGAAGTTTGCAAAGACTACTATAAGGTTTTCTGCTCTAAGGCTCACAGGTGGAAACTGCAACCTTGAATTGACTCCAGGTCACTAAGTACTTTTCATGGTACGAGTGAAAACGGCACACTGCTGTCACTGCAGGTCGTCAGAAGTAGAAACCCCATCATTTCTATTTCTTTTTGATGCATTATGTAAACTCTGGTAACATTTGATTCCAGAGGCTATGGAAAAAAATAAAACAATTAAAAGTTCCTGTTCTAATTTACAAATTTCCAATTGGAAAGACTTGTATAGAAACTTTTAAAAATTGGAATCATTATAACACCAGAAGGGAAAGTCTTTAAAGAGATTCAGACATTACATCATTTTTTTTTTTCTTTTCAAGTTCGCAGGTATTTTGCATGTGGTTTAACAGAGACAAAGAAAGACAGAGTATCTTGCCAGGAGTTTCATCATAAATCAGATGTAGAATTAACATGCTATTCAGAACAGAAACTCAGTTTTTCTGATCTTCCTTAAACCTACAGTGAAACATGATATACTTTATAGTATTTATGATAGCATGTTGCTTAAATATGAGAAAAAAGTATTAGTAATATAAACAAGGAAATCTCAGCAGATCTCACCAGCAAAGAGAACACACGCTTTAAAAACTGTGTTATTGTAAGTTAGAGTAGAAATACATATGAAACATATTACTTGGGCCTTCCTCATCCTCCACTATTTAATTATAAGAAGCTAATGATTATAAAGAGGAAACAAGTATTGAAACCAAGAAGACTACATTTGGTAACCACTCAAAACAATGTGTGATGCAAGTGGACACAACTTCTCATCTTCTACCAAGAAAAATTCCCAAAGTGGAAAACATGGCGTAGGCGAGGTCAAGTGTTTTTGTCAGATTGTTTAGGAAGAATAAGGCACACCTGCCCAAAGTACATCAACTTCTTAAAATGTAAAAGCCAGAGACTAGGAAGTTATAGATTTGATGAAAGCCAAAAGACTTCCAAAATCTCCCGCAAACGTTGGATTAAATTTTTAAAGCTATGAACGTCTATTGGGAGTTATAGATATTTGAGTCTAATTTAAAGAGACACTATTTTATGTAGTCCTCAATCTGCTGCTCCAGCCATAGGAAGGATCCTGCATAATGAAAATCTTGCATGGGAAAGAGTGTTGATAGATAGGTCTTGAGTTGGAAGTATGAGGTCACTGGTTTATATCCCGAGGAAAAAAAAAACCTGGACAGATTCCATGAAAAACAGCTGCTTTTGTAAAATGTAATGTCTTGCACACAAATGGAATCAAACTAGCTACTGTCATTTTAAGGATTCCAATACTCTCAGAGAGAAGTGGGCATTGGGACCCAAGCACTTCAGACACGCTGCTTCAGCATGAAAACACAATTTTCCTTGAAATAAATCAATAACAAAAAATCCCCTTGCAGTCAGAGTACATATTTTATGACTTGAATTATTTATATTTATTAAGACTTGCTTTATGACTCAAAATGTAGGTTGTCTTGTGTTTCATGTTTACTTGAAGTGAAGGAATGTGTATTCTTGTTGGATGGAGGGTTCTACAAATGTCAAGATGGTTGATAATGTATACGTTTTCTGTAATCATATAATAAATATATATATATATATATAGAGAGAGAGAGAGAGAGAGAGAAAGAGAGAGAGACTATCAATTATTTGAAGCATTATTGAAATATTTAAATATAGAAGTGCATTTGTGCTCATTTCTATGTGTAGTTCTATAGTTTTTTGATTCGTGTGTTTTGAAGCCTTTTTATTAGGCGAATAAATATTTCTTACTGTTATGGCCACTTGTAAAAGCAGTGTAAGTAGCTCCTCCCCCTCCCCCATCCTTTGGGCCCGATCTGGCTTCCTCAGGGCAGTGAATTCCAGACTGTGGTGGTGTTGGACCTGATTCCATGGTTCTCTGAGCCTTTCCTGACACACTCAGCATCCCACCCAAACTCACCCTGCCCCTCCTTTTTTATTAGACCTAGCTGTTTAATGGTTTCAATATTTTACAGAGCATGCCAAGGAAGCTAGCCAGTAACCCCATATTCATGACTGGGAATCCCAGAATTTGATTCCGGTCTGAAAGGACCAAGAGGAGCCATGTGGTGAATAGTGCCCTAGACTGAGTTCTAGTCCTCACTGGGCCACTGCCTGGCTTTGAGACCTGGGCATTACCCTCTTAGCATCGGGGGCCTGGCTTTCAGCCCCTGGTACATGCAAGGCTCACTTTCCCACTGTGCAGGCAGGGATAACCCTTGCCCTTCAGGAGGGTCTGGCTGCCTGCCTGGTGTGGGGATTCTGAATGCAGGGGTCAGTTAACCATGTCTGCCCCAGGGGTCAGGAGAGAGGAATGGCTGCAAATGTGCCAAGAATTTGTCATCTCTCACCTAGATGCCTGGTCAAGGTCCCTCACCAGTCCCACCCACCCACAGAAGATTCTGCTCACAGCAAAGCATCACAAGACAGGGACCTCCAGTGATTGCCTGCAAGCAGGCCCAGTGCCACAGCCCTGTGACTGCCATGAGACTCAGCAGGCCTCAATGAGCAGGACAGGTGGCCTCTCCCACTGTTCTGCCTCCAGGAGGACTCCCCGCCCTGACCAGGACAGAGGGACATATGCCCCACCCCAAGGCCTGCATATATATGCATAGATGCCAGATATATATACTACAAAATATACAATGGTTATACAGTATATATCATTTTACAACTTGGCCAAATGTGTACATAGATATATTCTAACCTCACCCCCAAAAACTCTTGAAACTTACAGGAAGTGACTTATGTTTATTTATAGGTTTAAATATTTTTTCAATTATAGTTGACTTGCAATACTGTATTATATTAGTTTCAGGTTTACAACCCAATAATTAAACATTGTGTAACTTACTAAGTGATTGTCACAATAAATCTCACACCCATCTTATTTTTAGTTCTAGGCATATAATTGAAATTATAGAAAACTGTCTAAATTTTTATTCAGATAATTCATATTAACCAGTTTCATATGAATTAGATATTAAATATTTGTTGCATTGATTTTACAACCTTTCTCAGTGTTCTGTTTACTTTAAATAATTTTTCTTTAATTTGGAAATTTACATTAAAAGTGTGTTATAATTTACTAAGGAATCTACTGAAAACATGGATTATTGTTGTTACATTATCCTCCAAAAATATAAAGAAATGCAGACAGCCCTGACTTGTGTGGCTCTGGCTAGTTGTTGGAACGTCGTCCCATGAACCAGGAGGTCACAAGTTCAATTCCTGGTCAAGGCGTATGCCCAGGTTTCAGGCTAAATCCCCAGTGAGGGGTATGCAGGAGGCAGCTAATTGATGTTCCTCTCTCTCTCCCTCCCTCCTCCTACTCTCTCTCTATAAAGTCAATAAAAACATATTATTTAAAGTAAGTTGTCATATTTAAAAAAAATAAATTGCAGACAATACTCAGGCACAAAGAAAGGAATTGGGCTGCATTCATTTTTTTTCAGAATAGTGTGAAACCTATGATTTTAAAATAATTCCCACCAAATATTTTCTCCCAAACATTTTAACATCCCAGTATTTAAAATAAGTTGTGTTATATTTTTAATAATCAATGTCTGGCATTAATATGATAGTATCTCCCTAAATATTCCTTGAGAGTAAGAGTGCTTTTATATATTTTAAAAAAGCTCTGTGACATACACGGTTGGGAATCATTGTGTTTAATAGTTTCCCTAAGCAAATTTCCTTACAGCTAGACCTCCAACAGTCTTTAATGTGTTAATTTGAAGTATAACACAGTGATATAGTTAATATTTTCCCAAATTCATTTTCTGGTGGAATCCTTCATTGCACTGCACATCAAAGAAAACTCGTCTTTTATGGATCATAACACTGTAGGATTATTCACTCATTAACATGTATACTTTCATAGGCGGAGACAGAGTCAGCAGTTCTTAATGTACAGATAATGTCATGTAAATGTTACCAGAAAATATATTCTAATTTTTGTTGGGTTATTTAAGATTTTATACCCCAATGGTTTTCCTGCTTAGTTTTCTGTTTACCAGCCATAGAAATAAGGTAGAAGGTAGAGAGGAAATAAAAGGCTATATAATTCAAATTAAATTTCACTAAAGTAACACTTGAACCTCAAATACTATATTGACATTCAAGGGGAAGTTCAAGGTAGAATTGATTAGTTAACAAAACAAAAATACATTTAAGAAAAGAGTAGCCACAATAATAGTTTAAGACCAAGTGTAAGAATTCATTTAAACACAGATATTACCAAAAATCACAACTTTTTCAAAAGGTTCTTCCTTTTAAAAACTTTATGTATTTTCATCACTATTTCGTTACCTTCACAAGATTGTAAGGTAAAAGTTTTAAGGTCAATTATAACTCTGCTGCTATGTATATTAAATCAATGTGTGTGCTTTTTGTAAATGTTACAACTACTGATAGTTCAAACAACCTCTCCTTCTTTGATGTCTACAAGATGATAACCAAATGCATGTATTTAGATGATGTGCTTTTCCGGATATATCCCCTTTTTGACTTCAAATCTGTTGATAATTGCTACTTTTGCAATAAGAGCATTTTCAACTACCTGAATCAAGACTTTCATCGCAATATCACTTACTGCTTCTTGACAGCTAATGAAGTGGCAAAGCAGGGCTGATAAACTCCAGAGCCTATCAAGAGGGGTGAGTGTAGCTTTTTTTAGATTCTGATTTACTAAATGAGGTGGAAGTCATTAAATTCATCAAAGAAACTCAGCTATGAACTTTTAAACTATTTTTTTTATTTTTTTAAGTAGAAGTAATTTCTCTCCTTTGAGTGTTTAGAAATGATAAAGCAAATTATAAGGGAAAAGCCAGAACTTAAAAAGTATACCACTTTATTTTGAGTTTTATCAGTAATGGCATTTAGCCTAATAAGAAACAAATGCCTTTAAAAAAAAAAATAATGATCCTACAATAAAATTAAAATAAAATTTTAAAATCTTAGAAATCTTATTAAAAAGGTATTGCCACTTAGGAATATAGCAAAACATATAACATCAGCTTTTAAAGCAAGTTTTGTGAGGTAGAAGTTCATAGGTCATTATTTTCATAACAATTTACTAATTTGAAGAGAAAGTTGAAAAAAATACCTATCCTGTGTTTTCAAAGAAATAAATATGTTTCAATTTTGAAGGTATAAAATTATTTTCAATTATTTAATCCAAAATTTAGAAATAGCAATATTGTTGTAAAAATGTGATTGGCAGAGATAATCTTTTAACTATTTATATGCAAAATAAACAAGTATCAGGAAAATGAAAGGATTAAGAAACCAGTGACTTTAGATAATGTTACATGACTCCTGTTCACACTGAACCACTCTGAACGTTTCATTAGAACTATATAGCACAAACATGCCCCTCCTCATGTTTAAAGGAAAATTTTACCCCTGTTATCTCTGCATTCAAAATAATGGGAGAGTCTTGTTTTTAATGTGTTTTGTGTTTAGCAGAGAATAAAAGGGGATCATATTTCACTCTAAACAACATTTATTACCTACTATAACATTATTCTTAGTGTTTTCATTTTGCTTTTTTTGTTGCTTTGTAAAAGCAAAGCAATGACATTTTTTTTTGATGAAGTATAGAAGGAAGTTTAATAATACATTGACTTATGCTACTTTTTTGCCCATTCTTGAAAAAGAGTTAAATCTGCTTCAGAATTAGATATTTGTTCTTATGGCAATAAATGTCTGTGTGTCCTGCACTGGTCTACAGAATCCTTAGAGTCTGCGGTCCTGTGTGACCCAGGGATGTACTTGATTTAATGACTCCTGAGAGAGCAAAGATTTTCAACAAACCTGCTTGCTCTTTTTGTGTCATCTAGGGAATCTCTGAGTCATTCGGTGCCCAAGCAGAGATCATTAGTCAATGTAGCTGGTCCTAACGTCAGCCATGGCATCTCTAGTCTGGTCTTGCTGCTTCTCTGTGCCTGGAGCTGAAACAAAACTGTTCTTAGATGTTATTCCTAGGGGTTAATGCTTGAGGGAATCTGTACTAATAAAAGGGTAATATGCTAATTAGACCAGACATCATTCCGGACGTCCTTCCTGATGAAGCCAGGGCTGGGGGGAAGCCAGCCCGGGTCCTGGGTGCCTGTGGGTGGCCCAGAGGAGGGAAGCCAGACCAGTCCTGGGAGCCTGCTGGTGGCCGGAGGAGAAAAGCCCAGGTCCCGGGTGCCCGAGGGAAGCTGGTGCCGGCAGCTAGGGGAAGGAAGGCCTACTCTTGCATGAATTTTCATGCATCAGGCCTCTAGTGGTTATATAAGGGCCTGAATGGGAGTTCCATGAGACCACTCTTTGGCCCTTTGCTCCTCCTCTAAGGGGGTCTACTGCATGACAAGGGACATGCCAGGGGAGGAAAGGTCAGGGGGTCTAAACCACACATTCAACCATATTCTAGGGAAGGGAAAGTTACCCTGGGGGCACGGTTCTTGTTTTTCCAGTTTTGAACTTTGCTAAGCAAGCAGGGTTCCACCCCTGGTGACCTTCTGTGCCTGGCCATCGTCCTGTTCTGCTCATGTCTGTCTAGCTTCCTACCACATTTACTCTCACATAAATGTGTCCTATAATGGAAAAATACTAAACTACTCAATTTCTTTCTTCAATAAAAGCTCATTTGCTCAGCATTAGAACAATTCAAATTTGGCCCAAATTATTTATGTAGTAATTTCATTTCCCCCATTTTACTTGTGTGTGTGTCAAAAAGATTAAAAGAAATGTCAATGAATTTTTATGAACTAGTTTCATTAGTTCATCTGACTCCCATTACTTAATATGTGGACTCCAAAGTTAAGCATGTTATTAGGGGAAATATTTAGTGTCCATCATAAATAGGATATTATTGTCACTAAGATCAGAATATATCCAGAACACATTGTATGATTTTATCTAGAAATTTTTTTACTTCATTGGTTTTCAACACTCTTCTCTCCCATTGCCCTCCCACCTCTCTCCAGGGAAATCTGATTCCAGTGAAATCCTTTTATGGGTAAACCGGAAGCCTTAATAATCAAAATGTATCTATTTCAGTTTAAGGAGTACAATATGTCTAGCCATGCTATATGAATGCCCTCTCTTCCTTCTCCCTCCCCGCAAAGAAACATTAAAACAACCTGTCTGGCAACAACTTTAACTTTCTAAACTAACAAACATAAAATACATTTGTTTGTGGCACCCAGACACTATGTAGTTAGTGAATGAAGAGATTAGAAGTAGTCAGGGCAAATTGTGGGTTATCTAATCCACATGCACTATTACAAGCTCATAAACATACACATTTTACCCACCTAATCAGAAATCCATGTATTCGTTTACTTTATACACATGTAGTAAACACCTTCTGTTAACAAGTCTAGGGTTTAGATAATTCTTACCCCAAGCCAGATAAAGCTGCTCCTCTGACTTGGGTACTTGAACGATCCTTGAGAATGTCTAGATGATCATCTGGGCTTCCTTGTGTCCTTCTCTCTACATTCCAACTCCAAGGATTGAACAGATTCCTGTCTCCATGAACACTGAAATAAATATGTTCTCCAGTATGTTACTCACATAAATGTGTCCTATGAAGGAAAAATATTGATGAAATACTTAATTTCTTTATTCAATAAAAGCTTATTAGCTTAGCATTAGAACAATTCAAAGAAATCACTTTTAGGCAGTTTTTTTTAATTCTTATACTGGGCATATGCAACAGGATAGTGGGTGACTAAGTGATTTATAATTATTTAATTCTCTGTGAATATTTTCCATAGTTTTGTTACTGGAGAAATGAAGCATATATTTGAGTATAAGAAAACATTTGCTTTTTTATATTCATGTGGAATGTGATGGTAATTTAACCCTTTGCGGTCCAATTTTATTTTTGGAATTCAAATAGTCTGGTCCAAATTAATTGATGGGATTGAATGTTGAGCCGGTTTGCAGTGTCTCAGCCTCGACATTGGACCTGCTCCTAGCGCCTGGTCTGTCAAGTCAGCCTCCACGTTGGACCAAAAAGGGTTAAAGAGCAGACTGAACCTTATGGTGTGGTATCCTATATAATAAAAGGCTAATATGCAAATCGACCAAAAGGCAGAACAACTAGTCACTATGTCACGCACTGACCACCAGGGGCAGATGCTCAATGCAGGAGCTGCTCCCTGGTAGTCAGTGCACTCCCATAAGGGGAGCGCCACTCAGCCAGAAGCCTTAAGCTGGGCTTATGGCTCGTGAACACAGTGGCAGTGGCAGGAACCTCTCCCACCTCTGTGGCAGCACTAAGGATGTCCGACAGATGGCTTAGGCCCTCTCTCCACAGGGAGCGGGCCTAAACCATCAGTCATATATCCCCTAAGGGCTCCCAGACTGCAAGAGGGCACAGGCCGGGCTGAGGGACTCCCCAAGTGCATGGATTTCATGCACCGGGCCTCCAGTATATATATAATTGACCAAGACTATCTGGAAAAGAGCCCACTTTCAATTGTATTAATCAGAGAAACTCCCCTTCTTCCCCCCCCCCCCCCCCCCCACTTTGCTAATGCTAACACAATGCTTACCACTAAGAGGCATTTAATGAACACTTGCTGGTGAGCTGACTGATAACAGAACCCTGACTGTAAAGGAGCCTTATAAGTAATTAAGACATAAGTCAGAATCAAAAACAAAATTTTAATCTCTAGATTACTATCCCATCTCTCAAAGCACTAAATTAAATAAATGTGAACTGTAAGAAAAGGATCTACACTTTAATTCTAAAGTTGTACTGACTAATCATCTTGCACATAAATGATTAATTACAATTCATGTTTGTATTAATCATTGTTGTCCACCTTACAACATTTATTTACTTTATGTAACAATGACATATAAACTCATGGTTATTCTTCCAAGAAGTAAAAATTAACATTGTGCATTAGTTATTTTCTAAATTGTTTGCAACTTTTATTTTTTCAGCATATACTTGTACTAAAAACTGACCAATATCAAGAATCATGCAAAACAAAATATAGAGAAAAATTAAAGCCACATTTTCCTAGAAATTTATTTAGAAAGCACATTGAACTAAGAGCTAGGAGAACTGAATTTAAATCTGACCCGTGCAATTGCTAAGGATAAAAGTCACTTACACTTTTTTTTGTAAATGGCAGTAATCAGATTCTTCTAGCTCTCAAATTCAATAATTAATTATCTAGTTAACCATTTCCTCCACATATAATTATATCCTATGGCACTGTGCTAGCGTTATATGGAGAACTAAAGCATGTACCCTAATGCCCACGCAGATGAATGGCATGCAACTAATGCATTAGTGTGTCATGATCAAAGCAGGTGGGGCACCAGAGGACGGAGCAGTACCTGCTAATTCTCAAGGCTTTCATGAGAGAGGTGGCTTCTAACTGTGCCTGGAAGCACAATTAACAGGGAAAATAAATTAGAAGCAAGAAGGGACAGGCCAGGTTTAGAAAAGAGTAAACTGGCCATTTCTGGTAGAATTGTGGGACTTCTGGAAACAGAAATAATATATGTGACCAAAGGAAGTTCAGGGACTGCAACTTTTATTAGGGAGATAGGGCTAAGGTAATGGTGACAGTTGAAAGTGTGTTTTTTTTAAATAAAACTATTATATTTTTGAAATATAGTCACAATAATTTATATGATGACTAGAGGCCCAGTGCACAAAATTCGTGCACTGGGGGAGGGGGTGTCCCCTCAGCCCAGCCTGCACCCTTTCCAATCTGGGACATCCCTCTCACAATCCTGGACCGCTGGCTCCTAATCGCTCACCTGCCTGCCTGCCTGGTCACCCCTAACTGCTCCCCTTGCACTGGCCTGGTCGCCCCTTATGGCCCCCCTGCCAGCCTGGTCACCCTGCACAGTCTGCTTGTTTAGTCATTTGGTCGTCCCTCTCTAACCCCCCTGCTGGCCTGGTTGTAGGCAGCCATTTTGTGAGGGAGTGATGGTAAATTTGCATATTACCTCTTAATTAAATAGGATGCCTTAAAGATTATATTAAAGTTGAGAGAAATTGAAGATAGGGGACCAGTTAAACTATTGCTTTAAGCTATAGTTTTTAGTAGTTATTGCTATAGTACTGAAAAGCAAGTACTATTGATTTGTTTTTATTAAGGAATCCAAATATATTCTTTCTTTATTAGTAAGTTCCACAATTGATCCTTCTGTAAAATTAGATTTTCCCAGAAGATGATGACATTTTAGGATGTAGACATGTCTATTTTCAGGTTTTATTTCCTGTCTTTCATTTCTGTTATCTTCTCATTAATCAATTTTTTTCTTTCAAAAAGAATTTATTTTCTTATTAGTTTGGAACTTTGACAACCAGAATTTACTCTCTTTGCTAAGTCAATTCTTCTTTTTTTCTGTGCTCTTTAATTGCATTTTGGTAAACCTTTTATCTCCTATTCTGATAATGAGGGAGTGAGCTGGTAGAGTTTATAAATAGTTGTTTTGACTTGAAAAAAGATCCAAAATGTTGGATATATTTTCTTCTGGGAAAGGATATTCTTCATTTTTTCATATTTTGGTAATTGGTGTGTTTCTTTTTAATTCCCATCAAAAACAGTCTGTGGAGTAGTCTCATGTTCATACCTTTCACTCCTGCCTTCACTGTACTTTATACAGTAGTTTCCTTTTATAAAAGAAAAGGATAATGCACACACAAATAATTTCACGTGTGTGTGTGTGTGTGTGTGTGTGTGTGTCATTAAAACAGTGCCTAGCGTGCACATGTTATTTGTGATGATAATCATGATCATGATCATCATCATCATCATGCTGACTTTGTACTTTAGCTATACTTTCAATTTTTATAGATATTTTATAACAGTTTTATAGTCATATGGACTCCTAGAGTTTGTTTTTATAATAAAGCATTTGTAAAATAAGTTGTATAATTTGTATCCCCTTTATTACTAATTCTATCCTACCTGGGATATATGGATGGGTGCCAGATTTCAACATTCCATATTAAAATGTTTTAGGCTTCACTGTATTGGATATATTCTCTTAAAAATTTGTGGCTTGATATTTCATTGTTATTGTTTCCTCCTTTCATTTAGTATGAATATTTTCTTGCCTGTTTTTCTTTATTTTTTTCTATGAGATTCAATGGAAGCTTTCTCTCTCAAATTTACCTAAAAAAAAAAGTCATATTTAGTTTTGTAGAAGCATTCTTTTGTTGGCAGTGCAAAATATCATTTATTGATGTAAACCCAAAGAGGAAGTTTAGAAGGAATATAATTATAACAATTAAGGGAAGAAATCATGACAATTCGAACTAGACAGTGACAGTGAGTATATAAGCAAAAGAAACTGTAGGAGAAGTTGTTACAGTGTTAAATAAAACTGAAGCGATACAGAACTTATTATAGTGTTAAACAAAACTTGTAGTGTTAAACATAACTGGATTGGATCTGTGGATGATGAAGAGGCTATGGTTTGCATGATTTTTTGGATGAGTGATATTTGCAACCAATTTGAAAATATACAGAACGGTGATGATGTCAGTAATGCAGAAAAGAAAAGGAAGTGAGTTCTGTTGAAATCATGCAGACTCTGAAATTTTTGTACAATATCTAAATAGAGGTTTCTGGTAAGTCTTTTTTCGGCCTTTGAAGGGAAATCTGTCTTGGAAGATATGCATTTTGTCAAAATACTTCTAGTGGTGAAAGCAATAGTTGCAGATAAAATTACTCAGAGAGTTATAAAAAGGCCAAATGCATAGCAAATAGAATAATATACATATTGACAAGCCTATTAACTAAGACAAGTTTTGTGCCAATGAGAGGGAACCAAACTTCCCAACAGTCAGTTATTTGTATTCCCCAAAACATTTCTTACATTTCTGCTCAACAATCAGTTCTTAGAATTCTCAAAAATTCTAGAAGTAATATGGAGCAAGATATAAGGGGCCTGGCCTCTGGCATCAGGTTGAGGTGGGTATCTTGAGTCTACATCAAGCCAGCTCTATGACCTAGGATATTCTTAGGTTTGTTTGTTTGTTTGTTTGTTTCTGTCTACTTCCTCATGAGATAAAATGGGGATGAAAATTTTCATCTCATAGTATTGCCATGAGGCTTAAGTGAATCTACTAGTACTTATAAACCATTCAGCAGGTTTTGGCATATGGTAGATACTTTAAACTTCTTTCTCTTATATTTTCCTTATTTCTACCTCCTGGTCTTTATTCATGTCCTCTGTGTGGAATACTGTATTACACCTCTTTCTGCTGTTGTAAGTCCCATATAATGCTTAAGGCCAGGTTTAATTGCCACACCCTTTCTCCAAGGATTATTCACTTCTTGTGACATTAATTCCCCCATCCCCTGTTAGCTTCTTCATTCTAATTATTCTCTTTATTGTTGTTCTTTTCATTTTTTGCTTCTCTGATGCCATTTGTGTAACTTTCCATAAAGGTTCTATTAATCTTTATACTCCACATACTTCTTAACCAATGCCTATGTGTTTACATAATAAGGACTGAATATGTATTTGTTGAATTAGTAGTTGAATGACTCCACTAAATAAATAAAACAAATCTGAATCCTCAGATTAGACTGTGAACACATACTTTTTAATATTATACAAAGTGGATAAAAGGTTAATATCACAGATGGGCCTACTCTTGAGGTTTTACATGCATATTTAAGGGAAAATGTATTGCCTCTTCCTCACAATTTGGGCCAGGGCACTGTGTATTATGTGGGATATAGAAACATGGACGGTAGTCTTAGCTCGGAATTGATCTTTACTTGTCCCAAGCTAAATTGTGGGCACCTTGTACCCTGATCAGGGAGTCTATCCAAGGCAAAAAGTTTCAAATTCTGCAATAAAATGAGGCCTCAAATAGCCTAGGAGGTTAAATAGTGTTTCCCCAGACTACCGTTGCTTTGATGGCCCTAATGCTTATTCTTCTAGATAATGATTTGGAGCAAATGAAGCCACTTACAACAATCTTTGTAAAATTAAAGATGTTTTATATAGAATACCAACCATTCTAATCCATTGCTAAGTGCAAAGAGATTCCATGAAACCAGTGTGTGCACAAGCTATATCTCTCCCTTCCTTCAGCAAACTAATTAGTATAATTCCCATCTCAATGAAATGAAAAAAAAAAATAAAGGTTTCTGAATATTTCTTATTTCTTAAAGAGAAATGGCTTCTATATAGTTCAATGGAGAGAAATCATTGATTGGTAACTATAGCAGGCGGTAGCCAGATCACCATGTGTTAAGTCTATGCTCATGTAGGACCTCAGATTAACACCCAGTGTCTTGCTTTGTTACCTTGCAGAAATGCTGGAATCCAACAATGTGATCACTTTCAATGGCTTGGCCAACAGCTCCAGTTACCATACCTTCCTTTTGGATGAGGAACGGAGCAGGCTGTATGTTGGAGCAAAGGATCACATATTTTCATTCAACCTGGTTAATATCAAGGATTTTCAAAAGGTATCTTTATTCTAATATATGCACTGTGGTACTTTTAAAACATCTCAAGGATTCTCTAGCTATATAACAGTGTGACAACTGAAATTTTGTTTGAATTGATACTTTATCTTTTCAGATGCGAACAAAAATAATACATTGATTTAACCATCACAAATCAATGGCTGCAGTAAACCATAAAAATCTTCAAGAAAGAAACTATAGTTGTTGGTTTTTAAATGATATAGTTATATCATTTTCCTGCATAAAATAAAATAAATACCTGAACCATTATAGAAATATGTTATAATTTAATTCATGTATATATGTATGTATGTATATACTATGTGTATATAAATATAAATGTCTACATTTCTATATTGCCAGCAAATACATAGTTCATCAATCACTGTACATATGCTTAATCTCGTGTGTCAACTGTGCTTGTAAATAAAGTTTATTGGAAAACACATTCATTTACATATTGTCTATGTCTGTTTTTATTCTACAGTGGCAGATTTGAGTAGTTGTGATAGAGATCATCTGGCTAACAAAGCCTAAAATATTTATTATCTGGCCTTTTAAATAAAATGTTTGCTAAATCCTCATCTGGAAGATCAATTTTCGGTGTCAGGCTTTTGCATATGGGGTCACTTAGGCACTATCTAGTTATCAGTTTTTTCCTAATCCTTTCTAGTGTTTCTAGCTTATTTAATTAATAAGTTATACAGTTTTGAAAATAAACATTGACTGAAAATTTTGTGGAAATTGTGCTACTGCGTCTAAATGCTATATCCTATGTCAAACATTTTCCCTCACTCAGTATTTCTGGTCTTAATTCTTTGACCTTTATGTTTATACATCTTATCTCTAACATCATCTTATAATTTCCTCAAGAATTATGACACTATATTATTCCCTATAGACTTTATGACAATAGTATATGCTTAGGAAATAAGTTGTTGAAGAACATTAAAAATAGGGTCAAAAGAGCTTAATAGACAAATATATTCAAACAGATGTAAATCCTTAAGTAAATTGTATTTACTTTTATAGGCAGTGTGATATAATTAAAATTAAATAATATGTTTGAAGTGGGATGTTTTAGAATTATGTTTTCTATTACTAGAATAATGATTTTAAACTCAAGAATAGGAGATATAACATTATGACACTGTGCAAGTCACCTAACTTTAATTCATTATTTCATTATAGCAGGGGTTGGTAACTGTAGGTTTACAGTTGTTCATATGAAAAATAATACAATAATTAATAAATAATAATATAAGAATGAACTGTGTTTAGTGTAATCACAACTGTAAACCTACCTTTGCCCACCCCTAATTATTACAAGTCTCAATGTTAGAAGAGACACCGAGATATATCCTGGGCATATGGCTCTACTATTTTTCTCATCTATAAAATAATAGGCTATCTTCTAAGATAATTCAGTTCTTTTCAATTTTAA
This sequence comes from Myotis yumanensis, assembly GCF_028538775.1. Lineage (NCBI taxonomy): Eukaryota > Metazoa > Chordata > Mammalia > Chiroptera > Vespertilionidae > Myotis > Myotis yumanensis. Next base: position 41,174,174 of record NW_027223760.1, on the reverse strand, counting down.
AACTAACTGAATATATAAACCAAGTTAAGACTATTCAGAAAAAAAGTAAATACATTAAATATATATTCTGAAGTGATATGTACTCATATTGTCTAGATATATATTCACTAACATATTTATATTTATATATGAATTTTATAAAATAATAAAACATTATAAACACCCAATATTTGAACTGATATAATCTCCTATTATTAAAATATCAAAAATTAAATTGTTGTGCCCCAATACAAATAGGTGTCATTGGATTTGATAAGGGGAACTAAAAGATTATATTAGAATTTAGATGAGGGTAAATGCTTTAATATGATTGAGGGGAAAGGTATCTACAGTCCTCTAAGCCACCAGGAACACCTTGGTTATCTACCACTGTCACAGTATTCATGAAATATAGGAACTTTGGAAAGGATGAAGACCAAATATTAGGCATGAAAACACAAACAATTATTTCTTAGTCTGTTTTGCTTACAGTAAAAAGAGTGACTATTTTTAGAGCTATCTATCTAGATTCATTTCCCCCTTTATCTCCTGAAAGTAAAATAAAGCTACTCTTAGCTATTAAAAAATATACCTTTCTAAGATAGGTTTTTCTAAACCTATCAGCTGTTTGTTCTAGCATGTCATGCTGAGATTTGGATTAGGGAAATGGATCCAGAGCAATCAATCTCTTCACTAGATTCTCGCCTCCTCTCAAGATGATCTCTTTCTCCCAGGCCTGCCTTAGAATTCTTTCCACTACACATTGATTAGCTCTGCAGGCATACCTGGGAGATAGGGCAGGTTTGGTTCGAGGCCTCTGCAGTAAAAGAGGTGTCCCAATAAAATGGGCCAAAATCTTTTTTTTTTTTCCAAAATCTTTTTGATGGTGGAGGGTCTTGTCTTTAATTTGTAAAAACACACAACATATGTGAAGCATAATAGAGCAAAGCACAAGAAAACAAGGCATGCCTGTATTGACTACATGGGTGTCTGTGTTGCTCAGCTCTCATCTACAGCAAAGCCACCTGGGTACATGAATCATGAGGGATTTAAGCTAATACCAATGAACTGAAGCCACTGCATAGTCTAAACTGAAAGGTTCCTGCCACATAATGCTTTATGGAACTCTATCTCAGTTGCCCCAACTTGGTCTGACAGACTATAATGCCGGATCTAGTCTTAATAGAACTTAATTGGCATAAAATAATGTTTCTTCTCTGCCCTTAGATTGTGTGGCCCGTATCTTACACCAGAAGGGATGAGTGCAAGTGGGCTGGAAAAGATATTCTGGTGAGTATCAATCTATTAAATAATTTTAGTAATTGCATATAATAATTTATCACTCGATAATCATTGTTGCTGTGTTATCTTAACACCATTCTTTATTTGTGTATTTAAGTACTCTTTAGAAACAAAATATCAGTTAATTTTGTATATTTTTATTATTATGTAAAGTATTGACAGTGTGATATAAAGTAAGTAAAATACCAACAAGCCTAAATAAAGCAAAACTATGTTCCCTTTGATTACTTATACATATGCAAAAGATAACAAAATGCAGTTTTGTAGCACATATATTTATTAAGACAATTCTTTGTACAGATTGGCTTTAATATGTTAATTTTTCTTGAATTCCTTTTGAATTATATGAAATATTTTTTGCCTCTGAGTCATCATAATTAAATTACCCCTCTTGTCTTCTTTTTATTCCTTTCTTTTTCCCTTCCTTCTTTTTTTTATTTTTTACTTTCCCCATTGTCCTTTCTTCTTCTTTTTCTTCCTTCCTTTAAACATTCCTTCCCTCCTTCCTTGCTTCCTTTTTTTTCTTATATGTTGATATTCCCAATTATTCATTGTACTTGAGTAAGTATCTTAATTTTTTTTCTATTCAAATGTTTTGGAGCATTTTGAATATTATCCTACAAGCAAAGCTCAAAATTTCTGTGCCTCTGATAAAGATTTTGGAGTCCTGTGGCATATATGCATTTTAATTTGCCTATTAACACACAGATAAACAATAGAGATTTGAAAAAATACCTTATCTACTCTGGTGTTATCATGATATCTAGCTCACAGAATTCCTTTAGGACTCAAACAATCACAAGTAAAATTATGATATAGACTATAATGCACAATACAAATATTAACTATTATTGTTGTTATTATTTGTATATGTTGCTTAGACAGTATCTAAGTGAAATTAGTTTGGTCCTGCCACTCCCCCCGCTACTCTGCTATCCATACTGTATAATAAGAGATTCTGGTGTGAGCCCAGATGCAGTTAATTCAGCAGCGGCAATATAGTCATGATCCTCAAAGTACTGTATGGGTAGCCCTGATCATGACCTCAGAGGTTTCCTCTCTAAGAAGGGTAAGTTTATTATATTTTCCTGGCTTACTGAAAATGCTTATGGGTTTTATAAAACTAAATTAAAAGGAACTAAGACATCATTTTATAGTACCTTGTAATCAAGATTCTAAGAACTTATAAATCATGTTTCATATGTTATGGTAAAGATAGGTAGTTATGTGTCTATTGAGAGATGTGAACTTTTAAAAGTTCAATGGTATGGCAATATTAGCCAAACCAATCTTTGCAAAATCAACTAATTAATGTAATGTGATAGAATCTTTGTCTTTGTTATTCCTTTATGTTATGCATTAAATCAATTTAATTGTTGTGGATTTTAAGTTATCTTTTATAACACTTATCTAATAAAAGGAAAACCTAATAGTCCTTAGATATTTTAGTTTAAGAAAAAAATGCGTTTTTCCTCTTGTTCTAAACACCAAACACAAAAATATATTTACACAGTAAAATGTATTTTATACTATTTTTCTAGTAACCCATTTCTTTACTATTACTTTTTACTGACCTATTATTCAAAATATATTTTATGCATTTATAATTTATTTCATTAAAGTTTATTTTACTTTTTAGATAACCTCATTTATGCACTTCAATTTATATATCTATTTCATTTAATCCGATATATGGCATTGATTGATTATTTTTGGATTATTTAGATACAGACCAATTTTTTTTTCATTTCTTCCTAATGTAATTTTAGAATAGTAATTAGTTGACTCCCTGTGATTTGTAACATTTCTTCCTTGATAAACATTTCTAAATAAATGGCATACTCATTTTTACCAATAACTTCTGAAATTATCACTTGGGAATAAAGATGAAAGGTAAAGAGTTTTTTAATAATTTTCATTCAGCACCTGATTTTTGAAGTGATACATGGACAGTTTGATGGAAATTCTGCACGCTTGAGGAAATAATCATCAGCTGTGACTTATGGACAGTGATTCCTTTCAAAGAGCTCTTATGATGCTGAAAACCACAAGAATGAGGCTTGAGTGGTTTTTGCAGCCATGGGGACTCCAAGATAGAATTGTAACCAAAATAGGAACTGAGCTGAGCATTTATAGAAAAGTAAACTAATGACCTCCCTGAGTGCTCCCTTTGGTTTCTGGAACCTGAGTTTACCCTTTCTCTTTGGGCTTCAGTGTTCTCTCAGAAAGCCCTCCGGAAGTAAGGCCCCTTTAAACAAACAGTGCTGGGGGAAGTGCTCTCTTCTCAGTATTCGATTCAGATGCAGGGATTCAATAGGAAAAAACAGCAAAAAAAAAAAGCGGGGCAAAGACACTGGCTAACGTTATGTACCTTGAGCGTGGGTGAAGATGGTGTCACCGAGTGTAACATCATACAGAAAACTGAACCCTTTCTCCATTCTCCCAGGCATCTGGGAAGATGCAAACCATCATTTCTCATGGCTCAGTTTTGCATCAAACACATATGTTAAGTCAGCAACTGGAATTTGAGCAGCTATTCCACAAAGATGGACTTTGTGGTAAAGAGGGAATCTGCAGCCTAAGACACAGTTACTTATATTCCTGCTCTGTGTCTCTCTCTCTCTCTTGAGAGCACGCATACATGTGTCTGAGGCTGCTGATGACATTTCTGACAACAACATTAATCTAAATTTATTTTTTTCCTCTTGTAGAAGTGAATATACAGGATATATACCAATATGCCTTCTTTTCTCGGTGTTGTAGGTTCTAAACCTTTGTTGTGGTTTTTCTATATTACAGGAGTGAACTGCTCATGAACTTTTCCATTGTTGTTACTTGAGAGTTGTAATTTGAAAAAAAAGTTATATAATATATTATATTATTGAACAGAGACCTTGAAAAAGGAAATAAATGCAATCCACATATGTCCATTCTGACTGCTATTATCCACTTTACTTTCATTTTTTATATAGCCCTGATGCTTAAAATCCACTTTGTTATTCACAATAACATTTCTATTGGGGGATTAACTTCCTTGACCCTGTTTTGCAAGTGAAAACTGAATACATGCTAAACTGGTAAAAGAATCTGTTTCGAATCACTCGCTCTCTGACTCTTCTTTGTTTATCCTATTAAATCATCTCTCTTTGCACTGTTGCCATAAAACCAAATGGCAACCGTATGACTGTTAGAAATATTTTGAATATCATTGGAAATCAAAATATCAACCATCTGAGATGAACAAAAAAAATCAGATTCTCATAACATTCCTATTGTTGGATACATTTCAAAGTGTAATATTTCATGCACCTGAATTCTGGTACATTTTTGAAATTCTTGAGGGATTTATTTTTATAATTTTGTCCTTAGTTGTTATTATTCACTTTTGATGCTATCATAGATGATAACATTTTGTCAAATTATTCTGGCTCAAATTGCAGGACCTTAGCAACACTAATTTCTGCCACATGAATGCAATTGAGAGGATGATGCTACCCAAGCATCTTAAGTTGCAGTGCAGCCTAAAATGCATGTTAGTCCTTGAATATCATTTACTTTTTCAAAGGTCAAAATTGACAACAAGTTTAATATTTTTATTTTATTTTAGAAACTTCAAGGAATTATAGAAATTTGTTAAATGGATAGTTAGAATAACCTCCTCATTCTACAAAAGTCAATCATAACATTTCATTAAATCTCTAAATCCTATGTATAATTATTGGGAGAAAAATTTTCATGGGTCTCTCACACTTCTGCACACCTGATGAGAAAAAAGGACTAACTGCCTATTTTGTAGACTATATTTAGGGATATTTGTAGTGAAGAGACTTGGAAGGCACTGTCTCTCTGTGAAGCAAAAGGTTGGTTTACAAACAGCCTTAAGAAGTAGAGATAGGGTCTCCATTGGCACAAAAAACAGGTTTGCTTACTGTCCAGTAAAATGAACATAATGCCTCCCTCAAGTTCCAATATGCTTTGACTATTATGAAATATTCAGATTCCCTCCACCTAGGGTTTTTCCCCTGTAATACAATAAATGCCAGTGTCACCTGGCTCTTTTCTCACTCCCCAGAGGGAATTGGAGCTTGAGGAACTGGCATAAGAAATGCTGATACTCTGAGTACTGCTATTTCTGCAATAAAGTCTTTTATCTCTGACCCAGGAGATATATATCTTCTGCCAGCATCCATGAAACTCTGCCAGGGTAACTTATTTACAAGTAAGACAAAAATCACAAACCCTTCACAGTTCTTGACAGTATGGATTACAACTGTTTTTTGTGGACAAGATGATCTCACAAATGAAAGACTATAGTCAGTTTATTCATTTTTTTAATATATATTTTATTGATTTTTTACAGAGAGGAAGGGAGAGGGATAGAGAGTTAGAAACATTGATGAGAGAGAAACATCGATCAGCTGCCTCCTGCACACTTCCTACTGGGGATGTGCCCGCAACCCAGGTACATGCCCTTGACTGGAATCAAACCTGGGACCCTGGCATCCACAGGCTGATGCTTTATCCACTGAGCCAAACTGGTTAGGGCAGTTTATTCATTTTTAAACATGATTCCCATGATGAAATTTGATGACACTTCAGGTAAAGATAACTTATTTTTTTATGAAGGCCAGTGAATACCTTATTTATTAAATATCAGAGAAATAAGCACAGATTTTCATGTGTACCAAGATGTGAGTGTATTGCTGCTTGGGGTTAAATTTCAGGTAAATTAAATAGGATTATAGTTTTAATTTGACATTCAAAAGTGGTAATAGTAATAACAGCTAACACTTATTGAAAACTTGTTAAATATACTTGGTGTTATTCTTAATGAATTGCTTTTATTAGCATATGTATGTAACTCATATTTGGATATGAAATACATATTTCAAAGCAATTGGATGAACTAGTTTCATATCTTAGGTAAGAGACATATATGGGAAATGAAGCTTTACCATTAAAATTACCTTAGAAACTAGGTTTTATTCTTATTTTTAATTCATATGTTTTGCTAATAAAAAATATGATGGTAATCATTGTGACTGAATTGTCATGAATTAAGTCATATATATATATACATACACATTTTTGGAACTCTAAGAGACTCAAGATTAAAATTTAAATGCATTTTAAGTATATATTAACAAAGTAAATCTAGCACTTGTAATAGAAACATTATATAAAAATTTCCAGAGGGCCTGGAAACATTATATAAAAATTTCCAGAGGGCCTGGATATTTTGAATTGTGTTCCTCTTTATTAGAAATTTCAATTATATCCTTAAATGGCTGAAATGAAATTTAAATGTTTGTCATTGATTGACAAATGAATATTCAGATTTAAATGGGCACCATATTTCACCCATACATCAGTTTATATACTCATTTTTAGAGTACAGTAAGAATTTTATACTCTGTAAATTTCATTAGAATGATTTGAACAATTCCTCTGGGAACAGGATTTGGGCAAATGTCTTCTCACTACATAGTTAGCAGGTTGTTCCAAGTTGCTGAAAAGAGTAGTTTCTAATAGTTGTCATTGGTATTTTGCTTCTTTATTCACTTGATAATCTTCCAGAATGAAATTTTACTTGTTTCTGAGGATACACTAAGCATCATATCATAGATTTAACGTGAACTTTGGAAATATGAGATGAAGAAAGGTTATGGAGGTGCATATTAGGGACCACCCACAATCAAAGCCAGTGAATGGTACAAATGTGATAATTATATTTATAGCACAATATAAAAGAAAATATAAGCCAAAAAGGAGAAATTACCAACTTCTCTGGTCCATATGGAATTTCAAAGTGAAATTATTCAAAAGTATTAAATTGAAGAGAAATACTTTGGGCAACTTGTGTTAATATCATGGTCTGTGGTGGCTATGTGTATAATCATTTTGACCAAGTTTGAACATTTCAAGTAATTTGAAAAGAAAATATTTATAAAATCTTAAGCAGTATTTCTAAAACTTCAAAACAAACAGTCAATCTGGAGGTATAAAACCAGTCAAATGGGATACTTAACTGAAATGAGCGTTTCAGTAAAATGATTTGGTAGCTTAGTGCACGAGTCTTTATTTAGTTTATCACGTCATTCAAACCACTTTCAATTTATTTTTCAATTAATATCAGTTTAAAGATGATATGGTTCAGTAAGATGAATAGACTTATATATTTAAATAACTAGCCATGAAATAATGCCAATTTTGTTGTCCTAGTTAAATCAGAATTAAAGAAAAAATTCTCTCACATTAAAACAAAACATTAAGGTGGAAAGGTCAGTTGATTTTATTATGCCATCCTTCTTAATAGTGAAGGTAAAAATATCTCCCAAGAAAGACAAAACAGCCTACACACCATTTCATAAGACATTTGTTTAAAACTCAAGTTACAAGTTCAACATTAAGTGGCTAATATTGTAATTAGAAGATAGTTAAATCTTAGTTTTAATAGATATGTCCTTTAAAGAAGAGATTTCTAACATCCTTCAGTGAATGTCAAGGTATTAGGAAGACATGATTATGGATGACCTGATGTCAGCATAGTGTTAAAAAGAAAAGATATGAAACCTTATTTTTAGATAAGTATGGAGCAGCCTAAATAGAGAGAGGGATGAAGTGAGTGACAGGAACAATCTCACAGATTACTACTTTGGTATGAAGATTCTAGTATTCAGCTAGCTTGCTAAATAAATGGACTAACAAAAAAGAAAGTCAACAGATTAACTTCAGGAATTAAGCCTGTTAATGGATTTTCATGCAGAAATGAATGCACCCATCATGATAGGGAAAGGCTTTCCCAGCTGCAAGATTATGCGTTAAAATGTTTCTACATAAACTGCAGATGGGATGTAGACTTTTTTTTTTCTTTTTAAATGACTGTTCATTGACCTGAGGCAATGCTGTACTATACCCCTTCATTTGGGGCTAATTTATATTTGTACCAGAACAAGTTGTTAGTTTTAATCATGAACTGAATATATTTGAATAGAGATTGTTCATCTTCACAGTCTTCTCTCCTTTTTTACTCTTATTTATAGCTAAATTTCACTGTTCCATCCATAATTTAAGAACATGCAAGGAGGTAATTGGAATTGGAGGTAAATTATATTCTTTTGTGAAAAGTATAATTATCGGAAGTTAGTTAAAAACACCTCAATTCTCTTTAATTTTCATGCATGGAGCAGTTGTTTTGACAGATGGATGGACTTTATTTTTGTAACCGAGCGGGAAGGACTGTGTAACAGAGTCTAATCAGTGCTACATATTTGTAATGTTTGTTTTTGAATCACTGTGCGTTTGGCTCCTATATCATTTTCTGGGAGTAGACATTTTCTTTCTAATTTATTTTTCCAGGCTAATATCTCTATGTGTAATTCCTCTGAAATTACACATTTGATCCAAAAGGACTGGAAATCCTAAAAAAATAAGTGCAAATGGTTTGTCACTGAGGATGATGAATCATTGCTCTTCAGGTGTGGCCCTGGGGTTTACCGGTTTATGACTGCCTTTACTTTTACTTCTAGGCTAAGTTAACAATTTATAATGCTGTGGGTCTGGAGTACATTTCAGTAAAATAAGAGGTCAGTATGGTTGCCTGACTCTCGAAAAACCAAGTTGTTGCTAAACTTGTCTGTGTGTATCAACTTAAATTCCAAAAAGGAGCAAGGTTTGAAAATGAATTCATTTTGAACTGATTACATTCCCTTTATTACGTTGTAAATCCGCCAGTGCTGAGCAAAGCAGTGCAGTAGTCTAATGCCAAAAAGTACATTACATTCTGAGTTTTAAGAATCGTCATGGTTCAAGGAAAGGTCAGAAACACGCTTCTTCTGTCTCCCTAGAGCAGAAATGTGTGAAGTGTGTTTCCTTTTTCTGCCACGCTTCCTTCTTTATAATGGAATGTCCAGGCTGCTTCCAAAGAAAGTGAATATCCTGTTTTGCAACACTCCACAACCTTGGCAGCAAGAAGCTAGGGAAAGAAGGCAAATGAATGACAGGATCGACACTCTTCTATGTAGGTTTTCTGTTTAAAGAACAAATCCTGACCAACAATGTTTCTATCAAGTGTTGGGTGCGTGTTCTTTTTCTGTCCAGTTCTTTTAATTCATCGTTTCCACTCCATTATTGTTGATGAGTTCCCTTGAAGCTATTTTTGGCCAACTTTGAAAGTATTTAATTAATTTTCTTTGTTTCAGTTCAGTCTTCCCACACTGTAAACCCAGGAAATTTCTCTCCATTTTATTTGCCTCAACCTTCACTTCAGAATAATATTGAACTAGCCCCTGGGCATGGCAACAATACAACCTGCTGCCAACTGGGAGAGTTCAGTGGGGAAATGAAAGGGATCCTTCCAGGCCTAAGGCCAGTAGGGTGGGTCTAGTTGCTTTCTAGCACAGATAGACTCCTTATCAGCATACTCCCTGGTGAGAATGGTGTGAAACATGTGCCAGATTTCACAGCCCTGGTTCTGCCATTGATTTTTTTTTTTCTTCAGCTGCTCCGTAGAGGAATAGTTGTCACATTATAGAAGTTCTTCTTTGACAGTTAATAGAGAACAAATTAAAATTATTATATTCAGTGTAGCTCTATTCCACCCTTTTCAAGAACCCTAAGAGTTCTTCAATCATTACTTTTTGCTAATCAGTTACATAATCTAGAAGAGATAAGAACCAACAAATTCTATGATTTTCGAATTCATAACAGTTACAGAGGTGACATGGACCATGTGTGTTCACAAATATCTGTGCTTGGACGGAATTTCCTCCCTTTTATTTTTTATTGTAAAGAATGAGTCTATTCTATTTCTCGGATGCACTTAGGTACTACTAATGGGATTAGGGAATTTGGTTTTGTATTCAGAATTGCATGAAACTTTAAAGACATGGCAGAGAAGCTGAAATCCTGTTCTTTTCTAAAATGAGCAAGACATCCATCTGGGACTACCACTACTATTTATTAGGATATTCATTTTCTTACCAATATATACACAGCCAATTTTTTTGTTTCAACATATGGTGATGGAGCTGGTCATTTATAATCTTGAATATTGAGCCATAATCAGGGATGGCTATATCTTTATGTAAAAGCAGAGTGTGTGGCCACATACATGTTTCCAAGAAAGGGATACAATAAAGCATTTTCCTGAAAATGAGTTCTTTGCAAATGACTGCATTTTCTTTAAACTACTGAAAAATCCTTTGGGTAAGACTCATGAACGCTTCATTTGTAAATGAGTTTATCAGCTGTTTCCCTCTCCACAACCTTGTTCCACTGCCCAAGCATTCATGCCCTATTCTCTTGGGGAAAGATGAGAACTGTTACAGAACAGGGAGTTTGTTGCTAAGAGTCTTGGAAGTTGTTATATCTGCTTCACAGTTTTGCCTAAGATGTACTATGTTCAAAATGAAACATGGCTGAGATCCATATACCCTTTATGCTAGGAAATGTTTCTTCATAGCAACTTGAAAAATCCATTGGTTTCAGAGCTTAATTTTATGTTTTAATGTATTACCAGACAAAAGTAAAATTCAGGATCGAAGTACCAAAAACAGTGGGAGAAATTCGATGTTTATTGTAGTTACTCTCCTAAACTACTCAGCCTATGTTAAGAAAGCATGAGGAGTCCTAACTTGAAAGTTACATAGTTTACTTTAGATAGCTCTAATTCAGTTTTCGGACAATATATTTATAAGACATCCTTTGGTTTCATCCTAGAAAAATCTGTGCTGATGGGAAGCAATTATTTGAATTTAAATATCAATTATTCTGTTCATTTGGTTGTCTGCCCCTGTGTCTTTTATGGAGACAATAGAGTTAAGACCAAATCATTAGCTGCAAGCACAGAATACAGATGTCGTGTGGAAATGTACTTAAGTTATTGTAACACCTCAGCTATAAATTCCCACTGACTACACAAGGCCCAGTGCATTCTGAGCTCTCACTTTGTAAGTCTCATGTCACAGAGAGTGACTTTTGGAGTGTTCCAGTGCTAAGACCAACCCAGTCTCTATAATGCTTCCCAACTTGTTTGTACTATAGTCTGCTTTTGCTCTTCGCCTGCACTTCTAGTTACACATTTGGGTCTTAATTCCAAACCTTTTTAGGCAAAAACACAAAACTAATTAAGAAAGTCTATGATCAATAACAGAGTACTTTTTAGTGCTGTTTTATCACATACTCATTTGTATATTTTTAAATGGATGTTATATATTCTATGATGAACTCATATTTTTCTAAAATATTCAATTTTTAGGACTTGTGACTTGATAGTAGACCATAACATTTTAAAGCTATTTTTTAGTTTGAGTTTTCTTTTTACAGTATTGATATAGTTCATCTATTTAAAATATTTTGTTAAAATTGAGTCTTTCTTTCTCTGAACTTTTGGGACAATGAAATTATTCAACTTATATTATGAATATCTGAGATTTCCCTCAAATCTTTCCTCAACAGGGACAAAAGGCTAATATTCCTGTTTGCTCATAGAAAAGTATTTTCTTCCATAGGATTTACAGATAGAATACAGTATATAGAAAGACTCTAAATAGTTTTATGCATTTTATTTCTTATCTGATATCTTATTCAAAAAATAACTTTCCAAGAATGTCTAAACTTCTATAAATAATAATAAAACATGACTAGAATTTGCTCATCACTAATTGTCCCCTCCCTCTCCCCGGGGAAATCCATGACTCATTAGGCAGGGAGTTGCATGTATGGGTTCAGGATTCCATGAACTTTCTAAAGTACTTTGTAATTATACCTGCTCTACAAAACACCCTTTAGCCTATAGATACTCCAAACTCTAACATCTTTATCTCACCTTAAATATGCCCAAATTGTCTTTGAGGCTGAAGTGACATTTGCAGGAGAAAGTAGTTCTAACTTCTTAGGGTCTATAGAGCTCATTAGCAAGCAGCACTTCTGAAGTTCAAAGTCGACTGCCCATCATGATGGGTTACTATTGATATTAAACTTCACGTTTAAAAGAAGTGCATATTATCTTTACTTTTGTTTTCCTTTTCTAAAATTAAATTCAAAGCTGATTTTTTTTAAAAATCACCTTTGTATTATTTACCTAATTTATTGATTAATCAAATCATTTTGTTTGCTTCATTTCTAGAAAATGTACCTTTGATTGTAAACTGGTTAACTACATTTATTCTACTTTTGAATAAATAAATTACAATTTTTTTTATTAAAAGAGTTAGTACAAGAAAATATTTTATTTAGCGACACCCTCTACGCCCGCAAGACTAAGAACTTAAATGTTTTCAGTTCATATAAAAGTATGAGCAAACAATAGTATAATAAACCCTACTAATGCCGTGAAAAGGACACAAAAAAACTGTTCAATCACTCTCAGCACCCTAGAGGATATCTCAGGCATGCTGCCTGCTAGAACTCACTGCTTTTCCTTTTGTCTTACAGAAAGAATGTGCGAATTTCATCAAGGTGCTTAAAGCTTATAATCAGACTCACTTGTACGCCTGTGGAACCGGGGCTTTTCATCCGATTTGCACCTACATTGAAATTGGACATCATCCTGAGGTAAAGCTGGCTTTTAAAAATTAGTGTTTGTCCGTGACCCCTTCCTATTCAAATGCTTCATTACTGATTTCTTCAGCTCATTTAACTTCTGGTTCATATTCAGTGAGACCTACTTCAAATGCAGATGCTGTTATTCATTTTAATCTGTGAATGCAAAAACAATGAGACCATCACTCAAGGCTAACTCTGGAACAGGAGGAAGGAAGGAAGAAAGCACTTGCTTTCGCCCTGGATCACAGAGCCAAATCCATTTTGCATGTGTGGCAGATGTCAGCCGGCTGAGTGCACACTGTTTTCCCCTCCATTTCCATCCTCAGTCAGAAGTGTCTGACACCCCAGTTGTTTTCTTCTGCCCAGGGATTATAAAAGAATGCCATACTCGTGCACAATGATCTGCTCTCATGTTTGACCTCAATTATTTTCATACGTGTTCTAGCTCAGCTAAGTGATATTTTTATATTGTTGGCTATTATACTGGTGATATGGGAAAAAAATCTTTCTTTAATATGTTTATGATTCCTAAAAGATGTTTTCGTGAGAAAATTTGGTGAGGAGATTAAAATGAGGTAAATTTAAGTAAAAATTAAAATTAGGGGAATATTTAAAGGAAAAGTTACTACTATTGAAAGTAGTTTCATGAATTGGGCTTACCAATATCCTTCAATTATAAGCCCCTTTATAACTTCTGGCTCAAAATCCTAAGAATAAACGCATTTATGCAGTGAGAAAATCATTTGTGACAAGAGTTTTCTTCCAAATTGGAATTCAGAAATACTTAACAAATAAAGGATTTGTTCCCAGGATATTTCTGGAACCCTAAAGATAAAATATAATTTACATGTTAGCCACTTCTTTATAACTTAAACTCCAGGATCTCCAAAATTTTTTTAAGATGTCCTAAAGTGATACAAATGTGTTCTTTCAACCCAAAGACTTAGAGATCAAAACAGTGTTGTAACGTGTGTTGTTTTTTTTTTTTTAATAAGACACCTTAGAGACTATGTGGTTTCTAGACTACGTACAATTATTATTACTTTCCTGTTGAGCCTGAGAAGATTAAACACTTTCTGCGGCTAAAACCAGTTTAGGCAATTGCCCCTCTATTTCCCCACCACATCCTTCCTCCTCTTGTATACTGTACTTGCAACATACCTAAGAGTTTTTTTTTTTAAATATATTTTTATTGATCTCAGAGAAGAAGGGAGAAGGGAGAGAGAGATAGAAACATCAATGATGAGAGAGAATCATTGACCGGCTGCTTCCTGCATGCTCCCCACTGGGGATTGAGTCAGCAACCATATGCCCTGACCGGGAATTGAACTGTGACCTCCTGGCTCATAGATCAATGCTCAACCACTGAGCCATACTGGCCAGGACATACCCAAGAGTTTTAAGTAAAAAGTTAACTTTAAGGAAAGGCAGTTTTACTTAAATTGCTTGTTTCATATTGGTGAAATCAAGAATAATTTCCTGCACATAGGACTGGAGACTTGGTACACTCTCCTCCTTTGCCTACTTAGCCATTTCCTCTCATCAGGGGCCCTAGAAAACGGACTTGAGTGATTGCTCCACTTTTTTATACTCTGGAGATAGCTCTAGAGTATTCCCTAATATTATATTGTTCTTTGTGCATCTGTATGCCAGGCATGGTGCTGTCAGAGCAATGGAGTCAGGAGAGCTGCGCTTCAATCACAGGTTAGATGGTGTCACATCTGGCTTTGATCTTGTTCTACAACGTCCTTGCTGTGGAACATTGGAAAATTACTTAACCTCTCTGAGACTCTGTCTCACAATGTGTAAAACAAAACTAAACAAATCCTCTTCGACCCTCAGCATTCATATATTTTAAGTGAGAGTTTGACTACTTAACCTCCAACTGCCTTCCAACCCTCCTAGCAACCCATTGACATTTTTTGCTATAGAAACTCAAGGAGTTCTAATCCCATCATTGTTAAAAGCATGCCCTCTGACCTCAGACTGCAGGACTTTTGTCCAATCTCAATTCAATACTAGATGCTTGAAATAGAGTATGCTACTTATTTTTTCTGTCTCTGTTTCTAACCTAGAAAGTGATAGAGTTTTTATGAGAGTTTAATAGGTAGTAGGTGCTGAAAATATCAGTTACCATTTTGAAAATATATATTTGCATCTCAGGGCTGAAAGCCATTGCTCTCTTTCATGTTCATATTTAAGTGTCACTTTGCCTCTTAAATGTACTTCACTTCATCAGAGGATGCAAAACACGGCACTGAGCTCTCATTGTTGCCAGGTGATTCTGCGCTTGTCTCATTTTTCTACATTTTTTAATTTGAAGCTTAGATGACATTGATGACCTTAAATTAAAATACTACATATTGTTCCCCTATTTTTATCATTTTCCAAAAAAAATGTCCATTTTGTTTTATTTTTGAAGTTGCTATTTAGTATAGTTCACAGCATATTCCTTCTCAACTCATTAATTAATTATTCATTGCAGACTTACGGATGGAGGGGGAATGGAAAGGTACAGGTTCTGGAGACAGGCCATTTACTCAGGCAAATGAGGCCATTTCTTTGACTGAAAACAATAAAGATTCCATTAAATCTCCTTTGATGTGGAATATTGGGGTGCAAGGATTTTTCTGCAATTCTGAGGCTCAGAACCTTTAAGAGAGGTCTTCTCTGAGAAGCTCCACTGAGCTTCATTTCTATGGCAACTGTATATTGAGAAATACTGTTCCGGACTGTTTAGGAAGTCAGTGAAAAGATGATTATGCAATTACCTAGGGTATTTGGAGCAGTCTAGACAGTCTATCTAGGAAATTCTGGAAAAGAAATTATCAAGATAGTTTGACTAGATGACATGAAATTTAATTTTCAGTGCTTAAGCTTCCTTAAGAGAGAATCTGTTTTAAATTGATCTATACTGATACTGAGAACACTGCCCTTGGATTTACACAGTTATGCTATTTGGGGAGTTTGATAACAGAGACAATGTGTACTTCGTACGGTTAGGAAAAGAATGAGGGTAATGGGAAGATTGGAAGAGAAAGAAACAAAATAGCAGTCAGACCAAGAGCAGAATATTCAGATTAGAGTTCATAAACTTTCATGATGTTTGCATTTAGTAACAAGGATAGTTTTTCAGATAAAAACATGACACATTTTTGTCCTAGAGTCTAGTTTAGAAGTAATATGTATACTTTGCTGTTACCTGCCCTACACTACAGAAAATAAGTAAATAGTTTCGTTTATGCTCTGTCCAGCCCTTACATATTACAAATAATTTTATCATACAAAATAATGACATTTTTGTTTTTTGCTTTTAGCATGGATTTTATGGATACTTTATTTTCATTTTTTCTTTGTAGTGTTCCTCCTTTAAAATAACTCATTGTCTTACATGAGTTCCCAGGGTTATTGAAACCTGTTGTTAGAAAATGACATGATGGGCTTACTAATTCAGATGGCCAATGGCCACCAAAATAAAGGCATAAATTTTGAAGTAAATAAAGCTTCTATTTATCACTTAAGAGCTTCAGATCTTGTTGGAGGAAATGAACAATTCCTTTTAAAAATGGCAAACAGTTTGCAAAATAGCCTCCTCATTTACTCCCTAGTTAAATAGACCTTATTTTACTCTCATGGCATTTTAAGAGCAATATTTATACTTTTGAATATTGTATTTCAAAACTTACTTTACTGTCTAGTGAATGCCTTCTGACCACACACAATATGTCATTGATTGCTGTATTAAAGAGATTTTCTGTTTCCTGTAGTACATTTGGGAATTGATAGACATATTAATTAACTCCAGTTCTATAAGATGTGTGTCAATCAATTCTTGGGTATCTGCCAATAGTAGTAGACACTGCAGATAACTGCCGGTGAGGACACATACTTCAGACACACGTATGTGTTTATCATAAAAATGCATGCAGAGTCCATGGAAGGAATGACTCAGAGCTAGAGTACAGATGAGTTTTATGTTTAAGCTGTTAGCATCCATGCCACTCAAGTGAAAAATGTAAGTCATCCTTAAGAGACAGAATATTCCCACATGGCTTATGGTATATGTTATTTCCCCTTCAAACTTACATCTGTTAAGAAATTGTACGTGTATAGCTTTTCAGAGAAGTCTCTGGATGTTTTCTCAAATTCCAAATGAGCCTCTTTTATGTACTGAGCAGGAAATCTAAGGAAAGCTGGACCCAGATGAGAGCTGGAAAATATTAAATGTATAAATACTCTCAAAATGCCATGATCTCAATTTATGATAGAACCAAAGGAACATTAAGAAATGCAGTGAAGCTTAATGGCTATCTATAAGGTAATTTCTACAATGACAGCCAATATGTAGATATAAAAAACAATGTTTGCTAGGGTCTCCCCTTCCACCAAGAATAAGAGTTTGCTTTAGTGCAAAACTTTAAATCGAATGCTCTTAGTAACAGTCCTCATGACCTAAGTGCCATTTGAGTCAATACTTGTCTTTCTCTGACTGGCTTATTTCACTTAGCATTAAACTCTTCAGGTCCTTCCTTGCTGTCTCAAAGGGTAAGGTCCTTATTTCTGACAATAAGAAAAGAAATCACTATTGTTCTGGGATATTGAGAAGGTAAATGTGAAGTCACAGCTTTGTTTGTATCTAACTCTGGACTGTCTGCTTCAGATTCATGCATTTCTGATGAAAGCACTTACACTTTTCATGTGGGAAGGACCTATCCTTATAAATCTTGAACAGTCTCACTGCGAAAGCCAACATATGCCATTATAGAAAGCCATGAAGATATATCATTGTGTAAGTTGCTAAGATGTGTTTTGACTGCACCAACTATAAATAAAAGAGAAAGTACATGTAGGGAATAAAAAGAGAGACCAAGGGGTGCAGTGGAGAGTAATCAGGGTTGTCAGTTGCAGGCTTATAGAGGTAAGACTGGACCTCAGCATTATATGAGGAGTCCATTTGGATAGGATGAGATCTGAGGAAGTAGAAATAGCAAAAATTGGTGATGAGAATCAGTGTGACATAATGAAAATAGCACTAAGGTGAAAAGAAAAGATACAATGATAAAAGAGGTTTTAGCAAATAGATTTGAGGGAACACTAGGGCATAATGGAGGCATTTATAACAAGGGCTCTTTAGATTTATAGCTACAATTCTGCTTAATTGTGACAATCGATGCCCAAGTCCTATTGAAAATAATTTGTATTCAGATGAATGATTCAATAGAGATAAAATTGACTAGTAAAAATACAGGAAGCATTTTTCCTAAGCAAGGTCCTAATAGTAATGTTGAGGAATAGAAAGGCAAATGTCTACCTAATATGACTCACATATACATAAAAATTTAACTTCAACATAGGTGAAGATATCATAATTACAGCAATTATACTCAAAACGACTAATAGTGATTGAGATATATATATATATATTAGAGGCCCAGTGAATGAAATTTGTGCATGGGGGTGGGGGAGTCCCTCAGCCAGGCCTGCACCCTCTCCTATCCAGGACCCCTTGGGGAATGTCCAATTGCCTCTCGCAATCCAGGACCACTGGCTCCTAACCGCTTGCCTGTCTGCCTGCCTGATTGCCCCTAACTGCTCCCCTGATGGCCTGATCACCCCTAACCTCCTCTGTCTTGCCCTGCACCTGGGACCCAGGATTCCCTCCTCTGGCCAGTCGCAGGCACCCAGGCCCCGGGCTGGCTTCGCCCGGGCCACAGCCGCAGGTGCCCAGGACCACTGGGTGGTTGGCTTGTACCTCTCCTGGGCCACAAGCACAGGCGTAGCCGCTGGCTCCCAGGACTGCGGGGCAGGCGGCTTGTCCCTCTCCCAGACCACAGGCATAGGTACCACTGCTGGTGCCTTGGACAGGGGGCGGGCGACTTGTCCTTCTCCCAGGCCACACACAGCCTAGCTGGTCCCCATTACTCTCTCACAAGCTCATTTGTGCCTGGCTGGTCCCCATTCCTCTCTCCCCAGTGTTGAGTGTCTGAGCCATTATGGTTGACCGTGTGAGGGTATGACAACCATTTTCATATTAGCTCTTTATTATATAGGATATAGATAGATAGATAGATAGATAGAGATAGAGATAGAGATAGAGATAGAGATAGAGATAGAGATAGAGATAGAGATAGAGATAGTATACCACCTGTTTTGAATGTATTACCTCAAATAATCTTTATAAAATCTGATGAAGTAGGTACTCTTAGAATCCCCATTTTACTGATGAGAAACTTAAGGCTTCCATGGGTATTTTGTAATGGGCCTAAGGCAAGCATGGTGTTTGGTGGTTTATGTCTAAATCTAGAAATCACTCCTTTAAAAGGAAGTACCAGCAGCATGCAGTAGGAGATAAAGGGTAAAATCGTCAATTTGAATTTAGGGGATTAAGTCAGGGATTTTTCCTGTGTTTATTTTGTATTTCAAAAAAATTTAATGTGTGCCTAATTTGAACAAGGTGGTGAGTGTAAATAAGAAACACTTGACGACGTGAACAAAGGCCATCACATTTAAGCTGGGCTTTGAAAAAAATGGGTGAAGTATGGATGAGCTTGGAAGATAATAAGAGCAGTGAATAGGAGAAGAGAGACATGAAAAGCCAACAGGGAAAGGGTAAATATCTCATTGTGCATAGAGTATAGGGATTTTCAAAATAAGGAGGCTTGAAAATTGGGATCAAATTGAGTTTGGAAAAGTTAGTTAAGAGTTATGCAGATTTTTAGGAAAAGGCTACTATTTTTGCTACAATTGGTTTCAAAACATATTTTTGGTGTAAATGTGGGGAAATGAATGGACAGGTAGATACATCCATTTTGATTCTATAGCAAATGATTATGTGACATTATCAGAGTCGAGACTGATATTGAGTGGAAGACACTAAGTAGTACCTAAATTTCTCATTGGAAAACAAATCAAAATAACATCCAAATATCCCAAGCCACTATTTCAAATACAACTGAGATGATGACAATGTTAAACTCCTCAGTGGAAAATGGTTTTCCAATTCTTTTGTGATAATTAGACAAACATGTTTTGTAGCATATTGGGATCCATGCACACTTAATTTTCCCTTCATGAGTCTGCAAATAAGCTGAATTTATGTTGTGTATAAAATATTAAGTAAGCTATCATATGCAAAATTATGTGAATTTCTCACCCATACCATCATAAAATTGTGGTTTTTCTATGGTTGTAAATTCAGAGAAGGCTATTTTGTGAAATGCATATGTGAAAGCAATTTAAGCACACTTTGCTTAAAAAATTAAAATAAACAAAAATTAACTTTAAAAAAAGGAAACAAGATATACATGGGTTAGCAAAAGTATGTTTATAGTTTTAATCAAATAAATAACCCAATAATTAATAAATAATAATACAAAAATAAACTTTGTTTTGTTAACTCAAAACTGTAAACCTACTTTTGCTCACACCTATAAAGTACTTAGAGTGATTTTAAATGAAAAATCACCAAGCCATGCTATACTTGTAGTATTATTATTGCATAATAGTTTATACTGATTCTGTGAGTTTATTATGAAAATTATATGCTTTATTTACCTCTTGTTATTCTGCCCAATTTGTCTCCTGCTGTAACTTCTCTCTACGTTTTTTTTCATTTTTATTAATATTAATGGCTATCATTGTTAGCATATTTGATGGTCATCATACAACTAGTAAACTACAGTCACAGCTATCATAGCATTTGGCCTGAATGTCAATACCGTACCAACTATACCTCATTTGTATGATGTTGTACCGTGTGAGGGTTTTCATTATTTTTTTTTATTGTGGTAAGAATTCTTAACACAGGATCTACTCTCTTAACTTTTTAAGTATATAACTCAGTATTGTTGACCATAGGCACAGTGTTGTACAGCTGATTTATAGAACTTTATTCATTGTGCATAACTATATACCCGTTAAGCAGCAACACCCCATTTCTCCCAACTCCCAGCCCCTGGCAACCACTCTATTCTCTTTCTCTGACTTGACTATTTTAGAATTTTCATATAAGTACAACAATAAAGTGTTTGTCCTCTGTGACTAGCTTATTTTATCTAATGTAACATCTTTCAGGTTCATTGAAGCATTATTCATAATGGTTAAGGGATAAGGAAACAAATTAATGACCATCATCTACAAACGGATAAAGAAAATGTGGTATATACATACAATAGAGTAGGAAATCCTGCCATATGCAACAACATGTATTATGTACTCATTAATACTCAGGTCTAAACCCTCTCAAGCATTGAATTTCTTTTTTTTAAATATATTTTTTTATTTCAGAGAGGAAGGGAGAAGGAGAGAAAGATAGAAACATCAATGATGAGAGAGAGTCATTGACTGGCTGCTTCCTGCACACCCCACGCTGTGGATTGAGCCTTCAACCCCGGCATATGCCCCAACCAGGAATCGAACTCTGAACTTCTGGTTCATAGGTCGATGTTCAACCACTGAGCCATGCTGGCTGGGCTCAAACATTGAATTTCAAGTAAAATAAATTACAACTTGCATTATTAGGAACCTTCTTTAAAGAGCATTAAGTTCTCTGTGCTGTAAAGGTGACCTTGCCTATCAGCTTGGTAAAGTTTCATGCAGTGGCAAGTTCATGGAATCCTTTAAAGCAGTGATGGCGAACCTTTTGAGCTCGGCGTGTCAGCATTTTGAAAAACCCTAACTTAACTCTGGTGCCATGTCACATATAGAATTTTTTTGATATTTGCAACCATAGTAAAACAAAGACTTATATTTTTGATATTTATTTTATATATTTAAATGCCATTTAACAAAGAAAAATCAACCAAAAAAATGAGTTCGCGTGTCACCTCTGACACACGTGTCATAGGTTTGCCATCACTGCTTTAAAGGGATATGGTAAATAATATTAATCAGGTTGTCATGTTTCATTAAAAGAAGTGTTAGAATATGCAATACAAACAATTACTTTCTATTTGTATTCATTTCCTCTATATTTAATCTAGGTGTCGAACAAAGACAAAACCTACCTACTCGTTTTTCTTTCCACTCATACACAGGAGAGTGGTAATGTTCTACAATCAAATAAAGTTGTAGTTCATTTTTACCCCAAAGGTAAAATCAAAATATATACCACTAATATGAATATACTTGAAATAGAGTTTTTAAAATATTTTTAAAAATTAATAAGTTTTCCAAATTTCATTCAAAGTGAGCTTAGCACTGAAACATGCCCTTTCAATTTTTCTTAATATTTTGACCAAGTAATATTTCAAGAACACAGAAAAGTCTGGATATCAGTATATTTATATGGATAGAATTCTAAAATTTCTAACAAACAGAAAATACTTAATTTTATATGGCATACAAATTATCAAATAACTAAAGATAAGCATATGTTGATTCCATTTTGCTTAATGTAAATGAGCCTTATCAAGCTATCTTTGCCTAAAAAGATATTAAAATATTAACATATTTGGAGGCAATAATTTCATTTTTACTCAAATTTAATTTTGCATTTATGTGTCTTTAGAAATTTTAGTTAGAACAAATATTTAAAGTAACATATTATGTGAAGGGATACCCTTTAATTATTGCCTAAAAAAATGAATGGCATAGGCCTTCAATTTTTATTTAATGCAATTATTTCTATCATTGCACATTTTGCTATTAGACTTTAGTAATTTAAATTCAGTCCTATGTAAGTGATAGAAATTTTACAATAGTACCTGAATACAGTTTTGAATTCTGTATATTTACGTATAGCATTTCAAGTTGTCAGATATCAAACCGCACAGAATGACTACTTTCCATTTTTATTTTATTTTTATTTTCCAACCTGCCATTTTAATTCAATTGTGCATCCTTGGTCACTGAAAGCAATCTCAGGAATTGCTGAGTGGTTAGAAAGGGAGTCTAATGGGATTTAAAATCAATTCGCAGGCCTGTCACTGATTCATTGTGTGTGTGTGACTTTTGCTGCCACTGAAATAACATTAAATTGGTCTCCTCAACATTATTATGCCCCAAGATTTCTCTAGTGATTTAGAAATACTTTCCTAGTACACACTACGCATATACACTTAAAAAATAAGTTACTGATTTAAGAAGTACAAGACCAGCTTCTATTTCAATGAGTTACCTCATTTGAGATGATCACAAAGCTTTATAGAGAGGCTGAGTCTGGATCTTTCTAGTTTTGCTAATGCAGTTTTGTATACACGCCAGGGTTCAAGCTCCTTTTAAGTGCTTTTATCCTGGCAAACTTTTCTTCTTTTGATTTATATTTTGTTGGCATTTAATAGCTGTCTTACCTCATATTTAAATTACTTAACCTGGAAATGATGGATGTCTAGTGTCTTACATTTACTTGCCCTTAGCTGGCCTAAATTTTGGAGGCAAACGTAATATTTCCAGGAGAAATATCTGTTCTTTGTATTAGATCATGCTAGATAGTAAGCTCAGATACTACTTTGATATTGCATCGAATTTTTGCTGACAACAATATGTAATTGTTTTTAATTCATGCTAAAATTGCAGAGTATCGTAAATATAAGCAAAAATCTTTTCCCCCCTCTAGAATATGGTGTAATAACTTATCTTATCCAAGGAATGGGTATAGATTATGTAGCTAATAATTAAGTAGAATGTTATTTTTTTTACCAGGCAATCATCCAAAAAATTAGAAGTGCTTTGACACACTCTAGTTTATAAAGTGCATCATAGGCAATCAATAGTTTCTAGTCTCTTGCTTAATATCAACTTTAAGTGAAATAAAAATAAACAAAATAAAATTTGGCATATGAATGACAAAAATGTTAATCCTACTCACTTTTCTACCTTGTACTTAAAGTCTGAAATATCCAGTAAACCCCTAACTTATTTTTCAACTATGCTGCTAAGAAAAATATTTTATTTGGAATATTTTAGTACAAAAATGTAAGTTGGAAAATGTTATATATGCATAACTACTTAAGCAAAATACTACACTGAACACAAAGCTCAGCAATACCTGATATCTTATTTTTTAAAAGTGATATGTTCAGAGTTAAACTATGACCACAATTTTCATAAAATTCTTGCTCAAAAATACATGTTTAAAAAATACTATAGCTTATAGTTACTGCATAGCTCCTCTAACTCCTATTCCTCATTTTATAATGTAAACTCAGATTGGTTAAATAATATTCTCAAATTCCAAAGCCATTTATTGGTAAAAGCTGAACTTAAATTCAATCTCCTGACAGCTAACTCAGAGTCCTTTCCATTATACCATATTGCCTACACTTTCACTGCCAAACATATAAAAGCATATGAAAGTCACACTTTTCCATGAACTTAAGTTATTCATAAGGATTTTATTCAAAATTAAAATAAAATAAATATTAGACAGTTACTTTTATTTTTATTTTTAGACAATTATTTTTTTTTAATGGTTGTCTTTTACTTTTTTCTTCACGCATTCATGGTCTAATTATAAATTATATCATGTAATTTCAGGTAAAATTTTTATGATGATTTTCACAAATGTAACATATCTATTGTGAATAAATCAATTGTCTCTTCAAAACATACAATTTGAGTGTGATTTCAATATTTTACATTATTTTCTTTTATTTAATAAAAGTAGCTAGATTTAAAATGCTATTGAAGCATCAACACATATTATCAAAGAAAGTAATTGAGAACATTAAGGAAGCAACCTGAACACAACAATCATGTAAAATTTCACCCACACACCTCTGAGTACAATGGACAGAAATGACTGAATGCTTTGATCTTTCCAGGATAACTTGAAAGAGTAAAAGGAAAAAAGGCAACATCTGTTAGAAAAAAGGTTTAATGAACAGAGTGAATTCTAGTGGAGTGTTGACATAGAGCATGAGAAAAGAAAGAGATAAATCGCAGAAACAAAGTTATTTAATAGTCACAGACCTCAATAGGTACAAAGATATAAGTCTGCTTTAGAAAGAAAGCTAATAAATGCAATTTGATTTATATTTAAAGTATTTATAATTCCTGTAGTAGTTCTCTACAAATGTGTTCAATGGGAAATATTTATATAATCTGTGTATATACTCTTTGTATACATAATTATATATGATACATATTCTAAGTAGTGTGTTTATATCCATAATGAATGGCAACATCTTAGAAAAATTATATGGGTGTAATATAAGAAATATAAGTCAATTTAGACTGCCTGAACACATATTTGTAAATATAGACTTTAGTCTATTTTCCATTTAAGGAAATAAATATTTATTGTGGGCAAATGATTGTTTTGCAATGGATCAGTTCTATATACAGATGGAATTAGCCTGGACATTGTCCATCACTCAGCTCTTGCAAATATCCAAGGCAAACATATTTTCATCAGTACTTTATAAATTTGAGAGACTTCTTCGTTGATGAGTCTTTGTAGCTCAAAGGATGGTGGTTTTGTTTTCAGGATCAATATCATATTATGCTGTTATAAGTATAAATTTTGCTATCATGTAATTTAGTGCTTTCTAGGATTCTGAATATTACAGCAGCTGTTCCAAATCTTATGTCTGCACACGTGTGACATTCTTTTGTGAGCATGACCATCATTGTAATAGAATATTCTGCAATACATGGGTATAATACTGACTTTAGAACCTTAACCTTGAAACTTAATGGCAGAGGACCCTTAATCTTGAATTGGCCATAATTTCTTCTAACATAATAAAAAAGAAGAAACTTTGAAAATGCACACACTTGAAGTTTAGGAAAGTGAACTCTGTCTGAGGTCAGAAAGAGTGAGTCATGGGCAAAAATGGCAAGAAGCCATGATTTTAGATGTAATGAGAAAGTATTTAGGAAACCAGAAAAAAAGGAAGCTATTTACCTCGAAGTTCAGGCCTGTATGTAACAGTTGCTTTTGCTGGACCCTAGAACAGAGGTGTAAAGTTCACCCAGACATATGGTTGCACCTGATGCAATAACATTCTTAACTCATATCCCCCCACCACCCCTGTCCTCAGCCCCACCACTTCAGTCTGGTCTCCACATTGAAGTCAGAGCTGTCTTCTCATAAAGCAAATGGTAGCCTATCACTTCCTTTTAATCCTAGCAATTAGGGAAATCTGCTTTTTGGCCTTGGACCCTCCTACTTCTGTATTCTTGTTTGGACCACACTCCCCTGACCTCTCCTGACACTCTGAAGTTCCTTTTCCTCTTTCCGCTACTTTTCATTCTGAGTTTCTCTTCTTGTACGACTTTGTACTTACTGTTTCTGTTTCCTGGACAGATCTTCCTTCACATATTGGGTTTAATAAATCCATCTCACTGGTCTCAACTTAAGTGTTACTTTCTTAGAGCATGTTTCCCCAACTTCTATTGATTGTAGGTAATACTACTATTATATATATACTCTCATAGCAATATGGGTGAGGAGGCAGTTTAGTTAAGTAGATACATTTCTTGTGATGATAAGTTCTGTAATAGGGATTAGAGAATTGTCTAATACATGTATTTGCAGGTAGGATTCATGTTATAAACTCTAAAGTGTTCAGGATCATTTCTTCATCTCTCGAGGGTTAATTATTCTTGTGTTTTTCCTGTGCAAAAAGCCACAAGGTACAAATTAGAATGAGAAATCCCCAGCCAGTTTAAACCCTTAGATAAATAACACTAAATAGTCTCTTTAAAAATTTGTAGATACTAATTTTTCAGTATAAGCCGTTTTATACATTTGACATGTATCCCACTTTCATGTCAGGGATCATCTATACAGATTAACATATGACTATCCTGAAATTTTAGCACTTTTGTTGTTGTTGATGATGATAAAATTGTTTTATCCCTCAGGCTCAAGTAGAGAACAGATTTAAATTAGACTTTCTCAATAACATTTACACAGATCTGCAACTGAAAGTTATTCTGCTATTAGAGCTCTTATGTAGGGAATCAGGAAAGAAATAGTTGGATAAGATACGTAACCAAACTTAAAGAAAGGAAGAAAAGAAGGAAGGAGAAAGAAGGGAAGGAGAGATGGTGAAAAGGAAAGAAAGGGAGAATGAATTAAGGAAGAAATCCATTTTGATAAAGCATATTGAGCGAACAATGAATTGATTGCTTAATGAATAGTAATAAAAATAGAATGTCTATTAATTTTTATTTGGGGCCCTTTGTTAAAATAGATTAGAAATGCTTTAATACTCAATAAAATATGATACTTAAAGATTCTGTGGATGCTCTCATAACATAACACTTATCTAAAATCTGCATTTCACTTCTGAAGACTAATACACAGGAAGCAATAAATATAATGAGCGATGTTCAACAGCAGCCTCTTCCTGACAGTGTAGGGAAGTGGGAGTTTTAAGGTGAGAGGGCAAGGGAGACAAGTAGGAGGCAAAGGCAGAAATATGTGCACACCAACAGTCAAATGATAATAACTGAAGGTAATATTACAAGAAAGCAACTATTCTCCATTGTTTGAGTTACGAATTAAAGCTCTCTGAGGATAAAGGCAAATTTTATTTTGCTAAAAGAATAGCCTTTCATCTCCCCCCATCAGGATTTAATTGGCAGGAGATGACACAACCTGCTTAACAATCAGGTATTTCAGAGGTTGAGCAGTTTGACAGGGAGCAAGTTTCCTTGACTCTCTGTAAATGCCCTTTTTCCTCTTTGTGAACAGCATGCATTTGGCAGGTGTAAAACATTAACTCGCTAATGCTGTCAGAGCATAGAGGGTGAGTTGACCAGAATTCAGACTTTAGAATTTAGCAGAGTGTACAGACTTGTGTACAAATGCAACCTGCATGTGTCTATTGGGGAAAATGACATTGTAATATTATGGCATTTAATTTTGTTCATAAGTTACTGATTTCAATTCTATTAGATAAAGCATTTTAGAATTCTCTGATGCTTGGAAGGTTGGGGAAAAAAAGGAAATTATCATCAAAACCACTGCTTGCTTTTGACAGACAAAAAATACTGATGAAAACTCTTCACTTTTGAGTTCTAAAACAATCAATTTCTGGATATACATTGTGAAAAAAGTATGGATATTGCTTAAAACATAAGTCAAAGTAAATCAGTTTTCTCTAAGCCTGGTTGAGTTTTCTAAAACTACATTGAATTAACCACAGTGTTAGCTAGATTGGGACTTAATTACTAGTATATCATTTTATCTCAAAGGGATATTGTGATCAAATGTGTTGAAACTAATAAAGCACTCTGCTGAATAAATTCTGTGTTGTGACAATAAATACTTCTCATTCTA
The DNA here is from genome assembly GCF_028538775.1 of Myotis yumanensis. NCBI lineage: Eukaryota > Metazoa > Chordata > Mammalia > Chiroptera > Vespertilionidae > Myotis > Myotis yumanensis. The sequence continues at coordinate 41,146,114 of NW_027223760.1, read as the reverse complement.
TGTCTACCTTCACCTCCCTAATCCAGCATTCCACATGATAAGTTGTGCTCTTTTAGTTCAGAATTTCTCTCTTCAGGTTACATATGAAATATACAGTATTGTATGAAAAAGACTATTCTTTTTATTTATCTGTGTAGCTTTCTACAGTACAGTATCTGGTACATTGTAGACACTTGATAATCCTTTTGATTTAAGTAAATAGCCACTAGTATCAGTTATTACAACTTTAAACGTATTAATTTTAAATCATCTTATTTATAGTAGAAAAAAATCACTTAGATAAAAGCATGCATTTGATTCCCCTTTGATTTCTTCTAAGGTATAAGCTTAAATGCCATTTTGCTTTGCTTTTTCAACTCTATGTTGTGTATTTCCTTTTCTTTGCATTTGGATTGAATCCCTCCTCCTTACAGAGAAAACACACTATTGCCATTTGGTAGGCTATTCCTGCACCGATTTAGCCAAATTATCTCCAAACACTGTGTTCCCTACACATTTATTTGTGGAGCAAACATTAAAGAATACATGTTTTACAAATGGAAAGGGGGACTTTTCATGATTTAGCAGTATTGATTGTCAAATTTCTAGGTACATATTAAATATACATGTTGATCTTTCCCTTTGAGATACTTAAAATGACTTACCTAGTCCCTAAACTTCCATGATTTACTTATAAAGTTCTTGCCAGTTTATTTCCAATCAAACTTCAAATCTGAGAACTACATGCACTTACAGTTCTATCACAACTTAAAAAATAGAAATGATATATTATAATGTTTGAATTATCTTATTCATCAGAGAATGTATAAGATAAAATTTTTCCAAAATTCCCAAAACACAATTTCTCTGGTTTATATTCTATTATAAGACAGATCTAACATGAAGTATTTATGTTATAATAATAACTAGAGGCCCATTGCATGAAGAGATTCGTGCAATAGGCCTTCCCTTCCCCTGGCTGTCGGCACCAGTTTTCCTTCGGCACCCAGGACCCAGGCCTTTGCTCCATCTTCTCGGCTCCAGACGGAGCCTTCCATCTTCCCTCCGCCGCTTCGTCCTATGTATGCAAATTAACCGCCATCTTTGTTAGGTTAATTTGCATACTCTCCTGATTGGCTGGTGCGTGTAGTGGAGGGATGGTCAATTTACATCTCTGTCTATTATTAGGTAATATAATGAGATTTTCAAATATATCGTTCCCTAAAATGAAATTTTTAGATGTCTTACTTAGTTTGTCTCTATATATTTTTAAATATTTCATTTAAATATCAATTTTGCATCAACAGTACATTATATAACCTTTCACTTCTATAGCTGCATAGTTATAAGAAATCACTCAGTTTGTAAAATGTACCTTATAATGATTTTATCATGATAAATTCTAAACTACTTTGAAAAATGACTATGTTTTTATTACATATTTCATTTCAGTCAAGTAATTGAAGGTTATAGACTGTCAAATGGTATCTTCAAGCCTATAATTGCACTAATATCACTCTATTTTTATTTTAAATTATAATATTTGCAATATGGTATTTGTCAAAATATTAATACCTGATAAGTTTTATAGGTTAATGCCTATGAAGTTAAAAATACTCTGTTAAAGACTTGACTTTGCTTTATTTTTGAAATGGCAAAATTTGTACCAGTTATAGTAATGGCAATGTGTGTAAACATATATTCTTCTGCAAGTGGAAACAAACAGAACACTACGAGCTTGAGAATTCTGTTCCATGTAAGGGGAAGAATTATATACTGCTCTGAAAACATGCTACAAAGTGGTGTGTGAGATACTTGTTTATGGATAATTTTTTACCAAGTGGCATTCTTTTTCCTTGACAGCTCTAAATTGACTCATCATTGGGTCTTAGAAAGATCTTTACTTCAATGACTTTTTCACTCAATATGAGCCCAAATGTTAAATAACTTGTCTTTTTTAAAGAAATAAAAGCCCCTTCCCACTTTTTCAAGTGCTGAAAAAAATTGCACCATTAAACAATATTTAGGGCAACAGAAAAGTATTTTTGGCTAGCAAAGGGATAATTATAGCATACTTATTTTTGAAATCTAAAACTAATATTTCATATCATGGTGGTTTCATTTGTTGGGCAGAAAGTTGAGAACAATAAGTAGGATCATGCATTTCACACTATTTTTCTAAATGTCATATTTTATAGTCAAAGGAAGATAACATATTCTAACATCTTTAAATAGATGTGATAATATATTCATAATCAGTATACAAAACACAGAGAATGCCACTCATGTCACATTATGATAGTGGTAAATAAAATTGAACTATATAAGACAGGAATCTTATTCTAATTACCAGTTAGAGACATAAAATGTCATAATCAACAAACATTTTTAACAAATACTTTTTGTGCTCATTTTACAATGATAGCAACATTATGGATTTACAGATCAGAGATAAATTTCTTCCCTTAGAATTATATAGGCATTTGGAAAATAAATAATATGTGTAACATAAAACAATGACTAGTTATAAAATAGTTATGTATAATGTAACATAGAATTTCTGATTCTGGAATACCCAATTTTACCTAAGAATATTTAAGCTATTTCTAAAGAAGACCAAGACATGAATAGGGTCATTTCGGAAAATAGTCGAATACCACAAGGCACAGAAGAACAAGAGTAAAATAAAATGCAAAAACATAGATGAAAGCCGGCGATCATGAACGAATATAATAAAACACAATAGGTTTTCAAGGACAGAGTTGAGTAGGAATGAAGTGTTCAGGAAGGGTTGCAAGATAATACTAATATTAACAGAAATTAACTATAAACTACAATCTTCATGTTACTCCTGAACATTTTTCTAACATAACTTCTGTTTTATCTTTAGCTGTCCTTTCAGGGGAGCTTTCTCTGGCCAGGCCATTCCCAGTCCCCACACAAGTTCAATCACCATCCTGTCATTCATATGATATTGTCTTTTAGAAATAATATACATTAACATTACATGAGTGTTGTATAAGTGGTTGTTTAATGTCTGTCTTTATAAAACTACAAGTGCCAGAGGACTGATACTGTGTCTGTCTAGTTCAGTTTTGCAACCCCAGCCCCTGGCATGCGGTAGGATCATGAAAAACACTATATAAATTACTGATTACATATCCAAACCTGTTTCTCAGGTCTATCATTTGTTACACAAGCCCCTGGTTATCGTTTTTTTAAGCATAAGAAGAAACAAGTTAAGACAACTTGCGGTAGAGCAAGATTAGAAATAATAGATCCTGGTTCTTAGAATGTTTTCTCAGTACACAAACCACATCATTTTTGCTATGGATTTTAAAAATCACACGTTTCATGTGGCAACAACTTGGAAAGTTAAGTCTACTATCTTCTAATATGATACCTTGGCCATGCATATTATTACTGTAAATTCCAGTTCTGTTAATTATTAGTTGTACTCCCGGGGGCATAAGCAGTCTCCTTAACTGTCAAATGAAGAAAAGTATACCTACCTCACAGCTCATTTATGAGGGATATAAATATGATATGGTATAAAAATAACAATAAGAAAAAATAGCATAGCTTTTGTATGTTATTGTCACAAGAGGAAAGCCTTCGGGAGGTGAAAGTCAGTCACACAACTACAAAGCAGCAGAGCCTGCACTCACGCCCAGGTGCTGTACTTTCAGATCCTGTGCAAGTGGCCGGCACAGGACCCAGCATCTTCCTTTGTGCTCAAACCTGTGCTGCTGTGATTGAACTCTAGTCCTGGAAAAGGGACTGGCCAAGTGGACAGTGGTGGTAGTGATTGTAGTAGCTCTATCAACAGCAGCAGGCTTTCTGCCTTTGATGTTCATGCTCCGGTTCTATGAAAGTATCAAGCAGAGCACACACAGGAAATTTACAACAACAACGGGGGAAGGAAAACAAGGGAAGCAGCATTGCTCTGACCTCTTCTCTGATGTCATGCAGCTGCTTGTTTTGGGGAATTGGAGCAGTGATAATGTGCCCAACAATGGCAAAACTACCAAACAGCACTAAAATTGTATGCAGGGCAAGTAGTCTGGGTTGACCATACATTTAAATTACAGGTCTACTCTCTCTTCCAAAAAAACCAACGGTGTCAAAGCCTCCGACTAACAACCAGCTGTGTCTTCCTGATAACCCACAAGTGTGCCTCTTTTCCTTTATGCCTTATTTATACAGTGGGGCCTTGACTTACGAGTTTAATTCGTTCCGTGACTGAGCTCGTTAACTCAAATTACTCGTATGTCAAATCAACAGTGAACGAGTGAGACACGTGATGCTGGGCTGATGTTGTGGCGTTCACTGTGACGTTTGCTGCGCCAACTAGCAGTGGGGTATCTGAAGCTGGCTCGTAACCCGAATTTTAGCTTGCAACTCAAAGCAAAAAATCGGCCGAGAGACTGCTCGTATCTCGAAAAGCTCATTAGTCGGGACACTCATAAGTCAAGGCCCCACTGTATTTAAAAGGGCAAGGAGGTGTGAAATATTTGTGGAGAATGATGGCTTTGTTTATTTTTACAAAGTAAGGAAGCTACAAAAATTGAGAGTGATATGACGGGATGCTTCAGATAAAGTTAATTTTATAGTATAAAATAGCTCAACAAATGTATTCCATGGCTTTTCATTGTTTGTCCTCTGGTAAATGTTATTGGACTTCTGCCTGCAAAAAATATCATAACTTCAAAATGTCCAGGTATGCTATCATTGAGAACAGTTAGCACACAATTCAGAATATTCCTCAACTTAGTTCCTCTCATATTTCTCCTTACTCAATCTTGCGGCAATTTGTCATTTCCATTTCTGTTCACTCACCGCCCTCATCCCAGCCCATGAGTTACTGTGTTTCCCCAGCACAGTGTCTAAGATTTTACGATCAGTTTCAAAGCTCTGTGTAATAGGATATCCTCCTACTTCTATGTTCTCATTTCCTACAACACCCCCTCTCATCCTCCCTTCGGTCCTCCTAAACTTCTATATAGTCAGCCCATTGATGCAGTTAGCCAAAAAATACCTCATTCCAAATGTAGCATCCTCCCTCACTACTAGTGACATATCCTTAATTCTTCTCATCCCTCCAGAAACCCACATAGTTAGGCATCACATTACATAGACATTTTCAGGTTCAACATCCTGTCACTTTATTTTTTCTGATGGCATTATCTCTGACCAAGGATAATGACAACGAATAGCAGCTTACAAGTTGGTTTTGAAACTACTTGACAGTCTGTATCTATAAAGACAAAAGTAATTCACTTACTGTTGAGACCAGATCTCTACCGTATTTTGCTCCTGTTCAGAAATTTTGACTTAAGCATTAGGATATTTGAGGCAAATGGGTGTTGTGCCTTTTTATTAATCAACTAGAGAGTTAATTTTCCATTTTTTCCTGAAATGTACTGCCTTGGCATTGGCAAAATTGAATGTCTCCAAATACAGACTAGAGTTCTAATATATGCCATATCGAGAGCGTAAAATTAATTAATAGGAGACTCAGCTCAAATTTCAGGGGGAAAAAGTTTTCTTTTTTAAAATAACAAAATAAAGCAGCTCTCTAAAAAAAGTGTTTTTGCATAAATCAAATAAAAATGCTAGATTTATTCCAAATCATGTAGTTACAATTGTTTATATGAAAACAAAGAACTCTTGCTTTATAAGCAGAAACTGTCTTCTACCAGTGAGATTTATTTATAAATAATTAAAGTGTTCACTATAGTAGATTAGAGATAATGACCCAAAAGTCAACTCAACATGTGATATAGATTTTCTCTATTCTAATCAATTTGAAAGCAAAAAAGTCATTCAGTATCTGAGTACTTTTTTGAGGACTGTTCTGCTTATATATTTCAGTGGTCACAGCCTTAAAGTAACTTTTTAGGATTCTGGATAAATACTTTAGTTGTAAATATGTGACATGGTCAATACAATTTCTAATAACGCAGAAACATATTGTTAAACAGCAGTGTGTCTATGGATCAATTTAATTATATAAAAAGACTAAGTGAAAAGCAATGGGGATGTATGACACTATGACAAAGTTTCAAGTCACTTTGAGTGACTTTCCCATTTACTTCTGTGTTTAACCATAATTCATTGTTAACCCTCGTAGTACTTCCATCATGAGATGAGAATATGACTACAGCCCTTCTGAGGAATTTGTTATTTATTTATTTGAAATAAATCTGAAAAATGGGGAATATCAAATGGTAAATCCAATGTATTTGGTGGTGATCCAATTAAAGTGCTTAAAGGGTTACAAACTCAAATGCCCACAGTGGCCATGTGGGTAACATATAGAGATGAAAGGAGAAATGTAAAAAGAATAAGGAGAAAAAGTCCTAAGTCTCATGAAAGGCATTCAAATTCAAGATTTCAAAACCCCACATCAAGGAAATAAAAGATGCCCGTGGGCCAGATTCAGTCCAGACACTGCCAATTTAAATATTTACTTAGATAATAGGATACGGAGACTCTGCTTTGTTAATAATGTGCTGCATACACATTATATAAAATATTAAAAATAGAAAAATCAAGATAAATAGGAAGAATACCAAATAACTTTTTAAAGACAAAATTATAATGCATTTCCTTTAAGTTTTTCTTACATAGTTGTTCCATTACTACCTATTGCTTCCAATGACTTCACAGAAGTATTAATTCTAGGAACAGTCAGCCCTCTATATTGGCAATTGGTTGAATCCTCAGCTTTTGGTAATAATGGGGCTGCTGCCACCAACCCTTCATGCATATAGAGAGATGACTGTATTATAACATCTACACTAATAAAAGAGAAACATGGTAATTAGCATACGACCGCTACTCTTCCCATTGGCTAATCAGCATATCCTTATGCAAATTAACTGTCAGCCAAGATGGCGGCCGGCAGCCAGGCAGCTGGAAGCGAACATGAGGCTTGCTTGCTCCAGTGACTGCGGACTCCAGTGTTCCCCGCCTGACTTGCCGGCCTCTGAGCTACAACTCTAAGAAACTATGTTGCAAATATAGAAGCTAAACAAAACCCCAGAAAAAAGCTTTCAGCCAGCCAGGATCTCAGAGCTAGAGTTATACATTGTTTCCATTATAGCAGCAGAAGCCTCAGAGCTACAGCCAGAGCTAAAGCTGGCCCAGAATAAAAAAAAAAAGAAAAAGAAAAAAAGGAGTGGTTGGGAGCTTCAGTCAATTGCCAGCCTGAAAACAGCTCTCAGCTCCTCACCCAGACTGGCCAGGCACCCCAGTGGGGACCCCCACCCTGATCCAGGACACCCTTCAGGACAAACCAGCTGGCCCCCAGGCCTCTATCCTATATAGTAAAAGGGTAATATGCCTCCCAGCACCGGGATCAGCGGAGCCGCAAGGCCTCCTGTCACCAGATCAGTGTGACAGGGGGCAGCGCCCAAACCCCCTGATCGCCCTGCAGCTCTGTGTGTGACAGGGGGTGGGGCCACAACCTCCCTATCTGCCCTGCTCTGTTCGTGACAGGGGAAGGTGCCCCACCCCCCTGATCAGCCCTGCTCTGTGTGTGACAGGGTAGAGCCATAACCTCCCCATCGGCCCTGCCCTGAGTGTGAGAGTGGCGGTGCCCCAACCCCCTGATCAGCCCGGCTCTGTGTGTGACAGGGGGCGGCGCCCCAACCCCCCTCCCCCCCCCCTGCTACACGGGCCCTGCTCTGTGTGTGATGGGTTAGAGCCATAGCCTTCCCATCGGCCCTGCCCTGAGTGTGACAGTGGCGGCGCCCCAACCCCCTGATTTGCCCTGCTGTGTGTGTGTGACAGGGGGCGGTGCCCTAACTCCCCTATCGGCCCTACTCTGTGAGTAACAGGAGGGAGCTCCTCAACCCCCTAATCAGCCCTGCTCTGTTCGTGACAGGGGGGAGCTCCCCAAACCCCTGATGGGCCCTGCTCTGTGCGTGACAGGGGAGAGCTCCCCAACCCCCCTGATGGGCCCTGCTCTGTGCATGACAGGGGGCAGCGCCCCAGCCCCCTGATTGGCCCTGCAGGGTATGGAGCCCCAACCCCCCTGATTGGCCCTGCTCTGTGGGTCACAGGGGGTTGCACCGCAACCTCCCCATCGACCCTGCCTTGAGTGTGATGGGGGCGGTACCCCAACCCCCCAATCAGCCCTACCCTGAGCGTGACTGAGGGTGGCATCGCAACCTCCCAATCTGCCCTGCTCTGTAAATGACAGGGGGCGGTGCCCCAACTCCCCAATCAGCCCTGCTCTCAGCCCAACCAGGGGCTGCACCTAGGGATTGGGCCTGCCCTCTGCCACCCAGGAGCAGGCCTAAGCCAGCAGGTCGTTATCTCCCGAGGGGTCCCAGACCGCGAGAGGGCACAGGCCGGGCTGAGGGACCCCCCCTTCCCCCCCGAGTGCACAAATTTTTGTGCACCAGGCCTCTAGTATTTAATATAAACATCTATTTTAACACCCACATTATATACAATTTTGTAGAAATGCCATTGCTTACTGTTCCCTTCTTATTGGCATTTTCTTTTAAATTTATCTTTATTATTGAAAGTGTTATAGATGTCTCCTTTGTTTATTTTATTTTTCTCCCCTTGACCGCCTCCACCCTGCTCCTGCCCCTCCCAGGCCTTCACCACACTATTGTCTATGTCCATGGGCTATGCATATATGCATATAAGTTCCCCCTATTCCCCACATTTAAATATTTTTCCAGAATTCTAAATACCATGATGAACCTCTTCTTGCTTTACGTTTTTTCTTGTGTTTTTTTTTTTTTCTTTTGCATTTGTATGTATTTCCAAGAGCAAAATAATCAAGATAAAGTTTATGGACAATTTAAGGATCTTCTTAAGTCCCAAATTATTCTCTGAAATTTATATTCTCACCAAGAATTACCAGGATTGTCTCTCTCCTTCAATACCTTTACCTAAATAGTAATTATTTTTAAAATATTTGCTACTTTGCTGAAAGAAAAGCTTGTATTTACATCATCTGATTATGACAACACTTGAATGACAAGGCTTTGCTAAAACAAAGCTTAATATAAATAAAGTGTTAATTCTCTTGCCCTCATTACTTCCCAGATGGTATCTATTTAAAAATCTTAAAATGTAAAGTAACCATAATAGTAGATTCCAATTCTTCTACAGTACATATGCTCCTTTGTATTGACATACTTACATTGATAAAATTTCCCAGTGTTTTCTAATCATGGGTGTGACAAACACATTTATAAAAATAATTGATAAACAAAATAACTACTTTCAAAATTTAGGTTAAAAAACACTCTGATGCTATATGAAAATATTAGATGGTATATAAGAATTACTGGTTTTTAAATTAGAAGACTTGAAATTAAGTGGAAAGATCAAGTGAAATGTTCCACTTTTTATTTTTTGTTGGACCGTATGTTCACTCTTTGAGCTTACTTGATCAGGTCTCACTGGGGCACAACATTAGAGTAAATTGTTCAAGTTCTGGAATTTCTCATTCTAGCCAATATAGAATATTTTTCTTTCATTGTTATATACCTTGGGAGTTAACAGGCATTCATAGCTGAATAATTATACCATGACAGGTATGTGATATCTGCATAAACTCAAATTAAGCTCTTATTAAACTGTAATCTGCATGAAGTCTGAGCACATATGCTTTCTCTTTTCCTCGGTTTATACTATTAATTTTAATGATGACAAAAAGCAGATGAATTATGTCACTGTTTATTTGGGGAATCCAGATAAATTCATGTCCCTTAAATTTTGAGGGCAAATACTATTTAACCCAGCTATATGAACTGTAGGTATGTACATACTGTTACTAGAAGGACAATGAATAAAGTAATACTAACTTTTCACACACTTGAAAACAAAGTGACTTCATATATTCTGAAAATAAAGTTATAAATTGGGTAATTCCTTCGACTTGTCTTTATTAATAGTAACATAGTCAATTCGAATGCATAGCTGAGTTAAGAGATATTCTGTTCAACACTTTAATGTATGATGTGTTTATAAAGTAACTTGGTTGTGTAAATCAAACACACACAAAATTAGAGTTTTATAATTCCTCCTTTTTTTATAATTCCTGGAAACAGGTTACCTGGCTCTGCTATATACTAGCTGTGTGACTTAAGGCAAGTCCTTTTTTCTGTCTTGTTACTTTATCTACAAAATTAGAATAATCATCCTATTTCAAGAGGTAGTGTAAGGATAAAAAAAGTAAATACCAACAAGCACTTAGCTGATGGTTGCTTAAGAGATATTAGCTATTATTATCATAGCAAATGAGTTATCAACATGCTATCAAAGCAGAGTTGTACTATTTCTATTTTATTTATGATAATTAAAATGATAATAAACTAAATTTCTATATGGCAAAAGCATGATACCCTGTTAATATACATTATGATATTTAACCTTTGAGGTAATTCTGTGGAATGTTTTTATTTCATAGTTAAGAATATTAATTCTTGAGTGATTTAAAAACTTGTTTTAAAACACATAATCAATAATTGGCACACTGGGTCATAGAATCTAGATTTTATCATTCATAAACAATATTTTTACTGCATATACTTTAAAGGTCAAATAACAGGAAAATTCTGGGTCACAGAAAAGCCATGTAATCTCTGGAGGCCGATTTCACAGGTAAGATTTCCACTATTCTAAAGCGATGCTTGAACAGACACAATAAAAATTGAAATCAATAAAGCCAGGGGCCAAGCATCTCTACTCAGGTTCAAACTGTAGATGAACTTTATGGAAATGTTGTCTGCCCTGATAATGTTATCCTTATTTCCATTTTGGATCCTAAGAATTTCTCAGAAACAAAAACTGTATCTGTATTCAATTTAAAAAGTCTGCTTGAATTTAACTAGAGATTGGTCATATGTATCATGAATATTTTTTCTTTAAGTTCTTTATTGTTTAAAGTATTAAATATTTCATGAATATTAAACTGAACTATATATATAACTGGAGTATTTTTATTGTTCAATTTAATAGATAAAATACATTTTGATCAAAACAGTTATGATATAGTGGGCTTTGTAGCTATACTTCCTGAGGAACATGTCTTTGCCAAAGTATATATTTAAAAATAAAATAGTGGCAATTATTAAGTATAATAATTATAATTATTGCTTTAAAATATTTTAGCTTCAAACAACTACATTTGTATTGAATTTAAAACCAAATATTATAATTATTCTACATATAAAAATACTCAAAACTATTAGTGATTATGAAAGAAAGGTATTTTTAATGTACTCAGGCCTTACAGGTATAGCTTTTCCTTGAACTTACTTTTTAATGAATTTCTTCTTTCATCAACAGTCTCTTACTTGCATAATTTCTGTTTGTTTTATTGTAGGGAAACACAAAATTTTAATATGATATGGCCCATAGTTAGACCTGAGGCAGGGTTGATACATTATAATCAGGGCAGAAAATTATACTTGCTCTATTCACATAGCATTATTTTTTAAATTTCTCAGCACTCACTGATGAAGACCAGGTTACATTTCCTTTGTATCTCCCCGCAATGTATATTGTTAAATAACTATTTCTGACAGAGTAATTTTTTGAAGTTTATTATTCATAATTGCTCCTATGTTCCTTTGAAGATTCAAGGACTCTTTATAGCTCTCAATTTTGAAACAACTATGGAAAATACGCAGATTCCATCCAGGCCAGGAAACCCAAGTTTGATTAGAATAGCAGAGGAATTGGGGCAAAAGTTTAATAGCTGAATTTATAAAAATAAGTTCCAAATATTAGTGTGTAGTGAATGAAAATAAAAATGGGTTTAAAAAATCTGGAAAATCTCTACATTTATGTTCAAGGAGGGGGGCAAAGGACAGCAGAAGCAAATGTCCAAGGTCAGAGTGAGAGTAAGATAGAATCACATCATGTTAGAAATGCAAAGGTCTCTGGGGGATAACTAATTAGGAACCTCTTATCATGACTACATAAAGTCAATAAACTCTAAAGATTGCTTACATACTGTATGTATGCTTAGCTTTTATATTCATGGGGAAACATTCATAGATTTGTTGGAATCTCAATAGGGATTCTGATCCAACAGAAGTTAAGAAATGTGAGCTACAGAGAAGCTAAATAATTTAACCAAGTCACAACAGGCAAAATTCCTTTAAACCGTGTAAGAAGACCAACTTCCCTCGCTCTCCAGGTCATGGCAATAGCTCTTTTCCTGCCACCAGGCTTGCATGTTTCTAACCCATCCTACACATCACTGTCGGATCCATCATGATATTACACCTCTTTGATGCTATTGTTCTCCAACTAAAATGATCACTGTGTCTCTGACACCTTCTGAATACAGACTAAATTGCTTATTCTGGCACAGAAAACTTTCCACAGTTTGATTCCAAATTTACATTCAGTCTTATCTCTTAATACGTGTATATATTTTCACTGTCTAAACTGAAGTTCATGTTATATCTTAAATATGAATTATACTTATTTTTGAAGGTGCTTTTAGTCATGCTGTTTCCTCTTGATAGAATAATCTGCCTCCCTGCTTTTCTCTGTCTTCTCTCTCTGAGCTCCTCTGACTCTGCACCCACCACCTACGCACACACATACACACATAGGCATACTCATCTCCCACCAAAATACAGCTTTCAAGGACTAAATCAAATAAAGCCTTTTACATATACTGGAGAGAAAAGTCTCTCTCTCTCTCCAGTTTTGAACTCCTGTGTTTCCAGTTTCTACTATTTTAGGGTACATCTCACATAAGATTTATGGTATGGTTAAAAACATGAATTTAGGAAGAGACAGTGCTGTTATTAAATTCTCACTCCATCACTTATTAGCTTTACAACTTTAAGTATTCTATTTAAACTATTTCAGTTTCTCATCCATAAAAACTGGTATAATAATAGTAGGGTTGTGTGAATATTAAGTGAAATAATATGCCTGAGGTCTTAGGATATCAATAGCACTTCGCACGTGTTCAATGTTAAGTGGGATAGCTACCAAATACTTTATAAAAATAATATCATAGGTATTATCATTGTACAATGTTGTTGTAAGTTCTTATACACCCCTTGAATTGAACGATTACATATTTCACATTCCAAACATAATTCTTACAATAGTCACAGCTAAATATGTATTTGCTGCATCAATTAACATTCATCTTAGTGTTTCAGAAAATATATAAATTAGAAAGTTCTAAAATAAGTGTAAAGATGAAAATACCAATAAGTAATTATGTGTTTTGATAAATAGAAAATTACATTTGGCAAGCCTAAACAGCATTTCCAGTTTGCTGTTACACTTGCTTATATCCCAGAGATGTTAAAAGTAAAAAATGATCATGTAACCCAGTTGTAATGGAATGATGGGATATTACATTGATCAGAAAGAGATATTATAGGATGGGATATTACATTGATCAAGAGAGATATTACATTGATCAGAAAGATTTGTTCTAAAAACAAATACTATGATAATATTTAACTTTCAATGAAGATTGCTCTACTAAGGAGGGTAATCCATTAATAAGCTTAGTATTAATAACTAGTGTCCTGGTGCATGGATTCATGCACATTGAAAGGAAATTAATTAGAAGGAATATTTTAATATTGCTATTTGTGTCTTGCTAATAAAAAGAAAATAGGATTCTACCAAGTGTCCTATCTACCTACTCCAGGACTTCTGTGAGGATCAAATGAGATGAGGCATGTGAAAACGCTTCACAAACTTTTGGTTAAACTGTAAAATGGCTTATAGTATAAAGCAAGTCGGGTTCCTGGGCTGAAGAAACTCCAAGGAGGCTAGTCGCTAGTGAGAGGAAGCCGGGTGTTGCTACATGATGTCATTACCTATCGCCTACAGTGACCGTTTCCGGGCTGGGCTGGGTTGTGGGCCACATTTTGTGCCATGGGGTCTTGGCAGTGTTGGATTCAATTTGGTGGCGTGGCCTGTGTCCCACTTGGGAGAAGCCAAGTGTTGGTTTGTTGGCTCCAGGTCTGTGGTGCCATTTATTTTTAAATGGCCAGTGTGCATCATAGCAGCTTCTGCATTGAGCATCTGCCCTCTGGTGGTCAGTGCGTGTCATAGCTACCAGTCAGACAGATGGAAATTTAACCTTTTATATACATAGATAAGTGAAGAATTACAAGGCCTGATGAAAATTAAAGAGGAACAGGGATATGAAAGCAAAGGGACTGTAAGGTTATATTCTTTGTCATTAGGTTTTATTTTTTATCTTTTGTAATAAGAGTAAACTCATCTTTGATTTGTCATTGGATCTTTTATTGTGATTTAGCTCATGCAAAGCTATATCTTAGTATAGATAGAAATGTATTGAATTATATTTGTCTCTTGCCCTCAATCTAATAGCAAAAACAGAAGACCTGCAATATTGAATATCAAGGATGAAGGTAACAAATGTCAGAAAGAGAGTATGAATATGTTGCTATGCAAGTTCTACAAACATGTTTTCTGTTGGGAAAAATCAATGAACGTCTATTGGACTGGGTGTCATCACCTAAACTTTGAAGTATGAGTAAAATTTGTACCTGTATAGAGAAAAGTCATTCAAATTAAAAAATAATGATATACAAGAAAATACAGAACATTTATTTGTTCATCTGCACTATCATTAAATGTTACTTAGCATAAACCCTGGTTAATAAAAAAAATCTAAACTAGTGTTTTTAGTATAATTTATGGACTTTTTCTACTATGATTATGATATGATGATAAGTTTTCTCTCCTTGGAAGCTCTTTGATTACTGATTCTACTTTCTCCTGCTAAGGGAATAAGATTCAGGATCTAGAGCTATGTTGTCCAATAGGACTTCCATGACAGTGGAAATCTTTATATCTCTGCAATATTGTACTGGTATTCAAAAGCCTCTGTGACCATTGAGCACTTGGAATGTAGTTAGGGTAACTGAGGAATGTGAATTTTAATTTTAACCAAGTAAATTAAGTAGCCACATGTGGCTCATGGCTACAGTATTGCATATCACAGATCATAGAGTCACCTTTTTAGAAAATATAAATTTCAGAGAAATTGAATCCACAAAAGGATCTCCCTTTGGAAAAGTACAATATGCCCCAATATTTCCTATGAGATCCTATTACATCCCTTCCTTGCTGAAGTCAATACTTTTACCCAGTATAGTCATTGTCTATGTACTATTGTAATTAGAATATGCACAAAAGAAACTAATAACTTATATCTACAGGAATTTCAGAAGACTTCTTCTAGGAAGTGACTTTAACTTAGCCTTAAAGCAGTGGTTCTCAACCTGTGGGTCGCGACCCCTTTGAGGGTCAAATGACCCTTTAACAGGGGTCGCCTAAGACCATCAGAAGACACATATATAATTACATAATTTGTAACAATGACATTGGGGGTCACCACAACATGAGGAACTGTATTAAAGGGTCATGGCATTAGGAAGGTTGAGAACCACTGAAGGAAAGGAAGTTTACCCTGGGGTTGAGAATTGAGCAGGAGATGGCGGGGGGGGGGGGGGGGGGGGGGGTTACAAAAATTAAAAAAATCCATGGTATGACCAGGGAGTACTTGATAATTCAGTATAGCTGGAAATCAAGGCATTTTTGTGTGTGTGAAAAAAAATTAGTATATAGTTTTAAATACTAACTATTGAACTTTACAGATTTTATATAGTTTCTCACCCAAAATGGTCATTCTATCATATAGATGTAGGATTTTCTTACTCTTGTCTTTTTTAGAAATATCACTTATGTTTTAATTGTTACATAAAACAATTAAAATTACAATTTTTTTACCTAACTTTATTACTTGGACAAGATTGAGATTTAGGAAACATATTGCCGTGATGTCATCCATGGTTTATAATTTATAAGACTTTGGATTAGACATTAGCACAGTTATTATTTCCTTTAATGCCTTACCTCACCTCAGTCTAATAACACTCAGGAAATCCACAAGACAAAGGGGAAAGAGTGGTCTCAAAAGTTAAAAATAGTTGCTGAAAATTGATGCAATCATGTAATAAAATATGGCACAGTAACTTATATGATATGCTCATAGTATCTGCTAAAGCAATTAGAATCTATGCAGCTAGATTTTTGTTCATGTATTACTAAAAATGGAAACCATTTTAGCCCAAGTAAGACATAAACTATGCAGTTTGTGTACATTGTTCTTGGGATATTTTGGTCTCATTATTTGCATATGTGATCTATTTAATACTCTTTAAAATAGAAAATCGTTGAGTAGCAACAAGATTTCAAAAGGCCTAACAAGTACAGCTGGACAGTTTTCTATGTGACATGTTACATGTGACAACATAGGATGCTAATAATCAATTATATTAAAACAGAGTTCATGTATAATAAATTAATATCTTCATATATCTAATAGGTCTTACAAGATAACAGGAAGAGCAATATTTATGTCTCTTTAATAACAACCCCATTAAATTTATCAGACATATTAAAAAGGTAGTCTTGTTAATTGAGAATTTTCATACATGATATATTTAATAACATTTTTAACAAAGCTTTTGAACTAGACTCCTGTTTAAATATAGGAAAGAATAATTTTCAGTGCATTTTCAGTGTTCAAAGCATTCACATGTATTTTAAACACATGTCCTAATTTCCAATGATGAAAATATAGGCAAGTATTTCCACTGTGGCACAAACATATCGATCAGTATAAGAAAGCATGATTTTCTTGTGCCAACTATAAACAAAACTGTAGAAAAAGGAAATTAATGAATGTTTTCAAGGGCACACTAAGTGTTATTTTATGTAATTTATTACAGTGAATCTTCACATTAAACCCTATGAGATTTTCTTACTCCGTTTACAGATGAGGAATCTGAGCTCAGAAAGGTGTAGGGATTGCCTGAGGCCCAGAGCAAAAGGAAGGCAGAGCCAGGGATAATACCCAGCCCTTTCTGATTTCAACACACTTGGACCCCATTACTGTGTGTAATGGGTATAAAGTTTACACAACAAACATTTGTATGTGGGAGATCTCTTTTACTTCCCTATTCAAAATGAAATTTATTTATTCCAGCTCACTAGGCTGGAAAGAAAATTCAATTCTTTACCCTTCAATAGAATCATATAAGAATATATAATAATTACATGGTAGATACCCAGAAATTTGGGTAAGAATTACATTTAAAGTGGAGGGAGGGTGGGAAGGAAGGGAGAAGAAGGCCTGCTTTGAACATATGGCCTGATACCATGACGAAGGATAGATTTTCATCTTCTCTTGAACCATAACTGACAGGCTTAACCTCTCTTCCTATGAACTCTAATCCTTTACTTTGTAAATCAAATACTAAACACCAGGTTGGAAGTACTTCTCGTCTACCTTGCCATTGTTTTATTAACTTGGACACAAGATCCCAGATATCAAGTGTCTCATACTTTGAGAGATAGCTCCTCCATCTTTGTCAGTATTGGAAAATGTCTTAAGAGGACAATAAATTTATAATATTTATGACAATGTTTTCAACCACACCATCAATTCTCCCTGCTGCTACCTCTAACGTGTGATAAATAATCATTTATACAAACATTAATAATATTTTTATGATTTGTGGCAATAGAGTATATACCTTCCACTAAGCATATTTGTTTTGGATGAGTTCCTAATTTTTATCAAAATACAACCAAATATTTTTTAAGAGATTCATCTATGCTTTTTTTTTTAGCATATTCCAATACATTTAATATTATAATCTTAATATTCAAGTACCTGTAATAAAACAGAATCAGACTGTCAAATTACAGTGGGAAGGCTGGGGAGTGTTGGGGGAGTGGGGGAGGTAAGAGATCAACCGAAGAACTTGTATGCACGCATATAAGCATAACCAAGGGATACAAGACACTGGGGGTGGAGTGAGGGCATGTGCTGGGGGATAGGGGAGGCCGGGGGAAGGTCAATGGGGGGGGGGGGGGAGGAGACATATCTACTACTATCTGTAATACTTTAAACAATAAAATAAAATTTAAAAATAAATAAATAAATAAATAAATTTATATTGTAAACAAGTTTGTAATTTCATGACTAATATAACTGTCTTTGGGTTATAGTTCTTTCAAATTATACTAGGAAAAATTAGAGTAATGATGTTCATTTAATTTTCATATTCTTTGGTTGCAGTGATAATATGAGAAGTGTTCATATAATACAAATAAATTATATTTGTGTGTTTTTTATGCTGCTTGCTGCTTTATAAAGGCTTTCTTTAATTCTTTTAAATTTTCTCAATAAACAAGTCAGTTACCAACACTGATTTTGGGGAACCTGCGCCTCAAAGATATTAAGTGGCGAGCCAATCGTTGGCCTGGCTGGGCCTGCCTTCTAATCCCTGTCCTTGCACTACAATTTAGCACAATTGTGAGAAACCCTGTAAATTACCCCACCGTGTAAACTTTAGAATCCAGCTAAAGAGCCGTTCTTGCTAGAGGATAACTAAGGACCAAGTACATGGAATCAGTAATTCTCACTCACAGTAATAAAAATGAGGAACACATTTTGTTTCCTTTTTATTTCACTCTTCCTCCCTAACCCAAATGAATTTTAAGAGTCATAATTTGAAACTCTGCCATTAGCTCCATCAGAAATATTAAATTTTAAAGTGTCCCATAAATGAACACCATTTACTATTCTAAGAAGATAGAAAATACTTTTATGTGAATACTAGAAATTGCCAAAGAAGCTATTTTATTTCAGCCTGTGGACAAGTTAATGTGCTCCTGGAAAAAGCATGCATATTCTGACCTAATTTATCCCCTAGTGCACCTGATTCTGAAAAGAGGGCTCAGAAAGGCATTCCTCCCCAACCCCCACCACCAACGCCCCCCCCCCCCCCCCCCCCCGTCCCCTGTCCCCACCCCAGTTTACTATTACATAGAAGTTGTAGTAGCTTGCCACATGATACATTCTGAGGGCAGGGTCTCAGGCATGAGTTAGTTGCCTCCTTTTTAAGGAATTGGTTGCAGTTCTTCCTGGAATACTTTCTACCGGGGAACTGTGCATATTTCTTTTCTAGTCAAATATTCACTCCAGTTTCTGGGTACTTGAGTCATCTGAGCAGACTTCCCAGTGATAAAAAAAGAAAAAATGTGTCACCTGTGTGTTTGTTGTTCTAATGATATTACCTTCAGGCACACCTCCCATAACATACAGTTTTATATTTCTCACTTAGAGAAAATGATAAGGATCGTTTCAGTTCCAATAGAATTTAAAAATGCTTCAGAAGCCGAAACCGGTTTGGCTCAGTGGATAGAGCGTCAGCCTGCGGACTGAAAGGTCCCAGGTTCAATTCCGGTCAAGGGCATGTACCTGGGTTATGGGCACATCCCCAGTAGGAGATGTGCAGGAGGCAGCTGATCGATGTTTCTCTCTCATCGATGTTTCTAACTCTCTATCTCTCTCCCTTCCTCTCTGTAAAAAATCAATAAAATATATTTTAAAAAAATGCTTCAGAAGCATGTAAGCCCCAACATAGTAGAAATGACAAGAGTAGGGGAAGTAACTGCTATGGCTATTTAGCATTTCCTTCTGGAACATAAAGAAAACTAAGATAGTGTATTATATTCTAGACATCTAATATAGTTCATTGCTTTTTTCTCTTTGCAAAGGAATAAAAAGAGTCATTTAAATTTAAAATCCTTTGCTTCAAGAGCCATCAGGCTAGCTCTTGGCAAACCTATGTGATAAAATGACCCCCCTACTCTTATCATGACATGTCTTGTTTTTAGATTTCATTCATATATTATTCCTTGAAACATGCTAAATGCAACCAAAAAAAAATCACTGAACTAAGTAGATTTTTGGTTAGTAATAGCTAGATTTTAATTCACTCAGTTATTTTGCCATCTCTACCGTTTACATAAATAATATACCCCTTGATAATGAACATGAATATTCAATCTCTCTCTGATTAACTGGCATGATAAAATATCTCTTGTCATAAGTAAATTCTATCCTTCTTTTTCTTATCTATAGGACAACATTTTTAAGCTGGAAGATTCACACTTTGAAAATGGCCGTGGGAAGAGTCCATATGACCCTAAACTGCTGACAGCATCTCTTTTAATAGGTGCGTAGTCAACAACCAATTAAACAGTGAATTTTCTATAGATAATAACTAGAGTGCATGTTATTTATTATATGCTAAGATTATTGAACATAAACTATTTTAGGAGTATATGAGTTGAGATATTTTCAAATATTTTGAAAATTGAGGAAATACTAAGTGCTCTTTTGATGATTGTATTATGTAGACTCTGATTCTTTTTACTCAAAATGGTTTAATAGTATCTTTGAAGTTGCTGGCTCCATCACTATATACATCTCTGCTAGAACTTTCAAGTTTTTATTTTGAAAGAATGGTTTTGTTTTTCATTTCATGAAAAGGGTGTTTAAATTGAGAATTTTGACAAATCAAAAGGAAAGAATGAAATTGCCTTGTTAAATCTTGTAGTTCTAAGATCAGTCACACTCTCAACATTTGGAAACTTAATCAGCACAATCAGTCTAAATGAAGGTATGATTGGCAGAGACCCTATTGTGTTACTTTGAGTTGATGAAGGTCTTCTATATTCATCTTTTTTGAGCTTACATCTTTTACTCTTTTTAAAATAAAATAAAACATTTTACATACTCTTTCTACCCTTTTCTCTAGGTTTTTTTTTTTTCCTTTCCTTTTTTCCTTCAGCATTAAAGATGGGTAGTAAATGCTTAGGCAGATGTTGAGATGTTATAAGTAGGAAAATAGAAATAGGCAGATGAAGGAGAAAACTTTAGTTTGTATTGAAAGATAATTTTTCCATAGTTTTTACTACTTATGGAATGGAGTTAAATAAAACACAAAACAAAGTTAACATCATTAAACAATTTTTTTTCTTAACTTTTGATTATATCAAGAACCTAAAATACAAAAGCTACTTGGTCATTACCTTGCTCTTGAATGTAGTTTCTATATAATCATGTGGAAATTATGTAACTTGTTTCCTTCTTATAAAATATAGAGAGTAATTATTTGATAACACAACAAAAATAATAGTGAAACGTTTCAAGTGTAAAATTTCTAGTTGAAATTTGAATACTAAATCTGGATTTCTATAAAGTAAATTTGGGCCAGGCTGGTGTGGTTCAGTAGTTGAGTGTCAACCTATGTACCAAGAGGTTCATGGTGCGATTCCCCTTCAGAGCTCAATCCCCAGTGAGGGGCATGCAGGAGGTAGCTGATCAATGATTTTCATTCATCATTGATGTTTCTATCTCTCTCTCCTTTCTTCTCTGAAATAAATAAAAAATATTTGTAAAGTATTTGGATTATTATTTGATGTGTCAAGAGTTCATAAAGTTTTGCCAGTATTTTCCTTTTTAAAAATATTTCTTCTACTCAACAAAATAGAACTAGTCATATTGACTGCAGTATTAGTGATAAAGATATATTTTTTCCAGTATTCCAGTATTCTCTAGTGTTTACTTCATAACTACATTTCACTGATCCCTTTCCTTTTAAGAATAAAACCACTACTGCATGAATTATCTCCTTTATTGCTTTTCAAATGTAGACAATTTCAGTCCATTTGATCCATTTATGGAGCATTTTAACAAAAGTTTAAGACCTGAAGAAATGCAGCAAATATAGCACACTTATAATTTTCCTATTCACAGATAGCCTAGTGATTACATGTGGATGACTTCCTTAAGTGCACACACAGAAATTTGAGAGTTGTCGTAAACAAAGGGAAAGAATCCAACCATGTTCAAACTTGCAGCTTATACTTATTTAAACTGCATACTGGAAAAAAAATAGATTTGCCTCAAAAAGCAGTATGTAAAATTGTGCCTGAAGCAGCTTTAATGTGTGGTATGTTTCTCAGTAGGGATTTGCTCGGTTATTTATTTTAATATTCCATTGAGAAAGGATGATGACAGGTAAGTATTACATAGTTCATTTGGTATGCAACCACACAAAGTCCACAAAGGCTATTAATTCCACAGTTTGTGTTTTATACTAGAAATTCTTTGAAAAAAACTACATAGGTTTGTGAAAAGGAAAAGAAAATGAGGGAAGTGTTGTGAGCCCAGGAGACGATGTATGACTAAGAATTACAGTAGGCATTTCAGAAAAGCAGCTTTAAAATGGAGGCCCAGAACTCACCTACCTAATATGATGAACTAATTGAGTAAGTTTCAGAGATATTTAGTGCTGATTCACAAGGAAGTTTCTCCAAGCCAATATAAATTAATTTCTGAATCAATTGGATAGAAAGATGCAGAATGCAGGCCAGATTAGACCTGGTAAAGTCCCTCAAAATATCTGCAACACCATTTTAATTCAAGAGCCGTGACTTCCTTTATTGAGGTTACTTGCTTCTTTTATAACTAGGCTATAAATTCTTCTTCTCACAGTACATTTAATTCCCCTTGTTGGATGTTTCTGGCATCTTTCCATGATGCTGCTTAAAAAAGAATGCTTGCTAATTTAATGGAATCTTTTTACACATAAATATTTTCTACCGCACTTCCCAAACTTTTACATACAATAGTAACTGTCTCTGAAATATAAAGTCTGCACATTACATATTAGTGAATGACTGTTGGGAAAACCTACATCTACCCAAAAGATTTTGAGTATATTCTTCTCATTTCAGCAATAAGAGAAATTGTCAAGGTGGTTTCTGGGCCGCTTCCTTTCCCAAGACTGAGAAAGAAAATGTCATGTTTGACACAAACCACCTATAAAGTGGCTAGAAGAGCTTGGCAGCAGATTCTTTCAGACCCTCTATTAAGCAGTTTCAACTAGTAGTAAACTTTAAAACCAGATGACAGCTCAAAAATTTTAGTTTATGAAATCTGTCAAGGTTTAATAGGACCTCATTCCAAAATGCCATGGGTTTTTCAGCTGATGACCATAGAAAATATGGATTATCTCCTGAGCAATACAGAGCTATGAATTGTCCCCAAATATTACAATCTGTCTGAGCTTTTAAAATCACGTTAGTAAAGTTGATTTTTCAAATCCTCTTTAATAAAAACCATTGTCAGTATTAAATTGCTCTGATATTTTTTGATATTTCTTCTTTCACCCCCCTCTAAATATTTTATGACATTTTTACAAAGTTCTTCATTAACAGCAGTAGTTGTTGTCCTGCTCAGAATCAACACCACGTGTGAACACAGCAAAAGCATAAAACTTAGTATTTTCCTCACTAAGTATCATCTCACATTTTCATGACTTGAGAGGAATAGCCAACTTGAAAGCCATTTTGTTTCCTCATTAAAATCTTTTTTCAGGCATCGCAGTGATAATAATTTATAAATATTCCACCACTAAGAGCTATTACTGAGGTCTAGACCAAGGGTCTGTCCTGGTAACTAGAAAGTTGCCTTGTCTCAAGAATAAACATAATTTGACATTAGGATATACTCTCACTTTGTGTCAGAGCAAACAAGGTACTCCTTACATTAACTATAACTGAGACAATTATTTGAACCTCTCTGAACATCGGTTTCTTTATATATAAAATGGCTTGGCCATATTAATTCCACTGGTTTGTTGTGAGGCTTAAATAAGACAGCATACTACATTTGAGTGCTTACAGTCTGAAATATATGTGAAACAGAAACAAGCAAACAAACCAAAAACAACTGGTAAGAGTGGTTGCCTTTAGGAAGTCTGGGAGACAAATGTTGTACCTTATACATTTTGTATTTTTACTAACTTTGTACTATGTGCATATATTAACTACTCAGAAATGTTAGTTTTAAAGGACAGCATATGTAACAAAGTCATCATATTATACAGTATGGGGCAACAGTAAGTTTATAGTTGTGGGTACTCAAAACACAGATTTTATTATTGTTAGTATTTATTATTGTATTATTTTTCATACAAATAACTACAAACCTACTGTTGCCCCACCCTGTGTTCATTCATATACATAAATGTGCTCAATAAATGTAAAAATGTAAAATTATTCTCATACCCTTCACTTCTCAGGAAATAGATTGTGTGTGTGTGTGAGAGAGAGAGAGAAAGAGAAAGAGAAAGAGAGAGAGAGAAGAGAGAAGAGAGAACTTCTCTTTTCCTATGTTTCTAATTACTCTGCTATTCTGTGAGTGGGATTTACTTAAGGTGTTAACATAATGTCTTGGTTTTAGGTTTGTTTGATTTTGCTCACATCCATGTCACACTTTACACCTGTGTTAGTAATGCTTCGATTTCATAAGGAAATGTTTTTTCACCTTCTGTTTCTCTTCACCACACCCTTCTTAGGAATTGTAATCTAATACATTAACTGATCTGAGCCACATTTTCACTTCATTTTGAGTTGTGCACAGAAAGACCAGAGTACACATGAGCTTTTGTTTTTAACACATGTTTCTCAGATAACTCCACAATGGTGGAAATGCAGTTCACTAAACTGTTTGTTCATCTCGGTAAAGAATGCTTTCCTTAAAGACAGTTTAAAAGGCTGACAGTTAAGAAAGAATGGTGTGCTCAAATAGCATCTTTTAAATTTGACAACTTCTGAGTGGTTAGTTACATCTGTCAGCACTAATGTATCTTATGCCACTGAAATTATTTTTGAGATATTAAATTGTCTATGTTTTTTTGTAGAGAGACTTAAGAACCTTGTTGGACAGAGTATCCACAACCACTTTTTAATAAATATAACAATTTCTTGAGTATATTATTTTATCATAAATTTAATAAAATTGGACAGATATTTTCTTTGACTAGTAGCTTAGTATATATGAAAAACCAAAAAGTATCTATCTTAACCATAGTGTCATTTTAAACATAAGATAACATTGACCTATTACACTACTTCAGATCCCCAGGAAAACATATTTATGGTCATAAAACTGACAAATTATCATTATGCTCAAAAATCAACATATAATTTGATAACTTCATAATTGACCTAGAAACTACAAAGGAAGTTTGGCAAGTAGGCATTTCTGTTAAACCTAGTTGTAAATATGCCAACTGAAGTATACAGTAAATTTCTTATAGCCAGATATCATTAGATCATTTCAGATAACTGCAAAATTTACTAAGTTGTTAATATATAGTGAAAATGCACAAGTATATTAAATGAAATGTACTCTAAATTGATATTATATTTCTTCTTAGTGAGAATGCAATAGTAGGTTATTCCACCTCCTATAATTTTGCATCAAAGCAACAAATATGCCATACATTATCTGGAGCAATTAT
Source organism: Myotis yumanensis (assembly GCF_028538775.1). Lineage (NCBI taxonomy): Eukaryota > Metazoa > Chordata > Mammalia > Chiroptera > Vespertilionidae > Myotis > Myotis yumanensis. Next base: position 41,120,903 of record NW_027223760.1, on the reverse strand, counting down.
CCTTGGTAAGAATCCTATAGAAACCTCAGCAGGAAATGTGATCTAAGACCTGTTGTAAAGGAATAGTTATTGATATTGAGCACTGACACTATGAGAATGTGCCCTTCATGGCCACCCAATTATCTGGTGCCCTCCAGCTCACAGAAATCACTCTGACTCTTGCCAAAAATAATAATCAGGTGAGAGGTAATTTCCTATAACTGAAGGCAACTGGTATCCAAACTGCAACCTTCCTTTGGTTTATAAGTCAATTGTTTAATTTAATTCTGTTTTTAGTAATAAATTGAGTTAACAGCCCTTCTACTGAATAGCTCTTCAACTTTCACTGTTTGTTAAAAGAGGAACAAATCAGTCATGCTTCCTCTGCCTTTATTTGTATTGATTTTTGCCCTCCTCATGTAGGATGGATAACAAAAATAACTGGAAGTTATAAAATCATTAACTAAATGAATAAGAGAAACAAATACCTACCTATACTCAAGTAACAGTTTCCAGTTGCTGTTGTTTTTGTGATTGCAACTCTCTCCTGTATAGAGGTTACATGTAATAACAACTATAATTATAGATTTTCCTCACACGAAAACAAGCTTAATGAAAAAAAAAAGAATGATTAATTACTGACATTCTTTACATTTCTGATTGTACCTCCTGTTAGATATGATCTGTCTGACCACATTCTGATATGATATTATTTAGTTTTCATGTTTTGGTAGTTCTGTTTTCTCTTTTTCTGATTTTCATCACTAACATAGTGAAAAGGGAAATAAGCATTAACCAATAATTTATTTTTTTTAAGGTAAAGAGAATACAAGGTGTTCTGTGACAGGTTCACAACTTGAAATTATTTGACACCGATATGATATTTTAGGCTACTTTCACAACACAATTTACACTTACACCCTGTTATTCACAAAGAACAAGAAACAGAATTCCCCTGGAGTTTAAAAATATATAATATCTATATATCAATACTTGTAATATGATACAATATCAACTTTAATAAAAACAGTACAGTGGGGAAGACACAAACGCCCCATGGAGAAAAATAATTGCAGCGATTGAATATAAGTTAAAATTAAGGCAACAATAGGTATTTAAACATTTCAAAGTACCCTTGAAACTTACAGTTAGCTTATTCAAAGCATTTTTGTGCTTTTAGAACAGGATTGTTTCTTTTTCTTAAATTATACTTATTGTGGTAACATTGGTTAAAAGTGTTATTTCTTTGCCTTATTGTAAGATTAAATATTACTGCACCATGTTATAGTGAGAACAAGTCAGATTTGAACTTGCTATTTAATTAAGTGAAGAGAACATAGATGTTTTTGAATCCCAAAGGTATCATATTATGACAATTTGGGATGTCATGAATTCCACTTGCTAAATTGATTATTTGTACTTAATGTGTTGTCTAACCAACATTTTTTAAAAACTCATCCTAATTTGGAGCTGTTCAATGGTTCTCTTTGTATCTTTATTCCTCACAGCTTTGGGGTTTCTCAAAGCCTGTTTTGGTGCATTCAAACACATTAGAGAACCACAGGTCTTACCAAGGAAATTGATTTGGGTTGGGCCACTGAGAATGTCTATCTTACTGAGAATGTCTATCTTACATAGCAAAGCCCTGATTTGCAAGTGAGAATTGAAGGTGTGAACAAAGAATATCATACATGCAATCCGATTAATAAAACTTCCTCAAAGGCACTTATAACGGAAGATTCAGAGAAAATTTTCCAGTCATTTAATAAATACGAAAGTCCTTTGAAAATGGACATAGTATTATTAAACTGTTTAGGTTATAATTTATCTAGACCTATTTTATTTTCTGAATATTTTTAAATCAATGAATTAAAAACATTAACATATCCAAATGATCAACAAGATAATGTATTTTTTACTGTCATTATGGTAGTCTATTTGGAGAAAAATTTATAATTTTTTGTTATTTTGCTGTGCTGATTATTCACTGTAAGTAGACAGGCAACAATGCATTTTCTGGATGAACTAATATGTGGCACTTTCTGCTTAAAGGGAGGAAACCATAGTGATTACCAATGGGCCTGTGTTTGAACTTTCACCTTGACCTGCCTAGTCATTAGCTGAGCAACCTTGAGTTTCTTGAACTGTAAAATACTGATACCTTTACGTCATGGGGTTGTTGACAGAACTAAATGAGATAATTTGAAAGTGTCCAGCCAGGGCCTGACTGCTGAACCAGCACAGAGTGGTATTCAGTAAATATTAACTTCTCTTTCTCCTCCCTTTTTCCTTTTCCCATCTATTCTTTACCTTCTGATTAGGAGTCTTCCATCATTAAACTCTGACCTAGAGTAAATTTAGTTTAAGTTGGAATGATTCAAAGAAAAAGAGAATTTGAACTATAATGAATATGAGCTGTTTGTCAAAATTTCTTCCTCTCTAAACACATCTCTGTTATATCTGAGGTTATGTGGTGGACTTTTTTCTTTTTGACTGTATGATAGTGTCTATTAAATTCAAACACTTCTCCAAGTTGCTCTATTAAAATACAAAAAACAGCCGTGACCGGTTTGGCTCAGTGGATAGAGCGTTGATCTGCGGACTGAAGGGTCCCAGGTTCGATTCTGGTCAAGGGCATGTGCCTTGGTTGCGGGCACATCCCCAGTAGGAGGTGTGCAGGAGGCAGCTGATCAATGTTTCTCTCTCATTGATGTTTCTACCTCTCTATCCCTCTCCCTTCCTCTCTGTAAAAAATCAATAAAATATATTTAAAAAAATAAATAAATAAATAAAATAAAATACAAAAAACAAAGAAAAATTTGGCAAAGAAAATATTAATACTTTCTGAATTATAATACAATACAAAAATATTTTTAAATGAATATATTAGAAATTTCATTTCCATAAAATAAGAACTATAAGCAAGATTTTGCAATGATTCCTTATCTTAATAAACAAGATTATTAGAATCAGTATCTTTACACATATAAAAGCAAACAATATGTGTACTTTGTAAGTTTGTCTCAGGTTATAGTGGAAAAGAATAATATTTCATGTTTTATTAATATCCACTGAGTCATATTTTATTCAATTTTTCAAAGTTAGTACTAACTGAGTAGTCAGGTACTAAATTATTGAATGACAATTTAATAAAATACTTACTATAACAAAGACATAAGATTAAAAAATAAATAGCTTTGCATAATGATGTAGAGAGCATTTCTGTTTTCTTTTTAGCATGGTCTTAACACCGAACTTGCATTTTGTTTTTTTGTTTTGTTTTTCTTACCTTAATTGAATTAAAGTATGTGCATGTGGTTTTATCTTGTCACAACACAGATGGAGAGTTATACTCCGGAACAGCAGCTGATTTTATGGGCCGAGACTTTGCTATCTTCCGAACTCTTGGGCACCACCACCCAATCAGGACTGAGCAGCATGATTCCAGGTGGCTCAATGGTAGGTGGTGCTTGTAAGAACATAGACACGTAACAGGTGTAACTGGAAAACTTTCTTTGTAAAGCTCAAGCTATATGACTTGAGATTTAATATGCAGTTAAACACATGGTAGTGACGTCATGGCTATGGGTGTGAGAAAGCTGGGCAAAGAGAAAAGAGAGATTAAGGATTCAGGGAAATATTTGCTTTGTGCCAAAAGTGAAATTTCTCAGTAGTTAACTATGGAAAGAACTAGATCTGGGCTGGAGCTACGGAAGGGAGGAATGGAAAATGATAAGATGACTTACCAATCCTGTCTTACAGGAACACCACAACTAATCTCAAATCTCATGATGTAGTGTGTTTTTTTCCTCCACACTTCCATGTTGCCTTGAGAACATCATATAAGTTATGTAACCTTTAAAAAATTGTCTTAAAGCAACATCACATTGAAAGTATTTTCAAAATGTCAAAGGACTTTTATATCATTTATTTATTTGATTCTCCTTTAATCTTTCTAAAACCCTATCTCCCATTTTATAGTCCATCTGTTTTCGGTAAGATGCTTGAATATTTCATCATTTGAACTTCTACCACACTTGTTTTTCCTGCTTTTTCTCCTGGGGAACCCCCAAAATTCATTTAATCACTCCGTCCTTCATTGATTTGTTAGAAAAAAATGGCAATGTGACCTCTGAACATCACTGAAACATCAGGAGACCATGAGTTGTCTGTTACAATCTTTGTTCTGATAAATACTTTAAAGTGGCCATTCAAAACATAAAACATACATACCACAAGTAAGCTCAATCAGCATTTCTTCCCTCCTGCAACACTTCTGATCATCCATTATTTTTTATGTATTAGTGTGCCTCTTACCTTCCATATTTCACTTTTCTGCCTTTGCTCCTCATTGCATTGATGAGCTTATGTAAATTTCCCCAATTTACATGTCTTTTGCTGTCTTTATCTCTTCTGTACCACTAACTCTTCCTCTGACCTGAAAACTTGCTCATCTATTCAACACCCCCTTTCATCGTGGCAAGCCATGAAGTCCCTGCATATCTAAGTGCATAGCCTTGTTAGAAACTTGTTTTCTCAACTTTTTCACCCCTTTATCCACTTTCAACCTGACTTTGATCCCATGGAACTGCTCCTCCAACGGTCACTGATGACTTTCCATAGCTGTTTATCAGTCTCCATTTAGAAAAGCCTCTTCTCTCTCCTGCAGTACGTGTCACTGTTCACCAGCCTTTTCTCTTTGGAAGGCACTTGTTTTCGCTTCCCTTTTTCCTGCTCTCCCAAGTTTCAAATAAGTTTGACATCACTTCCCCATTGTGTTCTCTTTAATGTAGATGATGCCTAAGGTCATTTAATTAAGTACAAACACTGTGGTAATCAAAGGAGATTTGACATATAATCAAATCCCTACCCCTGGGGTAGAAGTGTGGTAGCTGGGTGACCAGCAGAGAAATTGTGTCTCACCAAGAAAGAGAAAAGATGCTAAGATCATGATAAGACTATTGGCGTAAAACTATAAAAGAGCTTAACTCCAAACTCCCGGAGGACAGTTTTGGAATATCCACTGTTGCTATCTGGTCTATTCTAAAACTGAAATATTTATTTAGGAAGGATCATGTTTGTTTTTATTCTGCAAGAAGGAGACTTTGATCTACTAAGAATTCTAAAAAGCATACAGGCTTTCACTGTCCCTGAGAAAGAACATCTCATTAGAAGATGGAATAACATGAAGGAGAGTACAGTATCCATTTCGTTTTTATGGCCTTGGAGGAAAAAAGTCATCAAGTTAAAGCCGCCTTTGTGCTGCACACACTCACATGTTGACAGCTGAGTCTGAAGAATTTACACTATGGGAAAACAGTCATTGTCCGCAGCTCTGTACTTCATCTCTGCAAATGTGCAGTTCATTTGAGAATTCAGTTATCAGTCTCTCAGCACTAAACGTGAGAACGGATTTTACCAAATTAGCACAAAGGTTACATTTGACAGGGTGCAGAAACCAGAGCTGCTGCAAGATGGGGATGCAGACACATTTTAGATAGAAACGAGGGACTGTGTGAATCTCAAGCCTCAGGAAATTAAGTACCATTTCAGAATAAAGTTAGGAACATCATGTTTAGATGTTCATGCATAAAATAACTGAATTTTGAGGCAAGAGCATATACTGCATAATCATTTGTGTTACCAGAAGTAATCAATTATCTTGCAAGGTACTTTATGAAAGACCTATTAAAATTAATTTGACACAGGACTTTCTTTACTTTCCTCAAATTAATTCAAACCATTTATTTTTGGAAGAACCAGTTGTCCTATTTTAATGACTTTTAATATCATTCTCTATAAAAATAAAAAACAAAACAGTTGTCTAGAATTAGAACTTGAAATATCTTGATTGCAATGGAACTTCACTGTTTTCATAATTACATACTAAAATTTATATTTTTATAATAATATCAATAATAGTTTAAATTCATTTTAACAGGAAATATTAGGAATGAGTAATACATTTAGGTGAAGAAACAAAAACTGCTTTTTCTAAACAAACTTTTTTCATTGACACTAGCTCCTCTTTTAAGGCTGATAGATGGTATAACTACTTTTGATTTCAGGAAATGAACTGGTATGTGTTTGCCATGATGTGCCCAGATTCAGAATGTTTTTTCTTGAGCTTCATAAATAATCTAAATAGCATATTTTTTAAAACTTTAGTTTCGGCTTACTAAGGATGTGAGAATTAGGTAACTATGCCATTTATATATTCGTAGTAAGGATACAAATAAGTTTGTGCTATTGTTATAGTAATGATTTCTTAACATTTTGCATTTAAATACTACGACCTAGTTCTTGTACATATTAGCCATCCATTAGAGCAGATGAAGGGCTAGCCTACATTTATTTTTCTATTAGATGGCCACTGTTTTAGATCTTGAATTAATATTCGAATGCTATATGTTATGGAGGAAAGACCATAGTCTTTAGAGCAAGACGGTTTCATATTACTTTGGACCTTATTTCTAATGGGATTACATTACTACCTACCTCTTATAGTTGTGGAAAAATGACCACATGATAATCTGTAAAAAGTACTAAGTAAGTATTGGCATGTGGTCAACACTCGCTAAATGTGAATTTTCTCTGTATCCTTTGTTCCACTTCCACAGGGTGGAGCATGCTTAGGAAGCTTTGTCAGACTCATTCTGAGTGATTGTGTTTGAGCCCGGGTGAAAGGGCAGTCACAGTAGGGTTTAATATGGGAAACCACATGGATCCTTGAGAGAGCTGAGGCCCAGTGAGCACAAACAGACCTTAATTACAAGGCCCAGAGTGTGAGGCCTTCCCACTCGCTTCAGGAAGACCTGTTTTCTTTTAGTGGATTTCCTAAAAGTATCATGCCTGTGGATAGATCAACCCACTTGCTTTTTTCTGTAATTGAAATGGTATGCAAGTCATCATTCTCCTTCCTCTCACTGTAACACTCATACCAGCCTGGCTCGCCTAATTATTGGAAAGAGCAGAGCTTCCTCTGTGGTCATGTACCGGGATACTCCATGTTCTCTAAAGATTCAGATTTCTCCACAAGATATATTTTTATGTAAATAAAACCAAGAAATGTGATTGCAAATAAATTATGGGAGTAGAAATTAATGTTACATGGTACCAGATACCTAATCTCAAATCATTTGTACAACTCTTTTGATGTACTATTTTAATTCTATTATCTTTAAAGACATAAACTATGTCAAAGTATCCAATTCGATTTTTTAATAAGTAAAACGAATTATGTAGTTTTGCATAATATCAGGCTTTTTAATGATGCCATTTTGAATTATTTCTCCGACTTAAGCAAGTTAGTAATATATTTCGCTGACCTTGGAGAAAAAAAGCCCTGTGGAAGCCTTATTTTATGGTTATATGAGCAGAGGAGTATTACATAAGTAGAGTGAACATTTAGTCAAAACAGCAACTGCAACCACAAATGTCATCTTGGTTTTCATAGCCTGTGAAAGACAAAACAAGGAATCAGTCTTTTTAACTTTTGAATTCCATCTATGAATTATACTCTGTTAGTTAAATATCACTGCATAGAATCACAAAAAAAATAAACATATTTTTGCTGAAATTATGCTGAAACATGGATATGCAATACTTTAAAGTATTCATACCAACTGTACACCTGAAACCAATACAAAATATCATAGAAATTATACTGTCATTGAAAAACAAAATAAAAATAGATCTCAACAACAAAGTGTTCATGCCTTACCTCACTCCAACCTAGTTTATCTGTTTTTTTCTTATGAATCTATTACCCAGAAAAATTTTCATCCCAATAAAGAATGCACACCTCCAACTATAATCTTTTCAAAAATATACCATAAAATTATTCTATTTTCTAAATGATAACACATTTAATAAGTTAACTAAATATGCCTTTTCTATTTCCAAAAGAGCAAATTTACCAAATATACTTTTATTTGATATCCTTTTCGAGGACCTACTTACTGTGTCACACTTTGTCTAAGGCACTAATCACTCTCAATTCATTTTGTTTGAAATTATATGGCACTAATGAGGAGAAATGAATAAAACTTTGGAATGAAAGTTAACTCAGTGACAATGTTTGGAAGGTGATTTTATGTTTTTCAGAGCTCTAAGAAAATGTACCTGAATAAAATATTAAGGATATGCTATTTTAACATTTTTTTAATGATTGGCTAAAAAATACAACTCTCAAGTATGGCCTATTAGTCACAAATTTTGAACCACTTATTTGAGAATTTATAGTTGAATGGTGAGATTAGAAAAATAACATTTAAGAATATTATTACCCTCAAGGGAATCCCACTTTTAAATTAAATTTAATGAAAAATGTATAAAAATTAGATAATATCTTGGAAAATTCTTTAAATTAAAGCCAGCTCTCTTTCTTCTCTGAGATCTTAAAATTTTTCTCTCTGGTCTCACCATCAATTTAATGAATTCAGAGCCTGTCTATACCAATTTCCTCTTCCAGAGTCAGTACATTCAGAGATCAGTGGACCTCAATAGGGATTTACTGCTGACTGGGTAATCTGGGTTCATGTGTGCAGTGACATCAAGCAAGAGATTTACCCAGAGAAGTGGATGCCATGACAATGCATGTAACCATGGTGTGCCTGGCCTCTCTGACATGGCTCTCAAAAGATTTCCCTCTGTGAAAACAGAGGCCTGTTTGCAAATTAATTAGTTTCTGGCGGCAGCTTGATTGTTGACCCAGAGTTTGTAGAGTGGAAAAACAATCAGATTAGTGTGCTCAGGGTAAAAGACCAGTGTGCAGTTGCGTGTGGCTCGCTCAACTATTGAAACTGTGAATGGACTGAAACAAATTCCTTTCAGAGAAGCCTAGGCAGAGGTTAAGTGTGATGAGCCTAGAGCTCCCCAACAGCAGGGGCCAGGGAATTAAAGGGTTTTAGCCAGATAAAGCTGAATGGTGGCAAGCAATGCCATTGAACTTTAATGGAATGGATAGTTTTGACCAATCCCCCTACCCACCACACCCCTCAAAAAATTTACTATATTCTAATCACTTCAGTGGAAGGAATACAGAATACATTTAAATTTAGAGTATTACTAATTAAATGTAGGCTTGACAAAAATACCTTTGTAGTGGTAGATTTCAGAAGCTTTTAATTATGATATCTCAAAAACTAATATGGTAATACCTAAATGAAAAAAGTTTATGAAATACTGCCTTTTCATGTTGATAAATGTTCATACGTTTGCCCTAAGTTTTTTAGAGCTATAGTTTTCAGGTGACCAATAAAATTGATCCTGATTCAGAAATGTTGACTTGTGAAATGTGTTTTACTCAAAGGATTATTGTTTATGCTTAATTTTGTAAGACTCCTAAAAATATAAGCTGTACATACTTTTCCTTTGTAGGCAGAGATCTCCCTAAATGCAGCTCTGATGGCTATCACAACACTTTTCTATTCAAAAACCATTTATGTCTCTCAGTTTTTAAGTGAATTGAATCCAGATTTCACTCCCTGTCAAATCCTTTGACATCTAATTCCAAGTGACCTCTCTAATATTAAACACTAACATACTCAAATAATAGAGTTGGTTGTCCTCAAATTTACTACCTTTTTCATTTAATCATTCCACCCAGTAGATTTTAATCTTTCCCACCTTTGAATTCGAAGAACACATAGATGCATATTTGTGTTTCTCACAGTGCCTTTCGCTCTAGATGTGTCAAATAAACAATTCAATGACTCTGGTTTGTGGGCTCAGGGGTCAGTGTGCCTGAGTTTGTATCCCAAGCCCTCCACGTACTATCTATGTGGCTTTTACTTCACTTATTTTTCTGAGGCTGCATGAGACAGTTTATTTAGGGTATTAAGAATAGTGTCTGATAATAGGATAAATGCTCTGATAACTGTGGTTGCTGCTGCTATCATTTACATATCAGATCCATACATAGTACATAACACATGTATGTACGATGTGAACAATACAGTAAACAATAGAAAATAATACATTAATAATGCATAATGTCTGTTTGGCAAATTTATACAGTGAACCAGTTATGTTTGCTTTCCTAATCTGCTCTGACACTATTTTGTTCTGTTTCACTTAATTGAGTATTGTCATCATTGTCAGAAGCACTCAGTACACCAAAAACATATAAAATATTTAGCTTTAGTATCAAAATAATAATCACATTTTTAAATAAATTGAGTTTAACAAAATTAGCTAAGCAACTATGGACAGCTCATGTAATCTCTCTGTGCTCAATGTTCCCTTTTTTGAATGAAATAATAATAATTCTTCCTTGTTAAGTTGTGATGAGGATTATGTATGAGTACATTCATACAAAGCATTTTGAACAGTGACTGTAATTTCCCCAAACAAACAAACCAAAAGTACAAATAAACAAACAACAACAACCAATTCAGTTGATGTTACCGGGTCTCAGAATATTACATAAGAGTTTTAAAGAAGGGAACAATGAAAATATCTACATTTGTCAAGTCACTACAAATGTAGGAGATGCTCAATTTCACTTACCTGAGCAGCCACACATTTCTAGGAATGCAATGAAAGTGGCTTAAGGAAACAAAAGAGAAGTGATAGGGACCCTTTCCTAGACTGAGTCTCCACCTACAGATTTCCTGCCTAGCAATGTCTGTCCCTTTAGAAGACAATAAATCTACTGCTCTTTCGCTTCCATAAAAATAAAAGGGATTTTTTGGTAAGCTTAGTGACATTCTTATTACTAAGTTATTTACACATAACAAAAAAGGCAATAAAATGCTCTCAACTTCATATATCAACTAAATGTAAATTACAAAATGTTATCCAGGAAAGGGGTCTTTAAAATGTTTTCCCGATAATATTAGGAAGGAAGACTTAAGTGTGTTTAAACATTTTCAAATTAGAAATGTTTGTGTGGCTATAGGATTTAAGCACTAGCCAAGAGAAAAATCAAAGCCCCTCACCTCCTACCCCAGCCTCCCACATGCTGCTCTCAGAAATCTATTCATTTCCTCTGACTCTTTTTGTTCGTCAGATAAATTCTGCATTTTAAACAGTATGCCATCATATATGTAGTACTATTATTATTTTCAAAAGTTTTGAATCAGAAATAATAATGCACATATTTTATTCATTAGAAGCATAGTTTTTATCATTTTGCTTGATGGTTTGCTAAATAACTATTTTTGGATTTAATGTAGGCTGACAACATAAAGAATCCATGAAAAATGTGTCTTTTCAATGTTTATAAATTTGTCTAAATCCACATAAATCAAAATAATTTCTTTTGCTCACTTAATTACTAATTTTAAAAGATTCCAGGGTTTGGTATCATAGAGAGCTACCTCATTTGTACACTTATAAAATCTCAGCATGAACGTGTGTGGGAAATTGGTGACAGCAGACCCAGTTTCATTTTGGGAACCACAATGCCTTCTGCTTAGCACACAGTGGGGTTTATGTTACAGCCAGCATAGAGTTGTGTTTTGGGCATATACATTTGTGTTATGACCTACTTATAATGTATTGACCATTAACCTCACTGATCCCCAAACTTAAATAATGCCCCAACTAGTATTAAACTGATGACTGCCACTTAATTGCTTAGCACCCATAGAGTCAGTGTTTACCATCAAATGTGTTTTGTAAACACATTTTAGAATGAGGGAAAAATTATACCCTTGCTTTGCAGGATAAGAAAGGAATTTTGTAAATCAAATAAAAGATAAATGAGTTTGGAGGATAGGAAACAAAACACATATGACAACAAAATCTTGCTCATTTTGGGGTGAATTAAAGAGGAATCTAGTCATACTAACATTTCACGTAATGGAATTTGGGCTTATATGTGTAGGATGAACCAATAAGGTACAGATCTTTGATCAATAACCTTTATTTGTTTTCTGTAATATTATCAAATATTTTGACTGAAAAATTATTGAAGTACTGGGTTAGTGCTGATTGCCATAAGAAGGCTAATGACTAACTTCTTTATTGTGTTAATTCTGTTGGTGTCCTTTAATTTTAAAAAAAGGAGCATAATCACATTCTTCAGAGATATCAAGTTAAATGTAGCCAATTCTGATCAACAGATCAGTGCCCAAATTAGGAAAATTATAACACAATTGCCTTTGAAAGACCTTGAGATAATTGCGTGTTAATGAGTCTTAAAACGTGAACTAATTTTACACATTTTTTCCAAACTGGAACTACTTTTGCTTCCTTCCTTGCTTATTTCTAATTCCTGTGTGAGAGCAACTTGAAGAAGGCAATTGAAAAACTTGGCTGGAGGTAAGACCATGGCAGCAGGAAGTAGCAAAACAATGGCAGTCATTGTAAGCCAGTCCAGCAGTGAGAAGTCACTTGGTAGTGAGAGAGCAGTGGCAGCACCAAAGATAAAGGTAGCCATGTCATGAAGATTTGCAAAATCTTCACTAAATTATATTGTTTTGGTTAATTTTATCTTCTTGATTTTGTATAAATGTTCTGCCACTCTATTTGTCAATACTGTCTCTAAGCCACTCATTAATTCCCAAACTACTTTTCCTTGGAGAGATCATAGTTTGTTAGCAAAAGATATTCTTTGCCATGGTCATGACTCTGGTTGAGAGTAGACCTATGAACCAGGAGGTCACAGTTGGATTCCAGGTCAGGGCACATGCCCCAGGGTTGTGGGCTTGATTCTCTCTCATCATTGATATGTCTATCCCCCCTCCCTCTCCCTTCCTCTCTGAAATCAATAAAATATATTTTTTTAAAAAGATGTTCATAATGGATATCCTGATAATAATAGCAAAAATAAAACTTCTAATACACTTGAATGTGACTGAGGAAGCTAAATCATGGCTGTTATGATTGACTAGAGGCCTGGTGCATGAATTCATGCACCAGTGGGGTCCTTTGGCCTGGCCTGCGGATAGGACCGAAATTTGCTCTCCGACATCCACTGAAGAGTCCCAGATTGCAAGAGGGCACAGGCCAGGCTGAGGGACCCCACCCGTGCATGATCGGGGATGGGGAGGGACACAGGAGGGGGTCTAGGGCATGTCCGGCCTGTCACACTCAGTCCCGATCAGCCTGACACCAGTAACAAGCTAACCTACTGGTCAGAGCATCTGCCCCCTGGTGGCCAGTAGACGTCATAGTGACTGGTTGACAGGTCGACTGTCTGCCCCAGGTGGTCAGTGCATGTCATAGCGAGTGGTTGAGCAACCTTAGCATATCATTAGCATATTATGCTTTGATTGGTTGAATTGATGACCAGACACTTAGCATATTAGGCTTTTATTATATAGGTTTATTTACATATATTCTAAGATGGGGAAACAATAGGTCATCATAAAGAAAATAAAATATTTTTAAAAAACAAACCTGTCCACTAGTAGAATGGAATCTACAAAGAAAGATGAAAGAGAGGGAGGAATAAAGGGAGAAAAGAAAAGAGTAATATATAATGGTTAATAATACCTTTCTGATTAGATTTTTTCAGCATTACTCAACCACAATAAACAACTATTACTATAATAAAATTTATAACATCACAAACTGAAATAAAAATCCCCACACTAGACCATAGTTTTCTACCTAAAGGTCTAACCCTGAAGTTTATAATGTAAGTTAGATGTGGTACATATTTAAGAGTTTTTTCACAGAGTTAGAGTATTGCAAAATGTTATTGTAATATATATCCAGTCCTATTTGGCCATGGTGAGTTTTATAAGTTCTTTATAAACTTTGGATATTAACCTCTTATAAAATGTATCATTGGCAAATATGTTCTCCTGTTCAGTGGGTTGTCTTTTCCTTTTTTGACAGTTTTCTTTGCTGTGCAAAACCTTTTTAGTTTTATGTAATCCCATTTTTTTTCTTTTGTTTCCCTTACGTGAGGCAACATATCAGAAAAAAAATATTGCTATGAGAAATGTCCAAGATGTAATATCTTAAAACTGTGGTTCAGCCCATAAAGCAAGAGAGAAGGCAGTACTATCCATTTTTTTAAATGTAACATTTTTTTTATTCAATTGATTTTCAGCCTTTCACTCAATACCAGAACCACTGACTGAGGCTTTCACTATAAAATGATAGAAAAAGATGACAACTTATGAGGGAAGCTATCTTTTGTTCATGTATCATCAGTCTTCTCTTAGAGAATATGTGTATAAGAGAGTTCCAAAAAACATTGGAAATCCTTTTTAGAGGCTGTGAAGAAAAAAGTTGGGAATCAGAAAAAAGTATAGATAGTCAACTATAGATTTTTAAAAGAGGTTATTTATAATGGCACAGGTTCTTAATTATAAATAAATTTTCAAGAGGAGAAGTCATCCCAAAAATAAGAAGACAAAAAAGAGATTGGTGGTTTGAGGCAAATAGTCAGGGAGTGGAGAGAAACCAGAATCAATATTCTGTTATATTCAGGGGTTTTAGTGGTTCAGTAACAGCAGATGCTGTGGGATGTTTTCCAATAAATAAGTAAATAAGGTCTCTTCAACTGGTCTCTGAGCTTTAATAAATATATGAAAAGTGAATTAACTATTAACAATAATCATGATCCTTGACAAATATTTTTCTAAGAGCAAATGCGTTTCATTTTGCTTTAAGATTTTAATTTCTTATTTGATTAAAACAATGCCTGAATAGAAGTTTTAAAATGCATGCTCTGAATAGTTTTCCTAAGTAACATTTATTGTCTTAATTGATTTAACACTATTTAATATAAAATTAAATACCTTCACTGCCTTTCCTTTCTATAATTAAACCAAAATGAAATAATTTCCCAATTTGAGGTGGGTTTTATTATTTAAATCTCTAAGTTGTGGTATTTTTTATCTGCCTTTATGGTTATAGAAAATCTATAAGCATTTGGTTGTGTTTTTGGCTTTTTTTGGCCTCAGTGACATCTTGAGCAAAATTATTTAAAAAGATGGGAAATCTACTTTTTTTAAGTAGTGACTTCTAGGATTCAAAGAAGCCTCATTTTTTAAAGTTGTTTTCAGAACAGGTTAATAAAAAAGTAACTGTCTTTCACTAGAGCTAGACTAGGACTTATGCTATTTTATTTTTAAAATATATTTATATTGATTTCAGAGAGGAAGGGAGAGGGAGAGAAACAGAAATCATTGATCATGCACACCGCACACTGGAGATTGAGCCCACATATGCCCTGAATGGGAATCAAACGGTTATCTCTTGGTTCATAGGTTGATGCTCAACAACTGAGCCATGCTGGCTGGCCTATGCTGTTTTATTTAAAGTAATAAATTGGATGATAAAACAGCAACATAGTATTTAAAATATGTGATAACTGATTTTTACTTCCTTGTAAACATCTTTTTGTCAAAAGCATCAGTAATGAAAACTAGGTAGATTTTTAGTACAAAGAAACATAATTAAATGCAAATAAAAAAATTATACATTTTTATGTTACAATATTAAATTTGGTATTGCAACCTTAGATTTAAATTGTAGAAATGTGATACAATGGAGACTTTCCAATATTTAAAAAAAAATTACAAATTATATGTACATATAACTGACAACTTCCTTACTCTTCAGTTCACATAGATATAATCCTGAAAAAAAAATTCAAAATAAAGGGAAATTATGTTAAAATAACAGCAATTATTTATTTTCAACACATTGAGATTAGGGAAGTACAAAAATGGTAAATTTGAATTATTATTTATTAAAGGATACTAAGATCTTACAGATTAAACCAGGTTTATAATAAGAATTATTTTCTGCAAATTCTAATTACTTTGAAAATTATACTATAAATTATCTTCCTTTCTGCCTTGAATTTCCTTCCCCATGTAATTAGGCATTTTCAAGAATCAAAACTATTATTGTCTCTTAAGAACAAAAGCCATAGAAACTGCTAATTATATCACAGTTGAACATGTTTTTCTTCTTTGAAGAGATCCTGAATTTCCGGCATTTTGAGAACATTTTCTGACCAGAAGATGATAGAAATGTGAAGCTACACTGGTGTTGCAACCAGTATAATTAGTTTCTATCTATATCACTCATGTTATTAAAAAGTTGCCAAGGTCTGTGTCAAATAAAATTAACCTAAATATTCCCTGGTCACTAAATCATTATTTTATTTTAAGAATCAGGCCACATTCCTACAGATATTCCCTTTTCCCTAGAACTGAAGGGCCTAATAAGAGGCAACTCCAAGGCAAAGCTCCCTGACAATGCTGACTGGGAATTAGGGCTTGGATTATGATTATGGCCTAGTAATGGGCAAATATCAAAAAGGAACTTTTTTCTTTTTCACTTATATAATTGACTTTTTATTTCACAGAATACAAAAATGTTCAGCTTAAATATTCAAAAAAAATTTATGGAATTGCCTTTTTAAATAAAACTGTTAATGGCATTCACAAATACTGGTTCTGCCATCTGTAGATTCTAAGCTATTTTTCAGAGAGAAAAAAAAGGAAAAATTAACTACACATACATAAATTTCAAGAAAATTTAATAGAAAAAATTAAATTGGTATTACATAGTTGCTTGTATTTTTGTTTTGCTGGGGATTTTTGTTTGTTTCTTTTGGATGAATATTTCAATTAATCAATTTAACTTTTAATCATGTATAAAACATGTGAGAAGACTGTATGAAACCTTTAACAATGCCCAGAAGATAGAAAAAAATAAAAAGGTTTACAAGCCATTCGAGTCATATGGAGCTAGAATATTCCCAGTAACAATATTGGACAAAAAAAGAACACTTATAAATATATGCATGAGTACCCAAATATTCCTAATAAATTCTAAGTTACAAGAATGAATCAGAACTAGGAAATCTCTTCATTCATTGTCTTAATATATTAATAATAAAATATATGCTTTTTCTTATTTAATGTTGAAAAATAAGATAAATCAAATGACTTTTTTGATTAGTTAAAATATATTAGCTAGAAGTAGAAGGAAATATTCTTACCCTGATAAAGAAGAAAGAGATGAAGAATCCTAATTAAAGTTCTTGATGAATAGAAAAGCATTATTAATATAGGTAAAATGCTAGTATAATTATCTATATAATAAATCTATATAATAAAAGCTCAGCGACCGTTATGGCGGAAGGACTGGAACCACTGGTCACTATGACGAGCTGGCTGTAGGGGCCACCATCAGCCCCGCTGTCAAGCCCAAGGGCCCCGGGGCCAGTTGCATAGCCACCGCCAAGGCGCAGGTAAAGAAGACGCGAAGGTGGCCAGCGTGAGCCTGCACCTTGAGATGAAGGCTCTGTGAGACGAATTCAATCAGCTGGGCACCGACGTGATCGTCACGGCTGGCAGGTCAGGGCACCCCTCTCCCCGCTGCGACCTTCCCCACATGGTACCAGTCTCGGACAGCAGGCTTTGGCCTGATCCACCCCAGTGAGACTGAGAAGCGGGGTGGGGGACTCAGCCTGGCCACTTGCGTGTCCCTCTCGGTGCGGGCCAGCTCCTTTGCTGAGTCCTGGCTCTAGGAGAGCCGTCTGGTGCTTCGGCCAGAGGGTACTGCTTTGGGGGCCAGAAAGGTGGCGGAGAGAAACCCTGTGGACCTGCCGCCCGTCCAGCAGCCCAGGACCTGGCACTGCCAGAAACGGACCAGCTCAGAGCACACCGAGCTTGCGGGGGAAGGCGGCTGCCTGTGAGGGGCCTTGTCACCAGCCAGCTCCCAGTGGATCCCACCTCAAAGGAAACTTGGTCTTTGGTTCCTTAGTTCAGTCTATCCTGGCTAAAGAGGAGCAGCTGGGCACATTTTAGGGGAGAATTAAGACTCTAAAACAGTGTGTTCTGCTCCGTGGAGATTGCTACCCAGTTGTCTTAGGCCTAAATTCCGGGTGATTGTGGGGCATGGCTCTGCCACTGGGGCCCGCGTCTTCCAATTGGCCTGTATTTGTTGTAAGGGCCCAAAGAGAAGAAGGGGAACAAGCTTTTCGATGCAATGGATTTGACCAACAGACAAAGGCGAGTGCCGGGCTGTGTCTAACATACACACGGAGACCCCAGCTCTGAGTCCACCCGGCCAAAATGTGTTCAGGGCCTGTTTGCAGAGCCTTCTGGTAGTTTATGTTTCCTTGCTAAGACCATCCTCCCTGGGAAGCCTGGGGCCATGCTCAGCTCCTGCTCAGTGGATCTTCTCCAGGCCCCTCCCCCCAGCCAGCCCCACCCCTAATTGGCCCCCCAACCCTGAGCTGGGGCAGGCCAGCAGGTCAGATGCCACCCATTCACGAATTTGTGCACTGGGCCTCTAGTTTTTTAATAATAGACCTTACTTTTTAGAGCAATTTTAGTTACATTCACAGCAAAACTGAGTGGAAGGTGCAGAGATTTTCCTTAAAACCCTACTCCCACGTGAGGACTGGCTGCAACCACCACGGAGGATCAGCTGTGCAGGGTCTGACCCTGGAGCAGGATTTACTTCAGTGGGGCTCTGGTGCCAGCTGAGTCCACCCCTTGAGTGTGTCCCTTGTGAAGGAGGTTGTGTTGTGCTTCAATGTGGTCTGACGCTATCCATTGGGAATGCTGGCCCTGAGGCCTCTCAGGATGTACAGGCCAAGAACATCTGCCACCTGTGTCTGAGGCTGGCTGGTGTTGGGCCTGAGGCCTCTTAGTAAGAGGTATGTGGCATGCTGAGGTCAGATGTTGCTTGTTTGAAAGATTTTAGGAAAAGTCCAAAGCATGAGCCAAGGTGGGTCAATTGTATGGCAAAACCCCCAGAAAATGCTTGGGTTGGGTCCACAAGTTGAGTGGGGAAGGGTCTCAGGGAATCACCAGGGTGGGTCCAAAAGTGTAAGCCAGGTTAATGGAGACTCAGATATGGTGCCCACCTGCTGACTCGATGAGGATAGGGCTCAGCAAGGGAACAATGGCCTCTGTGAGCACTCTGCCCCTCTAGCTCTTGCCCCAGTGACAACTCATTCGTCCCTATATGTCCCTGGCTCCCCAGTGCTGGAACACAGAGCAAGTAAGTCTGAGTAAATTCATGCAAGGGCCCTGCTAGAGGAATGCCTTGGATTCTAGAGCCCTCCATCTCACTCAGCCACAATCCCTGCTGGTTTTCACAGCCAGAAACTATGGGACCTTCTCTTCCTGGAACTAGAACCCTGAGATGGGAGGCCCTGGTGTGGGGCTGGGACCCTCAGAAGTGACGGGGTACTTTTGCATCTGAGATTTGCCTCCTGATTTATATGGGACACATTTGGGTGTGGGACCAGCCTGCTTTGCATCTCCACCCCTTCAACCAGTCTTGATGCAGGTTCTTCTTTCTATCCTTAGTTGTAAGACTTCTCTTCTGCTGGAGTTCAGGCAGTTCTGAATGATGGTTCTTCAGTATATTAGTTGTAATTTTGATGCTGTGGACAATACCACTACCACATTTACCTATGCCGTTATCCTGAGCAGAACCCCCAAATATCTTCTTTGATGAGATGTCTCTCAAAATCTTTGTCCCACTTTTTAATCAAGTTGTTTGTTTGTTTCATTATTGAGGGATTTTTGTATTTTTTTTATTGTCTAAAGTTTTACATATGTCTCCTTTTTCCCTGATTGATCCCCCCTCCCCCAGCCATTCCCACCCTGGGCAAGCCCCCACCACCCCAATGTCTGTGTCCATTGGTTTTGCTAATATGCACAACCAATATGTAAGTCCTTTGGTTAGGTCAGTGATCAGCAAACCACGGCTCACAAGCCACATGCGGCTCTTTGGCCCCTTGAGTGTGGCTCTTCCACAAAATACGATGTGCGGGCGCACACGTACAGTGCGATTGAAACTTTGTGGCCCATGCGCAGAAGTCGGTATTTTGTGGAAGAGCCGGTATTTTGTGGAAGAGCCACACGCAAGGGGCCAAAGAGCCTCATGTGGCTCGCGAGCTGCGGTTTGCCGAGCTGCAGTTTGCCGACCACTGGTTAGGTCATTATTGAGTTTTAAGAGTTCTTTGTATATTTTGGATAACAGTTCTTTATCAAATCTCTTTCTAATATTTTCTCTTAGTGTCTTGTGTTTTCAATCTCTTTGTATAATCATCTTTCAAAAGATTTAATTACTTCTATGAAATTCATCTTAAACTTATATATATTATCTTTATTTTCACCATTACCAACTAGTGAGGTATGATTATGTATTGGAGAGTTGAAAGTAGGCACTGGTATGATTTTTTTTCTTTTTAAAATAGATTTAAATCACACCTGTACTATATTTCTTTGGTTGTGTTGAATTTTTTAGCTCATTGCTTAAGCACTGAAGTTTTTAGAAAATAAATCATACACACTTAATTAAGGTTATTTCATCTATAGCAGAGTAAGAACACTGTCTAAAAAATTGATGAACTTTCTGGCAAAGGGAAGGAAAACGTGCTCTAATTTAAAATGAAGAGAGTTAGGTAATACCACATTTCTTGAACCTCTACCAACTTTCTATTTAAGAGAGAAAGTTTTAGTGTGAGGTCATTGATTGGGTAAGATCATATAAATTACTTGTTACTATGGGACAATGGCTTTTCTAAATAGAAAATTCTATTTTCTTTAGATGTAGGAAATGAAAGTTTGCTGCTTTGGTTTTCTTCATCCAAACCCAAAATTTATTTTTAATTTGTATTGTATGCAAAATAGCATAATCATTTTTTGAACATGCACTCTATTGATAGCATAATTTTGTGTATAGGGGAAAAATTTATATTATACATATTCTATTTCATTTCCTTCATGTTGACATCACCTGTAATTAACAAAGTAAAAGGATAATTTTTTTTCCCCCAAACCTTTCAATGTTTAGAAAATTTGGGGAAAAAATTCTGTATTAAGTCTTTGATATCTTTAAGTAATAAAAATTAATATCCACAATATATGTATTATATATGAGTGTGCACATGCACGTGCATACATAACCATTATAAGTTCATAAAAATATTCGTTCTAGAGATTTTTTCCTTCATGAAATCCCATCTGATCTTCTCAAAAAACAAATAATCTAATCATACAGTAGTTTATGCTTAACATGATTAAAAAATATAATGTAAATGATGAAAACAGTTTAAGATGACAGATGAGTGCATTAATAGAATGAATTTATTCATTGAAGACCTAATATATGGATTAATCAATAAATATTGCAGCTTCCTGTAGTTGAGGGAATAAATGTCAAAATTTATAAAAATGCCTAAAAACATTATAATTGAGGAAGCAGGATTAATCTAATAACATCAAAATATTTCTAATTTATATTTAACATTAGAGGCCTGGTGCATGGATTCATGCACCGGTGTGGTCCCTCGTCCTGGTCTGTGGGGATCGGGCTGAAAGTGGCTCTCTAACATCCCCTGAGGGATCCTGGATTGCGAGAGGGTAGTTCTCGGTTGATGCACCCCAGAATCGGGCTCGTCACCTGAAAACTTCAGCTTCCAAGTCACCTCAGCTCCACAGCTCCTGTGTTGAGCATCTGCCCCCTGGTGGTCAGTGTATCTCTTATCTGTTGGTCAGACAGTTGAACTGTCCCTTAGGCTTTTATATATATAGATGACAAAACACA
This sequence comes from Myotis yumanensis, assembly GCF_028538775.1. Lineage (NCBI taxonomy): Eukaryota > Metazoa > Chordata > Mammalia > Chiroptera > Vespertilionidae > Myotis > Myotis yumanensis. The sequence goes on along the minus strand of NW_027223760.1, from coordinate 41,099,426 downwards.
GACCTCTAAATCATTACACATAGTGTTCTTATAAATAGCAGGACATATACAACTCCCAAAATCTGCAATGGAAAAAGTCATTCTAATATACCAGAATAATGAATAAGGTACATAATTATATCTGTTCCACAGTGAAATGTTGAGTAATTCCTTCTTATATAAGCAGTCTATGAAAGAAAAAGACTACATATTTACAAGATAAGAGAGTAGAAACACAGACCACATTTTGGTAGATAATTATAAAATAATAATAACAAAATAGTCATATGACCTTATGATATATCCACTTAGTTTAAATAGATTACTATTTCAATCACTTTCCTTAAAACCTACTTTGTACTCAGCACTACCTTCCTGCAATTTGTGAAATTCACCAAAATAGAGAAATGGTTGGGAGATATGCATCCTAGAAATAAATTAGTCAGCAAAACAGAAAGGTAAAAACAAAATACAACAAGATGCATTTTCTTTTAAAAAAAACAATACACTAAATATTTATTTTTTTAAATATAATTTTATTGCTTTCAGAGAGGAAGGGGGAGGCAGAGAGAGATAGAAACATTAATGATGAGAGAGAATCATTGATCAGCTGCCTCCTGCACGCTCCCTACGGGGGACGGAGTCCACAACCAGGGCATGTGCCTGACCAAGAATTGAACCGTGACCTCCTGGTTCATGGTGGATGCTCAACATCTGAGCCATGCCAGCTGAGCTATTTTCAATTTACTTTCTGAAAAGAATTCTACAAGATATAGGCAGTTACATTTGAAAATGTTTCTATTTGAATAGATGACAACGACCATATTTAAATAAAAGGAACATACATAGTTTCTAGATATAGAAAACAAAACCTGCCCTGACTGGTTTGGCTCAGTGGATAGAGCGTCAGCCTGCGGACTCAAGGGTCCCAGGTTCGATTCCGGTCAAGGGCATGTACCTTGGTTGCGGGCACATCCCCAGTGGGGAGTGTGCAGGAGGCAGCTGATCGATGTTTCTCTCTCATCGATGTTTCTAATTGTCTATCCCTCTCCCTTCCTCTCTGTAAAAAATCAATAAAAAGAAGAAAACAAAACCATACATTGAAGATTACACTATATCAAATTTGTATGTCTATGAAAATCTAAGTGATACTCAGTTTTCAGGCTCAGTTATATGCTTGAAATTCTTAATTTTGCTATAGTTTACTTTAAGACTGAGCCACAAAGGCAAGTATTAGTGAAGAAAAAAGTAAATGACTGTTTTTACCACCTATAATAGTATATTTACATACTATATTTTCTTAAATTTATATGAATACTTTTATCTACCTAAGATCACCTTTGCTGGAAGTTAGGAAAAAGTACTTTTTGTTTCAGGAGGCATAGACAGTTTTCATATTCAGGAAATTGAAAGAATTATATAATTATACATCTTGGCCCTCCACCTAGATGCTACAAATTTATAATTTACTATAATATCACTTTTCTGTCTATCCATTCATTTCTCTCCATCCATCAACCATTTTTTCAATGAAATCAAAGTAGATATCAGGCATCAGCACACCTCTTAAATATGATTAATAGTGATAGGAGTTCAATATTTGTTTATGTATTTGTTTCTATTCTGAAAAAATTTATATACAATGAAGTGCACTAATCTTAAGTGTACTATTCAATGAGTTTTTGACAAATGATATACCTCTGTAACTAAAATATCTATCAAAGTATGGAATGTTCCAGAAATTTTATATTACCCATTTCCATCCAGTCTCTACACCCTTGCCACCAGAGGAATGTACCGTTCTGTGTTTTCCACAATAGATTACTCTTGCCTATTCTATAAACATATAAATGGAATTATATATATGTTCTTTGTTGTATTATTTTTTAAATTCATCCATGTCATTGCATGTATCAGTAATTTGTGCCTTTTTATTTCTAAGCATCATTTAATCGTATGGATATACCCTGGTGTCATGCATGTCTTTATTGATAGATACTTGACCTTAATAAGCCTGCTATAAACATTTTTGTTCAAGTCTTGTTGTAGACATATATTTTCATTTCTCTTGATTAAATAGCTAGAAATGGAATGACTGAATCACAGAATAAGTATGTATTTGGTTTTACAAAATACTTCCAGACCATTTTACACTCCCATCAAAAATTATATGAAGAAGGATGTTAAACAATAGATTGGAATAAACAAATTGAGCATTGATATTGAAGTCACTCTTGGCATTATGTGAGAGAGAAAAAAAATGTAGGAAAGGGAGGCTGATAACAAGAAACTTAAAAAGCTATAGGAAGGATGAAAAAAACTGTAAGGACCTACATTAAGACATGAAGGATACAGATAGATATAAAAGATATTTGGAAGATAGATGGAAATAAAACTTGGAGATTAATCAATTGTCAGTGGAGAGGAAGCTGAACTCAAGACTAATTCCAGGCTTCTGAGTTGAGTGACTCTAATAGAGGGCATTCAAAGATGAATGACAAAACCATGCCTCAATAGAACTTAGTGAACAGTCCTGGCTGGATAGCTCAGTTGGTTAGAGGGTTTTCCTGATATGCCAAGATTGTGGGTTCAATCCCCAATCAGGGCACATACAAGAATCAACCAATGAGTGCATAAATAAGTGGAACAACAAATAGATATTTTCATCTCTCTCAAATAAATAAATAATTTTAAATTAAAAGAACTTAGGGAACAAACACACTGTGTCACTATAAAGAATAATCCAGGGAGCCCTCACCAGTGTAGATAAGTGGTTAGAGAATCATACCCTGGAGGTCTCAGATACAATTCCCAGTCAGGGCACATATGCGGGTTTGATCCCTGTTTGGGGCACATGGGAGAGGCAACCTATCCATGTTTCTCTCTCACATTGATGTTTCTCTCTCTCTCTCTCTCTCTCTCCCTCTCCCCTCCTCTCTCTCTAGAATCAATGGTAAACTATCCCCAGATGAGGAGTAAAAAATAAAATAATCTCGGGCAATTGGGAAAGTATAACTGCTCTAATTGAAATACAAACAAAATATAATATAATGGAAACTCAGAAGACAAGTTTCCATCTCAAAAATTAAATAAAGCACTATGCACTTTGGAAGGTATTTGAAAAGATCTTGAAAAATGACATGATTCTTCATAGAGGATTTGCAGAAGTAAAGTCACCTAAGAAAGAAAGTTCTGGGAATCCAGAGTGATAAGACAGAAGGGTATGGGGGAAATGCAATTATTCTTAGTAGGTGAGCCTAGAGTTATATATATGGGTGTTGCTTACTGAAAACCTTGAATATCTTTAAAGGAGTCCGAATTTATAAATGTTGAATCACTATATTGCACACCTGAAATTTGTATAATATTGTATGCCAACAATACTTAAATTTAAAAATAAGTAAATAAATAGATAATTGAGACTGAATTTAATTATTTAGCCTTTGAAAAAACCATCAATATTATTAAGTGTATATTTAGACATTCACAGTGGCAGAATTGTGAAGTGTTGATTTAAAAGAATGATTTGAGGCAGGTGGATCTTTAAAGAAGACCAGCCGATACTTTAGGAGAGAGATGAGAGAACATTAATTAGAACAAAAGAAATAAGGAAAAAATACACTAAAAAAATGTGTGAGGGATAGAATTGGTAAGAAATTACAACTAAGTAGATATGGGAGATGAGGCTGAAAATACGACAGTGGGATAACGTTTTCTCTTTGCAGTATTAAATCAGGGAAACCGTAAGGTCATTGATTTGATTTGACATATACTGTTGGAGACATCACACTCCACAGTGATGTTTGTGATTACTTCATATGTTTCCTCTCCTAAGCCCAATATCCCAAAGACTGTTCACTTCCTCTTCAGTAATTTGCCTTCAGTTGAGAAAAACTGTGGAAAGTTTGATTTGATTATGACTGTTTAATTCAAATAGACTTATTTTGCAGTGGTAGAAAACAGTAAAATTTTCCACTAATTTTGTATTAATATTAAAAACTTCCTTCCTTGTTAAAATAGTAAACAAAATAGCCAAATAGTGTACAAGCCTATGCAACATGTAGACCTGGTGGAAAATCCATGAGTAAATACTTGATGCCGCATGATGCTATAGAAAGAACTCAGCTCCTGTTTATGGTACGTGGTAGTTTGCACTTTGGGTATTCACTGGGTTTTAATGTCAGGGTTTCTTCTGGGATGAGTGTGGATTAGGAAAATGCATGAAAAGCACAAGGAAAGAGCACAGTAAATAGTTCCTATTATTTACTTACCATTCGGGCTCATCTTCCATCATAATCAGCCCTTCTCTCCTTCCTGACATGACTCATCTTCAACTTTCTTCGGGTTAAACCATCCCAAGAGCTGCTCATAGTTTCCCAGCCAGCTAAGCATCAGAAGTTTTTCCAGGCCTGTTCCTTGGCAGCCAGGAGTTTTTCTATTCCACAGCCAAAAATGATATATCCATTCTGCGTAGGCCGTTAGCTAAGAATGTAAGATGACTTTGTGCTGCATTCCCTGCATTCCCGATGTGCTGGAAGTTCCATTCAAGGTCTTTTGATTCAGGGGCTACTCCCCCACCCCCCTGCCCTCACACCCTCACGTTGCAGCAAAGCTGAAAGGGAAGAAAACAGTCACGGTGGCTGTCAGCCTGGTGTGCTGGCTGTCCTGTGGTGATGGGTTTTCCCCATCACCAATTTCCCCTCTGGCTAGATTGTAACTATTTTGAAGCCTGAGGCTGTGACACTGGAAATATTTTGAAAATTTAAAAAAAGAGTTTGACAATTTACCTAAATTATTATTTGTTCCTCTCAGTTGTTTTTAACAGGTTTACTCCTTCCTCATCAGCTGCTCCTGCTTCAACTTGCTTTCAGTCACAAAGTGTATGTTTACCATTAATTTTGTTTTACTTTTTTTTTCTTTATTGATTAAGGTATTACATATGTCCTTATCCCCCCATTGTTCGTCCACCCCCCCACTCATGACCTCACACCCCCCCCGCCCCGGGTGTCTATGTCCATTGGTTAGGCTTATATGCACGTATACAAGCCCTTTGGTTGAACTCACCCCCTTACCCCCACCCTCCCCTACCTTCCCTCTGAGGTTTGACGGTCTGAATGATGCTTTTCTGTCTCTAGATCTGTTTTTGTTCATCAGTTTATGTTGTTCATTATCTTCCACAAATGAGGGAAATCATGTGATATTTATCTTTCTCTGACTGGCTTATTTCGCTTAGCATTATGCTCTCCAGTTCCATCCATGCTGTTGCAAATGGTAAGAATTCCTTCTTTTTTAACGCAGTATAGTATTCCATTGTGTACCATTAACTTTTAAACATAGGTTTATATAGGATATTTCTTAAAATTTTCTAGAAATGTTCTGATAACAGCTAGCAATTGTGAAGGCCAATGATATGCTGACATAGGTAGGTAGATAGGTAGGTAAAAGGAAAGAAAAAAAGAGAGACAGACAGAAAGGAAGAGAGGAGGGAAAGAAGATATATATTTCTCCTAGCACTTCTCAAACATATGTACTCAGGTTATTCTGACATAAGTACATAAGAAAACTGAAGTTAGTTGACATTAATTTATTTTTTGAAGTTACAAATCTAGTGAATGGGAGAAGCTTGGATTTTATCCAGTTTTCTCTGACTCCTATCACAGTGAAGGAAGAATTATTTTGCTAATTGAAGGTACGTATTTAGTAAGGATTTACCTTCATAAATAGTTATTACATCAGAAGGATCACTTTTTACCGAGAAGAAAATAAGAATAGATAGATATAGATAATATAGATATAGATATAGATATAGATATATAGATGATAGATAGATAGATAGATAGATAGATAACTATACAAATTTTCAAGGTCCTTTTACCCTCATGAATGAAATCATAATTGATTCAGAGAGATGGGTAATTTTGGTTGTTTTTCCCAGTGGGTTTCTGGTTTTCTCATTCTGCTGTGGAACCTCCTAACATGCTTTGCAAGAGGATTGAATGAATGTTTCATGGTGTGAAACTAGTCCTTGTAGCATTTACATAAAACAGCTTATAATCATTCATTCCATCCTCTATTCTAATAAATTCTGTATAATTTATATCCTAGAAACCCAATATATGTCCTAACTTCTAAATTTATAGGCACTCTAAAAGCCTTCATTAATCATCCTTTAAATTGAATTCATTTTCAGAAAAAAAAATATTTCTACAATGTAGTTGTCTGTTCTTATACTTTGTGGGCTTGTTCGTGGAAAGGATAGGTCCAGCCAAATGTTGGTCAGAATGTGGCTATCCCCAAGATTCTGACTGCTCCTAATATTGAGAGCAGCAAAATGTGTTCGTTATTTAAATAAGCTCAGGCTGCCAAATGAATCATAAAGGCAGCTGCATGTCCTGTGCCAAGGTGTCATTTTCATTAAGTGTGAGATTGCACCTGAAGGACAGTTTAATTTGCAGCTGCTAAAAATATTTCGACAGAGTGGTACTGTTACAAGTGGCAGGTGGTGCCCAAACGTGAATTTTGCAAGGAATGCCATCTGTGGGATGAGATGTGGAAGAATGTCTGGGGGGTGGTAAAGGAGATAAAGGGGGGAAGAAAAGAGAAGTGTATTTACCCAGGGTTTACTGCTGTTATCTTGACTACAGATTCCATGCTTCACAGGATAGCATTGGCCCAAGATTATTAAATATGATTATTTGTTCAGCTTCTGCCATGTGCTCAGGGCATTGCAAAAGTACCACAGTACCTGCAAAGACAAAGTTTCTTCCCCAAAGGCATACCAGTTAAGCTATCCAGATGAGAGAATCCTTTCCAACTTTATTTACCTTTCATAGTGTTTGCATTGCAGTTTTGTGCTGCTGAGATTAATGCACTTTGATCTCACTTAAATGGATTTTCCCACTTTCTTTTGATGTCAACTTTAACATACATCCACACTGGTTTCCTGCTCCACGTCGCAAGAAATATTTTCTAATTATACAAGCTGAATGGTTTTATTAAATTACTAGAAGCCCGTTGCACGAAGATTCACACAATAGGCCTTCCTTCCCCTGGCTGCTGGCACTGGTTTTCCTCTGGCACTCGGGACCCAGGCCTTTGGTCCGGCCGCAGCGGAGAAGCCAAGCCTCTTTAGTCTTCAGTCTTCAGTCTTTACTTCGGCCAGAGCCTTCAGTTTTTGCTCCATGCCTGCGTATGCAAATTAACCGCCATCTTTGTTGGGTTAATTTGCATAGTCGCTCTGATTGGCTGGTGGGCGTAGCAAGTAACACCCATTTGCATGTTTCTCTTTTATTAGTGTAGATTGTCATGCAATTGTGAACTTTACAGAGTAGAGAACATCGTAATATGGCACGTTATCTAGGGGCATTGTAACTGGTTACATTATGAAAAGATCTGTTTATGTGTACCTGTTAGTTTCAATGGGCTTGGCCACTCCAAAATCAGGAATTTTATCTGGAAGCTGGAAATAGGCATCCTCTGCTTTAATAGGCTACAGACACAACTTAAAAGAAAAAGAAACCAGTAAGTTTGGATTGCTTTTCATTTCTGCATGCCATTTGATGGGAGCAACTGGAAGCAGAATAGCAACTTTCGAATAACTTTCCTATGTTCCTAAGGAGAAGTGATACAGTAGATCAGTCTGAGTGGTAAAACTTTTCCATGGGGAATTTTTGATCATGAAACCAGTTATTTAATAGCATGTAGTTTTTCAGGACAATGGTAACCTCTGAACTGCAACATATGCATTGTTTTTAGCTTCATACAATGGAGAAACATGCCTTATGTTACTTTAATCCCATTGATGGAATCTAATTTTGAAAAATTGCAAACAGATAATTAATTTTTGCTGTATTCATTGTCTGACACAAAAGGATGCAATCAAAAAGAGAAAAGCTTCTCCCAGGTTAAAAGAACATTCGTAAAATTTCAGGAGACTATTTGAAAACCTGCTACTGTGTACTATCTCTTAAAAATAGTTGCAATTTAAATAAGAATGTCTAAGCATTTCTTTACCTAGAAACCTAAACATCGAGTTCAACTCATCCCAGAAGCTTTAAAAAAGCAACAAAATGTTATATTTTTTTAAAAAAAATCAAATCTACACAAATGCCAGTTATAACAATAGTCATGGGGACATGAAATACAGCATAGGAAATATAGTGAATAATATTGTAATTCCTATTTACGGTGTCAGAGGGTATTAGGCTTATCAGTGTGATCACTTTGTATCTATATATATATATTTATATATATATATATATATATATATATATATATATATATATAAGCCTAAGCCACCATCCAACCAACCGACTGTAACTATGACATGCAATGACCATCAGGGGGCAGATGCTCCAACTGGTAGCTATGACATTCACTGACCACCAGGGAGCAGATGCTCAACGCAGGAGTTGCCAAGTTGCAGTGACTTGGCAGCTGCGGTTCTCAGGTGACTCACCAGAACCAGAGAGTTGGAAGCCCGATTCCAGGGTGTGTCACTCAAGAATTGCCCTCTGGCAATCCAGGACCCCTTGGGGGATGTCGGAGAGCCATTTTCGGCCAGGTCCCCACAGACCAAGCCGAGGGACCCCACCAGTACATTAATCCATGCACCAGGCCTCTAGTGTTTTATAAATATCTAACATTATCTTATACACCTGAAATTGATATCATACTGCATCTTAACTGTAATTGAAAAATAAATTTTTGAAAAAACGTCACAGGATGAAAATAAAAATAAAATCTACACATTTTAGTTTAGATTTTAATTTATTCACTTCTTAAGAACAATGCTCTGTTTCAGAAATTATGCTTAGCATGGAAGAAGTAGCAAAAATAAAAAGACTGGCTTATAAGAAGAAAGGGGAGCCCTAACTGGTTTGGCTCAGTGGATAGAGTGTCGGCCTGCGGACTGAAGGGTCCCAGGTTCAATTCCAGTCAAGGGCATGTACCTTGGTTGTGGGCACATCCCCAGTGGGGGGGTGTTCAGGAGGCAGCCAATCAATGATTCTCTCTCATTGTCGATGTTTCTATCTCTCCCTCTCTCTTCCTCTCTGAAATCAATAAAAATATATTTTAAAAAAAAAAGGGGGGGGGATAGAAAACAAGTGAGAAAAACAGAGTTTTATGGATTCTAATTTTAAAAATATGCACCAGGTGCCGGGGAATGGTTTGTGTGTCCAAAGGCGATAGAAAGTACACGATGGTTAGGAGAAGGTGTGGCCAGAAGCAGGGGAAATAGACCCCATGTGACTACCAGGAGAGAAGTGTGAGGACCCTCATCTGGTTGCAGTGGGACGGATTCAGAATGTGCTTAGGGGAATACTTTGTTCTGTAGAGAAGCTGAAGGCAAGAGAAGGAGGAATATAGGACAAATGCCTGTCATACTAAATAGGTACATGAGGCTAATAGAAAAAGAATTAAATGTTATAAGAGAGGTAGAAGCAAACTTTCTTGTTAGGTGAACCACATGCCTATAAAGTCAGTATCTATGTGTTTTCTAGAATGATAAACAGGTTCACTAAGCATTTAAAGAAGGAGCTGGAACAATAGGTCAAAGTTATTTTGTGAATGACACTGATTGCCCTTTGTTTATTTTCTACATTAGAGACACTGTGAATAATGTAACTGACAATGTTTTCCATTTTCTTCTTGCAGCTAGAAAGATCGGAGCTAACTATGTGGCTCTTCTTAAATATATATATTAACTGATTAATATAATAACTGCTCTTAGCCTTTTTTGGCTCAGAGTAACAGCAGAATTATTGTCCTTTCTGTTTAATTTATGCTATTTTGTCATATCCTATGATACCTGCCATCTGTTTTTGTATAATGTATGGTATTAATGCATTCATACTTATTTCTGAAGCACTGTATGCATGGCTTAGAAGAAATAGATAATACATGTAGAAGGCTAGTTAGATGATTGCAAAAATATAACTGTAAATTAAAAAGGACATTAATTGTGAGAGTAACATTAAAAAGGTAGTAAAAATGATAGCAGGATGTATTTGATAATAAATTAAGAGTGCAAAGGAGATGGAGGGAGGCAATTTAAGGTAAAATGACATTTTATATCTAGATGTTGATGTTGACAATAACCAAAATGGAAAGGTAGGAAGGAGCAAAAGCATTTTTAAAAGAGAAGTTGCTTTGCTCTTTGCTTGGTGTGATGAATTAAAGTTGCAGTGAGATATCTAGGCAGGACATTTTAGTCAGAATTTGAATTTTGAGCTCATCTTTCTTCCCCACTCTCATATATATCCTTCCTGAAATGTTCCCTAACCAAATAAGTGAATCCCATCCAACCAGTTATTTAAATCAGACATTTCTTTAATTTTTTCCATGATTTTTCTCACTATTCCTAATATATAGCATCTTATCAATGAATATAATCCAACAATTCTACTTTCACATAATCCCTGCATGTGTCTCCTTTATTTATAGCTCAAGATTACCATCATTTCTCACCACTCTCCAGACTGATCTTTCTGCCTTCATTCTTGTCTCACTATAACTGTTTTCTCTATAGCAACCTTCAAATAGAAATCTGAGAATGGCATTACTAGGTTTAAAACACTCAGGGTTTCCCTCATAGCTAGTAGAACAATAAACTGCTTTCCTTTTTTCCTGGCCTCTGCTTAACTTTCTCTCATCATATCTGACCTTCTCTGTCTTCACGGGTCACTCTCTGTGTTTCTGTGACTTGTCACATGTGTTCCTTCTGCCTGGGACACCCTTGGTTATTTTTCAGGCCTTGAATTATATGTCATATCTTCGGAGGAAAATGTCCCCTAATTCTTTCAAGGCAAGGTTGTCTCTTCCATTTCCTTCTGCATTCTTTCCAAACTCTTAATTTTGCTCTTTTTATGCAGTTTCATAATTTCTCTATTTAATTGTTGGTATTCTCTCACAGACAGTAAGCACCAAGTGGTCATAACACTTTTTACCATAATATCCCCTAATCTTCCACTCTGCAGAGCACATAGTAAGTGCTTAGGAAATATTTGAGAAGTGAAAATAAAAATGGTGCGTGATTGCATGAAGAAGAAAGATTATTATTGGAGTAATATTCTGAACATTATTGGATTGATAGCAAATAAAGGGAAGTCTTAGACTGAGAAGATAACTCATTTCTCCACAGAAAAGAAAAAAAGAAAAATTGGGGATGAAGGAAGAAAAAGGAGGGTCGGCTCGGTCTTACCATTATAGCAAATAACAAGTCCTTCTTTGGAATGTAAAGTGAGAGATGGTAGTACCTTTTTGATTTTAAGACAATCTGAATGATTTTTAAAAGTTGTTGTTAGTACATCTATAATAAGTATACTAATTCTGTAGTGAAACCAAGATTCTTATTTAAGATAGCGTGAATTTATAGCACACCCATTTACTATTACTACATGATTTTCTTTATCCTTGCTTAGATGTAGAAGCAAGTGGAAGAAAGTTCTGGGTTTGGCACAGCAGGTATAGTGAATGTTCATAAGGCTAAGAGGTCCCAGGGAAATAGGGAAGATAATTAGAATGACTGATTAGAATGTTCAGATTGAATAAACAAAATTCACCAGTGAGGAGAGGAATAGTCTGCAGTGGTCGGCAAACCGCAGCTCGTGAGCCACATGCGGCTCTTTGGCCCCTTGAGTGTGGCTCTTCCACAAAATGCCATGTGCGGGCACGCATGTACAGTGTGATTGAAACTTCGTGGCCCATGAGCAGAAGTCAATATTTTGTGGAAGAGCCACACTCAAGGGGCCAAAGAGCTGCATGTGGCTCGCGAGCCGCAGTTTGCAGACCACTGGAAGGGGATGAGAAAGGGTGTAAGAGGACAAAATAACACAAGAAAAGGCAAAATTGGGGGATTGAAGAAATAAAATATGAATAGTGAGCAGAGGTTTTGATCAAAGGGAAGAATTTCTAAATTTGAAATATTAGAAAATTATTTTAAATTTTTGGAAGAGATCGGATAGAGACACCTATTTTATTAAAATAAGAATGAATCTTTTTTGAGTATAAGATATCATCTAAATTTCTTAAATATAAGTTTTATTAAATTGGCATTATTTTTCTTTGATATTCTTTTTTTCTATTTTAATAAATTTAGCTGTTATTTTCCATATGTAATTTTAGGTTTTGGCTGTATCTGAAGCTATGTCAAACTGTTAATTTGTCTACAATATCTTCTACTCCTGTAGTATCAGATACTGAAGGAGAAATAAGGATTGAAAACCCTTTTACCAAGTACTTCATAAGATGCTTGAATTATTTCTCATTAGCTTCCACATTTGTAAGCGATAATTATGCTGACATATTTTAGAAAGTGAACATAATGCTTGATATGACTTCTCTCATGCCCAAACAACAAGAGAACATTTATACATGTAAAATTTCTTTGCATTGTTGTTGTTTTTGTGCTTCTAACATTGTTTTTGTTAGATTATACCTTTCTGAGAACAAGAAATATATATTACTCATTTTGATTTTTATATGGTGTCTTGTAAATATTTATGATGAAATAAAAGGTAGTTGGGTTTAATTGCTTGAAATTATTTGTTTTTAAAGTATTTATATGAGCAACTGCACTAATTTGGGAGGTAATATTAGACCAACTTCTTCTCCATTGCTCCAGGTCTAACACAGAAGAATGTGTGAGGTTTTTATAATTAAAAATAAAAATTTTGTAGCTGGATTTTAATGTGATCCCTTAAACTGAACATGTGATTGAGGCTTCCTTTTGGTATCATCTAATAATAACATAATACCTTTGTTGACGTTTTATAAAATTGTTTCACAACACTATTTAAGTTTAAAATATTTGCTTGTATATGTTCATGTTGACCAATGTCACCCCAATAAATTTAATTAAAAATAATAAAATATTTGTATATAAATTATTTGTGACATACAGGGTGAATAGAACCCAATTTTAAACAAACCCAATTTTAAAATTAGGCATCTGGTATCTGAGAAGTAAGAGTAATGTCAAGGTCACAGAAACCTTGGCCGGCTGGCTCAGTTGGTTGGAGTGTCATCCCATACACCCAAATGACGCAGGTTCAATCCCAGGTCAGGGCTCATATCCAAGTTGTAGATTTCATCCCCATTCGGGGCATGTACAGGAGGCAACCAATTGATGTTTCTGTCACACAGCCATGTTTCTCTCTTTCTTTCTGTCCCTTCCCCACTCTCTCTCAAAAAAAAAAAGTCACAAAAGATGCAAGTGATGAACTATGTTTTTTCATACACTCACACCTCATTTCTAGGAGTCTAATTTCATCAGTGAGGTAATACTTCTTTGGTTTGTACATTAAAATTCCTACTGTCACATTAATTATTCCTCTCAACATTCTATATATATGAACAAGTACAATTTTATGAAGGCCAGATTTGCAAACAATTATTAAGGTTAAAGTAATACATTATTTTATGTATCTAAAAAATTCTGGTGCTAAGTGATTCCAATTTTTAAGTTACTATTTTCCTACTCTGATTACAGTGGAACACTGAACTTAAAATGTGAATCGGTAATGTTTCATATGTTTTACATTATTTAGAGAGTCTGTATAATTTGCCTAAGAAGGATAGTGGAGTGTAGCCCTGTGAGATAGACTAAATACATGGTCCCAGAACAAATGTTAAAGGCAGGCTACAAACATGGAAAAGAGGATAACAATGATTACTCACAGGTGTAAAGATTAGGACTCAACAACATCAATAAATCTGGTTTTAGGATTCTGAATTCTTTTCTGGTCTCTTAAGTATCAGGCTGACCTGTGGGCATATATTTCATTGTTAACATAATACACCATGGGAGTATAGGTAGATTACTCTAAGAATTTAAATACCTGCAATGTCCTAAGTGCTCTCAGTAAGAGAAACTCAACTTCTTAGTATGTTACCTAGTAAAGCCATGAAGCTAGTACATATTTTATACAGTTTGTATGAGTCACAACCATATCAACTCAGGTATTTATAGAAGCATTTTCTGAAGTAGGACTCTAAACCCTATGTATAATCAAGGCAGTCTTATTTTTTTTATTTTTTTCTTTCCTTCCCTCCTAAGACAGATATTTGTTAACTGCTCACTGTCTTTTAGGCTATTGAATCATAGCAGCAAACAAAACATGCAAAGTTCTTATTCTCATGGAAATTATACTGTATTGGTTGGAGAGAGAAAAGAAAATAAGCCAATGAATACTATACAATAAAGAGCTAATATGCAAATGGTCTTCATGCCCTCACGTCACAATCCATCACCAGGAGGCTGTGTGCGCAGTGGGGGTGCATGGGTGGGCGCGGGTGGGCAGGACTTGACGCTGCATGTGCGGCGTGGAGGCAGGTCCCAGCAGCTCTGCGTGGTGATGCCGGGGGACCTGGCAGCTCCGTGCAGCAAGGCCTGGGGGTCCCACAGCTCCACGTGGTGCAGAGGTGGGACCCCCGGCTCTGGCCTACCTCTTTGGGGCAGTGCATCGAGGAGCCCTGGATGGGTGGGCAGGGCCTACCTCTTTGGGGCGATCAATCATGGGGCTCCCACACTGTGAGAGGGCACAGGCTAGGCTGGGGGACCCCCCCCAAGTGCACAAATTTCATGCACCGGGCCTCTAGTATTAGATATAGAGAGAGGCAGAGAGTTGTTTAATAATGAATGAAAATAAGTTTGTTTATTTTTTTTTTAAAAAGCCCTGGATTAAGGATTTTAATGCTTTTAAAGAAGGTAATCAACAAGGGCCTTTTGGATAATGTAATATTTGAACAAAGACCTGAGTAGAAGGAGGAACCCACACTGGAGGATATAGGAGGGCAGAGAGATACCAGGCAAGAATGATCTGAGGCAGGACTGAGAGTGCTTGCCTTGTTTGAGAACCAGAAGGGGGAGGCATGGCTGACTAGGAGTGACTTAGGGACGGAAGGGTAGGTTGAAGAAAAGGCATGTGAAGTAGCAGGTGCTGGATCATATAGGGCTTCTGATTACTATAAGAATTAATATTTCATTGTGAGTGGTTCAGAAAGATACAGGAAGGTTTAGAGAGGGAAGTGACATATCCGAGGTTCACTCTGGCTGTTGTGTGGAGAAGTGGGCCAAAATTGGTAAAGTAGAATCAAGGCGGCTATAAGGTGTCTATTGCTAGCAATGGTGGTCTGGGAGGGGCAGGTCTTAAAGGATGTGGTAGGAAATGGTGAAAATAGGGATAGGCTGATAAATTGTGGAATGTGACAGAGGACTCAAGGGTGGCTCCAGGGTTTTTGGCTTGAGTGCCTGGTAAATGATATTGCTGTTTACCGAGATGGGAACAACATGACAGGATTTATTTTTTATTGTTGTATTATGTGGATCTCATTTCTCCCCTCCTACCTAATTTTTGCTGGAAACATGAATAGATGAATAGGTAGTTTGATTTAGACTATCTTATGCTTGAAAGGCAGAATAACAGTGGTGATGGCAATAAGTAATATTAGATGGCACTTAAAGTTTGCCAAATATTTTTTTAGCCAGTAATGCATTTGAACTATGTGGTCACACTGCTGATTTCTGCACCTAGTCCTAACTTTCTGAAAAAAATAATGAATGTTTTTATTACATATAAGGTAACTTATAACATAGTTTAAAGTACATAAAGAATGGACAAACAAAACAGAAACAAACTCATAGATAGAGAGAACAAACTTCTGGTGCCTTAGGGGAGACTGGTTGGGGACCTTGGTAAAAAAAGGTGAAGGAATTAAGAAGTACACATTTGCAGTTACAGAGTAGTCATGGGATATAAGTTTCTCATAGGAAATACAGCCAATAATATTGAATAACGGTGTATGGTGCCAGGTGTATACTAGAATTATTGTGGGGAACACCGTGTAAATTATATTATTGTCTAACCACTATGCTGTATACCTGAAACTAATATACAATAATATTAAATGTCAACTGTCATTTGAAAAAAGGAATGGTTTATATATACTGGAAAAAATGAACTAAGCAAAGATTAGTTCTTGAAATATATCAAATAGGAGTTAAAAGAAAGTGAAAATGTACTGTAATGAATGGTATTATACATCCAAGTGTGAATTCATATATATCCTACTTTTTGTCTCTCAGATCCAAGGTTCATTAGTGCCCACCTCATCCCGGAGAGTGACAACCCTGAAGATGACAAAGTATATTTTTTCTTCCGTGAAAATGCGATAGATGGAGAACACACTGGAAAAGCCACTCACGCTAGAATAGGTCAGATATGCAAGGTGAGGTAAAGAAAAACAAATTGAGGAAAATACTGTTGAATCACAATTTTATTTCTTATTTCCTCCTATGTGCAAATGCAATGAAAAATCTGACTCAAATACTTGAATTATAATTATAAATATTTAAATGGTGAAAATGATTGAAAACATATCATTGTTTATGAGTAACTCTTCATAGTCAAACAAGCAAGCAGAGGTTGTGAGACATTACTTCAAAATTATATTAAGTGGTCTTAGTTTGAAATTCTAGAGAAATAAATATTTTTATTACCTAGAAGAATATATACATTTTTGTATCCTCAGACCTAGCACACTTTCCTATAATGTATAATTTTGAATGAATATTTGTTGTTAGGATAACTAAAGTATTAATATAAAGTATTAAATCTTGCTTTTATAAATGGATTATTATAACATCCTATGTACATATGTAATACATAATTTTGAAGCTTTGAAATTGATCTGAGTAATTATTTACTGTATGACACATAATTAAGTGTAATATGGCATTATAATGTTAGATATATATAATAAAAATTGATCGATACTTATGGATTAATAGTATCAGTGTGAAGATATGATAACAGTACTAATTTCCCCTCTACAGTATAGTACAGTATATGTGCAATATGGACAAAGTCAACTCTTATTATGTATTAAAGCAACTTTCATCTCAGGAGACTCACAAAGCCAGTCCAGTAATTGCCTTAACAAGGAATTCTTTCTAAGAAAATACTATGAAATTTTAATAATCTCTATTTGGGGAGATAGGTTAGCCTCTTTGCTACCTCAATCATGATCTATTTATTTATTTCTAGTATATTAAATTATTTGAAAATTAAAATTTTTTAAAATCTGGAAACAGAAATAATATGTGAAACATATGAGAATCTTTTCTTCACAAAATATATATTTAAAATCACTACTAACATGAGTTTAAAAATATGTATAGTATATAAAATCACATAAATAAAATATAAATCATTATATTTTGAAGGGACTTTTACAAAATGTATCTCTGGAATGAGTTTCCTTTATTAAGGTTTATGCAAATATTTTTTAAATATGCTATTGGTAAAGTCATCATTACTTCAACTGTTTAAACTTATATTAACTGCTAGCATACTTTTTTGTGATGTATTTTCAGTATAGGTTATAAAGCATTCATTTATTCTTTCATTCAGTACATACTTTTTTTCAAATATGTTTTTTCATTGATTTCAAAGAGAAGATGAGAGAGAGATAAATAAAAACATCAATTATGAGAAAGATTTATCAAGAGGCTGTCTCCTGAATGCCCCTTACTGGGGATTGAGCCCCCAAACCAGGCATGTACCCTGAGCTCCTGGGTCAAAAGTTCACATTCAACCACTAAGCCCCAGGCCAGGCTCAGTACATCCTTATTAAGTGCCTACTATGTGCCAATGTATTCACTACTGTGAACCAAGTTAAGTAAGATCTTAAGAAATGTATATGTAAGAGAGAGAGATTGAAACTAAACCAAAACGAAAACAACTGTAATAATTGTTCACTGAAGAGTGGTAAGAGAATGGAAAAGTGACTTTTTAATGCTAAGGGAAATTTATTGTAAGTCATTCCTTGAATAAAGTATGAGTGAATAAATTTGACCAGCAATATGATTTAAAAAGCACAGGTATTTGTATCATGTCATTCAAATTTCCTCATTCCTCATTTTGAAATATGAGGAATTGTATTATGAACCTATCTCAAGATAAGAGAAATATTTGAGATTAGCTTTTGCATGCAAAGTTCCCCAAACCAGTGTTTTCTCCTTTCAGAACGACTTCGGGGGGCACAGAAGTCTGGTGAATAAATGGACGACATTCCTCAAAGCTCGTCTGATCTGCTCGGTGCCAGGTCCAAACGGCATTGACACTCACTTTGATGAACTTCGTAAGTACAGCGGGTGATATTTTACAGAGAATGTTTGCTCAAACTTTGCCATAATAATAAAAAATGCAACTTTTCTCAATTTTGTTTTCAAACAGAGGATATATTCCTAATGAATTCTAAAGATCCTAAAAATCCAATTGTATATGGAGTGTTTACAACTTCCAGGTAAACAACTTTTTACCATCTTATCATAGAAACTTCCTGTCCTTAGGTGCTTTCTAAGCATCCATAATTTGTGAAAATATATTCATGGAAGAACAATGTTGGCATAACCTTTGAGGTGTATATTCTTGATGGCTGAAATAAGTTATGATCTCAATAGTTTAAAATATAAATTTTAGCAAAAAATATCACTACAAAAATAATGCTGAACATGTATGTCATGTTCTATACATAGCTTTGATTTTAAAAATTGAGCGCAATGTAAAATTTTATAAAAATGGGAATATGTTTTATAAGTTTACAATAATATAAAGTAAGAGTGAAAAAACATTTTCCCTCCCCTCTCCTACCTCCTCTCTTCTTCTTCTCTCACTCTTTGTCCCTCCCCCTCCTTTCTGCCTTTTTCTTCCTCCCTTTTTGGCCCTCTTTCCCCCACTTTGTATGTCCCCCAAGGCTCTTGCTATAAATCAAACAGCAATTATTTTCTATTACATTCAGTATAAAGTTTACATTATCTAGAATTGTTCAAGGAAATATATTTACAAGCACACAAATAAGGATATGTGTTCTTATATGGATAAATGTTTAAAAGAAAAGTAATTTAAAATCAAAAGTCAGGTAAAATGCTGCAGGGGATTGTGATAGCATAAGAGGAAGATTAACTGCAATATCCAAAATTGATTTATTCTGTAAATATTAAAGCCATTGAAAATTAATTGGATATTTTTACTTAATTTTAAAAATAACAACTAAACATTTAAAAACCCATATTGCTAAAACGATATACAAGCCTAAATTTTGAATGACAACTAAAGAAGGTGAGAGGTCCAAATTAAACAAACTTTGACCCATCTCTCTGCTTCCTGAATGTCTGTACAGTGATTCTCACACTTGAGCATTCATTGCATCCCCTAGAGAGCATGTCAAAATACAGATAGCTAGGCCCTGCCCCCACAGTTCCTGATTCTATAGGAATGGGGCAGGACCTAAGAATTTGCATTTCTAACACATTCCCAGGTGATGCCCCTGCTGTTGTTCTTAGAGAACACACTTTGAAAATCACTGGCTTAATAATGAGTAAAATAACTCTGCCTCTCTTCTTCAGTGAGATGGATGTCTGCATGTGAGTTAGGCTTAACAGCTGTAAATCATAATCAAGTCTTTCAGTGTTGACTTATTTCATCAAGAGATGAGTAAAGTATATAACAATAAAAAATGGTTATATAAACATTAGAATCTATGATGTATCATATGTGTATTAACATGCTCTTCTATTATGAAAATACCAGAGGCCCAGTGCACAGATTCTTACATGGGTCGGGTCCCTCAGCCTGGCCTGCAGGGATCTGCCAAAACCCATCCGGTGCACAAATGTGGGTCCTTCAGTCTGGCCTTTCGGGGATCAGGCTGAAACCAGCTCTCTGACATCCCTTGAGGGGTCCTGGATTGTGAGACCTCCTCCTGCAGGCCTAGCCCCAAGGACCTGGATGCCCACCGGCTCCCTTCTCCCTCCTTCCTCCACCCTCCTCTCTGGGTCCGGGGTGCATGTGAAGCAGATTCGGGGCTGACAATTCCCCAGCAGCAACCTAACCCACGGCTGATTCCACAAGGAATTGGGCTCCCTCCTCTACTGGTCAGAGTGTCTGCCCCCTGGTGGTCATTGCACATCATAGCTACTGGGCGGATAGTTGAAGGATGGGACAGTCGCTTAGGCTTTTATATATATAGATTGTTATTAAATTCTACAGCTATTTACTGAGATCGACTCTGTGTCAAGGGTCCTGCAATATGCAACTGAAGCTACAGAAAAGAATCCAGGCATGCTTTCATCCCTCATGAAGCTTGCACTCCACTAGACATTATATATATATATATATATATATATATATATATATATATATATATATGCAGTGATTTCTGTATAATAAAATCTTATAAACACATGTTTTTCATTTGATCTGATTTATATGTAATTTTCTCTGGGAAAGATTGGTTAAAAGATAAGCATTCCATATTTTAAATGTGCACAACTGTTTTATATCATGGTATAAATACATCCCTCAACATGTATTTATATAAGTAAAATAAAATGGAAAATTGTGGAAACTCATGGCAAACTTCCAGTTTGCTTCAATTACCTGATTTTTGTCTAGCAAAATGATGGGGATAATTGCTATAATACTCCACCTTGACTAGGATGTGATAGCTACTGACTTAAAACGATTTTCTGTGTTGGGAAGAAGTGATTTTAAATACCATCACAAAAATTAGCTGATCTAATATTTATGGTGGTTTGGGAGTTAAAAATAATATAATGTAACACATCATATGACCTTGACTATTCATTTTCTGCTCATTTCAGCTTTAAAATGAATTCTTAAGCATTCTTGTTTAAAAGTTTCCTGGTTTCATTTATGACACATGAGCCTTACCATATTACCACAGTTTATATTGTTATTTCTAGTTGATGTCAAAATTAAACATTATTCATTAGGATATCAGTGTATGTGTTTTTCCTATAAAAGATTATGCATTATATAAATATATATTCTACAAATAATAGAGATGGTTTCTTCCATGCCTTCTATTTTTGAGAATCATAATTTGTTTCTTATGTATTGTTTAAATATATAGATTAATTTAAATACCTCAAACACTATTTGATATTGCTAAGAATTTGTGTTTTTTGATCACTGATATTCAAAGTTTAAGAACTCAGTATCAACAGTTCTTTTGCCATTGTATAGAGATGAAAATTTGTTCTTGTCTTGTCTCTCTTTTTTAGTAACATCTTCAAGGGGTCAGCTGTGTGTATGTATAGCATGAGTGATGTGAGAAGGGTGTTCCTTGGTCCATATGCTCACAGGGATGGTCCCAACTATCAGTGGGTGCCTTATCAAGGACGAGTCCCCTACCCACGACCAGGAACTGTAAGTAGCCTAGATGCTTAAAATATAAAAAGAGTAACTGTCTGCTTAAAATTTTAAAATAGCAGCTCTACTCAGATATTAAATACAGGTTATGTAAAACCAGGATTCCCAGACTATAAATGAAAGCAAGGAAAGGGTTTCTGTGATACAATGGAACTCCATGTTTAAAACCATTTTCTTTATGAACATCAGTGCTTAATGTCAGTGCTTACCAGTTATGAATACCCATCATTTTTGAGTAATTGAAACTGAATGGACAGGCTTATTTATTTTATTTTCTGAATGGGATATAGTGAAAATGGCCTTTATGGAGAGTTGGAATAATTAGGCTACACCTGGACTTATCCTCTCTGATCATAGCAGAGGCTTAAATGGAGAAAAAGTTTTTTAACTAATATTGTAGGTAAAGAAAATATGTGAAAAAAAATCTCATAGAATGAGCAGGACCTATTACTTGATGAGATGCTGTCTCCCATTGCCAAACTCTCCTTTACCATCTAGCCCTGGGCATATGCAGGCTTAAAAAAAAATTGGACAGAACTCAAAGTATAACCAGCTTTGAATCCTATCTAAAGTAGGGATGAAAAAGAAAAGACTTCAGTGTGGTAGCAAATGAAGGAAGTCTTCCTTAATATGATATCAGAGGTAATAGAATATGTTCATAGAACCACTCACTTAAGCGTGACATTTTTTAATCCTAAGAACCTTTAAGGAAGTAATTTTGTGTGATGAAAAAACTTGTATTTGAAGTCTAACCATTACTTTCATTTCACTTCTGTTTTTTTTAAATTCTGTTAAATTTAAGTAAGTTATGTTTTCTATGATTTTATTAGACAAATTCTTTTAATAGTCTTGTTTTTCTGTATTGTTACACTTATTTATGAGCAAATTAAAATTTTTCCATTTTACAAATATTATTTCTGGATGATGGATCTTGTAGATAAAAAAATAAACTTTCAGAATAAATGAACAAGGTGGAATATCTATTAATTATGTGAAGCCCAATGGGTTTTATAAAAAGCATAAGATATATATTCTATTTCAAAGTAAACTGTTTTGACTTTGTTGGTGGACATTTTTATATCCCTATGGCTATTTATATCTCCATGGCTAATGATGCCACTGTATTCTAAATACAAACTCTTGTGAGGTTCACTTCAACAAACTTGGAATTACTTCAATGTGCTAGATATTATACTACTATTTGGAGTTACAAAGTATTTCATCTGAAGGTGTGTAAAATATATTTGGAATTATTAGAAATAATTAGGAATTATTAATTAGAAATTAGAAATTATTGTGTGCCAGATCCTGTTTTAAGAGATTTATACCTACTTATATATATTGTACTCAATAGCCCAATTATTATATCCCATTTCACAGATAAGGACTCTGAGGCAAGGATAGGATCTAGGATGCAGTCCAGGCAGTTTGGTTCTAGAGCCTGTGCTCTCACCCAGTATTCATGGAGAGTTGTTATAACATGGGACATTAAATCAGCACATGCACCGAGTGCTAAAGGCAGAAGGCAGGAGGCAGAAAGTATCGCCTGATGTAGAAATTAGGAGACGGAAGCCAGGAGGAGATAACACCTAACTCCATGAATAAAATTTACGTGGATGAGTTCATTAATCCCAAAAAGTGACAGCTGAGAATTCTGTCATTCATCACATTACTGGTGAAAAATATTCTGTGACCTTCAAATAATGTGTCAGTAGATGATATATATTTTTATTTCTCTTTTTTAATTCTTACCCAAGGATATGTTTTTCAGTGATGAGAGAGAGAGAGAGAGAGAGAGAGAGAGAGAGAGAGAGAGAGAGAGAGAGAGTGTGTTTGTGTTTTCTACGCACCCTGAACAGGGATAAAACCCAAAAGCTGGGTATGTGTCTTGGCCTGGATTTGAACCAGCAACCCTTCGGTCCTCAGGACTAAGATCTAACCAACTGAGTCTCACCAGCCATGGTAGATGGCATTTATTTTTAAAGGAAAACCTGTAACTAAGTAACGCTAGTAACAAAAATAAAAGTCCAGAAAGGCAAAAGAATGACACAGATAGAGGATAAAATAAAAATCAATTCCTTACTGTAACTTTAAATCACACATTTCTAAATTTTTGCAAGCTATATTTAAATGGCAGTAGAAAAGCAAAAACTAATGATAAATGTCATAAAAATATGCTTTATCATTTCTTCTAAGAATTTATAGAGCTTTTTTATATTTCTATAATATAAAATGAGTAATTTTATAATTTACTTAAGCAAAATGTAATTCTTTAAGTCCTTCAACTGTTACACTGATGTGTATGAGTGTGTGTGTGTGTGTGTATATATATATAACAAATGTATACATACATATATATGCATAAATACATACTCTTTTAAAAACAGGTTTATTTATTTTATTTCTCATGAATTATTAATGATAGATATTAAGGTAATTACAGACAATTGATTTCTCCTTCTAACTCTCTTGTAAGAACTTCTCTATATTCCTTTAACTCCAAAGCTGTTACGTTAAGTGACAGAAATTACTTAAGTGGAAGACAAAAAGCATGAGACTGGAGATATTGTACTCTGAGTGCTTCTACCACATAATTAAGTAAAAGAGACTGTGAAATCTGAATTTTCTCCTTTTTGGCTTATTGCTTTATGTGGAGCATTTACATCCAGTGATGATATTTTGCCAGTGTACTACAGTGCATCCTTTCTGATTCTCTATGGCCCTCATCAGTTCTATTTTGTCCATTCTGATTGGTCAGTTTCAGATCCCTGCAGGTTACCCACTTAATAATACTTGTTCTTATCCCTAAAATAACTTTTTAGTAATAGTTATTTTGATATGTTTTGTGGTACCTTTTCAGAGTTATGCCAGAAACAAAGCAATAAAGAATAGTTTATATTGGCTTTTAGTTTGAAAAGAGCATTTGTATTTTGGCATATACATAGGATAAAAATCAAATATATCTGAAAAAAGCATTCTGAATCAAATATATCTAAAAAATTATTCTGGATGTCTTTAACATGTAATTAACATTATTTCTTTTACTTAAAAAACGATTACAGGCCATTTATGTCATATATTGTTATACTAGTGCCCTGGTACACAGATTCCTGCACATTGAAGGATATTAATTAGAAGGTGGCCCGTGGAGCGGGACTGGGCGAGACTGGGCGAGACTGGCAGGATAAGCCCTGTAGCCAACCTCCCACATCCCCTCCCCAACTGGCCACACCCAGGGCTGAGCCAAGGCTCTAAGGGCATCTGCAGAGTGAGCAGGGTCCCTCCAGCGGGTGGGGTTCCACGGCCTGGCCTGCGGGTATCGGGCTGAAACTGGCTCTCCAACATCCCCTGAGGGGTCCCGGATTGGGAGAGGGCAGTTCTCAGGTGATGCACCCCAGAATCGGGCTCCCTCCACTCTAGTTCTGGGGTGTGTCACTGAAAAACCGCAGCTGCCAGGTCACTGCAGCTCAGCAGCTCCTGCGTTGAGCATCTGCCCCCTGATGATTACGCTGCATAGCTACCAGTGGGACAGTTGCTTAGCCATATATATATAAAATAATCATATTAACTATATTTTAATCAAAATATATCCTTCTCTTTATCTTATCAGTGTCCCAGCAAAACATTTGGTGGATTTGACTCAACCAAAGACCTTCCTGACGATGTTATAACATTTGCAAGAAGTCATCCAGCCATGTACAATCCAGTGTTTCCTATTAATAACCGCCCAGTAATGGTCAAAACAGATGTAAATTATCAGTTTACACAGATTGTAGTGGACCGAGTGGATGCAGAAGATGGCCAGTATGATGTCATGTTTATTGGAACAGGTAAATGTCTGATTTCAGCTCTAAATTTCCTTCAAGACCATTGAATTCAACTGAGTAAGTCTACTGAGAATCAAAGGAAGTTTTTATAGTCATTTTCAAGGTATAGTTAAATGTTAATAAATGACTACAAAACCTGAACATTCTATTGTTATAATGTGTTATCTTTGTAAGCAATTTGACATTTTAAATTCAATTTTTGTTTCAATCAAAAGTTGATAAGAATGATCAGGTAAAGCTAATAATTAGGTAAATAATCAATATCCTTAATTGAATCATAACTCTTTCTGGACAGTGGCTTTTTAGAACAGAGATGTATTGCTCAAACCATACCTAAACTTGCCAAGACATTCAGTAATGGTTTCTGAATTAATTTACAAGAAATTATCCAAACTTTAAAAATACCATAGAGTGTAAATCTCCCAGCAAATAAATCTGGGCAACAAAATTTGTTCAGTGTTTTTGCCATACCATGCGGGGGGGGGGGGGGGGGGGTCACTATATCAGAAAAACAACAAAATGGAGTTATGGGATCATCACATACATTCTTAGATACCTTTCTATAGAAATTCAACAACATTATTTTAATACTTCTTTGATTAGAAACAAACTTTTTACAGGTATATTTTCAGAAAGAATTCCATTGTTATTTTGACATATTTTATTTTTCCCCTCCTCCCTTTAATAATACTGTTTTGAAAGTGCCAGTTACAAATTTGAAACTTGCTACTTAGGGTCAAGTTCCAAGGTAATAAATTCCTTGTCTCCATTAGCATTGTTAACTGACATAAATCAATGGGAAACCGGGTGAGTGCCTCACTGAAACCTGGTATGATAACATTTATTTTCCCTTGGTGAGAAAGAGGTTAAAAATTGCATTAACTACACAGGAATGACAACCTTGGAGTAAGTGCTTTAAGGACTTAAAGTTTTATAACAAAATCGTGAAATACCTATGTTATCAGGTGTAACAGTGTCAGGTTCTGAGCAATACATTACAGTCTACTTTTACGAGAAAGTTTCTATATCAAATGGCAGAATCCCAATGAGACTCAATGTTTGATAAAAGTCAATGAATTGCAAATATCAACTTCTGATTACAAATATGTTTAGAAATTGTAAGATGATATGATTTCTTTTTTGTAAATGTTAGTATATTATTTAATGTCAAATTATAATTAGATCTCTCTACAGAGTAATTAATTTTGTTCACTAATGTCACACTTGCCTTTTTCTTCACCTCTGGCCTAAGCATGTTGAGAAGTCCCTCACTCATTGTCAGTGCAACAAAAGCTTGCTTTCGGCTATTTGACCAAAGAAACCCAATCAGGAGTTTTTAATTCTACTTGGACACATGCTGTCCTTAAAGAAACCAGTTTCATGAGCGTGTTGAATGTCTGATGATGTGGATGGCTATCGGTCAGCACAGACCTGGGTCATCTGTCAGCAAAGTAAATTGATTACAGTAATTTTATCTTTTAACTAAGTAGCACATCATAATGTATTGATCCTAGTTGAGTAATCTGATTCAGTTTGTGTGAAATTGTTTGAAATACTACTCGGTAAAACTCGATCTGGAACACAGATAAAGTGATGTTTGGATACTGGAGACCCATCAGAGGCACTAAGTAGTTTAACCTAACTTACCTTTAATCTTTGGTATTATAAGGAGTCTGAGGTCCTATAAACATAGAAGGATCTTCTTAAAAGAGGAATTTTTTTTAACTTTACAAGGGATACACTAGCAACCTTTTTTGATCTCATATATCACATCATATTGATCCCCTGAAAATGGTTATCAGTGATATGAATACATTGAATTTTTTTTCTGCCATAACTTATTTTTTACTGGCAAGATTTTCTTCTCAAATAATGAGTCTTTAAACTTGATTAAAATGAGCCAGTTGAAACAAAGTATAATTGATCAGCTGATTAGAATTGAAATGTTGAAGAGTCAAATTTTTTAATTTAATAAGGCCCTGTTCTTCATTTTATCAAGAAATAGGAATGTGCCTGTAAATACGAGAACATTAATATCTGCTTAACCCAACTTAGAATAAAAGTGACAGCTCTTGTCATTAAAAGAATTTTAAAATTAGAATGAACAATGCTTGAAATGTAAAATGTATTCAACTTGTTTTTATGATTTATGCTTCTGAATTTTAAATTCTTTAGTACTATAAAATTGATTAACCAAAATTGATAAACCGATTATTGAAAAAAAACACTGCAGTACGTAATCCAAGGTGTTTATTTTGAGAAATAAAGTTGTTGTCATTCATCACTTCATGGTCATTGAGCTGTCTTTAGGGGCCTCTAAGCACTAAAGGCTTTCAGGTGACAAGAGCAGCCAGGCTCTGAAGCGCTAACCACTCTACAAGTATCTGTTGCTTGGCAACATTCCTGGCTTTTTGCAACTACATTAAGTCTTCATAGTAGTCCCTGATTTCATAATAAGAGTGGAAAAACCTGTCATGTAAAAGCTGATATTATTTCTGTTGTATTTTTTTCTGAGACACCTGACAATTTAGATTAAAAATAATAGTCCAACCTAGTAATTATTATATATATTTTTAATAATGCAAGTTCACGGTGATATCATCTTCAAAGCTTCATTTATTTCTAAAAAGTAAATTCTTTTAGTTTTATGCTATGCTTGTAGTTTATCCAGTTGCATGAAAGGCATATGAATATTTTAATAATTCGGTAACAAAAAAATAAAAGGAAGACTGACGTCAAAATGTTCTTTCTGGTCAAATACTGGATTCATTCATTAACACTAAACTCTGTTGAGGTCTGTTTAAATTGTGCTCTTCTCCGTTTTCTCTCAAAGATGTCGGAACCGTTCTTAAAGTGGTTTCAATTCCTAAAGAGACTTGGCATGATTTAGAAGAAGTTCTGCTGGAAGAAATGGCAGTTTTTCGGGTGAGTGCTGCTTCATTTCAAGTGTTAACAAGTTCACTCGCATGTCTCTCCCCCAGGACAGCTGCACTACACTTGGTATGGACAAGTAGTCTAGCATACACTTCTAATTAGCTTGTCAATTAGAAAGCCAGACACTAGTCAAAATAAACCTTGAAATTTTCAATGCTAGTAAAAACTAAAAATGTAGAGAAATGTATTCTTGGCTCATATTTTGTTTTCTCAATGATAATATATATGATTTACATTGTATATTATTTATGTAAGTTACCTCAGTGAACAAACTTCATGAGCCCCCACCTCCAAAATCTCTTTCACACATTACAGTATAACTGGGAAGATACGTAACTTCCATGAATGTTAAGGGAAATACTTTCAGAATGATAGGGGAATGAACACATTCAACCATTCTGCAGCTTTTTCATGAATTGTTTTATCATGTTCTTTACAAAATTATTTCTTAGAAGAAAAGGTTTGAGACTTCTATGTCACGAGCGGTACATTTGTTATGGATTCCTACCCTACACTTTTAAGAAATGTACAGATATGTGTCCCTCTCTCCTGAATCACAGAAGATCAAAGCAAATTTACATAGGATTGGGGTAGAGACTGGAGGATATGTGTTGACGTGAGAGAGGTCAACTTAAGCAATATAACTTACCACCATGTCCGTTCCTTCTGGAACGCTAGCTAATAGGAAGATTTGGTTTGAAGCACACCTTGAAAGACATTATTTATCTTAGGAGAGGGAAGTAGATGTCTATAAAAGGAGTGGTTTTAATTTTTGATAAAATAATAGAGAATCTTATAAGATTGCAAAATACACTGGAATTAGAAGAATTCTGTGGATGAGAAAACGTTGGATCTAGCCTTACAACTCAAAATTATCTCACTTAGTCTCCAGGTGTCTCACATACTTTACCTGTAAAATGAAGTATCTGGATCAAATTTTTCAGTTGATTAACTGTTTTAATTGTAAGCAAAGTCTTCCTAAGACATGTCTTAGACTCATATTTCTAAATCAATTTGTTAAAATAAATTGCCTCTTGCTCACTACTCAGTACTATTTTAAAAAAGAAGTGAAGTACAGTATGGCAAGCTCCTGATATACACTCATTCAATTAAAATGATGATTACCATTGGAACAATAACTGGTAAATCATGACATAGACATCTTATAATAATAACTAAACAATGTTCCAGTGGAAAGATTTAGGTTCTTTAGTCACAGATACATGGCACTTTTGTTAGGAACATTTAACAATTCCTTTTGAAATTCCCCATCAGTAAAACAAGAATAATGCCTACTTCACAAGGAGGCTAGAAAAAAGATACTATATGTAAAGCATTTAGGACAGTGCTAAATACTGTACTCATAATTTTATTGTTAACATAATTTTATTGTCTTGGTTTAGCTACACTGAAAATAAGCCACATTTCCAATAGCACTTTCACTAATTCCTGGCCTTCAAATAATAAAATTATCATAGTTATATTATGACTAGAGGCCCAGTGCATGAAATTCGTGCACAGGTAAAGACCCAAGGGGCTGTTGGCTGCTGGCTGGGGCCTCCCTTCCCCAGCTGCCAGCTGCTGGCCAGGGCCTTCCTTCATTTCATGCAGCCCCCTTGTGGTCAGTGCATATCATAGAGAGCAATCGAACTCCCAGTCTGTGGAACTCCCAAGGGGATACTTTGCATATTAGGCTTTTATATATATAGTGTTTTTTTTAATATTTTAATAATTTTTATTTCTTAAAGTATTACAAAGAGTATTACATATGTCTCCTTTTTTCCCCTCCTTGACATTCCCCCGGCCCCTACCCCCCGCCCCCCCCCCCCGCCCCGTGTCTTGTGTCCATTGGTTAATCTTATATGCATGCATATAAGTCCTTCAGTTGGTCTCTTAATCCCCCCCCCAACCCTCCCCAGGCTTCCCACTGTAGTTTAACATTCTGTTCAATGTTGCTCTGCTTCTGTATCTACCCCTGTTCATCAGTCCATACTGGTCCCCTTTATTTGTCCCAACCTCACTGGAGTAGTCTCAACCTCACCAGGGCCGTCTGAGCCTCACCAGGGCCGTTTCAACCTCACCGGGGTCGTCCCTACCACACCGGGGCCGTTTCAACCTGACCGGGGTTGTCCCTACCACACCGGGGCCGTTTCGACCTGACCGGGGTTGTCCCTACCAGACCGGGGTCGTCCCTACCTCACGGGGGCCGTTTCAACCTCACCGGGTCCGTCCCGACTTCACCAGGGCCGTTTCAACCTCACCGGGGTTGTCCCTACCACACCAGGGCCGTTTCAACCTGACCGGGGTTGTCCCTACCACACTGGGGCCGTTTCGACCTGACCGGGGTCATCCCTACCTCACGGGGGCCGTTTCAACCTCACCGGGGTTGTCCCTACCACACCGGGGCTGTTTCAACCTGACCGGGGTTGTCCCTACCACACCGGGGCTGTTTCGACCTGACTGGGGTCGTCCCTACCTCACGGGGGCCGTTTCAAACTCACCGGG
Organism: Myotis yumanensis; assembly: GCF_028538775.1. Taxonomy (NCBI): domain Eukaryota; kingdom Metazoa; phylum Chordata; class Mammalia; order Chiroptera; family Vespertilionidae; genus Myotis; species Myotis yumanensis. Next base: position 41,068,942 of record NW_027223760.1, on the reverse strand, counting down.
GTCGTCCCTACCACACCAGGGCCGTTTCGACCTGACCAGGGTCGTCCCTACCACACCGGGGCCGTTTCAACTTGACCGGGGTTGTCCCTACCACACCGGGGCCGTTTCGACCTGACCAGGGTCGTCCCTACCTCACGGGGTCCGTTTCAACCTCACCGGGGTCGTCCCTACCACACCAGGGCCGTTTCGACCTGACCAGGGTCGTCCCTACCACACCGGGGCCGTTTCGACCTGACTGGGGTTGTCCCTACCACACCGGGGCCGTTTCGACCTGACCAGGGTCGTCCCTACCTCACGGGGGCCGTTTCAACCTCACCGGGGTCGTCCCTACCTCACGGGGGCCGTTTCAACCTCACCGGGGTCATCCCTACCTCACGGGGGCCGTTTCAACCTCACCGGGGTTGTCCCTACCACACCGGGGCTCTTTCAACCTGACCAGGGTTGTCCCTACCACACCGGGGCCGTTTCGACCTGACCAGGGTCGTCCCTACCTCACGGGGGCCGTTTCAACCTCACCGGGGTCGTCCCTACCTCACGGGGGCCGTTTCAACCTCACCGGGGTCGTCCCTACCTCACGGGGGCCGTTTCAACCTCACCGGGGTCGTCCCTACCACACCGGGGCCGTTTCGACCTGACTGGGGTCGTCCCTACCTCACGGGGGTTGTTTCAACCTCACCGGGGTCGTCCCTACCACACCGCAACCTCACCGGGGCCATCCCGACCTCACCGGGGCCATCCCAGCCTTACCGGGGAAACAGGAAGTTTGGCCCTCTGTCCCCTGCCAGCGGCTCCCCACTAGACAAAATCTCCAGGCGTTCCTGGTGGTTGAACATCCAGTACTCCTGGCCTCCACCAAGTGCACAGACTGCCTGTCTGCTGTCCCCCAGCGCCCCACAAGAGACTGGGACCAGTGGGCATGTTTGTGCGCTTGCTGGTACAGCAGTTCCACAGTGCCGGCTGAGTCAGGCCCAGCCCTGGCCGGCCCCGGACCCGACTCTGCCCCCCGATTGCGTCCCTCCCAGATGCAAGGAGCTGAAATCTGCAGCCTGCTGGGATGGGCTCTGTACTTGGTGCCTCTGCACATCCTACTCAGTTTCAATGCGCTTCTTTCTATGCGAGGAGTTGAAATCTGCAGTTTGTTGGGTTGACTCTGTACTTGGTGTCACATCCTACTCAGTCTCAATGTTCTTTCTCTCCTTCCAGTTGTAGAGCTTCCACTGGGCCAACTTTCCCATGGTTCTGTATGATAGGTGTTTGTCTGATATTTGGTAGTTTCGATGTTGTTGTGTGAGGTAGCACGCACAGGTCTCTTCCTTATGCCGCCATCCTGGTTCTCCTGGGTCTGCTTCTTGAGTGTGTCTCTCATGGCTGCGAGCAGTTGAAGTCTGCAATTTGTTGGGATAGGCTGCAAAAGCGCAGGTGGGTCTTTTTGTGCACCTGGCACAGCTTGGATGGGGATGTAAATTGATTAGGGCTGAGACTCAGGGAGTCGCCATGGCGGAGCAAATAGCACTGGCTGAGTCTCCGCGGCCCCTTGACTCTCTGCCAGGGCTTTGTGTCCCCCAGTGCCGGCGAGCAGCTGTGCAACAGAGTCTCCCTCGCTTTCTGATGGCTGCAAGGCCGTGCTGCCTCTCCCCGTAGGGTCTGGTGCTTCATGATCCCGCCTGAACCAGCTCAGTGGATTTGAAAGTTTGCAAAAGCAAAGGCGTTTCTACTTGTGAGTCTGGCACAGCCCAGATGGGAATGTAAATTGCGTAGGGCGGGGTCACAGGGAGTCGCCGGGGCGGAGACTCAGTGGCCCCTTGCCTATCCAGGACTCCAGGACTTTGCGTCCCCCAGTGCCGGCGAGCAGCCGAGCGCCAGAGCCTCCCTCGCTTTCTGACCGCTGGAAGGCCGTGCCGTCTCTCGCCTTGGGGCCTGGGGCCTCAGAGACCCGCCCGAACCAGCTCAGTGGATTTGAGAGTTTGTAAAAGCACAGTCATTCCCTCTTGTGCCTCTGGCACAGCCCTGAGGGTAGGGCGGGGTCACAGGGAGTCGCCAGCGTGGAGGAAATAGCGATGGCGGCGTCTCCGCGCCCCTCGCCTCCCCGGGGCCCCAGGACTTCTTGTCCCTCGGTGCCTGCGAGCAGCCGCGTGTCAGAGCTTCCCTCGCTCTCCGACCACTGCAAGGCCGTGGCCGCCTCTCCCTGTGGGATCTGGGGCCTCAGAGACCCGCCCCGAGCAAGCCCAGAGGATTCGAGGGTTCGTAAAAAACCGAGAACCCATTTGCAGCCCGCGTGGCGTGTGACTGCGTACCTCTGGTTTTGGTGCCTCCGTAGCTCCCACTCAGTCTCACTGCGCTTCTTTCTTTTCCTCCAGTTGTAGATCTCCCACTGGGCCAACTTCCCCATGGTTCTGAGTGGCGGTTGTTTACTTCATAGTTGATAGTTTCAATGATGCTGTGAGAGAGCAGCACACACAGGTCCGCTCCCTACGCCGCCATCGTGGCTATATAGTTTTTAAATCAGATTCTTAGACCTTATTTTTATTTATGCCTGACATAGAGTGATGACTAATTCCTATAGTTCACTAAGTCCCACTTCAGTATTTACACATTAATATTTTACATATTCAAAAATACAATTATCCTAATGGACTGTGTTAGAAATATAGAATCCATCTAGATTCAGCAAACCAATTATGGGCACTGAAGGGGAGGTATATAAATTGCTGTTTTGTGTCCTTTCTTGTGTCTTCCAGAGCCTAAAATATGTTTTCAACCAAAATCTATTAAATAAATGAAGGAATTTGTATTGATGAAAAAAATAAAATATAAGAAAGTAAAGAGTTTAAGGTCTTTCTCAGTAAGACCATGTTAAAGGAGGTGCCAAAGTCCAAGGAAGATAAACCAGGATCAGCAACAAATTATACAGCTGATTATATCCCATATTACTCTCTAGTAGAAAAAAAAAATAGAAATTCTACATATTAAAAATTAATATTGCCACCAATGTTGTAAATGAAGTTACAGGGCACACGACTGGTCAACTGTCTGTCCCCTGGTGGTCAATGCACATTATAGCGAGTGGATGGGCAGCCTTAGCATATCATTAGCATATTACACTTTGATTGGTTGAACAGCCGATCGGACAAACAGACACTTAGCATATTAGGCTTTTATTACATAGGATTATTATATATTATTTTTTATTTATTAATTCACAGTACACAAATATATTCTACTTACCATGATTCTGCTACATTGCTAAATTCTTATGGTTCAGAGTTGAACACAAAAAACACAGTCCGTGATCTTATGTAGCTTATAGACTTTTACATGTTTTCCAACATAGTTTCAAGGACTTAATTTATTATCTATTATTACAGTAAAGTTTTATCTTGTACAATTGTATCAAGTTATATCATGCCATTTTGAAATTAATAATTGTTTTATTAATTATATTATGGGAGTTTATGAATCAGAACATGCATAATTTTACAGTAACACTATATTCTAGCTAATTTATATTCCCCATACCTCTGGAATTTTAAGTTTACATTTTTCTTCTTAGGTACATTTTTTTACTACAATAATAAAAATTCAGTTTAATAAAGATTAATTTATTCTGATCTTAAATGACTGCTAACAAAATCTTGAGAGGTTGCAAACACATATATTTAATATCTATTAGATTTGTTAGCATGTTGCAATTTTCAGAGAAATACACAACTGAGTTATACCTATGATAACTATTAAATGACATTTGTGTAATTTTTAAGATATCACAAGAAAGTTTATCAGTTTCTAACAATTAAATATAAATACGTAATATAGCGCTGGCCTGGAAACAAGTATTTATGATTTTGTGAAAAAGATTTTTGCAACATAGAACACATATCTTTTCATAGATAAATGTTCCAGTTCACTCCTATGTTCTCTGCTATGCATTATTGTCATTATTATTTCTTTGGTCCTCAAGTAGACAAAACATATTGGGGCAGAGTTTAGAGAAATATTTACTTTCAACATTCTGTTCTATCAGGCAAGGTTCATACATGTATTGTGGTCTAGCAATTGGAATATTTCACTGTCAAACTTTGTTTAATTTTGCAGTGGGAGAAAAAAACACAATACATTAAAGCAATTGCTATACACAGTGAAAAAAGCAGAGAAATGTTACAGTCTCTGTATTTCAAAGTGAACCTTATGAGTCATTCTATTTAACATAAAATAAAATTAAAAAGGGTTAACCTGAGCAAGATGGTAGTTTGACAAGATAAATATGCAAGGAACAAATTTAGGGTCATGATAGTATCTGATACTCTTAGAATTTAAAATGAGTTATTTAATGTCATCTAACCTGTTAATTTTATCATAATTTCTCCAGGAGACCATATTCATGTGTCCTTCCTAGACCGAATAATCAAATCTCAAATGAAATCCTGAATTACAGCCAGTACTATGTCCATTACCATCTTGAGGGTGGTGTCAGGAAAACACCCTAGCTAATCACAGAACATTCCAGTGGTTTCAGTTACATCCAAGATACTTTTATTTGGGTGAAATCACATCCCAATCAGAGTATAGAAAAAAAAAATTTATCTATAATAACATTTCCACTTTAGAATAAAATTTTAATAGGTAGTAAGAAGTGAAATAAAATTGGCATTGTTATAAAACTCTAGAAATGACTTTGAATTGTCATTATATATTCAAAATGACATTAAAATACTAAGACAAACTTAATTCCAAATATTATTATAATCACAAATCTATATTTATATAATATTTACTATGTGATTCTAGGAATATGCTGGTTACAGTCAGTTGATCCTCAACTTCTTCAGTTCATAATTTTTAAAAGTATTTTATAATTATGATTATTTATTATGCTAAGTGAATTAAGCCAATCTGAAGAAGACAAATATCACATGATCTCACTTATTTGTGGAATCCAATGAACAAAATGAATTGACCAACAAAATACGACCTGAAGCATGGCGGTATGGAACAGACTGACATACCATGTAGGGGTTGGGGGTTGAGGAGAGATAAACCAAAGAACTTATCCTATATAATGAAAGGCTAATATGCAAATAGACTGAACAGTGGAACAACCGAACAACCAGTCACTATTACGTGCACTGACCACCAGGGGGTACACGCAGAACATGGCGGGTGTTGGCATCAGGCAGCAGAGTGGGGAACATGGCGAGCAGCAGCCACAGGGGGATGGTGGAGCAGATGAGCAGGGGCTCCAGACTAAGGCAGGGCGCCAGTCGCTGTCATTAGGGCAAGCCTCTAGTGGTTACTGAAAATTCTTTGCTCCCGTGTGCCACGGTCCCACCTGGCGCTCACACCTGTTGCTGGAGATGGCTCCGCTCCCACCCGCTGCCAGCACCCTGTGCCGGCCCTGATCACCCCTGAGGGCTTCTCCACCTGCCCCTGCTCCTGAGGGGCAATCGGGGCAGCAGCCACCGCACACATCCTCTGATGGTGCCGGCCCCACTGAAACCCACTACTGGCACCAGCCACAATCACTCTGCACTGTCAGAGGGTGCGAGCGGGGCCGGTGCCATCAGTGCGTGGGAGTGGTGGCAACGGGAGTGGGGCTGCCAGAAGACAGGGAACTGGGAGCGAGGAGGATGGGCCTAGACCTGCCCTGGTGCCCACTGCAGCCTCGCGACCCACAGTTCATTTCAAGGTACACAAATTCGTGCACTGGGCCCCTAGTATACTTATATGTATAGCCCATGGTCATGGGCAATAGGGTGGTGAAGACCTGGAGCAGGAGAGTAGGGGCTGGGTAGCGGGGGGTAAAGGGAGGGAAAATGGGAGACATCTGTAATATTGTCAATAATAAAATATATAAAAAAGCAAAATTAAGATTACTAGTAAATGGTAGCTATTGTTAACTAGTTCCAGCTGTGGGTAAACTACGGCCTGCGGGCCGGATCCGGACCGTTTGAAATGAATAAAACTAAAAAAAAAAGACCGTACCCTTTTATGTAATGATGTTTACTTTGAATTTATATTAGTTCACACAAACACTCCATCCATGCTTTTGTTCCGGCCCTCCCGTCCAGTTTAAGAACCCATTGTGGCCCTCGAGTCAAAAAGTTTGCCAATAAAAGTCTCCTTTAAAATGCTTGAAAATTCTATATCTATATCTTATTAAAAATATTCAAAAGGTATAAAAGCCAGACATTTCTAGATTTTTACTTCACCCAAGGTGGGATTTTCTTTCTAGTTCAAAGAGGGTTTTACTTTGAGACAGTGGAAGATTACATCAAGTTGCAGTACATTTAGTGCAATGGGTTTATTTATAGTCCTATTAACTGCAAGGGATTGCAAGGGAGTTACATCAATAACACATGCATTTTAAACCCAACTTATGCAATATTCCATGAACAGCTGAGCAAATAAATGAAAGAGTTTTCATTTTCATTCAAATGTAAAACATAATTGATGCTTTCCAAAACCTAGACTATTAACTTATTCTAAAGGAGTGCCTACGTGCTTAGCATCCAGGGAGCTATGTCAGATTCTCCAGGACCAGCAGGTTGAAAAGCTATGCAAGTGCAAAAGTTTAATAAAGACTAGGTTAAAATATCTGGAAAAATATATAATAAATTAAAGTCATAGAAAATCTTGAAAAGATGCTGTTTTTAATATCATTTGTACTTGAATACCAATTAAATTTGCAAATGAACCAGTTTGCATGAAAATTGTTTATGAAGCTATATCTGATTTAAATGGAAATCATATTCACCACCAGCTATTTCTCAGAACAAAATATAGCTTATTTAAATAGATGTCATCTTAATATTTTATCTATTCAAATTCAACTAAGGCAGCATATAGTACATCTTATTCCAAACTGTTAATTAATTTTCTAGTCTGAAAAATAAATAAGGTTCTTTTAATTAAGAGATTTTAAGATCTTAATTTAAAAATGTTGAAATTATAATGTGAGTTTGGTGTGGATTGGGATTTGTTTTGTTTTGCAATTTATGTATGAAATAATTCATTTTCATCTACCTTGTAGATATGTAATTCGATGAACATGAAATGAATGAATATTAATCAGCTTCACTTTTATATAGTTTTATTTAAGATTTTTAAAGAACTTAGATATATCTAACTTTTACTTCATTATAGTAAACTGTTAATAATTCTCTAAGAAACACTTTCCTTGCACCTTGAAAGTCTGCTTGAAGTTAGCTGCTTACAAAATCACATAATCATTTCTCCTGTAAAACTTTTGGAATTAAAGAAGTTACTATGGAAAATTTTTCTTTTTAACACTTCTAAATTCAGTGTTTGGGTTCATTGATTTCAATATTATTCAAAACTAAATAAAGTAGTCAACTTTGTCTTCTATAAGGTGAAAATCAGTCCCCTTAATTTTTGTGATTTGATGCTACTACTATAAATTCTAAACATCATATCACTGAATAGAGAAAATTGATAGACAGTCTCTTCATAGTTGTCTTTATGGTTTACAATTCCTATAGAAAATATTTATTTTTAATATCATTAATTACACTATGGGGAATCTTTAAATTATCCTAATAAAATTAGTTTACATTCTAAATCATTTATCTCATGTATTTCTCAAGCAGGTTGTCTTTTACTTAGTTACCTTATTTTATTTTTATTTTATTTTATTTTATTTTATTTATTATTTTAGAGTATGTTTATTAAAGTTGGGGACAGTGAAACAAGAAAAGGCTTAGGACAGAAGAAGCAACAGGAAAGAGCCTACGTGAGCCTGCTTTGGCTCTCTGGGAAGTCAGATAAAAGGGGGTTCTTGGGGACAGGTTCAAGGTGTTAGGCCCGGAGGAGTTGCTGCTGCCCATTGCTCTCCTGGTTGCAAGTCTCATGAGGACCCTTACAGTTTGAGAGATGCATGCCTGTGGGTAAAGAACATGGGAAAGGGAAAGGCACGGGCATGCTCCCAGGAGGGAGAGCAAGCCCTGGGTCCTCTTTCTTGTGGGTTTTTAAGTCCTGGGGTTTAGGGAAGGTATTAAGGGAGGATCTCAATAGAATATACATCAGCTTTATGTTGATGCGCCAAAATGAGATTTATTGCCTTAACTGCATCTGTCTTTGAGTGTGGTTGGCATAAACGGTACTAACTGGATTTCTGCTATCTATCTCCCTGCATAGGATTAAAACCAAAATACGGGGTTTTTGAGTCCGAGTTCACTGTCTCAGGAAATCGGAGACTAAAGTCGTGTTAGTGGAACTGAAGTTTATTGAAAGGGGCCAGTCTTGGAGAAGGTGCAGCTGGGGTTCCAGGAGCTGCCCAGTGTCCAGGGCTTCCTTTCCATGTCATAGTCAGGAGTAGTTCAGCATCCAAGCTTATTAAAGTCTAATAGTCCATGTGTGGAGGCCCATATGGCGATAAGCCACGTGGGCACAGGGGAGCACATCTCCTGCCATCCACCCAAGAACCTAGCACACCAGAGAGAGAGAGAAGAGGAAGCATACGTGCTTTTTTATATATATGCTTCTTATTTCCTGATTAGTTCTTTCAAAGAATTTTACCTTCACAAATTCCTTGGGATTGGTTTATATGCCTTACTACCTTGTGATTGGTTATCTGCAAGCTGCCTGTCAGCAACATTAAACATTTTAAAGCTCATGTCTCCCTGGCGCACCTTTCCTTCCCTGCCCAGTTGGGGTGCCTTAGTAACTTCACCTACTTGGATTTTCAGTTTTATTTCCTCCTCTCCCGCCCCCCCCCCCCCATGGTCCCTGTCCCTGTCTACCTAGCTTCCCTCTGTCTCCTTGGGATGATTTAAGCTATTTATACTCTGGTTGGGGAGGAGAGGTGTAAACCATTTACTCTTAAGTATCCTTGTTACGAAGATAGGATTTTCCATTTACTAGATGCCTGTAAACTACTTGGGTGTTTAACTATCATTCTCAGTTTCCCTAACATACTTTCCCTGGCTTACTAGCATGTCTTTTTTCCCCCTCAGAAAATTCCTTCCATGAAATCTTTTAGGGAAATATCTTAGGGATGATGAGGGAGGATAGTATGTCTTCATTAACTGCTTCCTGTTGACAGGGGCTGTGGTTCCTGCCTATACAGGATGTGGAAATCTCTTCCTGCATGATCTAAGGGGGGTAATAGAATGGGATCCAAGACTGGAACAGAGAGGTTATTAGCTGATTCTTCCAAAGTATGAATGGATGGGAATCCCCAAAGCATCATCCTCTTGATATGGAATCGTTGTATCATTCCAGAAGCAAAGTTGGTAGATTGCTTCATATTTTGTTGACTCAATTATGTAGTCCTGAAAATAAGTCGATTCAGTTAAATTGCTGAGTGTCATTTCAGGAAGTGGTGATGCAGATGGGCTCCCAAAGTGAGACATATATCGTATAAAGAAGAAATCAGGTATTTAATAGGGGCATGCCTATGAAACAGAAGATAAAGACAAAGTTTAATGGTCACATAAATTTTAAACCAGTTTCTGAGTCTGTAAGACTGTCAGCTGAGAAAATTTTTAGATGAAAGAATCAAATTTTCTTTTCTTAGAATGAAAGTAAGCAGTGGACAGTCTGATAAATCCTTCTTTTCTGCAGTTTGAATATCTCTGGTGATATAAATTCTGCACGGTGTACACAGGATCAGTCACTAAGATTGTTTAAGTATAAGCTGTTGGGATGATTTCTTAAGGTTTTATCAAGTCCTTTAGCTGTAATTTGCAAGAAGCTCAGAAAAAAAATGTTTATTTCTCAATAATTCCAAGTCAAAGGATGGGAGAAAACTAAAACATTAGTTAGAAGAAATAAGTGGTCAATAATGCCATCTAAACAAAGACCAGAAATAATAAGACAGGCTGAAAGTGTTCATTCAGCTAATCAGTTCTTTGGAAATTTCTGTATCTGAGAATGTTAGGCAATCTCTCTAGAGTAAGGACTAGACTCAGTGGGCCAAAGGATTACTGGCACTGAATGGGATATGAGCAAATAAAGACAGTGAGTATAGAATATTTTGAAAGAAATTCTAGCTAAGATTGAAGAATTAAGGACTTTTTATTTTTTTAAAAGTATTTTATAGATTTTTAGAGAGAGGAAGGGAGAAGAGAGAAACATCAACGAGAGAGCATAACATCAATCAGCTGCCTCCTGCATGTTCCACACCAGGAATCGAGTCCACAATCCGGGTGCATGTGCCAGCAACCCTTCAGTGCATGGGGCGAGGTCCAACCAACTAAACCACACTCGCCAGGGCAGAATTAAGGACTTTTTAAATGATAGCTGCCTTTATTTCATATACAAATTCAGTGGAAGGAACAGACTTTACTGGGCAAAATAGAAAAGATTAAAGAAAAAGAAGAAAATTGGTAGAGGGTTTATTCGTTAATTTACTTATTATCCATTCAACAAATACTCATGGAAAACTTATAAATGCCAGGAACAACCTCAGGTGCTAGGGATATGGCAGTGAATAAAACAAAAATTCCTGTCCTAAATTTGTGTGTTGGGGTGGGGGGTTGGGGTTGAAAGGGCAGACAAATAACTAAGAAGACATATTAGATGCTTCTGCTGACCCTCCGCACATCCTATCAGCCTCCCTCTAATTCCCACTGTGTGTCTTTCTCTTTCTGCCCCAGGACTTCTCTGACAGCAGGCAAAAGGGCAAGCAAGAGCCACAACTGGGAGTGTGGGAGATTTAACATCCCTGTGGGCGCCCACTGAGTAATGGGATGAATAAGTCCTTTTCCTGGGACAAACCTCAGTGGAGAGTGTTGGCAGTCACTGTCCATTATTCTTAGATTTTCTCTCAGTGTAACTTCAATGACACATCCTTTTATTGATTTTTCCTCCTTCCTCTCAATTCTTAGTTCTTCTCTCCTACTCTCCACCTGCAGATAAGAGCTTCCCTCAGATTCTGTTTTGGGAGGTTGGGGGGAACTTGTGTGTATTTCCAGATAGTGATAAGCACTAAATAGAAAGGCTAAAGCAAGAAAAGGATATGTGTGTGTGTGTGTGTGTGTGTGTGTGAGAGAGAGAGAGAGAGAGAGAGAGAGAGAGAGACAGAGAGAGAGAAGAACAAGCACATTTGCAGAGTGCTTTGCATTTATTAACTCATTTAATCTTCTCAACCTCTGAGATGAGAAAACTGAATTACAAAGAAGTTACGTAGCTCACCTAATATCACCCTTATGGCCAGGTTTGAGTTACTGTTGGAATCCATACTGTTTGTTTGGCTCCAGAGTTCAGCTCTTTATACTTTGTTTAGGGCTCAGTTTCAGCCACCGACACAGTGAGGCCTTTTAAAATTATTCTTCCTATCTAACAAAGCTTTGTTCTCATTAGCCACCTCTCAAACCCCTAAGCAATCTCCTTCTTAGCATTAAGAGGAATAAGCTAATGAGTTCAGAGGAATAACCTTTTGGTGGCCTAAGTACATAAAAGAATAGTATTTATTTATTTATGCTAACTGCATGTGCTCAAATCACCTACCACAAGCCCAAAACACGTAAGCCTTTTTAACACTTAACTGAGAAGTTCCGTGGCATCCTTTATTGCAGTGAGATAAGCCCAACTTGGTAGGCTGCAGTAGAACACTTAACAGTGTTTTCATCCCAACTGAGCTCCCACAGTCCCCCATGGCTAGAAACTAGCCTAACATGATCAGCTCATCACGGATGTTGTTAGGAGCTGGCCTGGCACTTTCAGCCAGGACCGGTGTTCCCCAGTTGAACGTACGTACACATTTTCACAGAACACCAACAGCAGACAGGGCCGCTCTGAGACCCCGATGAGTCAAGAGGAAAGCAAGACCTTCCTGTAATTATGCCCAAACACGGACAAGAACACAAACGTTGTCCAAACCATAAAAGATGACCAAGTCACCTATCCTACCTACATGAATGATGGCTATTTGTTTCCAACCACTGCTTTATCCCCACTCTGTTCTTCCCTCCTTCTAACTAAGATTTATAAAGATACCCAATTACGGAATTATCTCTACTTTTGGATAGCATCCAGTGCAGAGCAAAGCCCCACTTTCTTGAAACCTATATCAAATTACCTAACACTAGTCCAAAAGATGTACGTTCTTTCAATACTTACTGAGCAATTCCATGGCATCCTTTCTTGTGGTGAGCAGTTAACCCAACTTAATCAACTGCAGGTGTGTTCCTAATGGTCTTTGGCTGAAAGACATTAACACACTCTTATTGTCTGTTCTACACATTTAACACTTATCTATGAAATTTCTTTAATGTGTCTTATTTCTCAGTTATATTGCTTCTTACGGGTACTGAAGTTTTTTCCCTGAAAACATATGTTTGTGTTCTATTTAATTAACTGATGACTTTTATAATTTACCAAGGTTCACTTTTTTTTCCCCCTTCTTTAGGAACCAACTACTATTTCAGCAATGGAGCTTTCCACTAAGCAGGTAATATCATTATATATTAAAATCAGTATTCTACATTGTTTTAATTTTGTGTTTCAAATATATGAATATATTGATGACCCATAAAATTGACAATTGTTCAAAGAAAGAGAAAAGAATGTTTTTACAAAAAGCTAGTAGAATAAAATCTAAAGATATTTTCATTGCCCTCACGTTTTGGCCAATCTCATATATGTCCTATAAATATACTTGTTAGACTATTACTTGTTGTAAATTTTCATTTCTAGCATTTCTGGTTATTATGATATAATTTACTAAATAATTATATTCATCTATCTATCTTTTCTTTAAAAATAACAGTGGTGGATATTTCAGAATATAAATTTAGAATTTAATTCATCTGTATATATAAACAAAGTACATTTTATAGGCTTAAAAGTATGCACTACTAGACTATATATGTTTGGAGATCTTGACTTTAAAGGTAACTTACTTTTTCAGTGGCATGATAGTCTAGAGAAAACATTTAGTTTGGCTAACTATGAAGGAATAATGGCAAAAAAGTCACTGCCAAATGATGTTATTAAACTCCATGAGTTCATAGGTTATGGACAGCATGTTAACAGACTTTCCAGTCACACCGAATGAATGTTTGGCAAGACACTTGAACACAAATGACTTCTAAATGTTAAATGACATGTACAAAACAAATATAATTTTAACTGCTAACCAAATACCTTTTCCCCATAAATGTTATTTAGCCTTTCTATCCAATATGTAACTGGTAATTATATTTTTAAAAGGTTTTAATATTGAGTTGAATTAATAATGAATTAGTAAATAACCTAGTAGAGGGGAAAAAACAGAATGGTTGGGGAGCCCCTCACTCATTGCAGTGAGAACTTACACACAAAATTGTTTAATATGAGAATCATTTAGCTAATCTTATCTCTGAACTATCTTATCTCTGACCATGCATTAGCCCTTGTACAAGACACTAAAATACTGTGCCAATAAAACAGAGTATATCCTTTCCACACATACATGTCAAAATAGATTGATAACCTCCAAGATATTTACAGAAACTCAGAGTGCAGATAGTATTGACCTGATACTGTTATCTTACACTTCATAAGCATGTGTTCACCTGTTCTGATCATCTAAAACTTGTCAAATGTTGGCAAGCAAATCTGGGGATTTCCAGGATGAAATCGAGACTGGGATATTCTTTCCCATAATGATTTGTTAAGTTAGTTATTCTCTGCTAGGTTTCATTGCCAATCTTCATTATGCTGTATCTAGTATTGTAAAACATATCTTTCTGTTTAAAAAATGTCAAAGCTAACTCAATAATTGCCTATTAAATGTAATACATTTCACCAAAATAAAAAACACAAAACACAAACAAACAAACAAAAAACAGTTGATCAGTTTAAAATTCCATGATAGAAGAAATGTCCCCAGTCTTTATTTTCCAATAGTGAGAGTTCTATATCATTAAAATGTGACTCAATTTCTTTTATGCTCCTGGAAATTGTAAGAGTGAGGCAATAGTTTCAAGAGGGATAATCAGTGTTACAACTAATTTTCTGGATAAATGGACTCATCTCCTGCTTTATGGCCTGCAACTTGTTAAGGAGGATAGTGAGAAAGCCTATGGTGATGTTAAATTGGGCAGAAAAAGCACATCAGGTTGCTTGCTAGTGACTGGATTAAGCTCAATTGTGCCTGCAAACCTCCCATGTATTTCATTTAGATAGCATAATTGGTTTTGCAAATCATTAATAGTACTGCAGAATAATTGTAAGATATAAGCTGGCCATTGAGTTGTATTTAATTTTGGGCATTTTATGAACTTTAGGTTTTTATTACAATAATTTTAGTTGCCGTATTTGGAGTTTTCTATTCTTCCCATGTATTATTTTTCTGTTTTTCTCTTAAAGAGATAGGATATATTTAAATATTACTTAGATAATAACAACTGTTTTTCTACTCAAATGTCATATTTTAAAAAATCTGTGATTATGAATTTTGCTCATTCTTCTTAAAAGCTATTAGACAAGCATAGAGGTCTTTTGAATGGGTTGACCAACTTGGTCAATAGCTTTTTAAATAGTTATGACCACACTATATGGTTCAGTGTGTCCTTATTCACCAATGCCAACTATGCTTCTGGATATTAATACCCTATTTTAACTAATTTAATTGTTGTTTAGGTATTATGTGTTTGTTTCATTTTTAAATTTACATTGAGATTGCTTGCTTTCAATACAATCTAAGTTGTTTTTTTTTTAAATGATGCTTTTGGAAAACAGAAATGAAGGATAGGAGGGAGGGAAAGTTGATTCTGTGAATTAAGTTATTTGTTAATATTTTTCAAATTATGGTCAACTGTTATTGCACACTGCAGATGCTTTTAAGAAAGATAAAACTTAACCTAAGTGTCTCTCCATGGAAAGCTGAGAGATGATACTTCATTTTTTCCTCCCAATGACTTTTTCATTTCTTAGTTTGCCATGATTTATAACATCAGTCAATATATAGTAATAAAAGATGAATACAGTAAAAAGTTGAGCAACTGTAATGTATACTCTGTACTATACTAGAATACTATAATATAAACAGTTTTCACTTACTGGGATGAGATGAGCAATATTTGTCAGGATAACTGCTTCCACTATGGTTTGTTTTTTGTTGTATTGCTTTTTTCTTCTTAGCTCCATTTTTCTTTTTTGTTTAATGTCTTTTTTATTATTTCTTTGTTTTCCCTTTCTTGTATTAAGATAAAATTAGTTGGTTAACTTGAAGCACAGAATTATTTTCTATAAAAATACTCCTTATAACCTTAACAATTTATTTAATTCTAATAGATACTTCCATTTTTATCCAGCTTATTTGTTTATTCACATATGTAGTCCATCTTTGAAAATCTTTTGGAAATGCAATTTTATTTATACCCATTGCTGACTGTCAGGAAGTTTGCAATATTTAAAAGAGTACACATGCTTCAGAGACCAGCTTTTCTGTAACTTATTTTTTATATATATATATAGTTAAGAAATTAAAAAAAAACACTTTTAAGATCTTTTCCATGGAAACTGTTACATATTTCAGTATGTATATAGCGTTTATTCAATCCTTTAGTGCAAGAAAAGGATTCTATGACTCCAACTACAGTAAAATGTGAAGAAAACACAAAATAATTTTAATTTCATTTTGTGTTTAGATAAATTTGCAGCTGATATGCTCCATTGGCTCAATTTTGTAAAAGGTACTTTTCACACTGTGCTGAAATCCTGAATCTGTTGGTACTAGAAATTTTTTTTTCTCCTATATTCTGCCTTATTGGGTAACTCCAATCTCATTGAGGATAACAGCATAGTAAAACGTGTTATCTGGATGCATACTTTGGAGATTTAGTTAAACATGCACATTTTATGGAAAAGTCTTAGAAAATTATGTGGTTGCCCAAGGCCACAGAGAGCGTTAGTGTAGGGGAAGACCTAGAATCCAGGTGTCTCACTGCCCATTCCAGCACTGCCCCATGGTGCCTGAGCCTTAGCTTTCAGTCTGCTGCACCAGCCACAGTACACTTGGTCTCCCTCTTTGATGACATTTCAAATGAGAAGTCATTTCGTGGTTTTGTTTAAAGTAATCTTCCTGGAGGTAGTGCAAGGACAACGCATTTGGTTTTGAGCAAAATGTCTCACAAATGCAAGCCCTGAAACTACATCCCAGGCAATGTGGGCACCCGGAAGTCAGAAGCAAATGATCGCTGCCTCAGGAATACACAGCAATGTAGATCATCTGGTCCATCAAAATGATGAGCAGTAGAAGTGAAAACAAGCTATCTAAGAACAAAAAAGTGAAGATTTTATCATTACATTGTCTTACTGTCTTTGATTTTTTTTGTTTAGGTATAATTGACCTATCACTATCACTGTCTTCCTTTATTTTCCCTTGGGTTTATATTTATAAAATTCACCTGTTTCAGTCAAATATTTGAATTTTAATATTGCTCTATTTTTAAATGGTCACATTATCTGCCAGGCCTTTGAAGAAACTACCAATAATGAGATTTTTTTTAAACCTGAAAATATAAATGTATCTTTGATATGTATAAGCTTTTTAAAAGAAAACTTTGAAAAACAAGTTTTGTCATAATCATAAATTATTTCTACAGCAACAGCTCTATATCGGCTCCATGGCGGGGGTTGCCCAGCTGCCTCTGCACCGGTGTGACATCTACGGGAAAGCCTGTGCGGAGTGCTGCCTCGCCCGAGACCCTTACTGTGCCTGGGATGGCTCCTCCTGCTCTCGCTATTTTCCTACTGCAAAGAGGTAGGAAAGATACTAGAAGTAAACAAAATGTTTGCTACTTATTATACCTGATTTCATTTTTGAAACGGCTTCCTTCATATAAGTAGACCAACTGTTTTCCATTAGTAAAAAGCAGTTTGGAGGTTATTGTTTTTCCCCTTTTCCTTAGTCAAAACAATCAGAAAATGTATAATAGGATAGTTGGGTACAAATGTAATGGGATAAATGGTTTTAATTAATTACCGAGGGAAATCTAAAACATCACAATCATATCTTTGAATATTTGTACTTGGAAATGATAAAGTTTTGCAACTTCATTTTACACAGGGGGAAATGTAGTGGTCAATCATCTTCAACTTAAATCTATCATATAATCAGTCCATATGGATAAAAGATAGTTCCTAATATTAAGTGTCATTGTAGTATTAGCCTATTCCATTTCATAAATACAGTTTTCTTAAGCCTTTAACATTCAGCATTGAGATGATATGTTTAGATCATTTTCATATTCCTACTGATTTTGTTGGAAGTTAACATTTAAAACAAAAACTTACTGTGGAGATAATGTATTATTGATTAAAGAAACTATGGATAATTTAAAAAATAACAATGTGCAGTTTTTATAGCAATCAAATTAAGTATTTGATTAAAATGTTATGGTTCCTGAAATCATTTCGCTTTATGGGGCTTTTAAAGTTACTCAAAAATGTGAATTCATGTTTGAACTAAAATTGAGTATTATTTCCTTTCTATGTGAAAATGTATAATATTGCCTAATTTAGTAATAATCCATTCTAATTTTAAGCTAATTTTAATAAGAAGGATTAAAAATCATAACTACAGCTCTGATATGTTAAAAAGCTGTGTGTTATAAATTTGAAATGTGTCTATTGCATTCCTACAATTCATGATTGAAGAAGTTATTATTAACACATTTTGTTATGCCTACCAGATTTTACTTAATCCAACTGCATGTTTCTTTTCAAAGGATGTTTAAAGACCTCACATTTATGTATTCCTTGTGATGGCATTTTTCAAAAGCTTAAAATACAGTAAAAAAATGCCTTCCCAAGTGCTTTGTGGTTCGCGTTTCACAAGTTCTCTTGTTGGCTCAATTTTGAAATGTGCAACATCTGTTGATAGTCTCACCAATTCTACAAATAGGAATCTATAAATACTTTGGACTTCTAAATTTATGAATACAGTAATAAATTCTCAATGGCCTTTGTGAGAGCTCTTTTTAGGGATGGTAACTAACTTTTCAGAAAGACAATACCCATTAAAATAGATGCAGAGAACAGTTGGGCGAGTGTCCCCAATCTTTTCCGGTCTGTTACACATAGCCAGTCTCCGCTTTTAGCCTCTTTCTGGAAGTATACATCTTGTTTGCACCACAATTGCTAAAGCCAACCTCCTTCTTCCGGGCCAACCATTGGCTAAGTGCAGCTGGGACACCCAGAATGTACTACAACTAACATGATCTGAGCAGTACAATGTAGGAGAAACTCATTTAGATTTTTATAGCAACTTTCGCTTTTCTTTTAGAGGTGAGTTCATTGTCTTCTCTTCTGCCTTATTCTGACAAAAGAAGGCCTTGCTGATCAATATTTGTTGTTGCTTTTCTTCTTTTATTCACTTCACAGGTAAATCAGTTTGCAATCATAGCCCTATGGTCATAAAAGACATGTTTTCTTTTAAAAAGGTTGATATAGCAACCATGCAAGGAAATTAAGAACTAACTTAAAATTAGAATCCATAATCTTTATACTTTTAAACTTAACGAAACTATTAACATAACAAAGATATGTGTTAAGAGAAAGAGAACATTCGTGTGAATTTTAATTTTCAAGCTTACTTCCTCATTAGTGATCAGAAAAAAATGTTTAATTCTGTTTATTGAAGCAATGGATTGCTATTCCATTTTTCGTGCTTTTTGCTCAGAATCAGAATTTAAGATGTTAAGAATTTAGGAGTTTCTAGATGTTAGGTCCTTATTGGATCACATCCAGTAGAAAAAAAAAAAAGAAAGAATATTTGTTATCAATGACTGAAAGTCTTTTAACACATTGTTAATAGATTTGTATACTGTTTCCCGTTTTGATCAGCTTGGAAACTGCTTTTACAAGTACTTTAAAATATTTTAGTCATGGCTGCATCTCTTTCAGTAAACTCTTAAAGTCTTTGCTTTTTAATTCACCTTAATTCTTATGACACATTCCCAAGAGGGAAAAGAAATACAATAATATCTTTTAAATGAATTGTTTTAGACGCACAAGACGACAAGATATACGAAATGGGGACCCGCTAACTCACTGTTCAGACTTACAACACCATGGTAAGTTACAACATTTTTCATCTTTCTACCTGGTAACACTGGCATAAAAGCACAAGAAATAGAGCATAGCTACACACATGCAAGGCACACTCATCACGATTTTAAACCCTTATGAGATTTAAAGCTCAATATTCTCATATTAACAAAAGAAGCCAGTTTAAGTACATGACTTCATATATAGTTGCCATGTGAGACTAGAAGGCAACAACAATATTCATTTAAATATATCAAAGAAGAAAGTGTATTCTTAAAATGTCACTCAAAGTATTCATTAATATGCTGACGGTACCCATATATTGTTATTGGATATCCTAGGCCAGTAGAAGATAATTCCGGTATTTTCACACTGACTTATTAATAGGATATTCTCCTGAACTGGGGATCTGGGACCAAGTTCATTTTATGCCTCCTAACAGATTTCAAGGCCTACTTCATGTCTAGGTGCTTAGTTTATGCTGAAATACCAACCAGTCTTCACGTAAAATGGAGTAAAATTGTAGAATATCTCACTTTCCTACTTCAACCCTTTACAAAAATAATAATGAAGCTGTGCTTCCCTCTGCTGGGGAAACTTAACAATGACATCACTGCTATGAAGAATTCATAGCTAAAATGAGAACATTTTACATGTAATTTAACATAATTATACTATTAACTTTTTGGGTGTCTTTTACCTTAATCTTAAAGGGAGGTCTATATGTTTATCTGTTAATTTGGATTTGATCTAATTCTGCAAATGGAATATTCATGTTTCACTAATGTAACAAGAGAAAACACACTGCACAAGCAGCACACTAGCATCCCTAGCATGCATTCCAAAACCTAACTACTTTTCAGAAAGTCAGATCCCTGTCATGTGTCCTATATGCACTGGTATCTGGCTGATGAACATTCACAGGATTGTTTGGAGGATAGCAATACCAGGAGACAGATAGCCATGAACTTAGCCTACATTTGGGGTCAATTTTTCTTGCAAAATTTTCTAACCAAGGATTTTCCTGTGTTATTGTTCTTATTATAAAAAAAAAATATGCCATTATATTGAGTAAATGTTATTGATTTTTGTTATTGTAAATATAATGCATTATTAATCTACCCACTTAAATCTTTCAAATGGCATAATAGACAACAAAACATTCACTAGCCTTCTATTTATCTATTTTATGTAAAAATATTGAATTATGATAAGCACTATTTAAGCTATGCAGTCTTATGAAATATTAATTCATTGTATTAAATAATCTGCTTTCTTAGCTATAGAGAATTAATGATAACAAGTGGAAATAAAAGGTATAAGATGATATAGCTAGAGCTCATTTTTTATCAGACTTTAATCTCAGTATTGGTATGTACCTTGCTATTTTGCTCATTCTTATATCTCTGGGGCTATAACAGATGCAATATCATGAATATTATGATAATAAATATGTAGATAAATATTTGTTGAATGAATAATCTAAATATTTCAACTATAGCATAGATACTTATTGTTTTGGTTTACCAGTAGAGATTTGAACTAAATAATATCTATTGTTTTTTGTATAAGTGATTTGTCATACATTGTTTTTATTAAAATAATCATATACAGAAATAAAATATCTTAAGAAATGTCAATCAATTAACTAATAATTTTTAAACTTCAGTATATGTAGGAAATTATGCTATATTTTGAACATTGCTACATATATTTATATTTCACTGATAATCAATTTGTAATATAATATAAAAATCATTTTACAATTTTAATACAATACAGTTTGAATACAACATTTTAGAGATTCATCCATTTGTTTAGAAATCCAGTTCCTTCAAAGACCCAGTTAGGTTTTTCTTTAAACATTTTTATTAATTTCAGAGAGGAAGGGAGAGGGAGAGCGAGATAGAAACATCAATGATGAGAGAGAATCATTAATTGGCTGCCTCCTGCACAGCCGCTACTGGGGATCAAGCCTGCAACATGGGCATGTGCCCTTGAGTGGAATCAAACACAGGACCCTTTAGTCCACAGGCCTACGCTCTATCCACTGAACAAAATTGGCTAGGGCCCCAGTTAGTACTTTTTTAATTATATATTTGCTGGAATTATGAGTGTACATATTCAAGAAAAAAGCTGACCAAAGACATATGTACTTTTTAAAAAAGGGAAGCTGTGAATACGTTAATGTTGTTGACTGTTGATTGATTAGGCATTAGGGAGTGCTTCAGCTTTGAAAATTGTGCTCTGATGAAATTAGTTTGGTGGAAGCCTGTAAAAATTACTGCTGTAGAATTGCTTACCTACAGAAAGTAAAATGAATGTGAATCAAGCTTTCTCCTGTTTCTCCCATCGGAATGCATACCGTAAAGAGGGAAGAGAATTGCTGTGCTTCAATGTTACTAAGTGGTGTGTGTGTGTGTGTGTGTGTGTGTGTGTGTGTGTGTGTGGCAGGGTGGCGGTGGGGGTGAACAACTCTAAGGAGATGCTTGTGATATGTGGGAGGAAATGGTAAAATAGTCCAAGAAGTTCTGCAGCAATAAAACATCCCCTTTTTGAAGGCCTCTTATTTCCTTGTCTGCTTGTTTGATAATTGATAAAGCATAAATATATATATATATATATAGACACCAAAGATTATAGTCCATTTTAAATGTTTGGAAACTTAGTCAGGTATACCCATTTGGCCAGGCTGAGTCACACCTTGGGAATCAGTGAATTGTCTAGAAATAGGTGTTATCAATACTTGAAAGTAAAATGGGCAAAAATCCAGAGCTCAACCCTATTAAGTCATGTATGTTGTCTTGCTAATGTCATATCCCGCATGGAATAAAATAGTTGTGCTCATATGGAAACATACAAAGGTATGTTTTCACGGAAAGCTGCTAAGCAACTTGAAGCCAAATTATACACTTCAAGACAATCAGTTCCAGCTGTGATGGTAAACAGAGTTCGTAACACTCTATATTTTACACATCCTGAGGTTTTACTAGAGAGACTATATAAAATAATTCAGAATTAAGTGGAAGAAATTTTCCTCTTGATGAAACCTTTAGCACTCACTCAGCGCTCTGCCCCATCTGAGGAAAGACTGCACTAATGGTGAGCTGGCCTAGGTGAAACAGATCATCCAGCTCCCCTTCCCCTCCACCCAGAAGGCTCTCTTTCATCACTAGTGGCCCTTCACCTAGGGAAATTTTAGTACAAAACCCTAAATATATCTGTGCTGGCAGATCCTCCTGTCTTCCCGCTCATACCTCATTCAGAATGCTAAAGACAAACCTCAGGTTTCTGCAATATGTTTCCTTCCCTTGAATAACTGTTGCGCACAAAATTGAAGCCGGTCTGTATTTGCATTCAAGAGCATGAGAGGCTGAGGTAATTTACCTTTAAACTACCTCCCCTGCTCCTTTCCTTACCAAACAAGAATGAGTCAAACTGTGGTCTACAAATCCAGAGAAGAAAAAGCTGCACCATAAGTAGCAGTTTTTAAATTAACATCATCTTAGATTTTTTAATCTTGGAAATATTTTATATCCTAACTTCTAGTTTAACGCCATCATTGAATTTCACTTTGTAATAGTTCCCTTGACTGTTCTACATTTCCCTTCTAGCGTCCCCATTGTAAAACATCCACAGAATTCAATCTTCTTAATTATCTCCACAACTAGCTCAATTTATATCTTGGTTGGCATCAAAATTTCATAAAATATCTTTGGCCGTGTCATTTTCATAGTCTACAGAGTTGTGAATATAGTATTTTGTGGCAGTGCTAATCTGGTCTGTGCTTCGGCTTCTTTTATACATGTAGAAGCATCCAACTATGATTCTGAGCTTTTAGCCCCAAGAAAAGCAGGACGATATGATAGGTGAGCATGATGTCAGTCCTAAAAAAAATCCCTAACTTTAATAAATTACCAAATTGTATCAAGTCTAAGATGTCACTGAATGTAAGATACAGCATTTTTTAGTATACTGCTAAAATAGAAAAACTGCCCAAGATGGACAATCTAATGGATGGTCCCAGTATCAAGCCGGGACACAATATGTTTCAGTATGAGCATAAAGAAGAAATAAATTCCCATGAAGAAGAAGATACCAAGGATCTTTGGTTGTTTCAACCACAATTATGGGTAGTGAAAAGGGGAAGAAATACTCCTTAACCACAAGGTGGTACTCATGAAGGTTTACTTTCTGAATTCACCAACAGGGTGGACCAAAAATCTCAGACAAGGCTTTAATTTAAAGAGGTATCAGGTTAGTAGGGTCTCATGTGTCTGGCAGGAGAACAAATTTTTTTCTGAAAGAAAACCAATTCAACTCAGATCAAGAGCAACTGTAAGATCATTCTGATATCAAAGATCTTAAGATATAAAGTGTGCACCTAGAATGAACTTACCACAGTATTATCTTCTACTAGAGGCCTGATACTCAAAATTCGTACAAGGGACTTGGCCCTCGCAGCCCAACCCCGGCTTTGTCTGGAAGGTCGTTGGAAGGTCGTTTGGCTGTCCGGTCTAATTAGCATAATATGCTTTTGTTATTATAGACAACTTTTGTAAATGCTTTTTGAAACTATTTCCATTGGAGATAATTATCACAATGAGCATCTTCTGATAGTACCTTAAGCAAATAATTCAATTATTCATAATATATGTGTGCAGAACATGCATATACAACCTGAATAAGAAGTTTGAAATAGTTAATGCCATCATTGTTCTTTATTAAACTTTTAAAATATGGCACCAGAGATCACCCAAATGTTTTTACGCCTATAATTTAACCATTGTAAACAGAAAACTTTTAAGCATGCTATATTTCTGAAGTTCCAAAACTTAAAAGGAAAGCATGTTAGAATGGAAGATGGTATTTTCATTATTGTTTATGGAAGGTTTATACTTCAGCAAGTGGGTATTTTCCATCATCTCCTATCATACCTCTTGGGAAAAAGTAAATTAAACATCAAAGTCTATGTCTTTAAATATAAACATTCCTGATAATTTTACTCTGACATACAAATTATGTATGTGCTGAAAATAAGACATATTATATATTCAGTATAGACTAAACCAATATTACAGCAGATTTATTGATATTGGGGTTGCTTTTCATGTAATTGAGTTTCAGCCTGCTCTATGCTAAGAAGCATTGCAGGTTTGGGCATCACAAGATATTAAGCCCAGTATCCTAATATATATAAAAAGCTAAGTGCCATCACAACCAAACAAACAACCGGTCACCATGAAGTGCATAAAGCACCTTTCAGTCCCCCTTCTCCCTCGGGCCCAAGCCACTCACCATAAGGGGGGGCTGGCGACGGGGTGGGACTGGGGACTATTGAGTGGCAGTGGCGGGCTGCTTCACGGGGTGGCCATGAGCTTAGCAGAGCAGTCACCCAGGTGGCAGTGAGTTTCGAGAAGCAATCACGGGACAAGGGAGTTTCACGGAGCAGTCATGGGGTGGGGAAGGGGGAGTTTCACAGAGCATCCAGCGGCTAGCTTCATGGGACAGCAGCAAGCTTTGAGGAGCAGTCAGGGGTGGGGGGAGCCTCGTGGAGCAGTCGCAAGGTTCACAGTGTATCCTGGGTGGGGAGCTTCATGTAGCATTTCAGGGCAGCAGAGGCCATGCGACGGAGGCCAGGCTAGGCTTAGGGACCCTAACCGTGCACTATTTCATGCACAATGGACCTCTAGTTAAATATAACTATTCAGATGGCTTTATAGTAACTTCATAATACCCAATTTCATTTTCTTATTTCAAATTTTAATAAGTCACTAAAAAATAAGATACTAGTGACTCTCTCTGAAACAAGAATTACTATGAACAATAAAATTAAAATGCCCTGGTCATATCTGTTATTTATGCATCTAGCTATCTGTATACCAATAAGAGCATTTTAAACAAAATATTTTCCTTCTTTGCTTGAACTTTAACAGCAAATATTATTGAGAAAAAAATCTATACAGTAAAATATTAAAATTACAATGTGATAAAAACAACTAAAATTAGATTTATCTTTATGTACATCACCTATTAACTGTATTTGCTAAATATTTAAAATAATTTACAACCATTTGCCCCTCCCCCAAATTGTTGTATTTTCATTATTTATGAAATTCAACTTTTCAATAACATAACTTGGG
The DNA here is from genome assembly GCF_028538775.1 of Myotis yumanensis. Taxonomy (NCBI): domain Eukaryota; kingdom Metazoa; phylum Chordata; class Mammalia; order Chiroptera; family Vespertilionidae; genus Myotis; species Myotis yumanensis. The sequence goes on along the minus strand of NW_027223760.1, from coordinate 41,043,803 downwards.
AAAACATCAAAAATGATAACAGTGACCAAGTAGTTGAATAAACACATTTCATTAACTCACCCAACTTTGTCTTTTCTACATGACATCAATTTTTTAAGATTCTTACATTATTAACATTTCAATCTTGGAAGACATTTATGGGGTTAAAATGGAGAGTGAAATAAATGGAAAGCTGAAATGTGATGCCTTCTGTTTCTGCTTTATTGGAAGAGAATCAAATACTAAATAAGGCCTTTAGCAATATGATATTTCTGGCCAAATGATGGATATCATGACTTTTTGTTGTTACAAAAGGAAGCAATTTATTTAACTTCTTTCTTTCCTCCCATTCTTTCTGGTTTATTAGGCTCATTTCATTTCCATAAATTATTCCACTAAAAGAGGAAATGATTAATTGAAGATTGCTTCCTTAAAAATATTATTTCTTGTCATTAACAGCTGCAACATATTGTAACATTGTTTTATTCAAAAACACTGTGGTGCATTTAAAATTATTTTAATGTTTGTTGTTCTCTCAATTATTTAGCTCTAAATATTCAATTCAACCCATGAGAATTCATTATGCAAATTTAACAACTATACCCTTCTTGTCTACTGGTAATTTTCATTACAAAAGTTTGTATTCAAAACAGTTGCTTTCTAAGTGTGAAATGTATTTCTAAATGGATTACAATGAAATCAATTTCTTTCTGGAAATCTACAAGATAACTCATTGGCAAGGACATCCTTTAGAGATTTAGGTGCCCCTGGAGATATTAGCCTGTATTCTTTGATTTATCAAATTTCTTTCTCTTCTTATTATCCCATATTTGGAATTTTTTTTATTCTGGAGTATACTTGAATAATCATCATTTTCTCTCACATTATCTCAAATCAACTGTTGTAACATTCTAAAACTTAACAAGTTTAGACTATTTTAAATGTTTAACAATGCATTCTGTCATAATCAGGGTTATATACCTTATGCCCTTTCTAATTGATTACATTTTAAATTATTTTCAATAAAACTATGGTAAATCTGTCTTGAGGATGTCAAAGTTCCATGAGATTTTAGCTTTAAATACAGGGTAAATAGTTGCCTAGATTTGCCATTCAGCAAACTTCAGCCAAGGGTTAATGACTGTCTTATAGAATGTATAGTTTGGAGGAAGATAGCTAGATTAATAATTAATTCTAATAAATAAACTACAGAACTGTAAAGATATATGCAAAACAATATGCTAGGAAGCATAAAAGAGAAAACAATTTCTTTTTTGATGGTGGAGGAGCAAGATTGATGTTGGGGAGGAGTTCATAATTTATCTAGTATGAATTCTCAATAAAATATTCTAACTTTTGAATGAATTAACAGTTCAAAATATTAAAAGAACAACCATGACAATAATACCACCTTACATATTTATGATTATTTCTGTATTCAGACATTATACTGTTATTTTTATGTAGATATATTTTATGAACAAGAAAGAAAATATTTTAAAGGGTTATAAGTATTTTGTTATGTATAATTGTTAAACAAACTAATAGATTTCATACAATTTGCAATTATTTGATTAAATACAAATATAAGATAAAGATAGTGATAATGTCACATAGGCAAAGAAAGTATGCTGACAGAGAACAAAAACAGTCATGCAGGAAAAACATATCAAGAAGTTATAAGGGCCCTCGCTGGTTTGGCTCAGTGGATAGAGCATTGGCCTGCAGACTGAAGGGTCCAAGGTTTGATTCTAGTCAAGGCACATGCCTGGGTTGCTGGCTTGGTCCCCAGTAGGCAGGAGGCAGCTGATCAATGAGCCTCTCTCATCATTGATGTTTCTATCTCTCTCTCCATCTTCCTTCCTCTCTGAAATTAATAAAAATACATTTAAAAAAAAAGAAGTTATAAGGGTAAGACATAAATTTTACTAAAAGATTTTTTGGTCAATGTAGAAGGGGAAATATGATCAATTGATGAGTCACAAAGTACATTAAAAATTAAATTGTTCATGAAAATCTAAATAATTCCTAAAAAAATTACACCAGAAAGAAAATGTTTTCTATCACCTGGGAGATCTTGGAGAGAAACTGAAAACTAAGCAGGTTTCTCAGGACTATTGGGAGGGTTACCCCAAAACTCTTTATGGACCAGATAGTATGATTAAATTAATTGAGAAGACAACTTAGTGATTTTTTTAAATGCACCTAATTGCTAATATATTAATAGTAAAGCCTCTTCTTTCTTATTATAAAAGATACATTGGTCTTAGCTTTGGGGTAACTAGTCTACGAAAGTATTAAAAAAGTTCTATGTTTGAAATCAATAACTTCCTTATACCTTATATTTCTATAGCTATTTATAGTAACATACATTAGGTGAGAGTCAAGTCAACAAGGCCTGGGAGTCATGGTTGGTAAACCAGAAGATAGTGGCTCACCTTGTTTGTTTCTGAATCTAGTAGACTTTTTTTCTGTGTTGTCATGCTGTCATGTATCTTAGGATTTCATGAATATTTAGAGCTGGGATGAAAAGTCTCTTCCTAAAAGTAAAATGATTTCTTTTACTAAATTAAAACTTTCTTTTTTTACTTTTTAAAATTTTATTGGTGTGAAAACCATTTTAACAAAATTTTAACAAAAATTAACCATTTTAACAAAATTTAAGTGTGTGGTACAGCACTGTTAATTATAAGTACAATTTTGTACAGCAGGCTCAAAATCTTATTCATCTTGCATAACTGAAACTATATACTCATTTAATAGCAACTCCACACTTCCCTTCCCTCCCACCCCTGGCTACCACCATTCCACTTTCAGCTTCTAGGAATTTGACTATTGTAAATACCTTGTATACTGATAAGTAGGATCATACAGTATTTGTTCTTCTGTGAGTGGCTTATTTCCCTTAGCATGTCCTTAAGATCCATCTAATTTGTTGCTTATTGCAGATTTCCTTCTTTGTTAAGGCTGACTAATATTCCAACTTAAAGGATTTCTAAATCAAAAAAGTTTGAACTGCACAGCAATTAGCAGGAAAAAGATATTCCATGTAAACTGTATTGATCTCTGTGACAATGCATTTTAATGATTTGTGGTAGCTCCTGAATCAAAGAAGACTTTCCAGCAGAGAGATTCAATTTCTCTCCATCCAGGGAAGCAGATATCTTACAAACTAACAGAGCAACGTGTGCCATATCTATTCAATCACTAATAATTTCAGCGAAAAAATACTACCATATTCAATGTCGATATTGAAAAAGATATATATCTCCACTATGGAAAAAAGTGACTTCAAATAGATTAAATTCTGTTTCTTTACATTTCATTCATTTCTTTTTTTTTTTCCTATTTCTAAGGGGTTGATCTTTTAAGTAAGAAGGGACAGACACTTCTCTATATTAAAAAACTTGTATTTCACACCTCCATCTATAGAGGAAAAGGCACTGAAGTTGACATTCCTGGAAATAGCAAATGGAGGCAGAAGGTTGATTCTAGGCAGGGTGAGACTGAGAGATGGTGGACATCGGCCATGTACACAGGGATTAGATGGAAGGGGGATTTGGGAAGTTTTACATCTAATGAGAACAATCATATTGTGCCTGACAAACAAAAGTACTCGTTTTGATTATAAGGAGAGTAAAACTGTCAAAGTGATGCCAAAAAAGAGGCAGGGGAAGACTTTTAAATGAAAAATCTAGCTAAGTTTGAAATAGAGAGTAAAAAGTTTTCATCTGTCTCTTACTGTCAGCCCTCTATGCATATGAAAATATATTTATTATTTTCTAAGTTAATATAATGAGTTCCAGACTGTGCAGGATGTCATAATGGAAACAGGATTATACAAGATAATAAGGACGATTTTTTTTACTCTAAATGAGTTTTACCTACACCCCCTGTGTCATACTTTTGATCTTAACTGTGTTTCATTTACCACATTGAAAGAGGTTACATAAAGGGTAAAATAATAGAAACTTAATCAGGAAACAGGATTTCTTATTGTTGCATTTTATTATCGACTCTTGCCATATCTTTACTCTGATTCTTAAAAATATTGAAAGATGTGTCATTTTAAAATAAGAACAATTGAAACCACATGGCGTCAGAATTGTGCATCTTTCCTCTGAGCCATCCCAACCATTTCACACCAATTGATCTTCAGAACAAACCTGTGGATTATTTGGGAGTTATTGGCAGGGAATATAAAATTCCTGAACTCTACCTTTTGTAAAATACTAGATAAATATTGGTTGGTAAATTTAATTTTAAAGATAAAAAACAAATACGGAGAGGCAAAATCTTGTTTTCAAAGGCCTACTTGAATAACTTTACTGCTGGAAAATGTTATAATGTGAACTGGCCCCACTGATCAGAGCCTAGAGTTTTACAGTGAAAATCATTTCTTAGAGAGAGTTATCATGGCATCTAAAAATGTATAGTTATACTGCACATATGACAGATTTTATTGTTGCCATGCTATTTTCTGGTAGACAAATAGCGGCACGTGGCTTATATAATCCATACCAAAGTAATGTCTATTTTGATAAGCACTTGGGTTCTGAAACTTTACATCCTTGACATTTCTGCCATCCACAATCAATTTGAAAAAGACTCCCAACTTGGCAATAAATTTATCTCTTGAATTTCCAAATAAGTAAATACATTGAAAAGTTGAGTTGATTTCTCCAACATTTCTCATTTCATTTCTTCCTCCCTGAACAGATAAGCACCATGGCCACAGCCTTGAAGAAAGAATCATCTACGGGGTAGAAAACAGCAGCACGTTCCTGGAATGCAGCCCAAAGTCACAGCGAGCTCTGGTCTATTGGCAGTTCCAGAGGCGAAATGAAGAGCGAAAAGAAGAGGTATAGCAATGAAACCGAGTGGATATTGAGAGGGGGAGTGCTGTGCATCTTTATCCTATTCTTCACTCAATAGTAGCTCATTCATTAAGTGATTACTCATTGAAGGCTGATTATATTGCAGGCTTTGTGCTAGGAGTTGGAGAAACAAATGTGAGTTTTGTCTCAGAAGCCATTGTGGATATATTTTAGAATCTTCTTTCTTCTTTCTGTAGTTATCTACAAAGCAGTTATGTGTATTTGTTGCCATGGTCGGTAAACTGCAGCTCGCGAGCCACATGCGGCTCTTTGGCCCCTTGAGTGTGGCTCTTCCTAAGCCTTAGGAGTACCCTAATTAGGTTAATAAAATGTACCTACCTATATAGTTCAAGTTTAAAAAATTTGGCTCTCAAAAGAAATTTCAATCGTTGTACTGTTGATATTTGGCTCTGTTGACTAATGAGTTTGCCGATCACTGGGAAAAAACAAATCCCCCTAGTAATTTTAATTTTTGTTCAATTAATTCTGCTATCTAAATATGTGTGTGTGTGTGTGTGTGTGTGTGTGTATGTGTGTGTGTTTTCTTCATTAACTTCCACCTCCAATAGGAAACGCAGGTTTGGGAAAGGGAGTGGTAGATTTATGATGAAGTATGTAAGGTCCCAGTATGAACTCTCATGTGAACTTGGCATGTAGCATCAGTCAGAGCTTCCTCCTCAATGGATACATTTATTCCTCTGTAAAAATAAAGAATTGTGCATAGAAAATATCAGTGAAAACTCTGAGCTTTCTACAAGCATTAAATAAGGGTAACCAGACTATGCAGGTTATTTTTAAATGTATTATGTGCAGACAATTTTATAAACATAATCTGAATATAAAGGCAAAAATTATCCCATTATCTTTTTTGACATCTGAAGCAGTCTTTAAGTATGCAATCACATCACACAAATGTCAAGGTTGGTTTTGTTTGTTATTGTTAGACATCTCTGGTAGAAATTGTATTCAAAATAAAAGTGAGATTAAATAAGTTCAAGAACATATCTGCATGGTTATGTCACATCTGAGACTTAGGAAATGGAATAAATAATTATTAAGCTTGTAATCCTACACTTTTTCTACTTGCTCCATTGCTAATTTTTGTGTTTTATTTTTTTCAAATCTTACTAAATGCTCATTCTAATGCTGCATTGTTTTCTACTATCATGGTTCTGCATTTCCAATTCCAATAGTTAACGTTTACGTTCTCCTATATTTATACGCCTTCTTTCAAATGTACAAAAGAAAGTATATATTTGTACTTTCCTCCCATTACCTTGAGTATTTTAAATTATTGTAATGAGAAAGTTTATTAAAACCATAGGGAGCCAGTGTTTTGCAATGCATCTTAAAAAAACAATTGACAAATTTATAACTCTATTTTCTGATAGGAAAGTGGTAGCGTATCTCTTAAGCTAGAAACTTTAAGTGTTACAATGTGCCTCCACACATAGTCTAAATTTTTATAGCGATAGAGTTTCAGAAATTACATTTCTTTTACATACATATATATTTTACTGCCTTTTTTTCCCTTCTGCTAGATTAGAGTGGATGATCATATCATCAGGACAGAACAAGGCCTTCTCCTGCGTAGTCTACAGCGGAGGAATTCAGGCAACTACCTGTGTCATGCCGTGGAACACGGATTCATGCAAACTCTTCTTAAAGTGACCCTGGAAGTCATTGACACGGAGCATTTGGAAGAACTTCTTCATAAAGATGATCATGGAGATGGCCCTAAGACCAAAGAAATGTCCAACAGCATGACACCTAGCCAGAAGGTCTGGTACAGAGACTTCATGCAGCTCATCAACCACCCCAACCTGAACACAATGGATGAGTTCTGTGAACAAGTTTGGAAAAGGGACCGAAAACAACGTCGGCAAAGGCCAGGACATGCCCAAGGGAACAGTAACAAATGGAAGCATTTACAGGAAAATAAGAAAGGTAGAAACAGGAGGACCCACGAATTTGAGAGGGCACCCAGAAGTGTCTGAGTTTCATTACCTCTAGAAACCTCAAACCAGTAGAAACTTGCTTAAGACAGTAACTGGAAAAAATGCAATATACATGAACTTTTTTCATGGCATTATGTGGATGTTTACAACGGTGGGAAATGCAACTGAGTTCCACCAATTATAAATTAAGTCCATGAGTAACTTTCCTAACAGGCTTTCTTCCTAATGCCAACACGTAATAGAGGTCAGGTGAACACAGATGTTCCCTGTAGCAGTCTTAACGTTTCCTATGGGATTTCACTGTACAGGTTTTGCTTTCTTTGCCTGAGAAATAAAAATGTCGTTTGCCATATTGCCATCTAAAGAAGAAAAATTGCATCAGCAAAGCCATTTTATTTAACTAAAACTTTAAAATAAACTGCATGGATTTACTAAGCTGATGAATATTCCAAAATGTGGTTGGATTCATGGATATTTCTGTCTACCAGCACTCCCGTTTATATGTACTGGAGGAGTAAAATGATACTGAATGAAATGGTCTGTGGAAATATGAAAAACATAAACCATCCATCATCCAGAAGAAAAATGGAATACACTGATCTACTACTGATGTCTTCTTTCAGCTTTGATCTAAAGATGTATTTTATTAAAACTATAATTTAAATGTACCATGACAAATATGCAGTAAAATTTAGCTCTTTCCTAAGCTAGAGTAGGTTTTTGTCTTAACAATTATTGTGCTATATAGTTTTTGCTTTAAAAATACCAATTCTGTGCTGCTTTCTTTTTCAAAATGTTGTTTTCTGTTCTGCAAGAAGGAGAGCCAATAATACTGTTTTAGAAACATATACACATCATTAGAAGTTAATTCCTAAAACCTGGATAAATTATGTTTTATTTTTCTGGGGTTTCAAACAAATAACACGTCTCCTTCTTCAAGTATTATCTAAATTAATTTTAACCTGCATAATGTTCTTGAAAAAACAGAGCATTTAATCCCCCCAAAAAGGGAAGAAAAAAATTGATATATTAAATGCATTTTTTTGAATCTAATGAATAAATGAGGGGAAAAGGAGCTGCATATTTCTTAAAATTAATAAGCATTATCTTAATATAATATTAATAGAAAATGTCTCTTAATTCTGAGCTTGAATCCCTGCATGATATTTGAGACATAAGAACTCTCTCTCTCTCATGATTCTATTAGGAATTACACCTGTGCCACCTAATTTTTTTAAAAAGAGAAATCAGTAATATTAAGAACACTATCTTAAAAGCAAATTTCTTAACTCTGTTTACATCTGTATCAACTGCCTCTTATTTCTCATTAATACAGTTATGTCTAAAGAACATTAATTCTTTTCATGTCAGTGGGAGTGACTTTTATACAAACTGTTTTTCCAGGACACAATCCACATTTAAAACATGTAAAACTCTTTGTCTCTTGCAACAACTTATAAAATAAGGTAATGATTATTAACTAAGCACTTGCCTGCTTTATTGTCCTAAGATGATTCCTTGCGAGTCATTGACTTCAAGGCACATAGAACCATCAGCATTACAGTAATTTGTTTTGCACTGCATTCCCCTTGCCAGAAATCCCTCCGTAGGACCTTCAACATGCACAAAAATGCAAAAGAAGCATCCTATTGCTACTTAATGAAAGCAGCACTGAAATTCTAACTCTGCCTTGGGATTCTAATGAACTCAGTTTAACTTCTCACCTCAGACTACAGTGAATTTTCTAAAATTTCTCTATCAGCTGAAAGTTTTCACAGATTGAAGCTCATGTTACAGTTTTAATGATTATGTTGAATAAACAATTTGTTGACACTTGTTTGAAATGAAAGCCTAAAAATATTCAACAATTTTAGGCTCCATTGATGAATACAGTATTACTTTTAGAAGTACATCCTCTAATGCTATCTGAATTTTAAATTGTTTGAAGAACACACTTATATAGAGAGAAAAAAAAAGTGTAAAAGGTAAATCAAAGAACAAAGAGTATTCCAAAAATAGGTCATTCTTTTATTTTTATAGAGTATCTTAACTGTACTAAAATTCGGTGTTGCATTTCATTCTATATTTGCAACTGAAACAAATTTATTCTCAATAACAAAAGTATCTTATTTCTTATTAGTCTTCAAAAATAAAGGATTTGAAGGGCTAGAGATAATAATTTCAGGATGTCTTCCAATATCTAAATGTATTTTGCTTAGCATTGTGAAATACCCATGGAAAGAAAGTCTAGACTTTAAAAGAAATAAAAACTAACAAATCTACTGGCATGTCTTTATAAGCAATCAGGTCTAAGTTTTCAAAGAAAATTATGGATATAACTTGCAGGTAAATAACTCTTATTACAGTTACAATCTTCTGCCAATGTGTACTGACAGGGGACAGGTTGCACGAAAAATAATGTCCCATTCAATTTAGCTCGATAGACTGATATATGCATGGATCATCAGAGTTGAAAACAAGTTAAGAGACTCCTGTGTCCTTAAGCAAATTATGATGGCAGTCTTAAGGTGGGCAAAGTGTACATTGCAGGAGAGAATTATGGCCCAGTTGAAATGAAATGTAAAATGTAAATGCATGTAAATGCACATTTAACAGTACTTTTTATGTATTACTTAGTGATTTTCAATGGTATGTGCTTAATATTTTTGCTACCTACACATTAGGCAAAGAGATGTAAATAATTTTGAAAAGAAGACGAGTGTACAATGCAACATTGTAGAGGTACTCTATTTCAGTGTGTTCAACATCCCCCGGAAATGCCAGAATCCCCACCCGGGTGACAAGGTGGTTTAAGTGCTATTTAAGGGCAGGAGGTGTGTGCCCACTCAGTAAGCATGTTTTTTTCCAGGTAGTACACATGTTCCATATCTGTATTTATCATTGCATTTCAGATGGGAACTACAAAACTGGAAAGAAAATGTAATGAAACTGCTGCTGTAAATTATTCCTTTCGGCATGTATTCAGTTGCTAAATACACATTTCTTCAAAACATTTGAATTCAGATGTCTTTACTGTCACCTCCAGCGTATGATGTCAAGGAACATAAAGTTTAGGAAATGTGGAGACCAAGTCAGGTGGCTACATAATCAGCTCTCAGATTCCCGCATTGTGGCCATCTGCGAACTGGGTTCTATACTTACGGTGATGATGTGAAATGTTATGGCCTTTAAATTAAATATTGTTATTTTTATGTCATGCCTAAAGAGAAAATACGGGGATGAAACTCTACAAGGTGTCATTATCATAATCATTTTGGTTTTATTCAGGACCTACGATGATGTCTGCAAATTTGTTATTGAAATCGATGATCCTGAAGGTTATAAGCGAGAATTAACATGGAGTGAATAGCATAATATTTTGAAATCTTTGCTTTATGAATTCACTTTTTACACACAATTTGATTTCACTTTAATGGAAATCTTGCAAGTTTCATGGCTTAGTGAGTCATAAGGTGTTAAATATAACTGGCCTAATGCCAAAGACAGCCATCCTTTCTATTTTAACTTTGTAGCAATTATTTTAAAAAAATCAATGTTTATATTTACAAAATAACATGTTTCCATGATGAAGAAAACATTATCTTTCAAAAAGTCTGCAAAATCGTATTATTTTATTTATAACAATTTTCTTATACTTAAAGAAACATACATTTGTTGAGTTCATATATTAAGAGGAGCTATAAATGAAAGAGAGAATGAAGCCACAGAAATCATGCCTCATATCATATGACCATTTTTACAGTCAACCTGACCAAGAAAAGAGCTTGATTTTCATTTCAAACACACAAGCACACACAGGCAGAAAAGAAGTAATACGCAAACTGTACATTGAAATATAAGACAGATTTGTCCAGATGAATAGAAGAAGGGAGATCTGAATAGACAAAATAAGGAGGATGGAGAAGAGGCATGAAAAGTGCTTTTATCTTGGGAACAAGTGTTCCAAATGGATGGGGCATGTGGTTCATCAAGAAAAGTAAAATGTCCTCCTACTAAGAGTCAAATGGTACATTTTTTCTTTTTTTTTTCCTGGAGTTGGGTTTAATGCCCTCTATTTGTATCACGCATTCTCACCTGGCACATGTTGTCATGCACTCTGCTTCCTTCCACCCCTACCCACTTTGCTTTCTTTCCTACCTTACCTCGTAATGTTGACCTCTTTTATGTTGACTCAGCTGACGTCCTCACTAGACAGTGTTCCCGCAGCCATCTTTAAACTTAATCTTTATGCCATGATCTCCTCTCTAGGTCAACTGACCACGCTTCAGCTGGACTTGGGGATTTCACGGAGGAGTGGCTGGGAGAAGACAGCTTCATCCGGTTGACCCCTCTGTGCTCTAACAATTCCACAGATAATTTCTCTTACAGTTCACTTACCTTCAGCATCACCTCACTCATCTAGTATTAGAATGCTCAGCTAGTTCCCACCATCACCTTGCTAATTTGCAAATAGTTTCTTTGGTTTAAAAAGACTTCACCAAAGATATTAAAATATGAAACTTGTATTTGTTCATGGTTACCCTAGATGGAGTATTTCAGGGCTAAACAATGATGCAAGTGAGTTTAGCATATATAGCTGACAAGCTAAGACTTATTTTTACACACACGCAAAAAACAAGTTTTTAAAAAGTGAGGAGGCCACATCTTGAATTTGTCAACTCCACATCACCATTATATTAAACTGTCAAAGTTTTCTCATATAACAAGAGAATGTATTTTATTTCTTTTAATGTAAACATTATACTTGTAGACACACTGTTTATTTATACAGTGCCTACGTACAAGTTTTTATAAATGGACTCAAATCATCACAACTTGGGTAGTTTTAAAGTCTCAACTTTCATCCTTTGTACATTTTGCTGAAACATTATACCTCAAGTAAATACATTTTTAAAAATCCATGTCTTTTGTGTAGCCCAGTTTATAATGTTTTAACCCTTTTTTATATAAATACATTTATAGAAGCTTAAGCATTTTTAGTCAAAGTTGTGTGTCTAAACACAAACAGCTTTTCCACTTTAGGATTTTTTGTTAATATGCCTCAATTTTTAGGAGGTTTGCATCTTTGAATTTAAAAGACAGTTTTATTAATCTTTAAATATTTTTCATGCAGTGTTTTAAATTGCTGATAAACAAATTAACATTGGTCTCAATATACCATTCAATAAATTCTATTTGAATTTAAATACTGAATTAAAATGGTACATCTGTGTTCAAATGTGCATTATTGGCATTTACCAATTTCAGAAACATTATTCATTTTCTTCTTGCATTACTTTTGACCCTCGTGGTATGTTTGTTGAAAATAGTTTGGTTTGGGAAGAAGGTTAAATTATTACCTAATGAATATTATACTACATATAAAATAAAATCTGGTATCCATTTAGAAAAGTGTACTATCAGAGTATATTGAATTCTTACAATTATTATATATATTCACTCAGAAAAGTTTGAGTAAATATTCATCCCAATATTATTACATTTTTATCAAAACAATAGTCATTAATATTAGAAACTTGTCACTATTAAGGTTTCTCTTTTAACTTTTTAAACCTTCTAAAATTTAAAAAAAAACAATAAATACCCTAAATTTAAAAATCCCTAATCTTTCAAAAAGTAACATATCCTCTTACCCTAAATGGAGATTGGAATATAATCTGAAATTTTTTTTCATACTGATCTCTTTCTAAGCTCCTCTTTATCATTAGACAGTGTTTACTAAAATTATGTAATATCAAGTAGCTCTCTATTTAACATTGAGAAGTAATATTTTAACTTGTTTACAGGAAATGTTTATGTTTTTATAAAATTATCTGATTAACATCAGTATATTAAATCTAACAATAGAAACTTTAATATATATTGCATTATATTATATGTGTGTGTGTGTGTGTGTGTGTGTGTGTGTGTATGCCCAGTGATGGAATGGTGGAACAACCAAAATGAGCGGCTGACCAAAATGAGCAGCACTCCCACAGCGAGCTGATCCCTGCAGGCTATGCACCCCACCAGTGCATGAATCCATGCACCGGGCCTCTGGTTTAATATAATAGTAAATAAAATCAATAGAAGCAGAAGTGTAATAAAACTTTACTAAAGCTTCTGTTTGATGGTAGTATATTAAATTTTTTATATCACTTCATGATGCTCAAGGTATGTCCATGACCTCATTTGATCTCCTTATATGAAGCAGAACAGTTTCATTATCCCAGCTCTGCAGGAGAGAAATACCATAAATGGCTTATCTAGATTTAATATTTAGCAAGTTTTAAGCATCAGATTAAAATCTTTGTATTTGATCCAATTAGAACAGAGCCTGTTTTCAACATGTTGCATCATATAGTGAAAGTAAGTAATCTATAAAGCTTTTAATAAATTACCAATGCAATAAGCATTATTTTAGTTTAATCATCTGAAAACAATGTATATTTAGGAAAGCAGTTGTTAACTTGGGCACTTGGTGATATATGATATTATAAGATATTAATTAATATGAAATGTTGGTCACGTGATCAGCTATAAAACACTCAAAGCGATGTCTATAATTTACCTCTTACAACAAAAACATAATCGAAGAAAAAGTACTGATTTCGTTATGCATCTTTCTTAAGTTGAATTCAGGCCAAAAAGAATATTTTAATTGATACAAATGAGGTTTCTTCACATATTTGATTATATAACCAAAATAAAAACTTTTTGAATTACATATGTATTTATAAAGCCTGTTTTTTATTTTAATTTGATTTTGTTATATTCAATTTATAATTTGAAATGAATTATTTTGTGAAGCAAACTTCAAAATGGTATTTTGATAAAAGTATACAGCTATATCAACTTTATAAATACTTTTGATTAAATTGCTACGTCCTAGTGTATAAGTTATATTTTGTATTTACTTGGTACATATAGCTAGATGTACTAATTTAAGAATATCAAGTTAAAGGAGCATATAAGAAAATTTCAAAAATTCTAAATTGTAGCAATGACAATTATTTCAGTCATATTATTCATTTGAGCACTTTTCTACATACCTTTTCCCATAAAAATTCTCCAGATAAATTCTATGGGACACCCAGTTAAAGATAAAGAACTTAGAGTTTATCTTTTATCCTCTCATAAAACTCCATTCAATTAGGATACCAACACATTTATCATAATTTCTAATTAGGTCAACTTTTAATTTCTAATTTTAAGGGCTACTGTCTACCATCATCACCCCAAAGGATGTATTCTAAAGGTGAATTAGCCAGTTTTTCTGTTCTAAGTACTCACTTGTACTTGGTTTTCCAAGTTAGCATTTTCAAGCTTGGAGATGTGTGTGAAAAGAAAACACATCTCTATACATTATTTCATGAACTATATTCCAAAAAATGACATAATTATTTTCATATAAGCTCAAATAAACTAGATTACATTAAGTAGAGTTTCATATATAAAAATGGTGAGACATAGTCTAAGCAATTGCTGATGAAGAACTGTCGAAAACAGAATTAAGTTGAAAAACATAGAGTATAGAAGAAATTATATTTCTTGTAATAAGATATAATTTACAAGAAGAAAATGTGAGAGCAGGCATTTATTCATAGTCTGTAAGGAACACATGAAAAAAAGCACTTTCATAATTCACACCTAAAAAGATAATAATTTATGCAAGATCACTCCTTTAAAAAGTAGAGATGAAAAGAGACATGCCACCAAAAATCCCTGCCAAGCTAAGGATAAACATAAGAAATAAACCATATGTGTTGTGGGAGGCAAATCCACAAAGAAACTCTTAGGCAAAAATAAGACCAAACTATGACATGCTCCAGATGTTCACTAATACGAAGGTCTCAGCAAAATCTGACAAACTTCAAGGTCTGGCAGGAAAGGATAAAAGTTCCAAAAGTGTGAACACTGATAGGCTTCAATTACTTGGTAATTCTTTTAAAATAATTGCTTTTGTTTGAAGTTTTGTCATCTTTCAGCTTTAACTTTCTTGGATATTGATGAAAAGCAGCATAAAGACATGAAATAACAATGTAGGCTTTGAGGTAGGATTATTCCATTCATAGGAACTTTAAGAGACCATTTGAGCTGGTCCCCAGGAAAGACTACTGTATATATTAGATAAGCTGGTAGGTGGAAAAAGAATGATTGTACAAAAGTATTTTATACTGTCTATAACTTTTTTAAAAAGCATTAATGTCAAAACTTAATGGGCCGTATATATATTCATGGTAGCACTAAAGATAATTTTCAGAGAATATTGAACTAGGCTTTCTTTTATGTCTTCAGTCTAGGTATCACTTCTTTTTTTTTAGTTTTTGTTTGTAATTGATTTTAGAGAGACAGATAAAGGAGGAAAGAGTGATATCAATTTGTTATTCCAAATTTTTTATGTATTCATTGCTTGTTGCTTGCATGTGCCCTGACCAGGGATCAAACCCACAATCTTGGTGTAATGGAACAATGCTCTAACCAACTGAACTACCCTGCCAGGGCCCAGGTCTCCTCTTTGGATATCTTTTTACGCTCTGTGTTTCTCTGTGCTTCTGGTCAGCCCTGCTATGTTTCAATGTCTTGCACTGAATACAACGCAGCCTGCCTTCTACATTCAACTTTCATTTATTGGCCTCATAATGACAGAACATATTTAACAGAATACTAAGGGGTTAGAAGAGAGTGCTCAAAAGAAATTTTAAAAGCATAAGGAGCAGAAAAATCTCAAAAGCTTTGAGAGTAAGAAGAAAGAAAAAGTGCATTGATCTTCAAAGAAGTAAAAGCATAAAGGAACACTGCCTTCATCTCTTTTATTAACAGTGTAGATGAGTGGGTTCCAGTTTACTTCCTCTTTTTTCTCTTCTGGAGATCCCACTGAGGTGCTATTGATCTTGTCTACTTTGGTCAACCATCTACTAAGTCCAGGCTCCCAGACACATCTGGACCAAGTGTGGACTACAGACGTCACCTGAGAGCTTATGAGAAATACAGATACCTAAGACCCACCCCAGACTTTCTGAGTCAGAACGGATGCAGAATTGGCGAAATCCTCAGACTTTTGCATGCATTAATGTTCCAGCAGCAGTGTACTGAGTGATTCATTCCTACAGATTTGCATCTCATTCTCTTTCAGAGGCACAAATTTAGATCATTCGTACGGCATTTCATGGCTGATTTTGTAAGACCTCACTGGCTCAACAGCTTCTGTCTGAGTCGTAGGAAGGCCAACCTGCCTCCAGGGTCTGTAGGAACTAGGGGGCAGAGGTCAAATACTAAACTGTCTGTTGGGACCCTGGTATATCAGGTTAAATTTACTTAGACTGTTGCTGAAGAGTAATTATTACATATTTTAAAAATGATTGTCATCAAAATTACAGAAAGTTGTGTTTTAAATAATATTTACCCAACAATGATTCAGGCAGAATTGGAAGTGGGAGAATCCCTCTTAGAAGATATGTCTGCTATTCAGCTTTTAAAAGTGAGGCTTTCTGTGCTTGTCTAGGTTGTTATTATTGTTGTCTTAGATAAAATAAAGAATATGAAAACCTCAACTTTATAGTTTCATCTAGATTTTATTTTTATTGATTTCAGAGAGGAAGGGAGAGGGAGAGATAGGAACATCAATGATGAGAAAGAATCATTGATCAGCTGCCTCCTGCAAATCCTACACTGGGGATCCGAGCTTCCAACCCAGGTATGTGCCCCGACCTGGAATCAAACCATGACTTCGTGGTTCATAGCTCAATACTAAACCTCTGAACCATGCCAGCCAGGCCAAAAAGCCTCTTATAATTAAATATTCAATTTAGCAAAAACAATAATCAAAGCCTATTTCCTTTAAAAATGGTGCCATTAAATCACAATACTTAAAAACACAACAAACATTAAAAGCATACACATGTGTACATGCCATATATTCCTAAGATTTATTTTTCACTTCATCCCTGGGTGGTCTTATTATTGTTTTTTACACTACAACCAACTGATCCCAAGTTCAGGGTTATTGAAAAGCATCATAAATAAAATCCATGTGTGCATTACTTAAGTACCAGATGATATTTACAAAGGTTTCAGTAACTTTGCCATTTTGCTACTAGCAAAAATAGTAGATATCTACTATTCGTTGTACAACCACAAATGTTTTTGTAATGTTAAATTCATCTTGAACTTTTCCCTCAAGTATGACTGTGAAGGAATGAAATTATTTATGTCGCACTCACTGTTGAATGTCAAAGCAACAAATACTATCTGTTTAATGCAGCTCATGAACTTCATGTTAGACTATTCGTTGTTACAGGTATATACACTCTTACCAACCAGAATACCTGTTCTTAAGAAAAGAAAAAAAGACTCTATGCTATTGTTTCAATGAAAATAGTTTATTGATTAGCAGCAGCATATGGGCCTATTAAAAATCATGTCCATAAAACCATTTACAACTGATGCACCGGATGTTTTATGTCAATGAGATTTCAGAAAGCTGGGACTAAATTAAAGCTCAAGGGAGTTTCCAGCCATGGAGTTTGAAAGTGCACTTTTCACTTAAGCGATCTGTAAATCATTTTAAGATACTGCTGATTTGCTAATGTGTAACATAGACTCCTACATTTTTGTTGGAGAAAAATAATAAATTGGAAGCCAGGGGAATGGGAGTTCGGGGGCAATTTGAGGTCCAAGAATGTTTCCAAAGCAGATATGATACACTAATTGAGCAGCTTTAAGGACAAAATAAAGTCACTACCAAAGAGGTGGGAGTTTACTGTCCTTGAGCTGTAAAACATAAGCATTTAATTTTGTACCATTGAATATCAGCTTCTTGATGTGACTTAACACATTTTTACATTTTTAACATAAAAGGGTAAACCAAATATGAAATCTCATATAGCATCCACAACTATGTCATTAGCCAAAACCCAATGCTAAAAAAATTTAAATCTAACTCTCCATTGATAGCAAATAATCACCCCAGTTCAGGTCTCATTGGCAAATGTGTGGCTCTGAGATACATTTCTGACAGTTCCCTGAAGACCAATGAGCCTCAGGAGCTGTTTTCTTGGCAAGGTACAGTGAGGGATCCATACTCCTTCACTGGTCAGTTCCTGTGCTGACCAGATAGAGTCGTGGCCAGTAGCTTACATCTAATGAGTATTACGTTAAGTGGTGAAAGCTTTAATTCGTCAGAAGGGCTTGAAAATTGTTCAAAAGAAAGAACAACGTTTTCCAGAGGGCTCTTCATCCTTTCCACTTTGGGGTTAAAAACAAGGACAGTAGCAGAGAGTGGAGCAGGAGGATTCTGACCACTTCCAGAGCGGACAGGTGTCTCCCCAAGCCAAAGCGAAAGAACTACCTATGGTTGAGAGGTCGGAGCAGAAATCGGGATGTGACATTAGAAAGGAAAGTGGGAAAGGTGGAAGGGTGACTAACTTTACCTTCCTTCCTTTGAGAAATCTGAACTTTCCAGTGACACTGGAAGAAAAGTAATTTTACAGTTTGGGTTCATCTGGAAAGGGACATGATTAAAGGATGTGTTGAGGGAGTTGCTTATTTAGGGGTGTGTGTGTGTGTGTGTGTGTGTGTGTGTCTTAACTAATTCAAAGATATCTGAACTAACTAATAGACCTCTCTCCATTCAAAATTTAAAGCAGATAACTTGTAGAATCTTTATTTTTTAAAGCTACAATTATTTGATGGGAATATACACCATTTATATCTCAAGCACCTATATACCTTCCTCATCTTTGCATTGCCTATACCAGTGGTCGGCAAACTCATTAGTCAACAGAGCCAAATATCAACAGTACGATTGAAATTTCTTTTGAGAGCCAAATTTTTTAAACTTAAACTATATAGGTAGGTACATTGTTATTAACTTAATTAGGGTACTCCTAAGCTGGCCTTTGCTAAAAACGTCCTCAATCTGATTGAGGTACGTTCGCTGAGGTCAAACCCTTCCAACTCTCCCATCCACACTGGTCTTGTATACTTGTTTCGTCTATCTCCTTTCCGAAAACCGACTTCTGCGCATGGGTCACGAAGTTTCAATCGCACTGTCCATGAGCTCCCGCACGTGGCATTTTGTGGAAGAGCCACACTCAAGGGACCACAGAGCCACATGTGGCTCGTGAGCCGCGGTTTGCCGACCACTGCCCTATACCATCAATCAATAGAATAGATTATATCACCTCCTTCACTAGGAATATGCACTTCAGTGGGAACAAAGGCAACAGCTCCACCTTTACCACCAAATTCGCAGGCAACTCATTTGGAAAAATACAATGTGACATGGCACTCCACGGCTATGTGTTCCTCCAAGTTCTGCCTAGTATCCCTGTTGCAACCCACCTTCAGTCCCTGCTGCTCTTCTACATCCAACCCGACTCCAAGTCTCTACTTCTACATACAGTGGGGCCCTGACTTACGAGTTTAATTCGTTCCGAGACCAAGCTCGTTAAGGAGCTTGTTAACTCAAATCACTCTGTCAACTCAATGCAAAAAATCGGCCAAGAGACAGCTGGTATCTCAAAAAACTCGTTAGTCGGGATACTCGTAAGTCAAGGCCCCACTGTACTAGTATCTCCCAAGCTGGCTCTGGCACTATTGCTGACTGACTTAGACCCCAGCCCAGGTGATTCTAATAGATCCAGAGCCAGACACCTGTTCTAGACAACTGCAACCACCCCTGGTGCCACTCAATGGTGCCATCGCAATTCTTCCACTCTCCTGGTCTTAACACTCCTAACATATTCTAGTACCTGGTATGATCCATGTAACTGAACAAGAGAAGCAGTAAGTATACACAGATTTTTTTTTTAGTTTCTTAATAATCTTAATTAGGAGTCTTAATTTAAACCCTGATTTCAGACTTGCAGGAGGCAACCAATCCATCAATGATTCTCTCTCATCATTGATGTTTCTGTTTCTCTCTCCCTCTCCTCTCCCTTCCTCTCAGAAATCAATTCAATAATTTTTTTTAAAAAAAGAAATTTATTTTATGGAAGAATTTACACTGGGGAGACCAGAAGACATTGATGTATCTCATTTATTCACTCAAAAATTATTTATCAAGTCCTTATTATGTGCTGGACACAAGAGATATAAACCTGACTTCTAGGAAGTTACAACCTATAATTAAGAGTTGATACTGAAATATATAAGAGGAAATAATGAATGTATTAAGAGAACAAGATGTATACATATTATGGCAATTCATAGATCACATACCTCTAAACAAATCTCAAAAGCAATTCTGGGATAGCTTCCTTTTCTCAGGAGATCCAGCATTCCTAGCCCCATGATACAGACAAATGGACACCTAGTGGGAGGCTTTGATGCTAGAGTTCATGTCTCCTTATAGAGGAGTAATTTTCTTACTAAATATCACTATATCTAGGATGTATAAAGTTAACATAAGTATTTATCCATGGTAATTAAAATATTTATACAAATTCGGTCACATAAAATGTTTTTGTGTAAATATTTTTTATATTCCTGCTTTTCCATTTGCCTGCTAGTAGCTTCTATGACTTCATACTTATTAATTCCCTCCTTAATAATTGTTTTGTTTTTATGTAGAAAGATCCCAAAAGTTTAGATTACTCATTTCCTTCACATAACTGTAATGTTGTTCACAATTTATATTTAGCTAAGTGTGTTCACTTTTTAAAATATACTTCAGGAAGACTTCTCTCTTAAGAATGGGTTTGTGCTGGGGGAAAGCATCAACAGGCTGTCAACATCTCAAGTACAGACTTCTCAGTATATGAGTATCTAGGGGTTTTGCAAAGGCTATTTTCACATCATAAAATGTCTCAGTCTGAATTTCTTGGCAACTTTTCCTCTTGACATTTTATGTTTCAATTTGAAGACATCTCCATGTGACATTATCTTGAAGAATGTAACATTACAAGAGTCCAGATGAGTCTAGAAACTACAAAAGCTCCATGAATTTAACCAACCTGCACCTGCCATCTTCCCTGGAGATCCACTCTATATGAATTCCTTACACAAAGTAAAAACCTTTTACAGATCTGACCGCAGTAATTCCCAAGTGTTATGGAGTTGCAAAATCCTTTCATTGTTTGACTTTTTATCTTCCACCTCCAGGACTTTGGAAAATTTTAAATTTTAATTAACCTAACCTTGTTGGGAAAGAAAACATGAAAAAATAAATTAATGAGCATAAAAATAGATTGTAAAGTAACTATTACCTCTTCTTTTTAGATCAGGTTTGCATTCCTGGGCAAAGAATTGCTTCTACATCTGATATCTTTTTTATATCTTTCTTTTATACCTCTGATTTATATATAATTACTCCAAGAGAACACATTTCATTCATTCATTCGTTCTTTCTTTCATTTGTTCATCCATTCATTCATTAAATGTTTAATGATCACTGTTGTATGTCAAGAATGGTTCTAAGGTGCTGAATATTTAGTGATGAAAAAACACAAAGTTCCTGCACTAAAGGCTTTTACATTTCAATGTGTGAAGCAATCAACCATTAAACAAGTATTATCTAATAACTCACAATTTTCTTTAGCACTAAGCAGAGTGCTTTGTACATAGTATGAACTTAATCACTGTTTGCTAAATGAAAGATGTAGCCTGGCTTTGCTCTCTACTAGCAAGCTACTTATCGTCTTTGCTAAATGAGAACAACAATAGATATCTACAGGGTTTCTGTTAAGATTTAAATACGTAATATATTTACTATGTAATTCACAGTGCTTTGCATGTAGTAAATGGTGGAAAGTGTCAGTTTACTTCAGCCCAATATTATGGACAACTCATTGTAAGTGTTATGGAAAATGAGGCAAGGAGTCAGTGGTGTTCCAGTAGGTGGTTAGATACAGCTGAGTGGGGTTGGCTGCACCTGAATGCATCCTGAAGGGTGAAATAAAGACATGTTATTCATTTTTTACCTTCAAAGATGGTACCTGACAACTTAGAATTGAAAACAAAGGAAATAAAGGAGTAAAAAGAAGTTTCAGCTAATGATTAGGATCAGCCTGACAAGTAATGATAGCTTTGTAAAATGGAACTACGTCAGTATTGGTGTGAAGGCTAAAATGGTAAACCAGACAGTCCCACAGCTGCAGCTGAAATTATCCTTTCCCATGTGGCTTTAATATATAAACTAAAGTGGTGAAAGTACTCAGAACGGCAGATGTACCAAGTGGGTGTATATAATACATTACAAGTGCTAAAACAGATAGTTATATTATTTGAAAGTTCCACTAGTTTCGCTGTATCTCTTCCCCTTTACCATTATTAATAATTAAATTTTGATTATAACATATACCTTAGCTCATTAATTCAACAACTATTGAGAGCATCTAATGTGTTAGCATATGAGTATGCTTTAAACTGGAATACCACACAGAAATCCTTTAATCTGAGATAAACTCCTCCCAAAGTTATCATAATATAAATTCTCAGCAGACTGACCCTTATAATTTTTCTACTTAAATTAATGCCTGTTGTCCAACCATATAAGAGCTTTCAATTGCAAATGTTGTGCCATAACATAGAATCAAGTGGAAACCATTTAATGGACAACTGGTCCCACTTGGTTTGAATCTCAACATCTGTCCTTCTTCAAATTAAAAGCCTACAGGAGGGAAAATTGACACATTGTAAATCTATGATAGTGTCAGTTGGTAGAGCTTAACCAATGCTATTTGAGGTTGTAATGACATGAATAGAGACAAAGTGTTTGACATGTGTAGATCCCGAATACGAATTGAGTTCATTTAGTAAATTCACCTATTTTTATTAAAAGTTAAGTAGGTGCCATAAATCACAAAATTATAATGCTTCATTGCTGGAGAACCAAAATAAACAAGTGAATAAGTATTCTTGCAAATACTGAATAGTTAAACCTGCACCCGAAGTATTTCTTTAGCCTCTATGACCTTACTTGTTAGAAGCTACATTATGAGAAAATAGGCTTTTCTTTCTCCACCTCCTCATAAGGTATAGAGAATAAAATCTTGTTGGATAGGAGAAAGAAAGTAATATAAAATCCAATGAATAAATGAAACAGATTAACATGGAGAAATGTGGACAATCTGTTTATTCAGGTACATTTTCTTAACAGCTCTTTTCTGACTCTATCTTTGAAATCCCAGTCGAGTTGAATATTATATTTTCTTATTTGGATCGATTCCCCCCAATTTTTTTCATTGAGAAGGCCAATATTATATGAATTCTTCAAATGACTGTGGTTTCAAATGAGTGATATATTTGCAAAAGAACTTTAATTCCTCTACTTTTGAAATGAGAACACTATTACTCTTAATTACATTTATTATGGCACCTAATATTTTAAAACTGAGGTGTAACTTTAAAAACAGTAAAATCTAACTTTAAAAAAAGGCTTCCCCATTAGGATACAACAAAATTATGTTTTATATATGCTAAATTTCTCTCTAAAGTTTTTAAAGCCTGTGTCATTTAAAAAACATTGAGTTTCTTTTTTTTAATATATTTTATTGATTTTTTACAGAGACGAGAGCGATAGAGAGTTAGAAACATCAATGAGAGCGAAACATTGATCAGCTGCCTCCTGCACACCCCCTAACTGGGGATGTGCCCGCAACCAAGGTACATGCCCTTGACCAGAATTGAACCTGAGACCCTTGAGTCCGCAGGCCGACACTCTATCCACTGAGCCAAACCGGTTAGGGCAAAACATTGAATGTCTTATTCACTGTTAACCCAACCCTGAAAATTAGCCAGCTATACATCTGCAGTTAGCTACATAATAAAAATATTTACTATTGAAATATTTGGTCAAGCTGAACCTGGAATTAAATGATCTAAGTTAATATTTCAAACCACCTCTCAATTTGGTCAGTACTTTCTAATTAAGTTAATATTTTTATTACAGTGATCACATTTATAAGTACATTAAGTGCACAAAGAAAACAGGAAAACATAGGAATATTAAAATATTTGTTCAATAGAGGCATAAAATTATCTTAATAGTATTGTGGACTATCAAATACAAATTTTAGAAAGGTATATAAAATGTCACAATAACACAGCAATCTACAATGATGTTATGTGGAATAATTTCCATTTTTCTGAAAGTTACCAGCTACTGAATACCCCAAATTATCTAATAGATAGAAAAGGAAACTTCACATTAACACCTTCATATAAATAAATTATAACACTCTTTTAAAATATAGTTTTCTTCTCAAAAAAAAAAAAGATAGAAGCATGAGACATCTATGCTATGCATGAGAAAACACAAACAGGATTCTCCAATAAGATCTAGCTAAAGAAAACCCATTTTAGCTCAATCTAATTGGGATTCTTTACTCGAGCTATTTTGGGTCAAGTGTATATGAAGAAGAGCAGTAATGGGATGGTTTCTAAAATCAAATCTAGTAACCCCAGGCAGGAACGATATAATTAAGTTGTTGAGGAAATGCACCTGTTACATAGATTAGTCTCCAGCAAGACAATGGCAACAGGCAGGTCAGTCAGCCACTAAGCTAAGATAAAGTGACATATTTTAAACAAAGATTTCACACAGCTCACAGGACAAAGAGGCAGAGTCGATGTCAGATTGTACAAAGAATGGAAAACCAACAGAAAGGCCTCACTAGGTGCTCAGATAACATGACCATAGGCAACCAAGGGATTCGAACTATGAAGTCTTAAGTAAAGCACCACTACCCTCCCGATCCTCCCAGTGAGAGTCCCTGAACTCAGACAAAGAACACAGAGGAAACTAAGAATGAACACAAACCAAAAAAAGCAATGACAAATATCAAATATTGATCCTTCAAAGGCATCGATTAAATCATTTATTTATTTTTTAAATATATTTTATTGATTTTTTACAGAGAGGAAGGGAGAGAGGTAGAGAGTTAGAAACATCGATGAGAGAGAAACATTGATCAGCTGCCTCCTGCACACCTCCTACTGGGGATGTGCCCGAAACCCAGGTACATGCCCTTGACCGGAATCGAACCTGGGACCCTTCAGTCTGCAGGCCGACGCTCTATCCACTGAGCCAAACTGGTTTCGGCTACATCATTTATTTTTAATCCTCAGAAAAACTTTCTAAATATGCTTCTACTCCAGCAGGCATTGTATTCTATATCAGCTAAATCCTCTGTGTTTTTGTTTTTTTTTTAATATATTTTTTATTGATTTTTTACAGAGAGGAAGGGAGAGAGATAGAAAGTTAGAAACATCGATGAGAGAGAAACATCGATCAGCTGCCTCCTGCACATCTCCTACTGGGGATGTGCCCACAACCCAAGTACATGCCCTTGACCGGAATCGAACCTGGGACCTTTCAGTCCGCAAGCCGACGCTCTATCCACTGAGCCAAACCGGTTTCGGCAGTCCTCTGTGTTTTTATCTGACTGGCATCTTAACCAAATGGTGAGCTTCTTGAGAGAAAATAAATTATGTCCTACGTATCTTTATATCTGCAGCTTCCAGTTTAGTTTTAATCACATACCAGTAGTAGTAAGTTCTCAATAGATAATCAGTTAATTTGTAGTTAAAGCATTACTAGAAATATGTTAAATCTTCTTAACAAGTAGTGCCATCTTTGAGTATGAATGAGAAATTTGCGTGTAATATATAGTATATATATATTAGTAAAAAGTATATATATATAACTTGATACCATGCCATTGCATTGGACAAAAAGGCATACTGAATCCACACTATAGTCTCTTTTGTTCACATTACACCATAGAACTACAATAAAGTGTGTATATATAGTTAATTGCATAAATATTGAACCATAATCAGAAACGGGAAGGAAAGTTTCAGAAGGTCAGAACTGAACTATTCCTGAAAGACTGAAAGGAGACAAACTTTGATCAAGTAGAAGAATGTTAGCTTAACAGACTTTTGGAAGAGTATGATTTTTAAAAAAAATTGATAGGAGCAAAGCCACAGAAATCCCATGGTGGATGCCTGGAGTGGGAGGGTCCTAGAGCAATTGTAGTCGGACTAATTGGGGTGCCACAAAGAGAACATCTATCTGTAGCCCACACACATTCCCTGCCCCTCTGCCATCCCACACACCACATCCCTCTCCAAGACAAGCTATATTATTAGTGTTTGTCTCAAGATATACTTCCAGCATTGGAGACAAAAGACAATGCTCTAGACAGCTGGCATGTGAGAGAAAAATGGGAGCCAAAAGGCCCAGAATAAAAGAGCAGAAACCCTTCTATTTAAGACTAATCTTGCCCTTCTACCAGAACCACTGAAAACTTTGAGCAGTTAAAGGGCCAGCTGTAGTCTGAGCGCTCTCCCCTCAGACAGATGTCCTAAGCTAAAAGGCCAACACCTGGAAGAGAGGCTGGACTACAAACAGAAACACTTTGGGATCACAAGACATCTTAGGAGAGCCAGCCTCAGGGGAGAAGATGGATCAGATACAGTAGTGATTATCAACCATTGCTGCATTAGCATCTCTTTAAAAAGTGCTGAGACCTCAATAAATGAGGGTTCGATATTATGATGTATTTGGTACGGTCCTACCTGGGAGTCAGGATTCTTAAAAGTTCCTCATACAGAAGGAAGAAACCAAGATGGCAGCATAGGTAAACACGGGAGTTTGCTGCCTCGAACAACCACGTCAAAAATACAACTAAAAGACGGAACGGACATCATCCAGAACCACAGGAAAGCTGGCTGAGTGGATGTTCTACAACTAGGAGGAAAGAGAAAAGCATACCGAGGGTCAGAGGAGGCGCAGTGCTGAAGTAAAATACTAAGGTTCGGAGTGCATGTGGAGCGGGCTGGAGGCTGAGGGCGCGGTTGTTTTCAATCGGGAGGGAGTCTCAGGCTCTGAGCTCCAGTTCCGGGAGAGTCTCTAAGGACCCAGACTCATACGGGAGAAGCAGGACTGTCTGGCATCGCTCAGAACCCTAGGGCAGCTTTCTCTCCGTGGGGCTTGCAGCAACTACTGGGACACTGAGAAGCAGAGCCTCTGAGGGCAAGACTGAGAGCAGCCATAATTGCTAACCCCGCCCTGTTGATCCCGTGGGACCCGCCCCGCCCAAGCCCTGCAGGGAGGCTTTTGCTGGATAGCCTCAGGCAAAGGCTAGATTAGCACCTCCCTAGAGATCCAGGAGCCAGGAAGCCCAGAGGTCAGAGTGGGACCATCCAGCTTTAAGCTCCGTGGAACCATAAAAGACACGCTCAGGAAGCAGACTCAGTGAGCACCAAAGCCCCATCGAAGCAAGTCTAGCCCCAGAGGGGTGTCTCCAGCACAGAAGTTCTCCCACCGCAGACACAGCTGATTCTCACAGCCAATTGACCTGGAGGTCAATTCCTCACAGGGATAACTACAACAATCAAGGCTTAACCACAACAAGACTGTGCACAAAGCCCACAAGGGGGTGCACCAAGAGTGTCTACCTTAGGTAATTGGGACACTTAGCACAGAAAGGCACTCTATCGACACAGCGAAGCATAAAAAAATGCCGAGACAAAGAAACAGGACACAAACGACAGAATTGGAGGAAAGCAAACTGTTGGATATAGAGTTCAAAACCACACTTTTAAGGTCTTTAAAGAACTGTTTAGAAGCCCTCGAAAAGACTGGTAAGACCGCCGATAAATGTAGTGAGATCCTCAAGAAATCTAATGAGACCCTCGATGTTGTGATAAAGGACCAACTAGAAATTAAGCATACACTGACTGAAATAAAGAATATTATACAGACTCCCAACAGCAGACCAGAGGGTTGCAAGGATCAAGTCAAAGATTTGAAATACGAAGAAGCAAAAAACACCCAACCGGAAAAGCAAAATGAAAAAAGAATCCGAAAATATGAAGATAGTGTAAGGAGCCTCTGGGACAGCTTCAAGCGTACCAACATCCGAATTATAGGGGTGCCAGAAGATGAGAGAGAGCAAGATATTGAAAACCTATTTGAAGAAATAATGACAGAAAACTTCCCCTACCTGGTGAAAGGAATAGACTTCCAAGTCCAGGAAGCGCAGAGAACCCCAAACAAAAGGAATCCAAAGAGGACCACACCAAGACACATCATAATTAAAATGCCAAGAGCAAAAGACAAAGAGAGAATCCTAAAAGCAGCAAGAGAAAGAAAATCAGTTACCTACAAGGGAGTACCCATACGACTGTCAGCTGACTTCTCAACAGAAACTTTGCAGGCCAGAAGGGAATGGCAAGAAATATTCAAAGTGATGAATACCAAGAACCTACAACCAAGACTACTTTATCCAGCAAAGCTATCATTCAGAAGTGAAGGCCAGATAAAGAGCTTCACAGATAAGAAAAAGCTAAAGGAGTTCATCACCACCAAACCAGTATTATATGAAATGCTGAAAGGTATCCTGTAAGAAGAGGAAGAAGAAGAAAAAGGTAAAGATACAAATTATGAACAACAAATACACATCTATCAACAAGTGAATCTAAAAATCAAGTGAATAAATAATCTGATGAACTGGTGATTGTAATAGAATCAGGGACATAGAAAGGGAATGGACTGACTATTCTTGGGGGGGGGAGAAAGGGGTATGGGGGTGAGTGAAGAGATTAGACAACAATCGTGCACCTATGGATGAGGACAGTGGGTGGGGAGTGAGGGCAGAGGGTGGGGTTGGAACTGGATGGAGGGGAGTTATGGTGGGAAAAAAGAGTAACTAATGTAATAATCTGAACAATAAAGATTTAATTAAAAAAAAAAAAAAGTTCCTCATACAATATGAATGTGCAGCCAAGGATGAAACCTTTTGTGAATAGGTATTGATAACAAGAATTTAAAACACATGCAGGGTGTATCCAAAAACAAAAACAAAACTGTATATACACTTTAACAGCTGATAGCTCAATTTTGAACATGAAATGTATTTTAATAAACACTGCCTTTGTAATTATTCAAAGTATGTGTATACATTTTTGGGATACCCTTGATATACCCGCAAAGAGTTAAAGGAGAGATCGCATTTGTGATATTCAAAGATGCTTTTAGGAGTTTTGATATTATCTGTATCCCCTGCTAGCTTTCATCTGTTACCACTGAGTGTTATTGGAAGTGAGAGAGGTTTAAATAAAGAGAAGTTGTGTTAAGGATAACCAAGGAATATTCTAAAGATTAACCAAACAAAGGCCACATAAAGAAAAAATTACCTTCTTGTATTCAACAAAGTCCAATATCTAGTTGTACATGCTCAGAAACTTTATCTTCCAGATTACTTTAGTCATGTGCCTCAGATTAGTCATATGCCAGCACTGTTTGAGGGTTTCAGCTATGATGACTGGAAGCAGCATTTCATTCATTTATTAAAAATAAAAAAGGATTTACTGAAATGATATTATATGTCAGTACAGCATATAAATGTACAGACAATGTTTCTTATTTCAGGGAGCTGACATTCTAGTGGTTTGTGGGATGAAAAAGATAATAAAGAAATCAATACATAAATCATGAAATATATCAAACAGTGAATATAGTGGACTTAACAATGTCCCTCAAAAATCCATCTAGCCCAGCTGGTATGGCTCAGTGGTTGATGTTGACCTATGATCCAGAGGTCACGGTTCAATTCCTGGTCAGGACACATGCCCGGTTGCAAGCTCAATCCCCAGTAGGGGGTGTGCGGGAGGCAGCCAATCAATGATTCTCTCTCATCATTAATGTTTCTATTTCTCTCTCCCTTTCCCTTTCTCTTGAAATCAATTTTTTTAATCCATGTGACCTTATTTGGAAATAAGGTTTTATGCGATCATACTGGATTGAGGTGGGCCCTCAATCAAGCTACTAGTGACCAGTGTCCATGTAGGACGAGAGGACACAGGAAGACACACGGGGAGAAAGGCATGGAAGACAGAGGAGGCTGAGACTAGAGAGATGCTTTCACAAGGCTAGGAATACCGGGAGCCACCAGAAGCTGGAAGGGGAAAGACAGGATTCCCCCCTAGAGCCTGCGTAGGGGGCATAGCCCTCCAGCACCTTGGTTTCAGACTTCCAGAGTCTGGTCTCCAGAACAGAACACCTAGTTTGGGGCAATTTGTTATGATAGGCCTAGGACACTAACACAGCAGTGATCCACTTTGGATAAATTAGAAAGAGAACTTTTCAGAGAAAGTCAATGAATGCCATTGATTCTGGGATTTGAATGGAAATACACACACACACACAGGCACACACACCTAAAGAGCAGTAAGAATGTTCGAGATAGAAGAAATGGTTGTAGCAAACATCCTAAGGCTGTGACAAGCCTGCTACATTCCAGGATCCCAAACCAAGCCGATGCAGCTTGAAAAAGGTAGGATATCAAATTAGAGTGGAATTCAAAATACTTGTAACAAATATTTATATAGATTTTAACTTCAAGTGTAATTTGAAAATGTTGGAAAATCTTAAAATAGGTAGGAAATGAACTCAGTCTGATTGAGGATTTTAAAAGATCCCTCTGGTTGCTTAGGACAAAATGTATCTGTTTGGTTAGCCCGTCAACAACTAGCATATAGTCATTAGGGAGGAATAGCTAGAGGTAGGCACAGCATGTTATTTCCATATCTAACTCTTAGTGGCACGCTTTAGTATGAATACAATGGCAGTAGGAAAGCTGAGGATTTTTAAAGGAGGAAGATATCAGCCCTAAGACATTGTTATAAATAAAGGCTTCTTCTGCATTTACTTTTCATTCATTCTCATTAGCAGCTCTAAACTGTGATTGAAGGGCTAAAACCCATAGCTTATCAATTGATATTAGTGTAACTTTCTTGGGCTAAGAATAATTTAG
This sequence comes from Myotis yumanensis, assembly GCF_028538775.1. Classification (NCBI taxonomy): domain Eukaryota; kingdom Metazoa; phylum Chordata; class Mammalia; order Chiroptera; family Vespertilionidae; genus Myotis; species Myotis yumanensis. Next base: position 41,013,221 of record NW_027223760.1, on the reverse strand, counting down.
AGAAATCCTGTTTGTTTATTATGTATACCTATTTCTCACAGAATGTCATAACTAAGTAGCAGAAGTATTTCTAACTAATTACACCTGAGAATATGAAATTCCCTAAAAAAATGACCAAAAACATTAGCTTGAAATGATGGTTATGAGTTATCCAGTTCAAAGGGCAAGTTATCCTGTATTATATAAAGAAAGAAATAATATATTACCTGTATATATTGATATATATACTTTAATATTACATACATACGTATACTTGCCTGATAGTGACCCCAATGTTTATAATAATTCTAAAAATTTCCAATTTATAGCTTCAGTATTTACACAATAACTTAAAGGAAAATAAATAACGGGTAAACACTTTGTTGTAATAATAAGAAGCAGCTATAGAAATATGGAAGGGTAATAATATATTGTGCCCCAGTGAATTTGCCAGCGCATAAAGTTGAGAAAAACAGCTAGTGAAGGCATGGTTCTTTGGTCACCAATTTCACGGGGGTGAGGGGGATCTGGAGAACTTATGCTCACCTGGGAACTTGCTCTCATCAGCTAATTTTGAGAACAGGAAAAAGGAAATTGCGTCCCAGGCAGCTTGACAGGAGACAATGGAGCAGTCTCCTTATTGCTTAAACACGCAGCATAGTGCAAAGCTAGTCTGCACTTTGCTTCGTACAAAAAGCAAAATCAGCCCCAAAGACCAGTGAAGATATTGCAAAAGGAGGATTTATTGAGCTTCATTACATCTTGAAAGGATTAGTTGCACCTGCATTTAAAGAATCTCAATCGGTTCAGATAAACATGCTGAAGGCGCCTTTTTTATTATACTTCTTTCAAGGGGAGATACGTGACTGATACGGTGAGGAGTTTCAAATACTACAGGTTCGCTGCTGAGGAGCACGAGCGCCATCTTCTGGTAAACGAGTTGGGAACATAAGGAGGCTTTCCTTGAACTTTTTGGGTCACAAAGTGATTGAACAAAAAATTTCGGTTCTTTGTAGCTGAATTACAGGATTGTTGAAAATATTTCCTCCTTGGGACTTTATTCCACTCTAAATTACATAAAATAAAGTAAAAATTCACTTTAAAAAGTAAAGTGGGAAGAGGGGTGTGGGCAAGGAAGACAAAGGTATGTCTTTTGATAGAGAAAATTAACAAGAGAAGTTCTGCTTTTACAGTTAAGAGAGGAGTTTTCGTTTTTTACACCTAGTTATTTACATTTTCTTGAAAATGCCTTCAGGCAAATTCGCTATTTAAAAATCTTAAACTTCTTGATACTTAAAACATAATGTTCTCTAATCAAGAACATTAATATCAACATTTATAATTAGAGTGGGCACATATCAAAACATTACAAAGCAGAATAGTTTTATTAATGTTAAGCTATTTCAATAACATTTTTGTTCCACTTAAAACATTACTCACTATGCAAGGTGACTATACTTTTCTCTCAACTCCTGACCTGAATAGCAACACTATGTCTTAAACATCCATTTATTAATTTATAAAATATCATTACATTAAAGTATTTCACTTGCTCTACAAAATATACTTTGTTCCTAACTATACTTACCCATTCCGGAGTCCCCACTTAACTAGTGCTTCACATAAATTCAACATTAAACTAATCTGTGATAGACATGGCCAGGCACTTCCCAGATCTCCTTTAAAGCAGGACCTGTGGCCCTGCACTTCAGCTCGCAGCCTCCTTAGGGGTGCATTCCCCAGCTGTACCTACTGACTCTCCCAACTGCTCCCCTTCCCCTGGTCCACACCCAGTGACTGGTGGATGGAGGAATACAAGGCCAGCCATGCGGGCCTTACTTCCAACTGCTCTAATGGATCTTCACAGCTCCAGAGCAACTTGTAGTGTTGACTCCTGTCAACCTCTGGAGCCTGCATTCAGTCTTTGCCCGATCCTGTTTCCTTACCTCCTCTCCACAGGTGTGACACCAGGGCATTTCCTAATGAACATCTTGAAGGCTCACTCCATCTCTGAGGCTGCTTCCAGGGGCTCTAAACCAGTGATGGCGAACCTTTTGAGCTCGGTGTGTCAGCATTTTGAAAAACCCTAATTTAACTCTGGTGCTGTCTCACATATAGAAATTTTTTGATATTTGCAACCATAGTAAAACAAAGACTTATATTTTTGATATTTATTTTATATATTTAAATGCCATTTAACAAAGAAAAATCAACCAAAAAAATGAGTTCGCGTGTCACCCCTGACACGTGTGTCAGAGATTCGCCATCAATGGAACAGAAATTCAAGCAGCAGAGTCTCACTGTGACCATTGACTTTGTTTTGTCCTCTTAAATGAAAACAAAACTTTATTTTTAACATATTTGAAAGTTATCCATCTCTTATTAAATTGTATCAAACAGATAATACATTCTTAGGTAACTGAAATGCTATATGATGCATGCTTTTGGCCATTATGTCTATTTCATATCATTTAAATACCTGTGTGTGTGTGTGTGTGTGTGTATTGATATATAGATCTAAATTGGAAAGCCTGGATAGTTTATTAGATCAGTGTTTTAAATTCCAGCTGGCTTAACTATAAAATACATATTTTAGAGGAATATGTGCCATAGAGCATATGTGATCTTAATAATTTGAGGTGATTGATTGATCAGAAATATTTTATCTTTCCAAGTTAATAAAGTGTACTCAGTATCTCCAATTTTTAAAAAGACAAGGACTAAGATTTTAAGATGGAAGGAAAATGCCCTCTAGTGGTAAACATTAATAAAATGTTTTATTTTAAAGCATTTAACTCAATACCTTGTTTAAAAGTGTCTGCTTTGTGCTGGATCCTCTGCTGGGCCCAGGTTACAATTATGAATAAAACAGAAAAAGTAAAACACCTCTTCTAACATGCATCCTAGTGAGAGAAGCAAACTGTAACAAAGAGAACAGAATAATTGTATAGTTAGTGAATACAATGAAGGGAACAAACAGGATTCTGAGAGAGAAGGCAAGGGGAAACTTGCTTTCTCATTAATAGCATTTCTCCATTTGTAGAAAGTTTCAATCTTCTAATTTATACTTTTTGGACTAAGGAAGGTTGTTGTTGTTGCTTATTGCTTTGGTTTAAACATTTAAGGCATGTGAGTGTATGAAACTAAAATCTCAAATTTGAAAGAGGATGCAGAGCTAAATTAATTGTCTAGCAGTGGTCGGTCGGCAAACTCATTAGTCAACAGAGCCAAATATCAAAAGTACAACGATTGAAATTTCTTTTGAGAGCCAAATTTTTTAAACTTAAACTATATAGGTAGGTACATTGTTATTAACTTCATTAGGGTACTCCTAAGGCTTAGGAAGAGCCACACTCAAGGGGCCAAAGGGCCGCATGTGGCTCGGGAGCCGCAGTTTGCCGACCACAGGTCTAGAGCAGTGATTTTCAACATTTTAATCTCATGGCACACGTAAACCAATTACTAAAATATATATATTTTATTGCTGTATATATTTATTGCTGACCCGACAAAAAAAATAGTTATAAGTATAATTTTGATTCATTCACCCTGGACTATGGTTGTTTAGACTGTTGTCATTCTTTTATATGACAATCTAAGGGAAAAGAGGTCTGTGCCCCTGACTAAATATTGCGTGTTCTAAAATTTCATGTGGCACAGCAGTGTGCCATGGCATACTGGCTGAACATTGCTAGTCTGGAGACATCCTGGAATACTAATTCATATACACAGCATCTAAAATGTTATATAGCGGTTCTTCAGGTGTCAAAAAATAACAGAGAAGTAAGGAGAAACTTACTGTATTACCAGTAGAAGGGGTTCACAAATACATAATAATTTAGAGCCTTTTTCTCACTACAGATCATATTATTGTTAAAAATACATACAAATAAATTATGGAATTTTTCCAAATCCTATCAATTACATGAGCTTTCGGCAAAAGGAAAACGAACTTCCAGATTCTATAAGATGCCAATGTCTTTATTATCTATCTTCCCTGGACTCTCAAAATTTGTTACAGGATTAAATCCTTCACACAAATAAATAAATAAGAATCACATATCTTAATGTAAAATGCAAAATTGTAGAAGTCCTAGAAGATACCATAGGAAAAAATCTAGATAACTTTTGGTTCAGAGATGAGTTTTTAAGATTAAAAGGCCAAAGACAGGATCCATCAAAGAAATAATGGATAAACTAGATTTCATTAAAAATAAAAATTTCTGATCTGTGAAAGACAATATTAAGAGAACAAAAATACAAGTCACAGACTGGGACAACATATTTGTAAAAGACATATCTGCTACAGGACTGTTCTCCAAAATACACAAAGGACTCGTAAAAGTCAACAATAAGAAACAATCAATTAAAAATGGGCAAAAAACTTTGACAGACACCTCACCAAAGAAGACATACAAAAGCATAAAGGCATCTGAAAAGATGTCCCACATCATATATCATTAGGGAAATGCAAATAAAAACTGCAGTGCCGTCCCATGACATGCCTACTCAGGTGGCCAATACAGACCCTGACAACATCAAATACCAGCAAGGATGTGGAGCAACAGGAACACACAGTTTCCTCGCTGATGGAATGCAAAATAGTACAGCCACTTTGGAAAAAACGTTTGGTGGTTTCTTACAACATTAAACATCCTCTGGCCACATGAATCAGCAATTGTGCTACTTGGTATTTACTCCAAGCCACTGGAAATGTATGCCTGGGCAAAAGCCTGCAGACAGATGTTTTTGATGGCTTTATTCATAATAGATAAAACTGGGAAGCAATCCAGATGTCTTTGTGTAGGTAAATGGATAACTATTGTACATTTAGACAATGGAGTATTATTCAGTGCTTTTAAAAAAGGGCTATCAAGCCCTGAAAAGACACGAGGAAACTTAAATGAATATTAGTGAGAGCAGCCAATCTGAAAAAGCTTCACCTGTGTGATTCCAAGCACATGACCTTCTGGAAAAGGCAAAAATGGAGACAGTAAAATAGTGATTGCCAGCTTTTGAGGGGAAAGAGGAAGGATGAATAGATGGAGCACAGAGGATTTTTACGACATTAAAACTACTCTGTACAATATTTACAGTGATGGATGCCTGGCCAAACCCATGGAATGTATGCCACTACCAAGAGTGAATGCTAATGTCAGTTATGGACTTAAGCGGAAATGATGTGTCACTGTTGGTTCATCAGCTATAACACATGTACCACTGTAGTGGAGGATGTGATAATTAAGGAGGCTGTGCATGTTTGGGGGGCAGGGAATATATGTGAAATCTCTCTCCCTTTCTCTCAAAATTGCTGTGAACCTAGAACTGCTCCATAAAAATGAAGTCTTTTCAGAAACTAATTTAAAAAACGCATTGATTGAGGATGTCTTTAGAGGGGCTTTTCGGTTGCTGCCATCTTGGAACTCCCTCATCAAGGTTAAGTTAGCAACACCTCAGTGTATGTCTTCTCCTCACAAATGTAATCTCAGTGCCCGGGATCGAGAGTTGTGAAAAAAATAAGTAAATGACTAATGGGTCGATGAGCATAAATAGGAAAAGAATTTATTATCACATCAAAACAGTAATTGATTTCCTTTATTTCGGGGAACATGTTTGTCCACCACGTGCTATATCTGTGCATGTCTCCTAATAAGCCTTGTTCTTTTCCCATCTGCTCTGAATGAGAGCACCAGTTTTGTTAGTGATTCGCCAAGGATGCCAGGCCACTCCTAATTTTCTAGTTCATAAAGCATCCGAGTGAGCACGGAATTCTGGCATGAGGGCAGATAAGTAAATAATTCACAGTACAGGTTTTTATAGGTGAAGATAAAGAAAGAGTGAAGTCGAGGGCTGGACCCACTAATACTATGAGTGCAAAAATATTGGAATGAAACCTGCATGGGCGTTTTATTCTTTAATTCATTTATTTCCCTCGGGATTTAGGTAATCATATTTAGAAACCAAATATTTTAATAAGACTCTGACTAACAGGGCTGAGTGCAGAGAGCAGTTTGTTAGTAATCATGGAGAAAATTATTCTAAGTACACACCCACTAAAACATCATGTGCAGCCAACCAATATTTTTCTTTTGTTTTTGCAGAGGAAAAAGAAGTGGTCCTAAGTTTCTTCAAAGAAATTATGGACAATTTATTATAAATAAAAAATAGGTGACAGCTGAAACCAGCTAATGAAAAACCAAACTCCTGCCATAATGAGGGATTTTTTTTCTCTCTTTTTCCCGTTTTTTCCTCATCCCCCCCCCCCCCCCACAAAAACACACAAACAAATGAACAAACAAAAAAACAACCTCACCCACCAGAGCTGTCTACCTGCTCTCTCTCTCTATGAGTTTGTCTCTGTTTTGCTTGGTAGTTCACTTTGTTCATTGAATCCACATATGAGTGAAATCCTATGGTACTTGTCTTTCTCTGACTGGCTTATTTCATTTAGCGTAATGCCCTCCAGGTCCATCCACGCTGTTGCAAAGGGTAAGATTTTCTTCCTTTTATGGCAGAGTAGTATTCCATTGTGTACGGGTACCACGGTTTTTTGTGCTTTCAGGTATCAATGGACACTTGGGCTGCTTCCAAATCTTGGCTTTGTAAATAATTCTGCAATGAACATAAGGGTGCATGTATTCTTTCAAATTAGTGTTTCGGGTTTCTTCAGATAAATTCCCAGAAGCGGAGTCGCTGGGTCCTAACGCAGCTCCATTTGTAAGTTTTTGAGGTGACTCCATGCTGCTTTCCACAGTGGCGGAACCATAATGAGCTCTAATGAAAAGCAATGGCTTTTAACACGTTTGAAAATCTAACAACATTAACATTTTCAGACTGTGAGTCAGAAACATAAAGAATAAATTGCTAAATATCAAGGAAATAAAATGTTAACACATTTCCTCGCACAACTACTTAAGAAATTGGGATTTCTTGAATTTACTCTGAAGTAAAATAAATAAAAATGACTTTATTATTGTCCTTTTCTCTCATGCCAAAAATTGGGAAGGACAGCTTACCATTGAGAATAATGCCCTTCATAGCTTAATAATATGAGCATTTAGAGACGAATGAACAGTTTTTATGATCCTCTTCTTTATTTGTCAGTCTATTTGATAAACTTTTTAAAAATATTTTTTATTGATTCTTTTTTAGAGAGAGAGAGAGAGAGAGAGAGAAAGAGAGAGAAAGATATCCATTAATGTGAAAGTAAAATACCAGTTGGCTGCCTCCTACACTCCCCCTACTGGAAATGGAGACACAACCTGGACATGTACACTGATGGGGAATCAAACCTGCAACTCTTCAGTGCAAGGGACGACGCCCAGTCAACTGAGCCACACTGGCCAGGGCCGTTCAGTAAACTTTTATTGGTTGTTCCACTCGGGCATGTTTCCCAAAGTGTTTTCTGTCGATTCCTTGGGAATCCTGAACCCCATTCTCAGGATCCATAAGATCAAAAGTACCGTTACTTGAGGTTATTTGAGCAAAAATCAATTGGAATTGGGCAGCACCAAACTGGAAGTGGTTAGGACCGCTCCCCCAACAGGAGTCAGGACAATACTTACATAAAGAAAGTGTGGGAGCCAAGAAAATAACTTATTGGAATGGCTATCACTGAAAGCCTAGTTGGCTGTTTGCGATTGTTTGTCCCTAGCATTTTGATTTCATAGCCTTGAGGCATTTATAGACTTAGATTTGGGTTTGCTTATGCAGGCTGCCATGGCATGAGCGCTACATTAAGTTTAAAGGCCTCTTTGTTTAAATAATTAAACAATTCCCCCCTTTTGCTCATCTTCTCATTTGTGAGATAGTAATCGAAAACTTGGTATTAGCATCGCTCTCTGTCACCATTAGGCTTAAGTTGCTCTTGTCTCATTGTGCAACCTATAGCTTATGATGTCAGACCCGGGGAAATCTTATTTTTGCTGCTCATTTTGCTTATTTTCTCCAAACCCAGCGAGACCATCAGACAAGCTGCTGGTGGCTGTGAATGTGTATTTAAGGCCCATGAGGGAGCATAGTGCACCAGGGACACTACAGTGATGTCTTATTAGGAGGACAATACCAAGAGAAGGAAGTATACTCCTAGCCAAGGCCCCCCTGAACCAAACCAGTGGCTGGTATCAAAGAATGTAGCTGAAGGGGCATTGACCTGTTTTAGCCAAGTAGCTTGTTTGTTAATTTCTCATATTTGCTGCAATACCAGAGGTGTTGGTGCCTGTGCAGCAAAAGCTATTCGCTATGGCAGATTCCTCCTTGCTCATCCAGTAAGTTATCTAAAGCAGTGCCCTGATCTAAAACCACCTTAGCAAGAGAGTCTAGGACTTTTTGTTAGTGCTCTGACACACTTCTAACAATGGTGTGTTTTTTTTCTTGCACTTTGGTTGTATATATTTAACCATAATTTTGTAATAGAATTTACTATAGAGATACTAGAAAAAGTTGGAATTATTTTAGCCTATCAATTAATATCATGTAAGTTTTTAGGATTGTTGTCAATTTGGGGAGATGTCTACCAAGTTTCTTCCTTAAGAAGCCAAATTAATATAGGGCATATCAAAATCTCTTAAATATTCCATTTCTTTATTATAGTAGCATATTGTAGGTTTTATATTGTTTTTATTATCAGTATTTTCAAATGTGTGACTATGATTTACTTATCTTGGATAACTTGATCATCCTATAATAAATGTGTCTGTTCATTACTCTACTCAATATTTATCTCCTCCTCTTAAATTTCTGTTTTAGTATCGATCTAAAAGTTTTTTGCTACAACTCACTTCTGCATATCAGAATGATTTCTACTGATATTATTGCACATCCCTATCATTTTGTTTTATATTTCATCTTTCCTGAACTTTCTCTCAACTTTTTAGTAAATAAATTTTAAAGTGACAAAAAAGTTACCTTTTAAATATGCCCATGTGAGTAATCTATAATTTCTCTCTTGTTTTATCAAGCAATCCAAACCATCTTTCCAAATTGCAATTAAAATAGCACAGTTAAGCTTTATCAACTTTGAAATACATTTTCATATTTTGCTTATATTCTGGTTTCACTTTTAAATCTTCAAAACTACATTTACAACTTTATAATAAGGAGCAGATTTTCTCTTTAGAGAAAAACCCAAGTTGTCAAATGTGTTTAAGATAAACCAAAGACAAAACTTGTAATTATGGCAAAATACCAAAGTCGTGTTTCTGGTATCCCAGCAGTAGCTCTCTCTTTAAGGACATCAAGGTTAGGAATTTATGGCACATATTCTGTGTAGTTGGTGCTGTTTTTATGGAATGCTTTCAGCTCTTAAAAGTAATATTGTCATATAACAGACTATGAATATTACTCAAAGGTAAGTGAAAACCATGCTGATTTTCTATTTATCAAATAGTTTTTTTAAAAAATCACTCCAAGGATTTTCCACTGTAATAGTAGGACAAGTAATTGTCAGTGATTTCTATTTATTATGTAACTAGAGGCCTGATGCACAAAATTTGTTCATGGGTAAGGTCCCTAGGCCTGGCTGGTGATCAGGGACAATCTGTGGGGCAACTGGCCAGGCAATCAGGGGGCCCCCCTGCACCCACCTTGGCTGGCCTGGGGCCTGCGGGCAAGAGGCAGCTCCTGCGTTGAACATTTGCCCCCTGGTGGTCAGTGCATGTCATAGTGACCGGTCATTCCATCTGCCATTCTACCATTCAGTCAATTTGCATATTAGGTTTTTATTATATAGGATGTAAAATATACAGGTATGAGTTATATTTGTTTTCTAGTTTATTTATTTGGATCATTATTCTCTATATACTTTATAATGATTTCAATTAATCTTAGAATGTTTTAAATTAGTTACATATTTTCCATTTGATATTTTCCAAGTCCCCTTGAAAATGTGGCTCATATTCAGCAATTAATTTAGGATTGCATATAAAATTTTCATTTATAGAACATCACTTTTCATCTTGATCACTGAAAGCAAACATAGTTTGCCTAAAAATGTGTAACTGAGAATCTATTTTCAGTATTTCAAAATAAAGTCTGTTTGTTGAGAATAGTTTACACAAAACAAGATAGGCAACCTTTGGTTCTGCATAAAATTAACTAGAATCTTCTAAAATTCTGAAAATTTAAAAGTGTTATTTCATTTTAGTAAGTTCTGTGTTCTATTTGATTATCTAAAACTATTAGTATGATAATAATCATAAAAACAAGCTCTCTGTTATTAAATAATTTTGAATAAAGTTATTGCTTAGCATAACAATCTACTTATATAAAAACCCTGGGTGTAGCATCACAGCCAGAACTGAGACCAACCAGAAGGAAGTCAGTCCTGCAGGGGTTGTCTTGGAAACGGCTGCGCCCTCCCCCAGCTATTTCCTGGAGGGCAAGGTTTCAGGCAGGAACCCACCCTCAGGGTGAGGTTTCAGACAGGAACCCGCCCTCGGAGTGGAGTGTAGAAGTGAAATGATTTGTAATGGATCTGTTATTGAAGCTACCTTTGGAAATACTATATCTACAGATAAGTGGTTCTCAACCTTGGCTGCACATTAGAATCACTTGGGAATCTTTTGAAAATCCTGATTTCTGGGCCTCATCCTCCGGAAATTCTGTTTCTTTGTTACTAATGTTGTGGCCCCACCCCATAACAAAGAAACAATTTCCGGAGGATGAGGCCCAGGAATCAGGATTTTTAAAAGATTCCCAGGTGATTCTAATGTGCAGCCAAGGTTGAGAATCACTGTTATAGATAATATTAAAAATATATCCAAACATGCAATTTTTTGTCCAAAAAATGAGCATGTTCAAAAATTAAATGAAGAAAATTTGGATATACTCGATGGAGATTTTCACACATATTTGAGTGATGATTCCATTGATTCCACAGATGATGCTGAAAAGGAAAATTTTCCCATCGAATTAGTTAATAGTATTACTCCTTCAGGAATGTCGTGTCATAAATTAAAATTGAAAGTGGGTGCAATCATCATGCTATTGAGAAATCTCAATAGTAAATGGGGTCATTGTAATGGTACCAGATTTGTTATCAAAAGATTACGACCTAACATTATCGAAGCTGAAGTATTAACAGGACCTGCAGAGGGAGAGGCTGTTCTGATTCCAAGAATTAATTTGTCCCCATCTGACACTGGCCTCCCATTTAAATTGATTCGACTATGGTTTCCCGTGATGCCAGCATTTATGATGACTATTAATAAATCACAAGGACAAACTTTAGACAAAGTAGGCATATTCCTACTTGAACCCGTTTTTGCACATGGTCAGTTATATGTTGCTTTCTCTCGAGTTTGAAGAGCATGTGACGTTACAGTTAAAGTTCTAAGTACTTCATCACAAGGGAAATTAGTCAAGCACTCTGAAAGTGTTTTCACTCTTAATGTGGTGTACAGGGAGATATTAGAATAAGTTTAATCACTTTATCAGTCATTGTTTGCATCACTGTTGTTTTTATATGATGTTTTTGTTGTTTTCATATCATGTTTTTGTCGTTTTTATATCATGCCTTTGTTGTTGTTATAACCTTTTGTTACTGTTTGTTTATTAATAAATTTATATATTATTTTCATATACATTTTACTAATTTCCTTTCATCTCTCACACTTCTATTATAAAGAAAGGGAAATTAGCAATATTAAAATATCTCTGCTAATTAATTCCCTTTTTAAAAAAATATATTTTATTGATTTTTTACAGAGAGGAAGGGAGATGGATATAGAGTTAGAAACATCCATGAGACAGAAACATTGATCAGCTGCCTCCTGCACACACCCCACTGGGGATGTGCCCGCAACCAATGTACATGCCCTTGACCGGAATCGAACCTGGGACCCTTGAGTCTGCAGGCCGATGCTCTATCCACTGAGCCAAACCGGTTAGGGCAATTAATTCCCTTTTAATGTTCACGAATTTCGTGCACCAGGCTACTAGTCTGTAATAAAGATGATGGTGTTTGTCAAAACATGAAGTTGCAACTCACTTTTCTGAATGATCTGCTAATTCATTGACAGGGTTTTAAAAACTATTAACTCTATCTTCTTTCTGTCTTTTTTATTTCTTGTTTTGTATGTGTTCTAAATCTCATAATGTTTTTTATCTCTTGTCATCATTTTTATTGCCTATATTTTTATATTGGCCAAGATTTTCCACATAACATACACAAACATATTCACAATGCAATAAGGACATAACAATTATAATCCTTGTTTCTGCAACTAGCCACATGGCTGATGCTGGTATTTATAACTACCTTCTTTCACTACCATCAGCAAATAGCGAAGCTGTTGTGGTTGTTTGCCTGGTGAAGGGACCCGAACCTTCGTTCCTGAAGGGCCTGGGACATTCGCAGTCCTCCATGAAGTTGCCCATGGACTTCAATGGCAGGGCATGGTAGTCCTAGGAAACACCTAAGGGATCTGACTTTCAGACATGCTCCTCCTTCTTTCCATCGCAGAGTAGCAGTCCAATATCCCCTCGGTTATCAGGATCGATAAATTCAGTCAGCACACTAACTCCCCTTTATGCCTGCAGATCAGAGGCATGAGGAGCGCCAAGTGGCTGGGAGCAGTCTTAACTTCTATTTCAGTGGAATAATTGGTGCAAGCATTCCTCCTTTTGGCACTAACACCTCTAGACCAGCATCAAGAAGAAAGCATTTTGCTAGTGGATCACCATCTGTAACAATGTTACTCTCATTCTCACCTCTTTTTCCTGAACCCGAGAATTCTGGCTATTGGAAAAACAGCACATATATTGGTAGCTGATGTACAGCCTCCTGGAGAACATGAACTGAGCCCTAAGATATATTTCTGCCTATTGATTGTAACTGGGTCTTCAGAAAGCTATGTAACCATTCTGCCAAGTCAGCTGCTTCAGAATGATGGGGAACACAGGAAGACCAAGGGGTTCCAAGAGCACGGGTCCACTCATGCACTCCATTCGCTGTGGAGTGAGTTCCTTGATCAGAAGCCATGCTGTGTGACAGTGTATAAGGCATTCTGTAAGCTCATGGATGGTAGTTTGGGGAGAAGCATTGCATGCAAGAATGACAAATCTCTATACATAGAAGTATACCAGTAAGAACAAAATATTGCCCTTCCCATGATGATTAGCAATCCAATCTAATGAACCTATCACCGGGTAGAAGACTGATGGCCCCAGGGAATTATGCCATATTGGGGGCTTGGTGTTGATTTCTGTTGCTGGCAGACTAGAAAATGCGGTACTGAAAAAACATTTCTAGAATTATATTCCAGAGTACACACAATATCTTAGCAATATTATTAGATGTGTTGTTTGAAAGTGACTGCATGTAATATTTTAGTGCTAGCATATGAGTCAGGCACATTATAGCAGTTAAAATTTTTGAAAGATGTATGTTTCTGAGGTATCTTGAAAATCTTTAGAAAGTATGGTTCTATATGTTGAACAATAAATAGAATAATAGTTTGTATTTTTTCATAAAAATCAGCATATTGTCTTATATACCAGAAGCTCATTATATATGTTGATATTTTTTTATTCTCACTTTCAGCCAAATTTGATTTTAGGTAACATAACCATTTAATATTGGGTAACAGGTTTATTTAGTGCCCCTCATAGTTCCTTCCAATTAACAACAGTGCTGAATAGGCCCTGGTCAAGTGGCTCAGTTAATTGGAGCGTCCTCCACTGCACCAAAAGGTTGCAGGTTTGATTCCCCGGCAGGGTCAGGGCACATACCTAGGTTGTGGGCCTCAATCCCCCGTCGAGATATGTATGAGAAACCAGTCAATGTCTCTCTCTCTCTCTCTCTCTCTCTCTCTCTCCCTCCCTCTCTCCGTCCTTCCCTCTCTCTCTCTAAAAATCAATAAAAAATATCCTCGAGTGAGGTTCCAAAAAAAAAAAGTGTCAAGTAGACTAGAAGATATTCCTTATTGCAAGTGACCATAACTGTAACAGGAAACCCAAGAAGCAGGGTGCCATGTTTTCCATGTTATCAGAACTGAGAATTTATGGAATTCTGATCAGTTTTGAGCCACTGTGAAATTTAAATTCTCAGAGTGTAGAAAGTGATTCTAATGAAAAAATTATAAGAGATAGTCTGAGGGAATCACACACATGTGTATGAAACAATATCCTGAGAGAAATTTACTAGGGCTTAAGTGTAATAAAGAGACTTCAAGGTGTCATAGGGAAGAGCTTTTTGATATATTAAACCTTAAAACCTTCACCAAAGAAGACGATGGAGCCTCCTTCTTTGGCGATCTAGATGAAAAAGTAGACAGATTTCGTCTTTCAGACTAAAACCCAAGTAGTGTCAGGAACCCATCCGGAGGACCTTTCTGTTCTATGATTCCATTATTTGAACCGTTTGTGAAATCCTAGCCCTTCAATTGCTTTCTGGTGCTTGTCTCCTGTTAAGTCCCAGAGGTATATTTCCCTCCCAGGCACCAGCCCACTTAAAGCAAAGCAGTCCTGGGAGTTGCCAACTCATCAAAAGCAGGGTCTAGTCCAGCATTAACCTAATTATATGCTGCAACCACTTTTCTTATGCATCTGGGAGTAACTCCTTGGCCTCCAGCCAGCCACTCTGGGATTGGATTTTCAAGTGACATAGCCAGTTACTTTAAAATGTTTACTTCCTGAATGCCGGAGGTGGCATGTCATCTTCACAAAGGGGCAAATCCACAATGGGATCAAAAGCCTCTGCTCATGTTAGCCAGCCTGGCTTTGCCAATGGCCACAGAGCCCTGGTTTCTCTGAACTCATATTTTCTCAGTAATGGTGCGGTATCTTGTTCATTACAACTCGCTCCGAGATGATGAAGTCGTCATGTGCCTTGTTTTTCCTTCACAGAGCATTGGTAAGCATTTTTTAAAGAAATTTTCATATAAATCTTTGAGATTTCTGGCCAGGAAATTGGGCAGACATCTGGAAAAGAAGCACCATCGCCTATCTCCATCCAAAATGTGTTTTGTTTCATGTCTTTTTTTTTTTTTTTTTTTTTCAAAAGACAATATGCAAATTCCTTAGCCATGAGCCTTTCTGGAGCAAAGGTGTTTGACTAGTCTATGGGTTATCTTCTGTATCTTAGAAAACAAACTCTATGTTTCTCTTCCATTCCTACATTTCAGAGGGCTACAGTGTGCTGCGGAGCTCACATGTATTAAATCAATAGCATTTACTGTTGGCAGAAAAACATAATCTGCACCCAATGAGTAGAAACATAAATGCAACCTCACAAGGAAGTTAGTCAATAAGTGCATTTCTTCTCCATCTGTTGCTGCTGGGTTCGGCTGGCTTCCCCTTGTGGTGGTTTGTAGTATCCGTCTTCCGAAACGTTCTCCTTGGTCGAGGCTTTATGGGATGGTTTCCTGAGCTGTTATAAGACTCTTTTCCACACTCATTGAGTGGCTGCCTTGATTGATCTTAACAGCACCTTTGAAAATGCTGGTGGAAATCTTTTCTTAGTTGAGGTTTTTAGATATTGGCTATATAACTAAATAAGGAGTTCCATATTTCAAAGTAGTGTGTTTGGAAGGGTGCCCAGAGTAAAGAAAACATTAACAGGCATAAAAAGCTAGCATATGGATACTATAAGGCGTATGATGGAAAATGTCCAAATAAAGTAGTGGAACCTTCCAATCAAAGAGTGTGAGGGGCAGTAAGGAAAATATGTTCTCTCTTATGTTTCTGCCAAAATGTAAGGACAATACAACCTATAGAGTAAATTCAGCAGATGCTGGAAACTGCAAAAAAAAGAACACTAGTTGCATACTTTAAAATAACATACTACTTATGTCTGAATTTGATTGCAGTTAAATTCTGTTATTTGATCTATTTTATGTTATTGTCTCTATGTTATTTAGTCTAAAAATCACCTTAAATTAATATAGTTAGATTGTACTAAATTGTACAGAAATAATGAAATAGTATCATTTCCTTAGGAAGATCCATCAAAATATGTCCTGAATTCAATCACTTGGTAATAGTCTTTAAATTCCTATTATGCATCTAGAAATACAAGAGGTATATAAGTTTGGAATATGGCATAATTGCTTCTTTTAAAAAGTTTAAAGTTGGTTTAAAAAATGGTAGTAGTCTCCACATGTTTTTGTCCACTCTAGGGCAGTTATTTCAATATTTTTTATAATAAAGATTTTTTTTATTCCCAATTTCTAAGGGACATTTTATTGGGAGTTCTGAATATAAAGGCTAAGTTGATTATTTTTATTTGACACACATAGCTTTTAGGTAAGGGTTGTCATGTGTTTTATGAAATTAAAGGTCCTTTTGATGGTAAGAAATAACCAACTAACACCAGGTAGATGAAAGGCAGGACTTCTTGTTAGTTATAGCTCCCAACTAGAGAAGGCCGCCAGGCAGGGCCACACAGGGCTTTTACACCCAAGGACATGGCAACAGAAAGCTGGAGCTGATTAGGGCTGATGCACAGTGGCCTAGAGTGTGTGTGCCCAACAAGGGCAATAGTCGGGTGTGTACTTGATTAGCTGCTCAAGAAGAGAAACTGGTTGACCTTTGCTCAGGACCTCAAAACTGGACCAAAACAACATAATTTAAAAAACACACACACACACACACACACAATAACAGCAACACTGTGTGATATGATACAGATATAAACTGAAAACATTCTTTGTAATTCATTCATATTTTCAATAAATATTTAATGAACACACATTATGTGTTGAATCCAAGATGGACAGCGAGAAAATAAGAATGAACAAGAGGATTTAAGTTTAATGGGAGACAAAAGCAATGATGACAATTTAATTATAATCCTCAGAGAGTCACATAAGTTGCCATTGAAACACAAAGGTAGGTGTTACTTCTATAGTCCAGACCACTCAGGGGAAGTTTTCAGACATAGGATGCATCATTAACAAAGATAAAAAAAGCTAGATATAATTTAATAAGCAGCAATCTTAGAAAAAAGCCTAGTACAAGTATTCTGCATAAATAAATCAAAAGAGTCTCAGAAAGATAAAGAAACTTGGTTTATATCACAGATAGTATAGGAAACAGCCTATAATACCTCCCCAGCCAGTATTCACCTATCTTTTCCCTTGTATGGTCAACATCAATTTTGTTTAACTGCAAATTCCACATATTTGACTGTCTGAACATGATATGTAAGTGTTATAATAACCTGGCCAGAAGGACCAATAATAAAGAAAAGATTTAGAATTTCTTTTTTTTTTTAATGAACACATTTTAAAAGAATGGAATTCTTTTTTTTCTGCATCATTAAACTCTCCCCTCTCACAGTCATCATGTCTAAATCAGAGACTCCCAAAGAGCCAGAACAGCTGTGGAAGCTCTTTATCAGATGTTTGAGCTTTGAAGCAATCAATGAGAGTCTGAGGAGCCATGGTGAGCCATGGGGGACGCTCACAGACTGTGTGCTCCAGAGGCTGTGGATCTGTCACCTATGCCACCGTGGAGAAGGCGTGTGTGGCTATGAATGAAGGCCACACGAGGTGGATGGAAGAGTGTGGAACCAGAGAGGGCTGTCTCAGGAGAAGATTCCGAAAGACCTGGTGCCACTTAACTGTGAAAAAGACTTTTGTTGGTGGTATCAAAGACACTGAAGAACTAAGGGATTATTTTGAACAGTAAAGGAAAATTTATTAAAATCATGACTGACCAAGGCAGTGGCAAGAAGAGAGGCTCTGCTTTTGTAACCTTTGATGACCATGACTCTGGAGACAAGACATAAATACCACCCTGTGAATGGCCACAACTGTGACGTAAGGAAAGCCCTGTCTAAGCAAGAGATGGCCAGTGCTTCATCCAAAGTGGTTCTGAAAATGTTGGTGGGAATGACACTTCGGTGGTGGAGGAAACTTCAGTGGTCGAGGCGGCTTTGGTGTCAGCTGTGGCGGTGGTGGCGGTGGATATGGTGGCAGTGGGGATGGCTGTAATGGATTTGGTAATGATGGAAGCAATTTTAGAGGTGGCAAAAGCTACAATGATTCTGGCAATTACAACCATCAACCTTCAGATTTTGGACCCATGAGAGGAGGAAACTTGGGAGGCAGAAGCCCTGGTCCCTATAGCGGTGGAGGCCAATTCTTTGTCAAACCACAAAATCAGTGGGGCTATGGCTCTTCCAGCAGCTGCAGTAGCTATGGTAGTAGCAGAAGGTTTTAATTACTGACAGGAAACAAAGCTTAGCAAGAGAGTAGAGCCAGAGAAGTGGCAGGGAAGCTGCAGGTTACAACAGATTTGTGAACTCGGCCATGCACAGTGGTGGCAGGGCCTATCTGCTACAAGAAGACATATTTTAGACAATACTTATGTGAATGGGCAAAAATCTCGAGGGCTGAATTTGTGACTAATTGTATCACAGGTTATTTTAGCTTCTTTTCTGTGGAAAGTGTAAAGCATTCCAACGACGGGTTTTCATGTAGTCTGGTGTGTGTTTCTGCAACTCATGCTGTTGATTGCCAAAAGTAATAGTCTGAGCACAATGCTAAATAAATGTGTCTTTTAAAAATAAGAGAATGGAATTCTTTTTCATTGGATTAATAATATATGGACCCTCACCTGGTCTGGAAACCTTAGACCTGAACTTTATGGTGGCTATAACTGGTGTTGATCTTGGTTTGAAAGCATAAAGCAGAGAGTTATATAAAGTTAGAGTCTCATGCAGAGACATAAATGAGCTCTAAAATGTTCAATGTTAAATCCAAAAGAAAAGACAAGGAGCAAATTCAAGGATTAGTGAATGGGAAGAGTGAGCTGAATCTTGGAATCCAGCCTGGAAATACAACCTAAACAAGGGTTGGGGAGGAAAGTTGTAAAATGAGTATTGATGACTTCATCTGTGGGTAAGGGGGGAGCCCTTAAGCACACTATGTGTTGATGATAGAATTTTACCTTCTAAAATTGAGGCTTTCCATTTGTATTTTATGACATTAAAACACCTCTGCACTGGAGGAAATATATTGGGATAGGTGATTTTTATGTAATAGTAAACTATATTATAATATTTATCTTAATATTAAAGTAATTAACTAGATTATATTGATTTAGAACCCTGTAGAATTACACCTTGATTATTTAAAATATTATTTTTAAAATTTATCTTTATTGTTGAAAGTATTACAGATGTCCCTCTTTCTCCCCATTGACCCCCATCCACCCTGCTCACACCCCTTCCCAGGTCTTCACCAAACTATTATCTGCCCACGGGTTATGCATATCTATATATATAAAAGCCTAAGCAACCAGACGACTGGTTGGTAGCTATGATGCACACTGACCTCCAGGGGGCAGATGCTCAATGCAGGAGCTGCCCCCTGGTGGTCAGTGTGCTCCCACAGCGGGAGCGCTGCTCAGCTGACAGATGGGCACCAGACATGGGGTTCATGGCTGGCAAGTGCAGCTGTGGCAGCGTGAGCCTTTCCCATGGACACTCCCCCTACCCATGTGAGCAGGGGCAGGGGCAGGGGCAGCAGGGCCAGGATGAACTGAGCAGGAGTGGCGAGGTGCCCAACCTGGGCTCAGGCTCCTCCCAGGATGCCTGCCTCTTCACTCACTACTTTCTGCTGTGCAGGATCGACCTGGACAGTGGACTGGACCCCGATGAGCTGGCAGGTAAGGCCAGGCTGCAACGGTGCAGAGTTCCACTGATCCCCGCAGGTCAGGCCGAGGGACCCCACTGGTGCACGAATCCATGCGCCAGGCCTCTAGTATGCATATGATTTATTTGCTTAGTCTCTCTCCCCCTACCCCTTCCCTCTGAAATTCATTAGTCTGTTGCATGCTTCAGTGTCTCTGGATCTATCTTGTTCATCAGAGCCTAATAAAATTTATTCGGTGTAAGCCTAGAGCTCCCTCTATAGGAAGTTTCAAAAGACAGTTTAGAAAAAATAAATAAACTGCTTATAGTCTCATTGGATATGTCCAATCAACATATAGACAAATAAACATATAAAATGTTTCAAATGTATGCACCATCTATGTGAAGTAGTTGACTTTTTAGGTTATCATTTCTTTGTCACTGAAGATGCAGAGTGTAACTTTGTAGTATTTGTACCCCAAATGCTTAATCTCTACTTCTGAACCAATCCCTGAACCTTCGGTAACTCAGGCCTTAAAAGAGATTGTGTCCAACTCAAATTGACTGTCATTATTCTCCTGTGCAAATTTCCCCTTATTGCTAAACTATGTCTTTTTATACTCGGCTCATTTAAATTATGATTGAAACAAGGTACAATTTTTTTTAATCCTCACCCAAGGATATTTTTTCTTTTTTCTTTTTTTAATTTTTTTAAAATATATTTTATTGATTTTTTACAGAGAGGAAGGGAGAGGGATAGAGAGTCAGAAATATCAATGAGAGAGAAACATCGATCAGCTGCCTCCTTTCACACCCCCAACTGGGGATGTGCCCACAACCAATGTACATGCCCTTGACTGGAATCAAACTTGGGACCCTTCAGTCTGCAGGCCAACGCTCCATCCACTGAGCCAAACTGGTCAGGGCTCAAGGATATTTTTTCATTGCTTTTTACATAGAGGGGAAGGGATGAAGGGAGAAGGAGAGAGAGAGAAACAAACATCAATGTGAGAGAGACACATTGACTGGCCGCCTCCCTCACGTGTCCCTACTGGGGCCAGAGAATGAACTCCCAACTCAGGTATGTGCCCTTGACTGGGAATCCAATCTGTAACCCTTAGGTGCACAAACCTATGCTCTAACCACTTAGCACACAGCCCAGGGAAAAACAAGGTACAATTATTAAATTGGGTTGTATGTCTCTCGAGGCATACATCAATAGATTTTGCTCTTGAACTGATCTCTGCCATGACACCTTCACCACCATCTTCAGGCCATTGACTTATGGACAGTTGCTCTTAGAATGTCCTATACTCTGAAGTTAACTAATTACTTCATAGTTCTGTCATTAAATGTGTTTTTTGCATCTTCCATATTATCCTTATACAGGTAGTATACACATAGATAGATTTTACTTCATTATCATATCTGTCAAGCTTGACCTATTAATTCTATTGTGATAACTGACACACTTGGTAGACTTATTTCTACCATTTATTTTACACTAGAGGTCCAGTGCACGGATTCATGCACATTGAAAGGAAATTAATTAGAAGGTGGCCAGCAGGGTGGGACTGGGCAAGACGGGCTGGACACACGTTGGAGCCAACTTCTCACAGTCCCTCCCTGGATGGCTACACCTGGGGCAGTGCCGGGGTTCAAAGGGCATCTGCAGAATGAATGGGGTCTCTCCAGCAGGTGGGGTCCCTTGGCCTGGCCTATGGGGACCAGGCCGAAACAGGCAGTCTGACATCCCCCAAGGGGTCCCGGAGTGCGAGAGGGCACTCTGCAAAGTTGCTGTTGCTCAACAGCTCCTGTGTTGAGCATCTGCCCCCTGGTGGTCAGTGCGTGTCATACCTACTGGCCATTTTATAAATATAGATTCTTAATGTCATTTTTTCTGCTTCTTTTTATCTTATATTTTAATTTTTGGCATACAAATTATTTTATCATTTTAATTTTTTCTCTTTGACTAAGAATACTTTGAAATTTAATTACATATATATTTAACTTAAGATTCAAAAGTTATTTAGTATCTCAATCCCCTAATACAGTGGTTGGCAAACCTTGGCTCGCGAGCCACATGCAGCTCTTTGGCCCCTTGAGTGTGGCTCTTCCACAAAATACCATGTGTGGGCACGCATGCACAGTGCGATTGAAACCGTGGCCCATGCACAAAAGTCGGTTTTCGACCTGGGGGAGTCTATTTTGAAGAAGTGGCATTAGAAGAAGTGGGGGATGTCGGTAGGTCGGGCGACAGGAGACGTGGCGCAGGTGGGCCGCGGGATACGCAGCGCAGGAGAGGCTCCCGCGATTCATGTAGGAGTTGAGTGAGCCAGTCAGTCAGTAGTGTCATTGTGCAGTGGTTAGTGCTAGTCGCATCTGCAAATCACATGCGGGTGACAAAAATACCTACTCGAAGCATAAAGTTACCTGTATTTTTCCAACCAGCTGCAAATCCTACAGATATATTTGTCATCAATTTAATAATTGTAATTATTTGGTGTTGGTGACTTTATTATTATAAAATGAGGACATTTTTAGCAAAGGCCAGCTTAGGAGTACCCTAATTAAGTTGATAACAACGTACCTACCTATATAGTTTAAGCTTAAAAAATTTGGTTCTCAAAAGAAATTTTAATCATTGTAATGTTGATATTTGGCTCTGTTGACTAATGAGTTTGCCGACCACTGCCCTACTATATCATACAAGATACTTAGAACTCTATTTTTTAAAGGTTTTTTCAACTGTTCCTCATTCTTTTTTAAAAAAATATATTTCTATTGATTTCAGAGAGGAAGAGAGAGGGAGAGATAGAAACATCAATACTGAGAGAGAATCATTAATCGACTGCCTCCTACACACCCTCACTGGAGATTGAGCCTGAAACCCAGGCATGTGCCCTGACCTGAAGTCAAACCACGACCTCCTGGTTCATAGGTCAGTGCTCAACCACTGAGACACACCAGCCAGACTAGAACTCTTTAATTCTAATTTTTCTTTTCCTGATTTATATGATATTAATATGCAGAATTTTATTTGTTTTTTGTTAAATCTATAAGTTAGACCGTGCTATTATTATCTTATATAAACAATACATATTTCAATGCTATTATTATCTTATATAGACAGTACATATTTCAGTTTACTACATATTTACTTATTTCTTTGTTCATTATTACTTTATGATCTCTGGCCATTTTCCCTCTTCCTTAAGTGTCTCACATTTTTATTGTTATTGTTTTTGTGTATTGTTTGTTTTGTTTTATTTGTCTCTAGAAAATGTTTTAGTTTTCTTATGATCCCAGCAATGAATTAAAAGAATGCATATTTTCATTGACTTAGGATCTTGTTTTATTTCCAGCGGGCTCTTCAGATATCCAGACCACATGCTTCAGGGGAATCGATATTGCAGAGTGTTTTGATTTGGATGACTGGTACAATAAATGGGAGAAGAATATTTATAGACTGAATAAATACCTAAGAACGGTAAGTCTGCAAAAGGTATTGAGAGCAAGTCAATGACTAACTGCCTCCAAAGGCATGGGTACTTGGAAGAAAGGTCATCTGAATGTTTTTATAATATAATAAGGAGTTTGATTCAAGGTCACTGATATGGACTCGTCAAGACTTACTGTCACTACCACTTGATTAACAATCACTTGGTTTACAATCAAGCTTGTATATTACAATGTTTTTAACAAAATGAAGTCCTATACTTTTGTTAACATAAGCTTAAAACTACAGATATCTTAATATTAATAGATTTAACTTTTAAAGATTCTACTTGGAAGATAGATACAATAGTCATGAGTTACTAAAGAAACAACAGGATTCTAGTCTTCCTAAAATATATAGAGTATATATGTGTTTGTGTGTGTGTGTTAAAAGAGCCCTTTCCATCTGGCTAAGAGTCCTTTTTCCAGATCTGTTACATCTGGTTATCAACTTTGACCCAGGGATGGGATTTAAAAGACACCTCACCATCTGGCATCCTTTCTAGCCATGCTCCTGAGATGAGATTTCAGAGACACTCAGTACAAGAAAAACATGAGAGTCTGAGGCTGCCAGTTTGGGGCTCAGCTCATGACTCAAAATGCTTCTTGGAACTCATCTGTACTTGCCTTTATATTAGTCATGTAGATGAGTGTTCTCGCCTCAGTGATTCAAAGGACTTAAAGGAAAGTGTCTTGTTTTACTTGCCCATTTCACTCTCTCAATATCCAATTAAACAGCATGGTGTTTTGGAAAGACACATTGAATGAATAAATCAATACATTAATAAGTTGATTCCCCTTTTCTATAAATACCCCTTCTATCCCTTCGCTTAGGTATGTTTCTCATCATCTGAGTTTCAAATTAAATGTCAAGTCCTATCCGATAGCTCAGGCTCTAGCACTTACATCAGAAAGATTAGTGTCTGAAATGTCTATCAGGAATGGCAGTGCAAAAACAAGTATGATGTTGTCCTTTCCTTTGGAAATAGGTTGAGGACCATGTAAACGTATTTGCATTACATTCTATTTAATGCTTTTACAGAGTGTACTGGACTTAATAACTATCATTTCTCTTTAAAATTATCATAAAGAGCAACTCCTGCCAAAAGCATAAAATGTATAATATGAACTAGAGACATCAAAACAATTAACTAGTTTCTAGAACCACTCACTTTCAACAAGAAAACATTATTTCTACTTTGAAAATAGAAACAACAACAAAAATACAGTTGGGTTTTGAGAGGTTTTTGGTCAAAAACACTTATTTCAGTGACCTCAGAAGAACATTCTATTAACTTGCTGCTACCTATCTGAACACAAGTCTCATTGACTGCAGAAGGAGAGAGAGAAAGAGAGGGAGAGAGAGAGAGAGAGAGAGAGAGAAACAAGATAATTTAGCTAGGATTAAGAAAACATCTATTTGATTTCAAATATTTATTATTGATGTAATTTTATTTTACCTATTTGGAGCAACATATCATTGTTTCAGTTAAATAACATTAGGCTGTTAGAGAGGCCAAAGAAAAGTCTAATCTCATCACCATGTGAGTTACTCTCATCACATGTAAATATAAGGTTTCCGTACATCTGTTTCATAATCCTCTTCCAAGGAATGACTGAAGAATTTCAATATCGTGACGGCTCTACACCAGGTGCCGTTCTCAAAGAGCTCTTCCTGGAAAGAG
This sequence comes from Myotis yumanensis, assembly GCF_028538775.1. NCBI lineage: Eukaryota > Metazoa > Chordata > Mammalia > Chiroptera > Vespertilionidae > Myotis > Myotis yumanensis. The sequence goes on along the minus strand of NW_027223760.1, from coordinate 40,988,480 downwards.
TTTGGTGAACACTCCTGAAGACTGCCATTCTTGGAAATAAGATTGGAGGCACCAGACAATGTTTATTCCCAGCAATTGCGCTGTCATGTATCCTCATGTTTAACACTAATCTAAAAAAGACCTTCCTCTTGATTTGCACTTTGATATAAACATTTACATAAAACCAAGATTTGAGGCAAACCAAGGCTTCCACAGTGTGAATTATCTCAATGGATAAGATTGTTCTGTGCTTATAGTTTATGTGCATGAATGACTTATATTTTAGCCATCCATACTGTTCTTCCGAAATAGACAACTAAGGTTTTACAGTTTTCACTCGAAAGGAATGCTATATATTCAGTTATTTTTTATTCTTCTAATGTAAGACAATTGAAAACAATATAAATTGAATAAAAATTAAAGTTGTGAAAAAGTAAAAAGTAGATATTTTAGTCCCCTCCCTTAAAGACCTAGACTCTAGGTCCTAGAGTATTCTAAACTATTTACATTAGAATAGAAAATGAGAAAGAAATATTTAGAGGGTAAAAGCAGTGATGCAGCCTTGAAAATGATAATTCTTATGATAAACAGAGCAAAACATTTTGGGTGAATCTCAACGCAGCAGATAGAATTTTTCCAACAGACAAATATTACAAAAAGATAAAGTTGACAGAAAGCTATTGATGAGGCTCATGTTAAAATTTTATATATTCTTTGTAGGAAAGCTATAAGAATGTAATTAAACATGTTTCATTAATTTGAAAATACTAAAAAAAAACACTAATAAGTGTTAAATATAATTGAGTAGAGGCCCAGTGCATGAAATTCGTGCACTGAGGGGGGGGGGGGTTTGTCCCTCAGCCCAGTCTGCACCCTCTCCAATCTGGGACCCCTCGGGGGATGCCGATCCCATAGAGATCGGGCCTAAACCAGCAGTCGGACATCCCTCTCATGATCCGGGACTGCTGGCTCCCAACCACTTGCCTGCCTGACTGCCTAATTGCCCCTAACAGCTTCTGCCAGCCAGCCTGATCACCTCCTAACCACTCCCCTGCCTGCCTGATCAATGCCTAACTGCTCCCCTGCTGGCCCGGTCGCCCTCAACTGCCCTCCCCTGCTGGCCTGGTTCCCCCTAACTGCCCTTCCCTACTGGCCTGGTCACCCCTCACTGCCCTTCCCTGCAGGCCTGGTCACACCCTACTGCCCTTCCCTGCCAGCCTAGTCACCTCTCACTGCCCTCCCCTGCTGGCCTGGCCACCCCTAACTGCCCTCCCCTGTAGGCATGGTTACCCCCAACTGCCCTCCCTTGTCAGCCATCTTGTAGCTGTGGGCACCGCCATCTTTGAGGGCATGGCAGTCAATTAGCATATTCCCTTCTTATTAGCTCTGGGCGCCCCCATCTTTGCAGCCTGCTGCTCAGTTGTTTGGTCATCCTTCACTAACCCCCCTGCCGGCCTAGTCACCCCACGCAGCCTGTTTGGTCATCCATTTGGTTGTGATGGTCACTAGGCTTTTATATTTATAGATTAGTAGTAATATTAGTAGTTGTAATAATATAGTAGTGATAGTTGTTATTTATTAAACACCTACTTCAGGTTTAATATTTTCAATCAATTATATGTATTAAGTGACTTATATGATACACATATGGTCAAAGATCATAAGGCTTGAATGAGATGGAGCTAGAATAAGAAACTAAATGATCTAACTCCAAATCCTGCACTGTTGGCCACTATGCAATACTGTGTTCATTTATATCATCACTATCATCGTTTGGAAGGTGAGAGCACAGATGAGAGATAAAGTAAGTCTTTAGAAATATTACATTTAAAAATATGTTTTCATAATTATTTCTTAATTTTTCTTACATCAGCATTATGTAGGTTACAAGTATTTGAAAGTGGAGAAAAAATTGAGTAAGGGAAACAAAGCAGTCTCAGTCGATAATGGAACAAAAACACTAATTTCAAAACTATTTAAATGTTGTCTAAATTAGTTTATCTTTAAAAGTTTGTAAATGGAGAGCAATTAAAGAAGAGAAAGAAAGAAAGAAAGAAAGAAAGAAAGAAAGAAAGAAAGAAAGAAAGAAAGAAAGAAAGAAAGAAAAAAAGAAAGAAAGGAAGGGAATAGCCTCACATCCTATTCTTTAGGGCAACTGCTCTCTTTAAATTAGTACAGTATTGGCCCATTACAGAGTATCTACCATACCTAGAGTTTCTGGATTTGGCTGTCCTGGTATCACATGAATCCATAGCCATGAGCATTGCTGTTTACGTTGGGATAAACACAAGAAGATGAAGTATTCATAGGCTGAACTAAACCAATTAGATTATTTCTAGTAAGAACTTCAAGAACACAGACTATAGTTAACCAATAATGAATGCCAGGCAAATGACAAATGTTGGGGTTAAGGTTGCTAGCACTGAGTCATTTAAGGGTGATCAGATAAGCAGAAGAAGCCTATTCTGCTGACAGAAATAGGAGAATACAGCATATACGCAGAGAGAGACAGAAATGGGAGACATGTAAGCTCTGAGAGACATAGATTAAGTTCAGTTTCTGACAGCTTTCCAGGTTATATAAGACCAGTCTCTGCTAATGGTTATCGTTCAATCTCTGAGTCTGGGTTTCTTATAGAATAACACACCTCTACCTGGTCCTTGTTTGTCACTTATGAATCCTTGAAATTAAAGTTGCCATTGACTAGACCAAAATAAGAGTGGTGTGTCCATCTCCATTTTCTTATCAGAAGATGGTTGAACTTGGTTTCAACTTAAGTAAAAAGACTAAGAAATTGCCCTGGCTGGCATGGCTCAATGGTTAGAGGGTTGGCACGCCAACTGAAGGATGGTGGGTTTAATTCCAAGTCAAGGGCACATACCTGGATTGAGTAGAGGCATCAATTGCTTGATCTCCTGCCCTGGTTGGGGCGAGTGCAGGAAGCAACCAATCCATGTGTCTAACCTCTGCTTGGTGCCAGGGTTTCAAAGAAAAATATTGTATATCCCCATATGAGAGTAGCTTACAATATAGTGGAGAGGATACTAATTCTAAAGTACAAAAACCATATTAAACATTTAAATGATTTTTTAAAACTTGATAGTAACTTTTTAACATTTGCTAAGGATTAAGTTATAATTAAAACTAGATCATCTTTTTAGCAAAATGCAAATGGTTATCTGCTAAACTGAAATAATGAATCTATCTTTATTAATACTATTTTGTAAAATATACAATGAACATTAAATCAAAAACAAATGTGCCTAGTGATTAAATTAGTTGCTTAATGAAATACTTAGATTCAACTATGTCATAAAAATTCTACTGTCAGTGGATTAAAGATTTAAATGTGAGACCTGAAATGATGACACTCCTAGGGAAAAAAAAAACTCCTTGACATGGGTTTTGGTAATGAATTTTTGGAAACCATACAAGCAACAAAATAACATACAAGCAACAAAATAAAAAAATAAACAAGTGGGACTGCATCAAACTAAAAAGCTTCTGCACAGCAAAAAAATTAAAAGAAAAATCAACAGGGTGAAAAGATAATCAATGGGATGGAAGAAATATTTGCAAAACATATATCTTATTATGGATTAATATCCAAAATATATAAAGAACTCATACAACTAAAAACATACACATACACAGACACACACACACACACACACACAAAAAAAAAAAAAAACACCTAATAATCCAATTTTTAAAATGTGCAAATGACCGGAATAAATATTTTTCCAAAGATCAACTAGTCTGGATTATGATAGCTGTCTGGGGTTTTTGTGATTCCACACAAATGAAATTTTTGTTCTATTTCTTTAAAAAAAATGTCATTGGGAGAGTAAGCATTTTTAAATCTATCTTTTATGCTAAGCAATATACAAAACAGAAGAAAACTTTCTTGAGAGAATAACAACAATGTAAATAATTACTCTATTTTTTTTATTCTTTCTTACTTTGCTTTAGGAAAGTGATAGATAATATAATATCACCAACTATAAGAAATCCAGATAATTTGACATAAATATATCATTTTGTGCAATGGCATATGGAACTATTTCATGAATGACCCAGGTAAAAAAAAAAAAAAGTTCTGGACTCAATAAGTAAAAACTAAGTATGCTTTTCTCTCTCAGGCTAGCTCAAATTAGAAAGGCATGGTTACTTTCAAAATAAAATCATGCAAACTTATGATAGATATCCTTTCTATTAAACAAATTCTTAAAATTATTTCAAATGGGAAATACTTGATTTTCAGAGGTAGAAGAACCAATCAGAGGACATAATTAAAATCAAATGCAAAAAAAACCACATTCATTTAACTTTCTAATACATATAAATTGCTTATTATGTGTGTGGACAGAGAAGAGGGAGGAACCATCTAGACAACTGGTGGGTTTTAAAACAGGTGAATTTAGATAATTACAGTGATATATAAAAATAACCAGACAACCTCTTTTCCAGCTGGAACCCAGGAAAGTGAGGACAAGAAGAAGGTTCCTGCTGTGCCAGGACCCTTGAGAAAAGGGCAAGGAATTTCACAGAGCCGAAGATCAAACACCTGAGAAAGGCGTTCCCCCAAAAGATACTTTGAAAGGCAAGGAGAAAGCTTATGCATGAACATGCTGAGCACTATCACAAAGAACATAGGCATACGTACAGAAGTGAGCTCAGATAGCTAGAATGGCAAGAAAAGCTGGTGACTTCTATGTACCTGCGGAACACAAATTGGCATTTGTCACCAGGACCAGAGGTAACAATGGTGTGAGCCCAAAAGTCTGAAAGGTGCGGCAGTTTCTTCACCTTTGCCAGATCTTCACTGACACCTTTGTTAGGCTCAGCAAGGCTTCCGTTAACATGCTGAGGATTGTGGAACTATATATTGCATGGGGGTACCCAAACCTGAAGTCAGTAAATGAATTTATCTACAAGTGTGGTATGGCCAAGTCAAAAAGAGCAAATTTCCCTGACAGATAATACATCAATTGCTTGATCTCTTGGTAAATGTGGCATCATCCTCATGGAGGATCTGAAACAACTTCCTGTGGCCCTTCAAAGTACCTTCTCTATGAGGTGGAATAAAGTAAAAGACCACACGTTTTATAGAAGATGGAGATGCTGGCACAGGAAACACCAGCTCAATAGGTTTATTACAAGGATGAGCTGAGGTACCTATCATGGTTATTTTTGTAATCTGGTCTGTTAGTAAATTGACTGATTTCAAATTGAAATATATATATATATATATACACATATATATATATGTGTATATATATATATACACACATATATATATAATCTGACAAAATAAAATAAACAATTTCTTCAAATTGCTAAAACCCATTGACGTTGCACATTTGTTTCTAAACAAAAATGTACTATTTTTGAAATTATAAATATAATATGTGTTCAATAGAAATGGAACATAAGCATACTCATATCACTCTCCTGTATTTTCTAACATCAGTAACTTGAACTTCTATATAAACTGAAACTCTTTCCATATTTCCTGAATTATTATATTTACTTGAGTTTCACTTGTCAACACTCACTTTATATTAATGTTCTTAATCTTAGTTAGGCTTGAGGATAAAATATAAAAATGGTAATCTAGAAAACAACCTAAAAGAAATTGAAATCATAATTTAAAACTTTCCCATGAAGAAAACTCCAAGTCCAGATGTCTTTGCTGATAAATTTCTCCATATATTAAAGAAATAAATTTATCCAAATACAAACTATTCTAGGGAATAGACAAGGAAAAAATACTTCTCAGTTCATTTTCTGAAACCAGCATAATCATCATACCAATATGTGGTATGGCCATTACAAAAATGAAAATATATAACATTTCTAATGTACATAAACATAAAAATTACAAACAAAATGTTTATAATCTTATACTTACATACACATACGTTTTCATGCCTAAGTATTAATTATTTCAGAAATTTAAAATTATCATTCATAAAACATTTATTGTAATTTATCACCTTAAAAATAAGATAGAAGAACTATATGACCATCTGCAGAGGCAGAGAAAACATTTGGTAAAATTCAACAACCATTTATGATATAAACATTATAAAAAATCTAGGGATTGAAGGGATCTCCCTTAATTTAATTAAAATTGTCTACCAAAAAAAATCTACAACTATCACACTAAAAGGTGAACTATGTAATGCTTTCTCTTTAATATTGGAAAAAAGGTAAGGATAATGTAAACTTTCACCACTTCTTTTCAATTTTGTACTAAAGGTCCCAGCCAATGTAATACGAGGTTGATTAAACCTATAAATATTGGAAAGAAACAAGTAAAATTATTTTTGTCACAGGTGGCATAAGTATGTCTAGATAATTCAAAGGAATCTAAAAATATTAGTATTAATTAGTGGTTAATAAGTAATTAATATTTGTATTAATTAATATTAGTAAATGTAACACTAACTCAATGTGTTCCTGGAGGGCATTCTAGTAGTTGACACATTCCCTGCAATTGCAGGATAAAGGCTATCTGATAGAATGCTGTATGCTAAATTTATAGAGTGCCAAAAGAACTTGACAGATTTTTTTTATTCTGAGGAAGTAAATTTACTGGTGTTCTCACTAATAAGACTTGCTTTATTTCCCAGGAAATGACTGACTACACATTTGCTTTCACAGTGTAAGGCAGACTATGTATGTGTTTTGAGGTGAAAATTGGTGGACAGTGGAACAGATAAGTATTAGTATTTTTCCAGCATTATTATTTTTTTTATGGTCAAGAGTAGAGGGGGAGAAATTTGGAGAATCTTATGTAATAAAAGCCTAATATGCTAAGTGTCCGGTCGGCTGGTCAGCCATTCAACCAATCAAAGTGTAATATGCTAATGATATGCTAAGGCCACTCAACCACTTGCTATGATGTGCACTGACCACCAGGGGGCAGACAGTTGACCAGTAAGTTAGCTTGCTGCTGTGTCCCTCTTGGGCCTCCTCGATCATGCACTGGTGGGGTCCCTCAGCCTGGCCTGTGCCCTCTCACAATCTGGGACCCCTCACGCGATGTCGGAGAGCCGGTTTCGGCCTGATCCCGCAGGCCAGGCTGAGGGACCCAACTGGTACACAAATTCATGCACTGGGCCTCTAGTATTTAATGATGTTGCAGTTGGTCATTAGGTATCAAGAGTCCAAATATAGCTTAATATTCAATATATTGTTATGAATGAGCAACAGGTTCAGTTCAAATTTAGATTTAATAGCAACATACTATGTTAGAGATTAATGGTTGCATTTCCAACATATATTCTTTTCTTCTTCATTATAACAAAACCTTGGTTGCAATTCACAGCTTTCCTTGACACTGGGTGTGGTATGGGACTAAATTCTAGCCAATGAATTAGATCCGTAGATGGTGGACGACTGAGTCAGAGAACTTGCTAAAGCTCTCATTCCAGCCCAGTTTGTATCCCTTTGTGATAGATTCTTTTTCAGTACCAAACATCTGAGTTTTTATTACATGTTAAGAACTCTCCTTTTTGTTTTATGTGTAGTATCTAGTTGCATCCTCAGCATGATTCTTCTAGATGAGTGCTGCAATTACCTCCATGTAAACAACAGAGTGAAGCTGAGTTTTGAGCAGGATAACAAATGATAAAGCACAGATCTGAATCCAGGCTGAGGCTGTTAATGTAATTATGCTTGATATGCTTTTAAGATTTTGTTACACATCCTAATGGCATCACCGAGTATTTGTATTTGTCCACATCCTTTCGTGTTTAGTCATCTTTATGATATTCCTCTTAAAAAGATCAAGTGTTCCTTTTGTTAAGGTATCCCTCATGTTTCTACCATTCTGTTTGGTGTGTTCCTGCATGGTCACTTGAACCAATAACTGTAGTGACTCATCAGTGGATGAGACTTTGTGTTGATACCATAAAGGCCTGTGTGTGGTGCAAGGGGGGAGAAGGGAAGAAGGGAATGAGAATGAATGTCCAGGTGTACAGAGGACAGCTATAACCTTTCATTCCTTATCAGAAAAAGAAAACACAATATTTTTCCTGACTTTCAATTTCATCAAGTAAATATAATGAGTAAAATTGATTGAATTCTGAGATTGTGGGTTTCTGGGTTCATGAGTTTGTTGTCTCTGGGTTCATAGCAGCACCCACTCTGCACACCAGATGGCATGGTGGACTCTAGCTACAGAAGCATGAGTCACCAAAACTGATACGCATGAGAAAGAAAATGTCACTCACTCTTGATTTATCTCATTTTATTCACATTATTTACATGGAAAGTGGAATTATATTTTAACATTTATTCTGCTATAAACACACATTTATTTACTAGTATGTACTTGTGTAAGCCAAATTGAAATATATTCATGCATATATGTTGATTGCAAAGCCCATGAAAATGTAGTATTGGAGTTAATTATTGTATTAAATACTTGCTATGCTGATAAAAGTTAGCACCATTGAGGGGTCATATTGAGGAAGTTATAGACATTTCACCTGAGGAATAGCGCCATGATGCAGATCTATTGTACCTAGAGACAAGTGGCCACAATGAAAATGATGTTTGATAACAGCCACAATGTGATACTCTTGTACCTCTACCCCTGAAATTCACAGAATGCTTAGGTGCTTCTAATATTTTCTTGGCTATTGGTTAAAAGCAGACGTAGCTTTGTCCAAATTTTAGCTCTACCACTTAGTTCAGTGGTTCTCAACCTTCCTAATGCTGCGACCCTTTAATATAGTTCCTCATGTTGTGGTGACCCCCAATTTCATTGTTACAAATTGAACATAATTAAAGCATAGTGATTAATAACAAAAACAATATGTAATTATATATGTGTTTTTCAATGGTCTTAGGCGACCCCTATGAAAGGGTCGTTCGACGCCCAGATTGAGAACTGCTGATTTAGTTGATGTGTGTCACATGGAATAAGTTATTCATTCCTTTTTCTTTATCTGGAAGATGGGGATGATACTAATTGTACTACTTTGATAGAACTGTTCTAAGAAATCAGTGATGTCACGCATACCAGATTTAGGGTATAAAAACATACAATAAATATCAGCTGTTACTAGTAATGTAGTAATAGTAATAGCAGTAACAATAGTTGTATGGATTCTGAAGATAATAAAAAAGGAAGCAAGAATAAATTTTTAACAATTAATTTTAAGAAAAGTAGAGTATATATTTTTACATGACAGGAAATCATGTCCAATATATTTGGTTTTAACTGTGTTTTAGAAATTGGTCATGCACAATTGCATTATCCAAAACTAAATAGAAATTCCAAAAGCAGCACAATTTCTAGCCATAGAGTTCAGTTGTCTAGGACTCTAGTTTGTGATCTTTATTTCCTAGTCTCTATTGGGGTAGTGATGTCAAGGAAAAGGCCCTCTAAAATCACCACATAATCTGTCAGGCAATCACAGTAATACCACAAATGATTACTCTGAGTAACCGTTGTGAACAAGGTACATGTTATAGTGATTTATTACTGAAACAATATTAACTCAAGAACACTTTAAAACTGAGACTTAAGTGCAATATAATACCACATGTCTATATTTATGAATGAGGTTTTTCTAAGGCAATGGGAAGAATTTTATATAAAATGCCTCAGTTTGTGTGGACTTAAAATATTTACTTCTCTGTAACAAGAAACCATTTTTTCATCTTTGGAATGTTTTTCATATGAAGCAGCATCTCCTTTTAAAACTGAAAGAATTTGACCTCTGAAAAACTAGTAAATTTGACTTTTGCATAATTAATGAATTGCTTATTTAGACCTTCCTAGTTGGTAAGGCACTGAAATAGCCTTACCAATAATTGCATGACGCAACCAAGGCTAGAATCAGAAATAAAAACTTTTTTTTTCAGATAAAAATTCCCAGGTGATGATTGGATAAGACAGATGTGTTGTAGCATAAAGTAGAAATATGGTGTTTAGATTAATCTATATTGCTTTCAGTAGCCCCAATATCTGCCAAAATGTTATGGCCAAAGCAAAACCTATCTTTTTGCATATACAGTATGTGGCAAAAGTAATATACTAATCAATAATACAAGTAATATAATAATTTATAAGTAATGATATAAGAATAAACTCTGTTTTGTGTACTCACAAACATAAACCTACTTTTGCCACATCCTGTATAATTATTCCACCTAATAAATGGAGACAGAAGCTATTTTTATAGACAATGACAATAGACAGCAAACTTGAAATGACTGCTAGGCTAAATGTATCTGGAAAATGACAAAATGTTGTTTCATTTACAAAATTAATTCTAAAATTCATTCAAATTCACAATCTAGACTTTATTTAAACATACAAAGTGTGTAGTCTTCCTTTTATTATATACAATGAATAATATATTTGATCTTCACCCTTCATTAAAAAAATAATTAAAATTTTATATATAACTGACTGCAATAAAAATGCACATACATGTTTCCCTGAATAGAGAATGATTTATTATAACTTTTAAGTCTTGTTCATGACAAATAGTGTAGACAGTGTTAAAAGAGAATTATGTAAAAATATCTAACTTCAGTTTTAGCTAAGAAATAGAAATCTAGGCCATTAAGTACCAACTCTCCCAACCAGTGAGACCCCCTTAAGTTTGGTTGCTACCTACAAGAGAAATAAAGAAAGAATCTAGCAACATTAAAATAAGATGTCATGGGAGAAACCAAGATGGTGGCATAGGTTAACGCCGGAGTTTGCTGCCTCGAACAACCACTTCAAAAATACAACTAAAAGACGGAACGGACATCATCCAGAACCACAGGAAGGCTCGCTGAATGGAAGTTCTACAACTAGGAGGAACCGAGAATCAGAGGAGGCGCAGTGCTGAAGTAAAATACTAAGGTGCGGAGTGCGCGAGGCGTGGGCTGGTGGCTGAGGGCGTGATTGTCTGTTTCAATCCGGAGGGAGCCTCAGACTCAGAGCTCCAGATCCGGGCGAGTCTCTAGGGACCCAGACTCAAACGGGAGAAGCAGGACTGTCTGGCTACGGTCCCTCCGAGGTTTGCAGCTGTTGCTGGGACAGAGAGGCAGAGCCCCTGGGGACGGACTGAGAGCAGCCATAACTGCTCCCTCCTCCGCCCTGTTGATCCGTGGGACCCGTCCCGCCCAAGCCCTGCACAGGGCCATTTGCCGGATAGCCTCAGGCAAAGGCTAGATTAGCACCTCCCTAGAGCAGCCATAACTGCTCCCTCCTCCGCCCTGTTGATCCATGGGACCCGCCCCGCACAAGCCCTGCACAAAGCCATTTGCCGGATAGCCTCAGGCAAAGGCTAGATTAGCACCTCCCTAGAGAACACAAGTTCTTCCACTGCAAACACAGCTGATTATCACAGCCAGTCGGCCTGGAGGTCAAATCCCTCTAGTATTAACTATAACAATCAAGGCTTAACTACAACAAGACTTCGCACAAAGACCACTAGGGGGTGTACCAAGAAAGTGTAAAAAAATGCGGAGACAAAGAAACAGGACAAAACTATCAAGGGAGGATATTGAGTTCAGAACCACACTTTTGAGGTCTCTCGAGAGGCTTCTAGAGTCTGTCGATAAACTTGATGAGATATACAGGAAATCTAATGAGACCCTTGATGGTGTGATAAAGAACCAACTAGATATTAAGCATACACTGACTGAAATAAAGAATATTATACAGACTCCCAACAGCAGACCAGAGGAACGCAAGAATCAAGTCAAAGATTTGAAATGCGAAGAAGCGAGAAACACCCAACCAGAAAAACAAAATGAAAAAAGAACCCAAAAATACGAAGATAGTGTAAGGAGCCTCTGGGACAGCTTCAAACGTACCAACATCAGAATTATAGGGGTACCAGAAGATGAGAGAGAGCAAGATATTGAAAACCTATTTGAAGAAATAATGACAGAAAACTTCCCTCACCTGGTGAAAGAAATAGACTTACAGGTCCAGGAAGCGCAGAGAACCCCAAACAAAAGGAATCCAAAGAGGACCACACCAAGACACATCATCATTAAAATGCCAAGAGCAAAAGACAAAGAGAGAATCTTAAAAGCAGCAAGAGAAAGAAAATCAGTTACCTACAAGGGAATAACCATACGACTGTCAGCTGATTTCTCAACAGAAACTTTGCAGGCCAGAAGGGAGTGGCAAGAAATATTCAAAGTGATGAATAGCAAGAACCTACAACCAAGAGTACTTTATCCAGCAAAGCTATCATTCAGAATTGAAGGTCAGATAAAGAGCTTCACAGATAAGGAAAAGCTAAAGGAGTTCATCACCACCAAACCAGTATTATATGAAATGCTGAAACGTATCCTTTAAGAAGAGGAAGAAGAAGAAAAAGGTAAAGATACAAATTATGAACAACAAATATGCATCTATCAACAAATGAATCTAAGAATCAAGTGAATAAATAACCTGATGTACAGAATGAACTGGTGATTATAATAGAATCAGGGACATAGAAAGGGAATGGACTGACTATTCTTGGGGGGAAAAGGGGTGTGGGAGATGCGGGAAGAGACTGGACAAAAATCGTGCACCTATGGATGAGGACAATGGGTGGGGAGTGAGGGCGGAGGGTGGGGTGGGAACTGGAAGGAGGGGAGTTATGGGGGGAAAAACGAGGAACAAATGTAATAATCTGAACAATAAAGATTTAAAAAAATAATAATAATAAGATGTCATAATAGCTATAGGAGTGAATGTATTAGAAAATTTCAATCTCCAGCTTAGCAAGCTTTTTACTTCATCTATTTTGCATAAACTTTTCTATTTTTAATGGGATGATTTTGCATTTATAGAGTAGAAAGCTAGAATACCAACATAGAAAATAATTTTGCTTTATCTGATTATTTCTATTTCTTCTTTGCTGTTCTGTTGTGATGCATAAAACTTATGTGCAAGCATAATACCTCTAGATTAACATAGCAAATCTTTCACTTTTGCACCTTAATATATTTTAAGAGTTAACAAGGTTGAAGTACTAAATAGTAATATCACAAAAACTGGTTTAAAGTAACATTACTAAAAGGTAATATACAGTAAAAAAAAAAATCAAAATTTCTATAGTATACATTTTGACAAAATACTATGTCTCTATGCGTAAAAACACTTGCAATCAATGTTTCTAACTTTATCGCAAGTTTCTATGTAACCGGAATCAAATATATTGAGCTTCCTAGATGATAATCTTTAATAGTCAGTTTGCAAAGGGATATTATCAGAATTTGGCTGAAAGTAAATCCTGGGGTTTTGGAAGGTTTTATATATGCTAGTGCAAACTTAATTTCTGTAGCACTTAGATATTACTCTGTCTCATTCTGCAAAAGAATTAAAACATTTAGATTAAAAAAGGTAAGTCCTAGTTTTAGTTTAGAAGTATAAAAATCTCACTCACCATTATCTAGGTTTTACATAATGCATTCCACTTTTTACATAATAGACACTAGGCTGCATACATGCAAAAATATAAACTAATTTTTAAGATAGCTACAATAAGACTACTTCTACATTTTTTAAAATGTCTCGCTTTTTTTTTTTTTACAGACTTTCAGTTTGTTCACTATAAAATGTTCTCATTACTTCTCCTGGTGTGTGTAATAATACTAAATGAGAGAGATGATTATGATGATAGTATGGAGGTGCCCCAATTTAATCTAATTAGCAGATTTTGTTATTTTTAAAGCTCATTCTCCTCTGTCATTTCTTCTGCTATTTCCCCAGAGATTTCACTCCAGAGTCTAAAAGGATTTGAAGGAGCTAAATTCTTCCCTTTCCTTTAATTCTCATCAAGAATCCTGTTTTTTAACACTGCCAAGGAAATAAAAACTTCTATACACTCTCCCAAATGCACCTCCTTTAGGCAAGGCTTTTAATGATATCCAGGATACGTTTAAAGCCACAGTAGCAAAATAATTTATTTTTAAAAGAAAATTAGATTAGTATACATTTAGCTACAATTATGTAGCTAAAACATGAAGATAAATGGCATAAGAGCTGTCTTTAATATAAAAGTGCTTCCACGTGGAAAAATGGATAGAAACAATTTTGAGCCACTTCACAGAGAATAAATTAAGCTGGTGGATGAGATGCCCATAGCCTATACAATGAAGACATTCTCTTAACAATTAGGGTAATTCTTGATCAAGCAGTTGCTAATTTATTGGCTGTTTTCTAGAGAGATGCACAGGAAAGAAAATGAATTGAATGATCTCTAAATTCATTTTAGATCTGGTGATTAAGCCTTTAGTGAAAGAGTCTTTAATTTCTTCTGTGTAGCACAGTTTCTAGTATTTTATTAATTATTAATAATTATAATCTGATGATACAGGTTGTTTAACCAAAACTCCAACATAACAGAAAAAAATGTTGTACATATCCTCTTATAAAATTGGCTCTTTTGGTATAGTTAATCTCAGTTTTAGTTAAGTTGCTGACTGGTTTCATTGTATTTTCTTCTGACAATAAGCAGAAGACACCACTGAGCATGCAGTCAGTCAGGAAAACCCTCATAGAGGAGCTAAGATATTTTATCTTTTTTGTTGTTGTTGTTGTTAATCCTCACCCTAGGATATTTTTTTCCATTGATTTTTAGAGAGTGTGGAAGGGAGGGGGAGAGGCAGAGAGAAACATCGATGTGAAAGAGACACATTGATTGGTTGCCCTCCACACCCGCACTGACCGTGGCTGGGATTGAGCCTGCAACTGAGGTGCATGCCCTTGATCAGAATTGAACCTGAGACCCTTCAGTCCTTGGGTCAACACTCCAACCACTGAGCTACCAACTGAGGCAGATATTTTATCTTTTGCCATTAAAGTATATACATCAGTCTACAATACACAAAAAGAAAGCCAACTTAATAAGCAAGTAGGATTATACTGTTTAACAACTGAAAAAATTAAGGGGGAAGATTAAAATATGGAGAAACTCAATATCACGGAAATAACAGCACCAGAATTCACCTAATTAAATTTTATTTTTTGAATTTGTTTTATGTAAAGCTCAACATTCTTTCTATTTATTTGTCTTACATTTCAAATGAGAAAAGAAAATACTATGAAGTATTTGCACAAATTGTGATTTCAAGTTCCAGAAGCAGGTCTTGAAGAGTAGGATATTGGTTAATGGACTATAGATAAATGATTTTTATAACTCTCTTTTCCTTAACAGATAACAGTAAATCTTATCAACAGGAGCATCTTCAAATATATGAAAGTAGCATACCCAAAGAAGTGAGCAGTTTCCTCTGATGATTTTTCAATCAGACAAATTGGACTAATCCATATCGTTACTCACTATTCAGACCACATCAGACAATGTAATTCCAACTTTGACTTTATCTCATTTGCAAATCAATAGAAGTTTAAAACATAAATAAAAGCATCATCTTTACCTATTCACCTTAAAGTTCTCACTTACTGATTGAGAGTTTCAAAATCTGTAAAGAAGAAAAAGAAAGATTAAGGTAGGATACAAGCCATATTGTGATTTCTCTTCATTCTGTAATTATTTGAAGGTTTTAATGGTGAGAATAGTAAGTTATGGGCTATATTGTGGAACTGAATGCTGGAAATTCATGAAAATATGATAGAAATAATTCTGGTTTTTGTTGATAGGATATTTTGGTTTTAGTCTTGGCTGTAAAACAACCATGTGACCTTGAAACTTCATTTCATATACAGTTATTAAATTTCACAATCTGTTTAGGATTTATTAGATATATTATTTTCAAAAAGTTTTGCTCATAAAATGTGGTGGCCATGAAGGTGCACCACCCGGATCTTCCTTCAAGAAAAACTTTCTCCAAAGAATGTAGTTGGCTGACAGCTCCCAGCAGCTGCACCTTTAGAATCAGCTGTGGTGTTTATGCCAAGGCCACCTTCTCCCCGGGCTACTTCCAAAGACTGAGAACAGTGGGAGTAAAAGAACTGCATCTTTTGTGCCCAGTGAAGGTTATTTCCTCTAGCAGGTCATCTTGCTCAGTTTCTCCATCGGGCTGATGGGAGTTCCTCAGAGCTGCACTGTAATCTGAGGCCTTTATCACTCAATCCTTTTCCCTTACCTCCGTTTCGTCACAAGTATTAGATGGACACTGGAGTCTGGCACTCACCCACGTGTCAGCTGTGAAGTTCACTTCGCCGACCTCCAAATGCAGAGAGAATTCATTGACCGAGGGCCCTGTCTGCTGAGCTCTAGCAGCCATAGTTAAATTTGCAAGATTACATTTTCCATGGATGCTCCTCACCAATGACTGAAAGATGCTGAAGCAGGCCATTCTTAGAAACAGGATTGCTCTGAAGGCCAAATTTATCTTGAGAACTCCCTGAAGACCTCGCTTTCTCTTAGTTTGCACAGCTGTCTGAGATACTTCCAATAAACCTTCCCTCTCTTCTTCCCTTAGGATAAGACTTCTGTTTGATGGCTGTCTCAGCCTTACCTAGCCACCTGACCATTCTTTTTTCACACAGGTATTTCTACTATAAAATCCTGATATTTTCAATTTCATTTTGACATCTGCTTCTCTGAGGATTCGAATATCACATTCAGTCTGTTCCTGTTCCTTCGCACCTTTAGCCTTCACAGGTCTTTGTTCCATATTGGTCTATGCTTTCTAGAGGTCCAAAAACGGACACAAATCCTTTCTTTGAAACAGGACAGTCAATATTGGAAGTAATAGAATGCGTCTCTTCTCCTTGAGCAAGATTTGAGGTGAAGCGTTCTTATTCACTGCCACTCTCACCCCACCTTCACCTCCAGTGAAAGCCCCTAAAACATCTTTGAGGAATGTTTTAGGATATGAAGAAATTTGGAAATTCCTGAATAAGATGTCTTAACACATTAAATTTTATAACATCGAATTGTCTTCATTGGAGTCCATATGAAGCCTTCAGGGTGTTCCCCCCAAATATGAAATTTTACCACCAGATTCAGATGGTAGTAGGGGTCTCCCCTGATGGCAGCTACAAAAATTGGAGAGCCAGACGAGAGTGGGGTTTATGGCAAGATTGTGTTCCAGCGCCTCCTTCAGGACTTGTTTGCCTGATTTGTAGTCTTTGCCCAGTGGTTCTCAACCTTCCTAATGCCTCGACCCTTTAATACAGTTCCTCATGTTGTGGTGACCCCCAATTTCATTGTTACAAATTGAACATAATTAAAGCATAGTGATTAGTCACAAAAACAATGTGTAATTATATATGTGTTTTCCGATGGTCTTAGGCGACCCCTATGAAAAGGGTTGTGACCCACAGGTTGAGAACCACTGCTTTAGATCTTTTCACAGGAAATTGTCCATATGTAGCTGTAGACTTGGTGTGTCCGTGGTAGGTGAGTTCAAGGTCTCCTTCGTCGCTATCTTAAACCAGAACCACCTTTTCTCTTTTAATTGAGAATTTTCAGTTTGACTTAATCTCTTCTGTCATTGTTAGACTTTTACAGTCTCCTGACCCTACTCTATTTGTCTCTATCTGTGGTTTAGTATATCAGGCAGATTTGTAAAAATTACATGAGACAGTAAGAGGAGAACAAGAGGAAAATATTCTATGAGTGTAGTGTAAAAATCTTTCATTTGGAGTTATTGTGGACAAATGTTTTTTTTATAACTTGAAGAGAACTGAGTAGAAACCACTTCATCTGATGATTTTACATTTATATTTCCATGCAAAGCATTATGTTCAGTATCTAAAGTGATTCTTACTGGTTAGTGAGTACCTGAGCCTTTCCTTAGGCAAATTCCTATTGTAATATAAATAAAACATTTTTTTATTTGCTCATCTGTTGCTGTGAGGTACAGGGGTATGGAGAACGGGTGTTGGGGCTGAGGGAGAGCTGGAAAAAATAAAAGAAGGGAAGGTGGGGGTGGGGGAATAAGGGAGAGAGACTAACCTAACTGGGGAATTTATATGCATATATGCATAGTCCATGGGCACAGACAATAAATAGTGTGATGAAGGCTTGGGAGGAGTGGGTGTATGGAGGAAGGGTTCAGTGGAAAAAAGGGGGAATATCTGTAATACTTTCAACAATAAAGATAAATTAAAAAGAAAAGAAATATCTCTAAATTAAGCAGGTAAAAATGACAATGTAGTATAGAAATAGTACAGCAAATAGATTGGGATGGATACATACCAAAGCAGTTTCTGAAAAGAACTGTCCGCTTCTTATAATAATTAGGAATTCTAATAAAAAGGTAGCAACATAATTCAACCTGACACCTGTGGATGTCACCTTTTCAGATTCTTTGAATAACAAGGATCAAATTTGAAGTTGTATTGATATTACCGATCCACGCAGCTTTTGATCAGTTTCATTTTCAGTTTGATCTGGAATGCAAATTGCTCAAACCCATTCACTGCTGTAAGCATTAAAAGGGCCGCTTGTTCACATTATTCTGGTATGTCATCACCCTTGGGGGTTCCTTAGAAACATAAACATGGTTTCTACCTGTGAGTTATAGTCAACTCAGCAGGCACTGAAAACATTAAAGGTTTGTGTTCCTCTTCAAAAGAGAAGAAGCTGCGCAGGCAGTAACTCTTTATGCCTAGAGTCAATAGGAACTATTATGTCTTTTGTGGTAGTCAATTAATCACCCGGAGTTCTACCTATACTCCTGGCTGGATTAGACAATTTATTTACATTACTCATTATTTTTTCTATTTCAACTTTGAAGAGTTATTATGCATTAACTCCTTAAGTTGGCTTTCATTTGGAGTAATTTGGAAAAATGTTTATATTTCATTGGCACGACCCTACTTCCTCTATGAAGTCTTTTCTGAGTGTAGCCTGTCTTCTCTGATCAGAGGTTAACTTGCTTTCTCTATCATTAATTTGTCACTTTCTACCTTGCACTGTAATTTTCTTTGCCTACGGGTGTATTATCTCCACAAATAGATTTTAAGCTACCTGAAAGTGAGGCATTAATCTGAAATCTCTTTTTATCCCCTGATTCTTCAAGAGTCTTCTCTTACCTAATTCTTGATAAATTTTTGCAACATACATTTTTTTCAGCACATAACCTGATTTCTCTATGTAAATATCTCACTCTGTATTTTAACTTGATACACTCTGATAAACAAAAAATATATTAAATGCAATTCATCTTTTGTGATCTTAGACCATAGTTTACAAGTCAAATACCGAAAACATTAGAGGTGAAGGTTAGTTCTTTGCATATTTATATGCAATTTTCCCAAAGAAATTCATTACATGTACATGAAAAATTATTTATCACCTAGATAAAAATCTACCTGGCATTCAGTCTTCCTGCAGTACAACATTCACTGGTTGAATCATCAGGTTCTTCAGCTATAAGCTTAAAAGATTTAGAAAGTCAAGAGAATGTCAAAAGCTCCTAAGATTTACATCTTAAAAAATCATCTTTTGTGATCTTCTGCCATATTGCTTGGCATCCAACCAATATTTACTGAGTACATATATAAATTAGTAATTTTATAGGATTTTATAAGTTCATAGGATACCCAGTGAAAATAAAAGTCCTTAAATTGCAGTTTACATTCCTGTGAGTGTGTGGCTGTGTATGCATGTGTATGGAAGCAAGAGTGGACAGTGAATATGGAAGATGTCAAACTGTTACAAGTAAGCAAAGAAAATAAAGCAAGTGAGGGGGTAGAGAGTGATGGATATTGAGATTAATTTTCACACATGGGTAGAGAAGGACTCGCTGGTGAGATTACATTGAGAAAAGACAAATAAAGTAAGTCATTTGGCTATTCAAAGGAACAAAAAACAGATAACACAATCTGAGCAAGAGGAAATGTGCAGACAGAGGTTCATTCTAGGGCTAAGATTTTTTTTTTCTTTTGCTGGTAAATAGTTCCCAAAATCTAGTTAATTATGCATGAGTTATCCTGACAAGAGAGTTAATAAGCCACACATGTTTGAGGTACGTGCAACTAAATCATCCTATCTAATAATAGACAAACATGGTAATTAACCATACCTCCGACACACTTCCCATTGGCTAATCAGGGAGATATGCAAATTAACTGCCAACCAAGATGGCGGCCGGCAGCCAGGCAGCTGAAGCAAACAGGAGGCTTGCTTGCTCCATGATGGAGGAAGCCAAGGTTCCCCACCTGCCACTGCTGGGCTCTTAGCTGCACTCAAAGCAACTATGTTGCAATTATAGAAGCTAAACAATCCCCAGAAACCTGCTTTCAGCCAGCCGGGCCTCAGAGCTGGAGTTGCAACAGTGTTTCAATTATAGAAGACAAACAAACCCAGATCCCTGCTTTCAGCAGCTGAGGTCTCAGAGCTGGAGCCGAGCCTCAGAGCTAAAGCCGGCTCTCAGCTCCAGTGACAGCCATAGAAGGTAAATAAATCCCAAAATAAAAAAGAAAAAAAAAAAAGGAGAGGTTGGGAGCTTCAGTCACCTGCCAGCCTGAAAACGGCCCTCAGCCCCTCACCCAGACTGGCCAGGCACCCCAGTGGGGACGCCAACCCTGAAGCAACAAGATGGCGGCTAATTTGCATACTGAAGGCGGGCGGCAGCGGGCAAGGCTGTCCACTGTCCCTGGACCTGGATCTGTGACCCTGCCGGGCGGGGGGCAGTGCTTGAGGCTGTCCACGGGACCAAGACACGGATCTGTGACCCTGCCGGGCGGGGGGGCAGGGCTTAAGGCTGTCTGTGGTCCCGGGACCCGAATCCGTGACCCTTCCTGGAGGGGTGGCAGCTCGCACAGGGGCGGATCGGCCGGGGTTGGGCAGGGCAGGACGCCTGGCTTCTGCCCAGCCCCAGTCACTCTGGGCAGGTGAGCAGTGCAGAGAGCTTCTGGACAGGGGAGGCAGGCCAGTGGAGGGCGGCATGTACTCCCCACATGGCGGTGGTGACAGCTGTGAGCGTGCCAAGCGGAGCCTGCAGGCTGAGCTGAAGTAGCGCCTGCAGGCCATCAGCGCCCAGGAGTGGCTGCACAAGACACGCCTCCTGGCCCAGAAGGTGCAGGATCGCAGGGACAGCCACCGTGGCAGGCCAGACTGACGTCCTCCTGGCCGCACCACAGGGGTTTGCGGATCTGCAAAGCCAGAGGCCTCCAGTGTGCACATCCTCCCCTGGCGTGCGAACATCCCCCAGCACACTGTCACCATCCCACACCTGCAACAGTTGCAAACCAAGGCGTACACAAGTTCCCCCCACCTCCACAGCACTTCCATCAACCTGGCATGCCTAACACACCCACAGGATGTGCACACATCCCCTCTGATGCGCTCACATCCTTTGGAGAGTGTCTGAGTGTTCTGGGTGCTGAGAGTGGGCGCCTGTGAGATGACAGTGAGAGGGCGGAGTGGTGATGCCCTGTTCCCACGGAGGCCAGTGCAGCTACGAGATCACCTCTGGGGGCTTAATGCAGGTGCTGAGGCAGGAGCAGGTGCAGACAGACACACCTGGTGGGCACGGGCAGCCCTCACTGAGGTGCCTTCAGTCAGCGTTCAAGATCAAGAACCCAGAGGCGGAGAGGAATTCCGTCCTCTCAGTGAAACAGTGGGATAGTCGGGGTGACTGTAGAGGAGGAATGTGCACTTTAGGTGCCAGCACCCATGAGCGAAGGCTGCCCTGACTGAGCCTCGCTTGCTTGGGGCCTAGGGCACTCCTGCCAGGCAGCGGGTGACAGGATGTGCTTTTCCGAATTAATGAGAGAAAATGTTGATTCTCCTGCTGCCCACGAAGGTGGAAAGTGAAGTGGGGAGACATGTGGGGAGTGAGCAAGGTTCCCTGTCTGGGGGTTCCAAATCTGCTGTTGGTTTCTTTCACCGCTGACTAGAGATATATAGAATGTCCCCCCAAAATGTATACACACTTTGAATACCTACTAATTCCAATGGTTTTAAGTATAAGAAAGAAACAACAATGGAGCTGTTATCTGTTAAAAGTGTGGGCACAAACAGGTAGTTGGACATTCCCTGAGGGGTCTCAGATTGGAGAGGGTGAAGGCCAGACTGAGGGGCCCCTTCCCCCCCCTACCCCAGTGCATGAATTTTGTGCACCGGGCTACTAGTAATTAATAATGTCTTACTATCAGGCCTTTCTTGACTGTCCATCATCAGGTTAACAAACTTGGGTATAGACTAGACTCCTTAGATCAGTGCTTCTCAATTTTAATTTATGTACAAAATACCTGGGGATACTACTAAAATGCTTCAGATGGTCTAGGGTGGGGCCTGAGATTCTCATTTTTTAAGTTTCCCAGTGATACCAATACTACTTGTCCAAGGACCACACTTCAAGTAGAAAGGAACTAGGGAACTGGCTTAAAACCCAGACTTGGGGGCTCTGTGCCTCACTTACTAAATTGGAATTTTCTAGAAATCTTATTCCTTTTTAGTTTCTCTACTAACTCCAATGAATAAAAAAGTTATAAACCACAAACTATGACACATAATGTAAAGAACTCAATAGGGTAGATAAGAGTCCAATTTCCAATTAATTTTTCTAACATCTAATTTTCTCTCAAACCTTAAAGGAAGCTCATCAAGGGAAGCACTCCTGAGAATTGGGTTCTTAAAGTAGAAGGCTGCTTGGGAAGGCAATGCTCCATCAGGATATAGATGATCTCTCTGCTGTCCTCTTAACTCAAAGTACAGCAAGTCCTTGATAATGTCCTCTAAGTCAACGTAGTTTCCTGATAATCTGATGAGAGAAAAATAATAATTGATTCCCTGTTGAGGCCACTCACTGTCTGTGTGGAGTTTGCACGTTCTCCCATGTCTGCATGGGTTTTCTCTGGGGACATTGGTTCCAAAGATGTGTATGTGAGGTGAACTGGTGTGTCTGAATTGTCCCAGTCTGGGTGAGTATGTGAGTGTGTGTGTGTGTGTGTGTGTGTGTGTGTGCATCCTGCCATGGAAGGGTGTCCTGTCCAGGATAGACTCCTGCATTGCTCCCTGAGCTGCTCTCTAGCCACCCAGACCTTGAAATGGAATAAGCAGGTTGGAAAATAATTATCTAACTTGCTTTTACTAATCTTTCTTAAATGTATGTACAGCTCACATTTCATGTTTAATATTAGAAGCGGGCCCTGGCTAGTTTGGCTCAGTGGATACAGTGTCAGCCTGTGGACTGAAGGGTCCCAAGTTCGATTCCGGTCAAGGGCACGTGTCTGGTTGCAGGCTCCATCCCTGGGGATCCAGCAGGAGGCAGACAACCAATGATTTTCTCTCACCATTGATGTTTCTATCTCTCCCTCCCTCTTCCTCTCTCTGAAATCATAAAAATATTTTTTTAATAAAAGAAGTGGTTTGGGCCCTATCTGGTTTGGCTCAATAGATAGAGTGTCAGCCTACGGACTGAAGGGTACCAGGTTTGATTACAGTTAAGGGCACATGCCTGGGTTGTGGACTCCATCCCCAGTAGGGGATGTGCAGGAGGTAGCAGGTCAATGATTCTCTCTCATCATTGATATTTCTATCTCTCTCTCCCTCTTCCTTCCTCTCTCTGAAATCAATAAAATATATATGTATATAATAATAATAATAAACAGTGGTTTGGACTTTTATTTAGAATTTTGGTGGTGTTTTGGGACCATAAATATGCTGTAGGAAATTAATTCTTGTTTATTCCAGCCTGTGGTAAAATTAGTTTTTGTTATACATGGTTTTGCTTAAAGTCACAGTTTCCAGTAGAATCCTTTAACTGTGACAACCAAAAATATCTATACATATTGCAAAATGCCCCCCCACACACACACACACTCCTGTACCAGGTGGGAAGGCAACAAAAATCATCTCCAAGTTCCCAAGCTGCCTCACTGGGAGTGATATGGCAGTAGTTCTAGCCCTTGGTTCCAGTACCCATGCATTGTTCTGTCATTTGGGTAGAATACAAAATAATATTCACATGGTGTACGCTATGTCCTCATGGAGAATGGCACAGGGTATATTCTTTAAGATAACCTTGCAGCTGTTCTTCTTAAAAAACACCCTTAACTGTATTTGTCAGGGACTGGGGGATAAAACCCTTGGTGGGTCTATGGACCAAGTGGACACTCTGTGAGCCAGACCTTGGCCAGGACTTCATTACCGAGTCCTCAAGAACCAGTGTAAGAGTGACCTTGGTTATCAATATCGATTCAGACCCTGTGCTCTAGGTCTAAAATCCCTATTCCCCTTTCTTCCAGTATATAGTAGATGTCATACATTTATTTAGAAAAGCGCTGGGGCTATCACTACTATACAGGCCTGTTGTGGAGTCCTTCCTTTGGGGTGTGAGCTGTGTCTCCTGAAGACAGTGGATTCTACTTGTAGACCTGGCTCGTGTCTGGAAACTGGGCCTGAGAATGTGACATTGTATTGCTGAAGCTGCCCTCAGCATCCTCATTACCCACCTTCCTTTTATTTATTGTACAAATTAAGCAGAATTCCTGTTGGCTTCCCTTCTCTCTAGTGCCTCAGAACATTGTGTTCTATGTTTTCAATAGCTCTCTGTGGGTCGGGATCACAGGCTGCCACTCAGACCTTGCTATTCATTATGGTAATTGCTCCCACCTGAATTCTGCTGCTTAAGTGCTACCAGCTGGACTCTGCTTTTTCAGGATCCTTATTACTCTCAGGGACCTCTGTTCTGAATCAGCATTTTCTACAATGAGCCTCGCCTACAGAGGACAACTACCAAGGGGCTTCTCAGTGATACTGGCTCACTCCGACATGCTCTTTTCTGCTTTGATAAATGGAGGGTCCTTTGGGCCCTCCCACAGTTGGCTGGTGGGTTTTCCCCCTTATCTAGTACAGCCATTACAGCACACACACCTGCTTGAGCCTTAGAGACTGTCAGAGACTGAATGTTTGCGTCACCACCACCACCACCCCCACTGCCAAATCCACATGTTGAAGCCTTTTCCTCCAATGTGATGCTATTAGGAGGTGGGGCCCTTAGGAGAGAGATTTCAATGAGATCATGAGGATGGAGACCTCATAACTGGATTGGTTTTCCTTTGAGAAAAGGAAGAATCATGAGAGCTTCCTCTCTCTGTGTCATGTAATGATAATGTAAAGATATCACAAGAAGGCAGAGGTCTGCCAGCCAGGAAGAGAGCTCTCACCATGAAATGAATGTGCCAGCATTTTGATCTTGGCTTTGCCTGTAGTTTCAGCCATCCAGTCTCTGGTATTTTGCTTTATTAGCCTGAGCAAACTAAGAGAGCCCCTCCTCTAGCATGTATTTTAGGTCATCGCTTTTCCTAAACTTCCAAGAGTACCCTACTAGCTTATTAGCACTGTTTTGTTTGGGTCTCTGCCAAAATATTAAATCTTATTTTAGGAGAGAACTTTCTGTTATCCAACTTTCTGCTTCTCTCTGTCAGCAGACAGGGACTGCGCCCAGAGAGGGTGTGCCGCGGGCAGGCCTGTAGTGTGTGGGTTCCTGGCTTCATGCAGGCAAGATTTCACAACAGGAGCCCATGTGATTTTGAGCACGTGTTTACTAAAGCTGGGGACAGGGAAATGAAGGGAGGGCTTAGGTAGAAGAAGCAACAGGAGAGAGCCTAGGCGGGGCTGCTTTGGCCCCTAGGAATGTCATAGGGAAGAAGTGAGCCAAGGCGAGGCTGACATGAGCCCACTGGGAAGTGAAAGTCACCGCTACAGAAGTGAGCCAAGGTGGGGCTCTGTTAGCTCCATGGAAAGTCAGAGAAAACGGAGGCCCTGGAGACAGGCTCAGGGTGTAAGCCCAAACAAGCTGACTCTGCCCGCTGATTCCCTGGTTGCAAGTCTCATGGGGACTCTTGGAGCTTAGGAGAAAGGAAGTAAAAAGTTCAAGCATGCTCCAGAGAGCCCACCCAGCATCGTTTGTCTTGAAGGTTTTATCTTTCGTCTGTGGCAAGAGTCGTAGGGGAGAGTTTCAGTAGAATATCAGCTTTCCAAGTGCATTTTTAACAGGCTGATGCATCAACATGAGTGTAGAGGGGAGTTGGGGATTATTCTCTGGTCAGTCTCACCACTTTATTTTTATCTTGGGTCTGTCTGGCTCTCATAAGGTTTTTTGTTATTTGTTCCCCTGACTTCATCCGCCCTTGGGTTTGGCTGGTACACATGGTATTAATTGGGTCTCTTCCCTCTATCTCCCTGACCAGGGTGATTTAAGCTATTTAGTCTCTGGTCAGGGAAGAGAGGTAAAAACCATTTGGTCGCAAGTGTCCTTGATTAGGGAAGGTAGGCCTTGTGATTCACTGGCTGCCTGTAAACTGGCCAAATTGCTTGGCCTTGTTTCATTATCTCGTCTCAGTTTCCCCATTCCACTTGCCCAGGAATTTTCCTAGCTCCTTACTGTCCTGCCTCCGCTCCTTGATCCTGCACCCTTAACTGCTCTCTCTTCATTGTCTGGTGTAGCTTCCTAGAAGCGGATGCTTCTTTGGCGGGTAATCCTTTTCTGGCTAATGCCGCATTGACCCCCACTAGGGGTGGCCAGGTAGGAAAGTAAGGGTGCATTCTGCAGGGCACAGCATAGTGTCTTGCAAGGCAGGGGCCTCTGCATTGCCTACAAGCAAAGGGCAACACTTTGTTAACTAAGGCACTGGGTGACTTCTGCATGTTTGGGGATTCAGGGAGATCTGGAGTTTCAGAGATCTCAGCCTCATAAACCTAGATGCCCCTGTCTCAAATCTCAAGTCTCTGCCTTGACAACACCTAATCTCTCTGTTCCAAGCTTGCCAAGGTTTAGATTTCAAACCTCTCTGGAGCTCTCCTGCCTTTAGAATTAAGTTCTGGGCCTAGCTGTTGTTGTTTTTTCTGCCGTCTACCTGCAGGTGATGGGAATCTCTTTAGAGGCAGCCAAAGAAATACTCTGTCACATTTCACCTTAAATTGGTGACCATTCACCTCCAGCATGTTTTCTTTCTAATCTTACAATAGTTCCCAGTAACAACCAGCCAATCTCATAATTCTTAAAATGACTACTTTCCCTGTACTTCTCTTGAGATGTTCCACCAGGTCTTACATTCCTCTCATGGGTATTCATCCCCATTTACTCCCATTGAGGGGTTTCTCAACTACTTCCTTAGAGAATCCCAAGGGCTATGGGTGCTCTACTGACCGTCAGATGTGGGTGTTCATTGTCATGTGGCCGGCAGGTGAGTCAAGCCTCCAATTCTCATTTTACTAGTAGAGATGGCTTCCTTGGGACCATTCCTGACACCAACTCTCCTGGAAACAAAATGCAGCAGAGATTTCTATATGGGAGGAATGTTGGTAGCACACCCAGGACCACTGCTGTAAGGCTGTGAAGAAAACAGGATTAGGGGGGAAAAGGTTACACTGCAATTTAGTTACAGTAATTGTACTTCAGTTGATCCTATGGGAGCTCTAGAGCTGGAGGGGCCCTTCCAAGTCATCCCACGCTGAGGCAAAGCGTCATTTTATTGTTTATAAATAACAGCTTAATAAACCAAAGAATAATACTTACACTCTTATGACAAGTAAATAAAAATTCAAAATAATATCATTAAAGGGGACTGAAGATGTTTCTGAAGATTTCATAAGACAAAGGAGAGGGTTAGCACATACAAAATACAAATTTATTAAAATCCCTTTTAAAACTCTTTTGCCCAATATCCCACTCCTCAAATGAGTTGCTACATCTCTCTTCCAGTCTTATTCTACCTGCAGAATTAACCCTTCTGGAACATTTCCAACAACAACTTCAGCTGAGTTCTGCCTTCTCATTTGCATCCATATTTTCTGGACCATTTCTTTCTTATAGTTTGGCTCTCTCTCTCTCTCAGCTTCTGTTGTTTGCAGGCCCATCCACTGGACTACTTTACTATCCAAGGATTATCTTTGGGATCCATCTGACTTTGAAGGATAAGGACTGGAAATAATAAATGCTTTGTGTTTAATATTGCAACCTCTAACATCTGCACACGCTAATTATAGCTCTCAAACGTTGCCCACCAGTAAAAATAAAACCTTTTAGTGTTTTACTTTTAATAGTCCTCATTTCTAAAGGATAAAAATCAAAATTCATCAGTATCAACCGAAAGTTGTAACGTTATAAACTAGTTTCAGTAGGAAAACTCAAAAGCTATCTCTCAAAAGATGCTGCTTTTCTCACAGCAGAATAGTTTAAACAAATGTACATCAAAGATGAATAATGGACATCTGTAATACCTTCGACAATAAAGATAAATTTTAAAAATACTTTGATCTAAATAAAAATTAAAATACAACCTATCAAAATTGGTGGGATGCAAAAAAATTAATAATGTTTTAAGCAAAACTTTATCTTACTCTATGTAGAAAAAATTGACTTCACTATAAATGTATATTTCAGTGAAGTGGTAGATTATGCAGCAACTCATCCTAAGACCTGTTTTTAAGTGGTGATTGCAAATGAGAGTGACGCCTCATCTTTTAGATGTTTAAAAACCAGTGTCTGGTCTCTGCCTCAAATACTATCTTAAGTAACCTATCTTATTAGCTAATAGGTGAGCTCAGAATTTTTTATGCCAGGAGAGAAAATCAGAAATTGCTAAGCATCAACAGTTTATGTTAGATGGAGTTATGATGCCAGGAGATAATGTGAGAGAATGAGCCAGGTAAATAAGCAGTTCTCTCTAGCATGAGAGTAGGCTGTTTATGAAATGCCCAGGAGGATTTTTTCATGCCCTTTATTCATCTTTACAGGACCACTGGTAAGCTGCTTTAGCACTGCATTAGACTCGACCAAGGTTTTCTTTCCTGATTTATTTATCAATCCAAAGCCAGCTCTCTTCAGTAAGGAAAATACATTGAAAAGAAAAAAAAAAACATCTTTAATATCTGGGACCATTCCAAAAAATTTGAAAATAAATGTGCAGATTTTGCCCCAATGAACTGTACTATCATTACACACACACACAAAAAGGATTGCTTCATACTTGATCCACTGCCTGTGTTCTGATTTTGGCAATAGATTCTAAAATATACCACTTAAATATAATGCAAGCATTCACCATGAAGCCTGATTATTTAGATATTAACTTCTAAAAGCCTTAGAGATGATGATGCTTATTGGGTTGAATCAAAGTCTAAAGATAAACACTCTGGAACAAAAATTTCACTCAAATCCTATCAGGCTATTTCATGTATATGGTTATTGCTCCAAACATGCTGAAATTGGGATACATTCAGAAATTGTATGAAATGAAAATTGCTATAATTTCCATTTTTAGCAAAGTAGTATGGCTCTCTGCAGTTACAGATGAAGAAAAAAAATGACATGCTTACATATCTGTAATAAAATCTCCAAGTTCAACCCAGTAACAATGAGCAGTTCAGGCTCATTCCAGGAAAGCTAATTGGAGAAGTCCATCAGATGCTTGTTCATGTTTACAAAACGAGGCATTTCTATACAGTATTTACTTTGGTTAGGCCTTTTAGGCAAGTGGGAAGATCAGCCCTATGTCCTCTGGGGAAAGCAAAGTAAATTCAAAATCAAAAACAGAAATTATTCGTTTGGATGCCTCTCTTTCCTAAGATATAAATCTCCCCTCCAACGTTAAACATCGGTGAAGCCTCTACATAAACAGAGAATTTTTAGTTTTTGCTCTAAATTAAGATTTCATTTACTCAAAGTGATTGCTATAGTTGAGATTTTGGCTAATATTTTATTTTCATTTTATTTAACAAACACTTATATAGTGCTAATTATGGTGCAATCAAGGCACTGTTCTAAGTGCTTTATCAACATTAACTCATTTAATTCTCACTACACTGAGATCAGCAATAATCCCTACATTAGAGTCAAGAAAACAGGCACAGAGCCATTAAATAACTACCTGAAGGTCACACAGCTAGTAACTGACAAGACGGAATCAATTCAAGAATTCTTTCTCTTCAGTTCATATTCCTAACCATTACACCATGCTTGATAGTGGAAAGATAATACCCAGAAATTATTATATATTTTTACCTTGCAAATTTCTAACAAAAATAAAAAATCGTTTTAAAGGAACTCTGTACCTAGTTCTCAATCTCTCTCTCCACTCCTCCTACTGTTATCATAAAGGACCCCAGTGTGTTCACTGTTGACCCATAAAACACTATATAGCTTTATGCCCGTCCTGGTTCAGCCACGGGGAAGCCATGTTATTTATTTACCCTCTCTGGGCCTCCATTTGGGTTGCTGGGAGAATGAATTGAATTAAAACATGAAGAGTCCTTAAATAATGAGCAGATCAGTATTGCTATTTTTCTTTTTTTTTTTTAGGAAAGAAACCACTTTATTGCCAAGAGTGGGCAGGGCAGGAGGGGCTGGGGCCTATTCTGGACAATAAAGGTGTCCTCAGCGGATGTAGAAACCCCTACTTCAGGGATTGCTGCAAGTTGACTCGGACATTCTAAAAAGCATCATCCTCTCAAGTGCCTAGTAGGAGCTCAGTAAATGAATGGGAGTTTCTTTTCTCCCAAGTTCGGGCCTCTTTCTCTCTTTCCTAGACTATGGCCATCTCACTGGGCTCATTCTTTGCGGTTTTTTTGAACCAATTCTTCAAATGAGTTCTGTTTGAAAATCTAAATTTGAATTACATTGCATTGCACACAGAGTAAAGTTTTAAGTCTTAGAGCGCCACCCAATGCCCTGTGCACTTTGGCTCTCTAGGTTCTTTTCCTGGCTCATGTCCCTAATCTTTCTCATTGGTGACAGTGTTCCTATCACACCAGGGCAGTCACTTACCCAAACACCCTTTGATATCTCTGCGCTAGAAAGCATGCTTATCTTTATGCTTGAATGCTCTCAGCTAGTACTCCTAGCACAGGCCTCATTCAAATTCCTCTATGACCCCATTCATTTCTCTGGAGGCAATTTTTTCTTCCTTCATCTGTGCTCCAAAGACACACCACTTTCAATCTTCCAGTAGCTCTGATCACCTTCCGTTGTATTTTATAATTAGTTGTATACCTATTTGTGTTACTCTGAAGGGATTAAATGCCCTCTACACTCCTCTATACCAAGAAAAATGCCTTTTACGTAGTAAGTTCTCAAACATTTACCATATGTACAAAATATGGATTGAATATTTAATAATTTCTCAAGGACAATTTGCAAAAGGTAGCTATGTCAGAAATACAGAAGGAAAATAAAAACTTAATATTTACATTAGAAAATTGGTTGGCATTCGTTTTCTAAAAACAAATTTGGAAGAAAATAATATAAAGCAGATACTCAGTTAATGGGAGCAAGATGGAAAATGCTATTGCCAAACTATATTTAAGAGTAATCAAGTCCTCTAAATTGAGCATAAGTCTGAAGCATGATCAAGTTAACAAAAAAAGAAAAGGCCAGTGTTATTTTGACTGAATTGAAAACAGAGTGTGGGGAAATTTGTATTCTTCCCTTGAAAAACGGAGTGACTTTATTCCTTCCATTAAGCCAGTTTTGTGCCAAAGCTTAGCCAATGCTTTAGGTCTTTATCAATACCTCTTCCATCATTCATTTATCCCTTGTTTCATTCCTGCCTTGCTTTGTTCTCCGGTAAGTAGTTGTTTATTCACCTTAAATTTTGTGCTAATCAATGTAGTGTAATAGCTCCCCTGATATTAAATGCATATTTCATAGAGCTTTTTGGGTTTAGATACTTGATTAAAGATAAATTAAGGGTTGAATTTCCCTTATAATGAACCATGCAATATAGTTGGTCTGTCAGCAAATTAATTAAATATGTCAACTATGATATGATGCAGCATTATCAAAAGAAAGACCTAATCATCATCTACATGGAGTTCACAATGAAGCAGGAAAGGCAAACACATAAATGTTAGTGAAATAAGTGTTATAGAACAATACTGTGTATTAGCAAAACTAGAGCTTGTTTATCTACTTAGGAATAAGAAAGGTATTCCTTAGAAGGGATATGTAAGCCTAGCCCTAAAACACAAATTTTGTTTAGCTGAACATGGTAATAAAAGCTGGGGAGATGTATTTTTTTTATTATTATTGAAGGAGAGTGGTCGAAGTAGTGGGAATAACGTTTGTATAGACTGAAGGTAAGAGAACAATGAGTGACTGTAAAAGAAACCGAAAGATGTTAGCGTTTGTGCAAAGGGGGCAATGAATGAAACACAGTAAGTAAGGCTGAAGATAAGGGCAAAATAATTTCAGGTTCTCTAATTGACTTCAGGATTTTGGACTTGATCCCAGGAGCTCTACTCTCTCTCCTCCTATAAAGGATGGATTCTTCCTGCAGTTATAAAAAGCCACTCACTCTTTTTTAAAGGTATATACATTTTATTAATAGTACCCCAAATTTAATGAAATAGCATTATCTTAAGGAAAAGCAATCTAGTCTTCTTGGGCACTGTATACCGTTTCCTTTAGCATACCAAAGACATTGTTCCTGCAATCACATATACTCTCTCTCCTGAATCATTTTTTCCCCACTGAATTATTCTTATAAAAATATAAATATACCGTAAGAAATCACATATTTAAAAAAAAAAAAAAACACATTTCCCACCAGCCCATCTTCCCTGCCACATTTCTCTGGACCCTTTATAGAGTATCTCACCCAAACTAATGTCTGTACTGTCTATACTTTCTCACATCTGGCATCAACATAATCCATTTTACATCATCATCATGTTATCACGACTTTGTCCTCGTGCTATACTAAACCCACTTTGGCAAAATAACCAGTGACCTTTATCACACGCTCCAGCTGATTCGATAGCATTGAAGGAGCCTGCATCTCACACAGACAGCAGAGATTAGTCTACGATCAGATTCCTAACTTCAGAGAACACACATCAAACTCTCTGTGGTTTCATTGAAACCACTTTCACACCCTGGCCGGGTGGCTCAGCTGCTTGAGCGTTCTCTCGCACACCGAAATGTTGTGGGTGCGATTCCCAGGCCGGCATTCAGGGCACATACCCAGATGATGGATTTGACCCCTGCTCAGGGTGCTTATGGGAGGCAACCGATGGATGTCTCTCTCTCTCACATCGATGTTTCTCTCTGTCAAATCTAGAAACATATCACATATCTTTGGGTAAGGATTACAAGAAACAAAACCATGTTCACTAATCTCTTAGTGAAAAACGTATTGGGGTTTATAGCACAGCAACAGCTATCTTTAAAAAATCTGTTTTATTCTTCTTTAATCTTTAACTCCTGAGTTTTTAATATCCTAGACATGGGTAAAGGCTTAAGAGTTTTCTGACAGGTTTTCAGCCACGTACATTTGACAATTCGGTATAGTTTTTTCACTTTGGGATATATAATCTCTGATCTTAATGGCTCAGATAAACTGAGATGAGAAAAAATTCCACTTCAGTATCCTCATGTATCTTGAGATGGATCACAGTTTTTCTTTTAGAACAGAGAATCAGTCCACTTTGGGACTCTCAGTTCAAAATTCCTTAGGGACTCTTTCCTTTGCAATCCTGAAGTTGCTAGGCAGTTAGTAGTTGAGAAAGTTCCAATGTGTATTAGTGTCCATGGTGAGGTCATGCTTTCTTTCCTTAACAGGGGGGTTCCAATTATAGGTTCACAGAGAACAGCACGCTTGCCTTACTTGCTTTTCACCCAAGTGCAGTAGAAACATAGAGATGAAAAATAAGAAAATATGGCCATTCTGCTAATGCACATAAGAGAATCATTTTAGTCACATGGTTAAGCACATAATAGACTGAACTTCCTAAACATGTGCAAATCTGCTTTCTGTGAGAGAGCCAGGTCCTAGTATGTAATCTTGGTGAAAAAAGACACACAAAACAAACAAACAAACAAAAAAACCTTGCAAAGTAATTGATACAAGACTGAAAATAGCCCTGGTTTGGCTCAGCTGATAGAGCGTTGGCCTGCAGACTGAGGGGTCCCAGGTTCGATTCCGGTCAAGGGCATGTACCTGGGTTGCAGGCACATCCCCAGTAGGGGGCGTGCAAGAGGCAGCTGAATAGATGTTTCTCTCTCATCGATGTTTCTAACTCTCTATCCCTCTCCCTCTCTGTAAAAAAATCAATAAAATATATTTTTTTAAAAAGACTGAAAATATTGCAAAGAATAATAAAATAATAAATAAAAGTAAGGATCTTCCATTTTACACTCAATACAGGAAGGAAGATGGCTCAGCTCAATGATTTTCAACTGTTTTTTCTCAATAGTAAAGATCACTGTACATTGCAGTATCGTTTACCATTTCTCGGATAATAGAAACAAATGTGGAATTATGTAGTAAGTTATATATTTTATATGTAAAAGTATAATTATTTTACAAGTTAGAAAATGAGTCTTACTTAAAAACAAAAGAATATCACTTTTCACCCAGCTGGAACAGCTCAGTTGGTTGAGCATTGTTCTGTGCATCGAAAGTTTAATTCCCGGTCAGGGCACATGCCTGGGTTGCAACTATGATCCCCAGTTGGGGAGCAAATGGAGGCCAATCAATTGATGTTTCTCTCTCACATCAATATTTCTCCCTCTCACACCTATTAAATAGTGTTGATATATAAACAAATCACACCTTTACATATGAATGGAGTGAAGGAAAGAGGACACTTACTACATTCCAATTGCTCATTGTCCAGTTGGTACTAGAGAAAAAAGGTTTTGTTGGGAATTTTAAAGTTTACAACACATGGGAGAAAATATGAGAGTTTGGAATTTCTAGCTGAACCCTAACCTTTAGGTGTTTGTCTTTGTTAATTCTTGGCAAAATACAATGGTAGTTTAGAGATAAAAAGGTTTGAATGGGCTATTAAAATCTTGAACTTCAAAGAGTTTAAAGTAAACATTTTCACAATTTCAATACAAATGACTGAAACCATGTGGGTTACATTTCCTTTCAATTTTACATGCATTTAGAAATTAAGGAAAAATACACAGAAAATAAATTCTAGGTTTTGATCAGACTGTACATTGAGTGGCCATAACATGTCTGTAATTAGTTTAAATTTAAATATATCTGAAGCAAAAAAAACCCAACAAACAAAATATTAGAATTTAAAGAAAAAGAAATTTTACTATAATACAAACCCTCAATGTCACCAAAAATTAGTTAATTTCTGACTGTGCAACAGGCAATGCACCATAAAATGTTACTGAGTTAGATCCAGTCTCTGCTTTCTGGAATGTCACAATAATTCACAGATTCTGAGATTAGCTTATTCATTCACCCTAAAAAGGGAAAATTAGTAGGTAATAAAATGTTCGCAAGATATTTTACAAAGTTCATTGCACTTTGTAAGAGCGCATAGGCAGCTGAAAAAAGACCATAGACATTGCCAAGTCAAACCGTTAAGAAAGAGAGGGATACGCCTGAGGGAACTGAGAGTGCTTTCTGTCACATCTGAGAGAGAAATTAAATCTTATGTGAGATTTATTTTTAAATAATGACCAGATAGTGGCTTATCAAGCTAGTGTTTAGGGATATTCTAAGTAACTGGTGCTGCTAATGAAATCAATTCAGTGCACAGAGAGTTACAGAGTTCTGGCTATTGCATGGTGCTACTAGCACACATTCCCTGGAATGGTAATTACTGGGGACTGTTCTCAAGAGGCACCTAGTGGAGCTACTGAATCTTGGAAAGAAACCAAGAGTCAATTGTATTTTTTGACTCAAGTCACTTACGGTTCTCCAAACTGAGATGAGAGACCGAAAATATGAAGAAATTTGAAATGGCAGGAACCATGTCCCAGGCAAGCTCCGTGAAGTGAAGCTCAAATATTAATGTGTCCAGCTATTATACACTTCGCTGTGCTTCCCAGTCAGTAGTTTGTTTGTTTTCTTTTCTGGGTTATTGGTGCAGGTTTCCAGGATTGTTCACTTTGACTCTGCTTTTTCTCTCATCGGTAATCATATTCACAAGTTTATTCTGGATTGGGATGCCAGAGTGCCTTCTGTCGGAGGCATGTTTTTATAGCCACTGCATTCATTCTTTCTTAGAACTCCTCTGCTTGGCATTTTATGCCTTACTTCAAAGTTCAGTCCTTCAGTTTTTACAGGTCTCATATGGAATGTCTTTTTACTAGAGCCGTACATTCATCTCCCCAGCAATGAAACTGAGAAAACATATTTGCATTCTGACATTGTCAAACCCTATAAAACCAGGCTCCTGCCTCTCCTGCCACATTTATCTAAATAGGATACTCTGCCCAGGACTAGTTGTTCTACACATAATGAGTCCATAGTCACAATCTTGAATGTATTGGGTTCCCCCAGGTCTGTCTTTTAGAAACTCAGAGTCAACTCACATCCATCAACTTTGTCTTCTTTTTCAGAAAAGCAGAGGTGAACAATTATAGTTCTTTCTTCAAGCACATCAAACGAACTTAGTACCAGGGCCGAAACCTAACTGATCTCTAAGGCTTGAAACTTTACCCAGATTCTGATCTCTCACCGGGAAGGAGTGACATATCCAATTTAGACCCACGCACAAAGCCTCTATTCTAAACAATAATGGCAGTGTTTGGGTGTCGGTTAAAGACTCTATGGGTCTCACAATTCTCAGCAATGAAACAACATGAAGTTTTGAATAAAGAAATCCCAGTTTATTTATATTGTCTCCCAGAGGTTGTCACTCTGAGTTGACTCAATGCTGGTTTCTGGAAATGGACGAAGTGCCCATTACCCCCAGTTCAGAATAAAAGATATTCTCCCCCAAAGGAAGCCTCTCAACACAGTATAAGGACCTGTTCATTGCACTAAGGTTTAAAGAGGGCAGGACAAATGAGACAAGCAGACTTTTGTACACAGTCTTTCTTGCCATCTTCATCAGAGCATGTTTGATAGAAAGGAACTAAAACTGCTCAAGCAGATTTCAGGAGGATTAACTGTAAGCTCACAAGGGTATATCCTGAAACCCAAAGGAAGGAAGCACAGCTGAGCCTGTCTTAGGATGAAAAATGCTTGCTGAAAAGTCATCAGGAATAAAGGAAGTTATTGTTGAATTAGTACAAGAGTTTGTGGTGGTTAAGAGCATGGGATCTGGAAACAGGCTACATAAGTTCAAGTCCCAGTACTCCCAGTTGCTTGCAGTGCATTTTTGAAACATGAAATATCTCCTGTCTCTTATTTCTTCAGCTACAAAATAGGAAGACTAATAACAATTCCCTATCTCTGTAAGAATTAAGAAATATAAGTAGTTATAGGACCTGGTGCATAAAAATGCATCCAATGAAAGTTAAGCACAATAATAACTTGTTTATTGACAGTGTTGTATTTATTATATTACCTGTGGGCAATTGCTTCTTCAATATTTACCTTTAGGAAAAGCTAAAGCTTGACAAAGAATGTTAATAAATTGACCCATTCAAAACAAAAGGGGGGGTGGCAACTAAGTAAATTGAAAGAGTAATGTCAACCAAAACAGTTTTGTAGAGAAATATCCACTCATATATTATTGGTGGAAGAAATATCCACTCATATATTATTGGTAGGTTTTAATGAACCCTGTGGACAAGTAGGCAATACCTGTCAAATTACAAATGCATATTTTTGACTCGGTATTTTATCCTACAGATTTATTTGCATGTGTGTGTGAAGTAATGTTTATATTTTTATAATATATCAATGTCTATATCAGTGAATGATTGGAAACAATTCAATATCCATCAACAAAGTACCAATTAAATAGATTATGCTAAATCGAATAATTTTAAAATATTTTATATATGCGTTATGTATAAAACTTTGTAAGACAATATGCAAATGTTACATAGAAAGATCTCTTATGTGAAAAAAACTACTGCATACTTTTTTATACATTTGAATTTACAACCACAGTAAAGTATCACCTACTAAGTTAAAAAATTTATTAATTTTTAGAGAGAGAGGAAGGGAGAGGGAGAGTTACAGAAAGAAACATCAGTGTGAGAACAAAACATCGATCATCTGCCTCCTGCACACCCCCTACCAGGGATGGAGTCTGCCCCCCAGGCATGTGCCCTGACAGGGAATTGAAGCAGAAACCTTTCAGTGCATGGGATGATGCCCAACCAATTGAGCCACACTGGCCAGGGCTCAAGTAAAATTGTTTTAATTAGAAAAGATATAATACAGTAGCATTCACATACAATAAATGAAAGCTAATTAGAGAGTTGTTCCATTTTTCCAGGAGCAAAGAAGTAATACGTTTATTCAATCTTTTACTATAAGAGAACATCAAATTAAAATCACACTATGGTAGCTTTTTTCATTTATCAGACATGGAAAAGCTAAATTTTGACAATTCACAGTCTTGGTGAGGCTCTCCGGAAACAGGCACTGTTGTACATAACTAGTGGAAGTATGGGTCGTGTGCCAACCATACATCATTATCCATGCCTACTTCTTTTTTTCCTAGCAAAGCCTGTCTCCCACTGTAATAGTTGAAAATATCAGTGATTGCTTTCCTGGTAGCAATGTGTAGCTAGGGCATGGGCAGACAAACAGAACCTGAGAGGATCCTGGGTTTTGGTTGGTGCTTTTTTCCCTTCCCAATAGAAAACAAACAAACAAAAAACACAGAGAAGGAAAACAGTCTTCACTCTGTACAATGCTTTTGACTACGGCATCCATCTTCAACCACAAGGGGCAAGCTAAAAATGCCTTGCCTTCAAATGCTTTGTTATATGAAGAGGATATATATCTCTGTCGCTGTTAGTTGGCTAGTCTTCTTTGCAGCTGTAAGCATCCTGATGCATGAAGTTTACCAGAAAATGGGTCAAATGCTAAGAAACAGGTCAACTTCAAGTTATGGTTGTAACCTTTTCACAAGTCGGAAGTTGAACTGTATACTCCTATAAGGGTGAGAGAAGACCGGGAGCAGCAAACATTGCAATTTTCTATATAGGTATGCATCGTTTTGCTTTAGCAACCACCTTCCTTACTTGTGTCGTTCGAGAACATATGGTTTTAATCTCACCATCAAACATAATTTGTGGGCATAACAAATGCTAATATAATTTACCGAATGAATGTGAAATTCAAGAAAATAGCTTCTCAATGAACAGTGATAACAACTGAGTTTTAGTCTCTCTTATATCTTTGTTGATTTTATCTATTTCAGCTGTCAGCACCTCTTTGTCATTTAGACTCTTAAAAATAGTGATCATTTAGAACAGTCACATTAATGGGCTCTGCTTAGCTACCCAGTGACTAGCAATCAGCTTATGAAAATCCTACTCATCCATGAAGCTATGAAGCCCTAGCAGAATTACCACTGCCTTGTAAACTCAATTAAGTTTACCTTCCAAGCAAAATTCACTTCAAGTTCTCAATTCTACAGTCTAAAATAATCCCAACAAGTTATTGTTTTTCTAAATCAAGTAATATTACCAATTAGCATATTGTTAAGCTACTTATATGTAACAGATAAATTAATTGTAGAATTTATACAGTGGAATATAAGTAAAACTTTCTGTTAGCAGTGATTAAACCAATTCTAATCAATCAAAAAGCTAATTAAAATTATTAATTTACTAGACTATGAGTCACTTCGCTAGCTCCAATTTTTTTAATCTATAAACACTTGTTTTTTATGAAATCAGTATCATCCTGTAGTTGGAAAATTTTATATAAATAATATATAATTTTTTAAAATTTATGAGTATTAAAAACATTAATTTCTTTATTTTGCCATTGTATCCATGACCAAATCATACTTCTTACATAAATTTATATTCAAGCTTACTATTTCATAGAGTTTGAGATAAATGTTTCCAAAACCTTGTAAACTCTAGATGAAATTAGAACCATTTTATTTGCAGTGTTAGTGGCATCAAATAAGCATGAAACCACAAATATTTAGGCTTTTATTTTCCAGAACTACATAAAATATTTGGTGTAGAATTTAATGAACAATTAAATTCTTTGTTAAACATTAAATTCTGTTTGGAATAGTTCACTCTATTTGTTTATAGTGACATATATCTTTCTCTTTATACTTAGACATTTTAATCAGTGTGAGATCCATATTGTATCTTCAGGAGAAACAGAAATATATAAAATTTGGTTGGTTCCCTATACCTTAAGAACAC
Organism: Myotis yumanensis; assembly: GCF_028538775.1. Lineage (NCBI taxonomy): Eukaryota > Metazoa > Chordata > Mammalia > Chiroptera > Vespertilionidae > Myotis > Myotis yumanensis. The sequence continues at coordinate 40,948,556 of NW_027223760.1, read as the reverse complement.
TGAAATCATGCATTGTCTCAAGGAGGCAACTGAGGATGAAAGACACTATGAGGGGAAAAGAAAGCAGAAGAGGGCATAGCAAAATCAGCCCCCGGTTCTATCTGAGGGGAAAAAATCATAGCTCAACATTGGAAGCATTAGGGATAACGTAAATTTCTCTGAATGAGTCTTGGGAATATGGGGGTGGGGGCAGCATTATCACAAATCACATCAAAACTTCTGAAAAAACCTTTCTAGAGTACATCTTACTTGTTTACAAATTTGTCCCTTAAAGCAGATGACATGCCTCTTATTCTCATTCTCCATTCTCTCCTTCTGCCCAACGTTCTTTCTTCACAGGTACCTCCTACCCAACTTTCTTTTTTTCCTTCCACTGCTTCTTCTTTTTTCTTTTCCTATATTAAAAGCAAAGAGTGGCTTAGCCATGAGCACAGTTTAGACAACGTTTTTCCTCTTGGAGGAATGCATGTTTGTTAGGGTGTAGGGGAGAGTATTAATTAATCCTAAATATGTCATACTAGAGGTCTGGTGCATGAATTCGTGCACGAGTGGGGAACCTCAGCCTGGCCAGCGATCAAGGCCTACTGGGGGGAGGGAGGGGGCTGCCGGCCAGGGAGAGGGGTCGAGGGAGATTGGCCAACTGTGGGAGGTTGGCTGTGGTAGCACACTGAACACCAGGGGGCAGCTCCTGAGTTGAGTGTCTGCCCCCTGGTGGTCAGTGCACATCATAGCAACTGGTCAACTGGTCGTTTCAGTTATTCTGGTCGTTCTGGTAACAGTCGCTTAAGCTTTTGTATATAGAGATATGTCTGTGAGAATGCATTTGTGGCATTTATCCTATGTGTCTAGCACTGTGCTCAGCAGTGGCAATTCATAGATAATATGTATATGTGCTTGCGTGTGTATATATGTATATACATATAGTATATAAACACCTGTATAAGCACACACACAAATACACACATATATAATGTATATTACATACTTTCCCCATTTCATTTTACATAAGACTATTTTTTACAATTAAGGTTCATACTTAAAAACAGATTATCTGCTTCCCTATGTGATTTTACTTTCCTGTCAATGATACTTTGACAAGATTTTAAAGTGATTTTATTAGTTTTATACCTAACACACTCATTATTACTCTTTGCTTTCTCTGGTTGCAACTTGTTTCTGCTTCTTGGACTTCACAATGATCACCCCACAATGAACCTCACAAATAGACTTGTATGCAGAGTTATAACATTCCAGAATCAATGTATTTAAATAATATCCCAAACAAGTAAGCCCCAGCCTTACTCCCAGCTACTCTCATTTTATTACAATCTTTGTTCATGTTTCATGATGGGCCTAGTGTCACATCTATTCTACTTTGACAAGAGCTCCAGACTACACATCTTTGCCATCATTTCATTTGAGTTGCCCAAACAGTCCAACTTTCTACTGATGTAAATACGTGCTGGCTTTATAATCCCAGTGGAGGAAACAGTTAAATTTAGTTTACTCAGATGCTTCCCATTCTATTTTACCTACATCCCTTTTTGCTGGGACTTAACATTCTTCCTTGTCCTAATCTTAGTGGAAATAAAGAATAACTGATCATATTTCCGTCATCTCCCCTTTACCTGAAGGTCAGCATGTTAATTTTCTCCATTCTGTTTGATTTTTATCCCAAAATTCAACTGTCAGTTTAAGTGCATACCACAGCTAACAAATACCTAATTACTCCGTGTACGATTGCATTGTGATGTATTGCCTTTCATTTCAATCTCATCTATATTTTGAGATAAACATACAGAATTTCCCAAAAGGTTTCTAATTTTAAACCATGACCAGTATTCATGTGCATTTAACTAAAGTTTTCACTCATTCTGCAATACCCTCAGATATCTTTAAGGAGTGGGTCTTCATGGGATGTTTTTTCACTTCTATATACAAAGCAGTACTGTGTGTATGACTTGCAGAAAACCTTAACAGAATAAAGCTTTGTTTCATTTAACCAACAGAAACAATAGGCTTCCTCAATCTCAACAGGTGTTTGGTGTGTGTGGTGTTGTGTGTTTTTTTTTTTAATATCACTCATCTACTCCAATTAGAAACATTAGGAAAGTATGATATTGATTCTCCTTGGGCTCTAAGTTTCTAAGTAAGTTTTTAAGCTCGCATTCATACATGGAGTAACCAGAAAGAAAATCTTTTTATTTACACTTCAGTGAAAACAAATGACTAAAAATATTTAAGCGAGCTTGGGCAGAGCCACATCTAATTATGTAAGGTATTTGTGATGCCAGGATTGGGTCATACTGCTAAAGATTACGATTATTTTTAGGTCTTTCACATCATTAGACTTAATGCACTTAAATGGTACTTATGTCTTAGTGAGGGTAAGCAGTTCAAATGAGTATCATTTTATGACATGATTGCTTCGGTGAGTTTCCTTTCCACATAACTTGTTTCAGTACCAAGAGGAAAGGAAATCATTAGTAGTCATGGAACAATCACTGTCAGGCCATTTCCATTTCCTGAACGTAAAAAAAAAAAAAAACCATTAAAAATTCATTATGGGTAATGGTAGACAAGCATCAGGGAATGGTGTCTCACCACCCATGGGAGCATGGGAAGGACGGAGCAACAAAATAATCAGGAAATACGTAAGACAGCTTTCTTGTGGGGTTTTTTGTTGTTGTGGTTGTTGTTGATTTTTTATTGCTTAAAGTATTACAAAGAGTATTATATATGTCTCCTTCTTTCCCCCCCTTGATATTCCCCCCTTTTTTAAGTGTACCCTACAATGTCTGAGATGTGCCCTTACCTCTCTGTGTCTAGAGCCCCCTGCCCCTGCTGCAGACTCACCCCTCATTCTATAGATGTATTCCAATTCTCGTCATGTGATTCCTCCACAAAAAGGAGTCTTCCTCAAAAATTTAAGAAAAATTAAAAAAAATAAGTAATATTGTGACATAGGACTTAGAAAATGAAAGTCTCATATTCTCTTCTTTCCATTTCTTCCCTCCTTTACTTCCTTCCTTCATTCCAATCATTTATGGATCCATAACACATATTCCTTGTTTTGTAATTTTGTAGTGTGAAATTCAGTTCAATTAAATAAACATTTATTAAGCAGCTGTTGTGTACAAGGCATTTACCACTTTTAAGATGCCCTCTAGCAAAGGCCAAAAGCCTTAGAATTTTGAAGGCCAGGGATGAAAACATCAGCAATCAGAATACAAGGTTGCAAAAGCACACTGCATGTCCCTCAAACAGAAGTCCATCTGAGCCTTTGCACGTACAGATTCTCATTTCTTCCATGCATTTCACATGGTTTAGCACTCAGGGTCCTTATTTTTAATATCTATGACTGTTGTTATGTATCCAAATCTTACTTATTTTGATTGCTTGATTGCCACTGTTAACCCATTTAGGACACGGCACTTATTCTTTTCAATTCCATGAAAGTTTATTAAAGCCCTTCTATTTCCAGTGGGATATTATCATCGCTAACAGAAAGTATTAGAATAGAGCCTTACATTGTTGTATACAATAATCCATTCCAGGTGGATCAAAAACTCATATGTGAAAAGCAAAAGTAGGAAAAAAAATTGTAAGAATTTATAGGACGATCTTTTCATGGCCTTGGGCTAGAATAGGCTTTGCAAACAAAATAGAAAAGTGATAACTGATGAAAAAAAAAAATGATTGATAGCCCAGCTGGTGTGGTTCAGTGCTTGAGTTTCGACCTATGAACTAGGAGGTCACGGTTTGATTCCCTGTCAAGGCACTTGCCTGGGTTTCTGGCTCCATCCCCACACTGAAGTTTCTATCTCTCTCTCCCTCTCTCTCCCTCTCTCTGAAATCAATAAAACATATTTATTTTTTTAAAAAGGATTGATAAGCTACATTTAAATTTAAATCTGTTACTCAAAAGACAACATAGAACAGTAAAAAGACAAGCCAGAAACTAGGAAATAGATAGCTGTTTAGAGAGAACTTATATCAATCACTAGACAAGTGTACAAAATTCATAAAAAGGCAGAATTTTGATAGTGGGGAAGTCTGTGGAGGGCAGGCAGGGAGTATATGGAAAATCTTTGTACCTTCTTCTGAATTTTTCTGTGAACCTAAAAATGCTCTAAACAATAAAGACTAGTAAAATTATGAATATGCATTTCACTGAAGAGGAAACATTTAAGACCTTAAACATAGGAAAATTGATAATGATTAGAAATAAACAAATTGAGGCTGCCATTAGTCACCACTAATCAAATTGGCATCATTTAAAATATCTGATGAAGCTGAGGGCTGGTGTGCACGTGAACCAGTGGACCTCCCTGATGTAGCTGGTAGCACCGTTATTGTATAACCACTTTGAAGGATAACTTGGCATTGCCTTGTAAAGATAAACATTTGCATTTTTCACAAGCCAGTGTTCTACTCTCGAACAGATGTGCCAGGATACAGGTGCTTGGATGCTGTGATAGCTAAAACCAGGCAACAAAACTTGCCCTGACCCAGTTATAAATGCAAATATTTGAAAAAAATGTAACCATTAACACCAGAAACATGATAAAAACAGCAACAACAAATACAAGTCATTTTCTCCAAACTATAACTTTTTAAAGAAAACAAATAGAATTCTTACTACTTTATAATTCCCAAATATTTTTTACTATGAAAAAAAGATGCTTGTTTTCTGTGTTGTCATTTTTCTCACAGCTATTAGATTTATGCCTGAAACATGAATTTGTTTGCTTTCTCTTTACATAATTGGGGACAAATGGTCACTCAATGTATGTTTCAACGTAACAACTAAGGACACGCTAACTCTTAAAGCAGCACAGACACCAGAGCCTTGTCACCTCCCTTTTTTCCTTTTCCCTCTTTCTAAAGTTTTTCTTTCCAAAGACACATTCCAGCTTCTTGCAATAGGAACCCCCTACGCTTCCAAACTATGCTTGGGGGTAATTTTAAACAGCAAAACAACCCAAAGAAAGGAATGGTGGAGGAGGGGGGACACTTGTTTACGGTATAAGAGCTGAGCTTGCCCTGTTCAACCTCAAGTGGCAACACATACATTCGGTGATTCCGCCTTTCACTGCTCTGTACACATCTGCAAATGAATGCAAAGGCACACCCCTCGTATAAATTTTGAGGTTACACAGAAATGTCAGCAAGTAGGTGACTTTGCAATCACCAAGTCCTTGCATAATGAGGACTGAGTGTATTTATTCTCATCCCACTTCTTAGTGTCAAACAGAACAAACCTTATCCTCTTGTGGGTAGCCCTTCTCAAATCTAAAGATAAAGCAATAGTTAACATTTATTTTGCATTTGTCAGATGCCAAACCTTTTGCACAGGACTTAACTTGTATTTACTCATTCAATCCCAACAGCAGTTGTATGAGGTAGAAATACCATGATCAGCATCCCCATTTCAAAAAGAAGCCAACAAACACAGAGAGGTTCCATGATTTTTGCTCGAGTTACACTGTCAGGAGGTGGCATAGATGGAATTAAATCCAGACCACCTGTACAGCCTCGTCCAATTCCTCAACTGCCCCACTATCCCCTCCATCATATGCTTTCCACGTGTCCAGTGGCTTGGTCTCAAGTCATATTTGATCGTTAGGTTTTGTCTCATAATCAATTGAAGGTGCAGAAAATTCTGCATTTCTATACCATGGCTGGCTTCTTGGAGGGATGCTTTTCACAGAATTTTGCCCTGGGTTTATTCTGTGGGGCACCATAAGCGACATATGGAATCTGTTATTTTATTTATTGGGGAGATGTTGTTGAAGACGTTGTTTTCTGCATTACTCAGTGTTCCCAATATAAAGAGCCATGTGAGTCATTTCTCTTAGGCTTAGTGCCAGGAGAAGGCTGAGTAATATGCATGCTTTTTTTTTTTCTATTGGGACAATGTGAGTCAGATTGATACCATATTTTCTAAGTGGATGCCAGGAAACTCTAGAACTTAAAGACCATGTATCCACAGCACCCTACACAGTCATTAAAACCTCCATTACTGTGTAATCATTACATGTTTTAATTTTCCTCTTGTTTTTGACACTTTATTCTATTTCCACCTCTTACATACATCTAAATAAGCTATTTCAAAATAATTGAACACATAAATTTATTTTCTTTGGAGTCATCTCATTTTCCTTACCACTGTCTTCTAATGCATTCTAGCTTATAGATACAACTTTAAAAGTAACATCCAACAATGAATGTGAAATTCCACATGTGATCTAATCAACCATTTTAGCCTTATTCTCATTTGATTTGATCTACTTTTGGCTAAAAAGAGACATATAATTTGTGTCTAAATTTTCTTAATTCACTGTTATGGGATCTTAATGTTTTATAAAATTTACTAGAGGCCCGGTGCACAAAAATTTGTACACTGGAGTGGGTGGGGGGTTGTCCCTCAGCCCCACTTGTGCCCTCTCACAGTCTGGGACCCCTCGGGAGATAACGACCTGCTGGCTTAGGCCTGCTCCCGGGTGGCAGAGGGCAGGCCCAATCCCTAGGTGCCTGCCCCGTAGCCCCTGGTTGGGCTCAGAGCAGGGCCAATTGGGGAGTTGGGGCGCCACCCCTTGTCATGCACAGAAAAGGGCGGATCAGGAGGTTGCGATGCCACCCCCTGTCACGCTCAGGGTAGGGCCAATTGGGGGGTTGGGGCGCCGCCCCCTGTCACACTCAAGGCAGGGTCAATGGGGAGGTTGTGGCTCCACCCTGTCACACACAGAGGAGGGCCCATGGGGGAGTTGGGGCCCCGCACCCTGTCACACACAGAGCACGGCCGATCAGGGGGTTGGGGAGCTCCCCCCTATCAGGCACAGAGCAGGGCTGGTCAGGGGTTTGGGGTGCCTTCCCCTGTCATGAACAGAGCAAGGCGGATAGGGAGGTTGTGGCCCAGCCCCCTGTCACACACAGAGCCGCAGGGCGATCAGAGGGTTTGGGTGCTGCCCCCTATAATGCTGCTCCAGGGGCCAGGAGGCCTCGCGGCTACATTGATCCCAGTGCTGGGAGGCCTCGCGGCTCCACTTGATACCGGGGCAATGAGGCCTCTCTGCTCAGCTGATCCCGGTGCTGGGAGGCCTCTCTGCTCAGCTGATCCCGGTGCTGGGAGGCTCTGCTGATCCCAGGCCAGGAGGCCTCGCGGCTCCGCTGATCCCGGTGCTGGGAGGCATATTACCCTTTTACTATATAGGATAGAGACCTGGTGCACGGGTGGGGGCCGGCTGGTTTGCCCTGAAGGGTGTCCCGGATCAGGTTGGGGGTCCCGCTTAGGTGCCTGGCCAGCCTGGATGAGGAGATGATGGCTGTTTGCAGCTGGTCACACCCCCTTCAGGGTGGGGGTCCCCACTGGGGTGCCTGGCCAGTCTGGGTGAGGGGCTGAGGGCTGTTTTCAGGCTGGCAGGTGACTGAGGCTCTCAACCTCTCCTTTTTTTCTTTTTTTTTTTATTCTGGGATTTATTTACCTTCTATGGCTGTCACTGGAGCTGAGAGCCGGCTTTAGCTCTGAGGCTTCACTCTAGCTCTGAGACCTCGGCTGATGAAAGCAGGTTTCTGGGCTTTGTTTACCTTCTGAATTTGAAACTTTGTTGCAATTCTAGCTCTGAGATCCCGGCTGACTGAAAGCAGGTTTCTGGGGATTGTTTAGCTTCTATATTTGCAACATTGTTTCTTAGAGTGCAGCTCAGAGCTGGGCAGCGGCAGGCGGGGAACCTTGGCTTCCTCCGTCACTGGAGCAAGCAAGCCTCCTGTTAGCTTCAGCTGCCTGGCTGCTGTCCGCCATCTTGGTTGGCAGTTAATTTGATATCTCGCTGATTAGCCAATGGGAAGGGTAGTGAAGTTATGGTTAATTACCATGTTTCTCTATTATTAGATAGGATAAGGATACTTTTGGTAAATTTCTATTCAGAATTGTAAACATGTAATGAAAACTGTATTTTTTAATCATATAAATTTATACGATCATTTCTACAAACAATAAAGTTATATTCAAGCCCTGCAATTTATTTTTAAAACTTATGCAGATAAATGTAAACAAGGCCACAGTGACTAAGTTTCTGAAGAATGAGTAGATGACCCTGTATGGGTATGAGCAGAGTTACACCTCCATAGATTATGCTCCAAAGCAAGGAAGAACTCAGTTTTGTTAATGTTATGTCAGTCTAGCAACATCATCACATTAATTTGAAGTCTAGGAACTCTTTTTTTTTTAATCTTTATTGTTGAACATTTTACAGATATCCCCTTTCTTTCTTCATTGTCCCCTTCTAGCCCACACCTGTGCTCTACCCCAGGCCTTCACTACACCATTGTCTGTGAGGAACTCTAATACTCAAAAAGTCAGAAAGGAGCAAGAAGAGAGAATAGATGGCTATCTCATAGGAGGAATGAGTTAAGTATGTTATACAGTAAAACATGTTTGGTCTCAATAAAAGTTAACTTTATTTTATTAAGGACAATTTATATCCCAGAAGCTATGGTTCATATTGAGAGTTTTTAAGAGGTTTTAAATTTTATTATGTAAAGAAAAGTGGCTCTGGTCGGTGTGGCTCAGTTGGTTGGTCCCATGCACTGAGAGATCACCCATTTCATTCCGGTCAGGAACATGCTTGGGTTGCAGACTCCATCACCGGTATGCAGGAGGCATATGATCAACATCTCATCAATGTTTCTCTCTCTTCCTCTCCCTTCTTCTCTTTCTCTAAAAAAATCAATTAAAAAATTTTTAAAAGAGAAAAGTCGTTTCTGTTTATTTTCCAAGAGAAAATAATCCAAATTTTGTTTCCATTATTATGGATATGATATTGAATATAGTTAAAGAACACACTGTAGGTTGATTTTGTTGCCTTTAGAAAGTGCACTTTGTAGGAGATGATAGATATGTGATAGATGATGGATAGATAGATAGATAGATAGATAGATACTAAGATTATATATATGTAATTAATAGGACATTAATGTAAAAAGCAGAATCCTTGCCTGGCCAGTGTGGCTCAGTTGGTTGGAGTGTCCTCCCATACATCAAAAAGTGAGAGAAGTCCAGCTTTCATCTGCACAGATGCAGCTGTAGAATGGGATGAAATAGACCACAGTTGTGGCTTTGCCAAACTAGTGTGATAAATAAATATAGATAAGGACATTTATTTTCTATACAATGTAGTACTTAAGCTGGGTAAGGGGAAAGAGGACTTCATGGAGTTAAGGACAGTGAAAAGATGGTAGCATCTAGAACAGTGTTTCAGAATGTGTGGCCTGGGCATCTCTGGGAGTTCCTTAAGAAACTTTCAGGGGTTCCAAACTATTTTCATAATGCTACTAAGATGTTAATTCCTTTTTTAACTCTAATTCTCTCATGAATCTAAAATGGAATTTTATAGAAGCTCATGATTTAATACATGAACAGATATAATATGTAAACAGATATGAGAACCCATCTACCTTCTTTTAGCTAGATAGTAAAGAGATTTTTCATAATGTAAAACAAAGCTACTTTGCTTTAAATTTATTTTTGCTTGGGATATGTAGTAATTTCTCAAATATGGAAATCGATGCTAAAATATCCTAATATATAAAAAGCCAGGGGCCATCATGACCAAAACAACTGGATGGATGACTGAACAGCAGGCTGCGTGGGGTGACAAGGCTGGCAGGGGGGTCAGTAAGGAGCGACCATGCCAGCGGGGGGGACTTGTGGAGGGGGGAGGGCCGCTAAGGGTGACCAGGCTGGCAGAGGAGGGAAGTTGGGGGCAACCAGACTGGCAGGAGGGGGCAGTAAGGGGCAACTATGCCAGCAGAGGGCAGCAGTTGGGGGCAGCCAGGCAGGCAGAGGTGGTTAGGGGTGATCAGGCTGGCAGGGGGGGCAGTTAGAGGCAATCAGCCAGGCAGGAAGAGGTGGTTAGGGGTGATCAGACTGGCAGGGGGGGCAGTTAGGGGCAATCAGGCAGGCAGGCAGAGGCGGTTAGGGGCAATCAGGCAGGCAGGCAGGTTAGCAGTTAGGAGCCTGCCGTCCTGGATTGTGAGAGGGATGTCCCGTTTTGGAGAGGGTGCAGGCTGGGCTGAGGGGACCCCCCCCATTCACGAATTTCGTGCACTGGGCCTCTAGTCTATAATAATAAAAATGTGATATGCTAATTAGACTGGACATCCTTTCAGACGACCTCCCGGACGAAGCCAGGGCTGCGAGGGTCGAGGCGGCTGCCTTGGTGGGCGGAAGCTGAAGCAGAGGAGGCGGCTGTGGTGGCAGCAGGGGCCAAGCCCCTTGCACAAATTTTGTGCATCGGGCCTCTAGTGTATTTATAACAAACTTATAAATACTTTTTTTATGTTTAACTTTTAATTTATAATACAATAAAAACACTAGATATCACATACATAAATAAAAGACTTATGGCATCCTCATAATTTTATAAAGTGTTCCTGAAATTAAAAAATTTGAGAACTGATAAATTAGAGTAACGGATAGGGTAAAAATATTGTTGAAATCATAGTAAAACAAACAGTGATCTAGAAAGATAGGTGTTGATAAAAGAGTAGAATGCATGAAACTATGGTTGGTGGATTAAAGTTATTGAATGCAAGCTGTACAATCTAATAAAATCGTCAGTGATGCTAGGAATAGTTTATATCTGGGTTGTACAATATAATGGCCACTGGCCACATGGGGCTATTGCACACTTGAAATATGGTTAGTAAAAATGAGGGATAAAAATTTGATTGTATTTAATTTTAATTAATTGAAATTAAATACAAAGAGCCACATGTGTGTGCCTACCCTATTGGACACTGCAGTGTCACCATGAGACTGTGTGGCTGAAATAGGTTGAAGGACAAGTGTATTGGAGATGAAGAATTCAGCAGAGTGTTGAAAGGATCATCTTTGAATGTCTTTTGTGCATCAAAAGGATCAAGAATTAATATATTAATCATCAAAATGAAAAATATTTATGGGAGCTGTTCATATGAATATGTATCTGTTACCTTCACATGTATGTATTCATTTACTCCCACACTAGTCCTGAGATTTAGTTACAATTATTATCTCCTTGTTACAGACGAGGAAACAGGGGCAGTAGGCTGTTAGGTAATGTGTCATGAAAGATAACACATGATTAAGGAAGACTTAAACCTAGAAACTCTGACGTCAGAGTTTACTATCCTAGCACTTTATACTGACTTTCTTATTTGAGGTTGCTCATCTTTTAAAATCGTTCCTCAAATATTGCAGGTTGTTAATTTGACATCAAGTAGACTCTACACTAATTGCTAAGACAGGAATCCTACAAAAAGGGCTTGTGGTACAAGTCAAGCAAGACTTTACCAACAGAAAATAGACTATGTAAATAATTTACAGGTGTGGCCTGGTAAATGTTAAATAGGTTTTGAACCACACCCCTGAAGTGTATTGATGCCCCAATTCAGTTTCCAAGAGAAGGTATCAACCTTTCTGAAGTTACATTTTCCAATTAAGCTGATCAGCCCTCCTGGCTATTTCAACAGCACTGATAACTATAAACACCGAGCTCGGTACTTGGGATGATAACAAAGAAACACTGAACAGACTTTTTCAGGGCACCTTTCAATATCTCCAGGGCAGGGGTGATGTTCCTCTGTCAGAGCATGAGAACATGCCACATTAGCTTTACAAACCCTTATCAGTACCAATGAGGATAGATTATGAATACAGCATTTTGTTTATGAACACATTGGATTAATAATGAATTATAGACAGTCATTAAACAATCCTGGCAATAGAATCAAATAACATAGTTAAAAGAAGATTTAAACTCCTTTTTATTAAAGTATTAATTAACTAAGAAAAAGGTACTTTGAAGGTGTATTTTACTTACTTAACTTCTATTCCTATCATTTATTAAGATTAACATCTAAAGCTGGTTGAATAAGAGAGGAAGGAGACTTGGGGAAAAGTGCCAGCACAAAACACGAGCAATCTAAATGGAATTAGGCGGCAAACAATTAGAAATCATGTAGATAGAGTTCATTACACAGAAGATAGTGTTAATATTTAAAAATAGTATTCTTAAACGTTCAAGTCAGCGACTGAAGTTAACAATATGAATTCACAACTATTGGTCATGTATCTGTAATATCCCAGCACCATCCCAATCGATGGGGATCCAAAGGTGAACAACACAGACATCGTTTCTGCTTTCGAGCCCAACACATCACGTTAGTGAGCCGCGCAGTGGTTCTCAACCTTCCTAATGCCGCGACCCTTTAATACAGTTCCTCATGTTGTGGTGACCCCCAACCACAAAATTATTTTCGTTGCTACTTCATAACTGTAATGTTGCTACTGTTATGAATCATAATGTAAATATCTGATATGCAGGATGTATTTTCATTGTTCGCGACCCACAGGTTGAGAACCGCTGATAGCGGAACCTGGAATAGTCACACCATGGTGAAGTCCAAAACATTTTATAGTGAAGAATAGTTATGAAAATAAATAAACATCACATAAATGCCACTATATAACTTTATTTTAAAAAAATAGAGTGTAGGAGAAACTTGTCAAGGGAAATGTAAAGTTTGTGTATATAATAAAAAACCCTAATAATATTCTTTGTAATTTCAGTGTCTCTGGTGTGAGATCAGGAGTTATTGTACTTCCCTGGGTCTTTTCTTTTTCCATCTGTCAAGTTATCACAGTGAGTCATCTCAGTTAACAATTCTCGAAGGTATAATGAGCCATGCTTACTCTTCAATGGTCTTTGAAGAATTTATTACCAACACAGTTTGGGGCTGCTGCAGATTTGGCAAGTTTTATGGTTACAATATCTTTAATATGAATATTAACAAATAGAGCAGATATTATCTACTATTCAAATGGTTGTTAACAGCTATTTATTTAGAAGTAATCATTCTTACCTGTTGTTATCTAAATATTTCTATTTTCCTAAGTTGTTCTACTAGTTGTATGAAACTCCTCTGCTTACTAAAACAAATGATGCACCATTTTTCTTCTTTGTCAGGGCAATATACTTGTTTAATTTCTTCAATTATATGTAGCTTGATGAACAATTATGTACATATTTCATCCAACAAACATGACTCAGTACTATGATAAAGAGCTAAAGTTAAGCTCCTGAAGCATACAAAATCATGTACAAATGATTCATTCGATCCAGAATAAAAATAAAACAAAAGAGTATAATATAATCGTACCGTATAGTGCAATCAAGATAATACAATAAAATTAATTAACATAATAATGGATAGAAAATAAAATATATTTAATTATTAATTTTTAGAAGTAGAAAATGGGTTTGTTTGGTATAAATTTTAGATTCATCAATTATGCTCTATGTCTGTGCGTTTTGTTGTGCTAGTTCCTGATGTATGCTTAGCCCATAGTTGGCTTAGCTCATTATTGTTTTAGAACTCCATTATTAAAATGATGTTGTATTGCTCTAAATTAGAACGGTTTCCTTTGGCCACCTAGGGTTTGCTTTCCTATTTGGAAGTTTCTGAAATGCATGTGTGTGCACATTTGTGTGTATGTGTGTGTGTTCATTATGTATGTGTACCTTTACTTATTGTATGATTGTTGGGAGCTCACGGCAATCAAACCCTCAAGAGGTGGTTTTGTTATGAGGGTATTTATTTTTTTAACTCAGCTTCCCAATCAGCCCACAATCTTCATATTGTATAATGCGATGACCTCTTCTCAATGGGAAAGCTTACATGGGACAGTAACATGCTATCTTGTGAGAGTAGGTAAAAGTAAAAGGCCTTAAACGTTGCCAAGTTATGACGCTATTCACCCTTCTTTATTTAAGGGTGCATCTTCCTAACTGATCAGATATCTGTGTTGGAAAACCTCAGCATCACTTACAATCAATAAAAGGCAGAAAAATTCTGACTGATCAACACTTACCCATGATCTAAAACCCATGAAGATTCTCACTTTTTTGTATTTTAATGAACATGTGACAGTTTTTAAAGTTGTAACATATTTTAACTCAGTTTTATTTTATGACAATTAAATTATATAATTAAAAGGGAGTCATTGCCCAGCCAGCATAGCTCAGTGGTTGCTCAGAGTGTCGACCTATGAGCCAGGAGGTCAAGGTTTGATTCCAGATCAGGGCACGTACCCAGGTTTCAGGCTCGATCCCTAGTGTGGGATGTGCAGCAGGCAGCTGATTAATGATTCTCTCTTATCATTGATGTTTCTATCTCCCTTCCTCTCTGAAATCAATAAAAAATATACTTAAAAAAATAAAAATAAAAGACAGTCACTAATTAGTGGTCTATTTAAAATCATAAGTGGGGTAAGTTTTTGGAAAGGAAAACAACAAATAAATCTATCCTTTGGTGCATTAAGCTTCTTGTATCTTCTCTCTGTTTTAGGACTTTGTTTATTCAGCTCTTTATTCCCCAGTAGTAAAAGAAAAAAATGTTATTCTCATATTGAAGCATTTCTCTATGATAGTAATATTTTTTCTATATATTTGGAAGTTTTCCACATGCAACATACACTGAATCTGTTTCTGCATAACTTGAAATATTTTATTACTTTCTTTGTACTTATGTTTGACATTTTATTTATTATTTTTATAGACCAACTATATTAACTTATGTCTTTTATACTTCACAAACACTTGAAATATATATATAAAGTGCAGGGCAAAGTATGTTTACATTTGTTCATATGGAAAATAATACAATAATTAAATAATAATACAAGAATACACTCTGTGTTTCTCATACTCACAATTGTAAACCTACTTTTGTCCCACCCTGTAGATGATAGATAGATGATAAATAGATAGGTAGATAGATAGATAGATAGATAGATAGATAGATAGATAGATAACCTTACACTGGTAATACATATTATGTTATATTAGTGTTACTGACACTATTACTTTAAAGAGTTTTATCCTTTACAAGTAACACTTTTGAGGAGTTTGAGAACTGAAAGACATTGGGACTTCCATAAGACACATTCTATAAATTATAAATGTTAACAATCAAATTCGGAAATGATGTTTCTTATTGAATGACAGCAGTCAGAGACTTCAGGACAATGCTTAGCATATGCAGCAATTGGTATACTTTCATTATATCTTGTTGAGACAATGAGGTTCTTTATCTCCTTTATTGGTCTTTATGATCAACTTCCCCTTGTCTGAGTATTACACAACCCAGTGGGCAGATGGTACAATACTACAGTGGACTGGCCGGAGTACTGAAAATTCACTCCAGATCAGAGCTGAACAACCAAGTGGAATCTTTCCCAGCACTGCCTCGCATCCATGGAGAGTCTTAATCTTCCATAATTTTTTAATACCATTTAGTAAATCAGATTTTATTTTTCTAAACCTTAATCTATGAAAAGATGTCAGCTTGCCTGGTCGGGTTGCTCAGTGGTTGAACCAGGAGATCACAGTTCAATTCCTGGTCCCAGCACCTGCCTGGGTTTCTGGCTCGTTTCCCAGCAGGGGGTGTGCAGGGGGCAGCTGATTGTTGATTCTCTCTCATAGATGTTTCTATCTCTCTCTCCCTCTCCCTTCCTCTCTCTGAAAATCAATAAAAATATATTTAAAAAGAAAAAAGATGCCAGCTAGTCACATGGTTTCAACTACCTGGAATTTACTTTGCTGGCTGATTCTGAATTTGGAGGGTACTTGTGACTGCCAAATGTGATCGTGTTCTGGGAATAGCCTTTTAATATTTTCTTATTTTCCTGTGGGTAAGAATCTGCAGTTATAACAAATATGTCTTACATACAAAGCAGCTGTGTGGAAGAGTTGCCAACCTGATGACAGGCTAGAATATCAGATAAATATTTGATCACTCCTTCATTTTTTAATGGATTTCTAAGAAAGTTATTTTATAGTAAAACCTACAAAGAAATCACGTTTTACTAAAAGGAAACCCTGAATAAAATATTATATCCTCTTTATTCTCTTATATAAGTGTTGTCAATATGGAGATTATTGTGCCCAAATGCCAAGACTTGCCGTGGTGTTGTCTAACAAATACCACAAACCCAGAACGATGCCAATGCAGATTAACATGAGCTTTAATGTATTAATTGTCAACGCTTCATATTTCAGATCTGTTTCATATCAAAGTCAGTGATAGCAATTTGAAGTTTAAGTTGTGAATTCAGGAGAAAGTCAGAAAAATCATTTAAAATATTACAAACTAGTTTAGAGAAAAGGTTCATATAAAGCAGTGGTTCTCAACCTTCTGGCCCTTTAAATACAGTTCCTCATGTTGTGACCCAACCATAAAATTATTTTCGTTGCTACTTCATAACTGTAATGTTGCTACTGTTATGAATCATAATGCAAATATCTGATATGCAGGATGGTCTTAGGCGACCCCTGTTAAAGGGTCATTTGACCACCAAAGGGGTCGCGACCCACAGGTTGAGAACCGCTGCTCTGGAGTCTGTTGCTACAATGTATAATAAAACTCATTAAAATATTTGCAGTGGAAAATATATTATTCACCCTGTGAATAGACTTATATCAATTCAGGTTAGATATTGTCACCAAGTGAATTGCTAATAGTTTATTATTTTTAAAGCATTTTGGATTTCAGAATTGTAGAGTTGTAATATTTAACATTTTTACATACTATTTGTTTAATCCCCATTAAATCCTCAAAACAATCCTTGATGATAAGATTATCAACCCCACTTTGTAGATAGGAAAATTCAGATTCAGAATGTATAGCAGATTTCTTGATTCAAAGCCACAATTGCCTGCCTCCAACCATGTAATCTTTCTGCTAAGATGAATGGTCTCAGAAAAGGCAAGTGAAGGCACAGTATGGAAGTGAAAGGCATTCATGAACCTTTTCAAGCTGAAGAGAAGAAAATCACCAAGCCAGTTTCCACATTTAGAAATTATTAGGGAAAAAAGGTACAATGTTTGTATAAAGTAATATAACTGTGATGAAAACACAGATGTTTCTTGACCTTAGTCCACTTTGGGTTCAAACGCAGAGAAATCTGGCAGATCTGTTTTTCAGTTAGGCATCTGTTCTCCTATTCTGCAGGGTGTGCATTCTGTTCTTAGAAAATGCAAGATTTGAGTTAATATCTCAATTTCCTTAGTAAAACTCTTGAAATATCAGCAATAAAATGCATTACAAGGGAGGTCGTAACAAATTTAAAGCTAGACTCAAATAACTTGAAGTCTCAACTACTAGTCACATACCATGAATGATCACCAAACCTCAGGGTTTTATTGTTGTTATTGTTGTTAATATATTTTTATTGATTTCAGAGAAAGAGGAAGAGGGAGAAAGGGAGAGATAGAAACATCAATGATGAGAAAATCATCAGTTAGCTGCCTCCTGCATATTCCCCACTGGGAATTAAGCCCACAACCCAGGTACATGCCCTGACCAGGAATCGAACCCTGACCTCCTGGTTCATAGGTCGACACTCAACCACTGAGCAACACTGGCCAGGCAAACCTCAGTTTTTTTTAATTGAAACATGGAAATAACAATAGTTATACAAAAGGGTTCTTGTGAGGATAAAAGAGATAATATATGGTGAGTGCTAGTATATGGTTGGTATTCAATAAATGGCAATCATGATAGTTCCATTTTATAAATGAGGAAAAAAGGAAAGTTAAATTGGGTGACTTTTCTGAGGAAGTATATACAGAATTATCTGCCTTTCCCTACTCCTTTATCTTCCCCCACAGGCATGTATCTATGAAACTTCAAGGGACCCCTTGAGATTTGCAACCAGAGGAGCAATTGCCAGCAGCAACTTGTCCAAGGCTAACCCCCTGAACCTGTCTCCAAGGTCCCCTTTTCTCGGACTTCCCCGCTAGCCAAAGCAGCCCAGCCTGGGCTCTCCTGTTGCTTCTTCTATGCCCTTCCTGGTTTCACTGTCCTAAGAGTCTTCTTGCTTGCTTTTCTATACTTGGCCTCTTAATTGAAATCTTTCCTACAGGAAGACAAAAACAAAGGTCTCGTTCCACCGGTAACATATCTGGTAATATACTAGTAAGCCCCTTTATTCTGCTATTAAGAAATGAAAATTGAGAAACCAAGATGGCGGCATAGGTAAACACGGGAGTTTGCTGCCTCAAACAACCACGTCAAAAATACAACTAAAAGACGGAACGGACATCGTCCAGAACCACAAGAAAGCTGGCTGAGTGGAAGTTCTACAACTAGGAGGAAAGAGAAAAGCATACCGAGGCTCAGAGGAGGTGCAGTGCTGAAGTAAAATACTAAGGTTCAGAGTGCATGCGGAGTGGGTTGGAGGCTGAGGGCGAGGTTGTCGTTTTCAATCAGGAGGGAGTCTCAGGCTCTGAGCTCCAGTTCCGGGAGAGTCTCTAAGGACCCACACTCATACGGGAGAAGCAGGACTGTCTGGCATCGCTCAGAACCCTAGGGCAGCTTTCTCTCCGTGGGGCTTGCAGCAACTACTGGGACACTGAGAAGCAGAGCCTCTGAGGGCAAGACTGAGAGCAGCCATAATTGCTAACCCCGCCCTGTTGATCCCGTGGGACCCGCCCCGCCCAAGCCCTGCAGGGAGGCTTTTGCTGGATAGCCTCAGGCAAAGACTAGATTAGCACCTCCCTAGAGATCCAGGAGCCAGGAAGCCCAGAGGTCAGAGTGGGACCATCCAGCTTGCAGCTCCGTGGAACCATAAAAGACACACTCAGGGGGCAGGCTCAGTGAGCACAAAAGCCCCATCGAAGCAAGTCTAGCCCCAGAGGGGTGTCTCCAGCACAGAAGTTCTCCCACTGCAGACACAGCTGATTCCCACAGCCAATTGGCCTGGAGGTCAATTCCTCACAGTGATAACTACAACAATCAAGGCTTAACCACAACAAGACTGTGCACAAAGCCCACAAGGGGGTGCACCAAGAGTGTCTATCTCAGGTAATTGGGACACTTAGCACAGAAAGGCACTCTATCAACACAGCGAAGCATAAAAAATGCCGAGACAAAGAAATAGAACACAAACGACAGAATTGGAGGAAAGCAAATTGCTGGATATAGAGTTCAAAACCACACTTTTAAGGTCTTTAAAGAACTGTCTAGAAGCCGCCGATAAATGTAGTGAGATCTTCAAGAAGACTGGTGAAACCTTCGATGTGATAAAGAACCAACTAGAAATTAAGCATACATTGACTGAAATAAAGAATATTATACAGACTCCCAACAGCAGACCAGAGGATCACAAGAATCAAGTCAAAGATTTGAAATACGAAAAAGCAAAAAACACCCAACCGGAAAAGCAAAATGAAAAAAGAATCCAAAAATACGAAGATAGTGTCAGGAGCCTCTGGGACAGCTTCAAGCATAGCAACATCTGAATTATAGGGGTGCCAGAAGAAGAGAGAGAGCAAGATATTGAAAACCTACTTGAAGAAATAATGACAGAAAACTTCCCCTACCTGGTGAAAGAAATAGACTTCCAAGTCCAAGAAGCGCATAGGACCCCAAACAAAAGGAACCCAAAGAGGACCACACCAAGACACATCATAATTAAAATGCCAAGAGCAAAAAACAAAGAGAGAATCTTAAAAGCAGCAAGAGAAAAAAACTCAGTTACCTACAAGGGAGTACCCATACGACTGTCAGCTGATTTCTCAACAGAAACTTTGCAGGCCAGAAGGGAGTGGCAAGAAATATTCAAAGTGATGAATACCAAGAACCTACAACCAAGATTACTTTATACAGCAAAGCTATCATTCAGAAGTGAAGGTCAGATAAAGAGCTTCACAGATAAGGAAAAGCTAAAGGAGTTCATCACCACCAAACCAGTATTATATGAAATGCTGAAAGGTATCCTTTAAGAAGAGGAAGAAGAAGAAAAAGGTAAAGATACAAATTATGAACAACAAATACACATCTATCAACAAGTGAATCTAAAAATCAAATGAATAAATAATCTGATGAACAGTATGAACTGGTGATTGTAATAGAATCAGGGACATAGAATGGGAATGGACTGACTATTCTTGGCGGGGGGATGTGGGAGGTGAGGGAAGAGATTGGACAATAATCGTGCACCTATGGATTAGGACACTGGGTGGGGAGTGAGGGCGGTGGGTGGGGTGGGAACTGGGTGGAGGGGAGTTATGGTGGGAAAAAAGAGTAACTAATGTAATAATCTGAACAATAAAGATTTAATTAAAAAAAAAAGAAAGAAATGAAAATTCAGAAAAAAATATCGAATGTTGAAATTATTGTCATAATAGCCTTTTTACAAACCAATATTAGATAGTTCTTATTCTAACTCTTGCATTATTAGTATCATTTCAACCTAGAGTTTACTTAAAGGATTTTTTAAGCCATGTTTATCCTATGAGGGTATTTTATGTTTTGCCAGATAGCACATCAGCACCCATCTAACTGAGCCCACAAAAGCTGCAATATGTGACATGGCTTTCCTTTCACATAACTCACAAGGCAAGTAATCAAGTAAATAAAGGACTATTTGAGAGAACCAATGATAACTCATGTGGTTGATTTTATTACAGCTTCATTTTTCTTGTTTTTCTATTAAAAATTAATATAAATAGAATTTTAATATTTTTCATATGCTGATAAATCATCCTGTACACTTCTCTGCACATTACTTTGGAGACTGTTGATGTAATGACCCCAAAATTTATCTCCATATACACTTGATTTGTCAATTAGTAGAATTATGTTTTTCAAATTAGAAGTAGCAGTGGTCTTTGAATGCAACCTCCTTGAGATAATCCAATTCTTTCTGTCATTCATCTCACAAATAATAAATGAACCAACCTAAAAGCAAATAAGGACAACACAACCACACAGGAACAGAACTCTGCTATGGTCACTATTCAAATAAACTCAGCTTTGAAGCCATTGAGATCTCTGAGACAGGCAGGAGGGAAATCTGACTTTGGGGACTAGTACTTCATGGGGATTAAGCAAGGTGTCAAGGGTCTCAGCAGTCTGGATGGATTACCTGGACTTCAGTCTCAGGAAGACAGATTGCCAAGGCAGGCATGCTACTTGCTGACAGAAAGTGACAGCTGCCAGTTCTGTCAGCAAATGACTTACTAGTGATACCTTTGTAATTAATCTATTTACTAATAATCGGAAAGGAGCAAAGGGAAGGCCAAATATAATAGACATGTTATTTGGGCAGCAGCTTCATCAGGAAGCCACAGCTTTACTCTCCAGGAAGCCACCGGTGTATTCCCCACAGATCCTGGTGAGGGAAGGGACTGGACAGGGAGGAAGATAGACACAGTGCCCAGTAAAGGTGGGAAGACTAGCAAAGGTGTTTCCAGTCAATCACACCTGGGAACAGAAGTCATTGGCCAAAACGGGCGTGCCACTGCAAGCAGGAAGATTTGGGATGCTTAATTCCCTAAACAAAGGAATTCGCTCTCTTGGCCCTCTTGGCTCTTGGTTCTCTTGGGACTCTTGTGGTAGGGAGTGCACTCCCTTGGCTCTTGTGCTCTTAGCTCTTGGCTCTTGGTCTGTTGCAATTGACTCCTGGCTTGCAGGGCTCTCATGGTCTACGGCCATGTGGACCCCACACACAATGGACTAATGGACTGCAGCTAGCCTGATGCTGAGCTGGACCCAGCTGCAACATGGAACAGAAACTCTGGACACTGGCTTTGCTGTTAGCTCTACTGAAGGGATGTAATTCTATTGAAATAAAGCTTTCTACCCTATCTCATCCTCCCGTGGGGGCCTCCAGAAATGCTATTCTAGCAGTACCTCAAGAACCCCATTCCCACCCTGACCTGTTTGGCTCAGTGGATAGAGCATCGGGCCATGGACTGACAAGTCCCGGGTTCGATTCCAGTCGAGGGCATGTACGTTGGTTGCAGATTCAATCTCCAGTAGGGGGCGTGCAGGGGGCAGCTGATCGATGTTTCTCTCTCATCAATGTTTCTAACTCTCTATCCCTCTTCCTTCCTCTCTGTAAAAAAATCAATAAAAATATATTTTCTTAAAAAGAACCCCACTGCCATTCACCCACACTCTTCTCTGATGACACTAGGACTTAGTCCAGCCACATCCAATTCATTAGGGCAACTGCACTGGATTGAACCTCCTCTGGCCATATAGGTGGGATTCCCATAACTTGCCTGCCTTTGTGAGGATCAGACCTGTAAACAATTTAACTTGTGATTAATGGATCAATCAGAGACCCTGCAGATTGGTCTTTGCAAAGACATATTTTAATTTAAACAAGCATTGTTAAAACTTCTCAACAACAAAAATCAGAACAGTATAAACAAATGAATTTTAGAAGCCCCATACTAAATAGTGTTTTTTTCTTCAAAACACCACGGATGTAAGTGCTAATAATGGTAGTTCTGAGCTCTTCTGTATGATGAATTTAATAGAAATTGCAGAGAATAGGTCATCCAAATGTCATTCGTGACTGAATAGGAACACCACAAATTTGGAGATGTGTGGTTTCTAGAAAGAGAGGACTATAGACACAAACTGCACAATTAGACATACCTGCCATAGCCTGGAGTTCTGAGACTGGCTGCAAAATAATTAGCTTAGGCAATTATTTTAATTGGTTTTGAACAAGTACATTGTTCAAAGTGATTGCATTGGTTACTCTGGGAAGGGGACAAAATTAAAATTTGAGTGTACAGAGGAAAAGGCCCAGTTCTGAGCATTGCTAAATGATAAAATAATCTGAAATTGTTTATACTCAGAGATTCATTTTCCTATTGATGTTTTTGCTTTTTTTAATTTTTCTAGTCAAATGATAGGGAAAATAAACTCAAATTTACTGAGTTAATTTACCATGATGAGCTTTTGTTCTGATACCTTATTTAATTGGGAAAATATTGTGATGAGGTTTGTCTTTTTATGCCTACTTTACAAATAAGTAATATTAGGCTCTGAGATGTTAAGATACTTATCCAAAGTTACATAGTAACTGAAGGAAGCCAGGTTAGTCTGACACCAAACCCCATGTTTTCAATCCATTTCCATTTCCATATTTCTAGCTGTTTGAACATTTGTTGGTAACTATCAGAATATGTTTTTGTGTGAAGCTGACTCAATGTCTGATTACTCATCATTAAAGCAATGAATTTAAAATGTATCACTTTAATATATTCTATAAAACATTGCTAAAGAACTAAATATCTTTTAAATTAAAATAATTATTCATAATTGTATACTTATATAAAAATGTAGACTCTAACTAGATGAATGTTTTTGTTTCAATTTACAGATTTTCATTACATAAAAATTTATAGCTTATAAGCTTGGCATAATTCCACACTAAAGATTTATATACAACGGTGGACTGATCTTATTCTTCAAGGGAATAATAATGATTAATCAACTAAATGATCTTTCTTCTAGTAAAACATCTGGACTGGTATAAATATAATAAACATTGCAAGTAGTGTGGCTGCTGTGAGCTTTGATAAATCATTCTGAGATACAGGAAGAGGTCCTTCTCTATTCTAAATATGACATTTAACAAACATCCTCTTAGCATATGGTTCTGGATTGATATTACTATATATACTGCTTATTGATGTCCTCAAATGAAAGATATTCTTCATCAAAAGTACATTCTACTTTCCTGTGGTGCATATAAGTAACTTGTTGAAATATAGATACTATAGAGAAAATAGGGACCATTACTCCTGAAAGACCACAATGACAGCCAACTAATAGAATAAAGAACTTTGTAAATTTATTGTTGAAAGCTTTTATGTCATAATTGGTAACTGGATGAAATAGTCTGAGATAACCAGAGATTAAATTTAAGTCAATGTGTAACAACCATTATTTGCATGAGTTCTACAACATTATCTACATAACAGGTTAAAATGTATTTTCATGTATTATAAACAATTTGAAATTGAAAGGGTTTGCTCATTAATTAACCTGATTTATTTTAAATACTGAGTAATTGAAAACTGTATAAATTAAATTAGTGACACATTGCTTGTAACAACAAAACTTTAAAAAGCTAAATGTAATTTTCCTAAAGATACAAATTATAATATGCAAATTCTTAATTATATAATAAGGTATATTTTACCTTATGAAAACACACCATGATCAAATTATCATTTTCACACTATTAGTTACATATACCATTATCAACTTTTAAAAAATTTAAACCAAGTATAAAATTCAAAACATATATGCATTTTTACGTGTTCTGGACTTAATTACACAGATTTTGCCCCAATTATTTTTAACATAATGCCTTTTCTTAACCAAAAATAATACCGGATGTTAAGTTAAACTTTGATGTCATTAAATAAAGCAGAAGAAAATATTGTCATTATTTCTTTCAAAACTGTTCTCTAGAACTCTTTTATAACCATATAACAATGTACATATTGTGAACCTAAATAATCTTCACATAAGAAAAAGGCCCCAAATCATATTTAATAAATTTAAATGGTATCCTCAGACAACTACTTAGAAGTTCATATTCAATAAATATAACAATAACCAGAAGTCTCGAGGCAAGTTTTTTGATTGTTAAGTTGTTATAATAAAATGAAATTACCTAGTATTTTGCTGGATGATTCAACTACTGTAGAAGTAGTATGTAGTTATTCAGTACATATTTTCATCTTTTAAGCTCTATTATTACTAGCAAGAATTTTAGAAGTGAGTTAAAATCATTTTATACTTCATTTTGAGGGGGGAAATTTCAAAGATTTGTTTATTTAAAGATGAAACAAAGAAAGGTCAAGAAAAACAAGTATTGGAAGGAGATATGGAAAGGAGTAAATATTTGCAAGAATGAATAAGTGACCTCTAGTAAGTCAAGTTAAGAGTTAAGGTCAATTATTTTTTTCTTATAAAAGCAAATTTAAATTGGTTAATGTAAGATTTTTAAAAATTGAAATAATCTATGAGAGCAAACCCTTCTCTATATTCTCGATTAAATAACAACAACTGGCATTTATTAAACGCTTCCTTCTATCAGGAACTGTAGTAAATAAGTATCTTTCATTCATTACCTCATCACCTTTGTAGTCATCTCAACAGCATGAAGTAGGACTACATATTTAGAGATAGGAAAACTGAAACTTAGAGGAATTATGAATTTTGTCCAATTCACTCAGATCAGGCAACAAAGTGGTAGAGAGGACTGAAATACATTTCTTATTCCAGAACCTACATCTTTTAATTATCTGCTAGACTATTACTTAGAACACAAATGGTAAAGTTATCTACTAATGCAGTTGAAAATTATATACTAAAAAATGTCTACTTCTTAGAATACGGAAATAGAATACTGCTGATGAAAGAAAAGAGGCTAAGAGAATAATAAGAGGAAAAACAAGACTATCTGTAAACTAGACCACCTCAGCATAAAGGCAGAAAAAGAATGACTAGTAAAATAACCTAGGCAAAAATTTATAAAAGTCTAAAACACAGGTGGAACTCTTTACTTGAATAAATTTAGATATTGGAAGAGGTAGAACTTGATAATAACTCCCAGACTGCTTTGAGTTGATACTTTGATCTCTGATTTCTCCACCCCCAGAACTATATTTCTCACAATGTTTATTGTTTAAGCCACCCAGTCTATGGTACTTTGTTATATCAGCCTAAACTGACTAAGACAGTCTATATTCTTTACACTACTACCAAATCCAAGTTGGATATAAAATGTGTTCCTGTTAAACACTCTGTGTTCAATCAGAATATCTCCAGTTCAGGAGCTATACTGAAAGACCAGTATGTATTGCTTCTTGCACTATATACAACTTTTTGAGAGCTTTGCCTTATGGTAGAGTATTTTCAAATTCAAATTAGTGCAGATATAAAAGGGGTTTATGCAAAATGTGGACATTGAGAAAGTCCTGCTACCTATGCCACATTTTTCCCTAGCCTTTCATTATTTGTAATCTCTAGAGTTCCCTGGGGAAACAGAACCGGTAAGATGAGAGAAAAACAGAGAGGTAGGGAGATTTATTTCATGGAATTGGCCCTTGTGATTGATGGAACTGGCAAGTTCATAATGCTGGAAGAGTTGATGTTGTAATCTTGAGTCCAAAGGCAGTCTGGATGCAGAATCCCTTCCTTCTCAGAATCTCAATCTTTTCTTTTTTTAAAATTCTCACCCAAGGATATGTTTACTGATTTGAGAGAGAGAGAGAGAGAGAAAGAGAAGCATCAATGTGAGAGAGAAACATCAATTGGTTGCCTCCTGTAAGTGTCCCAACCAGGGACAGTACCTACAACCCAGGTATGTGCCCTGACAGGTCATTGAATCCACAACATTTTGGGGTACAGGATGATACTCCAACTAACTGAGCCACATTGGCCAGGGCCTCATTCTTTTCTCTTAAACCTTCAACTGATTGGATGAGGCCCACCACAGTGTGGAATATAATCTGCTTTATTCAATGTCTACAATTTAAGTGGTAATTACATCTAAAAAATACCTTCACAACACCATCTAAACTGGCATTTGACCAATCAAGTAAGCACCATAGCCTAGACACTTTAATACATAAAATTAATTGTCACATCATTCTTCTGGACCATTTCATTGGTTTATTAACACTGATTTTCTTTCACTCTTAAGGCAACTGATTAGTTGCTTAAAAGTCTGGCTATGCTTCCAATGGCTTTTTAACAAGCCAGTGCAAGAAAAAAAAAATAACACTACATTGCATCCTTGCTGATCAGAGACCAATGAATCAAATCAGAACTGTCAGAACAAATTCATACTTAGTATTTTCTTTTTTCATAAATGTAATACCAATACACACTGGGACAAAGTAGGTATACAGTTGTGAGCATGCAAAACAGTTTATTCTTGTGTTATTATTTAGTAATTATTCTGTAAACCTACTTTTGCCACACTGAGTATGTACCTGAGGCTCAGGAGAATTATATTTGTAAGCCAGCTATTTACATGAGAGTCATGAATTATATAAAACACTTTGGCCATGGTACTATCATTTTAAGAATGCAAACAATAGTAGTTTTCTGGGGTAGAGTAGCTAAAATATCAGTTTTTAAAATAAAAAACATAGTTATATTTTTTATATAGTAACTAGAGGTCCAGTACACAAAATCCATGCATGAGGGGTGGAGGGTCCCTCAGCCCAGCCTGCACCCTCTCACAATCTGGGGCCCCTTGGGGGATGTCCGACTGCTGGTTTAGGACATCCTTCTCACAATCCGGGACCACTGGCTCCTAATCGCTTGCCTGCCTACCTGCCTGATCTCCCCTAACCACTCACCTGCCTGCCTGATTGCCCCTAACCACTTGCCTGCCTGCCTGATCACCCCTACCTGCTCACCTGTCTGCCTGATTGCCCCTAACCACCTCTGCCTCGGCCCCTTCCACGGCAGCTTCATCCAAAAGGATGTCCAGAAGGTCATTCGGCTGTCCTGTCTAATTAGCATATTATGCTTTTATTATTATAGATTCATGGCACAACATTCTAATTTACTTTTATGCTATTGAAGGACCCAAATCAATTTTCTTAACAAATAGAGATTGAGAAAACTTAATATAAAATTTAACTGACACAAAATTATATAGATTCTAATCTTAAAATAATTTTAACAAACCTTTGATAATGTTAATATCTTAAGATTTTGCATATATTTAAAACAGAAAAAGTAATTTCATGTAAAATATTTTGAGAAATCAGTTTGAAAAATTAAGACTCAAATTTTTCTCAAGAATTTTCACATGAAGGAGAAACCAAGATGGCGGCATAGGTAAACATGGGAGTTTGCTGCCTCGAACAACCACTTCAAAAATACAACTAAAAGACGGAACGGACATCATCCAGAACCACAGGAAAGCTGGCTGAGTGGATGTTCTACAACTAGGAGGAAAGAGAAAAGCATACTGAGGCTCAGAGGAGGCGCAGTGCTGAAGTAAAATACTAAGGTTCGGAGTGCATGTGGAGCGGGCTGGAGGCTGAGGGCGCGGTTGTTTTCAATCGGGAGGGAGTCTCAGGCTCTGAGCTCCAGTTGCAGGCGAGTCTCTAAGGACCCACACTCATACGGGAGAAGCGGGACTGTCTGGCATCGCTCAGAACCCTAGGGCAGCTTTCTCTCCGTGGGGCTTGCAGCAACTACTGGGACACTGAGAAGCAGAGCCTCTGAGAGCAGCCATAATTGCTAACCCCGCCCTGTTGATCCCGTGGGACCCGCCCCGCCCAAGCCCTGCAGGGAGGCTTTTGCTGGATAGCCTCAGACAAAGGCTAGATTAGCACCTCCCTAGAGATCCAGGAGCCAGGAAGCCCAGAGGTCAGAGTGGGACCATCCAGCTTGCAGCTCCGTGGAACCATAAAAGACACACTCAGGAGGCAGACTCAGTGAGCACCAAAGCCCCATCGAAGCAAGTCTAGCCCCAGAGGGGTGTCTCCAGCACAGAAGTTCTCCCACCGCAGACACAGCTGATTCTCACAGCCAATTGACCTGGAGGTCAATTCCTCACAGTGATAACTACAACAATCAAGGCTTAACCACAACAAGACTGTGCACAAAGCCCACAAGGGGGTGCACCAAGAGTGTCTACCTTAGGTAATTGGGACACTTAGCACAGAAAGGTACTCTATCGACACAGCGAAGCATAAAAAAATGCCGAGACAAAGAAACAGGACACAAACGACAGAATTGGAGGAAAGCAAACTGTTGGATATAGAGTTCAAAACCACACTTTTAAGGTCTTTAAAGAACTGTTTAGAAGCCCTCGAAAAGACTGGTAAGACCGCCGATAAATGTAGTGAGATCCTCAAGAAATCTAATGAGACCCTCGATGTTGTGATAAAGGACCAACTAGAAATTAAGCATACACTGACTGAAATAAAGAATATTATACAGACTCCCAACAGCAGACCAGAGGGTCGCAAGGATCAAGTCAAAGATTTGAAATATGAAGAAGCAAAAAACACCCAACCGGAAAAGCAAAATGAAAAAAGAATCCAAAAATATGAAGATAGTGTAAGGAGCCTCTGGGACAGCTTCAAGCGTACCAACATCCGAATTATAGGGGTGCCAGAAGATGAGAGAGAGCAAGATATTGAAAACCTATTTGAAGAAATAATGACAGAAAACTTCCCCTACCTGGTGAAAGGAATAGACTTCCAAGTCCAGGAAGCACAGAGAACCCCAAACAAAAGGAATCCAAAGAGGACCACACCAAGACACATCATAATTAAAATGCCAAGAGCAAAAGACAAAGAGAGAATCCTAAAAGCAGCAAGAGAAAGAAACTCAGTTACCTACAAGGGAGTACCCATACGACTGTCAGCTGATTTCTCAACAGAAACTTTGCAGGCCAGAAGGGAATGGCAAGAAATATTCAAAGTGATGAATACCAAGAACCTACAACCAAGACTACTTTATCCAGCAAATCTATCATTCAGAAGTGAAGGTCAGATAAAGAGCTTCACGGATAAGAAAAAGCTAAAGGAGTTCATCACCACCAAACCAGTATTATATGAAATGCTGAAAGGTATCCTGTAAGAAGAGGAAGAAGAAGAAAAAGGTAAAGATACAAATTATGAACAACAAATACACATCTATCAACAAGTGAATCTAAAAATCAAGTGAATAAATAATCTGATGAACTGGTGATTGTAATAGAATCAGGGACATAGAAAGGGAATGGACTGACTATTCTTGGGGGGGGGAGAAAGGGGTGTGGGGGTGAGTGAAGAGATTAGACAACAATCGTGCACCTATGGATGAGGACAGTGGGTGGGGAGTGAGGGCAGAGGGTGGGGTTGGAACTGGGTGGAGGGGAGTTATGGTGGGAAAAAAGAGTAATAATCTGAACAATAAAGATTTAATTAAAAAAAAAAAAAAGAATTTTCACATGAAAATTTATAAATGTTTTATAAGTTGAAAATATTATAGTAAACAACCATAAACACTTTAGCATGCATATCATTAACTAAAACTGTGAGACTTATTTACATTTTTTATTTGTTTACATTTCTTTTTTTCAGTGTTTGTTTACAGTTCTGTAAAATTTACATACAATTGATGCACAAATGTGCCATGGTATCATTGTTCCCTATACGATTGCATAAATTGTAGTAAGTGCATACAGCTGTGTAATACAAATAGCTATTAAACATTGCCATTCATCCAAATAGTTCTGTCATATCCTTCCCAGTCAATCTTTACCCTGCCCATTAGTATAAAACCATCATTCTGACTTCTCCCCTAACAGGCTAATTTTGGCTGTTATAGAACTACCTATAGTAATTAAATCACATAGTTTGTGCTCTTTTGTGTAAGGCTCCTTCCTATCACTCAGCATATCTTAGGAAAATTTGTGAGTTCGTATATTTATGTGTTATGTGTGTTTTCTGTTAGCTTTTTGGCATTTTGGCAAGTATATTTTTATGGTTCACAGCACACACATTATAAAAACACCATGTATTAATGCTTGGAGCACCTATAGTAAATAAATCAATGTGTTTACTTTTTAAATTTATTCATTGGCTATATATTTGGCAGTTTACAGTCTAGTTGGAGAAACATTAGAAAGCCACAGAAATATTGATTCAATTTGATAAAGTTTAGTGTCCTACTACCAGAGCCAAAAATATATATAATAAACCTAAACTAAAGGATCATAGTTGACAACCTCTGTTGTAAAATAATGAATTGTTTTACTTCTGAATAATATATGCACAATAAACAACCAATTGTAAGATAAGAAAAAATGTTCCTATAAACATATTGTTTATGTTTATTAAACATTGTGTGTTACTTCATTATTTTTTATATGTTTTTATTTATTTCAAAGAGAGGAAAGGAGAGGGGAAGAGGAATAGAAACATCAACGATTAAAGCAAATCATTGATTGGCTGCCTCCTACATGCCCTCTACTGGGGATCAAGCTGGAAACCTGGGCATGTGACCTGACTGGGAATCAAACTGTGACCTGCTGGTTCATGGGTCTATGCTCAACCACTGAACTACACCAGCCGGCACTTCATTATTTTTAATAACTTCGTCAGTAATCTTTTAAAACCACACTTCACCAAAAATTAATTTTATGAATATTGTTATTTTTAAATAAATAAAAATTAATTTAAAAGAAAGAAATTATGAAACCTACATTATTTTCATTCTTTTATAAAATGACTAACTATGTTTCCTTTCACACTACAAATATCTGACTCAAGTACATTTTAATCAGAGCCAAGAAATATTTTCAGAAAAAGATAATATTTAAAATAATGACTAAAAAAATACTAAGTTTGCATGGTAATCAATCTGTTATGAAGTGATAACAGTTGCTGTGATAAGAGCATATTATAGTGAAATAGGAATTTTTAGGGAAAAAGACAGGTTTTAGGAAATTTTGGAAATTAAGGGGACCATGGAGGAAGCACAGGGCTGCAGAGCAGCAGAAGGTATATTTCCATAGAATAGGGAAACTGAAAAGCTGCAACAGGTGCATTTCCATAGAATGAGGGAGCTGGGAACAGCAAAAGGTCTATATTTACAAAATAAAGAGAAGGAAGCCCTTCATCCAGAAGGAGAAGAAGAAAGCCCA
The DNA here is from genome assembly GCF_028538775.1 of Myotis yumanensis. Taxonomy (NCBI): domain Eukaryota; kingdom Metazoa; phylum Chordata; class Mammalia; order Chiroptera; family Vespertilionidae; genus Myotis; species Myotis yumanensis. The sequence goes on along the minus strand of NW_027223760.1, from coordinate 40,917,022 downwards.
AAGGGAATAGGAAAACAATAAGGAAGGGGGTGGGGGAGAACCTCACATGTCTCATATGAGGTTGACTTTGAGCTCAGGAGTTACTATAGTACCAGTCTAAGGGAACAGTGACCAATAAGAGGGGATATCAAGGCACCAGGATCTGCAGCCTTTATAAGCCATAGGGAAAAGGAACTCAGTGGGACCCTTTCCCCCTCCCTACTTGGGAGTCCATTCTGTGAGACTCTTTCCCTCTCCCTATGTGGGAGTCTGTACTTGTTCTTTAATAAATTTCCACCTTTGCTGTACCATCTTCTGTCCATGGACTCATTCTTCAACTTCGGCGGACAAAGAATCCGGGTTCTAGTCCAAAAATTCCATGTCAATAGCCTCATCAGGTTGTGAGATCAGGAAAATATTTCTTTACAGCCATCCTATCTAATAAAAGAGTAATATGCAAATTACCCATCACTCTGCGACAAAGATGGCTGTGCCCACAGGCAATAGAGGGAATATGCAAATTGCTGTCACTCCTTGACAAAGATGAATGCGGCTGGAGCACCATGCCTGCGTTGTCGCCATGGCGATGATACAGGCATTCTGCCCGAACCCGCAGGCAGAGGGCCTCTGGGACTGCTTGGTCACCTCTGCCTCGGGGGCGGAGAAGCAGAGACACAAGCCCGCAGGGGGGCCGACACCCAGCAGCCCCAAGCTGCATGGCGGCACTGGAGCCGCTGGGCCTGGAAGAGCAGAGACACAGCCCACAGGGTGGGCCTGGCACCCAGCAGCCCCAAGCCCCACAGCCGTGGTGGCGCTGGGGCCAGAGGAGCAGAGACACAAGCCCACAGGGGGGCTCAGCACCCAATAACTCCAAGCCCTGCAGCCGCGGTGGCACTGGGGCTGCTGGGGTTGGAGGAGCAGAGACCCAAGCCCACAAGGGGACCCCAGCACCCAGCAGCCCCAAGGCCCATGATGACGCTGGGGCCACTGGGGTGGGAGGAGCAGAGACACAGCCTGCAGGAGGGCTGGCACCCACAGGAAACCTGTGGAAAGGGAGATAAACTATCATAACTTTATCTCCCTTTCCACAAGATGAGAAAACTGACTTAATTGGTGATATGGCCCACACCTTTCTACAAGCACAGGGTATGTTATGACCATTCCCAGGAAGGTCTGGTCAGAATACAGTCACCAGGGAATAACACTACTGTGGCAAATCATCTAAGAGAGGAAACAAGCTTTTGTTGGGTTTATTCTGAAGGTCAGAGAGCAGGCCACCCCAACATATGCCGTGTTGTTATAGTGATGATGAGCTGCAGATGCTTGAAAAACAGCAAATGCAAGGAGGGGCTTTCACTGAAGTCTCCTGATCTGCCTAAAATCGGACCCCACCAAAGGAGCTCAAATGTCATAGTTCCCCTCGACAGGAGAGGTGTCATCAGCCAGCGAAGACTGACTCCTGTCACAGGACAGGAGACTAGAAGTTGACATCACACCCAAACTTTGTTACAAACTATGTCTGTGCTGCCCCCCCTCCCCCATTCATCTTTCCTAAAAATCATTTACTCTCCTCTAAGAGGCCTACATCTCCTGTCCCCTTTCCCCAGGAAGAAGGTATTTAAATCCGGATTCTAAGCCACCTTGGGGAGTTATTCATTTTTCCCTGGGATCTCCCACATATACACTAGGTACATATGTTAATGAACTTTTGTTTTTCTCTTGGTAATCTGTCTTTCATTACAAGGGCCTCCACTAAGAACTCAGAAGGGTAGAGGAAAACTATTTTTCCTCCTCCATAATTCTATCTCAGGAAATCAAGTCCCGGGCTGAACAGTGAGGTTGGCTCAAGTGCCAAGCAGTCCCAGCTGAAGGGAGGGAAGCTTCTAAGGGGAAATAAATGATATTGGCATCAAAGTAGGACAGAGGGCACGAGCATGGTTGCTGGTGGGAGTTTAAAGTGGTTCAACATTTTTGGAGGATGATTTGGCAAAATCGATAGAAATGTTCAAGGTACATCCAAGAGTCTTCTAGGAATCTCATCTGCTGAGATAAAGCACGAGTGCATAAGCCCTGGTCAGAACCCAGGTTGCTACTGTGGGCTCCCCTTCCATGATAGGAAAACCTGCTAACAACCTGCATTTTTAGGACAAGGTGGCATCTATACTAATAAAAGGGTAATATGCTGCCCTAACCGGTTTGGCTCAGTGGATAGAGTGTCAGTCTGCAGACTCAAGGGTCCCAGGTTCGATTCTGGTCAAGGGCATGTACCTTGGTTGTGGGCACATCCCCAGTGGGGAGTGTGCAGGAGGCAGCTGATCGATGTTTCTCTCTTGTCGATGTTTCTGGTTCTCTATCCCTCTCCCTTCCTCTCTGTAAAAAAAACATTAAATATATATATATATATATATTTTAAAAAGGGTAATATGCTAATTAGACTGAACATTTTCTGGACGATCTTCTGGACATCCTTCTAGACAAAGCCATGGTGGCAGGGCTGAGGCAGAGGTGGTTGGAGGCGATCAGGCAGGCAGGGGAGAGCAGTTAGGAGGATCAGGCCGGCAGGGGAGGGCAGTTAGGGGGGATCAGGCCAGCAGGGGAGAGCAGTTAGGGGTATCAGGCTGACAGGCAGGTGAGCGGTTAGGAGCCAGGAGCCCCGAGGAGTCCCAGATTGGAGAGGGTGCAGGCCAGGCTGAGGGGACCCCCTCCCCCCCCCGCCCTGGTCCCATGCACAAATTTCATGCACCGGATCTCTAGTATCTAAATAAGAGAAAAGTTTCTGTTTTAAAGATATAACAATTTTATGTTTTTCTTACATAAACTTATTGGGGTGACATTGGTTAATAAAACCATACAGGTTTCAAGTGTATAGTTCTCTAATATATCATCTACATACTCCATTGTGTTTTTCCCACCCAAAGTCAAGTCTCTTTCCGTCACTATTTATCTCCCCTTTGCCCTTGTCCACCTCCCCGACCCCCTCTCCCTTTGGCAATCACCATACTGTAGTCTGTATCTGGGAGATTTTCTCCTTAGTTCCTTCACCTTTTTCACCCAGCCTTCCAGCCCACCTCCCCTCAGACAGCTGTCAGTTTTATGTATCGATTAATCTGTTTTTGTTTTATTTGTTAGTTTATTTTATTAATTAGATTCCAAATATAAGTGAAATCATATGGTATTTGTCTTTCTGTGATTGGCTTATTTCACTTAACATAATAATCTCCAGGTCCATCCATGCTGTCACAAAAGGTAAGATTTCCTTCTATTTATATGCAAGTAGTATTTCATTGTGTAAAGGTACCACGGCTTTTTTATCCACTCATCTACTGATGGACACTTGGGCTGCTTTCAAATCATAGCTATTGTAAATAAAGTTTGGCTGCATCAACCTGCATTCCCACCAACAGTGCATGAGGCCTCCACATCCTTACCAAGGTTTGTTTGTTGATTTATTGATGATAGCCATTCTGACAGGTGTGAAGAAATCCTGAATAGCCTCAACAATCTTGATAAAGAAAAACAAAGTTAAAGAAATCATGCTACCTGATATCAAACTATAATCACAAGTTCATTGTAATCAAAACAGCATGGTACTGGTGTAAAAACAGGCAATAGATCAATGGAACAGAATAGAGAACCCAGAAAGAGCCCTAACCGGTTTGGCTCAGTAGATAGAGTGTTGGCCTGCGGACTAAAGGGTCCCAGGTTCGATTCCAGTCAAGGGCATGTATCTTGGTTGCGGGCACATCCCCAGTAGGGGATGTTTCTCTCTCATTGATGTTTCTAACTCTCTATCCCTCTCCCTTCCTCTCTATGAAAAAAATCAATAAAATATATATATATTTTTTAAAAAAGAACCCAGAAAGAAACCCACACCTTTATGGTTAAGTAATATTTGACAAAGGAGGCAAGAACATACAATGGGGTAAAGACAGTCTATTCAATAAAAGGTGCTGGGAAAATTGGGCAGATACATGCAAAAAATGTAACTAGATCACCTTCTTACACCATACACAAGAATAAACTCAAAATGGACTAAAGACTTAAATGTAAGTCATGAAGAAACCATAGGCAGTAAAATCTCAGGTATTTCTCATAGCAATCATTTTTTCTGATATATCTCTTCAGGCAAAGAAAACTTACAAAAAAAAGTAAACAAATGGGACTACATCAAACTAAAAGTTTTAGCACAGCAAAAGAAACCAGCAAAAAAATGAAAAGACAACCCACTGAGTGGGAGAACATAATCAGCAATAATACATCTGACAAGGGGTTAATTTTCAAAACTTATAAAGAACTCATACAACTCAACACCAAGAAAACAAACAACCCAATTTAAAAAATGGGCAAAGGACCTGCCTAGACACTTCTCCAAAGGGTATACAGATTACCAATAAACATATGAAAAGATGCTCAATGTCACTAATCATCAATCAGTAGAGAAACACAAATCACAGCCATTTTATGTTTCCACTAATAACTTATATTTGAGAAAATGATTTTTAATATTTTGTATCAAATGGCAAAGGCAAAAATGTGTGATTTAAAGATATCAAAACACAAGGCTACAAATCACAGAGCTGACAAAACTGTCAGGCTTAAAGCATAATGTAACAGACTGCCTATATCTCTCACTTCTCTGTAAGCATTACTAATAGTTTTAGTCATAGAGAATAACAGATCTCAGAGAGGAGGGGTAGGGCAACAAGAAGATATTACCAAAGAATATATATGCATATATGCCTAGTCCAGGGACATGGACAATATGTGGTGAAGGCCTGGGGTGGGAGTAAAGGGGGGCAGGGAGGGATGGGAGAACACCTGTAATACTGTCGACAATAAAAATAATTTTTTAAAAGTTAAAAAAAATCAAATAGCTATCTGAAGGAAAATATGTGTTCCTCACAATGTAAATAACAGTCACACATATCAAAACATTAACTATTCAGTCCAGGGACATGAACATTGAGGAATAAGGAAACCAGCTAAGGAATTGACCAACAGAAAGATAATATACTAGCCCTAACTGGTTTGGCTCAGTGGATAGAGCATATGCCTGTGGATGAAGGGTCCCAGGTTCGATTCTGGTCAAAGGCACATGCCCGGGTTGCAGGTTCTATCCCCAGTAGGGGAGTGCAGGAGGCTGCCGATCAATGATTCTCTCTCATCATTGATGTTTCTATCTCTCTCTCCCTCTTCCTTACGCTCTGAAATCAATAAAAACATATTTTTAAAAAAGACAATAAACTGTCAATGAGGTGGGAGGAAAAACAAGAAAATGTTGCTCTTGGAAGCAATGTGAAGAAATTATAATAAAAAGAAGGCATTGTGTTTCATATATCTATTACTGTGAACCAAGCCACCTTGAAACTTAGCCAGTTCAGACAGCAACTATCTATATATAAAAAAGGCTAAGCAACTGGCCCACCGGCTGACCAGCTGACCGGCCAACCAGCCGACCTGCCAACCGGCTGATAGGTATGATGCACACTGACCACCAGGGGGCAGATGCTCAATGCAGGAACTGCCAAGTGACAGCAACTTTGCAGAGTGCCCTCTTGCACTCTGGGGGATGTTGGATTGCCGGTTTTGGTCAGATTTCCGCAAGCCAGGCCGAGGGACCCCACCTTCTGGAGGGACCCCGCTCACTCCGCAGATGCCCTTCAAGCCACGGCACCACTCTAGGAGCAGCCAGCCAAGGAAGAACCATGAAAGGTTGGCTCCAGGGCATGCCTGGCCCGCCTTGCCCAGTCCTGCCCTGCTGGCCACCTTCTAATTAATTTGCTTTCAATGTGCATGAATCTGTGCACCAGGCTTCTAGTTTATTATATAGTCACAATTTTGTGGGTCAATCATTTGGGCAGAGCTCTCATGAGTGAATAACTTGCTGTTCAGAGCACTGACTAAGATCCCTGGAGATGTTTAACTGGCGCAGGGCTGATCTGGAGGGTCCAATACAGTTTCCTGCACGTGTCTGGCTTCATAGCAGGGATGTCTGAAAGGCTGAGTTCAACTGCAACTGTCTATCAGAGCGCCTACACTGGCATCTCCAGCATAGTAGTCTCAGTGCAAGGAATGCATTTTTTAGGATGAGGTAAAGGTGCCTGTGCCTTAAGGTCTGGGTCCTGAAACTGGTAGTGTGACCTCCACAATATAGGAGGAGACATAGATTTCAGCTCTCATGGAGAGGAGTGTAAAAAAATCCATGGCCATTTTTAATCTACTATAGAGTGACTAAATGTCAGCTCTGGCTGCCAGCAAAATAATATGAGAATTGACTGTTGTTCTTAATAACATGAAGATTGGCCTGGCCAGTGTGGCTCAGTTGGTTGAGTATCGTCCTCTGCACCGAGAAGTCAGTCGTTGGTTGGATTCCTGGTCAGGGCACATGCCTGGGTTGCAATCCCTGGTGAGTGGGGGGCATGCAGGAGGCAGCCAATCAGTGTTGCATTCTCACATCTATGTTTCTATCTCTCACTCCCTCTCTCTTCCTCTCTCTCTGTCTCTCTCTAAAAATCAATTTAAACAATCAATAAATAAATAACATAAAGATCATTGTTTTCTTTTATAAGAGACATTTCAATGTCCTGATGATAATGAAAGTTTGATTAGAGCAGATTTAAAACAGTATAGGAATGCAAGACACAACGGAACCCCTTGACCCTCGGTGATTAGAGTTAGTAATTCTAAAAATAATATTGAAACTTAAACCACTCTGCATACTTTTCTAATACAAGAAAATTAGGTCTTTCAGAGTAGTAAATACTGATCTTGCAATCCAAATAAAAGTTTCTTTAAGTATTTGTTTTTCATTCCATTTTAACTACATCATTGAAATAGCAACATTAGAACTAACCTAAAATAATGAAATGTCAAAGATTTTTCATAAATTGTCCAGCAGGTGTTGACCATGAACTCTCTCATCATTGATGTTTCTATCTTTCTCTCCCTCTCCCTTCCTCTCTCTGAAATTAATAAAAACATTTTTTTAAAAATGTTTTTTTCATAAATTAAGCAAAGTCTTTGTGATTTTTTTTTTACATCCTCACCATCAGCTATCTCAAACAAAACATTGGGGAATAAAAATATAAAAACTTAAAGCATCTTTTTCTAGACTAGCTAAACCATAAATATCTTATATCTTGTTTTATTACAATTTATATTAATTTGTAATTTAAAAATATAGATTTTGGTACTGAATTAACAGTTTTGAAATATGTTCAATTTATCAAGGAACTTGAAAGAGAATAACAGTAATGAGTAAGCATTTTTTAAAAGGCAGAAGATTTGTACCATCTGAAGAGAAACAGGAAAGTTGAGTAAGCCATTTGGAAGTAAAAATACATGACTTCAAAACTATGACATTTTAATCTAAATTCCTTTGGAGTATTCAATTTCTTTAAACATTGTTGTTTGATCAAATGCTTCAATTAAAAAAAAAACAGCAACATGCTGTTCCTCTAATATGGTTTTAAAATTTCTACTATAAATGTTTAATACTAAATATGAATATTTAATCAGTTACATTCCCAATGATAACATTGCAAGGCTAATAGATCTGAATTGAAGAGACAATGTGTGGGTTACATTTAAATATATAAAGTAATTTTGGATTATCATATAATTCAAAAGAAACATGTTAAGTTAAAGAAAAAAAATAGGTGTTTCTAATGGTCAAAGAAATATGTTCCATAAATTGTAGGTACTATAATTATTTTAAATGATGGAGAATAGAAAGATCACCTTTAACTTCAGATTCCCATTTTCTCTGATTAGTATTTTCTGTAGCTCTTTGTTTTCATTACTTACTTAAATAATTTATGCCTTCAAGCTATCACATGTATTGGTTAAATTATGTTATCAACTTGGTTTAAATGCAGCTGGCCAATTTATTCATCATTAAGTAAGTAGTGAAATGTCACAGGGAAGTCTGCAACAAAAATCATATAGTTGATTGAAAAGAATCTTACAAATATTTTTTTTATTGGAAAATTTTTCAGATATGTATATCTAAAGAAATTCTGAGAGCTATACAAAATTGATAAAGCACAAATAACTTCTACTATTTGCCATTTTTATTCATTCTGTTATGAAAGAGAATTAAGCTGTAAAATAACATATAAACTTCATGTTTGCAAGATATATGACTTAACATCAATATTTATTGACAGGACTGACATTGGCATTCAAATATATGATGATCACTGTCATCTAAAAACAAAATAAAATAAAAAAACAACACTGTCTCTTGATTCCACTGTTTCCACCATGTACTACTCAGTTTCTTTGGTTTTAGAAAAAGTTACCCAATTCCTTCCTCCCATTCTTTCTTAAACCCACACCACTGATTGCTTTGTTCTCGGTGGTCCACAGAACCTAGTCATAATCACCAATGACCTCAATTTTGCAAAGTCCATTGGCCAGTTCTTAATACTCATCATACTTGACCTATAAGAACTATTTGACACAGTGGCTCCATGTCTTCTCTTGAAAAATTTTCTTCATTTGGTTTACAGAACACCCCTCTTTGGGGGTTTTTATCTCCCTGAACAACCTTGTCAATTCCTCCATTTCTCAATCTCTTCCTTTCTCCTCTTTTCTTTTCTATTTATATTTATTCCTTTAGTGATGCTATCAAATCTTCTGACTTAATTAACATATTTGTGCCAGGTAATAATTTCCTAATAGCACCTGATGAGGAAGCATGGCAGAACGGTTAGGGGTGTGGGCTCTGGGCCAGACATTGTCCTTATTCAGAACCATCGTATATTGTTCGTGTTTCACCTCAGAGGTCAGTCCATTTTGGTTTCTGCCAAATACGATTAATTTGACTTTATAGCCGCTTAAGTATGCCCTTAATATTTAACTTTAGGTGAACAGGCAGTGTTAGTAATTTTAGAAATCTTACTATGAATACATCTAAAATCCAGAAGAACTACAAGATGTGTTGTTTTATATTTTGCATTCAGCAATTTTACATTTCATACAGAGATTTTCTTTCACGTAGTTAAGAATGGGTTATAGATTATTTTAGATTGAAAATAAAAATCTTTGACATTCTTATATCTTACTAGATCAGAACTAGTAGTTTGGTAAGTTAATTAAAATGTTTTGTTTAAGCAGGAAATTTTAAAAAGTCAATACACAATGTATCCATCTTGTTTTAATATAAAGCATAAGCATATGTGTTCATTTACCAATTTTGTGATGTAAAGCCAGGCCTCTTCTTTGAGTATGGTCCATTAAATAAAGTTTTTTATGATATATTCTAGAAAGCATACCCTTAATCATCTATGATTTTCTTTTCAAAATTTGTTAAAGAGAATAAGAACTTAAAGATACTTACAAAACTGTTTGAATAAATAGTAATTCTAGCTTTTAAAACTTTTCTCCTAATCTTTAATAGTTGTTTGAACCATACTATATTTGACAGCAATTTTTTATTGACTTATCCTTATCAAGATTTTTCAAAGCATTCCATTAGTGGAAACCACATCTTTTTTATTCTTTTTGTGCTCATATTTCATTGGTTTGCATAATATTAAGGGAATTCTATAATTGCAATAACAAATAAAATCGGCATTAACAGGCTTAAGGGAAAAAACACCTGGCCCTGGCCAGTATTGCTCAGATGGTTGAGCATCCTCCCTTGCAAGGAGAGGTCACAGGTTTGATTCCTGGTCAGGTCACATGCCCAGGTTGCAGGCTCAATTTCCAGGAGGGGGCCTACAGAGGCAGGCGATTAATGATGTTTCTCTCTCACATCAACGTTTCTCTCTCTCTCTCTCTCATTCTCTCTCTCCCCCTCCCTCCCTCTAATATATATATACTAGAGGCCCGTTGCACAAAGAGATTCGTGCAATAGGCCTTCCCTTCCCCTGGCTGCCAGCACTGGTTTTCCTCTGGCACCCGGGACCCAGGCCTTCGCTCCAGACGGAGCCTTCAGTCTTTGTGGCCCCAGACAGAGCTTTCAGTCTTCACTCCACTTCTTCGCCCCTATGTATGCAAATTAACCACCAGCTTTGTTGGGTTAATTTTCATACTCTCCTGATTGGCTGGTGAGTGTAGTGAAGGGATGGTTAATTTACATGTTTGTCTATTATTAGGTAAGATATCGCAAAATAAAAACACCTGAATTTTAGTAAGAATGCAGCTCTACAGGTAAGGAGAAGTGCTCAGGTATTTTAATGAACAGCTTATTAGCCAAACAGTTCAGCATATTTCAATTTCCATGAATAAATAAACTCTGCAGACTATGTCAATCAACCTTATGAATCAGTTAAGGGTAAGATATATTACAACAGCTTCTACTGGAATTTTAATGGTTCATGATGACACTAGTCTCTCTTTTCTCACCTGACCTAAAGACTTTGTCTAGTAAGGAGTTGCAGCAGAAAGAAGAAACCATAAAAGAACCCCATCCTGCAACACTTGAGTTATTTGGATGATGAAAGTCTTAGTCTAGAGCAGGGGTGGGCAAACTTTTTGACTCGAGGGCCACAATGGGTTCTTAAACTGGACCGGAGGGCCGGAACAAAAGCATGGATGGAGTGTTTGTGTGAACTAATATAAATTCAAAGTAAACATCATTACATAAAAGAGTACGGTCTTTTTTTTTTTTAGTTTTATTCATTTCAAACCGGCCGGATCTGGCCCGCAGGCCGTAGTTTGCCCTCGGCTGGTCTAGAGCAATATCAATGTTTTAATTTTTAGCAGAATTTATCATAGCCAGCAAATTAAGTAGGGTATCTGAAGAACTGTATATTATACTAGCAGAGTAAAAAATGATATTTATTTGTGAAATCAATGCAAATTTTACCTATTAGACCAGGAACAAAGGAATTCTGATACCAGCATTAGTCCTTATTTATTAAATATATTTTGTTGATTTTTTACAGAGAGGAAGGGGGAGGGATAGAGAGTTAGAAATATCGATGAGAGAGAAACATTGATCAGCTGCCTCCAGCACACACCCCACTGGGGATGTGCCCGCAACCAAGGTACATGCCCTTGACCGGAATCGAACCTGGGACCTTTTAGTCTGCAGGCCGACGCTCTATCCACTGAGCCAAGCCAGTTAGAGCAGTCCTTATTTATTACATAATAGAAGCCTGATGCACAAAATTAGTGGCTGCCTCACGGCCCTGTCCCCCACTCGCACCAGCCTTGGCCTGGCGCTGCCCGTGTCCACCACCACACACCCCGGTTTCCCAGTTCCATGGAGCCCCCTGATCGATTGCCCCACAGAGGGTGGTCTGAGCCTCCCTCTGTAGGGTGATCATGGGGTGATGGCAAGCTCCCCGACCAATAACATTGCACCCACCTTGGCTGGCCTGGCGCTAGTGCCTGTCCTAGCATGGTCATCCAGACGGTCATTCTTCTGTTATGCTTTTATTATTATACTAGTAGATAATTGGTTAATTTTATGTCTTTGCATATATATTGGTAAATATTCACTTGAATTATTTAAATTGTACTAGTCTTCTCATCTCGTGCTTACACTATAACTCAGGCTTTCTCTGTTCTAAGCTTACTGATTTACTCTGTACTATTTATTTCTGTTCCATTGGTTTCAACTGCATTATAGAAAACTTAAAAGGACAATGGATGTTTATTGTGTTCATTTACTAGGGCTGATGTAATAAAATACAACTAATTGAATGGCTTAAACAACAGAAATGTGTCATCTCACAGTTCTAGAGGCTACAAGTCCAATATCAAAATACTGGCAGGTTTGGTTCTTTCAGTGAGTTATGAGAAAAAATATGCAACATGCCTGTCTACCTAGCTTCTGGTGTTCTGTTAGCAAGCTTTGGGGTTTCCTGGCCTGAAGAAACATCACCCTCATCTCTGCCTTCATCTTCACATGGCGTTTTTTCTGTGTGTGTGTATTTGACTAGTCACCTGGCATTCTTTTATCAGCATGCCAGTCAGGCTGATTGAGAGCCCACCCTACTCCAGTATGACCTCATCCCAGTTTAAATAATTACATCTACAAAAACAGTATGTCCAAATAAGTTCACATTCTAAGGTACGGGTGGTTAGGACTTCAACATATAAATGTTTATGATATAATTCAACCCATATCATTTAAAGTCTTTAAATTCAAGAATGTGTACAGTAATTAAATAAATGTATAAATCTAACTTGAAGAAATTGTCATGCATTGAGCTAACACCTTCACTGTAAATCCCATAAATGAAGGGCCTATATTGCTAGGACACAAGACTTAAAGTCAAAACAACATCATAACCTAACAGATTTTTATTTGCCTAAAGAACTAGATATTTTTTAAATCTAAATTCCTTATTCACAAGAATGACAACAAGCCCCCTTTTGAATTTGTGCTTCATTTAGATTGTTTCATTTAGAATTATACTCAAGAGTTATAAACTTGAATGAAAATATTTTATTCATAATTACTACCTTCAAGTTCTATATTCTTAATATGAATTAGCCATTTTTCATAGTCTATAGTTTCTTCCTATGTAGATCTACATAAATAATTAAATTACATAGTTATTTTTAAAGATCAGCAAATATATATATATATATATACTAGAGGCCCGATGCACAAAATTTGTGCAAGGGGTTCGGCCCTTGCAGCCCAGACTTCATCTGGAAGGTTGTCTGGAAGGATGTCCAGAAGGTCATTCGGCTGCCCGGTCTAATTAGCATAATACACTATATATATAATTTCCCCTCTTCAAAAATGTTCATGTAAAACTGACATTATTCTATTTAAGGTGTGGAGTATTTTAGTGACCATTTTAGTTATTTCTGTTTAACATCTCAGTATTTTCTACATTTCTTCTGTGTCTCAGCTTACTTTCTATATTTGCTTCCTTTCACTTCTATTTGCATCTGAAACTGTTTTTGTAAGAACTCAGTTTGCCAATTACTTGTTTTAATGTTGTTTTTCTGTTATTCATTTTGTAAATTGTGTTTCTTGTCTTATAATTACATTTTCCCAAATTAAATTGAATAAAATGTTCAATTTCTTAATATACTATACAGTGATAGGCTGAAGTAAGTTTACAGTTGTAAGTATTGGAAGCACAGAGTTTATTATTGTATTATTTATTTATTTATTGTATTATTTATTTGTATTAAACTGTAAACCTGCTTTTGCACACCCATGTGTTTTATACACTTCTTATATCGACTTTACTAGTAAATGGGAAAGAATGAGAAGTACTGTAGGAACAAAAGTCATATCATAATTTGGACTCATTTGGTAATCAATTCTATTTTTTTAAATCACAAAACATAAATTATATCATAACTTTATTATTTTTAAATGTCTCCTTTTAATATTAACAGAATTACAGCTAATATAAAGTCCCAAAGAGCATTGATTTGCATCTGTAATCCCCTTCAAAGATCAGCTCTTGCTATTATAAGTCAATCAAAAATCAAGTTAAGCCTCTTGACATAATTGGAAGTTTCAAAGAGATCTGAAGAGCATAATTTTCTGTAACATATGTCAAAGCTAGTCGAGAAAAATGCCATGGGAGCAGAAAGGTCAAGGGCTAATCCACTCCAAAGTCATTAAAGATCATATTTAAATTGCTTCGGAAACTTCAAGGTTTTATAAGCCACCATCAAACTCCCCACCAGAACAAGGTGGCTGTGCCATGGCGGCTGGTCTGTACAGGGAAGAGCCTTCCTTTCTTCATAATGTTGAAATGAAGCTTTGTTTTTCCAAGTTTATTTTGTCATGCACATGTTGTTATTACATAGATTTAGTTACATTTTAAAGCAGAAATGTATTGTGTTATAATAGGACTTTTTTAATCTAAATGAGACTATTTCAAATTGCAGTTTATAAAACCATATTTGCAAAACTAACTGTATTGCTGTTTGCACACTGCCATTATATTAAATATTAAAGAAAAGGAGTTCCCCATTTATTCTAATCTGTCACCACCATTGAAGACCTGAACAGCAACGTAAGGAATTGCTGAGAGAATTCATGTTACAACATGAGAATATTTTTAATAAATTATCCTGATAAGATAATTGCTTTATTTTCCCTTCATTTTGGCACTGGAAACCTATTTTAATTTAAGGCATTAAATTATATTAATTAAAACATATATGACCCTCACCAGAGTGACTCAGTTGTTTGGATCAAACCTGAAATCCAGGTACCTGCCCTTGATTGGGATTCAAACCCATGACCTTTCAGTGCATGGGCTGATGCTCAAACCACATCAGCCAGGGCTCATAATAATTTTTAAGTTAGAAAAGGTTGCAAAGATGAAAAATAAAATACATAAAACCATTGATAATATGAAGTGTTGGTGAGATGAAAGAGAATGATAATCTTAAAAATTACTAGTGTAAGTGCATCTAAAGTTTGCTAACCTATTTTTGGAAAGGTATTTGGCACTCTAGTAAAACATGAAATATGCACACATTTGACACAGCAAAACTACTTCTAAGATTTTTCCCTTCTGAAATAAGTGCAACAGCAAATAAGAATATATTACAATAGCATTTGTTACAGCATTAATTGAACAAAAACTAGAAACAGTAATGGCCATTATTAAAAAAACTGAATAAATTACTTAATATCCATATTATGCAGCTAATACATTTTAAAACACTACTTAGATCTAGAGATGATGACCTTAAAAGCAAGTAGTTACAAGATATTGTTTAGAGGAGAAAAAAGCAAATTGTTTTTTAATGTGTGTAGTGTAATGCCATTTTGTAAGAACAAGGGAGGGGAGCAATATATAATGGTGTGTATAACTCTAATGTAAGGCCAGATTTATGTAACCTAAGTTTTATTTAAGTCAAATCAAGTATAAAAAGATCTAAACATCTGGATTGGTTTAACACTCTATATTGCTGTCATGTCGACATTTTGTTTAAGTATTTAATGTTTTAGACAGGAGAAACATAGGAGTAAATTATTCTCTTTTGGTATACTGATTTTAATTTTTTTAATTTTTTATTTTTTAGCATACTGATTTTTAAAAAGATCAAATGCTAAAATAGGTACTGGATGACCACAGGTGCCTCCTAAAATTCAACTCCCCTACTAATATCCAGGAAAAATGTACACTTTTCTTTACCAACATCTCTAACCAGAAGATAAGCTGTGGAGTAAGAGAGATGGACAGCTGTTTAAGTTATATCACCAATTCTTGCCCTCTTTTCAATTCCTAAGATCCTGCTCACCTTAGGAAAAATATATATATTTGTATATATAATGTTATATATATTTTATACTATATATAATTGCTATCGTATATATAAAATATTATACATATATCTTAGTCTGATCGGCTGCTATGACAAAATACCACAAACTGGGTGGCTTAAATGACTGAAATGTGTTTTCTCACAGTTCTGGAGGCTGAAATATCCAAGATAATTTATTAAAATAAAAAGCATACTGTGATGTTCAGGTGAAAATATGGACGTGAACCCATATATGGCACCAAAGAAAAAATAAGATGCATTGTACATAGACTTTGAAAATCCAAGTTTTAAAAGAGGCCAGAATTATTCAAATATGTTTCATACCTTCACTTCCTTCATCCTCATCCTATTATTCCACCCACATCTGGTGTGAATGGAGAGAATCTTTGGTATAAATAATTGTAGATTTATGGCACAAGAAAATGTGAACTGTGTACTCAGGAGGCCAAGTCATTTAAGCAGCTGTTCTTGGACTATGTTTTATTACTTAGGATTAGAACATGATGATACAAAATCATTTAACATGTCCTGGACCCCCAAGGAAAGTGGAAACTTGCTTAAATGCTCTTGAACCAACCACACTAATAAGGAATTAAATTGCTTTGAAATCTCTACTAGGAAATTCCCATTGGAGATGTTTATGAGAGAATAAACTACATGAATAAGGTAAGATTTGTGACAGGGACACAACAGATCATTTTCCGTAAAGAACTCTTTCTAGAAAGCAAGAGTGCATGGTTGCAGTAAAAAGAACACTAGGCAGAGATATTCAGCATATGTAAATTTATATCATTATATCATGTAGGCCTGATAGCACCTCCAAGGGGACAAAAATTGGTTTTTGGGGAGAGTGAAAAATATTTAAGCAATTACAGTGGTTTGTGATCCTCGAAAGGACTTCAGGACATAAACAGATACACAGTGTATCTGTGGTGCTGTAATTTCTTGGGGTGAAGGTGAGGGCAATTATCGACAAAGGTTCATTAGGGAGATGATTGTTTAAAAACAATTACTGCTACTGGTTAACTATAACATGAATATATAGAGCTACAGACCAGATTGCAGTTGCTAGATAAGAAAACTTGGCTAAAACACCCCTCTCATTTATAGACCACCAAATGTCCAACTTGAGGAACTCTAAAGCACCTGTCCTAAGTGTTTCCCTCCACATCCTGCGTGGTTCAGGGTTCGGGTCTGGAAGTGGAGCCGCACACAAATGAAATAGAAAAGACACAAGATAATTTGGGAATATGGGGGACCAGGCGAGCAAGTCCAACTCAGGGAGAAAAACTTCCACTGTGCTCAGGCCTCACCAAGCTTTTATAGTGAGAGGTAAACAAGGTAGTGGTTACCATAGTTACACAGTTCTTGTGAGTTTCACTTATTTTGACCATGGTTACACTTCCTGCACTTCCTCATCCCATTAGCTTCCCAGATAAGATCTAGGGAGTGTTATAAGGTCAAGCCTAATTATGCTAAAAGGACTGTGCCCTCTAAGCTAGGACTTGTTTGTGACTTTGCCAGCAGGTCAGTCCGAGGCTTAACCCTATATCAGTTTTCCACAGCACTCCCCAAACTTTGAGCTGATACAAGGCTTATATTCTCTTGGCTCTCTCTCCCATCTGAGTTCTTGCTTCTGTCTGTCAGTCTCTGTTCATCCCTTTAGGAAACAGAATGTGGAACAATTTCTGCAAAACATTAACATGTTAAAATGTGCACAAAACATTTATAATAGATTTGGTAGAATTTATTCTAAAGCTGGGCATGATAGAATAACAGAGTTCATTTAATAATAAGCCACATTACAGTACAAATCAGATATTTATGTTCTTCAAAGCCCCTGTTGGCCAACCCACATGTGTCTCTAGGCCCTTCCATCACAGATCATTAGACCTACATCCTTTTTTTCTTTTTTCTTGTCTCTCATGCATGCTGAATCGCACCCCATCCTGTCCCCAAACATACACAGAACTTCTCTTCCTTTCACTCAAAACAGATCAGCTCTCTTCCCTGGAATATTTGAAGCAAATGATTTCTTAGTAACATCTTTAATTCTTTGATATTTTAACTCCTGGCTTAATGTCTGTGATGATTCATTTTATGTGTCAACTTGGCTGAGCTAAGGAATGCCAGATAGCTGGTAAAAACATTATTTTTGGGTGTGTCTGTGAGGGTGTTTCTGGAAGAGATTAGCATCTGAATCCATAGACTGAATAAAGATTACCTTCACCTAATCAACCAAGGGTCTGAATAGAAGAAAAAGTCAGAGGAAGGGCAAATTTTCTACATACTTCATCTGGGACATCTACCTTCGCCTGCTCTTGGACATCAGTGCTCCTGGTTGTCAGGCCTTCTGGCTCTGACTGATATACCATTGGATGTCCTGCTTCTCAGGCATTGGGGTTTGCACTGGAGCTATACCACCAGCTTTCCTGGGCCACCAGCTCTGACAGCCAATCCTGGGACTTCTCAGCCTCCATAATCACATGAGCCAATCCCTCATAATAAATCCCTCTCTCTCTCTCTCTCTCTCCCTCTCTCTCTCAGTTTTGTTTCTCAAGAGAACAATGACTAATACACCATAGCTCATGCCATAACTACTCCTGTTACACTTCTAGATGATTTAAATATCTACATAGATTATGCTATCATTTTTCTGGCTTCTGAGTCTTTCACCTCTTCTCCCCAGTTATCTTTCCCCATTTAACCTCAGCCACTTACTTTAATATTTATAATGTAGGCTTTTTATTACCAGTAACTGTACCCTTCCTATAGTTAAATCCAAGCATTACCAGTTTTTGAACATCACCTCTTTCTATTTCTCATTCTGACCGAAAAAATACTGAGATCTCCAACTCATTGAACTATAACCATTTCACTTCCCCTCCCTATCCCTTCTCTAGTTTTCTAATTCAATTTATATTCAATGGCAATCATTGTAATCCTTCCCTTGCAAAAACCCTAAACCCCCTCCATCTTCTGTTCCACCATCTTTATTTGGAAAAAAATGATAATAACATTAATAAAATCACAAGCCTGGTTAAATGTAACTCTTCTTTCTTCATGCCTAGACTGTCATAGCTGAACATGGCTATAGAAAAACATATCCTCAATGATGAATCATCTCCCTTTAAATTTGTGATTGGGAGAGAGCCTTTTTCCTGCAGGATAATTCTATTTTGTTTTCATTTTTACTTCATTAAATTATCCACTCTACATTACAACTTCTTACACTTCTTCTCCATTCCCATTCTCGCTTTCCTCACAGAGAATGTTAACTATCAGAAGGGAAGTTCCACAGATTTTTCACCCCCCAAGTCTCCCTCTTCTACATTTGTATCCTAATATTTTGTCTTTCTGCTATTACCATAGGTAGACTATCTGTGTCCCTGTCTGAGGACAAATTCCCTACATTTCCACACTAAACCCTATGCTCTTCCATCTACAAGGAATGGCTCTAGAATTCTCTTCTCTACCTCCAAGGTTTTCAATATAAAAACTTTAGTATATGAACATGCATCTTTTGTTATAATGAGGTAATTCTTAGCAGCCCCCTAGACAGCTTCTGGCTGGGAGCTGGGAGCCAGAGAGACCTAACCTTGACTAGAAGCCTGGACCTTTCAGCCCCATCCCCCACAACCTCTGGGGAAGGAAGAGTGCTGAAGATTGAGTTCATCATCAATCATCCCTACATGATGGTGTGTGGCGAGCTTCCAGGTTGGTGAACACATAGAGTTGCTGAGAGTGTGGCATGCTGGGAGAGAGCTTGAAAGCTCCATGCCCCTCCCTTCATACTTTGCTCTATGCGTCTTTCATTTGGCTGTTTCTGAGTTGTATTGTTATGGACCAATGTTCGCGAGAGTAAGACCACCAACTCCAATTAGGTCTTAGCAGCAAGCGAGGATTTATTGAAAGCTGGCCAGCGTCTGCAACAGGTGCCTCCACACAGGGAGCCCCATCCTGCTGCAGCCCCGAGCCTTTCTCCAATAGCCTTTTTAAAGGGTGTCACAAACTCGACAGCAGCCAGTACGGTGTCACACCTGGCTGGAGCTTTTAACCACAACCCATTCTTTGAACAATCCAGTGGAAACTACCTACTCTTTGAAAGTTTACAGATTGACATCAAGATACATAGAGTACAAAGAAGTTACAAAATTTTCTTTACGTCAGTTAAAGGTTACATTTCTATACCCATTTCACTATATGACGCTAAGCGTGCATGCCCATCACAGTATCCTTTATGATAAACCAGTAATGGTAATTAAAGTTCCTTCCTGAGTTCCATGAGCCATTCTTGCAAATTATTGAACCTGTGGAGAGGTTATGGGGAAGTCAATTTGTAGCCATTTGATCAGAAGTACAGAAGGCTCTGGGCTTGCTACTGTTGTCTGAAGTGGGCACAGTCTTGTAGGACTGAGCCCTTAACCTGTTGGGTCTGTGCTAACTCTGAGAAGTTAGTATCAGAATTGAATTGAATCTTTGGACATGCTGTTGTTGTCTGGAGAACTGGAGAATTAGTTTTTGGTATTAGAAAGCACTGCAGAGTAGGAAAAGCACTATTATAGAATACAATGCTTATTTTAGAACTCATTTTCTGACATTCTCTTTCTGCAATATCAACAATAGATAGTCATCCATCCCTACTTATAGAACTCTATTTGGAGAGTCCCAATTTTTAAAGAGGTATTTTTCAGAATGAACATACTGACCGGAATTAAGTTAGCCAAATGATACTATCACATCATCTGTAATCAATTTATTTTAATAAGATTAACATTTCCAGTTCTCCAGTCTATAGCTCCTTTATTATGGTTATCCTTCTCCACTATCCTCTCTAAACCTGTGCCAGTTCAATTCAGCTTTAACCTACAATTTATTGCAATGGACCAGACATGGTCTGACCAGAGCTTGCCATGTGAGAGAATCTTAGTAAATAGGTTGAATGGATGCTGTAATCCTTACAACTTTTTGAGGTATGCATTACCATCTCTGTTTTATAGATAAAAAAGGGTAAATTTGATCTTGCTATACTTTAATTAGTAAGCAGAAGCTAAATTAACCTCCAAGAACTCTCTTAACCCCTTTAAGGCCAAGATGCTCCTCTCCGGCTAATTCTTCCTCTGTTCTCCTCTTTCCTGACTGAGAAGCTACTCATTCTTTTTCTGTGAAGCATTAGGATTCTGCTGCCCTCTTGAGCCTGCAGTATTTTCCTTGTTTTGTCCAATAACACATAGCCATGGTTATTGCAAAACTGTTGGGACGAGCATTAGAACAACCTTAAAATAGGAAGAGTGTGATATGAGATCACTGTCATGTTTAGGAGCAGAATGTCAAATATAGGACATAAACCTTGGGATGGACTCGAAACAGGTTGTTTCTCAAAATATGCTCAAAACTGGAGAGTCAGATCACTGTATACCAAGGAAAAAGAAGGAAAAGAAAGAAAGATACTGATACTATCCATTTAAAATTAAGAAGAAATGAATTACCAAAACTGAAATTAAAATAAAAGGAATAAACATTTAATTCATGCTATGGGGTGGGTATAGAAAAAAAAACTGGACAGGTGCTGTTCTCCCTCTATGATTATAACATTTAATAGTTCAATGAAATAAATAAAAATGCAACTATAATAAAAGGCAAAGTTAGGTAAGTGCAGTAAGACAGGCCTAAGTAAAGTGGCATGGGGAGTTGAAAGGAAGGTCATTGCCAAGCAAATCACAGCATAGAAACTGGAACAACAAAATAATATAGAAGGAATTTTGTTAACCAAAGAGCAGACATTTCTTCCTGGCTCTGGGGAAACTGTTCACTGGAAGGGCAGCCTTCAAAGGCAGCATAATGCTAAACAGAAGCAAGGCCAATATTAAGCGAATTTGATGGCTGCCACAGTTTTCTGCTCCTGGGCCTATAATTTAAAGTCATTATTTGGCCTTTGAGGCTAATCCCACTAGAACAAATCTAGAGGCTGTGGGAAGAGGAGGAGTAGAAAGGGAATGAGTGAGCAGCAGAAACTGCGGGTAAAAAAATTTCTGAAACTAAGTATTTAGGAAATCTCTTGGGAACCAAATTCTAACCATCAGAGGTATTTTATGACTGTAATATATTACATTTACTTATATGAGTAGCAGCACAGGTGCGTCTTGTGCTGTAAAAATAAAAACAACCTTCTAATAGTCACAAGGTGGTGGAAGAATGCCTTTTTTTTTTCTGTTAAATGGAAATGCACCTAAGGCTCAGAAACTCCTAGAGTGTTGAACAAGAATTAATAGCAATAAGAAACTGGACTAAGTCCTTTTATTTATAAGTGGAGCTTAAATTTTGTGACTATCTATTGTCTTCTTCTACATCACATGCATTTAGTTTGAGCAATGAATCTGCCTGTTCTAGAAATATTTCTTTCTCTATTTTTTAGAATATATTAATTTCTGTATTCATTTAAATATTGCTTTGAATAAAGAGACAAATATTTAACAAACTTTTATGAGACATAAGCTCTTTTGGTTATAAAGTTTTGATAAAAGCAGTCTCCTTTTATATTCCAAGTGAAAAAATGAAGTAGTCCCTTTAAACTACTAATCACATTGAGATTGATCCTTATTTTGTTTATGTAAGAAAAGATGAAAGCCTGGTCACTGCAGGCAGGCGACATTGTCGACAGACTTTTCAGCACTCCTACTAATTTATGGCTATTCAGCGGGAGCTAAGAAATACTCAGGTGGCTGACAGTAGACCTCCCAATGATTTACTCACAACATCTGCCATCGACCACATAGGCTCCAGTCAGCAATCAGCTTTTCATAAAATGGTGTTCCTCCCAGCTCCTTCTCTTGTGCTAGTCAGTATTCATTGACACTGCCCCTCAGGTTGGTATTGAAAGAGTGTGTCTCCCAAGAGAATTACCATGAATAATTTTTTTCTTTTTTTTTAAAATATGTTTTATTGATTTTTACAAGGAGAGGGGAAGAGGGATAGAGAAATAGGAACATTGAAGAAAGATAAACATCATTGGCTGCCTCCTGCATACCCCCTACTGGGGATCGAGCCCGCAACCTGGGCATGTGCCCTGACCAGGAATGGAACCGGTGACCTCTTGGCTCATGGGTCGATGCTCAACCACTGAACCACTCTGGCTGGGATAAATTTTCTTTTCTGAATCATATTATGTTTAGCCAAGTAGTTAAAAGAAAAAAAGGGCAATGAAAAAGAATAATAAAAGGAAAAAAACCTACAAAAATAATTACAGGAATCTTAACCCTTAGGATTTCATAACCGCTACAAAATCCTATAGTGTACTTTTATTTTTTTTAAGAGAGCAGTCTTCCAGACTAAGTATCTGTGAGCATAACCTTGAAGTTTTGATATTTACTTGTAAGAACGATGATTGCAGGAAAGTGAATATAATTACTTTCTATTACCTCAGGGAAAGTAGAAGGTACATGTGAGCACATGTCTGTGGACTAAGTTCAGTAAGCTAATTATGGTTTAATACAAGAAAAAAGACCATCTCAGATTTTTACCTATCATAAGGATTGAAATGAATAAAGCCTCAGATTATAAATAAGCATGATAGCAATTAATCTGAACTAAAAGCAATTAGTTCCCAATATATTTATGACCAACTTAATCATTTAATAATTAATCACAATTAATAGTCTCTAAATGTTGTGCATGCTCAGATACATGCATGCTTCAGGTACACCATTAGTTTTTGGAAGACATAGCCTAATGAAACCAAAAGCAAGTTTAGAGCTGTTTAGAAGAAGCAATGCTTTGTTTTTCAGGTTGTAGCAAACTAGTTGGCACTAAACTAGTTGGAATTAAACTTCTGGCATGTCACCCAGAAATTTAGCTTAAAAAATAATGTTTTTCTATATTTCAAAATACTTTGTCATCAAATTCTCTTTGATGTACTTTTTTCCTCCTTGGTGCAGAGATATCTTTCCAAAGCCCTCTATTGGAGAGAGAGAGAGAGAGAGAGAGAGAGAGAGAGAAATCTGTATTCCTATGGAATCCCCAGGCACATCTACTACACCTTTACTTTTTTTTTTTTTAGTTAATCCTCACTAGAGGATATTTTTTCCCATTGATTTTTAGAGAGAGTGGAAGAGAGGGAAAGAGAAGGAGGAGGAGAGAGAAACATTGATGTGAGAGAAACACATTGATTGGCTGCCTCCCAAATGTCCCTACTGGGGCCCAGGGCCCAGAATGCAACCCCAGAATGCAACCTGTGACCCTTCAGGGGTGGGCCAATGCTCTAACCATTGAACTCACTGGCCAAGTCACACTTCTTTTTTAGTTACCTCCTCTTCACCTTGTTGGTGAGGGAGAGATTCTCTTCCTAGTGTTATAGGGATGGCTAAACACATGACACCCTAAACTGGCAGATAAGATTGACAATGTGTATTAGTCCCATCTACTCATAGCCTGGAGGAAGAGAATATCACACACCCAACAGGGCCACGTGAGGGTTGTACCAGGAGCTGTGGATGGCAGGTTTTGTAGAGGGTGGAGTGCCCCTGTTTCAAGAAGAATATGATTGGCTTGTTTGACTAATTCCAGGAGCGGAAAGGGAAATGAAGTCTGCTACTTAAAGGTAGGGAGGAACTGCACCTGATCATAGTGATAAGGAAATTGTTTGGTTAGGGGACTTTAGCCCCAGGAGCAGAGCAGAGAAGGGAATTTGTGGTTAGGACATTCAAGTCCATCTCAGTTTTCCCCAGGTGTCAAGGCACACATAATATTGGGCTTTGATCTAATGCCTTATACCATACTCCCATGAAACCCCAATGAATAAAATTTGTTTACATAGATGTGAACACAGAATATCTCTGAATTTTCTGAACTTTAAACACTCTATATGAAACTCCCTACAGCCCTCACTTCTGTTTTCTTCCCCAGTGGTTCTCCATAACCATTTTCCAAAACAGAACAAAAAACCTTAGACCAAATTGTTTCTTTTCTATAGCATGGAAGAATGTTTTTAGCTAAGTCCTCCATTCTTGGTTCTTGAAATGCTAAAAGGAAAGAGGAACTATTTAGAAAATCCTCTCTGAAGATAGAAGCCAGTCTTAAAGGCTTTTGTCTCACCAAGAGGTCAAGTGCCCATCAGCTTTTGCCCTGAACAGGTAAACATGGGAGCGTGTGTTGGGGTGAGGACTTGCAAGAACAGTGCAGGTTTTGGTGAAGATTAAAGAGCATTTGTCTAATGTTTCTCAACTATATATATATATTTTTTTTCTTAGAATCTCTGTTCTATCCATAAGTTTTGAACACCTTGCATATAAATATAACATATCCTTATTATATACCCAGAAATCACTTTTAAAATTTTCTAGAGTCTTGGACTTTTCCCTCTACTTCATTATTTCCAGGGTTTTTACTTAAATGACTGTCTAGATGGCTGTGCTAACCAGAGAGTTGGAGATTATAGGAGGGGCAGAAAGCTGAATGGAGACTGTTAGCGTGTTTGGTGAGAAGCAGAGGCGGGGATAAGGAATTCCTTGGGGTTATATTGATTTTAAAGGGCTGTAAGACACCAAAGAAAAGGTCTAGTCTGGGTTCAGAAAAGGGGTGAGTCTTGCAGGAAAGGATAGATAGTAGTCATAGCCACTGTTTCCCAGGAGAGCGCATATGAGAAGACAATGGAGCCCAAGCCCCAAGAACATGAGAGGAAGTTTCCGTGAGCCTGTACCACTGAGAATGCACTAATATTTACCGCCCAGATTTTCCGGAGTAACCCTGAGTGAATACCCTGTCTCAGGAATCAAGTTGTTTATATACATGTGCCCTTGCTATTTTGATGTTTCCTCTCGGTCACCATCTGTTTGGACTTTACCAAATGAAACATTTTATTTTATTGTAAGTCTCTTTGAACAAGTGCTAAAAAATGTGCACAAACTGCCCTTTTGGTTCTCTAGCTATCTGATCCAAAACTCTCATCCAACTCATATCTCTACTTTGATATTGGCTCTCTAGTGACAGTGACAGTATATTTCCAGAATATTCATTTAAAAATATTCATAGTACTGATCATTGAAGCTCCAAGAATGGGTCCATACCTCAGATATGCATGAAGAATATCTATAATGGTTTGATTCTCAAATTGAATATGTTATGCATCCTTGGTCTAACCGAGGAAGCATAGTTTTTAATATATATTTAAAATTGTGGGGGAAATACGTTCTTTCTCACAGTCCTGAAAAAATCTGCTCTGGCAATTGGAATATTAAAATAACATTTTCCTAATTTTTTTCTCTGCTTCACATTTGTGAAATTTGCACAGACCTTCTAACATCATGCATTTCTAGAATCCAATTTATAATAGCATTGCGGGAGTTCATTGATAGTCCCATATTACTCATAAGAAAAAGGAAACAAGAAATAGTGCACCATGTACTTCGTTTTGAACATGTTAACTAAACATTACAAGAGCAGATTAGAAAAGCAATCCCTTTATTTAGTTAAGTAATTGGCCACTTGAATCTCTAAAGATCCGTTATTGTAACATGAACCACAAGATTTCCACTAAGAGTCTTAAATGATTCAATAAAAGGTTATGTTTATATACATTAAAAACACTTGAAAGAATAATATTAACATTGACTCTCAAAAAATGCCTACACTTGCCCAGTGCAAGGTATTTTTCTAGAAAATGCGCTGCTTTTGACATCAATATTCTTCTAAATGTTCAGCAGTTATGACCATTAAAAAATCATGTTCAATGTATTTTGATTTAATTGTAATAGAGAAGCCATTGTTGAGTTCATTGATATTGTTTAATGCCGTGATGCTAATATTGGCCATTCAATTCATAGATGCAGAAAGCCTCCAAAGTATATAACCAATGTGTTATTTCAGCACTGTTGTTTTTAACCTGGCAAAGTACATATTAATAAGAAAGGGGTTTCTCACTATTCTTTTCATTCCATTCTTAGCAGACAAATTGATACATGCAGTTGAACTTGCAGAATCACTGTGCACTTTGCTGGAAAAAAAAATTTGAAATCTTATTTACTATGGAAGACTCTAGATCACTAAATATATTACTATATGTAATAGAACTTGGTTTAAGGGTTTTTATAGTCTCAGAATACCCTTCTCAGTTACTTTTACTATATAATGATGTAATGAAATATGTCACGTGAGTTAAGAGTTATAGAAGTCAGAAGTGGAAATAAAAAAATAAATAAATAAAACCTCTAGTTTAACATATAAAAACCCTATGACTTTTCATTTTTGATGAACATCTAATCATATTTTAAAGAACTCAATGTGTTCTCTTAGAGCCAGGTTAGTATATCCTGTTCCTTTATTTATTTATTTTTATTTTTTTAATCCTCATCAGAGGATACGTTTTTATTGATTTTAAGAGAGAGACACATTGATGAGGGAGTGTAGACAGTGCCTGAGAAGGCACATAGGCATTTCTTTAATTATTGTCAGCTGAATCCAGTGGCATTGGTAAAGCTACGTCTTCGAAACACACTTTGCCAAAAGGCAGGAGTGTTGTTAGCGTGACCTTCAGCCCAGGTGCCAGGGGGTGGGTTTCATTATTTAAATCCAGCCAAGCACCAGGAATGAATATGACTCGGGCCCACCCAAGAATGCACATAATCTCCTTTGTCTTGATATTTAGTAAAACTTCCTGTTTTTTGCTGTATAAAATAAACACGCTGTATTGGCTCTGGATCTCTGTCCCTGTCTCTCCATCAGAAGTCAGTGGTCCCACCCGGCCCCAGCTTTTCCTTCCATCTCTGTGTCTGTCTCTTTCTTTCATTTTCTTAATCCCCAGCCCCCGCTACTCAGGAACCAGACTGCTCTCTAGCCGAACTGGATGCAGAGAAGAGATAAATATTTACAAGGGAGAGAAACATTGACCTGTTGCCTCCCATAAGTGCCCAACTGTGGAAACCTAGGTATGTGCCCAAGCAGGAATCAAACCTGTAATCTTTTGGTGTTTGGGAAGATGCTCCAACCAATTGAAGCATTTTATTTATTTTTAAAAGAATGTTAATAAAAATTATACTATTTGAAATTATTTATGTGTTAAAAGTAAAGACCTGTAAAACTGGATTATAAGTTAGTTCTTAGAGCAATCTCCAGAAATTTGATTTCTCACAAAATCAGTCTTTTGGTGCCAAAGGGAAGACTAGAGTGCAACCACAGTTGGGCTAATTCAAATCTCTGCCCTGGGTCACCATGGAGACCTAATCTTTGGGTATCTTCAGGGTATCTTGGAAGTTAGCAGGATTGGGATATCTGATTTAGATTGTTACCTACAGTTTGAGGAATTCTTAGGAACTCCATCCCAGGAACTAAATTCTAGAAATTTGAATGGTGGTTAGGATATTCAACAGAAATCAGAAATGTAGAGTAGATTTAGAGCCAGAATGAAGCCCTCACTTCTGTGAATATCTCACGGTCTTAATTACTCTAAAGATAATTTATAGACTTGTTATGAAGAATCTCACTCTTTATAGGTCACTCTTGCTATTTTTGAAAATGTCAAGGATTCTAATATCAAATTATAATTATGACGGGTTTGGTAACTCATCCCTGACATTTCTTAGATATCAGAGTCTAATGGAGATGAGGTAAATCCAACAACCATCTTCAAAGGGTACTCCCATATTCCTTAAAACCTTGGGTTCTGAATTTGGTCCAACACTGGCTTTTGCTTGGGCAAATAAGTACAGTGATTACTGCTTCTATGAAATCATTTATTCTGAGTAATGAAGAAAAAGGAACAGAAAGGTTAAGGAATCAGCTCTTAGGCAGGTGTGTTTTCTCCCTGGGAACTTCCCCACTATAAATTGTGAAGTTTTACAGAAGGGAGAAGTGTGAAATCTTTTTCCTCCCAAATATGAAGGAATGAATTAAACAGTAGGGCCAAGTAAATGAACACAATGACATGCTGAAGAGGAGTAGAAAGAAATGGAAGCTGATGTCACTGGAAAAAAAGAGGAAAGAAGTTTTACTTTTAAAAAAGTGGTAGAGAATGACATTATTATAATGACAATATGTTAGGGGTAAAGAGGACTGTTCTTTTAAATTAATTAATCTTTGATATGGATTTTCCAGACTATATAGATTATTTTTGTTATTTTTAAAAAATAACAGTAGGAAATATGTTGCACATACTGTGCTCATCAAATCCTTCCTGAAAACACAGAATGTCATATTCCTTGTTTTTGAGAGAGAGGAACAGAGGGAGAGAGAGAGAGAGAGATATGAGAGAGAAACATCAATCAGTTGCTTCCTGCGGTGACTTGAACCCGCAACCCAGGTATGTGCCCTGTCTGAGAATTGAACCACCACCTCTCGGTGTAAGGGTCTATGCTCCAACCAAGTGAGCCACACTGGCCAGGGCAAGAATGATGTCATATTCTTGCAGCTAGGTTGAGTCCAGGTCTCTTGCTTCTGGCCAGAGTGGGTGGAGGGAAAAAAAGTACTTCCTGACCTACCTTCGGAACTTTTTTGATGCTTTTTAGGGACCATGAGCTTAAGTTATCAGCATCACACAATAAAAATAGACTGAACCGCTGGGTAACTGCTTGAAGGTAAACAGCCAAAAAGCATTAAACCCAATGCACATCAGACTGTGTCAGAAGAAAGAAGTAAAAACTTTGTTGTTACTAAGCTACTCAGTTTTCATGCTTTATTTTTAGTCACAGCATACCTTAGGCCACCCTGACTAATTCACAAATTGGTGTTATCTGAGGGTTACTGCTATAATAAAGACCTAAAATGTTTGTTATAGGTTTAGAGATCAGGTGGTGGACAGAAAGAAAAATGACTTTAAAATTAGAAAGATCCATATTATGTGGAGGAAAACCTTTGGGAAGATTGTTGTATGCAGTAACTTGAAAGGCAGACTCTTTTCAGCTAGAAACACTAGGGGATATGGTTGGGAAAACAAATCAAAGGATTAGTACATTTTGAACAGTATTGACTGCTTTTAACAAAGTACTGCCATCCAAGAGAGAAACATGGGCGTAAAATGAACGTTTTACAAACAGAATAAAAGAAAATAGTCTTGACATTCCGTGCCTTGTAAAGGGGGAAAAGCTATCGATTTTAGACTCCCAGCATTTGGTGATGATATTTTAAAAGGATTAAACAACGATCCAGGGAAATGACCCAGTTGAATAAAATCTATCAAGACTAAAATTAATAAGTGTATGTACAGCTTGAGATAATTTTATTGCCAAACATCACGTTTTAACTGAAGAAGCCTTTGACTGTTGCAGACTTATAATAACAAATGGATAATAATAATAAAACTTGGAGACCCCAATTTCCCTTCAGCATGAGGCAGACTTTGAAGGCAGTACAGCCCCAACGGAGATATTCTCTCTAACATTCACTGCAGATGCTGCCAGGAAGAGAAATGGATGAGGAGTAGTCACCAAATGAGTGGGTCAGAGGCCACAGAGAAAGTGGAAAATATTATTTCTTCTAGGGAGATAAATGAGAACCTAACCCAGGCCCTTCTACCCCATGCTCAAGGTAAGTGGCTTTCAGAAAGTCTCCCCCGTGGGATTTCAGAATTGTAATGGGCAAGTGTCCACTTCATGTCTTTTATTCTTTCCCTTTCTGAATGGGAAATTGTATTCTATGTTCCAACATCGGCTGTGTGTGTGTGTGTGTGTGTGTGTGTGTGTGAAGAGAGAGTGAAGGAGAGAGAGAACTTGTTTATTTAGTTCATAAGTTGCAGAAGAGTAAGAGCAAAGCTGTAGAGATGAAATCATGCCGGGAAAACATTCTCACCTAAATTATTGATTTATTTTAACATACATAATTAATTAAAAACTTCATTCTCCCTGGAAAATGCATGAACAAAAACAGTATAATATATTTTTTAATTTTTTTCTTTTTGATGTATTTATTTTATTAAACATATCTTTATTGATTTCTGAGAGGAAGGAAGAGGGAGAGAGAGAAACATCCATGATGAGAGAGAATCACAGATCAGCTGCCTTCTATACCCCCCCACACACACACACACAAACACATTGGGGATTGAGCCCGAAACCTGGGCATGTGCCCTGACTGGGAATGGAACTGTGCCCTCCTGGTTCATAGGTCAATGCTCAACCACTGAGCAACACTGGCCCTGCAACAGCATAAATATTAATGTAAAAAAAATTGACATATATCCAAGTTGATATCAAAAGCAAAATGTACTTGCCTTTCAGAGTTCAAAGCTTTACTGGCAAATTCATGGTCCCTTGGCCCCGCTCTAGCAGTGTCATAAATATATTTGGATTAAAGCTTAGTATAAGGACACACCTCTATATTTAGATATTAATTGGAAGGACATCTCTTCCCTCCTATAATCTTTGCTAATTATGCTCTCCAAGGAGGGGGGGTGGGGAGGCAATAGTCTGTACTTACTTATTCTTTAATGCACATACACGTTCTATCTTTCTCAAAGGGAAAAAAAAAAAGCCCTCCACGCCAAACAACCCTATATGGAATGTGTCAGCTCACAAGATGTTCCCTGGCATATTCATGAATTAGATGTAACTTTCCTTGTTTATGCTATCTTTTGCCAACAAAAAAATTTTAATGCCACTCCCACATGTTTTCAACTTTGTGTGATCATGTGCCCGCTGTGAGGCAAAGCCTACATCTTTCATTCCCCTAAAGGGCTCTCTGCTATCTAGCAAAACAAACAGACAAAAAAAAAAAACTATCGCAAAGTGGGTGCTTAGTAAATATTTACTGAGTTAATTAATAAATGATCATTTGATGTAACCCTGAGGAGCTTTTCCATGTTTATCTCTCATTACATATTTTCTGATAGACCCTATTGGGGAATGCTGCTAATGTGTTAATTCAGATATAAATGACAATTTAAATGTCATATGAACAAGCCAAGAATTGTAATTGAAATTATATCAGAGTATTCTTAGTTTGTAAATTATGATGTATATAGAAATTTCTTATGAAGCCTTTAAGAGGTTTTTGTTATTTCTATATATGACCACAATATTGAATGTGCCATTAGCATTGCATTGGAATCCCAAGCTGAATATGTGACAAAATGTATTTTTGTTCAGGAGAATATGACATAAACTTGCACTCCATAACCCATGGACATAGACAACAGTGTGATGATGGCCAGAGGGAAGGGGGTTCGGAGTTGGGTACAGGGGAACAAGGGGGATGGAGGAAATGGGGACCTCTGTAATAGTGTCAACAATAAAAGAAAGAAAAAACATTGAAATTAAAATAGAAACTATAAATATACTGTTCTAGTTTGTTTTATTTAGACTTCCATAAGATTGTTTTACTTATTCATTTTTATAGTGATTGCCATGATTTGTAGGAATTTGATTTGCCCCAAATTAATGGCTATTTGTTTTCAAATTAATTGCATGGCTTCTTCTATTAATATACCATTCTTCACAAAACATTTAAAAAGTTTTAATTCCAAGAATGCAAAGATAGGATAATATACTATATGGTAAAATTGCCAGTTGTATATAATATATAGTGAGACAAAAACTTGTCAGAGTGATAAAAAGAAAATAGGACTTTTGTTTAAAATATTGAGGTACAATAAAAATTAAAAACATTGCTGATCCCTGACTGGTGTGGCTCAGTTGGTTGAGCGTTGACCTGTGAATCAGGAGGTCATGGTTCCATTCCTAGTCAGGACACTTTCCCGGGTTGTGGGCTTGATCCCCACTGTGGGGCATGCAGGAAGCAGCCAATCAATAGTTATTTCTCATCATAGATGTTCCTATCACTCTATCCCTCTCCCTTCCTCTGTGAAATCAATAAAGACATATATTTTTTTAAAGAACAACATTGCTGAATATTTTTTTTCAGTGTTGCCTGATTTTTAAAAAATCTCATTATAAAAGGTCAAATCTTCACCTTCCATAATTTCCAATTGGTCTCTAAAATAGTCAATCATTTGATGGACAGCTGTATCTTAACAATAGGAACTTGGGGTTATTTTAGAGGTCATATGATGTTTTTGCTAATGTTACATTTGCTCAAGGATTATATGTGGTCTTTTATTTGACAAATCAACAAATTGCTTACATGATTGCAATATTCTTCAATGACAATTTCACAAAAATACATCAAATTATAGCACTAATAACTGTCATCAATAACTGGCATCAGACTCTTAATCATCAACATTCTATTTCAGAACACTTATTTATGTACAAATCAATCTTAAATATAGGTAATTAATAGTGAGATGAACAATGTAAGAAATAGACTTCTGCTAATTAAACAAAACAAATTTGTGATAAATAGACCTTAAGATATAAAATATACCAGTTCAAAACTTTAAATAAAATAAAAATAGTTTAAATAAATTGTGATCTCTTTATTATCGAATTCTAGATTGAATTGTTTAAATGCATGAAGCATCACAAATTAGAAAATTTCAATTAGGCAGATAAACTAGAAAACCATGGGTCATTTACCAAGGAGCACAACCTAATAAAGTCCTATTGAACACCTAAACGGATAAGATTTAAGTGGTCTTGAATGATTCTAGTCACAAACACACACACACACACACACACACACACACACACACACACTTTGTGAAAGAAATATACACTTTGTGAAAGAGCTATTATATTTTCCCTGCAAGAGTGAAAAAACTCTAAAATACTACTCTGAATGATATAACATTAATAAATTATGAATCTAGACTAATAAATTCTGTATGGGATGGAGTTTATGCCTGATCTATTTGACAATAATTATTATCATAGAGACTCTGCCTAAAAACATTCTTTAAGTTATGAAGCCATATGTTGAACTTAACTACAGTAGCTAGTTGAAGTGGAAGTAGCAGTTTGCCTCTGACAGCTGCACACAGTTAACTTATCCACAGTTCAAAATTAATAAATTATTGAAAAGAAAATATGTATATTAATATCTTTCTGAGATAACTATGTCTATTAGTTAATTAGTTAATTGAACATACATTTAGTATGATAAAGCAAGAACAAAGAACCACACATACACATTTTAAGAAAAATACATTCTTTTGTATTAAATATGACAACCTCCTAATTAATATTTCCCAAAGAACCTTGTTGCTTTATCATTTTAATCTTTAGCATATTTTAATCTACTGTTCTAAAAATTAGAGAAATCCTTAAAATTACATGATATTTATGTGATCTTTTCAATCAATGTACAATACCGGAATGGAAATCAATGACATCTAATGTTCTTCTAGAGAGAATGAATGTCTGAGATTTCAGGTAGGTACACTATTGTGATTACAATCTGGCATCTGAAGTCTCAAAGTGAAGACAGAATGTTGAACCACTCACACGCAGATGGACACGAAACAAGCAAGGGAAATCACAAAGAGGCCAATATTCCTTCTCACATGAAATGACACCTGGCTTGAAGACTTGTCAGCAGACTAGAGGTCAGTCATCAACTCCAGCACAGCTCCTGGGCTGTAGTCTCTCCCACCATCTACAGGACTCCTCTCAGGGAAAAGGCTCAGTAGTCCCTCATATTCCCTAGATCTGGATTTTTTTTTTCTTTTCTTCACCTCAGCCCACTATCTCTTCTTCCAATTTATTTATCTCTACTTATTTAAGATGTGAAGACTTAAAGGATTCTGATTCTGTCCTATAATGATGAGATTGGATGCTGCCTTGGAAAATCTATATTGGAGCCCATCCATAACACTAACAACAACAATAAATGGTTTGTCGCCCACTGAAGGTCTATAGTACCAGTCATTAATAACAAAATAGTCAGCCTCTCCTCTCTGGAGGAGAAGAGGGACACTTTTCCTTTCTAGTGACTTACAATCTCACATAAATTGTTGTTAGTAGAATATTTATTAATTTCTGTAAGTTGATATGGTATTGGTCATCATTTCTGGATACTCAATTATTTATGGGGTGTGTTTCTGTGTAGGTTACAATACAATAATAATGACGGTATTATTTTTCCTTTTCAATCTATAAACCAACCATTTTCTTATTTTATAATATTAATAAAAAATTCTAATATTGTACTAACTGCTGCATAGTTGTTCTGTTTCTAAATTTAATGAGAATGACTCTAATTTTTTTCATTAAATGTAGTATTTGCTATAAGTTAAGATGGTTGCCTTATATTCACATTTTCTTAATATGCTTTTAAATATAAACAGAAGTTTATCAATTGCTCTTTTCCTGTCATTTAGTCTATTCATGTGATAGATTACATAAAAAAATTTTTAAATGATGTTGAAGTATATTTTCACTTATGGGATAAACCTTATGGGATAACACATTGTTTTAATACATTATTGGGTTCAGTTAGTAAATATTTGTTTTATTTAGGATAACTGTGTGTATGCTCACAAATGAAATGGAAGTAGAATAAGAGTGAGGATCAGGGGGAAAATGAAAAGTACAATGAAATAAAGTTAAACAAATGAGAGTGGCCTTACACTGATTGCTAATGACAATATTCAGTGAGCTGTAGTGCTGGTTTACCTCTGCTCTTAAACATGGTGATAAGTAAAAAATCACAAAGAATACATAAGCAACACAGTGGTATGTAAGAGGAGTTGCAATGAACTCACAGCAAAGAGTAAAGCATGTTTTAAATAGATGTAATGGCAATGAATTACATATACCAATTATTTGCATACATACTGAGATCAAACATGATGTAGGAATTTTTCCTTGCATTTTTGTGGAACCAATGTAAGAGTACAGACTTTTTGTCTAATAGGCTTCATTTGTACTTTTATCATCAATATTGGATGATGATGTTCAGGATCTCCTCCCCTAAAAATGAGTCCTATTATTCAGCAAACTAATTGCTTTAAGAATGCAGCCTTGTCCTAACCGGTTTGGCTCAGTGGATAGAGCGTCGGCCTGCGGACTCACGGGTCCCAGGTTCGATTCTGGTCAAGGGCATGTACCTTGGTTGCGGGCACATAACCAGTAGGGAGTGTGCAGGAGGCAGCTGATCGATGTTTCTCGCTCATTGATGTTTCTAACTCTCTATCCCTCTCCCTTCCTCTCTGTAAAAAAATCAATAAAATATATTTAAAAAAAAAAGAATGCAGCCTATATTGGATTGTTCTTGTCAGGTTTTTGTTTTTGTTTTCTTTTTTATTTTAAGTATATTTTTACTGATTTCAGAGATGAAGGGAGAGGAAGAGAGAGATAGAAATATCAATGATGAGAGAGAATCATTGATTAGCTGCTTCTTGCACGCTCCACTCTGGGGATCTGGGATCGAGCCTGCAACCCAGGCATATGCCCTGACAGGGAATCAAACCATGACTTCCTGGTTCATAGGTTAATGCTCCACCACTGAGCCACGCCGGCCAGCCTTGTTTTGTTTTCTTCAAAACAAACAAACAAAAAACACCAAGGAAGTCTGCAGAATTTGGCCAGACTCCTGCATGGTTTTGGAAAATAGACTTTCTTTTGGAATGAAAGCCTAACATCATTGACCAGATCAAGTCCCACTACATAAGATGCATTTAAGGAAGATAGAAGTTAATTATACACATGAGAACTTGGTTTTAGTGCTAAGGTTAGAACTGTCTAGTGGAAAATCTGAGACTGTAATATGAGAGTAGAAAGCATACAGAGGTGGGAAGATTGTGCACTTGATTATTTATATTACTTTTCTGTTTCCCTCCCTCTCTCCTTTTTTGTCTCACACCCTTCTACTCCCCTTTTTTCATTTGTATTAAGTAATAATAGCCTGTAGCAGTCAGTAACTGTTTAAACATCACTAGAATTGTATCTTTAGATAAAACCCAAGGTTCTTAAAAATTTACAAATCAATCTTGGTCCAGAACTTTGGAATGCCATCTAGTAGCCAATAAAAGCTACCAGAGATTAAAGCATAGATTAATAAATAGTAGAACTTTTTTTCTAGAAATGATTTTTTGGTATTTTAAGAGAAAGCAATAGTCCTATCGTAAACTATTTTCATAAGAATATAAGATAGGTTTATATAAAATTTAAGCATGGTATATAAATTAGAACAATATGCCAACCATGATAGTATATGCAAAACCAGGTTCAATTTTTATTGTAAGACTCCAAGTTGTGAAAATCTATGAATATATTATATCTTAAGTTAAAAAATAGTGGCTAATTTTATTCTCTGGGGATTATAATTTAAATGTCACATCTGTGTATGACTCAGAAGTTATTCGAACTTTATTCCTCTCTAGTTTGATTGTTACTTTACATTCTTAACACCTTTGTATTTAGGTCCCTGAATAGACTGATGTTGAAAGATCTCCAAGATATATCATTAAGGGAGGAAAAACAGTGTGTGTACTACACTCTGTGTAAAGAAAGGGGGAATAAGAATACATATTGATACTTATTTCTATATGCTTCAAGAAACTCAGGGAGAATGAAGACAGGAATTATACATAAGAAATTCATATGAGCAGTTATGTGTAGGACAGGGATAGATAATGTTTAGATGGAGACAGGGATAAATGTAAGACTTTTTGCTGTACATCTTTCTATGGTTTATTGTTTTTGAACCCTATGAATATATTACCAAACAAAATCACTTTTCATTTGTTGTAAGCTATTACCCAAATAACCCACATTTTCAAAGGCAAACTTTTTTCCAGATAATACAAATATGAAAAGATCATCCTTAAAGAAAATATATAGTTATATGGGTAAACTTGCCATAAACCTTATGTATTTATCTGGATTTTTTCTCTCCCAAATTCCCTAGTAAGAAACACATTTTACTCACTTAAAGATTAATATACTTCCTATAACTTTACTATAAGCTTTTTAACATGACCTTAATTTATAAGCTTTTAGTTTGAATAAGAAAACCAAAACACACCAAAATTAGAAACTCCAGTTGTATTCTAAGCAGGAAAGCCAAGATATGCCAATTTCTAAAAATAGAAATGCAGAGTTTACTTGAGACGAAATTACTCATTCTTCCCTGTTGTTTTTGTCCTTTTGAGTAATTTGGATGGGTCGTGAAATGAGATCAAAGTTAGACTTTGGAAGGTTACCACAAAGTATTGCCAATTTACTATACTGGGACTATGGATACCAAACAATAAGTGGGGAATTCCCTCCATACCTCATATACACAGCCCAGACAATGAAGACATTTATCTATACACACTAACCTTGAATAGCAAAAGAAGATACCATTGATATTTTTCTTGGAACTAAATAGTATACAATTATTGTTGCAATGGAACTCAAACATCTCTATCAAGCTACTTTAATATGGAGATTCCACTAGAATGATCTTAGGTTATCTGCCTGTGATTAATTGGGTATGATTTAAACAAACAACAAACAAGATAAAACAAAGAAAACAAAATTGTAGTTTAGACACCTCCATATGCCAGTCATGAAACTCAGAAAATTAGGTTAATCAATATATTTATTAACTAATTTTAAATAGCTATAGATATGATGTCAAGGGGGGGGGGAGACATATGTAATACTCTTTGTAATACTTTAAGCAATAAAACAAAATTTTAAAAAAATAAAATAAAATAAATAGCTATAGATATGATTATAAAAAATACTGAACATTTGAGGATTAACCTGATTCTATAGTCCAGCTACAAAAATTTTTAAGTTCTGTAAATAAAAATAAACTGTTCATCAAACTTTGAAAATTTATATGCCTAAGGACTTGACTTCTAAAAAACAGAATACTATATAATAAAAGAGTAATATGCAGATTGACTCTAATGGCGGAACAGCCGGTCGCTATGATGTGCATTGATCACCAGGGGGCAGATGTGCACTGACCACCAGGGGGCAGACACTCAACGCAGTGTGCTTCCACAGAGGGCATGCTGCTCAGCCAGAAACCGGCTCATGGTTGGCCAGCACAGTGGCAGTGGCAGGAGTCTCCCCTGCCTCTGCAGCAGCACTAAGGATGTCTGACTAATGGCTTCACAGGGAGTGGGCCTAAGCCATTAGTCGGACATCCCCTGAGGGCTCTCAGGCTTCCAGAGGGTTGTCTGACTGCCAGCTTAGGCCCGATTCCTCGAAGATCGGGCCTAAGCCATTAGTCAGACGTCCCCCGAGAGGTCCTGGATTGCGAGAGGACACAGGCCAGGCTGAGGGACCCCTGAGTGCACAAATTTTCATGCACTGGGCTTCTAGTAGTTAATAATTACTTAGATATTTACCCCAACACTTCAAAGTTGAGAATCATGCTACCATAATATTAGTATTTTATATCTTGAATACATTTCTTCCTAGTGACACCTTTCGCATAATCTAGATGTGAAACTGAAAGGTAGAAAGAAAATATTGGTTTGTTTCTATAAGAAGAGTTTCCTGTGCACTTTCCAGCCTGCATTGCAACAGAGATTGATTAAAGTCAATGAAATTTTAAGTTTAGCACATTACTTCTAAATAGAACATAGGTTGATGTAATAAAATAATAATAATATATAATCATATAATTAATAGAGAAAGTAAAGTTGATTCTTATTTGTTTGTTTTCTAAATCCTCACCCAAGGATATGTTTCCATTAATTTTTAAAGAGAGAGGAAGGGGAGGGAGGGAGAGAGAGAGAGAGAGAGAGAGAGAGAAAGAGAGAGATCGACCAGTTGCCTCATGTACACACTCAGACCAGGCAGGGATCAAACCCACAAGCTAGGTATGTGCCCTGACTGAGAATCAAACCTGAAACCTTTTGGTGTACAGGAGGATATTTTAAGCAACTGAACCACCCAGCCAGGCTAAAGTTCATTATTTTTTTAACTAAAATACTCAATTTAATAATTAACAATAAATCAAGATAGGGGTTAACCAAAACTTTACTCTTTAATTACAAAAGCAAAGACTGAACTATGCTTAAGAGTATACAAAAATACACAGTATCTTTAGACAAGGTGCTGTCAACTGATGTTGTGCTAACAATTTGTTTTTAAGAGGCATTAGCAGGAAGAAGAAGCTACTAATTCTACCAAAGCTAATATTTATTTCACTCAAGATTACACATAACTAACTGGGTTTCTAAGCCTCTTCTATGTAGAATACCAAGTCATCCTTACCTGGAAAAAATTAGATGTTTTTTTCTGGATAAATAATAAAAAAAAAATCTTAATCCTAAAGAAAAAAAAAAGCTTGCTTAATAGTGTTTGAAAATAGACAGAACCTGGCTAGAGATCCTGGATAGAACCAGGCAAGAGAACCCAACCATGCTGGTCAACTGAAAAAAAAAAAAAAAAAAAATAGTGTTTGAAAATAATAATCTTTAAACTTCCTTTGCTTTATTCACAATCCTTTTTTCTACTTCCTTTATTCAAACTATAGTACTTAAAAACTAAGTAACTGATAAGACCTTCTTACTTGTCTTGTTTGTGGCAACAATGGGCCCAGGTAAAAGTGATCAATTTCCTGGACTCTCTTGTATCTAGCAGTAAACATGTGACATAGTTCTAGGGTGTGTGTTTTTTTCCTGGCTTTCTCTTTGAATAAATAGTTGGAATCCAATAGTTCTTTGGAAATAAACTCTAAGATGATAAAGCAGTGAGCTGGAAAAAGATATTAGCCCTGTACTGCCTAACTCTAGACTTCTTCTAAGTCAGGCATATGTTATTGTGTTGTTTTTGGACAAATAAGGCTAAGTGTAATACTCAAAACTAATACAGTGTTCCTGTGCTTTGCCACAATGCCTGTACCTTTATCACAACACATTTTTCATAATGATAACTACCAATTCATTTAATTAGATCAGATTTTTAAATTTCATAAAGCAGTAATTGTTTCTTTCATAAATCAGGCAGTAAAAAGTCTTAACATCAAATCTACTCTTAACATTTCATAAATAAAATGAGAGGTATTTAAACACATGCACAAAAAAAGTACAAGTGACAATTTGAAAAAAACAATTTAGCTTTATGAAATATTTGTAACACTGTCGTTCTAAAGTGCTTAAAACTTTTTTTATAAATAAGCGTGAACCTATCCACACATCATTTTTCTGGGAATCATTGCACTGAGCTACACGTTTCTTAGGGAAGGCCACTACATTGTTCTCCTTAGCACAGCATACGACTATGTGTTCAAGATATAGTTCTCAAATGATTTACTCATACAAACAATATTCCACAACCAAAGAGAAAAAACGAGAAAATTATTATTTTTTCTTTACCGGAGTCAAGTGAAAATAATTAAAAGTGTTCTTTGCTGATCAATGCAAAACTGAAAAGGATCAAGTCCCTTGGATTGTTTATAAAATCTCATCATTCTGAGAAGGAAAGCCCATCATCTCTCGATCTTCTCCAAATCTAGCACCTTCACTGACAGGAGGCAGAGTTCCTTAAGGGCCCAGGTTCTAGTTCACCGCCTACAGCAGCACCTTACTCTCTGAGCTTCCCTCTAGGCCTTCAGTTTCCTCCTCTGACAGAGGAGGGGTTGCACCAGATGATTTTATAATCGTTTTCACCCTGGCCTGCTATGATTATATACCCAACATAATCTTCTTACTGTGTGGTTTAAGGCTTCTCTGTCCTTTTCCAACCTCAGGGGAATTGGGGATCACAGTCTCTCTGAGCTTGAAAATCATTACTAAATTTATCTGCTGTATCCTTAGGCAACCTGAATAACCTCATTTCCTCTATTTTTGTCCTATGTCCCTTAACTAGAGAGTCTAAATTAAATACAACGGCCTAAGAAGTTATGAATAGTACAATGGGAGAAGGTAGTAGTGCTTCCTATATTTTACATGCCCCAGTACTTTGCTTGTGGATGATATGAGTAGTAGAGAGAATTGGTAGTCACTATTGAAATGCTCTCCACTAACATGTAAAATACTGCATTAATATGCAGGCATGTGTGTATTTCCATTATTCATTTTGAAAATGCCACATGAGGATGACTCAATGTTGTTCTGTAATTCTGCTCTAGAAAAACAGTTTATTCTCAAAACATTAGGGATAATATCCATGGAAGTTTTGAACACCTTAAAAAGAGAGGGAGAGAATGAGATAATGAGAACAGTTCAAGAACAGGTTTGTTTATCTTACTATTCCCTTAGGATATCCCCTCATTTCTAGTGTAATAAATGAAGAGACATTATTTGTTTGTTCTTACGTCTTTGGACAGAGGCCCTCAGAGCTCAACAATAAGATCTCAAAGCATGAAGATAATTAATCTAACTGAAACTCATTTAGAAATATCAGTGACATCAGAGAACAATAGCAAGCTAATTGGGGTGAAGAGATGCCATGCAGATGAACAGCTCTGGGCTTTGTCGTATATAAGATCTGTGGAGGCAGGACAAAATTCATACTAATGAATCCAAAGGAGATCAAATATTCCTTAGAATGCACATTCTCTGGGGCTGTTTTCCTTAGTTGATGTTGTGTCTTTCTCCTGTTTGTTTATACAAACACAGACATGGAAGGTGCTGAATTTCTCTCTGGTGTTTCTTCCCCCCCTCAGGCTTCCTCCTTACATCAAAGGACAGCACCGCAGTCAAAGAGGGAACTAAGCTATTTTCACAGCAGAGAAAAAGGTAGCACTAGCATACACCTGTAAAACTGTCACTCAGCAGTCCAAGTCATCCCTTCACTTCTAACACATTCAATATTCTCCCAACAAACATTCTAACTGTAAATCACCAGCATCTAGCTCAGTGCCAGGACCAATATAGTTCTATTATTTAGTTACATTGTGATCACCAGCATTTATATGCATATAAAATCAGAATGCCTCTGGGATTCTAAAACCCTGAATATAAATTTCCTTTTCTGCATCTGTAAAGTGGGAATAACTTTAACCCATACCATAGATAGCTGCTGAAAGAAATAACAGCCTACACAAAGTAAAATAGTACCTATTTTATGGATTGCTTTAAGGATTTAAATGAGATCCTATGTGTAAAGTGCCCATAGTGTGTGCTCTATGAAGTGTTGCTAAATAAAATAAAACATTAATCAGCATTCAACAACTATTACCTAGTAATCTTTTGATAATACTGCCACTAGTTTTGTCCCTAATGTTGATAATAGCCTGTACTTTCAAGCAGTCTTGGTCTAGTGCAGAATAAAAACAAACCTAGATTATTTTAAAATAATGACATAATACAAGGCACAGAGCATTAGGGAAGCCCCACGCAGGTGTCCTCATATTTTAGCCTTGTTCTTGGCTTATTTTTTTTTTTTAAGAAAGTCAGTTAAGTGTCCATTTGTTGAACCATGTAATCATGGTCTTTTTTGCATTTTTCTGAATCTTTTGTCCTGTAAAGCCAAAACTGGTACACTAGCTAGAGGTTACAGGGGAAGACAATATTAGCTGTGTCCAAATAAACCTGAAGAGGCAACAGTAACAGTGAAAGTGTCAAGAGATTTCAAGCATGAGGAACTCAGGGCTTTGGTACAAAAGATTCACACAGGTGTATGGCCCCAGGCAAAGGAAGGGGGATTATTTAACCCCTCTTCTAAAAAAGAAACAGCTGGAACATAGAGAAGCACCTGTAAAACTGTCACTCAGCAGTCCAAGTCATCCCTTCACTTCTAACACATTCAATATTCTCCCAACAAACATTCTAACTGTAAATTACCAGCATCTAGCTCAGTGCCAGGACCAATATAGTTCTATTATTTGATGTTACCTTTGATGTTTCAAATTTTTCAACCTTACTTACTTCTTAGAAGTTTTTCTTGTTCTAAAATGGCTGGGCATTACTGGGGTCCAGAACCACCATGGCCTCAGCAATCAGAAAGTAATAGTGTGAGCACTTGGTGTATGTAGGTCAGGGCCTCCATGAAGCATTTTATACTCCCAAATGGTCCCTCTATCCTCAAATGTTCAGGCCAGGCAACATTAGAATAAAAATCACACTTCCAGGTCCTTCCTGAGATGTAAAGAACTAGAACCGGTAAGATATAAAGATGTGATCTGGAAAATTACCTGCGGGTCATTTTGATACTTTGCCAAATGTCGCCATGGTTCCAGATTCACACTGTGTAGTCACTGCCCCTCTGTTACATGAAAAAGACAAATGTGAAGGTTAGCCAGTGATAGTAACTTATTAACCTAAATTTTTAGAGAAATGCTCATTAAATTTTAAAAATGCTTTGAAAATTACTTTGACATCCCAATTAAAACTCTTCTAATTAAAAGAAGTCAATACACATATAAATTCTGTTCAACTTCCTTATGAAAAGTTTAAAGTATGAAAATAATCTTAATAAAAGAAAAATCCACATTAGCGACTTTTTTTTAATAACAAATTAATCATTCGTTGTAGAGTATCCATTTAATGCTGTAAGCACATTAAGCAATGTCAGATGTAAGACAATCTCTCTGGGCTACATTTCCCTTAATGGATTTTGATGGAAAGCCATGGAGTAATTCTAATTCATGTTTAGGTCCCAAAGGACACAGCCCAGGGAGTTATCAAGTTAAATGCAAGTAATCCTAAAATACTTTTAGTATGTAAAACTGGTGTGATATTGAAATTTGGATCTCAAATTAAAGGATTTGTTTAAAGTGCATATCAAATATCCATTTGCTGTTAGTTTCCTAAATATCAAATACCACTTTAATTTCAAAGGCAAATATATATGTCTAAATATGTAAGTGTATTTATGAATGTATGCATATAATATGTATATAAGTATGTGCTACCTGTATTTCAGACAAATAATTTGGACAAAGTATGATGACATTAAATTTATAAAATTCAGTTTGCTAATATTTTATGTCAAGAATTAAGTAATAGGTATCATTTGTCAGTATCAACATTATTCAATATGCTAAAGTGATTTCCTATTCTAATTTTCAAAATATATAAGTGACGAAGAGGAAAGTAGCACAAACAGTGTAGATGTGCTACAATATATTATACATTGCTTTATCCATGGTTTCCTTTCCATGGTTTCAGTTACCTGCAGACTATCATGGTCCAAAATTATTAAATGGGAAATTCTAGAGATAAACATTTCATAAATTTTAGATTGCATGCCATTTTGAGTAGGGTGATGAAATCTTACACCATCCGATCCTTCCTGCCAGTATATGAGTTATCCCTTGGTCCAGCACATCTACACTGTTTGTGCTACTTCCCTGTTCATCACTTATAGCCCTTCAGTTATCAGATTTACTTTCACAGTGTCACAGTACTTGTGCTCAAGTAACCCTTACAGTAGTCTAACACTATGTCACAATGCCTATGTCACTCAACTCACTTCTCCTCACATGGACATTATATCATCTCACATCATCACTAGAAAAGGGTGATGCCTTGACTGGTGTTCAGTTGGTTGGGCACTGTCTGGTGCACCGAAAGGTTGCCTAGTTGATTCCCCGTTAGGACAAATGCCTGGGTTACAGGTTCAACCCCCAGTAGGGGGTGTGCAGTAGGCAGCCAGCTGATGTTCGCTCTCTCACTCTCCTTTCCCCATCTCTCTAAAAATCAATGAAAAGTATTTTTTTCAAAAAGAAGAGTCACCCGGCTAGCATGGCTCAGTGGATCAGTGTTGATCTATGAACCAGGAGGTCACAATTCGATTCCCCATCAGGGCACATGCCTGGGTTGCAGGCTAGATCTCTTGTGTGGGGTGTGCAGGAGACAGCTGATCAATGATTCTCTCTCATCAGTGATATTTCTAGCTCTCTCTCCCTCTCCCTACCTCTCTGAAATCAATAAAATTATATATATATATTTTTTTTTTAAAAGGTGAGTACAATACAATAAAGTATT
The DNA here is from genome assembly GCF_028538775.1 of Myotis yumanensis. Lineage (NCBI taxonomy): Eukaryota > Metazoa > Chordata > Mammalia > Chiroptera > Vespertilionidae > Myotis > Myotis yumanensis. The sequence goes on along the minus strand of NW_027223760.1, from coordinate 40,872,126 downwards.
TTGAGAAACAACATTCACATAACTTTTATTAAAATATATTGTTATAATTGTTCTATTTTATCATTGTTATTATTATTCTCCTACTGTGCCTAATTTGTAAATCAAACTTTATCATAGGTACATATGTATAGGAAAAAAACATAATATATATATATAGGTTTTGGTACTATCTGCAGTTTCAGGCATCCCTTAGGGATCTTGAAACATATCCACTGAAAATGAAAGGGGATTACTATATTATGAGCAATTATTTATCAATTTTTAATCAGTTCTCCACTGATGGAAATCATTTTTTCTGATAAATAATGCAACGATATGCATTCTTTTTTTTTTGCAATATGCATTCTTGAACCCTGTCTTTGTACATGTATAATAATTTCTAAAAAAAACTATATGTTTTCACTTGTATATAATTATAAATATTTTATAATATATAAATATTTTACATAAGATGTATATGAAATACTTATATCACTTAAATATTAATATCTAAATTGTAATGCTACATTTAATATAAATATTAAGTGTTTAATATTAAATATTTTAAATATGATATATTTCAAATGTAAGTATTTTATAATAATTATATATACATATACCTATCTGGCTTGAGGTGTATGTGCCACAAACATGACTCCATTTTAATCTATGTAAACCGCACCCCCTAGAGCGGTGTGCTCCCATCCTAGGCACCTTATAGCAATTCTACTAGACCTTGCTAATGCTCATAATGGTTGTTGCTCTTAATAGTAGTTTATTGTCTTTCTATTTTTCTTTATTCTCACTAACAATTGAAAGTAAACAACTCTAATTTTTGCTCCAATATGATAATTGTGAAATGAAACTATTTTGCTCCTTTGTATTATCCTAATTATTATGGAAGATGAATATCTTCTCATAAGCTTATTGTCTATTCAATAATTTGCCAGGGGTGATTTCTATTTTTCATAGTTCTTTGATGTGGTTTTTATCCTCCCCTTAGATTTTTAATAACATGTATTGAATATAGCTGCTTAAGCAGTGCCGCTTTCTTTTGAAAAATTTTGAATAGTGTCTTTTGTTATATGATTTTTTTAAAACTTCTTAATTGTATGTACAAAATCTTAAGTTTGATAAATATCTTAAAGTAAACACTCCCAAATATCTACCATGAAGTTCACAAAATAAAAATTACGTTCACTGGGACAGAAGTTTTTTATACATTTGGACATTTAATACTCTGTATGATTTAAGAATGATTTACCAGTCTCTGTGAAAAATTAGAGTTCTATTATATTTTTATAGATAAATATGGGGAGAATTGATATGATTACTCACAGAATATCCTGTCAATAATATGGCTTACATGTCTTCATCTGTGTAGGTCTTGGACTTTATCTGTGCTTTCAATAATGGTTCCCCGGGGCAGCCTGCATTTTATCAATTGGGTGTTGGGACTGAGTTGGCTCACTTATAGGTGTATGCAGGTCTGCTGAGGCCTAGAGGCACCTTTTTGCAAAACTGAGCTGCAAGCTGAGGAAGCCCGGTCAATCAGCAGTCCTTTCAGTGTTTTATTTATGTTTTTCCTAGGCATCTAAGTCTCTTTCAGTGTTGGGCAGTGAGGGTGGGCAATTGCTGCACATGGAATGGTTCCGTTTTAGTTTTCTAAACTAACCCAGCAAGGAAGCTAGATCAATAATATTCTCTCAGGAAGCTCAAGGTAGAGTCAAGTTCCCAGGATGTTACTGTATGTAGGGCTTTACTCACAGGTGCAGCATGACTGCCTCTTTCTAGGAGCCCTAAAATACTGTATTTGTACAAAGTACTTTTCTCAGCTAAATTCTTTAAATTTACAGGGTTGTTTTTTTTTCCTCATTAAAAATACCTTACTCAGGGGTAAGAGATCAACTGAAGGACTTGTATGCATGCATATAAGCATAACCAATGGACACAAGACACTGGGGGGAGGGGAGGAGAGCATGTGCAGGGGGGGAGGGGAAGAGGAGGCCTGGGTGGGGGGTGGGAGGGTGTGGGAGGGGAGGTCACTAGGGGAAAAAGGAAACATATATACTACTATTTGTAAAACTTTAAACAATAAAATAAAATAAAAAATACCTTACTCATATTTTAGACTGAATGGGAAAAGCGTAAAAAATACCACCACCACCACCACCCCTTTCTCTTTTCTCTCCTTCTTGTTATTGATACAAATGTAGCTTTTATATTAGGCAAAGCTGGGGTAACTATTTGTTGGGCAATTAATCAAAGAAAAATGCTCAGTTTCAAAAATATTTACTTAGTCTACAACATTTTAGTTATATTAGCATCTACATGAATACAACACAACAGAAGAAAGAGTTATTACTATTTCCCAATATAGTCTTCTAGAGTCTGACTGACCCAAATATAAGCTGAACATGAAATTGAAAACAACTCCATATTTAAATAGCAATTTATTCTACTTATCAATTTTTTACTATATGAATCACAAATTAATTTTAAATAAAGAAAAAAATGCCAGTAGAAGATGTTAAAAGTGGAATACATCAAAGCAACACTTCAAAAAGCTTTGAAGTCACTGGTGAAAAGCTTTGAAAGTACTGATTTAATTAGTTATAATAATGTACTCAAGGAAATAGCTGCATTTTTATTTCTCACACTGGATAAGCTTTATTCAACACAAAGGAAAGGACTTTGATCTGTAAATGGTCTTTTCACGGGGACAGAGCGTGTGTTAATTTTCTCTTGCCTCTTTCAGTCATCACTATATTTATAAAAAAAAATAATGTTCCAACTTAATAGCTTTCCTTAGATTTCACACACTTGGAAAGTAAACAAAAATTATTTTTACAATGTTGCTGAAAACATACACATACATATCCCCAAGGGGCCATTCCACAAAGGTGTGTTAAGTAACTCTTAAATAGTCACAGAAGAACAAAACAAAAAAAGTTTTGTACACAATTAAAGCAATAAATTTAAATGAACCCGTGACCTTAGGTCTATACAACTAGATGGCTGTTCCTAGAGGAAATATGTGACATGTCTGTTGGAGGTGGAAGTAGGCAGAAAGGAAGGTTATATAAAGGTGAAAACAAACACAAATAAAAACATATAATAATTTTAAAACATTTGCGCATTATTTAATTAGATTGTTTTTTGGTGTTGAGTTGTATAAATTCTTTATAAATTTTGTATATTAACCCCTTATCAGATGTATCATTGGTGAATATATTCTCCCATTCATTTGAAAAGTTGTCTTTTCATTTTGTTGATGGCATCCTTTGCTGTGCAAATTATTTTAGTTTGATGGGGGTTACATTAAACTAAAACATGGGTCCCATTTGCTTATTTTTCTTTTTTTCCCTCACTCAAGAAGATATATCAGAAAAAAATAGTGCTATGATAAAATTTCTGTAATTTAGATAAAAAATAAGTATCCAGAAATTAATTCCATTTTTTTACAGCAATAATGAACTATCAGAAAGGGAAATTTAAAAAACAATACTATTGACAATTGCTTCAAAAATAGTAAAATACCTAGAAATAAATTTAACCAAGGATATAAAAGACCTGTACTCAGAAGATTATAAGACACTGAAGAAAGAAGTTGAAGAATATACAAATAAATGGAAGCATATACCATGTTCGTGATAGGAAAAATTAACATAATTAAAATGTCCATACTAACCCAGGCAATCTATAGATTCGACGCAATTCCTTTCAAGATAACAATGGCGTATTTTACAGATCTAGAACAAATAATTCCAAAATTTTATATGAAACCACAAATGACTCCAAATAGCAACAGCAATCTTGAGAAAGAACAACAAAGTTGGAGAAATCACACTACCTGACATCAAACGAAGGCTATAGAAATCAAAACAGCATGGTACTGACATAAAAAACAGACATATAGATCAATGAAATGGAATAGAGTGCCCAGAAATAAACCCACACCTTTATAGTCCATTAATATTTGACAAAGGAGGCAAAACATACAATAGGGTAAAGATAGTGTATTCAATAACTGATGTTGGGAAAATTGGACAGATATGTGCCAAAAAAATGAAACTAGGCCACCTTCTTACTCTATACACAAGAATAAACTCAAAATGGGTTAAAGACTTAAATGTTAGACTTGAAACCATAAAAATCTTAGAAGAATACTAGATTAGTTTTCTATGGAAAACCTATTCTTACTGCATTGAAAATCTAGGGGGGAAATACAGCAATCAACATTACTATAGTTCTTTCTTATCCATGATTTCATTTTCTGTGGTCAAGCACTATCCGAAAATATTAAGTGAAAAATTCCAGGAATAAACAATATGTACATTTTAAATTGCATACCATTCTGAGTAGTGTGATGAAATCTCTCACTGCCTTGCTGCATCCCACCCAGGACATGAATCATTCCTTTTCCAGCACCTCCATGCTGTATGCATTACTTGCCCTCTAGTCACGTAGTAGCCACCTTTCTTATCAGATGGCTATCTAGATACAGGTCTTATTTCAGGTAAACCTTAGAGGAGCCTAATGCTACATCACCATGCCTATGCCATTCATCTTACTTCTTCTTATCATGTAGGCATTGTATCATCTCACATCCTCACAACAAGAAGGATGAGTACAATATGAAAATATTTTGAGAGAGACCACATTCACATAAATTTTATTACAGTATATTGTTAGAATTGTTCTATTTTATCATTGTTTTTGTTAACCTCTTATTGTGCTTAATCTATAAATTAACCTTTGTCATAGGTATGTATGCATGGGGAAAAAACATAGTATATGTAGGGTTTGGTATTATTTGTGGTTTCAGGTATTGACTGGGGGTCTTAGAACATATTTCCTGCAGATAAGCTGGGCCTAGGCTACATTTAAGTCCTACCAACTTATTCTGGTTTCTCTCATAAGAAACCCTCCACGGTAATACTGATAATTTCTCTACACTACTGTCCAAAATTTGGCAGAATTTTTGGACAGGCAGTAACATATATCTGAAAGTCCAAACCAGACAAACAAAATTAGTAAAGCTACAAAATAAAATAAACGGAATCATATTTTGTTAATAGAGTAGCAATTGAACAAAAATTCCTCATCTTTCTTTATAGTGTGACATATTAATCATTTAATATATGGTATAGACTACAAGATATTGACATGCTGTTTAAAGAGTTATATTCATGATAATATGTTTCAATGTGATTGCAAACTTAACAAGTTCCTTTGAAAGAAGATGCATTTAATTTTAAATTTAGTTCTTATTTAAAAAATCATTACTTTGGACTACGATCATCAGAACTTTCCAAAATATGTTGATTCCATCTGGTAGACTTACATATCTCTTTTTTAAAAAATCACGTAAATGCCACTCTTTTACAGTTGAAATCCAGCCATCTCTTAAGCAAGAAATGGAAACTGCAACCCAGTGAATGTGGTTGCAAAACAGTGGAACCCAGTTATGTAACTCATTGTTAAACAGACTTTATTATTCCAGAATTCAAAATATTGTACAAAACACGGTTATAAGCACTAAAATCTGTTCTTACATGGTTATGATTTATGATATACTATTGAATAAAATTACTACTCTATAACTACAGAATTATACATATTGCTTACAACATATAATTATATATGTTGAAGAAATCAGGCCCCTCTAAAATATTTTCAACCCAAATCAAAGAAAAATTTATTTTGTTAGAGATCAACAGTAAAATTTTTTAAAAGACTAAGACAAAAGGAAATCTGCATTGCTAACATTGACTTGGAATACTTCACATTGAAATGACAATTAAGTGCACTTTAACACACTGCTATAACATTTTTACTGATATCAACATAGAAATCAATGAAATCATAAAAATGTTGTGTTTAAAAAAATTATAAGTGTTCCTAAAAAGTCTGCAAACGTTTTAGTTGATCAGTATGTTAAAAAAATTAATGGAAACTTAGAGAAACTCATTTCTCTTTAACCAATATATATTCTATATAAAGTGTTATGACTGGATCAGTTTCAATAAAAACACAATACAAAATTTATGTAACCTTTTCCATTTTATCAGCAAGAAGGAAATTCTAGGCAAGCACTTTGCTTAGCAGGGGTCTTCTGACTCTTAATCATTGGCAGGTGCTAATTGGCAAAGAGAAGGCAGTCTGCAGTAAACACCTTTCTCCATAGAGAAAGTGCCGGGCTGAAAAAAACAAGTTCTTTGAACTTTATTGGCTGTTCGACAAATAGGCTTTTCATGGTAACAAATGATTAGCTTTACATCAGCCTTGCTCTGGATATACAGTAAGTTTCACTGGCTCAGTTTCACAATTAGTTTTATTACTCACACAAAAAACACTCTAAAGGGTTCAATACTTTAAGCAGTTTAAGTTTTTGTATGGACAATTATCCCCCTCCCTGAATTGCAAAAGGACCCAAGGTACAGGTACAGTTTTTATATTTATTATGCAGTGAAAACATACACCCTGTGCAGAATTACAAGGCTCTAATTTCATTGAAAATATCTGTGATGTCATAAACCAAGGGTTGGAAAAACAGAATCTTTAAAATCCTGACATGAAAAGTTAAAGACTTGTATTACCTCAATACTGTAATCTAACTTGTGTATTATTTGTTTCTTAAATGACCTGTGACCTACTTATCAAACTTTGTAATTTATTAAATATTCACAGAATGCTAGTATTTCATTTAACAATCAGTAATAACCAATTTAAAAACTCATTCCAGGAGGAAATTAACTATTATCTTGCCCTAGAAATAAGGCCAAATCATGTTAAAATTTATGACACTGGTAAAAACATTTATTAAATTGCACATATACTTTAGAGGAATTTAATTGGGATCTACTTTTTGCAAAATATTAGGAAATCATGATGGTAATAAATCCCAAAGTTTCTCCAAGGTAATAAGAATGTCTCTGTTCAGAGCAATATACCCTCTTGTATAGTTTGGGGAATGTTACAGCCAATAGCTTCTTATAAAGTAACGTTGCTACCATTTCCTATTAGTTTGGGCCCAGCTTGAGCTTAACTACCCAAGTTGGCTGAGTGAATTTAATTTTTAACAGAGACATAGAACCTTTGGGTTGTGGAGCCTCCATCAATGGATAATAGTATTCAGCAATGGGAATTCTGAATATGGCGCACTAATATTCACAGTAGTGTGTATCCTGTTCCAAGCTTCCCAAGATTTGTCATATGCATTTAAGGGTAGAGGAGCTATAAATAAAAGGATTGAGAGTTATTTTCAAACAAAAATCAGTGTGAGATATCTGGAGGCTGAACACAAAGTCAGTGAGAGTCGTAGCCTCCTGACTGTGATGAATAATACAGTGTGGTTTTGGCATATGGATCTCACAGCCCAGCGTTCTGAGAGCGCACACTCCAGCACGTTTTCCCAGCCTGTGCTGGACTACCTCCTTCTCTTCATTAGCATCCAGTCTGAAGTGGTAGCACAGTGGTGGCACTTGGGCAACTGCATGCAAGGCAGTGGGAGGCTGGCACTGCAGTGGTAACCGCAAGCACAAACATCAGCCCTTAGCCACAGTGAGTGGGTGCGGGGGCACAGTTCCTGAAGGCCGCCTTAAAAAGTGCATGCATGAAATGCCCCACAATGACACCTAGAGAAAAAGTGAGAGAGATTTTAAGGTATCAGAGCTTCCTTAGAAGAGAGAGAGAGAGAGAGAGAGAGAGAGAGAGAGAGAGAGTGTGGTGAGTGGGGTTGGGTGGGAAAAATGTGTTCATTACTTATGATATACAACACCATAATGTATCTAGGGACTTTGAATGATTATGATGTGTCGATGTAGGTGCATCAGTTGTAACAAATGTACCACTCCAGTGGGGATGTTGATAATGGAGGAGGCTGTGCATGTGTGAAGGTAGGAGGCACATAGGAAACCTCTATACCTTCCCCCTCAATTTTGCTGTGAACCTAAAACTGCTCTGAAAGCTAAAATCTTAATAAAATTTTTTTTAAAAAACACATTACACTTTTAGAACCATACATAGATACTTTACATGTTTTCTTTAAAGAAAATATGTTTGACATTCCCCGGGGAAAACTGATGAAAAGAAAATGAGAATTAATGAAATCAATTATTCTTATCTTCCTTAAACATTTAGGAGACAACATTTGCTGTTTGCTCTTTTAAGTGGCTTTTCAGTTTATTGAATAAAATAGCCTAGGTTAAAGTTGCTTTAGTTCCTAATATTAATAGCACTAGCAGATGGAAGGAACTAAATCCGCAGATGACACAAGAAATACCCTGACTATGAACCTTGGAAAACTCTTACACAGCAGTAAGACACTCTCAGCTGCAGTCATGGTTGCTTAGAAGATAAAATGTGTATTCCACTTCTCATAAAAATAATCATTGTAATCATTCCAAACACAAATTTAGGTGAGAGTGAGAGCAAGAGTGAGATTAATCTCCTATAATACTCTAAGAAATTTATATTACTATCTTTAGAAAATTCTGAAATTGACTCTTTAGTATCAAAACACTTGTTGGCATATATTTATACTTTGAGCAGTGAATTTTAAGCACTATAGTATTAATAAGAAAATATGATATGGAAAATGTCAATCAAATTTTATCAAAAGTCAAAAAACAAATTCTCGCAAAAACTGTAGACGTCCTATAACAGTAGGTTGGGAACTAGCTGTAAAGAGAAAATATTTGCATTAATTCATGAGAATATTTTACCTTGACCAATTAAATGAATATATTTTATGAGATTCAAAATCTAATCTTATGCTGCTTTTTTGGGATTAATGTTATTTTAAAGTAAATATAACTTTAAGGAAGAAACCTTTTTAAAGGGCAATATATATAAAGTGACAAGATTTACCAAAACCTGCAAATAATTTTAGGGACTCTGGAAAGATAAATAGATTAAGACATCTTGTAGAATTGTACTTGGTAATCTTAAATTAATGATGAATAGTTTTTAAAAATTTTCTTAAAATATAAGATTTGCCAAGCAAAAGCAGCCATTTAACATGAGATGCAAAGAACTGTACAGTTGCCGAAACCAGTTTGGCTCAGTGGATAGAGCGTCGGCCTGCGGACTGAAAGGTCCCAGGTTCGATTCCGGTCAAGGGCATGTACCTGGGTTGCCGGCACATCCCCAGTGGGAGATGTGCAGGAGGCAGTTGATGGATGTTTCTCTCTCATCGATGTTTCTAACTCTCTATCTCTCTCCCTTCCTCTCTGTAAAAATTCAATAAAATATATTTAAAAAAAAAAAAAAAAGAACTGTACAGTAAATATCATCTAACAATATTTTTGTATTAACTGATGAAAAAGTAATGTGAACTTCCAAGTATCATTTTCTTATCTCAAGAATGCAGTAATTCTTCTGCCCTAACTATAAGTTTTCTAAGTATAGATTAAATATCTTTCTCATGTACTTGAGTTTCCATTTAAAAATGGGATTTTCAACTATAAATCACTGCACTGAGATGTGAACATTAAGCTGTAAACGATAAATCTCCAATTGAACATCTTGGTATGAACGGAGAGTTTAATTCAACATAAACTAATTAAAAAATATTTTCAATGCGAGCAAAACAATGAGAGATAATATGAAATCTGAACAGAATAGGGTGAAGTAACATTATTTATTGGGTAAAATTTGAGAGAGGTCAAGATATGCCCTCCTACCGAGGGACCCTGCTGAGGGGCCTGAATTCTGACATTAATACTCCTTTGAGAGTGTTCAGTTGCTACAATAAAAGTATTATCTGGCACATCATTAACCCAGTAGTTCAAATTTCTTGAAAACATTAATTATCCAGTCATCCAGCAGTGCACTGAGGTAATGAAACTCAAGATGGGTTGATTTTACATTACTAGGGGACTGGAAAATCGTGGAGGGACATGTACTGACCTGAAGGATTGGGTATGCAAAAGGCAATGTGTCGTGCACTCTAAGGGAAAAGGCAGTGATTTCCGGTGACCCAAAGACGGGGTCAGGGTGGAGCTGCTTGGAACTCTCCTCTGGGGTTTCCTGTGCTTCTCAGTATCTTACATCTCTGTCCATAAACACAATCATTCAATGTGACTGTTCCCTAGGACTTCACCCACCATCTTTCCTTTTTCTCCCTCGTAAGTGATCTCTTTGTGTAACATTAATTGTGTTTTGTTCCTGATAAATGACCAATAGTTCTTACGTGTTGGATTTATGAAAGGAGATAAAAACAGGCAAAATGTACGCAGGTATCTCTTAACCTTTTAAGAGTCCAAATCTCCAAACTTATTGAACTTATTATTTTTATGAACTTGTCATTAAGTTAGGACCTTCTTAGGTATGTAAAGGGGTTATCCCATTGTGGTTTTAACTTGTATTTCTCTAATGAATAATAACGTTGAGTGTTTTTCATGCACTTATTGGCAATTTGTATTTATTCTATAAACAAATGTGCCTCCAGATCCTTCCATAAAACAGTATAGCCCTTTAGCAAACAGTAGGACATTTTTTAAAAAAGTTAAACATAGAGTTACCATAGGACCCAGCAATTCCACCTCTAGGTATGTTCATACCCAAGAGAAACAAAAGTACATAAACATCTTGTACATGAATATTTATAGTGGCATTATTCATAACAGCCAAAGGCAGAGACAATCCAAATGTCCATCAATTGATGAAAAGATAAAGAAAATATGGTATATCTATTCAATAGAAAAGTGTTTGGTCACAAAAAGGAATGAATTACTGATACATGCTGTAAACATGATTAAAGCTTGGAAACATTATGCCACATGAAAGAAGCTAATCACAAAAGATCACATACTGTATGATCTCATTTATATGAAAGTTCCAAAATCAGTAAATCTGTAGAGACTGAGAGAAAGTAAATGGGTGCTTATCTAGGGCTGAGAGAATGGAGGGAAATGGGGAGTGACAGCTAATGGGTACGGGGCTTCTTTCAGGATGATTAAAATGTTCTTGAAAGAGTGCAAATAACCACACTCAAACATGAATCTTTGTTCCTTCATATGTTGATATATTTATTCAATAAACATTTCTGAGGTGCCATAGAATGATTAATACAAAGCAGGATTAGGTATATACAATTGAGAAACAAAGTGGTTGTCAGTGGATGAGAGAGACAAGACGAGTGTTGGATTAGTGGCACTAAAATCTATTAATTTAATCTATTAATTGGATAGTGGTGGTGGTAGAAAGATTTTTTCCAGAAAAGATGATACCAAAATTAGGCTTGATAGTTTCATAGGAAGTTAGCCAAGAAGAAGGTACATTTCTGAGAATCATCCTTCGCTTCTGCAGTCCCTTCACCAGGGATCTGCCCTTGGCAGGCAGACTGTTATTATTAGATCCTGTCTGCTTACCACAATTGACTAGACCATAAATAAGCCTGGGACCCAAACTGCTCCAGATGTTCTCTCCTAGGAATTCGGAATTTGGATTTAATCCATCTAGATGGGTGTAACTTGAACTGAGAGATGTAAATTCAGAAATTATGGATCTGCCATCGTCTGTTATCTATATGTAGAGGCTGAGAGAGCCAGGCTAGGAAGGTGGATAAAAGAGAAAAGCAGAGATAAGAAATGAAAAGCAAACACTGCTACATTACTGATGGCTTTCTCCCTCCTGCTTCCAGGCCTAGCTGCTCTGACTTTCATAAGATACAACAGTATCTTTTCAATAAAATTAATTTTAGGGGGAGGGGATGTGGGAGGTTGGACAACCGGCCCCACACCCTATTGGGGTGGGGGGCCGATCGGGGGTGGGGCCGGCTGGTGGGAGGGGCCTCCGGCAGTTGGCCAGCCAGCTCCGCCCCCTGGTTGAACTCCTGATCAAACTCCTGGTTGAGGGGACAATTTACATATTAGCCTTTTATTAATATGATAATTTAATAAAGGACATGATTGTTTTCAGTATTATATTCAGATATAGTTTCCTCAAAACTTTGTTTTAAGACACTCACTTCAATACATACAAGGTCATAATAGTGTAGTTCTCACAGTTAGCAAATTGCAGTTTAAAAAATAAGGCATTTTAAATCCTTAAGCCAAGTCATTTGTGCTTTACATATATATTCACACATAATTTTGAGTAATGTGTTAGAGGATTAAATGTGTCAATGGAGTTATCTTTCCAAACAGGCACATTTCCTTGATTTGGGCTACCTTGGCAGATGCTGACGGTTTAGATCTTAATTTCTGTCCCAAATAGCTGCTTTATAGCATTATAGTTTTAATTGAAGTAATGCTAATGTCAACTCACTGTTCTATAAGTAACTTTATTGAAAATAATTTGTATATTCTGTATATCGACATGATTGTATGTATCAGACTAATTATAAATGTTCCTGGGAGTGTGGTTATGGAGTTTTTTATCATAAAGATATGTCAAACTAGATATCATTTAGGATAGCGTTATACATTTCAAGTGTTAATGGGAAATACTGAATAAAAATAAAATAACATAGAGTAAATCAATTTTATGTAATTCTCTCCCCATTACACAGTCTATATCCTCTAACTCTTTCCCAACTATACTTGAGCTCTTTTGATGTTATGTCTTGCTAATCACTTGGATTCTAGAGTCTGACACAGTGCCTATATGTGATAGGCACTCATTGATGTTTATTCAGTTCACCCAATTAATACAAAATAATTGAATCCCATTCATTGTCAGGCACTGCTCAAGGTAATGAGTTATACAGTGTACCAAGTAATGAAAACTCCCAACCCTCATGGGAGTTGCATTCTAAAATAGCAAAACTTATAATAAAAAGTGGAAATATAGTACACTCAATATTAGTAAATGTTATGGAAGAAATAGGTCTGGGAATAAGAGTAGTAGTAAATGATGGATAGAGAGTTACAACTTCAAAGAGGGTAGTCATGGACTTTCTCACTGAGGTTCTGTCTGAGTAAATATCTAAAAGAGTGAGATAGCTAGGTGGTAATACAGAGGAGGAGCGTTCCAGGCAGAGGGTACAGCAAATGCAAAGACCCTGAAGCAAAAGTCTGCCTGATGTGTTCAAAAGAGCAAGGATCCCAGTGCAGATGCTGTGTGATAAGCACAGAGGAAATCAATAGATGAAGTCAGAAAGTTAACAGGGAGCCAGATCCTCTGGGTGGGATGTCTAGGTCGTACTAAAGACTTGAGGTTTTAGAGCTTTTAGAGCAAATGAGTTGGCAAACATGGAAGGATGAAAGCAGAGGCATGCCATAATCTGCTTTGTGTAATTTACAAGATCACTCTGGTTCCCCGTGATGAGACTGAGAGGAGAAAGGCCTGAAGCAAGTTGACTGTGGTCATATAGAGAAGCAGATTGCCCTGCACAACCAGGTGCAAACATTTTTTTTTTTATTTATTTATTTTTTTCGCTTAAAGTATTACAAAGGGTATTACATAAGTGTCCTTTTTTCCCCCCCGCCCTTGACAAACCCCTACCCTCCCTTACCCCCCAGTGTCTTATGTCCATTAGTTATGCTTATATGCATGCATACAAGTCCTTCGGTTGATCTCTTACTCCCCTCCCTCCTGCCCCCCAACTCTCTCTGGCCTTCCCACTGCAGTTTGACAATCAGTTTGAGGCAGCTCTGCCTCTGTATCTATTATTGTTCAAAAGTTTGTAATGGTCTTTATTATCCATTAATGAGTGAGATCATGTGGTATTTTTCCTTCATTGACTGGCTTGTTTCACTTAGCATAATGCTCTCCAGTTCCATCCATGATGTTGCAAATGGTAGGAGTTCCTTCTTTTTAACAGCAGCATAGTATTCCATCGTGTAGATGTACCACAGTTTTCTAATCCATTCATCTACTGATGGGCACTTAGGCTGTTTCCAGATCTTAGCTATGGTGAATTGTGCTGCTATGAACATCTGGGTGCAACATTTTTTTTTTTAAGTGCAAACAGAAAATAGATATGGGAGGAGGGAAGACCACCTGCAAAACACTGGTGAAGTACACTTAGCTGAGCTCACAGTATGTCACCACGAAGGAAGGGTCATGAGCAGCTGTGGTTTTTTAGAAAGGAAGAAATCACTTTTTCCTATAATTGATAGCGATTATTATTCTTTGTCACTACATCACAGAGCAGTAAGCTGCAGGTTTGTAAAGGCTAGTTGCAATAAGAAATCTGAAACCATATCAATAATCATTTTATACTGTTACGGTGAAGTCCGCAGATCTATCTTGTACTTTGATTGGATGTTATATTCATGCATGATTTTATAACATCATATTTTGGTCATTTGGGAAATATTGGCTCACTGAGTTATGCAAACATTGATATATTTTATTATGCAGTATTTTAAAATACTACCTGCACTTATAGCATCCCCCATTTCATCAGAAAAACCTTGAGTATTAGGAAGCATTAAGGTGGCATATACAAATTGTCCATAATCAAAATTTTCATTTGAAGGCTTGAAATTTATCACTGGCAACAAATTGCATCGGTTGTTTTCCTTGAAGTGAAAGACTCCCTTTCTTCATTTGTGAGAAAATGTCTGCCAGATACCCGGTTATGAATAGCAATAATTTGTCTGTCAGTTGGTTTATCAAATAAAAATGGTATTCCATGAAAAAAAGCACAAGTGTTTTTCCTAGAGACAACTATCATATTTTAGTATGCAGCAGAAATGCTTATTTTGTCACGCAGAATATTATAAAGATATACACTTAAGGGTTGAGATTTAATATTAATAATTTTACTGTTTCCTCTAGGACATTCCTAAATGACTTTTTTTTTTAAACTGGAAGTGTTTTTGGTGACTTCTACTAATATTTGGTGCCAGTACCTTGATTGTGCTAAGAAACCAAATTTTATCCTCTATTGCTTTTGTAACTTTGGAATTAATGTCAACACAGTGAAATAGGCAAGTTACATGTCAATATTATTATGAAAATAGTTTTGATTTCACAGACATCCCTGCACAGTTCATAGAGACTTCCAGGGGTCTATGGACCAAACATGGTGAATCACTGGCCCAGGAAACTAGGATAATGAATATACTGGGGAAATGCAACATGATCATCAGGTAGCATTCAGATTTGTGACATGAGCAAGTGAAAACTGGAAGTCTGGTTGTGTGTTTTTCTGTATCTTGTTCAACATCATCAGCTTTCTTTGGGATCTAGGGATGACTGCACAGGGGATGATAGTCCTGCCATATTGACTTGCCACCACTGCGCTTTAATCCCTACTTGGTGAGTAGTCTACATTTTGGAGTACTTTTTCAGACAAAAACTCTCAGTTTCTAAGTCTTCTTAAGAGCTTCTTCACTTGGGGCCTCCAGCTGGTTAAATATACTAATATTTTGGTCCCAACTCTTGTGTCTCTGTAATAAAATGAACCACCTTAGCCAAAATAATTAATAGTCGTAATGGCCAATTTGATGAAGGTTCCAAATATATAACTTCATTTAAGAAATGCACTTAAAAGCAAGGGCTCCTAAATCAAATAAACAAAATGGGGCACTTATGCTAATTAGTATGCAGAAGCCTCCAAAAGGCTTCAAAATTCTATAATAGCTTCATTAAAAGATTAATTACAAATGGCTAAGAAAAATTTAAAGTATAAAGGTACCTAGAGAGAAGCTGTATAGCCTCAGAGGCCAACCCAAAAACACTGCCACCCAGAGGCTGAGCCACAAACTGACTCTTAGGGGAATACAAATTAAGGCAGACTGGATCACAAATACGGCCTGCTTTAAAATCAGGACTGTGACTTACAACACGGAGGAACAGTGTAACGCAGGGAAATTCAACACTCTCCTAAATACCTGGCAGGACTAAGGCGAACCAGGCTGAAGAGTAGAAGAACCGAAAGACCATCACTACTGCAAATTTTTTCTTTTTCTTTTTCTTTTTTTAATTTTTTCACCTTTTTACTAAGAAACCAATTTTTTTTTCTCTTTTTCTTCTTTTTCCATCACCTGATTTTACCCTTTCAATTACCACATTTTTATTTTTAACCAGTATTATTACTGCTACCATTTTACCATTTTTTAAAGTGCCATTTTATTTTCTCCTTATTTTCTTTTGGGATTAGTGTTCTCCATTCTATTTTCATCGTTCCTTTAGCATTAATTTTCCCTATCTCAATTTCACCTCTTTGCTAAAACCCTCTTCCTTACTTTTCCCCTTTTGGTGTCCTGTTTCTCTTACCCTATTCCTGCTCCAGACTTTCCCAATTCCTTCTTTTTACCCCCTGTCTAATTCCACCCTACTTATATATCCTATTTCCAATCCACTGCTCTAAATCCTTATACACCTATTCTTTATCCTTCTTCACTTTCCAAACATTTTTTTTTCTCTTATCTTTCTATTGTTTTCTTGATTGTTGAATATATTGGGCTTTTTTTTTTTATTTGTTTGTTTGTTTTGTTTTGTGTTTTTTCTTCTTTTTTAGGACTGGTTGTGAGGTTGTTTTTCTTTTTCTTTTTCTTTTTTTTTTCTGCTGGTTTTTCCTTTCCCTCCCCCACCCCACCCCGGTTATTTTTGTGCTTCTGTTTTCCCGTACCCCTCTGGATATTATTGGTGGTTTGTAGTTTGCATTCATCTCCAGGGATCTGTTGCTGGAATTTGTTGAGATTAGTGGCAGTTCTATTGGAGTTTGCTCCTCATACAAATAGTCTCTTCCCCTCTTCTACTTCATTCTCTTTCTTCGCTCTCTTTTTTTCCCCCCTCTTTTTTCCCAATTCTATTTTTGCACTCCTTTTTTGTTTGTTTTTTTCTTATTTTTCTTTTCTGTTCTCTCTTTTATCTTCTTCTCTTCTTTCTCCCTTATCCCCTAATTCTCTTAATTCGGGTGGTCACCTTTATTTGGGGTTATTAATATTGTGAATATACTTGTGTTCAGTGCCTGGTACATTGTGCCTTGCTCTGTTGTATTTTGTGCCTTTAAATCAATGCAGCAGATCCAAGCAACAGCAGCCCCCTGATCACCGCAGCCTCCTGATCACCACAGCCTCCTGATCACCACACCCTCTGTCTGTGGAACAGCAGCTGTACGTGAAGCCTCCCCCCACCAGCCAGAAGAGCCAACACAGCTGTGAACAACACCCACCAGAGGAGCTGCTGCCAACTGGAAAGCAGCTGCTACCGCAACCATCTGAGCAGCAACCACAACCCAAGGAGCCCCTGCCACCCAGGGAGCAGCCACTGAACATCTCAACATCTACATATGTCAGCGAGATCAAACATGGGTAGGCAAAGAAACCCCCAAAGGAAAGAAAAGGAGGACTCGCCAGAAAAGCAGCTAAGTGAGACAGAGATATGCAACATGACGGAAAAAGAATTCAGAATAAGGTTCCTAGAGTACATGCACCAGATGTTCAAGAAGCAAGAAGAAACAGATGAAAAACTCAACTACTTATGCAAGAAGCTAGAAGAAACAGATGAAAAAATCAACAACTTAAGTAAGTCCCAAGAAGAAATGAAGAGCGACATAGCTTCAATAAAAAACTCCATTGAAAGTATCAACAGTAGACTGGGAGAAGCGGAGGACCGAATTAGTGAATTAGAAGACAAGGAAGCAAAACACACTCAAACTGTACGGCAAATGGAGAAAAAAATTAAAAGACAGGAGGAGAGCCTAAGGGAGCTTTGGGACAACATGAAACGAAACAACATACGAATAATAGGGGTGCCAGAACAACAGAAAGATGAACATGGATTAGAAAACCTATTCGAAGAAATAATATCAGAAAACTTCCCTGAGGTGGGGAAGAAAAAAGTCACACAAGCCCAGAGAGTCCCAAACAAGGTGAACCCGAAAAGACCCACACCAAGACACATCATAATTACCATGGCAAATGTTCAGGATAAAGAAAGAATCTTACAGGCTGCAAGAGAGAGACGGAAAGTAACATACAAGGGATCTCCCATTAGATTATCAAATGATTTCTCAACAGAAACACATCAGGCCAGAAAAGAATGGACGGAAATCTACAAAGTGATGCAAAGCAAAGGACTGAATCCAAGAATACTCTATCCAGCAAGGCTATCATTCAAAATTGAAGGGGAAATAAGAAGCTTCACAGACAAAAAAGGGCTAAGGGAGTTTATCACCACCAAGCCAGCCATGCAAGAAATGCTAAAGGGACTGGTGTAAAAAGAAGAAATATCAAGCTCAGAAAGAAAACAGCCACACACACACACACACAAAAAGAAATGGCTACAAACAAGTACCTTTCAATAATAACTTTAAATGTAAATGGACTAAATGCTCCAACCAAAAGACATCGAGTGGCTGAATGGATAAAAAAAACATGACCCATACATCTGCTGTCTACAAGAGACCCACCTCATTAGAAGGGACTCACACAGACTGAAAGTGAAGGGATGGAAAAATATCTTTCACGCAAATGGAAAGGAAAAGAAAGCTGGGGTAGCAATACTTATATCTGACAAAATACATCTCAAAGTGAAGGCCATAACCAGAGATAAGGAAGGCCACTTCATAATACTAAAGGGATCAATACAACAAGAAGATATAACCCTGGTAAACATATATGCACCCAATGCAGGAGCACCCACATACATAAGAAAACTTCTGGAAGATATCAGGGGAGAGATCGACAACAATACAATCATAGTAGGGGACTTTAATACACCACTGACATCACTGGATAAATCCGCTAGACAAAAACTCAGCAAAGAAACAGCAATCCTAAATGACTCACTAGATCAGATGGACTTAATTGACATCTTCAGAACACTTCACCCCACAGCTGTGGAATATACATTCCTCTCAGGTGCTCATGGGACATATTCAAAAATAGACCACATATTGGGTCACAAGCAAAGTCTCCACAAATTCAAGAAGATTGAAATCATAAAAAGCTTCTTCGCAGACCACGATGGCATAATGTTAGAAATAAACTACAATAAAAACAACCCAAAATACTCAAACACTTGGAAGCTGAATAGCATGTTATTAAATATTGATTGGGTTACCGATGACATCAAAGAAGAAATTAAAAACATCCTGGACACTAATGACAATGAAAACACAACAATCCAAAACCTCTGGGACACAATGAAAGCAGTCCTGAGAGGAAAGTTTATAGCTCTACAGGCCTATCTCAAAAAACAAGAAAAAATGGTAGTCAATCATCTAACTCTACAACTCAAAGAATTAGAAAGAGAGCAACAAGAAAACCCCAGAGTGAGCAGAAGGAAGGAGATAATAAAGATTAGAGCAGAAATCAATGAAATAGAGACCAAAAAAACAATACAGAAAATCAATGAAACCAAGAGCTGGTTCTTTGAAAGGATAAACAAGATTGACAAACCCCTAGCCAGGCTCACCAAGAAGCAAAGAGAGAGGTCCCAAATAAACCAAATCAGAAATGATAGAGGCGAAATAACAACAGACCCCACAGAAATACAAATGATTGTTAAACAATACTACGGGCAACTCTACTCCAACAAACTAGACAACCTGGAGGAAATGGACAAATTCCTAGAAAAATACAACATTCCAAAACTCAATCAGGAAGAATCTAAAAACCTCAATAGGCCAATAACTATGGAAGAAATTGAAGCAGTCATCAGAAAGCTTCCAGCAAACAAAAGCCCAGGGCCAGACGGCTTCACAGGGGAGTTCTACCAAACATTCAAGGAAGAACTAAAACCTACCCTCCTCAGACTACTACAAAAAATTCAAGAGGAAGGAACGCTTCCAAGCTCATTCTATGAAGCCAGCATCACCCTAATACCAAAACCAGGTAAAGACATCACAATGAAAGAGAATTACAGGCCAATATCCCTCATGAACATAGATGCCAAAATCCTCAACAAAATCTTAGCAAATCGGATCCAGCAGTACATCAGAAGGATCATACACCATGACCAAGTAGGATTTATCCAAGAGATGCAAGGATGGTACAACATCCGTAAATCAATAAATGTGATACATCACATAAACAAATTGAAAGAAAAAAAACACATGGTCATATCAATTGATGCAGAAAAAGCATTCGACAAAATCCAACACCCATTTTTGATAAAAACTCTCAGAAAGGTGGGAATAGAAGGATCATACCTCAACATAATAAAAGCCATATATGACAGGCCCACAGCCAACATCATACTCAATGGACAAAAACTAACACCATTTCCCCTAAGAACAGGAACAAGACAGGGATGCCCACTCTCACCACTCCTGTTCAACATAGTACTGGAAGTATTAGCCATTGCAATTAGGCAAGAAGAAGAAATAAAAGGCATCCAAATTGGAAAAGAGGAAGTAAAACTGTCCTTATTTGCAGATGACATGATATTATACATACAAAACCCTAGAGACTCCATCAAAAAGCTACTAGACTTAATACATGAATTTGGCAATGTAGCAGGATACAAAATTAACCCCAAGAAATCTGAGGCATTTCTATACACCAATAGTGAACTTTCAGAAAGGGAGATCAGAAAAACAATCCCATTTACCATCGCACCAAAAAAATTAAGATACCTAGGAATAAACTTAACTAAAGAGGTTAAAGACCTCTACTCAGAAAACTACAGGACGTTGAAAAAAGAGATAGAGGAAGACATAAACAGATGGAAGAACATACCATGTTCTTGGATTGGTAGAATCAACATCATTAAAATGTCCATACTACCCAAAGCAATCTATACATTCAACGCACTTCCCATTAAAATACCAATGGCCTTCTTCAAAGATCTAGAACGAACTCTCCAAAAATTCATCTGGAATAAAAAAAGACCCCGAATAGCTGCAACGATCCTGAGAAAGAACAAAGTAGGTGGGATCTCAATGCCAGATATCAAGCTGTATTACAAAGCCACTGTTCTCAAAACTGCCTGGTACTGGCACAAGAACAGACATATAGATCAGTGGAATAGAATAGAGAGTCCAGAAATTAGCCCGAACCAATATGCTCAATTAATTTTTGACAAAGGAGGCATGAACATACAATGGAGCCAAGATAGTTTCTTCAATAAATGGTGTTGGGAAAATTGGACAGACATATGCAAGAAAATGAAACTAGACCACCAACTTACACCATACACAAGAATAAACTCAAAATGGATAAAGGACTTAAATGTACGACAGGAAACCATAAAAATTCTAGAAGAATACAAAGGCAACAAAATCTCAGACATATGCCAAAACAATTTCTTCACTGATACAGCTCCTAGGGCAGTTGAAACTAAAGAGAAACTGAACAAATGGGACTACATCAAAATAAAAAGCTTCTGCACAGCAAAAGAAACCATCAACAAAACAACAAGAAAACCCACCTCATGGGAAAACATATTTGCCAACGTCATATCTGATAAGGGCTTAATCTCCAAAATTTATAGGGAACTCATACAACTTAACAAAAAGAAGATAAACAATCCAATCAAAAAATGGGCAAAGGATCTAAATAGACACCTTTCAAAAGAGGACATTCAGAAAGCCAAGAGGCATACGAAAACATGCTCAAAGTCACTAATCATCCGAGAGATGCAAATCAAAACAACAATGAGGTACCATCTCACACCTGTCAGAATGGCCATCATCAACAAATCAACAAACGACAAGTGCTGGAGAGGATGTGGAGAAAAAGGAACACTTGTGCACTGCTGGTGGGAATGCAGACTGGTGCAGCCACTATGGAAGGCAGTATGGAGGTTCCTCAAAAAATTGGAAATGGAACTCCCATTTGACCCTGTGATCCCACTTCTAGGAATATATCCCAAGAAACCAGAAACACCAATCAGAAAGGATATATGCACCCAGATGTTCATAGCAGCACAATTCACCATAGCTAAGATCTGGAAACAGCCTAAGTGCCCATCAGTAGATGAATGGATTAGAAAACTGTGGTACATCTACACGATGGAATACTATGCTGCTGTTAAAAAGAAGGAACTCTTACCATTTGCAACAGCATGGATGGAACTGGAGAGCATTATGCTAAGTGAAACAAGCCAGTCAATGAAGGAAAAATACCACATGATCTCATTCTTTCATGGATAATTAAGACCATTACAAACTATTGAACAATAATAAATACAGTGGCAGAGCTGCCTCAAACCGATTGTCGGTCTTCAGTGGTAAGGCCAGGGAGGGTTGGGGGACAGGAGGGAGGGGAGTAGGAGATCAACCGAAGGACTTGTATGCATCCATATAACCATAACTAATGGACATAAGACACTGGGGGGTAAGGGAGGGCAGGGGCTTGTCAAGGGTGGGGGGGGAGAAAGGACACATATATAATACCCTTTGTAATGCTTTAAGCAATTAAAAAAATAAAAAAATTAAAAAAAAATAAAAAAAAGAAGAAAAAAAAAATAAAAAAATAAAAAAAAAAGGTACCTAAAACAAAAGGCTATTAAACATTTGCCTTTTAAAATAAAACCAGGGACTTCAGAGATTGTTTACTCCAAACCATCTGTTTCACAAATGAGGACAGTAAAGAACAAGTGATTGCATAGAAGGCAGCACAATAACAGTGGCTGAATCTCTTATCTTCTGACTCTTAGTAACATTCATTAATACAGAGGATTGCAAATAATAGATGTCTAAAAATATTTGATGAATATATTATTAAACTAATGATAACATTACATTGACAATTTTAATAATCACAATAATATACATTTCAATAAATAATTTTCTAAGAAAAACATTAGATCTAATGTGACATTTATATTACTTTGAGAGTGACATTAAGATAATTAAGGGATAATTTCTATTCACATTTATTTGCTGATTGAAAAATCTGCCTTTAAGAATTCCCCACATGTTTCTAACCTAACAGGGTTAGAAGTGTGACAGTAAATATTCTATTCATTATATTCACTTGAAAATAAATTATATCTATGGAACATGTGATGTGAAATGTTGCAGCTGCATGAAAATTGGTAATTTTACACTGTAGTTAGAAATTGTGCTGTTATTGTCAGCTGTGATTTTGTTTTTTGCCATATGTAATTTTAGCTTTTGGTCAGTAAGTTCAGAAATTTCCTAAAATATTAGAGGTATTCTTTTTATACTATTTCCTATTAAGTTTTTATAGTAACCACATATTTGCCTTTATTTTATTTTTTTGAAGGGAATATAGTAAGGCTATTGCTTTGGAACATAATAATATAAACTAAAACCTACTTTTACCTGGTTTTATAAAGCTTGACACTGATTTTCAACTTAATGTGATGATCCAAATTATACATTTTTAATTTTGTTTTTTAATTTCAATACCATGTCCTCTCAATATAATATGGACTTTTTTTAGAAATGGATCTTAAAGTTACCAAACCCAATTATGAACTCTGGACATGTTCATACATAAACTGAATGTACAACTGAATTCTCTCTAGAGCACACACAGATGCACACAAGCAAGCAAAATATATATTATATAAATTTGCTTATCTCTAGAGTCATGGAACTACTGGGTTTTCTTAGCCCATTTTTTTAACCTTGATTTTTTAATAAGTTATTTTTCATGTTCCAGAATTCCATAGTGAACACTGCCATGGAATGAGAGTCAAGAAATTTTGAGTGTTAAGAAACCAGAAACACCAATCATTGCTCTAAAATAAGTTAGTTCTTATTTAATACTGTTATGTCAACTGCACCAAAAAAAGATTTTAGATCATTTTTAAAACCATTATTTAGATTAATTTTGTTTCTGATCTCAAGTATTCTAGTGTATGTGATATTTCTTTTTTTTTTCTACTCAAAGAATTTAAATATTAAGACATCACATTAAAGGATCAGGTTTTTATAGAATAATCAGTTACATGTGTTAGGTATTCAGAGTAAGATTAATTTCTCTTCTGCACTAAATAAATGTCATAAAAATTTCAGTAAGAATTTGTCAATATTATATCAACTTGTAAATATCTCAACTTATGACCTGAATTTACTTTAAGCTTTATATTTGATTGCATTTCACAACATATCTGCTGGTTATCACTCTAGCATGGAAAGGTGTAGGAATTCAAATAACAAATGCCACACATATCTCAGCCCTTGGATTTTGTCTGGATGATATGGGTATCCTAGGCTTTCAGGCAACCAAATTATTTGTTTTAATGAAGAGGAATTGAGACTATTTTTACAACACAGTGAAGATTTCACCCTTTGAGCCACAGTCATGCTTAACACAAAACACACCACTCACCATCTCTCTTATTCTTTAATGGACCTTCAAAATGTTTATTTTAGGTAGAGAAAGCTTCTTAAATATTTCTGGAACTAACCATTTAAACAAAGAGCATATACAATGCACTTTGGAATGAATATTACAGATACAGAATCGTCATTACAACCTGTAGACAAGCACAAAGTAAAGACTGGCAAACTTTTTTTAACCCAACACTAAAGCTGAGAAGTCAACTATCAGGAGATAGAGAGCAATCAAGATAAAAAGATCAAAATGGCTTACTCAAGTAGATTTCTAAAAGCCTTTCTCTATTACATATGCTCCATAACCTTGAGCAGGACTGAATGGATTTAATCCCCTGTGTGGAATTGATTTATCTGAGGCTATTTTACGATTGAAAACTCAGTGTCTTTCAAGATCAGTTACATGCTTTTAGAGTATCTGCCTTTTATTAAAAATAAAACAATCTCTTTGATTGTTTATCATATATTAAGTAGTTTTAATCTATTCTGCTGATTATTTTAAAGTCTCTACAGCAGAATTTTTAAAAGGTTCTTCGTGTTTTAATTTTAGTTGGTTTGAACTCTGCAGTTCTGTAGCTGGTTTGCTAAATAACCTTGGGGAAGTCACACAATATGCTTTCGTGATTTCAGTTCTCTCAACTATTTAAGAAGGGAAAAATAACCCATACGTCTCAGAGAGGATATACACGTTTTATAAAATATTAAGATGTACATAATGGAAGATATTTGATATGAGTGCATCTTTTGTAAAACAAAAATATAATCTTACTTAGTAGTTCTCAAATTCCCCATCAACTTTAAGAAAAAAAAATAACTTTCTGATCATTAATAATGTTGAGATAAGTTTTGGGCTCTTAAAAAAAGAGATAAAATGTTAAATAGTGACAAAAACCCCACATAAATGAGTGAATAAGAGTGGAATATGTAATGTCACTTTATTTAAAAAATTAGGGACAGGAATGGGGAGAAAGTAGCAAATTAGAGCAACTCGTGCACCCCAGGATTGGTAGGACAAAAGGTAAGGAATAGAATTCACCCCAAAGCAAACCTTATGTCTTTAGACTGGGCAAATATGACATTAAAACAAACATTATGAGAAAAGCAAGAATATAATCTTCACTCATGTTGTAAGTGGTGATCCTTGTATTGACATGAATTTATGATGTTCAGTAAACTTACTATAAATAAAACATGATGATTTAAGAACAATAATTGGGTCATGAGTGCCTCAGACCTAGCTTCAATCCTCCATTTATTAGTTTTTTGACCTTGGCATATTATTTAATAACTAGAGGCCCAGTGCACAAGATTCATGCAGTGGGGTGGGGTGAGGGGCGGGGGGGGGGGGTCCTGCACCCTCTCACAGTCCAGGGCCCCTCGGGGGATGTCTGCCTGCTGACTTAGGCCCAATCTTCCTGGGGATCGGGCCTAAGCTGGCAGTCAGACAACCCTCTCACAGTCCAGAGCTCTTGCAGTCCGGGACCTCTCGCTTCACTGCCCACCTGCAGCAGAAGCAGGAGAGGATCCTGCCACCACTGCTGCATTCACCAGCCATGAACCTGGCTTCTGGCTGAGCAGCACTCCCCCTGTGGGAGCACACTGACCACCAGGAGATAGCTCCTGCATTGAGCGTCTGCCTCTTGGTGGTCAGTGCATGTCATAGTGACCAGTCATTCTGCAGTTCAGTCGATTTACATATTAGGGTTTTATTATATAGGATCCTATGCTTCAGTTTCCACAGGCATGGCAGAACCTAAATTACAGCTTTCTTTTCTTTCTTTCTTTTTTTTTCTTCTTTTTATGGATTAATGAAAATGCTTTTAAGGCACAGGGCATGGTGTCTGATCAAAGGTTGTGTGTTTCCCCATCCCCCCCACCGCCCCCCCCCAAAAAAAGTAGTTTGGACCTATTTGTAACTAAGTAGACATGTCTAGGTTGGTACCAATCAACATGGTATAATTGGATTACTTCTATAGCTTTAGACTATTAAAATTCTAGGATCACTTACCATACCATGTGAAAAAGAGGGAGAACCAACTTCATATGGGCTCACAGAACCAGCAACGCCTGTTTCTTCACTGCCTTCGAAGCCAGTTTCCAGAGTAAGGGGCCTGTGCAGTACATGTCTCTCTGCTAATTGCCCTGTGAGGAGCCCAGGGCTTAGTAAATATTGGATTTTAACACTTGTTCCAGAGTGGGGAACATGCTGTTACTTTCAGAATGTATTCTTGCAAATATATTTAATCTTAGTTATGTTAAAAGCTATATTCAGAGAAAAATCACTTAATGAAAGTTCAACAAAATGTTAAATTATGACTAACCATGATTTTCATACATTTTTGCAAAATTTTTACCATGTCTTCTTTAATTTAAAAATAATAGCTGTCAAATTAAAACACATCTTCTTCATTATAACAATTCTACTTCTTGGAATTTATCTTAGGAAAATGTTCAGAGAAGTGTGTAAACATGCCTAGTGAAACATAAACAATAGAAGAAAAAAGCGATTTAAATGTTCATCAATAGATTATTGTTGACCTTAAACAAATAGACAGCTAGATTTTTCTCTATCTAGTGGGATTCTTCAGGAACAACAAAAAAGTACCATTTAGGACATGTCTTCTGATGGCAAACCACTCAAACAAATGCAGAGATGCAAAGGAGAGGGATACTCTTTTATGGACTATTGTAAACAAAAGAGTCCACTGGAGGAAAATGAAAGTGCAAAGTAAAACTATTATCGGTGAAAATGAGGTATCCCTTTCCCACTGAGTGCTGAGGGTGGGGTCCTTACGATATCTCCAGAAAAATAATTTTCTGAGACTCTCATGGGAGGATGAGTGATTTTTATTTACGTGGAATTACAAATCCCTCAGTTTCTCAAGTCCCATTTCCCTTAATCTAACCCTAGAAAATGTGCAGCTGGGGATTCAGAAAAGCTAGAAGCAGAGTCAGAGTTCAGAGTTTCCTTTCCCTGGTGGAGCTGGGGCCAGTACAGCATCAGGCTAGTTGCAGTCCATTGGTCCATTGTGTGGGGTCCACATGGCCGTAAGCCACGTGGGTGAATGCAGGAGAGCCAACAGAGCACACACCCTGTAACAAGGGTCCGAAGAAAGAGTCTCGAAACACAAGAGCAAGAGAGTGAGCTCCTGTTTGGGGGATTACATCTTCCAAATCTTTCCCTGCTTGCAGTGGCCATGCCTCCTCTGGCCAGTGATCTGTCCCCACGTTTGACTGACAGGCAAGTACCTTCCTACTGAAGCGGAATTTTTGGACTGGAACCCGGATTCTTTGTCCACTGGAGTCAAAGAATGAATCCACGGACAGAGGGGAGTATAGCGAAGGTGGAGATTTATTAAAGAACAAGTACAGACTCCCATGTGGGTTGGGGGAAAGGGTCCCACAGACTTCCTGTTTCCATGGTTTATAAAGGCTGCAGTTCCTGTGGCCTGATATCCCCTCTGATTGGTCAATATTCCCTTTCGAATTGGTTACTATAGTGATTCCTGAGGCCTTCCTCCCTCATTGTCCTTCCATTCCTTTTGAGCTTTCTTCCTCTTTCTTTATTTTGTAAATATAGATCCTTTTTGGCTACTTCCAGTTGTCTTATGGAAATGTAACTGCACCTGGTTTCCTTGTGTTATGGAGATGTATCTATTGCTGCTCCCTTGTCTTAGGAAATGTAACTTTGCCTGGCTTCCTTGTGTTATGGAAATGTACCTTCACCCAGTCTGTAGCCCTGTGTTTGGACCCCAATTCTAAAAATCCCCTTAGCCTGCCTGTATTCCCCTAAAATTCCTGTTTCACTATTTCACCCAGACTTTCCTGGGCATCCCTCTCTTCTGCCCCTATCCCGTCCCTTCTCCCAGTGATCTGAAGGGAATAGACCGGGGGAGTATTAAACTGCAGCCTCCTGGCAAAGCTGCACAAATGATAATAATATTTGGCCTTCCCTTTGTTCTTTTCCTGTTATTTAATAATTGGGTTAATCAAAACAGTATCATAATGACTTTTCATTTGCTGAGCTATGGCAGTCTCCCATTGGCTGAGTTGTTACTGGGCTTAAGAGTCTTTTCTTCCTCCTGTTAAGATTGAAAAGTAGTATCATTTCCTGTCAGATGCAAGGTACATCTCTTCCTGTTGGCATCAATAGTGAGTGTTGAGTGACACATGCAAGCACATTCTCTCACCTAGCACCCTTCCCCCCACCAACACTCCACTTTAAATGGAATTTCTACTTACTATTTTTATATACAATTATTATTATACTAAAGGCCTGGTGCACAAAATCCAAGCACTGAGGTGTCCCTCAGCCTGGCCTGTGCCCTCTCACAGTCCGGGACCCCCCCGGGGGATGGGGCCTAAGCCAGCAGTCAGACATCCCTCTCACAGTCCAGGGCTCTCGCTTTCCTGGACCCCTTGCTCCTTACCACCCACCGGCGAGGCTCCCACCACCAACACTGCACTCACCAGCAGTGAGCCCAGCTTCTGGCTGAGTAACGCTCCCTCTGTGGGAGCACACTGATCATCAGGGGGCAGCTCCTGCATTGAGCATCTGCCTCCTGGTGGTCAGTGCGCATCATAGTGTCCGATCATTCCACCAGTCTTCCACCATTTGGTCAATTTGCATATTAGGGTTTTATTATATAGGATAATATTAATCAGCATTAAAGTGCTTAGAAAAACTAATATAATCATCCAAAATATATACAATATATAAATAACAAGACAGTTTGTGTAGTGTTTAAAAGAGAACTACAGCTGGTTTGACTCTGGATAGAGCATCATTGGTCTGTTAATATATTTTTTAATATATTTATTTAAATATATTTTTTAATATATTTTTTAAAAAGTACAGACTCCCATGTGGGGAGGGGGGAAAGGGTCCCACAGACTTCCTGTTTATTTTTAATAAAAATATATTAAAAATAAAAAAAGAGAGAGAGCGAACTACAGGCCCAAAATGGCAGCACTCATGCTAAAAGCCCATGATACAAAACCTAGATTTAGTATATATAGTTGCAATTTTAAACTTTTCTAGACATATAATCTCTTTTACTTATTTTTTATATGTTGTTTTTATTGATTTTTAGAGATAGAGGAAAGGAAAAGGATAGAAACATCGATGAGAAAACCTATCAATTGGCTGCCTCCTGCACCCCCTACTGGGGATCCCGGCAGCAACCAGGGCATGTGCCCTTGACTGGGAATAGAACCAGGGACTTCTTGGTTCCTGGGTTGACACACAACCCCTGACCCACACTAGCCAGGTTAGGAATATAATCTTAATGAACCAGTCTAATTTTCTGGCCAAGCAGCAGTAATCTGTCACTTGGGTTCTCTCCATCTCTCACTGAAAGAACCATCTGCATGATAAAAACCCTTAACGTTTCCTTCCCCCTAAAAGATTGTCCTACTCTAAAAATAATCCTTTCTTTTCTTTTGTTAATAGCTCCCTTGCCCCACCTTCTTCCTAATAAAACCTTCCATTTTGTGCAACCCCTAGAGGGCCCTTCTAGTTGCTAGATACCTAATTCATGAATGTTTAATAAAGCCAATTAGATCTTCAAATTTGCTCAGTTGAAATTTGATTTTTAACAATAGTATATAGAATTATATATGTGTTATAAAAACTTGGTGTGACAAACACAAAAATGTTTATTGTGGTTTCTCAGGGTGATGTGATTATAGGTTTTCTTAAATTTTTAATAGCTCTTGGATATTTTTGCAGAGCATAAATTATTTTTATTTAGAAAACTAAAATAAAATGACAATTTTGAATCATGTGATGTTTATAATATTTAAAATAGAACGGTGGTTGCAAATTATTTTTAATCAAGAACTTGAAAAAATAAAAGTTTAAATGTCTGGTCTAACTTCTTTATTTATTTTTTTCAGATAATGAAACTGAAGCCCAGAGAGGTAAAATTATCTCACCAATTATGCAGCTCATATTAGTAAGTACCCGTGGCAGTCCTGTGATTCTTTAATGCATTTTAAGTTTCTTTCATTCCAAATAATTAAGTAGATGTTACACATGCTTAAGTTATTTATGACCTTAAAGATTACACTACGATTTTGTGCAACACCATAATCTGAGCCGAAGGTCTGGCCCATGCCAAACTTAATAGATGAGCTCTTAGATAGTGTACTCTTTTACCTCCTCCCCTACTCCTCAAAGTGTTGCTTGCTTGATTTCATTTTTAAAATATATGTTGAAATAATGCCAGGATAATATGATCAGTGGGTTGTAATATTGCAGTCTTCACTTTGATTTATGGGGAAACCCTGGACCCTCTCCCCATGAGTCCTGACTGCCTTGCACTGACTGAGGTAAAGAGCTCCTTGTATTTTCACAGCCCAAGGTAAAGTGGAGAATCCACATTCCATTCATTCCTCCCAGGGAGGGAGCTTGTCAGCTTCCAGCCGGAGCCAACTGATCAAACCACAGAGAGATTCTCACAGCTCTAGATCTGGTAGTTCAGAAACCCCATCCCAGATTCCACCCCTGGACCTCACCTTCTCACCTGCTCCTTTCCCCCCAGGTTCCCTTCTCTGAATCAGAAGGAAACTCGGGGCATTTGACCACATGTCTCACAGTGAAGCAAACGAGTACTCTCCACCCAGTTTCTTACTGTTTCAGTTGCGTCAGACTTCCAAGAATTTGAAGTCTAGCAGATACTAATAGCATCGAATTGTGACAAAAAGTGTGATTTCCCATAATTCTTAAAGAAGTTCTGTATATTTTATCAAGATAGCCACTAACTCACACAGTGGTGGAAACTATAGAATTTTAAATAATTTGGCAGCTAAGATTAATTGATTTTTTTCTTGAGACATTATATAAGCAGGCAATTATTCTCAATCAAATCTATTTGAAATACACAGATGAGCCCTAACCGGTTTGGCTCAGTGGATAGAGCACCGGCCTGCGGACTCAAGGGTCCCAGGTTCCATTCTGGTCAAGGGCATGTACCTTGGTTGCGGGCACATCCCCAGTGTGGAGTGTGCAGGAGGCAGGCAGCTGATCGATGTTTCTAACTCTCTATCCCTCTCCCTTCCTCTCTGTAAAAAAAAAAAAAATCAATAAAAATATATTTTAAAAATAAAATAAATAAATAAAAATAAAATAAAATACACAGATGAGCACTTGAAAATATTCTTATTGGCTATAAAAATATTAAACTTTTTAAAGAAATATGATTCCTTAGTTCAATTGTTATTGTCATAATTAGTTATTAATATTAGTAATAGGAAGAGAGCAAAAGGGAGAGCAGACATCATAAACATGGTCATGTGGGCAGCTTCACAAGGAAGCTACAGCATCATGCTCTCCAGGAAACCAATAATCCATTCTCTGCAGATCACTGGGGGAAGGGATCAAAAAAGGGGGATATGGGGGCATGTGCAGTGAAGTTGGGTGACTTAGGGAAGGTGCTTGCCTGTCAGTCTAACCTGAGAAAAGGATAATTGGCTTCGGGGCATGAAGCCACTGTAAGCAGGTAAAATCTTTTTAAAAAAATATATTTTAAAAATTGATTTCAAAGAGAGGAAAGGAAAGGGAGAGAGAGAAACATCAATGATCAGCTGCCTCCTGCATGCCTCCCTACTGGGGATCAAGCCTGCAACCTGGGCATGTGCCCTGACTGGTAATCGAACTGATTCATGGGTGGACACTCAACCACTAAGCCACAAAGGCTAGGCAAGCAGATGAAATTTTGGAGGTTTAGTTAAGTTCCTGGCGACAAGCCCCAGACAAACAGTACTTGCTCTCTTGCTTGCTTGCTTGTTCACGCTTACTCTCTCTTGCTCCATGACCTTTACTCACCCACCATGTAGTCTTAAACATCCGCAAGGCCCATGGGCCTCACATGCAATGGACTACAACTGCGGACACAAGCTAAGCTAGCCAGGTGCTGGACTGGACTGTGCTTTGATATGGAGCGGAAACTCAGGGTAATGGCTTTAATTCTAGCCCTGCTGAAGACACAGCTGGACTTTTCCCATAGCGGGTGGAGGGAAACAGGACATTGGAAAACCAGGGGTTCAATTCCGGGGAAATAAAGAGTCTCAGGAAATCCCTTTCCTTGCAACATCACAAGAACTCCACTTTCACCAGTGACAGGTGGGGACACAGATGGCACCCCACTGATAACACAATGACTCATATCGTTGCAATATTAAATGATTTTACATTGACAGGATCAGGTTTAGTACACAGAGATGGGTAGCATCAGTACTCCCCTATTTTTAATGATGACTCCAAAGTGTAAAAGTATAAAGCAGTGAAGTAACTATAGTTTCTAAATCTTTCACCAAATATGGAGAAAATTTGGCTAGTTTTTGAAAATTATGACTACATGTTCTTGAGGGCTTTTCTTTAAAAGGGGGATTGATGTTATGTAATGTAAACTGCTCCCTAAGTCACAGTTCTAAGGTTTGCATGACCCCTGGACTTTCTCTCGGTCTCTCCATGGCTAGTTTAAGGACACATGGTGGCTGAATTTTGAGCTGGATGTTTTCCTAGTAGGAATTATAAAAACAATTCATCTTTGAGAGATTCTGGTTGCTGTCTATTAAATGTTCATAATGCTTGTTAGTATATGCAAATAGTCACATCCTCAGAGTATAAAATAAAGTTGTACAACATAGAGTGAAGCCTTGGTTATTTCTAAGACAAAAATGGCAGAACCTGACATAATCACCTTCTTTAAATAATTTTAAAAGGTTCAAAAACGAAAAGTCACAGGACTGCCTTTCTTAAATAAGTAGTGAAAATTATTTTGTGAAATCTATATATGGTATATTAATCAAGAATTCAACAATTAAGTGTGTAGTCTAACTTTTCTTGTCTCCTAGTGGTGGATATTACAGAGCCTGAATTTATACATCCTTTTCTATTAAATGCTGTTTTTAACAATATCATAGTTTACTACTTGCCGGAAGCCGGCCCATCCTTGCTGCTTGACACAGTCGCTGCAGGAAAGAAACATCTGCACAGCATATGTTTCAATGGACCTGGCATATATAGCATACTGTTCTTAATATGTTTGCTCCCTTTAGCGCCATGTGTTTTAACCAAGGTCACCTCTCCGAGAAAGGTTGTTTCCCCAGGTGGGGATCTTTCCCTGAGGTTAGGGAGGGGATACAACCCCTTAATTAAGTGCCAGGCGGGTAGTTAAGCTACATAATCTTTACTCCCTGGAATGGAGATAAGAAACGCCCTAACCTTTGTAATAGAAATTGACAGGATTAAAATCGGCTGGTATAAATACGGATGTAACAAGACAATAAACATCAGAACCTCATCAGTTCCTAACCAGAGCTCCGACCAGAACTTTGGCTGGAAATCCTGGCTATAGGTCCTGACTAGGCTGCTGATCAACTGAAGGCTGTCTTCGTGTCATTCCTTCTTCGCCGACTCC
This sequence comes from Myotis yumanensis, assembly GCF_028538775.1. Classification (NCBI taxonomy): domain Eukaryota; kingdom Metazoa; phylum Chordata; class Mammalia; order Chiroptera; family Vespertilionidae; genus Myotis; species Myotis yumanensis. Next base: position 40,838,559 of record NW_027223760.1, on the reverse strand, counting down.
GTCCACACCTTTGGGGACCCCTGGACCTGCTGGGATTGGACCCCAGCAACTACTGATTCATAAGAAATTACCACATTACATTTGCAACATCAAGTTATATTGCATGTTAAGTTTAAAAGCTTTGGTTGTGAAACAGCTGAGAATGGTGATAGGAATCATGAACCTCCCTTCTACCACAGAAACTAGAGATAGCCATCTACTGTGAGGATCAAGGTGAACATCATTTGGGGAAATGTGAGATTCATGGGATCCTAAACCTTTTACTCCCTCCTCAAGCAACAATAATCTGGCTTCTATGTCAACTGAGAGTGACTGCACCATGAAGCAAACCAAGCCCACTGTCAAAGCCAAATGTTCTTGTTTTACTTAGTATTTTTATTTAAAATATTTCTACTCCCTTCTTGAAATTCTCTCTCCTTGCTTGGCTCTTCCATGCTTTACCTTCGGTTTACAGTTTCTTTTTTCTTTTCTTTTCTTTTCTTTTTTTTAAATTGATTTCAGAGAGATAGGGAGAGGGAAAGAGAGATAGAAAAATCAATGAAGAGAGAGAATCATTGACCAGCTGCCTCCTGCATGCACCCCCACTGGGGATAGAGTCTGGAAACAGGCATGTACCCTTGATCAGAATCGAACCCGAGACCGTTCAGTCCGAAGGCAGATGCTCTATCCACTAAGCTAACCTGGCTAGGGCTACAGTTTCTTTATTCTTCCTGGACTCTTCTTTCCCTGTGTGATAGTTATATGTTACTCTCCTGAGTTACTTCCTCAGCCAACTTCTGTTCTTGCATTTTTTCTTGCTGGTATTCACATCCATCCTCACAGCTCCAATCTCGGGTTCTAACTGGAATCCACAAACTAGTTGCTGCCAAACAACACCTTCCAGTCCATGACTCCTTGACCTATTCTTGCACATCCCACGTTCTGCTATACATCTCTACTGTATGTCCTACAGTAACCTCAGATTCAACTTGTCCAGAATGTAATGCATCCTTATGTCCTTCCTGTTGTGTTTTTTACCTTATTTTGATGCCAACAAGCAAAAACAAAACAAAACAACCCAGCAGATGATGACTTCTTATTTATTTATCTCTAAATAAAGACTAAAATCTGCTGATTTTATCTTTTACATGTTTATACATGTGTTCCCTTTTTCTAATCATTATTGTCACTTCCCTTAAAATCATATGTTTGTGTTGTTTTTTTCCTGGATCATACTAATACCAAATTTCCCCTTTTCAAATACATCCTACCCAAAGCTGTCAAGGTGCTTTACATAAAACCTAAATCCAAACATATTGTGCCTCTGCTTTAAATTATCAAAAGCCTCCCATTACATAGAGGATAAAGTTAAAGCTTTTTGGCAGACCATCCAAGGCCTCCCTAATCTTACCTCTTTCTACATCTCCAGCTTCATTCTTCTCCACTTCCCCTTTCCTCTCAACCTCTGCCTGTCTTCTCTGCTCATCCTGTACCCTCAGCCCAGATTTGCTGCTGCCTCCAGACTTTCATCTTCTAGTAAGCTCCTACTTGTCCTTCAAGTTCAAGAAAGGCCTTTTTTCCTCTTGGGAGCCTTTTCTGATCCGTTCCCCACTTCCTTGCCCAGCAGGAATTTATATCCTTAATAATTAATACAATTAAATAGTATCTGTCATTTTATTAAAATACATGTGTTCACTTTCTGACTTTCAATTCAGTCCTTTGCCTACCAGATTCTGGCTTTTATTACTCTATCCCAATGAAGCTAGTAGGGAAGCCAATCAATAACTTTTAGATTTTTAAAAAATGGATTGTCGCCCTAACCGGTTTGGCTCAGTGGATAGAGCATCGGCCTGCAGACTCAGGGGCCCCAGGTTCGATTCCGGTCGAGGGCATGTGCCTTGGTTGCGGGTACATCCCCAGTGGGGAGTGTGCAGGAGGCAGCTGATAGATGCTTCTCTCTCATCGATGTTTCTAACTCTCTATCCCTCTCCCTTCCTCTCTGTAAAAAATCAATAAAATATATATTTTTTTAAAAAAAAGATTGTCTGAGGCATCTGACCATGTTGGCACCTTCACATATATTTTTATCACATGTGAAGTTTCTTGCCCACTATGCAATCTTTGGCAAGTTTTTTGACATCTTGGACATTTTGTCTATAAAATAAGTATAATAATGTAATCTGTCTCAAGTTTGTACAATACATGGAAACTGTTTAGAGCAGTTCCTGACTCATCATCATCATTACTATTGAGAGTTGATGTACACGGAATGTCTGTATAGTATGCAAATTTACCTGTAAGGAATAAAGAAGTCTTATTTTGTAACAGGAATTAATTTACCCTAATGGAAATATAATAGACTTGTTCAAAACCCAAAGTTACATTGATAGTCAGGATGCCATCTAAAGAAAGAGAATATGATAATACTTTTGTAATGTAATATAATAATACAGATAAACATATTATAAAACATATTATATGCTCCTAGTATTTTAGTAAGGAAATTCTCCCATTTAAAATACGTATTTTCTTGCCTACATTAAATAATTTTATTGATACTGTAATAATAATGCAGAGATAACATTTTTCTACACAATACCAAGTTTTCTTGGCCTTTACACTGCTTTCCCGATTACATAAAATTAAATCAGTATGTTGTTTTCTTCCCTAAAATAATAATTTCCACTGAAATACAAATCACTAATCTCTTTTTATACTTTTATTGTTATATGTAGTATATAATTAGCCTTTTCTCTCCAAAAAAATTGAAAAACAAAATGAAATCTTAATCATATAATGAATCCTATAGTTGCAGTGTTTTAATCAAAAGCATTACCACAAGTGTCAGTGCATGATTAATTCTTAAAGTGGAAAAGTTGCCTTTCTTTCCTCTAAATGAGTATTTCAACTGATAGATGCATAGTGCCAGTATATTGTCCCTTTGTGACTTTACCTGGACCAGCCTCCCTTAGGCCAACCGCCTTTCTCAGGATCTTTTTCTTTCCACGAGTCCAGCAAAGCACATCTGATGATACTTGTTGTCTCTGTGACTTTTCAGGTTTATGATTAGATAATGTTCCTGGAATAAAGGTATCTATTTCTCCCATCCAAGTACTAATCAGGCCCGACCCTGCTTAGCTTCCGAGATCAGACGAGATCGGGCGCGTTCAGGGTGGTAAGGCCGTAGACGGTATCTATCTCTCAACAAGTTTTTCAGGTTGATCACTCCTCCTTCCCTACTCACCCAGTCTATTCTCAAAATAAAAATAAATAAATAAATAAATTAATTAATTAATTAATTTAATTAAATTAAAAAGCCAGAGTAATCCTTTTAAAAACATAGTGCAGATTCTGTCCCTCCTCTGCTTAGAATACAATAGCTCAAAAGTAATGTATAGATTTTATAGTAGTGGGTCTCTGAATATACAATAGAAACATGCATGTATTTCACTGGGCTGGGAATATCATATTTTGGAAAGGGGAGCTAACTGGCATCTCAAATTTGAACATATGTGGAGGTGCCAATCCAACTTCCCTGTCCTACAATGTGACATTAGTTCTATTAATACAGAATGTTGTGTGATCCTTTATAATAACAGGAAAAAAAGGTTAAAAAAATTTCCACATCCTACTGAAAAGTCATAAATACTATAAAAACAATGGCTAACAGTGACCAGTATTTACTCTGGCCAAAAGCTCTGAAAATTTGCATGCTTGCTCTCCATTAATATACTACAACTACTCTGTGAAGTAGACATTGCTATTATCCCTATGGTCATGCAACTGATAATTAGTGGAGCCAAAATGTAAACACAACATCTTTGATTCGAGAGCCCAAGCTTAAAAGCCAATTGCAGACCAGCCGGCATGGCTCAGTGGCTGAGCATTGACCTATGAACTAGGACAGCGGTTCTCAACCTGTGGGTCGCGACCCCTTTTGGGGTCAAATGACCCTTTCACAGGGGTCGCCTAAGAGCATCGGAAAACACAGATATAATTACATGTTGTTTTTGTGATTAATCACTATGCTTTAATTATGTTCAATTTGTAACAATGAAATTGGGGGTCACCACAAGATGAGGAACTGTATTAAATGGTCATGGCATTAGGAAGGTTGAGAACCACTGAACTAGGAGGTCATGATTTGATTCCAGGGTTGCAGGCTCAATACCTTGGGGCATGCAGGAGGCAGCCGATCAATGATTCTCTCTCATCGTTGATGTTTCTGTCTCTCTCTCTCTCTCCCTTCCTCTCTGAAATCAATAAAAGTATATTTTAAAAAACAAACACCAATTGTACTTCTTTTCCTGAATAAATAATTTAAATTTTAAGAAAAAAGCATACTCACTGTGGAAGTCTCGATCTGTATAAGAAGAATAATTAAGCAGCCCTAGCAGGTTTGGCTCAGTAGATAGAGCATCGGCCTGTGGACCGAAGGGTCCTGGGTTCGATTCTGGTCAGGGGCACATACCTTGGTTGCAGGCTCCTCCCCGGCCCAGGCCCTGGTCAGGGCTTGTGCAGGAGGCAACCAATCAGTGTGTTTCTCTCTGACTTTCCCTCTCTCTTCCACTCTCGCTCAAAATCAATGGAAAAATATCCTTGGATGAGGATTAACCAAAAAAAAAAAAAAAAAAGAAGAATTAAGCAATTACTGTTCTAGTTACTAAAGAATTCAATGGTGAAAAAAACAAATGATCTAATGGGGCTTACATTCTCTAAGGGGGGAAAAGACAATAAAGATAAAATGAATGAGTAAATAAGTTATATTGTGGTGAATAATAAATGCAATAGAGGGGGGTGGGAATTAGGAAAAGAGAGTGGATTGTGAAGATGTTAAAATTTTAAATTTAGTCAGTAATACTCTCCTGAGAAGGTGGTAATTACAGATAATTAAAGACCTGAAGGAGGTAAGGAAGCAAGGCCTTCTTCATCCTCAATCCAACTTAATATCCAAAGGAAATAGCATTCCAGGCCAAAGGGATAAGCTCAAAGGCCCTGAGGCACCTGGGAGCATTGCTAAAATGATCCGGAAACAGCAAGAAGATCTGTGGGCTGTAGGAGAGTAAGCAAGAGCAAAGAATGGGAGATGAAAGACCTGAGAAATATGAGGTAGAGAGAATACTCTGATGAGAATAGAAGCTACTGTTTTTTAAGCAGAGGAAGGACATAATCCGCCCTATGTTTTTGAAAGGATTACTCTGACTTTTTAAATTGAGAACAGACTGAGTGAGGAGGAAGGAGTGATCAGCCTGAAAGACTTGTTAAGAGATCGCTAACTATATTTCAGGAACAAGATGAAGGTCCTTTGGGCCAGAGAGACAGTATTGAAGGTGGGAGGCAATGATTTAGATTCTGGACATATTTTCGCAGATGGAACTGATGGGATTTGCTAATCAACTGGATATGGGGTCTGAGGTAAATAGCTGAGTCAGGCCTGAACATCTGGAAGATTGGAGATTTATTAGCCAAGATACAGAAAGTGGTGGGTGGAGCAGGTTTAGGTGTCTTGGTAAGAAAATATGATGATGAAAGAAAGAGGCAAGGGGGTTGATTGAGTATGCAGAATTATCATAGAGATTGATCACAGAATGTAATTGAGCAAAAGAAGGATGATACAATAATGGTGGGCTGGGACAGTATAGAGACAGTAGGACCAAGGACTGTAGGTTCTACTGAGGCTGTGGGGTTGTTGGAGTCAGAACGGGATGGGTGATTAATTTAATGAACATAAACTAAGGCTCCCTCAAGCCAAAGTCCCTATTGGAGGCCAGTTCCTAATACTCTAATATATTTTATTTCCATCTTAGCTTTAGTTAACTTAGATTCTTTAAAATGTTTCAAGGACTGCATGGTTTTCTAATTATCTAAAAATTAAAATCTCCAACACTTAATATATGAATACTTATAAGATCTGGCTATTAGGTGGGCAGTAAAGTAGGAATGCTTATCCTGTACCCGTATCTCATTAATTCTGCTGCCAGCATGTTAGACATGAAGGGCTGTTGCCTTTGGGGACTCCAGACACATCTGGACTCCTCCAGGCTTCCAGATTAAAGGAAGGTATGGGCAGCATGGTGTTTTCTCTGGGGCTGTGTCCTCTCAAGTATGTGCTGAGCATATCTTAATTTATTCTGCAATTACTCATACTCACCAGTACTTATTGGAAAATGTAAATAAAGAACCTATAAATTATGATGAAAGAGATAGGGAACCATAAGAAATACTCTCTGTTGAGGGCGGTCCAGACACAATGATAGATCCCAGAGGGGATTCCAGCGTTTAGGGATCCCCTAAAGTCCCTAGGGTTTGCATTTTCCACCTGGGTGTGGGCCTGTGACTCAGGCTGAATCACCACCACTTAACCAGTCCAGCTGTTTTCATTTCCACAGCTGAGAGAACCTCCTGAGTCAAAGGTAGCCATTTATAGTGCTTTTTAAATTTGTTGAAGTGTCTTCTACCTTAAAAGAGCCCCAAATAAATTCTGCTCTGCTTTTAGACTTATGATTCAACCTGGGAGCCAAATCCTAAATTACAGAAAAGGAAAAAAGTAACTCCAGCTCTACATTTAGAAACCACTCTTGCACTGGGACTCTTGATTTAACAGCCCTTTCTAACACCGAGGAAAAAGAAAAGAAAAACACTAACTGCAATAAGAATGGTAACTTTTCAAATAAGTCTCCCCCCCCACCACAATATAGGACTTGAAAAAATGGGAATTAAAATTCTTCTAATGCTAACAGACAGTTCTATAGAATTGTTAGTAAACATATTTAAATGAAAATGCATTTATTGAGGAAGAATATATTTTATTAGCATTTGCAGAGTAAAAGTGCTAAAGTGCTAGAGATAAGTTAGATCAGACTCTGGCTTGTTTCCCAGAAAATATATTATCTATAAAGAAAAGCATCATAATTGGTTTCTTATGCTACCCAGGCAGGTGTCTCATGTTTAGTTGAAATTTAAACCAGATCTTCAAAGAGAAATCTACTTAAACTGGTAAAGGAATAAGACCAGGTACCAACAGTAGGTGTGTGTTTTCCTTGTGTAGAAGAGTTTTAGATGCATGAAATTTATAATCTTCATAGAATTAGTGGAAATAAACTATAAATCAATAATGCTAGATTTATAGAATAAGAATATACTCATTAAGGGGAAAAAGAGGGTTCAATTTCAATTATGTTATCTTATAGATAACATCTCTATATATAAAAGCCTAAGCAACCTTTATGACCAGTTAACCAGTCGCTATGATGACGCACTGACCACCAGGGGGCAGATGCTCAATGCAGAAGCCCCCCCCCCCCCCCCCCCCCCACCGCCCAGTCAGTGTGCTCCCACAACCAACCTCCCGCAGTCCCTCCCCCCAGCTGGCCACTAAATGGCCCCCATTGGCCCCATCCCTGGCCAGGCCAAGGGACCCCACTTGTGCAAGAATTCGTGCTCCAGGCCTCTAGTAATTAGATAATCTTGGCTGACTGGCAAGCTAACCCAGATTTATAAAGTAATCACTGTGCTTGGTAGATGAATGAAATAAGAAAGAAAATGAGCTATTAACCAAGTTCAGAATGACATAGGCAAAGTAGACTGTGTAACTAACTGGTAGATAAGCCCATATGGATATTAAATTATACATAATTATATTCTTTTTTCCTTACTATTTTTTTTTAAATCTGCAGATCCAATTCCTGCTCTGTCCATGGGAGAAAACGGCAAAACGCCAGAAGGCTTCCAGTTGGCCCAGAGGGAAAGGCCCGCGGGTGCTGAGACACCTGGTTGTCCTCCTTGCTGGCTCTGGGGGATCCACTTTGGACCTGACTTCAGAGCTGTCCGATCACCTCAGGATTCTCTGCTGTCGCTGCTGAGCGAGCTGCTGGCCCACCTGGATGAGAAGGGCCGGGGCCTCCTGCCCCTGGCTGGTGCGGGAGAGAGCCCGCACCAGATCATCAGGACACGAGCTGTTGAACCTGGGGATTGTTCATTAGGTTTGATGTCACGCTCATGAAAGTCAATTGTTCAGCACGCGCAGGTAACAAACACGCTGCCAGCATCTCCTGTGGGACTCGGTGTCTCTCTCGGCTTCGGTTTGGCTCTACTGAGATAGGTCTCCTCGGATCCAGCTCCAAGACCTTCTTGGAATCGGGCAAGGCCTCCTCGGTGCGCTTGCTGACAGAATTAAGGTCCTGAAAACCTGTGGGTGTTTTATTATTTTTATTATTATTATTGTTGTTGTTTACTATTATTCTGATTCTTTGCTCTATAGTATAGGTTCTTCATGGGATTTGTATTCTCAGGGGACATCTGGGATTGACAGGGACACTTTTGGTTTTCATGGTGATTGGGGGACCTACCAGCACCTAATGGCTGATAGCCAGGAGTGCTACCCATTCTGTGATCCAAGAACAGTTTGGTATAAGGAAAAATTTCTCACCTAACTTTGAAATAGCTTGCTAAACATGTATATAACTGAAATGCTTATTTATAGTATCTGAACCTAGAGTCTCATTCTATTTTACATATAAACAACAACAAAAAAGTAGTTTGGGTTTAAAATACAAGGGATTTTGTATTTTCCAGGAATACAACTACATACAGTGTAAATTTTTATGTTTATTTATTTGTGTTAATTACCAGGGTTTTAATCCCAAATTACTCTGGAATTCTACTATCCCATTAGTTTTAAGATCTAGACTGGAATTAGGCGTAGTGGTGGCTTTTCTGATCTTGTTCCTAGAGCATCCTCCCTATTAACCAGAGGCAAGGAATCTGGACCCAAGTGGAAGAGTACCTCTTCCTAAAGTTTAGAGAGGAGCTGCTATAAACTGGCCGCCTCAGGGTTTCTTGCCCTGGTTTTACTAAATTTTATAAGGACAAGGAGACCTCCCAAGAGAAGATAATCACAAGCTCATCCTTACCATACCAGCCTGGGCGGAGAGGAAGCAATTTAGAAAGAGGGGAGAATCCAGAGAGCACTCCACACAGCACAGGTGGTAACCCCTTAGTTGTGTCCTAGGAAAGCTCCTCTAACACAATGGCCTCCTGTGTCATCCTATCAATACTGAGAAAGAGAGGCTTCGGGCTACTCCTATGGGGTATAGCTAATACTTACAGGAATCTACCAGAGCCATTTTCTTTGTGATTTTAAAAATAGTTTGAGTACTTTCTCAAAAAGGGGACATAACTAAGCAATTATAACCTCATAATTATTATAGATTTTATATGCACTTTTACTAAGTATGTTAGAATCAAATATTTTAATATTTATGGGAATATAGTATATTTAATTGTTCTATTATTACATGCATGATTATATCAGAAAATTTAATCTGTTGTATTGTCAGTGTATTAAATACTTTCTATAGGCTAAAGCATTTAGAAAAATTTCCCCTAAAAATTGACTGTACATTAATGCTCTGTAACTATTGCTTTTATTATACATTTCTTTCTATCCCTACTCACAGTCTGTCCAATTCTATTATTATTTAGTTCAATGAAAAGATTATTTGAGGTCCCACAAATACACACACACACACACACAATTGAAAAAAAATACCCTGGAAATGATGTGTGGTTTTTTTATTATATTTTATAGCTAGTACATTTCACATATCACATAAAGTGGTAATCCAGAGTTTACTACTTAGAGTGTGGTTTATGGATCAGCAGCATTAACATCACTGGAACTTTTTTAAAATACAGACTTTTAGGGCACAGAATCAAAACACATATTTAAGAATGTCCTCTTTGTGATTTACATGCATAAAAATTTTGAGAAGCCAAGATCTTGATCAAGAGTCAGCAAACATTCTGTGCCTGAACCAATAGTAAATATGTTAGGCTTTGTGGGCCATTTAGTTTGTGTTGCAATTGCTCAGCCCTGCAGTTGTAGTGTTAAGGCAGTCCTAGATAATATGGAACCAAATGCGTATGGCTGTGTTTCAATAATACTTTATGAACATTGAAGTTTGAACTTAATTTAGTTTTTACATATCATACAATATCATTCTTTAGTTTTTTTCCCCACCATTAAAAAATGTAAAACCCTTCTTAGCTCACTGTGGGTTTCCTTAGCCCGTGGCTATGATTTTGGCGACTTGGACATAGTGGACTTCCATAAGGTGACTTTTTATTAGAAGTAATAGAATATTTGAGAAGCAAAATATGGAATTGCAAATACAATGGCTCTAGTCTCAAACACATGCAAATTATACTAAAAGACAAAAATAAAAGACAATAAAGTAAGACAATCATGAAAAGAAAAGAAAATGTCCTTTATTATGTATGTAATATATGCTTATAGAATCTATTAAACATTATAAAGGAGACATTTTAAATTATGAAAACCATTTTCTTCAGATAAATTCTGAATTTAACCAGATACTTTTGTATACATACAAACATTACTTTTTATACAATTTTATATTCTAATTTTTTCACTAATATCATTTCATAAGCTTTTTGCATGTTATTAAGTGAGCATCCAAAAACGATGATTTTAAATGGCAGCCTAATAGTCTAATATAAGGGTGTGTCACATTTTATTAGGGTTTGGTATCTTAAGAAACTAGTGGAAAACACAGTAAGGATGACAGAAAGTTTGGCAAATGTCTAATGACTACTCAGTTAAACCTGCTAAACCAAAAAAAAAACAATGGCTACAGGCATACCTTAATTATAGATTTCAAAAGATGAATAAAAACATCAATTGAAGGATCACCTCACAGAAGAGCGGGCACTTGGATACATACAGGGAAGACACCTGGGTGTACTAGTATTTTTGTTGTTGTTGTAGAGTTAATGGATATTTTTAAAAGCATTTTTTTAAATACACAAAAGATATTTGAAAAGTCTTAATTCTTCTGAATATGTTCCAGAAATACAAAAGAAGTTCTACACCCCTAAACAAAGGACAGCAAATTCCAATCTACTGTAATCATAATTCAAGACAAGAAGAAATTGTTGAAGTCATACTGAAGTGCTGGCTAAAACCTTCATTGTACATTGCCTGCATGAAGAAAAACAAACAAAAAAAAAGTGAATAGCATGGTTCCTCCTGTTTTAAAACAATAAAAATATTTATAGCAACATCATGACAAAAGGTGATACATCAAATATAAGAACACAGAAATGCATGCGGGAGTTGTGTTGGCTTCTTGATGAAAACAGAATTTGCAATTCTGACTTTCCCTCACTTATTGTTATGAGTGAAAGATATCATAACAATGTTTCTTATTATTAGAAAAGTAACTTGTTGTTTTCCAATTTAGGGATGGAAAGAACCTAAAAATAGAATATTAGTTAGATTTTAATCATTTTTAAATTGTCTAAACTCCAAAAATCTAATTGTTTTATAGAACTAATAAATTGTGAGCATTTCTTCTAATCTAACAAGTTATAAGCATTTCTTTCAAACTTTCTTCAAATTCTTTGACTATGTTGGGACAGTGTGTGTTTGCATGCAAGCATACATATGTATCATTTGTTCTTTATTATAAAGCTATTCTTGGTATTTATTCTGTGAGTATTGCCATATAGATGAATAACTTGGTAATCTAACAGTCTACAATGGTCTCCAAGGTACAAGTTTAAATACTTTTACAAAAGAGTGTCATTATAGTTATGAAAACAGCAAATTATTAGGGCAGATGTAACTTTAATAACAACTTGGTTAGAATCTACCTACAAAAAACAATAGCAAACTGCCTAGGCTACAGAACTGGTTTTCAATAGAGACAACCCCAAGAAAGTAATTTTTTAAAAAGCCAAAGCAAATATGACCAATCTATTTTTTGAACATGCATAGATATTAATATTACCTTTTTATCACATCTTTTCATCAAAAGGTCACTGATAGCTGGTTAGGAGCCTTTTAAAATGAAAAGTGCCTCTTAAGTGATAAATTATTGAAAAACTTAAGCAAAACAGCTGTGCAAAGAATAGAATGAATGTCAAATAGGAGGCAACTCACATACCATGAAATGAACATTTAAAAATTCCCTTTAACTACAATCTGCCTTTCTTAATTAAAGGTGCATTTCCATCTTATAGGTAATATAACTATATGTAATATATAGAATATGGCAACAGAATATGGCAAAGGTGATGGGATATACATGTTTAAGTGTATTGATTGTGTGACTGTAATATGAGATTGTACTATGTTGTTGGAGTATTTTTCTCCCTCTCTCACTTTGAGGAAGCTAGTGGCTGTGTTGAGGAATCCTATATGACAAGAATCTATGGGGTGGAGGGAGCTTTAGGATTGAGGGCAGCCTTCATGGACAGCCTGTAAGAAACCTGAAGTCCTCAGTCCCACAGTCAAAATAAGCTGAATTTTACCAATAATCTGAGTGGGACCTTTCCTGATAACTGAGATGAGACCTCAGCTCTGGCAGTGTAGAGAGCCCAGTTGAGTTAGTGTTTGTATCTAGTGTAACTTCTTTCCTCCTTGCTATGACTTTCTGCAGCAGTGCCTAACTAGCTAGTCATGGAGAAAACATGTAATCAGGTTAATACAAGGCTGGTGTTTTGCCAGATGGTCAGAGAATAAAAGAGAGGGCCTAATGGGTTTAGGGTATTGGTGACAGCATTATTAAAATAGGGCAATTTTAGAATCAAAGCAGGATAAAGAGGAAAGTAAAAACAGGAGAAGGGTGATGAATTGGAAGAAAGTCAAAAGGTGAGTAAAGGTTCTGATGAGATATAGCAGGGTTTGCTAATGACAGCCCACAGGCCTAACCTGGCCCTGTTTTTGTATAGCCTGCAGCTAAAACAAGCTTTTCACATTGTCAAATGGTTGGAAAAAATATCAAAGGGGTATAATATTTTGAGACATGTAAAAACTGTACGAAATTCAGACTTCAGTGTCCACTAAAAAAGTTCCAACACAGCCATGCCCATTTGTTTACATATTATCTGCAACTGTTTTTGCACTGTAACAGCAGAGTTGAATAGCTAAGGCAGAGCCCCAATGGGTGCAGAACCGAAAATGTTTGTTCTCTGGCACCTGAGGTTTAGAAATTGAATAATTGAGAACTTAAATTTGAGGTATAGGAGGTTTATCTCTGAGGGTGGTTGCAGAATGAATGCTTTTGGAAAAGGAGAGATTTTGTAGTAAAAATATCTAAGTTGTGACCATGAGATTGGGGTTCAGCAAGAAGACATTGGGGTGAGTATACGCCCAGGCCAGTAATGGTAACGTCATCTAATCAAGGAGTATACATTGGTCAGAATAAATATCATCCTCCCAACATGTAAGTAATGAAAATTTTTGAATGATGAGTATTCTTTAAAAATCTCTTAATGAGTCTATTTTTGCAAAGAAGCTAATCCCTAAAATAAATGAAACTACTCTAAAAGAGAAATGTTATAAATATTTTGCTCTGCAGATTAAGTTGTTCAGCATAGTTTTCAAGAGCATTTTATAATCCTGTAACTTCTGACCTTGTTGAAAATGTGGTAAAGCCTATTCCTATATTGATTTTAAGATATTAGTTCTCTTTTATTCTGAGAAGCAAGATTGTCTTTCTGAGAAGGTCATGCATTTCATTAATGGGAATGGAGAGGTATTAGGTTGCTAGTACCTACATCTCTTCAACCATACACGGGAGACACTCCATGTCTACAGCAATGCCTCTGCATATGCAGAACATTAGTCAAGGGCCAAGTTATTTAAATCTCAAAAACATCAATTATTCTTTTTGTAATGTTATTTCCAGAAGTACCTGATAGGAGAGAATTCTTAAAAAGGAAAAACTACTTTAACTCATTGTTCAAATTGTAGGGGGGAAAAAAAAGCTAACACATTTAGAGAACTTCATGTAGATTTTTTCATCCCCCCCAAAAAATGTTGAAATAGAATTATTTATTTAAAAATTTAAAATATTAATGCTAATATAGAAAAATTATAGAAATGCTTGTATATTAAAGCTTTGAACATAATCATAGCAGTTTCAAAATAACTATCCTACTTAAGTTTACTTATTGTAACTATCTCCATTACAGATGTTAGAAAACAATGCTCAGAAAAAAGTTAATATTTTGATTAAGGGCACCCAGCTACATAATATTAAAGCAGGATTTAAAACATGCCTTTCATTCTAAATATTGGTCTGAAAAGAATTCTTTCATATAAAAACATCACAGTAGATATTTGTAGATGGTTGAAATATAAGAAATTAGTGTTTAGCGTTAATAAATTACTAGAGGCCTGGTGCACAGATTTGTGCACCAGTGGAGTCCCTCGGCCTGGCCGGCACCTTCTTGCAATCCAGGAGGCTTTAGGGAATATCGGAGGCCTGGTGCATGGATTCGGCCCAATCCCCGCAGACCAGGCTGGGGGACCCCACCAGTGAATGAATCCATGCACTGGGCCTCTAGTATGCATATAAGATCTTTGGTTAATCTCTTCTTGCTGTCCCCCACCCTCCTTCCCTTTGAGATTCATCAGTTTGTTCCATGTTTCCATGCCTGTGCATTGAGTATCTGCCCCTTGGTGGTCAGTGCACATCATAGCTACAGGTCGAATGGTCGAATGGTCGAATGGAATGGTTGCTTAGGCTTTTATATATATATAGATAATATAATTATGTTCAGCATTTATTTTCTTAGTACTTCTGTCTTAACTTTTTGACTTAAGTTTACTTATTAATACAAATTTAGAATTATTATGAGGTAACACATGGATTTCTGCGGGAAAAGCTTTATAGGCAGAGGAAACATCAAGGGCCATGGCTCTGCAGTGGGAGCGTGCTTTACCAGGTTGAGAACTATCAAGGAAATCCTGTGATTCCAGTGGGATGAGGGAGACGAAGAATGATAGATAAGGTGCAAGACATGGCAGGAGCCAGGTGAAAAAGGACCTGATAAGAATTTTTTAAACATATTTTTATTGATTTCAGAGAGGAAGGGAGAGGGAAAGATAAATAGAAACATCAATGATGAGAGAGAATCACTGATTGACTGACTTTTGCATGCCCCCTACTGGGGATCAAGCTCACAACCCAGGCATGTGTCCTGACTGGGAATGGAACCATGACCTCCGGGTTCATATGTCAACCGCTCAAACACTGAGCCACAATGGCCAGACTCACTATAAGAATTTGACTTTTAGTCTAATTGATATGGAGCAGGAAAGTATTGGTGGGAAGAAACCTAAACATTTCCATTTACTGTGGTGGGGGAAATAGGCTTACAGATTGAGGGGGCAAAGGAAAGTAAACCAACAGTTCTGTTTTGAACATGTTAAAGTAAAGATGTTTATTAAAATTCAAGTGGAAATATCTAGAAGGCAATTGGATATACAAATATGTTTGAGTTTAGTGGAGGGGTTGACTTTATTGATGGAAATTTGGCATCCTTAGCACATAGATGTTATGAAAAGCTATGGACACGGATGAAACTATTAGAGGGTGTAATTAAAGAAGTAGAACTTTTAGGAGACATATATGGATTTGTAATAGGGATTTAACCTTATACTTTTGTGGAAGCTGGTTAACAAGTCTCTGTGAAGCTATTATCTTCATGTCTGATGCTAGACTTCAAAGTACACAGAGCAGACAGTCAGAAGAGAAGAAGGTTGTTGTAAAGTTGGAGAGGAAAACAAGCTGGAACCCACCAATATGAACCTGAACCCAATGAGGACAGACTGAAACCCATGTCAGCAGCTGTTGTCTCTGACCTTGATGCTGTGGGTGTCCTGCAGAAGACAGGGTCCTTAGTGGTGAAGTTAAACACACACACCTGGTCCAGGAAACAGACAAGCCGAAGGAGGTTCCTGGGAAGGTGGAGCAGTTGCAGATGCAAATAAAAGAAAATATATGTGTTACAAAATGACTTCTGTTTTCCTTCCACCCTCCCACTCCTCCAGGAGTTTCCCTTTTGGCTCAACCTAACTAGAAATAGATATGAAAGGAAATTCTGGAAAAGGTAATTCAGCTTAGCCAAGTTGACACCTTGTAGATCCATCACAGGGGAAGACAGAGAAGAGATGTGGTTATAGCTCTGAATCCTTTGGCACTCAAAATGTTAGCGGTCAGAAATATTAGGTTTTTCAAGGAAGTATCATAAAATAAAGAGAGCATGTCTTTCTTCATTAATTTATAATTATTGTTTTGGCTGCAAAGAGGGTATTATGGCTGAAGTTTTGACTGTGAGATGTAGGCCACCTATTGAGGAAGGATACACAAGACAGAAGGTGCTCATTTTAGTTATTCATTAGTTAGTTCAGTATTCTGCAACAGCAGCCCTGGACCTACCCCTAGACAGGGTTTATAAGAGGGAGAAATCAAATTTGTCATCTACACTAATAAAAGAGAAACATGGTAATTGGCATACGACCGCTACCCTTCCCATTGGCTAATCAGCGTATCCTTATGCAAACTAACTGTCAGCCAAGATGGCGGCCGGCAGCCAGGCACTGAAGCGAACAGAGAGGCTTGCTTCCTCCAGGAACTGCAGACTCCAACGTTCCCCGCCTGACTTGCCGGACTCTCAACTGCAACTCTAAGCAACTATTACTATGTTGCAAATAAGAAGTTAAACAAAACAGGCTTTCAGTCAGCCCCGGACCACAACATTGTATCTATGTTTTCAGCAGCGAGGCCTCAGAGCTAAAGCTGGCCCAGAATAAAAATTAAAAAAAAAAGAAAACAAGGAGCGGTTGGGAGCTTTTAGTCAACTGCCAGCGGGAAAACAGCCCTCAGCCCTCAGCCAGCCTGGCCAGGCACCCCAGTGGGGACCCCCACCCTGATCCAGGACACCCTTCAGGGAAAACCAGCCGGCCCCCACCCGTGCACCAGGCCTCTATTCTATATAGTAAAAGGGTAATATGCCTCCCGGCACCGGGATCAACGGAGCAGTGAGGCTCCCGGCACTGGGATCAGCGTGACAGGGGGCAGCGCCCAAACCCCCTGATCAACCCTGCTCTGTGCCTGATGGGGGGGAGCTCTCCAATCCTCCGATTGCCCTGCGGCTCTGTGTGTGACAGGGTAAGGCGCCCCAACCCCCGGCCCCCACAGGCCCTGCTGTGTGCGTGACAGGGTAGAACCATAACCTCTCCATTGGCCCTGCCCTGAGTGTGACAGTGGCGGCACCCCAACCCCCTGATTGGCCCTGCTCTGTGGGTGATAGAGGGTGGCGCCCCAACCCCCCCCCCCCCCCCCCACGGGCCCTGCTCTGTGTGTGACAGGGTAGAACCATAACCTCTCCATCAGCCCTGCCCTGAGTGTGACAGTGGCGGTGCCCCAACCCCCTGATTGGCCCTGCTCTGTGGGTGATAGAGGGTGGCGCCCCAACCCCCCTCCACGGGCCTTGGTCTGTGTGTGACAGGGTAGAGCCATAACCTCCCCATTGGCCCTGCCCTGAGTGTGACAGGGTGCAGCGCCCCAACCCCCTGATCCGCCCTGCTCTGTGTGTGACAGGGGGCGGTGCCCCAACTCCCATATCGGCCCTACTCTATGAGTGACAGGGGGGAGCTCCCCAACCCCCTGATCGGCCCTGCTCTGTGAGTGACAGGGAGCAGCGCCCCAACCCCCTGATTGGCCCTGCTCTGTGTGTGACAGGGGGCAGCGCCCCAACCCCCTGATCAGCCCTGCTCTGTGCGTGACGGGGGTGGCACCGCAACCTCCCCATCAACCCTTCCTTGAGTGTAACAGGGGGTGGTGCCCCAACCCCCCAATCAGTCTACCCTGAGCGTGATTGAGGGTGGCATTGCAACCTCCTGATCCGCCCTGCTCTGTGCATGACGGGGAGGCGCCCCAACTCCCCAATCGGCCCTGCTCTGAGCCTGACCAGGGGCTGCACTTAGGGATTGGGCCTGCCCTCTGCCACCCGGGAGCAGGCCTAAGCCAGCAGGTCGTTATCTCCCAAGGGGTCCCAGACTGTGAGAGGGCACAGGCCGGGCTGGGGGACCGCCCCCCCAAGTGCACAAATTTTTGTGCACCGGGCCTCTAGTCTATAATAATAAAAGCATAATATGCAAATTGACCAAACGGCCAAACAGTGGAACGACCATCCGGATGACCTTCCGGATGAAGCTGGTGGGGCTGTGAAGGCCTACTCTTGCACGAATTTCATGCATCGAGCCTCTAGTATTTAAATAACTGCTTTCATTTTTTTTTTTTTTTACTACCCACAACCAAAGCTATTTCAGACTAATAGAGTGGATTCAAGAGAAAATCAGAGGTGAACAAATGAAAACAGAGTATAGACAATATTTTGAAGATATTTACTATAAATTGGAACTCAGATTTTGAAGACATTTACTATAAATTGGCTCTCTGGCTGGAGAGTGAGTGAGGATAGGGAGATATTTATTTTAAGATGGGAAATATTACTACTATATTTTTCTATGAGATTGGGGATTATTCAATAGAGAGGAATTATTTGACCCTAAAGAAAAAAGAATAAAATTGATGCAAGGAGAATGAACTAAATAATGAGAATAACAGAAAATTCTAGGAGAAACATTTAGTTTACTTGACTACTTATTCAGAAGGTAAAATTATATTTGATTTTCATATCATTTAGCTGTTAATATTGTTATAGTTAAAAATTATAGTAAATAGCATTTCTTAAGTTTAAGCAAATTATCATGATTTTTAATCAGGTAATAAGGAATAAATGATGTATGTTTTTAATGCTATAAAGCTTACTTTGTTGAAAATACTTGGTAAAGTAGACTTTTTACTTTAAAGCTTAAATCTTTAACTTGATTTTCACCTTTATTTGCAATACACATTGTTGTTTCTTGTATTTAGTCCTAGATAAAGCTTATCAAGTTTATTACAAGTATACTAGAGGCCCGATGCATGAAATTCGTGCAAGAGTAGGCCTTCCTTCCCCCAGCTGCCAGCAGTGGCTTCCCTCTGGCATCTGGGACCCAGGCTTCATCCGGAAGGTCGTCCGGCCTAATTAGCATATTGTGCTTTTATTATTATAGATGATACATCAATTAACTTTTCATGCTCAGCTATTAAAATTTCATTCAAAGTATACAGTTTTTATTGCAATTCCACTTTTATACTTTTTATGCAATGGTAATTGATCTACCTTTCAGTGGTTCTCAACCTTTTGGCCCTTTAAATACAGTTCCTCATGTTGTGACCAAACCATAAAATTATTTTCGTTGCTACTTCATAACTGTAATGTTGCTACTGTTATGAATTGTAATGTAAATATCTGATATGCAGAATGGTCTTAGGCGACCCCTGTGAAAGGGTTGTTCGACCGCCAAAGGGGTCGCGACCCACAGGTTGAGAACCGCTGCTTTAGATCATTATGCAATTTGTTGAAATTCTTATGCAATTAATTTTAGGCATAGCTCTATGCACAAAAAGTAATTTATCCTTGTAAACATGCTAATTTCTTAATCTTTTGAAACTCTAGTTTGAAATATACCTTTTTTGTTTTGTTCTCCAGGGAAAGACATTGTTTCTGTAATTAATTAATTAAATTATTTATTTATTTTGACAAGCAAGTGGAGTGAAGTTGAGGTTTAGAGCAGCTGATAGTTTCTGTTTTTATTCCTAAAAACATAGGATAATATGAAGAGAACATATTTATATGAAATGGTATCCTTGTCTGATAGTAATAATAATAATATTACAGATGCTTTAGGTATATGACACAGAGTCAAAAAATCAGGGATGATTAATTTTAGAGTTCTCCAAACTATCAAAATTTCAGCTGAGTTTGCTAAATTTTAATCAACACATTCTCACAAGACATATTTTCATATTTATTACCTTTGTTTTTGACACATTTATGGTTATCTCTTCAAAATTCTAAGCCTTTTGTTAAAAAATTTTTTTTTTCTTGAATAGAAATCTTCAAACTCTTGTCTTGAAAGTTTTACAAGGAAGATTTAAATCCCTTTTCCCTTAACTGACAAGACCCATTCTAACAGCCATGAAAAGGGCCTATGCTCAGAACATAAGGTGCCACATTATTATGGAATAAAGCACATTCTTTATTTTGTAATAAGGAATAAATTGCGAGCATGAACAGATTTGTAATGTGGTTTTGTTTACAACTGAAAACATGTAGTTCCAGTCTTGGCCTGCATATGGTGCTAGTGTTATGTACTGGGACACAACAGGCCGGAACTACAACTACCAGGGAATACAAAGTAACCACTCATACTGCCTGTCAAAAATAATTCCAACAATGAAACAACAGATTCAAAAGAAAAGGCACTATACCTGCAATCCTGCCTTATGAAAAGTCTGGCTCATGCACAATCATAGGTTTGCCAAATCATGTGTGGAAATTATAGTAAAGCTAAATGAAAGGTGGCATGAAATAATGAGTTTGGTTTTTCTTGTTTCATCTTTGCGATCTCACCAGTGGGTTCAACGTCACATTCTTTTTCTCTATGTATGATATCCTCTCTTCCATAAATGGTTATTTGGAAGGGTATTAAGGAAAAGAAGTCCAGGCGGGGAGAAGAAGCTTTAGAGGACTTCTGCCAGATTTTTTCCCTTGGTCATTGTGATTCCTTTGAACTCTGAAATTCACTTTCATAGCCAAAATATGATTTATTTTGAATATTCTGATTTTTTGTCAGATGCTTCAAAACTTTAAAGTTAGTACTTGTTTCCATTTACTTTAATGTGAAACAGGTATATTCATTGAGTCGATGGCAGCTTTATGATATATAAAATTTTATATCTTTCTGCCAACTGTATGACAATTGAAGATGCTATAATATATTGCAAACTATTTGGCTCTTTTGCTTAGTTTCTTGCCAACTGACTGATGGATAATCACATTGGCTTTATCTAAGTCCTTTCTTTTCTTTCATATTGGGACACTTTTTTTTTCACTTAATGCTTACACCTTGGACATATACCCTCTGTCAAGACAAAGTGAACAACTAAAGAAATTATTCAAATAGTTAACAGAAAGAAACTGATTTGGGGTTTCTAAATATCTTAAGCTATACAGAGTGACTCACAAATATCACACACTCAATAATATCATACAATAAATTACTCCTTGCAAGCTGGTCTGGCTTCAGCCATTGTATCTAAAAACAATGGGGATCATAGAGAAAACCAACAAGGATTTAAAGAAAAAAAATTTTAGTTACATTGAATTATCTCTTATTTTCCCCCTCCTTCTTTCTCTCCTTTTTTTTTTTTCTTTTTAAATAATCCACAAACTGACCTTGAAAGAATTAGATCACTTTTTTCTAGGAAGACAAAAAATATATGTAGTCTTAAATTCTAGAATGATATTAAAGAAGCCCATGGATGGGTTTCTATTTTACTTATTGGTCTCATACTGAGTCTGTTTATTAAGTGGACTGAGTATAAAATATTGTCTTTATTTTACATGCATTAGTATTAACATTATTTGAAAACCTTAGAATCTTTTGGAAAAAATAATATAAACATTTAGTAACTATTTGTAAGTGATTTATTACCCTTAAACTCTTTCTTGGAAACTTTTTTGTTCTCTTATAACTATAACTAGAAATGTGTGTGTGTGTGTGTGTGCATTTACATATATTTCCACAAATAAGAGTAACTATGATTACCTGGAAATTTTTCTTAAATTAATTATTTTCTTAGTTCTCTTAGGAATTTGTTCTTTAATAATTTTGCCTACTGCATTTAGCTCCAGTGTTGTGCCTGATTACCAAGCTAAGAAGACTCTTATCAGACCTACTAGCCTTCAAGGGCCAGTATCTGGTCAACTAAACACATTCCAAAATTTGTGCAGCTGATAGTCTATAACCTGAAATGGATGAAGAGTATTCTCAACCATCTGACACAACCTTGGATGGAGAACCTACCTGGTGAGATTAATCACAGAGATTGATAACTGCTTTGAAAGGTTTTTATTTTAAAGCCATATACAGTTTGTATTAAAATTTATTAAAGATAAGTTTCTGTTAGTGTAGAAATTTGAAAATGTCCTCATGAAGTTTTATCTAAATAATATTCTCTGAGAGGGCAAGTGTAAGGGTTGGACCACATGCCCTAGAGTCTGGGTTTAAACTGATAGTTCTGTTGCTCACAGGCATTTTGCCTCAGACAAGTTACTTAATATCTGTGTTCCAGATTCTTCTTATGTATAAGTGGCGATAGAAATAATATCTATTGCATAGGGTTGTTGTCTGGGTTAAACTGAATTTTGTATAATTGTGCTTTTCACAGTGCTCAGCATAAAGAAAATAACAAATGAACACTAATCATTATTTTCATTCTATTAGATTGATATATGGTGTTAAGTTTTGAGGATACTAGTCATCTATAATAATAAAAGCATAATATTATAATTAGACTGGACGTTCTTCCCAACGACCTTCTGGACGAAGCCAGGGCTGCTAGGGCCGAGGCGGCCACTGTGGCGGGTAGGGGGCTGAGGCAAAGAAGGCGGCTGCAGCTGGCGGCCGTGGCAGCAGGGGCCGAGCACCTTGCACAAATTTTGTGCATCGGGCCTCTAGTATAGTATAAACAATTCACCATTGGTGGCACCAATAGCACAGAAATATATGTTACAACAGACATGAAAAACAATATGTGATGGAGGTTTCTGTTGCATTTTTTAAGCCAGTGATAGGAATTCTGTCTTTTTTTAGGAATTCTCTATAACCTTATAAGGAGGAATATAGAGAAACCTCTCAGGACTGATAAATTAAAGGATTTTCAGTGTTAATGACGCACATAACAATTTTATTTTTCCATAAAGAGAGCATGAGAACCATCGCTGCTCTCTGATTGAAATCAATTAAAGCCAACACTCGGCATAAAATGCTCAAAATGCTTTTTCTGCTTTTTTTTGTAGTCAAGGACCAAAAAGAAAATTAGAATAAACCTAGTGTAAGTCAGAAACAAAGAATTTGAAATTCTATAAAGTATACATTTTGCTCAAATTTAATGAATGCATGATCAAAATGGGAAAATAAAAGGCACAGTTATTGATGACATCACAATGGCATCCGCCAAATCTCTTTCAGGCAGGCGACTAGATTGGATCCTGGATGGTACTGATTGATGGGATGCCACACACAAACACATCAGAAGTGATCTAATTATCTATTTTTCCTCATCTTCCTGAATCGGTGAATGTGGGAAATAGTCAATCCAGACTTCTGGAACCCTTTCAGAGTCTGTGATATAAGGCATCTGAACTGACTGACCCAAAAATGCATCAGCAGTCTTGCCTGCAAACCCAGCAGTAGTGAAGGCAGCCGCAGCAGCAATAGCAGGCCGTCCTGGGGCATTTGAGATGTTGCAGGGCTAGCAGGAGTAGAAGAAGGATTAGTGATCCTGAAATGCCATGGCTGCTGTAGATAAAGTTTATCTTTGGTTATCAAAAGAATCCTCATTATTGCTATCCTGATACTTTGGTATACTAATGGTTTTAATCATAATGTTCTTGAGATGTAGTACTATGTTGTTCACTTACAAATACTGCTTACACCATCATTTTTGTGCACGATGTTCAGGGAAAATCCAAGGGCATATCCCATCCCATTGTAGAAATGACATAGGGAATCCCTTTATCTTTTACATAGCCCCAATGTATCCACATCTGTCATTGGCTGTCTTAGACACTTCTGCTGAAGTAGTTTTAGAGACAGATAGGAAGGAATACAGTATTAGTGCTTGTTCATGCTATCTGTGTGCCCAAGAGCACGTTTCCCAAAGCACAGTAAGTAAAATGTATGCATTTAGTCAGAAGAGGCTATGCTATGCTGTTGTAACAAATAAACCTAACAGCTTAACATAACATATGTTCAGTTTTTGCTCATATAAAGTTGGCTGTGGGTCCGGGTAACTTTCCAAGGCACTGTCCCTAATGTGGAGATTCAATCATCCAAGATGCTTAGATTTCATGATTAGTCCTTTGCTGTAGAAAGAAACAGAAGAATTACTTAGAAGTATTTCTAAGAAGTATCTGCCTCCGACCAGATGTGATACATATCACTTTTGCTTACATTTATTTGGTCAAAATTAGACAAGCTGCCAACGGGCTGGGAAGTACAATTTCATACATATAATCTCCCATCTTTCTGGGTAACGAAAGAAGGAATGGCTATTCTTGAGGCCATTGGTTAGTACCATCTCCCATAGTATGTGAGATCATTTTAAATGGGAGAGAGATAACCTTTTACAATTTTTGCTGTTTTTCACATGTATTTGAAAACTATAAGTAGCATAACAAGCCTATGAGGAAATTTAAGTTAAATTTTAATTGCAGATACTACACTATCATGATAAAAATGGTAAAAGTGGTAAACAGATGTGAAATGTTCAAATAACACTGACCTAAAGAAATCATAGTAAAACTCAAATTTTAGAACATACAATTTGGCAATCCAGGAATATGGGCTGGGCACAGGCATCTCATCTTTTAACAAGTACCTACAGGATTCAGCAGCAGACAGTGTAGGGCCACCTACTGTGAGGGATGGTTTCAGAGGCCAGCTGCCTGTACAATCTGGAGACCAGTGACAGAAGCCACCATGGGAGAGCCCAGAACTCCTGAGGAGTACTCCATTCCCCTTTTTCTCTTACTGCCAGACCCAGCTGCCCTTCATAGTGTCATGTGACACTAGCAATAAAGGGTTAAGATTTGGGATGAGACATTTGACCTGTCAGGCAATACCTTCAGAATTGCCACTTCCCTCCAAGCCTTTTTTTTTTTTAATGTTGTCTAATGTATTCAAACTGGTAGTCTAGCTCTTTTCAAATCAACTATAATAATATCAACAGGTATTGTTGCTAGTACCAAAGCTCTGTTGTTCACTAAAGCTCTTCATTCACTGTTGGTGGTGTCAAGTGTTTGTTGCTTTGTTTTGTTTTTTTGTTTCCATATTTTCTAATGATACTGAGTAATCTTTCCCAAGTAGGGTGACTTTGATATCCTGATTTATTTATAATATTCTTAGTTTGCATGTAATTATGACTAGAAGGCTCTTTTACTCTCAAACATACCTTATTTGGAAGACAAATTATATGGTTACCCTGCTTCTGAGGGTTCTTGTTTTATGATGTGAATGACAGATTTGGTGTCAAAGACTCTTCATTTCATTGCCAGGGGCTAAAGTTACATGGAAAGTTCTGGATGTTTAGTTTTGGGTGTGTTTTTTTTTTTGCATCACCTATGTGTTTTCTATAGGTTAATGAGAAAGGTAGAAGGATATAGTAAGGAGTTAAAGGGAATAAGCAATGACATTGATGACAGAGGATAAACCAAAGCACATTTTGAGAAAACCAAAGGAACTCATCACTATGGCATGTGACACATTGTCTTGCTAACCTAAGATGAAGGATAACATGTGAAACTGAAGATGAATCTTGGCATATAGCTTGTATGTACTAGTATATAACTGGCATTCGTAACATTTATTCCTGCACTGATATTTGATGGTGTGAATTCTGTATCCTAATGAAATGGGATACATCTTGCATTGCCTCTGTTCCATAACTGATTTAGGACAGGCACTGTGTAATCTTAGGTAGGATTTAATTTTATGAGAGCAGCCATGTATTTGTAATAAAAGTTATATGCATCATATTTACTTTTCCAGAATCCTACCATTAGATAATATGTGTAAAACTGCTATTTATTTTCTGGTTACTTCAATTCTGGAAGAAAATGAAAGAGGATTCCAAAGGTGCGGTATATCACATTTACGACAGCCTTTCGCTCTGTAGCTCATCTGACTGGCTTTTAAAATATGCAAGTGCCTACAGAGACCACCCCAGGTTAAGTCCCTAACTACTTCATGGTCTCTTTACTGTTAAATAATGTTTAGAGTTTGTAATCTTTTGTAGATCTGGGAAATCTAATTATTTATAATACCCAGTGACATTTACATTTTGCTAAATATACTCTGCTTTTTAATAGACTATACCATGCTTAAGAAAATGGGTAGAGCATACCAGGCTCTACATTTGCTTGTATAGAATGCAAAATATCAGGGTAACACATGATTAAAAAAAATAACAACATACCTCTCAAAGAAGTCTCCTTAATCATTATCATTTAAAACACAGAAGAAAAAAAGTAATCATAGTTGAAGGTTGTTTACCCTTTAACTCTCAACTCTCAAATCAAATATCTATTTAAGTTTATTGGTATCTCAAAATAATCCTATTCATTTCCATGCCAACAGCTAGAGAGTGTTTGGTTTCGTTTTTTGAGATTGATTGAAAGTAGATTGTAAAGTTGACCCATTGTGTTAAGCTTATTTACACAAAGTAGTGTCTAGGAAAATAAACTCTGAAAGTGCATAGCAGTTGAACCCTATGGTATGTCACATCCTGAGTTTCCTGATACCTGCTTTTTGGGGGGTCTGTTGGTTAGAGAATCTCAACTTTACCATAGTTACCTTATCTAGGAGCAAAGTACTTGAAAATTGAATTATTCTTAAATTGGAGATAAAATGTATGATTTGCTTTGAATTGGTCTGAAGAATTTGCCTCAGCAAAATAATTATTTCCCACACATCTATGAGAAAGAACATTTTTTTTTTGAAACACACTCCCCTTATAAGAGTTGAAAGTAACATTTGTAAGATGTCATCAATATAAAAAGCTATAAATATTAAAAAAATAAAATTCAGCGGAAACTAAAAAAACACACATCAATTTTGGTACTAGATGGTGACCAATGGAGGCCTTAGAGTGAATTTGTATATTCAAGGGTTACTCTTGGTGACTGGGCATTTACAAGCCCTCCCTGACACAGCATCCTCTTCTGTGACCTATTCTGAAACCACCCGCCTGTTCTATACCATTCTCCCTCCCGACCCCCTTCCCCATCTCTGGGCGGACTTGCCTCCAGGCGGAGGGAGTGGCGGGCCTGACACCGGGAGGGCGGGTGGGAGCGGGGCACGTGCAGCAGAAACACTTCCTAGAAAACAGCCAGCACGCTCAACCCTGCCTGAACTTTCCCCGCAAACACGGCTCAGCTCGCTGACAGCTCCCCATCCCTGCAGGGTGGATCGGCAACTCCTGGTGGGAATGGCACGTCTTGTTTTTAATTAGCAGGGTGAAAGGTGAATGAAAGCGAGCTGTTTGGCAAGTCGGTGCAAGAGGCGGACTGTGCGAGGCTTCGGGGAGCCGGGAGAGGAGCGCTCCCCGGAGGAGGACGGCAGTGCGTGTGCCGGGGGCTCCTGGCTGAACCAACTGCTTGCAGAAGTGACTGCAAAACCCAGTTTCTCTCTGGATCGACCGCGTCGCTCCCGGAGAGAGCGCAGGGCATGGCTCTGAAGACTCGCTCCTTGGAATGTCCTCTTGCTCCGGGCTTATAAACAACTGTCCGGGGCGAAAGAAAGGTTTTGCATATCCGAATACCGCCTGACAAATGGCACTTTGGGACTGTGCTTTCTGATGACAAGGCGTGCGATTTCTGACAAAGCCTCTCCCACGCTGCCCCCGGAGGGGAGTCCTAAGTGAAACTCAGACCGCCTGCCACTGAGGATCGGAGGGCTGGCAGGGGGAGCGGCAGCATGGCATCGCCCGGCTCCCTTCTCACCTGGCTCCTGTGGGCTTACTTGCTGGAGCTCTGGACGGGAGGGCACACAGCTGACACCGCTCAGCCCCGGTTACGCCTGACCCATAAAGGTAGGTCGCCTTTTCAGATCCTTTCGATCAAAAGAAATAAAATCAAAGTCATTCCACATAGATCTCTGGTTTCACAGACCCTAACATGCACCTGAGCAAGGATTGCAAAGCCGACTTCGGATTCTGGGTACTGATCATTAGTCTGTCACGCTTGCCCGGGCTGAAGGGAAGGTAGTGCAAAATCACGTGCCAACTTCCAGCTGTTATTTTTTCTTGTAAGTATTAGGTTTTGTTAGTGAGAACTTCACTCACCAGCAGACACAACAGAAGGGGGGAGGGATCAGGTTGTTAATAGCCTTCAGGGGCTGAATCCACCAAGTTATTAGCTGGTATCTAAATACCAATTTGGGGGAAACAAGGGCTTTAGGAATAGAGGTGCAACTGGTTTTGTTGTTTGGTGTTGTCCATAATGGGGAGAGGAGGAGAACATTCCTGAGAAGCAAAATGATTTCCTACTCAGGATAACAAAGTGCTGTAATGAAAATGACTAACAACTGAAGTAAATTAGCTTTCTTGTTGAATTAATTATTAGAAATTTTTTTGTGTGGCAAAAAAATAAAAATAAATCCAGAGTTTTTCTGCAATTCTTGTAAACTGATACCTATTGGTTAAAATATTAGAGACTATTCATTAGTATCTATTCTTTTTAATGTAAGTTCATATTGCTTACCTGCTGATCTATCAGAGTGCTTAAATATTTTATTGTGCAACTATGTCTTTTAAAGCAGCTTTTAGTCATAAATAAATGATCAAACAACAGCTTTTGCATCAGGGTCAGTAAAAGCCAGTCATGAATAGGTTTAGTGATTCTTCCTGTAAAGAAACAAATAAGCAACAAACAAAACCCACACTCCGAGAAAGTGGCTTTGCTGACTTAAAAGAAATTTGGAATAAATTTTCAGAAAATAAGTATTTATTATTACCAACCATTGAGACAGATAATAGATGCAACAACAAGAATTACATAAGAACCATTTTTCAATTGTGTAAGCTTTCAAATTGCCTGTCCCCCTCCCCCCTTCCACCTCCCCCACTCCTTGTAGGAAGAACAGGAATCTATATTTTTAAAATAAAGGTGTAATGTTCATCAGTAGGAGAAACAAAAAGGAAGGCCTGTCTCAGTTTTAAATGACATGACTGATTTTTTTGTCTTTTAATTTTGACTATAGAAATTTCTCATTTTTAGAATAGCTGAAATCTGTGGATTATTTTTTTTTTAGTTTAAATAGATTTCCTATAACACTCTCCAGTAGGTAATATGAGTTTAAGAGACACATTGACACTAAATTTGTAAACTATTTAAAATACAGTGTTTAGCATTAGTATACATCATTTGATTTGGGAAGATGTATCATGGTATGTATCAAAATGCATATTTCTAGGAAGGAATGCTCAAATATATCCATATGTAGAAATTTGATGTGATGGAATAGGAACAAGTAAGGATGTCAGAAAAAAGCATAATAAATGGATTATTTTTCTTATGTAAACAAGTGGATAAGCTGTCAGTTTTGGCAAGCTACCATTTCTGCTATGCCTGGAATTAACTTCATTATTAGGGTTCTTATTTTTTGATAGATCAATATCAATATGTTTTCAAAGAAATCTCATTATAATAATTCATTAAAGGGATATTAATTTGGTCAGAGAATACCAAAACTCTCTAATGCAATGAAATGCTATGGATAATATAGTTATTGGGCTCACCCTCACTCAATCTCTCCTAATCAAAGGAATAACTGAAACTTATTGTATGAGTTGTCTTAAATGGTGTGGGAGTAGAACTGCTAGTATCTATGTGTACACTAGACTGAAAACTCCCACAAGATTTCCCTTTGGCTTTACTGACACTAGCTGAATATGTGCAATATTGTGCTTTTATACAAAGACAGTGTTAAGATTGCCTGAAAATAGAATTGTTCTCACCTGTGCAGTTTAGTTAGCAAAGGCAGCTGCGAGATCACACTGTGGATGCAGCAGCAAATGCCTGCTGCACCACAGGTGCCTCTGTGAGAGGGAAAGCCAATGAACGATCAGAGCAGGAATGTGCAGTCCCATCAATGAAGTATGAAGAGCACATTTACCTGTCTACACTCTGGAATTCAATGGACATTTAGAAGTATCTGAAAATTAAGAGAATGATATTTCATAGTATAATTTCTTGCTATCTTAAATGATATAAAAATGGTAACATTTCAGCAGTTGATGAATTAGGTGCTTAATATTATAAGCAGGTGCATGATCCTTCAACATAAGAGGCACTAGATACAAGGAACGTAGCACCTCTGCTCTGCTGCCTGACCCCACCGGCCTGGGGGTGGCCTACGGGGTTAATCTAAGGATTCACTTCATAGCTGTGGTCTAGGCCATGTGTGAGAAGGACAAGCATTTTTCTTGTATCCTTCATTGTCAAGGTGATTTTTGAAACCACAAGCCTAGTGTCTCTTCCCGAACAGTCATATACAAAGCTTATATAATATAAAAATATATTCAGAAAAAAAGCCCAAGAATTCTCTTTTTCTCTCTTCTCTACCCATCTCTATCTTTGAAAGTGGCATGTTCTTAAACAGAGCTTGAGAAGAGATCATTAGGACTAAAAGGGGGGGAGGCAAAGAATGGGGGAGCCAGGCCAGAAAGTTGGTATCAGATATGAAGCATCTTCTAT
The DNA here is from genome assembly GCF_028538775.1 of Myotis yumanensis. Lineage (NCBI taxonomy): Eukaryota > Metazoa > Chordata > Mammalia > Chiroptera > Vespertilionidae > Myotis > Myotis yumanensis. The sequence continues at coordinate 40,808,331 of NW_027223760.1, read as the reverse complement.
CTACTTCCCACTGCCCTCTGCCCACATTCCTCCCTCTTCTTACTGCATATACCCTCTACTCAACTCTCAGTAAATGTGCTAAAATAGGGCAAGGCTAGTAAATAAAAAGATGAGATATTTACTCTTGTTGGGGCATTGCATATATCTATTTTAAAAAATATTCTTTATTGATTTCAGAGAGGAAGGGAGAGAGAGAAATAGAAACATCAATGATGTGAGAGAATCATTGATTGGCTGCCTCCTGCACGCCCCACACTGAGGATCCAGCCCACAACCTGGGCATGTGCGCTTGACCAGAATGGAACCTGGGACCCTTCAGTCTGCAGGCCGATGCTCTATCCACTGAGCCAAACTGGCAAGGGCCATATATCTTTTAATGTATTGTATAGGTACAAGATAAATGGAGTTAACAAATAAAGACATAGCAAGGATTAAAATGGCAGGATTTTTTGTCCTGCTCTGTAAGAATTTTCAGTAGTAAAGATGTGAGCGAGATTAACAGCAAACATTTAAAAATTTATGAATATTTAAACATTATAGCCAACTTTATAGCACATACCCTAAAGAGGCTAATATTGATGTAATTAATATAGATTTATACTATTCTGCCCCAAGAATTTCCTTGAAAAATAGCTATGATCCCCATGACAAAAATGAAGGAAAGGGGGAATAAAGAGAGAAGAGTCCTGGTGGATTCAGCCACTTCCCTCTGTTGATGTCTGCTCTCTCCTTATCTTTCACCATCCTGCATTAATGAGGTTACAGGGAAGACAAAAATAACCTTCCAGATAATGGAGCTCAAACAAGAAAACAACAAAGGAGCAAAGCCGCATGTCATAGAAGAAATCCCAATGCACACGGAAAGCCCCAGAAATTCAATTAAGGGAGGTTGGCCCATGGGTTGGTGTTCAAAGCCCCAGTAAGGAACGGCGAGATCCCAGAAGCCAAGGGAGAATGGCTGCTTAAGCAGAGGATGTTCTCCCAGGAAGTTCAATGAAAAGATAGCTAAATAAAGGCATGGATATGGCAGAAAATCATTCCTGAAATATGCAGCCATTATAAATGTAGATTTGAGCATCGAATATATATCCATACATATCGAAAGTGCAATAGAGAGTGTTAGTGTATGTGGATATTATAAGCAATTAGTACAGATTTCCCGTGGCTCAGAGAGCTCAGAATTTGAAGTCAGAGATCTCTACTCTAGCTCAAGTCCTTTCACTTATACTAATGGTAATTGTGCATCAGCTTCCTTAATTTGAGAACAGGGATAGTGATGATGCTTTCCCTGTGTATCTTACTGGGTTTCTGAGAGAATTAAGTAGAAGAACAATATCTGTGAAAGCAATTTATAACCTAAAAATTACATTATTAATGTTTCCTAAAGACTGCTATAAACTGAGAAGGTTGAAAAGAAGTGTGTCTGACAGAGAAAAACCTTTGGGAATGGCATGAGTTTGGATATCAATATATCCCGTGTGGCTCAGTTGGTTCAGCATCATCCTATGTACCAAGAGCTCACTGGTTGGATTTTCAGTCAGGGCACATGCCTGGTATGTGGGCTTGATCCCCAGTAGGAGGCATACAGGAGACAGCCTAACGGTGATTGATATTTCTCAAAGATGTCTGTCTCTCTCCCTCTCCTTTCCTCTCGCTCTTAAAAAATCAATAAAAATAAGTGCAAAGATAATGCTAATATAGAAGACAGAACTTGGTCTTAATGAGCATAAAATGTATGGTTTCTCTTGATAGATTGCATTCATTCCAAATTCCATTTTCCATCCCTTTGACCTCTAGTTATAATTTAGAAGATGATTATATCACCTGTGCATTTTTGCAAGATTCACAGCCACTATTTTTTTACTATAAAAGTGTGCATAGCCTGGCCGGTGTGGCACAGTGGTTAATCATCAACCTATGAATCAGGAGATGATGGTTTGATTTCTGGCTAGGGTATATGCGCGGGTTTAGGGCTTGATCCCCAGTGGGGGGTGTGCAGGAGGCAGCTGATCAATGATTCTTTCTCATCATTGATGTTTCTATCTCTCCCTCTCCCTTCGTCTCTGAAATCAACAATATATATATATATATATATATATATATATATATATATATATATTTAAAAGTGTGCATATATTCATTTATTATACACATTCACTTTATATGATATGTTTTAGAATTTTTTATTTATATGGAAAAAATTAAGATAATTTTAGAAGAGGACAGTTGTGTGTGTGTGTGTGTGTGTGTGTGTGTATGTTTTGAACAATCACACTGGAGGCTGTGGCATTGTATATCTAGGGCAAATAAAAAGAAGGCAGTGACTGAGCCAGTTTTTCCTGACCCAGCTCATAGCTTTGTTTCTTCAGCCAGTAAGGAGGTAGTGTCAATAGTGACATTAGTCACACATCTCCATGTGGTTAATAAATAAAAACTGGTCATAAGGCATGATTCATAAAGAAAGTAGTTAAAATAGGACCCAGGAGTAAATATAAACTTTCACGCCCAGATCTCCATTAGGGAGAATCAGTGAGAATTAAGCAGTGTATTTATTAGAAAACAGCTTTTTGGTGTTTTGTTTTGTTTCTTAAGCCACTGGGTAAGATGAAAGAAATTACAATATGTTTTGTTGAGTTTGGTTTACACAGAATATACATTCTGTAGAAGAAATCTATGTAAGAATTTAGATAGTGCTGTTCTTTGTATTTTTATATTTGTTACAGAAAAATATTGCCTGTACATCACAGAAGTGTTTCTGGATATACAAAAGCCTCTGAATGGCTTTATGATATATTTAGTTCTTTTTTTTTTAAAATATATTTTATTGATTTTTTACAGAGAGGAAGGGAGAGAGATAGAGAGCCAGAAACATCGATGAGAGAGAAACATCGATCAGCTGCCTCCTGCACATTTCCCACTGGGGATGTGCCCGCAACCCAGGTACATGCCCTTGACTGGAATCGAACCTGGGACCTTTCAGTCCGCATGCCGATGCTCTATCCACTGAGCCAAACCAGTTTTGGCAATATATATTTAGTTCTTATTTGGATGTTGGGTATTACATTGGGAAAACAATTATCCTTTAGCATAGAAACAGGGTGAGGGGAGGTCAGAGTTAAGAAAAGCAGTAAGTGGAATTTATAAATGAACTGGGCCAATTCTGGACTAACAATAATCTATAATAATAAAAGCATAATATGCTAATTAGACTGGATAGCCAAACGACCTTCTGGATGTCATTCCAGACATCCTTCCAGACAAAGCTGCAGTGGCGGGGGCGAGGCAGAGGTGGTTAGGGGTGATCAGGCAGGCAGGTGAGCAGTTAGGGGTGATCAGGCTGGTAGGCAAGTGGTTAGGCACACTCAGGCAGGCAGGCAAGTGGTTAGGGGCGATCAGGCAGGCAGGCAAGCAGTTAGAGGTGCTCAGGCAGGCACGCAGAGGGGTTAGGGGCAATCAGGCAGACAGGCGAGTGGTTAGGGGTGATCAGGCAGGCAGGCAGAGTGGTTAGGAGCCAGCAGTCCCGGGATCCCTGTGGGATCAGGCCTAAACCATCAGTCAGACATCCCCTGAGGGGTCCCGGATTGTGAGAGGGTGCAGGCCAGGCTGAGGGACCCTCCTCCCTGTGCATGAATTTCATGCACCAGGCCTCTAGTTTAGTATAAGATCATTTCTTAAAAATGTTTTGAGGACAGTGTCCCATCTATAATAATAAAAGCATAATATACTAACTAGACTGTACATCCTTCCAGACATCCATCCTTCCAGACGTCCTTCCTTCCAGACAAAGCCACAGCAGGCAGGGGTCACGGCAGAGGTGGCAGAGGCCCCCGGCCGTGGTGGCGGCAGGCAGGGGTCAGGGCCAAGGCCCTTACATGAATTTCGTGCATCAGGCCTCTAGTATATAATAAAGAACCAATACTTCTTTGACTAATCAACATATGCAACAATCATGTTGTTACAATGAAATATTCTGTCAAAAATTTGTGCTGCCATATTATTATTTTGCTGTCCTTGTTGGCTTTGTTACTTAGCCTAAGAGCACTTCATGGGGAGGGCCTCTCTTTCTGTATGGGATGAGATCACTCGGTGGCCTCAGTTCTATGACAACATAATAAGGCTCCAAACATCAAATTGCTCATTGCTGGTGAGAATGATTGTTAACCATCAGCTGAGCCAGTTGTATTTCATCAAAACTATCTACTGGAGTCATCATTGGGGGTTCTTAGTGGGAGAGCATGCAGGCACTGACTCCTTCATCTTTTTGTGTAAAACTAGACAGTGGTTTAGTAGAGGAATTAGTCAGCAGGAATCCAGAAATGGCACTCTGCATGCCCATCATACATAGCCACTGCAGTGTTAAAGCACTCTTGTGAGTTCATTCTCAAAGACATAAAATAAAACATAACGGAAATTATACCACTTCAACATTTCCCAAAAGGTGCATAGTGAAGATTAAGATTGTCTTCTTGGCTTTGATAGACAGGGCCAACAGTTGCTAGTAGTCTTTAGTACAACACCTGACACTTTAGAATATTATATAAATTATACAAAGGGTGATGATTATTTTAATGATTTTTTTTCACAGTGGGGTTTTAAATAACATTTGAAGTATAAGATAAACTATAAATATCAGCCCTGACCGGTTTGGCTCAGTGGATGGAGTGTCGGCCTGCGGACTGAGGGGTCCTGGGTTCGATTCTGGTCAAGGGCATGTGCCTTGGTTGCAGGCACATCCCTGGTGAGGGGTGTGCAGGAGGCAGCTGATCGATGTTGCTCTCTCATCGATGTTTCTGACTCTCTGTCCTTCTCCCTTCCTCTCTGTGAAAAATCAATGGAATATATTTAAAAAAATAAATAAATAAACTATAAATATCAGTATTTTTTATACTCGGGATTAGGTTGATAACGATAAGACTGGATATTTTATAGGCTGGCTTTTCTGGACTAGGAATGAAAAGGATATGTTAATACCACATTTGAGCCAAGTGTGACAGTCTCTGATATTGAGAGAACATTTTCTGTCAAAGAACGTGGTGATTTCAAGAACCAAAATGTCCGTGGAATTCATAACTTGATTTCATAGGATCATGGTGGTGGCTAAGGCAATTTATGACTCAAGTTTTCAGCTGCCTTCGTTCTAATGGCTGGTATAGAATCCTCCCACTAAGTGGCCCCATTTCCTGGTAATCTTGTCTCCACTATTAGTAAAGGGAAAATAAAGGAGAGAGAGAAATCCATGATTTGCCTGATTTCTGAGGTTTGGAAATGTATTTCCACTTCTTTCCCTGGTAACTAAACTCTCAGATATCACTGCTCTCTGCTCAAAGATTTAGCTCACAGCCTTGGCAAAGTGCATGTAGAAAACTAGTTTAGGTCGAGGTATTTTGGACAAAACACTCACATTCTAATTTCAATGCCTAAAAACTCTAGACTTTGGATGAGGCATAACCTAATGTGAATCTTGCTTCTGGCTGTATGGCCTGAGCAAGTTACTTCTCTTTCCTGAGTATAATTTTCTCATCTTGAAAATGGGGGAAATATATCACTTGCAGCACCCTGAAAGGATTACATGAGATAATGCAAATTACTGTGGCAAAAACTTAACCCTTCGGAAGCTTTTCTTAAGATACTCAATGAATCAGAAGAGGTTCAGAGAGAACTGCCCTACTCTGCTCTCCTTCTTTAGTTAGAAAGCAATCATGAGTTAATTATTAATTTGTAATTTAAAACAAGGGAAGATCCTTCATCATCAGATTTTTTTTTTTTTTACTTGAAAGCAAAGCTGTTTCTTTTATGAAATCCAGCTCCTGTTGGAATAGCTAACTAGAAAGAACAAGGGATATTGGCATCTCTCATGGCTGTAAGTTACTGTAGAATTTTGTTGATAATTTAAGGAGAGGTAGAACTTGGATGGAACCTTGGAGACAGCAGACCAAAATCGCAAAGTAAACAAGTAACTAACAAAGGTAATTGTAGACCCTGCTTTGTGAAGCACAAAAGAAGTAATATTACTAAAGCCAGACCACCCTGTAAAAAGTTAAACTAAACAGTGGCCTACAGCTACTGGCCCAGCATGTGGTGTTTGCTTTGAAAGTGAAAGAAGGCTTTCTGCTCTACCTTCCCCTTGACAGGTAAGATGCCTGGTGCACTTAGTAGGTGTTCAGTCAATGCTATTAAGTGGGTATATGACTAAAACAAATGATTTCAAGCAGTGTCTTTACAGGGAAATCTGATGGGGGTGGGGTGAGGAGTACCAAGGAAACTAAGGAATCCCAAACAACTATTTATGGCTCCTTTGGTAGAACATACATTTGGAGAAAGGATAGGGCTTTCTCCGCCTATTCACCATCATGCCCCTCAGTGTTCCATTGTAGTGAAACAGCGGGGGCCTCCAGACATCCTCCCGACACACCAGCCATATTCTCTCATCTGTAATCAGTGTTCTTTTGTTGTGGCTGCTTTTAAATCTCCCCTCATGCCCCCCAATTTTTCAAGACTTTTTTTAGAAGTTTTAGGTTCACAGCAAAATTAAGAGGAAGAAACAAAGATTTCCCAAATCCCCCTGCCCTCACACATGCATAGCCTCCCCATTATCAACAGCCCCCACCAGTGTGACACATTTATTACAATGGAGGAACCTACATTGACACATCTTAATCACCCACAGTCCCTAGTTTATCTCAGGGTTTAGTCTTGGTGTTGTACATTCCATAGATTCGGACAAATATGTAATGACATGTACCCATCTTGATGGTATCATACAGAGCATTTTCACTGCCCTTTTAAAAAGCCTCTAGGCTCCATCCATTTAGCACCTACCACCAACCCTGACAATGACTGATCTAAATCTACTTGTTGATGCACTTGTTGTTCCTGGGTGATGACCAGTCCCCCTTCCTTTTTTTTTTTTATTGCCTCATTCTTTGATTACCCACCTGTGTTGTCACCACCCCCCTTCCCCTCTTTTTCTACTCCCCGACTTTCTTTTCCAGATAGATATTTTTTTTTTCCTACCTCATCTTAAACCAGCAGTGGAAAGAAAACATATTGTCAGTGAATGATATGTATTTATTGGTCCTCAGTTTACCTTCAATGTTTTATTTTTGTTGTCTAACTCAATGAATAGAACATGTGATGTTTAAAATTTAATTGCACTCATTAGTCATTCAAAATTTGTTGAAGTTCATGACTTCGGAAATGAAACGCTGAAAGAATAGCTGACGAGCTACCTGGCACTTGTCCTCTGTCTGGCCTAGGTCTCTAGCGCGAAGCTGGTGCTCCCGGGTACCATGGGCCTGTAGGGAATGGGAGAGGGAAGGAATTGGGGTACGGAACTGGAGGGAACGGTGTCTGCCATCCACTCTGTGGCTATACTTGAGTTAAGCTGGAATATTATTTACGTAAACCTGTCTACTTCTATGCAGTTTTGGTTTGTTTTTCCTGAGTTTTGAGTTTTAATTCATTGGAACCAAAATGAAACGGGTTTTTATTCAGAGGATGGAGTAGAGGAATAGTATCCTTCAGGCTAAGTCACAGTGGCGATTTTAGGTGTTTGGACCAATTTCAGAACCAGAAAAGAACAGCAGCAAAGGAAATGGGAATAAAAGAGGGAGAAAATAGAGGTCAGCTGGGGATACTGTCTCTTCCCTTCCTGACCAATTCCCTCCCAGGAAATAATGGGAACTGAGGAGGGCTTTAAATTCAAAGCCCAAGATACACTGTGGAACTGCAGTCAAAGAGGCTGACAGCATTGCAGTGTAGCTATTTATGCCTCCTGATTGCTTTTTTCCTAACTCTGAGTCAAAAGTTTATTATGGACTATGTGATTTCTGAGATCCTTTCAATTCTAGAAAAGTGGGGCTCTTTTCCTCTCCTTACCAGACCTCCCAGTGTGACTAATTTGTCCAAAACACTTCTGGAAATTTTATTAGCATGTTCTAGTGGAAAGAGTGTGGGCACACAATTTTAAAATCCTGGTTTGAATCCACAGCGTCTCCTATTTTATGCTGTATTTTTCTTGCTAAATCATTGAACTTTTGAGGCTAATGAATACTGGCTTTCTACCTCATGTGATTGTTGTAGAAAATGTAGCTGTATCACGGAGATGTATGATATTGTGTTGGCTTATAATATCCTCTAATTTATGTGATTGTCTTTAAATATATTTTAAGATCCTTGAGGGCAAGGATTATATTTTTGGCAAGATCCTGTGGACAGAATAAAATGACTTATTCAGACCATTTTTAAAGCCTATAATTAAAGGCTGGGTGTTTAATATCTTCTAAATAAAAGCCAAACAAAACTTATTGTCGTTGGCTTCCACGTTATGGTCCAAATGACAAAATTATAAAGGCTTATTTTACTTTTTAATAGGCAGAGCCACTGCTACATAAGCCACCTGAGGAAAGGCTGAGTAGAATTCCATTGCAGAGGAGATGATGTTGTTGATGATTTTCTCTGGTCCTCTTCAAACTAGGAGCAGAGAGGAGATAGAAGCTGGGGTTAAACCAGTGCCCTACAAAGTGGCCAGACCGGCTGCATCAGCTTCCCCTGGGAGCTGCTGGATCAGGCCTATTGAATCAGTGATCCTGGGGCTGCTTTTCACAGGCCCTGCAGGTGCCTCCTAATGCACCTCAGCATGAGAAACACTGGGCTAAGTGTTTGGGATGATGCTACAAAGGAAGCCTCACTTTCATGTTACTTTTTTCATTTTTTTCCCTTTCAGTTCCATCACCCAGGTGAAGGGTGTGATTTATTCAAGTTTCCAAATGACAGCCTTGGTCTTGATAAGTATACTTAAATTCATAAATATCTAGCTATTATATCATTCTATACCTATTATTTTTATGCTAGAGGCCTGGTGCATGAATTCGTGCACAGGTGGGTCCGGCCAGTCCTGCCCCCAATTGGGGTTCTGGGGGCCAATTGGGGCCCGTATCAGGCTGGTTGGCTGCCGCAGTGTCGTCATAGCCACCGGTCGTTCTGGTCACTCCTCTGTTCTGGTCGCTGGGCTTTTATATATATAGATTAGATATTTATATATAATTATTGATCTTTTAACATACAAGTTTAATCTGTTTTTAATTATTATTGATGATATAGGGTGTCACACATTGTACTATCATTGGGTTCAGATGAGAAAACATCTAATACTGGTTGACTGTGAAAAAGCATTTTGTAACATTTCAGAATGCCTTCATCTCTCAGCCCTGAGAAGTTTTCTTGGACTAGGAGTGAATGTAGGTCCACTTCATTTCTTTGCTATACATCCTGATCTTTTTCCTCAGGGATTTGGAAGCATCTGTGTCTTTTTTGAGACATATATATTTTTTTAAATATATTTTATTGATTTTTTACAGAGAGGAAGGGAGAGAGAGAGTTAGAAACATTGATCAGCTGCCTCCTGCACATCTCCTACTGGGGATGTGCCCGCAACCCAGGTACATGCTCTTGATCAGAATCGAACCTGGGACCTTTCAGTCCGCAGGCTGACGCTCTATCCACTGAGCCAAACCGGTTTTGGCTTTTGAGACATATTTATTCATTCAGTCATTCACCTATAATGTGATTATTAGTTGTGCTTCTTCAAAGTTTCCTAAATGTAATGTGTATACTGGGTAGAATCCTGGAGCAGTAAAAGGATGTTAGAGTAAAAACTAAGGAACTCTGAGTAAAATATGTGTTTTAATACATGAATAATATTGTATTAATATTGGCTTAGTAACTGTGACAAATATACTATATTAATGTAAGCTATTAATATAAAGGAAACTGAGTGTGGGTGTATGGGAACTCTTTGTAATATCTTTACAACCTTTCTGTATATCTTAAACTATTCAAATTAAGAAGTTTATTAAAACACTAGAGGCCTGATGCATGAATTCATGCATGGGTGGGGTCCAGCTGGCCCGCCCCGATTGGCCCTATGGGGCCAGGCTGGCCAGGGGGAGGGATCGTGGGCAGTTGGATGGCCGGCCCCACCCCCAATTGGGGTGGGGGGGCTGATTGGGGGTAGGGCCAGCCAGGGCAAGGGGCTATGGGCAGTTGGCCAGCCAGCCCTGCCCCTGGTTGAACTCCCGGTCACGGGAACAATTTGCATATTAACCTTTTATTATATAGGATATACACCACACACACACACACACCATCTCTGCCCAAACCTTTTTCCTAAGAAGCTTAAGGTCTAGTTGTAAAAAGAGACAATTCAGATAAAGCAGGACTTTTTTATAGTAAAAGTTAACACAAAGTGCTATGGAAGCATGGAGTTGGGAATTGAAGGAAAACCAGAGCTCAGTCTTGGAGACGAGTAGGAGGAGCCTGGGCAAGAAGCAATGAGCAAATTGTCTGTGTGTCTTATCCTGTCTTGCTACCATTCCTGCCATCCTCCCTCCGCCATTCTACTGTATATAATGATGGAATGCACTGTGTCCTCCTTGAAATACACTCACCCTTGCATATTTAATTAACTGGATACCCATGTTCATAGCTCTACTACACACAATAGTATCACAAATGCTCTTTGTTTATGCTACATTAAATTATCTCCATTTATACATGTCTTTAAGGAATTCTCACTTTGTATAAGTAATATATCATTAATGCAAATCCACAAGTAAATTTGGAAATTTTTGAAGGCAAGTAATTTGTATTTTATTGTTAAACCCTTAGAATCTAATAAATTTATTTTATCTGTTGAATTTAAAGTATACAATTTAATTATTGTCTCTATTCACATTAGTATTACCAATCTTCATTCTTTTGTCAAATGCTACATGTAAAAGATTCTGAATAAAGATCTCAGAAAATGAGATGACGGGCTGAGGGAGCATGCAGAAGTCAGGAAAAAGGATGAGAATACTTTTCTTCTGCTCCTGCTCCAAAATGTTAGGGCCTAGTTTGGCTGTAGGCCTTCTATTACAAAAGCTCTGAAAAGAAGTCCAGAACTACTTTAAAATTATTCAGAAAATATCCATATTTTATTGAAAGATATAGTTTGAGTTTTTGGCAAAGGGTGCTTTGAGTTTATCTGGGCCATTACATAGTCGATGCACATTTCAATCACCTTTCTTCCCATTTGCTCCAGTCGTGATCTCCTAGTGTCCAACATAGCATCTCATTCATTTCTAGAATGATGAACTGAAGAAAGACAAACAACCGATGCATGTAATTGGCGGCAAAGCAGAAAGCAAAGGCAGGACTATGAAAGCGTAATGACTTACCCAAAACCTTTGTTTTAGAGGAATGCTTTCAATGGCCAAAACAAGACTGTTTTTTGCTTTTATCAGTTTGTCTCTGTGCGAAGGTTGTTTTATGAATAATTTATGAATAATAGTTTATGAAAGGTATTTTTAATTTATTTTCTAACGTAAGTTAATTGAGAAAGACCCAATGAACATTTTATCTTAATAAGATTATTTTTATCTATAAGCCTAATAAAATTGACACTATATTTTGAAATGTTGTATCCTTGAATTTTTTTTTAGCACCATAAGGATTAATCAAATATCCTTGACCAGTGTTGCTCGCTCAGTGGTGAGAGTGTCAGCCTGTACACCAAGGGTCTCTGGTTTGATTACTAGGCAAGGGCACATACCTGGGTTGCAGGTTCAATCCCCAGCCCTGATCAGGGTGCATGCAGGAGGCAACCAATTGATATGTCTTTCTCACATTAATGTTTCTCTCTCTCTCTCTCTCTCCCTCTCCCTCCCTCACTCCCCCAGCCACCCCCGCTTTCCACCCTCCCTTCAACTCTCTGTAAAACAAAATCAATGGGCAAAATATCCACAGGTGAAGATGAACTATATATATTTATAAAACACTTAACATGAAAGAGGAAATTAATGGTCATAAACAGAAATGTCAAAAGTAAAGTTAATTCAGGAGAATGCACACATTTGTCACTGTCCCTTACTATTATAAGGAGTAAATAAACATGGAGATGGGAAACATTTGATTATTTTATTTTTAGAAACTAAAGTCAGGAAGTCTACATAAATATGTAAAATTATGATCAATTTGATAATTCTGAACAATACAAAGACCATTTATTTTCAAAAAAATGGGAAAACTAATGGAAAATAAAAATGATTTCTTTGGAAATAGCTGTATCATTAATGATGAAACTTATATATCTTATATTTCCTTATCAAAAGCAAAAAATGAAAAAAGAAAGGAAAAAGTAAATTTCAAGTTTAGAATCATAAATATTACACACATTTCTGGTCAGAGGAATGGTACATGAAGGATACTTTATAATTGCTTAGAATGAGTACTAGAATCCTGAGCTTGCTGGCAGTTTTAGGGTCTGCATAAACTTGAGTTAACCATATGTTGTGTTCTTAGAATAGCCATACCACCCATGTTTAAAATTTAAACGAAAAGAAAAAAATATATTTTCAAAGTTAAATAATTTTCATTTTTGATGTACTCAGTTATCCAGAAAATTGCATTTTCCCATTAATAAGGGATTGGAAAATATTGCCTTTTCATTTGTCCAGAACGAAGAAAGAGAAAAGAGAAGACAGGATTATTAAATACTGCAATGGATTTTACAAGCCACCAAAAAATATCAGTTTTTAAAAAAATATATTTTATTGATTTTTTTACAGAGAGGAAGGGAGAGAGATAGAAACATCGATGAGAGAGAAACATCGATCAGCTGCCTCCTGCACACCCCCCACTGGGGATGTGCCCGCAACCAAGGTACATGCCCTTGACCGGATCGAACCTGGGACCTTTCAGTCTGCAGGCTGATGCTCTATCCACCGTGCCAAACCGGCTAGGGCAAAATATCAGTTTTTTAAAAAATCTTCACCACCTGAGGATTTGTTCTTATTTTATTTTATTTTATTATTTTTCAGGGAGAGAGAAACATCAGTGTGAAAGAGAAACATCAATGGGTTGCCTCAATAGCAGTGCTCAGCCCACAACCTAGATATGTGCCCTGACCAGGAATTGAACCTGCAACTTTTTGATGTTCAGGACAATGTTCCAACAAACTGAGCAACCCAGCCAGGGCAAAAATATCCATTTTTTACTATGTTATTACAGTTATGAGAAGTTAATGTTTAAACTTCAACACATTAATATGCTTTGGTTTCCTAGTAATTTCCCAAAGTAAAATTCCCTTGTAATAATTTATAGATAACCACAGAAGAAAAATATTACCATTAAGTCAATTATGCTTATAATTAAAAGAATGTAATTATATCTTTGTCATTATGTTTCTCAGAACTAAGACAAAAGTTATGTACTGGGCACTGCTTTTGACAGATTTTTTGCCAAATGTTTTTTACTTGCTCCCAAATGTGTATGCCCCAAACTGAAATCCAATTTATTTTAGAATAGTAGAATTTTCCCTATCGGGAGTATATAAAGAGAAGTCCCTAAGACTTAAAAATCAGTGAAATTGGACAAGAATAAAAATGAACAATACAATTAAGGAAGTGATACCAATGAGAGAGTCTACATGCAAATAAAGCAGCAGCCGCTCAGAAACACATGAGATGCCTTCTGTAACGTTGGTCTCAGGGGATGTAAAAATAGAATACTAGGATTTTACTATATACAGTTACGTTTTAGAATATATAATTACGTTTACTAGGCATTTACATTTCTATCTCAGTGAACATCTTATAACAGAAATATACATATTTTTAGACTAGAAATGCCATTTGTCCTTTCAGTCTGCTAATTTACACCGACTCCATAGCTAGAAGAGTCCTAAATATTACTTTACTTTTAAACGCCCAGAGTACTGGCACATGAGAAAATGTATACAAAATTTGCCATTGGTGAGAATGAAACTTGCCAGCAAAGGCATTGCTACAGGGCGCACTCTGCCTGCGAGGGCTGTCCGGAACCCGGAATTCATTGCTGACAGCTCCGCTGCACTTCGCTCCCGAGGCTCCTCCAGCCAGGCTCCCAGTTGCCATTCACACTGGTAGCCACTGAAATTTCCCTTTGTCTTCACTGACTATTTTTTTCCCCTTAACAAATAGTCCCAGCTGCTACTGCAGCCGGTTGCCCACACTCCCCCATGCTGCTCTGGCTGAGGATGGCAGTCAGAGCACAGAATAACAGCTGGGATTGGCTTACTCTGGCATCTAAATCATTTGGGGTGGGTCCATTCCTAACTGTATTATTTCAATTAATTTTATAATCTTTCCTTCTGCTGAACCTAAAAAAAAAAAAATAGATGAATTCTGTTTTCCAAAATGTTTTCCTGCTCTGGCTGCAACTCGCCTGTACCTGGCTGCTCATGGCAAACAGACCGGTTCATTTCCCACGCTGTTATTTTTTCCACTCTTAAGCACCCTTCGGAAAACGAACGTAGCAGAAACACATTTGTGATCGTGGACACTTACTAAACCTTTTGTTGGCTCAAAGATGTGAATAATAATGGCACCTATGCCACTGATTGTGATAAGGGTTCAAAGAAAGAACATTTGAATGCATTTGGAATAGTGCCTGGCACCTAGTCAATGTTGATTGTTTGATAGAAGGAAAGTCAAAGAGAGAGAGAGAGGGACGGAAAGAGAGCAGGAAAGAGCACACCGGAGCGAGGGTGGAGCGAGAGGGAGGAGGGGAGGAGGGGAGGAGGAATAGCTGCTGGGGTGTGGAAAAAGCATGGATTGCACTTATGCAATAATTGATGTTACGCACTTAGCATGTTATACGTCTTAATCCAACCAAATCATCGACCAAAATCACTAAATAGAAAAAAAAGTCAGAGTTTAGGAAAATTTGTGGAATTTTACACAGATCACAGAATTTTTTTTGAAGTAAGAATTTGAGTGATTGAAATCAAGTCCATGGCATCTAGGCCGGTGGCCAGACACGTTTACCATTTTTAACCTGCACATTCTCCTGGAAAGGGAAATCACTACTCAACAAGGAAGTGCATTCCATTTTGGATGTTCTAATGAGGAGGAAAGGAAGTATTTACCCACCTAATCCCAAATAGGACTTAACTTTGTATCTTACACTTTCTAGTCTTCGTTCTTTGCTCTGATGCCAGCAGGGCATAAGTCTGGACAGCCCTCCCAAGGGTTAAAGATAGTTATCATGCCCCTTTGTGGAGGGTGCATATTCCTTATGCCATGGCTGTGCCGACTGTGCTGGCAGTGTTCTGACCATCCTTGTCTTTGACAATATCCCCTGTAAAATGCAGCTCCCCAGTCAATATTGAAGTGATGTCTGCCTGTTTCACAGCGTGGTGCTACTGTTAACCGGTGACTTTTATTTATTAAAGCCACCTGAGTTGACACCAGCTTATTAGGCAAATATGCCACTATTGGTTTATGCTGAGATTGCTGTCAAGGGTTTTTCAGATGGACTCTAAGCCAGCTCTTTCCTTTTTTTCACATATGTGGTTTATTTCTTGAAGTTAAGGATAACCCTCTCCTACTCCCTTCAGTCTAGAATGTGGGTCATAAGCATAGTAAGAGCATGTGGTGCACTGGATAAGAAGGAGCTCCGGAGTGAGAATTCCTATTTGCACAGACAATTTCTGCCACTGTGTGTTCTTGCTTAATTTTCTTGACATCAATGTCCATATTTATGGTTTTTAGGAAATTAGGTAATTAGAAATGATAAAACTTGCATTCATTGTAGAAATCCTTTTAAAGTATTTTAAAATTTATAATATACACTAGAGGCCCGGTGCATGACATTTGTGCACGGGGGTGGGGGGGGGGGAGTGGGTTCCTCAGCCCAGCCTGTGTTCTCTCGCAGTCTGGAACCCATCAGAGGATGTCTGTCAGCTTAGGCAGACATCCCCCGAGGGGTCCTTAGCACTGCCTCCAAGGTGGGAGAGGCTCCCGCCACCACTGCTGCACTCGCCAGCCATGAGCCCAGCTTCTGGATGAGTGGTGCTCCCCCTGTGGGAGCACACTCACCACCAGGGGGAAGCTCCTGCATTGAGTGTCTGCCCCCTGGTGGTCAGTGTGCATCATAGTGACCGGTAATTCTGCCGTTTGGTCAATTTGCATATTAGCCTTTTATTATATAGGATTTGGGAGGCTCTTCCTAAACTGTCAGTATTTAGAAGTTAAACACACATTTAAAACAAGTTTTAAATTAGAATACATAAAATAAATGCTTTTGGTACTCAGGAAAGGTACAGGTCAATAAAATAGCATTGCTGATTTTTTCCTAAGTATTATAAAATAATTTATATAATTATAGCAAATGGGAAAATAATTTGAAATTCTTTAATATGAAGAAATAAAATACAATTTTCCTTCACAACTAAATTAAACAGGAGATGTTTTAAATGTCTTAACAATTTTTTTTAAAGAATCTGGAATGGTCACCACAACAGAATGGCAGAATTAAAATACCATCAAAGCTGTGATTGCTTAATTTTGTAACTTTAATTGGCTCTCATTTTGTAGATTTGCCAGTCTCTCTGAGTATTTGTAGAAAATCCTGTGCTTTAAAAATAATCATATGATTTTTTAGAATAATATTTTTCATTAACTCCTTGTAAGTCACATGGTAAGCTCTAGAAAAATAATTCTGCAGAAAACTTTATATTAAAAAATGTGCATCATTAAAATTCAATTTTAAAAATCTGTATTTTTACCAAACTTATTTACAGTTTTTATTTTGTTTTTGTCATAGGATTAAACTTATCCACTCTCTCTTGCTATATTACTAGTTTATGAGCTTTTTACACTTTTGGGGGGGATTTTGAGTGTAAGAAGAATGACTAATAATAGTAAAACATTGTCATCGTTATATGGTATATCACTAATTATCATATGTATCTCTGCATACAACAATTTTTATAACACTAATTGACAATGTTTCAAAACTTTATACTATAATAAACAGAATGCCTGTATTTTCTCAGAAGATAATAAATGACAAACAGATTCACCGCTCTACCATAAATTAAATTTGCTTTGTAAGGTATGTTGGAGTGTTTTTGTAGTTATTATCAGTAAATCATCCTCATGTACTTTCAAGCATATTTGGATATAACATTTCTGGGCATGTAGATAAAATAACAGACATGGTTTCTGTTATATTTCATCCACAATTAATAATATTATATCCTCTTTTCTAACAGCAGTGCATTTTTTTTCCATTTCTTGTACTTTTGCTTTGTCTTCCCCTTCAAAATAATTTTCAAATAGGGAAAGAAGCTGTATTTTCTCACATGTGACAAATTCAAGGCAAGTGTGATGACCTCGTCTTAGTACATCCATAGTAGACATGGAACAGGTCTTTCTTTTCTTCTGAGACCAGACATGGCCTCAGAATCCTTCTTAATACACTGCTTCAAGTGAACTATTATTTTATTTATTTATTTATCATTTTTTATTAGAAACAAATACATGCGTTGGACTATTTGCAATGATAGAAATGGGTTAATAAAGGGTCTTTGTAAGCTGAGGGCTCACATTTGTGGTTTCCAGATAAAACTCAGAACACTCAATTACACAAATTTCAGGTGAGCAACAAGTCATGTTTAGTTCAGGTATGTCCTAAATATTTCAAGGAGAACTCTCTCTCTCTAGATAGATAGATATAGATAGATATAGATAGATATAGATATAGATATAGATATAGATATAGATATAGATATAGATATATCTAGGGAGAGAGACATATAAATATATATAGTTCATGTTTTATGAAAATTTTAATTTTTTTATAAATTTGAAAAATCTAAGTATGATTCATCTATATTTTAGGAAAATAAACACAGGAATATGAAATCAAATGACCTACTGAGGGTTACACCATGAATTTAACACATGATAGATTAGAACAAAAACAAGCAAAAGAATTCAAAAGAAACTAAATGACTCCAAGGCAGGGGTCCTCAAACTTTTTAAACAGGGGGCCAGTTCACTGTCCCTCAGACTGTTGGAGGGCCGGACTATAGTTTAAAAAAAAACTATGAACAAATTCCTATGCACACAGCGGCAGCAAAAACACCTGGCGGGCCGGATAAATGTTTTTGGCGGGCCGCATGTGGCCCACGGGCCGTAGTTTGAGGACCCCTGCTCCAAGGTCTGCAAGTCTTATGACATAAGGTGTTTTCATATTAAAAGAAAAGAATGTGTCCAACAGAGGGAGTCATGGGTTTTCTAAAAGATAATTTTATAACATTTTTGAATTATCTTTGAATCACTTGATAAGAAAGTATATATATATGTATATATATATATATATATGCATATGTGTGTGTGTGTATGTAGGCATGTCTGCAACATAATTTATAGTAAAATATAAGGCTTTGACAAAACATTATATATAACATAATCTCATGTTTGTATATGTATGAGCATGAAAAAATTCTGAAAAATAGTATTTCCCATTGTATTTATCTCTGTGTAGCAGCAAATGCTCACTTTCTCCTTAATATCTAGTTGAATTGTCTTTCATGTTAACATTTATAATTAGAATGCCCATAAAGCTATTTCATTTTAAAATGCTAGTCATCCATCAAAGACTAGAGAAAAGAAGGCCATAGAGACCATTCTTACCAATATTTAGCCAAGCACTGGCCAAATGAGAATAAATTAGGCCAACAGATTTTGTATAGTTCATCCCATTAGTAAGGCTGAGCTGGTTATAACATGGATAGCTGAAGACACAGTGGCTGAGGCCATTAAATATACATTTCTACAACCCAATTTCCAGAATTAAGTAGTATCTATAGAATCCAGAACTAAAATCAGCAAACTTGTCACTAAGGCTAAGCTGCCATAATGAGGTCAAAGAGAAGATACAGATTATACAGTGTCTAACCTCAACTCTTAGTTTCTGACTGTGTGAATTTGGGAATTCCTTATCCTCCATCAATATCAAATTTCTCAACTGAAGTTGAAATGGATAATACCCGCTTTATAGGTAAAATTGTGATTCCCAGTAGGCACTCACAAATGTTCATTCCATCAGTTCCTCATTACCCTTCCTACTCTGACTTCACCACTCCCTGACTGGCATCATCTCTTCTGTCACCTACCACCCCCCTTTGTACAGGGCAGGTGATGAGTAAAGCAAAATGCAAGAGGATGGTGAAGAGCTATCACTCCTCCCCACCTTTCAGTTCTAGACATCAATTAGAGAGGGGAGGAAAGAAAAAGAAATGTGGATGGCACGCCCCAGGAAACAGGTTTCTCTCATGAATTTCAGGCTTGTGTGTATCAAGTTATTTGCTAAGAATCTGTACTAGTAATCCTTCCCTAGCACATCCAAAATGTAATTCTCTATCCGAAATTTAATTCTCAGCGTGTCCAAAATTTAATTCTCTGTCTTCCACATTGTTCATGCTCTTCCCCCTCTGTTTCCTATAGCAGTGAGTCGTACAGGCATTAACCCACCTGGCCCAGTCACAAATAGGTAAGTGACCCCTGACCTTGCTCTCTCTCTTACCAGACCTCACCACCACCAACCCAGCTACCTGCAGTGAGTCAGGTGGTCATCAAGTCCATGAACACTACATATTTATTGTTTCTTAAATCAACTTATCTCTCTCTGTGCTCACTAACGTTTTTGTGTTCCACCTGCTTTATTGCAATTGACTAATACCTTACTGTCAATCCAATCTACTGTTCGTACTATAAGCAGAGGGATCATTAAAAATGCAAATCTTACTCATTTCACTCCCCAAAATAACTTTAATGGAAGTATACTCATGGCTTCTTAGAGAAAATGCATACTTCTTGGCATGGTACACTAGGCATTGGCGATCCCTTTTGTTTCCTTTGCATTTTGTGATCTTAATCCTGTTTACTTTTTCCCTCCTCCTGGTTATATATATCTTTTGAGTTCCAATCTTAAGTGGTATAAACACCATGACATTCTGGAGATGGTCAAGCTTTTTCTTGCCTCCGAGGCTTTATACATTGCTTCTGCTTCCTAGAATGTCTCATCCTTTTGTCTCCATCTCCCCTTTCTACTCTGCTTACTGTTAATGTCTGCTCATTTTTAGGACTTGAATTAGACATATGTCTTTATCTATTTTTCCTTAACTTCAGCAGCACCCCATGCATACTTTATTATAATTATTGTACTGTATTGTAATTGTCTACTCATCTATTATGTTTACTAGGATAAACTTGAGAGTAGGGGAAATATTTTATGTGTCACTATATCATAAGCACATATCACAATACCTAACAAAAGTAAAAACTCTATAAATATCTGGGTAAATGTGTTGTGCCCTGGTCAACTGGTCTTTTCTGGGTTCCCATTTTATATAAGAAATGTGGGAAAGCTATACTTCAGTGACACAAAGGCATCTTTATCTAGCTTAGTAGAGCTAGAAATAGCTTTTTAAAAGATAACTTGAGAATCATTCAGAAATATATTATCCATAAACTTAAGCATTTAGGTTGATATTATTTTTTGTTGTGAAATATTTTTTTTTTTAGTGCTACACTACTTTGTATGAATTCCAGATCAGCATCTTTGGTAAGATCTAGTACATGAAGTGATTCCTTAAAAGCCTATCAAACAGTGATTTATAATTTCCTCCTTCACATATCACTTAGTTAATAATGTATCCAAATTATAAATTCTAGTAAAGGAAGTGGAGGCTCTTTATACTCTGTGACATGGTTATGGAAAAATATTTGGTGGGGTTAGTCTCATCCCTTTATAGTTAACCCCCTCAGGGCATTTATTAGAACTCATATATGAAATGAAAATCAGTCACTCTCAAAGGAGGATTATATATAAATACCATTGAAAAACAAAGACTTTATAGGAACATAAATCATTAAAAATATTTTAATGAGGAAAAGGAATTTGTTGGCCACAAAAATACCTAAAACTATGCTAAAATATGTTTTGCACTTTGTATTTTCTATTTAAAATAATAATTCTTAACATATATTTTGGAATCTGAACCGAATTAAGTATTAAAATGAAGAGAGTCAAGATTATGAATTGGAATAAGATTGCTTTTTGGCAGAGGTGGGATCTCACCTGGGCCTGGAAGGATGGTAGAACCTCAGTAAAGAGAACAAGGAGGAGGGCGTTGCAGGCTGATGCAAGAATGAGGTGGGCGCTGTAGTGCACTATTAGGAGAAAGCCAAACTTTTGAAAAAGAGCAGGGAATTCCAGTGAATAAGTAGACTCGTTCCAGTTTGCCAAATATTTTCTATTTACTAGAGGATTGAAGTGTGATCAATAGTGACTCTTATACAAATAAAGAGTCAAATATAATTTATTTTTCTATTCTGTCAAAATGTCCCATCTCAGAACCAGTTATCGCTTACAGGAAATGGATGGTATTTCTGTTTGATCTATAGTGTACGTGCACTGAAAAGTAGAAAATGCAAAGAAGAAGGATTGTCTTATGTAAGAGTTCATAACAGGGACAACAGTTGCCCTAGCTAGGTCAAGTTTTGTAATAATCCAAATATTCTTCTCTTATGTCATAATTACTGCCATAATCCAAAAAATGTTTGCAGCATAAATATCCCATTCAGCAAAAGGTTAAGAAAAGAGACTTACATCATTAACAGCATCTATTTACCCCTAACTGGAACACATATTTGGAAAGAACACAAACAGGTATCTAGTTCATAGGCTAACCTTCTCAAGTGTATACATTTAACCCGCCACAAACAGGAACTGCTGAAGACGTTATTTTTCTTTTCTTAATCAATTTAATCCATCTTACTAACTTTAAGCAGGATTGTTGAAAACCTTTCCTGATAGAAAAATTCCATTTAATAAATAAAGCTCTCTGTAGAGTGAGATTCCACAACAGCTCCTAGTATTTAGCGAAGCTTAGTGTTCAGAAAGCTTAATGAAAACCAGTTCTTTATTATATCTGAGGTAACTCCCCCGTGCTTCTTCCACTTAAGACCACTCTCTCTGGTGAAGTGTGGTTCACTCATAGCAATAGAGCTGCTTTAGAGTTGCTATAATCTGCCTTCAGGTGGGAAGGTGTGCGTGTATGTCTGCAAAGCTCTCTCTGATTAAAACAATGATGGGAAAAAAATAAAGTGTGGCTTATTAATGTTATTTTTATGACCTTAGAAGTTTCATGTAGTTTTAATTTACAAATCACCTTCCCTTAAAAAAGAAGTAACATTCTTCCCATGCCAGCTCCCAGGAGCCCTCATATTCACCCATGGCCGCCCATATTGTCTGAATCTGTTTTTTTCTCTGGGTCATCATCCAATTTCTTACATTTCCCCTAAGTTTTCTTATCATCTGCATTTTACTCAGTCTCCAGGTCCCTCAGTGCCACATTGTCTGGTATGTAAGGTTGAAAAACAACCTATGCAAATCCAATGCTATTTATGACATAAACTGAATAAATAGTACATTCACATTTTAGCACTATTTGGAGGAATCAAATTTTCTAAGTTAAGGAGAACAATGGTGATAATTTCAGGTCAATTATAGAGATATAAGGTATATAGGTGCCACAGGAGCCCTTAGAATAGTGCTGGGCACAGAGAAAGTGCTCAATTAATATTAGCTTCTCTTATTAGATATAATGAAGATGATGGTGGTGGTGGTTTTGTCTAAATATGTTAGAGCAGGAAAAAAAATAAAAATAAAATAAATAAATAAATATGTTAGAGCAAGACTTGTATCTTATTCATTTTTTACCTTCTGTATGGAAATAATGCTTTGTCCTATTCACAGATATATTCAATACATATAGAGTCATACATATATTCAATTAATATGTATTGATACAACAGGAAAATCCTCTATTTAAGAATGATGAATAGGAAATTCCTTAAACATGTAAATTGTTGTGGGGTATCATTTGAAGTGTATATGAATTTTTTAAATTTTCACTGGGCACATGGCAGGATTGCACAGCCCTACCTCCCCCTGGAAGTTAGCGTGACTTTGTGACTTGCCTTGGCCAATTAAGTGAGGTCAGAATTAACAACTGCGGCTTCTGTGCAGAAGCTGTGAGCTAGGAGACTGAGGGTGTGATTTGTCACATTTCCTATTGCTGACTCAGCAGTCACAAATGCGCTTGCTAAGATGGAGACGCTGTTACCCTGGGTCCCAGAGTTACCTGCTAAGCAGGGTCCCATTCGGAGACCTGCCTTGGATATATAAGCTGAGCTAGAAATAAATGTCTGTTGTTCCATGCCACTGAGATTTTAGGGGTTGTTTTCATAGCAGCATAACCTGTACTCTCTTGACTGACAACTGGCAACACATTTATCTGTAAAGAAAACATTTTTGCTACTAGACATGACTAAGCAAACTATTTTTTTCCACATACAAATACATTATGTTCAGGTGTCACTCCGCAGAATTGACTGTGCCATGCCAACTTTGTCTACACTACATGTGGTGAAATTCTTTCCTTACAAGGAAGAAACACATCATCTTTTAACATTCGAACAGGAAAACAGCTCCGGCTGGCTGTCCACAGTGCTGAATTGGGAATCAAATCTGGCTGGTTGTTTAGCTCCTGAATTTTAGCACTTAGGAGCAATGTGAGGAGCTAGACTTACCTATATTATTGTACCTCACACTCCTTTCCCTCTTTTCTTATGCATTAGAAATTATAGAGTGAAGAAAGTATAGTATGACAACTTGTGACAGGTATAATTGTTAAATAATCACCTGAGACTTGCAGGGGTAAACAGAGCAAATCTTATTTTTCTTAGTAGTAGCAAGAAAGACTGAAAGCAGAAAATATTCATTATTTCCATTCTTCTATCCCACATACTTAGTGAGTGCTTCATTGAGAGTTTCCACAATATTCCTGGACGTCTTGTTCTCCTTTTATACGTGCATATCATTATGTACTTTAAATGCTTTAAAAGATGTTGCATCCTTACCAGTCATTTTTGTAGCATTTTTTTTCAGTAAATGATCATAAAGAAAATTAATTTCCTTCTCTCTAATGGGAATAAGTAGGAAATTAAGATGAAATATGTAGTTTAGTGGCAACTAAGAGAGACATGAAAAAATTCTATTTTGAAAGAATTGCTTTCTGTTTACATCATCCTCAAGAGTACTGTTTTGAGTTTATTCTTAAATTTTAGATTAATTTTACTATCTTGGTGGTAAGACTGAAGAATTATGATAAAAATGGAAATGTGCATTATAGAATACAAAATAATATTAAATGCAGAAATTTAATATTAATACTAATCTTCATACTAATCTTAATTCAAAAGCTTTGTTAACCATATTAATAGATTAATTTTAGGCCTGAATTGTTATTCTCATATGATATTTGAGTAATCCTGTTTCTCCGTGTAGCTGATACATAGAGCTCCTTGTTAGTTCAATTTTGACGAAACAAGTAAAAAAAGAGTGCTTTATAAAAATAATAGCTATTTCATATTGTTTTGTGGGTCACAGTGCTCCATTAAAAACAGCATGGTATTGTTGGGCCTATTTTAAGCAGTCTAACAGTTTGATTCATAAAGATTTCCCTCCCATGTTTTCTTTCTATATATCTTAGATTTACTTCTGTACATTATTTTTTTTTATTATTGATGGAAGGATGGTAAGAAGGGCAAGATGGGTTAAGCAGGGTCGTTGGGAGACATTACAAGTCAAATAGCCTCAAATGCATTCAGGTTTTCGAATAGCTATAATGTCAAAGTGCTTCTTCCAATATGAATAACAATTATTATTTTAAAATATCTATTATGTTCCCAATGATTTAGATGTATCATCTCAAATCCTCCAAGTAGCTTCATAGTATTATTCATATTTCATGCATAAGCTAAAAGAACCTCAATTATTTAAATGCATTACCCAAGTAAAACCATGTATTTAGCAAATGATAAAACTGGGCTTGAACCCAGTGTCTGTCAGTATTTTTTTAATATAATAGGCTGAATTATGGGTATGGGATTTGAAAGATTATTTCCTCTTAGTATATCAGACTGTCTTTCCCAATGGTATCTAGATTAAACTTCATTATATTTTTCTACATGAAATATTAGCTTTTATAATAGCTATGTTTTAAGTATGGAGAGATCTTGTTGGGGAGTTACTATGTGAATTCTGAAACGTAGTTTCCAAATAACTTGCTCCTCAGGGTAAGAGTACGCCTATCCCAGAAATAGACAGTTATGTGTTCTACCTCATCCCTGCTAACACTGGAGCTCTCTGTTCTTTAAAACCCAAGGTTAAAATTAGGCAAGGGAGGCTTCAACTGACAAGCATACAATTTTCAAAATCTACCCTTAACATTAGGAGGGCAGTAGAGACTAGACAGGTATTTGGTTTGCTTATTTTTCTCACCAATTGAAAACAAGTTAAATTCTGTGCGGCCCCAGGTATATTGCTATGTAAGTCTCAGTCCTTCATCTGTAAAATGAAGGACCCATCTCCTGCCTAGGACTGTTCTTTTGATTAATTTGAATATTCTATTAAAAGTTTAAACCACAGTGTCTGTCATAGTAAAAGCTTAAAATTATATTTGCTGAGAGCATTAAAACATACGGCAAGAAGGTCACTATAGTATTTATTGTGCTTCAGCCATGAAATGTATACCCTGTGTGTGCATAAATGTTGAGTAATAATCGAAACAAAAACAAATACAGTAGGTTAAAGAGGATAGAGCATGCCGGGGGTTCTGTTTTACATAGGGTGATCGGGTATCGCCTTTCTGATAAGGTGACATTTCCGTAGAGAACTGCGGGGAATGTGGAAATCTGGGAGGAAAACATTACGCACAGAGAGACGGGCACATGCAACGGCACTGAAGCTAGAGTGCCATTGGTCCATTCTAAGAGTGAAGTGAACGGAGAGGAATAGTGACAGATGAACTCAGTGAGGTAGGTGGGGAACCGATCTGAGGGTCTTGTCTGCCATGCTTCAAGTTTGGACTTAGTTTGTGTGAATGGGAAACTATTGGAGAGTTTTGAGTTACAAATGACTTGGTCTCAATAAAAAGGAATTTTGACAGGACTTAATTGCTTATTATTTTATTATCTGCAATCACACAAATATCCTAAGTTGACCAGATAACAGATTTTCTTCTAAGTGATAGTTAGATAATGTGCTGTATGTTTGTATGTTTTATTTTCTAACATATTTTAAACATTGCCATAATACAATTAATTATTGCATATTAAATAATATGGACAATAAGTAAGGGGAAAAAAGCCAGAGACTCCCCTCTATTTGACTAAAAATTTTTAAATTATACTAAAATGAACTGTCAAATAAAATGAAGATAATGAACCACAGGCCAGTACATATTTTTATAAAGTATTAAAAATATTAAAAAACATGGAATTTTTTCTATACTGTACAGATAAAACCAACGGCTAAGCACTGCAATTGTCTGACTAATTTAATCATTATAGACCAGTGGTTCTCAACCTGTGGGTCGCGACCCCTTTGGGGGTCAAACAACCCTTTCACAGGGGTCGCCTAAGACCATCGGAAAACACATATATAATTACATATTGTTTTTGTGATTAATCACTATGCTTTAATTATGTTCAATTTGTAACAATGAAATTGGGGGTCACCACAACATGAGGAACTGTATTAAAGGGTCACGGCATTAGGAAGGTTGAGAACCACTGTTATAGGCAGTCCAGGCAGGCCTCTTCCAGATAATCCAGTAATGAAATGACCAGGGTAAAGAATGTGTTAAGTGAGTAGAGAAGATAGTTGCAACACTGACAGTTTATTTCTTGAAATTTAGGCTGATAACATGATCCCAAAACTTCCAGCTATTTTTGTACATTCAGAGAAAAAGAAAGTCAATTAAGTTGGGAAAAAAATGAGTTAAATATGTTATCTGTTGTCATATAGAGAGATAACTGACTAATTTAGTCTGTACTTTTTTATAGTTATGTAAGTACTGTCTTGTCTGTCAATGTAAGAAACATTCAAACCTGTGAATTATTTTTGAGAATTTTTTTGAGCCAAACTTTCAACAGTTCCTGGGAAGCAAAATTTCAATGGATTGAGATAATGTTCCAGAGAATGGCAGTTTTGCACCTTATCCTATCTAATAATAGACAAACAGGGTAATTGACCGTACCTTTGCTACGCCTCCCATTGGCTAATCAGCATGATATGCAAATTAACCAACTACAAAGATGGCAGTTAATTTGCATACGTAGGCTCCAAGCAGCAGAGCGAAGACTGAAGGCGAGCTGGAGCAGCGAAGACAGAAGACAGAAGGCGACTCCGGCCGGGCCGTGAAGACGGAGGACGGAAGGTCGCTCTGGCCAGAGCGAAGGCCTGGGTCCCGGGTGCTGGAGGAAAACTGGTGCCCGCAGCCAGGAGAAGGGAAGGCCTATTGCACGAATCTCTTCATGCAACAGGCCTCTAGTTTAATATATTGCAATCAAAAGAGAAGACTTAAGTGTGTTACATTAAATCCAGGGAAGCATGAGAAAGCAGGGGTGGGGGGCTCTGGGATTAGATAAAAACGTAAAATGATAGACATGTAATCTTTTACAGAGGTGAGTACAGAATAGTTAATAGTAAACAATTAACAGGATAAAAATAACAAAGGATTTGTGGTCTCTGCTGTGGTGCATTCCTTGTGTCCTGAGGTGTCCTGAAAAAGGGAAGTTACCCTGACATCCCAAAGGTATGTTACCATAGATGCAAAAAACAATAGGCAGGCTCAGTTAAGCTACAGGTTGACTTCTGTCAGGGAAGATACTATCCATAAACTGCTTTTAGTAAAAAAGTTTTCATTTCAGACCATCCTTTGTGGTTATTTTAGGTCTCTGAGTTTTCACGGCTACCGTGCAGGCCTTCCCTGAGCTTGTCCAGTTCCATGTGGCCCCTTTTTGTCCACATGTCTTAGGTCACTGCACACTGGGGGGTTCAGAGGAAAGACAAATTAGGTCAGTGGGAGCTAATCTCAGCATCATCTCAAAGGTTGGAACAGTACTCCTGAATGCCCATTTAGAAGTTCAGTCTTCCTGAACTATCTCTAGTTGCACCAACCGGAAATTGTTGGTACAATTTGACATAGCATCATGCCTGTAGACCAAGGAATAGGAATATATATCACATCCTGTTTTAGGCTTCAGATAGCCTAGATACAACACAAAGATCATGAAATTACACTATTTTTAACCTTAATTGCAAATATTTATTGGATGCTTCACTTTAGTAGATCCTATTCTGTAATGTAATATTGGTCACAATGTAATATGCAAACAGAAAAAATACATTTATTTCCTTAAAGCAATAATTTCTAACCTGACTTTTTTTAAAATCTCATGTGAATTGTCCAGGAAATGGATGAGCTACTAAAATATTAAGACTAACAAATCATCAATTAAATGGCTTTTAAAGATCATACCAAGAAGAATCATTAACCATTTTGTTCTCTGTATTCTGAAAATCAAGACTTTCTTTTTTTTAAAAAAAATATATTTTTTTTATTGATTTTAGAGAGGTAGGGAGAGGGAGAGACAGAAACATCAATGAGGAGAGAGAATCACTGATTGGTTGCCTCCTACACGTCCCCTACTGGGGATCAAGCCCGCAACCTGTGCTTATGCCCCTGACTGGAATCGAACCTGGGACCCTTCAGTCCACAGGCCGATGCTCTATCCACTGAGCCAAACCAGCTAGGGCTGAAAATCAAGACTTTCAAAGATTTCGCAGTTTGACATGCATCCAAGGCAGCAACCTGCAATTTTCAATGTCCTCATCAAGTAGTTATCAGACGCTACTGAATGCCAAGTAGATATGCAATGATAGCGGTTCACCAAAGGGATGATGGGTTTCAAAATGTTTACTAGACCATCTGGATATGAAATCTTTATTAGTTGTTTCACTTATACTTAATTTTAAACCATATCTTCTTACATATATAAGGATTCATATAATAATTATATATATATATTACATATATATATAGAAAGGTTTAAATATATATATAATAAAAGGTTAGGAGAAGACCACTGAGTTTTGTTTTTAAACCCACAAAAATGGCATTATTTCTACTTGAATTCAGGAAGACCCCAATCAAGCCAGGTGACTTTTTATAAACTGTAGAGGACTTGATTCAGAGTATACACATAGGACTTATTATTAAATGAATTTTGCTCCACTTTCAGGGGCAGGGATGAAATTTCTCTATTCTCTTCCTTTAACTTATTTGCTTTGCAAATGCACTAATGCACTTCATTCTAATAGTGGAACAAAGAAGCAGTTCTTTATTCATTCTTAGAACAGTTTTCACTTTCCAAAAATGTGGTTATAGTTGGGTTCATTGCCGGAACCATACAATTAGGGGGAAGTTTTACTCTCTGCACCTGAAGACATTTCTGACAGTAGATGATTTGGCAGGATAAGCTCTGCACAAATTTAACTTCCTATTCAGACTTTTAGCAACTTAATTTTTTCTTACAGCCTTTAAAAAACAGTGACACGTGCAAGAGGAATAGCCAAATTCAAAGAAAAGTGTGCAAGTGTTCATGTAAATACTTGTTATAAGTACTGTTGTGTTGCAATAGACAGCTCCAAAGATTAAATGGGTAGGTTTTTATACCATATTTTAGAAAAATGCTAAGGGCTACAGCAATAAAATGATTGGAAGATACTTGCTTTTGTGAGAAAATATATGCTTTTGGTCTTTTCCTTTATACTTTAAATAGTATAAATCATACCATCTCGCTGTTGGTATTGCAATTAATTTGTTAAACAACTAAACTTAAATTAGGGACAGACTCCCTTCTGATCTCCATAATAAAATGCCTACAGCAGTAAGAAAAAAATTTAAAAATGAAAAACAAACAGAAAAATAAAATGCCTACAGCAATATTTAATTTTGTTCTGAAAAGGAACCCCATTTTTCTATATGAGTAATTATGAGTTATTTAAATAGTTTAGCACTAATGTCATAAGAATACAAAACCTCATCTTCTTTTCTCGGTCCTTCTACCTGATAATAACTTTCAGATTCTCTTATTCCTGGTATAAAGCAGAAAATATATGCCCCAAATTTTTATGTTTTTTAATTCTTTTTTTTCTTGTTTTATATCTCATCTCCCTAATATGGCCAGAAAAAAACAAAAACAACCCAACACTCGTATTAACACATGAGCTTCAGGGATTTATTTTTGAATGGAAGAGAATGATATACCCATTCATATTATACTTCTAAGTGCTTTATTATTCTCATAGTAGGGGACTTTGACCAGTGGGTTAATGGTATTTCATGAAGTAATAGTAATATTGGATTAAAAGCTTTTTGATGAAATACTATACAATATAACTACATTGTCTTATGAAAGCACCTATGCATAAAACAATATAGAATTGCACATTTTGGTGGGATAAATTTCTACTTTAATTTTATTTCATAAATATTTGTTGAGGATCTACTTTATGCAATCGATGATACTCAAAAGGGCCGTGTGTACTTTTAGCCATTAAGAGACTTATAAAGGGAATAATAACATGTGTAAACAAGTATGAATGACATGGGCAAATGTAGTTCCACAGGGACATTACAAACAAAAGGTAGGGAGAGTCATGAAAGCAAAAATTAAACTGATGTTTAACAGTGTTTAAGTTTCAATTAAGCTGGAACAACCAATTTTAATAGTTTTACTTTCTAAGATTAAAGTTGATACAGTCAGAAATGTTTTACTTTCTTTCCAATGTTTCAGTGGGTTCCTGGATGAAATCCCAAAATATATTATTAGTACTGGCATATTTCAAATTATACCATGAGATTAGAATCTATTACACTTAAACATTCATCTAGGAAAAAAGAAAACAGATAAAGTGCTTCTAAGTATCAGGTGCTTTAGGCCCCTGAAGGTAAATGAGAGCACATCTTTTTTGAGAGGGGAAGGGGCCATGAAGAGGGGCATGCACATTTGAAATTTATTGAACACTTACTATATGAAAAGGATTTTTAGATAAAAGATTATGAAAGGTTTTATGAAGGCAGTGGCAGTTCATATGGTGATCGTGGATCATAATTTATGACCACCTCAATGCTACAGAGAATATGGCTTTCCCCCCCACATTTTCAACTTTATGACATAGGTGTCATTAAAACTATTGTGTCTCTTCATAGTTAGGTTGGATTGGATTAGGTTCCTATCTTGAAACAGAATTAGAGAGAGAAAATTTCCACTCATCCCATTCCCAATGTAACCTAGCAGACAGGAATCCTCTCTACTATTCAGAGTTCATAAACATTTCTCTTCTCTCCTTCTCCCCTCCTCTTCCTCTTCCTTATAGTAGAGATAGTAGTAATGGTAGTATACAAATAAGCCCAGAATTATTCTAACAACATTAATTACGCTATCATTTATCCTTTCACTTCTACTTCAAGTTACATTTTTATGTCAGATTTTTTTCAAAAAATGAAGATAACTTGTACTAAATTAAACAAACATGGCAGATTTACTATAAGATAGGGGATGATTTATGACCCAAAGTGCCACAATGTATTCAGGCCTAAAGAAAGGAGAAGAATCAGGACCTGACAATATATGAACTCCGTAAGGAGGCTCTCACAGTTTTTTATCTTTGCTTTTTTCTGTATATCTGTAGCTCTGTTTCCTCTATTTTTATGTACACATGAATAGAGATAGGTGGTCACTCTGCTTCAGGTGACTAGCCAACATTAATGGCCATCTTTCAAACCCAGGTCCAAATTCTTATGGAAGAAAATTTGACTATGAGAGATTGGGTCAGGTATGTAAGACCGATCCAAAGAACTTTAGCTGTAGAGTCAAGTTCACTTAGAATGCACATGGGAGAAAATGCTCAGAGAAAGAGATCCTGTCTGCATTCTCCAGTATCTGAATGAATCAAAGAGGGTAATTTGCCACGTTCACACAGGAAATCAATAGCAAAATGGGATTTCAGGACACAGATTTTTGTCTGTGTTTAAAGCCCAAGTAGCTTTCATTGAATTGTGTTGACACTTGTATTAGTTTTCTATTGCTGCTGTAACAAATTAATATAATCTTAGGGTCTTTAAACAACACAAATCATTACCTTACAGTTCTGGATGTTAGAACTCTTACGTGAGTTGGAAGGGCCATGCTTCCTCTAGCGGCCCTAGGAGGAATGCATTTCCTTGCCTTATATTTCTTGGGCAAGGCCACTTATATTTCTTGACTCATGGCCCTTCCCTTGCATCATTCCAACCTCTGTTCGCATTTTTCTCTTACTCTGATCCTCCTGCTTTCCTCTTTTAAGAACACTGGTGATGGCTTTTGATCCACCTAGATAATCCAAGATTATCTCTCCATCTTAAAACCCTTAATTTTTTACATCCCTAAAGCCTGTTAGCCATATACGGTAGCACATTCACCAATTACAGGGATTAGAGTATGGATATCTTTTGGGAGACCATTATTTATCCTACCATAGCTCTCTAGAGTATAGTTCAGTTCTACTTAGTATTGCCATTGGAATTTACCTTTTAATCTTTTTATAACTTCACATTTTATCTATTTCTAGTTATTCTTATTTATCTATCATTGTGACCCTATTTGACAGGGGGAAAAAGAAAGAAAAACTATTTTTCTTTGTTTCACCTTTATATACTTGACATTCTGTCATACTTCCAATAATAAATATTTTTTGGTTTTGGTAATTCCTAGATAGTTAACCTCTTCTGTAATTTATCCATTTTTTGAGACGGACTTTGAGTCAAAGCTTTAAGTTTTATAGACAGAGATGTCAGAGCAAAGAGAGGGTATTTTGTTTTGAAAGATTTTTATGAACAAAGGCACAGAGCAAGATATGCCTGGTATAGAAAATAGGCCTATAGGGAACACTTGATGGAAGGATGAGAGAGGGAAGTGAATTGGGAATCATATTTTGGAAGCTTTCAAATTAATCAGTAGTTTAATTATGTGGTATGATTGATAGGGAAATTATCATCTCAAAATTAAGTTTTCTATAAATCCATTACTTTAAAAATGTGTTCATATTGGAGAAAAATGCTCATTTTTTAAAAAAAGCTTGCCATTCTTTACATATACATGGGTTCTACCTTTAAAATTCCAAAAGGTTTTTTAAAAAAATTGTACAATTTATTATTATTTAGAATAGACAGACACACTCACCCACCCACAAAGCTACAAACACATTAGTAGGACCTCACGCAATGCTGGCTATAGAACAGGATTAGAGCACTATAGACATACACCTTTGAACAAGAGTTTATTTTGATGATCTCATTCTGTAATTCAAATTAATAGTATTGAGTGGTTTTCAAAGTGTGGAGATTACTATTCTATATGTAAATTGTTAGGCAGTAAGTTCCCAGTTGTCATATACATACTTCTTATTGTATTCATCTTGGGTAGACTATTCATATTAATGTTAACAAAACTCAGCTTAATTTTACAGACATTGAGGACCAACTAACTATGAAACATTTTAGTATGTTCAACCTTGGAGCAAAACTGAGTTGTTGAATTTAAGCTCACTATATAAATGAACAACTTTGGCACCCATTAGATTAAAATGATTAAATTGCTTCTCTCCCGGGTCTCACATTCACATAGGAAGTTTTGTACTTTTGCTTAACCACAAAGTACTTTACCCTCTAGAAAGGAAAAAAGTAATCCCATAGTTTTTTAATGAAAGGGACATTGTGTTATGTGTAACTTAATGTTTCCTCTAGATTTACTATTTTAGAAAAGGCTAGAAGTGGAAAGTATTAGAAACTAGTGGCTTACAATGACATCATTCTGTATTTAATTAAAATGTGTCCTTAATACTTCACCAAGATTTTCAAAACCATAGAACCTTATCTAATTCCATTTTTTTACTTTTAAGAACTGGAGCTCTTAGAATTTTCATGTTTGAAATTAATTTTCTGAAGTATGATAAATGATAAATCATTTAAGCAAATTTAACTCAGAACTGTTTTTGCCTACCAACATTTTCCTAGCGACTATGTTTATACAGAAAAATTTCCATGATGTTTACAGCTTAGTCATTTACATAGCTGATGTTTATTAAGTGCCACATATTTATAAATACAGCTGTATCAAGATATGAAGTATTAGAGATATAAAAGTATACAACATATACATTTTTATTTTAATAATAGCATTGGTATACAGTTAAGTATCCTATATAATGAAAGCCTAATATGCATATCAACCGAATGGTGGAACAACTGGTAGAATGACTGGTCACTATGATGAGCACTGACCACCAGGGGGCAGATGCTCAACACAGGAGCTGCCCCCAGTCCGCAGGCCCCAGGCCAGCCAAGGCAGGTGCCAGCGGTGGCCTCCCCCGCCCCAATCACCCCGCTGGTTGCCCCACAGACCGGCCCTGATCGCCTGCCAGGGACCCTACCCATGCACGAATTTCCTGAACCGGGCCTCTAGTATAGTACATAATGGGGTAAGTGCTGATAAAAACATGTAGAGGTGCCACAGAAGGACCGAGGGATGTCACAAAAGGTTTTCTGGAAGTAAATTATGTTGTCCATAAGTCTTAGGAGCCTGTTGATTATGAGCTTTTGGTCTCTTTAAGAGAGGGTTGGAATTCTCCCAGCTTAAGCTCTGCAAATGCTCAGAGCAGCAAACTGCAAGCATTATTAATGCAGCATATTTCCAAAGGGAGGACTCTAGCCTGTACAATAGCAACGAATGACCATTGATTTTTATATATAAACACTGACTCAGTTATCTATCAGGCAAAGAATGGATGAATAAAATCCAAGATCACTTTATAAAAGCCACTGGTATTCAGTGCTTTATATTACTTCAGTGCTTTAATTCACTAACTCATTTACTGAAGTTGACCAATAGAAGAAAATGATATCATTTATCATGGTGGCATTCTTATAGTCTTTTAGAGGCTCTCTGAAACAATTTCATTCTATATTATGAAAACTTGAAGTATACAGAAAGATACTGGAGAAATGCTAGATCTAGGATCTCACTGCATTTAAGTTTTGGCACAGTCCTGTGCCATCTGGATGACCCACCCTAACACCTGCCACTGCAGGTGGATCTAGCTCACCTATGCTCTAGTGTTCCAAGCTTCAGTGGAGCCAAATACCATAACTCTCCATATTCATGAGAGAATAGAGTATATATGAGAACATTTTGGAAATGACAATTTATAGACCATCTGAGGCTTTATAATAAACAGTACAAAGTTAGTTGTAATGCCTTTCAAATATTCTTTTTCCCCTCACTTTCCAGAAATAACCACTAAATGCAACTGATAATTCTTTTAATTATTTCTAATACTCATACATATTCTCTCATATATATTCTTTTGTACCTGTATATGTATTTTTCCACTAGAATTATTAAGTTATTTCTTTATATCAAAGTATGGAACATTAGTTCTGTAGGAAAAGCAGGAGATAGTGGTGGGGTATCAGAATTGGGTTTGATGTTACAGCAACTTAACCCTATACTATCTATTGACTGAATTTTTCATGAATTCATATTATTTTAACATAACAATAAACAAGAAAAGTATAGTTATGGCATATTACCTTATATGTGTTTAACCTATAGTGGGATAAAGTTGAATATAGTCCAATAAAAATGTAGCATTACTGGTTGGAAATAGTCAAGAAAATTAAAAGCTTGATAAACTGTAACATTGTATGAATGTGTTCATAGGACACTTCCTAATAGGTAGGATAGCTAATGGAAGCCACAACCAAGGAGTAAAAGCTGGTAAATAGGAAATTGTGCTTAGAAAAACACAGTCAAATAGTAAAACGGATGGACATAAAGAACTGAATGCTAAGCAGTGCATTGATCTGATGCATTTTTACCAGGGAGTTCATAGAGATGGAAGATTACAGAGTGAATGTCACTAAAGGCTCTTCTTGGCCATGACGCATTTTGGTTAGGAGAAATAACTATCATAAAGAAGTATCAAGGTCTGTGTGTGTGTGTGTGTGTTTTACATGGGGACTGAATCTTACAATGATCAGAGACCTCCATGACCAAAACCATGAGGCTTAAGTTATGATTTCAAGTGTATTTTCCCTTGTCTAGTCTGGCACACTGTGGCCATAAGACTTTGTAAACCACAGTGTTAATGTCAGAAGAGATACTTTGGCACATGTGTCCATTGCCAGGACTATAAAATATGTGGGTGCTATCCATAAAATTGTGCTCATGGTTCTATAAGCTGAGTATTACTGTTCTTTCTCAAAGTGCCAGGCAACCACCTGTCCAGTTGGTTTATACATCACTTCATAGACTTATTAAGAACAGTGTGGTCATTGTGTTGAGGGTTACATGGGCAAGCTGTAATTGGGGTAAATCAAAGGACCATTGATAGAACCAAGGAAGAATCTGGCTTTTCTTAACTTATATTCTCTAAAGTTTAGTTTTCTTTCATAAATCTCTGTATCTTCACCTTGTAATGAAAAAGCTACAGGAGTTCTAGGCTGATCACTAGTGTCCAGAGTGAGGACCAAATTGCAGTGGCTGTCTTTAAAAATGTAAGGGGCTATCTTTCCCAGAATTTTCCAGGAAACTTCAGCCCCACAGATCTAACTGAAATAAATTGGGTTGAACCCTCTAAGTTAATTGCAGGTTCAAAATCATTTGGACTACTTGTCATAGGCCTGGTTTCTAAAAGCTACTGGCCACAGCGTTTAAACATCTATGCCCACCCAGGAGCTGAGGATGGGATGACAAGCTGTGTGGAGCTGATTTTAGGTGAACTAAAATCGGGTTCTCAGGAAGAGGAAATGATTATTAAGAAGCAATGAAACAGTCCAATATAACATATTTTTCAAAATAAAAATTGTACACATTATCAGGTACTAATAAATATTTTTTAAATATATTTTTATTGATTTTTTACAGAGAGGAAGAGAGAGGTATAGAGAGTTAGAAACATCAATGAGAGAGAAACATTAATCAGCTGCCTCCTGCACACCCCCTATTGGGGATGTGCCTGCAACCAAGGTACATGCCCTTGACCGGAATCGAACCTAGGACCCTTCAGTCCACAGGCCGAAGCTCTATCCACTGAGCCAAACCAGTTAGGGCAATATTTTACAGTGGAAACAAAAAAACGATATTTGAAATTCACATCCTTCTAGAAAATTGGGAAGGTTTTCTCCATTCATCCTTTACAGCAATGCTACAATTATTTCAGCAATTTGGTGAGACCCAGCAGGTTAACTTATTAGTCCTTTTAATTCCATCATGATTAGTCCGACCCATTTCCACTTGTTTCCATCAGCATCCTTGGAAATAGTTATTTTGTTTACATACATTTGGTGTCTTTGCCATCCCTAATTTGATCACCTGCACCTGGAAAAATGGCAATTTCATTTGAAGATTCAGGAGTCCTCATTAAGGAACAAAGAATTACATAAGCTTCCTGCTGGCTGAACAAATTTTAATTGTTCTCACATAAGCTCCTCACCTGCTTACACATAAATTTTATATGAAAAGCAAAACAAAAGAGTATCTTTTGACAGAGCGGTAAAAATATTCCATGTTCTCTTGAGAGAAACAATTTTAATTGGAATAAGCTGGCAAAGTTCTGTAGATTGGCACCCTTTACTATATGGAAAAACCTGGGTCACTAATACTAGTGAATACTAATTAATGTAATAATAATATGAATGAATACTAATACCACTGACAGAGTGAATGTGTTGTAAAGAAAGGACACAAACAGCTATTAACAAATGTGAAATATATATATATATATATTTTTACTTTTTAGCATTCAGATATAGTTTTAAAAATCATTATCTACAGCCCGGCCGATGTGGCTCAGTGGTTGAGCATGGATCTATACATACTCAATATCAACAAAACATCTCATCAAATTTTATATCAATTACATATTTAAATAATATTTTGGTTAATAAAATACATTATTAAAATTATTTTCACTTGATTCCTATTTATTTTTTAAACTTAGCTCATAAAAGATGTTATATATGTGGCTAACATTTGTGACTTGCATTCTATTTCTGTTGTACGGCATTGGTTAAGACATCTCATGAGGAGGGATGGTTAGAGTTCAGTTGTATGAGAGCTAAGCACCCTCACATAAATACCAGTAGCTGGACTTATTGGGATTAAAGTGAAATTTACTGAAATCTCAAATCTTTAAGTCTCTCAAGAATAAGAGCAAGTTTTAGTCTCATATAATTATAATTTAGTCAGAATCACGATAAATAATAATCTTAGTTTGGAAAGATACTCATTCTGAAGAAAGAAGAAAGCAGTATTAACCAAATAAGGAATGATTATTTGTTAAAAATCTGAGGAAAGAAATAGTGTTGAAAGTAACAGAAAATCTTGGCAGACAGCTTACCTTCTGGACTAGTCATAATAAAGACAGAGTAAAATTACAGTGAACCTAAGAAAATGATACTTGGCTGAGCCGGGAAGTACTCTGAGAGCTGAGGGTGCACTGATTCAGACTTAGTAATGGAATAGAGCACGAGAGTGAAGAGGATTTTCACCCCAGTTTCCAACTCCCACACCTCGGCTTGGTGAGAGCAGGGAGGAGGGCATCATCTTTGGAAGGTAGAGGATGTCACCAGGACACAGGCTTGTCATCTCTGTTGGGACACCTGAGTTGCAGGAGCCTGTAGTTGAATGATTCCCCCACGAGGTTCAGGAAGTAGCCCTAGGGATTTGGAGACAATATTTGCAAAGATGACACTAATGGGGCTGTGGCTAAGGCTTCATGTTTGATTGTGTTTATTATCATGACCTTTGCTTACTGTGCATGCTAATGTGACCTAAGGCGAATGTGGGTTACAATTTAGAAGGTAATGGTCATTTAAAGACCATTCAGATTGAGGGGACAGGGCCTAACACCATTAAACTTGAATCTGTCAGCAAATTCACCTATAATAATGTGTGACTTTTTCTCATCAGCTTCACTGGCTTGGAGCACTAATGGGTAACAGTGATTTGATATTCAAATTAATTACTAGTGACTTTACACATTAGCTGGGCATTCTCTCTTTCTCTCTACCTAGAGAAATTCCTGGCTGCTTTTAAATGACAGTTTCTTAATGTTCATCTGCCCAGGTATTTAACTACAGAGGTTTTCACAATTCTTCTTATTTTTAAAATAAACAGCTTTTCAGCTTCTTTAAGCATATGAGAATCAATTATTATATTCAGCATGAAAACTGAGAGACATTCAATAAAAATAAGCTCTAAATGTCTATTAGTATAAACATCTCTTTTATTCCAATCAAATATAATTAACATATATATGAAAATCAAATTAATGTAGTGATAACTGAAGTATTAAAGGTTATATGAATATAGACATTACTGTTTAGAGAAACATTTAAATGTTTTAATTATGTAAGTAATTCTCAAATACCTGTTTGAGTTAAAAAAAATCATATAACAAATACATATTTAAAACCCATATGCATCTCTATTCCTTTTATATAAGTAATATTTAAAAAAAAATTGTGGTATACTTGCAAACATTTTTCTATGTAATCTCATGTATTTACAAATATGCGATTTATGATTATGTGAACATGTATATATATTTACATGACCATATATACATACATTTTTATATGCCTATGTGTGGCTTTTAGCTGTTTTTTATATAAATGTGCTGATACCAAATAATAATAGGATACTTGGGAACTTGATTTTCAATCAACCATATATCTGAAAATCTTCCTGTATCAGCACATCTAGATCTAGCTTATTCTTTTAAAAGGCTGCTTAGATGTTCATAGCAGGGGCAAAACATAGTAAATAGTATAACTTTCAATAAAGTTTAAGAAAGCAAGCTGCTTTACTTAAGAATAAATAAACTTTATTTTTTAGTCTAGAGTATGTGAGCTTCCAAGAGTTTCAAATATGAGAGGATCACGTGTGTTATCATGTCCATTTGCATAGAAGGAAACCATGTCTAACGAGTGTAAGAAACTTACCCCATGCAGTTAGTGGATTGTGTGGTGGTACCAGTTCACAGCCTTCCATTAAGGGTGCAAACGGATAGACTTCTGAACTGAATATATAGTTGTGATAAAGCAGTATTTCTGATTGAGGGGAAAAGCCAAATAAATTTCAGATAGATATTATGGAATATAGGTTGTGACTGCTATTAAAAGGAAATGGAATCAGGAATCCCTAAGTGACTATGACAGGATGTCAGCAACTACCCAACATATGTGCAGATACATTGCTTGGATAAATCGGCATTTGTTCATATGGAAAAATATATAATACAGGAATAAATTATAATACAAGAATAAACTGTGGTTTCATGTACTTATAACTATAAACCTACGTTTGCCCACCTCTGTATATTTAAAAATCTAAGTGATCTGCATTCCATTTGCAAAGATGGGAACTCAGCAAATTCTACTGAAAATTATAACGAATTCTTCTTAATTCCCTATGATTAATATCTGAAGACACATTTTAGAGTAACGCAGTCCAAAAAAAGGAAGTAGCATATGCATACCCACAGTCCTTTCCTTTCTCACCCGCTTAAAAAAAAATGAGACTGCCAGCGTGGCTCCTGGTCTTTACTAGGTTTAATTAGGGTAATAGGTAGGAAAAATACAGATGCCAGGCATACTACACTGCCTTGGAATGGACAGCTTTATTTCTGAAAGAGAAAAGTAACACATTTATAAAGGCTGGAAAGGGAAGGGAGTTTTTAAACATTTGGAGAAAAGACAGAGATCTATCTGGGCAGCTTCTGTATAAATGAGGTCAGAAGACAGAAAGGAGTTTTGTTGTACATTATGAATGGGATCTTTTTTTATTTTGCCATTTAAAAAAGACTTTAGTAAAGATTAGTAAACTTGTTATTTTTCAAATATGAAATTAAATGGTTAAAGAATAATTTGAAAAATATAGAATTAATTTGATGAAAAGTATTTAGTATGCTGATGAAAGCGTACTATTCAGTAAGTACAATTGAACAGAACAACTGGAATAAACAAAAAAATACCAAGGATAGATATAGAATGTCTTGAAAGAGAAATACAGATACATTACATTATTATTGAAATAGTCTTGAAATAAATACTGAGTGCCAGCTGGTAATAATGATTTCTTAAAATATTTCAACCTGAAAAAAGGAACCATGATTAAGACTGAATTGTAAGAAAGTGAATCTTTTAGCAAGTTGCAGCAGAGATGTAACCGAAGAGAAATAGAAACCATACAGGAATGCTTGGACCAGGAGGTCACAATTTGATTCCAAGTCAGGCCGCATGCCTGGATCGTGGACTTGATACCCAGTAGGAGGCATGCAGGAGACAGCCAATCAATGATTCTCTCTCATCATTGATGTTACTATTTCTCTCTCCTCCCTTCTTCTCTGTAATCAATAAAAATATATTTTAAAAAGATAATAGAAATTATATAGGAAAGTACGAACCTGCAACAGGTGTGATTAATTAAGAAAGGGTAAACTGTTCCCTATGGGCACTACAGTTGATCCTTGAACAACATGAGGTTTGGGGGCCTGACCTGCATATAGTCCAAAATCCACATATAACTTTTGATTTCCTCAAAACTTCAGTTGTCCCTTAGTATCTATGGGGGATTGGTTCCAGGACTCTTGCAGATATCAAAATCCACAGATGCTTAAGTCCCTCGTATAAAATGGCATAGATCAATGCATACATACAGTGGACCTTCTGCATCCACAGACTCCCAATGGTGATGGAAAATATTGTTTTCAACCTGTGGTTGGTTGAATCTGCTGATGACAAACTGAGGATACAGAGGACTGATATGTTTATTGAAATAAATCCATGTTTAAGTGGACTTGTACAGTTCAAACCCATATTAAAGGTCAGATGCATTAAAACTAACATTTGCAGACAATAAATAGCAGGCATGTAATTAGATTTCTGAACTAACCCAGATTTATTTCTATGAGACATATTAAATGTAAAACAGAATTTGAAATATTATATGTAAAATGGAATTAGTAGTATATCCTATGTATTTTTCAATCAGATACTCCAAATATCTGAAAGTTAAACACAAGAATGAGTGATCAACTTTATTTGTTATATATTAGGAATATATTTCCTATAAACCACAATGTCATGATATTAGTAAGTAGAATAACCTTTGAGCCTTAGCCTCAGGAGAGTATGCATTAATAAAAAAAATTTTCAAATTATTTTGAATAAAATTATAGTTAACACTTATTGGACACTTACTATATTCCATGAGTTTGCTAAATTCACAGTAAGGTATAGCATTGACTCACTTAATCCTCCAACGACTCTAAGAGTTAGTTATTTAGAGAAAAGAAATCTGAGACATACTTATGTTAAATAACTTGCTCACATCACCCATCTTCTAAGTGGTGGAGACAGCATTTGAATCCCAGAAATGTGGTGTAAGAGCTTGCAGTCTTAACCACTACTCACCATTGCTTCACTCAACAGTTAATCCAACCTATTTTTAAAAGCCACAGCAAAGTTCATTTTGAGGGGAAAGCAATCACTCTTGAAAGGCACAATTTTAAAACTGATTTGATGACTTTTAAGCGGAAGACTTTTCTACATAATTACTTCTTTATTTTTCAAATAATAAAGGGGTTCTTGTCCATGTTGTAGAACTGTTATGCCAGGTCCACAACTCTGTGTTCTAATCTAATTGTTTGCATTCCCCATATCATTCACATATATTCATGGTGAATAAGCTGAAAATTAAGTTTGCCTTAGTTTTCAAGAGATGCTGCCAGATAATTCATAATATATTTCTTACAAACC
Source organism: Myotis yumanensis (assembly GCF_028538775.1). Taxonomy (NCBI): domain Eukaryota; kingdom Metazoa; phylum Chordata; class Mammalia; order Chiroptera; family Vespertilionidae; genus Myotis; species Myotis yumanensis. The sequence continues at coordinate 40,765,679 of NW_027223760.1, read as the reverse complement.
TCAGATGACTTAAAATTCTATTAATTTGAAAGAGGTGGGAAATTACATAATTTCTTTACAAAAAAAATTGCTTGACATGTTCGCATTGTTGACATTTTCTTCGTGCAATGATATTCTGCACAAACTTCAGTTTGTTTGGTTTGTTTGGTAAACTTTCGAAAGGAGTAAAAGAGAGACAGTGAATTTTAAGAACTTCATAGCATCCAGTTTTTCTCAGCTACATATTCATCCTAACCTTTATTTTATAGCCTTCAGTGTACAAAATGCAGAAATATGGCTGTTCCAGTAAGAATGACCTTGAAGTTTTGTATGCTGAAAGAAATGGCTTGAATATAGCAATTTCAGAACTCAAGGAAACCTGGAGTCTGTATTTATATTGTTGACTATAGAGGTTATTTCCTTTGCTGGTGGATGGTGGGTAATGACAGACTGCACATAAAGAAACGGAAACCTGTAGATTTTTATTACAATGTTTCAAGGAAGATAAGTTTACTTAAAAGCAACCTCTATTATAGCCTCTTTTTTGGCTTCTTCTTGGTCTTTGAAGATAGGATCTTAACGATTAAAATAGCATGCCAAATCTCTTTGGCTGCTTTAAAGTGATATAAACCTAAAACATTGTATCAATATAACAACTAGCTAGGACCTTTAAGATTCTCCAGAATTGAGATGATTACTCTTTCAGTGGTCCCAAACACATCGGACATCTGATGAAAGCTGTGCTTGCTCTTCTTAGAAGAAGGTACATTTAGCTCTAACTGCAACATCTGCCGTTGGCAGGGACTCAGACGCCCCTGTGACCCAAAGGTCCAACAAAATCAGATTCACAAATTCTAATCTGATCCAATGCAATTGTTTGTTTCATCGATGATAAAAATGGTTTGACAAGCTAGAGATGCTGACATGGGGATCTGTGTTCAAATGAGGGCATTTACCTGTTTGCATATACATGTGCAGTGATCTATTTGCTCTTCATAATTTACTTTGCGTTTCGAGTTTCAGTAATCCATTCTCTGCTTCAATTTTCACATCTTCCTTCTCCTTTTCTCTCTGTGTATCACTTACAAGAGGACACTTGTCATTGGACTTAGGTCCACCAGAATGCTCTCATTTTGAGATTCTTAATTATATCCACAAAGACCCTGTTCTAAATAAGGAAAATGTATCTCCAAATAAGATTATATTCACATGTTCTGGGATGTCAGTATATGTTTTGGGGGTACCATTCAAACCACTACAGTTACCATCATTGATCATCTGTTGGTTAGATATATTATTTCTTTCGATCTTACCAAAATACTGTGAAGTAGGTAGCAGAGTACCCATTACAGATGAAGAATTTGAGACCCACAGAAGTTAATTATCAACCAGATTTCAAAAGCTTAGTCAGTGGTGTTTTTTTTTTTTTAGATCTATATTTCTCACTGCTCAAGGATTAATAAAGAGAGCTTAATTAGTTACCCAGAGCAAAACAAAACAAAGTTTCTTAAAGTCCTCTCGGACTTTGTGATTTAGTAAAATAGAAAATATATGTGTACAAATAGTTGAGGTACAAATAGAATGTAAATACAATAAAGAGTAATATATATAAATTTTTAAGGCTATTGAGAGGAAGCAGATTTACCCAGCCATTTATCAATTTATGGTGTTTTAATACCCTGATTGTGAGGCTGATTGTAAATGCCTCATGAGACATTCATTGTATATTATTATTTTAATACCCATGTATGCAAATCTTCACTGTATTACTTAATGGGCATTCAATCATTCACTTATTTAATATTTATGGAGTTCCAGAAAATAGTTATACACTCGAGATATAATCCTATATAATAAAAGGCTAATATGCAAATCAACCAAAGGGCAGAATGTCTGTTTGCTATGACACACACTGACCACCAGAGGGCAGATGCTCAACACAGGAGCTGCCCCCTGATGGTCTGTGTGATCCCATAGGAGGAGCACTGCTAAGCCAGAAGCTGGGCTCACGGCTGCCGAGTGCAGCGGTGGTGGCAGGAGCCTCTCCTGCCTCTGTGGCAGCACTAAGGACCCTTCAGGGGATGTCCGCCTGTGAGAGGGCTCAGGCCGGACTGAGGGAACCCCCCCCCCCCACCCCAGTGCATGAATATTGTGCACCGGGCCTCTAGTGGTAGAAATAAAAAGACTCATATTGTCTCAGTCCCAATGTACATGCTGGTGGGAGAGTTATACAGCAGAGAAATGAGAAGACAAATATATAAAGTGATTGCTAGTTTTAGTTAGTACTATGAAAGCAATGGGTGGCTCTTAGGGAACAGTGGGGGGAATCCTCGTTCATGTGGGATGGCCAGGGAAAGCATCTCTGTGAATGGGGCATTATTGCTGAGGTAGAAGCATAAAGAACGACTTACCCTTGACAAGAGCAAAGAAAGCATATTGTAGACTGAGGGAACAACATATGCAAATCACTTAAGACCTAAGCATACTTAGTGTCTTCAAAGAATTGAAAACAGTGATTAGTATGGGAGTGTTACAGACTATGAAACAGGCAGGGGCCAGAGAATTCCAATTGTTGTGCAAGGTAAGGGAAGGAGTGAAGACTTTTCTTGGATGTATTCAGCAAACACTGCAGGGCTTAAGCAGGGAAATGAAGTAACTGAGTTCCTTTTGGGAAGATTGCTTTTGTTGTTAATGGAGCATGGGTTGGAAGCTGGCAAGAGTGGAGGAGGAGGGAGCAGTGAAGAGGCTTTGAGAACTTAAAAATTATCTGTCAATATTCACTTAATCGCCAGTCTCTAATATATATATGAAGAGTATGTTGTGCTTTTTAAAAAAAATGCCTCATGCATGCCCCCAATTGGGGATCGAGCCTGAAGCCTGGGCATGTGCCCTGACTGGGAATCAAAACAGCCACCTCTTGGTGCATGGGACAACTGAGTCACACCAGCCAGGCTATGTGTGGAACAATAAAAACAAAACAGGTTCAATCTTTAAGAGTGAAATAATACACAGTGGTTGAGACTTAAAAAATATCTATTGAATTTTATTTAAAAAAAATTTTTTTTTGAGGAGTTAAGGATCTCAGTCATAATATGAATCCTTGAAAGATGCTGAATCTTGTGAAATTTTAAGTCTTAATTCCAGACTTAATGCCCTGTAGAATGACTTTAGGATTCTGATATTACTTTTGAAAAGCCAGGATAGTAAATTAGTTTTAGAATAGATATATACAAGGCTTAGTTTATGACATTTTAGACTACTTAAAAATAATTTAACTTTATTCTTATAATCCAAATTCAAAATCTAGGGGATATAATGAACTATGCAATAGTTAAGATCTGATATTATCATTTTTGACATAGAATTCCACATATTAATAGATACAAGAACCAAGGAATTAAAAAAAAAATTATTGGCAACTGTATTCATTGAACAAACATTCACACTTAGTGTTTCATATTTGCTTGGAACAGGTGTCAAAAATGAAAATAATGTAGTCCTTGCCTTCAAGGCAAAGGGCAGAGGGTTATATAAATTAACAAATATAGTTCAATGGCATAAATACTGAGTTAGAGAGGATTAAGGAGGTGCAGAAAATACATTTATCAGATTGAAAGCTAAAGAAGGCCTCCCACACAGGAATTATCTATAGGAAATAGTTGGATGAAAAATTGGTGAAATCATTGATGAAAGAGTTGGAATTAGCTATATGAAGGAGAGCTGGGGAAGTGCCTTCCAGACAACTGGTAATCATTCAGTTAGTAAGATTCAAGGAAATAATCAGAGTCTAAAAGGAGGAGGGATCAATGAAGGTAAATAGGGAGGAATGACCAGGTTAGATAGTAAATAGATAGAACATACAGATTTGATGAAAAAAATGGAAATGAGCAAACTGATTAAAAGAAAAGCATCTAAAATGACTAAATTTGAGTATATGATTTCAGCCATAATGAAGGTGATGATAATGGTGAATTAACTTATGTGCCCCTTACTTAGTTTGCAGTAGAAGTGATTAGTGTAAGGAGAATGAAATTGAGAGCAATTAAGAAATGATAACATTTCTTGAACAAGCCAGAAATTTTCCATTTTAAAAATAGGAAATGAAGAGATCAGAACAGTCTACCTATTTATAGGTAGACTTCCAGTTGAGTTTTAGGAAGGAGTTTGGTTAAAGGTATTTAAAATGTCAAATTTATCCCCTTACCAAAGTTGATAATTTTATTACTGTTGTGGATGATTTTTTTTTAATGGAATTGACTCATAGAACTAAATTAATTGGTAGTTTAGGCACAAGGAAGAGTGTGCTTTGGTTAACTAACCTGGGCAAAAGCAAGAATCTTTATCATGTTCCTAAAAATGACTCACTCTTTCAGTGAGTTAATTCATTGCTAGTCTTCCAAACACAAAAACAAGCCAGGATTTAGGGCTAGAGTAACCTACTTTTCTAGCTAGACAATCTTAAATTGGCTATGGCAAACGTGAACTAAGAAAGGAAAAAGAAATAATTGTGGAAGTTAAAACTTGTTCCTAGAGTTTTTATTCAAATCTCCAATGTATCTATTAATTGAAAATTTATTCAAAACATTTTTGCATTGACCCAGGATTTCTATTATCCATTTCTATTATATTTCCACTAGAGGCTCATTGCAGGAAGATTTCTGCAAGAATAGGGCTCCCACTCCACCACTGGGCTGGTTTCCCTCTCGCTCCTGGTTTCCCTCCTGCTCCTGATTTTCCTCCCACTCCGCTGCCCAGCTGGTTTCCCTCCCGCCTCCCCTGCCTTGGCTCCATTCCTGTCTCCACCGCCTCTACTTTGCTCCCTTCTGTAGCGCTTCGCTTCCATGTTGTCTTCAGTCTTCGCTCCCAGCCGGTATATGCAAATTAACCGCCATCTTGGTTGGGTTAATTTGCATATAGCCGCTCTGATTGGCTGGTGGGCGTAGTGACGGTATGGTCAATTACCATCTTTGTCTTTTATTAGTGTAGATTTTCTCAGTATATACCAATGATTGTATTGCAACAAGTGATATGTAGAAATAACTGCCATTATAAAGGGCTGGTTGTAATCATAATTTGATCTATACTAATCTATTCCAAGAATTTATGCAACTATAAATTCTGTTTATTTGTATGTGTTACAAATGATAGACTGATTTCTTTAAAAAAAACATTTTCTAAGATATTTTTATTTTTCAAATTCTACATTTTAACTTGAAATTTGGTTATAATTTTTAAAAAGAACAATCAAAAATTTTCTGCTAATTCAAACTGAGATTATTACACTAAAGCATATAATTCATTAACACTAAACTAAAACATATAAACATTTACATAGTTTATTATATAGTACACAGCTATGCATAATAAATAACCAATAGCTTTAGTTTAAAAAAAACTCTGTCTTAATGATTGAAGTATAATTAAATAACATGTCATTCAACTATGAACAGTAAAACCTAACGAAATTTCTATACACTTCAACATATATCTGCAAATCATTATTTTATAATAGGATAAATTATACCTTTTAAAATATGTCTTTTTTTAAATGTATTTTTATTTATTTCAGAGAAGAAGGGAGAGGGAGAACGATATAGAAACATCAGTGATGAGAGAGAATCATTGGTTGGCTGTCTCCTGCACGCCCCCTATGGGGGATCGAGCCCACAACCTGGCATGTGCCCTTCACTGGAATCAAACCTGGGACCCTTCGGTTCTCAGGCTGATGCTCTATCCCCTGAGCCAAACCAGCTAAGGCTTAAGATCTATCTTAATAAAGCATGATCAAACAGCTCTTTATATATTAAATACAGTATGAGTAGTTAAATGAATTTCTATACATTTCTTATTAATTCAAATAATACTACTAACTATTCCATAACTTCTGTAACTTTTAATATTCAAGGATTTAACAAAACTCCACAAGTGTAAAGGGCTGATATTTGAATACACTCTTTGTTATGTCTACATTTAATCAAATTTAGGCATAATACATTTTTTATTCTGAAGTCATCTGCTCTTTATTATAGTGAATCCTTAATTTGTGGGTTTTCTCTCCTTAGTTACAACTGGTTCTATTATGAGTGGGAGTTTATTTGGAATAGTTGTGGAAGAAAATAAATATTCTTTACCTTAATTTTAATAATAGTCTTTCATTTATTTTATGAATTATAATCAATGCTAAAAAACAGTTTGCTGGATTAGCTGGTTTCTTTTAATAGTCCAACTATGGATTCTATCTTTTCATAACTACAACTTTATGAAAGATCATTGGCATAGCCATTAAAATAAATTAAATGCCAGGAACCTAAGAAAACACTTTTGGAAGTATGCAAACTATTTTTATTATTGCATTGCAATGTTTCTTAAGAGAAAGTTGTCACAGTTATAACTGGGTACAAACAATGTTCTTTCACAAAAACTTACAAAGGTATGACTTATGAGATCATATCCTTTTTCTTACATATGCCAAAATTCTGAGATAATATTTAGATTTTTTTCAAATTCTGGCAGTTGTTTAGATTCCACATGTTCCTTAGAATCAATGTATTTTAGGTTTCTTTATTTAAAGATAAAAGAGGTGATTTTCAAATTGAGATAAATTTACTATCAAGACATTTTTACTGTTCCCTGTGGGTTGTTAACATGTAAATTCTCTAAGATTACTTATACTTATGGTAAATATAAAAGAATAACAAAATATAATATTATTTCTAATCCTCTCAATTGAGACCTTTTATTTTGCTTTTTTATAATTAAAACACATATCACTCTACATTCTCTACCCTAGAGCCAATTTTTCTCTATTCTTGCTTTAAACCTGCTGTTATCTATCACATGCTTAATCTAGAATTAAAATTAGTTGATAATCTGCCAACACTTTCTTTATTCTTTGTTTCATTTTCATCTAGCTTATGCATATTAGAGGATTATTAGGCTGTAACTCCTTTAGGCAAAGCATTACACATCTGCATATTACATTACAGTCATTTTCTCTACCTGTAAAATGCAGTACTGATCAAGTGACTACTTGCAAGACATACAGGGTGGGAAAAAGTAGGTTTACAGGTGTTCCTATAGAAAATAATAAAGTAAGTAATAATACAAGGATAAACTCTGTTTCACATATTCACAATTGTAAACCTACTTTTGCCCTACCTTGTATGTGCCTTCTGTAGCTACTAGGATATGTGTTGGATATTGCATTATTACCTAGTATTTTTAGAATAACATCTTGAGTCTTGGCAAGTTAATGACATCCTATTGTTCAAATTCTAGCTTAAGTTAAAATAGTAATGAGCATGAAAAATTTAAACTATACAACAAAGGGCGACTATACTAGTACAACATATGGCTTTTAAAAAAGCGTTCTTCAAAGTCTTGGTCCCATTGGATAAAGTAGCTATGTTTGTTTGTTTTTTCTAATTTTTATTAACTTACTCTTTACCCTTCAATTTTCCTGAGTCTTACATGGAATATGTCCCAACTCTCTTCTATCTATCTATCTATCTATCTATCTATCTATCATCTATCATCTGTTGATCTAATCTGCCATATATATATACTGAGTGGCCAGATTATTATGACCACCTGACATTTGTAGGCAAATTAGCCATACACTGCATCGTATGGGATATGGAAGCCGAAGACCTGGTCAAACACCTTTGCTGTCTGCAGTTACCATGATAAACCGTCTCCAATTCGCACAGGAACACAAGGATTGGATAGTCGAGCATTGGAAAAAAGTCATGTGGTCCAATGAATCACATTTCCAGTTGCATCATGCAGATGGCAGAGGGAGAATTTGGCGGAAACAGCATGAAAGCATGCATCCCACATGCATGAGTGCAACCCTTCAAGCTGGTGGGGGCAGTGTTATGGTTTGGGGCATGTTTTCCTGGTATGATTTGGGCCCTTTAATTCATGTGGAACAACGTCTGAATAGCACAACATACCTAAGTATCGTTGCTGATCAGGTTCATACTATCATGTTGATGGCGTATCCCAATGGAGATGGCTTCTTCCGACAAGACAATGCACCATGCCACGGTGCTCGTATTGTGCAGGAGTGGTTTCAAGAACATGAGGGAGACTTTACCTTGCTTAGGTGGCCCCCACAATCACCAGATCTCAATCCAATTGAGCATTTGTGGGACGAAGTTAAAAGAGCCATCAGGCAGCTGGTTCCACAACCATCAAATCTCACAGAACTGGACAGTGCTATTCATCAGGCATGGTGTCAGATTCCTCACATCACCTTTCAACATCTTGTGGAGTCAATGCCAAGAAGAACCGCTGCAGTATTCAAGGCAAAAGGTGGCCCAATGAAGTATTGATGGGTGGTCATAATAATCTGGCCACTCAGTATATATATATCTTTAATATATATAATGTAATACACATGTTTATACATAAACTTTCACATAATTATTTTTAAATTTAGATCCCTCTGGTATTTTGAATTAGATGATTAAATGGATAAGTGATACATATAAGTGAGGTGCATATAAAACACTAAAGGCCCGATGCACAAAATTCATGCAAGAGTAGGCCTTCCTTCCCCCGGCTGCCGGCACCGGCTTCCCTCTGGCACCCAGGACCCGAGCTTCCCTCGTAACCTGGCTTCATCCGGAAGGACATCTGGTCTAATTAGCATATTGTGTTTTTATTATTATAGATATTATGTCAGCAAGAAAATGTTAAATCCAATTTATAGAACTTGAAATGATATAAAACAAACATAACTATCATAGAAATTATTTGGATTTTTAGCTAATAACAACTAAAATATAGATTAGTCATATTCTTTCAGTGTAACACGTTTTACACATTCATTTGGGATATTGAAAAATTCACATTCATATAGCAAATTTACTTACAGAAAAAGAACTCGAATGAGAAATGCCTTGGTAAGTTTTAATCATTCATGTTATCTATCCTGTGACTTTTTCCTTTTTCCTTTTAGAAAAAGAATCCCAAATTTTAGCTGGGCCTAATGCTGCCCATTTTAAACTCCACAATTTTCATTATCCCTTATAGTTTATATGCTATTGTCTGAAATTTTCCAATGAAAGCTTGAAAGTAATAACTGTTATAACCCAATAGATACAGATGAGCTTCTAAAAGATACTCATGTAAATTGAAAAATGAATGAACAAGGTATTTAGCACATGCAAATGAAAATTTAAATTATTTTAACAAGATGACTAAATTTATTAATAAAATTTAATAAATGCTGGATATGAGAAACAAATATTATCATTTGTATAATTCTTAGCATGAAATATACTTTCATGCATATCTTTCCAATAGATTTATATCTAATATATATTTCAGTACATATTCTTTGATGGTAATATGACATCATTCACTGTAAATTCTCTTTTCTTTGTAAACTAATATAACTTAACACATTCTTTGAAGGCTTTAAGCTGTGCAACTGAATAATACTTAACAACCCAATGCCTAACTATATGAATAAAACTTTTTTCAGAGTGCTCTAAGTAGCTGAATATATCTAACTGTTTATGGGCTTGATGAAATTATAATCTGAAGGTGCCAGCATGTATACTTGTTCTTCCATCAAGAATTTATAAATGGTATTTTTCCCACAGACACAAGGAAAAATGTTAAAATGTCTCTTCAATTATTCAAGGTGTAGAAAAATCAAAGGAAGAAGATGGCATATACCTTTGTTGTTCAGAAAGAAATTGACCCACGGCTTAGAATAACATTTAATTATCACTGAGAACAGACTCAGTTATTGTTGTTTCAGATAATTATGAGCCTGTCCTGGCTTAGTGGCCTGTTTCATAAGGTTTACACGGCAAGGGAGAGGAAGTCTCAGTAGGAAAACACTTTGAAGTATCCACTTGCATAGTGTTTGCTCTTATCCCATTGGCCAAAGAAAATCACATGGCCCAAAACAGGTTTATGTGGGTGAGGATTACCCAAACTTGCAGATATAGGTTATTGTGATTATTTTGTTAGCAATCTACTTCACTCTTAAAAAAGGAAGGAAGGAAGGAAGGAAGGAAGGAAGGAAGGAAGGAAGGAAGGAAGGAAGGAAGGAAGGAAGGAAGGAAGGAAGGAAGAAAGAAAGAAAGAAAGAAAGAAAGAAAGGAAGGAAGGAAGGAAGGAAGGAAGGAAGGAAGGAAGGAAGGAAGGAAGGAAGGAAGGAAGGAAGGAAGGAAGGAAGGAAGAAAGAAAGAAAGAAAGAAAGAAAGAAAGAAAGAAAGAAAGAAAGACACTTTATTTTTTCTTCCTCTTTTCCTCAGAGTAAGGCCTCTACTTCTCATTATATGAAGTCTTTTTATGATAGACTATGCCTTCCCATTTTCTTTCACTGGGGAAAATTTCAATTCAATTTGATCTAGCTCTAGAAAATAAAAGTTGTTTCCCTTCTATAGCTTTGTCTAAAATTCTAAATGGTGTTAGGAACACACTTGAGATGTCCTTCAGGATGAAAATTATGCACTAGATTTTTTAATGCAAGTCCCTGAGGGTGTTGTTTGCATTTCTATTTAGTAAAAAACTGCGAGAAGAAGTCAAGGTTAATATTTGAAGATCAAGCTACAGTCTTGGTATTTATATATAAAATGTTGAATATTGGTCAGAGGAAGGAGAGCTTATATTTCTAAAATTTATAATATTACTCTATTTTGAAAACCTTACTCAGACCTTTAAAATTTTTTTTACTGGCTTACAGAAGCAAAACAAAACTGATTAGATCTATTTTAAAAAATATTTTATTCTATAAAATGCTAAAAGAAAGTCTTATTCAAGATTATTTTTTTCTCACAAAAATAAGAACCCCAAAACACTGAAGTATCTGATAAAGAAGAAGCAGCTATTTTTATTATTTATTCCAAAATTAAAAAGGATACCATAAATGTATACATGTCTCTATTTATGATGAACTATTTAGTTATCTTAAAGAGATAAAGGAAGCTAAAACATTAGATATTAAATAAGGTGAATTCCCTAATTATAGAGGTTATATTTAATTGCAAAAGTAAAAGAAAATGATAAACATATGCTCATTATTTGTGCTTAAGTCAAAATGTTTTTATCCTTTTGTTATTTTTATAACTGACTGGACAATTTTAGAATGGTGACAGCAACAAAGTAGATTTTCTCCTCCATTCTCAGAATTTCAATTTTTGCCAGAAAAAAATCAATCTTTCTATGAAAAAATGTATCTTAAGACAAATTAAACATTTGTGTACATGTCCATACACTGATACATGTGGTATGGCTTTTAATTTTATTAAATACTAGAGGCCTGGTGCACGAAATCTGTGCACTGAGGGGGGGGGGTGTCCCTTAGCCTGGCCTACATCCTCTCACAGTCTGGGACTCCAGGGGGGATGTCCGTCTGCCAGCTTAGACCCAACAAGATGGGGTCTAAGCTGGAGTCAAACATCCCTCTCACAGCCTGGGACCCTCGCTCCCTACCACCCGCCTGCTCGCTCTTTCCCACTCGGCTCGCTGCTCCTTAGCACTGCCGTGGAGGTGGGAGAGGCTCCCACCACCGCCGCTGCGCTCACCAGTCGTGAACTCAGCTTCTGGCTGACTGGCGCTCCCGCTGTGGGAGTGCACTGATCACAAGGGGGGCAGCTCCTGCATTGAGCATCTGCTCCCTGGTGGTCAGTGTGCATCATAGTGACCGGTCATTCCGGTTGTTCTGCCGTAATGGTCACTTAGGCTTTTATTATATAGATGGAACTACCTCACAGTCAATGTGCCCCCTTGAGGAGTCCCGGATTGCAAGAGGGTGCAGGCCAGGCCGAGGGACTCCAGTGGTGTACGATCGGGGCTGGGGAGGGACATAGGAGGTAGGCCAGTTGGGGAGGGACTGTGGGAGGGCTCCAGGGCATGTCCGCCTATCTTGCTCAGTTCTGATCGGCCGGACCCCTGCAGCAAGCTAACCTTACAGTCGGAGCGTCTGCCCCCTGGTGATCAGTGCATGTCATAGCGACTGGTCACCTGTCTGCCCCCTGGTGGTCAGTGCACGTCATAGCGAGAGGTTGAACTGCCTTAGCATATCATTTGCATATTACGCTTTGATTGGTTGAACAGACGACCGGACACTTAGCATATTAGGCTTTTATTATGTAGGAAAGTAGTCAAAGTATAAATTTGATTAATTTTAAAATAGTTAAAAATGCTTAAAGGCAATAACTATTGACAATGACATTCTTTCTCAGCATAATGTCTTATAGAAACCAATTCTGAGTAGCCCCTACAATTTTGAAAACTATTTCAAAAATAAAATAGCCAACATTTACTGAATGCCTATTATGTACCTAGGGTATATCATCCATAGTTCTCACAATATTGCCATTATGCCTTTACAAATGAGGTTTTTGAGATCAAGACATTAATGTGCCCAATATTACATAGCTATAGAGTGTTGAAACCAACATTAGAAGAGTCCCAAGTAACTATATGGAGAATTAAGATTGTCATAAATAAATTTTTAGGCAAGGATTATATAAGTATACTAGAGGCCTGGTGCACGAATTCGTGCACCAGTGGGGTCTCTTGGCCTGGCCTGCAGGATAGTGCCAAAACCAGCTCTCCAATATCCCTTGAGGGGTCCTGGATTGCAAGAGGGCACAGGCCAGACCGACAGACCCCACTGGTGCACGATCAGGGCCGGGGGGGACACAGGAGGTTGGCCAGTAGGGGAGGGACCATGGGAGGACTCCAGGGCATGTCTGGCCTGTCTCACTCAGCCTTGATCAGCTAGACCCCAGCAGCAAGCTAACCTACTGGTTGGAGCTTCTGCCACCTAGTGGTCAGTGCATGTCATAGCAAGCTGTTGAGCAGCCTTAGCATATCATTAGCATATTACGCTTTGATTGGTTGAATGGCCGATCGGTTGACCGGACACTTAGCATATTAGGCTTTTATTATATAGGATTAGAGGCCTGGTACACAGATTCGTGCACTGGTGGGGTCCTTCAGCCTGGCCTTCACCCTCTTGCAATCTGGGACCCCTCAGGGATGTTGAAGAGCCAGTTTTAGCTCAATCCCTGCAGGCCAGGGCCTCTAGTATGCATATAAGATCTTTGGTTAATCTCTTCCTGCTCTCCCCGCTCCCCACTTCCCTCTGAGATTCATCATTCCTGTGGTTTCCACTCCTGTGTTGAGCATCTGCCCCCTAGTGGTCAGTGCGCATCATAGCTACCAGTTGAACAGTCGAACAGTCAAACAGTCAAATGGTTGGACTGTTGCTTAGGCTTTTATATATATAGATATGTCAATATGCTGGAAAGCCATAAATATAAAATGATATTGGCAGAATGGGAAGGGGGAGAGTAGTTCTTCAAAACACAATAGAATTTAGAAAAGATAAATATGTAGAGATAAATAATTAACATTTCCAACATAGACTGCAGGATAGCTATTAAGGTACAATGGAAGGAGATGGTCCTCCTGGACCAGCAGGCTAAAACAAGCCAATATTTTACTGCTATTGAAGGGAAAGAAATCAATACCACATTTGGTCATATTTGAGCTTGCATAAGATGATGGGCCAAAAGCTAATGTTTGTGAAGCATGATAAAATAGTAAGTCCATGTATTAAAAAACATGAGAAAGTCCAAAAGAGAATCCATGATTGGTTATAAGGTTGTAAATATAGCAGATGAGGAAAGATAAAATGAATTAGAGGCGTTTTTAGCACAAAAAAAGTGAAAACATTGGTTAAGTAAGGAAGTGTATAAATCAGAAACAACTTTAAGATGTGTTCACAAAACTGAATCATAGTAATATTTTAAATTCTCTACCTGAAACCTGTATAATTTTATGAACCAATGTCACTGCAATAAATTCCATTTTAAAAGTCCAAGAAAAAAGAAAATAATATAATAATTAATAAACAATAATATAAGTAAAAATTCTTTGAAAAACAACTTTTTAAAAGAAATGATGTAGAGAAGCTATTTTACAGCAGCAAAAGGAGGAACTTCTTTCCTGTTCAGAAGATTAAATGCAAGAAGAATTCCAAAGAAGGTCACAAAATGTGCCCCCTGGCAAGTGAGAAAAACACTGACAGCTGTTTGTTCTGTTTAGATATTCTGTAGCCTGTAGGCAAGAAAGCTGGAGCAGCAATGCTCTCCAAGACTCCCACAGAAGCAATATTAAAGTTCAGATACCAAATAAGTATTTGGATACCTATATACACTCATTGATAATGAGTCACAAAAGACATTTTTTTATCCTCACCCAAGAATATTTTTCCCATTGATTTCTAGAGAGAGTGGAAAGGAAAGAAGAGAAATGGAAGGTAGGACAGAGAGAGAAGAGAGAGAGAGAGAGAGAGAGAGAGAGAGAGAGAGAGAGAGAGAGAGAGAGAGAGAGAGAGAAACATCAACATGAGAGAGACACTTCCATTGGTTGCCTCCCACAGGACACATGCCCCTACTAGGGCTGGGGAATGTGGAATCAAACCCTTCAGAGCCAAATGGCCAGGCCACAAGAGACATTCTTTATGCATTTGCTGTCCATTCCCTGGGAAATATTTTGAGGTCACAATGATTTCTAAGCCTTTTATTAGAATGTTGGTTCTTTTTTGCCAACCACAAAATTATTACCTTTTTGTTGCTTCATTCCTGCAAACATATTGAACAGCAAATGTGGACCAGGTACTGAATCAGATGCTGAAGTGATAGCAGGTAAAAAGGCAATTTCCTATTCTTATGGAGGTGACAGTTGAAGGAAAGAGATTGCATAAATAATTAATTGAGCAATTATTAAGCAACAATAGTGACTAAAGAACAAAAACCTTTACTAAAGAATATTTTAATAAAGATGGGAGTGATATGTTATTGGAAAACCTTTTGAAATATACTCACGATAGTACAGTGTGGAAAATACCCAGAAAGACCTGGGCATGGCATCTCAGGAATGCAGTTTTAGGAATGTGTTTTTTTTTCTGTAACAATTGAATCTCAAAAACAAAAAGCTCCTTGCAATATAGTTTTCCTCCAGATTATATTTCATTTTTTAAAAATGGCTTTATTTGCAAAATATATTTTCAGAGGCTATATAAAGCAAGTGCTTTTTAGAGAAAGTTGTTCACCACCCATTGAGAGATAATATTTTAATCCTGTATTTTATTATACTGCCAAAGTTCTAGGAAGTTTGACAGCTTTTATTTTGGCACCGTTATCATACATAGGTTAGATTTGTTGAAAATGAAGGGAAAAATGGTGAATCTAGTTGAATTGCTGTCATATTAAGTTTGAGATTGATAGATTACATTTATTTTTTGGTGCGTTTAGGCACAATTCCAGATACCAAGTATGAGTTAATTAGCATCTTTGACTCCTGTGGGCAAGAGGAAAAATAATATAGATGAGTTTTATTGAGCTTAGACAAAGAAAGGCTAAGTAAGGATGAGAAAATTTTAAACAGTTATGTATTTATACTTTCATACGGCTCAAGTATTGAGAGGAAAATTAAACAAAGAAATCATTGAAGTTATTAGGAGGCAGGTAGAAAAAGTAGACAGGCATATTTGGATTGATGGCACAGAACAGAGTTTCTCTACATTACCATGCATCAGAATGTTGTGAAAATGAGTTTCTGATTAGGTAGGTCTGGGGTAAGACCCTAGAGTTTGCATTTTTAATAAATTCCCAGATGCTGCTGTTGCACCACACTGGGAAGCCCACAGGCATATGTCTGTGAGTAGCCTTTGAGCATAAAAGTCATCAAAACAATAAAAGCAAAACTGATCGTGGTAGAGGTGAAACAATGATCAAAGAAAAAAGCTACAGGACAGTGTGTATGAGGGACTTATTTCTTTGCTTGCTTTGCATCCAGCCCATTCATAAAAAAGTTGCCCTTCCTACACCCCTGCTGCCTCTAAATGACTACGCCCTATTAAAAGTGATAATCATGGCACTGCAAGCTCCATGAGGCCAAGGACTTTACCTCTCTTGTTCATCACTGTTTCTGTAACATTGTCCCCGATGACAGTTTACTCCCTCCGTAGGCTGTCTAAGGATCAGATTCTCAGTCTCAGGAATCTGAATGATGACACAGAGAAGATGCCTGTCCAGTGGCAACTGGAGCTATGAAGTGAAGTGATTTCACCAAAATCATGAGAAAGTGGAAACCAGGAGTAAACAAGGAAGTCATTAAATAGAGAGGAGGGGAGCGCTGAGAAGGCGTAACACCATCCTTGAGAGCAACTGGTCTGTTTCCGATGACTTTCCTGGGCAAGGAAATTATCTCTGTTTTATTTCCTCTTCTTGGATTATTATCTGATTTTACAACATCTATAGAATTACCCCCTCCTCTCTCCCCGCTTTTGGGTAGGTTGGATATGTCTTTGCTTCATGCTGCCAGAAGCTCACTCTAGAACCTAAAGGCTTCTTTTCTTGGAGTAGGTTGCAAATAATAGTCACGTGTAAAGGTTGCAAAAGACATTTTTGCCATCTGAAACCAACCCAATTCCCTTTGCTGCAGATGGACTAGGTTCTCTAAGGAAGATCCTTTGGATATCCTGTTTTAAATGTCAGTATCTGTGAGTTTCAAGGAATAGTTGGGTAGAAAGTGTCTTTCTAAGATGGTGCTCCCGCTATAGTGGTCATCTTATATATTCAGCTGAAAAAGGACATTCTAGAAAGCCCACTCCAGCTGCCACTGGCTATGGCCCTGGATGTAAACCTGTGATTCTGAATGCTTTTTGGCAGGAGCCAGAGCTAGACGGGAAAATATGCTGACAACTTCACTCTCAGTTGCACTGTTGAAATGCAGTTCATGGTCAGGGCTCAGAAAACTCAAGCCCTTTTCCATTTAATACTCTCAACCAAAAAAGAAAAAAAAAATCACAAAAAATGTAATCAGAAATTGTCCTCCAAAATAAAGTTTTCAACTTTAAATTAAGATCAAGGAAACTCTGTGGTTTTAGATTATTCTTTTAAAAACACGCTTTCCAAATATTTTCTTGGGAAGATTTTCATTTCTAATATGCATATTCAATTCTAACTAAAATGCTGAATGGCAGACTGATGAATTATGACTAATATGCTGAGTTATTCCCTGGTGTTCTACTGTTCGTATTGTGTACATAGGAGCCTGATAAAAGCCATGGACGACATGTCCCCTCCGTACCAGGCTCCAGGTCAGTAAGCTTCGACAGTATCGGTATTTTTGTACTGTTTTATTTCAAGAGGAGTTCTAGGGCTAAAAACTTAGAAATTCAATCCTCAGATATTAATTAGTATGCTTCCCCACTTATCTAGCTGTCTATATTTTCTATTGTATTTACTATAAAATCAGTGATGCTATGTACATGAGCTTTAGGGTATCAGAAAATATTGCTTCTGTTAGCATATTGATGGAATTCTTAGCCCAAATGAATAGGTTAACTTTTAAATTCAGTTTGTCATTATGCCGCTGCAGGTGAGATGGGCACACAATTTCCAGAGTGAATTGAAAATGCTATCGGCTAGTTACTGTGAGAGCTCAGGAGACTATGTAATAAGGCTCTTGCGAAGGGCAAATGCTTTCAAAAGGCAGCTTAATTCAAAGCAGCAATTGAGTTCTTGAGGGGCAGGGTGTTAAGAATGACATTGCCTGCCAGAGGAAAGAATATCATCAGAGATTAAGAGGCAGGCAAGATTGAAAAACAGAAATGAGAAAAATAGACGTATTTGCAAAAACCTGAAAATTCTACCATGAAATTATTTTTAAGCTCAACGGGGAAGTAGGCCGTCAAAATTCTCAGGGAATCAGAGAAGAACCCCATAGTAAATAATTTATCATAAGTAAAAATAGAGCGGTGGGTGATTTTTCCTTTGAATAAACTCCTATTTTATTTTGAGGAAGATTAAAGCTCACTTGAAAGGGATTGTTATTTTGGTTATCAAGGTAAGTTCGTACATCTGTCATACTGAAAATCTATGACTAAATTTCAATTTATCCTCTGTTTTCACACGGACAACCTTGTGCACAGATTAGTACATATAGGTTCCTTAAGGATTTCTAGATTAAGAAATTCTACCAAATCAAATCCTAGTTTATCATGAATCTTTATTATATATTTTAAAAAACTACGCTTTAGAAAACAGTATTACATAATTGACAAGATAGGTTAACTCCAATCCATAAGTTTAAAACTCTGTTATACACTTCAAAAAGATTATTGAGTGTGAAAGTTAAAACAATATAATAGGAACAAAAAACTATACTCACAGTAGTCTTCTGAAAAATTCTTTCCTAGTATGCAAATTTCATTGGTATATAAAAATACAATATTAAAAATAGCAAGCCATTTTAAAGAATAAATTTTTAAAAGTCAAAGTCCTGGCTTTCATACAAATATTAAGTGAACACACGTTAAATATTAATTTAACCTATTATTAAAGAGAGAACTAGTAAGACATTATAAACAGTTAAAAAGAGAATTCTAAGAACCCACATATATAGGGAATAAGAAGTTTTGAAATGAATTTATAAATAGATGCAAAGCCTATCTATCCACAAGGCATAATCAATTGCACAACATCACACACATTTGCATTTCTTTTTTTTTTTTAAGAAGTCCCTTTTCTTTTTCTTTTTCTTTTTAAATATATTTTATTGATTTTTTTACAGAGAGGAAGGGAGAGGGATAGAGAGCCAGAAACATTGATGAGAGAGAAACATTGATCAGCTGCCTCCTGTACACTCCCTACTGGGTATGTGCCTGCAACCAAGGTACATGCCCTTGACCAGAATCGAACCCGGGACCCCTGAGTCCGCAGGCTGACGCTCTATCCACTGAGCCAAACCAGTCAGGGCTACACATTTGCATTTCTATGGACAAGAATCATTTGGATTACCAAATTATTGTACATATATAATATGTGAGCTATATGTGACACCACAATTTTCCCTGTTTTTAAAGTATTATTTCCTGACAGTAATAAACTTAGAATATTAAAACAAATATGGACAAAAAGAAACTGTCAAGACTGTTTCCATTAACGATTACTCTTATTTTGGCACAGTGCCAATATATATATTTCAGTTCTGCCAAATGCCCTTTGGGCAAGGTACCTTGTTACAGGAGAGGAAACTAAGTCTCAAGAAGACATCCCCTGAAGTCCCAGCGCTCACAGCCACCCCAGCGAGGGTTTGGTCTTGTCCTATTGCTCAAAGTCCAATACTGTTTTGCTACATCAAAAGTGATACAACCAAAGAAGAGCAATAACTATCAGCATTTTATTTATGACATTAAATGCCAAAGTGGGTTTCAATTATCAGTTAACCAGGTAGCTGGTAAATGTATACTTTCTTCAAAACCTGTGAGCATAAATAAGTTCCAAAAAATATCTTTTTCAGCTGGTGAGCTACCTGTAGTTACTAATTCAAGGAAAGCAAAAAGGAGAGCAGAATGTAGAATCTTATATTTTATTTATGGTGTATGTCTTTTTTGTTAAAGAAAATACTGTGAATTTATTGAAATTTGATTTTTGCATGACATGGTATGATTAGTCATTTCTCATTACACTAAAGGTAAGAGTTTTATTCTTCCAGTTTTAGCAGGAGAATAAAAGAAGGATCATTATCTCGTTTTATTGTGGTTTGTCATGGCAGCTTGATTCTCAACCATATTTTTATCAAAATGTATTAAAATATTTAGTTCGGCTCTGAAATGCAGCCGTGATTTAAGAAACCCATCTGGAACACATCACTGCTAATATTAGTGGTGCTATTATTTTTTCCTACTTCATAATTTGACAACTGTGCCTTTTAAAAAGTGGATAAAAGTATATTTTTATAACTTAATTTCTCTTCCCAAAATGTCACAGTTTACATTTTAAAGGGAAATTACTAAAGAAATGTTCTTTAAACTATCCTAAGTTGTCTTTTGAAACCAAATACCAGTAGCATAAAGGACCACAAAAAATTATTCAGTAAAATCTTAGTACCAGACCTTAGAAATTAAAACAATATGAAACATGTTGCTTTGAAAAGTTGAGGCTGGTATTTTTTTATACGTTATTTCCTGAATTATTACTCATGGTGGAATGGCACGCCTTTGGAGATGTATTAATCAGGGATATCCAAAGAACTAGGAAAATTGGGGGGAGGAATGAAGAGAGAGAGAAACTTATTATAAGTATAAGGAATTGGCTCATGCGATTATAGAACCTTGGCAGTCTCAAGAACTGCCCCTGGCAATATTGTTAACTATAGTCACCATGCTGTATATTACATTCTCAAAACTTTTTTGTCTTATAACTGGAAATTTGTACCTTTTGACTATTCTAACCTATTTCTCCATCCCAGCTTCAGAAAATCACCAGTCTGTTATCTGTTTTTATGACCTTGTCTTTTATAGATATCACATATAAATGAGATAATTTAAAATAAAATTTTAAATGGCTGTATTTACCTCAAGGCTTTCTCCCCATCATATATTGATATTGTTTACTATACACAAAAAATTCAGTCCAAAATGTCAATAGTGCCAAGCTTTCACAAAAGCTGAAATGGCAGGTGTGACTCAGTGGTTGAGTGTCAACCTGTAAACCAGGAGGTCGCGGTTCCATTCCTGGTCTGGGCAAGTGCCTGGGTTGTGGGCCCGACCCCCAGTGTGGGGACATGCAGGAGGCAGATGATCAATGATTCTCTCTCATCGTTGATATTTCTGTCTCTCCCTCTCCCTTCCTCTTCGAAGTCAATAAAAATATATATTTTTTAAAAATAAAACGCAAAAGTCAATACTAGAGAAACTCTTCCCTGATATTATTATTGGTCATGTTTTATTTAAAAAAAGTCTAAAAAAAACAAAACTCTGAGCCCTCTGGTATTCATTCATGTATGTGAATGTTTTAGTATGAGTAGTTATATTATAAATTATAAAACATGTATATCCGTAAACCTATTATCAATTTAATATCTAGAACAGTCCCAGTTCTATGTCATCTACACAATATGCTTTTCCCCTAACTCAACCTTTTAATTTTTTCCAAGAGGTAATTATTATCCTCTATTTTATGTTTCATTCTCTTCCTTAAAAATATCCTTAGATACTAGTTTATTTTTTCTTTTTTTTTTTTTTTGCACTTTATAAAAGCAGTCTCATAATCTGTGTTCTTTTGTTATATGTTTTTAGGCACTCAATATTACATTTTGAAGAATCTTTAACACTGTTGAGAATATTTATATTTTATTCATTTTCACTGCTGCATGTTACCACATAGTGTGTGTATGCTAAATTCATATAGCCATCCTTTTTTGATAAGCATTTGGGCTATTTTCATTATTTTAGGGGCTTAGAAATATGATGTTATAAATATTATTGTATGTCTTCTGATGGATAAATACAAGTTTCTTTAGGAAATATAGTTAGAAGTGGAATTGCTGGGTCATAGAATATGTGAATGTTTAGGTAATGTCACACTTTTGAGAAAGGATATACCAAATTATAGTCCTACCAAATGAGTATATAAATGTTTCTTTTTAATTCACATGTTCATGAGCACTTTGTATTATCTGGTTTCTTAATTTTTTTTTCCAACCTGATGTGTCTAAAGAAATATCTCATTGAGGCCTTAATTCTGTTTTTATTTTACTACTACTAAAATTGTAAACTTATCATATTTTTTAAATTTAAATTCTTTATTGTTTAATGTATTACATAAGTCTCCTTTTTCCCTCATTGACCTCTCCCCAGCTGCCCCAACCCCTAGCACATGCCCTCACCCCCGCACCCATCCGTGTCCATTGGTTACGCTCATATGCATGCATACAAGTCCTTTGGTTGATCTCTTACCCCCTCACCCCCCACCTTCCCTCACAGGTTGGACAGTCTATTTGATGCTTCTATGACTCTGGTTCTATTTTTATTCATCAGTTTATGTTGTTAAACTTTTCATATTTGTATTGACATTGACATTTCATCTTTTGTGAAAGCCTAAGCATATTTCATGCCTATTTTTCTATTGGGATGTTTAGATTTATCTAGTTGGTTTGTAGGTGTTTGTATACATGTACTAGTTCTATTCCATGTCAAGGATTAATGATCCCCCAAAAATTTGGAGCTTCTAGTCAACTCATCAGAACAACTTAATAAAAAATTAATCCTCAGATGGGTAGATAATACAATGTTAAGAGAAGGAATTCCATTTTGAGATATATTATTTCTTCATTTTAAATATTTTATCTTTAATCTGTCACAATGTAATAATAGAAAGTGAGATACTGAAACTGGTGGCTATTCTATAATATAAAACACATGCAAAAAATTGCTTGAAAATCATGTGTTTCTTTGATAAATAAATGGAATGTCAGATAGTAACTTCTTGCTCACATTTAGAATGTAGTACTATGTTTAACTTTTGGAAAAGATATGTCATGATGTTTAAAGAGTCAACAAAAGGTGAAGGAGAAAGAGCAACAATTATATTTCCCACTATTTGGAAAGGATAAATATAAAATGCTGAAATGATTCAAATGTATTGCCTGATTTTGTGTGTATATGTATTTCATTCATACTATAGAATACAGGAATTCAGAAGTTAGGCTATGGTAAATGAATAGAATAACCATTTTAAGATAATAACAATTTGATCAGTTCTTTAATGCAGGGATTTCAAATCAACATGTATCATCTGTATTAGACAGTTATGAATGTAGGTATCACCACTTCAACTGATAGGTGACCTACATATTCAATAGCCACATGTGTTTAATATTGAAGAGGGATTAGATAAATGAAGTCAGTTGATTTTCTTGGCTCTGGCTGTTTCTTTAACATACTTTCTGTGAATTCACTTGTGTAACCTCAAGCACTGTAAATAACTTTCTGTGAATTCACTTGTGTAACCTCAAGCAGTGTAAATAAAACTGTGGTCTTTACTTTGCAAAAATAATGGATGAGTAAATTTACTGCAGAATATGGGAGGGTGTTTTGACATGCCAATGTTAATAGTTTGGGTGATTAAGCTAGTAAAACTTCTTGATTTTGAAAATGAAAACTCCTAAATATGATTATTTAATATTCATCACTGGGGTGAAATTGGTAAGGTAAGAAATAGAGAGGAGAAAAGGGGTGAAGAGAATTGAATTTGACCTCACAAGGATCATATACTGTATATAGAAAAATGACAAAACATTCATGTGGCTTACCCTAAAGAGAAAACTTAGAATTTATAAAGCATTTGTCTGAGATCCAGCAGAAGATGTAAAAAGAGTGAATAATCTCATATTTAAATATATTGTTTTTAATATTTAATGGCCATATTGGTGGAAATATTTTATGGATATAAAATTAAGTAAAGGTGAGTTAGATATTAGGTATACATACAGAGATAGTAGTGGTTCTATGAGAATTGATGAAATAAATAAAAGCAGAACTTCCATTAATTTTTAATAATAGGAATGGGATAAAAATAAAACATAAAGATGTTTTAAATAATTAAAATTATTTCAAGGAAAATAAATTCTGACAAGTGTCAAAAATAGGAAAATAGTCATTGGATTTGATTATCAGGCTAATAAATGGTGGAATCTAACTCAGGTCCATCTGATAAGCTATTCCATTTAGACTTAAGTATATCCTTCAGGGTATATAATCATAGCACTTGAATGTTTAGAGATAATGAGAACAGTATGGTTTACTGAAGGATTGAATGAGATAACATGGTAAAATATTTTGTAAATTAAAGAGATTTACAAGGATAAGTTGGTACAGAATATTGATAAGAATGTTTCTATATGACTCAAAAATTGAGTCTTTATGTGACAAAATATGCATTTTAATATCAAAATTTTCTATTATTTGGTGGGAAAGAAATATAGTTTAAAATGGGATATTAATTTCTGTGTTGTTCTATTTTCATACTTCCACATTCCCAGAAAGTAGCCAGGCTTTTAGTATTCTTTGTTTTGGGGGCATATGTGGGCTGAAAGAAGCTACCAAAGATAAACCCTCTTCCTGGCTTTTATTTTCCCAAACCTAAAATGCGAGAGTTTATGCTTTGAGGGGGAGAGGTAGGAGTCGAATTTGTGGATAAGAAGCGTCATAGCTCCGAAGGGTCCAGGGAGCTGGAGCATCCTGGGAGTAGTGGGGACTTCCTCTCCTCATTCCCCACCCCATGGAGGTTATCATGAGGGAAATGCCGTGTGGTATGCTTAGGCACTAGGCTGCTTGGCCTCAGTACGAATCTTGATGTGCAAGTTTGGGAAACACCGAAGAGATGACCACCTGTTGAGGGACTTTGCAGCCTGGAACCTAGGTCCTTTCAGAAGTGATGAGTGTGGATCAAAGAGCAGAGAATCGGCCCACCAAATATTGTGTCTGGGTAGGGAAAACCTTGAGTACCTTCTCGAGACTCTGTAGAAAAAGAAGTCTCAATAGTGCACTAAGTTGAGACTCCTTCCTGTTTAGTGAAATCATGGCATGTATCATTTTATTGAAATAAATGAGATATTTTTGTACCTATCTAGAGTACTGAAATAATAATAATTTCTATAAAAAAGGTAAATTCTGGGGAAGGAGCAAATCTCAGACCTTTATATGTTGACTTGCTTCCAGCAAGCAATGAAAAACTTAAAGTGGGGATCTAAGATGGAACAAACTTGAATTAAAGATTTTAATTGCCTGCACCATTACAGCATCAATGTGAGTGTAAGAAGTGATCAAGTTCTTCCCCATTCTCTGTTTCTCTAAAATCTCTTAAACAGAGGTATAAACATGGAGCAAGGAAAGGCTTGGGCCTACACCATGCATTAAAGGAGGAGTAGAGAGAGATTCATCCTGGAACAAAAGCAGGAAGTAAAGAAAACTACAACTCTAGTTTGTGAGCCCACCTTGGACTCACTTGAGCCAGACATGAAAGAATATATCCTACTGAGGGGAGCAAAGGTCACCCGCCCGGATCTGGCAGTCTCATCCAGACTGGGAAATGCTACCAATTCCTCATTCTTGTGTGTTTTATTTTCTGTTGAAGGATTGATGATGACTCTAGCATCAGAGTGGGCGAATTTTTCCATGTCTGCCTTAGTAAGCCTACTGGAATCTGGCGGCTTGTCTCACCTGGCAGCCAAAGGCAGGATATACCCCTCTGGAACTCTGTGGGTGGAAGAGAATTTGCCTTGGCCTGTGTTTGCATTAAACAAACCTACTAACCATCCCCTCTAGCAGACACCAAGAGGTTTTGGCAAGCAGCCAATTTTCTAAAGTTAAACATAAATCTTTAAATATGATTTGATAAGAATATAATAATACCATACATTCTTTTTTTGGGGGGGGCAAGGGGGTGTTTATAGGAAAGTGTGTCTGACCACTGCAGACCAGTCACTCCAAACTGCCATGGGTTCTGTTCCTTATTTGCTGTGCAAATGGCAGAATGAGTGATTGTGTTGTGAAGAGAAAGCACACCCATATAGAATATTGGAGTTGATGGTATTTTTGCATAAAGTCTGGGCTTTCTCCTAAAATTTTAGCAGTAATTGTGCAAACTGGAGAAAAATAAGGGAAAGTTCTAGACCAATGATTCTGCTGCTGTCATCTTTATGAACTAGTCCCAGGATGTTAAGACCTTATGTGGTGGATATAGATGAATAATGTGCAGTTCCACAGACTGTGATTTCTGACTCTGCCTAAGTGTTAATTACTAATAACCTAGAATATGACTTGTTAAAATTGACAAAAAGTAAGCTTTATAAATTATTCAAAAATAAAATAATAAGTATTATTAATTTATTTGATTAATAAGGTTATATTATACATGATTTATTCACAAATAAGATTACAATATTAATTAGAATATCTTTAGGAGTCTAATTTAGTATTTCAACAAGAAAATTTGTTTCCAGTTCACATTTGGTGGTTTTTCAAAACTCATAGGCAGTTGGTTGAAATTTTAGGAAGGAACATTTTTTGGTTCATTTTCAGTCTTGTTCTGAGTTGTTTATAGTTTTCAAATGCTGTCATTCTTATTTCATAATCAGACATGATGCTTGCTTAATTTCATTTTTAATTTATTTTGTTGTATACTTTTTTATTTAAACTGCAGGTAAGATAAACATCTCTATCGATAGAATTTTGACCTTCGATTTGGAAACATTTACTTTAACTAGTTTGCTTTGCATTTTGAACACAAATCTGTACTATCTTTATGCTAAGGTGATAGATAGACACACACCTTGAATGTACATTGTGTTATTTGTCACTGATACATATATATTTCCATCACACTACTAGAAAGAGGCATTAAGATACAGCCTTCTCCTATCCTATCCACATATCCACAGAAAAGGGAATAGAGCACTGTCACCTGTGCTAGAAGTTCAATCTACACAGCACTTGCCTCAGTTTGATTCTTACTGGGCATCTATTTACTTTCTCCATTATGGTCTCTCTTTCTGCCATTTCTTCCCATTTTTATTGAGCTGTTTTGATCTTAATAGTTGAAAAAAATTCTTTTCCAAAGAAGAGTAACATACTAAATATAATACTGTAAGTTTAATAGGTGCCTGAAGAGCTTTCAAGTAAAATCACTTGAGGATTGGGAGTAGACATTTGTCATTTTAAGGGTACAGTAAAGATCACTGCAGCCTGAGAGGACTGACCTGAAATGGATAGGACTGGAACCTGGTAAATCTATGGTCCTAAAAGTTTATCTTGACTTCAGAGGGTTTAAAGAAAAAGGGAGCACATTTGCCATTTTAGCAAATGAACATAGTTCCAAATGAACGATGCCCCCTTAGAGTTTATTCAGTTATGGCTCCCATTTCTGAACATTCCCAGCACTGAACGGGGAATGCAATGTATAGTAAAGGCACATCCTCAGATATTCATTTCATGAGTAACAGGCAATAACTAAGTTGCCGGATTTAGCAAGGTCAGGAGATCCTGAGTTTCCTGTTAATGTATTTATGATGCTAGTTCATTAACTTTTTAAACTGGTAGCATTATTAGAGAGCACTGAAGCGTTATGTTTGAGAATGCTTTTATCCAGTAGCTTAATGTTTCCTGTTAATTAAATATAAAAATTGAAACTTAAGATTTTATCAGTAAAACATCTTTTGTCCAACTCAAGGAAACTTTTAAAGCTTGGTTTTAAAAACACATAACTAATAGAAGAGTCTACAAAGAAGTGAGAAGAAGGGTCCCACATGGCTGAGATATAAATGTTATGAAACTAAAGCACAAGAACCCCACTGGCTTAGTTTGATAAAAACCACCTTCAAGGCTTTCAGAGATCCTTGTCTTGGAATACCACCTCTTCTTATGTATAGGTGAGTGGTTCTCAACCTGTGGGTCGAGACCCCTTTGGGGGTCGAACGACACTTTCACAGGGGTCACCTAAGACCATTGGAAAACACATATATAATTACATATTGTTTTTGTGATTAATCACTATGCTTTAAATATGTTCAATTTGTAACAATGAAAATACATCCTGCATATCAGATATTTACATTACGATTCATAACAGTAGCAAAATTACAGTTATGATGTAGCAACGAAAATAATTTTATGTTTGGGGGTCACCACAACATGAGGAACTGTATTAAAGGGTCGCGGCATTAGGAAGGTTAAGAACCACCGGTAGAGGCAGTATGTTCTTGGGAAACTACCGAAATTCAGGAATAAAATAAATACAATAATTAATATTCACCATATTGAGTTGTGTGATGATTAAATAAACTAATATATGTCAAGTACTTAGGACAAAGTACATATGTAGGCACTTAGCATCTGGCACTTGATATGTCAACTAGAATTTTGGAACCTACCACAGCAGAAAATATTCTCTTCTATCAATGAAGCTTTATACCTCCCCCAAGTGGACCTCTGTTGTCTCCTACAATTGTACCAGTAAATAGTCACCAACTTGGGGGTTATAAATTTATTTGTATAGCTGCTTGAATGATGGTTATTTATATGTGTATCTGCTCGAATGAATAACACTACTTCTAACCAATATCATTATTTAATATCTGTTCAAGCACTACAGTTCTCAATGATCTGTAATTAGGGTTTTAAATAAATGGCAATGTAAGAAAGGAAGCAATGTAAAGAATTTATAGAGTCTACTTAAACATATTTTTACCAGCTTGCCATAAAGTGTTATCATCTTATATAAGGCAAGTATACATGTGCCTACTTACAAGATGTCTTATGTAGTCTTAGAAAATAATTTTTAGAATTTTTTTTGTTAATATCTTTATTCTAAAATAAACCTCTATGAAAGAGGAAAGCGAAAGCAACAATTTAGAGAGGATTTTTAGGAGGGCAGGATAAATGATGAATATAATGATTAAAGAAATATTAACCTAATTGAAGTTTAAAGATTAAGGTAAATTAATCAAGAAGTCTGAAATCAGAGTGGTATAAACATCACTCTGATATTGAGGTTTCAGCTTGTATTTCTTCTTTTCCTTACAGCTTAGCAAAATGGAAGTATGTTTGCAATTCTGAAGTCAGTGTTGTTTAGTGCATCATTTTGTAGGCATGCAGGACAAGTCCAGGGAAATAAGTTACACATCTTCTGGGAAAAGAGCCATATTTAACCAATCTGCCCTCCCATCCCATCCTCATCTTCTGCCAGAAGGAATTCATGTTACTGTTTAGATATAATAGAACTGCCTTAGCTTGTTGATTCCCCACATGCCTTTTTGCGAATACGTATCACTTTAAATTTCTACTGCCATTACGTCACAGACTTTCCAGTACAAAGGAGCTTATTAAGAGGATGATATGAGTTGGAACTTTACCATATTGAGTAACCAAAAACACAAACTTGAGTTTATATGAGTCTAGACACATACGCACATTCTCTGGAATCACAGGAGAGGTATTTTAGTCGTGTAACCCCTAACAGATCTGGCTTTTTATCTTGCCTAAGAAACAAAGAAAAATCTATTTAGTTTTATGTTATTATTTCTGTTGAATATTGAAACATATTTGGTATTTCAGCAGTTCCATGGAAATTAACTCCTATATCTAAGACTGAGGTTGGTGAGTTGTTGGGTTTTTTTGTTTGTTTGTTTGTTTTTTGGTGGGGGGTGGCTAACTTGTCCAAATTACTTTACATCTTTTTGTCTCAGTTTACCCAAACTGAAAGTCAGTCCCTCCATGTGTTTTATCCGTTACAAGACTATCCGTAATAATAAATACCATTGGTGAACACAGACTATGTACAAGGAATTTTTACATTGTCTCTTACACCAGTTCTATAAATAGGTATAATTGGAGAAAACTGAAGACAATGTTAACATAGGAAAGAACTTTTCCAAAGTCCCAAGACTAGTTAGCTTTTTAAATAGTCTGTACATATATAAAGCCCATCTCTCATTTTTGGACTTATAAACTATAAAAAGCCTACTGTTCAAAATTCTCCATTATTTCTTTTATTATAATTTTAACTTATTATTTAATAAATTGGTAAAAAGTTTTTGAGTAAGTATTGTATACCAGTTATAGTGGATTAGAGGCAAAAATACACATGAAAACAGATAAATTACCACCTAAATCCTGTCCTTCAGTAGTTTATAGTGCAATGAGAAAGGCAGGCATTTAAGTTAATTATAAGACCAAGTAACTATAATGAAAAGGTAAGAACACAGTTCTGTGGCAGGAACTAAAGTCCTGAATCTTCTGTCTGCTTTCTAGGGTGAATTATTACATGTTATTTCATTTTATGTTTCCAAAAAGGTCAGTTTATTTTCTATTGATTTTATTTTGCCCATTCAACTATTTAAACACTACAAAGTTCTATAAACTATCCTATACTATGCATATATATATATACATATATATATTTACATATAACTAGTTCTACTATATATAAAACAAAAGATATTATACATTTAATATAGTGTATATCTATATAACATTAAATAAATATGTATTTCAATGTATACATAAAATCTATTGTATACATAAAAATATATAACGATAATATTTACATAATAACAAGTTCTATTACATAGAAAACAAAATGAAATGGTTTTTATTAAAATATTTTAAATGTAAGTTTTGAGACTTTTAAAAGATGAAACAAGCATTAACAACAACAGAACATATGATTACTGCGAATACTAACTCTCTAAAATCCTCAAAGTTCTCTGTTAGTTTAACTAATTCTGGTCATTAGAGTTATGTTTCCACCTTGGCCCTTTCGGTGTCACTACACAGTTTTCAAAAGCTAGGTCCTAGGATGCTGCTGACTGTAGCAGTGAGATGCTAGACTCATTCAACCTGCTCTCCACAGGTTCTATTTCCTCAGTACAGTCCTTCTAGGGCCTCTTTTTTTAGTGCAGTTCCCCATGCAGTTCCCTTCTAAGAACACTCCTTAGAAATATGATAGGTTAAATATTCCTTCTGACTTGTTAGAGGCCACCATATCATTCTGTATATTTTTCCACCATGGCCAGGGTCTCATGCTAAGGTCTTATATCAGAGTCAGAGATTTTTCAGATTCTCTGAAGAATAGGCTTCATGATTGCTCTGAGTTTTCCTGGTTGACCAAATTTCCCCTTTCTGCTAAAAGGAGTCAAAGTTAAGCCAAAATCATATCCTTCAATAACCTCCCATTATTATCGTGTTCATGTTCACTGGCCTCTGAGAATGGTTCTCCAATGAGCTAACAGTAATCTCTATGTTAGCAGAGAAGAGAATTATGGAGAGAATTGGGTCCACAAGGCTGACTATAGTTGAATCCAGTAGCATTTATCCTATACAACATGTACATTTTCTTAGTATTATGGCCTCCCATTGTCAGGTGTCAGTTCATTCATTCAAAAATATGTACTGTGTGTGGCAGACACAGTGCCGGATGCTGAATTTGATAAAAATGATCCCTTCCTTCATGGTGTATAAAAACTAGTTACAACCTGTACAGTGACTTCAAAGAATTTTTGAATATTTGAGAGGTGAGTCCTGCTCCATCCTGCTCTCCAGGAAGTCAGTGTTGTATGTATAAATTCATGTTTTTAAGACTCTAGAATTCTTTCTCCATAAACTAATGAGGTAGAGCGAATGCCAGCAACCCCACCCTCAATAAAGTGATTGCAGTCACCATTTAAGCCCTTTCCTAGGGAACTGAGCATCTGAAAATACTTAGTCATCCTTTTACTGAGACCTAAGCAACTCACCTTCTTCCTTGAACTCTTTCCTCAAGATATAACATGAAAATGACCTCTAAGTCATATGGATACAGATTTTCCAAATCTTTTCTTCAGCAAACAGTTAAATTTAAACAAACATCTCATTTTTTTATGGCTTTGGGGGTATACAAAGCACATTCCTTAAAATGTTTAATTTTTCCATGTAGGTGGGTTTCCTTGGAAACTTTTTAAGAAAGTGTAGGACCTTCCCTTTGGGCTGGTTTCATTCGTCATAAAAGTTTCTTTTAGTCTTTTCTGTTAGGTAAAGGCCCAGTGCCAGTCTTTGAGAGCCCAGGGGAAAGAGAGCTGAAATTTCAACATATTTTAATAAGATGTCTCTTTATCTCTAGATTTTTTTTAGAAGAGTTGTCCTCCCTCTCAACTGAACCTGGTGTCCCTTAGTCAGAAAGCCTGTGCTTTATACTCTATAGCTGATAAGCCACATGCCCAGTTGCAGGCTCGATCCCCAGTAAGGGGTGTGCAGGAAGCAGCCAATCAATGATTCTCTCTTATCATGGATGTTTCTATCTCTCCCTTCCTCTCTGAAATCAATGGAAATATTTTTAAAAAAGAATAAAAGTTAAAAAATTTACATTGCTATAAAAATCAAGTTAGAGAAAACAGTTATGCAGAAGCAATAAAACTAAACAACAACAACAAAAAAATAAACTCATTGATATCCTCAGAGATCATAGTAACCATGTTAGTCATGAAACAGCAAAATGATACTATTTTTTAATCTGGAAAAAGGAACCCTTTGCATTAAACAGTAGGTAAATTAGACGTAGGATTAAGGAAAACTCAGTGAAAGGAGAACAAAAACACAAATGGATGGAGACAGAAAACAGAGAAGAGAAAATAATTAATGAAATAATTAAAAAATGTTTCCTAGAATTGAAAGGCTAGTATAAAGGATGAAAAGACTCAAACCAAAACATATTATTATTACACGCCAAAGGATCAAGAGAAGATCCCAAAAGCTTCCCAAATAAAAGAACAGTTTCATACCAAGGACAAGTGTCAGAATGGCATTGGACTTCCCAATAGCAATACTAAGGTAAAAGGCAGTAAACCAAATTCTTCCAAGTTCTGAGGCAACATTATTTCCAAAGCTGAATTCTAGGCCTAAGCAAATGAACAATTAAATGGCAGGGTAGGATGACATAATGTCTCACAAATTTTGCTTCCCATGTACACGTTCTCATGAAGCCTCAGAAGATGTATTCTTTCAAGACAAGATTAAACCAAGAAAGTGAAGGTCAGGGATGCAGGAGACCAGTCTTCAACATGAGGGAGACGGGAGGGAAATCCTAGAGATTATGAAGAGAGATCCCCAAGTAATATTTCTGTAGCTGACCTAAAGCAAGTCAGGTGGCTCCAGGGGAGATTTATTTAAGAGTGTAACATTTATTTTAGTGTATTGAGAAGAAATTGATAATGTGCTAAGTGAAAAAAAAAAGCCGTCAGGCCCTGGCTGGTATTTCTCAGTAGTTAAAGCACTGGCCCACGTACCAAAGGGTCATGGGTTTGATTTCTGGTCAAGGGCATGTATTTGGGTTGTAGGTCCAAACTCTGGCCCCCGTGGGGGTGTGTACAGGAGGCAACCATTCTATGCATCTCTCTACATTGATGTTTCAATTTTTCTCTCTCTCTCCTTTTTTTCCTTCTCTTTCCCATCCCCTCACCCTCCTATTGTTTCTAAAAAAAAAATCAATGGAAAAAATATTCTCAGGTGAAATTAACAATAAATAAATAAATAAATAAATAAGCAGGTCTGTTTTGAAAAATTAGTCAGAAAAACCTATTTATTATATAATTCTATTCATAAGAAAGTCCAGAATAGGGAAATTGATAGAAACACACAGTAGATTAGTGGTTGCTTAAGGCTGGTGGGGAGGGGGGTGACAAGGGAGAGGGCAGTAGTAGAGAGGTGACACCAAAAGGAATAGGGTTTCTTTTTGAGATGAAGACAATGTTCTAAAATTGACTGTGATTATAGTTGTATTGATCTGTGAATAAACTGAAATCCATTAAATTATTCACTTTAAATGGGTGAGTTAAATGATATGTGAATTATACCTCAATTTTAAAAAATTAGGAAGCAGGAAAGCAAGCATCTTATTTAGAGATTTAAAATAAATATTAAAAAGTGGTGGAATAAAAGCAATTGCCTCTATGGCAGAGTTCCTCCTCAACACGGGCATCACTGACATTTGGGGCCAGATTATTCTCTGTTGTGTGGACCTGTCCTGTGCATTGTGCAATGTTTAAAGGTCATCACTGGCCTCTTCCCAGTAGAAGTCAATAACCACCCTCTCCCACATCCCCCGTTTGTGATAACCAAGTATGACTCTAGACATTTCCAAATGCCCCACCCCTAGGGAGGTTGGTTTCCTTAGTTAAGAACCATTGTCTAGGCATTGGGAGTTGGAATTGGGGAGAGATGAGATGTGGCAGCATGGCTATTTTTCGTAACAAATATTGGAGAGCGATTTGACTATTTAAATTGTAAACAAGCAGGTTTTATTAGCCTGAGTTGCTATAATAAGGTACCACAGACAAGAGAGATTAAGCAACAAAAATGTATTTATGTCTCAT
Organism: Myotis yumanensis; assembly: GCF_028538775.1. Classification (NCBI taxonomy): domain Eukaryota; kingdom Metazoa; phylum Chordata; class Mammalia; order Chiroptera; family Vespertilionidae; genus Myotis; species Myotis yumanensis. Next base: position 40,731,968 of record NW_027223760.1, on the reverse strand, counting down.
AGCTCTGAAGGCTGGGAAGTCCAGTCAGGATTTGGTTTCTGCTGAGCTCTCTCTTCCTGGCTTTTAGTCTGCTGCCTTCTGGCTGCATACTCTCAAACTGAAGGCGAGAGGGAGATTGCATTCTTTTCTTATAAGCCACCTATCTATACTATTGGGTTAGGCTCACCCTTAATGAGCTCATGTAACCTTAATTATCTCCCAAAAGTCTGATCTGCAAATACAGTCACATTGGAGGTTAGGGTTTCAACATTTGCCTTTGGTGGGGTGGGGAGAGATGGTGACAAAATACAGTCCATGGCAATGTATGACTTTGAATAAAATACAAACTAAATACTGGATATATTTACAGAAAAGGTATGCTAACATTAGCCACTAGTTATTTCTTTACTAGGGTATCAATGAGGTCACTAGGCATACTGTTTTTGTTGTTGTTTTGGATATTTATATTAACTTGGCAATAATCTTTCAAACTGTTATCGTAAACTTTGGTTTTTAAAACTATCTCAATATATCTGCTTATTAAAAATCTTTTTTTTTTAAAATATATTTTATTGATTTTTTACAGAGAGGAAGGGAGAGAGATAGAGAGCTAGAAACATCGATGGGAGAGAAACATCGATCAGCCGCCTCCTGCACATCTCCTACTGGGGATGTGCCCGCAACCCAGGTACATGCCCTTGACCGGAATCGAACCCGGGACCTTTCAGTCCGCAGGCCGACGCTCTATCCACTGAGCCAAACCGGTTTCGGCTTATTAAAAATCTTAACTGAGCTGTTTCATAGGCAAGATTGTGGGGGTTATTTTCTTTACTTGCTTGCTTTTGCTTCAGTGGTTCGCAACCTTCTGGCCCTTTACATACAGTTCCTCATGTTGTGACCCAACCATAAAATTATTTTCGTTGCTACTTCATAACTGCAATGTTTCTACTGCTATGAATCGTAATGTAAATATCTGATATGCAGGATGGTCTTAGGCGCCCCTGTGAAAGGGTCGTTCGACCGCCAAAGGGGTCGCGACCCACAGGTTGAGAACCGCTGCTTTAGGTAGATTTTAACATAAAGATTTTTCAAGTGATTTGGAATAAATGGTGCCATATAAATGAAAGAGTATTCAAATCATCCCAGAAGCACTTTAATATCAAACCTGAAATATATAGACAGTTATACTATTTTTATAAATTGTTATTGATTGTTTAAACCATATATATGATATTAGTAACAGCTATTAGCTTCAGTTGGTCTGAGGTGTTCTCCTGGCAAATTAAAATAACTGGATGTTGTGGTTAGTTCCCAGTATATTCAATCCTTTAAACAGAGATTCAGTTTTAAAGTTTTTATTTGGTCAATTTATCAAAAAATTTTAAATGATTTTAGTCAAAATGATCAAAGTTTTATTTAGATTTTTAGCAAATAATTAATCTTAGTTTTACTATGTACATTTCTCAACATAAAAAAAAACCCCAAAAAACAAGGGTAGGTACTTTTGAAAGAATTAACCCATTTATCAAGCTGACATTTTGGCTGCTTCACAAGAAAAGCAGATTCCATCATTGGTGTATGTAGAGGCAAAGGCAGATCAAATCATTCGTTCCACTTGGGGATGTTTGATTAATGAGATCCTGCTTGGTTTTATTAATCTTTCTGCAGTTTTCACATCTCACTTTTGACACATAACCATTCTCTTTAGAAACCACTATTATTTTCTTATGTATAATGCAGATTTAATCTTAATTTACATTTGGGATATTTGTTCATTTAGAGGTCTTTTTATAAACTGTTTATAGGACCTTTATTTCTAAATTAAATATATTTTTCTACTCTACTATATTTTGTGAAGATCTGTTTTTCTAACCTCTGATAATAAAACCCGCCTGGCAAATAAAATAAAACCTTAAAATAATTGAGACCTTTTGCCTCAAGAATAGTTTTCTATTTTTCTTCCATACCTTTAGAATATGAAAAGACATAAAAATGAAGCTTTAAATTATAACCTCAGAATAATATGGTCTCAATAATTATTCTCAAGGTCAACCTAGTGCTGTCTTTGAAGTAAGTGTGAATAGAATCGAAGTGCCCATTAAGAACTCTATGGCTGCTGTGATTGCTTAAAGCAAAACAAACATTTGACGGATGAATAGTGTAAATGTTTACCATGACAGCTTAATGAATAAATCAAGCATTACCTCCTTAAAAAAAGTGTTTTGTTTTTTTTACTGGTCTCTTGGCCACCTTTAATTTAATGGACTTGCTGCTTAATTTATGTGCTGTCAAAAGCATAGCAGCTTCAAGCAAGAAGCATGGGTAATCCCCTCCACCTATCCTGAGAGCACAAGGAAGAGACACCTTCAGGTGGAGCCAGAATGCCCACTGTATAGAGTCCAATTATGAAACCCTTTGAGGAGACTCAGGCAGAAATATTTACCTAATAATTGGCAGGAGGTTATAAATTCCAGGAGTTGCATAGTCAAATCGAGGCAAAGCCTAAGTGCACATTTAGTGGATTCACAGGGAACATGGACCACAGTATTGGAGGCTAGAAATGCCCAAGGCACAAGATACAGTCTCATCCCCACCTCAAGTGCTCCATTTTCAGTGTTTCAGAACCTAGCTGGAGACTGTTGAGCTTCACCCCTCCAGGGGAATGGCTCATTATTGCCCTTGGAGATAAAACCTGCCTTGGAAGGCAAGGCCATTCAAGATTCTGATTCCCTTTCTAACCTCTGTGCTTCTTACCCTAATATCGCTCTTCCTAAGGCAAAATGCATATTTTAAACAAAAGGGGTAAGCAAACTTTCTGTAGGGTCAGATAAGAAGTAGCTTAGACTTCGGGGGCCAGACAGTCTCTGTCCCACTGCTCAACCCTGCTACTATTGCAGGAAAGCAGCCGTAAATGATACAATAAAAAGTGAGTGTGGTTGTATGTCATACAACTTTATGTACAAAAACAGGGGGTCAGGGGGCAGGCCTGATTGGGCCCACTGACCATTGTTTCAGGGACTCCTGCTCTATATCAGTTGATTTACAAACTGTGAACTGTGACTGTTTAATAGCAGTCAATTTTAGAGGCCACAACCTTTATTTATTTATTTATTTATTTATCTATCTATCTATCTATTTATTTATTTCACCTTAAATTCCACAGTCATGGTTTATTATCCCCGATCCTCATGATGGACTTAGCTATAGCATTTTTTATAAGCAAACACAGTCTCTGAACTATTTAGATTAGCAGTGATGGAGATCAGCCACCAGTAGGGCCTGGTCATACTGGATGAGTCTGTCTTTCACCTACTTCAGCCTCATCCATGTTAGTCTGCTAATAACCTCCAGGGCTTTGGCACTGGCCTTGTGCCCTAATTTGGGCCACCTGACCAGCACCTGTCACATGGACGCATGGATCCATGCAGGGGCATTGCTCCTTGCGCAGAAGCAGAACAGGTTCCATTAGCTTGTTTTGCAGCATGCGCGGCTCAGTAAGGGACAGACCATTCGCCTTGATGAGGCCTTCCCCTGGTTGGCGATGTTCCAAGGTTGTGGCAGTTTTCTAGTGACCTGCACAGACTGCACAGGGCCCTTGGACCGCATGGCTAGAGGAAGGCTCCTAGCAGCGCAGCACTGCAACCAATAAGGGCATTGTTGTTGTTGTTGTTTTAATATTTTTATTGATTTCAGAGAGAGGAAGGGAGAGGGAGAGAGAGATTGAAACATCAACAATGGAAGACAATCATTGATTGGCTGCCTCCCTCACACTAGGAATGGAGGCGGCAACCCCAGCATGTGCCCTTGACCGGAATCGAACCAGGGACCCTTCAATCCACAGGCCGATGCTCTATCCACGGAGCCAAACTGGCTAGGGCTGGTCTTGTTTTTAATAGATGTTTCTGTATCACTATTTAATATTGTTTCAAAAATTCTGGGTAATACAATAAAAAAAGAAACAAAAATATGATTGTAAATGAAAAGATAAATTTATTATTTACAAGTGATAAGACCATAGTTCTCAAAAATCCTAGATAATCAACTAAAAAGCCTTTAGAATTATGGTTCCCAAAGTTACCTCCTCCTGGGGATCACCTGAGGAATGCCCACCCCCTAAAAACCATCTTGATGCTTGAGCCTCACCCTGAAGACATTGTGATTTAATTGACCCAGCCAGTTTTTTTCTTAAATATAGGATAAAATAAATCAGAAAATACCTGTGTATATTGCATGTAATAAAGGTATTGCTTTATGAAACTTTGTTTTCAGGTATATATTTGATATATTCATACATGTGTAGTTGAAACAGAGCATAGGCTCAGCTGCCAGGGAAAGACAAACTGGTGAGATAGGTGCTCATGTGAAGGAAAACAGTTTATTCAAGTGCCAGTGACCTGAAAAGATGGGGGGACTCATTTTCTTTTTTGTACTAAAAACTATCTTAACATCTCTTGTCAGGCTGAATTGTTTTATAAGGGGAAGTACAGAAGTGCAGGGAAAGAGGTAGATATGCAGTAAGTGGCTCTGTCACCTTTGATAAGGATCTTTGCGTCAGTTGCATTCTTGTGGTCAGGCCACCCCAGGCCTAGGCAGGATCTAGAACAGCCGGTTCCTGTAATATGCTCACAAAAAGCTGTTAGTGATTTATGGCAGGCATAACAAACCAGGCCTTTGTTTTAAGGCATACATTCTGTTTCCTGACCCAGGGAGACGCATTGTTCATTATACGTTATTTAATCAAGCAGGTCATTTTGTTGGTGAGTGTAAGATTTCATATATCCTCCGTAACATACTGGCTGTGAGGTGAGATCCGTTGTTACCTGTGGGCGTGGCTTAGAAAGTTTGAATGCTCTCCCTAAATTATCTAGAATTGGCATAGGCTTAAAATGGGAGCTACTTACCATGGAATACTTACAGAGAACAATACTTGAATTGTTTGTAGCCCGAAGATAAAAAGAACTCCAGAGGCAAGAAGCCCTTGCACAAATGCAACCATAGATATTAGCAAGGAGAAGGAGCTCCTCTTTGGGAGGAGGCCTATGCACAGCTGGGAGGCAGCTTGGGGGCTACCCACCTGCAGTGCCTGAGCCATCCGACCAACCATGTTTCCAGTAACTCACTACTTTTCCTCCTCTTCCTTCTTTTTAATTATTCAAATCTCTTTTAAGCAGAATAACAAAGGGATGGAAGTTTTAGATGCAGATAGCTTCCCCTAGGGTGGAATAATCCTGGCTGAGGCTCAATGGGGACCTGTAACTACTCACTTCCCTGTCTTGTCTCAGATGAAGGATCTGTGTAGCATGTGTTTTCCTGTCTTTTTCTGCCTCTTGGCCTTGCTTGTTTTCTTTCCACATGTGACTCAAACACAAATTGAGATGAAGGGAGGTTCCCTTTTAGTTTGTAAATCCTTGGACCCCACATGATGCCCTAAGGAAATTCAGGTAGTGACAGACAGGTGGACGAGGAAGAGGAGAAGGAGAGAAAGATACAGACGAAAGTGGTTATGGAATGGTTTATTACTATAGTTAAGATATTTGTTGGGAGATGGAGAAATCCTAGAGATTTGTAGGGGGTGAATGAGAAAACTGTAAAAATTAATTTATGTTCAGGATTTAGTATTCATCTCATTTGAAGGTACAAAGATGCTCTGGTGAGGGTTGCTTACATTACAGATCACACGGTAGGTACTTCATTGACAAATGAACAGAAGTAAGCAAATCGAGACTGTAGTCTCATCTATGTCATAATTTTTGATTTTTCAAACAGGTAATAATTTCACCTAGACCCGTGGTCGGCAAACTGTGGCTCATGAGCCACATATGGGTCTTTGGCCCCTTGAGTGTGGCTCTTCCTCAAAATACCACGTGCGGGTGCACACGTACAGTGCAATTGAAACTTTATGGCCCATGCGCAGAAGTCGGTATTTTGTGGAAGAGCCGGCATTTTGTGGAAGAGCCACACTCAAGGGGCCAAAGAGCCGCAAGCTGCGGTTTGCCGAGCCGCAGTTTGCCGACCACTGATCTAGACTATATCTAAAAATTGGGACAAGCTTCAAAATCACATACAGTCATTTATCATTCTCTTTTCATTTTATTTTCTTACTAGAGGCCCGGTGCACGAAATTCATGCATGGGCCTGCAATCAGGGCCCTCTTCCCCGGCTGCCACCCACCTCCGGTTCCCCATTCGCCATCAGGTGATCTGAGCCTGCTGGCTGGGGGAAGGGACCAAGAGGTCAGGCATTCACACCCGCTCGCCGGCCCTGCCCCCATCACGGGTCACCCTCTGTGTGTGGGGCAACTGGCAGGGCAGGGGCCTTGGCCTGGCATCACCCGCATCCCCTGCCACCCACCTCTGGTTCCTCATTCGCCATCGTGCAATCAGAGCCTGCCAGCTGGGGAAAGGGACCCAGAGGTGGTCAGTGTGCTGCATAGTGACTGTTCGAGTAGTCGTTCCACTGTTAGGGTCAATTTGCATATTACCCTTTTATTATATAGAATTAAACTGAAGCATTGAGAATAAAAAAAGAATAACTGCAGAGAAGAAACTACATCCCAGGTTTCAAGATGCCTGGTCAGATTGTTTCCATCACAGCAAACTTCTTTTGCTTCCTAAAGGAAAAGGTTACATCTTGCTATGTGTTATTATATTTATTAATTCAGCCTTTCAGAAACTACTTATTTGAATTCCTATTATGTGCCAGTCACTCTGAGTGCTTCTCTTTCAAAATAAAATGAGACAGACTTGGTGTCTGCCCTCATGAAGTTCATGCTCTAGTAAGGGTGATAGACATGAAATCATATTGAAAATATTAGTTTCTGGGAAGGAAAGGCAGTTGAATATAGGTTTCTAAGTTCTCCTATCTGTTAGTGTTAATTAAATCCTACTCTCTATAATGTGAGAACAGTTTTCTTACTCCATTATATGTCCTAAAGTTAAAAATTTTAAAAAAATGAAATAAAAGATGTGATAAAATGAATAAACCTTAAATTCTAAAATAATTCCTGATTTGTTATTCAAATGTCTTAAAATTTTGCATTGAAAAGGCTCCTTCAAATTTTCTTAATTTGTACATGCTGTTACCCAACAGAAATAACAATCAGCAACATGTGCTAATTTTAAAAAGTCACGTCTATCATGTGTTGGTTTGAGAGCCAGAAGCCAAATGTCTCCTCTCCCGAGGATGCCCATATGGAACAGTAGAATACAAATATTTATATTGCAGTTATTTTCAAGGTGCCTATCTTATGTCTTAAGGTAGTTCAAATTAAAGAGAAAATATACAACCCTTTCCCTCATAATTTTTACAACAAAATGTGTTAGTATCTTAAAATGTATACCTTTTCATACTTAGCGTCTGTTCTAAATTGAAAAAATAAAATTTTAATAAATAAATTAAATGTCATAGAAACATGAAAGAAATATATAGATATTTGAAGGTGTAACATTTGGATCATTCTTCAGAGTTATCCTGCATTGTACCCCCACGTGGACCAGGCATGAGACATGGGCCCTCCTGGGAATGAGCTTGACCTTGAGCTCTCTTCCTCTCATTAGCTGAGATCCCTGAAAGGTTTGACAGCTGGACTCTGTTGCCAGCACTCCCCATAACTGTGAGAATATTCCTGTTTTCCTAAAGGAGAAATGCAAATCACAGTGCCCATCATCGGAACTGAAGCAAAAAGGAAGGAATGAGCCTGGAGGGTAAGCATCAGACCCATGTCAGAATATTCCGAGTTCTAACCTTTAATTCTCTGGAATGGTGGTGAAAGGGTAGTTTTTCCTGGTTGAAAGGGGTCTGTCCAGATACAGTTCAGCCCTGGTCTTTCTGTTAGCTGTTCCCACCTTACTGAGTGGGCTTGACTACAAATGGAGAGGGGAAAATATAATCAGTTATAAGAGTATGCTGTGTGTGTGTGTGTGTGTGTGTGTGTGTGTGTGTGTGTTAGAAAAAGGACACGAATTAGTATGTAGTCCCTGACTTCAGTCCCTGAAGCTTTGATTCTTTTGATTCTGAGAAATACCCCAATATAATTAGCAGTCACATGAGTTCCCCTTTTTAAATTCTTTGTTCAATGAAAGGTGAGTTTCCATCACTGAAAGAATACCAATACTTGATATTTGCTTCAGTACCTCAGCCTAGCATCTCTGGTTCATGGATTCCAGATACCTTGGTGAGGTCTCCATCACCCTGCTTAGCTTCTTTCTGACCCCCTCCCAGGTAACAGTAGATTCTAGATCTATAGTTAGCTAGATCTCTAACTAAGGTCCAGTATGAGTGCTGCTATCACTTGGAACAGCTACCCACCTAACCACAGCCTATTTTAGAATTAAAAACCCTTTGTATGCATAGACTACCCAGGTTCATAAGATGTTAGTGAATTTTTGTGAAAGCAGGATCTAGTTTCTTTATGAGAAATTGAATCATTTTACCATATGCTAATATTTTATAAAACATATTTGCTAGTTTGGGACAGAGATAGCTCAATTTTCCACCTATTACCTAGAGTATACAGAGATAGCTATTAACTGTTCTACACATCGGTCAATGTTCTTCTGCATAAGTCACCCTTATCAGGAAAGCTAAGTCATGGTCAAAGAGAAGCAAATATATTGACACAATCACTATCCTTAAACTATGATGTTCTTGGGAAAGAATATGCCAGTAACACTCCTCTGTGGTAGAAGAGAAATGGCCTTTCTTCCCTTTTGTCAAGAATGCAATTTTTTAGTCATTTGAAGAGCTGCTTCTTGTGGCAGGAATGGAATTCTTTAGTTACTATTTAAAACACTTATGTTACATTCCAATGACCATTGTGTGCATTATTTAAAATACTTTACCAAAAAGATAACCCTTAATGTGAGTTGAATAGGAATCTTGAATATTCTAATCTCAGACCTTGTCTGGAAGATTTTTGTAAAGATATAGCACTCTCATTATCTAAAACCTATTTACTTTTCCACTTGAGGATATTTTTCACATATTTAAACCCCTTATAATATGGTTCATTAAGAAAATCTAAAAGACTCTCTGAAGATCGAGAAGACTAATAAATCACTGCAACTAATGGATTTTATTGTATCTTTTTTTTTTATAATGCTCTATTGCTGAAAATATGTTTTAAAGATTGTTTAAAAAAGAACTTGAGAGCTGAGTCATATCTAATGACATATTTTAGTTTTTAGGTCATAGTTTGCAAATGAAGTTAGTAAGCAAAATTGTTAAAACAAAAGTTTAGGGAGGAACAACTTTTATAATGAAATCAGGTTGGTTTGTTTTTTTTTATCCATGTGTTTTATTTGTTTACCCATGTTTTTTATTTGTTTGTTTTTTCTTGGTCCTGTATAGATGAGTGAGTACTTAATATGAAAATGAATAGTGAATGAAAAGTGGAAGGAAGTTTGGCAATATTATTGATCTATAATATTTTTTGCTCTTGATAATATTTTATAATTTGTAGTTAGCAGTTTATTACTTTAGCCAATTCCACAGCCACTCTGTGTATGTTCCAGATAGTCCTAAACAAAACATGTCATCAGTTCCAATTAAGCTTTTATTCAGTCCCTGATAATATTGTATTGCTATTCTAACTTCAAAGAAAGAGATGAAAATATTGGGTGTTATACTTGTGATTTCTGATGCTTAATTTTTTTAATTCTTTATATTTCCCCTTGTTAGAAATGCTTAATAGCTCCTTTGTTAAGATTAGTTCTTATAATGATTATCATATCGAAAACATTTTTACTTTATTAATATGCCATACGTTCATTAGGCTAACTTAGGTGACAATTACTTCTGTCTTAACAAAGAGAGCATTAGGGTAAGAATTATGACAGAAACTGTATACAAGCATATAATTAAATAAGTTTAGTAATTAAATATAAATTAAATAATCATTTTCATCATAGGCATAGGCAAGAGCACTCATATCTTTAGTCAATTATTTTAGCAGAAATTTGGGTTCTAGATATAATCACTCTGTAATGTTTATAAAAATTGTCATAAATGATACAGTTTCTCCCCTCAAAAATCACTAATGACAAAAAGAAAAAATGAAGAAACTCATTAACAGTCCTCTTTAAAGATTGATAATATACCTAATTCTGAGGAAAATTTATAATGGAAATGCTATCTTAGCTCAAGAAACCATTGAAATTATTGGTCTTTGTGCCAACTAAGTTTGAACTTACTAAGTTTTAAGGCTGGTCTTTAAACCACAATGCTGCTATTTTACATGTGCCACCTGTAGGTTTTCAGTGTTTAAGTATTAGTATATTTGAACATTTATTTCTGAGGCCCATACAGTAGAATGCAGTTGTAATGTTAATTCTTGAATAGCTGTGGTAATTGAGCAGATGTGGACAGAAGCAAGCACCTAAACATCATATTCTCCAGAGGATTAGTGTGCAATGACAAAAGGGTTATATTGGTGCTGATTGCCTAGTCTTCCATTCTTTAAAAAAATGTTTTTAGAGAGAGAAGAAGGGATAAGAATAGAAAGATAGAAATATCAATGAGAAACATCATCAATTGGCTGCCTCCTGCACACCCCCTACTGGGGATCAAGCCCGCAACCCGGGCATGTGCCCTGACCAGGAATCAAAACCAAACCAGTCACCTCTGGGTTCATATGTCAATGCTCAACCACTGAGTGATACTGGTGCCAGGCTTCCTTTCTTCTCTTTGCCCATCCACTCCAAAGAAAGAACAAAGTAACGCCTTGAAAGTGATCACTGAGGGTTGTACTAATTTCCTAGAGCTACCTTAACAAAATACCACAAGCTGAGTGTATTTAAACAACACCACTTTATTCTCTCCTGGTTCTGGAGGTTAGAAGTCCAAAATCAAGGTGTTGCCAGAGCCATGCTTTCTCTGAAAGAAGCAGGAAAGAATCCTTCCTTGCATCTTCCTAGTTTTTGGTGGTTGATGGCAATCCTTGGCTTGCAGCTGCATCACTGCATTCTTGACCTCCACTGGCCCATGACCTCTTCCTTGTGTCTCTATGTCCAAATTTCTTCCCTTTTGTAAGGACACTAGTCACTGGATACGAGCCCACCCTGATCCGGTCTGCCTCATCTTACCTTGATTATATTTGCAAAGACTCTATCTCCAAATAAGGTCACATTCACAGGTACAAAATATTACGACTTGAACATATTTTTAGGGTCTCACAATTAACCCCCAACAGGGTGTTGAGGTAGACAGAGCTGATCTACTGGCAGCCGTGACATGAGGCAACACAAGATTCTGGTACTTTAACTCTGGGTGGTTAATTAAAAATACAGTTACACAAAGACAGATAACAACCTATGTGCGTTTATTTTAATATTCTCCCCAGTCCTCCTGAAACAAAAATAAAGAGATTTTAAAAGCACAAATTGCTGTACAAAAAGAAGGGCATAGAAAATCAGAGCAACTTAATAATGGAAAGTGGATAGCACAGGGATGAGTGTAATTGACTTGGCAGAATCAAGAGAGACAAATCTTAAAACCACAGAGGCACAAGTCAAGAAACAACCTGATTTATTCCATAAAATCCCCCAAAGCTTCGGGAATTGAAAGCATCAAGTACTAGTAGAAGTGAAGGTAAAGTTGGATTCAGAACTTTGGTTGGAAGTCTATTTAATAAGCAGTTAGACCCCCAGATCTCTACCCTCATCCAACATAACCCTGCTAGTTCATCTACTCTGTAAAAACTTAATTATTTTCTTTCGAGTAGGTAAAACAGATCATCTCTGCACAGTAGGACTAGACTGAAAACAGAAGAACCAGGTGAAAGATAAAGTATTATATATTGAGGCTAGCAGTGTGCTGGTATATGTTGAATAACCAGCTCTCTGGGGAGAAAAAACCAACAACACACCTTTATTAGTAAAGTTGGCTGATTTCAGTGGTTTTAATAGCACCACCACACCTAGTTTCAAGCTATAAACCTGATGTCCCTAATTTTAAAGTTGGGAAATAGGCACATAATCAGCCCTTATAACCAATTTCTTAACAGTTTCAGCCTACTACTGATTTAAAATTACCTAGTCATCTTCTCCTAAGGCTTTAAAATTGTGTCCCTCGAGGGACACAATTGGAATATTCTTCTCAGAAGAATATGTCCTGTATAAAGAAACATAGTGATGTTGGGCTTCCTTAAAGAAACAATCTTCCAACCCTCTTCAGAGCCAACGGTCTCACTTGACAAGTCCTATTCATGTCCTAGAGCCTCTATTCTTAAGCCCCACTTAAATATAAATATACAACCTAAGGCCACTGAACAGCTGAGGAAAGTTTTCAAAATGAAAAAAAAATAGAGACCAAATAAATAATTAAAGGAACTTGAATGGAACAAAAATCATACTGGGGAAAAGAAAAGATCTTCATAAAGATTAGAGAAAATATTGCATCCATGAAACAAGATCAAGTGCTATTTTCAGGAGGAACAGAAAATCAAACATCTTCCTGAATTTAACATCTGAGAGGAAGAATGAAAGTCACAAAAGAAGTTTTGGAAAGTGAAGTTGAGAAAATATCCCCAAAGTAGGTTTTTTTTTTTAAAAAAAGAGGAAAATGATGGAAAAAAATGACTGAGAAAACATAAGCATATTTGGGGTCAATCCAGAAGTTTAAAAAAAATAAGTGTGAAGGCAGAGAAAATAAGAACCATGTGAGAGAACTCATCAATATAGTCATTGAAAACAATTTCTTAGTGTTAAAATAAATTTATTTCCAAAGTGAGAGGCCAGTACAGTAGATGCAAACAAATTTATATCAAAGTAGATCATCATAACATTTTAGAATCCTGGGGTGGGGGAGGGGATATTGTATGAGGTTCCAGAAAAATTAAACAAATTGCATACTCTTCAGGGATTAGACTTTTTGTTCTTCATAGAATCATCACGAAAAGCCAAGAGGCAACAAAAAAAATGCCATCAAATTTCAGAGCAAAAGGATTTCCAATGTAGAATTCTATAGCTAGTTAAAGTATCAATTAAATACATTTGAGACTTGCTCTTTCTCAAACAATTAACTTTGATGCACCCTTTCTTAGGAAACCATTAGAGGATTTTCCCACCAAAACAGGAGAGTGAACCAACAGAGAGATAGATCCAGGAAGAAGGGAGCCAGGTCATGAAGTTAAAGGAATCCCCTGGATAAGAGGAAGGAGGCACCTCCCAATGAGAATGTGTACCAGAAAGGGCAGCCAATCGGCAAAAGCTGCTGGGCAGTGGATCCAAAAGTTGTTTCCTCGGGGCAGTGGAGCTGATGAACTACCAGATGCATCATAAAAGCACTGAGAGGGGAGTTAGACAACTGCTAGAGTTGGGTTGAATTTGTGATATGTGTATAGAAAACGATGATTTAAAAAAAAAATTAAAAAAGAAAAGAGAGAGCAAGAGAATATTAAATCCTATAATTAAAAGAAGACCAGGAAGAAATTAAATATTTTCCTATTACTTATGACTTTGTTCGAAATACAAGTTTTTAAAAAGTCACAATACTTTGATAGCCTAAGAACCGGCAGTTCTGTGCTATGTACGACGACAGCATAAATTCACAAAACACACCACCTGCTTCCAGGAATGTGGCGTGGCTCCTGCACAGATTGTGTTCCTGCATTCTTGGAAGTGCTAACTTAGTGAGTAATGAAACAACTTAGAATGTTTTTTCCTTTGAATAAGTGCTCCAAAAGATATCAGACATTTCTCAGCTTTTTGGAATTTTAGGTCCAAGTTACCTAGAGATAGTTTGGGCCCTTTTATTTCACCCTCCTGTGGAAGATTTGAGAATATCCTTTCCTCTGATATACTTCATGGGCATTCCCAGAATATTAATGCACTAGGGATTTTGTAAATTTCTCTACCTACATGACTTTTCTATTAAGGAACACGGAAAGCTATTCCTGCACGTTCTGTAAGGCAGACTTAGCCAAGTACAAATTAAAAATGTATTTTTTGCTCAAATCTGCATTCTATTTACACAATTTGATTTCATATAGTTTACGAAGTATTAGATAACAGTATTTTAATTAATGGTTATATAATTCACTTATGTGAGTTTTTAATGAGATTATAAAATAGTTCTCCAAAAGAAGAGTCTATGAACTTTTTTTTTGCTTGCATGCTAGTTATTCAAGTATGCAACAAATTTAAATTAACAAATTTAACCTTGTAGTTCTAAGGCAATGGAAATGCAAGGCCAACAGATGGCCTTACCCTAACAATGGCATATTTAGTCTTAAAAACAGGAAAATACATCAATACTATTGCTTGTAATTTGATAAAATGCATTTGAAATGATAAGTGTCATATAGGGACAACAAAGGAAAATATGCAGAATACATAGCCTTAACAATACCATTGTTTGTGAGAAAGCTGAGGAAGAAAACCACCGAGGAGACAGGGTGATTGGCCAGAGCTGGAGAAGAAGACAAGAAAGTATCAGGAAATCCAAGGATAGGCAGAGTTCATGATGGCAGAATGGTGAACCAGGTCAAATGCCAGAGCGAGAGAAGGTCATGGCAGGAGGCTAGCGGTAAATTTGACAACAGGTTTGTTTGATCACCTTCTTGAAAGACTGAAAAGGTTGTGGTGAATTTGCTGATTATATGAATTGTGTTATATTATAAAAAACACAACCCCCTGACTCTCCCCTACCACAACACACTGTGACCCATTCTCTGACCTCTTTCCTGAAACTCTCTCTGCCTCGACCTGAATAAAAGCCAGTTTTCTCTTGAAAGCACTCTTTTCTGTGAAAATCATAAGCAATGACTGTTCAGTCTCCAGCTCACTGAAGGTCAAGGTGGGGGTGACAGCAGTTTGGCCTGTTAGTCCTTATATCACAACTAGTAAGAAAGAGGCAGAACCACCGCCATAGTGTGTGCAACCCTGAACGTGCGGCTTTGAAATTTTAGGAATTAAGATGATGCATCTGTCTGATTCCTCTGGAGGTCACTTCTGAGGAGAACATCTTTATAATGCTTCTGTATGACCACCTGTATAATTGACTCATTTCCTCTAGCTCTTTTTGCCACTGCCATCTGCCCGCTTCCTGTCTATTTCTTTGGATTCCCCTGCTCTTTATGCTGATGTTATACTTAACCTGTGCTGTTCAATTCTTTGTAAGTAGTTGATCAAACACAGCAGCCAGACACCTCCCCACCTTCACAGCACTGTTTCCTCAATCCTGAGAATTGTGCTTTGGGGTTCATTAAGGGTAATAGGGGTTTAAAAAAAAGTGGGAAATCAGGTGAGACTGTCTCAGGTAGGCTGAGCAAAGTGTAAGGGGGAAAAAGTCCTGGGTGATACAATGAACCAAAGGATGAGGGGTTACGTTTTAATCAATAATAGGAAGACAGCTAGAAGGACGCCATATTAAAAGATGGCAACACTTAATTATCTTGTTGTTCCCTATTGTATTGCTTGATAATACCATAGATGTTATCCCAAGTGCTGTCTTGGTTGTATTCCCCAGAAGTCCCCAGGATGAATATTGGTGCGCAAGGGATTAATTAAGGAGGTGGTCCCCTAGAAGACTGAAAGGATTGGGGGGATCAGGGCCATAAATAAAGTGGGGAAAATAAGGATAGCTTTAGCCTGATCCCACATGGATCTTTAGGTTGTGGATTAACTCCTAAAGGGTTAACCCCTAATTGACTGAAGCTGAGGATCTGGGCTTCTATATCCATGCATCTTTCACATACTGGACAGTGGCTGGCCAAAGAAATAAATTCCAGGTAATTCTCATTGTTCTCTGCTGTGTTAGCAAAACAGCTCCAGTAGTTGAGGGCAGTGATCTGACATCAGCCATGAATACAGGATGTTAGAAAGAAAAAAAAGCCCCCAAATTAGAGAAACACACAACAACTAACAAAAAGTGGAAAACCGATTTGAGAGGATATAGGTGGGACACTAATAGGTATCTTTGGTTAAAATTATTGCTTAAGGTAACATTGAAATTTAGGAGAAATCTAATTTATAATTTCTTAAAAATTAAGCATGCTACATCTCTCTGATTAATCTGTAGTTCACTTCCGAGGAGAGCCTCTTTATAATGCTTCTGTATGAACATCTGTATAGTACACTAACAGAAACATTTGTCTAATTTTGTCTCTTCCCTTATTGCCCTGGTAGCATTACATTTGGTAACTCATAACTTTGTAAAGGTACCTGCTACATAGACTGAATTGTGTCCCCTTCAAATTCATGTTAAAACCCTATCCTGCCACGGCCAGTGTGACTCAGTGGTAGAGCATTGGCCACACACTGAGGAATCTCGGGTTCTATTCCTGGTCAAGGGCATGTACCAGGGTTGCAGGTCTGTTCCCCGGCCCAAGTTAGGGCTTGTGCTAGAAGCAACCAATTGATGTATCTCTCTCACATCGATGTTTCTCTCTCTCTCTTCCCCACTCCCTCCTTTCTGCTCTCCCTAAAACACAATGAAAAATATATATTCAGGTGAGGATTAAAAAAAACAAAAAACAAAAGCCCTATCCTGCTGATGTGACTATATTTGGAATAAAGTCAAATAGTAAAATCCCTTATCCTTGGGGAATACATTACATGGCCCCCAGTGGAGGCCTGAATCCACAAATAGAACCGAACTCTCAATAAATATATTGTTTTTTCCTGTATATACATTTCTATGATAAGATTTAATTTATAAATTAGACACCATAACAGGTTAACAAAAATTAATAATAAAATAGAACGGTGAAAACAACATACTGTAATAAAATTACATGAATGTGATCTTTCTCTTTTTTCTGATAACTGAGATATCTACTAAGTGAGTAGCAGGTAGCATGTATAGTGTGGATATACTGAACAAAGAGATGACTTACATCCACGTAGGATGAAGTGGGGTGGCACCAGATTTCATCATGATACTCAGGATGGCATGCAATTTAAAATTTATGAATTGTTTATTTCTGGATTTTTCCATTTAATATTTCCAGAGTGTGGTTGACCACAGGTAACTGAAACCATGGAAAGTGAAACCTCAGGTAAGGGGGGGGAGGTACTGTAATTAAGGTTAAATGAGTTCATAAGGAAGGTACCTGATAGGATTAGTGTCCTTCTAAGAAGAGACACCAGACAGATCGCTCTCTGTCATGTGAAGACAAACTGAGAAGGTGACTGCAAGCCAGGAAGAGCGCTCTCGTGGGAAACTGAGTTGGCCAGCACCCTGACCTTGGTACTTCCTAGCCTCCGGACTGTGTGAGAAACACATTTCTGTTATTTAAACCACACAGTCTTTTGTCTTTTGTTGTTGCTACTAACACAGACTAATACTGTGCTTTTCCTTAAACATGTTTTATTTTGTTCAGAAAAAAAACAAAGTTTAAACAAAATTCCAGAGAGAATTTTTTCTTTCTAACACCATCTCTTCTCTAGCTAATGAAGCATAATGCAATTTCTTAGTCAGCATGTAAGCAATGTGTGTATCTTCATTGTTATAAGTTGTGCATAATTGGAATATAATTTTGCCAAAATTTTCTCTTGGACCTTTCGAGGATGAACCTCAAGGTTGCCTGCTCGTCTTGGTAAACATATTCTTTCTAGTCTTAGAAAGTCGGAAACAGCTCCCTGGCAGACTGGTCTCTAAGACACTGCAAGTGGACTATGATTTGAAAAGAAAATGTTCCTTGGCAAGAAGTGCTCCATAGGTCCCTATAAAACTTCCACTGGCATCCATGCACAGGCTTTAAAGCAGTGATGGCGAACCAATGACACGTGTGTCAGAGGTGACACGCGAACTCATTTTTTTGGTTGATTTTTCTTTGTTAAATGGCATTTAAATATATAAAATAAATATCAAAAACGTAAGTCTTTGTTTTACTACGGTTGCAAATATCAAAAAATTTCTATATGTGACACGGCACCAGAGTTAAGTTAGGGTTTTTCAAAATGCTGACACGCCGAGCTCAAAAGGTTCGCCATCACTGCTCTAAACAAATCTTAAAAGATCCAGGTGCTTCCCAGCAAAGGAACCAAAGCACCTATTAACTGCAATGCAAACATTCTGCTTGCAGGCAACTGTAGGAGAGGGAGCTAGCCATGTGGCTGACATCTCTCTCACCCACCACCTAATGCTCCAGACTCTTGGACCCCCAAACAGAACAAGGCAGGTTGCTATTGGGAGCCAGCCAGCAAGATCTGGCAGCTCGCCAGCTTACTCTCAAGGCCGGGTGTCTGAAACTGGCCAGTCACAGAGAATCTGAACTTGCCAATTTCCTGTGACCAACAAAGCTAAGTTTGACTTAAAATTGTCTTTGAGTGGCAATGTCTTTGACTCAATAATAACTTCTAGCCCATCTATCCCCCAAACAGTATTCAAATTAGAAATGCTAAATTTGCATCTTCTTCTTAAATGAAATAGAGGCTGGCAATCTAGTAATGACAAGGGAGGTGTATTTCTTTCTTCCGGGAGCTTCATTCCCCTTCCTGCTGGAGAGCCAGTCAGTCTTGAGCTTGTTCTCATTGATCCCCACCTGCCTCTCTGTGAGTCCACACTTCTCATTGAGTCTCATCTCCCACTGGTCAAATGGCAGTGGGAGAGAGGCAGGGAGTGTTGGAGAAAACAGAGGTGAACTTTTGTGCTGGTTGATAACGAGAGAGGTGAGTATGGAGGGAGAAACTAACATTGGTTCTGTAGCCAAACTCCTGTCTCGAAGGTCCTTTCATTGGTGACGGGGCTTGGTAACTGAGACAGGAGGAGCATCTGTCTGGTCAGGCCCATTTCTAAGATCCCCCAATATCCTAGTGAATGTCATTTTCTAACTGGACTCCCTTAGGCATAGCTAGCAAGAATAATTATAAATAGCACTCAATAAATATTAAAATGAATGTCAGTTCTCTGATGCAGGATAGTTTTGGAGCTTATTCTGCATAGAGAGATCAGAAAATCACTCAAAAGAAGAGAGTGTTGTAGCAGTGCCAATGCCAAAAGACTGTCAGGGCTGATTTTCTTGTAAGCCTTCTTCATTGATCTTTCACATCTTTATTGCGTACCTACTATGTGACCAGCTTTGGGAGAGGCCAGTGTAGTGCTTAGAAAGATTGGCCAGATCAAAGAAACTGGTTCATGGTCTAGTTATAAACCTTAAAAGTGTGTGACCTTGGGCAAATGACCTCACCCTGTACCTTGGTTTTCTCTTCTATAAGATGGCAGTGATGAGAAAGATGCATATCCCATGGGGTGGTTGTGCAGATTGAGGCTGGCACCTGGTAGTAGCCCTTACATGTAATAGCTTTCGTTATTGTGTATGCCAGGTTCTATCCATGCATAAGTCAATAAGACAAAGCTTCCATGTTCTCATAATTTGGTGGAGTCTGAAGACAAAAAAATTATGATCATTAAAGTGATAGGGGCTGTATCAGAAGGTATGTTCCAGAACTGTGACACGCATATCAGGGTTACTCAGTCTGAGCAGAGTGGGGATGTTGTTAGGGTTTGGTATGAGTCTTGAAGGACTTTACCAAGGAGACAAGAGGATGAGGATTGCAGAAAAGACACCGAAGCATGAGAAAGTGTGGTCTTTTTGAGGAATGTTGTGTAAGTTAATGTATCTGTTATCCTGGGAGATTCTGGAGGCATGCTAGAGAATTAAGTCGGGGTAATAGGAAGAGCCAGGCCATGCTAAAAATGTCAGTTTTGTTGTAGGATATTAGACAAGTCAGATTGTAGAAAGTTTACTCTCGAGAAAGACTTGAGTTGATAACTCTGAAGGCTAACACAAGCTAGAAATTTATGAGAAAAAGAACTGCAGTGAGGGGTTTTATTATGCTGTAAAGCAGAGAAATCAGCATCAGTGGAAACAATGGCTAAATTTTAGGGCTGTGACATAATGGAAAGCAGTAGAGAGCTTACCTGAGAAGGAGGGCCGTGCTAGAGTCTGGGCTAACAGGATCTCTGGGCATTACGAAGGAAGGGAAGAAATGGAGGTTAGCATACCATTGGCATGCACTGAGATCGGTTGTACATTTATCCTCTCTTTTTATCAATGGACATAATATTCTGCTGTTTTACATAATCATTTAATTTTATCCTTATAATAATTCTAGCAAGTGCTATAATTACTGTGTTGATAAGCAAACTGACCGAAATGAAGATAAGTGATTTGACTAAGATCAAGTAACGAGCTTAGACTTGAACTCAGGTTACACCGAAACAAAAGTTTGGTTGCTATACAGCTATCCCAATCTATAAGTCTCTTTCCTGTTTACATGTCATCTGACCTTTATCCAGTCTCCAATTTAGACCACTGTTATCACTATCACTATAGATTTCTTTATACCTTTTCCTTTCCTTACTTATGGTTTGTAAATGCTCACTCATCTTTTTTCTATTAGTGGGCTAATGAACATATTTGGCAGAAACCTCATGTCCTCCCAATTTTGGCTGAATCCTTATAGTGCTTTCCAGACAATTTTCTACATGCATCTTGTCCATTCTGTGACCTATTCCCCATAAATACCTCTCAAACTGAGACTATAGTCCTTACAAACTAACCACAGGTCCATCCCCAACTCACAGATGTCATGCTTATCTCCTTCATGAAGAAAACCAAGGCCATCATGGGCACTCATTCAAATTTCTATTCTTTCTGCAGATTTTTCTCTGTTCCCTCCTTCAACCCCCTACACATTTATGTGCCCCTAATGGAAAAAATACCTTTGGGATTTCAAAACTCCTAATGGAATTAACTCTGGTAATTACTTTTCTCACTCAGAATCCCTAAACCATTCTTCTCCACAATGGTCCTTATTTATTACTATTGTATAAACACATTCTCATTTCCTCAACCCCCCCGCGTCCAAATGTACCTGTGTCCCTTCCTCAGATGCCAGTAGTGCCTAAAAACTAGAAAATCTTATTTTCCTCACATAAGAGGTGCCGTCACATGACATATGCTGTTGGCGCCTGAATTTGATCTCAAAAGTATTTTTACTCATATGTTGATTCTCTTTCTTCAACTCCTACTTTCCTTTTTCCTGTGTTCTGTTTGTTATAATTTTGATGGTCTAGGTTTCTGCTATCCCTTTCCCTAACCTTCACTCCATTCTTCATGATAAGGTAAGGGAATAACTAGTCAAGAAACATATTCCGTCTCCTTAGAAGACGGTGAGGTGATGATGATGAAGCTGGTAGATTGTGCATTGTACATTGTTTACTTAAAAATGAATATTTTTCATGCACCCCTGTCACAGGTTGGAGGGAGTACAGCAAGTAGCAAAAAGCAGCATTTCCTGGAGTGCACTTGCAATTAAATTCCAAAATGTGAATAGTTTTTCTCTTTCTAAACGTGTGGGTAAATAAAGTCTGCGAAGTTGTTGATGTATTTAGAACAAGCTCTGGAAGTGACAGTGCTTCATTGCTCACTCTCCCTCCTCTACAAAGCCAGCTTGTTATTTAGAGAATAGAGTGTAAATGCCATGGAGCAACGTCTTTCATGCTCTGTCTAGCATAAGGCAGCTGCGAAAACACATGATCTGCAGCATCCAGGCTATTGCTGAAGTCTTTCCTATCAATGCAGATGTTCAACTTAAATGCTTGTGCTTTTAGACCTGAAAGACATAGGGGTGACGTGCTATAGGAGCACTAAAGATGTGTGGTGTTCCTTTCATTTGGTAGTCACAAAAGTTTGTTGAGTTTAAAATTGTATTCCAGGAAATAAAGATTCCATAGAAAGGATGCAATATTCTGATAGTACCAAATTCCCTTTGTATATATGATGTCTATGATTGTACATCCTTACTTTTCTTGCTAAAATTTATTGTAGCTTCACTGGAAGGTACGTTAAGAACTCAACTCTCTCAAGTGGGTCTGATACTGTCATTCCGTTAAGAGCAATGTGGTAGGTAAATAAACTGTTAATTACCTACTACTGATCAAACATACCACTCTGTGTCCACTGATGTTGAATATTAAAATTAGGTGCTGATGATATCAGAACACATTGACTTTAGTGGTTATAGTAAACTAGAGGCCTGATGCACAAAATTAGTGCAAGGGGCTCCGTCCTGCTGCCGTGCTGGCTACCTCAGCCCCCGCCCGCTGCGGTGGCCTGGGGCCTATGCTGCCTCTGCCTCAGCCCCCACCACAGTGACTTCATCCAGAAGGTTGTCTGAAAGGACGTCCAGAAGGTTGTCCAAAAGGACATCTGGAAGGAGGTCTGATCTAATTAGCATATTATTCTTTTATTATTATAGATGTATTCTGTCCATTAGAAGCATTTATATCAATTATTGAAACTACGTAATTTTGACTTATCCCCTTCAATTACTTAAGCAAATATTATCTCTCAGCAATGTCGGAATCAAATGATAAATTCCTTTTCATGATAAGATTTGCTAAGCATTGATTACATTCTGAGAGATCTCAAATTTGCATTTTCTTTATTGTGGTAGATTTATATTTTCCCTAAATAATTTAGCCTTGCTGTGAATTTTTCCAAGTAAAATCAATGTTGAAAATGCAGAGCAAAATATCTTTACATTTTTTTAAAGAAAAATATTTTCTCTTTAAAAGAGAAACCTGTTTTGTATAGAGAAGGGAAGCTCTATGAAGCTGGGGTTCACTATTTTATGCATTAGGATACACAGAAATCAGTACTGTGCATAAAAATATTTGAGTTAATGAATAAAACTAAGTTTAGATGGAAAAAATTATGTTCGATAGTGATATGTTATATAATATCAATTTAATGATATAGGAGAATCACTAACAACTAGGTGTTTTATGTGAAGACTAAGCACACCAGGACCAGCTAGTGTGGCTCAGTGGTTGAGCATTGACCTATGAACCAGGAGGTCACAGTTCTATTCCCAGTCAGGGTACATGCCCAGGTTGCAGGCTTGATTCCCAGTGTGGGGTGTGCAGGAGGCAGCTGATCAATGATTCTCTCTCATCATTGATGTCTCTATCTCTTTCTCCCTCCCCCTTCCTCTCTGAAATTTATATATATATATATATATATATATATATATATATATATATAAATATATATATATATATAAATAAAGTATTTTGGAAAAAAAACATATGAAATCCAAATTTTTTAATACTCTGAGGGCCTTGCCATTGATGAAGAGAGAGGTGTATCCTAGAGATCCCTGATAAAATTATTTCTTACAGAAAACTCTAAGGATTAAGCAGATGGATCAACAACCGTGGTACAGGCAAAGCTTGGACTTCCAGAAGCATTTTGTGATGGGACGATGATGCACATTAGGAATATCTCCCACTCCCTCTTCTTCCAATCAGTACAGGAAGGATGAAGGAGGAGGCAATAGTTTAAGGAAATCAGCTTGGTTTCTGCTAGTTTTCTTGATAGTTTGTACTATTGTTTTGGATCATTTTAATACAAAAGAACAGCTCATGCTTTGTGACAACATTTACTTGGGATTGGGTTTCTTTTTTTCATAAAAAGACCCTTTATTGAGTTAAAAAAGTGTTACACAAAGTAAAACACCTGCAGAGCAGGAGGTTGTGGAGAGGCTGTGCCCCCTGTGGAGTAGTGAGAGGGAAAAGAAGATGAGGCAGGAAGGCAGAGGCCCTAGATGGGGGTAGCCTTGCAAACTAATTGTTTTGCCACTGTCCAATCTGAAGAATGCTGTTGCTTAGTTTAATTTAATCTCTTATTTGTCCTGGCGAGGGAAGGAAGGAATAATATATGGGGAAAATAATTTTTCTTCATTATTTTATTTACCATGAGTATGTACCTACAGGGAAAAAATGCATGACTATAGGCAGGTGAAGCATCTAAGTAAATATGATATTAAATCATTACCAAAGGTAAGGTTCAAGTGTTCTCTGTCCCTCTTCCTAACTATCCTGATTCTTTAAGAAAAATCTTTACAAATGCATGTGAAAGCAGCATATTTTCATTTAATTACTCACACTTTGTTACAGAATGTTTAGTTAATAAATGACCATGTAAATCTACCTAAACTCCAATTAATCATTTTTCTTCCTTAGAATAAGAAATGTGGCATGCAGTTACATTGGACAATAAATTTTTGTTACTTTTCTTTACTTTTAAGAAAACAAAGTCTCTAACAAGTTATAGAGCTAGAGCTATTAGAAGCTTGTTAAATCCTGAATTTGAATCCTTTGTACATTTGTACCAAAAACCTGAAAGAGATTTTGACTGCTGGATCAAAATAGTATGGCATTTATATCAAACAAATATAATTGGGTAATGATATTTGAAAACCTAATTGTATAAGTTCTAAAAACACAATGCCATTATTGGTTCCCTAAAAGTGCATGCTAAAGTCACCCAACTAACTCATTTTTCATGATACGAAATTGTATGTAAAAGATGTATTTTTTTTTAAAGAAGACCCAGTGATCATTTTGCTTTTAATGATAAAAGAACCTAAATATGATCTCAAAGACTAGTTTTGTGGCAAGTTCACCTTCACTATAAAATATGCAATTAACTTTATAAGGTTTTAAAATGTGTTTGTGCAATCAACATTGGACAATTGTTGTATTAAATAATTATTTTTAGAAAAAACAATTAATTTTTTTGCTTCTTCCTTAACATGTTTATGGCACCTCCGTGCTGCCTCCCCTGGGAACCCCGCAGAGCATTTGGAAGTGTTATGGGAAGGGGTAATTATGCTGTCCAGGGAATTTGTCAGGGAGCAGAGCTGTGGGAGATTAAAGGAGATGTGATGGTTGCAGGGGTCACAGCCTTGATTTTGAGCCAAGACTCACTATCACTTTTTTAATTAAGTCTGAAAACTAGAAAGCTGTGGTGTAGTAACCACCTAGTACCAAGCAGGGCACATCTGACTAATTGGAAAGGAGTGAGCATGAGCGTGGGGCTTAACTCCCAAAACAAAGAATGAGAACAACCAAATATGAATGGCAGTTCATTAAAACAAACACTCCGTAAATAGAGACTTTCCTATTATAATTGACGTATACCCTCCCTTTGATATTTTAAAAATATAAATTCACTATTCCTATTTCAAAAGTATGAATAAATTAGCTCCTCTTCTAGCTTGTCCTTATGAAAGGCAAAAACAGCTTTCATTAGTAATGAAGCTTTGAATGCAGAGCATTTTTGTTTTTACATATTAAATAAAGTTTCAAAAATCATATTTATAGTATTAATGCATGTTATCTTTATTACTCTACTACACCAAAATTAAAAAGAAGGCACACGTTATGTTATATGGTCACATTCAAAGTACAGAGATAGCTCATTAGGATATTTAAAATACCTTATTTACCCAATTCACTATATTTTTGCCTTTTTATGGTTCCAATTCCTTTTCAGCACATTCCTTGGGTATTCAAACCTCAGATGATAAATTACTAATTTCAGATACCATTTAATAAGACTACGTTTTATAATTGCAAAATAATTTGTTATAGACATTTGACAAGCTTTATTCTTTCTTAGTAAGCTCAAATTAATATTAAATACAGTTATCTCTAAAATATACATATCTGATTTTTTTCCCTTTTGCTTCCTTTAGAAGTTATAGAGTACCAGAACCAAATATAATACCTTTTTGGAATGGAATGCCCATTCTTTTGTCTTGTTTTATCCAATGTCTATACTCAGAGTAAAATGAATGTACCCCACTGCCTGTGTTTCCAGGGGTTGCTAGTTTGTGAAGGCCGATAAATGAAGACTCAGATCAAAGGTTTCAGCCTCGAGTAATTGAACAGTAGACATGCAGTTTTTGGGGGTTGCCAGCCTGGGAGATCTTTTAATTATATGTTCCTGTCTACAGACTCTTCTTTTTTGAATGGGAAGTCTGTATTAAATACAGACTGGGATGGATTTGGGAGGGTGGAAGAAATCAGACACCTGGATGACCACTTCAGTTAAATTAATCATGGGAATCAAATGGGTGAAGATTTTAGTACTAGAAGATTTTTGGACAAGTTTACTTTATGGGCCTAAACAGTGCCTAGCATTCACCTTCCAATCAGTTACAATTTTCTTTTCCATTTCTGTTGGATAAACAAATGAAATTAGCAAATTGTGACCTTTCTCTTTTGTACTGAGGTAACCCTGACATCACATGCTACTCCGTTCTCACAAAACACATTCCATATATTGCAACAACCAGAATATGCAGCAGTTTCTTGCTGTCTTAATGTTGCTATTAGAGAAGAGAGAGGGACCTTTACCTTGACCCTGACCTCAATGGACAAATGGAGATCTCATTAGTCTAGACCCTTACACCTTAGAAGCATTCAGTTGCTGGTACGCAGAGACTAGCTGTGCTCAGACCTTTTTAAAAAATGCTCATTTACTGAATAGAAAATGGCAATCATTGGGAGTAATCATGAATGTTGTTTGATACTCCTTTCGGTGGAGAATATGACATTAGAACACTAACAAATCTCTGTCATGCCGTCCTAAAAGATCTGCTTTATTTCACCCTATAAAATAAACATATTTACGCCTGACCCAAAGGAAGGGTTCACCTCTAAAACTGACAGGCTCTTCATACAATGTCCCACCACATTTTTTCAATGCATGAGTTAGACATGGCATGAAGTCTTTTAGACTAGCTAGATTTCTTTTTTTTTTTTAATTAAATTTATTGGGGTGATAAATTCACAAAACCATACAGGTTTCAAGTGTACAATGCAATAAAACATCATCTGCACACAGCACCGTGTGCCCACTGCCTGCCTAGACTAGCTAGATTTCTTACCCCAATGCCTTAAACACCTTACAAATGACAGGAGACACACATAGTTTATTAAGAAATCTGCGTGTTGAAAGCTGCTCAAAATCAAACTCATAGCACTCAACACAGAGATTTATTTTTGAGTTTATCCCCCTTTTAATGGTCATAAATCTGAGAGATGAAGCACCATCTTTTAAAAATAAACTTTCTTCCAGCTGAAATATTCAAAGTTAACCATTATATAAAATATGTGATATCTTAAATAAAAGTATTTTCTTGAACATTGTACAAAATAGATTCATCACATGAGAGGTGTCTTATGGGGCAGGTGAAGGGCATTCCACTCAATACCGACTAATCACAGCATAGAATATGTATATACATAAACATGTAGGCACAGCCATATTTGCTTCCATTATAAATACGTTGCTATAATATTCAGTTAAGAATGTTTTTCTCAGCCCTTCTTGATCTTATCTGTAATGCCAAGCAGTGATTAGTTTCATTTTCCTCCCATTATTGACTGAAGATTGGATAATGACTGCAACATTTTGGCGAATTTGATATCCTAGCAATTATTTGTAACCAACCCACAAGCTCACAAACCTATGATTATTATATGCATTCAATTTTTATAGCTTACCTAATAGCTGAACTTCAGCAGAATTATTCCACAGCAGAAGTTCTCAGTTTTGTGTCATATTAGAATTACTTGGGGGAGTTTTTTGTTTTTTTAATGCCAATGTCAAACCTTACACCATACTCTCTTGGTGAGGGACCCAGGAATCAGCATTTTCTTAGAGCTTCCAGGAGATTCCAAGTGCAACCAAGGTAGAGAATCACTGTTCTTTAAGAAACAGAAACACCAATATCAGCAGAAAGTCAGTCCCCCACACCGAGCACTAAATTTACCATTAAAATCATGTTTTTTTGTCAGGCTGATGGGTGCCAAAGTAAATTTTTGACCCAATTATTTAGACTTTTGTGACACCATTCAGACACACCCTGGTATGTCATGGAGTGTGTCTGATTGCCTCCAGAACACTAGGCCAAAAGTGAACAATTTAGTTGGCTCTAGAGTCCCTCTTTTGGCAACAAGGCAAAGCTATGTGCCAGGACCTAGAAACCTGGCCTGTTAGGGCAGCACTATGAAAGCTGGACTGATGTCAACTTTGCACCCCTACCACCCCCACACACCCCCTAACGTGCTGTTATTCTTTCTTTCCACATGAAAACACCCCTCCTCTAGGTTTATCTAATGTTACATTTACCCAGGACCCGGTTCAATTATTCATGAGAAGCTAAGTCATTAGTTGATAAAAGTTTAAGGTATAATCCCTCCCAGAGGTTCCAAAATTTTAATAGGGTTTCTTGAAGGCCAGAAATATCAAAGTTGTAAAACTTTAATGACAGGCATGACTAGGAGAGGATTACATAATTGGACTCTGAGGGCCCTCTATATTACCCGTCTTCAAATTATACCACATAGGTAGTCTTGTCATTAGATCAGCCCCCCTGGAAAACATTAAGCTTCTGTTCATAGTAAATTAAGAGAACTCACTATTACCTGATCAAAAAAAAAATCTCTTTTTGTTCCAAATATGGTGCCTCCTTGGTCATATAAGTAGGATAGTTACTTACATTAGAAATTAGTTCATTATTATTTTACTCATGGTAAATTACCAGTAAAAATGCTTTACTTACTAAGGGAAGTGTGCTAATTAATTGCCTTCCAAAACTTTAATTTACTCTAAATCATTTATTATCGTAAAATGCCTTATAAGATGTCATACATTCTATGTAGTATCAATGGATATTAAAAACATGAGTGAAGTAACTATAGAATTTTAAATACTGCAATTGAGTTTTTAGGAGTAACAGCCACAGTTAGAAACCTTGCCTTTGTCAAATAAAATTATGTTGCCAGTCAATCGTTTAGTTAATTTCCTTAATGTTCTGGAACGGTCTCATTATAAACATTTTAACTATTTGTAAGCATTTAATAATTTAGATATAGCAATAAATGTCTATATATTTTATATAGAAAATCAGAAGTTTCACTGAGGGCTGTAATTGATAAATTCGACAAAAACAGGCTGGGGCTTGATAGCTTTAAATACCTCAATATCATGTCTATTAAGTTTTATTATTTTTGGCAATATGAACTGTAACAAAAATTATCATTTCTCGACATTATCTCAATTTTAATTACCATTTTTTCTTTCCACTGTTGCAAAGTGAGAGAAAATATTAAAGTGAAAGATTTTATACTTCCTGTTTGCCTCTGCTTACCATCACCCTCCCCACATTCACATTCTTTGTTTTGTCTCTCTCTTGAGAGAGAGAGAGAGAGAGAGAGAGAGAGAGCTGTTTTAAAGTGATAAATCCTGCAGTCACTAACGCAGTCGCTAACCTTAAACATTCTAAGAAATTGCATCATCACTTTGAAGGGCATCTGCCACTCAGGGAGGTTAATGCATTTGCTGCTTTCCAGTGGCAGAGGCTATCTCTTCTTAGCCATGACAGGACAAGAAAATTGACCTCCTGTTCCCAATTTCATATGGAATTTTTTCCCCAGATAGGGGCAGTGACCCTGCCAGAGGGATCCAAGTGCATGTAAAATCACATTTGACTTGATGATGGATGGCCAGTTATGTGGGTGCGAGCATCTGTTCTGATAAAGTTGGGGGCTGGGATAGGACACCTATGTGTTACTGCATTTCACTCTTGCCTCCAGCTGGGAGAAATATTTTAAGAAATTCCGTTTATTCCCAAAGGAGATGATGGGCCGTCCTTTCCTAAAATATAAAATGAGGACCTGATCTTGAATTTCATGACAGAATTTATGGGTCATTCTTTTATGTTTTTAATACATTTTTATTGATTTCAGAGAGGAAGGAAGAAGTAGAGATAGAAACATCAATGACAAAAGAGAATCATTGATCAGCTGCCTTCTGCACACCCTCCACTGGGGATTAAGCCCATGACTCGGGCATGTGCTTTGACTAGGAATCGAACCATGACATCCTGGTTCATAGGATGACACTCAACCACTGAGCCATACCAACCAGGCTCATTCTTTTAACTTATTATCCTAATAAATTACTTGTCTAGAGCTAATTTTATACTTTGGAGTTCTCCAGTGCATTCTACAAAAGACATTTTAATTTATCTCATAAAAATGTCTTCCAAGTTCTCCATGCTTTTTATTTTTAATTTATCATTTGTTCTCTTGTTCTCAGCACGTGGAAAGGTGTTTTCATTTGCCAAGTTACTTGTTTCCTGAGCACTAAGGTTTTGGCTTAGGTGATTACATTATAATTTATAAAGGTTTTGACAAATCTTTTCATTTTCCTAATGTTAGCATGACCTAATTAATATTTTCTCATTTTATTAATGAATGGGTTACACCAATATGAAGTTTGAATACATTTAATGTATAGCTTCCTCATTATATTTGAAGCTTATCAAAAAGTACAGGAGAGAAGATCAATAACAATAAATTGGTTATTTTTTGACCCATAATGACATACTTTTTTGACATAAGAACTCAACAGATATGAAATTGTATCTTCAGCATTAATTCTTATCTCTTTGTACTGCAGAATTAATTCTGCAGTTCTCATTGGTTTGCAAAATTTTGCAAATTTAAAAGTTCTAGAAAGTATCCTTTGGGTATTTTTGATTTGTGTTTTCCCAACTGGAGATGATATAGTTCATGATGAGATACAGTTCGTGAAGCTAGAGGAAACCTCGCTAGTCGATCTCATCCACTCCTCGTTCTCACCCTACAAATGGGAAACTTACTCTCCTGTAAATTATATATTCAGCAGCAAAATTGGGAACAAACACAGGTGTCTGCTCTTATGTTTTAAATTAATTTTTATCTTTAAGAACATGATCTCCTCTTACGTGTTTGACGTTAATAGAGGTTCTTTGTTTCCTTTTCTTCGCCTTCTGTTCTCTGTATTGTCTGATCCTTTGGGACCCATTCTTTTCTGTTTGTTGTAATCAGGTTATACAACATAAGCACGACTGCCAGGAGATAGCCTTGGGGATGTCTGGGGCAAATTATGAGAAAAGACTGAGGTACAGACTGGAGAAATGCCTACTTCCACAGGTGTCTGTGACCATTTATTATGGGTAAATGCGATTTGATAAATACATGCAATCAGGGAGACACCTGTAACACTCCTAAGAGATGTACCGTACTGAAACCCTATGACTAACCTGAGTCAACAAAGAAACTGTATATTTATACAAAGTCTCTGTTTATGGACCAAATAACAAAATGAGCAAAATAATGTACTAGATCCAAAAATATCAACATTCAAATGGTACGTGACCTTAGGAAGGTTTTAACTTTCTCCGTGAGCTTCTTTTCCTATTCTATAAAATGGGCAGCATTGTGCATTCATTATTGGTATGATGTGAAGGGCAAATTAAATGACATCAATTGGATATTTTTCATGTGGTACCTACCATCCAAGAGCCTTTCTGTTCATCTGAATCTTTCCTCCCTTCGTAGTTTTCAGAGAACACATGGGTGGCCTTTTTGGGTACTATTTGCCTTCTGACAGGTTGTAAACAACAGGGTTTTCTGGGAAGTGAATCGGTGCTTCTTGAGGACTGCTGGAAAGGGAAAACAGAAGAAGAATTTGTTAGCAGCTTAGTCACTAAGGCGACTTTTTGTGAAAGAAGGTCATCAGTGAATTGTACACATAGCATGGGCTTGCCTCCTCTCTTCATGTTTCCCTGAGTTAGCCACATCTGAAGAGAACCCACCCACCCAGGGGGCCTATTACCTATTAAGTGGCATCCGGTTCACATGGCAGCAGCTACAGTAATTGAGGCATGTAATTTAAGAGCAAATGAGCTTTTATTGGTTGTCTAACATTTCCAAACTGATCAAATGATGGCAAATAACGCACAGCCTCATTCCTACTATATCCAGATATACATCTATCAACAGTATTATTGGTATTATTTTCCTTGTCATTATAGTGATGAGTAGATTCAAATTCCATTTAATTAATGGAATATCAAAAGATTATAAAGTCACCTTCATTCTGCCTGGATTTGAAATTCAGTTATTATTCTGTCAGTAATGAACCTAGGAGGAAAATGTCATGTTAATAGAGAACGTGTCCAGATTACACCTGAGTCATTTTTTGTGGAAATACGTCAGTCTGGAAAAGACATATTTTTAAAGGTGCAAATGTTCAGTATGTCAGAGTGTCAGAATGCAAACTCCTGGTACATCTGGAAGTCATTTTTTTCTTAGAAAGAATGTTTTGTAAGATTAAATTATATGGGTTAAGCGACAGCTTTATTTTCATAGAGTTGAGACTAAAGATCTTTGTTAGAGGTCAAGAGAGGAAAATGCAGAGGCTGCTGAGCTGTGATGCTTTAACACCATGTCAAGCCATGCACCTGTCTAGAAATTGACGTCTCTGTTCTTATAAAAACAACAACCAAGTTAACATACTGGAAAACTCATAGAAATTTAAGGTTTAATAGTAATAGCACACATGTTGAAAGAATTTTTGCCTTCTATTCTGGTACTTTGAATTTAAATGTCAAGGGTAGAGGGGAGATAGTTTTTGTAAAATGCATTTTTTTTTATTGAGCTCATAAATAAGTAGATGATAAAGAAACAAAAGAAATTTTCTAAGAAAATAAAAACTAATTTTCCCTTGCAAGCTGAGATGGATGTGAATTGAAAGACAGAATAGAAAATTATACCAATCTACTGATGTTAGGAAAGCAAGGTTTTAACTTAAAATAGACTAGCTGTTGACAGTGATCATAGTAATCGTGTACTTGCAAAATTTCCTATTTTACTGTAAGCCTATGTAATAAGCCTACAGAGAAACTATGTCCACTTGACAGAGTATAATTAAGAAAGACCTGTTTCTGCAGGGGGGATTTTTATTTAATGCCATTGGCCAATAATTTATCAACATTAATGAAAGGAAGGAAGGAAGGAAGGAAGGAAGGAAGGAAGGAAGGAAGGAAGGAAGGAAAGAAGGAAGGGAGGGAGGAAGGGAGGGAGGAAGGGAGGGAGGGAGAAAGGAGTCCATATACATATATTAGCCATCCATTTGGTACTATGAATCATTTGATTCTTACAGCAACCCACTAATTAGTTATTATTATCTCCATCTTCACACATGTAGTTGAGATTTAGAGTTCATTCTTTGCACACGTCTTTACTGAGTGCCTACTAAACAAATGGCGAGCACTGGTCTAGGCTCTGGGAATACCAGTGACCAGGATGAAAAAAGTCACTCCTCTTATGGAACCTGCTTCCTGTCAGAGGAGGAAGAAAATATGGAAGTAAGGAAAAATATAAACAAACAGAAAACAAAACCAAGTATGCTTCAGGCAATAAAGGATATTAACGGCGAGGATAAAAGTGAGCGTGCCTAGGTGACACTTCCAATTTCTTAGACTGGGCAGACTTCACAGAGGAAAGATCCAAAGGACAAGAGGAGCCATCCCTGTGGAGGTCCGGAGGCACATCAGACAGAAAGGAAGAGGCAGACAAAGCTCTAAAGCCCATGCCCTGGAGCTGCGTGAGCAAGGGAGAAAGTGGAGCAACAGCCCAGTGAGGTGGGCAAAGGGCAGAGTGTGACAGAGTCTGAGCCAGGATTTTTATCTAAAGAACATCATGATCCGATTTCTGTTTTTAAAGGAAGTCACTGGCTACTGTGAGGTAAACCGATTGGGTAAAAGGGGAACTGGGAGAGAGCAGAAGCAAGAAAATGGAGGCTCTTTTTCTGGTCAATGAGTAGTTGTAGTGAAGATGTTGAGGACAGATAGTGTGGCCTTCAGGAAAAAAAGAATCAGGACAAAAACTAGATTTTTGCCAAAATCCAAAGAACCATTTACTAAGAGTAGAAGACTGACAGAGTTGGTTCAGGGGTAGAAAACCAGAGTTAATTATCATTTGCTAAACTGGAGAAGTTTCTTTATTAAGGCAACGGCAAGGATGTACTTGGTTAAAAAAGTATAGATTTGGGGGGTCAATATAGTATATAAAAATTGAGTCATATTATTTTGAAGAATTTCAAATATCAAATACTAGTATTATTTGAATCAGTATATGGTAAAGTAAAATGCAATTCCAATTTTAGTTAATTTTCTTGTTTTTTGTTATGTAACATTATTTATTAAAGAAAATATAATGTGTTATAGAACAATGATAAAAGTTGTTTGAAAAAGATACAGAATTTCAACAAAAACATAAAAATTTAGATGTGGGGGAATGGGTGAATATGTTCAAAAAGTTTAGAGCTTCCATTATATGCCCTGATGGTTTTGCTCAATGTTAGAGCGTTGTGGGTTCAATTCTTGGTCAAGGGCATATACCTCTCAGTTGCAGGCTTGATCCTGGCCCTGGTTCAGGCATGTGTGGGAGGCATCAATGTTTCTCTCTATATATCCACTTCCTCCCTCCCCTGGACTCTCTCTAAAACATTAATGGGAAAAATATCCTTAGGTGAGAATTATTTTTTTAAAAAAGTACAAAGGCAGTCAGAGAAAGACAAATACCACACGATCTCACTTATATGTAGAATCTAATGAGCAAAATAAACTGACAAACAAAATAGAACCAGAGGCATGGACACATGGAACAGGCTCGGGAATATTAGAGGGGAAGGTATGGGAAGGACTGGATAAAAGGGGAAGAGATTAGCCAAAGAACATTTTGCTTAGCCCATGGTCACAGACAAGTGCGGTGAAGGCCAGTAGATGGGGTGGGCTGGGAGAAGGCGGACATAGAGGGAGGGAAATGGTGGACATCTAAAACAGTGTCAACAATAAAAACAAATTTAAAATAAGAAATTAGAAAAGTACAAACTTCCAGTTACAAAATAAATAAGTCATGGGGATGTGTGTAGATCATGATGACTATAGTTAACAGTACTCTATTGTACATCTGAAAGTTGCTAAGAACGTAAATCTTAGAAGTACCCATCACAAGAAAAAAACTATATGAAATGATGGATGTGAATTAAACTTCTTGTGGTCATCATTTGCAATACAATCAGATCATTATGTTGTATACCTTTAAGTTACGCAATGCCCTGGCCAGGTGGCTGATTGGTTGGAGCATAGTCCCATACAACAAAAGGTTTCAGGTTCGATTTCCAGTCAGGGCACAAGTCTAGGTTGCCAGTTTAATCCTACTTGGGGCATGTAGGGGAGGCAAACGATTGATGTTTCTCTCTCACATCCTTGTTTCTCTCTCTCTCTCTCTCTCTCTCTCTCTCTTTCTCCCTTCCTCTCTCCCTCCCTCCCTCCCTCCCTCCCTTCCTCTCTCTCTCTCAAATCAACAAAAACATATCCTCAGATGAGGAGTTTTTAAAAATAGTCTTTAAACCTCCTTTCAACTTTTGCCCCCTTTGGCCTTTACGTAATTCAAAACCAACTGGTATTTAAAAAACAAATCTGGTTATAGAATTGCTCTTAAAGCCTGTGCAGGCCCTCCCATTACATTTAGACTAACATGTCACTCTTTACAAGCCTCTAAAGGAACACTGAGTGAATGGCACATTGTGGTCCCAGTTCAGGGTACCCCTGGGATGCAGATTCAGGTTAGGAAGCTATTCACATAGGACTTGCTCCTTTGTCCTCCAATGAAATTAGAATATAATCATAATTAAACAATTAGGCAATCAAAAATAAATTGTTAAATCACTGACGTTTAGGTAGTACATTTTACATTCTATGATTTTTAGTTCAATAATTTAAATACAAGCACATAAACACATACAGTACACGGATAGACAATAATACTGTGTAACCGTGGCCCAGGGTGACCTCGTGTTCGTAGAGGAGTTCAGAGACCTGTAAGCCAGAATAACATGTATAATACTGGCTAATATATATATATATATATATATATATATATATATATCAGAAATGAGTAATCTTAAAATTTTGACACTATTTTGTTTTCCTTGACCAAGGAAGTAAAAGGCTATTTAATATGTAGGCTGTTCATATGTACATTCCAAGTCTTTCTGCTTTTGTTGAAGAAGTTTATGATGAAAACTTGGAGCAGCACAATGCAATGCCTATTGTAGACCTTTGACTTGTAAGAAAGAATCTAAAAGTTCAGAGAATTCATGAAAGACCAGCCACAGACCATTGCTAGAAAGACTAATCAGCAAATCATTGAACTATTCCCTGTTTGCACTTTAAAAAGTCAATTGCTTATTTCTTTTTTTAAAATATATTTTATTGATTTTTTACAGAGAGGAAGAGAGAGAGATAGAGAGTCAGAAACATCGATGAGAGAGAAAGATCGATCAGCTGCCTCCTGCACATCTCCTACTGGGGATGTGCCCGCAACCCAGGTACATGCCCTTGACCGGGATCGAACCTGGGACCTTTCAGTGCGCAGGCCGACACTCTATTCACTGAGCCAAACCGGTTTCGGCAATTGCTTATTTCTTTACTACTCTGTTTCAACATTATTACAAGCCATTAGTGATCATTGATCAGATCTGTCAAAATCAGTGAAGCATGTTGCAAGAAGCCTTTTCCTTTTGAACCATTAAGAAATTGAAGAAAATTTCTAATGGTTATTTCCATATTCCATTGTTATTAATAATGCTTCCTATGTGTGCAACTCAATATGTTATTGTTGACTTCACTTTAAGATATGCATTGAATAAAAGGATTTATTAAAAAATAATGGGTCTCAGGAAGTCGCTAGTTTGCAGGTGACAGCGGAAGAAGTATACATTCAAGAAGCAAACATCCCTCCCTTGAAGATCTGTTTTTGTTTGAGAACCGAAAAAATGTGCACTCTCTCCACCCCATTTACACACTGAGGTGTGGAATTTAAATATGTTTTGACAAAGTGAGGAGAGCTGTCTCTGTAATATATTGCTGTCAATGAGTTTTAGAACTATTTCCCTTGCAGGTTAAGAAGAAAGGCCAGGAGAGGAAATGACTAAATCCTCTGTATGTCTTCATTGACAGCTGATAATTAACATGCAGCTTAGCAATAATAATTAGTTCCCTCTTGAGAAAATTTCCGGATGAACTCTGAGTTGGCGTAGCTCAGTTTCGTCTTGTTTCTTTGTCCACTGCCTCCCCCAAGTAATTCATGTTATTTTTAGAGGAAGAAGAACTCAAGACGAGCTCCCTCCTTTTAACCGAGTCAGCCCTGTCCATTGTTTGCACTGTGTTTTCTGGAGATTACCTGAGATTAGAGTGTCTGTTGTCCCCCCTTCCTGTATGTTTTCTGATTCTTTCATGTAAGCAGCTTGAAGCAGTCTGAAGGGATAAAGAAGTTAGCCATCGCTTAGTAAATATGCCGAGTCCGCGGACTATAATTTGGAACTAAGATCACTAATAATATTACTGAAAGTGCTAGCTCTAAAACTAAAAGGAGAAAAAAAATTGAGAAGGAGAAAAGCTTCCTGCTCCAGCTTCCTTTGGCTTTAGTATACACCAAGAAACAAAAAATATTTTAATTTTCTCAAAAGTAAGATGAAAATGTCACAAATTGATAAATGAAAGCAACATGAAAAATTCTGTAGGTATTTGAGACAATTTATAAAATAGGAATTAAAGTTAATAACAATTAAAATTGATATAAAACAATTTTTCTGTTGATGTTATTGCTGTTGAATTATTTTGAATTATAACAAGCCCAACTATTGAATATTGGGAAAACCTTCCATTTTATCTTATTTTTTTTTCTTTATTGATTAAGGTATTACTTATGTGTCCTTATCCCCCCATTCCTCCCCCCACCCCCCACTCATGCCCTCACCCCCCTGGTGTCTGTGTCCATTGGTTAGGCTTATATGCATGCCTACAAGTCCTTTGGTTGATCTCTCCCCCTTATCCCCACCTTCCCCTACCTTCCCTCTAAGGCAGCGGTTCTCAACCTGTGGGTCTCAACCCCTTTGGCGGTCGAACGACCCTTTCACAGGGGTGGCCTAAGACCATCCTGCATATCAGATATTTGCATTATGATTCATAACAGTAGCAACATTACAGTTATGAAGTAGCAACGAAAATAATTTTATGGTTGGGTCACAACATGAGGAACTGTATTTAAAGGGCCAGAAGGTTGAGAACCACTGCTCTAAGGTTTGATGGTCTGATCGATGCTTCTCTGTCTCTGGATCTGTTTTTGTTCATCACTTTATGCTATTCATTATATTCCCCAAATGAATGAGAAGATGTGATATTTATCTTTCTCTGATTGTCTTATTTAGCTTAGCATAATGCTCTCCAGTTCCATCCATGCTGTTGCAAATGGTAAAAGTCCCTTCTTTTTTATAGCAGCATAGTATTCCATTGTGTAGATGTACCACAGTTTTCTAATCCACTCATCTGCTGATGGGCACTTAGGCTGTTTTCAAATCTTAGCTATGGTAAATTGTGTCGCTATGAACATAGGGGTGCATATATCCTTTCTGATTGGTGTTTCTAGTTTCTTGGGATATATTCCTGGAAGTGGGATCACTGGGTTCAAATGGGAGTTATGAGGCTTTACAAAATACATTTGATTTCAGGTACATAACCCCCTAATAGACTTTCCCTAGTTGCTCCTGGAAAGAGTTTTATATATAATAGGTTACAGAGTCATTGTTAGAAGTATTGATCGACAGCCTCCTGGTTTGAGCCCCCAACCCAGGCATGCGCCCTGACTGGGATTGGAACCAACAACCACTTCTTGGTGCATGGGACGACACTCAATCAACTGAGCCACACTGACCAGGGCTCTAACAAAGAAATAGGAACTACCACCTTTAGATTATAAGAATTATAGCAAGTACAACAGAAATTGGCAAGTCATAAAATCAGGTGGAAATTGACCAATCTCTCTCTCTCTCTCTCTCTCTCTCTCTCTCTCTCTCTCCTCTCTCTCTCTCTCTCTTTCTCTCTCTCTCTCTCCTCTCTTCCTCCCTCCCTCCCTTTCTCCCTCCCTCTATCTCTCGTCTCTCTGTGCATACAAGGGTAATGAGGTCCTAATGACATCACTAGGAAACAAGCAAGGTCATCCCTAAATGAAATTCATTCATGGGGTACCTCCTTTACTGATTGGGCTTCCTCTACATTTCAATTCATACTTTTTAAATTTAGGCATGAACTAATCCACTGTAGCAACATTTTAGGGTAGAATCCTCATATTTGATTTCATTCATGACTTTCTCTATTTTCCAGCAAACTTATTCCCTAAGCTTTGAACCTTAGTATATTTGGTAACTCTAGAGTTACTTGTTAATGTCAGATAATATGTAACCATTTTTTGATCAGTTGCATCCTTGCCGATAATGATTTTACTGCATAAAACTTTGGGAATTTGGGCAACCTATTAGAATAACTGGGAAAACTTTTTTTAGAAAAGAATCCACTTATCAGTCCTGTTATGAAACCATAAGTGAGTATATGTAAAGGCATAGCTTTGATCTATATTTTTGTTATGGGATTGGATTTCTAAAATGCACAGGTTCTACTATTTGTGAATTCCTAATAAGGAAGGAAAAAAAGTCTGATTCTTTTTTGACAAATTTGTCTTTCAGGATTCAAGAACACCTAAATCTCTCAAATTTCTATTTTATTTCTCCCCCCAAAAAAGCACTTGATTATTCTCCCCATCTCTTCCTGAAAAGTTCTTCTAAGTTTCTTTATTAGATAGTCAAATGACTCAGTTCCACAAATTTTACCTTTATAAGGAATAATACGATTTTAGCAGTATTGTTTATTTTAAACTAAATATTAAAAGTTAGCCCTACTCCACAAAATTTGGGGTA
Organism: Myotis yumanensis; assembly: GCF_028538775.1. Taxonomy (NCBI): domain Eukaryota; kingdom Metazoa; phylum Chordata; class Mammalia; order Chiroptera; family Vespertilionidae; genus Myotis; species Myotis yumanensis. Next base: position 40,692,535 of record NW_027223760.1, on the reverse strand, counting down.
TCCACATAGTAGAGATATAGACAGTGAATACATCCGTAATAGATGAGAAAAGATACTTCATCTCTCTGTTCTCAGAAGCAGTATAAGATTGTGCAGAATTCTGTAGATTTGTCAGATTTCATGTTGTTCTATGGATGAGATGTTCTGGTCACCAGTATTCCACATTCTCTACCAGATGCATTAGACATCGACCTTTGGAAAATGAAGTCATCTTCTAATTTCCCAGGGAGCTCTCTTCAGGAATTCTCTAGCATGCAAGGTCTAGTATTACTATTGGAGGGGAGAGGTCCTCGTCCCCTACCGGTTGCTTGTGGAGTGGGCTTCTTGCGATATCCCAAGAAAAAGAATTTTCTGAGAATTGCATGGGAGAACGAGTGATTTTTATTTGCATATAATTAAATCCCTTTTCCAAGGTTGTATTTCCCTCAGCCTCACCAAGGAAGAAGTCCCATTTTGCCTTTAGCAGGACTAAAATCAAAGCCAGTGTTTGGAGCTTCTATTACATGTTGGAGCAATCCAACCCAGCATCAGGCTAGCTTGGTTTGTGTTCCTAGTTGCAACCCAGCAGTCCATTGCATGTGGGGTCCACAGGGCCACATGGCTATAGAGAAAACATGGGAGAAGGGCTGAGAGATAGAGATAGAGATAAAGGTGGAGATAGAGGTAGAGATAGAGATAGAGATAGAGATAGAGCACAATTTTTTCTTTAGGGGATTATGTATTTCCAAATTTTTGTGGTCCTGCAGTAGCCCTACCCATTCTGACCAATGATCTTTGTCCCCAGGTTTGACTGACAAGCTCCTTCCCTAGTCATCCCCACTTCACTGAGGATGCATCTATCTCCCCTTTGTTGGACCCCTTCCTGCAGTGATCTGTAGGGAATGGGCCAGTGCTTCCCTGAGAGTATGAAATTGAAGCTTCCTAGTGAAGCTGCCTACGTGACCATGTTTATAATGTGTTGCCTCCCTTTCACTCCTTTCCTATTATTAATAACTGACTAATTACAATGGTATCAGTATTGGGGATGATATCCTCTCTCATCATCAAAGACTCTCATATATCATTTACCAATCGTAAGTACTGAACTGCTACATGCATTTAAATACCTTCAACAAACAAACAAATGTATACACATAACATGTTTCCCAGATTCTGACTTCCTAAATTACATGTATGTTAGTTAAAACAAACAATTTGTAATTTCTGATGTTGGGAAGAATGCATAACAGTAGCCAAAACACAGTGGTAGAAAGTAGATCCCCACCAGGTTTATCAAAACTCGTCCCCACTATACTGAATGCTACCATGGGTTACCTCATTGTATTAACAAACCTGATCCTTTCCACACTTGAACAATTTGATTTTGGACATGACTTTCAAACCAATTTCTGAGTTGGTGTTCATCTGGAATTAAAGGGGAATATTTATTGTAGATTTGGGATGTTTGTTGCACATAGAGAAGTAAATATAAAAGTCCTTAAAAGAGTTTTTTACACAGCACTTTAAAGATTGTGAAGGATAATTCTTCCTGTATTTAAAAACATAGGATAAATACCTTAAGTTGAATTAAAGTTTTTAGATTCATAAACTTATAACAGATTTTAACTCCTGCACATTAAAATGTATTCCCAGTTGCACTCCATTTTTTTACACAATGCACAAATATTTTTAAATTTTTTCCAGTTTTGAGATATAGTTGTGATAAAACATTGTTAAGTGTAAAGTGTACAGGATATTGATTTGATATGTGTATATGTTACTAAATGACTACTTACAAGAAGTTTAGTTAGCCTCCAACAAGTCACATCGTTAGCATTTTTTTCTTTTGAAAACTTTTACGAACTTTTCTCTTAGGAACTTTCAAATATACAATATAGAATTGTTAATGCACGGTGTATTTTTAATCTTTTTGAGTAATACTTTTTACAACCTTTATATTTCTGATAAAATGAATGTAAACTACACAGTTCCAATAGGTATAAAAAATGGAGCCATGAGAAAAGTATTATAAAGGTATTTTTGTTTTCTCTTGTGTTTAGCATTCATTTCCTTTTGCATTTCAGAGCTCTTGGAATTAAACAGAACATCAATCTTTCATAGCCCTTTTGGGTTTCTTGATCTCCATACAATGCTGCTGGATGAATATCAAGAGAGACTCTTTGTGGGAGGCAAGAATCTTATGTATTCCCTCAGCTTGGAGCAAATCAGCAATGGCTACAGAGAGGTATGGAAATATCAAACTGTATTTCAGGAGGGAAAGTAAAGAGGTGAGGGAGATCTTATCTTGCATCAGGGTTATTAGGATTCTTTTTTTCATTACCTAAGTGATACTTCTTTTGAAAAAATGTAGTATTCATTAAAATGAAATCACCTTGAGAAAAGTTTATGAATTGAGGATATACAACATTCCACTTTTTAACACTGACCTCTGTATTCCCAGATGACCTCAGATTGGTGCATTTGACATCCCTCTTGCATGATGCTCCTTGTCACCGTATCCATTGTCCTGAAACTTGGGTTTGGAACATGCTGATTTATCAGCAGTCCCTGTAAGCTCTGTTACTCCCCAAATCCCAGCCTTAAGAAATATGGATATAGCTAACTCGTGTACTTCTGTTGGTACTATCAGTAATAAAGGTGGATGGTCTTTAAACCACATAGATTTAAAAATAATATTACAATAGGCAAGTGTCCAACATTTTTTGAGAAACTCTTAGCTATGATAAGAAAAATAGTTCTTAAAGTCTGTACTTATACAAAGTTAAATTGAGCTAAGTTTTTTTTTCTTTTTCAGGCCTATATCAAACTTACATAAAACATGTAGAAATATTTAGACCATAGTATTTTTTGGCATAAATGAAAGTATCTATATATATATATATATATAGCCAGCGACCATAACACCGGAATGACCTGAACAACCGGTTGCTATGATGCCCACTGAGGCCAGCGAACCCACCCGATCAGGGGTGGGGCCAGCTGGCCAATCTCCCTTGGCCTGTCCCCCCAGCCAGCCGAGCCCCTGATCTGCGCCCCCCACCCTGAATCGCCCACAGCCCCTCCCCCCTGCCAGCCCCGCCCCTGATCACTCCCCCAACCCCAATAGGGGGCGTGGCCAGCCAGTCAACCTCCTGCAGCTCCTCCTCCTGCCCAGCCCCACCCCAATAATGGCAGGGTTGACTGGCCAACCACCTGCAGCCCCTCTCCCTGGCCAGCCCTGCCCCTGATGGGCCCCCACCACCACATTTGGGGGTGGGGCCCACCAGCCAATCGCCCTCAGCCCCTCCCCAAAGCTGGCTTGGCCCTAATCGGGCCTTGATCAGGGCAGGCCAGCCGGCTAACCTCCCACTGTCTCCTCCTCCCTACAGGCCCAGCCCCAATCCACCATGATTGGGGCTGGGCTGGCTGGACCCCACCCGTGCACAAATTTGTGCACTGGGCCTCTAGTTTCTTTATAATTTACTTATTTATTATTGTGTGTCAAAATGATTGATGTTTATATTTTAAGGTCATTTTTATTAAAAATTCATGATTAAAAGCAGCATTCATTCATCCCTTACAGTTCCTAAACCCCAGAAGAAATCGCTTAAAATTATTTTTTTGTTTTTTCTGGTACCTACTCCCATATTTCTAAAAAAAATTTTTCTACTGTGGTTTTTTGGGTTTTTTTGGTATCGTTGATTTTAGAAGCTACCTGTTAATTTACTAGTAGTCAACTTAAGAAAGATGAATTTTCTTTTCTTGCAGTACCTTGAGCTGGGCTCTGTTATTGTACACCATTTCACCAGCAACCTCCCAACCATCAGTTCTCCATCGCAAAATAGCTATACCACAAGTTTTAGTTAAGTAATAATTATTTACATTATTATAATTAGGAAAATAGATCACACTTTTTTCTTTTTTTGCAATTTTATTTCCCTGGGATTAAATATTATCCCCTATTTTTCATTTGCTTATATTTTTAATTTTCCCCAAACTCTATACCAGAGTTTTTATATGCCTCTCAATATAATAAAACACATGAATTCCCATCAGTTCTAAAATTTTGGTGTTTTTTTTTAAAATATATTTTTATTGATTTCAGGGAGGATGGAGAGGGTAAGAGGGTTAGAGAGATAGAAACATCAGTGATGAGAGGGAATCATTGATCGGCTGCCTCCTGCACGCCCTACACTGGGGATCAAGCCCACAACCCAGGCATGTGCCCTGACTGGGAATGGAACCATGGCCTCCTAGTTCATAGATGCTGAGCCACGCCAGCCAGGACAGGTATTTAGATTTTAGCTTTTCTAGTGTGCAAAGCCAATCAGCACTCACCTATATATTATAGAACTTCCAAATTGTTGCTGATATTTCTTTGGCAACTCTACTTAAGTTCTGTTTGTCCTTTTTGAATTATGACTTCTTACTTTTGTTTTAGTAGTATCAGAATGAAGTAAAATCACATATTGTGTTCATCTCCAAATCTCTTTTTTTCTTCATCTTTAATTTTATTTTCTCTGTAATTCTGAAAAAATATTATTGACTTCTTTCTTTCCTCTTTCTCTCTCCACATAAAACACACACACACACACACACACACACACACACACAAACACACACCGTCCTCATTTAATGCCTTCGGTTGGTTCTTGGAACTGTGGAGAAAGACATATAATGAAACCAGTTTAATTGTTGGACCCAAAAGTTGAGTTCTGTGGCATCTCCTCAACATTATAATGAAATGGTATTATTTGAGGAACTGGTGTGTGTGTGTGTGTGTGTGTGTGTGTGTGTGTATGTGTGTGTGTGTTTGTGGTGTACACATCCTGAAGATATACACCAGGGATCTGACACCCAGAGATTAAGAATCTGCATTATGGAAGTAGTTGTGCTTGGATCAGGATTAGCTAACTCATAGAGTGGGAATCCACATGTATAACTGTGTGTACACACAATCTCTTAACAATTTTCCTGAGCCGTTTCTTCCTATGTGGAACAAAATCCAAGAGTTAGCACCGTTAGAGTGGAGGAAATTGAATCGCCCACTTATTCTCCTTTATTGTTTTGGCCTAATTATACCTTCAGGCCTTTAATGCTGGAAAGATTGGCTTTTATGGAGGAAATGACCTGTGAAAACTCTATAAGGGTAAGAGACCTGAAGAGTGATGAGGTTTTACGAACTGCATCTTAGGGAGCTAAATAAAATAGTGTGTGGCCATTGAAGCCTCAGGGTGCCATCCAGCAAGAATGTAGCCACAGATTATTAACTCGAATAACTTTCTTGTACTCAAGGGTGAATCCTCATTTTTTCTGGGGCCTGAAGTGTGTATGATTTGGCGGACCTCTTCAGGAAATATAATTAATTCAAACTTACAAATTTCACAATTGCTAAAGCCCCTCCCAGAACCATGAAAGATTAGGTGCCACTAAGGACTCCTGAAGCTTGAGCTTCAAGACTATAAAATAAGCTAGAAAATATTTATAATGTAATGGAGAAGATATGTATACATATGCCATATATATATATATATATATATATATATATATATTTCATAGATAGCATGTAACTTAAGTACGGTCCAAATAAAATGCTAGGAAAGTATACAAAAACTGGAGGTTGGGGTTTTCCTGGAGGAGATATAATTTAAGTTGATGTTGAATGATAGCTGGAATTTTGGTTCAGACAGATTGGTGACGAGAATAGACTGAGCAAAGGGGAAGAAGGACAGACATTGTTGAGCAGTTTGAAACAATGACTCTTCACCTTGGCGGAAGTAGATAGGTGAAGTGAGGGCATGTGGTTGGGGGCAGGGTACAGAGTTAAGGATAGTAATGTGGTTGTGACCAGATCCTGAAGAATAATGACCCCTGTGCTATTGAAAACAATCTTCTAGGCCAGCGGTTCTCAACCTGTGGGTCTCGACTCCTTTGGCGGTCGAACGACCCTTTCACAGGGGTCACCTAAGATCACCCTGCATATCAGATATTTACATTATGATTCATAACAGTAGCAACATTACAGTTATGAAGTAGCAACGAAAATAATTTTATGGTTGGGTCACAACATGAGGAACTGTATTTAAAGGGCCAGAAGGTTGAGAACCACTGCTTTAGGTAATGAAATTATTTCTTTTTTGTTCATTTGTTCTTGCTCTACAAAATCTTGCATGTCAAAACTACTTGTAAGAATAAATTGTTAAATCATGAATCCTGATATAATTATGAGACTCAATAGGGAGTCCAGGAAAGATTACTTTGTAATTTAATTTTTCTTCTTTGAGATATGCAAGAATAGTAAATGGACTCTTAATGTGCATGGAAACAATTAAATTATATTGTAGGGCTATTGTGATGAAATGATGTATATTTAACCTTTTGCTTGTTGTACCTTTTTTGATGCAGAGAATGTGGAAATATCATTATACCCTATTGTTTAATTGCCTTTAAAAATGTCTTGTGCAGAACAAATAGGTTAATTTTATGGGTTTTGTTGATGCTAAACTCTGGAGCAGAACCAAAGGACATTCTGTCTGCCAAAACAAATGAAGAAAATTATTTTACTATCTTCCCTTCCTAACATTTGTACATGATGGCTTTAAAATAACTGTCTATTTCCAGTGAGGTCTTTCTCTGTCATTTTTCTCACCTGAATGAACATCTGAATGCAATCCCTAGTCTGTGAGATTTTGTTTTAAATAAGCCAAACCAATACAACAACAACAAAATACAACTTGAGTAAATCTATAATTACATTATTCTCTTGGAGAGTTCCAATGTGTTGGACTTTACAGTGTTGAGTGTTCATAATATAATCTCTCCCTCTCCCTAGCTTTCATCTACCCAGAGTTATCTGGTTAAGATCCTTTTCTCTGCCCTCAGAAATCCTACCTCTCTTTCAAAGCCTGGATTATTGCTACAATCTTACAGATTTCCTTCCTCATTAAATTGCAAATTAATTTTCTCATTTATTTGACACTAAATACAATGTTTTCATGTCACCGAATCTTATTTTTCAAACTTGACTATAATCTCTTTTAGTAAATTTCAAAGAATGTGATAAAGGTATGTGGTTAATACAAGTTAATCAATAGACATTGTATAAGCAATGGCTGCATTTAAGACATTGTGCCATATGGGCATCGGTAAGGATACAGAAAGAAGTCACTGTCTTGCCCTTTGTAACTTATCTATAATAACAAAAGCGTAATATGCTAATTAGACTGGAGGTCCTTCAGGACAGACCCTGGGGGTGGGGGGGTGGGGGTGGGGACACACAAGACCCTTGCACGAATTTCATGTGTTTCCCAACAAAACCTGAAATAATGATTTTGTACACTTGTCATTCTTGGGTTCGCTGCTAGAAACAACATATTCTGACAATCCTAAAAAAGCCATTTCATTCTTCACCATCATGTTATGTAGCATCTTTCTCTTCCCGGTCAAGAACTAAGCGTCTGCAATTTTATCTCTCTTTCAAGACATGTTAGCCTGTCATCATTTCACAGGTACTGGCAGAAGACATGAGACTCCTTCAGAGACAAAAGACTTTATTACCTCCAGCACAGCATGCAGCATGAGCTTTTTGTTTCTCACTCAAGTTCCATGGGCGTGAAGCAGGGCAGCCTAGGTAGATGCCGCACAGACAGTGACTATGTGTTACACCCAATTAACCAGCCTCAAGCTTAGAAACTCTCAGTCTTCTAAAGGGGCTGCTAGCAAACTTGTCCCAACTTTTGCCCAGAGGGATTCATTATTGTTATTATCCTGGTCCTGAAACAACTCTTTCATTTGCCCTGAAAGGAGGTTCTATCTTTATCTTCCAAGGCTGTTTGAAAAGATAGTGTGGAACAAAAGCTCTCAGTAGATGTGTAGAAATGCTATAGAGAATTGTCCTTACCCAGTGTGCTGAAATAGTCCTGGAAATAATCATGATGAAGCAGTGATGTAGGAGAACATGGGATGGCATGTTGAGGTTTTATTATTGGCCTGGATATTATTTCGTCATTGAAAACCTGAACTTGGCATAGGTTTTCAATGATGAAATAATACCCAGGTTATTGGTTAACCTATATAATACATTGAAATTGTGGAAATACGGTTTTAAAAATTATTTTTATAATGATGAAAAAGGAATAAGAAGGGATGCTAATATTCTAAGAAGAAAAAGCTCTGCATTTCATAAGTTAAGTATGTTAAGAATATAAAGCATTATTCTGAATTACAGATGAGGTATTCTCTAATTTATTCATAGCACTAAATGAATTAGTCATGAAAATCTTTACAATGATAGATGATCCTAAAATGAATTTGTATTTTCTTTACACACACACACGTTTTCTAGCATATCCTTTTGAATAATGTATGCATCCACAGTAAAATCATAATTCAAAACCAAACTGAATCTCAAGTTAGAAAGGATTTTATAATTATCTGAGAAAATCTATCCCTTGGTGCAAAATTTCCCCTTCTCCACCTCCCCCTCCAAATAATGGCTCAGTAAAGTTTGTAAACTCCTTCAGCTTCACTTCCAGGATCCCTGCTCTATAATGGTGTTAGTGCCTCTCCTCATTGTTGTATTTATGTGATATTTTTCCCAAATCATCCATGATCCACTGATGGATGAACTGCTACAATCAAGAACTTTGATTCTAGGATTTTATGCATGGGACTTTCCTCTGTAGTTGATTTTATCTTATATCCCACTTTTGTTCTTTGTCTTTTTTCTGTCACAACATCCTATCTAATAATAGACAAACATGGTAATTGACTATACCTTTGCTACACCTCCCATTGGCTAATCAGCGTGATATGCAAATTAACCTCCAACAAAGATGGCGGCTAATTTTCATACTGCAGGCAGGGCGGGCCAGCGCGAGCTGCCATCCGGGCCCCTGTGTGCCGCCCAAGCCCCACCCCCAGGCGGGACCCCTGTGTGCGGCCCTGCGCGCCAGGGCTTGGCGGCGAGATTGGCCCAAGGAAGCCCTATTCTTTTTTTTTTTTTTTTTTTTTTTTTTGAGGGTTTAATTTATTTTTTTTTTTTTATTATTATTTTTTTTTTTATTTTTCGCTTAAAGTATTACAAAGGGTATTACATAAGTGTCCTTTTTTCCCACCCGCCCTTGACAAACCCCTACCCTCCCTTACCCCCCAGTGTCTTATGTCCATTAGTTATGCTTATATGCATGCATACAAGTCCTTCGGTTGATCTCTTACTCCCCTCCCTCCTGCCCCCCAACTCTCTCTGGCCTTCCCACTGCAGTTTGACAATCAGTTTGAGGCAGCTCTGCCTCTGTATCTATTATTGTTCAAAAGTTTGTAATGGTCTTTATTATCCATGAATGAGTGAGATCATGTGGTATTTTTCCTTCATTGACTGGCTTGTTTCACTTAGCATAATGCTCTCCAGTTCCATCCATGATGTTGCAAATGGTAGGAGTTCCTTCTTTTTAACAGCAGCATAGTATTCCATCGTGTAGATATACCACAGTTTTCTAATCCATTCATCTACTGATGGGCACTTAGGCTGTTTCCAGATCTTAGCTATGGTGAATTGTGCTGCAATGAACATCTGGTTACATATATCCTTTCTGATAGGTGTTTCTGGTTTCTTGGGATATATTCCTAGTAGTGGGATCACAGGGTCAAATGGGAGTTCCATTTCCAATTTTTTGAGGAACCTCCATACTGCCTTCCATAGTGGCTGCACCAGTCTGCATTCCCACCAGCAGTGCACAAGTGTTCCTTTTTCTCCACATCCTCTCCAGCACTTGTCGTTTGTTGATTTGTTGATGATGGCCATTCTGACAGGTGTGAGATGGTACCTCATTGTTGTTTTGATTTGCATCTCTCGGACGATTACTGACTTTGAGCATGTTTTCATATGTCTCTTGGCTTTCTGAATGTCCTCTTTTGAAAGGTGTCTATTTAGATCCTTTGCCCATTTTTTGATTGGATTGTTTATCTTCTTTTTGTTAAGTTGTATGAGTTCCCTATAAATTTTGGAGATTAAGCCCTTATCAGACATGACGTTGGCAAATATGTTTTCCCAAGAGGTGGGTTTTCTTGTTGTTTTGTTGATGGTTTCTTTTGCTGTGCAGAAGCTTTTTATTTTGATGTAGTCCCATTTGTTCAGTTTCTCTTTAGTTTCAACTGCCCTAGGAGCTGTGTCAGTGAAGAAATTGTTTTGGCATAAGTCTGAGATTTTGTTGCCTTTGGATTCTTCTAGAATTTTTATGGTTTCCTGTCGTACATTTAAGTCCTTTATCCATTTTGAGTTTATTCTTGTGTACGGTGTAAGTTGGTGGTCTAGTTTCATTTTCTTGCATATATCTGTCCAATTTTCCCAACACCATTTATTGAAGAGACTATCTTGGCTCCATTGTATGTTCATGCCTCCTTTGTCAAAAATTAATTGAGCATATTGGTTCGGGCTAATTTCTGGACTCTCTATTCTATTCCACTGGTCTATATGTCTGTTCTTGTGCCAGTACCAGGCAGTTTTGAGAACAGTGGCTTTGTAATACAGCTTGATATCTGGCATTGAGATCCCACCTACTTTGTTCTTTCTCAGGATCGCTGCAGCTATTCGGGGTCTTTTTTTATTCCAGATGAATTTTTGGAGAGTTCGTTCTAGATCTTTGAAGAAGGCCATTGGTATTTTAATGGGAAGTGCGTTGAATTTATAGATTGCTTTGGGTAGTATGGACATTTTAATGATGTTGATTCTACCAATCCAAGAACATGGTATGTTCTTCCATCTCTTTATGTCTTCCTCTATCTCTTTTTTCAACGTCCTGTAGTTTTCTGAGTAGAGGTCTTTAACCTCTTTAGTTAAGTTTATTCCTAGGTATTTTAATTTTTTTGGTGCGATGGTAAATGGGATTGTTTTTCTAATCTCTCTTTCTGAAGGTTCACTATTGGTGTATAGAAATGCCTCAGATTTCTTGGGGTTAATTTTGTATCCTGCTACATTGCCAAATTCATGTATTAAGTCTAGTAGCTTTTTGATGGAGTCTCTAGGGTTTTGTATGTATAATATCATGTCATCTGCAAATAAGGACAGTTTTACTTCCTCTTTTCCAATTTGGATGCCTTTTATTTCTTCTTCTTGCCTAATTGCAATGGCTAATACTTCCAGTACTATGTTGAACAGGAGTGGTGAGAGTGGGCATCCCTGTCTTGTTCCTGTTCTTAGGGGAAATGGTGTTAGTTTTTGACCATTGAGTATGATGTTGGCTGTGGGCCTGTCATATATGGCTTTTATTATGTTGAGGTATGATCCTTCTATTCCCACCTTTCTGAGAGTTTTTATCAAAAATGGGTGTTGGATTTTGTCGAATGCTTTTTCTGCATCAATTGATATGACCATGTGGTTTTTTTCTTTCAATTTGTTTATGTGATGTATCACGTTTATTGATTTACGGATGTTGTACCATCCTTGCATCTCTGGGATAAATCCTACTTGGTCATGGTGTATGATCCTTCTGATGTACTGCTGGATCCGATTTGCTAAGATTTTGTTGAGGATTTTGGCATCTATGTTCATGAGGGATATTGGCCTGTAATTCTCTTTCATTGTGATGTCTTTACCTGGTTTTGGTATTAGGGTGATGCTGGCTTCATAGAATGAGCTTGGAAGTGTTCCTTCCTCTTGAATTTTTTGTAGTAGTCTGAGGAGGGTAGGTTTTAGTTCTTCCTTGAATGTTTGGTAGAACTCCCCTGTGAAGCCGTCTGGCCCTGGGCTTTTGTTTGCTGGAAGCTTTCTGATGACTGCTTCAATTTCTTCCATAGTTATTGGCCTATTGAGGTTTTTAGATTCTTCCTGATTGAGTTTTGGAATGTTGTATTTTTCTAGGAATTTGTCCATTTCCTCCAGGTTGTCTAGTTTGTTGGAGTAGAGTTGCCCGTAGTATTGTTTAACAATCATTTGTATTTCTGTGGGGTCTGTTGTTATTTCGCCTCTATCATTTCTGATTTGGTTTATTTGGGACCTTTCTCTTTGCTTCTTGGTGAGCCTGGCTAGGGGTTTGTCAATCTTGTTTATCCTTTCAAAGAACCAGCTCTTGGTTTCATTGATTTTCTGTATTGTTTTTTTGGTCTCTATGTCATTGATTTCTGCTCTAATCTTTATTATCTCCTTCCTTCTGCTCACTCTGGGGTTTTCTTGTTGCTCTCTTTCTAATTCTTTGAGTTGTAGAGTTAGATGATTAATTACCATTTTTTCTTCTTTTTTGAGATAGGCCTGTAGAGCTATAAACTTCCCTCTCAGGACTGCTTTCATTGTGTCCCAGAGGTTTTGGATTGTTGTGTTTTCATTGTCATTAGTGTCCAGGATGTTTTTAATTTCTTCTTTGATGTCATCGGTAACCCAATCAATATTTAATAACATGCTATTCAGCTTCCAAGTGTTTGAGTATTTTGGGTTGTTTTTATTGTAGTTTATTTCTAACATTATGCCATCGTGGTCTGAGAAGATGCTTTTTATGATCTCAATCTTCTTGAATTTGTGGAGACTTTGCTTGTGACCCAATATGTGGTCTATTTTTGAATATGTCCCATGAGCACCTGAGAGGAATGTATATTCCGCAGCTGTGGGGTGTAGTGTTCTGAAGATGTCAATTAAGTCCATCTGATCTAGTGAGTCATTTAGGATTGCTGTTTCTTTGCTGATTGTTTGTCTAGCGGATTTATCCAGTGATGTCAGTAGTGTATTAAAGTCCCCAACTATGATTGTGTTATTGTCGATATCTCCCCTGATATCTTCCAGAAGTTTTCTTATGTATGTGGGTGCTCCTGCATTGGGTGCATATATGTTTACCAGGGTTATATCTTCTTGTTGTATTGATCCCTTTAGTATTATGAAGTGGCCTTCCTTATCTCTGGTTATGGCCTTCACTTTGAGATGTATTTTGTCAGATATAAGTATTGCTACCCCAGCTTTCTTTTCCTTTCTATTTGCGTGAAAGATATTTTTCCATCCCTTCACTTTCAGTCTGTGTGAGTCCTTTCCAATGAGGTGGGTCGCTTGTAGACAGCAGATGTATGGGTCATGTTTTTTTATCCATTCAGCCACTCGATGTCTTTTATTTGGAGCATTTAGTCCATTTACATTTAAAGTTATTATTGAAAGGTACTTGTTTGTAGCCATTTCTTTTTTTTGTGTGTGTGTGGCTGTTTTCTTTCTGAGCTTGATATTTCTTCTTTTACACCAGTCCTTTTAGCATTTCTTGCATGGCTGGCTTGGTGGTGATAAACTCCCTTAGCCCTTTTTTGTCTGTGAAGCTTCTTATTTCCCCTTCAATTTTGAATGATAACCTTGCTGGATAGAGTATTCTTGGATTCAGTCCTTTGCTTTGCATCACTTTGTAGATTTCCGTCCATTCTTTTCTGGCCTGATGTGTTTCTGTTGAGAAATCATTTTATAATCTAATGGGAGCTCCCTTGTATGTTACTTTCCGCCTCTCTCTTGCAGCCTGTAAGATTCTCTCTTTATCCTGAACATTTGCCATGGTAATTATGATGTGTCTTGGTGTGGGTCTTTTCGGGTTCACCTTGTTTGGGACTCTCTGGGCTTGTGTGACTTTTTTCTTCCCCACCTCAGGGAAGTTTTCTGATATTATTTCTTCGAATAGGTTTTCTAATCCATGTTCATCTTTCTGTTGTTCTGGCACCCCTATTATTCGTATGTTGTTTCGTTTCATGTTGTCCCAAAGCTCCCTTAGGCTCTCCTCCTGTCTTTTAATTTTTTTCTCCATTTGCCGTACAGTTTGAGTGTGTTTTGCTTCCTTGTCTTCTAATTCACTGATTCGGTCCTCCGCTTCTCCCAGTCTACTGTTGATACTTTCAATGGTGTTTTTTATTGCAGCTATGTCGCTCTTCATTTCTTCTTGGGACTTACTTAAGTTGTTGATTTTTTCATCTGTTTCTTCTAGCTTCTTGCATACGTAGTTGAGTTTTTCATCTGTTTCTTCTTGCTTCTTGAACATCCGGTGCATGTACTCTAGGAACCTTATTCTGAATTCTTTTTCCGTCATGTTGCATATCTCTGTCTCACTTAGCTGCTTTTCTGGCGAGTCCTCCTTTTCTTTCCTTTGGGGGTTTCTTTGTCTACCCATGTTTGATCTCACTGACATTACTAGTTGTTGAATCGTTCAGTGGCTGGACCCTGGGTGGCAGTGGCTGCTCCCTGGGTGGCAGTGGCTCCTCGGTCTGTGGTTGCTCCTTGGGCGGTTGTGGTAGCAGCGGCTCCTCTGTTGATAGCAGGGCCTCTGATGGGTGCTGTTCACAGTTGTGGTGGCTCTTCTGGCTGGTGGAGGGAGGCTTCAGACGCAGCAACTTTCCGTGGAGGGGTGCAGGTCTCCCCTTGGCTCTTGCAGTCGCGCTGTTTGCGAATCGTTGCCTCCGGGTTGGTAGCTGATCTCTGGATGCCGGTAAACGCTGCCTGAGATGGCGCGGTCTCGCCGCTGCGCTGGCGCCCAGAGGGAGGTTTCAGCCTCAATCTCTAACCATCTGCATTTTTTAGGAGTTTTCTGTCTTTCCTGGCTGCAGACTGTCTCTCAGCTGAACCTCCCCAGCTTGATCGGGCTGATTGTTACCCGTTTCAGCTGCTCGCCCCTATCTGGTCCGGGACGAAGCACCAACACGTCCGTCTAAGCCTCCGCCATTTTCTCCTCCCGGAAGCCCTATTCTTGCAGGAATATTCCTGCAATGGGCTTCTAGTAAATCTAAAAGCTCATGTGTTTTCTTTTTTTAAAAAACCTTTAATGTTGAAAGTATTACATATGTCCTCCTTCCCCCTCCCCCATTGACCCCTTCTAGCCCACCCCTGTTTTCATTTAAAAGTTCCTATGCTCACCCTAGCCGGTTTGGCTCAGTGGATAGAGTGTGGGCCTGTGGACTGAAGGGCTCCCGGTTCGATTCTGGTCAAGGGCACATACTAGTACTTGGGTTGCAGGCTTGATCCCCAGTAGGGGGTGTGTAGGAGGCCGCTGATCAATGATTCTCTCTCATCATTGATGTTTCTATCTCTCACTCTCTTCCTTCCTCTCTGAAATCAATAAACATATATTTTAAAAATCTGCATTAGGAAAGCAAAATAACACCTTCTGCTGAATATTATTAGTAAGAAATTGGAGGGGATACTACATCAACAAGAACATAAAAGTAACATTATATACCTTTAATTCAAATCATAGAGTGTGTATGCCAATGATAATAAATGTAATCACATAAGGATTATCATAATAAAATGCTGTTGTCCCCATTTTTACAAATTCCCAATATTTTTCATGTATCAGGGACTGGATTTGTCTACATGATATAAGAGGTAAATGACAAGCCTCTTCCACTTCTAGCACAAAAGCATCAAAAAAGCTTAAATCTTGATCATCTATGGGATTTAAACATATATATCAGATTTCAAACACTAAATGGCTACAGGGGCCAGTCAGGTAAAAGAAAAGTCTGAAGCAAATCGGAGTGTCTGTGCCATTGAAAACTTCAGACATTCAACCCCAGAGGAATGTTGCCATACCAGAACGCAAGCCTGTCTGTCTTCACATTTTTCTAGAGAAACTAGAAAGATGGGTTTTTGTGCAAAAGCCCTTATTTTCGAATGTTGGGTACTAATTTAAAAATAATTAAGTAGTGCGCTCACTAAGTAAAAAGCACATTCAGTCAGCAACATCAAATATGTAGGAGGATAAGCATAACTGCCTTCCAGGCCAGCAGAATGCAGCATGGGTTGGAGGTGGGCAGGGCAGAAGGAGGTATCAGTGAGAGATAACAGGAATATTTGGGGAACCAACAAATGACCATGGAAAAACAGTCCGGAATACTGGCATAGGCCTGACAATAGAGTCTCCTGACAGGAAACCTTGACACAGGGTAGCGGGAAACTATACATGAACTCTTCTCAACCTATGCCCTGAGGACGTTTAACCTGAGGAAGAAAAGCTTATTTTTCAAACTAATTTCTTGAGAGTCCCAGACTACTCTGCTGGGCAATTTCTATTCCTTCACCAAAATGTTGACTTGAGAATGGATTTCTACCCATGACCCCAGCCAAGTGCGAGGTACAATTGTAGATAAAAAGAGAAATGGGTGATGTGTTCTCCCTTCAAGGAAGAGAAGAATAAATTTGAAATACAGTGAAAAAATACCTGAATCCAGTGGGAAACGGGCAGAGTTCATGTTCTAAAAAGTAAAGACCTGCAAGTAGTGTATTAGGCGATACGTTATAAATAAGTAGGGTCGTTAATCCTTTAATCCTTTCGTGCAGCAACTGTTACTGAGTCCAGCACACACCAAGTCCGGGGCCAAGTGGTAAAAATGCAAAGGGAATTCATGGCGGTGCCTGACTTAAAGGGACAGACGGGTTTAGGAGGCAGACTGGACTGCAGATGTTACGTGAGGTAGGTTAGGTACAGAGCAGACTGCTTGAAGCGTGTGCTGTCTCTGAAGGACTGAGACATGAGGTGAACCTTCAAACAGTTAAAAATAATACTTTAGCATGATGTGAAAGCTCAAAGATAAGTGTCTTTATTATGCAAATAATGATGTGAAGGAGATTGTCTTGTTTTGTCCTTTCAGAAAATAGAACCAAACAAAGATGTGTGAAATTGCAGAAAAAAGGAAATGGTTTTTTAGTGTGGTTTATTTTTATATGCAGTTGCATAATAGTACATTATCTTTTCTTTCAGATACACTGGCCCAGTACAGCACAAAAAATAGAAGAATGCATAATGAAAGGAAAGGATGCAGTAAGTATTATTCATTACAAATTAAGTAAATCATCAGTTATATCTCTCATCAATCACAGACTGAATCCCTAACTTTTTATTTGCTTTAAAAATTATATATGCTATTTATTCTCAAGAATATATATACAAACATATATACATATATTATATACAATATATGTGTATATACAATATTTAAAAATTAATTTCAATGTAGAATTAGAATAAAAGGAGTTGAGATGCCATCCCTAACTTCGTTTTTATTTTGTTTTATTATATTAATCAACTCAGATTTATAAATTCCTTATACTAATGTTTATTTCCTATGTATTTGGGGAAAAAACAATTGTAGGTAGTGTTTTAATTTGAGGAAAAACTAAGCACCCTCTGTGAGATTTCATTTCCCTTTGTTTAGTAAATTAGAAACATGCAGAAACAAAAGGAGAAAAAAAATAGTTTGAAAAAAGAAGGCAAAAGCAGTTAATATGCCTTACATATTTCACATGTTGTTGAAGGGTCTCTCCTGCTTACAGATTCAGCATTCCACTCCCCACAGCCTCTCTGCAGTGTGTGAGTGAGAAAGCGTGACAGCAGCACCGTCCCTGTCAGAGTTGGGAGCACACTAACACATGAGTGAAGGAGTGACCTTCACCTGCTCCGCGTAGCTGGCCAATGACACCATGCACATCTTTGGAGAAAGGCATGCACATCGCCTTTTGAAAGTTAGCTTATCCTGTTTTTCAGGAAGAAAGCAAAATACCACATAAAAGACTCACACACATGATGCCAACTCGATTCTCTGTAGTAATGGGGTCCCAGCCAAGGAATGAGTCAAGACATTCTTGCTGCCTTGGTCCTCAGTGTGATGCTGATGAATTGAACACACTCTAAGGCTATGTCAATCTAAGCCCGGCTGAGCCAAAATGTGGGCTAATTGGCTCAATCAAGATGTGTCAGTGTTTCAACAGATGAAAAGCAGGCACTTATAGCAATACTAGAGGCCCGGTGCATGAATTCGGGCATGGGTGGGGTCCCTAGGCCTGGCCGGCGATCAGGGCCTATCAGGGCTGTCTCACCCAGTCCTGATTGGGGCCAGGCCGATTGGGGCCAGGCCAATTGGGACCTGCCAGCCTGGAGGAGGGACCGCAGGAGGATGGCCGGTGGTGAGGAGGGACCAGGGGAGGTTGGCTGTGGGAGCACACTGACCACCAGGGTTTTAATGTTTTAATCTGCGTTGAGCGTCTGCCCCCTGGCAGTCAGTGCGCATCATAGGGACTGGTCGACCAGTCATTCTGGTCCCTCAGCCGTAACAGTCGCTTGGGCTTTTATATATAGATGAGACTAGAATATTTTCTCCATGCCTTGGGGAAAATACATTATTCCCCTATATGGGTCACCCATAGAATAAAATGCTACATGAGTGGGAAATTGAAGAAATAAATATGTGCCCTAGGTAATCAGTTCAGTAATGCCATAACCTGAATCATTTATGGTGAGATGGTTCTGCTGGCTTTTTATCCTAACAGTATTTTATCAGAACCTTTAAAGCCACAGTCTGTCCTCATAAAATATTCTCTCTACTGATTATTGCATTATTGCATGTACCAATGTCAAAATAATATTAACCATTTAAAGGTTTAGTATTTCTCTAATAATTTGTTTTAAATGAAGTAACAATACCTAATTTGCCAACAAGGTATTTGCTAGAATTAATTTAGCCAAATTGGTTTGAAGCAATTTTAAATATTTTTCCATTGAGCTTACTGATCATAAAACTCTCATAGTGATTGTGTATTAAAACTTTGTTAAGTGTAATATGTATTTGATACTGTGTTTGATTAACTGTGGAATACAAAGATGTGTAAAATAAACATTCTGTTCTCAAAAAGCTTCCAGTTGATTACCAGTGAGGCAAACGAGTTCTTGGGCCAAATGTGGCCTGCCATAAATAAAGTTTTATTAGAACATAGGCATCCACACTCATTTGTGTATTGTCTATGTTTGCTTTCATGCTGTAACTGCAGAGATAAGTAGTTGCAACCACAATGTAAGTAGTAGAGATCAGATCCCCATTGAACTAAATATGTCCACTGTATGATCCTTTGTAGAAAAAATTTTCTGATCCCTCAACTATGCTCTTATTGTAATCGCTATAAATTGTTATTTTTATTGGCTAGTTTTCTATTTACTTGGAAATTCTCTATTAAAGTGCCTTATGTAAATTAAAGTTTGAAGATATGATTTATTTCCCCAAATTAAAACTCTGTAAATGCTCTAAAGTCTGTACGAGTAAAGACGCTTTTTCTAATTATTGGTTTTCTGACTTTATGCTGATTCATTGTTTATATGTACTTTCAGACTAACTTAATTACTTAGTGGAACATATTCAAACTTCACGCTTGAATAAATTTCCGAACAGTGCTTTTCTAAAATTTCTCAGTGCGTACTAGAATTCATGAAAATAATTCACTCCCATTACTAAATGGAAGTCCTACATCGCTGCTAACAAAAGTGCGCATCCATCACCCAGGTCTCTTCTTCCTCTGCTCCTTGTCTTTTTTTCATCTGCACTTTTTGCCTCCTCTAGCCAGGGAAGACTTAAAGTCCTGGGGTTAGGAAACACAAAAATAAAAAAGGGGTAAACATTTTTATTCTACTAACCATTTCTTCTTTTTTTCTGCTCTAGAGTGAATGTGCAAATTACGTTCGGGTTTTGCATCACTACAACAGGACACACCTCCTGGCCTGTGGCACCGGAGCTTTCGACCCACTTTGCGCCTTCATCAGAGTTGGGTACCATATGGAGGTAAGATGATTTCATTTACTGTTGTCAATAACAATAATGATAAGAAGTATTTGTTTTCAATGAAAAGTTGTGGGATTTCCTTTGATGAAAGAGAAAGGCATTTTAGGAAATACTTATTCTGTTTGCTTGAGTCAGAGAAATAGTCGCTCAGGGCCTTTAAAATCGTTGTCAGCTGTAAAATTTGCGAGCCAGTTAATTCTTAATGTATTCACTCACTGAACAATTTCATTTCCTTAATTTTCCCACTTAAAAGTATTTTTTTTAATATATTTTTATTGATTTTTTACAGAGAGGAAGGGAGAGAGATAGATAGTTAGAAACATCGATGGGAGAGAAACATCGATCAGCTGCCTCCTGCACATCTCCCACTGGGGATGTGCCCGCAACCCAGGTACATGCCCTTGACCGGAATCAAACCTGGGACCCTTCAGTCCACAGGCTGACACTCTATCCACTGAGCCAAACCGGTTTCGGCTAAAAGTATTTTTTAATATGAAACTATGTTCTCTATTGTGTTCTTATATAATTTTTATTAATGTAACCACCAAACTGGAATGAACATATATATAGATTTATATATGCATGTACATATCAATAAATTTATAAAAGTACAATTACTACACATAGTATTTTATAAAGGACATGCAAGTACTTGTTGATTCTGTAATTGTTCCTTCGTCAAGTGAGGTAGGGAGGTGGAATTGGAGGTAGGGAGAGATTGCAAACTGATAAATTAAGAATGAGTGGGTGAGAGCTATATGCCTCGTTTCCCACACCCCATCACTAGGTTTGTTAGTAAACAAAAATAGGTTGAAATATAACCTATCTTAACAAACTGGGTAAGCTCTCAAGTTTCATTTATTCTAGGCATAATTTCAAACACCTTACATCACAGTCCCACTCTGAAGCATATTAAACAATATTCCAATATCAGGATCTGCTTTGTCCTTTCATTTAGGACAAAAGGCAGAATCCTGCATTAGGATGTGACACAGATAAAGGCAGCGCTCTACATGCTCTGTAGCTGAGCAGCTGGACGCTCTTGATTCTCATATCCCAATTATGAGAGGGCAGCTCTGACTATAAATATGGGGTTTCTCCAAACATGTATACACACACTTTGAATAAGTATAAAGGCAGTGTTCATTAAAATACATTTTATTTTAAAAATTGAGCCATCAGCTGTTAAAGTATATATATACACTTTTGGGACACCCTGTATTTTCAGCCAGTGCATATAAAACACAACATTCATTTCTCTAGAGAAAAATTATTTCTGATATTTCCTTTAGTAGTGAACACTCAGGTGCACATATAATTAACAATATTTGAAGTGCTTGCTCTAAGCTGCCTCTGGAGAGTGCCCTGATTGAGGTGCTTCATCTGCTAAGTGTCCTTGTAGGCCGGTTTTTGATTAGCATATTTTAAATGTTAACTAACCCCCCGATAGTGATAGATTAAAGTTAAGTAGCATGCACAAACACATCACAGTGCATTTACTAAATTACTTTAAAGAGACAGTGCAGATGATATAACAGGAAACTTTAGCTGAAGATATAGAAGGAAAGTAGGTCCAGTGCAGTCAGAATATTTACACATAAACAAATATACAAAGAATACATATGCATGTGCATATATATATATATATATGCGTATACACATGGATATACATATACATATGTAATATATATATATGTATATAATGCATATATACAAAGTCAACATGTATACATCGTAGTGCAGATCTACTGGAAAAAAAATCCTCTCAGTTTTCATTTATCTGAAAAAGCCTTTATTTTATCTTTATCTTTGAAGGAAATTTTCTCTGGATATAGAATTCTGGGGTAACATTTTTTTTCTTTCAGCATCTAAAAATGTTTATTGTCTTCTAATCTCTTCCTAGTGTGAATTCAGGTTTCATAAATATCCCCCCTGAAGAGGAGAAAGAGGGAATGAGGCAGAAATATTATTTAAAATAATGACTATATACTGGAAATACTGATTCTGTTTGCTTGAGTCAAGGAAATATACACACACTAGAGGCTTGATGCATGAAATTTGTGCAAGAGTAGGCCTTTCTTCCCCCGGCTACTGGCACCGGTTTCCCTCTGGCACCTGGACCCGGCTTTGTCCAGAAGGTCATCCGAAAAGAAATCTGGTCTAATTAGCATGCTATGCTTTTATATATATACTAGAGGCCCCGTGCACAAAAATTTCTGCACTGGGGGGGAGGGGTCCCCCAGCCTGGCCTGTGCCCTCTTGCAGTCTGGGACCCCTTGGGAGATAACGACCTGCTGGCTTAGGCCTGCTCCCAGGTGGCAGAGGGCAGGCCCAATCCCTAGGTGCAGTCCCTGGTCAGGCTCAGAGCAGGGCCGATTGGGGAGTTGGGGCGCTGCCCCGTAATGCACAGAGCAGGGCAGATCGGGAGGTTGTGATGGCACCCTCAGTCACGCTCAGGGTAGGGCCGATTGGGGGGTTGGGGCACCACCCCCTGTCACACTCAAGGCAGGGTCGATGGGGAGGTTGTAGCGCCACCCCCTGTCACACAAAGAGCAGGGCCAATCAGGGGGTTGGGGCGCTGCCCCCTGTCACTCACAGAGCAGGGCTGATCAGGGGGTTGGGGCACTGCACCCTGTCACACTCAGGGCAGGGCCAATGGGGAGGTTATGGCTCTTTCCTGTCACACACAGAGCAAGGCCCATGGAGGGGGGTTGGGGCGCCACCCTCTATCACCCACAGAGTAGGGCCGATCAGGGGGTTGGGGCACCTTCCCCTGTCACGAACAGAGCAGGGCGGATAGAGAGGTTGTGGCCCCGCCCCCTGTCACACACAGAGCTGCAGGGCGATCAGGGGGTTGGGGAGCTCCCCCCCGTCACACACAGAAACGCAGGGAAATAAGGGGATTGGGGAGCTTCCCCCTATCAGGCACAGAGCAGGGCTGATCAGGGGGTTTGGGCGCTGCCCCCTGTCACGCTGATCCTGGTGCCGGGAGGCATATTACCCTTTTACTATATAGGATAAAGGCCTGGTGCATGGGTAGGGGCTGGCTGGTTTGCCCTAAAGGGTGTCCTAGATCAGGGTGGGGGTCCCCACTGGAGTGCCTGGCCAGTCTGGGTGAGGGGCTGAGGGCTGTTTTCCGGAAGCGGTTGACTGAAGCTCCCAACCGCTCCTTTTTTTCTATTTTTTTTTTTTTAATCTGGGCCAGCTTTAGCTCTGAGGCCTCGCTGCTGAAAACATCGATACAATGTTGCGGTCCGGCTGGCTGAAGCCTGGCTGACTAATGCAGGATTCTGGGGTTTTGTTTAGCTTCTATATTTGCAACATAGTTGCTTAGAGTTGCAGCTGAGAGGCCGGCAGCGGCAGGCGGGGAATGTTGGAGTCCGCAGTCACTGGAGCAAGCAAGCCTCCCTGCTCACTTCAGTGCATGGCTGCTAGCCGCCATCTTGGCTGACAGTTAATTTGCATAAGGATATGCTGATTAGCCAATGGGAAGGGTAGCAGTCGTACGCTAATTACCATGTTTCTCTTTTATTAGTGTAGATAACAGGCCCGGTGCACAAAAATTTGTGCACTCGGGGGGGGGGGGAGGGAGGGGGAGTCTCTCATCCTGGCCTGTGCCCTCTCGCAGTCTGGGACCCCTCGGGAGATAACGACCTGCTGGCTAAGGCCTGCTCCCGGGTGGCACAGGGCACGCCCAATCCCTAGGTGCAGCCCCTGGTCAGGCTCAGAGCAGGGCCGATTTGGGAGTTGGGGCGCCGCCCCCTGTCATGCACAGAGCAGGGCGGATCGGGAGGTTTTGATGCCACCCTCAGTCACGCTCAGGGTAGGGCCTATTGGGGGGTTGGGGCACTGCTCCCTGTCACACTCAAGGCAGGGTCAATGGGGAGGTTGCAGCGCCATCCCCTGTCACGCACAGAGCAGGGCTGATCAGGGGTTTGGGGCACTGCCCCCTGTCACTCACAGAGCAGGGCCGATCATGGGGTTGGGGCGCTGCCCCCTGTCACTCACAGAGCAGAGCCCATCAGGGGGGTTGGGGCTCCGTACCCTGTCACACACAGAGCAGGGTCAATCAGGGGGTTAAGGAGCTCCCCCCTGTATGCACAGAGCAGGGCCCAGCAGGGGGTTGAGGAGCTCCCCCCTGTCATGCACAGAGCAGGGCCCATCAGGGGGTGGAGGAGCTCCCCCCTGTCACTCACAGAGCAGGACCGATAGGGGAGTTGGGGCACCGCCCCATGTCACACACAGAGCAGGGCTGATCAGGAGGTTGGGGCCCTGCACCCTGTCATGCTCAGGGCAGGGCCAATGGGGAGGTTATGGCTCTCCCCAGTCACCCACAGAGCAAGGCCTGTGGAGGGGGGTTGGGGTGCCACCCTCTACCACCCACAGAGCAGGGCCGATCAGGGGGTTGGGGCGCTGCCACTGTCACACTCAGGGCAGAGCCGATGGAGAGGTTATGGCTCTATCTACCCTGTCACACAAAGAGCAAGACCCGTGGGGGGGGGGGGGGGGTTGGGGTGCCGCACCCTGTCACACACAGAGCAGGGCCGATCAGGGGATTGGGGCACCTTCCCCTGTCACACACAGAGCAGGGCTGATCAGGGGGTTGGGGCGCCTTCCCCTGTCACGCTGATCCTGGTGCCGGGAGCCTCGCTGCTCTGCTGATCCCGGTGCCGGGAGGCATATTACCCTTTTACTATATAGGATAGAGGCCTGGTGCATGGGTAGGGGCTGGCTGGTTTGCCCTAAAGGGTGTCCTAGATCAGGGTGGGGGTCCCCACTGGAGTGCCTGGCCAGTCTGGGTGAGGGGCTGAGGGCTGTTTTCCGGAAGCGGTTGACTGAAGCTCCCAACCGCTCCTTTTTTTCTATTTTTTTTTTTTTAATCTGGGCCAGCTTTAGCTCTGAGGCCTCGCTGCTGAAAACATCGATACAATGTTGCGGTCCGGCTGGCTGAAGCCCGGCTGAATAAAGCAGGTTTCTAGGGTTTTGTTTAGCTTCTATATTTGTTACATAGTTGCTTAGAGTTGCAGCTGAGAGGCCGGCAAGTTAGGCGGGGAAATTTGGAGTCTGCAATCACTGGAGCAAGCAAGCCTCCCTGCTCACTTCAGTGCATGGCTGCCAGCCGCCATCTTGGCTGACAGTTAATTTGCATAAGGATATGCTGATTAGCCAATGGGAAGGGTAGTGGTCGTATGCTAATTACCATGTTTCTCTTTTATTAGTGTATATATATATATATATATATATATATATATATATATATCATTGTTCCACAGATCACCAAGATTCTGTCCATTTTTTTAAAAATATATTTTATTGATATTTTACAGAGAGGAAGGGAAAGGGATAGAGAGCCAGAAACATTGATGAGAGAGAAACACCGATCAGCTGCCTCCTGCACATCCCTCACTGGGGATGTGCCCCCAAACAAGGCACATGCCCCTAACTGGAATTGAACCTGGGACCGTTGAGTTCGAAGGCTGACACTCCATCCACTGAGCCAAACCAATCAGGGCTTAAAAAGAGTTCTTAGTAGAGAAACAGTAAGACATACTTATACCCATCATAGTACACAACAAACAACTTTATGCCTCAGTTGTACAATCTAAAAGTTAAAGGTCCAAGGAGTGCCATCCTGAACTTGGAATGTATAACTTTCAGAGGTAGCTTCTGGCACATTTTGATCTTCCTCTTCCTCTACGGAAAAATATTTCTCAATCAAGTTTAGTGACGCTTTGTACACAGACTCATTTTCATGGTTTTGTAGAGCTTCAATTTTGTCCAAACCTCCACATTCTTCAATCATTATACTTATTTTCTCACTTTCACCTAGTTTCTCAGCAGCCTGAAATATATTTGAAATGGCATCCAGAATAACCAGAATAATCTTGGCATCTTTCGCAGTTAAGAGGTTCATCAGTGGTTCTATTACGTCACAATGAACGAGGTATACAATTTGTTCAACTGTTCCACCACGTGTATAGTTGGCCACAGCCCATACAGCTTCCTTTTGTGTCTTAAAGTTTGCCTTAGCAAGAACAAAAACGAGGAATGGAACTAATCCATGATTCACAACTTGCTGTATTTGGTCCTGGCTGCCAGCTGTGATGTTTGACATTGTCCACGTAGCTTCCTTCTGAATATTAGCTCTGGAGTTCATTAGTAGGCTGGGAAAGATGGCAAGTGCTCCTGCATCTATTACAACCTGCGTCTGTTCATCTGTCCCAGTGACGATCTTTCCTATGGCTCTTAGCTCAGGAGTCACAGTTGGCAATTCAGTAGCTCCTAGGAGCTTCACAAGTTGGGGCATAACTCCTGTTTTCACAACCATTTCAATCCATTCATTTGGACCTCGAGTGAGGTAGGAAATGGCCCAGCAGCTATCTGCTAATACTTCTGGATCATCATGATGCAGGAGACGAACTAAAGTAGGAAGAACCTTCTCAACAGCATCTAATGGGGGTACAGGATTCTTGCTGCGACAAAGGTTTAAAAGTGTCCAGGTCAGATTACGTACGTAACCACATGCTAAAGATGACATGTCAGGAACTGCAAGAAGAGCCAACAGTGGGTCAACTGCACCATACTTGATAACCAAGTCTCGGAAAGCTGAACCATCACCTGCAATATTTCCTAGAGCCCATACGGCTTGTTCACGGATGTGAGCATGGGGAGAAGCCAACAGAGAAATGAGTGCTGGAATAGCACCTCCATCTACTACAGCTTTGGTCTGTTCCGAAGTCCCAGAAGCAATGTTAGTGAGGGCCCAAACAGAGCCATACTGGATGGGACTACAATCAGTTCTGCC
The DNA here is from genome assembly GCF_028538775.1 of Myotis yumanensis. Classification (NCBI taxonomy): domain Eukaryota; kingdom Metazoa; phylum Chordata; class Mammalia; order Chiroptera; family Vespertilionidae; genus Myotis; species Myotis yumanensis. Next base: position 40,666,203 of record NW_027223760.1, on the reverse strand, counting down.
CAAGAAGGACACAAATTTTGGGATCAAACCAGTCCGGATTATGTTGTCTCGGGATGGCTGTTTTTCCATACAAAGCAGTTTCATTGCAGCCTGAGTAGCTTGGAACTGGCTTCCCAAATTGTTGCTATTTATGCCTTTGACAATGTCCTCAACGGACCAATTTGCAGTGCCCTGGCTGTTGCGGTTTTCCTGCAGTGGAGACGTAGCATTATCGGGAAAGGAGCTCACATTTCTCCTTTTCAGCATCTAGTCATCCTTCTTAGCTTTCCTCAGCTCCACATTAACTTCTATTCGGCACCGCCTCATTTCTGCACTGTCTTTCCCCTTGTTCTTGAATCTATTAAGGCTGGCAGCTGGCCAATTAGCATTCTCGTTGGTGGGCATGGTTATGAGACAAAGGGAGAAGCAAGCTCCACACAGTCACTCAGGCTTTCACAGGAGACCCATGAGCGGAGGACCAGCTGTGGTTTGGTTGCTCTGAGAATATCTACAGCGGCTCAGCTCTCAGATGGTGTATTGAAGACCAACCCTAGCAGGTCCAGGGGTTCCCAAAGGTGTGGACGAAGTCGGCAAAGGATGAAGGACACGGAGACCGAGTGCAGTTGATCAGCAGCCTAGCCAGGATCTCCAGCCAAGTTCTGTCCAGGACCTCCAGCCAGGTTCTGTGTTTGATTGTCTTGTTACATCTGTATTTATACCAGTTGATTTTAATCCTATCAATTTCTATTCCAAAGGTTAGGGCGTTTCTTATCTCCTTTCCAGGGAGTAAAGATTATATAATTTAAGCTGATTGTTCTTAGTTAAAGTGATTAATTACATGCCTGGCACTTAGTTAAGGGGTTTTATTCCCTCCCTAACTTCAGGAAAAAATCCCTACCTGGGGAAACAACCTTTCTCGGGGAGGTAACCTTGGTTAAAACACATAGCACCAAGAAGGGGAGCAAACATATTAAGAACAGTATGCCATATACACCAGGTCCCTTGAAACATATGCTGTGCAGATGTTTCTTCCCTGCAGCAACTGTATCAAGCAGCAAGGATGGACCAGCTTCCGGCAGTTTATGGTTTCTCTCCCTCTACCAGAATGTGAGCTTAATGCCTCCTTGGCTTGGCTGCATTCCAAAGCAGTGCCTGGCTCATAGAAGGTGTTCAATAACTACTTGCTGAATAAAGAGCCAAACAGATCCCCCACTCAAGCATGCAGCTTAGTAGAATGGGATTCAGGTGACCTTTAACATTCTCTGGGACCCATCCCACTTTCTTCCATCTATACATATAGGTCCCAGCAGCCAAGTTTGCTTTTGTTTGACCTTGCTTTCCTGGTCTTAACTGATGGTACCACACCAGACATGTGACCTAAGCTAGGCTGTCCATTATTTTCTTTTCTGGAACTTAATTTTGCCTTGTAAGAATAAAGGGACTTTGAGAAAACAACCTCTGGACTGATTCACGGATCCAATGGCAAGGAGAGAGAATATAAATTAAATTACAGAAGTCACTGTAGAAAAGCTGGACACTTCAGAAAAGCACAAAGTAGGAAACAAAACCACCCGTTTATCAGAGTTTCTAATAAAACACATTGCCAAATAAGTGAAACGAGGCACACCAATCAGAAAGAATATATGCACCCCTATGTTCCTAGTAGTGTTATTTACAATAGCCAAGATCTGGAAACAGCCCAAATGCCCAAAAAACTAAGTGGATTAAAAAACTGTGGTACAGCAGAAAAACCAAGATGGCGTCATAGGTAAACACCAAAGAATGCCTCGCACAACCACTTCAAAAATACAACTAAAAGACGGAACAGATATCACCCAGAACCACAAGAAGGCTGGCTGAGTGGAAATTCTACATCTAGAAGGAAAGAGAAAAGCATACTGAGACTCAGAGGAGGTGCGGTGTGGAAATACAGAGGTATAGAGGTCCAGAGGCGCAGGCAGAGAGGGCTGGCGGCTGAGGACACGGTTGTCTTTTCAATCAGGCGGGAGTCTCAAGCTCTGAGCTCCAGTTCTGGGCGAGTCACTGAGGACCCAGACTCATACAGGAGAAACTGGACTGTCTGGCATCAGTTGGAACTCAAGGGCAGCTTTCTCTCAGAGGTGCTTGCAGTGATTGCCGGGACACTGGGAAGTGGGGCCTCTGAGGGCAGGACTGAGAGCAGCTATAACTGCTCGCTCCGCCCTGTTGATCCCCTGGGACCCTAGATTCTGTCCATTTTTATTCAATCTTTTTTCCCCTCTATTTTTCAAGTTGGATAAATTCTATTATTTATTTGCAGGTTTATTAATTCTTCCTTCTGACATCCCTAATATGCTCTTAAGCCCACACCATTAATGGTTCATATAGATATTGTACTTTTCAGATCTAGAATCTTCACTTTCTCTATTTCTTTATTTATATACTAAGTGTTCCCCCAGTTTTTATTCATAATGACTATATTTACCTTTAAGCGATTGACTGTATATTTTTAACAACTGTTTTAAAATCTTGGTGTGCTAATTTAAACTGTGGGTCAACCTAAAGTAAGTTTGCAATGACTGCTTTTTCTCTTGACTCTGAATCATTATTTTCTTGTTTCTTTGCATGTCTATTAATTATTATTGTGAACTGGACATCATAGATCATATGTTCTCATTCTGGATCTTGGATTCTGTTATCTTTTGAAGAAAGTTGATTTTTATTCTAGCAGGCAGTTTACTCAGCTGGACTCAAAGCTCTTTTAGTATAATCAGCAGCCATAAATCTTTCAATTTTCCAGCCACTGCTTTTCATGGTCTGCTTGCACATGCAGTTCATGTGTTAGCCAAGGATTTGGGGGAGAATCTACACACAGATTTCAGGGTTCCTCACTCAGTTTCCAGTTATATCTTCTCGCTTTTCATCTGATCTGGTACTTTACATGTCTTTTCTATGGCTTTCCAATCTAAAAAGTCTCTGCTTGATTCTAGCGCCAGTGATGGCGAACCTATGACACGCGTGTCAGAGGTGACACACAAACTCATTTTTTTGGTTGATTTTTCTTTGTTAAATGGAATTTAAATATATAAAATAAATATCAAAAATATAAGTCTTTGCTTTACTATGGTTGTAAACACCAAAAAATTTCTATATGTGACGCGGCACCAGAGTTAAGTTAGGGTTTTTCAAAATGCTGACACGCCGAGCTCAAAAGGTGCGCCATCACTGTAGCCTTTCTCATAACATGGAATGTGGGTTACCTTAAATTGAAAACTCTTCAGCCTTGGCCAGGGTGCTCAGTGGTTGGAGCCTCAGCCTGAAAGGTCTCAGGTTTTATTCCAGTCAAGGCCATGTACCTGGGTTGCAGGTTGATCCCTTGGCCTGGTTGGGGCATGAATGGGGGGCAAACAATTGATGTATCTTTCTCACAATTATATTTCTCTCTCTCTCTCTCCCACTCCCTCCCCCCTTTCTACTCTCTCTAAAACTGAAAACCAAACAAACATACCCTCTGGTGAGGATTAACAAAAATAAAATAAAAACGATTCAGTCTTTGTCTTTCTTAACTAATCTCCAGTGCCTTCCAATAATGTTTTTATATGTTTTTACTTAGATCATCATCATTATCTGTGGGAGAGTTAGTTCATTACAAGCTGCATTGCCATTAACAGAAGTGGGACTCCGTGTAATTCATCTTCATATGTGTGATATTGACTATTTTTTCATATAACTATATAGGTATTAAATATGATTGAAAACACATTTTGGAAAAAATCTGTATATGACGTAAGAGGAACTTGTGGCCATCTGATGAGAGATTTATTCCCCGTACTCCATTTTTATCAAGAGAATGAGAAATTACAAACAATTAGAGGCAAGGCAAATAGTTTGATTAAAAAGTTAGAGGCAGGCATGAATGGGATAGGTTTGCAGATATTAATCTAGTTGGTTCAGAAACAGCAGGATACAGAGCTAGGACAAATTGGGGAGGATTTTAATGTTAGACAGTGGCATTCTGTAGTTATTTTAAAGACAACATGAGGACCACGAAGGAGCTTGAACAGTGTTTGATTGACATAGCATTAGTAATCTTTTGGATTGATTCAAGCAGAGAGAGATGAAAGGCAGAGAGAAATTAGAGGATTGTGAGGATATTTAATAGTGTTGTCACAAAAGGACAGGAAGTGTGGAGCTGATGTGAGAAGCTGCCCAGCAGGAGAGTTTATGTAACTAACATTTTATTGGATGTCGCTGGTGAAAGGGAATTGAAAGCCAATTCCATTTTACTTCTAGGAAAACAAAGTATTTAACAGCAAGAGGGAGCTAAGGAGACAGAGTAGGCTTTTGTGAGAACATCAAAAATGTTAGGTATTTCTCAGTTGTAACTCTTTAATTTCCATGTGCAATTGTTTTAAAAAAATGATCCTGGAGCTGAGAGAAGATGTTATCAGAATAGATTAAATATCACAATAGATTGAATTATTGAACCCTCAGGAGTTAATGGTCCCTGAAGGATTTTCTCTCTCCCTCTCCCTCTCCCTCTCCCTCTCCCTCTCCCTCTCCCTCTCCCTCTCCCTCTCCTTCTCTCTCTCTCTCTCTCTCTGTCTTATTTTTTTTCTCACTTGCTTTCTCTGTCTGTCTCTCCCTCTCACACTTTATCAAAGGAACTTGGAAAATGCCATTATTTAGTTGACAGTAGAATGGGAATATCAGTGTAAACAGACTGAGCAGACAGAGTAGTATAAGGCAAATCAGGTTAGTGCAAATTCAGAATCACACTTGTAAAAGGAAAAAAAAATTTTAAAATGATAGGCAACATCATTAATGCTACAGAGAGGGCAGTTTTAGTAAAGTCGTGAGTAATTAGAATGTAGGAGATTAAGAAATCACTGAAAATGCCCAAATAAAAGCAATAATATTACCTATTTAATCCAGAAATAGACTTGTTAAGGAACAGAAATATTGGGGAGGACATTAAAATGTTGGAGTGTTGAAAGAAGGTTTTCTTAGCACAGTGGATATAGAAACTACGTGTATTTGTCAAGTAAGAGGATATGACCGCTTAGCTGCTTGGAGTTAGGGTATCTATGATACCTTCGTCTTTTATCTGAAGGTTGCTTTTTCCTTGACCTTCTTTACCCTTTTCTTGAAAAAGTTTTGCAGTTTGTTCTTGGAAGTGGGGTGGGCAGGTTCATTTTGAGGATTCGCAGGGCTTCATCTCTCCCCCAGACCCCTGCAATCACCTGCAGGTTAAAGCAGCACAAATCTCTCCCAGGTTCAGCTGTCATTCTAAAGTGACGCTACACTCTCAGTGCGTACATTTGGGGAATATGAGAGTTCTTTTTTTCTCAGGTTTGACAAAACTGGTTCCTTCTCCCTGCTTCTTCCTGCAAGATATTAATACTCTGCGTGCTTTAAAGTTCCCAGTAGTTCACCTGCAGTACTTGGGGGCTCATGGAGATCCTTAATAGCTAGTTTTGCTGTAGGCATTGTCAATGATCTTTTGGTTTTGCATTTCTAGTTGTTTCGTGTGGTTTTCTGGGGGAATTTATGGAGAATAGAATATATGCCTCTGTTGCTATCCTGTCTGACATCTTAGGGTACCTTTTAAATAGTAAAATGCTATACAAATATAAAAGTACTACATAAAATACTACAAGTGTATGTCTACCTCTAATTTACTCACCATTCAAAGAAAATAGAAATTATGTGTTGAATGTCGAGGCTGAAAAAAAAAAGGTTCAGGTATAAAATATATATTTCTAGAGAGCTGACAAAGGTCTTGAACTCCTGCAAAATTAAAGTCACTTTTAATACTTAGCCATTGAAGTTTCTCTTAGAACACAATGATATTAACACAATGATATTAGCATGATACTATTTGTATTAGATTTCTATGTTGCAAATCAAATACCCCAAAACAACACAGGTTTACTATCTCACAGTCTCTGCGGGTCAGGATTCTAGGCACTGTTTAGCTGACCCCACTGTCTCAAGGCTGAAATCAAAGTATTGCTTTTTTTAAAAGTCTTTTTTGTTGAAAGTATTATGGATGTCCCCCCACTTTCGCCTATTGCCCCCCTTCACCCAGCTCCTGCCCCACAGCAGGCCTTCACTGCATTAGTGTCTGTGTCCATGGGTTATGCGTATATGCATATTAGTTCTTTGGTTAATCTCTTCCCGCCTCCAACCCTTCCCTCTGAGATTCAACAGTCTATCCCATGCTTCCATGTCTCTGAAATCAAGGTATTTCATAGGCTGTGATCTTTCTGGACCTCAGAGCCATAGTCTAAGTTCTTGTGGTTGTTGGGAGAATTTAGATCCTAGCAGTTGTAGGATTCAAGTCCCTATTTTCTTAATGTCACCCAGGATCTGCTCTTGCTCTCAGAGGCCACCTGCAGTTCTTGCCACGTGGTCCTATAACAACATGGCAGCAGACTTCTTCAAGGCCAGCAAAAGAATCTGCCTTTCCAATGTACTATGAGGAAGTCATTTAACGTAATTTAATAAGAACAACTACTATACAGCCACCATATAAAGTACTAAAATCTAGAGAGTGATTTCTAACCCTATTGGATTTGTAGGGCCCACCCACACCCAAAGGGTAGAGATTATACCGGCATCTCTATGTGGAGTGGGAATCTTGAGTGCCATTAGCCTTCTGCCTGCAATACTATCCTTTGCCTGTCTTACATATGAAAGGAGGATTGGATTAGTACTAGAGTTTTAAGAGGGTGTTTCTTGGGGTGCAAGGCAACCACACAAGGTGAAGGGTAAAAAAATGAAATCATTCTTTTCTAAATTTGCTCACGGCTCTTCAAAGGATCCTACATTCATAACATTTTCAATAATAAAAATTAAAAAAATATAATAAAATGAAAAATAAAAAGAATGCTGCATTCCTCCATGCAAGAATCATAAAGATTAAGGGATATTAATCTTGGGCCACCTCCAGAATTTGTCTAACCAAAGATGGAAAAATTTGATTATGCTTGAGGGCATAAGCATTTAACTATAAATTACTGCCATATTTAATTAGTATAGGGTATATTTTTCCTGGTGTATTTTAATTTAAAGCCTATTTTAATCAATTTTTAAATATGTTGAATATATTACTCATGCAAAGGAGCTTGGCACCAAAGATAAGCAATAAGTCACTTTTTTGATTTTCAGTCATGGTTTTGACACAAGTTTCCTCTAGTGCAGAAAGGAGCAGCTCAGCTATTTAAGTTGGAATATTATCAGCCATACAATCATAAGATTTCATATATACCCCAATGCAGAATAAAATCCCTTTGAAAATATGTTGGAAACTATACCCAAATAATGTTCTTACCAAGTCAGTTCACATTTCTACTTCATATACTAGAAATGATGTATTTTGTAGTTGTCTTTATTCACTAGTTAAATATTTTGTAATGTGCAAAGATGACTATTTATACATAATAGGGTTTTTGCCTTTTAGAGTCATATATTTTTTCATACTATCCCATAGATCCTTTAGAGTTTGAACCTTTTATTTTCAATAAATTTTGAAAATACCTTTTCAGGCAATCACACTTAAGTATACAAAATTGATTGAAATATACATGTTATAATTATATAAATTTTATCAGATATATTTTCCTCAAAGGTACTTAATATTTGCTTCTTAGTAGATAAACTTAGTGCCCTAAACGGTTTGGCTCAGTGGATAGAGTGTCGGCCTGCGGACTCAAGGGTCCCAGGTTCGATTCCAGTCAAAGGCATGTACTTTGGTTGCGGGCACATCCCCAGTAGGGGGTGTGCAGGAGGCAGCTAATCGATGTTTCTCTTTCATCAATGTTTCTAACTCTCTGTCCTGCTCCCTTCCTCTCTGTAAGAAATCAATAAAATATATTTTTTTAAAAAAACTTAGTTTCTTCTTATAGTGCAGAGTAAAAATTTCATTGGGATAGCCAATAAAACTAGTAACAGTTACAAGAGGTTTAAAAAGTAACCTAGCAGGGCCCTGGCCAGTGTTGCTAGGTGGTTAGAGCATTGGCCCGTGCACCAAAGGGTCACGGGTATACCTGGGTAGCAGGTTTGATCCCAGACCTTCGGTCGGGTGCTTGAGGGAGGCAACCAATGGATGTTTCTTTTTCACATCAATGTTCTCTCTCTCTCTCTCTCTCTCTCTCTCTCTCTCTCTCTCTCTCTCTCCTCTTTCACACCCTCCCACTTTCTCTAAAAATCAATGGGGGGGGGGAGTAACCCATCAGAGTTTTATGACTGATATTAGTATTTCTTTTCACAGCAGAGATTAATATGCTGTGCACTTAATAGTCTGTTTTTCCCAAAGAAATACTCATATCTTGATTTCACAAATTTTGTTTAATGTCAACTTTTGCCACACTTAGCTTTTAAACCTATAAAATTCCAAACATTTCCAAGTTTGTTCTTTTAATAGGTTTATGTTAGGTCTATGTTTGTTTATGTCTGTTTAGCTGTAATGACCTATAAAAACGTTTAAAAATGTTAAAAGTAACAGTTTTTAAATAATTGTATAAAAATCTAGGTGGCTGTTAGCCATTTAAATAGAATAAATATATAAAAATTTACATTGAGTATTTAGCAATATTTATACTCTCAGATAATTTTTATATATTAAATATGCTTCTAGTTAACAAAAATATCCAGATGATAATTTGCATTAAGATAATTTTATAAACCTTATAAGTCACCTATTTTAAAGTCTGTAATTTTCTGATCCAGTTATGTGAAAACAATATATAGAAATGTTTTATGTTTTTCAAATGTTCGCAATTTTTTATATTCTCATTTCAAATAAGTGATTAAAAGGTAAAATGTATCACCCTATGAAACCAGGTTTATATTTTCTTTGCCCTCAGCCTATGAGTTTTTCATTCTGCAGATCGGGTCTTTATATGTATTTTTGATTAGAAATATAATAGAAATTATGATCAATGGAAATAGAAACTACCGGACAGCAATACTCTTTTTTTTTAAGCAGGGAAAATGGAGATATTTCATTCATTGAGATATATAGTGAATGTTAAATGTGCAAGAGGAAATTATTTACACTAATGTAGTAGCTACCTAAAAAAGACAATATATCAGTAGCCCTTTAAAAAAGAAGACAAAAACTTTTGAATTGGTAAAGAAGGCTTAGAAGACTGAAATTGAACCAATATTTTTAGAGAAATGATATATCTTGTCCATTGGGCACTCAGCCATTTATTACATTGTTGTTTTTATGCTTTTTTTTTACTGCAAATGAAAAGAATGTTTTTCAGTGCAGGTGATAGAAAAGGCAGTGTTATAATCCCCGGGCATTGGGAGGTGAGCATGACTTTCTCCACATCTTGCAGCCTGTCATTTTTGTGGTTTTTAAAACCCCTCGGGTTATTTAAAAGTGACCTCCATACAGAGGGATTGTTCCTCCAGGTTTTTCTCTCCTGTCAATCTTAATAGTGAAAGCTGGTGGCAGGAACTGCTGCTGGGAAGGAAAACAGGATTCCTTGTCCTGGTTTTTGTCTAACAATAATTATATGAAAGCTCTTGGAAAGGCAGGCTGCTTAACACGCTTCACTTACAGCTCCCTTTTGCAGTGTGCGTGCATGCGAGCGTGCGTGTGTGTAAAAAGCCTTGCTCTCCAGCAAGGTGCCTGTGAGATAAGAGAAGGTGAAGAGAGAAATCAGATGATACTGTGTTGCTGAGCAACTTTCCTGTTGGCCACTGGGGACTGAGGGACCAGGAGAGACTTACTGGTAGTTGGGCCAGACCTGTAACTAATGAAAGCCGCTCGGATCCTTAGGGAGCAGCGAGCTCTGCTATGAGGGTTTTGTTTTTTTACTTAAAATTTTGAAACAAAATATGAAAGTGCTCCAGTACCACCTTTTGCCCACTTCTTCCATGGCACTCCTTTGTTAATAATCTGATGTTTCTTTTTTGAAATATGTGCATGTTTGTGTAATAATAATAAAATGTTAACAGTCTATCTGAGGTTCTTATTTTAATGATTTTTACTCAGAAATACTACATGGGCATATGTTAGGGCATAATAATCCTATCCCATTCACTTAAATGGCTGCATAGTATTTCTTAATAAGAATGAACCATAATATGTAATCAAGTGATTTATTTTTAACAACTAATCCTGAGGGTACAGCGAAGCAGAGAATGAGTCTGATGCTTGAGTTGTTGAGCATCTAAATGGCAAATGAGATGCTCATCAATGTAGACCCATAAGCATTCATGTCTCCAGTTTGATCAGATGTTATAAACTAGCACCATATGCCTGATTCAGCTCACAAGTGTGCTTTGTTTGTCACAGACAGAATTTCTTGTTTGTTTTCTTCTATAGAGCCTACATTTGAAAACTGGTTGGTTTCACATAGTAGATTGTGATTTCCATGGGACCGATGTGAAAAGAATCGGTTGGTGCTAAGTAGCTGCTGCCCCACTCCTCAATAGGGAGCATGTGATGAACAACATTCCACAGTCCCCATCACAGCACAATGCACGCTTAAACCAGCCTCTGCCCGTTTGCCATCTCCGCCTAATCCTGACAGGCATTTGCATCTGTTCCTCAAGCACTAAAAGGTTATGAACTTCCTCAAAACCCTTAAGTGCTTAGAATCTAGCAGTTAGTCAATAATCTTAGGATGAATGAGTCAGCGAGTAAATGAATGAATGAATGAATGAATGAGTGTTGTTACAGTGATACTTTAATGTTGACCTCTAAGATTCTAACAAATCCAAATTAAGGAATTGGTTAAAATGTTTATAAGATAGAATTTATAAGTAACCTGTCACACACGTAATTCTTTTAATGATATAGATTTTGCCAACTCTTGAACAGGTTTGGTGATAACATAATAACAGATATTTATTTTTACTTGTCTGGTCTTTAGAACATAAATTAAGCAGCATAGCATAGAGAACAGAGACAGCTTTTAAGTATGTATTTTTTGGCAACTTATAAAATTCATACAGGAAATTATGCAGATCAAAAAAATGCACCTATGATTCGTTTTCACAAATTGAACACAACTATGTAATCAGCATCCAGATTAAGAAAGAAAACATCACTAGACCCCCAAAATCTTTTTCCCCCCTTTAAAGTCACTATTCTTCCTATACAACCACTTTTCTGACTTCTATCACCATAAATTAGTGTGACTCTCTTAAAATTTTACATAGAATCACAGCACATATTTTGTGTGTGTGAGTGTGTCTAGCTTCTTTTGATTAATAATATAGTGAGAATAATCTATGTTGTGTGTAGTTATACTTCATGTATTCTCATTTCTGTGTAGTACTTTTCGTATAGATATATCTCAATTTATGCATATTTCTTTTGCTGATCACTTGGGTTGTTACAGCTTTTGTTCTGTTACTGTGATGCTATGAACATTTTTGTGTGTGTCTTTCATTAGCATATGTACAAGTTTTTGCTTAGTATATTGTAGGAGTGGACTTACTATGTCATAGAGGATGCATATGTTCAGTTTTGGCAAATACTACTAAACCATTTTCCATTTATAGTAGCAATTTTACGTCTACCAGCAATGTATGAATGTTGTAGTTACTCCATAGACAATACATAGTATTGTTTTTTTTTAAGTCATTTTGATGTGTGTGTAGGGGTATCATATTGTGGTTTTAGTTTTCATTTTCCTGATGACTAATAAGGTTGAGCATATTTTATATATTAATTGAGCCTTAGGAATTTTGAGTCATTTTGAGTTGTTGTCTTCTGTTGGCCATTTAAGAGCTGCTTGACATTTGCCAAATGGGGTTTGTTAGGAATTTTATGAAGAAGCAAATGTAAAATACCCAGTTGTGTTGAACATAGAGAAAATACTCAGTAGAAGATAATTCCTATTGTTACCCCTTTCTTTTGCTTTTTGAAACTGTTAGACAATTTAAAACAAGGGTCAAAAATAAAATTGGAAAAAAATGATAGAAGAGAACAGTTGGATATAAAGGGTTGATAGGAAAATAGGAACAGGGAGGGAGAATAAAAGCAATATTTACTATTTATGATATTGGCCTTCTTGTCAACAAAGTAAGTCTAGAGAAAATGTTGTGTTTTATAGTTCTCATTAGCAAGGACGAGTGGAGACATTAAGGCATAAGCTTTGGATTTAGGAATATCTGAGGTTTTATTTCTTCACTGTAACTTAAGTAGTTATTTTACAAAGATTTCAATAACATTGACTTCATAGGGTCAATAGTGATAAGGATATAAATATATGTAATATTTAAATATAAAATATTTGAATATGAAAATATAAAATCATATATGAATTAAACATTTAGCCCACTAGTGACATAAGTACTCAATAAAAATTAACCACTTTTATCATTTCCGTATTTGAGCTGTGAGATATATTTTGATATAATTGTTTATATAAGGTATATTAACAAGATAACGGATAGTGATCACAACATAAGTTCATGACATAGAAAAAGCAGAGACTTTCTACATATGAACTTTTGTATCTCATGTCAATAACTTGTTATCGTGGTTTAACATTTTCACATTTATAATACTGGAGCATCCAGTTGATTTATTTTCCTCCTGTGATGGCTATTGAGTAATGGTGGATGTGTTATAGTAGCTACATTAGTCTGCTTTAAGTTGAAAATGATGTCAAATGAATTCAGTGTTTAAATGTTCTTTTGAAAGTAAGGAGAAATTTTGAAAAAAATATTCCTTATGATGTTAATAAATTTCTCTAACTCTAAAAATACATTTGACATTCATTGAAAATTAATGACCAGAAGGAGAAAACATGTTAACCTTGTTGGTCATTCTTGTTTTCAAGAATATTTTCACGAAGACATTTGAGTATCATTAGGTGATTAAAGAATATGTTGGTTCCATGCAAACTAACTTGAATTTTATTAGTGTGCTGAAATTAAATTAGTTAAAAATTCAATCACATGTTATGCTATTGCTAATTCATGAACATGATATAGAACAGATGTACATAGTTAAATTTGGTGGTCTAATTAAAATATTGGCTTAACTAAAATGACATGTATTTTCAGTCTGGCAAATTGAATTTTATCAGGTTTTATTTTCCAAAGGCAAATTAAAATAAATTTTAAAGTAAGTAAACTATATTTTTCCTTATTTGTTGTATTAACTTTTAAAATTCTTCAATAGCTGTATATATATATATTTCCCAGAAAACTTTATTTTGAGCATTAGTATAGATGAAACAGCTGGACAGAGGAAAATAAGAAGAGTATAGAAATTCAATAGGAATACAGGATTCTTTTTTTTTTTATAATATATTTTTTTATTGATTTTTTACAGAGAGGAAGGGAGAGAGATAGAGAGTTAGAAACATCGATGAGAGAGAAACATCGATCAGCTGCCTCCTGCACATCCCCCACTGGGAATGTGCCCACAACCCAGGTACTTGCCCTTGACCGGAATCAAACCTGGGACCCTTCAGTCCGCAGGCTGACGCTCCATCCACTGAGCCAAACCGGTTTCAGCAGGAATACAGGATTCTTGATGTGCTGTTCATCACCATTATTTTCCTACAAGAAAATGAGGAAAAGTAATATAACACATTCAAGCAGAATGAAGTCCTTTTATTATCCTAACTAGCGGCCCATTGCATGAATTCGTGCACTAGTGGTGTCCCTCAGCCTGGCCTGCAGGATCAGGCTGAAACTGGCCTTCTGACATGCCCCGAGGGGTCCCGGATTGCGAGAGGGTGCAGGCCAGGCTGAGGGACCCCACCAGTGCACGATCGGGGCCTGGGAGGGATGCAGGAGGTTGGCCAGCTCTGCAGGGACCACGGGAGGTCTCCAGGGCGTGTCCAGCCCGTCTTGCTCAGTTCCAATTAGCCAGACCCCAACAGCAAGCTAACCTACCAGTTGGAACGTCTGCCCCCTGGTGGATACTGCACATCATAGTGACTGGTTGACCAGTTGACTGCCTGCCCCTGGTGGTCAGTGCATGTCATAGCGAGCGGTTGAGCAGCCTTAGCATATCATTAGCATATTATGCTTTGATTTGTTGAATGGCTGACCAGTTGATGGGACACTTAGCATATTAGGCTTTTATTATATAGGATATTGGGGGAATATAATTTGACAAAGCACTTTGGTTGTTTCTACTCCTTGCCCCCTTTTATAACTGACTTTACATTCTTCTTCAGCATTTTCTACACTGCCTCTTCAGTGCCATTGGAGAATATAAATACCCCAATATCTCTCTCTCTCTTAAATATCTTTTCTCTTTTACACTTGGATTACTCCAAGTAAAAGAAGTTTTTGTGTCAACCTTTCCATTTTCTCCAACAATAGCTTTCTTTCTTCTAAGATTAAAATATTAAATGTGGTTTTATATGTCTATACATATCTGAAACATTTGTTAGATTTTGGCAGTCTATATATATATATATTGACCACTATATAGATTCAGTTTTATTTCTGGAATAAAATTTTGGACCACAATTAATAAGCTGTAGCCTCATCATCATTCAACCTCTTCAGAAAAGTCTGTTTTTCTCTCTAATCTCGCATTTTCTCATTTGTAAAATGAGATGAAGGCATCTTCTAAATCTAAAATTTGATATCAATGAAGTAATAGTGTATACTTCACAGTCTTATTGTAAGAATTAAATCATCTCAATAATAATCTTAATAAATATAACACCATATATTGAATACATTCCATGTGCTTTGATGCTCATAACCTCCCACAGGGAAGAATTATTGCTTTCATATAACAAATGAGGAAAATTAAAAGAGGTTACCTTGCTTCTTAAAGCTGTACACTAAGTAGCCAAATTTGGGCTGCATTGTCCAAGGCCAAATTCTTTCCAGTATATGCACGAATACTTTAGGGCATTTTATAAATTATGAAGCACCATATAAAGAAATTAATGGTGATGCTAATAATTGTGTCTATGCAGGCACCTTCTGAATCAATCTATGCCTTCCACTATTCTATTCTTTTCTCTAAACTTGATCATCCTCCTCAGTTGTCTGTAGACATCTTCCTATTCTCTCAGTTCATCCATCTCTCCAAATTTTACTCCCTTCTTGACATAATGGAGACCTCACTGCAGTGATATTTACAAAACACCACTACAAACTACTTTTTTCTTTGTATATTCACCTTTATGATTTACTAACCCTGGTTCATTTGAATCTTTTGCTTTCCCTACCGCTACTCCCAAACTACTGCCTATAATTAGAGACAATTAAGGGTTGTTGGTTGTCACCATTGTTATTTAGCCACTTACATGTAGTCAATCATATTTTTAGTCCCCTGTTAACTCTCCTCCAATTTTCCAAGGTAAAATAATGTAGCGAAAAGTATACAGGCTTTGAAACTGGACAGATGAAATTTCAAATATGGGTACTGTTCCCCACTACCTGTGTGACTTTGGGTCAATTATAAACATTTTTAGATTTCAGTTTCCTCATCTGTAAACTTAAGTCTCTATTTTAATATAAAGCTTGCCAAAGTTGTATGGGTTTTCTGAGATATGCTATCTGGGGAAGCAGATGCCCTAAGGACTGGTACATAGTAATGCACACTCAATGTTAACTCCCCCCCTACCCCCACCCCCACCCCCCCGCACCATATTGTCTCCAGTGTGGAGTTCCTAGTTCTTAACTCTCAGCATTTGAAATGACTTTCTATTAGAAAAGCAAATGGAGGACATGAAGTAAAAACCCACAGCCTCCCCTCTTTTTACTTCTAAATTTAAGTATTTGGTGCTATTCTTTCACTGTCTCAGGTACAGACACCGCTGGACTCTTGTCTCCAAGATTACTTATTCCGTCTATGCCCTTTGTCGTCTCTTTTCTTCTTCACTAGATTAATTGCCACATGTTTTCTCTCTCTCCTTTCATCACACAAAAATGTTTAGACTTCTTTATTCTAAAAATAAAAATTACAAAACGAAAATTTAGCCTCACCTCTATTTGCTCTATAAGCTTCTTCCTTATTTTGCTAACTCTAGAATTTCCCATGAATTTTCCTATAAATGTTTTCACAGCAGAGTCTGTATTTGCCATTTCCAATTCCTCAACTTTCACTGTTCTTCCCTGCAGGGTATCACTTTTCTAAAACTGCTCCCATTACTATTGCTCTTGACTGTCTAGCTGCCAAATAAGTATCTCTTTAACTCCTCAACTAATGATACTTCTCTGCAGCATTTGGTGGTATAGTTTTTATATAGAAGCTGTCCTCTTTTAGTTTTTAGGACCATTATGTTTTAAATAGTTTTAAAGCTCTGAATAGTCTGCCTTTCCAACCCTTTAATTTTGGTGATGCAGAAATTCTCTGCTTGGTGAATTTTCCTACAGTGCCAGCTTTCCTTGATGTTCTTATTGATTCACGTGGCTTTCTCTATTATCTACTTGCTGGCTCAAAAATCTTAGCCGTAGTCTTCACCCGATCTAGCACTCTACATTCGTATTTCCTATACCTATCGGAAACCATCCATAAAATAATTTCCTAGAGACATCGTAAGAAAACAATTTCATTAATAATAAAATTCTTAAAATTCAAATTGACAGCCGAAACCAGTTTGGCTCAGTGGATAGAGCGTCGGCCTGCGGACTGAAGGGTCCCAGGTTCGATTCCGGTCAAGGGCATGTACTTGGGTTGCGGGCACATCCCCAGTAGGAGATGTGCAGGAGGCAGCTGATCGATGTTTCTCTCTCATCGATGTTTCTGACTCTCTAACTCTCTCCCTTCCTCTCTGTAAAAAATCAATAAAATATATTTTTAAAAAATTCAGATTGACAAAAAAAAGAGGAGGTAGATTCTACACAACCTTCATGATTCCCCTTACTCTAAGAGACCATGGAGGCAATCACAAGATACTGTATTCTCTCACTTGCTTATGTCTTTGCTCTTACTGATCTTTTACTTAAAACACACACACACACACACACACACACAAAAACAAACTCATCTGTATTCTCTGCTTGAAAAATCCTAACTCATTTTTTTCAAGACTGAGCTCATATATCATCTCCTCTGTGTGCTTATCTCAGCTGCCACCTGGTGAAGTTAATTACTTTCTCTTTGCATTTTCATCATACTTAAAAACAAACTTTAATTATGAATTATAATTTCTATATGAATACCGGAGTGTTTCTAGGGAAGAGATTGCCATTTCTATTTCTGTTTCATCATGGCCCAACATAATCCTGATGGTAGTCACTGAAATCATTCACTAAAAAGATATAATGAGCACATGTAAACAGGCTCATCTTTTTTTTTTTTTTTTTTATGGTCACCTGAGAATATTTCCCCCTGAATTTTAGAGAGACTGAAAGGGAGGGGGAGAGATACACAGAGAGAAACATCATGTGAGAGAGACACATCAATTGGTTGCCTCTCGCATGTGTCCTGACTTGGGGCCAGGAATCCAGCCTGCAATGGAGGTACATGCCCTTGACCGGAATTGAACCTGGGACCCTTCAGTCTGTGGGCTGATTCGGAGCTAAACTGGCTAGAGCCCATCATTTTACTTAACCTAATTATTTATAACATACTATCTGCCAGATCTTCATCTATTTTCTGAATTTAAATGAGTCTGTAAAAGATGTTTCTGAAAAGAATCTAGTGTTGGTTTGACTTTTTAAATTCAAAATTAGGTATGATCAAACATTTAAACATTAAACTTATTTAAATATTTTTATCAATGTTTATTGATAACTCAAGATCACATATATACCTGCATATGTATAGTCTCTCTCTCTCTCTCTCTCTCTCTCTACATATATATATATATATATATATATATATATATATATAGTGACATTTCCAGCTTCTGGACTAATTATTTTTGACTGTTTCTCCTTTTCTACTACTAAGTTCTTAATAATCTTTTAGATTTTTACCTCTTATATAATCTCTATAGTGAACTGCTTTGATTTCAGTTCCAGGAATCTTCCTGAACCTCAGCTGGCATTAATTGTAGACTATTTCTACCTGAGGTTGTCCAAGTAAACTTTTTTTTAAGCTGGAATTAGCAAGCCTTCTTTATTCTAAGGACTGGTACATAGTAATGGGGCTAAATCGGAGAAGGCAGCAGCTAGTATGTTTTTTATGGCTCTTTTATGACCTATGCCAGTTTATATCAGCACTTTTTTTGGTGTGATGATACCTTCACCTTGCATACTTTTTCTATCCTAAGTGGGCCCCCAAAAGGCTCTTAATTTGGGTTTCTGTCTATTAACTGTAGTCCAGCCTTTGGGGCCTGCTTCTAGTTTTGCTTCCTTCCTTAATCCAATACCCTTCCTCCATGAGGAGGACCACCACTACCCTGCTCAGCCCCTGTGGTGTTCTTCAGGGTGAGGTGCCTGCTGGACCAAACCCCTCTAGCATCTGGCTGTTGCTTTCCATTTGGTCAGCGGCAGCACAGGAGCCCGAGGGCATATGGGATGTACTGTCCCCCAGACCGTGCAGTTTGCTGCTTCCTCGCACCCTTTCCTCTCCCCATGCACAGGCTGCGGGCTGTGGGGCTGGCCATCCAGTGAGCCACCCACTCGTGACACCTGACCAGCTGGCTGGGGTCTACAGAGGGAGGCCTACTAGTCAACTCCAAGTTTCCGCTGATGCCCTGTGCACGGGAACTTCCTGTGTGTGCCCAGCGTCGTTCCGCTGGCCTGGGGACAGGGCACTAGCTCTGACTGGGCAACACCACGAGCTTCACCACCATTCAGTGGCAGGGAAGCATCAATGAGACCTGCATCTCCCTCCCAGTCAGTCCTTCCTCAGCTCCAGTTCATCTTTATACTTGCTCTCCTATCATCACTTTGTTTGTATTCAGTGGCCCCTGTTTAACTTACTGTAGGGTAATTTGTCTCTTGATTGGATCCAGATTTATACAGATAATAGCGTATTCCCTCTCCCTCTTAAGAACCAACTACTTGCTGATTTTCTATTGAAATTACTGAAAGGATTTTACTAAAGTGAAAACTTGTTTCAGCGTATGCTGCTAAGGAGGAGAGGGCTACCAAATGCGAGGAAGTCCAAGGCCATTTTGTCAGCTAAGATGCCACCAGATTGGAGGAAGGTGCTTAAGATCAAATAGCACTGCTTGATGATCCTACGCACTGCAGAGAAGTTCCTGGAAGATTCTCAGGACCTTGCCAGGAACATCTGGCGAGTAATGACAACGCGTTACTTACATGATATAGAGGCCGGCCTAAACATAAAGTTGCGTGCAAAAAGGCTATAAAACAAACAAAGACATACAAGAAACTGAACCCCAGTGTAGCAGCTTTGGCAAACACAAGAAGAAAGAAGAAAAGTAAACAAAACCTGCGTTAATGGTGTTTTCTTTCAGGACTTTCTGTAGGACCCCATTTCTCTCCCCTCACGTGACCAAATCCCGTTTGAGATAATACACATTTTGCATCGGCTAAATATGTGACAGGACAAAAGTGATAGGAATCAAGGGGACACTGCGATAGTTAAGTGGAGAATGCTTACCTTGTTTCAAGACAAAAACCAGTTGGTGGACACCTCTTCACTACAGTGACATCTACATAAAAATCAGCGATTGTTCAGGGCTAAAGAAAAGTTTCTGTAGCTAAAATATCAGAGCACTGGGGATTAAAACGTATTTTTAAAAGAAATGGAGAAAGAATGTAAGATTTGTTTGACACCCAAGTAAAACTCAACATAAGCTCTATGAAATAAGATATCAAAAATGTTACAAAGACTGGAAGGAAATATCGCTTCAACAGTGGTTGTCCCTTAATAGTAGGATTATGAAAAATCATTATTCTCAGCTTTTATATTTATATAGTCTACATTTTCCTCTTTAGTGATATATTGACTTAATATGTAAATAATGATATTATTTCAGTCATTTGCTGTCATACAAGTCATTGCCTTCTTCTTTGTAAGGAATTCAAAATACAGAGACAAATTTTTTTTTTCAATATTTTCCCAACTTCAGTCCCTTCCCCAGACTAAATTACCACTAGCACTTTGGATTGTGTCTTTTAGACCTTTCTATTTCTGGAAAGAAACAACCTAAACTGATGATAGTGGTCCATAGATAAACATCGACATCTATGTATATATCTATCTTTCTACTATCCATAATAATTCCACACCTTAGGCTTAATCCCAATCTCCTCCTGACTGTGTAATGTAGAGCAAGTCATTCCTCCTCTTCCTGCCTGAGCTTGTTCCAGTACTTCGTGTATAGGGGTGTTGCGAGGATTGGATTCATATCAGTAAAGCACCTACAGTAGTGCCTGGCAAATAGTAAAAGTTATATAATTGTCAGCTATCAGCATCACCACCAGCAGCAGCGTTGTCATCATCTGATTTCTTTATCTTCTCCATTGGCATCAACTATTGCCATCACATGTCCTTTCACAAATCTGAATTCCTAGTCCTAACATTTTTTTTTATCTCCTATATTGCCTTTCTGGTATTCCCTGTCATTTAAAAAGTATCCAAATTTGTTAGTCAAACGCATTCTTAATGAAATTTATCATGTTTCCTTAAGCACCTTTCCTTTCATTCCTTTTTACTGTGCTCCTTACCGCAACCTAGCTTTTCTCTAAGTTGAGTCAGTGGCGAAATCCTTTCAGCTGTATCTTTAAATTAACTTTCTAATCCATTCCCGCTCTGTTCCGCCTGCCAGAACCATTGTTATCCCTGAGTACCGCCACTAGCTTCCTTACAGTTTTCATTGCTCTTCAGTCCAGCTATGTCTCTGCTGTCAAATGAACCTTGTGAAACAATAGGCCTTTTTAAAGCATTCATGATTTACCCCTGCACATGGACTGAAAGAAGCCTAAATGCCTTATCTCCGAAAGCCGGTGTCCTTCACAGTCGGGCTCTAATGTACTTCCTCAGTCTTCCCTCCCTCCCGCTTATTAACCTTCCCCTGTACAAGTCAGGTTGCAGTCAGTCAGAGCTACTCACTTCTTTTTTACCCAGCCCTTCATCTAAGCCTTGAAAGAAATGTTTTGTTCTACTTCTAGAATGCCCTCTTACATGAGAGTGGGTAAGAAACTGGCATTAGATCTTCCCGTTGCTAGCTGTGTGACTTTGGCTAAGTTTAATATTGCTGAGCTTCGGAAACTTTACTTGTAAAATGAGGATAAAATTATCTGTCTCATGAGGTTATAGTAAAAATAAATAAACAACTAAATAATGTTTTAGCACAATACTTGAGACGTAGTGTTCCTAATATAAAGCTCAATCCACTGATTTTTGGATTCCTTAAGAAAAACATCCCAGAATATCACCATTGTCTCTCTCAACCCACACCATTCCACCCCAAAAACTAGAATTAGGTTCTAATTTCCTATTCTCCTCGTTGTGTGTAGCTCATTATGAGACTTTGCACATTGAGGTACTCATTATACTAATTGTATTTCCCTACCTGGAGCCCAGAAGACACAATTCCTGTCCTGTGATATTTTTTGGAGCACCGCTACCTTTAAATACATAACTTAAAGATTTTTCATAAACAATATGAACATTTGGGTAACTATTTTGTAGCTTGTTAAGTGCTCTTCAGAAATTAATTATTACCTTTGCAGCATCTAACACCGCGCTGTTCACACAGGACTACAGCGTACACTGAATTGAAGTGCACACTGAAATGATGTCATACGGAGCTATGTTAGGTACTGTTTATTCTGCATTCTGCTGTCTTTGGTCATGTGGTCCTCGTCAAACATGCTTGTTGTCTCTTAATTTTATTATAGTTCTAACTTATTCTATATGTACAGTCATGAGCCTCCAGAATAATCATACAAAAACATGCTAAGATATGCGCGCATCCCTTTTTACTTTTGTGTAATAAGCTAATTTTTGTGGTTTGATAAAGGGAGGACTGAGGTGCAAGAAGAAGGGTGGAGCACAGTGTCATACTGAGGACCAGTTCAGGGGGCGGGCTTTTCCATTTCAAGTATCAAGCAGATTAGACTGGCAAATATAAAATCAGAAAGGGTTTAATTATTATCAGCTTGGAAAATAATTCTGGAATACTCATCTTTAACTACATAGGTTACTACAGTGTGGATACATTTCTGTATAAGCATATTTACTCTTTTCATGAGAAAAAACCAGGAATCACATAGCCCAGACTCCTCTGATAACCATGAAAGACATTGTACCGTAACCCTATTTTCCATAATTGCCTCTATTGATACTACTTAACTCCAAGAGCTGTATGGTCCCAGCCAGGGTGGAATGGCAAATCATTTGTTATAAAAAGTGTCCTTTCCCTTGCAGCTGTCCAGTTCTAACTGTGCAGATGGTGGATTTATTTTTCCTTTTACCAGCAATTCTTTACTTTCTCACACAGGACTGTGATCCTTTGTGATCATGTATGACTCAGTCAGTAGTAAGAACACTCATAGAATTGAGTTTTCAAATGTGTCCAAGTGAAAGGGAACAAGGACACAGAAATGAGGGATAGCTCTGAAGGCTGTCTGCATATTAAAGAGACGCTATGACTTCCTTCCCATGAAAAGTAGACATTCATAGTTTTATAAAAAGCTGCTTTGTCCTCAAAAAAGAATTTTGATTCTTGTTTCATTGTGTGTGGTCAGAATAACAGTGAAAATAGTCAAACCCAGGGAAGGTGGACAGGAAAAGCAGTACAGAAGAGAAGTCTAGATCATAAAGCTAACTTGAGTCAGTATGGTCCATTTCTTGCCATGTGTAAATGTCTAAAGACCTCCATTTTTCAGTTAAATGTTTGAAAGTATACATAAATATTTGTTCATTATTTCTAGCATTCTCCTATTTAATATTTTAATATTAAATAAATACTAACTTAATAGTAAATAATTTCATATTAATATCTCATTTGATATTTTACATATTAAATGCTTAATTTTATTTTATACATATAGATTATTATATATGCAAATAAAATATCTATATCATATATTTTATCTAAGAAACAGGTACAGTTCAATTCAACTGCTTATTGGACATGCTGTGCCAGTTATTTTATCATACAGTATATGTAGAAAATCAGAAGTTTACATTGAACAAGTGTTTACTACTACCACTTTTTGTTCTACAAATCCACCCTAAAATATCTGTACTGGATAGCATGTTCACAACTGTTCAAAAAATAGGCATACATTGTTATATTCACTAAAATTTTTGGTATTTTATTAACCAGGAACTGAAATTATGAAATCTAGACTGTTATGCCAATTACTGCACAACTTTATTTTTGTCAGCCTTCTTTCATATACTTCTGCTTTGAATAGTGTATCATTTGTTTATGTAAAGAGATTCCAAGTAAGCATCTTGAGTAATTTGTTATGAAATGTCTCACTCTGAGTTGTAAATTTAAAGTTGGAATAACTAGGTAGTCCAGAAAGGGATTGACTATATGTGATGAATTTTCTATCACATTAAACTTGACTTTTTACAAAATCAAACAAAGATGATTATAAGGTAAATGAATCAAATCAGTATCCATGCTATAATTATAAGAAGATTGGGTGTGCTCATCTTTCAAATAATTAAAATACATATCTTAATCTTAGAACCAGATATGTATTATAATATGATATTTTCTAATATGGCCTTAAAGGATATTTCTAAATAATATTGCCAGCATTTAGCTGTTCATATTCTTAGGCTTGTTTAGGCTTATTTTGATCCCTTTCAGTTATTGTTCTTAGTGATTAAGAAATTGTCTCTTCCTTGGAAAGTAGATACTTCTTCAAGTTGACATCTTAGCCTTTGTGATATAACCCCAATAGTTTTGATAGCTTTCTAGAATGAAAAGATATTTCTATCTTACTTTATACATCTATGGTCTTACAACATTTAAAAATTTTATTTTGTGGTCTTTCATTGATTTGTATGAGTTCATTATAAAGTAAGCAAAAAAGAAAGCCTTGTTTTTTATTTGAGTGGAAAAAAATTTTGTTTTTTCCTTTAGTATTTTTTCTTTAAAATTTTGTCATAATACTTATCACTCTTTATTTTATGTCTTCTGGATTTTATTTATGATTTTAAAAGCCCTTTTTCCCAGGAGTATATACAAAACTTTTATACCTTTTTCTATTCCTTGTATAATCCTATTTCTTATGTTTAAATTGTTGATTGATCTGAAATTTGTTTACAGGGTTAGAGGACATGAGGTAACAATCAAACTTTTTTTTACAGATGGCACTCCAGTTGTCCAAACACCCATTCATTGAATAATCCACCATTTATCCATAGTTCTTTGAAATTCTATCCATATTAATGTACACTCTTATACCATATTGGCTTCTTATAATATAGAGCAAGATTTTAAAGTTAATTGTAGAACAACAAAAACAAAATGTTGAATGAAATCAATGTTATGCACCATTGGGTTTTATGTGAAACCCAGTTTCAGATCCCTGGATTTTTAAAAGATCAGTTTTCTTTTCATATATGGTTATGTCTTATATTCAAATTTTCTAGTTCTTGTAGTTTTTCAATGCCCTTTAATCTTCAATTCTTTCTATGATTCTCACAATAGTCATAGGAGATATCAGCATAAAAATATTATTTCTTCTTTGTTATAAGTCATGAAATTGAGGTTGAAAGAGGTTAGTTATGGCATTTAACTAAGATCAAATCTGAACCTTTCTTATCTTTATTTTGGATTAACTCTCTTTGTAAAATATCTTGACTCTTATTCTAATTCTTGTTACTATTCCTATTCTCATTGTCCGAGTTTTTCTTCCTTTAACTTTTTACCAGTTTAAGAGAAAATAGTATCAAAGACCTAATTTTATTTCTGCCATTGAAATAATGTATTTGTCTAATTCAACTTTTAAAATTTAGTTACTGGATATTGAAGTATAGTTAATAGATTGATTAATGAAAAAACTTAGATTGCTACATATTATTTTTAGTGACCTGTTCATTTTGACTTTGCTATTTGTTAAATTAGCAATTAAAAAGGCTTCTTTGCTTAATTTTTATGGGGTTTAAATGAAGTCGTATGGATCATGCTTCTTAAATTCAATATTGACTGAATACTTAGCACATATAGGCTTCTTGAGTGTTTGTTGAATTATTCATATGAACATAATCACAATGCAGTGGGGGATAATGCAGCAAAGATACATAGCATAGTCCATGAGAGAAGTTTTGCCTGGAGGAGTCTTGGAGAATATTTGTAAAATAATTTTTCAACATCATTTTCTCATTAAGTAGGAGTTAGTGTTGTAGAGCATAGGAAGATTGAATTCACTTTTTCCAAAGGGACAATGTAGTTAAAGAACTGTGGGTATTATCATGTATTGAACTTTTAAAGAAAGTCTATCAGATTGTGCTACTGAGTTTTGATTGGATGGTGGGACTCATCAAGAGTGCTTTCTAAATTTTAAAGCATTAAAAAATAAAGTGCATTATTTTTAGAGAAAAAATGAGAAAACAAAAGAAATTAAAATGCAAAACGATTACTAACAACTTTATCCCCTTTTTGTACTTTTCCCCTCTTTGTTTATTCAATGTTTATGACATGTTTCAGATATTTTTTAATAAATGTTTTTATTGCTTACCATAAAAAAGTGAGATGAAAAACAAATGGTAAAGAAAAAGGAGACATATGTAAAACTTTAGACAATAAAAAAGAAGCAAATCATATTCAAAATTTAATTGTGATACAGATTATTAAATAACTATTCAATTAAGAATTAAAGCGCATATTATGGCCCTAGCCAGTTTGGATCAGTGGATAGAATGTCGGCCTGCAAACAGAAGGGTCCTGGGTTTGATTCTAGTCAAGGGCATGTACCTTTGTTGCAGGCTCCTCCTCTGCCCAGGCCCTGGTTGGAGCTTGTGTAGGAGGCAACCAATCAATGTGTTTCTCTCACATCAATGTTTTTCTCTGTCTTTCCCTCTCTCTTCTACTTTTCCTAAAAATCAATGGAAAAATATCCTCAGGTGAGGATTAAAAAGAATAATAATAAGTAAAGTGCATATTATGTTTATTTATTCTAGACATTTATGTACCAAATGTTTTGTTTTCATTGTTGACAGATATATGTGTATGAGCCTTGTGTATTTTACTTTTTCTCTAATCATTAGAAATATCTAATATAATAGGTGATTATTTGTTTTTTAGCATTTGTAATGCTCTAATGTACTTTTGACATCCTACAGATGGGAAATTCTCATTTTGTTTAACTGGTATTTAACACCTGACATACAGGGACTCACACCTATGGAAAATAACTTACAATAGGCTTGCTGAGTTCTGAGGACTTTCCTCAAGGCCTAAAGGGGAAAATTCTCCAGGGAAGATATACCATTTATTCTTTACAAACATTTTTTTTTTCTGAAAAGCACATGTGTCTGTGCACATTTGTAACCTAGATGTCCTGCTTTCTCTCAAGCACAGGAGGATCCATTGAAAAACGTCTCCATATCACACCGAAACAAAAAGTACAGCCCACGCTGTTAATGCTAGTGATGTCTTGTAAATTTAAGCCACATAACTCAGGCAGAAATTCCAGCTGTTAAAACACAGATAATGGGAAGCCAATATAAGTCGTGACCAACATTCTCAATAGGGTTAAACACCAACATTACACAGTATTTGAACCATAAACTCGATTCCTTTGGGGTCACTGACAGTGTCATCATGCCTCAGGTTTTCTGGTTGGTTTGGTTGCTAAATCCCACTTCATGGAAGAAAATTATATTACTCGCATTTTAGTATTTTATTGGATTGTGCACTAAATCATATACTACATTTAAGACCACATTGAACTTTCAAAATAATGTGAGAAACTTTAGATTTGAATTTGTAGTTAATTTCGAAGTTATCTTGATCTATGCAAAATAAAGCAATAAAAGTTTGGAATTTGCCTGCTTTCCATCATAGTATCAGTACTACTCCGTATGGTAAATATTTTCTTTGTACTTCTTTTTAACAATTTTCACACCTCAGTTGAATAAAGTTGCAGAAATAATCTATTGCGTCCTAAGGAATTAAGGTGAATTCGATCAGTGTGCCTTTCTGTCATATGCAGCTTAATGAGGTAAAGAAAGCCTCTGTTCTAAAATAATGCAACAAAAGCTCAAAAAAAAAAAAAAAGATGTTCAGTATACCCCTTAAACAGCTTTATATCCAAGCATTTGGACATTTAACTATATTAGAACATATGTATACCTTACCTATTTTTCCAAATGTTTATATAGTGACAGTGACAAGCAATTGTTATATTCCTAGACTTGATCCTTCCTCCTCTGTGTAATGCTATGGGTCTGTTTCCCAAATTTAATGAAAGTCCTTCAGCATAGGTATTAGCTGGGTAGGCCAATAATTATGTCTCATTTGAACAAACGTTTTCTTGTCATGTCATTAAACATTTTTATCTGTATGGAAGTGAACTCAAAAATGGCTCAAATTATTTATTAGGATTCATGCACTCTACTAATTTATGTAAAGTGTCTAAATAGGTAACACTTGTTTTTTTGCTTAAAATATCAGTTTAGTCACATTCTGGGTCAAGAGGACATATCTGTTCTATAGGCTGTGGTTCAATTCCAAGGATATGTCTGGAGGTTACAGGGGTCAGGTGAATGCTGCATTTACCAGAAAGGCTTTGGAAAGGCAGATATCATCGAGAGAAAGAGGAAAGCATGTCCAGTAAGAATGGCGACATAAGGATAGAAACAATAAAGTGGGATAATTGGGGTGGCTAGGAAAGATCAAGTTTGTGAGAAGTACGTGCATTTCCCGGATGTTACTCAGGAATCTAGGATTGTTTATAGGTTCATGATTCACTTATGGGAAAGGCTACTCCTCTATGCCACAATGGGCAGGATCACCAATATTCTATTGCAAAGTGCAATTAGCCCTTGAGTAGCCCAGGCTTGAACTGCACGGGCCCACCTATACCTGGATTTCTTTTAAAAATCAAGCACCAACTGTATTTTCGACCTGTGGTTGGGAATCTGTGGATGCAGAGGACTGACTATAGTTCTATGGAGATTTTCAACTGCATGGAGGCCCTAAACTCCATGTTTTTCAAGGGTCAACTGTGATTTTTTTCTACCATATTTTCAATATTAAATGTTATTGCCACTTTCCCAAGCTGAATTTCTTTTATCCAAACCATCTATAGCACAATGAATGGAGAGTAACTATAAAAAAATCTTCTACTGAAAATTTTGAAATCTGAGAACATGCCAAGAAAATTTCTGTGGTTATGTGCTTGCAATAGGAACCAATAAAGTAGTAGTTTTTCATGGAACTATTGATTTCAATACCTCATTTGTGTAAAGCCAGACTGAAATGTTGCTCATAGTGTGACATTTATTTACACTAATATGTTCAAACAATTATGCAGTAATCATTCTCTAAATTATTAAGTTTTAGATGTCTCTACAAAGAATATGTGATGAAGAATAAAAATGATTGTAAATAAATATTTCAGATTATTGATGGAAATTTTTATTAACTTCCTTTACAGACTATTTGAAAAAAAATCAATAATGGTCTTGTAGAACCAAAGCCCATTGCCATGTTTATCACTGAATCTTCTTTTTAGTGACCTTTTTTCAGCAGGTTTTCATTCCTTTGGAATATTCAACTGACACATCTCAGAATAACTAATACTGTCTGATCAAGTGATAAAAACTACTAATTTCATCACCTGCATACTTTTTAGGAGGAGTGAGAAAACCCATATATGACTGCAAAACCCATGCATTTATTTATAAAGTTTGTTCCTGAATAACTTGATGTTACTGTCCAGTGCCCTATTTGCAGTACTTGTTTTGTAAATAATTAAGGTTAATATGTTTATTGAAGTAGTTCTTATTAAAGTTGGTGTTTTTGGTTTTCTTTCAGGATCCCCTGTTTCACCTGGAATCACACCGGTCTGAGAGAGGAAGGGGCAGGTGTCCCTTCGATCCCGACTCCTCCTTCATCTCCACGTTAATTGGTAACTATTGCTGCAGCAGACGTCAGATGCTGGTCTTATCGGTTTTGAAACTTCAGTTGCATTCTTTTGGTATTTCCTTGTGCATGTTGCTTTGTCATACCTATCTGTTTGTGCTGGGAGGGATGATATTAAATTTCAAGTCATGCTAACTTGAGCTAATTTGACTGTAAAAATAAGTGCAACAGCTTTGAAGTATGGGTGTCTCATTCTGAAAACACAAATTGTCACTTAACACCTGATATAAGATATTTTGTATTGTACCATGCATTGTTCAAAATTCAATTATATGAATTGAATTTTTATATATTTTATAAAAATTTAGCTAGATAAACTATTTTAACTTATGTTAATTCTTTATATTTTAGTTTTTCCATGATTTTATGGGAACTTTTAATAGTCTTTTCTTGGTGCTTTCCTCTGTTTCAGTAGAATTCAACAGAAAGTCATCCTAATTGAAAACTTCAAAGTTATTTATAAAAATTCCTGTTAATCTAGAGTGTAAACAATAGAAGTCAACCAGCTCAAATGACCACTAAATGCCCACATTGGAATAATGGAATGAGCTGGCCATGTCTGAAGATTTCAGTTTGATTCAATTTAATTCGATGAAGAACCTTACTAAGACACAGCACAATACTATTTTTTTTCTCTTATACTATTTGGGGTTTAAAGTGGCACACTTGTTAAAAACTGCAGCACTATGATGGTACAGACAGATGGATGAGTTCCCAATTGTAAGACTGAAGAGGGTGGTCTCTGACATGTAACATAGGTGCTATTAGGGATCATTCTGATTTTTCAGTGTTGAGAGGTTCTGACGTAGGTATAGAACGATGTACAAATTCCTATTATGTCATTTGCAACACTTAGAGTTACATGCTAATCTAAGGCCAGCCTATTTTCAGAAAATGAGAATGTATAAAAAACATGTAGAGTCTTCCTATTTGAAATAAATGGCAAAACTGAACATCCCCCCCCGCCACTGATGATTAATCAAAATATGTTATGCTTGATTTAGAGCTGATATAGATGTTTCTGTGCGTTCTACAGACTTTGTGTTGCCTGAACTTATCCCAGACAATTGATTTTGATGGGCTTTATATATCACTTCCTACATTTCTCCATCTTATGTTAGCTTTAATTAATAGGGAAAGTTTCATTTATTCCAGCTTCACAATTTGAAAGGGCTGTAAGATGATAATTTCACATAATAATTAAGTTCATCAGGGGCTTGAATAAAGAGATGTGATATTTTTAAAGAATGTAAAATTGTAAAGAAAACATTTATAAGATATATTGAGTTCCTCTGTTAACCTCTGCGTGTGTGTGTGCATGTGTGGTTATGTGTAAGTAAACAGGATATTGAAGAAGGGAGGTTTTTAGTATGGGAATAGTGTTGCCTACATCAATTCAGACTTAGTAGGAATCAAAACCATAGGAATGAGAATGCCAGATCCGTAAATATGAGAAATTCTTAGTAGATTAGCAGCAGATAATTAATTTACATGCATTTGATAGACTCATACAACTTTTCCTAATGTTTTATTGATTTCTAGCTGCAGCTGTTTAAGATTTGAATGTCTGAATGAAAGAGACTATCACATTTCTTTTATCATACAATATCTTGTACAGAAAAGACCTCCTATAAATATTGACTGAATGGAACACTCACTGGGGTTCCTAAAGAAGCGAACAAACAAAATAAATTTTAGGATATTACTTATAAGAATGTTACAAATGGTATTGAAAGTTAAAAGTTAGACAGGGGGTAACGTGGGAATAAGGACACATATGTAATAACTTAATCAATAAAAGAATTTTTTTTTAAAGTTACACAGCAGTTGTATAGTGAAATCCTCAAAAGATTAGAACATCATTTGTTTTTAATGATTTATTTAAATTGTTCAAAGTAATTTCTTTTGCTACTCACCCTTCAGACTCCCTGGAGCTTGTTTATGCGTGAAACAAGAAATTTAAAACCGAATTTTTTAAAGAGGGGAAATATTACTGCAGAGACTTTTCCAAGTGTGTTTCATGGAACTTCTAAATTGAATTACACTCTGCTGAAATGTGAAATGCTTACCGTCTGGGTGGCTGTTTCACTTATTCAGAAGAGAAATCAAATCAAAAGGGCCCTCCAAGCTAAACACGAACGTTATAGAATAATCCCACCAAAGAGAAGAAATAAAAATATAATTCTTCACATTTTATCCACTAGCTTTCATCCCAAAGTACCTCTGAGAGATCATTCACTCACTGTGGAAATGCAGCAGCCACTGGGATGGAAACCTGATAACCTATGTCAGCCAGCAACTCTTTAAAAAGAGAGGAAGTAGAAATAACTTATCTAATTGAAAAAGCAACAGGAATTTGGGCTGGAAAAAAAAAGTGGAGCTACCTGCGTTGGAATTTGGCAAGCTCAAGGTAGCTTACTCTGACAGGGAAAGAATGCATTCATGTGGTATTTTCTGACCACACATGTTCTCTGCTGATGAGTTAGGACAAGACGCCAGCAAAAACGATGACCATCTTGAGACCATTGCTCCTTCTTTGTTTCTTTGTTAGTCACAGGTCAAACTTAACATATAATGCCTGCTCACATTAAGATATACTTTCATGATAAGAAAAGAAAAGAAAACACAACAACTTGAATTTGTAACAAAACTCATAAAACCACCAGGGCTCTCAACTAAAAAAATGTGCTTGCAAATCAGAGACATTCTTATAATTTCTTAACTTTAGATACATTTTTTATTTCACTTACCTTAGATTCCATTGACATAGAGTAAAATCTTACTGTAAAATTGAAGATAGAATGAAGATTATTTGCTAGGTGAAACAAGTTAACAAATACATTTTCATTAAACTTGTAATTTATTAGTAAAATGTTAATAACTTGTGATGATTCTATGTGAAACAGAAGTTAAAGAGTGAAACAAGCTCCTTATTGAGCTATGTTCTGTATGTTCAGAAACCGATCAAAACGAAAAATGAAATCTATTAATTAGGGTTACTCATCAAAAGTCACTCAGTATTAATATAATTTATTTTGGTGGCATATAAGTTCATATCCTAGGAGTAATATTTCTAAATGTTTAACCACATTTATCCCTTACTGTGATTACTAATATTATACTTAAAGTAGTTTTAAGTATACAAGACAGTAGAACCTGGTTTGTAAAAGATTGTTGAAACAATGAATATTTAGTAAATGAATTGCTACATCACTTGCCTATACCTTTCAAACCATCCAAAGATACTTAGTATTTTACTTGCTACCAAATTGGTAGGTTTGGTAACTCAAATATTAAAATTCAGGAAACATTTTCTGTATGTTATATGTTATTTTGGCCAGAAGGAAAGATTATACCTGACTCTTTTAATCAATGATGTATGATGCATTGTTGCAATATCCTCCTTATTATGTTGATAACATCTTTGGTAACTTTATGATTTCCCTTATATTTTGCCTTGTCCAATCTATTACCATGTTTTCAACGCATTTCATTCTGAGCCAGAATTGTATTGTCAGTTCGAGGCGTAACTTAATACCCACCACACCTGAGGTGTACTAACATTCATGTTACATGTTACTAGTTTTGGGGGGATAGACCACTTTAATTTGTCCTGTACCTTTTAACACCACTTTGCTTTGAAAGTATGAGCTTTGGGGTTGGGCTATTTTTAAGATACTCCTTAAATTAAAGACTTGCTAAAAATTATTTCAACAAGTAACCACCAATAAGATATTTCACACTCACTAAAATTTTCTTTTTATGTTTTTTTTTTTTGCCCTGTATTACTATTTTCAGGAAATAAATCGACAAAAGTTTACAGCCACTGAAATTTTCTTCCTGCACTTTATCTGTAATAATGAGACTTTTGTGAATATGTCTCCTCATTACAAATTCTGTTAATTAAAGGTAGATGTTGATTGAATGAAAAGGAGTTGGAATACATGCAGGGAAAAATTAACTGATTATTTCAAGCTCTTAATATCATGAAGACCTTTTTAATCAATAAATGTTTATTTTAAATAAAATTCAGAGCAGAGTTATCAATGGATCTCTTCCCACAAAATATAACTTAATACTATAGAAAAATAAATTTAAAAAATAAATGAAGGTAAAATATGTCTTCATAAGTACAGCCTCTATAATTGTAACAAGTGAACGTGCTGGCTTGTGTCTTGAATTCATTGCAACTTTATAGAAACTTAGACTTAAAGTTGCTCCCTTACCATGTTTCCATCCCTTAAGAATATCTGTAATTTCTTATCACAGGCGGCTGCTCTCAGATCTGGCAGAATGCCAGTTATCCACATGCTCACTGTTGCTTCTGGCCATAACCATGAGTCCCCAAGGAACTATTTGAATACTTTGCTTAAGGTTTCTTCAAAACAAAATAAAAAGTTATAAGAAAAGAAGCTCCACCCTTCAATTCCCCATTGACATCCTCTCCCTTAGGAATCTCGTTTGACCATGTCAATATAAATGTCACCGGTTTGCTACCAAGAAATCTCAGGGTACAGCCTTGGGTGCTGGCAGTTGCCAATAAAGAGGCTCAGAACATTTTCCTTCTTCATTCAGGCCTCAGGAGCCACCTTCTTAACACTGATAGCTAGTGCTGGTGACCTGCCAAAGCAAAACAAACAAAAAGCCCGCACAGCAACTACATAACGAAGAACAAAACACAACACATTCTTCCCGTTTCAGCATTCTAAGCAAATTGAGGGGGAACTGGGATGATGGATTATGTGGATCATTCTTACCCGTATTTATCTTCCGAGTGTGTTTTGTTTCTGTTTGCAGTTACACATGTCATAGTCATTCTGCAAAATAATGCATCTAAAGTAGAATAATTTTCTAACAAAATTATATAGTTCAGTTATGAAATGAGGCAGTTAAATCAGTCTTTAACTGTCTGCTTTCCATGAGGCAAATGTATTTCACATTAGATTTGGAGACATTTACAGCATAAATAGAAGAAATGCTTAAGTAAACCATAAGAAGATAAAGAGGGCATGAAAAACTACCGTGAATTTTTCTCACTAAACAATTGAGATCGATATTTTCAATATGGTGAATAAAGTCTTCAATTGGCTGATTAAAAAGTCCATGAACAAAGCAAGTGGAAAGTTCCATAAAATATTAAGGCAATGCAGTACTCTTAACTAACCCTTCAAATAGAGCTTGTATTATTTAAAAAGTATTACATACAAAAGTATTTTAATTTTGCATTTCAACTTATAATTATTTACAGTGGAATTTTTTCTATATATTGCCAGGAGTCGATAGCTGTATCATTTTTTCATATAAATAATTTAGTGTAGACACAGTTTTTGGGGGGCTGAAAGTGATGGGGACAAGTAATAGAAGAAAATAGAATCCTTATATTCATGAATTAAAATAATTAAATAACAAGGCCTCTTGAGGAGCAAAAATTCAAGGAAAAACTCTAACTCATATAAATACCTAATAGTTTTTTCTTTTGATATCTCCCCCTGAAGAAGTTTTGAAAAATCAGAATCTTATCCTGAGTTTTCCTTATTGTATTTCATCGCTTTCTTTATTTAAATACCTAAAGAGGTTTGGATATATTCATTTATTAGTTCACTAGAGGCCCGGTGCACAGATTCATGCACATTGAAAGGAAATTAATTAGAAGAAATATTTTAGAGGCCGGGGAGGAACTGCGGAGGACTCCAGGGAGTGTCGAGTCCATTTCATCCAGTCCCCCTTGGCTGGACCCCAGCAACAAGCTAACCTATCGGTCAGAGCATCTGCCCTCTAGTGGTCAGTGCACGTCATAGCAACTAGTTGAACAGTGGAACAGTCGGACACAGCATATTAGGCTTTTATTATATAGGATTATGCCATTCATTGATTCAACAATTGTTTATAGAGTGTTTTCTGTATTCCAGACACCGTGCAAGGTACTGGGTATAAAAGAATATATAAGACACATCAAGAAGTCTGCATTCTAGTGAGGCATAATGTCAAACGTATAAGGAGTTAAATAAAATATAGTCAGAAAGCAATATGATGGACATAGGCATGGGGCTATGATGATACTAAGCTAAGATGACACTAACAAAGGTTTGGTCATGGAAGGATTAAGGAAGAAAGTGGGCAATCGCCAGGTAACTGGGAGGAGAAGTAGGAAAGGAGGTGAAGAATTTCAGGCGAAAACAACAAGAAGACAAAACAAAAAAGGGGGAGGAGGTGTGCAACAGAGAGACCATAAAAACTTAGCAGCTCAAGAAATCACATGTAGATCTCTCTGATCCTGCAGATACTGAGACCATGAGACAGTGAATGGTTGTGCCAAGGTCAAATAGCAGATTTCGAGCTGCAGGCTTAGTTTGCCAGGTTTCTTGTCTCTGTACATAGAGACTATTGTTGAGCATGACAATGATAAGTGACAGTCACCTGTCAAAATACCCTGCAGATGTGCTTTATTTTTTAATTATAACCACACCTGACCATCTAAAATCAACAAAACAGCAGTTACCAACAGAAGCTCATGCACTAACAATGGAAAATAACATGGCATAAAAATCAAGTGGTTATATATATTCAGAGTATCAAGATAGATTATATACCAGTTTTGGGCTAAGCTAATAGTTATTAAATATCATGTCTCTATAGACATAGGACACCAAAAACTTGGGTAGTTCTGATATTATCATTGAAACTCTAAAACCTATTTTACTATTTATATGGCACTATTTTCTTTTTAATTCATGAAAATGTGATTGATCCAGATGTTATTTTTGCTCTCAGTAAAATATCTACATATTGATTCACAGATTTTCTCTAAATTATGCCAAATTGTTATAGTTTTAAAGTTTTCAACTGGAAACTATATATTTATTATAAATACTATTAATTATAATGATGGTGAATACTTTTGCTCATTTAATTACTGTTAGGTCACATTTGGGCCTTAACTTTTATTCAAGTTCATTGTTTTTCATTAGAATGCTTAGTTTTTCTTAGGGGAGTATTTGGCCAAATGTCATTATTATCTGTTAATATGCATTTATTCTGTTCTTCACGTTGATAATAAGATATGAAAGGAGAATCTTTTCCTTCTGGGGAAAATCTAATGTTTCTAGTAGAAACACATTTGGTTCGGTTTACATAGCGTATAGATTTGAGCACCTGTTTAACTTCTTTGAAGTTTAAGTCATACAGTTCATATTGTGTTATTCGAGTTGTTCACAAACTATTTTCTTTATCTGGATACAAAAAAGGGAAATTGGGTAAAAGTGGTAATATATCATCTTTTATTCCTTTGTGCAGAAAACCTGCCCTGAATATAGTATTTTTTTGGTATCATAGGGTTGCCATCTAGTGGCTCTTAGAGGTACTTGTTTGTTAACTTTATGGAATTTACTTAATTTTTTTTCAAAGTAGAACTTTGAAACAATGTCCGAAATTGAGCGGAGTACAATAAAATTGACGAGAACTAATATAAAGATTAGTTTCCCATAATAACAACAATTTCAGGTATGAAAGTTCTAGGAATATTTTAGGGAATTAAATCAAATATTTAAAACTTATGAAATAGAAAACTCATGATTTTTAAGAAAGCTTGTCCTCCTTATACATTAAACGTTCAGCCCAGTCCATATTAGAAAAATAAGTGACATTTAGGAAAATTTTAGAAAATGGCCTTTTTATTTTTAGATGAGAAATGTAATCAAGTATAATAATTAGAAACAAGCTACATCAAAAAAATTCTCACTCTGGAGGCTCAATAGTTAACTCTTTTATGGCCAACTCATTCATTAATGCCATAAACATGATGATGCCCAAGGCCTTTTAATGAATTCAGCATGACTCCTATCCACGTTCAAGGAGTGCAGAATCCCACATATGCTTCATATCCCTCACCACTGAATGCATTTTATCTCAGAATACTTTCTCTTCACTTTTGGATTTAAAATTTCAGGTGAAAACAGCACTCGTTACTTTGACATAAATTATGTTGCTTGCTTCCCCCTTCTATTACCAAAGAACATGTTTAAGAGAGTTCGGGTTTTCTTTTTATTGTTGTTGTTAATCCTCACCCAAGGATATTTTTTCCATTGATTTTTAGAGAGAGTGGAAGGGAGGGAGGAAGGTTGGAGAAGAGAGAGAGAGAGAGAGAGAGAGAGAGAGAGAGAGGTGAGAGACACACATTGATTGGTTATCTTCTGCAGGTGCCCCAAGTGGGGTTGGAGATCTAACCTTCGACCCAAGAATGGAGCTCATGACTGGGAATCGAACCCTTGACCCTGCAGTGCACAGGCCAATGCTCTAACCACTCAGCAACACCAGCCAGGACTAAATAATTTTTATAGAATTTTCTCTATCAATTTATATTTTCTTAAGTCTAGATGTAAAGCATCTTTGTTTTTCACTTTTTCTTATTTTTCTTACAACACCTCTCAGCATACAGGGTAAACCCAATTAGTATAGCTATTTTATGAAACTTGTTATCTTGAAAAAATTTAAATACAAAGAAAAATTAAAAGAGGAATAAGATTTACACCTGTATACCATTTACCTTGATTTACCAATTATTAATGTTCTACCCCAGTTGCTTCTCTCTCTTTCTTTCTTTTAAATAGTATGTATAGTTTAA
This sequence comes from Myotis yumanensis, assembly GCF_028538775.1. Classification (NCBI taxonomy): domain Eukaryota; kingdom Metazoa; phylum Chordata; class Mammalia; order Chiroptera; family Vespertilionidae; genus Myotis; species Myotis yumanensis. The sequence goes on along the minus strand of NW_027223760.1, from coordinate 40,628,685 downwards.
AAGTAAATTTCTTTGTGAGAAATGTGTATTTATATTCTATATAGTTTTTAAGTATCCATAGTGAATTTTGAGAACAGTAAAACAGAGTTACTTCTCTTTTTTGTAAATGAAACAGTTTATTACAATTACATTTCTAAAAACTTATTTGTCTTAAGTCTTTGAATTCAATTTATATCTCATTATTCTATTTCTAAATCTGGAATAACAAAAATCTTTATTTTTTTAAAGAGTATATTAGTTAACTCAAGTTGAAAATGAACTTCCTTACAAAGTGTCCCATTTATAACTTAGTTGATTACTTTTCAAATCTTACAAATATATTTAAGCTATTTAAGTTTTTTAAAGTTTTAAAGGATTCACCTTGAAAATAATGTAAATTTTACATTATGTAAATTTTATTGTAAAACTTATAAATGTGACACTCAAGTGTTTTCGAACTTTGTTTACATACTTGGGTCAATCTTTGTACCTGTTCCTTAAATAATCCAAATTCTAAAATTGAGTATACAGCTAACATATATGAAACTGGAAATAGAGTTCTTTTAAATTCTGTTAAATTTTGAGGCACTTTATATGCCATGTGTACACATTCCAAATTTAACAGAAAAGCATTAATACTTTAAGTGTAGTGTATTCATCATCTCTGTATTTTTATACCTGACCACAGTTATATGACACTCATTAAGAAAATAATTTTAGCAGCCTAAATTGAGGTGGCTATTTCCAATGATCTACTGCTATCAGTTGCTTCTTCATCAGAGATTAAGGGCATCAAAGTCGCAGAGGCCCAGACCAATCCTCTGGCATCAGTGATGAGCACACGGATTACCTTTTGTTGTCACTTTGGCAAAAGAGGACTCCTAGTCCTCAGGCTTGAGAGGTGTGGTCTTTCCGGGGTTCCAGTTATATCCTTATGTTATCTTTCTAGTTGTTGAACTTTTTCTTTCTCGTCTCATAAGCTATTTGAATGTCTTTCTTTCTGGCTATCTCCAAAGACACACTGTCATTTCTTGAGATACTGCATACGTTTATGTATTCCTCAGTCTGATTTTAAGTCTGCAACCTCCACCACATGTCGCAGCTAACTTCATCCATTATGTTGACTGATCAATTAAATTATGAAATCCATAGCTTTACTATCTAAGCAACAAACTTACAAATTAAATGGCAACTAGTTGGATAATATACAACTTTGTCAGACTTTGCAGTTTCCACATTAAAATCATGTTGATGGAAACAATTTCTTGTTACAAAATGGATTTGAGTTAGCTGACTCACATAAAATACCAATGATAATGATAATAATAATCAATAATATAATAACCTGATGATATGAAGGTTAAAAGAAGGTTAGTAAAATAAGATCAAACCAGGTTATTTATGAAATGCTCATGCAGGTCTGAACATGTGCCAGTTACTCTCTTAAGTTCTTTACTTCTTACCCTTCTGAGTGTTATTTCCATTTATAAATGAGGAAACTGAGAGGTTAAACAACTTACCCAAGCTCACACAGCTGGTAAGTGGCAGAGTCAGGATTGAAACTGACAGACTGACTATACCATGCATGCCCTTAACAATAACAATAATTTCATAAGGTTGTATTCGTAATAAACCTAGATGTGGTTTCATGTAATTGGGGCTTGCACACAGCCCTCAGATCCAGAAACAAGCACTGACACTTTTTCACTGATGTCTCCATGTAGGCAGTGAACTGTTTACTGGGCTCTATAGTGACTACTGGGGCAGAGACGCTGCCATCTTCCGGAGCCTGGGACGACTGGCCCACATCCGCACCGAGCATGATGATGAGCGCCTGTTGAAAGGTAGGTTTGAGGAGAAAAGAGTATGTCCATCGGAATTGAACATAAGTCTAGAAATCATGGGGAATTTGTCATTGTGATGAAAATAACTCCAATTGTAATTTATAGATTTTAGGGTTTTTAAAATTTAGGATTTTTTAAACTAGCGATATTTGTGAACTAAAATATTATATACTAGAGGCCCGGTGCATGAAATTCATGCAGGGGGGATAGGGGGTCACCTCAGCCCAGCCTGCACCCTCTCCAATCTGGGACCCCTTGGGGGATGTCCGACTGCCAGCAGTCAGACATCCCTCTCACAATCCTGGACCACTGGTTCCTAATTGCTCACCTGCTTGCCTGGTCTCTCCTAACTGCTCCCCCCACCCCCTCGCCGGCCTGGTCACCACACGCAGCCTGCTCTTCAGTCATTTGGTCGTCCCTCACTAACCTCCTGCCGGCCTGGTTGTAGGCAGCCATCTTGTGAGGGTGTGAGGGTTAATTTGGATATTACCTTTTTGTTACGTAGGATGATATGTGTAAATTGTTTTATATCATAATGATTTGCCTTTATTATAAATCTGTATTACATTTATAACAGTGTTTAGAAATCAGGATTGAAATGGAGAAAACAAAGCAGATATATGAAAAGTAAAATCTTTTACCCAATAAGTTGTTTTATCAATTGGTATCCTTTTGGATGACTTGATTGCTTTGTTTGTTTTAATTGGATTATATTGCACTTTAAAGAGAAACAAAAAGTTAGGAGAATCACTAGCCATTCATTCACACAGAATTATTTGTAAGGAATATTTTGGCACAGTGGTACACCCGGGGATTAAAATGTCATTTTATGATGAGCGTTTTTATTGTTTTCAGCTTTTTTATTAAGGTTTAAAGTGCATAGTATTATTGGCACCATGTTATCATTAAAATATTTGACCTACCATATCAATCAAAGTTCACTCACATCTTTTATTTTTATTTATTTATTTTATTGATTTCAAAGAGGATGGGAGAGGGAGAGGGAGAGAGAAATAGAAACATCAATGATGAGAGAGAATCATTGATCAGCTACCTCCTGCACTGGGGATCGAATCTGCAACCTGGGCATGTGTCCTGCCTGGGAATTGAACCGTGACCTCCTGGTTCATAGGTTTATGCTCAACCACTGAGCCATGCCAACCGGGCAATTCACTCACATCTTTTAGACCACAAATACAAAAACTCAAATTTTCTATCTTAGCATTAATACGGTCTTCCATGAACTAGACTACTATGTAATTCATGAATTAAAAAAAAGACTTATTCACTAAAATATTTACATATATTTACATTCACTTTTTATGTCTGGGAATAAATTATTTATGGAGGCTACCATCATGGTGCCTCCAATCTGTCCTTTGAATGCATTTCAAGTCTATAATGTATGGTGTTCAAATTTTTCTTCACCTTTTTTTTTTTGTTTGTTTGTTTTTTTTTTTTAAATAATTTTTATTTCTTAAAGTATTACAAAGAGTATTACATATGTCTCCTTTTTTCCCCCCCTTGACATTCCCCCGGCCCCTACCCCCCGCCCCCCCTGCCCCGTGTCTTGTGTCCATTGGTTAATCTTATATGCATGCATATAAGTCCTTCAGTTGGTCTCTTAATCCCCCCCCCCCCCCCAACCCTCCCCAGGCTTCCCACTGTAGTTTAACATTCTGTTCAATGTTGCTCTGCTTCTGTATCTACCCTTGTTCATCAGTCCATACTGGTCCCCTTTATTTGTCCCAACCTCACTGGAGTAGTCTCAACCTCACCAGGGCCGTCTGAGCCTCACCAGGGCCGTTTTGACCTGACCGGGGTCGTCCCTACCTCACGGGGGCCGTTTCAACCTCACCGGGGTCGTCCCTACCTCACGGGGGCTGTTTCAACCTCACCGGGGTTGTCCCTACCACACCGGGGCCGTTTCAACCTGACCGGGGTCGTCCCTACCACACCGGGGCCGTTTCGACCTGACCAGGGTCGTCCCTACCTCACGGGGGCCGTTTCAACCTCACTGGGGAATTTTTCTTCACCTTGACTCTTTTATTTCCCAATTAAATTGTCCTCTAATTTTTTTAAAAAAAAACACAGTTTATTGCAAATAAAATGGAGATATCTTCATGATTTTTAGTGTTTAATATAAAATTGTAAGGAAAATATTTTATTTCTTCATAAATAATGAAATTTAAACTGAAGCTTTCATGTGATATATTATTTATTAAAATAACTTATTTAGTTGTAATGACTATTTCAATTTTCTTTTATTTTTTCCTTCTATAGAACCAAAATTTGTAGGTTCATATATGATTCCTGACAATGAAGATCGAGATGACAACAAAGTGTATTTCTTTTTTACTGAGAAGGCCCTGGAGGCGGAAAACAATGCCCATGCAATTTATACCAGAGTGGGGCGACTTTGCATGGTGCGAAATGCATTTCTCTCTCATTAAGCTTGCTTATCTCAATTTATGGTCAGGGCTTTGTTAATGGTATAGTGGGTTTCTACTTTAAAATGTATTCCACTATTCTGTGGGCTGCCTAAAATTTATATTTACAATCTAATCTTTATTTTTCAGTTAGTGAAAGTTTTCTCTTAGGAGAGCTTTGCATTTTGTATAATTTCCCCATTTTCAAAGCAATACTAAAGAAATAGTCTGTAATTAAGCTGTACTTCTTCCATCACGGAAGTTTGAGTTCCATTTAAAAAAATTAATTTAAGCAAAGTATTTTTAATTTTCTTAGTCTACATTCTAAGCAATTTACATAAGTATGTTTCAACCATGCAGTTGGTTGATTCTGTAGGAAAAAACATCTGTAGTTTGTTGGGTATTCAAATAGGTTGAGAACATTTAAAACCAATTGAAGTAGCAATATATATTGAGACAATGCTAATAATATTGCACATGTGAAGGTACTCTGATATTTAAGAAGATATTTAATGAGTATTTTTAAGAAGAGATTTGTATATATGTCATTGTATACACATGATGTATGTGTGTACAAATATATATTATATATTATGTGTTTGTGTTTATGTGTGTATATTTGAAGTTCTCATTTTTAAAGAAAAGAAAGGAATGTATGCTTCTATGTTTATGTGATAAGTTGTTTATTTCTCAATAAAAATAATAAAGATTACTGTACTATAAAAGCCACTATTTGATTTAGGAGAGACCACTCTATTAACAGTGTTTAATACTTATAAAGTATATTTAAAGGACAAGAGTGAAACTACACTGACCAGATAGAATGTGCAAACCTAAAAAAAAAATATTATGGGGAATTGCATCTGTTATTTGAAATTTATGCTAAATTTTCCACAGTAAAGGAAAAATCTACAGGTTTGTTTAATAATGCAAAATTTGTTGTTGCTAAAAGCTATTTAGGTACCCACTTACCTGCTTTTTTTGCTTTTTTTCACAGAATGATGTGGGAGGCCAGAGAATACTGGTGAATAAGTGGAGCACTTTCCTAAAAGCAAGACTGGTTTGCTCAGTACCAGGACTGAATGGAATTGATACATATTTTGATGAACTAGGTAAATATTGGGAGAATTAAATTTAACTCATTGATGTATATGCCGCTCTATAACCTTCACTGTCTCTAGCACAGATGAAAAACCTGCAGTGTTTGACTTCTATCTGAGAGCAACTTTCTGTTCTTTTTTTTTTTAAATCTTCACCTGAGGATATTTTTCCATAGATTATTAGAGAGAGTGGAAGAGAGGGAGGAGGTGGGGAGAGAGAAACATCGATGTGAGAAATGAGAGTGATACATCAGTTGGTTGCCTTCCACATGTGCCCTGACCCTGACCCAGGCCAGTGAATGAGCCTGCAACTGAGGTACATGCCCTTGTCTGGGAATCAAACCCATGACCCTTTGTTCCAAAGGCTGATACTCTAACCATAGAGAAAACCATCTAGAGACAAGTTTCTGTTGTTTTCATTTTGGCCAGCTCTACAGAGTTACAGGACCAAAGAGAGACCCTCTCATTAGCGAGGTAGCACTGCTTAGTCCTTCCTTGAAGCTCAGCTCAAAGTCATGCTGAACAGCCAAGTGTTTCACTCTGTTGGGATTTGGTCATTGTTGTATGGCTGTACATGAAAATTTATGTCATACAATCTATAATGATTTTCTTTACATGCAAAGAGGACTAAAAATACTAAGTAATGTAATGATCTTTAATTTTTCAGAGGATGTTTTCCTGCTGCATACCAGAGATCATAAGAACCCACTGATATTTGGACTCTTCAACACTACCAGGTGAGAAATGTGTATGGTCAATAAAAGCATTCTGAAACAAAATGTGCCTTCCTCTTTGCTGTGTATCTTACTTGGGAATACGATTGACCTGTTGTCTTTCTCATTTCTCTTTGTTATCCTATGTTTACAATTGTTCTTTCATTTTTAAAGCCACCATCTCAATCCAGATCCTTATTTGTTTTTTAATCCTCACCTGAGGATATTTTTTCCATTTCTTTTTAGAGAGAATGGGAGAGAGAGAGGGAAAGACAGAGAGAAATACCAATGTGAGAGAAACACATCTGTTGGTTGTCTCCTGCACGAGCCCCGACCAGGGCCTAGGCCGGGGAGGGAGCCTGCAACCGAACCCAGGGCCCTTTAGTCCACAGGCCAAGGCTCTATCCACTGAGCCAAACCACACAGGGCAGATTCTTACTAGTTTTTGTTTGAAGTATCCCAGCATCTTCCTATGCACCGTATCCTAATTGTTTCCCTCTCTGATCCACAGCAAAGTGTTTTCCTCGCGTAGTTTATAAGATATGCGTTCCATGCTATAGAGCAGTGATTCTCAACCTTCCTAATGCCGCGACCCTTTAATACAGTTCCTCATCTTGTGGTGACCCCCAATTTCATTGTTACAAATTAAACATAATTAAAGCATAATGATTAATCACAAAAACAATATGTAATTATATATGTGTTTTCCGATGGTCTTAGGCGACCCCTGTGAAAGGGTCCTTCGACCCCCAAAGGGGTCGTGACCCACAGGTTGAGAACCGCTGCTATGGAGTTTAGGATACATTTTTATTGCGGTGTCATTGGTTAATAATAGCATGTAAGTTTTCGGTATACCCCATTATAATTCAATATCTGTATGCATTACAATGTGCTCAATACCAAAAGGCTAATTTTCATCCATCACCATATTTGACCCCCTTTACCCAGTTTGCCCTACTCTCCCCTTCCCCCTCTGGTACTCATTAATCGGTTATCTGTATCTGTGAGTTTGTTTTCAACTCATTGTTTGTTCATTTGTTTCTTTTTTGTTCCACATGAGTGACCTCATATGGTTTTTGTCTTTTTCTGTCTGACTTCTTTGTGAATTTGATTCCAATGGCAAGGAAACAAATAGGATAGTTCTTTTAGTTATCATATAAAATCTTCCATGAAAGACTTTCAAAGCTCTCTATCAACTGTTACCCACTCAGCTTTGGAGCTCTTTCCTCCAAGCTCTCTGATGCTACTTTGAAAGAATCCCAGTGTCTACTTTATTAGTTCCCATCATAGGGTTTTATTTATCCACTTCTCTTGCTTCAAACAACTTTCTCTTTCAATCCTTGTTGATTTTCACCTTCAAGAAAGAGTCCTTGTGCCCTGGCTGGAATGGCTCCGTTGGTTAAGCTTTGTCCCATGCACCAAACGGTCACTGGTTTGATTCCCAGTCAGGGCACATGCCCGAGTTGCTGGTTTGATCCTCAATAGTGTGGGTGCAGGAAGCAGCAAATCAATGTTTCTCTCACACCTAAAAGTTTCTCTCTCCCTCCTTCTCCCTTCAAATCTCTCTAAAATCAATAAAAACATATTTTTTAAAAAAGAAATAGTCCTTCTTTCTTAATCACAAAGCATGTTATTCACCCTTTACTCTGGTTGTCCTACTTCTATGTAGAGTCACAGAGAACACATGTTTGAAATTTGCCTTCTGTATTTTAATTTAAATAAGCTGCTCATGTTTAGGGCTTATAATCTATTATTTTTCATTTTTATGTTTTTATATTTTGTATGACTTGAAGAGTGCTGGGAAAATGAATCAAATAGTTGTTCACACATGCTGATACATGCATGAAAAAATATTAGAATCAGTTTGGTTGAAAGTTCATATATAATCTTCCAAGTGTCTTTCCAAAAAAGGCAGAGTGCAGATAAGATGACTAGAATGAGAAATAAAGACTACACCTCAATTCTCCAGAAAGGGATCAGATGATATAACTTACAGTTTCTTTTTTTTTTTGCTTTGCATTAGCCTTAAACTGAGATCTAATCGTGTTTAACTTATTTGCTTAGTGTCTCTCCGCAAAGCTGTCATTTAATTTTTAGTAGGTGATTTCATTTGCTTACTTTGAAAAAAAAAAAAATAGTAAAGCTCTTTGGACAAGTTTCCTGCTATTGTAAGGAGACATTTTCTTCAACAGAGAAACATGGAAACAATTTTGCTATCAATTGTTCCGTGATGCAAAGAAAAGTGGTTAATATAGATTGGTAGCTATCACAGCCCATAGAAAATTCATAACTTTTTAAAACTTCATCTTCTCCCTTAAGCTAGTGCAGAATTTATGCATTGCATGATAATTTCATGGCTTTATGTGATAAATACAAACTATAGAATAATCAGTATAGTTTTCTATGATCTAGTATGATCAGTTTGTAAGCTACTTTCCTAAATGATAGCATAATAGATCTGTCTAGATTTCAAAGATAAGACATTATTTTCTTCCATAATTTCAATGTTGACTATTCAATAAATACATAAATCAAAGAAAATGATTTCCCAGCTGTTACCTAACGTAAGGGTTGATATTCGTAGCATGGTGATCAAAGGTTTATTGCCACATGAGTTGGGAGACTATCTCTGTTTTTCTCACTATCATAGGCATTTCCAATTGCTTCAAGGTGTGTTATAAAAGGTGTGAATTGATGTCCTAAGACAGTAACATAACTGCTGTTCTGCAGGTGTCTCAGAGTGTAGGAACTGTTCTATTTATAAAGAACTTTGCATCTTACAAAGCACTTTCACAAACATTATTTTGATTCTCACAATGAGGGGTCTGGGGAAATGTGAGAATTCATGCAGGTCATGCAAACTAAGAAAAGGGCCAGATTTTTAAAGCACATTATTTAAAAATGTACTTTTGTTGAATTTTATTACATGTGCCCCCAGTAAACCTTGTCATAGTTAGTCAACTGCTATCATTATGCCTTGCAACTAGAAATTTTTATCTATAAAATAATTTCAATAGCTGCTAGTTTTGAAGGTAAAGAATCTGGGCTCTATATAATTTAAATAATTTTCCGCAAATTAGTTTAGTCCAGTCATCTTTCTACTCTAGCATTGTTTTGGAATATGGAATAACATACAAGGATTTGAAACCTTAAAATGAATAATTCAACTTGGGAATGAATCTTTTAAATATTAAAATAAAGAATTATCTTTCTTGTCAAAACCGGTTTGGCTCAGTGGATAGTGTCGGCCTGCGGACTGAAAGGTCCCAGGTTCAATTCCGGTCAAGGGCATGTACCTTGGTTGTGGGCACATCCCCAATAGGAGATGTGCAGGAGGCAGCTGATCGATGTTTCTCTCTCATCGATGTTTCTAACTCTCTATCCCTCTCCCTTCCTCTGTGTAAAAAATCAATAAAATGTATTTTAAAAAAAAGGATTATCTTTCTTAATAAAAATGATAAAACAAGATATAAAATTTAATAATAAAAAAGTGAAGTGACACAACTATGTACTTTTATGATTCTAACAATGTCATTTTCAATTTATTATAAAAATAAGCATAGAAATATTAAGTTTTAGAGTTTTAATACTTGAAATATTGTAATAGTAAATATTTCTAGAATATTCTATGCTTAAGTGATTGCCATTTCTTACCCAAAAGACTTCATTCTTATCTATGTAATCTAGAGGGTTTGACTAGGTGACCTCCTAGTCAGTTCCATGATAGTAATCATCTTTTATTTTTTTCAGCAATATCTTTCGAGGACATGCTATATGTGTCTATCATATGTCTAGCATCCGGGCAGCTTTTAACGGACCCTATGCACATAAGGAAGGACCTGAATACCACTGGTCACTCTATGAAGGGAAAGTTCCTTATCCAAGGCCTGGTTCTGTAAGTTTGGGCATTTAATGGAGTATTCTTATTTTTTAAAGGCTTTTAGTAATATTTTGTTCACTGTTTCAGATGTTTTACAAAACTTTGCATGACACAGTTAAATCCTATACCTAAAATACATTTCACCACTTTAATGGCAAAGAAAAATCACTTCTTACTTCTAGTTGTGTCCTTGTTATTTAAAGGAAAGAATCTATGATGGGTACATCTTAGCAGGATGATAAACTGTATTATCATTGACATTTTGGCTAAGTAACCCCAACTAACATTTTCTCTTTAAGGGTACTGGTGAACACAGAAACATCCCATCAAAGGAGCATAGCATTCCTCCCAGCCTCTTCAGAAGAATTAGGGCCACATGTAATTTCCAAGCAGGAGACATTTTTGTATTCTAATATTTGGGTTCTAAGTTCCCTAGGCCAAATGTTCTCCTAGATCAGCGGTTCTCAACCTGAAAATACATCCTGGGTTCACGACCCCTGAAAATACATCCTGCATATCAGATATTTACATTACGATTCATAACAGTAGCAAAATTACAGTTATGAAGTAGCAACAAAAATAATTTTATGGTTGGGGGTCACCACAACATGAGGAACTGTATTAAAGGGTCGCGGCATTAGGAAGGTTGAGAACCACTGTTAGATTCTCACAGTAGCATATCTAAATGTAGCCTTTTCTCTGCCTCTCCAGGACCCTCAGCATCTCATTTACCATTCTTGCTGGCTCCTAGAAAAAAAGTGTCAATGCAAAGAGGTGTAGAGAACAGGAAGTTCCACTGCCTGCCTCTGCACCGGTGCTACCAGGATTCCCCCTCACCAGCCATTCAGCTTATGTGCTTTTAATTGCACACATATCTGAAACCGATGATGGCAATGGTGATGGTGATGAGGATGACGATGATTTTTGTATCAAGTATCCTGTGTGCAACTAGGTTGGGCAAATGTATGATCGTTTTATGTGCTATGTGAGCCATGCAGAGCACTTAATTTGTCAGCGAGTCAAAATCTGTTCTTTTAGGAGCAGCTGGTGAAAACCCCTCACTATGCTGATTCCACAAGTACTTGCAAGTCAAGTAGAAATCTTTCTGCAGGGCCAAAATCCAAAGTGGAAACAAACCTTACCTTATTAATAAGTGTAAGGCTTTGCCATTTCAATCACTCCCTCTCACTAGCTTAAAATTATGGCTTCCAGTAAGATATAAACTGTATTTTATTTCACTCTATTGATTGAAATTACAATTTAAATGGAGAAAACCCACTTCTGTGGCTTTGCTGGAAATGCTTCTTGCAACCACATGGTATTAAAGGAGATTTGGAGGAAGTGACTGGTTACTGAATCGCTTCCAGGCTGGTCCAAAATGTTTCCAATTATTTATCATGAAAGTATACACTCAAGTGAAAAATTCAGGCCAAATTAAGAAATGTGGCCTCAATTTTTAAAACAAACCGTTAAAAAATGCCCTCTTTGCAGAATCTGATTACTAAACTACTGTATTTATACTGTAAAGTGGAAAATTTTTATCAAGATAATCATTGCAATTGCTGCTGATTCTGGAGGAAAATATGCAAAATGAGGGAGCGCATAATGACAAGAATGATTCAACAGCTAAAGGTATTCCAAGAAGTAACCGAAGGTGCTGCTGTTCGTTTATTTTTAGAGGCAGTGATTAAGGAACTCAGACATGTGTTAGCAAATATTTCTGGCTTTCTCAATTTTTTCTGTCTAATCCATTCAAAATAATACAAATTCATTAAGATTATAGGAGAACAGAGGGTTTTTTCTTAACCAATCATGATGGAATTTGAATAGGTTTCTGTGTTACAGCACTAAATTCTATAGTCAGTGAGCCAATTGAAGCCATCACCAATCATATCATCGTAGTCTCCAGAATGGGAAAGCTATTTTGTGCTGTTGTGATCCTTAATTTGGGGAGAAAAAGATTTTTTGCTTTGCTCTGAATGAAACATTACCTTCAAATTTTAATTTGCACTGTGAAAAAGTTAATTTCAGAAAACAGGGAAAATAACTACAATATTTATGATGTTATACATTTTTACCACCTTCAAACTAAACCAGGATTAAATATACTTTACTTTTCCAGGATTTCACTATTCTCTGTGTATTTCTAGTGTTGTATGTTTAAAATAATTTGGAATCTCCTTGCAATTTTTAATGTAGATTTCATTTCTGTAATGAAGAATATATCCTTGCTAAATGTTTCTAAATGCACAGTTAAGCATATACAGTTTTTCTAATTCTTTTCATAAATTGATTTTAAATTTGCTTTTTAGGTTTAAGGTCAAAAAAATAATCTCATCCACTTGTATTTTAGTGTGCCAGCAAAGTGAATGGAGGGAGGTACGGAACTACGAAAGACTATCCCGATGATGCTATCCGATTTGCAAGAAGCCATCCACTTATGTACCAGCCCATAAAACCTGCCCATAAAAAGCCAATACTGGTGAAAACAGATGGAAAATATAACCTGAAACAAATAGCAGTGGATCAAGTAGTAGCGGAGGATGGCCAATATGATGTCTTGTTTATTGGGACAGGTAAAGAGATTAGAAAGACTCAGAAATAATCAATAACATTATTAATATTTTAAAATTTACCTTTATTATTGAAGGTCTTACAGATGTACCTACCCTCCCTCCCCACACCCCCCCCAACCCCTCCCACACACACACACTGAATCTCAGAGGGAAAGGAGGGTGAGAAGAGATTAACCAAAGAACTTATATGCATATATGCATAAGCCATTGAAACATTATTAATTTTAAACTACCAAACATTTTTTAAACTACCTATCAAAAAACAAAAACAACCTCCTTTTGATCCATTAGCCTATTACACACTGCTTATTTGCTGCAATGGAAGAGAGGATTTGGGGCAGTTACAGCACCTAATTTGTGATACATGGTCAATACTTAATACATTTAAACAAATGAATACATGAAGGAACAAATCACTGTTGTTAGTAAACAATGCCGGTCTCAAGTAGAACTTCTCATAGAGGAAGTAAGGACTGTATGTAGATGGTTCTCTTGTCATTTCCCGGGTCTGTTGCCAACTCTGGCTGCTTGGTAACATCTCATGATTTTTTAAACATTTGGGACAATCATTTCACCTAAACCTATAATCACAGCAATGTTTATCAGGCCCTATCAGAATCAACCATTTGTACCCAACAGGCCAAGTGTTACTCATAATGGAGGTAAACTTTTAGACCAAAGCTATAATATTCTGCATAAATAAAATAAACTGTAGCAAAAATGCTAAAAGTAAAATTTCAAGTAAATATAAAATTACAATTAATGCCATACATTTGATTTAGCTTGTGGAAGAGAACTTGGAATCTTTTAGCACCCAGAGTAAGACGTAGCAAATTCTGTCAAGTACTTTAAAATTCTGTAGTCTTTTAAAAAGCTTCTTAAATGATTGATTCTTTCTTTTTTCATACTCATCATAGTAACTGCTACCGCAGTTGCTATTTAGAAGAGTAAGCATTCTACATACAGAATGAAGGAAGGAAAGAAAGAAAGAAAATTCATTCTATAGGCAAGATCATATTTGATAAAATTAATCATGGAAAAAAGTATGTTATTTTTAAATGTCCTGGAAAGTAGTCCAAGAACGTTTTTAGACATACTTTCTTGTTAGATTAACCAAAGCTATTTGAAAGAATTTCAGAAATATCAGGAATGTACTTATGTTATCATGCAAACCATGTTTAACTCAAAGATATAATCATATTGTACCACAGCTTTTCAACATAAAAGAACATATTTAATTAATGTGTGAGGAAAAGCCCACAAATGATAGTTATTTTCCCAAAAAATTTCCCAGGCATATGCTTTAATATTCTCTAGCTATCTACTTATCTATCTATAGAGAGAGTCCTTATTGCAAAATCACTAGTGGCAAATTAATCATTTGAGTTTCATCTTTGTTTTTGCTTGATGTAATAATTGTGGGATATTTATGGAATATGCTTGGCCTTACAATTTATGATTACTTGTATTCCTTTTAGTATACACTATAGGTAATTATTATTTGTTTTATTTTAATCAAATATTATTAACCTAAATATGAGTTGATAAGTTTTGAACGAGTTGTTAAGTACCACAGAAATTCTTAGATCAGTAATTCCAAAGTGGTTTTTTTTTCTGATTTATTTCCAGCACTACACCAAATTATTTTTACAAGCAAATGAGTGTTGTATTGACTTTTTCATTGTAAATAACAAGTGCAGAATATCAAGAATAATAAAAATAAGCTATAATTTAAAAATGTGAATATAAATTTGCAAAATTATTGATAATTATGGAAGCTAAATGATTAGTGTCAGAGGGCTCATTATACTACACTCTCAATAGTATGTACTTGACACTTTTCTAATAAAAGTGTGTGTGTGTGTGTGTGTGTGTGTGTGTGTATCTTCATAGTGTGTTGGTCCCTAAGATTTAAAGTAAAGTTTCTTACCAGAAATGTAGGTTCAGGTAATGAATTTTCCTTCATCATATATGGTTTTGAATTGTTTGAAGACTAAATGTGATAAAACTTCTAGTTTCTCTCTCTCTCTCTCCCTTTTTTCCCATACAGATAATGGAATTGTGCTGAAAGTAATCACAATTTACAACCAAGAAACAGAATCAATGGAAGAAGTAATTCTAGAAGAACTTCAGATATTCAAGGTATTTTTAGTAAAAATAATTCAGCCAACATTTATCCATTGCAGACAATTCCAAGTGAGTTGTAAATAGAAAAGACATTATGTCAATTTTTTTTCTAACAAATATGTTGTGGATTTGGAGTGATTTGAAGTGAGGAATGATTTAAAATCCTGGTGCATCTATTTTGTTTTCAAAGACTTCAAATAAAGAGGCCAGTAATTACCTAACATGAGAAGAATTTTAATGCATGGAGTGTGACTTAAAGAAATTACGCTTAAACCACATATGAATTCCTGAATGATTATTGCAAAGTTTCATCTTGTACAAATGTATAATGAAAACTGACAACTAAAACACAACAGTAGGTTTTATACTGGGGACACTGTGGTGTGATAAGCACATTATACATATCAATTATACAGAATTTACTAAAAAAGGAAAAAATTCAAAATGGTAATGGAAAGATTAGACATGATAATACAATTGTATATATGCGCACACACACACACAAAGTCAAGTCTCAATATTTGTGGCAGTTATATTCTTTAAAGAGACCGTAAACACTGAATTAGTAACTACTGATCATTGCTCCTAGGGAAATATTGATTAGGTTCCCATGAGTCTCCAGTCACAACTTTTTGTCAACTGATCAATACATAATGTGCGTTTTTTATTTAAAGCCCCCTTATTTAGTGTATACTGTTGGTAAGTTAGCACTGAGCCTGTGGCCCATAGCACATAACTTATGCCTGAACAAAGTTAATTTAACACACGTATTTTCTCTATAAGGCACAACACAGCCTTTGGAGCTTAGGAACCCTAGAGAGCACTTCAGCACTATGTTTAAGGGCCATTTTAAACATTGAAATCGCCAACAAAAAGCACAAAAATGTGAAAAACGTAGCAACAAATAAACCATGAAAAGGACGCTTGTTTACAATGTGAGAGCTGAACCTAGAAGGCAGCTTGGATCAACCTCAGCTGGGACTGCACATTGGGCAATGCAAATTTTTTGCCTTGCTGCGTACACATGTCCCTGAATGACTGCAGAACCCCACAAATATTGATATTGAGGTTACAAATAAGTTTTAACAAGTAGGCAAATTTGCAGACACACAATCTATACATAATGAAGAATGACTGGCTGTCTATGTATGTAATGAACATATACCAAAATATTTTATGGATGAAAAACAGTTCATTTCACCCTGGCTGTCTTGGAGATTAGATTCCCCAAAACTAAACCCGAACCTAAACATGTTTCTGTTTCAACCAGCTCAGCTATGCTATTGTTTATTTTTCATATTGGACCTCTATGTAAGAATTCATTTCACATTAGAGACCATAATGCTCATAGTAACAGCATCCACAACAGTATCTTGTTCATCTTAAACCTTAAGAAATATTGTTGCCTGAATGCATGCATACATGCATTTAGGATTCTATAGTTTAAAATTTTTCTTTTAAATGACACATGAAATTTTCTCTTTCATAACATAATTCTTCTAAGGGAAATCATCCACAGAGTGAAACTCACCTGCCAATTGCTTCTCCACTTGCAGAATTGATCAGTTTTGTGGTATTCCTTAAAGACACTCTAGTTTTAATCACCATCCCTAGAATAACACAGAGGCTCTCAAAGCTATGTTCTACTTTCAGTGGTACATGTCTAAAACATAGAGGTTATTCATCATGTTCAAAGTATTCTGGGTTCACTATTATTAACCACAATAGCTCCAATTGAAAAGTATTTTGTTTAGGCTTGGGATAAGTCAATTAAAGTAGGTTTACATCTATAATTATGTGACATTATTCCATAATTTTTACTAATGTTTTGGGTTTGTTAGCAATAACACTTATTCAAAGACATAATAACTTTTACTTTTAATGATTCAACTACTTTTATAAGAAAAAACACTCTAACTTGATTGTTCTATTTAAAGATACTTGAGGTTCCAAAGCATGAATAATATTCAAATGCAAATATAAAAAGTACATTTCAGAACAAATGGTAAGCTGCTTAAATTATTCACTACTTTTCTCAGCTACATATCTGTCCCACTAGTTTAGAAAAAGGTTTTTAAATAGAAAGCTGTTTTTTAATATTGTATTTGTCTATCGATTTACTAAAATGAAAGCTATAGACTTCTTGGCATAGGACTACTCACATATTATATGAATTTAGGTGATTGATAACCATAGTAAGGTATGTTCCTATATTTTCTTTCTGAAAAAGGAAACTTTTTTAACTTTTCAGGATCCAGTTCCTATTATTTCTATGGAGATTTCTTCAAAGAGAGTAAGTTGTTTGTGTGTATGTGTGTGTGTGTGTGTGTGTGTGTGTGTGTGTGTGTGTTTTCCATGTCTGAGTTAAAGTCAAAGGATAAAGAGCTTATATATGAACATGTGCTTATATCTGAACAAGTTATAGTTTTATTCTGAGAAAAATATAGAGTGATTCACATGCAATATATTTTCTTTTTAGACAGGTAGACTTGAATAGATTTACATATACAATTACAAGACATTATTCCATAAGTTCTCGCTAATGTTTTTTCAAAAATAATAGTAACACAAAAGGTTTGTACAGTGAAACACAAACCTCCCTTCCATTTTTTAAAATATATTTTTATTGATTTCAGAAAGGAAGGGAGAGGAAGAGAGAGATAGAAACATCAATGATGAGAGAGAATCATTGATGGGTTGCCTCCGGCATGCCCCACACTGGAGATGGAGCCTGCAACCCAGCCATTCACCCTGACTAGAATGGAACCATGACCTCCTGGTTCATAGACTGATGCTCAACCACTGGGCCACGCAATCCAGGCCCTCCCTTCCATTTCACTGATACTAGTTTCTGGTATAAATTTCTCATAAACAGTTGCATATATTCTTCAAATTTATTAGTAAAATAACCTTTTATGTTTAGAAAAATGGGAACATGCAATGTTAATTGTTCTGCTACTTGTCCTTTTACTTACCAACATATCTTTCAGTTTATTCCATGTCATTCTATGTATGTCTACATCACTCTTCTAAATGTTATATGTCAATGTACACTCTTGGTGGGAATGTAAATTAGTGAAGCTACTTTAGAAAAAAGTATGGAGGTTCTTAAAAAAATTAAAAATGGAGTTACCATATGTTTCAGTAATTCCACTTCTGGGTATATACCCGAAGAAAAGGTAAACACTATTTCAAAAAGATTTTTTCACTCCCCTGTTCATTGCAGCATTATTTCCAATAGCCAAGACATGGAAACAACCAAAGTGTCCATCGAGGGATGACTGGATAAAGAAAATGTGGTATACACTATGTGTTAGCATTTTAGAGAGTTCTGTTCATAAAAATATGGTTCAGCCATAAAAGAAGAATATCCTGCCATTTGTAATAGCATAAATGGTCCTTGAGGGCATTATGCTAAGTGAAATAAGTCAGAAAAAGACGTGGATACCATATGAACTCACTTAGATGTGAAATTTAAAAAAAAAAAAAAAAAAAGAGCTTATAAGTACAGAGAAGATTGATGGTTGCCAGAGGCATGGGGTGGGGGTTGAGCAAAATGGGTGAAAGTGATCAAAAGGTATAAACCTCCAGTTATAAAATACCTAAGTCCTGGGGATATAATGTACAACATGGTGATTATAGTTAATAATGTATTGAATATTTGAAAGTTTCTAAGAGAGTAGATCTTAAAAGTTTTCATCACAAGAATAAAAAATTTGTACCTATGTATGGTGAGGCATGTTAACTAGTCTTGTTGTGGTGATCAATGAGCAATATATATAAAAATAAATTATTACATTGCACACCTGAAACTAATGTAATGTTACATGTCAATGATATCAAAAAAAATTTTTTTAATATATTTTATTGATTTTTTTACAGAGAGGAAGGGAGAGAGAAACACCGACCAGCTGCCTCCTGCACATCTCCCACTGGGGAAGTGCCCGCACCCCAGGTACATGCCCCCGACCGGAATCGAACCCAGGACCTTTCAGTCCGCAGGCCGACGCTCTATCCACTGAGCCAAACCGGTTTCGGCTATCAAAAATTTTTAAATGCAAAAACATACTATTTTTGTCCAGACAGAGTGGCTCAGTTGGTTGAGGATCATCCTGGGCACTAAAAGGTTGCCAGTTTGATTCCTGGTCAGGGCACATACCTGGGTTGTGGTTTGATTCCTGGTTGGGGCACCTACAGAAGGCGAATGGTTCAATGTTTCTTTCTCATATGGACATTTCTCTATCTCTATCTCTATCTATCTATGTTTATCTCTCTCTCTTTACCTCTCTCCCCCTTCTTCTCTCTAAGCATGTCCTCCAGCGAGGATTTTAAAAAAATATAGTCCATTTTTTAATTTAATCTCTTACAAAACATGCCTATAGATCTTTTAAAAAGAATTATAATGTTAGGAGATGAAAGGTTCTCTCTACTTAGACAATGGATAAAATAAAAGTCAACTTCTTGAGAACTTTGAAGCCGCCACTCTAGCAATTTTGCTAGTTATGCATCCAAGTCTAAGTTTCATATCTTGGCGAAATTAAAGTACCGATGTTCCATTATCTATTGCAGTCATTTAAGTGACTATTCAAGGAGGTAATTGTGTATAAATATGAACATCTTGGTGTAAGAGCTCAGTGAGAGTTCTGTCCATTAATTTCTGCTCGTGGCCTCTCTTCTTTGAATCTATAGCAACAGCTGTATGTTGGATCTGCTTCTGCGGTGGCTCAAGTCAGATTCCATCAGTGTGACCTGTATGGAAGTGCTTGTGCTGACTGCTGCCTGGCTCGAGACCCTTACTGTGCCTGGGATGGCATATCCTGTTCCCGGTATTACCCAACAGGCACACATGCAAAAAGGTGAGACAGAGTCCTCGAATGTGTATTTCCCTGGTTTAGGAAAATGCTAACACATTTTTTTCTTCTGAGCCCATTCCACAAAAATAGCTATGTTTTTTTATTTAAATTAATCATTTAGTCATATTTTATTTATGAGTTTGAAAACTTAAATTTTTCCTGAAAATAACACCCATCAATATTGTGTAGAAACTGGAGCTGAGCACACTACTAGATTTTTATTTTTCTACCCAGGTTTGAATCAACTCTTCCCCCTTCTGAAACTTTTGCTGCAAGACATGAAACCAGTTTAAAATGTGGGAATGGCAGGCCACCACACATGAGGGATTCAAAGACTTAAAAGGAAAATAAATAAATAAATTCTAAAATACATCCTGCATTTGCCCCATGTCCTCTCAACCAGCTGGTCTTCATTTATTTCATTTTGAAAGTGAATATTTTAACTACTAAGCAAATTCATGACCTGTATAATTAATGAAACATGTGACTTAATTCAACACAAATGAAAGGTACTTAAAGACTTCCAAACTCTAATGCTTACAGTTCAGCAAGGTCATTGCCACTTCTTAAAGAAGCAAATCTCAAGATTCTTAGAACAGGAGATCTTGAGGTGTATCAAGTATTTTGAAGAATAAAAATTTTTCTTCACTCAAGCTCTATGAAATTCTTTGGGGTAAAATATAAGGAAAAATATTTCTATTTTATTTAGAACAAGCAATTCTCTTTTTCTCTTAATAAAGTGACCAAAGATAATAAAAAGCAAAAATATAGAACTATATACAATTTCGTTGCTGAAAAGCAATTTTTACAAACTTCAATATTCTTACTCTTTCACTTTGGATAACTTTTCTTTAAACCTTTTTCAAAATTTAATTTAACCCAATTAATATAGTTGTGTTCTTTATAGTTTCACATATATAATAGAACCTCATTTAAAAAAACTTAGTCACTAATTCAAAACTTTTGTTAATTTGGCCTTAGCTAAATTAACATTTCAATGAGTAAATGAAATGATATGATTAGCAGAGAGTGAAAAGATGCTTTCAGAAGACTAAATAATAAACTAAATAATTTACCAACTCTATTAAAGAATCAAGCAAATTAATTGATTTTTTAAAAAGTATTATTCATATTTAAAAACAATTATTACAGATATATCCATGTTATTATTTGAATATATTATTTAATGGCTTATTCAACTCATAAGGGTTTGATACAAGGTTTGAGTAACGAGGTTTTTTATTAGGCATTTAATAGTGATGAAGAACTATAACTGAACCGTTTCCATTGGTAAATATTTCTTGGTATATGGTACCTCTTATAAGGGTGGTACAACCAAAAGCTTGGTAGCATATTTTAAAAGGAGTGGACAAAAAGTCATTTAGAAAAAGTTAAATGAATGGGCAAAATTGTAGGCAGGAAGGAGTGAAATGCTGGAGTCAGGAGCCGTGCTCATGAATGAATTAGTTCAGTTCAGTGACATGTAATGGAGATCTTTCAGGGGTGTCACATTCTTTTGAACCATCACTCACCCCTGGAGGAGAACTTTTTGGATAAATTCCAGCACATGAAGGGAACATAGTTTGCTTTTATAGCAGATCATTTTGCTTCAGGCCTGGCTAGCAGCAGAAATTAAAAACTGGTCACTAAAATAAATACTTTTCTATTCATAGAGTGAAAATGAGTCAACAGAGGGGAAAAAAAAGATTAATATACAATCAAAACCACTTGTTTAAAATAGTCTTCCAAAATACACTAAAATTTATAGAGCTAAGTCTTTTTCTTCTCCTTGCTCTTGTAATTTGTCTATTTCCAGTGTTCTCTTAAAAAGTTTCTATGAGGCAAGAGACATAAGGAAAATATGCAACCTTGAGAATAAAAGGCAACTTTGGATAACCTTTCTAAAACTCCTGAGCATTTACATTCCTTTTTAAGTGCTGAAATAAGGGACAGCTATATTAGGGGAGTATACAATGAATGAAAGCCGTATGAAATCTTTCTTTTAGAATGCATTTTTTTCAGTGATTTTAAACACATTTTTGCATGGTTAGTATTGACATTGCTTGTCTAGAATTATCTGGTTGGAGTTTCCTTTATTTTCATGTCACTTGTATAATACACATGACACATGATTATTTCTGCAAAGTGGGAACCATTTTTCACGTTAGTGATTTACTCTGCTCCATTATTCATCCATCATTGCTCACAACACTTTGTATTCCCAGTACCAAAGAAATACTCGGTGTAGTGAGTACTTAACAAAAGCAGTTAAAATCTCACCTAGAGCTGCCACCAGTTGTATAATAGCTGTGGATGTTAGTAGGAATTAACATAGAAGCATAAAAGTTTTTACTTTTGCTCTTTACTTGTTTGTCAAGTTTTATTTTCAGTTTAGCTCAATAGATTAATCCATGTGGCAGATTTAATCTTAACTTTGTAAAATCTTGGATCTATAGATAAGGTTTGCTGATCAATAATTTTTATTTAAAAACAAAACATGCTTTTATACATAGGTCATAATTCTTAAAAAATGATTAGAAGTGTTCATCTGCTCTAGCTTTCAATATAGGGAAGTACTTAAACAATTGTTTAAGTATTGAGTTGTTAACTAAGATCTGAGCTCATATGTAGAATGTACTCCATATCTTGAAATAATGTTCCATTATCATTATGGAGAGGCAGTGAAGGGAACCTAGAATGAAAAAAAGAAGTTGAAACTAAAATAAGCTTTAGGTGTCAGACCAATTTTGTTTTACAAAGGAGGACACAGAGGACCAGAAAATGAAAGCGATATGTGTAAGATCATATAGCATGTGAGTGGTGGCATTGGGATTTGAATTTTATTCCCTTTTCCAAATTTTATCATTGCATATGGTTAAAGCTTCTCATTGTCACTAGGAAACCGCACCATCTCTCTGGGGTAAAACTTCTGCTTTGCCTTCTGTTTTCCCCACAGTTTTGGAGAAATGCCATGCTTTGGAGAAGTGGTATATTCTGCCTTTATGGAATACTTCTGTTTTATCTATAATCTGAATTAATATGCTGAAGATCTTGATTTTAGAATTCCAATACTAATAATGATAATTCCCATTATTTAATCCCTCAGAAAGCTTCTTACAAAGTTAAAACATGATTTTATATATATATATATATTCTGAATTTTTCTATAATGTTATATAATGTTATAATTTTTCAATTATATATCTAAACAGTCTGTAAAATATGAAACTATGCTAGAAGTGACCCTGATTCTAATAGACAGAGTTGCAAAATATCCTCTTAAAAATGTACAACACACCACCACATTGAATAGCAGCATATAATTTCTATATATGATGTCTGAATAAAAGAGTAAGTTAAATATGTTATTAGTTACCTTTTGATTAGCAACTGTGTTTGAACTGATTGATCATGATGGCTATAGAACAAGGTATTTAGATTCCAATACCATTTTTACATGTACTATTTTATAAAGGAGTTTTATGTATTTTTTACTCAAATACTCTGCTTCAAATTCTACTTCCTTTATCTGCACACATGCCTTACCACCCAAGACCCTCATTTCAAATTAGACTTCTTATTGATCTAAATTTTTAATAAAATGAAAAGAGAACTTTCTTAAATTGATTCAGTATCCAGAATTCAAACTTATGTGAACATTTAAAGAATAATGTTATAAGCATCTTATCCAGTGAATAACATTCAATGGAAATATTGAGAATAATGAAACTCAGATTTTATCCTTGTTTTGTGTGACTGATCAATTTCTTTCAGTAGCAGAGTGCTACTTGAATCCTTAACGCACTTGGCTCTATTTTAAAGTCTGGAAAAATGGAAATCTGAACATCTAAATGCGTTTACTTTCTTTCAGGCGGTTCCGCAGACAAGACGTTCGGCATGGAAACGCAGCTCAGCAGTGCTTTGGCCAGCAGTTTGTCGGTAATCCATAGGAAATTGATTGCTATGGGTTACTTACAATGTACATTGCAGAGATATCGTACATTTCTTAAAAGGGGTCCTTGTTTTCTTTGTGATTGATGTATACAAGCCCAGTGTTACTGAAAGTATTCTTTTTTCTTCCATGCAGTTGAAATATAAATTTGACCTATAATCTTTTCTGATTCAGTAAATGAAGTTGTATATACTAGTAATACCACCACTTTTGTCAAGAGTGCTCTAACTTGTGTTAAGTTCCCTACTAAGTTTGGGGATAGAATAAAGTAGAAAAACTTTGACTCTTTCCCCAAAGTAGAACAAGCTGAGAGCTGGGGTTGGCTGCACAGATGTTGGTTTCTGAGGAACAGGGGTAGGTAGGAACAGTGTTGCGGCTCTTCACACCGTGATGGTGGTTGGTGCACAGGCTGTGCTTACTGTCACCGGTTTCACCGGGAAGTCCCGGAAGGAAGGGGCACCATGGTTGGAGACCAGAGGTGTTTAGACACAGGTCTAGAGACTGTGGTCCAGTAGTAACTTGATGGACCCTAAGCTGACTCAGGATTTTGTGCAGGACGTAAGTCTCTGAGAATATTGGCTAGAGAAAGGCGGATCGTAATCTTGGAGAAACGTAGGGGTCAGTTTTAAAGGTGAGAACACAGGCATAGGGGAAAAGCCCTGGGATCTTGTTGTTGAATTTGACCTTGGTTAAAGCAACAAAAATTAAATCCACTTGCTTTTATTCCCCACTGCAGTGAGGTATACTTGCCTGTGTGCAAATTTGGGTTCAAGTTCAGTGGGAGCCCTTCTGATCCAAGATACAGTTTACAATCAAGAAGCTCTGGTTCACAAAATCCTTAGTTCAGTTTCTTACCCTTTTCTTACTGCAGGAGCCCGATAACTGGAAAAGTACAATCCCTTGTCAAGATGCCACTCACTCTTTGTTTACATTGAGCCCTATCGCCTCGATTTCTGCTGTCTGCTTTTGTCTCATGTAACCGTGGATTGAGCCCTATGTCTTACTTGAACATTTGTTGCTCACCTTTTCTTACCTTCCTTGCTAAGCACTTGCCACTGATTTCCTATATATTTAACACTGATGACTAATTTAACACTGATGCATCCTTTTACTGTCCTCCTGATTGTCTTATCCTGTGAAACCAAACTCCCAGTTTCTTCCTCCTGTCCCACCCAAAAGCCTGCTGTGTCTTTAGTGTCGAGATTTTGGTATCCCACTAACTCTAAAAAACTCATTTAAGTTAACTTGCGTTGAAATTAGCAATAAATGAGAGTTATTCAGGGCTCTAATGAATAATCTTTTAGAAATATTATTTACCAATAAAATCCAAGTCTCAAGGCTGATCTTAACATTCCTATTGTAGGGGATGCTTTGGATAAGACTGAAGAGCGACTGGCATATGGCATAGAGAACAACAGTACGTTGCTGGAATGCACTCCACGGTCTTTGCAAGCGAAAGTGATCTGGTTTGTACAGAAAGGACATGACACAAGAAAAGAGGAGGTAATTCAAAGCTGCACATTCACACCATGGTGTCTTTCATATAGTGAGCAATTAGCCAATAGATGATTATTTATTGGATGCTTAAAAAGAAACAGTCTTCTTATGCTATACATGTCATTTAAAAAGTGGGGTTATTTATTGTGTGTTTTATATCTATATATCAATTTCAAACATTTATACACATAGATTTTTATATACATCTGAATTAAATATAATATAAATAAATTACATATAAATATGTTTATATATATAATTTAGATCCTGGAGGCTAGATTTTTATTCAGGAGGAAACTATAGCTTCATGATTTTAGTGCCATATTATCAAAATGATGCTCTTAACTTGTACCTCCCAAGGCAATGTTCTAGAAAAATAGCAAACTTAAACACCATTAACACTGTATCTAAGACTTATGGATAATCAAATTAAACCAACAACAATAGCAGCGGTATTAAACTGGTTGTTTGATAAAGCTGTTAAACATGTGTGACACATTGACGCTGGGGTTCCACTGTAGTCCACAGGGAACAAAAGAAAGGCATCAGCTCTTTTTATTAACCAGATTTAGTGGTGGAGCTTATATTTCTATAATCATTTAAATAATGAGAAGAACAATTTGGGCAATGTTTAGGAGGATAGCAGCATTGAAAACATACATACAGAATAGTCTGGAGGTAGTTACTGGATAAAAGAATGCAAGTCTAGGGAGCTGGTTGTTTATAGGAAGAGGTCAAGGGCATGAAGCAGAGAAACAGATAAGTCTTTGTTGATGTCCCCTCACCTAAAAAACAAAATCTTTGTTGATGTTGATTTAGGATTTGAGCTCAATTTTCACAAAAGTGGGGTTATAAAAATGGAAAGTAAAAGAAAATTTGGTTACATTAATGGAAAATAGATGTTGGTGAATATTGGAGACGTGGTGCTTGGTAAAGAAAAGGTTGCATGTTGAATGAGGGAAAGAAATTCTAGAGACCTGCCATGGGACACCAGGGAGAGCTAATAAGTGCAGAATGGAGAGAGTGACTGAATGGAGTTTCCACCTCATTGTGGCGCTAGAGACCAAACATTTGTCATTGGAAGCCAACATTATTGATTTCAAATATAGAATACATTGACTTTTTATGCTTTTTTCCCTAGCCTATTGTGAAACTAAAAATCCAACATGACTTTGATCCAAAATTATACATTACATTCTGAAAGATGATTAAATTTGTAAATCCCAGGTTCCTAGTATAGCCATTACAGAGTAAGTCGCCTCAACTTAACAAAGGCTCTAGAAATAATATAAAGAGGCAATCTGGAAAGGAGAATCCCCCTAAATTTTACAATGCCTTAAGAATAAATGCATATCCAAAATGTTATAGCACATTTCATTGAAGTAAATTATTGATTTAGCACTAACGTATTTTCCATTCCACAAATTTGAGGTGAAACTGGTTTTTAAATTCCATCATAACTCACTTGGCAAGAGAGGACCTGGGAATATTCTGTAATTATCCAGTTGAATGGCTTCAGAAGCCAGAGAAGTGATTCTTTCATCAGTAGTTTCCTTCATTCAGATTATTCTGTTTCTAATTGGAATTCACCATAAACTGTCTTATTTGGAAATCTTTCACAAATAATTTTGACATGCTGCATCCATCACAATGTTCACTTTTAAGCTTCTTTCTCACATTGTTGATATAATTTCTGATTTACCCATATTTTAGTCCCAATTTTCAACTACATTTAAGTAGCCCTTACTGATATATTCACTGATATTTAAATTTTTGAATGTACTTTCTTCATTAAAAGTTTAGCTTTTAATGAACTTAATTTCTATAGACATAGCAATCTGATTTATTCACAATCTAAAGTAAAAAAAACACCCAAAATTGTTGACATCAACAGAAGCTGAATGTGTCTGCTATATACACAAACAAATGTGCCTTTTAAACATTTTGGAGTCTGTTTAGAGTATTTTTAAAAAGATTTTGAGTTCAGAGTTGTGTATAAAACTGTGTTTGTACTTATTACAGTTACTATGAGGCAGCTAAGATAATTATTTTATCAAATCTTGACCCTGGAAATGCTTTTGAGGGTACCCGACTATGGCGATCAAGGCTCATCATGCACACTGTAAGGCACAAGAAGTCATTTTCCTGAAGTCAAATCAGAGTCTCTGTGAAAATTGATTGTCATATGTACATCTTCCTTTTACTGAACTGAAATTTTGAGTTTGGAGTATCGGCCTGCAATCCAATTTCAGCCCTTTGAAGTTACACAGACACTCATATTCAGGCAGATATTTTTGTTGAAATGAATCTTTAAAAATGCTTTAGATAGCATCTAACAATTCAGTTGTCTAGTTTCTAAACTGGATTACTGCAATTTTCTCTTAAAAATGTACTTTATAGTTCCCTGCTTCCTTAAATACCATATATGAAACATAATCTCTACACTTTTTATTTATTTCATAAATTTTTATTGAAAGTCTACTTTATTAGTACTTCATTAAGGAGCATTTTTCCTTGGCTTGATGACCTGGCTAATCATGGTGACTCAGTTATTGTGATGTACAGAGGGAAAAGGCAGCAGAAAAGACTTGATAGATGGGGCTGTTCTTTAATGTGTGTCTGCTGCACACAGAAACCATGCTAGTGCCTTACCTTGTTATCCTTAGATCTCACAACTGCACATGAGACATAGTAATCCTCATCTTACAAATGCGGAAACTAAAAGAAGCAGAGCTCATAAACAGTCAGCATGGCTCATAAACATAGCTGGAAACAAAGCATAGCTCGTAAACAAAACTAAAAGAGCCATAGCTCATAAACGAAGACAGACCCAAGATTTGGACCAGGTATTTCTGGCATTTTTAGACTATATCATTTTATTCTAAAAATGTATTTATAGATGAGGTCATTGAGACACAGACTTTCCTGATTACCCACAGCTAGTAAAGTAGATTCAAATACAGGTATCTATGTTCTTTAAACTAAACCACACAACCTTCTGAAATCAGAATTCTAAGTACAGTTTGGGATGCTTTGGGACATGGGCCAAATGGAAAACAGTTTACTGGTGAAGTTCTGGAATTTGATTTCTGAAATAAATGCTCCTGGTGTCAGCTTGAGATGTATAGATACAGATATAGATATAGATATAGATATATAGATGTAGCTATAGATATAGCTATAGATGTAGCTATAGATGTAGCTATAGATATAGCTATATTTTTCCCATCAGAATTTAGTGGTGCATACTGCTACAGCTTTGGTGCAAAGCCAGGAACATCGTATTTAGATGTCTGAGAACCTGCCATTATCTTTATGTTCAATGGCACATTAACTGAAACATTTCCCACTCTAAGCATTAATACTAGGAGTCATTAGTATATGATATACACATCAATGTATTTCTAATCTTTTCAGACTTCTCCTCTATGCCTGTTAGTAGAAGAACAATTCTGTGTCAAAATAAGTGTGTTCTATCATTTGAGTCTATGTAGATATAAAACTCAGAGACTCTATCTCATTTTCTTGGGTTTATTTATTCATTTGCCTAATTCATTCATTTGAAACTTATTTATTGAGCATCTACCATAAAGCACCTACCACATATTCTGCTTTCATAGAACTTGTATTTTGGACAACAGAGAAAGATGATGATAATAATAATAATGACAACCAACAACAATACTACTAAATAATAATTATGATTAATGTATCAGATGATCCTAAGTGGGAAAATGCAAGAGAGATTACTTGCAGGGAGAGGTTGCAGTTTTTTAAATGGGTGATCATGGAAGCTCACCAACAAAGTGATATTTAGAAGAAGACTTGAAAGAGGGGAGGTAATAGGCCACATGACCGCATTGGAGAAGAACTTTTAGGACAATGGGAACAGATGGTACAAAGGCCCTTGAGGTACCAGTGCACCTGATATGTTCCAAGAAAATCAGGTTGAAGGGCAGTGTGGCTGGAGGGGAATGAGCACTAGGAAGATTAATAACTGTGAGTCATAGGGTAGGTAAAGGGCAGCTCAAGGAGGGATTTGTAAAATTTTATAGAGTGGCTTTATTGTTTGCTCTAAGTTAAGTAGAAAGCCATTGGGTAGTTTTCAGCAGAGCCATGATATATCAAAACTTGGTTTTAAGAGCATCAGCTCATGCACTGAGGGGTCGCAGGTTTGATCCCTGGCCATAGTTGGTGTGTATGAGAGTGGCAACCAATTGATGTGTCTCTCTCACCTCCCCCCCGCCCCTTCCCTCCACTTATCACTCCCTTCCTCCCTCCCTCCCTCCCTCCCTCCATCTCTTCCTCCTTCCACTCTAAGAGCAATGGAAAAATATTCTCGGGTGAGGATTAACAACAATAAAAATTGGTTTCATAAAGAATACAATACCAATACTTTGGTAATTGTATTAAGAATATAGTAGGTGGGGTGAAGATAAATGTGGAACAGGTAATCATTCAGGTGATAGGGACATAAATCTTTATGTTCAATGGCACAACATTAACTATTATGTGCCTTTTACTGTCATGATCAAATGATGTACAAGTGGCTACCTTATACACATAATAGCAATGTGCAAAAACTCTCTGGTATTATTGAGACTTGTGAAGGCTGTTTAAATCTCAGATGGAATACCTTTTCTACCTTCTGCTCTTATCTCTGTTAAAGTGTCTGAAATTAATATTTTGAACTCAAAGTTCACTTGAAGCCTACTTTAATAGGTGATGAATAAGTCATCATTTTAGCCTCTTTGAAGCCCATAGTCTTATAGTGAATATAAGAATGTAAATAGCTGTTGATTTTTTCATCTGTTTCTTCTTGCTTCTTGAATAAGTTGTTGACTTTTTCCTCTGTCCAGTGTATGCACTCTAGGACCCTTATTCTGAATTCTTTTTCTGTCATGTTGCATGCCTCTGTATCACTTAGCTGCTTTTCTGGCGAGTTTTCCTTTTCTTTCCTTTGGGGGTTTCTTTGCCTACCCATGTTTGATCTCACTGACATATGTAGATGTTGAGTTGTTCAGTGGCTGCTCCCTGGGTGGCAGGGGCTCCTTGGGTCGTGGTTGCTGCTCGGATGGTTGCGGTAGCAGCTGTTTCCCAGTTGGCAGCAGCTCCTCTGGTGGGTGCTCTTCACAGCTGTGGTGGCTCTTCTGGCTGGTGGGGGGAGGCTTCACGTACAGCTGCTGTTCCTCAGACAGAGGGTGTGGTGATCAGGAGGCAGCACTGCATGATCTGGGAAACGCTTCTCTCTTATGGGCACTGCATGGTCTGGTCAGCTCCTCAGGATGCCCCCTTTAGTCTCAGTTTTCCGCAATCACAAAATCGAAATCTCAAATCTCCTGGCGCCCACAAACCCGCGGAACTCCTTTCCCCAGTCAGGGGCTGTGTCTGTCCCAAGAGACGCCGCTGTCTGCCATGCAGTCTCCCTCCGACCCTCTGGGCTCAGGTCTGGCAAACTTTCCTGCCCAGATCCCTGATTTTTAACCTTTCCAGGGGAGCTCTGCCCTTCCCAGCTGCAAACCGTCTCACCAGCTGAAAAAATCAACAGCTTATGCAAGAAGCAAGAAGAAACAGATGAAAAAATCAACAGCTTATGCAAGAAGCAAGAAGAAACAGATGAAAAAATCAACTACTTATGCAAGAAGCAAGAAGAAACACATGAAAAAATCAACTTATGTAAGACCCAACAAGAAATGAAGAGCGATATAGCTGCAATAAAAAACACCATTGAAAGCATCAACAATAGACTAGGAGAAGCGGAGGACCGAATTAGTGAATTAGAAGACAAGGAAGCAAAACACACCCAAACTGTACTGCAATTGGAGAAAAAATTAAAAGACAGGAGGAGAGCCTAAGGGAGCTTTGGGACAATATGAAGCGAAACAACATACGAACAATAGGGGTGCCAGAACAACAGAAAGAGGAACAAGGATTAGAAAACCTATTCGAAGAAATAATATCTGAAAACTTCCCTGAGGTGGGGAAGAAAAAAGTCACACAAGCACAAAGAGTCCCAAACAAGGTGAACCCGAAAAGACCCACACCAAGACACATCATAATTACCATGGCAAGTGTTCAGGACAAAGAGAGAATCTTAAAGGCTGCAAGAGAGAGACGGAAAGTTATATACAAGGGATCTCCCATTAGACTATCAAATAATTTCTCAACAGAAACACATCAGGCCAGAAAAGAATGGACGGAAATTTACAAAGTGATGCAAAGCAAAGGACTGAATCCAAGAATACTCTATCCAGCAAGGCTATCATTCAAATTTGAAGGGGAAATAAGAAGCTTCACAGACAAAAAAAGTCTAAGGGAGTTTATCACCACCAAGCCAGCAATGCAAGAAATGCTAAAGGGACTGGTGTAAAAAGAGGAAATAAAAAGCTCAGAAAGAAAACAGCCACACACAAAAAAAGAAATGGCTACAAACAAGAACCTTTCAATAATAACTTTAAACGTAAACAGACTAAATGCTCCAACCGAAAGACATCGAGTGGCTGAATGGATAAAAAAACATGATCCATACATTTGCTGTCTACAAGAGACCCACCTCATTAGAAGGGACTCACACAGACTGAAAGTGAAGGGATGGAAAAATATCTTCCAGGCAAATGGAAAGGAAAAGAAAGCTGGGGTAGCAATACTTATATCGGACAAAATGGACCTCAAAGTGAAGGCTATAACCAGAGATAAGGAAGGCCACTTCATAATACTAAAGGGATCAATACAACAAGAAGATATAACCCTGGTAAACATTTATGCACCCAATGCAGGAGCATCCAAATACATAAAAAAACTCCTGGAAGATATCAAAGGAGAGATCGACAACAATACAATCATAGTAGGGGACTTTAATACACCACTGACATCTCTGGATAAATCCTCTAGACAAAAAATCAGCAAAGAAACAGCAACCCTAAATGACTCACTTGATCAGATGGACTTAATTGACATCTTCAGAACACTTCACCCCAAAGCCACGGAATATACATTCTACTCAAGGGCTCATAAGACATATTCAAAAATAGACCACATATTGGGTCACAAACAAAGTCTCCCCAAATTCAAGAAGATTGAAATCATACCAAGCATCTTCTCAGATCACGATGGCATAATATTAGAAATAAACTACAAAAAAAAACCCAAAATACTCAAACACTTGGAAGCTGAATAGCATGTTATTACATATTGATTGGGTTACCAATGAGATCAAAGAAGAAATTAAAAGCATCCTGGAAACTAATGACAATGAAAACACAACAATCCAAAACCTATGGGACGCAATGAAAGCAGTCCTGAGAGGGAAGTTTATAGCTCTACAGGCCTATCTCAAAAAGCAAGAAAAAATGATAGTAAATCATCTAACTCTACAACTCAAAGAATTAGAAAGAGAGCAACAAGAAAACCCCAGAGTGAGCAGAAGGAAGGAGATAATAAAGATTAGAGCAGAAATAAATGACATAGAGACCAAAAAGATAATACAGAAAATCAATGAAACCAAGAGCTGGTTCTTTGAAAGGATAAACAAGATTGACAAACCTCTAGCCAGGCTCACCAAGAAGCAAAGAGAGAGGACCCAAATAAACAAAACCAGAAATGATAGAGGCGAAATAACAACAGACCCCACAGAAATACAAATGATTGTTAAAAAATATTATGGACAGCTCTACTCCAACAAACTAGACAACCTGGAAGAAATGGACAAATTCCTAGAAAAATACAACATTCCAAAACTCAATCAGGAAGAATCTAAAAATCTCAATAGGCCAATAACTATGGAAGAAATTGAAGCAGTCATCAAAAAGCTTCCAGCAAACAAAAGCCCAGGACCAGATGGCTTCACAGGGGAGTTTTACCAAACATTCAGGGAAGAACTAAAGCCTACCCTCCTCAGACTACTACAAAAAATTCAAGAGGAAGGAACACTTCCAAGCTCATTCTATGAAGCCAGCATCATCCTAATACCAAAACCAGGTAAAGACAACACAATGAAAGAGAATTACAGGCCAATATCCCTCATGAACATAGATGCCAAAATCCTCAACAAAATCTTAGCAAATCGGATCCAGCAGTACATCAGAAAGATCATACACCATGACCAAGTAGGATTTATCCCAGGGATGCAAGGATGGTACAATATACGCAAATCAATAAACGTGATACATCACATAAACAAATTGAAAGAAAAAAACCACATGGTCATATCAATTGATGCAGAAAAAGCATTTGACAAAATCCAACACGCATTTTTGATAAAAACTCTCAGCATGGTAGGAGTAGAAGGATCATACCTCAACATAATAAAAGCCATATATGACAGGCCCACAGCCAACATCATACTCAATGGACAAAAACTAACACCATTTCCCCTAAGAACAGGAACAAGACAAGGATGCCCACTCTCACCACTCCTGTTCAACATAGTCCTGGAAGTATTAGCCATTGCAATTAGACAAGAAGAAGAAATAAAAGGCATCCAAATTGGAAAAGAGGAAGTAAAACTGTCCTTATTTGCAGATGACATGATATTATACATACAAAACCCTAGAGACTCCATCAAAAAGCTACTAGACTTAATACATGAATTTGGAAATGTAGCAGGATACAAAATTAACCCCAAGAAATCTGAGGCATTTCTATACACCAATAGTGAACTTTCAGAAAGAGAGATTAGGAAAACAATCCCATTTACCATCGCACCAAAAAAATTAAGATACCTAGGAATAAACTTATCTAAAGAGGTTAAAGACCTCTACTCAGAAAACTACAGGACGTTGAAAAAAGAGATAGAGGAAGACATAAAGAGATGGAAGAACATACCATGTTCTTGGATTGGTAGAATCAACATCATCAAAATGTCCATACTACCCAAAGCAATCTATAAATTCAACGCACTTCCCATTAAAATACCAATGGCCTACTTCAAAGATATAGAACGAACTCTCCAAAAATTCATCTGGAATAAAAAAAGACCCTGAATAGCTGCAGCGATCCTGAGAAAGAACAAAGTAGGTGGGATCTCAATACCAGATATCAAGCTGTATTACAAAGCTACTGTTCTCAAAACTGCCTGGTACTGGCACAAGAACAGACATATAGATCAGTGGAATAGAATAGAGAGTCCAGAAATTAGCCCGAACCAATATGCTCAATTAATATTTGACAAAGGAGGCAAGAACATACAATGGAGCCAAGATAGTCTCTTCAATAAATGGTGTTGGGAAAATTGGACAGATATATGCAAGAAAATGAAACTAGACCACCAACTTACACCATACACAAAAATAAACTCAAAATGGATAAAGGACTTAAATGTACGACAGGAAACCATAAAAATTCTAGAAGAATCCAAAGGCCACAAAATCTCAGACATATGCCAAAGCAATTTCTTCACTGATACAGCTCCTAGGGCTGTTGAAACTAAAGAGAAAATGAACAAATGGGACTACATCAAAATAAAAAGCTTCTGCACAGCAAAAGAAACCATCAACAAAACAACAAGAAAACCCACCTCATGGGAAAACATATTTGCCAACGTCATATCTGATAAGGGCTTAATCTCCAAAATTTATAGGGAACTCATACAACTTAACAAAAAGAAGATAAACAATCCAATCAAAAAATGGGCAAAGGATCTAAATAGACACCTTTCAAAAGAGGACATTCAGAAAGCCAAGAGACATATGAAAACATGCTCAAAGTCACTAATCATCCGAGAGATGCAAATCAAAACAACAATGAGGTACCATCTCACACCTGTCAGAATGGCTATCATCAACAAATCAACAAACGACAAGTGCTGGAGAGGATGTGGAGAAAAGGAACACTTGTGCACTGCTGGTGGGAATGCAGACTGGTGCAGCCACTATGGAAGACAGTATGGAGTTTCCTCAAAAAACTGGAAATGGAACTCCCATTTGACCCTGTGATCCCACTTCTAGGAATATATCCCAAGAAACCAGAAACACCAATCAGAAAGGATATATGTACCCAGATGTTCATAGCAGCACAATTCACCATAGCTAAGATCTGGAAACAGCCTAAGTGCCCATCAGTAGATGAATGGATTAGA
This sequence comes from Myotis yumanensis, assembly GCF_028538775.1. Taxonomy (NCBI): domain Eukaryota; kingdom Metazoa; phylum Chordata; class Mammalia; order Chiroptera; family Vespertilionidae; genus Myotis; species Myotis yumanensis. The sequence continues at coordinate 40,593,660 of NW_027223760.1, read as the reverse complement.
AAACTGTGGTACATCTACACGATGGAATACTATGCTGCTGTAAAAAAAGAAGGAACTCTTACAATTTGCATGCATGGATGGAACTGGAGAGCATTATGCTAAGTGAAATAAGCCAGCCAATGAAGGAAAAATACCACATGATCTCACTCATTCATGGATAATAGAGACCATTATAAACTTTTGAACAATAATAGATACAGAGGCAGAGCTGCCTCACACAGATTGTCAAACTGCAGTGGGAAGGCCGGGAGGGTTGGGGGGCAGGAGGGAGGGGGGTAAGAGATCAACCGAAGGACTTGTATGCATGCATATGAGCATAACCAATGGACATAAGACACTGGGGGGTAGGGGAAGCTGGGGTATTGTCAAGGGTGGGGGAAAAAAGGACACATATGTAATACCCTTTGTAATACTCTAAGCAATAAAATAAAATAAATAAATAAATAAATAAATAAATAAATAAATAAATAAAGAACCGAAACAAACCAGATACCTGCTCTCAGAGCTAGAGCCAGAGCTAAAGCTGGCCCAGAATAAAATCAAAAAGAGGAGCGGTTGGGAGCTTCAATCAACAACCGCCAGCCTGAAAGCAGCCCTCAGCCCCTCACCCAGACTGGCCAGGCACCCATTGGGGACCCCCACCCTGAAGGGTGTGTGACCAGCTGCAAACAGCCATCATCCCCTCATCCAGGCTGGCCAGGCACCCCAGTGGGGACCCCCACCCTGATCCAGGACACCCTTCAGGGCAAACCAGCCAGCCCCCACCCATGCACCAGGCCTCTATCCTATATAGTAAAAGGGTAAAATGCCTCCCAGCACTGGGATTAGCGGAGCACGAGGCTCCTGGCACCGGATCAGCGTGACAGGGGGCAGCGCCCAAACCCCCTGATCACCCTGTGGCTTTGTGTGTGACAGGGTGCGGCGCCCCAACCCCCCCCTTCGCCACCACAGGCCCTGCTCTGTGTGTGACAGGGTAGAGCCATAACCTCCCCATCGGCCCTGCCCTGAGTCTGACAGTGGCTGCGCCCCAACCCCCTGATCGGCCCTGCTCTGTGGGTGATAGAGGGCAGCGGGGTGATAGAGGGCGGCGCCCCCCCACCCCCCTCAGGCCTTGCTCTGTATGTGACAGGGTAGAGCCATAACCTCCCCATCGGCCCTGCCCTGAGTGTGACAGTGGCTGCGCCCCAACCCCCTGATCGGCCCTGCTCTGTGGGTAATAGAGGGCGGTGCCCCAACTCCCCTATCGGCCCTACTCTGTGTGTGACAGGGGGGAGCTCCCCAACCCCCTGATGGGCCCTGTTCTGTGCATGACAGGGGGGAGCTCCCCAACCCCCTGATGGGCCCTGCTCTGTGTGTGACGGGGTGGCACTGCAACCTCCCCATTGACCCTGCCTTGAGTGTGACAGGGGGCGGTGCCCCAACCCCCCAATCAGCCATACCCTGAGCATGATTGAGGGTGGCATCGCAACCTCCCGATTCACCCTGCTCTGTGCATGACAGGGGGCGGCACCCCAACTCCCCAATCAGCCCTGCTCTGAGCCCGACCAGGAGCTGCACCTAAGGATTGGGCCTGCCCTCTGCCACCCGGGAGCAGGCCTAAGCCAGCAGGTCGTTATCTCCCAAGGGGTCCCAGACTGCGAGAGGGCTGAGGCCGGGCTGAGGGGCCCCCCCTCCCCCGAGTGCACAAATTTTTGTGTGCTAGGCCTCTAGTTGATTATAAAAGACTAGAGGCCTGGTGCACAAATTCGTGCACCAGTGGGGTCCCTTTGCCTGGCCTGCGGGATCGGGCCAAAACCAGCTCTCTAACATCCCTCAATATGTGAGAAATATCAGCAAGAAATAGTGTAAGGCAAGTGAATAAGCTCTGGTCCCTAAGACCAGCATTATAATTTATTTTTTGGTAAGCATGGAAAGTTTATTTCCCCTTGGTCCTCCATTGATCTTTCCACTGTAGATTCTCTATTTAAGGGAAATATATTTGTGTGTTTAAGAGTCCTAAAAATAAAGTATCTCACTTTAAAATAGCTAATTATAGGTATTGTATAGAATTCTTAAATTTTGCACAAATGTGCATATTTATTATAGAAAATTCAGGAGATTGAATGTAAGTTAATATCAAATCTACAAAACTTCAACTTCACTCTCAATTTTTTTTTTAACTCTATGCCAAAAGTTGTCACTTCTCAACTTTGACTTCAGATCACATACAATCAGCACTTCCTTCCAGCTAACTTCGTGTTTATTGCATCCAGGCTATCTGTGTACAGTTTTAATTAAAACATAATTTTATTGATGATTCAATGCATTATAGAGACAGCTTCTCTTGTAAAAGCAAAACATAAAAACTGGAATATACAATTTACATCTTTTCATGTTGCAGTTGTACTATGTCAGCACATCCTTATTTTACCATCTTGTTTGCTAACATGACTCATATTTTCTTGACCTTCACCAATGCTAACACATGACAGGAAGTCTAAAGAAATCAATGACAGCCATAAGTTTTCATTTTTTCTTTATGCACATGTACTGAAAGCATCAGGTTTGTTCCACATTGATATAATTTATTTTGTTTTTTGTTTTCATATTATGAAGTGCATGAACTATTTGCCTCATTCGAAACATATTTAGTAGTTTTGATGTTTCTATTTCAGTCTAAAATATTCTCATCATTTCTGAACTAACAGTTCTTTACGGATAAATATTCAAAATTTACATTTTGAAGCATTGAGAAGTATTTTTACAATGCCATTTGCCCCATATTTTAGTTCTGGAGTAATTAGCAGTATAACACATTAATTTCACTTTTTCATTCACAATGGCAAAGACAGTTCCTATTGTATGAAATGAAAAATATAAAGCAACTTTCTAAAAATAGAAATGAATCTAGATTTTTAAATAGAACTTTCTTCTTTTTATATTCGAAGAGAATTCAAAACATCTCTGAAAAGTAAACATACTTTCCTAAATCTATGGAATCAAATGTGGATCTATGTTTTATCCTACTGAAACCCCTCTAACTCTGGGCATCTAAGTAAACAAAGCAACATGGTAATGTAGCAAGCTCATTGCCAGGCACAGCGTAGCTACTCAAAAATACTAGTTCTTTTCACTTAACAATTCTTCTTGTTCTCATGTAAATTATACTTCATATAGTCTTCTAGAGAATAGAAAATATACTCTAATAAAAATGCAGCAGCCGAAACCGGTTTGGCTCAGTGGATAGAGAGTCGGCCTGCGGACTGAAAGGTCCCAGGTTCGATTCCGGTCAGGGGCATGTACCTGGGTTGCGGGCACATCCCCAGTGGGAGATGTGCAGGAGGCAGCTGGTCGATGTTTCTCTCTCATCGATGTTTCTAACTCTCTATCTCCCTCCCTTCCTCTCTGTAAAAAATCAATAAAATATATTTTTTAAAAAAAATGTAGCAGCTTAGAGCTGTGTATCTGTACCACATTGGTTAGGCCCATAGAATAGCTCAGATTGAACTGTACTTGGGAACCTTGTCCTCACATAACCCTGAGGTGTTACCTGAAGGAAATGAATTTATTGTAGTGCTATTGGTTGGATGCCTGCCTCTCATTTTATGAAAACACAGAAGAGATTTTACTCAGGCTTCCATGCCAGGAAAAGATGTAGTTCTTATAGTGAATAATTTTAAATATATTAGTTCTTATAAGGAATAATTTTAAATATATATTTAAGAGACATTTAGATCTTAGAATTAATCATACTTTCTTCTTGCTTTTGATCACTAGGCGATTTAGAATTGAAGTTGTACTCCAGTTATAGTAGTGGTTTAGTGCTTTATGATGTGCATTTTTGTTTTCAAACATTAGCTTTACTTGTATCCTCTGTCCTCCTACTTTCCCTTCATCCTGATCATCCTGATATTCTTATCTGTGGAAAAATTTTTTTAAAATACCCTTAAACTGATTATATAATTAAGTAGTTATATAATCATATGACTGTATAATACTCAAGCATGAACAGATTACAAACAAACTTATTGGTTGCCACACCAGGATAATCATTACAAACAACTGGAGGGGTTTTTGTTGTTGTTTGTTTTTATCTTTGGTTTGTTTTTTGCATTTTGGTTCCTATTTATTACTTTCAGATGCATAGTTTAGTTAAGCATACTAATTTATTCACAGCACATTGTCATGATCTGTCCACACAAGTCCCCTCTTGTTTGATTTTATTTTTCTTGGACCACCTTTCTCCACTTTCATCTTGTTTCCTCAGATGCATCATTGTAATGATTGCAAGGTGTCCAATACCACATTTGTATATTGAATGAGTATATAACATTTTGAGTTTGCATGAGCCATAAAAATAAATATGCTATAGATCTTATGCTGCTTCTTCTTACTTTTTAAAACTCAACACTATGTTTCTATGGCTTATCACTGTTGTTGTGTGTCTCTAGTTCATTGTTTCTGTTACTAATTGAACATAGCAGGCATTCATTGCTCTTAATTGATCCATTCTCCTCAGAGTGGACCAAAGTGTCATCAATTCCCACTACTATGTCTTTAATGATCATCTCTGCAAATAATACCTTATAGATCAGCATGTAAATTTTTGCATTATTAACTATCAAAATCCTTCATTTCTCTAATTATTATTGACTTACTTTCCAGAATTTCTTCACCATTTTCACTCTCAAAGCTCCCATTTCCCCACATCCTCACCAATATTTAGTATTTTCTAGTTTTTTCCTTTCTTCTGTGTGTAAGGTAGTATCATTTTTAAATTTGCATTTCTAAAATTACTATTACTCGTTGAACATAACTTGAATACTTATTAAGCATTTGGGTTTCTCTTAATTTCCTGTTTATATACTTTTTCCCATTTTTCTCATATATCTCTCTTTACTTTCAGGAATTCTTTGTACCTTCTATATATTAATCCATTCTTGAATATAAATGTTTAAAATTTCTTCTTTGATATAGTTGGTGTTTTTTAATATAACATTTTTTCACAGTATGGTTTTGAGTTCTTATTTATGCTAATTTTCCTCTCATCATCTTCTTTTGTTAAATAAATTTTTCACATTTGGATCTTTAATCTGAAGTATAAATACAACTTTGTTTTATATATAGTGAAACAGATTTCTTAAATGAGCTATTAAGAACTCACCCTGTCTCTATTGGGTAATCATCTTTCTCATGTAGCAGGTTCATATTGGAAAGTGTTTTTAATAATAGAATTTTTTTATTTTTATGCTGTCATAAACAATATATTTCTGTAAGTCCACCAAAAAATCATTTTGAATTGAAGACAGGCCAGATAAACAAACAAACATATAAATTGTTAGTCATTATTTCTTGACTAAAACTGATTTCATTGTTAAATATATTCTGAACTAAACCAGTTCAAGGCCTATGAAAAGTATGGAGCCATATAGTTGAGACACATGAAAATCATGGCTTCTTCCTGACCAGCTACCAGATGTGCAGGGTTCTTTGTTCAATTACTTTTGTTATTTGACATTATGAAACATACTGAATCAATCTTTATAGCTAAGAATATTAAAACCATTTCCAGTAAGAAATTCTGTATGTTTTTATATTACCTATAAGAATATTTGATAAAATGATGTATTATGTACCATCTTATTGACCAAGTAAATCTGGTCTGCAGACGCAGGAAAAAGAACAACTGGATGAAAAACACTTCTGTAATCAGGGTTTGAAGTCGAAGGTACCCATGTTAACTAAAGTGGAAAGATTAAATCGTGGAAGGACTTCAAATACAAATCTCTAAGTCATTTATTATTTTTAGGAATTCATAGGCTGTGGAAGTCAAGCTTAACTTTCAAGGTGATTTAATCTACACAGTGTACAATCATCCAGATCTGAGAATTAACACTACTTTTATTCTTGAATTTCTGATTCACTGTAACCAGGAGGAGAGACCTGAATTCTGAGACAGGCCCTATCTCTAATATGCAAATAAATGAGGTAGAACAATTCCCATTATAGTCATCTTGCTTCCACATCTTCAAACTCGTCTGGACTTTATACACACACACAATGCCATGTTTCTTAAGCTTGGGTTTCTGATAATGGAAGAAATTCCTTCTTTTTTGACAGATTTTTTTTAAAGCACTCTTCTCCAGAGATCAATGATTTGTATTTATATCACTTTTGCTTTTTGTTTTATTTTAAAACACTTTCATGAACTGATTGCTATTTGCCAGGATATGGGCTAGGTGACTTTTATGTTTTATCTTATGTGATTCACTCTCCCAGGAGAGTTAGCAGAGAGAGAACAAAGGATCATCATATCCAGTGAGGATGTTTGTGTGCAGATGCTTTCAGGTGAAGGCAGTTTCCCAGAGCTGCTTTTCCTATGTATCTGTGAAGCATACATAGCCCTTTACACTAGTTGCTAACTGTTTCTCAAATTATGCTTGCTTCTTTCCTAGCGAAATCATTATTGGGTTTACATAGAAATGGTGAATTACTATATCCTTATTGGTATACCTCATTGTCTTGCTAGTATACTCTGAACAGATTAATAAGTTTTCATTTTCACTATGTTCTGAGCACTCTACTCATTATGGAATAATCATAATAATTAAGAGATAAGCCTTTGCCCTTATGAAACTTATTATACAGGGTGAGGCAAAAATAGGTTTACAGTTGTGAGTAAACAGAGTTTATTCTTATATTATTATTTATTAATTAGAGGCCCGATGCACGAAATTTGTGCAAGAGTAGGCCTTCCTTCCCCTGGCTGCCAGCACCGACTTCCCTCTAGCACCTGGGACCCGGGCTTCCCTCTGGCCGTCGGCGGGCACCCAGGACCAGGCTTCTCTCACAGCCCCAGCTTTGTCCGGAAGGTCATCCAGAAGGACATCTGGAAGGACATCCAGTCTAATTAGCATACTATGCTTTTATTATTATAGATTACTAGAGGCCTGATGCATGAGATTCATGAACGGGGGTGGGGGGAGGGGCATCCCTCAGCCTGGCCTGCACCCTCTTGCAATCTGGGACCCCTTAGGGGATATCCAACTCCTGGTTTAGGCCCAATCTGGTCGGGACCTAAACCCAGGTCCATGGCTCCTAACCACTCACCTGCCTGCCTGCCTGATCACCCCTGACCACTCTGCCTGCCTGCCTGATCGCCCCTAACCGCTCGCCTGTCTGCCTTATCACCCCCAACCACTGGCCTGCCTGCCTGATCACCCCTAATTGCCTCTGCCTGCCTGCCTGATTGCCCCTAACTGCTCACCTGCCTGCCTGATTGCCCCTAACTGCTTGCCTGCCTGCCTGATCACCCCTAACCACCTCTGCCTTGGACCCTGCCACCATGGCTTCGTTTGGAAGGATGTCCAGAAGGACGTCTGGAAGGTCATTTGGCTGTCCAGTCTCATTAGCATATTACGCTTATATTATTATAGATTGTATTATTTTCCACATGAACAACTGCAAACCTACTTTTGCCCCACCCTGTATTAAAGAGATGAAACTTTCATGAAAAAAATATTTGAAGAGGATTATTAATACCATCTTGTATGCTACAAATATGAACGCTTTTGAGTTACAAAAAGAAACAAAACATATTTATGGGCCATAAAGAAACTATTCATTTAAGATGTGAAAGTTTAAGCCTGGCAGGAAATTTTAAAAATGGACTGACAAACGGTAGAAAGGAGTTTACTAAGGAGAAGAAGGAATAAGACATGGAAGTGGGAAATTAGATTGCAAGACAGGGAACTGAGAGCAGAAGGAGTTATGAAGAGGAGGATTTGACTCTATTATTCTGTAAGTTGTCCCCACTACCTGCCCTTAAAATTATAGCATTGTCCTTGGGCCGGTAGCATGACTATTATTAAAATGTTTATTAAATGTTCACAAGAATCAAACCAGAAATGCATCCTGTATACTTGTAACTTTTATTCAAATAAAAAACAAACATATTTACAAATAAAATATAAGCAAATTTATACATCATTTAAATGTATATTTAATTGGATGATTTTTTTCCCACTGAAATGAGGTATCTCCATGGAAGTAAAATGGGACGCAGACTACCACATATGTGTGTGTGAATATATAAAACATCTGCCTATAGCACTGTGTGCCATGTGATGACTCAATCCCCTTAACACTTTATTCAAGTGACTTCAAAACTTTTTATATGCATTACTACATAAGGATGCTGTTTGGTTTTCATTTGGCTGGAACATATCATTAACATATTAAATCCATCTTTGTCCTCCTTAACAGCTGGAAACTCTCAAAGCTTTGAACGTGGATCAGATCTATGATAAACAAAAATACTAACAATGAGGATCTTCCACATGATCCCAAATATAGTTCTTTTAAAATGTATATTGATTATAATGGAAATAATCACATTAATCTAAGAAATTCTTATAGAAAACTCATTGATCTCAGAAATGCAACTATTCCACCAACCCCAGTGTGAGAAGCTCTATCTTGAGCTGTTGGGATATAGATTTACAAAGGCAGGATCTGGTTAATTGGACAATTCTCACCTGCTCAGGCAAGCAACAGAGAGTCTGAATAAGCACCCAATCAGGAGCGTGACAAAAGGAAGTGAACTTTGAAGAAGAGTAAAATAGTACTCATTTGCTGAAATAAAGGGTAAAGCTACCAATCAGAAGAAAGTTAATGCAAGGGCTGTTTATATTTGCAAATAATGATGATAAGAAGGAAATAAGGACACTTTTATAGGGGTGTGAGGGAGGCCTGTTTGAAGAGATAACATTTAGGTCAGCCTTTCTGAATGAGAAGGAATCAGGCCAGACATTGGGAAGTTTCTTTAGACAGAGACAAGATTATAGGTTCTGAAACAGAATCCAGCTGGACATGAAAGCAAGAACAGAAAAAAAGGAGATTTGGAGAGAGTCTGCCATGAGATAAGGTCAAAGAACAGGTCGTGAAGTAGGAGTCTAGCATTGTAGCAAAAATGATAAAATGGAATGGATGTTTCTGATGCTCATCAATGAAGAAATGTTGATGGGAATTTGAGATCTGTTGGATATGAGGATACTAATGAGAGAGAAGTATATATGGTATCCCAAAAAATGTATGCAGACTTTGAATCATTATAAAGGCAGTGTTTATTAAAATACATTTCATTTTCAAAATTGAGCTATCAGCTGTTAAAGTATGTATACATTTTGGGGGGACACCCTGTGATAATGATAAACACTTTCAGATAGAGCGACTATCTGAAGCATCTATAGAAGAATGATGATGTAATTGTCAGAAATAGGGAAATAAGTAATTGGGGGGAGTCTAAGTGAAAAGACACTGAATTGTAGATAATGAAGGATATATAAGTCTCGGTTAGTGTTTCGTAATTTATAGGGAACAAAAAAAACAACAATGGATTATCTATGTGCAAGTTGTACCATTTTAAAGAAGCTGATTGAAATTAGGAAATAGAAGAATTATCAAATGGATGCAAATAAAACATGAGATCAGAGAAGGACAGAGGATTTGCCTTAGAGGGAATGAGAGATCTACAGAAGACACCAAGAAAAGTCCCAGGACAGTAAATGGCTTATACTACACAGAAAAAAAAAGACAGTTAAGTAGGCCAGTCCATTATGTCAAATGCTGCCACAAGTTTAAAAACAATGGGTGCTGTCCTTCAGAGTCAGTATCATGAGAAGCATGGTGTGGTCATAGGCAGGTTGCAATACATGGAGAAAGCTAGTGGTGAAGGGAAAATTGGCAAAAGGCCCAGTTAAACTGAGCAGAGCAACTCAAAGTCCTTTAAGAGTTATTGGTTGTGGCAGGTGCTAAGGCTAGATTCTCAGTAAAACCTATTTTTTAGGTTTTATTGTTTTCATGTACAATAAAAGCTTTGGTTTGAGGGCTCTTCCTGGCTCCTCACTGGAGAACTTCTTGAGTGAATGACTATAGCATTTTGTCTGCCAGGGCCTGGTCCTTCCAAGTCAAGGGAAGCACCTATGAAGGACATATGGAGCTCCTTTTGTCATCCAACTGTGTCACTCTGAAGCTTCTGAGTGATTAATTTACCTTGCGCAGCTGACAAAATGCCCCAGGGAGCCTTGTAATTTATCATTAACATTCCCATTTGCGGTACAAACTCTCACTCTAGCACTAAGGCCATTTTGCCACATTATCACCAATGATATAAATGACCACACATGAGTAATCATGTATGATGAGTCAGTCACATTGCAACTTTGGACATGGCCAAACTGACCAAGGCCTGGGAGAGCTGAGCTTGGTGGGCCATGCCAGGACCTACTACTGGCTCAAAAACATGCTTGTTGGAATGGCCTTTACTGCCAACGTGGTCGTGGTTGTGGCTGCTATGCCCTATTATATTGGCAAAGTTGAATACTGCTCTTGTTTTGTATTGTCAAAGGGAAAATCAGAGAGTACAGTGTAAATCACTTTTATACCAGCATCATGTGATCCTGGGCCACATGAAAACATATAACAGTTTGCCTTTTAGCTCAAGGAAATATAGAGGTGAATAATTAAGAGAGAAGATTTTTTTTTTTTTAGAAGGGGAGAGGGTGAAGGTAGTCCAGCTCTCTAAATAGAAATCCTTGTAGTAACATTGGTCATTCTTATCCGAAACACATAAGAACCCCTGAACTAATAATTTGAGAAATGGAATTGTTCTTTCCATTAAAAAAGAAATTAAACAAATTTTACAAATTGTCATTTCACTTTAACTTTGAGTGCTATATAGAACTAAATATTTTTCTAATAATTGAAAGCTCACTCACTTTGCTCTTAAAAAATATTGATGGCTCTGGCCAGTGTAGCTAAGTTGGTTGAGCATCATCCTATGCACAAGAGGTCACTGGTTGGATTCCCAGTCAAGACACATGCCCGGGCTGTTGGCTTGATCCCTAGTAAGCGATGTGCAGGAGACAGACAATCACTGGTTCTCTCTCGTCGATGTTTCTCTCTCTCTTCCTCTCCCTTTCTCATGCTCTCTAAAATCGATAAAAACATATTAAAAATATGTGGATGTAAAATGACCTTAAAGTGACCTCAAATATAATTTAGTTCAGAGAGAGGGAGAACTGATTTATTTAATTAGGCCCCCTCCCCTCTCTCATATATATGACATTTATTTCATCATGTTATAATGAAAATGAACAAAATAAAGATACGTTAAGGTTGGTATAATATTCTTCTGGATAATAGTCCGGTGTCATTATTTTTTTTTTTTGTTATTGCAGGTGAAGACAGATGATAGAGTGGTTAAGATGGACCTCGGTTTACTCTTCCTAAGGGTGCGCAAAATGGATGCTGGTACATATTTTTGCCAGACAGTAGAGCATAGTTTTGTCCACACTGTCCGTAAAATCACCCTGGAGGTCGTAGAAGAGGAGCGCGTGGAGGAAATGTTTAACAAAGACTACGAAGAGGACAGGCCTCCCAAGATGCCTTGTCCAGCTCACAGTAGTATCCCGCACGGAGCAAAGCCATGGTATAAGGAATTCTTGCAGCTGATTGGTTATAGCAACTTCCAGAGAGTGGAAGAATACTGTGAAAAGGTATGGTGCACAGATAAGAAGAGGAAAAAGCACAAAATGTCACCTTCCAAGTGGAAGTATGCTAACCCACAGGAAAAGAAGCTCCGTCCCAAAGCTGAGCACTATCGCCTGCCCAGGCACACGCTGGACTCCTGATGAGGTGAAACAATCCACTGGATTCTGAAGAATTTATATTTGAAACCTAAAAGCAAAAGAAAAAAAAAGAATGAGAAATCATCCAACTTCTGTGCATTATTTTAAAAAGATATTTCTGTAATACAGAAATGACTAGGAGGTGTTACGATAAATTATTCTACATACTCATTTGACTGGTTAAACATCATATAAGTTAACTAATTTTTTTAAAATAAGTGTATGGTTCAATGGTTTCACATTATATTTATCAAAAAGTGACGATAGTTGTAGTTTTGAGTACTTGACTGCTTTTCCAAGGCAATTATTACTTTACTCTTGCTAGACGTAAGATAATGGGAATATTGATGAAAATTTTGAGATTTAAATAATCATGGAAAAATAAAATAAATGTTTTAATCTTTCTGAATTTTGCCTTTCCTCCACACTTAGTATCAGATAGTTTAATATTCTCATGTTAACTGTCTGTACGTTTTAAAAATGATTGTATTAGTGTTGTCAAAGCCATGAGCCAAGGTGTGTTGTAATTATTGTAAACCATGAAAGGAAAATTGTGGTCACCTTGACAATTGTGTCCTTCATAAAACATTCATTGCACCATGGAGTGAAGAGAAGAATTAAGTGAAGGTAACTTCTCAGAAAGATCTCAAAGAATGTCAAAACAGATGGACTTACAGTTAGAACTCTTATTGAAAAATTTTGCTGCCCTCTTCTGGTAGAAAAGTATATTCCTCTACAATTTGTCTAGTAAAGATTTGAAAGTTTCTCAGTAGTATATCTAATCCATTTTTAGAAAAAAAAAACTAACTGAAATAACGATGCGCTAATGCTTATGTCATGCTTTAAGATGTTAATAACTTATTACCTCACAAGCCAAAAATGATATTATAGCACTGAACCTCTATAAAAACTTAAATTGTATGTCTTCTAAGTAATCTTTTCTGAAATATAAAATATATTCCAGAAACATAATCTTTATTTCTGAAAAAAATATTAAAGCATTTTGCTCTGAGATGTCAAATTTTCCTCTATTTTATATTAACAAATGGAAAATTATTTCATGAGTTCGCCTAACTCCCATGATGTTCAGAGCACTTTTACTTTTCTCTTATAAATAGTATCAGGAGATTTTATTATTGAAAATGTTTATTTCCTGAAGTTTTTTCTTCTCTTTTATGTAGCAATTACCTTTCTAAAATATAACTTTTAAGATTTTTCATTTCAATAAAAATTAAAAGCAAGTGGATTACATATAAAAAGAAGTATGACTATTTAAATGTTAATCTTGAATAATATTCATTTTAGTTTTCAAAATTAGCTTAGAGGATGTATAAATAAGAAAGTCCAACATGTTGATAACTTGTAATGTCTTTCCATTTTATTCTAAAATTACCAAATACATAAATGTTTCAAGAAAGTTTAAAGAGTTCATTCAGTAAGTTGCCCAGCTTACAAAAGGTCTAAAAGATACAAATATATTGAAAATAAACATTCTCTGAAAAACTCAGTTGCTATGTACATAAGAATCCACTGGAGGTCATTGCTGCCCACCAATATTAACTGGAAACAATGTATTGAAAGTTGCATTAAAAAGATGTATTTCAGTAAAGCTGCCAGATGTAGAAAAATAGAACCATAACCACAGATCACAAGACCCTTTGCAAAGGTTATGTCCAAAACACTCAAAGTGAACAGATAAGTCAATAAACACAATTTATTGAAAATATTCTTCCATTAACACAAGAGAAGGGAAAGCAGGATTTTCCTCCTGTATTTGAAATTTAAGAAAAAAAATTATGGCAGATAAAGCATAAGCAGTTATCATTTTAATCTCCACACATACAACCAGTTAATAATAATGACAATGTCACTTATGAACTAAACTATTTGACAACTGGATAACTAAAACTGAGGGAAATAACTTTTCTATGATGTGTCTTAAGAATTGAATGGACCTACATGCTTTTAAGCTAAAACTATTAACCAGAAAAAAGATATATTTACGTAAAATGCTAAACTTGATTCTGAAAAAAATAAATACAAGCCAAATAAGCTTTTGAAGACTGAAATACACAATTCAGTGAAATCACTAAATTCCATATATATTCATATACAGGTATATGTATATACATGTGCTTTTTGTTTCAATTTTCTCTCTGCACCCCCCCACACACACCCACTTCCATCACTCCCCCCACCACGTGCATGCACACACACATCATGACGTACTTTAAGAAAAATGCATGGCCCTCTCAAAGGACAAGCCAACAATTTATGTTGCTCTGTCCTTGAGAATCTGAAATGTACCACAAAAACACATTCCAGGTCTTTTGTTTGCTTTTTTCTGGGATTAAAACTCAAATTCAGAATCTCATTTCAGAAATGTTCAGGCTTGGAAAAAAAATCACAAATGAATTGATATTTATCCCCTCTTTCTTGAACTTGGGAAAGGCATGCCTAACCACCTGGAAGAATTCAGATTTTGCCCCAACCCCACCTCATTTTCTCCAGACATAAACTCAGTGAAGGAGAAAGATTCCCTCCGGGAAAAGACAGCTGAAAAAGAATCATCACCACCGACCCTAGTTTCAAATGGGGCACCTCCATGCAGGGACTGTCTACTGCTTCTTCAGCCTATTCTATGTTATTCCCTGTTGAGAGGGTACCTGTGGCTAAATGAGCCTTGACATCACAATGAACACCTACATCACCCATTGAGCTACAGATGCAGGTTTGTTAGCAGGGAGGATTTCAACTGGAAGGTATTTTACATCATGATTTGCGACGCCTCTTCCATGCCTACCGTCTTAGATGGCTAATTTTACTTTTGTGTTTATTACTGAATATTTCAGCACAAGGCTATCAACATGGTGAAACAGGGATTAAAAATAGAAATAGATACTAATGAGGGCTCTGGAAGAAAGACTTTGCCTATTTATTAAGTGGCAATTCCATATATATGAGAGTTTTTCCTTCCCCAAATTAGTTGAGTACTTATGATGTTTTTATTGTGCTTAATATTTGCTATAGGGTGTAGGGTTTTGTAAATCTTCATAGTGATTATGAACATTTGTAAAATTTGTAAAATACAATAAATCATTTTGAGTGTTGGTGTTTCGCATGAAACAGATACAGCAGCCATTGTCCTTAAAAATGAGTTGTGTTTAGCCTGATAAAGAAAATTACTTAGCATTGTGTAGGTATTTGAGATCACAAAGAAGTGCTGCAGTTATGATGCAGTGGGAAGTCATTCTTTTTCTTACGGCGGAGTATCACATCGAGATAATTTTTCAAAAGCAGTGCTCATTTTTAAGGACAGCATTGTTGCATTTAAATCAGATATAAATACTAGATTTCCACGAACACTCTTTTGAATGTAGTGTGTTATTTAAGCTGGCATGTTTATTTTATTTTTCTGGGAAGATAGCATTATATTTTGGCTCTCATTGTAAACCAAATGTATTCTGTTTGTCTAAATGGCTTAGTTATAAGCTAGAGTACTATATCGGCATATTCTTGTCTGTATGGCTTCCTTTTATGTGCTTGCCTGGGTCCATAACAGCATGTGCCATATTATTTCTTTTCACGGATTATAAGCCATGAGACTTATCATCTGGTGGCAAGCTGCGAAGACCATTGACTGTCACATGGATTTGCCACTGTGCACTGCATAATTCATCTGTACCATTATGTACAATTCCCATTTAGTTTAACATAGATGATAAATAAATATTTGCTAAATCCTTACATGCTTTTTGAGGAGTGTTTTCTAAGTTTTTTGCTAGTTGAATTCAAGTTTCACAACATGTCAAGCCGAGATGTAACCGTACAATGCTAGAGTACCACTCTTTTTTAAGAAGTTAGGAAACAATTCCGTTCTCTTTCCTTGTAAATACGTGAGTCAACTTTCTTAAGGAGGAACAAGGCCATTCATCTCATTACTTTGCAGCAGTGGGGTTTATGTTTAGGCATCATGTTCCTAGGACCAGCAGCCGGAAATGAAGCTTTTAGAATGGTAACCAGCAGGATGTCTACGATTTTGGCAAACCTCAACTTCTTTCTTGAGGGAGCTTAATTGCTGTTTTCTCTGCTGTTATTATAAGACGTTGGAGAGGTCATTTAAATGAGATTTAGCGTTAAATGATTCTCACTTTGGGGAGTTCTGTTTTCAAGTAACATGGTGGTAAGTAATTACTTACAATGCTTGGAAGGAAGACGAGGCTCTAGCGTAGTGTTTCTGGCAGCTTTCTGATATGACAATGCCATTAATGGTAACTTTATACTTGTTTTACACTTGCATTCATTCATAATATAGGGCCTCCTTTTAGAGTAATATTCGATGAACCCATTAAAACTGCTTTTTCGATACATATTTGACTACTAGTCAAGGAAAAGTAGAGAAACAGTTGTGGTGACTAGAAATCTCTTACCTATTCTTCAAAGAGAACCAAAGTGCCTGGCCAGTGTGGTTCAGTGGTTGAGCATTGACCCGTAAACGAGGAGGTCACAGTTCCATTCCCAGTCAGGGCACATGCCAGGGTTGTGGGCTCGATCCCCAGCAGGGGGCATGTAGGAAGTAGCCAATCCACGTTAATGTTTCTCTCTCATAGATGTTTCTATCTCTCCCTCTCTCTCTAAAACCAATAAAAACACAAAAGTATGCACCTATCTTTTTATTCAAAAACCATATGCTGGACTAGACCAGGTGCTTTATAAAGTGTAGAACTGTTAACGATGCCATTAAGTATAGGGGTAAATAAAAATTAGATTACATTTGTTCTGAGAATTTGTTGACAGTTTCCACTGGAAAAAACCTCAAAACCTTTTTTTTTTTTTTTTTTTTTACTTTATGCAGCATGAAACACAAGAGTGTAGCTTTTAAAATGTTTTTCAAATATTTGGAATGTTGTAGAAGGTACTTCTAATTATGAATCTTGAGACTTCTTGTCAGGATGACATCAAAAAGCCAGGCTTTGATTCAAAGGAGCAGCAATGATAGATGTTATATAGAAAAAGAAAATAATTTAACAACAAAGAAACAAACAAGACACAACAAGAAGGCAGCTGTCTGCAAGACAGGAAGAGGGGTCTCACCAGGAGAGCAATACTTTGATCTTGGACTTCCCAGCCCCCTGAACTGTGAAAATAAAGGTTTGTTGTTTAAGCCACACAGTCTATGATATTTTCTCATAGTGTGGGCAGACTACTGCACAAAGAAAAGAACAGAGAAAGGCAGAGAGATTAAGCACAATCAGAAAAAAAAACAAATAAGCCTACATGTATTCCAAAACATCTGCAGTTATCTAAAGTCAAGTAAGTAGTGATATCTGGAAAAAGTGATGAAAAGTGGCTTCTCAGCTACGACTGCTGGCTCACATCAATTAGGCAGGACATTCAGAAGTGCTTCTCAATCATGGGTGATTTCTTCTCTGTGAATCGGAATAAGTTTCTAGGAAAGGAGAAAACTGAATTATAAACTCAGTTTTCAACAACCACAAAAACAGCAGAAAAAAACTAGTGACGAACGGGATGATCCCTTGCAGATTATTCCATCAATTCAATCTAGTTGGAAAGAATGGTTAAAGAGTTTCTTATTTTACATGATTTTCATAAGTCAGAAGTCAGGACATAACATGTCTCAGCTGGATTCTCTGCTTAGGATCTCAAAAAAACAACATCAACCACCAGCTGCCTGAGACCTGGGGAAGAATCAACTCATTCAGGTAATTGGGAGAATTCTGTTCCTTGTGGTTCTAGGACTGAGATCCCTTCCCCTCTCTCAGCATAATTATTTTCAGACTAGAGCCCGGTGCACGAATTCGTGCATGGGTGGGGTCCCTCTGCCTGGCCAGCGTTTGGGCCAATCGGGTTGGCCGGCAGGGGGAGAGGGACATCAGGAGGTTGGCCGACCGTGGGAGGTTGGCTGTGGGAGCGCACTGACCACTAGGGGTCAGCTTCTGCTTTGAGTGTCAGTTCGGTTGACGGCTTTTATCCTATCTAATAATAACCAAACATGGTAATTGACCGTACCTTCGCTACACCTCCCATTGGCTAATCAGCGTGATATGCAAATTAACCGCCAACAAAGATGGCAGTTAATTTGCATATACCGGCTGGGAGCGAAGCAAGCCAGGCGGCCAAAAACAAGCCAGGCGGCAGAGGCGGTAGCAAAACAAGCCAGGCGGCAGTGAAACAAGCCGGGCAGCAGAGACGGGAGCAAAGCCCGCCTCAGCAGGTTTCGCTCCCTTCTCTGCTTTGCTCCAGCCGTAGGAAGCCCTATTCTTGCAGGAATCTTCCTGCAATGGGCCTCTAGTGTGTGTGTGTGTATATATATATATATATATATATATATATATATATATATATATATTCTTCCAAGTTGTTGAATGTATCAGTACTTTGTTCTTTTTTATTACTGAGTACCATTCCACTACTAGTATAATGGGTATACAAAAATTTGATGAACATTTTAGTTGTTTCAATTTTGTCTGTCTACACTAATAAAAGACAAAGATGCTAATTGACCGTACCTTCACTATGCACACCAGCCAATCAGATGAGTATGCAAATTAACCCAACAAAGATGGCGGTTAATTTGCATACACAGGCGCCCAGCGAAGACTGAAGACAGTGTAGAAGGAGGCCAAGCACTGCAGAAGGGAGCCAAGCGGCGGAGAAAGGAATGGATCAGAGGTAGCAGAGATGGGAGCGGAGCTGAGGCAGCGGGCACAGGAGGGAGCGAAGTGACAGAGAAACGAGGGAGTGAGGCAGCGGACACGGGAGGGAGGTGAAGCTGAGGACACGGGAGGAAGCAAGGCAGCAGAGAAGGGAGGGAGCCGAGGCAGCAGAAAGGAAGGGAGTGAGGCAGCAGAGAAGGGAGAGAGCCGAGGGCGAAGCAGTGAAGGAAGGGAGCGAGACAGTGAAGGAAGGGAGCGAGGTGGGCTTTGCTCCCTTCTCTGCTTCGCTCCGGTCTCAGGAAGCCTTATTCTTGCAGGAATAGGCCTGAGGAAGCCCTATTCTTGCAAGAATCTTCCTGCAACTAGTTATAAGTAAAATGGAACATTTATGTGTAAGTATGGACACAGCATTTATTTCTCTTGGGTATATACCTAGCAGAGGAATTTCTAGATTGTGGAGTTGTATCTTTAATTTTGATGAAACTGCCATATTGTTTTGCAAAGTGATTATACATTTTAGATTCCATAAATTGTGTATGAGAGTTCAATTTTCTTCATGTCTTCACCAACCCTTGGTATGTTCAATCGTCTTTATTTTAGTCATTGTACCAGGTGTATAGTGATCTCTCATTGTGGTTTTCAATTTTCATTTCTCTAATGACTAATGCTGTTAAATATCTTTGCATGTACTTATTAGCTATCCATATATTTCTTTGGTGACATAAGTATTCAAAGATTTTGTCCATTTTATTGAGTTGTCTGTCTTCTCATTATTAAGTTGTAAGAGTTGTTTATATATTTTAGATAAAAGGCCTTTGTAAGATATATATTTTATAAATATTTATCACAGTCATTAAGTGTTTTCATTTGTTTTGGTAACAATGTCTTATAAGCAGCAAATATGTGTTTTTTAATCCAATTTATTAACATTTTTTGTGTGTTTAAGAAATATTGGCCAAGCACAACATCAGAGATTTTTCTCCAGTATTTTCTTCTAGAACTTCAATAGCTTTACCTTACATTTAGATCTATAATCCATTTGAAATTAACTTTGTGTATGCTGTGAAGTATGTGTCAAGATTTATTTCTTTGCATGTGGTTATTCCACTAATCCGGTACCATTTGTTGAAATAAACAGTTCCTGCATTGAATTGACTTGCCACTTTTTGATAAAGGTAATCAGCTATAGAAATTTTAGGCTGGTTGATCTAGGCTAACTTCCCAAACTTAATGAGATACCCCTGTCCCCAAATGTGCAACATTCTGTATATGTGAAAGCCTTTTAATCTAGTCTTAAAAATTATATCAAATAAAGATGTCTTTGATTTTATTAAGGAACCTTCTTTAAAATGCCAATAACTTGTAGAATTGAGTGGGTTAGAATTCACACAGCAGTAGCAACCAGTCAACCAGCTAACAGCCATCTGGGCCACTTGAAAAGGTTAAAATGACATTTTGGATAGAGTGGAGGTAAGGGAATGAGGGGAAGAAAGGAAGGAGCTAATTAATTCACTTTAGAATGGAACCTTTTAGGGAAAGTTCAAAACTTGGTTGAAAGATGAGAGTAACAGAGGAGGAATGTGGTTGTAGGGGTAAGAAAAAAATAGAATTGGAGGCAAAATTCCTTTGCATGCATTTTTTCCTATATTTTTTTGCCCTTTATTCGGGAAAAGGGATCAACTTTTAAAATATTTTCTCTAGCCCTAACCGGTTTGGCTCAGTGGAAAGAGCATCAGCCTGTGGACTAAAGGGTCCCGGGTTTGATTCTGGTCAAGGGCATGTACCTTGGTTGCGGGCACATCCCCAGTAGGGGGTGTGCAGGAGGCAGCTGATTGATGTTTCTTTCTCATCAATGTTTCTAACTCTCTATCCCTCTCCCTTCCTCTCTGTAAAAAATCAATAAAATATATTAAAAAATTAAAAATAAAATATTTTCTCTAGCCCCCTTCATGCCTTTTGTCAATTTCTATCGGCCACTCCTGGAGTTCCTCCATGCCAATGCCTTCTTCTTCCTCCTTTCTGCCCTATGTGGTCTTAACTTTCAAAGAACTCAGACTAGTTAATATAGATAAAGTCCTTTAGGGATATATCAATATAAAAGACTCCTGTGGGGCTCTCACAGTAATTCAATTGCTGTTTACAACATTATGTCCTTAGGGCTAGTATATTTTTGAGTTAACCAAACTAGTTTTCAAAGAATAAAACCTGTTGTTTCTTTGGGAAGGATTTTCTGTGTTACCTAATCATAAATGTCATCTACATTCTCAAAGATTTAATTGTATGCAAAATACTCTTAGTGCTAATATATTTTATTGGAATGTCATCTTCTAAAATTTGATATGCTATTTGATTATCATGTTCTTTGTTAACCAGGCTGTTATAATAAGTAGAATAATATGCCAAATATAAACTAGTCTCCAAAATTTGTGCATAAATAGATATTAACTGTATCACTTTTACTCTATTAGAAGTGATATTGCA
The DNA here is from genome assembly GCF_028538775.1 of Myotis yumanensis. Classification (NCBI taxonomy): domain Eukaryota; kingdom Metazoa; phylum Chordata; class Mammalia; order Chiroptera; family Vespertilionidae; genus Myotis; species Myotis yumanensis. The sequence goes on along the minus strand of NW_027223760.1, from coordinate 40,572,833 downwards.
GATATATTCTTGGTAGCAATCTGAAAATTAGCTTGGATTTTATTTTTAAATGTGAGAATGTGTCATTTTTTTCAACTAATTCCATTTAAAGAAGGCACACATTGGAACACTGTGATTTTATTTATTTTGGTTTGTCAGCTTTATATGTAGACTAGCAGTCAAAGCATTTCTAAACAGTAGACTTTAAAACTGCATTCATTTTACCACATTTTGATATAGTTCAGCATAGAATAAATACTACAAAATGTTTTCAGAAAATCCGAAGTGAAAGACTGAGACACTTTATTAAGATTACTATTTTATATACTACATATATATGTTCATGATCTACAATGTTTGAGTCAGGTGGTAGATGGTGTATTCAGTACAGTGCAAGGTTGTCTCTTCCGTATTATGTAAAAAATTATATCTGCACTAAGGGACTGCTCCAATTCAGGCTTTTATTTAATATATCTGCACTAAGGGACTGCTCCAATTCAGGCTTTTATTTAATACCAATCTTCTGCTCCATGGCATTATCCTTCCAATTCTTCATATACGTGTATAAATGTATAGATATATTTTGTAATTGATCTAGTCTTTAAAACTTTTTTACCTTAATACCCTCAACTCCTGGCATGTTATAAAATGGAGCTATAAATTCACTCACATTACAGAGATAGGCAGAGAAGCTGTTGTTTCTTTACTGTCTTTATCAATGCCCGGGCCTTTTTCACACACTCTCGGAATCTAGGTATCAGGAAAAATACATTAGCACTTTTGATTTCATTTTGCTCTGATGAAATGACCTTGGCAGTTCTTTCTTGGTGGTCAAAAGTCCTTTAGGGACACTAATGCTCAGTGTTCCAGATGACCATGTGCTATCTCCCACCCAAGGTCTTCTAAGAAGCTGAGTGCCCAAGGGTGTATTGTAAGGAAGAACCATGTGATCGTTTGTCATTGTGAATGGCTGTGTCTTCATATTCAAGCCCTGCTTTAGGTGTTTTGGGGTTCCTAGAATCTTCAGTTGAATTATAATGGCATAAAAGCATTTTATTTTCTCTCAAGGTCTTGATGATTCAAACTCACCTCCAAAGTCTCTGGTGCAAAGTGACACCGGATCTGGCTATGACACTCATGAGATACTCAGCCCAGATAGTCCACCTGTGCACCACTTCACCTCTTCTGGTAAGTCAACTGGCCAACACCCTAGACTACTTATCACTTCCATCCACAAGGAGCATAAGAACTTCTGGTAATTTAGTCAATGATGGAGACTCATCTGAACTTTGTGAATTAAATTCCATGACACTGTCCCCCTACTCTCCCACTGTGCCACGAGGTTTCTTTCATAAAACCTAATCCCTAGTACTTATATGGATCATCTGTAAGGCAGTCTACTCTAACTCTTCCAGGTGAGATATGGGTTTTAACCTAGACCTTGAGGAAGTAGCTGCTTTTACATTAAGGCTTGTCTTTGATCTGGGAGGATAGATTGCATCTCCTAAGGTTACTAGCTACTAATAACAACCCTGAGAAATGGTCAAGGAAAGTGCGGTCAAGGCTTTGCATTTTTGCCACACCCAGCAGGAACATGGACACTATGTTCCATGTCAACGTGCTTCTCCCAATAAAAGGTTCATATACATACCTTACACTTAGTGTCTCTTACATCTCACTCCTGTTCACAATCCTCCATGCCAGGAACAGTTTTTCTTTTCTTTTCTTTTCTTTTTTTTCCTTACTTTTCTTTCCTTTTCCCTTACATAAAGTATTTCTTCTTTCCCATCAACACCTTAATGTAAGACACTGTAGTGGATAGGTGCATCTTCCTTACATATGGGAAGATAGTTTTCAAATGTCCCTCCATACCTAGCTCTTGAAAAATTCATCAAGAGCTGAGTCAGTGCAGGTCCTCTGGGGAACAGGAACCAGGATGAAATTAGAAGAGAGAGAGAGAAGTTTTGGAGGTAATGCTTATGAAAAATAAAAGGTAGAGGAGAAGCAGCCAGGTAAATACCATAATACAGGTCTGAAACTTATGAGAAGAGAGTGGGGAAGGAAGGAGTATTTGGGAAAAAGAGTCTCTGACTGTGGTATACCTCCAAAAACGTTTCAGGAAGCCCAATGGGGAGTTCAGCACTGGGGAGAAATGACCAGACCCCTGAGTCCCTGTCACACTCAATCATTGAGTTGCTCTGGCCAAGGGAATCACCTAGAGATCATCAGCTGACTTACTATTGGCAGCTGCTTCTGTCTCACAGGGAATTCTTACAGTGCACTATCTTGGCTGCCATAGGAACCATAGGAATGACTCTCCTTTTCTCTTTTTATCATGGTTCATTTTAAAGCCTGTTATCAAACTAAAGAGCTCAACACCTTGTCTGTCCTGGAGCTATAATTAATGGCTTATCCTGGGAGATGTGAGATTGGAATAGGGAAAATTAGAACATATCTTAAATTTTTGAAATATATTTAACTTTTGAAAAATTCTCTTATGTCTTAAGATGTTGAAACCTTAACTCCTTCAAAGTTTTTTCTAGATCCATCTTCATAAAACTCTCAGATTTAATCCCTAACTCCTAAATCTACATTAACATTATGGTATGTATGATCAAAATAAATGGTTAATGATGTGCCTAAATCCCACTCATTTCTATCTCATTTTCAGGACTTCCTTCCTTAGTTTCATGAAGGAAGCTCAAATAATGTCAACTACATACAGGTCTAGACCTGCCTTAGTCTATGCACAAATTCTAGCATAAACAGGAATTTTTTTAGCACCCACTGTTCCACATTTAAAAAGTCAGATCACTTCCCCCAATATTGGATCTGTGGCAGCCTGCATACCATTTTTTTTTTTAACCATTTCCCCTTCTGATTATTATTTTACTTCCAATCATACCAAAAATCCCCTGAGATTGGGGTAAGTCCTATTTATCTGTATAACCAACATGGAGAAACACCATGGCATAAGTTTTTATTTAAAAATTCCAAGTATAAGGTAGCTCAAAAGAGTGTTCTACGTCAGGGGGAAAAAAGAATAGGAATTGATAGAGTTAATAATGGTCCTCAATAGAGGAAGACAATGTTCCTGTGGATTAGTAACTATTGGGATGGAAAGGAAGACCTAGGGGATGAGATTGTGGGCAAGAGGGGATGAGAGGAACAGCTCTGGAGGTCAAGGACATAAGAGGGACTTAGTAAAAAATCCTCTGTCCTTCTGGTTCCTTACACCTTGAACTCCAACTTCCTACTTGTCCCTAGGCATCTCGTACCCTCCCCATATCCTAATTTCTGCTCACTTATCATGCCTCAGGTTTCAGCCTTACAGGTTGGAAGCACTGATAACGGGAACTGCCTTTCATGTTGGTAGCACTGATCATTTCTTTTATCCCAGTGTTCGACACTTTTCCCTTTGTCCCTAACAACCTTTCAGGGCTCACCATTTAAGGACAAGTCTCATGTTGCTATCAAGCACATTGCCTTATTTTTAATTGAACAACAGCCACAAGGTTGACTACTTCTATAGCTGTATCCTACTAGTAAGAGGATCCTAAGCTTTACCTAAATTTTTGGATTGTCTGACTGCCCTCACAGTAGCAGACAAATCTTTGCCTTACAAAGCACGTCTCTGTCTGGCTTGTTTCTCTTCCCTACTGTTTCCACTATTCCAAGGTTATGAGTTATTTTGCACCTAGACATAATCCTTCCCAAGTCTGAAAAAAAGATAGGATTTTGAGAGATAAATACTAGTAAGATATAAGAAAAGGAAACATCATTCATTAACAAAAGTGCAAAAGGCAAAATGAACTCAAGAAACTGCAAGTTGCCCATTCTGACCACTGTAGCTAGAATGCTTCATGGAGAGTTTATTTAGCAAGGCGCTTATGGATACAATAGAAACCAAAGTGTACCTTTTGTCTGTAAAGACACACACCAACCTACACTCCCTTGTAGTTAAGTAGAAACATGTGACCACACTCAGGCCAAATAAACTAGATCTGCAATTGATGAGGAAAATCCCTACTAAAGAACTTTGTTTGTTTTGTTTTATTTTGTTTTCTGTTCCCTCTCTTTCCTTTCCATACTGGCAGTAAATAATGTACATTAGATCTGCTGCCTTGGACTCCGAGCTAGAATTAATGTCAAGAATAGCAAGGGTACCCTTGCTATTAGTCCTGAGCCTTTGCGCTTTTATGTAAGAAAGCAATAATCTTTTTATCCTAGCCTCTGTTTGGGGGTTCCATTTTTACACTAACCTATATTTTTATTAACGAAGAGCATTTGAAGACTTTGGAGTAAAGTGTGAATGAAAAATTCAAGATTGCTATGCCAAAAACAGATACTACCCATCAAAAGATGTTCAGCCCTAACTAAACTGATGTCAGGGTGAGTCTCACATTTTCTCTGGTCCAGTGTTTTTTCTGGCCAATATTGTAACATAAATACATCAAGAGACATCTCTTTCTCACTGAGCTGGAGAGATGCTCTTTTAAAAAACGAATGGGCTTTGGAACAGAAATGTTGCCTTTTAGTGTCAGGCTTCAGCAGCAGAGTAACCATGCTTTCAATATGATATATTCAGCCTGGCACAAAGCACCTCTTTTATCTTTCTACCAGAGTGAGTTAGCTCTTCCCCTCGACATTTTTAGTTAAAACATTGCTAATGTTCATATGATGCCCAGAAGAGAGAGAAGACCAGAGTCTTCTAATATATTGTCTATTTGCCCAGGTAAATTGTTCCATTAGGAGTTTTCATTTAGAAAATGTCAAAAAGTAGATACTAAGTAATTCCATTTTCCTTGGAGCTTGGGTTGATAAGGCCGTCTTCCCTTTCACCACAAGGGGTAGTGTCCAAACCCAGTAAGACTGACTTTATGGCTTTTGGGTTAAGCTATTCACTCTGAAAATGGAGTATCCTTTTCCTACTGAGTGCTCCCGGGCTGCCAGAGGAATCCTTATGATATCTCAAAAAAAAAAAGAATTTTTTGAGCCCTGACCAGTTTGGCTCAGTGGCTAGAGTGTTGGCCTGTGGACTGAAGAGTCCCAGGTTCGGTTCCGGTCAAGGGCATATACCTTGGTTGCGGGCACATCCCCAGTGGGGGGTGTGCAGGAGGCAGCTGATCGATGTTTCTCTCTCATGGATATTTCTGACTCTCTATCCTTCTCCCTTTCTCTCTGTAAAAAAAATCAATAAAATAAAATAAAATAATTTTTCGAGACTTATACAGGAGAATGAGTGATTTTTATTTGCATGGAATTGCATCTCTGACCTTACAAAGTCTCACTTCCCTTAGTCCAGTTATAGAAGTGTAGCTGGGGTTTCAATAAAGCTAGAAGCAAAGCCAGTGTCCACAGTTTCCATTTCATATTGTGGCTGGGTCCAGTTCAGCATCAGGCTACTTGCAGGCCGTTAGTCCGTTGTGTGTTGGGGTCTACATGGACGTGGGCCATGTGGGAGAATGCAGGCGAGCCCAAAGAACTCATCCCCTGCAACAAGAGTCCGAAGGGCAGCCAAGGGCAACCAGGAGAGTGAAGTCCTTTGTTCAGGTGATTAAATATCCCAAATTTTGTGTTCTTGCAATGGTGATGCCCATTCTGGCCAATGACCTGTTCCCAGTTGTGACTGACACACAAGTAGCTACCTTACGTCATCCCAACTTTGCTGGGCATGCATCTATCTCCTCTCTGTTGGACCGCTGGGGTGTGCAAAGTTGCAGCTTCCTGGTGAAGCTGCCCAAATGGCATGCCTATAATATTTGGCCTTCCCTTTGCTCCTTTCTTATTATTAATAACTAGTTTAACTACAACGGTATCAACTATACTACTTCAACATTCCATGGCTCACATGAGGAGCTGAGTACAACTTACTCTTACCTCTCGGTGTGGCATGGAATCAGCCTTAAAACCATTGGGCATTAATTCCTCATCTGGAAACAGTTGATATTATATGGCAGAGTAATAATGTAATTTAAGTCAGAGTGCTACTATTCCTGACTGTGGAAAGTCACTAATGAGAAAAAAAAAATACATGCGTAGTATAATCAAAGTTTGATAGATGTTTTCAAGATAAAAGTTATGTGCAGTTTCTAAAAACATCTGAGCCTAACTTCTCATTTCATTAGTCAGTTATAAACCAAGTTAATGTTTCTTAATAAAAATCTTGCAAATCCAGATTTAGGATCATTTCCCTTTCCTTTGAAATTTTCTCTTTTAAAGTTTTTAAATAGATATTTCACACCCCTCTTCTAAATATATTACACCACTTATTTTCCATTTAGCAATAATTTGAATTTGATATATAAAGAAAACCTGGAATGACCTGAGTCCAGAAACAAGAGCAGCCCGCCATCCCCTGTGATTTAATCAGTGGGTCTGGCTGTGAATTTTTCCAGTGAGTGGGCTCAGTAATGAGCTGCTTATTTTCCCAGTTATCATAATAGAAAGGTCACAAACCAGAAACTGGTTCCAGCGGGAGTGCCTCGTGACTGCCAGGTAAGAGGAGTTGCTTTGAGAATGCGCCTGTGACTCAGCTCTGTGAAGTTCACCAGCATGCTTCTCCGAGATAAAGACTACATGGCAGAAGGAGAAATCTGTTTAAGCCTCTTAGTAGAGAAGAAGGATTCTGAATACTGAACCTCTCCTAAAACTCAAGGGATGCTGATTGCTGATCTAGATAAGAATGGAGCGAAGTCCTTGGTTTCTTATGATACTGAGATTAGCACCATTTATGGTCCTGTTGATTTCCAAGAGATGACAAGCTTCATTGACTTCACATATGACTCTTAGCCCAATGTGATTTTAAGCTCTCTAAGCTACAGGAATTTGGCTGTGCTTTCTTCATGAAACTAACCATAATGTGCCAAAACGTGCCTCATAATATAGTTGCTTCATACATATGTCAATACTTTTACATTCCCTATTGAATTCAGTTTCTCAAGGTTTCCAGTGTCATATTTATATTTGTTTACTCCTGAGATTACTGATTTGCACATATATGTAAATAGACCTATTGTATAATAAGGGGGAGTGATTCCTCTCTTTCTTTTAGGTATTCTGAAGATTTTTTCCCTCTAGTTATCCAGTGTTATTCTTTGGCTCCCTGGTGACAGACTACTTATTAAATGAATGAAATTATTTATATTTGACTAGAGGCCTGGTACACAACAATTCGTGCACTTGGGGGGGGGGGGGGTGTGGAGGAGGGGAACAGGCCTAAGCCGTTAGTCAGACATCCTTAGCACTGCCATGGAGGCATGAGCCAGCTTCTGGCTGAGTTGCGCACCCCCTGTGGGAGGGAACTGATCATCAGGGGGCAGCTCCTGCATTGAGCATCTACCCCCTGGTGGTCAGTGAATGTCATAGTGACTGGTTGTTCTGCTATTAAGGTCAATCTACATATTACCCTTTTATTATATAGGACTAGGGGCCCGGTGCACAAAAATTTGTGCACTGGGGAGGGGGTTCCCTCAGCCCAGCTTGCCCCCTATCACATACTGGGAGCCCTAGGGGATGTCCTACTACCTGCTCCCTGCTCCCCTTGGGGAGCGGGCCTAAGCCACAGTCTGGCCTCCCTTTGTGGGAGTCGACCGGGCTGATCAGGGGAAGGCACCAGCCCCATCACTGCACTGTTGCAGCCACTGCCAGTCACCGCAGCCACCAAGGTGTTTTCATCAACACGGACTCCAGTCCCTTTACCATGAAAAAATGACAACTTTCTTTAGGCATTTTCAAGAAGTGTCTTTCATAGGATATGATATTTCTTTCTTTCTTTCTCCTTACCTGGGCATATGTTTCCATTGATTTTTAAAGAGTGTGGAAGAGAAAGGGAAAGACAGAGAGAAACATCAAAGTGAGAGGAATACTTTGATTGGTTGGCTCCTGCATGAGCCTTGACCTGGGCCCGAGCCAGGGAGGAGCCTGCAACCTAGGTACATGCCCTTAGTCAGAATTGAACCCAGAATCTGCTGTGGGCAGGCTGAGGCATTATCCACTGAGCCAAACCAGCTAGGGCAGGATATGACATTTCTTAACCCTCCAGCAGCAGACCTTCCTTTTTTTTCTCCAGGAGTGTGGTAAAAAAAACCCTAGATCACTTTTTGGACTCTTATTACCCAAGTTACTAAGAATATTACCAGTGGCATACAGGGAGCTTAACCAATCAGCAGTCAGAAAAGGTGTTTCCTCTGTAGTTCACACCAATTGCTGGTTTGGCCCCTGCCCAGGCCTAACGCCTCTGGCGAGTCATTAGCCCTGGGCCAGGGCACCCCCAGCTCCCAGCCGCTGGCCATCAAGGATCGCTGGCTGGCTCCTCCCCGGTGCAAGCCTAAAGCCTCAGGCTGAGGTTTTAGTCCTGGGCTGGGGCACCCCCAGCTCCCTGCTGCCGCCGAAATCAAGGATCGCTGGCTGGCTCCACCCGGGTTCCCCCGCCATCGCCACCATCAACCTTCGCTGGCTCAACGATCGCTGGCTGGCTCCTCCCTTACCCAGGCCTAAAGCCTCAGTCCATGGCTTGGAGCCGACATATGCAAATTAGCCACCATCTTGGCTGGCGATTAATTTGCATATCTCGCTGATTAGCCAATGGGAAGGGTAGCGGTCGTACAACTAATTACCATGTTTCTCTTTTATTAGATTAGATTATTTGTGACTTACAAAAGCAACAATATCTATGTTTCAACTTAAAGTTTTCACAAGTCATAAACTATTAAATAGAAGTTACATTAATAAGCTAAACATACTGTGAACTGTATGTTATATTTAAAATGCCATATTTGGATATCTGTGAGATGAGCTTTAGAGTGTAAGTTCTTGAATGTGCTTCTCAATATTTTAGATTAAAAAAAACACACATAAACTCTCTTTTTCCATAAGAAATCTTTTTATGTCTTAGTTTAGGTTTCACAATATAAGAAGGTACTAGTTGCCACCTAAACTAATTTATATATTATTCTGAGAAATTCATGAAATATAAATCTAGCTTGAATGCAAGTTATGATGGTAAGAATTATTTTAATATTATTATATTTCATAAATATTAATACTGTAACTCTTATTGCATTATAACATATAAAATGTTTACTCATCCACTTAACAAGCATTTCTTAAATGCCCAACATGGGGAGGGGCACTGACTCTGGGGATACAGACATGAAGGAAATGATCTATATCTTCTCAAGGAATTACAAAAAGGAGATGAACAACATCCACTGTTTATATACTTATGTCACTGATAGTCTTACTTTATGTAATGAAATCATCCTCTAGTGTAGTGGTTCTCAACCTTCTGGCCCTTTAAATACAGTTCCTCATGTTGTGACCCAACCATAAAATTATTTTCGTTGCTACTTCATTACTGTAATGTTGCTACTGTTATGAATCATAATGTAAATATCTGATATGCAGGATGGTCTTAGGCGACCCCTGTGAAAGGGTCATTCAACCGCCAAAGGGGTCGCGACCCACAGGTTGAGAACCGCTGCTCTAGTGACTTATGCTCTAATTTATTGGGTAAAGAAAATTCTTTCCTCTATTATTATAATTTACCATCTAAACAATTGTGACATAAATGTGTATATGCTATTCTAAGGATTAAGTACCATAATTCTGTCTAAATCTTTTCTTTCTAAGCCTGTGTCTAGTGAGAGAAAGGCTTTAGGAACCAAGGCTTTTACTTGAGGGGGCCTTTAAGAGATCAAAAGTATAAGGCAAAACAGTTCACAGAGAAATGCTAATTAGTGCCAACTCACTCTTACTGCCTCCTGTTCAAAGCTATTTTAAAGAGCTTTCAAGTGAACCTGTGAACATACCCACTCACAGTAACGGAGGTGGAAGGCTTTCTGCTGCTCCCAAAGCCCGCATTGGGCCTGATGTGTTTGCATGGGTAGCACCTGAGCCTTTTACTAGGCAGGTGGGAGTTTGTTAAAGTTATGTGGTAGTGTGAGCCCTGCCTCTTGGTAGTCACAATCTTGTGAAAGCCCTTCCTTTAGTAACTTGTATTTAAAGAACAAATACAGCAAAAGTGATGTCACTTCCAGGATTAGGTTATAAAAATATCAGTACTCCCTCTTTTGTTCTCTCGCTGGAACATTCTGATGAATCCAGCTATCATATGTGAGCTGCCCTTTAAAGGGCAGCCTCCAGCCAACAGGCAGTGCACCATCCCACGGGGAACTGAAGCTGCCAACAGCCCTGTGCACGAGCTCAGGAACAGATCCCATGCCAGTTGAACCTTGGGATGATGGCGGTCTTGGAAATCACCGTGACTGCAGCACGTGAGAGACCCTGAGTCAGAGGAACCAGCAAAGCAGCACCAGAAACCTGACCCACAGAAACTGTGAGATAATGACAATGGGTTATTTCCAATGACCACATTTAGGGGTCATTTCTTACACAGGAAGAGATAACTAATACCAATTTTTATCTCCTAAGGTTGAAATTAAAGATTTTAGCTATGAAGTAAGATGAAAGTAGGATTGCTGAATCAAGGGAGGGCAGATTAGATTCATGATCATAGGCAGTTTTGGGTTGTTTTTTTTTCTCTCTCAATTAATATATTGAGAATCAAGTGAAATAAATAAGGACAACCAAAGGAAACAGAACTTTTTAACATGTCAAGGTTCAACTGGAAAAAAATATATATAAACCCCAGAGACACAGATAATCAGTGAGAAATCCTTTTAATTGTGGTATCAACACAATATTTATGAACATGATCAATTCCAATGGCCATTATAATTAATTTTAAGATATTCAAAGACTTCAAAATATTAAAATAACACACATATACAGGAATTCCTCAGAGATACTGCAAGCTTGCTTCCAGATTACAGCAATATAACAAGTAGTAATATTTTGCTGGTGGAGGGTCTTGTCTTCAATTTGTAAATAACCCAACACCTGTGAAGTGTAACAAAGTGAAGCTCAAGAAAACAAGGTATTCCTGTTTATTTACTAGATAGGTGAACTTTGGAAAATTACTTGACCACCCTATCCTCTGTTTCTGTATGTCTGAAAGAAAGATTGTCCTAGCCATACCTTAGGACTGTAGAAATGGGAAAACGTATGCAAATAGCTCAGTGCAGTACCTGGATCCTACCTGCATGATTTAACTTTCCTCCTTCATTGTATACAGTGTATGAGAGTCTCATTCATTGATTATGACCACTCGGTATTTAACTTGAATAATGAATGTCCAAATGCTCACAGGAGCCTTAAAGGCTGTGAGAGATGCTGGTCTATCTGCTCATTGAGGCTTCACCATAATGAGTTCTGGGGAGAGAGCTTTTATAATCACAGTCAGAAGTTTCCTAATTTACTTCCAAGTGTGGAAGTGGAGTTCACATTTCCAGAAAGAAAATCCATGTTAACACCCACTCTTCAACACATATATAGATCTAAGTCTGTGACATGCTGTCTTAGTTGAGTTCTGCTTTGTTGGGGCTGCCTGAAACAGAATTGTTATTTTCCAAATAGCCATGGAGGCTCTTTTTATTTCTTTTCTTCTTTCTTTCCTGCTTGCCTGCCTTCCTGCCTTCCTTCCTTCCTTCCTTCCTTCCTTCCTTCCTTCCTTTGTGTCTGAAATATCAGTTGGTAAAAATTCTGCATTTTTTACCACATTGATTTTTTTACTCTCATCTGGCATTATACTTTGACCTAGATTAATCCTTCAAAATTATCACATACTGTTTTAAAGCAGCCAGTGTCAGAAATCTAAGTAAGAGAGGAAGGGATGACACAGTTATTAGTGAATTAAAAGTACTTATTCCTGGAAAATGGCAATCCTGGGATTACTAATTATTCTGTACTTACAATATGTCACAGTTGGAAAGTAATGGACACCAACTCTAGTAGAAAGGGAATCTATTAGAACAATACGAAGACACTCAGGCTTGAACGGAAAGGAACTTTTCACCCAGAGGTCTCCACAGCAAGAACCACTGGATAGTCTTCTCAGGTACTACTGCTAGAAGAGGTAATAACTGAATAGATTTGTTGTTGTTGTTTTCTCCTCCATCTTACTAAAATTTCAAAGTGTAATATCCAAAGCATTAAACTAACTGGATAATAACAATTATAATCAAAACAGGTATCTAAACTTGAAGAATCCACATTCTAAGCGGAAAGACACAAATACAAGCAAACTTTAAAAATGAAGTAAGCGCAGAAATAGAGGTGTTGTGTGTTCTTTAAAGCCCAGCTGGTCCCAGCAGCAATAAAATTCATAGTGTCTGGGGCACAGCAGGCATGCACAGGAGTAATAGGAGCGAGACAAGAAAGGTAGCTGAAAACACACAAGAAGGGACTTAAACACAGTGTCAAGGAGATTGTACTTCATTTTCTCAAAAATAGAAAGACAGCAGGGTTAATGTGTTAAGTACTAACTCTGCTGGTTTGATTGAAGTGGAGAAATATGGGCAATAAGAGGCCCAAGCAATAATCTAAGGCCAAAATGACGAGGGCCTGAGTGAGGCTGTAGCAGTGGATCATGCAGAATCAACAGGGGTGAGTGGCTGATTGACTTTCAGCATGAAGTCAATGGGGAGATGGTAACAGTATAAATAAATACATACATACGTACATACATATATACATACATACATACGTAAGTAGGAAAAGCAGATTTGTCCAGGGTAGAGAGAAAACCTTTCATGTAGATACATACCATACGACATCTGAAGCATTTTTTAATGTGAAGAAGGAATTTTAGCACATATAATGATGTGAAATTACATATTTTTGTTGTCAAGCGTTACATGGGGCAGTAATTCCATTAGCACAGCAGAGTTTGTTTTTTAGTTGCTATTTTCTAAGAACTTAACTCCAGTGCTATGAGCGAGTGACTTTAATGTAGTTTATTCGGCAGTGATTTAATATAAAATCTTCTTTCTCTGGCTGCTGTTTTAATCTTCTAGAACTAATTGTAGCTCTGTTGATAACCTACAAGACACAGTTTGGGTTTACAGTACTTATCATTGAAGTTAGTGGCTAGGTCTCATTTTGATTAAGTCTTTGAGAAAGTAATTTTCTCATTTGAAAAATCATCTGCGAAATCTTTCCTATAACTTCTTAACTTGAAAGACTATAGCCCTAGGATAGAGGGAAACTTATCTAAATAAAGGGCCAGACAGGAAAGAAGGATGAAATCTAATGTTCTGAGAACATAACTGTCAGAAAGTTTTTGAGTGTTCAATTTGTTAGAATGAAGAGAATTTGTTAGAATGTTGAAAAGTACCAATAGGCAACTGACTCTTCACACTGTTAATTGACTGACTTCATTAATATATTTAAACATAAGAAGTCTCTTAATTGCTCAGCCAACAAGATACTTTTCCAAATTTTCTGAGGTATAATTGGCATACAAAAATTGCATATAACTAACATATGTAATTTAGTGAGTTTGGACAAATGTATACACTTGTGTTACTATCACCACAATCCAGGTAATATATTCATCACCTCCCAAAGTCTCCTTATATTCCTTTGTTTTTGCCCCTTTTTTATGGTAGTATAAGGACACTTGATGAGATCTACCCTCCTAGAAAAAATTTAAGTACACAATACTTCAGTTAACTGTAGGCACTATATAGTATAGCAGATCTTTTGACACTTGCTCATTTTGTATAACTATAACTGTATGCCATTGAATAATTCCCCATATACCCTCCCCTTCATCCTCTGGTGACCATTATTCTAGTGTATACGTCTATATTTTGACCTATGTTAGATTCTTTAAAGTATAGGAATCACTAGACCCGAGTTAGATACTGGAAAATTGAGATAAAGTATTTGACAGTATTTTCTTTCAAATAATAACACATAAATCTATATACACACATGTATATATGTATAAATATAAGAAATAGAAGTCTCAGGTTGCAAAGAGGACAGGCATGAATGAATACATTTGTGATTAATTGCTTTTTTGTTTTGTATATCTGAGAAATGGGTAAATATAGATTTTGAACTGCAAATGTATATTTTTGTTCGAGATGTAGAGTACAGGCCTTGATAAAACTCTCACAGAATCTTTGTTGTTGACACACAAAGCTTTGAATTTCTTTGCTGTTTTATTGCTATTAAACAGATCTATTATCTACTTTTATATTCTTGAAGGATTAATGAAGAGAGATATCTAGCAGAAGTTACATACATTAATTGTTTGATTTCCATATGGTATTGCTAGTTCCAGTTTGTATGGTCTGAAATTACCTATTTTTACCTCAAATATATTAATTATATTTGAAAGGAATAGTTATATAAATATAGGGTATTACATAAACTATCATATTTTCTTGTTCATCCAAGTAGCATCTTAATATTTAATGAAGAGAAAAATCAATTTACAGATTTTAAAAACAACATTATATTTAAATATCTAATCTAAGGAACTACATAAAATGGGTCATGAGCCATCAGGAGATATTAAAACCTGAAAGCCTAATTGTCTATGACAATGGCCAGCACTTGCCCCTCCTCCATGTGCCCTCTGCTCTGGTTTTCCGTTTTCCTGTCAGAATTGGATGTACATATGGTCATTGTATGTTTGTCTTGTTCATGATTTTAGTGTAAGTGGCCCTTTCTCACAAATGATTTGGTCTTTAATTTTGTTAAATTTCTTTTTATAGGTAATAAATTGTGGCAAATTAATTTATGAAGTTGGTAGAGTCACAGAGGGGAGTCAGAATGAAGGGAATGGCATTGACAAACTAGATTTTCTTTGCCTCTTTGGACCTTTTGAATGCTTGATTAATAGCCCCTTGATTTTTTTAGTTATTTTGTATACAAAAAATAGAAAATAGTGTTTCTGGACATGAAAATACAATCTGCTAATTTTTATATCAAAATCTCTGCTCTCCCAAATTCTGTTCCCATTTCAAATCTGTTTGGTTGCCTACTACCTTCTTAAAGTATTTTATAAAGGTTGTAGTGCAATCTTCATTATCATTACTATCCTATATAATAAAAGGCTAATATGCAAATTGCCCCCTTGGGAGTTCAACCGACTAGGAATTCAACCACTCGCTATGATAAATTACACATGGTATAATAGCCATACAAATCAAGTTAAAACGAATAACTCCAGAAAACTGTCTAATGTATCTTTCTAGTCATTTCTCCCCCATCTGCCCTATAATTAGAACAATGAATGATCTGAATCACTATTATTAATTGAACCTGATCTAGTGGAATCGTATGAAATGTACTCTTTTTTAAAAATATATTTTTATTGATTTCAGAGAGGAAAGGAGAAAGAGAGAGAGGTAGAGACATCAATGCTGAGAGAGAATCATTGATTGGCTTCCTCTTGCATGCCCCCCTCTGGGGTTTGAGCCAACAACCTGGGTATATGCCCCTGACTGGAAGGTACTCTTTTGAGTCTGGTTTCTTTCACTGATAAAAATGTTTTAAAGATTCATCCCTGTGGTGTAATTATCAGTAGTTCACCCTTTTTATAGCCAAATAGTAGTCCATTTTTGAAAATATGTCAAAATGTATTCATTTATTTGTTGGTGGACACTGAATTCTTTCCAATTTGGGCTCCTATGAGTGAACATTCTTGTACAAGTCTTGTGTAGACATGTGTTTTGATTTATCTTGGTGAAAATCCTAGGAGTGATACTGTTGAGTCAAAGAGTAGCTCTATGCTTAATATTTTCAAAACTGCTTTTTCCAAAGTGGTAGTATTATTTTACACTCACATCAGTAAAGTGTGAAAAGTCAAACTGCTTAATAGCCTTGCAAGCAATTGAAATTTGTCAGTCTTTTAAAAATGTGATATATAATGGAACCAAATTGTGGCTTGAATTTGCATTTCTCTAATACTTAGGATGCTGAGAACATTTTCATGCACTTGGTAATTTGTATATACTCCTCAATAAAGTGTATTTTCAAATGTTTGTCTATCTTTATTAGCTTGTTTGACTTTATATTATTGAGTTATAGGAGTTTTTTCTTTAATGCATTCTGGATATATTATAGTTTCTTTAATATAATCTAGATAGAAGTCTTTTCATTTATATTTGTTTTCCAAATAATTTCTTCCAGTCTATGGCTTGACTTTTCATTTTTCAACCTTGTCATTTGACAAGCAGAAGTTATTAATTTTGATGAAACCCAGTTTATCATTTTATTCTGAGTCTTTTTGTATTCTGTCAAAAAAATCCTTGTCCACTCTATGTTTGCAAAGATATCTCCCTATATTTTGTTCCAGAAGCTTTGTGGTTTTAATTTTTATGTTTAGGTCTATGATCTATCTACAATTAATTTTTGTGTAGGTGAGATATATTAGTTTCTTTTCATTTTAATCTTTCCAAACTCCAATTGTTCTAAAACCATGTTGAAAAGATGATCTCTTTCTCATTAAGTTACATTGGTGCTTTTGTTGAATGACAATTGAACATATGTATACTTGGGTCTAGTCGTGGTCTATCTGTTTTCTGTCCCAGTGATATATTTATATAGCTTGGTGACAATTGCACATTATTCCCATAACTGTAGCTGCATCTATCTGTATTGTAAACATTAAAATTAGGGAAAATAAGTAAAATCAGGCATGATGTATGTAATTATGTTTCCAAGATAATTTTTTGCTAAATTCTTGGCATTTCCACATAAATTTTAGAATTAGCCAGTCATATTCTCCATATAAACTTCTGGGATAATGACTGATATTTTGTTAAATTATTGCCCAAACTGGGGATACCTAATATCTCGATAATATTGATTCTTTAAATTCATGAACATGGCATATTTCTCCATGCATCTGGTTCAAATCTTTATCTTTTGAGTTTGTCATAGGGAATTTCTTCAATTTGTTATATGGTAAATTATCATTACTCATTTTCAAATGTTGAACTAAATTTGCATTCTTTTCTTTTTTCATTGAGGAATAATTGACATGTAACATTATATTCGTTTCAGTTCTATAACATTTGATATTTATTTGGATGTATTTTAAAATGATCACCACACTAAACTTGCATTCTTGAGGTAAACTCCTCTCTTTGGTAATGTATTGTCCTTAGGTATATTCTGGATTTACTTTGTAAAAACTTTGTTATAAATTTTTCAATATGTTCATGAGTGATATATATAAAATGTTTTACTGCTCTTCTCAGGCTTTGCTATGAGATTTACACTCTATTTTATTTCGCTCTCCAGTTACCTTCAGCACTCAAAGGAGATAACAAGTTGATCATCTCACTGTACTTACTATCTTGGCAGGTTGCATCAGTTTCTAAGCTGATGTAAAAAACAACAACAACAAAAAAACCATACCACAAACTTAAATTTGGTGGCTTCAAATTACAGAAATTTATTCCATCACAGTTCTCCAGACCAGAAGTCCAAATCAAGGTATTGGCAAGACTGTACACCCTGCAAAACCTATAGGGGAGAATCCTCCCTTGCCTCTTCTAGCTTGTGGTGGATCTAAATATCCCTTGACTTCTCGCTGCATAACTCCAATCTCTGCCTCCATCCTCACATGGCCTTCAATTCTGTGTCTTCTATCTCTTATAAGGCATTGAATTTAGGTCTCACCTAGATAATCAAATGTGATCTTATCCCAAGACCTTTAGGATAATTACATCTGAAAAAAACAACAACCCTTTTTTCAATTAAGGTCACAGTCACAGTTTCCGATTGTTAGGCTATAGACACATTTTTTGAGGGAACCCCTATGGTATCCATCAAGACTTGAATCTTGTTTGTGTTTAAGAAGGAACTCTTTATGTATGTTCAATTTTAAGCCTAAAGAATGTGTATACAGGTAGAGCACAGGGTAGAGCAAAAGGAGGCTTACAGTTGTGAGTACATGAAACACAAAGTTTATTCTTATATTATTATTTATTAGTTACTGTATTATTTTTATAGGAATAACTGAAGAAATATAGTTAATACAGAAAATCTCAGGCAGGGATAAAGTCAGTTAATGTAGTAATTCAGGTAGTGGACAAGAAACTAAAACAAAATAACTGATAATACTGAATGTAAATAGATGATAGATGATAGATAGATAGATAGATAGATAGATAGCAATCATTAAAAAGGAAAAGATTCAATGTGCTGCTAAACCACCTTATAGTGGTTTTAAATATCTGCCATGTTAGTTACTTAAAGCCCAGACATAGCAAAGGCTATCGTCAATGAAATTAAGATAATAAAGCATCCAAGGCACACTAGGAGTCTAACATTAAGGTGATAGGGCTGATGGAATAAGTCCTATTTTTACAGCTTGCTCAGCCTAACTGTTTGCACTGGAAGGACTCAGAGAACACTTCCTTGAACAAGGCATTTAGAAATCCATAGCCCTTCAGGAAAGGCTGAAGACTATGCTTAGACAACGAAGGACACGCCTCCTCACCAAAGCTCAGCTGGCTCCTACAACTGCTAACTACCCAACTTTGTTTCAGTAAAGGCAGATGCTGGGTTCCTGATATGTCACCATTCCCCGGGTGGCCCACAGCTTCCTGGTGTCTGGCTGATTATATCGTACCACTTCCATTAAAGAGGGGCCAGGAATTTAAAGAGAATATGTGTGCATTGTGCATGCAGATTTCTCTTTCCTGACTGAAATACTTGAGCCAGCACTATTACTTAAAAATGTCTAGAATGCCTCAATCATCACTGTGTCTCTTCTACAACATACATATTCTCTAACTAAGGATTTTAGTTTATGTTGAAAGAAATGCAACAATGCTGTCAGACTTGTGAAATCTTGTTTTACTGTGTGCTCCATTATCTGGAAAGATCTTAGTCAATAGAACTAGGGACTTGCCTGAGTCTATGGAATAACATGTTTCATAATTGTAATGGCCTCAGCCATGGGGTAATCTCCTGTGGGTTGTTGATTTACAGGATGTAGTTAATCTTGCAGCAAATACATGGCTCACCATGAAAAGAATCCTTGGTTCAGGAATCAATTGCTATTGCCCTTGATAACTTACTTGCTGAATATGTCAACGAAGTCACTAGCAAAACAACAGAGGGTAGAGGGAAAGGATGTTTGGTACATTATTCCTCCCCTTTCTCTTCCTACCTTATTGACGTTTGGGCAGTGGGTGTGTTCCTTAAGAACAAATCAAATCAGGTGCTCCTTGTTCCATGGTTTCAACTCTCACTGTCTCACTGGGCTCTGGCAACATCATCCCTTTGCCTTCCCTTTTCAAAACTAAGGGTAACAGCTCCCCCAGTTCATTCCCCCCACCCCCCATACCCGTGAGTGGTCCTTGGTACTTGACCATCCCTTGTTGGTTTACTATTCAGAACTCTGCCTACACCTCTGTGCATAATCCCCAAAATCAATCCTCTTTACTTAAACCCTTTGAGCACTCCATCTGTTTCCTCCCCCACACTGTAATTTATAGAATAAAGAACCATTTTAGTTACCCTGTGTTTATAATTTAGAATCACATATATAACCCATCTTGAGTGAACTTAAGTATAGCAGAAGAAATAAAGCATTGCTAAAACATAAAGCTATAATAAAATACTTGAAAGGTAATTCTTTAACAGAAATTCTTTAATGAATAATCATGAGTGTTTTTAGATAAGGCAGAAAATATTTACATCTTTTAGAATAACAGAAAATTTTAAACATTTGAAGGGAACATAGAAATATTGCTTCAATTTACACCTATGGTGAGGCGGGTGCAGGCAGCCAGGTAAAGAACATGTGACCACAAATTTGGGGAAGCACTAGTGTGCTTCAAAGTGTGGTTGGGTCATCCAGACCATGCCTGGGAGGTTATAAATTAGTGTGGAATGTACTGGAATTTAAATAGAATGAAATTTAATGTATGTTGATAAAAATACTATCCAAGATAATAGAAAGAAAAGTATTTGGTTTTCTTTCATCTTTATCTTAATTTCAGAAAAGGGTACTGATAATTTTATATTTGTCACCTTTAAGAGTTCATTTTGTGAACAATGTTAGGAAAATATATACAGCTTTCTTTCATGCATTTACACATTTGCAAGAGTACTTTAGAAACTATCTCATCCAACACCATCACTTCATGTCATGTGTTTTTACTAGCAAAGTGTTGAGGACAATGGAAATAATGTTGGTTTCTCCATTTGTCTACAAGAATGAGGAAATATTTTTTTGTAATTTTTTTTATCATACACTGTGAGAAATATTTGAAATTATCTTCATCTATAACCAAAAGCCATCATAATATGAAATAGAGAATTATTGTGTAATCTATGCAGATTATTTTTTACTAAGTAAGGAAGAAAAACCTAAAGTACAGCAGAATCATGTCCATAAGAATTCAATGCTAAATTGTTGTTGCTGGGTGAATTATTGGGAATTTAATGAAGAAAGATAGTAAAGAAATTGCCTTGAGCTCTTTTTTAACTATTGCAAATTCCTCAGGCAGAATCTTATATAAAAAAGCCTAATATTCAAATTGTCCCCTCTACTGGGACTTCCACCAGGAGTTCGACCAGGAGACCAGAAGTTTGACCGCTTGCTATGATGTGCGCTAACCACCAGAGGGTGGCGTGGAACATGGCAGGCAACGGCGATGTGGTGCTGGCAATGGTGGCAGTGGAGGTGCTTCTGGCCCCAATGGGCCCCAATGAGAGAGGGACCATGGAGGGATGGTGGAGCAGGTGAGCAGGCGGTGCCAGGCCAAGACAGGTGTGATTGGGGGCCCGATCGCCCCACAGATGGAGACCAGTGGCAGCAGGGGTCGGGGCTGCTTCCCAGCTCCCAGGAGCTGAGGGAGAAAGGGCAAATAGCAATATTAAAATACTAGAGGCCCGGTTACAAAAATTTGTGCACTGGTTGGGGGGGTGTCCCTCAGCCTGACCTGTGCCCTCTCACAGTCTGGGACCCCTCAGGAGATAACCACCTGCTGGCTTAGGCCCGCTCCTCGGGTGGCAGATGGCAGGCCTGATCCCGTGGTGCCTGCCCCGCCTCCCCGGGTCGCACACGCAGGCCCGATCCCAGGGTTGGGGCGGGCGGCAGATGGCGCTGCCCTGCCCCACCTGCAGTATGCAAATTTAATGGCCATCTTTGTTAAGTTAATTTGCATACTCTTCTGATTGGCTGATGGGCATAGCGAAGGTATGGTCAATCAGCATCTTTGTCTTTTATTAGTGTAGATTCTTATATTCATAACAAAGATTGTACATTTCTGATATCTTCCTGAATTTTGAAAGAACCCCATCTTAAATGTTTATCAAGATTATGCTGATTTAAACATATTCCCAGATAATAAATAATGCAGCAAATATTTTTAAAACTTCTTGCATTTACAAAGAATTCAATAGCCTTGTAATGGTTGAAAACTAAAAACTGGTACAATAGCACATCTGATTCTATGCGTGAAGGCTATGACCATTCACCTACTGCATACATCATACAGTTTCTGAAAAAGTAAACAAGTCATGAAAAATATGGGTGACTCAATACTAGTAGATGAAACTCCAAACAAAGGACATCTCCTGCACTTACAGGAAAATAAGCCAAACAACTTCAATATCAAGTTAAATGGTAAAAAATAAAAGAACTCAATTTTGCAAAATGTGGCAGATAAGATCTCTAGAGCAGTGCTTCTTCAAGTACAATGTATATGTGAATCACCAGGAGATTTTTTTTTTTAAGTGAAGATTCTGACTCAGGAATGGGGTATGAGATTCGGCATTTCTTCTCAAACTCCCAGGTGCTGTAACGTGCTGGTCTATAGAGAAACAAGAGTCTAGATAACAACGCTCTGATTATATACGACTATAAAATGAACAAGCTCTAGTCCTATTAGCTGCTAGAAGTAAAGACATCAGCTAGAAATATTCTGCTGCTAAAGACAAATCCCTGACCCTGTTCGCTAAATGCCAGGAGAGGTCTCCGGTCATTGGAGCAGACATTCCTCCGAAGATGTTTAGCACTTTGGGCTGGGAGTCTTTCAGAGCAAAAAGGTGCTCTGGATCAGCAGAGATGTTGACTGTTTGGGAAGTTGACCACGAATTCAGAGAGAATAGCTAAAGTGTTGAGAAACTGGAGCTACGTGGGGCTTGAGTCATATTAGAGGCTCTACAGAGGTATAAGGGATGAGCTCTGGGGGATGAGGCCTGGGAGGCTTGGTCTTCATAGTGACTGCCAGAAATAGGAATATAGAGCTTGATGGAATTTTCTTGATCTCTTAAAAAAGTGTGAATGGTAGGTTCTAATTGCAGCTTTTTTGTCAAACACTTTCTTCTCTCGGGAAGTTTTTATTTATTTTTATTTTTTTATTTTCGTTTTCCTGGGATTTTATTTATTTATTTTTTAATTTCTTTATTGGTTAAGGTATTACAAATGTGTCCTCATTTCCCATTAACCCCCAACCTCCCTTGTGAAGCAGATAGTGTCGGCCTAGGGAGCACTTGGAGGTCCGTGGATCTGCACCTCTCTCCAATGCGGAGTAAGGTTCAGCCAGCAGGGGGACAGCCACACTGATGGAGACATATTCAGAAAAGTATTAGGATCATAAGTGATCAGATTCTTATCATTTATCATTTCCATAGAAAGGTATTCAGTTTATATTTTCTTACAGCGCTTTTCTACAAGCCCACAATTTTATATTCGAAGCTAATGTAAACTTGGTGGGACATTAATCATATGACCCATTATAATAATTTCTGCCAAATAATCCTCTTTATTTTTGTTATCCTGTTTTAGGTTGTTTTAATCTTTTGTGTCAAACCATTCTGCAGGCTGTTATCAATTTAAGCAAAGCCTGGTTAAAACTTGTTAGAAATCAAAATTTCAGCATTTTATATGTGAGGTGAATGTTATAGCTAATTCTGATTCATTTCAGATGATTCTGAATTTTAATTTAACCTAAATTAAAATAATTTAAATCGAATTGACTGTTAGATTTTAAATTAAATTCCTAATTTAGATGTTTTTCAAATTCAATTTAGAATTTTAATTTATTTGAAATATAAGCTAATTTGCATTCATTTTAAAATTCAGATTTCTTTCAGATTTAATTTGAATAAACAGCACTCATTTTACTCTGCTATTTCAGCCCATGAGAGTAGATTAATTATGTTCTTTTATCACAGCTTCTTTCTTTCTCTCCTTCCTCCAGTGGCTTACCAAAAGTTAAGAGAAAAGGTCAGCTGCCTAGGTATAAGCAAGAAAGGTGTGTATTGTAATGTTAAACTCAATATTAAGACCAACCAAGAGAAGTCAGTCTGACTTTTATGTCACAATGCACCAGCAGTTATTAAAAACTGATACATTCTAAAGGAGACGCTATTGCTCTGTGATAGTAGTTTGTTGGCCTAGTTATAATTGGTGCTTAATGTTCAGTTTTAATAATATGAATATACATTCCAGGTTAGCACAATTTTATTACAATTTTTAAATACATTATATTTTATTTGGCAGCTAATTTGGAGAACTCCCTATGATATATTTGTGAACTCCACTACCTGTCTTCATTTGGAGAGTAAGCTTATCATGGCTTAGAATCATTCCAATTAGCTTTGGTTATAATTCCTGTCGCCACCTCCAGTTGATATTAT
The DNA here is from genome assembly GCF_028538775.1 of Myotis yumanensis. Lineage (NCBI taxonomy): Eukaryota > Metazoa > Chordata > Mammalia > Chiroptera > Vespertilionidae > Myotis > Myotis yumanensis. The sequence continues at coordinate 40,549,325 of NW_027223760.1, read as the reverse complement.
GTATTTCTATATTTAAACACTCAATTCAAACAAAGAGTGACAGCAGAGCTATTGTAAAGATGAAGAAAAGAACCTGAGTCACTTCAATTCTGTCACTTGATGTGACCACTCAGAGTTATTTTTTTATTTATAATTTAAAAAAATGACAGAGCAGAAATTCAAGGTATAATACTTTATTTCTTAAATGCAACTTTTAGTTCACTGATAAAATATTTTTTGAATTTTAGTATCTTTAAAATTTAAATTTAAATGTTTTAAATTGTTATCCTTAGTTGATATTAAACCATACTGTTATTATTTACTCCTATAACAGACCAATGTATAGGTGTCAGTCTTCTCCACCTTATAAAAAATATATTAGTATAATTAATAAAAATTAATCCACTGTTTTAGTTTAATATCACAGTTTGCGCTGTGATATTACTTGTATGTCTGCTTATCTTATTTTTTAAAAATTTTTTTTTAATTTTAATTAAATCTTTATTGTTCAGATTATTACATTAGTTACTCTTTTTTCCCACCATAACTCCCCTCCACTCAGTTCCCACCCCACCCTCCGCCCTCACTCCCCACCCACTATCCTCATCCATAGGTGCACGATTATTGTCCAATCTCTTCCCTCACCCCCACATCCCTTCCCCCCGCCCCAAGAATAGTCAGTCCATTCCCTTTCTATGTCCCTGATTCTATTACAATCACCAGTTCATACTGTTCATCAGATTATTTATTCACTTGATTTTTTGATTCACTTGTTGATAGATGTGTATTTGTTGTTCATAATTTGTACCTTTTTCTTCTTCTTCCTCTTCTTAAAGGATACTTTTCAGCATTTCATATAATACTGGTTTGGTGGTGATGAACTCCTTTAGCTTTTTCTTATCTGTGAAGCTCTTTATCTGGCCTTCACTTCTGAATGATAGCTTTGCTGGATAAAGTAGTCTTGGTTGTAGGTTCTTGGTATTCATCACTTTGAATATTTCTTGCCACTCCCTTCTGGCCTGCAAAGTTTCTATTGAGAAATCAGCTGACAGTCGTATGGGTATTCCCTTGTAGGTAATTGAGTCTCTTTCTCTTGCTGCTTTTAAGATTCTCTCTTTGTCTTTTGCTCTTGGCATTTTAATTATGATGTGTCTTGGTGTGGTCCTCTTTGGATTCCTTTTGTTTGGGGTTCTCTGTGCTTCCTGGACTTGTAAGTCTATTTCTTTCACCAGGTAGGGGAAGTTTTCTATCATTATTTCTTCAAATAGGCTTTCAATATCTTGCTCTCTCTCATCTTCTGGCACCCCTATAATTCGGATGTTGGTACGCTTGAAGCTGTCCCAGAGGCTCTTTACACTATCTTCGTATTTTTGGATTCTTTTTTCATTTTGCTTTTCTGGTTGGGTGTTTTTTGCTTCTTCGTATTTCAAATCTTTGACTAGATTCTTGCGACCCTCTGGTCTGCTGTTGGGAGTCTGTATAATATTCTTTTTTCAGTTAGTGTATGCTTAATTTCTAGTTGGTTCTTTATCACAACATCGAGGGTCTCATTAGATATCTTGAGGATCTCACTACATTTATCGGCGGTCTCACCAGTCTTCTTGAAGATCTCACTACATTTATCAGCGGTCTCACCAGTCTTTTCGAGGGCCTTATTAAATTTATCGGCAGCTTCCAGACAGTTCTTTAAAGACCTTAAAAGTGTGGTTTTGAACTCTATATCCAACAGTTTGTTTTCCTCCAATTCTGTCATTTGTGTCCTGTTTCTATGTCTCGGCATTTTTTATGCTTCGCTGTGTCAATAGAGTGCCTTTCTGTGCTAAGTGTCCCAATTACCTGAGGTAGACACTCTTGGTACACCCACTTGTGGGCTTTGTGCACAATCTTGTTGTAGTTAAGCCTTGATTGTTGTAGTTATCACTGTGAGGAATTGACCTCCAGGCCAGTTGGCTGTGAGAATCAGCTGTGTCTGCAGTGGGAGAACTTCTGTGCTGGAGACACCCCTCTGGGGCTAGACTTGCTTCAATGGGGCTTTGGTGCTCACTGAGTCGGCCCCCTGAGTGTGTCTTTTATGGTTCCACGGAGCTGCAAACTGGATGGTCCCACTCTGACCTCTGGGCTTCCTGGCTCCTGGCTCTCTAGGGAGGTGCTAATCTAGCCTTTGCCTGAGGCTATCCAGCAAAAGCCTCCCTTCAAGGCTTGGGCGGGGCAGGTCCCACGGGATCAACAGAGTGGGGCTAGCAGTTATGGCTGCTCTCAGTCTTGCCCTCAGAGGCTCTGCTTCTCACTGTCCCGGTAATCATTGCAAGCCCCTCGTAGAGAAAGCTGCCCTAGGGTTCTGACCGATGCCAGACAGTCCCGCTTCTCCCGTATGAGTCTGGATCCCTAGACACTCACCCGGAACTGGAGCTCAGAGCCTGAGACTCTCACCCGATTGAAAACGACAACCGTGCCCTCCGCCGCCAGCCCTCTCCGCATGCACTCCGCACCTTAGTATTTTACTTCCGCACTGCGCCTCCTCTGAGCCTCGGTATGCTTTTCTCTTTCCTCCTAGTTGTAGAACTTCCACTCAGCCAGCCATCCTGTGGTTCTGGATGATGTCCGTTCCGTCTTTTAGTTGTATTTTTGAAGTGGTTGTTCGAGGCAGCAAACTCGGGTGTTTACCTATGCCACCATCTTGGTTTCTCCGGTCTGCTTATCTTATTGTGGCATGATTATTTATTTATTTATTTATATTTCTTTATTTATATTTAATCTTTATTGTTGAAAGTATTACATATGCCCCTTTTTTCCCCATTGACCCCTTCTAGCCTGCCCCTGCCCCCTGCCCCAGGCATTCACCACACTATTATCTGTGTCCATGGGTTATACATATATGCATACAATTCTTTGGTTGACTTTTCCCACCCACCCACACACCCACCCCTGCCTTCCCTCTGAGCCTCCACAGTCTATTCCATTCTTCTGTCTGTGGATCTATTTTGTTCAACAGTTTATTTTGTTCATTAGATTCCACATATGAATGAGATCATGTGCTACTTGTCTTTCTCTGACTGGCTTATTTTGCTTAGCATAATATTCTCTAGGTATCCTCCATGCTGTCTCAAAGGGTAAGAGATTCTTCTTTCTTTACTGCTGCCTAGTATTTCATGGTGTAAATGTACCACAGCTGTTTTATCCACTCACCTACTGATGGGCAGTTGGGCTGTTTCCAGATCTTAGCTACTACACATGTACTAGTATATTTCAATAAAAGAAAATTTTCACTGCCTTTTTTCTAGCCATTATTTTATTAATTATATGTCTTGATTGCTATGCTGAAAAATGAACTGCCAGTGTCAAATATCTAGGAATACCATTCTGTTCCTCCATCTCTTTCCTCCTCTTTCTTTCTCCAAACCCAAAGTGTGAGAATATAAGGGTTGAGTGGACTTTGGTGACTCTCCTGAATCTACAAATTCTGAATCACATGTTAGGTGCTCAGGAAACACTCATTATGGAAAGTACCATATTATGCCTATTTTCCTTATATTTTAATATATTGGGTTATTTTATAAGAAAGAAAGAACAATTAAATGCCTATTAGGATTATCATAGATTATATTGTCATTTGGAATTCAAATTTTCTTATAGAAAATACAATTATAAGAAAAATCTATGAAATTCTATCCAAAGAATGAAATAAAGTTGAATGACTAGGAAAGACTGTGGAGAGAACTGTTAGGATAAATTCATAAGTCCACTGTTTCACTTGAGTTATATCCTGTACCTTCCAAAGTTCCTGAAGAGCTACAAAAAAATTCCCAACTCTGTGACTATGAATTTATAGAAGAAACTGTTGTTTGATTCACAGACTTAAAGATGTTTTGTTGTAGCTGAGTCTGAGCAAATGGTTGGAGATTTCTCTGTGCTCTAAAAAGTAAGGCAGACTTTATTACTTCCGCGCGGCACTCATCACTAGAAATGAATCACAAAGACAGAAACCCAGACATTAGACATGAGCACCTTTATGACTTTTGTTCTGTGAACTTCGTTTTTCTGTAACCTCTACAAGTAAGGACTCCGGAGATAGACAACTTCGGTCTGAATAGCCTGTTAGTCACTTAGCTGTGTGATCTTGCAGGTGACTTAGCCACTCGTTGGAAAAAACAAACAAACAGAAAAGCTGACTGTGAGTATTAGGTGGATTAATATGTGTAAAATGTTTAGAACATATTGACATAGGTAAAGTACTTAGAACATAGAAATGCATGTTATCACTATTATTTCAATAAGTAACATATTATTAATATACTAAACATGTATGTGTCTTTAGTTCTTTAACTTTATTTCAATCCAGTGCAGTGTGGCTACATGACAAGTAAGTGATTTTCTTAAAGTCAGCAAAATGGAGTTAGAAAATATATTTGAGCTCTTTCATATAGTTTGGTGCAACTATAGTTGATAGAGGGCTTACTTTAATATTAAAGAACATTTTACCTCGTTTCTCTTTCCCAATACCAGTTACATAGCCTGCAATTGTTAGTATTTTTTGTGATACATTCTTGTGAGTCATGGAGGATATGGACAAGTGCTCTGATAAAAATTTGTTGTTTGTAATGTGCTGATTGTTGAGATTATGCTATTCCTAAGAGACTATCGATAATGATTCTGAGAGGATGGGGCAAGAACAATAGAACACATGGTTTTGAAAGACGAGTCTGAGGCTTCATCCCAGATACAGAATGACTAACCATCCTTTCTTCTGAGTAATTGCTGCCTTTTAACCAACAATATCCCCAGTTCTTCTTCATTCTCCCACCTAATAAACCTAAATAAGATACTGAATTACTCCCAATTTTTGACAGCACTCAATGTAAAATTCCCCTTACCCCTGCTAAGAGTAATCTACACATGTCCAAACTCTCTAAGAGACACGCTATTGTCCAGTTCCTGTGATGTGCCATCTCTTGCTACAGTAAGTCAAGAACATTTTCTTTTTTAAGCTACAGGTATGATTCCTGTGATTTTTAGTCAATGGACTTGAAATTATTCTCTAGCTCAAAGGATACAAAAATCTATAAAAGAGAACTGCACACTACACAAACAATCTTCATCTGTCATGTGTCTGTGCAACTACACTGTATTCCATAGTTGACCATCCTGGTCATTAATCGGCTGTGAAGCAGAAAAGTTAGAAAAGACAGTGTTTTATCTGCACTAATGTCACTTCAATAAATCAGTAGTTTGTCTTTCCAAGTCTATTCTAGTCTACAAATCATCTATAACAGTGGTCGGCAAACTCATTAGTCAACAGAGCCAAATATCAACAGTACAACGATTGAAATTTCTTTGGAGAGCCAAATTTTTTAAACTTAAACTATATAGGTAGGTACATTGTTATTAACTTAATTAGGCTACTCCTAAGGCTTAGGAAGAGCCACAGTCAAGGGGCCAAAGAGCCACATGTGGCTCACGAGCCACAGTTTGCCAACTACGGATCTATAAGATTAAAATAAATAAAAATAACTCTCCTTGTTTTCTAGATTTATTTTTGTTTTTAAGACTAAGACAGCAACCCATAGGAAAATGCTATTAAACTAAGATTATAAAATCACTGTATATTCTATTATTTTTAAGCAGACTGTGGGAATATATAATATTATTTAGGAACGCATAGATTTCTATTTTATGAAAGTAGTTCGTTTTAAAATTGATAGTCTATCACATTAGGGAGGATACTGTCAATATTCATGCCCCTCTCTTTCTTTCATGTTTCTGCTTGACACTATTGGCAAGCAAAACCTTAGTACATAAAAACTGTATAAGTCATTGTTACATGGTTTAAATAATATATCTGAGTAACAGTACCATTTAATAGTTTTTTTTACTCTTATTTATTTATTTTTCTTTTCATTTCTAGTTTTACTTTTATGTTATATTAGGAATTTCTCCAAAGTGTTTAAGCTTTCAGAGTAATTCATAGAATTAGGTCTTTCGTGTCTTTATTTCCTAATGAAAATCACATTGGCCTATAAAAATTCAAGAATAGCCCAGCTGGTGTGGATCAGTGGATTGAGCGTCAGCCCATGCACCAAGAGGTAGCTGGTTTGATTCCAGGTCCAGGCACATGCCCAGGCTTCAGGCTCGATCCCCAGTAGGGGGCATGCAGGGGGCAGTGGATCCATGTTTCCCTTGCATCGATATTTCTATCTCTCCTCCCTTCCTCTCTCTCTAAAATCAATAAAATCATATTTTTTTAAAAGAATAAAGAAATAATTTTGGCCACAGCAGACTGAAGAATTCAAAAATGAGACGGAGCTCCCTAACCCACCTAAACCAGTCTAAACACCATGTTTTCTCAGTCTAATATTTTTATTCACATTTCTCGCTGTATTTGATGCTGGAGGAGATGAGGAGCTGTAGTGGTGTTTGGGTGGCAGGCTCACTACACTGTGAAATGAAGCTCCAAAATAGATAATGCCTGCATTCGATAAGCCCTCAAAAGTAACTAGGCTTGTAATTCTATTATGAACACTGGTCAGGTTATTACTGTAGGTAGATGCACAACTTGAGGCTTATTGAATTTTAATCTGCTTCTGCACTTCCAGCCGTTAAACAGAGTTGCATAATAGGCCTGCATTTTTCACTGAGAATTGCTGTAAAGAAAAAAATATCCACTAGCAACAGGAAGAACAAGGAGCCATTATTTTTAAATGTCACATTAAAGATCAGCCTGAAAGAGCCTCATCACTTTAAAGCCAGAAGCTGAGTGAACAACATTTTGAACCCCAGTGATTTATCATCAGTCTAGATTTTAGAACTAGAGCCAGACAACTCAGAAGTGGTCACAAGGAGCAACTGGGGGATCGAGGGCTGGCAGAGGAGCCTAGCCTACCTAGCATATGATTTTTCTCACAACATACACAGTATAAAGCTAATGTTACTATTATTATTGAACTGTATTTTAGATTTTAAATAATGTCCCCTAGAAGCATTCACAACATATTTTTGAATAGGGCAGACTGAAATCCGTTAAGGGTGGCATATAAAAACTATGTGTAGACATAGTTTTCATTTTCATTTTTATATGGACATAAGTTTTTTTCTTATTTTGTTTTTATTTCTATTAATGAAATAGGTAACACTTGTATGAAAAGTTATCCACGATAAAAAATCTGAAACTACATAAAATTTTTAAGGAAAGGAAAAACAATAACCTACATTCCCATTATTACTATTTTGTGATTTTTCTTTCTATGCACAATATTTTTATTGCTGTTTATAAATAACTATGATTAGGATACATAAGCAAAATTTTATATTCTAATATTTTCCTTTATGAAAAAAATTTTACCAAAAAATGTAGGAAAGATATACACCTATCCATGTAAACATATGTTTATTTGAAATAAAGCATAATCTAATCTAATCTAATAAAAGACAAACATGCAAATTGACCGTACCTTAGCTACGCCTTAAGCCATGCCCACCAGCCAATCAGAGCAACTATATGCAAATTAATCCAACCAAGATGGCGGCCGGCAGCCATGGAGCTGAAGCGAGCAGGAGGGTTGGTTTCTCCAGTGATGGAGGAAGCCAAGCTTCCCGTCCAGCTCTGAGCTCCACTCAAAGCAACAAAGTTTCAATTATAGAAGATAAATAAACCCCACATACCTGCTTTCAGCCAGCCATGGCTACGGAGCTGGAGTGAGCAGGAGCCGGCTCTGAGCTCCACTGAAGGCAACAAAGTTTCAATTGTAGAAGGTAAATAAATCCCAGAATTTAAAAAAAAAAAGAAAAAAAGGAGAGGCTGGGAGCTTCCGTCGCCAGGGGGCTTGGCCAGCCTAAAAACAGCCCTCAGCCCCTCACCCAGACTGGCCAGGTACCCCAGTGGGAACCCCCCACCCTAAAGGGGGTGTGGCCAGCCTGCAAACAGCCATCAGCCCCTCACCCAAGCTGGCCAAACCTCCATGGGGTGAGGGTCCCCACTGGGGGGTGGGGGGGCTTGACCAGCCTGCAAACAGCCATCAGCCCCTCACCCAGACTAGCCAGACACCCCAGTGGGGACCCCCACCCTGAAGGGCATGTGACCAGCTTGCAAATAACCATCAGCCCCTCACCCAGGCTGGCCAGGCACCCCAGCAGGACCCTACCCTAATCCGGGACACCCTTCAGAGCAAACCAGCTGGCCCTCACCCATGCAGCAGGCCTCTATCCTATGTAATAAAAGGGTAATAGGCAAACTGACCCTAACAGCAGAACGACTGGGAATGACTGGTCACTATGACACACACTGACCACCAGGGGGCAGATGCTCAATGCAGGAGCTGCCCCCTGGTGGTCAGTGCGCTCCCACAGGGGGAGCTCTGCTCAGCCACAAGCCAAGCTGACGGCTGCCAGTACACTGGTGGTGGTAGGAGCCTCTCCCACCTCCTCAGCAGAGCTAAGGATGTCCAACTGCAGCTTAGGCCTGCTCCCCACTGGCAAGTGGACATCCCTCGAGGGCTCCCGGGCTGCCAGAGGGATGTCTGACTGCCAGCTTAGGCTCAATTCCCCAGGGAGCGAACCTAAACCAGCAGATGGTCATCCCCCAAGGGGTTCCAGACTGCGAGAGGGCACAGGCCAGGCTGAGGGACCCCCCTCCCCCCGAGTGCACAAATTTTTGTTCACCGGGCCTCTAGTAGTACAATAAACACCAATCCCCAAGCCCACCATCCAGTGTAAGAAATAAAATACATTATCACTGCTATCACTCTCTTCAGGTCTCTGTGTTTTATCCTTTATTTTAAAGGTGTTTTTCAGGAGATCTTGTCAATCAGACTGCTGAAAACAGATGTCATATTTTCTAAGCAAAACTTTAAATGAAGAGAAGTAGGAAGCCTCCTAACATTCTTCTTAACTCACTGTGACTAGTATTACATCTCCTTTCTTTCCTCAATACTTTTTTCAAAAATAATCTTACTGGGAGCATCAAAACTTTCTTCCTTTGAGAATTAGATGGTTTAAAGTTCTTCAAAGTGAAGGGCCAATTATTCCAAGACTGTAGTTGACCTTAATAAAACCAGTGGAATTTAAAACCTTACCTGTGAGCATTGTTCATAATTTATGTTTGTTGTATAGTTAAAGCAGCTGGTCAGTCGTTTTTCTCCATTATTATTGAGATGGAGGCACTGCTCTTGAATTGAATATCGATTTTTCTGGATATGAATTAGTTTTATTCTATGTACTGCATCAGAAAGCTAATTTTTTTTTGGGGGGGAGGCATCATTATGCAGTGTGAGTACATGATGTTTGCTTTGTTCCTTGTACTTTACCTCTAATAAATATCATAAAAGTCAGATACTTTAAACTATAATTAATCCATCTTTCAGGGGAATGTGAAATTTAGATTTATACATATCCATCTTTTCTCTAACGTGTCAGTGTCAGACTCTCCCTCATTCCCAGGAAAACTGCCACTGTTATGCTTTTTATTTGGAGCATATTAAAATTTTAATAGAGACTCAAATCACTTGAACATAATTGGAAGTAGTACAAAATCAGATTTGGGAAGCGACACATAGATTCTAATGATTTTCAGCCTGTTATTATCTGCTGGATATTCAGAAAATTCAACATGAGAAAATGCCTCTATTGAAATCTGTGTCAGACGTAGCAGAAAGGCAGTGATCTGTAGGTAGGAGGGCAAGCTTCCTGACAGAGCTTACAATGAGACATAGGCATGATAACAAATTCTGCAGCTCAAGCAATTCTGCTTTCGCCTGGTCCTTGGCCTGGTGATAATTTTAGAATACAGCCCTTTCTAGAAAAGTGATACTAAAACTGTGACATATTGATCAAGGAAATGAAACTGGTGGCAAACACACATTAAAAACTGGCAAAGGAAATGGTCACGATGCTCCAAGATGAAAATCGATCCTCACGTATGATCCTAACCAGTGTCCTCTAGATGTCCTACACATTTTGTTCTGAGACGTTGGGTTACATTGTAAATAATACACATATCATATGCATATATAAACATTCAAATTCAATTTTAATGAATAAATTGTGGAAGCTTTAACTCTTACTCTCTACCTTGCACTTGTTGAATCATTTACTGTGTATTAAAAAGAAAGAAAACTTTAGCCCTTCAGTCTGGTAGAAATCCAAATTCCTTGTATGATAGCCAAGAATATCTTGGGTCTGTTTCACTGACATAAAAATGGCTTTAGTCTTCTCGGTTGTGAAGTGGCTCAATCAATTGACATATTCTTGTATTATTAGCTCCGAAAGAGGGCTGATGAACAGGAGGCAGAGAAATGGTAATTTTGACATGGAAATAGAATGAGTGTATTGTTCAGATTTTAATTTTTAAGCTGTCATAAAGGAGTTTTCATAAATGTGAGCACGCCTGTTAAAACTTGTCCATGACTCAGAGTAAGTTAGAAAAGGGATGATCACCTTCTAAGGAAAATGGGAATATCAATGACAATTTCATGACATACAGCTCCTTGACATGTTACTTTTGACTCAAAAACCTTATAATTATGCTTACTCTAGAATTAAACTGTTCTTTAAATTTGTTTAAATAATGTATAAATATGATAGCATTAATTCTAAAATGACAACTAAGATCACTATGTAACAGAGAGAATATATATATATATATATATATATATATAATATTTTTTTAGAAAATAAAGTTATAGGAACATATAAAAGTGTCTCTGGAAAGATTTAAATATATATGTTTTCATCAGGGAAGAGTAATTGGGAGTGAGAGGAATATTTTCACTCTTTCATTTTATACCTCTTTATTATTAATCTTTTTGTAAGCATTATTTGAATATAAAATTTTATTTAAAGCAAAAGAAAGAAGAGAGAGAGAAAAGGAAATAAAATAACATATATTGGTAAGTACTTGCTGTTTATGTAGCTGCATTTAAAAATCTATGGGTCCCCCTCTCCCCCCAGTTTTAAAAATCTTCTGAGAGCCCTAGCCAGTTTGGCTCAGTGGATAGAGTGTCAGCCTACAGACTAAAGGTTCCCAGGTTCGATTCTGGCCAAGGGCATATGCCCAGGTTGCAGGCTCGATCCCCAGTAGGGGTGTGCCGGAGGCAGCCAAATCAATGATTCTCTCTCATCATTGATGTTTCTATCTCTCTCTCTCCCTCTCCCTTCCTCTCTAAAATCAATAAAGATATATTTCAAAAATAAAATAAAATAAAATAAAATAAAATAAAATAAAAATCTTCTGGGAAGTAAAAATAATGAGTAATATAAACTAAGCATTTTTTATTTATTTTATTTTTGTTTTAAAGATTTTTAAAAATTGATTTTTAGACAGGAAGGGAGAGAGAAACATCAATGTGAGAGACAAACATTGATAGGCTGCCTCATGCATGCCTCCTACTGGGGATTGAGCCCCCCAACCCAGGCATGTGCCCTGACTGGGAACCCAACCAGCAACCTTTCAGTGCACAGGAGGATGTCTAACCACTAGCCAGGGCCCTTTATTTTAATGGCCCGGTTACCTTTTGATTAACATTTCATCTCTAACCCAGAAAGGTATCACCATGCTCTGTGAAATCACGAAGTGTCACATCTGAGAAGAACCTGCTTATGCTTCAGCCTAGGGAGCATTGTGTCATCTCAGAGCACATGTCATTATTAATTTTTTTCAATTTTTGAAATAGCAAGAAATAATTTTTTGAAGTTAAGTAGAACAAAACAGTTATGGTCAAATCAGATATATTATACACTAGAATATTATTCATATACACCCACAGGCTAAGTCCTGCAGTTTTTTAAGCATTTTGTTTTGGCCTAACCAAAACTTGTTTCACACATTCGACAATTTAACTGCCACCCCCCCCCCGCACCCCCCCCCCCCACCACCACCACACACACTCTTTCTATCAGTGTTCTATGAAATAAGTAGGGGCAGACAGAGAATTTAAAAAGCTCTAACAGAAAATAATAGCATTCTCATAGCTGAACAATACTTCCATGTCTTGGTCATCAGCCAAGTGAGAATATTGAATTTAAATATAAAGATGATATTTAGAAAATCCTATAATGATAAACTCAAAACTTCAAAACTAAAAGCTCACCTGAATTTGGCAGTTTGGGATTTATTATTGAGTTAACCTTAGGGAACTGGTTTGTGGACAGTAGATCCAACTGCATAATTCAGAAACAAATCAAATCAAGCAGAAAAAAAATTGAACTTTTAGAATGCTTAATATTGGATTAATTCTATAAAATAATAACCTTTCTTTGTCTGAGTCAGAGTACAGCTAAAACGGAGTGATTCGGTAATATTTGTAGTACAGTGTTCTATGATATAGAAAACTCTTTGCATTGTGGGAGACAGAGGAAAAGACTTGCCGAGTGCATATCTGGGTGGCAGGCCATGTGCTGTCCTTGAAGCAGACAGGTGGGAGATGGCAGCTGATGCCTGACAGTTATTAGCACTAATCACAGAAGATGAGAAATACAGAGAGTGTAGTGTTCTAAGTGCTGTTATCAGCACAGGGCATTGTGGGATCATAAATCATTAGAATGCATAAAAACTCTTATTTATGAGTTTACACGTATAATAAAAATAAATCAAATTTTCTTTCTGAGTAGTGTTCTGGGAGAGAGTGTGGAGCATTAAAGTATTTGTTTATATTTACAAGCGGTTGACTAATGGATGACTAGCATATGCAATCTATGATCAGGATTCAGAGGGGTGGACATAAAGGGAGAAACAGCTAATACTGAAATAGAAATATTAGAGAGAATGCTGTCACCATGATGGTAAGATGTGTGCCGCTGAAAAACGATTGAACTTATTTCTGGCATCCTTATCAAATCACTTGGTAAGTCAATGGTAAAATTTTATTTGGACATTATGAGATTATATTCTTTGAATATCAAAAATCAGCTATATTTCATGCCTGATGATATTAAATATAGAAGATGGAGATCTTCAAGGCATCTAAATCAGGCAGAGTGATAAAAAAAAAAATAAAACCATGGCATTTCAAGCAAAGACGGGAAATAATTTAGCGATACGGTCAGTTAGCTTTCCTAAGGAAGAGGGTGTTGGGAAGTTGTGCTGTCACCGGGCATGCAGAGCGTGCAGCTTCCTGGTGACGGGGGAGTTTTAATTAATTAAGAATAGTGAGACAGTGAGGCTGTGGACAATTTCTGTTTTGAACCGGAGGGCATTAGACCAGATGCATTCAGGGGCCTGTGGCCAACTTCAGAGATTTGCTGCGTAAGGATGGCCGAGTCTCTGGGATAAGGCAGGTTAATTATGGGCAAGTTCCAACAGTACGGGAAGACCACGCCAGAGGCTCAGGAACACTGCTGGGTTGGAGTAAGGATGCTTCTGGAGGATGTCAGCAACTTGAGACATTCGTTTAAAAAACAATTAAGGTTCTTGTCCTTGACTGAGTTCAACTCTGTACTGAGCTCCACCACAGTAGCTTTCAGACAAGAGCAGTTAACAGGTGCCGGTGCATTTTTAGGCAATGAAGTTTGAGAAATCCTAATGTACGGGCTGTGACAATAGTAGGTTTACAGTTGTGAGTAAGTGAAACACAGAGTGTACTCTCGTATTATTGTTTATTAATTATTGTATTATTTTCCATACAAATAACTGTAAACCTACTTTTGCCCACCCTGTCTATAGGCAAGAGATCCGTCACACTGCATGTTTTGATTTGTTTAAATTTTGCTCCCTTTATGTTCCTACCATGAAGAAAATTCTTTACTCAATTCATACAGTTTGACTACCAAAGGTCTGTATTTTGGACAAAGAACTGTTGCCTCAGATTCCATGAGTTGCCTTATAAAGACTATTTCCAATCACTTTAATTCATTGCTGGCAGAAGTCGCTTCCCTTTGAAAAGCTGAAAATGCCAGAGATTCATTCTGTTCTTCCAGCCTGATTTTGAAAAGGGAATTGGAGAATTCTTCGGCAGAGCTCCTTCCATGTTACAAAGACATACTTAAGGAGAACCCTTTTTTCTCCTTTCTCCTTCCTCCCTTGAGTGTTTTGTGTAAATGAGGGTGCTTTTATGCACATCCAAAAGACGTTAAGAGAAGCTGGGCCAACGGCCTAACATCAGTGAATCAGGTCTAAAACCATCTGCTCTGGACTTCTTATTTCATACATTAAACTTCCATTGTTTCAGCCACTTTTAATAAAAAATGTGGCATGCCAAAACCGGTTTGGCTCAGTGGATAGAGCCTCGGCCTGCAGACTGAAAGGTCCCAGGTTCGATTCCGGTCAAGGGCATGTACCTGGGTTGCGGGCACATCCCCAGTGGGAGATGTGCAAGAGGCAGCTGATCGATGTTTCTAACTCTCTATCTCTCTCCCTCTCTGTAAAAAATCAATAAAATATATTAAAAAAAATAATAATAAAATAAAAAATGTGGCATTTGCAACTGAAAGCAACTTAAATGATCTAACCTGTATTTAATGTATTTATCTCAGATCACCATGGAGCAGTCAGGGTGGAGAATCCTTCAGGAAGCCAGTACGAGGCTGGACCAAGTGGGTGCACACAGGCAGAGGAACCTGGGAATGCCCACTCCTTAATGCAGCCATCCTGGGGACTTGGTTAGTTAGATTGGACACAGCTAAGAAAACTAACTCAGTCATGGAGGAAAGCAATGGGGTTGAAGCAGTTCCAAGTTGTCTTGGTTTTTTTTTCTCAGGTAAATCTGGAGGGAAACACAGGCAATATAACATGTCATCTTGTTTTTAAAAACTCCATAGTCATCAAAATATCCAATGGAGGTTGAATATATGTGGCAATATGGAAAAGGATAGGTGAGTTACAATTATATCGGCATCAGCGAGAAACCTAAAATTAACAATATTGCACATTTGGATGCATGTAGGACATACCAAGTATTTTCTTTACTTATAATCTAAAGGGATATGACACAATCCAAACACGCTACTACCCATGGTGATAATAAAAACACATATACCCAGGTTTAAAGGAAACAAATGCTAGGGACATTCTGTCCTTTAACAACCTTTTGTTATAAAATAAAACATCTATAACAGAAAATATGACCAACTAAATGAGTAAATGTGTAAGTTAATGATATATAAAGCAAATGTCCTTGTAGTTACCAACCAGATCAAGAAATAAAATTTTGCCAGCAAGCCAGGACAATTTTAAGTACTTGCTTCCTCCAAAAGAAACCTCTAGCCTGGTTTGTATAGTAATCACTTCCTTCCATTCTTTTACTTTTTTTTTTTTTTGCACTCTAGTGCAGTGGTTCTCAACCTTCCTAATGCCACGACCCTTTAATACAGTTCCTCATGTTTATGGTGACCCCCAATTTCATTGTTACAAATTGAACATAATTAAAGCATAGTGATTAATCACAAAACAATATGTAATTATATATGTGTTTTCCGATGGTCTTAGGCAACCTCTGTGAAAGGGTCGTTCAACCCCCCCAAAGGGGTCGCGACCCACAGGTTGAGAACCCCTGCTCTAGTGGGTCTCCCTAAATAGTACAGTTTAGTGTTGTCCATGGTGAAAACTTACTTGATAAAGCTCTTTATTCTCTTTTAATCTCCACCCCTTGTATTTCCTTACAATTTATCTGCTAAAGAAACTTATCTAAGTGATACTAGAATTTCCCATAGACTAAGTTTTAGAGATTAGAAAATCGTCATGCAGTTTAACATATTGATAAGTCCTTTGTATTTCCTGATCATTGGCAGCTGGATCTGGAGATTTGAATAGATTCAGATTCTTCCTATTTGAAAAGGCCACAGATGGTGGTATATTCTTTCATCAGGAACACTGATTGTCTCTCTTTCATTATAGCAGAGGTTAATGCTCAATGTGTAGATCCATTAAGAAGTAGCAATATGGGCCCTAGCTGGCTTGGCTCAGTGGATAGAGTGTCAGCCTGTGGACTGAAGGGTCCCAGATTCGATTCCGGCCAAGGGCACATGCCTGTGTTGCGGGCTCGATCCCCAGTGAGGGGTATGCAGGAGGCAGCCAATCAATGATTCTCTCTCATCATTGATGTTTCTATTTCTCTCTCCTTCTCTCTTCCTCTCTGAAATCAATAAAGAAATATATTTAAAAAAAGAAGTAGCAATATGGTTATATTTTAATCCTATAGTTTCTTTGTTACTTACTAGCTGAGAAACCTGTATAAAAGGATTCCTTCCCTCATCTATTCTTTATTTAGAGTTCAAATACTGAGAGGAGACAAATGCTAGGTTTTCTCTTTTATTTACCAGTTTTCAAAATAAAAGTTTTATCTTCTCCCATGTGTAACCAGTTATTTTATATTAGATGGCCATATTTGCTAGATTTATCTACTTCAATAACTATTTTTATTAAAGCTCAAGTTGGTCCCATCTTTGGTCAATGAGATTTCTTGAAACAGGGTCTTGCGTCTTTTTGACATGACCCTAGCAGTATAATGGCTTCCCTGCTATCTAGTATAACAAAATGTTCCAAGCTTGCATTCGTTTTCTAATTGCTGAGTGACAAATTACCACAAATTTCAAGTCTTAAAATAAAATCCATGTTTATTCTCTCACAGTTCTGTAGTTCAGAAGTCCAGCACTACGTGCCTGGGTTTTCTGATTAGATTCTTAAAAAACTGAAATCAAAATCTTGGATGAGCTGCATTCTTATCTGGAGACTCAAGGGAAGAACCTGCTTTCAAGCTTATTTACGCTGTCAACAGAACTAGTTCCTTCAAGCTGTAGGACTGAGGTCCCTCTGTTCTTGCTTGTGGTCACTCTCAGGTCCTGGAGGCCTTGTTGTTTCCACAGAATCACTTCTCCATCTTCAAGCTAGGAATGACACGCCAAATCTCCCTCGTGCTTTGTGGGGTTTTTGTTTGTTTCATTGCTTACTTTCTTTTCCTGGTGTATTGATGTATAATTAACAAATAAAATTTAAGGTATTATTGGTTGTTGTTGTTGTTTTTGCAGAGCCCACTCCCCTGAGTATCCAGATCTTAGCAGAAACTGCTTTATTTCCATTTATTTCCCATTCTAATTCAAGAGATGTCCCCCCTTTCTTAAAGAAATAACACAATGAGGACAGAATCCTTGGCCTGCTATTGTTTTCCTTTGACCAAGAATCTTTAACCCAAGTGCAACCCAGCGATTTTTGTATAACGTCAATATTTCTTATGTATCTCCATTCATCAAACCAGGAATTCCTGGGTGTTGAGGAAAACACTTAATGACTTGATATATGTCTCCCTGGTGCTTTCAATCTCTGACCTCTTTTACCTGCAGAAGAAAACTCTGTGCTTTTAAAGTGCTCATGTGACTAGGTCAGCTAATCAGGATACTCTCCATATCTTTGGGACTTTAATTACATCTGCAAATCCCTTCGTAGCAATATTAATATTTGATTGAATAACTAATATAGGAATCTGGGAGTACAAAACACACATATGTATTAATATTATGTATAACAAACCTCATGAACTTATACTAATATTTTTATTCAAATTCAGGACTTTACGATTTTTATATAACTTCAATATTTCTTATGTATCTCCATTCATTAAACCAGGAATTCTGGTTTTCAAAGATACATATGATAAAGGAATTAGAGTTTCCTATAACTGCTCATTGCTTTATAACATATTACACACACAACTATTTCAGAATGGCAGTATTTTTTTTCTTTCTTTTTTTTTTTTTAAATATATTTTATTGATTTTTTACAGAGAGGAAGGAGAAGGATAGAGAGTTAGAAACATCGATGAGAGAGAAACATCGATCAGCTGCTTCCTGCACGCCACCCCACTGGGGATGTGCCCGCAACCAAGGTACATGCCCTTGACCGGAATCGAAACCAGGACCCTTGAGTCCGCAGGCCGATGCTCTATCCACTGAGCCAAACCGGTTCTGGCGAATGGCAGTATTAATAACACAACCATTAATAAGCTTCTTGAAAATATGTAAACTTTACATTTAATAAAAGATCTTGCATTCTCTAGCCATTAAAAATAGTTGTACTCTGGCTATATTTTCCAATCATATAACCTCTACTATACTCCTTTTTTTAGCACTCATTTTGTCTTAGTTCTACAAGTAATTGCATGTTTGATGCACATCACCAGTTTTTATGTAGATGACTCTCTAGTTGCTTTAACTATCTGAAGATTTTTCTCTTGTAAATGCCTCAGAAGGATTCTTGAAAATTATATTCCTTAAGTTTTTGCATGATTATAAAACTTAATCTGTGCTCTTTATAATTAGAAGTCAGTTTTGCTAGACATAACTTTTTTGTCCACATTTTCTTTTTCTTAGGATCTTAAGTACATTATTCCAATTTCTCCTCACATAAAAAATTGCTGTTAAAAAGTGTGATGACAAGCTAATTTTATTTCCTTTATGAGTCATATGTTCTTTTTTTCAAGAGCAAAGAGATCCTTTCAAAACTAAAAGATGTTTTAATGTCATTAATTTTATACATTGTCTTGTTGCAATTCACTTTAAATCAATATTCTTAACTATGCAGTTCATTCTTTCATTAGGTAGTTTCAAAGTTTTTTTAAAAATCAGAAATGTTTCCTTGAATTATAATTTTTAATATTAGTTTGGTTTTATTTCATTTGTTTTTGTCTTGAGGTTTTCTATTATTACTGAATTTGATATTCTTTGTTTTTCTTTTTTTGTTGTTTTATTTTTATTTTATTTATTTATTTTTTGCTGATTTCCCTCTCTATTTTATTTTACTTTTTATTTTCAAAAAAATTTTGTGGCCCAGTGCACGAAATTCATGCACATTAAAAGGGAATTAGTTAGAGGAAATATTTTAATATTGCTATTTGCCCTTTGTCTAAATAGAAGTGTCTGAGATGAAAGAAAATCAGTTAAATGTATATTAAAATCTCCCTCCTGGCAGAGTCTGGGGCACGCAGCAGGACCTAGAGTCAAGTCCCCACCCACCACCCGCACAAGCTTCGAAAACGCAGGATACCCAAACCCATCCGGCCCCACCCACATTGGGTGAGACCCAGCCAGCCCTGCCTCCATCAAGCCCCTCCAGACGAGGGGCGCAGCCTCAGGTCCCCCAGCCTGGCACTGGGTGGGGGGCATAGCTTCAGGTCCCCCAGCCCAGCGCCGGGGCAGGAAGTGTGGCCTGAGGTCCCCTGTCAAGCTCTGCTGGGTGGGGGGTGTGGCCAGAGGTCCCCCAGCCTGGCACTGGGGTGTGGTGGGGGGCTCGGCCTGAGGTCCTGCGCCCTGGTCAGGTGCCATGTAGCCTCAGGTCCCTGCTGTTCAGTTGTGACATTACAGCATCTGGGCTAATTTGCATATTCCTCTAATATATAGATAGATAAATACATACTAGTATATATACACATACATATATATACACAACTGCACAAACATACACATATATATTACTTTTTATTATTTTTAATTTGTTCTTTATTCCTTTTTAATTTAAAAATTTTCCATTTTTACCTTTTTTAAAGCATTACTTGTTATTTTTCTTATACCTTTATTGTTAATGTTTGAATTTCCTAAATGTCTGTCTTTCCTGAATTTTGTCAACTCATTTTTTAAAATTTCTTTAAAAATTCTTATTAGTGCATTTTTCTCTTGTAATTTTAAAATCATTTTCCTCATATCTTTTGCTCATTTTGTTCTGTTCTGGGTGTGTTTTTTGGTGTGTTTTCATTGTTTGTAGAAATGTTATCCTGCTTTTCATTCTATTTTTTATTATCACAGCTATGTAAAGAATTATATGTTTATGTTTTCTAATTCTTTTTTTTTAATTAAATCTTTATTCAGATTATTACAGTTGTTCCTCTTTTTCCCCCCCATAGCTCCCCTGCACCCGGTTCTCCCCCACACCCTCCGCCCTCACCCACCCCACTGTCCTCATCCATAGGTGCACGATTATTGTCCAATCTCTTCCCGCATCCCCCTACACTCCTTTCCCCCACAAGAATAGTCAGTCCACTCCCTTTCTATGCCCCTGATTCTATTATAATCACCAGTTTATTCTGTTCACCAGATTATTTATTCACTTGATTTTTAGATTCACTTGTTGATAGATGTGTATTTGTTGTTCATAATTTGTATCTTTACCTTTTTCTTCTTCCTCTTCTTTTTTTTCTTTTTTCTTTTTTTTTATTTTTTATTTTTTATTGCTTAAAGCATTACAAAGGGTATTACATATGTGTCCTTTTTTTCCCCCCGCCCTTGACAATACCCCGGCTTCCCCTACCCCCCAGTGTCTTATGTCCATTGGTTATGCTCATATGCATGCATACAAGTCCTTCGGTTGATCTCTTACCCCCCTCCCTCCTGCCACCCAACCCTCCCCGGCCTTCCCGCTGCAGTTTGACAATCTGTGTGAGTGTTTTCTAATTCTTAACTTTTCTAAAAGTTTTCCTTAAATTTTAGAAGGGGCTTTGGTTCTGTGGACAAAAGGGGCCACATGCTGACCTGACAAGCTCAGGGAAGGCCTGCATGGCGGTCTTGCAAACTCAGAGACCTAAAGTAACCACAAAGGATGGTCTGAAATTAAACTTTAAAAGCCGTTATGGTGAGCAGTTACATCCTAGGCTGGTATCTTCACCGACAAGGCCAACCTTTACCTATGTTTCTGTTCAATATTGTATATTGTGCAGTTAGCACAGTGTCTGGCACATAAGAACTCAGTACTAAATGTCTATGAAGATAAGAATAAATGAGTAAATGAAAATATGCTACTGAAAGGAGTTTTGGGGGTAAACTAGGAGTTTAGGGGGTGAAATTGGCAGGTTTAGGAAATTTTTAAAAGTTAAGGGGTCCATGGAAAAAGCACAGAGCTACAGAGCTGCAAAAGGTACATTTCCATAGAATAAAGGGACTGGGAGCTGCAGAAGGTGTACATTTACAGAATAAAGGGAAGGAAGCTCTCATTCACACAGAGAAGAAGAAAGCCCAGAGAAGAGGGGGACGATGAGGGAGGAGGGGAAGAGAGCCTCACTTGCCCTAAATGAGGTTTGACCTTTGAGCTCAGGAGTTGCTATAGTGACCAAATCAGAAGGATAGTGACCAATCAGAGGGGATATCAAGGCACAACGATCTGCAGCCTTTATAAAAGGGACTCGGTGGGGCTTTTTCCCCCTCCCCACATAGGAGTCTGTGCTTGTTTCTCAATACATTTCCACCTTTGCTATACCACCTTTCTCCGTGGTTTCATTCAAGAGCCCCGGAACCATCCTGCACAGGAAACGCGACCTGTTAGAGCATGGAACCGATCACTGTATAGGTAAACTTTTGGTTTTTCCACAGTAAGGCAGCAGCGTTAACCTATTTCTACTTTTGGCATTTTCAAAGGAAGACTTAGATTAAGTAATGTCATTTACTGGTATTAAAGAGTAAAAAATGGCAGGGCTTGCCTTGTGTCCTGTAATGGAAAACATGTGATCTAGGCTTTGCTGGAGTAAGGACAGGCATGCCACCGTTTATTGCACTTCACAGGTGTTGTGATTTTAACAACTTGATAACAAGATCCTTTACCAGCAAAAAGATTACGACTCGCTTTATTGTGGTGTCTGGGATTGAGCTCACAATATCTCCAAGGTATGCCTGTATGCTACCCATAGTACTTGCATCAAAGGGGTTCCAACACCATCTTTCTTCTTCTTTTTTGCTTTGGGGTGGGCCAAGAAACTCATTTGCAGTGTTAATTATGCTGACATCCAAAACAACCCGAAACTTGATCAGCTGAGGAAATGGGGCCTTTGGGCCATATTCCAGAGGAAAGATCTTAGAGAAAGCCCTGGAGGTAACAGGAAGCAAGCTAAATATAAGGGAAACTCTCAGTTTATCTTGCTTTTTAAGTCCCACAACCCTCTCTTCCTAATTCATTTAGAGTGCTTAACAACATTCACTGTAATTAAAGATGAAATTTTAGTAAAAACAGTTGGGTATGGTGTGCAGCCTGCTCTCACAGCTTACAGTAGACTGAGTGGCTTGTCAATAGCACACATTCGTTTCTCACAGCACCGGAGGCCGGAAGGCAGAGAGCCGCATGCTGGGTTCTGGCGAGGACCCACTTCCAGTGTAATGCCCTGGACGCAAGCCGCTGTCACAAAGAACCAAGAGACGCTTCTCATGCAAAAAGCAAAGGGTTTATTGTTTCCAGCATGCTGGGGCCCGCAGCATACTCTGAGCACAGAGCAGCGGCCACGAGCCCCGACCAAGAGTTTAAGCACACATTATATACTTTTTAGCAAACGGGGAAGTAACCTGAGGTCATTCTACTGGAGATCTGGCGCCGTGTAAGTCAACATACCTATCTGCTTTCGGCGGGGAGGGAATGTAGTTTGGAATTTTTCACTAATGATCTGGCTTTCTAAGTGAGTTAATGCCTGTCTGGTTTCTTATCAGGCCGTTTGTCCTTCAGTTCCCTCCCTGGCTGCAGCCATCTCCCGTAACCTCCCTGGCTGCAGCTGTCTCCCATAAAAGTTGTTTGTTCTGTCTGCCTTTTCTGACCCTCCTGATTATATTGGCGCCTCTCACCAGGTGACATACTGCCAGCTTCTCCTGGTGTCTCGTGTGGTGAGAGCAGAGAGGGCGCTAGCTCTTTCTCTCTCTCCTGATACTGCTTTTCGACAAAGTTTTTGGGGGTCAATCTTTTGCTGTTCTTTAAAAATTATGTAGAAATGTTCATAAGAAAGGGTTTTGGTTTCTCACTTCTGCAGGTTTTTCCCATTGTTGTGACACTTCTATTCTCCTTTGGAGTAAATTGCTGCCCTGGCAGTAGCTTGTGGGAGCCTGGTTAAAGTTGTGGACGCCATTTTGAGGTTTCTTCTTCCCCTGCCTGCAGCAACCCTGGAAGGTAAGCCCAGGTGTTATTCCTGCATCAACACGAGCTGATTTATTAAAATATTAACTTGCTTAAAGATGAGATTGAGTTAGCCATGCTTCACATTTTGAATTTTTTAGGGAGAATTTGAATGCAAGTAGTTAAACTAAGTGCAGAGTAAACACAGCTGTCCAGATGTCTGAATTATCAAAAGATTTCATAAGTAAGCAGTTCTTTAGAAAAATGAGCTCTTTTGTTCAATTCCTGTAGCAGAGCCCATATTTATTTGTATAGGAAAATTCCATTCCACAGAGTAAGATTAGAAATTAAGAATTTTTATAATTCCTTTATCATGGGAATGATTGTGGAGAGATATACATTAATTTACCTCTTTTCTTGATGTTACAATCTAAATTTCTTTTTAAAAGTTTGGATTACTCCAGGTTTCCTCTGCTGTCTCCTTCAGAGTTTTACTTAATCAAGGATTTGTTCAACTTCATTAGAAAAAGAAAAAAAAATGGAGAAATGTCCTGATTTTTCTCTGCTGGCATGGTCAACATTCTGAATAGGCTGACGTCTCTTTTCCTCTTCCAGTCTACTCACTAAAAGACTAAGTCCGAATGTTATCCTATCCCATCCAATTTTTGCTAACGGAACTTTTATATCAGAATTTGAAAACATTGTGACTAAAATAGCAGATCCCAGAACAGTTTCATATGATGCATACATTCAATAATATTTAGCAGGAAACTATTTTCCACGATTTTAAAGGAAAAGATTTCTCTGCCTGGTAGGCATGGCTCAGTGGTTGGGCATCAACCTATGAACCATGAGGTCACAGTTTGATTCCTGGTCAGGACACATGCACAGGTTGTGGGCTCGATCCCCAGGGTAGAGCATGCAGGAGGTGGCCAAACAATGATTCTCTCTCACCATTGATGTTCCTATCTCTCTCCTTCCTCTCTGAAATCAAGAAAAATATTTTTTTTTAGAAAAAGAAAATATTTCTCTTCACTAAAATTAAAAACTTTTCTATATTTTTTGAAAGTTTCCAGACAAAAGTGCTAAGTGGAGCAAGAGCTATAATAACAATTAAATCAGAACTTTGTGTTCAATCTCATATACACAAGAACTCGTTCCATGAAGTAATGTGTATGTTTGGTTGAGGATAATGGTGTGCCAACTGTGAACCATGTACTGAACATCAAGGATGACATTTCTTATTCCTGATGGTAGAGGAGGGCTTTTGGAAAAGTGTCATGACCTGCACTCACTCCAGCATAAAATAATTATGATTCAATATCTAGAAACTTTTACCCTTGGAGATGCTAAACACTTAAGCCAGTAGTGTAACCTCTAGTTTGTCTTTGCATTAATCTAACCTTTTTTAGTACAAACAGGATGTAACTTTTTGGAGAGGATGCATAAAATTAAATAATTTAAAGGTTTTTGCTTTAAATTTCTAACTTCAAATTTTCATGGGAAAAATCAGTATGAAAACACTAGGAAACTCATACCTGTTCCTTACTACCACTGACTTTATAAAATCTCTAAATCAGGGGTCCTCAAACTACGGCCCGCGGGCCACATGCGGCCCGCCGAAAAAATTTATCCGGCCCGCCGGGTGTTTTTGCTGCCGCTGTGTGCATAGAAATTTGTTCATAGTTTTTTTTTAAACTATAGTCCGGCCCTCCAACGGTCTGAGGGACAGTGAACGGCCCCCTGTTTAAAAAGTTTGAGGACCCCTGCTCTAAATTATGCAAATCATCAGATTGTAATATACTCTTCCCTAAAAACAGTTACTTCCTTTGTCACAAGGTGGCGCTGCACACAGTTCTAAATGAGCTATTTTTCCTTAGGGAAGAACATTTTACACATTTGAAAGAAATCAGCATTGCCCTTGAACATTCACACTTTGTTTCCAGGGTATTGGGAAGTAACATAGAAGGAAAAAACAACTTTCCAGGCTCCAAGAGTGTGTAAAAAAAAAAAAAAAAAATAGAAAAATTTCAATTTTCAGAAAAAATTTTAATGTGGAATAAACAAGTAAAAGAGAAGATAAAACTATAAGAGAGTTGTCCAAATAAGTCTATCCACTCCACTTTGGGATTAAACAGAACAGTCAGGACAAAACTGAAAGGGAAAGGTGAAAAAATAGAAATATTAAGTTGGGATTTTGAACACTGTGTACGTTCCTTAAAAAAAAAAATGTGTGTCGGGGGGTGGGAGAGGCATTATATTGCCAAAAGAAGAATCCCTCTTCCTTTTCCTTCCTCACAGGATCTAAGTATGGAGTCAGGCTTGGTAATAGAATCAGCTATGATTACATTTAAGATATGCAAATGTAAGCAATGGGTAGAAAACTTCATCTCTGGTTTTCATCACATTCGCAGTCACTTTTTGCAGAATTCATATCACTTTCTACTTACTGATCCTCCGTGGCTTTCCACTGCACTCAGAATGCAGCTCAGGCTCCTGGAGTTGCTTAGTGCCAGGCTATGAACCCTCTTTTACAGATTTCCATGACATGATATACTTACGACAGATGGAAAAAATCAATCATGTCGCTAAGCACAGTGTGTAACTCAGCGGACCTTTTTCCTTCTCCTCACGGCTTTCTCAATGAAGGAAGCCATGCATTGGTTTACCTCAGAGCACATCGGCGCTGTCTCAGAGGACCCCATCTACCTCTGCCACTCTGCCCTTCCTGACTCTCTCCCTGGCTGCATAGGCTCAATGCGCTGGGACCGATCTGCACCTAAAACGAAGGAGCCAAGTTATTTTTCATGATTCAGGGAATCTGTGCGTACTGCTTCTATTTCTGTCTGTCACCACCCTAGGTGACTTCATCCTTCTGTCATCCTTCAGACCTCACAGAGGTATTCCCAGGCCACCTAATCTAGAGTAGGTTATCCTATCTGATAGCACCTTTTTATTTTATGTTTATTATCATAAATTGTAACTACAGGGTGGGGCAAAAGTAGGTTTACAGTTGTTTGTGTGGAAAATAATACAATAATTAATAAATAATAATACAAGCATAAACTCTGTGTTTCCCATACTCACAACTGAAAACCTACTTTTGCCATGCCCTGTATATGCATAAACGATGCACAAGTTTCGTGTTTCAGATAGATTTGAGAAAGCCAAGTGATGGACCCTCTGGTGAGCCAATTTCTCCACTAGCCTATGACAGATTCTGGCAAGTCCTATTCTAAAGAAACCTACTGAACTTTATTTAATTCAGAGCTTCCAAAAATTACTTTTTAGTATTCACATGTCAGGAAGCTATGTGGAAGATCCTTTAAAAAACACTAATCAAACCATCCAAGCTCTGCATTTTATAGAAGACAGAACAGGCTCAGATTAGTGATTGTCCGTGCTATTTAGCTAGTAATAGTTCAGGGCCATCTTTGACGGACACAATCATATTGACAGCAAATATATTTCCATGGGGTGAGTGAACCCACCCTTACTGTTATTTTTTATTACCCCTGTTTTACTATATTTGGGCTAGGCTTTTTTTCTTTATTTTCTTTTATTAACTTTTTCAATTATAGTTTACATTCAATATTATTTTGTATTAGTTTCAAGTATACAGCATAGTGGTTAGACAATTAAATACTTTATAAAGTATCCCCCCCCCCCCGATATTTCCAGTATCCACATGACACCATACATAGTTATTACATTATTATTGACTGTATTTCCTGTACTTTACATCACCATGACTATTTTGTGAATACCAATCTGTACGTCTTAATCCGTTCACCTTTTTCACCCAGTCCCTCAGCCTCCATCCCTTTTGGAAACCATCAGTCTGTTCTTTGTATCTATGAGTCTGTTTCTGTTTTGTTTGTTCAATTACATTGTTCTTTACATTCCATATATAAGTGAAATAATATGGTATTTATCTTTCTCTCACTGACTTCTTTCACTAGGCTGTTTTTACTAATCTTTATTCCAGTAGCTCTCTTTAAAATTAGCACAGCCCTAGCCGGTTTGGCTCAGTGGATAGAGTGTCAGCCCGTGGACTGAAGGGTCCCAGGTTCTATTCCACTCAAGGGCAGGTACCTCCCTCCCCCCCCCCCCCCCCAGGTTGAGCACGTGTGGGAGGCAACCAATCAATGTGTCTCTCTCACATCAATGTTTCTCTCTCCATGTCTCTCACCCTCCTTCCCACTCTCTCTGAAGATAAAAATATCCTTGAGTGAGAATTAACAACAACAAAAAATTAGCACAAATTTATTCAGACTAAATTTTATCAGAATATATTTATTTGGATACATGCTTCCGTTCTCTCTGTTTCTATCCACAAAAAGAAGTTTTTCATTATTTCATTGTATTTTAGTAGGTTTCTATTGTAGCATGGATCAAATAGAATAACAAAGATTCATTTCAATATCTCTCTCCCATTTCTAGTGAGTTATTAAAGGGAAGAGAGTTTACATTATTCATTCAAATTTATTTAGGGCCCATGAGAAATCAATACCAGAGGATATAAATATGCAGACTGTATTTCTGGAGGTAGTGAAAGTCTAGAGGGGAGATTAACATAAATACAAGCAATCATAATGTGTCAGGCTGTGATGTGTTCTATGCGAGAGAAAGGTTAGTTAGTTGTGAGGAAGGGTTCTGGGATTGCTTTTCAGAAGTGGTAATAGGTGACTTAAATGGGACAAACAATTAGGATTTCACCATGTGGAGGAGGAAGAGAAAGGTAGAGGTAACATCATAATGCAATCATGCTATTTCGCCCACCTGGAATACTTTACCCTGGCTAAATTTTAATCTAGGTGTCATTAATTCTTATCTCCCAGACTAACTTATTACTTTATTTGCAAGTGTTTAAAACCAGTCTTAAAAGGTAATAATTAATAAAACCATTTAATGCTTTAGTGCTGAGCTTTCTAGGTAGCCACTACCTAGATGTGTTCACGTAAATTTCATTAAAACTAAATAAAATTTAAAATCTAATCCATCACTCACACTCACAAGTGCTTGTAGTCATGTTTTCAAGTGTTTATTTGACCTCTGCAGAAGGTACTCCTGAACACTACTATGGCTTAGAGGGAAATAACGAAAACAAATAACTGGGAGCTTTATCGTGCTAGCTCCCATTTCTGTAGCACCATATATTATTCAGAATCCTTTTCCTATGCTATCTTCCTTGATTCTGAGAAAGAGCTGTTGAGTCGGGTGCATAGGGATTAGTATCATTGCCATTACTAAGATGAAGAAGGTGCTAGACAGCCACTCAGCTGACTCACCAACTTCACTTGGTAATAGCTGCACCAGGGCTTAAAGAAAAGAATTTTGACTCAACTACAGACACCTTTTCTTGGTAAGAGATTAAAACAACAACAACAAAGAACAAAACAAAAAAGAACATAAAGAACCCTCTTCCCGTTGGTCATAAATTCTGGGTAAGTCACATTTTAAGAGGAAGCTGAAAGCAATGAGGAAAATAAGAGATGAATGTTCACCTTTATTGAAATCACTCCTGTGATTCAGTATGACAGTTTCTTAACATCTGTAGAACCACATGACAAGATACGATGGTAAGAAGAACACATGCATTTTAATCAAACGGAAGGAAATACAGCTAGGAACGTGATCATCAGCAAACAACGTAAAGAGCTCAAAATCCCCTCGTCATCCAGGCCAGGCTGTTTATCTGCTTGCCTGGAATGAGCAGCTAATTTATAGTGAGAGCAGCAGCAGCAGCTTCCTGACAACGCCCTTGCAGTCCAGCATTTCACAGTCAGCCGGGCATCCAGGCAGCACGGCCATGGTGTCGTTCTCTGTCCTACTTTTGTGTAGACAAACAAGCAAATGAGGGGGAATAAATGGGGAGGGTTAGAAGAGCAGCTCTACTTAGGAGGACGCTCTCCATAATGTAGATTAACAGGAGGAATATGTTTAACTAATAAAACAGATTGTAAAATCTTCAGCTTAAAATTCAAAGCTGAAAACCACATAAAACCCAGGACCTAGAGTACAATGTGTGGCTCATAAAATTGTAATTTGTGTAAGTGGATGTTGTTTCTGGTAACACATAAAGACCCAAAGCTGCAGTACGGTTTCCAGGGAAGGCATCGATCACAGCAGCCTTGCTTTCTACGTGGCCTATGAAAGTTTTGACTGAGGTCCTCAGCATATACACTCGAGGATGCTAAGGTCAGCATCTGAGTCATGACACCAAAAGGAAAATTCCATTTGCTTCCTATTGAGTTTAATAAAGCAGGGTGAGATTGTAGGCACTTTACAAGGGAGCCTAAATACCTGTTGAATGAATAAACACATTTCTGGAGGATACGTTCTTACTTTTGTGTTATCTCTTATAATAGTATTTTATTATTCATCACAATACAAAGGCCGATCAGTCGGATAAGATACGTTTGCTACCAGAGGAGGACTGGGACCAGTGCGGATCTGCCCGAGCACAGTCTGGAAACAGGATTCTTCAGCCATGTACCAGGAAAAGAATTTCGGCGACACGTGTGTAGGAGGACTTTAAGCAATAGTGTCAAGATTTATGAGAGTAAAAAAAGACAGTTTATGAATGGCCTTGGAGAGGCAGAGAGTGGGCAGGCTATGGGGCAGCACTTGGTGGACTCAGGAAGGAAGTTACTACGGCCAAAGGAGAGGCCCCCGCCTCTGCTCACTGCTCCTCTGGTTGCAAGTCTGTGGAGACCCTTAGAGTTTAACAGAAAAGAAAGCGAAAGTGCAGTGCAGCCCTAACTGGTTTGGCTCAGTGGATAGAGCGTCGGCCTGCAGACTAAAAGGTCCCAGGTTCGATTCCGGCCAAGGGCATGTACGTTGGTTGCAGGCACATCCCCGGTGGGAGGTGTGCAGGAGGCAGCAAATTGATGTTTCTCGCTCATTAATGTTTCTAACTCTCTATCTCTCTCCCTTCCTCTCTGTGAAAAATCAATAAAAAATATATTAAAAAAAAAAAGTGCAGTGCATGCCCCAGAGAAGGGCGGGAGTGCGCTGCACAGAGGGAGGGCGCATGCTGGTTTCCTTGTCCAGTTTCCATATATTTCCTTGGTTTTGACCCATTCTCTGTCCTGTCTCTTCCTGGGCTTGTGCCCTGCTCCCATCCAATCTATTTTCTGGATTCTCCATCCAATCTATTTTCTGGATTCTCTGGGGCTGTGCCTTCTCCAACCCTATCCGTTTCCCAGACTTTCCTAGCCTTGTCTCCTCCTTATGATCACAATCTTAGCTTCTGCTGCACATGCCTCAGAGTTCTGCTTCCTCATTTGGCTTCCAGGGCTTTGCATATGCGCAAAGAAAGGAATTTTCCTCGCCATTTTCTCCCTCCCCCATTCATTCAGAGGAAGGTCTCAGTTGCTTCCTAGGGTGATTGGAAAGCATCTTTCCTGCCTATTGATGCCTCAGTAACAGTGAAATTGTCCTTTCCTAGTTAATCTGGCTTAATCAAATGTCTGCCTTAACCACATGTCCTCTTCCCTTTGCTCCCTTCCTTTTTGTTAATATCTAACTGCCTACTGTATTGAATTACCCCTGACGTTACTTGGCTTTCCCTTTCTCCTGGTGTCCTCCCTTCCTCCCTGACCCTCCCTGACCCACCCCTGTCTCTCCAATCATGATTACAGCAATAGCTCTCTTTGTACCACTGATATGATCAACAACTAGTGGGCTATTTTAACACTGGAAATGTGTACTTTAACATATGATAGGGAAGAAGAAGAATTAAGAAACATTTTTTAAAAATATTGATTTCAGAGAGGAAGGGAGAGGGAAAGAGAAAGAAACATCAGTGATGAGAGGGAATCATGGACCGGCTGCTTCCTGCATGCCCCCTAAAAACAAGCCCACAACCCAGGTATGTGCCCTTGACAGGAATTGAACCTGGGACCCTTCAGTCCGCAGGCCAACACTCTATCCACTGAGTCAAACTGTCTAGGGCAAGAAACAGTTTTTAAAAAAATATTTTTATTGATTTCAGAGAGGAAGGGAGAGAGAGAGAGAGAGAGAGAGATGGAAACATCAATGATGAGAGAGAATCATTGATTGGCTGCCACCTGCACGCCCCCTACTGGGGAACAAGCCCACAACCCTGGTATGTGCCCTTGACCAGAATCAAACCAGAGACCCTTCAGTCTGCAGGCCAACGCTCTACCCATTTAACAAAATCAGCGAGGGCTAAGAAACATTTTTTGGAGGGAAAACTTTCAACTATCAATAAACTCACTAATTTCGTAATCTATGTGCAGATATTTTGATAGCAAGGGTAAGATTATTTTTGCTATATGTATTAACAGAGTATTCATCTTACCTCTAGATAACCTTCCTTATATTTACACATTATTACTAACCCCCAGATAAGTACTGTGACCATGTGGACTTATCTTCCAAACCAGGAAAACTTTAAAAAGTGAAAGGGTGTTATTAATAATTAATAAACAGATAAAAAGAAGTATCCATAGGAACAATAGCAGGCAACCTGTGATGTATGTGTGTCTTACTTCTTGTCATATAAGCTGATTATAATCAAAACAATAACATTCTCTATATACTCACTGACAAATGTAGAATATAATTGCTTGGTAATAAATATTGTAGAATACAGTGACACTCTTTGCCTACCTTCTTCAAAGACTCTCTGTTTACCTCATGGTGAAACGCACATTATCATTATTTATTTATAAGGGTCCGAGGGCTGAGCAGTTAGAAAGCAACTTGTCTTTCTTAACTTTCAAGAATCTATGGCAATAGTCTCTACTTTCAAATTCTGGGGCTCTTTTTCTCAGTGTCTCTGGACTGTAGAATGTCTGTCTCTTTTTGATACAATATAAGTCCAGAGAACTTTGAAAATGATTCTGGGCATTTGGTTCAAATAGTCAGTATTCTCTCTGCTCAGCAGTATTTGAGTGTATTATTAGATGGTTATTTTTATAATTCTTGTTTCAAATTCTCACTAACTAGCAGGAGATAGTACAGTATAATATGTTACTATCTTATGGATTTTTTTTCTGATTCTATCCATGGTATCCCTGAATTGTTTAATAATTATGGAATTGATTAGTAGCTGCATACTTTCAAATAATGTGTTAACACTAAAAAGTGATCAAATGTAATAGAAGGGCAATATAATCTGACAGCATAAATTGAGAAAGATTATAGGGGTATCTTCATTAGGATACAGACATATAAGTGAAATAAGATAAAGAATTGAAAGCATAGGAATACCAGTGTTGAGAGAAAACCAGGTAGGGAGACTAAAGATATGTATAGATATAGATTCACAAATCTGATGTATAACCAGAATTTTTTTACCTGTCCTTTTTAGGAGAATGATACTAAGATAGTCAAGAAAATTTCTTGAAAATAAATAAATGAACAATAGACCAAGTTTAACTTCCAGCACCTCTGCCTACCACTCTCCTCTCCCCCTCTGCCTCTTTATTTACACCACTGAGGATACTTCCAACTGAAAGAAACAGAAAACACAAACCAAACTTAGTGAAATATTGATGGAGATTTTTGGTTCATATTCCTACAAGTTCCAGAGGAAGTGTGCTGTGCCGTTGAACAGGGCTCCAGTGCCAGCTCACTGTGATTCTCTTGGGATGTGTGCCTCCGAGAACCATCTTCAACCACAGGAGGTTCTATTCCTGGTGGTGACATGGCTATTGGTTAAATAGAGATAAATGTTCATGGTATGGTATTCCTGGCCCACCCACGTCTCAAGTTCTATCCCAATTGCTTAGGCTTGATTAACCAGAATAGATTTTTTTTTTTTTTGGAAGAGACATACTCTGTTCCCAGAGTCAGGGGTGAATTCAGTCTTACCTCCAACTGTATGGCTGTCACACTATTAGGTGTAAATAAAAAATTAGTATAAATGACACCCCCCCCCCGCAAAGGAAAACTGGCTCCTGATAAGGAGAGACAAAGGTAGGAAGAGACAGGCATGCAATAAGTACATATTTACTTCTACCAGATGCTCCTCTCCCTTCGCACCTTGCCATCTTTCTTTCACCCATGGATTTCCATGTTCTCATATTCCCACCCCATTAAGAGAACTTACTATCATAAAATGTTTATTTCAACAATGTATGAAATATATTTTTCAAGAGACTATTATTATAGTAGAGCAAACCCCCATCACATTTTTATCTTTATCTCATAGGTAGTATAGATCTTTATCTAGCCCTAGCATTCAATCTGGCATATTTTAACACAGTCCTATTTTCACTCCTTCCAATCAATTTCCTCCCAGGTGGATTGAATCCCACTCTTTTCCATACTATTTTAGAGAGAATTTGCAATATAGTTATTTTTATAGAAAACCAGATTAGGTGCAAGCAACAAATCCAAACATATTTCCTAAAATAAAATGATATGTTCAAACTAAATAGTAACATTTGTGAAGCATATTTTTCTGCCAGATTAAAAAATGATGAAGCCAAGTGAAAAAAATGCAACATTTTAAGTAATTACAATAAAATGCCACTAAAAATGCTCCAATATCTTTACTTAGAGTGATGTCAGTAGTTGCCTATCAACTATCAGGGAAAGGTTGAAACAAACAAACAAAAACAAATACATGCTGCATCCGTAAAATTGAATTCTGTGGAGTTATACAAAATTGGGGAACCTTTTTTAATATGGTATGGAAAAATGTCCACAATATTTTGCTGAGTAAAATTTAAAAGTCATAGAACACTGGGTATCTTATGTGGGCATTTTTGCATTAAAAAAAATCAGGAAGAGAAATCATTTTCTCGAGTATGCATAATGGTCTCGGGGAGGATGTGTAAGAAACCAGGAGAGGTTCTCATGCTGAGTGTCAGGGGAACTAGGCAATTAGGGACAGGTGATGAAATCTAATTTTTTTTTGTAATCTAATTTTAATGTCGGATTATGTCATACAAAGGATCATGTAGGTCTCTATGTAATGACAATGTAAAGATGTACTAGAAACTCGGATTCAGAATAGTAACCTGATTTTGCCAACTGTAGCATATATAGTATAATGTGGTCTAATTTCTTTGGATGCTTCACCACTTTGAGTTGCCTTGTGATTTTGTTCCGAAGATCAGTTTTTATCTTACAAAGCTGGAGAGGAAGATGCTGTAGAGGACTGTTAATCTTTTGCACTATCCCCCCACTAAATATCTCTTTTTATTCAGGTTTCTCTTTTCTATTAAACCTTATTATTCTCTTTGCTTTACTGAATGAAAAATTCATGAGGTAGGGGTGTTTCTCTGTTTTGTTCATTTCTGTATTCTAGCACATAAAGTAGTGACTGGTATATGGTAATCAATTCATAAATATTTCTTAAATAAGAATATTTTTTAATCTAACACTGATTTCCATGAATGTAATCACCCACTCATATATTTAGCAAATTTTCTTTTGTGCCATCAACTAAAGGACTTGTATGCATGCATATAAGCATAGCCAATGGACACAAGACACTGGGGGGTAGAGGAGACTGGGAGAAGGTCAAGGGGGAAAAAAAGGAGACAAATGTACTACTCTTTGTAATATTTTAAGCAATAAAATAATAACAATAATAAAAAGAAATAAGTAAAAGCTTCTGTATTAACTCTTATTATACTTAATTACTATTTTGTGTAATTTATTAATTACACTTGAGAATAATTATTGTGACCTTTATTGAAGAAACAGCTAAAAATTGAATCAAGAAGGACACAATCGAGAAGTCAGGCAAATTTTCATAGGATAAGTTTCTGAGTAATCTATAGATTGTTCTCACAAAACAAGCAATTATTATCAAGACAGTATCTGAGTTGATATGGTGGATTATAGAACATTATGTAAGATCATCCCTGATGTAAAAGGGAATATAAATGTCTAACTTCTTTGAAACATCAGTGTCTCTAATATTTTAGTCACTCTAAATATTTTAGTCATCCTAACCCTAACCCTCAACCTACCCCTAGACCTAATACTATCTATTCTCACAATATGCTTTAGATTTTTGAAAATGCCTTGTAATGGTATTTCTATTAGTGGCTATCCATTTATCTCTTGAAGATGTTGCAGTGGCATGCCAACCTTTGCATTATAGACTCCCTAAAAGGTCAATAATCAGTCACAGACGGCCCAGCCCTCAGGGCTCTAACCAGGACAGAGAGGATTCCCGGGGCTCTAGGAAGGACAGTCTGCCTCACATCTCAGGTCCCATCCTCCCTTGGCCTGAGCCAACATTCACCCACATTCCAGTGCCCAGGTGGAGGCAACTTGGAGCCTCCGCCACAGGCTCCAGCCTTCCAGAGCCTTGGTGTTTTCAGTGATTCCCCGTGACCTGCTCCTCACCTACCTCAAAACCACCTGGGTAGGTGTTTAAAACCCACTTTCTAGGGCACCACCCCCGATCTTCCAGAGGTCAGCATGGAGCCCACTCACCAGGTGAGGACCAGATCCCCCAGGCCAAGCTCAGCAGATCCCAGTCCTGTGCCCCCTCAAAACAGTTACAGCCTGCACCCTCTTCTCCAGCACCCCCCATGCCGGGCCATCTCTGAGTTCCTCCCCTGAGAAGCTAAGCTCCTTGTGCCTTAACCATACCCCTAAACCTAACCTAGCCCTAGACCTAACTGTGCCCTTGTCCTAACCCTAACCCTAACCCTAACCCTAGCCCCAACCCTATTCCTAGCTCTAACCCTAACCTTATCCCTGGCCCTAACCCTAACCCTAACCCTAACCCTAACCCTAGCCCCAACCCTAGCCCTAGCCCTAGCCCTACCCCTAACCTTATCCCTAGCCCTAACTCTAACCAAAACCCTAGCCCTAACGCTAATCCCCCATGCCAGGCCATCTCTGAGCTCCTCTGCTGAGAGGCTGAGCTCCTTGTGCCTTAACCATACCCCTAGGGAACCCTAGCCCAGCCCTAACTCTAGCCCTAACTCTAGCCCTAACACTAACCCTAATCACCACACTGAAGAAAATTTTCTTGATTTTTGGCTGGAAAACTTAAAAGTCATGTATTTCTGCAACTGGCAGCTTGTAGCAGCTGCTTAATCTGAAGACACATGAATTGATGCTGACAAAATAAACACTGGCTATGACACCAAGCAACATTTAATAGAGAATAAGTTTATTTATGGCAAATATCCTTGACAACTCATTTCAAATTTAGCAACATTTTTTTCTTGGTATGTTTCAAGACTTCCTCTTGTATCTATAAATGATGCAGGAGGAAAGTCATTTGATCTCACCCAAATTATTATCATAATAACTTTAGTAAAATTAATGTAAATTAATGTAAATAAATACATTATACAGTATATATTTGGGGGGTTGGCTGAAGGATATTCTCTTTAGACTATGTTCATCTCATCTGGAAGCACAGCTTTTTAAAGATTTCCTTTAGAGTACTGATTTTATTACTGCATTCTATTCCTAAAAATAAATTTTAAAATACTGAAAACCTTAGGATATTTTCTTCATTTTATCAAATTTCATTGAAACCCAAAGACATTAAAATACATGGTGTCATTTCATTTTGAAAAAGAAAGGTATCAGGCAGTTCAAAAGTAAAACATATGAACATAACCTTAATATATGCTAGCCTTTAAATCAATCAAGTTTACCTTCATTATTTAGTAGTAAAACTTATATTTTGCACTTTTATTTTACTTTAAGAAGTCACTGAGTTTGAAAATTATAACTCCAGCATTCTGAAATCTATACATTTTCCTTCATTTTAGAGGCCATTATCTTTTTCTGCTTTTACTTTCAAAATGTACTGCTTATCCAGCTTAGCAAAGACATTTCCTCTTTCTTGCTTTGTTCTTTTTAAATTGCTTCTTCATGAATCATTCAAATTCATTCTTCACATAAATCAGCAGAAAATTCTTTTTGAACAGAATGGCTCAACCTTCCCAACATGATGGTGTTTATTTAGTTCTGACTAAATTTCAAGAAAATTTTACCAACTTCAATGCAAACTCTTCTGCTCAGTCAGCTTTCTTATTGAATAATTATCTTCCTTCTGATAAGTATTCATTCAGATCCTTTTCAGCAAACATAATT
This sequence comes from Myotis yumanensis, assembly GCF_028538775.1. Classification (NCBI taxonomy): domain Eukaryota; kingdom Metazoa; phylum Chordata; class Mammalia; order Chiroptera; family Vespertilionidae; genus Myotis; species Myotis yumanensis. The sequence goes on along the minus strand of NW_027223760.1, from coordinate 40,512,520 downwards.
CGAATCTGGATTCAAAGAAAAAAATATGTCTTATAATTTAACGGCTCATGAAGTTTCCCTTTGACTAAATTAATGATTACTCCACCGTGTGTGTCACATGCTAGGCTCCTCTTTACTTTCTATGTCACTGGTGTCACTGGTTCAACATTTACAGTCCCAGGAAAGCACATGCAATTGTCAGATCTTAGGTTAGTCTCATGCCAACTGCCTGGCTATACCCAAGGTATGAAAGGGGGGGAACTCTGACTTCTGTAATGAAGATGAGGCACATGTAATCTTTCTCATGCCAAGACTAGACAAACCAGAGAGTTTTTCCCAAAGAGAAATGAAATGGGATTACTGGAACAATAAATGACTACACAAGTGGCCTAAAAAAGAGAGAAAGCCTCTTTGTACCACATGGTTGTTCCTGAAATTCTAGTTGCTCAAGCTCATCTCTTTCCATGAAGGCAAGCAATTCAGCTACACTCTGCAAGCCGCAGTGCCTGAATCTTGGCAGAGACAACGTGCGTAGGGCTTCTTACTGGGCCCTCTGAGATCCTGCCAGCACCCAGAGGCCTCATTACGTCAAGCTGATGGCTGCTACTTCCCAATTATGGAAAGTTTACTTCCTCTCTATCACCATGACCCTTCTTAGACCCCAAAGACACTCCAATTTTATTCCTTCCCCTCCAAATTACCTGATGCTGCAACTGTCAAAACTTTTCCCTTTTATTCTCCTAAAAATTATTGAGGATCATAAAAAGGCTTTATTTATGTGAGTTCTATCCCATCAATATTTATCCTATTAGAAACTAAAACTGGGAAAATTTTAGAGCAAAAGAATATGCAAGCATATAGAGGTAGGCAAAAGGAGGTTTATAGTTGTAATATAAATAAATAATATAATCATTACTAAATAATAATACAAGAATAAACTGCTTCACATAGTCATAATGTGAACCTACTTTTGCCCTCTCCCGTATATTCTTAGTTGTCAACATAATGATACCACCTGTCATGTAGCTAGCAATAATAAATTGTTATGACATTGTGAACCACTACACACACCCCACGATCCTTACACACACTGTGAGTCTCAGGGACACCCCAAGATCCTTACATACATTTTGAGTACCAGTGACCTAGTCTAAATTTCTTAGTAACTTTAAGATTTTTTTTAAAGAATATTTTAATGCAGATGGTGAGTTAAAACTTATTTAAGAAGGTTGTTTTCATGAATTTCTATTTTCAATTCCATAAAATATCTGGTCATATTATTGGAATGGAGAGAAAAATATAGTAAAACACAATTAATCACTATTTCTTCAAAATGTTTCCAACAGTGAAAATAGGATATAATTTAACATCACAGTATTGTAGATTAAACTTCCCCTCGTGGTAAAGCCACTGGCAGTGAAAGAAAAAAAAAACTGTACCCATTTTCATCACATAGATTGATACCGGATAAGTAGCTTTATACCTGTAGGGATACATTTAGAAAATACCTAAAACATACACAACCATAATGATCAAGTCAATTATTTCTATACTGATAAATTCCTTCATTGTAAGCTTTAAAATCAGTCCCTTTCATTATTAATGAATTGTGAACCAAAATGTAAGGTGTGTTGGAAGTTATGTGTCATGATTTAAAAACTCTGAAGTTTTCAGGAGTTTTAAGGTTCTCCTTTCCTAAATGTATATATGAGTGAGTGAGGCTGAATTTTATTTATTCTGCAATAAATAAACAACATATCCCCACACTTTGACTATAGCAACAGATACAGTACACACCTATCTTCTATTAGCGTGGCTTGAAAGGGATTTGCACACATGTAAACAATAGCATCCTTCTCATTATTTTTGGGAAAACATTTTTTTGGCCAAAATATATTATTTAGGTTCATGTATAATGGGGTTTCTTCTTGTTATTTTAAAATAAATTAAATATTTTAAAATGCCAGGTTTTAATTTTTAATGTGTTAAATATCAATAGTTATAACTTGCATAAGCAGAAATTGCTTGACTAGAACTGCCAATCTATTTCTCCAGGAACCACACATATCCTGCAGTCTGTTTTATCTGTGTGAAAACACAAACTGGGTTTGCCCATGGGAGCATGCTGGACATGTGAGCATCATCCATCTTGAGCATCAAGGGGAAAAATGATACTTCTCTCTACTGGTGGGTTCTAATGAGGAAACTACTAAAAGCCGGCCTGCCACCAAACCCTTAAAGAAAACTTTCATTTCAGTTTATATCTTTGTGTTATTTGTGCATGGTGACTTCCAAGAGGAATAAATATTCCTTTTAAGAGAGATATAATGACTTACTTTAATAGCTATATTCCTTAGCTCATCTCCCTTTTCCTATTGAGAATAGAGTTTGGTGTAAAACAAAGCACTGTTCCCTGGAGTTATATATTTATATAATAGATTTCAAAATATGATGCCAATGAGTTAATGTCAAAATTAAAATACACCAAAAATAAACAAAGTGGGTATGTCCAACTAAAAAGGTTTTGCACAGCAAAGGAATCCATCAACAAAATGAAAAGACAACCTACTGAATGGGAGAAAATATTCACAAACAATTTATCTGATAAAGGGTTAATAACTAAAATATATAAGAAACTCATGCAGCCCAGCCAGGTATGGCTCAGAAACGTCCACCCAGGAACCAAGAGGTCACTGGTTCGATTCCCGGTTAGGGCATATGCCCAGTTGCAGACTCCATCCCCAGTGTGGAATGTGCAGGAGGCAGCCAATCAATGATTCTCTCTCATCATTGATGTTTCTATCTCTCTCTCCCTCTCCCTTCTTCTCTGAGATCAATAAAAATATATTTTAAAAAAACTTCATGCAACTAAACATCAATAAAACAAACAATGGAATAAATTTTACCATTGAGACTAACAGAGCCCATACTCCTGCCCACTACTTAATACTTGTGGTCTTGCTGTGGTCCCAAATGATCACACAATGAAAAAAAATGATCAACCAAATATGAAGAAATGCCATTGAACTTCTAGTAACTCCCAAATTATTTGAACAGATAATGGTAATTCCCAAACTTAGCATAAAGGACAAAAATAAAAATAAAATGGCTCATTTGGGCCACTTCTAATATCTGAGATTAAATGAACAAGCTACCTAAAGTTACCCTTATTTCTATAATAATAGCTAAAATGTGTTAAGCTTTTATGATATGTCAAGTAATATGCAAAGTATTATCACTTATTACTCAGAATAATCTTATGAGTAAGTCTTATCCTAATTCCCTCGTTTTATAGATGAGGCGATTGAGATTCAACTTATCATACAGTTTGCATATGGAAGAGTTAAGATTCCATTCCAAACATTTAAGTTTTATTAGCAGTTTGGTGATGAAGTGGGGGTCAGATCTCCAGCTCACGTTGCCAGATAAAATACAGAAAGCTCATTTGAGTATAAGTATGTCCCAAATATTGCATTTGTTATTTATTTAAATTTCAGATTTAGCCTTGTCTGGTTTTACTCAATGGTTAGAGCATTGGCCCGTGGACCTACAGGTCTGCAGTTCAATTCCAGGTCAAGGGCATATACTTAGGTTGTAGGTTCCCCAGCTCCTCTAGGGGCCAGTGCAGGAGGCAACCAATAGATTTGTCTCTCTCTTTCTGATATTTTTTCCCTCTCTCTCTCTCTCTCTCTCTCTCTCTCTTCGCCCCCCCCTTACCTCCCTTCCATTCTCTCTAGAAATCAAAGGAAAAAAATACCTCAGGTGAGGATTAAAATATAAATAAATAAATGAATGAATAAATAAATAGCATTCAGATTTAAAAACAAAAAAAGCACTAAGAATTATTTTTTAATTAAAACAAAATCAACACCATATGGGAAAGTGCCTAGAGAAGGTATCTGGAGAATATAAACCTGATAGTTGGAGAACTAAACCTCAAAACGTTAAATAAGAAAAACAGAGTGAGCTGTGGGAAAGACACGGTAATGAGTAAAATGACAATTAAAAATATTTATCTTGAAAAAAAAAATATTTATCTTGAGATATAGAATACTGTTAATCCACATCTTTCTGGTTTTTACCAAAAAAAGCACTACACAACCCTTCAGAGCATATAGAAATCTTTAAGCAGACATTGATTATTTGCAGCGTCAGATTTTTAAAAATTAAGTAGTTAGGGATACATTAGCAAATTCACTACAATTCAATCTTTTGTAAATAAAATTTTTATACAATTTTAGTTCATTTTTAGCTTTTTATCTAATACTGCAGGGTGTGGCAAAAGTAAGTTTACCATGGTGAGTACATGAAACAGTTTATTCTTGTGTTATTATTCAACAATTATTGTATTATTTTCTATATGAATAACTGTAAACCTACCTTTGCCACATCCTGTATACGTGAAAATATCTGGCGTTTATTCTTCTCTGTCTGACCTATTTCACCCACAACAATAACCTCTTCAGTGGTCAGCAAACTCATTAGTCAACAGAGCCAAATATCAACAGTACAACGATTGAAATTTCTTTGGAGAGCCAAATTTTTTAAACTTAAACTATATAGGTAGGTACATTGTTATTAACTTAATTAGGCTACTCCTAAGGCTTAGGAAGAGCCACACTCAAGGGGCCGAAGAGCCGCATGTGGCTCTCGAGCCGCAGTTTGCCGACCATGGCTCTAGGACTCAGCCGTGGGCAAACTACCGGATCCGGCCTGTTTGAAATGAATAAAACTAAAAAAAAAAAAAGACCGTACCCTTTTATGTAATGATGTTTACTTTGAATTTATATTAGTTCACACAAACACTCCATCCATGCTTTTGTTCCGGCCCTCCGGTCCAGTTTAAGAACCCACTGTGGCCCTCGAGTCAAAAAGTTTGCCCAACCCTGCTAGGTCATCCATTTGTTGCAAATGGCAAGATTTCATTCAGTTTTATGGCTGAATAATATGCCATTGTATATACACTTCTTTATTCATCTATTGATGAATACTTAGGTTGCTTCTATATCTTGGCTATTGTAAATAATGCTGCCATAAACATATGGATGCATATGTCTTTATGATTTCATTTTTGTTATTTCTTCAGATAAATTCCCAGAAGTGGAATTACTGGGTCCTTCTTTGTCTCTTGTTACGGCCTTTTTTAAAAATTCTATTTTGTCTAGTATAAGTTCTGCAACCTCAGCTTTTTTGTGTGTGTTTCCATTTCCATGAAATATCTTTTTCTATCCCTTTACTTTCGGTTTCATTGTCTTTTGATCTAAAGTAAGTCTCTTGTAGACGGTATATGTAAGGGTCTTGTTTTGTTATCCATTCAGTCCTTTTGATGGGGCCATTTAATCCATTTCATTGAAAGTAATTGTTGATAGATAAATATTCGTTGCCATTTATCATTCATATTTTTTATTTTTCCCTTCTTCTTAGAGAAGATCCTTTAACATTTCTTGTAATACTTGTTTGATGGTGATGAGCTCCTTTCAGCTTTTTCTGGCGGGGGGTGGGAGGGTGGTGAGGGGAGGTCTGAAGCTCTTTATCTATCCTTTGATTCTAAATGATAGCTTTGCTGGGTGAAGTCATCTTGGTTGTAGGTCCTTGCCTTTTATTACTCAGAATATTCCGTGCCCATTCTTTCTGGCCTGCAAAGTTTCCATTGATAAAGCAACTGACAGTCTTATGGGAGCTCCCTTGGAAAACATTGCAGGTAACTGCTTTTCTCTTGCTGCTTTTAAGATTCTCTCTTTGTCTTTAACGCTTTACATTTTAATTATAATGTGCCTTGATGTGGGCCTCTTTGGATCCACCTTGATTGGGACCCTTTGTGCCTCCTATACTTATGTGCCTATTTCCTTTGCCAGGTTAGGGAAGTTTTCTGTCACTATTTTTTCAAATAAGTTTTCAAATTATTGCGCTCTCTCTCTTCTCCTTTTGGCACCCTCATGATGCAAATACTGATACACTCAAAGCTGTCCCAGAGGCTCCTTACATTATCCCCATTTTTTGTATTCTTTTTTTCTTTTTGCTGTTCTAATTGGGTGTTTTCTGCTTCCTTATGTTCCAAATCACTGATTTGAAACTCTGCTTCATCTACTCTACTGTTAATTCTGTGTAATTATCCTTCATTTCAGTTTCTGACTGGTTCTTTTTTATGTTTTCCATGTCCCATTTAATGCTGTTGAAGTTCTCACGAAGTTCCTTAAGCATCTTCATAAGCATTGTTTTGAACTCTGTAACTGGTAATTTGCCTGAGTCTACTTTACTTAGTTTTCTTAAGAGGCCAAAGGATTTGAAGTAGCACAAACCACAACCTCTTTCCTATGTTTTTTCAACTCAAATTAAGAAATATTTTATAATAAATAAAGAAGCAGCCCACTGAATATTTATTTTATAGATAATCCTTTCTGATTATTGTACAAATATACTTAGGTCCCTACTGAAACCTCTTTAAAAGTTTACTAAACAACTGTTAGATTCAAGCATCTTTTAGTTTCATGATTATCCAGGGATATTTTGGAAATATTAATTTGGAAGAAAATCAGACTTACCATTCTACATTTGTGAAGTCAGTATTTTAAAAATATTAGCAGAGCTTTCAAATTAGTAAAACTACTATAAAATATGTATTTGTATACACGCCATCAATGGATTTTAAGCCCTGCTTTAAGACTTATGCTTTTTTTCCTGCTTCCTCTTTATTATAAGTCCTAATGACTGTTTTCAAATATTCATCTTCTTAAACAATAAGATTCATTATAGACCATATTATAATAGATTGAACATGTTTAAATTCATGTCAGACCCTTTAGTGAGTCACAAGAAAACTTGGTAAAAGAAAATGGAAATGTATTTTCGGTAATTAAATAAGCCCTTCTGTTTTCTTCCTGACACCACCTCCACACTCCCACCCCCACCCCAGAATTTTTTTCCATTAAGCTTCCACTCTATTGCCTTTACTTAGTAGGGAATTAAAGATGGCTGAGCAGGAGGCAAAATCTATTATTCAGGACATGACTTGCGTCATTCTTTCACTTTCACAAAAAAAGTTGAATTTTTATTTTAGGATTTCTTATTTCTTGAGTAATAAGCTTTAAAGGCATTATTTCTTTGGAAATACTGAGAGGAAGATAAGTCAAACCTAGAAAATTACAGTTTCAGCCTAGTATTTAGAGGATTAAAAAAAATCCCAAAACTTACTTATTTGAGCAGCTTCCTGCTGTGAACATGTCTCATTTCCTACTCCTACATTCTTTCTATTACACTTTCTCTCTCTCTATAGAGCCATGGTAACTATGGTTTTTGCTGCCCAGCATGGTCTCCTTTCCCTTTTTCCTGATAACAACATGTATCTTTGCAAATAGTGGATAACCATTTCCTGTAGTTTAAGTGCAGCCGGTATAGGGACAGCCTATTATTTAAGCCTGGCCAATTAGATTGCCTAATCTTGATTGCCACAGTTAGTAGTTCAGCGAATGGTAAATTACAGATGGAACGGAAAGAAATGCATAGAAGAGTAAACTGAAATTGATCATTAAATGTTAAATATGAGACCATATGTGAAAGCTATCTGTTTTGTTCAGTTTTTTAAATGTTTGAAAGTTTTTTAAATGTACCCTGATAACCCAATAACAAACAGGCACATTTTACAATAGGAATGTTTTTCATGAACAGAACACTGAAGACAAAAGACAAAAGGATAGAAGTGACTGTATTTCTTTGGGGGTGGGTGGACACATTAGAAATTATTACATCCAAGAGACTACATATCAGCAAATTCATAAGTTTTATAGGTGTTATTAGGGTTTTATGGTAAATATTTCAAGCAAAGGAGTTTAGAAGAGACAACAAATGCTTCATAACTATAGATCAGAAGGATCAAAATAGAGCTTCCAGCAATAGAACAGCCACCGAGTTTAAGCAGAATAGGTTGTGTGCTATTGGTGAAGTGCTAATGGAAAGTCTCTCTGTATCTTCATAATGAGTAAGATGATAAAAAAGAAATGGGGATCATAGAGTGAAGAGAGCAGTTGTAAAATTTTATGTATGCCAACACTTAAATTATTGTTACTTATAGCTATTTGTCAACCAAGCTTCTCACTATAAATACTATGCAAGAATGTTTGCAGGGTAATGCAGTAGATTAGAGTTAATGATCATTCTATTGTGATATTAAAAGAAGATATTAATATAGTAGTTAGTTTATAAGGGTTAATTATAGCAGGATTGATATTAGCCTGAGATGTTTTACTGAAATAAAAATGTCCAAGGTACTGATGCCTCGCCAAAGCATAAATCATAGTGATTAATAGTTCTGTAATCATGGGTCTGAGGAGATTTGAGCAGTTTATATCAGCTTTCAGTATTACTTATTGACAACAGTGAAATTGATGATTTGCAACTGGTCTCCGTGAAAAACACCTTGAGGGCTCTGTCATTGAGGCTTGTTACATAATAGGAATATGTAACAAGTACCAGCAGGATATAAGACACCCTGATTGAGGCTTCATTTGGGTTTTTGTGTTTTGAGGTATTCTACACACATAACAGCGATTCCTGATATAGGAGAATAAGTGCATCCATACTGGTCTATACAAAGGAAGACAGTTGGAATTTATATTTCTAGATTGGAGCTTGGCCTCTCTAGATGGGCTGTGATGCATATGCTTATTTTAATTATGTGAAATCATTTTATATTATATAATTAAATCATTATGTGTGGTGTTATATGATTTTTCCTATAATAAATTATAGATTTTTGTCATTTCAAGTTTTATTTAGCAATTGAGTACCAGCTCATTAGTACAGTTGGTACCAAAATTGGATGCCTTAGAAGACCACTGACTCATTGTTAACTAAAAATCTGACTAAATTATTATTTAGAAATAAAAATGATGCTTCTGTAAAGGAGACCAAAATGAATCTTTGATGCTGCATGGTTGCTTAACTAAGGTTTTGGAATCAATTACTAATATAATAAAACTTTACAGTGGAATCTGGTAATGGTAGAACCTGAACATCAGCAGCTATGAAAATTGGATTAAAAGGAACTTAAAATTGATTTTTTATTTTATTATTATTTTTTTTAATATATATTTTTATTGATTTAAGAGAGGAAGGGAGAAGGAGAGAGAGATAGAAACATCAATGATGAGAATCATTGATTGGCTGTTTCCTGCACGCTCCCCAACTGGGAACCGAGCCCACAGGCCAGATATATGCCCTTGACCGGAATGGAACCCATGACCTTTCAGTCCACAGGCCGACGCTCTATCCACTGAGCCAAGCTGACTAGGGCTAAAATTGATTTTTTAAATGGCTAAAAGTTTAGTTCCCATTCAGGGCACATTCCTAGATTGCAAATTCCATCCTGGTCCCAGTGTAAATGGGAAGCAACCAATCAATGATTCTCTCTCACATTGATATCTCTCTCTCTCTTTCTCTCTCTCTCTCGATCACTTTCTCAAATAAATGAAAACATATCTTTGGGTGATGATTAAAAAAATTATTAGTAAAAAATATGGTCTTAAGTAGTCAGTAAATTTTAAGAAATTTGGCCAGTGAAACAAAGTATCCTATCTAATAATAGAGAAACATGGTAATTAACCATAACTTCGCTACCCTTCCCATTGGCTAATCATCGAGATATGCAAATTAATTGCCAGCCAAGATGGCGGCTAATTTGCATATGTCAGCTCCAAGCCACAGACTGAGGCTTTAGGCCTGGGTCAGGGAGGAGCCAGCCCGCGGTTGATGGTGGTGATGGCGGGGAACTGGGGGCCAGCCAGCGATCCTTGATGTCAGCAGCAGCAGGGAGCTGGGGGTGCCCCGGCCCAGGCCTAAAACCTCGGCCTGAGGCTTTAGGCTTGGGCTGGGGAGGAGCCATCCAGCGATCATTGATGGCAACAGCAGCGGGAACCAGGGTGGAACCAGCCAGCGATCGTTGATGGCTGGGGCGGCAGGGAGCTTGGGGTGCCCTGGGCCGGGTAGGAGCCAGCCAGCGATTGTTGATGGCGGCAGCGGCGGGGAACCGGGGTCGAGCCAGCCAGCGATTGGCAGCAGGGAGCTGGAGGTGCCCCAGCCTAGGCCTAAAGCCTCGGCCAGAGGCTTTAGGCTCGGGCTGGGGAGGAGCCAGCCAGAGATTGTTGATGGCCACGGCGGCTGGGAGCTGAGGGTGCCCCGGCCCAGGGCTAATGACTTGCCAGAGGCATTAGGCCTGGGCAGGGGCCAAACCAGCAACTGGTGTGAACTACAGAGGAAACACCTTTTCTGACTGCTGATTGGTTAAGCTCCCTGTATGCCACTAGTAATATTCTTAGTAACTTGGGTAATAAGAGTCCAAAAAGTGATCTAGGGTTTTTTTACCTCACTCCTAGATAAAAAAAAAGGAAGGTCTGCTGCTGGAAGGTTAAGAAATATCATATCCTCTCCTAGCCAGTTTGGCTCAGTGGATAATGCCTCCGCCTGCCCAACGCAGATTCTGGCTTCAATTCTGACCAAGGGCATGTACCTAGGTTGCAGGTTCTTCCCTGGCTTGGGCCCAGGTCAGGGCTGATGCAGGAGGCAACCGATCAAAGTGTTCCTCTCACTTTGATGTTTCTCTCTGTCTTTCCCTTTCTCTTCCACACTCTCTAAAAATCAATGGAAACATATCCCCAGGTGAGGAGAAAGAAAAGAGAGAAAGAAAGGAAGAAAGAAAGAAAGAAAGAAAGAAAGAAAGAAAGAAAGAAAGAAAGAAAGAAAAGAAAAGAAAAGAAAAGAAAGAAAGAAAAGAAAAGAAAGAAAGATCATATCTTATGAAAGACACTTCTTGAAAATGCCTAAAGAAAGTTGTCTTTTTTTCATGGTAAAGGGACTGGAGTCTGTGTTGATGAAAACACCTTGGTGACTGCAGTGACTGGCAGTGGCTGCAACAGTGTGGTGATGGGGCTGGTGCCTTCCCCTGATCAGCCTGGTTGACTCCCACAAAGGGAGGCCAGACTGTGGCTTAGGCCCGCTCCCCAAGGGGAGGAGGGAGCAGGGAGTAGGACATCCCCTAGGGCTCCCAGTATGTGATAGGAGGCAAGCTGGGCTGAGGGACACCCCCCCCAGTGCACAAATTTTTGTGCACCGGGCCTCTAGTGAAATATAAAGGAAATGGAAGTTTTAGAAATAAACAGTAAAATAATTGAAATAAAGATTCACTGAATGAGCTTAATAACTGATTAGAAAAATATGTCAGTGAAAATCTAAAAATATTGAAGGAAAATAGACCTTTAGCTACCTATGAAACAATATCAGAAATCTATAATATGCATGTAATTGGAGTCAAAGATAGATAAAAGTAGTTATTGAGATAGAAAAAAACTATTTAAATGTAAAAACTCCCCAAATTTGACTTAAAAAAATGCTTTCCTAGATTAGGGATGTTCAGCAATCTAAATCAGAAAACAATAAAAAGAACTATAAGATCACTGTCTTTTTATCAAAAAGTAAAGGTTGAACATAATTTTATGTTGTTAAGAGGCATTCACATTTGTTTTTCCTATTCATTTATTTATCTGAATTTTCTAATATTTTTGTACATTCATGTGTTTTTTATTTTCAGAACTCTTTGTATATTAGAGATAGTAAACCTTTGTCTGCAATATAAGGGTCAAAACTGTGATACAGGCTTTATTTCCCTTTTTACTTTGCTTATAGTGTCTTTTCCATGTTTTTTTTAAGTTTATGCTTGTGGATTTTGTGTTATAGTTAGACAAGTTTTGCCAATTCTGAGTTCATATAGAAAATCAACCATATTTTCTTATGATACATTTATGGTTTAAATTTTACATTTAATTCTCTGTTTTACTTATCCTGGCCTATCAAATAAGTTATGGATCCAATTTTATCTTTTTCCATAGTGCTATCTTATTATTACCATACTAATTATTAAAGGGAAAGTTTCATATTCTCCTGAAGCAATAATAAACATAATATGCTTATAAAACAAAGAAAAATAATTAGAGTATATGACCATGTGTGGAATAACAAGGATTCTGGAAGCTCAGTACTAAAAAAAATATGTTTATTCCCTAATATTTTACGCAAATAATTGGCTAAATTTAGTGTTTAAACAATATTTTATTTTGCAGGATTACTCAAGATGTTGTTTCTTTGTTTAATTAATCACTCTTTGCAGGAAACATAACATCTATTGATCAGAAAATAGACGATTTTATTCACAGCATTTTAGCAGTGCCACACCCCAATTTCCCATGCAAAGTTCAATGAGTATCTGATGTCCTTTGTTCCCTTAGTGTAATTTGCATCATAAGGAAAGAACCCCAAAATTCTGAGACTTGGTACTTTTATAAGAAGGCAGAGAGAGACAGTGTAAAGGAAGAAGGGATGAAGGGATTGGGGGGAAAAGGCAGAGAGAGAGAGAAAGAGAGAGAGAGAGACTTTTGCTCAATGCTCTAAAGCAGTGGTTCTCAACCTGTGGGTCGCGACCCCTTCGGGGGTCGAACGACCCTTTCACAGGGGTCGCCTAAGACCATCAGAAAACACATATATAATTACATATTGTTTTTGTGATTAATCACTATGCTTTAATTATGTTCAATTTGTAACAATGAAAATATATCCTGCATTTCAGATATTTATATTACGATTCACAACAGTAGCAAAATTACAATTATGAAACAGCAACGAAAATAATGTTATGGTTGGGGGTCACCACAACATGAGGAACTGTTTTAAAGGGTCACGGCATTAGGAAGGTTGAGAACCACTACTCTAAAGTAAACCAGTTCTCTAAATTCTCTAAGGGAGGAGAGAAGGGTACTACTACCCTGGAAGTAAGCAAAAGTATTTGAGGGAAAGAAAAAAATTATCACTGGGTTTTACGACCTTTAGAATGTAAGCAAATGGCTTTGGGAGATATGTGTTTAAGTCTTTCCAGAGCAATTCATTATTTTTAACTTCCAAGACTGTTTACCATTCAATCATCCTTTAATCTAGGTTGTCAGTTCTCTGCTCACAAAGCCCAGACTATGCAGAAATGTGGAAATACTCATGAAGAAATTTTTTTCTGACAAAGACTGGTTACAGGGAAACTGAGATTGGGCATCTAGCTAAGAAGATGATTAACATTTAGGTCCTAGAAAATATCCAGATTAAGACCAGTCCAGTTGAAATAAAGAGGAAAAAATATGAAAATCATATTTTATATAAAACTTTGTAGGACTTTGTGGAATAAGTATTAAGAAAAATGAGATTTATGAGTTAAAATTAATATGCACTTTCAAGGGTAAATTTCAAAAATTATAGAAAAATTAAAGAGAAGCATTTTTTTTCAATAGTGGGCAAGAGAAATGGGTTTAAATGTACAGTATGTAAAATATTTGGAATATAATTGGAGTGGCAGATCAGAATTCACTCTATTAAGTACTATCAGAATTAAGATATTTTGAGGCAGAAATATATACTTATGTAGGTTAAAAGAGGGATCTAGAAAGGAGCAAATATTTTTCAGTGAAACAGAAGGAATAAAAAAATATTATTTGTCTGGACAGTATAGGGTCATATATTCCAAAGGAGACAGCTCCCAGAGAAGTAGATTACATATAGCACACAGTGCTGAGAAAGATTATAAGCAGAAGCTATTTACTTTAGTCATAGGAATCTCACTGTGGTTAAGCAGAAGCCAATTATATGATTAGAAGAGGAGGTAAGTGGAAAATAAATGAAAAAATTATATATATAATTTCATTACACAAAGGGACCACTATCCAATTAGCATAAATAAAGCAATTCTTCACTGTTTTGACATCTTTGCCTGTGTTTCTCGGACTGTCCTTTACTCTCAGTGACCTCTCTGTTTCCCTCAGAGACCCCAGATACAAATGTATTTTTTAAATTTCAATTATGTTATAGAAAAAGAGAAAGAAACATCAATTTGTTCTTTTACTTATTTATGCATTCATTGGTTTATTCTTGTATGTATCCTGATCGGGGATCGAACCTACAATTTTAGTGTATTGGAACAATGCTCTAACCAACTGGGCTACCGGACCAGGGCCTTATACTAGTAAATGCATTTAGAGAAGCAAGTGTCTGTATTGCACTGAAACACCAGCATTTAAAAAATAAATTAATTCACTATGTTTCTGGATGAGTACTTCTAGGACTATTTATGGTCTTGAGAATTTTTTTCATTAATTGAATTTATTAAATAAGCAAAACAGTTACAACAGGTCACTCTCTACGGTATGAAGATAGCTCCAGCAAACAAAACTTTTCATTTGAAATGTATTAGAAATGTATTTGAAATGAATATAATTGTATCTGAAAATTATAAATAAATATATACATATTAATTTTTTCTGTGACATATTATTTTTTTCAAAATTCCTTGTCTTTGACAAAAAATACTTTTAAGAGGTCTTTCTTTAAATAACCTTTAGACATAAATAGAACTAAAGATTATATGTGAGTATAATTATAAAACAGAATCTCTCATGTTGAGTCAGGGGATTAATATCCAGGCTGAAATTGAAAATCTAAAGAGTTTATAAGTGGTAGCAGTGTTGGTTTAAAGTATTACACAGCCATCTGGCTGTCTCTTGTGGAGAGAACATTAAAGGCTATCTTGGCTTCATGCTTCCTTCTTTTCTTTAGATTAATACGTACTCTGCCAGGATTTCTGGGAAATCCTATTGTCAAGGTTTCAAATGTCTAAAGCATTCAATCTCATGTACAGTTTGAAATTGTACTAAAGTAACTAGTGAAACCTTTGTGATTCATTTTAGATGCCCATAACATTTGGCTTCTCTCTGCCAACTAATCCATGCTGTCCAGTGGGTTTTTAGAGGAAGTTCAAAAGGTCCCAAGTTTTCCAGACGGAAGCATATGTCAAAATGATTGTATAATGCAACTGAGTTATTTTCATAAAATTTTGTTCAATCCTTTTGTCACTACAAAAGAGAGCAGAAAAAGAACTGCCATTTATTGTCATTATTTTAAAAAGGTTCTCTTCCAGCCAGGGCCAGGTAGCTCAGTTGATTGGAGCATCCTCCCATGCACCGAAAGTGAGTTTGATTTCCTGTTGGAACTTACTAGTATATCTAGGTTGTAGGTCCAATCCCAAGTCAGGGCAAGTACAATGTTTCTCTCTCACATCGATGTTTCTCTCTCTCTCTCTCTCTCTCTCTCTCTCTCTCTCTCTCTCCCTTCATCTCTCTATAAAATCAATAAACATATGCTTGGGTAAGGATTGAAAAAAAAAAAGGTTTTCTTCCAAACAATGGCAAGTAATTTGTTTTACAAATAGTGTCAGAATATTGAGGGTATTTTACACTTAAAGAAAGCTAAACAATTGTTTTTGATGTCATCTAGAAAAGATTTACACATAGTATGTCATATAATTTCCATTAAGAATTTTGAGAGTACATTATAGATTACTCGAGTTTGTAATGAACACATTTAGCAAGTCTCTATGTCATATCATCAATAACGGGGAAACTTTCCATATACATCTGTATCGCCTGATATCCACCAGATAATCTCAAAGTCTCTCACAGCATATTATGAGGAACCTAAACAACAATCTAATGCCCATGGCTGACCCTGGTTTCTCTTCAGGCATGAAAGCTATACCGATCCCTGATTGCAACTTGTTTATAGACTAGTAAGAATAGATTGCACTGATAAAATTTCATTAGCTAGACTATATTCTGTGAGTTTTATACCTATTCATTAACTTCTCTTAAGTAATTTCATGAGGTCTTTGCTATTATTATTCCCATTTTTACAGAAGACATTAAAGTAATTTGCTAAGAACATGCTGTAATCAGTCTCTAGTTACTGGAAAAAGCATGAAGGTAACATTCATAGAACGATTGAAACTATGCTTCATGGATCATGCACATCAGAATTTCCTGGGTCCTTTAAAAAAATGGAGTCCCTTAGCCTTGTCTCTTTAAATCAGAGTCCATCAGGCTTCACCAGATTCTTCCTCCTTTTGCTGTGGCCTAGAAAGTCTCTCAAGACAGTAAGCGAGGCAATCCTAAAGGTCAGTTTGTTTACCTCCTCTCAGGGTTCTCTGTCCTTCATTGACTAATGTCCACTGTCTTGAAACTCAGTGATTTATATATTTCGTCTACGTTTTTTATTATTTAAGACAATAGAGTTAAGTCTGGCTCCCATTCTCTCATGTTGGTTAGAAGTAGATGTCCTTTTGAATTTTTATTTTTATTTTTTTCTCTGTATCGTTCCAATTTTAGTATATGTGCTGCCGAAGAGAGCACCTTTTGAGTTTTTAAAAACACTTTTGTAAACTCTATATAAAAGAAAAGTGTACCTATCATGAGTATGCGGTAGAATAAATGTTTATAATCTATAATCAAAGGATGACAAGACCAGCATCTAAAACAAAAGACTGTTGTATTTATTTCTTATTTCTAGGAAGGAGAGTTGTACTTGTCAGGCACAGTGCCTCTGAGCAGAGCAGACTGCTGATCTTATACAAACTTTTTTTGGGGGGGTGAAAGTCTTGTATTGACACCTTTTAGAGGTTAACTGAGTTAACATTAGCTGTTGTGTTCACTCAGGTGAGAGTTTGTATTGATTAGTTGTCAGAGGTGTGCTTACTGCAGAAAATTCATTCCTGATAAACCGACTTTCGGAAGCAAGAGGCTGTCACTGATTGCAAAAGCACATCCGCTGAGGTGAGTTTTTGACCGTCTAAAGAAGTTTAAAACCAGTGCTGGTGGCTATTTGTTATCACAGATACAGGGCAATCAGTCTTTGGTTAGGAGTGTGAGAACATTTTTTGTCATTGAAAATAGCTAAGCAATCAACACTGAAAAACAAACAAACAAACAAATCAGCACATTGCTCCTTCCCAGAAGTCCTTCCTTGTGCTCTCCTCCGATTCCTATTATCCTGACTTCTAACAACATAGATTAGTTTTGCTTGTTATTGAACTTACAGAAATGCAATTACTATATATGATTTCTTGTTCTAGCTTCTTTTGCTCAACATTATAAGATTCATCCATATTTAATTCTAATTGAAATCTATATGAATGTATATACACACATATGTGTTGAGTATATACTAAGAGGGCGAGTTGCTAAATTGTAGGACATGCATATGCTCAGCTTTAGTAGATACTGATAAACCATTCTCTAATGTGGTCCTACCAATTCATAATCCCATCAGTACTATATACTAATTGCTCCCTTTCTCCCTATCTTCACCAACACATATTATCTGATACATATGGTTGTACCACATTGTAGTTTTAATTTGCTTTTTCCTGATGACTAATGGGATTGAAAAGGCTTTCCATGGTGATTAATCTCCCAGCTGTGTCCATCTCGTGGATCCTAGAGCCTTGGAAACTAGGCTTACACCCTCTATGCAAGTGATATAAAAATTATTCTCCAGAAAACTTAAAATAATTAGATATTGATATTGGTGGTTTCTCCAAAAAGTATCCAATCATACCATACTACCAGGGAGCCATATTTGACAAATCTGTCCATGCAAACAAAGCTCCCAATTGGCATTCTAAAGTCCAACTCTTTACTATCAGTAGTCAGCCAAACGTCATTAAACATTTTAGAAAAGTACCTACCATGCAATATAGACCCAAATAAAAAAAAAGAGGGAAAATAATTTGAAAGAAACAGTAACTTATCAAAGGCAAGCATTTATTATCATAATAAAAATAAATGCGTATCTATCCAAAATTATGAAGGATGTATGTACTGCATGCATATTCGCAGTAGGTATATGTATTGAGTATGTGTATTGGATACTAGGGTGTAGTGGCTGTGGGGGAAGTTATGAAAATGATAGAAATTTTCATCT
The DNA here is from genome assembly GCF_028538775.1 of Myotis yumanensis. Classification (NCBI taxonomy): domain Eukaryota; kingdom Metazoa; phylum Chordata; class Mammalia; order Chiroptera; family Vespertilionidae; genus Myotis; species Myotis yumanensis. The sequence goes on along the minus strand of NW_027223760.1, from coordinate 40,494,709 downwards.
TCCATTGTAAAAATAACATAATGCTTAAAATTGAAAAATAACAAACAAGTATTAGTATCTGATTGAATGATAGAGATGATAAGATAAAAGGAAATAGCTAATAGTTGAAAGTGACTGCCTCTGGGCAGATAAATAGTGCTAGGCAGGGAGAACTGATTTTTGGTAAGAACCTTTGTAAAATCATGTAGCCCCTAAAACTTTGCCTGGATAATGTAAGAAAAATAAAACCAAATTTAAATTTTTTTAAAAGGCTGAATGATATTCCATTGATGTGGGCAAAAAGAAAAGATTTTTTAAAGTGGAATGGTGGTTGCCGGGGGCCTGGGAGAGGGGTAATGGTGATTTGTTCATTTATGGACACAGAGCTTCAATTTTATAAGATGAAAAGGGGTCTTGAGATGGATGGTGGTGATGGTTGCACGAAATATAGATATACCTAAAATTGATTAAAATTAATAAGTTTTATGTTAAGCATATTTTGCGACAATAAAGGAATCAGGAAAAATTTCCTTGACCGTAATTTTGGTCAAGGGACAATAAACATGTGGACACACGTGGCCACCTTTAACCAGGAGTGCTTCAGTAGATGTTGGGAAGGGGAAAAGAGTATTCAAGTTCCCAGTATGAGGAGGTAAGAGAGGAAAATTGCATATTTTAAAATAAAACTAAAATCAAATAAATAAATTCAGCATCATTATATTAGTAGACATGATCTCTGCAATGAAGGGATACATTGATTTTATGAAAAAAGTAATAATAAAATAATATCACTTTCTAAATTGGATTATTCATGTTATCTCATGTGCTTAATGAGATAACAGCTAAAACGCATTACTTTAAACTGTTGCTAGAGTGGAGGAAATAGAAAAGCACCCACACAATGGCTTTGCAGTGCAAGGAGTACCCCGCAGAGGGGAGAGCTCAGAGCAAATGAGCACACGGTGGAACATGTAAGCAAACCTAGGACACTTCCCCCAAAGAGCAGATATTTGAGCAAGTTCTGCAGATTGGGTAAAATAAAATCATGTGAAATCGTATTGCAACCTTCCCAAATGAAATATATTTATTTGTTGCTGTTTGTTTCTTATTTATTTGAACAGTTACTGCGAGAAAGGGAAAGCAAAAGCACGAGGAAACTAAGTCAGTAGCTGAAGGCACAGACTCAATAAAATGACTGAGTCAATTCTCAAGTCAATCCCTAAAACTTGTCTGTACATCCGACAAATCTAGTAAGCTTTAAAAGATACTAGTACCTGGGACCTACTACCATAGACGGAGCTTTAACTGGTCTGTCGTGTGGGCTAGGCATGCCATATGATCCAGCAATCCCACTTCTGGGTGTATATATCCAGAGGAAATGAAAACAGGATGTGGAAAAGGTATCTGTATCTCCATGTTCATTTTGGCATTATTAACACTAACCAAGATATGGACAACCTAATTGTCCATCAGTGGATGAATTGATAAAGTTGCAGTGTACATAGCCAACAGAATATTATTCAGCCATAAAAAAGGAGATTCTGCCATTTGTGACAACAAGGATGGTCCTTGAGGACATTATGCTAAATGAAATAAGTCAGAGAAAGACAAATACTATATGATAACACTTATGTGAAATCTTAAAAAAAATGAATTTATAGAAATGAGAGGATAATGGTGGCCACCAGGGGCCAGGACTGGGGACTAGGGGTTGGAGAATTATGGAGTTGTCGGTCAAATTGTACAAACATGCAGTTAGAAGTCAGTAGGTTTTGGAAATCTAATGAACAGCATTGTGATCATAGTTAACAATACTGTATTATGTACTTCAAAGTTGCTAAGAGACTGGATCTCCAATGTTCTCACCTCAAAAAACAAATGAATATAAGTGATGTGATGGAGTTGTTAGCTAACAAACATTACTATGGTAATAATATTGCAATATACAAATGTATCAAATCACTTTAAAGGTATCTCTATTTAAAAAAGGATTTATGAAATAAGTAGATACATAGATAGTTGGTAGATAATAGATAGATGATAGATAGATGATAGATAGATAGATAGATAGATAGATAGATAGATAGATAGATAAATACTAGGTAGCTAGGTAAGATAAAAACTCCCCAAGGAATTCAAATGTATGTCTTATGTTGAGAACCAAAGATGTCAGTTATTTCTATAATGAATTCAAAAGTGAGAGAATATCTCAAGAAAAATGTCCACCCCATAAAATAAATTATAGCAGAACTCTAGGACTACCACATATACATATAATGCATGTAGTATTTTTCACATAATACAAAGGAAAATGTGGCCCTTGCAGTTGTAATGCAGGAATACATAGGATTAGGAATTTAATTTCCTCTTTAAAATAGTAAAATCTCATTATGATCATGCCAGATTTTGGATTCATGTGAACATTTCTGGAATAGCTTCAGGAATCTGGCAATTTTCAGTCGTCCTGTTCATAAGATTGATGTTGATGTATTATCTTGGAGTTTGTTTCTTTGTGATATTTCTCTGTCTTACCCAGCATATACAGTTCTCTTCCAACAAGTATTATATTCTCCCCGGAACACTAGCTCCTTAAAATGTCTATTTATCTGGGGCCCTTACTGAGTGCTTAGCTCCTCACTATAATTGACCATATTTTTCACTATAACTTACTCCAGCAGTTTCAGTAAAATCATATTTCTCAGAGTAACGTAAAAAACAAATTTTAAGTATTTCTTAAAGTAGAGAGTCCCTTTCCCTATCTTTCTGTCAATATTGTTTCTTGGTTTTACAATTACATACTGTGAAAAATGTAAATACCCAGACCAGTACATAAAACAATGTAAATAATGATGCAACAACTAAGCAGATACTATTTTGTGTGTGTTTTTTTACCCTTTTCAGGAATAAGATACATATAGATACAGATAAAAGTCCTTTCTCCCATCAACTTCCCCCTCTTTATTTTTTTTATTCCAATATGTATTTTTGTGCTCTGCTACATGAGTTTAATTATAAAATAAATGGATTATTTGCTACTGGTTCCTCATTGCCACCACTGAATATTGTGTATACATGTTGATACAAATAGAACTAGTTCAGTTATTTTAATTGTCTTATAATCTATTGAATAAAGAGAGTACAGTTTTTCTGTTCTTCTGAAGTTAATTTTTAAAACCATTTTTTACAGTTCCTAGCTGGGTAGCTCCATTTGTTAAAGCATCATCCTGATAGGGAAGGTTATGGGTTTGATCCCCAGTCAAGACACACGCAAGAATCTACCAATGAATGTATAAGTAAGTGGAACAACAAATCGATGTTTCTCTCTCTTTCTCTCTCTTTCTCTGCCCCCCTCTCTCAAATCAGTAAATAACAATTTTGAAAATATTTATATTTGCAATTATAAAATACTTTTTGAGCATTTCCATAAATATTTCTATCCTGTTTCTGTTCAGCTATTTTATTCAATACTTAATGGTATCACAGTGTAGCTTTGGTTTATTTCCTTATGTGACTACTCTGTGTGCTTCTTGACTATTTAGATATTATCTTTTTTTAAAACAATTTTTGTTGGTTTAATTTAAATTCTTAATTGTTTAAAATATTACATAAGTCTCCCTTTTCCCCCATTGACCTCTCCCTGGCTGCCCCCACCCCCGGCACATGCCCTCACCACCACCCCCCCGTGTCCATTGGTTATGCTCATATGCATGCATACAAGTCCTTTTGTAAAGTGACTGTTACCTGTCTTTTACCTTTTTTTTAAATTGCATAATGCCCTATTAATTCGTAGGAGTTCTTTAAATATTCTGAATCTAAGCCTTTGTCAGATATAACATTTGGAATATGCACATTCCCTTAATTATGTTTCTTATGAGCAGATTTTTTAAAATATTTATGCCAATTTATTAATCTTCTCTTTTTAAAATGTATTTATGCATTCATTGGTTGATTCTTACATGTGCCCTGACCAGGTATATCCGGAGGATGCACTAACCCACTGAACTACCCGGCCAGCACTTACCTTCTCTTTTACAGTTAGTGCTTTCTGTCTCCTATTTGAGACATCTTTCTCTACCCTAAGGTCATGCGGATATTCTCTTTTTTTTTTTTACCCCTTCAAAATGCTTACTGGCCTTACCCTTCACTTGTAAGCCATATGATCCATTTTTTTTGGGGGGAGGGGCCTATAAAATAGGAGTTAGGATTTATTTTTTTCCCATTCAGATTTCTAATTGATCTAATTCATTTCATTGAAAAGACCATCTTTTCCCCAAGTATTTGCATTGGCAACATTATTATAAATCAGGCGATAGAATATGTTTACATCTGTCTGAACTCCCTATTATGTTCCACTTTCCTTTCTTCTGTCCAGTTACTTTCCTACTCTTCAATCTTTTTCTCAATTACAAATAGTTTGCTGTGGGTAGACTTCTATGACTCTAATTTGTGCTAAAGGTGTGAGCTAGGGTAATTTTATTTGCTATCCTAGTCTACACTGTCTACCTGAGACTTTTTGGAGCATTTGGAATGTATGTGGCTACCATTCTCTTATAGGATTCCAGAACACATCTTTAGTTTTTAAACAATAGACTCCAAAATACTAGTAAACAGACAGAAAGCATATCTATATAGATTTCTTGATCTACAACAGCATGTTTCTTTAACATTTTTTAAATATGTTTTTATTTTTTTTAGAGAAATGAAGAGAGAAGGAGAGATAGAAACATCAGAGAGAATCATTGATTGGCTGCCTCCTGCACACCCCCTACTGGGGATTGAGCACAATACCCAGGCATCGAACCATGACCTCTGGTTCAAGGGTCAACACTCAAACACTGAGTCACACTGGCTGGGCTACATTGGCATATTTCATACTCCTCTCTACAGGGGTAAATATTGGTTTATCTATTATTAAATCCTCCTATATAAATTAGATCACCCAATCATTCTTTGGTTCGATGGGATTCATACCTCAGAATTCATAAGGATAAACCCAGAGCTTTTAAAATGTACATATTTCCCCCTAGTTTCTGGTCTGAGAATGGGGCCTAGGAATCCACATTTTTAAGAACTCTTTATTCCAGTGATGGCGATCCTATGTCACCTCTGACACTCGAACTCATTTTTTTTGGTTGATTTTTCTTTGTTAAATGGCATTTAAATATATAAAATAAATATCAAAAATATAAGTCTTTGTTTTACTATGGTTGTAAATACCAAAAAATTTCTATATGTGACACGGCACCAGAGTTAAACTAGGGTTTTTCAAAATGCTGACACGACGAGCTCAAAAGGTTCACCATCACTGCTCTATTCTGACAGGTGGAAGAAAAGCAAAGTTTTCTGACTCTTCTTACTTATTATGTAATGAGATAATGCAGGCCAGTCTCTGCTCAGTGATAAGCAAAATTCCTTAACTTCTAAGAAATATATTTAGGCAAATGGACCCAAAACCTGATTAAAAACCTAAGAGAAATTTTAAGCTCAAAATTATATGTCTAAAAATTCAGAATTCCTGCCATTTAAGTGCTCTCTGATCTCATTCCTAGAAATGTTCCATGCTGATCGTTTTCTAAGAACTGGTTTAAAAAAGAAAATGTATGATTCTGCATTTTGTATTCTATGTTCTACATTTCTGATTTTTAAAAATTAATGAGTGGAATTATATGATATCTCATTATAAATAGTGCTTGAAAAATCCTTAAATTGCACATATCTTTTGTAGAAACCCACTAAGAAGTTATGAACAATAAAACTCAAAAATGGACTGGTATCTAAGGATTTGAATGCATTAGCTTAAAGATGCAAATTAAATTATCAAATGTGTTGTTCTCCCTCTACTTGTAAAAATACTGTTTTAAATAAAATTCCCTTAAACTAAGCAGTTTTTATTATAGAATTTAATTCTTGCACTCAAGAGTGGTGCAATTAGCCTAAAATATACAACCTTTAAAAGGTAATTCACCATTTCTATATGATAATTTTTTTCTCACACAGAAATGCGGCTATGTACTGCAGTAATGTATTAAATAAAGAGAACATTAGCTGAAATTTAAAATTTAAAAATTACTTACCTATTAATTTTGTTCACCTATTTAAGTACTATATATGTTCATGTATCAGGTGACACCAAATATAAGTTAATTCCACATTTTTGTAATTGTAATGTCCCAAAATGTTGTGATATAAATTTTCATGTTTGTAGATAGAATTCTCTTTTTCACTTTTTATAGTTATATTTCAAATTCTATATGCAATACATTGTAAAGAACATTATTTTTTATTCCCACCATTTTATTATTGAGAGAAAGATAGAGACAAAGAAGGAGAGAGAGAGAGAGAGAGATTGATGTGAGAGTAAACATTGATATGCTCCCTGACTGGGGGTCACCCTGGGTATGTATCCTGTCTGGGAATTGAACCCACCACCTTCTGGCATATGGGACAATGCTTCAACCAACTGAACCACACCAGCCAGGGCTATTTCCACATTTTATGAAACTATTTTACTTAAAGTCTTGATACATAACTAGGCATTGGTACCTTTGTAATGACTAGAATCATCTGTGGACTCATCTAACAATTTTTAAGAAATTATTGCCTTTACTTCTCAAAGCTTAACTTGTTTGGATTCAATTTTTGAATCAGCATATGATGCTATCATTGGAAATTTTACACCATTCATTCATTTATTGATTTATATAACGGCATAATTTGGTTATTGTTTTTAACATTTTTCCTGTTGGTAAATATTGATACCTCAAGAATATACTGTTTAATGTATAGCTTTAGAAAGGATCTTTAAAGGAATTATTTTAATAGTGACATCCATCTCTTTCAAGTGTAAAATATATCACTTAAGGTCATTGCAGGCTAATGTAATATTCCCAAACAGTACTTTAAACTAGGACTTAAATATAAAGCAATTTCCTCTTTAACAGGAATGATTTTGGAAACAAAGTTTCCCAGTCTTGTAACCTACATCTATTACTTATTTATACCTCAATTCATTTTTTTGAAAAATATTTGAAATACATCGAAAATAGTTCAGTGTTTTAAACTGCCTATTCTATTTTTCTGTTTTAAATTTAAAATGAGGACTTTTAGAGGCCTCCCTTAATTACAAGTTATTATTATTTTTTTTATTAAATCTTTATTGTTCAGATTACATTTGTTCCTCTTCCCGCCCCCCATTACTTCCCTCCTTCCAGTTCCCGCCCCACCCTCCGCCCTCACTCCCCACCCACTGTCCTCATCCATAGGTGCACAATTTTTGTCCAGTCTCTTCCCGCATCTCCCATTCCCCTTTCCCCCCCAAGAATAGTCAGTCCATTCCCTTTCTATGTCCCTGATTCATTATAATCACCAGTTCATTCTGTACATCAGATTATTTATTCACTTGATTCTTAGGTTCACTTGTTGATAGATGCATGTTTGTTGTTCACAATTTGTATCTTTACCTTTTTCTTCTTCCTCTTCTTAAAGGATACCTTTCAGCATTTCGTATAATACTGGTTTAGTGGTGATGAACTCCTTTAGCTTTTCCTTATCTGTGAAGCTCTTTATCTGACCTTCAATTCTGAATGATAGCTTTGCTGGATAAAGTAATCTTGGTTGTAGGTTCTTGGTATTCATCACTTTGAATATTTCTTGCCATTCCCTTCTGGCCTGCAAAGTTTCTGTTGAGAAATCAGCTGACAGTCGTATGGGTATTCCCTTGTAGGTAATTGAGTCTCTTTCTCTTGCTGCTTTTAAGATTCTCTCTTTGTCTTTTGCTCTTGGCATTTTAATGATGATGTGTCTTGGTGTGGTCCTCTTTGGATTCCTTTTGTTTGGGGTTCTCTGCGCTTCTTGGACCTGTAAGTCCATTTCTTTCACCAGGTGGGGGAAGTTTTCTGCCATTATTTCTTCAAATAGGTTTTCAATATCTTGCTGTCTCTCATCTTCTGGCACTCCTATAATTCTGATATTAGTGCGCTTGAAGCTGTCCCAGAGGCTCCTTACACTATCTTCACACTTTCGGATTCTTTTTTCATTTTGCTTTTCCAGTTGGGTGTTTTTTGCTTCTTCGCATTTCAAATCTTTGGCTTGATTCTTGTGCTCCTCTGGTCTGCTATTGGGTATAATATTCTTTATTTAAGTCTGTGTATGCTTACTTTCTAGTTTCTTTATCATAGCATCGAGGGTCTCATTAGTTTTCGTGAGGCTCTCATCAAGTTTATTGCAAGCCCTCAAAATTGTGTTTTTTAGCTCTATATCCTCCATTTCTGTCATGTTTTTTTGTCTCCGCATTTTTATGCTTTCTTGGTGCACCCCCTTGTGGTCTTTGTGCGCAGTCTTGTTCTAGTTAAGCCTTGATTGTTGTAGTTAATACTAGAGGGATTTGACCACCAGGCCGACTGGCTGTGGGAATCAGCTGTGTAGAAAACTTCTGTCCTCTGGGGAGGTGCTAATCTAGCCTTTGCCTGAGGCGATCCGGCAAATGGCTCTGCGCAGGGCTTGGGCGGGGCGGGATCAACAGGACGGATGGAGGGAGCAGTTATGGCTGCTCTCAGTCCGTCCCCAGGGGCTCTGCCTCTCTGTCCCAGCAACCGCTGCAAACCTCGGAGGGACCGTAGCCAGACAGTCCTGCTTCTCCCGTTTGAGTCTGGGTCCCTAGAGACTCGCCCGGATCTGGAGCTCAGAGTCTGAGACTCCCTCCTGATTGAAAACGACAACCGCGCCCTCAGCCACCAGCCCGCTTTGCGCGCGCACCTCCGTACCTTTAAATTTTCCGCACTGCGCCTCCTCTGAGCCTCGGAATGCTGTTGTCTTTCCTTCTAGTTGAAGAGTCTCTCCTCAGCCAGCCCTCCTGTGGTTCTGGGTGATGTCCATTCTGTCTTTTAGTTGTATTTTTGAAGTGGTTGTTTGCAGCAGCAGTCTCCGGTGTTTACCTATGCCGCCATCTTGGTGGTCTCCAATTACAACTTATTATTATGCCTTTTTAAAAGACATAAGAGTTCTCCTTGACAGCAGTTTTTTGTTTTTCTTGTTTTTTTAAAAATATATTTTATTGATTTTTTACAGAGAGGAAGGGAGAGGGATAGAGAGATAGAAATATCAATGAGAGAGAAACATTGATCAGCTGCCTCCTGCACACCCCCTACTGGGGATGTGCCTGCAATCAAAGTATATGCCTATGACCAGAATCGAATCTGGGACCCTTCAGTCCGCAGGCGGACGCTCTATCCACTGAGCCAAACCAATTAGGGCTTGACAGCAGTTTTTTACAAGATTTATGAGAGCTCCTGCAACACTTTTCTACTCTGCCCAGTGGATGCTGGGATTTAGTGCAGAAGAGTGCCTCTTGGTGCCCCGTTCCAGAGGGACTGCACCTCATGACTGCTCAGAAAGCTTCACACTCTGCTTCCACCTCAGTCCACACTGACATACATCCCCGAAAGGAATAGATTGTATTTTTAGATTTTTTAAATAATTCCAATAATTCATCTTGAACACTCACGTTTATTTTCCATGTTAAGAAAATATCCGTGATTTTTAATATGAATGGAGAATTTTGACTTTTAAAAAACTATTTCAATGATTTCTCTTCCCCAAAGCAGAATAATGGCCATCTTGACTTTTGTGCATCAGCAACACATCAAAATGAATCAATAAAATTTTCAATAAAACAAGAAAGTTTTTATGATGCTCAACTTAGTTAATAAAACATGACTTTACTTTTCCATGTTTATAGAGCTATCTAAAATAATTTTGCATTTAAACTATACAGATTGGTACTGAGTACTCTAAAAGCAAAGTAAATAAATATTAGTACCTTAATTGTGATTCCATATAGGAATAAGCGATGCAATGAAAATAGCAACCAAGAAGCATATCTGCTTTATAAAGAAAAGTTCTTCTTTCCATATATTAATTTTCTAACACTGTCGATGAGTCATAACCTAATTTCTTGATCATTGCTAAGTATAATAGATTAGAATCATTCTTAGAATTACTGATAGCATTTCATGACCATTTGTATTAATACAGAAAAAAATAGAAAAGACCTACTTAAAAACACAGTATTCAGGCCTGAGGCTGGGTGGGGAGAGAGTGAGGGCAGGCTAGAAGTGGTCAATGGGGATAAAGGGAGGACATATGTAATACTTTCAACAATAAAAATTTTTTAAATGAAAATATAAATAAATAAAAACATAATATTCAGCTTTTATCAAACATGTAAGCACAGTCATAGGTTCATAGTTTAAAGGATATAAAATTGCTTATTATAGCCCAGTTGGCATGGCTCAGTTATTGAGTGTCCACCTATGAACCAGGAGGTCACAGATCAATTCCCGGTCAGAACACATGCCCAGGCTACAGGCGCAATTCCCATTGTGAGTGTAGAGGAGGCAGCCAATCAATTATTATTTTCATCTTTGATGTTTCTATCTCTCCCTCTTCCTCTCTGAAATTAATAAAAACATTTTTTAAATTGCCTATTATAATAGATTTTTAAATTCTTCACAGATTTTAAAAGTACAGTAGTTATTTGGTGGTCATATTTAAATGTGTATGTTTAGTAATACTTTACTTAAATCTATTAATAAATCTACTAGAGGCCCGGTGCACAAACATTTGTGAACTTGGGGCCGGGGGGTCCTTTAGCCCGGCCTATGCCCTCTTGCAGTCTGGGACCCCTCAGAGGATGTCCACTTGCTGGCTTAGGCCTGCTCCCTGGGGGATCGGGCCCAAGCTGGCAGTCAGACATCCCTCTGGCAGCCCGGGAGCCCTCGGGGGATGTCCACTTGTCAGCGGGGAGCAGGCCTAAGCTGCAGTCAGACATCCTTAGCTCTGCTGAGGAGGCGGGAAAGGCTCCCACCACCACCGCTGTGATGGCAGCCATCAGCCTGGCTTGTGGCTGAGCAGAGCTCCCCTGTGGGAGCGAACTGACCACCAGGGGGCAGCTCCTGCATTGAGCATCTGCCCCCTGGTAGTCAGTGTGTGTCATAGTGACCAGTCATTCCCAGTCGTTCTGCTGTTAGGGTCAGTTTGCATATTACCCTTTTATTATATAGGATAGAGGCCTCGTGCATGTGTGGGGGCCGGCTGGTTTGCCCTGAAGGGTGTCCTGGATCAGGGTGGGGTCCCACTGGGGTGCCTGGCCAGCCTGGGTGAGGGGCTAATGGGTATTTGCAGGCTGGTCACACCCCCTTCAGGGTGGGGGTCCACACTGGGGTGCCTGGGCTAACCTGGGTGAAGGGCTGATGGCTGTTTGCAGGTTGGTCAAGCCCCCCAGTGGGGACCCTCACCCCATGGAGGTTTAGCCAGCCTGGGTGAGGGGCTGAGGGCTGTTTTCAGGCTGGCCAAGCCCCCTGGCGACAGAAGCTCCCAGATTCTCCTTTTTTTCTTTTATTTTTTTTATTCTGAGATTTATTTACCTTCTATAATTGAAACTTTGTATCCTTGAGTGGAGCTCAGAGCCGGCCAGGGCAGGTGGGGAGCTTGGCTTCCTCCATCACCAGGGGCAACCCAAGCCTCCTGCTAGCTCCAACTCTGTGGCCATAGCTGGCTGAAAGCAGGTATCTGGGGTTTATTTATCTTCTATAATTGAAACTTTGTTGCCTTGAGTGGAGCTCAGAGCCAGCCACGGCAGGTGGGAAGCTTGGCTTCCTCCATCACTGGAGGAACCAAGCCTCCTGCTTGCTCCAGCTCCTTGGCTGCCAGCTGCCATCTTGGTTGGGTTAATTTGCATATAGTCGCTCTGATTGGCGGGCAGGCGTGGCTTAAGGCGTAGCGAAGGTATGGTCAATTTGCATGTTTGTCTTTTATTAGATTTAATGTATTTAGTATCCATATTCCAAAATTCCCACTTCTCTGGGCTACCTGTGCAGTGTACACTAAACTATTAAATGCACTATCATAAGTTGTAATTTATTTTGTAGACTTTGGGATTTCTAATCATAAGAAAGAAAAAGTTTCTCCATAATTTACAGGGTAAATCAAGTGAATATTTTAGTATAGACATTTCATTATATTAAAAAATTAGTGTTTTTATTATATTAAAAATAATATCTCAAAAGTATAGTTTTAGCCCTGGCCAGTGTTTTCAGTGGTTAGAGTTTCAGCCCACACACCTAAGGTTCTCAGGTAAGGTTCTTGGGTTAAATTCCCAGTCAAGGATGTATATCTGGGTTGCAGGTTCTGTCCCTGCAGGAGGCCACAAATCAATCTCTCTCTCTCTCTTTCTCTCTCTCTCTCTCTTTCTCTTTAGCTCTCTCTCTGGCTCTCTCTCTCCCTTCCACTCTCTCTAAAAATAATCACTGGAAAGAGTATTCTAGGGTGGGGATTTACCCCAAAAAAGTATATTTTTAAAATTTCATTGATATTTTTAATGTATTGAGAATTTTTATAATGCATATAAGACCCTTTAATTTATCTAATTTACATGTATAAACTTTTGTTAATAAATAATATACTGTTCTAATTCAGATATTTGCCTAATATTTATTGAGCACTTAAATGAAAAGTTAAAAAATATGTGAAATGTAAGCATAAGTTCAGAAGCTATTTCTTGCAGTCATATGAGGTCTGGAATTTCATCCCTTTGGGTTCAGGCTCATTTACCTTAAGGTGATCTGTCCCATAAAATGCTTATGACTCATTATTAAGATCACCTTTGATAGAATGATTTATATAGGCTGTTCTCGCTTCATTTCCAATTTTATACCTGGCTAAGTACCAGAATCCACATCTGCATAGGGCATCTTCTTCCTGTGGGGCATGTTATCAATAATAATTCAAAATTTAAGGTAGGAGAAAGTGCGTGATAAAAACAGAACAACATGGTTCATGTGTTGTCATCAGAACAACATAGTCCAATAAATTGCTTTTCTCCATTTCTGGAATTTATTTTCTTGAAAACTGAGGCCCTTTTTCTAGAACATTCTCTCCTAATTTGTGCATGAGAGAAATGTTGATACATTTTAATTTTCAGCTCTCTTTTTCACCCTTAATTTTTTAAAAAAATCAGTATACATTTTCCTACTACAGTGACACTTTATTAGCATCATGGCAATATTTTTTCACCTTTGTGTTTTAAGTGATAACACCCTGGACATAATTTCTTACTTCTTTCTGTGTTAAGTTGTCAGCTTCTTAATGACATAGAAAGCCTCTTTAAAATGTGGTATGGGTAAAGGGAGAAGCATGAGCTCTGAATCTGACAAGTTGGGCCTCGGTGTTAGCTGTTATATGCTCAATCCAATAACTACAAAATTATGAATAAAGAAATCGCCAGGATCCTGAGCCTTTTTTTGAATGTGTCCTCCTGCATAAAAATAATGAGGGAGATTAAATAGTCACTAAAATCTTGTCACATAACTATCCTGGAATAATAAAAATAATATCTGAGCCCCCACCAACTACCCGTGGCCCCTTCTCCTGGCCAGCCTGTCCCCAGGGGCAGGCCAGCTGGACCCCACCCATGCATGAATTCATACACAGGCCTCTAGTAGATAATAGGTCTATTTAGCTATTTTTTACTAATAATAAACCTCAACTCTAGTTAGTTACTTAACTCTTATCCATGTAATTGCTATTACATGCAGTTGTACTTTTTCCCTTCCAGAATTCAATACAGTATATATTTTTCAGGTTTAAGGCTATAGTCCCCAACTTGAATAAAGTAGTAATTATATAATAAAATATGTCAAGAGGCAAGGGCCAGAATATTACAATTGTATATCTTTATTTGGGGCAGATAATTTTCTTGTTAACTGATGATGCACAGCTTATATTTCACTTCAGAAGACTCATTCCCTTGTTGCTATGGGTTTCAATAGGCACCCTTTAGCTCTCTGCCCTTCTGCGATTGTCTCAGCTGAAGAGCACCTCATTGACCATGGCCACATGGCTCACATCCAGTGAATTATGAACATGGAGGAACAAAGGACCAGTCATCTTTGAAGTCAAGAAAATTTTGGAGGACATTCTAGCTCCAGTTTTCCCTCCCTGTGCAGTCAGCTGAGGCTGTAGCTTCCCAGTCCTGCTTCCTCCCCCTCTTCTGCAGATGCTTTTCCCAACTGTCCCTGGTGAACACCCTGCATGTGCAGTTCTCTCTGAGTCTGCTTCCTGGAGAACTCAACTTGCAAACAGTGTTTATGAGATTTAAAATTATGTACAATCTCTGAGGAGAAATTCATTCACATGACTTCTATAAATCACTATAGTGGTAATTAAATGCATCCAGATGATCAAAACAGAAAGGCTATACCTCTCTTGTGATGAGAAATTATGTTAATATGTGTGTGTGATGTAAGAGTAACAAATATTTAGGTCAGTGACAGATAAAGGTGATTTTAAACCAAATATTAAATTTCTTCCTTCTTCTTTACTAACTAAAATATAATCTTGATCAGAGCAATGCTATTTCTTATCCCAGGCACAAATCATCATTCTTCTAGCCTGTCTTTACCATAGAACATATTTCAGGACTATGAAATAGAAACAGCCTCCTGCTAGTTGTCTTGGGAAGCATTTTCTCCTTTTAACAAATGGGGAAACAGGATTGGCACTTCCCTTGTTACCCTCCTTTCTGCCTTTTGGGCAGATGTGCCGTCTGGAGAAGAGATATCCATCCATTGGCTGTGAGAAGAAAGAAAAAAGGACAAGGTTAAAAAAGATCTGAGCCCTGGCCCTTACATTGCTAAGTTGCTGAACCAGCCTCCGCAGCCATCTTTGCCCAGACTGCTTGATATGCATGAAAAATAAATCCCACAGCTTAAACAGAGGCCTGGTATTAACTTTTAGTCGCAGGACTGACTTTCTTAACTCTTTTTTAGAAGATATGAAAACCACATGTGGGTTTTTTTTTCCATGAAATTTTAAAAAATCAAATCCCTTTAGCTCTGCTTTAATGTATTAAGACTATACTAGAACATAACATTTTCATAAAAAATGAAGAGGAGGAGAAATGAATCAGTCTTTCAAGTTCTGGTAGATTATTGGGAATAAAAATGGCAGGTGAGGAAGAACAAGGATGCCAGAGATCAGAGTTCTCATCCCTCCTCATCCCCTATCTCTTCTGCACCTCATGTTGGGTGTTAAAGAGGGAGAGGAGGAGGGAGAGAGAGAGAGAGAGAGAGAGCCCTATGTGAGAGAGAGACACCAATTGGTTGTCTCCTGCACATGCCTTGACTGGGGCTGGGTATTGAGCCTACAACCCAAGTACATGCTCTTGACCAGGAATCGAACCCATGGCCAACTCTAATCAGTGTGCCACACAGGTCAGAGCCTTACATGTAATTGTTTATCTTTTTGGTGGTCTCGCTATAACCCAAATCACTTATAAGAGTGAGATAGGTAGGCCTTGGTTTCGGGCACATCCCCAGTAGGGGGTGTGCAGAGGTGGCAGCTGATCAATGTTTCTCTCGCATCGATGTTTCTAACTATCTCTCTCCCTTCCTCTCTGTAAAAAATCAATAAAATATGTTTGTTTGTTTTTTAAAGAGTGATAGGTAAATAATGAAACTTTCTTTACCTTCATATCACAATTCAAATAATGCTATAGCTTATTGTGGACCTTCTAATAATTATAATGTATGGTATCTCTAAATATTAAATGAAAGATAAAGGAGCAAGCTAGGCATGGTGCTGGATGGGTTTGGGATTTGTTGGGATGATCACGTATTGAGTTATGCAATGTCTGGTCACTGGGGCGTACAAAAAAATAAAAATAAATAAATGAAAGAAAAACACACAACATCTGTGAAGTGTAATAAACTAAGCACAATAAAAGGAAATAGACCTGTAAAAAAAAAGGTAAAGGAACACATGTACAAATAGAAGAGTGAGTTTTAGTACTGAACTTCAGCTGGCATGTGCAACTCAAAATTTGGTCTTACGTAAAAATACATGTAGGAAGCACTGATAAATAATAATGTATTATCTTGAGTAACTTTGTGTTAATATGTACTATTATGCCACTAGAAAGCCATCTGTGCAATCTTTCTAAAGATGTCTTTAAAAACGCATCCATGTTAGTTAGTACCCAATAGTAATGGGTTTCATTAACTTATATTAGTAGTAGCAATTTTTCTTTCTTTAGTTGTGCATCCACATATACATAGCCTACAAAAATGTCACCATGAGTGACACTATAAAGAACCCTACAAAAACTATTTGCAAGTTTTTAGATCCACAATAAAGAGAACAAAATTTTTGAATAAAATTCCTTGCCAATGATTAGTTTTTATTTAAATGACGGAAGGAAGAGATGGAGAGAGGGAGGGAAGGTTAAAAGGAAGCTTCCTCAAAAAATTTTTAAATGGAACTGCCTTTTAACCCAGCGATCCCACTTCTGGCAACATATCCTAAGAATTCCGAAACACAAATCAGAAAGAATATATGCACCCCTATGCTTAAAGCAGTGTTATTTATATAGTCAAGATCTGGAAACAGCCCAAGTACCCATCAGTAGAGAAGTAGATAAAAAAGCTGTGGTACATTTACACAGTGGAATAATACACAGCTGTAAAAAAAGAAGGAACTCTTACCCTTTGCAACAGCATGGACGGACCTAGAGATTTTTCTAAGTCAAATAAAAAATATCATGTGATCTCACTCATATGGGGAGTCTAATGAACAAAATAATCTGGTGAACAAAACAGAATCAGAGGCATGGATACATGGAACAGACTGACAACTGTTAGAGGGAAGAGTGGGAGGTCTAGATGAAAGGTGGTGAAGAGATTAGCAAAAGAACGAATATGCATAATCCATAGACACAGAAAACAGTGAGGTGCTGGCCAGGGAGAAGGGGGTGGGAGGTTGTGCGAGCTGGGTGGAGGTGGCAAAGGCGGGGGAAATGGGGACATCTGGAATAGGGTCAACAATTAAAATAATGAGTGTTTTTTTAAAAAGAAGAAACAATGTTTTGTTCTTAATTTATTCTGTCATTAAAGTCAAACATTCTTCAAAGTATAGGTTTTCCTTATCTTCAGGTGGCAAAGAGCCAAAATAGTTAAGATAGAAAATTATATTTCTTAAAGAAAAAACAATTCGTTTTCTTCCATTGACCTTACTTCCTGGGTCAGCTTGGGTCTACTGAGAAACATATACCAAGTTGGGACTAGACATGCAGATGATTTATGGGGGTTAAAGCATGTAAAGGATAGAGAGGAGAGGGTGCACAGAGCAAGGTGTGGAGAGCCTTCAGAAAGATATGTCCCCGATGCCTGACACTAGACACCCATGAGAGAGGAAAGAAAGGCAAGGAGGAAGGATTCGATAGGAAGAACTTCAGACTACAGGGCAGGTCTGAGAGTCTTGCTCAGGCCTATGGAGAGGTTTGGGCATAGGTTGCCCATTAGTGAGTCCTGGTACCGGCAGTAGTGAGCCAGCTCTGGTACAGCTGCTGTGGTCAGTCAGTGGTCAGGAGCTGTCCTCGACAGCTTGAGCGCTCTGATGAATGTGAAGCTGTAGCTGCCGGAGGCTGTCAACCAGCTAGGTGCCTTGCAGCAGGTTCTCTTGAAGGGAGTTCTGAGTGGTGCAACTCCATGGCCACACATCTTTACTCAATGCTGCTGTTTTCTCTTCTTTTTCTCTTTCTTATGTTGTAGAAGCACCAGACAACAAAAATGCTGGTTTTCTGATTGTATTTATTTGCCTACATTTTTCCAACATCCTCTTTGGGTCCATTGCGAGTTTATTTTACAATATAGCACCCAGCCAAAAAAAGGGGGGGAATTTAATGGAGGCAATGTTTTAGACTTCTGGCTCACTTAACTCTGGCAAGTTGATGGCTTCTTTAAGGCCATTATAAAAATGCGACAAACAATTTTCAAACCTTTGCTTTCCTATGCCTATTCAGTAATTTTTCCCCCCTAACTTGTAAGTTTAGTACCACACACCTGTGGGAAGAAAATGGGGACTGCTGTAGTTGAGTTCCCTTAGCCCACATAATACAGAGAAGATGTTTAACACAACCTCAGAGATGAAGCTGAAATAATTATTTTACCTCAATTAAGTCCAAATTCTCTAACTTAGTAACCGCACAGCATGGTTTGATGGAAATTGTAATGGGCTATATAACTGACAAAATAAATTTAATGGAAGACTATAAAAGAATGTCTATTTGGTGCAATAGTTGCAGGTTGTTATAGAGACTTCAATTTAATGTAAAATAAAGAATGCATCACAAAAGGATTTATTACATGAAAGTTCTCGAGCAAGGACAATGAAAAATCTTGATAGACCTTAACACAGAAGCCTATAAAGGTTAAAATACCCATTTATAACATTCAGGGTAATCTGTTTTTTAATCATGGAATCAGGAATTCTTTCTTAGCTGTGTGAGAGGTTAGCTCTGAGGTTTTCTCTTTTTTGAGAAAAACTGCATGAAAATCTTGAAATACAAAAATTTGCATGTCTCTGGAGTATTTTAATTATTAGACATTATACTAGATGAAAATAGAAACATGATCATTGTTGAACAGATGATTCAAAAGCTTGTGCTATGCATATTTTTTTTTTTTTTAAATATATTTTATTGATTTTTCACAGAGAGGAAGGGAGAGAGACAGAGAGTTAGAAACATCGATGAGAGAGAAACATCGATCAGCTGCCTCCTGCACACTCCCCACTGGGGATGTGCCCGAAACCCAGGTACATGCCCTTGACCGGAATCGAACCCGGGACCCCTCAGTCCGCAGGCCGACGCTCTATCCACTGAGCCAAACCGGTTTCGGCATGTGCTATGCATATTTTAAAGGACACAATCACAGGGGATATCTCTGTCTCCTTCTTGGCAAATAGTATATATTTTTCAAGAAAGACATATTCACGCATCAAATATTTGTCTTAAGTCTTCCTAAGTATAATAACCAATAAAGGCATAACCTATAATTCTTACAATTCTGTAATTACTCTTTACCATGACAAACCTTCAGCATAAATCATTCACCAGTATCCCAAATTATCGAGATGTGCATATTAAATTCAATAGCTTTCCTAAATACTTCCCACACTATACTTTTAAAAACTTCAAAATACTTAACGATTCACATTTCATGTATAATACTGAGGCCTTCGTTGCTGGCCTTCATAGTACCTCATTGAAGGAAGCATTTGTCATCATAAACACATAATTGAGGTGATGTGCTGGTTGGGTGACTGTGCTGAAGGCTTGTCATGGCAAAGGGTAATTGTAGTCACTTGAAGTAATTATTATTATCTAGCTTTTATTCTACCATGTTTTAAGAATGGACCTGTGCTTCTGAGTGCCATTGACATCAAAATAGAAATTAAAAGCGTTGTATTTTTCAGCAGCACTGTTGAGGCTTGTGTTTGTTAGGACTACCATAACAAAGTACTGCAGACTGGGAGGTTTCAACAGCAGAAATATATTTTCTCATAACTCTGGAGGTTAGAAGTCTGAGATGCAGGTGTTGGCAGGGTATCTTCAAAGGGCCTCTCTCCTGGCTTGTAAATGACCATCTTCTTCTGTTACCTTCACATGGTCTTCCACACACCCTCTGTGTGTGTGTCTGGATCCTAAGCTCTTTTTATAAGGACACCAGTCATATTGGATTAGGGCCCAATCATATGACCTCATTTTATTTTAATTACCTCTTTAAAGGCTCTGTATCCAAATACACTTCAATTCTGAGGTACAGGGGATTCGAATTTCAATATACT
The DNA here is from genome assembly GCF_028538775.1 of Myotis yumanensis. Classification (NCBI taxonomy): domain Eukaryota; kingdom Metazoa; phylum Chordata; class Mammalia; order Chiroptera; family Vespertilionidae; genus Myotis; species Myotis yumanensis. The sequence continues at coordinate 40,475,050 of NW_027223760.1, read as the reverse complement.
AAGGTGGGGGATGGACACAACTCAGTTCACAAAAAGGCTTATCAACAGGATAGATTTGAGCCTACGTGGGTTAGAGTGTTGGCCAGCGCACAAAAGGGTCTCCGGTTCAATTCCTGCTCAAGAACAGGTACCTGGTTGGCGAGTATTCGGGAGGCAACCAATCAATGTGTCTCTCTCACATCAACGTTTCTATCTCTCTCTCTTTCTTCCTCACCCCCTTCCACTCTCTCTAAAAATCAATGGAAAAAGCATCCTCAGATGAGGATTAACAACATTAAGAAAAAAAGAGGGATAATTTTGAAAATATCTTTAGGTTTGGAAATAAGAATCAAGTTTAATTATATAAATAAATATTTTTTACAATGACTTCATCTTATATTTTATTGTGATGGGTAATGTGTGCATATGTGAAATTCTTGTGGGATTACCGGTTTACTTATAGGATTTGAACTAAGAAGTAAAAACGAATATACTTGGATTTAATTTTCATAAAAATCTGATAATTTTTGGCAGGGCTCAACTTTTGTTATTGGCCATCTTAGCAACACCTTTTCTTGTCACGTGAGGTTTCCTATGTTTTCCAGCATAAACATCATAACTTCAATACCATTTTCTAGGTAGATTGGTTAGAAAAGATTTGAACGATGTCAAAATTATTTGCAAAAGTTTCTATTAATGATTCTTCAATTTCAGAAAATTACTTAAAGGGCAGTCACTATAAAAATGAGATTATGAAAGGGATCTGTTATATCTTTCTGGAACAACACATTATCAGGTTATTTCTGAGCATGTTTAACTGGAGCATGAATCAAACATGTTTACTCTCCAGTAATGTTAACTTTTATAATATATACTTGAGTTTGGTGAATGATGATAAATGATAATTTTCAATAGCAATATGGGATTTTTGGGTAAACATATTCAAAGAGAGCCTGCAAATGATTATGAGAATCCTCTAAAAATTTTGTCAGTTGCTTATTTCATGGTCAAACTGACCTTCCCAACAGCATTACAAATTGTGCCTCCTGATATGGGTAGTTACCTTTACCACTAACAATAATTTCTTAGGTAAATATAATATATTACTAAAAGATCATTTAGAATGACAGTGTTCATTTACCTTATTTGTTAGATCATAATTATATTTTGGCTTTCCATTTTGGGCTTAACAAAATAGTTACTCCAAATATATTCCAAACACAGAATTCTTTCTTTTACTTGCTTCTTACTCAATCACTTTTATGATACTCCTGGAAGAAAGTCTCATCTAGGGCTAAGAAGAAATCAAACAGGGAGTTGGCTCTGCCATTTAACTTATAACAGTTCCCAATAGGTCATTCATCTATTTTATAAGGTGAATTTAAATATGTCTTTCTCAATATCTGGTTCACTAAACAGTGAGGTTTTTTTAGGACAAGGACTGCATTTTTATGCTTAATCACTGCACGGAGTTACTTAATTGATTTTTCTTGGCTATGAACTATCATTGAACCTTAAAGAGTCCATATACTAGTATTTCACAATCTTGAGCATATAAATTAATTTTAACAAATATGAAATAGTTGGATAATTACCATGGTCTAGAGGGAAACTCTTGTATAGGTAATTGCAATAATTTACTTACTAACTCTACTAGGTCACAATTTAAAATATTTATTTAGAAAAATGAGCAAATATTTTCCAAAATGTGAATAGATTGCCTCAAAAAGGGAAGTCATATTAATTTAGATATTTATTTTGTTAGATATATCATCATTAAGTTTCTCTAATTAAAAAATAAAATTTGTGATAAAACTTTAAATAAAGCAAACATTTGTCCAGTAGAAATAGAAATGCTCCTATAGCCAATCCCCATCTATAAATCTACATAAATATATTCACCTCTCATAACCATCTTGGTTAACAGTGTGACTACATATATTCCAAAATTTATTCACATTTTAATGTATTTTTAAAAATACAACAACACAAAGGAGACATTGCTCTCTCCATAGTGTCTTGCAAATTGTTGTTTAAAGAAAGCTGACACGTTGTGTCTTTTCTGCCCATATTCATACCTCCATTCCATTCTTCCTCATATTATATTATATTGTATTTAATGGGTTTTCATTATTTATTTTAATCAACTTCCTGTTTATGATATTCAAATTGGTTAAATATCATTTGATTTTCATTGGTTAAATGTCATTTGGGTGAATTTAAGTGAAATCTGCACAGGTGTGGTTAAGCTAAAAGAGAATTTTCTTAGACAGGTCCTGGGATATCACTTGAAATCCCAGGAACCTGGAAGAATCATGTCTAGAGAAGGTGAAAAGAGGGGAACAATCAGCTCTGGTCAAGGTCTCAAGCACCAATGTGATTCATAGAGACCAATGTGATTTATAGAACCCAATGTGGTTTATAAAACCCAATCTTGAGTGTGTTGTTCTTCCCCTAAAGGGGCTGAAAAACCAAATAATAGGTGATTTATTCACAATGTTAAAACTGATGATAGTTCTTTCACTAATACGGACAATATTATAATCACAGATGTAATGAACATCTGAAAAATACTGGATATATAATTTGTAAGACCCAGCTCAAAACAAAAATATGGGGTCTTTTGTTCAAATGTTAGAAGAATATCAGGATGGTGACAACAGAGGATTAACCAAAAATAGGGTACTTCCAAACACAGAGCCCTCTGTAATCGTACTGGGGTCTCATGCTCATGATATTAGCCCTGTTGTTGAGCTAACTGCCGAAGTTGCATAAATTATATTTCATAAACCTTACTAGAAATGATAAGGTAAAGAATAATGAATCTGAAATTTATGAGTGTATGTGTGTCTTCAGCCATCCTTTCTTCCACAAAATTATTTTCTTACAAAAGTTTGAAATGCAGTTATGTATAGGACAATTTTCCTAGCTTAAATAAAGTATACCGTGAAAAGCACATATGGTAAAAATAAAAATATTTTTTATTTCTTTTGTTGTTGTTGTTAATCCTCACCTGAGGATATTTTTTTTTTCATTGCTCTTTAGCAAGAGTAGAAGGGAAGGAGGGAGGGAGGGAGAGAGATGTCTTCCACTGGTTGCCTCCAGCAAGTGACCCCACTGGAGGCAGAGTGAACCCACAACCCAGGTATGTGCTCTTGACCAGGAACCAAACCTTCAACCCTTTGGTGTGCAGGATGATGCTCTAACCACTGAAAAACACTGACCAGGGCTTATTTAATTTTTAATTTAAAGTTTTGTTTTGCCAATGCAGGCCAAAGTATATTTATTCCTAGGAGTATTTATCTCCCTATTTGAACTCACATGTCACTGTAAATCAATGTTGTCATTTGATAGTAAGGAAAGGAGCAATTTTATGGTTGGTTTAACAGATGAAAGACTTAATAGTAAATTATTCAAGACACGTGAATGCCCTAATATTAGTAGATGAATGGACCAGAGAAAACTAGTTTAGAAATCTATTTATGTTAGACATTGTATCTTTAAGTTTTACTCAATTAGATTTTGTCTGTTGATAATCAAAGCTTTTCATTTTATTTTAAAGTATTATATATCCATAAATTAAAACAAATGTTTATGTTAATCTAGAATATGCTTCTGTTTATTAAAGACTGTTTTGGTACCATAACTCAACTAACATGCGGCTCTCCCCATTCAAAAAAGCAGTAGCGCAAATGTAGGGGAAGTTGCTAAATGATAGAGCAACAACATGGAAACTGTCTAAAAGGAAATGATGTCTAGCAGATGAACACTTTTCCTAATTATCCAAATTTTTAATGCATACAATACGTTTTTAAGGGCACAGTGTTCTTTTTAATTGCCAAATTATTTTATTTGGATTTTCATTAGAATGTCTTTGCCTCTTTTTTTTTTTTTTTTGCCTCCCAATGAATTATCTCCAAAATTCTTACTAAAAAGTGATGAAATATTAGAAAGCAATGGATAAAATACTATATGCTTAACAAGTCATAATTTTAATCAAGCTTGAGGAAATTAAAAGTAGGCTATCTGAATTTCATAAGCAATATAAGTTATGGTAGTTCTATGTCATTGTACAAAGCAGCTCCTGAAAGGCAAGCCAATTAATAAAACTTTGAGAAGCTCTATTTTTTCTTTAGCTAATATAATTTTTTAATCAGTGTCTAGATTTGGCTGTTCTCTGTGGAGATTATACATATGTTAGGAAAAGAATATTTAAAACAACAGCAGTCTGCCGTAGCCGGTTTGGCTCAGTGAGTAGAGCGTCGGCCTGTGGACTGAAAGGTCCCAGGTTCAATTCCGGTCAAGGGCATGTGTCTTGGTTGCAGGCACTTCCCCAGTAGGAGGTGTGCAGGAGGCAGCTGATGGATGTTTCTCTCTGATCAATGTTTCTAACTCTCTATCCCTCTCCCTTCCTCTCTGTAAAAAATCAATAAAATATATTTTAATAAATAAATAAATAAAACAGCAGTCATACATACAAAGAAAGAATTATTTGTGAAAGTAATAACAGGCATGGAAGAATTCTCTATGTTGCACAGAACTGAAAAACTGGTGCAAATTTTTTAATAAAAGGCTTAGTTCAGGTATAATAACTCTGGGCCCTGGAACCGAACATCACATATTGACTTAGAAATATACCATGTCACATACAATCATTGTTTTTAGACATATAGCCAATCCATTGTCATCTGGTTTATTGTTGGCCCTTCATTTCCCAACCTTCCTTAAATATACATTCACCAAAACAGCGTAAACTCCTCAGTATATGATATAGTAAATTTCTTGACACACATTGAGGACACAAATCAAGACTGCCTTGTATAAGTTCCTGGTATATCAAGGTGCTAAAATCTTTCTTTAAAGAAAACACTGCAGAGGCCCAGCAAGGGTTAACGAACACTTTCCCAAAGATGTGCAGACTGTGTCTAGAGGGTAAGTCTATGACCTACGAGGACACTGTCCACTAAATTTCGCCAAGCAGATCCCCAGTGTGGAAGCCCATGATACCCGACATTATATATGAAAACTAATAATTATATGTGACTTGAGAAGCTATGGGTTCAGTAGCACTGGGACACCACCAGGCTATCAAACAAGTAAATTCTGTGCTAGACCATTATTGTCAGTTCAATCAACATCTAAAACTGATTCCTGATTTTGCCGATGGGTAACTACTTTTTTAATCCTTTATTTCAGACTAAATATTACTTGTCTTTTTCAAAAGTCAAAATTCTGTGCACTACCATATAGCGTTGATATTTCAAAATAAGTTTATTTAATTAACACAGTCCATGGTCCTGGGAAGTATCTTCCCTTTCAAGGTTAAATCTGATTTATCTGATTTGGAAATGTAAATTTAATTTTAAAAGATTAATCTCTAAAACTCCATTTTATGATTCCAGACACTGTACCTACTCTGTCACCAGCTTAGTAGCTGTCAACACTTACATAAAATACTTAGGTATCTGACATCCATACGATGACAGCAGGCTGAGTGTTCAGTAATACTCCCCCATGCTGTCTTTTTGTATGGGTGTAAAATAAAGCTTGAAGGACTGTCGATTTGTGGTTAAGAAGAGCCTGGGCTTTGGAGATGAACTACCTGAGAGAAAATCTCAACTCCACTACTACAGTGGACATGGAGAAGCAGAGTCATCTCAATTTCCTAATCCATAAAATAAACCTGTTGTGAAGCTCAAATGACATAGAGCTGAGAACAGCGTACGGCCCATTGTGAGTGCCCCGGGTCCCTGGGTAGGTTAGTTATTATTCCTACTCAGCAAATAGTACAGGTCACAACGCAGAGCTTGGTTTGAGCCCTTGCATTGAAGCACTAGGGTATCCTATGTCTCTGTTGCGGCTGTCCACCACCGCACCCCTTTTAACTAAACTGTGCCATGATTCCCAGCAGAATAATGTACCTCAACATATTTAAGGAGTAGATTTCCAAGTGCAGAGTGGAGAAAATGAATGCAGAATTTTGTTGAAAAAAGTTATTTAATATAAAAAATTAGCCTTTTAGAGTATGGTTAGTCTTTTATATCTTCCACAGCACATCTACCACAATAGTAGAAACACCAGGACTGTGAGAGAGTTGAAAAACCTAAATGGGGGAATCTAGGAATGGATTTCTTTAGGTCAAGCTTCAGGAAGCGGTAATAAGATTGTCTTAAGAATGGAGAAAGGCATATTTTCCAGTGAAAAGGAGGAGTGTGGGTTAGGTCTTTAGCACATGCTGGGAGGTGTGGAAAGAAAATTAAAACAGAGAAGAGAGTTTCTCTGAATTAGACTTCTAGGGAAAGATAATTGCCCTATACTAATATACATATGAGAAAAATCATTGCTGAAGGAAGAAACCAGCAGGAGACATATTCTAGGATAAAGGCAGTGATAGGAGAGGTTCTAGAACTGCCTTGAAAGTCAATTTTTCTTTATTAAACATGGACTACACCCTGGAAACTGTGTAGAGATCACAGGCACCACCTCTTACCACTTCTGCTTCCGGACTGGTTCATGCCATCATAATATTTTTCCTTGGTTTTCAGAGTAGCTTCTAACTGGTCTCCCCGCTTCTGTTTTTGCTCACTATGCACCACAGCCAGAGTGACCTTGAACAAATTTCAGTTAAATAATGTCCCTCCTTTGCTCATAACCCTCCAATAAATTGCTGTCTTATCTAAAGGAAAGTCTTCATAACTTATCAGCTCCAATATGTCTCCAGCTCCCTTTGTTTTTCTTTTTCTTTCAATCTTTAATTTCTTTCTTGATAAGGTATTACATATGTATCCCATTGTCTTTCTCACTGCATCTCTCACTGCCTGTACCAAATGCTCTGTCTGCCCTGCTACGCTGGCCTCCTTGTTGCTCTAGACTAGAACAAGCAAGGCAGCCTGCTGAGACAGGCCTTTTAAACCTGCTTTCCCTGACCTATATTCTCTCTCCAATTACGTGCATGGCTTGTTCCCTTACCTCCTTCAAATCCTTGCCTTAATGGCATCTTTTCAATGAGTTAATCCTTACTTACCCCATTTAAAACTGAAATCTTTGCACCCCCATGAGGGTGGGGACTCTTCAATAATTAATTTGTTCATTTAGGAAGTCGATCACTTTTTATCCCTTATTATAAACAGGAATTGGGGATAAAATGGAAAAAGTCCCAGCCTTCATAGAGCGCATATTCTTAAGCATAGAGAGGAAGAGAACTGGAATTAATAAAAGTGTGTGTGTGTGTGTGTGTGTAGAGCAGTGATGGCGAACCTATGACACACGTGTCAGAGGTGACATGCGAACTCATTTTTTTGGTTGATTTTTCTTTGTTAAATGGCATTTAAATATATGAAATAAATATCAAAAATATAAATCTTTGTTTTACTATGGTTGCAAATATCAAAAAATTTCTGTATGTGACATGGCACCAGAGTTAAGTTAGGGTTTTTCAAAATGCTGACATGCCGAGCTCAAAAGGTTCGCCATCACTGGTGTAGAGGATAAGTGTTCAGAGAAGAAAGAAGATGGTGGGGAGTGGAGGTGCTAGAAGTGGAAGCAGAGGGTGTGATTTTACATAGTCAGCTGTATGAGCCAAGACTTCTATACTAATATGCATATGCGGAAAAACAATGAAGTGTTAAATAAACATTTTTTACCATTGGATTAGCTTCCAGGCAGGTTTTGTTTGTTTGTTTGTTTTTAATATATTTTATTGATTTTTTACAGAGAGGAAGGGAGAGGGATAGAGAGTCAGAAACATTGATGAGAGAGAAACATCGATCAGCTGCCTCCAGCATGTCCCTCACTGGGGATGTGCCCGCCACCAAGGTACATGCCCTTGACCGGAATCAAACCTGGGACCCTTCAGTCCGCAGGCCGATGCTCTATCCACTGAGCCAAACCGGTCAGGGCTCCAGGCAGGTTTTAAAAGCTTTCCAAATTATCATTATCTATCTATCTATCTATCTATCTATCTATCAATCATCTATCATCTATCTATATGTCTATCATCTATCTAACTTACTCTGTATATTGAGAGGCAGTATAGAATAGTGTAAAAATAGTACAAAAGACTGGATCAAAATTTCAATTCTTACATTTACGAGGTGGGTGCCTTAATATACTTCACTTAATTTACTCATCTGAAATGGTAGATAAAAATTTTTTTTTATTTTGAAATAATTTTAGACTTACAGATAAGTCACAAAGATAATAGTTATTGTATGCTTTATTCAGCGTCTTCTAATGCTCACATCTTACATAACCATTGTGTTTATCAAAAGTACGAAATTAACATTGGTGCAATGCTATTAACTACACATTTTATACAGATTTCACCAGTTTTTCACCATTGTACATTTTCTTACCCAACATTCATCTAAATTCCCAGGCTGCATTTAGTTTTCATGTTTCCTTAATTCCCTCCAATCTGTTACAATTCTTAAGTCTTTCTTTGTCTTTTATGTCTCTCTGAACTTATCAGAAGAAGTGTATTATAATTACATTTCATCTGTAATCTAGTATTGCAATAATGTTAACCTGTTAGTCACTCATTCATTCATTCAACCATTGTACATGCACAAAATATTTATTGAATTACTATTATGTGCTAACCACTATTCTGGACATTAGGGATAAATCAGCCAACATCACAGAAAAATAAAACCCCTACTCTAATGGAGTATACTTTCTAGTTGGGAAGATAAAATAGATGTTATATATACAGTATATCATATATGGATAAGTGATGTGAAGAAAAATTAAATAATGGAGGATAATAAAAAGTGCTAAAGTGGGTAGAGATTGCAAGTTCAAAGAGACTCTTCATGGAAGGTCTCAATGGAAAGGTGACACTGGAACAAACAACTAAAGAGCAAATAGCTAAAAGCAGGAGCGGTGTGTACACAGGAAGGAAAACTGTATCAGGCATAGGGAATGGTAAGTGCAAAGATTCGGAGGTGTCATGGCTGGTATGTTTGAAAAACAAGTTGGCCAATGTGGATATGAGTAAAGGGGAGAGTACTAGGGTATAAAGAAAGTTGGATTAATATAACTTTGTAGGCCCTTGCAAATTTTTTGGGTTTGGGGTTTTCCTTTGATTGAGATGGGAAGTCATTGGATGAGTTTGAGTCAGAGTAGTGGTATGATCTGATAGTAGGATTCTGGCTACTTATTGTATAGAGAATGGACTAAAGTTGGGCAGGGGTGGACACTAGCAGAGCAGATAGAAGTCTACTGCAATAATCTAAGTAGGAATGATTGAGTTATCATAGTAGCAGTGTGGACAATGAGAGTATTTGAATTTGGATAAATTTGAAGGTTGAAGACAATGGGATTTGCCACTGGATTAGACACTGGATTTAGGAGACAGAGCGGGGTCAAAAAATTGAAGGTTAGAGAAAGACAAGAAAAAGCTAAAGGAGTTCATCACTGCCAAACCAATATTACAAGAAAGGTTGAAGGGTATTCTTTAAGAAGAGGAAGAAAAAGAAATAAAAATATGAACAATAAAATGGCAATAAACACACATCTATTAACAATTGAATCTACAAATCAAAATAAATGAACAAAGAACCTAATGAACAAAATAAACTGATCAACAAAATAGAACTAGAGAAATGGAAACATGGAACAGACTGATGAATTTCATAGGGAAAAAGGGGTGGGGTGGGGTGGGGTGGGGTGGGGTGGCGGAGAAGAGATTAACCAAAGATTGTATATGCATATATGCATTACCTATGGACACAGACAATAGGGTGGTGAAGGCCTGGGGCAGGTAGGAACTAGATGAGGGGGCAAAGGGGGGCGGTAGAGGGGGCACATCTGTAATATTCTGAACAATAAAGATTTTTTAAAAATCACCCCAAGATATCTGACCTTAACAACTATAGAGATGGAGTTACTGTTAAAATGTGAAAAATGGCAAGAGTAGTGCTTTGCATGTAAGGAGTGGAGATTAGTATTGATTTTAGACAGGATAAGTTTAATATAACTATTACATATACATGGGCTGAACATGTAAATTCATGAATATTTGGTAAGATCAGATACAAAGGGAAAGATAGAAATGGGCTAAAACTATAGGGATAAATGAGGTTAAAAGAGAACTTTTTAAAAACATACTAGGGCCATGGCTGGTGTTTCTCAGTGGTTAGAGAGTCAGCCCTGGACCAAAGGGTCACAGGTTCGATTCCTGGTTAAGGGCACTTACCTGGGTTGCTGGGTTGCTCCCCACCCTATCCCCAGCCCCCATCAGGATGCGTGAGGAAGGCAATCAGTAGATGTTTCTCTCACAGGGATGTTGCTCTCTCTCTCTCTCTTTCTTCCCTCTCCCTTCCCTCCTTCCACTCTCTCTGAAAAATAATGAACAAAAATATCCTCTGGTGAAGATTAACAAAAACAAAAACAAAAAACATACTAGGAATAGAAACATGTTTGTCTGCTGATAGGAAAGATTCATTATGGAGAGAAAATGTCATGTCTAAGAGATCTCAGAACTAGGCTGTCGATGGATATTTATAGAGTCTTTTTTTGTGAAAACCAATATCATGGACAAAAAGCATGAGATAGTTCATTTCTTTTGTAAACATATTGCTAAAAGGGTTTAAAACATATTTACTTAATAAAATGAATAATATTTCAATCTGGTGCATGATCTGAGACATCTTGGAAGGGAAAAAAGTTCACATAAGGAGCAAGGGGAAATAAATCAGGAAAGGCATACTCATGTTAGAGACTGGAATATATAACTTAACAACCTGCAGGAAGGGAAGTTGTCTTAACTGACTCATATTTCTGACTTCGTTCAGATTTTTTTTTCTGAAACAAGTTAAAATTGCATTGTGGTCATTAAACATTAGATATAATTTTATTTTCATATAAAATTTATGGTCATATATATGACATATTAATCTTTCAAATTGTCTATAAGGGATATTAAAATATTGCTAACATCTTCCAAGAGTTAGTAAGCCCTGGAGAACTCATGAACTCCAAATACAAGGTTTCATAAAAGGAGGCAGGCTGATGTGAACGCTTTACCTCAAACAGATTTTTAGAAATAAGGATAGTTACTTGGAAAGCAAGGTCATGTACAACATTTATTAGGAATTATTTTGGGAGAGAAATTGTTTCCAACTAAAGGAAGAGATTCATTACAGAAAACCTCCAGACGCTAAATTAGGAGGAAGATTTCTCCCTTTATGTATTGCCGTCACTATTATTTTACTCATGTGATTGTTAATTGCAAATCTGACACATGTAGGTGCAGAGAAAGTTCAACCTGTCACTGTTTATAATCCAGGCACACAAACCGATGTGCTCTGAGGAAGATCAATAGTAGAAATTAGTGGAGAGGCAAAGAAGAGAATGTGGCTGAAGTCTATAAGATATTGAACATCTTGTCCCCCATCTTTTAAAAATGTGGTTCAGTTGACAGGTCTAAAATCAATGATGAATTTCATGAGCCCTAACTAGTTATATCAAATTGGTACACAGATTATATCCTCTCTAGATGAGAAGTGGAGACTGTGGCCTAGTCAAATATGAAAATATTTACAGGTGGGCAGGCAGGGAAAATACACTGAGAAGTCGGGTGGGAGCAGGTCTAAAGTTGCTACCCCACTATAGTGAATTGTGTCCAGGCAGGAATGGGCTCAGAACTGTTAGTTTCATTTTTCCAATGAAGCAAGAAACCTAAATGTTTAAATGAGAAAGCTCTCAATTTAAAAGGGGAAAAAAACATGTAAAAATTACTGTGTGAAGAAGACACACCATCTGTGGGCCACATTCAGTCCTCTAGTACTTGGCTTGTCATCTTAGTCACTACTGGAAGAGGAAATGGACACGCTATCACCATGTTATCCTGGCCGATACCTAGGTAAGGATTCCTAAAGCTTCCCTAAGATTCAGTCCAAGTCTCAAGATAAATCTGTCTCCCTTTGTTTAACTCAGAACTTGTTCACTTCCCATTTTTGTTTGTTTTAAATGTAAATTTTTAAAAATATTGGCACTGCATGTGATGTTTGATGAACAAATTATAGCACAGTATTGTCAAATAAGTAATGGTAAAAAAAAGTTGTGAAAGATTTTATTAGCACATCTTCATGCTTAAAGTAACATGTGTATCAGGGTAGTATAAATATTTCTAATTTTTAATACAGTTAAATTAATTTTTATTTTGTTTTGTTTGTTATGCTATTTTTTCTTATAACCACAATAAACTAGTACAGAGACTGCCCTGTACAAGACAACATAACAGAGGTCCAAAGGTCAAGGTGTTCCCTTAGTAAGGATAAAGAACTCAGTCTCTAGTCATTGGAATTTAGGCCATAATCCTTGTTTTTTGATGGATCACTGTGTGCATGGCACACAGTCCATGCTTTTAGCCAGGTATGAACAAGTGATTGGCCACTAGGCCCAGGTAGAAGTAGATAAGGTGGTTGCTTTTTATGTGTCACAGGACTACCGGAAGTTCCTCTTCACAATGCAGTTCCCAAAGGTGTTGGACTTCTTGTCAACCTCCTTACCCAGATGAGTCTCAATGTCCTTATGCTGTAGCTCTTCAGTGCTTGAGTAGCGCACCCCACCAAGTCCTGTTGCATCTCCACTCTCATGTCTGCATCTACGATCATGGCTTTTTGCTCTCACAGAAAAATTAAACTTCTCTAGTGGCAAGTGTAAATGATACCAGAGTTATGCTGGATACTGGCTCATTAATTCACTTCTGCAAGTTACCTTACAGCAGTGATTTTCAAGCAGTACTCTGCAAGAATTTTGAAAACATGCAATACCTGACTATTTAGTCAGAAGCACTGACACCTTTTCCCTTAGATTGTCGAGTAAAAAAAATGACAACAGCCAACACAACAATTGCCATCAGCTGTGAATGAATCAAAATAATAGCTATTTTTTGGTCAGATTGGCAAAAAATAAATTTTTTGGTGTGACGCAGAATTTTAGTGATTAGTTTCTGGGTGCCATTAGATGAAAAGGGTCTAAAATGCTGCCTTAGAGCATGGACTGGCCTACCACACCAGTTCTCCAGCGGGACTGATTTCTCTTTCATATTTAGCCTTGCTCATTACACTTGAAAAAAACTCTCTCCGAGATTATGCTCAGCTGAGCAATTGCTGGTTCCTGACTCAAGATACTGAATTCCAATTATACCTCTACTATAACCAAATGAATGCTCTGTCTAAATACCCACATACTCTAAGCGGAAGCATCAGATGGAAAAAAAAAAAGATTAAAAATAATAAATAACAAAGCCTGATTGGCTCTGTGTACCATGGGATTTGAAAGTATGTTGAACATCTTTCCTGGTACCTAAGTTAGAAATTACAGTCTGTTAACCAACCCATGGCCTCTAAAATCAGGATGTAAAGTATACAGTATACATTTTTCCAGTAGTCCTTCTCCCTTCCCATTTTCACTGATCCTATTCAGTCTTCTTTATTATCATTTATTATTTCAAACTTTAAGGAGCATGTAAATCATCTGAGGATTTTTGTTACCAAACTCCAAGGAGTTCTACACATGGGTGTTCTATCCCAGAACAAGATGCTTAGGGTGTCCGGTTGTTTCAAGCTAGTTTAATTTAGTTGTAGCAAGTAAGAGACAAGAGATTCAAGTGCAAAGTTCTGTCACCCCAAAGGGGTGGGGGGGGGGGGGCGGGGAGGTTGGCCATTGCTTAGAAACACTATTAATCAATTACCTGTTGATTTCTTCATTGCAGTTGGCGACATTTATCTGGTTGAGTTCCCGTCAAGAGCATTCTGTGTACAGCAGCATCTGCAAAATATTGGGCTCCATTTTAACATTTAGCAATAACCACATTCAGTAAGAACCACCCCGAGCTTTAGACCCTTGTCCTAACATTTTCGTTAAAGTGCACATTCTAGGGTCAGGCTGGAGAGTCTATTTTCCCACAAGCTCTTAAACCGTGCCGATGTGGAAGGTCAAGAACCACACTTTTCCCGGAAAGATTGCAGACAATTGTTACAATTTCTGGCTCAAGGATCAGTTGGGCTCCTCTTCCTACTCAGTGTTTTTAATTTTTTTTTTAAATTTCCCTTTCCTTACTTTCTTCTCTCATTCTTCTCATGAGCTCTTTCAATCTTGAGCTGCCTTTTTACCAGCTCCCGTGAAACAGAGGTCTAGAGTGAAAGTACCTTCCTCCAGGTAAGACTTTCATTGGTTTTTACCTTTTATCTAGAGGTACCAAGGGTTCACTTCAACCAGTTCACTGCCACGTGTCCAAAACGGAAACCATCCTTGCGTCTATAGACGCTTATGGCTTACAAAGGGTTAATATTGGAAACATAAAGTTTGAGACTTAAGTTTTCCCGCAAAACGTAGGCAATTTACCTGTAAAACAGGCAATTTAAGGGTAAGTGTTGAGTTTACCCTCCCCCTGCAGCCCTCTGGTGTTCCAGCTCATTTCCTGGAGATCTCATGTCAGACCCTTCACCATTTCAGACTCAGGGTTTTTACTTTTATTATTAATTTTTAAATTGACTTGAGAGAAAGGAAGGGAGGAAGGAAGGAGAGAGAGAGAGAGAGAGAGAGAGAGAGAGATTTGTTGTACCATTTCTTTTTGCATTCATTGGTTGTTTCTTGTATGTGCCCTGAATGGGGTGGAACCTGCAAACCTGGCCTTTCAGGATAATGCTCTAACCAACTGAGCTCCCTGGCCAGGGCCTCTGGGCTTTTATTTTAGGCCTTCTCGAAACTCAACAAGGCTGTTGAAAGATGAAACTTTTCTGAATCAGCAAAATGCTCTCAGCACAAAAGCAGCTTGCAGGTTCCCATTTCCCTTCAGTTTTTGTAGTAATTCACCATATTGTACCATCAACTCTTTGATGCACCTTAATATTCTTTTTAAAAAAAATCCTCACCTAAGTGTGGTTGTTTAGTTATTTTTTTAAGAGAGAGGGAGGGAGAGAGAGAAACATCAATATGAGAGAGGAACATCCATCAGTTGCCTCCCATATGCACCTGACCGGGGATCGAACCCATAACCTAGGTATGTGCCCTGACTGGGAATTGAATCCGAAACCTTTTTGGTGTATGGAATGGCACTTCAACCAACTGTGCCACCTGGCCAGGGACATCACATTATCCTTTTAAATGTATTTTGACTAACTTCTTAGTTGTTGTTGTTATGGTTTTTTAACAAGGGGACTTGTCCAAATAAGTTGGCTTGCCATTTTTGAAAATAAGAAATCTGTAATTACTTTTAATAATATCTGTCGCCCCCACTACATTGTACACTTGTTAAGAACAGGAACTGGGTCTCTTTGGTAAGCCACTATATTTCTAGCTCAGCACATAGTAGGTGCTCACACTGGTTGCTGAATGAAGGAAGCCTGCCCCACTGAGCAAATCCAGGAGATTATTTATAGCTGCTAAGGCAGGCAGCAGGCAATCAGGTGAGAGAGATGATTCTAAGTGGGCATCTAAAGCAAATTAGTGAGCTGCAAAGTCTGACCTTGCTCCTGAGCCAGATGGTTCGTCTTTCCTCCTGATGCATTTGAGAATGAAACTTATAGGATGACCAGAAAGAAACTATGTCTATTGTTCTCTTCACAAGGAGCCTTTCCTCTGAGGAAAATCTAACAGCTTCTATTTGAATCTTTTACTCTCTATGATTAAAAATAGCCTCTGCTTCCTGCCAAACGTTGCAAAGAAATCAATAAAAGATCATGATTATCTATCTTGGAATGTCATTTATTAGATTGATACGATTACTTTTTTTTTCTTTGAAGAGCTCAGATTTTGAGTCTGTGATTGGTATGTCTTTGATCTTATGAGATGAATGATGAGAATAAAATGTGTGAAAAATTAAACTTCTCTAGTAGCTAGTGTAAATGATACAAGAGTTATACTGGAGACTGGCTCATTAATTCACATTTGCAGTTTAACCACTTATAAGGCAGACCTGTGATGGTTATTGCAGTATTGTATGGCTGTCAGTTTTAAAGTTTGACATCCCTGCAGTGAACATGAAGTAATATTATTATTGACAGGTTATGGACCATCTGCCAATAGCAGACACTGATCTTTGTATATGAGCACTAAGTCCAATGCGGGGGGGGGGGGGGGGGGGGGGTGGAGGGGGAGACATGGGAAGCTTCAGGCACAATTATATAAAATCTTTGCCATATTCTACTTACTGAACAAGAATTAAAACTGGCAAATCTAGATCTTGGTTGGAATAAAGGACTTGTGAAATGGTGAACAATAAAATTATTGCTCTATGATTTGAGGCAAAGACATCTAGCCCCAAATTCAAATAAAACATGATAAATAGATAATGACAACTTTTTATTAAATAATCCTTTAAAATCAGAATAATAAAAATAAATTTATTACATTTTTCCAATGTACTTATTTTCTTCTTTGGCTATATGGAATACTTCTTAGATAATTAAAGGACTACATGCCACATTCTAACTTTCATCATAATTTTTGGTCAGCTTGTTAAGAACGTATATACACTTCCATTATACTTTAAGTATTATAAAATTTCTGAAAGTGGCCACAGACATACCACACCATGAGTATATGCACTCAGTAGGAATTATGTTTTCCTATCTGAGTGCTTTGGTACCATTTAAATATAATATGATCAAGTTCAAATTCTGTCATTATAGAATATCCCTTATTCTTAATGAAAGCATTCCCTTATTCTCTTCCGCCATAGGTGTTCTCTACAAAATAACTAATGTGTTTTTTGTATTATTCACATTTTTCATCTGAAGACTTCTCACTAATGCATTTAATGTCTGTTGGTTTGAGCATTCACTGTGTGAACTGGATACTGATAAGATTGCAAGAGAAATAAAAACATTGTTCCTTCATTTTAAGGACTCAGTCCTGAAACACTTAACAAGTAAAGCATGACCATATGTAAATAAATGTCAAATGAATAGTAAGATTCTCAAATAATAATTGAAAACAACAGTGGCTTCAGAATAAGAAAAGGTCTTTTCAAGATAAATGGGCTTTGAGTTTGGCCTTGAGAAATGAATAGATGGGTAGAGGCTAGAAGACAATCTTCCCAGATTAAGGAAAAACAGAAACTAGAAAAGAGGTGAGTTTGTGAAGAACTCAAAAGAAAAACAGGACATGGATCACCAATGTGGAATGAATAAGGGGAGCTTGTGTTTTATTAACATTAGTTTCTCCTGTACAGAAATACCTCTTTCTATTTTATATTAGTTAAGATAACCCTACTGCTTTAATAAAAGATTAAAGAACTAAAACATACTGTGGCTCACACACACTATACATTTCCCCCCTCATTCATAAAAGTGCACACAGAACGTGGTCATAGAAGGGTAAGGCAGAATTCCACACATGGTTTTCCAAATAACCCTCCTAATGGTTCTGCCATCTTCAATTCATGGAACCTCTGGAGTTCACCTGTCCCCATCCTGTCAGCCACAGAGGCATACACTCCAGAATTCCATCGTGCTAGGCCTAGAAACAGCACATTTTCATTAGGTGGAGCTGAGTCATGAGGCTACACATAATGTTACCATAGATAGTCAGTTTGAGTTCCAGGGAGTCTCCCCCATTGGCCAAGATGGCTTAGGGAGAGGTTCTTACACGGAGTGAACCAAAAGCTAGCAAAATAATTAGATAGAAAAAAAAAAAAAAAGCCCTCCCCTCCCTATCCCTATAAGAACTCCAGGCTTCAGCTGGAAGGGGGATGGTCTTTGAGACAGGATTCCACAGTTCTCCCAGGTCATGGCATCTGAATAAACCTTCCTTTTGAATCAACACCTGCCTCATGAGTTTGGCGTTCGTTTCGGCAGGCAGCTGAACCTGTGTTTTTTTGGTTACTGTAACTGCAAGAGAAATTGGCAATTGTGGTCAAGCTACTTGCCTAAAAGGGGAGAAAACTGATACTGGTGAAGAGTTAGCATCCTTCATCCCAATATGAGATGTAAACAAATCTATAAATGTACTGTATCCTGTCTTCTTTTTTTCTCTTAAGTATGTCTTTTCCATGTATCCAAAAAGCCCCTTATATTGAGTTTACCAGATTTAGATGAACATTTTTAATTCATATTCTTCAGTAAAAGACTCTAACCTTTCTAGGTTTCCTTCGATTTTCTAAATTGCAGTGATTGATATCTTCTTTGATTTGCTGTGCTTCTCTAGTTCTATTACACATTTTGCAAAATGTGGTAACCAGAATTGTGTACCATATTCCAAATGCAGAATCACCACTTTGAACAGAGTAAATCTGTATTTTTTAGCTTTCTCTTAAAAAATCATTTCTGATAATGGCAACCATGTTGCTGATGCCTTTGGCTCCAGCTTCAAAGAAAAATCTACACTGATTCCCAAGTGGCTCTTTCTTGTCTTCAGTCTTGTATTTCTGACAGTAAAATCTACTATCTTTTCAAAGCAGTAATTCTCAATCCACACTGTATGTTACAACCATCTAGGGAGCTTTAAGATAATATAAATGCCATCCTTTCCCTCAAGATTCTTAATTTGTAGGAGATGAAGCACAGCTATTGATCCTTTTCAAAACATCTATAGGTAATTGTAATATCCTCTCAGGATTTTAAACCATTTTTTTACTATTGTACTTTACATATGCCTATTGACAATTATCTATTATTTTTCTTCTAACAGAGAGACGAGAGCAAATCTTTCCAAAGAATCCCCCCATTAGTTTTGAATTAGCACATGAGAAAACTATAGGGCTCTCTGAAAACCATAATAAACTTTGAACTTCAGCACATATGATAATAATGACTGGAACACAGATGTCAGATACCCTTTGTCCTCCACTCCTGTGTATGAACATGGTATCTACACTCCCTATATTTTTAATGTATTTCAACTTGGAATAAAGCCTGCATCTCATTCGGTGCCACCCCTCACTCCTACCCGCTCTCAAAGAATCCATGTACAAATGCCTTAGTAATAGGGG
Organism: Myotis yumanensis; assembly: GCF_028538775.1. Lineage (NCBI taxonomy): Eukaryota > Metazoa > Chordata > Mammalia > Chiroptera > Vespertilionidae > Myotis > Myotis yumanensis. The sequence continues at coordinate 40,456,128 of NW_027223760.1, read as the reverse complement.
GTTTCCTGGAATTTGCATGAGAGAGACAAAGCTGGGCTTTACATTCCACCGTCCAGGGAAGCCACCTTGAAGCCTCACTGACTTGTCAGTCCTGTAAAGCTCCCTAGGCCACATCACACTAGAGGCAGCAGTGAGGACATTTCCATTTCTCCTTTCCACCAAATAAGTGGCATCAGATATCTGCCTTCCAATCCATGGTACTCAACCAATTCAAATTGCTCTCTCTTTATTCTGCAGAGCAATGCAGATAAGTCCTGGATATGTCTTCCTTATCCATTCATGTCTCAATGGACATCTAGGTTGCTTCCATATTTTGGCTATTGTAAATAATGATACAGTGAACATAGGGTGGGCATATTTTTTCAAATTAGTGTTTTCATTTTCTTTATTTTTAAAATATATTTTATTGATTTTTCACAGAGAGGAAGGGAGAGAGACAGAGTCAGAAACATCGATGAGAAAGGAACATCGATCAGCTGCCTCCTGCACACCTCCCACTGGGGATGTGCCCGCAACCAAGGTACATGCCCTTGGCCGGAATAGAACCCGGGACCCTTCAGTCTGCAGGCTGACGCTCTATCCACGGAGCCAAACCGGTTAGGGCAGTGTTTTCATTTTCTTCAGATAAACACACAGAAGTAGAACTGCTGGGTCATGTGGTAGATCTATTTTTAGTTGTTTTTGTTTTTGTCTTTTGAAGAATCTTGATACTGTTGTGCATAGTTCTAGCCATCATCTTGAGTAGGACCTTAAAAGTGTCACCCCTCCCCTTCCCCAGCAGATTCTCCAATAAGTACATTGGTCTCCCTCAGAAAAATTCTCATGCATACGTTTTCCATCTTTGTGGTTAACTTTTTACTTGGATAGTATAGTGTCACAACATTAAAAACCCATCCTCCTATATATTTTTTCCTGTGAGCCTTTCATGAAACAAGCATGTAAGTATTCAGTATAATTGGGTTCTTTCTCACTCATAGATGAGAAAAGCGGTATTTGGAAATTTTGAGCCAACAAATCAAGTACAACTGGACAGTAACTGGGAAAACAGTCACTAGAAGTAAAAGAGTTAAAGGGGAATTTTGAATGATTATGCATAATCATACTGAGTAAAAACTGGAATTTCTAAAACCTCCAAACTTAGTGATCTGAAATAATTACAAAAGTAACTATTATCATTCCATTTCATGATTCTTTCGGTTTATAGTTCAGTTCTTGTGCTGGTTTGACCTGATTCATTGATGTGACTGTAGCCAGCAGGTACCTCCTCTGAGGCAGGCTGTTCTAAGGGCACTCATTAAGGCTTCAGCTGCGATGGCTGGAGGCTGGAGCAGCTGGGTTCCTCTCCTCACGGAGTCCCACCTCCTGGGCTTCTTCAGAGCATGGAAAATCTCCAGAGAAGTAGGGGGGCCAGATTGGAAGGCTAGCCTAGGAAGTTACATGCCACCACTCTTTTGGTAAAAATAAGTCAGGGTTTCATTTCTCGTCAAGGGATGAGGAAACAAACCCTACCTCTTTTTTTAAATATATTTTTTTTATTGATTTCAGAGAGGAAGGGAGAGGGAGAGAGATAGAAACATTGATGATGAGAGAGAATCACCAATCGGCTGCCTCCTGCACACCCCCCACTGGGGATCGAGCCCACAACCCTGGCATGTGCCCCAGACCAGAATCGAACCCGGTACCCTTCAGTCCACAGGCCAATGCTCCATCCACTGAGCCAAACCAGCAAGGGCCAAACACTACCTCTTGATGGGAAGTATGGCAGTCCCACTGTAGAGGGCGGTGGACAGGCAGATTTGAGTTGCTGAGGACCAGTATTGTAAGAATCTACCACAGTTGCCATATGTTTCTTACTTTACAAGCGCATTCACATCCTTTTCTCATTTCGTTATCACAAGAACCCTGAGAGTTGGTAGAATTTTTTCCATTTTTGGAGGTGAGGAACCTCAAGTTCTGAAGAGTCCAAATTGGTCTATGATGGCAGAGCTAGGATTTAAAATCAGACATTGTCAATCAACAATCTTGAATAAGACATGCACGCGTATCCCCACTTTCCAAAGAGTAGGTTATAAAGTCTAAAGCCTACCATACACTGGCTAAATAATGCTGAAACATCTGAGGTATAATCTCAACACTTACTAGAATTTTCAAATCACACATTAATATTGTAAAGTGACATAGAAACTAATTTTGTTCTTAATATTTTACATACCCTATGCCTATAGGAATGTGTTTTAAATACATGTGTCTTTCTCTATTTTAAATTACAGATTTGCGTTGGAATAAATGTAAAGGGAAAGAAACTGTCTGATATTCCAGATGTCAGAATTCAAAAATAAATTGATCAAACTCTTCTCTAAAACACTTCTCATGCTTTTCCCCCTCAAAATTGAGAAGGCAGTTTATAATCAACTGTAATCTCACTTGAATTTCCTCCATTCTAACTGCAAATCTCATTTTAAAGCAGAGCTAACAAAAATGGCTGAGAAAAGCAATTGAGAAGCAGCCCAGCCATAACAAAAAATTATGTTGGACCTTAACATCCTGCAGGTTCTCGCTCCACTAAATTAACATAACCCTCTCTTACCTTCTATTGGAGAGGGAACATTAAAAAAAGATATGTGCCTATATAGAAATTGACATAATGTGTATATTTACACAAACATAGAGTTATACATCCACACATACACTAAAATTCATGGACTTTTAAATCCAAGGAATCATTGTGGAGTCATGTTTAGTTGGTAACTATCACATTTAGATTCGTTCTAATTTACCAAAATCGAAACTACTTGGGGAACTGAGACAAGAACAAAACAAATAGGAAAAGATCTGGATTTCTGGAGTAAAGAAATCATTTTAGAAAACATAATGGTATAGAAAAGTGGCGGTTTAAAACAGCTGATGATTCCTTTTATGACCCACCTATCAAGATGAGTGAATTGGACCTGAAATATCATCTTGTTAAATATAAATTCAAATAAATGATCATTAGAGTAACAAACAATAAGACCAACAGGGAGCAATAAAGATTTTGAACTCCGCACCATTAATTTGCAGAATGAAACAAATTATGATATTTTTCTGTGTAAGCACTTAGAAACTTGATAAAGTTATCTACAACATTTAACTCCTCATTTTTGTACCCTTAGATTTCTGAGAACCCACACAAAAGGAATTCATTGTTTCTCTTTAGATCATAAACACCTCCAAAGCACAATAAGTCTTAAGCCCAAATGGCGGATTCAAAAGAGAAATGTTATTCAAAACTCGCAAAGGCAAAATCATTTTTAAAAATCAACAACCAAAATTTTCCCAAGTGTCAGCATCATATCTTTTGTTTTCACAGCCCATTTACTCTTCTCACCATATACCCCAATTTTCCTATTTTTTTAAAAATAATGTTTGCTCCTGGGAGAGAAGAGGGAAGGAAAAGGTGAATGCACATTTTTGCACAAATGATTACTTTTTGGTTGTCCTAGCAACATTACTTTGTGTATTGATGATCATTTCTTATTTCTTTCTTATTACTTCACAGGATCCTTTTTATCGGCAGTGGAAGAGAATATGGAGTTAATATATTTTCTTATTTAATATTACTCTGAGGTTAGAGTTGGAAAGCATATTTATCTGATTATTTTTTAGCTTGTGGTTTGTGGGTGTGAATCCTTCAAATATTTTATTTTCACAAACCTTGAGCATATTATGACAAAATAGCCAATATGTGACTCTTCTCCTTTCTTACCTTCATCCAGACTGTTACTGATTCACAGGGCAGTCTGAACCATGGAGCAGTTACTTGTTTTGTCAGAGAAGGAATGATGACTCAGAATTGTGTACCAAATTATTTCCTTTTTTGAAGTAAACTCATTTCTAGGAGGTATGACCATAATGAATTTGCCTCTGACTGTGGCCATCAGAATGACTGGTTGCCTCAGCTTGATTTCTTTGTAGTGAGAGCATTCTCTTTTTTATTTAAATGAATGGCTCTTAGCAGTTTTGACTTTTAAAGTCACATCCGTTAGTTTTGAGAGATTCAAAGTTTATGCAAAGTTCTTGTAGGAACTCAACCAGTAATGATACGTCATCTGGTGATTAGCTATAGTCATATAGTCACACATTGTTATAACTGTGCCAAGTGTTTATTTTTTTTCTGCTCAAAACTTACCTTTATTGGCAATTCAATAAATATTGAGCCCTCTCCACACACTATACTCCAAGTCTCAATGCCTTTTCACATTATTTTTTTCCACCTAGTTTCCTTCTTTTCCCACTAATACATGTCTACAAACTTCTTAGTCTTCAAAATTCAGCTCTGCCTGAGTCCTTACTGAGCTTCCAGTTGAAAATGACTTATTCATCTTTAACCCGCTCCCTCCCCGAAATAGTTTTGTTCCATGAACAGAATCATAATTCTTAACAATAGTTTCTAGTTTTCATATAAGTGAAATGCACGGTGTCAAACTATTATAGTGATTATTGCAAAACCTTGGAAACATACTTGCTGAGCAACTCATTCATTTCTGTTTTATTTATTTTATTCATTCCCAGTTGTTAGCTTTGTATTTTGTTGAACCCCAACAATTGGGACCTTTCCTACTTTGTTAGGAAAGGCAGGTAGTAAATTTGGGGCTGAAGATCCAGTGCTGAACTAAGTCATTCCCTTCTAAGAAATGGAGTGGCAAGATAGAGTGTATGATGGGGATGAGTGGGGAGTGGGTCCAAAAGAGCGGTTAGTTACATCTCTGCTGCTAACCAGCTGTGTGACTCCATACAAATGAATTGACCTTTTCGGGTTCTTCTACCCACAGCTTTTACCAAAAAAAAAAAAAAAAAAAAAAAAAAAAAAGATTGAACTCATGTTTTCCCAATTCCACACTATAACATTTTAATATTCTACAATCTATATCTTACTAGACTAGCCTACCCCTAATTTCCCATAATCCTTTACTTTTGTGTAGTCCCTTTAGGGTACAACAGAGTTATATGCATTAAAAGACCTTACCTGCTTACTGATGCGGTATCTAAGGTTTTAATCTAATTGTTCTGGGAAAGATCTAAACGGAAAGGGCCAGTTTTAGCTCCTTTGGGAAAATTTAACCCAGAGATATGTTTTTCCTGTGAATCTCCAGTTACCTGAACCCATTCCTAGGATCTTTTTAAAAAACCCTCCTGGGAAAAAAACACAACCCCCCCTCCCCCCCCCCCCCCCACACACACACCCTTATACACACACACACACACACACACACACACACTTGAAACTACAAATCCCATGAACCAAGGATCAAGGCTGGGAGCAGACAATTCCGCTCCCGTCCCCTTGCGCCCCCGGAGTGCGGACGGCGAGAGTCAGGCTGGGGCATCCCGCCATGTGCCTGAGAGAAACCACAGCCGTTCCATCCAGGCTTGCATCTGCGCTCGCGCTCGGCTCCTTTAAATCGGTGCTGAGGGCGAGGAAAGATGCTGAGCGACGCCGGCGGGATGGGCGTGGGCCCAGACATCACCTGTTCCGCGGCGCGCCTGCGCACGGCGAGGGGGCGGGGCGCGGGGGGCGGGGCCGACGGCGCGGGGCCGGCGCGGCTCACAGCGGCTTCTCCCCGGCTCGGGGCGGCGAGGCGGCGGCGGCGGGGAGTTGTCTCCTGCTAAGGTGGCCTGGCGTTGTCCAACATGGAGGAGGCACCGGCCGCGGGCGTCCCCTGCGAGCGGGACTAATCCCCGCCTGTGGTTCCGGGGAGCGGCGCCGGGTCCCGAGCCCAGGACTCCGCTGCTGCCCGCACACCCCGCTGCGGACCCCGGCTCCGGTGGCTCCTCGGGCCGCCGGCTTCCCGAGGAGACGGCGCCAGGAGGGAGCGCGGCGGCTCCGAGTGCCCCCGAGCCATGGGCAATGAGGCGAGCTTGGAAGGGGAAGGGCTCCCCGAAGGGCTGGCGGCGGCGGCAGCGGCGGCGGCGGCCGGAGGAGGGGCTGGCGGGGCGGGGAGCCCCTTGCACACCGTGATCCCGGCCGGCATGGAGGCGGACCTGAGCCAGCTGAGCGAGGAGGAGAGGAGACAGATCGCTGCTGTCATGTCAAGGGCGCAGGGGCTGCCCAGGGGAAGCGTCCCCGCGGCCGCTGCGGAGCCGCCTCCCATGCACAGGCACGCACAGCATGCTCTGTATGTCCGGGCATATATGTACAGCTTCCCTGCACATACGTGTCGGCACGGCGGTGCATATATGTCGTCTCCGTCCCTTTTACGCTCCCGAATGGGGTGGCGTTCAAGGAAGCGTAAGCCTCCTTTCTGATGGGCAGAGGGAAAATGGTGCATTTGTAGACTTTCTGGTGGGATGGTCAAGGGTTGCGTTCCTGGAGCTGTGATTTGGGGTTGTGATTGTTGGCCTTTCGGAACCTTTTCCCTCCAGGATGGCGAGGAGAGACGCCCTCCCGTGTTTTTACTGAGCGGAAAGTCTTCCATTAATGCAGAACGGATGTGCTGGGACGTGGATAGATAGGGGCATCTACCTGTCTCTGTTCAGACCTCCTCAGTCATTCTGGGGGCGTTTTTCTTTATAAATGTCTAAATGTTTCTGTAACAATACCATTAATTCCCGAGAGGTGTTGTGTTTTGTCCTTCCTCCCCCTCCCCCCCCACCCCCCAGAGGAGAACAGGAGCTGTTTGGGTAGAAGGTCTAAAATGAATGCATCCTTTATATCCAATGTGGGGCCCTAAAATATGTTGTGGCATTAAACAGATGGGTTGGTCACAGCAGAGCAGGTGCTGTGCATGTATTTCTGAATTGGCATATGCTATTTTTTAAGCCACTGCTCTTTTATATACATAAAGTGCCTTACAGTTTATGGAAGAACATGTGAATTTGTGGTATCTTAAAATTAGTTTCCAGCCCATACTTTTAAAAACAAAGCAGATAAATGACAACTTGCCCAGGCAACCAAGTGCTAGTCTGTCATGTTAACGTGTTCATTTCCTTCGCTAGCTTCTCTATTTTCCTTCATCCTAATAAATTAGTTGTTTTCTAATTAGTGTACTAAGAGGGTATAATCATTGTGCCTTGCTCTGCCTTTATTATTGTAAACAAATCCTTTAACTTTCCCCCTTCCCATAGAGAATAGTTCTCTGTTGGTGGTCCTGAAACCATTCCCGTTTTATGATAACTGAAAGGAAAACTACAATTTTTTTCACTTGAAGTACTAGAAATATTACAGATCTGAATATATAGGTGTAGATTATTATACTGTACTTCATAAAATAAAAGTATTTTAACTTCAGCACTATCATATAAGAATATGCAAATGATTGTGTCAAATAATTACAATGTTAAATTTAATATAGCAGAACTGTAAAATGAATTATGGATACCTGGAATGTTTTATGACAATATTTTTCATATAAAATCCTAAAGGCCTAAAATCTATCAGGTAAAAACCTTATTTTCTTGAAATGAAACCACCACTGCTAGTTAAGTTAGCTCCTTATATTGACTATGTTTTTCTGTGTTTTTAAACTACTAATATATTGGACTATTTCTTTGGCAAAAAGCCTTTCTTATCCGTTATTCTAGGTAGTACAGCTATGTACTGTTTTTCTCTACGGATGAAAATTTGACTTGGAAAATATTTTGAATGCTCATATACTAGATTTCCATAATGAGGCACAATATTTCTATTAACCTTTTAGAAATGTATGCCTGCTCAACAGTTTTTCCTAAGAGGCACAAGCAACAGGTTTAGCATGCTCCTTACAAATACCAAGAAAAGTGTGAGCTTTGATTTCTAAATTCCTAACTTTTCTTCTTTCAGAGGATGTCTGAAAAATATTTCAGCCTTTGTTTTATGCACTGTTTGTATCAGATAGCATACTTTTAAACTCTCTATTGATAATTTTATGGTAGAATTTTTATTAGTAGGTAATTTATGTCTTCTGGATTAAAGCTTCATCTAATTATATAAACAATATAATTTTTAATTTTTGCAACTTATATTTTATTGAAAATTTTCTATAAGAGGCACATCATTTTTAGAAAATTATTATCCCTATAGGTGATAACCAAAGAAATACTTGGCTTATCATTTAAATATTTAGAAACACATTAATTTAAGTACATATGCAAATTACTTGGAGTTTTAAGAGATTAAGTGTTGTGAATTAGACACGGTTGGGTCTGATTTTTTAAAATCTTTTTAAGAAATATGGGTTGAGAGCCCAGGGACCTAGGTTCTTACTTGAATAATTTTAACTGATTCATGATAAATTATAAATACTTCTCAGTCATATGTGCCTCAGTTTCCTTGCTTCTAAATAAAGCAGGTGATACTTGTCTTACCTGTCTTGTGAAGACATTCATTGTGAGGATTAAAAATTCAGAAGGACGTTTTTGTTTGAATTTTAATATGAAGAAACCTTATAAATAAATAAAAAGTAGTAATGTTAATATCAGCAGTGAATGGCACGGACAGTGATGGCTACAGACAAGTTGTATATTGAGTTATTCATTATTATGAATTAGTTTGACATGTCTATATTTTACATATGGGACAGTCAGTGCAATATAGTGGAAATCCCCCAGGAATCAGGACACCATATTTCTGTGACTAATTTTATAACATTGGATTAATTTCTTAGCCTCTTTAAGCCCTAGTATCCTCTACAGTATAAAAATGAATTCCTGTAGTTGCTTGTATTCCTAATGTAAAATTTTATGTGACTCAGCACATGAAATTAAGTGTCATTGCCTATTGTGTTACATTTAACAAAATATTTCAGCATTCCAACTGATTTTACATTCTACTCTTAAATACATGTGTACCTCATTTGTAGATGAACCATTTTTCTCCTGCTATCCTATAAAAGAAAATTCTACCCTGGGGATGACAATAGCAAAATAGTGATATTGTATAAAGCATGGGGAATTATAAGCTAGAAGTTACAGGTTACAGAAGCAATGCTCCTAGATTTTTGATTCGTCGTAGACCCAGGGAAATGCCATTTTATTACTTCTTCTACTATTCTTTATACAGCTACAGATATATCATATGAAAAGGGCTTACTAAAAGCCACTTCTGATTAGTAGAATATTTTATAAGAATTCTGTGTTTCTCAATTATTTTCTTTAGCATTCCTTTGGGCCTCCCCTCCTGTCTAGACACTTCCTCACCTGTTTGTCTTCCTAGAGCAGCAGGCCAAATCCAGGATCTAAAAAGAATATGGCATGTTTCCAGTTATATCTCAGAAGGCCTGTAGAAGAATTTGATGTGGAAAGAACTCAAGAAACATTAATTTATAATAATACAAAACTTGCCATGTTCATCATTCGCTCACTCATTGCTATTCACTCATCAATCATTAATGCTCATTTACTAGTTGCCAGATTTGGTTCTAGTGGTACAAGGATGAGTGAAACACATTGTCCAGGAGCTCATAGTCAAGTGAACAAGACACAGATTGCATTGTAGTCATTTTTCTTTGTAACAGAACAACTGTTAATACTAAACAGAAATTCACCAAAAGACCACAATTTGCTAAGACAACTTTATATTTTTCTTTGGTATTAAGCCTACATTTTCTCTTTTTATATTATATTTTTCCATCTATCCCCTCTTCAATGACTGTCTTTCTATTTCTCCAAGGTTTCCATGTTTTGTGTTTATTTACATAATTATAGCAACTAAGATTAAGTGTAAATTGTAAGGCAGTCTTTATAGCTGTAAGGCAATCTTTATGGGTATTTTTTTTTCACAAGGGGAGCCTACAATATAATACAACTTATATTTGTAGGAAGTACATGGAATTATAATTTCTGATCCAAGCTGCTTTCTTTGAATTGTTTATTGTTACACATATTTGGTATTCATGAACTTTATTTTTCATTTGTTCAGTTGGATTATGTGAAATAATTTCACAAAACAGTTGTTAAGTGTAAATAGTATTTCCAATAGAGGACAATTTAGTTAAATTAAGAATAGATTTTTTGGTACTTGGTTTAAATATACATTTCTAGTGCTCTGAACAAGGGAACCAATTCAATAAAATGTCTAAATAATTACTTATAAGATAGTCACTTGTATAACAGAATCCCGAAGCATATGCCCTTCAAGGGAATGGTCCATTTTATTAATTGAATGTGAAACATTTCTAGAACAATATAAAGATCTAAACAACGGAACTCTTTGAGGAAAATAATATATTACAGGTTTACTATGGCTTTTACTTTCATATGGAAGAGAACACATAGGAAGGCCTATAAAGAAACATTCAAGATCATTTTCCCCAAATGAAAATATGTGGCTATACATTTTAAAACATATCTTAAAATTGTTGGAGTTAATATGGGTATTAATTTTACTTCCTTGTTTAAGTAAAGGCTTCAGAGACATGCCAATACCTGAAGTTTTGTAACATTTTTCCTGGAGGAAATTGCCAGAACTACGAATTTTATGTATTTATCTTCTATTAGAAAATCACTTTGTGTATACATTGCCATTAATAGATTATTTTCTTTTTGACCCTTTTCTAATTAGAAGTAATATTTCAGTGTTTCTTTCTACCATGCTTTACATTATTAACTTACAAATGATCTGAAATTTAAAATTTATTCTGTCCATGAGCAAGTATATTTTGATAAAACAAATTAAAACCTGTAGAACTTTATTGTGATCATCTCACATATTAAGTGTGACTGAATCACTGTTTTTCCCTCCATTTTTTCTATTAATTAAAAAGAAGTAAAACTTTTCCAAAATGAAAAAGCTACATATATTAAACAGAATAGTTAAAATTTGATATTTTTCTATGATTCTAATGCAGCATGTTTTTAGTTTCAAGTTTATAAATAAAGAATGGCTTACTCAAAAATTAATGTACTTGATTTTTGGCTAAGGGTATATTTAAGACACAATTATTTTGATTCTTTAATATAGTGATTTAAATTTGATCCTGTTTCCAAAACTATTTTAAATTATCCATCTTGTATATTTGTCTATGCTTTAAAATATATCCTTAAAATTAATTACTTCTTACAGTTTAAATTCAATGCCAATAAACATTAATAATCTAAGAATAGCAATAGTATATGTTGTAGAAACATTACACAAGAATATCATATATTTTCTTCATCTAAGGAAAGTAGCAGGCTATATCTCACGATGCTTTAAGCATCTATTGTTCCCTTGCAAACAGATCTCAGAATGAAAATTAACTATTAGAAAAAATAATTGAATGATGTAACATTCTTCCATAAGACAGATGGAACTACGTATTGCCTAAAAATTGCTAATTAAGTAGAATTTTTCATTCTATAAAGTTTAATATTTGATGGATATTACCTTTTTAGACAGAATAGGGTAAAATTGACTAGATGATCAACTTTATCAGAGTCCCTGTTATGTGTAACCTGTACTAGAAACTCCCCTGATGTCACATTGTGGGCAAACAACCACAAAAAACAGTTGCAGCGAACTCCCACATTTTATAATGAATATTTTTACTTATTAGTGCTGCTAGCATTTTTGAGGCTAACATACTTCAGCCATAAGTTTTGATGGAAAAGGACACATCCTGTGAATGTGAATGTACTGGAATATAATGTTGCATGATTTACTGAGTTAATATATTTAATTAGGTTTGAAGTATGGCCAGATTCTATTAAGTGCAGATGTAAATTATTTTTATTATGAATACTTTCTGACTAGATATCTTAATTTTTCATCAATCATAGTAGCAAGTATTGCCTTCTTCCCCCTTTTCTTTGCCTTCCTGTTGAAAATCTTTCTTTATAAAGAAAGTAATAAAGGCATTAGATGTTTTAGATCACTTACAGGATGCTATAAAAATGGGTTCTAGTTATATTTATACTCTTATAATTTTGAGGATTTAAGAAAGTTACATCTTTTTGGTATTGCTTTCAGTTTTAATAATTTTAATCATTTTCATTTTTGTTCTTGTTTTGTTTCACTCTTCTAGGAAACAAGAATTCGATAGTAGTCACCCTCCAAAGCCGCCAGGAAAACCGCCGGATCCTGGGCGTCCAGCTCAGCCTGGTCTCAGTAAAAGTAGAACTACAGACACTTTGAGGTCAGAACAGAAATTGCCTGGAAGGAGTCCTTCCACTATTAGTTTGAAAGAATCAAAGTCCAGAACTGATTTTAAGGAAGAGCACAAGCCTGGTATGATGCCTGGCTTCCTCTCAGAGGTGAACCCGTTAAGTGCTGTCTCCTCTGTTGTAAATAAATTCAATCCTTTTGATTTGATATCAGACTCTGATGCATCCCAGGAAGAAACTGCCAAGAAACAAAAAATAGCTCAGAAGGAACAAGGAAAACCTGAGGGAATCACAAAACCTCCATCACAGCAACAGTCACCCAAGTCAGTTCCTAAGCAGCAAGGACCTGTGAGGGCCCCGCATCAGCAGGATGGCTCTCCCAAATCAGTGTCTTCTCAGCAACCAGAAAAAGTGAAATCACAACCTCCAGGGACCGGAAAGCCAATTCAGGGACCTACCCAGGCTCCTCAGACAGATGAGACAAAATTGCCACTCCAAAGAGATGCAACTAGGCCTCAGACTAAACAGTCAGACACAGTAAAGGGAGAATCCCTCAAACCCTTGCTGCAAAGCCCATCCAAACCACCGACTCAGCAAGCAAGTCCTGGAAAACCTCCAGCCCAGCAGCCTGGACCTGAAAAATTTTCCACGCCACAGCCTGGACCTGCAAAACCCTCAGCTCAGCAACCAGGGCCAGGGAAGACCCTAGCCCAACAGCCAGGGACAGCAAAGCCCTCAGCTCAGCAGGTGACAGAAAAACCCCCAGCCCAGCCACCAGGGACAACCAAGCCCGCAGCTCAGCAGCCTGGGCCAAAGTCTCCAGCTCAGCCTCCAGGACCAGCAAAGCCCCCTGCCCAGCAGACAGGGCCACCAAAATCCCTAGCTCACCAACCTGGGTCACAGTCTCCAGCTCAGCCACCTGGGCCTACAAAGACACCTGCGCAGCAGGTTGGGCCGGTGAAGTCTCTGGCTCAGCAGCCCGAGCCAGGAAAGACTCCTGCTCAACAGCCTGGCCCAGCGAAACCCTCAGCTCAACAGCCTGGCCCAGCAAAATCCTCAGCTCAACAGCCTGGCCCAGCAAAACCCTCAGCTCAACAGCCTGGCCCAGCAAAACCCTCAGCTCAACAGCCTGGTCCAGCAAAACCTCCAGCTCAGCAGCCTGGTCTAGCAAAACCCTCAGCTCAACAGCCTGGTCCAGCAAAACCTTCAGCTCAACAGCCTGGTCCAGCAAAACCCTCAGCTCAACAGCCTGGTCCAGCAAAACCTTCAGCTCAACAGCCTGGCTCAGCAAAGCCCTCAGCTCAGCAATCTACAAAACCAGTAAGCCAAACAGGAGCAGGGAAACCTCTGCAGCCACCGACTTCTCCATCTGCAGCCCAGATCCCAGTACAAGGCCTCCCTAAAACCATCTGTCCTCTTTGCAATACTACTGAACTTCTGTTGCATGTTCCAGAAAAGGCCAATTTTAACACATGCACTGGATGTAAAACCACTGTGTGTAGCCTCTGTGGTTTTAATCCCAATCCTGATATAACTGAGGTGAGTGCGTTTATTCACTGTGTCCATGCTCTTAAACCGTATTACCGTCTTCCACAAAGGATGTTTCACTTATCGCTGATATGATAGGATGGCATTGTTTTCCTCTGGTTCTTTCCTTCTTTCCCTCCTTCTTGTCTCCTCTTCCTCTTTTCTGCCAATTGTAAGTTAGAGTTTTTAAAAACCTTTTCTTCAATAATCCTAAAATATTGCTGCAATTTCTGATACATTTGGCATATAAAGCAAATATGAATTGATTGAAAGATGCTGCACTCTATAAGAACCGCAATATTTATTATTTAGTATGTAGTGATATTACTTTAATTTTAAATTCATGCTCCTACCTACCAAAATTATGATACTCTTACCTGGGATCATGTTTGTGCTGGGAGAACAAGTTTTCCAATTCTAATAGAATTTTAATGTAAAGTTCAATACATTAGTCAAACCACACATTCCTTTTCCTTGACAGAGATTTTGATATCCCCTATGAGGGCATTCTTCCCTCATTAGTTGAGAGTCATTAATACTAGCATAGTCAGTTCATAAAATGAAGAAGTCATTAGAGAAGGGTCAACATTGATGGGTGTCTTCTCAGAAGGACTATAGTTTATATTCCAAGTCTTTGGACAAACCTTGTTGACATATCAAATTATAAAGGAGCTGGTAGTGCCACAAATGAATTCAAAGTTGTTTATTCTGAATGAGGATAGAAAAGTAATTTTCATCAAGTCCAGGTAAAAATTTGGCAACATTGTTGGGGGAGGGACAAAAAGCACCAAATAGCCGAAAAACTCAGAAATTCTCTTGAGTTAAGAAGTAATACAGGGAAGTAAGATAATGACAAAATAAAGTGAGAATAAAGATGCTTAGCATCTAAAAGGATATATTTTTAAAAGAAGTCTGGGAGCCCGGGTAGGCACTGAAACCGTTTACTCTGTCGGGAGGACAGCTGTTGGTGGGCTGTGTGCATTATGTCTGAAACAGCCCAGGAAAAAAGCAAAAACGACAGCAGACAATGAAGGATTATGTGATTTAAATACCCTTGAGAGAGGAGACTTGTGTACCTTTTTTATTTATTTTATTTATTTTTTTAAAAAAATATATTTTATTGATTTTTTACAGAGAGGAAGGGAGAGAGATAGAGAGTTAGAAACATCAATGAGAGAGAAACATTGATCAGCTGCCTCCTGCACATCTCCCACTGGGGATGTGCCCGCAACCCAAGTACATGCCCTTGACTGGAATCGAACCTGGGACCCTTCAGTCCGCAGGCCGACGCTCTATCCACTGAGCCAAACCAGTTTTCGGCTTGTGTACCTTTTTTAGAAAGGAAATCTATTTTATGATAATAACAGGAATGAGGATTGATAGCTATTATGTTAGTTTGGATACTTATGGTGATGAAAGATGAAAATGATGTGCATTTAAAATGTGACAACTTCTTGTTATTTTGTAAAGTATATTTTAATCAAAAGTCATGTTGAGTACCTTAACTTTTTAAATAAGTCATTCTTTAATGATAAAGTTTCAATTAATAAGAACATGCTGCTTTCAAGTTATGGAGGAAATCAGATTATAAGTAGTTTGTTTATGTATTAATATATTTTTAAATGTTGATAAAGGTATATTTCTACCTATAATATATGATCTTGATAGGAATGTCCAGTAATAATGATTTCAAACAATAGATGATTACTTTGTAAAATATTTTCTATGTTTTTATGGGAACTTATAAGGCAGAAATATGCAGTTGAACACTCAAGCCACATACATGGTGGGCACAAGTAGGTTTACAGTTGTGAGTATGCAAAACACAGAGTTTATTCTTGTATTATTATTTATTAATTATTGTATTATCTTCCATATGAAAACCGTAAATCCATTTTTGTCCCATCCTGTATATTATTTGACTACATAACATATAGAAGACATCTTACTATATGTTTTGTGGGATAAAAAATAACTAAAACATAATGCTGACCTTAACATGATCAAAATGTACTAGGTTAGATAATAAATGCACAATGAAATATGCTAGGTGGTCAAATGATGATGGCTGTCTTAAGGGTAGGAAGTGTCATTTTCAATGGGTGAGATTAAGGCAAACTCAGTGGAGAAAGTGGCATTTGAGCTAGGTATATAAGGCTGGATACTGTTTCTATAGATGAAGAACAGGAAAGACTGTAATGATTTCGTCCAAGACCTAGAGCCAGACTATTGCAGGCAATATTTACAGAATCAGGGATAAATCTAGGTTGGCTGAAGTGGTTGCAAAGAAGAAGCAGACAATGAGATTAGAGAGAAGTTGAAGTCAGATTTTGGTCTTCCACTTTTAGCAGGTAGTGATGGGCATTCTGCTTTATGAAACTTAACTTGACTAATGTAGTCATACCTTCAATCCTTCATTCATTTTAGAAATTTGTATCAAATACATAGTTTTGAGGCACACAAATAAGTGACATGATAAAATCAAGTATTCATTAGATATAGAGTCATCCTTTAACCAGAAAATAGGGGAAATTAAAGTTGAAAAGTAACTTTGTATAGGGCTTTATAGTTCACATAGTTCTTTCCTATTTGTTTTATCAAAATGAAATTTCCAAATAATTCTATGGGCATATATTTTGTTTTCTCTATTATACTAATGAGAAAACTGGTGTCCTACTGGTTACTATGGTTAGTTTACTTTCAGGATCACCCCGATAGTAAATTGCTAAGCAGAACCAAAGCTAAATCTTCTGATTCCAAGTCGTGGTGGGAAGAGAGATAAAGTGCTGTGAGGTCAAAGGAAGAAGCCGTCACTGTCAGCAGGGGGTATCACGACTGTTTTAGTGAAAACAAATATTTGAGTTGGGACTGTGAAGATTAATAAGAATTTGGACACACATGAAAGGAATTGGGAATGTGGGGGCTGGTAGAGGGCCTCACTTGTAATAAAGGAAACATCCCCATATTGATGAGATGAGCTTGCGCCAGTCTTTTACACTTTGTGTGACAATGACATCATTTGAAAAATAATAACATGTTCTCTGTCAAACACATTGGGTTGTTAGGAGGATTAACTGAACCTTTGTATGAGGAAGTGTTTTGTAATATATGAAGTGCTTTTCAAGTTGTAACATAATGTGACAAGGGTATTCTACCTTAAATAGATTTGACTTTTGAAGCTACTCTCAATTTGTTCTCTACATAGATACTGCATCATAAATTGTTGGCTTCTGAGGTTGCAATCAAAAGCCATTTGATCTATGGTGTTAATAGTAACATTTTAACTTTAATTTTTTCCCCCTCTAAGGAAAAATGCAATCCAAGTTCTAATTCTGAACTCTAGGAATGCATCTTCCCTAATCCTGTTCACCAAATGGCCAGTTCCTCAAACTCTTGAATTAGTAGGAGGTCAGAGTTGGGAAGTTCAAGCTCTGGATAGAGACTGAGAGCCTCTGTTTTAAGAGAGATAAGATAGATGAAATTTTCGGAAAGATCTCCACTTCTAAACTGTTAAATATATGATGAGAGAGTTAACTTCTCTGCATCTTTCAAGGAGGACCATACACTCTGGGCCTAATCATCCTGAAATATTCAGGTTGAGTGAACAGTTTTTCCATGCAAGACAGGAAAAGAGGCTGATGAACCTTCTGTAGCATTTTATGTATATGAATTTTTTGTTTTCAAGTTAGATGTTTATATGCAGTAACTCAATATTATTGATTTGTAGATGACGAGTGAAATAGAATATTGGTCTCTTGTATCACTCCTTGAAAAGACTAGGAGAATTTCTCTGATATTTCTTGTTACTAACATATCAGAATTATGACTACATTTGCTTATGAAGATCCTGGCTCTTAAATAACTACCAGGTCTCCGGGGGAAGCACTGGAAAGATACCAACACTCAGAGAAGAGCTTTAGAGAAGGGAACTTGTACTTCCTTAACTAAATTGGCCAGTTTCCCCGCACCCCTGTCTATCTCTCTCTCTCTCTTTTCAGGTCACCCAAATTTCTGTGTGAGGAGGATACTGTTTAACTATTCTCTCTGGTACTGTCAAGATGCATGCTTGCATGCTTTTCCAAATAAACATTAAGAATAGACTGGTTCCAAGCCTAGATTTTGATGCCAAGAGGAGTGTATAGCTCTATCTCTTCTTGCCAGTCCATTAATGGAATAGATCTCAACCATGAAGGCTCTCTCTTTGGGCTTGCTTTCTGATACAAAAACAGTATTTGCTTTCTAATTATTAACAAAAGCATTTTATTGTTGTTTTTGTTATGTTTGATCTATTTGTCTCTTTTGATGTATAGCCTGGGGCACAATAAATTTAGGGACAGATTTAAAGACTTGTCCCTAATTTATGATAATTATCCCGGCTCTTATGAAATTTTGTAATATATGAAATGATTTGTCATTTTTCCGAATGTTGATAATGAACCAACTTCTAGTGATGGAGGTTTTTTTTTTGTCATAATATTTTTGATTATTATTGCCCATATGGTATTAAGTCTTTTAGCCGAATCTAGATATTATATTAAACAAAATGTGACCATATCTTAACAGCCAGAAAAACCCAAAAAGCATACACACCTAAACTTGCATATAGATTACCTCCATTATTAAAAAACAAACAAACAAACAAACAAACAATGACTGGAATTCTTCAGATTGGTCAAATGATTTAAGTTGCTATCTCTTAGGTGGATAGGCCTACTACTTCTTCCATTTATATTAAGAGAAACTGGGGGGAGAGTGGACAGATCTGTTAGGAATTGCTGGTGAGAAAAGACTAGAGCTATGTGAAATGTCAGGAGGCCGAAACCTATGGAGAAAGAAAACCAATAAGACATTTTTAATGGTGGAGTAGCTTAAAGAATTTTTAGAAAAGTGGAGAGTCTCTGTTTAGTTGCTTGCTATTTTAGCGGTAAGGTCAAAAGATTGAAAGTATAGTAGTTCCTGAAAATAGGAAGGATCACCAATAGCATAAGTTGGCATGATGAAGATTCTTAGAAGATAGAAAGAAGATAGGAAGGAGGGAACAAAACAAGAGCCAAGGAAACCACTGTATAAGTGGGTTTCTAAGAGAAAGCTCAGTGAAATTCTAAGCTTGATATTAACATATATAGAAAGCAGTAGTGGGTTGTGGGTAGTGATCACACAATAAGTTAAAGAACTGCAGTAGGAAAAATATATGACAAGCGGACTCTTTCCTAATCTCCAGAGGGAAGAGATGGAGTAGGGAGAAGCCTTACTGTTTTCCCTTCAGGCTAATGCCAGAGAATTATCCAAGTGAAGGGATGAGCTGCTTGAGGAAGGACCCTCATGAGAACAATAGGGCCTTCAACAGAAGCTCAGAAGAAGTAATGCTCTTCTCCCACAACAGAGTGATACAAAGGAAAAAACAAGACACTACTCAACCAAAAGTCGAATGTACTACATCTTTTAGCATAGGAGTAAAGCTGTCCTTACTTGGACTCCAACCCTCCACCATTCTATTTCCTCTCATTCAAAGGAGAGGACTGAGAAAGCAGACCAGTCCATAAATACAGAAAATATGCTTTTGATTACCTCTGCTAAATAATGGAGACATTCACTATAAATGAATGGTTTGACGAGACTAACAACATTTTAGCAATAATATCACATGAAGGACATAGATGAACTAGTGAAACAAAAGAAAAAAAAATCTGACCTCGTAGAAAATAGTTCATTTAAGAAACATAAAGAACTTATAAAAATTTATTAGTCCTGAGAAATATTTAAGAGGATAGCTCATCAATAACTGCCAGATTCAAATTTCAGTGGGCTGATAGAGGATAAAAATGGGTCCAGGCCCAGTTGATGGTCCGGAAAAGAAATACCCAGATTTTCCCCAGATAATAGAGCTAAAAGACAATAAAAAATTATTCAACTACTTACTAAGCATCCACTATGTTTCAGGGACTCCTCTAGACTCTGGGGATATAGTAGTGAAAAAAATAGGTAGAAAAATCTTGCCTCATGGAACTTATTTTTTAATAAGAGTAACAAAACATATAGTGTGACAGATGATAATAGGTGTTATGGAGAAAAATGAATTAGGAGAAGGGCACAGACCAAGGGAGGGGTGGGATGGGATGGTAGGATACCCTCCCTTCCATTGGTAGATTAGAATCTGGGATGGACGACTTGGAATTCTGGAATTTTTAGTGATAACTGAAGGTCTGTATCATTTGTGTGTATAATCTTAACTGAAGCTGGAGATTTGAGGGGGAGTTAGTGGTTGGAAAGGAAGGAAAGGGTAAGACTGTACTCAGGAATATGTAGAATTCTGAGATTCCCATCTTCACTCCTTCCTTTATTTTTATTATTTTTTATTTCTATTTTTATTTATTTATTTTATTATATATATATTGGTTTCCAGTGTATAGCTTAGTGGTTAGACAATCATGTACTTTACTAGTGTTCCCCTTGATAATTCCAGCACCCCTATTGGTACCACACATATTTATCACCCTACTATTGACTATATTTCCTTTGCTTTACTTACTTCCCCCTTACTCCTTCCTTTATTGATGTGGAGGCCGGGATGGGACTTATCCCTAGTATGGAGAGCTCTTTCTGGACTGCTGCCCATGGAGTTGTAGACATTTTTGGGAGGTTGTTAATCTATAACTCTGGGGCTCCCTTAGGACTCTGAGAGCTTTGGAGCGCTAAGAGACATTAAAAATCATGGAGATTATATCTGGAGCGCTAATAGGAGTTCCAGAATCAATACCACGGAGGCAAGCTCTAGAACATTTTTCTGAGCTAAAGAAAGATTGAAGCTTTCAGATTGTACAGCTCCACTGATGGCCAAGAAAGATTGATAAAATTACTGATAGATAGGTCTTGGTGAAATATCAGATTCCCAAGATAAGGAGAAAACTTGAAGACTTCATAGAGGAAAGCAGTATTGTCCACAAAAAGATGAGAAATCAGGTAGCTATCATACTAATTATCCAAACACAAAACAGCAGATAGGAGGCACTTTCTTTACTTTTCTAGAGATGGTGATAAAATGAATCCTGTATCTAGGCACAATATTAAGAGACTATGAGGGCAGGTTAAGAATTTTTCTCATGTGAAAGAACGCATAACAGTCATCATCATTCTATCTGCCTATTTAAATAATGGTCTATCTCTACAGAATATATACATGTATAAATGTGTATGTGTGTGTGTAGGGGTGTGTGTGGGGGTGTGTGTGTGTTTGTGTGTGTGTGATACGGTGATATCACGATCACTGTAGGAGTTTCTCTATTAAAGTGGATAATAATACCAACAAGAATGGGATGGGATAGCTGACTATTCCTCAGAAATGAAGAAAACTCGAATGGTATTAAATCAGTGTTTTCCAAAATGTGATTACACAACAGTGGTGGAATGTGAGATGATATTAGGTGGTACAAAAACCAAACTCAAGAAGTTACGCATTATTTTATTGTGTATTAAAACACATAATACAATAAGTCCTTATTTAATACTACTGTTAAGTTCTTGGAACTGTGGTAAAATAACCTATAATGAAACCAATTTTACCATAAGTTAATTGCTATAAACAAGGATTAAGTTTCTTTGGCATCTCATCAACATTACAACAAAAAGATACTGAATGAAACAACTGTTAATTGAGGGCCTACTGAATATTGCTTATGGCAGTCCTAAAATAGGTGATAATGTAAGGTTGTCTATTAAAAAATGTGGCTTTTGTAGTAAGGTGAAAATCCACAATATTTTAAATTAGAATCAAAGCTTATTATTTGATGTTATAATGGCAACCATAAAAAAAATCTCAAGGCAAAAGTTAACACTGATTCATTCTGGAGAGTAAGGCTTTTACTATTAATATCATAATTTTTTGTGCTATTTTTTTAACCGTCTAAATGTTTGTTAAAATTAACACTTTGGTAATTTAAAAAAATTCTCATTCATCAGATGATTGATTAAATTATTATAGAATGATAAGGAGTGGGTAAAGGATTTAGATTCTTGATTTTTACATCTTCAGCCTTGGCGAAATGCCTAGAAATTTTGGTTCTAAAAAACGATGATTTGAAATGCCTTATGCCTGTGATGCAAGTTTGGTCAGTTTTTTAATGTAATCTTATCACAGCCCTGTGTACTTTAACTATCACCGTTTTTATATGAATCCAACAAAGAGAAAGTCCCTTAATTTAAACATAAGGTTTTTTAGAAGATAAAGGATATTGAGGTGTTCTTTGTTTTTGGGGTGTTTTTTTTTTTTTTGCTATTTTCTGGTGATCCATATGTTATCATTTATAATATTTAAAATAATATCCTGACCATAGCAAAATTAATTTATCTTCATTTAGTTTTGAAAATGAATTTAAAGGAATAGAAATACTTGATTAAATCTTTTTAAAATTAGTATTACTTAAATATGTTTACCAGCACTATATTTGCTTAGCTCTCATTTTTGATGAGGTCCAATTTGCAGCATTTCCCTCATAAGTTGGATGTTTCCTATATCAAATGACGATATATTCCTCATGCTTTACTTGTAGGTTTAATCATTAGAACCAAAGCCTTTTTTTTCACATTCAGCTTTTAAATAACTAGATGTTTTAAATAACTAGGTGTCTTTCTGCATAGTCAGCATTTATATTTATTAAGCTTGTTGTTGTATATTACTGCAACTGGTATAATGATCTGTATAGCTTGGTAAGAACAGGTGTTCTGCTGTGAAAGCAGATACCCACACTTAACAAAATCATTTCTTGGATCAGTAAACTTAATACAATGATGGGTTAACTTTCTTATTGTGTACATCCCTTGAGAAAACACACATATGTAACACTCTCTCCTATTCCATATCTTAACTAGCTTAAATAAAAATGGACTCATGCTTACAAATATGTCAGAGGTATTACATTAAAGACAAAGATGTGAATTATTTATGCAAAGTTTATAAATCTTTTCTTAAAGTAATGCCTATATCACATGCATTTATAAGGCATCCAAGCTCTGAGTTGTAGTTCTAGTAGATCTGCTGCTCACGTATGTACACTCCTGCTGATGTAAAACAATTAAAAAAGTGAAAGGCATGTTTCATTATATGAACATGTAACTAGAAATTCTGTAAGAGTATTTGTTGGGAAAATTTTTAATGTGGAGATTATTGTGTATTTTAACTTTACTGAGGAAGGATTAAAAATGTTTAAGAAGGAAATAAATGATAAAAATATGAATAGGATTCTTAAAAATAATGTAAAGTTGAATAAGTATAATTTTAAAATTAGACTTTCCTTTAAATACATTCTTGAAAATGTACATACATATGACTATATAAAAAAATGAATAAACTGCCCTGGTCTGTGTGGCTTAGATTGGTTGGGTGTCCTCTCATGCACTGAAAGGTTGCTGGTTGAAATCCTGGTCAGGGCACATGGTCAGATTATAGCTGGATCCCCAGTACGATGTGTGCAGGAGGTAGCAGATCCATATTTTACTCTCACATTGATGTTTTTCTCTCTGTCCCTCTCCTTTCCTCTAAAAATTAAAAACATAAAGGAGCTATTTTAAAAATGACTAAACTATAAGTTATAAGGGGCTTCTATTAATAGGAAGCTAAAACAGGCTGAAATCACTTATAAAAAGTCATTTTACACAAGCTTTAATATGCTTTTAGCATTTCATATATACTTTTGTCTTCCACTATAAAAGTAACATGTTTATTTTAGAAAAATAGAGAAGAAAAAGGAAGAACCAAAAATATTATCTGTGGCCCCAACATGTAGTAACAACCACCAGTTATGTTTTCTTCTGTCCATAATTTTTTAATTAAAGTAAAACATATACTTTATATAACATATACATATATATGCATACACACATATACACAAATCAACTCAGTGAATTTTCACAAACTGAACCCGTGTTAGCAGCATCCAAAATTAAAAAATAGAACATAATCAATATTCGAGCAATCCTTCACCTTACTGCTTCCAGTTCCTACCCACTGCCCAAGGGTAACCACCATCTGATTTCTAACCATAGATTAGTTTTGTCTGTTTTATTTTAAATCTTCACATGAAGATGTATATATATATATATACATATTTTTTTCTTTCCATTGTTTTATAAAGAGTGGAAGGGAGAGGGAGAGAAAGAGAGAGAAAAACATCAATATGAAAGAGACACATTGATTGGTTGCCTTCCACAGGCCCCTCTACCCCCCAAACAGGGCTGGGATCTAACTTACAAACCAGGTATATGCCCTTGACCTGGAATCAAACTCACAACTCTTTGGTATGCAGGCAGACCCTCTCACCATTGAGCATCATCAACCAGTCTGTTTTTGAGCTTGATATAAACCATACATACTTATAAAAATACTAGAGGCCCAATGCACGAATTCATGCATGGATGGGGTCCAGCTGGCACCCCCTCCCATGGGGGCTGATTGGGCCAGGTCAGTGATGGGGGAGGTGATGCAGGAGGTTGGCCCATCAGCCCCACCCCCAATCAGGATGGGGGGTCGATTGGGGACCAAGCCGGCAGGGGGGGAAGGGCTGTGGGAGGTTGGCTGGCAGGCCCCCCCCCATCTGGCCAGGCTGGCCAGGGGGAGGGGCCGCCCCTCCCCACATCAGGCCGATTGGCCAGATGCAGTGGGCTTCATAGCAACCGGTTGTTCTGGTAGTTCCAGTCAGTCCGGCGTTTCGGTTGCTTGGCTTTTATATATATAGATAGCTTGATCATTGTTATTTCAAATTA
Source organism: Myotis yumanensis (assembly GCF_028538775.1). Taxonomy (NCBI): domain Eukaryota; kingdom Metazoa; phylum Chordata; class Mammalia; order Chiroptera; family Vespertilionidae; genus Myotis; species Myotis yumanensis. The sequence goes on along the minus strand of NW_027223760.1, from coordinate 40,431,810 downwards.
TAGCATAAATATTTCTATTTTGTTAAGCACGTTGTAAACATACATTGAATAGCTGCATAATCCTATACACAGGAGGTACTGTAGTTTACTTAACCATTCCTTTCTTGTTACAAATTAATATTCTGCAGACAAAAATTTTCCTGTTAGCTAGCCAAATCCAAAATCTATAGAGCAAGCCATCAAGGAAGGGCAGACTAGAACTCTCAGGCAGGAGCCGAAACTATAGTTCACAGGTGGAATTTCTTTTTTTTTTTTTTGCCTTTTTTATTGAATTTTATTGGGGTGACATTGGTTAACAAAATTATGCAGATTTCAAGTATACAATTTCATAACATGTCATCTGTACACTTTGTGTGTTCAACGCCCTGCAGATATATTTTTTAAAAAGTTTCTTTCCTTTCCAAGTCAACATACAAGTGATTGTCTTAATTCCAATGAGCATCTAATTGGACAAAAAAAAAACAACAGGTAGCTTTCAGCATACTTAATGAGTTCACAAAGTTTATGAGACCTTTAATTCTTTTCACTAATATAATTGATTTTTTTATTCTTAAATGAAATAATAGCACAGTTCAATAACTTACTCAAATAATTGCACAAACACTGCCTAATTAGAAATATATATTACAAGCTACTAAATGTGTGTATAAATTATTTGAGGTATAAAAGTTTGTGTTTGCCATATGAGAGGCTGTTAAGAAGTGTTAATGTAAGTTCGTATACTGTTTTGGGATCTTCTCTTTATGTAACTGTAATAGAGTACGAATATATTTTCATGTTCGTGCACTGCAATTGTTTTGTAAATTGTGCTCTGATGAGTGTGTCATGTCAGTTTTCTTGTTTTAGACTGCAGTGACAAACATTAAAATATGCTGTTATCATTGGATCCTATATTGTGAGGATTTATAAATGTTATTGCTAGCATTTGGTGAACATTATTATACTTTATGAAGGAAAAAGGGCCCATTTAATTTACATTTCACAAGGTTTGTAGTCCACACTATTTCTGGATGGACCATTTTGAATAAAATTGTTTCACCAAATTGCAGGGTATATCATCACAGTTCTGAGGAACGCTAGTGTCTAGTTTTTAACCAAAATTCATTTTTCATTAATATGCATAGCTAAAGATGTCACCTGCAGTGAGCCATCTGTACCCAAAATGCTTCTATAATGGAGTTCATGTGGTTTGGGAAATCCTGAATAACACAAAGCATAATCTGTTATCAAACGTTAGCTTGGTTTCCTCTTTATAACATTGTACATTATATTATTATCTAATGTGTATTATAGTATAATTATATTTTATGTGGCATTCAAAATAATACAATATAAATATAATATACGTAGTTATATTTATAACTATATAACTATAAATAACACATTCAGTAAGTATTTGGACATAATTTGATGAGAAATAGAAAAAAAGTTTAGAATAATTTATCATTAAATAATATCTAAAATTTTCTTGGTATCCAATATAGAGAAGTAGTCACTCCTTTTAAGAGTCTATAAGTGAGGACAGGAGAGGAGAGGAAATAATTGGAAAGAAAGATTTAAAACACTATCTATTTGAGTCCAGATGTTGTGGTTTACACTATTGTTTAGTAGTTGAGAAGAGACAGACCTTAATTGATGATGGAATATTAAGTGATAAAGGAGGAAATTCAATGTGGACCATAAAAAGGTACCATTTAGATATATGGGTGAGGAATACAAATTGGACTGTGAATTATAACTCACATTAGAGAGAATGATAGTACTGCTTTAATGGAGTAAGTGGTATATTTTGATGTCATGGTTTGCAGAAAAGCTTAGTTGTGATGTATCAAGATGAAGAAACCCAACAAGTTTTATTGTAAAGGACAAGATGAAAGCATGATTGAAGAAAACTTATTCAATGGCTAATGTGAACGGTATGAACACCAGCAAATAAAGATTCTATGTGCTTGTTCTTTTGATATTCCATTATTCCAGGTATTATGCTATGTTGTTGAGCAAAGATTTTATTATAAACTTTATGTAAATTTTGTGTTGAAAGTGTCCAGTTTGGAGCATATTGAAGGGTAGATGTTAGTCATTAAACTATCTGGACTTTTTTTTTTTGAGAGGCTTCCTATCTGTTTTGAAGTTAAGTGGATTAGTAATAGATCTGAATAGGAATATGCTTTAATTCTGGAACCCCACATTTGCTAATTCACCTTATTGCTTAGGTGTCTTGAGTTAACTCTATTGAATGATTACTGAAGACATCCTCTTAAAATTCAGGATATAATTTTTCTTTAAATTTTATTTTATTGCTTAAAGTATTACAAAGAGTATTACATATATCTCCTTTTTTTCTCCCCTTGACATTTCCCCGGCCTCCCCTACCCCCCAGTGTCTTGTGCCCATTGGTTATGCTTATATGCGTGCATACAAGTCCTTCGGTTGATCGCTTATCCCCCGCACCCCCAACCCTCCCCAGCCTTCCTGCTGTAGTTTGACAGTCTGTTCCATGCTGCTCTGCCTCTCTATCTATTTTTGTTCATCAGTTTATAATGGTCTTTATTATCCATAAATGAGTGAGATAATGTGGTGTTTTTCTTTCATTGGCTTATTTCACTTAGCATAATGCTCTCTAGGTCCATCCATGTTGTTGCAAATGGTAAGAATTCCTTTTTTTTTTTACAGCAGCATAGTATTCCATTGTGTAGATGTACCACAGTTTTCTAATCCACTCATCTGCTGATGGGCACTTAGGCTGTTTCCATATCTTCGCTATGGTAAATTGTGCTGCTATGAACATAGGGGTGCATATATCCTTTCTGATTGGTGTTTCTAGTTTCTTGGGATATATTCCTAGAAGTGGGATCACTGGGTCAAATGGGAGTTCCATTTTTAACTTTTTGAGGAAACTCCATACTGTTCTCCACAGTGACTGCACCAGTCTGCATTCCCACCAGCAGTGCATGAGGGTTCCTTTTTCTCCACATCCTCGCCAGCACTTGTCCTTTGTTGATTTGTTGATGATTGCCATTCTGACAGGTGTGAGATGATACCTCATTGTTGTTTTGATTTGTATCTCTCGGATGATTAGTGACATTGAGCATGTTTTCATATATCTCTTGGCTTTCTGAATGTCCTCTTTTGAAAAGTGTCTATTTAGGTCCTTTGCCCATTTTTTGATTGGATTGTTTATCTTCCTTTTGTTAAGTTGTATGAGTTCCCTATAAATGTTGGAGATTAAACCCTTATCGGTGATAACATTGGCAAATATGTTCTCCCATGCAGTGGGCTTTCTTGTTGTTTTGTTGATGGTTTCTTTTGCTGTGCAGAAGCTTTTTATTTTGAGGTAGTCCCATTTGTTTATTTTTTCTTTAGTTTCCAATGCCCTAGGGAGCAGTATCAGTGAAGAAATTGCTTTGGCATATGTCTGAGATTTTGTTGCCTTTGGATTCCATTTTTTAAAAATCAATAGTTTTGATATTTTTAAAAAAGTGTCACCATTTATTAAAATTCTATATGTGAAGTTCACAATTAAAAGTTCAAGTGGTACCTCTCCAAACAGCTGTAAATAAGATATTTCTCATCCAGCAAAGGCCTTAGCCAGGAAAGCTGTAATACTATATTTTACAGCTCTGATACATAACAAAAGGGAATTGGATTAAACAGGGAGATGTGTTATAGAAATTATATGCAGGTCTATCTTATAAAACACAGAGACCTCTGAATGAGCAGAAATCCTGGCTGACCACTCTCTTAACTCCATTTTTGTAGCATATTAAGTCAGAAGACTGAATGAATAACCTTATGCCTTTCTTTTGTTCCTTTCCATTAGAGCTAATTGAAATAGAGTAGCTCATTAAACAATTGTGTCTCCAGACCTTGAATTCTATTTATTCACTTTCTATTTTACTTATGCACTTTCTGTAACTAGGGCGGAGAAAGCAAAAAAATGACTATTTTTCCTTAATATATGAACCCTAAATTTTAGCAATAGTTGAGGCATAACATATTTATCTAGTACAGTTAGAATTTTTCATTTTAATGCTTGTATATTGAAGGTAAGAGTTCTTCTGGGACATATGATCCAGTTGTAGGCTTCCCTAGTATTGTTTCTTCTATTTATCTCATAATATTTCAAATGGTTGTGGATGATTAGAGTGCAATATAATTAGACCTAATTAGAGCATAATTTTAGGGAGTGGGTGCTACTTGTGACAGGTGACCTGAGAAGTTGTTCATGAAATATGGATTGAAGGCTTCTGCGAATTATGGCATGGGGAAGAGGTGATAAGGACTAAAATCTTTTAAGATCCTCATTCATGGCTACAGTGGAATGAAGATCAATCATGCAGAAACCAACTGTATCATAGACATGGGTACTAGATGGAATTGGCAGTTAAGTGTTTAAGGCAATGATGTTAACAAATTCAGGTTCATTTCTGCTCAGAGTTAGAGATAAACATTTAATTTTAGGAGAAAACAAGGCAGTAATTTTCTCCAGGCAAGGAAAATATGGTTAGCAGGCATGGTGATTAAGGAGGACTCTTTCAGTTTGAATCAAAGGGGGACCATGGGCAGAGATGTCGACTAGGGTTCTAGGGAGAATGGCATGTAACCAGAAAATGAGGGCAGAAGCCTGTCATTGAGGGTTGGTAAACAGTGGGAATTAGCAGAGTAAACACAGAAATGCTGTAGATTGAAAAGCACAAACATTTTCAATTAATTTACTTAATTCAAGTCAATTCAAAAAATATTTGTGAACATCTATAATGCTTTATGGGTCAGTTATACCCTGGGATCAATAGAAAGACCACATTGCCAGGAAGTCCTTACCATTTGTTGCTTACAGCCTTTTGGTGGGTACAGATCTGGAAATAGAATTATGTAAGTGCTTGCATAAGAACACTAACACAATTTTATATATTGAATTTGTTACAAAAACTAAACATTATTTCACAGTTATTGGAGATGAGGATTGAGGGGAAGTAAAGATAACCCCTTCGATGGTTTGTTTTAAACAGTGTATATTTGGTGGAGTTATAAGGTATTTGAGAAATGACAAGGAGGACCAAATGAGGGACAGTGGCCTGGACATATGAAAGATTGGGAAATTACCTTTCATAAGCAGTATAGACACATGAGTAATAATTGAGAATGCAGGTACAATATGGCAGAAATTTTAACTCAGATGGCTGAGAGGGCCAAGGTTCTGTTATTACTCCTTATGCTCCCTAAGTGCATCACCAAGAGAAGTAGGAGGTTGTTCATGATGTTAATGCTGGGGCTGGTTTTGGCCTTTTTCGTTTTCTCAAATGTATCGGAAGGTTTTTTGTTATTTTTTTCTCAGTTGAATCAAGAAATTTGAAAATCATACTGTTTTCAGTACTAAATTGTTAAATGCTGAGGTAAAAATAATTTTTATTTTTAACAGATTTAGGCTGTAGAACTAAATGAAAGGGAGGTTCTTTCTAAAAAGTCCTAAAAATACAGAAAGCTTTTTATATTGTGACAGGGGCCTGGTGCACGAAAATCGTGAACTCAGGGGTTGGAAAGGGGCAGAACCTCAGCCCAGCCTGCACCCTCTCACAGTCTGGGAGCCCTTGGGGGATGTCTGACTGAAGGCTTAGGCCCACTCCCCGGAGGCTCCCGCCACCACCACTATGCTCGCCAGCTGTGAGCCAGTTTCTGGCTGAGTGATGCTCCCCCTGTGGGAGTGCATTGTCCACTAGGGGGAAGCTCCTGAGTTGAGCAGGTTTGGGCCAAAACCGGCTCTCCGACATCCCCTAAGGGGTCCTGGATTGCAAGAGGGCACAGACCATGCCGAGGGAGCCCACCGATGCACAATTGGAGCTAGAGAGGGACGCAGGAGGTTGGCCAGCTAGGGAGGGGCCTTGGGAGGGCTCCAAAGCATGTCTGGCCCGTCTCACTCAGCCCTGATCAGCTGGACCACAGCAGCAAGCTAAACTACTGGTCGGAGCGTCTGCCCTCTAGTGGTCAGTGACATTGTAGTGACTGGTCAACCAGTTGACTGTCTGCCCCCTAGTGGTCAGTGCACGTCATAGCAAGAGGTTGAGCAGCCTTAGCATATTGTTAGCATATTTTGCTTTGATTGGTTGAACGGCCAACTGGATGACCGGACATTTAGCATATTAGGCTTTTATTATATAGGATAACTATAGACAATGTATTCTAGCAGTGGGGAGGAACATTGAGGATCATATATCTTAATAAATATTTGAATAAAGGAATGAATAAATTTGGCATCTCCTTTGCTTTGACACTTGTCAAAAAGAATAGTAGTAATTTAACTATAATAAAAGTATAATATGCTAATTAGATCAGACAGGCCAATGACCTTCTGGATGTCCTTCCGGACAACCTTCTGGATGAAGCCAGGACTGTGAGGGCTGAGGCAAGCTGCCGTGGCTGCAAGGGCAAGCCCCTTGCACAAATTTTGTGCATCGGGCCTCTAGTTTAACTATAATGAAAGTCACTGACCCTAGGCATTTGTAAGTTAAAGTGGTTAATGTGGATGCAGATCTCACATAATATCTTATAGGAAAACTAGAGGCCTGATGCATGAAAATTCATGCAAGAATAGGCCTTCCTTCTCCCAGCTGCCGGCACTGGCTCTCTTCAGATCCCAGGTTTCGAACTGCTTCCCTCCTCCGGCCACCGGCAGGCACCCAGGACTTGGGCTGCTTTCCTTCTCTGGCCACTGGCAGGCACCCAGGACCTGGGCTGCTTCCCTTCTCTGGCCACTGGCAGGCACCCAGCACCTGGGCTGGCTTCCTTCTGGCCCTGGCTTCATCAGGAAGGACGTCCGGAATGACGTCTGGTCTAATTAGCACAGGGGTGGGCAAACTTTTTGACTCGAGGGCCACAATGGGTTCTTAAACTGGACCGGAGGGCCGGAACAAAAGCATGGATGGAGTGTTTGTGTGAACTAATATAAATTCAAAGTAAACATCATTACATGAAAGGGTACGGTCTTTTTTTTTTTTTAGTTTTATTCATTTCAAATGGGCCGGATCCGGCCTGCGGGCCGTAGTTTGCCCACGGCTGAATTAGCGTATTACCCTATTATTATGTATGTGAGTAATAGAGTATAGGTAAAGAATTATGCTTTTAATTATATTTTCTTCTGTGTTGCCTGGCTGCATGATTATGAAGTGATGTATCATTGAAAGCTGTGGAAGAAGAAAAATAAATAATAGAACAGTAGAATTGACATTGACAGTAAGGGAAATGGGAGATGATTGAGTGGGTAGATGCATAATTATAGAGGAATTTCCTTCCATCAAGAAGGAGACAAAATGGAGTGAAAGTTCCCTTACATTCTAGGTCACTTTAATCATGGTACTTGCATAAGTAGCAATTGCTTGATTATGTTTGGGGATGTACATATGTATATTATATGTATATATGTATGTATATATGTATATATATGAAGTTATTTTGTGAAATGTTTCAAACATACAGAAAGGTAAAGATAAAAATATGCATAGGTATTCAACACCCATATTGAGAAAAAATGTAGTGAACAACTCTATCACTCACTCATACTTAATAAACATTTTAATTCTACTTTTTGATACAGATTTTTAAATAGAAATATAACATGTCAGTTGGAGTTAAATCTCCTTTAACTTTCAAATAAAAATTTGCTCTCCGTGAAATTGCAAAATAAGGCTTTTTATATAGGTGTATGAGTTTAAATAATTTCAATGTGCTTTTTAAAATTTTAAAGCCATTTTAATGATTAAGAAAAATATTCAGTATAGTTTTTTTCCCATTAAAAAAGCTTAACTATAAACTGTCATATTACAAATAAAAGTTTAGTGATTATTCAATTTCTTTTCAAAAGGAAATTATTTGCAAATAAAGAGTATGTTGTTTACCAGCTGAATAACACTTCACAATTTTATATGGAGGAAAACTTATCTGGTATCTGTGCTCCATATATTTACTTTTTTAACACATAGAAATCTATACAAAGATTTCAGTGTTAAATTGGTAACATTGGTTACTTTGGTTGGAGAGATTGTATCATGTAGAGTTTGCCATTCTAAATTACTTTGGTACTATTTAAAATTTTATATAGTAAGCATATATTATTTTGAAATTTAAAAAGGTAATGTTAAACATAGGTACTTTTAAATTATCTCCTAAACCAGTGATGGCGAACCTATGACACATGTGTCAGAGGTAACACGTGAACTCATTTTTTTGGTTGATTTTTCTTTGTTAAATGGCATTTAAATATATAAAATAAATATCAAAAATATAAATCTTTGTTTTACTATGGTTGCAAATATCAAAAAATTTATAAATGTGACACGGCACCAGAGTTAAGTTAGGGTTTTTCAAAATGCTGACACGCCGAGCTCAAAAGGTTCGCCATCACTGTCCTAAACTATATAGTACCAACTTCAACATCTCCTTTTCACATTGGATGTGATTTGAAAAGAGCATCTATACCTATACTTATACATACATATATATATACACATATATATGTATATAGCTATACCTATACTTATACATATATATGTATATATCCTATGTAATAAAAGAGAAACATGCAAATTAACCGTCCCTCCGCTATGCTCAAGCCATGCCCACCAGCCAATGAGGAGTGAATATGCAAATTAACCTGACAAAGATGGCGGGTAATTTGCATACACAGAGCAGAGTGGGAAAGCAGGCAGTTTGGGGGGACGTGGCTCCCTCAGTCGCTCCCTAGGTCTCTCCCTTAGGGGGATGTAGCTCCCTTGGTCACTGGATGGAGAGCAGAGCAGGAGAGCCAGAGGCTTGGGGAGATGTGGCTCCCTTGGTCAGGGAAAACCGAGAGAGTGGGAGCACCAGGAATTCTGGGAATAGTAGTTTTGGTGGCAGCCCCAGGACCAGAAGCGGAAGCCCAAAGCACAGGGAGCGCCAGGGATGCTGGGAATCGTAGTTCACCTAGACACTAGAGCAGTGGTTCTCAACCTTCCTAATGCCGCGACCCTTTAATACAGTTCCTCATGTTGTGGTGACCCCCAATTTCATTGTTACAAATTGAACATAATTAAAGCATAGTGAATAATCACAAAAACAATATGTAATTATATATGTTTTCCAGTGGTCTTAGGCGACCCCTGTAAAAGTGTCGTTCAACCCCCAAAGGGGTCGCGACTCACAGGTTGAGAACTGCTGCACTAGAGCAAAGTGAGCCTGGAGCAAGTTACTGTTGCAGTGGGTATGGAGGGAAAGCAAAGGTGAGAGACATAAGTAAAATCAGAGTGTCTAGGAAATTAAAGGGAAGATATCCTAAAACTTCCAGGAAATCTCCACCAATGGAGCAAAGAAAAAAAAAAAGTCTCTATTATTCTGTGAGCCACAAAACAAACTGGGTTGGGGGTCTCAGACAAGTCGCTCATATGATTGCAAAGACAGACAGAAACTCCCGGATTGGAGAGGGCTCTCCTGAGGGCTCCCAGATTGGAGAGGGTGCAGGTTGGGCTGAGGGATCCCCCCTCCACCCCCGTCGTGCATGAATCTTCATGCACCGGGTCCCTTGTGTGTGTGTGTGTGTGTGTGTGTGTGTGTGTGTGATGTATATACTAGGTGTAGGTATAGATGCTCTTTTAAATGCTGAGATAGAAATAATTTCTATTTTCAACAGATTCTGTGTGTGTGTGTGTGTGTGTGTGTGTGATGTATATCTCACTTGTATATGTATCTCGCCAGTCAAATAAGAATATTGCTTCCTTGTATTCCTTATATTGCAGTTTCCAGTATATTCAGAAAATTCAAAGGAAACTATATTTTCTCTATTAGACCATGCTATTTAGGCTAATTTGATGGGAGGGGATGCCATTATTTTTTCTATATTTTGTTAACAGAGAATGTTCTCTTTTTAATCCAGCATGGTTAACAAGTTTTGTTTTTCACACATTTGATTATGTCTCCTTGGAGGGGGAAGTAAAGCTGTGCTAATTTAGGAAATTAGCAATGTGTTAATAATTTGACAAGCCTACTCTGGGTTGTATAACTAAAATCTGTTATGAACCATCAATAGAGAAAGTATCTAACATAACTGATTTATGGACTCTAATATATATTACAATTTATTTTTTATGATACTTGCTTTCTTATTTCTGGGAGTAATAAAACTTTGAGTAAACCAAAGGTGAAGAATAACAAAATTAACTTTAGAAAAAAAATACAATTCTGTTGATTTTTACTCTTATATTTCCTTAAAAATAAGAGTGCTTAAGTCTCTGAGGTTCATTAATTACATTTTAAGGTAATTACTTGAATATTATTTAATTAAAATAATTTGATCTTTTATGTTTTCCTTGATGAGAGACATAGTTTCAGATGATACCATGCATTTTGAAAATGTTTTCACATTGTTTTTATCTCAGTGACTGTTGTTTTATTTTATTTCTAGGTAAAAGAGTGGCTCTGTTTAAACTGTCAGATGCAAAGAGCTCTAGGAGGTGACTTGGCTCCAATCCCGTCATCACCCCAGCCCAAACCGAAGACAGCTGCAGGTATTCTTGCATCAGTGCTGAGCAAACCATCCCCACAGTCACAGCAGGTTTCTCCAAAGAAGGATACTGTACCCAAACAGGATATCTCAAAGGCACCTGAGTCTAAAAAGCCTCCACCTCTTGTGAAACAACCAACCCTTCACGGTTCTCCCCCTGTCACGGCCAAGCAGCCTCATGTGGCAGAATCCTCACCCAAGCCAGCCCCTCCCAAAGAGCCTTCTGTCCCATCCGAGCTGGCCAAGGTCCCCATGGCTGATGAGAAACCAAAGCAGCCCAAGATGGCAAAGCCAGCCACAGACATTGTGTCTTCATCGTCAACAGCAACAAAACCTGATATTCCAAGCTCCAAAGTACAATCCCAGGATCAAGAGAAAACAACTCCTCCTCTGAAAACAGACTCTGCCAAACCTTCACAGAGTTTCCCACCAACTGGAGAAAAAGTCACCCCATTCGATTCTAAAGTCATACCTCGACCTGCATCAGATTCGAAAATTATATCACAACCTGGTCCCAGTATGGAGAGCAAAGGTAAAAAACAAGAGGATCCAGTTCAAAAGAGGGAAGAACCCAAGAAAGCACAAACCAAAATCAGCCCTAAGCCAAATGCCAAGCCTGTGCCAAAAGGGTCACCAGCACCTTCCGGCCCACGACCTACCCCTGGCCAAACTGCCCCCCCATCTCCACAGCCACCAAAGCCTCAGGAGCAGTCAAGGCGTTTCAGCCTGAATCTGGGAAGTATTACTGATGCTCCTAAATCACAGCCCACCACTCCTCAAGAAACTATGACTGGGAAGCTCTTCGGGTTTGGAGCATCCATCTTCAGCCAGGCATCAAATTTAATCTCCACAGGCCAGCCGGGATCTCATCCACAAAGTGGGCCCGGGGGCCCAGCAAAACAAGTCCCTCCTCCTGCACAGCCGCCTCCTTCTCAGGGGCCACCCAAGTCTACAGGTCAGGTACCACCAGCACCTGCAAAGGTTCTACCTGTGAAAAAGGAAACAAAAGCCCCAGGAGCTGAGAAATTAGAGCCCAAAGCTGAGCAAGTTCCAACAGTCAAAAGAACAGAAACAGAAAAGAAGCCTCAGCCTATCAAGGATGGCAAACCTACAGCTGAGCCTCCGAAGGCTACCCTTCCCCCCAAACTGGAGAAACCCCCTAAACCAGAATCAGCCTGTCCTCTCTGCAAAACTGAACTCAACATAGGTTCTAAGGAACCTCCTAATTTCAACACTTGCACCGAGTGCAAGCATCAAGTGTGTAATCTCTGTGGATTTAACCCTACACCACACTTGACTGAGGTAAGCAATATTTCTATTACATATAGATGTGAGATGATTGTCTTCATTCTGAAATATTTGGTAGCCAAATTTCTGAGCAAAAAAAAGAAAGCAAATAAATACTGATACCTTAGAAGAAGTTTCAATTACTTTTTATAGGTTTACGTACTTATTAAAAAAGTTTATGTAATTTATACTTTTCTGGGTTAATGCACCAAAAGTAAGAGGATGATATAAGCTGAGAACTTAAAATACAACTATCCCAATCCTTTATCAATTAACCACCTATAGCTTTGGAGGACTGTCTGGTTTTCACCTGTAAACATCAAATAAGAGAAGTAATTTATTATTTCCAATCTTTCTAATCCTTCCACTTTCTTTAATAAAAAAAGAAGTTTGATTGGTTGCAGATCTGTTATTTTACAAAACATGAGATCTATTATTTACAAAAATTGTTAAGAACTTTGTTAAGGGAATATTATTGTCTACTAGAAAATACCAGTTCAAATATATTATGTCTAGACTTTTTGATAGTTCTGTTTGAGCTGTTATTTGGCATAAATATAATAAATTATTTTATTAAGAACTATGGAAAGAAAAAAATATGCTTTTAACTGACTAATATAAGGGAATTTTTTTTAATGGAGCAACAAGAAAACTTTTTCCACAAAGTAAATGACTAAAAAATACATAGCCAATTTCTACCTAATCCTATATAATAAAAGGGTAGTACGCAAATTGACCCTAACTGCAGAATGACTGGATGCTATGATGCGCACTGACCACCAGGGGGCAAACACTCAACACAGGAGTTGCCCCCTGGTGCACTTCCACAGGGGAAGCACTGCTCAACCAGAAGCCAGCTTATGGCTGGCCAGCGCAGCAGTGGTGGTGGGAGCCTCTCCTGCCTTCGCGGCAGCACTAAGGCTGTCTGACTGACGGCTTAGGCCCGTTGCCCTCCCCTGAGGGTTCCCCCCCTCGAGTGCAAGAATTTTCATGCACCAAACCTCTAGTACAGTTATAAAAGAATGAATCTATGAGCCTTAGTAATGTGTTAGGGCTGTTAGAATTTTGGATCTTTGGAGACTTACGGGTTAAATGATAGCTGCTATCTTAGATAAGTAACAACAATGTTTTAACAATCATTTTGGGATTGAACTTTAAATAGTTGTTCATTGTTTTTATACAAATCAAAAATACTTAGGGATTATTTTATTTCATTCTCCTTGATTTTGTAATTGATTGGAATGAGAAATTATACCGATTTTTAGCAACTATACAAAAAAAAACTTTAGAAAATCTTGCTGTTGTTTCAAGTTGTTTTTTTTTTAAAGAATACACCATACAATATTTTAATTTTTCACCTTTGAAAGATATTAGGTTGCTTTGATATTATTAACACTGTTTGAAAATATTGTCTTTACAGACTTAAGCAGGTTTTTATTCTCTTTAACTGTGATGAATAATGTTAACTAAGGTTTATTTTAAAAGCAGGTGAAATTTGGTTTCTTTCAGTGTCATGAGTGATAACAACTATAATTGTTACTTACAGTAATACTTTGAGAAGAATTGCCTTTGTTGAATATTCATGAAGAGGAAATTTTGGTTTTCCCAGTAAGCAGGTTCTCAATAATTTTGCTTCATTCAGCGTCCTTTCGTTATGATGTTGATGAGAGGGAAAAAAAATGATTCCTGGCTAGAGAAGTGGAGTTTGCACTTTCTCCCCATGTCTTTGTCGGTTTTCTCTGAGGCCTTCAGTTTCCTCCCAGGTCCCAAAGAGGTACACGTTAGGTGAAGTGGCGTGTTGACATGTTCCAGTCTGAGTGAGTGTGAGTGTGTGTAAGTGTGCCCTGTGATGGAAATGTTCTGTCCAGGGTGGGCCCCACCTTGCACTCTGAGCTGGGATGGGCTCCAGCTCCCTACAACCCTGAATGACTGGAAAATCATTGTCTTATCTACTTTTATTACTCTTTCTCCAATGTATGTATAATTCACATTTATTTCAATGTTTAATATTAGGAGTATTTTGGGTCTTTAGTTAGAAGTTTGGTGATGTTTTTGTGACCAGAAATATACTGTAGGAACTTAACTCTTGTTTATATCAATTAACCCATGGTAGAATTTATTTCGTTATATGTTGTTTCCTTAAAGTTGAAGTTTCTAAGATCCTAGGGACATCATCAGGTGAGGACTTAGTGTACAACAGTGTTAATTTCATTGATTTAAAACTTTGTACCTAAGCCTAACCAATGGACACAGACAACAGGGGGGTGAGGGCATGAGTGGGGAGGTGGAGGGGAATGGGGCAATAAGGACACACATGTAGTACCTTATCAATAAAGAAAAAACATTATTTAAAAAAAGGGTGGAACAGACAAAGGCAAAGATTTATTGTATTGTAGAATTAATCTGAACTTGTTATCAAGAGATAAAAAGGTTGTAGAAATTAGTTTGTTATTTTAATCAAGCTTTTAAAAGTATACAGTGGAAAGATATAATTAAGAAGTACACCAATTTTATTAGGCTATTTGCTTTTTAAGAATCTTATTTTTAGGATACCTAAAAATGAAGAAGAGGAAAAAGGCCCAAAATGCATTTTTAAAGGATATGTATACTTCCTCTTAAACTACATGATTATAAATGATGTAGAAGAAATGAGAAAAACTGTCTTATTTAAATATAATTGTTTCTGTTATTCTAACTTCTAAGACAGAGAATAATAAAAGTGCTGAGTGAAAGCCAACTAGAAAAAAACACAACAAAAATAAAACATTGTACCATTTAATGAGGAGCCCTGTTGTACCAATACCAGGCAGTTAATTTACATAGTTACAAAACTGCACCACTAAAAACAAAACAATAATGTCTATGTTTAAAGTGCATTTGGGGTACACTACAAAAAAGTGTCTGCATTGTGGAGGGATAACTATAACTTACATTAATATATATATTTGTGTGTATACATTTGGGCCAATTTTGTCAGTGTTTGGAGCTATGAAATGCGAGCCCTGAGTAGAGAATCAATAAACCTTTCACAGAAATCTTTGATTTTTTTGTAGGTTGCTCAATTATACTTTAGAGGTGGTAATTTGGAAAGGAGAGTTCTTGAATAAAGCAGAGAGCTATCTAGGCATGGAATTTAAATAGTTTGAAAATATAGATGGTTTCAAGTTTTTAAATGTTTTAGGTAAAGTCCAATTTTAAATGTGATCAGTTAGACAATCTTTCATTGTTCAGATTATTTTGTTGTGTAGTAAATTTGGAAGATCACGTTTCAGAGGAGAAGAAAATTTGATGTAATTAAAGCAGTGTATTAGTGTTCCTGGCTCAGTCTGACTGCACTAACCCATAAGAAGTTTTCAGTTAGTAGGTCTTAATGCCCTCTGGTCTCCAGCCGAAGTCCATTGGCTGACCTGGCATCTAGGGAGTGTTTAATCCATGCTCTAATAGTTTTTGTTATTATTACCTAAAGGACTTTAGAGGACTGGATGAAGGGGTTGGTTGAAGAGAAAGGCACAGTGTGTATGCATGTGTTTGTGTGTGTGTGTGTGTGTGCATATGCATACATGCACATATGTGTCCAGGAAATTGTAAATGTAATATATAGGCTTAACTCATGGTACTATCCCAGTGTTCATACTGTGGTTAGGAAGGCACCTCCTCCTTGATCCTTGTTTTATTTCTATGGCTTTTTCATTCTCTTTGTAATATTTTTCATGTGACCCAATATTTTCTGCTGGGCTGGCACTGTACTTCCATTGTAGTTTTAGAAAACACATTCTGAAAATGCTCACACTTTATGCCTGCACTGTAAAAAAATATGGTATTCCTTAAGAAAAATTCAACTAATTTCTATTTATTTTTCTAATAAAACACATTTGACTGTTTTATAACCTTCTACTGTGCTAATAACTATGAGACAGGACTTCTTTTTCTGTTGGTACCATCCTGCCCTCCTCTTTGGTGTTCTCTTCCTCTGGTGGCCAGAGGTGCCAGTACTAGTTTGTCATGGGTTAGGAGCTGTCCATAGTATTCCGCCTTCCTCCCCCTATTAATCAAACACACCTGTCTCTAGGGTTGCTTCCTGTCCTGTAGTTCACCCTCCATATCCCCCACAAAACCAGTAGAGCGCCAAGGGCTGCCTGCAGGGCTCTGGGGTGTAGCCAGGCTTCAGCCTAAGCCTAATGGTTTAACTATTTGATGCCCGGTATGTATAAATGGTACTATAATCCATCAATCTCTGCTAGCAAGGAACACTTATTTTAGGCATTAATTTCTGCCAACTCAGGGAATATTTCATCTTGGGAGGAATTTTAAAATTGGCAGCAAGGCTTTCTGGAAAAGCGAGTTTATAGAATTTGGAAGCATGCTAGGAAAAACAGATTAAATGGGTAATCAGTTTACCTAGTGAATTTTAAGCATTCTGGTTCAGTTCAAATGCAGAAAGATGTCAAATTACTCATAGTGGGTATTTATTGTTTGTACTATCCTCTATCAAAGTAACTTTTACTATGAACATAAGACTTAAAATTAAGTTTTTTTATGTTTCATGAAGTCCTAGAGTCATACTTTTGCTTCCCTAGTAAAATAATTATGCATGACCTAAGTGGTGTAGGAATAGCTTGCATATATTTGACACTTTACTTTTACTAAAATTTGTTAGTATGCAACAAATGGGCCTTTTGAGCCAATTAAGACACAGCAGTGTAACGGAAATCCCTTCAGATCTTCACTCTCCAGCCAGAGTGGCTTCTGCATTCTCTGTCAGATACTCAAGGAAGGCCTGGTGGGGACAAGCTGCACTTGTCCGTTTGGCAAACACATGATATCTTGCCTTTAGTTGGAAGATCATTACATAAGGTTTTAAAATCATATATATGTTACTGTAAAACATTTTAAGTATACAAACATATGAAAAATTAAAGATAGAAAGAACGATAAAAAATCAATAAGGAGAAAAGAATTCTACTAATTAGTTTTCAAAGAACTACATATAATGGAGATCTTCATTCTAAGTAAAAATTTTTGTCATGTTTGGCAAAGAGTGACATTTGATGGCACTTTTTGATTGACATAAGAAAGTTGATAAGTTTGTTGGCAGGACTGTAATTACTCTCATTTAAAAGAAAAAAAGAGTTTTGTTAAACTCATTTGCCTTAACCTGGCACACCCATTTCAAGTAATTTATCTAACAAACCAAAATACAATAAAAAAACAGGTATAAGTGTTTTACTCCTGCCTAGTTTATACAGTAACAGGAAGTAGAACACCCTTAATTTCTCAGTTTTCAAGAGGGGAATGCACTTCAGTATTGAGATACTGCACAGTTATTTACCTTATAAGTAGTATGAGGTAAGTCAATGAGTGTTCACTTGAAAGAATGTACAATATATAAAGTTTTGTGAAAAAAATAAGTCAATAAAAATATGTAGGTGTCTGGTCAAGATGGCAGAGTAGATAAATACTTTGCTCACCTCCTCCTATGACCACATCAAAATTACAACTAAATTATAGAACAGTCAACCTGGAGAACCATATGAAGACTAGCTAAACAGAACTCCTGTACTTCCCTACATCTTTATCTTCTATCCATTCTTTAAGAATCATCATTTCCCCTTACTTTTTGTTCTATGCTCCAGTCAGCCCTCATAAATAGTATTGCAATTGTCTGTTTATGTAACCTCGCCAGAAAGTGAGTGACTCCCGGAGCACAATCAGTACTATCTAAATGCCAGCACGTAGTAGGTAGTCTACATATTTATGCAGTGGAGGAAAAACAGAATTTATGAAAATGGCATGTAGAATGAAATACATGCTCTATGTTAATAGTATTATAATTGTAGTTGAAAATAGTTTGAAACTTATTTAACTTTATATTGGCTACTAGAATTTTTAAAGTCCTCCTAAAAAGTCTTTCATACTAATATGTATCCCTTTGCCTATGTTCTTAAAGTATGGAAGGATTAGAAAGAAGATAATTTTTACATGAAACAATAAGAGCTTTATGTTTTTAAATTATTTGCTTAAATATAACCTCAATGAAGCCAACCACGACCACTCTATAACCTGCCAATCTCCCATAATGCAGTTTTCTTACTCTGCACCTTATTTCTTTTGTCCACAGCACTTATTACCTTGTTATGTAATATTTAATTTACTAATTTATTATTTTTTTGAAAAATTATCTCTCTACCTTACTAGAACACAAGTTCCATGAGTGCCAGGCCCTTGACATAAAATGAACTCACAAAATCTTTACTTGGCATGCTGTAGACTCACAAAATCTTTGTAGAATGAATAAATTTTTCCCACATAGTTAGTTCAGATATAGTATCTGAATTTGGTAAACTAGAATATTGAATCAAAATGCTAAGAGGTCAACCTCATATCTGGTTAGCTGCAAGTATTTTTCACAACCTTCCTAACGCACCTTTTCCTAGTATGTCTCCTTTCAAAAGGTGAAGACACATGCCACATATATTGAAAACTTTCTCCAAACAAATTTTTATTACAAAATTGAGCCCATAAAGGATAATGTATCTTCTGAGGGATAAATGAGTGAAATTAAGCTTTAAGGAAAAGAGACAATGGTTTTAGTGATTCATAGAGAGGAAGTGTAGCAGGGGTGTCAACATAGCACCTGTGTCATCTCTTAGTGGCTTGGTTTCTTCTATAATATAATATGTGGATCTACCTCATTGGGATGTTTTAAGGATTAGAGAGTTCAAATATTAGTTTTCATAGCTACAGTTGCCAGATCTAGGAGACATATGGTATCAAAATACACCTTTTGTTAAACAAATAATATAAAAATGATTCTTTTCTAAGTAAAGTTTTACCTATAAGAAGGGTTAAACTGCTTAATGAAATGTATTTTGATGTTAAATAGCAAGTGTAGGCTTTTTCTCCAGGCTTGAAAGATTTTATCAGATTATTTTATATAATACTAGAGGCCCAGGGCATGAAATTCATGCACGCATAGGGGCCCTAGTGGCTGCAGGCTGCCAGCCGGGGCCTTCCTTTGTTCCGTGCCGCCCCCTGCTGGTCAGTGCACGTCATAGCAAGCAATTGTACTCCAGGTAAGTGAAACTCCTGAGGGACATTTTGCATATTAGGCTTTTATATATATAGACTAGAGGGCCAGAGCACGAAATTTGTGCGTGGGTACAGTCCTTAGGCCTGGCTGTGATCAGGGCCATCTTCCCTGGCTGCACGCAGCCGGCCCCGCCCCCCCACCCACCCACCCACCCCTGTTTCCCCGTTCTCCATCGGGTGATTGGAGCCTGCTGGCTGGGGGGAGGAACCGAGAGGTCACCTGTTCTGACCACTTGCCAGCCCCGCCCCTGCCACATGTTACCCTCTATGTGTGGGGTGACTGGTGGGTTGGGGGCCTTGGCGTGGCGCCACCTACGTCCCCCGCCACCCACTCTTGGTTCCCTGTTTGCCATCGGGAAAGGGACTGAGAGGTGGTCAGTGCGCCTCATAGTGACTGGTTGAGTGGTCATTCTGGTTGTTCTGCCATTATGGTCAATTTGCATATTACCCTTTTTATTATATAGGATGGTAAAAAATAATTGGCCCTGACTAAAATGAAAACACATGCATTGCTCTGTTCTTTTATTTGCATTGTCAACAGTGCTTCTAATTTTACTTATTTAATGAGCTATGATTATAGTATATTAATATGAATGTTTTCTTTACATATGAAAAGAAGCAAAGTACTTTTAAGATTTTGAAAACTTTTATTGTGAGAAGTTTTATCATGGATTTTCTTTAAAATTAGTATATTTGGAAATCCTTAGAAAATTCCTGAAAAGTGATTACCAGTGAAAATATGTTGACATGAGAAATTCTCACTGAAACTTTATAGCTAAATGGCTTAATTCATGTCAGCTATGGTTTGAAATTTATTTTATTTTCTGACATAAAATGAATTGTTCACATATTTGTATTTCTAAAACAAATGGAATTATATAAAGGTTTTATAGCATAATGACTTTTTGCTAAATGAAGCCCAGTAGCCAGAATTGTTATAATGATTTATCCCAGTACTTTAAAAATAAGCATATATTTCCTAATTAAAACACTCTGTCACCCTCAGGGAAATTGTAAATATAGTTTTTGACAGGATATTACTTAAATTACACAAAGTAAACAATCATATCATTTTTAGTTTTAAAAATGATGTTACTTTCTCTATTTCTAAACCATCATGTAACATTTAAAGGAAACCTAAATATGGAGTCCAGTTTAAAACTGACGTTACGTTACTCTGAATTTATATTGTAAAGTAAAAACTTATTTTTTTCCTCCAGTGGTATTGATTTGCTATATAATATGTTGTCACAACTTACAGCTTAAAACAATAACTTATTGATTACTTTACAGTTGTATAGCTCAGAAGTCTGGTATGGCATGACTGGCTTCTCAGATAACAGTCTTAATAAAAGACAAATCAAGATATGGTTGAAGCTGTGTTCCAAGTTTATCCAGGTTGTTGGCAGAATTCAGTTCTTTGTCATTGTAGGACTGAGGTCTTAGTTTCCTTATTAACCAGGGGCCATTGTTAGTTCTTGAAGGCTTCTGGCATTCCTTGTCTAATGGCTCTCCCCCATCTTTAAAGCCAGTAACGAAGAATTTCCCTGAAGTGAAGTCCATCTCCCTCTTTTAAATCATGTCTTACGAAGGATCCAGGCTCCTTCAAAGACTCAGTGATCGGATTGAGCTTGCCTGGATAGTACCTCTTTTGATTTACTCAAAAGTCAACTAATTAGTAACTTAATCTTGAAGAAATAGCCCATGATGTTTGCAGTTTATGCCCACACAGAAGGGGAGGGAATTAAAAATAAGGTGTGTATACAAGAAACATAAATCTTGGAGATACATCTTAGAATTTCCTACCACAGCAACAAGTAATTGAATTTATTATAGCATGAAAATTTTGTAAAAGAAGGCACATTTATTTGATTTTGTCACAGGGCATGCATACATCAATGTACATGGGCACTTCATTGACACTTGGCTCTAAAGAATTATTTTATCTCAAATTCCAAGGAAAGAAGAAGAGTTAGAGCAGTACCAGAAGTGATCTTTATGGTGCCATCTCTCCTTTTAGACTTTCCACGTAAAAATAATAATGCATCATTCTCCTTATTTGGGATGGTAATGAGAGGTCTTTATGAACTTAGAGTTAAATGCTTGAGCTTATTTTTTAAATCTTATAATTAATTTATTAAATGAACAAGAATCTTTTAGAAATTAAAGTTAGGATTTCCTCTAAGGGAGGAAATGGACTTGACAGGGCTTACCAGATGACTGAGTATCTGGAAGTTGTTTTCATTCTGGGATATTGGGGCAGTAAAATCAAGTAAAAGTGGAATAATATTATTATTTCATATTAAAGAAAACTTGAAGTACTAAGCTGACTTCTAAAAATTGTCATGCTCTTAATTGCTCAGTGAGATGAATATGGAATGATTTCAGAAGGATACGGAACCAAACACCCCTAATATTAATTCCAATGCGTGGTATTTCATCATTAGAGATTTAGTTATCTGAGTAATAAAGACACCCTCTCCCCCCAGCAGCCTATTAAAATCTATGTATTCCTGCCCGGCCAGCGTGGCTTAGTGGAACCAGGAGGTCATGGATCAGTTACCAGTCAGGGCACATGCCCTGGTTGTAGGCTCAGTGCTCAGTTGGGGGTGTGTAGGAGGCAGCTGATCAATGATTCTCTCTGACCATTGATGTTTCTATCTCTCTCTCTCCCCCTTCCTTCCTTTCTGAAATCAATAAAAATATATTTTTAAAAAGTTTTAATTGTTATAGATAGATTGATAGGTAGAAAGATAAGTAGTCAGGTAGATAGACACATCCATATAGAGAAAGATGCTCTATGCTACAGTAACAGTTCGAATATATGGTATGAAAATGATCAAGTAAATATGTACTTAGGCACTAATATACAGATCAGAGCAAAGGAAAAGAAAATCCATCAGTTTCTCCATTAGTCATCATTTTTTGCTTCTTCCTTTCTCAACTGAGTGAATTTTTAAAGATGGGTTTTGGGTTATTTTTTTTCTCACACTAACATGAATACACACATATAAGCACATAAAAACTAATTATTTGACTTTAAATAAATTATGTTACCTTACCTATGATGGTTCATCAGTGGCCATAACTGTTGCCAAGGAATATCTTTAAAACTATTATAATTTGAAACTATTCATACTATATCTGTAACACATATATGTTATTTTATGGGTAGTTTTGCTTATTTTGAGTTAAAATTTTATCTACCAAGAAATAAATTTTCTGATGAATTCAACTGGGTATATTTATATATTTAAAAACCCAAAATGCCAACTCACAGTTAATTTAAAGTGACTTAGAATTGTGTTTTTAATACTTTGGTAATGATTGATGTATAATTTAAGTCATATTTAAATCTCAGCAAAGGTCTAAATAATGCAAACATTTTTGTTAGGGGTGTGTGTGTGTGTGTGTGTGTGTGTGTGTTTGCTGTGTTTTTTTTTGTTTGTTTTTTTTTTTTTACTTTGACAAATGAGAGAAGGGTAGGATCAGGTGAAATGGATTTGCGTTGGTTTTAATTGAATATTAAATTTTGTTCTTCACAACACTTAGCTCCAGCAAGTGCTAAATGGAATTCATCCAGGCATGGCAGTGTGACGTAAAAGTGCTGATGTCTAAATATGTTCTCTTCCTGTTACTTTTGTCAATGGCAGGATAAATCTACGTACACAGGTGCCTGGCTGACGATAGTGCAGCTTCTTTAGTAATTTTGACGAACGTCCACTTGCAATTAATAGGTAGTAAATTTCTTTGTTTTCAATGTTGTTTATACCATTCTTTTAAAAAATGGAATGGCTCTTAGTAAGAAATATTTAATTGTTTTTACTGTTATGAATGTATTTGTGATCATAGGTTATGAATTTTTTGTTGCCTTCCAAAGTCAACCAAGGCTAAGGATTTGACCTGTAAGGTAATCTTTGATACCTCTTCTTTGGTGTAGTTATTGGCTAACATAGCTATAGCAATTGATACTCACCTAGGATGAGATCTAAATCCTAAAAGGAAAATTCTGGAACATTGACGGGTTGAAAAAAATAATAAAATCATTCTACAATTAATATTAGATTTTCTTTCTTCACTTAATTGTTCACAGAATTACACAGTGAGGCAGTATATGGTACACAGATATATGAGGATGAGCAGAAAGTAAAAAGCAATCACATTTACAAAGATGAAGATAGCTTAAATAAATGACTACGTTTTCTTTTTTTTTAAAATTCAGTGAGTCTGTATTTGATTCCTGCCTTCAAATATTTAGATGTATTTACTAGCTTATTGTATAATGCTAATATGAAAGCAGCTGGTAAAAATACTCAAGCTAACAGGATTTTTAAGAGATTCTAGAAAGATGGGTAAAAGTGATCACACTATTAATATGCACATATGTTTGCTATGTTAGATCATGTTGATTAAACTAAGTTAATTTTTTTTTTCTCACAGCAGAGAATACTCAGAATTTTGAATGTGATTAAAACCTCCAGTAAAGGGCTCTTCATACATTTCTCATACTTATTTTCATGAATGTGTCTAGGGATCTGTGTGTGTTATTTGAGACATGCTTCTTGAAATGTTGACCTAGCTAAATATGTTATAGTCTATTAAAATTGACTAATCATGAGACATAAAATACACCTATATTTTTTCTTTTCTAGTTGGATATTTTGTTTCATATAAAATTCAATTAAAATTTTAAATCCTTTGGAAGATTTTAGAAAAAAAGGAATGATACAGCATCTGTCTTCACAAAACTCATAACTCAGTAAAATAGGAAAACCTATAAAATGGCTATTAAAAGTTAGAAAATGGTAATTACTATACTTAAAGTACAAAAATATGTGTTCATAAAATATGGAGAAATGAGCAATTTAAACTTTTCTCTTTGCTTAAGTGGAATTTGACTTGTCTGTAAAGGTGGGCAGGGCTTTTGTGATGGGTGTTTGCTGCGTTGTTTTGGTTTTCCACAATCTAGGCATCATTCTAGTTTAAGATAATGTTCACTGGATAATTTTGTTTCATACAATGGATGGGGAAGGGCAAACGCTCCTCCTCCCTACTCCACACAAGCTAAGGCTGTTCTGATGGGAGTCTCTCATGGGACTTGGCACCTTGAGAAATGCGAAGATGTGCCAGTGTAGAGTTTACATTTGTCCTTGGTGGTGGAGGTCAGCCACTGCTCTGAGCAGGGTTCTGATGGCAACAATACCAGCACAGCATCTTTACTAGATAATTCTAATCTTTTTTATTGTTGTTGTTGTCAATCCTGACCCGAGGAAAATATTTTCCATTGATTTTTAGAGAGTGGAAGGAAGGAGTAGAGAGAGAGAAACACCAATGTGAGAGAGACACACTGATTGGTTGGTTGCCTCCTGCACGCGCCTGACCTGCACTGTGGATTGAGCCTGCAACTAAGGTACATGCCCTTGACCAGAATTGAATCTGGGACCCTTCAGTCTAGGCAGACCCTCTAACCACTGGGCAAACTGGCTAAGGCGGTGCTTCCAATCTTGAATTTGACTCTGGTTTCTATTGCCTCGTCTCCTAGTTTTCTCTGTATTTTCAGACTGTTCCTGCAAAATTAGCTGATTTTGAGAACTACTAGAATGTCATATTCCACCAAACAGTCTTCCTTTTTCTGCCTGTTTGTCAGAATTAGGTTTTGTTAACTGTGAGCAAGTGTTACCTGTGGAGGTGGGGTATCCCTTTCTCCACTGAGTGCTGGGGGTGGGATTCTTATGATATCTAAAGAAAAGAATTTTCTGTGAATTGCACGGCAGGATGAGTGTCTTTTGTAAGATAGCATAATTAAGATTATTTTGAAAATATGTGGCCATAAAATATGGAGAAATGAGTAAATTAAAGTATTTTTTCTATGACAAATTGATAAGCAGGAAAGAACATTGAAATGAAGTATTTATTATGATTTGGCAGAGTTGCTGTTAGTTGAGATTCTAATTTTCTTTTCTGATTTAATTTTCTTTTAATAAGTTAAATATGGGTATATTGAAACAGTTATGAGATTCATAATTGCATGTCTCATAAATACAATTTCCCCCTTAAAAAATAAGGATGACAACTGGAGGGGGATTAAGTAGATGATCTCCGAAAGTTTTCCTGGTCAAAATTTTATATCATGTTTCTTTTATTCTGGGCACTGTTCTAAGCACTTTGCCCACCCACTAAGTCATTAATAGTTCTATAATTCTTAAGAAAGATATAGTAATAACAGGAGTAAATTACAAATGTTTTATAGTAGAAGTTCCCACCATATAGGGGATTTGTAATTATGTAATTGTGAAGTATGTTAAAAATACGAGTTTCAAATATAATCAGACTGTATCTATCTGTATGTATTGGGCTCTCATTATGCCAGATCTTGTATCAGGTTCTAACTCTCCAGTGAATAAAATAGGCATCCTCTTGCTATTTCAGTTCATAAATATGGGAGAGGGAGGGATATAAGTAAATACTACTAAAACAGTGTGGTTCCCTGAAGACCTCTTTAAGGTTGGATTGTTTTAGCTGAGACCAATAAAATGAGAAGTAAATGGCTTATGGGGCATGAAGGGCAATTCAAGCAGAAGGAATGGCACATGTAATGGCTCTGAGTGGTAGAGAATATGCAATTCTGATGTTAAGTAGAAAGAGCCAGAAAAAAGTGTCAAGAGACAGCTCTCTCCAGACTGTGGAGGACTAATATTTGTAAATAACTTTTGTAAACAAGCCAGATGTTTATAGGTTTAGAAAGAGCCTAGGCTGTTGGTGTGTTTTTTCTCAGGTTAGCCAGTCAATATTCCTAATTATCATCTTTTAAAAATTTCAATATAATAAAGGTTTCAAATTCCTTGGAAAGTTTGATTTTAATAGACGTATTAAACTTGTGAATGCCATATGATTGTGCTTATAAGGCATTTAACATGCTTAAATAAGAAAATAAAAAATGCCTTTTTGGTGTGCAAATAAATGTAGTTTATTGAAACAATAGATCTTATCTTTTCTTCTTCTTTGGGAAACATCATACTCATGACTTAGATGGATTATAGCAAGTGCTATACAGTGCACAGAGTTAAATTATTCATTCTCCATGATTAGAAAAATCATTATGAACTATTTGGTTGAATTTACATGACACAACAATTTATGAACTCTAACAAAACTTTTCCTTTCAGGTCTGAAAGTACCAGATACAATGATTAGAGTTATTCTTTGAGTTATTTCCAGTCTACTTGTTCGCTTGATTAAAATCACTTTTGGCTCTGAGTCACAAAAAGTAGTGATATTTGCAGACAAAAAGTGTGGCTTTATTTGAATTTTAGCTTTTATCTGTGAAGCATTTAGATATCTACTAAGAAGTATAGACTTCATGATAGCTCTGAGGAGAATGATCTCCAAACTAGCAATTTGGAAATTTTTTGGAGTGTGAGGTAGGAATGCATCGTGATTAGTAAAGTTAACTTTAGAAGATTTATTCTTAGAAGCAACATATTCAGCCATTGCCACATTTAAATGTCACAGTTTCTTATGCCAAAAGTAAAACACATATACCATTCAAATTATCCTTTACTTCAACATACATTAGGTAACTAACGTCTATCAGTGTGCCAATTAGTAGGCTTTTTCTATGTTAATGATTATGTTTTCAATTTAAAGTTATATTTGTATACAAGTATACTCTCTGCCTATGTTTCAAAGAGTTTTAAAGGAAAGGTAAGGAAGGTCTTTAGTTTAACATTATGTAACATTCATGAACATTTTATCATTTCATGTGGATTATGTAGTATCAGTAGAATTTATTAATGAGGTGAGTAATGATGAAGTGA
The DNA here is from genome assembly GCF_028538775.1 of Myotis yumanensis. NCBI lineage: Eukaryota > Metazoa > Chordata > Mammalia > Chiroptera > Vespertilionidae > Myotis > Myotis yumanensis. Next base: position 40,405,092 of record NW_027223760.1, on the reverse strand, counting down.
ATAAACCATTAACTTGAGGAAAGATTTGCCATTGGATGTAGTTTATACTATATCAAATGTGTTAAGCAAAGAGAAGTGAAAAATAATAATTTTTAATTTATGAAAGCAAAACTAATATTTAGCTAGAGATAAAAAACACATCCTGAGTTTTACAAGCAACATATCTATGTAGTTTTAAATAAGAAAGTCATTTGACACATATTGATTGTGTGCTTTATGACAATCACTTTAGGGGGCACAATTTATATTATCATTATGCTATAAAGTAGGTATTGCCATTTCAGGTCTACAGTGGAAATAGCTAAATGTCAGAGATTTTAATTAACTCTTGATACCACAAAGTGGCACAGGTAGAATTCAAACCAGACCTTTCCAATTGCAAAATTTCTATTTTTATTAAACTGAGTGCTTTATTTGTGTGTCTGTGGGGGGAGAGGTGGTGTAGGGTATGGGAAAATGATATAAAAGGTAGGAACTGACCATTGAGATAAAATGTAGCTTTTGATTTTGAGCCAATTCGCTGATGTAATGGGCATTGAGCGGGTGAATGGATGGGGTGTGGAATATTAATACATTTTTGTACAAAAAAAGTACAATTTTTTTTCAATCAAGAAAAAATAACCATCATTGCACTCTGCTTTTGTGAGTTCAGCTCTTTTTAGGTTCCATATATAATGCTCACATTGTACCCTTAAATGTACACAATATTTTTATTTTTAATGTTATCTCAATAAAGCTAGAAAAATAAATATTAATTTTAAAAACTTTAGTAAAAATTCTGTATCCTATAAGCCAAAACATATTGTTTGTTTCTTCTTTAATATTGTTTCTTCAATCCAATTATTTTTTCCTTTCATAATTCTTGTTTGGAACTTTCTCACCACCAGTCTAGTTTCTTGTACACTCCCCTTCAATATTTTATTTACTCTGGATACCTCCACTATTTCTCCTTCTCCTCCCACATCATGCTGTCATCAGAACAAAGTGTTTTTTTCTTTATTTATTAAGGTATTACATATGTGTCCTTATGCCCCCATTGCCCCCCATCTCACCCACTCATGCCCTCACCCCCCTAGTGTCTGTATTCGTTGGTTAGGCTTATATGCATGCATACAAGTCCTTTGGTTGATCTCCCCCCCTTACCCCCACCCTCCCCAACCTTCCCTCTGAGGTTTGATGGTCTGATTGATGCTTCTCTGTCTCTGGATCTGTTTTTGTTTATCAGTTTGTGATGTTCATTATATTCCACAAATGAGTGAGATCATGTGATATTTATCTTTCTCTGACTGGCTTATTTCGCTTAGCATAATGCTCTCCAGTTTCATCCATGCTGTTGCAAATGGTAAGAACTCCTTCTTTTTTACCGCAGCATAGTATTCCATTGTGTAGATGTACCACAGTTTTTTAAACCACTCATCTGCTGATGGGCACTTAGGCTGTTTCCAAATCTTAGTTATGGTAAATTGTGCTGCTATGAACAAAGGGGTGCATATATCCTTTCTGATTGGTGTTTCTAGTTTCTTGGGATATATTCCTAGAAGTGGGATCACTGGGTCAAACGGGAGTTCCATTTTTAGTTTTTTGAGGAAACTTCATACTGTTCTCCACAGTGGCTGCACCAGTCTGCATTCCCACAAGCAGTTCACGAGGGTTCCTTTTTCTCCGCATCCTTGTCAGCACTTGTCATTTGTTGATTTGTTGATGATAGCCATTCTAACAGGTGTGAGATGGTACTGCATTATCGTATCTCTCAGATGATTAGTGACTTTGAATATGTTTTCATATGTCTCTTGGCCTTCCTTACGTCCTCTTTCAAAAAGTATCTATTTAGGTTTGTTGCCCATTTTTTGATTGGGTTGTTTATCTTCCTTTTGAGAACTAAGTATTGCTAGTAAATGTTCAGGGGCTTTGTTTATAGAGGAGATTTGAAATTTCTTACCCTGATAATTTAAATCTATGAATTTTTATAAGCTATTCAAATTTTGTAAGCTTATCAAAGTTAATCACCCCAATATTCCATGTGTACTTCATTGGCCTTAAAATATGTCTTGTGCTTTCTCAACCCAAGGCCTTTATTCACACTGCTCTTTAGGTCATAAATCCCTCCTGTCCACATTCTATTCATCCTTCAAGACCCATTTTGAATCACACTTTTATAGAATAGTTGCTGACTACTGCAACTTACCATTGTCTTTTCTTATGCTGGTCTCCTATGATTCCTGTTACCCAAGAGGAATATTGAAATATCAAGTCAGCAGCAAAGGAAAATCATATATTTACTGGATCATGAAGGAATGTTTCTTCTTGAGTATAAGAGAGAACTTGGTCAGAGAAGGTAACTACTGTTAGAAAATGCTGAAAGCTGCTTGCAGAGGGAAGAGTGTAAGACATGCAGATGCTTTTATAGTCATGTGCGGAGGCATTCAATAGGAACATCTGTTTAGGACTGTTATTGATATTGCTGGTGTTACTTTAAGTCAATTTTGCCATACAAAATTATAATATGCAAAGGTCTTCTACAGATACATAAGGCTTAAGATTCCTCATTGTGACATATAGTTGTCACTTTATGTAGACTGAAAACTCTAAAGGAAAGAATTTTGCTTTCTCTTGGTGTTCAGTACAAAGACATATGTGAGGCAGATGCTTATTATTTTCTTTTTTAGTTACTTGATTATTGACAACACACTAATATAGAGATGTAGTTGTTATATGGTGCATCTGAAAGATAGCACCGTCTACACTCACTGTACAATATTTACAAAAAGTGTGGTATTTCTCAAAATTAGAAATAAATTTGTAAATAAATTATTTTCTGGGATTGATATTAATGCTCTTTATTCTGATTATCTTAATTGTTGGACCGATAAACAGGTCAATAAAAATTATGCTTTTGATATCTATATGAGGTACATTGAGAGGCAATTTCTTAGCTGAAAAACCTAAGCTGTTTGAATTGTATTATGGAAATGTTCTCATTCATTTCTTTATTAACAATGTGGAAATCTGAGGCAATTTAAAGTTCCTTTTAATATTTTATCTTTTTCATATTATGATTTTATCAGAAAATAATATTAATCTAAGAAAAGAGAGAAAACACGAATGGTCAATATAAGTAATGAAAAGGGGATATCAATATTGATCCTGCAGACATCAAAAAGATAAAGAATGCTACAAATAGCTTCACAAAACGACAGTATTGACAGAATATAATAATTTCTTGAAAACCACAAACTACTCAATATTAAATAATTTGAACAGCTCTATAAGTATTAAGGAAATTGAATTTGTAATTTTAAAAATCCCGAAAAAGAAGATCTTCAAGTTCTGATGATTTCTCTGTAGACTTTGAAGAAGAATTAACCAATTCTACACAGTCTTTTCAAGAAAATAGGAAAGGAAGGAGCACTTCTCAATTCATTTTGTGAAGTTAATATTATCCCAATTCAGAAACAAAACAAAGACAAACAGTATAAGAAAATAAAATTACAGACCAATATACCTCATCAGGGCAGGAACCAAAATCCTTAAGAAGTATATTAGCAAAGAGAATTCAGCTGTATATAGGAGAATTATACCATCTAGAAAATGTTTGAGGTTTATTATAAAAGTAAACATGTAACTACTATATTACCCAGCAATTGCATTCCTGGTTCTTACTCCTTAAAAAATGAAGGCTCAAGTTTATACAAATATGTGAACCCAAATGTTTATAGCAGTTTTGGTCATAATAACCAAAAAAAATGGAAACAACTCAGATGTTCTTCAGTGGATAAATATGTAAACAAACCATGATACATCCATGGAATACTCAGAAAACAACAAAAAGCCAAACTGTGATACACGCACAACAACCTGAATGAACTCCAGATAATTATACTGAATGAAAAATTTTAAAAAAATCCCCAAAGGAATACTGTGATTCCATTCATATAGCAATAGAACATTCTTGAAATGACAAATTACAAAAATGGAGAACAAATTCACATTTGATTGGATTTGTATCTGAGTATCTAGAATATTAGCCTGAGAATGTGATCCAGGTTTAGTTTTGGTTCTTCCAATAGTTTTGGGAATTAAATTTTGGGGCTGATTGCAGGCCAAGTTGCACAATAAGTAAATCAGTATGTTTGATGCCATCCTACCTCCATTTTTCTGGGCTTTTCCTTGTCCTTACTCTCATTGGCTATTTTTGTCCATTCATCCCCATGAGTCTTGCTCTCAAGTGGTTGCCAACTCTGAGCATGTGTGAATTAGGATTCTATTTTAATATAGAATCTCTCAAGACTGAAAGATGTTCAGGACTGTAATGACAGGTAGTGAAGAGGATGTTCCGAAGACCCCCGCACTGACTCACAAACCATGTTTTCTGGACAGCTGCCAACTATGAGGCATCCTAAGTTATTCCTGACTTAGTGTTTCCCACATATTGCATCAGAACTAAGTTAAAAACTTTTAAATGCATGTACTGCTTTTCCCCCTCCTATCAAAATGTAATATTCAATAGTCATTAAATTCAGGTGGGAAACAGGGCATATTTTTAATAAACAAATATGAGATAAAAGAAATTTTGAATTGACATTTCCACTTTTCAATGTTACTTATCGTCAATTCAATTTACAACTCCAGAGTCATTTTTTAATTATGGCATGTAGAAACTTCCATCAGTAAGTACATTTAAAAAAATTTCTTCACTGAACTAAAGGCATTTATTTTTAATATGGCACATGGTTAAAACCTTCATGGTGAAATATTTATAAGGGCTTGATAATACATTGAATGGCCTCACTTTAAAAAACATGTTTTCTTTTAAGCTCTGACTATTTCAAAATGCATAATCAATAGAATATTTGTTACAAGCAAAGCCAAGTGTGCAAAATCTATATCAGTAAGTGCGGAAAGAAAATGAAGAGAAGAAAATTGGAGCAATTCCTTCCCAAGACTGTTTAGCAAAACTACAAATTGGCAGCTGATTAGAGGTTTTAGCTCTTGTAATCACTTCAGCCCTTGCGTGTCAGATTACACATTCTTATTCAGCAAATCTCAAAATCAGAGTTTTATTCCTCCTAAGCCCTCAAAGAAGTGGCAAAATACTAGGGAAATAGATCCATTTTCTTCAATTGCCAAGAGAGAATATGATTCTACTTTTCATAGCTATTTTTGTCGCATCATGCCTTTGATATGCTTTGAAATGAGTATTTGTTATTTTCCACTCTAATATTCAGTTGGCATGTTACTTTCCAGTTTTCAGATGTGGATTGACATTAAAGAGATGAACAATTTTTTATCCCTTCATCCACAAATCATTATTTAATGGTGAGGAATATATATATATATATATATATATATATATATATATATATATCTCTACACTAATAAAAGAGAAACATGGCAATTGGCGTACAACCGCTACCCTTTTCATTGGCTAATCAGTGAGTATATGCAAATTAACTGTCAGCCAAGATGGCGGCCGGCAGCCAGGCAGCTGGAAGCGAACATGAGGCTTGCTTGCTGCAGACTCAAACATTCCCCGCCTCACTTGCTGGCCTCTGAGCTACAACTCTAAGAAACTATGTACTATGTTGCAAATAAGAAGATAAACAAAACACCAGAAACTGGCTTTCAGTCAGCCGGGCTTTAGCAACATTGTATCGATGTTTTCAGAGGCGAGGCCTCAGAGCTAAAGCTGGCCCAGAATAAAAAAAAAAAAAGAAAACAAGGAGCAGTTGGAAGCTTCAGTCACTCGCTTCGGGAAAACAGCCCTCAGCCCTTCAGCCAGACTGGCCAGGCACCCCAGTGGGAACCCCCACCCTGATCCAGGACACCCTTCAGGGCAAACCAGCCAGCCCCCACCCATGCACCAGGCCTCTATTCTGTATAGTAAAAGGGTAATATGCCTCCCGGCACCGGGATCAGCGTGACAGGGGGCAGCGCCCAAACCCCCTGATAGCCCTGCGGCTCTGTGTGTGACGGGGGGGGGGGGCCACAACCTCCCTATCCACCCTGCTCTGTTCATGACAGGGGAAGGCACCCCAACCCCCTGATCAGCCCTGCTCTGTGCCTGATAGGGGGGAGCTCCACAATCCCCTGATCGCCCTGCGACTCTGTGTTTGACAGGGTGCGGTGCACCAACCCCCTGATCAGCCCTGCTCTGTGTGTGACAGGGTGTGGCGCCCCAACCCCCCCCCCCCCCTCCCGCAACGGGCCCTGCTCTGTGTGTGACAGGGTAGAGCCATAACCTCTCCATCGGCCCTGCCCTGAGTGTGACAGGGTGCAGCGCCCCAATCCCCCTCCACGGGCCTTGCTCTGTGTGTGACAGGGTAGAGCCATAACCTCCCCATTGGCCCTGCCCTGAGTGTGACAGGGTGCAGCGCCGCAACCCCCTGATCCGCCCTGCTCTGTGCGTGACAGGGGGGAGCTCCTCAACCCCCTGATTGGCCCTGCTCTGTGGGTGACAGGGTATGGAGCCCCAACCCCCCTGATGGGCCCTGCTCTGTGCATGACAGGGGGTGGCGCCGCAACCTCCCCATCGACCCTGCCTTGAGTGTGACAGGGGGCGGTGCCCCAACCCCCCAATCAGTCTACCCTGAGTGTGACTGAGGGTGGCATCGCAACCTCCCTATCCGCCCTGCTCTGTGCATGACGGGGCAGCGCCCCAACTCCCCAATTGGCCCTGCTCTGAGCCTGACCAGGGGCTGCACTTAGAGATTGGGCCTGCCCTCTGCCCCCCGGGAGCAGGCCTAAGCCAGTAGATCATTATCTCCCGAGGGGTCCCAGACTTCGAGAGGGCAGAGGCCGGGCTGGGGGACCCCCCTCCCCCTGCCCCCTGAGTGCACAAATTTTTGTGCACCGGGCCTCTAGTATATATATAAACTCTTTTCAGAGAATCAAGGTCATATATATATATTCAAATTAACTATTTTCTAGGTAACTAAAAATGGGTTGTTTGGATAAGCATACTTTATTACTTATCAAAACATCATTTAGGCAGGGATTTACATTATATACAGATTGTTTCTCTAATTGGTACAAAAAAGTACTTGGTACATACATGTATTCCTCAGAAACTCTTTATTGTGACCCTACTAATACTCTTGTTGAGGGAATGGTGACAATAATAGGATGATATATTTTGCATTTAGCACATGGGTAAGATAACTATATTTATTTGGAAAAAAATTTTTAACAGAAAATATAACACTGTTTCAGTTCCAAGTTTGTCAGAAAATGTTAATTTTAAAAATAACTTTTAGAATATTTTTGTCTTAAAAACGAAAATGATAGTCAAGTTGTAGATTATCTTGGATCCTCTGGGAACCCATGGCTTCTCTTTGTACACATTCTAGGGCTTTTTGTTACTGAATTATAAGATTTTAGACATGGAAAAGGATGTCAATGAAAGGCAGTTAATTTAATATTGAGAAAACAGACTCACAGAGTTTAAATATGATGCCCAGTTCACACAGATTATTTAGAACTGATCTGCAGTTGATGATATTTTTCTGTGAATGTAGAACGTTTACTGTTGGTTAAAATATTTTTGGAATGAAGTCATGCTTCCTAATTGATTATTTGAGAGGAATCAAATGTATGGGTTTTTGTGGGTTTTTTTTAAGAGACAAATAAATGTCACCTTTCATTGACTTTTCTGCTACTTGGATTTCTAGCTATATGTTTTTTGAGATTTTTATGTCTTCAGCAAATGTCAACCAATCAATCACATTATTTTATACTAGAGGCCCGGTGCACAGAAATTTGTTCACTCGGGGGCTCCCTCAGTCTGGCCTATGCACTCTTGCAGTCTGGGACCCCTCGGACGATGTCCACCTGCTGGCTTAGGCCCGCTCCCTAGGGGATCAACCCAAGCTGGCAGTCAGACATCCCACTGGCAGCCCAGCAGCCCTCGGGGGATGTCCACTTACCAGCAGGGAGCAGACCTAAGCTGCATTCGGACATCCTTAGTGCTGCTGAGGAGGTGGGAGAGGCTCCAGCCACCACCGCTGTGCTGGCAGCAATCAGCCTGGCTTGTGGCTGAGCAGAGCTCCCGCTGTGGGAGCACACTGACCACCAGGGGGCAGCTCCTGCATTGAGCATCTGCCTCCTGGTGGTCAGTGTGTGTCATAGTGACCAGTCATTCCCAGTCGTTCTGCTTTTAGGGTCAGTTTGCATATTACCCTTTTATTATATAGGATAGAGGCCTGGTGCATGTGTGGGGTCTGGCTGGTTTGCCCTGAAGGGTGTCCCAAATCAGGGTGGGGGTCCTTCTGGGGTGCCTGGCCAGCCTGGGTGAGGGGCTGATGGCTGTTTGCAGGTTGGTCACACCCCCTTCTAGGTGGGAGTCCCCACTGGGCTGCCTGGCCAGCCTGGGTAAGGGGCTGAGGGCTGTTTTCAGGCTGGCTAAGGCCCCCCCCCCACCCCCGGCGACGGAAGCTCCCAGCCTCTCCTTTTTTTCTTTTCTTCTTTTTATTCTGAGATTTATTAACCTTCTATAATTGAAACTTTGTAGCCTTGAGAGGAGCTCAGAGCTGGCCAGGGCAGGTGGGAGGAAAGCTTGGCTTCCTCCATCTCCAGGGGCAACCCAAGCCTCCTGCTCGCTCCAGCTCGTGGCCATAGCGGCTGAAAGCAGGTATCTGGGGTTTATTTATCTTCTATAATTGAATCTTTGTTGCTTTGAATGGAGCTCAGAGCTGGCTGTGGCAGGCGGGAAGCTTGGCTTCCTCCATCATTGGGGCAACCAAGCCTCCTGCTTGCTCCAGCTCTGTGGCTGCCGGCCGCCATCTTGGTTGGGTTAATTTGCATATAATCGCTCTGATTGGCTGGTGGGCGTGGCTTAAGGTGTAGCAAAGGTACGGTCAATTTGCATGGTTGCCTTTTTAGTGTAGATAGATAGTATCTGTGTTGTTATGCATAAAAATTAAAATTGCTGATTTCTTACATCCAATGTTAATTTCAGAAAGTTGGTTGCAAATTTTACATGAGCATGAAATACTGGATATTAATGAACTGAAAAAATTGCTGACTGTAGAGTGTTCTTACTCTATAGTACTGACAGACACAAGGCAGGTTATTCAGAAGCTTAGGGGGACTTGGACAGAATCACTGTAGATGACTGAGGTGGTGTGGTATGTAGTACCATGGCACACCAGATTTGCTGCAGTGACCACAGGTCATTAGTACTCAGCAGCCTATCCTGTGTTTCTTCCTGCTCCCTCAGTTTGTAGGGTTGCACTGACTTTCATAGTGGGCCATATCAAATCCAAACTAATGAACAAAATAAACTGGTGAACAAACCGAAGGGCCCCGGGTTCAATTATGGTCAAGGGCATGTACCTTGGTTGCAGGCTCCTTCCTGGCTAGGGTCCTTGTCAGGGCTCCTGCAGGAGGCAACCAATCAGTGTGTTTCTCTCACATAGATGTTTCTCTGTCTTTCCCTTTCTCTTCTACTTTTCCCAAAAATCAATGGAAAAATATCCTCCTCGGATGAGGATTAAAAAAAAAATAATAATTTAAGTCATTTGTAAATTTTAATGAATTATTCCATTTGTATTTGTATTTGTATCTGGATAGCTCCTCCCAGTCTACTGCAACATGGCTTCAAATATTTTGTGTACCCCAGAGCCTTAAAATAGCTATTTCAAAAATATTAATGTACAACTTCTAGGATGCTTTCACACTACCTCCAATTCAAATCCCCCAATTCATAAAGATGTCTGAAGAAAAGCTTATAAAATTAATTATAGTATGAACTGAAAATTAAGAACATCATACATGAATTCCTGTCACGTAAAGACAGTTCAGCCCTGGCTGGCTTGGCTCAGTGGATACAAGATGGGCCTGTGGACTGAAGGGTCCCAGGTTTGATTGTGGTCAAAAGCACATGCCCGGGTTGCAGGCTCGATCCCCAGTAGGGGGTGTGCAGGGAGCAGCCAGTTAATGATTCTCTCTCATCATTGATGTTTCTACCTCTCCTTCTCCCTTCCTCTTTGAAATCAGTAAAAATATATTTTAAAAGAAATAAGGCAGTACAGTGTTATGTGTTTTCAAGATCTCTAATTCACAAAGACGTGCATTGGGAAGAGATCCTCTTCATTATTCTCACTTTTCTTCCAGTCTTTATCTTTCCCATTAAGGAGGCTGCTCTGACTTCCGTTTCCCACACAGAGGGTGCTCTCGTTTTAACCTTTCCCTACTCCTCCTAACAACTTTTTGTAAGGAAGAATTTTGAAAATTATATTTACCCTATTATTATTATTACAAATGGCAGATAAAACCTAAATTAACTGCTTCTAAATAGCTTGTTTGTTGAAAGGAGAGAGGTTTGTATCAAAGAAATAGATCACTAATGGTGAAATTTAAAAAAATGGTTCATTTGCTGGAAATATTTTTTTGGTGATAGGATCATTACTAATACTCTTTGAAATCATGACATAGCACTGAATTCTGCCTTCTCTACATGTACACTTAAAGCACATACTTTTTTCTTTTTACCATTTTAAAACATATTCACTGATAGGCAACAGATGGAGTAATTTTCCATCTGCTTTAAAATGGTGGATTCAGCCGTTACAGTGGTGATTATAATTTGTCCATGAAAATATGCAGTGTTGCCCTGTCAGTTTGGGAATAATCAAGGAGCACATAGAACTAAAGGTTAGAGAACTAGGGAAATAGGGTTGTCTAGATCAGGGGTCCTCAAACTATGGCCTGCGGGCCACATGCAAATACAAATATTGTATTTGTTCCCGTTTTGTTTTTTTACTTCAAAATAAGATATGTGCAGTGTGCATAGGAATTTGTTCATATTTTTTTTAAAACTATAGTCCAGCCCTCCAACGGTCTGAGGGACAGTGAACTGGCCTCCTGTTTAAAAAGTTTGAGGGCACCTGGTCTAGATTAATTTTGTATATACTATGAGCAGTGGTTCTCAACCTGTGGGTTGCGAACAATGAAAATACATCCTGCATATCAGATATTTACATTACGATTCATAACAGTAGCAAAATTACAGTTATGAAGTAGCAACGAAAATAATTTTATGGTTGGGGGTCACCACAACATGAGGGTCATGGCATTAGGAAGGTTGAGAACCACTGACTATGAGATATAGAAAACCTCATAATATTTCTTTTTGTTCAATGTAAAAAGAAACCTTCAAAAACACAAAAAGCTAATATTTCACCTCCACACATAATTAACATTTTTGTTGAATTGCTTACTTTTTATACATATGGATTAGTGAAGTTGAGATCATATTTTCTATGTTGCTTTTAAGACATGCAGATAGTTTAAACATTATAGTTTTTATTTAATAGTTTATTAGCTTTAACATGTATTAACATTATAGCAATGTTAGGTTGTTGCTAATCTAATAAGATAAACATGTTTCTCAATAAACATGTTACTTTTCACTTTTTCACATTGCCCACATTAATAATCTGAGATTAATTTTGTGTATAGAATACAAAATAAAGTTCTAAAATGAATTTTTTCACATAGTTGATTGTAACAGTGTTTCTACTTAAATAACAGTTTTCCTCCTCACTGATTTATGAAATCCCTTATTATACATAAAATGCATCAAATTTTTTGACATTGTTTCTAGATGGTCTGTTAAGTTCTTTGGGTGATTCTGACTATTTTAGTAGGTAGATCATTCAAATTATGTAGGGACATAGATTTTTCTAATTAGCCTTTATAATTGACAATTTTGAGTTCATCTTTATATTAATGTAGTTTGAGAAAAACTATGTATTTCTTTATTCATTAAATGCAAAACATATTAAATATATATATATATATATATATATACACACACACACACATATTTGAGTAAGTAATAAACATACTGATAAATAGACCATCCACTAACAAAAATGAGAGTTCATTGCTAAGTGGAAGGCTTCCAGAAACCAGTTAGTTATTTTATCTTTAAAACCAAACCACTTTTAGAAAAAAATTTAAAAATGAAAATTGAAATGCTGAAATAGGAGGGTTTTTTTCTTCTCTTTTTCTTCATCAATGGTTCTATCAGAGTTATTTCTGCCCCCCTGAATAGCGGAGAGGGAAAATGAGAGCTGATTATTCATCACCACTCCTATTTTTATTTCAGTTGACCCGGTTTAGAAATAAGAATAAAAATAATTTCTGGCTAGTTATATGGGCCATTCTGCAGTTCTTATGTTGGTTTTGAGTTAGCACTACTTTATTGGTTAACAATTTTGATAAATATGTTACTTTAACTTTTGTTAGTATTATATAACATTACTACACTGAAATACATATATTATTTTTTGTGTCCCCTAATTTTATTTTATTTTAAATATATTTTTATTGATTTCAGAGAGGAAGGGAAAGGGAGAGATAGAAACATCAATGATGAGAGAGAATCATTGATCTGCTGCCTCCTGCACACACCCTACTGGGGGTCGAGTCCGAAACTCTTGTATATGCCCTGACCTGGAATCGAATCCTGACCTCCTGGTTCATAGGTCAACACTCAACCACTGAGCCATGCTGGCTGGGCTGTGACCCCTAATTTTAATAATATCTGTTAGTACATATATCTTCATTAGCAACAGTATGTCAACTGGTAATGTAAAATAATGACATTTGACATCATGTTACTTGGTTTATATTTGTATATTAACTTTGCCTCTGCTATTGGCTTAGATTTAGAGAATTCTAATAAGAATCTTCCAATAACTTGTTTTTTTCTAAACATCACCTATGTGTGGTTTTAAAAATATTCATTTGTTTTAAGCTAGCTGTATTCATAAGCTATATGCTTTACTTTGCTTGTATTAATTCTTAAATTCCAAGTTCGACTAAATAGGTTTGTATTAACAATTAATGCTAGCAATATATGGAGTATCATTTTAATCATAATAATTTGGCCAGATAGGGTGATTTTACACAACCTGCAAGTCTACTTTCTTATGTCATAAAATAAGGTTCTCCTGTTTATGTGCATCTTCACAAGTTCTGTGAAAAATAGGGCAGTAAAAGTTGATATATGCTATTTTGGGAATAAATAAGAATTGGCTCAGAGCCTACCAACCTAAAATTCTATTTGCAAATAACTCCTTGAAAGTAAGGCTTGAGTGCTTTTTGTGTCTAGCAAATCTCTTGGCTAAATGTCATCATTTTTATGTTTTAATAATGTATGTTTGCTGATTACAGGATATAGTGATAGGTTCAATTTGCATTTATCTGGTTATATTCCTGAAATTAAAGATTTATTTCTCTAAGTAGCCATTATTAGGAGACTTGAGAGCACAGAAGGCAGGACATAGCTTTTCCCTGTACTCTGAGTGCTGGAAATGGCTTTGGTGGACTGTTTTAAAATGCAATCACCAATCTTTTTTTTTTTTAATATATTTTTATTGATTTCAGAGAGGAGGGGAGAGGGAGAGTTAGAAACATCAATGATGAGAGAGAATCATTGATCGGCTGTCTCCTGCATGCCCCGTCTCCCACTAGGGATTGAGCCTGCAACCCTGGCATATGCCCTTGACCGGAATTGAACCCAGAACCCTTCAGTCCACAGGCCGACACTCTATCCACTGAGCCAAATCAGCCAAGGTGCAGTCACTGATCTTGACCTCTGACGGTCTTTTCTGGCCTGTCCTCCTTTTCCATCTGTTGTTGAGATAATTTGGATCTCTTCCATTAAGTCTCCTAAGCTCCTGTATTTTAGACTTAACCGTTTTACCTTGAACATTTCTCCTTGATGGATCTCATGAGTTTCTATTATCATCTCCTTCAATAAATAATCTTTTCAGATGCTTATTTAGCTGACTTCATGTGAAAAGCAGTAATCCATTTGTAGGAATGATTAATCCAGGTATGATTAGATTCCATGTGAACTGTAATCTCAAATCAGACATACTGGCAGAACTTCTAATACTAACAAATAACTCTTTTTCACCTGGTTGAAATTTTATCGAGACTGGGTTGTCTTTATTGCTAAGAGAATGCATCTACTTAAGCATTTTGATCTGTAGTTAGAGATCAGTTTTTTTTTTTTTTACTTTAAAACTCTGCATGAGGTCTAACAGAAGTTGGTTTCAGCCTTCACACTTTATTTTTTGGTGGTGAAACCACTTAAAAAGCCCAACAACAGCTCTGAATGGGTAGCTCAGTTGTTTGGAGTGTAATTCTGTACACCAAAGGTTGTGGGGTTCCATTCCTGGTCAGAGTACGTACCTAAATTGCAGGTTCGATCCCCAGTCTGGTGTATACAGGAGGCAATTGATCAATGCTCCTCTCTCATATAGATCTTTCTTTCTTTCTTTCTTTCTTTCTTTTTCTTTCTTTCTTCATTATTTCTCTCTTCCCCTTCTTCTCTCTCTGAAAAAAAATCAATACATACATATCCTTGGGTGAGGATTAAAACAAAAACGACAACAAAAAACCCAACAACAGTAATAATAGCAGGCATCAGGAATAAAACTTGGAAAAGATGATAGATTCAAAGAAAAGGAGTTAGGGAGCATTCATTAATTTATGCTGGCCCCTTTAAAATTCAATCCTATTATTATCGAATGAGATCTAGCCTTTCCCCCCTCTTTTGTTGACCTGTTTAAGTCACACAAACTGGAAAAAGAAGAGTATAATAGAGTAGCAGAGAAGTAGAAACGATTAGAAGACAGCAGGGCCCACTAATATAAGTGTAAAATTTCACTTCATTGTTGTACTTTATATACTAGACTTTATAAAATGGCTTCCTATATGCAGAATATAATATTTTAGTCTAAAAAAAATAAAATGGATTTTAAAACCCTTAGCATTTTGACACACATTCATATATACAAGTATCTAAAATTGTACTTTTAAATTGTTTAAAGCAGGATATCATGTTCTAGATATAGAAGTAGTGCCCCAAAATATCTTGAGAGTAGCCATATTAAAATGTATTGTTTACTATTCCACATGTACATCTTATTATATCTATAGTAGACAGATTTGAGAGCTGATTATTAGCTCTTTAACCCTAAGAATTTTGCATGTTCCTTAGACAGTTATCATTCATTGATGAACAGAGGATTAGAAATATTCAAATGTTTTATATGTTTTTATATATTACTAGAGGCCCGGTGCACAAAAATTTGTGCACCTGGGAGGGAGGGGGGGTCCCCTAGCCCGGCCTGTGCCCTCTCGCAGTCTGGGACCCCTCGGGAGATAACGACCTGCTGGCTTAGGCCTGCTCCCGGGTGGCAGAGAGCATGCCCAATCCCTAGGTGCAGCCCCTGGTCGGGCTCAGAGCGGGCTGATTGGGGAGTTGCGGCGCCGCCCCCGTCATGCACAGAGCAGGGCGGATCGGGAGGATGCGATACCACCCTCAGTCACGCTCAGGGTAGGGCCAATTGGGAGGTTGGGGCACCGCCCCCTATCACACTCAAGGCAGGGTCGATGGGGAGGTTGCGGCGCCACCCCCTGTCACGCACAGAGCAGGGCGGATCAGGGGGTAGGGGGGCTGCACCCTGTCACAGAGCAGGGCCAATCAGGGGGTTGGGGTGCTGCCCCCTGTTACTCACAGAGCAGGGCCCATCAGGGGGGTTGGGGCTCCGTACCCTGTCACACACAGAGCAGGGTCGATCAGGGGGTTGGGGAGCTCCCCCCTGTCACGCACAGAGCAGGACCCATCAGGGGGTTGAGGAGCTCCCCCCTGTCATGCACAGAGCAGAGCCGATCAGGGGGTTGAGGAGCTCCCCCCTGTCACTCACAGAGTAGGGCCGATAGGGGAGTTGGGGCACTGCCCCCTATCACACACAGAGCAGGGCAGATCAGGAGGTTGGGGCACTGCACCCTGTCACACTCAGGGCAGGGCCAATGGGGAGGTTATGGCTCTCCCCCATCACACACAGAGCAAGGCCCGTGGAGGGGGGTTGGGGCGCCACCCTCTATCTCCCACAGAGCAGGGCCGATCAGGGGGTTGGGGCGCTGCCACTGTCACACTCAGGGCAGGGCCGATGGGGAGGTTATGGCTCTACCCTGTCACACACAGAGCAGGGCCCGTGGGTGCGGGGTTGGGGCGCCGCCCTCTATCACCCACAGAGCAAGGCCGATCAGGGGGTTGGGGCGCCGCACCCTGTCACACACAGAGCCGCAGGGCGATCAGGGGGTTGGGGAGCTTCCCCCACCAGGCACAGAGCAGGGCTGATCAGGGGGTTGAGGCGCCTTCCCCTGTCACGAACAGAGCAGGGCTGCTCAGGGGGTTGTGGCCCCGCCCCCTGTCACACACAGAGCTGCAGGGCAATCAGGGGTTTTGGGCGCTGCCCCCTGTCATGCTGATCCCGGTGCCGGGAGGCCTCACTGCTCCGCTGATTCCGGTGTTGGGAGGCATATTACCCTTTCACTATATAGAATAGAGGCCTGGTGCACGGGTGAGGGCTGGCTGGGTTTGCCCTGAAGGGTGTCCTGGATCAGGGTGGGGGTCCCAACTGGGGTGCCTGGCCAGTCTGGGTGAGGGGCTGAGGGCCATTTTCCGGCTGGCGGGTGACTAAAAGCTCCCAACCGCTCCTTTTTTTCTTTTTTTCTTTTTTTATTCTGGGCCAGCTTTAGCTCTGAGGCCTCGCTGCTGAAAACATTGATACAATGTTGCAGTCCGGCTGGCTGAAGGCCGGCTGACTGAAAGTCGGTTTCTGGGGTTTTGTTTAGCTTCTATATTTGCAACATAGTTGCTTAGAGTTGCAGCTGAGAGGCCGGCAAGTGCGGGGAACGTTGGAGTCTGCCATCACTGGAGCAAGCAAGCCTCCCTGTTCGCTTCAGTGCATGGCTGCCGGCCGCCATCTTGGCTGACAGTTAATTTGCATAAGGATATGCTGATTAGCCAATGGGAAGGGTAGCGGTCATATGCTAATTACCATGTTTCTCTTTTATTAGTGTAGATTATTTGTTTCTTTTTGCTTTGTTTTTAGCCAGAGGAATATAACATTAAATAGGAATGGGAGTTTTTTTGGAGTTAAATGTCATTATTTAAAAGTTTTATTATTAGATCAATTGAGGTGACAATGGTTAATAAAATCATGGATTTCAAGTGTACAATTCTATGATACATCATCTGTATATTGCATTGTGTGCCCACCACCCAAAGTCAAATTTCCTTCCATCTTCATATACTTATCCACTTTACTCTTCACTACCTCCCTACCCCCTTCCCTCTAGTAAGCATCTATGAGTTTTAGTTTGTCTTATCTGTTCATTTGTTGCTTTCAGTTTTGTATCTCACATATGAATGATATCATGTGGTTGTTGACTTTTCCTGTCTATAACATTTTGCTTAGCATGATACTCATAAGATCTATCCATATTGTCACAAATGGAAGTATTTCATCTTTTCTTATGACTGAGTAGTTTTCCATTGTATTTATGCACCACATCTTCTTTATCCAATCATCTATCTGAAGGAACTTGGGTGTTTCCATGTCTTGGTCACTGTAATGCTACAATGAACATAGGGGTGCAAACCTTCTGAATGTTTTTTACAGGAAGGTTTTAAGAAGTGAATTTCTCAACAATTTACCTTTTGAAGCATTCCTTGGATAAATCAACTGTATAGCAGGGATAAACTATGAGAATATAATGATCTATACATTTCAGTATGAACATGTATAGGAGACTTATGTAAAACTAGAGGCCCGGTGCATGGATAGGGTCTCTAGGCCTGGCCGGTGATCAGGGCCGATCAGATTCCCCGCCTCCCTGCCTCCTCCTTCCCTAGCCACCTGTGTTCCCACTGCTTACTTGCTTCCTCGCCTCCTCCTTGCCTCGTTCCCTCAGCACCCCGCCTTCGCTGCTGGTCGCCCGCCCCCTGGTGGTCACTGCCCCTTGGTGACTAGTGCACTTCATAGTGAGCTATAGAACTCCTGTTCTCCCGGTCGAACTCTCAAGGGGACACTGTGCATATTAGCCATATATATAGCCAGATAGATAGATAGATACATAGATACATAGATAGATAGATAGATAGATAGATAGATAGATAGATAGATAGATATAGGTATAGATATGGATATTGATATAGATAGATAGATAGATAGATAGATTTCAGTTTTATGAAAGCCTGAGAAATTAGGAGTGGTTTGAAGAGGCATCCCCAAAGTAATGCAGAGAGGCATTAAAGACCAGACATAAATAACTAAGACATAAGTTTTTATTTCAGACCATATAAGCGTGGCAATCCTATCTAAAAAAGAGGGAATATGCTAATTGACCCTCAAATTGTCCGCCAATTGACCGCTAATTGTCGCAAAGATGATGGTGCCCACAGCGAATAAGGAAGGAATATGCTAATTGACCATCCCGTACTCAAAGATGGCAGCGCCCACAGCCATAAGATGGTGGTACTCAATCCCTTCAGCCCCACCTGGGTGGCCTTGCCGCATGCCTGCTTCCAGAGACACCCAGTCACCTCAGCCCGCCAGCCGCCCAGGGCCGGCCCAAGGTGCAGGCAAGCCTCAGATGGCAGCTGCCCAGCTGCCCAGGGCTGCCTGAGGCTCAGGTAACCAGGGCTGGCTGAGGCTTGTGCTGCCAGCAGTGGCAGCAGCAGAGGTGTGATGGGGCGTCGCCATGCCCTGATTGCTGGGTTGCCTCCCACCTCTGAGGGCTCCCAGACTGTGAAAGGGGGCAGGCCGGACTGAGGGACCCCTCCTCCAGTGCATGAATTTTCATGCACTGGGTCTCTAGTGTTTATAGAAAAATTATGGTTATGATACACTCAAAATTATCTGAAAACAAATGAAAAATGTTTTTGTATTAAAATTTTGAATCAGCATTACTTACACAAATAGATTGTCTTTTATTTCTAACTGTATCTCCCTGTAAACCATAAAAAGACATGGAAGAAAATCCTTTGGATGTATTATATGGTTTACTTAAAGGATGTAAATTAAGCTTTTTTTGTGTTAACATTTATAATTGTTAGAAACTTTTAAATTATATCCAATCAAAAGTTTATACACCACATGAATAATTTTCAACACTCTCTTTTGATATGTGATGTTTAACTTGACATTATAGAGAAATATAATGGTGACTGACTATTTTCATGTACAAGGTTTAAAAATGCATTAGAATCTTGATTCATTCCAGTGTTATACTACTTGTATCCTGTCAACCCTTACTATCATTTCACTTACTTTTGACAAAAAGCAACAACATTGGTCATCATTTAGAATTCATGGATTTTTTTCTGTTTATTTTTTTTGCAGTCATTTTATACTTAAAAATGTGTAAGATATACTTTAGAGTTCAGTCATCTTTTGGTGAAATCTAAAACAAAAGGCCAATTCAACTAGCTGGGATCTTTCAGAATTGAATCAAGGCACTCAGAAATTAACCAGCTGCATTGGTGACAACATGGGTGGATCTAAATGGGATTTGTTTTCATTACTCATAAGATTTTTTTTAATTGGTCACCTTCACATATCATTTGATTGCATGATTATGATTTCAGTAAATTATATTTTTATTATTGATACTAAATATTTTTAAGGATCATAAAACTCAATTTTGACTTTCAAAGTTATACTATCACAGCATATGTAGTTGCATTTCACTATTACTGTGTAGTTCTTGGGTATTTTAGAATTCATATGGTTCACTAAATTTTTACAGCAAAGTAACAAGATAAATATAGGGTAGTTACTTTGTTTGCATTAAAAAAGGTTCTTCCTTGGTAATTGAATGGAAAAAAAGCTAAATGCAAGGCAGAAAGTGTATTACTCCTCCAATGCATAATTTTGTTCTGTTTACATTGTGATCCATTTTGTTTACATTTCTATCTCCTTTATAAGGCAGGAAACCTTGAAGGGAAAAAATAGTAATCTCTACTCCCCTACCACTAGCACAGTATCTGGTACAATGAAATATTCTCAGTAAATTCTAATTGTAATGAACTATGGCTCACAAGGTGGGAATATATTTGCTCAATGCCCTTTCAGAATGATTCTTAGTTTATAATTTCAATACCAGTGTATTTTTAATCAGTTTGTGAGATATTCAGAAGTTTGGGCTAATTGATATCATTTTCAGTTGTAAATAGCGTCCTACTTACCATAGGGCTCAAAGGTGAAAATTGCATTATCACTTCATTTAAGTGATATTTCCAATCTGTCACTGGCTGATGCCAGAGAAACTAAATTAGAACCTTAGCAATCGTCTAGGTGACTAGCAATAACAATCAGAAATAGTATGTGGGAGTGGAAATGGAAAGGTGCAAGACTACAGAGAGGGGGAGATGAAAAAAACTCAAAAATGAATATTGCAATTGAGTTGATATTGAAGATACAGGGAAGAGAAGACTCAAGAATTGTAGATTTCAGGTCTGGATAATGGAGAATTTTGGTGAACTTGTCAAGAAACATAGGAAATGGCTATGTAGTAGGGCTTTTTCATTAGTTTAAATAAATTTGAATTTGAGGTAACTGCAAGAAGGAAAATGTATACAAAGCGAGAAATACCAGAAAATCTGCAACTCAGGAGACGTGTGATATCAGATTTGAGAGTTATAAAATGTTGTAACCGAACAAGAACTGGCATAAAGCTTAATTTGTTAGCTAAAGAAAGTGAGTCCCAGAAGAATGAAGTAATATGGCCAAGATCCCAGAGATACTGGCAAAGTGAAGACTAGAATCTTCATCTTTTCTTAATTCTTTTTTTTCTAATTTCTTACATGTAATTAAGGATATAGCAAGAGAATTATTTAGAAAAGAATTTTTGGGAAATAAACAGAAGAATAAAAAAGAGTAAATATTGAGGTAACTGGCTGTAAGAAGCTTTCTTGGCATGAAAGGGGAGAATGGTCAAGTTTTCATGCTCTTGAAGTGAGTGTCTGCCTCAGGAAACTGGAAGACCAAATGGTTCAAAAT
Organism: Myotis yumanensis; assembly: GCF_028538775.1. Lineage (NCBI taxonomy): Eukaryota > Metazoa > Chordata > Mammalia > Chiroptera > Vespertilionidae > Myotis > Myotis yumanensis. The sequence goes on along the minus strand of NW_027223760.1, from coordinate 40,384,222 downwards.
GGGTACAAGCTGGTTAGTTTCCACTTAGTTTCTGTCTCAGATGCAAGCATTTGTGAAGATGATTAGGCCCAGGTAATTTATGCGAAATGATTCCTATGAAGGAAATGAAATGTCTCAGATGCTGGATAGGGCAAGGCAGTCGGATCCTGTGTTGTCGAAAGAACTGATCTCCCACCTCCTGAAATTTCTTGTTCACTTTAGGAGGGAAAGATGACTTTAAAAGTGTTAACTTAAAGTAAAAAGCCAAAATGAGAGGCAACAAGTGTTTACTTGAGATAAAAAAGAATTACAGTCTGGGGCACAGATATAGCCAGAAACCTAAATTATGGAGTGAGAAAGCAAGGTGGGTTTTTTGTTGTTTTGTTTGTTTGTTTTTTGTTTGTTCGTTTTTTATGAGAAAAAGAAGGGAAAAACATGAATAGAAGAAAGGAATTTCTATTGGTGCTAACCAGCTAGATTACTCTTTAGCTATACATGGCTGGTTATCATTAGTCCTTGTGGTCATGATGTCTGCTTTCCTGTATCTTTACAACCAGTTGTTTATAAGCCAATGTTGGTTTGGCTCAGATTCTCTGGAATGGCTACTGTAACTCTATTTTAAAATGGCTTCACTTTTGTCAACTTTTTACAAGGAAGGGCTACTTCGAATTAATAATTTGTATTCTTTTTCCATCCTTTTTGACATCTCTGAGGGAACATGAATGTCCATGGCATCAAAGGAAAGACAAATTAACTTTTTTTATTGTACCCACAAATGTTTATTGAGCTTCTGTGAACGCAGAGCCTCTCTCTTCTTTCAGGGACACATTAATTGGAAGTTTGCCTCCTTTTCCTTCTTATTCTGTCCCTATTCTGTGAGATCAGGGCAAATTTTCTGTAGAAAGCAGAATTCTGATCAGTGAACAATGACAAGGCATACTTCGGTGAACATCTGTGATGTTCCAGGCCCCATGCTAGGAGTCTTACAAACACTGTCTTTTTAAATCATAACAGCAACTCTGTATGGTAAGATGATGTGTTTGTTATGAGTGGTGTTCAAAATCCTGCTACATTTCAAAGAGAACCCAAAATCCATAGCCTGCCATCCAGGATGCTCCCTGCTTTGCTTCATCTATTGTTTTATTAATTTCTAGTATTTCATTTCCTATGTAATATTTTTTCAGGCTACTCTATGTAATCCTCCTAAAGTATAAAACCTGTGCTTCCCTTCTCATGTTTCTTTTTGCAGTTCTCATGATATGACATCACCCAAAAATAATTTCACTCAGCCTTACTTGAGTCTTTCTGATGCAACATGCCAGTATCTTTTTTTGCTGTGGTTATTGGGTTTGTAACAAATTATATGTATTTGTCTCATAATTTGACTATATATTATTTCACGGCAAGGAAACCCTCTCAGGAAGCATATATATTCATCTCTATATACATAACCCTGCTTAGTGTAGGTGCTTGCTCATGGAAATTTCTTATGTTTGTATTGAGTGAGGGCCCGCTATCTGCAAAGCACTTTCCTAATGTATGTTATTACCTTATATTCTGGGAAGGCAAACGAGAGTATAAAGCAAAGTTCATATCCCTAAATAATTTGTACCTTCTCAATAAGGCAAATGTCACAGAGCACAGTCAAATAAGTCAAATATCCACAGTGTAAAAAAACATTTTATAGTGCAGAAATGAAGTAGTTGTTCAAGAACTTTAAAGGAGGGGATGCCACAATAATTTGGGTGGTCAGACAGGACCTTATGGAAAGGTCAGAGCCTGAGATCAGCTTGAAAGATAAATCACATTTGAATAGGTTGGGAAAGAAGGCATGCCAAATGACAGGAAAAGGGCAATGATGGGCGTGATCCATTTAGTTTCAGGGATTACGAAGAGTAGATTTGAGTTCTTGGTTTAAGCATTTAGTCTTAACTTCATGGATGATGGGCATGTTTCCAGATTGTTAATTTACATGGGAAGAAAATACACTAGTTATTATAGAAAGTAGCTTTTAGTCAGATACCTGGCTCTACCTTAGGAAACTTCCTTGGTATTTGTTTTATTAGGTTTCTTCTGCAAAATGGAGATAATAAGAATTCAACTTGGTGGTTGCAATATTTAAATTATGGAATGCATATAAAGTAATTAGAAGACAACCTGTCAAACGGCACTCAAATATAACCTGCAGGAAACGTTAACTTCTGTTAGGAATTTGATCATCGAGCAGCTGTGTATATGAGAAAATTTGGAAGGGATAGTCATTTTAGGCAGAAAATGTAGTTCAGTGTTAGAAAGCTAATGCCTCATGTAATATTGTGGTACAAGGTTCTTTACAAGAGTGCCAGGAGAATGAAAGTTAATGGAATAGTATGGTGGGCATTAAAATAAATCTTTTAGCAAGATTGGTTATGGTGAATAGAGGTGATGTGAGATATCAAATAAAATATGAAGTTTTGAGCTTAAAGGACAAAAAAACATGATAATAGCACTGGTTGAAACAGAGAGAAGTGGAAGTTGGATGTAAGATAGTTGATACCAAGTAGTGTCCTATTAAATCTGATGTATGCCTCATACGCAGGACTCAGTGAATGTCTGCTGTTGATGAGCAAGGCTCGTATTGGCTAGTTTTGCTTTCATTTAATTAATCATTATACTTACACTCAGTTATTATTTATACTCAACATCCTATCATGAAAGGGAGGAAATGTAAATAAACTGATTTTTTTCACTTCAACCCAGAATATTTGCTCAGTTGCAAATGACTATCCTCTGTCCCTTTAATATAGGATTTAGATGTAGTAATTTGCCTTTTATCTAGAAAGACATTGACTGCTATATTTAACAATATTTTTATTTTGCTCATGACATAGCATATTGATGAAGGCAAATATTAATTTTTAGTAGGAGCATTAATTCCCATAATTCTATAATGATCGCAATTACATGAAAACTTTGAAATCAGATCCAGTTACAAATACAGTTCTTATTATTTTATAAGCGTTTTATTCATACAGTCTTCCAAGATGACCTGTCATGAACTACATGAAACCAAATTTGTATTTAACATATCCAAAGACATACTTCTGAGAGCCCTTGCTAACCATAAAGCTATGCCTGTTGGCTCTTAGTCAACAACTGTCAAGTTAAAAATTCCAAAATATTTGAAATATATGACCTTGTTGCCAAAATAACTTCAGGTTCTCAGGAGTAGGATTGGATTAAGTCATTTTGTATGTATTCAAAGTACTATCCTATATACCAGAATCAACCCAAATGATTAGAAAGTGAGTCCTGAATTGACTTAGGGTTATTCTGAGCTTTAAAGCTAATGGTTTGTGACTTTGTCTAGTTGATGGGGCACTGCAGAGGCTGGAAGGGTGTTATTTTCAATAGGAGATAAATGTACCTGTTCTAGAAAAGGAACTGAAAGTTGCATGTGAGGTTAGCATGTGTAATTTGAATACCAGTCCACCTGTGGTAAGAATAATTTTAAAATTGTCCCTAATATTCGTGCCCCCTGATGCTCATGCCTTGTACAGTCCTTTCCCCTTAAGTGGGAACTGGACTTTCGAATAAGATTATCACTCCCTTCATTATACTGTGCTGTATGGCCAAAGGTATTTTGCAGATGTAATACATTTCTTGATCAGTTGACTTGTTGACCTTGAGTTAATCAAAATGACCTAATAAGTTAAGCTTTTTTAAAAAGCAAGAAACAGGAGCAATTGTTATTTACAAATTGGAATTCACAAGACAAACTCCCATGTTTTGGAGAGGGCCACATGGCAAGTCATGGCTGGAGACTCCTAGTAGCTGAGTTACCTCAGTTCTCTAAGCACAAGAAACTGAATTCTGCCAACAACCTGAATGAGCTTGGAAGAGGACCCAAGCTCTACATGAGAGTGCAGCCCAGCTAACAACTTGATTTCCAATGTGTGGGACTCTGAGAAGGGAACCCAGTTATGTCATTCCAGAACTTCTGACCTCAGGAGCTATGAGATGATAAATTGGTGTTGTTTTAAGTCACTACATTTCTTGTAATTTTTTTTACATATCAATATAAACTAATATGCCACCTACACATCTATTTTCATTTTACTAAATTTGTTGAATATTAACCATATTCTGGTGTGTCTGATAAACTGTGCACTGCAGTCTGTGGTTGACAGCAGTAACAGAAATCATGTTATCAGGATGTACTGTGTTGCTCATAATAAAAAAAATCTATGAAATTATCACCATTGTGAAGTTGGACTCAGCAACCATGACTAAAGGGACGAGTAGTGGTTCAGATCACTGCATCTTGAGCTTGTCCAGAACCAGCCAGTACCCACCTCCTGCCATGGGTGACTTTTATGCATTTAGGAGAAACAGTTTCTTGAGTAATATTGGAAGAATCATGTGATTCTTTGTGTCTTGCTCCAAAGGTGCCCTCTGAGAGAGTTGTACTTGGAGGACTGGGTGCGTTCTCTTGATATCAGAAAAGAGAGAATGTGTGGCAGAGGGCAGAGTGGTAATGTCATCACACTTAGGGAAGGGGCAGCGCTGTGAGCAGCAGTCGGGGCAGGTTTCAAGCCCTTATCTTGTGGAAGCTGCAGCAGAGCGAGCAATAATGAGCAGCAGGTCAGGTGGCATTTCTGGCAGAGCAACTGGCAATTAATGCGAGCACAGTCACAAACAGCAGCCTCAGCACCAGCCAGAGCTCAGCAGGAAGGAGCAGCATCCTGATTTTATCCCTGGGAGCATATGGGATGCTTCATGGATAGGGCTATAGTGTGTGTGTGTGTGTGTGTGTGTGTGTGTGTGTGTGTGTGTGTGTTGGGGGGCGTAGAAAAGGGGCCTGAGATCTGACCATTTTACCAATGAAGGTTATTAAACTATCACATTTGGGTTTGGGTTTCTAAGGTGACATTTGTTACCTGCTGTTTTTGCAGTATGTAAGCACTGGGTTGTACAAGTTAAAAAATAACTTTACCAGGGATATTTATTCAGACGTGTGTTATATCTACACAACTCTTCTTATCATAGTAAATATGATTTAAGCTACAGAAAAGAAATATTAATTACAACTCCTTATAATCCATGGAAATATTTAAATAGCTTTTGTTTCTTTTCAGATTATCCCAATGACCATGAGAATAATGCTGCTATCATTTTAACCTTCTCTCACATGCTAGTTCACACTTAGCACACTTCTGAAAGACAAATATTTCTTTATTCATTTTATGTTAACATGGCTTTCTGAATCTTAAACTATTCCACTGCATTTTCTGCTTTCTGTTTAACGGGAAACTTGATTGCTTCCCCTATGTTGACCTCTCTTTGACCTCTTGGAGATTTCCATCTTGATACTCCTTGCAGATGGCATAGCACCTCACTTCTTACCCACCAGGCTGAATGAATCCACAATTCAGCACTTACCTCAGATCCATTTCTTCTGGCAAATTGCTTATCAATAATGCACAGTAGATTTATTAGTTATATGTCTGTCATGACTGTATTTTAGGCCTACTTTCATTTTTTTATTAAAAAAATCAATTGATAGTTACTTTTGTTTATATTAGAACTAGAGGCCCGGTGCACAAAAATTTGTGCACTCGGGAGGGTCCCTCAGCCCGGCCTGTGCCCTCTCGCAGTCTGGGACCCCTCAGGGAATGACCACCTGCTGGATTAGGCCCGCTCCCCAGGGGATTGGGCCTAAGCTGGCAGTCAGACATCCCTTAGGCAGCCCAGGAGCCCTTGGGGGATGTCCACTTGCCAGTGGGGGCAGGCCTAGCTGCAGTCGGACATCCTTAGTGCTGCTGAGGAGGTGGGAGAGGCTCCCACCACCACCGCTGTACTGGCAGCTGTCAGCCTGGCTTGTGAGTGAGCAGAGCTTCCCATGTGGGAGCGCACTGACCACTAGGGAGCAGCTCCTGCATTGAGCATCTGCCCCCTGGTGGTCAGTGTGTGTCATAGTGACCAGTGATTCCCAGTCACTCAGCTGTTAGGGTCAATTTGTATATTACCCTTTTATTATATAGGATAGAGGCCTGGTGCATGGGTGAGGGCCTGCTGGTTTGCCCTGAAGGGTGTCCCGGATCAGGGTGGGGGTCCCGCTGGAGTGCCTGGCCAGTCTGGATGAGGGGCTGAGGGCCGTTTTAAGGCTGGCCACACCCCCTTCAGGGAGGGGGGTTGTGCTGGGGTGCCTGGCAACTTTGTTGCCTTTTGCGGAGGCCACAGCAGGCCAGAGCAGGCGGGAAGCTTGGCTTCCATTGCCGGGGCAACCAAGCCTCCTGCTTGCTCCAGCTTCGTGGCTGCCGGCCGCCATCTTGGTTGTGTTAATTTGCATATCATCGCTCTGATTGGCTAGTGGGTGTGGCTTGGGCGTAGCGAAGGTACGATCAATTAGCATCTTTGTCTTTTCTTAGTGTAGATGAGAGTTTTTTGTGATTTTTTTTTTGCAGTCCTAGCCAGGAATTCCACTGTGATTATTGCATATTAACCAAATCACTCATTTATTGGTTGATCCTCTCATTTTTAAAGAATATTCAATACTATATATACTGATGTATATGTGTATATGTCATATAGTACGTCACACATGTTTTCTTGATTTTTAAGATGCTGTAGCTTATAAAACTTGATAATTGTGCTAATAACAAAATAAAAAGTAATTAGTTTTTTTAAAAAATCTGAAATTATTTATAGTTTGCATTCTATTAAAGACAGGGAGGAAACAGCTATTTCTTAAGGAAGGAATAGTAATTTTACTCAAATTAGTATTGCCATTGCTCATGTTTGATAATACTTCATTCATAAAAGCTGACATGTCATGAATTCCATTATTAAATAACTGGAAAGCCCTGGCTGCCTGTATGGATATGACATTGCACACTTACTAAGAGGGCAAAATGTAGAGTCAGATTGCCAAGGTTCAAATTTAACTTCATCACTTGCTGATGATATGAATTTGGTCGTAGAACATAACTCCTCTCCCCTATCTCTCAGTTTTTTTGTTTGTAAAATAGGAAATGGTAGCAGAGTAGTTGTGAGGATTTAAGTGAATTCATGTAATGTTCTTAGAATAGTACATGAAACATACTGTGTTTGATAAATATTAGCACATGTATATATAATTGATCCATATTAATATATTTGATGAAATTCACACTTGCCCTTGAGAATTGTAAGCTGCACAGCATACAAGAGAGTTTTAGTTTTGCTCTGTAGTTTAATGCTATACCGATGTAAGACTGCGTGTAAGAAAGTGCCTCAGATTCTTTTATGGTTTTTATCTTCCAAAAGGATTAAATTATTTTTGAGAAATTGTACCTAAGTACCATGACAGGGGTTCAAAATATGCTGCACTTTGAGTTTTCAAATGTAGAGGTTTCAGTTTCCTTGGAGGTTACTTTTAGCAACTGACACTAAAAACAAACAACTCCATATTAAATACCTATGTCTTCAATAGAACATGAGGCAGACTGTTCTTATTTCAAACAACTCTGAATGTGAGAATATTCTTCCAAAAAATGAACTGAAGTCTATATACTTATGACTTCTACCCACAGTTCTAAGTTCTGTAGCCTTATGAAATAGGCCTGAGCCTTAAATATGTATGAAGTCTGATACCAAGCCCCGCCTGTCTTCTCTTCTTCAAAGCAAACTTCTCTAGTTAAGATTTACAAGCCCCGAGCTATCTGCTTTCTATTCCCCCAAGAGACTAGTTCATTTTGTTCTGTCTTATTGGAAATGGCAATAAATTCAGGATCTAGTTTTATGATCTCTCATATTATTATAAAATAAAATTAGTTAATTGTATTTAATCCAAAAGATTTGGAGTAACACTATCTGTATTCTTTCCATCATAAAAATAAATTTCAAAAGGTGATATAAAACACTCCAAGTCTTCACTGCTTGAGGTTTATTCTTCTATATAAATGAGTATTGACTATATGAATTACTTAATATTTGATTGAGGCCCACTATATGTAAAATACAGTTGTTTTTTTCTAAAAATGTTTTAATTTGACTTAATTTACTAGTAAATCCTAAATTTTGAAAAGTCTGAGTTCATTTTCTGTCCTTCGGTGTAGAAATAACATCCTTTCTTCATGGTGAACTACATAGTAAGCTTTTCTGGGAGCATATATACTATTTGTTTTAATGCAGTGGCTCTCAGATTTTATTGTTTATAAAGATCTCAGGGTAAGACTGTGTAAGTGCAAGGTTAATATAATTATTAATAGCTAGTACTTACTCCAAAAGTGATTCTGAGATTCAGTCTGTGGTGTAAGGCCTAAGAACCTACATTTTTAATAAACATGATAAGTAATTCTGATTCAGAGGCCCCATACTTTGGAAAGTACTGCGAAATTACCTGGATCAAGAAAACAAATATAAGTTGGCTATCCACTATTGTATTAAAGTGTGTGTACCCACACAAATCGTGGCACCTACCCAAGAGAGAAGCTAAATGTCTTCTCACACATGACTTGAAGCCTTAGGTGACTGGAATTCTAAAAGAATAGCAGCATTTGAATAATTGGACTGAATTTAAATGTGAAAGAAGTATTTTATTTACTTTGAATTATCTTCCTGTCTTAACCCAATAATTTTTTCTTGTGTAAAATCAAAACTAGGAGTAAAAAATATTAAACTAGTAGAGTACTTAACCCCCACACATTGTTCTTTTTTTTTTAATATTCAACAATATTGTTCTGTTTTCTAGAAAATTCACAAGTTTGCAAAAGCATTTATACCTACTGACAGCCTTTTTTATTTCTGCAAGTAATTTACTTTGCCAACTTTGCAAATGCTGCCCTTTAAAAATAGACTCAAATAGTGTCTAACTGATGGAGACAATCCTAAAAGGTCCAGGTGCATAATGGACATGTAATATTGGGGATAATAGACCAACTAAATAATTTTATGTTGATGCTTTTAGGTCAAGTAAGATTCTGCAGAAGGCTCCCATCATCCCTCGCTCCCTCCCCCCAAAAACAACAAAAGGTCATCATTTTAAATTTATTTTTTTCCATAAAGCCTGTAATGAGTCTCTTCAAATAAAATCAATAATTGTGACAGAATGTCACAGGTCATTACAGATCTCATTCTAAAATTCTCTAGGCACTTTCTTCTCCACATTCCCTTATTGGCCAGTGGGTAGGAAGATGTCCCATTTTATTCCACAATCTATGTGGCCCTCTAGGGTTTGAATGTTTTAGCATTATTTGTGATGCTGCGGGGAGGGGGCGGGGATCGTGTAAAAACAAGTCAAGGTTTTTATTATAGAAAACATGGTCTTTCCTATTAATGAAGTCAGGATGGCAGTGCAGTAAATATCTAAGCCCTTTAGGAGATTTTCAGGTGTGGGAGGATTAAATTTCAACTAGGATGGTTCTGATTTAGTTCTTTGAGCAAATAAAAATATGCAAGATACTGCATTTAAAAAATAAACTATGGAAGTGGAGATAGAAAAAATTAAGAATTTTTAGATTTGCAGATTTATACTTACTTTACCATGCTATAGTTAGAACATTTAAGTTAATTTGAACTAATGTACCTACCTGGGAAGTTGGTCAACTGATTCAACAAAATTAAATTCCTGAGCAGGTAATTACTTATCATTGACAATGCTTTAAAAAGGCATCTATTTGAGCAAAGAGGGGATTGGAATCCAGGGCACATATTCAGGTAGCAACCTAATTGTGCTCTGGAGAGTACAAAGAAAAGCAGTGTTTGTAAAACGAGGGCTGCATGCACTGTCCTCAGTCCAGTCTTCTTTATGTAAATGAAGGATTCTGGCTAAATTAATAAGGATTGGTTGAGCCCAATAAGCAAATGAAAGATGTTGATTGGCAAAATGGGTTGGTTCCTTTCAGAGTAAGAAATCCAGTTGTCATGGTGAGGAGGGGATTAAAGTTCAGGCATGGGTGAAAAGTTTAAAAGTTCATGGAGAAACGTGCTGGGTGGAACATGTTTAAGACAAACTTCATAGCCTCCAGCCTCCAAATTAGTTCCCGGGACATAAATGACTCCAACTGGCTCCATCACGGCTCCATTCACAGTTTCTATTTTAGTGCACACTTGCCTTGCAATTATTTGTATTAAAGTTGTACTCAGTTTTGAGCCAATTGCTGATGAGCTACTATGCAAATTTTATCTGCATGTTGCTTTTTGGTCACGTGAGAGAATTTTTGTTCAGCCACTTGAACCCTCTGTATCTGGCTTAATGCTTACATTATTCCTTGAATCCCACCATAGAACTAATATCTTTTTTAAAAATTTTAGTTTGTTTTTAAATAATGTCTGTCTGATTTACTAATCAATATTATAACATTACTAGAGGCCCAGTGCATGAAATTCGTGCACGAGGGAGGGGGAGCGAGTCCCTCAGCCCAGCCTGCAATGATGCCAGTGTCCCTCACCCCGGCTCTGGCCCGAGGCCCCTCCCCTCCCCTCCCTCCATGTGGCCGGGGTGCGTACACTGGTCTCATGTTGCTGGGGCAACACCGCCAGCTAACCACCCCAGCCACTATGGGCACCACCATCTTTATTGTGGAGTGATGGTTAATTTTCATATTACTCTTTTATTAGATAGGATAATATTGAAGAAAAGAACCTGTGAAACATCCTATATAATAAAAGGCTAATATGCAAATTGTCCCCTCAACTGGGAGTTCAACTAGGAGTTCGACCAGGGTGCGGGACTAGCTGGCCAACTGCCTGCAGCGCCTTCCCCCTGACTGGCCCTGCCCCCATTCGGCCCCTGCTACCCCAATCAGGGGTGGGGCTAGCCACACCCCACCCGTGCACAAATTCATGCACCTGGCCTCTAGTCCTATATAATAAAAGCCTAATATGCTAAGTGTCTGGTCAACTGGTCGGTTGTTCAACCAATCAAAGCATAATATGTTAATGATATGCTAAGGCTGCTCAACCACTCGCTATGACGTGCACTGACCACCAGGGTGCAGACAGTTGACCTGTTGACCAGTTACTATGACATGCACTGACCACCAGGGGGTAGACACTCTGACCGGTAGGTTAGCTTGCTGCTGGGGTCCAGCTAATTGGGACTGAGCGAGATGGGCCAGATACACCCTGGAGCCCTCTCACAATCCCTCGCCGGTCCTGATCGTGCACTGATGGGGTCCCTCGGCCTGGCCTCTCACAATCTGGGACCTCTTGGGTATGTCAGAGAGCTGTTTGGCCCATTCCCGCAGGCCAGGCCGAGGGACCCCACTGGGGCATGAATTCATGCACTGAGCCTCTAGTTAATTATATTTGGGCATATATTATGTCAGTCTTTGAAAGACAAAACATGAAGCTTGGTTGGGTTTGCAATGTTAAGTTGAACTGAGTATTGCATAAGAGCATTTCATGGAATTGGTTGTAAGGCAGTCCTTTTTGCATAGGAGAGCTCCAAAGAATTAACTATTACCTTTGATAAAATTTTTTCTTTTGTCTTTGTAGTTAGAATAATTTGTTTTACCTGAACTCAGAATGTTTTATAGACCCTTTGAGTCATGTAAAATATCATGTTTCTCTCTTGGCAGTAACTACTCTAATTTCAGTGCCATAATTAAAATTATTCTGTGGTTCTCTAATTGGTATTTGCAGACTCCAGGGTTACAAGGCAATAGTAAATGGTTTTCTTTCCTTTTAGGGTACATAATGAACAGTCCATAAGAATTATGTCATTTTATTGCTTATATTTCATAGATTCCACAATATTTTTTTTCCACATTTAACATTTCTGAAGTAAAGATGTCCTTATAATTTTGTTAGAGTTTATTTGATACTTTTTCTTTTTCAGGGTTACATAGGTATTGTAATCTTAAAATAGATGTCATCTTAGAATCAATTAAATAAAATATTATAATATCTCTAGAGGCCTGGTGCACGAAATTTGTGGACTTGGTGGGGGGCTCCCTCTGCCCAGCCTGTGCCCTCTCACAGTCCGGGAGCCCCGCGATCAATCACCCCAAAGAGGTAGGCCCTGCCCACCTGGCAGGCACTCTGCTATGGATCGCCCCTGCAGAGGGAGGCCTCGCCCACCCACCACAGTGCTGCTGTGGGGTAGCCTGGGCCTCCCTCTTTGGGGCGATGGATCATGCCCTGTAGAGGGAGGCCCCACACACCTGCTGCAGCCCACTGGTCAGTGGCCTGGGCCTCCCTCTTCGGGGCACTTGTGGAGCCCCCTGATTAATCGATTGACCTGCCAGCCGGTGGCCTGAGCCTCCCTCTGCAGGGCAATCATGGGATGATGGCCGGGCCCCCGACCAATCGCATTGCACCCGCCTTGGCTGGCCTGGCACCAGTGGGTGTCATAGCATGGTCATCCAGAAGGTCGTCCAGATGGTCGTTCTGCTGTTCGGTTGTTTGGTCTATTTGCATATTACACTTTTAGTATTATAGATTGCAGTTTAGGGACTACTTATCTATATTGAAAAGAAGAGTGTTATTGAAAACTTAAAATGATTGAGTGGATTTAGAGTGAATTCCCAGATTATTATACATAGTCAGATAACTCTAAAATGTAGCTCAATTCCTTGTTTTCTGTTAAACTCACTAAATGCTTTACATTCTATTTGTTTAAGTGATCTTTCCAAAATAATATCTGCTCTAATTTGTCTCTATTCCTCCCTTCTTCTATCACTCCTTACCACCATGGTTCTTTCCATGCTTTTCACCATCTATTCCTTTATTCTTTTCTTTCAATATTCACAAATATTAAGGAAGCACATTTTATATTCTAATGACTTTATAGTTGTTATTATATTGGTTTGAACTCAGTATAACCCTTGATGTCAAGTTGCTTGTATCAAGTCTGCAAGACAGGAAAACAAACCTTTGTGGTAGTGCAATGGTTTACAGAGGTGGGAAAGATATGGCAAGGCATATTATTTGTCAGAGTAGGCTGAGAAGGGAACTGATTTAGTGAAGCTAAATGTGGCACTCAAAGGATAAGAAAAAATAACCGGATGAAAAAAGTACATGGGCCTCAGTAAGAGGAAATGGCATGAAAGAGTAGAAAATCTACAGAAAACTTTAAGCTAAAGTGTCTGAATAGTGATGTAAACTTGTGATGTTGGCAGAAGAGGCCAAAGAGGTAGGAAGACCAGACCATAAAAGGCCGGCTGCATTTTACTGTGGAAAATGCCGTCATAAGCTTCTCTGGATGGCAATGGGAACCCAACTTAAAAATTATAAGTGGGACATTATTTGCCTTAAAAAAATCATTCCAGCAGCAGTGTAGAGAATTAATAAGAAGCACGAATATTAAACTGAAGCTAGAGTCTTCAATATTGGGGATGATGTCCTTGATTAGATGAGAGATGATCAGTACAGAACAGTAAAGGACAGGGGTATTGGATTATAAACCTAATTACATGGTAGAATCTATGTGCAGTAAGGTTGAGAAGGAGAAGTCAAGATCATTCCTATTTATAGCTAATGACTGTGTAACACTGACAAGATAGGGATATAGGATGCACAGCAGGTATGAAAGCAGTGAAATAATCATACTTTAGTTTGTGGTCATGGTGATTTTTTGATTCCTGTGAGATAGCCAGTAAATTGTTTACAAATACGAGCTTGGAATAAAAGCATTAGAGAAATTGTGCTAAACATGTGGCATGAAAATTTATTAACAGTATTTTCCTGTTAAGTCAGACTATGAATGTTTCCTTTTTACAGATGGAATTGTAGTCTTAGAGAAGTTACTACCTGACTCAAATCACTAAAAAGTAGTGGAGATCGTTTTGGACTCCAAATATTTCTAACTTTAGAACATGCTTTTTTTTCTTTCTTTCTTTCTTTTTTCTTTCTTTTTATAGGGCAGTTTAAGGCTCACAGCAAAAAATGAGGAGGTACAGAAATTTCCCATGTACCCACTGCCCCACACATGAATAACCTCCCACATTATCAACATAGCCCACCAGAGTCTTTCATTTGTTCCAGTTGAATCTACATTGACATTATAATCACTGAAAGTTCATAGTTTGTATTGCAGTTCAGTAATCATGTTATGCATTCTATAGTTTTGGAAAAAATAAAATTATATATATATATTATATTATATTATTATTATTATTATTATTATTATTATACAGAGACTTTTCACTGCCCTAAAAATCCTATAATGCAATTATTCATCCCCCCAACACACACACTTTCTAAACCCAAGCAATCACTAATCTTACAGTATCCATAGTTTTGCTTTTTTCAGAATGTCATACAGTTGGAATTATACAGCTGTAATCTTTTCACATTGACATCTTTCACTGAGTAATATGCATTTAAGGTTCCTCGATGTCTTTTCATGTCTTGATAACTCATTTCTATTTAATATTGAATAATATTACATTATATGGATGTACCACAGTTTATCTATATATTCATGTTTAAGCATTTAATATAGTACCTGAAAAATAGTAACCTCTCATTAAATGGGAATTGCTAGTACTTGTGACAAAAAGTACTGATTGCAATCATTTATGTATATTGTAGATGTTTATGGTGGCCTCTCTGTCATCATTAATATGAAAACCAAGAGAAATAAATTTTGAACTCAATATGCAAGTCAAATTGACAATGATGATGTAAAAAATAGTTGCAGCATTTTCAAAATTAGCCAGTATTTAATGAACAATAAAATATATGAAGAAACTCATTTTTAATATCTTAGTTTCTTATATATATATATTACATTGGGCTTAAAGTAGAAGCTGTGTATAATGCTTTTTAGAAAATTTAATCATATATACATTTTAAAATATGTATATTTTTATTGTTGATAGTATTACAGATGTCTCCCATTCCTCCCCCCCTTTATCCTCCTCTGTCCAGCCCCTACCCCCTCTCCCATGATGACATTTTATGTTAACAAATGTCATATCTGTGCATATAAGGATACATCCATTTGTAGGTAGATAATAAGCAATTCTTTCATAATCTCTTTGATGTTAAAAATATTATCAGATAAAGGCAAATTACTAATTGTCATTCTTTCCAAAGAGGTGGCAGTGTTATCTGGGAAAAAAAGGTAAACAACTGACTTATGTAATAAAAAGCTTTCTTTGTCATGTTTATCTTTGGTATTTAGAGTTTGAGCTGTTTCCTATTTTTGTGTTAGTTTTATATTCATAATGAAGTTTTAGTAGCTCCCAAGTTGAGAAAGCACAAATTGGGGTACAATATCTAGCTGGAGCATTTCAAAGTAACTAATTGTTTTCTATTTCTTAAATGTTACTTGGACGAGTTTGCTGTCTCATATTGATTTTCCTTTCTATCCTTAAAATAATTGCTCCTGGGCAAAGCACAACTATTATTTTGTTGTTCCATACTTGTGAAAATGTTAAAGTACAGAGTGTAAGAAATGCCAATGATAGCCAAATCTCTGTGTTTAAAAATTGATTTCTCAGCCAAGGATTCAAATACCGAAATTATAAGTACACATTTCTGTTTAGGGCCTTGGATATGAACCAAGTTTTATTCCTATCAGAAAGGGGATATTTTAAAACCAGAATTAATAAGAATAAAATAAAAATTTGGAAAATGTGTGTATTCATAATCTGTGATTTATATTTTATATCTGGATAAATTTAATATTACATCTAAAAACAGAAAAAATATAATTCAGGAATTTTTGAAAGTCATTTAGTGTTTATGAAATGCTTTTAGAATCTTATTCTTGAAAAAAGTTTTGGAGAACTAGAATTATTATCCTTCCTCAGAAAATACCATTTCTTACTTTAAAATGAACACTTAACCTATTTAGAAAATCTAAACCAACATGGTAAATAAATACGCTATAAAACAAGCAAAAAATATGTATATTTGTATTAATTTTGAGAGTTTATCATGGGGAAATATTAAGATAACAGTATAGTTAGAAAGTTAGATATTCAAATAGGCAGTGTCATGGGATGAATTCTCCTCCCCCCCGCCTGTCCCCCCCTCATATGTTGAAGTTCTAACACCAGTATCCTTGAATGTGACTGTATTAGGAGATAGGGTCTGTGAAAAGGTAGTTAAGTTAAAAAGGAGTCAAAGGAGTCATTAGAATGGTCCTAGTTCAAATGACCCGTGTACTTAATAAGAAGAGGTTAGGACACAGATTACTTAGACTGAGGGACAGCCATGTGAAGACACAATAAGAAGGTAGCCAGGAGAGAGGCATCAGAAGAAACCAAACCTGTGCTCGCTTCGGCAGCACATATACTAAAATTGGAATGATACAGAGAATATTAAGAGTCACATGCTCTACCGACTGAGCTAGCCGGGCGCCTGATACAGAGAATATTAGCACGGCCCCTGCGCAAGGATGACACGCAAATTTGTGAAGTGTTCCATATTTTTTAAAAAAGAAAAGAAACCAAACTTGCAGCCTCATTGATCTTGGATTTCTAGCCTTTACAACTGTGATAAAACAAATCTCTGCTGTTTAAGCTCCCCAGTTTATTTTGTATGGCAGCCTAGGAAACTAATACAAATAGCTATCTAACTATGGTAATATTAATATTATGGTTCTTAGAATTCTCACCTGTTGAAAAAGGTCTTCCTCTATTAAAGTATTGAACAATTGTAATTAACCTTTAGTTCCATGAATGAGTCCAAGAACAGATCTCTCGGGGATCATCATCTTTCCAGACTTCTTGGAAAGTCATTGGCTATGGGCTAGGCAGAAGAAAAAAGATTATTAAATAAACAGTAATTGGAGATAGATAGCATCATCAGTTTACCAAAAGAGCTTAAAAACCAGTAATGGTGATAAGCTCTGAATACAAATAATTATAATGTGAGCCAAAACATGCTCAGTGCCATAAGAAAGATCCACGCAGGAATAAAAAGTTCTGAGGAGATAAAAAGTTAATCATTTGTATTCTTTGTTCCAGAGAGCAGATTAATGAAGTCTCCTTGGAGCAGTGGGCTTAGCTGGATTATAAAGAATGAGTAGAATTTTGACAGAGGATTTTTAAAGCAAATTACATTTTATGCATTAGCAATGCCTAAGCAAAAGTACCCTTACGGAAAAACCAATGTCACTTTCTTTCCATCCCTGCTATAACAATATAACCCTTTTCCTTTTCCTTTGTCAAGTACTGATCTGTTCTCTACAAAAGGATATATAGACTGGATTTGAGAAGACAGTAGACACTGTGACAATCTGGCATCTAATAGCTATTGGACTGGTATCTTAGTTCCACAGTGAATAAATGATACCATTAAAATTGAATTGCCTCAGGCATACTTATGTGTCCAGTCCTAATTGTCACTGGAGCAGGACCAGTCTGGGACTGCCTCCGGCAGGCCTGTATTGTGTGGGTTTTTGACTTAGTGTAGAAAAGATTTCATCACATGAGTTTTGGTGATTTTGTATTAAAGTTGACGACAGTGAAATGAAGGAAGGACTTAGGGCAGAAGAAGCAACAGGAGGGAGACTAAGTGGTGCTCTGCTTTGGCTCCTAGAAATGTTATAGGAAAGAAGTGAGCCAAGACGGGGCTGCTGTTAGCTCAGTGGGAAGTCAGAGGAAAAGGGGGCTTTGGAGACAGGTTCAGGGGGGAAGCCTGAGAGGAGCTGCTGATGCCCTCTGCTCCCCTGGTTGTAAGTCTCCTGGGGACCCTTAGGAGAAGGAAAGTAAAACGGTCATGCCAGAGCACAGGCATGGGCATGCTCCAGAGCAAGGCCACACTGGTATTTTTGTCTTGAGAGTATTTATTTATTTATTTTTCTGTGGGCAAGAATCTTAGGGAAGGGTTTCAGCAGAATATTTGTTAGCTTTCTAGGTGTGTTTTAAATATGTTGATGTATTACAATGAGCATATAAGGGAGTTTGGTATTACTTTTTGGTTGGCTTTATTGTTTGATTTTTACTTGGGGTCTGTCTGGCTCTAATCAGGTCTTTGTTATTTTTTCTCCATCTGTCCTTGGGTTTGGCTGGCACAAATGGTATTAATTGGGTCTCTGTCCTCTATATCCCCGACCATGGTGATTTAAACTATTTATTCTCTGGTCTGGGGGGGGAGGTATAAGCCATTTGTTCTCCAGTGTCCTTGGTTAGGAAGATAAGTTCTTGTGATTCACTAGCTGGCTATAAATTGGTAAAATTTTTTTTACCTTATTTATCTTGTCTTAGTTTCCCTATCCCACTTGCTCAGGAATTTTTTTAGCTTCTTACTATCCTGCCTTACTAACCGAATTAAATTACTGCTTTACGGTTAGATTTTAAAACTACCATCAGTTTATAAGAAACATTGAGTAATAAGAGTATATCGTGGTTTTATAAATATTTTTTCTATACACTGTGGCTAGGAAGATAATTTTATTCCATCATTGTTGCTTTTATCTGAAGCCACATTAAGTGACAAAAGAAACATCTTCTCATACTTTGACTGCCAATAAGCTGAATAATATTCTCCTCACCAGCTACAACCTACACCCCCACCAGTTGTAGGCAAGATAAGTTCACACAATATTGGGAAGGGTCTTGTTTAGATTCTGAATCAAGGTATATATTTGACCACTATTTGTTCTTTTCACACATGTAATGTGTGGAATTTAGCATTCAGAATTATCAATCAGTAAAGTAGTTACTTTCTTTTCCTGTTTTGTATAGACTGGTCTTTACTTGCTTTTCTTCATTATATAATCCTCAACAAAGTTTGTGGAGCAGGTTCATAAGGGACTATGTACCAAAAAACAAAACAAAACAAAACAAAAACACCTAAATAAAACAAGATAGTTTTAAGATTGTTATAATTTTAATGGTAAAACATCTTGTTTAATTACAACCACTCAAACAGTTAATATTCTATTGATCATCTGCTATATAGAAGATGCATTTAACTACTTAGATTTCTGTGTTATATTACCAAAACCCCTTTAAGTTGAAATATAATTGTGTTATTTTACCTAAAATGTTTAGACTTGCATACTTTAGGAATATTCAGAATACAGATATATAAGGACCTCCCGCCCCCCCCCCGCCCCCCCCCCCCCCCCCCCCCCCCCGACACACACAATAATAAAGTTGACTTATTAAGGCTGTCTTTTTGGTTTCATGTGAAGGAAGCAAGATTCCAATTTCTTTTCTGGAATTAAAGTAATTAACTAAAAATAGATTTGTGTGCAGTGAGCTTTTGCAGCCATGGCCGACTTCTGTCCACCCGAGTCACAGCCTGAATTTTTAAGTTTCTGTCAGAAAAGGCAGGAAGTCTTCTGTGTGGGATGCAAGTGAAAATTGAGGACAGTTCAAATGTTGCATGCAAGAGAAACCAGCACCACTTCAGTTCTCGGTTAATTTGCAACTTATGTAAGAAATTGCCATATGACTAGTAAGTATAATATTTTGGCAAATTTTTATGCCTTTTTGGAAATCCAGAGGGTGCACGTAATTAAATATCCAACACATTTTCCTTCTGACAAATTTGAAATAATGCCATATCAAACCAGTTTATTTACTATCTTGCCAATATGCTAGGGCTATGAAGTAACAATACTGAATCAGATATAGTTCTGCATTCAAAGGGCATATATATTGAAAACAAAAGAAATGGAGAGGCTAGGCAAATTCCCATATTTTTTTCTTGATTATTATTACTGTTTTAATGCTTTCTCCAGAACTTCGGCTTCATTAATTTTAAGGCAGTGGCTGCAATTGTTAAGATTTTGTACTACCCAGGGTATATTTGATAATATCTGGATACATTTTTGATTGCCACAACCAGGAAAGAAATACAACAGGCATCTAGTGGGTAGAGGCCAGGGATACTGCTAAACATTCTGTAATACTCAGAGCAACTTCTACAATAAATCAGTGGGTCCCAAATGCCAATAGTGTAGAGTTTATGTGGTTTAAAGAAAGAAGTAACTTGAGAAGACAGAGCATGGCATTGGGAGGCAGTTGTTCCCAGTTCTGTCATCTGCTTTGCTTTGGATGCCCTGTCATTTTAAACAAGTCATTTTCCCACCCTGGTCTAGTTTCCTTCTTTAAGTCTATAAATCTTTAAAATTAATTTATAATTATTCTCACTTTTTGAGAGGGGAAGATATAGGGGATTATTTGAAGAGATCACTTAATTAACATTTTTAGGTTATAACCTTAGAGAATTAATTCAGTTTATATTTATCAAAGCAGAGTTACAAATGGGATTCACATCAATCCCACTTCTATGTACTAACAATGAACTATATGAAAAGACATTAAGAAAACAATCTAATTTACAATACCAAAAAAAAGAATAAAATACTTAGGAATATATTAAACAAATAGATATCCAGTGTTCATCAATTAGAAGAATTAATATTGTTAAAATGTCCATCTGCCCAAAACAATCTATAGAGTCAATATAATCTCTATCATAATCCCAATGGCATTTTTTTTACAGAGAAGTAGAAAAAAATCAATCCTAAAATTCATTTTTAACCACATAAGACCCCAAATAGCTATGAGCAAGAAGAAAAAAGCTTTCTGACTTCAAAATATATTACAAAGCTATAGTAGTCAAAACTGTATTGGAATGGCATTAAAGTAGACACAGAGACTAATAGAGCAGCATAGAGTCCTGTAGTACACCCATGCATATGTGATCAACTAAATTTTTGACGAAGACACCAAGAATATACATTGAGGAGAGAATAGTCTATTCAATAAATAATGTTAGAAAACTAGATAGCCACACACAAAAGCATGTAATTGAAGTTTATATTACACCATACACACACACACACACACACACACACACACGCACACACACACACAACACTCTTAAATGGATTAAAGTCTTAGTGAAAGACCTGGAACCGTAAAGCTCCTTGTAGACAATGGGAAAATGTTGATCTTAGTCTTGACAATGGTGTTTTTGGAATTGACACCAAAAGCACAGGCAACAAAAGGAAAAGTAAACAAGTGGGATTACATCAAACTAAAATGGTTTGTATGTCAAAGAAAACCATCAACAACTTACAGAATGGGAGAAAATATATATTTGCAAACCATATGTATGATAAAGGGTTAATATTCAAAATATATAAGGAACTCATATAATTCAACAGCAAAAAAAAAAAAAAAAAAAAAAAAAAGCAGCTATTAAAAATGGGCAGATGACCTGAGTAGACGTTTTTCCAAAGAAGACATACAAATGGCCATGTGGACAAAGGGGCCACATGCTGACCTGACAAGCTCAGGTAAGGCCTACATGGTGGTCTTGCAAACTCAGAGACCTAAAGTCACCACAAAGGATGGTCTGAAATTAAACTTTAACTAAAAGCAGTTATGATGGGTAGTTACATCCTAGGCAGGTATCTTCACTGACAAGGTCAACCTTTACCTTAACTGAGCCTATCTGTCTTTTTGCATCTATAATACCCTTGAAATGTCAGGGTAACTTGTAACTTCCCTTTTTATGGACCCCTTGGGGTACAACCTAATGTGCCTGGGCTCCAGGACAGATACCACAAATTCCTTCATTGTTATGTTAATTATTCCTGCACCCCCCTAAGTATGTATCTGTCATTTTACTTTTTATCCATTCCCAGGGGTTTCCCTGCTTTGCTTTCTCCTGCCTTTCTAGTCTATCACCAATGGATTTCCTGTAACCCACATACGTCCCTTTCCTTTGATTGCAATGTATAAATACAGATGTAACCCGCCATTCTCTGGAGCATTATCTCAATTCATTGAGGTTCTGCTCCCCAGCATATGTTGACAGTTTGGCTCAAATAAACTCTCAAAAATTCTTTACAGGTTTCAATGGTTTTTACGTTAACAGCCAGCAGATAAATGAAAAGTTGCTCAACATCATGAATGATCAGAGAGAGAAATGCAAATCAAAACTACAAGGAGATACTACCTCAGACCTGTTAAGATGCTATTATCAGAAAGTCAAAAGTTAAGCGTGGGAGAGTATGTGGAGAAAGAGAACCCTTATGCACTGTTGGCCAGGATGTAAATTGGTACAGCCATTATGTAAAACGGTGTGGAGGTTTCTAAAAAAAAAAAGTAGAACTACCATTAGATCCGGCAATCCTACTTCTGGGTGTATACCCAAAGGTAATGGAGTCAGTATCTCAAAAATATGTCTGGATTCTCAAGTTCATTGCAGCATTATTCACAATAGCTAAGATATGGAACAATCTGAGTGTTTTTTGACAAATGAATGGATAAAGAAAATGTAGTCATAAAAAATAGAATGTATCCAATCCTTAAAAAATAAGGACATTATCTCAAGACAAATAAACCAGACACAGAAAGACAAATATTCTATGATCTCATTTATATGTGGAGTATGTTTTAGAGCAGGGGTCCTCAAACTACGGCCCGCAGGCCACCTGCAGCCTGCCGAAAACATTTATCGGGCCCGCCTGGTATTTTTGCAGCCACTGCCTGTCCTGCTTAGCAGCCAACTCGTCCCGGGCCCACAGTGCGCATGTGTGAAATGTCTGAGAGACAGTGAACTGGCCCCCTGTTTAAAAAGTTTGAGGACCTCTGTTTTAGAGTCTTAATGAATAGCTTGGTGACTATAATTAATAATAATGTATACTTGAAATTTGCTAAAAGAGTACATTTCAAGTATCCTTGCCATACAAACAGATGCAAAAGGTACCTATTTGAGATGATGGTTATGTTAATTAGTTTGATTGTGTTAATCATTTCACAATGTATATTATATCAAAACATCACATTTTATACCATATATACACAATTGTCATTTGTCAAAAATAAATGTTATTCACAATTTTTCCATGAGTGTGCAAGAATTAAAAGAAGCTTGAAAATATAGAATTCGCATTCATACTTTATATGTGAGGTAACTGCGCTATTATGGTCTATTAAATTTTGAAATAATACCATTGTATCTTATGCTTCTCAATCAGATGAAAAGAGGTGGTGCATCTATAAAAACTAACTTCTTTTAAAACAATTTCTATTTTAATTCAAGTTTATCTGTAGCACCACAGAATCTATCAATGTTGATGTTGTAAAATGCATTTGACTTTAGTAACTAAAATCTGGGTTTCAGCAGATTTTATTACCTCTTTTAGACTTTACTTTCCCTATTAAATAAACACTCCTCTTTGGAAACCCTAGCTGATGTTCATATATTATTTTTCAGAAACACTTTCTGATTTAATTTAGTAGTATAATGATAAATGTAGACCAAGCTCCATATTTTTATATCTTTAAAAAAGTAATTGTAGGAATTAAAGGTAAAACTTATCAAAAAGTAGAATTTAAAGTTGTAATTCATTCCTAGATAATTGAATGGACACTTGATTAATTACTGGATTGGAACTTAATGCCCTGGGCTACCTTATTTTTATGCTTTACATTTCTGTAATGACTGTATAGGTTAAGATTTGCTAAGGAAAGAAAAAGGATGCTGTTACTAGATTTTTTTCTAAGATTTGAATTGTAGAATTATTGGAGAGTTTTAAGACACAGAACTTAAAAAAAATGGGCTTCGCTGCTATGAAAATATAAGTCAGTTTTAAAGTGTAGGCGTTAACAGTCTGTAGAGAATTGGCAGGAGGTACAACAGCAAGTCTGATAAAGTTAATTTGAAGCAAGAAGCTGCAGGCTCACTTCACATATATACCTATTTTTTTATATTTCTGATTCTTTATTCCTTTTGATAAAAAATTCATATTGGCCTCATAACCACGTAGATCATTTCATTTTTTGAAGGACACACTTCTTTTTTTTTTTTAAGTTTGAACTTGCTTTGAACATTAGTGCAATATTGGTGGTTTTGCTATATTTCTAAAAGAAGTAGTGGTAAAATCAGTTATAATTTTTAAAGGAAAAAATAATCATTGTGTTTGTCATCATATTTGCCATTAAAAGCTACGAAGTTAAATTTCAGAGAAGTTAAATTTCCTGATTAAATGGTATTCTCAGTCTAAAAACCATTCACAATTGTTCTTTAAAACTAACCTATTAAAAGGTATAAGTATCCAGAAGAAATGAGAGCTCATGATAAAAATACTATTCTATTTACTATGTGATTAGTGCAGCATTGCAGATTTTGTGTCTGAATATGTATACTAGAAACATTGTATGAAGCAAAATATAGCTCATAATGAATTATTGGCTTCCTTAATGGGAATTATATTATTAATATAGTTAGTTTATATTTCACTGTTAAGGTTAATGACTACCTCTGAAAGGAAATTTTTTAAATAATTTACTGAGTCAATACATTACAAAGTTGGCTAGTAGTTTACTTGTGTCTTGCTCAGTCCCAATCTGCTGGACCCCAGCAACAAGCTAACCTACTGGTCAGAGCATCTGCCCCCTGGTGGTCAGTGCATGCCATAGTGAGCGGTTGAGCGGCCTTAGCATATCATTAGCATATTACACTTTGGTTGAAGGGCCGACTGGTCGAGCAGACACTTAGTATATTAGGCTTTTATTATAGAGGATGAACCCCCTGGAGTTCCACTTTTGGCATGATAGCATATGGATCTTTGAGGCCTGGATGGAGGGCGGGGGCACACTAGACGGGGTTAATGGGGGGAAAAGGGGAGCATTTGTAATACTTTCAACAGTGGAATATCATTCAGCCATAAAAATGAGTTGAAGTGCCTATACATACTGAAAAATGGGTGAACTTTGAAAATATTCTAAGTGAATGATACCAGGAATACAACACAATATATTATTTCATTTCTGTGACATGCAGCATGGTCAAATCTGCAGAGCAGTAGTTTAGTGATTGTTTAGGGATGGGGATAAGCTAGAGCAGGAACAAAATAGGATTGTGATAACCACAGGGTATGAAGTTTCTTTTTTAGATGAAAATATTCTAATATTCATGGTGGTAATATTGCATATATCTGTGAATGTACTGAAAACCATTAAATTTTAAACTTTAAGTGGATTAATTTATTGCATGTGAATTATATCTCAATAAAGCTGTTATTAACAAAAGCCCTTTCTTCACACTTATACTTCACCTAGCACAGGTACTTTACTCGAAATTTAACCCACAGTTCAGCAACCCGTAGAGAAAAGCAACATTATTTGATAGCAGTTAATGTACATTTAAAAATAATAAAATAGCTCTGGCTGGGTACCTCAGTTGATTGGAACGTCATCCCGTACACCAAAAGGTGGCAGGTTTGATCCCAGGTCAGGGCACTACGGAAGGCAACTGAGGATGTTTCTCTCCTCCCCATCCCAGTTAATTAAAATAAAATAATATGCACTTTATCCCTCAGTAGTCCCAATAAAAACAGTCATTACCACCCTAACCGGTTTGGCTCAGTGGATAGAGCATCGGCCTGGGAATTGAAGGGTCCCAGGTTCGATTCTGGTCAAGGGCATGTACCGTGGTTGCGGGCACATCCCCAGTAGGGGGTGTACAGGAGGTGGCTGATCGATGTTTCAAACTCTCTATCCCTCTCCCTTCCTCTCTGTAAAAAATCAATAAAATATATTTTAAAAAAACACACACAAAAAAAACAATCATTACCATAAGACAATTAGTGGATTAAAAAAGGATTTATGATAGATGAATTATAAGTTAGGTGATTTCTAAGTGGATATTAAGCAGACATTATTTCAGTAGCTGCCACTCTTGAATTTTTCTGGAAAGGGTATCATGGGAGAAGTCAAAGGAAGCTGGAGCCCCAGGATATGCTTTTTCTTTTTCCTTTACTATAAAAAGATCAGAATTGACATCCTATTTATGAAAGTTATGTTAGAGGTATTCTTTAAAATATACCTACTTCTGTCCGTTTGCTCTATTTCTGACCAGAGCCCATTGCCAGTTTCCTCTTGGTCGCCATCAGAAATGAGTAGAGAGCACTTTCCATTGTCCGTTGAAACTGGTTCTCTTGTCACTTCAGCAAGAATCTATCAAACCTTTCAAACCAACTTATAAATACATTAATACTGATAGCATCATATACTTTGGCCTTGCGATGTGGTTATAGGCTGAGTACCTACTGTAAAATCTCCTAATAAGAAAATGACCTGGAAGAAAACCATTTTAAAAGCACATTTGGAAACCAGGCCTCTGTCAATAATGGTGCATTAAGCTTAATGTGACCGAGCAACCTGCTACAGTTTGATCAACAAATAGGTTTGCTTAAACCTGTTAAAAAAGGTTTATTATTGATGTCAATAAATAATAAACGATACTATTTTCCCTTTTTTTCAAAATAAATGTTTTTCTCTTTACCTTTCTTCAAAACCAGTGGAAATACCATCAGATAGTTGAATGTCAGGTCTGTTTACTCTCTATTTCTTATTACTGCTTAACCAATATCCTATTGACCCCATAAATCATCAATGCCAGATTAGGACTAACTTTGAAGAAAGGACACAGTGCCCATAAAGTTATTTGGCCATGAAGAGGCAGCCTTGGAGCTAGGAAGCAGTAGGGGATTGGATGGAAGCAATTACAATAGTAATGGGAATAGGAGCAATGTAATTAGCAGCTGTGTCAAGGGCAATAATTTGCAGACATTATGACAATGGAGAGTTGCTGTCTCAGAGAACTTCCCACTCCCTCACCCTCCCCAAAATGTTACTTGTCCTATATTCAGATTAAGGCAGGAGTGACAAATAGGGCTGTGTACTGGAGTCTTTAGGAGAATTTGCTACTATGCGGAGGTCAGCCCCACATTTCAGAATATTTACATCTATCGTTATAACAATGCATGTGAGGACAAATGCTTCTATGGTAACAAAAAGAGGACGAGGCGAGGCTACAGTCATCCAGGGATAGCCAGTGTCAATACCAGTAAAAGTATCATGATCAAGAAGTAGATGATGTCCAACCTAGATTAATTAGCTGTCGACCTGTAGGAGATTTAGCAGTATATCCTAAGACAGTAATTTTCAAAGTGTGGCCTCTGCACAGTGTCAGCACCATATAGGAACTTTGTAGAATTGCAGATTCTTTTTCCCCACCCAGACCTACTGAATCAGACACTTTTGGGATGGGGCTCAACGGTCTACAGTCTATCGAACCTTCCAGGTGATTCTGATGCATAGTAAAGTGGGCGAACTACTATGCTAAAATTGTTCATAAGATGTGAGGGTCACTGTACAGATTAGACATTAGGCATCGCTTAGGAAGGCATGGGGGATATAATAGAACAGTTGGCAATGAATCTTAAAAGGAAAGGAATCAAGATAAGATGTGAGTCCATCCCCATCCACCCCCAACCCCTAATAAAAAACAACCTATTGGGTAGGAAGGCATGAATTCAGAAAAATGCATAGTTTTAACAGGCACTATACAGAGTCAAATATTTTGGCTTCAAATACAGATATATAACCCTCAACAAGCTAAATCCTTATGCCTCAACTTGCTCATCTATAAATTAGTGTGATGATAATGATTATAGCCCTGTAGAGCTATTATGAAAATTAAGTGAATTAGAGACAACACTCAGGATATGTCTGTCACATAGTAAAGATAGGATAGATATTAACTCATAATGATATTTATATTATTAAAACTGAGATATGTTTTGGGCTTCCTAAATTATAATTTTAAAGGATTAAAAACATGACTGTCATGTAATATAAAATAAATGTGTAAAAGATTTCAAAAAATTCATTAATTAATGAAGTAATTAGTAAAATGTCAAAACTGGGTTCAAAGGAGATTTTGGAAAACATCTGCCAAGAATGCTGAAATATTTCTAAGAGATGTAAAACTGGATAATATCCTACATAGCAATACATTGTAATACTTGGAGTTATCTTTTTTTTTTAATCAGACTAAAACCAATTCCATCTCTCCTGGGCAACATTTATATATATATTATTATGGACATGAATTATTTGCATTATGCCCAGATAAGGTTCACTTGAATTGATATCAATTTTCTAGAGGGTAATCTCTAGCCCTACAAAATTTTAGAAAAGCTTAGTCAATAGAGTTAATCAAAGATGCACCCACTCTACTATGAAAAAAACAAGCAGTAATTGATTTTACTTACTTTCAGTTCTGGAACTATTTTTCTTGATGGATGTTTCACAAGAAAGAGTATAAGCGCCAGGTTATTGCAGTTGATTTATAGGAACAAAGCACAACCAGAAACAAAGGTGGCCTGGCTAGCATGTATGCTCTGTAGCATTTGAGCCTGATAGTGGTTAAAAAAACAAAACAAAAAACAACTATGAAAATTAAAGAGACCTGTTGCTAGAGCATCTGAATGAACATTACAGCATTTAAAGATGTGTGCATTACAAAAGAAGAGAAATTCACCCTTGATTTGAAATATTTTCATTTTTAAATGGTCAACAGAAACTAATTGGAACATTATCCTCAGATGTATGAAATATTTACTTATTAAAAATAAAACTGTAACCAAGGGTATAAGATAAATAAGGATTTTACTGTGGTGTCTGGTGTTATAACATTCACTGTGTTTTTCTCTAATGCAAATGGTATCATCAAATTTGACTTAAAAAGGCCTCAGTAAGAGGTTTTAAATTATCGCATAAAGTGTGGATGCTGCCTAAGCATGCTACAATTAAGTCACCAATAAAGTCTGTGTTGGACAGTGATTTTAATATAGCATATATACAAGGATTAATTAGATTGGTAATTCTCATGTCAGAGACATGGCTAAGAAGAATAAGGAGATGAAAAGTAATTTGCTTATTTAAAAACTCTGCATCATTATGGGAAAATTATAGCACATCCTTTTTTTTTTTTCTTTCCCAAAGTTTTTATAGAAACAAACTGGTTCTTAGGGAAAAATATAGAAGAAATTTATATTTCTTTTTGTTTTTTAATGTATTTCTTTTCTTTTTTGAATATATTTTTATTAATTTCAGAGAGGAAGGGAGAGGGAGAGAGAGATAGAAACATCAATAATAATGTATTGTAAAAAAATAATGTATTCTTTTTGATTTTCTGTCATGGAATGGAACAACAGGAGATGGTACGAAGTACTTTTGACTTTTTTCTTAACTATATTGAATTCATTAACAATTTACAGGAATTCAAATTAAATTATTTAGCAACTTGAATAAGGCTATGTACTAAAGATAAATATGATACCATTTATGTAAGAAATTTGCCATTTTTATCTGGTAATGAGCTATTACTTCAAATAAAGGGAAAATGAATGTAGTAAAATCAATAATAGTCTAGGTGAGCAATGACATTGTAGCAGGAATATTTTGAGGAATTTGAAAATATGGTGGGGAGACATGTGTAGGGAATAGAGAAAACAAAAAAATTTAAAAATACAGACATTGGCTACAAAGCAGTATAAGTGTTAAAAGGAAGAAAGAGTATATTAATATGGAAGGGTAATTTACCAGCAAAGTCTTTATGAAGGGAAGAATATTTAAGATGGACTTGAATGATGGTAGAATATAAGTGGTATGTGATGGGAAGATGTTCTAGGCTGAAGAAAAAACTGGGATATGTATGTAGATAGAAACATTTAAATAATACATGAGGAATAGGTTACTTATAGAAAAATGGCATAGTAATGTCATATTATATCTTAACTTTCAAATGTCATTTTATTTTGTTTGATCTTTACAATAACCTATTAGGTGATATTATAACTTATTTTTGGATTAGTAAGTTACCTGGCTAAAGTCAAATAGCTAAGGAGTTAATAGCAATTCTGTCTGATTGGCTTGATAGTCACTAAGCCACATCTCAGGCATTTGGAGTGTTAGATGGGAAAACTTCATGATTTGATTCTAGATTATAGGAAGTGAGTGTAAATGTTAGAAAAAGTAGTCAAATAGATGCCAATGTTTCATGCACGGGTGATTTGGAAAATAATTTTCATTAAAGGAAGAGTAATCAAAAGGTGCTAGTGGGCCTGAAGGGAATTACTATAACAAATAAAAATGGATAGTTGTATCCAGAATACTGGAGAGATCTGAGCTTAAGACAAAAAAGGATAACAAGACAAAAAAATCCAGGCAAACAGTGATGTTAAAAATAGAAAGAAGAGGAGCCAGTAAAGAATAGAAGATTAGCTAGGATGAGGCTAGAGCTAAGGGAGCCCTGTGCTTCTGCACTAGAAGGAAAAAGAAAAGAGAGTATGAAGTGGTGAAATGTCCCGTACTCAAAGGATAATGAGTTTGTCAATTGCAATACTCAGGGTGCCTCTTTAGACACTAGCTGGAGCTGTATGGTGAAAATTTTAGAAGCCAGATTGAAAGAAGAATGGGAGTGACTGGTTGGTAGACAAATGGATGCCAGGGGCATGGATGAAAAAGTTAAAAATTATATTGTATGTCTTAAGAGATGGTCACATTTTTAGTAAGTAAGAAAAATCAAAAGGAAAACCCCATACTATTTAAACACTCACATAATAAAACCTGCAGCTGAATTGAAGAAGTAGATAATCAACACATCTACCTACTACTACATAGAAACAAGCACAAAGAGACAGCCATGATGGGGAGACAAAGAAACATGCCCCAAATGAAAGGAAAGGAGAAATCTCCAGGGGAAAAAAAAAAGAGCTATGTGAAATGCAGGCAAGCAATTTATCAGAGAGAGAGTTAAAAAAAAAAAAAAGGTTATAAGGATGCTCAAGGAACTGAGACCTTCAACTGCATAAAAAATGACATAGAAACCATAAGAAGCAGTCAGAAATTTCTACCTGAAATGAAGAATGCACTAAAATGAATAAACAGTAGGTTGATATAGTATGAGCTGGAAATTACCTGTACAGAGCCCTTTCATATTACTTTCTTCACAGTAGCTCCACTGTTAGAGCAGTTACTATTATCTGTAATTTATGAGTAAGTTTGAACATTGCAAGTCAAAGGAGCTCAGTGACTCCTCCAAGATTCCACAGCAAGTCAAAAGCAGACTGGGAATAGATTTCTGCAGCGCAGTGTCTTCTGGAAAAAGAAGTACCCTTATATACACTTACTTAAGAATTTTTAAATATATTTTTATTGATTTCAGAGAGGAAGGGAAAGGGAGAGAGAGAAACATCAATGATGAGAGAAAATCATTGGTTGGCTGCCTCCTGCACGCCCCCTACTGGGGACTGAGCCCGAAACCAGAGCATGTGCCCTTGACTGGAATCGAACTGGGAACCCTTCAGTCTGCAGGCCACTGCTCTATCCACTCAGCCAAACCAGGTAGGGGAATTTAAGTATTTTTTAAAGTGACTGTAGATATAAAGTCCTGTACTGCCCTATCTGTTCACACACAGCCATCAGTCTTCCTAAATCCAGCCATGGTAGGACCTGACAGGGACCTGAAGGGGTTGCTGCCAACTGGGAACCAGTGGGCTGACTGGAATGTCTCCTTTCATTTCACAATGACACAAGTTGTGGAACAAAGGGACAGCAACCACCTCTCTGTGATGTATTTTATTCTTCATGAGATTTTTTGGCATTAATTTTGATTTTTAAAAATATATGGCTACTGAGCTTTTCCATGCTCCTTTATTTTTTAAAATTGTCAATTACAGTTTACATTCAATATTATTTTTTATTAGTTTCAGGTGTACAGCATGGTGGTTAGACAATCATATACTTTACAAAGTGATCTCTCCAGTATTTCAAGTACCCACCTGGCACCATACAGTATTATTGACTACTAGAGGCCCCTGTGCACAAAAATTTGTGCACTCAGGGGGGTCCCTCAGCCCGGCCTGCACCCTCTCACAATCTGGGACCCCTCGGGTAGGGTCCCTAGGCTGGCCTGAGATCAGGACCTATCAGGGCTTTTTTCTGCCAGCTGCAGGCAACTGGCCCCATCCCCACCACTGCCACTGCTTGCCATCTGTGCAGCGCTGCCCCTCTTCCCCCCGCCACCAGTGGCCTCCCTCTTCAGGTGACAGGCATGGGGTATGATGACTTGGCTGGCCTGGGCCTCCCTCTTCAGGGCTATCACTGGCCTGATGCACACCTGCCACAGAATTGCCACCGGTGGCCTGGGCCTCCCTCTTTCTTTGCTAGGGGGGTGGGGCCAGCCCTATGAGGGGCTGTCTGCCTACCTGATCGCCCCTAACCGCTGGTCTGCCTGCCTGATCACCCCTAACCAACCACTCTGCCTGCCTGCCTGATCACCCCTAACCAACCACTCTGCCTGCCTGCCTGATCACCCCTAACCAACCACTCTGCCTGCCTGCCTGATCACCCCTAACCATTTGCTTGGGGGCGGGGCCAGCCCTACCAGGAGCCTTGGTGGTTCTGGTCTCTGGTGTTCCAGTTGTTATGCTTATTGTGGCTGGCCTTTTATTACATAGGATATTCCCTAAGCTGTACTTGCCATCCCTGTGACTATCTTGTGACTACTAATTTGTCCACACCCCTTTAAATTTGCTCCAAAGTGTGTTCCTCACTTTCATCACACCAGCTCTGCAGTACAGTTCTCTCTCCGTTATGCTACTCTGCAGTGTAAATTGCATAAAAGCAAAAGGACCAAAGAGACAGAGGGTGAAGAAATCAAGGGCAAAGACTGATTTACAGTTGCTTTTAGAAGACAGCTTCCAGGTGTTCTCACCCAACCATACCTTGGCTCATGCCATTATAAGGGTGACATATCTCCTTTCCTCTTATTTTGATAAAATCCCAACTGTTAGGCTAGGCCCGTGGTTGGCAAGCCGCGGCTCGAGAGCCACATGCGGCTCTTTGGCCCCTTGAGTGTGGCTCTTCCACAAAATACCATGTGCGGGTACGCACGTACAGTGCGATTGAAACTTCGTGGCCCATGCGCAGAAGTCGGTATTTTGTGGAAGAGCCGGTATTTTGTGGAAGAGCCACACTCAAGGGGCCAAAGAGCTGCATGTGGCTCGCGAGCCGCTGTTTGCCGAGCACAGTTTGCCAACCACTGGCCAGGCTTATCAAATTGTATTAGAGTTTTAAATGTCAGTCTCATTCCACCAATTGTGAGGCTTATAAAGCTGAGCTGGGCCTTTTCTTCCCTAGTGAGTGTCAGTAGCACCTAACATGGGGACTGGCCTGCAGCCAGTGGGCAATGATTATCACTGAGTGACAGAATGGTTTAGACGAGTCAAGTCACGGAAATTACTCAACAGGCAGCTTTTCCATCTCCTTAGTTTGAGGTGTGCATTCCAGAAAATAACAAGTTTTCTGGAATGGTTATTGAAATTTCGAGATTGAGAAACCATAAGATGTTTAGGCACTATTGTCGCTACTGTCATTGGCATTGATACATTAGGGAATTATTAGTTTAGTTACATACCTGCACCACACTGGCACAAGACATGTTTACTTAGTTTTTGACTGAACTAGTAAAGATTGGCCCCAAAGTGTATTAAGCTTGTCTTAGTCATGGCACCCAGATACTACATATTCTAACCCTATTTCCTTCCCAAGTAGAGACATTGTTGCTGAAAACATAATCATTTGTCTTGCTACTCAGGGCCACAGTCCTTTGTGCTAAAGCTCTGAAGGACTAATATCTAGTACTTTCACATAGTGATCAGTTTCAAGTTAAAGATATGCCTTATTCTATGGCTCTCACATTCTCAATGGAATGTCATATATGTACTTGGCTATGTGAATACGGTTTCTCTTTCAATCTCATCTTCTTGTTCAACACTTAGGATCAGAAGACTGCCTGTTATAATAGATTAAATCCAATACATTAGGTTATAAAATATAGGTTTTATATAGTTTTGCCTAAATTGATTTAAAATGGAAACAAGAGAACTCAGTTCTTTATTTCTGCTCCTCTTCCTGCTTTACCCCTAAAAGATTTAAAATTCATTTGGTCTAAAGTTAAAATAGCTACACTATTTACAAGCAAAGCAAAACACATATGTTGAAAGAACTACAATCTCTTTAGGTTATTTTAACAACTCACTGTTGACACTTTCATTCACTTATTCGTTCACACATTCATTCGTATATTCATACAAGGGTTCCAGAAATATTCATTGAATATAGCTTCAATATTAGTACGTGTAAGTTATAAGCAAACAGGAAGATGCCACGCGCCTTAGTATGTGCCATCATAGTTCTTTCATTTTCTTTTTTATTGATTTTTTACAGAGAGGAAGGGAGAGAGATAGAGAGTTAGAAACATCGATGAGAGAGAAACATCGATCAGCTGCCTACTGCACACCCCCTACTGGGGATGTGCCCACAACCGAGGTACATGCCCTTGACCAGAATTGAACCTGGGACCTTTTAGTCCGCAGGCTCTATCCACTGAGCCAAACTGGTTAGGGCAGTTCTTTCATTTTCATCTCCGTTATTTCACCTTCCAGAGATGTATTTTCCACATAACTCAAATCTTAAAAAAGCTTTCCTCTAATACGTATTCTGAGTGCTAAATAACCTTTAAAACGTATTATACTTTAAAACTTGCCATCAATTCTTTGATGTTGTGGAATACTTCACTAAGTACACCTCAATTATGTCCTTATTTTTAGGCTGCTATTTTAAGTTTCAAAACAGATTAACCAAAGATGTTATATGCATATATGTATAACCCATGGACACAGATAATAGTGTGGTGAAGGCCTGGGGGTACAGTGGGAGATAATAGGGAAAAGGGGGACATTTGTAAGACCTTCAATAATAAAGATAAATTTTAAAAACCCAAACAAACAAAAAAAAGTTGTATCGTAGTCACAGCAAACAGTAAACCGCTGACTCCTCCCTGAAATTAAAAGCAAATTAGTATTTTCTTTAAAATATCAATTAAGATTTAATATCTGTGTTTGCAAGGTGACTTGTAGATCCCCACTTAAAGTGGGGTGGTTGTAGGATGATTTAAATATAACCCTACTAAGCATATTTTAAAAGTATGTAATTCTGTCAGATATATTACCGTTCAAATACCAAAATGCACAAACACTTTCAACAGAATACCAAAATTTGACATTTTAATCTTTTTTCCCTGATTATAATAGAAAAAAAATGGTAGAAAATTTAGAAAATACATAAAATTATTTAGCAAACCAAAACAAAACTGGACAATGTATCATAACTGATTTCCCTGATGATGCAACTATTCTTAACATTACATATTTTCTTTATTTGTCACATTTATTCTGAGATTCTGTAGATATTTATTAATAGCTATACATGTTTGCAATTTTATATTTTATTTTTTCACTTAACAGAATTATGTGTTACACATTTTCTGTGGCATTAAAAATATTTTGAAGGCCTGGCTGGTATTCTAAGTTGTTAGAGCATCGGCCCAGGGACCAAAAGGGTCATGGGTTCAATTTCTGGTCAAGGGCACATACTTTGGTTGCTGCATCCCCTGCCCTAATCGATTGGGGTAAGTGTGAGAGGCAATCAATCAATGTGTTTCTCAACTTGATGTTTCTTTCTTTCTCTTTCTCTCTCCTTCCCTCCATCCCTCCCAACCCCCCTCAACCCTACCTTCCAATCTCTAAAAATCAATGGAAAAAGTATCCTTGGGGGAGGATTAAAAAAAAAACCCACACATTTGTAAACATTTTGATACATAGATTTTTTTTGTCAGTGCATGACAATTTATTTTGGAGCCCTTAGCATGCTTCTAATTTAGCTTTTTTAAAAATATAAATAATACTGCTATAAACAATTTTATACATTTTGGAGTGTTTCACTTACAGTACAGCTATTCCATTTTGGAGTTCTTCATTTAGATTTATTGTTTAGCAATTTGAAATGTGTTGTCAAGATATTTTTCCCATGAAAATCTTATAGTTACTATTACATGATGAGTCTATATATTACCTATAATAATAAAAGCATAATATGCTAATTAGACTAGACCAACTTCAGGACGAAGCCGGGGCTGTGAGGGAAGCCCAGGTCCCGGGTGCTGGAGGGAAGCCGGTGCCGACAGCCAGGGGAAGGAAGACCTACTCTTGCACGAATTTTGTGCATTGAGCCTCTAGTACATTATATTTATGTAATGTATTTCTATGTCATCATATAGAAACTTGGTTGTGTACAGTTTGTGTTTTAATGTCTCTTTTCTCTGAAAATGTGTAAAAATATTATCTAGTATTCAGTGATACAGAAGCGTAATCTCATTTTGCGGCGGTAAATGTAATATGAATTATAATATCTCCTTAAGAAAAGGATGGTATAATGATTTTAAGATAATAAATATAGTTATATGTCTCTGCATTGATTTTTCCTGGAGCTCAGTCAACCATCTGCATATGCTAGTCCTTTCCAGCAACTGTGCCTGTGCTTATCGCTCCTGTTCCAGTTCTGGTTTCATTCTCTAGAGTGTTTATAGCTATTTCATGTCCTTTCATTGACCAACTTAATTTTTCTGTCTTTGTTCTTTTCAACTCCATTCAAGTTTTTTAAAGTTTATACTTTCTTTTCTGACATCAAAATTCAGTTTAACTCTATGACTGCATTATTAATTTACTTCAATTCTTCCTCTCCTCACCCATCTTCATTGCCTTATAAAAGATGTATTTTTATCTCTAGATCTTCTCCCTCCTACTTCATAGAAAGCATTTTTAGACATTTTATCAACATGCCAAATTGTTTTCTAATTATTTTTCTTATACTTTAATAAATCAATTTTAGAGACCTATTTGTCTTCTTATTCTTCAGAAAGATTTTCATTTTTCTTGTTCTCCTTTAGACTCATGGAGCCAAAGTTTATTCACTAAGGGAACAGCCAGATTCTCCCTGAAACCACTTTAAGCCTTCCTCAGATGAGGACTACTCATTCCTAACATGGTTTAAACCAGAAAGTCAAGCACATGAATTGCCCTGGGCTCTACAGTCTGACCTAGGATTGCTTGTTGATTGCTTCCCATAGTCTGAAAGGAAAGTTGATATGCATTTTTTGCCAGCCTCCCTTTATCTAGCATACTTTTCAGCTAAGTCAGTGCCGAGCATTTCTCTCATTTCAAACTACCCTATATAGCACTCAGAACAATTTTCTTAATATTTATTTTCTTCATGTCATACATTACATTTTTCTACTCAATACACTGCAGTGATTTTTCTCTTTTTAAAGGATGACTTTCATATTCATGAACCTGGCTTGCAAGGCCCACCAATAATAGACCTATTTCTCCAACCTCATCTCAATTCTTCATCTCTACCCTCTCCCGAATCTACCGGTTGCCCAAGCAGTAACTTTTCCTTGAAGCCAAGATAAAAAAATAAATAAATTCTTTAGCCCTGGTTAGAGCATCGGCCTGCAGACCCTTTGGGCTGAAGGGTCTCGAGTTTGATTCTTGGTTAA
Organism: Myotis yumanensis; assembly: GCF_028538775.1. NCBI lineage: Eukaryota > Metazoa > Chordata > Mammalia > Chiroptera > Vespertilionidae > Myotis > Myotis yumanensis. The sequence continues at coordinate 40,347,097 of NW_027223760.1, read as the reverse complement.
GGGCACATACCTCAGTTGCAGGTTCTCCCTGGCCCCGATTGGGGCACATGCAGGAGGCAACCAATTGATGTGTCTCTCTCACGTTGACGTTTCTCTCTCCTTTCCTCTCTCTCTCTCTCTCTCTCTCTCCCCCCCCCCCCCCCCCCTCAAAAAAAAAAATCAGTGGAAAAAAATATCCTCAGGTGAGGATTAAAAAACAACAAAAACACACATTCTTTAATGGCTCAGACCTCTATATTTGCTTATTAGCATAAGCTTCCTAAATAAACAGAAGAGAGCTAAGACAATTAAAACAGACTATCAAAAAATAAGCATCCCCCAGGCTTCTGTAGCACATGTACAGAAAATAAGGGCCAGGTTCATCCTCTTTTTAAAAACATCCGCATGTGAACTGAATTCTTGCAGAAACTGAAAACGCATTTTTAATCTTACTTTCTTCAACACTGATTCTAATTTCAGGTTCCATTTTCACACATATTACTTTCCCATTTCCCTCAACCTCTGTGTTGTGTTTTATTTTGACATTTCCAGATTTTGGCAGCAGTGCTCATCTTAGTCGGTCCATCTGTTGTTGGGCCTCTGTTAGTGGGTGTCCATGTCCTTTTCACATGGGGAACTCGGGGAGCAGTGGGGAGAGCAGCACCTGCTCCCAGTGTTTGATTATCTCCCCAGACTGTGTACTTGCATGAAAACAAATGGGAGCTGGTGCTAGAACACTGCCAGGTTCCTGCACTTTTACAAAGGAGATAGACATAAGAATGTGTAGTGCTGCAAAACTAAAGAGTGTGCGAAGAATAATTGCCTGAAGGAAATGATTTTTTAACCGTGGCCGTGATAAAAAGCATATGTTCTTTGGGAGTACTAGCTAACAAAACAGTTTCTGAAGGACAGGCAAAACTTGGCTAATAACCTCTGATGAAGTTATTATTGTCACCAGTTTTATGTGAGAAAAGAAAGGGCCTCTGAGCAAGTAAACTGAAAAATGAAAAACACTTAACCATGAGAGAGAAAATGTATTCACTTACCTTCTACTTCTGAATGCATGTGGTGGGGCTTACAGATGGACAGTTTTATTCATAAGGAAGGAGAGTCATTCTAGGAGTTTGTCATACACAGATTTGTATTTCATGAACATTGTTTGGACAGCAATATGTAGCTAACAAGATTTTTGATTCTACCTCAGGGATTTGGATAGAAAGGCCAGTGCTGACTCAGTAGCCGGAGATTGGCCCATGTTCAGTACTTCAGTATCAGCTAAGTAGCTTGGGTTCTGATCAAGCCCTAATTTATAGACTTCCAGGATCCAGAGAAAAATGTCTTTAATTTTTTAAGTAGCATTTTCCACTTACAAATATATAATTAATATTAATTGCAGAAAATGTAGAAAATAAACAGGAGCAAAGCAAATAAAATCGAAGTACTCTATAACTCTGCACTTATAATTAGCTACTGTTAATAATTTTGGCAAATATTCCTGCAGTAATTTTCCTATTTATATACATATATATATATATACACACACACATAATTACATGTAAGATTTTCAACAAAAGTAGATAAATATAATAGCTTTTATCATTGTTATTCTTTTCCCAACATATATAATTATGCATAATTTTATGACATGCATTTTTTCTAAAATATAATTAGTATTTTATTATAAAAGTGATAAAATGCTCATAAAAATAGAATCTTCTCTTAAGCAAAAATGAGATGATTAGAATCATCAATTTCTCCTGAAGATAATGATAAATATATTTCATATTTTCTTCTATGTTGGATTCTGTCAATCAGCATTTGAGTGCGCTAAGATTTTTACATGTTGAACTAAACTATAACAAATATGTATAGTATCCATTATTTACCAGATATGGTTCTAAGAACTCCACTTATGTCATATGTGTGTGTGTATGTGTGTTTTCACAAAACCTCTGATGAAGTTATTATTGTCACCAGTTTTAAAATGAAGCCATTGAGGCACAGAAAGATTAAGTAACTTATATAAATCCACACAGCTAGGAACTAGCAGAGCCTGTCTCCAAATCCGGGTTATCTGTTTTCAGATTTTATGGCCTTGAATTTATATTCATTTCATGTAGTGATTTATTTCCACTTACCCTTCACCATGAAACTTCTCTAAAGGGTTACTTATATTTTATGCTTGCATTTCCCATATCCCAACCACTCTGTTATATCAATTTACCAAAACAATTGGTTCTTGCTAGTCTCTAATAAATTTCGGGAATCCAGTTTATTTGCACCATCAACCCACCCAGGGCAAGGACTGCTTCTCCTCACTTTCTCTTTCTTGGTTTATTTGCCTTTTTGTTGTTGTTGTTAATTCTCACCAGAAGATAGTTTTCCATTGATTTTTAGAGAGAGTGGAAAAGGGGAGGGTATGAGAGAGAAACAGAGAAACATCAATGTGAGAGAGATATATCGATTGGTTGCCTCCTGCACAAGCCCGGACCAGGACTGGGGGTCCAACCTACAATCTCAGTATGTGCCCTTGACTGGGAACTGAATCCATGACCCTTTGGTGCATACACCAACATGCTCTAACCACTTGGAAACACAGGCCAAGGTTTTTTTCTTGGTTTCCATGGTTCATGCTTCTTTTCCTGTTCTACCCATGACTTTCCCTGCTCATTTTCAGGCTCTGATGTTAGGTCATTACCTTCAACCAAGCTTCCGAATGTTATACAGCTTCAGGGTTTGGCTATAGCTCCTTATGTCTTCTTACTCTATATCCTTTTCTTTGGATTTCATCAATTTCCATAGCTTAAAACATAGATTTGCTGTTACTCCCAAATGTGTATCTCTGTATCATATATCTTTTCTGAGCTTCCGACCCATAGGTACAATTAACTCAGCGTCATCACTTGATACATTAAAGAATTTCTTTAAAATATTGGATATTCAAATATCTCCTTCTCCCTGTTGTTCCTATCGTAGTAAATGATACAACAATCCAGCCAGAAATTCGTGGCAGAAATTTGGGAGTGATCTTCATACCTCCTCTCTTCCTGCTGCCCTCTATCCAGAGAGAGAGAGATAGAGATAGACAGGAGGGAGGGAAGGAGAGAAGGAGGGAGTGAGGAAGATATTAGGGAAATGAACACTATTTTGTTCTTATCCATGCAAATAAATATATATTTTGCATAAATATAAATATATATTCATTTGCATATATTTATTTATAAAAAGAAACTAAGCTTCTGATTTTCATTAATAAGTTTGATAAAATTGTGTTCATGTAGTATTCAGAGGTATTTGAAATAATTCATTTGTGTATTTACATATTATTTATGTAATGGTATTTAAAATACCAAACACTCTGAGATTACTTTTTAGTTTAGAAAAATACATATGAACTGTGATGAGAAAGTGGCTAGAAAAATTATCCTGATTTAGTCAAAGAAGAATTGACTGAAAAAGAATATCAATTAGGAGTATGCAATTATAATCTAAATATAGCTTTAATCCCCGGTGTAAAATAAAAGACTTTAGTTGGCATGTTTCTATTATACTAATTTCTGTTAATGTAATTTACATTATATAGAAACTTACATTTAAAGATTCTACTGAATGAAACAGAGACTTCATGTGGTTGTATAGGGGTGTGAGGATCTTAGAGAAATAAGCATAGACATAAAAGAAGAGATGAGTAGGGACAGAACCACTGATCAATTTAGACCTAAGAGTGATAATGATAACTTCAGTACAGGTTCCTAACAGTATCCAATATTCTATTAGAATTGTTATTGATTCCTACCCTTCACATTCAGTAATTCCTTTAAAATTAAATGCCTTTTTTGCTTAGTTTTTATATGAGTCGTTATGTTCTGATATACTTTGATATAATTCTTATAACTACATATAGATTAAAGGAGGATGAACCCCAATATTTCAGTTATGTATTTTGGATATGAGTTAGTTTTGTTTCAATGCTTGTAAAGGGAACAAAAATACTGAGGAAGTGTATATTCAAGTCAAAAAGGGTATGATAAGAAAAAGAGTCGACACACATCTTACTCACTTTTAGGAAGCAAGGAATAAGAATAGAAATTTTATAAGTACATTATTGCATATAGTTGCACAGTGCAGTCTCATGAGTGATCACAGATTTCTAATATCCTAATTGTGTAGTCTGAACAACTGATTTTGTAATATGAAAAAAGAACGCATGAACTGTGATTTCAGTCTTTTTCCCTTTCAAGGACAAAAGGAAATAATTTAGACATTTAATAAGCAAAAAATGATTTTCAGGATGTAAATTGAATTGTAAGAGTGCATGGGCCTTCAATAAACAGAACACCCTAATGCTAAGACTATAAGTGACATTGATACAAGTGACAATTTGCACATAACATTGCTCCCAATTTTTGCATCTGTCAATGAGTTATAGTAATTTCTAAGATTATTAGTGTAATTATTTCTCAGCTTAAAAAAATAACATTCTGAATAATAATCAAATAAACAGAAAAACAAAAACCCATGTAAAAATTTTATTGTTGACTCAAAATCTTAATAGTAAGCAGGAAACTCAATGGTATTATACTAGTAGTACCAATTCCTTGATTGCTAGCTTTTTCTTTACATAATTTTGAGTAGGGGCACCCAAGTCTCTGCTTAAATACCACATTGATGGAAATTATATAAACTTCAAAAATCAGTCCAGTTGGTCTTTTAATGAAAGTTCTTGTGAAAATGCTATTAAGATTTTTCAAATACAAATATGCATGCTGTGTAGGTTTTGCAACCATAGCTTTCCTTTCATTTTTAAGTCTAATGGCAAATTTCAACCTGCTGTAGGTCTTATTATCATGCTTCAGAAAAGATACTTGGAAAAATAAATAGGCAAGCCTGAAGTTCTCAGATTTTCCTTAATGGTATTGTTGCTATAGTTACAGCTGAAATGTTACATAAAGCAAATTGCTTATTGATGGAAAAATGCTGAGTAGCACAGCAGCATCCTTTTTTCTGTGTTTTTATTGCCTTCATTTCCCACTCTCCACTTAAGATTAATGGATTTTTGGAGGTATATTTTGTTTGGAACAAGCCCTGATTATTTAATTTTAAAATAAATACATTTTATTAACATGTACTAGCTGACAATTGAATAGGAATGTTCTAGTATGTTTGATCAAAGTGGGGTTACAGTTTTTATAAACTAACAGAATTTTTCCTACTTGGATGAATATTGATATACTGGTTATTAATATTAAAACTTCGAATAAAATGTTTTTGATTTTACAGAGTCTTTTGAATTTATTTAATACATTAAAAATCTAGATGAAGTATAAACTTTTTAAAAAATACATATTTTTATTGATTTCAGAGAGGAAGGGAAAGGGGGAGAGAGAGAGAGAACATCAATGATGAGAGAGAATCATTGATCGGCTGCCTCCTGCATGCCCCACACTAGGGATCGAGCCTGCAACCCAGGCATGTGCCCTTGACTGGAATTGAACGTGGGACCTTTCAGTTTGCAGGCCAGTGCTCTATCCACTGAGCCAAACTAGCTAAGGCTGAAATATAAACTTTTATTATGTTTTGTACTATCAAGATACTAAGAGTATACTAAAAGTAATATCTATTTTAAAAACAAAGAAAAACAAATAGAAATGGTCTGAGAGCATCCATATTGATGACTAGTATGTTAAAAAGCTTACATAAGCATTTATATTTTGTAAGTTTTTATGTAGTAAACTAAGTAAATAATAGAAATGCTTTCAGTATATACACATATATACGTATATAATACATTATACATAATTTATAGTGTACATTTTTTATTGCCTAACTGACTGTCTTTATTTCAAAGAGAAAACCATAACTTGATATTTAACTATAAGGTAAAATACGAATAGTCATGTGTTTCACAATTGCAAGTGTTACATAATGGTATGTCTGGTAAAATCTTTTCAGCTAGTGAAAATCATATATGTCATTGGTTTATTATGCACTGAATTCCTATATAATTTAAAGAATCTTGATTAATTTATCAAGATTGCCACTGGACTAGAAACATTATGAGTATTTAATGGTATAGCTATTGAGGAATTAAGAGTACAGATAATATTTTTGGACCTAGTTATATAATACATCTTAATTAAATTCCTGACTATATTGATTAAAAAAAATATTTGGTATTATTTTTTGGTAAAGAATGCAAAAAAAAGTGAACCACAGATTTTTACATCTTCTTAGGTGTTTACAGAGCATTTCCCCAATTATTTTTGTGAAGCAAATTATTCCAGTAATTGTATTTGTATTTAGTGATGTATGATAATGACAATGACTTTTGTTGTCCAAAATGAAATTTCATTTTTACTCATGTTGGTCCATTTTTCTTTTCTCATTTCTACTCTAGATTTTACTGTTGCCTCTGAGTTTTTCTACCCTTGCAATAAAAAAAAAATTAAATGTACATGTTTAAAGAAATATAAAATTTTGGTGTTACTATAAGTTTTTTCTCTGTCTTTCAGTTCTTTATTGATATTAAAATGTCCTTGTTGATTATGTTGGCATTCTAATTTTGGTTCTAGGGCTGCAGAAAGAAGAGACACATATTTGAGACCATCCATTCAACATTTCTGATTGGTGAAAAAATACTCTTGTGAGACTCATGATGTATTAAATCTATGTTCTAAATGGATTCATCAGACAATCCTGTTAAATCCATTGCATTCTTTTTATTTTCCTTATTTTTGATGCAAATTATTAGTATACTTATTTTTACTCATGTCCTAATCTTCCTACTTTGATGTGCATTCCTTGATGGAATAAGTATTACAAATACACTTTCCAAATGTTATGTGTACACCATAGATAGAAATAGAAAGAAATATGCAGAATCCTATATAATAAAAGCCTAATATGCTAAATGTCCAGTTGACCGACCAATCAAAGCATAATATCCTAATGATATGCTAATGCCACTCAACTGCTAGCTATGATGTGCACTGACCACCAGGGGACAGTCAGTGGACCAGTTGACCATCGCTATGACTTGTGCTGACCACAAGGGGGCAGATGCTCCAACTGGTAGATTAGCTTGTTGCTGGGGTCTGGCCAACTGGGACTGAGCTAGATGGGCTGGACACACCCTGGAGCCCTCCTGTGGTCCCTCCCTGGCTGGCCAACCTCCTGTGTCCTTACCTGGCCCCAATTGTGCACCGGTGGGGTCCCTTGGGCTGCCTGCCCCCTCTTGCAATCTGGGACCCCTTAGGGGATTTCAGAGAGCCAGTTTCGGTCCGATCCGATAGGCCAGGCTGAGGGACCCTCCACTGGTGCATGAATTTGTGCACCAGACCTCTAGTAAATACATAGTTGTCATAGTTATTTGTTGGGGTCCAGCCCCAGCAGGTCCAGGGGTTCCCAAAGGTGTGGACAGAGTCAGCGAAGAATGAAGGACACGGAGACAGTGTTCAGTTGATCAGCATAGTGAGGTTCTTTTTTTTTCTTCTGTTACATCTGTATTTATACCAGTTGATTTTAATCCTACCCATCCTATTCCAAAGGTTAGAGTGTTTGTTATCTCCATTCCAAGGTTGTTCGTAGTTAAAGTGATTAACTACCCGCCTGGCACTTAGTTAGGGGTTTTACTGATTCCCTTCCTTAGTCCTGTTAATCCCTAACTCCAGGGAAAAATCTCCACCTGGGGAAACAACCTTTCCCTGAGAGGTGACCTTGGTTAAAACACTTAAGAAGGGGAGCAAACATATTAAGAACAGTATGCCATATACCCCAGGTTCCTTGAAACATATGCTGTGCAGATGTTTCTTCCCTGCGGCAACTGTGTCAAGCCTCAAGGATGGACCGGCTTCTGGCAGTTATTTGTAACATAATAAGAATAGTAACCTCAGTTTCCAGATTAATTTTTGATGACAGTAAAAAAAAATTTAGGCTTTGCCTTGTAGTTTTACTCAAAATGCAAGTCAATCATGCAACCAAGAGACCAAGTAAAGCAACATCATGTTAAAAATATCGCAAAATAGCAATGATTAAAAATATTAAGTTTAAATGAATATGTATGAGATATCAAGCAAAACATGAATTTGAAGTAGCCAATGAAACTGTAAGGATGAATTCTGTTTCTTTTAGATTGGCACTATTGCCTTCTCTTTGCCTTGAGACTTCAGTAATGTGTGGGTTATCACTGCTTGTATGTTTATTAAGCATTATTTTAAATTAAGAGAATGAAGTGTTTTATAATAGATTAATTAGAACATACCTTTTATCCTATCTGAACTTCAAATGTGTGAAAATACTGAATATACTATCTTGAAATAGTCACTGTGTTAATTTCCTCAACACACCTTTTAACAAGAGTTTTGTACCACTGTGGTATTGTATACTGAAAGTAGCAAGAGAGGAGAATTTTGTAAGAATTATATTTCTCCAAAACTCAGATAAAATAATCATATTTTAAATTGACAAGAATTGCCAATGAACACAGACACAAGGTGGGTGAGGGCATGTGTAGGGGACAGGGGGTAGGGTGGCCAGGGAGAGGTCAATGGGAGAATAGAGACATATCCAATACTTTAAACAATAAAGAATTTAAAAAAAAGAATTGCCAATGTAATTAAACCTGTATTCTTGGTATACTAAAAATTTCCTTGTTTACATTAGGATATGCCCTGGATGGAAATAGTTAACACACACCTGAATTTGGATTTTAGAATCCATTTCACAAAATGGCACAGTGATACAGCTCTTTGTGTCTGTTTTGTTTTTTAAAATATCAGATTCTGAATGAAGATTTCTTAAATGTGGCTCAACCAAGTTTTTAAACCCACAGCAGAGATTAACATTGATTTTCTGTAAATAATATGCAAGTAGCTCCTCCAGGGACGATTCTGCACATGGGCTGGAGCTTTTAGTATTTGACATAAGGGATCAAATCAGGTTTTTTTCCCCTAAGACTTTTATATTAAAAAGCCACAATTCACTTCAGAGCAGCTTAAGAAGGAAATTAAGAAGGGAATTGGTACTGGATGATCATACACACAAAGAGCAAATTAATCCATAATACATACTAATGTTTTGTAGACAGCATCTTCCTGAAGTTAAATATTTGACTTTTGTCTTTACTCTTTTAGATCAGCAAATAAGAATTATAGTGGCTTACAGATTTCAAAAGAGCCATTATAAAGCAACCTTTTTTATGTCTCTAAAGAAATTGGAAGCTTTAGTAAGAAATGAAACTTAATATATCTGATAATATCTTAGAACAGTAAGTGATTTTTGTCTCTAAATAATTTAAGTTATGCAACTGAAAAGAGTGATGTAGTAGTATGAAAAGCATTTTGAAATTGAACTTTGCAGAAGCCAATGAAACATATGAATGCAATACTATTTTGTATGAACCTCCAATTGTGTACTTTCCAGAATAAGTACTCATTAAATGGTAACAATTAGAAGCCATATATACGTATAGCTTTTACTTTGTACATGATAGCAAGTATAATGTAAGAAAATGCACAATGTACATCAGTAAGGGAAGGATTCTATAATAATATTAGTCGATATAATCTGTCTCCCTTATAATTATTTGTACATATTTTGAGAGAGTTTTCAGTCCTCAGTTTGCAAAAGAATTAACCAACAATTTATTAAAAGGGCAGATCCACATTCTTCTATGCCAGGATCTTGCTAAAATAGTTTTGGTGTAGTTCCCATGAATTTGCAAGTCCTCACCATAGTTTGGCAAAGGTAGCCCATGAATTACACTGAGGAGCAGAGATATAAGGAACTGTTTTGGTCAGCAATTCAAAAAACTGTGGGATAAAGATACCAAACAGTTGGAGCCTGTGAATGTGTCTTGCTCAACTGCATGAGAGGTGTGAATGTTATTAAAAATGAAATTTTATTTTAATCCTACAGCACATAGAGAATTATGCCTAAGTGAGTCTTGAAAAATAGGCTAAATTTAAAAAAAAATCTTGATTAATTGGTGATTACATGAAAATTACTATGAAATTTAATAGTTCTATTTGGAGCAAATGCAGATTTTTCACACAGAAAAAGGAAAAAGAGAGAGAGGGTATTTTCCTGGGTCCATGTTTATTGTTAAAGATTTATTTTCTTTTTTATAGTGAGGAGAGTAAATTAGTCATCTTTAAGGATTCCTCATATTTTTTTATTTCAAATAGTTTTTTTACAGTCTTCTTTAAAATCACTGTTTCACTGATTTAGAAAACAGTGATCCAATTCTCCATATACAAAAAAGAACTAGAAATTGCCAGATTTAACCTTGGTAAATGCAGTGTGACAAATACATGATCATATAATTAATCTGTTTAATGCTGTTTTATTTGCAGATTCAAGAATGGCTTTGTTTAAATTGCCAAACCCAGAGAGCGATGTCAGGGCAGCTTGGAGATATGGGCAAAATGCCTCCTGCACCATCAGGGCCAAAAGCCTCTCCTATACCTTTCCCTATAGAACAATCACCTCAGAAAACTGCAATGCCTGGTCAAGGAAAAGTTAAAAAGAAGGAACAAGAAGGAAAAACAGAAGGTGAAAAAATCATACCAGAAAAAGTAAAAGAAACACCTTTATTTGAAAAAATGCTTCCCAAGGTAACCACAGATAAAAAACAAGAAGAGCGTAAACAAGAAAAAGACCAAGCTTTAGCCCCTCAAGAAAAAAAGGCAACCCCTGAAGATAAAAAACCACCTCCAGAAGAAAAAAAACCAATCACTGAAGAAAAACAGCCACCTCCTGAAGAAAAAAAGGCAACCACTGAAGGAAAAAAACCACCTCCTGAAGAGGAAAAACCAACCACTGAAGAAAAACAACCACCTCCTGAAGAAAAAAAGGCAACTACTGAAGACGAAAAGCCACCTCCAGAAGAAAAAAAGCCACCTCCTAAAGACAAAAAGCCAACCCCTGAAGACAAAAAGTTTCCTCCAGGAGCAAAAGCATCAGCTCTAGAGGAGGAACAGAAACAGACTTTACTTAAAACTCAAGTACAAGTTGCTGAAGAAACTCCTGAAGACAGAGTGGCTCCTCAGGGAGTGCAAGAAAAGAAACCACCACCGATGAAGATGGAGGATGTACTGCCTGGGATGCTCCAGACATTGCCTGAGGGAGATGATGGGGCAACTCAAAAAATAAAAGATCAGCCACAGGAAGTATGTGCAGCGAAGCCTGATCAGGTGGAACCTGGGAAAGAAAAAACGGTAAGTTATCTTTTCTTAACTTTGCACAGGCTTATGTATATAATTTACTAATTTTTACCTAAGTACCTAGAGTGCTTAATGGTAATTATATAAGGAAAATCCTTTGAGTAATTTTTTTTCAGAAAAGTGTAACAGTTGATTGTTAAAATGAACTTTTTTTTGAGAGCTTAAAGCATAGATATAAAATTTATTTTTCTAGCTTTTATGCTTATCAGATAATTTATCCACATCCTATAGAGTGATAAAGAAACATTTCTTACCATTTTAAGTTATTCCTTTTTATCTCCACTATGAACATAAAATCAGTATCCTCCTTTAATATGAAATATGTGTGTTTTTAAGTTTCTATTCCCTTATCCACTTGGTTAATTAAGAGTCAACAAGTTACTTTCAAGTTCCTTTGTTAAACCATAAAATTATATAATTGTGATTGCAAAGAGTGGAAACATTTAAGACAAATGTCATTTTTTAAAGTTAATTTTAGTATTTAGTATGATTTTAATTAATGTATTCTGTTTGTGGTTTTGCTCAATATGTTTAATATTGAAGGGTTATTTATAACCCAAGCATAATCTGCAATAATATATACATATATATATATATATATATATACATATACTTTTTTCTTTTTCTTTAGTAGAACTTTTAAGAGTGCCCCATCTTAACCAATATTTACAAAAGCAATAATATCAATTTTAGAAGAACTATGATTTTTCAGATTACAGGAAATCTTACATTATATCTGGTTGAATAAATTTATTTATTTTATTTTTTCCCCATCACCATTTATCTCCCATATACCCATCTCCACCTCCGCTTACCCCTCCCCCTACCCTCTGTAATCACCACTCTGTTATTCCTGTCCATGAGTTGTTTGGTTTTTTTTGTTTTTTTTTACCCCCTTCTTTTTTGCTCAGTCCCTCCACCTTCTGGATGCTAGCAATGACTTGCAGGAAAATGAAATGATTTATTAGTATTAAAAGTTAATATGATAAATCTAATTAGAACCTATAGTCCATCCAGACTCTGGTTCAGTTGTTCTGTTTTGTTGTTTAAATTTTTTAACACATAGTTACTGACCTACCTTTGGTATGTGATGTATATCTCATTAAATAAATTTTGATCTCCCTTTGTTATATAAATGAGTTTATTAGAGTCAGAGAAAATAGATGCTTATTTATGTATTCCTTACTCTAATATGCGGATCAGCCACCACCTCCACCACCCATAGCTTCTAGCTAACCACTTGCAGAGCTTGATGCTTTTCACCATTTCTCCCTTTGTTAAACTAACCTTTTCTTTCATGGCTCTTCCCTTAATGTTCTCTCTCTGTCTTTCCGATCATCCCTCCTGAGCTTTTTATTGTGACTATTACTTTCTCTTTCCCACTCTCCATACCATGAGGTTTCTTGTTTTCTTTCGAGTTCTGTCTTTTCTCCTAGTGAAGTCACATGGACAATTCCTAAATCCACTTGTGTACTTTGCCCCTCTTTTAATTGTCAGACCTGCATTTTAAAATACTCAATAGATTGTCCCACTTCAAAGCCTGATTGCAAGCTGGAAGTCTGTATACAGGCAGTTTCTGCTTCTGACTTTTCTATGTCTGATAAAGGCACCACCATTCACCCTGTCTTTAATTTCCCAGGATGAGTGATCTGAGATTCCTTCTTACATGCTCTTTGCTCTCCACATCCAGTTTATCACACTCCAGTTCATTAGCTCCTATTCCGAAGCACACTATCCTATGCGTGGCCTTCCTGGCCTTTCACCAGTGATTTAAATAATCTCTCACTGGTCACCATGCCTTCCGTTTCTCCCTTCTCCTGTATATGCTCATCAGGTCATTATGATTTTGCAGGACTTGGACAGTTTAACTCTGTTGCTCTCATACACCTACTGATTCTCTATTGCTTGTTAAATACAATCTGAACAATGTGTCCTAATGTTTTGTTAATGCACTAGTTTTTATATTATTTTGCACCTTTATCACTTTCTATCATTTTTTTATCCTGACTTTTTCTTTATTTTGTAACCTCAAAATATACATCTGAATATATATACTTATTTCATTTCTAAATTAAGTGTATATACTAAGTTACTAATTTACTATATAAAATGTTGACAAATAAATAAAATAAAAATCAGTGAAATAAACAAAAATTATTTTATTATATGTATTTAAATGTAGATACTTTTGACCACATTAAAATTTGATTAAAGATAGTGTTTTATAGAGAGCATTGATTGACTGTGCTTCAATATTTTAGAAAATATGGGTCTGAAATATTTTGATAGAGTTATTTGAAATTGAACTTCTAAATTAAGCTAATTTTTATATTTTGATATTTAGTTTTAATTGCTATTATAACAACAACAACAAAAGATAACCCACAAGCATATACCAGAATTGGAAGAAGTGGATCAAAGATTGTACTTGCCAAATCTTGCTGTTTTCTAAGTTTGAAATTGAAAACAAAATTTTTCCTTAATTGTAGAAATTCTACAAATAAATGTTAATCTTCCTCGATACCAATTATCAGAAAATGAGGTGTTTTAAAATATTTTATTAACAAATGTCTTTGAAGCTCACCAGAGTTCTTTATCTGAAAGATTTATAAACAGAATAAAATATTCTCTGCAAAGCTTGTTAAATGAGCTGATCTGAAAGCCTTTAAGAATGACATGCCATTTCATATAGCATAATCACATAATTTCCAAAAATCTATATCTTCAAAGGAGTGTTTTCACATATAATTTTTTTGAAGAGACAGCTATTTATTTTTTTCCTAATTAAAGGAAGCATATTGCTGATAACCAAAAGGTAGCATGTTGCTGATAACCAAGGTTTACTTTCTTCCTAAATATCTAAAAAGTAGTATATTGCTGATAACCACTTGTCATCACCCAAAAGTTGGGCAAATTTTCAATTCTTCTACTTTTGTTAAAAAGGAATTAAATCTTCACATTTATAACTTTTCAAATTAATTTCCTGTGAGGTAATCACTAAACCTTTGTGGCTAAAATGCATAGTTATTCTCTAAATCAGTACAAAATATTAAAGATATATTTCAAAATATAAAGGTCTCCGTAGTATACAACGTGTACTACATCTGTAGAATCATAAGGTACTCTCTGCATTTCTAGCTTACTTGTAACTGGTAGAAGTAAATGAATTTTATATGTACTGCTATCTCTATAATCTTACCCTTTAAAAAAATAATTTCAGTCAGAAAAGCTATTCTTCAGTAATTAATATGTAGGTTTTTTTATTTTTTGTTTTTTAATGTTTTCATTGATTTTTAGAGAGAGAGAGAGAGAGAAACATTATTGAGAGAGAAACATCAACATCAGTTGGCTGTCTCCTGCACACCACACCCCCTAGTGGGGATTGAGCCCTGATCTGGAATCAATCAGTGTCCTCCTGAGGTCAATGCTCAACCACTGAGCCACAACAGCCAGGCTAATATGTAGTTTTTTACTTAAAAACATATATACCTTTGTTATACAAATCCCTCAATATGGAGGCTATCTTCATTGGTATATTATTTCTTTGTGTCTCACAGTAGTACTTTTTAAAGAATTTTATTGAAACAGAATTATTGAACATTATAAACTGAACATGTTTTTATTATTATATAACCTTTTGTTACTTACTTTGCTCTAATAAGATTTCCCCAAACCTTCTAGTTATTTTTTTTGTTTCTTCTAATAATATTTGCTAATGAAGACATGCAGTTTGATTTGTCACCATATTAGTTTCTACATATTACTTTAGCTATTTTTACATGGTAGAAAAAACAACTTCCACCAAATGACATATGACCTTCTTTCTTACATTATTCAGTAAGAAAATGCATATGAATATTATATCTTTATTACTCAATTTACTAAAAATTTATAAAGTACTAGAATACTTATTTGCTGAAAATAATGTGAGTTTCTGATCCTGTCATAATATTACTTACTATAATGAAAAACACATTGTGTGTGCAGGCAATGTGTTATTAGCAATAATAGATGTAAATACAGTTATTGAATAGTTTTCCGGTACCATCAAACATTTTTGGCCAACTTGTGTCAGAACTGATTCAACTTGGTAATCATTGCTTTTACCTTGTAAAGTTGCTGATGAAAAGCTTATAACAACATTGAGTGTAAGCTTCTTTATTACTGTGCTTTATGTTTCTTACATTATTAGTATTATCCTTAACACATGCTTTTTTTGTGAAAATATTTTTAAAGAATATTTTGTTTACCACTTAACTATTATAGAAAGGGTGGTTTAGTTGAAACTGGGTAATACAAGCCACAAACCTGCCTAACAACAACAACAACAAAAAATAAGCTGTTATATAAAGGTGAGCAAATGAAATGACTGCCTCACTATATCTTTTCCTTACAGTATAACTTCCAGTTTTCTCCCAGGATTCTCACAGACCATGTGATCAACTAACATGAGAAACAAATAAATAGTGGTGTCAGTCTTTTCATTAAAGTTAGCAAAATATAACTTTAGATTGAAATTACAATAAAAATCTTAATGTTTCCTTCTTATAGTCCATTAGATAATTTGGTATACTTGCCCAGGTTTCTGTATCCCACGGTCAAGGCTACTGACAACAGTTGAACTTGGCTTTTTCAGCACTCGGAAGTATGGCTGCAGTATAACTTCAAACAACCTAATATTGCCCACAAGTAAGAAACAGAAAACCAGTTAGTAGGCCTTTGTGTAACTCCTGAATGTAACTTGTGTGCTCTCCCTCCTGAACCTGTACTTAGTCCTTCTCTGTGCCCTGATAGTGCACCCTTCCATGGCCCTATTAGAAAAGTCCCACCTGTGCCTCTAGGCCGCTCCTCTCCCTAGGGGCACAAACTTTAGCTGCTGAACTCCCCATATTGATCAGCTTTAAGTTAGCTTTTGTTGGAAACAAAAATAATACTCTTAACTTACCTGTTACTATATTCTGTGTATTATGTTAAGTCCATTCTCTATCATTTAACCCACATAATTAATGATAAGGTAAATATCATAGCTGTGTTAAAGAGGGATAAGCTCTAGGAAACAGCAAAGCTAAGATTCTAGTCCAGTCTCATTACAAAGGCTGAGCTTCTCAAACACTATACACAATGCTTCTTTCTTTTTTAAAAATTGTTGATAGTATTACAGATGTCCCCAGTTCCCTCTTCCCTCTTCCCTTGGCCCCTCTCTTCCCAGCCCCTACCCCATCCAGGTCTTCACCACTATTGTCTGTGTCCCTATGCATATATATATATATAGAAGTGTAAGCGGCCGTTACGACCAGATGATCAGATGACCGGACCATCAGACGACCGGCCGGTAGCTATGATGCATACTGACCACCAGGGGGCAGATGCTCAATGCAAGAGCTGTCCCCTGGTGGTCAGTGCGCTCCCACAGCCAACCTCCCATGGCCAGCCAACCTCTGTTGTCCCTCCCCCTGCCCGGACGGCCCCGGTCGAGACTGGGTGAGACAGCCCCGATCATATAAAGTCTTTGGTTAATCTCTTTCTGTCCCCCACTCCCCTGAGATATGTCAGTCTGTTCCATGCCTCCATGCCTCTGGGCCTGTTTTGTCCATCAGTTTAGTATGGTCATTAGATTTCACGTATAAGTGAGATCATTTGATATTTGTCTTTCCCTGACTGACTTATTTCAATCTGCATAATATTCTCCAGGTCCATCCATGCTGTTGCAAAGGGTAAGAAACACAATGCTTCTTTTTTTGATACTTTTAACACACTGCCTTTTCATTATTACACTTATTTATATCTCTTGGCAGCTCCCACTATAATCCCAAACACTTCGTGTAATTTTTTACTTTGTTAATATTTTTATTTATTTATTCATTAATTTGTCTCTTGTGTGATTCATATTGTTATAGTATATCGTTTGCATTTCTTTGCTGCCACATCATTTTCTTTCCATTCATTCCTGTCTTTCAAAATGTTTTGTCAAGTGGAATTAACATTTATTCTGAAATGTAATAAATAATTTGAAAGGTACATTCTTTTTAAAATTTATCTTTATTGTTGAGAATGGTGCATTCTTCTTTACTTTTTTAGCTTAATATTTTAAAATTACATGTTACTACAGAATTCTCTCTTTTTACTTACATGCTTAAACAGAATACTGCTTATCTGCATTTGATACATTGAAACACTATAGCTTTCTTGATAAAACCCAAAATTTGAACATTCTTTAGCATAAACTTTAATCTCTGGTTACAGTAATCCAGGGGTTAGCATTCAAGTTCTATATAGGCAATGTATGTAATGGCAGCATAATCAGATAAGATTAAAAATTATGAGGTTTTCTGTAGTGAAAAGCATTCCCATTTAGGTGGGTTTATGATTTTTCTCTCCAGGCTCAGTGAATTTTATGGACTTAATCAGACTAGCAATCCATTTTGAACAAAACATTCTATAAATGATTAAAGATTTTTCTTTTGTTATTTTACTTTGGCCCGTTAAAATAAATGACTTAGGGGAAATTAACCAAAAACTTAATATTGCATCCTTTCTTTGTACAATATTATATTTAACCAGAAACTTAGTTCTTAACACCAATAATATTCAGGTAACTTCTATTTACTTTCAACATGAAAGGCTAAAAGTTTCTTTTGGGAAAAGGGCAGAACTAAGAGTGGCAGTGCAGATGTGTCTTGGTATATTCTTCACTACTACAGATGTCTCGAGATACGACATTATGGAAAGAGTGTCAAATGGGTCTCAATTTACTGCCTTTCAGCAGTAGAATATTGGAAGGAAAAATAATTCTCTATTCTCTGCTTTCTATTGGCAAGTAAAAATATTAATTTTAACCACTGAAAATTTTAAGTTATTATTTCATATACACAGACTAGGAAGGCTTAATAGCTATATTACTATACATGGAAAAAGCACAATACATAATACAAAATAAAAGTCAGTATAATATAGTCTAATGGAAAATGTACTTAGAAAAATACAAGGAAAATGTATCCCTCAGGGAAGCTGAAAAATAGCATTTTTATTAACAAAAAAGTAAGCTTAAATTATGGCTGTTCCCACTCACTGCCTCCATCTAAGATGACAAACAAAATTCTCATGCACAGGGTAGATACCTGGACTTTTATTCTTATGTAATAATTTCAGGTCATTCCAGATGTATTTTGTAAAAAATGAAATGAATAATTTCAGCATCTGATTATTGATTCAAATGAAGAAAATAATAAATGTAAGGAAATTCAAAGATAATTATACACATATGTATATGTGTTATATATGTATGTAACTTGGAAGGAACCCTTTGAATATATTCACTTCATTAAACCTTAAAAAGTTATTAAGTGGTTTAATATTCTTCTCAAAAGTAAGTTTGCAGCCACACATTTTAACAAATATATTTTTATTGATTTCAGAGAGGAAGGGAGAGGGAGAGAGAGAGAAACATCAGTGATGAGAGAGAATCATTGATCAGCTGGACCGGGAATTCAACTGTGATGTCCTAGGTTCATAGGCCAACATTTGACCACTGAGCCACGCTGGCCAGGCACAGCCATACATTTTTTAAGCAACTAAGATAAAACTCAATCTTTTAGTTCTAGAAACATTTGGGAGAAAATGATCCCAATTATTCCTTCCTCACATACCTCCTTTGATCGTGTTTCTCAAGTTACAGTACTTCAGACATCCATTTGAAGCTTGAATAATTAGAGAAAAATCAGACCCAACTTACACACTGTTTTACATTCTTCTCAGTTCCATCTACTCTTTCATTTTTGATCAAATTATTACCTTGTTAGGAAACATAAATTATGAAGAAAGGTTTTGCTCTGTTAAATCTGTATAGACTGGTTAGCCACATGGATACAAATTGTACTAGTCTTCACACCAGGTATCTCATGAAGGAGAGTGGATAGCCACAAGAAGGACAAATGGGGCGGACAGATGAGTACTTCATTGTGCTGATCTTGGTATATGAAGAAAGCATTTTGTTTCCATTTTAGCAGCAGGATTAAAGATGAATATATAGCTGCCTTAAATCAAAGAGGCAAAGGGCTTGGTTTATGTATGCTCTGATGATTAATAAGCTAACAGCAAAATGAAGAAGCAGGCCACTCACCTGTGTCAAGAGATGTTACACCTATGCTACTTAGTATGATAAAAATTGACTATGATTTTTTTCAATATATTATGGTACAGTAAGTACATGACCAAATGTTCCTTCTGAACAGTGTAGCCAAATGTCTCTTGGTCACCTAACTTGATTTCCTTATTAACCACTCTGAACATTGTGTCTAGACCCACAAATCTGTAGAGCAAAACCTTCCCACATTTTGCCACCTTATAATATAGAGAAGAGGAATCCTTAGTGGGGGGAAATCATCACAACATCATTATAGGTAAATTATGAACGGATCCTGTGAGGGGGCAGAGGGGGAAGGAGGTAGAACATATTTACTAAAGAAAGAAGGAAAGGATGATCACAAGGTGAAAGGCTACATAAAGGGTATTGTAGGGCAGGTATTTTGTTATTTATGTGTGTTAGTCTTCTGTATAATGTATCTTCATTTCCTTTAACACATTATATATTTCTGGTCCTAATCTTATTTTCATAAAATGTCACTAGAATCTTCAGAACCTATTGTATAAAACTATAATTTATATTTTATTATACTCAATGAATTGTTATATATAACAATAGTAACACTTCTTATATGTGTATAGCTTCCTTACGTTGTTATGTTTTATGACATATGCAGACACAAAATAAAGAATATAAATGACACCATCAAACTTTAATTATGAAAGATCATTTTCTTGCCCTTTTATTGAAAAGGAGCTTAGATACTCCACCCATGTGCTTATGGTGTTTACAGTAATTTAGTGAAACTTGGGAAAGAAGACAAGGAAAGACATAGAAAGTATATTAGACTCAAAAAAATAAGCTCTTGCTTTCTGTGGAATGCAAGGATATAGAAATGTCCCTCCATTGTGACCATCTAGAAAGCTTTTATTAGAAGCCTGTTTTGTAATGCTTACCTCTTCTATGTGTAGCTCTGAAGAGAAAGGAACCACAGTTGGTTGGGGACTCATTAGCCCCACTACGATAGTCTCATAACTGCAGATAAGTAACCCTTCTTTGCACAGACATCTGAAATGGTCCAGAGAAATTAATTATTGGCCAACCAAAGAGTCAGCATTGCTTTTTGGACTAATGGTGTGAAAAATATATCAGACTGTCTTTTTTAATTGAGTCATGTTGTAAATTCAGCAAAAGTATTTTACTCTATGATGTGTTCAAGATACATATCTAACAATACAGAATAAAGATAGGTAGTAAGATGAAAATGAATGTAAAATTAATATCAAGCCAACAACTTTTATATTTGAGAACTTTATAGATAAAAGGAGGATGAGGAGAAGCAGTCAGAGAAGGAGGAGGAGAAAAAGAAGGAAGGAAGAAAGGCAGGAGGGAAGGAAGGCAGGAAAGAAGAAAGATGTTTTTGCATGTTTGTCGTTTGTTACCTGACCTGACACCTGTTCATTTCGGCTGTAGATAGGTTGGTGGAGCCCATGACTACACACCCACTAAAATATTGAGATGGTTAGTTCAAGATACAGACTTTTAGTGGAATCCAGGGTGACTCCATAGGCCAGCGTCAAATAGAGCATGTCCTGTGCAGCTCTTCACCTTCCCTCTTCCTTTCCTAGGGCTGTTTTTTTTTTGTTTTGTTTGTTTGATTGATTGTTTTTATGTTCTCCTCTGAACATGGAAACTGATTTGATCAGCTGGGTTTCATTTTGCTCATAGTTGTTGTTTTGTTTTGTTTTTTCATTTAGACTTATGCACAAAGTCTTTATGTTTAACATTTTTTTTTTTTATTTAAGGCCTCTGATTCTTGAATCAAATTGTTATCCTTATCTTATCAAATAAAATAAGTGGTTCAATGATTTGTCTACTCTGTGTCCCAGCTCCCTGAAAAGCCCATATGACCATTCATACAGTTAGTTGTTGTGCTGGTTGAAGGAAGCTGACTTTGAAATACCATAAAGGTAAAAATACAAGTATTTTCAAAGTCAGAAGACATTTATAAGAGATATTTGATAAATATCTTTGAGGTGGCACACTGAAGATAAATGTGATTCACAACTCTACAAAAATAATAGCTATTTCTCTTTTACTGAAGCTATGAGCCAGACCAATTACTTTTTCAAAGTTTACAATTTCTAAACAGTCACATTTTATAGCATTGTAATATTAACTGTGATACCAATTAAATACAGTGTTTTACGTTTTTTAAAAATACAGCCTTGTTTGAATATCTCTCAGAAAAAAAACATTCTTTGTGGTTGGTGGGGCAAATATCATTATGGCATCAGACTTACTTTTGTTAAGTCAATTTTCCAACATCCCGTAAGTCTTATGGCCACATAAAGGCCCGTCCTCTGATTCTTCCTTTGTTTGCCTGTCCTCATAATCCAAAAGTATTAATTATGTCAGTTGAAATATATCATTAAAATTTTTCTGTAATAATTTGAATTATATCCCAAAATAAATATGCTGAGAAAGAAAATCATGGTTTTGAAGGAAAATGATATTGAAATGTAGAAGGATAGAGCACTAATGGACTAAAAGTGTCATTTCAAATTGACATTTAATCAAATGAAAACTAATCTTAATCAGTATGTATTAACTATTTTCTTTTTTCCCCCATGCAAAGATTTATTTAAAACAATATTACGTAACAGTTGAAAAAGTTTCATATACTTTTTTTCTCTGTTCATAATAGTTATTTGGGAGTAATATAGAGGCCATTTTATTAGTTTAATCATGTTAAGTTTTCCTGTATCTTTTCCTCCCTGCTAGGAAAAGGAAGATGACAAATCAGACACTTCAAGTTCTCAACAGCCGAAAAGCCCACAAGGTCTAAGTGACACAGGATATTCTTCTGATGGCATATCAGGTTCACTTGGTGAAATCCCAAGTCTTATTCCAAGTGATGAAAAGGATTTGCTCAAGGGACTCAAAAAGGACTCGTTTTCACAAGAAAGCAGCCCTTCCAGCCCCTCAGACTTGGCTAAGTTAGAAAGTACAGTCCTCTCCATTTTGGAAGCCCAGGCAAGTACACTTATTGAAGAAAAGTCAGAAAAGAAAACACAACCCCAAGAGGTTTCTCCTGAGCAGCCTAAGGAGGAGCAGAAAACTCAGAGTTTAACTCAAACACTGGAAACTACAGTTTCAGAAGAGAAGCTCAAAGAGAGTCATGAAGCAAAAGATACTTTTACAAAAGATGGCCAACAAGACACGCCTCCCAGAAAGGACCACAAAGAAAAGTCTGAGTTTGTTGATGACATAGCTACAAGAAGACAGCCTTATGATTCAGTTGAAGACAGTAGTGAAAGTGAAAACTCACCTGTTCCACAAAGAAAACGGAGAACTAGTGTTGGTTCATCAAGCAGTGATGAGTATAAACAGGAAGATAGCCAAGGATCAGGTGAAGAGGAGGACTTTATTCGAAAGCAAATCAGAGAAATGAGTGCTGATGAAGACGCTTCAGGTTCTGAGGACGATGAGTTCATTAGGAACCAGCTCAAACAGATCAGTGGTATTATTGAGAGCCAGAAGAAGGAAGAAACAAAAGGAAAAGGGAAAGTAACAGCAGGGAAACACAAGCGACTGACTCGAAAAAGTAGCACAAGCTTTGAGGATGATGCAGGGAGGCGCCATTCATGGCATGATGAAGATGATGAGACATTTGACGAAAGTCCTGACATTAAATACAGAGAAACTAAAAGTCAGGAGAGTGAAGAACTTGTAGTTGCTGGAGGAGGAGGGCTGCGTCGATTTAAAACAATTGAACTCAATAGCACAATAGCAGATAAGTATTCTGCAGAGTCATCACAGAAAAAAACAGCTTTGTATTTTGATGAAGAGCCAGAATTAGAAATGGAAAGCCTGACAGACTCTCCAGAAGATAGGTCAAGGGGGGAAGGATCTTCTAGTCTTCATGCTTCTAGCTTCACTCCTGGCACATCCCCTACATCAGTGTCATCGCTGGATGAGGACAGTGACAGTAGCCCAAGTCACAAAAAAGGGGAGAGCAAGCAGCAACGCAAAGCTAGGCACAGGTCACATGGTCCTCTTTTACCGACTATTGAAGATTCTTCAGAGGAAGAAGAATTGAGAGAGGAAGAAGAATTATTGAAGGAGCAAGAAAAGCAGCGGGAATTAGAACAGCAACAAAGAAAAAGTTCTAGTAAAAAATCAAAGAAAGACAAAGATGAACTTCGAGCTCAGAGAAGGAGGGAAAGACCAAAGACACCACCCAGTAATCTCTCTCCTATTGAAGATGCATCTCCAACAGAAGAATTACGTCAGGCTGCAGAAATGGAGGAGCTCCATCGATCTTCTTGTTCTGAATACTCACCTAGCATAGAGTCAGATCCAGAGGGTTTTGAAATAAGCCCAGAAAAAATAATTGAAGTGCAAAAAGTTTATAAATTGCCCACAGCTGTGTCTTTATACTCACCAACAGATGAGCATTCTGTTATGCAGAAAGAAGGTGGCCAAAAGGCATTAAAAAGTGCTGAGGAGATGTATGAAGAAATGATGCATAAAACCCACAAATACAAAGCTTTTCCAGCTGCAAATGAACGAGAGGAAATGTTTGAAAAGGAGCCTTTGTATGGTGGGATGCTAATAGAGGATTACATTTATGAGTCTTTAGTAGAGGACACATACAATGGTTCAGTCGATGACAGTCTGCTAACAAGGCAAGAAGATGAAAATGGATTTATGCAGCAGAGAGGGAGAGAGCAAAAAACAAGACTTCCAGACCATATTTATGATGATCCTATGCAGAAAATTACAGACCTCCAGAAAGAGTTTTATGAGTTAGAAAGCTTACATTCTATTGTGCCTCAAGAAGATGTTGTTTCAAGTTCTTATATCATCCCAGAAAGCCACGAGATAGTAGATCTGGATAGTATGGTAACTTCTACCAGTGAAGAAAAAAAGTTACTAGATGCTGATGCTGCCTATGAAGAACTCATGAAGAGGAAACAGATGCAGTTAACACCTGAATCCAGTCCAACCCAGCCGCCCATCAGGGATGACATGACAGAGTCCACTATAGACTTTGATAGGTTGCCCGATGAATCCTTGACATCAAGTATTCTTTCAGGAGCATCTCTTACAGATTCAACCAGCAGTGCAACACTCTCTATTCCAGATGTCAAAATAACCCAACATTTTTCAACAGAGGAAATTGAAGATGAATATATAACCGATTACACAAGAGAAATTCAAGAGATAATTGCCCATGAATCACTGATTTTGACCTACTCTGAGCCTTCAGAAAGTGCTACATCTGTCCCACCCTCTGACACACCTTCCCTCACATCATCTGTTTCTTCGGTTTGTACCACAGATAGCTCCTCACCCATTACTACCCTGGATAGCATAACTACAGTTTATACAGAGCCAGTAGACATAGTAACTAAATTAGAAGATCCTGGGGATATTTCTTCATCAACATATTTTCAAGGCAGCATCATAGACTACCCAGAAGAAATAAGTATATCTTTAGATCAGACTACTATACCAGATGGTAGACCTAGTACTGATCATATTGCAATTTCCTTATCTGATATGACACCTTCTATCTTAGAATCTGAAGAAACTAAACCCAAGGGGCTAATTGCTGACACTATTTCCACTGACTTACCTATATCTGAAAAGGACTCAGTGACAAAAGCCAAGAAGGAAACTGGGAATGGAATTATTCTGGAAGTTTTGGAAGCTTACAGAGATAAAAGGAAGGATTCTGAGGCTGAACTAGCTAAAACTAGCTTATCTGAAACCGTGTTTGATCAGCCACCTTCTGGAATAGCCTTTCCAATGAAGGAGCAAGTTTCAACTGCATGCTTTGTATCCGGAGAGATCTTTGGTCAAGCAAAACCTGCATCTCACTTACCATCTGGCGGTCCTTCTGTTTCCTCTCTTCCAACTAAAACACACCCATTCCTACGAAGTTCTTCTTTGGACACATCAGCTCAACCTCCTCCTCCTCCTCCGCCTCCCCCTCCTCCCCCTCCCCCTCCCCCTCCTCCTCCTCCTCCACCACTTCCTCCACCAACCTTACCTAAACCTGCTATTCATCCTAAGAAAAAGTTAACAGTTACAGTTCCAGTGACTCTAACTATGACAGCTGCATCTCTGGTTGACACTGTTACTAGTATAGAGACCGCAGCTGTTCCAAGGAGTAATGGATTACCTATAACAAAAATTTGTACCACTGCACCTCCTCCAGTTCCTCCTAAGCCATCTTCCATTCCATCTAGACTTGTATTTACCCACAGACCTGAGCCAAGTAAACCTCCCATTGCCCCTAAACCCCCCATTACTCAGCATCCAGGAACTACACAAAAACCAACAGATACACACCCCAAACCAACAGGTTTATCTTCAAATATGACATTAAATTTAGTCACTACAGCAGATTATAAATTGCCTTCCCCTACCTCCCCACTTTCTCCTCACTCTAATAAGTCCTCACCAAGATTTTCCCTCATGGAAACTTACGTGGTTATCACGTTGCCATCTGAACCTGGGACTCCAACAGATTCTTCTAGTCAAGCAATTACCAGTTGGCCCCTGGGATCACCTCTCAAACATACGATTGCCACTGAACCTGTATTTTCTGTAGTTCCTCCTGTGACAGCTGCAGAAATGTCATATTCATCAGAACAGAGCCTGTACATCTCAGGGGCTTTGGAGACATTTTCTGCTATCCCTGTCACAACACTATCTTCATGTCAAGCAGCCCCAATTTCAGTTACACAGTTTCCTATAACTGAAGTTTCTAAGGCTGAGATTTCAGCAACCAGAAGTACAGTTCCTAGTGTTGGTCTCAGCAGCGTCTCTGTACCAATTCCTCCGGAGCCTCTTGCTTTAGATACCCTACATTTAGAAAAGCATCAGCATAAAGAAAATGGAAAGTTACAACTTATCGGTGATGCCATCGATTTGCGTACAGCACCAAAAGTAGAAGTGAAAGTGACTGAAAAATGTATGGATCTTTCTGCTTCTGCAATGGATGTGAAAAGACAGACCACAGCAAAAGAAGCTTATGGGAGACAAATCAGTGCTGTCCAACCCTCTATTATAAATCTCAGTGCAACTTCATCAGTAGTGACTCCGATATCCCTGGTCACTGAGGCAGTGACTGCTGTCACGTGCACAGCCAGTGCAAGTTACACTGCAGGCACAGAAAGCCTAGTGAGTATAGAACATGCAACAGCAACCCCACTTCAGCTTACTACATCAAAGCATACCGAGCCCCCTTACAGGATACCAAGTGGCCAGTCCTTCCCTACAGTTAAGCAGGAAGCACCAATAAACTTATCTTTAAGCACTTCAGCACAGGCAATGACACTGGCTACTACAAAGCCTATTACTGTGCCTCCTGTTGGTGTCACAAATGGATGGACTGATAGCACCACATCCCAGGGCATCACTGATGGAGAGGCAGTGGATCTCAGTACAACAAAGTCTCATAGAACTGTTGTAACAATGGATGAATCTACTTCAAGTGTGGTGACCAAAATAATAGAGGATGATGAAAAACCTGTTGACCTGACTGCAGGGAGAAGAGCTGTGTGCTGTGATGTAGTTTACAAGTTACCTTTTGGAAGGAGCTGCACAGCACAGCAGCCTGCAACTACTCTTCCTGAGGATCGGTTTGGTTATAGGGATGACCACTATCAGTATGACCGATCAGGGCCATATGGTTACAGAGGGGTTGGGGGAATGAAGCCTTCCATGTCTGACACTAATTTAGCAGAAGCTGGACATTTTTTCTATAAAAGTAAGAATGCTTTTGGTTATTCAGGAGAAACTGATGCAGCAGTAGATCTAACTTCAGGGAGAAGTTCTACAGGTCAGTATGATGTCGCTGCAGACCTTTCCTTGAAATATCATTATGGTGTTCCCCATCTCATTTCAGGATGAAAATGTGGCCCCTTTTTCCATTTTGTTACTTTTTCTCTTTCTTTGAATATTTTGGCAACATATTTTGGAGTACATGTGCGCTTTTATTTCTTCATTTTTTAAATTTATTCTGCCCAAAGTCACCTGCATGTGCCTGCATGTTCAACATTGCTTTTCTTCGGCATCTAATTAGGTTAACCAGTGAATTTGCATGTGGTTCCATTCATTATGTTCATCAAGATTGAGAGCTCTTTCAAATCCCCAAAGCATCATTCATTCTTGGAACTGGACTATAACTCTACCCTGTATTTCAGGTGAGGTAATGGATTACTCAAGCAAGACTGCAGGTCCATATCCAGAAACACGTCAAGTCATTTCAGGAATTGGGATTAGTACCCCACAGTATTCCACAGCGAGAATGACTCCACCTCCAGGATCCCAGTATGGTGTGGGGAGTGTTTTGAGGTCAACTAATGATGTTGTCTATTCTTCAGAGGCAACTCCAGTTCCCTCCACATTTGCTATCACCACACAACCTGGCTCCATTTTCAGCACCACTGTGAGGGATCTGTCTGGTGTGCACACAACTGATGGAGTAACTTCATTCTCCACCCTGCACCAGAGCCAGCCAATGCCTAGATCATATTTCCTCACAACAGGTGCATCTGAAACAGACATTGTAGTAACTGGTATTGATATCAATGCCAGTCTGCAAACTATTGCTATGGAAACTCTCACCACTGAGACAATAGACTCAGTTCCCACGTTAACCACAGCATCTGAAGTGTTTCCTGAAGTGACGGGAGATGAAAGTGCTCTTTTAATTGTCCCTGAAGAAGATAAACAACAACAGCAGCTAGACTTAGAGCGTGAGCTCTTGGAGCTGGAGAAAATTAAGCAACAGCGTTTTGCTGAGGAATTGGAGTGGGAGCGTCAGGAAATTCAAAGGTTCCGAGAACAGGAAAAGATGATGGTTCAAAAAAAGCTGGAGGAACTGCAGTCTATGAAGCAGCACCTCCTCTATCAGCAGGAAGAGGAGCGCCAAGCCCAGTTCATGATGAGGCAGGAGACGTTAGCTCAGCAACAGTTACAGCTGGAGCAGATCCAACAGCTGCAGCAAAAGCTTCACCAGCAGCTAGAGGAGCAGAAGATTCGCCAGATCTACCAGTATAACTATGATCCCTCTGGAACTGCCTCTCCACAAACCACGACAGAGCAGGTGATGTTGGAAGGGCAGTATGCTGCCCCAGAAGGCGGTCAGTTTTGGGCGGCTGAGGATGCAACCACCACAGCCTCAACCGTTGTGGCGATTGAAATCCCACAAAGCCAAGGATGGTACACAGTTCAGTCTGATGGTGTTACTCAGTACATTGCCCCACCCGGCATTCTGAGTACAGTTTCAGAAATACCTTTAACAGACGTTGTTGTCAAAGATGAAAAACAACCCAAAAAGAGAAGTTCTGGAGCTAAAGTCCACGGACAGTATGATGAGATAGGGGAAAATATGGCAGAGGATCCCCGCTGTTTTAAAAAAATAGTAGACAGTGGTGTACAAACTGATGATGAAGATGCAGCAGATCGGAGTTATGCCAGTAGGAGAAGGAAAACTAAAAAGAGTGTTGATACAAGTGTCCAAACTGATGATGAAGATCAGGATGAATGGGACATGCCTACTAGATCAAGGAGAAAAACTCGTGTAGCAAAGTACGGTGATGGCACTACAGAGGCTGAGAAGACCAAACCCCTTTCCAAAGTCTCCAGCATAGGAGTTCAGACAGTGGCAGAGATATCCGTGCAAACTGAACCAGTGGGAACCATACGCACACCTTCGATACGGGCGCACGTGGATGCCAAGGTAGAAATAATTAAACACATTTCAGCACCTGAAAAGACTTACAAAGGGGGCAGTTTAGGATGTCAAACAGAAGCAGATTCAGAAACACAAAGTCCTCAATATTTGAGTGCCACATCTCCACCCAAAGACAAGAAACGCCCAACACCTTTAGAGATTGGTTATTCATCTCACCTTCGGCCAGATTCCACACTACAGCTGGCTCCTTCCCCACCCAAATCTCCAAAAGTCCTTTATTCACCCATCTCACCACTTTCACCAGGCAAAGCCTTAGAATCAGCCTTTGTACCTTATGAAAAACCCCTCCCTGATGATATAAGTCCACAGAAAGTACTGCATCCAGACATGGCTAAAGTTCCCCCAGCGAGTCCTAAGACAGCCAAGATGATGCAGCGGTCCATGTCTGACCCCAAGCCTCTGAGTCCAACAGCAGACGAAAGTTCCAGGGCTCCTTTTCAGTATACCGAGGGCTACACGGTAAGAGTGATTCTTTTCAGTTAGAAGACAATGGATGCGTTGATGCTAACCATGTGTTTGCAGACTTTAGGAAGCCCTAAAGCCCCTGGTACCTTGGGAACCTAATACACAATTTCAGTGAGTATCATTTCATTAGTGATTTGAGGAAAAAATAGAAATGTGTACATTCCCACAAAAAGAAATATACTATTTTGTGAGGCAAGATGAGAAAGAAGTTTATTATTTTATGACAATGAGACGGAAAGTTTTGTTCTCATCTTGAAATCTCCCAAGCATTCATTGTAGACTGTGATTTCAGTGAATATAATTAACGTTCACATTCACTGATGGTTTGAACATATGACATAAACAGATAAGACAAAGGATGGCCATAAATTTAGACCCATGGATATTGGAATTTTTAATGGGAGCATCTTTGGAAATTATCTAGTTAGTCTCTTCTTCCTCAAGCCAGAATGTTTTCATAAAAGCAACCCAAAGAGAGAAGTTCTAGAGCTAAAGTCCACGGACAGTATGATGAGATAGGGGAAAATATGGCAGAGGATCCCCGCTGTTTTAAAAAAATAGTAGACAGTGGTGTGCAAACTGATGATGAAGATGCAGCAGATCGGAGTTATGCAAGTAGGAAAAGGAAAACTGAAAAGGGTGTTGATACAGGTGTCCAAACTGATAAGTAGGACATTTACTGCTCAAAAGAGAACATTTCCAGGGCAGGCTGATGAAAGTGTAATGTAATGTTCATAGTTCATCCACACTTACTTTGTTTCTGGCAACCAGTTTAATATGATCTCAGGTAAGCTTTAGTCCTGGTGCTTATAAAAGCAAAAAGACGTATGTTTCTTTGAATAATAGACATTAATAATTACTAATTATTTAGAAATATATAGGTATGCTTCAAAGGGAAAAGAACATATATAGATATTTGGGATGCATTTGTGAAGATCTCAATAGCTAATAATAAGAAACGTTTATAATCAGCAATAAAAGCAGGCATATCCTACTTAAAATCTAATATATAATTCTTTAGAAGGTTATTGATAAATATGAAAATTCAGTTTAAAATTTGCCCTTAGTGCACTGGTCTTGTTGATAATCTAAACTGATATCTCCTTTGCTTAAAATGTCACTCCCACTGTATTTTTATGTAGACATCTGAAATACTGAACACCAATTGAACTAAATTTAGCTAAGACATGAGGAACTAAGCCCAGAATAGTCTATTGACTTTATCATAGTTCCTTAATAAAGTGAAAACCTGGCCAGAATTAGAATATTAGACTCTGCACTTTACTGTCTCACCCGTATTTGTCTCTTCTGATACTTACTGAACGTTCTTAATATTCTTTTTACTAATTCAACATCATGCTTGGTGTCTGTCTTTTTATCTTGTCATTTCCTCTGCTCTTTCTAAAATTCCAGTTTAAATCCCTCTTAATTCAGTTTTTTCATTTTAAAATTTATTCTTGTTTGCATGCAGTCATTATTTCATGCATTCATTGCTCTTTTTCCAGACACTCTGGAAAACTAAAAATAAAGGATGAACCAGAGAGGCAGCAGTCAGTCATGCCTACTCTCCTACCACTGAGATAATTTTGTTCTTCTTGCCTATCTATGTATTGTATTAGTTTGCCAAGGCTCTCATAACAAAGTATCATGGGCTGCTGACTTGAACAACAGAAGTTTGTCACAGTTCTAGAGTCTAAATGTCCAAAATCAAGGCGTCGGATGGGTTGATTCATTCTGGGGGCTGTTCCACAGCTCTCTCCTAGCTTCTGCTAGCTTCTAGCATTCCTTGTCTCGTAGGTGATGGTCTCCCTGTATCTCTTCACGTTGTATTCCCTCTCTGTGTGTCACTCTCTGTGTTAAATTTCCCCTCTTTATAAGGACAACAGTCCTATTGATTAGGTCCCACACTAATGACCTTGATTTAAATTGATTACCTTTGCAAGTCCTCTGTTTCTAAGTAGTTTCACATTCTGAGGTATTAGGGACTAGGGCTACAACATATTTTTTGGGGGTGGGAGGGAGGGAAGCACAATTCAAGCCATAGAACACATGAAAGCACTATGCTTTTTGTTTGTTCACAGGCAAATATTGACTGTTTTTCAGGTGTTTTTTTTTTTCTTCTCCTCTTTCCCTACACAATTTTTTTTTTCTTAGTGACGATTTCACAGCTTTATTGGAAAGCTTTATTATTTTTTCATTGTGGGTAAAATCCCCCTTCCTGGGGTTTCAAAACTTTTGTGTTAGTTGTGCAACCTGGGACATCAGAGGTTTAAATTGTATTCTATTCCCATTCAACTCTGTGGCATAAGAAACTTTTAACTCTAATATGGTTTTATCATGATAGACTTTGGTCGCATCTGTACACAGAAGTTTCAAGGCGGGAGCATATATTTTCTAGTTGGTGTTTCACTGGCATTTGAGCTCTGGCAAACCAAGATATCATATACATTAGATTGATTAAAATTAGCATTAACATAAAATTATAAAATATTAGACACAATGGGCATCACTAGAGCGGAGTGTTATCTCAGACCATTTTTTTGAATTATGTAATATTCCTCAGTGTCTGAAAGAGGTGAGTGCTATCCCTTTTCTAGACCCCTTCAGCCTGGTATTAAAATCACAGCCCCATAGCCAAATTCTATTTTTTTTCCCAACATTTATGTAACCAAACAGGTCTTGTAACCTTCCTTTTACAAATATAAATTTTTAACTCTGAGTAAAGATGAAAAAATTACCACCTTTTCTCTTAAGTCCTGTAGTTTGCTCCCTGGGAAAATTCTCAACAGGTACAGCTAAACCAAAATCAGAATTTATTCCTTCCCATAGTTAAACTTGCTACTTAGCTATGATTGATAGTAATGTGTTTTCATTATGATTTAGAAAAATCACAGGAATCAGTATGGTTTCAAATGAAAGGTAGTATGTAAACTTTTATCAGTAGAACTCTTTTTTTTCAAATGAAATGTTTTATGGAAGCCAAAGAGTTAAAAAGGGGTGGAAACTAGTGTAGAGTGATCAAATACCTATCTATAATGATTAAATGAAGTAACATTTATAACCCTCCATCTACTAAGGCTGGCAATTGTATCCAATAAATTTGGTTCCCTTTCCTCTGATTGGCATGTGGCCATATTTGTATGTCCTCAACAGAAATTTGTCAACTCTCACTAAAGAGCTTTACTTTATGAGTCGGTAGAAATAACTCTCAAATCTCCTACTAACTGTGCCTTTCATATTCGGTGGTGTATATAATGCTGCTTCTCTAAAGATTTCATATTCCTATTCTCTATAACCATTTTTAATTTACTCTTTTGCATCATGAGGCCTTCCTTAACTCTCCAGCTGAAAACCACCAACCTTTTTAACACTCTGTCATTATGCACTTCTTGATTTGCCTCCATTATGACATATCATCATCAAAAATATTGTTTGTTCCTTTGCAAATTTATTTGTCTTTCTTTTCCCACCAGAATTTATGGGTGAGGGTGTTTTTTAAATATATTTTATTGATTTTTTACAGAGAGGAAGGGAGAAGGATAGAGAGTTAGAAATGTCAATGAGAGAGAAACATCGATCAGCTGCCTCCTGCACACCACCTACTAGGGATGTACCCGCAACCTAGATACATGCTCTTGACCAGAATCAAACCCTGGACCCTTCAGTCCGCAGGCTGACGCTCTATCCACTGAGCCAAACCGGTTAGGGCAAGGGTTTTTGGTTTTTATGTTCTCTGTTATATCCCCTGTGCCTAGGAAGATGCTTGATTCATAGCTAGGTTCTTCATAACAATAAATTAATGTGATGAATTAGTGAGTGAATGGACCTCTTTACCCATCAAACTGCTTCTCACTCCCACATATAACAAAAAATAAAAGCAAAGCAAAGCAAATAAAATCCTATTCATCCTCACACTGCACTTTTTGTGTAGTTCTGTTACAGTTGTTTCCCTTTGCTTTCTCCTTTGTGTTTTTCTTCCATTTGCTAAATGAGTGACACTTCGTTTTCTCAAATTTATTTCAATCCAGTATTTATGTATGTATCTGTGGATTAGCTCTAGCATCACATCTGTAGAATTTTTATAAACTAGAGCACGAAATGTGTTTCTTATGCCCTTTCTCTTTCTTCTACACAATGAAACTGATTATATCATTAACCTCAGAAGATCAATGACTCAAAGAAGGAAGGTTAATAATATAGCATGTTCTTAACAAAATCAGAGGAGAATGTGACGTTATCCATTGGGAGAAATAGCAGTGTGAATTTAGATAATTTGAAGCTTGAAGGGATCTAATTCATTCCAAGATTTCTCTATCTTAAAAAGAATATTTTTGAATGATTTCTCTGTTTTAAAAAGCATATAGTTCATAAATAGCACATATTTTGTCTATGACACACACCACTTTTTTGTACTATAATGAGCTGCATTTCAAATGTTATCACCTCTACAAGGTCTTAAAATTACATAGACTGTTAAGTGTTAAGCTGATTTGTCCGACGCTTAGACTTAATGTACAAGTTTAGTGCTTTTTTAGTTATTGGCAAATTCCTTATTAAAAAATATTTTTTTCTAGAGTTTAAACCAGAATTCTATTGCTAAGCAGTTAGAATTCATGAGGTGATTTTTACAAGAATATTTTGCTT
This sequence comes from Myotis yumanensis, assembly GCF_028538775.1. Classification (NCBI taxonomy): domain Eukaryota; kingdom Metazoa; phylum Chordata; class Mammalia; order Chiroptera; family Vespertilionidae; genus Myotis; species Myotis yumanensis. The sequence continues at coordinate 40,312,926 of NW_027223760.1, read as the reverse complement.
CGCTGATTATTGTTTTGATAGCTATTTTTAATATTTTTGGAACCATTTCATGTCTATTTCTAAGAGTAATTTCCATAACCTAAATCGAGAAGTTTTATTTCTGTCAATTTTATTTCTGTCAGAATGTACAGTTTAAGAATAATTTCTATGATGTCCAAGTGTGATTTGAAGAAAAATATTTATTAGGTGTTATTTTTCATTACTATCTTTGAAAATCAATGTAAGAAATCTTTCTATTAAAACTGATTATGATAAAAACACCTGTTTTATAATGGTGGTATTTACGTATGTCAGAAAGACTAATGATTATGGTCTAAAAATTTGTGAAAGCTTGTGGTATAAGGTACATAGTGGCATAGTCTAATAGTTGCTAGACATTTTTCTATCATAGTATTCACCATCAAAATATACATTTATAATAGACATCTATACATATAAAGGGTGTCCCAAAATTCACGCAAGAAGTAATTTTGATAGAAAACACAGGTTTACAATTAAAAATTGTAAACTTTTTATTGATTCATAAAGTATACAGTATAGGGTTGTGTATGGAATAGCATATCAGTTAAATGGCCTCCACGGCTTTGCTGGCACATACGCACTCTTTTGTTGGAATTTTCCATGACCGTTTTGCATAAATGTGGTTGAATTTCAATGAGGCTCATTTTCATCTTGATGGCTTGGTTAATCGACAAAATTGTCGCATTTGGGGTTCAGAAAATCCACGAGTGATTGTTGAGAAACAAATGCATCCACAACATGTCACTGTTTGGTGCGGATTTTGGGTGGAGGCATCATCGGACCATTCTTCTTCGAAAATGTGGCTGCTCAGGCAATAACAAAAGAGTGCGTATGTGCTAGCAAAGCTGTGGGGGCCATTTACCTGATATGCTATTCCATACATAACCCTATACTGCATACTTTATGAATCAATAAAAAATTTATAATTTTTCATTATAAACCTGTGTTTTCTATCAAAATTACTTCTTCTGTGAATTTTGGGACACCCTTTTACATACATACATATAATAAACGTACATAAAATACTTACTGCTTTTATAGCATCATATAACTAATAAAATATTTTCACATGTGCTTACTTGAGATCCAAACCACTTATGTTTTGTAGTATTTATGTTTATTTTCATTCCATATTTTAAAGATGAGGAACCTGAAGTCTAAGTCAATGTTCTTTTTATCCCCAGACAACATTTGCATCAAATGAGGTCCCACTATTTAACAATTTTTTTTTATAGTAATGTTCTCTATCTTGAATTATGTGCAGAGTTTGAATTAGGAGAGCAATAGAACAAGTGTGGTGAATTAAACTGATTCTTAAATGAACTGACTAAATAAACTGAGGTCGTGTAGCCTGAAGCTATACACAACAAAAAGGATTTTTATCTATTTTGTTTTGACCTCAAGAATTAGTTAAAACTGTTAAAATACTAACCTCAGTGGTTGAAAACTATACAACAAATTATTAAGCTAGATTATAGAACTGTTATCTTAGTATTTTGGGGTTGAAAAAATTTTATGAGATGGCAAATAGAAATACAGTTTTGTGAAAAACAATATATAATGCTCCTGAGGGAATAAAATATCAGTAAAAATCGAAGAGTTAAAGCTAATGGGGATTGATTACACTCATCAGTCCTGCTCCTCTTTCTCCCTCCACAAGAGAATGTTTAAAATAAGTGTATGAAAAAATATTTGGGCTCTCTGATAAATTATTTTATCTACATGAATAAAGTATTATTATTAGGTTGGACTAAATTTTAATTTTTTATCTATTAGGTAGTGTATGTTAGCATGATAGAGACAAGGCAAGTCCTCATTGTTTTGTTTTGTTTTTGTTTTTGTTTTCTGATAAAACAGCCCTAAATCACAGATCTGAGTTTCCAGAAATAGGGGCTACTTGTAATGGCTTAGTCATTTACTTCTTTGGCTCTAAATGAAATCTATACTTAAAATAATAATTAATGTTAATTGTTGATAGTTTTATAATACTTCATAAAGATGACATCACAACATTAATTTTCCTCTTGACATCAATAAGTATGCATTTCTTCAGTGTGTCATGGGTATTCAAATGAAAAAAAATGTTTCTAACAATACAGCAATATTATTGTAATTTTTAAAAAGCGTTTTTGTTGGTGATTTCAACCAGTTCTTCCCTTTATGGCAGGAGCTGATGCCTATAAGTACTCAAATGCAGAACAGTCATTAAGCTTAGGTTTCGCTAATTATCCAGTTGGAAATTCCTCATCACCCATCCAAGTATACCTCTATTCTTTTTTTAAAATTTTTTATTGATTAAGTTATTACATAGCCTCTATTCTCATATAATTGAATGTATAGAATTGATAATTGAAAAAGAAGTTAACCTCTTTTCAAAAAGGTTATATATATTTATTGTCATGTTTATATTAACCCATGAGCTTTATCTTTTAGAAGACTATATTTCTTGCCACTTAGTTTAATTGCTATCTTTTATCCATTGTTAATGGTATTGTCTTCTAAAGAGCCAAATGGTTTGGCAGTTTATATTGAATAAGGGCCATGGTCAAGTACTTTACAAGAAAATTTAATTTGGGGGATCTGTTTTACATGATTTGGGTTTATGCAGGTGAATTATTTCATTCACTGCAAACATATGTGATAAAAGCAACTTTGAATTATTTTAATGTCATGTTCCAGTTTGTGTTCTAAACCATAGGATAATCAATGAGAGAGAAACAAATAAAAAACAGAGACTCTGATTTTTGTGATTAGGCATTTCAAGAGTCTGAATGTAAAGTACCTATTTATTATCTCAGGGTAATTTAGAAAGACTTTGCATCACTAATGAAATGGTCATTATATTTCCCATAGCTTTTGATAAGTAGTTATTAAATCGTTTCTCAGAATGCTAAAGTTAAACTTGTTCTGATGAACGATTGCCAATGAGAAAATACAGAAGCATTGGAGTCACTACAGTCTCTCTTATGGATCAATAATTTGGTCTAAAAATGGAATAATTCACAGGCAGGCAGTACTATAATATTCAGCCTGCTGAAGCATAAGAAATGACTTGCTGTAAAGAAAAAAGGGAAGATACTTTATACTTTTGGTTTACATTTATGTTTTAGGATAAGTTTTAATGTTAATTTTTGGAAATTTTTATTAACTTTATTATTCTACCTCAGATTGCCTGCATGAACCATTTAACACATTTCCTGATAAAGGGAGATAGTTATTATTTCTCGGTAAGGCTATTAGAACTGTAACGATTTTTTGACCTTGAAGAAGGAACCAGCATTAGATAGCTGTTCATAGCATTCGGTATCCCAGTCCAGCAGCACCCGTAAAAGTTAATTGAGAAAATAGCCAGTATCTGTGTTCATTTTCCAGTGAGCTGATCTGTTATTTCAGTTCTTAGGCTATTATGTTTTCATAGTCTTTGGGTTGTCAATGCTTTTAAATTGCTTTTTTGTTTCTATTTATGCCTATGGGTCATCAAGCCTTCTTTCTGCCTAGCTAAGAGCACATAGGCAAAATATGTTTTGCTGCTTTGATAAATTTTTGAAGTCATAACTACAAAAAGAGTTATTTTAAACTTAGTAATGATAACGACATTAGGAGACTAAAAGGAAGAGAAAAGGTCATTGTTACCTTCAAGCATTTTCTTTTCTCCTAGAAAAAAATAATCAAGAAAAAGGTATGTTGAATGAAGCAACAAACATCTGTATTCTTACATAGGAATGCATCTTTCAAATGAAAATATATTATCTGCATATCACTAAGATAAAGATATTTTTTCCACTAATTTTTATGTCTTCCTCTGAGTCTACCCCAGTTTTTTTTATGACAAACTAGAAGCCCGGTACACAGAAATTTGTACACTCAGCAGGGGGCGGGGGTCCCTCAGCCCAGCCTGTGCCCTCTTGCAGCCTGGGACCCCTCGGGGGATGACCACCTACTGGCTTGGGCCTGCTTCCTGCGGGAATGGGCCTAAGCTGGCAATCAGACATCCCTCTGGCAGTCCGGGAGCCCTGGGGGGTGTCCACTTGCCAGCGGGGAGCAGGCCTAAGCTTCAGTCGGACATCCTTAGCGCTGCTGAGGAGGCAGGGGAGGCTCCCACCACCACCGCTGTACTGGCAGCCATCAGCATGGCTTGTGGCTGAGAAGAGCTCCCCTGTGGGAGCGCACTGACCACCAAGGGGCAGCTCTTGCATTGAGCATCTGCCCCCTGGTGGTCAGTGTGTGTCATAGTGACCAGTCATTCCAAGTCATTCTGCTGTTAGGGTCAATTTGCATATTACCCTTTTATTATATAGGAGTGCCTAGCCAGCCTGGGTGAGGGGCTGATGGCTGTTAGCAGGCTGGCCACAGCTCCTTCAGGGTAGGGGTTCCCCCTGGGGTGCCTGGCCAGTCTGGGTGAGGGGCTGATGGCTGTTTGCAGGCTGGCCACAGCACCTTCAGTGTGAGGGTCCCCAGTGGGGTGCCTGGCCAGTCTGGGTGAGTGGCTGATGGCATTTTACAGGCTGGCTAAGCCCCCCAGCGGGGACCCTCACCCCATGAGGGTGTGGCCAGCCTGGGTGAGTGGCGGCTGATGGCTGTTTGCAGGCTGGCCATAGCCCCTTCAGGGTGGGGGGGGGGGGGTCCTGCTGGGGTGCCTGGCCAGTCTGGGTGAGGGGCTGAGAGCCATTTTCAGGCTGGCTAAGCCCCCAGCGGGGACCTCACCCCATGAGGGTGTGGCTAGCCTGGGTGAGGGGCTTTTGGCTGTTTGCAGGCTGGCCATGACCCCCAGCCACCCAAGCTCCCAGTGGAGGCTGGCTGGAAGCAGGTATCTGGGATTTATGTAGCTTCTATAATTGAAACTTTGTTGCCATGAGCGGAGGCCACAGCTGGCTCAGAGCAGGCGGGAAGCTTGGCTTCCTCCATCGCCCGGGCAACCAAGCCTCCTGCTTGCTCCAGCTTCGTGGCTACCGGCCACCATCTTGGTTGGGTTAATTTGCATGTGGTTGCTCTGATTGGCTGGTGGGCATGGCTTAGGGTGTAGCAAAGGTACAGTCAATTAGCATCTTTGTCTTTTAAAGTGTAGATTCTACATACAAATTAAACAAATAGGGAATAAAATGTACTCTTGTTGACACCTTGGCTATAGGAAATCATTCTTTCTATCTTTTCACATTCTGCCCTGACAGTGGCTTCCTGTCCACAATATAGGTTACACTACAGGACAGTCAAGTGCTGAGGCATGCCCGTTCCTTTCAGAGCAACCCATAACTTCTCATGGTCCACATAGTGAAAGGCTTTACATATTCCATAAAACATAGATCAGTGATGGCGAACCTATGACACGCGTGTCAGTGACACTCGAATTCATTTTTTTGATTTATTTTTCTTTGTTAAATGGCATTTAAATATATAAAATAAATAGCAAAAATATGTCTTTGTTTTACTATGGTTGCAAATATCAAAAAATTTCTATATGTGACATGGCACCAAAAGTTAAGTTAGGGTTTTTCAAAATGCTGACACGCCAACCTCAAAAGTTTCGCCATCACTGACATAGACTAACCATCTTCTGAAATTCTTTTTTTTTTTTTTTTTTTTTTAATATATTTTATTGATTTTTTACAGAGAGGAAGGGAGAGAGATAGAGAGTTAGAAACATCGATGAGAGAGAAACATCGATCAGCTGCCTCCTGCACATCTCCCACTGGGGATGTGCCTGCAACCCAGGTACATGCCCTTGACCGGAATCGAACCCCGGACCCTTCAGTCCGCAGGCCGACGCTCTATCCACTGAGCCAAACCGGTTTCGGCTCTTCTGAAATTCTTAGGCAAAATGCAGTACAAGCATTTTCAGTAATGTCTCAAGTGCATCTTCTTTTTCTAAATTCAGCTTGAACATCCAGCACCTCCTGTCCATTTAAGATAAATATGTTTTGCTGCCTCACCTTTAGCATCACGTGTTTGGATGGGAAATGAAAGCAATGGTCCTTCTGTTATTGCACTACTTGACATCTCTCTCTCTCTCTCTCTTTTTTTAAAATTGGGATTTATATTGAAACTTTCTTCTCCATAGGCCATTATTTTATTTTCCCTATTTGTTGACATATTCCTGTTAAGATTTTTACAGATTCAGTCTCTTTGGCTTGAAATAATTTTATCGGGATCCCATCTTTCCTTTGTTTTCTCCATGTCAGATAATGTGCTTCCTTATGGGAGTTCAGCACTTCAAATTTAGATTTGAATGTCCCATTTATTTCTTGAATCTTATGGTAGAGATTTCTTGATTTGTTGTTATTATTCTTTTATATCTCCTTACATTTTGACTATTGTAATAGTTTTCTTTTTTTCTAGATGATAGTTGTTGAAAAACTGTGTTCAGCATTCCAACCCTGCTTTTGTCACCTTTTACTTTTGCCCTCGTCCATCTTTAACAATTTACAGTGTTTCTTCTGTCATCACTCTCAATTTTTATTTTCTTATTACTTCTGGCATTGTCCTTTTTCATTCTTCCCTAATAGTATTTCTAGTTTCAGTCCACAGTTCATCTGGTTCTTGGTCAATTGAGTGTAATGGTGCAAATATGTTTTTATGTGGACTTTAAGTCCATTAGGAATGTTATTTACATTATATTTTGACACTGTGATTCTTTTAGTGCTCTAATGTTGTGTAGTAACAGTTTATAGTCAATACCACAATCTGCTCCTGGTCTTATTTTGGCAGAGAGAATACAGTTTTTCCATCTCCTGCTTCCAATTACATAGTTTATTTGATTTTGGTATTGGCCATCTGGTGAAGTTCATGTATACAGTCATCTGCTCAGTTGTTTAAAGCATGTGCTTGTGATGGGCAAGTCTTGCTTCATAGAAATCCACAAACTGATTCCTGCTTCATTTCTGACCCTTAGTCCAAATTTTTCAGTAACATTTGATTCTGCTTATTTTCTACTTTTGCATTCCATTCACCTATAATTATTAGAATGTCTTGTTTTGGTGTGCGATCAATTTCTTCTGTAATACTTACTTAAAAGCTTTTCATTTGAGCTTCAGCCTCTAGTTGGAACATAGATCTGATGTGTATTCAGATGATGCGTATATTAATAGATTAACCTAAAAGTTAGATTGATACAGTATTTGGTCAGACCTTACCATTGTAGCCCCCTAATTGCCTATGCTAAATCTTGCATAAGTCTTAAAGCCACTTCATTTCTATTAAAAAATTATTGCTGACATTTTCAAGAAATAGATACTTTAATAACAATCAGTTAATCATCTTTAATAATATCTACCATTTATTGTATCCCTTTTTTCTAGGCTTTTAAGAAAAATAGCCCCAATTAAAAAAAAAATTTAATCATTAGGTTCCCAAGTAAAAATCATTAGCTACCAATAAGGGTCATAAGGGACTCCCATAAGGGTCTTTGGGTGGTCACCATACAAATCTGGCCATTTTTTTTACAGGAACATTGAATAATTTTGCCCATTATTAACAACCTATAAATTATCTCCATTTCTTGAGAACACCTCAAAGACTGGGCCTTCTTACCCGGTAGGAACTGATTAATGAGAGCAGTTATTATTTCATATACAAAGACAACTTGGAGTAGTAAGCCAGCTTCTAAAAAAATGTCATGCTCTTAATTGATCAGTGAGTTGAACATGTGGAGTGATTTTAGAAGGGTATGGAACCTAATGCCTCTGATATAATTCCAATGCATGGCATTTCTTCATCATTAGAGATTTGATTATCTGAGTAATAAAGACCCCTCCAACAACCTATTAAAATCTATGTATTCCTAAGACAGATCTAATTTCCAGCTTTATGAGAAAAGACAATTCACTCATGTATAAAGAATCACAAAAAGAACAAAGGATCATTTGACCTAGGCAGTATTTTTATAAAGGGCTTCAAAAGTTAGACTTCTGATGTCATTTTCAAGTACAAGTCAATTTGTACTTTTGTTTGTGCATATTGAAAAACATGATTTCAATGTCAATATTTTAAAGATATCACAGCTTGGTAATCTCATTTGGGAACATTTCTTCATTGCTTATATATTAGGAATACTTTTAAAAAATGGAAATAGTCTGTGTCTCTCGTAAGTACCAGTAAAGCCTGCACGTGTTGATTTAGCCATGTATATAAGGCAAGCCTATGAGGGCTGGAACTGTTCAGGAGATAGGAAGACCAAAAAGGCATATTATTTTGCCCAGAGCAAGCTGTTTTCTCAAATACTTACTCTTTCTGTAAGCCAGTGTGAGAAACACAGAATAATTTTCACTAAAAATTGATTCTAACATTCTAGAAAATTAAATATCATCACCATTTCTTGGGAACACCTCCAAGACTGGTCCCTCTTACCTGATAGGAATTGTCAGCCAGGAAAGAAGGCTGAGACAGTAAGGGTCCTTCCTGCTAACTCCACAGTGAGTCACTTCTGGCTCACGAGTAAGGCTTTACAACAGAAAATAACACAAAAAAAGTAAGGTGAAACAAACAGTAAGAGTCTATCCCTATAACACAGGCTTTCCAAAAGGACTTGTCAGAGTACATGGACTGTCTGTTTAAAGAGCGTAAGACCAAATTATCAGAAAGATAGTCATATATTCAGATGTACAATACTGGAGAAAGTCAGTGAGCATATCAGTGATATACTGCTATGTAACAAATTACTCCAACATTTATCTAAAAAAATAAAAATAGAAGGGATAACAAACCTGGAAATGTTTGCCTTTCTCTCCAAGAACACATTTGTGATCCAGCATGTTTCATCTATAAGCATAACTATCAAATGATTTCACCTTTCTATAGTAAATTGATACCTTACCATCAAAAGTCTGGCAGGTTTTGAATAACTAACACGTCTATGGAGATGATGTAATACCTAGTTCTCTATTTCTTTATCTTTTTGATGTTAGTCTCTGGTGATCATTACTTCTGAACACTCTTCTGAGGAGATTTGTGATGAAATATGAATATTCCTCTTGAACTCTAGACCTGTGTCGGATTGTTGAATAAAGCAGTTGCCCTTCTGAAAACAAAAGCCATACATATTATGGCCATTATACTGAGCTTATCAGAGTATATGAACAGCTATAGTTTGTTTCATTCAGTGGAATATAGCTGTCTGATTTAATGTTATGAGAAATAAAAAGAGGGAAGAGACGGAGAGCAGGCAGGATGGAAGGAGGAAGGAGAAATACCTATGCTACACACACGCATGCATGCACACATACATACAAAAATATTCATCTTAAAAAAAAACTTATAAGAAGGCTTTTTAAAGTAATTTAGGCAGTTTTTAGGAAAGAAAATAAATTCATCTCTGGGACATTCCAGAAAATATAAGGCAATAAGTGTTGCAGGGACAGACATGTCTAATGCTTCTATCTAGTGAGGTAGAAACTAGTTTTCTGCTTGGTTGCTCAGCCCAGGAGCAATGACTTTGAGCAAGACAACAAAACAAAATGGGACACGAGGCACATTAAGGAAAAGCTTGAAGATGTCTGCTGCAATATTGAATGCCATTTTCACAATATTATTTGGAGAATCATTTGTCTATACTCCTGGACTTTAGGAAATAGCTTGTCAGTGTGTGACTTTTAAATATCTTTTGCTACTTTGTCTTGAGTCTCCTGATAATAGGATACTGTAATTGAGTTTCTCACTTTTTTCTTGTTATTAAAATATTATAACAATTAGAGAAAAATTAATTTTTTAAAGCTATTTCAATTACATTTACAAATGGTAAATTCTCTCCCGTGGCAATAGAGAGTCAAGACTACTTATTGGTAAAAGTGTCTATAATTTGTCAGCAATTCAATGATATTCTCATAGCACTGATAATACTGCTTATTTACATTTTTGGTTTATAAAAAATAGTTATTACATCAATCCATAGTACTCTAGTTGAAGAAATTTGATGGATTTATTTTGTGTGTGCCAGGCAGTGTGCCTATTGCAATTTCTAATGGATTTTAAATGTTTTATCAGTTTTAAAGTATTTTCTTAACGTGATAGAAACTATTACACTAAACATTTTGTGTGTTTTAACTCTATATGGGGGTGAGGGTGGGATGGTGTTAAACAATGTGTCTATTTTGGAAACATGCTATTAATAATACGGTGCATAGAATAGAATGCTGAATATTTTTACATGCAGCTGCTATTTTGTCTTAAGATTGGAAACTGTTGATATTGGTGTGGGGGAGACCCCTCGAAGGTGAATTAATGTTTACATTGACATTTTATAATTGAAATCTGCTTCCATATGAGATAGGATGTGTAAAGGCATATTTTCCAGTCTGCAGCTTTATGTTTTCCTTATTTTATCATTATCCTTCACCCTAACTTCCAAAAATTAAAGAAATATGCTAGCCTATGTCATATATTTTTAAGAGCTATCTTGATTGAAGGAGGAAAATCCTAGATATTCACCTACCTTCCTAATACCTAAAACACATAGTTCTTTATAAATGATATTTACATCCTAAGAAGAATGAATGGCCAGATACACATCAAAGCAAATAAAGTCAGAGAGCATGATACTACATATGACTATTGTTATCTAGACAAAGACTTACTGTCATCTACAAAGTAAATGAAAGCTCTGGATGAAGGTCCAAATAGGGTGGGACGAACTCTAAGAACAATTTCTACTCAACTTTAAAAAAAATTTTTCACTGAGCTATCAGATAAATGTTTTTGTTTTTTGTAGTTACTGTTCTAATTCTTAAATTATTTTAAGATGGCAAGGATTTCTTGATTTTAAAATTGAGCTTAGCTATTCAACTGACCTCCCTTAGTGATTCTGGTATTTAATTTCTCAAACTAAATAATCGTCCTGTCTTCTTAAGGTTGTACTCTCTTTTTAATTCCACCATTGATTCTTCTTTGAGATTAAAGTAACTGACAACCTTTAACAAAGAACTATCATTTACACAGTTTTTTAACTGGACTGGCAATTTCTTACCTTCTGATTTTTCCTTAGTTATTGCATCTGTGGAATAGTCCCTAAGATTTGTATGAGGCTAGACTATAAAGATTAACTTTCTATACTGAAAGGACTAATTTTCATAGCTATAGGCATCGGTGTTTTTCTTTCTGTTCTCTAATGAAACTATAATTTTATGAACCTGGTTGAATATCTTTTGAGTCTTGTTCATGTTAATCCAGTAGATAAGAATTACGTTATTTAATAAAGGGATTAATGATAGGATCATAAAACAAATTTATAGCAAGACAGAAATATCTAATACATTCCTATCTTTATTCATCTGCTCAGCTTGTAACTATAGACTATCTCTTTTTCTTTCACCCTTTGCCCCAAGAGTTTTCTTTTTCAAGAAACAATTCAAGTCCCAGTTCCTCTAAGAAGCCTGCCTTTTCTATTCAGAGGAAGGCCCTCAGATATGCAGATACTAGCATTTTCTTTATCTATAGATATAATTAAATAATAGATCAAGGGTCTCTTTATGAGGATTTCATCTTATCTATACAACTACCTAAGTGGTTCTCTACCAGTGACTGTTTGGTCTCACACCTCCCCGCCCTCCCCTAGAGAATTTTTATGGTACTTAGTGACATTTGATTTACCTGAGTGGAGGAGGATGTGCTCATGACATCTAGTCTGCAGAGGCTAGAGTTACATCTAAACATCCTACAGTGCACAAAACAGCCACCACCACCCCTAACATAGAATTATTTGGTCAAAAATGTCATTACTGACAAGGCTAAGAAACGTTAATTGCTTACTTCCATTGATTCTGGACTGTGAATAGCCATGGTATGATTACGGATCCCTGACAAATTATAAGACGACTTTTCATTCCTATGGCCAAAGCTATGTTGTTGATTATGTCGTGGGACAATGTAAAGCTTTACTGAAGCCCTACAGATTGCATCTCTTGTTTCTGTGTCATCTACATGCTGCATTATCATTGAAGGAACTTAAATTGGGCAGTCACAATTTTCTCTCTGACAAAGCAACACTGATTGCTATCCACTATACTGCGTTACAAGTCATTGCCAATGATTACACGTTTACATTTTCATGGTTTGCCCTGGCATTTCACATGATATTGGAGTTAATTTGACCAGTATGTAATAGGCAGGATTGCTGTTTCTATCTGTAAAAAAAGAAAATGGATGAGTGGAACTTTTAAAATAGATACAGCTATTCAAGGTATTCTTTATAATTTTTTTTTCGATTTACATTGGATACTCTCTGAATGTGTTTCCATCTCTCAGGTATTAATTCATCACTAGGATGAAGTAAAACCAGATAATCATTGGTATCTCTGTGAAAATTATATTTTATACTGCTCCCTCCACATAGAAAATATTCTCCTGTTTAAGTCCCATCCATTCTTCAAGAACCAGGCTAGTTGTTATGTCTTAATCCATCTTTCCTTCCCTAAACTAAAAGTAAACCCTTCTTATTCTAGATCCCAATACACTCTGTTTATAAAATCTCAAATTCACCTTCTGGCTTGTTATATTGATGATCTTTTAATAGATTATACAATATTTATCTCCATCAAAGTATCTTATTTATTAATAAATCTGTGTGGATTTGTACTATTTGTAAGTGAATCCACAGCTCCATTATCTAAAAGTAAAAGGCTTTCATAAAAATATTTTCTGCTTAACTGAAAGAACAATCTTAAAAATCCAAGATATTTAATCATTATGAATATTGATTTTCAACAGCAGATATAGTTTTCTATATTTATAAAATGAAAAATACATTCCTAAGTCTTTATGTCTCTGAAATTAACAAGAGCTATATTTAGCAAAAGACTGAAGTATTTTCTTCATACAACATTATAAAAAAATTCTAACTTTGTGAGTTCTTTGAAAATAGGTTTTAAGTCCATTTAATCACATGCCTTTTTACTCTATGCCATTAGTATCTAGAACAAAGGATTTTAGAATTATACTTAACAACAACTGGAATAAATTAGTAAGTTGAATTTTGCCATATTTATTATATATAGCAATTGATAAATAATTTTGATCCAGCATCTATTTTTATCTTCTTCACTTTTGGGAGAGGGAGGGAATGGGTATCCTTTAATCATCCTTAGATTGAGTTTAGATTATTTTGCCAGTGAGATAATGCATATATATATATATATATTTGAAGTTCTTAGGATAGTATTACCTTAGCTACTTTTATTAAGAGCCCTGACACCTCAGAACAAGGACAAATTATTTTTCTTTGCATATAAGATTCATGGTTTAAATTGATTCCCCTGAGAAAAATGTGGTTTAAAATAACTTTGACTTTGAGCATGTTTTCATGTCTCTTGGCCTTCCTTATACCCGCTTTAGAAAAGTATTTGGGTCCATTGCCCATTTTTTGATTGGGTTGTTTATCTTCCTTTTGTTAAGTTGTATAAGTTCCCTGTAAATGTTGGAGATTAAAACCCTTATCGGTGATAACATTGGCAAATATGATCTCCCATGCAGTGGGCTTTCTTGTTGTTTTGTTGATGGTTTCTTTTGCAGAGCAGAAGCTTTTTATTTTGATGTAGTCATTGATCATCCGAGAAATGCAAATCAAAATGACAAAGCGGTACCATCTCACACCTGTCACAATGGCTATCATCAACAAATCAACAAATGGCAAGTGCTGGCAAGGATGTGGAGAAAAAGGAACCCTCGTGCACTGCTGGTGGGAATGCAGACTGGTGCAGTCACTGTGGAGAATAGTATGGCGTTTTCTCAAAAAACTAAAAATGGAACTCCCATTTGACCCAGTGATCCCACTTCTAGGAATATATCCCAAGAAACTATAACACTAATCAGAAAGGATATATGCACCCCTATGTTCATAGCAGCACAATTTACCGTAGCTAAGATTTGGAAACAGCCTAAGTGCCCATCAGCAGATGAGTGGATTAAAAATGGTGGTACATCTACACAATGGAATACTACGCTGCTTAAATAGAAGGAATTTTTGCCATTTGCAACAGCATGGATGGAACTGGAGAGCATTATGCTAAGTTAAATAAGCTGGTCAGAGAAAGATAAATATCACATAAAATAAATTTGTACAGCAAAACTTACCTTGGAGTATATTTGCTTGTTATCACAATTACTTCCTAAATACTAAAATTGAAATGAATATTCTTCCAGGCCCCCTTCAAACTCCATCCATTCTATGGTTAAGACTTTCCAGGGTCTGCTATTTGCACAACTATTTGAAAATAATTTAAATTTGCATATGCAGTTATTTATATTTAGTGTGATTTTTTTGTTTGTTTGTTTTCAGATTAAGGGCTCCAGATCTATCTTAAAACATATTTTACCAAGCTGGTCATCAAGGAAAATCTTATTAAACACTAAGATTTTTCTAGATTTTGTTGTCATCTCTAATCATGGTGTTCAACTATATCACCTTTAATCATGACAAACTTTCTTTTATATATCTTTTCTAAGCAATTATATTGCTCTATTTTTAATTTTTTGTTTTGGAGTTCTGTACTCTTATGTTATATTGATTGGATTAGAATTGAATATCCAGCTTAGAAATTTTTTTTTCTTTTTTATTGTTGAAAGTATTACATATGTCTCCTTTTCCTCCGATTGACCACTCCCTGGCTACTCCCACCCCCCTGGACAAGTCCCCAATGCCCCAGTGTCCCTGCCCATTGGTTATGCTAATATGCATACATACAAGTCCTTTGGTTGATCTCTCCCTTCCCCTCTCCTCCCCCCACCTCTTCTGCCTTCCCTCTGAGGTTGGATGGTCTGGTGTTTCTTCGTCTCTGGATCTATTTTTGTTCATCAGTTTATGTTGTCCATTATATTCCACAAATGAGTGAGATCATGTGATATTTATCTTTCTCTGACTGGCTTAGTTCACTTAGCATAATGCTATCCAGGTCCATCCAGGCTGTTGCAAATGGTAAAAGTTCCTTCTTTTTATAGCAGCAAAGTATTCCATTGTGTAGATGTGCCACCATTTTTAATCCACTCATCTGCTGATGGGCACTTAGGTTGTTTCCAGATCTTAGCTATTGTAAATTGTGCTGCTATGAACATAGGGCTGCATATATCCTTTCTGATTGGTGTTTCTGATTTCTTGGGATATAATCCTATAAGTGGGATTACTGGGTCAAATGGGAGTTCCATTTTTAATTTTTTGAGGAAACTCCATACTGTCTTCCACAGTGGCTGCACCAGTCTGCATTCCCACCAGCAGTGCACGGGGTTTCCTTTTTCTCCACATCCTCGCCAACATTTGTCATTTGTTGATTTGTTGATGATAGCCATTGTGACAGGTGTGAGATGGTACCGAATTGTCATTTTGATTTTCATCTCTCGGATGATTAGTGACTTTGAGCATGTTTTCATATGTCTTTCGGCCTTCTGTATGTCCTCTTTCGAAAAGTGTCTAGGTCCTTTGCCTATTTTTTGATTGGATTGTTTATCTTCCTTTTGTTAAGCTGTATGAGTTCCCTGTAAATTTTGGAGGTTAAACCCTTTTCAGAGAAAGCATTGGCAAATATGTTCTCCCATGCAGTGGGCTTTCTTGTTTTGTTGATGTTTCTTTTGCTGTGCAGAAAGAAATTTTTTGTGGTCTTTAAAATCAGTCCTTAAATTATAAGTTGCTAAGACATCACTTTAGATTCTTTATTATTTTAATGTCTGCCCTCTTAGACAGTAAGTAATTTAGACTCTTTACTTTTTTTTAAACTCATTTACTCCTTAAAACAATAATGTAAGGATAAATATTAAACTTCTTTTACATGTAAGAAAACGGAGACCCAGGGAGTTTAAGCAACTTGCTAAAGGTTTCACAGCTTATGAAAGGCAGAGCCAGGATTAAATCAAGCTCTTAGTCACTATGTTATATTCCCTCTCACTTATAAGAAATATGGTGGAGATTTGGAGCCATCTCCCCATTTGTGACTATTTCTATAGTCAGAGTAAAAGCTATTAATGTTGGCAAGTGGAGAACAGCAAAGCTAGTTTGATTTGTGGAGGCTAACTAGGCTAATTCAGTGAGTATGTAACTTCCACCAACCAGTTTTATCTCTTGCTTCCATGACTCACATCCATGGCACACAAAGTATTAATTAACACATGTCATCAATGATTAAATATTTGCAACTCTGGAGGATAATTAGAAATCCCCAGTACCTGGAATGCTTCTTTAATCTAGGATTTCACTAACAAAAGAAAAAGAATTTGACCAAGCCTACTGTCTCTTAAAGTTAAATTAGGAAACAATTCATACATGTGTGAGCAATAGTATCAATTTCTAGTTCACTTTATTAACCATTACTCTTAATTCAATAAATGTTCTTCTTTTGTGGTTCCTCGTGGTTCTATTTTTTCCTATGATTTCATGTATACTCTCATTCTACTCAGGGAATTCTGAGAAATTCACTTCATGACTCAGGACCTTTAAAATTAATCACAGCAAGTTCTTATCTCACTCTTTTATTTTCTCAATCTTTCACTTAACAAATATGTGCACCCATTTAATGGATACCTTCAATTTTTTAAAAATTAATTTTTAAAATGTATATATCTACCCTAGAAATTCTTTTTTATTCTATTTATTTGCTCCATTCCATAGTTACTATCTTTGTTTTATATGCTTTCTCTCTGCATTTAGGTTCATCATTTACTGTTGCATTAATTGATGGGTGTTTATAATCCTCCTATGGAGGAAAGAGAGGAGGAGGTACTGGAAGAGATTAAAGAATTTATATGCATTTATGCATAACCATGGACACAGATAATAGTGCTGTGAAGGCCTGGAGGGGGTAGGTGTGGAGGGGGTAGGTGTGGAGCGGGTAAGTGAGGGAAATAAAGGGGTCATTTATAATACTTTCAACAATAAATGTAGAAAAAGAAAAGAATAATAAAATGGAAAGAAAATAAAAGACCCAAATAGTCACAAAAATATTGAAAGATTAAATGGGAAATTAGTTGATATTACTCTTTCTTGGGGAAAAAAAAGATTAAAGAACTTGAGGGTTTAATTTCAAAACATTTCATGATTAGAATAGAAAAATCAGCTATTCTAGGGAGTAAAAATAGGAATGGAAAGATTGAGGCAAACAACTGAACTTAGTGGCAAATAAGCATTATCTGTAACAAATATAACTTAAACTTTACATAATTAATACAAATATTTTAGAAATACATTCAGAAATAATCTTATATTAAATCGGATGGAAAATCAGTTTTTAGAGTTCTCCTAAGGTTCTAACTAAAATATAAGTCTGCCTAGCAATGAGTTCTGTGCTTGATTTCAAAACTAACTTCTAAAGTTGCAGAAGTTACAGTAATAAAAAGCCAATCTACCAAGAAAGAAAAATGATTTTTCAGTTAATTGCACTTGTGGCTAATACTTAAAATTATATATAAAAATCTTATCATATTATACTGTCATACCTAAAACAAATGAAATCATATTTATTTAAATGTAAAGTATGAAGGTTTTTTATCTTTGATTTTTCCTTGATAATAAAGTACTATATTTTGTTTCTTTAATTATAGACAAAAAGTTCTCAAACCATAACACCCTCTGGCACCCAGAAAAAAGTTAAAAGAACTCTGCCTAACCCACCTCCTGAGGAGACCTCAACAGGGACTCAGTCGACGTACAGCACAATGGGCACCGTTTCCAGGAGAAGGATCTGCAGAACCAACACAATGGCACGAGCCAAGATTCTCCAGGATATAGACCGAGAACTTGATCTTGTAGAGAGAGAGTCTGCAAAACTTAGAAAGAAACAAGCAGAACTTGATGAGGAAGAGAAGGAGATTGATGCCAAGTTACGGTACCTGGAAATGGGAATTAACAGGAGGAAAGAGGCATTGTTAAAGGAGAGAGAAAAGAGAGAGAGAGCCTACCTCCAGGGGGTAGCTGAGGAACGGGATTACATGTCTGACAGTGAGGTGAGCAGCACCAGACCATCCCGAATAGAAAGTCAGCATGGCATAGAGCGACCAAGAACTGCTCCCCAAACTGAATTCAGCCAGTTTATACCCCCACAAACCCAAACAGAATCTCAGCTAGTTCCTCCTACGAGTCCTTATACACAATACCAATACTCGTCTCCTGCTCTTCCTACCCAAGCACCCACCCCATACACGCAGCAATCCCATTTTCAGCAACAAACTTTGTACCACCAGCAAGTTTCACCTTATCAGACTCAGCCAACATTCCAAGCTGTGGCAACGATGTCCTTCACACCTCAAGCTCAACCTACACCAACCCCACAACCTTCTTATCAGTTACCATCACAGATGATGGTGATACAACAAAAGCCACGGCAAACTACATTATATTTGGAGCCCAAGATTACTTCAAACTATGAGGTGATTCGAAACCAACCCCTGATGATAGCACCTGTTTCTACTGATAATACATACGCTGTTTCCCATCTTGGTAGTAAGTACAATACCTTAGACCTGAGAATGGGTTTGGAGGAGAGAAGTAGCATGGCAAGCAGTCCAATATCAAGCATTTCTGCAGATTCTTTTTATGCAGATATTGACCATCATACTTCACGAAATTTTGTCCTAATTGATGACATTGGAGAGATTTCCAAAGGAACAGCAGCATTGACCACTGCATTTAATCTTCATGAAAAGGATCTGTCAAAAACAGACCGCCTCCTTAGAACCACTGAAACACGGAGGTCTCAAGAAGTGACAGATTTCCTAGCACCTTTGCAGACTTCCTCAAGGTTGCATAGTTACGTGAAAGCAGAGGAAGATCCAATGGAGGATCCTTATGAGTTAAAGCTTCTGAAACAGCAGATTAAACAAGAATTCCGTAGAGGGGCAGAGAACTTAGATCACCTTGCTGGTCTTTCCCATTATTACCATGGTGATACTACCTATAGACATTTTCCAAAATCTGAAAAGTACAGCATTAGTAGACTCACACTTGAAAAACAAGCGGCAAAGCAACTACCAGCAGCCATACTCTATCAAAAGCAGTCAAAGCATAAGAAATCACTAATTGACCCTAAAATATCAAAATTTTCACCTATTCAAGAAAGTAGAGACCTTGAACCTGATTATTCAAGCTATATGACTTCCAGCACTTCTTCTATTGGTGGAATTTCTTCCAGAGCAAGGCTGCTTCAAGATGAAATCACTTATGGCCTCAGAAAAAATATTACAGACCAACAAAAATTTGTGGGATCATCTCTTGGCACAGGACTAGGCACATTAGGAAATACCATACGGTCAGCTCTGCAGGATGAAGCGGATAAGCCATACAGTAGTGGCAGCAGGTCCAGACCTTCTTCCAGGCCTTCTTCTGTCTATGGGCTTGATTTATCAATAAAAAGAGATTCTTCCAGTTCTTCTCTAAGACTGAAAGCTCAAGAGGCTGAAGCTCTAGATGTTTCCTTCAGTCACGCATCACCCTCTGGCAGAACTAAGCCTACCAGTTTGCCAATTAGCCAGAGTAGAGGAAGAATACCAATTGTGGCCCAGAATTCTGAAGAAGAAAGTCCACTCAGTCCTGTTGGCCAGCCAATGGGAATGGCCAGGGCTGCAGCTGGACCCCTGCCACCAATATCTGCAGACACCAGAGATCAGTTTGGATCAAGTCACTCATTGCCTGAAGTTCAACAACACATGAGAGAAGAATCACGGACTCGAGGCTATGACCGTGACATAGCGTTCATCATGGATGACTTCCAACATGCCATGTCTGACAGTGAAGGTAAATTGGGCCTCAGAATTCCTTGTTACTCTCAAAACTCAAACTCTCATTTTTCTGCATGTTTAATCTTCCTTCTCTAAGGATGTATTGTACTTTTCTTGGTTTGTCTTTTGCATGTTTACTTCAATTTTATTTTTTGTAAATGGAAATTGTATCTTGTATATAGATTTTATAGCATGCTTTTCTTTATTTCTTTTTAGATTATTCTTTTATTGGTGTTTCTTAATTGCTTGATTTGTTCGATGTCCTCTTTTCCAAAATCATTATCAATAATTGTGTCAATAAAATGGTCATTCTTTAAATTCATAATTGGCTAAATAGTTGGAAATTTTTTGTCTGTTCTTTTCTTTTTAAAATTGTCAGTTTCTTTCAGTTTATGAAATTCTTAAGGTTTCGAGACATTAAGTACTATTCTGCTAGACTTTGTAATAGAAAATTACTTATGTCACATTTGTGAGACTAGTATTTATGAATTCAGATAATGTTCTCATCTAATATTAGTATAATGCAGAATTTTATAATTCTTCTTAAATAAAAGGTTTGTATTTTATCTCTCATTATGAATACCATAATTGCCAAGTCTGTACCTTTGCATTATATACTAGAAAAAGCACAAAATATGACATTGACAATAAATAATCTTATCAGTATATATAAAGTATTTTTTATGTTTACAATTCAAATTTTGTACAATGCTTTTATGAGTTTACCTAGTTGAAGCTGAAACCCTCCAGGTCTACCTGTTTAGTCTTTTCCTTGACTTTGCTTTTTGCATCATCCCTTTTTTTGCCCTAAATTGTTTAACTGGTTTTTCATATTGAATAAGTGATTTAAGGCAAGTACATACCTGACTAAAAACTAGCCTATGGTGTTTTTATTGCTGTTGTTTAATCATATAGAACCATAAATACTTTAGAAAGTTACCTCGTCCAAATCTAATTTTGAAGATGAGGGAGGAGAGGTACAGTGATGTAAAGGGCTTGCTCATACCAAGAGGACTCATGATTCTGGATCACAAGTCCTCTGTGGTTTATTTGAATGTAGGCATGGTTTTGAGTCATGGAAATAAAATATTTTGATCAAATAAAAGTGTATTACTTCATGCCTTTGGAGACTGCAAAGCACTAAGCTAACATGAATATCTCCCCTTTTGAGTCCTACATTTTCTTTGAGAACTCACAGGAAAATATGTTTTCATGAGAAGGATTTTCTTCCTACTTCTAGCCAGCAATATGATTTTAGAAATTCAAATCTAGATTTGAAAAGGACTAAAGTAATCACTGGATCTGGAGGACACACTGCTTTTTCTAGTGAAATTCCAACAACTAATCACTTTCTTCTGTAATGACTATTGTAATGACCAGTTTGAATGAATCTAAATAGAATTAAACTATTCATGTAATAATTGGCTGTGAATAATGTAGATCCCAAAATAGCTTACTTGTATTTTACATTTAAGAATACAAGAAAATATCAATCAGTCTAAAAAAGGGGAATGTTAATCTCTAGCAAATTATTTAAATTAATTTGGAAATGCTATTATAAAATTTAATTTTAAAGTGCAGAACTACCATGGCTAATAATATAATTGTAGTTACAAATAATTAGCATTTATATCTAACTTACTATAAATTATAAAGATAGAATTTAATATGAAAGCAGATTTATTCAATCGGGTTTTTTTCTTGGTGGTTCTATAAATTCCTAAGAAAAGCATGATAGACATCCTAATTTACACATAGAATTATTATAATAAATATCCATCAAAGTATATTATTAGAATTGTAAATAAATTAACAAAATTTGAAGCTGGGATTCTGCCTTATTTGTATAGACACAGCCAAGAAAACATGTTTTAAAGGATTGTATTTCAAATGCAATTAGCAGAATTATATATTCAAGTGAAATCATGTATTGCATTATCCAATATATTCATTTATTAAAAATAGTATAGACTATTTCTTCTTTTCGTAATAAATATAAAATAAATATATAAAAAAGTAAGGTAAAATAGTGTTGATGTTGGGACAATCATAAAATTTTAATCTGATGATTAAATAATGGATTTGTTTTCTATTTGCTTATCAAATTTTATTATGCTAAATATTTTTTCATAAATGTAGTCAATTCATATCTAATTAAAACTATGAAAAACCATAAATATCCAGTAGATTATGAGAAATGATTGTGTAACTATTAATAAAGTCCAAGGGACAATTTAACATTTATTTTAAAACATGCATATTTATAACTAGGATATTTACCTTCTTTCTCTAGTTGATGGCTAATTATTCTGTTTTGTTCATTTCTAAATATTTATTGAATGTTATGACATTTGCAAGGCATTGTTTTTAGTGTTGAGGGAAGGAAATAAAAATCAAGATATGAGCCTTGCCCTTAAGCAGCTTAGAATCTAAGACGGGAGATCAGAGCAGCACATATATAACCACAGATCAGGTACATATCAGTGTATTTCATCAAATCTAAGACTGACTGAACTATGACACATTTCTCATCTGTTTTGTTTTGTTTTTGGAAGAAATCTTGTGGTTAATTACTACCTTTGACCAGGATCACAGGAGGTAGAAGTAAGTAATGGTGTACATGCTGTGGGCTTGCCAGCCCTGCTAGCAAAGAAATAATAAAAATTGCCTTTAAAAAAGTCATGGGAGAAGGTTTTGAAAGAGAAGGCAATCAGGTATGTAGATGTTAAACGAAAGCAACAGTGTGATAGAATTCAACAGTGTGGCATTGTAGAAGCTTAACTTTCCAGAAAGAATAGACTGATATCATCGCCAGCCAATCTTTTAGGATGAGCCCTTGAAAAAGCTGCTCCATCTCCCATTTAGGAAGCAACAAATACTTCCAAAGACTGTTAACTACAGATCTTTTTACCAAGAATAAAACTTTATATGTATAAAGTTAAATTCTGTATATTAGGTAAAATAGAATTTTTGGTCACTAAATAATAGTTTCAAAAAACGTTAGCAGTACTAAGAACTGAAGTAATAATTATGTATGTAAAAATGGTTGTATTTTCAGAAAAGTATTTTAAGATGTCAAGTTTTGTTACATTATAAGTACAAAAGAAAGTCAAATTAACTCTTCAATTTAATTCCTAGATCTCATAGAAAATAATTGTTTTATTTTTAATAAAAAAATTCTAAATGACATATTTTTTTTGCTATTAGGCTACCAGATGATTATGGCACATATGTTCCCAGCAATAATATCTGAAATCCTTGTAGAAATAATGCTTTCTTTTATTTATGAATGTCATAAAAACAATGTTTTCAAAAAATACTCACTTGATATTCAAAGCCAGCAGCCACATCAATATATGTACTTGTTTGATGGGATAGTGGGAAAGTGACAAAATCTTCTGTATTTGAGGAATACATTTTCCTTAGACTAGAGATGGGCGATGGGAGGAGGTGAAGAGGTTGGAACTAATGGTTGAATAAAATGACTTCTAAGGAATGTTCACTTCTTCCTTTATTTATTTCAATTACTCTCTAAATTTTTTTTCCTTATTTAAAATCCACCTTTGTTTTGTTTTCTTTGGCTCTGAGAGGTTGCACAGGTGTGTAGATGATCTTTTTTCTAGGTTATTCCATGACACATATTTTTAAAACATAGTATTGGGGATGGTTTTGCTCCATTTGGAGCTGTATTTGAAATGCATGAATGGTTAACAAGCCTGGTGCATGTTGTACTTCAGAACATCCATTGCCCTATATCATTTGTATTAGTTGGGGTTACAATGTTTGATATTTCCTTGGTCCCCAAAGCCTACCATCTGCGTCGTGAAGAAACAGATTGGTTTGACAAACCCAGGGAGTCCCGTTTGGAAAATGGACATGGTCTGGATCGAAAACTGCCAGAAAGATTGGTCCACTCTAGACCACTCAGTCAACATCAAGAGCAAGTAAGTACTATATTGAGCAATCGCTTTGAGATTTATACCGCCCCCCCCCAAAAAAAAATTCACCCTAGAATAGTCATAGTTATACTAAAATGCATGAAATTTCCATCATTAAAGTTCACAATTTTGAAGTAGTATGTACTTTACTTTTTCAGCCACAACTGACCTTGCAGCATAGCTGTGATTCTTCTACCAGGCAATTTAAGTGATTCATCCCTCCAACAGATACCATTTGTACATCATACCCAACACTGTACAAGGAGAATACCTAAAGCTCCTAAAGAACTTACAGAATAGGGGGTGAAATAGATTTGGGTACTTTCAATATTTTCCAATAGCAGTGTGTTCAGATTTTATGAATAGCAAATAAGATGACCAAACCAAGTTAGCTGGGGACAGGGAAGGCTTCCCTTGGGGAATGAAGGAAACATATTTTAGAATGTATTGAATGGAAGTGTTTTGTATTCATTTTTGTATTTTATTATCAGAACTCACATAAAGTAGGTGTTATTAATTAATATCTAGTTATAGGTAAAGAAACTGAAATGTAGAGATAAATTTCACAATTAGCGAAATAGGATTCCAAAAGGAAGTTATTCACTTTAGAATAAATGATGTAATATTTGGGTTAGATTTTGAAAGATACATAGGAGATCAGCAGTTGAATAAATTGAGAAAGATTTCTCTAGTAAGCCAAGTGGCTTTCAATGGTTGCCTAACAGATCAGATATTTGCAGGCTGTTACTCATAATCATTAAAACAATCACAAAAGAGGTACTTATTTTACATACATTAGCTCCCAAATCATCCTGTCTGATTCATTTATGCAGAAGACAACTATGATTTAAACAACAAAAAAGAACCATATGAAATTACTATAATTTATCTCAGTGTCACATTAAGGTATAAAAGAAAAGATTTTTGCATGAACAATAAGTACTGTCCAAAAGATAATATTTATATGCTTAGATTTGGTTTCCTTCTAAGCAATTTCTGTTTTCATGGACATATTTCTAGCTGTTAAGTAGAATTTTCTTTTATCAGAATTTTCATGTGTTTTCTTTTCCTATATGCTATTACATTTTCTAGAAATTTTGGGATACTTCTCTCTGTGTTGCAAATATTCCTTCTTTTTAATTTTTGATATCTTTAATAAGTTTTGGTTTAGGGGTATGTTACCTCTGTGCACATATTAATAAATTATCAGACTATTATAGATTTATATTTTTCTTAGCTTATCTTGAATTGTATTTATAGTTGTATTTCAATCTCATCAAATAGATCTGGATGGGGAGTAATAAAAATTAATAAAATCATTCTCAGTATGTTTTCAAAATGTGAATTTACATGTTTTCATCTATAGTTACTAAATTAATAAATTTGTAAGCTAAAATTAATTTCAATAAATGTACTTTAAGAATCTCTTCATAATTATTATGCCTTTCCTATCACCATTTGTTTCTTTGAAGTTTAGCATTTCCCACAAACCTAGATCAAGTCACTGAAAGCAAAAATCCTAATGAGATGAAATACATAAACTGGAAAGGTAAAAAAAAAAATAGTGGCTTTCATATAGTTATTTCCTGACACTACTGTTTTCATATATACTCAGAATAGTCTTGTCCAACTTATTTATTCAACTAATATTTTTGGAGAACACATTTTAAGAAATCTGTGTCCACCTCAAAAAAATATTTTCTAAAATTCCTTTCTAATGTCTGTAGATAAAACATTAATATCCCTAATGACACTTTTACTCCTCATTTTGTTACTAGCAATCTATAGATTTATGAGTTTGATCCACTGAGCATGTAGTACATTTTATATATAAAAGCCTAAGCGACCGTTACAACCCGTCAACCAGCCGGTGGCTATAACATGCACTGACCATGATGGGGTAGATACTTAACACAGGAGCTGCCCCCTGGTGGTCAGTGCACTCCCACAGCCAACCTCCTGCAGCCAGCCAACCTCCTGCGGTTCCTCTCCCTGGCCGGCCTGATCAGCCGGATCGGCCCCAACCGGGACTGGGTGAGACATCTCCAATCAGTTGGGAGGGACCCCACCTGTGCACAAATTTGTGCACTGGGCCTCTAGTGTTTAAATAGTATAAGTGGAGACCAATATAACCCCCAAATTTAAGAATCACTTAATGAATTTCTTGTGTTTTTTAATAAAGTAGAAAATGTAAGGATCCCTGTTTGGACTATAGCTAGGTAAGCATAATAGATTAATGTGTAATTTTTTTGCTAAGTTATATTTTATATTTTTATAATTTTATATGTTCATTTTGATATCTAATATGCAAAAAGAAAACTAAATGTATTTATCAAAATTGCAAATATATAGAATTATAAACTAGTTATAAAGTGAACAACCATATAACCACCACACAGATAAAGAAAGCGAACATTGCCTGCCTTTGGAAATCCCAATGTGCCCCTTCCAGATTGCAATATTCAACACCCCCCCCCGCAAAAAAAAATAACACACAACTATGTTGACTTATGTAACAATAATTTCTTTGTTTTTCTTTATAGTTTTTTCCTAAATAGAAGCTACCTAAAAGACAACATATCTTATTATTACAGTCATATAAAGTTCAGAATTTATGCCTTTTTGCATTGATATTTATTTTCAAATACCGTTTTACCCCTTAACTGATTATAACTATATTTTGGCCTAGAGAAAATAGCAGAATGTCATTCTCATTTTATTCACTTCTTTGCATCTCTAATTATAAAAAGGTAATATTGAGCTCTGCGTACCAATAAATCCAGATGCTTTTATTTGAAAACATGCATAACAAAAATTTATGCTCATAAAATGCTCTGGAGGCAAGAATAATAAAATCAAGTTGACTAATACAAATACTAATTTATCTTTTTAAAATATTCTATGTGCAACATACATTGGAGACATACACATTTTTATTAGACTCAAAATCATTAACTACAGGAGTAAACCAAATCTGCAGATTCATATCATTTTCTTTTAAATATACATATACATATAGATGTATACGTATAAATATAAACATACACATACATATTCATTTGGAAGTTCAACTGCTTTGTGAATTGAGCAGATTACTTGACCTCCTTTTTAAAAAAAATTTCCTCAGTTACTTCATCTATAAATAGGACTAATACCCTTCACAGGATGGTTATAAAGGCCAACACTTCTTTTTATTTGTTTGTCTGTTTGCTTATTTTTCATGGGAAATGGGTCAACACTTCTTGACCAGGACAAAATGCCCACACCTACAGTTCTAATGCACTAATGCCTACACCTACAGTTCTCATGTAGTTGCTATATTGACATATATTAAGCTCCTCTGAGCAAGTCACTCTTTCTCTTGATTCTGGGTCTTTGAATGCCTCTTTTCCTCCACCTGAATGCTCTTCCACCTCTCTTTGCTTGGCTAACTGGACACATCACTGAGGTCCCCATGAACATGACCCATCTTACAAGAAGCCTTCCTTGATACTACCACTCACACCTCCCACTAATACAGGGCACGTGTTCTCCCAATAGTACTGCATATGTCATGTCACAGCTGTGAGCTCCTAGAAAGCAGGGATTCCCTATTCCATCCACCTCCGCACATATGCAGGGTTTAGCACAGTGCTTGGGACACCAAAAGAGCACTCTCTATACTGAACCAAGCATGCCTCGCTTTGAGGAGAAGGGAAGTATGAATGTCTGCATTAACAAAAGATATGTTAACACAAGTGTTATTTTGTAAGTACGAAGGCTCATTTCATGAAAATGATTCCTTTTGAAATATGTGTAAGTAGGATAGAGGAAGAATCCTTTTTTCTGGGAGGCAATAGGTCATAGTTCTCCCAATGCAGTCATCAAAAGACAGTGCTGTCAGACACTGGCCTCTTGGGGAGACAAAAGTGCCACTACTTGACATCAGTCCTGCCCCTCTGGCCTTGCTCCTGCTCTTTCTTATTTGGCAGAAGTAACACCTTCCCTGGAACTCCAATTGCTGGAGAACTCACTCAACATTCACCTGCAGTGGTTAGGAAAAAGCAAAGATCTAGCTGGGCCATGCATGGGAGACAGATACCTCTGCTTTATGCAGACAGTCACAATGATCATATTTGTGGCAGGTTAATGTTTCTGATTTATTAAGTGAATTCATGAAGGTGGTTGTAGACAATCTCTGAAACTACAGGAGATTCTATGAGATGTTCTGAAAGCAACATTTATGACAATGATGTTTAACATCCCTTCTACCAATATCATCTTAGCACTCCGGTGTGGGGTGAATTTCCCGCCAAAATAAAAGATGGCGCGGGCAATTATTTAGGTTTCCCGCGCAAAATCAGGGATTTTTATGATACCTATTACCCCAATGGGTATGAAACGGTTCGCATACGCAGGTAGGTATCTTTGTGAACGGCAAACAAACAAATATTTGGTAATACGCAATTACAATCGGCCCGAGTTTACACGTTTCCCGCACTCCACCGCAAATCTATATGAACCGAGTTAAGACGGCTCCCGCGGAGTACGCGCAATTCACGCGAGCCGACTTAACTCGTTTCCCCCACTCCAAGTGTTAGGTACAAATTGAAAGGCCATTCTGGCTAGCTGGTAAAGCTCTGATGAAAAATTTGGGAAACCTTACTACTCTTCTAGTAAGGAATAGATGCACTAAGAGATTATATCCACTTGTTACTCTGGAGAAATGCAAAGAACAGCAACAGGCAAAAGTGTGTTTTCTTAGTTTCTTTTTAGCCAAGTGGGAAAATTACTTTTTAAAATATAATACATCAAATTAGAAGATATTTGAAATAAAGTAATATCCACCAATTTGAATGAATTATCTACAGCCCTAAAAAAGTTGTTATATAATAGCTGTAGAATTTCCAATGCACATGGTTTAAATTTAGTAAAAAAGATCTTTAAATGCAGATTAGGGGATGGGAGTAGGAGAGGAGAAGAGAAAGACAAGAAATAGAAGGAGAAAATGATGTGATGGTAAGTAAGTGGGGCAGAGGAGAGAAAGTAAGAGAAAAGAGAGGGAGAGAGTCAAAGAGAAAACAGGAAGCGAGAAGAGGAAAGAAGGAAAATGTACACTCAATTGTTATGAATATACATGAGGTTTTTAGTGGCTTGCAAAGTTAGCATTAGTATAAATTATCAAGATTGACTGATTATATTGACCAAATATTTTTACAATCTTGAAAACAATATTTTAGTTTGTAGGATTCATGTAATATTCCTGGACTTAACAGGGTTCTGCTGTTGTTTGGGAAGTTTCTATATTCATCAGAGATTTGATTAAGCTTATTCTTTCCTGAGGAGAATTAAAACTAAAGGCTTTATTTAAGCTTGTATTTTTTCATTTTGTATTTTACTTTTAATACCTAGAATTCTAACAGTTTTACAGCTGGATTGACAGATTAAAACCACATGAGTATTCCAATGAATCTTTCTACACCAAATATACATCTCTTTGGTTCAAAATTCTATTTAACATTTTTGTTTAGTATTCCCACACACTTCTTTTTTTTGAAGTATTACAGATGTCCCCTTTTTCCCCTCCTTTGCCTCCTTCCACCCGGCCCCTGCCTCACCCCAGGCCTTCATCTCACTATCTCACTGTTGTCTGTGTTCATAGGCAATGCATAGATGCATATATGTTCGTTGGTTAATTTCTTTTCCCCTCTTTCCCTTCCCTCTGAGATCTGTCAATCTGTTCCATGCATCCATGTCTCTGGACCTATTTTGTTTGTCAGTTTCTGAGGCCATAATGAACACTGAAACCAATAATATTATTTTATAGTGTAAGATGCTTCAATGGTGATCATTCCAGAAACTTTCATTATGTTTTTATTGACTGACTCAATATGCTTTTTAAAAATGTCTAGTTCTGCATATTGCACTGTAAGTGTCCTCACGTTGATTTTTCACCTTATCATGTGTATGTCTTAGATTATACAGATGAATGGGAAGACGGTGCACTACATCTTTCCTCATGCAAGGATAAAAATAACAAGGGACTCTAAGGATCACACAGTTTCAGGTAAAGAAAAGCAAACCATCTAATTCTCTTCATTTTAATGTCAAATTGATAAATGTATTTGGTTTTCAGTTTTGGATAACTGAATAAATTTTAGAAAACCCTTTTTTGTCAAAAATTTGTTTTGGAAAATTTCAAAAAATAATCATGCTATACATATGAACATAAAAAACAATAATGGCATGCTCATTAATATGACAAATTACTAAATGGTACATATTTAGATCATTATTTTCATTAGCTGCATTTTTAAAAATGTACATGGCAGTATAATACTCCATAATTCTTGCTCTATTGTGTAATATGGTCACTGATTTGGGGACTAGAAAACATTCTTACACAGGAAGTAAAAAGCTATCTTGGAGTCTTCTAAGGAATAAATTTCCCTGTACCTTGAACATTATCAATTATGCCGAGTTTTTGTTTAACTGTGTTCTTCAGTAAACCAAAGTTTATGATGTAATTTTGGTAAATGATTTCTTTTGAAATAATTTTGGACTCTGAGAAAATAGTCCACTTAGTTCTTTTTCCCACCCTTTACCCAGCTTTCCTAAGATTCACATCTAACCACAATAAGATGATCAAAAGCAAGAGTTAACATTGGTATGATACTATTAAAACACCTGCAGATCTTATCTCAATTTTGAGTTTCTCCACTCAACCACTAAGTTTTCCTTTCTCTGTTCCAGGACTCAGTTCAAATCTCACATGGCATTTAGTTACCACACCACTTTCATCTCCTCCAACCTGATAGTTTCTCAGTCTCCCATTGGCTTACTGACTTTGATGCTTTTGAAAGAAAATAGAATTTTTATATTACAAATTTAAAATTTTTTATTTAAATCTGAGTCAAAATATAAATTTTGTCAAATTTAATAATTTTAAAAATATAAGTACTAACTACTATATTCTCACTTGAATATATTTTTTCTGTTTCATTAACACTGTACATCAAGAGAAAATATTTGTAAAGATATATGTTCTTATATGTATATATATTATGGATATATGTATAGGTGACATATCAATATAGTTTCTGTGCTAGAGGGTTGTTGTTTTTTGTAGGAATGAGATAACAAAGAACAAAAAGAGGTATTTTTTCAATGTACTTGCTATTGTTCCTGGCAGATTTTAGACCAGGAAGCATGTGTATATAGAACAGGTTTTGCTTTGAGCAATTTTTCTCTCTTTATTTTCATAGAGAATGAATCGATTAGGAGGCTAATGTTCTTTCCCTTTTAAGATTGGGTAATTTGTCTTCCACCAGAGACAGATAATTCAACCTTTATAGTTTTATTGTGTGCAGATTGTATTTTAACTACTAATGAAAATTCCAGGGGTGAATCTTGTAGAAATAATTACTTGCTACAAACTATTTCAGTTCCCTCCAGCTCACAAGGCAAAACAGCATAATACTTTCCAGCAATGCCAAACATTATTTTTTAAAACAGAAATATTCAAACCATTTTTTACTAAATCATTAGGACTCTATTACAATGTATCTATTTTTAGCTCTATTATTATTTGTATACTATATGAATCATTTCATCAACTAGTTATATTTTGCCACTCATTGTTTTAATTTGTTTGCTTCTGCTACAATTAGGAAAAATGTTTTAAAATATAAGAATAACCGAAACAAGAGCTATTGATTTCTCATAAGTATTGTAGTCTGAAAACTAAATTCAATTTTATCAGTATATAGATTTTGCAGAATGAGAAATGAAGATTATTGTTTTGAATATTAAGTTTATTAATAGTATACTATGTCATCTCTCTGAATGTCCCATTTTCTTCTGATATTTCCCTAAAATAATTCAAATATTTTCCATTATATTACCCTGTATTGGTTACCTTGTATTGATTACTACAGGGTAAATATATTTTTCAGGTGTCCTTAGGTCAGTGATCTCAACCAAGCACAAGGCAGCAAAATGGAGAATAGGTAATGAATTTTAGAATCAGAAAGACCCGTGTTGAGGTTCAGCTCTATCACTTATGTAAATTTTGGTAATAACTTTGCTCTATCAGAACAGTAAGACCAGTTCTATGAATCTCACATAACTGCAACTGAACCTAGCGCAAAATCTTGTACTTACTACACTCCCAACAAATGTTATTTCCCCTTCTCTTAGAAATTATCAGGGGGAAAAAAGAATAAAATGTAAAGCTTAAAAAAATGAGTCTCTTTTACGTAGTACTCTATCTTATGGCTCTAGAAACACAGCTGTTTGAAACAAGCCAAAAATATTCTTCTGGCTTTAAAAAAGATATTGCTTAAATGGTTCCATAATGGACTGGCTACATCTACAAGGCTAGAAAGAATGATTAGCAAGTGTAATATTGAAGAACATAAAAAATGTTTAGCTTCAAAAAATAGCAATGTCTTCTATGGAAATAGTGACTCATGTACTATTTCTCATTAGTTCACCATCTTAGTGGGCTTTCAGGAACAAGAGACAAATGTAATGGATCTCATTGGATCTGAGTCAATAGCAATACCAAATGTGGGTAGCTCTTTATATTATTATTTTTCCATCTTTAATAAGGTATAATGTACATATAATAAATGTACACATTGTAACTACACAAATCAATGACTTTTAGTGAATTTATGAAGTGGTGCTACCTTCACCACAATCTAAAACACTGGTTTAGAATGTTTCAATCATTACAAAGTTCCCTGGAGCCTGCTAGCAGTATCAACGACCAACACTCCTCTCCCAAACACAGGTGAGATTTGCTTTCCGTCTCTGTAAGTGATTTAGAGAGATATGTCAGTATTCAGAATTGAGATAGAATGGTAGCAATAGTTTTATATATCTTTTCCAATATTAGGAAAAAATTAATAAACCCTCATGTTCCACCTCAATAAAAATACTGAAAACACAATTTAGCCACCCTCTCTGTTAAATATGCTTTAACATTTTTCAAAGAATAAGAGATCACATAAAGGAAATTTACAATAAATTACTATCTTCATTCAATGAAAAACAGGTAGATATTCGATATCAAATATAGATTCAACCTTAAACTAGATATGAGGCAGATATAGGAAAATTCTATGCAAGAGTTCTGCTTCCAAGAATTTGCAAGATATTTGAAATGGAACTGATACACAAAAAAATGAATATTAGAAACTGTATATTAAAAATTAAAATATGTGCAACAAAATATGAGTAAGTGCATTCATGTACATGTATAGTTTTTGTACTGTATCTCTTCATTTTCTCAAATAATTTTATCTATGCTGTATCTTTTTTCATTTTCTCATGAAGATTTTCATTTCTGTTTCCTCTTAGAGGTCTCAAAAGCTCTCAGCTGCCAGTAGCTAAATGCACGTATCATTCTCTCCCCTCTTTGTGTATATACATAAAATGTGTGTGTGTGTGTGTGTTTGTTGTTAGATGGATGGATGAATGGATAGATAGGTAGATAGATAGATAGATACATAGATAGATAGATAACCAGATCCTTTGTAGAATATAATAGTGGTGAAAAGTATAAAGATTAAAATAAAAGCCATCATAATTTTATAATTTATATTTTCCTCTTTTTCTTCCTGTTTTCTTTATACCATGCATACCCACACTGAAAGTTGAGAGTATATTGTAAAGGAGTTTATATACATATTTTTAATATAGTATAAGTTGCCTGGTAAAGTCATTTTCCTGTCACATCAAATATTCTTTACATACTTGTGTTTGATGGCTAGTTTTTATTGTATAGATATTTACTTCAACCATTCCTCAATTGTTGGACATTATTTTGTCTTCTTTTTACTATTATATACAATGCCACAATGAAAAAATGCTGCCACAGTGTTTAATATTTCCTTAAAATATATTCCCAAAAGTAAAATTACTGAGTAAAAAGGAAGGGGTATTTTCGATGTTTCCTAGACATCTTTTCTTACCAGATGAGTTCTATCAATTTGCATTCCCAATCTAAGATTGTAGTTTTTTATTTGCTGTTCACTGTAGGAATTTAAAATGATACAAATTTAAGAAAAAAATATTACCTTACTTCAAAAGTCAAATTTTAGAAACAGCAGGTTCTCCTTCTACCAAAAGCCACATTTTAATAACATTTAATATCAAGTTGATATTTTATCCTGTATTTACTAGTTAATTGCCTCATATTCAGTTGGACAGTGAGGGAGAAGTTCTTATCCAAGAGTATGGTGATGGCCAAACACAGCACCTGACACCAGACAGATGAGGTTGACAGCAGTCTGTTAGTCATGTCTGTTCATGACAGGAGGGAGCAGAGCAGGACAACCATGCAGGGTCCTGTGAGGATTGCAGTCAGGAAAAAAGTAAACAACCAGGAATGTGAGAGACAATCTTGTTATTTCCTTTCAATAATTTATCTACTTAATATGCAGAAGCATAGAGTATTGGTACGTGGGATTTTTGTTTTGTTTTGCTATACCACAGTGTACATAGGACCAAAGTTAGGACCAGATCACAGTGGACTTGGAAG
Organism: Myotis yumanensis; assembly: GCF_028538775.1. Lineage (NCBI taxonomy): Eukaryota > Metazoa > Chordata > Mammalia > Chiroptera > Vespertilionidae > Myotis > Myotis yumanensis. The sequence goes on along the minus strand of NW_027223760.1, from coordinate 40,278,765 downwards.
ACAAAGAGTTGGAATTTGATTCAGTAGGGAGGATGGGCCTCATTGAACCCATGGAAAATATAACCTCCTTTGTGAAGGAATGTTTTTAAAAAATATTTTGTCTACTTCAAAGTTGAATTCTGAAAGAAGCTTAACCATACTGAAAAAAGTACACAAGTTTTTTTTTAATAAGTTTAATTTTCTTTGCTTGAGTCTGCACTGCTAACCTCAAATGTGGTACATCAAATAAAGAGGAACTGAAGCAACAATGTGGTTTGGTTAAAGACCCATTTGCCCGGCCTGTGTGGTTCAGTGGTTGAGCATGGACCTATGAACTAGGAGGACATGGTTTGATTCCTGGTCAGGGCACATGCCCAGGTTGCAGGAGGCAGCAAATCAATGATTCTTTCTCATTATTAATGTTCTCTCCCTCTCCCGCTCTGAAGTCAATAAAAAAAATATTTTTTAAAAAGACCCACTTAACATTCCTCCAACATCATTAATGTGAACATGTCATGAGAAAAGTTTGTTTTCATAGCAGACCAAGCCTTAAAATAGGACGTTAAAGCAAATATGTCATCTCTTCTGCTTCTTGTAGAAGACAAAGAAAAATTGTGTCACCTTGAGAACATGTGCCCTGAGACCCGAAATTACTTCCTCCCCATTCAGGATGGCTTTTTCTCTTTTATTTTTATTCTAACAGTGTAATTATATGTGATTCAGTTTTCATTGTAAGCCTCTCAGATTATTTGTAGAAGTAAACTAAGTATAAATCTATATAAATATAATAAGTGTCAGGTTCAGTCTCTTCTAAAACCACAATTTCTTGCTGGTAAATTTTAATAAAGGCTTGCCTTTATTTCCTCAGTAACAGAGAAAGTGTTTATTGTCAGGGCTAGTTCTACATTAACAACATCACTTCTGCAGACATCTGTCAGGATAAATATTGCTTGCACAGTCATGCTCCTGCTAAGGACCTGACCTTATAGGCTATTCTTCTAACTGAATAAGTTAGCACACTTTTCTATGCACTCTAAATAAAATAAAATAACAGCAATTAATTGATTCTGTGAGGAGAAGATGAAGGCATTTAAGGTGTTCCACTTAGAGAAGAGGAAAATAAGTGGTAATATTAATGAACTTGAATGGTATACATATAAAATGTATATGAATTGGCTATGGGAAAATTGGCAATAAGAAATGAGATTCAATTAAAGAATAAGGATTTTCTTGACCCTCTAGAATATTTTCTTGACAATTAGAGTGCTGAGCTAATATGTAGAGAAGAACAAGGATGTGGGAGTCAAGCAAGAAAATGGGCTCTCGTTAGCTTTTTTCCGTGCTGGACAACCAAGGCAAGTTCCTAACCTTCCTTAGCCTCAGCTTTTCTGTCCAGAAATGGTATGGATAGTACCCAATATGAAAAGTTGTAGAGAAAATTTAAAATATCTATATGCAATTCATATTTGTAATACAAATGCTAAAATTAAAAAATGATTTAAAATGTAAAACTAAAAAATAAAACTAAAATTCATTCATTAATAGAAAAATAGAAATACAAAACAAGCATGATCTTTTCCAACTAATTAATTGTAGCTACAGATTAAGTTATACTGTATGTTTTGTGGGCTGCCTAAGCCAGAAATGTCTTTTTTCTTCTCAGTCTTGACTGAGAGATGATGTTTCCTGACATTTTTTTTTAATATCTTGGTAGTTTCTCCTTTTAATAGCCTGATTTCAATCTATTCCATCACTCTCCTCTATACAACTGAGTGAGTAAAAGAAGGGCTAACTGTGCTCCTCCCAAACCCATCCTTTCTGATTCTCAACCAGGTACACTAGCACTAATCAAACACGAGACACATCGCTGAGTCATTCACTTGGAGTGAGAGTGTGGACCCCACTGTAGCTTTCCCATATATTAGATGTTGCCTTGAGCAACTAACCTTGCAAAGCCTCATTGTCTTTATGTGTAAAATACAGGGTATTGCCCAAACGGTGTGGCTCAGTGGTTGAGTGTTGTCAACCTATGAACCAGGAGGTCATGGTTTAATTCCCGGTCAGGGCACATGCCTGAGTATCCATCTCAGTTCCCAATGGGGGGCAGGCAGGAGGCAGCAGATCCATGATTCTGTCTCATCATTATCGTTTCTATATCTCCCTCTCCCTCTATGAAATCAATAAAAATATATTTTTTAAAAATACAGGGTATTTTGTTTATTTTTTATTTTAAGAGCCAATGACTTATTGTAATTAAAGGGCATTTTTTAAACATACAATACAATACAATGCAAATCTACTATTTTTAGCATCATTATCATTGATGCATTAGCCCCACTTGGGGGAAAATAGGCATCTCAGTACTCATCTATTCATTATTCATTCAGTTATATATTTGGTTCTGCTTAGGTGCCATATACTTGATATATGCACTACACCACAAACCCAGCATTGCAGAACTGATACACAGCTCTTGTTTTTGAAGGGCAAAAGGCTACTTTTCATGGCCAATTTCCCTTTCATTCCTACCCTCTATCACTACTCAATCATTGTGGTAACTACTATAAACGCAAATGTTCCACAAGTTTGCTACCAAGTTAATGTCCATATATATATTGTATGCACAGGAAACTTAGAATACAACTTTTATTTTTCTATTGATGTGTAACAAATTTAATTGCTTAAAGCAACTTATTTATTATCTCTCAATTTTCTTGGGTCAAGAATCCAGGCATGGCTTAACTGGGACCCTGGTCAGGCTCTCACAGGGCTGCAATCTGTGTGTTGGCTGGGCTGTTCCTGTTCTGAAGCTTGGGAATCTTTTTCCAAGCTCACTTGGTTATTGGCAGAATTCAGTTCTCCCAAGCTGTGGGACTACATTCCCTGTCTTCTTGCTGGCTCTCAGTCAGTAGCCACTCTCAGATCTAGTCACCCTTCAACTCCTTGTCACGTGGCCCTCTCTCAGACCCTCTCGCACATTGCAGATTACTTTTTTCAAGCCCAACAGAGATTCTCATTGTAGTCTCTGTAATATCTACTAATATATATATATATATATATAGAGAGAGAGAGAGAGAGAGAGAGAGAGAGAGCTAATACGCAAAGTGTCCCTTCAGGAGTGTGACTGGGAGACCAGGAGTTTGATAGCTTGCTATGACATGTGCTGACCATGGGGGGGGGGGGGGCGCTGTGGAATGAAGGAAGGCCCCAGCCAGCAGCCAGGGAAGGGAGGCCCCAGCCAGCAGCCGGAAGGCCCTGATTGGCCCTGATCACCAGCCAGGCCTAGGGACCCTACCTGTGCACGAATTTCGTGCTCCGGGCCTCTAGTATCATTATAATCATGGTCGTGACCATCACATCACCTTTGTCAGATCTTACTGGTAGAAACAAGATCTGCACCAAAAGTGAGGGTGTTATACAGGAAGGGAGGGTGTTATACAGGACAGTGTATGCCTGCCACAATCCTCTATTATGTCCAGAAGTACAAAAGAAACACTTATTACTCAATTTTGAATTAGAATAGTATTAGTCCTTCTTATATAAGTAAAACTGACATTTCTTTTGGAAAGCACATTATAGCGTTAGAGGAATATAAGTTTAAGTTATTTAATTTCCAATGACATTATAGGATTACTTAAGTGTCTCCCCTAATACAACAATTTTCTTTAACACATAGTAAATGCCTAGTGCCAGCCTGTCATTAATGAGCTCAATAGCTAAACAAGTAACTATGAAACCCATATCTATAAATTGACCCTATCTTCTAATTTATAACATCCACTTTTATATCAAAGAACCATTTTGTTTTAGACCCTCCATATGATTAAATGGAATAATTGTTTTTATTAGATATAGTTGACAGGTAACGTTATATTAGTTTCAGGTGCACAACATAATGATTTGATATTTGTACATATTGGAAAATGATCACCACAAAAGTCAAATTAACACCCATCGCCATATACAGGTACAAATTTTTTTGTGTAATGAAAACTTTTAAGATCTACACTCATAGAAACATGATAAACAATATAGTATTATTAATATAGTCATTATGCTGTAATGACTTGGCTCTCTATTCTGTTACATTTGTATGCCAATTTCCATCCTCACAATTTATTAATTTTGTAGCTAGAAGTTTGCATTTTTTTAACCCATCACCCATTTCCTGCAACCCCCACCTTTACCCTTCCACCTCTGGTAATCACAGATCTGTTCTCTGTATCCATGAGTATGGTATTTGTTGTTTTTTGTCGGTTTGGTGTTTTCTTTGGGGGTGGGGGTTCTAGTTTTTTTTATTAGAGTCCTCATATAGTGAGAAGAGACAGTATTGTCTTTCTCTGACTGACTTCTTTCACTTAGCAAAATGCTTTCAAAGTTTATTCATGTTGTCAAAAATGGCAAGAGTGCCCTGTGGTTTTTGGGTTTTTTATGACTGAATAATATTCCACTGGGTACATAGACCACAATTGTTTTCTCTATTCATCTGTCAATGGGCAGTTAGGTTGCTTCTGTATCTTGGCTATTGTAAATAGTTACAGTGAACATGGGGATGAATATATATTTTGAATTAGTATTTTAATTTTCTTCAGATATACCCAGGTATGAGATTGCTGGGTCACATGGTAATTCTATTTGTAATTTTTTTGAGGGAATTCCATGATATTTTCCATAATAGCGTACAAATTTACATTTCCATCAATAGTGTACAAGGGTTCCCTTTTCTCCTCATTCTCACACATATTTATTGCTTGTCTTTTGTAATAGCCATTCTAACAGTTTTGGAGTGACATCTTAAAGTGGTTTGATTTGCATTTCCTTGGTGATTAGTGATGCTGAGTACTTTTTCCTGTACCTAATGGCCTTTTATATATATTCTTCAGAAAAATGTCTATTAGATTCTCTGCTACTTAGTTGTATGAGTTTTTTTTAATATATTTTAGATATGAAGTCCTTATTACATATTTTATTTGATAATATTTTATCCCATTCAATTGATTGTCTTTTCATTTTGTTGATGGTTTCCTTTGCTGTACAGAAATTTTTTATTTGGATATAGTTCCACTTGTTTATTTTTGCTTTTGCTGCCTTTGCTATCAAATACAAAATATCATTGCTGAGACGGATATCAATGAGCTTATTATTTATGTTTTCTTCTTGGAGTTTTTAAATTTTTTAAATCAAATTTGAGTTCATTTTTGTGTGTGTTATAAGATAAAGGTTCAGTTTCTTTCTTTTGCATGTGACTTTCCAGTTTTCCCAATTCCATTTATTGAAGAAACTGTCCTTTCCCCATATAATATTCTCATATTCTTTGTTGTAAATTAATTGATCATATATGCATGGTTTATTTCTTGGCTCTCTATTCTGTTACATTTGTTTGCCAATTTCCATAGCTTTTATTGTTATAGTTTTGTAATATTGCTTGAAATCAGGGAACATGATGCCACTAGGGAATATATTTTATTTTTAATTGCCTTTTATAGAAGTATCATGCAAACCCCTCAAATTTGGTTTTTATGCTTGTAATTTTGTCATTGCCTTATATAAGCTCAAATAAAGGGGAACAGTCCTTATGTTATTGCATGACTAAAATTTGCATGAAGGGTGTCAGTCCTGGGAAATTTTCTTGGTGGGAATTATTTCTGAAGTGTTTTAAGAAGAGTAAGGTCTGTGAACTTTTAGTATAATTTCTTTACCAGTGTATGCATCATCTGCCATTTAAAAGATGTTTAAAAATCTGGAATACTAGTGTCTTTTGATATATCTTTGTGACTTGTCTTTTTATTTCCCATGCCAATGGCCATTTCAAACCTATGGCAAGCCAACTTGGACCCATCTCATCCAGTATGGTCTTTGAACACCATGTAACATTTTCATCTTAACATTGTTCACATTACATTAGAAAAGATAAGTATGAACTTTCACTCATGGAAATGAGATAAAATATCCTCAAATCTTTCATATACATAAAGGATACATATTTAAACTAGGAAAAATGATACTACAGAGTAATTGGATGGATTAGAAAAAGCTCATAGGAATTGCCGAGTTTGTAATTTGATGCTCAGGCTTAGAGTTCGATTCAAATTGGCATGGATCTGGTATTGCCATTTTGATGTTGCTGGAAACAGTCAAGTGTGGATTGTCTTTAAGGCAATTCATGTGCTTAATTGTGTTTGTAGGAATCTTTTTCTTACAATGAGCAAAAATTAGTAAAGATAAAGGACAAATAGTGAAATATTTAGTTCTGAATGTTCAAGTATTAATGAATTAAGAAGAATTTGGCAAGATACAAAGATGTTACAGTGATTTTTTAATATATTTAGTTTATTTTCCTAAACATTTACCTGGATAATTTATAACATAGAAATTAGTAGGTGAAAGAGTATAAAAATAAACATTCACAGCCTTACTCAAGAGTATAATTAACATATAAACTATAAAAATAGATTTAATTGGACTATCTTTCAGAAACTTTTGCATTAGTCTTAGTACTTTACTAACATTAATATTTATAATTCTAATTTTTTCTAATTATAATCTTCCTTCTTCTTTAGGCCAATTAATGACATGACTACATTTATGCAATATATCTTCATTTTGTGATAACTTTTTTATGAATGATAAACTACTATTAATTTAAAGACTATTTATCACTGATAAAAAAATATTGCTTTCCTGGATGCTTAGATGTGGAATATGATAGTGTTAAAATGAAAAGTATTTTAATTTTGTCCAAACTTAATGCTTTTACTTATAACATCATAATATTTTCATGTATTATTTTAGTGATGAAAATAACTATTTGTAATATTTTAAAATATTACAGCTTTTAATATAACAGGTTAATAGATAAATATTAATGTAGATTTAAACTGCAACTTTAAATGCAAATTTAAAGATTGTTGTATGCTCATGTTTATTTTATGCACAGTTTATTTTACTTTACTTTTTATTTCAGTTCTTTTGCGGTATAATGTACTTATAATATTATAAGTTAATTAAAATGTACATCATGATTATTTGACTTATGTATACATTGTGAAAAAGTACCCTCTATCTAGTTAATTATCACATTCACTAACTCATATTTTATCTTCTTTGTGTGTTAGAATATTAGTTTTGGTCTCTAAGCAAATTTCAAGTATACAATACAGAAATATATGTACCCCTATCCTATATTCATTGCAGCATTTTTATGGTTGCTAAGACGTGGAACTACTAATACACACACACACACACACACACACACACACACACACACACACACACACTAGAGGCCTGGTGCATGAAATTTGAGCATGGGTAGGGTCTCTAGGCCTGGCCAGCAATCAGGGCCGATCATGGCCTTCCAGCTGCCAGCGAGGGCCTCCCTTCATTCCATGCTGCCCCCTGGTGGTCAGTGCATGTCATAGCAAGCCATCAAACTCCTGGTATCCCAGTTGAACTCCCAAGGGGACACTTTGCATATTAGCCTTTTATATATATAGACTAGAAGCTCGTTGCAGGAAGATTCCTGCAAGAATAGGGATTCGCTCCCGTCTCTGACACTACTACCCCGCCCTTCTCTGCCGCTGCTACCCCACCCATCTATGTCGCTGCTACCCTGCCCATCTCTGTCGCTTCTCTCCCTCCTGTCTCTGCCGCTTCTCTCCCGCCCATCTCCGCTACCTCAGCTCCATTACTAGGCTTCCTTCTACGGTGTATTCAGTCTTCACTCCCAGCCGGTATATGCAAATTAGCCACCATCTTTGTTGGTTAATTTGCATATTGTGCTGATTAGCCCATGGAAAACATAGCAAAGGTACGATCAATTACCATGTTTTTCTATTATTAGATTAGATAATGGAATACTACTCAGCCATAAGAAAAAATGAAATATTGCCATTTATGACAACATAAATGGTTTTTGAAAATATTGTACTAAGCGAAATAAGTCAAACAGAAGAAGTAAAGAACCATAGGATTTCACTCATATGTGGGATATATAACTGAAAGAAACAAATGAACTAACAAGAAAAGCAAACAAACAAAAACTCATAGACACAGATAACAGTATGGTGGCTACCAGAGGGAAGTGGGTTGGGGAGTAGTAAAGGTGATCAAATATACAATGATGGAAGGTTTGGCTTTGAGTGATGGGCACATAATGCAATATACAGATGATGTATTATAGAATTGTATACTTGAAATCTATGTAATTTTATTAACCAAAGTCAGTTACTCTAATAAATTTAATTAAGAAAAGATTCTCTCTTTATCTGTAACCTTTAGCATTTTAATTATGATGTGTCTTAATGTAGAGCTTTTGGGTTTATGTTTATTTCTTTCTCCAGGTTAGAGACGTTTCAGTCATTATTTCTTCAAATAGGTTTGCAATTCCTTACCGTCTTTTTTCTCCTTCTGATACTCCTTTGATGCCAATTTTGTTGTACTTTAAATTGTCCCAGAGGTCTCTTAAACTATCCTAATTTAATTTTTTTTTCTTTTTGCTGTTCTGATTGTCTTGTCTTCCAAATCACTGATTTGATCTTCTGTTTCATTTAATTTACTATCGATTACTTCTAATGTGATATTGATTTTAATAATTGTATTCTTTATTTCTGACTGGCTCCTTTTTTTGTTTTTTACCACCATTTTTATGTTTTATGTTACATTGTTAAACTTCTTACTGAGTTATTCTACTCTTTCCCTAAATTCATTGAGCATCCTTAGAACCAGTGTTTTGAACTCTGCTTCTGGTAGTTTGCTGGTCTTCATTTTGCTTAGTTTTTTTTTCTGGAGTGTTGTTCTTTTCTTCACTTTAGACAGGTTTCTTTGTCTCCTCATTTTTGGCTGACTCCCTATGTATGTTTCTATGTATGTGTTTGTTTCTAGGTAGGTCTGCTATGTCTCGGTAGAGTTGCCTTATGTAGTAGGTATCCTGTGGAGGCCAGTGGTTCAATCTCCCTAGTCACCAGAGCCAAGTAAATAATAATGCATATGTTATGATCATGTTTGCACTTTGTCAATTATAATCATCTGTACATTTAGATTATGTCATCTCAATTTATGATAGTCTTTACTATCTTTTTGTAAGCAAAATTCTCCTTAGTTTTATAAGTAAATTGTATGCTCTGGAGTTTCTTACATTGGGAACATATTCATATAAATTTTTAACAAAATAGCTGGTTAATAGGGACAAAGTCTTAGTATGTTACTGAAGATAGCTGAACTTAAAAAGTATTTGTTAATATCAGGTTAATTATTATAGCTCCTACTAAGATCTCAGAAAGTTCTATTTTATATAAACTACTATGGAAATCAGAAAAATGTCCTTTTGTTATTGGTGTTCAGTTCCAGTATCCATGTTCTAGTTAACTTCTGGGCAGCAAAGCCCACTTTGCACCTTATAATTTGTGATAATTGTTGTCTCTTCTTAAATTATTAATAATAATTTTTTGCTTCTTCAATACAGGTAATGGATTAGGAATTAAGATTGTGGGTGGTAAAGAAATCCCTGGACACAGCGGAGAAATTGGAGCCTATATTGCCAAGATTCTTCCTGGGGGAAGTGCAGAACAGACAGGGAGACTTATGGAAGGTAAGAATAAGGATGTTAAATGAAACATATGAACTCATTAAAAATGAAGCAATTTAATATGTAAATTTTCTATTTTTTTACTGTCTAGGGAAGCCTTTTCTTACGGTTAATTGTAAAATTCTTATGTAGTAATATAGAAGATATGTCCATAACAATATTCATTTTATGTTCAATTGCATTGTCCTTTTTGCAAGTGGTTTGCTATGGGAATATGTTTCTTAAGAAACAGTAATTAGTCAAGATTTTTTTACTGACCAGCACAATAGTATAAATAAAAGGTTCTTTGGTTGTTGAGATTAATGTTTCATAAATTACAAGAAAAATAATATTGAAATCAGGGCCATAAAAACATAAGACGATTCAGTACATGTTAAAGTCATGTCAGCAAATTGTGGATGACCCAAGTGCAAAATCGATCTGTTGCCTGTTTCTGTAAACATTGTTTTATTGGAGCTCAGCCAAAATCATTAATTTACTTATTGATCATGGGTGTTTTCCCACTACAATAGCAGATCTGTATTCACAACAGAGATAGTAGGTCTACAAAGCCTAAATCATATACTCTTTGATCCTTTATGTAAAAAATTTGCCAACTCCTGTGCTAGGTACTGTCTACTTTAGGTAACATTCACCTTGTTATGTCATAATCATTTTAAAATAATGAACTTTACAGATGTACCAAATGTCCCATAAAGTTTATATTTGATCAGTTTCTTTCACTAATATATTACAGCTTGATTTTCAAAATGCATAATGGTAATTTTCACTTGTTAATTAGATGATGCAGTCATTTGCTTTTTCCAAACCATAGCACAGATAATAGTTTGGAAGTTTTCAGTGATATTGTTTATAATGAACATTTTTTATCATAATGTAGCCTCAACCTATCCTTTTATTTTTGCTCTAAATTAAATACTTATTTGAGAAAGTGTGTTTTTGTCATTTTAGAGTTTAATAAAATGTTGCTTGTTACTGTTTAAATTTTTAATTATGTTAAAATTATTTACTGTAATGTCTTTAGTGGAATGTATTGGAACCCACCAAAAAGTTTCTGGATATTTTGATAGACTATTAGGATGAACACAAACTTGAGGAAATCTTTATTCACCACAGCATTCTGCTGGAAAGAGTCTGCACATCTCTTCCCAGCTTCACATTCAGTGTCATGACATTGATAGCTTCAATTGGCCCTAGTGAGAGTATCTATAGCACGGGAATAGGCAGATGCTATACATCAGGCCATTTTGTTTGTTTGCTTTTTTGTTGGTTGGTTGGTTAGTTGGTTGTTAGAATGCCAGTATACCAGGATATCACCAAATATGTAGCCATTCTAATAGTATTCATAAAACGAAGAAAGTTAGAAGTGTTAGCCAGATAGTTAAATGGACTAGTCCAGTGGTTGGTAAACTGCGGCTCGCGAGCCACATGCGGCTCTTTGGCCCCTTGAGTGTGGCTTTTCCACAAAATACCACGTGCGGGCGCGCACGTACAGTGTGATTGAAACTTCGTGGCCCATGCGCAGAAATCGGTATTTTGTGGAAGAGCCACATTCAAGGGGCCAAAGAGCCACATGTGGCTTGCGAGCCGCAGTTTGTCGACCACTGGGTATGAATCAAGATGAAATAATTATGAGCAAATCACTTGGTCTGTATGAATTGTCTCTGACTGTCATCCTGTCATACTCAATGCTACTCTTTTGGTGTTGCTAGTTAAGATACAGGAACTGAGACTCATGTTTAAGAATGGTAGTGTTATGATTGTTCTCATATAGCATACTCCAGAAGAAATGAATATGCTATTTTATTTTAAAATGGAATATGCAGCAATGACTGTGCATGATATAATTTGAAAGAGATACAAGAATGATTTCAAGGTAAAATTACCCTTCTTTATACTTACATACTGGAAATTGGCAAGTGCTACAAATTGAGATGATTTTAAACACAATTTCAACAAAGCATACTGTGATGAAGTAATGCACCTTGTATGTGGTAGCTTATGTGGCCATTTAGATTCATAGATTTAAATTAAAATGAGATACAATACAAACTTATTCAAGAGAAAATTGAAGTGCACCTTTGATTTTACAAACACAAGGACTGCCACTGATTAGAGTCCAGTTCTTGCATAACCCACATGCATAATTTTTTATTGATAATTTCTAGCTTTGCTTCATTCTTAGAGCATAGGTAGTTTTTCTGTTAGGGTTATGATATTATTTTTACTGTCAAAACTTAGAGTCTGACTTTGAAACATGAAATATTTTTGAGGAGTAACTTTGACATATAATAAATCATTTACTTTCTTCCATCCTTGTGTTCTATGCCACCAGGCTGCTAGAAGGCCGTCAGACCAAATGTCTATCCATAAGCATTCACTGTGTTTAGACCAGTATACTCTCTTGTTTTATATATGTATGTATGTTTGTGTGTATTATAAACTATTATGCGTGTAGTTATATATAGATATTTTTAATATATAGTTGTTAATATATATGTATATTATTTATGTTTTGTTCATAATTATGTGTTTCATTTATACATGATATCTTTAGAGTCCTCAGCCTCAAAACCCTAATATATTATTACAATAATTCAAAGTAGTAAATTGGTTGAGGCACAACTCTGCCTGATGTGAAGAATTTCTATAATAATACCAATTTTTTATCAATGGATTTTTAAAATTTTTTCAAATACTTTTCATGACTGTTGTTTTTTAAAATTTATTTATTGAAGGTAATAAAAATGGGTAAATTTCCATGAAGTTAATTCTTTTCTAAGAAAAAAATTATATATATGGATAGATAGATAGATGTTTGTGTTTTTGTGACTTAACTTCTCCATCTATATAATGAATACCAGGTAGACATAGGGGTTGATTTGATTTCTTCTGAGTATATCTTTCTGCTGTTATGAATGCAAAAGTATATAGACTGAGTCTTTATGATTCAATATTTTCTTCAAGCTGATTTAATACATGACTGACAATTAGGTGACTATAGAATTCATAGACTCTACATTTTTCTTCTCAAAACTATGAAGCTGTTGGTCAGAAACAGTTTGAGTCCATTGTTTTTTCTAAGTCTGGTCATTTCTCCTATAATAGGCTTTACAGACTCCTTATGTTCTGACATGTTAATACTCTTGCAGTACTAAATTGCGTAGACTGTTAATTTTTGGATGGCAAGAGTATTCTCCAATTTCTTCTAGCTTTTTATCCTCTGGATTTAAAGCATACTGACCAATGATGTAGGTTTTCTGATGTTCATAAGCCAAATGCTACTCTGAAAGTACTCTCCTTATGTAACTAACATTAAATGGATAAGAAAAAAAATCCCAAGTATACTTTCTGAGTCACTCCTCTGTTTATTTTTTGAAAGAAATTTTTATTCAACCTCTTTTTGAAAAATCTTTCTGAACAAGGCTGTCTGTCTTGTTAAATAATTTAGGAGAATTTTATGTTTCAGAATGCTGAGAATTAGCAATAATTATTACTCTACTCAATAAATTAGGCTACATTCAAGAAATTAGTTTTAAAACATTCCTAAAAATAAAACCAATCTTTCAAATAAAAAAAAAAAGCACATTCCAAATATTACTTTGTATGCCATCTCCTGAAATAAAAAAAAAAGACAGGTAAAGAGTGTTCCATTAATCAAAATTTCCTGAACCAATCTTTTAGTATTATAACAATCTGCAATGATTTTCTGAAGGAACTCAGGCAGTCTGGTCCTGGAGGGATCCTATCTTCCAATATCTTAAATTTTATTTTCCAGGAACATTTAGTAAACATTCTTAGTCAAATACTGAACAAAGAATGATCTTTTCCTACCTATCATTTTTCCTTTTAATGGATAGAATCAGTTTTCTTCTATTGAGAAAACGAAGACAAAAGATCTGGAGAATTAAACTACAAATCTAAGTTCTAAAGTGCCATTTCTTGCTTTTTGCTTTAAGATTAAAATTTTAACTATTTTAGACTAATAGTTCCCGGGCTGTGAAATGTTCAACATTGGGGATTTAAATGGTATCTGATACCTTTTCATTTTGGGCCTTTGATATTGTCACTTTGAACTAACTTGAGCATCTAAAAGCACACTCTTATGGACTTTGAACGTGTATTTACAGCTTGCCACTTCCATTTTAATTCCTTAGACAAAGCATTATAAACTTTATTTGTATTATAGTATCAAAACAAATTCAGCATATTCAACACTTTAGATAATGGCCTCAAAAAATTAGATGCTTCCTCTGTAATAAACTTACTTTTCTCTAGACTCTCTGGTGAAACTTACTGAATATCATTACAATTTTAGGAAGTTTTGAATTTATGACATGCTTTAAAAATCCCATGCTTATTAATTCATATTACCCTGTGGGTACTCCCATTTTTCTCAGATCAAAGTCCCAACCATCTCCAAATTTGGGAAGTCCATAATACAATTCTCATCTCATGACAAGCACAGACTTTACTTTTTATCTGACAAAGACCCGGCTCAGTTCTTCCTGGTGCTCCTTACCGCATTGTGCGTATATCTGTTGTACCCCTTAACCCTGAATTCTTTTGTTCTGCATATTCAATTTCCTTTCATAGTGCCTAATAAAACAAGATTTCAAGCAATATACATAGAAAGGAGTGATACAGAATTCCTTTTTGCTTACAAGAACTGGGTGCTTATTAAGATGTCATTCCTCATAGGGTCATGTGAAGCAAATAAAATGATACGCTTAGTCACACTCTAGTATTTGTAAAGAGCAATGCACACTTAAGACAGCATCGATATTTGATAATAACTTTTGATTATTTTTCAAAAAAGATGTACAAAATGGAAGCTGTTTCCTCTGGATACAGGTTCTTAAAACTTCTAGATTAACTGATCATTAATTTACATAAACTTTTTTTCTTTTTTTTTTTTTGCTTTGAATTTAAATTCAGATCTCGGGAATGGGGATAGGAAATTGGATTGTTACTGATAGAGAAAAACCCCTCCAAACTGGAAAATGCAGCACCACTGCCCTAACTGGTTTGGCTCAGTGGATAGAGCGTTGGGCTGCAGACTGAAGGGTCCCAGGTTCGATTCCGGTCAAGGGCAGGTACCTTGGCTGCGGGCACATCCCCAGTAGGGGGTGTGCAGGAGGCAGCTGATCGATGTTTCTCTCTCATCGATGTTTCTAACTCTCTATCCCTCTCCCTTGCTCTCTGTAAAAAATCAATAAAATATATATTTTTTTTAAAAAAGAAGAAAAATTGCAGCACCACTTCCCTGCGCAGTGCAAAGTGTAAGAAGGGTTTTTTTCTCTGGCAGTTCTCTAGCTCAGAATCTCCCCAGTCATTGTGTTTGCTGGGTGGTTGAGAGAGAGTGACAGGTACGAAACAGAAACTTTAAATTAGAAATTAAAATCTCATTGTCCCTATGGACACAGACAGTGGGATAGTGAGGGCCTGGGGCTGGAGGTGTGGATGGGCTGGAGGGGGTTGATGAGGGGAAAAGGGGACATATGTAATACTTTCAACAATAAAGATAAATACATAATAAATACATAAATAGAATCTCAATTTTAACTCAAGGTAGTGTTATCGGAGAATTGTGCGGATTGCCTTTCTTTGTTGCTAGTGGGAGTGGGGTTTTGGGGGCACCACTGGAATAAGAATTTCCGGAGACCCCCACAGGATATGAGATGTGGTAGAAAGCTTTATTTGTGTGGAATTACATCCATCTATTTCTGGTTCATTTGCACTTAAATGGTGAGTGTATTTTGCTCTCAGTCTTGTAGTTTTTACTGAAACAACTCAGAGGTTGATTTCTTCATTACATGGTAACCCAAAAAGTTAGCATTTGATGTGTACTAATTCATTAAAAGTGGATGTGATTTTCTTTAGTCTGAGCCCCCTCTCAGTCAGGAAAAATGCCTTATAAGATTCACACAGCTTAATCACACTCTTCATCTCCTTTAGTGAGGCTGAGGGAGCTTCTTGGAATTTGTGGTTTGATGTATGAAATTTAACACTTAATTAACTGCTGACTTGTACATTATATATGTCAAGTGTACAAAAAAAATGGAGAGAATAATATGGCAAACAGCTATGTACCCAGCTTACTATATTGTCTTAATACTTTGCTGTATTTTTCATATTTTTAGAAAAAATAAGGACCTATAAATCAAATCTGAAGTCTCCTGTAATCACCTCACATTTCCCAAACCTCTCTTTATGCTCCAGAATAAACCACTAGACTTAACTCATTTACTTTTCTTTACAGTTTTATGCATGTATTAATAAACTAAATAAGCATTCATTTTGTTTGTTCATAAAATTTTGTTTATTCATTTTGTTTATTTATGAAATTTTATACAAATATCTTGTCACTTTTAGTTATATAACATTTATGAGATTTATTCAAGTGGTATAGGTAGCTCTAGTTCATTTATTTTAGCTAAGGGGCAGAATTCTATTATTGCATTTCTCAGCTACAATTTAATTTAAACATTTTCTGGTTTCTTTGGTTATATATGAGGATTTTTTTTCTTTATGCTACTCAAACAATACTATAATTAATTTTTAAAGTAGTCTCCTTGTGCACATATTCAGGAGTTTCTTGTATAATACAAGTTACATTTCTGAGTTATAATGACTATCTTATTAGTGATGTAGGAAATGGTGTGTGGTTTCTTCAATAATTGTTGGTGTTTCCAAATTGCTCCCCAAAATGGTATATTATGTATTTTTATACCCATCAGTAGTAAATTAGTGTTCTTGTTTCTCTATGTCTCTGTTCCTCTTTCTCTACATTTGCTTTTTTTAAGATAATGTGCCATGGTATGCTATTGTCGCTTCACTCGCCTTCCCTTCAGAAATGTTGAGTATGATACTATTTTATTACTCTTGTTACCTCTTGTGTTTTCTCAGCTATGATTTGCTGTTTCTTTTGCCTATTTTTTATAAATGGATTTTTACAAATGATTGTTTATGTATTTTAAATTGAATTTAGGGAATCTTTATATAGTGAACATAATCCTTTGTCAAGTATGTAAGCTGTAAATACCTTCTTCCAGTATGTGGCTTGTAGATTTAGTTTCTGGTTTTGTATTGTTTTACAGAAGTTGAAAGTTTATGTAGTCAAATTTTTAATTTTGTTTCCATTAAAGTTTATAAATATTCTATATCATTTAAGAAGTTCTTCTTGTCCTAAAGTCTTTAAAAAACTCATGAGTTCTTTGTTCTAGCCTGCTGGTCTGTTTGTCTATCCTTATATAATGTCACACTGTTTTAATTCTATCTTTATATTAAGTTTTGACAGATAGTAGGTGGCTTTACCATAATACTGTTTTAAAAATTCTCTTCAGACAATTATTGACCTTTGATCTTACATGTGCATTCCAGAATCAGCTTGTCAATTTTCATGAAAATCTCTGTTGAAGTTTGATAATGATTATATTGAAGATATAGATTATTTTGGAAAATAAAGGTTTTATATTGAGTCGTGTCTATTTGAGTTTTCAGTGAATTAATAATGCTGGACCTTTGTTCAACCTAAAGATGTAATCATTACATTCTGAATCAATACAGTAAAGTTAGAACATTAAAAAAAAAACACATAGCAATTGTTAAATTTAATAATTTATTATCCTTTACAACTTATAACATTATGTCTCTAGAAAAGGCAAAGTAGAAAATATAAATAAAATGAAATTTTGTTTAGGAAATATAATGGGCCAAATCTAATCATTTATGTGTATTTCTTTGACTAACTTTTATTTCATCACTGGATTTCTTGAATTTATTCTAAAAATTGTGTTTTCCTGGTATTGTGTATCATGATATCATAATTGTGAAATATTATATGGGCATGATACTTTTTTTTAATTTAGAAGGCATTGGGGGCCAGGTGGAGCCTCTTTCTTGAAGAGACACACCAGCTTCTTGCCTGGTCTGCTATTTATTTACTTGAATACACATTTGCCCTTTAGCAATGCATACAGGCACATCAATGGTAAGCAGGGTCAGGCCTGGTAGTACTTGGATGGGACATGATACTTTTAAAATTCAAAATTTTATAACAATATATCTATAAGAACTAAACATCTTTTAGCCAATGAACCAAAAATAATTATTTGTTTATATTGATAGGTTGTCCAACTGCAAGTTACTTTAATAAAGTACTGTAAAGATAACATATTTATATTATTGGTAGTATTGGTAAATAAATCAAATTTGTTTGGAAAATTTTTGGAAAGCTGTTTGGTGCTAAGATAGGAATGTAGTGTTGGGATCTGAATGTAGTTTCAAGAACCTTCTTAATGAATCAGTGGGAACATAGGAGAGCAAAGAGTTAAAACCGGTGATATCCAATGATTGCTTGTGGATTTAGCCAGACTTATATGGGAAGTTAGGTTCTCACAGGCCATTAGGGATATAAAGAAATGAGTTCATCTTTGTTTGTCCATATGCTGTTCTGTGAGGAAATGTGCCTGTGTTAGAAATTTTAACTCATGGATATGTTTAAATCTGTTGTTTCAGTGTAGGTGATATTGGTACAGCTAGCTAGCTCTTATTAAAGATGAACTTGACATGGTTTCAGGCAAGAAATCGTGGTTGGATTTATGGTTGAGAATCCGTGTTGGAGTGAAGGTGAGGTTAGCTGTCTTTAAAGTGGTAGTTTTGACTTTAGAACTTGGCCTCTGGAACTCCCTGTCATGAAGAAGTCTACAGTAGAAGAGCTAATTCCAGTAGTATTGCTAGAAGACACACTCCTTTGTAACTTAAGGGAGAATGTTCCTAGGCAAAAAAGTCTCTATTTCTGCTTATGCTTTTTTGGCATATGTTACAGATGGCATGGCAGTGATCAAGGTTGGCGATCAAGAAACACACCACACAGATGAGTGAGCTTCCTTGCTCTTGTTCCAGGGGGATAACCAGGTACGGATTGGTAATTAGCATGAGATTTCTCACAATTCCCGCAAGTTGGTGTGTTAGGTACACATGACACAAGATCATACTTTATGTTAATACAAAGGTTTTCTAATAAATATTTAGGTAACTGTCTTCTGGGAAGAAAATATAAAATTTGGGTACCTGGACTGGTAGGTTGTAATATATTATTTTTGGGATGCAGTGATCATACTTACTTTGTCAGGATATTAATGATTAGCTATATTGCCAAGACAAAGATTTATTTTGAAATTTATCAGACGAAAAGTATGTTTGAGTTATAATATTTCTGATAAGAACATAAAGAAAACTAAATAATTGACCTGATTTACACATTTTTAGTATGTGTAATACTCCAAACTTTTTTTTATTGTTTTTATCAACAAGGGTGACATACCTTGACATATTTATGTATGTTCTGGTGATATTGCTTTTGTACTTAAATTTCTGGATTTTTCTAATCAATGAGCCATCGAGCAAGCTGCATTTTGTTTGTGGGTGAACTTGGAATGGCTATTTTTGAAGCAAGGATGCTGAACACTCTAATATCCATACTAAATCTCTAACTGCCAATGCTATGGCATCTCTGATATATAGAGAAGAATGTTTTAAAAGTCTGGTATTTCAATATCAAGATTTAAATTCAGCTCTGGCACTTACTGTCTGGATAACTTGTTTAACTTTTGGTATCTTGGTGTTCTCCTTAGGAAATTGGGATAATAGTAGTCGTTGCAAAATTGTTATCAGAATTAGAAATAATGTTTCAGAAACATGTAATGTAGTGTTTACCATGGTGTTGCATGTACTAGTAAGTGGTGAAAAGACTGTGCTTACCTTCACTTTGGAGGTCTTTGATGGTGAGAAGAACATTTGCTATTCTAAGCTTGAGTTCTGTGTCCCCCATATCTGTACATGCTTGGTCACTGGCCATGGTCATGTCTGCATTCTGAACTACAGGCGCATAGGTTATTTATAATGGAAACAACACTAAACTTGGAATGGGAAGACTCTGAATCAATGCCATTTTCATGACTTTGGGCAAGTTACTTATGTTTCTGAGACTCCTTTTGTGCCATCTGTACAATTAAGAGGGTTCAACCTACCTGTCCGCAGGGTTAACAGTGAGTGTGAAAGATGCTGATGTATTGTGTGTATTTTGTTAACTATACAGCACTAACTTAGCTATAGGAGCTATTTTGTTGAGGATAGATATTTTCATAGATGACTATTAATCTTATAAATTTTAGGCTTTCTGTAAGGGAGTCTTGAAATACCAGAGGTATCTGCTATAATGGCATATTATTTAAAATATCAGACCTAAATAAGTAATAAATAGATGAAAATGCCTGAAGTGATTAAGCCATTTATCATATAACTATACGACCTCCTCACTGTAAAACTATAGTTTTGGCTAATCTTTTAAAATTGTTCTAGGGTCTCAGACCCTACCTCAGTGCTGCGTAGGCTCTTGCAGCCTCTCCCTACATTTTCTCCAAAGGACCACCTCACGGATTCCTTAGTAAGTGTCGGAGTCTCCACGGGGAGAAAGGTCCATTTCAGCCCTTGTAGGAGTCAGAGCCAGGGGGCAGCAGGGCAGGGGTTGGGGCGCTCCATGGATGCTTCCCTTTCACAAAATAAATTAATAAATGAATAAATGAATAAATAAATAAATATTTCTAATTTTTTTTTCTTAACAATATATTAATCAGTAAATCTCATGCTCTGATTAAAACCTATGAACATGCATACAATTGAATATCTGTTCATGTAATTTCCACGGTCTGTTAGTCACTGAAAATATATTAGTAAACAGAATCATGATATAGGTGTCAGATGTCTGGCTCCCAGTGTCTGGGCCAATCTTTCTCATCAGTTTGTTTTGTGTGTGACTTTTGAAAAATCACAGAAACTCATTGGGTCTTCAGTGTTAAATGTGAGTGATCCCCCACAAGACCCTTCCGTAATGCATACTTAGGAGCCACCTCACTGATGAAGAGTTGTGGGGAAGAGATTAAGCCTTGAGAAGAAACATATAGTCAAGGTTTAGAAAGGGGAACTGAGAGAATGGTATGTGAGGCACTATAAGCTGGGTGTCTTACATGATGGAAATTCAATCACTAGAGTTAAGAATCTGAGTTAATTATATGGGATTGAAAAAAAGAAGAAGGAAGATCAGAATGGATCAATTCTGACACTAATAAAACTTGAGTCTCAGGTCTTCTCCATCAATTGTCCTGGCCCCTTACAGGAAGCTTCTAAGCAATATGTGATGTTTGTGGTGCTAATCACAATTTTAACATTTGTAATTTTTTGTGTTTTCTTTTGTCTTTTTTAATGAATATTCACTTGTATCTAATATTACTAGTATGTCCACAATCTTAGATGATTTATTACAATTGCATCAGCTTTAGGCCTTACAAAATTTGAATTCATTCCTGTATTAGATGTCATTTCTTAGTGGAAAAAGACATTGAGGTACTTACAGCAGAACTACAAGAAACTGCTGATTTACAGTAACAATATACTGGAAAGGCAGATAGGAGTGATAGATTAATGTGGAGTAGAGGTAAGATTATTAGGAATACAGGAAATAATAAAGACTGTAAGTGAATCAAACATTTATTCAGTAGCCTGGTTGGCATGGCTCAGTGGTTAAACATCGACCTATGAACCAGGAGGTCATGGCTCAATTCCTGGTCAGGACATATGCCCAGGTTGCGGGCTCGATCCCCATTGTGGGGCATGCAGGATCAATGATTCTCTCTCATCATTGATGTTTCTATCTCTCTCTCCCTCTCCCTTCCACTCTATAATTGATAAAAAATGTATTTTGAAAAGCCACATTTATTCAGCAACTATTCAGAAAAACATTTATTCTGTACAAGTATATCCTAGAAATGATATCGAATAATAGGATTCTATCTTCTATTCAAGGTGCCTTCAGCCTGGAAATGCAGAGAATAGATTTTCTTTAAGCCATCTAGATATATAAAAGCCTAAGCAACCGTTATGACAGAATGACCAGAACGACTGGTCAACCAGTCAGTATGATGCGCACTGACCACCAGGGGGCAGACACTCAAGGCAGGAGCTGCCCCTTAGTGGTCAGTGCACTCCCACAGGGGGGAGTGCCACTCAGCCAGAAGCTAGGCTCACGGTTGGTGAGTGCAGATGCAGCAGTGGGAGCCTCTCTTGACTCTGTGGCAGCATTACTGAGCGGCAGCAGCAGGCCAGGATGAGCACGAGTGGTGAGGCACCCGGCCCTGGCTCTTCCCTGGCTGCCTGCCATTTGGCACACTGCTACATCCCCTCAAGGGGTCCCGGATTGTGAGAGGGTGCAGGCCGGGCAGAGGGATACCTCCCCCCAGTGCACAAATTTCATGCACCAGGCCTCTATTATAATAATTTTATAGTATCTTTGAGTCAAAAATAAACAAAATATAAAAACTTAACTTTATATTCACAGCAATGACCAAGTTGTATATTTTCAGTGATAACCTCTTGATTTATGATAAAAATAATTCCCCCTTCTTTGTCAAAATAAATATTTTATTTTCTTATATTATAGATAAGTATATTTGAATTTTATTTTTGTTCTTAAATTTTGGGAGATTTTATAACTTTTGGAAATATAATTCCTTTTTTTGTCTGATTTTACTAGTATACATGATTTAAAGTTACACCTCAATAATCAAGGCAAAGTTCTACATATTTTATCTGTCAGGTAATCTAATAAAATGGAATTTATATTGTCCTTATATATGTGCTCAATGGAAATGATGATGATTTTGCCATTAGTTCAGGTAGCACTGGCACTTATTAGGAAACAATTTTCCTAGTATAAAGTGATGATATTTTAGGTTAAAATGTATTTTTTTTGTAGTAGGATCCATTTAAATAACATTAAAAATGGATCAGTACAGAATGCATGAATATTTAAAAAGGTTAAGAACATAAAGGTAAAGGCCTTAATGATTCACTAGGGATACTTAAAGCAGAGTAGGCAGTAGTTAAGCATTTCTCATACACAGTTGTGTCATTTATCCTAGCTTCCAATGCCCATTCAATTAACTATGAATCTCTTTCTAATCATGAGAGTATTTTTGGATTATTCTGTTACTGTTAGTTGCTCATGGTATTCTTCAGATTTGATGGTATTAATCTGTTAATGTCATTTAATTAAAAAGTCAAAAGAAAAATTCATTCTGAGTTTTTTGTTTTGTTTTTTAAGCCTCACCCTAGGATGTTTTTCCATCGATTTTTAGAGAGGGGGAAAGACAGAGAAATATCAATGTGACAGAAACACATCGACTGGTTGCCTCCTGCAGGCCCCGGCCAGGGCCCAGGGCCATGGAGGAGCCTGCAACTGAAGCATGTGCTCTTGACCGGAATGGAACCTGGAACCCTTTGGTCTACAGGCCAATGCTGTATCCACTGAGCCAAACTGGCTAGGGCCATTCGGAGTAGTTTAAAAAAAATAGATTGGGAAATTAAACTAAGAAAAGTTTATAAATCTATGAACTGTAATCTACTTTGGATTAGATGATTACATACTATCATTAGAAAACTTAGTTATATTATTTTCTTGGGATCAATAAAATTTTACTGATCTACCCATACCCGTTCTCCTGTTTCATTCAGCACATTATGTTTTAGTCTGTATCAAATAACATATCTAATTCTAAACATCATAAATGATAGCCAAGGAGTGACTTTGACATCTATTCCAATCCCCTCAGAAATTTTTGGAGCGTAATACAAGATTATTTTAATGGTTATAGTGATTACAAACAGAATCCTACCATGATAATATTTCTCAAGTTCAACCACAAATATGGCTAATTATATTTCCACTAGAGGCCCAGTGCATGAAAATTCATGCACTGGAGGGGGTGTCCCTCAGGCCGGCCTGCTCACACTCCAGGAGCCCTCAGGGGCAGGAGCGACCCAGCCATCAGGGGAAGGCGATGCCTCCATCACACCTCTGCTGCTGCTACTGACAGCAGCGCAAGCCTCGGCCAGTCCTGGTTACCTGAGCCTTGGGCAGCCATTGGAGGCTTGCCTGCGCCTCGGGCATCAGCTGGGCACCTTACATCCGAGGCTTGCCTGCACCTAGGGCCAGCCCTGCGCGGCTGTGGGGCTGAGGGTGGGTCCCTAAAACTAACTCTCTACCTCCTATTCCTTTCATTCATCCTACATTCTTTTCTTTTGTTTCTTCATTTTAATTAATACTCTTAACATGAGCTCTACAAATCTTTACAGATTTTAAATGTGCAATGCCATGTTATCTACAGACACAAAGTTGTTTATCTAAAATTTATTTGTCTCGCAAAACTGAGATTTTGTATAAATTAATTAGAAACTATCTCCCCCTTCCACATCCCTGGCAACTACCATTCTATTCTTTGCTTCTGAGTTTGACTATTTTAGATACCTCATATGAATGGAATCGTGCAGTATCTGTCCTTCTGTGACTGGATTATTTCACTTAGCATGTCTTCGAGGTTCATTCATGTGAAGACTTAAAAGATTTCCTCCTTTTTAAAAGCTGAATGATATTCCATTGTATGCACAAACTACATTTGCTTTATCTATTCATCTGTCAATGGATATTCAGGTTATTTCCACAGTTTGGCTTTTTGTATAGCACTGCGATGAACATGGGAGTGAGACTATCTTCAAGTTCCTGATTTCAATTTTGGGGAGAGATAAATACCCAAAAATGGAATTGCTTGATCATATGGTATTTCTATTTTTAATTCTTAGGAAACCTCATACTATGTTCTATAGTGGCTGCACCATATTGCATTTAACAGAGTACAAGAGTTCCAATTTCTGCATCTCCTCACCAATTATTAAATTTTGTGTTTTTGACAATAGTCATCCTAATAGATGTGAAATGATAAATCATTGTGGTTTTGATTTGCATTTCCCTGATCATTTGTAATACTGAGCAACCCTTCCTACATTATTTTGTGTTCCAGTATGGCCCTGCTTAATTTCTCATCAACATGCATGTAGAAATGTGATACTGACTTTTTTTCTGGGAGTGGAGTAGAGAAAATAGATGAGAAAGCTAATCAGCTTTTATTTCATTCCTAATTATTGTTATTTACCCACCACAAAATGATTTATCCACAACAACTTTTTATTTATTCAATAATATCTTCAATTATTACAAGCCTGAGTCTTTAAATAATATTGTCATATAGATGGTGTATACAATTTATAAATTATCTTTATTGTAATTAAAATGACATTATAAATAATATATGTGTTCATTGTGCTATATTTTACATACTTGAACACTTTATATTCAGGTGGTCTGGCATGTATATTAATTAGTTGAATGAGTTTCCCTTTTAACTGATACTAGCTTTGGCCTTTGATACAGTTAGATGGAGTTCATATTTCTTGTAATACCATTAAGTAACTTTGTGAAGTTAAAAAAGTCATGTTACCTCATGTTTCATTTTTTCTAATATATTGTATAAAACACTAAAAGGAGAACATCTACAAGGATCTTGCCTGATTTATAACAAGTTTATAAAATAGTTGTGAAGTGCTTTTAAAACATTATATAATTTAATTTGTGTATGCTTTCTTTGAAGACCTTTTTATTATTATTTTTTTTTATTGTTAGACTTTTTTTTTTAATTAAATTTTTATTGTTCAGATTACATTTGTTCCTCTTTCCCCCCCCCCCCCATAACTCCCCTCCTTCCAGTTCCCCGCCCCACCCTCCGCCCTCACTCCCCACCCACTGTCCTCATCCATAGGTGCACGATTTTTATCCAGTCTCTTCCCGAATCTCCCATTCCCCTTTCCCCCCCAAGAATAGTCAGTCCATTCCCTTTCTATGTCCCTGATTCATTATAATCACCAGTTCATTCTGTACATCAGATTATTTATTCACTTGATTCTTAGATTCACTTGTTGATAGATGCATGTTTGTTGTTCACAATTTGTATCTTTACCTTTTTCTTCTTCCTCTTCTTAAACCTTTCAGTATTTCGTGTAATACTGGTTTAGTGGTGATGAACTCCTTTAGCTTTTCCTTATCTGTGAAGCTCTTTATCTGACCTTCAATTCTGAATGATAGCTTTGCTGGATAAAGTAATCTTGGTTGTAGGTTCTTGGTATTCAGCACTTTGAATATTTCTTGCCATTCCCTTCTGGCCTGCAAAGTTTCTGTTGAGAAATCAGCTGACAGTCGTATGGGTATTCCCTTGTAGGTAATTGAGTCTCTTTCTCTTGCTGCTTTTAAGATTCTCTCTTTGTCTTTTGCTCTTGGCATTTTAATGATGATGTGTCTTGGTGTGGTCCTCTTTGGATTCCTTTTGTTTGGGGTTCTCTGCGCTTCTTGGACCTGTAAGTCCATTTCTTTCACCAGGTGGGGGAAGTTTTCTGCCATTATTTCTTCAAATAGGTTTTCAATATCTTGCTGTCTCTCATCTTTTGGCACTCCTATAATTCTGATATTAGTGCGCTTGAAGCTGTCCCAGAGGCTCCTTACACTATCTTCACACTTTCGGATTCTTTTTTCATTTTGCTTTTCCAGTTGGGTGTTTTTTGCTTCTTCGAAATTCAAATCTTTGGTTTGATTCTTGTGCTCCTCTGGCCTGCTATTGGGTATAATATTCTTTATTTCAGTCCGTGTATGCTTACTTTCTAATTTCTTTATCGTAGCATCGAGGGTCTCATTAGTTTTCGTGAGGCTCTGCTCAAGTTTATTGCAAGCCCTCAAAATTGCGATTTTTAGCTCCATATCCTCCATTTCTGTCATGTTTTTTTGTCTCCGCATCTTTTATGCTTTCTTGGTGCACCCCCTTGTGGTCTTTGTGCGCAGTCTTGTTCTAGTTAAGCCTTAATTGTTGTAGTTAATACTAGAGGGATTTGACCACCAGGCCGACTGGCTGTGGGAATCAGCTGTGTGGAAAACTTCAGTCCTCTGGGGAGGTGCCAATCTAGCCTTTGCCTGAGGCGATCGATCGGCAAATGGCTCTACGCAGGGCTTGGGCGGGGCGGGATCAGCAGGGCGGGGGGGAGGGAGCAGCTATGGCTGCTCTCAGTCCGTCCCCAGGGGCTCTGCTTCTCTGTCCCAGCAATAGCTGCAAACCTCGGAGGGACCGTAGCCAGACAGTCCCGCTTCTCCCATTTGAGTCTGGGTCCCTAGAAACTCACCCGGATCTGTAGCCCAGGGTCTGAGACTCCCTCCTGATTGAAAACGACAACCGCGCCCTCAGCCACCAGCCCGCTTTGTGCGCGCACCACCGCACCACTGTACCTTTAAATTTTCCACACTGCGCCTCCTCTGAGCCTCGTAATGCTGTTGTTTTTCCTTCTAGTTGAAGAGTCTCTCCTCAGCCAGCCCTCCTGTGGTTCTGGTTGATGTCCGTTCCGTCTTTTAGTTGTATTTTTGAAGTGGTTGTTTGCGGCCGCAGTCTCTGGTGTTTACCTATGCCGCCATCTTCGATTCCTCGACCTTTTTATTATTGACCATTAATACTGCAAGATATGTGATAATTGATTTTCTTTACAATTATTTTTTATTATTGAAGCTAAATCTGTTTTAGATCTACAAGTGTAAAAGTCATTGATTCCAAATATTTTCAATGTACTCAGACTTAAAAAGGAAGTATGGATAAGCACAATTCTTAGTCTTTGATTTATCTTAAATAATTTTCTATTGAAAATGTGAGAATTTTTTATTTTCTTTTTTACTGAATTTATTGGATGACATTGGTTAATAATCATATAGGTCTTAAGTGTACATTTCTATGATACATAATCCGTATATTGCAGATGATTTGACCACCCAAAGTCAAATCATCTTCTGTCACCTTGTATTTGGCCCGCTTACCCTTTACTCCCCCCTCAACCCTCTTGCCTCTGGTAACCACCATATTGTTGTCTATGTCTATGAGTTTCAGTTTTATATCCCACATATGAGTGAAATCAATGGCTCTTAGCTTTTTCTGACTGACTTATTTTGCTTAGCATAATTATTCATGGTGGGCAAGACATAGAAACAGCCAAAGTGTCCTCTATAGAAGATTGGATAAAGAAGATGTAGTACATATATACTATAGAACACTACTCAGCCATAAGAAAAGATCAAATACTACCATTTGTGACAACATAGATGATCTTGAGAATTTTTAAATATGCAAATTTATTTCACCTGAGAATTATATATGTAAGCCATCTTTTGCTGATTTTAATGACTTGTTCTTTACAAAAAGTGTGAGTGAAAGAAGAAACATGGAAAATAAATTTCTCAAAATCACACCCTAAATTAATGACAGTCAATATAGAACTTAACTTCAACAGTTCTGAACTATTTAAAAATATACCCAAGCTCTATAACATTTCTCTAAAGAACTCTTTTTTTCTTTTTTGGTTAGTCCTAACCTCAGGATGTGTTTTTCCATTTATTTATTTTTTTTAGTGGGAGGGGGAGAGAAAAAGAGAGAGAAACATCAATGTGAGAGAGACATATTGCTTGGTTGCCTCCCACATGTGCCCCAACTGGGGCCAGGGATCAATCTGCAATCCAGGTATGAGCCTTTGACCGGGTTTCCAACCTGAGCCCCTTCAGTTCATAGGCCAACACTCTAACCACTGAGCACAGTGGCCAGAGTATTTCTCTAAGGAACTCTTTTCATTAGTCTGCCCAAGAATGAAAATGGAGTATATTATCATAGCATATACTTTTGCTTAACAATCTTTTTTATTTATTTTGGGCACATGTCTACTCAATATAAAATATACAGTAGCTTAAAGCAAAAAAGTAGAAAGCTACCCCAAATCTTCCACATATGTGTACTTAATAGTAATGAAATTTGGAAGAATATAAATTTATAACATTTACATTAAAAAGTCTAATGAGCCCAGCTGGTGTGGCTCAGAAGTTGATTATTGACCTATGAACCAAGAGGTTGTGATTCTATACTGGTCAGGGCACATGCCTAGGTTGCTGACTTGATCCCCAGTGGAGGGTGTGCAAGAGGCAGCCAATCAATGATTCTCTCTCATCATTAATGTTTCAAGCTTTCTCTCCCTTTCCCTTCTCTGAAATCAATAAAAGTACATTTTTATAAATGTCTAATGAGTTTAATTCTGTTATCAAATAGCTAAGGGTCTGTATAGAGTGAGAACTAGAGAATGAGGAGAATAGCAGGTACAGGGAACTTGCTTCAATGAAAGTAGCTCCTTTTTTGTACATTTTGAATACTGAGGCGCTGTTTTAAGTTTTGTTTGAACTATGGGTTCCAAAAGTAAAAATTATAGCAATAATAAATAACAACAATGACAAAAATGGCAATGTTATGAGATTCACTATTCAATAAGATAGTTTCCAACCTTAAGATTTTATACATGAGTTCTTTCAGAAAATAGCCTATCTAATAAAAGAGTAATATGCAAATTGACCATCACTTCAGTACACAAGATGGCTGCCCCCATTTTAGCCGCCACAAGATGTCCGGCACGGGAGGGCAGTTGAGGGGGACCAAGACTGCAGGGGAGGGCAGTTAGGGGTGACCAGGCCAGCAGGGGAGGGCAGTTAGGGGCAATCGGGCCAGCAGGGGAGCAGTTAGGCGTCGATCAGGCTGGCAGGGGAGTGGTTAGGGGGTGATCAGGCTGGCAGGCAAAAGCAGTTAGGGGCAATAAGGCTGGCAGGCAGACAAGCAGTTGGGAGCCAGCAGTCCTGGATTGTGAGAGGGATGTCCGACTGCCTGTTTAAACTGGCAGTCGGACATCCCTCGAGGGAACCCAGATTGGAGAGGGTTCAGGCTGGGCTGAGGGACACCCCCCACCATGCACGAATGTCATACACCGGGCATCTAGTATATGTCTTATCATATTATTTTTTTCTTTATCGAAGATTTCCTCCTTCTGTATGTTTCCCCCTGCATTCTTTCCTTTCTTCTACCCATCTTTCCTTGTTTCCTTTCTTTCATGTTAATGTATAATAGGTTAAAAATGTAAAATATAGAAAATGTAATTAAAAAAATAATAAAGCCCAACTGGTTTGGCTCAGCAGTTGAACACTGACCTTTGAACCAGGAGGTTACAGTTAGATTCCTGGTACGGGCACATACCCGGGTTGCAGGCTGGATCCCCAGTGTGGAGTTTGCAGGAGCAGCGGATCAATGATTCTCTTTCACCATTGATGTTTCTATCTCTCCCTCCCTCTCTTTTCCTCTCTGAAATCAATAAAAAATATAGTAAAAAATAAAATATAATAAAATCCATCCATGTACTAGTATATATTTCTCTTATATTAACACTACATAACTTGAAAATGAATGATTAATTAACGAAACAGATGTGGACAACATATTGGACTCCTGAAACTCATTTGCAAGATTTGCTCGCTATTTAGAAAGTCAGGGCAATGACCAGTTCAGCTGAAATTTTGCTGCTGCTGCTAGTTTATAAAGGGCTCTTGAGAGTGAATGTCCAAATTTAGTACATTAATCTATAGTCATGGTTAATAATATCAGTGGAGAAAAAGTATTAATTGTTTGTTTTTTGTTTTTACCCCAGCTGCATCAGATTCTCATTTTATAGCACATTGGTTCATGTAAGGTCTCCTCCTGTGTGTGTGTGTGTGTGTGTGTGTGTGTGGGTGTGTGTGTGTGGGTGTGTGTTGTTTTTTTGTTGCTTATTCAGTCATTTATTAACTCATTCCTTTTTTATCTCATTTTCTTTTCCAATTCCCTTTTTTTCACCATAAGTAGCTATTATAATTTATGTGATGTATTTATTTGTAAAATGTGTAATGTTAACTTGTGTCAGTATTATTTTATGTATATAAATGTCATTGCCCTATAGATCAGATCCTGTTTCACACTTGTCTTTACTTGGCAAATGATTTCAAGATGGTTTCACCTTTTGACCTCAACACCTATATGTCTGTTTCCTGCCAAAGCTGTGGAGTGTTTTCATTGTGAGCATTTTCTTCCTGTCATTGTCCATTTCTCCTGAAACTTGCACCTCCCACAAATAGATACTCAAGAAGATTTCCGGGTCATAGGGTATACATGAGCTTAGTTTAACAATGTTCTGCCACATTGCCCTCCAGAGTGGTTGCACTTACCTGCATCTCCATCAAAATAATTACATGTTTGTAAATTGTACATAAGCAGTTGTTTTATTTTTCATGTTGATATATTCTTTTCACATCTTAGAGTGGGGATGAAGCTGAAAAACCATCTAGCAAGTATAATTTCCCTTGAAGTAAAGTCCCATAATCCCACACATGGTATTTTCTGGCTTTTGATCTTTTTGAATGATGATAGTTAAGTAATAGTAACATGTCATTCTTGCTTTAATTTATACTTTCTAATCACTAATGACTATGGGCTTTTCTTCATATATTTATAACACTTTTTAATTTCCTGTAAATCATCTTTATTTTACTAATTGCTGAGATATTTCTGTTTTTTTCCCACTAGAATGAATGTATTTTATTACTTTATATGACAGCATAAAATATTAGCACATAACAGCATAAAAATGGTGATCATTACAAAGGTGATGAATTGTGTATCACCTGCCACATACAAGGAACTGAAAAATTATCTTTGAAATAAGTAAATAAAGGTCTTGATCTTTTGTGTGATGTATGAGTGGATGTACAATAACCTATAAAAGTTTGACTGTTAACTCAATAATTTTAATATATAGATGTTTTTGCAGTAATGGCAAATATTAAATATGGACAAAGAAATAACATACATGAAATTTTGTGTTATAAAGATAAGAATAGATTTGGCAGTTTGAGGAACATATAAAATTAAGTAATCCCATAAAATATGAAAACACATTTGAGAATCTTTTATATTGATTGATTTTTTAAATTTGAAAATTAACCTATTATTATACTTTTAGATTTTGATAACCTTTTAAATATAAGATTTTGAACACCAAGTCCTATCATCACTGTTGCACATTCAGCAAAATTTAGATTATGTTAGTTTTTCTAATAGAAACTATTAGAATAGGTACTTTCTAGGAATATAATTGAAGAATCATCTGAACACTCTCAAACTTGAACAATTGGCTAACATATATGTTGATAAATTTTAAATACTATAAAATGTAATTATTTGCTCATAATGCTAAGTAATAGGTTTAACCATTTATGTGTACACTATCTTCCAGGAATTATTTCTCAAAGTCAGAGTAAAAAGTTATCTGAAGTTTGAATATGCTTACATTCAAATCAATTAAATGGTAAAAGACTATTTTAGTGAACTATATTTCCATGTAGTATAATAATTTTCAACAAATTTTTGCATGCATTTTACAATAGAATTTTACAATTAACATTTTTCAAAATTACTGTATTTGATGTCACATGATTCTTAATTCTCAAACTGTTAAAACCATCTAATGAATTGATAAGGAGTTATTTGTAAATTCACTTGGTTATTGTAGTGTGGTTTTTGTAGGATTCGTAGGAAGTTGGAAAGGCAATGCAAAGGGGAAGTGTTAACTAAATGACTGTTCAAGCAGTCACGTTTCCTGTATTATCTGATACTCACCTTTGGAACCAAGAATAAGGATAAAAGACCTGGAAAAATCTTTTGAACTATAGTATTGCACCAACTCTTGTGGGAAACTGAGTGAATGGAAAAGTTTAGCAGAGCATATTATATAGTTCATGATCTCAGATAAATATCTAGGCCAGACCCTAGTTTTCTGTATATTTTTTCCAGCAATGTTATTAATGATTCTAAACAGTTTTTTATGACTAGAAGCATTTTTCATTTCACTGGATAATTATGTTTGGGAAATTTGCACTGTTATTTTTTGAGATGTGAAAAATAAACAGGTAAATCCAACAGAAGTAGCATCAAGATTATGTGGCTATTTCTTTTCATAGACTATGCTCTGCAGAAAAGTGACAATGCAATTTCTGGATTACAACACCATTAATTTGTTTCCATTCAAAATCATCTGTCATAAATAACTCTTACTCCTGACTAACAGAAAAAAGTGTGTTTTTCCTCTTTCAGTACTAAGTTTTTCTTTAGTGGTGTCACCACTGTCTTTTATGTTATTTTCTCATTTTATATGTACAACAGCCTGGGATTATTGAAATAAACATAAGGCCCATCTGAAGATAAAGTTTTCTTGGAGTAAGTTATGGAAAAGTCGTTTTTGTTTGTGTAATTGTGGACATTTTTATGGACTTCTTTTGCCACTTCACTAAAAGCTTTTCCCTTGCTTGCTACTGGTAATATGCTTTTCAATGTATATCAAAATCATTAAAATGTTGAAGACTCAATTGTGCCATGTTTAGCATTTCCCATTGAAATCAATGTTGAGCAATAGGTAATTTCACACAGGCATCTGTGAAGCACATTGAAAATGTAATTTGTTGACAAGTATTTATTTTTATTTAATTATAGCCTAGTATGACATACATACATTTTTCTTAGGTAAAGCTGGTAGCATCCATAAATATGTAGGCACTATAACTTTGGATAGTTTTATCTAATTTATATCCAGCTCACATAGCCACAGATTAGGAACATCTGATTTGTGCCAAATATTTGTCCCTAGATTATTTTGACAGCTCATAATAAATGGACCAAAGGATTAAATGTAAGATGTTGAAATATTATATAGTACTACTTTTTTATATGAAAATTACATTTTTAGGTAACTAAATTTACAGGACCCAGTGCAAAATGAAAATGTAGAGCTCTTTGTTCAAACATTATTAAGAATTTCAAAATGGCAATGGCAAAGCTTAATGAAACCAAGCATAGGACCTCCTGAGCACAAGGCCTTGTACTACTTACTGCACAGGCAATACACACACATGAAGTTGCTCTCTCTAGCATTTCTGCTGCTTCTACTCAGGAATATCTCGCAGGTAATGAAGAAGAGACACAACATGGAAATCGGTTTATCTGAGCCAAGTTGAAGGTATAGCAGTTCCTTAAGGGGAGCTTCACGGCAAAATCCTTCTGCCACTCCCATTCCACGATAGAATATGGAACTTGATACTTTTCTAGTTGCTTGTTCCCCATGAAATGATTATATTGGTGGTTGTACAAAATTGGTCTAAGCAATATACATTCAGTAATGTTTTCTTTATAGCAGTGTGAGCAAAATGCATGTGTTTGACAGCATTTAATAGATTTCCAAAAGCAACATTTTGCATGTTGTGTTAGATACATTTCATGTGTTCAGGTAAGTTGATGAAACCAAGGTACATGTGGTTCCAGAGAACTTTGAACTGATGTTCTCTGAAATAGTGTGCTGAGTTGGTTTGCAAATGCAGAGCAGTGTCTTCTATGCCCTATGGACCCGGACTAGAAATAGCACACAATTTTCACATTATACTTGAATTTGTCTTTTTAGGGATGCAAGTTTTGGAATGGAATGGAATTCCTTTAACTTCTAAAACATATGAAGAAGTGCAGAGTATCATTAGTCAGCAAAGTGGGGAAGCAGAAATATGTGTAAGACTGTGAGTTTTTCCCCATCTTTTTGTTTCCATTTTTTTGGCTATTCATGGCTCTTTTAATTTAAAATTGTTAAGGTGGAACCTTTGCCAGTCAGCAAGATTTTCTGTAATTAGAAAATAAAGAGAATACAAGTTTTATAGATTTCTTGTGTTCAGAATCAAAGTTTAAAGCACAGAAAGAATTCAGATAATTTTGTCTTTGACTAATGTCAATAGCTCTCCCCTTTCATCCTTTTATTGAAACACGCTTCATATAAATGAAAACTTAAATCCATTTAGATTTCATGGATGTGTATAGTATTTCAAAATAAACTTACATTTAATCCATAAAGATTTCACCTTAAATAACCATTTTTATCAGCTGACGTTTAACAGCATTGCCAATATATATTTGGTTAGAAGGGTGAGCATGCTTTGAAATTGCTTTATGTCATTAACCACTTCTCATTTACCTACTAAAAAAAAATATTCAGGGTAGTTGGGGAAAAGGGCCTTTTGTGTCAGGCTTCCTCAAATTCTTCCTTAACTTTTTGTTTTAATTTTTAGGGACCTCAATATGCTCTCAGATTCTGAAAATCCCCAGCACCTGGAACTTCATGAACCACCAAAATCTGGTAGGTGAAAGCAATCTGCTTTCAACTGTGAGTGAAAATGTAGACGTGGAAGTACAGCTGCTCCTCCACTTACAATGGGGTTTTGCCCCAATAAGCCCATCAAAAGTTGGAAATATCCTTAAGTCAGAAATGCATTCAATACACCTAACTTCTCAAACATCACAGCTTAGACCAGCCTACCTTAAATGTGCTCAGAACACTTAACATTAGCCTACAGTTAAGCAAAATTATCTAAAATAATGCCTATTTATTATAAGTTGTTGAGTAGCTCATGTAACTTGTTCTGTGTATCACTTTTGCACCATTGTAAAGTTGAAAATCGTTAAGTCAAACTATCATAAGTTGGGAACAATCTACAATTATTGAGGCAGATGTAGCTGTAGATAAAAATACAGACATAAACATAGATATAGACAAAAATAAAGCGATAGACTGATGGATGTTTAAATATTTATGTAATGGTAAAGAAAATCAAAAGAATTGTGGCTACATTTTTAGCATTCCAGGTAAACACACATTTGCATGTGAAACCCATTAAAGAAATGTATATGAAATTTTTGCTGTGTGATTTCACATTTTTACATTTAGATCAAATGTAAGATTAAAAATATCACTTATCCCTTTGTTTAACAATGATATATTGAGCACTTCCTATGCATTCTGAGTCTGGGTTATTACACTAAATAAAGAGACCAGGACCTCTTGAAACAATAATAAACCTGGAAATGTAAATATACTCTTTGAAATTTCCCCCTTAGAGAAAGTTATAGTTAGGATTTAAAGAAGGAAAAGTAGCTAGTCATACAAATTAAATTCCAGTGAATAAAATGGAATATTTTATCTTCGTACAATTTTCTATGTAAAACATTAAAAACATTTTCTGAAGGTGGAATAGGAAGCTCAATTTCCCTCTGTAACTCAGAATTCTTTTCTGTGATCCTTCTAGACTTCTTAGAAATAGATACATAAAGGTACAATTATTTATGTATTTTTTATTTATTTTTTAAAATGTAGGTGGTTGTATAAGTAACATTTTGACTTTGTAATCTAGAATTCAAATCAGTTCCATGGTGTTAAGTACCTGTGAAATCCAGGAACCTGTAAAGCCATTTTATTTTGTTGTAGTGGATAAAGCAAAGTCCCCAGGGGTTGATCCTAAGCAATTGGCTGCAGAGCTCCAGAAGGTTTCCCTACAGCAGTCACCGCTGGTTATGTCCTCTGTCGTGGAAAAAGGATCTCACGCTCATTCAGGCCCTACGTCAGCAGGATCCAGCTCTGTCCCAAGCCCCGGGCAACCAGGGTCCCCCTCGGTGAGCAAAAAGAAACACAGCAGCAGCAAGGTGAGAAGTGCGCCATGTGACCTTTGAGTTACTTTCTAGTTCCTCCTTATTTAGACTAGCAGATAGGAAATACAATATCATTTTCTAAGATGTTCTTATGTTTTCTCATTTCCTAATTATCTACTGGAGCAAAAAAAAACCCCAACAAACCAGTTTTCCATTTCTGCATTCTTATGCGTTCTCTGTCATACCCCGAACAACTAAAGATGACCCGTAAGTTTATTCTCTATGTTGAATCTAGTTAGGTTTGTGTGCTCTTGTCAAATAAGCTATGACTGTTTAAAAAAAAATAGGTTACCAATAATCACACTTTCCTTTTTCTTTTGTCTCACTTTTGACTTTTTATCTCAGTTATTACCCAACTTTCCTAATTGAAATGCAAGGGTATCTGGTTTTAGAAAGCTCGTGTCTTTAGTTGAGGTGTAGTTTCAGGAACTGTGTGGTCCTTCTTTTTCTAGATTTAGTTTTCTTTCCTTGAATTTTAATAGTAAAATAATTTTAAGTAAATATAATTGTTCACTAACTGACATTTTATCCTTTGTAACCAGAGCACAGTTTCGGTGTTAGTAAATGACTGTTCGTACAAACGAATAAAGGATACATGGCATAGAAAATTTAACACATAGTCCATAACTTTGCCAATGATTATATTAGATTGTTTTTTCTGTAACTATTCCACAGAACAAGACCTGGAATATTGCTCTCATTTCTAGGATAAAAATTTAAAGCAAAGGGTGTCAGAATAAGTATATACACCTAAATATTAAGGATCTTTCCTTTTCCAGTTAATTATTAAAACAAGGCCAATATATAACATGTAGGGAGACTAGGCCTTCTTTGTAGAGTGGTAAGCTGGCCTCCATTTTGGGAAATGTCTCCCTAAATTGATGCCACATTCCACATTGCCTGAAATTCTGTAAGATCTGGGGTCAGGTTTATCCTCTCTCATTTTCTACAAATATTTCAAGGAAATGTAACAAGTCAGCACTCAGTCATTTTTTCAGCAGTGTGAATCAGTTTACTAGATCACATTCCTGTTTTTAAGGCTCTACTAATATAAGGGACTTATTAAGGAAATGAGAACTTAAATAGAATGGGAAGGAATTATAATGGAGTGTGAGATCTTAGAAAGTGATTGCCTGGTACCTCAGTCTAGAAGGGAACAGGAATACCCAACAAAGGAGTATAAGCATGGATTTTCATGACTTCTGTCTCCTAGGCAGCTGGTGTATAAAAAAATTATTCCTCTATAGATCTTTAAATCCTATGAATATTTAAATAGAGTACATTGAACCAAAGCGTTCATTTCCTTAAGTAATTGAAAATACATTACTGCAGGTATAAAATTA
Organism: Myotis yumanensis; assembly: GCF_028538775.1. Classification (NCBI taxonomy): domain Eukaryota; kingdom Metazoa; phylum Chordata; class Mammalia; order Chiroptera; family Vespertilionidae; genus Myotis; species Myotis yumanensis. Next base: position 40,241,476 of record NW_027223760.1, on the reverse strand, counting down.
TAGCTTCAAAACAGGCTTAACAAAATGAAAAGCAGATTCATGTGGCTTTAAAATTAAACATGTATTGAGAAGTATAAGCAGACAGCATAATCTAAAGCAGACAAATGGGTGAAATATATTTTCCAGGCAGTGTGCTCTGGCCAAATAGAAATTAATTTCAGGAGGAAGTTGAAACAGTAAATTCTATGAAGGGTTTATCTATTATAATGTATGTTTTTAATATTGCAGCCTACTGATGCAGCAAAGGTTGTCTCTCATCCAATTACGGGGGAAATTCAGGTATGAACATTTTTTTTTAAATCATCATTTTGCAATCTTTTCTGATTATTTCTACCCCCTGGTCTGTTGAAGTTGTAAACACTGTTAGAACCTTTTCTGTTTTATAACATATAGATCTATAAAGGGAAAAACTACAACTGCAAAGAATAGTATTTTAATACAAATATATGTTTTATGAAATCTAATTATATCTATGGAATTAGATGCCTTGAAACATGCCTGAAACCTTAGTAGTATTAATACATTTTACGTCTCAGTTACTTTATATTTCTTGAATGTATTTCCAACATGACAGATTCTCCTAGACTTTAAAGTTTCTTCTTCAAGAGTTTCATGAGTTGAATGCTGTCCTCATTTCTTCCTCTGGTTAACAATTGTTAAAAAATTGCTGAACAATTCTTGTAGAGCTGTGTTTTTCTTACTGGGTGGGGGTGGGGGGAAGTGGTCAAGACTAAATGGAAATTGTTTAAGTCATTTTAGTGGATTTTGACCAGGAAAATAGGAAAAAAAAAAGTAGTGTTAATCACTCTTTTTAGTTCTATGTATGTGTGTTTCTGTATTAGTGTAATACATTGTAACATGTATTTCCTACTGTGAGTCATAGTAAAAGTGGTAGAAAATTGTGATTTAGATGATACCAAAATGTAATTTCGAGTAGATAAGAAATGTCCCATAGAAAAAATTGACACAATATAAAATAATAACTTTGAAGATGGTAAGTTCCCGATAAAGGAATGAGAACAGTGAGTCTTAGTGCAACTCCAACACGTTCTGGAGGAAATGTACATGAAAGACTTCACGAAGGATAACAGAGATTTGACCTGATTTGAGGATAAGCAGGGGAAGAGGGGAGTGTTTTCCTGGGAGAAGAGAAGGTACGAGGAAAGGCCCTGCTGCCAGAGAGGCATGAAATGAAGAGGTCGGCTTTACTGCCGTGAAAGGTTCCTATAGAGATAAGTTAAGACTAAATTTGAAAGAACCTTCAATGTGAGCTGAAGGAGAGGGAGCCACTAAATAATAAGGTGATCAGTAAACATTTCGGAGTAAGGAAAAGACTAATTAAAAGGTCATACAGCCCTGACCAGTTTGGCTCAGTGGCTAGAGCGTTGGCCTGCGGACTCAGGGGTCCCAGGTTCGATTCCAGTCAAGGGCATGTACCTTGGTTGCAGGCACATCACCAGTAGGAAATGTGCAGGAGGCAGCTGGTTGATGTTTCTCTCTCATCGATGTTTCTCTCTATCCCTCTCCCATCCTCTCTGTAAAAAATTAATAAAATATATACAAGGTCATACAGCAGTGGCCAACAGGAAATATTATAAAGGGGCTGACACACAAAGTAATAAATTAAGTGATTGTCTAGGCACTCACTGATTAAAACAAATGTGAAGTGTGACTGCGGAAATAGAGAAAAAAGCGCTGAAGGTGGACGGACACCTCTCTAAGAAGGACCCAGCAGGATGAAGCCTGATTACGTATGTTCTCTAAGTCTGGTGACTCACTGCTGTTTCCCACTCCTAGGCCAGGCGCTGATCCTTCATTTCAGACAGAAAAAAAAAGAAAAGAAAAAAAAAGCTAGCTTTTCTGATTCACAGTTTCTTTCTTTCTTTCTCCCATTTTTTAAAATTTATTTTTATTTTTTACAATGTTTTTTCTTTATTGGTTAAGGTATTACATATGTGTCCTTATTGCCCCATCCCCCCCCATCCCCCCACTCATGCCCTCATCGCCCCCCCCCCCCCCCCCCCGCTTTTTTCCCTTTAATACTTCTTGCTCCTGGACCAATATTTGTTGTGGTTTTTGTTGTTGTTTGCTCTTATGTTTTTCTTTTCCTTTCCCTTGAGCAGTAGTGTTTAATTCTATAGTAGAAATTTACACTAAAAACATTCCTTCATAACTCTTGGAATATTTTTCCCTTTCTTTTTTTAAATCCACTTATAACATTGGCTTCATCTTTTTTTTTTTCTTTTAGCAAAACCTTATTCTAAGTAACACCTTATGTAGACACCCAAACAATGACTGCCAGCGCTTGAGTAGCTCTGGTAAGGATTACAGGGGACAGGCATCTCCTTCTCTCCTGGAAGTAACCTGTGAGCAACTCTAAGAGTTCTCTAAGGCCCTGCAGAGTACACTTTGAAAAGCACTATTTAAAGAAGCCTGCAAGTTTTCATTTCAACAATAAATGGTTTTGGGGAAAAAAACACACAACAAGAAATAGTTTGGGTGCTTTATCAGTTAAAAATAAACTTTAAGGCTGGCAGAGAAAGGAGAAAATAGGAAAGAACTTCTTAAAAATGTGGAAGCTGTTCTAAATCTCAGTGAAATTAATTTCAGAGTAATTGTATATTTCAGTATCCGTTGTAGCACACAGTTACTGCAGTTCTAAACTTCCCAGTGTTCCTCTTCCTTCACAGTGTTTTGTTTCATGATGCTCAGACTCTGGGCTTTTCTTTTTTGGCACAAAACATGATAACCAAATCAAAATTATGCTAAAATTAACAATTATTTTAATTATGAAATTTTAGATAAATTTTGGCTCATCTGAATTATCTTATTTTCAAAATAACTATTACATATCTTTTTTGTATAATTATAAAATTTGTTAGTATTTTTATTTATGGATTTTCTTTTTTGAAATATAAATGTTTTGCTTCTTGTTAATTGGTAAGAACATCAAGCAGAGTTAAGTCTTATTCTAATACCAAAAGACCCTTTCAATTTTGAAGGAGTAAAATGGGTTATTTCACTTATTTTGAATTATGCAGGCTTCTCAAATATTTATTAGAAATATAAATCTTTTACTATACAGTGACAATTTTGCAACAGCTATTAAGCATCTATGAAGCAACGCCTCTTCTTTCCTCTTCAGCTTCTAAAATTGAAGAGCAAGATTTCATTATGTTAGCCTCTCACTCTACTAGAAAAACAGCAGAACAGAAAGAAAAACTTCAGGTTTAACATCACATAATGTAATATAGGAAGAGGTAAATTTTACACCTTCTGAAATATTCCTGCATTTCAGTAGAGATAGCTTTATGTTTAAATAAGGATTCCTCCCACTGCTAATTATTTGGTGAAATGCAAATTAATTTTCTAGTAAGTATATCAACTAGTTAATTTAATTTCAGAATTCCAATTATATATATGAACGTTCAACATGTAAAAGTAGATATTTGATATTTCATTTAAAAATGCAACTAGAATTCACTGTATGATTTTTCTTCTAAATGAATTTTAAATAGGCCAGGACTTTCACCTCAGAAAAAATGAATAGCACTTTTGCTAGTAATTCATGTGCCTGGGATCTCCCAATTAAATTAGACATTTACTGGTCTGTTCAGTTTCAAATAAAATGTAAATGAGGATTGATGCATCTTATGAGAACAAAAAGAAATACTCGTAAAATATTGACTGGTAATGCAATTATGTTTTTTAAAACAAAACAAAAATAACATTCACCAAATATGTTTCTGTCTCTTTAAGCTGCAAATCAACTATGATCTTGGCAATCTCATAATACACATTCTCCAAGCAAGAAACTTAGTCCCTCGAGACAACAATGGTTATTCTGATCCCTTTGTTAAAGTGTACCTTCTTCCAGGGCGAGGGTAAGTAAAGAAACAATTTCTTCTAAGTAATGCATCCCCTGGTTTAAAAAATAATGATATAATGTCTTCTAGTCTCTAATTTCAAAGAGTTTAATATCATTTCCTTAGTTTTACCCAGATGAAATATTTTTTAATAAGTAGCAGACGAGGTGGAATTAAAATGTATAATTAAGCCTTAAAGGGTTCTAGGAGAGCCATTGGTCATAATAAAGCCTTCCTCAGAGAGAGAGCACATCAGTGATTAGACTGGAAACCACTCTTGCTATGACCAGTCAGATTGTCTGTGAAATCATTAAAGGAAATTATTTGTGGGAGATTTAAAAATGACCTTACATTCCCACATTTATTTGTGAAACCAATGTTCAAGGACACATAACTTAGTACTTTATTTCATAGGACATGTGTGTGATCTAATATGTTAAATGTTCATTAAATGACTTGTTGATGCATCCTTATTCATATGCATATTTCAAATCAGTGTTTTTAAAATACTAATAAATTTTTAAAAAAGAGTCAGTTGAAATGTCTAGTTTGGTAAATAAATGAAAATTATCTCTGAATCTGTTGTGCGATATATAAACTGTTCATATAAAGCAAACTCTCTATGGAGATATTTAATTTTCACGTAATAAATGCAAATTGCTATGTTCTAATATATAAATCAATACTCAAGGATGGTTTCAAAACAGTGATTTGGACCCAGCAGATTGTTATACCTTATGTGAACAATTTGTATTAACCAAATTAGCATAATGGAAACATAAGTGATCAACAAAATTTTGGATTGGTAACTTGAAAATTCTGGTTTATTCTGAATTATTTTTGTTCATTTTGTTTATTTTTTAATTTAATTTGAGAAGTGACATTCAAATATTACTTTTTCATGGAAATTTTCTATTTCCTAGCCAGTCCTGTTTCATTTTGCCCACATATACACCCTCCATACAGATTATTTTAAAGTAGATGTCAACTATATAACTTTTTTCTGCAAATATTTCAGTATATGTTTCTAAAAGGTAACTCATTTCAATAATAATCATAATACCACATATAACCATAATCATTTTTAAAACGTATAAATAATGCCTTAATTTCCCCAATTGCCTCATGATATTTTCCTAGTTGGTTTGATGACCTAATTGATATTTATAGAACATTTTACACATCAATAACAGAATACATATTCTTTTCAAGTGCACATCGAACATTCACCAAGATAAACTATGTTCTGGGCTATAGAACAAATCAACAATTTAAAAGCATTGAAATCATACAAAAGCATATTTATGACTGTATTTGATTTGTTTGAACAGGATCCAAATTAGAGTTATGCCTTGCATCTGAATCTGCTATGTGTTAATTATATCACCACAGGCAGATCACCAATTCTTTGAGATTTAGTTTGCTTATTGATATTGAGAGAGCCAAGGTAGGCAGAGCCATAATTTTTCATTTGTCAGGGGAATCAAATTAGATAACATTCAAAAAATAATTTGAAAAATGCCAGGTGCTCTAACAAATTCAGTATACAGCCTTTAATTTTATCCTGCCTAATTTTATTTAGAAACATATTGCTGGTATAAATTAAATAGTTTTAATTTATTGACTTAATTTATAAGATCACCAACTAGCCACATAGTGCAAGAAAAGGGAGTTTTTATTTTATGTTAATTCATTTATATATTTATGTATTAGGTATAACTGTAATTTGACTAAATGTTTTAAACATGGGTATAACAACAAACTGATAACTTCATTCTGTTTTTGATTTGGGTCATTAGACCTTCAGTGTTATTTAATCACAATATAATGGGATAAGAGGAAATCACTGCCATGGGTATATCTCTATTTAACATTTGCTAATGAATTAAAATTAATTTAATTCTAAAATTAAAACACTGTCATTTAGTTTCTATCTTTAATAACATCCTGGAGTATCATCTTTCAAACAATATTAGAGTACCTTTCTTTTATTTATTACAGGACTATGTTTCAGTTAGACTATTACACACTTGAATAAGCAGAAAGGACAGGCAGGTAACATAAATATGTCAGTCCATTCTGGGGTAGCAGGGTAAGGTGGGAACTATAGTGAAATGAAGAGTGAGATTCCCACCTAAAACCATCCTCATGCAGTTTGTCAAACAAAGCATTCCTGCTTGGTGGGATTTGGCCCAAAGGCGGCTAATATGCTACTCCTATTCAATTCCTAGTCCTTTATTATATTACTCCTAATTATTACAGTGGCTGAGGCCACGGGGTTCTATTGCACTTGTGAGGTATTATTTTCACTTTAGTTAAAATATTATTTTCTGCCTCATGTCATTTGTAGGTTGTGGTATAGCTCCCTAATTATTATTCTCATGTTTTCTTCCTTACTTCTGTTCCTAACTTTTTTCTTTCTGTCTTTCCTACTTCCTGTTGTATCCTTCACTTCTGCTCTTGGAATCAATGCAGTCAAGTCATGGTTGTCCAGAATGCAAGGTAGAGTTGGCTCTCTTTCAGTGTTAAGCTATGCTGTACTGCCTAGAGTTTTTTATTTTATTTTTGCCTTTTCCTGTACATGCACCTACAGTTCAACTTGGGCTGTAATTTTTATTTTCTACATGTTGGTTTCTGTGAATTAGACAAATAGCAAATTGTCCCAACCAAAACATTACTAAATAGTTTTAGCAGATGTATGCAATAGAACATAGAAAACTAGAAAATATTTAAAACATTAAAGAGTATGAATAAGGAAATATCACTGTGAAATTAGGAGGCATATTGCAAGTTTTGTTTGTTTTTAATATATTTTTAATTTCAGAGAGGAAGGGAGAAGGAGAGAGAACTAGAAACATCAATGATGAGAGAGAATCATTGACCAGCTGCCTCCTGCATGCCCCGTACTGGGGATTGAGCCCACAACCCGGGCATGTGCTTTGACCAGGAATTGAACTGTGACCTCCTGGTTCATAGGTCAATACTCAACCACTGAGTTACATGGCAGTGCTTTGTAGCTCATCATTTTTATTCATAATGCTTACACTAAAATTTATGTAGCCTCCCATGTGATAATCATGCCTTAAGTTCACCTGGGTCTTCTGTTACAAATTTTAAAAATCTAGTCATTTTTAAAAGGAATTAACTGATCTAGATGTCTAGTACTAGATGTATAGCTCATCTTAAAGACAATAGTTGTCTGGTCTTTATCCTTCACTTAAACCTTGATATGGAAACATTTCCATGCCCCGATACCTTCTGCATGACAAAATGATTGCTGTGCAATATAGGATGCCATAACTGCCTCTTCTAGAGCATTAGCAACAACATATGAGCATCTTTTGTTTGCCAATAGTCAGAAACTGTTGCATCATTACATTGTCAGCTAAGGCTATCTCTCGAAACATAGCCAGAAGTTTCCATTGGCACATCTCATTGCATTATAAATTAAATGTGTTATTCAGTTAGGGAAGAGAATCTTGTACCATCTGTAGCAATAAGGTGATGAGAATTTTAATCCCACCAGAATATTAATGGTACAGGATTTGTTTTTGTCAGTGACATTAAAATTTGACATTTTTACTAATCCTGACAAGCTGTGCCCAAAAGAGGCTGTTTCTGATTTGTAAAGGCATAAATATTTAAGTATTTTAAAGAATAAGATTATTCACCAAGTCTTTCTACTGCCCAGAAACTTTTTTGTTTCCTTGCAGCTACATAATTGTGGCAAATAGTAAAATATGATACTGTGAAAGGTTGCTTTTTAGGACTGGCTCTGTCATCTCAGGATGCCATCCGGCTGTCAGGCTGACACGCAAAATTACTTATTTCAGAGAGTTAGTGTCATTTTAGAACAGACATTATCAGTCACTTTATTCAGAACCTTGCTGTCTTTTATCGAGAGAAACTGGGGGGACATTGTCAGAATGACAGTACCTGTCTATATTTACCTTAGAAGAAAACATGTTTTGTGAGTGTAAATAATGATTGAAATAGTCTAGGCTGTGTTGGATTACAATGTAGAAGATCTAGAAATCACTTTCTCATCCTATATTTCATCTGGAAGTCACTTTTATCATCATCTCTGAGAACTGGCCATGAGAGAAGGAATTATAATGGCAAGGTAATGACATTGTAAGTTAGGCTGAAGAGGCCAGTGAGTAAAGTCTTTAAAAAATTGCATTTGGATTTCAGCCCTGCCAAGTACAAGTTGTGAGGTTTCTCTAAAAACGATTCCTTTCTTGCTCAACGATAGGACTTACAACAGCCCCCTCGTGGGCCTTTTGTGAAACACCTGGAGCAATATCCCAAAAGTGACCATGGGTAGCACTTAATAAGCTCTCAATAAATGGCAGCTGTTGTTATTGCTAATAATATACACAATAAGCTTCATGTAGCCAATGGTCAGTTATCTCTGGGAGAACAAGATCAGAATGCTTAGGCTACTGAATTATTTCAAATTATTTTACGATACTATATAGAAAATCAGACATCTTTCTTTTCTTCAATTTCAATAATAAAATGAACTCCCGGCTGGTGTTGCTAAGTGGTTAGAGCATTGGCAGTGCACTGCGGGGTGATGGGTTGGATTCCTGGTCAAGGGTATGTATGTACCTGGGATGCAGTTTTGATCTGTCCTGGTTGGTGAGTGTGAGGGAGGCAATCAATAGATGTGTCCCCCTTAAACCTATGTTTCTCTCTCTCTCTCTCTCTCTCTCTCTCTCTCTACCTCTCTCTCTCTTTCTCTTTCTCTCTCCCCTCTACCTCCCCACCTGTCTCTCTAAAAAAAGCAATGGAAAAAAATATATATCCTAGGGTGAGGATTAAGAAATAATAATTAAAAAATGTAATACATTTGTCATTTCACTGGTCCAGGTTTTTGTCTTCTTTCATTTTCTCTTTCCACCCTCTGCTCAATATACTCATAAGCTCAGAAAGCCCAAATGTCAGCCAAGATGAGGTCAAAGAAAGACAAAGAAAGAGCCTGAAGAGCCCATGAACTCAGTACTTGTCCCTGTATAATTGAGAAACAGAAATAAGGCTATGTGAGAGATCTCATCCTGGTTTTCTTTCATTACACTTTTGGACAAAGTACGTAAGTTTTCCCATTAATGAGAGTTTTCTATAACTGAAGCTGATTTTAGCTATCATGATACCTGTAAACCTAGTTCCTGGCTGGACTTTCTCTAAACATGCTTGTTAGCATGATCCATTTCCTACACGTCCCATGTAGAGCAGACCCAGGTGTTTTATATATTTACAATTTGAAGGCCAAAAATTATTTCACTGCAATGATTTGTGAAAGAAAAAAAAGTACAAGAATGCTTTAGGGGGTGCATCCAATACATATTAGCACAGACTGCTCCAGGTACTGTGCTAGGTTCTGGGGTTAGACTTGACAGCACAGACACTGTCTTTGACCTCAGGAAGCACAGAGTAAAATAAAGGGATGGCCCATAAACACACTATTGCACAGAAAAATAGCTTATAAAATGGGAGGTACTCTGCACATCTTCCAAATTGAAAGAAGAGTAATTTTGGAAAAATTATATACATTTATTGAAAATATAGTTTTGCATTAAAGGAATATATATATATATTCAATAAAGAAAAACCAAATATTTTTTTAAATGATAAACTTAGATTTTAGTTAATTTTATAAAAGGTAAATACAAAGAAACCATCATAGTCCATTCTTCATTATCAGTAATTTAAAATTAAAAAGAGAAACTCAGAGAACTGTTTTCAGCTGGATTAAGGTAGAATGATTATGTTTTAAGTATCTTTTTCTGTCTATCTTAAAAGCATATCTTGTGACTGGCCAATAATAAAAAAAAAAACAAGAAAAAATTAAATTAGTTAAAACTTCACAGGAATGAAGGTTTAGTTTTTTTTTTTTATAAACACCATGTCCCATATTGATAAATTGACTTTTTTATTTTCACTCCTTATTAGAAAACTTCTCTGATTATTAGCTATAGTATAATATCATTATGAAATCTTCCCGTGAGGGAATTTAGTGTGTTTACTAAACATGGAAGAAAAAAGAAATTGAGCTCTACTATTTTCTCAACCTGAATTTTGCTCACATTTAATCCCCCTGTTTATCCGGCCATCTTCAACTTGTAGTTGTGTAATGTGCCAACACAGCCCATTGGGATCATGCTCAAGATGGTCAGGACATGATAATTATTTTAAAAAAACACTCAAGTGTTACTAAAGGAATAGTTTTGTCTGGCCATCTCTGCGTGTCAGGAAATGCAAGTGCAAAAAGACTGCAAAGGAATTCATTGGCATTTACATAGGACAGCCAGGGGTGATGGTGGGGGCTCAGAAATGAGGTGTGTTTTCCTCCATTAATCATAAAGGCCACAAATACATTGATTCTGGAGAGAATTGGAGAACCAACTCATTATTAAGATTAAGATACTCTATTAAAATGAACATCTAAATTTTTCCCCAAACAATTTTAGTTATTTGAGTGTATCTGGGAAAAAGTAAATATTTATAGTAATTATCTTTAATTCCACAACACTCTTAGTATATACCATTCAGAAATTCCCTAAGCAACTCTAAAATTTACCTAACTTTTTAATATTTTATATGTACATGCATGTATTTAAGTTATATTATCTATATGAAATATATATTTAAATAGGAAATATGTATATTTAAATTGGCTTTAAAAACTTTAAATTATTGATAAAGCAGACAAACTAGACCAGTGATGGCGAACCTTTTGAGCTCGGCGTGTCAGCATTTTAAAAAACCCTAACTTAACTCTAGTGCCGTGTCACATATAGAAATGTTTTGATATTTTCAACCATAGTAAAACAAAGATTTATATTTTTGATATTTATTTTATATATTTAAATGCCATTTAACAAAGAAAAATCAACTTAAAAAATGAGTTCGTGTGTCACCTCTGACACGCGTGTCATAGGTTCGCCATCACTGAACTAGACACTACTCTAGGGCAAATAAACCTAAATGCAACCAACATATTTTAACATATTCATTGTGCATTTAACTTAAAATAAGGTTTAAGACATGAGTATGATGAGATGATTGCATAGTGATTCAAAACAGAATATCATCTTAACATATCTGCATGCCCCTCAGGTTGACTATGAAGTCATCAGTTAAGATGAATAATCAAGGTAACTCTTTCTTTTCTTCCAATTCAGTGCTGAGTACAAGAGAAGGACTAAATATGTTCAGAAAAGTCTTAATCCTGAGTGGAATCAAACTGTAATTTATAAAAGTATCTCCATGGAACAGGTATGCAATGATGATGTTCTATGTGACAGATTTAGTATAATATGTGAATAGTAATGACAAAATTATTGAAACACTAGAATCTAAATTTCAGAGAGAAAGACTACATATAGAACATGAAGAAGATATCCATATGCAATAACTTACAAATGAGTTGTCTTCTGAGATGAGGTTTATTATTTGCCCTCGGGAAGATTTCTAAATTGACTATGAAGGCAAAGCTGGATATAAATTGTAATATGGGTTTTTGAATTTAAAATAAATTAAATTCACCTGCAGAAATAAGAAGCACTATTGTGCTTTTTGGCAATTAACTGAAAATAAAAAAAACTCTAATTCAAATACTTTGTCTAAATAACCTAGACAATTTTGAAACCTATATCCCATGTATTTAAAGCATATTTATAGATTTTAAATTCTACTTTTAAAGATGAGGGGTATATTAACAGGATATTAATAAAATTTACACAATAGTGAGGTCTCATGATATCATACTAGGTTGGAGTACAAAGTCATTGATATTTTACATAATATTTAGTATAAGCCCACATAATTTTAAATAATATTTCAGGTATTTTTATGTAAATGAAAAGATTTTTAAGGAAGTGAAAATAAATGAGTCTATAATATGAGTGTAATGAAAATTTATGATGAGAAATGATGTGAATGACATTTTGATTTGAATTGTAGCTCAAGAAGAAAACACTGGAGGTGACAGTCTGGGATTATGATAGATTTTCTTCTAATGACTTTCTTGGTGAGGTGAGCCTTTGCTTTGCTTTTCCTTATTTGCTTTTGTTATAAACTACCAATTAGTGCTTTATGCAAAGCATGTAATCTAAGTTTATAAGATAAATACTTCTGGATAAAGTCCTTTGGTAGATAGAATTTATTTTCTAGTTACTCGTAAAGATGGATAGCAACTCAAGAAATGGTTTTTACTTTGCCACCTGATGTATTTAATAATTAATTTGCAAGACGAAATTATTTTTTACTCATTTGCTTTATTGCACAAAATACACATAAAAGTCGAAGAATAACAATACAAATACCACCATGAATATTATTATTTAAACATTAAATATGAAAAAAAAACATTAAATATGGGTTTAAGAATTTTTGCAGTTCATTTTGTCCTTAGGATATATTCCACTAGGGATGGATGTAGAGTCATATTGCTGTGTTTCAAAATTTCATGGAATAATCTCTCTCTGTGTGGTTATTCTATCAACTGAGTACAGAGTTAGGCTCATTTATTTTAAATTGCCTTTGATTTTTAAGGGATTACTTTTTCCAAATTTTGTTTTGAATTTATTGGAGTGACATTGATTAATAAAATTATATGTCAATTGTTTTGATAAAAAGATATATGATCATGCTTTGAATTCAAATGATTATGTTAAAGATTTGAGATAAATTTATTATTATAAAATGACTAGAATTTTTAAAATGCATTTTCAATTTACTTAATTGCTATTCCTCACTGCATGTATGAATGATGTGACATTTTACATTCTTATTTCTTGCAAGTATCCAGAGAAAAATCTTTCAAAATATTTTAAGAAGCAAACTAGAAGAGAAAACAATAAAAGCAGTCTTATATAAATTCTTTAGGAATCTAACCTAAACATAAAATCTGGTAGCATAAGTCAGATCCTGTGATTTCTTAGAATCATATTTCAAAAATATATATTTTTTGTAGTGATCTTTGCTTAAAGCAGAAGTTATAAATTATTGTTTAAAAAATCATCTCCAAAAAGATATAAAATTATATGTATGTGTATATATATATATATATATATATATATATATATATATCCTCTTGATAGAGACAATAGAACACATTTGTGTAGTGTAGGTGGTATGAGGCCTGGTTTGATTCCTAGAGTCTCCACCTAGACCATTTGAACTTCATCTGCAGGCCCCATGCTGGTACAGCCACATAGACTAATCTTGATCTTAGACAGGATATATATAGTGTTACATCTGACTTAATGCCCTATGTTAAAAAAATGACTTACTGAAGTTCTTATAATTTATTATATTTACATGAACATAGAGAATATCTTCATTGTGCTGATGATATTCTTTTTTAATATCTCATCAAACCTAAGATGTCAGCAACTATAAATTCCATTATTATTGATGAACCACTAAGAAAGTAAAAATGCTGCCAATTCAACATGACACAGTGCTTTCTCATCATAAACTTAGTTATATCTCTATTTCAGATGTGAACTAAGTATGTTTTAAAATAGAGGGAATATGTTAGTAATTGCAAATTTTTCATTCTTTTTTAATTTTGTCCCTCTTGTACCTAAAATCAAGCTTCAAAAAATGCTAGCCACTTTGAAGACTAGAATGTGTCCATTTAACCAAGTTTTATTTCATGAAGCTATTCTTCTCTCTACCTTTTTATAACATCACCAAAAAATGTAATTAATAGTTAAAGATTTTATTCAGTTCAGTTTAACCAAACATTCATTAAATATCTAATATGTACAAGTTCTTATCCCAATACCATGGATGAAGAAAAATTAGGAAGACACCTCATTATCCTTGGGTTTGTGTCCTTGAATAAATTTCAGATCACAGAAAAAAGTAATGAATTTATTATAGCTTAATTTATAAATTATATTGACTTATTGTACTCCTTTTCAGGTGTTGATTGATTTATCTAGCACATCTCACCTCGATAACACTCCCAGGTGGTATCCGCTCAAAGAACAGACTGAAAGCATTGATCATGGCAAGTCCCACTCTGGTCAAAGCAGCCAGCAGTCCCCAAAGCCATCTGTCATCAAAAGCAGAAGCCATGGTATCTTCCCTGACCCGGCCAAGGGTAGGAGATGTTCCAAGTAGAAAAGCTTTTGTCTTTTTGTCCATTCAGTATCTTTTTGAATATGAGTGCCTGCATATTGAATATATTTTGAAGGCTGAATTATATTAGAATTATTTAACCTAGTATTATGCAAAGGATAAGGAGAAATGGGATATAGTCTCAGATGAGCCCATGATTAAGTTCATGATCTTCGCCTCTCTGACTCTCCAATTTTCAACCTTTAAAATGGAGAAGGTTGGGTTATATGAGCTATTGGTTCTTTTCCAACTTTCAAAATCCATGTTAATAGGATTTCATAAGATGAATTTGGGTATTTCATAAAGGAAATATAAAAATCCTCAAGAGTTCATTGACTAGACATAATCATCATTTATACATATTTCTTCTAATTGTTTAAATCCCTATTTTCATAAATATATTCTTAGCCATTACATATATGATTATACACAATTTTGCACCTTCCTTTTATATATCATTATATACGCTGACATTTACTTAAAACTTTCCTAAATATTGGACTTGAGCTATTTCTATGATTTAAAAAAAAATAACAGCTAATGAGCCTGGCTGGCGTGGCTCACTGGTTGAGCATAGACCTATGAACCAGGAGATCACAGTTCATTCCCAGTCAGGGCACAGGCCAGGATTGTGGGCTCCATCCCCTGTAGAGGGCGTGTGGGAGGCTGCCAATCAATGATTCTCTCTCATCATTGATGTTTCTTTCTATCCCTCTCCCTTCCTCTCTGAAATCAATAAAAATATATTTTTAAAACAACTAATATTGTTAGTATTTTAAATCCTCATCTAAGGACATGTTTCTATTGGTTTTAGAGAGAGAGGAAGGGAGGGAGAGAGAGAGAGAGAGAGAGAGAGAGAGAGAGAGAGAGAGAGAAACAGAGAAACAGGTTGCCTTCAGCACGAGGCTGGACCAGGGACTGAACCCAAAACCTGCCCTAACCAGGAATGAACCTGTCATCTTTTGAATTGAACCACAACAGCCAGTGCAACAACTAATAATATTTTTAAATATTAATGTCATGCATTGCATTTTGCAATAGGCACAGCATTCCCATTTGAATTAGCGTATCCTTAGGGAGGTTCATTACCAATTACTATATAACACAACATTAATCTTCCTCATAAACTGAGTTACTGCCTATATGAAATAACCATGTAGTATCTTACCTTGATATGCTGAAGTACTAAATACAAATTTTTATTTTGGATCAAAGTATTGCTTCCTTCTCTTCTTCTCTCGGAGAGTACATCAACTTGAAAGTAGTTCTTTGCCCATTAAAAAGGAATGAATTGTAAGGGCAAATGTTCTAGGAAATAGGAAACTGAGGCCATCCATGTCCAGTAGCCAACTAAATGGATGTGATAAACCACTGATACAATGAATGCTATAGATTATTTAGATGGATGAGTTTTATAGATTAATTATGGATTCCATTTAGACAGATCAACTCTGCCCTGATTAATGTTCTGGAAGATCATGAATGTAAAGACCCCTCTCTATGACTATGTGTGAGGTATATAAACATTCTCAAAAATCACCTGAGATGAGGATTCTACAATCTTCACTTTTAATATCTCCTAATGACTCACACGCCTTCATCCAAGAATTCACTACATTTTTACTCACAGGTCCTCCTTTTACAGTATTAGCCCATTGTCTCTCACCGGGTCCCTACTAGAATTAGCAGAGCTGCTTTGTGAAACTATAATTTATTCATTCACATAAGGTTAGTTAGAATGTATTCCTCTTCTCAAATTTCTGTTATTAAGATTGTCATCCATTTGCCTTTCCTCCCCAAATTGCTTCCCAAATATGTGATCATATTACTGTATGGTGATCCGTTTCATAAAAGAGCCAAAAAAGAAACAGATTAGCCTAAATCTCAAGACGGTTTCAAATAATGTGAGACAAGCTTGACAGGAGGAATGCTGGGGCAACTCTAACTCGTGTTTAATCTTTTGTAACCAGACATGCAGGTTCCCACCATTGAGAAATCCCATAGTAGTCCTGGTAGCTCGAAGTCCTCATCTGAAGGCCATCTCCGCTCTCACGGACCATCTCGCAGTCAAAGCAAAACCAGCGTCACTCAGACCCACCTGGAAGACGCAGGGGCTGCTATAGCCGCTGCTGAAGCCGCCGTGCAACAGCAACGCCTTCAACCAAGTAAAAGACGCAAATAAGTTCCTCAGCATGGCAGCTTAATGTTCATCTGTTGCCTTTCTTTCCTGCTGTCCTTCCCTGTTTGCTTTCTGTTTCTGGCACATCCTGCTCACTCTGTTCTCTGTCCCTTTGTCTGTGTAAGAACTATCAGTACATAATTATGCTCTTTCTTATTTAGAGTTTTTTAATTTACATAGACTGCAGTAAAACTGGCTGTTTCTCCTCTGTCTCCACCGTCCATCCAACCTGGCTCATAGTATTTGATAGCTGTGTCTGTGATGTTTGCAGGCAAACAACGTTGTGTGTCCTTTTGTTGTGCACTTAATTATCCTATAGAATACAGGAATTATAAGCACAGTGGCTGCCAATTTTCCAGGCATTACACCAAAAAAGCACACACACAGGCATTTAAAGGAGATTATACATGAGATTCTTGCATCTAAAAACACTCAAAAATTTGAGGCGGGAGAGTAATGTGACCAATAGTCAAGTTCTAGAACATAGGGGGAAAAGCCATTTCAAGCTTAAAAACTTTAATGGATAACGCATGTGAAATGCTGTAGTTTCCCATGTGGAAATCTTTATAGTCTTTTGGAAAAAGAAATCTCTGAAGAAAAGCACATGTCTTATATTCTCAAGAAAGTATATAATATTAATAATATGTGAATAAGCATATGTGATGAGGCAGAAACCTCATTAAGGAGCACAATCAGGTCCCTCCTGTTAGATCACACTTTGTATATGATAACAGAGAATTTATAGGTGGTTTTTTTCTAACCATTGGAAATCCTTTGAAAGTCAACGTAGCAATAGAAGTCTAACAGTTCACCCATTTTAACTGCCGTGTTTTCATTTAATTTGTGAAAACTTAGTCAATTGATATATGAAAACATATTAAGTACAGATATTTTTACAGATGCAGATGCACTGTTACTTCCAAGAGGCATTAGCCAGACAATGGCGAAAGATTAACGTTCCCCCCATCTCCCAAAGTCATAATGTCCAAAGAAACAGCCAGTTTTAACCCCCTTTAGTGCTGTGCATGTGGTGTCATTTTGGCATTTGAAAACACAACTTCTTTAAATAGAGCAAAAGATCACTTCTGTTTGCATGACTAACATCTAAGCTGGTTCCATCTGAGGATACATACTCTGGGTTTCCATTTCACCCACACTGCCCCAGCAGCACATAAAAGCGGTCAGTCTAATCATGCCAGGAAGCAGCACAGACACAGCATAGCAGGCGTCCTCCCCATTCAAAGAACTCAGTCTGATAATCTGCCTCCACCAGCCAATGGCAACCAAGACCAAAGCCAGCTAGCCCTCAGGAAGGTGATGTCTGATGGACCAGTCAAGCCAGAAGGAGGTGAGCAGAAAGGCACTATTCAAAGCACACAGCAAGAACATTCCCCAAACGTAAAGCCCTCGTCTTTTCATTTTTAGAGATTGTCTGATAAAATATGTTTATCCCTTTTTTAATGTGCTTTTGTGGGCATGGCATTTCAGGACTTCATCATCACCGTGTAAGTCCCAAGATCCGCCCCATAATATATTGACTACAGTGATTTGTATTTTTCTATGCACTGGGCATCTTTTGACTTTTGTTGGGAAATAGATTAACAGTATTCATATTGCAGAATGGAATGCATGCTACTAACCTAATCTGTTCAAGCATGACTATAAATATGTTGCATTGTGATAAAACTTTAAACTGCTCACAATTCGAGTTAGCGTACCAGTGGATATGTAGATCAGTTTTTGTTACATATCATTTCAAGTGTAACTTTTAAAAAATTCAGTGGATTTTGGAAATTCTTAGAGGAAAGTAAAGGGAAAAAAATGTTAATGCACTCATTCACCTTTACATGGTGAAACTTCTCTTTATCCTACAAACAGACACTTTCCACTCATGTTTCCGTAGTTGTTAAGTGTATCGTGTTGGGCATGTGAATATCCAAGTGCCTGTGTAATAAATAAAGTATCTTTATTTCATTCATAAACTACTGGGTTCTGAGCCATTGTTATATGATGCAGCTTAAAATGAGTGTGTCAGTTTTTGCTTTCTCATTTGATTCCTTGCAATAGAGTATTTATAGTCACTGCTCCATTGTTAGTGAGAGCTATAATAATAGTGATTTGGGGAACAGACCAAAGCTTCATGTCAAAAACATTATAAAATAGGTGGAAAATTATTTCCAAATAAAAGCATCAGAGCTTACATAATAAACATGTAAGTAAATAATGGAGTTGGGGGACCCCCAGGCAATGCTTCCACTCTTTCTTTCTCCCACATCTGATCTATTTCACAATCTTCTCAGGGTCCTGGATAGAGGAAAATAATTCTGTGAGCCCTTGCTGTAGAGATGCATCTAAACTTAATTCCATAGCTATGTTCAGAAAAGAAAGGAAGTTTATATCTGTCCCTAATTTGACCCAACATTTGTGAAATTTTCCCTGAGAAAGAGTGCCAGTGACAGGAATCAAATGAAAGTGATTATAAAATTATCTTCAAATTCAATTCAAAAACATATATAAAATATAGTGTTGTTTTTTTCTAAATAGAATAGCAGCGTTTGCCCCCTAAGTCTCTTCTAGCCCTAAAATACTTTATTTTATGATTCTATACTTTCCACAAAATTAAAGTCAATCCTTAAACTATTCTATACAACTTCTCTTTATTCTCAGAAAAACTAAAAAAATTAATACACTCTTATCCCAACTAATCAGATATTTAGGGGCTAAGGAAGATATATGTGGTAGTATGAAAAGCAAACCACTATGATGTTTCTTTAATTAGGTACCTAAAATTTTTCAAAATTAGCACTCTAACCCTTGTCTTGTTACTAGGCCTAAGCCTTTGCTTTTTAAGCAATTAGCTTAAACATTAGAATAATTCTGAATGTGCCCAATTTATAGATTAGCTCCAAAGCACAAATTACCCTTTCTAGTTAGCCTTTCTAGTGCTTTTCTAAATTACTTAAATTCCTCCTCTGACCTTATTCTTCCATCAAATAAATTTTGTTGATTTCTTAATGGTATTCATTTTCTTCCTTCAAATATTTCATAATTATAAATATCAAAATAGTAAAGTACTTACTTTATTTCACATTCTATGTTTAATTATGATTTAAGTACTACTCTGTAATGTCTGATTTTTTTCTAGATATTGTTGTTAAAATTTGTAGCACATTGTTTTTAATCCCCTTTCTTTGAATAATGTTCCAGTGGATATTGTCCTACCTTTAAAGTGCTATGATTGAATCTTGAAATCATTTTTATTGAAATTATAATCAAAAGGAAATCAATATACCATAGCATAGATTCTTAATTTTATTTTAATAATAAAGCAAATGCCCTGTTTTCTAAACTATAAATATTTTATGTCCCTGCTACTATAAATGTACCAGAAATATAATTTTTGCCAAACAACTAGTGGCAAATATAGAATTAAATTTCTATAAAATGCCATATAATAACTTCAAAACTTAGAAAAAAATGGTAAGATATGTAAACATATGAAGAGCCATCAAGTTCTTGTTCACTAACTGCAGAATTAAGTATTATTATTGATTTTAAGAGATTGGATAAAAGTCTCCCATCTCAAACCTCACAATTGAGTTCATATAATCCCATCTGCATTCTGAAAGCAACAACCTGCATGGAAATAATTCTTCATGTTGTACGAACTGTTTTGTCGTCCATCTTCTCATTTTATCACACCAAGGCGATGAGGTATGCGTTGCCTATATTTTCTGAGTAAGCAATTAGAGCAGCGGTTCTCAACCTGTGGGTCGCGACCCCTTTGGGGGTCGAACGACCCTTTCACAGGGGTCGCCTAAATACATCCTGAATATCAGATATTTACATTACGATTCATAACAGTAGCAAAATTATAGTTATGAAGTAGCAACAAAAATAATTTTATGGTTGGGGGTCACCACAACAGGAAGAACTGTATTAAACGGTTGCGGCATTAGGAAGGTTGAGAACCACTGAATTAGAAAGTCAGTGGGCTAGGATAGACCATCCAGCTAGAAATTTTCAAAGTCAGCAATATAACCTTGTTATGAGGCCTAGGCCTTTGCTTTTTAAATACATTAGCTCCTTTGAAATCGAACTCCCCTGATTGCAATAAAAACAATTGTCATTTATGTATTTATTTCTCACCCAAGTTCCAACACATGATTAGATGTTTCTAGAAATGAATACAATTTAGATGTGCTGCTCTACCTACATGATCCTCTTTTCTGAAGGCTGATGATTAAGCTGCCACAAACCCACGAAAATAAAATCCTCTCACTGCACAAGCCCAATTAGGCAGGAAGCAGAGTCCATAGAGGAGGCTGTGTGTCGTTTCTGCCAAGGGTGACGAAATTGTCCCTAAAGAGCTTTTCAAGTGCTTTTTATTTTTATTTTTTTCTGAGCTTTTCAGCGGATCTCTGCTTAAAGTAGCATAAAATACGTGTCAGGCAAGAATTAAGGAGTAAGCCAAAGGAACTTTTCCTTTCCCTCTGGGATTTAGTTGCATGCTAGGAAACCTGAGGGAGAACATTAGACAGATTGTGCCAGATTATCCTGATGCCTAAACAACTCTTGCTTGTATTTGGAAATCCCTGCAAATGGCTTTTTCAAGCTAGTTGTTTGGGTTGAACGCAGGCCCTGTCTTTTCAGAAAATGACACCAACCAGGGAAGAGAGTTTAAAAAGTAAAGAGTTTTTTGTTTGCTTGTTTTGTAAATCATACCAACATGAAAACAAACTGAAGCACTCTGAAAAACCTTGCAAATGAATGTATTCAACATTCAATATATTGCATTTTAAGTGCAATTGGAAATTCCTGAGCTATTTTTGTTTGATGCTAAGAGGTTGGGTGAGTTTTAAGTTGACAACCAGTAACACGGGGTGAATAGAAGTTTTCCTTCACTCTGGGCAAGAAGACCTGTTGGGATGGGTTGGTGAGGTTAGGTGAGAAGAATCATTGAATTAGTTGTGTGGGGGATTATGACTGAGTTCCTAGGTGGGGCCCGATTGTAGGAGAAAAGCCTGAAGCTACTTCCACAGACCGATCCTTGCTGGAAACCAGGTGCAGTAAGGCTCGCTGCAGCACCTGTCACAGAAGAGCTTCAAATGCTTATGTGGCCGTGGGGAACTCGGAGTGAGCCATCCCTCTGGGGAGTGGCTCTCTTGGGCAAGTGGTAGTGGGTGGCTGGGGTGGGAAGTGGGGCGGGCACTGGGAGTGGAGGGAATTATTACAAAAGGTAATTTTTTTTAAGAGTTTCCATATGTCCTTAGAATTGTGCACTTTCAACTTTCTGGAGTCATCTAACATTTATTGTCAGTACTCTCTGCTACACATGCAGAGTCACAGACAGTAAATGAATAGCTCTGACCATATGACACTGTCTCTTGTTTATGGACCGCCATTCACAAAGACGAATCCACTGACCTCCCTTCGATGGAATATGTTGGTTCTTTTCCAGTAGTAGCCATGGGTCTGCACGGAGCCACCCACATAATGTATGTCCGATTCACACTGGGAATGTATATGTTCATTTCATCTGACATGAGTAGCAAGACAATTGGCCTTTCTAAGTATCAAATTTATTTTTAGTATGCTGTGCCTTAGTCAAATGATCAAGCTATGGGCCTATATAATTGGATATAACTATTAATGCATTATTTGAGAGGAAGAGAAAGGCCTAATTTTAACATGCCAGAGTCCCTTAAGTACTGATTATGAGGTGTCTTTACCAAAGTTAAACTTAACTTTTAAAATGCACTTATTTTACTTTGGGCTCAAGAAAATTATCCATATATATGTGAAATATATATATGTATGTATATATATATATATACATATATATATATATCCACACACACATATATGTAATATATATATATACATACATATATATATATATTTCCACACACTAATAAAAGGGTGGTATGCAAGTGGTCGTGACGCCCTCACGCTGTAATGACTGATCAGCAGGAGGCTGTGTGCACGGTAGGCGTGGGTGGGCGGGGCTGCGTCCATGGTGAGGTTGGGGGACTTGAGGCTGCATCCCTCACCTGGCGCTGGCTGAGGGACATCAAGCTGCATCCCCTGTCAGGCTGCATCCCCCGCCTGGCGCCGGCCAGGGGACATAAGGCTGCATCCGCCACCCAGTGCCAGCTGGGGGACGTGAAGCTACGTTCCCCTGCCCGGTGCTGACTGGGGACATGACACTGTTATTGTTTATTTATTAATAAATTTATATATTATTTTATATACATTTTACTAATTTTGTTTCAACTGTGACACTTCTATTATAGAGAAAGGGCAAATAGCAATATTTCCTCTAATTAATTTCCTTTTAATGTGCACAAATTTCATGCACCGGGCCACTAGAGTGTGTGTGTGTGTGTGTGTGTGTGTGTGTGTGTCTCTTTTTAGAGAGAGAGGACGGGAATGGGAGAGAGAAACATTGATGTGAGAGCAAACATTGATTGGCTGCCTCCCGTATGCCCCCTAACGGGGATGGAGCTGGCAACCAGGGCATGTGCCCCAACCAGGAATCAAACCTCAACCCTTTGGTGTACAAGATGATGCCCAACCACTGAGCAACACTGGCCAGGGCAAGAAAAATGGAGCCTGATGGGGCACAGTGAGGGACCCTGGACAAAGAGTACAATATGAGCATGGGGCTGGGAACATTATCATCTGGGTAGGAGGGATCCAGGGAAATGCTACCTAAGGCAGAGGAATTCCAAATACATTGTCTGACTACTTAATAGTATTGCCTAAGTCCAGATATCTAAACTACCCACGAACTACTTACTTTCCCCCCACTTTTCATCCATATGTGTTGCATTATGTAAAATCATGATATTTCACCCATTCTTTTTTGTAGGGGCGGGGGGCATATGGATATGGGATAGGATGAGAGGCATCTTCATGTGTACTGAGGCAGATTGGGAAACTATCCTTTTCATTTTATTACTGTGTGGAATGTGTAAAAATATAATTAATCACTCAGGAGCCATTAATGGATTTTAAATGAAAATATATTATATTAGAAATACAGAATTTTGACTGGGGTATTGAGTTTTTTTTAGAACAAATAGGAATAAGTAGATATATAATCATAGCTCAATCTTTTAATACTTTCGTATCTTCAAGGTAAGATACTGAAAGATAAAATTTTATTAATTAGTTAAATTGATAATTTGAACAGAAATTAATCAAAAAACTGATGTTGAAATTACAAATCAAACAAGAACAGATAAGTTTTGAGAAGAAAATGCTTGCTGAAAGTCAGGAGCATGGATCCCTATTTTTAAACAAATAAGAAAGACAATAGAATAAAATTTCTGCTGTATTTGTTCATAAAAAGAAAATAGGCGGAAAATTGGCTTTTTCTCATTACAAACACAAAACCACAGTATCTAAAATTCTATTTGTCACATTATATTTTAATCTAACTCTTTATATAAAATTAATTTGGAATCTATATATAGAGACATAGAAAATAAACTTTTTATACTATATAATTTAAATTTCCATATACATGAATAATTATTGAATTACTATTTTGGCTCCATTCAACTATTAATTTACAAGAAAAGTTTTAAAACTTTAAAGAAAACCCCTTTTATTGAAGGATTTACATTACTTTATGCCAGCAAATCTCATTATTTAATCTGGGTTTCTGCATATCATAAAACAGCTTTTTAAAGCAAAATAAGGACAAAAAATTGGTATGATACATATAATTTTTAATTCAGATTTTATATTCCTAGGGTTTTGAAGTTCTGCATGTAATAAGTTTTGAAGAAACTTTATAAAGTTAAAAAGGATAATAAGAGCAATAATAAATATTTTCAAGAAAGGCTAACAACTTGATTTTTTAGTATAAAAATAGATGACTGTCAGAAAAAGCTGGTGCTAATGGTTTCTTTTCATTTTCACATTTAACACTTCATTTCTATCACTGTAGATCTAAACCAGTAATTCTCACAGTGTGTTCATTGACCCCTGGAGGTTGCAGAGATGCTTTGTAAGGGTCTAAAAGGTCAAAAAATTCTTAAGAATGTTAAGATATTATTTGCTTTTTTAACTCTCATTCTTTCTCAAGTGTACAGTGGAGTTTTCCTGCATTTACATGAGATGTCAGGACATCATTGCTTTGATGACTAATGGAAAATGAACTTACTTATTTTAAATTTTTCTTAAGTTTTAATTAGGTAAATATTGGTAGATATAACTCACATAAAACAAAGTTCTTTGGGGAATTCAATAATTTTTTAAAATGTAAAAGGGGTTTTTGAGATCAAAATGTTAAAAAGCCACTGATCATAATTTTTCTAACAGCCAAAGACATTGGATAATTAGAGGTTTCTTCCAAGATATAATTATATTTGTCTTATATCTGTATGCCTTATATCTGTAATATTACACTTCAGAACCCCTTCTTTCCTTTCTCATTTAATGTTAACTTATAATTATTCAGATTGATAAAAATTTTTATTTTAAATTATTATTCAAAATACTTTATTGGAAATGATTTAGATTAAATTATTATTATATGTCTATATTACTCCTTACTTTCAAAATCTTACTGGTAAGTTGCCTATCAGCTAATCAAGTTGTGCCCAAATTAACATGGAGTGAGAGGGAGAATTATAAATATAGAATAATTTTTATGTGTCCCTGTCCTGAAGACCAAATTTATTGGAAAAGCAATTGTTTATAAATTTTGTTTTTTTTTAATTTTTGTTGTATTATGTATAGTACCAGACCTATATACTGTAAATTAATTGTGTTGGTAGAAATAATAGAAAAACTGAAGATCATCACTTTGATTTAAATTTGAGGAAAAAATTAATTTTTTACCTCTTACCAAATTTCTGATCCCTAATTTTCAAGCATATAATTTAGCATGTTTAGATCTAAAAAGGAAATTCTGAAAAAAATGTTTATTATTTCTAGAAAATATTATCTGAGTTACCTATATTAGTTCATTTATATTCATATATACATTTGTTTATTTTTTAATGAATATTATATTCCAAACCTCTTCAAAGTGTTAGTGAAACTACAGTAAACAAAATAGACAAAAATCACTGTTATTGTGAATCTTCTAGTATTATTTATTTAATAACCAATTAAAGATATCTGGGACGAATTATGAAGAATGAGAAAGTAAGAGTTTTGTCTACCTTCGACTGGTACTGAAAGAAAAAAATGTAATGTATGTGCATGATCATGTTTAGAAATATCTAGAAGTATAATTAATTATTTTATTTCTTTGGCTCTCATTCACACTAATAATCTTTACAGCTCACTGGAATATAATTAACTACAGGAGGAGAGAAAGTATTTGAAAATGATTTACTTGAAGAAGGTAGACAGATTAATGAAATTAACTAGGGAGGTTAGGTCCCATGGGGCTGGACACATATTTATTAAATAATTGTCTAAACTCCTTTATTTTGTGGCCATTGACTACATTTGAGTGATATGAAAAATACTATTCAGCCATGTAGCATTAGCCATATAAATTAGTCTGCTGCTATTATTAAATTGTATATATTTATACTGGAAATATACTGTATTTGAGCAGGATTTTAATATAAATAAAACTGTTTGAATTCTTTTTAAGATCAATGTCCTTGTTATCTAAGTATTCATGATCTAAGTTATCAGTTTCTGGATTATGTAAGATCAGTTTTCAAAACTTCTTATAATTATTCAAACAATTCTGCATGTTTTGCAAGTAAACTTCAAGACAGAATATTTCTGCTTCAAAAGAAAATGAAGTGAATATTGAAAAATTAAGAGTTGGCCTTTAAGACTTGATGTAGATCTTGAATGATTTTTCTTTCAAATATTATTCTCCTTACCATTAATCTTTTAAAGATAAAAATTTTTAGTGTTTACAGCAATTGTGCTAGCATCTTTTATCAAAACCAAATCTTGGTATTTGATAAATTACTTGATTGTTCTATTTATTTGGACATAGCTGGAATTATAACCTAAATTTATTAAATATAAAATGAATTTACTATCTTAATTTTCATTTATGAAAATATCTTAATCAAACTTTTTCCCATTATTTGCTCTGAAATTTTGGTCCCCACTTAACCTGCATTTACTTTAATTGACTTCTTCAAAAACCAGTTCTGAACCAAAACATGTTAAAAATGAAGATGGACTTAAAAGGCAACATTAGAGCGTAAATGCAAGGATGATAGTAGACTACTGAGCCATCGCATATATTTATGTAAGAAAAAATCCTCTCTACCATGTTATTAGTTAATCTAACTTTACTCTCATTTCCAAACACCTGTTATATTGAAGTTACATGATATTATTTCTGTTACTGGAATAATCATTGAAACTGTTATCTGCAAAAATGGAGAATGAGTGAGTAGAGAGTATGAAGGATACCTGAAAATTACTGATAACATTAGATAAAAACAGATTATTAAATTGATCATTAAAATATCTTGAAAAATTCAGCCATAAAGTCAATGCAGATGGAGAGGGAAGAGTGTGAACTTGAGCTTCATCACCTTTCCTAAAACATAGCAGACAGAGGTGTCACTTCTCCATCTGGTTCTCTGAATAGTACTACTAAGTGAATATGGAATATGTTAAGAGACACATTTTGATTTTTATAAGGTAAAAAGACATTCTATTCCTTATGGTTTGGTATAAATGTTTAATGTCTTTGTGCTTTTTTAACCAATAATTTTTATTTTAAAAATCCCAATATTATTATTCCTTTGTCTGCCACACACACACCCACCCCAAAGTTTATATAAATGACTGATATAGAGATCAGAGTTTTCTATTTTCATACTTTTATTTATGAAAACTTGTAATTTGAGAGTATGTGAACACTCCTATAAATAGCTGTATTAAAACTATGACATTTTTCTAGTACTGATTTATTTTAAATCTTTCCAAATTGAATAGTGAATACTGTATACTGAAGTAAAGTTAGAAAAAAAAATAAAGTTCTTGTAAGATACAACATCTCTTCTTAAATTAATACCCCTGAACTGCAATAAAATAGATTTTTTAAAAGTGGACATAATTGAA
Organism: Myotis yumanensis; assembly: GCF_028538775.1. Taxonomy (NCBI): domain Eukaryota; kingdom Metazoa; phylum Chordata; class Mammalia; order Chiroptera; family Vespertilionidae; genus Myotis; species Myotis yumanensis. Next base: position 40,214,224 of record NW_027223760.1, on the reverse strand, counting down.
GGGAAGCCTACCAGATAAAGTTAGTAACAATGGAACTTAAAACCTGACATTTTCAGGTACACCCTCAAAACAAGTCAACAAATCAGATAAAACTACAGTCTCTTTAGTAACAGAAACAACAACAATAATAGCAGATGGATGAAGAGATTGAAAGATAGGAAGTGATAGTGGGGAAATAGTAAAGGTCACTAAAGTAAATACCAGCTAAACTAAAGCTAGCCAAAGAAAAAACCTACGTGCAATACATACAAAATTTCTAAAATAGTCAGATGGTTATTTCAGTTCTATCATTAAACTGTTGGAATAAACAAATAATTATTAAATGATTTCTCTTAATTTCAAACAGTTGATCTTAAATCCTATAGATTGTATCAATGCAGATAATATTAATATCATATCAACCAAGTAATTTGGGAAATTGCAGGCTACCTACATTATAAATTATTCCTGAATATTTGGAAATAGCTTTGAGCTGAACCAAGGTATAAAACCAATGATAGAAATCACAGGCAGCAGGGCTTTACACATTCCTAGCACTGAATTCTAAATTCTGAAATATGCAGACACCTCACAGTTTTTTTAAAATATATTTTTATTGATTTCAGAGAGGAAGGTTAGAGAGGAAAGCAGAGGGATAGAGAAATAGAAACATCAATGATGAGAATCATTGATTGGTTGCTTCCTCCACGCCCCACACTGGGGATGGAGCTCACAACCTGGGCATGTGCTCTGATCAGGAATCAAACCATGACCTCCTGGCTCATAGGTCGATGCTCAACCACTGAGCCATGCTGGCTGGGCAAAAACCTCACAATCTTAATCTGACATAATTGGATGTGATAGAAAAGTGGATTAGGGGTTGTTTTAGTTTTGCTTCTTTCTCATTAATTAGCGTATGAACTGAAACAAGTTACTTAATCTTTCCTGAGCTTAGTTTTCCTATAGGCAAAATCATGGGTCAGGAGCCTGTTATCTCTAGAGTCCTTAGCAGCTTTTTTTGACCTCCAGGGTTTCACAATTGTAAAGTTGTCTTCCATTCTGATCTGCGGACTTTGAGCACAGCGCTGCCATCATGTGGTAGGAACAGTGATAGGTCTGCATTTTTAAGTGCTATTGTACTAACACAGGGCAAACTAATTGAAGACAGATGTTCAGTCAAAGAGACGCGATCAGGTTTAATTAAGATTAGCCACAGTAGAGTAATAAAACAATGATGTCTAACCATCTTTCATCCGAAGAAAATGAAGAGGTCAAAAATAATTTAAGGCACGTTACATTGCCTCACAGAAGATAAAATTTGTTTACCTGAAATGCCCCACAATCACTGAGTCTCAAAAATGATTCAAGACCCGAGGATTTATTCCTCTAGGGAGCAGGACCCTTTCTGCAAGAGTGTGCATATTTACTCATATGCTTACTTAATACATTCTTTCTTCTAGTCAGTACTTGGTAGTACAAGCAGGAATTCACAAAGAAAGTACACACACAAAATGTAGGCTCCAAAAATGTTTTCTTAAATAAACTTCAACTCTTCTGTAAAACAAACATTCTCATATGTAATACATAGGCACATAATATACTCACATATAATAGATCCATGATTTCTGAAACTCTGATTAAAAGTTAAGCAGAGGTGGGATGTTTTTACATTGTTAATTTTAAAATCATAAAATTATAGAAACCATATTTATTTTAATGTTTTAAAATATTTTCTTCAGGAACAGAAATACAAAGGCAAGAAGTGGGATTAGCACAAGTACTAGTGTCTATAAGTGGTTCCAATGCATTGTTACTATACATATTATTTTCTATCATTTCAATTTAAATATTTATATATAACTAGCGGCCTGGTACACAGATATGTGCACATTAAAAGGAAATTATTAGAAGGTGGCCAGTGGTGCGGGGCTGGGCGAGATGGGCTGGACATGCCTGGAGCCAACCTCCCTCGGTCCCTCCCCGGCCAGCTGCACCTGGGGTGGCACTGCAGCTCAAAGGACATCTGCCAGGTGAGCAGGGTCCCTCTGGCAGGTGGGGTCCCTCAGCCTGGCCTGTGGGGATTGGGCTGAAACTGGCTCTCCGACTTCCCCTGAAGGGTGCTAGAGTTGCTGTCCCTGGGCAGCTCTTGCATTGAGCATCTTCCCCCTGGTGGTCAGTGTGCATTATACCTACTGGCCGGTCGGTTGGACAGTCGCTTAGCCTTTTATATAATAGATAAATATCCGTGGTCGGTTATGAACTTATTTTGAAGGTCACAAAGCTATGCTCTCTTGTGCTTAGTGTATTATCATTTCTTTCAACCAAACAAGTTTTGTGAGGATTGGGAAAACAAAACATCTTGTTGCAAAACATTTTGTTGAATGATCAAATTTTTCCACACAGTATGACATTAAAGTTGCTGTTGCTGAGAAGTGTATGATTTATATAAAACACACAGTTGGATAAAAAGTGAGATATTACTAAATTATTCAGCTGTTTCAGTTATTTGGTTAAGGGAAACAATGATTAATCTATTATTTTTAGTAAATATTTCTTCAGCATAGTTTCAGGATAAGCTTTTAAGAAGGCTACAATGGAGAAAACACAGGCTCTGCTTTGAACAATGACATGAATATAACAGCTACAAAGACAAAAAGTGGTGATTGTCAAGAAAAGATATTCGATCTTATGCTTTGAGAGTTCACTTCTGATTGGCAAGATAAGGAAAAGCATGAAGCAGGGCCTTTACTGATCTGAGCTGGGCCTTGACTGATAAATATAATTTAGGTGTGAAAAAGGTGTTTGGGGCAGGAGAAGCATAACAAAATTGGAAAGAATAGCCCCAGCCATAGCTCAGGAGAAATAAAGCCAAACCAAAGGGAGTCAGAGTGAATGGTCTGAGTGGTCTTCCAGGTAAAGCATTTGAAGGAGAATTATGAGAGATACATTTGGGAAGAAACAGATGATAAAGGGCTCTGGCAGGCAAACTACAGATTTGGCTAAAATGGCTTCTGCGAAGGGTAGATACAGCCCGGTAAAAAGCAAAGGTCCATTCGGCATCTTAATTGAACACATTTTCAGAAGCAAACCAAATGTCAGGCTGTCTAGTCCTACTCCACATTTACATAACCAGGTTAAGAATAAAAAATCCAGTAAAGCAGCAGATGTTTTGTTAAGGTAATGCCAAACACCTAGATTTACTTAAATTAATTACCTAACATAACCATCCAACATCTCTTTAGACATAATCTTACATGAATTTTGTTTGCAAAAATATTAGGTAGACAAGACTTATATGTTCCACAGATTTGTTTTTTTTTCTTTTCGTATTTATAAAAGATTATTTGTTTGCATTTAAATGGACAGCACTTGCACAGGCTTTCTGAATGAGATTTCTATTGTCCTAGACAAGACAAAGAAAACCAACACTGTCATTTGTTAAATTTACTTCTAGCCTTGTTCCTTTCTTCTTCTATCATTTTGCATTTGAAGTTTCCCAGAAGGGAATAGAACTAGAAATTGTATCAGGAAAATCAAAGTTCACAAAAGAAAAGATTGAATATTTTTAAATGTAAATATTAAGACATCCTGTCTATAATGTAGCTATTTTGATATATTGTGAGATTGCTCTTGGATGAAAATTGTTTTAATTTAGTAGAAATAAATTGATTTAAAATTAATGTTTGTGAAGATTTGTCTTTGAAGATAGTATATTGTGATTTTCTGGTCAATAAAATTAAAACTTTTTATTCAATATCATACTAAAAATTATAAACAGTCTTGTTGGTTGGATTATATAATGACAACCAAAAAGTATGACAGCGTTTCTTTCTTTATAATCAATTGACTAATCTGACTCATTATGTGGCAATTTAATTTACTTTATAAATGCTTATAATTTTATATCATAGTGGTGTTATCTTTTCATTTTTTAAGTTATTTTTTTAAATTATTTTCTTTAACACCAAATACTCTATCTGGGTTTCTTCTACATAAATTGAAAAAAAATTAAGCAAACATTGTAATTATCATTCTGTTTCAGCAAATCTAGTCCTATGGTCATTGGTTATTTAACAGGATTCAAGCCTTTTTCTAAATAGCTATTTCCAACTTATACCTGATATGTAATTGACTAATACACATCTCCCCCACCCCACCCCCCGTTCTGAGAAACTGATACTACTATCACTGGAATAGATATAAAACTGTCTGGTAGCTTTAGAGAATCTGTTGTCCTGAAATGAGGGAAACGCTGAAACTTTTTCAAGATTGATCCTGACTGCCCTGATGATGGTTTTCCTGCCCTCTCATGGTTTCCCTCACCATGTCTATATTTTTCACTTACGTGGTTATATTGATTACATTAAAATTCCAACACATCAAGAGTCATCGTGCTTGTATATTGTTTCTTAAGAAAAATGTAGATATCTTAGGATCATTAAAGAATTACCAACTATTCATCCAGTGGTGTGACTCTATCTGCTTACGAAACTTCTGATTGAACAGAGGCGTGTCTATGGAAGAGGGCCTCTTAGTTTAGTAGCCTAGAACATGTCTACAATTAGACGAGAAGCCAGGCAAACTTACTGTCAGGGATGAGTACACTCAAAGACATAGGAACAGCCAATGAGGAGAGAGTGGGAGATGGCAAGCTGAAGAAGAGTCGGTTACCGGGCCCGTGCTTTCTCTCACTCCTCACAATCACAAGCTTAGGAGACAGGCATTACTGACCCCATTATTTTCAAATGAGAAAACTGAGACTTCTCAGGTTTACTACAGAATGAGTTGGGATTCAAAATCACATCAAAGTGATCAAAGCTCATGCTCTTAAACTGACCAGATAGAAGAAGGTAGATAACAATTTCAAAAATTTGCCTAGAGCATCTTCTCTCTACAAAAATAAGAGAAACACTTGCCTTCTCTTCTTTTTACATCAAAAGTTCCCCCCAAATCTCCTCTAATCTAGAACTTCCCTAACAATATTAGTACTATATTCCTGCTGCAATAATTTACAGAACAAAATTATTATGTTTCTATGGGAATATAGATTCTTATATCCCTCAAAATTAAACTCATTAACATTTTAAAATAAGTCCCAGTCATAAATTAAGAGGTGCCTAAAAGGAAACAAATATCTTAAAATTAAATAACCTGCTGGAGATAGTTGGTAGAGCTACATACAAACAAGCCCAGGATTTTCAATCACTTCTTGAAATTATCTATTTTGCGTCTTCACTTCTCAAGAGAAAAACATTATTAGTTATTAATACGGAAAATAATTAAGCATTTTTTCCTTATCTGGCTATTTGTATTTACCCAAGTCTTTCTAAACTTCTTTCTCCATGAAATAGCCAACGTTCTTACTTGTTTGCCATATTATTGCAATACTGTACAAATAAATCACAAATAATAATAATAGAATACTTACATACTACTTAACTCAGTCTAAAATATGATGAGTTATCCTTTAAAAGTGATTGGTTTTTTTTCCTTTATGTTTAATAATAACAATCAAGGACTGTGTGCATTATCTGTTAAGGAAAACAAAATGAAAGGCAGATTAAGAAATCAAAGCTGTTTCTTTATCGATATAAATGAAGAAAATGCATAAGTATGCATTTGGAGGTCACTGGGAGTAGTGTCACTGATGGACTGTGGTGTTGACTCTTCCCACACCATGCAGCAAAGCCCACCAATCACCGGCCTGCAGAAAGCTTCGTGTCCACCGGCTCCTCGGGCAGCAGCTTCGGCAGTGGGTATAGCGTGGACAGTGAAGGAAGCAGCAGCACTGCAGGGGAGACTAATCTATTTCCTATTCCAAGGATGTAAGTGGCTCTTTTTTTCTCACTACAAAGCTAACAGCATCATGAGTAAGCTTTTCTTAACATTTAACAGGAAATAACTAGATAATTATCCAATTCTGAGTCATTGTCCCTGAAACGCTTCAACTGTTCATGGTTACACTTAAAAAAAAAAATACACTGTTTAGGAAAGAGTGGATTCATTTAGTTAATTCGAAGGATGATTGATGGTCACTACCAGCTTTGCTTATTTAGTGCAATTTGTATTAAATTAAAAAAACTGATAAAAATTGATTAGCCATGCCTGAATCATGCTTTAATCAAATACTGAACAAACACAAACATCATTGAGATTGGAGAGAAGCAGATTAATTTAGTTTGAATCAGGAGAGATTAAACATATTTAAAGAACTCATGTCATATTTGAAATAGATAACACATTGGGCTACTCATATAGATTTTTTCAACTATAAATCTCACTACTATTAAAATTGAAGATTTTTGTCCAAATTTTCTAGAACAAATATCAAGTATTACATAGATCTCTGAGTAGATACTCTTGGAATAAAGTTCACTTATAATACGTTAAACCTAAAGAAAATCATATTAGAATGGATTTAGTCATATGGGTGGCAAAATGCAGCAGCATCCAAGATAAATATGTAGGTCATATCTGTTCCAATATAAAAATTGAAACAATGACCTTTTTTTCTCCTCCCCACTACTAGTTTTCTGGGCTTTCAAAAACACCACAGCTCCAGAATCTAGGCCAGGGTGAATCCAGCCTGCCACCTGGTTTTGTTAGATCTGTAAGCTAAAAATAGCTTTTGAAAAAGGAAAAAAACACACACAAAAAAAACAAACAAAAAAAAAACAGGAGAGAATAGCATTTGATGACACAGAAAAGTCCTACGAAACTGAAATTTCAGGCCCACAAGTTTCTATTGGAACACAGCCACACCCATCCATTTAAGTGTTGCTAATGCTGCTTCCCACTCCCTGGGCAATCTTCAGTAGTTGCAACAGAGACCCTTCAAGTCATTTACTATCTGGTCCTTTACAGAAAAAGCTTACAGACCCCTCGCTGGAAACCTGGGAAAGTGTCCTTTTCATTTTCTCCCATGTTGAGTGAGGCTTTCTTGGGGGTGGAACTTCCTTTTCTCTTTGTTTTAATGTCATGGTTTTTTATTTCCTTTTGATCTCCAGAATGGTACTAATATTTAGATTCCTCAAAATCTTGGAGGAAATGTATTTGTACAGTGAAAAATGTGTTTATATTGTTATTTTTAAGTTACATTTTTCCTGCTTAAAATGAGTAATTGTTAGATCACCTGTTCATCTTTGTTTTTTTAAAAGATTTTAGCTATGGATCAATACAGTTATTTGTATTTACTCTTTTTCATTGAAAATTATTTCTAAAACAAGTCTGATCTCATTGTTTCTCAGCCTCTGGTGATCCAATTTGATGGAAGAGAATTTTAGCAAATTCATTAAATTCCTCTCTATAAATTGCAAATTTCATATGAAATTTTAAAGGTTTACACCACACATCCCTTAACAACCTTTCAATTTCTCCTTACCTTTCAAAATACTAATTTAACACTGATGATAAAGTTATAACTTTCAGAGCATAAACTATATTATTTCCTTAATATCTGAATAGACGCAGATTATGTATTTTTACATACAATCCAATATTTTTTTCCCATTTTCATATTTCTCTTGTAAATCAATGCCTTTCAAAATTGCTTAGGAAGCTATTGTTATGCCATATGAGTACACAAAATAGTTCACTTTTCTAAAGCATTACAGAATATACATATGTACAAGCAGTATTTAGTAGTTATGTCCCTTTGTGTCCAGCACAATTATTGCTTGCACTAGCATAAGTGCTCAGTAACTATTTGGTGAGTGACTAACAAATATAAATTCTAAACTGTGTAGTCAGAATGTTCTGAGCTGAAGATTATTTATTGGGAATTCAGAAAAATTGCATACTTCACATGACTCACAGGTACGTTTCCTTTGTACTTCATTTAGTTTCATAATGCTGTAAAAATTTTCTAGATAGCCAGCCAGCATGGCTCAGTGGTTGAGCATCAACCTATGAACCAGGAGGTTATGGTTCAATCCTGGTCAGGGCACATGCCCAGGTTGCAGGCTGGATCTCCAGTGTAGGCAGCCAATCGATGATTCTCTCTCATCATTGATGTTTCTCTCTCTCTCTCTCTCTCTCTCTCTCTCTCTCTCTCTCCCTCTCCCTCTCCCTCCCTCTCTGAAATTAATAAAAACATATATTAATTTTTTTCTAGGTAATTGTAGAAATGCACCAAGTACACATTTTAGCTAAGTACCTAATGTTTAAATCAGTTTTCATTAGAAGCAATTACTGCAGCTACTATCACCATTAAAATGAAGTCTAGGACTCAAGATCAAATAAAGAATATCAAAAGTTATTTTATTACAATTACTAAAAATTATAATTATTTTGTTAAAGCTTGACATAGTATAAGATAGTATTTTTTCAGTACTCTCATCTGCTAGATTACCACTACCAAAATTATCCTCACTTTCAACTGAATTTGGCTCATTCTACTAGGATGGTGTACTGTTAAAGGTGAGATGGCTGCTGTATTGTTGAGCTTTTCTCCCTATTTGTAACAGAGGAAAATTAATGTTTTTTAAATGATCAACTACTTATCTTGAATCTCACAGAAGCAATTATACAAATTGAAGTTTTGTGGATTGCTTAAACAAGACTTTTATTTTTAAAATCCTTAGGTAATATGCCTTCCCGGGAAGAAAACTTAGCAATGTGAATCACATGATTGCACAGAACATTACAGAAAAGTCTGTCTGTGTTTTCTTCCTCCCTCCCTCCCTCCCTCCCTCCCTCCCTTCCTTCCTTCCTTCCTTCCTTCCTTCCTTCCTTCCTTCCTTCCTTCCTTCCTTCCTTTTTAAAATTTCTTTCTGGGATAGTGGCTTCACTATCTTTTCTTTTTTTTTTAATTTCCATCTCCCCACCATCTCCACGTTGGCAACCTTTAGCTTGTTCTCTATATCTGAGTCTGTTTCTGTTTATTCATTTATTTTGATGATTTTTAGATTCTACATTAAGTGAAATCAGACATTATTTGTATTTTTTCTGTCTTACTGCACTTAGCATAATACTCCATAGTTCCATCCATATTGTTGCTAATGGCAAGTTTTTGTATATACCACATCTTCTTCATTTGTTCATCTATCCATGGACATCTAATTTGCTGCCATATCTTAGCTATGACAATAAGCTGCAATAAAGATAGAGCTGTATATATCTTTCAAATTAGTGGCTTTGTTTTTTTCAGATAAATATTCAGAAGTGAAATTGCTAAGTGGTATGGCAGCTCTAGTTTTAATTTTTTGAGGAATCTCATACTATTTTTCCATAGTGGCTGCACTAACTTACAATCCCAGCAACAGTGCATAAGTGTTTCCTTGTCTCCACATGCTCACCAGCACTTGTTTGTTGATTTACTGATGATAGCCATTCTGACAGGTGTGAGGGGAAATCTCATTGTAGTTTTAACTTGCATTTCCCTAGTGATTAGTGATGTTGAGCATGTTTTCATATGTCTGTTGGCAATTTCTATGTCCTCTTTGGAGAAGTGTCTATTCAGGTCCTCTGCCCATTACTATTTATTTATTTATTCATTTTATTAATCTTCACACAAGGATATTTTTTCTATTGAATTATAGAGAGAGTGGAAGGGAGGAAAAGAGGTGGGGAGAGAGAGAGAGAGAGAAAGAGAGAGAGAGATAGAGAGAGAGAGAGAGAGAGAGACATTGATGTGAGAGAGACACATACACTGATTGGCTCCTGCATGCACCCCCACCTTGGCTAGCAGGGGATTGAACCTGCAACCCAGGTATGTGCCTTTGACCAGGAATTGAACCTGAGACCCTTTGATGCGAGGACTGTTACTCCAACCACTGAGCAGCTGAGGCATCTGCCCATTTTTAATGGGATTGGTATCTTGGGGTGTGGGGTTTTTTGGTGTTAAGTTATATGAGTTCTTATATTATTTTCTTAAGTATTTGTATTGATTTCAGACAGGAAGGGAGAGGAAGAAAGAGATAGACACAGAGAGAATAATTGATTGGCTGCCTCCTGCACACTCCCTACTGGGGATCAAGCCCACAACCCCAGCATGTGCCCTGACCAGTAATCGAGCTGTGATCTCCTGGCTATAGGTCAATGTACAATCACTGAACCATGCCATCTGGGCAGTTCTTACTTGTTTATATTAACCACTTATTAGATGTATCATTTGCAAATATGTTCTCCCATTTAGTAGGCTGTCTTTTGTTTTGTTGATAGCTTACTTTGCTGTTCTAAAACTTTTAAGTTGGATGCAGTCCTCTTTATTTTTTTCTTTTGTTTCCCTTGCTTTTGGAGATATATCTAAAAAGGTATTGCTGAGAGTAATATCAGAGTTTACTGCCTATGTTTTCTTCTAGAAGTTTTATAATTTCAGGTCTAATATTTAAGTCTTTATTTTGAGTTTATTTTGGTATATGGTTTAAAAATTTATGACAAAGGATGCAAGGATATATGATGGGGTAAGTACAGTCTCCAGTAGTGTTGGCAAAACTGAACAGATATATGCAAAAAAATGAACTCGGACAACTTATTTACACCATATACCAAAATAAATGTACATGTATATATATGTAATTTCTAATATTTTTGGATGCACTTAGTGTTTCACAGTCAGTTAATAAAAATTGGTGCTTAAACCTTTGAACTTGAATGTCAAAATGAGACAATGTAATGGCTTGCACGATAAAATAATTTCTGAATTTATATCTATTCCTTTTCATAGTGTGCTAAACAATTTTTAGTAAAATGATAACAGGATCTTTTTTTTTTTTTTTAATATATTTTATTGATTTTTTACAGAGAGGAAGGGAGAGAGATACAGAGTTAGAAACATCGATGAGAGAGAAACACCGATCAGCTGCCTCCTGCACATCTCCTACTGGGGATGTGCCCGCAACCCAGGTACATGCCCTTGACCGGAATCGAACCTGGGACCTTTCAGTCCACAGGCCGACGCTCTATCCACTGAGCCAAACCGGTTTTGGCGATAACAGGATCTTTAGAGCAGTGTTCAATTAAGATATCATTTGATTCATTTTAAAAATTTATTTTCAATTATATTTGACATCCAATATTTTATTAGTTTCAACTAGTATAACATAGTGATTAGATATTTATACATCTTATGAAGTGATCACCCTGATGTCTACTACCCAACTGACACTATACGTAGTTATTACAATATTAGAGGCCTGGTGCACAAAAATTTGTACACTGGTGGGGGAGGGGAAGGGGGAGGGGTGTCCTTCAGCCCCACTTGTGCCCTCCCACAGTCTGGGACCCCTAGAGAGATAACTACCTGCTGGCTTAGGCCTGCTCCTTGGGTGGCAGAGGGCAGGGCCGATCCGGGGGGTTGGGGCACCACCCTGGGTGGCACACACGGCAGGGCCAATCCAGGGGTTGGGGCACCGCCCCGGGTTGGGTTGCACACAGGATGCCCCAGGCGGGTCGCACACGGGACGCCCGGGTGGGCCGGCCGATCGCTACTGCCACGCCCGGCCTCCCTGGGTTGGGTCGCACACGGGATGCCCAGATGGAGGCTGGACCGGCTGGCCAATCGCTGCTGCACCGCCTGGCCACCCTGGGTCGGGTTGCATACGGACGCCCACTGCCCTGGGTCACAGATAGCAGGCCCAGATGGCCACATGGCAGGCGGGATGGCGCTGTTCTGCCCCACTGCCCTGGGTCTCAAATAGCAGGCCCAGATGTCGGCGGGGCAGGCGGGATTGCACTGTCCCGCCCTGCCTGCAGTATGCAAATTAGCTGCCATCTTTGTTGGCAGTTAATTTACATATTGTGCTGATTAGCCTATGGGAGGCGTAGTGAAGGTATGATCAATTACCATGTTTGTCTATCATTAGATAGGATTATTGACTATATTCCCTATGCTGTACTTTATATCCCGTGTCTGTTTTTATAACTGGCAATTTGTAGTTCTTAATCCCTTCATCTTTTATACCCATCCACTCAACCCCCTTCTCATCATGTGACCATCCGTTCGTTACTATAACATTGTAGAGTAGTTTGATATCAGGTACTTTGTTCTTTTTATTTTATTGCTTTGGCTATTTGGGGTCTTTTGTTGGTTTCATATAAATTTTAGGATTACCTGTTTTAGTTCTGTGAAATATGCCATTGATATTTTGATAGGAACTGCATTAAACCTGTATATTGCTTTGGGTAATATGGTTTAATTAGGTTCTTAAGAAATAAATATGGTTACATTTTTAGCAAACCAAATATTTTTTGTGAAAATAAGAATTGTTAGTAAATCCTGCTATGTTAGAATTATTGTCTAGAAAGTATAGTATCAAGATGTTCTTTTGTTCAAGCATCCTTTTGAATACTTAAGCATTTTTATTCCATTGTTTACAACATCTTATATATGTACATACAATGCAATTCCAAAAACTTTTGTATGTCATTCAGCTTTCCTCTAACTGAAGAAATAGCCTATAGTCTTTTGCCTGTTACATTATCAATATTCTGAACCCACAGTGCTCCCAGTATCATAAATTATCTATTTGGCCTTACAAAAAGTTTGAGGCTGCAACTAAAAATGAACAGCAGACTCTGACTGAATCCTAAGGCCATTATGTGCATGCCTATTAACACTTTATATTTATTGAATTCTATCATGTTTTAAGCACAGTGTTAAGTACTTTATATATATTTTTTCATGTAGTTTTCTCATAACCAGAAGGTGGCTAATGTGCCTACCCTTCTATTACAAAAGAAGAAACAGTCTTCATCAGATTGAGTAGCTATGCCTTGGATGACACACAGCATGAAATAACAAAGCTGGAAGCAGAAACCAAGCGTCTGACTTCAAAACCCAATATGCTCCATCCAGCTGAAAACACAGGAAGGATCTGAAAGGAAGCCACTAAGTGAAATAAAAGTCTGTGTTATTGCAATATGATTTTATATAATTTAATTCACAATTTTCATTCTTACCAAAGGATTGATACAACTCATCATAAAAAGTGTAAAAATATAAAAACTCTTCTCAGTTTTGAGTTTAAAATGGAAAAATAACCACTCCCAAATTCTAAAACAAAATTTCAAAATGTCATGCTGGTCTGATCATAAATGAGTCAACAATTAAGACGCTGAATTTTGAGGTATTAGGTTGGACTATGTAGGAATAATAAACAAATTCTCATTTTAAAATTAACACTATATAGAGCAATTTATTGTATTTATATTTGCCATTCAGGTAATTTATTGCAGATATGAATATAAAATGTCATTCTATTTTTTGCAAACTTGCCTTCCTCATTTGCATTTAGGAAAGCATAACTGAAAATAGTATAATCTTATTATTTTCTTTACGAACAGAGGGAAGATGGGGCACAATGGGCAAGATCCTATAAAACAGCCAGGAGTAGGAGTGGGCCTATCAGACACTGAAGGTAAGTTAAAATTTATGATACTGGATTTTGATTGAATCTATAGGCTACACTAGAAGTGTTTTTATTTTAAACATGAATGTTAATTTCTAAATTAACATTTCATTGGTATACTAATGGCAGGAGCACTATGAAATGAGTCATTGGTATCAACATTATTTACTAAATTAGAATAATTTTATAACTTCATTTAACAATTGTCCAATTTCCTTGTTCATATTTAACGTTTAATTGTCTAATTTCTTAGTTCATGTTTAACTTTTAAGTGTTCATACTTAAAATTTTAAGAGGAAGAAGAATGAGAATGATGACAGGACAGAGAGAAGACTTTCTTAAGAAAAAGAAAATCTTCACATTTTAAAACATTTTTTTTTGTTTAAAATACCATGCAAATAAAAAATAAATCATGAAAGCTCATTTAAGTCAATAAAAATTCTTAAATATATAGAGCTAAGAAGAAACTAATGGTGTAAAAATTATTTTGCCAAAAATAAAAATAATAATAACTGAACTAACTTCTAAAGTGAAAAACTAATTTGAAATTAAATTTGGTTGTATTAACAAATGGTAAGGTTATTACAGATTAAAAAAAAAAAACAACCCAAAAAACAAAACAAAACAAAAAAACAACACAAACCACCCTTAACTTTAGCAAAAATGTAACCAGTATCTGTAAGTGCACAATGACTGGCTTATCTTTCATAATATTGTGATAAGATCAGATAGCACTGTTATTCTGCATGAATTTACCAACCTCTCAATAATTTTAACTATCCTTATTATTTTAGACTATTCCAAGTACTTTCATGTATCATGTCATTTATTTCTTAAAATTACCTATGTAGGTAAATCATACCATGTGCTGGTTTTACATAAAAAGAAACTGAAGTGTAAACAGCACACAAGATAAAAGCAAGTGACTTGAACCTATGAAAACGATGCCAAATCACATGCCATTGAAAGAATGATTAAAGGCACGATATCACAAGGACACTAGATAGGGAACTAGGAAACCCAGAATTGGGTTTCACAGCTGGTCCTGATACCTACCTGATGACCTGATCTCTCTGTCTTCTCAAACCTCATCTAACAAATGCAGGGTCTGAGTGATGCCTAAGGTGCCTAGTGGACTTAAGCAGACATCACATATTTCTGATTCTACTTAAAAAAAACTCTGGGTTTATTTAAAGACTGTACTTCCTCTCTGTGTTGCCATGTTCCCCAGGGTTCCAGCCTCAATCCACCAGTCTGTTTCCCCACCCTCTCTGCATAATCTCATCAATGCTTGTTGATTAGTCCCAAATCTACCATCCAGACTCTGTGGACACCACTCTGAGTATTTAAAGCCTAGCAATTATTATATACTCATGGAAGAGCCTGAGAAACCAAGCAGGAGATAGTAAGGTAGCAGAAAGAAGCCGCTGTCCCTGTAGGCTGAAGGCCAGGGATTGCTAAAACCAGGACAGGTCTGTCTTATTGGGAGAGGGAAATACTAGAAATACTAGTATATCTTGAGACAGACAGGATGGAGAGAAATATCCCAGTTTCTCCTTCCTCACAGTTTCCAATCTCTGTCAGTGCCTAATCAAATCCAGCCTGAAGCCAAGTGACAGGGAAACAGCCCAGGAAGCAGCTACTCTGGGAAGAGGGTAGGAGAAAGACCGAGAATGCATCTGAGGGCACACAGGCTTAAGGCCAGCACAATATTTTGCCTGGAGATGCTGTAGATACATCAAAGTACATATGCTCTAAACTTAATTCACCTTCTTCCCTATTTTGCCTCTTTCTTCTCCTATGTGCTTCTACCACTCACAAAATCTATGCCTATTTACACCATAATTTTCATATGCTGTTATCATTGTTCTTTGATTCAAATTTACCTATTTCTCTGCCTGTCTCCTCTATAAATCTGAACAACTCTAAGACCAGAGTTGTGGCATCCCAGCACTTAGCAGAAAGTCTTGAGTCTAGAGTTAACTTCAACAATGTTTGCTGAGTGAATGAATAAGCAATATAATCAAATACTGAAGTAATAGTCATTGATTTTCATACGACTCTAGAATTCAGGTATAGAGAGAAGCAATTCATGATCAGTTTTTTTCAGTTTTAGATATTTGTTTTCACATTTCTTTTAATCTTAAAGTTTATAAATAAACTTCCTTTTGTTATCAGTCAACATAAACAGCCAATTCATGGGGAAAAAAAAAACAAACAAAACAGAGTTATTCAGTTTGTTTTTAGACATGATATACTTTCCTGACTTGGTTATTCCTCCTTTTAGTTCTTTATAATGGTACACTGTCTCTTTGTGGATTAATACAATTTTCTGGAAATTGTGAATCTTGCAATGTTCCCTTTCATCTTGAATCTTTCATGTTAACCATTTAAGTGCTTTGTTTTATGAACACCTTGGTTTACTAGAAGGGAAATTGATCTACAAAGATATGCTCTAGGACAGCATACTTTAAATCAAAAGTATATCATAGATTTGAAGTAATCACCTTTATACAATTTGTTTTCATAAATGTTTATTTTTGTTTTAGAATTATAATATACAGAATCCAAAAAGTTATATTGTATGGGGCTGAAATTTTATGTTGAACATCTTAATGAAAAATTTATAACGCTAAATCTTCATGTTCTTATTCTACTTATTAAGCATGTCTACTTATTTGGTGTTCTGATTTTTAAAATATATATATATTTCCACTTAATCATTTTGTCTAATGATGTTTCATCTTCTCTATAGCAGTGACTCATATATTTTAATCCCAGTATAAGATTTATTCAGGGAGCCAGAATGTGAGATCAATTGAAGGTTCTGGGGTTCTGACCCAAGATGTAGTAGAAGATATTAATACTCTTGTGGACTATCTCTACTAATGAAATGTTGAAATTCTATAATTTAAGTTCAAAGTGTGAAGTGCAAATAATCTCTATGTTTGACACATGATTAACATCCTTTTAATTGTAGCTATTATTAAATTAGAAGTGAATTTAAGATAGGGACATTTGGATCCCATCCAAAGGAGTGAAATTAATCAAAATTGATAAAATATCATGCACTTGTTGGGAGAGCTATACAAGACCTTTTCTCTTAAAGATTTAAATCACATGAATTAGACTTCCCAATCATGTTTTCCCAATTTACATGAAAAACCTCTAATACCCTTAAGACAGATGATATGGCCCTTTATTATTAGGTGTATTTAATAGTGTTTTATTTTGCTAATGGGCATTCATATATATAACATATAGTGACTGGCTTGACCCATTTATTCTTGTAAACCAGGTGTTCACAAGCGTTAGCATCAGGCATCAAAATCACAACTTTGTGTGAGGCTTAATTTGCCTGGTTGCATTCATTTAAAAACAGGTAGCCCTAATAAGTCATTTCTTTTCTTAAGTATGTTTGGATGCTTGAATTTAATCCCTTAATTTCCATTTTCAATGGGCCAGAAAAAAATAAATCTCTACTATTCCAGAAATATGCTAAGCTCTACTCCCAGATGTTTTCAAATAATTGAGTGTGTGAAAGCCCATCACCAATAATGTTAACTAAGGAGACAGAGGAGAGGATAGGGCCGAGAATAAAATTTGATTCAGTAGCTTACTGGGAATGTTGTGGGATTTTTTTTTAAGCATAACAGTTTATGTTGAAGTAATGGAAATCTATAATCACCACAATGATCTCATTCAACAATATATATATATATATATATATATATATATATATATATATATATGCCACTTACTCAAATTCTCAAAATCTGATTCCTAAACTACAAAATTAAGAATAACAACTATATTTTGTATTTATCAAGAATACTAATAATATGAAGTGTGTCATTTACTCAAATATCAAGAACATTAATAATGTTGAGTAAGTCATTTACTTGGAATCCTGTGGTCAGTGCCACCCATGTATGGACAACTAGGATGTGCACATCCCAATTTCACGATACACTGTTCACACAAACCAGTGAGTGAATGGAGTCATTAATGTGGCAGAGGGATGTGATATATTATATTGCCTGGACCTGGGGTTCAGAATGAAGTGGGGTTTATAGAAATTTGATAAGGAAAATTTCCCTTATTATACAGAAGAACTGTTAATAACATACCTATTGAGAGCTTAACTATTCTGGGCACTGTGTTAGCTCATTTAATTTTCCCAAGAACTCTGGGATGTAAAAACCTTTTGTCCCTAACCCATATTATTGAGTCTGAAGGTAGATGTGATGCCTGGATAAGCAGCATTCATTTTGCAACTATTAGACAAAAAGAATGTAACAGAAAAATTACCTGGTTTCTAACTCATCACTGAAAAGGCAATCCTATACCTGTAGGATTCTCGTTATATTAGAAAAATAAATCCCTATTTATTTAGTTATTATAAGTAAACTATTTTGTTCTTATAGTTGAAAGCATTTCTTAAGAATGCAGAAGGAAAAGAATTTTTGAAGTGCAGTAAAAAGAAGGAATTAAATGGAAATAGTATCTTAGAGTTAACTTATAAAATAATCAAGGTATCTACAGTAACTTCTAAGCTTCATTTAAAGCAACTTTAAGACTCTATTAAAGGGGGGGAAAGGAGACATGTACTACTATTTGTAATACTTTAAACAATAAAATAAAATTTAAAAAGAAGAAAAAAGACTCAATTAAAGGGCATTAAAAAAGATCCTAATAAATATAGAATCATTCCATGCTTTCGAGTGGAACAACAAAATATAAATCTAATAAAATTCTAGTTAAATTACCAACTGGGTATTTTTGAGGAACTCATTATACTTACTCTAAATAAAGAACCTCCAACATCCAAGTCAACTTTGAAAAAGAGGAGCAAAGAAAACTTTGGTGCTCATTAGTGTTCCTCAAACACTGGTTATTTTCATTTCTCTGACTCCAAGACCATTCGGCTCTTTCTGATGCAGTGGGCCCTTTGACCAGTTGTAGCCCACGAGGCATGATGTGTACCATTTCTGGACAGAGTATTTGATTAATGGAGTGGAATTTGTAGAGTTCTCTTTTCCTTTGGGCATGGCAGTCACAAAGGAGAAGATAAGTGACTGTCCCATCAACCTAAGATGTTGTCACTGTAAAAAGTAGAGATGCTGCCAACTTTCACAGTGAGAGAGTATTAAATCTTTCCATTTTAAATCATTAATACAGGGTGTCCCCCCAAAAATGTATATACACATTAACAGCTGATAGCTCAATTTTGAAAATTATATGTATTTTAATAAACACTGCCTTTATAGTTATTCAAAGTATGTGTATACATTTTTGGGACACCCTATATTTTGGTAATATTTGTTACTGCAGCAGAACATGATCTATCCTGACTGATACGGGGGTGCAATCAACCTGCAAGATATTAAGACAAAATGATAAAAAGAGTTTGGAATGTGTGCAAGATGAAGGGAACAATGGCATAGAGTACAAAGTGTAGAGATAGATCCAGGACTAGTGGGAACTAAAAGTGGCACCACAAATTAGAAGGGACCCTTTCTCCCTATAAGGAGAAGCAAAACCAAACCAAACCCTGAATGATTGTCTAACTTTATATACAATAGTTGATGTTCCATGAGGTTCCAGCAGGAAGCAGTTGACACATTCAAATGGGGTAGTTAGTAGAATTTCATAAAAGGGCCATTTACACAGGTGAAAGGAACTAACAAGGAGAGGTGAAGTATAAGAGGACTAGCCACATTTCCACCTGGGCCTAATGAAGCATGAGAAGGGAGGCTGTTGTCAGAACCCATCAAGAGCTCCAGCCATGTTACAGGAGATTTGACTTAAGAGCCATAGCCTCTGTAGCAAGGCACTGCAAACAAGCTAGCAAAAGAGGGTGCGGGGAGAGAAGGCAATAAATATCCCAGCCTCCCTCTTCCTACCCTCACATCTCCTGCTGGCTCTTCATTGCTACAACCTCACTGAAGTCTCAGGGTAAAGGCAGCCCAGGGGATGAAGTCCAAGTGTTTTTTCTTCTTGGGGAAAAGCAAGGTAAGAGGAGAACTGAAGAGGCAACAGAGAATATCTAGCGTCAGGGAATTGAAAATAAACAGTTGAGGTGGAATTCTAGTTAGTTCTTTTATTTTGCATGGCAGTTAAGGGCATTGGAAGTAAAATGATACCTGGGGCCTGAGGAAGAGTTTTATAGGATGGATCAGTAGAATATTACTAGATTTTGCTTTAGTAGAAAGTGAAAAATCAAAGAATCAGTTAAAATTGAAAGTAGGATTGAAATCACTGTATGTTGCACTAGCCAATTTGCCTCAGTGGATAGAGCGTCCTCCTGCAGACTGAAGGGCCCTGGGTTTGATTCCAGTCAGGCGCAGGTCCCTTGGTTTCAGCCTCAAATCTCAGCCCGCATGCAGGAGGCAACCAATTGCAGTGTCCCTCTCACATCGATGTTTGTCTGCCTCTTCCCTCTCCCTTCCACTCCAAAAAAGCAATGGAGAAAATATCCTGGGATGAGGATTAACAAAATTTTTTAAAAAATCACTGTATTTTAAGAGTGGCAAAGTTAATCTAAGAACCAAGAAAAAGAAATGATGTAATGGGCCAATGGAAACATTTGATTTCCATAATCTAACTAACCCTCATGTAATGCCAAAGGTAAGTAAGTAATCACAGGTTCGTTCCTACAGAGGTTATTTGGCTGCCTGGTCACCATCCACTCCTGTAAGAAGCTTGAGGTTTTTCTCTCATTAATTGGTAGTCTCACTCTTACAAACAATTGTTCCTCAAGGAGCTCCTATTATACTGTTATCTGGTTTTATTTTTCAAGTTCATTACATGGTAATGCTATTGTTTCTCTGTATTCAAAATATATATGTATATGTAGACCCCACTCCCCTGTACCCCCAGGTGGGTAATCTGCCTGCTTTTAGAAGGTCAGGGAAACTTGATCTGTTTTGTTCTGCAACTTAGATGGGAGCCCTAGCCAAGGCCATATGGACTCCGGAAGCCAGTCTTGACTTCTTAAGCTTAACACTTCTCTGGAAAGAACTTCATGAGCTCTTGTTTTATATGACAGGCTCTCCTACTTCATATCCAGGGATTTGTTTTCCTGAGGTTTTTGTCAGTTATTTCAAAACTCCAAACATTGTAAATGTGATGTTCACTTAGGTTCTCTCTCTCTCTCTCTCTCTCTCTCTCTAATATATTGATTTCAAAGAAGAAAGGAAAAGGGAAGAGAGATAGAAACATCAATGATGAGAGAGAATCATTGATCGGCTGCCTCCTGCTCACCCCCAACTGTGGATCAAGCCTGCAACCAGGCCATGTGCCCTTGACCGTAATTGACCGTAATCGAACCCTTTATTCCACAGGCTGAAATGCTACCCATTGAGCCAGAGGGCTCCACTTAGGTTTTTAGTGATTCTTCTGATGGCGTCAGTTTTTTGTTTGTTTTCTGCTTGTATTTTTGTCTTGAACAAGATAATAGGAGGCTTTCAATTAAAAATTTTTAAAAGAACTCTGGTTATTTTCAGACACAGTAAAAAATGAATGCTAAGAAGCATGTACCAAAAGGACAAAAACTGCCCAAAACATTGAAGAAGATCAATCAGAAAAATCTATTTATTCCTACTAAAATTATGTTCTTTCTGGCTTTGTCTCAAAGAGAAAGGATTTCTTTATAGAACAGAATATGGAGAGATTGTGCAGGCTTGCCCTACTTTCGCAGAACTCTTAAATCATATTAAGATTTAATATGCCTGCCTTATTGTATAAGATATCTCCTTGAATCTGGGTTATTTCAAATACTGGCTTAATGAAAAGCTTACAGAACTCTTCTCCCCTGGAAAAAA
The DNA here is from genome assembly GCF_028538775.1 of Myotis yumanensis. Lineage (NCBI taxonomy): Eukaryota > Metazoa > Chordata > Mammalia > Chiroptera > Vespertilionidae > Myotis > Myotis yumanensis. Next base: position 40,193,070 of record NW_027223760.1, on the reverse strand, counting down.
ATTGTAATGAAATCACAACAAAATGCCTCCTCCCTCAGCCCCACTCAGCCCTGGGACATGAACAGTATTCAGATGTAACGGCATAGCTTTGAATAATAGAGGCTTGGATATATATAGAAACAGAATGAAATGAATAAAGTGACATACAGGCATTTATTTTAGGTGAAACTATAGGTTTGAGGGGAAATCCAAAAATATCTCACTTTGGTGGCCTCCGCTTAGTTTAGTAGGAAGAGTATGGGCTTTTCAATCAGACTTGCTAAAATCACTTCCTTAAGACCTAGACAGAAATGATAGATACCTTATAAATTTCCTGTAAAGATTAGAGAAATTTTACAAATTCATTCATTGACCATCTAACATATACTAGGTATCTTTTCAATGAGATAAACAGGCAAGGGTGAATAGGCACGGCTCTTGCACTTTCAGGCTGTAGAGTATAATCCCTAAGGTGTCTGGAACACAAGAGGAATTCAATAAATTGAATGCATTATTATTACCCTTAAGTAAATCATAACACCCTACATGTAACAAGTCAAGAAGTATATGTTCATAAATTAATGCTTTGGAAAGGAAATGGGTGAGCATATTCTCTCTCTCTCTCTTGATTATACCTGGTCTTTTCAGGACAACTTTCCCACAAATCCTGAGAGACGCCCCTAAATCCCACGTGCCCTTTCATCAACACACAAAGCTCAGAAGCATGTACCTGAATTTGACATACAATTACTATTCTATAATAAAGACATTGTCACAATTTTGACAATAACCTTCAGGTTGTCTTGTTAGAAATATCTAATCTAGCTATGTGACTTACAGAAAATTAGCCAACTTAAAATTTAGTCTCCTTTCTTGAAAGTGAAATTAAAATACCTGTATTTCACATGTTTGAGGAAAAATGAGATAATGACAGACACTTGTGTTAATTTTAATATTATTTAATTGGCATTCATCATGCAGAATATCACAACACTATTCACTTGTGTTGAAAAATAACCTTCAAGGTTATTTTTTTTTTTTTAAGAAAGGGTTTATTGAGCCGCCCCTAGACAGAAAAAAAGGCCAGATTGGGCATTCAGTCTGAGCCTAGCAGCAGGGCTGGATGGAAAAGATAAGCCTTTCTGCCATCCTGGGGGTAACGGGCTCTTTCATTCAATGAGTTTGGGGAAGAAAAATATAAGTGGTTTTGAAAGAATTGACATTGGCCATAGACAAAAGGAGTGGGAGAAGGTGAAGCTGGGCTAGCTCTGGATAGGTGCAGAGTCCATAATGAAAAAGTGTTTGCTCTTTTGCATCGGTGTGGCCAACAGTCCAGAAAGTTCATGTCTATAAGCCGGATGAGGTGATGTCTGGTGGTTGGCTAGTCTCTCTAGATAATCATAGAAATTAATTTCTAGATAAACTTGGGAGTTAACCCAAAGTTTCAACATGCACTCAGGAATGTAAGCAGCCCTTTGTTGGTTTCGCCCTGCAGTTGTTAACTGATTAAACTCTCTTGTCTCTTCCTTCCCCACTCCAGTCTGCTGCAATTTAATTTAGGGCATCTCAGAATTTTCTCCTTGTCACTTGGTTACAGATGAGTGTATACTTAAACTCTGAGAGAACTGAAATTTAGATTTCTTGAAATATATTTGAGTTGAAGATTCATTTATCTCTTGAAAACCAAATTCATTGAATTGTACTGGAAATAAATTACATCTGACCGCAAAGCACTTAACAAATCCTATCTTAGGAAATCTCTTTTAACTCTTTATTAATAAACTAGAGGCCCGGTGCACAAAAATTTGTGCACTTGTGTGTGTGGGGGGGGTTCCCTCAGCCCGGCCTGCGCCCATTCACAGTCCAGGACCCCTTGGGGGATGTCCACCTGTAGACTTAGGCCCACTTCTTGGGGGATCAGGCCTAAGCTTGCAGTCAGACATCCTTCTGGTAGCCAGGGAGCCCTTGGGGGATGTCCGACTAAAGGCTTAGGTTCCCAAGGGATCAGATCTAAACCGTTAGTTGGACATTTTTAGTGCTGCCACGGAGGTGGGAGAGGCTCCTGCCACCACCACTGCACTGGCCAACCATGAGCCAGCTTCTGGCTGAGTGGCACTCCCCATAAGGAAGTGCACTGACCATCAGGGGGCAGCTCCTGCATTGAGCGTCTGCCCCCTGGTGGCCAGTGCGCATCATAGCAACTGGTCATTCTGCCTTTCAGTCAATGTGCATATTAGTCTTTTATTATTATTACTAGAGGCCCGGTGCACAAAAATTTGTGCACTCGGGGGAGGGGGGGTCCCCCAGCCCGGCCTGTGCCCTCTCACAGTCTGGGACCCCTCGGGAGGTAACGACCTGCTGGCTTAGGCCTGCTCCTGGGTGGCAGAGGGCAGGCCCAATCCCTAAGTGCAGCCCCTGGTCAGGCTCAGAGCAGGGCGGATCGGGAGGTTGCGATGCCACCCTCAGTCACGCTCAGGGTAGACTGATTGGGGGGTTGGGGCACTGCCCCCTGTCACACTCAAGGCAGGGTCGATGGGGAGGTTGCGGTGCCACCCCTGTCACGCACAGAGCAGGGCCGATCAGGGGGTTGGGGCGCTGCCCCCTGTCACTCACAGAGCAGGGCCGATCAGGGGGTTGGGGCACTGCCCCCTGTCACTCACAGAGCAGGGCCCATCAGGGGTTTGGGGCACTGCCCCCTGTCACTCACAGAGCAGGGCCCATCAGGGGGTTGGGGCACTGCCCCCTGTCACTCACAGAGCAGGGCCCATCAGGGGGTTGGGGCACTGCCCCCTGTCACTCACAGAGCAGGGCCCATCAGGGGGTTGAGGAGCTCCCCCCTGTCACTCACAGAGTAGGGCTGATAGGGGAGTTGGGGCACCGCCCCGTCACACACAGAGCAGGGTGGATCAGGGGGTTGGGGCGCTGCACCCTGTCACACTCAGGGCAGGGCCAATGGGGAGGTTATGGCTCTACCCTGTCACACACAGAGCAAGGCCCGTGGAGGGGGGTTGGGGCGCCACCCTCTATCACCCACAGAGCAGGGCCGATCAGGGGGTTGGGGCGCCGCCACTGTCACACTCAGGGCAGGGCCGATGGAGAGGTTATGGTTCTACCCTGTCACACACAGAGCAGGGCCGATCAGGGGGTTGGTGCGCTGCACCCTGTCACACACAGAGCCGCAGGGCAATCGGGGGATTGGGGAGCTCCCCCCCATCAGGCACAGAGCAGGGCTGATCAGGGGGTTTGGGCGCTGCCCCCTGTCACGCTGATCCCGGTGCCAGGAGCCTTGCTGCTCCGCTGATCCCAGTGCCGGGAGCCTCGCTGCTCCGCTGATCCCGGTGCTGGAAGGCATATTACCCTTTTACTATATAGGATAGAGGCCTGGTGCATGGGTGGGGGCCAGCTGGATTGCCCTGAAGGGTGTCCTGGATCAGGGTGGGGGTCCCCACTGGGGTGCCTGGCCAGGCTGGCTGAGGGGCTGAGGGCTGTTTTCCCCGCTGGCAGTTGACTAAAAGCTCCCAACCGCTCCTTGTTTTCTTTTCTTTTTTTTTTTTTTTTATTCTGGGCCAGCTCTAGCTCTGAGGCCTCGCTGCTGAAAACATGGATACAATGTTGCGGTCTGGGGCTGACTGAAAGCCGATTTTTTTTAGCTTCTTATTTGCAACATAGTAATAGTTGCTTAGAGTTGCAGTTAAGAGTCCAGCAAGTGAGGCGGGGAACATTGGAGTCTGCAGTTCCTGGAGGAAGCAAGCCTCCCTGCTCACTTCAGTGCATGGCTGCCGGCCGCCATCTTGGCTGACAGTTAATTTGCATAAGGATACGCTGATTAGCCGATGGGAAGGGTAGCGGTCGTACGCCAATTACCATGTTTCTCTTTTATTAGTGTAGATATAGGATGTCCCTACTTCCCCCCTTCTGCCCCCTCTACCCAGCTCTTGCCCCCCACTTCTCTCTGGCCATCACCATACTGTTGTCTGTGTTCATGGGTTGTGCATATATTTTCTTTGGCTAATCCCTTCTTTAAATTCACTTCTTTAAATTTTTTATTTTCAGATAAGTGCTTAGAACTGCACTATTATATATTTTCTTTCTTTTAAAAAAATTTTTATTTATTTTTATTTTTTAAAAAATATATTTTATTGATTTTTTTTTTTTACAGAGAGGAAGGGAGAAGGATAGAGAGTTAGAAACATCGATGAGAGAGAAACATCGATCAGCTGCCTCCTGCACACCCCCTACTGAGGATGTTCCCCGCAACCAAGGTACATACCCTTGACCAGAATTGAACCTGGGACCCTTCAGTCTCTCTATCCACTGAGCCAAACCTGTTAGGGCAAGATCAATACATTTTTAGATATAGATATCAAGCTGAGAAAGAACAAGAAAAAGCACAGAATTAAAAAAGCACAGACATGTTTTGGGAAAAACAAGATTTTTCTTTGCCTGAGTAATTAAATGTGAAATAAGGGAATCAACTATCCAGATGCACATGTGTAGGTCATGCTAAATAAAAGGTAGCTTTCTTTACACACCCATCAATTGATAGTTGAACCAGAGAGTAAAATATTCAAAACTTTAAGAAGAGTATTGGGGCAGTGTAGAAAATGGGTTGGATATTTATTTAAAATATGTCTTTGTTGCAACAGTGTAGGCAGTGAAACTGGCATTAAGTTATTTTCAAAGAAAATGAATGTTTTGAAGATTGCCAAAGTAGAATGGAGGATTCTTGGAATCTGGGAATAAAGGAGAAGATGAAAAGATTCTGAGGCTTGTATCTAGATAAACAGAAGGATGATAACTCCAAAATAAGATGGAAAAAAAGTGTAGGCATTCTTCTCTAGATAAGGATCAGCAGGCATTTATGTTGTTAAAATGATCCAACTCTCCCTTCGGGATGTAGGGTGCTCTGCACCCACTGGAACTTTCTGCTCTTAGGGCAAGTCATTTAACTTCTATATTTTCTATTATATCATTTAGAATTAAGATATTTTTTAATTGAACCCTTGTAAATTTTAGCACAATTTAATAAATTAGGCTAGAAGCAATTAGGAGATTTTTCATGTAATGCAGATACATTTTAATTACTATTTTATTAATTTTTAATTTTTTAATATTTTAATTTGAAATAATCTCATACATGTAAAAAAAAAACTATAAAATACTACAGCATATTATATGTACCCTTCACCCAATTTTAGGTGTTAATGATTTAAACATAACCATTATACAACTAACAATATTTGGAATATATTTTTCTTATAATCTCTTTAATGTTACTTAATCCATTTACTTTGTTTTTGTTAATCTTCACCCAAGGATATTTTTCCATTGAATTTTAGAGAGAGTGAAGGGAAAGGGAGAGACACATTGATTGGTTGCCTCCTGCACATGCTTTGATAGGGACTGAGGATCAAGCCAGCAACTGAGGTACATGTCCTTGACTAGAATCAAACCTGGGACCCTTCAGTCCATGGGGTAATGCTCTATCCACAGAGCAAAACAGGCTGCAGCTTAATTCATTTACTTTTAATCTATATGTGTCTTTATATTTAAAGTGGGTTTTGTTTTTGATTCACCCTCATAATCTGTCTTTTAATTGGTGCATTTATGCCACTGACTTTCAGAGTGCTTACTGATAGAGTTACTACCATATCAGGTGGCTGCTGGGGCTTCTGGGGTGGGCGTGCCTTGCCGCCCCGGGACCCACCAATCGGGTCCCGGGGCGGCAAGGCGGCAAGGCAGGCTGGCTGCTGAGGCTTCTGGGGTGGGCATGCCTTCCCGGGCGGCCAGCCTGCCCTGGATGGCAGCGCGCTGGTGGTTTCGCGCTGTCCCTCCCTGCCTGCAGTATGCAAATTAGCCGCCATCTTTGTTGGCAGTTAATTTGCATATCATGCTGATTAGCCAATGGGAGGTGTAGCAAAGGTACGGTCAATTACCATGTTTGTCTATCATTAGGTAAGATAGTATGTGTTAGTAAAAGTGCTGGATCCAAACACTTTAGTCATCTGTCGGATACAGAGGTAAAAAGTATAAAGGAGCTAGCTGCCTGGGGTCATTTTCATTGGCAGAGCAAGCTGATTTATCCAGTGTCAACTTCATGAGATCTTACAGTGAGAGTAAGAGTTCTCCGTAGATACAATTTACTACACTATAAAATAAAATAGATTAGTTCCATTATTGCTTCCCCCTTCAAACTAATGTTTATCTCATTACTAGGATAAACCTTCAGAAACTATATTTCTTCACGCCTTTTATTTAGTCCTGCACATTAAATGTTCTGAATAGGTAAGAACCTTCATCCAGAAAACATGTTTCTGAGGATTAAGTTAACACATATAAGTGGCTTTCATACAGCCTCTGAGAAACAGTTCTATGCCAGGAGATGAAATTCAATACAAACAAGATTACCAGACTTATTAAAAGATCTAGTAGCTTTCCTTGCTACTCAAGTGCATGGTATAAAGAAAAGGAAAGTACCAATTACAGATATTTATTAAGTATCACAGTCAAATTACTGAGTATTACTTGGGATTTTTAGAAGAAAGAGATAATTTCAGCATGGAAAGTAAAATTATTATAGATTCTAGGGCAGGGTTAATATGCCCGCTTTAAAATTATAGAGAAGGATTAGTGAATAGAACAAATTATAGCAAGCTGACTTCCTCTCTGTAACAGGCTCAGCAAGTGGAAATATAAATTTTATTTGGAAATTTCAATTTTAAATATTGACTTGCCTGAATATTTCAAGACATTTTGCTTGTTTGTTACTTGAAGATATTGAACAATTGACCTAATAGTTTAGATATGCTTGTTAGGTGTAAAAGTTTATTTTCCATTGCATCAAGTGTTGAGAAATAAAAAGAATTTATGCTTATTGAATAATCACTAATTCAGGCACTGTGCTAACAATTTACTTTTATTATGCTAGCATGTAAAAAATTTATTGTTTAGATCTGAAACTGATAGAACAGAAACAATTGAAAGGAAGGGAAATGCAATAATACATAAGGAAATATGCATCACTACTTTGACTATTGGCAGGTATTAGGACATTAATAAGACTTTCTGTAATGACTGGATTTAAAACTTTGAGTAAACAACAAAATTATTTAAAACATAACATTTTTTTTTTAGCCGAAACCGGTTTGGCTCAGTGGATAGAGCGTCGGCCTGCGGACTGAAAGGTCCCGGGTTCGATTCCGATCAAGGGCTTGTACCTGGGTTGCGGGCACATCCCCAGGAGGAGATGTGGAGGAGGCGGCTGATCGATGTTCCTCTTTCATCAATGTTTCTGGCTCTCGATCCCTCTCCCTTCCTTTCTGTAAAAAATCAATAAAATATATTTTAAAAAAACATAACATTTTTAGTACAGGGCCAGGACTAAGTAATATTCAGGTAATATCACAATATGTCCAAAAATTTATTAAACCATAAGGCTGAAAGAGATATCATGAATAGTCTATAAATAATCTTATTATATATTTTCACTTTATGAGATGAGAAAATACAAAGCAGATATATTTAAGACTGGTATGCCATCTCACAAAGCTAGAAGCCAGAATACCTGGTTTTAAAAATCCATCTTAATTCCCTATCAGGCTTTTCTTAGATGTGAAATGAGTGGTAGAAGGTAGATAAAAATTTATGAGGTGATAGACTACCAGGGTTAAATATACATCTTATCCAACACCAAATCAGACTTGTTAGCTAGCAACAGTGACTTGTGTCATTGATAGGAAGTATTTATTTGTAAATGCAAAGAATCTAAGTGTTAGTGAGAACTTTATTCACTCTGTTGCTTTTTTCCTTACACAGACATTCCTTTTACAAAATACTATTTTTCCCTTCTTTTTCACATTTTATTCATTTCCAGTTCATTAAACACTGCCTCTAAAGAGATTTTTTGCCTAAAATTGTCTTGCACTGACTAAAGCTTCTCAGGTTGCAAGAGAATTCTTAGAATTCTGAGAGAATAAACCTCAATTTATACTATGTTCAGTTAAGTGTTACAGATACCAATAATGTAAATAAAAAGAAATACTTATTAATCAATAGTCACTTATTTCAAATCTCTTTGCATGTTAAAGTCAATTCCATATAATTATGAATATTTAAGAAAGTATTTATTGCTGTTTTGTTGTTTAATATAAATAACCCGCATAAGTGACCTAATGTGTACATGTAGACAATAACTGCTAACTGCTAGCTATTATTTAAACACCTAAAAGAACTGCTTGCTATGCCTTCTCTGCTTTTAAGGTCCTATTTGTCGCTAAAATAAAGTATGAAAATAGCCCCTAAAAATAATTTTATTCTGATAACATTTTAATAAATATTCTTAAATGAATATCTACATAAATTAGTCAATATTTTTAAAAACCTATTCATAAAAAATATGTAAAGTGTTCATAAGAGAATAGAGCCCTAACTGGGCCACTAAACAATTTGGCAAGTTACTTAGAACACCCAAGCTACTGTTTTCTTGTCTAATATGGGGCTTATAGCAACCTTATTTCTTGTTGTGAAATCTGATTATGTTTTGTTAATTGTAATGTTTTTTTAAAAATATTATTTTCTACAAATATAAATTAGATATATGAAAATATAGATATAAGCTTGTGTACAAATGTGTGCATGTAGATATGACATACACACATTTTCCAAAGGTAAAATATAAGAAAACTTTTTTCTGAGAAAACAAAAAGTGGAGAGAGCACTGCATACCTTAATGGAGAATGCAATGCCTGAGAGTATGAAAAAGAAGGCTGTGGAAAATAAAGATAGGCCAATTTTACAATTATACTTAGTTGGAGCATTTTAACTAGCTAAAGACATAGACACAATTTTGTTAACATGGAATTAAATTATACATGCTTTGTCAAAATAATTATATTTTTTAATTTAATGAAGAGAATATTATCACAGTAAAAAAACAAGGGAATAGTTTAATTTCAATAAGTACAGGGGTGGGTAAAAGTAGGTTTATAGTTGTTCATATGGATAATAGTACAAGAATAAATTCTGAGTACTCACAACTGTAAGCCTTCTTTTGCCCAATCTGTATTTTAGCCATATTACATTACCAAATATCTCACTAAGTTTAAGAAACTAAAATATTGTTGATTTAAGAATTAGTATTAAAAAGGTTGAGCAAGTATTATGATTTTAATACCATATTTCAAATTTGAATTTTATTGATTGATTCTCTTCTTAAAAGAAATCAGCACTCTTACACTACCTTCCACTAGATTTCTTCTTCAAATTTTCCTCCCTTCCTTCCTCCTTCTTTCCTCCCTTCCTTCCTTCCTTCCTTCTTCCCTCCCTCCCTCCCTCCCTCCCTCCTTCCCACCCTCCATTACTATAGTCTCTGCTGTGGTCTTTTAAATATTTTAGAAAGGCTTTCTGTTTCTTTTCCCCAGTGTGCTCTTTCAGGGAACTTATTTCTTTCCTTGAACCCTTTAAACATGTTTTCTCTATTATTGGTAGTTTAAATGGGATAGATCAGTGTTTCATCTTGCCAATATTTCCAGGAATACAAGATGCTCCTTTGATCCACAGATTTATTCTTCTGTTATTTCAGAGAAATATTATATTTTAAATAGAAGTTATTTTCTATTCTCTTGAATTTATTTTTTCTGAGCCCTTGTGGACACAGTGGACAAAGGCGTTTTTGTCACTATCTATGTACCTGTTTCTAATGAAAAGGCATTCAGATACTATGAAAAAGGTCAGACATGATTGGTAGTGATGACTCACAATGAATACATTTGTCCTGTGAGACCTCCTCAGTAGGCATGTCCCTTTCATCCTTTAGTAGAAACATTAAAGAACAATTTGGAACATTTTTTCAAGTAGGAGAAACTTACCAAGAACTTCACAAGTATCACACCCTGAAGCATATATATTTAACCATCCAGGAAAAAGCAGGCAATGTGAGGACTTGAGAACTTCAATTAGCAAGTTTTTAATTCCACCTTCCTACCCAAGTAAGAAAGTAGAAAACAACAATAAATTACATATGTGTTGGAGTTTTAAGGCCTCTAAAAAGGGAATATAACCTATAAAAGTGAATTTCTCCCAGAAAAACTTGTCCTACTGTTTCATTTCTTCATTCTCATTGATGTGATCAATTCTGTCCACAACCTCCTTTGGCTCTAAATAGTGGGAGTTTTTCTGACTCCCCTCCTTACCATGTCAGAATTCTTTTTTTCTTCCCCTATTCTATGTAGGCTTTGAAAGATGGGGCAGTAGTTCTATTTGCTTTTCTATGACTTTGGAGAAAAGAAATATTGCTGTTTCATAGATAGACTTGCACCCTGGATGACTAAGTTTTACTTTCTTTTTTAAGATATAATTTTATTTATTTATTTATTGCCAGCGTTCACTGCAAGTTGAGGTATGTCTTTTTCCAATGAAAAGATACTCTTAGCTTTTAATTTTTTTCTCTACTTTATACTGGAGCTTGGTTGCTTTTCCTGATTCCACTGAAACCTACAGATCTTCTTAGTGATGAGTCAAGACTGCGGCTGTCAAGAGTTTTAGTGTGACTTTTCTGGGGCTGCTTACTCTCAGTGCTCATCCACTTCTCTGTGATGGGGATTTAGTGATAATTCCCAAGGTTTTGTCAATTAATCATTCTTTTCCTGGCAAGATTTTGTGATACATGGTGTGTTCAGAAATGCTGCTAAGCGATGCCGTCCCAGAATCTGCCTTTTTATGTGTAGACGCCACTTTTGGGAGTTTCTGGCAAGACACTGTAGCCTTTACTTTTTTGGTTGCTACTACTTAACACTTTCCTAATTTTACCTTTTTTTTTTCTTAGTTTCTAAATATTAAAGAAAGGAGAGTCTAAGATCTGTCCTATTTTCTTATTTTTACATTGAAGAATCTTTATATTCATGTGAAGGTCTTTAAAATAAAACAGATTGATTTAAATAGGCTTGTTTATACTTATTTTAAATGGTAAGTAACCAGAACTAGATACTCACAAGTTTGAAGAAATATATGACATCAAAAATTCAGTTTGTCAAAAATGTGTAAGCTGAATATAAGCTGACAGTATAAGGTTATGTTCATGACACTGAAATGTTTATACCAAATAATTGAGAGGATAGTAGTGTCATAATTAAGAAAACACATGTTGACCTAACCGGTTTGGCTCAGTGGATAGAGTGTCGGCCTGTGGACTCAAGGGTCCCAGGTTCGATTCCGGTCAAGGGCATGTATCTTGGTTGCGGGAACATACCCAGTAGGGAATGTGCAGGAGGCAGCTGATTGATGTTTCTAATTCTCTATCCCTCTCACTTCCTCTCTGTAAAAAATCAATAAAATATATATATATATTTTTTAAAAAGCACATGTCATTCCTAAATAATAATATTGAAGCCACATGTCATTGACTAAATTCATCCTTGATTTCTCTATTTTGTTGATATCATTCCAAGTACCAGAATTTTGACTCATTCTTTTTTTCTACTATTTTTCTGTTCTGTACTTCATTAATTTTAATGTGTGTCTTTATGATTACCTTCCTTCTGTTTTTCTTCCTTTCTTTTGTTTTACTTTGTTGTTCTTTTTCTAGCTTTTGGAGTTGGAAGTTTAAATAATTGTACTTTTAAATTTTGTTAACAGAGTATTAATACATATACATTTTAGATTATTATTTTAAATGATATAGGTGTTAAAACTGTCAGTTTTTTTTCTATCATTACTGTAACTGTCATAGATTCTGATACGTAATGTTTTAATTATCATTAATTTTCAGAACTTCTATATTTTCTCATTGCATTTTGCCATTACAAGAATTGTTTAATAGAAGGCTTATTTGTGTGTGTGTGTGATCAGACAGTTTTTGTAATAGCTTCATTTTGTAGAAATTATTGATGCCTTCATTGTCATTTAATACATGATCAACTTTGTAATTCAATGCATGTTCCACATATGATTGAGAAAAAGATATATTCTCTATTATCAAGTTGTAGTGTTTAAAAAATATATAGCCATGAGATCAGCTTTATTTTGACTATGACATCTCAATATTCTGTCTTTACTTATTTTAGTCTATGTGACCTGTCTTGTACTACAATATTGTGTTAAAGCCTATTATTATTATTATTTTTATTGTGCTTTACATCTTCTACATCTTTACAACTTGTTTTGTAGTTTCAGCTATTTAAGTGGTGCATAGATATTCATAATTGTTGTATTCTCATTATGATTTGTGATAAAGTGTCCTCTTTTGTGTCTTGTTTATTGCATCTTGACCTGAATGCTGTTGTCTGATAATAAGAACTCATACTCTCTTATTGTTTCCATATATCTGACATGCTTATAATTTGTGTACTTTTGATTATTTGAAACAAAACTAATTTTAGTATAGTTAAACTTTGCTTTGTGAGCCAATCAAAAAATCTTTTAAAAAATAGGCTAGCTAAACCTATTCATGTTTGTTGATATGATAGATACGTCTGATTGCAACACAGCATTGTTTTTTAATTATTGTGTATATTATATTTCTTTTCTCTATTTGCTATCTTTAATTTTTTAAAATTTCTTTTGTAATTAAGAAATCTTTGTATATTTTTAAGATTATTTTCTTTCTATTTATACCTTTTATAATGCTTGCTCTTTTTATTTAACCATTTATTATCCAGTTTGTCAATTTTAAATGGCATTCTTGTCACCTACCTATTACCTGTACAAAAATCAATAATCTCATCCTACTTTCCCCTTTCTCTCTCTTCTCCATCATTAATTTTAGTTTCATCCTTTATACTCTGTCAGAATGTATGACACATGCTGTTTTTCACCCTCCTATGTCCTCATTCTTGTTTTAGTCTCAGTTCTACAGTTTAATATGTTAAATACTCACCATCATTTCTTTTGCAGTTTCTCTAGTTATCTCTTTGATTTGATGAAATTATATATATATATATATATATATATATATATATATATATTCAGAGAATTAACCTTTGTAAGTATTCCTGAGTTATTTTATGCTTAAAGCTATAAGCTTGACACTTGAAACACAGTTTACCTGTACCTAAAGTCTTTGATTTGCACCTTACTTTCTTGAGTTTCTTAAGGGTAAAGCTAACATCTAGCTACTATGAAGTATCTATAATCATTAGCCACTGAATTTTTATGATTTAACTATATCTAGAAGATTTTTGTTTCAGTTTATAAAACATATAGAGGACAACTTTGTTTAGTTTGGACCTTAGTATTAGTTTTTTGACAGAAGGAAGAGAACAGAGTAAGCCATGATATTTATAGATACTTTTTCAACATGTCCATGTCAGGGTACATCCAGATATAAAGATCTAAATGAATTTATTAAAGTTAATTAATCCAGAAAAGAGATATGTCAAAACAACCATATCCCCAAAATGGGACAAAATTAAGTCAAAATAATTAAATAACTATATTATTTTTACAATTTTGCACCTAATTCTGTTATTTTGCTTCTTCTCACACATTATTCAACTACAGTCTATAATAGTCATTCTCAAAGTATGGTTTGGAAACCCCTGTGGGTTTCCAGGATTATTTAAGTGCCTCCATCAGATCAAAATTATTTTTTTTTAAATACACTAAGATATTATTTACCTTTCTATTGTGTTGACATTTACATTAATATTGCAAAGGCAGGAAACTTCATTTAGCACAAATGAAGCCCATGGTGCCAAACTGTACAACAGTCACTTTATTTATTTATTTATTTATTTATTTATTTACTTATTTACTTACTTACTTACTTATTTTTTACCACCATGCACTTATTGGGGTGAAATTGCCAGTTTCACATAAGGATATTTCTGATGAAGAAGTTAAAACTATTGTTATTAAGCCTAGATCCTTAAATACATTTCTTTCTGATATTCTCCGTATGGGTAATACACACAAAAACTCTGCTGCATACCAAAATATGATGGTTGACTTATGAAAATATATCTGTGTAATTTTTTTGAGTTGCAAGCTAAACTAGCTTTTTTAAATAAGAAATATTATTTTTACTGAAAAGTACAACTGATAAACTCTGCTTATTCTCAAAAAAAATAACAAAGCAGCTTGTCATTTTAAGCAAAACAATTGATTATTGTTGCCAATGTTAAAAGTCAGCTTTTAAGTAAAAATAGAATTTTAGAAAAATTGTATCTTCCTTCCTGAGTTTGATAGTGTCTCAATATTCAAAGACTTTCTGATGATACTGATGATGATATTTACAGTTGTGCTTTTAATAGTGTATGAAATGTGTCAACATTTTGAAGACCTGCATAACTCAATGAACTGGTATTTTTCCAAATTGAATGTATATGATGTTAACAATTCAGACACAGTTAACAGATCCATTCAAAGTGCAAGATAGACTGATGTAGTTTACAGTAATAGTTCAAAAGGTTTAATAATATAGTTTTAGATTTTGCATATCCAATAATCTTAAACTTGTCAAGTTTTAATGTAGTATCAAAGATTGTCCAAAATTATCTGTAAAGGATATTAAAATACTCCTCTCTTCCCAACTATATATCTATATCTGTATAAGACTAAACTTTTTTATGTATCTTAACTAAAACAACATATTGAATATTTAATATAGTAAAATTATGAGAATCCAGCAGTCCTCTAAGCAAAACATTAATGAAAATTCAAAGAATATAAAACAGCACTCCTCACTAATTATTTTTATTTTTGAAAATATGGTTCTTTTTCATTAAATATTTATATCTGTATTATTATCATTTTAACTAAAGCAATAAATATTTAAATATGTCATTTTATATTTTAATTCAATATTTTAAATTTATGTTATTGATAGCTATATTCCACACAAACAAAAGTTCTTTGATGACCCTCCATTTTTTTAAGAGTATGAAGAGGTCCCAAAACCAATATGTCTAAAAACAAATAATCTGTATTTATTTTTAAATACCTTCAATAAATTTCTAATGTTCTAAAAGTTAAAACCAAATTTTTAAGATGGTATCAATTAACAATGTTATACTAACATGGACATTTATTTAGTTTGGTAGGCCCATGATGTTCCCTTAGTGAACACAGTATTCCTTCTCTTTAGAATGTTCTTAACCATCCATTTCACTTAGTTAATTTTTTCTCATCCTTCTGGTTTCAGCTCAAGCAGCACTTCCTCAGTCTCTTCTGAACCATGCATGCTCTGGCACTTCATACCTCTTTCTTTCTTTTTAATTGTAGATTTATCAATTTACATATGTCATTAATGAATTTCTTTTCAATAGACAGAAAAACCATAAAATCAATAAGCATATATGGCTTGGCTCACAGTTGGATCAATTCTTCCTAACAGGGTGCTTAACACAGAATGGGGTGGGAAGTAAAATATTTGTTGGTGAATAAATGTATGAATTGATAGAGGAAAGGGTAAATGAATAAAGAATATGACCTAGCTTGCCTAACTTCTTAAAAATATGTAAAGATCCAAGATAAACATTGAAAAGAAATACATTGGATTCATTTATTTATTATTAATTTTAAAAAAATATTTTTATTGATTTCAGAGAGAAAGGGAGAGGGAGAAATATTAATGATAAGAGAGAATCATTGATTGGCTGCCTCCTGCATGCACCCTACTGGGGATCAAGCCCACAACCTGGGCATGTGCCCTGACAGGGAATCTAATGGTGACCTCCCAGTTCATAGGTTGATGAACCACTGAACCACACTGGCCAGGCTCGGATTTATTCAAATAACTCATTGTATTTTCCCTTGTGCAATTATATTACTATGTGTTTTTGTTCACTACTTATTTTGCAAAAGAAATAAAAAGGAAGCAGAAATAACACGCAATGACATTTAATTTTGTTAACAAGTGTTCTTGAGAAGTCTGAAAATGAGCAATTATTGGCAAACAACTCATATTTCATATGACATTCATTCCTATTAATTATACTAGAATCCTATCATTTTTTGTATTTATTTCTTCCTATAGTTAATATTTATCACCTCGTTTGGCTTAAAAACATCTATAATTAAGTAACATTTATCTACTTGCATGACCTCCATAACTTTCTTATTACTAGCTTATCATTATACTTTATATACTTTGTTGTGAGTATATAATTTATCAATCTCCCATGAAACCTTAAATTCTTTAAGGGCTAGGACCATAATTTATTTATCTGTAGGATGTAATAAGGTGTTTAGCCGTTGACAAACACTCAATTAATGATTTTATGAGTGAATTTTTCAACTAAACATTTAATAAATGTATATATTTCTTTTTTTCTAAAGTTTTACATATGTCTCCTTTTTCCCCAATTGTGTATATATTTATTGACAGGTTTTTTTAATTCTTACAGTTAAAACTCAGGTAATGGGAGAAATCAAGATTGCATTAAAGAGGGAAATGAAGACAGATGGTGAACAACTAATAGTTGAAGTTCTCCAATGCAGAAATATCACCTACAAATTTAAATCTCCTGATCATTTACCAGGTATCTGATTCTATGAAAATGAGCAATATCGTATGTATAGGAAATTTTTAGGAATATGTCCTAAATAGTTTCCAAAATATGAACTAAACGTTGGGCTGCACACCAAATATATCAGGAAAAAAATGTGAAATAAGAAATTTCTGTTATACAGAATAAGTTGATATTTTATTAGCTTTTAGTGAGATTTTTTTTTCAACACATAAACTTGGTGATTCATTTATTATACAACCGGGAAACAAATTTAAATGGCTGAGGAAATTGACGTTACCTTTTAATCCTTTTATGTTGTCTGGAACAAATTGAACACAATCTGCTGGCTTTGTATAAGTTATAAGAGAGTACTCAGTGTACAATTATAATGCTTTCAAAAGGACATCGTATGATTAATGGACACTTAACAAGCTGAATTCTTATTTTTAGATTTATATGTGAAAATATATGTGATGAACATTTCTACCCAAAAAAAGGTGATCAAGAAAAAAACAAGAGTATGTAGACATGATCGAGAGCCTTCATTCAATGAAACTTTTCGATTCAGCCTAAGTCCTGCTGGACATTCTCTTCAGGTAATTGTGCATTATACAGTTACTATTGAAACATATTTATTCATACAGTATTTATTTTCCATTCAGTTATTCAATATTTATAACCTTATCTTATACTATGTTGCATTTTACAAGTTGATTAATTCTTAGAGGTATCTTCCCTTTAGGGGCCCTTTAGGATTCCACAGACAACCTATCCAATTAGTTACTAAGTCTTCTTTATTCTGTCATTTGTTTTATACACAATCATTTCCATGCTCAATACCACTAATCCTCTTTGGGTTCTCATCTTTGTTATTCAAATTATTTCAACACTATACCTGGCCTACTTGCTATCAGTGTCTTACCCTTTTAATTCATTTCATCCTACTGATGGCTGATGTATCTTTTTAAAACATGGCTAGGTTACAGTAAAGGCCCTCAAACACTCCCCAATATCCTGACTCATTCAGAGTCCTCTAAGGTGAGTTCTGATTCATTTGATTTTATCTTATCTCCTTATATACCTTCCCACACACACTATATTTCAGTCACAACAGAATCTTTTCAAATCAGATTAAGCCTCCAATCCTTTGCTTATATTTTTACTCCCCTTAAATAAGCTCTTCTCCATCTCTCTTCATCCATCACAGTACTCCACATCTTTTCATGTAAACTCAGCCCTTTACAGATGAGCCTAGAGATAATTCAACACTCCTTATTCATATATCATTTTGCTTATCTTATTAAGCAGGCAATCCCAATCTGTCTTGTAAAATTATTTATAGGCTTCCCTGTCATTGCTTGTATACAGTCAGGTTCTCTAGGGCAAGTCTTGATTTTCAGTGTTCTTTGTTCCACAGCCTAATGCTTGTACATTGTATGTCTTCAGTACAAGTAGAAATAATAAAAAAAAAGAGGCCCAGCCAGAGTGGCTCAGTGGTTGAGCATCAGTCTATGAACCAGGAGGTCATGGTTTGATTCCCGGTCAGGGTTGTGGGCTCGATCCCCAGTGTGGGGCATGTAGAAGGCAGCCAATCAATGATTCTCTCTCATCATTAATGTTTCTATCTTTCTCTCCCTCTCTCTTCCTCTCTGAAATCAATAAAAACAATATATATTTTTTTAAGAATAAAAGAGGAGTCCAGTCGGTGTGGCTCAGTGGTTGATCATGGACCCATGTACAACTGGTTCAGTTCCTGGTCAGGCCACATGCTGGGGTTACTGGGTCAATCCCCAGTAGGGGGAGTGCAGAGGCAGCTGGCCCAATCTTCTTCTTCATTGATGTTTCCATCTCATCAATGTTTCTGTCTATCTCTTCCTCTTAAAAATCAGTAAAAACTTATTTTTTTAAAAAAGAAGAAAGGAGGGAAAAGAAGAAGGAAGGAAAGAGATGAAAAAATATGGGAAGAGAAGACCATGGTACCAGCCCTTAAAACAAAGGCCTTCAGAGACAAATACAAGTGCTATTACAAAGCAAAGACTGAATAGAGAGAGTTAACTTACATTAGAATGAGAGAGAATAAAAAAGTTAAAGGAGACTCTGCAATCTGTGTGAACAAATGTCTCATCTACAGAGATTAAGTAGCTAGAAAAGGAACTGAGAGGGAGAAAGATCATCAGTTTGTGGAAATGTGATAAATTTGATGGGAAATGCTGATGTGAATTCCTATGCAAATCTTTAGAAGACATTCTTGTTGTTAGTCCACTTACAAGTATGCCTGCTACCACACCTCAATCCCCAGTGTGGGGAATCCTGTTATTGTTTGTGGGATTTCTTTGATGATAAAATGTCCTTAAAAGAGGTTGAAAAATATACACATGTATATATAATTTAGGCTCTTTTTTTCTAGGTTTTACTTTTCTCCAATGGAGGGAAATTTATGAAAAAGACCTTGATCGGTGAAGCCTGTGTCTGGCTTGACAAAGTGGATCTCAGAAAAAGAATAGTCAACTGGCACAAACTTTTGGCCAATTCTACTCAAACCCATTGACGAAATGTGTCTGCTCAGGTTATAGACACTGCACTAAATGATCTCAAATCAAGACTGTAGTTGGATACTATTGTATTAAGCTATGTTTTCAGGGGTAAACATGAGAGGAGGAACAACAGGCAAAAACATACGTAAAGCCTTGTGAGTGTGTTGTTGTGAAACACAGAAAGAAACTCAATTGAAAATGTTTCATGTGTGGAAGGCCAAAAGGAAAAGGAGCTCTGAGACCTTGGATTTCTTCCAGCTGTCAAGAAAGACAGCGAGAAAATGTATGACTACTTAATGCGAAAATCTTTGAGCAGAGCTGAGCTAGAGCTAAAGGCAGAGGCTCAAAGATTAAAAATGGTTTCTAATGCAGACAAAAGTAGTCCTTTATGCAAATAGTCCTTGGTTGAAAGGAAAGAACTGATGTGATAAATCTGTTTTCAAAAGATTTTTTTTATCTTCTCAGACAATTTATTGTTTTGAGATTGTTACATAGGATACACCTACAATATGTATCCAAGGCTAGAAGTAAGGTAGTTGTGGTCATAGGAAAAAGAGAACCCAAAATGTAGAAATTATGGTTTTCTCTGTGTTTAAATGTTACAAGGGTAAACCACACTAATTTTGGAACCCATGTTGTAAAAGCACATTTGTACAATCTGAAGTAATGTAGAATGAAGATAATACTAAGTAGAAATGGGATTACATTTATCTAGAAATAAAGCCAGGTTTAGCTAAGAAAGAATATTGCACCACAAAATGTTGTGACCTTGGTTGAAAAAAAAATCTTCATAATTTACCCTTAAATCAAGACATTTTCATTCTATATACCAAAGGACATAGATTAAATTGGTATGTTCTAGGAAGCATGATCATTTTTTTGTGGAATTATAAATGAATGTATTATCCCACAGATTTCATTTCTCTTGAGTGATGTATTGACGGAGTGAAAATTATTCCTCTGGCAAACAAATCCTAGTAATCTGTGACCCTGATTTATTAAACTGGTATCATTTTCTGCTTTTTATAATTTTTTTTTCTTAACACATTAACTGATTGTACAATGAAAACCCTCAGATTCTCTCTCTGCTCCATTTTCTTCTTTTAGTGATGATATCACAGTGATCAAGTTTGTTCATGTTGGGAAAAATATATGAAAAGTTCACATTATATTGAATATACTGTGAACTATTTGAATAGTATGGAATGAAAGCACCAATGTCTAAGTCACTAAAAGGAAGCACCCTCTCCTCCATCCACCAACAACATTAACAACGGAAGGAACACACGGTTGTAGGAAACACACTCAGTTGGGATTCAAAGACCTGCCTTCGGGTCTTGGTTCTGCCATCGACTCACTGGGTCCCCTTGCACATGTCACTTAAACTCGCTTTCCCCCAGTGTCCTTATTTGTAGGTTAAAAAAGCTTAATATTTCTAGCCTTCCTGGTGGGATGTTAGGATGATCAAACTAAGTGATCTGAGAGAGAAAATGAAAGCACATTTCCAAGTATAGTTTTATACACATAAGTGAGGAATAATTATTATGCAGCTTTTTATTTTTCAAATTTTATATGCAAAAAAGCATCCTCCTAGTCAATGGCACTCATTATCATGGGTAAGAGCAGTATATTAGTTCCAAAAAGAATTTTTAAAAAAATATACATTTTCATTTAATCTGAAAAAGGTGAAGACTTAAATAAAAACTATTTGTAAATTGGGTTATTTGTAAATTAAGTAACATACTGATTTTATAGCATTCCCATATCCTATCCCAAAATAAATTAATTAAATTGCTTCTCAGAGCATTCTAAGCTCAAATGCTGCTTCTTTATTGAAGGGTGAGGTTTTAGTGAGTTTAGAGAAATCATCTCCAAATATATTATTTGGATATTGAATTTTCTCATTTTTTAAAGAAAGCATACTTTAAATTCAAAAGGAATTGATTAAATGTAAAACATTAAAAATAAAAGAATTTCTTATCCCAGGTTATGTATCTTTAATGGAAAAATACAAATTCACTCTTACTCAGTCTAAGAAAGCTAATAGTCATTTATTTCCTCCATTGTTTTTATCCTTCCTTCCCTGACAAAACAATGTTACAATGTTGTTTACCATTGATACTTCTTTAAAATGAGCATGTGTGGAGGGGATCACTCAAGATTTGATATTGCTAGAATTTTATTTTTAGAGGCAACTATATCTGTTGATGGTTGCCATGGATATTTCCAGCAGAAGTTAGCACTTTAGGAAGCTGCTAATCATCACTCATAATTGGGGAAGGAAATAGTTCAGAAAGATATACTTCTGACATAAAAAAGGCTCTGCTACTTTCCATTGAAAGGGAACTCGAGCTTACATGAGGTCCTCTTCTGCAGCCACTAATAGTACATCCAGAGGTATGCGTGACAGGTTATATGACCAGTTAGTTTACTAGTTG
Organism: Myotis yumanensis; assembly: GCF_028538775.1. Lineage (NCBI taxonomy): Eukaryota > Metazoa > Chordata > Mammalia > Chiroptera > Vespertilionidae > Myotis > Myotis yumanensis. The sequence goes on along the minus strand of NW_027223760.1, from coordinate 40,171,674 downwards.
TTGCAACTTCTTTTAGAGTAATACAACTGAAGGTGCCACCAAAACAAAGAGCATCCCTTGGTAGCTATTTGACCTGTAAGAGTAGGAGTCTTCCCATTACAGGTGCCTCTCTGCTCCAAGGAACTGGTGATGAGGCCAAGTCAATCGAGAGAGTTAACAACAGGGCTTCTTTTTGTGCACCAGCATCCCCCTTCAGAGAGCATAAGATCCTGCCATGGTTTACCAAGAGTGCAGCTAACCACTCCTAGGTTGTACTGGAACTATTCTATGCAACACTGATCCTTATATGAATGCACTTCTGAATGATCTTGATAACCCTCTAACTCTTTCTTTTTTAATTGCAAATAGGGCTCTTGGTGTTTTTTACTTTTTTTGTATATATCACAGCACCTGCTTTTCCACTTTTTATTTTATTGGAATTAGCTCTTTTTTCTTTATCCTAATAGTGACAAAGTTTGTAATCTTCAAAATAACACATTAGTCCAAAATAACACAGCTCTTATACCTTGAAAAGCATCCTAATTTTTCCCACAGTTTCATTGAATCATCAGGGACTGAAGTTGCTTCTTAGTTGAAAATTTGGTCCTAAACACCTTTTAGCTATAGAAGCAAAAGCACAGAGTAAATTTTCACCAAAGACAGGGATTTACAGAATGGTTGTTGCAGACATAAAAAACATTAGTTGCAAAAAGGTGGTGTTTCCCCTGTTCTTACTTAAGATAAAAGAGATTTTTGGTGACTCTGTATTTTTTATTTAGCATTTTAGTTTAAAAGAATAATATCCAGGACTAAGGGGCAGTGATTGCTTTGCTCCTTAAGGTTGCTCATATTGTAATTACTCACACTAATAAAAGCATATTTTCAGCATCAGTGGAATTAATTTTTTGGATCACACACATTAAAATAGTCATATTGTGGGACTATAATAGCTGGTAACCAGCTGATATTGATTCTTATTATAGGAATAGTTGTGATGATAGGGTGATAACCATAGTGACACTAGGTTGGTGGTGATGTGAAGTAAATTAAAACTATACACTATATTGTGCCCAATTTATTAGAAATTATTTGATCAATGTTTCATTTCATTATGATATCATAAAGATATAGTATTTTTTTACTTTATTATTTAAATCATAACAATATTTTTAAAAAATTATTTTCATTGCTACAATGTCTAATATTCCAAAGTCAGCCGACTACAGCTATATATGTTTATAACTCTAAGTGTGACAGAGTGGTGTTCCCTATTTTGAGCTTGAGATGGAAGTGAAAGAAAGCTCAATGAATAATTATGAACTGTCTGTTTAATAATTACTTGCCTTTGATGTAATACAAGAATGAATGAGTGAAATAGATTTTCTCATTGAATATGAAACATTGATATGTTCATATCATATGTTCCATGTTGTTATTGTTAACGATCCCCATTAAATCTAAATCATTTAATCAAATGATTCCTTATCTGATAGGTAGATTGAGAGCATTTTCTTAATTTATCGCCCTGTATATAATTATACACTTGGTAAATTAGACAAAGTTGAAGTATTCATTTCACTTGGCATTCAGCATGTGAATATGATTATTGTTTGATTGTGTCTATATATTTGTTGGTGATGTGCTCAGGTGCTCCCACTACCGATTAATGTGTGTGCTGATATCCTAACAAAAACATATCTGGAGTTAAAGAAAAACAAATTCTTGTCTGAAAAAAACAAAAACCGAATAAAATTGTTTTCAAAATAAAATACTTGGAAATATGTCTTGTTTATAACTATATGTTGCATGCCATGTTGGTGATTTGCTAATGTGTTCTTTTCTGTTCTACTCGAATCTCTCTGAAAATCTAATGAACAAATTCTCGGGCTAAAGGTTGTATAAATTGAACTGAAATACATGAGAATTGAATTTAAAAATGCTTGTAAATCTGTCTTGAGTTTTACTTTATGTGAAAATATGTCTTGGTTTTGTGATTGTATACAAGATGTATCTTGATAACTTATGCAAATTGTGCTGTTTAAAGGCTGTTGCCTCAGCCTTACTAATAAATATTGAAAACATCAACATTGACTTCTTGTGGTTAACTGATAAATTGATATTTAATATGTAAATACAACATTTTGGAACATTTTCTGTGAAAAATATATCATCAATGCATTTACTCACCCACTTTAAAACATATTTTAAATACAGAACAGATACAGGAAACAAACAAATTTATAGCTTAATAAATTATATGTATGATGCTCTTGTAATCACCACTCAGATCAAGAAATTGAACTCAGCCAGCCATCTCATAAGACCTCCATTTAACCCATTTCTATCACAATTCCCTCCCCACCCCTTAATGCAACCACTATCTTGATATTTATGATAATTACTTCCTGGTTTGTTGCTAGCATCTGCCTACTAAACACTAGTGTAGTTTTCCTGATTTATTTTTAATATGTTTTATAAGCTTCTTCTAGTCTGCATAGTCTCCTCCTCACCCCTTCTTTTTCAATGAATCTTATTTTTTGAAGAAACTTGGTCTTTCTACCTGTGAGATTCCTTGAAATCTGTATTTTTCTGACTGCCTACTCAGAGCGTAGTTAAGGAGTTCCTCTGATTCTGTATTGTCTGTCACTTGCTCTTTTGCTCTACAGATCTGACCTGGTCCACAGGTTCCTATCATATTCCTCCATTAGGAGACACATAATATCTGGCTGTCTCATTTTGTTCTGTTCATGGCTACTGTTGCTCAATGCCTAGAATAGGTCCATTAATTCACTAGCGATATTCTATTCAATCATCAGTTCTACTTGAAATATCTTTAAAAATATAAATTTCCCCTCAACCAATATTTGATTATGCAGTAGTGTAGTTTTTGTAGAAAAGTTGGGATAATGAGAGAAAGATGGACACATTTTTCTCTATCTAGTTACCATTTTTTAAAAAATAATAGCTGGATTATTTAGTAAAAAATAGACTTCCAACAATTTGATTATTTGAAAAGATCAATGAAACTAACAAACCTATGGCAATCAAAGGAGAAAGAAGGCAAAGTTACCTTCATCAGGTATGAGAAATTAATATAGTTACCAATATCCAAAGCCAAAACTGACCAAATCCAATCTAGCAATGCATAAAAGTGATAAGAATCAAGATCAAGTTGAATTATCCAGTTTACACAAGATTATCTCAATGTTGAAAAACAAATTAATGAATTTCAGTACATTGATAGTATATTAAAGTATAAAATCATAATATGCTGAAAATGTTTTGATAAAAATCAAAATCCATTCTTAATAAAAATGTTATAGCACACTTGGAGTGGAAGAGTATTCTTTAAATCTGATGAATATTACCTACCAAAGAAAAAACAAAAATCTTGCTGGTAAAAAGATTGAGGGCTTTTCTTTTGTGACCAGAAAAAAAGCAAGTATGCCTATTACCATAACTTTTTTCAATACCTTTATCAGAGTTTCTAGCCATTGTGTCATGGCCATAAATCAATACAAATAAAGGAGTAAGAAGTAAAAGAAAAGAAATATAATTATTTGTAGATTTTATATCTTTGTGTATAAAAAATCCAAAACAACCAACAATTTCTTTTAGAATAGTATGTGAGAATTTGTCAAGTTTACTAAACATAAAAACTACAAAATACAAAAATAAATTTCTTTTCTGAAAGTTGGAAAATGAAAAGTTCAAGACAATTTTTACTAGCAGCAAATGTATCAAAGACCTAGACATAAATTAACCAAGAAGTTCAAGACCTGTCTATAAAGAAATTAATGAAATTATCAAGATATTAAGTAAGACCTAGATGCAATGTTTATTGATTGAAAAATTGAATATGATAGTTGTTATGCAAAGTGCTGAGGCCGCAGAAAACCTCAGCATTCTTTTTGTAGATTCCAAATAAATAAGCGGAGGACTGGATGTGAAAGAAATGAGTTTGCTAGGATTCACGTGTGCACCTGTGGTGGCCGACAAGTGAAATTGTCCTCCTAAGCTCCGTCCGGCCTGCAGACAGGCCATGCCAGGGACAGCCAGCCAGTGTTATTTTTGCTGCCACCCGGACATTCCCAACACAAGGTTTTATAGAGCACAGAAAACAGAGAATGAACTTCCAAATAGCATGGATCAATTGAGTAACTATTTGAAAAAAAATAATATTGAACCTTGTCTCTCACAATTTGAAAATATAAATTCCATATACAATAATTTGAAAAAGAAATTTATAAAACATTAAGAAGATAACATAGAAAAATAACTTCTTAAATTTGCAAGAGGAAAAGATTTACTAACAAAACATCCTGAACAACTACAAAAAAATTAAAGACTTCTGTTCCTCAGATGCCATAAAGAAGTTGACAGGGAAAGCAAAAAAAAAAATTAGGAAAGATATTTGACACATAAAACAAAAAGGATTGGTGTCAAAAATACAAATCAGAGGAAAAATAAAAGCAATGTAATGGAAATATAGGAAAAACACTTGAACAGGAACTTTAAATGAGAAATCCATATGGTTAATAAACATAGCAATAGTTGCTCAACCTCATTAGTTTTCAGGATATACCAGCGCACAGGTGGACACCTTCAGACTGCACCAAAGCACCACCCAACTACCTTCAAAAAAAAAAAAAATCAATGTTGTGTCTGGACCAACCCTTGTGGTTCTTATGATTTTAAGGTGCCCTTCACCAATAATCACCAGGAAACCTTGAAAAGACACAGGTTGGTTGCTTATAAGACCTGGAAATGACACAGCACACCCGGGGCCACTCAGCCAAGTCCCAGGTAAAGAGAATGCACGTGGGCCTGGGTTCTGCTTTATTTGGGTCAAAGTGGGGCCTAGGGTTTCACAGGCTCCTGCGTTACTGGTGAATTTAAAACAGAAGAGCAGGAACTTAAAATTCAGGAAGAGAAAACAAGTAGCTCAAAAGGTCAGTATTGAAATCAACGCTAAAGGCAGCAGTGGCTCTTCAGGCTCATGGATGACAGTGTTTATTTCAGTCTTTGGAATGGATGCCTCTGCCATCAAAACTTAAATCACGTACTCACATTATAAAAAAGGGGGAAAATGTCAGGGCTTGCACTGCACCTATGCCTTATATCTTGTAGTTTAAAATGTTTTTGTTTTTGTTTTTGAAGAGCAAGGATAAGTAATGGTTAACTGCAATTATGCTTTTTGAGAAAGAGATTGAAAATGTGTTTGGCAAAATGTGGTTAATTATAATGTGTAGGCCGGTTCTGCAGAATGATGGGGACTGAAACCAATTTTGACAAATGGACTCAACAGGTATTTGATTATTTTTAGACATTTGGGTTTTTTCTAGGGCAGACTAAAAATGCTCAGGCAGAAGCTGACACTGCAATCTACAGTTGGAATTTCTTCATTTTGGAATCTAAGTTTTGAAAGGTTTTTAAAGTCTTTCAGCTGATGAGATCCGGCATGACCACCCAGGTTATCTAATTTAATAAAATAGAAACATGAAAATTGATTGTACCTTCCCTACACCCACCAGCCACGCCCACCAGCCACACCCACCAGCCAATCAGGAGCAGATATGCAAATTAACCCAACTGAGATGGCAGTTAGGCAGTTAGGCAGTTAGGCAGTTAATTTGCATACTAGGCACCAGTGGCCTGGGTCCGGGAAACATCATAGGGCACCCAGGTCACTCCAAGGTAGGCCCCATGTGGGCCCTGAGCAGCCTAGGAAGGGCCTGAGCCTGCAATCAGAGCTGAGGGGGGCCCCTGCCGGAGATCACATGGGGCTGGGGGTCCCCTGCCCAGGCCTAACGCCCCAGCCAGAGTCCTGAGGCCTAGGAAGGGGTGGAGCAGGCAATCGGAGCAGGCTGGGGGGCCCCTGCCCAGGCCTAATGACCATGGCCAGAGGCCTGAGGCCTGAGAAGGTGTGGAGCCATCAATTGGAGGGGGCTGGGGGTCCTCTGCCCAGGCCTAATGCTGGGCCAGAAGCCTGAGGCCTTGGCAGGGGTGGAGTCAGTGATCGCATGAGGCTGGGGGTCCCCTGCCCAGACCTAACCCCCCAGCAAGAGGACTGAGGCCTAGGAAGGGGCAGAGCCGGCAATCAGAGTGGGCTGGGGGTCCCCTGTCCAGGCCTAATGACCCAGCCAGAGGCCTGAGGCCTGGGAAGGGGCGTAGCCAGCTATCAGAGGGGGCTGGGGGTGCCCTGCCCAGGCCTAAGGCTCTACCAGAGGCTTGAGGCCTAGGCAGGGGCAGAGCCAGCAATCAGAGCAGGTTGGGGGTCCCCTGCTCAGTCCTAATGCCTGGCCAGAGGCCTTAGTCCTGGGCAGGGGCCGAGCTGGGGATTGGTGTGAACTACAGAGGAAACACCTTTTCTGACCGCTCATTGGCTAAGCTCCCTGTATGCCACTGGTAATATTCTTAGTAACTTGGGTAATAAGAATCCAAAAAGGTGATATAGGGTTTTTCCACCTCACTCCTGGAGAAAAAAACGAAGGTCTGCTGCTGGAGAGCTAAGAAGTGTCATATCCTGCCCTAGCCGGTGTGGCTCAGTGGATAATGCCTTGGCCTGCCGACCGCAGGGTCTGGGTTCAATTCTGACCAAGGGCATGTACCTAGGTTGCAGGCTCCTCCCTGGCTGGGGCCCAGGTCAGGGCTCATGCAGGCGGCAACCAATCAAAGTGTTCCTGTCACTTTGATGTTTCCCTTTCTCTTCCACATTCTCTAAAAATCAATGGAAACATATCCTCAGGTGAGAATTTTAAAAAATAACAAAGAAATGTCATATCCCATGAAAGACACATCATGAAAATGCCTAAAGAAAGTTGTCACTTTTTCATGGTGAAGGGACTGGAGTCCGTGTTGATGAAAACACCTTGGTGGCTGCGGTGACTGGCAGTGGCTGAAGCAGCGGGGTGATGGGGCTGGTGCCTTCCCCTGATCAGCCTGGCTGCATCCCACAAAGGGAGGCCAGACTGCGGCTTAGGCCCGCTCCCCAAGGGGAGCAGGGAGTGGGCCTAAGCCATCAGTAGGACATCCCCTAAGGGTTCCCAGTATGTGAGAGGGGGCAGGCTGGGCTGAGGGACCACCCTCCCTAGTTGAGTATAACCTTCTTACTTAAAATCAGCTGATTAGAGATGTAATTTGTCTCTACAAAATATGGTTATACCTTGTTTTATTGTGCTACAAAGATGTTAATGTTTGTTTTTTTTACAAAGTGCTGGTAACACCCACCACCAGCAAGAAGATTACAACTCTATTCATTGCCGTGACCTGGAACTGAACCTGCAGTATCTCCCAGGTATGCCCGCACCCTCACAACAATGTCTCAAGTGGTATTTGAATGAATAATTGTGTACTACAGCCTAGCCAAGTTGACACATAAAACTGTATGAAGGAGAAATATAAAGATTTTTCTTGGTTGGTTAGTTGGTTTGGTTGTTAAGATGAGAGAGGACTGGATAAATTGCAAAGTCATTGGGAAGAATATAACTGAGACGGAGTACTCTCCCTCTACATATAGAGAAAAGGGAATGAATAAGTTCTAGCATACAATATGGAAAGATAAACTCTAAATACTAGTTCAAGAACTCCTCTTTAAGAGGAGAAAGGAACATTTCTCTAATGGTTGGTTCCCAGCCCTGGCTACCCATGACAATCATCTGAAGAACTTCAAAAAGTATGGAGACCTAAACTCAATCCCAGACCACTTACACCATCACCTCTGATTGTTGGACTCAGGCAGAAGAAACTGTTAAATATCTTCAGATGTTGTCAAGGTGTAGCAAGTTTTAAACTACTACCCTAATGAAAAAGAAAGAAAAGGAGATTAGTGCAGACATAGACAGATTGTAAATTATCTGATATGAGGAAGTTAAGAGAGTTTCATTATGATGCCTCTGATTTTCTCAGTGAGATATGATATGAGGGCATCTGTTTAGAGTGAAGAGGAACTGAATAACGGTTAGAGACTTGAAGAGAGTGGAGGGGCTATAAAGTAGTCCTGAAGAAGAGTGGGAGAGTAAGTAGGAAAGAAGAGTAAAATGCTGTGCTATATTGAAGGCTCTTTGGAGCTTAGTGAATATACACAGTGACACCAATCTGTCTTGTCACATGATTTTCCCCATCTCATTTTATATATAAGAGCAGAGAACAAATATGGTAAATGTTAACTAGACTGAGTCTTAACAGATAGATGAGACAAAAAAGACAGATGTGCAAAGGAGTTCCGATCTCAGGACAAATTGATTAGACCATAGGATGTGTAATTAAAAATGGAAGTTTAACAAAAAAAGGGTCAAGACTGGTGGACTAGGAAAAAGAAACACAAATAAATTAATGATACTGTGTTGTGCACTAAAATTTGTTGAGGGGGTAAATCTCATTTTGTGTTTTTACCATGAGGAAACTTTTGGAGGTGATGAATAAGTTTACTACCTTGATTGTGGTGATAGTTTTACGGGTGACTGTTTGTATATGTCCAAACTCATTGAATCATATCTATTAAATGTGTTTTTTTGGTACAGTGGGGCCTTGACTTAAAAGTTTAATTCTTTCTGAGACCGAGCTCATTAAGGAGCTCATTAAGGAGCTCGTTAACCCAAATTACTCTATCAACTCAATGCAAAAAATCGGCTGAGAGACAGCTGGTATCTCAAAAAACTCGTTAGTCGGGACACTGGTAAGTCAAGGCCCCACTGTATAACAATTATACCTTGAAGAAGCTGTTAAAAATAAAGTAAGATCTAAGGCAGTGGTTCTCAACTTTGGCTGCACATTAGAATCACCTGGGAATCTTTTTAAAATCCTGATTTCTGGGCCTCATCCTCCGGAAATTCTGTTTCTTTGTTACTAATGTTGTGGCCCCACCCCATAACAAAGAAACAGAATTTTCAAAGGATGAGGCGCAGAAATCAGGATTTTAAAAAGATTCCCAGGTGATTCTAATGTGCAGGCAAGGTTGAGAACCACTGTTCTAGAGGCAGGACCAAGCCTGTCTAAGTTTGGTTGAGCTAAGTGAAATGTTAAGGCCTTGTTGCTCACCTGCTTACTGCTCACCCACCCCCATCTCCAATACACATGCACACACACTTGCATGAATGCTTTCCTTTTCCCTGGAAAGAAAAAGAACAAAAACCAGAGTCAGAAGAACCATTGAAAGAACAGAGAACTGCAACTCCCTCAAAACTCTAGGGAGGAGGGTTAGGAGGAGGGGATGGCTTCTCAGGAAGTGTGGTTTGGAAAGAGATAGGACAAAGGACAGTGTTGGTATAATAGTAAAAGACTAGTGTGAGTTTCAGTATTCTAGGGAACAGGAGACATGGACAGTCCCTTAAACTTTTTTTTTTTTTTTTGGCCTTTTGTTAGAGTCCCTTCCAGATTCTAGCAGTCAGTCAAATCTTAGACAAATGAAACTTTTTTTCATTAACACATTCTGACAGAATATTTCTTGTAACTAAATCTTGTCTGTCAATGAATTTCATATAAAGTGATTACTATTATACAGAATATATTTTACATAATAAAAATATTTCACAGTAAAAGTCTACTGCATTTATAAAATATATAGAGGAGGAGAAAATTATTCTCAGATAAGATTTTTTTACCTTATGATCTCAGTATCATCACCTGGGTGATGAAAATACTTGCATTGACAAGAATCTGAGAAGAAGAAAAAAGGTTTAAGGAAAATCAGTGTGAAATGCTGATTAGCTAGTGCCTCAGAAATAATCTGAAGTTTAGAATCTAAAATGAAAAACACCCTGAAAGTGAATTGTTGTCAGTAAAGTGAACAAAGGCATATTAAAATTTTAAATGAGATCTTAGAGTTGACGGAAAAATCTACAACCTCAACTCTAGAAGGTACATGGTAATCAAAAAAGTGTCCAGGGCTAACCTACGTTAATGAACACTTTCTAGATGATATTTACTGCCAAATATGTGAACAGATAACTGGAACAAATTAGTAATTTGGAATTTTTAAACTGCTGTCCCTTTTCACAGTTTTCAGTATTATCACAATTGTCTTAAATTGCGTTCTTAATACTCTTTTTGTAAGAAGCAAATGCAAGAGTTACTTAGAGTGAGAGCTATCATTCGGACAGATTAAATGAAGAGTTGAGTTATTGAAGAAATATGAATTTTATGTGGGTAAGCACAGTATTTTCAAATAACATAATCCTAGGTACAAGAGACTCTATGACAGTGGAAAAACACTAGACAGCCTGAATAACAGGTTTCTAACCATAGTTTTACCACCAATTTGTGCTGTAACATAACACTATCTCCCTTCTCAAGGCCTCAGTTTTCTAAGACAAAAGGACTACATAATCCACAAGGTTTTCTATAGATCTAACAAAATTGAGAACACTAAACAAAGCCTTTATGTTGACTATTTTGTTGCTCATTTTATGGAACCTCCCCCCAAAAGTCACTATAATTAGTCAAGTTTTAAAATAAGATTGTATGCTCACTATGAGTCAATATCTGAATCAAATATGTGTTATCAATAGAATAAAGCTCACTTTTTGTAGCACTTACTGTGCTTCTGGTAGAATTCTGTTTTGCTAATTCTGTATTGGTAATTCATGATGTCTATGCATTGTCATAACTCTTGGCTTCTAGTTTATAAGTACAATGGAAATGTATGGGGACAATTAAAAGAAAGCAATAAGCATAAACATCATCTAATCTTTGCTGATGATCAAGAATTACCTACATTGTGACTGGACATTCCAAAATATCAGTTCTGGAATGGTCAATGACAAAAGTGGTCAAAATCAAATGGCCAAACTATTTTCTCTACCTCATTGTTCAATGCCTTTTTTTTTTTGGTGGATGCTTTGCCACCAAAGGTCCAAATGCTATTTCATACTTTGATGTCTCTTCCATTCTTTCCCTTCCATGTTCCTGACCAGTCTACTAGGCCATTAGCAAATGTCTAGAAATCTTCCTGTATTCTCCCCCTTAGGTCACTTTTTTTTTTCTCATAAAAAACAAGCTCTCCATTTGTACCTCAACCCACTGGGAGGATTTTCTCTCCTCAATATTCCACTAATGATGTTATCTGCCATCTCAACACAATAGCACTCCTTGGTATTCTGCACTATATCAATCAATACTGCTGTCTGTTGTTATCCAGTTTCAGTTTGGACTCCTATACCGAATCTACCCATCCATAAATCAAGCTTGGGCTTTTCCTCTTTCTTCAGCTGGTCATAGGGAATTTACTCACAAAGGCGAACTAGTGACATGGAGCCTGGACCATCTGCTTGTGTAGCTTGCCTGTGCGCTCTGTTGTCATTTAAACTTCATTTCAAATTACAGTTCGTAACTGATCATGGGTCCACTGCTTAGCCGTCTGACTTTATGACATTGAGGCTCTAAGACAACTGAGCTCATTCTGAGTAGTCCCAGATGTGTGGTCACTTGGTTCCCCATGGTTAAGTTTCTAGCAGGGCCAAGTATCATGCCAGCAGGTGATTGTAAAATGAAGTATAATTCTCCACTGCAGGTGGCATGGCCTTGTTCCAGAATCCAAGTAGCTGCATTTTTATTCTCCTTATGGGACTTGCCATAAACATACATTCCAACTTTTCCCACACTGAGGCTTTCAACATTATAGAGCCTGCCAGATTACATGGCCCAAGTAGTCGGGCTATTTGTACCACAGTCTGACCAGCTGCAGAGCTCTTTTTCACTCTGGGACTCATTCAAAGTTGGGAACCTTCCATATCATTGAACTTAAGGGCTATAAAAGTACTTCTGTGTGTAGAATGTGTTCCAGCCAGGACCCAAAAAGATCTACCAGGTGTTGTGCTGCCTTTCTATTTTAGGCTTTGGAAGATGCATCATTTTGTCATTTACTTTTCAGAGGATCTCAAATACTCCTGACAGCTAGACACATAAAAACTAGATTGAAATAGCAGTTTCCTGAAATGTGTCTTATCAAGGCCTCAATGTGCTAGCCACCAGTTTTTTTCATAGGACCCAATTAAAATCAACATAATATCATCAATGTAATGATCAATCTGATAATATGTAAAATATCCAGATGATGTAGATCTCTTTTGAATATGACAGTGGGGTGGGAGAGTTAATACAGCCCTGGTGCAAAACTGTGAGTATTGTTGTCTATTCCACATAAATGCAAATTTTCCTGATCTTTTATTATCAGAATTTTTAAAATGTACATTTGCAAAATCCATGCCTGTATACCATGTAACTAAAACCTTATTCGTTAGCTCTAGCACCAATGCCACATATGGCATAGCCACTATGGACCAGAGCTGTTACTAGGCTGAGCTTATAATAGTCTACAGTCATTCTGCATGATCCAAGCATTTTCTCCAGGGGCTACAATGGTGATTTAGAGATATGTTATATAGCTGTGCTCCTGTATCCTTTAGGTCTCTAATGATGGTGCTTATTTCTACTATTCCCTCCTATCCCCCATGGATGTTTTGATCTATGATCATGGTTGGGAGGAATTCTGGAGTCTTCCACTTGGCTTTTCTAATAAGTCCAAGGACCTAACATAGACAATGCTCCAACTGCCAAATGGCATTTTCAATTACATATTTGGAGACCAGGAAATGACCATGACCATGAATTGTGTCTATGGACACAGTGGATCCACTGTAAGCCATACTTTAGCAGGTTTCCATTTATAACTTGACTCCTATAATCCTCACCCTAACTAGGGGGTCACGATGATACACTGAGTCTCCAGTTATCAATGTCAACTCAGACTGTGCTCAGTAGTCCTCTGGGTGTTTCTCTTTCCCTAGTGTAAGGTCACATGGGTAAATGGCTATAACTGTCTAGAAAATCATTACAGTATATACTTACTGTGGTGTTGCCTGGTCATCTCTTTGATTAATGGATTCTGCTTTTGAAAATTGGTTTAGGTTTGAGAACTGGGCAAAGAATTGCAAGTTTTATTGAGACAACAACACTCAGCTTCCTGTTCCTCTGTTCTAACCTCCTTCTGATGGAAGAGCTAAACAGCACACTCATTGGCTACCTATCTAATTTGTACTTGGTGATGTCATGTTCTATTAACAATCTCTATAACTTCCTGAGGGTCATGCCCCCCTTGACTGCTACACCAGTTTTGTGGGTTCTTGCTTTTGGCAGTTAAGCACTGCCACCTCACCTCAATTACTTTCAGACTTCATCATCTTCAGGGATGCTGATCAGACCTGCTCTGCGTATACCTCTCCTACTGACTGCCTTGTCACTTCAAGATGATCTGCCACTGAGCTTCTTATGGATGCTGATGCCCCTTACCAATGCATTTCTGCTGGCCTTGCTCAATGCTGGATTCTCTAGGACCTCCCAGAAAGCATAATCCTCTAGCAGTGGTTCTCAACCTTCCTAATGCTGCGACCCTTTAATACAGTTCCTCATGTTGTGGTAACCTCCAACCATAAAATTATTCTCGTTGCTACTTCATAACTGTAATTTTGCTACTGTTATGAATCATAATGTAAATATCTGATATGCACGAACAATTTTCATTGTTCGTGACCCACAGGTTGAGAACCACTGCTGGGTATTCTGGCCTCCCATAGCATCCATTCCACCTTTTTCTTCTTCTTAACTTTTTAAAAAATATATGTTTTTATTGATTTTAGAAAGGAAGGGAGATGGAGAGAGAGATAGAAACATCAATGATGAGAGAAAATCATTGATTGGATGCCTCCCCCATGCTCCCCACTGGGGATTGAGCCTGCAACCTGGGCTTGTGCCCTGACCTGGAATCAAACCATTACCTCCTGGGTCATAGGTGGATGTTCAACCACTGATTCACACCAGCTGGGCTTCTTCCTATATTTTTCTTCTTCCTCTACAGTTTGCCAGGCAACATAGGCATTTGCACTTTGTCCAGTGTGGGCCATCACCTATTCCTGGCTTCTAAGAGCTACTCTCAGCAATGACTTTGTCCCATTTCTGGGGTCCTTACCAGTTTATAAAATCAACTGTTCCAAGAAAATGTTGCCAAGTCTATAAGTTGTTTTTAAGATTTTTAATTCTGGCCTCCTTGATCAAACGTCCTCAGAATTTAACCCCAGGGGTACTCCCTTAGCTTCTGCTGGTACATGGTAGCTAATTCTTGCAACTTCTTCAGTGTGTAATTTTGCTCTTCTATAATCAGGCCTATCTTGTCTCTCATTAGATTCATCTGGAAAATAATCATACGTGTTAGCCTGTTTGATAAAATGGGGTGAGGGGGCAACTCTTGAGAGGGCCACCTGTTGTCTTGCAGCCTCTTCCTGCATGGGAGAGAGATCTAAAGAGGTACAATTCTCAGGGGGATTGTTGAAGCAAAAATTGCTCATGAAGACTTTCTTCAAAGCTATTGAAATCAAAGAGGGAGGTCAGAATTCCATCTGAGCTCAACTCCATGGAAAGAAAGGGCCGGGAGGGTTTTCAGACTCTGGGTGAGCTAGTGGAAAAGTGCTAGAGAATTGGGGGAGGGGAGGCAGGGAGTTGATTGATAGGATGTGTCTAGCAAATTGACTGATTCCTGAGTTAGCAAATGCTTTTCTCTGCTATTATTAGGTCATCTGTGTTCGCTAATTGGTGTCCATGGAAGCTGGGCTCCTACCCTGCCACAGAGACTGTGAAATGGTGCATGATCTCCCCTGATAATGAGATTTGGAAAGGATGGCTCTGAGGCCCTTTAGAAAAACCCTTCTCAGTTGTGAAACAGTCCAGAGGGTGTTAAAAGGATTTATATCTCATAAGGGCAAAGCAAAAGTATATAATTACATGTTGTCTAAAATAAATGCTCTAAAGCAGTGTTCGGCAAACTCATTAGTCAACAGAGCCAAATATCAACAGTACAACGATTGAAATTTCTTTGAGAGCCAAATTTTTTAAACTTAAACTGTATAGGTAGATACCTTGTTATTAACTTAATTAGGGTATTCCTAAGGCTTAGGAAGAGCCGCACTCAAGGGGCCAAAGAGCTGCATGTGGCTCGAGAGCCACAGTTTGCCGACCACGGCTCTAAAGAAAGGGAGGTGAGGGCCTCAGAGGCAGAAAGAAACCTGTGTGAAATTTAGCCAAGCTGAGGGGAACATTAAGGCCATCTTGGCTGGCCTTCACTCAGGTGTTCCAATTCTGTCAGGTTTCAGGTTTAGGGTGCCCTTTGGTCTTTGCTGAACATTTAAATGTCTCTGGAGGTCTGCAGTTCTAACCATGAAATCAGGGTCAGCTGCTCTTCTGCATCTGCTCTTCCAATGCAGGAAGCAAAGCCTTCTATGTAAACTCCCATGGAGGCCCTCCAGCTGTCACACTTAACTTTAATTATCTTGTGAACTGCCCTCAATTTATCATGATCCCTCTATAAGGCCTCAATTCACTTTATCAGTAACAGTCACTATGCTGTGCTGATTGGAGTTTTTCACCCTGAATCTTTCAAATATCTTTGTTGCCACATCAGCAAGGACAATCCTCTCCATGGGGCCATCTTTTTAAGTCACCATTTATGAAATCATACCTGCCACCGGGTTATCTATGCCTCCAATTTCACTGACTTGCCAGCTGGATAGTGAGTAACCTGGTCCCCAAATCCCATCTTGCCACCTGTTTCCTCAGACCACCCTATGTATCATGTGTGCCAGTCTGGGTCTTCCAAGCAGTAGACAACAGGGTGGGATTACATGTACAAGAGATTAAGGGAATTACTGTGAAGAATAAAGCTGGGTGGTGGTGGTTGGGATGGGGGGGCGGGGAGTAGGCAGGGAGAGACTTCAGACTGAAATGGCAGGATCACAACAGTGAAGACTTAGGAGGATTGGGGAAGAAGAAAGCCTCAGATTACACAAAATAATTCTGAGAAATCTTGGACAAGCTGAGGCACCAAGGAAAATTTGTCCATTAGAGGAGTGTCCTTTCAGGCAAGCATGGGCTGGCTCTTTTCCCCCTGCTCAGCCAGGGTGGAGCCCCTTGTGGGACCAATGGCCTCAATGTTTACCAGGGCCATGGCTGAATGTTGTTGGTCTCATGTGCTCCCCACAGCAGGTTTTCAGGAATCAGTGAAGGCTTCCACGGCCGCCACCACAAGTCATTAGCCAAAATTCCTTCACAGTAAAATACAGAAACATAGTCTAGAGAGGTTTCATAGCAATTAAAACTTAAGACTATGGAAAACATTGCAATTAGATTTAGAAACCAATGTACCTCATATGTCATTCTATTTTAGATATATGCTGTTTAAGTATAATTTAGGTGTTTAATCTACATGAATAGGTTTCTTCAAATAGTCTATTTCTTACATCAAACATGATATTGTATGGGTAAAGTTTGCCCTTTAACAAAATGTACAAAGAGAATACTAAAAATGTTAGAATCAGAGAGTAATGTTGGCTCAGTGCCTTATCTGTTGAGGAGTAAACAAGGAGAGACCCTTTTAACAAAATCATTATGTATTGCTTGATGTTCTTTTAATGTATGAGAAAAAAATGTGTTAGCTTGATATGAACATACTTTTGTTGCCTGAATTTTCATATTAGCCAATCAGCACAGCATAGTGACCGTTTACTGATAAAGTGAATTGAGGCCTTATAGAGGGATAATGATAAATTGAGGGCAATTTCCATATATATATATATATATATATACACATATATATATATACATATATATATATATATACATGTATATATATATACATATATATATATACATGTATATATATATGCTTTTATTGAGTTTAGAGAGAGGAGAAGGGAGAGGGAGAGAGAAACACTGATGATGGGGATTGAACCCAGAACCCAGGTATGCACCCTGACCAGGATTTGAACCAGTGATCTTTTGGTGCCTGGGATGACACTCAACCAACTGGATCACATTGGCCGGGATGTAATGTTGACTCTTAATGGTGGTGTAAACTTTTAGTAGAGACTGAAATGTCTCCTTTGTATTCAAGGAAATGCTGAGCTGCTGCCTCTGCAATTTAGTACTTTCATAAAATGGAATATGAAAGTGTGTCTGCTCCTAAGGAAGAAAAGAAATCCCAGGACCTAGATGCATTCAAATCATAATTGAGACAAAAATATACTTTCCTTGGGGTCTAGGGCCTCAGTTGAAACATACCTAACCTTTTTCTCTTTGCACTAATGTTTATTTTCTATGTTCTCTCTTATTCTATTTCCCCCATGGTGTTGTTCTTCATCTTCATCACTGTGATCTATTCTACAGCATTATCAAAAGTCACTATTAAAGTATCTCTTTGCCTTAAATATTACCCAATCTGAACTAATGTTTCCTATGTACAACAGGACAGATGCAGGGCTGAAGGCCAAACACAAGTTAGAGCTAAAAACTCAAACCCAAAGTTCTCAGAAACATCATGACCAAATATTGGGATCTTGAGTGGGAAGGTAAGAGAGCTTCTGGGAATTTTTCCTGCCAGTCACTGAATGTAGCCTGACTTGGACCTGGAGTGCTCTGACGCCATTGAGGGGGAGATGAGCATGGAAGCTGTTCTGAGGTCAGGAGATCCTGAGGAGTCTGAGCAATCATGCTGATGGAGATTGGTTCCTTCTCCCTCCCATCAGCTTCCTCATATTTTCTGAATATTTTGGCACCAGAAATAATCTTTTTAAATACAACATATATAATAAGACACTGGCCTAAGAAGTAAAGTTCATTATTATTCAGTGGTAGTGGTTTGTTTGGTTGATTTTTTTAGTGCTGTTTGTAATTCATTAGGAATTCTTACTGAGTTGTGGGTACATTTTCACTACAGTCACTTTTCCTCCCTACGATAGCTGTTAACTTGCCATAAAAAATGTGGAATTTTTTCTTCCCCTGGATGATTCTGGGTTCAATACAGCAGCTCATATCCACAAAGAAAGAGACATATTCAGACATTTTAAAAAATTTAATTTCTGAAAAAGCTTTCTCTCTCTTCCCCTCCCTTCTCTCTCCTTCTCATTTCTCTCTCTCCCCATATGTGAATGCTGCTGCATTTGTGATTCATGCCCTCTGCCAGAGCCCCACGGGTTTGGTTTAAGGTTGTAGAGTCAATACTGCATGATTATACCGAGTGCACTAAGGAGAACTTTCTAATCAATGATGATCTCACTAATGGAGAAGGTGCAGCAAATGTGTGCTCAGCAGTGCCTCAGGGACAGAGCCTTTCCACATGATCTTTTTAAGATTTATTTCTTAAATGACTAATGTAGCTTAGTCAGGTTTTTCTGACAGCTTTGGGTCCCCAGCTTTCTGCATTCATCATTTCATCATTTCCATAATAGCAAAGTCTCTATTTAAAGTGTTTTAGGCCCAGTGGGTTTGGCTCAGTGGATAGAGCATCGGCCTGCAGACTGAAGGGTTCCTAGTTCAATTCCGGCCAAGGGCACATGCCTGGGTTGTGGGCTTGATCCCCAGTAGGGGGTATGCAGGAGGCAGCCCATCAATGATTCTCTCTCATCATTGATGTTTCTATCTCTCTGTCCCTCTCCATTCCTCTCTGAAATCAATAAAAATATATTTTTAAAAAATAAAGTATTTTAGTTTTCTCTTCAGCTATCCTGTATAATAAAAGGCTAATATGCAAATCGACCAAATGGCAGAATGACCGGTTGCTATGATGCACACTGACTACCTGGGGGCAGACGCTCAATGCAGGAGCTGCCCCCTGATGGTCAGTGCACTCCCACAGGGGGAGCTCCGCTCAGTCAGAAGCTGGGCTCATGGCTGGCTAGCGCAGCGGTTGTGGCAGAAGCCTCTCCCGCCTCCGCAGCAGTTGGACATCACCCAAGGGCTCCTGGACTGTGAGAGGGCACAGGCCAGGGTGAAGGGACCCCCCCCACCCCCCGCAGCCGAGTGCACAAATTTTGTGCACCAGGCCTCTAGTATATAAATATATACATAGAAGATGTATGTATCCTATACAAATGAACCCTCCCCTACTTCTACCTCCCAACATTTTGTGGAGAACTTCGTCTTCTATAAAAAGTTTCTTTATGCAAAAAGTGTAGTTGTGGTGGTGGGGAGTCCCTTGTTTAAAGAAAATTGCATTTAATATGAACCAAAAGCATATTTTATACTTTTTAACACCACCAATATCCACTCAGGCTGTCCTAAAAGGATCCCCAAAGTCATTCCAGTGGAAAACAGAAAATAAGCTGTTTGCAGTTTGTTAAGGACATCCTAAAGCTATTCCATTGTATGTTATGGCCAAACAAATAAGAAAACTATAAATTTCAGAGTTTAAACACAGACAGCAGTATGGTGATTACCAGAGGGGAGTGAGGTTTGGTGGAGGTAGAAGAGGCTAAAGGGTGATATAGTGATGAAAGGAGACTTTACATGAGATGGTGCACACACAAATACAATACTATCTGTATACAGTAGTATGCAGATGATGTATTATAGATTGTGCACCTGAAACATGTAATTTTATTAACCAATGACACCCCAATAAATTCAATAAAAACTAAAAAAAGGTTTTGATATTTTTAAAAAAGATAATTATTCCTGATACAAAATAAATTGCTTCCAAGAGGACTTGTACAGTAAAAAAAATAGTTAAGGAAGCATCACATGCCAGAAAATTTGGATGTAATAAGATGCATTTATTTTCCTTTCCCAACTAATCTAAACTAATAGCAATAATAATAATTTATTCAGTATTTACTATAGTATACAAATTTTGCAATCTTTACAACACACTGACAGTGTATGTATTAGAATTTCCATTTTAAAATGAGAAAATTAAAACTCAGAAAGACAATGTAACCTGATCAGAGTCACATAGCTAATGAATGGCAGAGCTAGTATTTACAGCTGTCTAGTCATATTCCAAAGTCTGTATCTGCATTAAAATAGTAAGACTGTAACTTCCTCATATGCAGTATTCCTAAAAAGAGTGAAATTCAAAGACTATGGTATATTATTTGGCCATAAAAAAAGATTGAAATCTTATCATTTGGGACAACATGGATGGTTCTAGAGCAGGGGTGGGCAAACTTTTTGACTCGAGGGCCACAATGGGTTCTTAAACTGGACCGGAGGGCTGGAACAAAAGCATGGATGGAGTGTTTGTGTGAACTAATATAAATTCAAAGTAAACATCATTACATAAAAGGGTACAGTCTTTTTTTTTTTTTTTTTTTTTAGTTTTATTCATTTCAAATGGGCTGGATCTGGCCCGCGGGCCGTAGTTTGCCCACGGCTGTTCTAGAGGGTATTATGCTAAGTGAAATAGGTCAGACAGAAGAAGACAAGTACTATATGATTTCACTTATATATGGAGTCTAAAAAGCAAAAGAAATAAAACAAACAAATTTATAGTTACAAAAAACAGAGGTACAAATTGGCAATTACAAAATAGTCACAAGGGTGTGAAGTATAGCATAGGAAATGTAGTCAACAATGTTGTAATAACTATGTATGGTGCCAGGTGGGTACTAGACTTACCAAAGGATCATTTCCTAAGTTATATAAATGTCTAACCACTATGCTGTATACCTGAAACCATACATATAGAAAGCCAACTGTAACTGAAAACACACACACACACACAAAGGCCAGTGATTTAACCAGCCATGCCTAGGTATTGAAGTCTCCACAAAAATCCAAAGGGACATGTTCAGAGAGTTTCCAGGTTGTTGAGCATGACAAGATTTGGGGAAACTGGCACATCAGGAGGGAGCATGGGTGCATCCCAACCTTTCCTCATACTTTGCCTTATGCATTTCTTCCATTTGGCTGTTCCTATGGCAGCTTCTTTTATAATAAACTAGTCATGTAGTGAGTAAAGTTTTCCTGAGTTCTGCGAGCTGTTCTTGCAAATTAATGGAACCCAAGTAAGGAGTGGTTGGAACCTCTGATCTACAGCTGAGGGGTCAGAAGCACAAGTGACAACTTGCACTTTTGATTTGCATCTGAAGTATGTGTGTGTTTGGGGGTGGGGAGGGGGACCAGTTTTGTAGGATTGAGCCCTTAACCCAGGGAATCTGGATAGATAGTGACAGGTTGGATGGAATGTAGGACACCCAGTTGGTGTCCAGAGAATTTCTTGGTGGTAGGAAACACCCTTCTTCTACATGTTTGAATTGGGATGTTCAGAGCACCAAATTGTGAAGTCCCAAATAACAGAGATCTGTTTTTTAAAACGTGACAGTGAGATGTGGGAAGGCACTCGCACAAAAATCCTTCACTGTGTTCTTGAAATTCACTTTATCGAATACAGCATCAAGTTTGGTGGTGGGTGCAGGGAAGAAAAATATAGGAAAGCACAAACCTCACCAAGTCAAAGTAAATAAACTCATATTAAACATTTTTGCATTTTTAGAATCAGATACAAATCTGGATATAGTCACATTGTGTTAAATATCGTCAGGGAGAGAGTTAGTAGCAAGGGAGTAATTAGAGTAAATGCTGAAGGTTAGCAGTTGCTATTTTGCATTAGAATTGTTCCCATTGTATGTTTTCTTTTTCTTGTCCCTGTCCAAGAAGCTCATTAAAAGCCATAGTTTCCAAAGTACAACTTGAAGAGTATATGTGGATGACATGATGCATTGTAACTAGAAAGTTTTTAATAATCATTGAGTAATAAATAAGCTTCGTTGAACCTTGTATCATCTCATTATCAAGTACAATAGCCCAGAGGCTTTCATTTTTTGTTGTTGGAAATAATCTTTCTATGTTCAATTTTTAAAGCTGTTTTTTAAAAAAAACACAGGATTTTTTTTCAAATTATATTGGTTTATGGACTATTGTGGTTCTCTAAATTCAGAGAACTGTAAATTAGGAATTGTTCCTGTCCACATCGCCACATCCATGGATAATCCCCTCATAATGATAAATTCAGGAAGCCATTATGAGTGTACATGTTGATAGAGTGATAATTGGATACCAATGGGTGAGAATTAAATAGGAAATGTCAAGGTGTGTTCAGAGAAGCTTCATTTAAAAAATATAGAAAATTCTGAGAAGCATTTACTTAATTATTAAATATCACATGGCTTTTTAAAATTAAGTTCATCTGGTCAGAAAAATGTCAATAGCAGCAAAATCTACATTTGAGCTGATGAAAGTTGACAAATAAAAATAGCAATGTAGTTCGAATTAATGGTAGATCAGGTATATGTTTGATTTTTATCTATTCATTTTGAACATTGAAACTGACATGTAAAATTTTTAAAAAATATATTTTATTGACTTTTTACAGAGAGGAAGGGAGAGAGATAGAGAGTTAGAAACATCGATGAGAGAGAAACATCGATCAGCTGCCTCCTGCACATCTCCTACTGGGGATGTGCCCGCAACCCAGGTACATGCCCTTGACCGGAATCGAACCTGGGACCTTTCAGTCCACAGACTGACACTCTTATCCACTGAGCCAAACCAGTTTCGGCATGACATGTAAAATTTTAATGAAAGTTGTGCTGCCATACTAAATCAATTATCCCCTCATTTTGAAAATTGTCAGGATGGGAAGTGGAAGTATTAGGATGGATTCTATGTAAAGCTCATTTTAAATGTTTATGAGGATTTTAAAAACATACTTATGCATTAATTTTAGAAATGTGCATTCTCTGTGTGTTGTATACATCCACAAATAGGCTATGGTAAGCATCGGTTGGCTTATACACTTGTCGAATATCCTACCGAAGATGAGTTGTCTGAGATGTGGGGGGAGTTGCCTCTAACCTGGACACTTAACACCCCAATAGCACTGACTTTTCAAAGTTCAAATTGCAGCTATTCACTTGTCTCTCTGCAGGCCCAGGGGCAACGTGCACACCTGGCATCACAGTACCTTGACAGATTCTGGCCTCTGAAAGATTTGCAATTCTCAAGTTGATATTTTGTTTCTAAATTTTACTATTTTTAGAGATTTATATGTTCATTCATTCATTTGCATTTATTGGCCAATATTTTTAGAATTGCATTTGTTTCCTCATTTGTATAATGACTTCTTTTTCCATAATAACTAAGGAATGGGCTGGTAAATTGTTGCCTTTGCTATACAGTCATTTTGCCACAAGGTGGTGGTATAACTCTTTGAGGTTTAATAAAAACCTTTCAAAAGTGGTTATTTCAAGATTTGTAAAAGCAAATATAAGACACGGGTACAACTTATTTTATTTCACAGTTTAATTTCTCTATAGTTTTAATAATTGTAGAAAATTGTCAATTGTGAATTATTTTTTAAACAACTATATAAATTACAAGAATGAAATCACTGTGATAATGATAAGCAATAATCACAACTGACATTATATAAGCTCTTATTTTTTGCTAGACACTGTGCTAGGGGTTTCACATACATGATTGAATGCTTACTGCCCATCATTACTTAAGTACAACCATTTTCACCCTCTTTACAGATTAAAAAAAACCAAAGCTGAGATTAGCAGGGATTTTTATGTGATTTTTAATATGTCCTACGTTAAGTTTTTAAGTTGAATTAGAGTTGTGTTTCATAATTGAACATGAACAATATACAGAGTACATGAGTATATATATATATATATATATATATATATATATATTTAAATGAAATTTTCAGACTCCTTACCTAAAGATTCTAATTCATTAGGTCTGGATTGGGAACATAGAAAACTACTATTTTATACAAATGTGCCTTATGATTCTTATCATCAAGCACATTTAAAAATTATGAATTGATTGCTGTATTTAGGCTTAACTACCCTTATTATAATAATGTTTCAAATAACTTATTTCTAAAAGTTTTATCTCAATACTTAAAATTAAAGATTATAAATTCAAAATAATGTTCATGCAGGTACTTCAATGCTTTTGTTTTTTTACTTTAAATACTTTTTTATTATAGTTGATATACAGAATTATATTAGTTTCATGTGTACAACCCAGTGATTGGATATTATATAACTTACTAAGTGATCATCCCAATAAATCTAGTACCAATCTGACACCATGCATAGTTACAATATTATTGACTATATTTCCTATGCTGTACTTTTGAACCCTGTGACTATTCTGTAACTACCAATGTGTACTTCTTAATACCTTCACCTTTTCACCCATCCCTCCAACTCCCCTCCCATCTGTCAACTGTCAAAATATTCTCTGTACCTGTGAGTTTTTCTCTTCTTTTATAAATAATTCTTTATTGTTGAAAGTATTAATATGTCCCCCTTTTCCCCCAGACTGCTCCCTGCCCCAGGCCCTTATCACCCTGAGTTGTTTTCTGTTCTGCTTGTTCATTTATTATGTTTTGTTGTTTCCTCTGTCATGATTGTAACAGACCTTAAATGGATTAATTAATTAGTATTTTAGTGTTGCCAATACACCTATAATTTCTGTTCCTTTCCTACCAATTTGACAAGTGATATTGTCTTACAAATGATAAAACCAAAAAACCTGACATATTTTGAAACTCTTGTTTGCTATACCAAGAAATGACACTAGGTGCCACTAAGTCACTAGAAAAACAACCTAAATCTGGACATAACCAACATTAAAGGGGATTCTGTAATATGAGAAATATAGTAGGATTGTGTCTCTGATTGTATGTGGTTTTCATTTGCCTTGAACTTTCCTTTTATTTTTATTTTTTTACATATTTTTATTGATTTCAAAGAGGAAGGAAGAGGAAGAGAGAGATAGGAACATTAATGATGAGAGAGAATCATTGATTGGCTGCCTCCTGCACGCCTCCCACTGGGACCAATCCCACAACCCTGGCATGTCCCCTTAACCAGAGTCAAACCTGGGACCCTGCAGTCCGCAGGCTGACCTCTGTCCACTGAACCAACCAGCTAGGGCTTGAACTTTCCTTTTAGAACTTGGTAGTTTGTCTATTTAAAAAGTTCATTACAAAATTGGATTTTTAAATATTAATTTTTCCATTTTCCCTTTTAAAAATATATTGATAGCAGCTTTATTCATAATCTCCTCAAACTGAAGCATTTATATGAGTTATTGTTGTAGGTATTTCAGTGTACCTTCCAGATGTGGTCCACAGATAGCCTCTAGTGATAGCTCCTTTTGTCTCAGCTGCAGAGAACAACCTGCAGCTGTGGAGGTCATGTTCTTCCCAGGGCAGCCCGCTCCTACTGACTGAGGGTATATACACCTAGGCATTTTGGCTCTATGTAGGACTTCTTTTAACTTTTAAAAGTTGAGTATAATTAATATGTAATATTACATTAGTTTTAGATGTACAGCATAATGATTTGGCTTTTATTATATTGAGACTAGAGGCTCAGCGCATGAAAATTCATGCACTGAAGGAGGGTCCCTCAGCCCGGCCTGCCCCCTCTCAGAGTCTGGGTACCCTCAGGGGCGGGAGACGACCCTGCGATCAGGGGAAGGCGACGCCCCATCACATCTCTGCTGCTGCCACTGCTGGCAGCACAAGCCTCAGGCAGCCCTGGGTGGCTGGGCAGCCACCATCCGAGGTTTACTTGTGCCTTGGGCTGGCCCTGGACAGCTGGGAGTTGAGAGAACTGGGGGACTCTGGAGGGAGGGGAGTGGATCAGCTGGACTCACCTGGGGGGGTGGGCCTGGCCTTGCTGCATGGCTGCCACCCCTGCAGGGCTGAGGGGACTGGGCGCTGCCATCTTTGAGGGCATGGCAGTCAATTAGCATATTCCCTCCTTATTGGCTCTGGGTTCTGACATCTTTGAGGGTGGGGTAGACAATTAGCATATTCTCTCCTTATTGGCTGTGGGCACAGCCATCTTTGTGACAGCATGAGGGTCAATTAGCATATTCTCTCTTTATTAGATAGGATATGTTTCCTCTATACCAGGGGTGGGGAACATCCGGTCTGAGGGCCTGGCCGTGCCAAGGCATTAGGGCTGAGTTAATTAAATGTTTGACCAAATATAGCAGGCTATTGTTTAAGTTGATAATTTTGTATGGCCCTTGAATGATGATATAGATAGCCAAATGGCCCTTGGCAGAAGAAAGTTCCCCATGCCTGCCTTATACCCACTTTTTGAGAGTTTTTATCATTAATGAATGCTGAATTTTGTTAAAGCCTTTCCTGTAGCTCTTGAGATGATTGTATGATTTTATCCCTCATTTTGCTAATGTGGTGTATCACATTGATTGACTTAAGAATATTAAACCATTCTTCCATTCCTGGAAAAAATCCTACTTGATCATGGTTTATGATATTTGTAATGTATTGTTGAATTTTGTTTGCTAACATTTTATTGAGAATTTTTACATCTATGTTTATTAGGAATATTGATTATAATTTTCTTTTCTTTTAGTGTCCTTATCTGATTTTGGCATCACTTGATGTTGGCCTAAATACTAAAGTGATATAGTATGAGTTTGAAGTGTTTTCTCCTCTTCTATTTTTTGAATGAATTTGAGGATTGGTATTAATTATTCTTTAAATATTTGGTAGAATTTATTAGTGAAGACATTCAGTCCTAGAATTTTTTGTTTGTTGGGAGGTTTTGATTACTGATTGAATATCCTTACTAGTAATAAGTCTGTTTAGATTTTCTATTTCTCATCATCCCCTCTTGGTAAGTGTGTTTCTAGTAATTTACCCACTTCTCTGGGTTGTCTAATTTGTTGGCATGTAATTTTTCATAGTAGCCTCCTATGATTTTTGTATTTCTGTGGTATCAGTTGTAATATCTCCTCTTTTATTTCTGACTAGTGGCCCGTTGCACGAAGGTTTGCGCAATAGGCCTTCCTTCCCCTGGCTGCTGGCACCAGTTTTCCTCCGGTACCCGGGGCCCAGGCCTTTGGTCTGCCTCCAGCAGCGAGGCTTGGCTTCTCTGCACCGGCTGCTCCCAGTCCCTCTTTTTCTTTTTCTTTTTTTTTTCCAGCTCCTTGAGTGGAGCCCAGGGCAGAATGGAAGCCTGGATTGCCCCCAGTGACCCAGGCCCCAGCCACTCCTTGAGCGGAGTCCCAGGCTGGCGGGAAGCTTGGCTTCCTCCGTCGCCGGGAGCAACCTAAGCCTCCTGCTGGCTCCAGCTCTGTGGCCGCCACCATCTTCAGTCTTCTCTCCATGACTGAGTATGCAAATTAACTGCCATATTTATTGGGTTAATTTGCATAGTCACTCTGATTGGCTGGTGGGTGTAGTGGAGTGGCTGAGTGATGATTAATTTACATGTTTCTCTTTTATAATATAGGATTTTACTTATTTGAGTACTCTCTCATCTTTCTTGCAATGAAAAGACCTGTAGTCCTATCCCCTGGACACTTGAACTTAGGAAAAGACTGCCCAGTGTGCAGGTGCTTTCACCCCCGCCACTCGCCACTCACCACTCTCCCCTCTCCTCCAGAGAGGGCAACCACTTGGGCCATGCCCCATTCCACCAGAGGGCTCTGTGCAGGCGCTGAAGCAAAGACTGGGGGGTAGAAGTTAATATTGGAAATTTAAAGTATAAACATCACTGATTGTAAGTATAGGACAGAGGATAGGAAGTTTTTGAACAGTAAAACTCTTAGTCCCTGGAAGGATTTTTAATAATTTGCTCAAAAGGGTCAGGACATGCATGCTGTGCACAGGAAGAGATATACTCATAACTTGGGCCCGAGTCTAAGATCCTACCAAAAAGAGAGCAGGTTAAGAACTTTTCCTTTGTATTCTACCTGCTGCATTTTTATAGGATCCTATAATGAAAATCCTATAATAAAAGCCTAATATGGTAAGTGTCCAGTCGTCCAGTCGACTGTTCAACCAATCAAAGAGTAATATGCTAATGCTATGCTAAGGCCGTTCAACTGCTCGCTATGATGTGCACTGGACTGCCGGCCGGGAGGCAGACAGTTGACCAGTCAACCAGTTGCTGTGACATGCACTGACCACCAGGGGGAAGATGCTCTGACTGGTAAGTGAGCTTGCTGCTGGGGTCCGGCCCATCAGACTGAACAAGATGGGCCGAACATGCTCTGGAGCCCTCCCATGGTCCCTCCTTGGCTGGCCAACCTCCCATGTCCTTTCCTGGCCCTGATCGTGCACCGGTAGGGCCCCTTGGGCTGGCCTGCACCTTTTCACAATCTGGGACCCCTCAGGGGATGTCGGAGAGCTGGTTTCAGCCTGATCCCACAGGCCAGGCCAAGGGTCCCCACTGGGCCACAAATTCGTGCACCGAGCCTCTAGTAGGTAATAAAAGGTGCTGGGAAGAGATGTAAATGAAAATTAAATGTGAGGTAACTAGAGTTAAGCCAATCCTCCTTAGCAACAGAGCTGTGAAAGTGTTTACTGAGTGTGGAATTGAAAGTGAAATTTGAACTGTGTTATTAAGCAGATCATCACCTACAAATAGCAACAAGTCTGTGATACAATAATAGAAAAATTGACACCAAGTGATTCCCTGCCCCATGCTAAAGAGTAAGAGAGAAAACATACTCTTATGTCCCTGTGTTAAATACCGAGGACAAGAAAAAAATAACTTAGCTACTTCATCCAACACATATTTGCTCTTATAGAAAATAACACTGAACAAATTAAAATAGCTTAATTATCAAAATGAAAATATTTGTCCCTCAAGGCTCATTTCAAAATTCTCATCTTTATCCAATTATTAACCAAAATTATTATGCCATAAACTCAGCCCAGTTTCAAGCAGTTCTCCACCTTTCAAGACCCAGTTAGCCAAAGCCCTAACACCTTATAAATATTCTCCCTTAAATTCTGCAATTTAAGACGCTACTGAGACTCTGATAAACCAGTATCTGCAGGCAATCTAATAAACTTTGTTTTGTTTAATCAATAGCTGTCCCTGATGACCTTTCAGGAGGTAAGTAATATAACTAGTTCACTGTTGAAAGACAAAGATCAAGTGTCAGTGGCCAGAGGCCTAAGACCACCACAAATACACAACAGCTGAACAGAGTTGGGATTTGGCGGAGTTAATGATTGCAAGAAGGAAAATGCACACCATGGAGAACTGTAGGTGTGTCTCAGTAGAAGTGTGTTAGGATTGCATTATTAAACTTTGGGCCTTTGTTAGGTGGTTTTGGGACAGTTTGAAGGAAGTGAAGCTTTGCTATCATTGAATGTTGTCAGGAATTGGAGGCAATTCTACAGACTAGCCTATGAACTATCTATTGCTGCATTACAAATTACTACAAACTTAGCAGCTTGAAACAACATGCATTTGCCACACCAGGGTCAGGGTCAGGACTCTACATACAGCTAAGCTGGATTTTCTGCTCTTGAATTTTTCACAAGGCTGCAGTCAAGGTGTCAGCTGGTACACTTAGAGCATCGGCCCTTCTACTCTCTCTAAAAAAATCAATGGAGCCCTAACCGGTTTGACTCAGTGGATAGAGCGTCGGCCTGCGGGCTCAAGGGTCCCAGGTTTGATTCCGGTCAAGGGCATGTACCTTGGTTGCGGGCACATACCCAGTAGGGAGTGTGCAGGAGGCAGCTGATTGATGTTTCTCTCTCATCGATGTTTCTAACTCTCTATCTCTCTCTCTTCCTCTCTGTAAAAAATCAATAAAATATTTTTTTAAAAATCAATGGAATAAATATATTCTCGGGTGAGGATTAACAAAACAAAACAAACAAACAAAAAGCATCCAAAACTTATAAATAAACTAAAGGGATTGCTCTTTTTTTTCTTTCAGTGTTTTTACTGAGCATTGCCAGACCCACCCAGGAATTATCTGACTCCTAGGAGTTTTGCCTTTGCTTAATTTGATATTTTGCGATTGGTTTAGATAATTTACAACTCTGTAAAGATAGCCTTAAATGATGCTTGTCCTCTAGCAATGTGGTTTTATTGCCCTGTAAAACATTAACTAGGTTCATATCTAAATGAGTAATCTTATTCAAGCATTTATTCTTTCAGCCTCTCTAAAGAATTTCTTTTTTTCCAATTCTTTTTGAACCATCTTGCAGGTCCTATCATTAATTAATGAATTCAATATTTGACATGGGCTCACTTTACGTTCATATGAAAGTTATATATTTAACTTTTTGAAAATTATACTTTGACATCACTAATCTCTTAGAGACTGTGTCTTTTAACCCTACATCTACGGTTTTTAGAATATAGCCGGTGCTCCGAAAGTGTTTACTGAGTGAAGTGAATATTGCAGATAAAGAAACTGTGCTTAAGATAAGAACTAGCTTGAATTCATATGGCTTCTGATGTAATAATGAACTGGGATTGAAAACTTCAGTTTTTAAATTCTAGTCCAAGGACATTTTTAATGGAACATGACAGCTTGAACTCCATATATATTCAAATACTGTGGTTACCACATGCTTGGAACAAAATATTCTGTTACCTGAAATAAAACTTAAAAATGGTACAACTGCCTTAAAATTTATTGTAATATTTAATCATCTTTATGGATGTCAAAATTATGTATAACTGTAATATAAAGTAAGTAGTTAACATAACAGTACAAATCATTGCATAATTAGTGAACAGTTTTATTACTATAATACCCACATATTAAAATTTCAATAAGAAAATATAATAAATATGAGTTATTTTTAGAAAAAGGAACATAGCAGTTCAGAATAATGCCATATTTAAAACATTTTATAAATCATAATACTTATATTACAGTTTTTAAAAAAAGTATATTTATAGAACAAGGGAGAACATCACACAATCTTGCAGAAACTTACTCTTTCTTTCAGAGGATAAATTCTAAAATG
This sequence comes from Myotis yumanensis, assembly GCF_028538775.1. Classification (NCBI taxonomy): domain Eukaryota; kingdom Metazoa; phylum Chordata; class Mammalia; order Chiroptera; family Vespertilionidae; genus Myotis; species Myotis yumanensis. Next base: position 40,141,085 of record NW_027223760.1, on the reverse strand, counting down.
TTGACTAAAATAATGCCCTTATTTTGATTATGGAGAGAGAGAGGTAAGAAAACTAATTGTCATGAATCTCAGAAAAATGACTTTTGACAGATATCATTTAGAATTTCTTAAAATAAATACACATGCCATCATAATCACAGAATATTTTATTGACATGCTTGTCAATGACAAAATAAGATGTAAAGGAACATCCCTTTCTCTAAATATATAAGCTCTGAATATATAGGTCAGTTAATGATACATTGGTCAATGGCAGACTGCATGTATGACAGTGGTCCCCTAAGATTATAATGGAACTGAAAAATTCCTATCGCCTAGTGATGTAGCTGTTGTAACATCATAGCACAACACATTACTGTGGTGATGCTGGTGTAAACATCTATTTATATGACTTCTGCCAATCGTGTAAAAGTATAGAACATGCCATTACATAATACTCCATAATATGAATGACTATGTCACTGGTTTATGTGTTTTTACTCTACCTTTTCTATATAGAGATACACAAATACCAGTGTATTAGAATTGACTACAGTATTAAGTACAGTAACATGCTATATAGGCTTGTTGTTTTTATTTGGGACAGGAAAATCATTTATAAAAAGCAATAGACAGCCCTAGTCGGTTTGACTCAATGAATAGAGCATCAGCCTGTGGACTGAAGGGTCCCAGGATCGATTCTGGTCAATGGCATATGCTTAGGTTGTGGGCTCGATCCACAGGAGGGGGCATCCAGAAGGCAGCCAATCAATGATTCTCTCTCATTGTTGATGTTCCTCTCTTTCTCCCTCTCCCTTCCTCTCTGAAATCAATAAAAAAAAATATTTTTTAAAAAAGCAATAGACATGCAAAAGGTTTTTAAATTGAAGTAATTTAATATACTCTACCCTGAACAATTTTAAGAATTTCTTTCAAATTTTCATCATAGATATGTCAGGAGCTAATTCTGGTATTTCTGCGGCAATTCTGAGCAAATGGCATTTACAGTTTTGTTCAAGAATGTTTGCAAAACTGCTTCAAAACAGGAACCAGACTGACTAACATCTCAGGATAATAAAGCTAAAGTCTCCCTCCCTGGAGACATTCTACAGTATTACAGATAATGTCTCTTTCTAGACTGCAGGAAGGCAAGGCCAGCCAGCAAGTCCTACAAAGATAAAAATCATAGTCTCACATTTTTTCATCTGTGACACAGATGTACTGTTTGTGGAGTATCAGCCTAGCCCTCCGCGTTGCCCCTGTGGATGTGGGGCACAAGGGAACCAATGGGAACATGAAGTCATGCTGCCTGCTGTGCCGTGGGGATAATCTGCAGGCATGTGGGCTTATCTCCTTACCAATCAAGTACACGGAAGGGTGGCGAGCTGGCCAGTTTCTGCTCCTTGCCATCTACTTGACTGCTTGACGGAATAAAATTGGAGATTGTAAGAAAATATGGATTTGGAAGAAGAGGCAAATGATTTGGTCTGCATGGACATCTATCCCCAAAGGGGAGTGGGATGAAAAGAAAACACATACAGCATTCTTGCTGACTATTCTGGGAGTAGTTCTAGAGTATACATTTTCCATTACCATCCCTTGTGGTTGGCAAATCCTTTAAGGAAAATGATGTGTCAAGATACCTTAGTTGGATACAATTATCTGTTAAAATATCAAAATAGCCCTGCCTGGTACGGCTAGGTTGGTTGGACATTGTCCTGTGCATCCAAGGGTTGCAGGTTCGATTCCCAGGTGTGGACTCAATCCCCAGTAGGGTGTGTGCAGAAGGCAGTCAATTGAATTTTGCTATTACATCATGGTTCTCTCTCTCTCTCTCTCTCTCTCTCTCTCTCTCTCTCTCTCCTTCCTTCTTTCCTTTCTCTAAAATTAATTTAAAAATCTTACAAAAATCAAAATAAAGCCCTAGTTTGGATCATATATTCACCATATAAATGTAAATGTGAAAATAACTTTATTTATCATTTAAAGATGATGATACTCCTCTTAGCAGTTATATTTCTAATGTAAACAGTAGATCTCTCTCTCTCACTTTCTCTCTCTCTTTTTCTCTCCCTATGAGAGTTTTATTATAATTACTCAACCTCCAAGTCTAACCACTTGGCAAAACTTAAGTTTAGAAGTCTATATAAACTGAAACTAGTCCTGGACTTAGTGAAAAACAAGGCTTCCATGAGAGACAAATTATATAACGTACAGAGTATGCAGAGAGAATACTATAACATAGATTCACATAATAATATGGAGTATACTTGTCATCTTTACTCCATTTTTAAGTAAAGAAAGGTCTTCTAAAAACTTACTTTATGTTCCAAACTTTGGCCTTGAGAATTTTAATGTGACTACACTCCTATAATAATTTAATTCAAGAAATATTTATTACATATCTAAATGGACTTGCACTGATGTAAGTGCTGGAAATATAATAGTGAATAAAACACTGAAATAATAACTCCATTCAGCCCTGAAACTGATCCTCAATTATTGAGGTGTTACTCTTGGTGTAAAATGGCAAGCACCAAACTTGTCATTTTAAAAGCTACAGGAAGACACCAGGGATGTTTGAACCGCTCTAAATATGTATATAAGCTGAATATCACCCATTACTGCTTATAGTTCTATTGTGTGTCGTGTTAGTCTTCCACTCTGTAACTCATATTTCATTGATGGCAGCTCTCGTAGAAACTCCTCAGGCTTCTGCCAGTGCTACTCCCCGCACTCAGTCCCTTCCTCAGCGCAAGTGCTCCTTCAAATAAGACTTCTGTAGGTTTGCAGACAGATTTCAGGAGCAGCTTTTCCTTCATTCAATCCCTTATCTTGCTTGTCAAATCAAAAACAAATCTGGACTAAGGAGGAAGAGACTATTTGAAAGGATTACTGCAAGGCGGTGGAGATGGAGGGGCCAGGGAGGGGCTATTGCAATAAGAGCTCTGACCATAAGAGTCTGCAAGCTTCTCAAGGATTAGGCCAGAGGGTGTTTCTTGTACAGCGAGGAAGAAACCAGGCTGCAGAGAAGCAAGGCGAAAGGGAAGCTTGATTGGATAGTAGATCAAAGAACGTTTTACCTTGAGGTCAATGTACACTCAAGAGAGGCTGAATGCTGGCACTGGCTGAGGGAGGGTCAAAGTTCAGGTGCCTGGAAGGAGAGAAGCTTCAAGTTTAAGAATTATTTTGTTTCCATTCACCAGTGGGCGAAAGCAGTTCATCTAATTATTTATGAGACAAAAAAATATATATGGGAATTTGGAGAGTCTGTGTCTTGCCTCAATCATATGGGGAAGCATGTTCTTGCAGTAAGCTCTCTCCAACCTAGACACAAAGAGGATTTCTTTTCTTTTTTTTTTCCCAAAGGGGATTTCTTAAATTGGCATTATTTTGCAGTATCACAGAGCTTGTCCAAAGTTCAAAATTCTTACACTTTATAATTTTATATTCATTGGTATAACTATCTGACTTAGGTGTATATCGCTCATTAAATTTTGATACAGAAAAACATGGCCTCGCCAGGCAATCTGTGTGCTAACTAGCAAGCAGTCAGAGCATACACAGGAAAGAAGGAACAAATGATTTTGAAGAGTCAATAGAAACTTTACATCTCAGTTCCATATCCAATAAATGAAGGGATTTAGTAACTATCTTCATTTTCTGAAACTGTTTAATTTTATAAAACAAGGTGTTTACACAAATACTAGTCTGGAATGGAAGCAATTTAACATAACTTTTAGCTGTGGAGGGCAAGATGACATTTTTCTTTTTTTCTTTTTATGGCATGCTTCACGCGTTTGCATGTCATCCTTGCGCAGGGGCCATGCTAATCTTCTCTGTATCGTTCCAGTTTTAGTATATGTGCTGCTGAAGCGAGCACAAGATGACATTTCATTGGGTACTTTATCTTGTGCATTTGAAGTTTTGTTGGAGTATAGTGAATAATTGCAAAAATAGAGATTTTAAATTTTGAAAAGTATAACGTTTTAGTTTAATTGCCTTTCTCCTCCATCATCCTGAGAAACAGAATTACCATTATCATCACTTTTGTGTTACAACCCCCACAATGTCTGATGATTCTCATGCATTTTTTTCTTCACTTAGAATCTAACCTCACTTCCATCCATCCTCCTCTTAAGAAATCAACCGATCCAAAGACATACCCTCTTTTGATTTCTTGCTCGAACAACTCCAGAGCTTAATGCATAAGAGATAAAAAAAATCATTCCCCATAATTAGCTGCCATTTTGGACTGTCAGTATGATGTTCTTCCTTTAGCAACAAGTCATTATAACTCAGTTTGTTTCTATAATAACAGGTTACTTTATTCCAGGGGGCTTTTCTACACTTTATTTTGATGAAACTGGAAAAAGCTCCACCTCCTTTAAGAAAATAAAGGATTTTAAGAAACTCACCATGTAAGTAACCACTCCTTTTGTGGGTAGAACCAGGGGGAAATTCTCACGCAGTAAACCAGGGTCCCAGTTATAAGCAAAATGGGAATCACATGACTCATGTAAACCCACTTGAGGGTTCCAGAAGTAAAATAATTCCAGGTCTAAGATATGTCTGTACTTGAGAGAAAAAATCGTGGTAACTCAGGAGTTCAAGAATCCCAGGGTATTTTCTCCCAAAGGTATTCCCCAAAAGAAAGTTAACTCAGTATAATTTAGAAGAACTTTGAAACACAGGAGGGAACCTAAAACTCAGTAATTTTAGTGGAGGAGTGCGGTGGTACTTAGCATAGTTGTGATTTAAGAGATAGAGCCTATGAGGATAAAGTGTATCTATCAGGAAGGTGGGGATCCCCAACTGTGAGACCCTCAAAAGCTTAGAGCAGTGCTTCTCATTTTATAGTGCACGTGAAGCACCTAGAGATCTTACTCAAATGCAGATTCTTATCCAAAAGGTCTTGAGTAGGGCCTGAGATTTTGCATTTCTAACAAGCTTCCAAGTGACGCTCATTCTATTTGTCCTTGACCCATCCTTTTACATATATATTGACTCTAGAGAGGAAGGGAAAGAGAGGGAGAGAGAGAAACATAAATGATGAGAGAGAATCACTGATTGGCTGCCTCCTGCACGTCCCCTACTGGGGATTGAGCCCGCAACTTGGGCATGTGCCCTCAACTGGAATCAAACCTGGGACTCTTCAGTCCACAGGCTGACGCTCTATCCACTGAGCCAAACCAGCTAGGGCTTTGGCCCATACTTGGAGCACCAAAGTCCCCATGAAAGTCTGTAAGGCACAGCCTGAAAACAGTGAGTTCAGCAGTAACAAGGAAGTGGTAACAAGTGGTGTATCCTCTGATTATCAACCAAATGAATAAACTCCATCTGCATTCATAAAAGGAAGCCTTTTGTAAGGATCTTTGCAAATTTTCTTCAGGGAGACCAAGATATCTATTAGCTAGCAGCATGAATCGAGCAGGCATGTTCAAGGGTTCCTTTCATATGTATATTAAAGCTTACATTTCTTTTTTATCCTTTAACATTCAAAGTGGTTTTTATATAAATATATATGATCCTGGTTACAAATTTAAATTTGGTAAGAAAAAAAAGTCTATTATATTAAGTCGGGACTTTGTCAAATCTTTCAATTTAGCATTGTCAATCTTTTCCTTCCTGGTGCCTGATTGCTAATCCCCATAGACTGAGACTTGAGGCTAAAATTGTGACTAAGTATTTAACACTGAATGATGAAGTGAAAGACATCTTGTTCCCCTGAAGCAGAATGTAAATTCATTCCTAATGGAAATCATGGCTTTCAATCTCAAAGTACCTGACGAATTAATGAGCCACCTCTATAGCATGTCAATATTTGAGCTGATTTAGGATTATTTTTTATGATGTTCAATGATTCGTCAGAAACATATTTAATTTTTCCATTGCATTTTTAAATTAGATTTTTAAAATTTTTATGATACATTTCATATATATTTTATAAAAAGCTGTTTATAAATAGTGTATCCATTTAACTGTAAACAAATTTTCAATAGTGAGAGCGCAGTGGAAATCAAGAGGAAAGCATAATAAACAAAAATACATGCACCAGTTCAGCTTTTACTAAACCCAAAGCTAAAACACGTTTCTCCAGAACAAAACAAGAGTAATCTTTTTAATTAAATCTCCATCTCCTAGACTGGAGCAGAGGGATCACTTTATATTGAGCTGATTCACAGAGGTAATCATTTTCCCTAAATTTGCATTCCATCCTCAGCATTCCTGTGGAATTTTTAGGCTGGTCAGTATTTAATTTACTTGATGGGGAAATTTACAAGAAACAATGTAAAAAATGAACTCATTTTTAAAATAATTTTAAATGTTATTATTAGTATTATTATTTGTTTTCCAGCTAATGATTGTGGAGGAGAATATATAGTGAGACATTGCTACTAAACATTTGATCTTATCATGATTTTAAACCAATCTCTATAGAGTTGGGTAGCTTAATTTTATTTACTTGCAGTTATAATGCAACTATTTTTCTACTATTAACTACACTTTAAAACTATATCTGATAATGTTGGTATAATGTGTCATGATAATGAGGAGAAGGAAGCAAGGTAGACAGGGGCAGGACCAGGGAGGAGAGAACCAGGAAACCCAGCTGGGCAAGAAGGAAGTATGCACACAGGAGACAAACTTTAGAATGTATGGCTGTTGCTAAGACAGGCAGCTTGCAAATAACCAATCACAAGGCAGTGAAGCATATAAACCAATCCCAAGGATGTTGCTGAAGCAAAATTCTTTGAGAGGACCAATAAAAAATGAGCAAGGCATGTATCTGCCCCTCGATTAAAAAGTGCCCGCTTCCTCTCCCCTCTCCCTTCTCTCTCCCCAGAGCACAATGAGTTCCTGGGGGTCCAGGGGCCCTTCCTGTGTCGGGGACCACAGCCCTGCACCCACGTGGCTTAAGGCCATGTGGGGCTCCACTGTGTCCACTGTGGACTAATAGACTTTAATACCCGATGGTAACATGGAAAGGAAGCTCCTGGATCCCCAGCTACACCTTTCCAGGACTGGCCTGCTACCATTTTTGTCTGAGACCCATTCTTCAGTTTTGTGAGACAACGAACTCAGACTGAAACACCTCACATTTTGGGTTCAATAAGATGTCTTATATTTAGATTGGAGATTTTTCTTTTCCTAATTTTTCACCAGTCTTGGAAATACATTTTATCTACTTGACTCTGGTCTCCTCAAAGAGATATTTAGGTCTGTTTTGTTTTTTCTTTCCACTTTTAGTATATTGTTGTGATCCTAAAAACATGATTTCACTTTCTAAAGGATCTTATAAAGCACTGAAATTTCCTTGCTAACATTTTGTTATGGAGTTATTAGTTGTGTCTTTTAAAGCAACCTGGAGATTTCTCACTCTGCCTATGTCTTTTAGGGAGGAAAGCTAACTTTATTATTGTGCCCTTTTTTGTTTCAAGGACAGATTGCATTTGATGTTTTTCAAAAGATATATGGAACTTTCCATTTTTATTCTAATTACCTTTTTAACAATGTTCAATGTTGTCACATAGAGTGAGGCCATAAAACACTATACACTAAGGAGGTAAATGGTAATGACTGCTTCAGAAGTGTATAGTTTAGAGAATGTGCAGTGTTGGAGTCAGGAACATTCCCCCCCATCTCCGAAGGGGTTTTCAATACAGCAGTCCTCAGAGGAACTGCATTTATGATTTTGCTGAGTTTACCTCAAAGACAGTTGATGTTTTATCCTTTCTTTATTTGCCAGGCAGCCCTCAAGCAAAAAATTTACATGAGAAAACCATAGTGCACTGAGTTTTAATTAAAACTTCACATCCAAAATGCACTGGGATTTACTTTAAATATTTAATTGAAACACAACTTTAAACATAAAATAAGAGAAGGGATGTGAGACTAAATGATTGCATGACTAAGAGACACTTGAATTTAACCATAAGTACACTGATAGATTACTCCTCACCCATTGATCACTACATTTTTCTTGTTAATGAATAGCCCATCCTATGTACATTGTAGTTATTACTGGACTACAGGGGTTCCTTTGCCTTTGCACATCAAAGCCCAATAAGACCAGAACATTAGTTGGAGGGAAAGAAAGTGTTTATTTTGGGAAGTGGCTGATGCTCAGAGATACAGGTGAACTAATGCTTAAAGCCCTGGCTTCCTGATGGCTTCCAGGGGATGGGTTATAGAAGGGGAAATCATTAATTATGATAACTAAGGGAGTTAGGGTTGTGGTCTCTACTGATCAGTTGATGCTAGGGTATGGGGATGGTTGATCATTGCATCCGTTCCTGATGTCATCCATAGCATGTGTCACTTCCTCTGGTTTCCCTGCTTTTCTGGGCCTGGAGCTGAGGCACAGGTTAAGCATAGGTGTTATCTCTAATTTGGTTGGAATTCTGTCTCTGTGGTCTTTGTGTCTAAGATTATTTGATGCTGATCAGAACTTCATTGTCCTGAGAACCGAATGATTGAGGGAGTGAACCTGTAAGGAGAAAGAGGCAGGTGAGTCCGGGTTCTGTTTGAGGCCAGTTTGAATCAAAAGGAAAGAGAGGGGAAAAGGTCATAGTAAAGAAATTAAGCTTTTGCATGGTTACTAAAGCGTATGTCAATCAACACTGATAGAATCACCCCCTATTTCTCCTGTATTTTCTATTGTGATGAATGGTACTGACAATCTAGTTGCCAAAGCTTGAAGTCTTGATTTCTCCTACTTCCTCTCCTTAATAATCCAGCCTCCTTTATGAAGATGCCTTGACACAAAACTTTGCTTACACAGGGACAATGCTTACTGGCTGGGTTAGTCTTTCTCTACAGTTTGAACAAGGAATTTAGAAGAACACAAAAAGTACAAAGTGAAGTCAAATTAATTCCAGAACACAGTACTAGAGATCAACGTACTCTTGCTAGAGAGGAGGCAACCAGATTATGCAAGAGCCAGAGTTGCATTGAATTCAGAATGGTGTTCTAATCTCCTGTGGGCTATGGCTGTAGCAAGTCTTTGTTTCTTTCCTGAAAGTTGGATGTCTGGTTTTTATAGGTCCCAATCAGACTGCAAAGTACAATTCCTATTTAAAAAATAATCATTTTGATTTTTTAGCAAGAGAGGAAGGGAAAGAGAAAGAGAAACATCGATGTGAGAGGGGAACATCAATCGGCTGCCACCTGAATGCCCTCTACCAGGGATTGAGCCTGCAACCTTTTGGTTCATGTGATGACTCCCAACCAACTGAGCCACACCAGCCAGGGAAATTACTATCCTATATAATAAAAGGCTAATATGCAAATAGACCAAACTATGGACTGACAGGTCATTATGATGTACACTGACCACCAGGGGGCAGATGCTCAATGCAGGAGCTGCACCTTGGTGGTCAGTGTGCTCCCACCGGGGGAGTGACACTCAGCCAGAAGCTGGGCTCACAACTGGCAAGCACAGCAGCGGTGGTGGGAGCCTCTAGCTTTTTAATATTCCCATATTACTTGAAGAAACCTGAGCAAGCCTTTCCTATTGACAACCAATACAAAAATGCTCTTAAGCTATAACTATTAAAGGGACATTGTTCAGGCAGTATATCAAATGGACATTAATGGTTAAAAGCATGTACTTCTAATTGAGTGCTGGCTGTGTGACTTTTGGCAGATTACTTAACCTTTCTATACTTCAATTTACTTATATATAAAATTATGATAATAAGGCTTACCTCAGAAGAATTACTGTTTATGTGGTTGGACTTTTTTCTCTAGTGGATGTGTTTTTTATTTTGATTTATAAGAATATTAAAATGTATTATGAATAGTAAATTTTACATTCATTGCAAAGGGCCTCCCATAATGTGCTATTTTGGCATGTGGATTATAATGAGGCACATGCAATCAAGACCCTATAGGTTCAGGAGAAACTTCTACCCCTCCCTTAACTACCTAGGAGACTCTAAATTGGGGTCTTGCACATAATAACAATTAATATGAGAGATAACGTTTTATGACCTACCTATAGGACAGGACAAACTTCTAACTACTGAACAGCTGCTCTTATTATTCTGCAAATTCCCCTCTTCCCCTGTGAAGTCCCAAGGAACCTTACCTCATTCCTTGGCTCAGGATGACATATATATCCCATTTTACCATTCTGTCTTGGAACCTCTCATGTATGTGGGCCTCTGATTCTCTCATATATGTGAGGTTCCCAAACATATATATATATATATATATATATATATATATATATATATACACATATATATATATATATATACACACACACATATATATATACATATATATGTATATATATAATTAAATTTGTTACTTGCTCTTGTTAATCTGTCTCATGCCACTTTAATTATTAGAACAGCTAAATGAATCTAGAACGTTAGAGGAAAATTTCTTCCTTCCCTACAATTGCATATACTTGGGGAGACTTACTAGTACTATGCACTAACTTTTAGTTCTTTTACTCCTTGCCTTGTCTATAAATAAGAATTATTCTGATTACTTGATATATAATTACAATGTTAATTCAAGAAATTGTCATATACCACTATAGTGACCTTAATTTCCATTATTTATTGTTTTAAATGTAGAATCCAAAGAAAGTAGGTACTTACAGGAGGATTACACCCAAAGCAATTCACAATATGAGAAAGAGATCTTTTGTGTCATTTTTCTAAAGATGATTTATGGTTTTCTTCTATATAAAAGCAATAATACAGAAACATTTTTGTGTGTGTATGTAATGAGGGCTAAAGTTCATTGTCCACTTTCACTTAAAAGATGAACTGTAATTCTTCTTTTGAACATGTTATTAATGATCTTGAGACAGATTGCTAAAACTAAATCTCATGTTCTATTTACCAGTGTGCTAAAGCCAGCTTATAATGGGGATAGCAAAGACTAGCAATGAAGTGTTAGGAATTTGTAAACCAGTTGACATCACATTGGTGACTTGAAATTAGAAATGGTGAAAGTACTTACACTAGGGAAATTAACAAATGCCACAAATCAGGATTGTTTTTGTTGTTTTAATACACTTCTATTGATTTTTAGAGATAGGAAGGGAGAGGGATGGATAGAGATAGAAATATGGATGATTAACATTGATTGGCTGCCTCCTGCATGCCCCCTACTGGGGATCAAGCCCACAACCTGGGCATGTGCCCTGACTGGGAATGGAACCATGACCTCCTGGTTCATGGGTCGATGTTCAGCCATGGAGCCACACCGGCCGGGTGGGTTTGGGAATTTTGTTATGCTGTTTTTCTCCAGAGAGCTCGCTTTTAAACATTTACCATTACACCACTGATACTATTCTTCCATCATCCCATGTTTTTTACGTTTTAAAACAGAAGCCTCTTTCAAACCTGAATTAGTCCACTCAGAATTTGACTATGATATTCATTCCATAGCAAATATAAACAGATTAATGAGGGAAGCCTGGGCATTTTTTGTTCTTTGTAGGAAATAAGAACATAAATCCTGTCTGTCCAGAATATAGGCAGAGTTAAGAATGTTGCCCTGTCTTTCTTATCCCATCTGTCATCATAGGTAAAATTTCAACTAAATCTTTTGAGAAATCTGAGTAGAATATTTATGAAGTCTTATATTACAGTTCTTACTCTGCAACTTTAGTTTTAGAAAAAGTAGAATTTTCATCCAAGAAAAAAGCCAAGAATGACCTCTAAGGGAATATAGATAGTAATCACAGAGGACTTATAAAATCGTTTTGAAAAATATGCAATCCAAAATTAATTAGCTTCTAATCTCATTCATACTGCCTTTGAGAGATTTTTTTAGGTCATCATTTTTCTGGTAGGTAGTATTTGGGTATTAATAGAAAAACCTAGACATATTTTTTTTTAAAAAATATGTTTTTGTTGATGTTAGAAAGAGAGGTAGGGAGAGGTAGAGAGAGAGAGAAAAAAACACATCAATTGGCTGCCTCCTGCATTCCCATACACTGGGGATTGAACCTGCAACCTGGGCAGGTGCCCTGACTGGGTATTGGCCCAGTGACCTTTTGGTACATGGGATGATGCTCAACCAACTGATCCACGCCAGCCAGGGCAATAGATTCTTACCTAGACTTGGCTCCCAGTAACCAGTGATAGGAAACTGACTCATATAGTTTTAGTTTAGTTTTTATTTAAATTTGATATATTTGTCAACATTTAAAATTCAGGAGAATTCATACAAACTCTGGATTCCTGTTTTCACTTTTATAAATTAAATCTGCCCACTGTGGGACCACCTGTTTTTCAAGGCAGCAATTCACTCCTCTTGTGCAGTCATAAGCCCTTAAGACCATTAATATGATCTTATGTCCTTCAGTCCTCCCTACTCATTACGTTCAATCTAGCTCAATTCATATGGTTCCATAACCTGCCCCATTTGTGCAGACATTTAATTCTGTACCTCTCATTCCAAGCTGACTTTATTTCATATAAGCACCACTAAATATAATTTGTAACTAATCACTCATAATTATTAACCATAATTATGTCATTATTCCATAATCACTCTTTGTTTTCTGCTTCTTACACTTTAAAATAAATAGCACCAGAGGATGCTGAAAGAGAGCTACCATAAGCTGTTTTGACAAGCCCTGCAATAGCTTTGGATTTTCATACCCGGGTCATAGTGCTTAATGAAAGTGACTAGTCATCCTTGACATGCTAAGAGCCACGAAGGAATGCCATGAATAAATTACATGGCCTTCAGTTTGACAGCATCAATGTATCTTAAGGCTATAATTTTATAACTTCAATTTCTATTTTCAAGTGCAACAAAGAAAATAAAATTGTGGATGAAAACTTCTAGAACAACAACAAAAGGAGTTTTCTTGATCAAAGAAAATTTGAAAAGGAGAACTACTAGAGAAATGTGTTAAGCCTTGAAAAATAATTTCTATTATAAAAAGATACTTTTAGCATACTGAATTGAAATATTTAATTCAGTAGCTCCTAGCAGACAGGACAATTACTATGAAGTTATCTTTGTATAACATATACCATTTATTTATGAATTCACTAAATTCATAAATACTGAATAGCTACTATGTCTGCACTATTACAGGGATATGGTCCTCAAGTAGCCCACAGTCAAATAGAAGAAATGGACATGTCAACGAAAATGTGATGGAGAGTACCAAATGCTATTACAGAAAAATCCCATTGGCAGTTTGTATTGGTTAAGATCCAATTGCAGAGAACAGAATCTGTTCTACCTAAATTAAGAAGCAAGAGATTTACTATGGGCTAATAGGATAATTTGGAAAGTAGAAGACTCAGGCTCTAACTTGAGCTTTTAGAAATAATTCCAGAGCTCTACCGCAAAGCCAGGCTGCTTAGGGAGCCCTTGCCTCACCTGCTGGATTGGGATGCTGCCCCACAGCGGCCAGCCCTCTCCACCGCCATGCCACACAGCCAGGATGGAGAGAAATAAAATAGTACTATATTGGTGATCATGACAGAACTGGGTATGCACCTGGAAATGACAGTTAAAGCATGAGGGGGACACATCGATTTTAAAAGATGTTCAATGTGAAGCAAATTAGGAGTTAGAATGTTGAGTTTTGAAGAAGGTAAGGATAGGCAATGTTCAGTTGTGGTTGTGTGGCGTTTGAATAGGCTGTGAGGTATCCAATAGGAATGTCATGGAAGCAGCTGAATATATGAGCTCAGAATAGAGATCAATTTGAATTCAAGATATAGTTTTGGAAATTGTAAAGTTAAGGGCGGCAGCAGAGGTTGAAAACCCAGTTAAGTTTGCCTAAAGAGAGGGGAAATAAGGAGAGGAGAGCTCTGGCAAGGACTACGTTTCCTTTTTTGTTGTTGTTAATTCTCACCCGAGGATATTATTTTTTCCCATCTATTGGGTCCAGGTTCCAATCTGCAACCAGGTACATGCCCTCAACTGGGAATCAAACCTGTGACCCACTGGTTCCTGGGCTCACTCTCTAACCATTTAGCACACCGACCAGGGCAGAGGCTTTGTTTTTAGAGCAGGTAGTAATAGAAAAATCCAGTGAAGGTGACTGAGAAGTGAGCTCTAGAATGCAGCAGAGGATAAATGAACACTTTAAAAAAATTAAGAAATACAAAAGAGAGGCAACCTCAAGGCGGCGAATCTCTCAGATGTGTTTGTGCATTGAGAAGGCAACCCTTTGGTGAGTTCTAGCTCTTCAAATAGTTAAAATTTCAAGGAGAGATTCCAAGGGTATCTCTCTCATCGCCATTTTTCTGACATCACCTCGTGTCAATCTTTTAATTAATGGCCACTCTGCATGCTCTCCCTCCAAAGAGCACACCTTCCCCCTCTTATTCCCCTGCAGGCTTGCATCTCCTCAACTCTAAGGGACCCCAGGAGACTTCCAACCAGGGTAGTAATGGGCTGTGGCAGCTTGTCTTGGGCTCACTCCCTGAACCTGTATCCCAGGCCCCCTGTCCTCTGACTTTTCAGTGAGCCAGAGCAGCCCTGCCCAGGCTCTCTCCCTATTGCTCGTATGCTGAGCCCTTCCTTGTTTCACTGTCCCCAGCTTTAATAAACGTACTCTCAAAAAAAATTAATGGCTACTCAAAAAGCCTTTCTGTATTCCAATATTGTGAATAAATTCACTCACACTTTCCTCAGTTTTATTTATAGCCTCACATTCTTTATGTCTTAATACTTTGAACCACTGAGAATTTATCTTTTGTTGTTGTTTGTTCCAATCAGCAGTAGTTTCTATATCATTTATTGAATAATACTTTTTTGTATTAAAAATTTGATATATCACAATAATCATCAATCTAATGCTTCTAAGTGCTTAGGGCTATATAAAACAAATGTGTGGGGGGTTTTTTTGTTGTTCCATTGCCCCAATTTTTTTTTCTGTATCATACTGGCCTTAATATTTTCAGTAAGAATAGAAAAGTTTTACTGGTTGCCATGAAACACCTTATTTATTTATTTTCCATTAATTTTGTAGTTATGACTCCCTAGACATAAGTGGTGGGGGAATACCTGATATTTTCCGTATAAGCTATCTCATTGAATTGCTTAATTTATTCCTAAACATAATGCTCCTATAATTATCCAGTATTGCAGATGAAAAAAAAAAACTTTAAAGAGGTTAAGCATCTGGTGTGAAGTCAGGTAACTAATAAATGGCATCGCTGAAATTCAATCTTATGTGTGTCTGATCCTAAAGACTATGTTTTTTCCACAACCATGCAGTTTTGACATCCTGTGTTAGATGCAGGAAACTATTTGCCAAGTTCAAATACAGACAATGACAGGGCCCTTTCCCAGCATTAAGCATCACATAGTGAGCTGGAATTTGAGGTAGAACGCCAACTATTATAAGGGAGGTAGGGACAATAGGCATGGAATTAATAACTCAAACAGAACAAAGAACCATTTATCATAAAGGAACGTTGGAGAAAGAAAAACTGAAAATGGAGTTTGGGTCAGATGGTAGAAAGTTTTGATTACCTGGCTAGAGGGTTCGAGATGTATTTATGGTTCCATTAGGAGAAAAATTTTTGCTTCTCTGCAATTGTGACTACTCTTTTAATTTGAATAGGACAAGGGTCAAAAAAGTGTTTCCCACAGAGCTCTTTCAATCAGCCAAATGTTTTGTTGTTGTGAATAAGTTTTATGGGGACATAGCCAGGCCCGTTTGCTTATATATTGTCGGTGACTGTTTTGTGCTACAATGGCTGAGTTGGGAAGCCGCATGCAGCCTGAAAAGCCTAAAAATCTGTCCTTTATAGAAAAAGCTTGGCAACCCTTGTACTTTATTTTCTCAAAGCTTTAGTATAGTTGACTTGCATAATCAGATCAATTTTGTTCATATAGACAAAATACCAGGTAAGGATTTCTTGATTTAACATTAATTTTTTGATTCTTTGACTCATATTACCATCTGAAAATCCTTGAGGCCCATTTATATTAAAACTTGTACTTAATTATTTTGTTGTTATATGATGACACTTAAGTCATTTGATGTAAAGAAAAGAAAAACTGAAACATACATTGGTCATTGAAGTTGTTTATAAGGCCTAGATATGTCATAAAATACCTTGGAAAAACACTCTTTTAATCTTTATAGTAATACAAAACATTTTAGAAATTATCCAAAAGATATATCAAGAATTTTTTTAAAAGATTCTAATATAATTAGGAAATCATACTGCCTATACTATGCAAATTAAATTATTCTTCAGCAAGAGGAGGCTTGAATGGATATTAATGGCACTGCTTATTTACTTGAATTTTCATTATTAAAACACTTGAGCCATTAGCTAATTAATGCAAAGTACATTTGTGAGTTGTGGGAGAGAAAATAATGTTGCTAGAATGCATCAAAAAGTGATTTGGTTCCAAGAGTCAACTGAGCTCCCAGCAGCGTCCGCCTCTTCAGCTCCAGCGGGGACTGCATCCCGTGGTGCTCAAGCATGTCCTCCAACTGTCCCCTTCCTGTTTAATGACATCTTCCTTCGAAACTTGTGTTGAGTTTGAGTTGCTTCTAAATCAATTGAGTAAGTACCCTTTTTAGAAAAGTATGAACACAAAAATTTAGGGGTTGTTTTAAACTGATATGGAGTAAAAATTAATGATATGCTTTAATCAAGGTAAAACACATGACTTCCTATAATGATTTACTATAATAATGTTTTTCACATTTGAAGGTGATCTATATATTTTACCCACACCCTCCCGTGATGGCGAACCTATGACACGCGTGTGAGAGGTGACACGCAAACTCATTTTTTTGGTTGATTTTTCTTTGTTAAATGGCATTTAAATATATAAAATAGATATCAAAAATATAAGTCTTTGTTTTACTGTGGTTGCAAATATCAAAAAAATTCTATGTGTGACACAGCACCAGTTAGTTAGGGTTTTTCAAAATGCTGACACGCCGAGCTCAAAAGGTTCGCCATCACTGCTCTAGATCACGGCTTCTCAACCATGGCACTCTTGACATTTGGGGCTGGATAGTTCTTGGTTGTGGGGCTGCCTTGTATATTGCAGGATGTTTCCAGCCACCCAGCCTCTACCCACTGGATAGCAATAGCAAAGCCCCCCTTCCCATTCGTGACAACCCAACATGTCTCCAGACATTGTCATGTCTCCATCTTATTTCTGGGAAAAATCACCCTGGTTAAGAACCACTGCCCTCGCCAAGATTGAGACAGAACCTGTATACTTTCTCATCTATTATTCTAGTTGGTAACCAAAAATCATAATTTAAATAGGCAGCCAGTTGATATCACTTCTGGTATTTTTTTTCTTTAGAATTATATTTATTTATTAATATCTTATGGGGAAGAAATAGCAAACATCAAATGTTTGCTGTATGATTTAATAAATTACTTGATCTCTACGAGCTTCAAGTTTCTTGTCATGGGAATAGTTTATGTAAGGTACTCAACACCATCCTGGTTATATAATAATTACTAAGTTTTGGGTTATTGTGAATGATTATATTAAATTGTATTGTGATTTAAAATAATTTTTCCTTCCCTCTGGAAAGATTTTATATTTTCATCCCATAGGTTTCCTGTATGACTTGCCTGGGCCAATAAATTATGCGTGAAAGTGGCCACTTTTAAAAAGTAGCATTAAGAACCATTGTGTAGTTCTACAACCTTTCCTCTGGTTCTCTCTTGAGATTAGCAATATTTCAGGTAGGGGCTGTTCCTGCAGCCTGGGTCCCAGAATGAAAAAGACATGGCGCAGAACCATAACCAACCCGTGATAGATGTATAACTTGAGCTAGAAATAAAGTTTGGTTGTCCAGAATGAATGAGTACTAAGTTTTTTTGATTTTGTTTTCAATTGCAGTCTCACTTGGCCTAAGCTAATTGATAAGTAACTTACCAAATATTTCTTGATCACTTATCACATTCCAGACATTATAGTATGAATAAAAAGATCAGCAAAACTTTCCGTTACTGTTTTAAAATATAGATTCTAGTGATAGAAAAAGGAATCTGGAAATGGTAGGCTCATTTCTTCATTATTTGAAATCTCCCTATTTGGGATTCTTAGGGAATCACAGTCATTTTTTTTTTTAACTGGGTTAGGGTAAATCTATTCTATTGATAATGATGCTATCTTTTATGGATTTTGGGAAGCTCTTTCTTGCTATAGAACACATTCCTAACTGATAAATTAGGACACTCAGCTTGTCCAACAGTTATGAATCCATTATCATCATCATCATCATCATCATCATTATCATCGTCATCATTACTATTACATACCAAGTGGTTCTGCTCTCATAACTATACTGAGATAGTCTCATCAATCATAACTATGACATATGGCCTCATCAATCATAACTGTGACATATGGCCTCAACTACAAAGGCATACCTGTATAGCTACTCTGTCCAATTTTGTAGCCATGAGCCACATGTAAATGTAAATTAATTAAAGTTAAAATTAATAAAATTTAAGATTTAGTTCTTCAGTCTCAGTAGACACATTTAAAGTGGTCAAAACTACATATGCCAAGTAGCTACCATATTATACTGTGCAGGAGATACAGAATATTTTCTTCATCACAGAATATTCTGTTGCAAAGTGCTGCTCTATAATAAAGTTCTGCCAAGCTTCATAATGCCTAGCAGTTCTAATGTAAGAAAGGCCCACATTCTAGGGCTCTTTAAAAATATTAATAGTTACTTATCTCTTTTTGTTGTAAACCAAATATTTTATCTCTTCATTGATACATTTTATATTTAGAATGGGAAATATAAAAATGAATAAATTGAAAATAGTGACTCTAGCCCTGGCCTGGTGGCTCAGTTAGTTGGAGTGTCATTCGGTACACCCAAAGGTTGCAGGTCTGTTCCTGGTCAGGGCATATACCTAAGTTGCAGGTTCGATTCCCAGTTGGGGCACTTACAGGAGGCAACGAATCGATCTCTCTCTCTCTTCCTTTCTCTCAAAAATCAATAAAAACAAAAATCACTAAAATCAATAAAAATGAGGATTAAAAATATAATAATAACTCTAGATTTGCCTAAAATTCAGTGGAATAAGCTAAAACTTTGATCCTTTACTGCTACTACAAAATTCAATGCATAAAATAAACAAGACAGTAGCCTCTCAGAGATTTAATGCCACTTTCTGTGCCAACCATTCTATAAAATATTGATGAGGACATTTGTGGTAATAAATGTTAATACATTCTCTTGAACATGTGAACACTGGCTGATGATTCTTTATAGTGACATTCAGTGGTAGGAAGAGTTTATTAAAACAATATATTAATTTTTGGGAAGCTAAAAATAATACTTAAGTTGATATCTCAGTTTTTAATAGCTTTCTACTTACTTTTTTTTAATTGGAGGAAACTAATAGTTTGTAGCAAAAAGTGTTTGAAACCAGGAACCAAAGTACTGGGTCCATGAAGTAAGTACCTAAATCTTGCTGTCTCTTCTTCATGCTAACGTTATTAGGGTCAGGAAAGAGTAACAAGCATTATATGGGCCTTCTGTATAAAGCTGAGAGATACACTAATCCATGCTTACTGAGTGAACATGATTTAAAATATGGCATCACTAAATATATGATATTGAGAGACAGGTCAAGAAAGTCTCTAATGTATTAAAACCAAGTCTAATTTGCATACATGCAACAAATATCCTCAGGAGAGAAATAATTGAATGGATACTTTCTTCTTCTATCTCTTGATGTAACAACTATGGTCTATATAATTTATTTGCTATTTCTTGGACAACTCAAAAATGAGAGCATGATTTTGAAGTTTCTTTTTTCACCAATCTAAGTCATGTAACCGTTGACATATGTGTAACTTAACTGTTAGGATATTTGCAAATACTAAATAAATTTGCCTTCTTTGAAGTTAATAATTTCGTTTGATATTTTTATTTATGGCCATAAGAATGTAAAATTATCTTTTTGGAAATTAGATAGTGAAAGTAGAGAGAAATGCTCTCTGGCAACCCATAGTAAGATTTAAAAATGGAAAGCAATGATTCCTATAAAGCAGTAAAGGCGTGCCAAGAAGATTACTGTAAGGCTCAGCTTGTCTGGTGCTGTTGACAGTGAAAATGGCACCAGATGTTAGGCTGAGGTTCTATAACCTCAGTACTTGAGTTCTGGCTAAGAAAGAATTCAGAGCCAATACTCAAACTATAAGAGAAAGTTGATTTAAAAAGTCACAGAGGTAGAAGAAATGAGCCGTACAAGATACTGGCTCAGGAACCAAGTTACAGAGGCAAAAGAAGGGCCTTTGGAGCTTAGGAAGGGGGTAGGGAAGGAGGGGTAGAGAAAGAGAAAGAGAGAAAGAGATGCAACTAAGTTACTAAGATATGAAACTTGAGAGATGAAAGAGAGAGGAAAGATGCAGGCGAGGTCTGGAGAGAGAGAGAGAGAGAGAGAGAGAGAGAGAGAGAGAGAGAGAATTCATGGTTCCTGTCACATTGCGGACGGATCATGAGAATTCTCTCTTCATATTACATAGAGTTTTACAAAGTATCATACTTTAAAAAGAAGTTAGTTTGTAAGAACATGTAATAAATAACTTCAAAATGCAATGGGAATTCAATTTTAAAGTGTGCCTTTAACATTTATGTAAAGCGTTTTTTGTCTAAATAGAAACTTATCTGGCTGCTGGGTAAAGCTAGCAATGTAACTACTGGTCTGCAATGTGTTCAGCGCTTTTATCTGGAGGCCTCAGGGAGGCTCTCAATAGAATATCCATCAGCTTTCCAGGTCCCCTCAGGGCTGTGGTCTCCACCAGTTGGTCGGTGCCAGGACAGGGGGTCATTATTCACTGAAGCTGGTCTTGATGTTAACCATGGCTTTGCTCTGTCTGATTTTGCTGCTTCCCTGAGCCAGGAGCTGAACCTCAGCTGAGGCCTACAGGCATCTCCAGGGGTTAATGCTTGAGGTAGTGGTTGTGCAAGGGCTTGTAGTTTTGCCCATTGCTAGGCACCCAGCCTCTCTGCTCTGGTGACCCTCTGCACCTGGCCTATTGTTCCCACTGTGCCATGTCTATCTAACCGACGACTACAGTACAGCTCACTTATTCAACAAATATGTATGAAGCACCTTTATCGCACAAATCTTTGTACTGCATACATTGAGAGGCCAAAGGAGTTAAAAACGAAACAATAAAACAATGCAACAGTTTGTCTACAGTTCCTAGCATCACTTTATTCTGACAGCATATTGGAATCACCTGGGAAGCTGTGATGACCTGAATGTGGTGTTCCCCAGCCCTCCGCCCCCCTCCCGAATTCAAATGCTAAAGCTTTACTCCCAATGTGATGGTATTGGATCTGGGGAGGTAATTAGGGTTAGATGCAGAGCTCTTAAGGCAGTGGTTCTCAACCTTGGCTGCACATTAGAATCTCCTGGGAATCTTTTTAAAATCTTGATTTCTGGGCCTCATTCTCTGGAAATTCTGTTTCTTTGTTATGGGGTGGGGTCACAACATTAGTAACAAAGAAACAGAATTTCCAGAGGATGAGGCCCAGAAATCCGGATTTTAAAGATTCCCAGGTGATTCTAATGTGCAGCCAAGGTTGAGAACCGCTGTCTTAAGGGATGGGATTGGTGCCCTTATAAGGGGAGACACCTAAGAGCTCGCTTCTTTTCTGCCCTCCCCAGTCCTTAGGTGGGAGCGCACAAAGCAAGATGGTGGCGGTCTACAAGCCGAGAGAAGAGGCCTCGGGATGAAACCTCCGGCTGGCACATTTCTCTTGGACTTCCCAACCTCCAGCAGGTAAGAAAGAAATTCTTTGTTGTTTAAACCACCTAGTCCATGGTATTTTGTTATGGCAGCCTGATATTACCTGCACAGAAGCTAAAAAATATATATATTTTAAAACTGGATAACAAAATCTCAAGCCCAATCCCACTTCCAGGCATTCTTAATCTATTTTGTCTGGTTCTCAGGGTATTATATCCTAAGAGCGCTGCAGGTGATTATTCTACCACCGGGTTTGTGAAGTACTGCGCCAGGGAAGGGGTTTCCACATTTATTTTTTCACCCATGAACTCCTTGGGGATATACCACTCCCCAAAGAAGCTTCTCTCAGTTAGTAGAGGGAAAGGAGAGGGCTGGGCACAGCTTTTGAAGCTTTAAAGAAACTACCTAGCTAAGCTGCTGTCTTCTTGCTTCTCATTGAGAGTCACTGTGTAAGATAAAGAGCTGTTAGGGCAGAAAAGAAAGATGTTATTTTCCGGAGAGGCTTTTTGAGACAAAAATTGTTACTTTGGTGCTCAGGTGATGAATATTGGCCTTGTGTTTAATGGGAAGTGAATCTTCCTTATTCTCCATGACCTTTTATGGCCCCCACATTCTAAGATGAGAACTAGAATCTTTGGGAGATCCGTGGAAAAGCTATGTTGGAAATGTAGAGCTCTCAGAAGGTGCACTTTCCTGGCTGGTGTGATACTTTCCCTTTGGGGAAGTCCTGCAAACCATGGCAAAACTTTGTCAGGAGAATGGGAGGTCTTGGCGTGCAGGCCACAGCTGAAACAGGAATTTGGGGTTATTTATATGACTAGATACTTATGTTGGAATAGCACTGTAATTTCTGGATGTATAGATTTAGCCATTTATATTTTTGTGTGAATTTAAGCTCATGTGCCATTAGTAACACTAATAATTTGGAAGTTAAAGTCTAAGTTCCCATTAAGGGAGCTTTAATGTCTGGGATTACTGGGGAAGCCTCTTAATTAGCTCACTAGACTCTGAAAGGGGAACAAAAGAAACGAGAATGATTAAACAATAAGAGTGGCCAAAGAAGTGTGATTGTTAGCACGGAGAAGAGGGTCTGATATGCCACGGTAAACTGGTCAACAAGCTGTGCTTTGGCTGAAATACTATAAACTTCCTCGTCTCCTCCCCGAATCTCCAGCCAGGCCCCTGAACGCTTCTGTTTGTTTTTGACCAATCTCAGGAGAACAGACTGAGTCCCACTTCTGAGTTAAGGCCAAAATGCAGCTGGAGGATATAACGTGAATTCAGGATTTCAGAAAGCAATAAAACAAAACAAAGTACAGATGTGAGCCCTCATGAACTTACAGATTTGAGATGCAAATTTCTTCTTAGGGTATAGAATGGAATTTTAAGACAGTCTTATGTAGATGATAGGAGTCAGGTGAGTTATACTATTTTCTGAGGAACACATTAGTGGAGAAAAAATGTGCTTTCAAATAAAGTTGCGTTTTTTAAAAAACGTGACCTGCTATCATTGAACAAAGTAAAATGAACCCATTTTTTTCCACATGGACCCTGATCTCGCTTTCAGTATTTCATATACAAATACTTTATCCAGCGCCGTGTGAAATTTTAGTAATTCAGTTACTTAGGAGACTTTGTGAACCTGCTTAAAGCCCTCACATCCTAAAGACAGTAAGATATGCCCCTCCCCCCCCCCCCCCCCCCCCCCCCCACCGTGATGACATGGAACATGATTTCCCTCAGTCCATTTCTCTTCCCTTGGCACAAGCAATCAAAACAGGAGTCTGTAAGGCTACTAACTATAAAGCAGTGGTTCTCCCTGTGTGGTGGTGTTGGGTGGGTCACATGCATCAGTTTCGCCTGAATCTTGTTGAAAATGCTCATTGTCAGGCCAACCCAGGGAATCAGAAGCTCTGGGAGTGGGTTTTGCAGTCTAAGCTTGAACACTCCCTACAGATGATTTGCAAGCAAGCTCCAATATGAGCACCATTGATTTAAAACAACATCAGCTGTGGGAAAGTGCAACTGTGGCTATGGAAACGGAGTATTCAGTGAACACCTGCACATAATAGGAGCAAGGATAATAGGCTTGGAGAACGCTCACTTTGTGACAAGCATGGCTTTATAAACATTGATGAGGGACGGTGTGGCACAATGATTAAGAGCATAGACTCTGGAGTCAGGCTTTAGGCTGAATCCTCACCCTTAATATTTAAGAGCTCTATGGTTGAAAAAGAATTCTTTAAATTCTTTGTGCTTTAATTTCTTTATCTGCAAAATTCCTAACTCAAAGAGTCTTTATCGGGACTAATGAGTTAATATGCATAAAGCATTTAGAACAGTGCCTGAAACAGAGTTATTAAAGTATTGGCTATTATTTTTACATTTATCAATATATAATGTATAATTTTACATTGCACTATTAAAACCCCTTAACCCAATTGTAAGTTCTGTATTATCCTTTTTGTATGCATACAGACAACATCTTAGTGTTTCAATAATTTGATGAATTAATCAAGGTCCTTTAAATTACAAGTATCAGATCTAATCAAAATGCTCTGAATCATTTAAAAGAAAGGGATGTGTAGGGGGGCATATTTATTGATTTCCATAGCTAAAAATTCCAGAGGTAGAACTCATGCAAGGTCTGCATTCATGGGGTTCAAATGATGATTCTATCAGGACCTCTGTTCTTTCCAACTCATTTATTCCGGGGGGAAAACTCCATACGCTGGTTTTATCTAACTTCTGCTAAGTCCTAGTTGAAAAGAGAGTGACAATGTTAATTCCTGTTTCAGGACCCACAACGTGGAGGGCACCCCAATGGCTGGTCCACATCACAAATCTAAAACTAAGTCACCTAAGTTTAGGGAATCAACGTAACCAATCACAGTCCTCCAACTCAGTTTAGCCAGCTTTCCCTAAGAAATAAGGCCTTGAAAGGAAATGTCCTAGCCACCAATCATGCCTTGTTTCCCAGGTGCCTCTATAGAATTCCCTCTTGCTGCAAATCTGAATGTGTCACTACTTGTGATGCACTGTACGCCACCAACCCAGGATGGATTTCCTTAAACAAAGCATGTCAGACTCCTTACTAAATTGTTTAGTTTTGTCATTTGAGAAGAGACTTTCTTCTCCTACTGATTGATAACCCCAGGCTTATCTGATAAAGCCTGACTTGTACTTGTCTTTGAGTCAAGTCCAGTTTAGTTAGCCTGAATCACATGACCATTCTCCAGCTGAGGTGGGGTCAGACCAATCAACCCACACCCTCTTGCCTCAGAAGGAGGGAGAAAAAACCTCAGGGTTCAGCAACTAGAAAGAAGGGAAATAATGGCAGGAATGAAGACAACATTTGCCTAAGATTACCCATGTTTCCGGTGAAAAGCCTCGCTTCCAAATGAGGTCTGTTTTCACTGGAAGGCAGTGCCCTGAAGTGCTCCCACATGCTACCTCTTGTGATTAAACATTTTTCCTGTTCACTGTGTTCTAACCAAGGTCCAGGAATGTAAACCTGTTTAAGACATACTCCTGCCTTGAGGAGCTCTATGTAATGGTGGAGACAAGTGTAAAGATTAAATAATGGAGCTGTGATTAAGGTGCTCAGAAAGAGAATAATTAGCAGCAATTAGAAGTACTTCCTATATGATCATTCATCACCAACCCACACATCTGAACTCCAGGATCCCACCTTCCTTTGCCAAGGAGCACCAGGGGAGAGAATATGTTAACACACAAGATTTATGTCCTAGGGGAAGGAGAAACTGTCCCCAGCTATTCTAGTTTGACTTAAAGGAAAAATTGTTGGACAATTTCAGGGAAGTTAATGTACTAGATAGACAACATAGGAAAAAAGAAAGTAAATAAAATTACAAAAAATTACACCATACCACAATGATGCATTTGAACAGATGTTCTTCAAATATGGTTATCTTGATCCTGAAACCCAACATTTTTCTCCAAAAAAATATTTTAATGCTTTAAAGAGATCCTGAGCTTACTTACAAGGGAATAAAAAGAAATTCATTTTTCTTTAGCACTTAATGGTGAAATTGCTCATTTAATATAAAAAGGACACATTGGGTACAACCAGATCTACCTGGATAAAGACTTGACAGTGAAGCTCCACTGAACTCCAGTCAGAGTTCTGCATTTGATATTAAATGCTGTGCTTGGCTTACAAGACAGGATGATCACACTATAGTAGACAACGCAGAATTTTCCATTCATTTCAAGTAAATTTTGTGAATTTATAATGAAAAATAAACACAAGATGAATGGCACACAGCATTCCCTTCGTTATATTCCTGAGCTAATGTGAATAATAATGCTATCTCTGATTTGGAGGTAAGTGAAGATTCTGGTAAAAAGACAAAGATGAAAACTATTCTGGCATTTTACTCAACTTTAGATATTTGTGAGTCCATAAGCTATAAATTCCAAGACTGTTGTTCAGCACTGTAGACATCCAAACTGTTCATAATGGACTTGTTTAGCTACTGTTCTGGTCTGGCATATTCTCTAGGAAGAGCCACAGTCCTGTGCTCAATCAGTGGTCTCATTTTGCACAATCTGTCATGGACATCTGCTAAGGAAAATTTTTGACTTAGAAAAAAAGCACCAAAGCATTCAGACCTCAACTGACTGCAAAGATGAATACAGGAAATTTAAAAATCAGCTCTACATACTTTGAACACAAAAAATGAAGAGTATATTTCTATTTGGTATTGAACCAAATAAAATATTGGTCAATATATTCAATTAAGTTGCTAATTATTTTTGTAGAATAATTGGCTTCACTAATTCAGTAGCTTAGGTGTACTCAGATGTTGGACTGAATGTTTGCAGCATACCTCCAAAATTCATATGTTGAAGCCCTAACATCCATGTGAAAATATTTAGAGTAAGATTGCAAGGCTTGGGCCCTGATCTGATAGGATTAGTGTCCTTCTAGGACAGTGGTTCTCAACCTTCCTAATGCCAAAACCCTTTAAAACAGTTCCTCATGTTGTGGTGATCCCCAACCATAAAATTATTTTCGTTGCTACTTCATAACTGTAATTTTGCTACTGTTATGAATCGTAAATATCTGACATGCAGGATTATTTTCATTGTTACAAATTGAACATAATTAAAGCATAGTGATTAACCACAAAAACAATATGTAATTAAATATGTGTTTTCCAATGGTCTTAGGTGACATCTGTGAAAGGGTCGTTCAACCCCCAAAGGGGTCGCGACCCACAGGTTGAGAACCTCTGTTCTAGAAAGAGAGACCAGAGAGCTCACACGTTCTGTGAACTGTCAAAAGAAAGGCCACGTGAGCCGAAGCCAGTTTGGCTCAGTGGATAGAGCATTGGCCTGCTGACTGAAGGGTCCCAGATTCGATTCTGGTCAGGGGCATGTACCTTGGTTGTGGGCACATCCCCGGTGGGAGATGTGCAGAGGCAGCTGATCGATCTTTCTCTCTCATTGATGTTTCTAGCTCTCTGTCTCTCTCCCTTCCTCTCTGTAAAAAATCAATAAAATATATTTAAAACAAAACAAAACCGAAAGGCCATGTGAGGACAAAGCTATTTGGAAGTCAGGAAGAGAGCTCTCACCAGGAGCCAAACCCTACTAAAACCTTGATCTTAAACTTGCCAGTCTCCAGAACTGTGAAAAAATAAATTTGGTTTTGAACCACCCAGCCTACGATATTTTGTTATGGCAGTCAAGCTGACTAATATAATAGATAAGGTCATGTTCATATATATGACTATTATATAGGCCTATCCATATATTAATGAATTGATATTATAGAGCTTATTAAATATCCATTACTAGATTGATTCATTTATAGTGATAATTATTTTTCCAGATGTACCATTCTAGTAGCCCCTTTAATAAAAAGAAATGACATTTCATGATATTGTTTACACTTAAAATTAAATTTTGTAATTATTCATTGGAGGTAAACTTCATACTATTTTTTAATCAACATTTATTGTTAAGAGTATGACAGAAGTCCCCCTGTTTCCCCTCAATGCCTCCCTCCACACAGTACCTGCCCCACTCCAGGCCTTCACCACTCTACTGCCTGTGTCCATAGGTAATGCATATATGCATATAAACCCTTTGGTTAATCTCTTCCTGCCACCCTCCTCTCCCCTTCCCTCTGAGATTCATCAGTCTATTCCAGGCCTCTCATTCTCTTTTATTTATCAGTTTATGTGTTAATTATATTCCTTCTTCATTTATTTGATTTTTATACTCAATTGTTGATAGATATGTATTTATTCCCATTTTATTGTTTATACTAGAGGCCCAGTGCATGAAATTCATGCACAGGGTGGGGTTGTCCCTCAGCCCAGCCTGCACCCTATCCAATCTGGGACATCCCTATTGCAATCCAGGACTGCTGGCTCCTAACCACTTACCTGCCAGCCTGCCTGATTGCCCCTAACTACTCTGCCTGCCAGCCTGATAGCTCCCTAACCACTCCCCTGCCAGCCTGATTGACACCTAACTGCTCCCCCGTCAGCATGATTGTCCCAAACTGCCCTTCCCTGCTGGCCCAATCACCCTCAACAGCCCTCCCCTGCAGGTCCGAATGCCATCAAATGCCTTCCTCTGCAGGGCTGAAGGGACTGGGGGACTAAGGCTGGATGAGGCTGGATGCTGCAGGGTGGGAGCACTGATCATCTCGGTCAGCCAAGCAGCGCTCCCACTGTGGAAGAACACTGACCACCAGGGGCAGCTCCTGCATTGAGTGTCTGACCCTGGTGGTCGGTATGTGTCATGCAACTGGTTGACCAGTTATTCTGGTGTTCCGCCTTTTGGTCACTGGGCTTTTATTATATAGGATTTTCTTCCTCTTCTCCCTCCTCTGTCCTCCCTCCTCCCATGTAGTGCTGGTTTGGTGGTAATGAACTCCTTTAGCTTTTTATTGACTGTTAATTATAAATAATAGTTTTGCTGGGTAGAGTAATCTTGGTTGTTGGTCCTCCAACCATACTATTTTTCACCAAAACAAATAACTGTGAATATTACTTAGGAGATATTTAATACTTAATTTTTGAATAAGCAGTAAAAAAGTGTTAGTATATTTATGTCTTTTGACTATAGTTCAAGAATTAAGATATATATTGTTTAGGTATAGTTAACTGAATTGACAAAACAAATTCAATTTATTCAATTGGATCCCAGATACTAAAATATACACAGTCACCCCAGAGGCGGGTTTCTGGGTTCCCAGGGAAAGTGCCCTCCCTGCCTAACTCCCAGGGAGAGCGGGGTCAGAGGGAAAGCACTTAGTCTAGAGCAGAGCACCCGTCCTATGCAGGGCTCGTGTCTCTGATCCTGCCCCCAGCAGCCCCCCAACACTGTGGTGGCGGGGCTTGGTGCTGTTGGGATCAGGGCCCCTGCGGGTTTGTGTCTCTGATCCCCCCAGCAGCCCCAGGGCCATGGTGGTAGGGCTTGGGTCTGCGGAGTCCAGGGCTGCTGACTGCCAATCCCTTGGGTTCCTGTCTCTGATCCCCCCAGAAACCCAAGCATCACAATGGCCGGGCTTGGGGCTGCTGGGTGCCAGGCTCCCTTGTGTGTTTGTGTTTCCAATCATGATGCAGCAGGATCAGCATAATGTTGAGAATTATGGGATTAACATTGAAGTAGCAAACTGTGTCCAGAGAAGAACTGGGATAAGAAGGATTGAATTTGGTATTATTTGAGTTGCCATTATAGTCCTGTATAAAAGCGTAATATGCTAATTAGACCAGATGTCCTTCCTGATGTAGCTGGGGCTGTGATGGAAGCTCAGTCCCGGTTGCCTGCCGGGTGCTGGAGGGAAGCGTGGGTTCCAGGTGTCAGAGGGAAGCCAGTGACAGCAGTCGGGTGAAGGAAGGCTTACTCTTGCACAACTTTCGTGCATCAGGCCTCTAGTAAAAATTAAAAGACTGTATTTAGAAACAGCTTCAACTGTGTAAGTGCATTCAACATGAAATTAAAATCATTTTTACATCTCTTATGATTTCATAAATATTTGCCTTATGAGGGATCATTATCTTTTAGCTTGAAACCCCGCCTTGTTTCTCTAATAATAGCTCTAACAGGTATGTTGTTGTTTTTTACTGACAATCCACATTTTCTTGCTTACCAAATCTGACAAAGCACACACTCATAGGAGTTCTGCCTGGAGTTACAATGCCCTGACACAGAGCTTTCCTGGGTATAAAACCACCTGGCTTATCAGAGAGCTGAACCTGATTTCAGTTGGCATCATGATGTTCTTAGCTTGAAGCCCTTGTAAAAAGGAAAGTCAAGAAGTAAGCCTTTGGGGTCTGGCTGGGTAGCTTATATGGTTAGAGTGTTATCCTGATAAACCAACGTTGTGGGTTTGATCCTCAGTCAGAACACATGCAAGAATCAACCAATGAATGCATAAATAAGTGGGCATAACAAATCAAGGTTTCTCACTTTCTCCTCTCTCTTACTCTTTCCCTCTCTCTCCCTCCCCCTTCCTCTTTTTTTTTTTTTTTTTAAAAACAAATCAATTTTAAAAGTAGTATGGAATTTAAGAATATGTCCCTGGTAATATTGCCAGGCATGGCATGGAGCGTGTGTGGGACTCTTAGAGGCTAAGTGGATTTCAACCCTTCTTCTGAGAGGCAGCTATGCCTCTACAGGGCAGGCAGTCCTCTGAAGCCAGGGAGCAGGAGCTTTCCTCCTCCGGAACTGTAATGAACAACTTGGAGAGAATGAATCAGCATCAGGGTGCCTGGAGGAGTCCACAGCCTCTCATAATGGGGTTTTTGTTGGTACAAGGCTAATGTAAATGTTGCCCTGAACTCAGTGCTGTGCATTTTTAGGCACAGTTATATTTTTCCATGTGTTTTACTTCATAAAAGCAAACACCTTTATGTTCCCTATAAAATGAGGATCTTCTGTTTGTATTGCCTAGTGAAGGCAAAGAATGCTACCTCAGAAATGCATGGATCGTAAGTGCTACACATGTATATGCTCTCTCTCGCCCCTCGTCTCTGGGTGTTTATCATCTATCCATCTGCCTGCCTGTCTACTTTCCTACCCACCTGTTTTAGTCTGCTCAGGCTGCTGTACGAACTTACCATAGACTGGGGGACTTCACCAACAGATTTTCATTTCTCACTGTTCTGGAGGCTGAGAAGTCCAAGGTGAAGGCAGATTCATTTCCCAGTGATGCTCCTTCTTATGGCTTTCAGACAGCCACCTTCTTGTGGTGTCCTCATGTGGCAGAGGGGCAAAGCCTTGTCTCGTCCTCTTATTTTAACAGCACTAATGCCATCACATCAGCTCTATCCTTAGGAACCCTTCTAAACATAATTGCTTCTCAAAGGCCTCATCTCCAAATGCTATCACATTGGAGGATAGGGCGTCAACATCTGAATTTTTGGGGGGAGGGTATGTGTGTGTGTGTTGGGGGGGTGGAATTCATTTATAACACTATATTCTGCCCACCTACCTATTATCTGTATGTGAATATATTCTGACGTATAGAACAATAACAAGGGGGTTTATATGTCACTTCCCTACATTATTTTGTTCTTCCAAAATTCTTGCAAGGAAATAGGCCAGAGAAAAAGCACCAAGTAACTGAGATATTTGGAAGTCGAGAAATGGTGGTGCAGGGAATTTAACCCACATCTTCTCTGTCCTCTCCCTCCCACTGGGCTCTATTCCAGCCACACGTGTTCACTTCCTGCTCCCTGAGCACATAGGCACCTTCTGCTGGGCCTCTGCAGGGATTATTTCTATTATCTGGAATGCTTTTCTCTCTGATTCTAGACCAGCGGTTCTCAACCTGTGGGTCACGACCCCTTTGGTTATCGAACGTCCCTTTCACAGGGGTCACCTAAGACCATCAGAAAATATATCTAATTACATATTGTAACAATGAAAATACATCCTGCATATCAGATATTTAAATTTCACTTCATAACAGTAGCTAAATTACAGTTATGAAGTAGCAACGAATATAATGTTATGGTTGGGGGTCACCACAACATGAGGAACTGTATTAAAGGGTCAGGGCATTAGGGAGGTTGAGAACCACTGTCCCAGACTCTTCATATCCCACCATCTCAGTGAGGCTTATCCTTTCCACTGATGAAATGAAAACACTGCTTCTCTCTCCCACAATCTCAGATCTCAGTCCTCCACATACTGCTGTATTCCCCAGAGCAGTTGTTGTTGCAGATAATTTACATGTGTTTATTATTTCTCCCCCCACCCACCCTCCCACCCCCGGCCCAAACCAGAATGTAGGCCCCACAGAGTCAGGACTTTTGCTTTTATTAAGTCTAGTGGAGACCCTATAGAACTGTAGGGTCATCCAGAACTGGGAAAATTTTAACTTGTATGATGTAATATTTTAGCACTTTATTAGAGCCAGTCTAGTTATTAAAGAAGATCGTCTCTGATATTTTTAAGCAGCCTGGAAAATTCCAAGTAAACATAAATTGTCAATAATTACAATTTACTTACAATAATTACAGAGCAGGCATGAGTTCTTTCTCATTTTGTTTCTACAGACTCAAGAACCTAGATGCAAATTCATCCTTTCTGGGTTAAGTGGAAACGCGTTGGGGATGACTGGCCTACGTCTATTTAAATAAGACTCTCTCTCTCTCTCTCTCTCTCTTTCTCTCTCAAACATCTTTAAAAACTAAAACCATGAAGTGTGTTTTTCTTTTTTATTTATTATTTGAACTGTTGTCAGAGAGGGAGAGAGATAGAAACATCAATGATGAGAGGGAATCATTGGTTGGCTGCCTCCTGCATGCCCCCTGGTGGGGCTCGAGCCTGCATTTGCCTTGAGCGGAATTGAACTCTGGATCCTTTAGTCCGCTAGCCAATGCTCTATCCACTGAGTAAAACTGACTATGGCTAAAGTGTGGTTTTCTATAACACATTAGAGATACTCTAGCCTCAACTGAGGTCAGAATGGTGGGAGATGAGAGAGGAGCATAGAGGGAAGAGGCAAGAGCGAGTCCCCCATTGTTCTCCCTTCTGCACTTTCCTTCCACCTGGACTGTCATTCCTTACACTCAAAACGAGAGTTCAGGAGTCAGCACGTGCATCCATAAATTGCTGCTGCTTCTGCATCCCAGTCACTGGGACACAGAGCATTTTTCATACTTAATTCTGGCTCATCACATCTCCATTCATATGCCGGCTCTTGCCCTACAATAAAGACACAGGAGCAGAGGCAGATGAACAGTAATAAGGTTTTATTGAAGGCATAGTTGGGCAATAAATACATAGTTGAGCCAAATGAGTAGGGGCAAAAGAAGCACATATAAATATCAGTACTCAGGAGGCAGGGGTGGTGTCCATAGCCTCAGTGTCATTCTCCCTATATTTGGGGCCAGAATGGACATGTAGACCTTGATGATGAGGCCTAGTGTCCTTATTCTTAGAATCAACCTGCCTGGTTCTGAGGCCAGGCTGGGGACCTTGATGATGAGGGATAGTGTCCTTATCCTTTTTGTCAATCTTCCTTGTTCGGAGGCCAGGCTGGGGACCTTAATGATGAGGGATAGTGTCCTTATCCTTAGTTTCATTCCTCCTGGCTCTGGGGCCAGGCTTTCGACCTTGATGAGGAGGTGTTGTGTCCATTGGTTCACTCTCATTTTTGGTGGGCCTGGGGCCTGGCCAGAGACCTTGAGGAGGAGGTGTTGTGTCCATTGGTTCACTCTCATTTTGCTGGGTCTGCTGGGTCTGAGGCCTGGCTGGAGACCTTGATGAGGAGATGTAATGTTCTTATTCTTCATGTCAATCTTCCTGGATTTGGGGCCTTGCTGGGGACCTTGATGATGAGGTGTAGTATCCTTATCCTTATTGTCAATCTTCCTTGGTCTGGGGCAGGCTGAGAACCTTGGTGATGAGGCATAGTGTCCTTATCCTTAGTTTCATATCTCCTGGCTCTGGGGCCAGGCTGTGGACCTTGATGAGGAGGTGTTATATCCATAGGTTCACTCTCATCTTTGCTGGGTCTGTGGCTTGGCCACAGACCTTGATGAGGAGGTGTTGTGTCCATTGGTTCACTCTCATTTTGCTGGGTCTGGGGCCTGGCTGGAGACCTTGATGAGGAGATGTAATGTTCTTATTCTTCGTGTCAATCTTCCTGGATTTGGGGCCTTGCTGGGGACCTTGATGATGAGGTGTAATATCCTTATCCTTATTGTCTATCTTCCTTTGTTGGGGGCCAGGCTGGGGCCCTTGATGATGAGGCATAGTGTTCTTATCCTTTTTGTCAATCTTCCTGGGTTGGGGGCCAGGCTGGGGCCCTTGATGATGAGGTGTTGTGTCCTTATCCTTTGTGTCATTCTTCCTGGTTTGGGGGCCAGGCTGGGGACCTTGATGAGGAGAGGTAGAGTTATTACCCTTAATGTCATTTTTGCTGGGTCTGGGGCCGGTGTGGAGACCTTGATGAGTGTACTGGGCTGCATATCGGGGCACGCTGTGCTGTCTGTTCCTGGAACAGACAGATAGGAAGGTACTGACATCAGGTCAGGCCTTGAGATATGGTCTCATGGTCCCTCCTCAATGTATACTGTGCTCTCTGTTCCCAGAAAACATAGATAGGAAGGTGATAATGCTGTGCTGTGTCGAGAACAAATTGTGTAAGCATGACTTTGTAACTTTGTAGTTTTTGCAAATAAATTGCCATAACTCTTGGAGTCAGGTGCTGTAGTTCGAAGCAAAGGCTGAACTGCAGACAGCTGTCCAGCTTAATAAAGGTTCCGAAATTTAAATTCTGAGTCAGTGGTCTATCTCGCTGAGTCAACCCATTACATTTGGAGGCCCCCAGAGAGATACCCAGAAGGGGGGAGAGGGACCCCTTATTTAGGGCTGGAGGCTCTCCCCCGGCAGGGTGGAGAGGGACCCCCTATTCAAGGCAGGAGGCTCTCCCCCAGCAGGGAGGAAAGGGACCCCCTATTCAAGGCAGGAGGCTCTCCCCCACTTGTTGCCAGGCACTCAGCGAGATACCCCACACCTGTGGAGAACGACTACCAAGGAGGCCTCTAGTCCACCCAAAACTTTCAATTCGGAAACCGAACCACCTGGACTCTCGAGAGAGGTAAGGACCGGTCGTTAAACAGGAATTGGGACCTCCCACGGAAGGACCTATACGGAGGGCTGGATGCAGCGGTACTCCTGGTCCTGACCCGCGGCCACGACGGTGGCCGGGGTCCCTGGTTCGTGCGGCTGTAGGCTGCACTGGGTTTTTCTGTCTGGTATTTGTTTGTCTTGCTGTTTATTGTTAAAAAGTTGTCTGCTTCTGTGTACACCCTGCTGCAGTGTTTTTTGAACATTTTCAGGACTTCAAGGAGCAAGCTGCAGTTTCCGGGCAACCTTAGGTTGCATTTGGCTGATTTATTTTGTCTGTGTTCTTTGTTGTCTTTGTCTTTATCAAATGGGATAGGGTCAGTCATCTTTGTTGACCCCCTATCAGTCAGGCCCACTCGGGGTGAGTGGAAGGGGAGCTTGATCACCTCCTGGGAAGCTATAGAGCTCCCTCAGGAATTAGGAAATTGTTAGGAATTGGGTGGATTGTTTAAACTCTGAGTGAATGTCTGGTGAAAGTGTGTGAGTGTGGAGGGAGGGGGCCTGCCCTCTCCTCTCCTTTATGTGGCTCCACGGCTTCGGTTACGGAGTCCGAGTGGGCCCCAACCTGCGGTTCCGTGATTCGTCATATGGCATAACGGTGACTCACCCCCATGTGGAGGTGACCAGGCCCGGGGTTTATACGGGTGCACCTTAGCTACGACGAATCTAAGCTCCCAAGGGACGTGGCCAGGCGGGCATCTGAGTGAGGATCTGTGAAAACAGGTCACCCCCTCCCTTGTCTGTCTCTCGCCACCAATCATCATGGGGTCGGGACAAAGTTTGTGTGGGACTAGCCAATTTACTACTGAGAAGGAGGAAAACAGTGTAAATCATTACTGGTCTGTGTGAAGTAAGAGCTACTTTGATTTATTCTGCTTTCTGTTGATACGCTTGGCTGAACGTTTGGGCTGGCCCCTTAGCAGTCTGCAAACAGTCTCTCGGCAGCTGCGAGAATTATTTTTCTCAGAGTCTTTTGCTCACTGTTAAGGAGAATTAGCCCACTTAGTTAATAAAGATTTCTGTCTATCAGCTGCTCTTACCTAGGTTGTAATTTACTGTATTAAACTGAAGTTCTAGGGTAGATTTAAAGGTTATAATGTTAATGCTTTTGATTTACAGCAATTCTGTGAATGAGAGTGGCCCACTTTCCAGGAGGGGTGGCCGGATGCAGGGTCCTTTGATCTGACCACTGTCTACCGGGTCCATTACGTCATACACGGCCGCCCAGGGCATCCTAATCAAATTCCTTATATTCCAGTTTAGGTTGACATATTGTCCAAGAAATCCCGGTAAATGAGGGCTTGCCTCCCGAGGGAAAATTGAGACATAGACAGACAATTCTTTTGGCCGGGCCCCAGAAGGGAAAGGCTCCCCCGGTCCTTCAGGGAGAGCAGGAAGAACCCATTAGCTGGCCGCCCCCTATGGTCCCTGGCGCCGGATTCGGGTGAGCATGGGCCTCAGGCCCAGGCCACGCCACCAGCTCTTGACGCGGAGCCCCTGCCTCCCCCGATGCCAATTGTCTTCCCTCCGCACCCACCGACGGGAGGGGCTTTGTCGTCCTTCAACCCCTTCAGTCCGTCCCATACTAGACAGGGACAGTGTATGGGGGTGGGGGGGATAACCTGCAGGACCTTGCAACATCGGCCAGTCCTGCAGTTCCTATGTTGCCACTACGGCAGGCCGGCCCTCTAGATCTGGGGCTAGACAGGCAGCCCTCTGGGGAAGCAAGGCAGACCGAGGCGCTCTATTCCCAGCTCCAGACCAGATTAGGGAGTGAATGAGAGAAGGGGGGCAGGGGTGTTGGCAGTTAAGTTACTGGCTGCAGACCTAAGAGGTCTTATCAATGAACTTCAAGGTCACAAAAAGTAACTAAGCACAGTCTTTCTCTGCCCTGGTTTATTCTTTTTAACCCCTCCAGTGCTGAATCAATTGGGCCTGGGCTGAGAGAAGGGGGGCTGGATGCCTGAGCTGCCTGCAGTGGCCCTAAAAAAGAAGCAGCAGCAGCGAGAAAATAGACCAGACATTAGAGCTGACCTGCTGCTGCCCAGTACTTGGGCCTTTGGTTTGCAGGCTACAGCAGTTAAGCCATAAGGCTGAGATCTATATAAGCTGCAGATAGAGTTAGTAAAAGCTCCCTGCTGGCAAATGTACTGAAAGGGTTCAGTACCTGTTGCTACTGGAAGAGGAGGGGCTGATATCCCCTTCCAGTGCACTCCCTTCAAAGAGGCCTGGTCGCTGCTCTGCCATAAAGGGGACTGGTGGGATGACAAGGAAAGCAGGGCCCTGTAACTATAAACAGAGTTAAGAAAAGGGCACTCTCCCTGGACCTAGGAGCCATCAGGACTTTGAAATTCTCCAAGAGAGGAGAAGTCTGACTCAGAGACTAGCCGAAACCTCGTTGGGTTAGGAGGACCAGAGGCTACATATTGAACTTATAGACTGCAATTTGCTAGACAGAGGTCCAAGCCCAGTTGTATAGGGATTAAGCTACCTATGTACAGCAAAACAACTTTCTCCTGTGCCAGAATACATTCTAAGGAAATTGGACAAACTGTATTTGTGGCTAGAAAGAAGAACTGGCCTATGTGTAAACTGTCCTGGGAAAAGGCTATGTGGAATGAACCCAAAAAGTAAAGGGTGTCTAGCTGCCGAGAGGGCAGTTGCCCAGGTGGGCAAAGTAGAATACCCATTAAATTTTGGTCTCTATTGAGAGACAGTTGACAGTTAGCAACCTGTATACTGTCTTACAGGCCTGTGTGACCATGCCCATGTCAGGGGTGGCACAAAACCTCAACTG
This sequence comes from Myotis yumanensis, assembly GCF_028538775.1. Classification (NCBI taxonomy): domain Eukaryota; kingdom Metazoa; phylum Chordata; class Mammalia; order Chiroptera; family Vespertilionidae; genus Myotis; species Myotis yumanensis. The sequence goes on along the minus strand of NW_027223760.1, from coordinate 40,103,458 downwards.
TAGGAAACTGGGGAAGGCCTGTCTAGAACAGAGGGGGTTAATAAAGTGGTGAATACTAGCCCTCTGTTCCAGGAATTACAGACCCTGTGAGGTCCTGTGACATATAAGACCCTGTAGGGAAATAAAGCTCCTTTAGTCCATTCTGAAAGAACAAATAAAAGACAGATTAAAGGCTGTGTTTCCCTCTAGGCAACCCAACTGGAACCCCTATAGTGACAGGGGAAAGGAGGCTCTCGATCAGTATCGCCAGACTCTATTAGGGGGCATCCGAGCTGCTGCTTGGAGACCCACAAACCTCTCTAAGGTGACAGAGACAGTCCAGGGGCCTAACCCTGATGCCCTGGAAAGTCGGAGGGCTGTCAATGTTGCATTTGTTTCCAAGTCGGCCCCAAATATTAGGAAAAAATGACAGAAGTTAGGAGGCTTTGAGGGGAAATCAATCTCTAAGTTGGTTGAGGTGGCCCAGAAGGTTTTTGACAATTTGAAGGACCCAATGGCAGGTTTAAACACCTGGATGGCCAAGGTCCTCCTGGCCCTAAACAAGGAAAATGGCCCAAGGGGCCGGAGAGACAACAAGGGCAAAGAAAAGCCTCGCGGAAGAAAAGGAGTCCAACCCAGGCTTGGGAAAAATCAATGTGCATTTTGCAGAAAGGAAGGACATTGGAAAAGGGAGTGCCCTGAACGTGCGGGGGATCCGACTCCCATGCTGGTGGAGGAGGTGGATTGGGGTTGTCGGAGCTCAGCTGGCCCCCAGGAGCCCAGAACAACCCTGACAGTGGGGGGCCAAAGGTGGACTTCCTTGTGGAACTCATAGCACTCACTCAGGCCCTCTGGTAGGGAAAGGGAAAAAGAGTAAACATTTCAGCTTCCTGAAAACAGCTGCCTTGAACCCTGCCACACTCCTCCCTGACAAGAAGGCAGAGGCCCCTTTGCCTGACTGCAAGGAGACACTGACTACCCTCACTTCCCTCCGTGAGGACCTTGTGGACCAGCCCTGCAGAATCTGGATGAGACCCTCTACACGGATGATGGGAGCAGCTTCATAGAGGGAGGTACCCGTTAGCGGGGGGCACATGAGGAGGATCCAGGGGAGATCTAAGAAGCCCTGGTAAGCGCCCCGGCACTGGCCCTGCCAGACCTACCCAGGGACTACAGGGATATATCTCCTCACACTGCCCTTACAGGAGGACACGGGAGCCACCTTAAAGAAGTCTCCTGACCTCAGGAGGAAAGGAAAAAGCTCCTGAGATACTTAACCACCTGGCAGCCATATAGGGGCCAAGGAATTGACTAAAAGACCAGTAGGGCCCCTAGAAGTTCTCGTAGCCCTGCCAGCACGAAGGCATCCAGAGAAGCCTACTCATCTGCCAGAGGAGCAGAGGCTAGCTGAGAAACTAAGGGCCCGGGAAGGAGAGGCTGGATGGCTAATTCTGCCAGATGGGAGGCCTATAATGCCAGAAGCCCTGGGGCGGACCATCGCTTCCCAGACCCACCAGAGCACCCACCTGGGGGGAATGAAGCTATCAGAACTACTGGGAAGAGAATTTTACATCCCAGGGCTCCAGAAAATATCTCAAGAGTTGGCTAGAAGGTGCCAAGTGTGTGCCCTGGTGAATCAAGGGCCCCCTGTTGTGGCCGTGCCGGGACAGCGATTCCGAGGTCAGAACCCCAGAGAACACTGGGAAGTGGACTTCACCGAGATACCAGGAGGACAAGGAGGGTATTAATACTTGCTGGTTTTCATTGATACCTTCTCTGGCTGGCCTGAGGCATACCCAACCAAGGCAGAGACAGCACAGGTAGTAGTTAGAAAACTCACCGAAATTGTCCCCGGTTTAGCCTGCCACTATACATGGGTCCGACGATGGCCTGGCGTTTATCGCCAAAGTTACCATCCATAGTTAAGGCCCTAAGAGTTACTTGAAAATTGCATTGTGTTTATAGACCACAGAGTTCTGGACAGGTAGAGAGGATAAATTGGATCTTAAGGAAACATTAACTAAGTTAAAATTAGAGACTGGCGAAAACTGGGTAAGTCTCCTTCCTTTTGCTCTCTTCAGAGCTAGGTGCACCCCATGCATCCAAGGGCTAACTCCTTTTTGAGATAATGTTTGGGCAACCGCTGCCATTGGTGCCCAGGTTGGGGGAGGAGGAAGTCGCCCGTCTCTCTACCCAAAATTTGCTTAAGTCCTTAAAGGCTTTACAGAGCAGCGCCACGTCAGCACGACGGGTGGTGAGAGCCCTACGGGAGGAGGACGTGCTGAGATCCAGTCCAACACAGCCCGCCTTCTCTCCGGGAGATCTCCTTTGGGTGAAGCGTCACAACCCTGGCAGCCTGGAACCTAGATGGGATGGACCCTACCAGGTGGTGCTGAGCACTCCAACCGCCATCAAAGTCGCAGGAAAGAGGCACTGGATCCATCGTACGCAGGTTAAGAAAATGAACGACAGCGTCGAAGGATGGCGGGTCCAGAAGACCGGAGACCCGTTGAAGAGAGGTTCGACCTGGGGCCCCGAAGAAGAACTGCACCATCGGAAATTGTAACCCCGTCCTCCTCATGCCTCTCGCCTGGTGGACTGACCAATGGGAAGGGGGAAGACCTGGGGACTAAGACTCTATGTAAGCGGCTGAGACCCTGGCCAGCTCTTTACCATTCAACGCCGGACTCTTCCCCGGTGGTTCAACCCGATTGGCCCCTTGCGTCCCCTAGACAAGCCAGAGAGGCCGAGCCAGCCACAGCACACAGACCCAGCTAAAACTTCCTGGTCCCCCTGGCTAACTACCCTGCTCTCCTCCTTGGCAGGACCAGTCGTTCTGTTTTCCGAGGGCTCATATTTGGCCCCTGCATTGCCAAATGCCTCCTCAATTTCATATCGTAGAGGAGGGCGCTGAGTCAAAGATTTGATTCGGGCATAAGACCAGTAGGGAATGTACTGGGCTGCATATCGGGGCACGCTGTGCTGTCTGTTCCTGGAACAGACAGATAGGAAGGTGCTGACATCAGGTCAGGCCTTGAGATATGGTCTCATGGTCCCTCCTCAATGTATACTGTGCTCTCTGTTCCCGGAAAACATAGATTTGAAGGTGATAATGCTGTGCTGTGTCGGGAACAAATTGCGTAAGCATGACTTTGTAACTTTGTAGTTTTTGCAAATAAATTGCCATAACTCTTGGAGTCAGGTGCTGCAGTTCGAAGCAAAGGCTGAACTGCAGACAGCTGTCCAGCTTAATAAAGTTTCCAAAATTTAAATTCTGAGTCAGTGGTCTATCTCGCTGAGTCAACCCATTACATGAGGAGGTGTAGTATCCATTGGCTCCGTATCACTTGTCCTGGTTCTGGGGCTTCGCTGGAAACCTTGATGAGGAGGTGTTGTGTCCATAGGCTCACTATCATTGTTGCTATATCTGGCACTTGGCTGGAGACCTTGATGAGGAGGTGTAGTGTCCATAGGTTCGATGTCATTCTTTTTGGAAATGGGACCAGATTGGTCAAGATCTTGATAAGGTGGTTTCCTGTCTATAGTCTGGGTGTCCTTCTTTGTGGACCTGGGTCCAGAACAGGAAGGGACAACCTGACGAGGAGGCCTGGTGTCCAGGAGCAGGCTGTCTTCAATCACAGAGCAAGATGGAGAGCAAGAAGGTTCAGGCTGAGTGGTATTATGGCCAGCCTTGAGCTCTGCGGTGTCCTTGAAGGTGTTTTTAGCCTGATGCTGCTTCAGCTCGATGTCTAAACCCCTTAAACGCATATGATGCAGATAAAGTCCCCTTTGAGCTGGACAGAGGAGAGTGACAGGCACTCTGAAGTGGCTCCCACGAGGCAGGGCAACATACGAGGCCGGTTGAAGAGGGAAGTGATGGCACGATGGCATGGTTCTGGGTTGGCGGGTCTTCAGAAGGAAGCATTGGTTGGTGACCAGGGTAAATGGCAGGCTGAGAAGTGTCATGCTGGTTTTTGCCAAGTGGTACATCAGCCCTGAGAGGAAGGATGTCCATCGGGTGGTCTTCAGGGCTGACTGCTGTTGTGGGAACATCAGGCTGGTTCTGGCCAGGTGGGCGTCAGAACACATTGGCGGATAAACCTGGTGACAGGCACCAGGCAAGGGATGGTGGCATTGGTGAAAAAATCGAAGAAATTTTGAAAGGAAATATCTCATATTGAGACTGTTATATGTATAGCGACTGCTAATGTAGGAAGTAGGAGGACTACTCCTTTACTACTACTCCTCTCACATCTAGCAGGCACCGAACCAACTTCAGGTGTTTGTGATGTCACAGAAAGGTAGCGGGTGGGGCCGGGCCACACAGGAGAGGTGGGGGAGGGGGCTTTTTCTCTCTCATGGGGCACATGTTGTGAATCACTTCTATGACATGCAGGATTTTCAGAACCAAGAATCATATAGGTCAATTGAAATATTTGAATATATATTTTTGGTTCAAAAATCTATTTAGAATCGCGTTGGACATAATTCACATACTGCAAAATTAGATTTAGCCCTCTGCGCATAGCATTCTTTTTATAGTGTGTATTAGAGCAAATTGGGACCTTCATCCCCAACAAACTTTGAAGTTGGTTGAACACAAGGTTTTGCTCAGATCCAAATTCTGTTTGGAAATAAAGAAGAAATATAAGCCCATTCTAATCTCTCTAGAGAAGAAATGATTTACAGTTATGGCATTCGACCATAATTCTTAGATATCATTTGAAGAGAGTTCAATAAGGAACAATAATATTCTATAACCAGAAGTTTAAATATCAGTTACAATTTGTGGGGTGTAATATTTCTGATTAATTTATTCGAACAATAAATGAATGACTCTAGAAACTCCATAATGTGTCAATCAAGTCATATACTTGAAAAAAAAAAAAACACCCTGTGTTCCACCTATGTATGCAATACCATGCCAACCATATTTCTTGCTAATGAACAACTGCTGTTGAAACCATGTCCTTAAAACCAGTCCCTTTCTAAAATGAATCCTCTTTTTAAGCAAAAAGTGAACTAAGTAACTCTGTAGCCCTATTTCCTATGTTACACTGTTCAGGGTCTTCCCTAGATGATGACAACCTATAAGATAATAAAGTTAAGTTCTCTATAAAACACATAATTACAATCATTAGATTTATCTTCATTGGCATTGAAAATAATTCTGTTTTGGAACAACTTCCGAAGAAAACCTCTCCTTGCAAGTGAAAAGCTCAGGCCCAAACACCCGTGCTTATTTGGACCAGCCACATGGATGTCAGCAGTCGGCACTGTTGATGGCAGGTCTTCACGATGACCCACAGATGGTCTTGAATACAGAGAAAGAGTTATTCTCAGTAATATGGTAAAATGTTCTCATCCTCTCTCTCTATATTTGTGATAACTGATATGTCAATAGGCACTTCGTATCTCACTAAATTTCTATACAATTTATTTTTCTCCAGTCCCAAACACTCCACCCAAAAGTTAATTGTGTGTTTTCAACACTCTCTTAAGCCAATTAGGAGAGCTTGCATTAAGGAACTCCATAGTGAATACTTTTAGAGAAATTTCCCATGGTCATATCCATTACCTATTATTCTTCTGTAAATGCCCTTTAATAAGCCATAAAGCAGATCATCTAAACTTGCTAAATGATGGAGAGCAGCTTAGTATGATGGAGAAAGATACTAATGTTGAATCAAAATACAAGTGGTTAAGTCTCTGTCCTCCTGCTGCTCAAAATACCAACTTGGACAAGACTCTTAGATGCTCAGTTTCAGTTTCTCTGCTTGTTTATCAGTGGTAAGACATCTTTTTGGTTACTATATATCCAATCACCTGTATCTATATTGTTAGTTTATTAAGATCAATTTGAAGTTCAAATGAGAAATTTAAAAAGGGTATATACCATTAAAGTTGTGTATAATACATGAATTGTTATAAGTAGTAGTTATCAGGACAACATCAAGATACCATATCTCATGACCAATATGTATTTGCTTGAAAGAAAAGGACCAAGAGTATCTTAGCATTTTTTCTACTCACTTCTATCTGCCACTTCTAAAAATCTTAGCCAACACTGTAATTAATGCAAATGTAGAATAACTTCAATAGTTAAAAAGATTGACTTGAGGGGGGGGGGGAAAGGGATACTTATGTAATACCCTTTGTAATACTTTAAGCGAAAAATAAAAAAAATAAAAAATAAATAAATAAATAAATAAATAAATAAAAAGATTGACTTGAGTAAATTGGCTGTGCTTCCAGCAAGTTTCACTCATGGAAATTTTAACCATTGTTCTGATTATGTAATACATTTTATACATTCAAATGGACAGACTATTGAAAGGAGGTGAAATGATTGGATACAGATGGAGAAATTGTCCAGAATTCATTCTTTATATTGAAAAGTTTACCCAAATTTTAGGAATGGCCTCTGGAGTTGATGACCTGGTCTTTATCATTTACAATGTCTTTCATTCATAATTTTATGATGGATTTCATTAAATGGCATTTATTAAGCAATTTTAATATCTATCATATGAAAAAGAAGTGACCTCTTCAAAAGAGCGAACTTGAGAACTTTCTTCTCTTTGTGACATCTAGTAAAAGAACATAGTTCCATAGACAAAGGAACCAAGTGATAGAGGATGGTTAATGACTTTAATTAGAGCAGAGTCTGCATTTATAATATTGAGAGGTTTGAATTCATCAGCAAATCTCTATGGAGAAAAGCAATTTCAGTATGACACATCAAATATTTATAGCATATGAATTGGCACAAAAGTTCTATTGAGATCATTTTTTAAAATCTTTTGATTGCTTCATGTATCCCTGGTACAAATAATTTGCCTCAGTAAACACACATCATTTTTCCCCTTTATATGTTTGGCTAAATGGACACAAAGTCTAATTAGGTGTGTGTGTGTGTTCAACATAAAATTTAAAACATAAAGTTGCTTCTGCGTTATAACAGGAAAGAGTATCACAGGAGAAAATGAAATTGAAATAATTGAAATTGAAGCCCCATCATTCTGTCCTGCTTTCCTTCCCACTGTCCTTTTCCTAAGACACATATATCAAATTAATTCAGTTGAATAAAATAAATTAATACATAGTTCCTGGTCCTTACCTAATCATTTCTATAACTTGCAGTTAATATTTTAGATACCTTTTAATATTTTGTAATCCTTAGGAACCATGAAAGATAGAAACCATACAAGGACTTGAAAATAATTAGAACTAGTAAAGCCTATAAAATTATTGCTAGCTAATTTAAACAAATTTAAATTTGCTTAACACACTCATTCAAAAGGCTTTTGTACCTTATTTCATACAAGCTTTATTGTAACATTTTATTAATCTAATATTTTACAATGTTATATTATGTAAATATTGTAAGTATTAATAACAAGTGAAAGAGCTTCTGAATCAGTTATTCAATAAGCATCAATATTCAGATACGTCTTGTTGCCTTTAGAAAGAAAAGCAATGAAAGTTAATTGCAAAATGATGAACACTTTCAATTCTCAACATACTTAGAAAGCAGACTGAGTTTTTGATTTACAAGTTTGATTTATAGGTATATTTGATTTATAAGTTTCATATGCAGCTACCTATTTTTATAATGTCTACTGAGGAATATAAGAAGCCTTTTTATCTGTGTACCTGCAATAAGAGGTAGCACTGCCAAACAGCTAACTGCATGTTTTAGATTCTTAACAGCCTATATACTGAGGACAGATGTTAAATCCTCATTTACGCTGATGTGCATCTATTGTCTATTTCTGGTGGAATGGGTTTTGCTCTGATCAATAAGTGTATCAGCCTTGCTGTTTATCTTATTAGAGAGGTCAAAGCAGTGACAGAGGTACATCTGTTTTCATGTCAAATAATGTTGGAGGTAATGAATCCTCCCCATGTAGATGGACAGCCCTTCTGCAATTGTCCTTCAGTTGTCCATGACAGAGGCGATCATGATTAAACTGCAGCGCTCAGGGAATTGGAAGTGTTGTCACATCCTAAAACATTTTTTTTACTCAAAAATTTATTTTCATCTCTGGTGTATTTTTAGTTCTTCAGTAGTGACCCAATTGCATAGTATACATCTAAGATGATGCTTGTTACATAATGCATTTGCATAAGTGGGAAAATATAGCAGAATGATTGTTCCGAAATACAGCCAGTTCAAACTGTTTTCAGTTGCTTATAAAACAATAAGAGCTCTTTGCAAGCCTAAATATGATACTTACCATACTAAGAATAAATAAAAATGCTAAAGGAGTGTAATGCAAAAGTGCATATAAATGCATGCGAACATATACATAAGTTGTTAATACTTGGGGGATGAAATCCTAATGAGTAAACGAGGGCAACCCCAAGTTTACAGGAAGCACATAGAGACAAACTTCTATATTGAAGTTGAGTTGCTTTGAAGGAAACAATATCAAGGTGGTGATTTGCTTGCTTGATGTATGGGGCAAGTTGTTTCTGTGTGGATTCAGTTATTGTATTTCTTCAAACCTATTTTCTGTAGCAGAATTGGAAGTGATGAATAGAGCTGGTCACTCTGATTTGTAGTCACTTGCTGAATTGCTAGCATTTATTTTAGTCCTCACTTGAGCATTGATTGACCATGTAGCCCTGCCACTTGAGGCAAGTCATCTGAGCCCTGCAGTCACCAGTGTCTAGATAGGGAAAATATAAGAAACGGCCTCACTAAACAGCCATCCATGGGGACAGAGCATTCTTCAAGCCAGAGGGCAAAGTGAAATCTTGGCAATTAGCAGAATAATTGACAAGTGGTAGTAGACAGGCCATCTGTGTCTTGGGAGCACTACAGAGGGGCAACTGCAATCCTCCAGAATTATCCTCATCCCCAGCTTTGGCATTTTATGATCTAGTGAAATTTCAAAACTTTAGGCAAATATATGATTATCAACCTGTTTTTTTCCACTGAAGATGTAAAGAAATATCAAACACTTAATGCAAGAATTATTCCACAGATAAAAGGGCATTTTGACCTCAAGGTTGGAAGAACATAGCTAAAAACACAAATATATTAAGCAGTGATTTTAACTAGTTTCTTAATATTTATCTTTTGATACAGAAAGCTTAATCATTTACTGACCTCCTATAGTAGGTATTTGGGAAACATCATTCCTGAGTGCTAGGAAGGTCCTCCCTGCAGTATAGATTCTGATGTTGGCCAGCCTCTGGAGACTAAGGGAAACAGAACAGCATGCAGGGTCCACAGGTTCAAAGTAAGCAGCAGTGCCTGGATTTTAAGGGTGGGACTCATAGGTAGCCTCAAATCCTGAGGAAAGCACGCTCGCCTTAGAGAAAACAGGAACTGACCAAGTTACTGAGATCGGACTCAGATTTAGAGAGCAAAATATTGAGAAAATTCTCAGGGGCAAAGGTAAAAAGTCAGTAATCACTCTGTAGCCAAGCTAATAGTACTGGCATGAGAACAAGAGCACAAAAGAAGCTTAACTGAATCTTCTCAGTTTCTAGATTAGAAATATTCTTTGAAGTACTGAGAATGAAAGACATTTAATTTTCATCACTGAGGCTGGACCTGACACTTTACAGAGCAGTCATATCCCCAGCTATGCTGATGGGAGAGGTGGCTCAGGGCTCCTTACAGCTCCCTGCATTGATGGATGGCATGGGGGGGTCCAACACTACTCTTCATGGGAAGCCTCTATGGGTCACTTTTTATTTCTTTGGAAAACTTGGTAAGATGGTTGCATATTTTTCTGTGTAAAACAAAATGACTATGCTTATAAGTCCTGAAAAAGAGTCTGCATAACCCCCCCTCGAGGGTGAAAACTATGTAGCATTAATCCTACGGCAATTCCTCTGCACATGGGTTCTCTTTCATTTGCTACCAGTCTCCAAATTCTAATGGGGATAATCAAACATGAAGTTTGTAAAAAGGCACAACATATGGACTACAATTTTCACAGAAACATCTATAGCTAATAGGATTTGGTTCCATTCTGTTATTTTTCATTAGATCAAATAAATACAATGAAAATTTTTCCAACATTTTTTAAGTGTTCAAATTTTGTGGAAGCATCCTTTAACTCAGATGTTGACAAAATTCAGCCCATAGGCCACAATTGGCCTACCATCTAATTTTGTATAACCTTCAACCTAAGAATGTTTTTAAATATGTGAACATTTTCAGTTAACTTGATAACAGGGAAACATAACTATGAAAACCAATTAAGTAAAATGTTATCCCCTCAAAACAATTTCATTCTCATCAGTAAACTAATATTATAAAAGCATTATACTCATTCATTATATTTTGATTATTATCAATAAAAGTTGTTGAACTTTGTTTTCTCTCTGATATAAGAACAATTATGTAATATTGTCAATTTTGCCTCTTGACCACAAAGCCCAAAATATTGTTTAGCCTTACAGAAAGTTGACAAACCTTTTTAGAAATATCAAAGTTTACCCTTTGCATATTATACATCAATATAATAGAAGTAAATATATACCAAAAATGTAAATGCTTTCCAAAGTATAAAGAAATAAAAGCAATACGTTATGCAAAAAGAACAAAGCTTTTTTGTCAAGACAGGATGCATAGTTCTTAAAGGTTTTATTATTCACTACTAGACACATGTAGAACAGTATTTATTGATGGCATAAAGTCATATACAATGTCACAGAATTTCTAATAGGTCAAAATTATTAAAGGAGCTATCTTGCCAAGAATTAATGAAAAAATTATTGCTTTCTGTCTTCTGTCCTTAAAGTATGTGCATCTAAAATAAGTGAAATGAAACACATCTTGGGAATCCATTAGCTAAAATAACTTTAGTAATTAGAATATATATAGACATTACCCATTTTTCTTCAAAAAGTAGAACCAGAACAAGACTACAGATTCATCTTTGAGCCAGAATTTTAAAATTATAGATCAAATGATAGGACTATGCTCTGTTATTCCTTTTTTAAGTGATTGTATGCTCATACCACATGACAAGTAAATTGTGTAAAGATGGAAATGATAAAATGTTATGTCCTTGTTAATTAAATTTTTAAACAAAGATGTCTAGATAGCTAAGTGTCACCTACTTTACTATATTACTTTACTAATTATTTTGATGATATTTCATGTCTCCTTACGTGGTCTAGTGAACAACAATGAACATAAAATGTTAAATGTAATAAGATGGTTAAAGCCAATGATATAGGCTCACTGCCAGTACATGGTACAGACTGAATTCTAATCCAGCTCTGCCTAAATTCTAACAACTATGAAGGAGCTATTAATAAATACCCAGTGCTCTCCCATTAAAAGTTTTCATTGAATATATCCCAAGAAATCAGAAACACTAATCAGAAAAAAATATATGCACCCCTATGTTCATAGCAGCGCAATTTATGATAAGATTTGGAAACAGCCTAAGTGCCCATCAGTAGATGAGTGGATTAAAAACCTGTGGTACATCTACACCATGGAATACTAGGCAGCAGTAAAAGAGAGTTCTTACTATTTGCAACAGCATGGATGGGCCTGGAGAGTATTATGCTAAGCGAAACAAGCCAGTCAGAGTAAGATAAGTATCCCATGATCTCACTTATATGTGGACTCTAATGAACAACATAAACTGATGAGCAAAGCAAGATCCAGAGACATAAAAGCATCAAACAGACTGCCAAACTTCAGAGGGGAGGTAGGGAAGGGTGGGCAGGTGAAGGCCTGGGGTGGGGGCCAGGGTGGGCTGGGAGAGGTCAGTTGGGGGAAGAGGGGACATAAATAATACTTTCAAGAATAAAGCTATTTTTTTAAAAAAAACTAATTTCAAAGTTGAAGAACCTAAAATATGGGAAGCAATAAATTTCTCCAGAATGTATTGTATTCCAGCGGTGCACTGATCCATTAAAATCCTGAAATGTAGAAAGTGATGTATATTTTATATTTAGGAATATTTATATAAATTTATATATCCTGGCATAGTGTTACTATGCTGATAGGAATAAATAGGGAATCAATAACATTATAATCCTATTTCAATAAAGAATAGCATTTTAAAGTCATGAAATCTTTATTCGTGCACAGGTGGGGTCCAACCAGCCCGGACCCAATTGGGGTGGATCAGGGCTGGGCCTGTCGGGAGGAGGAGATGGCGGGAGATTGGCTGGCCAGTCTGCCCAGATCAGGGCCCGATAAGGGCTGGGATGGCTGGGGGAAGGGGCCATGGACGATTGGCTGGTGGGCCCTGACCCCGATTGGGGTTGGGGGGCCGATTGAGAGCAGGGCTGGCCATGGGGAGGGGCTGTGGGTTGTGGGCTAGCTGGCCCCACCCCTGAATGGGGTAAGAGGTGCCAATTGTTGGTAAAGCAGCCTGGGGGAGGGGCCATGGGTGGTTGGCCAGCCAGCCCTGCCCCTGATGGGGCAGGGGTGGCTGACCTGGGGTGGGGCTGGTTGGGGGAGGGGCTGCAGGAGGTTGGGGGGCTGGCCCCACCTCCTATTGAGGTGAGGGGGTGATCAAGGGTGGGGCTTGCCAGGGGGAGGGGCTGTGGGCCGATCAGGGTGCTGGGGGCCCATTGTCATGGCCAGCTGTGGGGATGGGCTGCAGGAGGTTGGCCGGCCAACCCCGCTCCCTATTGGGGTGGGGGATGCAATGAGGGGTGGGGCAGCCAGGGGGAGGGGATGCAGGAGATTGGCTACCCAGCCCTGCTCCCTATTAGGGTGAGGGGGTGCGATTGGGTGGGTCACCTCGGGGGGAGGGGCTGCGGGCCGATCAGGGTGCTGGGGGCCCATTGTCATGGCCAGCTGTGGGGATGGGCTGCAGGAGGTTGGCCGGCCAACCCCGCTCCCTATTGGGGTGGGGGATGCAATGAGGGGTGGGGCAGCCAGGGGGAGGGGATGCAGGAGATTGGCTACCCAGCCCTGCTCCCTATTAGGGTGAGGGGGGTGCGATCGGGGGGGAGGGGCTGTGGGCCTATTATGGTGGGGCGGGCTGATCAGGGACAGGGCTGGCCCAGGGGAAGGAAAGGGACGTTTGGCCATAGGCCCACTCTTTTTATTTTCCTCTTAAAGTATTACAAAGGGTATTACATAAGTATCCTTTCCCCCCCCCCCCGCCCTTGACAAACCACTACCCTCCCTTACCCCCCAGTGTCTTATGTCCATTAGTTATGCTTATATGCATGCATACAAGTCCTTCGGTTGATCTCTTACTCCCCTCCCTCCTGCCCCCCAACTCTCTCTGGCCTTCCCACTGCAGTTTGACAATCAGTTTGAGGCAGCTCTGCCTCTGTATCTATTATTGTTCAAAAGTTTGTAATGGTCTTTATTATCCATGAATGAGTGAGATCATGTGGTATTTTTCCTTCATTGACTGGCTTGTTTCACTTAGCATAATGCTCTCCAGTTCCATCCATGATGTTGCAAATGGTAGGAGTTCCTTCTTTTTAACAGCAGCATAGTATTCCATCGTGTAGATGTACCACAGTTTTCTAATCCATTCATCTACTGATGGGCACTTAGGCTGTTTCCAGATCTTAGCTATGGTGAATTGTGCTGCTATGAACATCTGGGTGCATATATCCTTTCTGATAGGTGTTTCTGGTTTCTTGGGATATATTCCTAGTAGTGGGATCACAGGGTCAAATGGGAGTTCCATTTCCAATTTTTTGAGGAACCTCCATACTGCCTTCCATAGTGGCTGCACCAGTCTGCATTCCCACCAGCAGTGCACAAGTGTTCCTTTTTCTCCACATCCTCTCCAGCACTTGTCGTTTGTTGATTTGTTGATGATGGCCATTCTGACAGGTGTGAGATGGTACCTCATTGTTGTTTTGATTTGCATCTCTCGGATGATTAGTGACTTTGAGCATGTTTTCATATGTCTCTTGGCTTTCTGAATGTCCTCTTTTGAAAGGTGTCTATTTAGATCCTTTGCCCATTTTTTGATTGGATTGTTTATCTTCTTTTTGTTATGTTGTATGAGTTCCCTATAAATTTTGGAGATTAAGCCCTTATCAGATATGACGTTGGCAAATATGTTTTCCCACGAGGTGGGTTTTCTTGTTGTTTTGTTGATGGTTTCTTTTGCTGTGCAGAAGCTTTTTATTTTGATGTAGTCCCATTTGTTCAGTTTCTCTTTAGTTTCAACTGCCCTAGGAGCTGTATCAGTGAAGAAATTGTTTTGGCATATGTCTGAGATTTTGTTGCCTTTGTATTCTTCTAGAATTTTTATGGTTTCCTGTCGTACATTTAAGTCCTTTATCCATTTTGAGTTTATTCTTGTGTATGGTGTAAGTTGGTGGTCTAGTTTCATTTTCTTGCATATGTCTGTCCAATTTTCCCAACACCATTTATTGAAGAGACTATCTTGGCTCCATTGTATGTTCATGCCTCCTTTGTCAAAAATTAATTGAGCATATTGGTTCGGGCTAATTTCTGGACTCTCTATTCTATTCCACTGATCTATATGTCTGTTCTTGTGCCAGTACCAGGCAGTTTTGAGAACAGTGAATAGGCCCACTCTTGCTTGGAGTGGGAGAGTCTGATCAGGGGCAGGCAGGCAGGAGGGAGGGTCCGAGAGGTTGGCCAGCCAGCCCCATTCCCTGATCAGCCAGTTTGCTGGCCACAGTGGGCATCACAGTGACTGGTTATTATGGTCGTTATGGCTGTTATGGTTGCTGGCTTTTTATATATATAGACTAGTGGCCCAGTGCATGAAATTCATTCACATTAAAAGGAAATTAATTAGAGGGAATATTTTGATATTGCTATTTGCCCTTTCTCTATTATAGAAGTGTCAGAGATGAAAGAAAATAAGTGAAATGTATATGAAAATCTCCCTCCTGTCAGAGACTGGGGCATGCTGTGGGACCCAGAGTCAAGACCCCACCCACCTGTGCCTCGAAATCGTGTGAGACCCAGACCTGGCCAGCTCACTCCCGTCAAGCCCCGCTGGGCGCGGGGGTGAAGCCTCAGGTCCTTCGTCAAGCCCCGCTAGGCAGGGGGTGCGGTCTCAGGTCCCCTGGCCCCAGCGCTGAGTGGGGGGGGGGGGGGGGTGCGGCCTCAGGAACCAGGCCCTGGCACGAGGGCCCAAGGGCACAACAACCATTTGCATATTAGCTTTTTATTATATAGGATTGCTATTGGATCTAATGACAACTGAGAAAAATGCAGAGTTCTTCATTTAAGCTCGTTTCTTGACATTCAACAATCTCCTTAAGGTCTTTAATCGATGCCCATAAATTTAACTATCACCTTTTAACATGATAACTATAATGTTTATCCCCTTCTTCTACCTGTCAATTATCTACAGAGGTCAAATTAGTACATATGACTTTTTAATAAAAACTTCCTTTTAGATGATTTAAAGTTAAAACTCAACATATCCTAAATGTAACTTCTTCAATCACTAATGTCCAAATCCCAAATCTACCTTGGAAGTTAACCACCCCCCACCCCCACTCAGTGCTGGGGCCAGGGGACCTGAGACCGCACCCCCTGCCTAGCGGGGCTTGACGAAGGACCTGAGGCTGCACCCCCCGCCCACCTTTCATTATCATGCTTCCAGGTCACCTCAAGTTTTTATCCCCATAAAAATCCTTTCATTTTTTAATGTCACAATAATCTCCTGTGCTCTTTTTTGGCCTCTTCACACTGAAATTTATTCTCCACACTTCTTTCAGAAAACACACACATACACAATTTGACTAGGACACTTGCCTGTTTAAAGCTCTTTAAGATAGCCCAGAATCTGAGGTCTAACGTTAAATTTCTTAGCATGATAAGAAGTTCTTCATGACCTGTCTCTCTTTCTGATAAGTTCTCCCTTGCCTTGTGCCCTAATCTTTAGGCACCAGCTTGCCCTTCATACCCAAATTTAGATATGTTACTTTATGCTGCTGTGCCTGTTACTGAACAATCCTTATCTCACCTTCTCCACTTACCCATCCTCCCCATTCTAGACCTGCCTCCTCTGTATGGCATTTCTGGACCTGTTCTCCCCGCCTCCCATTGAAAGTTACCACTTTCTTCTTTATGATTTCTTAACACTCTACAGCACACATAGAGTATCTTGTTGCAAATTTCGTCTTTGTGTATTCCTACTAGAATGTGCATAGCTAGATGACAGCAGCTGAGTGTGATATTCATCTTTTTATTCTCAACACATAACAGAGCTAGTTACTTAGGAATATGTCAAATATATTTGAGAACTAATAGATATGAATAAAAGCGTAAATAAGAACTATCATATTCCTTTTTTTCTTTTTCTTTTTAAAATATTTTTATTGATTTCAGAGAAGAAGGGAGAGGGATAGAGAGATAGATCGATGATGACAGACAATCATTGATCTGTTGCCTCCTGCACTGTCCCACACTGGGGATCAAGCCCGCAACCTGGGCATATGCTCTGACTGGGAATCAAACCGTGACCTCCTGGTCATAGGTTGACGCTCAACCACTGATCTATGATGGTCAGGCTCATATGCTTTTTTGACAACAAATCACATCCTAACTCCTCATCATAGTTTCAGGTCCTTTTACAGCACAGCTTTAACCTACTCTAAAGAATTGTTCCTGCTTTGACAAAGCGTTCACTAAACCTATACCATGAACAAACATGTAAATAAGAAATATATATATTAAGTATGGTATATGTCTCTAGCTAGTTTATAAATATGCTTGGCAATTTCAAACATTATAGATAATTACATATGATTATAATTTTATAAATAATCACATATAATCATGTAAAATAATAAATATATTATACATAGAATAATACATTCTATTATATATTATGAGTATGATTACATTGTATAATTATATATTTTTGAATATTATCGTTTTCCCTATTGAGATAATAAACATATTATACAAAAAATAGTATTTTTCATTTGTAAAGCACGTTTATAATTATAATACCCTTTCATATAAATTATGGTTTTTAACTTTGTGTTTATCAAGACATAATTATCCCCATTTTGTAAAATATAATATTTAGCTTTAAATTGTTGAAATAACTTTTCAAGGTCACAAAGTAAGGCACAAAACAGGATAGAACACACACATTTTGTTCCCAGTGCAATTTTTTTCCACAAAATCACATTCACAGTAAAACAAAATGGGGAAAGTATACATCGGCATAATTGTATTTTGCCACATTCTACTTATAAATGTGTATGAGAAAATATGAACATTCATTCATTCCAGTTGTGCTTTTAGCTACTGGAAAGTTCTGGTAATGAAAATCTCAAGGAGATGACAAAGGTAATTATGTTGCTTATACAACAGTCGTTTCATTTAAAATTCTTCCTGGTTAGCTCTACTGGAATTTTTCCACTCAGCAACCTCTTGTGACTGTTTACCCCCTGAGCTGTCAAAAATATATCCTAATGTGAAGAGAAATTGTTCATCTTAAATTTTATCTAAAAATAAAGGCAGCCACCCAAGTTCACCCTGTCCCTGGCAGTGTGAAATGAACATGCATCTCCCTGACAGCCTAGCAGAGCAAGGGTGGAAGTCTTTCCTGGCAAAATGACAGTTGTTCAACTAAGGAAGGGAAGGGGGAAAGCCATAGCTAAGTCTCTGATTGGTGTCTTTTAAGCAGGCAGTGTTCTTCCTTTGAGTTTAACCTCCCAGGCAGAAGATACCTCCTTAAGTAGAAAGACCTTTCTTTCATGATACCTATGCATTAGAGGAAAACACCCACACTGACAGGCAGTTTCTTATTTTATGTAAAATTCAACATATTTGAATGTGCAGATGATAAGCAGGACATTTGGATTCTCATTAAAATAGTTAATTTTTTTTTTCTGGGCAGCGTAGAACTTACATGGAAGAGTCATGCAATTTTTCACTTTAACCTTAGTATTCTAGAAATGACACCTTCTCAATGATGGAGGAATCAGACTTATTATCTTGGAATTTAGCAATTTCAACCCATTTGATCCATTCATTTATTCCCCTCTTTAACAAAATTATGTAAATTCTGTGTGTCAATCATTAGGAGGAACACCTGGGGGGTGGGGGAATGAGTAATGGGCTGAATATGTGAGAGAACTTACTGGAAGAGGCAATGCTTTTGCTGATCATTAAAAATGAAAGACAGATCACTAGTCCAAGAAGAAGAACCAGTATGTGATTAGAAGTAAAGGCAAGATAGTACCTGAGACACCCACGAGTAACTGTAAGTTCAGTAATACCAGAGCTAAGTGAGAATCCGTGGGGACGGAGAAAACTGGTTCCAGACATCGTAAAGAGGTAGAGTTGATAGGACTCGGGGATTCCTAGTATGTGCTGGGGGTAATTCAGAGAAGGGCGATGAGTTTTCTGACTTGGGTGATTGGCTGACTAATGTGCTATTTCCCTGAATGGGAAAATACAAGAGCAGGGGGATGGGCAGGGAGAGTGGGGAGGAAGAGGCAGCATGCTTGGGAAAGGAGCTAAGTTAGAAGGACCTAGGAAATAGCTAATGGGGATTACAATACAATAATTCAGTCACGTACACACAGATATGAGGATTGGAATTTTAGACTGGTGATTCATAGCAAAGAGATTTTAAGTGGAAATTCTAATTTTGAATCTTTTAATTTAGTTTTTAAGAACCTCGGTACTAATATGTTCCTAATTTATGTCAAACAGCGTGCTCTGCCTCATCTCTATCCATGCCTTTGTTTCCACACCCAGAAGCAAACTTCACTCCATAGAATTCTTTTCTTCTATTTGCTTTCATATTTATTCTAAACAACATACTCTACAACCATATCTTGCTTTCCCCCCAGTTTTAGGTATTATATATTCACTTCCTATTATGGAAGCTAAGGATTTTCCTCTTTTACATTTTCCCTGACCATCTTCTTAATGGAGTTATGATTGAGTGCTGTTATAAAAATAACCAGAATATTTTTCTACTGTAACTATGAAAATATTATTTACAGATAAGCTATATAATGTGCTATACTTGTGTTTCCTTTTGTATACAACTCTTTTCTCCATGAGGCAATTACTGACGATGTTTCTATTTGCTTAGTCTTTTGTGTAGTAGCACCAATTCAGTCGCAGATAGCTGCCAGAAGAGTAAATATTCTCACAATATTTCAAACAGTTCAGGTAAATCTATCAGTTTACTGTTTTTCTGGTGGAGGTCACTGTGAAAATCTTGTCTTTCTATTTCAATCCGAGTCCATTAGCCCTGGCCTACTACACCTGTCAAACCGGGAACCTGTAAAGCATCATCTCTGAGAATAATGGTCCTCTCCTACCTTTATTTCATGACCTCTGTTATGGATTGAATTGTATTCCCCCGAAAATCATATTCTGGAGTCCTAACATCCAGTACCTCAGAATGTATGACTGTATTTAGAGAGAACATCTTTAAAGAGGTAATTAAATTAAAATAAGGTTGTTAAAGTGTGCCCAAATTCATTTTGACTGGTGTTCTCATAAGAAGAGGATATTATTATTTTGTTAAATGTATTTTTATTTCAGAGAAGAAGGGAGAGAGGGAGAGAGAGATAGAACCATCAATGATGAGAATCATTGATTGACTGACTTCTGCACATCCCTCACTGAGGATTGAGCCCACAACCCGGGCATGTGCCCTGACTGGGAATCGAACTGTGACCTCCTGGTTCATAGGTCAGTGCTCAACCACTGAGCCACACTGGCTGGCAAGAAGAGAATATTATATCACAGAGAGAGGCAGACAAGGGGGGGCACATGCACAGCGGGACAACCATGTGAAGAGGCAGCAAGAGGCAGGAATTATCACTCCCATTTTAAATTTAAGGAAACAAAAGCTTCTGCAATTAGGTAAACTGGCCCTGAGTCTTGTAGTCAGTAGGTTTCAGAGCCAGGATTTTAATTAAAATTTGTCTGTTTCCAAGGTTTTTACTTCTGATATGTAATCAGCACATTAATTTTAGCCAAACTGATATACCAGAAAGAATTTTTCTAATAATGTCTTTATTTATTGTAATAATAATCTTACCAAATATATTTTCCTTCCAAGATGGTGCAAAAGTACATTTCTGCAAGAGGAAACATTACTGAGTATGGTTTTTATACCAAACATTCCAAAAGTTAAATTTACTCTGAATTCACGTGATTCATTTAAAATGAAAATGGTTAGATAACACTTTGGGAGCATTCTTCATAGGACCAGACCAAAAGCTATCATTCACAACTGATAGTTAATCAACATTTATTAATTTCACATGCTGTTTTTTTTTTCTAGGAGCCTAAAAGGGTTAGAATTTTACTGAATTGAAAATGACTTTGAAACAAATTGGGACTCTCTTTTTGAAGGGCTTGTCACATCACTGGTCTGTTTTATAAATCAATGAGAAGTGTATTAGTATATATATGTATACAATATTGATATGTACATATATATATATACTCTTCATCAACTACTAATGGAATGCTTTAATAGAACCAAATAGGTATATGAAATCAAAACATGCACTTTATTTGAGATTATGGAAAAAGGAAGGAAGTCAAAGGAAAAAAGTTAATCTAATATGACAAATTAATCATTTTCATATCAACAGAATACTCATTGGGTAAACGTAAATTTTTCTGCACTTATGCTTTTTTAATTCCTAATGCTTAAACTAGATCAAAGAAAAATTTTTCCACTAGTAAGCTGATGGACAAACATGCAACTTCTGCTTATTAGGCAGTAAATGTTATTTAAATATATATATATATATATATTTATAAATATATATAAATATATAAAAAATATATACATAAATATATATATATATATATATGCACTTATGTATATATAAGTGACATTATGGAACTTTTGTCCCAATTGTGCTATAACTAGAAGTGGCCTCATAGTTATATCTTTCTATTCTGCTGACCCCAAAGTCTCCAGCGCACTGCTAGTGGCCACTCCTGGCTCTGTCCTGTTCTCATCCCTCTAAGAAATCTGTGCTTCTTGAAGGATGACTGATTTTAGGTGCCAGGCCAGAAACCATCCGGAGGATGCTGATCATCCTCCTGAAGACACTAAAAATTTCAGAGACAAGCGTGAAAAGAAGCAATATTCAACTTAAACTAGCTTTTAGTGATCAAATTTGATCATTTGAGCAGTAAACTACTAAAAGTTGGTTTGGTTCAGTGGATAGAGCATTGGCCTGTGGACTGATGGGTCCCAGATTCCATTCTGGTCAAGTGCATATACCCAGGTTGCAGGTTTGATTCCCAGTGGGGGGCGTGCAGGTGGTGGCAGATCAGTAATTCTCTCATTGTTGATGTTTTTATCTCTCTCTCCCTCTCCCTTCCTCTCTGAAATCTATAAAAAAATATTTTTTAAAAAAGAAAGCATTTTGTATAACACTACAGGCCCTGTGCATGAATTCGTGCATGGGCGGGGTCCCTCGGCCTGGCCAGCGATTGAGGCCTATCAGGAGGGGGGCCAGCTGGTGGAGGGAGGGACCCTGGGAGGTTGGCCAGTGGGGGGAGGGGCCTCAGGAGGTTAGCCGGCCAGGGTGGGGAAGGGGCCACCAGAGGGGGACGAGGAGAGAGGGGATGCAGGAGATTGGCTGTGGGAGTGGACTGACCGCCAGGGGGCAGCTCCTGGGTTGAGCATCTGCCCCTGATGGTCAGTGCACATCATACTGACTGGTGGACCAGTTGTTCCGGTCATTCAATTGTAAGGGTCACTTAGGCTCTTATATATAGATGGGCTTTTCAATAGGAAATAGTAGATTCTAGGTATATGTTAATTTTTATTTACTTCTGTTAATTAGCATATTACATATGTTAATTTATTTAGTGTGTAATATGTCCTAGGCCAGTGATGGCGAACCTTTTGAGCTCGGCGTGTCAGCATTTTGAAAAAACCCTAGCTTAACTCTGGTGCCGTGTCACATATAGAAATTTTTTGATATTTGCAACCACAATAAAACAAAGACATATTTTTGATATTTATTTTATATATTTAAATGCTATTTAACAAAGAAAAATCAACCGAAAAAATGAGTTCGCGTGTCACCTCTGACAAGCGAGTCATAGGTTCGCCATCACTGTCCTAGGCTGTTCTAAGTGCTTTACAAACATGGATTTATTTAATCTTTCTAACAACCTAGTAAGACAGGCATTTTCATTGTCTCCATTTTACAAGGGAGGGAGCTGGAGTAGAGAAATCAAGAAAATGAAAGTCTGCACTAAAGCTAGACTGTCACAGAAGTTCTTGGAATTGAACTGGTGGAAATGGCATGATCAACCAATCCTAAGGAGCCACATTTACACGGACATGATCCACTAAGAGAGTGCCTCTAGTGTAACAGTGGATAATTTGCGAGCTGCCGGAAGTCACATAGCTAGCAAATGGCAGAGGTGAACCTAGGCAGTTGATCTTCAAAGCTGTGCTCTTAATGTCACAAGGAAAGAGTGCTCTGCTTCCCAGAACTCATTGATTTCTTTGATTCTTTTGGCCCAGTATTATTAGTTTCCAAGTGTCACTGCTCAGATGCCTCTTT
Organism: Myotis yumanensis; assembly: GCF_028538775.1. Classification (NCBI taxonomy): domain Eukaryota; kingdom Metazoa; phylum Chordata; class Mammalia; order Chiroptera; family Vespertilionidae; genus Myotis; species Myotis yumanensis. The sequence continues at coordinate 40,080,994 of NW_027223760.1, read as the reverse complement.
ACTTGAAGACTGTTTCATGCCCAAGCCTATGGAGGCTTATTTACTCCTCATTTATAGCCACATAACCAGTTTAAGCTAAAAAATACTTGATGATGGAGATAGGGATTAATAAGAGTGGAAAATGCTGTTGTAATTAAAATCTATAGACTTGGGTCTGGCTGGTGTGGCTCAGTGACTGAGGGATGACTTACGAACCAGGAGATCATAGTTTTATTCCTGGTCACTGATCACGCCTAGGTTTTGGGCTGGATCCCTGGCGGGGATGTGAAGGAGGCAGCCAATCAGTGATTCTCTCTCATCACTGATGTTTCTATCTCTCCCTCTCCCTTCCTCTCTGAAATAAATAAATTAATTAATTAATTTAAAAAAATATATTTTAAAAATCTATAGACTTTGGGTGGTGAAAACACAATACAATATACAGATGATGTATTATAGAATTGCACACCTGAATCCTATATAATTTTATTAACCAATGTCACCCCAATTCAATAAAAAACTTTTTAGTGGATAAAAAGAAATGTTATATCTCATTTACATTTTTTCTAGTCAATGAAAATGAGTCATCAGAATTAGATCAAGGTAAACACTGGGTCAAAGAAAAGTAAAAAATAAAAAAATCTTTAGAAAATATGTGATGAGTCTACTTTCAACACCAATACCAATCCCATGTTACTAGGTGTTGTGCAAATATGGGAAACAAAACCCATCAGTAACAAATGCCCTTTCCCTTTGTATCAAGTTCTACTCGGTGGGGTTTGATGAAATCTTTTGAATCAGATAGAATTTATAAAAATGAATATTTGAATAAGCATTTTTTTATACTTAATACATGCTGACTTAGACTACTTTCAGACTGACCTTTGGTGATAAATAAAATTGTGCCCTAGTGTTGGATTCTTACGTAGTTTATTGGGATTTATTCCTCAAATCATCTCAGATAACACAGATCAATTCTAAGGAGCCACACTTATGAGGGCACTGTTCTGTAAGAGAGCTTACCCTAGTTTACCAGGGCTAATATTTTATAAAGATTAAGCTTGATGCATTTTAATTTTCCTCATTAAGTAAGGAATCGATTTTGGTCTCCCATCTCTAAAGACATATCTCGAGGATTAATTATCATTCAAGAACAAGGGGGCGAGGTTGGGGGATAAAAATGTGAGCTCTTTTCCAAGTAGTACATTCAAGACTGGCTTTGGTGGTGAGATAATTTGCTGAATAAACGGGAAGACCCAGAACAGAGGGATCTTCCTTGGTGCTCAACCAATACCTTAGACACAGGGCTTGTTATGGAAGAAATGCGTAGGTGGTCTTTCTCCAGTGCTAGTAGGAGTCGGGTCCTTACAATATCCCAAGAAAAATAATTTTCTTAGACTCGCATGGGAGGATGAGTGGTTTTTATTTGTGTAGAATGAGTCTCATTTCCCTTAACCCAGTCCTGGAAGATACGCAGCTGGGGCTTCAGCAGAGCTAGAAACAAAGCCACTGTCCAAAGTTTCTGCTACATGGTGGAGCTGGGTCTGGTTTAGCATTAGGCTAGTTGCAGTTCATTCGTCCATTGTGTGTGGGGTCCGCGTGGCTGTGGGCAAATGCGGGGGAGCCACAAGAGTGTGCCCCCTGCAAAAAGAATCCCAAGAGTAACCAAGCCAGTCAAGAGCAACAAGAAAGTGAACTCTCTTGTTTAGGGAGTTAAATATCTCAAATCTTTCTGTGCTTATAGTGGCCACACCTATTCTGGCCAATTATCTGTTTCTGAGGGTTATTGACAGGAAAGCACCTTCCATATTTCACCCAGACTTTACTGGAAATGCCTACAATATCTGGCCTTCCCTTTGCTCCTTTCCACTTATTTATAACATGGTTTTATCACAACGGCATCAATATGAGATATTTATAGGAAGGAGGAAAGTCTGTGACTTCTGGCCCTGGAAAGTTGTGGGAGGAGGAAGCAGACTAAAGAGAACACAACAGGCAAAGGGGATTTTACCAGCCTCCTGGGTCTCTAGGAGATAGCTTTAAATATTAACTTCACTTGGAGTGGTGTGAAGCAGAGAAAGAAAGGTTAAGAGAAATGGCATTTTTTAAATGACTTAGATGCTGTTAGCACTTCTTCCTGACTGAGAAGTTCCTGCATACGACCTCTGTCCACGAGGCCTGAGCAGACAGCTAAGGGTCCGTGCTGCAGATGTGTGATGACCATCCTTTCAAAGATGGAGACCTTGCTAAAGAATCATGAGTCCTTTGAGGAAGCCCCAACTCTTCATCAGGGTTCCACAGATCATGTCACTGCTCAAAAACCAACAGGCTGCATGATAATAACACAGTGCAATGGCCTTCTCTGACGACTGTTAAAAATTGTCAGCAACTCTCACCCAGGGCCCATTTCACTGCCAACAGTGCTGCCCTACTCAGGGCAACTCCACTAGTGGCAACTGAGACGCTGAGAAGCTGAGCAGAGCTCCTGGCTGACTCACAGGGCAGGGGAGGAAAAACTGGAGTATAAGCCGTGCTGAAGTGTTGTGCACAACTAAAAAGGCCTCCTAGTCCTTCAGTACAAGTGCATGCAAATAAACCAGCCCTCACAGGGATTATAATTAGAGCCTCAAGATACTGCTGCAAGTTTTCAGATGCAATCTGACATTTAATCCAAAATAATCATGCATTTTAGAAGGTGGAGCTTGACAGAAAACCGAGAGATAAAAATATAAAAGCAAAGCAAAACCCCCTTCCCATGAGCACACTTCTGATCCCCTTCCCTTGCTTTATGCCTTTCTTCACCTTTCAGTATACAATATACGATATACTCGTGTATTTATTGTGTTTATGGCCTGTCTGTCTTATTAAGCTTCCTTAAGACATGGACTTGTTTCTGTTTTATTCAGTGTGTCCTGCCACATGATAAGTAAGTGCTCAAGAAATTTTGTTGAGCCTGGCCAGTGTGGTTCAGTGGTTGAGCATTGTCCCAGGTACCAAGAGGTTACTGGTTTGACTCCCCATCAGGACACATGCCCAGGTTGTGGGCTCGATCCCCAGTAGGGGGATGCAGGAAGCAGCTGATTGATGCTGAGGTTTCTATCTCTCTCTCCCTTTTCCTTTCTCTCTCTCTTTAAAATCAATAAAAACATATTTTTAAAAGAGAGAGACATTTTGTTGAATAAAAGGAGTCAAGTTAATTTGCATACCAAATAATTGCTGTGACATTTTGGAGATGGAAGCTATTACTTTAGGCTGATTGATAAAAGAAAAACTTTATGAAGAATATTCAGGAAAATCAAGAGTATCTTAGGTGAAAACATTAAAAGATAAGGAAAATGAGGTGTGGAGGAAGGGAAAAGAGTAAATATATAAAATTTGGGTCACAGAAAGAGTAAATCTGTCTCTAATGTATGTTAGTGTAGGGAAAATAAAAATAGGTGATACAGATTAGGGAAAATAGTAGAGTGAAGAATCATGAAATTCAAGGCTATATTATAACATTTTATCAAGTGTCACGATTGCTGTCAATATTCAGAAACTTGATAAATTATCATTATAAACAATGATAATAAGTACCATGAGTTTTTATATCTCAATGAGTTTAACCAAATCCAAGTCAACAATATTGTGCATTATTACTTAAGGGAATTGCACTGTATGGAAGAGTTTATGTGGTAAGGATGAAATAAGTTACAGAATGTCTCATACTCAGAATTAATTGAATCCATACTGAACTTTATTTAAGGAAAAATTTGAAGCTTTAAATAGTTTACAAAGGTTAAAATCAAAGAGAAATTTTTGAAAAGTAAGACTCAAAGGGAAATACTTTTTAAAAAAGTTTTTTGGAGGAAGGATAATTTTGTTAAGGTATGGAATAAATTATAAATAAAACTATTCTTAGTGTACAAATTATAAATATTTAAGGTTTCTGAGGAAAGTTGTAAAATCAACTATTATGTATTAGAGCAAATATTAACCAAAAATAGATTTTTTCCTTATTTCAAAAATAGATTTTTGGTTCTAATTCTTAGATTCCATTATTTGGTTAGTCATTTATGTACATGCTGTTTCTAGTACAGAAATTCTTACAATGTTTCCATCAAAAAGATTTAAAATTTTATAAGAGAAGATTACAGCCACATATTTTTTAGTTTTCTCTTTTTCAATTTTTTGAAGTCTTTAAGGGTAAAAGTTAAAATATCTCTCCCCTCCTCATTTTTAGAAATAGGGACTATTTCTAGAAGAACGCAGAAGGAACAGTGGCTGGGAAATTGAGGGCATGAGGGGGACTTCTCACTGTAAAATTTTTAAAACCTGTTCTAAATTTTCACCATGTTCATATATTTTAGAACACTTTAAAAATATGCTGAAGAAATGATACACAGAGATCACAAAATAGAGTGTTGTAAAAATGAACAAGATCTGGCTGCTGATCCTTTTTCTCCTTTTTACCCAAAGGGAATTTGCCCATAAAATTAAATCTTATTTTTGGAATATATATATGTGTGTACACACACACACACACACACACATACACATTGATAATTCTTGTCATGGTTGGTGCTTAGTAGATTTTAGTAGCTGGATTTGAAAATGCCCCACAGCCTGACCAATCCGTCTGTTCTTGCTCCTCAAGACCTAAAAATAACCTGGCAGGTTTAGCAGGAAAAATGATCCTGAAGGAAGGGATAGAAATGGAGTCCCCAGGGCTGCCTAGAGTGTGTACTGAAAGCATTATGTAAGACGAATCCAGTGGGGTGGATGAAGCCATAAGTAGGCAGCTTTCTCTAAGCCCAGTTTTACAGAGAACAGATTAGCCCGGTGGCAATCCTCACACTGTGGCTGGGTTCTTCTCTCTAGATCAGCGGTTCTCAACCTGTGCGTCGCGACCCCTTTGGGGTCGAACAACCCTTTCACAGGGGTCACCTAAGACCATCGGAAAACACATATATAATTACATACTGTTTTTGTGATTAATCACTATGCTTTAATTATGTTCAATTTGTAACAATGCAAATACATCCTGCATATCAGATATTTACATGACGATTCATAACAGTAGCAAAATTACAGTTATGAAGTAGCAACGAAAATAATTTTATGGTTGGGGGTCACCACAACATGAGGAACTGTATTAAAGGGTCGTGGCATTAGGAAGGTTGAGAACCACTGTTCTAGATGCTGAGAAGGGAGTTTTCCTTTCACTGATTTGAGCACAGTTGTTTCAGTGTTTTTGAGCACTGTTTCTCAAAAACAAAAAAATACTGCATCAGCCTTTCTGCCCAAGCCATGTATGGGCACTGGCGAAATGGAAGGTTTTAAATTAGTTCTTGTTCTCACAATTCATTGGCAGCACCTTCTTATTAGGTTTAGCCTTTTATGGTTAATATCTGAAATCCTTTTCTCTGTATCTAGCCTCTCCTTTTTGTTATTTGAAAAAATGATGTCTGTATGTTAAAATTAAACCATCACAACACACATACACACATACACACAGACACACAGACACACACAGACACACACACACATGTTCAAATGTCCACAATGACACAAGAGATTAGGTTTATAGTCTGTACATTTAAACACACACAAATATACACATGCACACACACATATACACATAGGCTGTGCTTTTGAGTGTAATCTTTCTGTTTTGGGGAAAATCTTTTGAATAAATACATCATTTGATATCTGATTTATTGAGTGATAATTTTATTTCCTGGACTCACAATAAATCTGTGGGGGAAAAATGCCCCAGTAGTGACATAGTTTATCATGTATTTATGTGGAGCTGGGCATTAAGCTGGCATTTCACTCTGGCCCACGAATAGTCATTAGTCACCACAGCACCTGAAGGTTCCAGATGCTCCTGACAATCCCCCAAGATATATGTGCTCTGTAATTTAAGATTTATGGTGATACCCATGAATCATCACCATGTATAATGCAAAACCTGGCATTTGCCCTTGTGCTAGAACATTGATTTTTCTCATTCTATGCATGTCTACATCTTATTTTAAGAAGCTATAATTAGTTTATCTTAATAAAATAGCTAATGATTTGTGTTTATGATCCAAATGTTTTAAATTACTTACAACTTTAATTCATTAATTGGAGAGGAAATACTTATTATCTCACTGAAATAAATATATGTTTGAATTCTTCGGGTTAGATGTTTTGGTAAGTAGAAAAAGTTTGGTTTCTAGAGAAGACCAAGAATTTTTGAACTTGGAAGTCAAACAAGAGCAGAAAGCTTATTAGTTTGGGTGCCTGCATGGCCTCTGGGACAATATAAATCCTGTTTCATATTCCTCGTCTGTGCCTAAGAATGGAGATGAAATATAAGGAGCAAAATTGTTGATATCTGACCTGAGGCACATAAAAGCAAGTTGGTTTTTACATACAAAGTAGGTGGGCAGCTATATAATGTAACTGGACATTCAGAAAGATGAATTCTAATCTTGTAAGCACTTGTAACAATGCTAAGATTAACCATCAGAGAGTCACTCTCCAGCTTAATGTATTCCCCTTATGGCTCTCTAATGCTTAAAGGATGGAATCTCTGTTTACATCACATTTCTAATGTTTTCCCTGGAAACATCTATGATTTTATAAAATTCTCTTTACTCAGAATGCTGTTCCCATTTCCCTCTTTTAAAAAACACACAACAGCCCAGCTGGCATGGATCTGTGTTTGAGCATCAACCTATGAACCAGGAGGTCAAGGTTCAATAACTGGGTTGCAGGCTGGATCCTCAGTGCACGGCCAGCAGGAGGCAGCCTATCAGTGATTCTCTCTCAGCATTGCTGTTTCTCTCTCCCTCCCTCCCTCCCTGTCTCTTCCTCTCTGAAATGAATAAAAAATATATTTTTAAAAAACCACAGAGCAAAAAACCTTAGATACTTTGAAAGACTATATAAAATATACTTCTGCTTATGCTTTCCCTATTTTTCCCAGGCAGAGTAATTGACTTCCTTCACTGTGACCCTGTGCATTTTGTGTCTGTCTCGACTTGAGTTTTTATCACATTGTATAGTAAGTATATGTTTGCTGGTATTCATTACCCATTAGACTTTAGAGGAATTTAAAGCCTAGTGATTCTTAGAAGAATTTAAATTCTATGAAGAACTCACAAGCTTGAATGCATACCAAAGAGCAGGCAGATAATGGAATTGGATTTTTGGAAAATCACAGCACAAGTTATGAGAATAAATGGCAACTCACTAAGAGAGCCGGTGGGAAGTGGTGGAGGCTACGGATAACTATATGCTGAAATATGTAGCTGAGTGATCCCCAAATACAAGGTAGGAAATGTGTCTACATTGCATAATGCTTCAGTGTTATTTTCATTGTTTTTATTTATAAGATAAAGACGAGGATAGGGGGACAGGGAACTACATAGTTGAAATGTTGACCTTTATATCTTCACTATATGTCACATTGCTTAACCTTTATATATTCCCTATATATCACATTGCCTCTCGCTCTCTCTGTTCCAGCCTTTCTGTCCTTATATCTTAAGTCTTTCCACCATATGCTTTTCTTCTCTCTCATTTATTCATCCCCATGCATAGCTGTTCTATTTCAGTTTCCGCAACCAAACCACCAGTTACCTCTGCTTGTTCCACCAATCACAATGTAGCACTGCTTACAGTTTTTAAGTGGTAATCACAGTTGTCTTTCTCCATAGATAGAGACTGAATTCCAAGAAGGCAGGGATCTTTTATCTGTTTACCCTTATTATATCCCCAGAAATAAGCATAGTGTCAGGCAGGAGAGAAATAATAAATACTTGTTAAATAAATATGTGAGTAAATGAATGAATGCTACTAAAATATATTATCAAATTAATTTTTAAATGGATGGATGAATGGAAATGGGGAAGCCCTCAAAGTTCCATTATTCTAATTACACAAGAAGACAAGTGTGTGAAAGAGGAGACAAAACTAAGACCATACTGTACATCTGTAATTTATGTATTAAATCTACATACCAATAGCAAGGGATTATTAACTAATACTTCATATGTATATTAAATGTGTCTGTGTACTAATGCTGATATAAATCGTTTAATATGAGTAAATAGAAAGTACTTTTAAGAAGTTGTTTTTCCATTTCATTAGTGGTGGAGAATAGAGGGCGTGGTGAGGAAAGATTCTGCTTCTACTACCAGACACCCTGCAGCTAAGATTTCACTGCGTTTTTCTGTTATAGACTGATCTCTCCCCTTTAGTGCTTAATTCTGAAGAGAAATTATATTTCACCCCGTGTGATTTTAACCTGAAAACACCAAAATCCATATAGAATAACAATAATTCCCTGCTTCAAGATAGGAGATAAAAATCAGTAATGATCAAGAAATAATTTAATTACTAGTAGATGAGAGAATGAATGAAAATACTTTGAAGGTCTGACAGAAAATTACACAATAAAATTCTCATTGCTTTCAATGTTTAAAGTTTGAAACATTTTTGTTTTTCTCAGTAAAATATTTAAATGATGCTACTTCTAGTGCTCTTAGAAACAAGTTTGCTTAAAAAATCTTAGATTTCATTTCTTTCCAAATATGTGTATTTCATATACATATATTTTTCATCGGGATGTGTATGTTATATACATTGAGTGGCCAGATTATTATGACCACCTGACGTTTGTAGGCAAATTAGCCGTACACTGCATCGTATGGATACGGAAGCCGAAGGCCTGTTCGAACACCTTTGCTGTCTGCAGTTACCAAGATAAAACGTCTCCAATTCATACAGGAACACAAGGATTGGACAGTTGAGCATTGGAAAAAAGTCATGTGGTCCGATGAATCAACGTTTCCAGTTGCATCATGCAGATGGCTGAGTGAGAATTTGGCGGAAACAGCATGAAAGCATGCACCCCACATGCATGAGTACAACCCTTCAAGCTGGTGGGGGCAGTGTTATGGTTTGGGGCATGTTTTCCTGGCATGATTTGGGCCCTTTAATTCATGTGGAACAACGTCTGAATAGCACAACATACCTAAGTATCATTGCTGATCAAGTTCATTCTATCATGTTGATGGCGTATCCCAATGGAGATGGCTTCTTCCAACAAGACAATGCGCCATGCCATGGTGCTCATATTGTGCAGGAGTGGTTTCAAGAACATGAGGGAGACTTTACCTTGCTTTGGTGGCCCCCACAATCACCAGATCTCAATCCAATAGAGCAATTGTGGGATGAAGTTAAAAGAGCCATCAGGCAGCTGGTTCCACAACCATCAAATCTCACAGAACTGGACAGTGCTATTCATCAGGCATGGTGTCAGATTCCTCGCATCACCTTTCAACATCTCATGGAGTCAATGCCAAGAAGAATCGCCCCAGTATTGAAGGAAAAGGTGGCCCAACAAAGTACTGATGGTCATAATAATCTGGCCGCTCAGTGTACATATTAGTATATATTAGTCAAATGTGTGTGTAATATTAAATGTTACATAGTATATAAAATTGTAATATATAATTATATAAAATTATGTAAATAACAGTTTATATTTTACATATATATATACATTTACAGAGATAGCCTTTGAATTTGGGAAGTAGACTTTTTCTTGGCAATTTTTAACCATTTGCCATTTTTCAAAAAATAGACCATTTGTTCCCAAATTACCTATTTTCTCCCACTTTGTGGTGAGGTTAGTCACAGGGATGTGATCAAGAATGACATTCACTGCACTGCCACACTTGGACGTGTGCTGTGTGCTCCTTTCTACCCCACAGAGGAAACCAGTATTCTGAACTTTATGTTCATCTTTTGACTGTTTTCCTTTATATTTTTACCACATTTCTTCACAAAAATATGTTACTTTTTCTGTTATTGTGATTTATGTAACTATTCAATGTGCCCTGGATGGCTTAACTTTTTATTGAATATGTTTTAAGTAACCACATTAATGTGTGAGATGTATTTCAACCACTTAAACAGGGGCATGATATTCCATGTAGGAATCTGTTATATTGTATTTATTCATTTTCTTGTGGATATTTGTTCTGTTTTCCATATTTATCTCTTAAATGCAAATCTCGTAAATAGTGTGGTTCTTCTACTACATGTATGCAAAGTTCACTGCAGTCTCTGTCTAGGAGTGCGATTGATGGCTAAGTGTAAAACTGTTTCAAAGAGACTGCACTAATGTGTTCTCCCACCAGTAGTGGATGAGCGTTCCCACTGCTCCATACCCTACCATCTTGGCAGTATTATCCAACATTTTAATTTCACCAGTTTGGTCAAAATGATGTCTCATTGTATGTGGTTAAGTATACAATTCAGTGAATTTTAATGTATTCACAGAGTTATATAACGATCAACACAAACTAAATTAGTAATATTTTCATCACCCCAAAAAGAAGCCATTAGGAGTCACTCCCTATCCCACCCTCTAACCCAGCCATAGACAAACAATGATGTATTTTCTGTCTGTATAGATGTGCCTACTCTAAATATTTCATATAAATGGAATAATATAACATGTGGTCTTTATGATTGACTTCTTCACTTACAATAAAGTTTTCAGGAATCATCACTGCTCACATGTATCAGTATTTTATTTTTTTACTAGAGGCCCGATGCACAAAATTTGTGCAAGAGGCTCGGCCCTCGCAGCCCAGGCTTCATCGGGAAGGTCATCCAGATGGTTGTTCTGCCATTCGGCCTAATTAGCATATTAGCTCTTTATTAGATAGGACATTACCAAATAATATTTCATTGTGCGGATATTCTTCATGTTCTTTACCCATTCCTCCATTACTGAACACATCAATTGTTTCCACATTTTGGCTATTATGAATATCGCTGCTATGAACATTTGAATACAAGTTTTTATGTGAACATATACTTTTATTTCTCTTAGGTATGTACCTAGGAGTGGGATTGCCAGGTTGTAGGTAATTCTGTGTTTATTTAACATTTTGAGAAGCTGCCAAACTGTTTTTCAAAGTTGTTGCACCATTTTACCTTTCCACCAGCAATGTCTGAGGATTCCAATTTCTCCACAACCTTGTCAACACTTATTATCTGTGTTTTTGGTTATAGTCATCCTAGTAGGCATAAGGTGGTATCTCATTGACTAATGACTAATGTTGAGCATCTTCTCATATACTTATTGGCTATTTGTATATCATCTTTAAATAAATATTTATTCAGATCCTTTACCCAAATTTAATTAGAGTATTTTTCTTTTTATTTTTGGGTTGTAAATTTTTTTATGCTTTTTGGACTCAAATCCTGTATTAGACATATCCTACAAATAAGCTCCATGTAAGGTAAAAAGAAAATTGACAACACTCTGTAAATAGGTATTTTCCAAGGAATTTTAAGACAGAGGGAGAAATAACTATTTTGTGGGGATAGGACTTTTTGAGGAACTCCAAACCCAGTCTACCCATCCAGTGGCTGCAAGGCTGCTGTTTTTCACAGCTCCTGTGGTTGTGAGGTTGATGATTCTTAAGGCCTCCTTGGAGTCATGCAGAAGAGGATTTGTATCCAGAGTATAGAAATAATCTTCACAACTCAATAATAAGCCAAAAACTTGATTTAAAAATTGGCAAGATATTTAAAGGGACACTTTAAAAAGGGAAAGATTGAAATGACAACTTAGACCATGAAAAGTTAAGATGCTTAACATCATTATTCATTAGGGAAATGTAAATTAAAAGCACAATAAATAACAATACATACCCGTTAGAATGAATAAAAATGAGGCTCTTAATAGTAAGTGCTGGTGAAATTGTAGAGTAATTGGACTTCTTTTGTCTCTTGGTGGCAATAAAAAAATGTATAGCCCTAGCCATTTTGGCTCAGTGGATAGAGTGTCAGCCCATTGACTGAAGGGTGTGGGGTTCAATTCAAGTCAAGGGCATGTACCTCGGTTGTGGGCTTGATCCCTGGCTCTGGAGGGAGGCAACCAATCAATGTCTCTCTCACATTGATGTTTCTCTCTCTATCTCTTCCCTCTCCCTTTCACTCTCTCTAAAAATCAATGGAAAAATATCCTTGGGTGAGGATTAATAAAAATAAAAAAAACACAAAAAAATTACAAACACTTTAGAAAATGGTTTTATAATTTCATATATGCTCCAGCAATTCCACTGTAGGAATTTACCCACAAGAAGTAAAAATTTCTGTTCATGCAGAACCCATTAGGTGATAGTTCATAGCGGCTTTATTCAAACTAGCTAAAAATCCAGAAACAGCTCAAAGGTGAGTGGATTAACAAATTGTATTATAATATACAATGTGATGCTATCAGCAATAAAAAGAAAAGAACTACTGAAATGTGCAACAATATGGATGAATTTTGAATGCATTACACTGAATAAAGAAGCCAGACACAAAAAGCCATTTTATGATTCTGTTTATATAACATTCTAGAAAAGCCAAAGCAAAAACAACAGAAATAGATTAGAATTTGCCAGAGACTGACTGTGGGTCATTTATAATATCTCATTGAACTATGCAGTGAAAAGGGTTAATTTTATAGTATGTAAATTATAGCTCAATAAAACTGACAGAAAGTATTTTATGTTATATTCCGATTTATATTATAAATATTATAAAATTTTAATATGATGTAGAATATTTACATTTTTAATAGAGAAAATACACAAAAATAGTACCAAGTACATAGCAACAGGATCATTGATAACAAACGTATAAAGTACACAAGAATAAATCTAACAAAGGCATGTGAAAACTTCATGTAGGAAATTTATAAAGCTTTATTATAATATTTTAGGGAAGATCCATATAGATGGAGAGAGCTATCATATTTGTGGATTAAAAAATTAATGTAATAAAAATGTCAGCTTTCCCCAGTTGAGCCATATAAGTTCAATTTAAATTCATTTCCTCAGCAAATTTTTACTGAGCACTCAAGCATCTACTGTCTTAGGTGCTTGAGGCATACGAATGAATAAATCCAAAAAGAACCCTGCCAATTTTAAATTTATAATCTAGCTAGGTAGGAAATAGGTGGCTGAGACAAAGATGAAATAACATAGGCAAATAATAAATAAACTATATAATATGTTAGAACATGATACTTAACTGTGAACTAAAAGTAGAGGCAACTAAATTATTAAAAGTAGTGGGGAGGGAATGTGACAGGTTACCATTTTAAATGAAGTTTCCTTCAAAATCAACAAATTTATTTTTAAAAATATATATGCTAACATCTAGTGTCACTCAGTGGTTGAGTGTTAACCTATGAATCAGGAGGTCCTGGTTCGATCTCTTGTCAGGGCACATGCCTGGGTTGTGGGTTTGATTCCCAGCACTAAGTAGGCAGGAGACATGTTGTTTCTCTCTCATCAATGTTTCTAGCTCTCTATCCCTCTCTTATCCTCTCTGAAATCAATAAAAAATACATATAAATAATAATAAATAAAATAACTACCTCATTACTGAAAAAATGTATATACTAAATATTTACTAAAAATAAATGAACTAAAATAACTAACTTTATTACTGAAAAATATATATGCTAAAGAAGCATATTCTATCAGATCTGAAGGCTATTTTAAGGCTATACTAATATGGTAGTATTGTGTTGGTGAAAGATATACAAAGGAACAGAATAGAGGACCCAGAAATATATCCAAAGATATATGGAAACCACATTAGTAAACAAATCTATGGTATGGTTACATTAATATAGGCTCTACTATAAAGCAAAAGGAAACAACATATTGTTTATGGATACCTAATATGTGGCAAAATTATATAGCAAAAAATGATTAATACAATTTCTTTTGTTTGTTTCCTGGGGGTAGGGAAGCAAAGTAATTGAGGAGGAGCACATAGGAACTTCAAACGTTGAAATGTTCTATTTCTTAAGCTTCATGGTAGATAGGTGGGCATTTGTGTATTTTTTAACTATTATGAGCATCATATACATTCTTTTGTGTATATATATAAATATTTCATAGTATAAAAATGTTAAGAAGTAATGAATACATATTCAATCATCTAATTTAAGTCATACTATGGCCATATTATACATTCCACCTTATACAGCATATAATATATATCCTATATAATAAAGAGGTAATATGTAAATTGACCATCACGCACTCACACAAGATGACTGCCTCCATGTGGTCACAAGATGGCCACCACAAGATGGCCAGCAGGGGAGGGCAGTTGGGGGCAACCAGGTCTGCAGGGGAGGGAGGGCAGTTGGGAGGGACCGGGCTGGCAGGGGAGGACAGTTAGTGGTGACCAGGCCAGCAGGGGAGTGTAGTTGTGGGGGACCAAGCCTGAAGGGGAGGGCAGTTGGGGACGACCGGGCTGGCAGAAGAGGGCAGTTGGGGGCAACTGGGCCAGCAGGGGAGGGCAGTTGGGGGTGATTGGGCCGCCCAGGGGAACAGTTAGGTGTTAATCAGGCTGGCAGGGGAGTGATTAGGGAGTGATCAGGCTGGCAGGCAGAAGTGGTTAGGGGCAATCAGATAGGCAGGCAGGTGAGCAGATGGGAGCCAGCAGTCCTGGATTGTGAGAGGGATGTCTGACTGCCCATTTAGGCCTGATCCCACAGGGATCTCACCTAAACCAGCAGTTGGACATCCCTTAAGGGGTCCCAGATTAGAGAGGGTGCAGGCTAGGCTGAGGAACACCCCCACTAGTGCATGAATTTCGTGCACTGGGCCTCTAGTATATACATATACTATATATATCCTATATAAAGAAAGCCCAATATGTAAATAGACCAAATGGCAGAACCACTGGTGGAATGACCGGTTGCTATGACATGCACTGACCACCAGGGCGCAGGCGTTCAATGCAAGAGCTGCCCCCAGGCCCCAGGCCAGGCAAGCCAGGTGCCAGCAAGGGCGGGGGGCCTCCCCTCACCCACCACCCTGCAGAAGATTGGCCCTGATCACCGGCCAGGTCTAGGAACCCTACCCATGCACACACACATTTCGTGCATCGAGCCTCTAATATATATATATATATATATATATATATATATATATATATATATATATATTGCCCCATTTGTTATTTTTTTTGCAGAACTTGAGAAACTTTTAATTATTTTTGAATTAAAACAGCTTTTTAATGGAGCAGATTTAACTTTATCTTAAGAAATCAAAGGCACTTTAGAAAATAAGTGCTATTAGCACTATGAAATATTTCTATTAGCTTTCTCCTATGTATAGATTTTTAAATTATTTCTCTCACAAAGCATAGGCCAGAATGTATTCACACGTTATTGAGTCATTCATGACAAAAATTATAATAGTAAGCATTAAATGTTGCTGAATACCTACTATGTGTCAAAAACTTTTTTAGTGAGAGAACATAGCAGACAAATACCTCCATCCTCATGGAGCTCAGATTGTCATGGGAGGGGAGAGCCAATAAATAAAATGATAGAAACATAATATATTAGAAGGTGATGTGAGTTATGGAGACAATTGGAGTAGGGAAGTGCTAGAGTAGTGCAGTGGTAGGGAGGAGGGTGAATTTTAAATAGGATAAGTAGGATAGGCATCCCTGAGGAGGTGACATTCAAGCAATGACTTAAAGCTGATGAAATAGAATGCTTCCAGGAAGAAGCAACAAGGAGTGATAGGCTCTGAGGCAGGAACATGCCTGTGTGTACAAGAAATAGCAAAGTGCCCTGGCCAGTGTGACTCCGTTAGAGCATCATCCCGAGCACCTAAGGGCTGCGGGTTGGTTCCCCATCAGGGTGCATATCCGGGTTGTGGGGTCCGATCCCAGGTCAGGGCATGTGTGGGAGGCAACCAATGCATGTTTCTCTCTCACTGAAGTTTTTTTTCTCTCCCTCTCCTTTCCTCTCTCTCTCAAATCAATGCAAAACAACAACAATAACAACAACAAAATGTATCCGTGGGTGAGGATTTTAAAAAGAAAGGAAAAGCAAGGTCAGTGTAAATGGATGGAGAAGGGCCACCAGGGTCAGCAAAGTAGGAAGCAAAATGAGAGAGGCAGTAAGTCATATGAGATTATGATGAGAGATCTGTCTTTTACTCTAAATGAGACTGACAGGTTGTCTTCTGTTGGCTTACACTTTAACAGGATCACAGAGAATGCAATGGAGAATGCACTGAGGTTGGGCAAGGCAGAAGCACAGAGAAAAGTTGGAGGACATCACCATAACCCAGGTAAGTGATTAACCTTGGTTATGTTTAGCACACAGGCAGTGAGGCTTTTGGGTTTTAAAGCCAGGACAGATAAGATTTCCTTATGGAATTCATGTGGAGTGCCAGGGAAAAAGAGGACTCCAGGGTGACTCCAATGTTTTGTGGAAAACTGAAAAATAGAGTCAGCCACTCTTTCACCCTAAGGTGGGACCATTGCAGGTGGAGCATGTTTGGAAAGGAAAATCATGAGTTCACTTTATTGTTCAGTTTGAGATTTACATAT
This sequence comes from Myotis yumanensis, assembly GCF_028538775.1. Lineage (NCBI taxonomy): Eukaryota > Metazoa > Chordata > Mammalia > Chiroptera > Vespertilionidae > Myotis > Myotis yumanensis. The sequence goes on along the minus strand of NW_027223760.1, from coordinate 40,064,596 downwards.
TACCCCGGGTTTCAGAGAAAAAGTGTGGGCTAAATATGTAAATGTTGGTCAGGGTCATTAAAGGAGTGAGTAGATAAAAAGTAAAAGAGAAAGTATGCCTGAGCCCTGGAGCTTTCCAGTATTATCAGGTCAGGGGGAAATATTAAAAAGAAAAAAAATAAACAGCACAAGGGGGTGTGGTTGGTGATGGGGGTGGGGAAAGATCACAAGTGAATTTTTTCCTGAAAATGCACTAATGTTTCAGACAAGGGGAGAGTCATTAATTGTGGCAAATGCTGCCCACAGGCTGATAAGTCTGGCGCCCAAAACTGACTATTGACACCATTTACAAATGCAGTCACCGGTGGGTGACCTTGATAAGAAGTTTTGTGGTGGGAATGGGGTTTGGGCTAAGGTTGATTTGAATGGATTCAAGGAAATAAGTAAAAAGAAATTGGCAACAGAAAAGATTAGATAACTATCAAGAGTTTTGCTATTACCTATGGACACAGACAATAGGGTGGCGAAGGCCTGAGGCACAGAGGGAACCGAGTGGAGGGGGGCGATGGGAGGGAAAGAGGGGCATCTGTAATATTCACAATAATAAAGATTAAAAAAAAAGAGTTTTGCTAATACAAAAAGGGAAATAAGCTGCTGCAGGGAAATGTGGGTTCAGAGATTTTGTTTATTGATGGGAGAAATCACAGTATATCATATATTCCAATGAGAAAGTACGGAGGTGATTGCATGAGCAGCATCCTTGAGAGAGGAGAGGAAATGGAGTCTGGTGCCCAAGTGGAGAAGGTGGCTGGAGCAACAGCCTTCCATCCTTACAGGAGTGAAGGTTGAGTAGAAGACACTGGGTGATGGTAGGTGTGTAGATGTGGTACTGGGAGCCGGGAAAAGATCCTTTCTCTTCAGTTTCTCCATGACCAAGAAATCACAGATATTAAGAGTGAATATATCTATCTATCTATATCTATATATCTATATCTATATCTATATATAACTATAGATATAGATATAGATATATAGATATAGATAGATAGATATAGTTATAGATATAGATATAGATATAGATATAGATATAGATATAGATAGATATATAATAGAGAAATATGCTAATTAATTAGGACACCATAACGAGTCGACTAGACAGGAGGAGATTGTGTGCACAGCGTCCTCGGGGGCGAGGCGGCAGGGGCCTCCACGTGCCTACGCTGGGGGAGGGCCTGATCAGCAGTGGCCGAGGCTGATTCAAGGGCCAGAGAGGGAGGCAGGGCTGGGTTGGCAGCGGCCACAGCTGCTTCAGGGCCCCGGGAATGAGGCAGGGCCAGTCTGGTGACTCCAGGGTGGGCAGCGCTGTGCTATTTCGAATCGTGTGCTGGGCTCCTAGTGGGAGAATAAAGTAGAAGTTTAAAGAAAGAAGACAAAGCATGAAATATTTTTCTAGGAGAGAAGACTGAATAGACTAGGAGTATGTAGTATAATTGCTAAAGAGTTTCCCAGGGCCCACTTGAAGTTGGTGGTTATGAAGTTTAAATGATTATGGTGGTTATGGTTGTGTGTTTTTCTTCAACCCAAACTGCTGTTTCAGTAGAGGCAGAGAATACAGCAGAAGATAGAAGAAATTTGGGTTAAAGGCAAAAGAATGATTAGAAAATTTGACCGTAGAATGTAAACTGGGTAAAAGGGAAACTGAGTACATGAGGGAAACATGGAAATGTGAAATTTTTATAGGATTAACAGATTGTACATATTACTGGGTTTGAGGATTATTTGATCAGAGAGTGGGCACTTGAAGTTTTGATGGTGTGGGTTTGCAGTGATTGCTGGTAACTAATCCCAGGAGATGTATGTGTTTATTGATCTTTGCCTTGATTATAACTTTTAATGAATTTTTTCAATGGTACCCCCTGTATTTTGTATTTCTTAGAATGACATACTCAAAAGTTTTTTATCACCTTTAGTTTTTATAGATGAGTGTTTAATGTTTGCATAGGTAAGCATCGAATGCTATAATTCTATATAACAAATTTCTTTTCATTCTTTTTTAAAATTTATCTTTAGTGTTGAAAGTATTACAGATTTATCCCTTTTCCCTCATTGACCCCATCTACCCTGCACCCTCACCCCAGCAGGCCTTCACCATATTATTGTCTGTGTTATGCATGGGTTATGCATGTATGCATATAAGTTCTTTGGTTAACCTCTTCCCACCCACCAACCCCTGCCTTCCTTCTGAGATTCAACAGTTTGTTCCATGCTTCTGTGTCTCTGGATCTATTTTGTTCATCAATTTATTTTGTTCATTAGAGGCCACATATAAGTGAGCTCATGTGATACTTGTCTTTCTCTGACTGGCTTATTTCACTTAGCATAATACTTTCCAGGTTCCTCCAGGCTGTCTCAAAAGTAAAATATGCTTATTTTTTACTGCTGCATAGTATTCCATGGTGTAAATGTATCACAGCTTTTTTATCCAGTCATCTGCTGATGGGCACTTGGGCTGTTTCCAGATCTTGGTTATTGTAAATTGCACTGCATTGAACATAGGAGTGCATATATTCTGATTGTTGTTTCCAGTTTCTTAGGATATATTCCTAGAAGTGGGATCATTGGGTCAAATGGCAGTTCCATATTTAATTTTTTGACGAAATTCTATACTGTTTTTCATAGTGGCTGCATAAGTCTGCATTCCCACCAGCAATGTTCTAGGGTTCCCTTTTCTCCTTATCCTCACCAGCATTTTTCATTTGTTGATTTGCTGATGGTAGTCATTTTGACAGGTATGAGGTAATACCTCATTGTCCTTTTAATTTGCACCTCTCTGATGGTCAGTGGCTTTGAGTATTTTTTCATATGTCTCTTAGCCTTTTATATGTCCACTTTGGAGAAGTATCTATTTAGGTCCTTTGTCCCCTTTTTAAATTGGATTGTCTTTCTTTTGTTAAGTTGTATGAGTTCCTTATATATTTTGGATATGAACCCCTTATCATTGGCAAATAAGTTCTCCCATACAGTGGTCTCCCTTTTCATTTTGTTGCCGGTTTCTTTTGCTGTTCAGAAGCCTTTTATTTTGATACTAGCGGCCTAGTGCATGAATTCGTGCACCTATGAAGTCCCTTGGCCTGGCCAGCGGGGATCGGGCTGAAACTGGCAGTCTAACCTCCCCCAAGGGGTCCTGGAGTGCGAGAAGGAACTCTGCAAAGTTGCTGTCACTCAGCAGCTCCTGCGTTGAGCATCTGCCCCCTGGCAGTCAGTGGGTGTCATAGCTACTGGCCGGTCGGCTGGTCACTGAGGCTTTTATATAGATGGCTCCATTTGTTTATTTTCTCCTTTGTGTCCCTGGCCCCTAGGACAGTGGTCGGCAAACTGCAGCTTTGTGCGGGCAAAATACCATGTGCGGGCGCACACGTACAGTGCAATTAAAACTTTGTGGCCTATGTGCAGAAGTTGGTATTTTATGGAAGAGCCATACTCAAGGGGCCAAAGAGCTGCATGTGGCTCACGAGCTGCAGTTTGCTGACCACTGCCCCAGGAGGCGTATTGGCACACATATTGCTACCAAAGATATCTGAGATTTTGCTGCCTGTGGTTTCTTCTACAATTTTTATGGTTTCACCACTTACTTTTAGGTCTTTTATCCATTTTTAGTTTATTTTTGTGTATGGTATAAGTTGGTGGCCTAGTTTCACTATTTTGCATGTACCTGTCTAATTATCACAACACCATTTATTGAAGAAACTCTCTTGATTCCATTTTATGTTCTTGCCTCCTTTGTCAAATATTAATTAAGCATAATGGGTTGGGTTGTTTTTTGGGTTCTCTCTTCTGTTCCATTGATCTTCATGTCCGTTCTGTGCCAGTACCAGGCTGTTTTGATTACAGTGGCTTTGTAGTATAATTTGATGTCTGGTATTGTGAGCCCTCCAACTTTGTTCTTCCTCAAGATTGCTGTGGCTATTCAGGTCTTTTTTGGTTCCACATAAATTTTTGGAGTATTTTTTTTTGCATAATTCTTACTTAAAAAGTGGTTAATAGTAATTCTTTCTGTAATAAGTAAACAGAAGTTGATTATACAAGGACAAAAGAGTTAGGATATGCTTAGAGTGCTGCCACAAAATGCACCCAAAATAGATTGTCTTAAATAACAGAGATATGTTTTCTCTTATGGTAAAATTTGACTTGTATCTTCTAAACTGTCAAGAAGCTCTTTGCCTTGTGATCATTCAGGGACTCAAGTTTCTTCCAAGCTCTTGCTTTTCCATCTGCCAGGACAGGCAGGGTTCTTAAACGTTTTTGTGCCACAGAACTCGTTGGTAATCTGGTTAATTCTATGGACCCCTTTTCAGCATAATGTTTTCTAATGCACACAATAAATGCATCAAATTAGAATGAAAATAAATTACATGGAAATATTATGATTAAATTATGCAGTTGTATTCTTTGGCACTTTATAGTATGTTTAACCTACATTATAGTATAAATACCATAGTTTTAAAGCAATTATAAAACATAAATACTATTTTAAGATATCTTCAATGGCTGTAACAAGTTTTGAAAATATCTGTGATTTCTATTTTTGCCAAAGACACAAACACCATTGGTTTATTGTCTAAATTTTCAACAGAAGAAAATCCTAAATTAATGAAAAGGAAGATAATTTTGTTTCCATCTAAATTTCACAGATACATTGAATTTCATCCAATGGTGGCCCTTGGGTTAAGGTTATAAAAGCTCCTCATCTAAAGCATTGATGTCATCTTCAAAGTCAACTCTGAGTAGAAGTGAGAGCAGGATGTGGAAATCTGAAACTTAGGCCTAGGAGTTGGCACATCTTCCAGTCCATTTCATTTGAGATAAATCAATCACAGGATGATATCCAACTGCAAAAGGCCGGGAAAAGTGTAGACCAGTGATACATCAAAAAGATGACAGGACAGAGTTATCGGACAACCAGCAGACTGGGCCGCAAAGGCCACACCCTTCATTTCCCACATTTCTCCTCCTCCTTTCATTTTGCTATGATTTTCATCTTGTTTTCTTTTGAAACTCAATCTTCTTACAGATAGTTCATTCCAAGTAGTCTATCTATTAGAAAATCTTCTAATAGAATTTTCAGAAGTTTCACATCAGGGTGCTGTAATCATATGAAGACACTTTTAGCATCACATAATACAAATAAATGTTGGTAAGATTATTTAGAGATAAGAAAATTGCAAGTATACTATATGTAATTGGTGTATTGTCCAAGTCTATTTTTCTCAAATTTTATTAAATTATTTCTTGAAGTGTATGCCATCTATTAAATATATATGGAGATACATTAATATATAGATATATATTAACTTGTTTAGAAATGTATTTATCTCATATATATGTATATATTTTACTTTTTGTTTTTATTGTAAATCATACATTTTACTTTGAATTCTCATCCAGGTTAATAGATAACAAGATAATCACATAAACCAACAATATGATCATTAAGTTGACCTTCTAACATTGCCTAAGGAAGAAGCACCAATTTTGTGCAAGGAAGATGGCAATCCATCAGATTTTTCTCCAGTGATATCTCTGAGACCCAAATAATTGTTCCTTCTGGGAGTTAGGTTGGAAGAAGGAAAATTAGTTTGAATGACTTTTTCTTTATCAGAACATTTAAACTTAAAAAACAACAACATTAGATCTCAGAACTTTATCTCACTTGTAATCACCTCAAATTAAAATATATGTATTAAATATATATATATATATAATGTAGCTGACATGAACTGCTGATACAAGAAAAAGTTTGCTGCCAGTAAAGCAGTTCCATGGGATCAATCTGCCTGAGGCCTGTCTTGACTTCATCCAGGGCAGAGGTATATAAATCAATGCTTATTTTAATGGTGTATCTGGTGCATCTCTAAAACCATGACTTTCTTACCTAATAGAGAGTGACGAATGCTTTTCTGGTGATTATAAATAGAATACATTGTCTTAGATCTAGTTAGTATTCGTAATTATATCACTATGCTACATGAGTGTTTTTTTAACCTTTTTGGTGGACCATTCTGATAAAAGATATGGACTCCTCTCCTCTCCACCACCACCACACAAAAAATTCATGTAGATAAATAAACACGAGTTTTGCATAGAGTTTTTAAAATATTTTTTTTAATTGATTTTTAGAGAGAGAGGAAGGGAAAGGGGTAGAGAGGTAGAAACGTCAATGAGAGAGAAACATCATGGATCAGCTCTCTCTTGCATGCCCCCTGCTGGGGATCAAGCCCACAACACGGACATGTGCCCTGATGGGAAATCCAACCAGTGAGCTCTTGGTTCATGGGTTGACACTCAACCACTGAACCACACAGCCTGCCTAGAGGTTTATTTTTTATTATTTTATCCTCACCCGATAATATTTTTCATTGATTTTGAGAGAGTGGAAGAGAAAAGGAAAGACAGAGAGAAACTTTGATGTGAGAGAAACACATTGGTAGGTTGCCTCCTGCACATTCTCTGACTAGGGCCCAGGCCGGGGAGGATCCTGCAACCGAGGTATGTGCCCTTGACTGGATTTGAACCTGGGACCCCTGACACTCTATCCAGTGAGCCAAACTAGCTGACATATAGAGGTTTTTTTTACTGATACTCCAATACACTTCAAAAGGCATCCTTAGCATTCAAGTCAAGGCATCCTTAGCATTTGAGAGGAGTTTAAAACGCTGCTTCTTCTACTTTTTCATGTAATTGTGAAGAAATATACAAGAGTATGGCAAGACCATCTTTCTACAAGTCACATCTATAACAAATAATTTGTTCATTATATTCATTTTCTTGCTAGCAAAATGATCGTGGCAATGTTTTCTTGTTCATTCTCAATAAATATATAGTAATACCTACTAAGATCTGAGGTTCATGAAGAGGGACTGTATGTTTCACAACTCACTTCAGTGCCTACCTTAATGACTGGCTCATGATTAAGTACTTATAAATTTGGGGTAAGTAAATGAATCATATAAATTGGGGGTGGGATCTTCAGTGTTCACTTGAAATTGAATGGTGTCAAAGAGGCTCACATGATCCTAAAAAAAATCACAAGTGATACATTAGTTTAGCTAAGAAAAGATCAATTCTGGTTAGGTGATCATGGGAGGTTTATCATATAAAGGTAAGATTAGAATAAAAATTTGAAGGAATGCAGATTTCAACAAACAAGTTGAAGAGGAGAGAAATGTAAGAAAAGGTATGTTAAATATATTCTATAATGAATAAATGAATTTGGGAAAGCAAAATAGATTGTATAGAAAAATAATAAAAGATACATCTATAATTGTGAGGGATTTGTCATTGTATATCCCCTTTAATATGATGCTAATTATTTGGATACTTTCACATAAAGAGTGTTAGGTATTGACATTTTTAAGTGGAGAATGACATGAGATACATATTTGACAATGTTAAGTACAGTAAACCAAAACTACTTTAGGTATTTTGAGCAGAAAAGTGACTTACAGAGGATTAGTAATTTAAAAGTTGCTGGAACAACCTTAGCCAGTATTGGCCTATAATTTCCTTTCTTCATGGTATTTTTATCTGGTTTTGGAATTAGGATAATCCTCACCTTGTAAAATGAGGTTGGAAGTCTTCCCTCCTCTTGACTTTTTGGAATCCTTAAGGATAGATGTTAGATAGTTTTTTAATGTTTGGTAAAATTTGCCTATGAAGCTATCCAGTCTAGGACTTCTGTTTACTTGGAGTGTTGTTGTTTTTTTAAATTACTGCTTTAGTTTCATTGGTTAGTCTATTCAGATTTTCTGATTCTTTCTGATTCAGTTCTGGAAAATTGTATGTTTTTAAGAATTAATCTATTATACCAGTTTGTCCTAGGTGTTGCCATAAATTGTTCATAGTATTTTCTTACACCCCTTTGTATTTTTGTGGTGTCAGTTGTCACTTCTCTTTCCTTTTGGATTTTATTTACACATTCTTTAGAAGCTGGATTTTTCCTTTGGCAACATTTCAAATCTTATTTAGAGGTGAGACCAAAAGCTCAGTATACCTTTTGAGTTATTCTCCACTGAAAGAAAGGAGAAAAAGAGAAAAGTGGCCAACAACATAACTTAAAAGCATGCAATGATATGGGTTTAGCTTTTCAAACGAAATTCAGTTATTTTATGTAATCTCTAAAATTTCATGAATTTTAAAGTATTAAGAAAATATCGCCTATGAGTATTAAATTTCTGAGAATAGCAGCATCACATTGAGTTAATCATCAATAATACATTTATCTGGTTTATGTATAGCCATGGCCAGTCACTGCCCACACCTCAGCCTACATTTTGCTTTTTACAGTTCCATTTGGAAATGAAAGTCAGGATCCTTTCCAATAACAACCACCTCCAATGTTTTCAATATTGCTACCATCACCCTGGCAACAGAGGACACAAATAGTTGCTCTGCCAAACATATCTATTGCCTTGTTATACTTGTGGGAGTTGACGTTGTCAAGGGAAGTTTGTACCAAAATTAAAAGTAAATTTTGACTTATCAATGGCTTTTGGGAACAGCTTAAGAGCAACAATGTGTATAACAGGTTTTATGTCACTTTAGAATGAGCTTAATGTAACATAAAAGAAGCTGTTAAATGAGAAACTAAGGAGGAAAAATAGATAGATACATCATGGGTCTCCCAGATGAGGGAATACTGTGACAAGTATAGACAATATGAAATTTGGAATCAGAGATTCCAGGTTTGAGTCCTAGTTCTACTACCTACCAATTTTTTTCACTTGAATAAATAACTTAAAGCCTGCTTTCTCTTATTTGTAAAATAGTTAATCACAATCTGTGGCTTCCATGGTCACTGGGAGTTTAATTGATAGCATACAAAAGTATTTAGTAAAGTGTTAGAGAAATAAGGTATTGGTGATAACAATATAGTTACTATAGTGTTAGTCTTAGGACAGATCACAGAGTATTTACCCATTGTCTAATTTAACATATTAAAAAAATAAAACCTAAACATAGGGGAATCCAGTGAGACAGATTCCTAAAGGTGGAATAAAAATAAATTTGAAAGCAGATACAAACCACTATATCCTAGGATCTATGCATACCAATGCATTAAGTCTTACTATCTAATACAAAATTTAAGATGGCAAATCCCTTGCTCTCCACATTTGTGATCAATCTAAAGTTTTCTTAAAAGCTGAAAAAAGAAAAATAATGATTACAAGTGCTACTGTTCTGGCCAGGCAGAAAAGTCTAATTTGTAAAATAAATATTTACATAGGAATCATGGTTTTGATAGAGTGGGGTGGAGAGGATCATCACAAGCACCATTTTTCGTTAGAGGACCAGTGGGGGGTCAGAGAAGCCTTCTCAACTATTGGAAAAAGTTATTTGAAGAAAAAGTGACAAAAGGGAGGCATAACAAACATATGCAATATGCCAGCATTTTTGAAATCTGAGACAGCATAGATTGTGTATTAGCTTGGATGACTATAACAAAATACCATAGAATGGGAAGCTTAAACAATAAACATTCCTTACAGTTCTGAGTGATGTAAAGTTCAAGGTCAAGGTTCAAGCATGGCTGAGGAGATCTGGTAAAAGCTCTCTTCCTGGCCTGTATACAGTTGTCTTCACTTTGGCTGCTCCATACCGATGAGAGAGAGACAGCAATGGATCTCTTCTTATAAGAGCACTAATTCCATTATGAAAGCCCCACCCTCATGACCTCATCTAAACCTAATTAACCCAAAGGTTCCATCTCCCAAAACCATCATATTGGAGGTGAGAGCTTCAACATATTAATTTGCTTTGGGTAGGATTGGGGGGGTGGGGCACAATCATTAGTCCGTAACAGTGTAGGAAATAGAATGTAGATGCATAAATTCACTTAATTAAAAGAAGAAAGAAAGAAAGAAAAAGAAAACAGAAACTCCCTATCAAGATGACTCCCTAACCAGTGGTTTTCAACCTTCCTAATGTCACGACCCTTTAATACAGTTCCTCATGTTGTGGTGACCCCCAACCATAAAATTATTTTCGTTGCTACTTCGTAACTGTAATTTTGCCACTGTAATGAATCGTAATGTAAATATCTGATATGCAGGATGTATTTTCAGGGGTCGCGACCCACAGGTTGAGAACCGCTGCATGATATGTTTACTTCTCCTTCCTATACAAATCTCTTTGAAAAGGCCATAGAAATGTAAAATTAAATTCAATTTAGCCCTGAAAAACTATATAACTATAAACAAATAAATAAAACTAAATCCAAACTAACACTCCCAGCAACAGTCAAGATTCATGGAGAGATTCTGAAAGTTATAAAGAAATCAGGAAAGTAGATAATTAGGCATAACTAAATTGATGTACTTGCAACCTTTACAGGCAAAAGAAAATGAACTTGAGAAGTGTGAGGTATCCAGGAGAATCTTAGCACCAAGTTAAAGGCAGTGGAAACTGAAAGCTTGGTCAGCTGGAAAATTAATTACAGTTAGAAAGAATATATCCACTTCTGCAAGAGTAAGTGACTCTAGTATTTACGTCTCCGGGAACAAGATTCAACCGGCACTTTATGGATGGGCATAAATTCCATAAAACCCTGCAATAACACCAATTTTGGTATAACATGATCATATCAACTCCTTGTTTTAAGCTAGCGACAAATTTCCACCAGATGGAGCCAAACCACAGGGGAGATGAGAAAGCATCATTTTCATTCAGGCAGCCAAACCCATGAAGCAGGTCAGGACTGGGCACTTACTAACCTTGAAATAAAGCGACCCGTTTTATTCAATTGTATTTTTAAGGCAAAGTTCTTGAGTTCCAGCAGGATTTTTACTGTAAGATGAATGCTACTTTCTCACCGCCTCTAAACATGGTAAATTCCTTGTTATAAAACAGGCACCTTTAAGTTGAATGGTCGGATGAAAATTCTTGACTTTTCAACCAAGGCTTACAAACATTCAACCTATGTGATTATTGACCGAAAGATTGAATAATTTTGTTTCCATTCTATTCACTTTCTAGTTTTTAAATAAACAAAAAAACTTTAAGGATAATTTTGTTCATTCCCAGAGTAGGACATGTGTCAGCTCAGAGAGAATGAATATAACCATCCCAATCTCTATCTGCATTCAACTGAATGGTGATGATCCACTCAGTGCCCATGTTCCCAGTGTTCATTATGTTCAAAGTTCTCCAAAGGATGCTCGACTTCAATTAACATTACAAAAAGCTACGAGCATTCAACTTCCCCTGTATAGCTATTAGAAACCTGCTTCTAGAGACTTTGTGGAAGTCAAACTTTCCAAAGGCAAACCACCATTCTAATTCATTTAAGTTGAGTCATCAAATGGCCTGCTATTGTTTAAGCATATCTGTTGAAAATATGTAAGATCATACTTTAGGACTTCAATAATCTTTGTGATATTCTTTACCACTACCATCATACTGACATAATAGAAATCCAAAATTTATTCATCAGATCTCATTATATTTTAACTATTTTATTGGAAAATTGGTTCTTGAGACTTCAACTGGAATACAAAATTGTCATGTATATAATTTACACATTTGGGACAAACATTTATAAAATAATTTTTTTAATGTTGAGTTGAAAGTGTTCTTAGAGAAATAGAAATCAAAAACACTAATTTTACAAATGTGAAATCTGTGACATAGAATGAATGTATTGAAATTATACCCAATTAGTAAAAGAGAAAGGATAGTTGAATATTTGTTCATATTTTATTAAATCCTGTCTCTTAAACCAAGCATTTCACAGCTCACTTTAACAGGAGACCTTAAAGAAATTCAGCAGTTATCTGCTTCACATGAAAAAAACCCTCTCTGATGGGTTTCTCCATTGCCTGATTCTGGATTTAGATTATTTTGATTCCTGTCTTTGGAAGCTATTATCAGAGAAATTACCTTTTTGTTGTGGAAGAGTATAGTGGTCAAAACCAAAGCCACTGAAGTCAGATGGATCTCATTTTGAATTCAGGTTCCCTGATTTATTTGTTATATAATCTTGGGCAAATTAACCTCTTAATCTCTCTTCATCTCAGTTTTCTTATCTTTCAAAGGAGATACTAATATCTCTTTTATGGTGGTTGAATAAGATACTGTGCTGATGATAGAGTCTCATGCACAAGAAATCTTCAATACTGTTAGTTATTGTTACTGTCATCACCTGTCCCAATATTCCTGCAATGCTCATTTTAGAGTAAGTAATTACAGATAGAGTTTATAAGAATTTTTCAAATCAGAAGGTAAATATAATATCTTAAATGCAAATCTAGACCTCAAGTATTTGATCTTTAACTTGTTGCAAATGTATAAAAGATGAGACTGATTAATGGATGAGAAAAGATTAGAGTGATTGAGATATCCAAAATAACATTTACTACAGAATAATTGTATCAGTAGGGAAATAATTCATGAGGCTGTTTAACTCTAGTTTGGGGGGAATGTCAGGTATAAATTGCCCTAGAACAAACTATCCTACAACTAAATGTCGTAAGACAGCAATGATTGATCATTTATCATGATATGCTCAGCTGGTGTGGCGGTTACTCTGCTGGTTTTGCCTGGGGTTGCTCATGGAGCTGCACTCACATGGCTGGAAGGGCCAGGATGATGTCAGTCACATGTCTCGCTATTGGTCATGGCAATCAGCTAGGATGCCTCTGTTCCTTCCACATAAGTCTCTTATTCTTCAGTGAGCTGGACTGAATTTCTTATGTGGCAGCTCCAAGTCAGTGTTCCAAGAAGGCAAGACACAATGCACACCTACCTTTAAAGCCTCTGTTTGCAACATGTTTGCTGATGTCCCCTTGGCCAAAGACAGTAGGGCTAACCCCAGAGTGCATGTGAAGGCAAATGTACAAGCTGATGGTTACATGTAGTCGTCAGTTATTGAAAGCCACTGCTGGAAGTATCCTAAATGTCATGTTCTCTTTGACGTTTTTCTTGAATTGTGTATTTGTTTCTTCTTGCTGTAGGCTAAAATCAAGGTGCTGGTAGGGCTGCATTCCTTATGGAACTTTTAGGGGAGAATTTGTGTCCTTGACTTTTATACAGTCTAGACCAGGGGTGGGCAAACTTTTTGACTCGAGGGCCACAATGGGTTCTTAAACTGGACCGGACCCGGAACAAAAGCATGGATGGAGTGTTTGTGTGAACTAATATAAATTCAAAGTAAACATCATTACATAAAAGGGTACGGTCTTTTTTTTTTTAGTTTTATTCATTTCAAACGGGCCGTAGTTTGCCCACGGCTGGCCTAGAGTCTGCCTGTATTCCTTGCCGTGTGTCCATTTCTCCCCTGTTCTGTTTAACTCCATTTGAAAACAAACAAACAAACACAAACATTCCTGTACAGTATTAGTCTCATTATTACATGTTCACTGATGAAATAATAATATACATTATGTTCTTTAAGTTTATATTACAGTATATTTAGTAGTAAAATAGAAACTTAAAGTTACCTTAATTCCACCCTCTGGAGAGTTGTTCTGTGTGTGTGTGTGTGTGTGTGTGTGTGTGTACACACATATGTGTGTATTCTATAAACTTTAAAGATAACATTTTGACATATAATCTTTCATACTTTTTTCTATATATCTAAAGAGACTTGAAGAGAGTGAGGGAGTAGGCCATATGGCTAACAAAGGGAACAGTGTTCAAGGCAGAGAAAATAGTAAGTCGAAAAGCACTAAATTGGGAACATGCTTGGCATGTTCTAGGAAAATGGAGGTGGATAATATAGCTGGAGAAGACAGATGAAAAGAAAGAGAACATTTTAAAGGGTAGCTAGTTAAGAGGCTAAATAAGACGGTGGCTTAGATCAGAGTGGTGGCAGAGGAATTGAGAATAATGTGATATATTTGGATATGGAGAGATGGATGGGTGGGTAGGTAGATGTGGAAATTGTAGAAAAAATATGTATTGGTGAATTGGAAGTGAGGTGTGCTGAAAGTCTGCAGTCAAGTGTGACTCCAAGTTTTGTGTATGGATAATCAGAAGATGGAGCTGTCATCTACTTGGAAAAGAATACAGAAGGTTTGGTAGGAGGTGAAGAGATGTCAGGGATTTCATTTTGGACATATAAAGCTGAGATGTATAGAACAGTTCCAAGTGGAGACATGTAGGCAGTTGCAGACATTAATCTGGAGTTCAGTGGAGAAATCTGAGCTGGAGATATAAATTTGGGAGCCAACAGCACATAGATGGTTTTTAAGTCATAAGAATAGGTAAGGTCATCTAGGGAGTGTAGGTAGAAAAAGAGTTTGAGTGTCTGAGCTGTGGGGCACTCTGACTTTCTGAGTTCAGAGGGATGCTGCCGAGCCAGGGAAGGAGGCTGAGATGGAGTGGTCAGGAACTTGGGAGAAAATCAGAAAAGTGTGTGAAGAAATATTTTTCAAAAGGAGGGAGTGACAAACTGTCAAATGCAGTCTATCATTCAAAGTGCCCGACTGAGAACTGACCAGTGGACTTAGCCTCGTGGAAGTCATTCTCTGATTTCCCGCTCTGTAAGGAAACTCTTTTTCCCATTTTCACAATTCTTTTAAAATTCCAAGCACCTCCTCCCTCTCAGCTAATGAGCTGTCCTTATGTCAATGTGGAAACAGGAACAAACAGAAGAGGATTCAGCCAATTCCACCTGTGTGTCTGCCCGGAGTGCGCCCTTTTTCCCATTACAGGATGTGACTCTGTGCTCTTGACCATGAACGACCCATGTACAGTATAAGTTCCCATCTGCTCCTGGTTACAAATAACACTAAAACATGGGCACAAGCAATACTCCCTTCCTGTATCATTGTTTCTCCATACTTCATGGTTCTCATCAGCATGTAAGTTTCTAGAAGTATAGGTCAGGTGAATATGTGTTTCCTAAAGGATGCACAGAATCAGTTTTACAGAAGTGATTCAATAGTAATTACCGCTGTTCACAGACTTGCATAAAATCTTTGCTCTCCAGTCATTCTTTTGGTCAGTATTAAAATCCATCTGTGTTGAGATTGAACTTTCTTTTAAATTAAGTGGCAAAAGGTACTGTTGTAAGTCTGAGTTTGATATAAGTATGTAACTGACTTCAAATTGAGAGTGCCGGGTTGCGAGTCATCACGAATGTCTGGTGATGGACAAAGATTCTGATTCCACGGAGCTGGAGTAGAAGAGCACCATAACTTTCCAGTTTTGGAAATAGCTGCCATATTGCATTGGATCTTCTAATTCAGTGGTTCTCAACCTTCCTAATGCCGCCACCCTTTAATACAGTTCCACATGTTGTGGTGACCCCCAATTTCATTGTTACAAATTGAACATAATTAAAGCATAGTGATTAATCACAAAAACAATATGTAATTACATATGTGTTTTCCGATGGTCTTAGGCGACCCCTGTGAAAGGGCTGTTCGACCTCCAAAGGGGTTGCGACCCACAGGTTGAGAACCGCTGGTCTAATTTCACTGTGATGTGTGCCCAGAGTAGCTGATGCTCTCTGCTGTGCAATTCCTTCAGGTAAGTGTCTTGGATGTACCCAATCAGTGGCAAAGAAGTTATTTGCAGCTACTGGTACTGGTCTGGGTAGTAGAGTTAAAAGAGTGATTATATTACCCTGGCTGGTTGCTCAGTTGATTGGAGCATCATTCCATCCACTAAAAATTATGGATTCCCTTCTGTTCGGGGCACAAACTCGATCCTTGGACTCTCTCTCTTGTTCTCTCTCCCTCCCTCCATCCCTCTCTCCCTCCTCTGTCTCTCACTTCCTCTCTCTCTCTGAAGAATCAATGGAAACATCCTCAGATGAGGGTTAAAATAATAATAATAGAAAAAACACGTGTTGGTTACTATTCTACTCCTGGGAGTTACTCAGCCCTGGGGCTTCCACAGCCTCCCTGGTTCTATCTTGTAAACTGTGCCTACACAGACCTCCAAGCAGTTGCTAGCTCCCTTCACCGTGTAGGAACAAACACACAGAAAAAGAAAAAAAAACTGATTATATTTGGTTTCTTTTCTCCAGTTTAATTCAAGTAAGGGTACCACTATGCAAACAACTCATTACAGGAACTAGTATTACTTCTTTAATAGAATATTCTGAGAGCACATAGAGGAACATAACCCAGCTTAAAAGGATAAGAAAATTTGATTAAAATAGCACATTTAAGGGGTGAGGAACATGGAGGAGGAGCTGTCGGAAGAATTAGGGGTAACCCGAGGACTCCTATGGCATGAAGGAAGAGAAACAGAACTTGGAAATGGAAGGATAAAATCAGCAGTCCATTTTAGAAAAAAAAGGAAAGCAAATGTAAAGACAGATCTAACACCTCGGTGGTCACACAAAAAAAGCGAATTTTTAAAACCACTCTGTTATGCTGCACAGAGCAGTATAGTCATGACTTCATAGACACTTGTTAATCAGAAGTTAAAAGAAGATGGAGGGAAGAAAGAGCAAGCCAAATAAAAAGGGAGGCAGACACAGCACCTTCAAGAAATATCTGGAAAGGAAAGCAACATTTTTCTTAGTTTTCTAATGGTCAGGTTTCCAAGATAAAATATTTAAATCTTAAGGTGGCATTTCTGGCCATTCTGGCAGTGGCTAGAGCTAACACTGGCTTGTCTGCATGCTGTCCTAACAACATCTCTAAATGGGAAAGAAATTAGTCAGTCACCACAATATTTAATCCACATAATGCCAAACAACAAGCCCTCGCTGAAATGAGGGATTGATTTGGCATCCACAATCCATCTTGTCGATAACCACCCAAAAGAATTGATTTTGAATCAAAGGCACTTCAGACAGAGTGTGAAACTGTGAACTGCATTGAGCGCCCTCCGATGCCAGAATGTAATGTGCTGAGAAACTAGTTTTTTACAGCGCTGACAAGGACTCCGCCAGCCTTGGCAGCCGCCTGAAGTAGGCTGTTGGCCAGGAGTGCCCACGGCTTCACCTTTCTCTGCCCATTTACTTGTTCCTTGGCTTCTCTCTCCTCTCCTCCCATCAAAACTTTATCCCCCCATCCCCCCAGAGAGGATCTCATGTCAGTCACTTATATTTTAAACTGAGTTTAGGTAAGCGAGTTCTCTAGCCCAGGATTATTTTGCATCCTCAGTGCTAGCACCAATGCTTCACCCTCCCTTACAAGAATCTCAGGACTTAGCAAGCAGGAGGACTCTGTATTCTGAGAGATCCTTTCCAGTCTCTGAAGGCTCGGCCCCATAGACTCCAAATCTAGCTGAACAGAGGAGCCCACTAGTTCCGTCTCAAAGGGGCAGAGCATTATTATTCCGTAACCCTGGTGACATCTGCTGTTGTTACCCGCCCTGATTTCATTTTCCCTTTCTTAGTAACAGTACCCGATTTTTCTTTCAGAGATTGTTAATCCCTTATTCTATCTCATTGGTTTGTGCAGGGTTAACTCCAGCTTAGGCTCCCAAAATGAGCGTATGATTTTAGTTTAATTAATTGAGCCTCCAATTTCCCTGGACTCAGTCAGTAGTCCATTGTTAAGCAAGCCAAGAAGCTTTTACATCAGAAAAACAAAGGCTCATGACCATCATTCTGGGCAGGGCAAGCCAGAGCCAATGAAACTCAAATCTGGGGACATTGCCTGGACCTCCTGGGGGAAGGAAGGTCTTTCTGGAGTTCCTGAGGGGATCACGTGTAAGATGGAACTACCTGCTGTGGAGAGGAGGAGCACGCCTCACGATGAAGTGTGGAAAAGAAAGTGGAGTCAAGCGTGACGAGAAAGTATTTCCACATACTTACGATCTCATTTGAGCTACTGGTCTTTTCAGTCATGCACATCAATAGTTTTTGGTCAGTTTTAGTTATGTACAACTAGAAAAAGCATCAAAGCATTCCCACAGTTTCTGGCTATTGGATTGGACTTCTTGATCAAGCCCAAATTAAACCTGTAGTGATGTTCCTGCTGTAGTGAGAGCTCTCAGGACTTCAGACTACCACAGTGACTCTTTAAACCTAGAATTTCTCCCCCTCTATCCCCAAACCCTGATTTATTTTTTACAATTATTTAACATGAATTTACATAGTCATTACCACTACCCTAACTACAATACAAATATCAACCATTTACTTAGTGTAGCAATCTCATGGGAAGTTTTAAAAAATATATAATTTCCCAGGTCTCAAGCCAGAGTACTGTTGGTCTGGATTATGGCCTGGACATTAGTAGTATCTGACAGATTTATAGGTAATTCTAATTTGCAATTCATATTGAAAACCACCAATTTACATAAAATATCAACAATTACTTTTCCTAGGTTCTGAGTATCTAAGAGGGGACTCACTCTAAAACTTCATTGGCTTCTATTATATGCTCACTAAAAAGCAATTAATACTTTTAAAGATTTATTAAGATAATCCATTATGATATGTTATACATTTACAGATGGAATTTGCTAAGACTAGAGGTGGGACTAGGGCTCATAAAACTGTGAATATGCCTAATGTGTGAAATGGATGGTAGCTAAATCAAATGTACTTACATTTAAATAACTACAGATGACCCAATTTTGTGTTCTTATTCATGTTAAACTAAAAGTAGAGTGGAATTTTTTTTATACAAGATTTGCTCGATGCCCAGATAAGTTTAATAGCAGCAAAATATAGTTCATTTACATACTGTCTGTCTCCAAGGAATATAAACTATTTCCAACTTGGTTCTTTCCTTTGTATCTGTATTCTAAAATGAAGAAAAAAATAATGCCTAATTTCTCTTTCCACTCTCTACTCCCTTGTTACCATGCCCAATCCCCGAACTTTTGTCTAGTACTTAGGGACCACAGATCTGTTATGCTTTCAGAAAAATTGATGGGTAAAATATAGGAGTAAAGTTGTGAAGACATCTTTAAAACAATGTAGAAAATATTTTGCTTTTTAAAAAATCTCAAGTGCATTGCTTTGATGAATGAATGTTCTTCATGCCTTGGACTATTTGTATAGCATTATTAATGCTCTCCAGTTCTCCCTTCATTTCCACTTCCAGAATTTTCTTTAAATTTTATCATTCTAGTTCAGTGTAATTCAGATGTCTGCATGTTCAGGGTAGAGAATAAATACTGAAGCTTGTTTGATTTCTAATTCCTCTTACCTTGGGAAAAAGGAGGATACATTTTCTTAAAATATAAAAATACTATTGAAAAATTTCAAAATAATAGTCTGTGATCCGTAACTATGTTCATATTTCAGGTAAATATAATCCTAATGTAAGTATTTCACTTGTCATTGTTTTTATATAAGAGCTTTTTCCTAAATAAAATTTTAAAATTCTTATGTTTGACTAAGCTCACATAGCTTAGTGACACCCATTTTCGTTGCTCCTTATAGTTTGCATAAATCATTTTGTCTTTTAAAAAATTACATTTTAACACCTAGAATAACATTGAGTTATTAAAATGGTGAACATAGAAAACACAATTTTTCCATTTTTTTATTGTTTAAAGTTAGCAACAATATGTAAGCCTTATTAATTATTCCTTAATTTGAGAGAGAGTTAGTCAGGGAGGGTAAAGTGGCATCCACTACTTTCAATTAGCAACAGATCAACATAGAATTAATACTTGAGACTGGTAGCCTGTCAGGGGAATGAACTTCGGTGCCTTCACGCAGTCTAAAGCAATCCAAAGCTTTGTTGGTATTTTTGTCCAGTGAAAGACTTCAGGTATATATTACAATATGTTTTTTATTAAGAGGTAACAGAAAAACTATATTCTTGCTTACTGAAGAACAATGTACCATAACAAGTAGCATTTAGCAATCCTTTTGACACAGCATTGGATCCTGAATGAATTGCCTGATTGATTGTTGAGCCTTTTGTTTGTATGTGATGAGAGAGAATTTGGGAAAGAGCGGTGTCCAACGACTTTCTGATTTGCACCTTGGGAGTGGGGAGGGGCACATTGCACAATTAGATTGCCCTCTGCAGAGTCGTTTCTCTTCTTCAATAATGACTTAGTGTTTAAACTTCCTCTAAAGAAGTAAACATACCCAATTTTTTTCCTCAGTACAGAAATTCCTGGCATTTCTAGTGAATGTCCCAGCAGCCAATTAATTTCTCTCTGAGACTTCTCCAAGTTGACAGGTTCAGCTGGGACTTGGATTTGGATCACATATGTGGTCATTAAAACCAAGGATGTTAATAGTTCTAAAAAAACAATGACGAGGTGGGAAATACATCTTCCCAAATTTTATTTACTAAGTGGGCCACGCAGTCTTACATTAAATTGTAAAACAGATAAGATATGCCACTTTGACCTCACAGGAAGCTGACCTCTTTGCCGGGCTCCTGTGTGGTTCGATAAACATGTATTGAGTTTTTACTATAGACAAGGCTGTGCTAAGTGGTTGGAATACAAAGACGGATGAGTCACTGTTATTACAGTCTGTGCCTCAGTAAGCCCAGAAAGTTATTCTCTAAATGGGGTGACCATAAACCCCAGTTTGATCTGACCTATTCCTGTTTACTCCTTGTACCAATAGTTGTAACCCCCCATTTTACTCACAAGGAATCTGATTTAATCTTTTTATAAATGTATGCATTTCCTTTTACCCTTAATTATGTCACTCACTATCGCAAGGAAAATGATGTTGATATTAAAAAGAGCTCAATCTTAAGAAATGTTTTAAATTCCTTTTAATATTTTATTTTGAATTATTCAGACATACAAAATCTTTGCAGAAATAGTCAAAAAAATCCCGTTTACCTTTCGACCAGTTTCCCAAATGTCAACATTTTATATAATCACAGTAAAAACATAGAAACCCAATTGAACCTGTCAATTCAGGAGAAGTCACAGAAATTAATATTGATGTAATACTGTTTCCTAAACAGAGACTTTATTTAAATTTTCTCAACTGAGCCCTAGCAGTTTGGCTCAGTGGTTGGAGCATCAGAACCAGGTTTGATTCTGGTCAAGGGCAAGTACCTCAGTTGCAGGTTCAATCCCTGTCCCTGGTTGGGGCGAGTGCAAAAGGCAATCAGTCGATGTTTCTCTCTCACATTGATGTTTCTCTCTGTCTCTCCCCCTCCATTCCACTCTCTCTAGAAATCAATGGAAAAATATCCACAGGTGAGGATTAAAAAAAATTGTCAGCTTCCTGACTGATGTCCTTTTTTAAGCCCAGGATCTAGAATGCCATCACACATTACACTTAGTTATACCTTCTCCAGTCTCCTTTATTCTGAAATAGTTCTTCAGTCTCTCTTTTCTTTCAAGTCCTTAATAGTTTTAAAAAGTACTAGCAAATTATTTTGTAGAATATCCTCAATTTCAGCTTATGTGATATTTTTTTCATAATTAAATTGGACTATGTATTTTAGCAATAATATGGAAGTGATATAATATTATTACATCATATTAGGATATATTCACAGAACTTTTTAAAATTATACTAAAACGGCAAAATTTGCACTTTTCTCTTTTGTAGTGATAGTTCTCATATCTAGATAGTCTAAACCTTATATAATAAAGTGCTTTATGATGTTGCACTTCTCTCCGTTGGTTTTGTAAATCACAGACACATACTGTCCTCCTAGAAGGAGATTGACTATGAGGACAGTTAATCCACCTACACATTAAATTTACCTGCATCAACTAGAGTGGCCAACTTTGATGTTGAAAAAGTCTTTACATGATAGACTTTAACTAAAATTCAGCCTGAACAAGCAGCTGTAGAGGGCACTTCCCACACCTTGCCCTCAATACATACATGGCAACGATGAGTCATGAAGTGAAGTGGGTTTTGAGTACTACTCGAAAATTTATTGAATACTCTCAACACTGAAGATGTAAAAAATGTATTGATCATTTAGGTCTGTCTTAAGGGTAAATGAGAGAAAAGGTTTTCCCTAGATTTAAATCAGTAAACATTGCCCTTAAAAAAAAAAGGTACTATTCTTTCCTTAAGGATTTACTCTTAAAAGTCCTACTTTTTAGGCTATCCAATTATCCATGTGTATAATGTTTCATTCATTGGATTTGTCTATATCTTACAAAAGATTTGGAAAGAAACACTATATTGTTTGCAACTTTTTCATTGCCCCAACAAGGATTAATTAAATTACTCTACATTAAATTATTCTTAATGCTTTATCACAAAATTATTTATATATTCACTTTTGGAGTGAAGTTTATGTCTTTTTCCTACTAAAAGAACTGGGGCTATTCATTCAAAAAATGTGATGACATAAAATGCTGTTTAGAAAAGTTAAGTTTTTAAAGTTTTAAAAGGGAAAATGAATAATCACTTTTGTCCAAAGATGGAAAAATATTATGGTGAATGAACAATATTTGTGAAGATGTGTTTTATGTAACATAGCCTTGAAAAAAATATTTACTCTGTTTGCTTAAATAAGTATTCAAAATGAAAAATTATACTGTATATGTTTTATAGCAGAGCTGCCTCGTTATTGCTCCATTTACTGTATAAGTTAAGAAAAAAGAAAAGCACATTGTGCATGCATTTGTGGTTGTGAAGGGAGACAGGTTCTTATGTGATTAGATAGTCTGTATCTGAATTCTGGGTCTTATAATCCACTAGAGGCCTGGTGTACGAATTTGTGCACCAGTGGGGTCCTTTGGCCTGGCCTGCAGGATTGGACCAAAACTGGCTCTTTGACACCCCCCGAGGGGTCCCGGATTGTGAGAGGGCACAGGCCAGGCCGAGGGACCCCACTGATTGGCCGGACCCCAACAGCAAGCTAACCTACTGGTCAGAGCGTCTGCCCCCTGGTGGTGACTGACTGCCCCTAGTGGTCAGTGCATGTCATAGAAACTGGTCAACCTGTTGGTCAGTGCACATTATAGCAAGCAGTTGAGCTGCCTTAGCATATCATTAGCATATTATGCTTTGATTGGTTGAACGGATGACTGGACACTTAGCATATTAGGCTTTTATTATATAGGATGCATGCCTAGAATAATGAACTGGGGTGGGGGAGGGTGGGCACTTGTTTGCAAAATGCCTTAAAAAAAAAATGTAAAATACAAATATTGTAAATTTTAAATAAATGTTAAAGCAATTTTTTTTATTTTACCAAAATGCAAACAGACAATCATAATTTCATTCAACTAAATTTGTACTGAAAGGAACATTAAAATCAGGGCCATATGTTCATGGCATGGGGTAATCAGATAAGAATAAATAGTAGGAGGTTCTGGTTTACCACAATTTAATTTTATGTTCTTAGGAGTCCAGAAATTAAGAATTTCCAGTTCTACATTTTGCAACATACTTTAATTAGCTGCTACAAATCAAATCACTCAAATTTTTGGTTATATTAAATTCAAACATGATCCTGTAGGCACAGAATCGGGAGTGTGGTTATAAATTAACATGGCTACCAGTTGCTAGTAGTGTCTCTGCTGAAATATAGTAATAATACTGCCTTAGAAGTTCATTAGGATAATTAAATAAGATAATTTACATGAAGACATTTCTCACTTTGCTTCATATGTAATAGAAGTTTCTTTTTTCTCTTTCCACTGCAGCCTACGGTGATATTTTAACTTCATTGTCTTCTGATAATTTCACAGGATCCAAATTCACATTCACTATTAACAGTCTGGAATATCTTTGACCTTTATCATTCAAACTATTTTTTTTTTCTGTTTAGTAGAGAGCTCCACAAATTATTATTCGCAAATCATTATTTCTGATGCCAGTCTCTGAGGTGTGAGCATCTGTGAACCGCTAACGGAGAGTGCAGCTGTTGTTCAGGGACTGGCTGTGTTGTGTTGCCAAGCAACTGCTGCAAACTAAATCCCGGGGCAGGTTGCTTGCCCAGGCGCACCTGCCTGCCAACCCAGCTATTTATTTAATTAAAAATCTGTCCTTGCACAACAGCTTGGCCGGAAAGGCAACAGCAGTAATCGATTACAACTATATTAAACGACCTAGCCGTATTGTTTCATTGACAATTCATTGCAAAGCAACGGCGTCTCGGACCACCCCCACGCAATCTTAATGACTTTGCAAAAAGTATGTGGGAGCAAAGAATACATAGATTCTATTTGCATCTCATAGAAACTGACACCCGTTTGTCAGCTCCATCACTTCATGTAATAAAATGTGCCCCAAATAAAATGATTCATCAACAGGAGCTTCTAACAAGACATTACTGCATTGTTATGTGCAATAGGAGGGAAATGGGGTTTAAAATATGTGTTTGCTAATAATTGGGAATGTGGAAAATCAATATTTTCACAAACCAAGTTGCTCATTTTCCTTTCAAATAAACAAAAATCACTATTGTAGGTGCATTAGGTTCACTCTTACATTACTCTGGTTTTCTCTTCCTCTCCTCATTTTCTGTCAACCAGATGATATTAGAAATAAAACTGTCAAGAATTAATACCAGCCATTGAAATTTCTTTTGAAAAATCAGGGAGAGCCATGGCAATACTTATATACATGTCAACTGCGCTCTGACCTTTGAAGCTCACTCCAGCTCCCCTTTCTCTCTGAGGAACAACTAGATCTAATAAGGATTTCAAGAGAAAGAAATGAAAGGCCTCAGCTGTGATTACATGACAGATTTGTTTTTAATATGTGAGGTGAAGACTTTAAAGTGGGACTCTAATAACTGAAGTATTCCTAACTTTTATGGCAGCTATAAAAGCCAAGAAAGGTCTTTATTAAGAAGTCAATGTTTGTTATATCTCTGAGAGCAGCATAAATCACTATGAATAAGGCTAAAATTCTCTTTGAGTATATATATAAATTACCTGTGCAAAGGAAGCTTTTTCTCAGAAAAGGTACTACATAAAATACAAATAATAGTAAAGATTCAATAATAACTGAAGCTCATATTTAAAGACTATAAGAATGTATTTTCTTAAAACATTCTGTCTGTTTCTAAATTGAGAATATTTGAAAAATAAAATGGGGATTAAAGTATGACAATACCTGCCAACACATCAGTGTTTTTCCTAGTTTAATGCATTTTATAATTTTACTCAGATACACAACTCACAGGGGTCTGTTTTCATAATTGTCCCATATTTATGTGTATACTTTTGTTTGTTCACATATATGTCATATGACTGGTTGTAGAAACAATGCTTAATATGACTAGATATCTCAAGCCACAAGGCACTGAAATTTCCCAATATCTACTTCAATGCAAATGTCAAAGAAGTATCTTTCATGCACTTACCTGGCTTAATATTCATTTTATTTCTACAAAGCTGTGCCAATCGAATGTCTACTTTTGTAGACATATTGTAGAATGTCTGCTATTGCTCACATCAACCAGTCATATACAATTTCTATACTATACCTACTATAGTATTTATTTTTTTGCTTTTTTCCCTTCTAATTCTTTTTTATTTTAATAACACATACATGGAATTGTCTATTGGATGTAATTTGGAGGCCCCAAAGTCATTTTAAATCCAGAACAGTTACAATTGCTTTTAATCCAGATTGATGGCTCAACAGTACAAAGAAACAAAAGTTATTCACATATTTCTTTTTTTTTTAACCTGAAAAAACAATTAATAGGACCATAACTGAGTTGAAGACAATAAATAAAGGTGAAAATATTGTTCTGATAGCAAGTTCCCAAACTTTAATATATTTCTGCTTTAGTATGCTCATTCAGTACCTATTCATTCTTCAAAACCTGACTAAATATCATTTCCTTTGTCACCATACCTTCTCCAGGGTGTTATAATTTCCCCCTTCCACCCAGTATTTAACATTTATGTTTATATGTCTTGATTCCTTGACTAGTGATTGAAAATTATAGTATACATTCAGCCATTCAGCTAATTATAAGCCAGACATTGTGCTGAAAGTAAAAAGGTAAATATCTTTGTAACATTCAAGATTTCAAAATTGTAACGGGAGTTATGTACAAATAGGGGGGAATTGATAGAGATCAGAAGAAAAACTACAGGGACATTAGATTTCAGTATCTGTGCTAATGACTATATTTCCAAAATTTATATTTGTTTTTTTTGGTTAATCCTCACCCAAGGATATTTCCCCCCCTATTGCTTTTCAGAGAGAGTGGAAAGGAGGGAGCCATGGGAGAGAGAGAGAGAGAAACATCAGTGTGAGAGAGACATCTATTGGTTGCCTCCCACTGGGGCAGGGATCAAACCTGCAACCCAGGTGCATAGGCTTGACTGGGGATTGAATCCATGACCCTTCAGTGCTTGGACCAGTTCTCTATCCACTGAGCAACATCGGCCAGGACCCACATTTTATATTGCTACCAGCAGATCCTCCTGGATGATTCATAAGTGCTTCAAACTCAAAATTCCCAAACCTAAACACTAAATGACTCTCTCAACCTGCTCCTCTAGTCTAGGTATCAGTGTTACCTATCATACATCTTCTAGATGCACATTCCAGAAAAGCTGACAAAGGTCTCTTTTCCCACAGAGGTATTTATGAAAAACAAATTACTGTTCCTCATTACCATCTGCTGTCCATCATTTTTACTACCAAATAATTATGAATGTCTCCTAGCAGTTTCTCTATTTCTGGTCTTGACTTTCTCCATGGACTCTGCACTATTGCTAGACAGATCTTTCTGAAACACACAACTGGTCAACTTACTTGCTTGTTTAAACTCCCAATGACGTCTAACAATCAGCACATTTGGCAGTTTTGGGGGGAAGAGACCTAATAGGGTAGTAATTAATATTGTGTAAGAGTGTAGAGATTTACTTTATCTCCTATTCCCATGCTCTGGAGCCTGGCATACATAAACACTAATACAAAAAGCAGTCTGGCCCTGCTAATGTGACCAAAAAGTCACCAGTTCAATTTTATATCAGTAGGGGTCATGCAGGAGGCAGCTGATTGATGTTTCTCAGTGATATTTCTATCTTTCTCCCCCCCTCCTTTCCCCTCTCTCTAAAAATCAATAAAAACATATTTTTAAAACAGCAATTGTTTTTTAAAAGCAGTCTGGTGTAAGACATTGGCTGAACAAGGGCACCCATTTACCATAATTCATAAACCCATGTTAATAGGAGATTCATCTTTCCAGTGTGGATGGTGTAATTTTATTTATTTTTTAAATATATTTTTATTGATTTCAGAGAGTAAGGGAGAGGGAGAGAGAGATAGAAACATCAATGATGAGAGAGAATCATTGATCGGCTGACCCCTGCACTCCCCCTACTGGGGATTAAGCCTGCAACCCAGCATGTGCCCCTTGTTGGATTTGAACCTGGGACCTTTCAGTCAACAGGTCAACACTCTATCCACCGAGCCAAACCGGCTAGGGCTGTAATTTTGTTTTTGATATGTAACCTGAAGCCTGACCAGCATGGGGGCTCCTGTCCCTCCAGGACTCATCCTCAGGGGCCGAGCCTCATGGAACTACTTCCCTGTCACTCTTCCAAGAGCAGAACAGGATCAAACAGTGATTGATTGGCAACCCAAGCCGAAGGCAGGGTCTTAGGGGATTTATAGGATGAGGAACTGCAGAGAAGACAAAAAAGAAAGTGGTTGGAGCATGGAGCTCTCTGCCCTTTGCAGACCCCCTTCCCAGCAGGGACCAGTTTGATATCTTAGACAAGCTGCTCTCAAATATCTACCACGCTGCAGATTCGATTTAACCTAAAGTTAAAAGGAAAAGAAAAGAAAAAACAAAGAGAATTGATTTAACATTCTTCAGGATTTTATTGTGTGCTCAATGAGCTAAAAGATATTTTACTTATGGAGTATACTGGCCATTTTTACACAATAGGGTCTAGTGTCAGATACATAATGATACAGAGGCTTGTGGGTATTTATCGTGTATCCCTTTTGTAGACCTGAGCTTGTGAAAGACTATAGGGTGAAAGGTACGTAACAAAGAATCTCTGCTCATAAGGAACTCATGGCCTGAGGGAAATCATATTAGAAGACAAGCAATTCCACAGCCCTGTGGTAAGTGTCATGGTGCAGGCTGGAGGGAAAAGAAAGGCTGAAGCATGAATGGGATTTCAATGGAAGGATGGATGGGAATTGTTCTGATGGACAAGAATAAGGGCATTTCTGAAAATGGAAATTGAGTACATGTAGCAACAAGGGAGTTAAATAACATGGTGGTTTATAGAAGTGAGTAGGAGACGGTATAGATGAGCATAGGCTTGGTAGCATGTGGGAACTGGAATCCTTGCATCTGCTGTTGGCAGTGACCCCCATAAACTTGACTGACTTTGGCTAAGTTTTTGTTTCCTCTACAGTAAAATGAGGATTATGTAATAATACTTCTGTCAGAGTGATGAAGTTTCATATTATGCATGGAAAGTGCTTAGCACAGTACCTAACAGTGCTTAGCAAAGTATTACTTAAACGATAACTTCATAGTAGTTCAGTATGGTAGCACCACAGAATAAATATAAATAAGTGAATGGAGTATGAGTCTGAAATTCTTCATAGACAGATCAAAAAATGGCCTTATGCTATGATAAAATCACTACATTTTCAAATCATGCTAAAATACCCTTTGTCCTTTTATGTCTTGCAATGGAATAGAATTGATTTTGAGTATTTCCCCTGATATTTAAAAGCAACAAATTCCTCAAACAAAACAAACCTCAAAGAGAAATCTGAAGAGGATGTCTTTTTTACAATGTTGTAAAGTGTATTTACACAAAAGACTCAGAGAAATGTATTTGTAAAAAAAAAAAAAAATCTGTACTGTAAAGAGACCTCAGGGCAAGTAAACAAGAAAACGGTAATATAAAAGTTCCCCCCGATTCACCATATGTTATTGTGTACCTAACATAAAAATCAATTTAGAAAAAACAAAATACATTTTATGGTCTTCATACAATATGCTATTGATGCTGCTTTTAAAATTCAGAGCAACGCATGACCCAGAGTTCCATTCACTTAGAGAGCATTCCCACTACTATCAGGACAGAAGTGCTCTATAGTCTCTGTCATTTGAATATTTGATCCTGTTGCTCATGTGACATTAGAATTTCAAGCACTGGACCGTTTGTTACACTTATGCCAGGGCCTTCCTTTCACTTCCTGTTGATTTCTTTTATTAGTACTTAATCTATTTCCATGCCCTACCTCAAGATGCATGAGCATTATTCATAAATATAAATTTAGCAAAAGAAATATTTTAATCAGAAATTTAAATATGAGAATTGTCATCTGTTCAGATTCTATAGGAAATAATATGAGCGGGGGGGGCGGAGATGAGGTTTATTCCAAGTTTGCTCATTAAAAAAACATTGAGCATCCATTTAGCCAGTATAATTTTAGTTTCTACACCTAGAAAATAGATCAGGTCAATAGCTGTATCTAAAATCCATCCCCAAACTAAAGCTTTTTGGCTCCCATTATTTTACTTATAATATGCCAGATATGTTCTAGTGAAACATAAAAAATGCCATTGGAAAATCAACAAACGCCCGGCTGGTGTGGCTCAGTGGCGGAGCATCAACCTATGAATCAGGAGGTCGTGGTTCAATTACGGTCAGGGCACATGTTCAGGTTGTGGGCTCGGTCCCCAGTGTGGGGTGTGCAGGACGCAACTGATCAATGGTTCTCTCTCATCATTGATGTTTCTAACTCTCCCTCTCCATTCTTCTCTGAAATCAATAAAAATATATTTAAAAAAAAAGAAAAACCAACAAAATGTGTATGACAACACCATTGAGAAACCAACAAAAATATCAATATTCTTTGAAAGGGTTATGTCAGTAGTAAAGTCAATCTATAATAATAAAAGCATAATATGCTAATTAGACCAGACATCTGACTGGACGTCCTTCCGGATGAAGCCAGGGATGTGAGGGAAGACTGGGTCCTGGGTGCCTACTGGCGGCCAGAGGGAAGCTCGGATCCTGGGTGTTGGAGGGAAGCTAGTGCCAGCAGCCTGGGGAAGGAAGGCCTACTCTTGCACGAATTTTGTGCATCCGGCCTCTGGTGTAATAATAATAAGTTAAGGTTAATTACTTTATAATATTTTGGGATAAACAAAATTTTGGACATACATTTCTTTGAAGGTCACATTATGATAGTGTCATTTTGATTACTCTGAATGATAGTAGAGGCAAAACAGCTTCTTGCTTGTTAAGAGGTTTCCAAATCTTTTCTTTTCAAAAGAAGCAAAGAGGAAAAATGATTTAGAATGACTCTGGAATAAACATTAATTTTTTAACCATTCATTATATATCTCCATCTTTAGTAACCATACCCTCATTTTTTTCTGGGAAACAATGCTCCCCTACTCTCAGTCCAAATGTTTCTCACAGGACTGAACTCCCTCCGTCAGGCCTACACACCATCATCTTCCACTGGTCCCTGAGATCAATCGGGGTGCGTGTCTGACCTAAGCAATCAAGTCAGTCTCAGGACTCTCACTGAAACAATGGAGAAAGAACATATCTTGTCCGTGGACAAGGGCATGGAATAACAGGGAACAGCAGCTGCCAAAGGCCACCGCCATGTCTGAGAGAGTAAAGTAGAATCAAAAGAAATAATTGGGGCATTTATTTTACCACTTTGCAAAGTGAATACAATAAAATATTCCGGAATCACCAAGTCGATTTTCTGCCCACGATCTTCTCAATTCTGTAAGAAAAAGGGAAAATTTTTGTAAATGTAATGTATTTATTTATATTTATTCATGTATTTTATATTTTCAGATATATGCAAAGAGCTTTATGCTGACCTTAATTTTATATATGATGCCATTGCTTACACCAGTGCTGTCTAATACATAACTACATATGGCTATTTAATTAAATAAAAAATAAAAATTTACTTCCTCAATTGAGTCACATTTGAACCGCATTTAAAGACTCCATAGCCACACATGGCTCATATCTATTATTGGACAGTGTATATGTAGAATATTTCCATCATCAAAGAAATTTCTATTGGATAGCATTGGCTTAAGCAATACAGTTCAATGAAAAGCAAAAAAAGTAATTCTCTTCTCCTAAGAAAGGTATATTTGGACTGGCACATACAAGAATGAATTTGTAATTATTATAGAAGATGATAAAGAAAATTATGGAAGTAGACAACAGGAACACAGAAATCAGAAATGGCTTTCCTAAAGAAGTCACATGTAAAATAGAAGATAAAAAATATTATGCAGAGCATTTTCATTACCTCCAAATTTTCCTTGCATATATTTAGTTAATTTCTCTATACCAGGCCTCAAACAACTAGTCTAATGCTTTCTGATAGATGGAATGTTTTTATCTTTTCCTAAGTTTCATATGATGAAATCACATAGAATATCATCTTTTATGTCTGGCTTTTTTCAATTAGTTTAATGATATTCAGATAGGTTTATGATGTTGTGTGTAAGAGTACTTTATGCCTTTTATTGCCACGTAGTATTTCCTTGTGTTGATATACCACGGTTTATCCGTTATCTATTGAATGATATTTGCATTCACCCATTTTAGCTTTTTTATGAATAAACATGCTATGCACATTCATTTACAAGTGTTTGTGTGGACATAAATATTTACTTGAATTTCTCTTGAATAAAATATTGACTAGTATAATTGCTTTTGAAGAAATACTAGTGTAATCAAATTAATACATGAATAAGTATATAACCTTTTCCATTGTCTTCCATGGACAAATCTAAGATGAGCATTAAGGAGGGTGCTCCTCCCTTCTGGTAAGCATCACTTAGCTGCCTACTTCTAATTGATTACTGATAGAATCTTAAGAACAAATCTAAGTGTTGATCAATCATACATTGTTGTATGACAACCTTGGTATTTTATTGGCAATATAACTCCAATAAAGACTTTTAAAATATATTTATATTAGAACCTCATGTTATTTTTATTTATTAGAACAAATAATCCTTGCTAATTCTAAAATATTATCATAATTTTTTTCCTAAAATTTAGAATCTGTCCTGAATGCATTATTTGAGTAAATGAAGATCTTTTTCTTAATTCAAATAAATAATTCTAATGTAGTTTCTGGAGAATAAAATATTACTTACCTAAGCACAACTAGAAATTCTTGGTTTGTTTGGACATATAGATAAATAATAAATTGATAGTATAATAATAAATTGATATATATATATATATATTAAAATGATTTTATTTCACACCTTGACAGTCTTGTGAAAAGTGGATATTACTTCTTATGTTAAAAAATAAATAATAAAATTTTAATTTTTCTGCATTAATACAGCCAGGTTGACATTTTGCATTTTACATAGAGCAGTTTTTATAGTTTAGAACCATCAGGATCCTTGGACCTCCAGAATCTTTGGTCTGAGTTTATAGGTCATATATTATATGTGCCATATGTAATCCCTACATCTTTCTTGCTTTACATAATGGCATAGCTATGTCTGTGTTTATTTCAAAGAAGTTAATACTATATTCATTTATATAGTTCACTATCCTATATAATAAAAGCCTAGTTGGCATCATGCCCTTGTGTGATGCCCTCGTGTGACGTCATCGCAATATGGCCGCCACAAGATAGTTGCCACAAGACGGCCACCACAAGATGGCCACACACACAGCAGAGGAAGGGCCTGGCGGCCCTTCTGCACAGTGAGGTCTGGGGGTCCCATGGCTCTGCACAGCACAGAGGAGGCTGGTTCCAGAATCCCCGCTGCCTCATGCGGAGGAGGCAGGTACTGACAGAGGAGGCGGGTCATGGCAGGAGAGAGCAGTTGTGGGCAATCAGGCCGGCAGGGGAGGGCAGTTGGAGGTGATCAGGCCTGCAGGGGGAGTGGTTAGAGGGAGATCAGGCAGGCAGGCAGGTGAGTGGTTAGGAGCCAGTGGTCCTGGATTGTGAGAGGGATGTCCCAGATTGGAGAGGGTGCAGACCGGGTTGAGGGACTCTCCCCCCCCCCATGCACAAATTTCATGCACCGGGCCTCTAGTCTATACAGTGGGGCCTTGACTTACGAGTGTCCCGACTAACGAGTTTTTCGAGATACGAGCTGTCTCTAGGCTGATTTTTTGCTTTGAGTTGTGAGTTAAAATTCGGGTTACAAGCCAGCTTCAGATACCCCACCGCTAGTTGGCGCAGCGAACGTCACGGTGAATGCCACAACATCAGCCCAGCATCATGTGTCTCACTAGTTCACTTTTTGATTTGACATACGAGTAATTTGAGTTACGAGCTCTGTCACGGAACAAATTAAACTCGTAAGTCAAGGCCCCACTGTATATAATAGGCTAAGCAACCGGCCAACTGGCTAACCAGCTGACCAACCCATAGGTATGATGTGCACTGACCACCAGGTGGCAGACGCTCAACGCAAGATCTGCCAAGTGACAGCAACTTTGCAGAGTCCCCTCTCGCACTCCGGGTCCCCTTAGGCAATGTCAGACTGCCGGTTTTGGCCCGATCCCCGCAGGCCAGGCTGAGGGACCCCACCTGCTGGAGGGGCCTCACTCACTCAGTAAACGTCCTTTGAGCCCCAGCACCACCCCAGGTGCAACTGGCCAGGAAGGGACTGCAGAAGGTTGGCTCCAGAGCCTGTCTGGACCATCTCGCTCAGTCCTGCCCTGCCATGCCGGCCATCTTCTACTTAATTTCCTTTCAATGTGCAAAAATCTGTGCACCAGGGCTCTAGTGTTATGGTAATGTTTTTTTTCCAACTTATGAAATGATTAACTAAATTATAAAATTAGTCTTTCTTTCCTCTAAGATAAATGTATTATCATGTATGATGTCAGGCCAAACATGACAAAAAAAATCTAGACAATAATTCCTTTGATTATAGGGGCAAAAATCTCAGTACTAAGCTAAAACAAAAGTGATCATCAAACAGATTTAACAAGAATGGTAAATCAATCTCAAAAATACAATTGTGATTGTGTTAGTCTTTTCTTGATAGTATTACTATTTCTTTAGACTGCAGTGGTTCTCAACCTGTGGGTCGCGACCCCTTTGGCAGTCAAACAACCCTTTCACAGGGGTCACCTAAGACCATCCTGCATATCAGATATTTACGTTACTATTCATAACAGTAGCAACATTACAGTTATGAAGTAGCAACGAAAATAATTTTATAGTTGGGTCACAACATGAGAAACTGTATTTAAAGGGCCAGAAGGTTGAGAACCACTGCTTTAGAGTGTCTTTATAAAGGAGAAATCATAGTGTATTTTTATTGAAAAGTTTTATTCAGTAAGATAATTAAATTAATTAATGGCTTTATTTTATTAGAAAATATTTTGTCTGCAAATAAACAATAAGAATCAAAATGCTGTAATATATATAATGGAATTATGAGAATGTAGCTAATTATAAATATGGCTTGCCCAACAAGATCTTTCTAATCCCTCATATTCATTATTCTAATACACTTTTAATTAATTCCTTGGGGCTCAGGAATTTGAAAAAAAATACTGCTTTATCAACTGCATAAACCTTCCTTAGTAATGATGATCCAGAATTCTATTTCCAGACTCTATTCATTCATTCTAATTAGCTGGCTTTTAAAGAAAGAAAATCGAAGGTCTTGTCTGCCCAGAGTACAGTGAAGTAATAGTATACTTCCTTTAAAAGTGACTCTCCTCCTAAGTGTAGTTGACTATCTGATTAAAACTCTTTGTATAGTGGAAATTAGGATTAGGAATTATGTTGGGTTCTGTATAGAAAACACTGAAATTATAAAAAAAGAGATAAAAAACCCTAGAAGAAAACATAGATAGTAAAATCTCAGACATTTCACCTTGCAATATTTTTTTATGATATATCTCCTCAGGCAAGGAAAACAAAAGAAAAAATAAACAAATGGGACTACATCAAATTAAAAATTTTTGCACAACAAAATGAAAAGAGAACCCAGTGAATGGGAAAACATATTTTCCAATGATACATCTGATAAGGGTTTAGCATCCACATTTGCAAAAACTCAAGCAACTCAACATCAAAACGCACACAACCTAAGTAAAAAATGGGCAAAGGACCTGAATGACACTACTCCAGAGGACATACAGATGCCCAATAGACATATAAAAATATGCTTATTGTTACTAATCATCAGAAAAATGCAAATTGAAAACATAGTGAGTTATCACCTCACACCTGTCAGAATGGCTATGATCATCAATGAACAACAAGTGTTGGCAAGGATGGGAAGAAAAGGCAACCCTTGTGCACTGTTGGCGGTCTTGCAAATTGGAAAGCAGCATGGAGTTACCTCAAAAAATTAAAAATGAAACGGCAATTCCTACTTATGACCCAGCAGTTCCACTTGTGGGAATATATCCAAAGAAACCCAAAACACTAATTAGAAAGAATATATGCAACCCGGTGTTAATAGCAGCATTACTTACAGTAGTCAAGGTTTGGGAGCAGCCAAGTGCCCATCAGTAGATGAGTGGATAAAAAAGCTGTGGTACATTTACACAATGGAATACCACTCAGCCGTAAAAAAAGAAGTAAATCTTATGCTTTGCAACAGCATGATGGAGCTGGAGAGTGTTATCCTAAGTGAAACAAATTATTCAGAGGAAGACAAATACCATTTCCTTTCAGTCATATGTGGAATCTAATGAACAATATAAACTAACAAACAAATTAGAAAGAGACTCATAGAGAACAGAATGACAGCTGTCAGATGAGGTGGTTTTCAGGGCTGGTTATAAAAGTTGAAGGGATTAAGCAAAGAAAAACTATAGACACAGAAGAAAAGAAAATTATAAAAGATAAAGATAGAACAAGTCTTTGACGTAGGATCATACTATATTCTAGAAATATTAGTTTAGAAATCCTCAAGTGGTAATTGTATCCCACCAACAGTAGTTGCAATTGCTAAAAATCATTCATTTTGAGTGTCTCTTAAGTCATTGAGAGTTGTGGGTTTTATTTCTTGTTGTTTTTTTCTAAGTATGCCTAGAGCACTTTATCTTTTAGCAAAACAGAGTTTTCAACAAAGGGGGAGTTAACAAGATTGTCAAGTATTTCTAGGCACTAGACCAAATAAGAATTAAGAAGTGCGCATTTGATTTAATGATGTGAAAATTGCTGATTTCCTTGGCAACTGCAATTTCAATGGACTTGTTGGTAGAAATAAGCCAGATTGCAATGGGTAGAGAAGTGAGTAGGAGGTAAGAAAAAATTCATGATGAGTGTAGAAAACTTCTTCAAAGTGTTTTGTTGTGAATCAACAGGAAAAAGATAGCTGGAGTTGGTTGAGGGACTAAAAGAAATACTTTCATTATTTTTTAAATGGGATCATGATAAAATGCTAATGGAATAAAAACAGGTAAAAAATAGATTGGACTAGAAGATTAAAATAAATGTAGCAACTCTTTGGAGAAGGGATGAGTGAGTCTTGGGTAGAAAAAAAAACGGTATCACTTCCAATTTTCATAAAAACCAATTGAAGTTTTCATGTGGGTACGTTTAGAAATCCATTGTTAGGATATTGAGAGATTTTCCTTCTAATAGCTTTCATTTTGCATGCTGCTAGAGAAGTTATTTGTTGAATACAAAGTAGGAATTGGGGTGAGGTGACACTGTTAGAAGTTCAACAAGATAAATTTTATAGAAATGAAGAATGGGGGAAAGAGCTGACTTTATTTTTGAAGGTAGGAATCATGAGCCATGCTACTGGCAAAATCAATATTAACATCTCTACCAAAAAAAAAAAAAATCCAACCTTAATCTAAGAAACCTCTTACTCTATCATCTCATAGGAAAAATAGAGGGAAATACTAAATATCAAGAAAATGTAATCAGCTGAATACCATGGTATTGTCATCTAGTTCCTTCAACAAATAAATGGCATTTTTATTTTTTACTTTTTTTAGAGAGAGAGAGGAAGGGGGAAGGATAGGGAAATAAAAACATTGATGAGAGAAAAACATTATCAATTGGCTGCCTCCTGCATGCTCCCTGCTGGTGACCAAGCCCTCAACCTGGGCATGTGCCCTCACTGGGAATCGAACTGGTGACCTCTTGGCTTCTGGGTTGACACCCAACCACTGAACCACATTGGCTGGGCTAAATGGCATTTTTAAAAGGTAAGGGTACACTATATTCTTTAAAAAAAATTAGGAAAAGTTGAACAAGATAATACATAAGACTAAGGAAACAGGGAGGGATGGGAAGAAGTATGAAAGGAAAAGAGAAATATGGAATAGTCCTTAAACCCCGAAAATACTTTTCAGTTGGGTCTTTCTTCTAATAAAACCTTCTGTGTATATAGAAATGAAGGTTGTGATGTGGTCATGTTTCTCAGATGATCTTCCTGTGAAATCAATTTAGCTTGACTTTTGCTAGAATCTGGGTAGTGAACAGTTCTCAGTAACAGACTCTAACAAAGCTACTCGCCAGTAATGAAATGAAGAGGAAAATGTATGTGGGTCACTGGTGCTGTAGGGAGCTTGTGCCTCTCATTTCAGCCTTCAAAACTGCTGTTCAGACACTGCTACTCCGCCTTCCCGTGAGTCTGTATGGAGAGCGCTCCTGTAGATTTAATGTCTTTCTTTACTTCCTTTGAAGCCGCACCCTTTTGTAATCACTGCAGAAGGAGAGGGGAGTGATTAAAAGGCTTGTGTGGATGGCACAATGAAACTTTCTTAGCAGATCTGAACCTAGGCTGTGTTCAGTCTGTGCCACACTGCTCATATCATCATGTGAAATAATAATAGATTAGCACAACATCTTGGTGGAAGTGGGAGTTTGAAGGCCAATTATACAGAACAAATTTTCTTCTAATGTGTCAAAATAATGCAAGTGACTGGGCTAAATAAATTCATGCTGGCACTCTGCTGTGAAAATTGAATGATTAATACCCTTCAGTATTATTTCAGCTTAGTTTAAGACACAGTAGACTAATAATTAGCTATCATGAAAAAGTACATTTCTATAGGGATGTTACAAGTTCAATTTAAATGATCTACAGTTGGTATGTCATATAATCCCCCACCCCACATTATGCTTTTATCCATTCTGTATTTGATATAAAATCTCACAACCTAGACTAGAAAGAAGTTTTGAAACTATAACCCAAAATGCTCTTCCTGTGTGGAAATAGTTACTAATAATTTCAGTGTGCCTGAAATTCTCACAGAAATTTGGGCCAAAATAGCGTAGGAGAAACAAATATATTTATTTGTTTCTACTCTTAATGCTTATTCTGTAAAGACTTGATATAAAAAGTAATTTTAACCTGGCAGGTGTGCCTCAGTGGTCAGAGTGTTGGCCTGTGGACCAAGGGGTCACAGGTTCGATTCTGGTCAAGTACAAATACCTGGGTTGTGGGATCTTTCACTGCCCCCAGTCAGGATGGGTGAGGGAGGCAACTGATCACTAAAAAATAAGTGGAAAAAGTATCCTCAAATGCGGATTAACAACAACAACAAAAACTTATAATGCGAGTACGCCCCTCAGTTTGCCTTAGTAAATAGGCCTTTGTAATTAGAAAATTGCCCTGTTTCCAAATCCAAAGCAATATGATATAGATGTCTTGGTAAAAAATATATGTTATATATACATGTGTATAGCATATATATTAATATAACATGTGTATGCTATATGTTGTATTTTTGTTTGGGTCTTTGTTCTTTGTATGAGACACATCATTTTAACTCCTTGTTCAATCTCATGTTCAATCCCATGAAGATCTTGCCTTCTGCCTGAAGTACAGACAATAGCTGACTTTATCATCTAACCCCCTACCCATCAGAAAAATGACAAGAAGGAACTGTAGCATATGCCTCAGTTCATAGGAGGAACACAATCCAATTTGAACACCAGCCTCTAGTTGTGCAGAAACTATTAAATTGACCCAAAGTATACCAGCAAAATACCTGTTAGGAGTCACTGAGTTCTGTATCTACAGGGTGCATGTTATCTTGCCTAATATAACTTTAATTTTCTTCTTAGCTGCATTCTAGAGTGGAATGATAAAGGAATAGTGGTCTCCATGGCCACAGCAGGGCCTTATCTTTGGCTGATGCATATAGTATTCCTATTGAACCATTTTTCCTCTTGCTTAAAAATAATGAAACTTTGATTTAAATATCAGGTGGTTAAGAAAAGAAAAAAGAAAAAAATGAATAAAAATACTTCATCCTTGTCAAGAAAGGTGGTGTTTTATTATGGCTATTTATGATTTGAAGTTTCTTGTGTTAAAAATGTGTTGAGTCTATTAATTTTAGTTATTAGCATATGGACTCTTGCCTTTTTTGAAGATTCGATAAAATTTTGAAGATAAAAATGGTATATATTAACCCTTG
This sequence comes from Myotis yumanensis, assembly GCF_028538775.1. Classification (NCBI taxonomy): domain Eukaryota; kingdom Metazoa; phylum Chordata; class Mammalia; order Chiroptera; family Vespertilionidae; genus Myotis; species Myotis yumanensis. Next base: position 40,025,416 of record NW_027223760.1, on the reverse strand, counting down.
AGGTACCTCAATAATTACCTTCTTATTTGGACACATTTAGTTTTCTTTGAGCAGATTTTCTCTATATGGCATATAATTTTTTTTCTTAATTATGGAAAAAGTTTCATAAAGTGTTTTATGCCATGTTTATAAAATTGAATGTATATAAATAATTCAACATTATTTTCATTATCCACTCATTGCAAGACAATAATGATAAATAAGACTACAAACACAACCATATATAATCTTTGCTAATTTCCCATACCAGAGCTATCTGCAGTGAATGAATCAGCATATAGATTAATAGTCTCATTTCAAAATTATTACATGGAAAATTGGAGATTTTACATGCCAAATAAATATTAAAAAGCAATCAGAAGGTAATAAATGACATTTTATTTAACATTTTTAATGAATTTATATAATCAACAAAAGGTAATCACTTAGGCCCTTAGAATTAAAATTATAAAGTCCCTCTCTGAAGCCAAATCAAGTTAATTAAGAGCATTGATGATAGGACTACTCTCATTTGTATACTGATATAAGATATCCATCTTTTCTAGTTTTAGTTTGCACAATAATTATATCATATACTAAAATGGTATGCAAAAATCCAAACTTTTCCAGAGCTCCTAGGGCTCATCTTTTTTGTTTGGAAATTCTCATATAAGATGAATTCTTAATAAGAACAATAAATTTAGAGCTCTGCTGCTATAAAATACATGGTCAATAAGGATAAATTTTATAATTCATCAAAATTTAAAAATCAATAAACTAGCTATTTAATTTATCTTTTTTGTTTTCGTTATGTTTTATTTTTAATTTTTAATTTTTTTATTGTTTAAAGTATTACATATAGTATTACATATGTCTCCTTTTCCCCACATTGACCTCTCCCCAAACACCCTCACACCCCAGCACATGCCCTCGTACCCCTAGTGTCTGTGTCCATTGGTTATGTTTATATGCATCCATACAAGTCCTTTGGTTGATCTCTTATACCCCCTCCCCCCACCTTCCTTCTTTATTTTGATGGTCTGTTTGATGCTTCTCTGTCTCTGGATCTATTTTTGTTCATCAGTTTATGTTGTTCATTATATTCCACAAATGAGTGAGATCATGTGATATTTATCTTTCTCTAACTGGCTTATTTCGCTTAGCATAATGCTCTTCATGTCCATCCATGCTGTTGGAAATGGTAAGGGTTCTATCCTTTTTTTTTTTACAGCAGCGTAATATTCCATTGTGTAGATGTACAACAGTTTTTAATCCACTCCTCTGATGATGGGCACTTAGGCTGTTTCCAAATCTTAGCTATTGTAAATTGTGCTGCTATGAACAGCTTCTGCATAGCAAAGGGAACCATCAACAAAACAACAAGAAAGCCTATGGGAGAACATATTTGCCAATATTATATCCAATAAGAGCCTAATCTCCAAAATTTATAGGGAACTCACACATCTTAACAAAAGGGAGATAATTCAATCAAAACATGGGCAAAGGACCTAAATAGACACTTTTTGAAAGTGGACATACAAAAGGCCAAGAGACATATGAAAGCATGCTCAAAGTCACTAATCATCCCAGAGATGTATATCAAAATGACAATGAGGTATCATCTCACACCTGTCAGAATGGCTATCATCAACAAATTGACAAACGACAAGTGCTGGCGAGGATGTGGAGCAAATGGAACCCTCGTGCACTGCTGGTGAGAATGCAGACTGGTTCAACCACTGTGGAAAACAGTATGGATTTTCCTCAAAAAGTTAAAAATGAAACTCCCATTTGACCCAGTGACCCCACTTCTTGGAATATCCCAAGAAATCAGAAACACCAATCAGAAAGGATATATGCACCCCTATGTTCATTCTGTTTTCTTTAAAATACGATTACATAATACTATTTCAGAACATGATGGCTTTTGTCACAGCCATAGCAAGAAAAATGGCATACAAGAAGCAGTTGCATAAAAGCATGTTAAGTGTATAATAGACTTAGATAAGCAATCATATCAATTTAATCCTTTTCACAACTAATGCAAACCCATATGTCTTAATAGTATTGATTAGTATTGAGCAAAAATTCAGAAAAAATAAGCAGTTTGTTTAATTGCAGGTGGGGTCCATTTTCATTTGGAGGGAAGATGAAAATGGAAGAATATTTTACCGAACTCAGCAGGGTTTGGGAAGAATTTATTTCCTTGTAACTGTAAGCCTGAGGGGTCTGAGAGGCCACCCACAGTTCCTAAAGGCTGCCTCCGGTTCCTTTCATCACGGTCTTCTTCAGTATGGCCACGCACCTCAAGTGTGTCAGGGTCTCTCACTTCACAGAGGTCCTAGCTCTATTTTCAGGGTTTTCTCCTGAGTCCGTTTGACCCTCCCAGAACAATCTCCTTTTTGATGAATTCAAAACCAATTGATTAGTAACAAATTACAGGTCCTGCTCAAACTCCAGGAGAGGCGAATATGCCCAGTGTGAACCCCAGGGGCAAAAATCATGGGGTCACACTCAGGTCAGTCTAACATTCAAAAATCCTTGAAGGCAATCATTGGTATAAGATTGAATGCTTTTATTTTTCCTAACAAAAAGTTATCAAATTAATTTATAATATGAACAAATAGGTTTAGAAAGAAGAAAAGAAAGTCAACTATTAAATTTTGAAGGAATTTCAAAATCACCCTTTTCAAACAACCATTAGTGATACTTGAAGTAAGAAAGGATTCTCAATGGATTCCTAAACCAGCGAATAAAAGTTTTTGGAGAATAAGGTATCATAAAATTTCAAAGTCTCACTTCAGAGATTATTCATTACAAAATAAAATGACAAATGTTCAATGGAAAACATTGTAGAGATTAACTTTAACTAATTATCAAGTTTGATAAAACCAATAATGATGAAACTTACATCATTTTTCTCCTGATCATGAGCTTTTATGAAGGCATATCACCAATTTATTATGTTGAAGCATATGAAGCTTTATTTTTATAAATCAAAAGTGACCAAATATCAGCAATTTATATGGTCCAACAACTGGCTAAACTTGTCTAAATTGCTGATATTATGAAAAACAAATAGTTAAAAATTATTAAAGTAAACTAAAGTGACATAACTCATTGAAATGTAAAATCCTGTATTTTTAAAACACCTAATTGGAAAATGGGAAATTTGAAGGTAGAATATATATTAAGTAAGCATATCATATCAAAGTTAAATTTCTTGAATCAAGTATAGGTGGTCCCTGACTTACTATGGTTCTACTTATACTTTTTTAACTTTATGATGATTGTAAAGTATTTGGAAACCTTCACATTTTGAATTTTGATCTTTTCCTGGGTTAGCAATATGCACTATGATATTCTCTCCTGATGCTGGGTTGTGGCAGCAAAACACAGCTTCTAGTCAGTGACAGGATCACAAATGTAAACAGCTGATACACTACAGTACGTATTGCCAGTGTTTTTCTGGATATTGTGTTGTGAGCACAACTAAGGTAGGGTAGGCTAAGCTCTGATGCTCGGTAGGTGAGCTGTATTGAATTAATTTTTGACTTATGGTATTATCAACTTATGATGATTTATTAGGACATAACCCCATCATAAGTTAAGGAGCATCTGTAACTGTATTGTGATATCAAAGAAAATAGCCTAATTCTTAGGAGACATTTGCCAAAGTAATGAAAGATAATGTGTAGTGTCATGATTTCAGAAAGTTAATCTCAATATATAAACAGAAATTGTGAGTGTGTGTGTGTGTGTGTGTGTGTGCGCAAGGGAGGGAGGGAGGGAGGGAGGGAATCAAAAAGCAACAAACATGTGGCATTGACTTTGTAATTGAGTGACAGAAGTTGAAAGAGCCTTGAGGAGACTAGTAGTCCGGGTTTGAAAATGTTAGTATAAGATGAAGAGAAAGGAATTTTAGTTGTAAAGTTAAAGTTTATACTGGTACCTGCAATAAAAAGAAAATAGAAAGCATACTTAATAAGTTTATCAATCTGACTAGAGAGATTCCTAGGAAGAATCTAGAAAAGTGACAACTGGCTTCTTTTAAGTGATTATTACAGACTAGGGGCCCTGTGCACGAAATTCGTGCACTGGGTGGGGGGGGGGGGGGAGTGTCCCTCAGCCCAGCCTACCCCCTCTCACATACTGGGAGCCCTCAGGCGTTGACCCCCATCACCCTCCAATCGCAGGATCGGCCCCTTGCCCAGGCCTGATGCCTCTGCCATAGGTGTCAGGCCTGGGCAGGGGACCCTCATTTTCCCCCCATCACTGGTTCTGCCCCCCGCCCAGGCCTGATGCCTCTGGCCCAGGCGTCAGGCCTGGGCAGGGGACCCCCAGACCCCTCCGATTGCTGGCTCCGCCCCTGGCCCAGGCCTGATGCCTCTGGCCCAGGATTCAGGCCTGGGCAGGGGACCCCCTCTCCCCCTGATCACCGACTCCGCCCTCGCCCAGGCCTGATGCCTTGGCCAGAGGCATCGACCCCCATCACCCTCCAATCGCCTGATTGGCTCCTTGCCCAGGCCTGACGCCTCCGCCAGAGGTGTCAGGCTTGGACAGGGGACCCCCATCTCCCCCTGATCACTGGCTCTGACCCCCGTCCAGGCCTGATGCCTCTGGCCCAGGAATCATGCCTGGGCAGGGGACCCCCATCTCCCTCTGATCGCTTGCTCCACCCCCTGCCCAAGCCTGATGCCTCTGACCCAGGCTTCAGGCCTGGGCAAGGGGACCCTCATATCCCCCCAATCACCGGCTTCACCTCCCCACCCAGGCCTGATGCCTCTGGCCCAGGCATCAGGCCTGGGTAGGGGACCCACGGCCCCCTCCGATTGCTGGCTCCGCCCCCCGCCTAGGCCTGATGCCTCGGCCAGAGGAGTTGACCCTCATCACCCTCCGATTGCCGATCACCAGATCAGCCCCTTGCCCAGGCCTGAGGCCTCTGGCAGAGGTGTCAAGCCTGGGCAGGGGACCCCCAGCTCCCACCATTCCTGGCTCCGCCCCTGCTACCCACGATCTCTGGCACCGCCCCTGCCAAGACCTAAGGCCTCTGGTGGAGGCATTAGTCCTGGGCAGGAGACCCCCAGCTCCCTGCGATCTCCCGCTCTGCCCCTGCCTAGACCTAATGCCTCTGGCCAAGGCCTTAGGCCTGGGCAGGGGACCCCCAGCTGCCCAGGATCACTGACTCTGTCCCTGCTCCCTGCGATTGCTGGTTCCGTCCCTGCCCAGGCCTAACGCCTCTGACCAAGGCGTTAGGCCTGGGCTGGGGACCCCCAGCTCCAGGCAATTGCAGGCTCCGCCCCTGCCCAGGCCTAACGCCTCTGGCCGAGGCATTAGGCCTGGGCAGGGAACCCCCAGCTGCCCAGGATCACTGACTCCGCCCCTGCTCCCTGCGATGGCTGGTTCTGCCCCTGCCCAGGCCTAATGCCTCTGACCGAGGCATTAGGCCTGGGCCGGGGACCCCCAGCTCCAGGCGATTGCAGGCTCCACCCCTGCCCAGGCCTAACGCCTCTGGCCAAGGTGTTAGGTCTGTGTAGGGGACCCCCAGCTCCCCACGATTGCAGGCTTCACCCCTGCCCAGGCCTAACGTCTTTGGCCAAGGCTTTAGGCCTGGGCAAGGGATCCCTAGCTCCCCGGACTGCCGGCTCTGTCCCTGCCCAGCTCCCATTGCTGGCTCCACCCCTGCTTCCCGCTATCACTGGCCGGGGCGGCAAAGGCGCCCGGTTCTCTGATGACAGTTGGGGGCCGCCTTTGCCCTGCCCCCGGCTCTTAGCTCCCTGCTGGGTTTCCGATCACTCTCAGTGGCAGGGGGCTTCTTCCGTCCTTTCCCTTTCGCCTCCCAGCATTGTGCCTACATATGCAAATTAACCGCCATCTTACCGCCATCTTAGTTGGCAGTTAATTTGCATATCACCCTGATTAGCCAATGGGAAGGGTAGCGGTCGTATGCTAATTACCATGTTTCTCTTTTATTAGATAGGATTGTATTGGGTGTCTTCCCCTCCCCCCAAAAAATTATTTTGAAGTAGTAACTCCTAGGACCTGTGAACTTGACCTTATTTGGAAATAGGGTGTTTGCAAATATAATCAAGTTAAGATGAGCGTGTTAGGTGGACCTTAATTCAACGTGACTGGTGCTTTTATAAGAAGAGGAGGAGAGACATTGACACACAGGGAAAATGTCATGTTACAATAGAGGCAAAGATTGGAGTGTTGTGTCTTCAGGCCAAGGAACACCAAGTATTCCTGGCAACATCAGAAGCAAAGACAAAGGAATAGAACAGATCCTCCCCCAGGATCTTCAGAAACACCATGGTCCTATCAACACTTGATTTTTAAATTCTAGCCTCCAGAACTGTGAGAGAATAGATTTCTGTTGTTTTAAGCCATCCAGTGGGTGGCAATTTGTTATGGCAGATACAGGAAACTAGTATACTACCTAAGATAAAATACAAGAAGGAAAAGATGAACTAACCAAGAGTATGTATGGTTTTTGAGAATTTATAAAATAACATAAAGGAGCTAAACTTTCTAAATTTAAAAATAAAACTCTTTTATATCTCCTGCCTTTCCCAGAAAAAAAATTCACAAAATAAGACATGACTTCAGGGCAAAGGACAACCTAGTGTGCCCTTGTAGAACCTTTTGTTTCTGTGAGATAGACAGATGTAATTGACTTTTAGTTCAGCAAAAAGCTTTCCAAAGATCTGAAGAAATTGCCTTGTAGTCCCTCTCTATTACATATTAGACTTCTAAGGATGTTAAGAGTACTGTGTATAAGGACTTTAAGAGTACTGGGTACAAGATGTCTGAAGAAATCTGTGGGAAACACTTTTAGATAATAGTGTATATCCCATCATGACTCACAGGAAATTATAAGATAAACAGTACAAAGTGAAAAGAGTCCTTTTGTTCTGAACCTTTTCAGGGCAGGTAGAAAGCCCAGAAATTTTTTCAGTTGCAAATACCAGCTATTTTCTTACCAAAATGGCAGAATGACTCAGGCAGTAGAATCAGAACTGATAAGGTAACTCTAAGAGTTGCAAAGAATTATCCCTGGGAATAAGACTAGACCCTAATCAATTGAGATAAATGCTCACCCGCATTTCGGAATCGCTGTGGTCCACTGACTACTATGACTCAGTTTCCCATTTTCCCCTCTTTCAATGGGATCATAGACTGACACTTAATATTTATAAGACTTTGAGTTCTTGATAGAAAAAGAGGTTAAGTGCATTTTGCATATTAGAGATATATAAATAATTTGTGGATACAAGGTGGACTGTGACAGACTAAGTATGGCCACAAATTCTTTGATGTCCATTCCAGTAAGACATGGAATTCACATACTCTTCCCTTGAATGTGGACAGACACTGTCACTGCTTTGGCCAATGGAATATGATAGAAATAATGTTGTGCCAGTTTCTGGGCCTAAGTATAAATTGATACTATGGATACTCAGCATGCTGTCAGAAGCCTAAGCCACATAGGTGTTTAAAAACATAGATTTTGTTAGTGTTCAGCTATGGTGAAGCCAACAGATCAGGACACAACTGCCATTGAAAAGACAGTTTGTTGCTCACAATTCCCAAGAGGAGAGGGCACACTGCACACACCTCACAGGGCCACACAGGGAATCGTCATGGTGGGTCAGGAGTCAGAAGACGTGAGGGGAAAGCTTGGAGGAAGAGTCAGTATTGCGGTCCCCATAGGAAGAGCAAGGCAGGGTAAGCACTATGTTCACTGCAGCAATATTTACAATAGCCAAGATATGGAAGCAACTAGGTGTCCATCAGTAGATGAAGGGATAAAGATGTATACACACACACACACACACACACACACACACACACACACAATGAAATATCACTCAGCAGTTAAAAAGAATGAAATATTGCCACTAGTGACAAGGTGGATGGACCTAGAGGGTATTATGCTAAGTGAAATAAGTCAGACCAAAAATCACAAATACTATATGATTGTACTTATATGTAGAATCTAAAAAAACAAATGAGCAAATAAACCAAAACAGAAACAGACTCATAGATGCAGAGAACAAACTGATAGTTACCAGATGGGAGGTGGATGGGGAGATGGGTGAAAAAGATGAAGGGGAATAGAGGAACAAACTTCCAGTTATAAAATAAATAAGTCACAGGGATACTGAGTGCCGCACAGGGAACATAGTCAATAATATTGCAGTAACTTTGTGTAGTGACAGGTGGTTGCTAGATTTATCATGGTGATTATATCATAAGGCTTATCCAATCACTGTTGTACACCTGAAACTAATATTACACTGTATGTTGACTATACTTTAGTTTTTAAAAAAGAAGAAAACAAAAAAATAAAATTATAAGAACATATAATTTAAAACAGGAGGCCACTCTGGCCAATGGATAACAGCCATATGACTAGGCCATCCTGAGTGTTCAGTTCACTGAAATCTTCAGCTGACTTCAGCCACAGGCACTCTGTTATATATATCATATGAAAGACCCCAGGCAAAAACCGTTCAGCTAAGCCCATTTAACCCACAGAACCATTGAAGATAGCAATCAAGTGTCTTTTAAGTCATTAAGTTTTGGGGAGGACAAATCTCAGCAATTGATAACAAATAGAATCTGTGTGTCTATGGATATATGTGTATCTACACATCCCTGGGGAGAAGAGAGAAAGCAAATGTAGAAAAGATTAACAGTTGGACAATCTAGGTAAAATGCTTAGGGTTGAACTTTGTAATATTATTTTAACATTTCTGTGGATTTGAATTTTTTTAATTAAAAGTATGAGGAGAAAAAACACATAAAACCCATCTTATTTGAAATATGGACAAGCCAAAGAAAGAGGTAAGTCTTTTTGTTAGGTTGATGATTATATGAGCAGAAGGTACCCTCATTGTGGGTGAAGTCAGTATAATTAAAGGCCTGACTTCTCTGCTAAACTATAACAAGAGAGAACAGAAGCTCTGTAAAGAAAAGAAATGTGAAAATACTGTCAGGACTGAAAAGACTCTCACATTAGGCTACTTCCAGAGATCTGGGAATTATAGTTGTTTCCTCCCTGCAAATCTTTGAGAGAGAGAAAAAAAAGGTGTTGGTACATTTTGATAATTGCCTCTAGTTTTCAAAAAATAAATAAAATAAAAATACTTTACTAGCTTATTTAACTGAGAATTCCAGAGGCAGATAAGCCTTCATATAAAGTTGACAGTGATCTCTCAAATACATGAACAAGACCAATTTTTTTTGTCTGTTCCCTCTGTCTTGGTGCCAACTTTATTCTAAGACTAATTTCAATGTGGCAGCTAATGGCTCCCAAGACTGCATTCTCATTCCTCCAGGAAAGAGCAAGTATCTTTGAAAATCTGAGACTTTCTAAGACCAAGTACTCACTATGCTCCCAAAGCCCCTGGCCATTTTTAAGTTCAGAAGGTGGGATGTGATGATCAGCCCTGCCTTAGCTATGTGGTTTGCTTCACAATGTCAGGAGGAGTGATATTAGCATCTCTAAGGAAACAGATCTTCTGGGAATTTAAAAGGGGAAACTAGATGTTCTGTGGGCAGCTAACCAACAACTACTGCTGCATATATTTTCTCTTCAGTTCTCTTCTATTTATCTTCATTTCTTCATTTTTCTCATAGATGTCTGAGTTTAGAATTCCTCCTCTTAAGAGGATAGCCAGACTTAGATGAGAAACTTCTTGTCCCAAGGCAAATTTATAGGAAGGGGAGCTGGCCTCCTCTGAGTCAGGTGACCTGTAAGTAGGAGGTACCTGGTGCCCCAGTTGGCTTGTGGTCTGTGTGAAGACTGCGGAAGTGATGGAATGAGATCTAGATAATGAAAGGCATTGTAGCTTCAGCCTTGCTCTCTTGTATTATTGCTCATTCTAGGGGAAGCCAGGCACTATGTCATGAGAACACTTCAACAATTCTAAAGAGAGGATCACATGGAGAAAAACTTGAGGCCTTCCTCCAACAGCTAGTCTCATCTTGCCTGCCATGAGGTTTAGCAACATTGGGAATAGAACCTTGAGCCCCACTGAAGCCTTCAGATGACTGTACCTCAGCCAGCATCTTGACTACAATATCATAAGAGACTCTGAGGCAGATTGCTCAGCCTTGTTTCTTCTGAAGTTTTGATCCACAGAAACTGATGATACTTATGGCAGAGACATGCATTGACTGACGTAAGATACATCCTTAAATTTTTACCTGTAGGTCCTCACGCAGTCAATGTGACACAAATCTGGACAATGAGTGAATTTGTTTATTTTGTAAAAATATATATATATATATATATATTTTTTATTGATTTCAGAGAGGAAGAGAGAGGGAGAGGGAGGTAGAAACATCAGTGATGAGAGAGAATCATTACGTGGCTGCCTCCTACACGCCCCCCACTGGGAATCAACCCCACAACCTGGGCATGTGCCCTGACGGGGAATGGACCCTATGACCTCCTAGTTTATAGGTCGAAGCTCAACCACTGAGCCACGTCAGCCAGGCTGTTTTCTTTTTATTTCAAAATTCTTGAGTTGAATATTAGTACACTTTTTACTCTTAATAGGTAATGACACTTCATAAAATGAATTTGCTTGTGAGTATAGCTTAGGAGTTTCTGACATTCTTCTTCTTTTGGGGGAACAGTATTTGTTTATCTCACATTGTCCCCAGTATCTTTGATTTTTTTTTTAATCCTCATCTGAGGATATAGTTATTTATTTTTAGAGACAGAAGAAGGTGGGCGGGATGGGGGGTGCGGGAGAGAGATATTGATGTGAGAGAGAAACAATGCCTCTCATACACACCCCGACCAGGGATGGAACACACAACCTAGGTATGTGGCCTGACTGGCAATCGAACCCACACCCTTTGGTGAATGGGATGACTCTCCAATCAACTGAGCACCCAGCCAGAGCCCCAGTATCTTTAATTTTAATCACTCCATTTATTCCCTAGTTTTATTCTTCTTGAAGTCCACATATTTTGGGCTCTAATTTGGATTTATGTCTGCATATTTAACCACACATTCTGTACAGATATTTAATTGACTTTTACATTTTAAAGGGCCATTTTTATTCCTTTGGGCTGTTAAAATGAAAATTCTGGACTTATACTTGACCCTGCTATTCCTTTCACAATGAACTTACAATTAGGTGTCAAATCCTATTTCTATCTTCAAAATAGCACAAAATGCACTATCTTCTCAAATCTTTCACTACTATGTTTATCTCTCACCTGGATCATTTCTATTACCTATTGTCCAGATTTGTAGCCATGTTGTCTTTGTTTTAAACTTTTTCCCCAAGAGCCTTCCATCCTTCTGGCCAGTTGTTACAGATGGCTCTTTAGGCCTGCTTTGCGAATGTGACCTGAGGACTTGCCTTTATTTCTGTTATGGGCTAAATTCACCCTTTTCTGTATCCAGCATCTTAATCATTTTTATTGAATTCATTATTTTGCCAAATTATAACCTCAAGTCAATCTTTTTTGCTCTTGCTCTCTAGAGTAAGCTTACCCTCTCAATTTCTAATATCTGACTTTCATTCTGAGATCTTTTTTGATTCATCTGCATGAGCCCTCCATGGGAATTTCAGCCTGAACATTTGATTGTCCCTCTTGTATGTTTTTTAACTTAACAATTTCTCCTATTCCCACTCCTTTCATTTTCTCTAATCTCGATTTGAGCTCCATTTAGTCAGATATTGAGACTTTTCATTTATCTCTGAGGTTTTTAAAAATATATTTTCTTGCATACATTTTTTAAATCTACATTCTAGGAGACTTTTGTACTCTAGATTCCAAACTTAATGTGGGATTTATGTTTGTCCATTGCACATTTTATTTCCAGTGCTATTTCTATTTTTTAATTTCTACTTTCACATACAATTATTATTCATGGATTCAATATATTAGTAAATGTCTTTCACTTTTCACCAGAATTCTGTTGGGTTATTTCGAGATCTGTACTCTGTTGGAGTTTTTATTGGGTCAGTGCCAGCAGCAGGCTGTTCTGTATGTGGGGGCTTGGGGAGGAGGTATTTCAAGTGCCTAGTACTCAGTAATATATGACATTTCTATGTTCAAATCTGGATGCCCTCCTCTTCATTTCTGCTGTCAGGATTGTACAATGGGTTCACACAGCCTGCTCTATCTGTTGGCATCCTTCACTCTACTTACTATATTCAAGATAATTGATGAAACCCCTTATCTGCTGATATCCTGCCCCCCTGTTCTCTTTGTAGGTGTACAAAATACAATTTAAAGAATGTTATCATTATAATGTGATTGGGGAGAAAAAGAAAATAAGCTTAAGTTTTCAGTCCATGTTGACCCAGAATCATTAATGTAGTAGAGGCCCGGTGCACGAGATTTATGCACTTGCGGGGGGTGTCCCTCAGCTTGGCCTGCACCCTTTCGAGCTGGACATCCTTAGCACTCCCGCCACTGTTGCTGCACTCGCCAGCTTTGAGCTGGCTTCTGGCTGAGTGGTACTCCTCCTGGGAGCACACTGATCACCAGGGGGCAGCTCCTGTGTTGAGTGCCCCCTGGTGGTCAGTGTGCATCATAGTGACTGGTCTTTCTGCCGTTCAGTCGATTTGCATATTAGCCTTTAATTATATAGGATTACTGATATATATATATATATATATATATATATATATATATATATATAACCAAATACTTGATTCAAGAGTTTTTCCCCTCTAATCAGAAATGTAAGACCATCAGGAGATCTTGGTTCTAGTGTCATTTCTGACCCTCACAGGAGATCTTGGCCAGTGAACTTCAAAAGCAATGCCTATAAAATTGAGTAGTTCAGATGTAGAGACTTCTAAATTTCTTGTGCTCTAAAACTATGATTGCAATATTATTGTAAAATATTAATGTTTTAAAATATTCTTGTAATCATAGAATGCATTTTTACTATATATTCTGGAAAGATAAAGTAAGAATTTGAAGGCAGTGTTATTAAATGAGAAAAAAAAAACTTATCCTTCAAAAAAAATCCTCTTTATATTATAAATTGTATTCTATGTGGGGTCAGGGAGAGGCAACTGGCATTAAAACAATAAGGTTTAGCTCTTCCAACGTGGCTCAGTGGTTGAGCATTGATCTATGAACCTGGAGGTCACAGTGTGATTCTGATCAAGGGCACATACCTGGGTTGTGAGCTTGATTCCCAGGAGGCAGGCAGGCAGTGACTCTCTCTCATCATTGATGTTTATGACTCTCTCTCCCTCTCCCTTCCTTTCTGAAATCAATAACATATATATGAAAGTACGTTTTAACTTACAGGAAAAAAGAATGACAGCTCAATTCACTTTAAAGAGAAGTCCTGCCAAAAGCTCCTAAGAAGAAATTTTCTCCTTTGCAAATGTTCATATTGCTCCCTGAATCTCTTTTCCAATTATGATATCCAGAGCACATCCATGTCCACAACACAGCATGTCCACAACAACAGTATGGATTTTTGGTCAATAGGATGAAAATGAGATCTTAGATTCCTATTCTTGAAAGATTTGTTTTAGTTCTAGGGAAATAGAAGGACGCAGGCAGTTGCAGTATTTTTTTTTTTTTAAGAACAAAATCACACCATCAATTGGAACTGTTTACCTCCATTGGTTCTTACTAGTACTTTGAGGACCCTGGACTAATCTGAGTTAGCAGCCTACTCTTGCACATGTCTGTAAATTTGCCATTATTTGGAAAGCTAATGAAGCACAGTAGTTCCCATATCCCCTTTGCAGATAAAGTACTGTCGATGAGTGAAGCAATATTTGGAACACATATTAGTACATTTCTACTTTTTTGTTTTTGTTTTTAATCCTCATCAAAGGATATGTTTGTTGTTGATTTTAGAGAGAGGGGAAAGGGAAGAGAGAGAGAGAAAGAAACATCGTTGTGAGAAAGAAATATCGATCAGTGACCTCCTGTCTGCACCCCAAGCCGGGATTGAACTCCCAACCTAGGTATGTGCCCTGACCAGCAATCAAACCTGCAACCTTTTGATGTATGGGATGATGGTCTAATCAACTGAGCCACCCGGCCAGGGCTCACAAGTGGAAAGCTTTATTCCATAGGCATGGAGGAGAATTGTAAGGAGGCACGAATACAGCACAAAACATAACTGACTGTTATAATTGGGCCCTGGAGAAAAACTGTCCTTCTACAGTTTGAGGTTTTCTCCTGGGAATAGGGAAGCCATGGCTCCTTTCTTACCAATTTCATTCCTATACATCTTTAGAATCAATTCAAACTTTAGAGATGGCAGTACTAAAATTCTTATTAGGGGAAATGTTAACTAAATGTCATGAAAATAGCATCTTCATAAATCTTATACTATATCATGAAGTTGTGTATATTTTGGCAAACTTGTTTTCATTTTATTGATTCATTTAACCTATGTTTATACTATATATATTTAAACCTATAAGAAGAGAAATAAAATAATTTCCAATTATAAAACATTTATCTGAGATTATTTACAAAACTGGGCAAATTAAATTGGAATTGGAAGTGAAAGAAACTATGCTTTTCATGAAAAGTTGTTGCTGTCTTTGAGTGACATAATATTTCTAGTTTTGTTTTTACTGAAGTAGGATGTTTAGAAGATTATTTTAAATATCAATTCTCATATTCATTATAGGAATAATAAACAAGCTTTGTTTATTTGGCACAAAGAAATGTGTGCCACCATTTTGTTGTGAATAATCTTTGTTGGCAAACTTAATCTCTTCTCAATTGCTCTTTCTTCTCTAGTCCCAAGTCTCTTTGTTTGAAGCCTAACACGGGCCTCATTACATCTGTTTGCTTGTCTGTGTTTTACATGTGGCACTTTTCTTACTCTTGTGAGATTCTCAAAAACAGAGATCACATTTTATTAGTTTTTGTTGTTCCACTACTTGGACTGGTAATTGTTATGGGCTGAATAGATAGTCACTGAGTTTATTGTTATGTTATCTAGATTTTAAAAAGAAAACCAGTTCTTTTAGTCATTTCTTTTTTTATTTTATTTGTACATGACTATAAAAATAATGAGAGAATATTGCTCTTTGACCAAGTTACTGAAAATGAAGAGACAAAATGAAACAATAAATTGTTACAAAGGAGTCAAGTTAAACTGGATTTTGACAAATTTAAGCCATAGCAATAACTAAGACTTTTAATATCTATAAAAAAATTTTATTTTTAGTAGAAGCTTTATATTGTAGCTAAACATATTAATGTTTGTAAACTAGATTATTAAATGTTTCAATAATCTCCAAATGTCTGAAGGGGACTGACTACACATTCATCATTTTCTTAAATAATTCTCTTAATTTCTTAACATGTTCTTACTCTCACCTTTCTTCCAATTTGGAGGGGGTCACTTCCATAAAGAAAGCGATTTCTGAGATACAGACATTTAAAATAATAATTTTCAGAACATGACTACAGAAAATAATTATTTAATCAATGCCTTAAAAAAAACCACACAACTAAACATTGGTCTGCTCATGCTTCCTATCTTCCTACATCTTCCTCTCTTTGTCTGTAATCTTTGGCTTCTGCTAAAGAGCATATTTTTTTACTTTTTGAACCTTGTCTTTCACCCACATATATCCTGCTGCTTTGCAGGTAACCATGACAATATTTCACATAACTGAGGTTATGTGTCATATAAAATGCAGCCTTGCTGTCTTAAATTTATTAGCAGACCCACCTTTCACTAAATAATACACACACACACACACACACACACACACACACACAATCACATTAAAACTTCATGACATTTGGGAACACTTAAAAGACTGAGTGTGCAATCAGCTGATTTAATGAGTGGGAAGAGATCATGATTCTTTTGTTAGGAACAAACGAAAGCATATGAATCTTTGCTAATACAAAAATAGTATCTTAATTTTTTCTAAATCATCTTTTCCAACACTTTTACTCCTTCAGTATATGGTTCCTTAAGATTTTCTAATTGAGAATCACAGCAAGGTTGGAGGTAGTTATATTTTCTGGTAAAAAATGATAATAATTATTAGTTGCTTAATATTTATAATCAGACAACTGTGGTACAGCATAAAGACCCTGGTGAAGAAGTGAGAAGGTTGAGCTCCAGATTCTGGGTAACCACAGAAATCTCTGGATCACCCATTCACAGTTTTTCAACATAGAGACTGTTTCCTGAGATGTTGCTGATTCACACTTAAGGATTCAGGTATCACCTGTTTGCTGGTCATTCAAATATCTCTCACTCTTGCTTCCCTACAGTTTGTTATTGAGTTGAAATAATATCATTAAAACCCAGCAGTAATAAATGTTTTTGAGCATTAATGGAAACACTGACATAGACACTGAGATTAAAAGAAAGCTGTTAAATGTGAACCCAGAACTTGGAGGATTTATAATTTAGTTAGGGACATAAGTCATGTCTTACTGAGTCTTCTAAATAGCTTCTTTCCTTATTAAACTAGTATGTATTCAGTGATCAGTACTGCTACACTCTCTCATAGATGTGCCGCATTAAACTCCTGAAAACAAAGTTTCCAACATATCACCAACTATAAAAATTTGCAACAGAAAAATTTTGTCATTGAAGGTCCTTCAAAACCTGGTTCTCAGGAAATCTGTGTTAATGCGTTACCTTATTTTTGCTGATATTTTTCCTTCTACCCGGTGCTTATCATTGTTTGTAGCTTATCAACATTTCAAGACCAGTTTGCTTAAAAGGAACTACCTTAAAGGTTTGTTGGTTAGAAGTCCTAGAGGGGTTTAACTGGGCAAATACAAAAGTATTGACAGGGTTGTTTACCTTTCTGGAGGTCTTGAGGGATAATTCATTTCCTTGCCACTTTCAGCTTTTAGAGGCCATCAACATTTATTGACTCAGGGCTCTCTTTCTCCATCTTTTAAGTTAGCAACATTGCACCTCTCTACCATTTCTTCCATAATCACATTATCCCTCTGACCACAGCAGGATTTTTTAAAAAGTTTTCTACTTTTCAGGATCCATGCAATTAGGTTGGGACTAATAAAATATATTTTTATTGGTTTCAGAGAGAGAGGGAGAGGGAGAGAGAGAGAGAAACATCAATGATAAGAGAGAAATATTGATCAGCTGTCTGCAAGCTCCACACTAGGGATCGAGCCCAAAACCCGGGCATTTGCTCAATGGGCAATCAAACCATGACCTCTTGGTTCATAAGTCAATGCTCAACCACTGAGCCATGCTAGTGGGGCATTAGGCAATTATTTTTATTCTTAGGAGAAGCACAACTATTTAGGAATAAGTCTATAACTCAATTATGTATTTTTATAAACATATATAATATATAACATATATTATATATGTATCACAGATAACCAAATGTGGCAAAATATTAACAACAGTTGAATCTAGATGGAGAGTTATGGTTATTTTTGTCCTGTTCTTTCAATTCTCTGTAGGTTTAAATTTTTTTAAAAGAGAAAAGAAAGGTGTTATCGAATACCTTCAGTTCCCAGATGATCCAGGACACATCTGATTTGAAAGTGATTTCAGAGAAAAGAAAGTAGGGACAATTTTAAGATTGGTTTGCTCATTAAATATCTACAGAGAGACCAACTAGAATAAGAATAAAGCTGTAATAGTTTAAAAAGCAACAGTCATTCATATTTTCTGGGAGGGGTGTTTGGTAGTTTGTAGGTGATTCAGTGACCTTGTTTTTGTCTGCTTAAATAAAATTCTAAAGTGGCCTTGTTTTGTCTCAGAATGAACTTGTCTGATGTTGACATGCTGTAGGAATCCTTATGTTTGACAGGACAGCAACAAGGCCAACCTGTGAGCGCCAGGCCAGCTTCTGACAACAGTGTCCTAGCTGTCAATGTCAGACCAGTATTAATCTGCTTTACTTCATTCTCAATTATTTTTTAAAATCAGTGCTCAAAATAGAGTAATGAGTGAGTTAATTTAAGTCCAGTGGTAAATTTGCAGAATATAGTCATTAAAAATGATAACTGGGCTTAGGATAAATATTTTAAGAAAAGTGAATATTATTCACACTCATGCATTCCTTTGGCAAATATATTGAATGTCTAGTACTTGGAGAGCACTCTGAGTCACCCTAAGGGAATATAAACAAGAATAAGAGATAGTAATTATCTTTTAAAAACTTACACTTTGCTCATGTTTATGATAGATATGTCCAAGTTAGACCATTTATTGTAAATAAGGAATAACTCTCAGCATATTTACTACCTAAAGCTTTGTTTAAAGCTGAATTCTAAATAATCACATATTATAACAATATTGTCAGGAAACCTTTATGGAAATTATATATATATATATATATATATATTCAAATACTTATCTCCCATAGACTCTTATCAAGGCTGCTATTCACTGAGCTGTCAGTAGAAATAAATATATGGTTGAATTTAACCAGAGAAATGAGTGTTAAATAATATATTACTAATATCTGCTCCCCATAAGGATTACCCAGCCACATAGCCTTTAGCAATGCTATACATTCACATTGATAGATGGATGATATAAAACCAGAATTGTGCCATGTAATCTTGGACATTTGCATAGAAATTAAGTATTGTAAATTTTTCCCCATTGAGTCACAGCAAAATGTGATCATCAGAAGTACTATTCATATTGCTATTGTCCTTACCCTTTTGCAGTCAATAAATACAACCCTCTGAAAGGAAACATTTCCCAGGAGAAAGCACACAATTTAAATGTGTTCTTAAATTTTTTTAATTGCAGTGATGTTCAATATTATGTTAGTGTCAGGAGTACAGCATAGTGGTTAGATATTTATATAAGTTATGAAGTGATCTCCCTGATAAGTCTAGGACCCCGGAAACCATATATATTTTTTACTATAGTCCCTATGCCATACTTAACACCCTGTAACTGCCTATTGGTACTTCTTAATCCCTTCATATCTTTCACTAAGCCCCCCAAACCCCTCCCACCTGCCAACTATCAATTTGTTCTGTGTATCTATAACATAGTCCATTCATGTTCTCACAGAAGGCAAGATTTCATACTTTTTCTGGTTGAGTAATATTCCATTGTATATATGTACCACATCTTCTTTATCCATTTGTCTATCAATGAACATTTAGGTTGCTTCCATATCTTGGCTATTTTAAATAATGCTGCAGTGAACATAGGGTTGTATATGTTTTTTTGAATTAGTGTTTTGGGTTTCTTTGGATAAATACCCAGAAATGAAATCGCTGAGTTCTTCTTTGTTTCTTATTAATAGCCATTGTTTTAAAGTCTATTTTATCTGACATAAGTATTACTACCCCAGCTTTTTTCTTTATTTGTTTCTATTTGGCTGAAATATATTTTTCCATCCCATTACTGTCAGCCTATGTGTGAGTCTTTTGATCTGAATTTGAGGCACTGTTTTTCTAAAGTGCTTGGCTGCAGTAGAATTTATTGTTAAAAATGTTTTCTCTAGTTAAGCTGCTGACTTCTTGGTTGTTTGGCTAGAGAGAACAGGCTTTTGTTTTGGTTATTTTTGCCTGCTCCTCTTTGTACCTCCAGGTTATCACTTTTTCAGCATCCAGTCTGAGATATATGAGGCAAAAGTATTACCCAGAGAATTTAACATCGTGGTTTTTCCTGTAGTCTCAAGATATTTAGTTGGCCTCCCTTCTTCTCACCACCTTTGAGTTATTTTTGTTGTACATACAATGTCCAGGAAGGAGTCTTAGTTGTAATTAGTGGAAGGAATATGAAAAAGTACATCTAGTCCATTTTCCTGGGAATGGAAATCCAAAGATAAATTTATTTTTCTATTAAAATTTGTAACTTTTATTATAAATTTTGTCAGTGAGGACAGTGAGACTATTTGATGGAAGTTTCATTTGTCCTTCAGCATCCAATTTATTTTAGTGGTTTTAAATTAATTAATTAATTAATTATTTTTATAGCACTGTATTGGAAAAATTCTGCTTGACACAAATAGCAGTTACCATAATATCCTTTTTTATTTTGCCTGACTCATAGACCACATCTCACCCACTGCCTATTTTGATAGGCAAAGATATATTAGATCACACTCACATCTATGTATTAATATATTGTGTGTGGCTATTTTTGCAGTACAATGACAGGTTGAGTAGTCGTGACAGAAGCTTTATGATGCATGACACTGAAAATATTTACTAATTGCACTTTAAAGAAAAAGTGTACCTGGCCGGTGTGGTTCAGTGGTTGAGCACCAACCCATGAACCAAGAGTCTAGGTGAAGGTACATACTGGGTTATGGGCTGGATTCCCCAGTAGGGGGCATGAGGAGGCAGCCCAGCAATGTTTCTCTCTCATCAATGTCTTTATCTCACTATCCCTCTCCCTTCCTCTCTCTCTCTAAAATAAATAAAAACATTTTTTTAAAAAGTTCCCCAACCCTATTTATTTATTTATTTAATTTAAAAATTGGCACTTTATATGTAATGGAACTGTTTCAGCTACTTCTTTTTTTTCCCCCCTCTACCATTCTGGGCATTAACCACACCTATTTTAAATGTTTTACTTTACTTTCTCATGATACTAGTATGTAATTACATACTAGAAGTTAGGATGAGGAAAAGTAGAATAATTTATTTCAAAGATGAATTACCCACTAGATTTAATAATTCATTATTTTAGTCAATAAGTGAATTCTTAGTCATTTTTTTCCATAATCTGATACATTCAATATTGTCAAAGAAAAAAGTAAATGTCTCAGTTGAAAAGATAAAATTTCCCATAAGGTCATTTATTAAGGCACTTGAGTCTAAAATATTAAATTTGTTTAACTGATTATACTTTATAATCTCCGTTGCAGCACTGTAGTATTCAGACTCTGCATTACCCAATGGAATTTTACTGAGCTACCTGCAAATGAGTGCAACTCTGCCATAGGTGAGAAATATGCTAACAATGAAGGGAGAAAGCCACGGGAATTAACTGCTTTTCTCCCTACGATTATACAGTAAATTTGAGGGGTAGGTAGGAAACTGTCATGTCTAGAACAAGAGTAAAGAGTGAAGACATTGATAGGAGATGAGTTTAGACGGGTGGCCATGGGCCAGTATGTGTCGGACCTCGTGTCCCTTGGTAAAACCTGAGATTGCACTCTGAATAAACTGAGCAGCCACTGGAAGTTTTGAGGCAGAGGAATTACATGATTGAATTGAATGGTTGAAAGGAACATCTTAGCCAATATGTGGAGACTGGGCATAAGGTAGTAATAAAAGAGGGATCCCAGTTTAGGTAGCTATTGCAATAGTCCAAGCAAGAAATAAGAGTGATCTGGTTGGGGGTTTTGTGTGATAACAATTTTACTGGCATTGGTTCCTGTTTCTGGGTAGTTGCCTCTAAATCCTTGGCATTTTCTGGGTGATAGAAATATCTTAGTTTACATGATGGACTCTTATAATTTATATTGACTTGGCCCCTCCATTGTATAAGCTAGCAAGAGGACTCAGAATGGGGACCAGCTAGGCCCAAAAGACCAACCATTTGATTAGAGTACTGGGTCTTCGCGGCATATGTCAGTCTGACCCCTAGGAAGGAGAGGGATCGAGAGCTTGAGTTCAATCATATGGCCAATGATTCAATCAATCATGCCTATAATGATACCCCAGTAAAAACTCTGGACACCAATGCTTGGATACAGAAATGTGCGTAGAGAGATTTTATGAAAGGGTGGGCTATAAGAATGCTGTCATATTTGGAGATCCGTATTTGCTTTTGATATTATGATGTGTTTTCCCTTAGAAGTAAGGCATTATATTTAACAAGTTGGTGGTCATGAAAATAAAATAAACATAGAGTTGATAGCACTTTTGTGGATGGAGGAACTTCCCATAATATTACCATATTTATATTTACACTTAATAAATACTAGAGTGTCTACAGTGTGATTCTGGCCACGTTTCTGTGCATTACAGTGCCTTGGAGTTTTAAAGCATATGTATTTACTTTTATTGAAGAGTCAGTGAACACTATGCTTTCCAATAACTACATTGTCACTTAAAATTAGAAAATTTGGAGCACTCCTGACCTGACAACGCCATGGTTTTAAACAGTTTCATGTGTAAATGTCAAATCACAAAGTACTATACTTATATGAAGTGATTGCTTAGATTGGATGTTCAAATAAATGCATAAAGCTTCAAAGAATATGTAGATTTTAATTTACACAGAAAAAATAGAGTTCAAAACTTCAACTGAAAAATTCTTAAAAAGCATGGGAATAGCTTTGGATAAACAAACTCTAGTAGCTAGTGATAAAACATTATAGATGTTCAAAGTCATTTTAGAGTTACTACAATAAAGTTCAGAATCACCAATTAGGAGCAGAGGACAAGTTGTGAGCTATAGAAGAAAAGAAGCCAGAGTAATTAAATCTTTGAGCTAGGTATGTGTATATAGAATAAAATAGTTTCAGGCCCCAGACAACTCCATGACAAGTGACAGAAAAGAACCTATAATTATCAATTATAGTAACATCTTTTAGAAAAAAAAATTATAGAATGTGAATATACCACGACTAGTTATATGAATACATTTTGGACAGCAGTAGATTTTTTTTAATAAGAAAATTATATGTTGGATTTTTCCCAAGCTCTTTCAAAGATTAATATAAAACCAGCCAAAGCTTGATGATTTGTTAGCAACTGTATATTGTTGGACATTTAGGAGCAGTATACAGAGCTTATCTAATATAAAGGAGCTAAAGAAATGCATTCTTTAGCATTGTGTGGTATATATATATATGTATGTGTGTGTATATATATACATACATATATATATATACATACATATATATAATGCGAACATTGAAATTAATTGAATAATTCAGAGGCATAAAAATCACAGGACTAGTCCTTTTTAAAATTACCATCACTTTGATTTTTTGATTTTCAGGTCATTAAAGGACATTGAATTACGTCAACTAGAGTCATGCAAGAGGAATGCACCCATACTGAATCTGTAAACAGATATGAGCTAATTGGCCTAACTGGCTAAGATCTCAATGTTATTTAAAAGGCATGGATACCTTCTTAAATAAACTATTAAAATGGTAGGGAAGATGTTTTAAATATATATACATATATATATTTTGGATATATATATATTATAAAACAGAGAGCATAGCAGTTATTTAGGTTTATCTATAGATGTTGATTATTGCTCCTCAGAACCTGTGCTAGTATTTAATCAACACATATCAGGGCACACTGCTATGGAGTAAAAACATTGTAAGGAGTAATTTTGGCCTCTTAAGAAGTTTATGGTCATGTGGAAAGTGTAAGACATATACACATGAACTATAGTTTATGCAAGACAGTGCAATTGCCAGGCAGAGTAATAACAAGAAATATCTCTGCCCTGAGATAGCAAGGTAAAGTTGTTTACAGAATGTAAGTTGAGCTGGCCCTGAAGGATATGTCACAGCTGAATATGATAAGAAGAAGGGTGACTCTGACAAAGACAAAGGATCAAGCAAAGGTTGTGCGTGTTTGCAATTGGCAAGTAGATGTATTTCCCAGGGCATTTGAATATGTGTGACTGAGCAGTAAAAATAAGATTGGGTTTGGTTGTGGAGGATATTAAATGCCAGATTGAGATCGAGAAGTATGGATCTTAACATTGTAGTAATATTTTCATTTGGCTTCTGAGTTAGTACATTCATAAATCAAAACATAAACTTAAGTTCTGGATCAATTAAAGAGCACTGAACTTGTTGACCTGAAAATAGCAGTTGTTTGTTACATACCTCTTTTCTTCGACCTGAGAGGAGATTTTGCAAAAGCAAATGGATGGAAAAATTTAAAACAGTTGGTTAAAAACAATGCTATAAAAATTTCCATGAGTCTTATGATTGAATTCAAGTCTGTAAAGAGGATTTCTCTCTGCTGAAACATCTCCTGAGGGAATGCCTCAATACCACCGAGCAGGACATGGCAGGACATGGTGGATATTTGTGATTTTCCTGCCCAGCATCCTTCCTTGTACTTCACTCCAGTTTAACTTTTCTCATTGTAGGTGATTTGTCACAAGTGCCAATGAAAGTGCCCTGACCTTCCCTGGCCAGAAGAGAGTCACATGACCCAAGATGAATCAGAGTCCCTGACCTTGGAACTTAGCAGACAGCAATAAGACTTAGCAATAAGACTCTGAGGCAAAATATCCCAATGTGTGACATCCTTGTCATTCGTTCCTGTTACCTAGCCTCCGGGAACTGTTCTTTCTGCACTCCGGGACTCTGGCTCTTCCATTTTCTCTTCACAGGCCTCCAAGAAATTCATTTTTTGCTTAGGTTTTCCAGAGAGTTTCCATGGCTTGAAACTAATGATACTGGCTGGTACCAGGCAACTTCTAATAATGATTCGGGGATTTTAGTATGACTTGCTGTAGTTGATGGGTTATACTTAGGCCCCACTAAAGTCTTATAGGTAAAGTAACAATCTAATTCATTATCGTAAACAGTGATACTTTTGAAAGTCAAAGCGAGCATCATTAAAAATTAAACTGTAACAACAGATAAAAATAGGACCAGGATGACCCTAGCCAGTTTGCTCAGTGGTTAGAGTGTTGGCAGTTAGACGAAGGATCAAGGGTTCGATTTCCAGTCAAGGGCATGTACCTCCATTGCAGGTTCATCCCCAGCTCCAGACCCGGTGTGTGTGGGAGGCAATCAGTCAATGTGTCTCACATCAATCTCTCTCTCTCTCTCTCCCCCTCTTCCCTCCTTTCCACTCTCTCTCTAAAGATCAATGCAAAAAATATCCTCAGACGAGGCTTAACAAAAATTTGTAAAATGTATGAGCTTAGCCTTCTTTCGACAAGTTTATAATCTTTTACCTCTTTATTATGATTTTAAAATTTATTTAAAGTTGAGGAACATTTAGAAGAATATAAATTTACTTTTTCCTCCATGAGGATCTTTAGAGCATATTTTGGAGATATAAAACATTCAACAAAATACTTACATAGAAAAGAATAAGTGGATGGCAGAATTCATGACTTGAATCCCTAATCTACTAACATCATGAAGACAATAAAATCATTTTATTTCTATGATTGTTAGCATAGTGTTTTAATATAGGCTAAAAAACTGCTACGTATGACTTTTGAGAGATGATTAAATCATTTAACCTTGTGAAGACAAATGTTAACCAAAGAAAAGAGAGGCTGCTTTGAAATGACTAAATGGGTTAATGCAGTATTGGCATAAAGCCACTAGAGGGTGAAATGAAAAATACTACCACCATTTCTTATGAAAATATTTCCGTAAAACACTTCATTTAATCAATATATGACAATTTACTATAATTAAAGGCACTATTTATCTTCATATAATTTTATTATAAGAAAATAGTCATGCTTATACTTTGTGATAACTTATAAAGATGATTCGATGATTTGATTTGAGCCAGCTAACCAGAAATATAGCTCTCCTAGGTCTTTACTGTGACAAACATTTTGCTACCTACTTTAAAGAGATTTATTTGAAAACAAACCAAAAGCTAAAACAACATTATGTTTCAGTTATTACAATTATTTATCACATATTAATCCAGTAGATTTAATTTAACCAAATAAACCAATACTTACTTTAAATGTATGAAGCCTGTTATTGAATCATAACCACACACTGTGATAGAAGAGAAATGTAGCAATACATTTATGAAAACTGTTCAGATTGTGTAGAATTAACAATACATTTCAAATTCACCTTTCAAATATCAAAAAGGCTCACTAGCTTATTTCAAGCATCTCCATTTTATACATAAATTAGATCTATTTAAATCAATGTCAGTGTTTTACAACTAGGTACGATTTACTATTTTTAGCCTTAAACTGCTGTTGTAAAATATATACTCTTCCGAGTATATGATTCCTTTTCAAACATTACAAGTATTAATTTCATAGACTCCATATTATTGTTTTATGACAAACATGGTGGTGATAATGGCTGACATTACTGAACCAGGCACTGTTCAGCGTCCATAATTGCCTCATTCAATGTGCCCCAAACTATTTTGACTGTGTAATATGAATTAACTAATCCAATCTTCAAAACAAACCTAGGAGGTAGGTACAATTATTATTTCAATTCTATAGACAAAAAAAAGTAAGAAACGGATGTTTAATAACTTGCTCAAAAACTCATGCCAGTCAATAGGAGGGTCAGGATTTTAACTCAGGCAGTTTAGCAGCTTATACAGTATATTGATAGGCTTTTGGCTTCAATTTTATAAAAGTGCAGTTGACCCTAGAACAACACAGGGAATAGAGAGCCAATTCCCACAATCCAATATCCACATATAACTTTTTACTCCACCAAAACGTATTGTTTCTTGGTATTTGTGTGGGGATCTAGCACCCCCTTTCCATCTACAGATGCCAAAATCCGAAGATGCTCAAGTCCTCCAAATAAAATTGTGTAGATCAATGCATGCAGTAAGCCCTTGCATCTGCAAACTTCCCGATGGATTGAAAATAGCACAGATGCTTATTGAAAAAACTTTGTGTATAAATGGACCTGAGCAGCTCAAAGCTGTGTTGTTCAAAGTACAATAGTAATTTAAGTTCTGCTTCCTGGAAACAACAGATTACTAAAAGTCATTCGGAACCCAGGCCCACATTCATCTGACATAAGCTGCCTTCACCGTGGCGCTGTGGAAGTTCAACTCCAAAGAGAGTAGCCATATAGCTGAGGTACACTGGTGGGGAAGTTGGTGCCATGTCTGTCCTGGCCCCCAACATGGGCCCTCTGAGTCTGTCTCCCAAAAAAGCTTGGTAATGACATTGAAAAGCAACCAGTGATTGGAAGGGTCTGAGGATTATAGTGAAACTGACCATTCAGAACAGACAGCCTGAGATTGAAGTAGTATTGCAGATTGATGGACAGAAAGAAGCAAGAAAACATTAAGCACAAGAGAAATATCAGTTTGATGAGATTGCCAACATTGCCTACAGATGAGCTCTGGAACTATTAAAGAGATGATGGGACTGTCCAGTCTGTGGTCTGCAATGTTGATGGCTGTCACCCTCATGGTGTCATAGATGACATCAGCAGTGGGTGCAGTGAGATGCCCAGCTCGTTGAGAACTACAAAGGAAAATATTTCAATTAGAGATCATTGACAAACAAAAAGTCAAGTTCTCATATATTGCCATGCAATCTCAAAGTTTATACCCATTTGGGATTAGTATGCATTTCTATATCTTAAATTCACATGATTTAAAAATATCTCAATGATATGGCATATCTAAAAATCCTGTTTCCTAAATTAGCAAAATATATTTTTAGTTTCATGCCATTTCTAATATTGCTCCAGGTCTCAAAAGAATTGACTGACTTTTTTTCTTAATTTTCACATTTGCTTTTGCTCTTCTATAAAAGCTATATTAGCGCATATTTAAATTATTAATTATAATTTAATAATATTGATTTAATGAATATTATAATATTTTGATTCTTTGCCTGTTTTTTATTTTTATGTAATAATTGTAATGTTGATCATGTTGAAAAGTGTTTTATGTGATAACATGATACTGAGGCAGTTTGCTAATGTGAAAAACAAACAATCACCTAATAGATTAAGTATCAAAGATGTAGATTCTATTTAAGTGAATAGTGATTCACGTAAGTGATATCAAATATGTGACAACTTTATTAACTTCAGGGTTTTTTGGTGTTGTTTTTTTTTTGCTTGAAAACTGAAGATAATTCTAAATGTGGTAGTTCATCATAAAGTTTTCTGAAAATAAAATAATAGCATATTAGATGACATTTTTGAAATTAAAAAAAGATGCAGTGGTGTGTTCATTATCATTGCTATGATTAGTATTACCTCAGAATCAGAGATCAGAACATACATTTCAGGAGATGAAAAAGAGGCATGTGACAGCTTATAATAAGTGCATAGAATAATCACAGAACTTAAAAGCGTATTAGTAAAGACGGTAAATTCTAATTAAATGCTTAAATGAATTTTTGCCAAAAAAAATAGCTTATACTTTATTTCTATGAACTGTTATGTCCAAGAAAGAGTGTAAAGGGGTATAAGGTTGAAAAAGAGGCTGGGTTCAGATTAGGGCAGGTTTTAACTGTTTAGACATCTGTCCTTGGTTTAAGAGAAAATTGGACTTGCTGACTGTTTTCCAACGAAATAATGATATAAGAGCTGTAATTTAAGAAAATTAACTTCATAGCAGACCAGTTAGCTAAGAATTGAAAAGAAAGCTAATTATAACATGGCAGGAAACAGATTTAGAATGCCTGCATGTATGTGCAAAATATGGATCATAACTTTAATAATTTGCTTCAAAATAAAAATAATGGTAAATTAAATTAAATAGATCAATTTAAATTTTGTCTATATTCTCATTTATTACAAATAACTTAATCTAATTTAAAAGCAAGTTATCCAGAGAAGTTAAATGATCTATCAAAAGTTCCTACTCAACCCAGCCTGTGTGGTTCAGGGTTGAGCGTCTACTTATGGACCAGGAGGTCATGGTTGATTCCCAGCCAGTGAACACGCCAGGTTTGCGGGCTTGATCCCCAGTGGGGGACATGCAGGAGGCAGCCGATCAATGATTCCCTCTCATCCTTGATGCTTTCTCTCTCTCTCCCTTTCATTTCCTCTCTGAAACCAATAAGATATATATTTTAAAAATAAAAGATCCTACTAAATTGTAAACAGGTTTGCTAAGATAACTTCCTACCTTCTGTTTTAGTGAATTCCTTTGATAATTTAACTTTGAAAAGGCACTTACACAAATTTCCCTAAGGGAATAACAATGTCTTAAGTGCTATATATTTATCCATTTATCGATATTTTAGAAATTTGATTAGCTATATTTTAAAAATATTATATATAGATTAACCCTTTATTGACTTCAGTGTAACAATGGCCCATAATATCAAGAGAAATAAATATATAAATATATATAAATACTAGAGGCCCGATGCACGAAGATTCGTGCAAGAATAGGCCTTCCTTCCCCTGGCTGCTGGCATTGCCTTCACTCCGGCCTGGAGCCACCTTCCCTGTCGTCTTGTTGTGTCAATTTGAATATTCCCTCCTAATTGGCTGTGGGTGCTACCATCTTTGTCATAGAGTTACAGTCAATTTGCTTATTCCGTCTTTATTAGATAGGATATATACATATATAGCTATACTACTAAAAGCCTAGGTGACTGTCATGCCCTCACATAATCATAAGATGGCTGGCCCACGTCATCACAAGATGGCCACCACAATATGGCTGCCTCAAGATGGCCAGCAGGAGAGGGCAGTTGGGGGTGACCAGGTCGGCAGGTGAGGGCATTTGGGGGAGATCGGGCTGGCAGGGGAGCAGTTAGGCATCAATCAGGTCGGCAGGCAGAGTGGTTAGGGGCAATTAGGCAGGCAGGCAGGCAAGCAGTTAGGAGCCAGCAGTCCTGGATTGTGAGAGGGATGTCCAACTGCTGGTTTCGGCCTGATCTCGCAGGGGTCCCAGATTGAAGAGGGTATAGGCCAGGCTGAGGGACACCCCCCCGCCCCAGTGCATGAATTTTGTGCACTGGGTCTCTAGTGTATATATATAATCACTTAGTGCTAATGCTGTGGGTGGTCAATTACATTTATAATGGCATAAAACCAACATGAGTGAATCATAGCAGCTGAGAGGGAGTAAAAATGGCAGCAATGTGTCAAGATTGCCCTAGAGAAAACCAGACGAACATTATTAAGGTGTTTTTACTTATACTTGGTAATAAAGAAATGAAAAGTTGGCAAGACTATCTTGGAGTGAGGCACCAAAATACAATCAGGAGAGCAGGGTCACTTATCCATCGAATCTAAAAAGTAAACAAGCAAACAAAACAGGAGCAGACTTACAGAGAACAAACTGAGGTTGGTGGGGTGGGCGAGATGGAGGGATATGTGACATAAGTGAAGGGAATTAAAGGGTGCAAACTTCCAGGGTAAAATCAATAAGTTGTGTGAAAGTAACTAACAGCATGGAGAAAATAGTCAATAATACTGTACGAACTTGATATGGTAACAGAAGGTAACTAAACTATAAGTGGTGACCACATATATAAATATCAAATCACTATTTTGTACATCTGAAACTAATATAATATTGTAAGTCAGTTATACTTGAATGAATAAATTAATGAATGAATACAAGAGATATTACAAGAACAACAAGAGAGAAGCTTTTGAATTATGTACACAATGCCCACAAGACATACACTTTTTATTATAGCGTTTAAGATGTAAGGAAACTGTATGTTACCATAAAGAGACTCAGTTTAACTGGCTAACTCTTCATGAGAAATTCATTTTGGTATGTTTGTCTCTTCATGAGTAATTGAGCTGCATCTAAATTTATCTGTGCTGTGAAATTGAATCCCACTTATTAAATAAGTGGCATCTATTGGCAAGTTTAGGAATAAGCATGTTAATATCCTCAATTTTTGTTAGATACAATATGACAATTTATTCTGCATATTTTTTAAAAGATTAGCTGCACAAATAAGGATGAGTTCAGGTATATGCTACTTTAAGTAAGGAAAATAATCTGTTTGCTAATGAATTTTTAGCAATACAAATTAAAATATATTTAAAAGCCACATGCCCTAGCTGATTTGGCTCAGTGGAGAGACAGCTTATCAATGAGTCTCTCTCATTATTGATGTTTCCCTCTCTCTCTCCCTTCCTCTCTAAAATCAATAAAAATATATTTTTAAAAAGTCATATGAATCTAGGAAGTACCAGAACTGGTCTTACCTAGCACTAGGATATAATGCTAATGCTAATTTAAAGAAAAAATGTCTCTGTCATAGCAGCTTTAACTGCTGTGCCCAGATGCTGATGCTGCTGTTTCTCATTTAAAGGTAGAAGTGACTGATGTCAGTAAAAACAGTTCTCACTGTTTAGCTGGCAGTGGATAAAACTTCCTAGTTACCAGCCAGAACTTACTTGCTAGATAATATTTCTGTTGCTGATTATACAGTGTAGCTATAGAGCTCTGAAGTTAGAGTAAAATCAGCAGCTCATTGGAGTTGATTTAAAACAAAATTCTCAAGGTTGGTAAGAGATAGTAATCAATCATTCCTAAAATTCAAGCTGGCCCTACAAAAATAGTCACAAAAAGAAAAATGGTATGTAAGTTTCTTTGCGTACTTTTCAGTGGATTCAAAAGAAGAATTATAGTCAACTTTAGAATATTAAATAGAAGATTGTTATTGCACTAAAGGATAAATATAAAATTTTAAATGTGTACCTGCTCTGCAGGAAAAACTAAAGATAGATAAACTAGACCCAATCTAAGTGATTCATGGTCTTTTAAAATGTCTTATGTCTCTAGTTGCAACATAATTCTTACTCTATGTCTCTATATTCCTAAAAACATGTTGTAAAGAAAAAAAATTGTGTGTGAATA
Organism: Myotis yumanensis; assembly: GCF_028538775.1. NCBI lineage: Eukaryota > Metazoa > Chordata > Mammalia > Chiroptera > Vespertilionidae > Myotis > Myotis yumanensis. The sequence continues at coordinate 39,993,997 of NW_027223760.1, read as the reverse complement.
TCAGACACCTAAGCTTTTATCCTAAATAATCACAAATTTGATTTATTGTCTTGATTGAACAGTCCATGGAATTAATTGAAGGAATAAATGTACGTTGCAATACTCAACATCCTTTATTTGTTGATAATTTGCTCATAACAATTTCTCTGAACTCCTAGACACTATAATTTTTAAATTAGCAGAACTATAAAATTCCAGTTTGAGGTTTTTTTTTGTTTTTTTTTTTTTTTTTGTTTGTTTTTTTTTAAATAGAATTTGCAGGCAACAGCAGGCCAGGGTAGACTTGGGAATCTTAGCTGTAAACTTCACCCTCTTTTTCTCTCACTTGCCTGCCATATTTTTCTTCCCTTCAGTATACATTGTTTTTTAAAACAATTTTTCTTCTTGGCATTGAGATATTAACAGGAACGGAGAGCAAGTATATAAAGCACTGTGGAAGGAAAAACTACCATACAATTAGAAATCTAAATTTAATCCTGGAATCATAATTAACAAAAACAAATTTCTTAACATGTGTGAGTTTCTGTTTCTTCATATGCAAATTTAGGAATTAGAAATTATACTCTCTGAGGTTCTTCTAGCTCTATAATTTATTATTCTGAGTGTGTGAGAAAGGATAAAATAAGTCATATATTATTGAAGCAATATTTGTTACCACAGAATGGTGGCACTTTTTTCTTCATGGAAACTAATGTGTCAATGACAAAACATCATAATTTCATTTACATTCCTAGTTCAAGAAAAAGTAGAATATTAGCTCCAAAATTTGGTAAAATCTGTGGAGAGACTTAGAAATCCTATTATCATATACACTCTATGAGGTATCTGTTTAAGATACCTCAATTACCAAATACAAGTAACAGCTCTTTTTCTTGTGGAAATAGCAGTCAAATTATTTAGTTAAGGCTTGAACGTACAGTTTCTATATGTTGTCATAGTGCAAAAACGTTATCTAATTGAGGACTTACTGTGAGCTAAATATTACAATCTGGAAAGAAACCGTTGTTTTCATTATCTTCAGAGTTGATTGCTGAGATTCATCAAGTACTGTGAAGCACTGGACATTTTATCATACTGGCAAGCTAACAGGTTGGCCGGCCACAGTTTCAAAACTGCTGTCAAAAGACATAAGACTCCTGGGTCAAAGACAGAAGGCTTTATTCCTCATTGTATTAGCTGATTCCAGAGTATCAGCATTTAAGCTAATGTCCCAATTCCACGAGGGGACGTGAAGAGGGATAGATGTTCCCCATACATACATTATTGGAGAGAATTCCTGAGCTTAGGGAACAAATCCTTTATAATGAACAGTAAGTCTGCCTGACCTTTTTCCCAGAAGAAGACATTACATTTGTTTAAACACAATTGTGAACCAATGTGCTTTTTTCTCCAGAGGGAGACACTATCTTTATCATTAAAGATTGTTCCCTATACAGACATCTTTGGGAAGATAGTCCAGGACAAAGGCCAACAGTTCCTCTACTAGTAAGTTGTACAGAAATCTAAGAGACCTATGGGTAATTACTCTTGACAATAAAGCAAACTGTTAAAGAATGGCTAATAATTAAAGGTTCATTAAATAAAACATTTATGCCCTAGCCAGTTTGGTTCAATGGATAGAGCGTCGGCCTGTGGACTAAAGTGTCCTGGGTTCGATTGTGGTCAAGGGCATGTACCTCAGTTGCAGGCTTCTCCCCAGCCTGAGTCCTGGTTAGGGCTCCTGCAGGAGGCAACCAATCAATGTGTTTATCTCACACTGATATTTCTCTCTGTCTTTCCCTCTCTCTTCCACTTTCTCTAAAAATCAATGGAAAAATATCCTGGGGTGAGGATTAAAAAATAATAATAATAAATATAACAAAACATTTATTATGTTATAATAAAACTGTTTGCATTTTAAATATCAATTGCATTGGAGTTGGGGACAATAGTGAGGTAGAAAATAAGACAAGTCAATATTATAACTCAACAACTCCTTTAGAGAGTTGACTATGTTAAAGGCTATTATCATCAATAACCCCTATTTTGATGAAGTCATTGGTCAATGTAAATCAAACAAACATTTTTAAGTGACTTAAAATTTTCCCAGGCTTAAAAATATTTCAATGATTTTGAACTTTCAATGGAAATAAAACCAACTTCTTACAGTAACCCACAGACCCTGTGGCTTCAGTTAGTGCTTACTTCTTGGTCCTCTTCTCTTACCACTCTCCAAGATATTCTCTGAACTTCAGTCACACTCTTTCTTATGTTCCTCAGGCAATCAAACTTTCCCCCAAATTGGATTCATTTCACTTGCTCTTCACTTTGCCTGGAATACTCTTCCCCCAGATTTCCACATGGCTGTCTCTTTCTCATCAGTTGCATTTTAGCTCAGTTTTATCTCAGAGAGAGTTCTCAGAGTTCCCACTCCTTCCCAACCAGTCATTCAAGGTAGTAGACACTTTTGTGGATTACCATACAGCCATTCTTCTTTGATAACAGTCTTCAAGGGAGACAGGCCTGAGGCATGTCTTGGTTATTTTAAGGCAAGTCAGGATTATCTCAGATTATTGCCGATTGATCATTTTAGCCATAAGTCTACCACACAATTTAGAGGAAACTTTGGGTGACCGGCAAGTCATTGCAATTCTAAAAAATTTTATCCTTTAAGAAGAAAGCCCCCCTTAACTATCTCAGGGTATCGGACACCTGAGATTCTCTCTGCTATTTTGAGTCCTGAGTATATCCAGGCAAAAAGGACTCGCCAACATGCTGAAAATGACAAAGAAGAAAAAATTTCTGTAAATGATGAGGTAACTGACTTCTTGAATTAATCATCCTGGAGCTTTCCTAGTACCTGACTGACATCATGTTATATGAGCTAATCAATGTGCTTACTGACCAAAATTTTAGTTTATTGTTTTTTTCTGTAACTTGAGATAGAAAGCATCCTTACTGCTATTAACAGATATCCCATTGTCTTATATTTTTTCTTCCTGCCACTTTCCTCAATGAGACCAGGTACCTCATCTGTGTTGTTCATTCCTAATTATATAGTACCCAGAATAGTGCCTTGACTATACTGTGTACTCAGTAAATATTTTTAAGTTAAAATATAAAAAAGTGAAACAAAATCAATGTCCAATGGAACTTATACTATATTAAAATGATTAAAAATATTTCACACACACACATGTAATAGGCATGATAAGTAATGTTAATGTACTTTTCTCTTTCATCTCTCTATAATGTTCTCCCAATCATATTTCTGTGTGTGTATGTGGGGGGGGGGGGAGTGGAACGTTAAAGAAAGAGAAATAAATAGCTGTTCATCTTTAAAAAATAAAATTTGGGGGAGTGTTTTGTGAGATGATTGTCTAAATTACAGGTGATTTTGAAAAAGAAAGGGATTTTTTGAATTATTTAAACTTCCATAAGCATACTAAAATTTCAGCCCTCCCAGTTGGTGGGTTTAGATCTGCAGTGAGGTTGAGCAACATTAAAAAAGTGATACCAGATCTCTATATCTCCATGTGAGGACATACCAAGAAGGTGCCCACCTGAAAGCCAGGAGGAGAGATTTTACCAGAATCCAGCTGTGCTGGCATCCTGATCTTAGAATTCCAGCCTCCAGAACTGTGAACAAATAAATTTCTGTTGTTTAAGTCACCCAGCCTATAATATTTTGTTATGGCAGCCCTACCTCACTAATACATGAATACAAGCAGAATTAAGTCTATGATTTCATGATTATCCACGTGCCAAAATAACCAGACAAGAATCAAATAAGAATTCCAGAATTACTATGAAAAAATTTCCCAGATAACAGAAATAAGGCAGTTTTGAGGGATTGTGAACCTCTAATACAGAATTTTTGTCTACAGTCTTCCTGCCGTCAGGTAGTGTCTCTCCCATGCTGAGGGAGGGCTCTACTGTGCCAACCTGATCATGGCATTGGCTTGCTGTTCCATAGCAGCACGTCATCTGTGGCATAAAGTTCAAACTGATCCTGACAAACAAGGTCCTTCATGATTTGGCCCCAGTGGTGCCTTTTGACTTCTTTCTTGCCATTACCACCAACATTTTCAGCCCTAAAGGAACTATCTCAAATTTCTATCTTGCCATGCTGTTTTCACAACTTGAAGCTTTGTACTCTCCATGGGACATACTCTCTCCTTCCAAATCCCCCTCTTCCATTTTTAAAACAACTACTCATTCTCCAAGGCCTGGCTAAGATGTTGCCTACTTTTCTAATTCTAGAATCATTCCATTGACCATATTCTCATTGCATCTTGGATATTCATCCATCATATATAAACAATTGTCATATTTATTGTATACTCTTCTCTATACTGTATCTATCAACATGTGACATGCCATTCACTTGGACTTTCTTGGAAAATTCTCTCTCTCTTCTCTGTGCTTCTCTCTTGCTACTGTAAGTCCTATTCATCATTGGTCTAAAATTCTTCTGGAAAACTTTCCCAGGCTCTTAAGACGAATTGGTCTCTCTGTAAATACCCATCATCATTCTCATTACACTCTGATTACATTGTATTTACTTATTTGCTGTTTTCTTCACTCTGGAACAATGAATGAATATCATCTATCTGCTAGAACTGTACTGTCCAACACAGTAGGAACTGACCACATGTGAGTGATGAACATTTAAAATGTGGCTAGTGCAAATTGAGTTGTGCTATAAAGGTAAAATATGCACTGGCTTTTGAAAATAGAACCAAAAAGAGAATACAAAGTATTACAATAAAGTGGTTTATGTTGCGTATACCTTGAAATGCTGACATCTTGATTTTATTGAGATAAGTGAAATATATTACTAAAATTAATTTTTTTCTTTTTAGTCTTTTTACCTGGCTACTAAAAAATATAAAAGTTTCAAATGTTCCACACATTATATTTCTATTAAATAGCACTGCACATCATGGTCTTCGTAAGTAGAGAAAACATATTTTATTGATTTTCTACATATTACTATATGGCAAATAGTGAGTGAGAATAGATGTATTATTTAATTAGCAACAAGTAAAGAAATTTGCACAGATTCTTTGTTACTAATTCATAAAAGTGATCTTAGATTCATCATGACAATGCTGTCCTTTTTTGTACGCTTGTAAAATGGGAGAAGTCAGGGGAATAAACACAGTCTGAAAGCCTTATGATGGTAAAGTTCTGACTCTAAAAGTAATATACATCCCGACTTTAATATATTTTTAAATTTTTTATTTGAATCTGTGCTTGGGGGCCATTCTGAATGTGCCTGTCATAGGCAGATGCGTCTGTTCTCTAAGACTAGCGACATAGGAATCAGTAGGTGGTGGTGCAGATGGCAGAGAGAGGGCGGGGTGACATTTCAAACTGTGGGCAGGACTAATGCAAATTTGGCAGCCCAAATGGAAATTTTGTGGCTGGTTATTTTTGCAAGACTTTTTGCTTTCCAAGAGGTCTTTGACCACCCCACCCCACCCCACCCCCAAATATATGTGTATATGTTTTAACTCTCTCCATTGGAATTATTTTATATTGTAATTCTCAAAGACCAAGAGTCCTCAAAATTTTGCCTATGTGACCAAACTTTATACTTCTAACACTGGAAATCATAGGTATTTCTATTTTAAAAATCTTAAATATAGGGAAATAGATTTGTTTTTATCATGCATTTAATTATTAGAAATACATATGCATATAGTTTTAATGAGAAAAAAGTACAAATTGTTTCCTGATTTTTTTAAAGCCATTGTCATTGGACTTGCTGAGCCATATAATGTGAACTGCCTGAGACAAGTCAGCCTCCTCACCAAGCTCCTCTGCCATGATTCAATTCCATTCCCTACGAGCCAAGGCAGATAAATTTCATCTCTGTATCTGGGATCCCTAATCCCCCTGTAAAATACGCCCTCCAGCTTGTCAACATCTTTATATAGTGTGATATATTTCCAAATGTCTAACCATAGCAACCTGTGTGTTATATCCTTTTTTCTCTTATGTGCTTGAACATTGAATTAGGGTACTAAATTTTTTTTAACTTTTTGCAAATTATTATTTCCAATATGCTCATCTACCAAAGTTGTAAAAATATTAAAAGCTTTAAAGATGAAACTGTTAACTGATTAAGATAAAATAGTACATGTCTTTAAGCCCAGCAAAATGCTATAGGCCCTGATGTCCTGAATTCCAGGTAAAGTTCAAGTTTTTGCTTAGAGCGAGAGAGAGGGAGGGAGGGAGGGAGAGAGAGAGAGAGAGAGAGAGAGAGAGAGAGAGAGAGAAAACAAGTATAAATGAAACTATGGAGTAACCCATATTTTTATTCATTCTTAGTTGGAATGTAAAACATGATAGCTATTGTGGCATTATCTAGTAAAAATGTGCATATCCAACTAGCCAATAATTCATTCTTAGAATTATATCTCAAAGAAATTCTCAAATATGAGAGCCAAGGAATAGGTGCAAGAATATTCACAGAAACACTATTGGTGAGGGTAAAGAATTAGCAACTAGGCAAGTATATCAACAATAAAATGCTTCAAATAATTATGGTGAATGGAATGCTAGCCAGCAATAAAAGTGAATGATCTTTAGCTAAAATTAGCATGAGACTATCTTGGAGTCATGAGGTGGAGGGGTAAAATAAGACATGGAAGACTGAATACAGTAAAATTCCATTTATATAAAGTTTTGTACATGCAATATTAAGCAATACATTAATGAAGACTATAGACTTAGAGATAAAGGAAGACATGACAAACAAAAAGTTCAAAATATTAGTGAATTCATGGTAAATTAGGAGAGGGGTTGATGGAACCAGGGCAGGGCAAGTAGGGACTTCCAAGGTATACCGATTATACTTTATCTCTTAACCTGAGTGGTAGGTATGGGAGTGTTTAATATATGATTATTCATTATACCTAACAGCCTATTATAAATAATATTTTATTATTTTTTGCATATCACAAAATAATTTTTAAAATAGACTTATAAAGGAAAGGAAGTAAATGAGGGAAGGGGAAGGAGAGATGGAAAGAAGAGAAAAACATGGAAAAGTAAAGGGGAAAATAATGACTAAGTAAGACAGAATAAAATAAGAAGTCTGAGCAAAATGGAAATGCCATAGGGAAAGGTGCAAAAAATGGAGAAATGTTGGTCATGATGACACATTAATAATAACATCACGATGCTGCTGCTGCTGCTGCTGCTGATGATGATATAGTATCTAATGTTATGGAGTCATTGTTATATTCCAGACACCGTTCTCATTCTCAGTTTTTGTACATGAACTCATTTAAACATTATAATAACTCCATGGGATAGGTTCTACTACCATTTCCATTTTTTCACATTATTAAACTAAAGCAAATAAAATTTTAGTAAACTTATGAAGGTCACACATTTGGTAAGTGGCAGAATGGGGAAATTAATCCATTGAGAGACTGATTTCTTTTTTTAATTGAATATTTAGCAGTATATAAATTAACATATTACTTTCAGGTTTCCAACATAATGACTCAATATTTGTATCTAAGTTAACATCCATCACCAGGCATAGTTACACATTTCTTAACACCATCCTGTCTAAAATCTCCAAGAATCCTGGTTCTCCGATAATAAGTGATTAATTTTTTCCTAGCCTATCTGACCAAGCCTCCATGAACCTACCTCAGTAAGTCTCCTGACATTAGGCAAGCTATGCCAGTAGCTATAAGATTAAAAGTCTATTTAAGCCTTTACTCTCACTTTTTAAGACATTCTACTTTCCTGCCTCTTCTCAAGACTTGTCATTCTCCATGAGATACTGAATGTGGAACAGAGGTATTAGGTCACTTTTATTAAATGTTTTCTTAGGCATTACTGTATTTTCCTGTATTCCAATTTCTTCATTTTCTTCCCAAAGAAACAACAAGTCTTTTATGATGCCTAGGATTTTTCAGGCATCACACAATCTTTCATTAAAGGTTAAAATTGGATAATACTCTCATATTTTCAGCTTAGTCTTAAATGAAAACTCACTGAGGGTGGTTCCAAATTTAGAGATGTTTACACAGAAACAATCACAAACTGTTAAAGTCAAGGCTAAGTGAAAAGATTCCACATATTTTCCCCAAATGTCACTATATACTGTAACTGTCTCTTCATTTCTTATATCATTGTGGTGACCTCAGTCTGTGGAATGATATGCCTCTGAATATTTTATCATTCTAGTTAGAAGAATTCATCATAAATCAAAATTATATATGACTCACCAAGTTGGAAAAAAAATGATCATAATAATCATTGAAACTGAGTCATCGTCCCTTTATTACCTTACCCTGTAGTGCTGGAACAGCACTGATTACATCCTCACCAGCCCAACTTTCTATAGTATCTAAATCCCCTCTGAACTTCAGTCCTCACTGAAAAGTGTGAATGAGGATGTAAAGATCTGAAGAGTTTTCCAGAGCAGGATTTGGTGAATACCACAGTCTTCAAAGTCAGTGACCTGTTTATTCCCCATGCTGCTATTTGGCAGCATCCCTTCCTAAGCAAGTTTCATAATCCCTATTTCACTCTCAAGAAACCCCTGAAACTGCAGGTCCCAGCATGCTCTCCCTCCAGGGAGCACACCTGTGCCATTCCCTTCCCCACAGGCACGTTTCCCCTGACCCCTAAGTCTCATAGGGACCCCCTAAGATTTGCAACCAGGGGGGCAATGGGTAGTGGCAGCTCATCTCAGGCTAATCTCCGGAACCTGTCTCTAAGGCCCCCTTTTCTCTGACTTCCCACTGAGCCAAAGCAGCCCAGCCTGGGCTCTCCTACTACTGACTTTATGCCTTTCCTAGTTACACTGTCCTGTGTTTTAGCTGCAATCAATAAATTCTTGCTTGCTTTTCTACATTTTGTCTCATGATTGAAATATGTCCTTCAAAAAGACAAGAGCTGAGGTGTCCTTGTCTCACCAGTAACACTTCTTTTGTCTGGATGCAAAGACTTCTGGGCTCTGGGAGACAGAGGAACCATGAGAAGGAAAGAGCCTGGTCCCTTAAATTACCACGAGGAGAAATCTGCTTGCTGACAGGCACATCTGCATTGGATTATTAAATGAGCAAAATAATACTTTTTCTATGTTACATTCTTAAAATATAAGATTTTACTTGTCACTGAAATCATTGTTGATCAGAAAGAAAATTTAATCTTTTTGTTGAAAATTTAATCTTATAAAACAGAAAAATGTAGAGATACATATATGTGGAAATCCATTTATACATTTTCCACTTGGAACACTAAAATGTATAAAAATCACAGCATGAGTCCATAGATAATTCTATGACTATTTTAATCAGTGCTAAAAATCTGTAAATATTTAGGCACAAAAATGCCTATTCTGTTGAACACTGCTTTAAAAATAAGAGCATGATTAATACACTGCTTGATATTATTTAGCATAATCCTCAATTTTTATTTATTTATTTTAAAAATATATGTTTATTGATTTCAGAGAGGAAAAGAGAAGGAGAGAGAGAGAGAAACATCAATGATGAGAGAAAATAATTGACTGGCTGCCTCCTGCAAGTCTCCTCCTGGGGATCAAGCCTGCACCCGGCATGTACCCTGACCGGGAATCAAACAGTGACCTCCTGCTTCCTAGGTTGACACTCAGCCACTGAGCCACTCTGGCCAGGCCTCAATTTTTATTTTTAAGGGGTTGGTTATATTAAGGAATATGTAAATATAATCTTGTTACATCAGCTCCAAGGTTGCAACAAGTTTTGTATCAAAGAGAATATATATCCTATATAATAAAAGCCTAATATGCTGTCTGGTTGTCTAATTGTCCATTCAACCAATCAAAGCATAATATGCTAATGATATGCTAAGGCCACTCAACCACTCACTATGATGTGCACTGACCACTAGGGGGCAGACAGTCAACCAGTCGCTATGACGTGCACTGACCACCAGGGGTAGACGCTCCAACTGTTAGGTTAGCTTGCTGCTGGAGTCTGGCCAATCGGGCCTGAGCAAGATGGGCTGGACATGTCCTGGAGCCCTTCCTGGGTCCGTTCCCAGCTGGCCAACCTTCTGCGTCCCTCCCCAGACCTGATCATGCACTGGTGGTGTCCCTTGGCCTGGTCTGCACCCTCTCACAATCCAGGACCCTTTGGGGGATGTCAGAGAGCCAGTTTCAGCCTGTTCCAACAGGCCAGGCTGAGGGATCCCACTGGTGCACGAATTCATGCACCGGGCCTCTCGTACTAGTATATACGACTATTAATAACAGTACATTGCTTTATATATAAAGGGGTATACTAGTAGATAGAACCAAATACCAAATATTACAGGTCATAACAGTTGGAAATGTTGAGCATATAATGACAATAATTAACCTAGCTGGTTTTGTAAATTATTGCTGAAGTAGTCATAACATTTCAGGGGCTTAATTTTCTTTATGGTATCAAGGTAGTTTAATAATGCTACTTATGCTTTCATTTAAACCTAAGAATTAGCTTGATCAATCACATAATCTGATACTGAATGTAATAGAAAATTATCAAAGTTACAATAACAGTGCCATATTTCTTATAAATTAAAAAATGTTTATATTTATATATATATATATATATATATATATATATATATATATATATATATATACTAGAGGCCTGGTGCACAAAAATTTGTGCACTGGGGGGGGAAGGGACGGTCCCTCAGCCCGGCCTGTGCCCTCTCGCAGTCTGGGACCCCTCGGGAGATAACGACCTGCTGGGTTAGGCCTGCTCCTGGGTGGCAGAGGGCAGGCCCAATCCCTAGGTGCAGCCCCTGGTCGGGCTCAGAGCAGGGCTGATTGGGGAGCTGGGGCGCCGCCCCCTGTCATGCACAGAGCAGGGCGGATTGGGAGGTTGCGATGCCACCCTCAGTCACGCTCAGGGTAGGGCTGATTGGGGGGTTGGGGCACCGCCCCCTATCACACTCAAGGCAGAGTCGATGGGGAGCTTGCGGCGCCACCCCCTGTGACGCACAGAGCAGGGCCAATCAGGGGGTTGGGGCACTGCCCCCCCCCCCCCGTCATGCACAGAGCAGGGCCCATCAGGGGGTTGGGGAGCTTCCCCCGTCATGCACAGAGTAGGGCCGATAGGGGAATTAGGGCACCTCCCCCTGTTACACACAGAGCAGGGCGGATCAGGGGGTTGGGGCGCCACCACTGTCACACTCAGGGCAGGGCCGATGGGGAGGTTATGGCTCTACCCCGTCACAGACAGAGCAGGGCCTGTGGGGGAGGGAGGGTTGGGGCGCCACCCCTTGTCACACACAGAGCAGGGCCGATCAGGGGGTTTGGGCGCTGCACCCTGTCATGCTGATCTGGTGCCAGGAGACCTCTCGGCTCCGCTGATCCCGGTGCTGGGAGGCATATTACCCTTTTACTATATAGGATAGAGGCCTGGGGGCCGGCTGGTTTGCCCTGAAGGGTGTCCTGGATCAGGGTGGGGGTCCCCACTGGGGTGCCTGGCCAGTCTGGGTGAGGGGCTGAGGGCTGCTTTCAGGCTGGCGGTTTTGACTGAAGCTCCCAAACACTCCTTTTTTTCTTTTTTTTTTTTTCTTCTGGGCCAGCTTTAGCTCTGGCTCTAGCTCTGAGGCTTCCGCTGCTGGTTTGTTTGCCGTTCTATAATCGAAACAATGTATAACTTCAGCTCTGAGATCCCAGCCGGCTATATTTTTTACAAAGTTTCAAACTGCCAGCTCAGAGGCCTGCAAGTCAGGCGGGGAACGTTGGAGTCTGCAGTCACTGGAGCAAGCAAGGCTCATGTTCGCTTCCAGCTGCCTGGCTGCCGGCCACCATCTTGGCTGACAGTTAATTTGCATAAGGATATGCTGATTAGCCAATGGGAAGGGTAGCGGTCGTACACCAATTACCATTTTTCTCTTTTATTAGTGTAGATATATATATATATATTTGCTCTGGAAATTGTTTTCACATGTCATTATGCTTACAAAACTCTAATTAAACACCTAAACCTTACAGTAACCCAATCCATGATTTACCAATGCCAATTTCTATACTAGCACTCCTATCTGTTTATTCATATTGACATAATAGACATAAAAAGCACAAACATTTGTCTGCAGATGGTACAGATTTCCTTGGAAAACTAGGGAACTGAAAGAAGCAGAAGCTGAATTACAAGTCTATACTTTCTCTATTGGGTTATTTTTATTTCATAACCATATTTTCTTTGGCGTTTCCAGATTTCTCTTCTCTCCTAGGCACTAAGATCAATTATTATTTTTTAAACAATAACGAGTTTGTTTCTGTTTTGCTTTTGTTCTCTGAAAGGATTCTATGGCCCATATGAGACAATATCTTATTAGAAAGAGTGATAATGAATGAAATTGTGCTTCAATGTCTCATAAATTAAATTTTAAAAACATATAACACTACGTTTAAAGTACTCTTTATTAGTAATGCTTTCTTGTTGATTATTGTTTTTGTAAGTGCTTTAAAAACAAATCCTAATAATTTAATTTTGAAGTGAAATAGCTGCAATGAATCAAATCCATATTGACTTTTCTTTTCTTTTTTTTTTTTTTTTTTACCAAATATCTTTTCATAGAGCCTGGAAATCTGTTTTCAAGGTGACAGTTCATCTGCTAAACTGATTTTTGATAAAGACAAATGGACATTTCTGTGTTAATAGGAAAGGTGCTTCCATCCTGATGGCTTGTGCATTAGAGTGCACTTCATAGTAAAGTGAAGTTGGGGATGGAGATGGCCTTGAGGGGTACATGTTTTGGGGAAGAATAGGGTTTAAGATCTTAGACACATCCCAACTCTCATACTGAATTGCAGACTTCCAACTTGGCCCCATATGTTGCAGGAGCTGTTTTGGGGGCAGGCCAGTATCAGTAAATTTGATATGTGAAAGACAGCAGGAGATCTGACAAGCAATTTAACTCAGGAATTGGTGTTAAAGGTAACACCAGATAATAAAGCTCGCTCACTGAATCACCATTCTTACCAGGTACCAAGATAATGCACTAGTGTCAAAAGCTTTGCTAGAAGTTAGTTTATTGACTTATAAAATTTGTCTCAGTGAGTCATTTCCTTTTATGTCTCCATTTTCCTTAGCCCACCTCACATCATCTCCCACTTAACATTCACTTTTTTAATAACCAGTAGAATTCCCCTAACAAACAGAATCAGTATTACTGTTGAATTTGTTGGACATACAAATACATTGGCCCCACTCAAACCTACTGAATCAGAAACTCAGGCTTGGTGCTAGTAATCTGGTCTTCCACGTGTTTATGATGCATACTCAAATTTGACAACCACTGATATGTATGGAAGGCACTGTAGCTTTAAAGTATCTCAGTCAGGCCTCTATCTCTTCTTAGGGGAGTTCAAACCTTCATCTCTACAAATTCACCTCTCCCAGGAATTGATCTTGGCTCTTAGAAGGATAATTAGAACAAATTTCAGCTTGGGTTTATTTTAACAGACACAATACCGAATTTTGATTAATTTTTCTTGCAGGTAATGCTTTTGACTTATTTACTTGCCACTCTTGTTTCCTTAATAACATAATTGTAGAGTGCCTCCTGTGGCCCAGACACTTGACTAAAGGCAGTATTGTCTATAAAATGTGTAGTCTAGTAAAGTGTACCAGGCATGAATGTATATATATATGATATAATTAAGGTATAATTAATATGCCATTCACCCATGTAAAGTGTATGAATCAATGGTTTTTAGTATATTTACAAAGTTGTACAAGCATCACCACAATTATTCTTAGAACATTTCATCTCCCTGTCTTGACCGGAAGCCCCTTTTAACAAATTCTTACTAACAAATGAGTAGATGACCAACTCCAAGAATAAACAAATGAATAAAGACATATGTAAATTTCTAGTTTGCATCAAACAAGTGCAAAAGTGAGTTCTTAAGGTTTCTATTATGCACTCACATATATGCTATGCTATGTGTATGAAAGGGAAATTTTGATTAAAAAAAAAAGAAATATAATGAATTACCTTTAATGCTATTAATGAGATTAAGTGATGACTATCAACCCACATTCATCAATTTATATTTCCAAGGTTATTAATTTAAATGTTATTTGAAGTCTATTAGACTTTATATAGAAATGGTGATTCTAGACCCAGCAATTGAAGCTAAGTAGAATTGTGAACTCATGCTCAGGTTGCCCACTAAAACCCACATGTTCTTTCAATGAGAAGGTGCAGCTTGTGTTTCAAAGCAAGGGTATAAAAATAACTGTTTGGAACACATGTTTATAAGTTGGGGATTGCCTGTATTTTTGGAATACTGTTACTATTATAGTGTTTAGAAAATACTTTATACTTAAATTAAAAATATACTTCTAAGAGAAAGTACAAAATCCAGTTGTCTTAATATTTCATTCAGAAAAAAATGACAAGTGCCACCCATACTGTTTATTTGAGGATCTAATAAAAGTTTTCAAAATGAGACACATTTAGTTATAGATTTTATTTTTTTCTTGTATTTTCAAATTCAGCTTTTAAAGCTTCTTATTTGCTTGATCAAGGTGATATTTTATTTCCCTAAAATATTTTTATCTTTCTAATCTCCATTGAAAGGTAACAAAATCAGTACCATGAAGGTGTCTTACTGAGGTATTGCTGTTTATGGAAGAAGAGTACATGAAGCAATAAATAGCTCCAGCCAGTGATTAAATGTAGATGCAGAGTGGATGTATCTGATGGATGCAAATGTCATTTACAGCCTCACATAGTTCAATATCATAAATACTACTCTCATTGTACAAGTACAAAGATGACAACACAAAATAAGCTTCATAGCATATACATAAATGATACAAATAAAAAAGTAGGTACATATGCCAGTTGAAATGATAATTTTATTGGTTTTACATGAATCTATAACAGGCCCAGATGATTATTTTTTTATATAAGCTTAAATATAAACTTTTTATAGTGATTAATTGCTTGAGGTGGACTAAAGGATAGAGAGGCTAAGAGTTTATATTTGGAAAAATCCAAGTCATCAGTAATTTATACAATTTAAGTATCAAGGCCATTGAAATTTGTCTAATATTCATGATAAGTTGAATTAATATGTTACATATCTATATAGTTAATACTTGCATATCTCATCAAATACTGTGCCTGTGTAAATATGTAAGAATTGATTTTTTAAAATAAAAATCTTTCTATGCTAAATCTTTTAATGCTAAAAGCCCTTGGAACATATAATTTAAATGGGTGAATTATATGGTATGTGAATTATATATAAATAAAGCTATTAAAAGTTAACAAATTACAAAGAAATACTTATATGTTTCTAATTTTTAAAATTTGCCTACATATTTGAGCCTTGAAAATGGTTTATTTATTCTTAGACAATATTTTCTTTATTACAAGCTTTTTTCCAAATGAACAATCTCCACCTTTATTGATCATCAGTTTACTAATTTATTATGTATATTTCAAAGCATGCACACATACAGATTACAAAAGAATGAGAAAGAAGCTACTTCTTTAGAATATATATATATATATATGGCCTGTTGCATGAAGAGATTCGTGCAATAGGCCTTCCCTTCTCCTGGCTGCCGGCACCGGTTTTCTTCCGGCACCCGGGACCCAGGCCTTTGCTCCAGCCAGAGCTGCCTTCAGTCTTCCATGTTCGCTGCTCCAGCCAGAGCCGCCTTCAGTCTTCCGTCTTCACTGCTTGAGCCAGAGCCGCCTTCAGTCTTCTGTCTTTGCTGCTCCGGCTCACCTTCAGTCTTCCCTCTGCTGCTTGGAGCCTATGTATGAAAATTAACCACCATCTTTGTTGGCGGTTAATTTGCATATCGTGCTGATTAGCCAATGGGAGGCATAGCGAAGGTACAGTCAATTACCATGTTTGTCTATTATTAGATAGTATATATATTACATGCCAGTTATTTGTTCTTATAGATAATTGCTTAGTCTTGTTTAAAATGACTTATTTAAAATGACTTCCTTTTCTCCATATTACTTTCAAAAGGTCCCTCTTTTGGTAATGTGTTTAAGACATTCAACTATTGTCTGTTGGGAAGGAAAAAGGTCAAAAGAAGAGGTGGAAAAGAGGCAGAATGGACCTGGCTAGTTAAGTTGGGGGAAAAGGGGGAAAAACAGCAGAATTGGGTTCTGTCCTGCACTCTGATAAATTATGGACATTTGTTCAAGCTTGAATTTGAAGCTTTGTCACCATGTTGTAATTAAGTTTATGATGACAGTTCATCTTTGATAAGTATTTTGTGGTTGTTCAAAGGAAAAAAAATGTGTATTTTGAGAAGTAATAATGAAGTTTAAAAAATCTATAATCCAATATATAGGAAGTACGAAAGTATTCTAATAATCTTTTGAAAAATATCAAGTCTTGAATTTAAGAAATTTTCAAGGACCAACAGGGAGAGACAGAGGTGACTGAATATACACAGCCCTCCCCACCAAAAAAAAAAACAACCCAAACATGCTGGCTCTTATTATAAACTAGAGGCCTGGTGCATGGATTGGTGCAAGGGGGAGGGGACCCTCAACCTTGCTTGCACCCTCTTGCAATCTGGGACCCCTTGGGGGATGTAGCAGTGCGCCAAGTGGCAGGGGGCCAGGGAGGAGCCTGAGCTGGGGCTGGGCACCATGCCGGGCTCCTGCCTCCACAGCTGCGCTCGCCAGCCATGAGCCCAGCTTCTGGCTGAGCAGTGCTCCCTGTCCTCCCCCCCCCCCCCCCCCCCCCGTGGAAGTGCAATGACCACCAGGGGGCAACTCCTGCATTGACCGTCTTCCCCCTGGTGATCAGTGCACATCATAGTGACTGGTAGACTGGTTATTCCAGTTGTAATGGTCACTTAGGCTTTTATATATATACTGGAGGCCTGGTGCACAAAAATTTGTGCACTCGGGGGGGGGGGGGTCCCCCAGCCCGGCCTGTGCCCTCTCACAGTCTGGGACCCCTTGGAAGATAATGACCTGCTGGCTTAGGCCTGCTCCCGGGTGCAGAGGGCAGGCCCAATCCCTAAGGGCAGCCCCTGGTTGGGCTCAGAGCAGGGCTAATTGGGGAGTCGGGGCGCCGCCCCGTCATGCACAGAGCAGGGCGGATCGGGAGGTTGCGATGCCACCCTCAGTCATGCTCAGGGTAGGGCCGATTGGGGGGTTGGGGCACCGCCCCCTGTCACACTCAAGGCAGGGTCTATGGGGAGGTTGCAGCGCCACCCCCTGTCACGCACAGAGCAGGGCCCATCAGGGGGTTGGGGCGCTGCCCCCTGTCACTCACAGAGCAGGGCCAATCAGGGGGTTGGGGCTCCGTACCCTGTCAAACACAGAGCAGGGTTGATCAGGGGGTTGGGGAGCTCCCCCCCGTCATGCACAGAGCAGGGCCGATCAGGGGGTTGAGGAGCTCCACTCTGTCATGCACAGGGCAGGGCCAATCAGGGGGTTGAGGAGCTCCCCCCTGTCACACACAGAGCCGCAGGGCGATCAGGGGATTGGGGAGCTCCCCCCTATCAGGCACAGAGCAGGGCTGACCAGGGGGTTGGGGCGCCTTCCCCTGTCACGAACAGAGTAGGGCAGATAGGGAGGTTGTGGCCCCGCCCCCTGTCACACACAGAGCCGCAGGGCGATCAGGGGATTGGGGGAGCTCCGCCCCATCACACACAGAGCTGCAGGGCGATCAGGGGGTTTGGGCACTGCCCCCTGTCACGCTGATCCCGGTGCCGGGAGCCTCGCTGCTCTGCTGATCCCGGTTCCGGGAGGCATATTACCCTTTTACTATATAGGATAGAGGCCTGGTGCATGGGTGGGGGCCGGCTGGTTTGCTCTGAAGGGTGTCCTGGATCAGGGTGGGGGTCCCCACTGGGGTGCCTGGCCAGTCTGGGTGAGGGGCTGAGGTCCGTTTTCTGGCTTGCGGGTGACTGAAGCTCCCAACTGCTCCTTTTTTCCTTTTTTTTTTTTTTATTCTGGGCCAGCTTTAGCTCTGAGACCTCGCTGCTGAAAACATTGATACAATGTTGCGGTCAGGCTGGCTGAAGCCTGGCTGACTGAAAGCCGGTTTCTGGGGTTTTGTTTAGCTTCTATATTTGCAACATAGTTGCTTAGAGTTGCAGCTGAGAGGCCGGCAGCGGCAGGCGGGGAACGTTGGAATTCGCTGTCACTGGAGCAAGCAAGCCTCCCTGTTAGCTTCAGTGCATGGCTGCCGGCCCCCATCTTGGCTGACAGTTAATTTGCATAAGGATATGCTGATTAGCCAATGGGAAGGGTAGCGGTTGTACGCTAATTAGCATGTTTCTCTTTTATTAGTGTAGATAGAAAATGACTACTAACCATGTGAGTAACATAATTAAATAAAATTAAGATAATTTTTAACGGCAGCTAGAGTAAGAAATGTTATTAGAATATTATAAAAACAAAACCCTTTATTCTTAAGTTATCCATTTGATATTATAAAGTTATTCATTTGGTTTAAACTTAATAATTTGCATGTATCCTGACAGTATAAATTATATCCAAAAAAGTGAGTGGCAGCTTGACAAAAGATGAATTAATCTCTGTGTAACAGAAAGACTTGCAGTAACATCAGGTAATACATACAGTTGTTGTGGGGGATTGGTTCCATGACCTCCATGGACACCAATATCCTAGGATGCTCAAGTCCCTACATAGAATGGCAGAGTATTTGCATATAGTCTGCGCACATCCTCCTGTATACTTTAAATAATCTCTAGATTACTCATAATGTAATTACTCACAATGTAAATGCTATGTAAATAATTGAACTATATTGTTTAGGGAATAATATATGGGAAAAAATCTGTACATGTTCATTACAGACATAACAATCACAGGTCTCATTATATGGTAGTACATATCAGCAACAACATAACTACTTTTTACTTGGTTAGTTGAAGCCGTCAATTTAGAACCCGAGAATACAGAGGGCAGGCTGTATACCAGTACTCAGTTTGAAACTCAGGACTCAAGTTTATGTTTTACTTTGGACGATCTTCACCCAGGTTGGCAAATTTATGAAATCAATTCTTTTATTCTAGCTAGCTATGGATAATCTGAGAGAATCATATTTCTAAAGAAAGGGTCACCTTAGAGTAAAAATGAAAGGAAATGTGAATAAGAAAAATAAAATCAATGTATTTAACCCTTTGAGTGCCAACCAATATCCTAGGAACTATGCTAAAATTGCCAAGGCATTTTTGCTGATTTTACAGCAGTTTAGGAAAAAAATTATGAATCACAAGTAAATGAAGTTACGTATTCAAAAACTTAAGGAAACCTTTACTACATTTGTTTTCATCTTTGACATATATTGTTTGCTGATTGTATTATAAAATATTAGTAGAAAAAAATTTGAACAAAATATATAATGTTAAAATAGAGGGACACCCTTTCTCCAATATCTTCCACAAAATCGTCATCTTCACAGCAAGAATTGACATATTTAGCAATATCATCATCACTAATAAAAGCTGACTTAGAACTGGATACCATTTCAAAGCTTTAGGGCTACAAAATCTGAGTAAACTTCATAAAATTGTAGTACCAGTAAAAAATTAGGCAGATAAATGCCAGTGGTCAATTTTAGAACTACAAACATTCGGCATCATAAGTAATCTGCACTTAGGTGCCATCTGTCAATAAAGAGTGAACTACTAGCACCTAATAGTGACACTGCAGGAGGAGCGCATTAGTGCTCCCCGCACTTTTGGTGAAAGACAGGAGGAGCGCGATCGCGCTTCCCAGCACTCTAGGGGTTAAATTCCAACTGTAGACAATGTAAGTTATCTTTAGAATACAATTATTTAAATCCCTGTTTTTACTTTTAAGGGTACAAGCTGTTGAAATACTGTTTCAATTATGAAAAAATATAACATCAGAAGCATACAACAATATCCTTCAGCCAGTTGATTAGGCATCACAGTATCTTGTCTTTTTCCAAATTATCAGGAATTGTTAGAAATTATACCACACTCTATTTTTTAAAGAAAATACTATTACTATTTAAAAATATTTGATGGGCCCTAAGCGGTTTGGCTCAGTGGATAGAGCGTTGGCCTAAGGACTGAAAGGTCCCAGGCTCAATTCCGGTCAAGGGCATGTACCTTGGTTGCAGGCACATCCCTAGTAGGAGGTGTGCAGGAGGCAGCTGATCCATGTGTCTCTCTCATCGATGTTTCTAACTCTCTGTCCCTCTCCCTTCCTCTTGGTAAAAATCAATAAAATATATTAAAAAAATGATATTTGATGGTCCAGTCGGCATGGCTCAATGGTTGAGTGTCGACCAGGAGGTCACGGTTCGATTCCTTATCAGGGCTGTATGCCTGGGTTGTGGGCCTGATCCCCAGTGTGAGGCATGCAGGAGGCAGCTGACTAATGATTCTCTCTCATCATTGATATTTCAATCTCTTTCTCCCTTCCTCTCTGAAATCAATAAAAATATATTAAAAAAATAAAAAAAAATCTTGATGTAGCCCTGGCCTGTGTGGCTCAGTTGGTTGGGGTGTCATCCTGAACACTGAAAGGTCACTGGTTTGATTTCTGGTCAGGACACATACACAGGGTGCAGGTTTAATCCCTGGCTGGGCACATACAAAAGGCAACTGATCAATGTTTCTCTCTTACATCGATGTTCCCCCCCGTCCCCCCCGCTCCTCACTCTCTAAAAAAATCAATAAAACATATCCTCTGATGAGGATTAAAAATGATACTTTAAAATATTTGATGGCCTGGCCAGTGTGGGTCAGTGGTTTAACATAGACCTATGAACCAGAATGTCAAAGTTTGATTCCTAGTCAGGGTATATGCCAGCGTGTGGGCTTGAAACCAAGTAGGAGGCATGCAGGAGGCAGCCAATCAATGATTCTATCTCATCGTTGATATTTCTATCCCTCTCTACCTCTCCCTTCATCTTTCTGAAATTAATAAAAAAATTGATGTATATTGATTTTCAAAAGTTTCCTAATACCAAACTTGCTTATATTGCCCATGTGATAGGTAAATAGAATAGAGATATTATTGTCACCTATTAATGGATTGTAGGATTTTAACTCTTAAGTTTACTCATATGTCCAGATAATCAAATCTTTTTTGCAATAATAGTAGGTATTTTAATCATATAAATCTGAAATGTGTGGCTACAAAAATAAAATTATTTTTCTTCTATTTTCCCCCACCTCAATACTTCAGAGGGAGAAATTCCTAGCAATACCCTTTTGTGGTGCTTCTATAAATGCTCATATAACAGGTTAATTTATATAATATCTATATTTATATAAATATTTGATCCATAACAGGTATGGTGTGCAGGAGGCAGCCTATTGATCTCATCTATGTTTCTATCTCTCTATCCCTCTCTCTAAAATCAATAATAAAAAAAGAATAGAATCAACAAATGATATTTTTTTGTTTCTTTGTCATGGAAGGTTGCATTTATCAGTGGTTCTCAACCTTCTGGCCCTATAAATACAGTTCCTCATGTTGTGACCCAACCATAAAATTATTTTCGTTGCTACTTCATAACTGTAATGTTGCTACTGTTATGAATCATAATGTAAATATCTGATATGCAGGATGGTCTTAGGCGACCCCTGTGAAAGGGTCGTTAGACCGCCAAAGGGGTTGCGACCCACAGGTTGAGAACCGCTGATTTACATAATTTAAAAAAAAGCTGGAAGAGTACCAATAGGTATTAGTTTTTGTCTTTTCAAATGTTACTATCTACCCATTATTAACCACATCCCATTGCATTTTTTTTAAACTTTTAAAAAAATATATATTTTATTGATTTTTTACAGAGAGGAAGGGAGAGAGATAGAGAGCCAGAAACATCGATGAGAGAGAAACATCAATCAGCCACCTCCTGCACATCTCCTACTGAGGATGTGCCCGCAACCCAGGTACATGCCCTTGACCGGAATCGAACGTGGGACCATTCAGTCCCCAGGCCGACGCTCTATCCACTGAGCCAAACCAGTTTTGGCCCATTGCATTTTTGCTGCTAGTAATTACTTGGATAAGTAACTGAATTCTGTACTTCCCTTTGTCTGTGTAGGTCTAATAAATGGATTCCATATAGTTTGTGCTATAACTTACAGTTCAAAAAACAACAACAAAACTCTAGCCTTGCCCTGGCTGGTGTGGTTCAGCTCAGTGGTTAAAGCGTTGTCCCTTGCACCAAAGGGTCGTGGGTTGAATTCCCTGTCAGGGTACATACCCAGGTTGGGGGTGTAATACCCAGTTGGGGCATGATACCCAGTTGGGGTGCATGCATGAGGCAACCCAATCAATGTTTCTCTATCACATGGATGTTTCTCTCTTTTTCTTTTTCTAGAATCAATGAAAAATGTATCCTGGGGTAAGGAATAAAAAAACATAAAAACTCCATCTTTATTTATGGAGTGAAGAAGGATCATACAATAAAATTTAGATTTTAGAGTCTATTAGTTTTTTTTAATGGGAATTCATGATGTAGGTGCTAATTTTTTCTGAGATGTGCTTGTGTTTAATGGTGGAGGAAGGTAGAAAGAGCAAAAATAAAACAAGAGAAAGGGATAAATAAAAAAATTTATGATTAGCAGAGATTAAAAAATAGAACGGCATAAAAGCTATTGCTTGCTTGAAGACATGATGGTATTTAATATAATAGCTACTATTTCTAAATCCTTAAGTTAGTAGACGTTTGTCAATATCAGATTCTGATGGGCAAATAATAAACTTCTAATAAGTACTTGTTGAATGCTTCTGTGTTTATTTAGAAAAAGAATATTTTTTCATCAAAAGTTTAATGCAGACCTAGCCAGATTGGCTCAGTGGATAGAGCATCGGTCTGTGGCCTGAAGGGTCCCGGGTTCGATTCCAGTAAAGGGCATGTACCTCTGTTGCAGGTTTGATACCTGGAGGGGTCTCCTGTGGGAGGCAACCAATCCATGTGTCTCTCTCACATTGATGTTTCTCTCTCTCTGTTTCTTCTCCCTTTCACTCTCTCTAAAAATCAATGGAAAAATATCTTCAGGTGAATATTAACAACAATAAGAAGTTTAATGCAATATCTGTCAATAACTGTAGTATTCTGACCAAGGAAAAATTTGTTCTAAATATTTGTCTTGTTTGTAGGAAGTATTTGACTGTATTTACTTATCTAAGACAGTGTCTTTTCCTTGTTGCTTTCTATGATGGCCTGTGTGCTGCTTTAGTTTAAAAACACTGAACGCTAATGCTGCCTTAGAAACCATTACACACTCCCTTAACCATTCATTCTCCTGGGAATTGATACTTTTGAGTTGCTTTCTTTCTTATTCCCATCTTCTGAAAAGATCCCCCAAGGACATAGATAGTTGAAGCTTTCTGTCCATTTTTGTTTAACTTTGGCTTTCTCTGGCACATACCTGTGTGTGCATAGAAGCATGATATCACCTCAAGTCACAGGCATTTTTGATTATGGCTCTTACAGTGTAACTTTATCTCCGAGACAGGTCATATACCCCTATCTGCATATACACAAATAAGGCTCATTGTTATGATTTTCTCCTTACATTACTTAAGATATGCCAAAAAGAAAAACCTAGAAAATTAATTATTGCCTTTTAAGTTATTTTGGCCAAGGGGAATTATTTTCTTTTCTAGTATTTGTATATGTACAGGAGAGAGAGAGAGAGAGAGAGAGAGAGAGAGAGAGAGAGAGAGAGAGGAATGAGAATTGAAAACATTTCAATTAGGTTATTCTATTATATAGTCAAAATGTTGAATAAATTAGATTTGATTTACTGAAAAAATGTCAGGAAAACATGCTCATACAAACAAACAAATATATAACAAAGTAGACTTTTATGCTACCACTATGTATACTATAACCTAAAAAAGGGAGTAAAAGTGAATGTTCCGTGGTTACAAGGTGCATATCGTTCTTTGTTCATTTTTAATAAAAATAAAATATATATGAACAAATTAAATATTTACATATAATAACAATTAAAAGTTAGCCAAAAGTTACAAATCATAAATTTGTTATAAAAGTCACTGTTTATGGTGACTTGACTGGGAGTGGTGAGTACACAATACAGTGTACAGATGATGTGTTGTGGAATTGTGCACCTAAAACCCACATAATTTTGTTAACCAGTGTCACCCCAATAAATTAAATAAACAGGGAGTAAAAGTCACTGCTTTGCATGAACTAAATCTTCTTTAAACTTTCTTCTCAAAGTGACTAAATATAAATATCTGCAACTCTTCATTAGTCTATTTTCTTATTAGAAAATTTCCTCTTAAGTGAATGGTACGTATTGATTTCTTACTTCTTGCTCATTTATAGCCCATAAGACAACTTTTATTGTCAGTCCTTGTGATTTATAAACAGTTTACCTCAAATGGCAGATTTGATGATTTTAGCAAAATTTCATTAAAATAATGGGATGAGATCTGATTTTTTGGGAAATTTTCTAAAATAACAGAACTGAGATGAAACAATGCATTGGCAATGGCTATGGCTAATCCAATAGGCACATAATATTATGTTGTGGAAATGGTTGTGTTTTAACTATTGCACATTAGAAATAAAATTCACATTATGGATATCCTCATTAAAAAGGTTTAGGTAGATAAAAAACCATGAATAGCAAACCTTTTAACAGAGCACTGAGCAGTGATTTAGCCTTACAGTTGATAACCAACACTTTCACAAAGAATTGTAGAAGCAATATCTTTCTTCAGCAGCTTCAGATATTAGAAAACAGTGTGTTTCATCAGGGTGATCCAAAAAAAATTGAGATTTGGCTCAAAGGCCAACAATGTTAATACTGAAGGCTGACTTACCTTCTCTTGAAGTTTATTACATTTTTTTGTTCCTTAAGCTCTTTCTTTTAAAGATATAAAATTGGAAATGGTATACCTTAGTAGGAATTCTGAGGTCATTATTGAAATCATTGACAGAATACATTATACAAATATTTTTATGTAGTGAGGCTATTATGATACCAACATATCATGCAGACAATAATGGGCGTCTAATTCTGCTATTTGTAATCCCCATGCTGGGGGAGAAAATCTGCTTTTGCATCATTGAAAATTGGAAAATAAATGATGGACTGGACTATTTGCTTATCTAATTTTGGAGTGGAAAGCTCTCGTCTGTTATAGAAAATCTCCTTCCTGAGCTGTTTCTCAATCGCATTACATCTCGCTTCATCTCTGTTTGCTGGCTCCTGCTGCCACACTCCACGCTTAGCATAAAACAAAGTTAAGTCCCGGTGGGGTGCCTTTTGTGAGGCCTCTCAGAGTAGGAAGAGAGAAACAAAGAGCAATAAAGAGATGTAGAGACTACAAAAACAAATAAGGCGCCACAAAGGAGAGGTAAAGGGGGAGGGGGGCGGGGAGAAAACATCCCGGGGTCAAGAATCTTAAAATCACACACTTTTTCTCTTTTGCTAGCAAGTAGTAGTATGTCTTCTCTGTTTCGGGATGTGGCCTCCGGAGAGCTGGAACATAAATTCTGGTTACGTAAGGGTCTTTCATAAGCGCTCCTCTGAAACTAAAGAAGGGATCATTAACACTTTACCGCCACCTCATAATTATGGCTTGGACGCACATGCAGGATGGTCATTTTTTTGTCACCGGAATACACTATCCTAGGGAGCTTATGAATGTAAGATGTTCAAGGAAATGTTCCCACCCCTGGCACAGCAGTTCCCTCCTGAAGAGGCCTGTGCGCTTGGGAGAGGCCTCACCCAAGACCCCTCTGTTCTCTCCGTGAGGAGGCCTGAGCACGCCTTCCCACCGCGGCTGCCGGGGGTGGAGGTGAAAACTGGTTCTGTCTTGCTGCTACTCAGCTTTCTCTTCCTCCCTTAATGCCTCCTCCACATTTCAGGCGCTTTTCTCAAATTGCTACCCTTCTCGTGCCTTCACACTGCCAGAGTGAACTCACCCTGCAGGCAAGGCAGACCCGTGGCCAAAGCCGGGCGTTTGAACCCTCACCAGAATAGTACAAAGCCCCGTTCGCAGTTCTCTCCTCCCAGGAGGGAGAATTCGTCCCTCCACCTCTCTGTCCCACTGAATGGCAGGGCTGGGAAGATGTGACAGCATCAGGTGCTTCTCCGAACGTCCTCAGCCCGGGCCCGGAGGCTGTCCTCGCCAGGTGAGGCGTACCTGGGGCACAAACGGCATTCAGCCAGGCCAGAGGCTCTAGCTTCAGGCGCTGCCGGGCAAATAAATAGTGCCACCTGGTAGAGCCTAAAGCAAGGCTTCACCATGCGAATACACCCCCTCCTGCATTTGTGGTCAGATCACTCCCCCAGATTCCCAGGCCGGCAGTGGATTCTGCACTCGGGGGAAAGGCTGGGGGAACGCAGCCCGCCTGTGCAAAAATAACCCCCGAAGACGCCGGCCAAGTCCCGGCTGGAGCCTCCGCAGCCCGGTGCCCGCTGTCCCGGGGGAGCCCCGCGGGCTGGGTCCGCTCTGCCTCCGCTCGCCGGGCAGCGGCAGCGGGCGGGCGGGCGCCGACTTGGGGAGTTCCTGTCTGCCTTGTAAGGAGGGCTGCTCCGGCCCGTCCCCGCCCGATCGCGCTGACGCCCAGCCCTCCCTCTGCCCACCCCCAGCCGCCTCCCTTCCACTCCCCGGGAGCAGCCAGACGGAGCCTCTCCCCGCCACAAGTCTCTCCGCCTGCCATCCCCCCATTCCCACATCCCCCCGCCACCCCTCCTCCTCCGCCCCCGCCCCCGCCCCCGCCTCCGCCTCCTTCCCCTGGGCGATCAGGGGAATAAATCAGGGAAGAAGCCGAGAGGGAAAGAGAGATAGTGAGAGTGCGCGGGCGCTGGCAGGCTCGCCCAGGTCTGTTTCCAAAGTCGCCCTTGATGGCGGCAGAGGCGAGGCAGCCGGGAAGCTGAACCGCGAATCGAGCTCGAGGGTCCGCCCGCCGCCGCCCCTGCCCCGCGCCCGCCGCGCCCCGCCGCGCCCCTGCCCCCCGGCGCGTCCGCGCCCCCGGCCGGCGCGCCAGCCCTCGGACCTCCGCGACCCGGGCGGAGGGCGCCCCTTCTCCTCCCCGCGGCCCCGGCACCGCTCCTTCCTTCCCGGGCTGGGGTGGGAGGCGGGATTGATCTTCGATCGCGAAGATGGCTGCTGGCTGCCTGCTGGCCTTGACTCTGACACTTTTCCAATCTTGGCTGATCCGCCCCTCGTCGGAGGAGCCATTCCCTTCGGCCATCACGTAAGTCGCCGGGCCGGGCAGGGCTGGGAGTGCCGGCCGAGGGCGCCGCTGGGGCTGGGCGCCCGACTCCGTGGCCGAGTCGCGGGGTTTTCCTGCCCGTGGGGGTGGGGAGCGAGCCCGGCTGGGATCCGGAGAGGCTGAGCGGGAGGAGGGCGCCGCTTGCCGCCTGGAAGTGCTCGGAACCGGGGCGTCCCAGGGGCTGGCCGCCCTGGCCGCGCGGTCCCGGGAAACCTCCGCCGGCGCCTCAGCCCTTCTCTTGAAAGGATTCTCGAAAGAGTTTATAGGTGCGCCTTTCACTGGGGGGGGAGAGAAGAAAGTTTCCAGCCGCTTGGCCGCTCTCAGCCACACGCAGTCTAATAAAAAGTTGTGTTTGGGCTGGGCGTTTTACAAATAGGTAATTGCAGGCTTGGCAGGGCAGCCCGGACTTCTCCCGCACTTGGCCTCTGGGATGCTCTCCAATTGCTCCGGTGTCCAAACTCCTGTAGATCCTCAATCACTGGGCGCACTTGACAGCCTCTCTGACCTGCCCGCTCCCCGCCGCAGAGTCCTGTCCACCCAGGGGGTCTTGCAGGTACTGGGGCCACCCTTTCTTGGAAGCATCTAATTGCCGGAAGACTTGCGGTTCCTGCTCTTAGAATGAATTGAACCTGTTCTTTGGGGGAGGAACTGAGCCTTACCAGAGTCTCCTGCAATTTTCTCTTATTTTTAAGATTCTAATATAACTCGCACACACACACACACACACACGCACACACACACGCACGCACACACACCACCTCGCTGCTTTTCTGGAAATAGAGTGTTTAAAGGTAGCCATGTAGTCACACGGCAAGGAAGGGAATGAAACCTAATTCTCTCCTCTCTTTTAGGCTGGAAAAAAGAAGCAAAGTCAGTGGCACAAAAATACACATACATACTTTTAAATGCGCTGAAGAGCCTATCAGGCATTCTGGGAAAGCATTTATTTTAGTTCTTGAAGCTACTTTAAAGCTTCTGAGAGTAGGTGATCTTAAGTGGATGAGTCACTTTAATGCATTTTACATAACAAAAACAAAGGCCACGGTAGCCTTCCCGGTATGTATGATGTTGGGAATTATTTGCTGTCCTTTTGTTGACCGAGTGCCGAATACGATAGTTTTTGGTGGATCCTAACTGTGAATCTTTACCAGTTGATACCCCGCAGCTATTAGATTCAGTGTATTAGGTGCCAGTGCAAGCATCTGACTGATGCACACTGTAACCCAGAGGAGGGAAGTGTCTAATATTTTTATCATTGATTTAGAATCATGTTCCTTTTTAGATAATCTTCCATAAAAACGATCGCAGATCCTGTTTTTGTTATGAAGCAGAAGGGTAAATGCCATCTGTGGACCTTCATTAAATTGGCAGCATGTTCCAAGCAGATATTTTAATACATAAAAAGAGTAAAGATTACCCTAAAGATACTTCAAAATTATTTACTCTTACTAATTTTTTACTCTTTCTAGCTTGGCCTATACAGCAAGAACTCCAGTGACTCACTTGCATTTTGTGTCAAATAAAGAAGTGGCTTTTTAAAAAGGAGTCCGTGTGTTTAGTTTACACCTTTTTAGTCTTATTTTTAACTGAGATATTATCATTATTTCTATCATTTGGAGGTTATGTATCATCACACCATTGGGGAAAAAAACTATGACTTTAAACTCCAACTAACTACAACCTTTTATTCTTGAATGTGACATGGTAAAATATTAATGTAAAAATCCTTTTTGTAAATACAGCTTCCATAAATGATTTCCTCAAATTAAAGTAACTCAGTTTTCATGGTCAGAAATTTACTAGAGACAAGAAAGAAAATAAATAGTGGGCGAAAATAGGAATTAGGAAAACAAAAAATTTTTAAAAGATTTGAAATTTCATGAAATAAAAGCTTAGTAAAAGATTTTGTAGGTCTAAGCCAGTATCCTATAGATAATATTAACCATATTTTTGTAAGACTGCATCTTCAAGTATTATTTATTTGGAAAGTTAGTAACACTTTCCAAATGAGGACATATGATAATTGACATCTGTACTTCATGTTAGATTTTTGAATAAATTAAAAAAATTTAAATTGCAGCGTTATTTTCATCAAGATGTGATGCCATTTGCTTTTCTTGAAAGAAAAATCATATGAAGTGTGGAGATCAGGAAAAATCTCAAATCTTTGGAAAAAAATTCAAGTTTATAAAAACTGCATACAAAGATGATAGCATTCACTAAAGGCACATTATTATGCTTCTTTGTGTAAGTTTCTCATTAGTAAATCTTTTTTATTTTGGATGATTTTACTTTTCAGAGAAAAGGTAACATGAGAAGTTTTGATTATAGAAAAGGATGCCATCAACACACTATGAAATTAATTATGCACTTACTGGAGTGGGCCTCAATTCCAGCTAGTAATTCACAAAGTGTTTCTTTTAGAGTGTTTATAATATCAAGAGCTTAAGTTTTATTATAATAAAACAAAATTTTTCTAAATAGCTTCAATTTTCTGCTGTCTGCTTTCTCATACATTCTCATAGCAGATTCTTCTGGATTTAAGTAGTAGTTAAACTGTTCTAAGTGTTAATACTAAAATAACTTTTTTTTAAGACAAGGAAATTTTGATACAGTTCTTTGCTAGGTTAGGTTTTCCTTGTGGAAATGATTGTCTCATTAAGGTGTGAAATATATATGCCATATGGTAGCAACCACCTCATGCATATTGGTTTATATGTAAGTGGAAAATACAGTTTTTTTGTGTTACAATGCACGTTATATTGGTAGTTTAAAATACAGTTTTCAAAAAGGGAGCGCTCGCTTGTTCTAGAAATAATTTCTTGACTCATATGTGAAAACACTTCTATTTTAAAACTCAGGGTAATATGTATGGAAGCCAGTATTATAATGTTAATTTAAACCTGTCCCTCTTAATCTTAGAACCTATTTATAAATTCAGGTTTTTTTAAAACATTGTAGTTCTAACTACTCATGTGAAACTTTTATCTCAGTCATATCAAAATGCCAATCAGTCAAGAATAATTGGCTGAGAGACCATTGGTATATGGTGGTTTTGTTATAAACTGTATAGTGGGATAAATTACAGGTGTCTACATGAGATATAGGATCTACATGAAAAAAACATAACATCTTATAGAAGAGTAGTACTTGGGGGTTTAAATACTTAATATCTATCAATCTATCTATCTATCTATATGCATATTTCTGTTACTAGACAAACTTAAATTTAAAGGCTGCAGAAATTTTTTTTTTATGTCATTGGAATGACTATGACTTGCAATGAATATCTTTACTATGCGTTAGAAGTGACAATTATTCTCATTTGGGCTTAGCAATTTCTTTTCACATATTATGTATACAAGAAAATCAGTCCTTGGTAAAATGAGATAAAATATTAAATGTAAAATAAAACCTTAAAACTATGAACATCAATAAATCCTTATGTTAGACCTTTAATTTGTTCTCATCAGCTTAAGCACATGACATTTATTATTTCACAGGTGTGTGTTTAAAATATGCAATAGTAGATACATTTTTTTCAGATAAGTAGTAACATGATGTTAAATTTATTAATGTTTACACATAGTAATATGTGTAGCTATCTGGATTGGCATTTGGATGAGCATTAGGTTGACAGAAATGGATATAAACCAATTTTTTTTACAAATATACAAAGGCATAACTTATTATAGTTTATAACAAGGAGGTAAAATGTGCCTTTTTTTTTCATGGATTTCATTAATTTAATAAGTACATGTAAAATCAGAATCTAAAGCAAACTGTTCATTTTGGAAAATATAAAAAATTTACCACTCTTTCTTCAAAGAAACCTCGCTGCATAGACACCGTTCTTTTATTTCTCCAATATTGATAAAAATAACATAGTTTTACACATGGTAAGGTCTTGCAAAAACCTAAATAACGTGCAAATTATGTATTCAAATTTAGTATTTATATTTACAGTATAAATTCATAAAAAATAATGCATTTAGGAATTTTAAAAATAATTTGAATCATTGGTTTTCAATACACATGTAAATTTCCAAGGAAGTAATCTGTTCTAAGTTCACATCTTATTTTCTTGTATGTGTCTTCAAACTGTTTATAAGCTTAAACTGGAGATTTAAATGGTTAAAGTAAAATAAATTTTAGGCAAATTGCCAATTTATTGATTTCCTTCAGTGACTTACATGTATGTGCATAATCAGTTCTAACATAAACATATATCTAGAAGTTAGGAAAAAAAATCAGAATTTCAGTATTTCTAAGAAGTAACATTTTATTGCTCTTAAAGTGATAACCTTTTATCATTTGTAATAAAAGAGCTGCCTGTTATAGTATTTCAAAAAGCCTGTGAGCTGCTTTCCATGGGGAAAGAACTCTGTTCTATTTCATCCACTCCACTTTTACTTAAGGCTGGTACCCTGCATCAGGCACTATAACGTACTATGTCAGCCAGTCCTTTTCATGGATTATCTGCTTAGTACCACACCTGTTCCCAAGCCTTTCATATGGTTGCTTTCCAATGTACATAGAATTATACTGTGATAACCAACCACATAGCTTACACACGGTTCATTTTTTCTTTTGTGTGCATGAAAAGAAAAAAATGGTTGTGTCATATTGTTTACAGAATTGAAAGAAAGAGGGTTTTGACTTCAATGTCACTTGAGGTAAAAATAGTAGCACTTTGTGAAAAATACTGTATTTGCCATCTTTTCCTTCTGGGTCCAAAATATTAACATTGCAAAATTAGATAAATTGTCTAGTTTATATTACTATAGTACTCTATTTAATAATATTATATGTGTGTGCAAATATATTCAGGGTGGGGCAAAAGTAGATTTCCAATTATTGGTATGGAAAAGAATACAATAATTAGTAAATAATAATACAAGAATAAACTGTTTCACATACAATTGCAAACCTACTTTTGCTCCACCCTGATATATATATATATATATATATATATATATATGAATGTATACACACTTTAACAGCTGATAGCTGTAGATTCTATTATATTTTGAAAATGAAGTGTATTTTAATAAATATTGTCTTTTTAGTGTATATACATGTTTTGGGGGGACACTGTGTGTGTGTATGTGCGCACACATGTATGGATTTTTTAAAATTTCAAGTGGTTTGCTAGGGTAGAAAAATTTCAGTAAGGTAAGTTTTTTAACAAATGTTCATGCTTTAATATCTGCCAATCTACAACCGTTTTTTAGGGATTAAATGCCATTCAAAATATTTTTGTAACACTAGCATTTAGAGTAACTTGTAAAGAAAATAAAATGATATATTGTATGCAAAAGCAACTGGAAAATGCTCAGATCATATAGTGACAAGTTATTAACATAATGATGATTGAAAAGAAGTATGATTCTAAAGATAGTCTTGCCATCATTTGAAAAATAAATATTTTATTATTGATTTCAGAGAGGAAGGGAGAGGGAGAGAGAGATAGAGACATCAGTGATGAGAGAGAATCATTGATTGTTTGTCTCCTGCATGTCCCACACTGGGGATCCAGCTCTCAACCCCGGCACATGTTCTGGCCTGGAATCGAGCTGTGACTTCCTGGTTTATAGGCTGATGCTCAACCACTGAGCCACACCAGCCAGGGAGTTTTGCCATCTTTTAAACAAAACAAGTATGAGAAAGAAACTATTGCACATGGAATATTGGAGGTACATATTAAGAGGTTTATGCATGCTAAACAATTTTGTTTCTGCCACTTACATATGGGATACTTAAAAATTTGTTAAGAATTAAACATATTTGGCATTATGACATTGTTGGAATGAAGGATAAATGTGCCTATGTTTTAGTTTTATTTGTAAAGTATAACTTTCAGGTTTCTTTTTTTTTAATAGGAATTATATATTTTGGAGTATTCTAATACACATGAGTAAACTACTATTAGCAATCTCAAATAATGAGTCAAATGATCATTGCGCCTTTAAAATTTGCCATTTGTACAGATTATAACAAGATTCCAAACAAAGAAAAGATTGACATTGTGGCCTCAACAAACTGGTGCACTTTTACAGTTGATTTCAATAATTCAGAATCAGGGTGTTATATATGAAGCAGTATTTAAAGTTCTGTTTGAATATGAATGTGGGATATTTCTGGCTAGATGCTATTTTAACATTTGCTTCTACTGATTTTTTTTTTTACCATATGCCTCTGCTGGGATAAAAAATTAGGATATATTTTAAATTCTATATCATAAATGGGGGAGCTACTTAAGCTAGAAATGATAGTAATACAAATAATGTTGTTGCCCATTTTAAATGCTTCAGATCTGGGGATAATCTTACTGTCAATTTGAAGTTCTTTTTTTTTCTGAGTAATTAAAAATTTGTGATAGTCTCCTGGCTAATTATGAATTCTTCTATTCAAATAACTAATTGCTAGTTCTCTCCTTCATGCACATACATATTTACTATTAATGTATTACTCAATATAACATTGACTCTATTGGGGAATTTTTGGTTTGTTTTTTTCCCAAGTAACCTGTGATCAGGCCTCAATTTCGGGTCCTCCTTCTCCCTTGATTCTTCTCTCACAGTTTCATGGACTTTCTTTCACCAGACATTTCTCTCAATGGGAAATTGTTGAGGGATTTTGATGCACAGATGTCTGTAATATATAATCAAAACTTCCACCAAAATTGTCAAACAGTCTAGACAATTGCTTCATTTGACATTTGCCCACATACTGTGGGGATAATTAGGGGAAAGAGGGAAAGAGCTAATAAAATAGTTCTCTGTGTAAGGTGCCTACTGTCAGGCTATGTAAAGGGATGGTTAGACATTAATGATGTCTTATTTTCGGGATTAAAGGAGGTCTGGCTCAGTAGAATAAAAAGGCTTAGGCAGCCTGGAAAGTCTCCTGTTTTAAAAAAGTGATCTAGAGGCGTGGTAAAAATGCCATGAGGAATGGTGCATGTGTAAAGTGGGGCAGACAGAGGAGCCCTTGGATTACAAAATTAAAGATGCTAAAGGCAGCAGTTGGTTATTTAAAATTTTTTCTTATTTTTTTCCGTGTCCCATGTGAGCTTGGTTTTTCTAGTGCTGTTTACTGAACATAATATTAGCTTTTATATATTTAAATATTCATATATGGAAATTCACCTTAGAAAGAAACCAAAGACAATAAAATTGTGTAGGTCTCAAAAAAATAGAAGCAATTAAACATTTTTATTTTTTATAAAACCCTGGGGAAATTGGTTTATTGGATAAGAAGTGTTACTATAACACTATTAAAAACCAAAGTGCTAATAAGAACAGAAAGAAATTCTGTTCGTAATTTTTTTTCATTAGATTATAAGAAATTAAATAACTTGCAGGTCTGTAGGCATCTATGTATTATACCGGAGATTATTTAGACTTCAAGGTAGATAATACATCATATATTTGAAAAATATTAATTTATGCTGTCTTCTGATGTCTCCTCCTTCATATATTTTAACATCAAATGCAATTTAATTCAATGAATAATGCAATTATTATTCAGTACAAGTTATATAATGCACTGAGCTACGTTCTGAGACTCCAAACTGAGGAAGAGAGTCCCACAGGAAGACATTCACAACTCCAAGGCGACTGGGAAGCAGTAGGACCCATCAAAACATGATCAAGTAAAAGCACACGGCATGTTGAAGAAACATGGCCTGTTCCATGTTAGGTCTGGGGCTCCTGGTAGGAAGAGATGTTGGTGGGACTGGATTGTTGGTTAGAGTCTGAATTATAAAATGTTTGCATCAGGGCCATCTTTCTAGATGACCTGAAGGGAGATGGGCAGTGTTTACAGCACATGGACATTTGTGGTAGCCCAGCTCTGCGTACTCAAATTTGGCCTCCATCCTCAGATTTTTTAAATTAAAAATAAAAGTTATAGGCTTTGACTTATAATATCTAGAAGGTGGATTAAAGAGACCAATATTTGAGGCAGAGACAATGAGAGGAGTAGCTAGTAGACCATGGCAGCATTCCCAGAGTGAGAGTTGGCCACGGTCTAAAAAAGAGCAGTGGTCGTGGGAAAGCAGAGCAGGTATGGAACATACTGCAGAAGTAAAGTGTCAGGTCCTGTTGGTTTGGGTACTCGGGGAATCAGAAAGAGAGAAGAGTTAGAATCTAAGATCTCTACCAGGTAGATCATGTTACACTGAACGATGTACAGTAGAGCGCACAGGAGGAATACCAAGTTGGTGGTGGAGTGAAGGAAATGGGCTCACTTTTGGCCATTTTGATTAGCAGTGTCTGTGTAGAAATATGTATCTAAAGGGGATTTGCAGACACATTCAGAGTGCAGACTTTAAAGTCAGAAAAAAAAGGTTCGTCCATCTATTTAGCAAATATTATTTAGTATCTGTTATGACAGGCATTGCAAGTTTCCAAAGAAGAACCTAGATACAGCAGGGTTGGGGAACCTCTGGCCCTCGGGCCATAGAAGCCTGGAGGGATCATTTGGCCTGGCCATGCCAAGGCATTAAGGGTGAGTTAATTAAATGTTAGACCAAATATAGCAGGCTAATTTTTAGGTTGATAATTTTGTATGGCCCGGGAATGATGTTATAAATATCCAAATGATTTTTAGAGATCTGAAAAGATGAGTCCTTTAAGGAAGTCACCAGGCCACGAGGGTATGAGAGCAGTTTCAGCAGCATGCTGCTGACTGCAGCATGATTTCAGTGCCTTGGGAGTGTGTAGCAGCTGAGACTAGAAAGGTGGCAAGTGTAGATTGTTCTTTCAAGGGATTTGACAATGTGAGGAAAGGGGAAGATGTATAGTGGGTTCAGAGGAAGACACTTTAAGAAATTTGGCACTCTTTTACTTTGTTTGAAAATAGGAGTTACTGTATATTAGGTTGTTTGGGATTTCAAGTAGTAGTAGTAAGAAACCATAGGACTATCTTGAACCAAAAAGGGAAACATTGTTCAGTGATAGTGGAGCTGGATGATCAATTACGGGAGTCAAGGTCAAGGATGTGCCAACAACTGCAGAAGGGGTGGGACTGCCAATGGGTTCGTGCCTTGCTCCTGTCTACAGGTTTTCTTTGACTTTTCATTCTCTGTTCCCTGCAAATTTGCCTTATCTGCTTTCCAGTACGCATGATATTGAATAGCTGTGAGAGTTCACATTTATCCATCAAAGCTTTGAACTAGTTTGAGACTAGAATTCTAGTCCAAACATAGCCTCCTATGTTGATAGTCTGAATATAGCCCAGATGGCCATCTACAGCCCATTCAGTGGTGATCAGGAGATGGGATTCGGAGAAAGGATTCTGGTTACCAGAGCTTGGGGCACTTCATTATACCCCAGTCAGATCTCTTTAGGAAGTATTACATTGCAGCAGACCAGTTGCTGTTAGCCTGGATAGAGTAGAGGAAGTTCTTAGAAAATGGCTCCTGAGGTTGGGGAAGGTTGTAGAGACAACGAAATAAGTGTTACCAAAGGGGAGATTTGAGGGTATCTGAGGGAGGAGACCAAATGGCAGAGAGATGAAAGAGATGAGGGGCCATGACTGATAGGTGAGTTTCCTGACAGGAGGTGAGGAATGGATCAAGAAGAATAGTGTTTTATAAAGTACCTTTTCAAAGATGAATCAGCCTTGAGAGTTAAAGCAGATGTTTGGGATATAGAATAGATGCACTTTTAATTTACTGGAGATGTTTTTGGAGGAATGTTTCAAATTACATATTCCATTCTCAACGAGGAATGACCTGGTTCAGAAATATAATGCATACGCATGAGTGATGTTCAAGTTCTGAGATGCACAGGCTAGAGTTTTTCCTTACCTGATAGTAAGGAGACTCAGTTCATAGCTCTATTCCCTTTGGACACAGCGACATTTGATCCTTTTTTGTCTTTATTTTTTTGTTCACTTTCTTTTTTAGATGACATTGTTATCTTGAAAATCCATGTAGTTTTGCAAAATGTTATTAAATTTAATAAGTATATATGCTCATGGTAAAAAGAAATATGAGTGAAAAGGAAATAACAGAAAGAGGAAAGAGTTCCTGTTTTAGCAATTTATCATTATTTATTATTTTTTTGACAGATAGGGGAGGTTTACTACTACATTCTATCCCAGTCTTTAGCAAAAGGAAGAGATTTGAATTAGAACAGTTCCTTGTCAGTAAAAAAAAAATGAAAAATTTGGTAAAATAAGAAACAACTAACTGAATATTTCTGCAAAGCATGTTCCTGGTCACCTCTTAAGGGGCATCTCAGGTCTCCTGAAGGCCTGGAAATTACTGGCAGCTGCCATCACAGCAGTTGCCTGAGCTTCCAGGATGACTGATGAATGGTTAGGATCACAAATGCCAGCACATCTATGAATCAATGTCGATCCCATTGGTATCGGTGCAGTGTGGAAAAATCACCCCTGTCGTTTGCAACAAGAGATGAGAAGAGTTAGATGGGCTCTGTATTTTTCTCTCGTTTCTCTCCCATAGGTATTCACTGTGTACTTGAGCTAATTTTGATATCTCTACCTGCAGAATGTATGGACACTAATGCTAAGCATTCTCTTTATATATTATAAGTTTGCTTTCTGATATTTTTGAGCT
Source organism: Myotis yumanensis (assembly GCF_028538775.1). NCBI lineage: Eukaryota > Metazoa > Chordata > Mammalia > Chiroptera > Vespertilionidae > Myotis > Myotis yumanensis. The sequence continues at coordinate 39,956,186 of NW_027223760.1, read as the reverse complement.
CCTTCTGTACTCCAGGCACTGTGAATTAATACTCTGCATGTTTTTGAACCCATCCAACTTTAGTTAGTTAGTCCCCTAAGATAAGTATTATTATCCTTGTTTTCTAGATTAGGGAAGTTAAATTTAGAGTATGAAGAACTTTTATGAATTTTCTTAGGAGCAACATTTGATCTCAAACAGTTTAATTACTTAACCTGCTGTACTTTGCTGCCCTTCTGTGGCAGGAGCTTTGATGTGTTAGCATCCAGTCCTCACTTGGTCCAGCCGTGGCTGGCTGAATATCTCAGCAATGAGGTTGAGGGGAAAGGAGTCAATGTAAAGAGAGCAGAACTAACTCCAAGTCTCAATTTCTCCATCTGCAGAGCAAGGATAACTTTAAGTAGATCCAGAATCACAGTGTTATACCATGAGGGTCAAATGAGAAGATGCGTGGGGGACTTGGAAAGGCTGTTTGATGGCCAGGCTTTAGTATTTGTATCACACGTGATTTTTTTCTGCCTTCAAGAAATCACGAAGTGATGACTAAGATTCAGTGAGCTAGATTAGTATGCTAATATATCATTGGGCTATGCGGAAAGCCTGAAATGAAGGGGGAAAGGAATGCTTATCAGACCTTAAAAGTGTCTCTTTGTAAAGCTTCTGTGGCCTTAATCATGAAGAGGGATGCGGTGAACTTGAGAGAGTGAAGTGTTTTGGTTAAGGACAACCTGTGTCCTGAAAGAGACCATGGAGAAAGCAGAACCATCAAGGACTCTATGTTTTATCTAGCATTTCAGCCAGCACCTGTGCTATGAGAACTGTGCCACAGGAGGTCGAATCTGTTCTTGAAAGTTATAACCTTGACACTGATCCCCTCTCATTATCAAACAAAGGTGTGAGCTTTCAGCTTCAAGTCAGAATATTTGAAAGTTAAGGCGATCCGCCCATGATGTTTATATAAATGATTCCAGACAACTCTCCAAATTGGGAGAGCACAGAAGAGTAAAATCGAGACCAGTTGCACTTTTAGCAACAAATACAGAAGTCAGAGCATACTGAAAAGGCCAGTTTTCATTTGTTTCATCCAACTGATGATTACTCGCACTCATTTAACCCCACCCCTTCACTTTCCGGAATAAACGCCGGTCAGCCTTTTACCCACACTCTTTGTAGAAATAAAACAGTTAACATGTCTGCTGCACATTTTTAATCAATTCATGGAGGAAAGAGATATTTTGATGATGCTATACATTAATCCGATGACTAATGAGTACAACTTGGTAATAACCATGGAAGCAGTAAGTTTTCAAGTACCAGGAACCTGCCTTTTTGACATTTGCCACAGAGAGGAATGTGTAATAGTCTTATGATGTTTGTCACTTTAAAAATACCAACCCATCTGTGCTATGACATGCTATTAGAATCGACGTAAATTTGCATTTGTGAAGATGTTAGGAGAGACAAACTGATGGGCCATGTGAAGCCACAGAAGAATGGTCACAATGGGGGCTATGCTCATAGCTCTGAATTAAACATTTAAGCTTGGTTGTTTCTCAACACATCTGATTTTCCTGTCAATTTAAATGTAGAAATCAGAATTAATTTTCCTGAGCTAAATTTTTATTGTGCATGTGTAGCTCAGTTCCCAGGGGATTGATATACATCGTGTCAAGGTCTGCCAGTGAGTAATTGTTTAAAATTTATATCAATACTCAATGGTAATAAATAAACATAGGGGAATGGTAACTCATCACAGAGCCAACCATGCATGATAATTAGATGAGGTCCATTTATCTCCTTAAGTTATCAGATGTGACACAACCTGTCTGTGTGGTGTCTAAATGCCAGCTGAGTCCCTGGGTGTAAATGACCGTGACAGGGGGGTGGTTTGAGGGTTGCAAGCCTTGGATATGATTCTACCACTTCTGGATTTTTGCACAAGTAAAGTCCATTGGCCCCTGGGATTCTGTACTCATAATATGTATGGGTTCTAAAACCTGGGGTCAACAGACTGCTCAGGATATATATATATATATATATATTTCCTTTTCTGTTTACTCTACAACCACCACCCTAATTCCAGGATAACACATAAAACATGTGTTGTATTATATTACATAACATTATAGTAATACAGCACATTATATAATATATAAACACTAGAGGCCTGGTGCACAGATTCATGCACCAGTGGGGTCCCTTGGCCTGGCCTGTGCCCTCTTGCAATCTGGGACCCCTCGGGTGATGTTGGAGGCCCAGTGCACGGATTCCGCCTGATCCCTGAAGGTCAGGCCCAGGGACTCCATCTGTGCATGGATCTGTGCACCGGGCCTCTAGTATGCATATAAGATCTTTGGTTAATCTCTTCCCGCCCTCTCCCTCCCCACTTCCTCTGAGATTCATCAGTCTGTTCCATGTTTCCATGCCTGTGCATTGAGCGTCTGCCCCCTGGCAGTCAGTGTGTGTCATAGCTACCAGTGGAAGGGTCGCTTAGGCATAATATATATATATATATATATATATATATATATATATATATATTACAGATAATGATTTGAGTGACTCTTTTTTCAGTTCTCTCAAAAATGGTTCATGGAGGACCATCTAATTCTTAAAAATGGGTGCTTTTGAACATTAGGGCTTAATTCTCTCATAGAACTTGCTTGGTTGTTTAAAGTGTGGGTTCAAAGCTCAGCTCTACAATTTATTAGCTGGGTAATTTGAGCAACTGTACCTTTCCATTGATAAAACCATATAATGTTTTTGCAAGAACTAAGAATGTTAATTCATGTAAAGCACTGGTAACATAGAAAGCACTGATTAAATATAATTGGCATAGAAGCAGAATTTAGTGGAGGCAGGTAATCTGAGTTCCTGTTTGTCTCTGCCACTAAGTAGATAGGGAACCTGCTTTGGTAACATCTTGTGAGGAAGAGTAATTGTGATACTTGTGTGACATAGAATGGTACTCTTTTTTTTTTAGAAGCTGAGCAACAAACATATCATATCTTACCTTGAGGAATAAATGAGTTTTATGGAGTTTCTAAGAAAAGAGTACAAACCAATTAAACTGTTAGAATATCAACTCAAATTTTTCAAGAAGACTTCATAGTAGAACTCATTCATCTTGAAGTTTAGAAGTGTGTACAGAATCACATAAAGTGTGGCCTTTCCTTGTGCCCTGTTGATTAGCTTTTCTCCCAGTGAAATGTCATGATTCTACGAGAGAAGTTAGGAAAACTTAAATCCTCAACATTTATGAAAAAAAAGTCAATCAGATTATACAAAAGAGATACAAGACTGACCACTAATTTAAAGTACAGTGAATGAAAACAAACTAGACAGAATCTTCATAAACACATTTTATATGAAGATCGATAGAATGAGTCGCTTGTTTAGAATTCAGTAATCTAGATTCATTCTTTTATTTCATTTTGGCATTTTCCATGCTGTGTATTACACTGCCACAAACTTTGTAGTTTAAAACACTGTACATTTATTTTCTCCCAGTTTCCATGGTGAGGAGCCTAGCCATGGCTTAGCAGTCAGTGGTTCTCAACCTTCCTAATGCTGCGACCCTTTAATACAGTTCTTCATGTTGTGGTGACCCCCAATTTCATTGTTACAAATTGAACATAATTAAAGCATAGTGATTGATCACAAAAACAATATGTAATTATATATGTGTTTTCCGATGGTCTTAGGCGACCCCTGTGAAAGGGCCGTTAGACCCCCAAAGGGGTCGCGACCCACAGGTTGAGAACCGCTGGGACTTAGCTGGATCTTTTGCTCTGGGTCTCACAAGGCTGCACCAAGGAGTCGACTGGTCTGCATTTCTTACTGAGGCTACTTTCCGCTCTTCTTTAAATCTTATGTGGTTGTTGACACTCCCTTGTGGTTTTAGGAATCCTTCCAACCTCCTGCCCTTTCTTCTTAGCTGCCAGAGGCCCCTCAAATTTCCTTTGCACGTGGTGCCCTCTCAAAGGTCCTCTCACAACATGGCCACTTCTTTCTGAAAGGCCAGCAGGAAAATCTCTCTGTTTAGTCTCTCTTTTACGGACTTTCAACTAATTAAGTAGACTACTCACGATAATCTTTCTTTTGATGATCTGAGAATCAAATAATTTGGGATCTTTCGTCTACAGAATTTCTTTACTCTTGGCCGTATAACATACCCCCGTCATGGGAGTGACTTCCCTGTATAATCACAGGTCCCATTCTTCCCACCTCCTCCCAGGAGAGTGGATGATACATGGGAGCCCTCTTAGAATTCTTCATCCCACAGGTTTTACTATTAGACAACCATCATTAAAACACCCCAAATTAGAAAATGAATAGGAATACTCATTTGCTTGCCACTTTAAATGTTCAGAAACATTGACAATTCTCTGAAGCAGTCAGGTGATTTCTTATCCTTTTGCCTCCAGGAAATCGTGCTCTGCTACCTTGGTGCTGATCTATCCTGTAAGGAAAGTAAATTCCAGGAGCTCATTAACAACTCATTCCTAATGTTAGTTGAACTTTTCATCCTCTACAAAAAAAAATTCTCCCTGCTGTGGTTTAAGTCAGTTGACACAATTATTGCCAACACTGTATAGAAAGATTGTAAGACAACTCTTCTGAATTGTAAAGGATTAAATTACTTCCAAATGAAGGTTTATATTTCATGAAAACTTAAGTCTCTCCTGAAATTATGTGCATTTCCCTGCCTGTATAAACTAGGTGATTTTGTAAACCTGAATCTGTTTTTTATACATATCCATAACGAATACCCCAATTATAAAGTATTAATTCAGAAATGTTCATGTAATGGAAAAAGCATCATATATCCCTTATCATCAGTATATAGATTTAGGAGGATAGCTATGGCTTCTGTTTACAAAGAAAATACTATCATAAAATGCTTCTTCAAATTCTTAAGTATTGGGTACTTAGTAAGTTTACTTTAAAAAAGGTGCCCTTCCTATCCTGTATACAGTTGCCCTGTGCATACCTAGTCATTTCCTTTGAAGTACTGCTGATTACCTGATTTGTTATACCACTAGCATTAATTAATTTGCTAACACCTGGGTATTCTGGTCAGAATAATTATCTAGTTCAGTGCTTTTCACATTAACTGTCCCAAAGGAATAGAGTTTATTTTTTTTGTAAATTTCATATCCATTGCAAATGTATATTTTCGTAGAACAATGAAAATCAATTAATGGTAAAGTGTAATTTAAAAAGATATGAACCATGTTCTCTTTTAATTATTATTATTTTTGGTCAATCCTCACCCAAGGATATTTTTTCCATTGATTTTTTTAGAGAGAGTGGAATGGAGAGAGGGCACGAGGGAGATAGAGAGATCAAGGGAGAGAGAAACATTGATGTGAGAGAGACATATCTATTAGTTGCCTCCTGCTCATGCCCCGACTCACCAGGGACAGGGTTTGAACCTGCAACCCAGGTACATGCCCTTGACTGGGAATCAAACCTGTGATCCTTTGGTTTGTGGCCTGATGCTCTGACCACTGTAGATACTGACCAGGCTGAATCATGTTTTAAAATAATCAGATTTAGTAGTGATAACATTATTTTTTCAAACAGTTATAGAAGTGTCTAAACACTCTCTATTTCTATACTTTCTTGAGCCATATCAGCAGAGTACAACCAGAGTAGCCTTAGTTTAATTGGTTTGCCTACTTCAGGTAACCAAATTACTGTTTTCAGTTTGAAAATGAAATAAAAAAAACTAAAATAGAAGATTTTCTCATTAAGTGGTCTTTAAAAATGATATGCCCTGTTTTAATGCTTATCTTTGGTTTCGGCTATTGGATAACTATGACCTTTTACCTCAAAGTAATCATAATGTTTTGGTTTGAAAGTAGCTGCCTATTTCAGATTGTCACATGTATAGTTTCTGAATAGAATTTTATGTTATTTACAAGCAATTTGACTTTTAGTGTATTCTCTTTAGGATGTTTTCTTTTTCCAATGAGTCTAAATGCTTGCTATAAGTAGAACAAATATCTTGGTACTGCACTGAAAGGAAGGACTGCCATACCTGAGGCAGGTTGCATCATTTTTACACTTTTTAAAAAATAATATGAATAAAGTATACTTGGCCTATGAGACTAAGGTTGTATAAAAAAATCTCTGTTGATATCTCAGATCTGATAGTGTCTGCAAAGTATAAAAGTATGACATTCTCACTGGATTGAAACACATCCAGAATCAAACAATATGACTCTTGCAAAAGGCAATTAAAAGTTTTCTAAGAGAGTTTCACATTTTCACTTAGTAAGTATTGAGAACTGCAAAACTTTTTCATTTTGTAGACCCCGATTTCTCCTTAGGTATCTGTACTCATTGTAACTGAAATGTCTGAAAAAAAGTATTGATTTTTGACAGAGTTTCTTTCTGTTGTTTTCTCCTGGTTTGACTGGAGATTTTTCTGACAGCCAGTGCCAAAAAAGTTCTCAAAGTGCATGTAGGATTTTACCTAATGAAACTGAGGCATCTAAAGTTATAGCAATAGATGGGAACAACAAGGTTGCCAGCTCTTTATTTTATGTCTTTCCGTGCAGTCTCTTCTGAGTTGTATCTGTCACTATACACTAATTCCAGAACTATTGTCTCAAGGATAGAGTTTTCCAGACGATTGAGACAGACTAGTTTCCTAAGAAAATTAGAACTTATGTGTTTTAAGGCTCTCTTGAAGGGTTCTTATTCTGTTGTTAGGTGGGTCACTTAAAGCTAATCAAATTAAACTATATCTTTTTTATAAAGATGCTGCATCTCCGAGCTAATAGGACGTCAGATAAAGAACAATGCCAATGTGGACAGTACTAGACAAACTCTTGCTAAACTGGCCATCTAAGTAAGTGGTTTTCAGGATAAAATCACAAAAAATACTTGATTGATAAATTCCCTTACAGCATAACTTCATGGATCTTACATAGTAAAAATTATAGCTGTTTCTATGTAGTTTGAAATCCCCTTCACGAAAGAGAATGTGTAATTTACAACATTACAATGGCCGTGGTTCTAAGAAATCTGCTGAAATCTTACTAGTGGAAACTGTCCTACCTTGGTAACCATTATAGTTAATTATTGCAATAAAATATTAATTATTATTACATTTGTATGTACATATTTAAAACATCTTGGCAAGATGACCCTCATACATGAATATTTTAATTTAATGTATTTCAATTTTGCCAAAAATATGGCTGAGAATTTAAAATCAGATGCCACTGTCTTATAAACCTCCCAAGTAAAAGTCAAGCATTATCTTCTTTTTTTTTTTTAATATAGATATTGTATTGATTTATTACAGAGAGGAAGGGAGAGAGAAAGAAAGTCAGAAACATCGATGAGAGAGAAACATCCATCAGCTGCCTCCTGCACATCTCCTACTGGGGATGTGCCCGCAACCCAGGTACTGCCCTTGACCGGAATCGAACCCGGGACCTTTCAGTCCGCAGGCCAACGCTCTATCCACTGAGCCAAACCGGTTTCAGCAAGCATTATCTTCTTTGTGAGCAGCTTTATTTAGGGGTTGGTTAAGCCTTGTCCTTTGAACAACATGGAGCAACAGGAAGGGAAAATATGCTTAAAGAAAATATATATGGACGAGGCAACCCAACCCTTTGCTGCATGTTTGAATTTTTATGAGGCCAGGACCTTGACTCCAAATTATCTATGAAATTATTCTGTTGACATCATATGGTCCTGAAATGAAACTCTGTGTTACTGGCATTCCTGGCCATCTCATTTTTAATTAGATGGTGATTTAAGGCATGTCTATGCATATGTGATCTGATTAGTTCTGAGCCAGCCCTACCTCCAGGTGAGCACCCGGGAAGCGACAGGGCCATTATATTTAGTAGTGTAGGAGGCTGTCACCAACTGTGTTGGAATGTGGGTTTGTGTCTGTGTGCTTCTCCTTCCCTATCCTTCTGCCACTACATGTATCTACTCATTTTCCAGTGGATCAAGTGTCCACAAGCTCTTCCTTGGTTGGTCAGATCTCTGCTTTTATCCTCCACCCACCCCCCTTTGAATACATTCAGAAGAACTCTTCTTTCTCAAACCATTAGATAAACAGAATCTTTCTAGAGGCGTCATTTTAATAGGGGTTAATTAGCACAGATAAATCCCTAGTGTGTAGGCCATATAATGCAGACCATATTTTAAAGGAGGATTTCTCTGTAGTTCTGTCCTGGCTCCTGATTGCAACTGCCAAGCACCATGTCAGAAGAGAACTATCTGGGTGATCTGCTTCTGGAAGTTTGTTTACTAGTGTCTGGACATAGTCATAGAACAAGTTTTGAGAGAATGATTTCTTGAGGTTTTCTCTCTAGATTCAGATACTATCCCTTAGAACATCAGATATTATTCTAAAGAAGTCATTAAGTCAGATATCAGTGGCACATAATAAAGTGATGACAAGCTAAGCATGGTCAGTAAAGACCTACTATGGATATGTGATATTTTATATAATAAAAGGCTAATATGCAAATCAACTGAACAGTGGAACAAAAAACTGCCCCCTGGTGGTCAGTGTGCTCCCACGGGGAGCTGGGCTCATGGCTGGCGAGCGCAGCAGCAGTGGCAGGAGCCTCTCACACCTCTACGGTAGCACTAAGGATGTCCTACTGAAGTGGGCCTAAGCTGTCAGTCAGACATCCCCTTGGACTGTGAGAGGGCGCAGGCTGGGCTGAGGGACGCGCTCCCCCCCTGCCCTGAGTGTATGAATTTCGTGCACTGAGCCTCTAGTTTTATAATAAAGCAAGAGTGCTACTTTATAAAAATAGATGGAATAGCAGTCTGGTAGATTAAGAGGCACAGACTGTTAGGATAAGGAGAGATGTTTTGAAGAACATGCACTTGAAGAAGTGTGGCCTGATATTTTTTTTCTGCTCTGATTTTTCTATATTATGTCGTTCTGCATTGAAGATTGAAAATTTGTTCCACATACACATACTACACGTTTATCAAAGGCAAGGACTCTGCAAAATTTTTGTTGTATAAAATAAGGAAACATGGACCTAAAAACACTTAAAGCAGTTATTCCATAAAACGTATCACAGAGAAGATGTTCTATCTTTTTTTAAGAGACGGAACTGGATTTGCTCATTACATCCAATTGGGTACATTTCTGAATGCTTTTCTCATGCTTTTATCTCACAATGAGAGTCATTCTGTTTCTGGCCTTCTTGATGTAGCAGGTTAAAAGCAGTGTTTTTATTTTATAAAGAAAAGAAAATCAAGAGTTGGTAATGGGGTGAAAACTAGAAAAAAGAGGCTTTTGGAATCCTTAATTAATATGATATGCAATTTAGTTCGACTCATTTATGTTTCTTACCAATCCCTGGTCTCTCCTAAATTCAGACACAGCATGATAGACACTAGAATATTGTATTTTAATTTTATAATATTTGTTTGCATTTAATAATACTTTTATAGTATTTACTAACAATTCATAATTTTAGAAAAATCAAATCATAGAAACTTGACTGAAAATAATTATTGAAGTCTATTAAAATACACCAAGGAAAGATAGTGTTGCCACAAAGATTTTATAAAAAGCCACTCCATCTTTCACACAATCTAGGCTAGGTTGCTCAAGCTTGGAACTACTGACATTTTGAACCAGACAGTTCTTTGCAATGGAGGCCTGTCATGTGCATTGTAGGATGTTAGTAGCATCCTTGGTCTCTGCCCTTGGTCACTACCAGTAACAACCCTTCCCAAGTCACGACAATAAAAAATATCTCCAGACATTGTCAAATGTCTCTTGTGGTGCAAAATCAGCCCTGTTTGGGAACCACTGACCTAAATGTAAATCGCACAATCAATTGACCTATGGTGTGTATTCCTGTTGCCAGTGGTGACTCTATCTGGCTCATTCCCAAAATACTTAAGTGGTGTTTGCATTTTGCAAAACATTTTGTCACATCTTTGAGTTTTATTCATTAACCCCAGAGAAGTATGCTTTTAAAAAAGGTAAATTGGCTAGTCCAAAATATTTTCTAAATGTAACTGTTAAATGTAGTGCTTGGTGAAGCAAGAATAATTATTTAACATATAGTCAGATGTCCAGGGGTAAAATTCTCCTGTTCCTAGAGATCAGTGAGTTTCCTGAAGGAAAATGTTGCAGTGGAACATGTCTGTAACAGAAGTATGCTGCTTCCTGCTCTTTCCTGCTGGGTTTGGAGCAGAAATGAGACAATCTAGCTAGCCGGTCCTTGTGCACAAGGCATAAAATGCTTCATAGACACCAGAAATGCTGGACAGTTGCCAGGGTGGCCTGTGGGCAAACTAATTAATATGGACACTCTTGTTAGGGGTGTCTGTTTCACCTGGGAAAGCTGTGTAGTAAACTAATGAAGATTTTCTTGGCTGAAAGGACTCCATTTTTTAAGGGGGAAATAATGAACAGAGACCTCCCCCACGACCCCCATTCCCCAAACAATATGAGCACTGTTGGGACAAACTTACTCCACTGCAAAGCATTATTTGTAGATGTATTGGTATAGTGTTCTGTCTTATGGTGCTTTGAAATTTTATAGGGCTTGTCTGGACTGATCATACACCAAAAATATCTTGATGAGTATGAAAAGGATACCAGGCATTTCTGCTCATCTACTTGCACTGTAAATGGAGACGAGCTACATTCTGGTTTGTTCTCTTTTAGGACAGTGTACTTACAAGAATGACAATACAATGTGGTGTAGTGTAGAAACAGTAATCCTGGTGAGCACTCGGTGCATTAATTAGAAAGGAATGCTATTACAAGAGGGAAAATGGAAACCCAGAATCTCTGGTCCAAGATCAAGGAGAATTTCTCTGCGTGTTGTTTTCCTGTCTGCAAAGAAATAATACAGTATTTTATCTTTTTAGTTGGTTGGGCTTAAACAGGACTCTTGAAGTATTTCAGATTCATCTACTCTGGCTGACTTAGGAGAGCCTAGAAAGATCCACTTTGTGTCTCCTTTTCATGTTGTCCTCTCTCTGATACCTCTCTAATACTTAACCATTTTGTAAAAAAAACCATATAACTATATTGCACTTTTATTGGATGCAAAATCTAGTGCATTTCCACACATTTTCTCCCTTCTTTAGGTAGTCAGTATTCATGTATGAGTATAATACTCCCTGCCTTTCCCTTTTTCTACTACAGACAAATATGGTAAAAAGTATCCTGTAATGACCAGCATTTTATTTCAGCCCAGCTCTTCCTTTTGTTAACCCTCATGTTGGGTTTGGCTAGAACCCTTTTGGTTTCTGCCTGTTAGCCATCCTAATGGTTAATAATGACCTTTCACTCTCAAAAGTATCCAGGTTCAGACAACATATTATATGTTTACCCTGTGTTCAAGCTATATCATCAGCATGTTGTACGGTGTAATCCAATTTATGGTATCATCGTTAGGAAGTTTAGATTACATTTAAAAAATTTATATATGGAACATATAGTGGAAATTGTGAGTATTAATAAACTTCTATACATATGCCTGGATTGTGGATACATTAAAATGACTTAGAAACACTTGTTTTTATCTTCTTCATGTCCTGGATATGTTTTTTTTTTTAAGTGCCTTAAGAGATGAGATATTTGCTATATATTCCACAGCAGCAGTTTAAAAGTTTTAAGTAGCTGTGAATTACTAAGTTATGCAAACCATTAATATGAAGAACAACCTGATTTATTCATTACCTATGAGATTGCTTTTTGAATCCCTTTGGGTTGACATATGCTTTTCCAAAATCTATATGTTGAAGTTCTAACCCCCAGAATCTCAGAGTGTATGTGCCCTTATTTAGAAATAGGGTCTCTGCAGATGTAACTAGTTAGGATTAGGTCATACTGGGGTAAGGTGGGCTATATTCCAATATGGCATATGTACCTTAAGAAGGGAAAATTTGGGCACAGACACACATACACACGCGAGGAAAACGCCACAGGAAGAGTGGAATTATGCTGCCACAAGCCAAGAAACTACCAGAATCTAGGAGAGAGGCCTAGAGCAGACCCTTCCCTAGGGCCTCCAGAGGAGCTTGGCCGTCCTGACACCTTGGTCTTGGTTTTCTAGCCCCCAGAACTGTAAGACAACAGGTTTCTGTTATTCTGAGCCACTCAGTTTGAGGTACTTTGTTGGAAATCCCAGCACAGACTCCCTCCCCTGTTGGGATGGTCATGACATCACATTCAGTCATATTGTCGAGCATATTGTCATCATATATAATTATTACAGTGGTTCATTTTCCATGAGACACCACTAAAAATAATTCCTTTAGGACACTTACTTATGATTGCTCTTTCTATTTATAGTCCCTAACATACTCAGTGTAGGTTGTCTTTTAGGCAAAACTTCAAGGCAATTATATGCAGCTCCCAGACTTGAGGTCTATGGAGTTTTTTTAGCCTTCTCTTACCAAGAGAGACTTATATATCTGGTGCTTTGTCCTATACTCCTTCCTCTTTGGCACAGCATCAATGGATTTGCTCCAGGTTTGGAAAATGTGTGACGGGTGAATAGCATGATTCTTGCCAGACAAACTTCCCAAGAAATAAAGAGAACCCTTAGGCTTTTAAAGATTTGTTTATTTTTTAAAAAAAGAGGCTCATTTGGAAAGTTTCTTTTCTTCTAAAATAACAATGTGGTTATAGTACTTTTACTTTGGGACCTTTTAAGTTTGAATAGTATGAGTTTGTTAACATGTACATTTTTAGGATGCTGATGATGCAATTATAAATACAAACACGTGGCTATAACCAGCACATTAAACACGCAATTTCACAGAGGTGTACGCTTCAGGGTGTGTTGTCTTGTAGAAGAATCAGAGGTCAGGCTCACTTGGAGCTATTAGTGCTAGTACTGTGTTCACCTTCTTAAAGAAAACATTTTTATAATAAACATGCTGGACACATACACCTCCCTAGAATGGATCAAAATCTCTTATAGGCTGAATCAATACTGTAGATATTCTCTTTCAGGACTTGACACTCTTTTCACCCTGTCCTCCCTGGATTAGAATGCTGGATTCATGCTTCTAATGCTCATTGCTACCCTTGCTTCCCACAAATTACTACTCAATATTTCATTATCTGGCATTATGTTTGGTAGGTTTTCCCACTATTTTTCCTACTCTGTTTGATGCTTCATTTAATGAGCTCTGTAATGTGTGTAGGGTCACTTGTGACTTTGGTTTTTGTACTAGACATGGGTGCAGGTGGACAGTGCTTGATGTCTCAGTTGCCATTTCCTTATCACTAAACTGCATTCAAATGCTCTATCTTACCTAGCTCACTGTGTTGCTGTGACAGTCACATAAGGCAATGTATATGTGAATACATTGACACTCCAGAGCACAGTATTGCCATGTGATTTTATACTGTTCATTTTCCCCACTAAGCCAATGTGTTGGATCTGTGTAACATTTAACTTGCCATGAAGGTTAGTGGTTGGCCTCTTTTTCAGAACCTTGCTTTTTCTGAATGTATGCTGTATTTGATATGCAGTTTAGATACCATCTAGTGTAGACACCAGCGTTTGTATTGCTATTATTATAAAGTGGTGACTTAGTTACAATTACATCTTGGTTTACTATTCTAGTATTTTATTGGGTAAAATTCTGACTGATGGGTTAGAGTAAGTTATAAATGTTATTCATGATAATGTATCCTCATTAATAAAATAATTCAATGCATAGTCTCATATGTATGTATATCTATAATATATGCATATATACCATATGTGTACATGATATACATGTATAGCTACTCATTGATAACATTAATAAAATAATAAGTATTGCTAACCATGGCCCAGGCAATATGTTAGTTCCTAAAGAAACAAAGTTAATAGAATGAGATTATACCTTAGATAATTTCTAGGGTAATTATAACAATATTTAACATTTAATCATTTGCATGTACTATTTTAAAGCTTTATTTTATTTTTATTAAATTTTTTCTAAAATATTTTGGGTTTACAAGTGTTATGATTATAATTAAGAAGATATGGTACATATATACTATGGAAACTACTCAGCCATAAGAAAAGATGAAATATTGCCATTTTACGACTACATGGATGGGCCTTGCGGATACTATGCCAAGCGAAATAACTCAGTCAGAAAAAGCTAAGAATCATGTGATTTCACTCATATGTGGGATATAAATGTGAAATCCATAGACACAGACAGACAGCAGTAGGGTAGTTAGTTGCCAGAGGGAAGGGGGTTGGGGGTGGTGGTTAATGGTAAAACGAGCCAAGTATATGGGGTGGGGAGATGATTTGACTTTGGGTGGTAGGCATACAGTGCAATATACAGATCATGTACAATACAAATGTACATTTGAAACCTATATGACCCCATTAACCAATGTCACCCTAATAAATTCAATAAAATTAAAAAAAAAGAATGAAATCTCAGTAAGTTTTTTCTAGAAATTGTGCATAATAGGATAAGCTTCATTAATTTTTCTAGGGAATAATGGGGCTTTAGAGCCAAACCCATCAGCTATTGTCCTAGAGCTCCTCAGGGAGGTGCGGGTCATAGGCATGAGGCACGTGTAGCAGGCAGAGTTGGGAAGACCTCCGTCCAGGTCTGAAAATGCAGACACATTGCTTCTTTTTTGAGAAGTTAGGGCATGAGTAGAAATAAACTTGCTGATGACCCATTTTCCTTTAGGTAAATGTTAGATATTTTAGAAGGAAAATTAGTAAGTCCATACAAAGTTTCTTTTGCACAGATATATATATATAAAAAGTGGCTCCTCATTCAAAATATAGAAGATAAAATTGATTGACTAAGAAATGTCCAATTAAGAACTGTCCAGAAAAGTTATCTCAGAAATACTAATGCAGTCTTTGAAAATCTGTTAGACTGTAAAACAGACACAAATATATATGTGGACTAATTCAAATAACATTATTTCTTTAATTTTTAAGAGAAAGTGATTATAGTTAAAATAATTTAACAAATGAAATACTTCACTTTTAGCAAATGTTAATACTTATTTAAGTGGCTTATAAGCATTTTAGAGCTATTTTCTCTCATCATTTTGTATCTCTGAAACAACTAGGGAAATGTTTCAGTTAATTCTAAATTTTATAAAATGTTTTGATAATCTTGAGGGGGCTGTATAATTTTCCCCTAAATAGACTTTTTGAATTTCAAGTATTTGTTTTTACATAGGTTTCTGCATAATTGTCCACATTTATATCAAGGATTGGATATTTTCTGGCCTAAAGAGTAAGGTGAGAAGCAGTTTAGTCCATTTTTTAAAAATAAAACTAGTGCTTAGCAGATTAACAACTGATTTTTATCTTTGAGAACCAAATCAGAGGGAAAGGGTTACAAGCATAGAGAGCCTGAAACACAAACACAAACAAATAATTGGGGCCCCGAACAGTCTCTGTGACGAATGATCTAGAGCCCAGAAGTGAGATGAGGCCAGTTTTTTTTTTTAATCAACATTTACTTTTTAAAAAATATATATTTTATCGATTTCTTACAGAGAGGAAAGGAGAGGGATAGAGAGTCAGAAACACCGATAAGAGAGAAACATCGATCAGCTGCCTCCTGCACACCCCCCACTGGGGATGTGCCCGCAACCACAGTACATGCCCTTGACTGGAATCGAACCTGGGACCCTTCAGTCCACAGGCCAAAGCTCTATCCACTGAGCCAAATTGGTTATGGCTCAACATTTACTTTTTAAGATTACTTCTCATGTATTCAGTACATGGGTGGCAACTCAATTACATTGTTTGAGATTTAGTCCCTGACTTGACTGTCGTTTAACTTACAATTTTTCAACTTTCCCAAGATGCGAAAGCCATACCCAAACCTTACTTCAGAGTTTGAATTTTGATCTTCTCCCAGGCTAGTGATATGTGGTAGGATGCTCTCTTGTAATGCTGGGCAGGGACAGTGAACACCCATCCCAGTGAGCTGATATCATGGGTGAACGACCGAGACTCTGCAGTATACTGTGTTGCCAGTGTTTTTTGCATGTTGTGTTTTCACATCCCATCATGTGTGTAAAACACCCATCTGCGGATCCTGCTTCTGATGAGAAGAGGAAGGCAATTATTATAAGGATAATGGTGTGTGTGTTAGTTTTGGCTGGAGGTAAGAATTTAACACCTTGAGGGACTTTCATTTTCTATGAAATAATTTCAACTTGTTATCAAAGTTAGACATCTCTTGTGAGAAATGTACCAAAATGCAAAAGTTGCTCTAGTGAGGTTTACTACTCAGGAAAATAATTCCCAGGATATTTTCTACCCCTGTTAGCTCCTCTGTACTGTATGCCAGAAAAATGGGCAGAGACAAGGTGTCCACATACCTGTATAGGAAAAAAAGGCCTTGAGATTTTGGATTCTTGGATGTGAATATTATATGCCTATTTAATAATGTCAACAGCAGTTTAAATAATATGCTTCTTGATTTTTTGATCATTAACTACTTACTGAATAAGAAATTGTTGTTGGCAATAAACATAATTGCTAGCATTTATTGAGTGCCAGGTGTCAGGTAGTATGCTAGTGTTTTATTTATTTCATTCTGACCTCAACCCAGAAGACATTGTTTTTCTCTTTTATAGTTGAAGAAGACTAAGCTGAGGTCTTGAGCAGTTGAATAACCTGTCTGCACTACATAGATGGTGATAGTGGGATAGAAATACAATTCTGGTCTGTCTGATTCCAAACTTTCAGCCACAAAATTATATTGCCTTCTTATGCAGAACTGCTCAGGTGCCAGGCATTTAAAATAGCATTTAAAATAAGGATGACTGTATTTGGGTCATTGAATATGTTCTTAGGCAGGCTATAGTTTTTCTTTATTAACACCAGTGATTGTTAAATGGAGGACATTGAAACTACCATTGCTCTAATGACTTTTAACTCTTGCTTTTTAAATAAGAGTCCATACAATGGAATAAACATTTTTTTCCATTACAGTATGTGAAAGAAATCTTCAAAGCAAAAAATAGGCAAGTGAATATCAAAGAAGCTTCTTTTAGAATGTAATCCTATGAGAGAGTAGTCGTGAAAGATTAAAAAAGATTCTCTTTGTGATTATGCATTTGAAACAGCTGGAATGAATTCTGACATGATCGACATAACTGAGGATCATTTCTGCAAGTGAGGGATACAGAACGTTTAAGACTCATTGCTTGGTCCTGAGGTCACCTGCTTCTTAACAGACTAAAATAGAAGAGAACAAGTGTTAAGAATTCATCCTGCCTTCCCAGTGCTTTTGTAGCTTTATTTTTAGAGCTCTGCTAGCAGCAGTTGGGAGCATTGTTTGCCCCTAAGCGCCTGCTCAGTCAGACTCACTCTCTCTCTCTTGCAGTCTTTGCCTCCTTTAACAGGTGTGAGGGACTTCCTAAGTGTCGCAAGCTAGTCATCTGGCATCAGCCACCCAGATATAGCTTGCGCCTTCAGCCCACTGAGGTCATAAGAGAGGTAATTTTTCTTGTGCATGTGAACATGTGTAAGTTTTTTTGTAAGGCTAAGCCGATCAGAATGAAAGGGTGTTGGATAGATAGTGGTGCAGGATAAAAAATTTAATAAAGAATGGATTAGATAAACTGCCATGATGGATTGATTCATAAGGAAAGAATGAAAAGGAATATGTCAGTGGCTTTCTTACAAAACCTAAGCGATCATAAATGCCCCAAACCACACAACAATACCAGTTTTTGTGATAAAAGCAGAACACACTTATTATTATAAAAATTGTGCATGCGTGTGTATGTTTCTGAAGAAATTAGAGAAACTATTACATAGAGATTTACCCATAATATGCTGTTTATTCAAGACAAAGTAAGTGTAGCAATTTAAATATTTATAGCCCAGGGAACAATAGGATCAGAAGAGATCTTAGACCAGCGGTTCTCAACCTGTGGGTCTCAACCCCTTTGGCGGTTGAACGACCCTTTCACAGGGGTCACCTAAGACCATCCTGCATATCAGATATTTACATTATGATCCATAACAGTAGCAACATTACAGTTATGAAGTAGCAACGAAAATAATTTTATGGTTGGGTCACAACATGAGGAACTGTATTTAAAGGGCCAGAAGGTTGAGCACCACTGTCTTAGACAATGACTTTGTCAGGAAAGTCATGAACTGTTGGCAGTTCATGCTATTCATTGGAATTACGGGAGATACAGAGGTTTTTATTGCACACATTATACAAGGTAACACAGCAGATACACATTTGAATCACCTGGGAAGTTTTCAAAAGGTACAAGTTCTTAGGTTCTACTCTAGAGACTCTGATAATTGGCTTGGCCTTTGTATTTAAAAAAAAAAAATCTCCCTGGATGATTTTATTGTGTAGCCAGGGTAGAGAACCATTGACTTAGAAAACTCAACAGGAGAGTTGTGCTTTCAGAATTACATATCTCTAATTATACTTGGCTTCTATGACCTGTGGAATATAACATATTTTCAGACACACTAGCATTAAAAAATAGGATTTCATTATCCAATAATCTATTCATGAGTTAATCAAATATGTGTTCAATGCCTACCATGTAAGAGGACATTGATGGAGAGAGAGCCTAAGGGATCCAGCATTTTATTTCTTCTCAAAGAATTTGTAATCTGGGGAGTAATAGATATATCTTAAGAAGTAATCAATGTTCTAAAGCTGTATGTGCTTCGCATCAGTGCCCAGTAGTGATACAGTGAATGGAGGAAGAGTAACAACTCTGGGCTCACGTGGTCATGGAGAGTTCATAGAAGGTTTGCAATCCTCCCCATCGCAGATTTTCTTTTAAAGCCTTTAGAGCTGCAGTCTCTGAAGTTTTGTTGGCAGCTTAAAAGTGCTGAGACCCAGATCTAACTGGTCTTCCCCCTGTAGATACTAGTAAAATCTCCTCATTGAATTACATTGTCTTGGGACCACCCTTAACTAGCTGATTACCCCTAGTGTTTACAACTGCTTTGAACTTGAATATGA
Organism: Myotis yumanensis; assembly: GCF_028538775.1. Classification (NCBI taxonomy): domain Eukaryota; kingdom Metazoa; phylum Chordata; class Mammalia; order Chiroptera; family Vespertilionidae; genus Myotis; species Myotis yumanensis. Next base: position 39,937,226 of record NW_027223760.1, on the reverse strand, counting down.
AGTTTATCTAAAATGATAGCTTTTGAGCAGGCCTTACAGAATGAACAGAATTTAGGTGCAAGTACAGTCGGTTGAATTTTCCCTGCTCCAGATTAGCAAGGGGACCATATTAAACAAAAGTAAAGAGTATACAACCTGATTGCAAAAGGAACAAGCTCATACAGTTCCTCTTCCATGTGCTCTATGTTAGATGCATTTTTATTATTACCTTATGTTTGCAATTAATTTTTTTAGTAAAAAAAGAGTTTCAAAGAGTTTATATTATCGAACATTAATAAGTCATCAAGTCAAGTTTCCAACATAGTCCAGTAGCCATTCTGATATCAAAAGCAGTGCTCTTTCCACTCTGCTGTGTCTCCTTGTATAAACAAATAATGGGAAGATACAAAAAGCAGGTAGAGGAAGAAGGTGGCTTGTGGAATCCTTGAATACCAATTCAAAGAAAGGATTTCATCCTGAGGGACGAAGGGAGTCATTCAATATTTTTGCAGGGGGTATATATTTTATTTATTTTTTATTTTTATTTTTATTTTTTTTAAATATATTTTATTGATTTTTTACAGAGAGGAAGGGAGAGGGATAGAGAGTTAGAAACATCGATGAGAGAGAAACATCGACCAGCTGCCTCCTGCACATCTCCTACTGGGGATGTGCCCGCAACCCAGGTACATGCCCTTGACCAGAATCGAACCTGGGACCCTTCAGTCCGCAGGCCGATGCTCTATCCACTGAGCCAAACCGGTTTTGGCAAGGGGGGGGGGGCATATTAGTTATTTTAGAAGACTAAACAGTCAGGGAATTACTTATTGAACACATTGTATTCTACACAGTATCTGTATCTGATCCCAGGGAGTAGAGTTGAATTAATGAGTGTTTTTAATCAAGAAGTTTCTTTGTAATATGTTGTGCTAAAACATTTTGGAGTGAAAGAGAAATAAGATACAGCATCCACCCTTTATATATCTTGTTGTTGAATCAGCCTATTGGATAATTGGGCCCTTCTGGGTGTTTTTGTACTTCCAACTGCGACATGATGGGTTCCAGGGGAAGGAGGCTGTGCTGGGATCATCAAGGTTTCTGTAGTGGTCCATCAGAAGGTCTCTACTCAGGTTGAGAAGTGGAAGATGAAATGACAGAAAGGAAGAGTGTCTGTGATTTTTGAACCTTTATGTTTTGTTTCACACAAACTTCTTAAAAATAGTTCTGTCACCATGAGTTAATATATAGCACGCTGTGACATTCCAGTGTTCCAGATAGTATTAATTTTACTTTGAGTGTTTCTCATTGTGCACAACATTCTCTTTATGAAATATTTGATATGTAGGACTCTGAAAGGTACTGTGAGAAGTTATGAGAAGAGGGATTATATAAAGCAAGAGGTAAACAAATTATATGATATTTTTATTTGTGGCAAAGATCCACTAAATTTGACCATGTTTTTTAAAAAAATATGTTTTTATTGATTTCAGAGAGAGGAAGGGAAAAGGAGCGAGAGATAGAAACATCAATGATGAGAATCATTGATTGTCTGCCTCCTGCATACCCACAGTGGGGACTGAGCCCAAAACCCAGGCATGTGCCCTGACTGGGAATCGAATCGATCTCCTGCTTCATGGGTCAACACTCAACCACTGAGCCACACCAGTTGGGCTTGACCAACATGTTTTTTTGAACTGTCTTTCTGGATGGCTGACATTCTTTGAAGAAAACCTATCTACCATTAATTATCAATATTAAGGCCAGACCACAGAGCAAAACTGACCTCATGAGGTATTAAACTCTTTTTCTGGGCATTTTTAGTACCATTCTCTGACCCAGTCTGTGTGCACTGCACCTCTGATTGAGTAGAGGAGAGGGCTGTGAAGTTTGTTTCTAAGGTATCCTTAAATCCTATGGGTTGAAAACATTATCTATAGCCTAGGCATATAAACTGTCTTATTTGTAATAATTATTGCCGTTTTTAAACTGTATGTCAGCGTCATTCTTATTAATAAACTAGAGGCCTGGTGCATGAAATTCGTGCACGGGTAGGGTCCCTAGGCCAGGCCGGGGATCAGGGCCAATCGGGGCTTTTCGGCTGCTGGCCGGGGCCTTCCTTCCCCTGCTGCCAGCTGGGGCCTGCCTTCATTCCGCGCTGCCCCCCACCCCCCATGGTCAGCGCACATCATAGTGAGCGATAGAACTCCCAGTCTCCTGGTCGAACTCCCACAGGGACACTTTGCATATTAGCCTGTTATATACTAGTATATAGATTATACTTGGGCATGTGCAGTTCATATATTTTTCTGCTAAAGCAAATTCTAATTTATAATTTTAATCAAGAAAAATTCATTGAATAAGTGTGCAAGGACATCAGTAATCTTCCCATATTGGGGGATACAGAAGATGTACATTTTATAGCGATGTAGAAATATCAGATATTTTGTGCATGATTATTTTACTTATCTAGTGATATAAAGAACTCAAACCCAAGTAAAGGCTCTCAAATATGGATGTCAATTCTATTCCCCATTGCCTGTTTGAATATCAAATATATTTCCATAACTCTAGCAACGTGAGCTCACACACCTAGTGTGTGTGCTGTCTTGTGGTAACGTTGCTTAAGGTGGTAGGCAGATCCCTCAGAAAATGCTTGAACAAAGAGTTGAAGACAACTGGCAGGCAGCTGTTAAATTAAGCCGTGCTGGAATTCTCTCTGTGCCAATCACATTCTTCAGATGGACAGAAGACTTATACATTAACAGATCTGCCTTATTGGCATCCTTATAATATTTTTAGAGGGGTAGTAAATAGGATATTTGACCTTTAAGGTTACTTTTTATATATGTGGACCTGCCATTTGAAATTGCTTAAACATAATTTATTATAGTAATTGAACATCTACAGTATGTTTTAAAATAATTTCCTGGATAAAGTTGAAAAGAAAGTGGAAAATCTAAAAATAATAGTGAGACAGCCCTAGCTAGTTTGGCTCAGTGGATAGAGCATCGGCGTATGGACTGAAGGGGCCCCGGGTTCAATTCCAGTCAAGGGCACATGCCCGGGTTGCAGGCCTGATCCTGAGTAGGGGACATGCAGGAAGTAGCCGATCAATAATTCTCTCTTATCATTGATGTTTCTATCTCTCTTTCTCCCTCTCCCTCTCTGAAATCAATAAAAATATATTAAAAAAAATAAAAATAATAGTGAGACAAAAAAAGTCCAAGTGAAATAGATAAGGATTTACAGGGGAAAAAAAAATTGGTGCAGTGATTTCTGAGCCAGGGCTTCTCTAAAATAAGTTAAACAAAACAAAACAAAAATACTTTATTTATTTGAGTAGTTTTAGGTTCACAGCACAATTGAGAGATAGCTCAGAGATTTCCCATACAGCCCCTACCCCTACATATCATAGCCTCGCGGAGCTTCCCCCATTTTCAACATCCTTTTCCTTGTATGTGTTGCATAAGCATCCACACTAGAAACCCAGGATGGAAAGAGCTGAGGATGTGACACTCTGATGGTAGGCTGGGGAAGGGCTTCCGACAAACACCACTTAAATTATAATCCCGACACTTGAAAGGTAGTTCTACTTACTCAGACCTGATCATTTGCACTACGTAACACATAAGCGCATACTGAGCCGTGTTCCCTAGAATCCCCTTCTGAATTCCACAGGCCACATTGCTACTGGCCACACAGCCGCAGTGGGAATTCCTAGACTTTGTCCTTCATTTTCCTCCTGACCATCTCCTATAGCTTTAGACAGTCTTGTTTTCTCTTTTTCTTTTAGGTGGTGGCCGGAGTGTTGCAATGCCTTTACTTAGAAATACTTTCCCAGCTTTAGAAATATGACTGTTTGCATAAATTTAACTTATTTGTATATCTTAATTTGTATGATTTTAAACCTTAATTTTGTTTTTTAGATTATTCTTCTAAATTTTAATATACATACTTTATAATACATTTAAAGAGAAAATGTGTTGTCTATTATTTTCATGTTATAATTATCTTTATTAGACATACTCCTTCACTTTAAAAATTGATTTTTCTTTTTTTCTTTTTTCTTTATTAAGGTATTACATATGTATCCTTATCCCCCCATTGCTCCCCCACCCTAGTGTCTGTCTGTGTCCATTAGTTATGCTTATATGCATACATACAAGTCCTTTGGTTGATCTCTCCCCCTTCCCCCACCCTCCCCTGTCTTCCCTCTGATTTTTGATGGTTTGATCGATGCTTCTCTGTCTCTGGATCTTTTTTTGTTCATCCGCTTATGTTGTTCATTATATTCCACTTTTTGAGAGCATTTGTCATTCAACATTAACCATATTTTCTGATCAGAACCCCCAAAGCAGTGATATGAAATGACTAATCAGATAATTTTAAAAATGGCAAAGAGATTATCAGTCTTTTTTCTAACCCGATGTTCTTTGCTAACCCTCCCATTTTACCTTGACAAATGTTGTTATAATGCCACTGGAATTTTATTTAACCAGTTTTGAAACACTGTCTCTCAGAGAGAGTAATTCTCAGAATCAGCTACCTCAGAAAAGGCAAGTATCTTGGGTGCTTTGGAGTTTTCTATCTAAATCTCCACTTGCTGTCTCAAGTAAATATAGAGTCTGTACTTGAGCGACAGCAACAAATGCTGAAACCTAATCCTACATTCCCAGTGCTCTGATGGGCCATATTTGGCAAATCACCGCTCTCCCTGGACTTCACTGGTCCAGCGAATATCTTTTCTGCTGACTACAGAGGGAGGCATAGGGCACAGTCTCGTGGTTTACTTTTCTGCTTGTGTAAAATTAGTAGTACTGACTGAGAGCATGAAGTAATGAGTTAGTATTAAAAGTTGCCTAATGGTGCCAAAACGTGAACTTGAGCTTGGCTTTAAGTCAATATTCTGTCACACATACAAAAGCAAGTATGCAAGATATAGAACTAAATTTATTCCCCTATAATTGAACTTCATTTTAAATTTGAGCTCTCTTTAAGAATGATACTTACAACTAACAGACAATTTAAGGATTCTTCACTAAACCATTTCAAGCAGGAGTGGCAATTCAGATCTGAGGAGGGCCTATGCAGTTCCTAGACTTTGGGATGGAAAGGTTCAGCTAGCATCCTTTGAAATGAAGCTAATCTGTTTAGACCTTTGTCCCTACTGCAGATCCTAAGATATGCATGTTCTTGCACATGTCAAAGTCACTCTGTGTCATGAGGTTCCTTCAGGTCACCGGCCTCTATCAGCCACTTCTATGTCTCCCTTTTGGCCAGAGTTTCAAGAACTTATTTAGAACTCCCATCAACCATCCAAGAATTTGACTCTGGTCTGTGTACTTCATGTTCTTTGGTTACTAACTCAATGTAGGGATTGGAAGTGGGGGAAGGGGCAGAAAAAGGGGGAGAAAACAGTGTCTTCTCACTTAACAGCACTAAATCTTATCCCTCACACTTACAAAAACTATAAAGAACTTAACAGTATTAATATATTTTCTCAGGAATTGTGTACCTGAAACCTGTATAATTTTGCTAACCAGTGTCACCCCAATAAATTCAATAAAAAGGAAAAACAAAAATAAAACAAAGCCTTTTGTTTCTTTTACTGAGTTCATTGAAAATAAAAAGTAAACCCTGTTCAGCCATCTAAAATTACAATTCTACTCTGACACTTACTGTACTACTTCCCAACTTTAATTTTCTCTAGCATATAGAAAAACTTAATATTTAGATACTATAGTTATCTAAATAATATAATTTGCTTGTGTCCTAAATTTTCTAATTTCTTTGTTTTCCTTAATCTTAAATGCAAGCTTTAGAATAAATACAATGTGGCACTTAGTAGCTATGCCCAAGAGAGCTCAGTACCTAGTAGATATTCTTATAAATAGATTTTCCCTTCTGGAAAAATTTATTTAAGTCTTAGTTTCTATTACATTAATAATTTCAGAAAGTACAACTTTTTGTTTGTTACATTGAAGTAAAATACCCAAGAGATTAAGTATCATTTTTAATTCTGTTTCCTAATTTAAAATGTATATCTTATTAGCTCTTCTTTTCATTTGTTTGTAATTTTGTTAGTAAGATATGGAATGATTATTTGAACAATTGCATAACTTGAACACACCTGTGTAGCCTTCGGCATGGATTATACATTTTTATTTGCAAGAATATATCACTTTTGTGTGTAAGAATTCAGCATTTCTCTATTGAAAGAGGACCTTCATTAAAATAGTACATATCTGTATATATGTCAAAATTTTACATGCAGATGTTGTTTCAAGGTAATTCAAGTGTCATTGCCCTTTTACATTTTTTTTGTAGTCTATCACTTTATTATTTGAATCTTCCAGGACTGACCTGGAATACTGATTATTTATAACTTCATATTTACAAAATTCATGCAAATTGATGATATAATCAAATTGACATCACTTCTGAATTATTACCAAAAAAGGGGGGACATTATCTTTCAGTGAGAGAGCTAATGCTTGTATATCTTGTCTTTGCTGTTTCCTGATGACTTATAGAGTCACCTGACCATTTACATCCAAGGGGAAACATTTATAAGGATTTTGTATTGACTTGGGATAGGATTCAATAATTTTTTTCCTGAGGCATTTAGAGTTCATGTATTGTTTTTATATATTCTCTCAAGTGTAATAAATTCATTCCTTGTAAGCTGATAGTGATTAAACATTGTAAACTGATAGTGAGCCCTTATAGGGTTATCTTATATAATAAAAGCCTAATATGCAAATCAACCAAATGGCAGAATGACTGGTTGGCGGGTGGTGGGGGGTGGGACCGGAGAGTGGGTAGTGCCAGGCCAGCCAAGGTGGGTGCCAGCAGGCAGAGGGAGGGTACAGCGATCAGGGGATGGCAGCAACTGGCGGGTGGTGGCAGTGGGCAATGGGGGCCAGGGCCAGCTGCTTGCCTGCCTGCGCCGTCCCCCGATCGTCCAATTGTTAGGCCTGCTCCCCTCAGTCAGACATCCCCTGAGGGGCTCCTGGACTGCGAGAGGGCGCAGGCCAGGCTGAGGGACGTACCCCCCCCCCACCCGCCAAGCACACAAATTTTCATGCGCTTGGCCTCTAGTTTTAAAATAAAAGAACACTTTAGGAAATAAAAAAATGTTAATATAAAACCAGGAATAACTAGTTATGTGTGGTGAATAAGTTAATTATTTTAGCTTCCTTTAAATTTCACCAGATGGGACCACCAACTTTACCTCTGTAAACTATTTTTACTGTTTTTTTAAATTTTATTTTTCAATTACAGTTTACATTCAATATTATTTGTATTAGTTTCAGATGTACAGCATAGTGGTTTAGATAATCATACACTTTATAAAGTGTTCTTCCCGATATTTCCAGTACCCACCTGGCACCATACATAGTTATTAGAATATTATTGGCTGTCTTCACTGTGCTGTACTGTACATCTCCATGACTACTTTATAGCTACTAATTTGTACTTTTTAATCCTTTCACCTTTTTCACCCAGTCTCCCAACTGCCATTCCCTTTGACAACCATTGGTCTTGTTCCCTGTATCTGTGTGTATTTTTTGTTTGGTTTTAATCTGTGCAAATAAACAATACAAAATTTAAGGAATAAAATCTATTGTGCAAAAACATTTAAGGTATTTAAAGGCCAAATATTTTCTTTTAAAAAATAATTTTATTTATTTCAGAGATGAAGAGAGAGAGAGAGATAGAAATATCAATGATGAGGCCCTAACCGGTTTGGCTCAGTGGATGGAGCGTCGGCCTGCGGACTGAAAGGTCCCAGGTTCGATTCCGGTCAAGGGCATGTACCTTGGTTGTGGGCACATCCCCAGTGGGAGGTGTGCAGGAGGCAGCTGATCGGTGTTTCTCTCTCATCAATGTTTCTAACTCTCTATCCCTCTCCCTTCTTCTCTGTAAAAAATCAATAAAATATATTTAAAAAAAAAGAAATATCAATGATGAGAATCATTGATCGGCTGCCTCCTGCATGTCCCACACTGGGGATTGAGCTCACAACCCTGGAAAGTGCCCTGACTGGGAATCAAACCATGACCTCCTGGTTCATATTTCGACACTCAACCACTGAACCACGCAGCTGGCAAGGCCTCATATATTTTTGCTGTATTCTGACTTGGCTTTCCATAGATCAGTACCCTTTTATGATGTGGATAATTAAAATTTTACTGTATTTTGAATTTATGCAGATTAATCTGGGTAATCTGAAGTTTCAAAAAGTCAGGTGAGTGGACAAAAAGTCAGATGAGTAGAGGGAGAACTGGAGATTGCACTGTATAATTTTTGCCAGTCCTATTAAATCTGCTGGTAGAAATTATGAGGATTTCCTCCGGAAACATAAAGCATGCAGAGTATTTAACTTATTTCTGTCTAATTATATACTTGAGTGGTGCACATGTTGTCAGATTCTGAAACCATCTTTGAATTAGCTTTTTCTTTCACCTTGGTACTCTGTGCTTTCTGAGATTTTACATGGTTATATAAACTATGAGTGATGCTCAATATTGACGAGTACAGTGCAAACAACAGATGGTAAGATATTGATGGAGAAATTTGTTAATGGGCCGGTTGTCCTGCTTAGAAAGAAGTACATCTTTTTGGCTTTTCCCCACTGCTTTTCTTCACTTTGTACCTTGGAAGGAGGAAAGAAAAGAAAGGTTTTTTTATGTTTTCTTCGTGGGAATATATTTTCTAATCTTGACTGTTCTCTGGCTAGTCACACCTCCATTTAGCCAACACAAAAGTAAACCATAGTTTCCTTCTTTGATTGTGAAACATAATGAAGCTTCTAGAAGATTTGCTAATTGGTAAAGGTGAATTTTTAAGTAAAAAGTATGCATTTCCTCTTTGTTTTTCTATAAAATGACAACCTAACAGTGGAAAGGCAGATCTAGAGATGAAGAGGTTAGCTCTGATTTAAATTTGAATTCAGGAACGTTCCCTGGGAACCTAAACAAATTATGCTATCCCAATATAATTTAAATACCTTTGCTGCTTCTCATTTACATCTAGCTAAGAAAATAACAAAACTATTGCTACTGTGTTCTCAGGTATTTGAAAAGGAAAATGTCAAAATACTGTTGGAAAGCCAGTTTTTCATTAAAGTTATTCTTCCTGATCTTCTGACTGCCTCAGAAAATTAAGGGCTCATTTAGGATTGTGAAACCTGACATTTTCATGGTAACTTTCATTGTTGGACCACCATATCAATATATTATAACTACATAAACAAAATTTGCCACCCTTGGCACTTGCAAGCATACTAAAATGTTTAAATTTGAAAAAAAAAAAAAACTTATTAAAGTTGGCCAGGCAAAGCAAACAGTATTGCTAAAAATCTGTGTTTTTGACTCAGATCTGATTTTCACTGATCCAGCATCGATCTTAAATTTTACATAGAGAAAAATATTCAAGAAAATGCCTCTTTTTAAGAGGGGGAGGTATTGGAACAGCAAGGAATACCTTAAATGTTGAAGGGTAAGAATGCTGGGATAGGGTTAACAATATAGATTACTTCCCTGGCCATCAGAATAATGGCATTTAATGTTTTATAAAGGACATATGATCATTGGAAATGATATATTTTTTATAAATAAATATCTTAAGTGCAATGATTAATAATTAACCTGCCACAATTATTCTTTAACCACATGATATATAATATATTTAAATTGCTACCACTTTACACTATCTACATATTGTTGTGTGGTGTGTGTGTATTGTTTACTAATCTGATTGTCTTAGATGGATACAGTGATTTTTAATTGATTGTTAGAAGCCAAATTGTCATAGTATATTTTTACAATGAAACAATTAATGGTGGGTTTAGCACTTTTGCACATACAGTCTTTAAATGGGTATGGGATTATATTTTATTTTACTCTTCATGGGAGTGTATTTCTGTTAACTTCTGGTTTTTAGTGGACAGCTGCTTGGCTTCAGAAGGTTATGATTTATTATGTTAAAATGTAATTTGAAACAAGAGCTAATTTCTTCCCTCAATCCTATGTGTAAATATATTGCTAACATTGTATGGTTTGCCCTTTCTAATGAGGTGCAGTTGCATTCCATATAAACGTTTTTCACAGGAGAATGCAGCACAAAGTAAGATTAAAATGGAGGGTATTAAATACTACAGGCTTTTTTTTCTTTTGCTGGAGGTACTTATTGCTGTGGTTATTGCCATTTAAGGCAAAAGATGCTGCTTACTTAATGATAGCTGGTGGGCTCTAGGGCACTTTACAGAACATCCTAGGGATGCAAGTGTATGTATAAGTGAATTCTTTGGAAAACCCCCAATATACTTTATTATAAAAAGAAAGATTTTTCAGACTAGTTTGTAAAGCCTATTTAACCCACATGTAACAGGTAGAGAATTACGATAGAACTATCTCAATCATATTTGACCACCAGGCTTTCGTGCTCATGTATTCACCATGAGCATCAACAAGAGACATTTCTTTGTAGGCACTGGGGATGGAAGATGGAGGTGTGGGGCAGAAGACACATGTATGAAAAAGTCCCTTTCTCTAAAGATCTAATAATTCCTCTTATGGTAAGTTACAGTCCATTCCACTTTGAGACTTTGGACTATTTTTCTTACTCCAACAGTGGGAGTGAAGCTCTCCAGCCTCTTTGGAAAGCCAAGAGCAGGGCAGAAGAGGAAGGAGGAGCACAGCACAAGCTGAGCAAAATGTGATCCTATTCCTTGGGGAGCTTGCAATCCAGCCAGCAGGTGCACAAGTGGGTTTGTGCCCTGGCGAAACAGTGACGTTTTGTAGGTATTGGAATTGGCAGGAGGAACTCTTAATGCAGGCAGAGGAGAAGGGTTTGCTTGCATTGTTCCCAGTATTTCACTAGGGTCTAAATGGTTCAGGAGCATTTCAGTACATTAATGTGATTTATGCTCGATCTATATGCATTAATTGATTCTTACATCATGCCTCATTTTCCCATGTGTCTTGCATCAACATTCAGTTAAAAACAACTTCATCTTTGCTATATTCAGTCTATTTCTACACTAACGTCTACTGATTTCAAACTATATGAAAACTACCTCTTCGAGCCTCAACATGCTAATTTTCTTCTTTGGGGGGACGGGGCACAAAATTCAGTCCATAGCATTGAAATAATAATAATAAAAAACCCTGAAGCTTTTTTAAGTATTGTGTTAATTCTCTAGTGTTTTAGTCAAATGAAAAGTTGATAAATGAGAGATATAAGTGTATCCCATAACTGAACAGGAGTTAGTTTTTCTGTATATTTCAGCATTTCCTATTTTCAGCACTCACTTGGCTATGTGTGGTGAATATGCACTTCATATAGATGTGCAGATTTTTCCAGGAGCTGCTTTTGGCTTGTTTAGTTTTAAAAAATCATTTGGCTTTTCAGATATGTAAAATTTTGGTTATCCACATGCCTTAGTGTAAAGAGGTACTTTATAAATATTTACTAATTGCAATATTGGAAATTTTAATGCGTGTGAAAAGAACGTTGACTAAAATAAGAATCTAGCCTATGTATATTAGTAAATAAGCATTATATCAAATTAATTCAAAAAGGGGGATTTTAGGCAAAGTGATGAAAAGTCCGTGTTGATGTGTGCAGGGAGAGGAGAGCTCAGGTGATAAATAAGAAGTGATGTAAATAAATACCAGTCATGCTTCTTCTACTCTGCAAGCCTTAGCTTATTCAACACTCCTTTGAATTTATACATGTTTACTACTAATTTAATTTTTTACATATGAAGACCAAGGATGCTGCCCATTTTAATTAGGATTCCTGAGTACCTTTTCTCTAGCCCTTGTTTCAAATATCATCATTCTTCTGTGATGCTCCTTCCCCTTGTAACTGTGAAAGGTCCTCTTCCTTCTTTCTCGGGCTGCCTGTTTGCTGCTCTATTTCTCCTTAGTGCTTTCTCTTCCAAACAAGGGCTGAATATGAATAATTGAATGGCAAATAGATTTAGTTGAGAGCAGCAATGGTGCAGCTGGCAGCCATGCCAGTAAGCACCCTTGGCATGGAAAACTAGCCTCTGACCAGTTTTTCTCTTTTGGAATAGATCAGAGACTCCAAACTTTCAGCCAAAGAAGCTGAAATACAGGTTCTCATTTGGAGGGGAAAAAATAACTACATGACATGATCTATTTTTGTATCAAGGCTGTATCCTAAGTGACAAATGTGTTAATGTCCTTAATGGTTAATTTTACAACTTCTACTGACTTTTAGATTACTGGATAAAATAATCCTCTAGGTCATCAGTTCTTCTACTGCTGCTATGGAACTGATGGTATAGAAGAAATCGCAATACATTTCAATAGAAACAACAGAAAGATTGAATCCCAAACCTTAGACAGAGAGACTTAAAGTCATCTGCACTCAGAGGGAAGGTAGGGGAGGGTGAGGGTAAGGGGAGAGATCAACCAAAGGACTTGTATGCATGCATATAAGCCTAACCAATGGACACAGACACCAGGGGGGTGAGGGCATGAGTGGGGGAGGGGTGGGGGCGGCAAAGGGTGGATAAGGACACATGTGATACCTTAATCAATAAAGAAAAAAAAAGACATCTGCAAATCCTTGGCTACCATTACATATAACATATATTTTTATGCATAAATGTCTCCAAGTATATTTACCCCTTGTGTTTAGAACACAGTTTATTTTAAATTTATGAATACCAACTATATATTTCTGTATATCTAAGCATGTCATTTGAGTAGTTTTAACTACTAATAATTCATCTAATCTTTTCAGAAGCACCATTTTAGGCCATGTAACATTTACCGTATCACAAAGCGTATTATGGAGGAGGTGGTCCCCTTACACTTACATACACAACCAGTAACAAATAGAAGGTCATTTTCTGATTTAAGGGGTCACTTCCCTTTCTTCTGTGGAGGGCTGCCGTCCCGCCCACTGCCCCTCCCCTAACAGTTCTCTGAATAGTCTCTGTGAATGGGCCAGCACGCCTCTGTTTAGGCCTCAGCCACTCTTGCTGCAAAACTTGAAAAGAGCCCATACGGGTCAGAAGTGAATGGGAGAGCCCAGGATCACTGCTGGGAAACATGCTCAAGCTAGTCACAAACTAATCTGGGAGTGACTTCAGACAAAGAAGACAAAAGGCCACTTTAGGGTCTAAATCACCCACTTGACAGAGGAGGGCTCCAGAATAAGTACCCTGCTAAGTCCTAGTTACTTCTGTGTTCCTTTCTCTTTAATTGTAATGAATTTTAGAGGAGAAGGACAGAAAAATCAGGAAATTTCCTTAAATTTGAAAGAATGTCTATATGTTGTTATTCTTCATGCTGTGTATGTTTGCTTTCTCACAAGAGCTCTGTACGTACATAACCCAGCTTTAGTATGTCTCTATTTCCATTACTCGGTTTCAAAGTATTTTTATTGAGGATGATTTTTTTCAAGTTAGGAAAGCTTTGTTTTGTGTGTGTGTGTGTGTGTGTGTGTGTGTGTGTGTGTGTGTGTGTGTTTTCTGATGTATCGTTTTAAAATAGTCTCATGTGATATGGGTAAAGTAAGTCCCTTAGGAAAAAATGTGTTCTATTAATATTTTTGTATTTATTTATGCACTTAGAAGGACATCAAATCATACAGTAGAATGAAAAAAATATATCATAAAGACAAGAAAACAGTAAATGTAATTAGAGGCTAGGGTGGTCTGAATGCAAATATGTAAACCATATATTACATAGTTTTTAAAAAAAATTGTCCTGAAAGTTTCATTTTTGAGATTCCTAGAGGCCAGAATAAGAAGGCAAATAAATCTGTTATATAATTTATATATGGGAGTGGTGTACTAATTCCGCAGGGGCGGTTAAGTATTTTTCCTGGTACTTAGGTCTGAAGGAATTTCTTCCCATGAGTTTTCAATACATGAGTTGTTGAAGGATCAATAACTGTAAGATTGGATTCTATAAACTTCTGTCCATTACAGCTGAGGCTATCATGCAAGGTAAACTTTGGAAAAGTAATTTTAAATGGTTTTATGAGAATGTGGTTCAAGGACATGGCCTTGATCCACAAATAAAATCTAGATCCAGAGAAATGTCTTTTAAATTTTCCCCACAAATATTGTTGCTCTTCCTCAGGCTAATGATAAAGGCAGTCACAAATAATTTGAGACTATATTCTCTATAACACTCTGGAGTCTAGACAGTCTTCATTGCTTAGTAAGGACATTCTTATATACATTAACAGTAAAAGAGCAATTGGTAGGTTAGAATGTTTTGTAAAAATTTGTCTGATCAAGTTTCAATTTGTCTGATCCAAATGCTTATTAAATGGATACCCATCTCTCCCTACTGGCCACTCATCTCTTTATATAAGAGAGTATCTAGATTTGCCAATTCTAAACCAATTCTTAAAGCAACTGATAATCATGGGATATTTTTCTCTGTGTGTGGACTTTGATATACAGGAAGTATTGACAAAGTTGATATTATGAATTCTCTTACAATACAAGCAGAAGTTGTTGTAGACTTGACTTTTTTATACCTTTCTAATCAGTCACAAAACTAATGTTCCTGTTTAAATTTCATTATCTTCTTTGTAGGTGAGAAAATTTGAGGTTTGAAATGAACTGTGCTTTTATGCCAAATAGAAACTTTCTGCTTCTTGGATAATATATAATGGGAGGCAGTTATAGTTAGAGCACAGAATGCAAATGTAATAAATGTTGACGGTTTAAAAGTAATGCTGTAATGAAGAGAAGCTGGGTTATGGGAGGAGGGGAAGTGGTGAAGGGATGTGGCAAGGTACTCATTTTCTTCTCTTTGATATGTAGGGAGTAAGAAACGCTGCCTAAAACCTATTGATAGTCCAGTAGATTCTTAAGATATTAATTATTAAGATGGAAATAATGGAAAAGTTAAAATTATAGCTAAGAAAAGTTGGAAGAATGGAGAGAACGGTAGTTGGATATATGGGGAAGACAGAAAAGTAGTAGTACATGTGAATTAATTTCCGTATATTTCATAGGAGTGAGCAGGTACTCCTTACAGCTGAAAAATCAAGTAATGGAGGTAAAAATAGATTATTTCAAGTATGAACATGGCCAAAACAAGAGTTGTAATTTTTTTCAAAGAAAGGAAAATTTGGTTATACTTCCATGAATAGAACTGAATATGGAATGAGAGAAACTTCACTTTCATTTGTAACTTTCCATTCCATGTATTACTTTAATAATTTTGAATAGGTAATGACTGACTGAGTAGCTATCTCAGTGTGAAACTTTAGAACATTTTCTGAGTAGTCAGTAGTTTTTGAATGTGTCTGAGGAAAATACAAACACGTATACATATATTTTTTAAAATGCTGTTTTCAGCCCTGGCTGGGTAACTTAGTTGGTTAGAGTATCATCCTGATACACCAAGGTTACAGATTCAATCCCTAGTCACGGCACATACAAGAATCAACTAATGAATGAATAAATAATTGGGATAACAAATCTATGTTTCTCTCTTTGTCTCCCAAATCAGTCAATAAGTTTTAAAAGTACTATTCTTCAGAAAAGTTTAAAAAACATAAATAAATTAGACAAGCACTGTATTTGTAAGTGCATACAATTGTTTAAGGGCAATCATTTAGTATGTCTGTTAAAGTGCTTTAAAAATTTTAAGATTAAAAATGTTCGTTGCTTCTATTATTTATCAAGGTTGTCTTTGTAGTTTGTTTTTAGGGAAAAGTAAATATTTAATAACTTTATGAGAAAAAATGTCTTTTGAGTTATATTTCCATGGATTATTTTGACTCAAGTTCTGAAATTTGTCATTTGAAAGACATGGGACTGGTCTAGCAAATGTGTCATTTTTAAAAGCATCTAATTTATTATCATGCAAATAATTATGGAAACCCACTTGAGGAATTGTGAATAAAGAGTAACTGGATGCGTGACTAAAAAAATAAAAGTACCACTTCTCTACTGAACCTAGAACTCTACCCTGATCAGGTGACAACTTGATTGTTGGCTTTAGGTCTCAGAGTAAAATTTTTATTTAATAAGTTTATTGAAAAATTAGACTATCTTCTTGCTTTCCCCCCTTAATTAATTAATTAGTTAAAGTACAGTTGCTATACAATAATTATATTATTTTCAGGTGTACAACATAGTGGTTGGACACATATATCTTGCACTGGGAATACCACACTAAGTCTGGTAATCATCTGTTACTGTGCAAAGTTCTCACACTGTTATTGACTATATTCCTCTTCACTTTTTTCATCCATCCCTTCACCCCCATCCCCTCTGGCAACCATCAATTTGTTCTTTGTTTTTGTGAGTCTGTTTTTGTTCATTTGTTTTGATTTTTTAAAATTTCACACATAAATGAAATCATGTGGTATTTGTTTTTCTCTGTCTGACATATTTCACTTAGCATAACACCCTCTGGACCATCCATGTTGTCACAAATGATAATATTTAATTTTTTAATTAATATTCCATTGTATATATGTACCACATCTTTTTTATCTATTCATCTATCAATGGGCCTCTGGGTTGCTACCATATCTTGGCTATTATAAATAACTAGAGGCCCTGTGCATGAAATTTATGCATGGGTAGGGTCCCTAGGCCTGGCCAGCGATCACGGCCAATCGGGGTCTTCCAGGTGCCAGCCAGGGTTTTCTTTCCCCTGGCTGCTGGCCAGGGCCAGGGCCTTCCTTCGTTCTGCACCATCCCCTAATGGTCAGTGCATGTCATAGTCAGGGATTGAACTCCCAGTCTCCTGGTCAAACACCCAAGTGGACTATTTACATATTAGTCTTTTATATATATAGATGTTGCAGTGAACATAGGAGTGCATATATCTGTTTGAATTAGTGGTTTCATTTTTTTCTGATAAATAGGATGATAAAGTATCATTATGAGAAATAATAATGAATAACTTGGCATTTTTTGCAAGCTCAGAGAATTCATGACAGAAGTAGACATATAATGAGAGCATCAAAAATTTAGAGCTAGTGAAAATTAGTCCTAAATTTAGAAATTAGCCCTAATTACAGAAATTTAGGGCTAGTGAAAATCATAAGGAGACAGGATGGTACACCTTAAAGAAGTTCTTTCTGTTAATTAAAATTATTAAAATAAAACTGGAACTTTCAAGAAAACTGAGCTTTTCATCCCTCATAATGTTTAATATAGTTGTAATTGTTATTTATTGAGCATTTACATACTAAATATTCTAAGGCCTTTTATTCTGTTATTCAGTTCTCACAGCATCCCTAAGAGAAAGGTACTGCTAAATAGCTCTATCTTACAGGCAAGAAAATAAAGATTTAAGGAGAGTAAGTGTTCTGCTCAGGTCTCA
Source organism: Myotis yumanensis (assembly GCF_028538775.1). Taxonomy (NCBI): domain Eukaryota; kingdom Metazoa; phylum Chordata; class Mammalia; order Chiroptera; family Vespertilionidae; genus Myotis; species Myotis yumanensis. The sequence goes on along the minus strand of NW_027223760.1, from coordinate 39,919,896 downwards.
CTATACATGACAGGTAATACCAATTCTTCTGGCTCTGAACCCTGAACCCCTAAGTAAGAAGATCAAGTCTAAGTTGAATATATTTAGATAACATGTTTGCAAGAGGGACAGATTTAGATGCCCTTATGAATATTGTCATATGTCTTAATGATTTTCTTTAATGGATCCAGTTGGCATGACCTAGTAGTTACAGTTGTAGTATTTAATGGTATAAAGTAGGAAGTCAATCCTATTTCTCACCACGTGGACTTCAGATTTTATCTTTTTGATATTTGGAAGAAAGTGTTTCGTTGTGTTTGATTAAAAAGAAGGATCTAGAAATGCATGAATTCCTGTCAAACACTGCTATTGTTTTTAGAGTTTTCAGAGAAGTTGTATATACAGGTGCGTAATTTCAAGAATACAGTACTATCATAAATACCCCTTAGTGATTGATCGTCTATTGCAGTATTTGGAGCTAATGGCTTTGCTGTAAATAATCTCTTGTGAATCTAAAATTTGGGCCTAGAGTGCTCAAGTATTTGTGGAAACAGTGAGAAAGAGAAAGCTAAGTCTACAAAGGGGACTTGTGCATTCCTCTTGCTTCTGTCTCCACCTGAATTCTTAGAACCAAAAAGAGAATGGGAACGTGATATAGTCTGAGGTCCGATATTCATGGGGCGAAAAGCAGAAAATATGAAAGAGAGCCCTTTCTTATAAAGGACCCCTGGTCCCTAAGCCACAGTGACTCCTGTTTATTAGTAATCACAGACCAATCAATAATTCAAATGCCAACCAATAAGGAGAAATCCTTCCTATAGGTGGACAAGGAGAGGTGAGTGTCCAAACAAGAGGAAGGAGACAAATGTTTTAAGTTTTGGACAGAAAGCAAAAATATTCCTGATAGTTTTTATTGAATTTTCTCCCTGCATTCTTGAAAATTTCCCCAAACTTCCTAAGACCCATACTGCCCATACTAACTTTATAGGTACAATAGGGGCTAAGACAAGCCAATATGAAGAGCTAAATGCGACAGATGGCCACAATTGCATTGATCTAATATATCAATCCTGATCTAAATGGAAAAGAGAATCTAATACCTTCCAAAGCAACTCTGAAGCTTTAGTCAATAACTGGAATGTTAGATTTTGGCAAAAGAAGAGATGTTAGATTTTAAAAGCTGACTATATGACCCCAATAAAAAAGAATCAATTTTTATTAGGAGTGGAGCCTGGCAGTTTTGTCCAATGCATCCAGAATTTCCCTGACGAATTCTGAGTAATGGATTTGCTTCAGTGGAAATTAGGTGATTTTTTGTGACTTTAACATGATGCACAAGAAGCTTCAATCAATAATACTTGCATTGGAGAACAGTTTTGAAGTAGGCAAACAGCATATATAATACGTTGTCATGTGTATATAATTATCTCAGCATGCCAAACAGTGGAAAACAATCTTCAAGTGGCAGAGAATTAATAACCCTCCATTTTATTGTTCAGCATTTTATTCTAAAGTTATGTTGGATTTCTTTTTGTTTTCCTAAGAGATTTTCTTAAAAGCACAAACCTGACATTGCTCAATGCAGCTCACTTTCATCAACAGTGAGCTGATATTCTGTTGAAAGCCAAATATTGTAATTGTCAGTGTCTGAGAAGGCTAGTTGCAAGGAAAAAATTAATGGGGCTAGGTGCTATATAGAAATGTATGCATATATAGATTCAAGAATCTAACCCACAGGAATTTTTCTAAATTAGATACCGAGTCATATGTATATATTTAGAGGTATATATTTGGAAAAGAAGTGTAGAACTGTTCATTTCAGATGAGAAGAATTTAACCATTGCAAAAACTGCTGAATTAATAAATGCGGCTGTTTTGGGATATCTAATGCTTATTTACTATTAAAAGAATATACAGTTCATATTGAAAGGATATATTTGATCTCTTAGTTATTTCTCTTTGAGGAGAACATTAGCCTTGTATTAGGGAAGTACAGCAAGGACAATATCTACTGAAAAGCATGAGTGTTATGCTGTCATTGTCAAGTTCCCAGCTGTTTTATATTATGATAACAATAGGGTGAACCATAAGAATGGTGCTATGTACCTTAAAGCTTATTTTATTTCTAGTGTGTGAATGACAGGTATTTATTGAGCTGCCTCAGACATATAGCAACATGGAAAAATGTCCATTAAAAGCTAGTTATTTAAAAATATATTGTAGAACAATTTAAAACTAAATTTGGCAGCGTTTGGGAGCCAACGGCATTTCTTACCAATTTCCCAAACTGCTGAATTGGACAAAACCAGCCAGACCCTTTCTTCTTCTTTCTTTTGAGGTTTCTTATAGTTCATAAGAAATAGGTGCCCAATGACCTGAAGATCTCCTTTGTGACACCTATTCTCTGCACTCCTCCCCCCCCCCCCTCCCCCGCTAGCTGACACAGAAATGCTGTGACACGTGGCCTTGTCCCAGTGACAGGCAGCCAATGTGTTTTCAGTCATTAACTTGCTCCTGGAGCCTAGAGAGCCCGAGGCAATCACCAGCAACTGATTTTCACCCTGGGGACCTCGCAGACACACTGTTTGGGGCTGTAGGCAATTAAGACAGCCTACTATGAAATCAATAATGTTTGGGGGGCATCGGGTATATTTACTAAGCATTGTGATAAATGCACACATGTGTGTGTCCTGCCCACAAAAACCTGCATTTTTGTGGCGAATATACACAAGGGAAGCTTGTTAACAATATAATACAAAAAAACCCACACATACAGAAGTGTCAAAAGTGTTTAAAGCAGTACCTGATTAACTGGTTGAAGCAGTAACTAGTGTAGATAGTACCTGTACAATATAAAGAGGAAGCAGGAGGTGCCATGGAGCTGGGACAACTGGAAACATGTTTTTTTTACATCTATGTTTACTGATGTCAGAGAGTAAGGGAGAGGGAGGGAGAGATAGAAACATCAATGATGAGAGAGAATTATTGATTGGCTGCCTCCTACACACCCCACACTGTGGATCGAGCCCGCAACCGGGCATGTGCCCTGACCAAGAATTGAACCCTGACCTCCTGGTGCATAGGTCGACTCTCGACCACTGAGCCACGCCAGCCGGGCTCCGTGTTTTTTCGGTATAGATCTCTGACCCAGTAGGGAACGTCAGTTTTTCATTTGAGCAATCCCCAGATTTTCAGATCCAATATAATATTCTTGGAATGAATCCCTTACATTCCGTCAATTTAATGCCTTAGCTTTTTGAGGATTAGAAAACTGGTATCTGTTTTCGAAATTCTAAAATCCAGCTAAGTCCTTAGCCTTTTATAGAAATGCCTTGTTTTCTACTTTACAAATGCTTTTGTTGAGAGAGGTTTTCATGAAGGTAACCGAGTCACCTCAATCAGCAGTTACTGTAGACATATCCAAGAAGGCTGTTAATTAAAGGGACAGGAAAACATAATTGTGCTAACTTTTTGGATCCTCTGCCTTGCATAATGATGTGAGAAGAATTGCTTGGCACATTTCAGGATTTCCGAGCTCCCTTAATGGTGGCTATAGGCTGATTTAATCACCAAACCGTGCAACTGCAGTCACTGTGACTCAGGTCCTTGTGACGAAACAAATGTTTTATAGTAAACTGCCAGAAGATACAAAACACCGTATATAATTCTATGTGGTGTTTTTTTTGTTTGTTTGTTTGTTTTTTGTTTTTTTTTGTGGGGGGTTGTTTATTGTGCTCTGTTTTTACTAATTTTTTTGAACAACTAATTTATGAAAAGCATTGGTATATAGGAAGTTTGTATTAACGTGTAGCTAAATCTGAATTCTGGTATCTTTCATTTAGTTTGACTTATTTTTCCACCTATTTCTGTGATGTTCTAGTACTGATTGCAGCTCCCATAAATTCTCATTTGCTAAGATGAATGTAACAATGACAAAAGCGTGGATCAAAGCTGAGGAGGAGTGCCTGTGTTTGTCTCTGGGTTTGTGCCTGCCTGTGCCTGTGCGCATGTGAGATGTCTTGATCCATGTGTACATTTCTCTGGGGAATTCTCAGGCAATTAAGCCAACCTATTACAATAGAGCCTTTTCTGCACGTTCTGATTTGATAGGAGAATGGGTAATTCCTGTTAATGACTGGTACATCTGTTCAATGATATTGTTTGGTATTGATGCTTAATTAGGTGTCACGTTGGAGGCGGGGGAGACCCAGAAAGCATGACTTCCTTTTAAATGTCAGACTCGCCCTAAATTACCTGTCTTTTTAACATACACGGGACGCTTTGACAGGCAGCACAGCCTTCCGACCTTAAAACATTTACACTGTGTTGGAGAGGAAGTGCAGTGTTCCCTGGGAAGAGAGCTGTTTTGGAACTGGTTTGCCTTGCATGTCACACATGTCCAGTTTCGTGTGGAGCAACCCTTGTCAACCTTTAGCTGGCAACAGAAGGAGGGCTTCCCAGGGGTAATACAATTTTTGTTAAATGGCCTTTTTTTTTCCTCTGGGAGGGTTTTCTTTAGAAAAGATAGCCCTGAATAAAATTGAGGCTATATTGCTTAAAACCATAGCTTTCTCTCTCTTTTTTTTCCATGCTAGATGTATCTAGCTAGATACAAGCAAATACACCACCCATTGTATATTTTCTTTTTTAAATAATATGGTCACATGGATCCTATTTGTATAAAATATAGCTAGATTAATGGGTAAATGAGTATAAATACAATTCTTGAAAATAGAATAGGGAGAGATTTATAATAGAAAAGATAGTGTCTGAGGAGCTAAGTATTCTTCTAGCTCGGGAGTCATGAGTGTCACAATCTGAAAGCCTTTTTAGCCAGCCTGTAGGCATGTGTTTCATTTTTTATTGGTGTCCATTGGTGGGTTAAGGCCAACGATGATTATGTTTTCCCTGACAACTCATGCTATGTCACAAGCAATGTGATGTGTTTTAATAAAACCATGCATTATGTAGGAGGTCCTGGAACAATTAAAAAGTGGGAATTGACAGCACAGACAATTAAGTCCTTAAAAATGAATTGTAATGGTCGAGGTTTGCTGGTGGCTGACCTTGCTCAATCTCCCAGTCCAGTGACTTTCATCCTTCTTCATCTCGTGGTACGCATACACTAAATACTCAAATTCTGCAGCACACCAAAACATATATTTTTTGCTGATCTGACACAAAAAAGGTATAATTTTGATTCATTCATACCAGACAGCTATAGTTGTGTTGGCTGTTGTAATTTTTTTTTTATTTGATAGTCTAAGGGAAAAGAGGTCAGTGTCCCTGACTAAATAGATATTGCATATTTTAAAAATTCCTGCTGCACCCTAACCGGTTTGGCTCAGTGGATAGAACTTTGGCCTGCGGACTGAAGGATCCCGGTTCAATTCCGGTCAAGGGCATGTACCTTGGTTGTGGGCACATCCCCAGTGGGAGGTGTGCAGGAGGCAGATGATCAATGTTTCTCTCTCATCGATGTTTCTAACTCTCTATCCCTTTTCCTTCCTCTCTGTAAAAAAAATCTATAATTTATATATATATATATATATATATATATACATACATATACATATATATATATATATATATATATACACATATATAAATATATATATATATTTTTTAATTCCTGCTGCACACTGACTGCAAACCACGGACCTTGTGTGTAAGCATTTGGAGTGTTTTTTGTTGACTGTGTGGCTGTCCTTAACAAATGAGAAGGATATTAATGTGTTATTCAAAACTGAATAAGGAGTTGTTGATTATGCTACCTTAAGTTAGAAACCTCTTTCCAAAAGAAAAGGAGTTTTAATGGGTTAAGATAGTCTAGTAAAATTTGGCAATTCTAACATCTGGCAAATTCTTTGTTTTGTATTTTCTTGTTCATATTAGTGATCTGTCTGCCTTTTTAAACTATACCTTAGGATAGTAAAATATAAGAATGTTATAAAGGAAACTGTAAGCAATTCTCTTTAATTCTAGATACAGTAATAGTTAACCATTCATTGATGTAGATTCTTAGCAAGATTTGTTCCAACCCCCATCTTTAGCAGCATTTACTGTTCTCACCCCAGACAGTGTGGCTCAGTTAGTTGGAGCATACTCCTGTGCACTGAAGGATCAAAGGGTCATGGGTTTGATTCCTGGTCAGGGCATATACCCAGATTGTAGATTCAATCCTCGGTCAGGGCACAAGCCAGAGGCAACTGATGGATATTTCTCTCTTATATAGATGTTTCTCCCTCTCCCTTTGTTTCTCTTTAAAAATCAATAAAAACATATCCTCGGGGGAGTATTAAAAATTATTTACTGTTCTCAAGACTCTTCTCTGTAAACCATATTCTAAATTTGGATAAAATAATTCTCTTTTATGTTTTAGGTAATATTAGAAAATAAAAAAAACTGCTTCCTAACATATGTTGCTATAATTTTATACAGAATGAGATTTTGCCTTATTGAATTTACATTTTTTTTGCACTAGTCAATACTGTAAGTTATTTTTTAGATAACTAATTTATGCATATCTTTCCTGCATAGATACAGGAAATGAGGAATCTCACACTAATTTCCAGAAGATTGGACATTTTTTTGAGGAACAATTATGCTAAAATTACCTAATAATTTTGGAAATGTTACCATGAAGTTACACAATATCTTAAAGTTTGTACTTTATTTTTTGTGTTAATATTTATTTGCTGTACTTTCATTCTTGAGAATATTACCTTGGAATAGATGTTATGTGTAAAATAATTCTGTTACTGAGCACACTTTTTGTATTATAAAAATATGTATTAAAGGTTATGTACAAATCTTATTAATTCTTTTTAATTTTTTTACTATATAAAATTGAAGATCAGTTAATTTCATTTTTCTAATCATAGGATGCTTATTAAATATAGAAAGAAATACTGATGGGAATTTTAATAAAAGCATGAAAATGACAATTGTACAACATTCCAGGCCTTATAGTCTTGTAATGAAATTATAGATTAAGTATCTCATTGAATTTCATTAGAGTGATGTTATTTGTTATTTATTATTTTTTTGTTAATCCTCACCTGAGGACATTTTTCTCGATTGATTTTTTTTTTTAAGAAAGAGGGGGAAAAGAGGGGGAGAGATACATATAGAGATCTTTGATGTGAGAGAGACACATGGATTAGTTGTCTCCTGAACATGCCCTCACTGGGACCAGGATTGAGCCTGCAACCGAGGTGCAAGATGCTATTTTTAAAATATTATCTAGAACTTGTGATTTTCAGTGGAGTTCTATATCAATGGCACAGTTATCCCATTATAAATAACTGTTTCTCCTTGAAAAAATTTAGGCTATAGTTTAGTGATACATTTATTTCTCAACCTTAAGCTTTAGTTCCTAATATTATAAACTTTGTAGAGCAACCACAAAAACTTGGTGAAGATATATTGTGTTTGTGCTACTGTGCTAGGTACTTTATAGGTAAGATCTTTTTTTAATCTTTGCAAGAACCCTGTGAGTTATGTACCATTACTAGCCTAATTTTTAAAATGATAAAGTAACTATCCCACATCAGTGAGTAAACAGCCAAGCCAAGCAGTCTGGCCCAAGCCCCAAGAACTTGACCTACCTCTCTGCTATACTGTTAATTAGTAGAGAGATGTTCCAGATCCTGCTAAATGGTAGACTATGTCTATCTAGGAGAGGTGTGACTATGCCTTTAAAAGTTCTATTAGCACTGCATAATAATACATTACATTGCAAAAGATTCAGGCAGATAATAAATATACACAAAATAAGCTACAGAGGACATTTACGACCCATCTCCCTGCTCCACTGTCAGCAGTTCAGTGTGTGTCATTCCAGTACTGTTCGCTGTTTATGTAACTCCTGGTGTGAATACTTATTGAATCAAATATTTACTTTTTACATATATATATATATATATATATATATATATATATATGGATAAGTGGATACTCTAGGCCAGTGATGGTGAACCTATGACATGCGTGTCAGAGGTGACACGCAAACTCATTTTTTTGGTTGATTTTTCTTTGTTAAATGGCATTTGAATATATAAAATAAATATCTAAAATATAAGTCTTTGTTTTACTATGGCTGCAAATATCAAAAAATTTCTATATGTGACACGGCACCAGAGTTAAGTTAGGGTTTTTCAAAATGCTGACACGCTGAGCTCAAAAGGTTCGCCATCACTGCTCTAGGCATTATAATGGCTGGCTTATTCACTGAAGATCTTGAGACCTTTCCATTAATTATTTGTCTTGTTTTATTTTTTCCCATTTAATTTTTTGACTGCTGCATATCCCATGGAATTGATGTACCATCAACTATTTAAGGAGTTCTCTTAAATAGTAATATTTAGGTTGATCTTCTTTATTTCCTATTACAAATAATGTCCCTGTGCACATCTTGGTACACAGCACTTTTTGGATCTCTTGGCATGTTTTTATGTGATAAGAGACCTAGAGATAAACAGGGAATAAGTATTTTTCACATTGAAAAATATTTCCTGATTTGCCTTCAAAGAGTGTATATATTTACATATATAATATATGTATACATATAATCACAAATATACATATGTATATACATACACATATAGTGTATTATATATATATATATATATATATATATATATAATCTTTGAAGGCAAATCAGGAAATGTTATATATTTTTAAATTGTATCTTTATTTTCACATATTATGTTTCTCCTAGTGTTTGTCAGTATTTAATTTTTTGTTGATCTGATGTGTAATGAAATGTTGTGTTTTGTTTGCTTGGTCATTGATGAGGCTTTTTTTCAATAATTTTAATTATTTTTTCTGATAATTTGGAGTCCTCTGCATATTACTCTATTAGTTGTTTACATTTTTCATAAAGAGCTTGTAAAATCTCATATTGAATTATGTTATAGTTTAGTAATTCTTCAGTTTATTCTTTTGGATTATGTAGACAACCATATTATCTGCAAATAAGAAAATCTTTTTTCTTTTCTTTCCCAATGTTTATGACTCCTATTTATTTTTCTATCTTAGTATATTAGCTATGAATTCTGTTATAGCATTTTTGTGCTACTGAGAACGTACAATCTTCCCTTTGCGCTTGACTTAAGTGGGATGTTTTAAGTATTTCACCTTTAAGTTTTCTTCCATAAACTGGTAGATAATGTTTAAGTTAAGGAAGCTTCTTTCTCTTCCTAAGAACAAAAATTAAACAGTAGTAAAAGCATTTTGGGGTGTATTTATTGAAAAGATTGGGTGATTTTTATCTTTAATTACTTAATATACTGGATTAAATTATAGGTTAAAAACAATATAATTTGAAAATAAAACAATATTAGCCATTTAGTATATTCCAAGGATTGTTCTAAATGAATTTTTTGTTTTAATTAATTTTAATTTTACAACCCTTTGAGATGAAGCAACAGTTAAAATGTAGAGGTACTAGGATACTTTAATGTTGAAACATCTATTTCTTCCTGGAATAAATGTTCCTTGGTCATGGTGCCTTTTAAAAAGTTTATCTCTGATGTGATTGCTCAGTATTTCATATAAGTTTTTTTGCTTATGTTTATATTTGGGATCAATTTATATTCTCTTCTTCTGGCTTGTTTTGGTAAGAAAATGTTTGCTTTTTCTAAACTTAATGTATACAGGTTAACTTTATAATCAGAAAATAAATTTTAATATTATTTAAAACACTGTGCATTAATGTTTACTCTGAAAAAAGAGTTGTGGAAGTATGGGAGGCAAAGGAAGCTAGAGTTAGATTGACCAGTAAGCAGGGCACTACAATAGTCCTTACACTAGATGACAGAGTTTCTAAAAGCAGTGACACTGCAAATGGAAAGGAGGAAGGAATGGCAAAGAGTTGTTTATATAATAGAATTAACATTAACTCATTAAACATTTAATAAATTCTTACTACGTTTCAAGCACTAGTCACTCTTATTGTCGTGAAGCTAAAAGTTTAATGGAGAACTTGACAAACAAATAAATTGTTACAAAATACAATTGCTTTTGTATATTGTAAGTAAATTATACCATATCCTGGAGTGATTTACTGAAAAGTAAATACTTGAATTTGGCCTTAAATGTAACTGGAAATTTGCCCTAGCTGGTTTTTCTCAGTGGCTAGAGCCCGAAGACCTAAGGATTGTGGGTTCAATTCCAGGTCAAGGGCACATACCTTGGTTGCAGATTCTACAGCCCCAGTAGGGGTCTGTGGCCGAGGCAACCAATTGATGTGTCTCTCTCCCTCCCTCTCCTCCCTTTTTCTCCCTCCTCCCTCCCTTCCACTGTCTCTAGAAATCAATCGAAAAATATCCTCAGGTGAGGATTAAAAGTGAAGAAAGAATTTGTACATTAGGAAAAAGATGAGTATGTGAAGTTAGTAACATCCTATATGTAAATTATTTCAAATTTATGAATATTTATACAGAAGTATTTTAAGATATTATTCTGAAGTGAGAATTATATGATATAAGGATCATTGTTGTGTACAGAAAAGGAAGAGAAAATGTTGATAGAAGGTAGGAAAGATTGGAAGTATAGGAGGTATCAGTTAATGGAAACTTCTGTAAAACATTACATTGTAACTTACTGTGATGTACTTGGGAACTTACTAGGGAGCAAGTTGATAGGCTCTAGCTTTTGTGAATAACAAATTCTTAGGCCTTTAATTTTGTTATTATTGTTCAATAATAGAGAGAATACCAGTCCCTTAGCAACTACTTAGGAAATTGAGGCTAGATCAAAGCATATGTAAAATATATATAATAACACTTTCCTTGGACTTAATAGTCTCTAAACATTTAAAGTACAATAAAATGGTACACTGATTTGTTTAAAGTCTAAAAATGCAGAAATAGGGACATTCTTTTCCTGCTTCATAGAACTTAATGAGCTTTTAAAAATAATTTAGCAAATGGCAAAGCCGTACAGTGTTAAATAGTAATTTCTGTGTTTCCACACAATTTGTGTAGCTGCTTTTCTCTGAAGAATCCAAACATTTACGCTATTATGCCAATACTTCAGCCTTACAGGGAAACACCTTGGGTTGAAGTTTCTGCACGTGATGAGGAACATTCCGTAGTCAAAGCAGACTGGCAGTCAAAATCCAGGTAGCGGAGCAAATTGGCAGTGACATAAAGTGTTGGATCAAGCTGGTGGAGGTAGACAGTGCCCGGAATTGTTACTCTGATTACATTGCAATCGTTGGTGCCATGGCTTCATCCCTGTTGGTATTTCTAATTTTTGCTGTAATGATGCAATGATCCTGTTATTTTTCTCATTCCGAAATTACCTGAAATAGCTTTATAGGCATTTAGTATGAAAATGCAGACTTTTGGAAAGTAAGGGTTTTTTGCACATGACTTTAGGAGACTTTATGGTGTCTGTGTCAGCCAAGATTATTTTTACTCATTCTTCTCCATTCTATTACTTAAGAAAAAAAGAGAAGTTATTGGATGTAAGACCATGCTTTTTTCAATTGAAGACTTCTTTATCAAGCCTTGCGCAAAAATGCAGATATCTCAATTTGACTATTCTCTTTGCTTTCCCCCCCAGAGTCATTTATTTATTCAATTAATATTTTATTTCACAACTATTTTATCTCAGTGTTAAGCTAAGTGCTTTTGATTTCAGATGAGAAAGGCCTTCGCTTGTGTTGTTTACATTCTAATAGAGTAAAGAGACTGAAAACAAGTAAAAGACACACCTAATAATTGTAAGGTTGTGAGTGTCTCAAACATTACAGCCTGATGTGAAAGACAGGGGACAACAGGATCAAGTGACCAGTTTAGCTACTGGGGTCAGGATTTAGTCTATGCGGTGATGACATTTGATGTGGAATTAAAAGAATGAGAAGAGATGAAAAGACCTGGAGGGGAAACGTGGTAGGCAGAATAACAGCAGGCAAAAGCATGCTATTTGATTGATGATGATGTCAAATTCTATATAGTGTGGCAAGTTCAAGATCTAAATCTTTGTCTCTTACCCTAAATATTAGTGAACGCATATGCTCTCGTATTGGTGCTATAGCAAGGAGCGGTCTAGGAGGTGGTGGGCTCATGTGGTGGTGTGTGCCCTTTAGGTACATTTCCCCTTTTGAGATTCTGTGTGCTAAAGTTTTTCCAATTCATTGGCTAAAATATCAAGAAGTAAAGAAGCTCCTATAGTAGCTTCACCACCCAATTCTTATGTCATCCTCTATGTGTAATAGAAGATAACTTGTAGGGTCATGCAAATCAAGCAACATCACTCCAGCCCTTCTTTAAGCCTCTCCTTGTTATCCGCCTAGAACAAGAGAATGTGAAAGATGGCTGCCTAAGGTTTAGAGGTAGCATATGCTATAGCACTTCAATTTTTAGTGCAATGGAATAATTAAATTGGTGTCTTTCATGGCAATGTTCGAATATAAGAGTATCTAAAATATAGAGATGCACAAATATGAACACCATTGCTTTGCAGGGAGCCAACCATATGACTGGTATAAACAAATCAGTGTTCATTTATTGATCTGTAATTGATCTGTCTGCACAGCAAAAACCAATGCTATTCAAATCCATTGTCCATACTGAAAATATATATACTTGATTATAAAAATCAATGAACATTACTTTTCCTAACGATAAGTTGAATATAAACAAAAATTCTTATTAATAAAATAGTCTTGTAAGAGACTTGCCTTCACAATTCTATGTAAAATAGATGAAAGCAACCATATGTTCTATCATAATTGGGTTAGAGGCTATATCATTTTAGATTTATAGGACTGTTAATGGCATACCTTAAAAGTTGCAATGATTATTTGAACAATAGTACATAGCGCATTGTTTAAAGTTCTTGGTGATGAGCGACTTTTTTTTTCAAATGTACAAAAGTAAATTTTCATCTGTTTTAAGAGGACCTCCACCTTCATTTTAAAAAATGTGTATTTACTTTTAGTCTTTTACCTTTTTTTATTCTCCCTACTCCTCCCAACTTTCTCTTGATTTCTTTCTTTTCCGTTGGGTCCATTGAATTCCTTTCAATTCCTTCATTTTCATTTTCTTTCATTTAATCTTATCTACAACCAGCTGGCTGTGTCATAAATTCAGGGGAGAGTTGGTTAATCCGGAACATGTTATTTCCCCTGGGTTGCCCAGCTCTGTGTATTCCTCTGGATTTCTCTAATGAAGACGAAAGATATTGTGATGGGCACAATGGGGTCTCTTCCATTAATTCTATTGTCTGCCCATTCATTCCACAAACATCCCCTCTGTCAAATCAGAAGAGAGAACATAGAAAACAAGACCAGCTTAGATGGAAATTAGAACCCTTTTACCACAATCCTGACGGGTGTTTTCTTCAGGTGAAAAGTATATACACTGCCTAACCTCCTTGAATCATTATTCTTGTGGGCTACTCCCTTGATTCTTAGTTCCAACTTTGCTTTTAGACAGTGACTATTGGATCCTCCTTAGATCCACAGTCCAAAGAACCTGGCGGAAGGGCAGACCCAGTCCACTCCTAAACCTAAATCCAAACCCAGGTTGCAGAACTTTGGAGGTATATTGTTGTCAGGTCTCCCCTTGGTCAGAAAATGTTTCTATTAAACGTACATGGTATATGTAGTAATCATTATCACCTAAATTGCCCTTATTGGCTGATTATTCCTTTTTTTTAATTGCAGGGAGAAGACAGAAATTCTCATTGTGCCCTTTGCACACCTATATTTTTATTCACTCTTTTCATTCTGGTTAAATCTAAGGATAAAGACAAACAAAAATATGGTAGTCAGATAGCTACATCTAAGTCAGCTGCTTCCACTGTAAAATATATACTATTTTTTTCCCTAACCAGTTTGGCTCAGTGGATAGAGCGTCAGCCTACGGACTCAAGGGTCCCAGGTTCGATTCCGATCAAGGGTATGTACCTTGGTTGTGGGCACATCCCCAGTAGGGGGTGTGCAGGAGGCAGCTGATCATTGTTTCTCTCTCATCGATGTTTCTAACTCTCTATCCCTATCCCTTCCTCTCTATAAAAAATCAATAATATATATATATATATATATATATATATATATTAAAAATATATATGCTATTTTTGTGTCTTCTTTTGCTAGGTATTAGGAATTGGATATTTCTGAAATATTTATAACTTTACTTACAAATTCCAAAGGGATAATAATCATTATAAAAATCAAATAATATGTAAATGTTTTATAAAATATCTGATTTTAGATGGTTGTCTAATAATTTATAAGGTAAAATATCCTTAATTTCTTTTGCACTCAGAAGAACTTCCTAACAGTTTCACCTTCCAAATGCAAAAGCTATTTGTAAGGTAATGAATGTCTGTCACAGAAAGTATTGGGGAAAATTAGCATGATAATGCTTCATGGGTAATGAGTAAGGAAGCCTCCACTAAATAGCAGCCTGGACTAGAAGACCAATTTGTTTTCTTCTGCAGTTTCTAGAACCAAAAATAATGTTTATTAATACCTGTGTTCATCAGAGAAGTAACCTCAGACTCATATACTACATGTTGAAAGGTGATGTGAATGCCTCTAAGGCTACTATTTCCCTGATGCTATCAAGAGATATGAGAGGCTGATTCAGTGCTTTGGGGGAAATAGACCATGGATAGTTAAAATGATAGTTCTGCAGACAGCAAGAGATGTGCAATGGCTTTTTTCTTCTTCTATTATTACAGGTGACCTAAAACAGGTAGCGTGTTTTCTATGGGTTGCCTTTTATATTTTCTGCATAGTAATAAGGGAGTTCATTCAGCCTCTCTTTTACAGAAGGAACATTTTGAGATAGAATATATGGGCTGTCAGGCCTGTGGGAGGCTGCTGAGTCACATATGATTCACAGATCTGGCTTCAGAAATCTTCAGAATTTCTCTTTACAATACAGGGTGGTCTGTTTTAAAACCGCCTGTTGAAATCCACATTGGGATGTGCTCTAAATGGAGCACTTAGCAACAGCGACAGAATGACTATTAATGAAAAAAAAAATTTAAAGCCTGCAACGATTCTTTCAGAATGCTGATGTGTAATTTATGTTACTGGCTGCTTCATGATTTCTTCATATTTCATAAAGATTATGAGTTACATGGGCATTATAGCAGGGCCACCCAGCCAAAGTACCGTCCCCTTTTCACTAGGGCTCATGAAATGCATCTTACCTATTTCTAAAATGACAGAATGAGATCAGTTTCCTTCTAATTGCAGGAGAATTATTTCAAATGTGGAAGATGTAAACATCAACACAAATGAGCCTTTCTACTAGGAGATTGACCACTGTTTTTAAAGTGTTTATTTCATATTTTATATAAATAATTTAAATTCTAGTAACCAGCTTGTTATTTGCTTCCTAATAAGGAAAATATGCCTAAGACTTTGATTTTTTAAATTTCTTTTTTGTTTGTAATAGCAAATCAATCATCTGATGTTAGTTACTTAATTATTACTTTATTTTTTTAAAAGCCTTCTAAGTTACTGTACATGCATGATCATACTTTACAGCATTTTTTAAAAATATATTTTTATTGATTTCAGAGAGGAAGGGAGAGGGAGAAAGATAGAAACATCAGTGATGAGAGAGAATCATGATCGGCTACCTCCTGCATGCCCCATACTGGGGATCGAGCCCACAACCTGGCACATGCCCTGACCAGGAATCATACCGTGACCTCCTGGTTCATAGGTTGACGCTAACTGGGCTACAGCATTTTTTAAATTTTCTGAGAGTATGACACAGATGCTTCAGTTGGAATTATCTACATAAAGTGCTTTTTCCCTTTGATATATTTTTTCTATTTTATTGCCTAGATTTTCACCTACCTTTCACTTAGAATGCAGCAAAGGTCATGATTTTATAAAATTTTTATTGAAACAGCAGCCAATCATGTGAAATCTTGATTCAAATACAAATGTTTGACATCGTTATCAAGAAATTAAAGCTGAGTTCTTTTCCTGTATTCCGTTGACATTTATATAAACCTTTCACCAAAGCTTCACATTCTTCACAAGTAATTATTGGGAAGTGCTAAAATTGTAATTTTGTCACCATTTGATAAGCATCAATTTATTTTTAAACACAATTCTCATTGTTAATTTCATTGCATTAATGATTAAAAAAAAAAAAAAAGTTTAGCCTTGTGTTCCTGTTGAGCAGGACAGGAAAGGGCGCTACTGTCATTCCTGTCTGAGAAGCAATCTTTGCCTGGACTGCGTGGTGCACTCAGACCATGGGGCGGGGGTGAGGGAGGCACAAGGGCAGTGAATGTGCAGCTCAGGCACAGGGTCAGGGAGAACCACGAGTCTGAGGGGACAAAGAGGCTGAAAGCAATTAAAAGGTAATATATTTTCTGAGCTGTAAGATATTTACTACCTCATTTTTAAAGGTTTCATTTCATCTTTTCGAGAATTCTGCGCTTAATACTCAAGGAATAAGCGTATTGGAGACAGGCTCTCCTTATAATTTTCCTTTCTAAAGGTCTTCAGGAAGAGAGAGATTGTTTTTCTAATTTGCAGGTTAATGCATTTGCATCGACGGCTTTTTGATTGTTCAATAAACTCTGTTCTGAAACAGCTGTGAGACAAATGACACTGTGGGCTGTCTATACAGGGGAGCACCGCAGAAGTGGGGCCAGGCTTGTACATTGGTGCATTTGTTTGTGTATCCGACCCTGCATCAGGAACACAATGAGGGCCAGCTGAAACAGTCATCTTTTTCTGTTGATATTTGAAAGATTTAATGTTGCTTTTAGAATATTACATATTTAAAACACATCAGGGCTGACTGTACATCTAACCTGCTACTTTATGTCAAGTGTGTGCATGCTGTGAATAACATGAGGGCCATTTGCCCTGCACCTAAAACTGAGGATGTCTTGTTATGCTAACGAAAGGCATACAATATATGGTTTTGTAATAAAATAAACAGTTCTTATTTGCTTGCTAATATTGATGGGAAAAATTCAATTTGAAGAAAGATTACAGCAACAAAGAAATATGCGCATATTTCCAAAAAGGCCTTTTTAGGGATGGAAATGTCTGGGTTTTCTCAATTACTTACATTTTTATTTTCTAATTATAACTTACTTTTTTCTCTTGCCATGTAAACACATAAGACTTTGGTAATTGTCATTTGTTCCCTTTACATCAATAGCAGACTTAGAACCCAGCGATATGCTATGCTGTAACATAAAAAAACACACCACAAGGCATTTGAAATTTGTGATGAGAGGAGAGTTGAGGATGGCTGTCTGGTGGCTTAATGATGGAAAGCACCAGGCTGTGTTTCAGATCGCCGCATCGATTAGCATTTATTAATGTATGTGCTCTATTGGCTTCTAAAGGCAAACTGCTTAACTCTCCCACTTACTAACTCTGTGACCTTAGGCAAGTCATGTAACCTCTGTAATTCAGTTTCCTCATCTGTGAAGTGGGACTCACAATACTATGTGCCTCAGTAGATTTTTGTGAGAATTAGTTTCTTCATATAACATGTTTAGAACATCTCCTGGCACAAGGTACTTAAGTAAGTGTTATCTGTTATCTATTGAGCATCCACTTTGTGTTCAGAACTATGCTGGGTCCTCTCAGAATACAGAACTGTAAGCTGTGGTCCATACACTCGGGGAAATTAAGTATTGTTGTAGAAAAATAATTCTAGCGTAAGACAGTATATCCATATGTGTGACATTTTGTAAGACAGGCAATATATATCTTAAGAACTTAGGGAAAAGAAACGATTTTAAGGATTCGAGGTCTTAGATTGTCCAGAAGAAAAAGGACCTGAGGCACAGACTTAAAGGCTGATTTTCAGGAACTGGAGAGGCTTAGAGAGGCAGCGTCAGGCTAGTAGGAAACATGATAACATGACAAAATTGACATGTTGCTGAAACAGTTAAATGATTTGGCTGCAGATACTGATCCATGTGGGGAAGTGGATTGGCCATTGAAATCAGAATCTAAACATAATAAGCGTTATAGTATTTTGCAATATTGAAAATATTATGCAAGCTCAGTTAATAATTCAGAGAAGGAAATGAGGAATTTTTTATCACGACATTAAATAACACTGACACACATGAATTAGGCTAAAATAAATTTTGTGAACAATCTGCAATGAGTGAAAAAATATAGATAAACATTGAAAGGGAAGACCTTCAATAAAGTGAATGGAGGTTTTGTAATAAGCAATTAGAAATTCAGCTCATGCGGTTCATAGACACACCAGCAGCAGATTGTGTGGCCATGTGGGACACCTCCCTTGGCACCAGGCCACAGGGGGACTGTGCTGGAGGTTGTAACTACCTCTGATGTGGAAGGTAAAAAACAAAGCTCTCAGAGCCTCGAGGGATCAAATTCCTGTATGAGAACCATCCCCCTCCAGCTAATCTGTGGAACTACATGAATATCAACCCTGCATGTATTGCTCATTTGTTGTCTTGGAAGCTGGAAGCCTATGCTGAGGCAAAAGATATCAACTAAATAAAGAAGCAACGAAAAATGCTTGGATAAAACAAAACTTAATCCAAGATGGTGGAAAAGTAGATCTCATAAAGAAGCTTTGTGGGTTTTTTTTGTTTGTTTTCATATATATTTTATTGATTTTTTACAGAGAGGAAGGGAGAGGGATAGAGAGTTAGAAACATCGATGAGAGAGAAACATCGATCAGCTGCCTCCTGCACACTCCCTACTGGGGATGTGCCCACAACCAAGGTACATGCCCTTGACCGGAATCAAACCTGGGACCCTTGAGTCCGCAGGCCGATGCTCTATCCACTGAGCCAAACCGGTCAGGGCAAAAAGCTTTGTTTTTTGAGAATGATGAGTGTGTATATTTGTAAAGTGGATTAAACACACACACACACACACACACACACACTCACCAGCAAAGGCCAACAGAAAATAAAGGCAGAGGAACATGAACAACTTATGAATCCGATTTTAGTGATAAAGCCTTTTTTCCTACTCCTCGAGCATTTTACCTTTACACTGTAATTAGCAAAAATCAGATCTCTTTTAACATTGCTTACAAGATTGACTCTAGGCAAAAATGGAATACTAAAGCATTTCACAAGTCAAAATAGCTTTCTAAAAACAGTTTATTGAAAACGGCTTAAATTGTTAATAATTTTAAGAACTAACATTTCTGGCATGACATCCAGCTCACAAACAATCCTAAATTGAATGTAATATGAAGCATTCTTTTACACACACACACACACACACACACACAATTGTATTTCATAATAAAGTTATCCATGTTATAAGAATTGCACAGTTATCAAATAGTGTGTCTAGGTTATCTGAATCTTTGGCTTACTTATACAATTTTTACTCAAATATGGGAACACTGTGGGTGGTTTATTATATAACAAAAATAGGAGCAGTTTGGCATGGGTGGGATATTTATAGCAAGTGGAACACTTGAAATATATGAACTTATTACTTCAAAATTATGAACAAGCTGCTTATATATGAACACAATTGAAATGGTCAGTTGGTTAGAGATTGTGATATTTATTTTTTCCAAGATCCACGGGCATAGCTATGTGTATTTCCTTGGATTAAAAATAAAATGATTTTTTAAAACAGTGGCATAGGCAGAGCATTGCCTTAGAACAAGGGCTGCAAAGACTCCTCACTCTCCCACTCCTCCTCTGAGTCCCTTACTGTAACAGCCTTCTTCCTTTGCCTTTGCTCTTCTCTGTGTCTCCCATTTATTTATTTTTTGGCTCTGGTATCTATGGTAATTGCTAGTTGGATAATTCAAGAAGGGTGTCGAAGGAAGATGTCTGCTTTTAATACTCTCTCCTTCCTAATAGCAGTAGATCCAGACACATTCGTCTCTATTTCAGAGAATGTACCACATCGAATATAGGAAGGAAGGACAGTTAGGTAACAATGCTTAGCTATTACTTTGGCTCCATTCTTCCAACAAAGAAAATCTCTTTGTAGCATTTAAAACAATTAAATAGATAACTGTGCAGACTTGACACTTTGTACTCCACTGTTATACTTTTCAATAGATTAAATTGGGTATAATTTGTGCTTTTCTGAATTTGCTCTTCCTCAAGTGCATGCAAAATGAAATCAATTACCATAATTCTTTTTAAAAAAAAGTTTTCTGAACTAAGTACTACTCTTTTAAAAGCCATTTTACAGGCAAATCCAACCTGGAAAGGAACAATAATTACCTGCCAAATATTTTTAATTAAATTTTCGTGAAAACTTGAATATTTTATATATTTGCTTTTAAATTTGTGCTGTTTCTGTACCATAAAGTGAAGCAGATGATATAAAAGATGATCTTAATTATTTAATAAAATATTTGCTTCAATATTTAAAGATCTCTGTGAATTCTCCAAACTACATTGAGTCTGCAGTCATTTTCATACAATTGAAAACACTCTGCTAGTCGATTCTGTAATGAGTTATTGTAGGGGCAGAGACAGATTACAAGATAATTTTTTCCTATGACATTGAATATCCTCTTGACGGATTTGGAATTATAAGTTATGTACTCTAGAGATTTACTAATTCCTGTAGAGTATTAAGTTGCATTTTGAAAATTTATATGCTACGTGTTAAAAAATAGGGCCTGTTAACAGATGCATGGGTCCAGCAGTTCTTTAGTTCTATTTTTTTTTCTGATGTGGATTATGGGGAGAAGAGGGAATTAGTAAATGAATCACTTACTCAACTTAAATAAATATAATTGTGCTTTAAAAATCAATAATGCAACTTTATTTCAATATATTTTCTGTTTATTCAATAACTACTCATCTGCTTACTATATGCAAACACTTTAATAAAAATATTGAGGATTCAGTGACAAATAAGTATAAATGTATATCCATCTAATCATGAAAGTATACAGGAAAATAAGCATAAAGCCAATTAAAGTGCTTTGGAGTTTAGTGGATAGAAGAGAATCTTTTTTAGTTTGGCAATTTATCAAAGGTAATATCAGAGTAGCTGTGGAATTTATTCATAATGAAGATAGAAAATTAATTTCAGGGACAAGCTGAAGTAAATAAGAGGATAGAAAGCTAGGTTGGTTAAGTTTTTTAAACTTTAATTTTTGTCAGACTTTCTGACCTTCCTTTATGTGAGAGTTACACCCCCGCCCCTCCCCATCCACCCATACCTGGAGGGAAAGCAGTGTCCTTATCTCCAAAGATCAGGGACAGATAAAGGATCAGGCATGAACAGCCTTTATTAAGTTTCCTGCAGTTTACTATGCACAGCTCATACTCTTTGACCTGTCATATCTTTCCATTCTTTATCAAATCTAGCATAAGAACTCTCAAGTTTAACCATCTCTTTGTGTTTTTATTTCCTTGGGAAGGCTCCCATGTCATGTAAAACTCCTTCTGGAGTGCTAGGTTGGTTTCTTATTACATGAAAAGGCTATATATCCTCTCTAACTTTCTACTAAATTTTATAGTATATTCTGGAGACAGTCAATGAAATAGTGCTCAGTGATTATAAATATGTGCTTGACAATTTACCTAGAAATAGAAAGACTGATAATTTGCACATATGTGTATTTTCCCTTGGGTAATTTTTTACTTTTATGATGAATGGGATCTTGGCATATTTCCTAGTCATTATATTCTTCTAACTTCAGGTTTGGGAGTCAGAGTGCTTATGTCTTTTAGGAAAACCAGGCAACATGTCATATCTATAAAAAATGATCCTTGCTCCTATAAAGTGTTCTTGATAGCTTGTCAGTGGGGCAGAGAAGACTGGAAGAGTCCTGGATTGCTTTTCAGCCAAAACAGATTCACCTCAATGAACAATGGCAGTGACAGTACACTCAGGTGTCAAGTGAGAATGAAAGTTTTAGACCATTTAGCATAAGTCAGAATTCAGGCAAGAGTTAAGTTGATGTTTTTACATATATACTATTTGTCTCTTGGTTTCCCAGCAAAAGGGATGTATAAGATGTATAACAATTTTTATTATTTGTCAATGTTGGGAATTATACTTGAGAAGAGATGATTCATTTTCCTTGGGTTTTAGGACTTGTTCAGTAACTGCTTGGAGAAACGAGGTTGTCTGATCTAAATTAGAAAATGGTGTCAATGTTCTTTGCTCCTACCAGTTTCCTACTGTAACCTATTGTTTTAAATGTTAAAATGGGAACAAATATCTTTATCTAATAGTAGTAATAAGAATATTAGTTAGTATTTATAATATGTTTCAAATATATGCACCAGCTCATAAGCAGCACAAAGTCTAATATTAGAATAATGTGGTGATGCATCATTCATTTTAATGAATCTATAAATTTCTCTCCACTTTGTACTCTCCTCCCATTTATTTATTTATTTTTGTTTCTTGATATTGATTTATCTTCTTTGTATCAATTTCATACAGCATGGTTCAATAAATATTCCTTCTTATTTTCATTTGTGTGAAAGTATCCCTAGCATTTATGTATTTCATTTGCTAACTAATGTGTTGCACATGTAATCAAGCCTCTGTGTTTTCCTCTAAGGCAGTGGTCGGCAAACTCATTAGTCAACGGAGCCAAATTTCAACAGTACAGCGATTGAAATTTCTTTTGAGAGCCAAATTTTTTAAACTTAAACTATATAGTTAGGAACATTGTTATTAACTTAATTAGGGTACTCCTAAGGCTCAGGAAGAGCCACACTCAAGGGGCCAAAGAACCGCATGTGGCTCTCGAGCCGCAGTTTGCCGACCACAGCTCTGAGGCATTTCATTCTTTTTATGACTGACTTTCAAGTTTTGCTTCTTCCTTTTTAGTTTATCAGCTCATTATTCTTTTATGTGTTCTCCTACACCTCATTTAAATCGCTTTTTCATGTTATACTTCTTTCCATGTTTAATTTCTTATTCTGTCACACTTAAGTTTATTTGAAAAAAATGGCTGCCTTATAGTAGTATTGAAACTCTTATCTATCTGAAGAAAAGAAGATTAATATGGTTAAATACCCATGATCCCAGCACTTATGAAATACAAAGTTCACTTTCCTTTATAAAATAACACATTATAAAACATTTATTATTAATAAAATTTAAAGAAGTGAGGTAAATAAGATACTTATAATGGCATAGGACTATTTATCATATGACCTCAGGAGAAGAAAAAATACATAAAGTTTACATAGCATGCTTTCAACCATGTGAGGTAATTTGAAAAGACTAAATGGGAATGCATGAAATGTTAGGAGTGGTTATCACTGGGTAATTAAATTAGGAGACATTTAAAATATTTCTCATTTTTTTGCATTTAAAAAATGTTCTACACTTAGCACACCCTTAGTATTATATCCAGAAGACTTGTGAGCTAAAGAATAAGGCTTAGTTTAGAATATTCTATTTACTAATTTTAAATGGAATTTTCATAAAAATTAAGCAAATTTATCCACATATTGGACATGACAATCATGTCATTTTTCTTTCCTTTATCTAGGGGTACTTCAGCATTCTAAGAGGCTTTACAGTAAAGTTTTATTGGCTTTATAATTTGTAGATGGGATGGGAGGGTGGACATAATGAGAGCTGGGAGGGAGAAGAAAGATTTAAAGGCAATTTAATGAATTATCTGCATCATGACTGTAAAGTGGCTGTCTGTGGCCTTCATTTGCCAGAGACATGATAGAATATTTTCTTCTCTGATTTCTGCAGGATCAAGTCATGGGTGGATAAGATGCAAGAAGACCTTGTCACACTGGCAAAAACAGCAAGTGGAGTCAATCAGCTGGTTGATGTGAGTAGAACCCAAATAAACTCAGTCTTTTCTTTAATTTTAATGCAGTTCTAGCTTCTAGGAAGCTGCTTTTCTATATCATAAAGAAGATGTTTTTTTGTGTGTGGATCTGGTGGTGAGATTCTGGAAGAGACCCTTGGTATTGCTTGGTATTGTGAGAAAGAAACATCATACCTAACAATTGATAATGCTTTCTCACCACACATACTTTACAGTTTAAAAACAGCCCTCACATAGACGAATCCATGTGTTACCTAGACTCCCCTAAAGTTTAAATTGGGATGTTACCTTTTTGTTCTCCAGACTATAGTGTACAATCTGTCACATCATGGTGGCTTTAAGTACTGTGATGAATTCCTTTGAATGTCCTCAGTGGGAATACTTCTTCATTTTTTAATGGTAGATTTTATTTTCAAAGAGAGTTGAAAAGTGTTCACAGCCATGTTTGGAGACTAGGGTGTGTCATTGATATGGAGAGTAAAGATTTTGGTGTAAGAAAAAGAGTCACTGTAAAATATGGTTTTTCTTAGGATTTATGCAATGATTATGAAAGTCACTATTAAATGATTTTTAAAGGTAATAGTATTATATAAATATTTATGTATCATCTTAGAAAGGTTATTTTTCTTGGGTAAGAACATTTTTATTGTAGGTTTTGTATTTACTAAACATTAAATGTTATTGCTTGAGTGTCTCACTTCTATTTCAATGTCAGTAATGCAACAATTTGAAAGTATTTTCATCTTGTGATCTTAGTGATGCAATGAGGCCTTTTGTTTTCCAAAAATGAGATGAAATGTATTAAAGCAGACTTATATGTATGATACATGACTACTTATGATGTGGATATTTATGTGTGAATACTTCTTTCTAGAGAAAATGGAATGTATGGTTGGTTACCATATTTATTAATAGAAATTCATAAAGGAACCTTATTAATTAAGCAGATACTTAAAAAAATTATTCCAGAAACTGTGTACAAAACAATCATAGGTTTCCATCTAAGAGTATGTTGAACAAACTTAAATATCTGTGAGATGAAGATATTTGGAAATGAAAAATGTTCCGTGTGAATAACAATGATAAAATTTAGTTTATTCAACACGTATGTCCCAGGTCCTGTGCAGGCTACAAGGGTTGACAGAGAACAGTTCCTTTCCCCAGAGAAC
Organism: Myotis yumanensis; assembly: GCF_028538775.1. Taxonomy (NCBI): domain Eukaryota; kingdom Metazoa; phylum Chordata; class Mammalia; order Chiroptera; family Vespertilionidae; genus Myotis; species Myotis yumanensis. The sequence goes on along the minus strand of NW_027223760.1, from coordinate 39,894,991 downwards.
TGACGCTCTGCTAATCTACTATGTGGGCCCGAAGATGTCTGAAAGCTCCTGGTAGCTGGTGCTGGAGATCTGCAATGACTTTATTGTGGTGAAATATATAAGAACATGAGCGTGTGCAAGCTAATACGTGAGCCTCTATGAAAGTGATGGAGTTTGTGGGATGAGATAAAAAAAAGAGATGCGAATTAACAGGTTCTGGTTAGAAGCTATATGAATCTTTTTATTGACAGATTGAGATTAAAAATAACTGCTCTTGGGAGCGCTCCTTCACTCCTCCCGTGCTTCTGCAGCCTCAGAAACCACTTTCTTGGCTGACCTCATTTTTACTTTTTGTGTAAATATGTGAACCTTCTCTCACTGAAGCTGCTTTTGCAGGGAATCATTATGCAACCAAAAAAGTCTCACCTGATTTAAACTATGCTTTCGCAAAGTGTAACTGACTAAGAAGAGTGTAAAATTGTTAAATGAATAACTGGCTTTGTCTGAATATGGATAACAAAATAGAATGGAGAGGATGGAAGAAAATTCCCACACTTTTTCTGTTTATGAGGCACATACATATCTACAGTGACAGAAAAAATACAATTAAATAATTTGTTTTATTATATGTAACAAGTGAGGGGAGAGAGATAGAATTGATTATTGGGAAAATAATTTTAGTATTAGGTCACATGAAGAGCGTCATTTTGCATAGATAAATGATCCATATGCCTCTGTGCTTTTGCCTGGAGAGAAGGTTCATGTGCGGGCTTTTGGCTGTGGAAATTTAAAGCAGAGACTGGCTGAAGGATGCTATAGTGCATAGTGGACTTTGAGCTGAGACTGGGTGTATTGGATACAGGGCGAGGACCAAAAGTTGAATAAACGGAGGGATTTAACAGGTTCCTGGATTGAAATTCAATATTATGGAAATGATGATTCTTCCAAAAGTATTTAATGTAATTATTTTTATTGGTTTTGCAGGATAGAACTACCATATTACCTGAATACTCATATGCAATTGTAATGAGGCAACTTAGCTAAAATAAGACATCTTTACAATTTAATGAAAATTAAAGTTATTTGCCTAAATTCTGTTAAAGATACAGCATGAATAAGCTTAAGTAGTGCTATGTCTTAATGAATTATTCCATTATCTAATCATTTATTAGAAGACAACATGTCCATTAATTGCGTATGCTCAGATGCAAAGTACATGAAATAATTGAGGGAAGAAAAGAAATAAAATTAGGGAAAAGATGAATTTAATATATTAGAACCTTTCAAATACAACTGAAGGACTTCATTTGTTTTTCATTAGTTCAAGAACTGCACTAAGACCTTTGCATATGGTATCTTATTAATTCTCAGGACAACCTTGTAAAGTGAACATCATCATCTTTAATATGCATGAAGCATTTGCAGTGTTAAATTTTGGTTCTAGGCCACACAGCTACTAAATTGAATGTACTAGTGACTCAAAAATTTTAAAAAATATATATTGTTATGCTTTAGAGCAGTGATGGCAAACCTATGACACGTGTGTCAGAGGTGACACGCGAACTCATTTTTTGGCTGATTTTTCTTTGTTAAATGGCATCTAACTATATAAAATAAATATCAAAAATATAAGTCTTTGTTTTACTATGGTTGTAAATATCAAAAAATTTCTATCCCTAACCGGTATGGCTCAGCGGATAGAGCGTCAGCCTGCGGACTCAAGGGTCCCAGGTTTGATTCCAGTCAAGGGCATGTACCTTGGTTGCGGGCACATCCCCAGTAGGGGGCGTGCAAGAGGCAGCTGATCGATGTTTCTCTCTCATCGATGTTTCTAACTCTCTATCCCTCTCCCCTCCTCTCTGTAAAAAAATCAATAAAATACATTAAAAAAAATTTCTATATGCGACACGGCACCAGAGTTAAGTTAGGGTTTTTCAAAATGCTGACACACCGAGCTCAAAAGGTTCGCCATCACTGCCTTAGACCAAGCTGTCAAACTTGTGGCCCATGGGCCGCATGCCTTGTTTATTTGGCCCGTGTTAGCCTTTGAGTTTGACATGCTTGCTTTAGACTATAAGTTAATATTTTACCTTTTTATATTGCTTCTTGTACACTGAGTGGCCAGATTATTATGACCAGCCAGATTATTATGACTACCCCATCAGTACAATGAAGTAAATTAGTTATGCAAATAATAATAATAATAATAAAACCTTGAGAGTATTTGCTTAGGAAGTTTTCAATATTCAGTATTTTTGGAAGTGTCAATGAAGTACTGATGGGGTGGTCATAATAATCTGGCCACTCTGTAAATTAGAAGAAGCCAAAATTCGGCTAGCAGTTACCCACTCATGAACATTTCTATTTAAATTTATTTTTAAAAAGAAAGTATAGAAAGATGTTGTAAAATGTAAATTTACATGCAGAATGTAAAATCTTTCATCATTGTTGGTATGCACAGACATGGTTTTGTGTGTGTATCTATTGAAAGGATTGCTAAGAGTGGTACAGAAAATAGTTTTTCTTGATTTTGTCTTTATGGTCTTCCACCTGAAGAAAATACACTTATTCCAATTGATAGTTTTGTGATCTGCCGAGATGTTTCATCTCATGGAGTTGTTGAGATTAATAACATATCCATATATAATATTTATTGACCTGTAACCAGAACGCAAGAAAGATCATTCCCCCATTGTATTAGTCAAGAGTATTGTATTATACTCGAGGCCCGGTGCACGAAAATTCATGCACTCAGGGGTGGGGGTCCCTCAGCCCAGCCTGCGCCCTCTAACAGTCCTGTAGCCCTTACAGGATGTCCTACTGATGGAGCGCTCCCAATATTCTCTCAAAGACATAAATATGAAATGTGTCTAAATATTGAGCATTCAGTTCTCTTAATTAAGTTAGTATTTACACAAGGATTTTGAGTGAAGAATTTCATTAGTAACTCAAGGGGTTCACAGACCAATGATTTTTCTTTGACATTGTGGTCACATGATCTTATGTAAATAGAATGTTCATTTTCTAGGTGGTAGAGAGTTTAATATATTTATTTATTGGCAAAATAAGATACTCTAAAGCATAACATAATTAATCACTGGTGATTCTGAGTAGGGATTTAGCAAGATGCAGAGTCAACAGTAAGGATGGGAATCTTTTTTTTCTCCTCGTGAACGCTGCTAAGTAGCTGGTGATAGTAGATTTCCTTTACCTGCTTGTCAAGTGAGATAGTAATACTCTCCCTCACAGAAACGTTGTAGGGGTAAAAGGAGTATAAAATGCAATGTGACAGCAATAATAGATGCTATTAAAAAGTTAATGCATACTTCCCTTTAAAATGTAGTTTTATATTTATATTACTTTAAAAGTAATGTAATTATCTAAAAAAGTAACCTAAGTACTTTATAAAAATAATAGTATTACTTTTCAAATATAGCTTATTTATTTCATGTTTTGGTTTTGTTCAGAGTTGCCTTACACCTCCAACTAGGAAATGTTGTGACTAGTTACCATAATAACAGGCAAACTGAGATTATTGTCATCTTAGGGAAAAATACATTACCCTCCCCCGCTAAATGGAGAGAAATCTATTGAGACTGCAGAATGTATTTCCACAGAGAGAATATGGACTCTGTTATTTTTGTGTATGTGTGTTTTGTTTCTTTTAAACAGTGGTTAGTTACATCCATTTTCAAAGACACGAAAGAAAATGAATCCTAAAGGGGTTTCTAATCTTATGATAACTTTCAATATTTTATTAACAGGTTTTTAAGTGCAGTATTATCGGTTCATAAACGTTAATAGTGAAAGACTACTAAAATGATTTCTTTTTACCATACCGATCTGTTCTATTATCAATCAATAACACTTTTTTAAAGTTATGCTGGTATTTGAACGAGTTCTTATTTATTGTTTCTTCAAGTAGCAATCCTGTGGCTTGGTAATACTAATTACCGGGAGAGTGATGGATAGCGACTGTGCTCTCTTGTCTATGAGCCTCACAAAGGAGGGGAAGCTAAAAACTTATGGAAGTGATGTAGCCAAGGGTTAGCTTCGTCTTTCCAATGAAGATGAATGCCATACAAGACCATTATTCGCTACTGCACACTCTCAATATACGACATATAGCTGCTTATATTTCTCCCCTGAAGACATCTTTAATGTCTTTATATAGAGTGCAGTGGTTCTCAGCCGGGGGCAATTTTGTTCCTTAAGAGACATTTGAAACATTTATTATTGTCACAACCAGGGGTGGGGGTAGGAGGAGTGTTACTGGCCTATAGTGTGTAGAGGCCAAAGATGCTGCTAAACATCCTATACTGCGTAGGACATTGCCCACAACAAAGAATGGTCTGGTAAAAATGTCAATATTGCAAGAATCTGAGGCAAGAGTACATGTATAAAACTCCTTTAATGAATGTAAATTTGTAAAATTACACATCAGCATTGATAGGAAGCAATTTTTCTTTAGAGAAGCCATTTGCTGCTAGATGGTTAAGCACAAATTAAACTGTGCTGCATTTTCAAGGTCTTTTGTTGGCAGTGAAATAAATTTAGATCCTTTGGGTTTAGGGTCAGTCTCAAACAGTTTGGAATTGACTACATAATTAGGTAAAAACGAACACTCTGAATTTTATAGCTCTTCATAATAGTGTCACAATTAGTTTTTCAGTCTTTATTTTCCAATAATTTCTTGTTTCATACACATTCCGATTTTCTCTCTCCCTTACTTATGCACATTTATTCCCGAGTGTGGCTATAATCCATCTTTTCTATGATCATAACCAGTATGACTTGACTTTCCTTTGAATTCTGATGGCATGATTTTCTGTCCTTCCTCATTGGAACACTGATAGTATTTGTATTGATTATTACCCTGTTTTGTGTATTTACTCTAACCTAATGACCATTTACATGTTGCAATTATGTTACCTTATGTAATTGCATAGTACCTTACATAGCCTTGTTGTTTTTTAGCTTTAAAATAAATATTGTTTTTAAAATACAAGGAAGGAAGAACTTGTTACAAGCCAGCATTTCCATTCCTAGTAAAGCCTGATGCAATCACCAGTCTCAGTGTCCATTTGCTCATTGACGCCACCAGGATTATGGAGCGCCTGCTATGTGTGGGCACTATATTATGTGCTGGGCTGTACCAGTGGACAAAACAGGTAAAAATCTCTGTCTTCTTGAAATGTCTTCTCATGCTACCAACTCTGGTTTTCTCTTGCAGAGTCACCTCTTCCTCATCCACTCTAAAGGACCCTTGTGATTACATTGGGCTCACCAGGACACTCCAGGATAATCTTGTTATTTTAGATTCATCTGATTAGCAAAACTTCATTACATCTGCAAACTTAATTCCACTTTGCCACGTGACATCGTATTCACAGATTCTGGGGATTTGGATATGGATCTCGTTGGGAGGCCTTTATTGTGCCTACCATAGCCATCACTTCTGTCCCTCGGTGTCTGAATACTCTTTTCCTCCCACTAGCCTTTTCACTTCTGCTTCTGCCCTTGATCCATCCCACTGTCATCTACAGTCAGACTCTGACTGGTGCAATGTATTACTGTTTAAACAGATCTTTTGTACTTGGCTCCTACAGGCCATTGATTCAGAAATTAGCTGCTTGTAAGTGTGATATATCCTAATACAATTAAGCAAGGGTCAAAGTTAAGGTCATGCATTAGAATAAAGCTACCCACTTATAAGGAAATTCTAGGGCTACTCTTTTTCGGGGATGGTAACAGGGGAACCTTTCCTCAGAAAGATGCCTGTGGGCAGCCGAGATCTTGATTGCCTTTGCAGGACAAGTTCTGTGAAAGGAAAGCAAATGTCCAAATATTGAGGGAAGGCGTTACCAAGTTTACATATGTATAAGCTATAATTGCAGAAATTTGACTGTTTCTCTAGGGAACTTAACTTACTCATGAGCTGCCATTCTTTCTCCCAGGGGAGGAAAGTATTAATCTTACCATTTCAAGGTTCGCTGTTTTTCAGTTCCAAAGGGGCTTTTGTGGTCAATTATAGATTTAAACAGTACAAATATGAACTCCCTTTCAGTATTTTCTCATGTTCTTGACTTTGCTCCTTGGCATCTGGGCGCAAGGGGAAACTCGTGTGAAGGAATGTCTAGTGTATTTGATCTTGAATGTGATTGCCTCTAAGAACTTTGTCAATCTCCTCATCCTGCTGAGGGCCCTCTTGTGGTTTTCACCATCATCCTCCAGGGGGACCTCTGCTCCCACCATCCGTCCCTCAGTCTCAGCATTGGGCTCCCCTCTTCCTGCACCGAGGGCTGTCTCCTCGCAGACAAACTGACCCTTCATTCTCAGTGGCCTTTCTTGTTCCTCCCCCAGGGGCTTTTCTATCCCCTACATCCTGCTGAAGCCAACGGGGATTTCGAGCAGAAGGGTATTTCGAACTCACGTTGCCTAACCATTTCACCTTCTGCTGGTCCGGACAGTAGTTTGGTCATACCTGAAGTGAAATGGGAGTAAAACTCACTCCACTCTGATATTCAAGAGCCTGAACCCCAGTGTTCCCATTAATATGATGGCTAATTGAATGCACTTTTTAGGTTTCTTAAAGTGAGTGGTGGAGAGAAGCTGCCTGAAAGTGATTGCTAATCCAGTCTTGTCTGTCATCCAGAACTTGGAAGTGTATCTGGCTTTCAGTGAGCATCAGGGGTATCTGCATTAGTCTACAGCATCATTCATCGTCTAAAACTAAGGCTTATGATTTCAAAAACATTTCTCTAGGTATGTTTATGAAGCAGTTATATCAATGAGTGTTGTCACCTTTTAGATATTACATTTGAGATTATTTTAAATGTATGATTCTGAAGATTATCTTGAAACTATGGACTTAATTAGAGCAAGGTGAGTTAGAAGTTTCCAATGAAAAAGGTAAGGAAACCATATTCTCTGTTGTCATTACCACAAAATTTGGTATGTCAATGTAATACTGAAAGTACATTAAAACCAGTTAATTAAAATTGTAAGAAAGGAAGAATATACAGGCAACAAGTACTGTTTTGTCAAAACTTGTGTCAAAGATAGTAGGGGGAGGACTTGAACAACAGAAAACCTAAAGCATATTTGTGCATCGGTCAGCAGGATAAAACATCCTGTCCGAGAGTGTCTTTATGGGCTGTATCCTTCTTAGCAGAAGAAATGGAAGCCAGTGTCACACTGCATGTGAGGAATCAACATGTGATTTGAATGGAGTTTGTCTGGTCACAAAAACTCCTATTATTTCCACCAAAATGTTTTTCTTTCAGAAAGGCCACTGGATAAAATGCTAAAGCAGGTCATTGTTTTTTAAGGAAACAAAATACTAGCAAGAGGAAAAGATACTTAAGACTTTTTCTAATAGTCGCATGTTAACATGTGAAAAAGTATAGAAATGTGGTTTATTTTAGTGGGAGAAAAATTATAAATTTGTGTACATTAGGAAAATACATAATGTTAAGATCCATGTGAAACTTTCTACTCTGAAAATGTTTATAAAACAAAAACCAGTAGACTTTTTGAGAGCCTTCTCGATACTTTATGCAACAAAGAATATTGTAGTCTTTAAAACCAGAAGCAAGAGTTAGTTTTTCTTTTGGTGGGACAGTTAAATGGTTCAAATTCATTTTTATTACCAATAAAACATTTCAAATGTTTTATATGTAAAACAAACAGCAGGATATTTACACTGGGGATCGAGATTTAAGCTTCCTTAATTTTACATTTATTTAAAGTTTATTTGCGCCTAGCTGATGTTGCTCAGTAGTTGTGCGTCCACCCATGAATCAGGTGGTCAAGGTTCTGATCCCCAGTCAGGGCACATGCTCGGGTTGTGGGCTCAGTCCTCAGTGAGGGGCATGCAGGAGGCAGCCAATCAAAGATTCTCACTCAGCATTGGTTTCTATCTCTCTCTTTCTCTCCCTTCCTCTCTGAAATCAATAAAAATATATATATTTTAAAAATATGGGCAATAAAAACATATTTTTTAAAAAAAGTTTATTGGCCAGGTAAATCTTGTTGTTGTTTTTTTCTAAGCAGTAAAAAATTACCCTAGAAACATAATTTGAGAGAATAGATTATATATATTTTAGAAGATATATATATATATACTTGAACTAAATTCTTCTGATTTATAATCCTCTCATTCTTTAGAGCACCTATAATGTTTCTGGTTTTGTAGGTAGTGTATTAATCAATGTCTTTATTTATAGTACATAATGCAAAGTACAGACTATGCATCCTGAACTAATCTTCACCAACTCTGAATTATATTGTAGTCTCTATACCACAGGAAGGAGATCAGACTTCACACAGAAAGGAGCAAGACATTAATGGTTCAAAGCACAGCTGCCTTTATACCAATTAGCTATATTGGTTTCACTGCAAAGAACTAAATATCCTGGATCAATTAAAGTGATGTTGAGGTTTATCTTTTTGTACCCTGATCAATTAATCTATTCAGGAGGTCATGTTCTTGGATGTCATCTTAGGCTGAAATAAAAGAGGGAGCCTTGAGTTGGATGGATTTTATCATGGATAACCTGGGTCTTTCATACAGAGCTCGATAATCTGCCCTGTAGAAGAAAACACAAGCAGTCCAGTAATATGCAGGAATCCTGGGTGACACTAAATATGGAGATTGTATATGCTAAGTTACTGTGGTTTGAATAGGTGAAATGACAACCTAAAGGTCAAATTAAGTCTAGTATGGAAAAACCTCATAGTTTGAATAAATCAAATGAATTTAGGAGTAAAAGTTTGATTTAAATCTTTTAAAATGATTACTTTTTATCACTTGAATAAAAATGTTAATTCTATGTAAACTAACATACTCTTATAAATAATCTAGAGGCCTGGTGCATGAATTCGTGCACTGGTGGGGTCCCTCAGCCTGGCTGGTGATCAGGGCTGTATTGCTTAGTCTCAATCGGAGCCAAAGGGGGTTGGTTGGCCAGGGAGGAACCACAGCAGGAGGGCTCCAGGGCTTGTCCCACCCATCTCACCCAGTCCTGAATGGCTTTTCCCTAGCAGTAAGCTAACCTACCCTGATTGGTTGGAAACTTAGCTTATTAGGCTTTTATGTTAGCATATTAGCATATGTGTCTGTGTCCATTTGAAACCAGTGTTCACCAGTAGCATCCATGCTCAGCTGGGACCAGGCTGTAGAACCTGTTGGTAGTAACAGAATGCTGAAGTTGTGCTAGGAAAACAGGGTTGAACTGGCTCCTGCATGTGCCTGGATTCTCTTCTCATAAGATGGCAAAAAACTGCCAGGTCTTGGCTTTTAAAGACGGTTTAGTCATGCATGTGCAACCCATCTGTTGGATGCATAAGGGATTTCCTTCTCTGCTCAGCCCTCCAGCCACAGATAGGGTTGCTGGTCCTCTCCTCACCCCCTTTCTTTCATTCTTCCTCTCCCGCCAGGAGTGTACAGGCTCTGCATACCAAGTGCCTCTGATGCTATGCTGGGGAACTCCTTCCATGGACACTGATGTGAGCCAGAAATGCAGCAGCCGAGTTTTCATTTGCTGCCTAGCTTACTTTCAGTATGGTTTGATTCAACGATTTAAAAACAAAACAGTCAATCTGATAATAAAAATATTTACACAATTCCATTTTAACTAATCTTGAATGTCGACCTTGATGACCTTCAAACAACTACCCTGTGAAATTGAAGCTCCCTGTGTCACCTGGGTGAACCTTCCTTAGCAGGGGCTTCATATTCATTCATTAATTCTCTCTTTCTTTTCATAAGGTTTAGCAGCAAACCCTTTAGCCTCAGTGATTGCAGTGAGGGAGAACAGTGGGAAGTCTCTCTCAATATATTAGCACGTCCCCTCCCTCCTACCTTTGTTCACTGCACATATCCTCCAGGTTTGACCTCCCATACTTCAGTTCTTCTGTTTTTAAAATGCTGATGGCAGTTAATACCAGGTTTTGAGGTTGAATGTACAATTTCAAGTCACAAAATTGCATATACAAAGCATTGTTGTTCAAGATGTGTTACAGCCTGTTGACATAACTATTTTGGCCAGCTGGTGTTCTTATAGGAAACTAATATTTATATACATATTTTTGAGACACCTAAAGGAAAGATCAAGGTGAAGGAAGAAAAGGGTGGACTTTTCTAATCAATTGTTTATGATTTTAAATACATTCTAATGTGAACTTATGAGCCAAATAAGCAATTATTGTTCTTAACAATTTTCTTTTGCTTTTCACATAGATTTATGAGAAATACCAAGATTTGTATACTGTGGAACCAAATAATGCACGCCAGCTGGTGGAAATTGCAGCCAGGGATATTGAAAAACTTCTAAGCAACAGATCTAAAGCCCTGGTGGTGAGTTTAAATTGGGTTTGCTCATTTGGTTATTTTCCATTACTTATTATTTTTCATGTTTTAGTTGGAGGCTTTGTTTAGTATGTTTTCTTTACCACGGAAACTGTTCATCTAATATGTGCATGAAGGTGAGATATCATGGTTTCATTATGAATTCAACATAATCAGCTTACTTCTAATTATTAGTTTGTTAGGTGATTTTAATACATAGGAATAGTGTATTTAATTCATACATGCATATATTTATACATATGTAAGTTATGATGTGTAATAATAATGTTTAAATTTATTGTACAACATAAAACCCACAAATATTGCCAGCACCCTTAACGCTGCCTTCTTAGAACTCTCCTGTCCCCTTACCTTTCCTCCCTGCCAGGGGTGGCCAATACTCTAGATATTTGATTATTTATCTCTTTGTTGTAAAAAATAGTTGTGCTTTACATACATGTTTTGTTAAAAAACATATTTGCTAGTTTGCTTTCTTTTTAGCTTTATCAAAATCACATTATAATGTATGTAGTTCTCAACGACTTTCTTCCATTATGTTTGTACTAGAGGCCCAGTGCATGAAATTTGTGCATTCCGGGAGCCCTCAGGGGATGTCCGCCTGCAGATTTAGGCCCACCAAGGGGTCCTTAGCTCTGTCTCGGAAGTGGGAGAGGCTCCCGCCACCACCGCTGCACTCACCAGCCATGAGCCCAGCTTCTGGCTGAGCAGCACTCCTGTGGAAGTGCACTAACCACTATGGGGTAGCTCCTGCATTGAGCGTCTGCCCCCTGGTGGTCAGTGTGCATCATAGCGACCAGTTGTTCCACTGTTTGGTCGATTTGCATATTAGCCTTTTATTATATATGATGATTTATCTGGAGGTTTGTACTTAGATTTAATTCATTTTAGCCACAGTTACATATTATTTTATGAGGATATATCTCAAATTTTCATTTATTCTCTGTTGGTAAATTATTATTTGGTGCTGCTACATTTTCTTGAGCAAATTTCCTGGTACCACATGCAAGGATATCTGAAGGGTCAATAGTGGAATTATTAGACTGTAGGGTATTCACAAAGTTAGCTTTATAAGAATATGACAATTGCTTTTCAAAATAGTTTCATCAATTTAGATGTACACTAGCAATATATTTTTAGTATCAAGGTTATCAACATAAAATACCCTTGGGAATATATAATAGATGTAAATCTATGAAAAACATGTAAATTGAACTGGTTGTTTTCTCAAAAATCTACTAAAATAATTCCCTATGAGTTTCTAGAATTCAGTTGTTTGTTTTTTAAAGAAAATGAACAACTGAAAGGATTTTTTTCTTTTTTTAGTGGAATGATTATAATTTCTATGATAAACTTTATTATGTCTGCACATATACTGATTTTATGTATTTGAACATTAAATTTATAATTCTGGCTTTTATAGTCTGTTGATTAAACATGAAATCATAACTTATTTCATTGCTTCATGCTGAGCTTACACTGAGTGGCCAGATTATTATGACCACCTGAAGTTTGTAGGCAAATTAGCTATAATTTCGCGCTGAAGTTGCTAGAGGGCCAGACCATTATAAATAGGGAAGCAGGTTATATACATACATATATATATATATATCCCATGTTCAAAGGCTGTTAAATTGCATTGTTTACCCATATCTTCAGAAAAAAAATCACTTTTACTGTCGTGGTAAACAACCTGCTTCCCTATTTATAGTAAAAGGCGAAAGATTTATGCGGTCTGAAGAGAAACCAGAGCATATGCTTCCCTATTTATAATGGTCTGGCCCTCTAGCATCTTCAGCGTGAAATTATAGCTAATTTGCCTACAAATTTCAGGTGGTCATAATAATCTGGCCACTTAGTGTACGTTTGACTCAAAACCATTTCAACCAGTATCTTTCTTCAATTTCAGTATTTATTTTGACATTTTATTCATGCTTATATTGTGCTATTACCTTTTGACCTGCTCCAACAACCAACTTTAGAAAGAGCTGAAAGAGAAACCAATGTAAAAATATTGTAGTTGCTTTTGCCATAAAACCAACCTCTTTTATAGCAAAACAGATTTTGCACTTAAGTCGTTTTTGGTTTTGTTTTGAGAGTATATAAAAACAGGTTATGATTCTGATGAGTGATATGCATTGGGCTGTTAGAGAATCCTATGAAATAGGCACATTAAACATCTGTTCATTCTTGTTTTATAAATGAGGAAACTCATAAAGGTCTAGAATTCTTGCCCCAGACTTGTATAGATAACATGAGGTTGTGATGGAATTTAACTTCAGGAAATCTGTCCATGAATCCAGCTTTTTTCCCCTCTAACTCCACACTGGTAATTTCAGCCATCTTATTTTCAAGATATATTTTCTAAGTGAGTATTTTTCTATTTTCCTTGCTGTGCCTATGCCTCACAAACTGGCTCAATATGGTAATTATTCTGCTAACATTGTTGGATTATTCTTAAGCAATCTCAAGTCAAAAAAGAAACAATCGTTTAACATTGTTATTAACATTTATTTCCGCCTGCACTAGGCAGAAAAATCTGCAACTGTTAATGAACAGTTCATAGGAAAAAGCTTTTCAAAGAAATAATCCAACCTCCTCCAATGGTGCCTCCTGAAAGATGGAGGTGAATTAAATAAGTGGTCTTATTGTTCACCAACCAGCACAGACAAGGGGATCTGCTGAGTTAATGAAGGTCTCTAGACATTTTGCTCAAAGAAAATAGGATCAAGGTTATAATAAACACATTTTTCTAGTGACACATTTCTAATTATGGCGTATAGTGTCTCCCTTTGGCTGTCCCGGTAACTTTAATTAAAGCTGCTCTAATCTATTATGAAGCTTTAAATACTGTAATATGTGCCACCTCCCTCTTAATTCAACCTTGATATTTAGTTTATGATTAGATAAGGAAAAAGAGAAAATAACAAATGTTTTCAACTGACTGTTAAAATAGTATCGCCCCCCCCATAGATCGTTGTCGATTAGCCAAATCGTTTTGTGTATTTTTAGCTATTAAACCAGTAGTTCTCTATTTTTCATGTTTGTCATTGATATGAAGTTTGCTAAAAATGCAGATTCCTGGCCTTTATCTACAAAGGGTTTAACAATAAATAAATAAATTAATTAATTAATAAATATCAGAAAATCAGGTCTAAAGAAGTGATAAAGAGATTCAGAAAGAAATGTAAAATTTTTAGAGATTCAAAGAATTTAAAATGTATTGTACTTGGGTTTTAGGAATCATTGATTTACTTTTACAAAAACAGATTCACTAGAATATATTGGAATGGAATAAAGACTAGTGTTAAAGAGTTTTTGTGGCCCTAACTGGTTTGTCTCAGTGGATAGAGCATCAGCCTGTGGACTCCAGGGTCCCAGGTTCGATTCCGGTCAAGGGCATGTACCTTGGTTGCAGGCACGTCCCCAGTGGGGAGTGTGCAGGAGACAGCTGATCGATGTTTCTCTCTCATCGATGTTTCTAACTCTCTATCCCTTTCCCTTCCTCTCTGTAAAAATATATTTTAAAAAAGAATTTTTGGGAAGTAAGAAATTGGCACGCTTAAGAAGTTTGGTAGGACAGTGAAAGAGAAATGTGGAGAACTACTATAGACTTTTTTTTTCAGAATGGAGGACATGCAAACATGCTAGTAGACAGAAAGGAAGGAATCTATTAAAAGTAAAACTAAGAAAAAACACACACTTGGATGTTGAAGGATAATTCCAGAAAACACATACACCAATATTAGAGTAATGAACTTATCTTTGAAAAGGTGGTGGTATCTTTCACTTGAGACAGAATGGATAGTAAATATGAATAGAGATGATTAAATTTGCGGATAGATGAAATTAGAAGTCACACTGGATGACCACTTTTCTCTTGGCAAAGTAGAAGTCTTATATGCAAAGAATGGGTGTCTGAAGGACCTTATTAAAGATTTAGGGAAGCGAAGCAAGAAAAAGTGAAAGGAGTCTTGTATAAGTAAGTGGAAAAACTAATAAAAAATATAGAGCCATCCTAACATTTAGAAAAAACAGAAGATACAAGATATCCTCATGTTCTAAGAGTGAGGTGCTAAGCTATACATGAATTTGAGAGTGGTCTGAAAAGTGTGTGTCATGAAAATTAGCCCTAAACCTATCTTAAGGGTATAAATTTATCCAGATTGAATAGAAGAAAAAATTCCTTTGGGAGAAGTATGGAATATTGTGTTATTTCTGTTTTCACAGAGAAAAATGTGCTTACCCTTCTCCTTAATTTTAGTATACATGTTCTTGAGAGGATTGCTAGGATTGCTTATATATTTAATTCCCCTTGAATCTGAGTGGTAAAGGTACTAGCTAATCTACTATTATTTTGTCAAATTTAGATTACTTTTATTTATTTGGATTTGCTACATGCTTCTGGATGCTAACAATAAAGTGCTGAGGTAGAGATGCCTGTCTGATGGCTGAGCAATGAAAGGTGGCTTCATTGGGCACAAGCTTACACACAAATCAAAACAGAGATGAGCCTTACCTGATGGCGCTGGTCTGGGACTCGATCCAATAGGGCACGTTGCCAGGGGCAAAGCCAGTTCAGCAGAAAGAGGGTAGACACAAACTATCAGATGGAAACTGAAGCATAGGGTGCAAGTGGTAGCCAGAAGTGTGGCATTGTAGTGAGATGTTCTGGAAACCTCCAAACCAGGGGTCCTCAAACCTTTTAAACAGGGGGCCAGTTCACTGTTCCTCAGACCGTTGGAGGGCCGGACTATAGTTTAAAAAAAACTGTGAACAGATTCCTATGCACACTGCCCATATCTTATTTTGAAGTAAAAAAAAAACAAAACAGGAATAAATACAATATTTGTATTTGCATGTGGCCCGCGGGCCCGCGGCACCCCAAGAGAAGAGCAAGTCAGCAATGAACATCCACCAATGCAGAGTGTACCAACACACAGTCATAGTGAGAAAGGGGTGTCCACTACCAGCTTTCTCACAGTGCCATTGCGGAAATCACCACCTGGGAGCTGGGAAGTGCTATCAAGATGGCATCAGGAGGAAAAACTCAGAGAGTGAGTTTACCACATTCCTCACACAGAGACCCCTGAAATTTCTCAACCTGGAGCAGTACCGAGCTAGTATTGGAAGTACAAATGAATTTTAAAATTAGATTTTCACTTTAACCTAAATTAGATATTTTAATTAATTAGCTGAGATTATTTTTAGGTATAAAAGTCAGTGTTGCTTAGGACAGTTATGGAACCTGTAAGGCTTAAAGTTGTGTTCAAATACAATTAATAAACAAGCCAGCTAAAGGGTGATTTGTACAGATGACAGGTTTATTTTATTCCATGTTACAAGAAATCTGGAGGTAGGGAGCTGAAAAGATTTCCAAAGTCCCATTCTGTTACTTCTGTGTGCATTGAGAAGCCAAGCCAGGTCTACAAACACCTGCACTCAACAGTCCTAATCACTGTTTCACTAGACAGTGATTGTAGCACTTTACCCTCTACGATGAAAGCTTCTTACACTTAGTGATGCACCTTTGCATTTGATAAGTATATCTATTTTACTGTTTTAGTTAGAATTTTAAAAGTTGGTTGGGGTGTAGGTTGATACAAATACATGATTTTTTTCCATTTATCATCATAAATTATAGGCTATCAGAATTTTCACTCAAAACATCTGATTTTGTGTGTGTGTGTGTGTGTGTGTGTGTGTGTGTGTGGCTTACATGGGAGATGCCTGTATTTCTTGATACCATTAGTTAATGTGTTAAATGGAAATCTCTACACATACCAGCACATTTCCTCTATCAGGTTACACACTTTAGTGGCATATGTATGGATTTTTAAATCTATCATGATAATGACAGGACTTTGGGCCCAAGCAGAAGAGATGGTGAAACATTAAGTGCTGCCTAGGATCTCTTAAATTACTAAGAAGGAAACAACAGATCCATATAACTATGACTATGCTGCAACTCTCTACCACACTCCACATTTTCATTTTTATAACATTCTGTTTTGATTTATATATTATTTAAACGTTTGTAGTAAAGTGTTTTTAAACAACACCTTCTGTTGTAAATTGCTTAGTGCTAAGAGTACTTTCTCCCTCCCCCATTCCATGAAGTAGTATCTGCACTAAATGACTGTATGAACATAGACACTTTTGGAAAAAGCTAGGTACCAAACATATCTTGAAGATGGAGAGCACAATTAATAGTATAGTGCGCCTAATTTTTTAATGGAAAGTATTCAGATAAGAAAAGGTTCCAGGCAGCAATTATAGTTTCTTTCTAATAAAATAAATAAATCCCTTTTAGAAATGTGATTCTCATAGTCCTGAGTTGACAATCTATAGGTTCAGAAAGTAATATTTAAAGTACCACCAAGAGCGTTACTGTGTTGGCAATTTGATAAAGATAATGTATGCTCTGATAACACAGCACTTGCAAAAATTAGGGTAAAAGGGAGTGGATGGGTTTGTTGATTGCATTGAGTACAATGGGAATTAGGTGAAGTGACTTGCAAAATGAAAATGTGAGGCCCTTTTAAAAAGCGATTAAGACTTTCAAGATTGCAGTAGCAGAGCCTTAAATCAACTGTGGGCCCATCTGAGTGAAGGGCCCTATCTAACTGCAGAAGTGACACCCCGTAAGGCTGGCCAGCCCTTGCACACAGTTGGTTAGTGGCAGATCTGGAATGGGACTTGGGATTATTAACTACTCATCCAGTGCTCTTTCTATCACGATAGTCATTGAACTTTACCAGGTGACTTGAGAGTCTATGAAACCTATGACGATTGTTAAAAAGATAATCCCAAATGAGCCAAAAATCCATATTTCATTCCACTTCTATTTTTAAAAAATTGCAAACTTGTCCCAGTAGGACTATAGCAATGCTCTGATCTAAATGTGCTAGTAAGTGGTGTTTTGTATAAAAATCAATAGAGAGAAACAGTGGTAATCCGAGGCCAGCCTCTTCGACTTACCTAATGGAATCTTTAGCTAGAACTCCATAGCATGCCATGAAATGGAGATGATCCAGTCAAGTAGAGTTTGCTAATGATAAGCACTGTTGAAACCATTTTAGAGATGAACTTCAAGTAGTGTTCTGATTCCTAAATGTTCTTCACTCTATTTTTATTTTTAAATATTTTTTAAATCCTCACTCAAGGATATGTTTATTGTTTTATTTTGAGAGAGAGGAAGGGGGAGAGAGAGAAAGAGAAATACTGATGTGAGAGAGAAACATTGATCGGTTACCTCTCATACACGCCCCAACCTGGGACCAAACCTGCAACCTGGGCATGGGCTCCGACTGGGAATTGAACCCTCGCACTTTCACTGTCCAGGAGGATGTTCCAACCAGCTGAGCCACACTGACCAGGGCTTAACTTAATTTTTAATCTATTGAGGTTTAGTTTTTCCTTTCCCTCATTACCCACTGATTGTCCTGCCACATAATTACAAAAACTCTGAGTCTTCTTCAATGCATTCATTTTCTAACTTTTATTGAGTATGATGCAGGCTGAAGCCCTGTGTGAGATACCCAAGGTCACACAGCTTTTTTCTTTTGTATACCCAGGAATTCTTTTGAATCTATTCTTCATAGTTTTTTAGAGCTTATAAAATTAAGAACAGCTTTTAGATGATCTCAAAGATGAGCTCCCCATGCCTTCTTTAACATACCCTGGCACAATTTTCCATTAGAATAGAATGCCCTGTTTATTTAATTGAAATATCAGAGAATCATAAATCTTAAAGGAATTTTGGGAATTTGTTTTTCTGACTTCCTCTCAGGCAGGTGAATGTTTAAACCACCAAGGATAGGGAGTTGCCAAGCAGCCATTCTTGCCAGACATTGTGTTAAATGCTTTACATGTCTTATCGAATTTAATCTTCAGAACAACCTTATGAGGTAGGTGTGTTACTGGGGCTGAAGATCAGAGTTATATTGAGATATAATTGACCTGCGGCACTGTATAAGTTTAAGGTGTACATCATAATGATTTTACTTACGTAGATCATGAAATGATTACCATAGTAGGTTTAGTTAACATCTATCATCTCATATAGACACAAACAACAATACACATCTTTACATATGGGAAACTTGATTATTTTATTAGAATAAGTCATATAAATGGAATGGCGGAGTCAAAAGCAGATTGACATTATTTATATTTTTCTTTTAAGGAAATTATCTTTAATCTTTCTACTAACTCTTTCTCTGCCTTCTCTTCATTTGTAAACAACAGGACTTCTGAAAAAATTAGGTATGAATGACCTGGTTGCATTTAGCCCAGTGTAATAAGTTAAATATGGTTCTGTAAGCAGGACTTAATTTTAAATGATAGGTATGTTTTTAATTATTATAATAATGTCAAAAACTCATACTGTTTTCTACAGATTAGTGCCTTTGTTTTCTTTGGCAACATAATCAGTTCAAAATTAACAAGCTGGCTGGCTCAAACATCTGCCTTCCAGATTTATTTAAAAAAACATACAGCCTGAGAGTTGTAGTTCTTGATTCCACATGCCTGCTCCTATGCTCTGTCTTGCATGGTTTATTGCAGCCACGGGCAGCATGCCAACCTGCCGCGCTGCATGAGTGACCCTGCTGTGGGCAGACCTTGGATTCTAGGGCAGCTGACACCATCTAAGCCCAGTTATGAGCAGGCACCAAATTGTGTCTTGACAGCCCAGATATTCGTTCCAAAAGACTGTCCACTCCTTCTCTGACTAATTCATCCATTTAGTCCCAGGACTCATTACTCCCCAATTACCGCTACTCCTATATATGTTGGCCTATTGTTGCCTGACAAACCAATCACCTCTGATTGTTTATACAGTCTTTTCCCAGAAATTCTAGGTCAGCCAACTTAAATGTCCAATAATAAATAATAATAATGACTCATTTTCTACCGGACAGTTTACAGAGAATTTATTGCCCTGTGCATTACTGCCTATGCCATTATTTTCTCCAGCACAACAACATAACGTGACCTCTTAAAAAGGAAAAGAAATAAATCACCCACTGGGATATTTATGTGCTCAGAATAGTTCTTTAAAATATGGATGTTCAATAGCCAGTTTTGCAAACTTGTCATAGAGACAAGTTTGACACTTGCAGAAGTGTTCATTCTCATTAAATGTTTGCACATGTTCGCTTTCCCCTCTCAAATGGGTGTTTTTAAAATTACAAGATCAATATAGATTTTAACAGTATATAGTTTCTGATGCCTTTGTTAGTAACTATACTTTGACTCACTAATTATAACCATTAAAATGAAATTAATATTCACAATTTCTCAGAGAGTGATGAAGTTTTTTAAGGTTAAATATTAAAAATGTTTTAAAACTAACATCTTATGTAACTTCTTACATAGGAGCATAGTAATAACAATAATTTATTAAGTGCTTATGACAAGTGCTAAGGCCTTTATTTGTATTCATGAATTTCAACTCTTCCAATATATTTCCACCCTTGATATTAATATTATCTTGATATTAATATTATTTTATGTAGATACTTTGCCCAATGCTTTGAATCCAGTTGCATTTAATTTTGAAGTTTTATAGCAGCATTTCTCCTCACTCTGCCTTGTATTTATTATGTGTCAGACACTCTGCTGAGTTTTTTTATATGTATTATTTCATTTAATAATTTCTTCCCTTTCTCTTACTCTCCTCTACCACCTCTTTTCTTTTACCCCTTTAACCCCTGGGTCCCTCTTCTCCCTCTTCTTCAGTATGATAAGGTGAGGAATTATAGATTACAAAGTTCTAAGTATATCATCCAAGGTCATGTAGTTCTAAAATGGTACTTTTGTTTCAAAATAAGATTATAAATTATGTTTTTATTTTATATAAGATGTACAAAGAAGTGGTTATAATATATATATATATATATATATATATATATATATATATATATTATTGATTTCAGAGAGAAAAGGAGAGAGAGAGAGATAGAAACATCAGTGATGAGAGAAAATCATCAATCAGCTACCCCCTCCGTGCCCTCCTGGGGATCAAGCTGGACACTTGGGCATGTGCCCTGACTGGAATCGAATTGTGACCTCCTGGTTCCTAGGTCAACTCTCAACCACTGAGCCATGCTGGCTGGGCTGATAACTTATTTTAATTACAATGTAAAAGGAGAGGAATACTACACCGCTATAAAAAAGAAGGAACTTTTACCATTTGCAACAGCATGGGTGTAACTGGAGAGCATTATGCTAAGTGAAATAAGCCAGTCAGAGAAAGATAAATATCACATGATCTCACTCATGTGGGATATAATGATGAACATAATTTGATGACAAGAATAGATCCAGAGACAAATGGTAGGGGAGGGGGGGTTAGAGAGCAACCAAAGGACTTGTATGCATGTATATTAGCATAACCAATGGACATAGACACTGGGGTGGTGGGGGCTTACCTAGGATGGGAATGGCTTGGGGAGGGGTCAATTGGGGGAAAAGGAGACATATATAAAACTTTAGACAATCCTATCTAATAATAGACAAACATGGTAATTGACCTTACCTTCGCTATGCCTTCCATTGGCTAATCAGCAAGATATGCAAATTAACCGCCAACAAAGATGGCGGTTAATGTGTATACATAGGCCTGAAGCGGTGGAGTGAAGGCTTGAAGGCAGCTCCAGCTGGAGCAGCGAAGGCTTGAAGGCGGCTCCGGCCTTGGTCCCGAGTGCAGGAGGAAAAACGGTGCCAGCAGCCAGGGGAAGGGGAGGCCTATTGCACAAATCTTTTCATGCAACAGGCCTCTAGTAAAAAAATATAGATCCAGAGACAAATGGCAGGGGAGGTGGGAGGAGTAGAGAGCAACCAAAGAATTTGTATGCATGCATGTTAGGATAACCAATGGACACAGACACTGGGGCAGTGGGGCCTTGCCCAGGGTGGGAATAGTTGGGGAGGGTCAACTGGGGGAAAAGGAGACACATGTAAAACTTAAGACAATAAAAAAAGGAGAGGAATACTAAAAGAGAAGGAGGGGTGGAGGGAACAAAGGAGAGAGGATATAGATTTTCTATTCTCTGGTATTACTATTAATGGTAATGCATTAATGTGTGGTTGTCTAGTGATGTAGACAGAGATCATAAAATCTAAAAATTTTTATCAAGTTTAGTGTAATTATTTGGGTTTATATATGAAAACAACTATTTTGGAGTATCTACAAGTCAACACATTGTGCTGGGGCTTTTGTACCATAAGTGAATATATTTTGGGAGTTTTCTAAAGAAACTGTCTGGATAGTAACACATACAGTTGTGCTATAAAGATCAAAATGAATCAGAATGGTCCTTATTTGTAAACTTGAACTTAAATGCCATACAGATATTCACTGTGTTATATCCAATGAAACCAATGACTTTTTGGTATTGTCTTTCTCATTTAGATGATATTTCAAGAAGTAAATTTTACTAGCACCTAAAGCATTGGTTATAGGCAAAGGTTCAGAGTAAGTGAATCACTTGCAATTCTAAACTTAAGGTCTATTTAAATTATCCAACTTTTAATTACAAATAGTGAGAAATTTAGGGCATGATGTATAGTTAAAGGACCTACCCTGTTGCTCTATTCAAGGGGAGAGAGCTGCATTATGGGAGTGGGAAAGGGAAAATATGGAAGCCACCTGAGTTTATCTCAGAGAGCACAAAGAATTTCCGAAACTCTCAGAATTTTCGTTTTTCCTAAAATGTGTATTTGTGTAAAGTATTCCCTATCATTCCTTTGCTCCCGATCATGGTTCACTGGAGACTTACACTTTTGAAAATGATGCTGTCGTTTGGGAATTGGCAGGGGGATAACTCTTTCTATGATTTCAGTGATCTAAATGTCTGCCAGTCATCTGGTTGGGAAACTCAGTGCTGCTTAATGTTCCTGCACTTCCATGATCCAATTTCTCTTCACTAAATGGTAGTGTCTAGTCCTTAGCTGACATTTCACACCAATTGCCCCCTGGCTGTTGGGAGCTAAATCAGCATATTAAGCAGCAGCAAGTGGCAGCTAATGCCTGCCCTGAGGAAAGTTACCATGTGTTAGTTACCGCACGGATCCTCAGCTGCTCTCCCTGGATACTTCAGACACCACGCTCACTGATGCGAAACAGCATTTCTCAGCTGCACAGGAGGCACCCGGAAAAAACACTGGGAGGAGGGCCCTTTAAAGACTTAAAGGCAGGTCCTGTCAAGGCAGGCCATCCTTTTCCTCTCAGCTGCACACACAGAGGAATTATCCCTGTGATCTGCCCGTGTTTTATTGCCACATAAGTAGGCGTCCATTACAAAGGGAGCGGGCCGTGTGCATTTTTGCTGTGTTTGTGTGACAATAGTAATTTTCTACTTCTCCATTCAGTGACAGTGTTTAAAAAGGGAAACAATGGATGCATATTAAGAGGCAGTGAGCTCCAAAAGGCTCTTGGTAGTTTCTGTAAATGTATAGTCGTTTCTATGGTGCAACTAATGTTTAAAAAGAGGATGATGTTCAACTAACATTAGTCCGTGAAAGACTGGGGTCTGCCTAGTGTGCCCTGGATGATACTGGTAGGTTTGTTTCTGATTGGCTTTGTGGTGTGACCTGTTCAAGTAGTACTGAATCCGATATTTTTGATTTATACATTAAATCCTGATTTAGGTGCTTTGGTGTTCTTTTCTGGTCAAATAGGAAATTGTCCTATTATATTTGGTTCTCATCAGAGAGGAAAATAAAAACTGTGGGCATGTTTTCTTTTAAGGAACTGATGGGGTCAGGGAATGAATGCTGTAGCTACATTGCAAATCAGTACATACTGAAGTGACTAGGTGTTTGACAGCTTGAAGAAGAGAAACACTTGTAAAAAATAAAATGTGTAATTAGGTTTCTCAGGTCTAAAATTCTATAAATTCATCAAAATCCTTCCTGCTACTCCAAGAAGGTTTCTAATTATGTGTCTTTCTGCTAATTAATTGTGGTAGCTCAGAGCTTCATCCACTATAACAGCTGTGGCTCTCAGGGCTTAAAGGTGCAAGATTTTAGCCTGACACAGTGAGCAAGCTGATTCAGATGTCACAAATGCTGTGCGATGTTAACCCTATTTTAAAAGGGTCACTTATAGAAACAGCCTTTCCTATTCAATATCTACATGTTAAGCCTCACATTTCGCCCTACCCTTTAGTCCTTTATGCTGTGACAAAGTTGTCCTGTGCTATGAAATAGTGACTCATTTATGTTAATGCAAATCACTAAGCCATCTGTCCTGCTAAATTTTGAAACTCTCCTCCCAAGTTCAGTGTCTAAGTCAGAACATAGGTGAGAGAGAGTTTAATTTTTCTGGATAGTCTTGACTTAGGGGTAGGTGGCCCAGGTGCTCTTGTTATTGAGATTGAATGATTGAATTTTTTCCCCTCTGATATTTGTTCTTTTATAATAAGAAGTAATATTTTGCATTAACTTATAAATTTAGGGGTTGTTGTTTTTTTTACCTTTCTGGAATGTTTGGGGAAATAGGCAAAATGGAGTATTCGAAGCACATGTTTTCTTCCCCCCAAAATTATGTCTTGTTTTTCACTTCCTTTTCTGAAAGATTTTGTGCAACTAATATTTAGATGGCAAATCTTTGTCTGTTGTTTAATTTAGTGTGTAAAAATATTGATAGCTATATTGATAGCTATATAACTCTGTATACTAGTTATCTTCAGTTGATATATTTTTGGACTGATTTAATTGTTTTTGTTGATATTTAGATTTTTAAATTATTTTTTCATTGAATGTATTGGAATGACATTGATTAAAAAGATGATATAGATTTCAAGTATAAAGATTATATAGGTTCAAGTGTACATTTCTATGGTACATGATCAGTATATTGTATTGTGTGCCCACCACTGAAAGTCAAATCATCTGTCACCATATATTTGGTTCCTTTACCTTTTACTACCCTCCACCCCTCTTCCCTCTGGTAACCACCATACTATTGTCTGTGTCTATGAGTTTCAGTTTTATATCCCACATATGAGTGAAATCACATGGGTCTTAGCCTTTTCTGACTGCCTTATTTTGCTTAGCATGATATTCTCAAGGCCCATTCATATTGTGGCAAATGGCCATCAGATATATGAGAAGATACTCAAATTCACTAGCTAGTAAAGAAATGCAAATCAAAACTATCAGGAGATACTACCTCACACCTTTAAAATGGCTGTTATCAACAAGCCCTGTAATAACAAGTGTTAGAGAGGTTATGGAGAAAAAGGAACCCTCATACACTGCTGGTGGGAGTATAAATTGGTACAGCCACTATAGAAAACAGTATGGAGGCTCCTCAAAAAATTAAGAAAAGAGTTACCATCCTTGGATGGTGTGGACCAGGTGGTTAGAACATTATCCCATACACCAAAAGTTTATGGGTTCGATTCCCAGTCAGGGCACATGCCCAAGTTGTAACTTCAGTCTCTGGCTGAATGAGTTCAGAGGCAACCGATTGATCTTCCTCTTCCTCTTCCTCTTCCTCTTCCTCTTCCTCTTCCTCTTCCTCCCTTTCTCTAAAATCAGTGGAAGTATATCCTCAGGTGGGGATTAGATGGATAATAAAGTTACCATATAACTCAGCAACCCATCTTCTGGGTATCTACCTGAAAATTTGAAAACATTTAATCACAAAGATATATTCATGGTGGCCAAGACATAGAAACAACCAAAGTGTCCTTCAATAGATGATTGATAAAGAAGATGTGGTACATACATGCAATGGAATACTACTCAGACATAAGAAAAGAGGAAATACTGCCATTTGTGATATTTAGATTTTTATAAAGTGAATATGTCATCTTGTAAAAACATGATACAACTACATTAACAATATAAAATATAGATAGAAAAAATATAAATTAAAAATTAGCTCTTAAATATAGTAGTGTAATCAATCCCCTTATCAAGTTTCAGAAAAATAGCATTGATATTTTCTAGACTGTTAGTTTAAATTTTGTTGTACATATTTGGCTTCAGGTATATCAATACTCTAAATCTGAGCACTCATCTGTTTTGTTACATGGGATTCTTCTGTAATTATTTTAAGCATGCTTGCTTCCCTGACATCTGAAATAGGTTTTACATTAGGAGACAATAAATGATACAACTTATTATTATCCTTTAAAAAATCTCTTTGTTTATAAACATGTTTTTCTCCTAAGAATAAAAGACTCATTTCAAAGCACAAGTCATATTTTTGTTGTGACTAAGAAGCCAGTTGTAGTGAAAATAAATGAAAAATTTTAAGTGTAAATGCCTCTGATTTTCTAAATTCAAGAAAGAAAGACCTGTGATAAAGTTACCCGATATCAAGTTAAAAATTTTTCCATATTTCTATGTTATATGACACATCAAACAAAAAAATCTTCAAATTTCATATGATGAACACAAAGTTATTTTATTATCTAGTTTATGTTACTGTTAAACAAAATAATTTAAAAGTTTACTAGAGTTACAATTAATTGTGATGGTTTAAATAAGCATGTTTATCTCTTCTTTCTCTCAAAACTCTATTAAATTAAATTTAAGGAATAAAGAGGCTTAAATCTGTAAGGATAACAATTATAGAAGGTAATGTCACAGAAGAGCTGCTAACAAAATTTAGAACCAGACAAGAGTACTACTTGACTTACAAGAGTAGAAAGAGCAAAGAGCTAAGTGCCTACATTAAAATAATATAAAATAAATATGTACCACATTGAGAAAAAATTCCATTTGTGCCCCAGAACTCTGGTAGAGCTTAGAAATTAGAGCTACAACATGACTTTGAAAGGTTGGGTGCAAGATAGGGCTGAAGACATGAAGATTGATTAAGAGGGTTTACAAGAAGTTCCCTTCTCAAATGCCCCCCTTGCTGAACTCAGGCTAGTGTTGAACTTAAGAATCTCTGTACTCAGAGATAGCAGGAGATAAGAGAAGTGTCATTATTCTACAAGAGGAAACTCTTTTTAGAGTTACAGGAAGTCTGTATCTTGAGCTGTGAACTTCTCAGTTTCCTTCCTTCTTGAATCCCAGAATTAGAGAGGAGTTTGGAGACTTAATTTCTGGACATATTGGCCCGAGATAAGATGTACAGAGACTGACATTTTGGGATTCACCAACAAAATAACCAGCTCACCAACGGATCACCCTGTGGTAAAGCCCATATATCAGCAAGCAGGTTCATGCACATGGAACTTTCAATCAGCTTTTCAATGCCTTACTCTTTAAAAATACTTTTAAAAACATAATTTATTTGTATGCATTTCATATATAAAGGTTATTCATAGAACAAGCAACCAGAATACATTAGCAAATACCCACCTATGGCAACGCTAGTCTCCATTGTGCGAATTCTCTCCAAAATGACTTGTAGTCACTTCTGCAATGGGTTTGACATTTTTAAAATCATGGCAGTATTGTCACATACCCCTCTGGCTATCCTTGGCACATTCTGTGTCTGTGATGCATTTTAAAAATGGTTCATGAGCTCAGATTTTTTTTTTATTCAGTGGTGAGAGCTTTTTAATTTCAGGTACATAAAATCTGGTTACAAATTAAAACCTTCATGTACTCTTTCACCCCTTCCCAGGCTCCACATCCCCCAGGTTTATGCCATGGAGGTATCCACCTCCAGCCACTTCCCCACAAGTCAGGGGAAGTCCCTGTTGAAGGGACTGACCTTTCCTTTAAGAGCCTGGCAATGTATATCTCCAGGGAAATCAGAAAGATTGTCACAGTAAACTGCATGCCTTACCCATAAGAAATATTTATATCATCTTAATTATATCAATATTTAATTACCTAAAAATTATGACTACCTATATGGGAAAAATGAGGGAGGGAACAAGTGTGTGTGTGTGTGTGTGTGTGTGTGTGTGTGTGTGTGTGTGTGTGTGTGGTGGAGCAGAGGAAGTGACACAAGAAAACAAAATACTTTTTATAGGAGAAATTTTATGGGTATTATATAAGCTTATAAAATAATACTTGGACATTTTAGCATGTTCTATTTTAAAATGGAGTCAGATCACCAAGGAAAGGTAATATGATTGAGAATGGTTGGCTCTGGTAATCAAGTGGGAGTGGGAAGAGATAAGGCAGGATTTAAAAAATCATACTCTTATTTTACTTTATGACTGGCTATGCTGATTGAATTTTAAATTAAGCATTTGTATTATTTGGGAAAATAAAACTGAATTAACAATAAAATAGTCCATGTAAATTCTAATTGAAAAGAAATATACTACATTTGTATTTCTTCTATAAAATTATGGAAAAGCCTCTCAAATTTAGTGAGCCTTGTATCTTTGTTACATTTGTGCCTATTTTGTAGTATTGATGAAAGGTATATCTATTTTCTTCTTGAATTTTATATTCTTGAAATAGCAAGAATATAAAATAAAATTAATAAAATTTAAATAGCAACTACTTATCATTCCTCCTTCTGTGCATCATGATTTAAATATTTGAGGCATCCTTTGATTGTTTCTGTTAGGCTGGCCTCTTGTGCCTTCCACAGAATCTACTTTTGGCCAGAAGTTCACTAACTCCCACCTGGAATATAGCGACCACTTCTGAAATGCTACTCCACCTCCTAATCTCTCTCTGCTTCAATTTGGTCTTTAGTGCTTGCAGGTTACACTTCAGAAGTCACAACAGTGATTCCAGTTATTCTCTCAGTGAACAAAAAGGAGGGAAGGGAAAGGTAAAGCAAACCCTTTTCAGTGGAAAATAATCATCTTGGGAAAGGCACATTATGTCATTGTTTTTGGTGCTAGTGATAAGGTTATTCAAACTCAATATATTTAGTGGTCATTGACTAATGCCAGACACTCTACTACTAGGACACCCTAGCTACCAGGGTTATAAATATTAGAAAGATAGTCCCTTCCTTTTTAGTTCACATTGGTAGAAAGGCTGTAAATGTTAGCATTTTTTAAGGGATGGCTATAGAGCCTTTAGCTGGTCAAGTATTTGTTGAGAGAGATTCAGGATTAATGAACTGTATGTTAACTATGGTAGGTTAAATGGCAGTTCTTTTCCCCTGCATGTCTTTACTCACTGAGAGTACTATTTAATTTTCTAATTGGAACACTTTCATTTATACTTCAACATTAGAAATTAATTATATATCTATGTACATTCTTTGGAATGGTGAGCCCCTTTTCTCTGTCCATTTCTATTCCCATTTTTACTTATCTTTTTATTCTGGGTCTCTGCACAGTTTTACCCACAAACAACTGCAACTTCAAAATGAATAATTCATCTGGTTCATTGTATCCTGAATTAGCATGTCTGAGAGCAGATACAGCACTGTGTGTTCATACAGGAGGAAGCCTTTTGTTCTTTAGCAAAAGAACAACAAAATATGTGAGGTGTCAAAAGGTGTTTGTGCTAAATTATGTATGTGTTGGGTACTTGATTCTTACAATCCTACTGGGGGGTGTATATTTGAATGTGGGGAATCTATCATTAGGTTTCATTGTACTTATTTGTATTGGATCAATTGAGAAAATATCATTTCAACTCTTAATTCATCATAAATAAATAGCATTCATCTTCCCCTTTAGGAAGACAAATAGATAACTACCTCAGTTGGATCCCATCAAGATATACAACTGTGTGGAACTAAATATTTGCACTATGTGGTCCTGGTGCCTTTCTGATAGGTAGTGGCTGCTTGCAGGCTGGCTACATGGCTGTTATTTATTATTTAACCATAGGCTGTGTTCATTTCAGCAGGGAGCCTCTCTTCCTGCAGCTCCATTGAGATCTACGACTGTCATCAGACCTTGCACAGTGACTTGGACATCAGTCTCCGTTGCAGATCTCTCTGAACTCCCCCAAAAGGGTTCATTTTCATAACCTCAATGGAACACACAGAGAATTCAGGCCCAAGTTTATTGACTCTGGTATCTAGTGTGTTCATAGGAGCATAAAACCGTAGGCAGCTGTTCTTTTGGGTCTCAGTTGTCAGGTGGGAAATTACGAAGAGCTTCATGCTGCTCTAAATAATTAAAATTAATACCTACCGGAAGAAAACCTGCTCAATTAGCATTAGATTCCTTACAGATATGAAATAATTAAACTAGTGTCTGTAAGAGACAAGAGTGCATTTGTAAGATACAAATATTTAAGTAGGAATAATTTTTAATCTGCGTAGACTGCTCAACAAATATATCAATTCAATGACTCTTAATAAAGAAGCGAAAGTATTCGTGTGTGTGTGTGTGTGTGTGTGTGTGTGTGTGTGTGTGTGTGGATTTATTAGGTGGGGAAGCCAGAGAAGCCAGCTTTTGATATGAGTGCTCCTTCCATCTTCCCTTCAGGTTTCTTAACTCCCAAAGCAATCCTCCTTCTTCTCAATTTCCTTTAAATCATTTATATTATAACTTTTGGAGGACAGAGATGGGACCAAAGGGAGCCAGGAAAAAAATAATGCTATTTCTAAAGAAATATTTAATAACATACACAAGTTCTAATCCTGGAATGAATGTCAAGAAGGCAACTGCAGGAATGTTTATTCCATGGCATTTGAAGCCCTATATAAAACAACTTGGGAAGACTGTACCTAAAGCATTTATAGCATTTTATACAGCAGACAGAGAGCATTAGCAAGCACCAACCATCCAGCTCTCTGATCCACATCTGAGCTGAAAAAGCGTACCTGTGTGCAAGGCTGTAACCAAGGTAAAAGAAAGAATATAAACAAGTTCTATTCTTAGTCCTTGTGTCTCTCAGAGCTTCACCTCTTTATATTTAGGTCATTAGGTAGTTCATAGTTGTGTTCCCATTATTTTAATTGTCTGCATCATTTTTAAAAGACTTGTCAAAGATAGCTTGCCAAAATACATGACATTTGACTCTTTAAGAAATCATATGATATTCCAGATCTGAAAGTAGAAAGTGCATTTCAATGCTATCATTTGAGAATTCGGGTCAGCACTCTAGGGAGTTCTGAATTTGATACTCATTGCCTTTCTCAGCTGCATTTTTTTTCCACTAAAAGATAGTTCAGTGAAGCATATACGACAGATGTTGTGTATGAGAATGAAAAATAAAAACAAACACAACTGTGTAATGGGATGTAATTTGGAGGAGATGTAATAGAATTCAATACGGTTATTTCTCTAGAACATCCCAACTGAGTATAGCATCCATTCTTAAGGCCATAAGACTGTGCTGCTAAACCTGTCTGCCTAAATATGTTTATATTAATAAGGAATTGATTTTTAGAAATAACAAAGGGAATCTCTACTATGCAAAAAGAGAAACAAAGAGTCCAGACCTGATTTCCCAGGTGTTAGTTGATTCATATGTCGGTAATTAGAAAGTTGGTCTTGAAGCTCCTTTCTGGAAATCCATGAAAAATAAAAGAAAATACATTGATGCTAACTGTCAGTGTCCTGAGTTGAAGACATATGTTATTTAAAAGGAGTGTGCAAAGGACAGTGATAATAAATTGAGTGAACTGTAAATTAGATCAATTCATTATTAAAAAAAGAATTTTCTCTTTTAATCTGTATATGCTTATTAAATGGTATAAGAGACACAGAGCACCTACCTGCCTTTTCCATGCACAGGACCTGCTGTGCTTTAAAAACCATACATAAGCCAACTATGTTCTAAGAAGCCCACAGAGTTCATTTCATCTTTATAAATGAAAAACAAAAACAAAGGGAAAACAAAATACTCACACACACACACACACACACACACACACTATTAAGTAAGCAAAAAGACAAAGTACTTTTTCTATGGAAATAAAAACCCTTTGGGTGTTGTTGTTGTTGTTTTTTTTTGACAAAACTTTTTTTTCTTTCTTCTTCCTTTTGTATGAGATTAAACCAAAGCCTTTTAAGGCCAAATGAGGTATCAGACATGATCCAATCTGCCTTCCCCCCAACTAGGCTGTGCTACATCAATAATCAGTCAGTGACTCAGAATATGAAAGTAGGGAAACAGGGGAAAGAGCAAAACTAGAAAATTAAAGACTTTGAGAAAATAAGTTTGGGATATTAGTATAGCACATTTTGCTATCTTCCATGGAAAAACACTATAATATACTATATCCTATATAATAAAACCCTAATATGCAAATTGACCAAACAGCTGAATGACTGGTCACTGTGATGTGCATTGGCAGATGTTCAATGCAGGATCTGCCCCCTGGTGGTCAATATGCTCCCACAGGGTGAACACCGCTCAGCCAGAAGCCAAGCTCACTGCTGGTGAGCACAGCGTTGGTGGCAGGAGCCTCTCCCGCCTCCACTGCAGGTGGGCAGTAAGGAGCGAGGGGTCCTGGACTGTGAGAGGGATGTCTGACTGTCGGGCTTAGGCCCGCTCCAGTAGGACATCCCCCAGGGGTGCAGGCGGGGCTGAGGGAACCCCCCCCCCCACCACAGTGCACAAAATTTCGTGCACCGGGCTTCTAGTATATATATTTTAAGGCTCAGCATTTCCTGTGAGTGATTATAAACCCACTAGTGGCCTGGTGCATGAAATTCGTGCACTGGGGGGGGGGGGTCCCTCAGCCCAGCCTGCCCCCTCTCACATAGTGAGAGCCCTCAAGGGATGTCCTACTGACCGCTTAGGCCTGCTCCCTGCTCCCCTTGGGGAGCGGGTCTAAGCTGCAGTCTGGCCTCCCTTTGTGGGAGGCGACCCTACTGATCAGGGGAAGGTACCAGCCCCATCACTCCGCTGTTGCAGCCACTGCCAGTCACCACAGCCACCAAGGTGTTTTCATCAACACGGACTCCAGTCCCTTCGCCATGAAAAAATGACAACTTTCTTTAGGCATTTTCAAGATGTGTCTTTCTTAGGATATGACATTTCTTTCTTTATTTTTTTTATCCTCACCTGAGGATATGTTTCCATTGATTTTTAGAGAATGTGGAAGAGAAAGGGAAAGACAGAGAGAAACATCAAAGGGAGAGGAACACTTTGATTGGTTGCCTCCTGCATGAGCTCTGACCTGGGCCCCAGCCAGGGAGGAGCCTGCAACCTAGGTACATGCCCTTGGTCAGAATTGAACCCAGACCCTGTGGTAGGCAGGCCGAGGCATTATCTCATGAGACAAACCGGCTAGGGCAGGATATGATATTTCTTAGCCTCTCCAGCAGCAGACCTTCGTTTCTTTCTCCAGGAGTGAGGTGGGAAAACCCTACATCACCTTCTTGGATTCTTATTACCCAAGTTACTAAGAATATTACCAGTGGCATACAGGGAGCTTAGCCAATGAGCGGTCAGAAAAGGTGTTTCCTCTGTAGTTCACACTGATCCCCAGCTCGGCCCCTGCCCAGGCCTAAGGCCTTAGGGAGGGCGTTAGGCTGGGCAAAGGACCCCCAGCCCCGTGCGATTGCCGGCATGGCCCCTGACCAGGCCTCAGGCCTCTGGCTGGGGCATTAAGCCTGGGCAGGGGACCCCCAGTCTGCTCCGATCACCAGCCCAGGCAAAGACCTCTGGCCGGGTCCTTAGGCCAGGGCAGGGGACCCCCAGCCCACTCTGATTGCAGGCTCCGCCCCTACCCAGGCCTCAGGCCTGTGTCCAGGGCATGAGGCCTGGACAGGGGACCCCCAGCCTGCTCCAATCACCTACCCAGGCCTCAGGCCTCTGGCTGGGGTGTTAGGCTGGGGCAGGGGACCCACAGCCCCGTGCGATCACCGGCTCTGTCCCTGCCCAGGCCTCAGACTTCTGGCAGGGGCGATCGCCGGCTCCGCCTTTCTGGGTGGCGTTTGCCACTGCCTGCCCCACCTCCCCGGTCCCCGATCTGCAGCCCCGATCCCATGGGTGGCTTCTGGCGCTGCCCGCCCCACCTGCAGTATGCAAATTTAATGGCTATCTTTGTTGGGTTAATTTACATACTCTTCTGATTGGCTGGTGGGCGTAGCGAAGGTATGGTCAGTTAGCATCTTTGTCTTTTATTAGTGTAGATTTCTGCTTCAGGAGTGTAGGAAGAAGACAAGGGGGAAAAGGAGTGGCAGAGTATAAAGAAGAAGAACAGCACAGACAGGTAGAGATAGGCAGAAAGAGCAGAGACTTCTGGGAGATGCCATTCAACCTGTCCCATAAAGGGGGGTGTTTCTCAGTCATTGGGATCCTTTGCCCAACAGGAGCTTCACATTGCTCTCTGGGTGACCAGGGCTGCTTGATGGCAAGTAGTAGCTATGGAGGCTAGTGACAGACATAAAAATGCTACAGATGTAGAAATGGGAGAGAAGGACAAATAGAAAAAGTAAGAAGTGATTCTGTGGGACAGCAGAGAGGGAAGAGGGTATAAATGACAAGGGGAAAAGAGAACAACAAGTACTGCTTTTGGATTGCCTGGGAAAGGCTCTCATCTCTAAGGGGTAGCTTAGTGGACTCTGTCTCTGGCTTTTTCATCTTGGATCTATGAAGAATAGAAATAATTACTCAAATATATACTCTTGAGTGTATTTTATCAGCTGTGTCTATTTAACATGTTTAACTCATTTGCACCCCAGAGAGGGGGATATTCTTCATAGAGAGTCCTGTGGGCTCCCATCTCTAACTCTTCAATATGTTATTGCCAAAACCATTTTGTTCCATTTTGCCTGTCCTAATTTTGCAGTCCTAATTTTGTCTGTCATCCTAAGTATTTCTATATACCACTCAAATTTACTCTCCAAAAGGTTCCATTTTGAAAAATTGGTATATCCAATTATCACATTTGATCAAGAAAATGTATTTACTCTAAGCTAAAGCTGTCATAATATACCTATAGGCCTGTCTCTGAGTTCTTCGTATCATCCCCTATCCAGTAGCTAAGATTTCTTCTAACAGTCTTTTAGATCGTCAAAGAACTGAAGAGTTAACAAATATTGAAAGTTCATTTATATGTTAACAGTAAATAAGTAAATCACTAATTCAAGAGTAGCTACAAAATACCATGACACTTTGCAATCGGGTAGCCTGGTTAGGACTACAAGATTATCCAAAGTTGGGCATTGTAGGGGGTTTCGAAGGATTTGGTGCCAATCAAGGAAAATATATGACCAAGGAGAGGCAGTAACTTACAACAAGCTTTATTGAACAGCACTTGGCTAGGGTTGCCTGAGAGGGGAAGTTGTCTCTCATAGCATGTGAGCATCCAGAAGCTTACGGCATGGAGGTCACCACCCAGAAAGGGAGGAGCACTGGGAAATGCTTGAGGAAAGGTGCATCAGGGAGGGGTTCACCTCTCCTGGTGGTGTTGCTCAGCCGAGGGTCTCTGGGTCAGAGAGCTATTAATGGCAGTCGTGTCTTGGTGTCTTCATAGCCAGGGCTTATCTTATTTATTGTTAGAAAATGTGGAGTGGGATTTTGAGGGCTGTGTTGAGTTTCCATTTTCATATGCATGGAGAATACAGTGCCTGCATTAGCCTGAATGGGCCCAGCGCTTGGAGAGCTATGGAGAGCTAGTCATGATATTCACATTTATTCCAGCTTGCCTTGGTCTTTCATTTTTAATTTGTGTAGTTAGATTTATCAGTCTTTTTATTTATAGCTTCTATCTTTGCTGTTTTGCTTTGGAAGGAACTTCTCTAACTGAAACAACTTCCTTTTCTTTAGTTATTCTTTCATTATTTCTGTAACACTTTTTCTTTCTCACATTTAAATTCTTACTCCATGTGAATGGATTTTGGAACATGCTGTGAAGTGGGCCTGCAATTTTTTATTTTCCTTTCCAAACATTTAACTAATTATTCTAGGATTATGTTGCCATTTATTAAAGATTTTATCATAAATCTGCTAATTTGAAATGATACCTTGGTTTCTGAACTCTCAGTTCTGTTCTATTAATCTCTTGTACATTATTATTCTAGTAACACTCATTGTCATTTTTTCCTTTGTTGTGCAATTTAATATCTGAAAGTTCATGTATAACCTAATTTTATTTAAAAATGGATATTCTTCATGGTGATGGTTAATGCAGTTTTATCAGAAACTTGCCATTATCCCATGCTCTCAAAAACATGTAGTTTTAACTCCTAATTCCATATATTCTTGCTTCTCATATTCATAGATACTTTTCTCTTGAAAGTCGCTATTCATGTCTTAATCCCCAGATCCAACTGCTTGGACAAGTATTTCTACCAGCATCTATGGCATTTTATCATGGGTTATATCTGTTCTCTCTCTGTAAACTCTTACAAAATTTTAAGCTCTTTAGCTGCTGGAGCCTTCCTGACCCTTTCTTTTTATCCACCTTGCCCTCGCCTGGTATATTGTAAACATTGAATGCTCTTGTCTTCTATAAGAAGGAATCTTTGAGGTCAGTTCCTTAGAAACTGTATCATAAAACATTACACAGCTTGAGGGAGGTCAGTTTGAATTTTGGAGTACAGACAAGAAAAGATTGATATACTATTCGTTTATTTTCTGAAATGAAATTTTTTGAACTTCAATTTTTTGTAGTAGCAAGAAGATTTGTACTCTTCAGGGAAGTCTAGCAGGCTCAAAATACAATTGTAGGAGCAAGTTTTCTGTAATATTTTGAAAGAAATGTAGGAGATAAAAATCTGTCTCTTGATTCAGTTGTTTAAATTATGGGTCTGTTATAAAGTTAAAGACTTAAAAAATTCTGAAAGTACAGTCGGCATTGCCATTGCATTGACAGTGTTATTCAATTTGATTCTTATATTGGGTGAACTGCAGTGTTTAAGTTATAATGTATTGCAGGAAGGTACATGGTGTGCCTGAGCTGTCCCTCTGCCCCACCATATACAGGCATAATCAGAAACAACCTAAGAGATTTGTTCTCACTTTGAAATCCATTTTAATGATTTGGATATACTTAAACATAACCCTCTGTGAGTTTTCTCGTATTATACAACTTTATTTATACTGCATTTTCTTTAATAAAATGGAATTTTGAATTTTTTATTTGTTGGCAGTCTGGGCATTAGGTATAAAGTAAGAAAATGGAATAATCACTTGAACTAACTCTACTGACAGAGTCAGACATCCCTCCTCCTGCTAAGAGCTTTCCTCCAAAGTCCCACTAAACTCCATGCCCCCAGCTCCTACCTGTCTCACGGGGGTTGTTACCCATGGGTCAGGATGCATCAGTTTCAACTCTTGCCCAGATTTTCTATATGGGACTTATGGGAGTTTGGTTTTTGTTTTTTTGTTTTTTTTTGGTTGAGGTGTCCTCAAACTTCCCCAGATGACTCAATGGCTAAAACAATTGTGAACACAGATTAGATTTAGTGTACAGAGTTTACTGGCTTTGTTTTCTTGATGTTTACAATATTATGAAAGATTTTAGAGATTGCTATCAGAAACCAAAAATCTCCATAAGTTATTACAGGACGTATGGTTTTACATTCATTGAAGGAAATGCCATTTTAAGATGGAATTAGGGAGTTTTAAGTAAATGATTTGAATTTATAAATTATTTTAGCCATTCAATTAAAGTCCATAATGATATATTTGTGCTTTTGAGATTTTTATTCGTTATAATGATATAAAATCTGTATGCAATAGCATGTCTTTTCATAAAATACCCACTATATACTTACAGCCTTTTAATTACCCCTTTTTTTCACAGGAATATTTGTGTAAATACAATGAAAGGCAAGTCACCACTCTTTAAATGTTATATACAGTGCATATTTTAGAGGACTGAAAGCTTTTGGGGATAATGTTACTTAGTAATCTATGAAAGACTTGATGGGATTTATTTGGGAATGTTCACTGCCTAAGGGATGGAAATCAGTAGGTAGCTACTATGTCCTCTCCTTGTCCTGTGTAGTAGACATTGTTACTGTCTCCTCAACACCCAGCTCACCCTTCTCCTTTGTGTAGCATCCATTTGGTTTGGATGATACCAGTTGCTCACTGTGTCTCTTGACTGACTCTTGTTACAACCTAGGACTCAATACATG
Organism: Myotis yumanensis; assembly: GCF_028538775.1. Taxonomy (NCBI): domain Eukaryota; kingdom Metazoa; phylum Chordata; class Mammalia; order Chiroptera; family Vespertilionidae; genus Myotis; species Myotis yumanensis. Next base: position 39,857,746 of record NW_027223760.1, on the reverse strand, counting down.
GCCTTCCATTGTCCAGGAGGGGTTTACAGGTAATTCCATCATTGCAAAGCTCAGGCCCTTCTTCAGCTGTTCATTAGTTGTGCGAGGAAGAGAAACCTTTCTCTTTGCCAGTGGTCTCGAACTTGGCTCTCCTGAGAACGAGAGTGGAGCATTTGGATCATTGGCCATTTGATGCCTTGTTCCTGCTGCTGAGCTGCTCAGTCAATGAACTTTGAATCACACCTTACGTATGGACTTCCCTGTCCCGCAGTCTAATCGATCCCTTAATGACTAGGCCAATTCCAGTTGAGTTTTCAGTTATTTGCAGATGAAAGAAACCAATTGACATATTTGGTGCCATGGAAATAGTACTGTACTGGATTCTAAATCAGAAGCCTAAATTCTTGTCTTAGCTTTTCCATTTAATTGCAGTTTGACCTGAGACAAATAAGTTATTTCCATGTAAAAGGCATAGGATCGATGACAGAAAAGGCTCCTGTAGCTCTACAATTCTAGAATCCTGTGCTCCTAAATTGGTTTCTGGATTAAGTCAAAGAAAAATGCGATATCTGAAGCTGGTTAATGATGAAGATCGTTAGCTTCTTCCAGAGCTAGACCAGTCCTCTAGGCACTTGTAAGAAAACTAAAGACATTGAGAGTAGGATGACAGGCTTGCGTACTCTTTGGGGTATATTAAGATGGCACATTTCAAAGTGTTGATGTGTAGCCTATCAAAGAATTTGCCCTAGCTTTTTACAGTTATACTAGTAAATAACAGACCGATTTAAACAGAAGACATATTTATTGAAATAGTATTTTGGTAATTTATAGAATTAAAAAAAATTGCATGTAGAACCAGGCTGGGAAAGATACACTTGCCACAACCCTTAACCATAGGCACCGTGGCTTGCACTGCGACCATCATCACTGGCCTGGGAGCTGACTTTGCTGTCCCTAAAACTGGATGCTGCTGCCGAAGCCGGGATGGGTCTATCTATCACTGTCCCTGCTTCTCTGGGTTACTAACCTCTCATTTAAAATCAAGTAAAGGTCCTTCTAATTGGCTGAATCAAAGTGGTTGGCCAAGTCCCAGAGGCAAAGAAGGCAGGTAAAACAAGCTTTCAAATTCTACACTTGGATGCGGGCACTGCCTCCCAACATAATTTATATCTTGAGAAATTCTCCAAACATAGAGAGGCGTTTCAATGGCTAAAAATAAATAAAAAACTTAGACAAATGACGAATGTCCACAATAACGTTTAGCTAATTGTAAGTAAGTACCTCTTGAGGATATTGTCTTTAAACACTCCTGTGTGCAAATAATTTGACATTTCAGGCTCACCTGATTACTTTAACCAACAAAATAGACTCAACACAGGTAAAGGATATGATAAAATAAAACTGCCTGTTTGACTGGGTTGGCTATCAAGAAATGGGAACAATTAAACAATTACTTAATTGGTGTAAATGTGAATGAGATGATGTGAGTGGGGACCTTGGAATTGCTTATTCTTTATGGTGGAATATTTTTAAGAACAGTTCAAAAGCTGGTTATGGTCTAGTCAATTTGATCTTTGAAAATCTATGCTTCAACAGACAATTAATTATACTGTGTGCCAAAGGGCAAATATAATATCTCCTACAAGATTAGTGTTTACTGTGTGCATCCTACTGCACTCTGCTTACAAGATACACATTTTGATGTCAGAGCACTGTTGCTCTTTGCCTTCAAGTGTATCATCTTTAATCAGCTTGAAGTGTTTCTCATGGAAGGTAATTACAGGTTTTCAATGGAAATGACCGTGTACAGCCAGCTAGATGGTGTTTGTCATACTGAGAATGTATGAAAAGCACACACACACTATGGGCTCTCTGCACAAAGAACCCTTCCAGAGATAATGATAGAGCTGCTTTCGGGACTGATACAATCAGAGAGCAACCTGATAGGGGGTGCTGCCCTCACCTTGGGTGAACAGTTGTGCTATCTATTTAAGAAGATCAGAGAAGGTAAAAGGAAAGTGTTAAACAATGTGTAAACACTGCTGGCTACATGCTCTGAAATGCATTTGAATTTAAAGAACTGTTATAAAAGGGGGAGTGGTATTGAAATTTTGATTACCGGTGGAAGCAGTTCCAATGCGGTATTGTTTCAGTTCCTTTTCGGGAACTACACGACAGAGCCAAGGAACTTGCTGTAGGTCCTGAGTAGATGTTGATGTTTAATTGAAGTAACATTTACACTGTGGTTTAATTGGCAGCATCGAAGAGCTGGCTGCTTGTTGGGAAAAGCGGTGTATTGTGCAGCTGTGTGTATATTTCATATCTAACTGACTTAATGCTTGCGTGTGAGATTTGTCATGAGCAAGCAATTTTCCTTCAGTATACTTTTATTGCTGCACACTTTAGATCACAGTGTGTGTGTCCTTGCATAGAATTACATTGGTTTGTTTTTTCCATTCCCTTATGTTATATCACTTTTATGATACCTGGAACAGAATACATTGGCTATTCCTCATTCAATCATTCATAAATACATATATTTGACAGTTATTTATTTTTTGAGTGCCTAAAATGTACCAGGCATTGATTTGGGGGCTATAAACAACAACAAAAAATTATTGCCTCCCTCTGGAGCTTGTGTCCTAGGACTCTCTGAGCGTACAAGTATATGGCGTTCATATGAGCTCCCACACATTGCTGACAATATAGACGTGATTTTGTTCTCTTTGCTTGACACTTTGTTGTGCTTTAGTGAGGATAACCTGGCAGTGACAGATGTCAGTGAATGAGGAAATAGTACACGTTAGGAATGAGGAAGGAAGAAGGAGAGGTTGCAGTACCTATAAGCCAAGAAGGGAGACAGTATGAAGAATAGATGGTCAGCAACATTAAAGAAGTCAATCCTTGTAGTGCTCATTCATTCAGAAAACATTTCTCCAATCTCTGCTATTGGTAGGCATTTTCCTAGGGATTCGATATAGCAGTTAACAAGACGGGCAAGTTTCCTGCTCTAATTTTATATTTTATAAATTAAGGGAGATATACACTAAGCAAACAATAAAGTAAAAAAAAAAGATTTTTCTTTCCACAATTTACAAGTCTTTTATTGAATTCAATTGTAGACAGCTGTAAAGGGCGATCGCCTCAGGCTATGGGCAGCTACTAGGGGCCTCCATAACTCATTATTTTATGTTTATTGAATTTATTGGGGTAACAATGGCTAACAAAATTATACAGGTTTTAGGTACACAATTCCACAGCTCACCATATGTACTCTATATAGTGTATTTACCATCCCAAGTCAAGTCTCTGTCCATCAGCGTTTATCCCCCTATGACATCTAAAATTGCTTGGAAAATTATCAATGTGCAGTGGTGAAAATAACAATGATGGTTATAATGACCATAATCATGAAAAGGAGGCCCAAGACCAGGGCCCAGATATTGAGGCGCTTGGCGGTGGACAAATAGCTCTGGGCCCCTATCACGACACTCCCCATTTTAGGTCCCTAAACTTCAAGGAGCAGGTGAACGCCACGAAGCCCAGGTAGCAGGAATTCATGAAGCGTGTGTGTTGAACAGGGACCAGACAACGCGGTAGGCCGTGGCAGGCCACGTGATGTTGATCACGGTGGTCGTCATGGGCCCAAAGGTCTGGGGCATCTCTAGCTGGGCTGCTCCCTGTTCCTCCCGGAGCATCTCATGTTGGGGGACTCCAGTGTGGGCAGCAGTGAAGAAGGACTGGGAACTGTGATTCATGGTGCCGAGACAGAGCAGCTGCAGTTCAGGTCCTGGGAGGGAGCTCTGTCAAAAGAGAAGTTTTTGTATAGTAAAAAGTGCTCTCAAAATTGGTAACCAGAAGAAAGCACTTCTGAACTTATTGCCCGGGGAGGCTGCTTTCAATGTGGTGGGTAATAAAGGTCCTCTAAGGTGATGGGGAAGACATTCAGTGGAGGAAGCAGGAGTGAAGGTGCCACTCCAGGAGGTGGGGATGCTTAGTCAAAGGCCGTCGGGCCCAGGGACCTTCTGCTTCCCAGGATCAGAAGGTCTCCTGTGACTGGAGCTTAATGAGCAAGTGTGAGAGTGTCTAAGAAGAGTTCAGAGGGGCATCCAGGGGTCAGATGACAGATGGCTTCTAGAAGAGTATTCACAGTGTGTGACAATGACCAGTATTATGTGCTTCACTAGAAAAATTGCTGTCTCAATATTAGGAAATTGGTAAATAGCAAAGGAAAAGACAATTTACTCTTAATTCTACACTCAGTTGCAAATTTTATGAACATTGTGGTGCTTGTATGTCTATTCCTTTTTCTATTCTTGGACCCAAATACATGTGCAACATGTATACTCACACATGCAGCTTTTAATTAAATTGGAACTACACTGTTCACATGTTAAAATCAGTTATTTGCATTTAATGTATTGAGAATGTTTGTCTATGTCATAAAATGTAATAATAAAAATAAAATCACATTGCATAGTATGTACAATGCACACTTTACTTGGGGCCCAACAGTAAACAATATATAAAATTTTATTTTAATGGCTACATCGTATGGGGATACCATTATCTGTGGCTAATTCAGAAAACATCTAATATTTACTATCACAAATATCAATCCCATAAACATTTATATATATATATATGTATACATGTATACTATATGTACAGTATATATATGCAAGACTCTTATTTCCTTAGCATAAAATCCTAAGGTGGAACCATTTCAGATATATGTTACACTTGTTTTAAAAAATATGGATACAGATTCCCAAGTTCTCCTTCTAAAATTGTAAGTAGTATATGAGAGTGTCTTCATTTTTACTTCCTCTGTAACACTGGATGTTATCATTTCTTAAACATAGAAGTTGATATATACAATGATATCTCACTTTTATCTATTTCTTTGGTGGTTTTATTTAGGACATGAAGTGATTTGTTGATTATATTATTGTATTATCTATTGCTAAAGAATAAATTACCTGGATTATATTATTGTATTCCTTATCTATTGCTAAATAATAAATTATATTGTGGCTTACAACAACAAATATTTGTTACCTCATAGTTTTCTTGGGTCAGGGATTCAGAAGTTGCTCAGCTGGGTAATTCTTAAGGTCGCTTAGGTGGTTCTGGTCATCTGAAGGCTTGAGTGGCACTGGAAGATCTGCTTTGCAGGTGTCTTGCTCAGAGGTCTATTGGCAGGAAATCTCAGTATTTTGACACATGGGCTTTTCTCCATCATCCTTGGCTGTTGCAGAGAACTTTGCCACAGTGAACAATCCAAGAGAACATGGAGAGGAACTCACTGACCTTTATGACCTGGTCTCTTAAGTTGCATACTGTCATTTCCACGGTATGCTAGTTGTTAGAAGTGAGTCACTGAGTCAGGCCTACCACTTGAAGAAAGGAGTATCAAGGACCTTTGTAAACACATTTTAAAGCCACACAATAATTTTTTTCATTGTCTCACTGGCATATGTATATAGCATTGACAATATTAGTACAACTATTATTACTACTGGACAACTAAGGCCACCACCTCACTATTTACAGTACAAAAGTTAATAAGAGCAATTTCACATGTTTGTCATATATTCCTATTCTAGTCATGTCAAAATTATTCTGTTTTAAAACTTGGAATTCTACAAGTTAAGGTATATTCATGATTAGGGAATACTGTATTTTAAAAAATGTTTTATTGATTTCAGAGAGAGAAAGGGAGAGGGAAAGGGAGATAGAAACATTAATGATGAGAATCATCAATTAGCTGCCTCCTGAAAGCCCTCCTGGTTCATAGGTCAATGCTCAACCACTAAGCCACACTGGCTAGGTGAGAATACTGTCTTTTAGAGGTTAAACAGGGGGTAAAAATCTTGTCATAACGTCTCATATATTAATCATTTTGGATTTCTGCTTAAATGTGTTTTGACTTCCATAAATTTATAATTTTTTGTGTGTATACTGTTTGCATTGTTAGTCCATCATCTATTGTCTAGGATTATGAATACTGTTTATTTCAAACAAGATAGATTCAGGAAAGAAGAAAACGATTATTAGAGTTTTACAGTGTAATTAGCTGCTTTCCTCTTTCTAGTCATTTACCTTACTCTTGAAGCCTTTTTATCTCCTTGGTTCTAATTAATAACTGTCTAAGCTCAGTTTCTCTAAATTCCCAAATAGGGATAATAAGAGAGGCTTATCTGCAGAGCAGTTTTGATGCTTAAGGGGAAAAAAAGTATTCAAAGTTATGACATCTTAGCTATTGCTTTGTTGTTGATGGTGGTGGTTGTGATGGTAGTCTGAGGACCAAAATCAAGAAATTGAAAGTTAGCAAGGGTGTATGAAATTTGGCCAATTTATAGAGGTTTATTTATGGATGGTAAGAGGTACATAAAATCATAATTGCAAATTTCCATTTTAATGGAATAAATATCTTATACAGGATAAAGAATGAAAAATGAGAAAAAAATCAAGATAATAGATTTACTGCATATAGGAGAGAAACAAGAGTGAAAATAAGTGACTCAAGATTCTGAGATTGAATGAATGAATGGTATTGTGAGTTGCAGGGAGAAACTATATGGGGGGCTGGATTCTAGAGAAAGCAGTGGCTTTGCTTTTCCACCCAATGATGAGATGATGGTAGGCTTTCTTGCAGTAGCTGGCTAACAGCAAAAGGAGTTAGAGGATTGACACTTCCAGAAAGGGTGGTAGTGGATCTGTCCTTCCATTTAGATGACAGTTGACATCAACAAGCAAGAGCAGAGGGTTGAGTCTGTGATTAAAACATTAGGTGTATAGAGTGGAAGTGGAGAATAGAGCCAGGATTTCAAGGGAATTATGATATTTACATGTCATCCAATACATCAAGGAAAGAAGTTTGTAATTAAATAAGGAATACAGTTAAAGAAATGGTTATGGAGAAAATATTTTGAAATTGGAGGTACTAGAGCAGTTAGATAAGGCCATAATGAAATAAGTTAAACAATGAACATGATCTAAATAAGTAGTTAAAAGGAGTTTAGTAATGAAAGACATGAAACAGTCTGTGTTGAAATCCACCAGAATGGCCAAAATCTTGAAAAGACTCATAACTCCAATTGTTGGTCAGTACAGGGGTAGGCAAAAGTAGGTTTACAGTTGTGATTACATGAAATAGTTTATTCTTGTATTATTTATCAATTATTATATTATTTACTTTTATTATAACTATAAACCTACTTTTGCTCACTCCTGTGTATAGAGCAACTGGAACTTAACATATTGGATGTGAGGAAACCCATTTTTACAGAAATCACTTTGGAAATTTTTTGGCAGTATCTAACCCTATGATTCAGCAATTCTTAAAACATACCTAAGAGAAATGAGTGCAATAGCCCTTAGCTGAAAACAACTCACATGTCCTTCAACAAAAGATTGGAAAAATAAACTGTAGTACATTCATACATTGGAATATAGGACAGCAATTAAAAGAAAAAAGCACAGATATACAATAGTTATAAATATCACAGATAATAGTGAAGAGCCAAAGAAATCAACCAGAAAAAACTACACATTATATGATTCAATATATATGAAGTGCAAGAACAGGCAAAACTAATCTGTGGCAATAGAAGTCAGAATAGTGGTTACCTTGGATATAAGGGCAGGGAGGATAGATATTGATTCTAATGAGCATGAAGATATGTGAATAAAGTCTGAAAGGGGAAGTCAGTAATCGCTGAGGAGAGGAGAGCTTAAGAACTTAATTAGCTGAAGCCAAATGATGGGTCTATAATTCAAGATGTGGAAACCAGAGATACAGAGCAACAATATACAACTATATAACGACATAAGGCAATGGAGACTCTGTTGTCTGCTGTTTAAGTCTTAGAAGTCTCTGTTTAATGCAGTGACTTGGGAGGAGGGGAGAATATAAATGAAGGGGTTGTTTTCTGTCACTTTATTCCTGGTATCTGTTATGCCTCAGTCATTCGCTCAGAAAACTTTTACTAAGTCCGTTTTATATTCCAGATATTGAGCTGGGTACTAAGGATATACAATTGAAAGATGATGTCTTGGAGAATATTTGACTTTGGATGGTTGGCACACGGTGCAATATACAGATCTTGCAACATAGAAACCCACACTTGAAACCTATATGTTTCATGTTGACCAATGTCACTCCAATAAATTTAATTAAAAAAAGAAAAATGATGTCTTTCCCCCACCAAATGTACGTAATTTATGTTTAGTGGGGGAAGATTGTCAAATAGACAAATAATTTTAATAGATGTGCAAGGACAATGGAAGAATATAGAACAGTTCTCAAACTCCTGAGGTGAAGAGAAAACCTAAGGGAATTTCAGGTGGTGCATATGCAAAGGCAGGATACATAAAGGAAATGAATGGTGAATGAGATGTGAGACTAGAGACGTAGAGACTGGTAATAAAGGGACTTGTACAGCATGTGTGCTGAGAAGCCACCACACTTGAGAGTGGACAAATTTGGGGTTGATTTTATGACTTGCCCATAAAAATGGAGAAAATGGTCTCTATTTTGCAGGGTTGTGAGAATTAAAGGCATAAAACCTGCTTGCTGTTGTTTTAGTGAAGATAGCCCTATCATGACAGGGAAGCTATGAAAGGCATAAAGAAGGAGAATATGAATTGATATCAATGTAAATTCACATTGACAGCTTTAGCAGGTTATGGGCTAGAGAATTTCAAAATCAGATTCTGGAACACCACTGAGAAGGCTACTGCAGAAACCCTGGCAAGGGAAAACAGCTGGAAGGGAAACATTTTTTGTTCAAATGTAAGAGAGGAGAGAGAGAAAGCAGGAGAATATATTGATCATGCTGTCACTGAGTGTGAACATTAGAGAAAAGATGTTTAGGTTTCTGGTTTAGATAAGCTAGCAGAGCAGATAGTCACCAAAGAAGAGGCTATGGGAGGGGCATCCACATACACTTTCTGGCAGATTTTCATGCCATTTCATCTTGTACTCTGATTCTGGCCTAAGGAACTACTATCTTTTCAACTTCCTCCACCACCCTCTCTTAGAGATCGGGTGCTCTGGATAGAGCTTCCTGGATACCGTTTCTTCTTGTGTTTTTTCTGTATTAAGCTACTTAGCAGGCTTTCCTACTTAGCTGTCTTGGAAAGGATCCTTGTCCTTGTGTTCTATTCACCATCCTTAATTTTATTTTTTGTCTCAGGTGTCTTTCAAGTTCTCTTTCCATTCCCATCTAAAAATATATATTTTTTACCTTTTTATTATTTTAATCATTATTCAAGACACCTTGCCCCATGTAGGCAAACTAATTTATCAACTTTTGCCCAACCATGGTCCACATGACTCTAGTAATTAACTTTTCTTTTGGGGTATTTCTGGTTTTGTTTGAATAATAAAAGTGGAAAGGAAATCATAGACTAGGTGTTATGACAGGGAGAGTGGGTAATTGGGTTATAGCAATAAATTTGTGTACCTAAATAAATCCCACATGAGTTCTAGAAATACAGTTCTACAGTCCATTATCCGTATATTGTATTGTGTGTTTAGCATCCCAAGTCAAGTCTCCTTCCATCATCATTTGTCCTCCCATCTTCTATCTTCCTCCCAGCCTCTCTCCCCTCTGGCAATCACCATACGGTTGTCATCCCAATAAATTAAAAAAATACTACATTAATAAAACAAAACAAAACAAAACAGATAATGACTTAGTTAGTCCTATCATTTCAATAAAACTGGGAAGTGAAAGTAAAAACAAACAAACAAACAAACCCTAGACAGTAGGTCTCAGTTTTGCTCTGTATTAGGCTAACTGGCGGTTTCATCTGTTTTTGTAAAATAACATTTAAGAGTTAATTTTATATATATGACATTTTCAGTTCAACTGCTTATTATTATAGAGATAATATCTGAAATATTAAATTTTAGCCATTTATCATGGAATTTCTTTTTTAAAAGACACATTTTAACTTTGGTATAATTATTACACTGTATTTCTTTTGATTTACTTTCATCTTTCCATACCCCATTTATATTTCACTAAATTTGTTTAAATGTTTAAAACAAAACTATGCCAAAAATAGGTTTTTCCTCTGCCTATGTAATATATGCAAGTAGTAGAATAATTCTTACTTATTAATTTATTGATTTTTGTTATCCAAATAGGGAGGCTGTAGAATCTAGAGGTTTAAAGAGGTTAGCTTTGAAAGCTTTAGTTTCTTCAATTCATTAGGACATTCATGCATTGATTTTGTATATAAGAAGAAGTGCAAGGTGATGGTTATATAAAGAATACTATTTAGTACTTATAGTCAAGGAATGTTACAGGCTAATGGCAGAAACAGACAAGTACCAAATAACAGTACACAGTAATACCATATTACACTTTTAAGCATATAAGTGAATGTCTTAAGATGAATTATTAGCAAACAACTTATTCTGAGCTGTTTTCCAGATTTGTATTTAATATTATTTGGTGCTGAGATATAAATAATTGTAAAACTTAAGAATTGTATTATAAGTATGTATATCAAAAAGTCTGATGTTTTACAGGTTGCTAAGCAAAAGATTAACAATCCAAAGAAAAGTTAGCAAAGTATAACTTTTATAGCAAAGTATAACTCTCTCAAATACACATACAGGCATACAGGCCAGTAACATATGAAAGAGTTTATCCTCTATAGAGGAATGCAAATCATCATCAGTATAGCCTATTTTTGCTAATATATTTTTCACTGGCATAAGTGCTTTTTAAAATAAAGAATCTTTTTCAGCTTTTAATATTTGTCCTGAATCTATTTGAACCTAAATAAATCAGTTAGTTTTAAGGAAGCTATACACTGTACATATTCATTGGGAGTGTCTAGCTGATGAATTTGTAGATAAAAATGCATTTCAGAAGAAGTTTGTCTTGTGACTGAAATGTAGATATGGAACAAACCATATATTTCCTGCTTCAGTCTTCTTTAGGGTAATTCAGTTCTTATTACAGTTTATCTTGTCATGGAAAACTGTCAAACACATTTTTGTTAAGAATTAGTTGAAGGCCCTTTCCACCAGTAGATTTGACGGACAGCTTTCCAGCACGGACCTGCTATATTTTGGGTATGATAAGACACTACTTGTAAGTTTATTTCTATGGCCATTATAATTTACATGCAAATGGTGGTAAACTCATTACCATTTTTACAAAATGTTCTTCTAAACTAACTTAAGAGTACTTGTGGAAGCATATACTTATTGAAATTGGTAGAAGCACAAATATAACAGCAGTGACCTGTGAAGGAGTCTGTTCGCTGATAACCAATAGCACTCTGAACTTAAAAATCTAAAAACCTAGATTTCAAATAGACAAAGGATGCATCTCATTATTAGCTAAAGGTCAGGCCATTTCTTTCATTTTCCAAATTGGTTTATTGAATGGAAATACTTTTGTGGCTTTTTTCAAGGTAATGTATGGCTCCTGTAAGACTGCCTTTATATAATTTTATAAAATATGAAGCATTAGAAGCATTCACATAAATAAATATGCCATCTTGTAGATCAAATAGATGATTTAATGAGATAGAATATAATGCCCTCTAACTTTTTGTCTTTATATAGACAGTTTGAACCATTAAAAATAGCTAACCAAAAATATAGCTTTAAAATTCTATATTGCCTCTCATTTCTCAGAATCAAATCTTGGATAAAGAATAACAAAAATAAAGAGGAGAATGATTGAAAATCAAATGTGTAATGTATAAGAAAGTTGAAAATGGGTTGCAAATAATGGTGGGCCGTTGAAGAATAAGATATAGTTTTAAGATAAATTTATTCACACGGCAGCTACATGATACTTTTACGTAGAGCCCCATAGATTTTCCAAATCTTTCACAAGAGCTTGCAGTAAAAAACAGATATTCAGAGAAGAAAAAGAACCCAGAGTAGATTAAATAAACTTCTGGATATATATCTGTGAGTTCTCCAAATAAGCCAAAGGATCTATCGGGATTTGGGGATTTCTTGAATGAAATCCAAATGTGTTCTTTGTTAAGTACAGGGACAAAATCTGCACAGACATCAGAAAATGAAAGAGTAAATCATTAATATGCATGGGTTAGATTTGGCCCCAGAGATCTTAGATTCAAATATGACTGGGTTTGCATCGCTTTAGGAAAATTGTAAGGCAATATTTAGAAAAACATTATACGGCGGAATTTAGCATTTCAATTTGAGAAATAGTGCTTTGGTTCTAATGAGCAGATGCTCAACTGTGTATTGAGAGACCTGATGCAATTAAAGGAGGCTTTTAGGTGGGAGGAGATCATTCAGCCATGTAGCGCCTGTCAGATCTACCTTGGCCAGCTTTCTGCATGACAGATGCAGTTAGATTTTCCGAAGTCTATTCAGCCAGCCATTAATTTGGCAATGGTCCCTCCAACAATCACTTTATAAGACCAGGGTTTAGAAGACTTCTATGTCCCTTTTTAATATAACAGAGATCAGATGTGTTACTGCAGTGATATTAACATGCCTGCTGAAAAGATGAGGCTCACTGACTTTTCAGGAGAGAAGATGGAGACTGAAATTGGAAATGGCAGAGATAGCTTGTTGAGGAAGTCTGCTATCATATAAGTATATATTTTGATCTATAACAGCAATTTTCAACCATTTTCATCTCATGGCACACATAAACTAATTACTACAATTCTGCGGCACACCCAAAAATATATTACATTTTTTTTTGCCTATCTGACAACAACAAAAAAATAGGTATACTTTTGATTCATTCACACCGGACAGCTATTGTTTCTGTTGGTTGTTGTCATTTTTTTATATAACAGTCTAAGGGAAAAGAGGTCAGTGCCCCTGACTAAAATTGCATGTTTTTAAAAATTTGTGCAGCACACTGGTTGAAAATCGCTGATCTAAAAAAGTTTATCTATATGAGATAGAGAGAGATAAAGCTCTTTAAAGCAAGGATAAGAATGCCTCTTTTTAGACTAAGTGGCTCCATCACCAGTGGTATATCTTGAATGACACTATTTTTTTTTAATCATAAATGAGGAAGCAGGTGCATCTTGAGTAAGAAAGTGGAGCTTAGAGACACCAAGTCATTTACTGGAGGCAAAATTTGATTCAGCTGATAGGCTTCCCCTTGCCCATTCTTTTCCTTTTCTTTCTTCATTTCTCTTCAGGTCAGAGGCTGGCAGCATAATTAAAATTTGAATTATTTATGAAGATCCATTAAAGTGGGTGGCTTGCAGATTAGTCAAAGACAGCAGCACTGACACTAAGCTGCATTTCTTTTACATTCTCAACTGTAACTGATATCTGAACTGTATGCCTTGAATGCAAGCATATGAAGTTAAAGCTTTTCAAAGAAAAATATGTGAAAATTGTGACTATTTACATTGAAGCAAATATAAGGGTGTGTCTATAATTGTCATAATGTTCAAAACATCTTTTTGTGTGTGTGTGTGCATACATACATAAAAGATGTTTCTCTGCCAATAAGTCATTAATATTGAATAGAAATATAATTACCAAGGGGAACTATTTTTTTGGTAGACATATAAAGATATGGCTAGAACTATAAATATGCCCACATGGGTATCATTAAGTGCGCATTTTATATTTGGACAGGGACATTGAAACAGTTCAGAAACATCTGTCACCAGTGTGATGTGTTGAAAAGCAAAAGAAATGGAAATGTGTGTCTGTTTTCTCAAAAGCATTAGGGTTTATAAACATAAACACCATTTTTTAAATCTGCCAATTAGAATGAGTTCATGGACCTAATGCAATTTTGAAAACAGTGAGAGTCTGCATAATAATATTAAGCTAGAATATTCTTCAAATTAACAAAGGGAAAAAACCCCTCATATGATCAGTTTCTCTATAGCCTTATCGTAGTCTTGGGGGGCATATTGTCACATGTTTTATTTTGCACAGAGATTGAGATCAGTCTCTCCCCATTTTACTTATTGAACACATGTAGATTTTATTCATACCATTCAGAAGAAAACCAAACGTACTTTTGCTTTCCTGGCCTTTTACTTTCTCTCCATGAAAAATGGCCCCAAACATGGATAATAGTTCTAATTGTGCTAAAATGGAATAAATTAAATATATATCCAGTTAGTTATTTTCATCTTAATATATCTCTTTTAAATGTCTTTAAGCAGAATGGACTAATACTTCTTTGAAATAATCACTTTTATTTAATTTTTAAAACCACTCATTTGTAATTTTAGAGCGTTGTGGATTAGGTCAATCTTACCTTTTTTTTAAGGAAAAATACCAGAGTGAATGTTTATTTGAATTGGTAGAAGTGTTTTAAAAATAAAACCATCCATTCACATTTAGGCTAAAGTCTCTCTACTTGTCAGGAACAAAATGACCAAGGTATGACGTTTTCCCCAGCATGCTGATGTATATAGGTGAAAGAGTAACATATCTCTTCCTCTTCATATGTTCTCTCTTTGATATGATCCTGAATCTCCTCCAGCGGATTTTTTACATGTAAGTCAGCAGGAGTTACAAAATAAAAGAATAATAATAGCAACAGCAACAATAATAAACTTACTGATTCTTGTTATTGTCAGCATGGAAACATGACGAGCTTTGTCAATTTCAGAAGCAAGGGCAGGCTGGTCAGCTTCCACATCAGCATTTGAAATTGGCTTTACCTCCAAATAAGTCATCTATAAGGAAAGATTAACCCTTTTTTAAAAATCTGGCCATTCTTTTTTAATATACTTTTATTTACTTCAGAGAGGAAGAGAGAGATATATAGAAACATCAATGATGAGTGAGAATCATTGATCGTCTGCCTGCTGCATGCCCCACACCGGGGACTGAGCCTGCAACCCGGGCATGTGCCCTGACCAGGAATCAGCTGTGACTTCCTAGTTCATAGTTGATGCTCAACCACTGAGCCATGCTAACCAGGCAAGATTAACCCATTTTAACACATTAAATACCAGGGTCATTGAAAGAAAAGTATCAGTAAGACACCTGGCCTTTCCAACACCAAAAAATTATTTATCGCAGCAATTTATCCACTTGGAATGAAAAATTTGTATCTATTTCTAACGTTCTTTCTTTCTCATATGGTGCTTATAATCTCTGTGATGTGGTGGTATATATTTGTTAAGAAATGATTAAGTAGAATACTATCCTTTCAGTAGTGATAATCAGTAGTGCTTAGAAAAACAATGTTTCTTCTTACAATATCTTATCCTAACCTCATTGATTAGTACCTGAAAGGAGACTTCATCGGCCTAAGGAAGACTTATTAAAATGGAAATACCTTGGCAAAGGGATACACTTTAGGTTGACCTTAGTCACACTTGACCTTGTGAGACAAAAAGGAAAAGAGTAGTCTGGAGATAACAAGATTATTAGAGCTACACAAACTGCTAAGGAGAAGAATTTTTTTTATATATTTAAATTGTGTTTTGTTTTATTTTGGTTTAAAAGTTTTACATTCAGGGTTTTCCAAAATGTGTTCCATAGCACCCGGGTTCTGAGAGACATTTAAAATTGGGCCATTGTAAATAACGCTGCTATGAACACAGGGGTGCAAAAATAGAATTTTACTGCATGTAAAATTATTAAAGAAATGAAACCAAAATAAAACAAAACAGGACTTAAATGTATAAAAAAAAACTGGGCCATTGTCCAATAAATTTTGGGCACAGTTTATAGTATATATCTCCTCATAGCCTCACTAAACCCTTGGGCATATAAAAGACATAGGAAGGCCCTGCATTTAGGTAGCCTATATAAGTTTGTTTAGTTCAATTTTTCATATATATTTAAATGATATAGATCTACAAATGTAATTATAATTTTACTTGAATATTATGTATGTACTAGAGCCCTGGTGCATGAAATTTGTTCACAGGTAGGGTCCCTAGGCCTGGCCGGCGATCAGGGCCAATCGGGGCCAAATGGGGCCTTTCGGCTGCTGGCTGGGGCCTCCCTTCCCTGGCTGCTGGCAGTCAGCTGGAGCCTTCCTTCGTTCTTCACAGCCCCCTGGTGGTCAGCGCACGTCATAATGAGCGATCAAACTCCCGGTCTCCCGGTTGAACTCCCGAGGGGACAATTTGCATATTAGGCTTTTATATATAGAGATATATGCATATATGTATCTATAATATCATTTGAATATTATTTACACATACATACATACATACACATATATACAAATGTGTATGTGTATAAATATGTATTTAAAAATATATCATTTGGAACTAATGTTTCTTGAACACATTTGAAACTCTTTGAGAGATACTGGTATACGTTTTATAAACAGATTTTTAGATTGAACCATCTGGAACAAAATCTACTTCTATCAAACTGAACAACCTTGAGCAACTTACTTAACTGGTCGGAAGCCCAGTTCTTCTACTGTAAACTGGTGCAAATAATTTCTACTCACATGATTGATTTAAGGTTAAAATGCCATAATATATATAGAACTCTTAGTGAAATTCTATCACATATGCATTTGATAATAATGAACTTGAGAAAATGATGTCTTTAAAGTCATATTTTGCCTATTGCCAATGTTGTATAGGGTTATCCTTAGGTAACTGGGTGTTGCTTGAATTCTCATTATTTCATGGGTATAGCATTACTCCTCAAGGAAATTTTTAGTTCTCTATAGTAGATATCTGTTGTCTTGGCCTTCTTGATTTTCTTTTTGTTTCCTATGGAAAAGTGCTTGTATGCTATATGATTCTAGTGGCATTGTTCATAATGATGTTGATATTGATGATATCATTAATAATGACCATGCATGACACTTGCTGAACATTAGGCAGTATTCTAAGTGCTTTAAATATATTAAACTCAATTAATTTTTTATATCACCTTTATAGCATACCTACTTTAATTATCTCAATTTTATAGGTCAAAAATTTTAAAAAGGGGCTGAGAGAGGTTAAGAAACTAGCTCAAGGTTACACAGCTAATAATTGGTTCAGTCAGTAGTAAACCTGAGCAGTAGGGCTCCAGAGTCTCGGCTCTTCACCATTGCATTATATGCAAAAAAAGGCCTCAAAGGAGGGCTCTGTTGGTCACTTTCCACCTCGGATGTCACCTCTGTGAGGTAGAAAGTATGCTAAAGCCAAACTTAACTTTTCAACTCCTTGGCATTCCAATAGTGTTTCTGGATGATTACTATTATGTCTTTCTACCTACTTTATTACCCCCTTGGCATTTAGGACTAAAAGTAGGATGTACTTAGTAAGTACGTGATTAAAGATTTCTGATAATCATAGACTTTGAGTTGTGAAAAATTCCTAAAGTACTTTAAATATTTTCCCAAGTGCTGTTCCTTAGCTGTTTGACAATCAAAATATATACGTACTCAGAGACCTTTTGGTATCTCCAAATTTGCAAGCAGAGTTCTGCCACTGTAATCCCTGACTATTCCATTTATGAAGGAGGGACATTGGTACCACCTCACAAGATTGGGTGCTATGGTGGTAAGTAGCAAAGGGTCCTCCAGTTAGGCTCAGTGACTGAATAATTCTCATTAAAATTCAGGCTCATGGCCTTAGTCACTAAAATATGTACCATAGAAATATCACAGCTAGGTTCATATTAAAGCTTTAAATTGCTACAAATAATCCAAACACCAAGTGGGACATAAATGTATAGATATGTATGACTTAAAAACTAAATTTTACATTTTAAATTTATCACCACCTAAACTATTTGAGTCAAGGCCATACATAATGATCCCTTCTTAATTAGAAGTTGACCATCCCAAAAGGGTCTACCATACTCCAAACATCTATCTATCTATCTATCTATCTATCTATCATCTACCTATCATGAGCTTATCTATTCACATATATCCCAGTGTTTATTCAGGAGTCAGATGAAGGATTTTATTTTCTTAAGAAATTATTGTTTTCTTCTAATAAGCAAAAAACACATTTTCAAATGCATTGCCTTATGCATTTCTCTATTAGGTGAGATGAGTGGTTATTGAACAAAAAGAAAACACTATGTTTGGAAGACATGGGTGCTATTAACATTTAAATACTTTCAAAGGAGCTTTTTTATTGATCTATTTCATCTGGTCATCCTAAACTGTTTAAACCCCAGGTTTTTAACCAGAAATTCCCGTTTTGTCAGAGAAGTCATGGTTATGAACTGGAAACCTTAGTCCTGTAAGCCCTGCTGACTCAGTAAAGTTTGCCTAAAGCTGGAGAGTTCAACTGGTGGACCTGCCAGGAATGCTCAAGATTAGAAACGCCCTAAGGAAAGTAACCCTTACCATTGTTGGCCATTGTACTGGACAGTTTTTTATTTTTCTAAAAATGTATTTTTATTGATTTCAGAGAGGAAGGGAGAGAGAAAGAAACATCAATAATGAGAGAGAATCACTGATTGGCTGCCTCCTGCACAGCCCACACTGAGGATTTAGCCCTCAACCCAGGAATATGTCCTGACTGGGAATTGAACCATCACCTCCCGATTCATAGGTAGAGACACTCAACCACTGAGCCACACCGGCTGGGCTGCACTGGACAGTCTTACATATTTTCAGATTGACCAAAGAACTATTCCCTTTATTTAAACTCACAGAAGCATTTTTTCCTTCTTTTCAATAGGAAGGAGTCAGTGAAAACAAGTGGATAGCAGGACTTTATTCTCTGTAAGAAACTGGAAAAAGGCATTGTGGGTATATACTTTTTAGAATGGAGAATATTTGATTTACTTTAGTCATAAATCTTGAGGGCAGGATTTCTTCCTCTTTCAACTCTAATATTGTCAAACTTTCACTATATCCACTTGTACCTCCTCCCCCAAGAAAAATGTCCTTTCTTCTGCTAGAAGCTAATGGCTTCACCTGTTTTCAGAAATATCTCCCTCCCATCTCATCCAACAGTGGGGGCTCCCTTCATGTTCCTATTTTATTTTCAGTTTCTTCCATTTTGTTGGCTTGTGCCTCAAAGTTTATACATCTATTCATGCTCTAATCGCTCTCATCTTTATAAGAAAGCTACAAACAAAATAAATATTCTTACATTCTGTGGTTCCATTTAGCTAAAGTTTCTTCTTTCCTTTACTTGATAGCCAAACTTATATCGGAGCTTTCCAGATATTCAGACTTCATGAATCCGTATGTTTTTTAAATGTGAGAACTAGTAAATGGCTAACAATTACTATATTTCATCAGTTTAATTTCATAAAAGAGAGGATATTATAGAGCCATAATAGAAAGGACATATTAGTTATTTTGTTCTGAGTACCTGTTTTAGGTTTTACATAGTCCTAGAGTACAGAATACTTACTCTCATTAATGCCTTCGTTTGTTTATTGTAACCTTATTGGTGCAACTCAGTGCCTATATTCGTATTTTAGGCATTACCACTTTGGCTTTGAATCAAAACAAGAAGTGGATTTAATTCAGTGGATTGAGTTGCCAGTTGTAAATGGATATTATCCCAAGATGTGTATGCAATTTTCCTGAAAATAGATGACTGGCACTGAGTGTGTTTTCAGTGTCGAGACAGGGGTAATGTATATGATTGGTGGTAAAATATAGACTGCTGTGGGCTTGCAGCCAGAATCTTGTGCCAGTCCCTTCGAGGAGCAGAGCTGGCTAGAGCTGATTTGCTCATCTGAAATGCATTTTGCAAGATACCATACTAAGTGTCATAAAAGGAGGGAAAAATTAACTCTTTTATTCAATGAAACAGAAGCTTTATTTTTATTTTTTGTGATGTAAAATATTAAAATTTGACATAAACACGAATAAAAGAGACAATATAGTATAATATCATTAGTATTGGGAGCAAAACAAATCACTTCCAAATTGTCATAATTCAGGTTATATCTGTTGCTGCCATCTTCATCATTGATATTATCCCTAATGAATTATCTTTACATATTGATTGTGGAAAAGGTACTTAAATTTTTGAAACTTGTGATAGTAAACACATTATTTCTAGTGATGGTAGTGTAACCAGAACAAATACTAAGTCAAACACTGTTTTATAAGTTACTTTTACTTTTTTGCTTCAAATTTTAAATGACTTAGAGATTCAGATTATTTTAGTTGTTTATGCTTTTATTTTGTCCAAATAATATCATTATAGTATGTTCTAATGGATGGTTTGACTCAGGCTGTAGAGAGAGGGACAGGTCACACTAAGTAGAGCCTTGCAAAACATTGAATTTGGATTTTTTAAAAATGCAATTAATAGATAAGTTTTAATTTAAATGTAAGAGATGGTTCTATTTCAAGGGCACTGATGAAACCAGGATTCTAAATCTCTAAAGCTAAAAGCCTGATGCTGGAATGCAATAAATTTAAACAAGGTAATGAACTCTACCCTTTGAGATCTTTTGAAGCCAGTTTTTCTCACAGTCTGAGCCTGTTGACTTTTCCTGTATATGCTAGTAAAGAGATGAATGATAGCATAACATTATACATATCAACAGTGTTATATAACATATCATACTTTTGATAATTATTGTTTCAAAACATGTACCTGATATGTTTGTTTGGACAAAAAGAGACCATACAACTTAAAGGGACATACTTGGTATTTTATTGCTAGGTCTTGAACACATGTGTTCCTCTCACCACTAGGAATTTATACCAAAATGATGCATGAAGAATTAAGAACAGAAATAATAGGGTGAAACAAATGAAAATTTAAAAAACGGTGAACCAATAAAAGGTATATGGAAACAAACAATCGCTCGTGGTTCTCTTTTTCACAATTATATACACATAATACAAATTTTCCACTATTAAGCACAGTCTTAGAAACACACAGGATATCCAAGGGATTTATGCTGAATGCTAATTTGTTTTATTTATTTTATATTTACATTTGGAAGGACAGAATAAGAATGAACCAAATTAAATTGCAGAGATGGAGTGAGGTGAGAGGTAGCAGGATGTTATCTTGTTAAGCCCTTGATGATGTATATTTCATTTTCTAATGGCCACTTAGTATGTAGCAAAGCTAAATGTAATTCATATTTTCTTGTTGGTAAGTTAGAATAAAGAATAGATGAATAATCTGTTGGTGGCATCAATTTTTGATGTTTTGTTTTAAAGTCAGAATAGAAATACTCCCCAAACATAGTCCTGGGGGGCGGGGGGTGAAGCTACTCATCAAATTCAATTGTCAAGGAAGAAAGAGTGTTCCTTTTCAAAAACTGCCACCTAGAAAAATATTTTGACCTCATGTTTCTTAGCCAAATGGAAACATACTAAATTCAGTGTTCAGTAGCTTCAGGGAATTTGCTCTAAAACCTTGCAAGTTTCTGGAGAATAAACATTAAGTTTTTCTAGTGGAAAATTCATACGATTAAAATACATTATATGGCACCATGAAATTTGTCAAAGATAGCAGGTAAGGGTTTAGCACGAAACATCATTAACAGCATTATTGTACATTTATTTTATATGCCAATATTTTATGTCTAACTAGATTCTTTTTGGTTGCTTTAGTTTTGTATATTAAAATATTGTTGATATCTGTCAAATACCCTTATTACATGAAATCAACTTCCAGAGCCAATAATTTCTATCATTATGCCCTTATTGTATATAAAAAGTTCTTTTCTCTCTGGATTCTCCTTTTAAGCAAATTTAACAAGTCTCCCCACAGCTTTTCTTCCTACCTCAGTTCATGCCTTTATCATTTCTGATCTGTATTTCACATCTTTATCTTTTCAGACCTGTATTTCTAACTATCCTCTTGCTTTTTAAAATTCTCACTGCCCTTTGATTAAATTCTTTTTTCACATTACTGTCAGTCAACTTTTTCAAATTCAAAATTTATCATTTCGTTTCTCTACCCAAAATTCAAGACTCATTTCTCATTCCCTTCAGGATATAATCCAATTATTTTGAAAGTCAAACAGAGTCTACACTCCTGCCCTTTCTTCCAGCCATTCCCTTCCCTCTTCTCAGTAGCTACTCACACTTCCATTTCTCCCAATGTCCATATGCTGTGTTCTGATCTTTGAACACCCTTCATTTTAGAATATATTTTTATTGATTTCAGAGAGGATGGAAAGGAAGAGGGAGATAGAAACATCAATGATGAGAGAGAATCATCAATAGGCTGCCTCCTGCATGCCGCCTATTGGGGATTGAGCCTACAACCTGGGCATGTGCCCTGATAGGAATGGAACTTTGACCTCCTGGTTCATATGTCAACCCCTAAGCACTGAGTCACCAGGGCTGGGTGAGGGGGCTAGGCCAGTGATGGCGAACCTTTTGAGCTTGGCGTGTCAGCATTTTGAAAAACCCTAACTTAACTCTGGTGCCATGTCACATATAGAAATTTTTTGATATTTGCAACAATAGTAAAACAAAGACTTATATTTTTGATATTTATTTTATATATTTAAATGCCATTTAACAAAGAAAAATCAACCCCAAAAATGAGTTCGCGTGTCACCTCTGACATGCGTGTCATAGGTTCGCCATCACTGGGCTAGACTGACACCCTTCAACTGGTTAACTTCTCATTTTATTAAGTGGGCTTTCTCCACAAAATCTTCCTAGATTTTAGTTTTTCTATCTGTCCCCAAACTCATCCTCTCCAGCTACCACAATTTGTATCTGGGTTAAGTGTTCTTCTCTGCTTAAGCAGATTCTCTCTTACCACACTACAGTGATATTTTTTATTGCTGTGTTGCCTACTATTTTGTAACTCCTTGAATCCAGGAACTCTGTAGATCCATTGATGAGTACACTGGGCATTCAGTAAATACATATTTAATGAATGAACAAATAGATGTTTAATTAAGAGAGGGAGTATGGTTAGTGCAGTTGTAATAAGGCAGGCAGCCCTGCCAGTTTTCAAATCCTGCCTCCACTACTTATCCACTGTTAGTTTCAGGCAACTTATTTAACCTCGCTGTGATTTATTTTCCTGATGGGACAATGAGTAATACAAGAATAACTATCTCGGGTCATAGTTGCAAGGACTGCATAAAGCAGTTAGCAAGATGATTGGTATATCATCAGTGCTCAAATGAATATTAACTACTGTTGTTATTGTGAAGGAGAGAAACTTATCAAAATTATAGAATACTGTACAGTATCTTAATTTTGACTCTCTCAAAACATGTTCACATTCTCATGTTAGAGTACAAATAAGAACAGGTAGAACATACTTGCAAAATAGTCATTGTTGTAGTGTCTCATAAATAAAATAGAATAAATGACAGATAAAGAATTTGATACTCTTTTATTTTGAAGGACATACCAATTCAGGTAATGAAAAGTAGATGAGTCATAGAAATATAAAATGATTATTTGCTAGACATTTTATCTCCCACGTCCTTTATAGTTTTACAGCTGATTCCTGTTTATTGATAAAACGTGTTGAAAATCATCTTTAGGAAAGTGGGCATTGGCATGAGGCAGGTCCAGGTTTGCGTTTCTTCTCCTGCCCCTTCCAAGCTGTGTAACCGCTGATGGACTCCTTGACATTTTCTAATGATCTTAGGAGCTACTTTAATGAACCTAGCATATAGCATATCAAAAGCTGGAGAAATGTTTTCAATGTATGGTTCTGAAAATAAAATAGAATAGAGCAGCACCTAATCACTTGCGGTTCCTGGAAATGAAATTGAAAAGTGCATTATAGCCCAATCCTTTCACACCCACTGCCCTTTTGGGGGGATAACTAATGGAATGATTAATTTAAAAAGATCTAATTGCAATATCACAATAACATATTATACTTTTTAAATTTTTCATATGTGTGTATTTATGTATTTAATTTGAGACACAATTTATATGCAATGAAATGCACAAATCTGTGTCAAACTCAAGGACTTTTGACAGATGCTTACAGCAATATAATGTAACTCCAGCTTCTGTCAAGATGTAGAAAATTTCTAATACCCCAAAAAGTTCCTTTTTTGCTCCTTTTTCTTATTGTTATTAGTGCAAGATTTTAAATCTCTGTCTTCTGATATCACAATAGCAACCTATTTTAGGTACTAGTAAACTCCATTATATCAGCTCTTTAAAAATGTGAAAATTTTGCAGGTGGCACAATCAGGTGGTCTTTCTGGTTTTGTTTAATGTTGTTTATTAGTAAATTTTTCCCCCCCAACATTAGAAAATCAGTACATATAACTTATTAAATTAAATGATTAAATGCCATTCTCAGAGCAGCCAAAAATAATTTGGAAAAATTTAATACTTCTTTTTAACCGAAACTCTTAAAATAGAAAACAAAGGAAATATTGTCTTTAAAATATATTTTTATTGATTACAGAGAGGAAGGGAGAGGGAGGTGGAGATAGAAACATCATTGATGAGAGAGAATCATTGATCAGCTGCCTCCTGCATGCCCTCTACTGGGGATTGAGCCCACAACCTGTGCATGTGCCCTTGACTGGAATGGAACCTGGGACACTTCAGTCCACAGACCAATGCTCTATCCACTGAGCCAAACCAACTAGGGCTAGGAAATAATAGGTGTATCAGTCAGGGCTCTGTTTAGAAGACAAAAACTATTCTAGGTATGTCAAGGAGGAATTTAATATAAGAAATTAATTCCTTTCAAAGCTGAAATGTGTAATTTGTGGTATCTTATCCCCATATATTTTTAAAATTCAATTAATTGGAGTGACGTAGGTTCACAAAAACATACAGGTTTCAAGTGTACAACTCAATAAAACATCATCTGCCCATTGTACTGTGTGCCCATCGCCCCAAGCAAAGTCTCTTTCCATCGCTGTTTTGCTCCCCTTTGCCTACCTCCACCTACCCCAACACCCTTTCCCTCTGGCTATAACTGCACTGTTATCTGTGTCTATGTGTAATGTATACATGTTCTTTGGCTAATCCCTTCACCTTCCTTCTTATTACACCACTAGTAGCCCAGGGCACGAAATTCATGCACATTGAAAGGGAACTAATTGTCCTAACCAGTTTGGCTCAGTGGATAGAGCATCGGCCTATGGACTCAAGGGTTCCAGGTTCGATTCCAGTCAAGGGCATGTACCTTGGTTGCGGCACATTCCCAGTGGGGAGTGTGCAGGAGGCAGCTGTTCGATGTTTCTCTCTCATCGATGTTTCTAACTCTCAATCCCTCTCCCTTCCTCTCTGTAAAAAAATCAATAAAATATATTTTTTTAAAAAAGGGAATTAATCAGTGGAGATATTTTAATATTGCTATTTGCCCTTTCTCTATAATAGAATTGTGAGAGATGAAAGGAAATTAGCAAAATGTATATGAAAATAATACATAAATTTATCTACACTAATAAAAGAGAAACATGGTAATTAGCGTACGACCGCTACCCTTTTCATTGGCTAATCAGTGAGTATATGCAAATTAACTGTCAGCCAAGATGGCGGCCGGCAGCCAGGCAGCTGGAAGCGAACATGAGGCTTGCTTGCTGCAGTGAAGGAGAACTCCAACATTCCCTGCCTGACTTGCCGGCCTCTGAGGTGCAACTCTAAGCAACTATATACTATGTTGCAAATAAGAAGCTAAACAAAACCCCAGAAACCGGCTGTCAGTCAGCCAGGTTCAGCCAGCCTGACTGCAACATTGTATCGATGTTTTCAGCAGCAAGGCCTCAGAGCTAAAGCTGGCCCAGAATAAAGAAAAAAAAAGAAAAAAAGGAGCCGTTGGGAGCTTCAGTCACCCGCTTCTGGAAAACAGCCCTCAGCCCCGCACTCAGACTGGCCAGGCACCCCAGTGGGGACCCCCACCCTGATCCAGGACACCCTTCAGGGCAAACCAACTGGCCCCCTACCCATGCACCAGGCCTCTATCCTATATAGTAAAAAGGTAATATGCCTCCCGGCACTGGGATCAGCGGAGCAGCAAGGCTCCCGGCACTGGGATCAGCATGACAGGGGGCAGCGCCCAAACCCTCTGATCAGCCCTGCTCTGTGCCTGATAGGGGGGAGCTCCCCAATCCCCTTATCGCCCTGTGGCTCTGTGTGTGACAGGGGGCGGGGCCACAACCTCCCTATCTGCCCTGCTCTGTTCGTGACAGGGGAAGGCGCCCCAACCCCCTGATCAGCCCTGCTCTGTGCCTGATAGGGGGGAGCTCCCCAATCCCCTGATTGCCCTGTGGCTCTGTGTTTGACAGGGTTTGGCCCACCAACCCCCTGATTGGTCCTGCTCTGTGTGTGACAGGGTAGAGCCATAACCTCCCCATTGGCCCTGCCCTGAGTGTGACAGGGTGCAGCGCCCCAACCCCCTGATCTGCCCTGCTCTGTGTGTGACAGGGGGCAGTGCCCCAGCTCCCCTATCGGCCCTACTCTGTGAGTGACAGGGGAGAGCTCCTCAACACCCTGATCGGCCCTGCTCTGTGCGTGACAGGGTATGGAGCCCCAAACCCCCTGATGGGCCCTACTCTGTGAGTGACAGGGGGCAGTGCCCCAACCCCCTGATTGGCCCTGCTCTTTGAGTGACAGGGGGCAGCACCCCAACCCCCTGATTGGCCCTGCTCTGTGCGTGACAGGGGGTGGCGCCACAACCTCCCCATCGACCCTGCCTTGAGTGTGACAGGGGGCGGTGCCCCAACCCCCCAATCATCCCTACCCTGAGCGTGACTAAGGGTGGCATCACAACCTCCCGATCCGCCCTGCTCTGTGCATGACAGGGAGCTGTGCCCCAACTCCCCAATGGGCCCTGCTCTGAGCCCGACCACGGGCTGCACCTAAGGATTGGGCCTGCCCTCTGCCACCCAGGAGCAGGCCTAAGCCAGCAGGTCATTATCTCCTGAGGGGTCCCAGACTGCGAGAGGGCACAGGACGGGCTGAGGGACCCCCCTTCCCCCCGAGTGCACAAATTTTTGTGCACCGGGCCTCTAGTTAATAAATAAACAGTAACAAAAGGATATAACAACAACAGAGGCATGATATAAAAACTACAAAAACATGATATTAAAACAACTGTGATGCAAAGAATGACTGATAAAGTGATTAAACTTATTCTAATATCTCCCTGTACACCACATTAAGAGTAAAAACACTTTCAGAGTGCTTGACTAATTTCCCTTGTGATGAAGTATTTAGAACTTTAACTGTAACGTCACGTGCTCTTCAAACTTGAGAGAAAGCAACATATAACTGACCATGTGGGAAAACGGGTTCAGGTAAGAGTATGCCTACTTTGTCTAGAGTTTGTCCTTGTGATTTATTAATAGTCATCACAAATGCTGGCATCACGAGAAACCGTTGTCAAATCAATTTAAATGGGAGGCCAGTGTCAGATGGAGACAAATTAATTCTTGGAATCAGAACAACCTCTCCCTCTGCAGATCCTGTTAATACTTCAGCTTCGATAATGTTAGGTCATAATCTTTTAATAATAAATCTGGTACCATTATAAAGACCCCATTTACTATTGAGATTTCTTAATAGCATGATGATTGCACCCACTTTCAATTAAGGAGTAATACTATTAAGAAATTTGGTGGGAAAATTTTCCTTTTCAGCATCATCTGTGGAATCAATGGAATCATCACTCAAATATGTGTGAAAATCTCCATCGAGTATATCCAAATTTTCTTCATTTAATTTTTGAACATGCTCATTTTTTGGACAAAGACTTGCATGTTTTGATATATTTTTAATATTATTTATAGTAGTGTTTCTCAACCTTGGCTGCACATTAGAATCACCTGGGAATCTTTTTTAAAATCCTGATTCCTGGGCCTCATCCTCCGGAAATTGTTTCTTTGTTTTGGCGTGGGGCCACAACATTAGTAACAAAGAAACAGAATTTCCAGAGGATGAGGCCTAGAAATCAGGATTTTAAAAAGATTCCCAGGTGATTCTAATGTGCAGCCAAGGTTGAGAACCACTGATCTATAGATACAGTATTTCCAAAGGAACTTCAATAATAGATTCATTACAAATCATTTCATTCTAAGCTCCGCTCCGAGGGCGGGTTCCTGCCTGAAATCTAGCCCTCCAGGAAATAGCTTGGGGAGGGCACAGCTGTTTCCAAGACGACCCCTGCAGGACTGACTTCCTTCCGGTTGGTCACGGTTCTGACTGCGATGTTACACCCAGGATTTTTATATAAGGTGATGGCTTTGAGAGATGGAAGATATGGGCAAGAGATCAACATTATGTCCATTGTTTTAATAACGATTTTTGAATTTATATAGAGATAACTGAATTGCTATGTTTCTTAGGACTTCTTATTATTCCTGGCTTCATCTGTTTAAATACATAAATAAATATGTACAACAGACTCTCCTAACACTTGAAAATATCTGGAAAAAGATTATTAAAACTTATACAAATCAAGACCTGAACTATTCTTGTGGTTAAGTGTGATATTTGTTGCTGGTAGCCTTTGGAAAGAGTGATAGTGATGGGAAACAAAATTTCAAATGACAAGTATTTGAAATTATCAGTAGATCATAAATCTTGGTAAGAAGAAAAGAACACACAAAAGAGCCAATATTTAATTTCTTAAAAGAATGCTGACTATGCAGATGGCTAAATATAAAATAAAATTAAAATGTCTTACTATATTATGGTGAGTTAGAGCCGTTTATTAAACTTGAGCTTTTACACATAAGTCATTGCTGAAGCAATAACAATTGAAACTTAGACTCCTTCTGGAATAGTAATCACCCTCAGAGAGAAGGTAATTAATGCCACTAACTGTGAATCCTTAAGAATTGTCTCGTATGTCCTAAGTTACATAATGAAGTTAAAAATGAACACTTCTCAGGATATAACAATTGGATTTAGATTTTTACTTATTTGGTATTTAAGAAAAAAAAAATTTCCCACTATGCCACTTTATTCTCATAGGGTCAGCTCTGTTTTTCCTTCTATATCCACATATTGTCAAGCTTCATTACAATGCAGAGGAGTTGCAAGTGAGGTGTAGAGACTGTTTTGCTAGTTTCCTACTCACAACCCATTCCCTACTTTCCCCCTTTTCAAAGCCCTCCTATTGCACCCATCATAAGATTTAGGTAGGATTGATCCTGGTTCCAACTTCAGGGCTGGGAATTGATTGTTCTAAACCAACTCAGTTCAGGATTGGAGATAAAATTTGCCTAAGCCAATCAACACAAGATCTGTGTTGGTACTATAAAAGTTAGGCTCAGGAGTATTGTTTGATAGTTTTAAGAATACTCGTGAGAATATGACTGTTCTCTCAGTGAGAAAAACAAGCTCCTTTTCCAGCCCTTTTACAGCCATAAGGTTGGCAAAGGTGAAGATGATGTGCTAAAGGTAATGCCAGCACAGGGGGAGGTCAGAGCTAAGGAAGTGTCTTGTCTTCCTTCAACATGGCAAAGTTAGTCTTTCCGGATCTGGCTCAAACACACCCTTTCAATCTCATCAGCAATCTGCTTCCTGCTGTACTCTACGAATTCATGTGATCCTGTGAAGAATTCATGAATAGTCCCATACTCTTGTTTCTCCAGTTTGTTTCCCCACTGCCCCAGAAGTCCCTTTACTTAAAATCTTTTGTTCAGTTCTGCTCCTCCAATGCTTCGCTACTATTTACTTTTTTACACTTAACACTAGGGTAACATCTTCGGTCTGAATGTTTTTGTACCTCCCAAATTCATAGGTTGAAACCTAATACCTAATGTAATGGTATTAGGAGGTAGAAGTTATGGGGGTGATTAGATCATGAGGGTGGAGCCCCCATGAACTGGATCAATGCCCTTATAAATGAGACCCCAGAGAGCACTCCTGCCTCTTCTGCTCCATGAAGTTACTCTCACTAGACACCAAACCTGTCAGGTATCATGATCTCGGACTTCCCAGCCTCCGGACTGTAAGAAATAAATGTTTGTTTTTTTATCCACCCAGTTTATGGTATTTTTGTTATAGCAGCCAGGATGTAATAAGATACTGTCTCTTTGAAGTATTTCTTAGTATCTTTAACTCCTGTTGTATCTACTGAATATGGTGTTCCCCCTCTGTGCTCCCATAATTCCTTGGAGATGCAGAAAGTCTCTATATTGAATTTTATGTGGAGATTGTTTGGGTCTCTGTCTCACATGAGAATCTTTAGGATAGGTATTTGTTGATTAGTGTGTCCAAAAAACCCACCCCTTCTCTCTGGTCATACAACTGCAGAATTTTGATATAGTACATCAATGCCATTTTTTTTTATGAGATGCAGCTAAATTCTGGTTAAAGAGTGCATTCTGATAAAAATAACCATGCTTCAGAAGACACCAGGTGCAAGAAAAATATTACCAACTTGGATTCACAATGTTACCTTTAATTATCAGAAAACAAAAAATCACTTGGTTATTTAAAGTGTTAGCCTGTGAATAAGAAAGTACGGATTCTAATCTTACCTTTAACATTTCTGTAATTATCTAAATGCTGTTTAGATCACTGAGAGAGCAAAGTGCTTGGGAAAATAAACAGCACAGTTCAAATAGGGTCACCCCTGGGTTCAGTGCCTGTGTGGGCTGGAGCGCTTCCTTCTCTTCTCGGGTCACCAGAAGTGCCCCTGTCCCCAATTACCAGCCTTCCAAAAGGAAGGCCATTAGGGAAGAGAACTCCCATGGGAGACATGTATGGATCCATGGAACTCTGCCAGCAGTTTAGAAAAAAATAGTCAAAAGTGAATGCCTGAGTGCCGAGTGGGCATCATTAGCCTTATGTATGAAGCATTTTATTATTGTCACTTCATTGTGGTTACTATTAATACATGTAGTCATGACCTATGACCTCTTCAAATCTAAAATGGAGCCTGTGTAATATCTACAGACATTCTTTGCTTGTTGCTGCTCGGTGCTTCGGAGGTGTTAGCTTGGGTGTAATAGAAGCTGCTTAGTGCCCTTTGTGTATACCTGGGCCTTGGCACATGTTTGTGTTACTTCCTAGTTTCATTTCTCTAAACTAGGAATAATAATCCTTCTTATCAGACATTGTTGGAGAGCTTAAGGCTTTTTTCTCTCTCTGTATTTCTTAGACTTCAGATTTGTTCTATGTGTAGTTTTAAAATTCATTTAAAATTCAGGATTAGTGAATAATCCTATATAATAAAACCCTAATATGCAAATCAACCAAACAACCAGTCATTATGATGTGCACTGACCACCAGGGGGCAGACACTCAACGCAGAAGCTGCCCCTTGGTGGTCAGTGCGCTCCCACAGGGGGAGCGCCGCTCAGCCAGAAGCCAAGCTCACAGCTGACGAGCACAGCGGCGGTGGCAGGAGCCTCTCCCACCTCCACAGCAGCGCTAAGGACCCCTCGGGGGATGTCCATCTGCCAGGTTAGGCCTGCTCAAGCCTAAGCCAGCAGGCAGACATCCCCTGAGGGATCTTGGACTGCGAGAGGGCGCAGGCTGGACTAAGGGACCCCTCTCCAGTGCACAAATGTCCTGCACTGGGCCTCTAGTAACTTTATAATGTTAAAACATCTCCTGCTTAATTTTTCCTCAAGAAATCTTATAAACTAGATGAAAATATCCAGGGAGGCTGTCTTCTTATAGTTGATATTAAAAAAAAAAAGATTTTGTCAACCTGATGTCAACCACGCAAAGCCTGTGTTTCCATGACAAAGCACAACACTCAGTGACACATGATTGGATGTGATTCAGGGCCGAGCTCAGTGGGCCCTGTGGGAAGAGTTTGGCCCTTTCACTTTCACTCTCAGAGTTACATATGCTAGTGGGCTTGAGAAAGATTGATATGGTTTAATTCCTAACTAGTTACTGAAATGTTATTTTCTCATTCAAATTCCCATTTTAAAATCTCCAAGAGGCTGGCTGATGTGGCTCAGCAATTGAGTGTTGACCTAGGAACCAAGAGGTCACCAGTTCCATACCCAGTTGGGGCACGTAGCTGGGTTGTGGGCTTGCGCACCCAGTAAGAAGCTTGCAAGAGGTGGCCAATCCATGATGATGCTTCTCTCTAGTCAATGTTTTCCCTCCTCTCTATTCCTTTCCCTTCCTCTCTCTCTAAAAATCAATTAAAAAAAACATTTAAAATATCCCCAAGAGATGTAAAAGAGGAGAAAGCAAGGGGGTTCTATTTTTATTTATAAAACAAATATCCTCACTGATTTTACTATATATAGTGTTTAGTTATTGGTCCATTACTGGAGTTTCTTCCATATTGGGAAACACAAAACCTGGGTTCTGTTCCACTTGGAAGCCATTAAAGATGAGTTTCGATTGTATAGTGGAGACTTTTTCATGAATAGAGAATTACCCATGGGTTTATCCAAGACAAAAACAAATTATGCATCAGTGCATCAGTGAGCGAGCTGTAAGTCCAAGGAATTCAGGAATTTTGCTCACCTGTGATGATGATGATTTGAGTAAGGCAGTAATCACTGATGCCCTGGCCAGTGTGACAGTTGGTTGAGCATCCTCCCATGCACCGAGAGGCCACAGGTTCAATTCCAGTTAGGGGACATGCCTGACTGTTGGGCTGTGCAGTGGGGGGGGTGCAGGAGGCAGCAGATAGATGTTTTGCACGCGCTCTCTCTCTTTCTCGCTCTCAAATTAATAAAAACATATTTTTTAAAAAGATAGTAATCATTGATATTATGAAATTTTTCAATGTTCTGTGGCTGGCCCACGACTTGCCATGGAATTGGTGTCTCGGAGACACGTTATACTTCTTATCTGGTGTCAGTGCTCCTCCCTCAGTTTGAGTGGACAGCCTGGAGGATGCTTGATGCTTTGTTAGAAGACCAGCTCTGAGCCATGGTTGCATTTTCAGTTTTATGCTTTTCCCAAGTGTGAGAGGCAGGAATGATCAAAGGTATTTTCCCATGTATAAGTGATATGACTTTGATGGAAAGCACATTGCTGTTGTCTGTAGAATTAGAATGTAGTTGAAATTATACATTTAAAATAATACTAGTGCTTATGCTTATGTGTGTTGAAGTTGGGACTGTTAGGAAAAGAATCTATTTTAGCTACCAGTTAACACAAACCTTTAGGGTGTATTTTATCAAGCTGTCAATATATGATCCTTACTGATGAGGAAATCTGTGGGACAGTTGTCTGCATTTATGACCCAGACAGTCACACTCTTCACAACCTTTAAGCTACTTTTGAAATATTGCATTGCCTCCTTTACCTTGGCAATTCATCTACTTTAAGAAATATATACTATCTATACCCAGGTACAAATCATGTTTATACATTAGTATTTTCTGTTGCTTAACATTGCATTTTCATTACATTTCTTTATTTATCTATTTATGTTTTCTTTATGTTTCTCTGGCCCTTAAATTTTGCTGTATCCTTTTTGCCCTCTGATTCTGTATCAAATTTTACTGACTCATAAATAAACTGAAGAGAAAGACTCAGAGTCTTCTATAAAGGAATAGTGTACAGTGGCAATAATCAGACCTCTTTATCTATCTATCTATCTATCTATCTGTCTATTTTTTTATTTATTGTCTAAAGTTTTACATCTGCCTCCCTTCCCCCCACTTGACCCCCCTCCCATCCATTCCCACCCTGGGCAAGCCCCCACTGGCCCAGTGTCTGTGTCCATTGGTTATGCTATTATACATGCATACAAGTCCTTTGGTTGCTCTCTAGCCCCTATCCCCCTACCCTGCCATTTGCAGACCTCAGTTTTAACATGCACAATCACCCCCACACACATGTTTTTAAACTAGGTGTTCAACAAAAAATTTAAATTAATAAGGTGAGTTATGACAGTCCTGTTTCTGCTATCCATTAGCACATGTGCATGTGACATTTTATAAAAGTAAATTACTCATGTATGATCCAGAGAAACCTATGAAGGCTGCTTATAATGTACCTGTGAAGATCAAATAAAATAAACATGTTTTAAAGAGTGATGAACACTCTTTAAAAATTTGAGTATACTATTCAATGAGGGAAATTGAAAGAGGAAAGATACTATAAGAATTCCTAATTAATGAAGATTTTTATCCTTATTAAAAATAATTTTCTTCACGTGACCTTTTTCTGTGGCTATTAACTTACTATAATCATAATCATTCTGTGTTTTTCTGTGTTTTATTTCTTGCTTTTTTCTTGTTTAATTTCCATTTTCCTTTTATTTCAACTGATATGGCTATGTTACTGTCTTACTTCCACATGGGCTTTAAGCATATCCCTTAGAAGTTACTACTTGATTCAGTTTAATCTAGATTAGGGCTGTTGGTCTATAGTTGAAAACTAAAACTAAACCTAAACCTAAACATAAAATAGGCACATAGGAAAAGTGTCTATAAAGACTATTTAAAATCTAATTATGACTAATAGTTATTTTAATTTCTTTCTTTCTTAAGTTCACTTCCTCCCTTTTATCTTATGGGATTATAGAAACCTCTCTGATACCCTGACCTATTTGTCTTAGTGGTGGAACATTGACTCATGAACCAGGAGGTCACAGTTCCATTCCTAGTAAGGCACATGCCTGGGTTGTGGGCTCTATCCCCAGTAGGAGGCATGCAGGAGTCAGCTGATCAATTCTTTTGCATCATTGATGTTTCTATCTCTCTCTGTTTCCCTTCTTCTCTGAAATCAATAAAAATATATTTTTAAAAATGTTAAAAGAAACCTCTTTGATAAATAGAAGGATGTGTGTACAGGTTTGTATACCTCATCCTTAGTGTCATGAAGGATTTGAACTTAAATTTGATTAAAATTTCTAATAAGTGAATATGAATATGCATATGAATTATTTATCTATTGAGATAAAAATGAGAATTTTAATAACAAGAATATACTTTGCTTCTATGAAATGTTTCACCTGAGAAACTAAATACCTTTGAAAAAACAATAAAATCCACAAATTATCTCATTAATGCACATATTAGTTAATGAATGAAAACTCTGTATTCTCATTTAAAGATACAAATCAAGGTGAAATAAGAAAGAGTTAACACCCTTAAATTAGTTTGTTGAAGAAACAGTGATCTCAGGTCAGAAAACTCTTGAAAATCCTTGGTTGCTATTTTCTTTATGAAGCCAGTATGGGATTTCTGGTCACTTTTGAAAGTGGAAATTCTGACATTTAAAACCAAGAACCACAGATCATAGTTCTAAAAATTCTAAAGCTAGACTAAATATAAATAATTCTGAGATTTTATTTTTGGATGCTCTATAGAATAAAAGGCAAGAGATTGGGATTTGGAGTCTAACTAGATGGGTTTTCTTCGGGCTGCACCTATACAGTGAGGTGTGGAGTAGGTGTGAGCTACAAGGCCTCCTGGTACCTGGGTCTTTTCATCTCTGCAGGGGGATCCTGACACCTTGCTCATGTATTTGTTGTGGGGATTAAAGGAGGTAATGTGTGTAAAACACCATATTGCTTGGAAAGTAGCATGCGTTCAGTCACGGTTGGCTATTTAATAGTAAATGTGATACTAATAATTACTGACAATTATATATGGATAGCTAATCTGTTTACATTGGGAATAATAGTTTTCCTATTTCAGGAAAAGATGTGTATCAAAATATGTCAAATTATCTTTAAAAAATGCTTACAAGGCATGAGCTCTAGAATTGAAATTTAAATGACCTATAACTAAAGTCAGCTGGGATTATTTTCTTCTTTGGAAAGGCGTTTTATATGCCCTAACTGGTTTGGCTCAGTGGATAGAGTGTGGCCTGCAGACTCAAGGATCCTCAGTTCAATTCTGGTCAAGGGCATGTGCCTTGGTTGCGGGCACATGCCCGGTAGGGAGTGTGCAGGAGGCAGTTGATCGATGGTTCTTTCTCATCGATGTTTCTGACTCTCTCTATCCCTCTCCCTTCCTCTCTGTAAAAAATCAATAAAATATATTTTAAAAAGTGTTTTATAAAGAA
This sequence comes from Myotis yumanensis, assembly GCF_028538775.1. Taxonomy (NCBI): domain Eukaryota; kingdom Metazoa; phylum Chordata; class Mammalia; order Chiroptera; family Vespertilionidae; genus Myotis; species Myotis yumanensis. Next base: position 39,821,999 of record NW_027223760.1, on the reverse strand, counting down.
AACTTGGTCTGTGCCTGTGGACAATAGGGTGGTGGAGGGTGGAGTGAGAGATGGGGAGGACTTGAAATAAAAAAGAGGTAAATAGTTTAGTTTCCTATGTCATATTTAATCAGGCTTAGTTCCATTATTAAATAAAAGATCAGAACAGCACAGTTTAAAATGTTTTGCTACAAGAATTTAAATAGATATTGGAGCACAAATATCTATTTAACACATACCACAATGGTTTAATATTATAACTACTCAAAGTTAAATATACAACTTTTAAATACTTTAAGTATTTCCTTGAAAATTTGATTTGTGCTTTTATTTTATTTTTAATTCCTTTCTTTATTGATTACGGTATTATATATGTGTACTTATCCCCCCATTGTCTCTCCCCCCGACTCATGCCCTCACCCCCCTGGTGTCTGTGTCCATTGGTTAGGCTTATATACATACATACAAGTCCTTTGGTTGACCTCTCCCCCTTACTCCCACCCTCCCCTCCCCTCCCTCTGAGGTTTGACGGTCTGATCGATGCTTCTCTGTCTTTGGATCTGTTTTTCTTCATCAGTTTTTGTTGTTCATTATGATTTGTGCTTTTAAACAAGATTGACTTTCATAGTACAACGAACAATTTTGTGAGGCTATGATTTTAAGACACACTCTTACTTTTAATAAAATGTGAACAAAACACATTTTCCTTGCTTTTGCAAAGCATTTATTTATTTTTGCAATAAATTCACTATGGGACTGATTCATAAAATTGATTTGGAATATGCATTCGTGTATAATGTAAAACAAACAAATCAAGAATAAGAATCAATGCAGTGAGTCTATTTGTAGAAGGAAAACTTTCTATTGCATATCACGAAAATCTCTTTTGTGTTATTTGATTTGCTGAATAGGATCTTTTCCTTAGGAAGGAGGCATGTTCTTTTAGTGATTACTACTATAAAAGAGTGTCTGAGCATGAAAAAGTGAACTTTTATTTAAAAATACAACACAAATATGCACCCATTGCAGGAGCACCCAAATACATAAAAAAAAAAAAAAAAAACTCCTGGAAGATAACTTTTAATTCTTGAAAAAAAATACAATACAAAATCTTCCTATGAGAAATAAGTGTAAATTAGTTAAAATCCACAAATAATTTTTTTTTCTAACATAAAAGTGAAATAGTTGTAGTGAATTTGAATATGAGATGAATAACATGTTTATATTAACACTAGAGGCCCGATGCACGAAATCCGTGCAAGGGGCTCGGCCCTTGCAGCCCTGGCTGCCTTGTCCCTCGCAGCCCCATCTTCATGCAGAAGCTCATCCAGATAGTCATTCTGCTGTATGGTCTAATTAGCTTATTAGCTCTTTATTATATAGGATTATGAAGATTGCTTGTGGTAGCTATGATCAATATTAGCTGTGTTTTATATTTCTTTATTTTTTATCATAAAATATTGTCTGCTGAAGATGATATCTCAGATAGGTTAGGATGGTAATTGATTAACATTTTTTGTATTACTAATTATGTCCATCCAATGTATTACATACTATACTATTAGTATAGCATCTAGATCTAGATCTATATTGATATATAGTATGTAGATCTAGATTTAATCTAGGTACTATACTAATATAGTATATCTGTATACAATCTGTATACTAATAGTATATAGATCTAGATTATATATAGATATTATCTATAGTATTCTTTCATTTTTATTTTATTTCATTTTAAAAAATCTTTATTGTTGAAAGTAATGCATAGGTCCTCCTTTTTCCCCTATTAACCTCTTCCAGCCCACTCTTGTACTAGTCTTTCTTATTCTTCAAAATAAAATTTATTTACTATTCTTTTAGGATATTCAGATTCACATAATATTAATTAATCCCTAACCCATGCCATGTATTACACTAGATATTTTCATTTTTTTCTTATTCAAGCTTCATATTACCTTTTGATGAACATTTTTATTGTCTTTATGAAGGTGAAGCAATCGAGGAAGATATTTGTAGAATGACTTTAGAAGCTTATAAGCAGAAGCACACGCACATTCCCTCTTACTCCCTCTCCTTACCCCTCTAACTCTCTCCCCTCAGGCATTCTAGGATAATTAGAAAATTAGATCTGAAAGGTGAGATGGTGATGATATAAGTAGATCTCTTGGGACACCTTTTGTCATGAATCTCCAAGTTAATCCTACAGAGTTGGAGAGAGTACTCCAAGGATGTTTGAAATGTCATTGAGGGGGTCTGGGCTTTTCTTTAGCTGTCTGACCTTAAGCAGGTCTGAAAAGCAATTCCCAGAGCTACAGAGGTCCCTGAATTAAACAAAATGTAGTCCAGATTAGTACAATTCTCTTTGCAGCTACCTTATGGTGTAGAGAGCAAAATATCGATAAAAGTATTAAGTCAAATGTTGAAATACAAACACATACTTTTATCTTTTAACAAGTAATAACCTATTAATCTAAACCTTAATAAACTTTACAAAGGTATCTAATTCATAATCAGGTCAAAAACTACTGAGAAAATCTGAAAAATTATTTTCAAAATACATATGAGTTATATCAGTTTTACTATACAACAGATAAAATTGTAATATAGAAAGCCTGAGATGAAATTAAAGATGTTTTAAGTACTGGTTTTTTGATTCTTAGGTTTGTGTACTCTTAATTCAGCTCTAATTTTGAAATATTTGTATAACTACACTTAAAAACACATTTGAAGGCGACTCTTAAAGGTGCCTTTTAGGTAAAATTTAAGGAAGGGTGCTTTAAGAATTTAATAGAATAAATTAACAAATTAATTGATAAATTATTGATATATAAAACAACAGGACGTAAGAGATGGTTTTAAAAATTCTTTGATGCATTGCTGTTGCCTAGTCAGTAATACACAATATATACTTCTAATCTCTGAGGATTTAAAAATTACTCTATGTTTCATCTTCTCATTAAAGGAAGCTAATAGTTTTCTAAACTTGGATATAGATTTAGATCTTAAATATAAAATGTGATTAGATCAGGAATATAATTTGAACCCTCTTGAAGTTTATCTGTAATAAAGTAGAGGATGTGTGTGAAAAAATATTGCTATATAACTATAAAGACCTATAAGTAACAGTAACAATAAATTATGCTTACACCATCCCAAGTGTGCTTCCTATTTTCTTATTTTTTAGTTGACATCTTTAGTTTTAGGCAAGGCACCAACTGTACCAGTTGCTTTGCATACAGAAAATCATCCCATTATGAGATCAAAATGTTAACATGAGGTTAATGATTATACATGATTTGGGTGTAAAGTAAATAGTACTTAAATGAGTAAGGTTTGAGACAACCTATTCATACCTGATAATCCAAGTAGGAAAACAAATAATAGGATATTGAAAAAAACAAGACAGAAGTATATATCTGTAGGTGTGTGGGTTTTTATCTGATGTTTTGCTAATAACATGATATCTTGTGTTCAGTAAAAATGAACTGAGCTAGCTTTAGAAGTATTAGTTATTAGATTTTTGTGTTCCTGACCTTAACCCAAATTAAAATAAAATTAAGGAGAAAGGATTCGTTTTAGTATTCTGAATTTTATTAAGAATGGGAGGAAACTTGAAAAGCTCATATTTGTTTCTGGTTCTGAGTTTTTACATAATTTACATAAGCTTTGGGTAAGTTAAGTGCCCAGCTATTAGAAAATACTTTAAAATATGTTTTATCCACAGTGTCATAGAATTAGTGTGATATATTTTATTTTTACAAGTGTTAGCATATTATGTAGGTGGACCTATTAATATAAAGAACAGCTTTATGTATAATTGTGTTAAAATACTCAGAAAAATGTAAGTGTACTCACAATTGCTGAGGAAACAGATTTCCTTTAACAAGTTCTTGCTAATTAGATTAAACATTATTTTATTTCAGTCTTCATATAAAATTTTAGAATTTAGAAAAACAATAATCTTTAGTGTAAGGTAGATTAGTTTTATGGCACATAACTCTGGTATCAGTGAAGAAATATTGTTAAGAACATATCAGTCAAATAGCACTAAAAAATACTAAGATTTTCTTCTAATTTTGCTATATCATCAAGTTGGATACCTTTAGAAAAAGTCCAGTGTAAGAAACACTACTAAAAAGGAAGGAACAAAAGCTTCTAAAGGCTTTATTTGAATTCTTCATTCTAACTTAAATCAATGAAGAAAATGCTTACTCCAAGTCAATTTTTCTCATATTCAATTGGTTAGTGTAGAGATTAAATTATGATTGTCACATTTAATTTGAAACTAAAGAGAGAAATATAATTATCGCAGAGAATGTGCTCTTCTGTGAATGTCAAGCGCAACTTGTTGAAGGTCTTTTGAGACACGCAGAGGACAGAGTTCGTGCATTAGTGATGCATGCCTGGAGCACCTACCAGTTTGGAATACAGATGCCAAGTGCACTATTGGTTACCCCTGCTTTCTATGCAGACTGGTTCTTAGAACCACACTCTCTATTTGCCAGGGAATGAGCCTCTGCTACAGGGTGGATCCAAATCCTCTTACCATCTGTGTAGAAAATAACATTCTTGCTTAGGAAGTTGGTTTGCACTTCTAAATTCATGACTTACCTAGTAATTTGGTAGGATTTTCTAGAGAGCCCTTTTTCTCTCCTCTGTGTTGCATTTACCCCTCTCAGTTATTGGTTTATCTTAACAAACAGTGTCTTTTGTTAGCAAGGTGATACTCAAGTAAGAACCTTGCCAGATGTTTGCCTGCTCATTTCTGTTCACTTTTTAGCCGTTCACTTAGCTTATTGGGAAGGTTATTGGGCTAATTCATGCAAAGCTCTTACAGAGTTTCTGGCACAGCCAGTCATCAGTAGGGCAGGTGGTGAGTATACTTCTATTAGATGAGGGCAGTAAGTCCTAGAAATATAATTTCTTTTGTACAGAGACATCATTGGACCTTTTATACAGTGACATTTTAGAAATATACCCAGGCCATTCTTGTTCCTTTATCTGTGGCCTATTGGCTTTTCATGGCACTGTCTGTCACTCCAAACCTAAATATCTAACCATCAGAGTAGTTAGCCAGTGTTCCTTAGCATTTTAGCTGAAAGCTACAAAAATGGAGAAGATCCAGACATGATGAAATTTTGAGAATGAACATCTATATAATAAAAGCCCAGTGACCGTTATGGTGGAATGACCAGAATGACCCGTCACTATGATGCACACTGACCACCAAGGGGAAGACACTCAATGCAGGAGCTGCCCCCTGGTGGTCAGTGCGCTCCCACAGGGGGAGCACCACTCAGCCAGAAGCTGGGCTCATGGCTGGCAAACACAGCAGTAGTGACGGGAGCCTCTCCCGCTTCCATGGCAGCGCTAAGGTGTGGCGAGCCAAGTGGTAAGGAGTGAGCAGGTGGGTGGTTAGGAGCAAGGGGTCCAGGATTGTGAGAGGGCATAGGCCAGACTGAAGGACTCCCCCACCACCCCAACACACGAATTTTGTGCATCAGGCCTCTAGTAAAATATAAAATTAAAAGAGTCATCAAGAGAACTTTTACAAATATTTTCAAGACTATTCATCTTTAGTAATTCCAGCTATTATTATTAACACTTCACTTCTCTGGTGTAATAATTTAAAGTGATTTGTGAGTGTGGAAGGAGTTACTGACAATTAAAAGCATTCCTGGATATAGTGAATTGATACTGTTTCTGGTGCTGTAGTGAAATGAAAGTCCGTTTGCCTTTGGTGACTGTGCTGAATAACATTCTCTAAGGCACTAACTAGAGGATTAAGGGGTAATCGGTTTAGTTCCATTTTATATTAGCAATGGATTGGAATGTTTCTTTCAGGAGACAAGCATTATAACATTTTTATCTGCAGCAATGAGCTGATTTTGCCCATTGCACCATAGAGAATATGTGAGCAAAATGTTTAGTTCCTTTATATGGTTTACCATCCATCTGTTTTGTGAGTAATTTTAATTAAAAGGAAAAGGAGCAGAGTTAAAGCATAGCGTTGTTAGATATTACTTTCATCTTCTCGTTTGCTTGTTTAGCCTGGTGAGCATGTTTTAGTAATTCTCCCCATTCTCAAGTTTTACCTGAGATCACTGGGTTAGATATTGGATAAAGATTATTATTTGCGAAGTAATAAGTTGTAGCACTTGAATAATAACATCTTTACTAGTTATTCTCATAAACCATTATATTTAATACTACTTCTCTTTAAAGTAAAATTCCGTTATGAATCCAGAAAGAACAGGAATATGCCTGTTTTGGAGAGAGAAGTAGGAAAAATGTTTTCTCTCCAAATGAATAGCATTTTTTGGACAAACTAAGCTCATTCATATCCATTTCAGTTTCAGAAATCAAATTTTTATGTTAATAAATGTTTTCTTATGTTAGCTATTAGTTAATTTTCATGAGTTGATTGATTCCATTTTCAGTTTTCTCTGGGTTGTCTAAAAATTCAAAGATAGTTATGGCCCCCTTGTGGTCAAATAACATAAAAATTTCAAGATTGGAAGAATAATCTTTTTCTAAAAGGATATTCTGGAAAATTCTAAGGCTATGCCTTCTAAAATCATAAAATAGTCTGATAGAGAATAAAGACATCAGTTCACTAAAGATATTGAATTAACATATGATCTATAATTTTATATAAATAGATACATGTTTAGAAAAATATCTGAATAATTACTTTCCTTACCCAACCCTCTGTGACATTTTAGTTTAGATGTGTTAGTAAGAAATTATTTTTTAAAGTGTGTCTGGTATGATGATGCCTTTATTAACTATGGATCATTTAATACTTAAAACCTATTAAGGTAGATCTTGCCAGTGTTGTTCACTGGTTAGAGTGTCAACCCATGTTTCGAAAGGTTCAGGGTTCAATTCCCAGTTGAGGGCATGCACCTGGGTTGCAGATTCAATCCCCAGCCCAGGTCGGGGCACGTGGGACCAATTAATGTGTCTCTCTTCACATTGATGTTCTCTCTCTGTCTCTCCATCTCCCTCCCTCCTTTCTACTTTTGCTAACAAAACAAACAAATAAACAAAAACAACACACAAGAAAATGAAAAAAATATCCCGGGGTGAGAATTAACACACATATATACACATACACACAACCTATTAAGATAGCGGGATGAGAAACAGCATATATTATGTACATGCTTTTGATAATTAAATCTTAACATTTTAATTAAAATAATTATCTAGTTCTTTATATAGTCCTATATTACTCTTGATTAGTAGAAGCGTCTTTGAACCACATCAGAGAAAATGAATATTAATCAGCATTTATTTTTGAAGTTTGTTTTTTTTTTCTATGTTCAGGGTATGTTTTATGTTCTAAATAAAGATTAAATAAAATGATGTCAGGAAGTATGTATCTTTATGCATATTTAAGTTAATTTATAAATGTAACGAGCAATTGTTTTATCATAGTCATGATAAGATTTCCAATTATTATTACTGAAAAAATATTGATGTGGATTTTTTGTATGTTACCTTTTTTAAACAACTTTATGTACATAGAAAAATCATTTGGATTTGGGCCAATTGCTTTCTAGAATAGCATGTGAAAATTTATATACGATTGTTTTATGTATAAATCTACTTAAAATATAAAAACAGATGGTAATGAACTGAACAGGAACAAATTGTGGTTTGCAAATATAACTACTGTCTGCGAATTGTTTTAGTGAAACAATCTTTTTAATTTTGATGTGATTGTAAGAGTGGAAAGGAAAAAAAAAGTCTTGTAATGTATAGGACATGCCAATAATAGATATTCACAAGCTGTCCTGATCCCTGCCAATTTGATACTACTATTTTTATCCGGTGCACTTCACTTGATCTCATGGGATACAAACTTCTGTCTTCATTGAAGAAATGGAAAAGCTAGCAGAAATTAAATGAATACTTTAATAAATGTCACAAAGAATTTATCAGAGCTATGCTAGATTTAAAAATATCTGTGGCTATTTGGGTTCTTTTGTGGTTCCAAATAAATTTTTGGAATTTTTGGAGTAGTTCTGTGAAGTACTCCCTTGTATAGGAATTGCATTGAATCTATAGACTGCTTTGAGTAGTATGGACATTTTAATGATATAAATTCTTCCTATCCATGAACATGATATATGCTTGTACTTATTTGTATCTTCTTCAATTTTTTCTTTAGTGTCTTATAATTTTTTGAGTACAGGTCTTTTACATCCTTGGTTAAATTTATTCCTAGATATGTTATTTTATTTTATTGATGCAATTATAAATAGGATTGTTTTCTTAGTTTCTCTTGCTGATAGTTTATTATTGGTGTATAAAGATGCAACTGATTTTTGGCTATTTATGTATCCTGCTACTTTACTGAATTTATCAGTTCTACTAGTTTTCTGGTGGAATATTTAGGGTTCTCATAGCCATAGCAATCTTGAGAAAGAAGAGCAAAGCTGGAAGATTCACACAACCTGATATCTAACTATATACAAGGCCATAGTAATCAGAATAGCTTGGTACTAGCATGAAAACAGACATTTAGATTAATGGAACAGAATAGAAAGCCCAGAAAGAAACCCACACTTTGTGGTCAATTAATGTTTGATAAAGGAGGCAAGAACATACAGTGGGGTATAAAGATAGTCTGTTAAATAAACGGTGTTGGGAAAATTGGACAGATACATGCAAAAAAATCAAATTAGACCACCTTTTTACACCATACAGAGAAATAAACTCAAAATGGGTTAAAGACTTAAATATAAGACTCAAAACAATAAAAGTTCTAAAAGAAAACATCAGCAGTAACATCTTAGACATTTCTAATAGCAACATTTTTTTTTGATATATCTCCTCAGACAAGGGAAACAAAAAAAAGAGAAGATAAACAAATGGTACTATATCAAATGAAAAAGTTTTTGCACAGCAAAGGAAACCATCAAAACCATCAACCAATGAATGGACAACCCATTGAATAGGAGAATATATTTACCATGATTATCATTATTTATGACTAGAGCCCCAATGCATGAAATTCGTGCAAGAGTAGGCCTTCCTTCCCTTGGCTGCAGGCACCGGCTTCCCTCTGGCACCCGGGACCCAGGCTTCCCTCGCAGCCCCAGCTTCGTCCAGAAGGTCTTCCAGAAGGACATCCAGTTTAATTAGCGTATTACACTTTTATTATTATACACTAGAGGCCTGATGCACGAAATTTGTGCAAGGGGCTTGGCCCCCGTGGCCCCGGCCGACCCTTGCAGCCCCTCGCAGTCCCTCGCAGCCCCAGCTTCGCCCGGAAGGTCGTCCTGAAGGTTGTTAGGCTGTTTGGTCTAATTAACATATTAGCTCTTTATTTTATATGATAAGTATACAATTGAACAAAGATGTTATAAGAATTAGGAAAAATATAAGCATCATTTGAGCTAACGTGGTAGAATTTGGGGTGTTAATGTTCCTTTAATGTTATTATTATTTTTTCTTTCCACTTGGGAGAAGGAGAATACATAATAAACACAAAAGCAGTTACTTTTTAATTAGACCAAGGACATTTTTCATGGCATGCTAATTTCTATTCACTGCACAATGTAAGGTTTTTGATGGCAATATATTAAAATTTTACAAAATTGAGTTGCTTTGCCATTGAGTTATGTCTATGTTTGCTTCTTTCCAGAACATATCATTGATATTTGACCTAAACACCTCTAAGGAAATTTCATCGGTAAATGTAAATGACTTACCAAGCACAGTTAACGTAGCTGCAAATATGGTTGTGCTGCAGCCTCTGGAGGCTTCCAGGTTTGGTGGCTTACCTGTGTTTCCCATCACTCTGTCTTTTGTCCAACTCTAGCTCCATTCGCACCAGAACAGACTGGAGGGCACTTGTGTGAATGCAGGTGAGCGGTCTGTGTAACCAGAGCAGGTAGAAGGTAAACATTTATTTCCTTCCTCTTTTGGTTCAAGCCCCTTCCAGCTTCCTCTAGGGCCTGAAGCACAACCAGCAAAAGAAGGACTGGGAAGGGCCCATTTAATTAATTTTACCAAGTATCTTACCACCTCATTAAAAGAACATTTCAAGGGGAACATTTGCTGACGTGGCTTTTTGAAGATTCATTTATTCCATAGACATTTAACCAGAGTCTTTGGTGTACGGATGTAAAGATATGAAGATGAATTTGACCTGGTCCCTGCCTCAAGCAGCTTATATAAGGGAGAAGTTTGTCCTGCTTAATGTTAAGGCTCTCTAAAATACAAACATCTTCTTCCTTTTTTATACTACATAAAAAGAAAGCCAATGATGCTTTTATTATATTAGAATTCATATATATATGAAATATACAGGGTGTCCCAAAAATTTTTATATACTTTAATAGCTGATAGCTCAATTTTGAAAATGAAATGTATTTTAATAAACACTTCCTTTATATTTATCCAAAGTGTGTGTATACATTTTCCTGGGACATCCTATATATATTTTCAATAGATGTAAATTACATTTCATATAAGTTTGTGTATTTTAGAAGTAAGATTGGCATAACATCTGCAGTGTTCCTTTAGTTGTTTTAGAGAAAAATTTAATAAAATCTTCAGAATGACTTTAGCATGATGGAAAATAAAAGACGGGGTTGTACTGACTTGGACACTCAATTTCTTCCTTTAGTTTTAGTTGAGCACCAACTCTTGTATCCCCTGTTTTCTTTTGTTTGTTTCTTTTATAATTTTAAAGAGTGATTTTCGGATCTGTCACAATGAAACATATACATTCCTCTCAGAAATTGTCAAAAGGCATGCACGAGGATGTCCATTGCAGGACTAATTTTCATAGCCCCAAACCAGAAAGAACCCAGAGGTCCATCAACAGTAAAATGGAAACGTACAGTGTGGTACACGCATTATAGTGGCATACCACATGGCGTTGAAAACAGGATAATAAGGATAAAGCTGAAACATAGCACTGAGCGAAGGAAGGTAGACACTAAATGTAGATACTTCTCTGATTCCTTATCAACAAGATACAGAACAGACCAGACTGTGGTATTTAGTGGTTAGCTTTTTGTGGAAGACTCTCCTTTCTGGAAGGGAGCACAGAAGATGGTGTGAGGGTTGCTAGTTACATGGAATTTTTTTCACCTGGCTTCTGATACTCAGATGTGTTTAGTTTGTGAACTTATGATAAATGTGCTTTTCTGTATGTGTATCAGTCAACACAAAGTTTAAAAATGAACTGTTAAAGTAAGTGAATATATGGGCAAGTGTAACAAGAAATGGAGCTGTGCTCCCAATAGTCATACGCCTCATCCAACAGACTTTGTGGAACTAAATGAGGACCACACAATTAGAAAAAAACAGAGGCTATTCGTTCAGAGCTTTCTGTAGCAGCCACTATCAGTTGCATTTGGCAGAGACTCAAAGGTAAGGAGGGGAATGGGAAAGTATCATAGCAAAAAAGGGGGAAGGCTTCAGGCGGGCTGTGATTGGAGGCTGCTGGCATGGGAAGTGCAGGTGGGCTGGCCGGAATCCAGGAATCTTATGTGATTAGTTTGGGGAGCACAGTTTTTTTTCTCCAGGCAAAAAAATAGAGCGGCTGGATATCTTTGACTAAGTTCTGCCAGTTCTGGGAAAGTTGCTGCAGTTATGATTTGGCTGCCTTCAGAGGTGGCAGGTGAGAGTTCTGTTGTCACATGTAGTCTGGGCATTGCCTGTTTGCATATTCAGTTTCACCATAGAAGGAACCGTGTGAAGGGCTGTGCTCTGCCAGAGCCTCGTCTGGTGCGCTTTGAACGTGAGGCTTGGTCTCCTATATTTTGGGGACGAGACCTGTGATTTGTCAGTTTTCCCTGAAGTAATTGGACTATGAGTAACTACCTGCTAAACTAATCTAATCCTGTTCCTACTGAGCTAATCTAAGAGAGACTTATAATGGAAAGACAATTCATTTGGGTAAACTAGTGGTCATATCTTGTTCAATAATTGGACATTCTGCCCTACCTGGTTTGGCTCAGTGGATAGTCGGTCTGCAGACTGAAGGATCTTGGGTTTGATTCTGGTCAATGGCACATGTCCATAGGGGGTGTGCAGGAGTCAGCCGATCAATGATTTTCATCATTGATGTTTCTATCTCTCTTTCCCTCTCTCTTCCTCTCTGAAATCAATAAAAATATATTTAAACAATAATTGGACATTCCCTTACTTGATGGTGAGTTGGTTCAGTCAGATATAGTCATTAAATGCTATTTTAAAAAGCCAGGTGTCTCTGTGATCATATATTCAGAGTAGTTCTAAAGCTCAGTGAATATTAGAATCCCCTGGAGAGCTTTGAAACTGCCCTGATCCTGGTTCTGCCAGCAGAGATAGAGATGCCAATGCAATTGATAAAGTGTGAGACCCAGACGCTGATATATATATATTTTAAAGATCTTGTGATTTCAGTGTGTGGCTGGTGTTGAAATCACTGGCTTATGGCAAAGGTTATTATATAACATTTGACTTCTTGATAGTTGCTTATATTACATCAAGTATTTTACATACACTATTTTATTAAAGTATTCTCAATGCCCTTTGAGGTAGTTGTTATGATCTTGTTTTTAATATGCACATTATTAAATTATATGAATTTAATGACTTGCCTATAGCAATTAAATATTTTACTTTGAGTCACACAACAGTAGGTGTACTGGTCCATATTTACAGACAAAATGTGACTTAAATTGAAGTGAGGCTCTATGCAGCCTTTATTTATCTTTCTTAGTATGGATATTCAGATATTTCAGTGTGTTTTAATACCGGATCCTGGAAATGTTGATATAATATACAGAAGTATATCATAGTTTCTAAAATTGAAAAAAATTCTGTATTTCAAACTCTATCCTCAAGTTTTCAGATAAAGGCTTATGGACCTCGAATAAGTATAAGAGAAGCAGGTTTAATCAAATTTAGAGGAATCTCTGAACAGCTAGTCTGTACCTCTATTATATGATATTTTTATCAAGCTATGCTGATCTAATAAATTTCTCTTTATTGTAGGAACATGTTTATTGAAAAAACCTGTACCAGTCACTATTATTGATAGATCTGTAATTTCAGGCTTGGAAGAGATCTTAATAGCTTGCTATACCAATCACCAATCTGATACTTGAATGTATTTCATCTTCTCAGGGCTCAAAACCTGGCTTACAGCCTTTCCTAGAATCAATATCAGACTCTCAACTTTGTCACTTGTACAATTTATTTTTTCCCCATTTGGAAGATCAGATGCACTTGTATCTTGGCTCTTAGAGCCCTTTTTCTCTTCTTCATGAGTCAGTTAAGACCATGACATTAGTTTCAGCTAATTTTCACCTTCTTCCAGTCTGTGTCATGTTCTTTCAGTCTGAAGGTCCTTGGGCTTATTGTGAATGAATACATTTTCTCTCACAAAGTAGGGCATGGATACGGTTTTATTCTTATTTTTCAACTCTTAATATCCTAAAGCCCATATTGACTACTATAGCAACATCTTTCAATTTTATTAATCCATATCCAAGATGTTAAAGAAGATATTTTTAATTTCTAACATGAATTTCAAGAATTAAAAAGTAATAAGACAGTTTAAAATTATTCACTCTTCCGGTGCAAATAAGAATTGTAATATTTTATGTGTTTTATGTAATACAAGGGGCAGGCCTCCTAGAACAGTTTTTAAAAAAATATATATTACACCTTAAACTGGGTAATAGTTCTGGTTCAACTGATTCTTTAGAAGAAATGTGGACAATATCTAGTATATAATAAAGTACATAAAAAACCTACCATTTGGAATTTAATTGAGGCGCGTAAGAAATAACAGCCAGCTAAAACACTTTCTAGGTCTAATGTTTTAGGATTAAACCTCCAAATTCCATTTTTCTTCTTCCTTTAGGATTTTAATTGCTTTTTTGGTGTCTGGATCTGTTCTGATTTCTAATGGATAATTGAATGAGGTCCTTCGTCTTCTGTACTCAGGAAGCCTATTCCATTGGTCCTGTAGTTCAATTGCTTTGTAATCAATCCCTCTGAAAAACCAATATGCTAGCAAAATGACAGTGTCTCAGAGCCCTGACACTTGCCTGAGAAGTTACATCAGTTCTTCCCTTTTTTCCCCAAAAGAATGGGTCATGGTAAAAGCCTTCATCCCAGAAAGGAGGTCTCAGCAATAACTACTTACCTCATCTAAAATGCACTTCATCCTCTTTCTTGAAGGGCTGTTGTAAGGACAAATGAGAAAATATATGTGAAGTTGCTATCGGAACATGAGTCAGCCTTCAGTAACGGGTGTCTGCAGGGAAGAGAGGCGGCTCTGGTGGTGTGGGTATAGTAGTTTGAGCTGGTGTCAACTGTGAATCAATGAGAACCAATGAGTCTTTGGTGTAAGAAAGTTTCTTGGCCATCAATGGGATTGTAATTCATTTGTGCCTTGCACAAGATGTCTGACAAGGACTGACTACCTAGTATGCTGACTAAACAACTACCTAGGACATAATTTTAAAAAATAATTTTATATTTGGTATTAAAACAAAATTAAAGTTGAAGTATGTTGGGTTTTCTAATATATATATTTTAGACTTTGGAATTGGTTTTGTTTTGAATAATGAATAAACTAGTCTGTAAGCGTTTAGTTTCTTTACAGACCTTAGACCACCCCCAAGCCTACATTTGCATGGAAAGTCTTTATTTTAATATACATTGGTGCTCAATTAAACAGTCTGTAGCTTCTGTTGTACATTACATACATTTTTGTTCAAAATTCTTGCATCATTTCTTCCAATTTAGCTTATTTTCCACATTTGACCCGAGGTAACAAGACCACTTAGACAAAAATTATTGTATAAAATGAGAAACCAGAAAAAGATAAGAGAGGAAGAGAATGTTTATATAATTAGTAGTAACTTTTGCCATGTTATCAAATAGTTGATATATTTTTACATTGGACAGTCTTAGCAAGCATAAATTTGGTGTCTCACTAGTGATGTACGTTTGTTTTTCAGCAGTGGGGCGTTCCAAGTTAGGTTTCAATTTCACATCCAAATAAGAGCATAAATTTCACCTGTCATTGCACATTGCTCTGCTGAGGGGAAGACTCGGATGCCACGGGGAGAGAAATGTGGCCTGGGGGCGAGTAAACAGCCACTCCATGACGGATGAACAGGAGCAGTTCACGCCGCTCCTGTTAAGATGGAGCTACATGTCCTCAGACCTTTGTGAACTACCAAGTGTGGGCTGACTGAGAAATAGGTCCTGTCTTATTTCTTACCCTTTTAACATGACAGGAAAAAATGCTCTTTGAATCGTAACAAATCATCGGACGCATAGGAACAGTAGATCAAAATGATTTTATGAACCCTACAAGAAAATGAATGTTGTGAGGAGACCAGGCTATTTTTGTGTGAAGTTCTTTCTGGAAATGAGTGTGTTGATTCAGACAGACTTGGAATTGGAAATCCTGGGTTCATAACCAGGCTCTTATCATTTACTATGTTACCTCGAGTTAGTTACAGAAGTTGCTAAACCTGAGCTTTTCAACTGCCAAATGGGGACAATGATGATACCTATTAATTTTAAGTTTTGTGTGAGGACCAAATCAGTTACTGCCTGATGTATAGTGAATAAGCACACAATAGATACTGGTTGTTCTTATTTTTTATTTAAGATGATGAAAATGTTTCTCCATGATTTTATAATTTTGCTGCATGCTACCTAGGATTTTTTTTAAAAAAAAATTATTATAGATAATATATTCATTCATTCAGAAAATATTTTTGAGGGTGCACTGTGTATTAGGTGCTGCATTAAATCCTGGGCAAATAGCAGAGAAGGAAACGGAATGACAGGTGGGGCTAGGAGAGGTTGCTAAGGTGGACTGAAGATAAGTGAATATTTTAGTAGATGATTGAAGTAAAGAAAATAAATAAAGCGATCACTTCTCTAGACTGGATTTTCTGATGCAGTGAGGATCCAAGACGAGCGTGCTTGGCATGATCAAGAAGCCACAAGGAAGCCGGAGAGGTTGTTGTAGGATGTCAGGTTGAGAGATAGTAGGGCATTGAAGGTGTGGGCACGTCATGTCAGCCTTAACAAATGGAGGGAAGGGATGCCGTAAGATGGTTTTGGGCAGGAGAGTGACATATCTGATTTACGTGTTTGGAGAAGGGGCATGCATGGGGTCAGGAAAGTCCTTTAGGAGCTATTACAGTGGTTTAAGATAGAAATGATAGTGTTTTGGACTAGTCTGATAGTGGTAGAAGTTCAAAAAAAAGGCCCAGTAATGTATTAAATACTTACTATGAACTAGAGACAGGTGGAAGAGGGCATAGAGGGGATAAATGGAATGAAAAAAAACAACCAACCAGCAAACAACACCCCCCCCCCCCAAAAAAAAAACCAAAAACCTAACAACACCAAAACTCCTGAAAAACCTTTTAACTTTTATTTATTTTTTATTTTTTAAGAAAATATATTTCTTTTATTGATTTTAGAGAGGAAGAAAGAGGGAGAGAGACAGAAACACCAATGATGAGAGAGAATCATTGATTGGCCGCCTCCTGCACACCCCTTACTGGAGATCGAGCCTGCAACCCAGGCATGTGCCATTGGTCAGAATCGAACCTGGGACCCCCCGGTCAGCAGGCTGACGCTCTATCCACTGAGCCAAGCCAGCTAGGGCAAAACCTTTTAACTTTTAATTGGATATTTACATATTCAATAAACAATCATTGAAGTTATTTAGTATCCAGTATGCGGCGGATGCTGTATTAGATACTTGGGATAAAAAATAAATAAGACATGATACCTGCTCTCAAGAGCTTAGTGATAATAAATAGCCTGTATTGAAGAAAAAGATAAAGTGTTCTATTATAAATTAGAAAGCAGTAAGCAGTTTCGTGTCTTGAGGATGGCAGGAGGTCTTCAGAGAGGAGAATCATTTGTGATAGATCATCTCTTCTGTTATAATTGGACACAATGGAAAAGTTCACTTGATCCATGCAGTAAAAGTCTCTGTTCCTCAGTATAGAAAACCAGATAACTAGTCACAGGTACACATTACTGCAGTTACAGGTATGTATGTAATATACCATAGCCTTTGAGAGCTTTCTCTCTGGCCACCCAGATGTCAATATGCATCAGATTAGCTCCTGGTCATTATTCTCTTAGAAGTTCCTTCTAAGAAGTCCCATTCAGGGGCTGAGTGTTATCTGAATCCCTGGCATGCACTAATAACTCCAGCCCTTCCACTGTGGTCTTCAGTTTGAACTGCATCTTTTGGCCACTTCTTTTGATTCTTCCAACAGGGGGTCTCTTCCCCTCCACGCCCATCAGAATCCTCATTTTGCTCATTTTCAAATGGTATTGTGATAACAACTAAAGAAATGGAACCTACTTTTGAGTAGAGGCTGGGGTTACTCATATATGGATAAAAACCTTCCACCTCATAGATGAAAAAGAACCTCTTATTTTCGCTTTTATTACAGCTGGTGGACCCTTTTCCACCCAAACCTACATAGCTTTATGGACTACAAGAACTTTTCTTTACATCAAAATCATGGCTATTTACTTTAAAGGCACCATTATAGAAAATATCCTATAACTTGTCTTGAAGCCATTTGGATGTGCTATCAGAATTTGTAGTAAACTAACACTTTTTGTAACCGTGAACTAATTTAACAGCATTTAATTGTTTCACTCTGAACTGGAAATCCAAGGCCATGTCATAGGAATCTTGGGAATCACTGTAAACAAAGTGTTTGGAGTGATTGTTATGTGTAATATTTATTCACAAAGCA
This sequence comes from Myotis yumanensis, assembly GCF_028538775.1. NCBI lineage: Eukaryota > Metazoa > Chordata > Mammalia > Chiroptera > Vespertilionidae > Myotis > Myotis yumanensis. The sequence continues at coordinate 39,804,237 of NW_027223760.1, read as the reverse complement.
TACTCTTTATTTGATTTATGTACATAATACAGCAATGTTTTAGAGGTTGTCTGTATCAAAACATGCAAACATAGTGTTTCTCAAAGTATAGTCCAGAGACAACTAGAAGTTTCCAGAACACTGCTTTTATTTAAAGTGAAAACAAATTATATAGAGAAGCAGTTATGCCATTTTTCAAGTTGAAAAAAAATATTAAAATAATTTTATGAGGTTTGCTATATTATAATGATTGTCAATTAGAAAACTGTGAAATTTATTTTTACTAAGTCATACACAATAGGTCTCTCTCGTCTAAGTCTTTGCCATTCAAAAATACTTCTCTTATTTTTCAGTTAAATATTTATTAGGTAACAACCTCAGACAATTGTAAGTTTTGTAGGGTATTATCATTGTCATTTTGCAAGTGAATACATTTTAAAAACACCTTTTTGATAAATGTTTGCAATTTATAATTAATATCACAGAGGGGAAAAGAAGTGGCCTTGAACTGGAGGAGCCCATGAAGACCAGTTAGGCAAAACTTGCCTGCCCTTGCTCCTTTTTCATAACTAGAGCTAATGTCTTTATTTTGATGATATAGAAATAGAAATGTTGGGGGGGAAAAGTAACTCAAAATATGTAATTGTTCAAGATTTAATTGGTTCATGGCAAACATAAACCACTTGGGCTGCTTGAAATTTTTTGAGAAGAATATGTCACATTCTTCCAAAGGCAGTGTACATATGAGACTGAGTTGGACATGTGTCCTGGCCATGTCTCAGCTGCTGTAGAGAAAATGAAAATGTGCCTCAAAATTAGAACTTAAACCATTCTTCTGAGGTTTCTTCCTCTTTCCTGGTGATTAATAAAGTCATAGCAAAAATTCTATACTATAACTGAATCGTGTAAAAAAATTCTATGCTCCTATTTTATAGTAGGGGATTATTATTATTTTTTAAAACCCTTATCTGAGGATGTTTTTTCATTGATTTTTAGGGAGAGTAGTGAGAGAGGAGAAGACAAAGAGAAACATTGATGTGAGGGAAACACATCGATTGGTTGCCTCCTGCAGGAGCCCCAACCAGGGCCCTGGCCAGGGAGGAACCTACATGCCCTTGACCTGAATCAAACCCTTAACCCTTTGGTATGTAGGCCGATGCTCTATCCACTGAGCCAAACTGGTTAGGGCAGGGGATTATTATTATTATTATTTTCTAAATGTATTTTATTGATTTTTTACAGAGAGGAAGGGAGAGAGATAGAGAGTTAGAAACATCGATGAGAGAGAAACATCGATCAGCTGCCTCCTGCACATCTCCCACTGGGGATGTGCCCGCAAACCAGGTACATGCCCTTGACTGGAATCGAACCCGGGACCTTTTAGTCCGCAAGCCGACGCTCTATCCACTGAGCCAAACCGGTTTCGGCAGGGGATTATTATTTTTAACAGAAAATATGATAAGGTAGAAAACAATTAGAATAAAGACTACAAATTACTTTGCTGCTTACTAAAGAAACAGAGTAGTATTGATCTAATAATTATAGGTCTAGAAGAAAACTGTCTTTTTTCTGTGATCAGTATTTACTAGTTGTCTGAACTTCAGATAAGTCAAGGAACCTTTTTAAACATTAGTTTTCTTATCTCTTAAAATGGGAATAAAAATAGTACCTAAATGAGAGTTTATTTGAGAATTAAATAATCTAGTCTTGTTGAAGGCCTAGCATAGTGTCCCCCACCATTAAGAAAAAGAATCTTAAGCCTATGTTATCTATATTGGTGTTGATAATGATGACTACAACAATGATAAGAAAGAATTAGAAAAGTTTTACAAGTAAAAGATTAGTGACATTTTTGCCTCTGAAACTATTCCAAATTTTAATAGTTTCCAATTTATTTGTGCTTTTCTTCTATTTGAAATTAATGAAATGGACATATCATGATAAAATTTTACTTGTGTGTGTGTGTGTGTGTGTGTGTATGTGTGTGTGTGTGTATGTGTGTGTGTGTATGTGTGTGAAAATTCACCATTACTATTGGTAGCTCTTGCCCGTGGCAATGATATAATCGCTGCAGCGAAACTACTGAAATTCTATGTATGTCTGAAACAAAATTCCCTGCCTCTGTTTAATATTTAGAAATAATCTTTTAGTTGCCTTTCAAAGTGTGTCTAATATTTGAGCCTGACTATGAAATTTCCTTGTGTCAAAGACATAGTCTTTTTTTTGATACTTAAACAAACAAAACAAAATAAGAAAACAGGATGTAACAGACATGGACATGAAGTACACATCTTGATTTCTACTTGTTCTGATTATCTTCCTATTTTAGATCTTATAGCTTCAGGATACTGTCACCTTGTGTGTTTGTGACTTGAATTAATTCAAAGCATACTGTTTAAAGGGATCAGGTGAAAAAGGTGCTTGAGAGGAGCAAATTATAAATCACTCTAGGCCAGTCAGATGGGGAATATGAATAAAAGACTGAGCTAGTGTAATTAACATTATGAAGAGAAAGGAAATAGCACTTTATAAAATAGGCAGCTATAAGATTATTATCCACTGATTTGGAATAAAAAGGATATAATATAATGTAACTTAAAATGCTTTCTTTGTATAACATACAGGTTTCTCCTTCCTTCCTTCCCTTCCTTCTTCAAGTATTTCAGCTATCCAGACTCTTAATAATATTTATTTAGGCTAATAGCCAAGAGGTTCTGAGCTTATGGCTTTTTTTGGTTCAGACACATTTACTAGTTTTTTGGTTGCTTATTTATGGAGAGTATTTTGCTATTTGGAGCATCATCTCCTTTTGTCCTTTATTTTTGGATCCGTCGTGTTCTGGTTACTTGATTTTGCTGGAAGTCTGGTATTTGGGTAGCTGAAATACTTGACAAAATGAAACTATTCTTTGGAGTAAACTGTCTTATTTTTGTAATGCTTGAAGTTCCAGAATGTTTCATAGAAGGAAGAATAAATCAGCAGTTTAATTTTTGGAAAAGGCAAGTTCAGAATATTTACAATAAAGTACCTCATGAATATGTAGCAGACCAAATTGATTTTGATAAACTGCTTCATATTCTACTGTTATTACTCTGCCTAGAAAATATGCTTTGTGTGGTGAGAAATTTAAACAATATAAGGGATATTTGGAAACAAAAAGAGGTGTGAATGTCAGGAGAATGGAAGGAAAAAAAGAAGCTACCTATTACTTTTAAAATATGCTGAAACAAATGCAACCCAGCAGGGCTTGCAAAGACACACTTGTGTTAAAGACAGGAAAATAGTTTGCTGATCTCTATTTTGATTGGCTCTCACTTCTGGTTTTCTTATCACTTTTTTTTTAAGGTTTCAAGAAGTATAATGATAGAAATAGGTACTTTTATGACAATATTCTTCATTTATTTGGTGTTGACAAATTCAGGGCCTGCCCCATATGCTTTTCATTTCCATGTAATCTCTTAAACAGATGAGAAATATAGGAGTATTAGCTTTTTTATTTTTTAAAATTTATCTTTATTATTGAAAGTGTTACAGATCTATGTCTCTGGATCTATTTTGTTCATCAATTTATTTTGTTCATTAGATTCCACGTATGAGTGAGATCATGTGATACATGAACAGAATAAACTATTTGAAGGTTTAAAGAAAAAGCTGGTCATATTCAGAACTTCAGAAGTTTAGTATAAGTCAGCAGGTATAAATAGAGAATGATAAAAATGAGGAAATAAAAATAGAGAATGGACAGATAATTGCAATTATTACAGGTCACAATAGGAGAATTATACTTTGCTGGTAAGCAGGGGAGTGTCAGGATCAAATTTTATTTATTTTATTTCAGCTGTATATTCTTCTATAATTTTAATTATAAACAGGTTTTGTTTTGGATTTTGGTTTTTAGTGAGCTTAGAGTTCAAATATATGAGGTAGTTTTGAATGAGAGATTATTCTATATAATAAAAGGCTAATATGCAAATCGACTGAATGGCAGAACAACTGGTCAGTATGACTCGCACTGATAACCAGGGGGCAGACGCTCAATGCAGGAGCTGCCCCCTGGTGGTCAGTGCACTCTCACAGGGGCAATGCCACTCAGCCAGAAGTCCTGAGCTGGGCTCACTGCTGGTGAGCACAGCAGCAGTGGTGGGAGCCTCTCCCACCTCCGTGGCAGCACTAAAGATGTCCAACTGCCGGCTTAGGCCCATTTCCCATGGGGAATGGGCCTAAGCCATCAGTTGGACATCCCTTGAGGGTTCCCAGACTGTGAGAGGGCGCAGGCCAGGCTGAGGGAACCCCGGAGTGCACGAATTTCATGCCCTGGACCTCTAGTAGCTTTATAGAAGCACAACCAGGTGAGGAGGGAGAGCTGAGCTTATTCTGTGTTGTGTGGAGGTGTAAATTTTCCCCTAGATATATGAGCCTTATCCCCATACCCATGGGATCCTCCAACTTGCCAGCTAAAAGGCACTGGCTTGCCTTAGCCAGTTTGGCTCAGTGGATAGAGTGTTGGCCTGCAGACTGAAAGGTCCTATGTTCGATTCCAGTCAAGGGCACATGCCTGGGTTGCAAGCTTTATTCCCAGTGGATGGCATGCAGGAGAGAGATGATTAAGGATTCTCTCTTATCATTGATGTTTCTATCTCTCTCTCCCTCTCCCTTCCTCTCTGAAATCAATAAAAATATATTTTTAAAAAATAAAAGGCACTGGCTCTTCAAGAGAGTATTTTTTTGTTTGTTTGTTTGTATGTGTAACTATATTTTTAAAGGACTGTTTGATATATATATATATATATTAGTATATGTGGCTAATATGCAAAGTGTTCCCTCGGGAGTTCGACCAGGAGTTTGAGTGCTCGCTATGATGTGTGCTGACCACCAGGGGTAATGAAGGAAGACCCTGGCCAGCAGCTGGAAGGCCCCAATTGACCCTGATTGCTGGCAAGGCCTAGGGACCGTACCCATGCATGAATTTCGTGCACTGGGATATATATATATATATATATATATATATATAGTCATTTAGAAAGATAGTCTAGAATATTATTTAAGCACTAGTATATTATGCCCTGATTTTCTTGTTTTAAATGCCAAGTCTACATATACTTGCTATGAGACCTTAAATTTAACAAAATAATATCTTATTTCTTCATTTATGGGGATAATAATGACACTTTAGGTCAGAATACTTCAATGCCATGTAACATAAACCAAACTCATGGATTAATGAAAAAAAAATGTATTGGCATAATAACTTTGAATTGTACTAATCCAGACCAAGTCCAGTGGCCCTGTTGGATCCAGGAGCTCAAACAATGTCCTCAGAATCTTGGCTTTTTTATACTCGAAGACTTCATTGCTAAGCCAACTTTCTGCATGTTGAACAAAAGATAGTGCCCAGAAACTTCAGGCTTTACAGTCTATAAATTTAGCAATTATAGGAAAAACAGGAAATACCTCTTGTCTAATGGTTCAGAATAAATCTTAGGCTGAGTCTTACCATCTCTTCTTATAGGATTTCCAGATAAAATTCAAATGTATCTGAATTACAAATGCATAATGAATCATCTTTAAAAACTGTGGCTTAAACATTATGTGGACTGTACTTACACTAAGAAATGATTCATTGTATATTTGAAATTAAATTGAACTGAGCATTCTATATTTTTATTTACTCGCTATCACAGTCCTTTTGGGGGAACCTTGTCTATGTCTGAACCCATTACTCTAGTCAGGGTGACGGAGTGTTTACTAGGCCTGGTTAGATGCCTTAATAGTGAAAACCTCCACCACAAAGCAAATGGATTTTTAAAAAGACAAAAATAATAGCTCCACATCAAATATTGAGTTGCTACTATCAAAGAAGAGATGCAGTGCAATTAGAAAACAAAAACATAAAAACAAATAATGTTTTATAGAAATGGTGTCTAATAGAAATTCTTTGAAGATTACATTAAATGGGATAGATAATCTTCCTAACGCTGTCAGCACAGTGCTTGGCACATAGAAAATCTCAGTAAATATTTTCTATGACTCATGCTATTATTGTTCTACTAATTCTGATAATTAAGTACTTACTCCATTTATTAAGCTGACATATATTGATTACTTCTATAGTATTTCTTAATTTTCATGTTTTGCAAATCTTAATAGGAATAAATTAAACAATTTAAGAATGATTAAAATATTCTGTTAAACATCTTTGTGCATTAGGCTCTCCCCTCACCCCCCAAATAAAATTTTTCATAGGATCAGAGAAAAATTACTAGCTCAGAGGAAGTGAACATTTTGAAATTCCTAGATACTTATGCTTAGCTGTCTATCAGTTGTGATTCTGTAGAAATCCATGTTTCAAACCAAACATGCTGATTTTCTTCCTGCTACCCACAGACTCAGCCTTATATCCAGTAACCTCTGCCTACTAGATCCATCCAATAATCTAAACTTTATCTCTAATTCACAGCTTATAAGACCTCTTACTACAAAATCATAGATCAAGCTTAATTGTTGTTTCTATAGTTCTCTGGCCTGGGAGAGACTTTCTCAAAACCCACCCCAACACAAGAAAAGTCCCTTTGTAGAGGTGGTTCTGGAGACTTGAAAATTCAATTTATTATTATTTTACTGGGCTATTTATTCTATTCCTTCTGTATATGTATATTCCTCCTGTATATGTATTTCCTCCAGTATATGAATAAAATTCTGATATCAGTCAGTCCTCCTAGCCAGTGGTCAGCAAACTGCGGCTCCCGAGCCACATGCGGCTCTTTGGCCCCTTGAGTATGGCTCTTCCACAAAATACCATGTGCAGGCGTGCATGTACAGTGAGATTGAAACTTCGTGGCCCATACACAGAAGTCGGTATTTTGTGGAAGAGCCACACTCAAGGGGCCAAAGAGCCGCATGTGGCTCGCGAGCCACAGTTTGCCAACCACTGTCCTAGGCCATCCACACAATAGATAAAATGAATAGTACATAAGGAGTCTTACTTAGGAAACCTTATGAAAATAAACCTAATATTAGAGAAAAATCAGTTGTTAGCACAGAATAAAATTTGCTCAAATGACTGTTTTGAGGAGGCACAATAAAGGATCTCCATCCATACCAATTGACCAAATTGATCTGCTTTCCATTCACACAGAGGTTCAAAGAATTCATCTCCTCATTTTCATTTCTCCCTGGTTGTTCCCTTTGTTCAGAAAATTGAAGAGAAATTGACTAAGGTTGCAGTTATTTGTTATAGCAACTTCAAAAAAGGATATTTGTACTAATGTTTAGCTTTGCCTGTTAAAGATAAAAGCAAGCTGAAAAGTTCACATCACAAGGGTTTGACTGAAACCACATTACGGAGGCTCATTCATGCCTTAGCTAGGCTATTTTCAGTGCATGCAGGATGCCAGCCAAGAAGGTCTTCTAAAATATTTTATGCATCTCCCTGAAAAAAAATTGAAATGTATCTATTTGATGTAAATTGATAAATCTCTAGTTTAGACAACTATCATTGTCTTAACATAATCCTCTTTTAACCAACAAAACTTCCCAATCCCATCAATATCTTAACTTTTCCCCAAGTTGTACTTAAGTATTTACACAACTGGTAATCGCTCCACTTCTTTGAAAATGCACAATCAATCATTAGGTTCCTTTAATGTAAAATATTGTCTTCTTTGGTGTCTCAGACAAGTTCTGTTCCACATTTTGGCCTGGTTTTTAGCAGGTTTTTCTCTCATATGCAAACCCCCCCTCAACACTCATGAGTCTCATCATTCCATTCATTTGACTGACTATGAATTGCTAGCCTCCACATCACTGATTGTGTCACAGAGAAGCTCATCGGCTCTTTGAAGATATGAAATTCTTTGGCTTGGTTGTATCAGACCTTAAATGATTGCCAATCTGACCCTAATTTATAATAAAAAATACTGTAAAATCATATCACAACTCAAAGAGCCCAAAGGAAAATTAAGGTTCATAGTTCTTTGCATGCCAAAGAATAATGAATATTAATAACATTTTTTATAGTAAGAATGATGTTTATAAAATTAGCTGAAATGTATATATTATAATTTAGAAAATACTTCATAAATATCTATGGCAAAATATACAAAGATACTGATATGTCAGTTTTCCTTCCAGAGTTTGAAATAATTGTTTGCAAGAGGCATGTAAGTTACAAAATGACTTCTCTCATACACTGATATTTAGGCTTTTCTTAACCAATGTGGTAAAGTAACTTTGTGTTTAAGTAGAAGAGGAAGCCTGTTTGTAGAGCATTGTCTTTACTTTGCCTGTATTCCATTTATATAATTACCAGAGGCCTGGTGCATGAATTCATGCATGGGTGGGGTCCAGCTGGCCTGCCCTGATCAGCTGGGAGGGGCCATGGGCAGTTGGCTGGTTGACCCCGCCCACAATTGGGGGTGGGGCAATCAGGGGCGGGGCTGGTGGGGGAGGGGCCCCAGGCAGTTTTCCGGCCGGCTCTGCCCCCTGGATGAACTCCTGCTTGGAGTCCTGGTCAAACTCCCAGTCGAGGGGACGATTTGCTTATTAGCCTTTTATTATATAGGATACTTCTGTGAAAGAATAGGTATGCAGTATTTTTCCAACAGCCTCACATTATGCTATTAATGTTATGAGCACTTAATACTAGGGATAATATCCATTTGTTCCTTGCTTGGGATATGATAGACATTGGGCTTAGCATAGGACAAACATTAGGTAAATCAACTCATATGCCTGTGACATAGCCATTGCTGTTCCCATAATCAGATGGGAAAGCACAAAACTTGTTTTAAGTTTAGGAGAGCCTTGAGAATATTGATATACTAAGGAGAAAAGGCCTACAGGTAAGTAGACTAAGACAAAACACTAGAGAAGAGAGGTGCTGAGCAAAGGTGAAGAAAGATGAATCTTAAGGATTAAGGAAAATTTTCCTCTGAGATGGAAGAAGAAGAAAGGGCTGTAGCAAATATCAATAAATTAACAGGCCAACATTAAAGTGAGTCTGGTTGGCTATGATTTTGCATTTAGTTTTAGCAAGGATAGCAAAGTGCCATAGACCTGGTGGCTATAAGCAACAGAAATTTGTTTTTCACAGTTCTGAAGGCTAAGGGTCGGAGATGAGGGTACCAGCGGGAAAAGGTTCTGGTGAGATCGCTCTTCCAGGCTGCGTGCAGATGGTTTCTTTTCCGCACATGGTAGAAAATGAGTGACAGCTCTCTGGGTGTCCCTGTTATAAAAGCAATAACCCCATTCATGAGGGCTCCACCCTCATGACCTAATTACCTCCCAAAGGCCCCACCTCCAAATTATATATAAAACAATTGTATGTGCCTAGCACTATGTAAGGCATTAAATGGTCACAAAGAAATATAAGTCTCTGCTTTGAGAAGCTCAGAGTTTCATCAAGAAGACAAAGCATAACAGCAAAAGACAATGCAAGGAAATCTGCAGTTGCTACTACAATGGATGTTAGAGACAGTTACCCTGACGAGATCAGAGTAGTGGCAGATAAATAGTAGTTTCACTAATTTTCTTTAAATCTAGGATGTCGTCGCTTGTAGAACACAAGATAATTTTTAAAAATCTACAAAATATGACTTGTCATCTACACTAATAAAAGAGAAACATGGTAATTGGCGTACGACCGCTACCCTTCCCATTGGCTAATCAGCGTATCCTTATGCAAATTAACTGTCAGCCAAGATGGCGGCCGGCAGCCATGCACTGAAGCGAGCAGGGAGGTTTGCTTCCTCCAGGGACTGCAGACTCCAACGTTCCCCGCCTCACTTTCCGGCCTCTCAACTGCAACTCTAAGCAACTATTACTATGTTGCAAATAAGAAGCTAAACAAAACTTGCTTTCAGTCAGCCCCGGACCGCATCATTGTATCAATGTCTTCAGCAGCGAGGCCTCAGAGCTAAAGCTGGCCCAGAATTTAAAAAAAAAGAAAACAAGGAGCGGTTGGGAGCTTTTAGTCAACTGCCAGCCGGAAAACAGCCCTCAGCCCCTCAGCCAGCCTGGCCAGGCACCCCAGTGGGGACCCCCACCCTGATCCAGGACACCCTTCAGGGCAAACCAGCCAGCCCCCACCCATGCACCAGGCCTCTATCCTATATAGTAAAAGGGTAATATGCCTCCCGGCACTGGGATCAGCGTGACAGGGGGCAGCCCCCAAACCCCCTGATCAGCCCTGCTCTGTGCCTGATAGGGGGGAGCTCCCCAATCCCCTGATTGCCCTGCGGCTCTGTGTTTGACAGGGTGCAGCGCTCCAACCCCCTGATCGGCCCTGCTCTGTGTGTGAAAGGGTGCGGCGCCCCAACACCGCCCCCCCCCCCCCCAGGCCCTGCTCTGTGCCTGATAGGGGGGAGCTCCCCAATCCCCTGATTGCCCTGCGGCTCTGTGTTTGACAGGGTGCGGCGCACCAACCCCCTGATCGGCCCTGCTCTGTGTGTGACAGGGTGCGGTGCCCCAACCCCCTACCCCCACAGGCCCTGCTCTGTGTGTGATGGGGTAGAACCATAACCTCTCCATCGGCCCTGCCCTGAATGTGACAGTGGCGGCACCCCAACCCCCTGATCGGCCCTGCTCTGTGGGTAATAGAGGGTGGCGCCCCAACCCCCCTCCACAGGCCTTGCTCTGTGTGTGACAGGGTAGAGCCATAACCTCCCCATTGGCCCTGCCCTGAGTGTGACAGGGGCAGTGCCCCAACCCCCTGATCTTCCCTGCTCTGTGTGTGACAGGAAGCAGTGCCCCAGCTCCCCTATCGGCCCTACTCTGTTCGTGACAGGGGGGAGCTCCTCAACCCCCTGATGGGCCCTGCTCTGTGAGTGACAGGGAGCAGCGCCCCAACCCCCCTGATGGGCCCTGCTCTGTGAGTGACAGGGGGCAGTGCCCCAACCCTCTGATGGGCCCTGCTCTGTGAGTGACAGGGAGCAGCGCCCCAACCCCCTGATTGGCCCTGCTCTGTGCGTGACAGGGGGTGGCGCCGCAACCTCCCCATTGACCCTGCCTTGAGTGTAACAGGGGGCGGTGCCCCAACCTCCCAATCAGTCTACCCTGAAAGTGACTGAGGGTGGCATCGCAACCTCCCAATCCGCCCTGCTCTGTGCATGACGGGGCGGCGCCCCAACTCCCCAATCGGCTCTGCTCTGAGCCTGACCAGGGGCTGCACCTAGGGATTGGGCCTGCCCTCTGCCACCCGGGAGCAGGCCTAAGCCAGCAGGTCGTTACCTCCCGAGGGGTCCCAGACTGTGAGAGGGCACAGGCCGGGCTAGTGGACCCCCCCCCAGTGCACAAATTTTTGTGCACCGGGCCTCTAGTCTATTATAATACCCATCCATATTTTATAGATATTAATATGGATAAAAATATATCCCTCCAATTAATTTATTGATTAATTTACACGAAAAATAATTATATAATGTATGTAATTCTCCAGGCCCAGTTCTTGTTGGTCATAATTTTATTTACATTAACATCAAGAAAACCACTGATTTTATATTTGAGTTGAGAAATTTTGAGTAACTTAATGACTGCTGACCTCAAAGAATTCAGGTACATAAGGCCAATTGCTTTATAGTTGGCAGCCTTTTTTATTTTTATTTCTAAATTCAACATTAACATGATGATTTAATATTCACACTCGCATTGAGGACGTTTTTAGATTTTGTTGTAAATGTTGGTCTGAAAGTACCAAAAATATACTTCATTTCGTTAATTTTTAGAAGCAGAGGAAGATTTATTTGGTTCACCAAGTGCAAAAATGTGGCATAGGATGTAGAGGGAGCAATTTAGCAGCAGTAAAACATTTCACAACCATTATTATTTCAAAAATAAAGCTTGTGTTTGTTTCTTTGACTATAGGGAAGAATTAGAGCTAGAACTTTCCTGGCGTATATACAGAAATGAACTCATTAGCATTGGAATATCTTCTTATAACTGTTGGGAACAAGGAAAGAAAAACCAATCTGTTTGTTCCCTATTTTATATTCATGAGGCTGCTCAGGAGGCAGTTTGATTGACACCATTGGTGTGTGTTGTCCGCTTTCTTCAGATCAAGCTGGGGGTTTTGGTTCACCTATCACTCACTTCTACTTTGTTACCGAGGTCTATTGTGGCTCTCTAAATTGTGTTGTGATGAATTGCCCACTTGGGAATTTTTAGGACATCTTAATCCCAGTCTGACAGAAATCCCTTCCATAAATAATCTACCAACCCCTATGCCAAATGCAAGTGGATCAGTGGACACAGATTTATGACAGCTTTCACGAATGAAAAGTAGCGGCAGGGAATTTGCTAGTGCACTGAGAATCCATGAATTGTCTCTATTTCCTAGTTTATTTTTCCTCAGATGTATTCAGTTGAACTGTTCTCTGCAGAATTTTCTTTAAAGCTCTGTTGTGTGTGTTTGTGTGCATGTGTGTTTGAATCTGCAGTTGCTTCACTGATTTAAAAAAGGGGGAAATTCTATACCATTTTTTAGTTATACATTTGGCTTTTTTGATAAATATAAGCTGATAAAATTGGATAGTAATTATGAATGTGAAAATTCTGGTTAAATAGTTTTTAAATAATTTAAAATAGCAGTTGAAACCAATTTGAGAGGAGTTTATAACCAGTAGATTTATAACTTGAATGATAAGAAAATGTGACTTATTTTAAATGATTTAATTTTTCTTCAAAAAAGGTATTTTTTACTGAAAATCACATGACAAATTATCTGTGGTTGTGTTAACCTGATTATAATTTTATATTTGAATCTAAGGTATTTGCATAGAACTGGTATAATTCAGAACCAGCAAAAGAAAAAAAAAGTTTGTTAGATTGAACAATTTGCCTATAATATTTTAATGTAATTTATATTGATTTATGATAAATTATTAAGGATATCAAGTCATTAATGCTATGAAATGAGCACTCATAATAGAAAATAGAATTCAAGTACCATCCTTCATTTTATATATACATATATATATACACATATATATAATGCATTTTATTTATTAAACATTTAAAGAGTAAAATTCTAAAATAGAATCCTTGTTTAGTAATTCTTGCATTAGCACGCTTAGACTGTGAAATCTGTCACTCTATAATAGAAGCACCATTCTTTCCATGAAGTGACAGCCACCTTTTCTTGCCCTGAGGGTATATGGCACAAGTTCACTGCAAGTCAGAATGTGACATGTTGCTATTTGTCATTCATAATAGTTAGACAGCTTTATAAGCTTCTTATGAGGCCAAGAGTTCTCTTCAATAATAAAGAAAAGAGAGTGGTTTGACCTTATGTATACACTTGTTTCCCTCTCTGGTAAGATACCATGCGTGCTTTTTGTATATACTTATAAAAACAATGGGAAAAATAACCCCCATGGACTGGAAGGGTTTGTAATTTCCTAAATCCATAGAAGTAAATTAAAATGGATATATTGTTGTTGTCATTAGTTAAAAAAAAATACTGGATTTTTTCAGAACAAATCCTAAAGAGGCTATTCAATTCCCACTAAGTACCAGCTTCTTCTCCTTAGCCACCTTAGCTACCAGCAGGGGAATGGAGCCTCATTAAGGCGGTAACACAGGGTCAAGGATTAGAATTGCTTCTGGCTCGGATAACTCAAAAATCAGAGTCTCCAAATTAGTACACTTGCATTCAAATTAGACAGGGATACATACTTTTTAAAAACATCAAATCTCTAACCACATAAAGCACAGCATAGGATAATTGTTAAATGAGACAAAATGTTATAATTTTGGATGGCGCTTGACATTTTGTAAAGCCTTTTTGCTGTCCCAGTCTCATTTGACCCATACAATGATTTTGTGAGGTAACGCTTGTCAAATCCACATCACAGAAGAAGAAACTGAGGCACAGAGAGAGCAGTAATATGCCTAAGATCACAGAGCTACTAGGGTAGCATCAGGTTTATTGAATTCCCTCTGCTCCATTTTAAGCCCTTTGCTCATGTTCTCAACCTGGGACTGATATAAGCTCCCTCCTATTGCCCCCCTCACCGCCCCCACTCCCACCAAGAGAGTTTTTGCAAGCATGAAGGTGTTGTGGCTGTCACGATAACAGCTGCTGGCATTTAGTGGGGCGGGCCAGGGATAGCGCCATGCAAGGACTTTTTTCTGCCTAAGATTCCTGCAGTGCCTATGTTGAGGAACAATTACAATTACTAGGCATATCAAGTAAGGAGGTTCTTACAATTTTAAAGTATGTTACATTCCGCTCAGTACATTTGTTCCTTGTTTTTGTTTTTATCCTCATCCAAGGATGTGTTTTGCTCTAACACTGATGCTTCTCTTTCTCCCTCTCCCTTCCTCTCTCTCCCTAAAACTCAATAAAAAATATTTTTTAAATCCAGTTCTGATAATAAGCAAGATCTTTAAATATTTGTTTCTTACTTATCTAGACTCATCTTTGACCACCAGCCCTCTGTTATGCCCAGATTCCAAGATCCCCAAAAATTCCACACTGGGAGCCAGTTCGATGCAACAGCAGAAGGACCTTTTATTTTGGGGCTAGCTAGACCGACCCCCGTTCCCGGCCGGCCCGGCCCTGCTCCCGGCTGGCCCCGGCGACAGGAAGAGAGAGTCCCCTCCCATGGGAAAATCCGGCTTAAATAGGGGGGTGACGCAAGGGGATTGTGGGCCCTGCCGATTGGCCAGGCATGAGCCGGGTCTTGTTACACAGGATGTGGTCATATCTATGGCGCGCACTTCCCTTGATTGTCATTGGTTAGTTTAAAATCCCGGGCGCGGCCAGCAGAGGCCTGGGCTTCCGGGAAGAAGGCTACACGTGGCCCCAACATGGAGGATACAGGCAAGATGGAGGGGAGCGTATAGCCCTCACCCTTTCACCCTCCAATTCCAAACTCTATGCTTTTTCAAAATACTTTGAACAACCTTTATTACCTTCTGTACTTGATTAACTTCTATTCGAGCTTAAGACACAGGTCAGGAATCACCTTCTCCATGGGGCCTCCCCTAATGTCATACCCTACCCCATTTTGCATTAGGGCGTTCCTTTATGTGTTCTTGTGGCACACCACCCCCTTCCATCCACTCACTCATCAACCTGGATAGTGGCGGTCTTATCTCTCTTCCAAGACTATGTAATTCTTCAATGCAGGGACTATCTTTTGTATCTGCTTGAATTAAGATATAATGTAAATCTGAAAAATACTTCCAGTATAGGTCACTAATCCAAAAACATTGCAGATAAATTATTTCCGGTAAAAGATATGATAGTGAAACATAAAGTGTTGCCTTTGTCTCTTATGATTACCTTTATGTGACTGCTTGGAAGAACATGTGTTCACTCTTTCTCTTTCTCTCTCTCTCTCTTTCTCTTTCTCTTTCTCTTTCTCTTTCTCTTTCTCTTTCTCTTTCTCTTTCTCTTTCTCTTTCTCTTTTCTTTTTTCTCTTTTCTCTTTTCTTCTCTCTCTCTCTCTCTCTCTCTCTCTCTCTCTCTCTCTCTCTCCCCCTCATCCCCCTTTATCTCTCCTCGCCCTCCATCTGTTAAGTATTTTTACAGTATCATCTCATTATAGCATACACTTGAGGGTTCTTTTTCATTATGTTTTTCAGTCCTTCCCTACAGATAATTTTGTTCTCTTCCTGCTCACTTTTCTTCCTAATCTGATTTTACCAAACATTGTAATTGATGCCCTTTCCCCAAATCTGAATATGTTTTTACGATTATTTTTTAATAAAATGTCATAATATATATCAAATCAAATACAATGTGGTTTTATTTGCGACCTTTTCTCATTAAGATATCTGTGCCTGCTTTGACTTAAGCTCAATAACTACACTTCATTTTTTAAAAAAAGTTCTAAGGAAAAATGGCTTGAGATTCAACATGTAAATACCTCAATCCTTGCATGGTATTTCCATATGCATACACAACTACATGCAAATTATTAAGGGAGGAAAATATTCATTTTTTAGCTCTTCCAGCATAGGAAGTAAAGACACATTTTCCTACCCTATATGAGCTTTCAGAAGTTTATTCACTTGTTATTTTGGCACAAAGTGTATGAAGTTTGTCATCTTGAAGGGCAGAGCGGACACCATCACAGGAGCTCTTATGCCATGAGGAGATGAGGAGAACTCTGTAGGCAGGCTGTCCCAGCTGGAGGTTGCTGATGGGTTCCATACCCAGCTCTACTGAGCAGTTCAGGGAGAGCTGTGTAGATTCTGTCAGTGGCCCGTGCCAGCTTGTGTGGAGTTATATAGGGTTTTTAGCAGCTACTTTGAAATCTTACTCTAATGCAGTTGGTTCATTTTAGAAATGTAATTGAATATTAACTTCCTCATTTAATGATATTTGGTACCAAAACAATGTAATCTTATAATTTTGATGCCAAAATCATTATAGTGAGATTCCAATGTACTCTGAAAGTGGGTTATACAGATGAGATCTTTTTTTAAAAAAAAAATCATGAAATAAAGTGAATAAACATAATCAATAAAGGGAATATTTGAAAGCATTTATATACAGATATATTCTTACATTTCCCTCAGTAGCACCAAATGAATTTTCAGGTTATAAAGCAGCTATTTAAAGATAATGTTAAAATATATTAAGTATTCTAATAAGCATGTTAAATACATTTGTTTTTAATAATGCACATTCTTTAAATAGTGAATTTTTGGTAGAGTTGAGGGGCAGATGAAAACACAAGCATTCCACAAGTTTTTTACACCATTGCCAAGATGATTTAAAAAACTAAGAAATGCAGCACATTAACTTATTTATACTCACTTTAATGTACTATGCATTCCCATGGATTATGGCATACTAGTTTTGCTTAGATTAATTTTTTAATGCACTGTATAAATGAGATTTTATTTTGTTCATGCTACGTCTTTTTAAGATTAAAAATACCCCCACAAACCCACACATCTCAAAAGATTTGGCAAACTACAATGAAAGCAAAGCAATTATTATTCATTCCAAAGACTGCTAAAATTTCCCAGATATTTGTCAGTTTGCCCAGGACTATTTTGGACACACATGGTAGAAGAGATTAATTTGCTATTATCATGTGGCCATTAGTCATTAAAAAGTAGATAATGTGTCAATATCTATTGTTTGAAATACTTTAGAAGCACTTCCATCTGTGTCTAACATTAATAGCACTTAAACATTTTTCTCACCTGTTTGGTCTTGTTCAATATTTTGCATGATGAGGGGCTAGAGCCCAGGCAAAATGCAGTTCCATATCCAAATCTAACATATAAATATTCAGGGTAGGTCTTGTGCACCCTTTGAGATGAGCACACCACTCGCCAATATAGTTTGGCAGAAAAAGCATCAGACAAAGGGAATTAGGAATTAGAACAGATGGAATCTAGTTCTAGTTTAACTGATGATTTAAGGATGCCCTTGATGAAATAGCTTTCTTTGTTTCAAGGAAATTATAACTAAAAATCATTAATCAAGTAATGTTTCCCATGTAAGTCAGGATAGATGCCATTGTACAAGAGAATAATACTTTCTGGAGCCAATCTAAAAGGTGTAGAGACACAATAGATGATGTGTGTGTGTTGTGTGTGTGTGTGTGTGTTTGTGTGTGTGTGTACTTAAAAAACAATGGCTGCTCAAGTTAGTAGCTTTAGAAGATCTACATAGAACATACAAAAACAATGGAGAGTATTGAATAGAAGACATAGGGAAATCTACCAGGCAGTTGACCTCTAGCTAAAGGGAGTTTATTTAAGGCACCCCCATTATGTCAGTGCCTGACATGAACTCTTTAGAACCACCTCTGAAGCATCTCGAATCCTTTCTGTTTTCTTTACTGGTTCTGTTGATCCTTCTACCTAACAGATGATTCTAAAGGTCTGGCCCTCTGTTCTCTTTACTGTTCCCTTTCTATGATCACATTTAAAATCCTATCTAATAAAAGAGTAATATGCAAATTAACCATCACTCTGTGACAAAGATGACTGCACCCATAGCAGCTGGGGCAGGACGCTGGCAGTGTCACCCCGGCAACATGAGCCCAGCAGGTATTGCCGTGGCGACCCGCGATCAGGCAAGTGCGGTCTGCAGGCAGCACTCATCAGGGCCTGCTTGCCCATCGCCGTGGTGTGGAGCAGCCAGGCCCTGCAGAGAGCAGAGAACCATGGGGAGTGGGCCCAAGCCATCAGTAGGACATTCCCTGAGGGCTCCCAGATTAGAGAGGGTGCAGGTTGGACTGAGGGACCCCCCCACCCCCCCATGAACGAGTTTCCTGCACTGGGCCTCTAGTTTTCTCATAAAAGAATATGACTGTCAAGTCAATCCTTACATGTTTTTTAAGCTCTAGTTCCCCATCCCAAAGCATTGATATCTTTACCCAGTTTCCCAGATTCCATATGCACCTCAAAATGCCAAACTGAACATTTAATATTTCCCTCAAAAAAGCCTGTCCTTGCATGGCTCAATGGCTGAGCATTGACCTATGAACCAGGAGGTCACAGTTTGATTCCCAGTCAGGGCACATGCCCTGATTTTGGACTTGATCCCTGGTATGCGTCATGCAGCAGGCAGCCGATCAGTGATTCCCTCTCACCATTGATGTTTCTATCTCTCTCTCTATCTCCCTTCCTCTCTGAAATCAACAAAAATGTGTTTGTTTTTTTTAAATAGTCTTTCCTCAAGATATTGTGCCTTTAAAAAATAACAATGCCATTTTTTGGTGTGTGTTAGCACTTCTGCTTCCACAATTATGATCTCTTTCTTATATACTTCATGTATGTCATACTAAAGATTTTGGGGAAAAGTTAGAAAAGGGGTTTAAGTCTTTGCGACAAAAATAACACTAAATTGAAAATTAAACTTGTCAATTATTAAAAAATATTTCTTGACATCCCCAAATGAGAAATTATTACTAGTATTTCTTTGCATCTATTCTACTTGTACATACCACCTTGAAGTGTCTTTTTCCTTTCCTCAAACCTTCAAAATTGCCTCATAATTGTAATTTCATTTTACCACATGTAGAAGTCTGCTTCTCTTAGCATGATTCCCAAAAACTTGAATATGTAAACCAACATGATGCTCCTCTGACCAAAAATGGACTTCTCTATTTCACAGGATTTAACCTCCTTAGAAGGAATTTGTTATTTGTAGGGATAATTTTCTGTAACACCAACTATCCTTTCTCTGCTTCTTCCCTGGGCGGTCCCCATATCCATTTAGATTCAGATATTGAAATCAACTATTGATCACTCTCTCTTTTGTATGAGACCCTCGCCATGTAGACCTTTATTTCTCAATTTTTCTCCATCTTTAGAGATTCATTTCATTTTCTGTCAAATAAAATACATTAAGTTACCTTACCTTGGACCTGTTCTCAAAAGGGTTTCTGTATCTTTAATACAGTGATGGTAATACTTATTGATGGGGTTATTGTGAAATTACCTACCACTATGCTTAGCGCTCAGTATTAAGTAATTAAATGTTATGTTCCTCTTATTTTTTCCTTTGGAATCCATTGAATATTAACTGAATTCGTGATACTACATTAGTCATCCTATTTAAAAATAATTTTTCCCTGTTTATCTCTATTAAAGTGTAAAATTTTGGGGAGCAGGAATTTTATCTGGTGCTCTAATATGTATAACAGCAAAGTAGAGAGGGATAAGGAAGAGTCAAATATTTTTTGTGGTAAAATTTTTTGGAGGGATGTGAGCCTTAAGTTCTCACTATGTAGTGATCATTTTTTCTTTGGGCTTCTAGGATAAATCTGAGTCCTAATTGAGAGAAAATTCTATCAGACTAAGCCTGTGTATTGCAGTCTGTTTCTTTGATATATATCCACTACTATTATAATTCAGTTTTCCCATTTTCTTTGATTTCTTTGTTTCTGTCTTTTGCTGCTTTCAAGTGCTTACTTGTTCTCGAACTTTATTACACACACATGCATGTACATACATATGTTCCTTTAAATATAAGAATATAAGTTGGGTTTAATATGTTGTGACTTTGTTTGACTTTTTAAAATAATTTTTTATTTTGAAAAATACAAAATGCTTTAAAGTCAAAGTTTTTATTCAGATAGAAGGTGGAAATGAGTGGAAGGAAAAAAACAAAGGTTTTGTACAGGATAATATTCAAAGCAACTTGCCTGTGTTCTTTGAGTTTGAAGGTGGTGATTAGGTTTTCAGATTTAGAGAAGTGTGAGACAACCTAATTAAACACCTTTTTGCTGAAAGGCAGCTCTATAAAGCCAGAATGCGTTGGGAAGCTCTCAAAGCTTTTATCAGAAAGCTAATATTCTGAAGTCTTTCAAATGAATAGGTTTTGAAAAACTATTTCTCAGCCTGGAAATAAATTATAAAGGTACTTAATAAACATGCATGCTAGAATCCTTACATTGAATAGATGCAAAAATATATCTTTAAAAGCATAAAATATATAGTAAAATAAATGTGTACATATTTTCTAGTTGTTGAAACAAATTAATTTTATAACTTTAGGAACCCTTAGCTTTTAATTAAAATCCTTAATAAATAATTATATATTAAAGAGAATCACATGGCAATCAGGATGAGAAAAGCAAAGCAAATCTTTACAGATTATAGATATAGTATAGTTTTAAATAAACCCCTCATCTTCTTTATGAGCATAGTGTTTATTATTGCCCTCATTACCAGTGTACTTACTAAATGTGAATTGTTTATCTTTAAATACAATGGAATATATTTTGTAATTTTGTAGTATCAATCAATAGCATACGTTCCTTTCTAACAACACAGTATTGTTTTTTATAGCCTTTAGTGACCTTTTAATGACCAAGCAGACAGATCCTTTATATAAGCTGGTTTGTCATTGTGTAAAATGAGAGGAAAGGGCTCAATGACCTCTAAGATTTCTTTCAATCTTTAACAACATATGATTTTATGACTTAATTTTTTATAATGCCAAGAAGAAATGGTGATGGGTTGAAGGATATTCAGAAAATTCATTTATTTAATTAAAAATAGTCCAAAGCTCTATCAGAGAATATTTAAGAAGATGGTATTACAATGTGAAGAGAGCATGAGATTGCCTTTAGATAATGAGTAAGGGTGATATAAACAAATTCACACACTATTGGGTTGATTAAATTTATCTTTATGGGAATTGAATATATAGTGGTCTTTTATACTACAAATGAGATTTGAGGAAAGTTAATGAAGCTGAGTCCTCATTAGTTGGTCATGCTTTTCTGCATGTTTGATTGATAGCAAAGGATTGCTATTGTCTTTTAGTAATTAATCTCCTTGTTCCATAGAACAGAATTTTTTTTATTTAAAACAGTTTATTCAAAGTTAATACAATTATGGATATGAAGCAATTAAACATTGGCTCACATTCAAGATAAAGAAAAACTAATTGTAAACTGAATTCTCCATTCATGGAACAAGGACAGACCAATCTTGCTGCGAAGATGATTCTTTCTGTGGATGTGAAGAATGGCGTCATTTTGGCTTCTATGTTTATTGCTTTCTTTTAAAAACATTTTGCTTCTCTGACTCTTAAAATACATTCACTGAAGAGTTAAAAAAAAAGCAAGTTCTCATGAGCAGAGCAGACACCACACTGTCAGATTGCAAACACTACAACAGGAATTTTTTTCAGGGCAAGGTAGGCTTATCTATATTTCAAATTATAAATTCATTGTAAGTCACTTATCTTTGAAATATATATGTAATAAAGTTTGTTACTGCTATGGTTCTATTTTATTTGATGTTTACTTTTAAATCATCTATAATTTTTTAATATAAATTCCTCCTAAAGCAAAATCTTGTCTCTCCCTTTGAGTAGACCTAATGCAGCTGCTAGTCTTGTTTTCATATGTCTTTTCAGCAGTGAGCCTAGTAGAAGCTCAATTACAACTCCACAAATGAAAGTGGAGGTTTTCCTACAGAATTCTTTCTTGTGTGAGTTCTTCTCCCTCCTTTATCCTTTTCCTCTAAGAACCACTCTCTTTTGTATCCTTCTGTTACTATTTAGGATTCACTATTCTGAAGCTTCACCCAGACATGCCATAACGAAGTGGTACCTCTTATTCTAAAACTAGAGGCCTGGTGCATGAAAATTTGTGCAAGAGTAGGCCTTCCTCCACTCCAGCTGCTAGCACTGGCTTCCCTCTGGCACCCGGGACCTGGGCTGTCTTCCCTCAGGCCCCAGCTTTGTCAGGAAGGACATCTGGCCTAATTAGCATATTACCCTTTTATTATTATAGACTAGAGGCCTGGTACACAAAATTCGTGCATGGAGGGGGGTGTCCCTCAGTCCGGCCTGTACCCTCACCAATCCAGGACCCCTTGGGGGATGTCCAACTGTCTCTCGCAATCCGGGACTGCTGGCTCCTAACTGCTCGCCTGCCTGCCTGCCTGCCTGATCGGCCCTAACCACCTCTGCCTAACAGCCTGATCGCCCCTAACCGCCTCTGCCTTGGCCCTGCACCCGGGACCCAGGATTCCCTCCTCTGGCAAG
Source organism: Myotis yumanensis (assembly GCF_028538775.1). Lineage (NCBI taxonomy): Eukaryota > Metazoa > Chordata > Mammalia > Chiroptera > Vespertilionidae > Myotis > Myotis yumanensis. The sequence goes on along the minus strand of NW_027223760.1, from coordinate 39,781,784 downwards.
CCACAGGCACCCAAGACCCGGGCTTTCCTCCCTCTGCATCAGGCCTCTAGTATTGATAATAACATTTTATCTCTGTCAGGTCTGGGGCATTTCTGAGCCTATTGGGGGTTGTTCATGCCCCAGTAATTCCAGTGAAGGAAAATACCCGCCCCTCCACTTTGCTTTGCTCTATAGCACACCTGAAAATTGAACTGCCTTGTGCTTTTAGCCCCTTATAGAAATTTTGGTGAAATAAATTTTAGTAGTTTCTTTCAACATTCTTGGGATCTGGATAAAAACAAATCAAGAGGCTTCACTTAGAAATCTTTTCCACGTTTCTCAAATTTGGCCTATTTCTTTAGAGCAAATGTGTTTGTGTTTATTTTTCCTTTCCTGAGGATAAATTATTTTCTTAAAAGCTCTTAGATATTTTGGGTAAGTAAATTTCTACAGGAACATCTCATTTTCCCTCCCAAACTTTTCCAGAGTGAATTCAATCTATGTAGCAAAACTAAGCACCATATGCCTCTTCACTGTTTTTCCACAGTGGCTGCACCAGTCTGCATTCCCACCAGCAGTGCATGAGGCAGCGGTTCTCAACCTGTGGGTTGCGACCCCTTTGGGGGTTGAACGACCCTTTCTCGGGGGTCGCCTAAGACCATCGGAAAACACATATATAATTACATATTGTTTTCATGATTAGTCACTATGCTTTAATTATGTTCAATTTGTAACAATGAAAATACATCCTGCATATCAGATATTTACATTAGGATTCATAACAGTAGCAAAATTACAGTTATGAAGTAGCAGTGAAAATCATTTTCTGGTTGGGGGTCACCACAACATGAGGAACTGTATTAAAGGGTCGCGGCATTAGGAAGGTTGAGAACCACTGGCATGAGTGTTCCTTTTTCTCCACATCTTCACCAGCACTTGTCGTTTGTTGACTCGTTGATGATAGCCATTCTGACGGGTGTAAGATGATACCACATTGTGGTTACAATTGTATTTCTCTGATGATTAGTGACTTTGAGCATTTTTTTTCACTTGTCTCTTGGCCTTCTGTATGTTCACTTTGGAGAAGTGTTTATTTAGGTTCTTTGCCCATTTTTTAATTGGATTTCTTTCTTTCTTTTGTTAAATTGTATGAGTCCCCTATATATTTTGGAGATTAAACCCTTATCAGATGTATCATTGGCAAATATGTTCTCCCATGTAGTGGGCTCTCTTAGTATGTTGATGATCGTTTCTTTTGCATTGCAGAAGCTTTTTATTTTCATGTAGTCCCATTTGCTTATTTTCTCTTCAGTTTCCATTGTCCCAGTAGATTCACTTGCCTCTTTAGTTTTGGATACTGTAACCTCCCTGGGAGGAGTAAGAGTTAATGGAGTTTCTGAGGAGAAAACCCCACCTCCACTATACATTTTTATTTGTATATTTTGATCTTACCCTTTGTTCCATTGTTGATATGCTTATTGAATTATCAAAGCAGTGGAGTGCAATGGGGTGGAGAGAGAAAAGTAAACAGTTATAAAAGGATGCTACTAATTTAGAAAATGAACATAAAATCTGGTAATTTCTGAAGGAAACCTTTATCAAGTGCTTAATGGGTTGATATATATCTGAACTACTCTCTACTATATAGGGAATGAGAAGAAATTAGTCCTTGTTCAGTTTCAGTTTTTCTTCTACTTATGTGATGTTGAGAGCAAGTTGTATAACTTCTGTTATCAGGTGTAATGGGGGCAATGGGACTGGAATAGGTAGCCTTATTCAAATTCCAGCTCCTCCACCACTTGCCCTTTGTCAAGCTCCTTATAGGAATTATACCATCTATCTTTCCTACAAATTTAATAGATAATATAATTAGCACCATTTACAGATGAGTAAATAGACTTGAAAGAACAGGTAACCCAAGGCAACTTAAACTCTCTGAAGTCTGTTTGCTCTTCTCTAAATGGAGCTAATGATAGTATCTACTAAGTATCTAAGAAAAATGAGATAATTTCTAGGAGGTGCTTGGCAAAGAATAGGTACTAAAGAAAAAAATCAGCTTTTATTGTTATTTAAATCTCATTATGATGATCAACTGAGACAGCATCTATAAAAGAAATTTCATAAGTTATAAAGAGCTACATACATTTTAACTATCATTCATGTCCATTGTATAATGACTATAAAACTTTATTTTTTTTAAAAAGGAAAAAAAAATAGAAGCTTTCTTGAACTTCCCACTTGAGAGCTAAGTGTTTAAAATTTTGTCACTTCTGAGAAATTGGAACAGAAAACCTTTGATAATAATGTAAGAATTTTTAAGAGAATTTTGATAATATCAGTTACTGGAACTTTTTTACTGAAATTGTTGAAAGTCACATAACAACAAAGAGAAATAATAGTATTACTCAAGTTAAAGAAAAAAACCGCTAAAGAACTACTAGATGTTTTACAGCAATTCAAAAGCACATTCTCTAGGAAAGAGGAAAACAGGAATGGCATATATATATATTTTTTCAAATTAGTGCATGATGTTTCTGATATTTAAAAAAATCTAGTAAATTGCATATTTTACCAATTTGACTGATTTGCACATCATAGTGATTTTCCAAATACTAGGAGGAAAAATTATACAAGTGGGGGAGAAGTACACAGTACACACTTTTATCTACCGCCAGATGTAAGGCATTTATTCCCAGTGTATCAACAAAAATAAAAAAAAGGGATTGTTTCCATAGCGACATTAGCTAAACAGAAAATGTGCTTGCTAAGATCACTATTTTGTTTTTAAAGCCTGAGCACTGAGCAAATTGGCAGCCTGTGAGAGTTAATTAAACTCAAATGTAAATTATTTAAAAGTAAAAAGAAATTAAGATAGCATGGCAGGAATGATAAATAGTTAACTACCAGTCAAAAAGTAGCCTGAGGTAAAAGAAACAAATCCCCTTTGATAGAATAAGAATCAAAGGCAGGGTGTGGGGAGGAGGAGCACCAGAGATAGCAAATCAGTATTGTAAAATTAAAAGGGTGGAAGGTGGCTGAAGCAGATACAATCTGACGGGATCTTGGGTGCAGTGCAGTATATTTATACCAGAATGATATGTACCTGTTAGATTTTACCTTCAATAAGATAAAAGAACTCCTTTTCCCCCTTCTTAATTAGTAGTAGCTAATGTTGATAAAAGTGTCACTGCTGTTTTGTTTTGCAAAAATTTCATTTAATTCTTAACTATGCTGTGAAACTGGTCCTATTACCTGTGTTTTACAGATGAAGAAGCAGAAACACAGAGAAATGAAATAACTCCTCCCATATTTTATTTTTTTAGATGTTATTTATTTTTACAATTTATCTTTATTGTTGAAAGTATTACAGATGTCCCTTCTAGTCCAGGCCTTCACCATACTCTTTTCTCCTGTATTTTCAAAGTCAATACATGTTTTATGGTTTCCTGAGTTCTTGAACAAGCCCTCCACGAAAGTCCAACTAAAAGTAAAATCTTCAGAACTATATTCAGAATAGCTGGTGGAAAATTTCCTGTGATATTTTTAGTTGCCATGGAATATAAGGATGTGTTTTCATTTACCCAGTACGTGATGGGGAGTAGCTGCCCATGTCTACTATTTGTCTGCAGAACAGTTTTGGTGCAGTGGGAGGTGATGGATGTCTATGTGAGTTCATTTGGAAAATTAATTACTCAGGCTATTTTAAAGCTCTTGAATTATGACAAGGGAAATATACGGATAAATACTTTTAGGGACTATAAAATGCTGAAAGATAAGTTCTATATGAAATGATCCTTTACTGATGGTATAAACCTTTTAAGTTACTTTCCACTGTAAGGTATCAAAATAAATTTGGTAGACTCTTTTGATCTGCTCTAACTGCCAATCTTTTTTAAAAAAAATATATTTTCATTTGTTTGATACATATGCAAACTTATGTGTAGGCATACTTGAAACTAAAGATAAATTACAAATATGTGTTCTTTTGTCATATATATTTATTTATATATTTGCCTTTAGTTAAAGTCGTTGAAGAGGGTTGAAGCTTTTAGATTCACTTGTGTTTTTTTTCTTAGAAAAAAGAAAAGTAGAAAGTATTAAAAATTAATTTTAAAGGTACTTCCCAATCTGCTACACTACATCATTTTATTACGTCAGTTTGCATCATATTCAATTAAACTGTTTTTGCTATTTTCTTATTCTAATAAGGCCCACATTAACACATTTTTAGATTTATAGAAAGGCAAAGCCTCACACAAACCATCTGACAGTGAAAAGTGGCCTTCCCACATTTTTCTCCTTCTTTTTAAGCAGTTGTGTACTTTTTCAGGTCTTTTGTATTAACTGAGTGGTGCAAAGATTTGATTATTTCCTTATAAGTATAGCAAATTTTTCTCTTCTCCCTCGCATAAGCTTTTGTGCTTTATGCTTTATTTGAGAACCAGTACATTAAAAACACAATGAAACCTGGAGCTTACACAACTTCCTGAAAATTACAAGTAGCGGGCTTGGTAGAACTAAGCAAGATTGAGCCCACTTAGTATCCTGTATCCAAGAAACAGAGGAAGGAAGGGGAGAATTATAAAACTATAAATATAAAGCAGTGCGTTACAATAATATATTTCAAAGAAGAAAAATAATAAGAGAATATAATTTTAGATAATTCTAAATTGCATTTTTATCAATTCTAATTATCTTTAGGACATTGTTTGAGGATTTAATACAGTTTCTATATACATTGGTATTGTGTTCTGTACCACAGTCATTTTACATATGTTTTCAAAAATCATTTTTTCTTATTTATTTTAGTTTTCAAATTAAAGTTAACTTTCTCAGCAACAAAGCTAAAAAACTATAAAATCAGTAAAAATAAGACTGTAAATCATGATCAAACTTCTGAGCTGTTATCAGTCTACTTGTGGACTTCTGCCTCACCCTTTCATCTCCATTGTGTCTGAATTTACCAGGTTTATTTTTCAAAAAGGTATAGAGCCATTTGTTGTTATTTTATTTCCCGTTGCTACAAGAGCTCGATGTTAAGATCATATAAATCTTCTGCTTGAACAATGCTCTGATTTTTATTTTAGAGCGGTACTTCTCAAAAGTGCACATTAGCATCACTGGAGGTCTTGTTAAAACATAGGCTAATGAGGCTCACCCAAGAATTTCTGACTAAATAGGTGCTGAGTAGGTTCTGAGAATGTGCATGTCTAGCGGTTCCCTTGTGATGCTGCTCCTGCTGGTCTGGACACCCTTTGAGAGGCACTATCCTAGGGATGATGACGTAAGCAGGGCATAAAACGCATGCTCAGTAAAGAACTGAGGACAAACTAAATGTATCAGTTAAATGATGTTGAGGGTTTGAAAATATGGAGACGGATCCGTGAACATTGTTATGGAAGCGGACTCAACTAGGTATGGTGCTTCAGGAAATATCAAGGCTCTGAGGTTTTACCCTTCTTGCCAGCTAACAAGCTAGCTCACCACAGTTTCAAAGATTCAGGAGACTCCCTGAGTCAGACACAATGGGTTTGATGATTCCTACGCAGCAGGCAGCTTGGTATTGTGTTACCACCAGTTCCTCCTGATCCTCAAGTCCAGGCAGAGTAGTGCAGGTAGGCACTGTGTGTGCCATGGGTCTGTGTTGCAGCCCAGGAAACCTGGGATTGGAAAAACCCATCTTTTAAATGGGGACTCACAGCAAACCTGCTTAACTTTTCCCCCCACAGATTATTCTTATTTTCTGGAGCAACAAAGAAATCTGGAGGGAGACATGCTTCCTGTCTTCCCAGGCTGTTTGGTATTCTTGAAAAGATAGGAGCAAAGGCTCCTGAATATGTGGTCCCCTAATACAGTGGTTGTCAACCTTGGCTGCACATTAGAATCACCTGGGAAGCTTTTTAAAATCCTGATTTCTGGGCCTCATCCTCCGGAAATTCTGTTTCTTTGTTATGGGGTGAGGCCACAACATTAGTAACAAAGAAACAGAATTTCCGGAGGATGAGGCCCAGAAATCGGGATTTTAAAAAGCTTCCTAGGTGATTCTAATCTGCAGCCAAGGTTGAGAACCACTGCCCTAATATAAGTAGTCTGATGTTTTAGCTTAACTATTTGGGCCTCTAGAGCCAATTATTAATAGGGTTAAGGGCTAGACTAGTTTTAGGAACTGTTATTGTTTTGTTTTCTTTTCTTTTCCTCTCCACTGACCCGATTCTCTTCCTTCTCCACACTGATCATTTCTTGAGTTTCTGAATCCACATTAGTATTCAACATTTAGAGAACAAGGCAACTGATTATAAATTAGCTCTAGAATCCTAGAGTGGGATTATATGGATTAGCTTGGATCCCTGCCACATCCCCAGCCAAATTCTACTAAGTTTTAAGGATCAGGTGGGGATGAATTAATACACCAACTTTTACCAATTGAGTGGTGATGAATTAATCTAGCAATATGCTTGTCATGTAGAAAGACAACTTTTGTGGCCTCTCAAAGTGTCATGATAATGAATAATGATGATCTAGTGAACCTAGTTATAAATCTTGATAAGCTGAGAGAAAACCTTGAAAACACTTGGAAATGATGATTTCCACATTCGCACACATGTTAATTGAGTGCCTGCTCTCTGCTGTATTGTGTAAAGTGCGTGAGGTGTACAGACATGAAAGAGCTTATTCTTATACTTAAGGAACACACATTTAATGTTTTATTGAAATATGGAGAGAAGAAAGACAGAGAACCAGAAAGAGTAAGGGAGAGAGAGACAGAAAGAGAGAGAGAGAAGAAATTGAGTACAACATAAAGGGTGTCAGAATAGTGTAAACATATGGCTCTAGTAAAGGGCAATAGTTTATTGTTGTTGCTTCTACTTAGAACAATGCTTCTCAAAGAGTAATTAAATCCATATGTCTAATAGAGCTAAAATATTCCCCTCTAGAAGAATGTTTTCAAAGTATAATCCAAGGAAAAGGTGTACTCTATTAAACATACAGAATTCTGGGAATGACCCCAGGTATGGAATCAGAATCTTTGGGTGAATGTGAGGTTGAGTGGGTTCGTATGAAGTCCAAGTATGTTGAACACACTCATCTGGTAATTCTGTAGATTTGTCAAAGTGTAAAGCTGATGTGGAAATTATGTTCATTTGAACAATCTTTTATTTTATTGTTTTGTGCTGTAGAGCCAAAAATAGGTAATGATAATTACCGGTTATATATTATTTACATTTGCTACCACTGAAAGGAATTTTACCATTCTTACCAGATGACATCTCCTTTACCCTGGCTTCTGTATTCCAAGAGTCTGCCAATTTATTTGAGGCTAATTACATCTCTGAAGATTAGACTTGAAGCTTTGTGATTAATTTCAAAAGCATTTCGTGAATATAACAGATCCAGGGCTGAAATCTATATAACATGATCCAGAAACCATATTCCAAAAGATTTATTTTTCACTGGGCCACAAATAGAATGAATGATTACTGGCTTGACTTTTAGCAACTTTTATTTATATATTTTGCATATGGTATACTCCCTTAAAACTTGCAGTGGAAGGAGAAATCGTGTTTATATTATGAGATTTTTATTTCACATAACCTGGAATGAAATGAATTGTAAGAAAATGATAGACTATTAAAAAGAATTAATCTGTAGCCTTATATAGCACTTTATGCAGTATGAGATTTATATGTGATTTGGATTAATACAATAAATTAATATTTTACTATTTTTATAGTTCTCATGTCATAATTCCAGTATTTGCAGAAGGGTTAAAATATTTGAATAGACATAAATAACAAGACTATATACTTTATTCTCCTAGGTCAGTCTATTTATAACTAATTTTAATGAATAGTAAAAATTATATATTATGTAGCTTGTTCTGTTTCTCTTAAGAAACAATAGTCAAGAAGGCAAACTCCTTTTTTTTCTTCTTAATTATCTCAAAAAGATAGACTGGTGCTAAGCTATTTAATCAGGATTTGGTAGAATTTCTCAAATTATTGAAGTATATTTTTCTAAATTACAGCAGAATTTTATTAAAAATAATCTTTGTGTCTTGTAGTCATTTTGGGATTGCCCAGCTGGAAAAACAAAAGTGAGTTTGAAAAAAACAAGAAATTTAATTATTGTAATTATGTGCTCATGTTTTGTGTTATTAAACAAAACCAGAAAGTCTACAAAAACATATTTTAGGCAAGCCTAAGTAAAACATAAAAACAGTGTTTAGTCATCTTTGTAAGAGTGGGCTTGCTAACCCAAAGCACCACAGTGAAAGGGGATCAGAACGTCCTTGAGTAAGTTGTCTTGCTTAAATGTTGATTTAGCGTCTTTCTCACTGTACCAGTAATACCTGTGCAGAAACAATGATAATGAGAAAGGATAGGTAGGACTGCATTTACAAATAAGGCCTGTTACTATCATCTGATGATAAAGATGCAATAATAGCATAGTGTTTTAGTGCTAAAAAAGAGTTATAGGGATAGCTTCAGCTTTGTTTACTTGAGGGTTCTTCTCTCTTCTTGGCACCTTATCTTTACTTTCAAAACCCTGATTAAACCATTTCTCAAAACTCCCTGACATTAATTGATTCTCTTGTTCAATCTAAACCATGACTTCCAATGATTATGGGTTTCTCTCTAGGAATATCAGCCCTCGCCCCCAATAAAGCTGGTGCGGGGTTTCTTTGGCATTCAGCTACACACAACCTTGGAAAAATAGACAGTATTGACATCAGATAACATTTACATACTTAAAAAATATTTGTCAAACAATGCCAAATAATATAAACTAATTCATTATACTGATTACTATGAGTAGAGAAATTGATTAAAGGAGATAAATAAAGTGAGCTTCAAGGTTATTTGTAATATTTTATTTTTTCCAAAATAGTTATTAAAGAAAATATAAAAAATAAATATGAATTCTGGGTCATGGTTCCAGAATGTTTTTAGGCTTTTCACTATTTTTCATATTTCATAATGATCTATTCTTTCTCATTTTATTTATGATAAAAATAAAATAAAATTGAACTCACTTTATTGACTATTATATTAAACTCGCATTCCTTGAATCACTTATACTTTGGGGCCACCGTATGGGTCTTCAAGAGCTTTTTGGCTTGGCAACATACAGTTAAAATATAGGGACCATTCAAATGTTTTCATTTGTTTCACTTAGATATGTATATGTTGAAGTGGTCATCAGTGATTGTAATTCTAACATAGCCTATTCTATGAAGTTATATTTGTAAGCTTCAAATGGAAACAAAATTTTATTGAGTTTATAATGTACTAGATGTTTAGCATACCAAACATAAAGTATATAAAGAAGTTATTATTCTTAGATGCAGAAAAATGTTGAGTTCATTGCCTCAAATTTCATAGTTACTGAATGGAAGCACCAGAATTGGGAACCAGATCTGTCTGGTTTAGACATACATGCTCATTATACTGTACCTCCAAAATAATGTATTGTACCTGTACATTTTTCTTCAAAACCTATGTCTATTATTCAACTAAATTTGCCATTTTCAATTGATGATATTAGACCATTCAATTGATTATCCTGATTTTTTTTTACTATGTTAAGAACATTGGATGAAGATAGGCAAAATTCATTAAAATGGTAAAAATTGTCAAATAGACATAATACTATTGCTTTTCCTTATATGGTATTAATTATTTGAACATTAATCACATGACACATGCATATTTTACTTGGGTTAGTCTATTGTGAAGCTCTATTACCTCTTTATATATATGTATGTATATACATATATATATATAATTTTTATTGATTTCAGAGAGGAAGAAGGAGGGAGAGAGATAGAAACATCAAAGATGAGAGAGAATCATTGATTGGCTGCCACCTGCATGCCCCCCACTGGAGATAGAGCCCACAACCAGGGCATGTGCCCTTGACTAGAATTGAAACCTGGGACCCTTCAGTCTTTAGACCAATGCTCTATCCACTGAGCCAAACAGACTGGGGCTCTATTACCTCTGTATTAGGAAGAAATGTATTGACATACACTAGCCAAAGTGATTGTTTCTTTGAGTGATGTTTTTAAGTCAATTCTTAATTAACATGAATATCAACATTATTAGAGTTTAACTCAACTGGCATATGATCCCTGAAGGTTTCCTTTCAAAGCTATCAAAAGAAAATTTTTAATAATTAAATATATTAGAAAATTTATTTTACCTTTCATCTGCAATTGCCTTACAGTCTAGGAAGCAAATCATAAACAGGTTTGGAAAATAGTCTCTTTCCAAGAAAAAATATATGTAGGCATTGTTAAGGAAGAATGATAGAATTATTTCTTTATACACTGTATAATTATAGGGCTTTGATTAGACTTTCATATCACCTGACAGAATTCAATGCCAGTGGAAGAGATAAAGACATGTCAAAAAGTGAAGGTTGAGAATGAATAGGCCTTCAAGGGAGCTGATCTTTCTCTGATCTGATAAAACGTCTCCCTTTCTCTATTTCTGTTTTTGTTTTTTTTTTCTTTCCTGCAGATCACTGCATATCAAAAGCTTTCTCTCTGAATAGCAATAGTCTCTCAGGATTTGAGTACAGGACCTATGTAAAGAAAGTTCTAAAACTGACATACAGTTTTTTGTTGTTTTTGTTTTCAGTCTTTAGAAATGTCTAAAAATTTGCTGGGAAATTTCTCATTAATCTGAAATAGTTCTCTACCAGTGGTTTTGGTTTTGTCAGTGCTTTGTCTTCATATAGTCTGTCGATGACTCGTGATGTTCACACTTTTAATGGGTTTAATGGATATTAAAGATTGTTCTTGTGGAATGAGCAAAAGCTTTGGAGTCAGAAGGCTTAGCTTAAAGTCCATTTTGTTAAATTTGTGAGTCCTAAAAAAGTCATTAATCTGAATTTCTGTTTTATTATGCTCAAACCAATAGGTAGGTAGGGATGCACAGACATCTGTGACATTGTTTATATATTTATTGTTTTATACTCAAAGGATTTTTAAATACATGTGCTGTTTCATTTGTAATAAAGCCATTTAATGAATCTTTCTGGCATATCTTAATATGAGCAGCATTAAGTTTTAGTTTTCTGTCAAAGGTAGTTATGCTGAGCTGGGTTCTTTGTTTCTATCTGGTGTTTGGTCTGATTTTAATGATTGATATTATTACTATTAATTAAATGAGAAAAATATTATATTTCCTGTAATAAATTATTGTTATAGACTGCACTTATATAGCCAACTATGGAAACAAGGGATACTCTATCAAGCAAATGTTTACATTTTATTAGGTAGGAATTTTATCATTCTTAACACATTTGCTTGTGGCATTTAATGGTCAATCATTGGCTTTAGAAAGAAATGTCACTTGACCAGAATAGAAGTTAATTAGGGACTTGAAGTGTCAGTTTTCTGTAAGTCATGACTAGCTGGTCTTTTGCCACACGAAAGATCACCATCAGCAACTATTTGTTTTAGTCCCCAAGATAGACTATTTAAGCATCTAAAGTTCAGTGTTATGCTTTATCATGAGATTTGCTGGATTAAAATATATTTTGTTAATTTCTTTATGAACAAAGAAGGTAACAGTAGTGCATTTCATAACTGTATTTTCAGATTTCCAAGCTAAGGATATAAAATTTAGCAATTTTTGAGCTTCAACCAACCTTTTAAAATACACTTTGCCTCTCTCCCTTCCTTCCTTCCTTCCTCCCTCCCTCCCTCTCTCCCTCCCTCCCTCCCTCCCTCCCTCCCTCTTCACCTGAGGATATTTTCATTGATGTTTTAGAGAGGGAAAGGAAGAGAAAATGAGAGAGAGAAACATTAATCAGTTGCCTCCCATACACACCCCGACCTGGGATCAAACCAACAACCTAAGTATGCGCCCTGACCAAGAATTGAACCCACAGCCTTCTAGTGTACAGACAATGCTCCAACCAACTGAGCCACACCAGCCAGGGTCATGTTTTTTTTCATATATAACTACAGGGTGCCCCCCGCCCCTTAAAAAATGTATACACACTTTAACAGCTGATAGCTCAATTTTGAAAATGAAATGTGTTTTAATAAACATTGCCTTTATAATTATTCAAAATATGTGTATCCTTTTGGGGGAATACCCCTATATATGTCTTTAAGTTTCTAAAACTATTTATGAATTTTGTGACAAATGGCACTTATTTTATAAAGTTAGTGTTTAAAAATATATATTAGAAATAGAGCTAATTTGGAATTTCTTCCCTGGAGGATAATTGTCTTATAGTTTGTTGCTATTGTTCATCCCTCTTTATTTTTTTTCTAGAAGTAAACTGTAGTGATTACTGTCATTGTGGCTAATTAAGCATGGATTGTGTTTATATCATAAGCCATGTGATTTTGGATCAGATCACTTTAGTTGTCCTTTCTCATGCTCTCTAGAATAGAGAACAGCGTGGTAAAATTTGAGCTCCGGCCTTAAAAACTGTATTTCCCTGTGGTTGAATATCCCCCAGTGTGTTTTGTTTGGGGGTGGGGGTGGGGGGTAGAGGAACGATCCTTCTTCTGTGCACTGTGAAAAGAAAAAAAAATCTTAATATTCTTCTCCAAGACATAAAGGCATTCTAGAGTTCTAATATTTTTTAATCTAAAAAATACTTAACTTATTTGTATTTTATCCAGTATTTTCTTTAAATCCACAAAATACTTAAGTTTGTTGTGTGCCCCATACATATGAATGTTCAGCTGTTAAAAATATTACCTTATATATTACCTGTTAAAAATAAGGGAAGACTTACACTTTGAATTTGTCAAGAATATCACTTGATGTTTATCTTCTCATTCTGCCTTTTCTTTCTTTATCTTCCCACACTGAGGCTTTCTGATCAAGAAATTGCTTCCATTTCCATTTCATTTGCTGCTGTCTTATTCACTTTTTTTTTGCTACATTTCCACACTGAATTTGAGTTTCCAAAAGTAGTGTGATGAAATGTTACTAAAGGGTATGCATTCTTTTAACTTTGCTGTTTAGTTATTTGTTTTTGTAGGGATAAAGAGTAAAGAACCTTTTTTGTTTACTCTGGTACAATTTCTAATGTTTGCTAGCCCCTATTACATCCCATTTGTGCCTGGTGGCTGATAGCCGAAACCTTTGTCATTTAAAATTGCTGGACAATTTTCCTCTTAATTCAGCTTAGGGACTCTTAAATTGAGATCTCCCATTAGCGAATAGTTTATAGTCATGGATAATACTTACATAGTAGTTAGAAAAATGAACAGATTATAATAAATAGCAGGGAATAGAGGTCAGTACACCAATATAAAAAAGCTGCTCTAAAGGTTGTTTCCATTTTCCGGTGCAGTCTGGACTTGCTAGGAAGAGCACACTCTGAAGCATAGTTCATTGTGAAACAGTAAACACATGCACCAGCGAACCACTAGGAGATTTGTACTTTTTACAAACCTAACCTGATCATTTATCTCTTAGTAAATGAGTATAATACCTTCACAATGATTACGTGGGGTCCCCCCAAAATGTATACACACTTTGAATGATCATAAAGTCAGTGTTTATTAACATACAGTTCAAAATTTAAATGTATATTTTTAATGATTGCAGAGAAGAAGGGAGAGGGAGAAAGAGACAAATATCAATGATGAAAGAGAAACATTGATTGGCTGCCTCCTGCACACCCCCCACTGGGGATGCCCCCTCAACCAAGGTACATGCCCTTGACTGGAATCGAACCTGGGACCCTTCAGTCCGCAGGCCAACGCTCCATCCACTGAGCCAAACCAGTTAGGGCAGCACCTGTTTTCTAACTGAGGACTGTCTGGTCTGGCACTGCTGATAACAGGAAGCAATGGAATCGCAAATATCAAGAATCATTTTATTCAGTATCTGTGTACCCTCAATCCATCAACTGTTGCCTGTTTTGTAACCGTAAACTTTATCTCTTATGTATCTCCATAAAAAAAGTCTAGTGAATAAATTTTCTGTGTTCAAAGTTTAGTGTGGCTTCACCCATTATTTTAAATCAGTTAAACCTGGAAAGGAGTGAAAATTAAGTGAGTTATCAGCTGTTAAAGTCGGTCTACATGTTTTTGGAACACCCTTCATTTGATGTTATATTTGTCCTGTTTCTTTCTGCCATTGTCTTTTATCTGTGTGTGTGTGTGTGTGTGTGTGTGTGAGTGTGTGTGTATTGGGGGTGGTGGCGGGGGGCAAGCAGGGCAGGCCACAGATGCACACACTAAGCTATTTTCCCACATGGACACAGAGTGCAAATAGACTCATAATTACTCTTCAGAGTTATGTAGCTGTTATACATACCATTTCCTCTCTGCCCAGCACTGTATATATAACTCATTTAATCCTTTGAACAATCCATGAGGCAGATTCTCACATTATTCACATAAGAAAATGGGAGGAGAAACTTAATTTTTTTCTAAGTTTGCACAGCTAGTATGCAGCAGGGTTGGTATTTAAACCCAGGTAGTCTGGCTTAATCTCTTTACTCTTAATCACTAAATGTTCCTGTCTCTTGTAAAACCTTATTACATGGAGAACATAATAGTAACACCAGGAAATACAAAGAGAAAAACCTAAACACCAGAGAAGGAAAAAAATAATCTACCTACAAAAAGTATTAGGAGATGGACAATAGATAGCTTATCATCAGCCTAGGGAAATAAGTCAGTCTACAATTATCTAACTCATCTACACTAATAAAAGAGAAACATGGTAATTGGCGTACGACCGCTACCCTTCCCATTGGCTAATCAGCATATCCTTATGCAAATTAACTGTCAGCCAAGATGGCGGCCGGCAGCCAGGCAGCTGGAAGGGAACATGAGGCTTGCTTGCTCCAGTGACTGCAGACTGCAACGTTCCCCGCCTCACTTGGGGGCCTCTGAGCTGGCAGTTTGAAACATTCTAACAAATATAGGCCAGGATCTCAGAGCTGAAGTTATACATTGTTTCGATTATAGAACCGAAACAAACCAGATACCTGCTCTAAGAGCTAGAGCCAGAGCTAAAGCTGGCCCAGAATAAAATAAAAAAAAGGAGCAGTTGGAGCTTTAATCAACAACCACCAGACTGAAAGCAGCCCTCAGCCCCTCACCCAGACTGGCCAGGCACCCCAGTGGGGACCCTCACCCTGAAGGGTGTGTGACCAGCTGCAAACAGCCCTCAGCCCCTCACCCAGGCTGGCCAGGCACCCCAGTGGGGACCCCCACCCTGATCCAGGACACCCTTCAGGGCAAACCAGCCGGCCCCCAGGCCTCTATCCTATATAGTAAAAGGGTAATATGCCTCCCAGAACCGGGATCAGTGGAGCCGCGAGGCCTCCTGGCACCAGATCAGCGTGATGGGAGGCAGCGCCCAAACCCCCTGATCGGCCCTGCTCTGTGTGTGACAGGGTAGAGCCATAACCTCCCCATTGGCCCTGCCCTGAGTGTGACAGTGGTGGCGCCCCAACCCCCTGATCGGCCCTGCTCTGTGGGTGATAGAGGGCGGCGTCCCAACCCCCTGATCCGCCCTGCTGTGTGTGTGACAGGGGGCGGTGCCCCAACTCCCCTATCGGCCCTACTCTGTGAGTGACAGAGGGGAGCTCCTCAACCCTTTGATGGTCCCTGCTCTGTGTGTGACAGGGGGGAGCTCCCCAACCCCCTGATGGGCCCTGCTCTGTGGGTGATAGGGTATGGAGACCCAACCCCCCTGATGGGCCCTGCTCAGTGCATGACAGGGGGCAGCGCCCCAACCCTCTGATCCGCCCTGCTCTGTGTGTGACAGGGGGCGGTGCCCCAACTCCCCTATTAGCCCTACTCTGTGAGTGAGAGGGGGGTGCTCCTCAACCCCCTGTTGGGCCCTGCTCTTTGTGTGACAGGATATGGAGCCCCAACCCCCCTGATGGGCCCTGCTCTGTGCGTGTCAGGGGGCGGCGCCCCAACTCCCCAATCGGCCCTGCTCTGAGCCCGACCAGGGGCTGCATCCAGGGATTGGGCCTGCCCTCTGCCACCCAGGAGCAGGCCTAAGCCAGCAGGTCATTATCTCCCGAGGGGTCCCAGACTGGGAGAGGGCACAGGATGGGCTGAGGAACCCCCTTTTCCCCCCCGAATGCACAAATTTTTGTGCACCGGGCCTCTAGTTTAGTATATAAGGGTGAAGGTAAATGAAGCCATATTCAGGTGTGATGATTGTGACAGCTTGCTACTACTCACAGGTTATCTCTGAACTATTAAGAATGTTCTTCATGCCGAAACCGGTTTGGCTCAGTGGATAGAGCGTCGGCCTGCGGACTGAAAGGTCCCAGGTTCGATTCCGGTCAAGGGCATGTACCTGGGTTGCGGGCACATCCCCCGTAGGAGATGTGCAGGAGGCAGCTGATCGATGTTTCTCTCTCATCGATGTTTCTAACTCTCTATCTCTCTCCCTTCCTCTCTGTAAAAAATCAATAAAATATATTTAATAAAAAAAAAAGAATGTTCTTCAGCAAGGTGGACATTATCACATTGTTGTGACTTTTGGTAAAATAAAAACAATGAAATATGATAGTAACAAAGTGCCTAGTACAATGCTTAGTGTATATTTAATGATTTTTCAATGGCATTTCCTTTCTGCTTATATAGAAATACTAGAGGCCCGATGCACGAAATTCGTGCAAGAGTAGACCTTCCTTCCTCTAGTTGCCGACACCGGCTTCCCTCTGGCACCCGGGATCCGGGCTTTCCTCCAGCCTCCATAAGGCACCCAGGACCCAGGTTTTCCTCGAAGCCCTGGCTTCGTCAGGAAGGTCGTCCGGAAGGACGTCTGGTCTAATTAGCATTTTATGCTTTTATTATTATAGATATCCTATACAGGAATGTACTAACAATAACCTACCAAGATTAAAATACTCTATTGACTGAAGCTTTCTCTAAAAACTAAAATGTTAGTCGTTTTAAATATATATATACATATATATATGTATATATATATTTTATGAGAATCTACAGAAATGAAGAAATTTTATGAATAAAAATATACATATATTTATATATCTTATATATATTTTTATTTAATTTAGAGAAGAAGGGGGAAGGAGAGAGATTTTGAATCATCAATGATGAGAGAGAATTATCGATCGGCTGCCTCCTGCACACCCCCTACTGGGTATCAAGCCCGGGACCTGGGTATGTGCCCTGCAGGAACGGAACCATGACCTTCTGGTTCATAGGCTGACCTCTGAGCCACACTGCCCAGGTTGAAATGTTAGTTTTTGATAGAAAGCACTTGAAGGGGACATTACTGCCCATGATGTCACAGCCCATGAACTTCATGGTATTCAAGAGTAGTACTTTACTTATATTACTAAAAAGGTAAATAGATGTACTGTTTATCAACTTCAGTAGGTTATATTACTTAATCATTTAGACTTTATGAATTATAAATAAGGAGTCACTTCTGGTTTTTTGCCTTCATAAGTGATTTCAAAACCCAAAGACTATATAATGATTACATATTTATGTGGTCATTTTCATTCTAAGATTTATTGTTTTCTTTTCAGCGCCTGGCTTTGGAAGCCGAGAAAGTTCAAGCAGCCCACCAGTGGAGGGAGGATTTTGCAGTAAGGACCCTTTTTTTACCAATTGGTTTAAATAAATGATGCGCTGTGTCTTTATAGTTATGATTTCATTAATATTATTTAGTGATGAAATCTTACGGTTTATAGGACCAAATATAGCTATAGTTTGTTGCTTTAAAAAAATTGCTTTTCGATAATCAGGGCCAATTAAGTTATTCCAAATGTTCCTGCTTATGTTCTATATTTTTTTAAAAGAAGAGTTCATTGAAATGTTCTTCCATACTCAAAGGTATTTATAAAATTAATTACAGTAAAAAGTAACATTACATTACAATATCTGAATAAACTTTGTAGATATATTAGTTGAAAAACAAGTGGCATTTTAAAATTCTGAGTTTGTGAGAAGCGACTTGCATATGATAATCACCTTTATGGTGGGCAATGTGATTAAAGTGAGAATAAATGTATTAAACCTCTTGAAATTTAATTTGCTCCATGTTAGCTGGAAGTAATCTTTCATCTACTCTGCCCCACTTTTAGAAATGCCAACTTATATTAACTTTTCCATGTATATTTTTTGATAAACTTATTTTGTTCAACAAGACTCATTGTGCTAATTATACAAATAGCAGAAATTATTCTTGTAACGATTTCTATCTACCTACCTATCATCTGTCTATCATCTATCATCTATGTATATATCTTATCTGTCTTCTTACAGCTAAGGGGGACAGTGAAAAAGTCTATCTTTAATAGTCAGTTAAAATATTTCTGCTACATATTTGAACTTTTCACTTATATTGAACATTTTTTTAGTGTCTGATTACAGAAAAATTATAGACAGTTCATTTTGAGCATGTTAAAATAGGAACCAAGTATGAGTAACAGTTTGATTGTATTGTTCATTTGTCTTTGAATGTTTTGCAAACCTAAATCTCAAATTTGAAGGTTAAGAAAGTTGTGCTTCAACAGAACACTAAATCGAGGTTCTGTAATTAGCATGTTTCCTTTGTGTTTGTATGATTATACTGTATATGAAAGGAAAATATACTAATTTATTGAACTCTTAGTCTACTAAGTGGAGACTCACTACCGTCAGTTTGATTCTTTCCATAAATTGATCATATTGCTTGATTTATTGGCATCATGTAGATACTGCCGTGGTCCACAATTGTTTGACATAGGTAGGTTGAAAAAGATAAATTTGTCATCCATAATATATAAAGAAAACAATCGATGATTAAATTAAAAAAGATAACCTTTGAGTACTGAGGGCAATTTGTAAACTCATCCAATATAGATTTTACATTGTAGTTGTTACTTTTAGATAAAAGGAAACTTGAATATTTTTGTTTTTTGATTAGACAGAAATGCAGCCAAAGTAATTTACCCAAATAAGTATCCTTTTGATTAACTTATCTTCAAATCCTCCCCCACTTTAGGTGGCATAGTAAAGTCCTGTGTAAGACATAATAGATGTGAAGCTGGACCATACATTCTGCCTAGAATTGCTGTAGTAAAATTAGTTCTGTTTTAGTTTAAATCACAAGTAATTCTGAGCACCCCAAAATCAAGTTTATCCAGATTGGCTTCTTTTGTATATAGATTCCATTGCTTTCAAAAAGCTTTTCTTTGAATTAAAGGAATTTGATAATATTTTACATAGTCATTGATTAGTTGTGTGTCATTTTTAGATCTCTAAGGAACAATGTGTTTGAAAATAATTTGGCAAGTAGGGATGTAGTAATGCCTTTTATATCACTGGTGTTGTTTTATTCAATTATGTTACTGTTCTGTGGATATAATGTTTTTTCCCCCAGATATATTGTGAACTTTTTGATATCAAGCTGATTAACACTAAATTAACATTTTGGCAATGATTTATTTCTCCTGATGGAAGTAATAGGTGACCATTGTAGATGTCACAAAAACTTTCAATGTGTGTTAGCTATTACTATATTATATTGAATTCAAACCATAATTATTTGTAAGGCACTCTATCATTTATTTATTGCTAAGAAAGGAAAAAGAAGCCAATTAGATTATGCTGTACCAGCAATTTGAATCTGTATTCTTTCTTGTCAGATGTTAAAATGTGGGAAAAATTACCTTGAAATGTAAATTCCTATTACCTATTTTCTCATTGTCTATATCCAATGAGAATCACTGCTAGGAAAATTTATGCAAGAGGACAAATTAGTCCCATAATGACACAAAAGCCATGCCTAAATCTTATAGGGTAAAATAGAAAAGAAATACTTTACCCAGTAAATGTTAAGAGTTCTTAGCAAATAGTAGTCACAGTGTGGAGAATTCTTGTACAAATTCTGTTCTTAATTTCCCCCTAGATTACCTCACACTTTATTTAGGACATATGAACATATTGATTGACATTAAAAGAGATTGTTAAAGAAAAAACAGATTCGGCCACTTTAGAGCCCTTTCAACTCATTTTTTGAGTTATTCTTGAAAAACTGTGAACGATATTCAGGGGACATGTGTCTGTCACAGTTTGCACACTGAGAATTCATATTTTCCATATCTTACCATGTCAGTCATACCTAACGTCTTTATAAGAGTCCTTCCCTTTCAAATACCATGGCTGATAGAACGGTCAGATAATGGTGGTTTTGTATTTGAAGAATAGGATCTGAATGAAGATCATCTAACCTTCAGACTCAAATAAGTAAATAGTGCAAAAAAAAAAGACACTTTTCCCCTTTTCCTATTTTTGTTGTTGTTGATAAACTAGATGATGCTTCAGTTCATATATAGAAAGGTTAAGCAACTACTTCAAGGCCATTTATATAAATCAAATTAAAATTTGTGCCTGGCTCTGGTTGGAACTTACAAATCACCACCATGAAATCTCCCCTTATTTTGTGGGAGCACACAAAACAATTGCAGATTTTAGCAATGTCTTAACTAAACACTTAAAAATGTTTCATTTGAAGTTAAATGCCACCTTATTTAAAAAAGTCCTTCTTTGAAACTATGTAAGACTTTTATCTTTTGAGGTATTTAACTATTTGCATCAGTGCAATATTTCTTTAATGCCATCCTTCAATAATTTAACACTAAGATGATTTAGAAGGCAGAAATAATTTCCTAAGAGGTACATTAACATTTCAAAAAGAAATATAATATTCTGATTCTTCCCTCAAGTCTAAGTAGGCCAGTTTTATTAATATTACTTAGGCAAAATGTTGATTAACTTTCCCTACTGTGTAATGTGGAGAAGTCTCACGAACAACAAGAACAAAAGGCAAAGTACTAAAATGCTGGCAACAAGAAACAGATCGTGTAATTCACACTCTCCCTCAGCTCAATTCCCAATTGAATGTAAAAATTAAGGGAACAAAGGGCATACACTCTAAATGGATTAAGAGATGTGCGGTCATGCATTTACAAGTTCAAACCATATTTGTAAATATGCCATGTCTGCCAGCTGCTTTTCAGGACTCCTTACAACACACGGGTGTTAAAGGTGACATTTCGGGTCATTTATGATGGACGAATTTTTTTTTTTAAGAGCAGGTGGGAGAAGGAAAAAAAGAATTTGGAAAACTAATTGCTCCACATGAAATAATTGCTGCTGTTTCTATAGAACTGATCTTTCCAATTGCATTTGAAATCTCATTTGATTGTATTGCAATGGTTGGTTAACTATAACAGTCTTATTTCCAACTAAGCCTGCAATATTAATTGTGCTTACACATGTATAAACATGAGGGGGGCCTAATTTGTATTTTAATAAGAAGGATCTTTATGTATGGGTTATTAGCATCAGCTTGTTACTGTGTAGGCTTAGTACAGATGTCTAGAAATTGGCCAGTAATGAAACCTTTGAGGAGCTGTTTTTAGCTTCAGCTTCACAGAGAAACTAAATTAGAAGGTGAAAAATTTTCTAGTGAAATTGAATGTTATTGAGTGTCAATCAGGATAAGTTAGTTCAAATTTAGCTTTAATTATATATACAGGGGTGGACAAAAGTAGATTCACAGTTGTGAGTATGCTGAACAGAGTTAATAAAGCTATTGTAATAATCATAACCTGCATATGTCTTTCCATGCAAACAACTCTAAACCTACTCTTGCCCACTCATATGTGTGTGAGTGTGTGTGTGTGTGTGTGTGTGTGTGTGTAATTACTTTGCCCAAATCACATTATGAAATGTTGCTTTAAAAATAGTAATATTAAAAATTTTGTGTTTATATAAATTAAATTAATAGGTACTGGTATTATGTATTTCACTATTTCATCTATCCTATTCATTTCATGGAATTGGATTATTTCTATTGATTGCAGCACAAACAGTTATAAACATGTGAGCCATAAAAACATACTTAATTTTTTTTGGTTATAATGTATAAAGATAAATGCTATTCTAAATTATAATTAGGTATAGGTCCTGGATATGAAAGAGCTGAATTTTTAGTGATTAAATAGTGGGGGAGTAAATAAAAGTGGGAAAGCAGTGTTCTGTCTTAGAGTATAAATGAATGAATTTAATAGATGGTCAAAGTGACCTATTAGTCTCTCTTAGTTTCTAACTTTGGCTGAATTGCCATTTCGAATCAAGAACTTGCATATTTAATTTTTGTTGTTGTTGTTGTTGTTGTTTTTGCAACACTTGTATGTAGGAAAACAATCAATTTTTACTGATGCTTTCTTTTAAGATTCTTTGTCAGTCTTTCCTCATTATTAAGATAGATGGAAAGGAGCCACAGTGCAAAATTGACTTACTCCCAAATTGTGGGAAACCAATTTAATAGAAAAGACTCAAGCAAATTTATGTCCTTCTGTTTATTCATACTTATAAATACTCATGGTAAGAGCTTATAAAACAGCAGAGTAGAAAAAAAATAAACATGGGGAATAACCCCTATCTTATTTTCTTATGTTGAAAAATAGAAGACATAAAATATTTATTCATTAATAACCTAGTCAATAATATTGTTTTAATTTTTAATATTTTCTAATGATCTTCCAGACCTCTCTATTATTTTTTACTAGAGGCCCAGTGCACAAAATTCATGCATGGATAGGGTCCCTAGGCCTGACCGATCAGATTCCTTGCTTCCCTGCCTCCCCACTTCCTCCTTCCCTTGCTGCCCACCCGCATGCCACCACCATGCAGTTCCCTCCACCTCCTCCTTTCCTCACTTCCTCAGCACCACTGTTCGCCCTCAATGTTCCACGCTGCCCCTGGTGGTCAGTGCATGTCATAGCGAGTGATCGAACTTCTGGTCTGGTTGAACTCCTGAGGGGACACTTTGCATGTTAGCCTTTTATATATAGAGATAAAGCCAAGGTCACATTATAGTACAATGGAACCCCTGAAGATATACATCATGGTTATTACCCAGATATACGTCATATACGTCATGGTTGTTACCCTGGGATAATGCAAACTTAGATCTAAATGAGGCTGGGTATGTTTCTTTCTTTTTTTTGCCCCCCCCCCTCCCCCCCCCCAGGAAGGGAGGGATAAATTGGAAAGGACAGGTATCTGTGACTTAGGAAGTGGAGAGGTGGATATTGAGTCTATATTTTTCAAGACCAGTCTGTTGCCTCATTAACCTGGAATTGAGCTAATGAAAAAATTGCTAAATTATTGAGAAATTCCTGGAAATGATGCCAGTATTCTAAAAATTCCAGCCATGCAGTGCACCCAGGATCATCCTCATTGATGTTTAAGTTAGAGTAGATTATTGCCATCAGCTGGTGCCAAATTACAGTGTTGAAGATAGTTTTTGAATTTAGGGATTTTATTAACTTTTTATAACTTGACTTGCATCTTATTAAAAGTTCTCAAATCCTCCCACAACCACATCAAAATTACAACTAAATTACAGAGTAACCATCATTCACAACTGCCTCAAATCTAGGTGAATCATACAACTAGGGATTTAAAGGAGAAGTTACATGGAGACTGGTAGGAGGAGCTGGAGACACAGAATGAGCGGTGCCATAGCACATGTGGTGGATAAAAATCCGAAGGAAAATCTCAGCTGCATATGTCTCCCCTGAGGAGCAAGGTGTTCCAGCACCACACCAGGCCTCACAGCCAAGGGTTCCAGAGCCAGGAAGAGAGGTCTCCATAACTCTGGTTGTAAAAACCAGCTTGGATTATGACTGAGTGAGAGATAGGGGTGCTGGAGTCCCAGGCAGTTAATCTTAAAGAGCCCATGCAAGAACTTATTGAGACTCACTCCTTCCAAGCTCCAGCACTGGGGCAGAAGCTTGAAAGGAACCAGGGAAATATGGGGAGGAACAGCATTGCCTGGTATCAGAGTGAGAGTCGATGGGTGAGAACTTCTTTCTGCCAGAAAATTGTTGGCAGAGTTTATTGTTCTTTTTTTGAGACCTGCCCCCTCTCTTCAGGATGAAGATATGGCAGGATGGTGCCATATCTGAGTGTCCATCAAAATGGTTCATCCTTTTTGTCCTTCCCTAGTGATTCCCTGAGATCTTGTCCCAAGCCATTTCCAGTGGTTTTCATACAAATGGCTCATCTGGCTTCTGCATATCCCCTATCTCTTTCTAAGGGCCCTGCACTAGCAGCAGCACACCTTGGTTTGCAGTTTGGCCTCTACTGGGCACCTCCATGTCAAGTAACAGCCATCTGCAGATTGCTCTGTGGTCATGCCAGGTAGCCCCAGGAAGTACCCAGGTGCTGGCTGGCCTACCATCTCCCAGGAGGCCCCAGAGCCACTGCACCCAGTAGACAACTTCAAACCACTCTCTATTACAACCCTACCACCTCAAGGAGCTACGCACTCAAGGGGCAGACTCAGTGAGTACTAAAGCCACCCTGAATCATGTCCTGGGTCGACACCTGCACAGTAGCTGTGCTTTAGTCACAGTTGATCAGTCTGGGGATCTATCCTTCCCAAAGACATTCCAGTGACTATGAAGGCTCAACTACACTAGGACAGCACACATAGCCACACAGGTTGAGGAGGCTGTGCCACTGGGCCCTATAGGACACTTATTACACAGGGCCACTTTACCAAGTCTGGTAGGTGTAGTATCGCTACCTGATACATAGAAACAAACATAGGGAAGCTGTCAAAGCGTGAAGACAAAGAAACAGGTTCAATATGAGAAAACAGGAGAAATATCCAGAAAAAAGGAGCTAAATAAAATAGAGGCAACAGTGGTTATATGGATGTTCAAGGAATTCAGTGAAAACCTCAACAGCATAAGAGAAGACATGGAAACTATAAAACAGAACCAGTCAGAAATGAAGGATACATTAACCAAAATGTTGAATAATTTACAGGGAATCAACAGTAGAGTACATGATGTTGTGAATCAATTCATCCAATCAGAATAGCAAAAAATACCCAATCAGGAAAGCAAATAGAAAACAAGGAATCATTCCCCCCAAAATGAAAATAGTGTAAGGAGCCTCTGGGACAACTTCAAATGTACCCACATTTGCATCATGGGGATACCAGAAGGAAAAGAGAGAGAGAGCAAGAAATTGAAAAACTATTTGAAAAAATAATGACAAAACTTCCATAACTTGGTGAAGGAAATAGACATACAAGTCCAGGAAGCATAGAGTCCCAAACAACATGAAGCCAAAGAGGCTTACACCAAGACACATCATAGTTAAAATGAAAAATATTATAGACAAGGAGAGAATCTTAAAAGCAGCAAGAGTAGCCTGGCTAGTATTGCTCAATGTCTGAGCATAAACCTATGAACCAGAAGGTCACAGTTCAAATCCTGGTCAGGGCATATGCCTGTGTTGCGGGCTTGATCCCCAGTTGGGGTGTACAGAAGACAGCCGATCAATGATTCTCTCTCATCATTCATTTTTCTATTCTCTCTCCCTCTTCCTTCCTCTCTGAAATATATATGTATTTTTTAAAAAGGCAGCATGAGAAAAGCAGCTAGTTATCTACAGAGGAGCTCCCATACACTGTCAGCTGATTTTCCAACAGAAACTTTGCAGGCCAGAAGGGAGTGGTAAGAAATATTCAAAGTGATGAAAAGGACCTATAACCAAGATTTCTCTACTCAAAAAAGCTATCATTTAGAATTGAAGGTCAAATAAAGAGCTTCTCAGACAAGAAAAAGCTAATGTAGTTCATCACCACCAACCAGTGTTATATGAATTGTTAAAGGGTATGTATGGTATCGGATGAGTACAAGATTTATTGGGATGATCACTTAGTAAGTTATATAATGTCTAATCACTGCAATGTAAACCTGAAATTGATATAATATTATGTTAACTGTAACTGAAAATAAAAAATGATTTAAAATAAAGTGCACTCATGGAAAAAAAAATCTGCAGTGACTCTTGATTTAGCATAAATGGTATACCAGCCCCTTCATGAACTGGCCTCATCTTACTGTGGACGAAAAAAGGGGCTCTATGGAAACTCTCACAGGGTGATCTGATCATAAATTCCTAACTGGGCAGGTAAATGGTTGGTAGTCATATCTAGGCATATCACTTTTTACTAAAAGGTTTATCTTTGCCTTAAACAAATCCTCTCCACTGTTTTTGGAATCCAGGTTAACACACCTTTGGAGTAAGCATAACCACCCCCAAGAGAGACCTAATCTTGTCAAGTATCCTATAATCTAATGTCTGCTTTGCTTTCTTCCACCTCCATTTAATCTTCCTTATGTCCCCTCAATTTAAATGCACAAAAGAAGCTGAAAAACTATTATTCTCCGGAGCATTTGAGATCTTGCTCTGGCATATGTTGTCAGTTTGGTTCAAATAAACTTATAAAAATTCTCTACAGGTTTGGACTTTCTTATGTTGACTTTACCTTTCCTATTTTCTATTTCAACTTCTTCCCAGCAGCTATTAACACACTCCAGAAATGCTAAGCCCAAAACAGAGTAAACTACTTGATGTTTTCCTAGGAGGATATTTTTTTCCTTCATCTGCAGACCTTTTGATAATTTTTGCCTAGAATTATCTCCTCTTTCTCCCTTATTTCTTCTTGTCTTTCATTTACTCATCTAGGACTTGTTGTCTGTTTTACGTGGCCCTCTAATTCCCAGTATATATTCCTATTTAAGTATGTACTCACTGTATAATTTTCCTTTATCCACTTTTTTCCAGCACTAAAACATAAACTTCTTGGAGATAACAGCTATAGCTAGTGCATTACTAAGAAAACAGTCGTCTATTATAATGCATAACAGACAGTAGCATATATGTAATTTTTATGAAAAAGAATTACTTGAGTATTGAGTTGTGTTTTTAATATAAGCATCAGTGTCAGTTTTACTGGAGAAATAATAATATTTGCTTGAACTGAACATTCTTTTCTTAATATGCAGTTCCCCAGCCATGGTTACAGAATACTAGGCTTAGAGTTATGTAAATCTTTCAAATTTTGGCTTTGCTACTAATTTGCAATGAGATTTTAGAAAAATAATAGTTTGTTGAATATCAATTTCTTTATCTCAAAACTTTTGTCTATGTTAAAAAAAATCAACCAAGTAAATTTGAAGATTGAATTGACTATAAGAAAGGGATTCAGGAATTAGGAAGCACCTCATCTAGCAACTACAAGGACCCTGCTGTACAAGGACCCTCCTGGAGTTGTACAAAATGGACGCTTTTTATATTAAGAAGCTTGGGGCAAGGGAGCTATTAACAAAAAAGAAGAAAAGAAAAGAAGAAAAGAAAAGAGAAGAGAAGAGAAGAGAAGAGAAGAGAAGAGAAAAGGAAAGGAAAAGAAAAGAGAAAAGGAAAGGAAAAAGAAAAGAAAAGAAGAGAAAAGAAAAGAAAAGAAAAGAAAAGAAAAGAAAAGAAAAGAAAAGAAAAGAAAAGAAAAAAGAAAAGGAAAGAAAAAGAGAGGAACATTTTTAGACCATATTTAGACTGGGACATCTTCTTGAGAGGGTGGAGTAAGAGAATGGCAAAGGTCTTGATTATACAGATTGGTCTTCTTTCTCTTGGGGGGATGGAGAGGGCCCAGGTGACAGATTACTTTACTGGTACTTGACCAGCAAATTCAGACTTGATTAAGATTACATTTCTGGGAGAGACTGGCACTGCAATTAGATCAGGTATTAAATCGAGGTTTGGTAATTATGGACTTTTAGCAGGAGTGCCACCATTTGGGACCCGTGGTTTTCTCTTGAACAGCTCTGTAGTCTCCACCAGCATAATTATCTCTGTAAGATGCTCAGTAATTATTTTTCTATGTTCCTGTGAGCACTATTTCTCTACCAAGAAGCATATTTTGTAGAAACCCCAAGATTTGACTCAGGTGTTCACAAGCAGGTTGACACAAGTCCCTGGATGGATACTCACATAGTCCATTGAGCATCTGCCAGTTCCCATGACTGTTGTGCTTTATTTGCCACCCTTCCCAAATAGCAGAATTATATTCCTGGGTTCCAAAGTCCCATATCTGTTAGTCCAGTCCTGGAAGAAGTGCAGCTGGGGATTTCAGTAGAGCAAAAATAAAAGCCAGTGTCCAGAACTTCTATCCCATGTTGCATCTGGGTCCAGTCCAGTATTAGGCTAGTTGTAGTCCATTAGTTCATTGTGTGTGGAGTCCACCTTGTGGATGAATGCAGGGGAGCTAAGAGTCAAGCGCAACATGCCAAGAGGAACCGAGAGAGTGAGCTCCTTTGGGGACTGAAATATCCCAAATTTCACACCCTCGCAATGGCCATGCCTATTCTGGCCAATGACCTGTTCCCAGGTGTGACTGACAGTAAGCACCTTTCTGACATGACCCCACCTTTACTGAGCATGCATCTGTCTTACACCCTGTCCAATCCCTTCCCCCAGCAATCTGTGGGGAATAGACCCCTGCCTCCCTGGAGAGTGTAAAGCTTTAGCTTTCTGGCAGAGCTGCCCAAATGACATGCCTATCATATTTGGCCTTCGCCTTTGCCCCTTTCCCATTATTAATAATGAGCTCAATTACAACAGTATCAGCTGCACCATTATATATTCCCACCAACAATGTGTAAGTGTTCCAAATTTGTCATATTCTTGCCAACACTTGTCTAGTTGAAATAAGATATGAAGCTGTAAAACTCCTGGACTAAAACATAGGAAGAGCTTTATGACATTGTTCTTGGCAATGGTTTTATGTTACCAAAGCACAGGCAACAAAAACAAAAATAAACAAGTGAGACTATGCAAAACTAAAATGCTTCTGCACAGTAAAGCAAGCAATCAACAGAGTGAAAGACATCCTACAGAACTGGAAAAAATATTTGAATGCCATATAACCAATAAGGAGCACATCTCTAAAATATATTTAAGAAATCCAGTAACAAAAAGTACCAACCCTATAGGTTTTTAATCACTAGGGCTTTGAAACTAGTTCTCATATTCCATGTGTCACAAAGTTTCTGAAGAAATCAGCTCATTCATTATTTATAAAGGACTTCTGTCAGTGAGGGCAGACACACCTTTGTCTGAGAGAGTTTTAGGAGACTTACCTTATTCTCATCTCCTCAATGTCCCCATGAACTCTTATCCACGTATTTCTCCTTTTTTAGAAAATAATCCATTGGCCTTCAGCAAATGAATGCATTAAACAGATTCCTGATAATATTCTAATTCCTAACCTATATTGCAATAGGTCAGGTTAAGTCCAGAGGACCCTGCTGCTACATATATTCATATTCCCAACGAGCTGTTAGAAATTAAATGAGATAGTTTATGTAAATATGCCTAGCATTTTGGAAGTTCTCCAAAAATGATAATTTTAATAGAGGAGGCCAATGTGTTGTTTCCCCTCCTGAAACATTTTTTTTAAGATACACAAGGCAAGTGACTGTGAAATGTTAAATCAAAAGGATAATATGGAATCAAAAAAATCCATTTTGATCAGTTCTGTTCTTGCTCTGAGCAAAATAAATAAATATTTAGCATGACGATTTTAAGCTTGTAAAATGTCCTGAAAACATTTCTGCACTCATAGTGTTTGTATGAGTGTTGGAATCTCATTACCTTACAGCTCACAATTGGTAAAATCTAATACATTTTACATTTCCACGCTTTTATTTGAAATTCTCAAGAGTTTTTATGTTCTGAGCATTTTTGTTTTGAAATAAAGAGCATTAGTTACACTCTGAATAGATTACAAAATCCAACTTGCAATACATCTATAATATATATTTGATGGTTCCATGCTAACTTCTTTTTCATCATCCTTGTGATAAGTGAAAATGACTAAATCATATATCCAAGATGACTTCAGCCTATTTCTTTGGCTGGAAGGGAAACAAACCAACCTGCCAGAGAATATCAATGTTTCTGTTATGTTATTATGATGGATGTTAATCCTGAGGCTTCCCAGAAGTTTCTCTAGTTTTTACAGGATCTTCTCTGAAATTCTGATTCCTAAAGTTAATGCATTAATTTAATAACCTAGATTTTTAATTCAAACATTTCTTCTATCTCACAGGCTTTTAATTCTAAATTCTGGTTCATAATTAGTTACTAGTTTGCAAGGGAGAATGATGGAAAACATGAATTGTTTTATGCCACAAATGGATAATCACATGATATGCCATTTTCATCAAACTCTATTTTCTTATTTGAATGCACATAGAATAAGCGCCAAAAGGGTGTTGGGAACTGTAGAACATTGGATTCTCTGGCATGGCACTTTTGATGGCCTACTTGCATTGTTTCCTTTCTTAGTACTCTCAAATGTCAAGGGTATTTTGTTGATGATTATAAATTGTCTTGAGTCATACTATGTGACTCACAACAACAAAGCAGCAATGACAAGAAAAGCCAAGGTTTCTCCACAAAAGCACTGCTTGGCCACGTTGAAAGCTTTGTGAATTTAGAATGAAGATGGCAATTGCACTATAATTCAGAGCTCTGCCTGAAGGTGCCAAGGAGCCATATCTCTCAACAGTTTTGAAATTCTTCAGATGTAAAACTCAAGGTTACTGTTGAGCAAATTAAATTAATCAAAATACTTTGATTTCAAAGGGTATTAGATATCTATTTTGTAGTTTGATAGGAAGTGTACTCAATCATGTTAATGCCAGGCAAATTGGTAATGTGAAAACAGGAAAATGTAAGCAACTTTCACCTGTAGATAATAGTTTATAAATAGAGGTTTTTGTGGAAAAAGCCTAAGCACATTTTCATGAAAAAGGGAAGTTTCTCAGCTTCCCAATTCATTTCCCTTCTGCATCCTGTTTATAAAAGAAAGAAAAAAGTAAGAAAAACATTGCAAATGATTAATGCTGATTAATAGCTTAGTTATTAACTGTTATGTGAGATTGTACAGATGAATCTCTCCTTTTGGGGGGAGAAATATTAGTTTATTTATGATTTTTCTAAAAAAATAGTCCTTTTCCCAATTATTTAGATATTTTTTAAGAGAGGCAGAGCATATCAATGAAAAAATATGTAATTTTCTTTATTAATAAAGTCAGGGCCCTAGTCAGTTTGGCTCAGTGGTTGGAGTGTGGGTCTGCGGACTGAAGGGTCCCAGATTTGATTTTGGCTAAGGGCACATACATTGGTTGCAGGCTCCATGCCTGGCTCTGGCCTGGGTACTTGCTGGAGGGAGGCCACCAATCCATGTGTCTCTCTAACATTGATGTTTCTTTCTCTCTGTCTCTTCCCCTACCTTCTACTCTGTCTAGAAATCAATGGGAAAAATATCCTCCAGTGAGAATTAACAACAACAAAAAAGTAGGGTACTGATAAATTACTACGGATTATAGAGTGAAAGTTGATTACACAGAAAAATAAAGAGAACTGACTTCTGAGCTGCTTGCAGCTAGATTTCCCAGCTTCTCCCCTGGAAAAGACTGTCATGTGTCAGGAGTTTAACTTGAATTGCTGTCCAGCTGTCCTGCAGCTCTTTATGTCATGCAATTTGGTGACAAAGGGCTTCCTGCTGGGATACCTGATCCAAAAGTAAAGAGAAGTCAACAAAACGAGTAATTAAATAGGTATTATTTGCACTGATTATCCCTAAATTTAAAAGCAATGTTTATTGAATATAAAGCAAAAGTGGGGACAGTTGATTGCATAGTGTGCCAACATGTTTTATGTAAATTTATTTTTTAAAATCATGCCTTTAACTAATTTGTAGTTACATCTTGGTGTGCATTTAATATTCTAAATCTTACATATTACCAATATGTCTTTAATTATATAAAAATTAATTTGTAGTTTTAAACCCCTTTTTTAGTTAATTTCATGTTACAAAAATTGTTTGAGGGTCAAATAAAATACCTAATGAACATTGATAGTATCTAAGCAAACATACCGTGCTGAATATATTTATCCAAATAGCATTTTGCTAATGTACTTGAGTGTGCTTCTTGACTTTTAGCTTTCTATCTTGGCTGCCCTCTAGTGAAGTACACAGTAATGAAGACAGTGACTTGTTACACCCTTTCTTCATGCTGATGGCACCTTATATTCTGTACATTGTCACCCTGTGATTGTCATTTTTTTTTTTATATAATCTGCATTATACTTGGGCTTCCTGGCAATAATTAGTCAGGGAGATTTGAAAAAGCACAGAGACCAATCTGGAGAAACTTCTTGCTTTGATTTCCTTTTGCTAACTGCAAACAATAGCATTGCAGAACCTCACCAGGAAGGAACATTGTGATTCAGAAGTTGAGAGGTTTGGGATTTAGTGTTTCCATATTATGGATGCTTCTCGTGTTTATCATCATATTTATTCACAATTTAAAAATATGTAGTATGCTAACTTAATGTTACTAAATAAATATAGGGTATGCATTTCCTCTGGAGTTAGATAGACTTAGATTCAAATTCTATTTTGCTATTTCCTATGTAACTCTGAGAAATTGGCTTATCTTCCTGAACCTTTGTTTCCTTACCTATGAACTGTAATAATACACATCTCCTTAATATTTGAGGTGAGCAATTTAAGAGGTAGTATGCTTCCACATTAAATTATCAATAAATGGATATTATTTTCATCATTATTATTATTCATACCTTGTTTTACAAAAGATGGCTCTACAAAGATCAAGTTCAGTGTAGTTGTTTTCAGTATTTATGTGAGCATATAGATGTTTTATGCATACAGTGGGGCCTTGACTTACGAGTGTCCCGACTAACGAGTTTTTCGAGATACGAGCCGTCTCTCAGCCGATTTTTTGCTTTGAGTTGCGAGCTAAAATTCGGGTTACGAGCCAGCTTCAGATACCCCACCGCTAGCTGGCGCAGCAAATGTCACAGTGAACGCCACACATCAGCCCAGCATCACGTGTCTCACTCGTTCACTTTTTGATTTAACATACGAGTAATTTGAGTTACGAGCTCCATCACGGAACGAATTAAACTCGTAAGTCAAGGCCCCACTGTATGTTGTATCATGCTTTTCTCTACTGGGAAGAAAAATGGATTCTGGTAATCTTAGGTTCTCTGTTCTCTTTACACTACAAAACACATTTCTTAAGAATTTCACTTAAAGTTTGGGTTAAAAATATAAAGAAATCTTAAAGAATGGTATTAGACTGTTATTTTCTGTGTGTACAAATATACTCATCAATTATGGAGATATATACATATATATATATATATATAGAGAGAGAGAGAGAGAGAGAGAGAGAGAGACTGTTTGAAGAATCCTTTTGTGTTTGCTAAGAAAATATTTTGAAGAACATGTCCTTCAAGCTTTGGTTATAGGAAGAAGTTTCTGTCTCAAAGCAAAAGTCTCATTTATTCTTTTCATCAGACAAGGAGAATAATGCTATGACCATGGTTTCCTTCTCTCACAGTCAGTCAGGAAACCCGTGGCTGAATTTTCAATGCTTAATCACATAATTGCAGGTTCTTAACATATATCCTTTTTCTCCTGATAGGGTTTTTAAAACAATTATTGTGCTTGAAATATTTATTTTAACTGAGCTCTTTCATACATGTTTTGTAGTTTCCTCTAAGAATGGAATCTTTTTCTTAAAACAATGATGCTTATTTGGAGTTTTAAAATCTCCATCAGAGATTTTCAAATACAACATTTTGATATCCCTACACACAATCCAGTAACAAATCAATGACTTGTCAATTAAAAGTCAGTGGATGGCCATACAAACATCAGTGAACTGTTGTTAAAAGTTTTAAATCATTGGAATTTGTAAAACTGATGTTTGTCACAATTAAATATATATTATACACATAGAGATCCAGCAATCCATTAACATCCTTTTACATAATTTGTCAGTTTTAGATACTAGAGTTCCGAGAGTTATTTAAAAAAGGATTGAAAAAAAGTTAAAATAAGCAACTTGCAATTGAGCAATTATCTTAAATTTATGAAAATTTGAGTTTAAGTCTTTAGTGACTAAACTAACTTATAAGAAACAAAATCTACGAAGCAAATCTATATTTATTGTATGAATTCTGTGTAATTAATCACATGGTTGTCCAGCCTACTTTATTTTGTTTATACATGATTAGTTTGACTTTACTTTAGAAATTATAAGGACCCAGAATTTTTATAGAGGATAGATCTAAGTCCTTTTCATGAATTCCTGGGGAAACTAGACTTTCTCATCATGGCATCATCAACAACAAAGTAACTGGTGGCAACAGGCAGAATTTGGTTTACTTATCCCTTAAAGTGCTTGGTTGGCTGGTTCTACCAGTGTCAGTCTTTTCCAATACCTTTGGCATCAAGAATGGCCTCTATGTGGGAATGGTGTTCTATTTGACCTAAAGTGTAAGTTTAGAGGAATCACAGGATCGATCGACAGTTTGAATGTAAGTGGGTAACTACCTGCATGTTCAGGTCATGAAAATCGACATAGGTGATCTGTGAGAAGACAGCCATGTTTCTCTATTATTAGTTTTAGCAAAGCATCCCAAAATAATAAACAGCTGCTGAATTATCAGTGCACCTGTTTTAATGATTCCTTAGTGAATTACAAAATGAGAATTAAAAAAAAAAAACAAGACCAGGTAATTATCTGTGTGAAATTAGAAATGCCATGTCCACATACAATGCATTTGACTAAAGATTTATTTCAACTTTGAGGAACAAATGCTCTTTGGCCTTTCGGGTGGTTTTTAAAAGACTAGAGCAGTTTGTGATTTGATGTCATTTGAGATCATTGTTCCAGATTTAATTTCAAAGCTAGTAATTAATGCATCCTCCATCTCCAGAAAAAATATCCCACAACAATAATTTTAAACTTGTCAGAAATAGTATAAAATATTTTTAAATTATGTAATAATATCTTACAAATTTGGGTTGCTACATTTAGCACATGAAAGTACAGGATGCCCAGTGCATTTGAATTTCAGATAAACAAACATCATTTCTATAAGTTTGGAACATCCTTTTACTAAAAAAAAAATTATCTGAAATTAAAATTTAATTGGGTGCTCTCTATTTTATTTGGCAACGCTATAGTATAAATACCAATATTTTCTCAAGTTCTTACATGAAACTTCTTAGCTGAAGCTTTCTTAAACTTTCTAAAATTTTTAATACCTGATTTCTGCTTTGAGCAATCTCTAAGCAATTTTTAAACAAAACTAGGCCAATTCCATAACTGTGATTTTTGTACATGTACTTGACCTTGACAGAAAAGGACATTACATATAGTGATATTTATCAGCTTTGATTAAACACATTTAGGTTTATCTTGTACTCTGAATATAATTTGAAAATTTTTGCTTTTTGAGTAAAATTTGGGTGGTAGCTTTTTTTGATCTGCTTTCATTTCACTTATTTCTCTGGGGTTTTTGTAGAGCTGCTATATTTTTACTAAACAAGTAATCCATGAAAGTAACCAAAATCCACAGCAGAGTGGAGGAAAGAACACAGCCTTCTCTTTTTGGAGAGGAAATTGTGTTTGCAGAGGTTAATTAGCTGCTAATATATTCTCTTCAGACTTCTCACCTGGCTATTAACTTTGAAATTTCTTGAGTCCTTAAATGTAAAATATTTTTCATACTGAGTTTCTCATGCACTAGGAAAGAAGTCAGTGTGATCAAAAGATGAATACACTGATGTGTTCCTTTGTTCAGTAACACATCTGGAAGCACAGTTTAAAATGTAGACAACTCTCTAATTGTCTCGGCGTCTCTGCAATATTTTTGCTCTCCACTGAAGTAACCCCTTATGATTAGAATAACTTCATTTAAGCAAGTCCTTTAGTTGATCAGTTAATATGTTATCTCAATTTCTTATTTAAAACTACTTAAATTTTATTATTTATACTTAACCAGAATAAATATCTTTTTTACTTTTTATTCAATGTTTCAACCTTTTCTTATTCTATTTTATTT
The DNA here is from genome assembly GCF_028538775.1 of Myotis yumanensis. Lineage (NCBI taxonomy): Eukaryota > Metazoa > Chordata > Mammalia > Chiroptera > Vespertilionidae > Myotis > Myotis yumanensis. The sequence continues at coordinate 39,746,005 of NW_027223760.1, read as the reverse complement.
GTATAATTATATTACTGAAACAAGTATCTAAGTAATTGTACATTAAACTGTAACCTTCATTAAAATTGTGTAAATCAGTTATAAGGTAATTTATATGCTATATAATATTAATATTTGTTAGATATATATATCTTTAAAATTTACAAAGTTATTTCAGATAAATTATAGCATTAAATTATCACTGCAACCCTTTGAAGTTGGAGTTCTTTGTCCAGTTGATAAATGAGAAGACAAAACAATTTTGAATAGGTTAATTTGTTTGCTTGCTAACAGGCTAAGAATTGCACCAAAGAATAAAATTCAGATTTTTTAATTTGTCATTTAGTGCATTTGTGTTGCATCATGCTGCCTCTGCTTGGTACAACTTTGTGTATAATATTTAGAAAAAATATAAAGGTTTTATTTAATACTCCCAAAAATTTATATATTTTTTCTAAATAATTATACATTATGAAAATTAAAATGAATAATTTGTAAAAGTATGCCTGAAGAATTAAGCATGGTCCACAGAGTTCCTTTTCCCTGTCCTTCCTTTTTAAAAATTTGAGTGAAAGATGAAATGCAGTATACAACTGAACTAGGACTATGTTGAGAGTCTTGGATTCCTTGAGAACTTTTTTGAATTGCGGCATCTATAATTAACACTTTAACAATTATGAATGTTTTAATTAGAGTCAAGTTATATCTGAATCAATGAACAATTTGAATTTAGAAGCTCTTTGAAATACAGCTTAATTAAATATAATTCCTAAAACTAGACTAATGAAGTTCAAGCTATTAGGAATTTTTATTTGTTTTCAAAGCATTTATATATTATTCAGATGGAATGTCATGCTTTTTAAATTTTCAGAATTTATTTCATTTATTTTCTTCTGCAGCAGCCTTTTTCTTCTTTGTACTGTTACTAAAATTATTTTTACAGAGAAGTGGAACAAATTTAAACTTTATCACCTGTAAAAAACACTCTGATTTCTATTAGTTTCAACACAAATGCATGGCATTTCATGATATTAATGAAAGATAGCAGTGGTTGATCTAGAGCAATTATTTTATGCCATAATGGAGAGACTGCCAGATTGGTATGAATAAAGGGGTTGATTTAATCTAATATGAGGTTTTTATTTCAACACAGGCATCCTCAGAAATACAGTTATTATGTTTCAGAGATAAATGGATATACTTTGACTTGACCTTTTAAGATATAAAGAAAAATAATGATATAGAAGTTCTTACACTTTTACATGTTTCTACAGAGATATTTCAGAGAGATTTCAGCTAAAAAAAGAAAGAAAGCTTTCTCTTTACCTTTCAGAATTGAAAGATGTCTAAGTTCTCTTGGGTGTTCACTTGAGAAGAGAAGTAATCACAGACTTATTGTGAAAAATAGAGGAACACAGCTACTAGGTCTTCTGTGATCTAAAGCAAAAACTATTACTCAGTGAAAACATAAAACTATATAGGTGGAAAGATTCTAGACTATATTTGTCAACTAACTCATCATTTTACAGATGAGGAATCTACGCCTAAAAAAATTCACACTGCTAACTAGTCACTGCTTAAGCACTTTAAAGTCATGTATTGATTTGTCTATGCTCTCAGTAAATATCTCTAAAACACTCCCTATGTGTCTATAGTAGATGTTGTGGGCTCCCTGCCCACATCTTCTGAACACACACACACACACACACACACACACTCACTCCTCTAGCTTCCTACCCAAAGCATGTGCATATCTTTGTTTGAGGGCTTTCTCTGGTGGCAGGAATATGTGGAAGTGAACACTCCACACACACACACACACACACACACACACACACACACACACAGAGAGAGAGATTACTTGGTTGCCTTCCCAATGTTTCCCAAACCTTTTGATGTACATGGCATGGCTTTCTGTAGCAGTTTTAACCCATGCAGGCCCGTATTCCACTTGCAATAAGCCATGCTCTAGCCAGAAGCATTTGTTTACTTGAGGTGAATGATGAATGGACACATTTACTAGACCTAGTCAGTATAAATTTAAAATTACAGTAATACATATAGAAACATTTTCTGTGAAATTAATCTTTTCATGCAGACTTAATTTTAATGTGTCCACATAAGTAAAAACTAATTTGTCAATTTTTTTAACATATGCATTCTGAAAACCTACTTGATTGTATAACAGACTTTCAGCTTCAATGGATACCCCTTCATTCAAATTAGTTTGTTATATTGAGGTTTTACTGTAGTTATGTTCTCATCATGCCACCAACAAAAATTAAAGTTTAAGCAAATACTATTAACTGTTAGTAATAGGAATTAGAATGGAAAAGAGCATTGTGGGGAGTGTGGTATTTGTATTAGTGCTATCAGTTGTCAGAGTTAGAGACCACATTCTAACTAGCTTAAAAAATAATAAATGATTGGTTCTATAACTAAGAAGCATGGGGATGGAGGGAATCTCTGGCACATCAGCTTTTAAGCAGCTTATCTTTCACGACCATAACTACTCCTGGAAAATGGGATATTTCGGGAAAAGTTATAAGTGGACAGATTCGGGCACCTGTAATGTCTGTCATTAGAGGAGTTGTATTGTCAGCCAAATGGAATCACATGATTGGAAGAAACAGTTTTTCAGATAGTAACATTTCCAAATAGAAGAAAATTTACCAAACAAAGCAAATCCACATGTTTGCTTATCCTAGGTTTTACACTGTGAGAACTGCTGACTTACTCTGCATGAGGGCTTGCTGTGTCATTTTCTCCATCAGAATTCCACAGTTTGGGTGTTGAGATGGATAAGCAAACTTTTGGTTGACTAAGGTTGGGCAGGAGTTAGTGAGGACTGATGTGTGAGAAGTGGGTTTGGAAAGAGTGCATAGAATCATGGAGAAGTTTGGAGCACAGCAACACGTGTAATGGACAGGATGCATATTGAGCCATCACTTACCTCCCATTTGCATTAGACTTCCTTAAAAATGTACCTCATCTAATTGATCCAATTAAAAATAATAACAGAAATTAATCATTTTATTTCCTCACTCTGGTACATAAGAGTCTTTGAATAAATAATTTTAAATGAATTAAATAGACTCACAGCATACTAACTGACCTAAGGAAATAAAACTATAATAATTTATTTAGATTCATATAAGTATCAGATAAAACTAACATAAATTCTATGGATAATACTGATTTTTCTTTTTCAATATATAAAATAATAGTTGATAACATATACAGGTCACATATTGTGTGCCAGGCACTGTGCTAAACTTAATCAGTTGTGTCATTATCTCCTGGCACATAATATTCATGTAGGGTTGTCATATGTCTTCAGTCCATTAATCTGGTAACATTAATCTCTAGTTTGACTTGTGTCGGCCTTTCCTTTTCCTTTTTATCTTTATAAACAATATACTCATACATTCTAAACCTCACACAAATGTAATGACACACAAATTTTTTTTTTCTCAAAGACTATTGTTGCCAAAACCGGTTTGGCTCAGTGGATAGAGCGTCGGCCTGCGGACTGGAAGGTCCCGGGTTCGATTCCGGTCAAGGGCATGTACATTGGTTGCGCGCGCACCCCAGTGGGAGATGTGCAGGAGGCAGCTGGTCGATGTTTCTCTCTCATCGATGTTTCTAACTCTCTATCCCTCTCTCTTCCTCTCTGTAAAAAATCGATAAAATATAAAAAAAAAAAAAAGACTATTGTCTTCAATTTACTTTATCTACTTTTAGCTATCTTTGGAAACGTTCATTTCATTCACATTCTTCCCCCCATCTCACCCCTGCTCCCATGCATGCACACCCAACCACACTCACACCCGCACACGCACACTCACACAAGTTCCTGAGTTCTTTCATTCACACAGGGCTACAGTGCTGCTGGTTAGCTCATCCCGTGTACCATGGTTTACTTGGGCACAGTCACGAGCAGTGGTGTATGGTTACCAGGTCAAATTGCTACAAAGATATATTAACCACAAAATTTGAGTTATAAGTGATTTGAGCTAAATTATGGGGCTCTTTGTTGGTAGGAATTATTAACATAACTCATTTATAGATAAGAGAATCTTTAATGTTTATCTGATTGACTTCATATTTGGAACTTAAGAGTGATTAAAAATGACCGCAATAGTAAGATTTAAACAAAATCTTTAGCAGACAATTCAGTTGCCTGAAATTTGTCAGGTGGTGGATCATTGTGCAGAGCCAAGGCTAATGCCAAGAAAAGAGCATTACTAAATTGGACGGGGCGTTAATCTCTATTTGAATTTTGAATGTGTCATATATTTCAGATGTTGGCTATAAAATCCTAATTTTCTGTTCCAATATTTAAATCATATTCCTGGCAGCATCTTACTTCCATGTAGAAGCTTTGTACTTATGCTTCGAATTTTTAACATCAACTATTCATCAGAGGCCAACTTTTATAGGCAAGTGGCATGCAAGGGACTGTGACTCAGAGTGCCATTTTAAAGATGGAATGGTCTATTTTGCCCAGATTTAATTTTTGACTCCCAGTAGACGCTGGGAAACTAAAGTAATTTATCTCTCAACTTGCTAGGGGATGTTTTAAATTTCAGTAAGCAGCAGTATTATATTAGCATAGACTATTTGGGTAAATTTGTTTGAAGGAGATAATAAATAACTAAACTACTTGGTTAAAATCAGAAATGAAACAATTTGTTCTTGTCATCTGGTGGTGCTTAAATTATGACAAATAGCTCTCCAAAGGTCTAACCCATCTACAAATCTCCTTTGAGGCCATTGCTGGCTTTATCCTGTCATAAGGCATGGAATACACTGAAATCCACTGAAAACTTCTGTGTTTGAGTTAGAAATAACTTTCAAGGCCTTGTTTAATAATTTGCATAAAAAACATTTAGCCAGAAGTATGTTAAAGAAGATAACTCAATTTTATAATATGTGCCTGTGCTAATTAGTTGCTATGCTAATTAGTTGAAATATGAGAAGATACTGATATAACTATGTACTTTCTGGAGAAGGGACTGAGGGAATTTTGAGTAATAGGATAGATAAATGATTAAGAAACACACACATGCACATTTGCAAATACACATGCTTGAACTGATCAAAATGGGGAAACTTTTACAACTATCTGAAATTCTTAATTTTCACCTCTTTTGAAACCTAGGACAGTTGATTTATGTGGTCATGTTGTCCAAGGACAAATAAGAGTTATTCTTCAGTTTCAGCTACCTCAAAGTCTTGCCACATGTGAGTTGTGATGCGGGAACTTGCTCCTTATGGTTGGAGGGGAGTCTTCATCTTTGTTTTCTAAACCAAGCACAGAGCGAAGTCGCCCAAGTTGTAGAATAATTGGGGACTGTCTCCCTCTGTTGGTCAAAAGATCCCAAAGCCTCTGTAGGCCAGGTAAAGGGAGAAGGAATGTGATCATTCTTTTGCCTCTTCTTTAATTATACCCCCTCAGGACATATAGCTGTCTTTACACTGTTTCCTAATTTTGTTTTAGCACGGAATTCATTTTAAAAATATTTTTATTTATTTCAGAGAGGAAAAGAGAGGGAGAGAGAGAAACATCAATGATGAGAAAGAATTATTTAACAGTTGCCCCCTGCATGCCCCCAACTGGGGATTGAGCCTGCAACCTAGGCACATGCCCTAATATCCCGGTTCATAGGTCAACACTCAACGACTGAGATACACCAGCCAGACACACAGAATTTGTTTTAGCTAAAATCCATCCCTATAAAAACATCAGGACATAGAAACAGTGCTGACTCAGTGTGAATTGTCCAATATTCCTGAAAGTTGTCCTTTATCCCAACCTGGTTAAGATTGGTTCTGGATCTATTTTGGTGCTTCCATGATTTGAGTCATTTGATTTTATACTTATTTAGTTTAACGAAGCTTCACATTCTTTCTTTTTCATGTTAACAAGTCATTTAAAATACTTGTATTGAAAATCGTCTAAACAAATATAAATGGAACTACATCTATGTCTTGTTTCATTGGAAGCAATTTAGTCTTTAAAAATTCTTGTTATTTAGATTTTAAAATATTATTTGTAATATTAATGGTAGTAACACATTGACCTTACATTTATGTGTTTTCCAATGTTGATTTTTTTGTATTTTCTTTTTCGTTTTTGATTTTTCAATTACAGTTTACATTCATTATTACTTTGTATTAGTTCCAGGTGTACAGCTCAGTGGTTAGACAATCATATACTTTACCAAAGTGTTCCCTGGTATTTGCAGCAGCTACCTGAGGCCATATGTAATTATAACAATATTATTCACTATATTCATTATGCTATACTTTACATCCTCATGACTATTTTATAACTACTAAGTTGTACTTTTTAATCCCTTTACCAATCAAAACCTCTCTCCTTTGGCAATCATGAGTCTGTTCTCTGTATGTATGGGTTTCTTTTGGTGTGTTTGTTTCTTCTTTAAATTCCATGTATACATAAAATTATATGGTATTTGTCTTTCTTGGACTGACTTATTTCACTTAGCATAATAGCCTCCAGGTTCATCCACATTGTTGCAAATGGTAAGATTTCATTCTTTCTCATGGCTGAGTAACATTCCTTTATATATATATGTACCAGAGGTTTTTTATCTACTTATCTACTAATGGACACTTAGGCTGCCTACAAACCTTGACTATTGTAAATAATGCTACAATGAGCATAGGGGAGCATATATTGTTTTGAATTAGTGTTTGGGTTTCTCCAGATATATACCCAGAAGTAGAATTGCTGGGTCATAAGGCAGTTCCATTTTTAGTTTTTTGCAGTAACTCAATATTGTTTTTCCACAGTGGCTGCACCAATCTGCATTACCACCAACAGAAGCTGCACGCATCTTAATGTACATTCTTATATACAGAGCTAATATATATTTTTATATAGCAAAAGAGATAGTTATAAATGAAATTGATTTATAACTTTACAGTTTCACCAAATCATGTTTTTTTTCTCAAGCTTACATTTAAATTTTTTACTGAGCCAAATAATTCTGATACTATAAGCCACACTAAAACAAATCACTGCAATTTTCCATAAGAATATATGATTAATTGAGGCTGGAAACTATTTTTATGTAGAAAAAATTTATATAAATTCAGTGCCCTGTGAATGTTTAAATTTTATAGTCAACCTGCCATGTAGATGGAATGGGGTGACAAATTAAATGCACAACTATCCTTTCTCCAAATTGTTACATGGATCTATCCTTGCTAACATTGATCAGTGGCGCTTTTCTTTTAGGTAAAATAAAGGACTAATGAAATGTGCATGCTATCCATGCAAGTTTTGAGTTTGGAGAAAGGAAAGTGTATTTATAATAAATGTTTCTAGGCCAAAAGCAATGTCACATTTATTGGAGACGAAATTTTGTTGTAAGGCAGTGGAAGTGACACTATTGTTTTCCTTCACATTTATATTTTGACCGTGTAAGAAATTGACCTTGTATAAAAAAAGAGAGCTTTTCAAAAATAGAAATATGCCCTAGCTGGTTTAGTTCAGCGGACAGAGGGTCAGCCTACGGATTGAAGGGTTCCTGCTTCGATTCCAGTCAAGGGCACATGCCTGGGTTGCGGGCTCAATCCGCAGTAGGGGGCGTGCAGGAGGCAGCCAATCAATGATTTTCTCTCATTATTGATGTTTCTGTCTTTCTCCCTTTCTCTCTGAAATCAATAAAAAAGTAAATAAATAGAATAAAAGTAGAAATACAAATTACCCATTTTAGAAGGGGTATAAATATTTGACATGTAGTATTATTTTGTGATTTATGTGTTTTTCATAGTTTACATAAAAGAAAAAAAGCCAGCTTTTTGAATTACATGTATTTCAAAGTCCCGAAAGACTTGAACAAATGTATGAAATTTAAATAAACTTGGCAATATACATTTTTCAGTAACATTTTTAGAAGCAATACAGAGGTTCTTAAAGAAGAGGTAATAGGGTTTTGTATAAAATATAGCACAGTAAAAGAGGGAAAGGCATTTGGAAATTCTCAAACCCAGTTTTCTGTATGTTTGCTTTATTTTAATTTCCAGCACAGTTTATCTAAATACAATCAAAATACTTAGTTTGAGTGAAAACTAGCATTTCTTTATCATACTTAACCCTCCTCTGGGACTGTAGTTGATATTCTGAATTTCAAGTTTAAGAAATAAATTATCTTTATTTGTTACATGTGACGATGTGTGACACATAAGGAAAAAGCTTGCTAATAAATTTAGTCCTTTAATTCAAGTACCATGTACCAAGTGTAGTCCTAGACATGATTGGCTTTATATAATTAATCTGTATCCATTATTTTACCAAAAGTATAAGGGTAGGTATGTTTGCTTATATTGTGTCTCCCTTGGCAGAGCAGTATGTACATATGGGTATATAAAGAGTGCTGAAAATGATGATACTGAACTGCATGAAATTTAATACAGTTTCAACACAGTTCAATTTTGAAATATAAGGAAGCAGTTGGAAGAAATAAAATCTAAAATCAAGATAAACTTATTCGGTACTTTAACTTTTGATGGACTCCACATTTTAAATTGAAAATTGTCTCCTAAGGATAAATTACAGGGTTGCATGAGGGATCAATAAGCTAGTAATTAGATTTGGGTCTCAGGTGAATTCAGATGGTTATGATGAGTTCTGATTTTGTATTTTAACTTTGCTTCAAAACTAATGCTATAAGAAATGTTTCAGGAATTAGAACTTACATGCATGGTAAAAATCTCTAGCTACTTCATTATTTTAAAAATCATTTAATGGTAAGTTAAAAAGTGTTATTGACTCTATATGAAATACATTTGAACTCCTGGGTTTCATTCAGTGTTATGAATCATGATTTCATGTATTTGTCTATATAGGGTTTGGTTTGGTTGTTTGGTCTTCAGAGACACCTATATTTTATGGTATGTTTCTTACATAAAAAGGAGGCAGGTTCTGTGACAAATAAATCTGGGAAACAAAACAAGATCTACTTTCCTCTTGGACATTTACATGCATACACTGAGGCTCTGTGAGGTCCTGCTGAAAACAGACAATTCTGTCTATTTTTATTCTAACGTTAAGACCATAGAATACTTTTGCCTATGTAACATTTATTATGGCTTGAAGAGCTAGAATATTTTTGGGGGGTGGGTGGGCATATTTTAAGAAATATTAATCTAGTCTATTTTTTCCAAGTAATTTCCTTCAAATGTTTTTTGTACATTGTGTTTTCTTTTAATGGAATTTTATAGTATCCATATTTGTAATTAATTAAGAGGTACAGAAAAAAGCAATTTTTACATAGTACTCATGTTACTACTGGAGACAAACAGAAAATGGACTGTATTTTCAATTACTTCAGGAGAGGAAAGGAAATAGAAATGGATTATTTTTAAATTGCATGGTTCTAAGACTCAAAGAAATGTCCCAAATTATAAGACAAAATTTATTCTTGAAGAGTCAACACACTTATTCACCACTTTGGTAGAAATGGAGAATATTAGCATTTTAGATAAATATGTATTTTTTTTAAGTCATAGTTTTAGCAAACGATTAAGCAACTTGTATTACATTTTTCTTGAATTATCTTATCATTTGTGGTTTAGGCTGTGTGTGTGTGTGTGTGTGTGTGTGTGTGTGTGTGATATTTATCTGCATTATTAAATTTTTATTTTTTCTTGACAAATTGTTCTCAGACTTACACTGAGATATTTTCCCTCAATGCAAAATGTGCTTTTCCAATCTCACTGATATAGTGTTTTAATATGTTCTTAGAAAATATTGGCTAATCTTTATGGATCTTCATGGAATATATTCTGAAAGGAATATTATGAGGGGTTTAATAATTAAAGTATAAATCAAATGTATTTAGTGTTTCATCCTGTATATTTTTGTTTTTACTCAAACTAATAAAGCATTCATTTTTATATTTTTTATAGAGTAATGAAGTTGTCTACTACAATGCAAAGGACGATCTGGATGTGAGTATTAACATTTTACATTAAATTCCAAGGTGAACTTAGTTATACTGGGATGACTGATTTTTTAGAACAAGTTGACTTAGCAGGTTTAGTATTTCAGAAAATGCTCCATAGCAGAAGAAAAATGCCAATTAGACACAACAAGGTAATGATGAATTTTAGTGCTTATGTGATCTTTAACAACTTATTGTTGGCATCTTCCTAAGAAGAAATGCCATATGTTTCTCTGATCTGAACTCACACTGTAGCCTGTTCAGACCTCGGTTCACTGCACTGACTTAAATTCTCTATACTCCATTAGCATTGTTGACAGAGATTGGATCCCATCCATCTCTATAACCTGGCTCCTGTCACCATGGTCACTGGGCATGCCTATTCTGGCCTTAACTGCACACACCAGGAAAAGCCATTTACTTCAACTATAGTGTTAATGACATTCTGGAAGCTGAGCAACCACTAGCCTGCCTGTTCAATCTTTGAAGCATATTATGTGCTTAATATGCCTTTTAAATAAATATCTCTAAAGTACATGTTCAAATGACTTCAGGACATGATTATTTTAGCTCAAATAAGTTACTTATAAATAATGAACAGATCAGGACAGATTAGGGACACACTGGGACAGATTAGGGACACATTTTCATTACTTAGATATGGTATAAACATTTATAAAATGATATACCAAAATTTACTCATAAGTCTTAAATTCTATTGTAGTTGATTTTTGTTATCAGAAAAAATATTTATATACACTTATTTTTTATCCAATGTTTTTTGAGGGCCTCCTATAATTTAAGTATTCTTCTAAGTGCTTGGAGTGTATTAAAGAAAAGATTAAATAAGTATACTATAATTATTGTTTGTTCTCAGATTTTTTTATCTGAATCAAAAGATATATATATATATGTATAGTTATTATAAGTGAACCTATTGAATTTGTCCTCCTTTTGACTTTTCCCATGCAAAAATGTCTCTAGTATTACTGTGGGTTATAATTATGCCTAGAACCAGGATACATTCTCTTTTTTAGGCCATGAGTTGAGCTATAGCAAATTAAATAAAAAATCTCTTAATAGGAATTGATATCAACTATATTTGATATCAACTTTTAAATTTAAAACTTAAAAGTGATGGTTATCACTTAGATAAATTATTTTTCATTTGTTTATATATATATAAGTGTTTCAGAATAAGTGGTTAAGAGTGTCGTGTAGTGGAAAGAGCATTACAAAGGAATCAGAGACTTGCATGCCCCATCCAGCCCTAAAATTGTAGTCTCCCACAGGGAATTCAAACTATTTAAATTCAAGCTATTTCCCCACATTCTACAGCTGACTAGGTGATCCATAAGTTATTTCCAGTTCTGCGTAGTCTTAGAATCCTGCTAAAATAATCAAGTTTGCTGGAATTAGGCTGTTTCATGTAAAATTTTTGAGAATTTATAACGAACTATAAGATTGTTTCATACTTCATTAAAACTTTTTATGGAGACGTTCAAAGGGCTTTAATATTGGTCTTGTAAACCCTTAAACATTGAATAAAAATGAACCATATTTTATGATTAGCCTCTGGGTTTGGCTGTTACGGAGAAACCTAAAGTAATAGTGGTGAAAACAAGACAAAAGTTTATTCTTCTTTCATGTACCATTCTGTGTACAAGGCCTAACATGGTAACTCAATCATCCAAGGCCCAGGGTCCTTCTCTCATGTTTTCTGCTCTCCTCAATATACTTTTTCATGTTGTGGCCCAAGCGTGACGCTTCAGTATTCACAATGATTTTTGCATTCTAGATAACTGGAAGGAGACAAATGGCAATGGAGGCCATGCTCTTTGCCTTTAAGGGCATGTTCAGGTGCATACATCACTTCTATCTGGTCCACAACTTAGTGACTTGTTTTGCCTATTTGCAGTAGAATATGGAATATAATCCACCCCTATCAGATAGGCATCTACCCAAATAAAAATATGGGGTTCTATTACTAAAAAGAGAACAGGGAGAATACTAACTAGGAGATAATTAGTTTCTACGAATATCTTCAAATTACTCTTCTGACATATTAAAGTTAATGCCCAAAGTCTACACAATCTTAGTGACGTCTATTATCTAATATAGTGAAATTCTTCAACTTGGAACTGAGGGAAAATTATTTTTTACAGCAAAATGTTTATAAATTATGTGATATTTTTTTCTTAATGTTTTGATTACTATGATCAAATTGTTTTCTGCAATAGAAATATTTACAATCTTACAGTGAAAGGAAGTTAAGACATGTAAGTAAATGTGACACTTTGATATTCTACTTTAGAATTTTCAGTGGTTATAATTTTCTTAAAGACTTGCTTATCTGATGAAGTCACATATCAGTAGATGATGAAATTTACTCACCCTAGCCAAAAGTTTTGCAATATAGGTTGATTTAATTGACTGTCATACTCAAAACTTTATACATGTTGTGCTTGATTATTTTATATATAGAATTCTCACAAATCATAATGCCATCTCATTGTTCTGATTTGAATCAGCTTACCATCACTGTTCTTTTAGATGTATAATTTTCACAAATTCCACAGACCAGATGCATTATTAAAAATTGTGATGATACATTATCTAATGTGCTTTTATATTTCACTAATATCTAATGAACAAATGAACTAATTGGAGTACTAAATATTGAAGCAACACTGTCATTTAATACATTTGTCCTCATAAATTTGAATGGTGCTATAAATATCTGAGATGTAAATCAAGTTTCTATTTTAAGTATTATACCTCCTACAGGAGTCTAAAAATATTGTAAATCTCTAGCCTATCATTTATAAGTTTTCCCCCAGTTCTGCATTAGCAAGAGCATATTTGTTTATCCAGGACCACTTCTGGTAGAAGAGTGGTCATTTCTATATTTCCCAACTCTCTTACATAGGTCATTTCCTTTCCATCTCGATGACTACCATGCAACTTTAGATATTATTCTCAAATATTTATTTAAGACCTATTGAAATGGTCTCTTATGCTTCTAAATTTTATGTAGATTTCATAATATACATTTTTAGTATAAAACTTTCCTAAATATTTTATTTATAGTTCCTTTTCCACTGTCAAGATCTTCAGATCCGTTATTATTGCCTTTATTTGGTATTTAAGACCCTGAATAAACTTTACCAGTTTTTTTTTTTTCCTAAGCCAACATGACTTTTGTAATGAAATGGCTATTTCTTTTTGGAGGCACAACCAATCTTTATAAATTATGTTCTTGGGTCCTTCCCTTATGTGTCAGTTCCTGGAGGGCAGCTCTTATGTACTCACAGCAGATAGCCTGGCCTTAATAGCAATTAGCACATTGTAATTACATAAGGTTTTTTCCAGTAATAAATCTAAGTTAAAATAGAAGTATCATTGTATGTAAGTATGAAATGGCTTAAGAACAGCAGTCATAATTTTATACCCCCATTTCTGCTCTCCATACATAACTTTATTTTTAAAGAGGCCCTTTCACCACCCCCCTCCCCCAATTTCAGCCCAGACCTGTGAGTCTGCGATATAAAGGATTGGAATTGAAGTACACACCCTGAGGAAAACACTTGCCCTTAGCAAATTCCTACTTGACCAGAAACCATACCTATATCACCCTCTGCTTTCAAGCTACAGCTCTGACAGCATCAAGAAACAAACCCTTGAAAGGGAATCTGTACCATTTGATTGTTTCCCAGTCCTGAGACTAGATAATCTTAATTCTGAAGAAAGACTAGATAGACCTCTCTTTATTAAGGAAGAAGCAGTTAATGGAGCAAGCCATGAAAAGTTCAATAACAGTATAGTAGAAATATTGTATTATTAAAGATACAGAGGAAACAAAATAGATCCAGTGACATAGACGCATGGAAGACTGTCGAATCTCAGAGGGAAGGTGGGGATAGGTGGGTGGTGTGAATAGATCAACCAAAGATCTTGTATACATATATGCAGAACACATGGACATAGACAATAGGGTGGTGAAGGCCTGGGGTGGGGGTCAGGGGTGGGCAATAAGAGGTCAGTGGGAGAAAAAAGGGGACATATGTAATACTTTCAACAAAAAAGATTTTAAAAAAGAATGCTATATTTAAGTGTAATCTATTGATTTTGCCCATTATAAGGATGATACATAGCCTCAGGTAAAGGTCAAACAAGTATTTAAAAGTGATCAATTATTCCTTTGGAATGTAACCTTTCTATTAGCTACATCTGAATAAGTCAGTTTGTGGGAAGCTATCAGGACTTTAATATAAAACAATTTCTCAGGGTCATTTTATATTATTTCTGCTACTCTACTTAGATCAATGCTATTTATATTTACCTTGTGGATATAAAAATAAACAAGTGACAGCCAGATTTAGCTAAAGCAGTGACTAAAGTAAGGGGTAGAATTAATGTTTCTTAGGATTGTGTAATACAGTAAGAAATTATGAATGCAGACTTTCAGACAAGTTTTCCCCTTGAAATTTAAAAGTATAAAAGTGTATAGCTGGGCTAAATTACTTGGTAAGCCACAGTTCTCATGGAAGGATATAAAGCACATAACCTTACTAGAAATTTAAGGTGATTCTTCCTGTGTCCACTGAGCTGGTTAATGCTAAAACAGTCTCTCTTCTGATTACTTGGTCATGGTACCCTACAATTTTCCAGTCAAATGTTAAGTATTTAAAAACCAATTCAGTCTGACCAGCGTGGCTCAGTGGTTGAGCATCTGCCTATGAACCAGGAGGTCACAGTTGATTCCTAGTCAGGGTACATGCCCAGGTTGCAGTAGGGGGTGTGCAGGAAACAGCCAATCTCTCTCATCATTGGTGTTTCCATTTCTCCTTCTCCCTTCCTCTCTGAAATCAATCAATCAACCAATTCAAATACTACCTCCTCATGAAGTCTTCCTTGGTTTTTCTAGTTAGCAAATGGCATTTTCTTCCTCTGGGTATTCTAAACAACTTTTTCCACATTTCTGGCTTTATTAGTATGTCATACATTCCAGGAATAATCTTCTCTATTAAAATGTTTAGCAACTTGTGGTAAAGATCTTTTTCTCTTTCATTGTGTAGAGCAGTGGTCAGCAAACCATGGCTCGCGAGTCACATGCGGCTTTCTGGCCCCTTGAGTGTGGCTCTTCCACAGAATACCACATGAGGGTGTGCACGTACAGTGCGATTGAAACTTCATGGCCCATGCGCAGAAGTCGGTTTTCGGCCTGGGCTAGTCTATTTTGAAGAAGTGGTGTTAGAAGAAGTGGGGGGGTGGGCATATAGAGAGGATGAACGAAAGGAGATAGACGAAACACGTGTACAAGACGAGTGTGGGTGGGAGAGTTGGAAGGGGTCGACCTCAGCGAACGTACCTCAATCAGATTGAGGACGTTTTTAGCAAAGGCCAGCTTAGGAGTACCCTAATTAAGTTAATAACAATGTACCTACCTATATAGTTTAAGTTTAAAAAATTTGGCTCTCAAAAGAAATTTCAATCGTACTGTTGATATTTGGCTCTGTTGACTAATGAGTTTGCCGACCACAGGTGTAGAGTAATTGTTGAGAAGAATGCTTGTTAAACTGGGTAGGTGTTTGTGTTTCAGTGCCCATATTACTTACACAACATCTGTGAAGATTTGTTCACCTTTTAAGTGGAGCTCTATTTGCAAAGGAAATGGGGAAACCCCTTGCAAGCATGGTGGATATGGAAATGTTGGTTTTGTTTCAAGGTTGGTGAAAACAAAGTTGTGAGAGGAATAGCAAAGCTGGCTTTGGCGATGGACTATATGTGAATCAATTTTAATATAAAAAATTGTTTTCTTTTGTTCATGTACCAGGGAAGGCTGCAGAAGGAGGCAGGGGTAGACATTGTTTCCTCATCTCTTCCCTACCCCTTCCTCTTGTTGACTTGTAGTGGTCATGAGGACTGAGATTAGTGTCAAAACAGACAATGTGGCTTCCCGTTTGTCTAAAACCGATTCAAGTTGGGAATAAGTAGCAGAGTTAGAATGCTTATTTGGAATTACTACAAGTGATATAAGGTCAGGATCTTTGGTTCTAATTCTTGTCAGATATAAGTCTGGACAGAGCTAAGTTACTATTAGTCTCTGTGAAACATGAAATCAGACTCATTGTATTACTGGATCAAACTGAAGGTCTGTCTGATTCAACATGTAATTAGGGTAAATAATAGTTGTTGAATTAAGTAATTTAGAAATATGACATTTTATTCCTAAATACTTTGGTGTACAACTGTTTTTCCCCTAAATACTAACAAGACACACACGTATAATCACTACTAGTATACTAGTATTCAGTGTTATACAGAGGAGATGATAGAGTGTGATAGTTAAGAGATCGTATTCTGGAGTGTCACTGCCTGGATTTGAATCCCAGCTCTGCCATTTTCTAGCTGGATGATATTGGCCAAGTCACACAGTCTCTCTGTTTTTCTCTTTTTTGGTTTGTAAAATAAAGGTAATCATAGTACCTATCTCATATAGTTAGTGTGAAAATTAAAATTAGCTAACATATATAAAACATTTAAAACATTTCCTATCCCATAGTCAGTAATATAGAAATATTAATGAGTATATTTTAAAGAGAATAATTTTTAATGCTATTACAATACATTTAAAATTGATTTGAAGTGATTTTAACTCAAAATGGAGCATGTTTGTGTGTATGCATTAACAATAATGAAAGGGTAATAGATTAAACTATTTTTTTAATTTTATTGTCATGAATATAATTCTAGCATGGGTGTAAAAATTAAGACAATGCGAAACACAATAAAAATCAAATTAGCATCTTCAAAAAAAACCACTTAGAATAAAATGAACACAATGCTGAAATTTGTCTTGATAACATTATAGGTTTTATTATGTCCAGATTTGAAAGAAAAATTAAGCATCAAAATAAGATGGAAAAAAAGGCTATTAAGCAACAATTTACTTATGAAATTCCACTTTAAGTTTTACTTCGTTTTGAAATTCATTTAGGTTCTTGGCTTAGTGTTTTAGAAACATCTATCTCAATAAGTCCTTAGATTCACTCAAAATTAGTGAAGCAAAATCCACAGAAGGCTTGAGTTGTGCCAGCAAGCCGCTCTGTTAATTCCCAAAGCAAGCAAAAAGAATGCCGATCATTACAAACTCTTATTAACCTGATTCCAAGATCTATGTTTCTGACTAAAACCCAAATGAAGTAAGTTTAACTTTGAATTCCCACGTCGATAAATTGAGCTGATTTATTTGCTACATTTTATTTTATTGATCATGTTAAAAATTTGACCCGTCTGGGACTTTTGGCTAGTCTGCCGAATTCCCTTGCATATTTATGTTACTATTTATTTTGTTAGCAGAGTCTTGTCTATGTTAAAATTAATTGAACACAATGTCCTAACTAAATGCCTTTTTAGAAGCCCAATCTTTCATGATCTTATCTTACTTTATATAAATAAATAAACCTGATTCTAGGAGGGATATGCATCAGTGATGAAATCTATTCTAATTATTAAAGAAGCAAAGTCTAGATTTTTTTTTCTAACATTTTTTTCCCCACTATCTTATAGAATGTAGCCTTTATTTCAGGCTCTGATGACTGATGTTGAATCCTCAAATAGGCGATGGCATAGAGATAAAATATTAATTGCTTCTGTATAATGACTGGTTTAATCAGAGTTGCTTTTTTGTGTGTATGCATCTAAGATAAATGTTTTAAATATTTTGGATGGTATATGTTTGGATTGGATTATAATAGTAGTTAGCATACATATTCTTATTCTTAATAGGCAGTAAATACTTTGTATGCAATGTTAGCGTTTAAAGTTCACACTAATCCTTTGTAACGTGCACTGTTATTTTACTGATTTTCAGGTGAGACAAGTAAATGTTAGTGAGCTTAAGTCACGCAGTAGGTATTTGATGGTGCCAGGCATTGAACGTGGTACAGTCCGTGTGGTCCACAGCAGAAGCAGCGTGGTGTTGTGCTGTGGGCACCCATGGGATGGAGAGGGCCCTGTAATGGAGTTGCTATAAATCAAGACTGAAGGTTAAAATTTTTTCTAAGATGGTTTTCATTTAAAATTTTAATTGATTATACCTACCCATTATTCTGTCTATATTTAATGGTGATATATTTGGCTTGTATTTAATCCAGCCAGTTTCATCACTGACAGTGATTTGCTGTAGGTAAAATGAAATTGCTATGATTAAAAAGAGTGTTAGACTTTGAATCATAAATCTCCATTGATCTGATCTACTATTCCCAGTGATATGAATGCATGCAACCCTGTGTGAAATATGACCACATCAGGAGTCATTGGGGAAAATTTTTGTCAAACTAATAAAAAAAGGTAGATTAGATTCAATTTCTTCTAGTAATTCTGCCTTATGTTTTGGGGGGCTTCTTTTAAAAGTTTTGACTCTATTCAGAAAATTTTTAATGCTTTACACACTTGGGCACATGCTTGTTTTGCAAGGATGGTTTAAACATTGATTCTTGGGTGTTTTTGTTGTTGTTTTTGGAGATTGAATGATTCTCTTATAGATTTGCATCCAGTTCTTTCTTTCCAGAAATAGACTATAGCATACATATTTAAAATACAATGAGTAATCATTAAATTTAGAAAATTCAGTGCATTATGTGGGCATTATAAATTTACCCTGTTGTACAAAGATGGAGACTGGATTGCTTTGAACAGAATCTTCAACCATTTTTTGTTTACACATGCATATCAGTTTTTTAAAAAAATGCATCTCCCTTTATAAGAATATTTACTTATAAATTCTATATATTTACTACTGAACTAATATATTTAAAAACCCCAAAGGAGAAGTCTAAATCTTTGTTTAGTGAAATTTTACAAAGCATTGGTTTAAAGTGGCATATGATTAAAAGTCCCTAGATGAAAAAGTGTAAAGATTTTTCTGGATGCTAGTTATTAGAGGCCTTTGTTAATTATGATGACTTCAATTACCATTGGAAATATCTCAACAGGCCATATGAACACATTACATTCTTATCAATAATAAATTGTACTTAAAATAGCCTTCTTGATAATTTTTAACTTTTGACCAATTTGCCTAATTAAACAAATTAAATCACTGTTTTCATCTTGTAATGAGGTTGAAGAAGAGCTAATGCTGAGAATAAACAGAAGCATCATCTGTCATTTTCCTGTTGTTCAGTGCAGCTTCCATTGGTAGAATTTCATCTGTAATCATTATTAATTTTAAGATATTTTAAGCTACTGATCCATACGCTATAGGTTAAGCCAGAAAAGATAGTATATAAATTGCATATAAAGTATAGCACAGTACATTGAAAGTGACGGTATAAGTGAGAAGGTAGCTACCTACTTGTCAGGGTGTAGGCTGCCACTTTTTGCTGTGGTGCCTGGAGTGTAGCAGGTGACTCCAGAGCAGCTCACACACAGAAGGTAGGGATTGCTAATGTCAATCCCTATAATAAATAGCAGTCAACTTTCTCTTTTTTTTTTCTCACTTCACTTGCTATAAGTAGGTATCAGTTCTGTTTTCTTTCAACCCTCCAATGGATCCTTTTAGATACCACTGATACGTGATGTATTTATTTTCATTTAAAGTCTTATGAAAAAGAAGTACTTGGTTTTCTCTCAGGGATGTAAATGAAAGAATAAAACCCATGAATTGAAAAGAAAAACCTAATGTTTTAATTCATATGCACCTACAAATTGTCTCTTTGACTGATTGATGTCTTTAGCTTTATGATATGAATGCATTGCCCTGAATTAAAATGTAAATTCTCAGGGTTTGGTTACCCAGAGACTTTAGGGGTAAATGCTTCTTTATAGCAGCATCCCATTAAAATGTTCTTCTAGTTATTTGGCATTAAAAACAACAACTTTGTAGATAATTTGCTTTAAGTCCATAGATTTCAGAATTATAAATTTTAGAGCTGGAAAGAACCTTACAGATCTTGTTTCCCTCTGTTTCTTATAAAAGAAAACCTGAGGAGACAGCAAGGATTCATAGAGTTGGAATGAGATTGAGAACCTAGATTCTTGACTGAGGCACTGCCTGTCCATTCACCAAATTGCTTCCAGTGATTGTCCTAGAAAAAAGGCATAAATTTGGAGGCCAGGAAACATGGATTCACTTTTTAAAAAAATATATATTTTATTGATTTTTTACAGAGAAGAAGGGAGAGGGATAGGCAGTTAGAAACATTGATGAGAGAGAAACATCGATCAGCTGCCTCCTGCACACCCCCAACTGGGGATGTGCCCGCAACCAAGGTACATGCCCTTGACCGGAATTGAACCTGGGACCTTTCAGTCCACAGGCCGGTGCTCTATCCACTGAGCAAACCGGTTAGGGCATGAATTAACTTTTATGTTTTACTCAACAAATAATATTAATATAGCAAGCAAAAACAGTTCTAAGTGATATGCTAGATGCTAGGGATACAACACGATAATACCAATGAGGTCTCTTGCCGTCAAGGAGCTTAATTTTAGTGTACTGAGACAACAGAGATGGGCAAATAAAAAGTTAAATAAAAAGTTAGATAACTAAAGTGGAGTAGTGCTCTGAAGGTAGTAAGTAGGGTGACATTGTCAAGATTCTATGGGGGATAATTAGATGGGGAATATTCAAGAGAGTATTTTTTAACTGAGACCTAAAGAACAAACTGGTGCCATGAAAGTAGACCAGGGAAAAGCATACCAAGCAAAGGGAACAGCGAGTACAAGGAAGGCTAAACCAGCAAGAGCATGATGTGTGTGAGGAGCAGACAATAGGCCACTGCAGTGGGAACATAATGAGCAAAAAGAAGCAGAATGGGAGATCTGGATGAATAATCAGCCAGGAAGTAGATTGTAGGAAATCTTACAAGCAGGCCATAGAGAGGTTTTCATTTCACTGTAAATATGGTGAAAACTTGGAGTCCTGGAGTCTGGGCTCTGGGACTATACCTGAGTTGTATGGCATTGGCTAGTCTTTACCTTGCATATTAAGGGAAAATAATTGGCCTTCCCATCTTGAAAAGTTTTTTTTAAAACCTTTTTGCTCTGACAGTCTTTTGAAAAGTATATTTGTCCATTATAATGTTTATAACATAAAATTTGCTTTTAATTTTTAGAAATAGGATGATGTCATTTTAATGTTTTTCATATATATAAGAAATTTGTGAACTGGGCGGGGGAGGGGGGGTCCCTCAGCCCAGCCTGCCCCCACTCACAGATTGGGAGCCCTCAGGGGATGTCCTACTGACGGCTTCGGGCCTAAGCCACAGTCTGGCCTCCCTCTGCAGGAGGTGACTGGGCTGATCAGGGTAAGGCACCAGCCCCATCACCCTGCTGCTGCTGCCACTGCTGGCTGCCACAGCCACCAAGGTGTTTTCATCAACACGGACTCCAGTCCCTTCACCACGAAAAAATGACAACTTTCTTTAGGCATTTTCAAGATGTGTCTTTCATAGGATATGACATTTCTTTCTTTCTTTCTTTTTATCCTCACCTGAGGATATGTTTCCATTGATTTTTAGAGAGCTTGGAAGAGAAAGGGAAAGACAGAGAGAAATATCAATGTGAGAGGGATATTTTGATTGGTTGCCTCCTGCATGAGCCCTGACCTGGGCCCTGGCCAGGGAGGAACCTGCAACTTAGGTACATGCCCTTGATCAGAATTGAACCCGGACCCTGCAGTCAGCAGGCCAAGGCTCTATCCACTGAGCCAAACCAGCTAGGGCAGGATATGACATTTCTTAGCCCCTCCAGCAGCGGACCTTCGTTTTTTCCTCCAGGAGTGTGGTAGAAAAACCCTAGATCACCTTCTTGGATTCTTATTAACCAAGTTACCAAGAACACTACGAGTGGTGGCACACAGGGAGCTTAGCCAATGAGTGGTCAGAAAAGGTGTTTCCTTTGCAGCTCACACACAGAGGCCCCCCTGCATTGTGTCTGCTGGGCTGGGGCGTGCTGCCTGCCCAAATGCCCTCCCTCCCTCTGTGGCCGGGGTGTGGGACGCTATGGGTGCCGCCATCTTTGTGAAGGAGTAATGGTTAATTTGCATATTACCCTTTTATTAAATTATTTATATATATATATATATATATATATATATATGTAAAATACTATATGGTTTCCATGAGGGTATACTATATTGAACTTTTAGAGTATCTAAAATCTTATAGTGTTTTTCAAATTCGAGACACTTCACAATCCTTTATTGAGAGAAATGCTGTATCAGCCTCTTCCCAAAATTTAGTTTACATATTTATAAATATAGATATGTATATATTTTCATTGTATTACATCCCATTCTAATGCTGGTGATTTGAAAATTTCACACTACCTTGGAATTTAAATCAATCCCAAATCTTCTTGTCATCAAATTTACCTGTATTGTGATTCTAATGGCCCTCATTCTTACTCTGTGCTAGGTCCTGGAATAGCTGATTCACCCTTAATGTTAACTAAAAAGTCATCCGTTTTATTTTGAGAATGTTCTCAGATTGTTTATTCTAACTTTTTTGAATGTTATCATTATAATCATTACCAGCAATCTCAGTATATATTTTTTGAGGAATGTCTATTTTTGCTTTTACATTTAATTTAATAAACAAATTATTATAGTGATCAGTATCACTTTTGATTTAATTTAGTTGTTTTATGTGTTTCCTATTCATACCTGTCTTTGACTCTGTCATATTCAGAGAATGTATATATTTTTTGATTTAATATCCCCTACATTTTTTTTTACTTGCTACCCTTCATTGTTATTGCACAGTTTAAGCTGCTTACTGTTCCTTTTCCTCAAAGTTGGCTTATTTCATACTGTTTCTACCTGATTTTTTATGTATCATAATTAGTAGTAGAAGGATACGTGGAGGCTTCACGGTGAATCTAATCTTTAAGAGCTAGAATTATTTCTCCAATTATCTTTTGACCACTAATGTTATAAATTTACTTTTCATGTTATATTTAAAGCAATCTTTTCTTAATTTGTTAAATAAATTGCTTCTGAAAAATTAATGCTATAGTTTTTCATAGGTTAATATAAAGAGTTATATCATTTTGATTACCCAAAGAACTAAAGAAAGCTTCTGAATTCATGAAAATACAATTTCTTCATAAAACATATTATGATTAGCTAACCTCATGTTTTTGCAAGGATAATATGTCTATTAAGTTCAAAATTTAAAATTTGTTCTTATTGTTATAATTTAGAAATACAAAAGTATAAAAATTTAAGTCTTTAATGTATAATTTATTTAGTTATATTTTCCCTCTAATTCTCTTCATCCACTCAATGCTTGTGAGTCACATTATCCTCAAAGAAAATAGCTTAAACCAATTAACTCAGGAGACTCAACAGTGTTCTTATTGCCATTGTAACTGAATTCATGGCTTAATTTTCAGGCTGGCCTTACAGCCTGACCAGAACAACTATGGCTGATGAAGAAGGCTCAGCAGCTTTTGCTATTTATTATTCACTAATTGGGCCTGGTCAGCTGCAGTTGCTTTGGTGAATTTCCATTCCTAATAAAGGGTGTCCCAAAATTCACGCAAGAAATAATTTTGATAGAAAACACAGGTTTATAATTAAAAATTGTAATTTTTTATTGATTCATAAAGTATACAGAATAAAGTTATGTATGGAATAGCATATTGGGTAAATGGATTATCATATTGCGATAGTGAGCACCATTAACTGTTATTGCATGAGCAGCTGCTTTTTCGAAGAAGAATGGTCCAATGATGCCTTCAGCCCAAAATCCGCACCAAAAAGTGACACCTTGTGGATGCATTTGTTTCTCAACAATCACTCGTGGATTTTCTGAACCCCAAACGTGACAATTTTGTAGATTAACAAGCCATCAAGATGAAAATGAGCCTCATCAAAATTCAGCCACATTTATGCAAAAACGGTCATGGAAAATTTCAACAAAAGAGTGCGTATGTGCCAGCAAAGCCGTGGAGGCCATTTACCGATATGCTATTCCATACATAACCCTAAACTGTATACTTTATGTATCAATAAAAAATTTACAATTTTTAATTATAAACCTGTGTTTTCTATCAAAATTACTTCTTGCGTGAATTTTGGGACACCCTTTAGATTCAAGTGACTTGGTAAAAGGAGGCTTTCCTTTGTAAGAGCCAGAACTGGTAATCAGCCGTAACTAATGGGGGATCACAGAATGCTTTGATTCCAGGATTTGACTAGTGGTTACAGAGGCAACCTTACCTTTTAATCCACAGAATGACTGCAAGGCCCTGTTGTAAATAATATGCTTGTAATAGTGAAAAAGGAAAGGATGGCCCTGGCAGGGTGTGTCCGTTGGTTGGAGCGTGGTCATGTACACCAAAAGGTTGTGGGTTTAGTTCCAGGTCAGGGCACATACCTAGGTTGTGGGCTCCATCCACAGCTGGACCTCCAGCAGCGGATGTAAAGGAGGCAACCAACCAATTCATGTTTTCCACTGACATCAATGTCTCTCTTTCTCTCTCTCTCCCCCTTTCCTTCTCTCTCTCCAAAATCAATTTAAAAAAACACACACACCATAAAACAAACATATCCTTGAGTGATGATTAAAAAAAAAAAAGGATGAATTTAGAGGTAGACATTTTAAAATATGCATACATACATACTGGATAATTGTATACAAAGCAATGACCTCTAGGTATTGAAGAATTTGTCTCATTTCACAAGAGTTCATTCACTTAACTTCATTAGTGAATTAGAAATGCCAATTATAATACTTATATAAAGAGTAACACAAGGATCTCAGTGTACCGTTCTTATTCATATCAACTACTTTTCTCAATTTTGGGGGACACAAAAAAATAAGAGAGAGCAGGGGGAGAAGATAAGTCTAGCCACAGTATGACTGTGAACCAAGTTTCTCAATGAGCACATTTAATCTGAATTGTGCAATGTGATTAGGCTAGTTTCTATTGCAATTTAGGTAAAATATATAAACTTTAAATTTCTGGACATTTTCCTTTCAGTAGAAGTAGTTTTAAGTTCACAACATGAAAAAATAACTATTGAAAAGAAATGGGTTATTATAAATCTATTCTGAGTGTTTACTTCAAGATAAATATATTAAATATGCAAGAGCTTTTCCTGTCTGTCACAGACTTGTCATTGTGACTTTGCAAATTAAATTTGCTAATGCGCACTGCTTGGAAAATTGAATGACCTGCCCATCCAGCATTGGCCTGTACGCTGTCTCTGAGTGATCTAATCTATTATTTAATAACTGAAATTATATTGAGACCAATAGTCTGAGAAACGGACTTCTCATGTTTCACTTATGTGTTTTACCAAATGCATTTGAATACATTTGAGAATCAATTTGCTCATTTCTTTGTAGACATTTCTATAGGATGGTTTGGAGATTCAGAAGAGAGATTTGGGGGGAAAATGTTAAAAAAAGAATATAATAACTTAAACAAGGAAATGTTAATTCCAGGGGAAGCATTTAAAAATTTTAATTAACACATTAAACAACATATGTTAAGTAGCTTTCCCCCAATTTCTTTTCTGTTAATTCCTTTATGTATAATATTTTTTGTATTTTAATTACTATATAATGACAATATTAATATAGGTATCTGAAACAATAATATATGTTTAAGAAAATAAGTGATTTGCATTAAAAATTCTGATATTTTCATGAAATTATTTCAATTTATGGAGGTTATGAAATGGAATATTAGTTTTCCTTAATATATTTAACAACTGCACATTAAAACTAGTCTTTTTTTTAATATATTTTATTGATTTTTTACAGAGAGGAAGGGAGAGAGATAGAGAGTTAGAAACATCGATGAGAGAGAAACATCGATCAGCTGCCTCCTGCACATCTCCCACTGGGGATGTGCCCGCAACCCAGGTACATGCCCTTGACCGGAATCGAACCTGGGACCTTTCAGTCCGCAGGCCGACGCTCTACCCACCGAGCCAAACTGGTTTCGGCTAAAACTAGTCTTGATACACAATTATACAAGTTAAGAAGTACATTATTATTTTAAAGTTATTTATAAAAGACCTTTATGTGGTGATTAAAAAAAGAATCTGTATAATATATATTAAAAGAATTAATATATTTAAAATTGTGATATTTAGCTATGAGAGGATTCAGAGGAAATATAAGAAGTAATTTTCACCCTAGTAAGATAATCATATAATGCTTAATAGAACTTCAGAAAGGAATTCAAAGAAAAATGAATATTTTTCCAATTAAAATATAATACATGCTCCTTGTATTATTCTAAAAAGCAAGAGAACACAAACATAACTATAGTTATACGTATCTCATAACTATAAAACTAATTACATTTACTATGTAATCATCCATGCATATATCCATTTACCTCTCTTTCCTCTCAAAACAAATAGGCCTTTTCTTTCCTTTTTGCTGAATATTTACTTTTTAAACTTTAGATAAGTTTAAACAAATAAGCATATATGTATATTCTCAATGCAATTACTCTTTTATATTATAGCTGTCACTATTATTGTGACCATTTTACTATTGTTGGGCATTTAATTTATTTCCCAATTTAGATATTAAATGGCATTTCTATAAATGTTAATATCAGTAAATCCTCCTCATTTTACCAAGTAAATATTTCTTGAAAGAGTGAATGAATGAAATATTTGCACATTTCCACATATTCCTAACCTTAATTCATAGATGTAGTTCAATACCTTCCTATTGGTCTATTATCATCTAATCCTTCTACTTTTCTATATCTGAACTTTGCTAGAAATAGATGTAAATGAGATTTCTTGAAAAGATATGCTGACAAAAATAATGTCTCCTTTTTTAAAATTATAGAAGTAGAACTATAATTTTCACAACTGAAACCGACTTTGTAAATTGTTTAGTTTGAGGGTTTTGAAGATAGGATAGAATTAGAATCAACTGAGAGATTCCTACAAAAGGCATTCTCCCCATTGGGATATGCTGCTCTGTTGGTGGGGGCAGAGGCTCCCCATGTGATTCTGATCGTCCCACGGGTAAGGACCACACCTGCAGCCCATAGTCATTTACTTATAGTCAAAAACAGAAGCCCGAGGAACAGGACTGGCCTACGTTGCAGACGTTACTAGTGCAACAGAATGGAACCAGATCTCCTGACGTCTGCGCTTTCCACTCTGCCTTTTATGGTATTTTGTGAGTACTGTATGTTCTTTGTAATAGGTATTATATTTTTTAAAAGAGTTTCAGGGTTGTATAAGCTTGAGAACACTGGGTTAAACAGTTGATTTTTTAGTGAAGCTTATTTCAGAAGCTTTGAAATACAGTATTCTCTTAATAGAAGTATCTAACAGGCAGCGTTTTTCCAATTTAATTGTGGATGGAGCTAACCCCTAGAGCAGGGGGGGACCTTCCTGCTTGCATGCCATATAAGGCTCCAGAAATATTTGCTCTCGCCCTGCCAAGGCATTAGGGGTGAGTTAATTAAATGTTTGACCAAATACAGCAGGCTAATTTCTAGATTGATAATTTTGTATGGCCCTCGAATGATGTTATAAATATCCAAATGGTTCTTGGCAGAAAAAAGGTTCCCCACCCCTGCCCTAGAGTATCATGAGGGACTGTTGTCTTTTGAAATATCCTTTGACAAAAACATTACTTGCCATATCACCATATGTATGCACAGTAATACTAAAACTGTCTTATACATGGAGGGCAGAAAATTTTAGGTATCCATTAATATGAATATTACTGATCAATCCTAATATTTCATGAGTGTTTCTACTACGTAAAAATGTATGCCTAATTTAAACTGATACTTTGAAGCACAGGACTTCCATTTTTGTGTTCATCAGCATCACCTGGGGGTTTGTTAAACTACAGATTGCTCAGCCCTTCCCGTGGTCTTTCTTACTGACCAGGTCCTGGGTGGGCCCTGAGAGCCTGGATTCTAAAAAGTTTCCCTGGATGCTGATGCCACTTCTCCAAGGACCACACTTTGAGACACCACTGCTTTAAAGTAAATGTGGAGAAACCACTGCTTTAAAGTAAATGTGGAGACTTTTCACTAATTCAGAATGCTTGCAGCTGAGAAGAATAGTATCTATTAGTTGGAACCCTCTTTACATTCACATTATTAACGAAAGTAGTTTGTTTTAATGTACCTTTCTCTTATTCATGTCAATAGTGCCCAGGAATAGATACCCATAAACTAGAGAGGGTGAACTTTAAAGTGTATTAAAATGCACATTTGAATCCAGCACAAATCCTTTAGTCTGAGGGTTCTTAATTGAAGCTAGGAGAGAATCTTAGGATCAACTGAGAGACTCCTTCCAAAGACATTCTCCCCATTGGGATGTGCTGCTTTATTGGTGGGGGTGGAGGCTCCCCACGTGATTCTGATTGTCCCCCGGGTAAGGACCACACCTGCAGCTCAGAGTCATTTACTTATAAGTCAAAAACAGAAGCCCGAGGAACAGGACTGGCCTGAGTTCGAGATGTTATTAATGCAACAGAGTAGAACCAGATCTCCTGACATCTATACTTCCCTCTCTGCCTTTTATGGTATTTTGTAGGTACTGTATGTTCTTTGTAATAGGTATTATGTTACACACACTTCTGTTTTAGAAGACTGTAATTTGTGATTTTCGCATGTAGGTGTGTTGCTAAATGTTAGACTTTCAACACTTATTTTGCATATTCATTTTGTTACTGGAGGAACAATTATATCATTGTGGCTTTTAACTAAATAAAATGTGCTCTGTTCCCAAATATTTTTATCAATGACAAATTTTACAATTCAATTCGCACATACCCACATGTATGTTCGTACACACACACAGTCATACCTAACTTGACCAAAAATTTCACAATATAGTTCTCTCTTATGTGGAATGTATTTTCATATTTCTTTGTTTCATTTAAAAATGACTTGGTCATGACATATTAAGTTGATTTTATTACCTAATGATGGATCAGACCTACAGCTTTACAGAAATAAAAAAAGCCATGTTGCTCATATTGTGTCTAAATAATCTTTTCAATATTTTAATTTCCTTAGAGAAAAAAAATACCTAAGTGTGGTTGTGTGTGTAGGAAGTTGTTAAAATATCTCAGGACGCTGATGTGTTATCTGGCCGTATAAATTTCCAGAGCCATATGGAGAGTTGGACACACGCTTCTTTCTAGACCTGCTAACTTTAGGTTGTTAACACATCCTCCCAGCCTCCTCCTGAAATCTGGTTGTCCATGGAGTCTTCCACTGTTTATCCTTTGCATTACTGCTGCGTGCTGCCAAAATAGTCCAATGTTGTGATTTTTATTTCCAGTTTTGTTCTAAGGAGTTTACCTTGGGAATATGGAAAACATTAGTCTCTAAAATGAATGAGTTGATAATACAGGTCTGAATTTAATGAAAAAAGAATTAGGGAAGAGTTAAAATAACTATATTTGGACTGGAAAAAAAGGAGTTAACATAATTAGTCAAAAACAATTGTTCTAGACTTGTGTTTTGAATAAATGAGTGAGATTCTTAGATTTTGTCAAGGGAGGGCAACAGGTTATTCAGTATCTAAGGCAGTGGTTCTCAACCGTGGCTGCACATTAGAATCACCTGGGAAGCTTTTTAAAATCCTGATTTCTGGGCCTCATCCTCCGGAAATTCTGTTTCTTTGTTACTAATGTTGTGGCCCCACCCCATAACAAAGAAACAGAATTTCCAGAGGATGAGGCCCAGAAATCAGGATTTTAAAAAGCTTCCCAGGTGATTCTAATGTGCAGCCAAGGTTGAGAACCACTGATCTAAAGCATAGTTCAAAGAGATAGAAAATTCATCTTCAACCTTAAACTCCTGTGGGATTTTCCTAAATCATTATTGATTGTTTCTTGGCTTCTACCTTGGGAGACAAATTGCTTCAGTTAGGATTTGATTGTACTTAGAGTTACAATAGATCTCTTCTTTTCTAGTATACTTTCTTTTTTTAAAACAAAATATCATGCCCTAGCCAGGTTGGCCCAGTGAATGGGCCCACAGATTGAAGAGTCCCGGGTTCAATTCCAGTCTAGGGCATGTACCTTGGTTGCAGGTCGTAATCACCATATGGGAGGAAACCAATCAATGTGTCTCTGTCACACTGATGCTTCTATCTCTCCCCTCCACTCTCTAAAAATCAATAGAAAAATATCCCCCAGTGATATTCGGGGCTAGGTCCATGAAAATCAAATTGATCTGGGCTATGGGGGGAAAAAAAGCTCATTCACTTGGGAAACATGCAAAAGTCAAGGGAGCATGACATAAAATAATTTCTCATTACTGTCTTTTATTCAGTCATGTGGACCATTAGTTGTCAAACCCAGAATTATCCTCAACTGTACACTATAAATGTGGTAAGATACGAGTGAAATTCCCTCCAAGGGGATAGTTTTTATTAGGTTGTATTTAAAGACACTTATCCTGTTGTTTAAATGTATATTTTGCTAAGTACTAGTTGCTGGTAAGCTCTGGTTCTGTTGGGATGATCCTGAGGAGTGACTCAAGCACAGAGGAAATTAGGAGAGAAGTTAGGTTATACTGTGAATAAATTGGAAGTCATCCTGGTACTCTATTTTAAAATATTCTTTTAGTTCCTTTGTTGAAGAATATGCACTTGGCACATGATAGTAATGTGAGAACATCTGTGTTGCATAAGTTGTAATATTCTGTTTGTTTTCTGTATTTTCTCATATAGCCTGAAAAAAATGACAGTGAGCCAGGCAGCCAGAGGATAAAACCTGTTTTCATAGATGATGCTAATTTTGGACGACAAATATCCTATCAGCATGCAGCAGTCCATATTCCCACCGACATCTACGAGGGCTGTAAGTAAAAGGATGTGAACAACAGCTCAAATGCCATGTTCTTATCTATCTTATGGAGCTAATGTGATACTGTTTTATTTTCATGTCAGTTAAGAGTCTGTGGCAAACTCTGGTTTGTGTAAAAGAAGAAACCTGATTTTCATGAGCTGTTTATGCTCAGATGGCCTCACTGGAAAAAAAATTGTAGGCAAGTCTGCATCCATGGAGATGTTCTTCTACTCTAGGGTTTAGTAAATAATTCTGCTTTCCCAAAGGACATCAATAACTTAAAAGGATTAGATATATTCTTTAGAAATCGAAACTGTGCCCCACAAGTGCACACATGCAAACATTCTTACCAAACACACAAACCGGTAAAGGAAGCGAGATGTATATTTTATACTCCATTTCTTACCACATCTTATCATGCTTTTAAGTCTCTCTCACTCCCAATATATTGTGGGCTCAAGTTAAAAAAAAAAAAGTGTTGGGAGGAGGTATAAACAAAAGACCTGAGGAAGCAGAAAACCACTAAGTGGAAGATTAGATTGAGAAGGCTTCACTGTAAAGAAGGGAGGGGTAAGTTACATGGGAAAAAGCAGGGGAGCAAGCTTGGGTCAGTGATGTTTCTCAGAAACGCCCACATGTAACCAAGGCAGAGCCTGAGGATTCTAACTAGGAAGTTCCCTGAGGACAGCCCAGTCATCTATGAGGACTCGCTGTGACCCAGAAAGCAAGGTCTTTGTTCAATCATAGCTCTGGCTTCCATGATGTCCATTCTCTAACCAGCTTACTTTTATGCCCCCTCATACCCTGCCTTCTCACAAAAACTGGTAAGGAGAAAGAGCCACTTGACATTTTTAAAAGTGTGTTTCCTGTATTCCCCATAATCAGAAAGGCTCTAGAATGTTCTGAGTATCTAGAGAGTATATCTTGGTTTCTGGATCCAGATGGCCTAAGTTCAAGTCTAAATTTTACCAATATTGTTTCCTTAGGCAAATCTTTTGATGTTCTGGCCAAGCATTTTCTTACCTGTAAAATGGGGGTAAATTTACTAACCCCAAAGTCATTTGAGGATAAAGTAAATTAATATATATATAAGTTTGCAGTACCAGGCTTATAGTGAGTTCTCTATATGTGTTTGTTGTTACTATTAATTATACAATTAAAGTTTAGAAACAGGATTAAGCACAGAGACTAATATTGTAAATTAGCTTTTATTTTTTTAATCCACTGTGATATTATTTATTGTTTAAAAGGGAATTTGAAATACATGTATGATTCTTCTCATAACATAAATTTCACCTATAAAATATGGTATTCAT
This sequence comes from Myotis yumanensis, assembly GCF_028538775.1. Classification (NCBI taxonomy): domain Eukaryota; kingdom Metazoa; phylum Chordata; class Mammalia; order Chiroptera; family Vespertilionidae; genus Myotis; species Myotis yumanensis. The sequence goes on along the minus strand of NW_027223760.1, from coordinate 39,713,908 downwards.
TCATTTTGCTTCTATTTAATGTTTTAAAATGTGCATGTTGTTTTCTTACCAATTCTCATAAGATGTTAAACATACAATATTTCTCTACATATAATAGATATAGAATGGTGTATATAGGTAGTTTTTGATGCTCCATGCAAATTAAAAATAACTTGACTTCTTTACAACCAACTTATCCTATTAATTGTAAGTCCTTTGAGAAACTAGCTGGGATTTAGATTCAGATTTATTTTTTATTTTTATTTTTTTAAATATATTTTATTGATTTTTACAGAGAGGAAGGGAGAGAGATAGAGAGTTAGAAACATCGATGAGAGAGACATCGATCAGCTGCCTCCTGCACATCTCCCACTGGGGATGCGCTTGCAACCCAGGTACATGCCCTTTACCGGAATCGAACCTGGGACCCCTCAGTCCGCAGGCCGACGCTCCATCCACTGAGCCAAACCGGTTTCGGCGATTCAGATTTATTTTTACTTCCACAATTTTGTTCTTTATCAAAAAGTTATTTAATATTTGCAATTATATTTTGTAAATACTATAGCGAGCCACTATTCAGACAACACCAAGCTCTATAATGATGTTTTTCATTTAAAAATATTACTTAATTCACCTTATTTTGTTTAAATGTTTATAACCTATTGATTGTTGGGTATGTCAACAAAGTAATGATCTTATTACTTTATCTTTCTATTGAATTTACATAAGATAAACTGGGTGAATGGATATAGAAATTCTTAGTCAAAACATATTTTTTTTGTCAATACTGTGCATAGCATGGCTCTATTTTTCAACTTGCATTAGTATGTTAAAAAAGGGACTTCAACTTGATTGTTTTTAACATATTGGGAAGTTTCTTTGATTATGTTTCTGTTTTGTTGCCTCTTATTTGAGTTTTTCCCCTTATTCCTGAAATTCACTACTTTATAAATGTCAAGATATTCAGTCAATTATTTTTTTCAAGTAGATTAAACATGTAGACACTTTGTTTAAAAATACCTACTTACATGAAAGACTTGTAGATAAAATTTTAAAAAATGATTGAAACAAATGTGGTGTGACCAGAACCCTGCCTAGCTATCCCTTTATGTTCTTTAATAGGAAGCCTTCTGTTTGTTTACTATTGGTAGTCAAAATAGTCTCTGAGCAAGTTCATAGATCAGCAATTTTCAGCCCCTGTGCCGCAATTTAAAACATGCAATACCTGACTTTTTAGTCACGGACACTGACCTCTTTTCCCTTAGAGTGAACAAAAAAAAAAAAGAAAAAAGGAAAAGGACAACAACTGTACAAAAATAGCCATCCAGTGTAAATGAATCAAAATGATACCTATATGTTTTTGTCAAATCAGCAAACATATTTTTTTGGTGTGCTGCAGAATTTTAGTAATCACTTTATGTGTGCCAGGAGGTGCAAAGGGTTGAAAATCTCAGTCATATTATTGATTGATTGTCCTGCCCAAAGAAAGGAAAAAATAAAAAAGTTGAGTGTATTGTGGTTTTAATTTGTCTCTTGTGGGTCTAGCAGCTTTGGAAGTTGATGGTTATTTCTTAGAGTTCTGCCTCTACACTCCCCCTCCCTTTCTCCTCTTTCCCCTGGCACTGCCCCATCTTTCTCAGGACATGGGCACCTTTGCCCAAGTATAACTTGAGAAAAGAATGGCTTGAGCTTACGCTCTGCACTGTATAGCACCAGGCACACCACTTTCGCCCTTTCATGGTACACAGACTAGGCTGCCCTACCTCACTGGCTTGTTCTCACTCCAGCTCCCTCCCTCAGATACACAGAATATTTAATGAGGCTTGTCACATGCACTTCCACAGTCTTTTTTGCCCCTCTGTAGGTAAATTTCCTTGAAGTTCAGGCAGTCCAGTAGTGCTTATACAGAAATCCTCAAATTTGCTGTAAAATTTTCGATGAAGGATATCAGAACTACTTCACACATTTTTAAAACAGGTTTCTTGCCCTACCTGGTTTACTCAGTGGATAAAGCATCAGCCCACGAACTGAAGGGACCTGTGTTGGATTCCAGTCTAGGCTCCATCCCTAGCCCAGTGTCTGAGAGGTAACCACAAAGATGTTTCTTTATCTCAGTATTTCCCCATCCCTTCCACTCTCTCTAAAAATCATTGGGAAAGTATTCTAGGGTAGGGGAGGCCAGGAGGAGGTCAATGGGGGAAAAAATAAAGGAGACATATGTACTACTATTTTTAATACCATAAAAAAAAATAATAATAATAAAAGAAAATACCCTACGGTGAGGGTTAACCAAAACAAAACACAAAACAAAAAGAAATACAGATTTCTTTTTTATTCTAAAAGCTATGTGCCATGGTGGCAAAATTTTAATATTGCATCATATTTAACATGGAAAATGAAAGTCTCCAATGGTATCCTCTCCTGAAGCTAATCATGGTTAATAGTTTGGGACATAGTCCTTTAGAATATTTTTAAAATTGCCAACACTAACTAATGTAATAACTCAAATGGGTTTTTCGTACTGTTCTTCAGCTTGCTTCCCCGCATCTGCCTTATTATAGAGGAATATTTTTGTTAAACTATTAAAAGGCTGAAAATAAAGAGGAAAATTTCTCTTCAGGAGTAGGTTATCCAGAGAATATAAAAACAAAATTACTTTGCTTAATTTTTCAATGGGATACTGGTCTTTAGAAGCAAAAATAAGTGAAAAATTCATTTCTCATTTTTTGCCTAGATTACTAGAACCCAAACTAATTAGAACATAATTCAACAGTCTGATAAATTACCTTGTGTATATATTTTACAAATACCAAGGGTTAGTAGACTCTGTAATTCCATTGACCTGATTAATAATAACCTTTTTTAGAGTTTACTAGTTGCTTGACTTCATGCTAATAAACTTCCTTAATATAATGTATTTCTTTACTATAATTTTGATAAATAATTTCGGAAAGGGGGAAACTGAAGTGAAGTCTTTAATGAAAAACCACAACATTTGTAAGAAATTGTGTCATATGTCAAATAAATTCTAATTCCACCCTTTATTCTTTTAATAAGTATGATAAATAATATACCTGATATTTTACTTTTGAGTTAATTTTGACTTGGTTATATTATTTTGGAGCCAGGATTGTCCCCAGAAGTTAGTAATATACTTACATATGAGAATCTTCATTTTCTTACTATTTTGATCTTTTTTTTAGTTGAAATTATATTCATGACTAATGTCTTCATCTATTTTATACTGTCATGAAATCTGACACATAAAATAAATCCATGAATACATTTTTAAGATATTAATTGTCACATGATATACACATCTCTTTCTTAAAAATATTGTTATTGGTTTTAGAGATATAGAAAAGGAGAGGGAGAGGGAGAGAGAGAGAGAAACATCAATTGGCTGCCTCCTGCACCCACCTCAACTGGGCATGTGCCCTGTTGGGAATCCAAAGGCTTAGGAGGACGCTCAGCCAGCTGAGCCTCAGTGGCCAGGGCTTGTATCTTTTTTCAGTATCTTACTTTGTCTAAACCTTTTTCTTTATAATTTCAAATAAACTATTTGTAAACAACTGCAGAAGATGATTTTAATCACCTTAGAGAATAAAAATACCGCTTTACTTTGAAAATTAATTCAAAAATACCTAGAGATTTTCAGAAGTCATAAGACACTTTGGCATATGGCATACATCTTTTAAAAAAGGAAAAAAAGCTCTGTCTTTGGATTATTTATTTAGTCCTATTTATCTTGATATTGGCTTTTCCTTCTTGGTTGAAATCTCATCAATAAGACTCTGACCCTTCCCGGCCTGTACTCCTTTAAAATTCATATCCAGTGTTATGGGCTGTGTGAGTAAATGACACAGAAGTAAAATCAGCAATGTTAACAAGATCTTAAAAATTTAATAATTACTGGTAGTTTTTATGCAGTTCACCACAACATATTAGATTTGCAGTATTATTCTAGGTTTCTGAACTTAAGAAATGTGAAATGTACAGTTTAATTGAAGCTTAACAGCAGGAAACAGCTTCTTTCACTTAAAGGCAGTTGTGTAGCTACATTCTCATAATAAATCTTATGTTCTAATTTCCAAAGGCGATTACTTTAGTCCCTTGAATTGAAAACTGGTCATTTTTGCTCAATGATATGTTTAAAATTTTAGAGTAGTATATTTAATTAAAACCCTATCTGAAAGTTTTCATTTTTGATAATTTCACAAGTTGGTACTTTTATGTAAAAGGAATTTCAAAATTCATAAGATGTTTAGTAAGAAATCATATATTATTTCAACCAAGATTCTGATATGTAGAACAACTCAATCAGCATTCTTATTTTTAAAAAAATAGAGCATGGCATTAGTTCACAACTATTTGTTTTACACAGAAAAACAACAGCCGAAACACTACCGTGAACATATATAAGCATTAATAGTTTGTACTGTGCTGTGAATCCCAAACCAGAAGTGATCACAAAAAATATGGCAGGCAAGCCCAAAAGCCAAGCTCAGAAATGTCAATGTATAAGGAGTTATGTAAACAGGATTTTTTAAAAAAAATTATCTGCATGTTTCCCTCTAGTATTTCTGTCAACTGTTCCTAACTTTACCACTGAATGATCAGAAAAGAAACTAACTTTCATGGAACTTATTTAATTAGGAAATAAAAATTAATAGTTATGGAGAGCCCTGGCCAGCTGCTGTGTCTCAGTTGCTTGAGCGGTTTGATTCCCAGTGAGGGTACCTGTCAGGTTGTGTATTCATTCCCTAGTTGGGGTGTGTGCAGGAGGCAATGGTCACTATCTCTTTCTCACATCCATGTTTCTCTCTCTCTCCTTCTCTCTCTCCTTCTCTCTTCCCCTCTCTCTCTGAAATCAATAAAAACATGTTTTAAAATAATTATGGAGAAAGATATTTGGAAATTTTGCCAAATTGTACTTTTATTTAATTCACTACTCTTTAAAGATCCTAATAATTTTATCTTAGCTCATTTGCTTTTCAAAAGTACATTTATAAGATTTATTAGAATTAAATTTGTATACCACACTTTTTGAGATAATTAGATTAACATACCAGAATGTCATTATAAAAATTATAATGAATATAAAATTAGAAGGAAGAGTATAGACCTAAAAAATATACCAGGTTTACACAATATGGATAGGCATGCTTCCTTGGGCTACCACTTTGTCCAAGGTCACACCACCCCTCCTCTGTTCTTACTAGAGTATCCAGTATAACATTTTTATGAAGGTAAAACAGATTATGTAATTCCTCCTACAGAAACATCACACTTTCCATTTCCATTATGAACTGAATGTTTGTTTTCTCCCCAAATTCATATGTTGAAATCCTAATTACCAATGTGCTAGTATTAATGTTAGAGGTAAAATAAAGATAACATTTTTGCCCTTAAACTATTACAGATAGTCCCCCATTTCTCCTTGTAAAGGAAAAACATTTTCTGTATTACAAAATAGGATAAAGGAGAATATATAAATTTACAGTGATACTAATACTATATGTATGTGTGTTTATTGAATATACTAATAGTAAATATATAGTAAACTAAGTGAATATACCAATACTGACATATTACAAAAATGAGTGAATATAAAGTTTATACCTGTACTTTTAACATGCCAGGAAGCTTTATCATATATTATTTAATAATATTTTTGAAAATAACATTTTAATATTATATGTTCCATAGCTAATTTATATTGTTGTCATTTTATCATGGTAAATAAATATATCTCCATATCCCTTCATAATTTCCTTATGATAAAATATAAGACCTCAGATTAGAAAGTCAAAACTATTGATAAATTTTATTTATATTGCAGGTTAATACAAATTCAAATTTATGCTAGCAGTGAATTAGTGCCCTTCTAACTCCAACATTATCAACATTGAATATTACCTCTTAAATAATTTCTCAATGTACAGACCATTGAATATAAGTTGGATTAGTTTACTGCAAAATATTTTTCCAGCTATTACATCATATATGTATATTTCTGCACTGGGTTCTGTAGTTGTTTTCTTTGCTGGTATTTATGATAAATATTAATTTGGATCAAGATACTATTATACAAAATGTTTTTAGCAATAATAGGTTCTTAAATTTTGTGTTAATTGTTGTTTTTTAACCAGATAATTTACCAAAAAAAAAAGAAAAATGTTTCTGCAATTCTGGAGGTGCATCATTCCAGTTTTACAGAGCTGTATGCTTAACTGCTATAAAGGTCAATGCCTTAAATAACTGTCAGTAAAATGTTACCATGTTTATTAATATACCAAAGTGGCAAAGCAGCTTTTCTTTCTTATTTTAAAATCCTATTTCAATTATAAAGCCTTGGTTCTGAATCAAGGAAATAGAAATCTGATAAGTGCTAAGAAAGGGAACTCTTAAGAAGTACAATTGATTCTGTAACAAAGTGATCATCCCATCACTTGGGGGAAAAAGAATTAGCTTAAATAATTAACAATATATCTTATTAGGAGTAGGGCAATAAAATAATAAGAACATCATAAAAAATACATTGAAGACAATCCTGAAGTTCAAAAATGTATATTTTAGGCTGGGGTAATTTATCATCTATAATAATACAAGGGTAATATGATAATTAGACCGGACATCTACAAGACATCATTCCGGATGTCCTTCCTGATGAAGCCGGGGCCAGATGGAAGCCAGCCGGAGTCCCAGGTGCCTGTGGGCGACCCCAGGGAAGACAGCCTGGGTACCGGGTGCCTTTGGGGGGTCTGGGGAAGACAGCCTGGGTCCCGGGTGCCAGAGGGAAGCCGGTGCTGGCCTCTGGGGGGGAGGAAGGCCTACTCTTGCACGAATTTTTGTGCATCAGGCCGCTAGTATTTAATAAGAATGGCCAAAGAGAAGCAATTCTTCTCTGAGGTAAAACTTGCACTTACTTTCAATGCCTTACTGTATGTAATACATGCATTTCAGAAAGAGTGATATAGTATTTATTTTTCTATAGAAAAAATGGTGAACACAGGTAAATCCAAATGATCTTACAGATACTAGCTCTTGAATTCATTTAGGACTATAGAGTAACAGACTAATTAGTAATCATAGTTTTATGGGCTTTGTAAATTGCTATGGATTGAATTTTCCACAAAAAGTCATGTTGAGACCCTAACCCCCAATGTACTTGTATTTGGAGAAAGAGTTTGGTGGTAGAAGGTGAAAGCTAAATGAGGTCATAAGGCTGGGGCCCTAACCTGCTAGTATTATTAGCAAAAGCCCATACATGTACACAGAGGAAAGACCAGGCGAGGAATAGTATGAGAAGGCAGGTGACTGCAAGCCAGGAACTGAATAGGCAGTCACCTTGACCTTGGCTTTCCCAGCCTCCAGAATGTGAGAAAATAAATTTCTGTTCTTTAAGCCACCAAGGCTGTGGTATTTTGTTATGGCAGCCTGAACTGACTAAAACGCAAATTTATTTCCAGAGGGAAAATGCAATAGGCTTCAACTCTGGTTTAAAAGAATAAAGATAAAAGAAATAATGAAAAACTTAAGTTGGCTATTTCGTACTTTATATTAAAATATATGGTTTAAAATATTTGGCTGAAAATTTGTATTTGCAAGCCTCCTTTTTGCATTTTAATCCAGAATCTTGGTTTTTGTACTTTCCTTCAAAGGGATTGGTCTTCAGTGCTCACCAAACTCAATAGATAAATAGACTTGATTGGGAAGACAATTAATTTGCAATTCTAGGCATAAATAGCAACAATAATTAGTTTGATGATTTTCATGGAGAATCCCCTAAGTTACCGAGTGGGTATGTAGGATCTGCGGATATAGAAACTGAAAATTATAGTTACTGAAGTCTGGTTTTGTTTTGTCATTTTTAAGAGAGGGCAGAAGAATACTGTAACAGTCTGATTAATTATGAAGTCATGCTGACAAGCTGTTGCTGTTGTTTTTCCCAGTCTGTGCAGATAATATTGTCCTGTGCACATTTCAAATTGATCACATTTTAGAATACTCTCCTACTGAGTGAGTTTGTGAAGAATTCCAGTTCTTGAGTTGAAACTTGAGGGATGCTTTGACCCTTACAATATTTAGAATTATAAAACCCTATGATCTCATTGAAAATAAAATTGTAAATTAGCTTTTGAGATAGCTACTGATTACAAGGTCCACTTAGCTTTTTGGTGTAGGTACCTGAAATGGTGGTTGCATCTGTCTTCTGTAGCACCTACCCTGTGAACTACTCCAGAATGGCACATTTTCTAAATATGTCTATGGGTAATAAAATTATATCAGGATTCTTCAGTGGGATAATGGTTTGCTGGCCAAATAAGTTTGGGAAATGTTGTATTTTATAGTTCCCTCTTTGGAGATTCATAGTACACATTACCTTTAACAGCTCAGAGAAATTCTGCTAGAAAGAAACAAAACTCAAGTTGTTTTACCCAATGTTTTTCATATTTATTTGACCATGCAACATTACCATCCCACAAGTATATATTTTATTTAATTTACACCATCACTCTAAAATAATAAAACGGCCTTGGTCACTTTTAGTCATAAAAAAGATCATCCCCCCCCCAAAAAAAAAAAAAGTTTCCACTCAGAAATTACGATGTCTGTTCCACGTAAGAGTCACGAATCTCAAATTTGAGGTAGTGTTGCCTCTTCTTCCCTACCATGGATTAGAGGTAATGAAAGCCTACAATGGAGAAGGGGCCAATGGGGCGGGGCATTTATAAGCTGCTATGTGACTTTTATTCCCCATCAAGTTGAAGCAAGGTGGGGAAGGGAAGGTGCAGGATGGTCCAGCGCTGGGTGGCTTAGGGCAGGGCTGGGTGGATGATGTATCTTTAAGATAATTAAACTGACTCTTTCTCTTGGGGAAAGATCTTATGGGTTATTTAGAGACTTCTTGCTGGGTTCTTCTCTAGTTCCTTTGACCCAACAAACACACATCTCTGTTCTATGTGAAAACTTGCTGCTACTCGCCTCCATGGCCTGGCCTGGCATTATGAATTGGCTTCCCCAGAACAACCTAAGGTCCTGTGGAATAGCGACATCCTTCATACTCCATGCCAGCCTTAGATGCTACCAAGTCAGCCAGGATTTAGACCAGTGATGGCGAACCTATGACACGCGTGTCAGAGGTGACACGCGAACTCATTTTTTTGGTTGATTTTTCTTTGTTAAAAATGGCATTTAAATATATAAAATAGATATCAAAAATATAAGTCTTTGTTTTTCTATGGTTGCAAATATCAAAAAATTTCTATATGTGACATGGCATCAGAGTTAAGTTAGGGTTTTTCAAAATGCTGACATGCCGAGCTCAAAAGGTTCACCATCACTGATTTAGACATATGATATTATATGGCTCTTAATGTTTTACTGTGTATCTCTTGTGGTATATTTAATTACAAAGTTTATTTCATAATATTGCATATTTGACCAAATATATAAGAAGTGGCTAATGGAAAGGTTATTCTCAGGAGCCTCATGAAGGATGTTCAGTGAGAATACTTGGAAATTTTTAAAGAATCTATGTCACAATTAATATTGGTATTTTCCCCATCTTTCTCATCTAATAATGATAATGCCCATATCCTGTATATCACCCATATCTTAGCACTCTGCTTAGCACGCATATAACTCAGGAATACACACATCTTTCCATGAAATATAGGAGCTGGCATTTATTCCCAGGGCTTTTTCTTAAGAGGGAGAACAAACATTGAACAGTATGTTAATTACATTTTCTTAATTTCTATTCATATTTTGTTAGTAGCCGTGTTACACATAAAATAGTCCTTGAAGTATTTTATACTGTTGCTGAACAAGAAATTCAGGCATTTGTTAAAGGTCCAGTTATTGCTATATTTCTAATTGTGTAGTGGGGAATACAAATTAAAATGCACGGTTTCTTTGTTTCTAAAAAAGAAATTAAAATGGGAACATAGAGGGAAGACATAAAAAAGAATGCGTGCCCAATTCAATGCCTCTATAAATTGATAGCTGGAAATCAGAAGTGTACTTGGCCAGCTTTTTATGATGGATATAACAAGTGACAGGCCATTCAAAGGTTGAAGAAAAGGGATAATGAAATCTTAAATTAGAATAGCTTCCAAAACAGACTGACAGCACTGTTCACAGCAAATTAAAAAGGGATTGACAATTGGAGAGAAAATGAAAGTATGGAATTTGAGATGAGAATATTTTAATCATCTGACATTTGCTTCATGGATAAAATCTTATGCAGATTTCTCCCTAGAGATAAAGAGGTATTGAAAAGGTATTTCTACAATCCTGTAAAAAAGAGAAAGACTTTAAATAGATTAAATATTTCAAAACTACTTGTCTCAAGATACAAAAATCAGATTTTAAAAATATGGGGCTATGAGCTATGCTAGGCTTGAGATGGCATCTTGTCATTTTTTATTGTGATTAGAGCAAATAAGTCCTATACAATTTTAACTTAATGAATAATACATGACGCTTTTTAAAAACACTGCTTGAGGTATATCACATCCTAAAGGGAGTACCAAACCTTGCTAAATGGTTCAATTTGCGTACAAATTTGTTTTTACTTTTTCTTGCACATAATAGTAACTAGACGCTGTGAAGAAGTTCACTGTAGGCTCCGATGGACACGGGGGTCCTTTATTGCCTTACATTCATCCGGTCTGGAGCAGGACTGAGGAACTGTTCCATTCCTACCGTTTCAGGTCTGTGAGGACCAGTTGTTTCTGTACTTTCTCGGCAGGGAAATGCATTGATAATGATTAGACCACTCTTGGTAGAGAGCAAAAGTCCCCAGGAGAGTTATAAGTAGTTTAGTGGGAGGCTTTATTTTTGAAACTAACCTTGTATGGGTTTGGCATCTTTTACTCTTAACATGGCTTCTCTATTGAATCTTTATCTTTCGTAAATCACAGGGCTTCTTCAACCCATAGGAGAGCATCCTCATTCCAGAATAATTTAATTCTTTGACTCTCTTCAGTTATCAGTTTCATCCCAAAGCTACCAAAAAAAAAAAAAAAAGGCAAACAGGTAAATGACAAGAAAAACTGGTTTCAATCATTTCTTTTCTATATGTACACCACACTTTTTCATTTCCAATAGAAGAGCTAATGGGGGGAAAAAAAATCAATGTTCCCCTGTATTTTGTTTGTCATTTATTATTTGAAGTTTTTAGGTTCTCAAATTTAAAATAACATATGTTTGTTAAAAATGTTTTCTCCTCATAAATGTGAACAAGTTTTATGAAATAATTTTGCATGTATATTAGTTATTTCTGATATTTTGATATTGTAACTTCTTTTTAGAATTACCTTCACTATCAGTTTTCTAGTCAAGAAAAAAACATTAAGTAATTACTATGTTAAAAAAGAATAAATAAATAAAACAGTCAGACTTTTTAAAATCACACTTAATTCTAATGGAGTTATAGCTGGTGGGTTTTATTGGCAGCATTAGACCCGCTGAAACCCTCTTTCACCCAGGACCAGATGGGTGGAACCAGAAGGTCCCTGGGATGAATGAAAACATACTACAGAGCCTACTCCCTCTCCCACACCTGGACTACACCACCTATAAGCAGTATGTGTGTAGGATGTGAGAGAAACAGACTAGTAAACTACTTGATGTTTAAACTACTGAAATCGCATATATACTAGCATTTATATGTGTATATATATTCATATGCATACATATAATATGCATATAAGTGCGCACACACACACACACACACACATACTCTTACACAACAAATATATTCTGACAGTTTTAGCTAATTTTCCTAAAATGTTTAAAAGTCAAAATGCTAATCTAAAAGTTTTATGTCCAAATAAACTTTAAGACAGTTTTTTTATCAAGTGTTAAAGCCCTTATCAAGCAGATTGCTCTTATATAGAGCTACAAGTTAAATGTCATTTCCATTTTCTTACTCTCAATCTTTCATTCTTTTTCTCTTCTTAATTCATATTTTTAAAAGTATGACAGGTTAGGGAAAACAAAAATTACAGGTAATTTTTTAAGGAGGTTGATTATAGGTCGATTTCAGACTCTGATAGTTTTAAACATATTTTGCTCACTTCCAAGTCAATAGTCAAAGCAAAGAATTAAAAGCATATAAATTTTATATATTGACATGATATTTCCAATTTATTAGCTTGTTTTATAAAACTAAAAAATTAATCCGTTATTCACAATACATGATGTTAACTACCCTTTCCACTGCCACAATTATGCCATGTGTAATTATGACAAAATATATGAACTAACATGTATTCTGTAATCGATAGTTTAGAGACCATTTAAGTTAAGAGATTTGCATTTAACCTGGGTTAGTAGGCTATCAAATGTATGTATATATTTTTTATATTCTTAAATATATATCTACTTAAATTATCAATCAAATACATTTTTTATTTACAGGGGACCATATACTATAAAACCATTACTGTAACTATACCATTGCTGTACTCAGCTTTATTTAAATATTTTCCATTAATTCTTATAATGAAGAATACAATTTTAATGGAATTTAAAAATATTGTAGTTTACCAATGGACCAAATAATATTATATGCCTTGCTGATTTGAATTAAATTATATAACTTAAATGTTTTATTGTGAAACATATTTTTATCTGTCTTATGAGTTCCATCTCTCATTTGACATTTTACTGAAGTTAATTTGTTGAATTTCTGGATAAATAATGTAGATGTTCTGTGTGGCTAACATCTCCTGTCTGCCTCCATAGCCAGGGCATGCTGAGTTCAGACTTTCTATAATAGAGTAAAGTTTGGGAGATTTTTGTACAATGAAAATTGAGAACTCTCTTCTGACCAAAACATTCTTATTTCAAACTCCAATTTTTTTTGGTAACATACAGTGCTACATGTACATAGTTATTTTTTTCTTTAGATTTTTCATTTTATGTTAGTGTAGAGTTACTTCAAATTTAATCTGTTATATAATCTTATGTATATAAAAATCTCCCAGACAAGGAGCTCCTAAAGAAACATTACTTGTCTTTGGTTTAAATAGTGAGTTCTAGGTCAATGAAAAATATGCCAAATACTTAAATTCTGTTTTATTTTAAAAGTCAACCCCATGATCTTAATTATGATTTTCACATTTCAAAAATTATAATGAAAGGTTCTACATAGAAAATGACACTAAAGCAGTTGCTAGATTAGAAAAAAGTAGAAAAGTTAAAGTTTTGACCCAAAATAAAAACAGCAGTTTGGAAAAAGGCTTTTGTTTGATATCTTCAGAAAAATAAAAAATTTAGCATACCATTTCATATCTCCCAATTAATCCTCATTTTACTTTGAATAAATGCACACATGTATACATTTCACATATGTATATCATTTGATAGAACAACTGTCTCCAGGAAGCTTTGTGTTGATTGAAATTTCAAATAAAAATATCTTAACTTAGGGAAGAAGTATACTGCCATAGTCTGTATTTTTATATTGACTATGAATATAATTCATAGTCAATATAAATTGGCATGAATTTCAATTTATTCTGAACTAAGGAAAAGCAGAGAATTGTTTAGAAGTGGACATAACAATGCTCATGATTTTTAAGGAAAATTTGATTTTATTGAATGCATCTTTATACCCCCAAAAAATACCTGTGAAAGATTTATTAAATTTAATAAAATATATGAATTCTTTTATTTAAAAATTAAAAAATGTAAATATCTTTTATTAAAGACAATGAGATTATATTTTTGAATTTGATTTAAAAAATAGTAACTATTTTATAAAATGATTAATAAGATGAACTTCAAGTGGTAGAAAAAAAATCATTTTGCCTATCCTTGGAAGTGTGGAAATAAATTTACATTCAAGAGAATCCTTTTTGAGACTATTACAAATAAACAGTAAATTCAATCTCAACCTCATTATACTTGTACTAAAGGCCCAATGCACGAAATTCTTGCAAAAGTAGGCCTTCTTTCCCCCAGCTGCTGGCACTGGCTTTCCTCTGGCACCCAGGACCTTGGCCTCCCTCCAGCTGCCACAGGCACCTGGGACCCGAGCCTCTCTTGCAGTCTCAGGTTCGTCCGGAAGGACGTCCAGTCTAATTAGCATATTACACTTTTATTATAGATTTTTCAAAGGATTAAAAAATTGTGTTTTTTTCAACAGGAAAATAATTATGTGACGTTTTGCCAGTGTATAGAATGGCTATTATAACCAAACTAGAGTCCCAGTGCATGAAATTCGTGAACTCGGTGAGGGGGGTGGGGCGCAGTGGGGAGTCCCTCAGCCCGACCTGCACTCTCTCACCATCCGGGAGCCTCGGGAGATGTCTGAATGACTACTTAGGGGGACCTAAGCCAGCAGTTGGACATCCTTAGTGCTGCCATGGAGGTGGGAGAGGTTCCCGCCACCACTGCTGCTCTTGCCAGCCGGGAGTCAGGCTTCTGGCTGTGCGGTGCTCCCCCTGTGGGAACTCACTGACCACCAGGGGGCAGCTCCTGTGTTGAGCATCTGCCCTCTGGTGGTCAGTGTGTGTCATAGCAACTGCCGATTGGTCGATTTGCATATTAGTCTTTTATTATATAGGATGGTTTTTAAATTAATTAATTAAATGTTATTTATTGTATATAAGTATACAGTGGTTCAAATAGAAGATGGAATAATATGATCTGGTGCCTGTTGTGACACATACACACTCCTTCTTACCTTCTTGTCTAAGAAGGTTTGGGTACCTTATTAAAGAATATATAATATGAACATTTGTTCCCCAAAATGTTAACAATAAAATGCACATGCTTTTGGTTTTACACAAAAAAACTGGTGATGTTGCATTTTCTGATATCAGATGGAAGGGCGAGAAAATGAACAATTTATACTGTAGTAGGATATTTATAAAAGAATTTCAGTTGAATCAAATAAATGAAAAGACTGCTTCAGATATATTTGGAGGGCGAGAGGAACTGACAAATAACATAAAAGATTCTGGCTTTCATCAGTTTGATTCAGAATACAAAGTGACAAAGTAAAGGCTTCTTTTAAAAACATTAGTAAGATTATTAAAGAAAATTCATTTTGGGAAGAACAGTAATATTTATTTCAGTAAACCTTGTTTATATCAGAGAATGGTAACTATGTGTTTGAAGTTAAACTGCGTTTGTTACTTCTTACATGTGCCTAATTTTGTTTTATGAAATGGAAGGTTTAAAAATTCTTGATCTCTGTGTTACCTTCTGATATTAAATTTTACTGAAAGGTTGATTGAAGTTTCCTTTTTAGGAAGAAAAACCTCATATGTTTCTAAGTAATTAAATCTTGTCACTCTTGCTTTCTGATGAATGAGGCTGGTTGGCATTCAGGCATTGAGAGCTGCTGATGCCGGTTTAAATCATTTCCAAAAGTCAAAGGTGCAAGTGAATTGCAGAAGAGAGCCGCACCAGGACGGTGAGGAGCGTGTGTTCGGCAATTTGAAGTGTCTTTATAATACATATACGAGTCCTGTGGTAGAACTTGATGGTCTTATAAGATCATGTAATCATTGAGCCTCACTCTCTGGAGGCTCTCGGTAAGTGTACAGGCACAATAGATTACGCCGTCCTTCTAGCGGAGGCCGAGGGAAACTGCTTATTCTCCAAGTGCTCAGAGAGCATTAGTGTGCTCTACATGCAGGAGAGGCAGGCATTGCATCCCTGGGTACTTGATTTAAGTCAATAACTATTTTAAAAGTACAAAGTTGTAAAAAAAATGCATTCAAAGATAATGGATTTTTATTGGTTTTTATACCTTCCCATATTCTCTCTTCCTGATGGACTGTGAGTCACACATAGATAACGTACAATTTGTATTCAGTACTCTTATTTTAATGCAGATGTGAAAATCATATTTGAAAGGCACATTTTGTCATTTTAATGAAATGAAAACAATAGATATTAAAGTATACCATGCATCAATTACTTTTTATGAAAAATATGTTGTTTATGAGAGTTAGGTCCTCATTTGCTCCTTTTGGCAATCTCTCTCCGGTAAGTAAAGCTTCCTTCATACTTAAAGATCCCTAGAGCTTATGATGTCAATAACTGCTGGCTTCACGCAAAGCGGATAGTTCCAGTTGTCACTGAACAATGACTCCCAAATCTGATTCTTCCTTGCAGACTTCCCGGCTCAGCTGCAGATTCATTTCTCTTATTGCCTTTTAAGTAATCCTGTTTACTAGCTATCTCACAGGTACCTCACGTTGTGTTCAAAATGGAATTCATCCTCATTATCCCCAAACAATACCCCTCCTCCTACATTCCTATCTTTGTGAATAGCACTATCCAGGCCCAAGTCAGAAACCCAAGACTTCACTTTTCCCTTTCCCACTATCTGCCACGATGGTCTGTACACTATTTTTCCTCAACTTTCACTCCTGTGTCCACCATTGTCTTTTTAGTCCTCACCTGACCATACAAGCTTGTATCCTGACCATATAAGCTTTCTATTTTGCCATCCCCACTCATCTGGCTTATAAGTGAACTCTTAAGTGCAAATATGATTATTTCAGATGTCAGCTTATATGGCTCTCTATAATTCTCGGAATAAAATGATTGTGTATTTAGTAGTTCTGGATGATCATGACAGTGTGTCTTTAATCTTATCGTTGCTACCATGGTCCTACATGCAATCCCCTTTCATTCACCATCTTACCAAGGAGCTCCTAGAATGTCTTATGCCTTGTTGTTGTTATCCTCGTCCCATCTCTGTGCTCTTCACAGGTTAGGCACTGAGTCAGCCACCACGCTTTCTGCCTCTCCACTCTTCCTTAACACTGTGTGTGTCGCCGACTCCAGGAAGTCTTCTGTGACCACCTTCCCTCAGCCCTCAAAGCGTTTACTTAGCTTTTCATAGGGAGGTAACAGTTAATAGGATCTATGATACAAAAGCAAAATTTGATTGAAGATACTTTGGTTTATCTATCTTCTCTATTAGCTTTTGGTACACTTGAGAATAATGATCACAATTTGTTTGATTTTGGCTTGAAGATCTAGTCAAGGATTATTAATAAGAATTATTTCTGTCTTATTAAGATATTCACTGGACAATGCAGTCGTTAGGGCTGATAAATATAAAGTTAATGTCAATTACTGTAACAAGTACATTGAAATCTGAAGAAATCATGCTCACTATGTTGTAAGCATGATGTTTTTCTCTATAAATAACAAAATACTTAATGAGTGCTCTGCATGTATGTGTGTTTATATGCACTTGGGAAATTCTCTATTCCTGTGCAACTACATCTCTATTCGTGTGCAACTACAGATATTAGGATATTAACCTCACGTTGCCTTGGAAATGGTGTTCAATTTTATTCATACCTTTAGGTAACATGACTCTGGAAGTAACAATCTGTCATTCAATTTATTCAATTTGTTTTGTTTTGTTTTGTTTCATTCTGAAGCAGAGGATGGCGTATAAACCAAGTGATTTCTCTTCTTGATTACAGCCAGCTACTGTGTGCTGAGTTTCAATGCATCTGATCTTTGCATCTTTAAATCACCAGGCAACTCTTTATTCCAAAACTGGTTGACACAAACTCTTAAGTAGCAAGCAGTGTGTGCCTTATTGATAGTCCCAGCCCAGTCCCCAGGAGCCTTGTTATCCTTATCTCATTAGTCAGCTCCAATACTTTTTGATCTTTCATTTTGAATTCAGCAGACCAGCTTTACATGGAGACACTAAATTCCCTATGCAGTTAAGGAGTCTCAGAGCAAAGACAAGAGATATCCCATAGCTCATTTGGCCTATAATTCTCACCCAGAATTTCCTCTCAGCCTTAACAGAACTGTGGGTGTATAATCCTGTGTGTTGTGTCTGCTATGTACATTAGACCTTATATAATTTAATTTCTTCTACCGGAATTTTAGTGTGTCTATTCTATCATGGCAGCATTCACCAGTGTGGTTTGATTCAGGGGGCACTGGAAATATCCCATTGTAAAAATCATCTCCTCACCAAGCTTATACAATACATAAAGGGCTGTCACGACAGAGAATTATTTTTAGGTTTTTAATTCTCTTATAACAATGTAAATAATTTTAGAAAGGTTAACATACCTTTTTCTCATGACATTTATAGCAAGGAGATTAAGTAATATTGGACATTAACTTAGGGCTGAGTTAAGAGCAAAGGTTTCTTGAGGAGGGGAGTGAATGTGAGGTTTTAATTATTCATCCTAGCATTTTAGCAGCTCAATTAGAATTTCTCCATCAAAATATATTTGGTAACCTTTTAAATGCTGAATGTTAAGAGGTGAATAAGCCCTGGCTACTGTGGCTCAGTTGGTTGGAGCATCATCCAGTGCACTGAAAGGTTGCTGGTTCTTTTTCCCTATCAGGACACACACCTAGGTTGCTGATTTCATCCCCAGTCAGTGTGTATATGGGAGGCAGTGGATCAATATTTCTCATACATCTATCTCTCTCTCTCTCTCTCTCTCTCCTTCCCTCCTTTCCCCTCTCCCTAAAATCAGTAAAACTATGTCCTCCTGTGAGAAGTTAAAAAAAAAATTAAAAACAGGTGAATAAGGTAATAATAATGGTTAGGGCAGGCAACATTTATTGTGCAGTTACTAAGTGACAAACAGTATTCTGAATACACATAATCTATTCTAAGATATATATATATATATATATATAAATATATATAATCAATTTTGTTTACAATTACAAATTTAATTACAAATAGTTGAATTTATGATGAAAATGACTTTGTACCAATGGAAGAATTGATTGTCCTCTTCAGGTTTAATGATTGATTCTGCATAATTTATATTGAAAAGATATGCAATGTTCCTAAATTTAAAATTATATTTTACCTATATGTTTTCAATGAAGAGTATCTCATGAGATGAGAATTTTTAATTATGGGGTGGATATGAGGAAAGTGGCTTTATTACAAAATAGATGGAGAAATATGCTAACTGTTCAAGTAAAACAAAGTGACTGGCAAGACTAAAATAATATGTAAAAATATAAAAAGAAGGTACTGTCTATGTACCAGTAAGACATCTAAAGGACATGGACATGTTACAGTTTTCCAATCCAGCTAAGGGAAGGACTATAATAAAATCATGCTCCCTTTTATTCAAAAACTTATCTGACATTCATACTAACTCTGAAGGCTATCAGCATTCTTAGTGTACTTATATTCATTTTTTAGATGAAGGAACACAGAAACACAAGAGGTTACATGACTTAAGTAGCCTGTTGTGCCAGTGATAGAGACTCTTCTCTACCAAAGTCACTAATTGTGTTTTCTTTTTTTGGATAATGTTAGGAACAGAAAAACTTAGAATGCTTGAAAGATAAAAAAACACACAGTGTTTTTAACCTTGCCTTCTACTCTCATTATTCCCATGCAAAATCACCTCGCCCCTCCAATAAATAGCTTACAATTATCATTTTATTAAAAGTGGCATTTAAAATCCTTCAATTACTAAAGATAACATTATATCCCAGGGTCTACTATTCCCCTTACAGTGTTCTTAATCTCTTGGATTTTTTCTGAGTCCCTTCGATGTGCTCCACAATTTTCAGATTTCATTAAAACAGAACAGCTGTGCCCTGGATATTAGCCACATACATGCTCAATCTACGGGAAGCGAAAGACATAAGGAGCAAAACCAGAAATCTCAGTGATATGGGGGTTAGAGAACTGACAAGGACAAGAGCCTTTTAATATTTGTACCAAATTAACTGTACGAATAAGGCTTATCTTGTCATCGGGGTCTACGTATGCCTTGGGCCCTTCTGTTCTCCCATCCTCAGTGGGAGGTGCAGTCGGGTGCGTGAGACACAATTAGAGAGATTAGATTTGGTCTTCCCTTCCCTCTGTGTTTTATTAATCTTTCAATTACACTGGGATTAGAGGAGATTCCCTTAGCCAAATCCATTGAAAAGATTCGTTCATTTTAATATTTATGCACACTGTCTAGTCCTTAAAGTGGATTCTTTTTGCCTGTGCATTTAATTGGATCAGTGGGTTTCTTCTTATTAACATTTTTCCTTTTAGAGATTAGAGTTGATGAATAAAATTAGTGACATCTGGCTCAGCTCATCTGTTAAATGCAACCCTTTTAATGATGACCTTATGTACTATGGGATAAAATGAACATTTGCTATGGAGATACAATAAGCTCAGTTTAGAATCACACAGTAAGTGTTGACTCATTAAAAATAACAACAGCATCAAAGCAAAATTCCAATATTCTGTGACTGTCCAAAAGCAGGTGGTGGGAGGGATAACATTTAATGGCACTAAAAAGTAGCTTTGAATCCTTACTTTTTTAGAGATGAGAACAATGTGTTAGAGTTTCTGAGACTGAAATGAAAATTTGCTCAACCCAAAGGGTGTCAAAATGTAGCCTGAAATACTGAGATTATTTAATATCATAAAATAATCCTTTAAAAAAGTATATCATTTCTCACTTTGTAGAAGTTTTGCTGTGACTTTTTGTTGACAACATTCATTGGGGATATTGGTTTTTACAAAGTGGACTCATTGTCCTGTGTTTATAGTTGTACTTGAGCCAGGTTTCTAAGCCTGGGCACTATTGAATTTTAGTAATTCTTTCTTGCGGGGGATGTTCTGTCCATTGAGGGATGTTTAGGGCATCCCTGGCCTCTGCCCACCAGTTGTAAATAACTTCCCAGCAGGCATGACAATCAAAAGTGTCTCTAGACATTCCTGAAGGTCCCCTGGGGAGGAATATTTCTCTCAGCTGAGAAACAATGTGTTACAAAGGCATTGGCATATTTTTTTAGATGTAAAATTTTAAATATGTAGAGCTAAACATACAATGAAAACTTAGAAATAAAGAGCTCACATACGGTTAACATACCTGCAGCACACAGTAAGTGCTTAATATTGTTGACCTTATTTGCTATTACCAGTAGCAAGAACTTAAATCATGTATACTAATTTCATCACAATGCAAGGCTTTGATAAGAGAATGGTATTAGTTAAATAGAAATAGCATATTAAACATTGGAGCCAGTTCTCTTGTTTTAATGATTTAATTGCATCATATTTACCATATTTACCATTATAAAACAACAACACAATTTTTAGCATCTAGTTCCTTGCATGGCTTCAATATCTACAGTTCTTGTCAGAAACTTGTCAAAGCTATTTTATGTTTTATAAAATTTATTTTTGATACAGGTGTACCCAGTGTTACTTATAGTTTAAATAAATCATAAAAAATATTTCTTTTTTTCTACATATCATTTGAAAGCTGTAGTTGACATTATAAATAACCTTAAGGTTTTTGAAATAGTCATTTTGTATCTTCTATGCATACGAGGCCCTGAACCCTGAATAAGTCAACAAAATATATTCAAACTTAAAGAAGGAGACCAACTGTGCGACACTTTATGGGTTGAAGTTTACAAGAGAAACTTATAAATAATTCTGTATGCCATGTCAGAAAAAAGATATAGAGATGTCATTTATTTTAGAAGAATTAGCAAATGTAAAGTGCTTCTTTTATGATGTTGCAAATTAGATTTTCCTTTCTTCCCTTGAGAAGCCTGATTGAACAATAGAATACTCTAAAAGCGAGAATCCTTGAACACCAAGGCCATGTTTTTTAAAACCAAGTGTAAGGAGAATAGAGATGTATCCTTGGCGTTCTGAGTCAATTATCAGTGGAATCCTGTTAACCATTCAGAATAGAAGCCCGAAGTCAAGGTTTGCTTCCCCAGCATTCATCGGTTTTAATAGGCTTAGCCTTGGACATCTATAAAAGACTTATTTTTGCAAAATCTAATTTTCTAACAAAGATAAAGATCTTCATTTCTTTGAAGTAGGCAGAAAGTGAGGACTAATTTTGCTCTTAAAGTAGCCATAAGACACTTAGCTTAAGTTCATTAGTTACTGGCAGTAGGTTCAAGGCTAGATCAGCATCGACCAGTTACTCTTCTATAGTGAAAAAATGTCACTCATTTATTTCTAATATCCATTCAAATGAAAAATTATAAGTCTGTGTGAATGTAAAATGTTATTTTTGGAGGTTGTGGGAGAAGGAAGACATGAGTGAATCAGGGGTGGGCACAAATAGGTTTACAGTTGTGAGTACAGGAAGCAGTTTATTCTTGTATTATTACTTATTAATTATTGTATCATCTAATTTAAAACATACCTTTGCCCATCCCTGTATAGTGCACAATATTTTAAAATGTAATATATATATACAATACATAACTGATATACTATATAAAATAGAATTATTTAAAATACTGCTAAACAATTTATAGAAAATCAGTCAGAATTATTATCCAGTTCTTAAGTAATTCTGTCTCAATAAAAGGTAAAGTTTTGGTTTTTGGTCAAGGAATATTTCAAGTTATTTTAAAAATGTTTTATTCTGGAGTTCTTGTATGAAACATTATTTGGCTATTAATTTATATCAGTGTTTTGGCAATTAAAATATTTTGATTTCTTGCTCTGGTCTTTCAAATAAAGATTGTGACTTACAGAAAACTAACTGTATTTTAAGTGTTTATAATATACATTGACAAACGGAAACTTACTTACAACCTGTTTATCTTTATTGAGTTAGAGTACCACAATTATTCTTTGAGTCTCAGGTCTTTATATAAATGAACAATACAGTTTCATATTCCAAAGTAATATTGGCTGAGAATAATTTTCCAAGGAATTTGGTCTTGTTTTGTTTGTTTCATCATAGAAAGATTATGCTTTATACCTCTAATCTTAAATACTATGATGTAAGAAATACAGGGGACTCTAATAATACTCAGACCCAAAGAAAGGCACCAGTACCATGATCACAGAAACTCCTTGTAATATAAAACAAAAGATCTCTCTCTCTCACCCTAACTGGTTTGGCTCAGTGGATAGAACGTTGGCCTGCGGACTGAAGGGTCTTGGGTTCGATTCCGGTCAAGGGCATGTACCTAGGTTGCAGGCACATCCCTAGTAGGGGGTGTGCAGGAGGCAGCTGGTTGATGTTTCTCTCTCATCGATGTTTCTAACTCTCTATTCCTCTCCCCTTCTCTCTGTAAAAAATCAATAAAATATATTTTTTTAAAAAGATCTCTTAATGATAACTTTTTGAATGTGCCGCCAGGGTAGTTGATTAAAAACCATCTCCCTAAATAATCTCTACCTGATGATTTTAGGTGAGAGACAGTAAGTATCTTCAGGAAATGAGATACATTTGTTTTAGCATGGCCAATATTCTGCATTAGTTTTACTAGTATTATTCAGTCATCTGCAGATTACCCAGTAATTTGAGTTATGCTAATAGCATAGAAATGGAGAAATACACCCCCCTCCCCGTAATTCTGAATTAAGCTAGTATTTTTTATACATTTTAAGAAGACAAAAATCTGTTCCTTTCAGGATATTAAAATAATATATGCTTATAGTCTAATACAATGTGTGATGTAGATCAGAAAAATATAGCCAAATGAAGAAGCAGCTAAAATATATTCATACTTGTTTGTTTACTTTTTATATATATATATATATATATATATAGTTGCTTTCAACATAGCTTAAGAAAATTTTTTCCTAGTGCAGCAATATATTTTACTTTGTGGTTTTGGTGCCTTAAAGTTTTGAACACTATGATTGAATGAATGACTCTTGCTCTAAAATTCTCTGGTTAAGGACTGGAGATCCATACTGTCTTTATGGTATAAATTCCCTGAAATTGCTAAAGACTATGTTCATTTTGAAAGACAGCTACAATCAAGCTCCCCTTTAAAGAGGGTTCACTTTTCTGTGCTCTCAGGGCCAAGTTTGAATTTTAATTTCTTGCTCCAGACTTTCAGATAAAATTGTGTCTAATAGAATAAAGATTACACCCAATAGCCTTTATAAATATCCACTCAGAAATGGAAGTATTTGTATCATTGCTACATACTATTATCGAGTTGATACGCTTTGCCATAGGTTTACAATACAATTTCTTTCATTCTGAGTAAAATTTAAAATCAATTCAGGGACCTAGTCTGTAAATATTTAATATATTTTGCTCATTGACAGATGATCTAAATTTGAGAAAAACATTTTTTAAATCTACTTCAATAATGGCTTATCTGAATAAGAGAATTTTCAAATATATAAACTGCAAATTTTAAAACATATCTCCAATATTAGTAAGAATATTCCAGAGTTGACTTTCCCCCAAGTAGATAAAAGTGTAATTCACAATCATTGTATCAGAGCCTAATCTTTATAGTTATAACTTATCAAATAAAACTTAAGAAAAAAAAGCAGACTTGAAAACTAATAAGTTTATTAAAATAATTAGATATCAGTTTTTGCTTAATGTGAATTAAATAGTCAAGGAAATTGAAAAGATAGAGTAGATTGGAAATTAATGAAGACTACTGGATCATAAATAAACATGATTATTTGTTCAGTGGAATATTAAACTTTTGAATGTTTAAAAAAAGTATAATATCCCTCATTTTCTGTGATGTTTTGTATATTGCTATAAATATTCATGAATAGTGAGTATCAGTTCAGGTTATCTGTGTGAATATAAATTTTTATATAACCAGTCACTTAGGGTTCATTGGATCATGCTTTTGCATATGAAATCACTGGTATCTCAGATACACCACGGATCTGACCCAGCTCATGAATATTCACACACACACTGATCTTTCTGGAAGTAACCACATCTATAAAGATGGAAATCTTGTTAGTTTTTAATAATGAGAAATGTATTAGAATGCTGGTCCCAGAACAGTTTTACAGTTTTACTGTTTTCATTTTTTTGTAAATGATAAACTTCAATATACACCTTTTTTGATAGAACCTCTTTTCTTCTTTTACCTTTAAAAAGTCTTGTGCATGGTTTAGCCATAATTGCATTTGCTTCCTTTATTTGTTGTGGTCACCAAAAAACATAGACACTAAACAGTATCTCCAGACCGTATCTGAAGCTAATTTCCACTGTTTAGGTATGGTCATAGATTCTCAAGCACAGAGATGTCCAATGTGCTAATCTGCTGAGGTCATGGTATATATTTTACAAAAAAAAAAAAGATACGAAATTATTTTTCATCTTTTTGTGTGGGGGGGAAAAATAATATTCTAAGCCAGGTAAACATTTAGTATGCTAGACAGAGGGTGCTGTAATTACAGAGGCCCATAATTACAAATTATATACCACTTTAACCCTTGTTTCATCCCACATTATAACGCTTCTCTTTCATTGTAATGAAAGGCATATGTTTCAGTCAACAGTTATAAGTAGGTATCAAAATCAATGACATGATCCTTATTAGCACCATACTCTAATTAATTGAGCTAACTAGAAAAAAAGAAAACTGTTCATAATGAACTACTTCATATTTCTAACATTGACATTGTCAAACCTCTGAATGATTTTTTTTGGTCAAAATGAATAACTTTTTATTTTGTAAACACATTAAACTATGGTCAATGGCAAGCATATTTCTTTTTAACTCAAGTAACACACCAGATTATCTAACACCAGATTATTGAGGGAGGTGGTCATCAAACTGTGCCCTGAACTGTCTGAAAGTTAGGAATGCTGCCATTGTCTGTTTTATGTATTACTAGTGTCCTGGTGCATGGATTCGTGCACATTGAAAGGAAATTAATTAGAAGAAATATTTTGATATTGCTATTCTCCCTCTCTCTATAGAAGTGTCAACCAAATTCACCATAGACAATGACATATTGAAACACATGCATGCGATTGGCACCAGCGAGAGCTTTATATGTATCGCACGTGCACGAGTCAACTTAGCCTTTTTTATACATAGAATAAACTTGCTTAATTAGACCTGCTTTCTGATTTAGCTAAACTTTTTCCAGCCCAGTGAAGCACCCCAGCTTCTCTTTCAGGTAATTGTCAGCAACACAGCAGTAAATATCAACACGAAGCAGATTATTATTGTAAATCAAGCAGAGAGAACAAAGAGTAAAATATTTAACTGCAGCAGTGTTTGACTATATTCTGAACAGTGAGAAAACCTGAAGTCATTTTCAAATTCCACCATTTCTTCTTTTTCAGTCGAGTCAAGTTTCTAAACTTTCTAAATGCCCTTTTTCTGGCAAATGAAAAGAAAATAGGATTCTACCAAGTCTTCTATCTACCTACCCCAGGACTTGTGCGAGGATCTAATGAGATGAGGCATGGGAAAACACTTCACAGACATTTGGTTAAATTGTAACATGTTGGCACCTGGCTATAAAGCAAGTCGGGTTCCTGGGCTGAAGAAACTCCAAGGAGGCTAGTCTCTAGCGGGGAGGGAGCCGGGCATTGCTACATGAAATTATTAACTGGGCGCCCACAGCGACTGTTGCTGGGCTTAGCTGGGCTATGGACCACATTTTGCATCATGGGGTCTTGGCAGCATTGACTGTGATTGGGTGGGGTATCGCTCCGGAGTAGTGGTGGGGCCCTGTGTCCCACTTGGGGGAAGCCAAGTGTTGGTTTGTCAGCGCCAGGTCTGTGGTGCCATTTATTTTTAAATGGTCAGTGCGTGTCATAGCTACCAGTCAGAAGGACGGACACTTAGCCTTTTATATATACAGTCAGTCATTCTCAACAGGGAGCAGTTTTGCCCTTCCAGGGATTTCTGGTGCTGTCTGGAGGCAGTTTTGCTCGTCACAACAAGGGGGACTGTACTGACATCTCGTGGGCGGAGGCCAGAGATACTGCTGAGTATCCCACAGAGCACACAAAACTCCCACACAAAGATTACCCAGCCCACAATGTCTAAAGGCCAACATCCTATACAAATTTGTTTGAAGACATAATTCCATGTCTAAACATTTTGGTAGCTACTGGATTAGAGTACTTTATAAGTAAAGCAGTGAAAATGTATGTCTTTTTTTGCAAATCAGTGGAGACTGATTCAATTATTAATTATAAATTTTATTAATTTCTTTCTCTTTTTTTTTTGTTAGCAACAATTGTGTTAAATGAACTGAACTGGACAAGTGCCTTAGATGAAGTTTTCAAAAAAAATCGAGATGAAGATCCTTCATTGTTGTGGCAGGTGTTTGGCAGTGCCACTGGCCTGGCCAGATATTATCCAGGTAAGCGCTTAGTGAATCAGTAGGTATCAGGTAAATCCTAAGTCCAGACTTACTGCTTCTTGAGAACAATCTATTACGTTCTCCTACATTGAAAGAAAAATAGAGTTACCATGTTACTTTTAAAAGGAAAGACTATTTCTCTTTAAATGGCTTTGTATCTACCAAAATCACCTTAAACCCAGACACCTAAGCAGCACCTGAGGTATTGGCACCTGGAATCAGGCCAGGTAGCTGTGAGACCAATGATCAGGTATCTGTATGTCTGGATGGGGAAGTTATCCTGAATCCTAAAACAGTTCTGTGATAAAGATCCACCTGCTCAGCATGGACCAGTGAGTCACACTGAGAATTGAATAGAATTTTCAGAACCTAATTGAAATGTTTCTCTCCAGATCTGGTTTATGTTTCTATATAAAATGCATTGATGCTTTCCTTCAATCTCAAATGAGGATTTGTAGAAATGAGTATGACAGAAAATAACATGCAGTTTCAATGAAAGTAAAGCTTTCTTAGGTGTCAGGTTGGATTAATTTTGAGGGCATCTCAGCTATGAGATGAATGTATTTTATACATTAAAATGGATAAACCCTTTTGTGATGTCCTTTATATTTTCTTATAAAGGAGGGTTTGGAGAAATAAATATATCAAAAAATGAAAAATTAATCACTAGTCAATCCTGAGAAACTATTGAAAAGACTTTTAGTGAAATGTCTGTTTCTCCACTTTTAAGAACAAGCTGACAAGCAAAATGCATTTTATTTCTCAAAGACATGGCCTGAGTTATGGGGTACTTAAGTAACTTGACTTGAAACAATATAGAGGAGAATTTTTCTTGAGAGTTGACTTTTTGTAAACATGTTTAACAAATAGAATTAGTCACAATAAAAATCACAAAAGTGAACATGGAGAGAACTAGAAATTGGGTAATATCTAGCTTTGTGTGGCAATAACTCAGTATTAGAGGCAAATTGATGATGCTAAGGAGGAGGGGCAAATCAGTTTGTAAGAGAGAACTAGGAAGGGGAGATTACAAAATAAGAAGGAGAGAGACCATTGTGCTCAAGAATTGGAAGTAAAGACAGGCTGTGTTATAAGCACTTTTCAAAGATGGCTCTTTTTACAAATAGCAATTAACTTTTAAAAAATACTATTTAATCATATTCAATTCTTTCATTTTGCATGCTAATTGAGGAAGCAGGTTTTAACTTTTTAAAGCCCTATTCACATACTTTCAAATGTGCTGCCATTTGTCCACTTTGTTTTGGGAAAATACTTGAAAGGTTTAATTTAGCTGAATCTTTGAGGTCCCTCCAGAATATTAGCTGTGGAAGCAACCCTGTACTCTCCGGAAATACCTAGATTTGAACAATGGTTGGACAGACATTTGCTTTCCTAGATTTTCTGACACCTGAATATGGGTCTATATCCCCTCTCTGTCTAGGAGATTCATCCTGGACCTTGCTGTGGGAGCCATGATGCTAATTAGGGACTGTGGAGAACCCATTCTGGGATGGTAGTAGTTGGGCAGCAACACTCAGATTCCTGAAAATCTTGTGAGCTAAGCAGTACAAATGCATGGAATCAATTCTTAAAAACAAAACAAAACAAAACAGTCCAAACTCATTATCTTGGCTTGGAATTCAGAACCATGACTAATACTCCATAGGAGATGGCTGAGACAAGCCTAAAATAATGACTGACATAACATCAGTTAGATTCCGGCAATTGGACCAGGGTTAAAGGTATTTTTAGGTATGTGAAATTCACCTTTCTTTTTCTTTTAATGAGGGAAAAAATGTGAAGTCTGTAGAACAAGAAAAATGCACTCGAACTTGCTAATTGGAAATGCAATTAGTTTTCATGTGAAATGGTGTTTCTACCAAGAGACTCAGCCCTCAAATGCATCATTATGAGCTGCATTATTTCCTAGTAGCTGAAAATAAAAACTGATACTCTTCTGTTATTTTAGACTTTATTAACTAGAAAATGGACTTGTAATTTGCATAATTTCTCAAGAATATAACTAATACATATTTTAGTATTCTGGTGTAATGTATAAACACCTTTTTTTTTAAGTCAGCAGTCCAACAGCTGACATAGTACACCTTAAATATCATATGAAGTAGAAGTGTAGTTGAATAGATGTAGTCAATGATAAACTCACAGTTCATTTTTGATCAGAGGAAAGCATGCTCATGAATGATTAATATCACCTTTAACTTTGGCTTTCAGAAGTTATATGCCCACAATGTAGTTGTTATTCCCACCCCCTTCTTTCTTCTGTCATCCCAAAATCTTACTGGAAGGCAAAAGAGACTCTAGACTGAGCAACCTTTCACTTTTCGCAGGGATTTTAGAAGCTTTGATTTCTTCTCAAAACATGTATCTTTCATTCTGCATCATTATGAATCTGATCATTTCACTTTATGGTTATTAGTCACTTTTACTATTTGATCTTCCACAATTCTGAGCCTATATAAATAATGTACCAGTTAATTGCCACAATGGGATTTTACAACAAATTAATTAGTAATATCATAGAAGAAATCACGATGTTTAATTTTACCATAGTATAAATATCTTAACTATAATCAAGGGATATGTCCTAATAATAGATATTTCAGAAGACTTCTAAGAGAAGATTCTTAATGTTTTTAAATATAAGCCATTTAAGAATCATGAATTATTATTAGAGATTTCTCTAAGGGTCATATATCTAAACATATTCAAGGAGAGGACTTGTTCAGCATAAAATTATTGCCTAATTCATCAACTTCTAATGTCATCCAATGGGTCTAAGTGGTGTGTGTGTGTGTGTGTGTGTGTGTGTGAGTGTGAGTGATAGTGTGAGAGAAGGTTTGTAAAGCATTTAAATTAAAATATAGATTCAATTCGAATAAGTATGCATTAATTACATTTGAAATCAATACAGTTAGACAAAAGTATTTTTTTATGATTACTGAAAATGGTAAAAGCTCTGAAATTAACTAAAGGTTCTTGAATCTGTATTGGATTACTTCAAATCCTTTAAATAAATTTAAGGAAAACAGGTTTTTTGTGTAGTTTTTAATTATAATTTAACCTTTTAATTAAAATTTCAAATGAACTAGCCATTATCAAATGGCTAGTTAATAATAAGACTAAAATTATGATATTGTATGATACCAACCCAAGAAAAACAGCAATATTTTTATAGATCAAGATAGTATGGCTTTAGAAGAAAATATAAAGATTAAATAATTGAAAGCATAATTCCCATGATGCCAAATCCATTTTCTTTTAAGGTAAATTTTTCTTAGTAGAGAAGAAAGAAAATATATAATTTCTGGAAACCTAGTAAAACATATAAGTCAGCACCCAGAAAATCCCTGTGTCTGCAAATTATTTCTGAAATAATATGAAAAAGAAAATATGTTGACTTTCTTTTATACTGCTATATCATTTTCCATTTTTTTTGCCATTAAAAAACAAATAAAAATTATGCATAAAAATTGTATCTCCCATTTTAAAATTGTTGTGGATAAGAAGAATGTGTCAATGGTGTTTTGGATTTATTTTAAATACTATTTTTATAGGTCATGTCTAATATTTTGATGTTATTTCTCTAATTTTTAATGTAACTTAATATCTCTCTCCTTTTACTTTCTTATTTTTTTTTCTTTCTTTCTCTTAAAGCTTCTCCATGGGTTGATAACAGCCGAACACCAAATAAGATTGACCTTTATGATGTACGCAGAAGACCATGGTAAGAATTTTGGGTAATCATGAAAAGATTAAACAGACAAAAGTAGGCTATGTTGTTTTGTGTGAAAAAGATGGAAGGAATCTTTCCATTATTAGGATGAATATTGTCTAATTATTTAAATGGCTCTGGTATTTTTAAAAATGTTAACAAATGCATACAGTTAAAAGTAAATGAAGATAAAGTTCACATGGGAACAGTAATGAATATTGTTGAAATTCATCAACACATTTATTTCAACTGGACTACCTTTATATGCAATTTCATCTCCAAAACTCTTTTTAGCTGGTGGGATTTCTATGGAAAGACCCCCACTTTGCTTAGAGTAGAGCTCTAATTGAGCCTCTGGACTGAGTAGGAGGTGGTTTGTCTTTGGCAGTCAACTAATGAGAACTGGCCCAAACAGTAAGAGCTGCCCCTAGTTATAGTTATATTGCTTAGGTTTATTGTTCAGAAAAATAAGTATTATTTGTTTCTCACTAGTAAAGCAACTCATTTTCCTAATATCAAACAAAAAATACCAATAACATATTTTCCCAACTTAGGTGTTGTAAGGTTTTAAAAATGTATTTAATATCTTTTCTTGAATTAGTTCACATTATGTCCAATATACTGCTTTGTAATCTACTCTTTTCATATCAATTCCTTTTAGTGCCTGTTCCTAAGAGATACACTTTACATCATTTTAAAATAATGACTATGAGGTAACTTATTTAAGAAATCCCCTATTATTCCACATTTAGATTATTTCTAACATTTTGCTAGGGTTCAGACAAATTATCAGACATTGTGGTTGATTCAAAGTAAATGTATTTAATGCTTTGATGATGCCGTTAAATATCCCAGTAGCAGTTTACATGAACATCAACCATTATAGTAGCGCAAAATATTATTAATCCACATATTATGTTTGTTGATATTTCTCCAAGTGTGGTGGCTGTGAAGCAATGGGAGGTAAAGACAATTACATCCCATGACTTGGATTTGGGAAACGGCTGTTTTGGGGAAAACTTAGGAGCTAAGTGCTAAACAGAAGAGGCAGACAATAGTCTTTCCTCGAATCTTCCCACAGAGAGGCACGTCTGCACCATTTGTTAAGATGCCAGACACGAAGTAAATTTGCTTTCCATTAGAATATCCCAGCAGTGTTTCCCCTTGCCTTCTTATAGTGACGCAAACTTGCCTGCAAGTTATAAACTCTGTTTCATGAACACAACACGTAGTCCTGAGTAGATGCTAACTGTGCTGGATGCTGTCTGTACACTAATTGACAAGTCATCTGGCAAACTTCTGAAAAGTGAGATTTAGAGTCATGGGTACAGAGGCATCAGAGATGAGTAGAAAGTTGAATTCAGGTTCAGCCTTCCTGGTGGGGAGAGTAGGTCCCTGTGCCCTGGCACTCTGACCACGCAACATGAACTTGGGGATCATTCACCTGCAGTTATGTTTCTCTCTCTACAATTCCTAAATGATCTGAATAAAACTCTCCTATAGTTCTTTAAAATGCAGAGATTCTAAATCTGTAGGGCTGGGTTGAATTTGGGAATCAACATTGTAAAGTAACTCTCCAGGTGGTTTCTTACATTCTATGAAGTTTGAGAGCCACCACTGAGAAATCTTGGTAATACCATTATATATTTTTCAGTTTTTAATTTCTTTATTGTCCCATTGTGTTTCTGTTCTGTTGATGTTGCTTTTTCATGGTCCTAGACCACTGAACTATATTTCGTGTTTATTTTTTGCATTTAAAAATATGACTTAGTCTTGTGATTATTTATTCTTATTATTCCTTAGAATTAGTTTTAAAATGTGTAGTCAACAAATTGAAGTTCAGAATAATTTTCCCCTCCAAAAATGGGCTTCTAGAAGTTACATTATTTTGCTCTTAGTATTAAAAAATGTCTCTTCATCCTTTTTAAATAAATACCTGAAAAACATAATTGAAACATTATGCCACTGGCATCTCTACTATTATAACTTTTTAACATAGACAATGCAAAATTATGCATGAAAGAGCAGAACATAGTTGACTGAGATAGAAGAGAAGTAGGTCTGTTTGGAAAATACCTTATCTCTGATCAGGAAATATCAAGGTAACAAATATCAATGTTTGCTATTTTGCGAGACAAAATGTATTTCTTTGGGATTTGTTTCAGGTACATCCAAGGAGCTGCATCGCCCAAAGACATGCTTATTCTGGTTGATGTGTGAGTAGTTAAATACTACGTAATTATTTATATACTGAGAATATACGGTGGAGTAATAGATAACAGTAATGTGTTGAGACTGAGAAATGATTGATAGGTTGGGGGAAAAGAACAAAGTCTTATTATGATTACTTTTATATTCAGACAAAGAAGCCATATGAAGACAATAACAAAACAAAAATTATGTTATTGAAAATAAGAAGAATCTATATCAGAATTGAAAATTAAGGCCTGGCATGGTTCTAAAGTCTGAGCTTTATGAAAAAATTAATTTGCTTCTAATATTTGGCTTTATATTTAAAATAACTTTAAGGTACAGTGTGGCTAAAACTAAGCACTTTCTGCTACAAAAAAAAAAAAAACATTCAGTTGACAACTAGTCATTAAGATTCAAATAACTTTGAAGGTTTTGACCACAAAACAGATAGAGTAAAATGTATTAAATGTCAATACTGGGACTTTCTCAAGGGAAATGCTAATATATATGAAAGAATTCCAGGAGTTTTTATATTGATCATTTTATGTGTTACAGTGTTTCAATTTAAGGTGTGTGTGTGTGTGTGTGTGTGAGAGAGAGAGAGAGAGAGAGAGAGAGAGAGGTATCCTCTAATGAAGTTGAAAATAAAATGGTAGAGCATAGAAAAACATATATCCTGCTATAGAGATTTGGTTTTTAAGAGTAATACCAAGGAATAAAATCAAAGCGTAAAATGCTTTGATTATTTTCCCTGAGAAAATAAAGGTATGTCCTCAGATATTCTTTACCACATTGGAAGAAACAGAATCCAGTGATTTATTGGCAAATAAATCTGTATCACAGGCTAACATTAACATTTGAAAATTTCTTCATTTTGACCTAAAGTAAACAAGTTCAAAACCTTATAACCTAGCCTGAGAAGAGGAGATAAATGAATTAGACAAATGTAACTTAAATGTTCATTCATCCTGATTTCATTTATTAAATGCATTTAAGCTATATCTCATTTAAATTATTGTGGAATTTGTATCATACACGAATCCTTAAGTACAAATTTTAAATGGTAATGTAATGTGTTATAATGCTATTGGATATATAATTTCCAGAAATAATTTATCATATTAAAATCTTTGAAAACCACATGCATATCCCAAAATTGAAAATATATATATATTTACTAGATAACTATGGGCTATTAGTAGTGTTGTATTAAGGTGTGTTTCCAGAATTTTCACCTACTGCATGGGGAGGAGAGGTGACTAAGAGCTGCCTGCAGTAGCTGTTACCCTAGCTCAGCATCTTCAGGTCAAGGAGATCTGAGTCAGAGTGGAGAGAGGGTGGAGAGGAGGCCACTGTCTGGGCACAGAGTGAAGTGGAATGAATGAGAAAATTGTCTGAAAGGGAAGGACGGTTGAGGGGGAGGAGGAAATTGGACTAAGACCTAGCTTGGTTGTTACCAAGAACATAAATAGGAAAGAAAAATATGTTGGGGAATAATGTGTCATTTTGGACATCGAGCCTGTAGTTGTCTAACAAGCAGTGAAATGTAAAAGTGAAAAAAAGTTGGGAGCTAGAGATGTAGATTTGGGAGTCAGTTGTCTAGAGATGAGCCCCACAAATGGATGAGGTCATTCATGAGCATCATAGAGTATGTAGAGATGAGACAAATGAAGACTGAACCCCAGAAAATATCAACTTTAGGAGACAAAACAAGGCCTTTTGTCCACATACAAAAATATGTCTCTTATCATATATGTTATGCTGCTTCAAAATTATTGGTTTAATCAAGTAAAACACTGGATACCCTCAAGCAATGACCGTAAATGTTTACCTGCAGAGGTTATAACCCCTCACTTCTAACTTGGATAACCAAGCTGGTATTAAGTTTATGTTTCCCGAGTAAGTGAATATGCCCTGAGGATTCATATTTTCTTAAAATTGTCATTTGACTTTCCATTTTTATCATTGTGCTTAGAAATATATATATTCTGATGCTATATAAAACAATAAGATTTCCTTTTTCTACACTATTAAAAATATGACTTTTTCTACTACTGATTTTTTAAAGACAAAATTATTTGAGTATTATATAAAGATCTAGAGCCAGTAGGTAACTTGCCTTTACTTAAAGAGTCTGATTTTGATGAAATAGATGGTCATTAACATGCATGCACCCATTTTTTATAGGAGTGGAAGTGTTAGTGGGTTGACACTTAAGTTGATCCGAACGTCTGTCTCCGAAATGTTGGAAACCCTCTCAGATGATGATTTTGTGAATGTAGCTTCAGTAAGTATAAGATGACTGCACTTCTTCGGTCATCCCATTTTGGGGGAATTAAATCTGCAATTTCTATCTCCTGTGACTTTAAAATACTCTGTAATGCTGTATTATAGTCAGGCTGAGGTATTTCTGATCTATTACAAGACTATCTCACTGAGCTGTTCCTATCTTGTTACTAATTCTCCTTTATTTCTTCACCAAGGTCCTTTCTGACTGTCTAAGGCTTTACCCACAAAGTAATTGAAGGAAAAACATTATACATATTCTCCTTTACTCAGAGAAGCTTAACCAGGTGACATGAACCCTTTTACTCATTGATATCATTATAACTCTTAATAAAATCTATTTTTCAATTTAACGGGAAAACCAATAGATATTTGAATGTGCTTCGTTTAGAGTTTTATTTCCCCAGAACCATCTTAGACCTTCCTATTCATAGAGTGTACTAAACTCTGAAACAAGTGAAATAGAACAAAATAAACGTTACCATGTCTCATTTTAATTCATAGAAGTGAGGCAAAAAATGCCATGGCTGGTGACTGATGGATATAATTTCACATTTGAAGTGGACGTATTCCTAGAGATGAACGTGAGGGAAGGGGAATTTGTGGGAATTTGTTCATTTTGTATCGAACACAGGAGAATGGCTTTATCTCTGACACCACTGGGAGGAGGAAGGAGTTCAAGCACATGGCCTCCCTTAACTGAGAGGGCACCTTGGGGAGTGAACGTGGGCAGGAGATGGGGCATAATCCCTTGTCAATAAGAGCTCCGGTAACTAGATTAATATTTACTGAGAGGAAGAGGATTAGTCCTAACGTGCTTTTAGCATGATATCCCTGGCTAAGGGTAACTATGATAAATAGAAGCCAGGATCAATGAAGCAAAACCCCTGAAAAATGTCCATGTGTGATATAACTCTCTGGTTAATAAATTGGAGCTAGTCCGTAGTTTAAACAGTCCAGCTGTACAAGGAACCCCTCAAACCTCTTATTGAGACTTTTCATCTGGGCCCGAGGGGTGTCTCCAGCATGATACTGAAGGGCCTGTCTATGTTTTCCAGAGCAGCCATATAGAATGCCACAGACTGGGTAGCTTGAACTACAGAAATGAATTTCCTCATAGTTCTGGGGGTCGGAAGTTCAAGGTCAAGCTGCCAGGAGAGTCAGTTTCACCTGAGTTCTCTTTCCTTGGCTTGCAGTAGCCACCTTCTTGCTGCCTCTTCACATAGCCACCTCTCTGTGTGTGCAGACCTCTGGTGTCTCTTCCTCTTTTTATAAGGACACATGTCCCTAAACCAACTGCCTCAGTTTAACTTAATCACCTGGTTGAAGTTCTTATCTTCGGACACTGTTACATTCTGAGATCCTGGCGTTGGGACTTCAACATATGAATGTCAGGGGGACACAGTTCAGCCCCTAATAACATGTGGGCACCACCGTCCATGCCCAGATCTTTTTCTGCTTCTGATGAACCTGTAGAAACCTTAGCTTGTCTGACCCCGTGTGCTACCTCGCCACTTAGTCTGTAGTTCTTAAAAAAAGTGATCAGAAAAGACAGTCACTTTATTTCATTTGTAAATAAACATATTGTTTATCACACAGCCATTGTGGTGGTTGCTAACAAAATATGATCTTTGACATTGCAAAAGAGAAAGTCGTAAATTCAGTATAGATTTGTCGTATCTAAGTTTCTTTTGTTTAAGAACAGAAATTTTGATGCTTAAATCATGTAGGAGATGCAGAGTGAATGCTGCATCATTTCCTAGTGACTCTGTTGTTTCCAGTGCTGTTTTTTTGGTTACAGAAAAGAAGCCTGCTGTTAGGCAAAGCTCAGATGCAAGCACTATGGAGCTGTTTTCCCACTAATCCAGTTATATGTTTTGACAGAAGTAAGTGGTAGATGATAGGAGCAGCAATTCAATTATAGCATGTTCTGATTTACAGGCAAAATTTCAAATGTTGACACAGGAGTGGAATTTGTTTACGAAAGTGAGGGAATTTGACGTTTTAGGAATAAAGTTGTGAGCTAGTGGATAATGAAAGGAAAATGTATGCTGATTATGGGCAATGTGTGAAAAGTTAGCAACTGAACAAGGTTGTCATATATTTCCATAAAATCACATAGCTTCTTACTTAAGAATTAGATGCAAATATCAAGATTGTATTAAGGTTCCTTGAGTGCATTTTCTTCAAGAAAGCTTTTATAATTCATTGCATAAAAAAATGCTGTCCTGGAGTAGTCATCAGAAAGAAATAATCAACATATAATTCCTTATAATATCTTTGCTATTAGTTGTAAGAGAGAACTTTTTTCTTAACCCTCACCCAAGGATATGTTTTCATTGATTTTAGAGAGAGATGAAGGGGAAGAGAGAGAGAGAGAGAGAGAGAGAGAGAGAGAGAGAGAGAGAGAAGAGAGACTATCTCCCATACAGGCCCTGACCACTGGCAATTGAACCCCCAACCTAGGAATGTGCCCTGACCTGGAATCAACCCTTTGGTGTATGGGATGATGCTCCATCCAACTGAACTAACTGGCCAGGCCTGAGAAACTTGTTTTTTACAGTAAACTCTCCACTTTACCTAGATTGTAGTCATACCTAGATTGTGGTCAGTAAACAACAGTTTTAGGAGTGACAGTCTCTAAATGTAGTGCAAAGTGGAGAGTGAGGAACCACCACCACGTAGGAGCTGGGGAAGGGATGATCTTGACCTGATGACAACATTAGCAAGGCTCACCTCTTGTGAAGTAACCCACTTCCCACTCTTCTCAGACAATCCGGCCTCTTGGATGTACTCATTGAATTGCAAAGGGATTGTGCATAACCTTTGAAATGACTAGTTACATGACCTTGTACAAGTTATGTAAGGCTTATGAATCTGTGTCTTCCTCTTTGAAAAGGACATCATATTTAACTTGTCAAAAAGCTATTGAGCACTATATGCAAAATGCTTACTTATGGCAATTGTTGTTATTATTACCATCACGTTCTTCTAATACTTTTCTACCAACTGCTGAGAGACAGTTCTTCATGAATACATCCCATTTCTTCAAGGCTAAGCATTAATAGCCAATCTGCTCAGTTTTATGTCCATTCCAGGAGAGTGAAGGGAGAGCTGTCTTCTCCCCCAGAAGAGGTTTACATTGCCGAGTCGTTAAGATATGGTCTCCCTTTGATGAGGATGATGGGCTGTCTGCCAGCAGCCCTTTGTAAGCTCAGGGGCTTCCTCATTTGGGATCTCTTGCCCAAAACTCATCTATGGCCAGTGCAGATGACCGCTGGCCCTTCTCTTATCCCCTGTGGAAATTAGGTTTTGGGTGCAAATAGGTCTCAGTCTGGTTACTCCTGCCTTTTGTCTCTCACCAGAGGACTTGTATTTCTTGGGCTAGCACCGTGGCCGGCAAACTGTGGCTCGCGAGCCACATGCGGCTCTTTGGCCCCTTGAGTGTGGCTCTTCCTAAGCCTTAGGAGTACCCTAATTAAGTTAATAACAATGTACCTACCTATATAGTTTAAGTTTAAAAAAATTGGCTCTCAAAAGAAATTTCAATCGTTGTACTGTTGATATTTGGCTCTGTGGACTAATGAGTTTGCTGACCACTGGAGCATCTATGAAGTGGTAGAAGACTAACTACTTAGCTTAAAAGTAGGATGAAATCTCAGACACCTACCAGTTCTTGACCTGATAGTTTAACACCAACTAATGTTGAAATATGCAATTGTACTTTATGTGCAAAGAGACATGATTTGTATTGTTCCTTTTCCTATGAGCTTAGAACTTTTTTTTTCCCTTCTAAAATATGCCTAATGGCTTTCTCAGTTTAGGAACTTTTCTGCATATGATAATGAGCACAGTTGCCAGTTGTTGCACAATTTAAATTTAAAAGTTATTTTTACACCCTTCCGAAGCAGGCCCGCATTTGCCAGTGCTCGAGTAAAAGAAAAGATACTTGGCATGCCATTGCACTTTGCTGACAAATGAATTCTGGGAGAGTAATGTCATTTCACATCTTATAAAATAGTCATCTGTTTAGATTTCAGGAAAATTTTATGTTGATTCATATCTCATGTCAACAAATAAGAATATTATAGTTTATACCCTTGGTTCTCACAGTGGGGCCTGTGGCCAAGCAGCATGAGCAGCACCTGGCAGCTGGTTAGTAACGCAGAATCTCAAACTCTGCCCCTGATCTAAGGATCCAGAATCTGCTGTTAGCAAGTCTCCCAAGCGATTCCTCAGCAGTGGGAAAACCAGAGAATCGGGGCTCATAAGGGAGGCACATTTGGCAGAGACCAATGGGCATCTGCCTGGGGCTTGTTGTAACTAATCATGCTTATTCATGATTGAGATGTTAAGATCGTGGTACTTCATAGAGTTACTAATACAATGGATGTTTATGAATGTTTTTATTTTGTAGCCATTTGCTTTTGTGAGGGTGAAATTAAAAAAAAAAACACAGGAAGAAGGAGTAAAATTAAGCTCATTAAAAAAACTGAAATTCCCTCTTTTTACATACTTTTAAATGTAAAGATGGGTGCTTTAAAAATTATTTTCATCTAAATTATACACAGAAGAAATTGTAGACTGTGAAGGAAAGACTGAAATGAGAAATTTAGGGATTATATAACAAGACAAGTAATCAAGGTTATTTAGTTAAAAAAAGAGATTGCTAGAGGATAACTTAATTGCTTTGGAAGTATAAGGAAAGTTTATAAGAAGGTGTGGACAAGCATGGTAAATATTTTTCCATTAATTATAAGGTGCAAGAAAGATGGCTTTGGTACTTAAAAATTAGTTGCATTTGGAGTTTTAGAAATAAGAAAGTAATACTTAAAGTGAGGCAGAGGGAATACTTTTAAAACTGAGCTATTGTTTTTAAAATAAAAGTATTGACCTATTTACTGGGGCTTACAGGACTAGGTAAAGACTCCATGCCCAATAAGCATAGATGTATGTCATTACATGTTGGGTAAAATTTTTCAAATTACATTTATTCATTTAATTTTAAGTAAAGGCAAAGAGATTGGCTAGGGCTAACCCGAGCTATAGCCTTAGCAGGGTAGCTCACAGTTATTTTAATTAAATTAAACTATCATATTTGCTATTTAATTATTTAGCAGGTTAAACTTTAAAAGAAATTAAAATATAAAGTGATAGTATAATAAGGTAGTTATTAGCAAATATATAGACTTAAATCTTAATTTTTGAATAGCAAAATCCCATTTCAGCAAATTCTTGGTCATATATTCCATTGTAAGGGGCTTTGTTGTAGTGACAATTTGCATATTACGTTCTCTTCCAAATTTCAAGATACAAATATTGCCATTTGCTTTCCCCCACTTTTCTAATATTTTGTTAAATGATTCATGTATATGGTACCCTTTAAAATAGATTCCTCAATTTTTTTTCACTCCTCATGAAATCTTTCCTGCTGAACCCTTTGCTCTATCGATGGGTATCTATTTATTATTTTTATTGACTTATACTATATCAAAAGCACAAATTTTTTGGATGTGTATATTTCAAATGTATATTTTGATCCCAATGGAACCGAGTTAGACTGAATATAATTCCTTCAACTCTAGTTGGTATTTTGTTGTTGTTGTTGATCCCAGATGTTTAAAAGAACTTATTGGTAATGTTAGTAACCTTGTATCAAAATGCAAATAGAATATAGTGAAATGACACTTGGGACTTATGCAGAAATGTATTCACTGTTTCAACAAAGGTTAGTAGACTGA
Organism: Myotis yumanensis; assembly: GCF_028538775.1. Taxonomy (NCBI): domain Eukaryota; kingdom Metazoa; phylum Chordata; class Mammalia; order Chiroptera; family Vespertilionidae; genus Myotis; species Myotis yumanensis. The sequence goes on along the minus strand of NW_027223760.1, from coordinate 39,672,888 downwards.
ATTTTGAATATGTTATGATTTAAGTTAATTGGAATATTTGTTTAAAAATGAAAATATCAACATTTTTGATGGACCATCATTTATAATTATAGGCAAACAAATTTTTTGGGTAATTCTATCAATATTTTTATTAGCTTATTGTGGCCACTTTCTTTTGACATACAGAATTTATTATTCCTATTTATTTATGTAATTCTTTTTCTGATAGTTAAAATGATCAGATCTGGCTCTGGCTGGGGCTCAGTTGGTTGGAGCATTGTCCTGTACACCCAAAGGTGTGATGGGTTCAATTCCTGCTCAGGAAACATACCTAGATTGCAGGTTCCATCCCAGTCAGGGGAGCATACAGGAGGCAACCAATTAATGTTTCTATCTCACATTAATGTTTCTCTCTCCTTTTCTCTCTTTCTTCTCTCTCCCTGACTCCCCCTCACCCACTCTCTCCCTTCTGGTCTCTCTAAAAAATAAAAACATATCTTCTGGTGAGAGTTAAAAAAAAAATGATCAGATTTAATTACTTGATTTTAAAATTTGAGGGACTTTCCTTTTTATTTCAGAAAGGAGGAACCTACAGCTCAGAGCAGAGAATTTAATAAAATGTGGCTATTGATGCTTATTAGTAGCCGTTTCTGAACTAGTCCTGCTTTTCCGAAATTGAATTAAAAAGTGGAAACATTCTTGTCAAAATTTATTATTTTATACAGTAGAACCAAGAAACCACAAAACAGCAGCCAGTGTTTGGAGACAGTGACATCAATTTGAGGACAAGAGGGTTCAAGTCCCAGAGTGCCATTAGCAAAGATATTCCCGTTGTCTCCAACTATGGGTGACCACATCTTCTGGTTTTCCCAGAATAGAGCTTAATAATAGAATTAAAATCAAATTTACAACATTAGCAATCTCATGAATTACCTAGTAGTACTTTTAATAATATATTTAGGATCTGAGTTTTTTTTTTAAAGGAAAGAATATGTGAGATATATATAGAATAGTTGAAATGGAAATACAGTTATAAATGTGGAATTAATAACTCTTTCTGGAATGAAAACTGACTCAAGTGAATATGTAAATTTTTCTCAAGTTTATTGGTAAATGCAATTTTAATTTGACCAAAAAAAGTTCCAAAGTTCAACAGGACGACAACTGATCAAAAAGTGACAGGGTATGACAGCTTACTCTTCTGGTATATATGGAAAATGATTAGACACCATAGACAAGAGTATGTCAGGTGTTTGGGTTAGAAGTAGAGCTCTGACTCTTGGTTGCTGCAAGTGATTCTAAGCCTCATTTTCTCAATTTTATAATGTAAATCATATTAAAACTAAAACCATAAGCTTGGTGAAGGTCAATTGAATTAATACATGTAAAGTGCTTAACTTGGCACAATTGTTATCCTCAATATATTTTGGCTAATTTTTTTTTATTAATATTAAAAATAAGTTGGTGAAATGATGGAAAGAGTAAAGGGATTAAAAATCCTAGAAATGTATCTAAATCTTAATTGATTATAAAGAATGGATCATAAACCAATAATTATTCAAAAAAAGAAAATTGGCTATTTGAGAAAACACACATCTAAATGTAATTGTCACCTCATACTTTTGGAGGAAATAAATTCCAACATGACTGAATACCAAAATGTAAAATAAGTAACCACAACCATCAAATATTAGTAAAGACCATAAATGAACATTTTCCTGATCGGTTTATGTTTTCTAAGCATAAAATTACTTTAAGAAGTCATAATAAATAGGTATAAATTAAAAGCTAATCAACAAAATGGAAAAATAAGACTTACATTTTAACAGATTATATGAAAATTAATAGATGAGAAAAATTTTACTTCTTAGCCATCAGGGCAATTTAAGTAATTAAATATTGAATTATCCTCTTTTCTTATAATTTAGCAATTAAAGTAATAAATACTTATGAAAGTGAAGTAAGATTTTTATGCATGTTGTTGTAAATTGATTCAGAATTTCTGGAAAGTAATTTGGCAATAGATAAAGAACCTTAAAGCGATTCTTAGCTGGGAATATGAACGTATGTGTATGGATAAGTGTTATCAGCTATTTTCTCTGGATTTTATAACAATTTTATTATAAAATTTTCTAGTTTACAAACATCCTATTAAAAATAGAAAAATCAACATAAATAAACCGTATTTTTAATAGGAATAAAAGTTAACCAATATTTTCAAGATCACAGTTTGTGTTCACTTTCCTTTTATTATTTTTCCTGCATCGCCCTCTGGTGTCCAAAATATGGATAACTTCTGTTACCATAATTTGTAATTGTGCTTACTTAATATGCAAAATTGCATTGTTTACAGTACATAATTTAGGTAATTCATCTAACTAATTATTTTATATAATTTAAATTATGTTAAGAAGTTAATTCATATTGTATAATTTAAAAAATACTCATGTTCCAAAGCAGGCTGGTCTGGATTTGAGTTCTTGTGTTTTGCTGATCAACTGCACAGCTTGAGCCCACACTTTTCCTCTATTTTTTCTTTTATATGCAAAAGAGAGAGAGAAAAGATCATTAGAACATGTCCTAAGGAATAATTTATATATAGAACAATTTTTCAAAAATCAAGGAATTATAAATTATGTTCAATTATTCCCATTAAAGGATGCTTTATGACAAAGTACCCTAAAGGGAGTTTATAGGAGTATAGAATCCATGGATGAAGTAAAGGAGTGGAAATTAAAGACATGCTAGGTGGTCAGACACATATTAAATGGGCCACTTCTCTTTCTCTGCTGTTCTAAGTGGAAGAATATTCCCTTTGGGATTTTACTTTTAGTTCTTAATGTGTTAGGGTAAAACTCTGTGATCCCACCAACCTTTCAAAGGGAAACTCGGTGTTCCATGAAGGTGTATTACAGGGGCCATTCCTAGACAAGGCTACTTTCCAGGACCTTGATGTTCTCCGACTGTTGGTGTATATCAAGGCCATGCCAACATTTTATGGCTTGTATCCCAGGTTAATCCAATGGGCAGCAGAGCTGCTCTCAGGAATATTTTTTAGAATTGTTTCTTATTCAGTAGAGGACACAGAACAGAAATAGATAACAGCCTTCACAAAACCAAGAGTTTAGGACATCTCATTTGAGAAATTAAGAGTTTGCGTTGGACCTAGAGTATCTTTTAATTTGATGTGTGTACTTGACTGTGATATTTAATAGGAAGGTTCTTTGAAGTTTACTCTTCATGGTTATTTCAGAGAGTGTCTTAATATTAAACTAATGTTTGAGGGACCCTTGTTATAGGGTATATCCTGTTAGTGAACTTTATTTAAAGTTTAATAAGCTGGTATTGTTTATCTGAATCTCATGCAGCTAGGAATCCATTCTGATTTTGCTACTGATTATACTGATGTTTTTACTAAAATAAATTTTTATTTTTATTTATTTTTTTAATATATTTTATTGATTTTTTTACAGAGAGGAAGGGAGAGAGATAGAGAGTTAGAAACATCGATGAGAGAGAAACATCGATCAGCTGCCTCCCGCACACCTCCCACTGGGGATGTGCCCGCAACCCAGGTACATGCCCTTGACCGGAATCGAACCTGGGACCCTTCAGTCCGCAGGCCGACGCTCTATCCACTGAGCCAAACAGGTTTCGGCTAAAATAAATTTTTAAAGGATAGAGTTGCCATTGATTTAATATCTATGTGCTGGCGTCTACTTTATGCTAGGTGTTTTACACTCATTTTCATTTGACTATAGTGTCTATTTGGAAAGACTACTTATGTTTATGAAAAGAGAAATATAAACACACATTACACAGTTAAAATATAGTCACTACACTGATAGGTTTATATCTTGATTATTGATCAGCATTTGGACCATCTTCTAATTTTCTTAAATTCCATTCGTATATTCAGTAAATATTTATAGTATACCTATTATATACCTAACATTGAGGATGCAATGATAGGATGGCCGTTTTCTTTGACCATGTGGGCTTCTAATCCAGTGGAAGAGTCATTCAAGATTCCATACAAAGAAATATGAAATTATAACTATGATATGTTCTATAAAAAATAAATCTAGGCCTAGGAAAGCTTATTATGGCATGATTTGTCCTGGGCAGGGAAGGTCAGGAAAGCCTTTGCTAAGGAAAGAATGTGGAGGTAAGTGGGATAACCAAGTGTAGAGGAGAGGCAGAGTGCTGTAGGCAGAAGGAACAGGACACCTGAGAGAGGGAAATGAAAGAATGCCCAAGTGCCAGAACACAGTTGCAGAGTCCCTCGTGATTTCCAACCAGATGCTCACATTACCCCACACACTTTCCCTGTGTCAGACGCTCACAGAGATTTTGCTCAGCAGTTCTAAAAGGGACCTACTTGCTTGGATTTTGGGGGATCAGGGAAGGAATCAGTGTGATGTTAGCTTGAATCTCTGACTCTGTAGGGTTAGTGAAGAATACATCTTTAAAGAAGTATCTAATTAATAGATGACAAAAGCAGGGCTCCTTAAATCTATTTTCACTCACCATATACTACTTCAAAGTTTTATACGGTTATATTATTAAACTTCTGCCTTCCAGTTTTTAATATACATGTGGCTTCTATATTAAACATGTGATTTATAAAATAAAATATAGGCACATGTTACGGAAGACTACAATTTTAGTTCATGAAAATAAACCTGGTTTATTTTTCCGTTCTAAAAGCAGATGAATATCAGATGTCTGTGAAATGTATACTTATCTAATTTAGACTTTTAAAATGTATCATCCCTTGGGAGAATAAGAATTGCTATAGGGACTTAAATGTAATTTCTTTCTTGCATAATTTATGAGTTTTATTATGAATATAATTGTAGTCTTTCTGATGTACACACTGAATTTGTATTTAATGAATTAAATTTACATTTAATCAGTTTGTGTTAAAGTGATTTAATGAGATGTTTCACTTTTCTGTATAAAACCAGGTCAAGGCCAATCAGAAGACTTAAGTCTATACATTATTGAATACTCGTTTTCTGCATAACATAATTTTATGTTGTATGGTTTAACTAAATCAGTTAATAACATTTCCTATAGCTATACCTAATAATTCTCTAAAGTTAAACATTTTGCTATTAATATATTGGCAGATTATTATTATTTTACTTTCTAACATGAAAATTCTCATTCTTTTAAAAAAATATTATTTTAAATGGACTTTTAGAAGAATGGAGAGACACACACACATAAACACACACACACGCACACACGCACACACACACTCATATAGAGAAACATCTATGTGAGAGAGAAAATTGATCGGTCACTCCCTGATTGGGGATCAAACCTAAAACCTAGGTATGTGCCCTGACCGGGAATCAAACTGCCGCCGTTGGTACAAAGGATGGCGCTTCAACCAACTGAGCCACACCGGCCACAGCCTCACGTTCTTTACTTTCAAAATGAAACATGTAGATTAAGATTGTGTCACACCAGCAAAGATTGGAAAGTAATGAACTAGGCAGCGGGAGCTAAAACATTCACATTTATAGACAACAGTAAAACATATTGGGAGCTTATTCTCGTATGTATGATGAACCTGAAAGTAGTGTTCAGTGTTAAGGTAAGAACTCAAAGCACCTGTGCAGGGCAGTTTACTTGTTATTTAACATTCACTCCCTCCAAACCATCTCTTCTCTCACTTTACCCTGATGACCTTGCTTCATTGTTCACTGGGACAAAAGACACAGACAGTAACTGTCATCTGTTCAACACCCAATCTACGCACCCCATCTACACGCCCCAGTTATCTGTGCACCCCCATTGTCTGTGCTCGGCTCCCGCTCTTCTTTCCTAGAACTGGGAAAGTCAACACATGTTTTCTCAAAGGATCATTTTTATAGCTGCCAGCTGTATGCCCTCCTTTCCCACCCTCACAAGAACTTTATTTTTTACCTCTTTTCTACAGGGTGTTCCAAAATATGTATACACACTTTAACAGCTGATTCTATTACATTTTGAAAATGAAATATAGTTTAATAAGTACTGCCTCTATAATTATTCAAAATGTGTATACATTTCTGGGACACCCTAATTTCCTACCTCTTTTCCTTCCTTTTCTCTTTAGTATCAATCCTCTCTTGCTCTAGTCACCATTTTAAAGAAGCCCTTTCTTGCCCCCAGATTTACCCTTACAGGTACTTCCCTCTCTTGCTTCTCTGCTTCCCACCCAGGCGCTTTGAAGGTGATCCTCTGAGCATGCTCTCACCTCCCACGGTTCTCCAGTGCACTCCGCTTTCTTTCTTTCTTTCTCCTTCCTTTCTTACTTTCTTTCTTTTTTTGTAAAAATGCTTATAAAATTTGAGAGCTGGAAGAGACTGTATATAACTCAAATCCCAAATTTATTATCAGGGAAACCAGGCTTCAGGAGGTAAGTGACAGGCTCAGAGTTCCAATATAACTTCAGGGCTTAGGTGAAAATTACTACTTGATCCTCAGTATACTTTTGTTACCAATCTATTCTACCTTTTTTTTTTTTTTTAAAGAGAAAGCAATGTATTAGGATTGGGAATTACAAACAATAAATTCAAAGAAAATTACATGGTTGATTTAAAGTTCATTTACATGTTCACTGTTTTATCTTTTTCAGTTTAACAGCAATGCCCAGGATGTAAGCTGTTTTCAGCACCTTGTACAAGCAAATGTAAGAAACAAGAAAGTACTAAAAGACGCCGTGAATAATATCACAGCGAAAGGGATTACAGACTATAAGAAGGGCTTTAGCTTTGCTTTTGAACAGCTGCTTAATGTAAGTAGCAATACCATCCCCTTTTCTTTTTCATTATTGAATTGCAGTTGCTGAATTTTAATATACTGATAGTTAAAGCTATCTTGGTTAGATAACAGTGCTCTTTTTCATTTGTTTAAAAAGTGGATGTGTCCAGGCCATAGAAATCTTTGTACTACTTTTATTTTTAAATTCAAATCCAAAAGGTATACAAAATTCATATTTTCTTGTCCTTTTAGATCTTCTATCATATTTTCAAAATATGTTTAGAAACATATTTGTAAGGTATTTTAATTTTGCATAAGCACTTAAAACTTAGTTGGCATAATTAGAATATCATTTATTTTTCCTTCTATCAATTGCTACATTATTTTTTTGGAAATTTGTTCTTTTAATCATCAAATGGTTGGTGGAAAGATTTTAGTTTTAAACATCTACGTTGGGTATTTTAATTGTTCCTAAATGTACAGAAAGTTTAAAATGGTAGACAGTAAGTTGAGAGGGAAGATAAGTCTCAAGCAGGGATTCCTCAGGGAAGATTCCCCTGAACTAATCACCCATCCATGACTATTGGACTCGGACAGCCTGCTGCCGGACACTGTGGGTTGTATTTTCAAATGGCTGTGCCATCTTTTTCATTCTGAACTAGTTGAGAGCAGGAGATTTCAGTTTTGTATCTCTCAAGAGACAGTATTTTCACTGTGTTTGGGAGTGAGGACCTAATCACTCTGTACCTTGGTTTCTTCTCTTATACAGCGGGGGTCACCATCACATGTACATCATATGGTTGTGGACAGAGTTGTTTATAGTATCTGACACACAGTAATCCTCATGTGTAATGTAAGCTGCTGGGCTAGTGTTGGAGTTAAGATCATGATTACTATAATTAACAACTAGTACATGGCTGGTGCAGAATCAGCAGATAATTCCTAATGAATTTGCTGAATCAGAAAAGCCCTTACAGGTGATCTTTTCTTCAAATTTGACTTTGCTGTTCCCTAAGTGAATCTTTCTAAGCAGTTTTTGAGATGTCTGCTCAGTTGGTTCATTCATTTGTTCATTCGGCCAATATTTGTGAGTGTCTCACAATTTCCTGTCACAGCGCCAGAGCTGGAATTATAGAAATACTCCAGACCATCGGCTCTTGAGAAGCTCCAGCATACAGTAAATCATTATCCCAGTACAATGAGTTAGGGCCATCACGGGGCACTCAGAGTGTGTTTCTGGAGCAGCGTGGAGGAGGAACTCAACTTACCCAAAGGGGATCGGGGAGGTGTGGCCTTTCCTTGAAAACAGGCTTTTGAGCAGTGAGTAGAATCTAGATAGGTAGCCAAGAGAGGGGAAATCATTTAAGATAAAAAGAACTGCATGGACAAATGCCAGACGACATGGAACCTTGCAAGAATTGCGGGCTGGTTGGCCATGGCTGGGGCATAGCAATACAGGAGCAGTGATGGAAATGGAAAGACCATGAATTGTCAGTTAATGAAGTGTTTAGGAGCCAGGCAAATGGTAATGGTATGGAAATGACATGCTCTAACTAGTGTTTGAGGTTAAGCTATGGTGGGAATCCTGGTGTTGGGATAGTGGTGAAGAGATGTTAGGAGTGACAGGGTAACTGGACCAGGGAAAGAGGCTGCTGAGTGGCAAGAGGAATTTGGGTGACTCTAAGTTCTTTTAACAAGACTACTAAGTAGATAACGGCACAGGAATCTAGATAGAGGGAAGGTGAGGGTAGAAAGAGTCAACAGTTATGTTGACTGTTAGATGCTGTTAGATAAGTAAGAAAGGAGACGGAAAGGCAAAGCCGTTCAGCACTTCAGTTTTGAAAGGAAGTTATATTTGGTAAAAATGCATGTTTGTTAAATGATGTATATTCATTAATAAAAATATGACAACTTAAAAATTTGAAATTCAAATGTAATTGGCCATTAGATTAGATATATTCTTTCTATAGAAAAGGAATATAATTTTGAAAACTAATAATTATTTATCTCTTGAGTCAGTAATCGAGTTTTCCAGATTGGCAGGTTCATTCTTCTCAGTGTTGTTCATTTAGCTGGCTTCCTTCCCTCTTATTCAGGTTTCACTTGTGAAATGCTAAGGTGTCTCAAGCCTAATGTAGGATTTCAGAGGCAGTCTCATTAGAGAGGCCACATTAACTCCCAGATTCATTGCTAGTTGCTGATAAAATATAACTTTACTTCTCTGGGCCTCTGGTGCTGCCTTTACCACCATTGTAAAGGAGTTTTAATATATCTCAGTCATTCCTGGAGTAAATCTCAAATGTTCTGCTTTCCACGTGCCCCTTAGGTATGCACTTCTTCATTTTAAAGTAATTTTCCAAATGTCACGGCCTGCCTTATTCACAGTTGAAGCACATTTTGTTATTTCAAACACTTGTAGTCCTCTTATTATCATGTAATGCCATTCCCTGTTTTTCTGTAAATCCTTGCAAGGTTTACCTTTGAGATCACTGAAGCAAGCATCAAATAGAATTAGACATATCATTTTCCCCATAGTAAGCCTTAAATTAAGATTTGAATTATTCTTCAGGTAGCATTTCATAAAATGTTACCAAATACATTGAGATGCAATTTTTAAAACATTTTTATTGAGTGCATAGATGCTGCTCTATGTACTGGCCATGCAGGGGTACGGCAAAGAAGGTTATGAAATAATACATTAAAGCAAATCAACGTATTGAAATAGTCATGTTCTTTATTTTACTTAATTCATTGCAAGCCAGTCAGGTATAACTCTGTGACTGTGTGATTGTGTGATTCTTTAGATTATTGCAAATGCACTGAAAAGTTCCTGTGATGTACTTTGCTATATCAAAAGTCCTGAGAAGGCTGCTTCTAGGAAAAATCATGTTGAAAACAAAATATTTTATTTCAATTTTCGTGTGTCCTAATCTCTCTCTCCTGGGAAAGGTTATTATTACTTTATTTGTACCAATATACAAAGACCAGCAGCACCCAGTGTGCTAAGTTACATTGATATTTGCATTCAGTGATAAAATACCTCTGCCACTTTAAGGAAACTAAGTCCTGTGGTAGAAATTTTACTTATCACTTTTATGAGACAATCTTTTAAATACATATTTATTTTGCCCATTTTTAATATACAGATAAAAAAGACAAATCATTAGGGAAATTAATTTTAGTTAAGGGATTTCAACACCTTTCACAAAGTATTTTGATAGTCAAATTTTTAGACAGTTACATTCAAAGACAAGAACCATGTTTGAATGGGACAAATTGTTTCAGTCAGTTCTTGTGTTTTCACAATGCTTGGATGAAAGCTTTAACTGCCAATCTTCTAATGCCTAGTCAATGGGGTGAGATTTTTATGAAACAGGATTTTTTTCATCAATAAAGCAAATGTTGTTTTTTCTTAGCTTGTCCAACAGGAAATGGGGTTTATCTTTTTAAAAAATAAGATAGAGCACTGCCCTCCAACAGCTTAAACACTGAAGGATAATTAATGATTTAAATATATATATTAAGGGCCAGGTTAATGTGCTGTCCAATATGGTAACCACAATCATATATGCTGTTGAGCATTTGGGATATGCCTGGTCTGAACTGAGATTTAAAGACTTATTATGAAAGAAAAAGTATATGTTATCTGAAGAATTTTTACATTGATTTCATATTTAATTGATAATATTTTGGGTGACCAAGTTAAGTAAAATATATTGTTAGAATTAATTTCAGATATTCTTACTTTCTTTAGCATGGCTATCAGAAAGTTAAAATTATAAATTAGTTGTATCTCCATTGATACCACTCGGCTGGCTAGGGGGTTGGCGTTTTGAAAGAAGATGAGCATTCATAAATTAATTTTAAATTCAACACTTAACACAGAAACACACTTTACAATAGTAAAAAGGCTGACATTATTGTTTCAGACCTCAAAGAAGCCCATATTCCTAAATTAAATTCATGAGAGGGGTCTTTTGGTGCTCATCCATTGTTCTCCTATTATTGACTCTTTTGGGACCTTAAAGTTCAAGAGATTTACACTAGGAATTGAGTCTTTCGGGATTAGAATATGTGTGGCAGGTTGAGAGAACATAGCAGAGGCTATTCTGGGACTAGGTATGACCATTTACAAAGATATGAAAGAGCATTGGGTGTTAGGGATCAACTAGGAGTTTGTAATTTCAGCAATGTAAAGTTAATAAAATAAAGTAGGACGAAGGAGGGAAGGGAGGAAAAATGTTTGTAAATGGTTTAAAAATATAAGTGAATGGGTATGAACAATTTTTATTAATATTGTTTCTGGTTTAAATTATAGGGGGGAATGACAACATAACTATTAATTAATTTAAAATCTATTAATTAACCACTGAGAAATTATGTTCTAGGCACTTACCTAGGCAAGAAAAAGACACTGAACCAAAACAGACAGGACTTAATCCCCTCATGGTCTTTACATTTAATTATATAAAGCCAACAATGGGCAAGCAAATACAATATCCAATATATAATGCTGTGAAGAAATACAGCCTGGGAGGGAGATTGCAATTTAAAAATGTAGCTTCTGGAAAAGTTCTCATTGATAAGGTGACATTTGATCAAAGACCTGAAGGAAGTTGGGGCCTATGGATGTATGGAGTGGGGGTGGGGGCTGAAGGGAAGGCTCTCTGAGGCGATGGGCCTGGACTGATCCAGGAACCAGTTCTTAGGGTAAACATATTGGGCATATATTTTACTAATTACTTGCATCCTCTTCATGCTCTTTCATATGCTTTATATTTCTACCTTTTATTATGAATGACATACACATATATATCTTTTCTTTACAGTATAATGTTTCCAGAGCTAACTGCAATAAGATTATCATGCTGTTCACGGATGGAGGGGAGGAGAGAGCCCAGGAGATATTTGCCAAATACAACAAAGACAGAAAAGTGAGTGCAATTTTACAATCTTTTTTTTTTTAATCTTTACCTGAGGATATTTTTTTATTGATTTTTAGAGTGAGTGGAGGTGGGGGAGAGAAGGAGCGAGAAAGAGAGAGAAACATCAATGTGAAAGAGAAACATTGATCATTTGCCTCCCATAGGCACCTGGACCAGGGATTGAACCCTCAACTTAGGTGTGTGTCCTGGCCAGGAGTCGAACCATGCTCTCCTGGTTCGTAGGTCGATACTCAACCGCTGAGCCACACCTGCCAAGCTCATCTTTTTTAACAAAGGCATTTTGTGACCTGCTACACCTCATGTTAAATGATTCATATCACATTTACTTTTGTAAAACTAATGAACCTCTCATATGCAATACTGCTGAATTTCTGTTAATACATTGTCTATTGTGCTTTAAGGACATGCACTTCTCTTAAAAACACATATCTTTTGTCAATACCAAAGTAACTTTGAAAATTCAGTAATTAGCCCTTAGTTTATATGATTTTTAAATAAATTTTATTTTTATTTAACATAAAAATTAGGATGTTCTTGAAGTTCAATAGTTTCCTTATTTTCTAACATGGGAAAACTTTGTTAAACAAACACATTTCCATCTCCTGGTATTGCCATGTTCTGTAACTACTACATGAAAATAAATGATGACCAACAAACACTTTTAATTCAGTTCTACTTTTGAATGTATTTGCATTTTGTTCAAATAGCATTTACATATTTAATTGTTTATGTCAAGGACATATGTATATATTAGCACATATATGCATATATTAAAAATAGTATGTATCTGTATAAGAGAGATTTTTTTTCCACCATCTTCACATGGTTGTGGATGAATTGAAGAATCTTTCCTGACTTCCTCTCCTCATTCAAACTTCCCAATCTTCCATGCACCTACCGACCCTGTCTAAGGCATTTGCAACCCACAGACCCTGATATGGAAGATAGTTGTCTATCTTTGTCATCTAAGGATATGTATGATAGATCAATTCCATACCTGCTCAATTAATATTTGATACATAATTATCAACTCAGAATTTCACTAGCCATATCTTTCAAATGACTAATGTGTAAAAGTGAAATTTGATAGTTTTAGATATATACATTTTCAGTACTCTTAAAAAGTCTATATTTGACTATAACTTTGTTTAAAATATGCTCTTTAAACAAGAAGTTCATTTGTAGCTTAAAAATACCAAAATTATAGTCATGAAGAAAGTTTGATTAGCTTTTTAAAAAAAAATCTGAAAACTACTCTTTGAATGCTATTTTTCTCCCAAGCCTCTTGCTTGACATTAATATGGCTGCTAAATGCTTCATTTACAATCATTTTTCATCCACTTGACACCAGAAATCACTCAGAGCACCCAGGTAGGTGTGATGAGGTGCATCCGGAGAACTGATGAATGAAGCTACAGATACACAGCACAATTTAATGAGGCCAAAACATTTGAGAGTTAGAACAGAATGTTTGGGTTCTTTTGCGAAATGTATTACTCTGGGGGATTATAGATAGGTACAGCTTTAAAACCAAATCCATGTTAATCTCCTCACACAGCTGTTTCAAATTAAAATGAATTCGCTTTCTAATCTTTACCTGCCGCAATGCCATTCCTTAGGGCTCACCCATGTGTACTAGACATCCTTAAAAATGGTGCCAAAAGTAAAATGAACTCTATCAGAGAGTCCAAACAAATGAATAAAGAAAAGTAAAACCAGACACAGAGCTGAAAGATAATTTCCAGGCCCAGCAAAATTAAGATAGTGGCCCTTCTGTAGAATAGCAAAGGGGTTGCTTAACATCACACATTTAAGCTTGTCTCGCCAGTTAGAACATTGCTCTCTGATTCTTAGCTTAATTCTCAGAATTAAAAAATGAAAGGCAGTGAAAATTAATAAAGTGGGTATTTTAAAACAACTAGTAAATGAATGAGAACAAGTGGAAAAAAGCATATGATAGATGGGGAATAATTTTCAAAATAAAGAATGAATAGTTATAAAATTTAATCATCTGACAATAGATACATTATTTTTTTAAAATTAAATAAAAAGTCTGTCCTAATTTTCTATCAAATCCAAAGTAGTGAGATATAATCTATACCCTATAAAATTTTAAAGCAAATCACAAATGGCTGACTCTGTGTATGTGTTTTATATGGTAACAGTGAAAATTTTCAATTTTTCAACAGATGGTAGGGAAAATTATTCATGGAAAATAATTCATTGCCTTCTCTCTTGTCTCTGGCTACTTCATCAGACAAGAATAAAGCCTTTAGAATGAGTGTTCAAACATATGATAATGAGGGCATTCAGACGTGTAAATTTTTTTTAATGTGTTTTTATTTCAGAAAGGAAGGGAGATGGAGAGAGAGACAGAAACTTCAGTGATGAGAGAGAATCACTGATTGGCAGCCTCCTGCATGCCCCTGACTAGGGGTTGATCTTGAAACCCTGGCATGTCCCTGACTGGGTATCAAACGTGACCTCCTGATTCATAGGTCGATGCTCAACCACTAAGCCACACTGGCTGGGCCAGATGTGTAAAATTATTTAATACTATTTAACAAATGCACTGCTTCTAAAATATCTATAATAAAACTTTTCTTTAAAAAAAAAAGATACTTTCAACAGTTTCCAAATGATTTTTAACGTTAGAACAGGAACTATACCTTGTTGATAAAATCAAATATATTATTTTATACCAGCGTTACTGGGTAGCTGAAAGCAATAATTGCATTGTAAGACTGGCCCTGCCAATAGAGAGATTATCAAAGGCAGGTTTTGTGCATGTGTGTGTGACTGTGTCCTCCTCTTTAACAGGTTTATTTACATTCGTTTCTTTCTGAATAAAGTTAATGTTGACAGTTACCTAAACTAAGGAAAATGTTATCAGACTAGTGGCCTGATGCATGAAATTCGTGCAAGAGTAGGCCCACTCAGCCCCGGCTGCCTCCTGGCCCCCGCTGCCTCGGCCCTCACAGCCCCGCCCACTGGTCATTCTGGAAGGTCCTTCCCCCATCTGGCCTAATTAGCATATTAGCTCTTTATTATATAGGATATATTTCCTTCAGTCGTATTACTTCATGTATTTTATAATCTTTAATATCTAAAACAAATCTTATGAAAAATGAGGTTAAGTATTAATTAAGCAGAAAGTGTAAAATATAGCATAAACCTCAGAGTATAGAAACTGCACTTGAAGTAATTTCTAGGTAGAATGGTATCACCTGCAATTGGGATTGCCCATTGTTTGTGTTAAAACTTCATATCAGAAAAGGCATTCTGTTCTCCTTTTTCTGTGGCTGCCTTATTGATAGATGAACACCTCTGTTTACAATATATCTCTGTAGGTGTCTTCCTCACCCAATCTTTCTAGAGTGGCCCCTTCCCCCAGAAACTCCCTTAGCTTTCTCTATGTCAGCATCCTTTTTTCTTTTTGTTTTCTTTCTCCCAGATTACCATTTTTAATTTTACTAATGAGTTTGTTCACTCTTTAATTTGAACTCCCCTCTATTATAAGGTAGGGTTTGTGTTAATTTATAACCAACCATTGAACCCTTAGTGGTTAGCACAGTGCTTGAAACACAGTAGTTGCTACATGATTACTGACATACTAATATCAGTAAATATGCAATAAATATGCACCTGAGCTAAACCATAAGAAATTCACAAATGTCAGGAGAAACTCATAGCTTTGTTCTTTTAATGGGAAGTTGCTTAAAACAATATTTGTCTTATAATTGGAATGTGGAGTAAAATTGACGGTCTATTCTTACACATCATCTTAGAAGTAGGGAGGATTTAAGTTTATATAAAAATGATTGTATCAATGGCACTTTTCCATTGACCCTAATCATTCCAACACATAGTTTTTCATGAGGATTCTCATTACTAGTGTCAGTAAAGTATTTGGCTTTACTCAAGAATAACATCTGAAATAAATCACTATATTGCTTATTTTCTGATATCTCAGCTGACAGCAGTCTTTGCAGAGTTACAAATTGCTTGGAAATGCAATGAGCCTGTAACTTACTCTTTCCTTATAAAGTACTATAAATGAAGGCAGAAGGAGGGGGAACTCAAAATTTCTTCCTTATAATCTGATCATGTAAGGGTGATTCATTATAATTGTTGTTTATAAATTAAAAATACCATCATAATCCCAAATCGTGTATCTGTGTTATGCACCCACATGTAAGATATGAGAGAAAAAGAAATATCTGCTTCTTTTAGATAAAAGTAGATGACTATTGCATTTCACTTTTTCTTTTTAAAGTTGTTTCATATTGTTAACTTAAACAAATCCAACAAACATCAATTAAATTATTGCTTCTGTCAGACCCTTGGGAATTCCGTACAGACATATCTCATAGGAACAAAATGACATTTAGACAATATTAGACTCTTTTATTTAGAGCTTATTGTTAAATGTAAGAGAGTGAGCCAAATTTTTTCCTTTAGAAAGGTAATATTTTTGAGGAATTTTAAGTTCATTTTGAGGCATGAAAGGCTAATGTCCCACTAATGGGAAACGTTACCTCTTTGAATTCTGATGGTTTGACTACAAAAGACATTCTAGTCATCACTGCTACTGTTGTTATAATTATCATCATCTTCATTACCGTAGCTAATAAGTACAGAGCTCACAATTTTTCATATAATATAAATGCTTTGCATGTATCATTTTATTTTCAACTGGATTAATCATATGATAAAAGTATTTTTATTATCATCCTCATTGCCATTTTGGAAATTAGAAATTCAAAATTTGAGAAGTTAAAGTCTCACAGCTATTAAGTGACAGAGTCAAGAGTTTAAACGATCTACAGTCCACATTTCTTAGCCTTATGTGGAATGTGCCTGGCGGTCCTCTGTCTCTCTCTTCTCCCGGGCAGCCCTGTGGCTATGCCCGTCATCATTTGCCCACCCAGGAGCCTTCCTTCTTGTTGGACAACAGGATTTTACCACTGAAGGACATGCTTCCCACAGCTTTAACAGGCAAAGATGGATGAAACTCAGCTGTCAAAATTTTGCAGGCTGCAAGTACCCTTCAGATCATTGGGCTTTATAAAATAAAGTGTGAAAGGGGTATTTGGACACTGTTATTTACTTTATAATACTATAAAACTAGAGATATGGGTTATTCAAATGCTCTGGATTCTGGGATCTTTGTGAGTTCTGGAAACCACTGCAGAATTTTCTTCTAAAATACTCAGTCCAATCTCCTATTTTTATAGGCGTAAAGCCAAAAGTTTTAGTACACATAGTAAATTAATAAAACGCATTTCTGACATCATTTCTCTAATATGTTTCGATAGCTGAAGTTTTTATTTTAGTTTTATTGGCTTTCTTTCTTCATAGTCTCATTTCCATTATTCCTTGGAGATTTGCCTAATGCAAATTAAACTTGAACTTTGGGTAACTGATAATTGTCGAGGTGACAGTTTCCAGTAACTGTGTTCTGCTGGGAAACGAGAAATTCCTATGATTTTTTAAAATAGTTTGACCCTGTGGCTTTGGAAAAATCTTAATTGACGACAAGTATTTTATTCTTCAACAAACAAAACAAAATAAAGAGATTAGCAGAAGTCGAGTATTGTAGGATAAAGTTATAAATCATTTGCATATTATAAGAAACAAATCAGTAATGTATTTCAAATAACAAAATTTGTTAATTAAAAGTTTTCTCTGATCAATTAAGGCAGACTCGATGTATCAGCTTTATATTATTGGAATTACAATTTCTCTATTCAGAGAAAATTTGGTTTTTGAAACAACTAAAGGCCAATTATGAAAGTTTGAGGCTAGTAAGGACTGATGTTTAATTGTTTTTAGTTTAATTTTATTAAATACACTCTTAAATTACTATTGCTTCTATGCATATGCTTATACAACTAAGCATGAGTCAAGGGTTATGAGAATTTTTTTTATTCTTTAGGAATTAATGCAGTACATAAGTGGTACGTGAATTAAGTTTATTTTATTTTGCCTGCAAAAGTTTGTTTAACTCCATTGAGCAAGTCTAAATAACATAAAAAAAAAGGTTAAGAATTTACCATGATATAATGAAACTGCCCAGATTACAAAATGCAAGACAGCTATGAGCCCTGTGTCGGCTCTGCTCTGTTATAATTAATTGCTTTACATGTCAGATAGCATGACATATGTCTTAGATCCCTCTGGTGAGAAGTTGAGACCACTCATTTGATTATGGGCTTTTTTTTCATTTAACAAATATTTATTTCCATTTATTTATAAGACACTAAAATAGATACAATAGATAAAATAGTATAATCTTGGAACTGTTTTAACCTAATCCAATGTTTATTTAACACTACTTTCCCATATTATTTCTGTTAAAGATCTGGGCACCAGCATTATCAAAATATTTTTCAAAGCCATCTATGATTGTATATGTCTCATATATGTACCTCACAGAAGTGAACATTTCGAAACATGAGCCTGTTGAAAATCACACAAATTAGTTGAGGAACATTTAGCAAATTTTCTATATTATTTAGAAAAGTTTTTAGTTTGCGTTTGTTACATGAGTCTAATATTGTGATTATAAATGTATCATGCAGCGTAAGTAATGTTTTTACAAAAGTTGACTTTGTCTTGATATAAAGTTGGTTTAAATTAATTTGTTTGAAACTTTAGATAAAATACATAGCTTGTGTGAGTACACATTAAGGATTTTGAGTTATTTTGTGTGTCATTTTATTTAAGACCATCCAAATGCACTAATAAGAAAAGAGCTCTAAAAATATACATAATTGGGAATGTAGTTTACCTTGATTTTTAAATTGTGCATATTCCAAGGAATCGCTTTATTTTTCCTTTACCTAAAATTATAGCTAAATCTGAAGTGTAAATTTAAAGCAGTGGAAAACACGAGAGCAGGGCATAGCAATCATCTCTGTGGATCTGGGTATCTGGAATTTTAGATCAGTTCATTATTCCACAGGGTGGCAGTAATATTATATAGAATAGGAATAATACCATCTCAAGTCCAAGTGGAAAGTCAGTGTGAAAAAAAATATTTTAAATTTCACTAATTCATCATGTACATGCACTATAACGTGTATTTCACATGTTTATGAAGTTAAAATTCTTTCATAATTACCTATTATGTATAAAACAAAACTAAATTAGACATAGTTATGGCATCTGCAAGTGAAATAATTTTATTGATTTTTTTCATTGTCATATAAGGAATTTAAAATTTTAGGTAATTCTTAGTATACTTTTTCTGAACCAAATATATATATTTTTAAATTATTTCTGAAAATTCTAAGATAATCTGAAATAATTTAATATAAACATGCATCTGATTGGTGTATATGTATGTATATGTGTGTGTGTATGTGTGTGTATATATCCATCAAAAGAAAAATAAGAATCTTAGATATAGTAGACAGATTTTGTAAATATTGTAATGGAAAGGTAGTTGCAGAAGTTATAAAAAGGTTACATTTAAAATTCTTGAGATTTTATTACCCGCATGGAGTTCGGAAAATTTCAGAAAGAAAAATATCTTTTAAAACGTTGACAGTAGCCCTGATGGTGTGGCTCAGTGGATTGAGCATCATCCCATGCACCAAGAGGTTACTGGTTCAATTCCAGGTCAGGGCACATGCCCAGGTTGCGTGCTAAATCCCCAGTAGGGGGCGTGCATGAGGTAGCAGATTGATGTGTCTCTCTTGTGGATGTTTCTAGCTCTCTCCCTCTCTTTAAAATAAATAAAAAAACATATTAAAATATTTAAGTGAGTAAACTATAATTGAAAAATAAAAAATATAATGCTTTATAAAGATAACATTTTAAAAAAATGTTGACAGTTAAAGCATATATATTTGTATATGGGGAGGATTCAATCAGTTAATGTTATATTCAAATAGCCAAGGACCTATGTGAAAAATGAACAGACAGATGGGGTGGTGGTGGAAATGAGTGTCCTTTAAAATGTTATGAAATTATAACTGTGACAGAAAGTATACTTCCACACCCAGCCCTGATCCCGAATCCCTTAATTTGGACTTCAGAGGGCTCCAGGGTAGTAGGAAAAACTTTAGTAGTAAAGCAAAGTTACAAGCTTTTTTTTTTTTTTAACCCTTATGTTTTTTTGGCTGATTTGTGTTTATTTGGACTATTTGATAAATAACATCACTCAAAATAATGACGTGGTATGTCTAAGTGTAGCATCTATGTCTCTATGTCATTAGAAATACTTGCCTGGAAGAGACGTATTAGTGGTATTCATTTATTTCTTTTTAATGAAAAGTGTTTCATGGAAAATTTTTTTCCTAGAACACTTTTGTGGGAACAGGAACAATGAGAGAAAGCAATGCTTTAAGTTGAAAAGTGGAGACATGCTTTCACATGTTAATTATAAAGCCAATCCCCGAGTGCTTTCTGGAGCATCTGGGTTTTTTCCCTGCCCTGAATTCATGTGACAGTTGTGTAGGGGCTAGCATTTAAATCGAGTCATCAGTAGGGTGGCGAACCTGCTTATCCACAAGTATTTCCATTTAGGAGTAAGTTCAACTATATAAGCAGTAACACTCCATTGAAATATATAGGCAGCCTAAAAGGGATCCAATTGAAGAATTTAAGAAAATAAATCTTGTGTTTTGAGAGGAAAAAAAGTGTCATTAGTCACTACACTTTTGTTAACCGAGAACCAGTCATTTGTTCTTGCCACTTGAGGTGATTAAAACTCAGCTGTGTCCACCGAATGGCTCGGTACATAACCAGCTAAGGCCAACCTGGACGACTTAGGGGTGGCTCACATAAAACTTTACAAGTGAAACGGCAACATCCCCGATGTACGTTTTTGGGCAGGGGTTGTTATAATGTGGTTTCTGTGTGGCCGAGACAAGTGAGAGAACAGAGAACAGATGTGAAATCTCTTTTGAGATTTGAGCTCTGCAATCATGTGGAAAAGATGAAACAGATGAAACAATTAGAAAATGTCAATTCAAACAGTCAATCGACATGAATTAGGGAAAAGCTCTTAACATAGTTCAAACCAGAACATGAAAATCATGGAAAAGTGATTTTCTGCATGTTTATCTTTAGAAAAAGCTAAAATGTGGAACTTAGAATATTGGTTTAGATTACTAAATTGGTAAAAATCAACCCATGTTAAATAGCCATTTTATTAAATACTTGTTAGCATCATTAAATTTGTCCTCTACACTTTTATAGTATTATTTAAACTCAGTGCCTCTCAATAAATACTTAAATTACTATAATTTAACAACCATCTCAATTAAAGTTTTAAAGATTTGCATATTTTATAACATGTTAGAAACTGTCTATTTTGATTCTCTTTAAAAATTGTCAGAGCTTAAAATATTTATATACACCAACCATCTTTTATAGAAAATAAGTAATATAACTAGCATAATCATACCTGTGCATCCTAAATATTTCCATAGTGTGAAAGTAGTAAAAACATCACTAAATTTAATTGCCTTAAGCAACTAAAAGCATAATGATGGCCTTTATATATACACTAGAGGCCCAGTGCACATTTGTGCACTCAGTGTGTGTGGGGGGGTGTCCCTCAGCCCACCTGTGCCCATTCGCAGTCTAGGGGCCCTCGGGGGATGTCCATGGGGATCGGGCCTAACTCGGCAGTCAGGCATCCTTAGCGCTGCCACCGAGGCGGGAGAGGCTCCCACCACCGCCGCTGCACTCGCCAGCCATGAGCCCAGCTTCTGCCTGGGCAGCGCTCCCCCTGTGGGAGCGCACTGACCACTAGGAGGCAGCTGCTGCATTGAGTGTCTGCCCCCAGTGGTCTGCGCACATCACATTGACCAGCCTTCTGCCGTTCATTAGATTTGCACATCACCCTTTTATTACACAGGATTTTTATCACTGCATATCTATAAAGTACGGGGAAATTTCTATTGTGTACTGACTAGATATATGAATAATGTGTTTTAACCAGGTAAAACAGGTGAACTTAGACTGGACCTGAAAGATGCTGTTTCTACTAATAAAACCTTAGTTATGATCTTGCCATAGGATCAGGATATGGTGCAGGGCACCTTTAAATTTCATAACTGAAGTCTGTGGTGATATTTTTTTCTGTCTGGTGCCTTCCATAATGCTTTTCTGGTCTCAATTTTTCTTGTCCCATTAATCAACTATGAAAAACATGCTTTTATTTATTTATTTTTTTACTTTAGCTATATTGTTGTGCAGTTTAATTAAAGGGTATGCAGCCTAACAGATACCTAAATTTTTATTCACCAGGTACGTGTATTCACATTTTCTGTTGGTCAACATAATTATGACAGAGGACCTATTCAGTGGATGGCCTGTGAAAATAAAGGTAACATCCATTTTCATGACCACGTCTTATTAGAAAAAAATAATTTGGTAGTTGTAGTTCTACATATTATTATTTAAAATAAATTAAAGTTGTAGCTAATTTTATAGGACTCAAGGCTAGAATAAGATGCTGACAATGTTTTCTGTGGAAAAGCAACACAACAGACTTTTTGTTACATTATATAAAAATTCAGACACTGGTGATATTGTACATTCATAAAAGGATATATTAAATGATACTTAATGATGCTTATTAAATATAACCTTAATGTGAAAAACCAACAATGAAAGAATACCTAAATTACATAAAACTTGGATATAAGAAAGTGTGACATATGTACATTTTTGTCTGGTAAAATTATTGTTGTTTTAAAAATGTATTTTTACACATTTCTAAATAATTCATATTTTGTGTAGTAAGTCCATATTTCCTTTGTACTCAGAAAAAATATAAGATGTTATTTGAAAGATAAACAGTGATCACATAGGAATAGAAAGAACCTAAATGTATTCTTAAAGTTATAGTTAGGCACATATTTTATATAAATATGATTATCAGATGCTCATGATCATTCGTTGTCAATAATTTCCCCCATAGAAAACATTTTTATGTTTTCTACTGTTTTGTAGAAAAATAAGTTATTTTGTACAATGTAAGATAATGTAGCAACATTTCTAGTAAACTATGTATCTGTAATGAATATACAATAATCAATAATTTTCAAATTTATTGGTGGTGTTAATATTTTACTGTTTGCACAATTAAGGTGGAAAAAATGTTTTTCTTACGAAGCCATAAATAATTGCATGAACACTTCTATAATATATTTTCATAAATATGTATACATATGTTTCAGGTTATTATTATGAAATTCCTTCCATTGGAGCAATAAGAATCAATACTCAGGTACAGTTTTTCAAACCTTTATTAAATTATTGTTTTCAAAATATAAGGTATTTTCTGAATTATATGTGCTCAATATGCAGAAAATAGGTGAAAATGAAAATATTTTATGTAATAAGTTTACGTTTATGCATAATATTACATTTGTAACAAAATGATGAGTATTATGGCAATATATTATTGTTTTTTATTCCTCACCCAAGGATATGTTTTTATTGATTTTAGAGACAGAGGAAGGAAGAGGTAGAGAGAGAGAGAGAGAACATATATTGCTTGCCTCCTGACCAGAGATAGAACCCGAAACCTGGGTATATGCCTTGACTGGGAATCAAATCCATGACCCTTCGAGGCACTGTGATGTGGCTCCAACCAACTGAGCTACACCAGCCAGGGCAGCAATGTATTACTTTTTATTCCAGTAAGGTTCCAAGGGTTCTAAAACTCAAACATAAAATATATAAGTATATTGTTCTTCTCAGATGTGAAAAACATCGTACAAACCAAATACAATCAAAGTTACTAATAGTCTCATCTCATGTAATTTGAACTTGATTCTCTTGCAAATAATTTAAATGAGTCTTTTTTTTCCAGTTGTCGGTATCACATCGAAAATGAAACTGTAATTATTCTGGACAAATTATATAAGTTCTTACTAAGAATTTACATCCCCAAATAACGCTTGTAGATATATTTACCTGTTTAAAATAAACTTAAATCAAGGAGATGGTTTTTCTACAACCATTTAAGGGGGAGAGATCAACCAAAGGACTTTTATGCATGCATATAAGTCTAACCAATGAGACAACAGGGAAGTGCGGGCATGAGTGGGGGTTTCGGGGGGGGGGGCAATTGGGTGATAAGGACACATATGTAATACCTTAATAAAGAAAAATAAATAAATAAATGAAATACATAGAAAAAGAAAAACATGCCTGGTCAGTAACTTTATACATTGAAACAATTAGGTTAATTTAAATTGGTTTTATTTTTAAGTATTCATAAATTACTGTTTGAAACCATAGCTCAATTTTGAATATAACTGAGGATCTGTAAAATAGACTAAGTCACATTTAGCTTAAATAATGTGAAATTTGTGGAAATGAATTCTGAGTACATTGAATGTTGAAATGAAACAGCAGCTGCATTTGAGTCTGATGTCTAGATTTGGCACAGTATTTCATTTATTTTTTTATATGTTTAAATGTAGTTTTGAATTTCAGCCAAACAATCTATGATATGAAAGCAAATACGTGGCTGCTTTATTATTTCAAATTTGTGCAGTTCCATCCAGTAAATCACAGAGCCTAAAATAGTTTAGATTAACATAAAACAATTCACAGGGAACATATTTCACTTATCATTGGCTTTGCCACAGAAAGATAATGTTTTGATTGTTACTAGGAAAAACTAGGGTAGATATATTTTATAAATAATGTAAGTCAAATAATGTTGATTCAGAGTATGTAGTTATACCATTTAAGGAGTGCCCAAAGTAGGAATTGAATGATTACATGCTTACTGTCTTAATAATTTTGACTCCATATTCATTTTTAACTGTAGATAATTTTTCTTCTGTGGAGATGTTTTTTTTTTAACACAGCTTTTTTAATTTTCAACTATTTTACTTTTTTTTAATAAATAGGAATATTTGGATGTTCTGGGAAGACCAATGGTTTTAGCAGGAGACAAAGCTAAGCAAGTCCAATGGACAAATGTGTACCTGGATGCACTGGTAAGAGGTTGGCTATTCAACCAAAAATTGTCATAACAAAAGCACACAGCTGACTTCTTTGTAGATGACATTTCTCTTTTCCATTTCACTAAACCTTTTTTAAAACCCTATCACAAATTTTTTAAACTAGAATTTAGATAATCTAAATACAAAGCTATACTTGTATAGTAGAGAACCACAGATATAAAGTGTTATCTCTTTTTTAGTTGATCCATTAAGAATGTAAAGTTTCCAACCATGCATTTATGGGCATTTCCATAACTTTTTCAATAGCTATGGGAAAAATGCTGAAAGTCTTGTGAATTAGTACCTGTTACTGCAGGTTTTGAACAAGAATTTTGAAGTATTTTAAAAGTAGACCTCCACTAGCAGAAGCATTTGTAGCTTCAGTAAATCAAGCCAGATCCCCAAAAAACTCAGAAGTACATGCAGTTAGACAGGCAAGAAATCTTACCTTATTCTGAATTCAATACAAACCTAATCACCTCTTCATATATAAACTCTTGCTTTAGGTCAACCCCAAATGTTTATAAAAATAGGCCCTTGAGGTGATCAAATCAGGTATGAAATAACAAAAGCATGTTAACTTGTCCATTACACAATTACAATTTTAGTACAGGTATTCAGTTATATTTTAAGGTGGAAGTTCTCAGCTGTGAGTGATTTTCCCCTTCGCAGGTCATTTGGAAATACCTACATAGATATTTCTAGCATGATGACTGAGGTGCAGAGGCCCTGCAGGCACG
The DNA here is from genome assembly GCF_028538775.1 of Myotis yumanensis. Classification (NCBI taxonomy): domain Eukaryota; kingdom Metazoa; phylum Chordata; class Mammalia; order Chiroptera; family Vespertilionidae; genus Myotis; species Myotis yumanensis. Next base: position 39,647,478 of record NW_027223760.1, on the reverse strand, counting down.
CTGCTAAACACCCTACTATGGACGAGAGAACTCCCACCCTCCCACCATGCACACTCAACAAAGAATCATCCAGCTCAAAATGTTAATAGGGCTGAATCTGAGAAAAAAATGTTAATGTAAATTTTTCTTTCCTGATATGAAAGTTATAGACAGTAATTATCATGCTTAAGAAATATGCATATGCTTAATCTTAATAAGACTTTATTAATGATTTTACTAATGTACATATTAGAGAGAATCAAAGTACTAAGCTCTGAAAAGTACATAGTGATTCAATAACCCCTTTTCCTACTTGAAATGTAATTATATGCTGATTCAACTGTTCTAAATACAACGATGAACCCGAGGGGCAAAATGCAACCCACTTAAATTACTTATCATTTGGTTCTTGTAAAATAAACATATACAGGAAGTTAGAAGGAACATAGGCACTATTAGCAGCAGCCTTGCATGCTGAGGCCGATAAAGTGAAGCTTGCTACCTCAGGGCCTAGTTAAAATTACTGTCCAGTGTTCCTTCTTGACATCACATATTTATTTAAGGTCACATGGTCATCTAAAGCTATGGCCAAATTTCTTCCTTTCCCAAATCCATCATAGTACAGAGTATGATAGGAGGAGTCAATAATTATGCCCTGTAGTATTTCCTATGACCAGAAGTTCATTCACCAACATTTGTGCACTGTTGGTAAGGTTCTTACTGATAGCACAAAAGACATTAGGAAGAAATGTTGGTTCTAAATATGCTGTTCTATAAGCTGGAACTAAATGTCAAAAGAGAACACATGTTCTTTTTGCTCACTTGAAAATGAAAAGTGACCCATCTTATATTTCTAATTACTTGTTTATAGTCTCTGCACATAACAGATTCAAAACAAATGCTGGTCAAAATAACTGTTATACTAAGAGGTAAAAGGGAAAATATTCCAAGACTATAGTAAGTATAATGAGCAAATGAAAAGGTATCTGGAAATTCAGAAGAAATAAGCCATATATTTTGAGATAAAGTAGGGTGAGGTTAAAAAGAAGGTGGCATTTTTTTTCTGATTTTCCACTTCAGGTTAGGTTTTTATTATTGGTGATGAGCAGTGAACCACACGGGGTGCAGGATGAAAGTTGTGAAGTGCTGGGTATATGAAGGAATGATACATAAGTCACTTCAGGAGATAATGAGAGAAAGGACAGAAACAAGACTGGAGCAGTATTATAGAGGGTTCACTTTATTTGGGAGGTAAAGTGAGGTTCTGCACATAAAAAGAGAGAGGTGGAAAAAGAGCTGGGTTCTAGAAAATAAATATCAAATAAATTCCAGGAGAGCAGAAATCTTGTTTTGTTCCTCTTTTCTAATTCTCTAGAAATGAGTACAGTTGTTGTGTATTTTTGTTGTTGTTGTTTTTCTGTCTGCTGTATAAATAAGGGAGAAAATGATTGTTGGCCACCAATGAGTTTATCCATGAATTTATTTAATATATTAGTCTTGTATCTTATTTTAGAACATGTTACAGTATTTATATGCTAATTAGAGTATTCTATACAAATGCAAAAGTGATCCAAAGAAAGAGATTATATCCATATATACCTTTTCTTATTTTACACTAGCATGTATTAAACTATGCATGTACATTATAACTCAAATGGAAAGTTTGCCAAAAGGAATCTTCAATTAATTATTTTTTGGGGACTAGTTTTATGAATTACCTGTAATTTTGACTTTTTTTGAGATGAAATATTTTCATTGTGAATATTAATTTGCACATTTAATTAAGGATGCTTTCATTGTCAAATGGTCTTGTTTAGGACTAATTAGAGAGCTAACATATAAATCATCATGCACCCAACAATGTGTAGATGTATCCTTAACTTTATTTGTCCCCAAAATTTAGTATCTTGTTCTACTGAAAGCTTCTCTATGATTGTCCTTCCTCACTTTATTTGGTTTCCATTATTTTTGTGCTTCCCACATGCACATTTTTAAACCCTAATCTAGGATATTTCTCCATGAGACCATGCTGTTTCTGGAATGAGAACAGGGGTCCTGAGATTTGGATTTAGGGTTATTATTCACAAGAAGATTCACTAATATTTTTCACTAATATCATTCACTATTTTCTCAGCTTAGCTGAGAAATTTTTGACAATTTTAAAATTATTTTAAAAATGACTGTTAAAAATGGTGTTTGACATGAAATAGTGGTAAATATATAGGTGGCCTATATTTCTTTATTAGTCAGATGGCAGTAATAAAGAAAAGGGAACCTCTGACTTGAAAATCAGTTCATTTGGACTAATCCATGGTCTCATCTACATATATAAAAGCCTAAGCAACTGTTTGACCGATAGCTATGATGCACATTGACCACCAGGGGCCAGACACTCAATGCACAGGTATGGAAACATGGAACAGACTGATGAATCTCAAGGAAGGGTAGAAGAGATTAACCAAAGATCTTATATGCATACTAGAGGCCCGGTGCATGGATTTGTGCACCAGTGGGGTCCCTTGGCCTGGCCTGTGGGGATTGGGCCCAAACAAGCCCATTGCACCCGTGGAGTCCCTCAGCCTGGCCTGTAGGAATCAGACTGAAACCAGGAGTGTGACATCCCCCGAGGGGTCCCGGATTGCAAGAGGGCACAGGCTAGGCTGAGGGATACCACTGGTGCATGAATCCATGCACCGGACCTCTAGTTTAATCTATGATATCGTCTACATTCTGATTTATTATTGTTACACTAAACTGCTTCATGACTAGTCTTTCATATTTTATGCTTAAAGTTTTTGTCTACATCATTTTACTTTGTGAAAACTACTCTTTATTTTGGAGGATATTACTTCTTTTGAACAGCATAGTATTTACCAAGAATATCCCAGAAATGCAGTTATCTGTAACATGTTTCTTTGGTTCATAATGTTAATTCTGCAACACATTTGTGATTTAGCATGTAAGCCTTGGGCTAGGGCATGAAAAAGAAAATCAAGAATGAAGCTACAACAAAGGAAGGTGAATAAATCATTTGAAGCACATAATATTTTAATATCACTCTGCTCATGGAGGCCTCTGATGTTAGGTGAACTATCACCGTAAAGAAAAGAGTAGAACAGGATAACTGAAATGTTTGGTGTCAGTTGATTTTTTTGTATTTTAAGTTATTTGCAGTGCTCTTATAGAATAATATTTTAGGTGTTGCATGCTTCAATAGTTACCTAATAGATCTTGATTATTTCTAAGACATTTTTATTGATTTTTTTGTAAAATAATCTTTCAAAATCTATTACTAGTTTTTTGTGGCTCTTTATATAGTATAAAATGCAATGTCAGATATCAAAGACTAATGCAGTAGAACAGAGTTTAAGTTTCAATTTTAATTTGCCTTTTCTCTCTGGTTCTGTTTTTAGGAACTGGGACTTGTCATTACTGGAACTCTTCCGGTCTTCAATATAACTGGCCAAGTTGAAAATAAGACAAATTTAAAGGTTAAAAGTTAATTGATAAAATTAATAATAATAACTGATAAACGATGACGTTGAAGCTCAATGTGGATAAGATATTTCTATAAGGCAGTACATACAGTGTAACTGACTGTGAGGCTGGAAGTAAAAGGCAACAGCTGCTTCTGTGATAACCACCTGGGAAAAAGGAAATGCAGGTCAAGTTCTCTGTTTCCCCACAGACAGGATTCAGCCTAACCCTATTTAACTATGACCTGACGAGAACACAAGTTCAGACTCTGGGAGTAATTATGTAATGAATGGGCAATACTGTTATGTGCATATTTTTAAAATGGATCTAGGATATTCACGGAGTTCAGAAAGAACATCCAAACAAAACCATTTTGTCTTTGGTGTACATAGGCTTATTTAATGAGTTGTTCCTCCTCCAACTCCCCTTCAAACCATTGTTTCTTTAATCATCATGCAGCTCAAGGATCTGATTTAAATAATTTATGTTTTCTATGTTAAGGTTCAGGAAAAATAATTGAGTTTCACAATTTTATTTTTTTATTTCTATAGCACTGGTATATTGTCACTGCAATAAAATGCTACCCACTTAAAGTTTTGAAAGTTCTGAAAAATATCTTGTGCTTGTTAATTTCCATTTCTTATTTTTTAAATACTTTTGATTTAAAAATAGGGTTACATTCTTATTTCTTAGCTTATAGCAAAAGGAATTTAAGAATGTCAGAGAATACTAAATAGTCATTTTGTAGTTTGGTTGTCATTCTTGATTTGAGAGCCATTTATTTCCATTTTATGGTATAATGAAGCCTATAGCACTTAAGCATTACTTGTTTAGTTATTATAAATTTCAGTTGAGCTCCTTATTTTAATAATGTAGCCATAGAAAACATTGCTTATTCCTCTTTGTAGGCCCATTACCACTTTTAAATGTCTGTGGGTCATAATATCATAACTCATAGAGTAGTCATTCTCTCTCCTCATGTGGACTATGCAAGGGACTGCTTTAATTTGGGATTTTACTTGAACTAGGAAAACAGCATAGTTGTTTTCTCATTCTCTGTGCATCTACACAAAGTTTAAAGAAATCTTATAATAACTATAGACTGGATTTTACAATTTTCTTGGTAACATCTCAATTTAACTTATAATTTATATAATTTTATTTAAAACAAAAATTCCTGATTCTAAATGTTAACTCCATTTTCAATTTATGTCCCATAGAATATTAAGATAACAGTTTGCCAAACAGCGTCCTTGACTTGCAACTAAAACTATGATGCCCATTCTTTGGTATTTCTGGGAAATTAGCAGCAAACAGAAATTAGTGTTTTTAGGATTTCTGCAACTTTATTATTAATAAGATCACATACTTTTTAGGATAGTAGAATAGATACTATCAACAGCAAAAATCAATAGTTTTCTCATTGCCTATTACCAAACATCTAACCATAAGCTAGACATTTTGGTGCTTTTTAAAAATTTTTAATTTTTATTGTTGAAAGTATTACAGATGGCCCCCATTTTTTGCCCATTGATCCCCTCCTCCCCACTCCTGTCACCCCTCCCCCCCCAGGCCTTCACCACACTATCATGTCATGATAGTATACCACAAAGTCAGTATACACTCACATGCATACACACTCACAGAGCTGCAGCTGCTGACTACACAGTAGCAATAAAGTTGAATATTAGGGGTAAAATAAGTACAAGAAGTATCAAATAAAATTTTTCATAATATAAATTTTCAAGGTTTTATTTTTTAAGTTAAGTAGTAAGTAATAAAATTGTGGGAAAACAAAGCTGAAAATCATTGTACATTGATACAAAAATGCCATACATATATGCCATATTATTTTATATATCTATATCTATATATAATGTAAATTTGAGCTATAGTATGGCATACAAACAATGCCAAGCAAAGGGATGAATAATATTGTGTAGAAATATATAAAGTTTGGTATAAAACCCACTACCTTTTTGCTATCTTATAGAACCAGCTGATTCTTGGTGTGATGGGAGTTGATGTGTCTTTGGAAGATATTAAAAGACTAACGCCACGCTTTACAGTAAGATGCAATTTACCGTTTTGGTATCTTTTCTGTCATAAAACTCTGTGTTAATTTAACTTGTCCATAAAGCATTAAATAACTTTAAAAATTATGTGCAGTTATATTAATGAAGGAACTAAATGTTAAAAGGATCCTTAAAATAAAAAAATAAAGATATCATGTTATCTTTCTTCATGCTTTAAAATGTGTATTTAAGATTTATTTTAAAAGGAGAATGAGGATTTCTGCTTGTAGCTTAGGGATCTCTATCTAATTTTTTTTTTTTACTCTTGTTGTTTGTTTGCAGCTGTGCCCTAATGGCTATTATTTTGCAATTGATCCTAATGGTTATGTTTTATTACATCCAAATCTTCAGCCAAAGGTATGTATATAATTTGTTTACAATGAGTAGTGTCCTGTAAAATTAATGGTTAATGTTCTTAATAGTATGTTATTTTAGAATTCACTGTATAGCACTAAATAGAAAGAAACATTATATTTGTAATGTTAATAGATGACAAGATCACAGTTTATAATATATCAAAATGTGAAAGCACTGTTCATTTTCTCTTACCAATTTAGCTTTCCATTATTTAGCTAATCAATATTCTTGTCTTAAAGACAGCCATTATCACCACCCATGCTTGAGTTCCTCATGTCCCACTTGGGACTTTATTTAAGGTTGTAGGATAGTGAAGGAAATTGCTCCCCGCCCCCCGATTCCACCCACATGAATCTGATAAATATAAGTAATGTTCCTCAATGCATAGGACACGCTTTCTTTTGCCCTTTTCTTCTGGTAATTCTCTCTCCTCTTCATCTCCAAGATTGTGGGGTTTTTTTTTCCACTTTTGAATAGACTTATAAAAATATGTATGCAATTCAATAAGTAAAACTCCATGGGATGGGCTTCAGAAATGGGAAGTGTTTATTAATCTGTGAGTTATTGGGAAGTGATAAAATTGCATAAACCTTTTTATCCTAATCTTTATGCCTTTTTTCTAAGGTATAAATTATATTCTTTTAAAAAATATATTTTTATTGATTTCAGAGAGGAAGGGAGAGGGAGAGAGAGAGAGAGAAACATCATTGATGAGAGAGAATCATTACTTGGCTGCCTCCTGAACGTCCCCTACTGGGGTTCATGCCTGCAACCTGGTCATGTGCCCTGAACAGAAATTGAATGGCAACCTTTCCGCATGGGATGATGCCCAACTGAGCCACAGTGGCCAGGGCCAGCTTTTTGTATTTTTATATAGAAAATTATTAAAAGCAAGTATGCAACAGAATCACATTTAGAAAAATATTATTTTAGAAACCATTACAAATAAATATTGTTAAACAGTGTATTTTTTTCTTAAATTCATGGTTTTAAATTCTTATTAAAAGTTAAACATAATTTCTATTTTGTGGGTGATGTATGCTATACAGATTGATACAAGAAACTCATAAGATGATAATACAGTATATGACAAATGTTTCAGAAACTGACAAATACAAAGGACCAATATGGTAATTTCAGCAGATATGCTAACAAAATTAATCCTAATTTTTCATTAGCAATTCACCAATAGAAAAAAAAGGAAAATAATATTATGTCCTATAGTAACCAAAATTATTTAACAAGGTCAAAGTCTAATTTTATGATTCCTGTTTTATTTCAAAATTCATTTTAATTGTTTTCCATTTTGTTTTATTGAAATAATCAGATTAAGTATACATATTAGGTAATTCCTTTTGATCAGTCCCAAGAAGTATTTATTGTCAAGGAAATTGTATATTCTCTATGTCATAGAAGTCAATATTTAAAATAAATATATAGTGTTTTGATTGAATTATCCATTAGTGCCACAGATATATTTGGTATTACTTCAGAAAACAAAGGCACACATTTTAAGGGTTAAGACTTTTTAATATTCTATAGTATTTATATTTTAACACATTTGAATTATGTAAATTCTATACATTCTTGTTTTTTCTTAATCAACATGAAAGTTGTCAGAGACAAATCATCTTTCTCACTTACAACTTCTTCACTTTTTTCCTAGAAAAAAAAGAGAATATTAACAGTCATTTATCTTAACAAACAAACAAACAAACAAAAACACAGTTTTTTACTTACCATATTTTTAAACTTTTATTTTGTTTACTGACTCTTCGGGAACTCTATAATACCTGTTTTTATCAAGCAAATACATGACCACAATTGATTATAGGATAAAACCCTTATCTATGTTGAGTTGTAGCATGATGAATTACCATCTTTCTGTTGCTTTAGCCTATTGGTGTGGGTATACCAACAATTAATTTAAGAAAAAGGAGACCCAATGTTCAGGTAACTGAATGAAACTAGCAGTGCCTTCAAATTTGCTGAATCAGAGTTGAAATTAAGCTTCTCTTTCTAAAAGCTTATGATTAATGCTGCCTTTCCTGACATCAAGCTTCCAGAGCATGAGATGGAGATGAGCATTGTTTCTCAATAAGCTGGAGCAAAATGTTATTAATGATGGCAGAGGGTATGCATTGGCTAACTAAAAATTGCTAGCAAATTAAGTGGTAATAATGTTAACAATCAGCATAACAATCATATGGCTTCTAAAGATAAATTTATTAAACATTATGAAATTGGTATCAAATCCATGTAATCTTAACAATTTGTGAAATTCATTCCTAAGTGGAAATAAAAATACCATTCTGATGTGATATTTTCTATAAGCCATAGAATTTAAGCCAACGTTTCTTTTTTTACTTTCTAAAAGTATATGCTTAGTTAGAGGTTAGAGAAAATTCCCTTCAACTAATTAAAGATGTCTAAAATTACAAATAAACATTATGAATTGTTTGTTATTGCTTGGCAAACTCAAAATTTTTCTCTATTGTCAACAAAAGTTAAACTTTATTATGTGTATGCATATTTCTTTAAGCACCTTAAAAATAACAAATGTAAAAGAATACTTCCTATCATTTAGTACAGTTTAGTAAAAAAAATTTTTTAAATGTTAAAGTTCAATATTATTTAAGGCTTTAAATGTAAGCTTACAATTTCTTAAAAAAGAAAGTTGGTGACATAATACAAATGGTCTCTACTTATAATGATTCGACTTAGGATTTTTTTGACTTCACAAAGGTGTGAAAGCAATATGCATTCAGTAAAAATCGTATTTTGAATTTTGATCTATTCCTGGGCTAGCAGGATATGGTAGGATCCTCTCCCATGATGCTGAACAATGTTACGAGTTCTGAGCACGTTTAAAGTAGCCTATCTGAAGGTATGATGCTCCATAGGTTAGAAGTGTTAAATGCATTTTCAACTTATAATCTTTTCAATTTATGATGGGTTTATCGGGACATAAGCTCATCATAACTCAAGGAGCATCTATAATGGAGAAGTAGTGTGATATTAAGAAGAAATCTTTGAGCTATAAAAGTAGGACTTACAGCCAACACTGTAAACTTGAGTAATTGAGCAGAGGATTAAACTAATAATTATTTTCTACCCCACACAATATATCTGCCTAGGAGATTAAAATATATATATTTCAGGCTCCATTTCCTGAAAATTTCATTTAATCTGGCAAGGGACGAAATCCAGGCTTCTGAATAGTTTTTAAACCAACCCAGGTTTTTCTAAAGTGTAGAATCTCTAGATTAATGGCTTCAGGAAGTTCTCTTCTAGCTCTCGAATTCCATGACAATTTGAATTTCCTTTGTTGCATCAGTCTTTATATCTTTTATGATTCCTATGGAGATTAAAATTATATTTATGTCTTGATAAATTATTTTATGTTCCTCTTCTTGCATGTTTCTGTGTATTATCTTAGCAGTCATGTACATCGTAGTGAATTATTATTCTTGTAGTACTTTCAGATTGCATGTAATATTATGATATAATTTTTAAAACAAACAACCTTAAAAGTGGTTTGTTTTATGTTTGTTTTCCTTTAAGGAAACCCCAAATGGCAAACTAGCAACCACACAAGACTTCTGAATTTGGGGAATATTTTTTGAACTACGTATGTAGTATTTTTAATAATACTTAACTACTAATTATTTCAATTTAAAATTTGTTAACATTGCATTTTATTTTAGTTCCACAAATTATGTGGTTATTCTGTCAGTTGATATTCAGATTTTACAAATGAAAAATGTTAGATATTTAAAACTTAAAACAAAAGTATTGGGAGTAGAGGAACTTGATTCTAATTCTCAAAACTCTCTTGTTGCTTTCTTATTAGAATATTTTACTTTTGCATTTTTTTATAACTGTGCCTATGATGGGTCTTTCAAGAAATTGCCTATGATGGGTCTTTCAAAAAATGGTCAGCCAGATTGCCATTTAAAAAGTACAAGTTATTCATTGACATTTTTCTTTTATTATTTCATTTTCTTCTCTGTGTCTTTATATGTTGGATTGGGACATCATCTTCATATTGCCAATTCTTCCTGATAATGCCTCCTCCATGCATGCTGTTTGGGTCTGGTCATGCTATGCATTATCCATTGCATGTAAGATAATATTCTTATTTATGTTTTGATTATTTTGACTTTGTTTTGCAGTGACTTTATTAAAATTTTAATGCTGGTATAATGGTGTTTGTGTGGAGATGATTTATTTCATGGGACTTTTAAATAAGCAATTCTTAATATTTTCAACTATAGAGTATCCTTTTGTTAGAGACTTTCTCAGTTCTGTTTCTTTAAAGAAAGGATTAGAATTATTTTCAACATTGATGTTTATTTTCTTATGAAATATGTGACATTTCAAATCAATATTTGCTTCTGAGCGAATAAGATGCTATCCAAACGGTCAGTATTGAACAATTTGATACTTATTTTCAGTTACCTAGAATCTTCTGATTCTACATATTGAGTTCATAAGTGGTGAATATTTTTTCAATAAAATTGACAGACACAGTTGAAATTATTTTTGTAAATTTGCCTTTTAAAAAATCCTCATTCATCAAAACCCATGGGAATCATAAACTTGCATTGTTTAAATGGAGTTACTCTTCAAAAGAAGGCCTTTTTGTTATAATTATAAATTAATAAATGCCATGTGTACTTATTTGTCATCATTTGTGATAAATAAGATATGGTTAATTTCAGTACATTTGAATAATTGGTGCTGTCTTTAGTAGTCAGTCCTCCTAAAACATTCTTTAAAATAGTGATGATCTGAATATATTTTGGAAGAGCCTGTGAGGCTGAAATTATTCAAATTTTATTTACCTTGCAATAATACAGCGTAGTTTGTATTTATTACTCCTGTTTACTTAATTATTATAATATAGCAGTATTTATTTTATGAAACATTAAACACCTAGTTTCTAAAATTTTGCAACTATAAAATTATAGATACCTATTACAATTTCATTGGTCTAGTGAACTTTGAAATTCTACTATGGCATGTTGCATTACTCGGCAAGTGTTATAAGATAATCAGTATATTTTTGTTTATCAAATAGTTCAGTAAGTTTTCATTTTGTAATTGACAACTTTTTTAAAAATGTCATATGAAGTGAATTAGCCAGGCTAACTTTTATTTTGATATATTTATATAAATAAGTAAAAAATCTTCCTCGTTCCACAATGAATTTTATTTATTGTTGGACACCAGCAAGAAGTAGTGGTAGGAGATGTTAAAGCAGGGAACAGTATTTAATGAATCCAGGGGTCATTATTCTAGTTAGACTTCAATTACAATACCTAATCTTTATTAAGATTTTTTATGCCTTAGCCACAAATTTTTCCTTAAATAAACTTAACCTGACATTAAAATATATGTAAAGGTTCTGAGATTCAAATACATGAAAGAAATTTGCATATTTATGCATTGTAAGAAGGAAGAATACATTTAGTAGAGCTTGTTCTGCTTAGCAAATTCATAGTTTTAAAGTATTTTTCTTCATTTAATCTCTTATTTACAGATACAAATAAGAAAGATATTATTTATATATTCTCTTTGTTATATTGCTCAATATTTTATTAATTTGGCTATATTTTGCTCCTTTTCATCATAATTAAAGAGAAACTTCTGAGTGGATCTTCAAAGTCATTTCCCCCCAGAGCTTGTGGTTCTAAATGTAGTATCTAACTCAGTGCTCAACATAAGAGTATCTTCAGCTGATGATTAATTAAAATTTGCTGCACTTAAAGCTTAAATTTCTGGCCCTGTTTATTATTACTTTTAAATATATATACATGAAAGAATATATCTTTGTTTTTATTATATAATTTTTATTATACCTTAGGTAAGTAACCTTTACAGGTTAATTTTACATTCCAATATTAATTGAATTATTCTATATATAGCATCGTTTTACAATGTCACATATGCTTAATCATTATTATTTTTTGTGTAGAACCCCAAATCTCAGGAGCCAGTAACTTTGGATTTCCTTGATGCAGAATTAGAGAATGATATCAAAGTGGAGGTGAGTGTAATCAGGAGGCCTACAGGAACCTCCGCTCCAATGCTGGAATCACCCATTCCATAAGTATCTATGGGGCAGCGCCAGCAGGTTGGGTGCTCTCTTAGGTACTGTACACACAAATGTGGATGTTTTTCTCTTGAAAAAATTCTAGGTCCTGGGCTCACTTATCCAAAAGGTCATATGAAAAGAAAGAAATATTTTAAGTTGGGTGTGTTTGTTTCTTTCTCATTTCACAGATAGAGATATTTTAAGTATCTCAACACAAATGAAATATGTAAGTGCCAATAAAAAAAAAACATGTGGAGTATGTTGCTATAGAGTTGAAAGAAATTTGCAGGGAATCTAACCATTCAACCACCCAATGAGCAACATGTGTAGAGAAGCTGACATGTTTGTCTTAGTGCTCTTTCCTCAGAAAATGTCTATTTAATTTCAAAACCAGAATTGCATTTCACTTCCTCTGAGAGAGTCTCCCATCACGATAAGGATAATCATTAATAATAATAATGATATTTATTGAGTACATGACATGTAAGTCATGGATTCTCAAGAGCCTTTGAAATGGGTATTATTATTGTTATTACTATTATTGTTATTATATCTGTTGTCCTGATGATATGCGAGGTACAACGAGGTTCCATTGCCTAGCTTGTCTCCTGTTACTCAGCTGGTAAATAGCAGAATCAGGTTTTGAAGCTGATTTCTCTCCAGAGCAAAGATTTTTGAGATTCTTTCAGATGGATGAACTCCTTCTCTCCTCTTATCATAATTTGTCAGATTGTGTTTTAATTTGTACTTGCTTTACACATTTTTACAGCTTTATTCCTCATTTTACAATAGAATTTAATTCTTTATTTTAATTATCCTGGGCCAAGGTATGATGCTGGGATGTTTTAGGTACTTAAAGAATATTTGTTGTAAAATATTTTTACATGATAGAGTAGGATTATGTAATAGTAAGGAGCTTGGTCTTTGGACTCTCATGCCACTGAGTAACTATAATTATTATTTCACCACTCTTAAATCTCAGTTTCCCCTTGACCACATAAAATAATTGACCACTCCTTTATTGATTATATTTCAAGAATTAATGCCTCGTTGAAAATATTTCATTAAGGATGTTCTTATTTTTAAAAAATAATGTAAACTTACTATAATGTGATAGCTTTTAAAAAAATATTCCCAGAGAATAGCAGCAACCTACTACTTTTATTCATTTGGTTCTGAAATTAGGTATAATATGTTAATAAACATACTTTGGTAGGTCAATTAGTAATAATTGCAATAAAATAATTTTTTTCATTTTTCCTTAGATTCGCAATAAAATGATAGATGGAGAAAGTGGAGAAAAATCCTTCAGAACTCTGGTTAAATCTCAAGATGAGGTAAGAATTAAGTCAGGCTTATTCTCATACATGTCAATAATAATTGATATTGGTAGTTAGGCTTTTTTTTCTATTAAAGCAATACTTATTTATAAAACAGGGTTGTCTCCAAAAAACAAATTTTTTAAGGTACTCTTCTTTCCTGGAGGGATATTTTCTTTTTTATAACCTTTATTGAAAGTATTGCATAAGTCCTCTTTTCCCCCATTGACCTCTTCTAGCCCACCCCCACCCCTTTCAATAAGATTTTTAACTCTTGAATTTTTATAAAATGATGTTGTTTTGGGTTTCTTTATCTATTATTTTTTAAATTTAATTTTATTTTTCATTTATTCTTCTATTAATATGTTCTTGAAATATTTTTATCATTTTTATCATTATAAGAAATAAAGCACAATTTAATGCAGATGTTATTATTGTATTCCATATATTAACTATTTAGGATTTTAAACATTTTTTTAAATATATTTTATTGGTTTTTTTACAGAGAGGAAGGGAGAGGGATAGAGAGTTAGAAATATCGATGAGAGAGAAACATTGATGAACTGCCTCCTGCACACTCCCCACTGGGTATGTGCCTGCAACCAAGGTACATGCCCTTGACCGGAATCGAACCCGGGACCCTTGAGTCCTCAGGCCGATGCTCTATCCACTGAGCCAAACTGGTCAGGGCTGATTTTAAACATTTTTTGGTTGTTTACTTGTATCTGGCTCGATTTATCTTAGTGCAGTATTTATGTACTTTATATAATAATTTCCCTGCAAATCTGAAATTAAATCAGGAGACAACACAACTACCCCCATACGTCACTGGTACAAATAATGTAACACAATGTACTGTTTATTATTATTCCATTGTCATTGAAGAATTCTTTATATGAGGAGTGTGCCTATCTGTTATTAGTCACATTTAGAGTAAATGCATGTTCATATATTTGAGTATTTGAAAAAATATAGAACTCAGAAGCTTTTGAGCCTAGAAATTTAATCTTTATAGCATCCTTTTAAAATGTAAGTTTTCTCCTGAATTCCTCAGCAGATCTTTTCCTAAAATGTAGCTAGGATCTAAATAGATCCTTCAGTGTCATGTGGCTTTCCTTATTTTAATATCATTCAGAGTCCCCATTATGAGAACCTAAGGGGAGGTGAATATCAATTTCAGTCTTTGTTAAAACTTCAATTCTTTTTACTCAGACTTTAGCTGTGCTGTTTTCCCCTTCACTCCTTACAGGAAAAATGTGTACCATTCACCAGTTTCACCAACTTTTCCATATTGTTCCATCAACCAGATCTTTGACTTGAACATTCTTTCCTCAACTTACAAATCACTTTTGTTTCTATTAAACCACTTTGATATTTTCCTACTTTAATTGACTATAAATTATTTTTATGACCAATATTCACCTACAGAGTTTTCCTATTACTAATAGTGAAAAAAATATCATCATATATGTTTCCTAATCTGATATTATTTTTACAACTTGCAGAACAACACTAGTTTGCCATGTTTGTTGAGCAGTATCTAATAGGTAAACATTATTTTTAAAAGTTATTTTAAGAATTTTACTAGTCCCCAAACCTTAATACTCCATTCCTCCATTCTCTCACTCTCCACTCACATAAATAAAACCAAGGGATGTTGGATGTATAGTGGCAGCATTGTGTAGTTGCCATACAATGGTTTTTTTTTTTATCCTCTCAATTAAAGTCCCCTTTATTTATTTCTTCATCATTAATTTGTGGAAAATAATAGTATCTTCACCAGGAGGTTGATTAAATGAGACAGTGACTGCAAAGTGCTTGGTATGTTGCCTAACTCCAAGTAATACTTCAGTGACTGTTACTGTTCTGATGAGGATGACTAAACTGGAAATAACTAAAAGAATTACAAGATATGAATGTGTCATCACTATATCTAATGGAAGAAAGAATAATAATTTCTTTAGTGTTGTTCATCAGCTGCCTATGAAAGATTCTACATCCATGCGGTTATTTCTCTCTTTATTTCCTTTCCCTGGTAGATTTAGTTGTTTTTTCAACCTTCATGATACTGAGTTGTTAGTCTCTCATGATAGATAAAACTATAAAAATGGCTTAATAAATGCTAATCTTATATTTGGATCTAGATACACTGACTGCATTAATTTCCTGATATTATAACCGTTTCTTTTAAACATACTCTGGTATGGATTATCTGAGCCTTATCTAACATTTCACAGTCCTATTTCATTATTAAAGTTTATTTTTCAGGAAATGTTTTTAAAGTATTTGGGTTAATAATTTGGCATAAATTGCCAAGATTTTCACTTGTAAGTTTTTAAAATTTATCATTTGGGTGTTTATTTTGTCCTAACATTTTGCTTTACATATACCTATATCCATAACAGAATGAACATTATAACATAGAATAGATCAGAAATTTGTGAGGAAGGATGTTGAATGACCACTGGATTTATAAATAGATCCTAATGTTTTGCTCATCATGTAAATTTACATAGAGTAAAAGGTGAGAATAACCATGTGAAACTTTTTTTTCTAGAGATATATTGACAAAGGAAACAGGACATATACATGGACCCCTGTTAATGGAACAGATTACAGGTAATTAACTATATTTATATGTATATTGAATAAAAGTATTCATTTCAGTGTCTTTCACCTATTTTAGTAGTGATTTTTCCAATGGATGAATATTAAGTCTTTGCATTTTCATTAGCTATTTTCAATGTAATTAAAGTAGAAATATTACCTTATCCAATACTGAAATGTTTAAAGTTATAGCTGTGTTGGTTTTTTTTCAAATTTGAAAATATAGGGAAAAGCTAGGAATATAAAATTTATTAATGACATGTGATATAAATATATTTGATATTTTATATATTTATGTTAGTAAAAATAAATGTTGACAGTATGCCCTTAATTTGTAGTTGTCACCTCCACTAACCTCCTCATATAAATTAGTTTACATTATTCACATTTTAGGTTGTAATTAACTTAAAAATAATGTTTATTACATCATAGTGTGATCTGATATAAAATGCTCAGTTGATATAATTTACCCCCAAGAGTAGCAATTTTGCAATATACTAATTCCTCCAATTGACTGGGCCTTGTAAAACTGGACACAGCGCAACACCCTATAAGAGTGATAGATTCTAAGATTGTTGCCTTCTTCATTTAAATCCCCAGCTCGTGAGACAGTGGCACATGATAGACATTCTGTAAATATTTACAGGATTCAAAATTAAGATTTTTCAGTTTGCCTCATCCTGTCAAATCCAAAGAATGGTGCCCAAACTTCCATTGAAACATTCAAGTCTGAAGGACTCTTTGGCTACATATTTATATACAATAACTGTGGTGGACTCAACAACAGCCACCCTGCCCAATACAATATATATATATATCCTTTGAGGGAAGCCTAGGTGCTGGTGATTTCCCTAGAGCTGCAGTGTTGTTATAATAGGAAACTGTTGCCTTTTGTGTTCCTAGGAGGGCATACAGAATAGATATAGAAGAAAACATAGGTATTAATGTCTTGAAACAGCACCTGCCAGTCTTTCTCCACTTTTGCTTTTGCTTTTTTACATACTTTTGAACCTATTGAGAAACTCCAGAATGACTGGTTTAATTACTTTACTTGTGTCTACTGATTTCTCTCTCTCTCATTTCTATTAGGCATCTCTTTACATATACACAATCTTTATTTACATACAAAAGTCATTACTTCTTCTTTCTCTTTTATGACTATTGCCAGCTCCCCCCCCCCCCCACTTTTTTTTGATGAATTTGTCAGAAAGTGTAACAGCACAGAAGAAATCTAGAATCTAGGAGCACAGTCTCTTTATTACTATTATATTAATTATAGTTATAGTTATTATTTTAACCCTCACCTGAGGATATATTTTTATTGATTTGAGAGAGAGAGGAAGGGAGAGGGAGAGAGAAACATTGATGTGAGAAAGAAACATGGATCAGTTGCCTCTCACATGCATTCCGACCAGGGATTGAACCCGCAACTTGGGTATGTGTGGACCAGGAACCAAACCCAAGACCTTTCGGTGTATGGGATGATGCTCCAACCAACTGACCCACGCCAGCCAGGGCAAGGAGCCCTATCTCTTTAGAGATGATTTTATGATAAAACAAAGTATTGGATGTGCTGTTGGGAATTCACTCTATGCCTTTGTTCCTTAGGTGCACAAATACATTGCTTTATTATTCTTCGTAGAATGGATTTTTTTTCATGTATATTTATACGAAGAAAAACCTGGAATCTTTATTTTTTATTTTTTCCTGTTCTGTATTGTCCATAGGAAAAAGTAATGAGATTACAATCTGGACATTCATCCCAAAAGCCATGGTATGAGGCTTGAGTTATTTGAAAGAAGATCTCCTGAAAATGTCTAGAAATATTTAGAAGCCTGAATATGCACACCTTTTCCTGTACATTGCTAAATTTTAGATTACATATTAAAGGCGAATCCTGAATGACTCAATTGATCAACTGAACCTAGCCTCACTTTTGGAAAATAGTTGCATCGGAAATCTTTGAGATTGCCTCATTATCTGCACCCATTAGTTCCTAAGTTTCCTTCTATATTCAAAGAATTGCAAAAGTCATTTGCAACAGCAAATGTAGACATGAAAAACTGTTTCCTTTTGATCCTGACAATGAGTTGTCAGTCAGAGCTGTTCCTACTGCAGTCAGAATTATACTTTGGGGGTATTTTTAATTCGCCTGATACCTTACCTAAATGTATCTCTAACAGACTCTCAAATGTCCAGTACCTTCAGCCCCTTTTCCTCACACATCCAGACATAACACACAGTGTGGACAGGTTAATGCTTATTTCTGCAGGGTTGAGCATATTACTTGTTTATAGACATTTAGTCTCTTCCCATTTTCATGAAAGTTAAATTTCAACTTCCAATTCTGATCATTCACGTCGCATATTTCTACCCTGTCTTTTCTCCCACTGCTCTCCCCATACAACTTACTGTTCTCTGAATAGCCAATCTTCCCTTCTTCTGCATGTTTGCATCATTCATTCCCTTCCCCAACCTACAACTTTGAGCCAGATTCCATCTCTTTCCATTATAAGTACTTTTCTGAATCTCTGTACAAATAAATTCATAAATGCCAATTTAGAACAAAATGTTACATCTATATTAAAGAAACATGGCATGTGTTGATTTAATGAATGAGGTACCAAATTTCACTTAGTGATTTTTGTCTCCTTAAGCCTTGATATAATTTAGATACATTTTGAGATATAGTAATTAATTATATTAATAGAATTCTCTCAGCATTAATGGTTTGTAGTGAAACATTTTCGAGTTGAAAAGTGTTACATTCTACTTAACTAGTTAATCAGATTTATGTGAGTCACATAAATATTACATGAGATCTAACATCCATCTTGTGGCCACTGGATTTATTGGACTTTAATCCCTTTGAGAATATAAAGCCCCCTTGGCCTATTGGTTTTATATGGAGGGAAACAGCAAACGCTGTATATGAGAGCATCGCTGACTGGGAATGTTGGTAAAGATCTTATCTGCTGCAGGTTGAAGAAATAATTGTTGCCTTAAGATGGAAATAATTAAATGTAACTATGTTTTTCTACAGAATAGTGTGTATCCACGAATAACAACCTGAGACTTCCAGGCCAGATATATATTTAATATGTCAATTTTAAAACTATTGTGTCCCTCGAGGCTTGCCACACTATTTTTTATGGTGCATGAGATGTAACACAAGCTTGCAGAATGACACTGTGTAACCACATGATATAATGTTATCGGTTTTAATTAGAAGTTTCTCTTAGCAATAAATGCTGATGGGGTAGTAAAAATGTCCTAATTTCCCTGGAGAGGAATTTTTAGGAGACGATCTTCGAATGCTCAGTAATTCTGCTCCCCATTTTATAAATGGCAAGTGAATCATGAAAGGTCATCTTGCTTTCAGGCTAATTGCACTGCTTATTTTAATTTTAATCTCTGCCTCCATTTAAAGGAAGTTACCTATAAAATGAATGTAGAGATTTGCATTAAATCTACATAACATTTTATTTCTCTGACCTTTACCCATAAGGAAAGTCTATGAATTACTTAGTGATGGTAAGAGATTTGAGGACTGGAGGTAGCAAGCATCCACCCATTTTGCTACCTTGACTGAACAGTTAAATTGTAGCAAATAAACCACTGCTTCTTTATCTTCATAGAATTAATTTTTTGCATGTATATCTATAAGAAGAAAAACCTGGAATTTTGTATTTTTTCCTGTTCTATATTGTCTATATTGTCTGGACATTCATCCCAAAAGCCATGGTATGAGGCTTGAGTTATTTGAAAGAAGATCTCCTGAAAATGTCTAGAAATATTTAGAAGCCTAAATATGCACACCTTTTCCTGTGCATTGCTAAATTTTAGATCACATATTAAAGGCAAATCCTGAATGACTCAATTGATCAACTGAACCTAGCCTCACGTTTGGAAAATAGTTGCATTGGAAATCTTTGAGATTGCCTCATTATCTGCACCCATTAGTTCCTAAGTTTCCTTCTATATTCAAAGAATTGGAAAAGTCATTTGCAACAGCAAGTGTAGATACGAAATAATTAGCAATGTCCTATGCATATATATTAGCCCTTGTAAGAATAAAAGAATTTCATACATGCAGTGGTATTTTTGGAAATTGGATAATATTTAAATGTTCTGACATCTTTTCAGTTTTAATGCATTATGTGTTTTATTAATTGGCAACTTCAAAACAGCAAGGTTACCTGCCTGTCAGCTTTTTATTTTGTTCAGTTACTAAGACAGTTTGAAGATAGACTTTTCTGTGTCTAAATCATTCTGAACTTGGTTTAAGATTTGCACAGGACCTGTCCTCTAGTTTGTACATCTATACGTTTAGAGTATTCCATGACTCTTGTAACATACTGAGCTCAAGATGTATGCCCTTTTGTACCTGACAGCAATTTACCAAGTGCTGTGGAATATCCGCAATAAATAAATTTGAAGTAGTGGGTAAGAACCAATGGCATGAGCAGGGAATCTTTTTCAGTGCTATAAAGGAATCCGAATTTTCCCATTAACAGACTCTCTGGACTTGTCTAAAGATTAGAGTATTAAAATAGTAGTTATTTAGATGAATAACCCATGGATACAAACAATAGTGTGGTGAAGGCCTGGGGTGGGTGCGTAGAGAAGGGGTGGGCTAGAAGGGTACCATGGGGAAAAAAGGATACATCTGCATAACTTTCAACAATACAGTTAAATTTTTAAAATGAAAGGAAAATGATTTTTAATATTTCAGATGATTATGTAAATTGTGTAATAGAAATGATAATACTTACATTTGTAATTTATAATAGCATACATTTGCTATAAAGCACTTTAACATTATATTTAACTCATCAATTTTATTTGCTTTGTTTAAACATACTCCAGTATTCTATATTTTTCAACACTCAACAGTGTTTTCTGGAAATATAGTACCCATGCCATTTCTTTCTCAGCTAATTTATAGGCATATTTAGAAGCTTATTTTCCATGTGTCTTCTGATCCCCTATAATGTAGAGAACTGGGTGACTCAGGATGGCAAGATCAAATTAAACACTCTATTAGCAGAATGCATTTTACTGTCACAGTAATATGTCTTTTCCTTCCCATGAAAAAGATTTTTTGGATTTCCCATGAACTTGACGTGTGGTGGTTTTTTGTTGTTTTTTTTTTTATGTTTCATTTTTGTTTGTTTGTGTTTATGCTTCTCTTGTTTCTATTGCAGTTTGGCCTTGGTATTACCAACCTACAGTTTTTACTATATAAAAGCCAAAATAGAAGAGACAATAACTCAGGCCAGATGTAAGTACTGTGAAAGCAACTTCAGGGTCCCTTTACTATCTTCTAGTATCAAATGTTTAAAGAGGTCTAGATTTTGGAATACCCAAGGCTTATCCGTTCTAGTAGCTGTTATTACCAAATCTACAGCAATGATTCTAACCCATTCCAAACATGCAAGGAACAAGAAATATTCTACATGGATAGAATATGAATGAGCAGGTACTCCCGTCTCCCTGGCAGTCCCCACCACCCTTCCCGCCTCGCTTCGTGCTCATAGAATCATTGCAGTGCTGTGTCCTCTGTTGCTGTTGTTTTAAGGGTCTGCTAGCTGATGCAAGATGTTTCACATAGTCTCTGCTCATGGCACTGTGCGAGTAAAGCTTTTCTTTTTTTCTTTTTTTGTTGTTGCTTTTGGCAAGAATAATATTGTGCTCCACATGTTCTACTTTGTTGGAAAATATTAGATTGCACTGGTCTTTGGTTTTGATTTGGTGATTGACTTTTTCTTATAATCAAAATTAATGTCTTCAGTAACTTAAATGAATTCTTTTAAGTATCATTTGGAATGTGGAGTAATTATTAACACTAGTGAATATTTCAAATCTTTATTAATCTTTATTTTGTTTTGGGGGACTAGATTTAGTAAAGTAAAATGACCATCATATCCTTTGCACATGGCTCAGTTATTACAACCTAAATTTTTCTGAGTACAATAAAGTAAAAAATGTATACATATTTACATATATCTTTTATATCGGAAACCGGGAATCTTAAGAATAAGTAAACTAGATTCTTTCATTTCTATGTCAGTTCTTCTTTGCTCTCTGCAGTCCTGGTTCTCAGAGTACATTGTGGTATTTTATACATTTTTATCACTTTCACTTGATAGGTGTGATGGTCTTTTCACAACCAGTAACTTTGCATGAGCTAGTTCTTCACTGGATAAACGAGGGGATGACTAGCGGGTCTTTGATGATTGGTAAATGGTTTTGTTTATAGGCTAACATCGGTATTGCACCTGCATTAACCACTTTGAAGAATAGACCCTTGAAATAACCACAGAGCAGATAGAGTGCTCTAGTCATAATTGACGGGGCATACTTTCCAGTCTCCAAAAAGATGTGTCTTCTTTTCCAGACTACAGCTGTACATAATGAACCTTTGATCTATGCGCAATATTTTTATTCAAGGAAGTCATTGAATAAAATATTGTTTGTGACCCCCTTTGCTTTACCCTCTTTTTTTTGTTTCCCTGCTTTCTCTTTCTGATGGATTTTCACAGCAAAAAAGGGCAAAATGAAGGGCAAGTATTTTCTTGTTGCTCAACTTTTTTTCTGTTTAGTACACTTGACATTTCCACTGATCTTTCCATTCCTAATGGATATTATCCTCTGTGCTTCTCATTTGCTAGATTTTCCTCCATGATCACTCAAACCTTAGCAGCCAAAAACGGGGAAAGAATATGCTTGTGTTTTCAAATGGAGCCTGTTTCACATTCAAGTTTTGTCTTAGACTTAAATATTTGTGTGTGTTTTATCCTTCTACTTACTAATTCATACTAATGTGAAAAATGTTACTAATTCACTAAGGCATTAATTGGTTTATTGAAATCATTTTCTTTACCATAATATTCATAAAACTTTTATGTTGACATTTTAAATACCTGTGTTGTATTAAAGAATATCTTGGTTAGAATATGGCTAGTAAATGGGAAAGTTATAAACTTAGCATTTTCTCTGACAAAACTGTTATAATCTATGTTACAAAATTAAAGTTTATTTTAAGTATGGAGGACATTTGTAGTAATTGATGTATTTCAGTTTAGGATATACATAACATATTTTAATTTTCTCATTAGATTATATTTCTAATGCCTTCGTATTACCATAGAATCTCAGGATATATATTCTTGATTGCTTATCTAACCCTATAACATTATCTTTGCAGATTCAGAGACACTGAAGCCGGATAATTTTGAAGAATCTGGCTATACATTCTTAGCACCAAGGTTGGTTTGGCTTTATTTTATTTTTATAGTTTGTATGAATGATAACAGTTCTGAATTTGGGTGAAGACTGCTGCTCTGGGTTAATTTCATGCCAGATTATGGAACCAAAGGGACAACAACTTTAAAAAGGAAAAGAATCCTGCTAACTCATTCATTTACTCATTCAGGGATTTACTAAGCAACTACTATGTGCTAAGCACTGTGCTGATGTGGGGATACAGTGGTGAACAAGACAGATGTAGGCTTTGCTTTTGTTGGAACTAACCAGGCAACAAGAATGAAGAATTATATATTTGCATCTGTATGTGTACACATACAAACATACTCTCTATATGTTTTTACATGTTTTATATATATACACACACACATATATACACACTGATAGATATAGATGTGTACAGATACACATGAGAATATATTCACCTTATAGAAGGCCTTACATAGCAGACCTTGCTGATTGGCTTCTGTGCTTCACCATCATACAAGATGGAAAATATAGGTAACAGGCACTCACACAGAGGATAAATATGTCTCAATTTCAATTCCCAATGGTAAGCAAGGGACTTTATTTTGTTCAGCAAGGACTTAGCCAGTGGGCCATTTCTGTGGCCTAAGTCATCTTCAGTATCAACATGACTTACTGGAAGATTGGAAATTTCCTGTGTGCTTAGGGATGGAGCAAATCCACCAGAGAAGGGAAGCAATGTTGTTATAACTTGTGACACTTCAATTAACACATGTTAAGCCCTTTACATGCATAAGTATATTTACTGCTCCAAAGAACTCTATCAGAAATTAGTGTTATTGTCCCAATTCACAGATCAGGAAACAGTTTTAGAGATGTGAAATAATAGTTCCCTCTTTACTCCAAGATATGAGTATATATTGACTATACAAATGCCGATAGATGTCAAAAGAACATTCAGTATATCTGAGTAAAATATTTTTGTAGGGAAGGTTTCCCGAGAACATTAATACTGAATGTGTATTCAAAGCATTGTGAAAAATAAGGTGATTAAAAAATTGGGATAAAGAATAACTGACGAGAAAAGGCAGAAATTTATGTAGTATAGGACAGCAGTCATATATTTTTGTCACTGTTATTAATGAGAAACAGTGTAGCAAACTTAGAGCAAGACTGTCTGGGTCTGTTACCCATATGTTCATTGTTATGGTGTGTTACTCAAATTCTCGGCACCTTAGTCTCTTTGCTTTCAAATGTTGTATCCATAACACCTACTGCAGAGTTTGTATAAGCTTTTGGTGAGATTATGCACGCAAAGTATACACCAAAGTTCTTGGTAAGATATGAGCTCTAAATAAATATGAGTTATTATTTATTGGTTGTAGTAAGATGTAGTAAGAGGAAGGAGAGGAAGAAGGATTTAATAAAGGGTATTCAAAAGTAGTTATTTTAATATAATTTAAAGAAGAAAGCTTGCAAGTTTTAAAGATCTATAGCCATTTTTGTTAATTCTTCAATAAATTAAACTATTTGATCATGATTAATCAGTTTTTGTAAGTTCCTCAACTTTAAAACTGCTGCAAAAGGAAAACATTGAATTTAGATGCACGGAACATTCCTGCCTTAAAGAGGCATACAGTCATAGGAATGAGAAGTCTAAAACATAGATTAGTTTTGCTGTCTTTCTTGGATGTCGAGAAATGAGAAAGGCACTTTAAAGAGGATGAGTTAGACTGAGAAATAACAATTTGCGATAGGCTAAAGTTCAGTGCTTACCTGTGACTTATGTAAGGCTGTTGAACAGAACAAAGTCATTTTCAGTATTCTAGAAGTAATTTGCCAAATTTCTAATGCTAAAGATCTGTAGTTTCAATGCCTTTTGAATTACAACCTAATTTGGTCACAGAAAGTGACCGAAAGAGATTATGACTTTCACGCCCTGGAAGTGTTTTCAGCAAATTGAAGTCTGTTCTTTTAAAGTCATGCAAATATTTCTTCACCTTGCTGCTTTACTTTTCTGAGGAATCATTTTCCTAAAAGAAATTGACAATGATCAATATTGTAAACTTGATCACTTTTAGAGAAACAGTGCCTCATAGAAGGTATATTAGCAGGTTCCCACACGTCTTTAGAGACGAATTTAGAAGTTTTGGTAATGACAGGTATTGTTCGGCTACCCACTGTCATGTGTGATTCCTTTGGGAAAAGAACCTGAGAAAGAGTGATTATCTTGAGTCCTTAAGCACCCAGGCCTGTGTTGAATAACCATTAGGCTAACAGACAACCAACATCAATGCTGTCTGTCTAACCCCATATTCGCCTCTCAAATATTACCATCAGCCTCTTGCTACTTATTGCCTGTAGCATAGGCACCACACTCCTCGTGGTGGGTAATTTTCTGTGGTCCTTCTGGATCATCTTATTACTAAAGAACTCATTCTACTGACACAACATTCTGTATTTTCTCACATTTTCATTTTAAAAACCTTTCACTTTTGTTCCCATCCTAATTCCACAACTCTCCTTGAAAGGGTACTTTTAACACTTTTTGGCTTTTGCTATTAGTAAAAATCAGATTATTATTTGATACTCTGATTTTTATTGTAATCAGACGTAGTCAATATGTCTTTAGACTATTTCAAAATGCAGCACAATTCAACCAGCAAGTATAAACACACACACACACATACACACACACACACACACACAGAGTGACACTGTCTAAATTAATTGCTCACCACACTAAATGCCTTCTACTGGTAGATGTCAAACTTGCTTTGGGCCTGGAGCTATGCAGCAACAGAAGTGCACAGAGTGGAAGTTCAAAGCGCCTTGTATGGTTAAAACACACTAATTAGGGATGTGAAGACTGGGCTCTTCCTCGGGCTTCACCATCTGCTGGTTGGGTCCCTCTGAGTAAACCTGTTGACATCCTAGCGTCTGGGTTTCCTCGCCTTTGAAGTATTATATACTTTCTGATAAAGTGAATTTTAGGATTAAATGAGGAAACGTGATTTTAGAAATGCCTTTTAAATAATAACTTAGAATTCTAAAAATGGGTTTTTAATCATTATTTGCAACATTTTATTGAGTTCTTCTAATACCTTGAGTTCAGCTTCTAACTTGTGAAGTCATTGCAATCTTCATTGTCAGGCACCCAGGGAAAAAAGCCAGTTGCACTTAAAAATGTCCTTGATGGAAGGAATGAGAATTAATTTTATTGAAGTTTTATCCTTGAGTATATGTCCTTTAATACGCCCTGCGGTGAATATGGAAGTTCAGTGGCATGTCAGAGTCACCAGGCTGTCTCAAAGAGAAACCCTTGTCTGACTGTTTGAATTGAGAGCTAAAATTGGTGTTGTTTTTTTTATGAACTATCATTTTAATTGAAAGAATGACTTTGGTATTTGGAAAATCTTTTCTCAAAAATCAAACATATCAGCCTTTTACTTTGAAAAAAATGACAGGGTTATTGTTGCCAAGACCAAAAATTTGAGCTTTTAAACAAAAATTAGAATTGGTAAAGTTGAATTTATTACTATGAGTGTCCCCATATTTAGACTATTCTGTTGATGACATCAGTGATGATATTAATGAATATGCATTTTCAGTATTGTATAAAATGTGTCATCATTTGGAAGATCTGCATAACTCATATTTCCCAAGTGACTGAGTTATGTTACAAAATCATAGATGCAAAAAGATTCGCTAAAGTATAAGATAGTGCATTGTTTTATGTGCCAAAACAAAATCTTGCAGTTGACTATAGTTAAATCAATGCTACTTTTTCCAATAGGTTAGTGTTTTAATTAAAAACAGTAATTTCTCATAGAAATGTTAACATAATGGTTTTACCAGTATTCTTCTATTTAGAGAGAAAATACATGTTTTAAAATTTCTCAATTTCTATATGAAAACTGTAAACCTACATCTTACAGTGATAATAATGTAATAAGAATACAAAAGCTAGCATTTATTGATCATATGCTATCCAGAGGTCAAATGCTTAATATGTATACCTATAATACCACTTATTGTCAAAGTATCATTTTGATGTAGAAATGAGGAAATAGAGGTAACAAATTCAATGACTTACAAGTCATATAGCTAGTAAAAAAAAAGTGTTTCCACTTCCTCTGATTATGTGTACATTTTTAATGTTCTGATTTTAATAACCAATATCTTAAAATATTTTTCAGAGATTACTGCAATGACCTTAAAATATCAGATAATAACACTGAATTTCTTTTAAATTTCAATGAGTTTATTGATAGAAAAACTCCAAACAATCCATCCTGTAAGTATGCACTAATTCACAATAACTGTTTCAGTGTGGTCAAATCCTGGTTCAGTTTAATTTGTTATGATGGTTTGTTTATTTACTTTATAAAATGTTAATATCAATGATAAAATTTAACAATATGACCCTAGTAAAGAAATGTTATTACATTATTAAATGAAATCAAAATTCAAAAGCCAGAAAATAGATACTTGCAAGTGTTTAGGATATGCTTACCTTTGCTCCTTTCAAATTTAAGAAGCTTAATTTTGAATGATCTTTTGAAGGTTTTTCATTGCATTGTTCTTGCTATTTAGAGGAAAACAAACATATAACACATATTTTCCAATTTATATAATGAGTTTTACTATGAATAGAATAAAAAGACAAACAGTATTACTTGTTTTCTTGCTGACATTCTATTTTGATCACAGTTACCTTTATAATTGAAAATATGCTTCTATATTTTCCCATTTTATGAAGTAAAAAAAACTGGGATAAAAGAAATTTTAGTAGTCTTTAACTATTTGTCTTTTAGAGAAAATTTGCATCATTATACTATGAAACTTGATAGAGATTTATGAATTCTTAGCTTTTAAAACATTTAAAAAATCTTATTTTTCCTAAAAATTAAAATAATTAAAACCAACTAAGATTTTTCAGCCTAATCTCACCCCCCACCTCTTGTAGAAATAGCGTAATTAAAACCATATGTTTCTTACCTGAATAAAATGAAATGTTGATATGAATGAAGTTTCAGGGGCTACTTACAGGTTATTCACAGCATCATGGGCTTAGAGCAGAGGATCCTGAAGAAAAGGATGAAGAAAAAGTGTTTCTAAAATGTGTATTAATTTGACCCTTGATTTTTATCATCTTTCCTTCCCATTACCTTTGAACTTGAGCTGATAGGATTCTTCATTAATATCAGTAGATTCCAAAAGCTAGTCTTGGAATGGAGATGGTGTGTGATAATTTATGTTCCTTGGCCAAAACAAACAAAAACTTACATAACTATGTATTTTTATAGTTATATATAGAACTGTCCATGAAATGATGATAGTTTGAAATCACTACACAAAAACAAAAGAGAATACTATTTCTTCATTGTTTCTTGATTGGCATATTTCATATATCTTGTTAATGCAGTTACAAAAATAAATTGCCTCATTTAGAATTGGCTTTTCCACTACTAATTCTGTCCATAGCCTAAAAAAGTCAAGGAAAGATGAAAAAATGCAGAAAATAAATATAGGATTTATTTTAAAATTCATGGAAATATTTTTCATTCTAAATTGCTTTTAGAAATAGATAATATATTTGTCTCATCTTAATTTTAAAAGTATGTGGGTGTCATTGAGGGTCTCCTTTTTCTGTGTTAGGTAACACGGATTTGATAAATCGGGTCTTGCTGGATGCAGGTTTTACAAGTGAACTGGTGCAAAATTACTGGAGTAAGCAGAAAAACATGTAAGTGTTGTTCTTATTAATTAAAAACTATGTCCTCCTTTTCAGTTTAGGATCTTTCTGGGGAATGTCTGGAAAT
This sequence comes from Myotis yumanensis, assembly GCF_028538775.1. Lineage (NCBI taxonomy): Eukaryota > Metazoa > Chordata > Mammalia > Chiroptera > Vespertilionidae > Myotis > Myotis yumanensis. The sequence goes on along the minus strand of NW_027223760.1, from coordinate 39,618,503 downwards.
AGGCATCAAATTAAAGTTTATCTTTAATAACAATTTATTGAGAAAATCATTTTGCAATTGTTGACAGCTTGCATTTGCAGTTGTGGGTGTATGTGAGGAATAACACCTGCCATTACTCAGCTTTACACGTAGTGTGTACACTGACATGTGAACAGGCATGTTTGTGTGTGCTTCTACATGTGGTAAAATAGGTTTCCTACCATGTACCCAGTCAAGAAACTGACAGATCTGACGATGGTTCTCATTTACAGTCTCTCCTCCACCCGTTTCCAATCAATCATCAAGTGCTAAATATTTATTCTAACAATGTTTTCCACTCTTTATACGCAAAGTCCCAAATTCCAGTTTTTAAGCAATTACAGCAACTGCTTTTTATGCCTTTAATACTTCCCATTCCTCTACCTACAACAGCCTCCAGTCTATATTCTCCATGTAACTCCCACTTATCAGTCTTACTTTTAAAATGCAGCTCCAATTCTAGGCTAATGGTGACACTGTCCAGCATGGATTTCAAGATCATTCATGAGCTGACCATTCTTAGAAGCTTGTACTCAAAACTTGACTTCCTATTTTTTCTCACCTTGTGCCTTTTGCTTTTATCATACCAGATCAATCACTCTTCACTAGCTTTCTCTGTCATCCCTGTTAACTCCTATTCCGTCTTCAAAATTCAGCTGTAATATTCTTTTCCTATGATATGTCTTCCTTAAGCATCCTCCCTTTTAATTATGTATTTCTTAGATGTCTTAACTATTAAAACATAGTTGCATCTATTGATATATTTACTTTGGCTATCTGTATTTTAAGAAATCGTTTTATTTATCTTTGTATCACCAACACCTAAATCAGTGCCTTTCAGAGAGTAAGTTGAATAAAATATTTCCTCCTTCTGTCTTCTGTTCCAGCAAGGGAGTAAAAGCTCGGTTTGTTGTGACTGATGGTGGGATTACCAGGGTTTATCCCAAAGAGTAAGTTCAAATAACATCTGTAAAAATAAGTGCATTACAAAAAACTATGGCAAGAATCTGTTCATTACTGTATGAGGAAGCCATTCTTCAGAGACTGATCATTATTCATACATTAAGTTGTAATCATTGTTTAAAGTATTTACAAAATATTTCATTTCTTTAAAAATGCTATATGATTCTTCAGTAATGTATTTGCTTATCATATATATTACATAATTTAAGATATTTTAAAAACATGTTTCTCTTTGTACAAACTAACCTTATCAAATGAACATAATGGTTATAGCCTATGGACTATATTTGAATAGCACTTCATTGTTTTCACTGTACTTCAATGAATCTTACCTCTGTTTATCTTCAGAACAGTCTATAAAGTGGGCTGGGCAGGCTTATTAATATTAATTGACCTATTAACTGACTTGTCCAGAATTACCTTGTTAGTAAATGGCAGAGTAAAACCTAGGAGTCAGTTTTTTCTATAAATTCAATGCTTATGTATTGCTTAATGAGTATCATATACCCCATCAATTACCACTAACTTGCTTGGGCATACCTGAGATGTAGACATATCTGTAAGTTTTGGTTTTGTTCACAAAGAGAAAAGTAGGTTATCAGGTAGATTAAAGACTAAAAATGATGAGCCATTTCCTCCTTAGGGCTGGAGAAAATTGGCAAGAAAATCCAGAAACCTATGAGGACAGCTTCTATAAAAGGAGTCTTGATAATGATAACTATGTTTTCACTGCTCCCTACTTTAACAGTAAGTATTTCTTGGAATTTAGCTTTTAAAATTAAAAAAATAATAAATTATTGCTACTACTTGCATTACTCCCCCAAAATATAAGTTAATTGTTCAGAATAGTCATTATTAAGTATACACGATGCGCTGACATTGGAAAGACAGAAGCATCTATTTAACTGAGGAGGTAAAATGCATCCAGTAATGTAGAAGCAGCTTGTCTACAGGCATGCATAATACTAGAAACATGTAGATAAACCTTCATTTCACAAACTGAAAATATATCGAATGCTTAATTTTTAAAAATGTAATTAATCAATTTACTGCACTCTAATTAGTTTGTTAAATATATTAAGTATAGGAATTAATAGTAGCCATATTTTAAAATATATTATTGTTATTTTCCCCAAAATTTTCTAATTTAATTACTCAACCTCTCTGGGGATAGATATTATTTATCCTCATTTTCACAAGTGGGAAAACTGAAGTTCTGAAAATTTTAGAGTTTTGTCCAGGAACATTATCTTCTAAAAATCCAAAGGCAGTTTGGGAATCTAATATCAATCTTTCCACTTCAGCTGCCTTTCCAATATTTTAGCAAATGTCATGAAGCAGAGGTTTGGCAGGCACCCATTGCATTGTGGAATGCAGGAGGCCAAGCTGAATAGTTCACATCCCAAAGGCAATTAATGCAAACCAATTAATGGACACTCCAATTACCCTGGCATAGCATATACCTGTGCTAGATTAGTCATGTATTGAAAGAAATTCAATATTATTTGATTTATCTAGATAGGTCTTTTTTTCACTTTTTTTTTTAGAAAGTGGACCTGGTGCTTATGAATCAGGCATTATGGTAAGCAAAGCAGTAGAAATATATATCCAAGGAAAACTTCTTAAACCTGCAGGTAAGCATATATATAAATATATATTATATAGATATACACATGACCAATATTAATGTGACCTAATATTTATATTAAAAAATGGGCAATGCTTATCAGAAAGTTTCAACCTAAATACAGACAGACAAATGTTTTAAAAAATAAAATACAATTCCTTCTCTTTGAGGTTGGGGATAAAATTAAATTGGTAGTATATAGAGTTGAGGAATTTTCTAAGAAGTATATATGTTTATATGCTGTTGACACAAATTTATGGAGTCAATTTAGTGTCATATGTAAAAATTCTAAACGCTGGATTGGTCCAGCAATCCCATTCGAGAAGTCCAACCTGAAAGACAGTTACGAATATGCACAAGGATACATGGCCAAAGATGTGAATATTTGTAATGATGTGAACATGGAAAGTTTAGTTTTCGTTGTTGGGGTGAAAACTATGCAATAAAAAGTATTTTTAAAAAACCTTCCAATAAAGTAGTAGGTTGAAAATAACTTTTTTTTGTTAAAAGAAATCAAACAAAAGAGTTTATAAAACTGAAGATTAATGGGAATTGGGAGGAGGCTGGAATGAGTAGACAATAATCTAACAATTATTATTTTTTCATTGTATGATTCAATGCTCTTTGACCATTTCAAAGAGCATGCATTAGGCCGCCTGGAGAAGGCTCACAAATTGCCTTCCTACTCCTGAGGGCAGCTTTATCCCTCAGTGGCTCAACTACATAGTTAGATTCACTCCCTCACTTACTAACCAATACGCCCTTCCTTCCTTTGCTCAGTTGCTTTTATTCACTTAATTATCTCTCAGACACGTTATCATTCTTCCACTCACTCAACCATTCATCTTCTCATCTAGTCACTCTTCAGCCAACATTTCTTAATCACCTATTGCATACATTGTATTGGCCAGGTTAGGAAAGCCTCCTAAGACATTCTATTTGAATGACCTTATATTTATAAGGCTATTCTTAATACTATCACATTTTTTTAGCTTAGCAGCTATATTAGTTAATTGGCTAATTAACTAATTATTTTGATTTATAATTGCAACATGGTATTGTGGCAAATGAATAAACTGTTTTGTGAATATAAATGAAGTTTATGTGATAGATGAAGAGCTATCAGCATTACTTCTTAATGCAAACCCCGAGAAATATCTCTGTAACAAACATTATATTCAATACTATTATATAAATTACCTAAATTATCATGTAGCAAATATTTGTTGCAGCTAAAATTACAGTCTTTTAAATTAATTCAAATACACTTTTCAATGTATAGCTGAAATTAAATTGATTTCTTTTAGATTTCCTTTAAATCTCAAGAAACTCACACTTGCCTGCCAGGAATTTTTAAATATGAGAAGAAAAATTGACATATGAGAATCATATGTATATTTTTTAAAGATATATGTCCATTTTTCTTTTATGTATTTTTCAGTTGTTGGAATTAAAATTGATGTAAATTCATGGATAGAAAATTTCACCAAAACATCAATCAGGGATCCGGTAAGATATATATATTTTTAAATTATTTTACTATGTACTTACTCTCAAATGTAAAAAAGTTAAAAGTAAAATCTTATACAGAGGCTAAATTTTCAGTGCCACTACACTGAAACAAAATTATGAATTCCTTTTTTTTCCCAAAGATTTTAAAAATCAATAAATATAAAAAAATTTAATGTTATCGTTTGAAATGGTAGTGTAGATAAGTATTGCTATTTTCTAAAGATAAAATAATTCTCTTTTTTATCGGCTAGACTGATGTTTAATCTTACTTTTATACTAAATTATTTTGATTTATAATTGCAACATGGTATTAATATGATACAATTAAAATTCAGTTTTACAAAATGTGGTAATAATTGTAATTTTGTCTTTCAGTGTGCTGGTCCAGTTTGTGACTGCAAAAGAAACAGTGATGTAAGAAAACTCTTTAAAATAAACATTTTAACTAGAATTTTTTTAAAAGTATATTTTATTGATTTTTTTACAGAGAGGAAGGGAAAGGGAAAGAGAGTTAGAAACATCAATGAGAGAGAAACATCGATCAGCTGCCTCCTGCACACTCCCCACCAGGGTTGTGCCCGCAACCAAGGTACATGCCCTTGACCGGAATTGAACCCGGGACCCCTCAGTCCGAAGGCCGACGCTCCATCCACTGAGCCAAACCGGCCAGGGCTTAACTACAGTGGGGCCTTGACTTACGAGTGTCCCGACTAACGAGTTTATTGAGATGCCAGCTGTCTCTCTGCCGATTTTTTGCATTGAGTTGACAGAGTAATTTGAGTTAACGAGCTCCTTAACGAGCTCGGTCTCAAACGAATTAAACTCGTAAGTCAAGGCCCCACTGTATAATTTTTTATTGTTACTCTTGCTAAGATTTTATGATTTAAAAAGATGCAGGAAATTCAAGTGCTAAAAAAATTAACTATGAAGTTGTGAACTACTTTAAATCCTATTTTTAAAAAGATTATTATATTATGGGAAATAAAGGCATATCAATATGGACTGTATTCTCTTCTATCTCAATTCTGTTAGATTCTTTGTACCTATGAATCTTTACCTCTATTCCTGGGTGGGCATTTTCTAAACAAGGTGTACTTACTACTTATCCATGCAGTCTTCCCCCATCTTTTGCATTTCCTCTAAGTTAATTCAACACTGTATTTACAATGATGAGAAATTGGGTTTTTTTTACTAAACCTAAGGATTATATAATTTATTATGAAGTTCCACTAACATGGATTGAATTTTACATTGCCTTCTATTTTATTTCTGTTTGAGAGTTTGAAAAAGCAAATGTGGACTTTTTTTTTTGTTGTTCAAAAGCTGAAGATGCTTTAAGAATGATACTAGATAAACTATTCCAAAAAATTAATAAGGAAGGATGAATTCCACTCTTCTGGTCATCTTATCTGTGTGTATATTTCCCAAGGAAGCAAGGGGTTTATATCATCTGATCACTTCTAGTCATCAAAATGATGTCAATAATTTCATTATTTTTGTAGTTTATCCATTTTATAGAGAGTTTGTAAACATTGATTATGGGAACTATGTTTTTAGAGCAAAGGTTTTGGCAAGCTGCTTCCACAGTAGGAAAATGGAATGCCCATGTTCCCAACTCTGAAAACAGTGTTTCAAATTGTGGTTTTTATACAATAAAAACTATTAAACTGATTCATGCATTTACACATGATTTCAATTAGGTGGGAATTTATGCTATATATCAGGATTAATGATTTTTTTCTGTCACAGGCATTTCTTTTTTTGCTTTTAAATTTTAAATGATCCAACCAAGTATTTATAAATATAGCTCTATCCCCAGACTGCTCCTTTTTTTAAGTCTATGAAACACAATGACTAAAATTCATTTAAAAATATTTCTATCAAATCTTAAACATGTGCTTAAAATAATAAAGTAATTATACATTAAATATTTTGATATATTCAGTTTACTGAATGATTCAGATGATTTTTGGAGTGGCAAAAGGATTATTTCTGATTTATTCTTATGATTTGTTAAGACTAAGTTGACAGTTTTAACTGGGTTGATAGTGATGGAATATCAAGCCCTGGGGTTTTGATATGAATCTATGCATGCCCTTAATTTATTTAGTAAGAATCTCTTGAGGATGTGTGCCCAAGAGAAGACAATCATTGGAATTTTTCTTCTAGTGTTGTTATAATCATCTACATGTATGGAAGTAATGATAGTATAACCTTATAATCTTTCTAAAATGTGTTAACTGTTATTTTTATTTTTATAGGTAATGGATTGTGTGATTCTAGATGATGGTGGCTTTCTTTTAATGGCAAATCATGATGATTATACTAATCAGGTATGTACCTTAAAGTGAAAAAGAACTAAGGTTTCCAAAGTATATTTTCCTAGACCAACATTACAATACTCCTTCATACCATAATAGAAATTGATGAGTTGTTTTATTTTTGTTATAAATTTTAAAGTGCTTAATATGATATAAGTCATTAAGATTTGCATCCAGAATATAGGTTTCCTTATGTTTGTTAGTTGAGTTTACTTTCTAGTACTCAAAGTAATTAAAACATATAGTTAAGAATCTTAACATGATATAAACTTTTTATTTTTGATCTCTCAGAAATGTAGAATATTCCTATGTATTAAATACTTATCAGTTGATAGTGTGTAACTTAATATATGGCTGCTTTGAAACAGAAGTTTCTAATACCAAATTTGTAAATTGCTAATTGCTTCACAGAAGATTTTGAACAAAGTAGAATTTTTTGTCAACTAATTTCATTTCTGAGTCTACATTTGTGGCTTCTCTTAAAAGAAAAAGAAGGAAAAGATCTCTCAACAATGACTGTTTTTCCTCCCTGACAATGTTTATGGGCTGGAGTTCAGGATTAAACTTCAGGGTAATCCTCTGATGCCTTGGAGGTTGCGCCTGTGGTTGGGGCTCACTCCAGTTCATCACAGTCCCTACAAATTTCTTTCCCAAGTCCCATCCATTTTTCTTATTTGTGCTATGTTTCTCATCCTCAGGAGGCATTTGGTTGTCCTTAATGCTGAATAAATTGTTTCCATTCCTTCTACAGATATCACACAGAGCTTTTGGGTATTGAATTAAGCTCATTTGCGTTCTATTGGAATGCCAGATCCTGGTTTTAAAACTCCCAAGTAATTTTAGTACACGATTCTTTGTATTATTTCTTTTCACTGTACTGATTCAGGTATCAATATTTGACTTTAATTTGCAACTATTATTTTTTTCTGTGCAGATTGGAAGATTTTTTGGCGAGATTGATCCAAGTTTGATGAGACATCTGGTTAATATATCAGTCTATGCTTTTAACAAATCCTACGATTATCAGTCAGTGTGTGAGCCCGGTGCTGCCCCCAAACAAGGAGCAGGGCATCGCTCGGCATACGTGGTCAGTGATAGCCAAGTCACCCCTCCCTCTCCAAGAGACACTCAGTGTGGATGAAAGCACTGACTTTTTTATTTTATATTTTCCAGCCGTCAATAGCAGACATATTACATATCGGCTGGTGGGCGACAGCTGCTGCCTGGTAAGTCAAAATTCTATTTTTATTGGTAAGGAGAGAAAGATGTAAATAGTAAACAATGTGATGAAAACATGGATTTTGTGACATGTAAATAATAATTTTGGGAATTTTTTTATTCCCAATAACACATATTGACAATATGTATATATAGCCCTAACCGGTTTGGCTCAGTGGATAGAGCGTCGGCCTATGGACTCAAGGGTCCCAGGTTCGATTCTGGTCAAGGGCATGTGCCTTGGTTGCGGGCTCATCCCCGGTGGGGAGTGTGTGGGAGGCAGCTGATCGATGTTTCTCTCTCATTGATGTTTCTGACTCTCTGTCCCTCTCCCTTCCTCTCTGTAAAGGGTCAATAAAATATATTAAAATATATATATGTGTATTTATAAATAGTCCTTCTAAGTGATCCATGTAAAGCTGTTACAATCATTCCATTTTTTATATGAAAATAATGTTATGCTCATGCAAGTGCCAGCCTTTCCAGAAGCTTCTTTTTCCTCTGGGACCTTTGAAACTCTTCATTTGTGTGTCTTCCTTATAGGATACTCAATTCCTTAAATTGTAGGTGTTTTTATCTCTTCTATTTATTTCATTCTGTATTCCAGTTGGATGTCTTCATCCATCAAATTCCTGACATAATGACTCATCTTTCCACCCCTTTACTGTTCATACAAAGGCTGGCATAGTTTTAAAGGCATCAATCATCTTGCTGAAATGGATCTAATCCTTTCTTTTCACTGAATCACACCTCCTTCACCCCCTCACCTATAACCTGCCACCTATGAAAATGAGACATTTAAACTGCTTAGTGAGGCACTGTGGGAAGTCTGAAAGATCAAATTTGTCATTGGTACTGCTTAGTCAAGTAACTGCACCTCCTGTTGTGTCTGGGATCCATTCTCTCTCTCCCTCCCTCCCTTCCTCACTGTCACTATATTTCTTTTTTATCAATGCCGAGCTGTGTATTGTCCTAGCCTTATCCCAGGTAGGTTAATCTCTATGTTCATTTGATATTCAGGCTTTCCCAGCTAAAATTAGATTATAAAGTAGCAAAGATTTTTGAATAAAAAAATATATTATTCTGGGGAAACAAATTTGTAAAAATTGGTGCTTTCTGTTGTGAAAATGAGATTTCTAAATCTCATTTTGAGCCCTAGCTGGTTTGGCTCAATTGATAGAGTGTTGGCCTGCGGACTGAAGGGTCCCAAGTTTGATTCTGGTCAAGGGCACATGCCCGGGTTGTGGGCTCAATCCCCAGTAGGGGGCGTGCAGAAGGCAGCCAATCAATAATTCTCTCTCATCATTGATGTTTCTATCTCTCTCTCCCTCTCTGAAAACAATAAAAATATTTTTAAAAATCTCATATTGATTCTGAAATACTTGATTTCCTTTATGTTATTTTCTGGCCAGAATATCTTACCACCACTTTTTATTTTTAACACTAATCTCAGTTCCAAATAACTCTATACTAATATTTGGCTCAATTGTCCTTTATTATAAAATTGAAACATTCTATATGCCATACACACACTATATATATATATATATATATATATATATATATAAAATCAATATCATATGTCACACTGTGTATTTAAAAATATACTCTATATTATAAAGTAAATAGTTTATAAACCCATGGCACAAAGTCATTTTTGTTTTGTTTTTTTAGGCTTTTTCTTCTACCTCAGAGCTTTAAAAACTAAAAGAAGGAGAAAATACTGACTGTGAAACCCATACATTGAAATACTGATATTCTCCTGCTAGACTTACCACTTCTCCACAGTCTCATTTCATATTATGTCTCCTCACACATGTGTCCCTCATTTGGTCCTACACACCCTGACTTCTTCAACAGAAACAATGTATAATGTTTTGTACAATTTAAGAATACTTATATAAAAAGCTTCTAAACTTTTTATTAACAAATTCTTAATATTTTTCTGAAAGGTGAAAAAGAAATGTGTTTATAAAAAAAAATTCTTCACACTTTTATTATATAATTTATAAAGGAAAATATATAGATTTTAATCAATAATCACTCATATTTAAAATTCAGGTCTATTCTACAGCAGTTTATCTTGAGTTTGACTTTTCCCCGGCTTCTGGAGGCAGGTAAGTAAATGCTCAGATATCCTATATAATAAAAGGCTAATATGCAAATCAACTGAACAGTGGAACGACCAGTCACTATGACACGCACTGACCACCAGGGCACACACTCAACGCAGGAGCTGCCACCTGGTGGTCAGTGCGCTTCCACAGAGGGAGCGCCAAAAGCCAGGCTCAGGGCTGGCAAGCGCAGCAGCAGTGGCGGGAGCTTCTCCTGCCTCCACGGCAGCGCTAAGGATGTCCAACTGACGGCTTAGGCCCTAAGCCATCAGTCAGACATCCCCCGAGGGCTCCCGGACTGCGAGAGGGCACAGGCCAGGCTGAGGGACAATCCCCTGAGTGCATGAATTTCGTGCACCAGGCCTCTAGTTGTCATGATAATTAAAATACTTTTGGATGTACTGAATTTAACAAACTCAGAAAGAGAGTGTGATAGAAAGAGAATCACCCATTTGACACTTACAGGTTCAAATCTATTTGTCAAAACTTTCCTCTCTTTCATTGGCTCTATTTCGTAGCTGTTACATATTTGAATTAATTTTTTCCCATTGAAAAAATTGTTGGGCAACTATTAAGGGCTACCACTATATTACTAGCAGTAAACAGCCAATCAAGGTGCCTGCCCTTTTGCAGTTGTTTTGTCCGTGAGAAAGGAAGGCTCTGGGGACTGCCTACCATGTCCCTTCCTAATGGTGGTCTTCGTTTCCCCACAGTTGATGTGGAAGATGAGGACTTTACAGCCTCTATATCGAAGCAGAGTTGCATTACTGAACAAACGCAGTATTTCTTTGATAATGATAGTAAGTCATTCAGTGGTGTATTAGACTGCGGAAACTGTTCCAGGTAATTTTTCTTCCTCATTTCTGGATCAAAGAAATTCTGTTCACTTTTATAGTCATTACAGAAAATAATGGAGATTGTTGTTTTTTGAGTCAGAGAGATATGGATAACCGTTTTAAGATGAAAATATCAGAAATTATAATTTTTAAAATTAATTCTAACTTAGATAAGTTATAGTCCTTCAACTATAATAAATGTTCTAGAAAAAATACCCACTTGTAGGTAGAATAGAGAAATGACATTTGTGTATTTTTTGTCTAAAGTAACTCATATTAAAATGTTTATAGAAAAATTTGCATAATCATTCATTCTACTAAGATTAGGGTTAATTATATTAGTAATTCCAAGGCAGATGTATGATTTTTTTTTTACATTTAAACTATTTTCAGGGGTGTGTATTCTAATTCAAAACTGGGAGAAAACATTTCCAAAGGTCAAGGTTAATGTTAGTCAGCACCAGTACCCATAAAAAATCCTGAAACATTTTTGGAAGAGATGGAGTTTGGTTGTGATGGGATAGAGGCAAAGTGGGGATTTTTGGTTTTCAGAGGAGAGTGGTAGTCCATGTCACAGGTCTGCTGAGAGCGGAGCAGAAAGGCAAAGAGTTGGGATACTTTGTTTTTAGTGACTGCAGGCTGGTTATTTGAGAAGAAATGTTAACATAAAGAGAAACTACAAGGAGATGAGGTCATCTGAGCACATAAAAGGGCTGGAATTGTTAGTTGCTAGGGATTCAAAATAGATGTTTAGAACAGTTAAAAATATTTTCAGGAGTGGGTTAACTGACACTAGCATGAATTTTTAATAAGCATGTTCAATATGATTCGATGACTTTATTTAGCTAACTATTGTGTTCTGGGAGGAGGTAGAGGGTATGAAAAGGAGAAGAAAGGGGAGGACAGTCAGGCCTGAACTCAGTAAAAAGCAGACCTCCTTGTTTAGAGGTTAGTATATTAGGCTATCCTCTATCAGTGTTATCCGGCACATCAGGAAAGCTTCAGAATCCTTTGACCTTTCATTAATTGATGTGCAGTACTAGCACTGTGTGCTTTAAAATGGCTAAATTAAATTGCAGAGATAATCAAAATGCAGAAAAACCCCACTTTTTAAAAAATAGATAATCTTAAAGAAATTACTCTTTAACGACAGAGTTACTGATTGCTAAAGAAGTGAAAAAAAAAACCACAACAAAACACTTCATGGAATTTAAAGCTCTTGACTTTCTCTATAAGTATGTTTCCAGTTCAGTAGTTAATATTAAAATGTTGTGCCTCAGTCACATTTCAGGTGCTCAATAGCCTTATTGTCTATCATATTACATAAAGCAAAAAAGCATTTCCATCATCACAGAAAGTTTACTGATCTAGTCTTTACTCTGCCATTAGCTTGGGCAAGATGATGAGCCATATTTGTAGTCTGAGTTTTCTTATGTGTAAAATAAGGTAACTATGGCTCATTTCCAGTGATAAATACCACAATTCCTTAAACATGTAAAATAAAACATTTTTTCTATGAGTTTCAACAACTTAATAGGGCTAATTTTGCATTGAGAACTAATATTTTTAAACATGCTTAAAACATCTTTGCATTTTTTTTGTATTCATTTGAGAGAGGTAAGAGGTGCACACTAAGACATAAAACACAGTAACCTATCTTCTAAACTCATTCTCCCTCTGTGTTATTGTTTATGTTTGTGATACTTTGTATTTCAAGATGTGATATCATTTTAATGTGTTAAGAATCTTTGAAAATTTTTATTTCTTTTTCCCAAAAGATACAGTTCTGTTATTTTTTAAAATATTTACTTTGCAGGATCTTTCATGTAGAAAAACTTATGAACACCAACTTGGTATTCATAATGGTTGAGAGCAAAGGGACTTGTCCCTGTGACACACGACTGCTCATACAAGCAGAGCAGACTTGTATCCTTTGACACCAGAGATGTTTGGGATGGAAAGCCACCTTGAAATAACGTGTTTTTAACCTTGTCATGTTGTTTATGCTCGTCAAAAGAAAAATATTATAGAGTGATCACCGCACAGGAAGAATGGACCCCTCACGCAACATTTGTTTTGCATGTCAAGGCTGATGTTGCTATACATGCACCAAAAGAATGTGAAACGTTTCTTACTCACAGAATGAAGTTTGGTGGAGAGAGCAGTGCAGATTCCCAAGTAGATGGGAAAATGGCCTGAGAGAGCTGGGAGGAGCAACTGTCTGGGTGAGGCAGCGGTGCCAACCGAGGGAGCACTCCACTCCGGCTTTCCTGATCGCCTAGATGTGGGGTAGAAGGAAAGAGGGCGTTGTAGCTTGAGAGCTGTCAATAGTCAATAATGCAAAATGCAGTCATATATGGTATATGCGTCCAATGGAATACCATTCATTCTTTAAAAAGGAAACCCTGTCATATGCTACAACTGCTAAAACTACTTCTGGTGGTAAACATGCAAAATGACATGCAATGACTATTAAGCACTTATGCAGAGGTTCTGTAGAGCGCCTATCCTATATAATAAGAGAGGGATATGCTAATTAGCCTGGATATGCTAATTAGTCATGACCGGTATGCAAATTGACCATCACTCTAACACACAAGATGGCCACCCCCATGTGGTCACAGAATGGCCTGCAGGGGAGGGGTTAGGCGTCAATCAGGCTGGCAGGCAGAAGCGGTTAGGGGCAATCAGGCAGGCGAGCCATTGGGAGCCAGCAGTCCTGGATTGTGAGAGGGATGTCCCAGATTGGAGAGGGTGCAGACTGGGCTGAGGGACACCCCCCAGTGCACAAATTTCATACACCAGGCCTCGTGTGTGTGTGTGTGTATTTATTTATTTATTTTTCAAAAATAGCAGGGGCAAATGCTAAAAAGTTCTCACCTATGTTTAGAATTGACATTTACCAGTATTATTAGAAGTTGGTTTTGTCTGTATAAGTATGACCCTGTCTTATACTCTGCATCATTCACCCACTTTTATGTGCCAGGGACCATATATGGTCAGAATTGAAAAAGTTGATCTCTTCACACAGCCTCTAGTCTGACAAGAAAAATTTGTGGCAGTTTAATTCCTTAAATCCCTAAGTACTTGAACTGGTTGTACTGGGTTAGAGTAATGACATAGGTAACTCTTACTTGCTTTGAGAAATAAATATGTTGCATTTTCTTTATTTGTGTGTGGGGGGAAGTAATTTCATATTCCTTAACAAGTTTCTTTAGCTGATGGTCCTGATCCTTGTGACATGGTTAAGCAGCCCAGATACCGAAAGGGGCCTGACGTCTGCTTTGATAACAATGACTTGGTAAGACCAAGTGTTTGCTGTATTAAAATACGTTATCTCAATGGTCCTTGTCCACAAGTGCTTAAGGAGCCAGAGTGTTTCTCATTAACATGATGTACTTTCTGGTAAATAGATTTTTCATTTCAATATTTTTCATGGTCAGAATAAGCTTACCAGTTGCTTCTTCTATCTGTCCTTCCCACAGAAATGGTACTTTCACACACAATTCCAATCAATTTACTAATAACCCAACATTACAAATCTGATGATTTTAAAGACTTTCATGGACAGTAAATGTTATGTATGGTATATGAGTTGTCTACCTTCAATTATATTCGAACCTTGAAAATATAAAAGTTATTTTTATTAATTTGGGTTTATTCAGGGTATTTAAAAACCTGTTAAACAGCCATTATCTAATTGTTTTATAATTCTTTTTTTTTACATGGTTTCTGATTCTGTCATAGATTAGATTTATATTATTTCTCTTAACTATTCTTATATTGTGTGAAATTAGACCAGGTCAATTACACAGGGTTAAGCTGATAACATATTAAATATGCTCTGTAAAATTTTATTTAACAAACTGCTAATTTTCCTATAGGTCAGCTGTCTTCCACTAACACTATTCTCACTGTGTCGGTAATCAGCTTTAAGCTTTTAAAATTATTTTATTTAAGAAACTTTATTCTCAAACATAAAGGTTACAAAATGCCTGTCCACTTTCAAAAATTAATTTTAAATATAATATTCAATTCTCTGATTCTTCAAGGTGTGCCTTTGCATTTAGTGGTTTGCACACAGAGACCATTATTATCTTTGGCCCTAATTTATAATATAATAATTTCTATCATTTACTGATTGATGTGTATTTATAGAGATTTTTATTTATTTAGAATAGACTTGCCTACTATGTACTCAAGCATTTCCATAGATACATATTATGCAATTAGATAATTTAAATTATAACTGGTGCAAAGAAGAAAATCTGGAGAATAAGGCTAAAAAAGCAAGATGTTTTAGCAAGTATATCTCTGTTATCTCTGATTTTTCCCTTTGATGGGGAAATGATTCAGAATTGCTAATTGTTCTTTTTCATTTTACCCAGTTAGAATTTTTAAAAATTCAGATATGAGGACTTACTGTTTTATCTACTACACCTTCGGGAGCTTTGCCCTTGTCAAATCATTCCCCAAAGAATGTTGTATGTGGGCCCAAGGGTGGTAGTATCGCTCATCAGCTATTGACCATCAAAGACTGAGGTTAAGTGCCTTCAGGCGAACTTTAAAGATCACATAAAATCCCTGTTACTCAAAAATATTTTTACCCTATGAAGCTCTATATTTTGATCAAGGCATTAAAAAGGTTTAAGACAAAAAATGCTCAAATTCCTATAAATTATACAGTGGATTGTGGATGAAAGTACAACTCTTGCTCTGTAGCTTAACGTGCTAATAATGTCTGTGTGTCCTTAGCAGTGGACTATTGCAGTGATGCTTATTTGCAATGGCCACTGTGAATCTGCTCTGGAGGGAGGCTCACATAAACTGCTAACTGCCAGCAGGCTGCATGAACTCTCATCTTGTATGTCTTCTTTTCTGTGTTTTCTTTCTTTTTTCCTGTTCTGGCTACTTTGCCTGTTATTAATAGGATCAACTTATATGCACAACGAGTCGTGCCTGTACCATGATGTCAGCTCCTATCTTCATTTTACTGCAAGTTTTCATGTGGTGTGGATGGTCAGTCACTTTCTCTAATTTTTCTTTGTTTGTGTGTTTGGCCCGAAATTTAAAAAAAAATAATCCATATCCCTAAATGTCCTGAAACCAGGTTATTAAAATACCAGTACTCATTATAAATAGCTAATTTCAAATGTTGCATAAGTTTCTAATCTTAAACTGAACATAACATTCTATATTTATTTAAAAATCAGTATTTTCTCAGTTTTTTAAAAAAAAATAAGTCGATGTGGAAAAAAATTATACAAGCTTCATGATGTCTCAATTTTACTAAAGAGAAATACCTTAAGGACAATTATTAGAGCTGGTCATCTCAATTTAATCATTACTTAATAATTCAATCATTCTACTTTTTTTCTTTTTTTAAACAACATTTTAGATTTTTACTACCAAAATTTTGATGCTCTTACTGTATAAGTGCTCCCAATTTCATTTTACTTAAATATCACTTACGTTATCTAGGGCAAAATATTCATTATTTATTAACCTTTTGCCATTTACTGAATTACATAATCAGTGTAACTAAATAGGTGTTTTAGGGCCTGAGTTTGTGTTCAGGGTTTTATTTATCGTTTTGCAGTTTCTTTTCTGATGGCCTTGATTCACCGTGGTTATTATTACTAGAACCACTTTGGCTGTGTTTGTTCTTTCGTCATTGTTGTCCAGGTAGTCATTGATTAGGGAACCACTAGATGGAGATGTGGCCATTACTGTGGATGGAGTGAGCTTATCAGAGGGAAAAAGGAGTAGCAGAAGGACATTCAGAAAACAACTGCATTTGTCCTGGGATAATAATGGAATTTTTTTTGCTGTGAAAACCAAGTGAAGAAACCTATCTGGTTTAAATACTAAAGAAAATATACCAAAATTAAATTATCTCTCTGTATGAACATTTTTAAAAATATATCATTATTCCCTTACCCTGGCTGGTATGGTTCAGTTGGTTAAGCATCGTCCCATGCACCAGGAATCATCGGTTCTATTCCTAGTCAGCGTACATTCCCTGGTTGAGGGCGATCCTCAGTCAGGGGCATGCAGGGTTTTTTTAATAAGTGACTGAAAAGTGAAAATAGGAATTCTCGGTGTATCTTTTTAAGATTCTTTTGAGAGACATCCCTGGAAAGAAAGCTACTAAAATTACTCTATTGTGTGTGTGTGTGTGTATAATATATATATATATATATATATATATATATATATATATATATATATTACACACACATATATACATATATACATATATATTCTAGATAGATATTTAGATATATATAATATTAGCACTCTATAATCTGTCATACTGAAACAAGGTACCAATCTCTTATTTTCCACTATAGTAATCTTTTAAAAAATCAGACTTGATTGATCTGGCCATGATGTTAGTGGGAGTTTGGTCACTTTAAAACAGAGAAATGCTGAAGTTCCACCCATACCAATGCATTTGTGATTTGGAATGTTTTTAGAATATAGCTCATAATTTACTTGCATGGAATAATTTCAAGTCTTGGTAAATGTAGTTGCCCATGCAAAATGCATGAGAAAGCATGATCAGGAAACTGAAGAGGCAGATTTTTTAGTGTGAATCAACTTACAGATTCCAGGGACTCCAAATAACTTATCTAAACTACCACCTTGCAGGCTAAAACAGACATATCTCATCATCACACAGGGGAAATGAGCCCCCACCCTCCTTAAAAAACAAACACACATTTGAAAATAAAGAAAATGGATTCAAGCCAGAGAGAATATTTTTCTTTCCATAATACCTTTCTAGGATAATTTTTACATTAATAAGAATTTCTTGGATAAATATATCTTTAATGCATTAATGGGTCTTGTTTGTGGTCTAATTTTCTGTTCCATCAAAAACCAAAGAACTTATAAGCATATATGCATGGCCTAGGGTGGGGTGGGAGATGGGTGAAGGGGGGAAAATAGGTTACATCTGTAATACTCTTCACAATAATTTTTTTTTAAAAAAAGCAGAAGAATAACATGAAAAAAAACCACACCACTTAACTAAAACTTAGGAGACACTCCTGGTATAATGACAATTAAGCTTTAAGTTAGTAACTAAACAATATGTGTGCTACTTTACTGAGTACCTACTATTAAGTACTTACTCGTGAGATATTTGAGGTATGTATAAATTAAAAAATTGTTTTCAATTGAAATGTAATTAAGAACCCTGTTTTTCATCTGGTAACCCTACCTACAGGGAAAAGTATCTGAACAAAGAGAAGAACGAGTACAAAAGTCCCGAGATAGTAAACACCTTCACCTGTTGCAGAAACAGCCAGTGTTATCAGAGCAGAATGAGTGGTGAGGGTGAGGAGAGGAATACAGGAAGGTGAAGCTGGAAAGACAGCCAAGTCCCAGACCATACAATGCTCTGTCGAGAAATTTTGCTCTAAGAGCGATAGAAATTTCAAGAAAGGGAGTGAAATGATTTGATGTATGGCTTTGAGAAGACTGCTTTATGAGAAAAGATCATAAAAGAACAAGAGTAGAAGCAATGAGGCAGCCTTGCAGGAGTATAGGCAAGAAGTGATGGTGACTTAGACATGAGAAGTAGTAGGTTTGGGGATATATTTTGAAGCTAGAAGACATGCTGATGGATTAGACTTGATAAAAAGGGAGGAAACACAGATGACTTGTTGTCTTTGACCTGATCCAGTACTCCTAAATGTGTCATTTAGAAAAATAATGTTTTGGGGCAAGCTTGATAT
Organism: Myotis yumanensis; assembly: GCF_028538775.1. Classification (NCBI taxonomy): domain Eukaryota; kingdom Metazoa; phylum Chordata; class Mammalia; order Chiroptera; family Vespertilionidae; genus Myotis; species Myotis yumanensis. The sequence continues at coordinate 39,600,149 of NW_027223760.1, read as the reverse complement.
CTTTCTGAGCCCATATAAGAGTAGAGGTGGTAGAGATCAATGAATGTGGAGGTCAGAGGAGAATTTAGGGCGAAAGATATAAAAATATGAGTAATTGAGGTGCTGGTCCAAGGTGGTGACATAGTAAGCCCCAAGACACACCAAACCTACACCTATAAACCGAAATTCCTTCTGAAAGAAATCCGGCTGAGCGACCCCTATACTTTGGATGAACAAGAAAATAGCCACATTGAAATGGGTAGGAATTGCTGAGACACACTATCCCCATAAACCTCACACCTGGCACATCAACCTAAAATCAGGAGGCAACTCACAACTCCCAGGTTCTTCCTGAAGACGGAAGGGTTTCGATGGAACATCTAGCACCTCAACTTTTAAGATTTCCACCTGACGATGGGCCCCCCAAACAACTAGCTCTCAAAGCCAGTAGGGGCTTGCATCCATGAGACCCACAGGACCATAGCAAACAAAGGAAAATTTTTTAATGGGCCCATGAGGGCTCACTACGGCCATCCTCCCAGGGCTCAGAGAAGAGAGAGCAGCCAGAAATGCCTTCTCCCAGTCTTTCCCTGCCAGAGGATATTTGCATTCTTTAAAAGCTCTGAGAGTAAATTCTCTAATTTAGCACATATTTAGGAGCTGACTGTGGTCCTCCCTGAAAGGCTGGACACAGTAGGCGATGCCTCCATGCTCATCCTCCGACCCACTCCAGGTCTCTGGTATCTCTTTGAGAAGATTTTTGAACATACCTGGCATCTTGGCATATCAAACCACCACTCTAAGAATGCACCCCTTTATCACTTGGCTCTGGTGGCCAGCACATCTGGCATTCACAGGTAATATAGGACTGTAGCAAACAAACAGTTCTTAACCAGCTGTCCTCCCAGAGCTCAGTGTAGAGGGAGCTACCAGACATGCCCATCTCCAAGCCTTTCCTGAAAGGCTTGCATATTTTAAAAGATGATTACTTTTGCTTCAGCCTCCAATCAGCCTGAATCTGGGTCTAATGGATTCCTCCCCCCTCCTCCCCTCTCCCCCTCCCTGGAAAATGTGCTCAACATCACTCACTATTCATCAGGGAAATACAAATCAAAACCACAATGAGATACCATCTCACACCTGTTGGAATGGCTTCATCAAGAAGATGAGCAACAATAAGTGCAGACAAGGATGTGAGAAAAGGGAACCTTTGGACACTGTTGGATGGAATATAAATTGGTACAACTAGTATGGAAAACAATAGGGAGGTTTCTCAAATAATTAACACTGAAATATATTTTAGCTATGAGAAAGGAGGACATTCTGCCATTCTTAATAACATGGTTAGACCTTGAGCTTATTATGCTAAGTGAGATAAGTCAGACAGAAAAAGACAAGCACTTTGTATGATATCACTTATATGTGGAACCTTAAAAAAAACTTGTAAAAACAGAATAGATGGTAGCTATCAGAGTATGGGGGGGGGGGGGGGCGGTGAGGGTGAGGGAATAGAAAAGTTGCTCAAGGGTACAAACAAGTAGTAAATAAGTCCTAGATATCTAATGCACAGTACAATGAATATACATAATAGCATTGTATTATAATCATCAAACTTACTAAGAGACTAGACCAGGGGTGGGCAAACTTTTTGACTCGAGGGCCACAATGGGTTCTTAAACTGGACCGGAGGGCCGGAACAAAAGCATGGATGGAGTGTTTGTGTGAACTAATATAAATTCAAAGTAAACAGCATTACATAAAAGGGTACGGTCTTTTTTTTTTTTTTTTTTTAGTTTTATTCATTTCAAACGGGCCGGATCCAGCCTGCAGGCCGTAGTTTGCCCACAGCTGGACTAGACCTTAATTATTACTACTACTAAAAAGAAAGGATCATTACATAACATGATAGAGGTACTAATTATTGCTACAATGACAATCATATTACAGTATATTCATCCATCAAATTAACACATTGTACACCTTAAATTTATACAATGTTATATTTCAAATATCTCTCTATATAAAAGGCTGAGCTACCATCCTGTCCAATCAACCAGTCAACTGGCCGGTACATATGACACACACTGACCACCAGGGGGCTGACGCTCAACGCAGGAGCTGCCAAGCTGTGGTGACTTGGCAGCAGTGGTTCTCAGGTTCTCAGGTGACACACCCTGGAACCAGAGAGGAGGGAGCCCGATTCCTTTCAATGTGCATGAATCAGTACACCGGGCCACTAGTATTTCAATGAAAAGAGACCCACACTAAGACCCATTATAATTAAATTATCAAAGTAGAAGACAATGAGAGAATCTTAAAAGTATAAGAGAAAAACTGTCATGTACAAGGGAACCCCTAAGACTATCTGACTGAAGGTAGTGGCACATAATAATCAAAGTGCTAAAGAACACACCTGCCAAACAAGAATATCTGGGAAAATTGTCCTTTAGAATTGAAGAATAGAGAGTTTTGAGACAAGCAGAAATGGAAGGAATTTATAGCCACTAGACATAAGAAATGTTAAAGACTCTTCTTTAAGTGCAGGTAAAACAGTGTTAATTAGTAACAGGAAATCATATGAAACTATACATGGTAAATACATAAATTAAGATTAATATTATAATGGTGGTGAGTTAATAATTACATATATCTAATATGATTGTTAAAGAGTTCATCCTGGTGTATGAGACAGATTATGATTTGGCTTCCTAGCAGTGTGATTGTGGGCAAACGGCTTATTTTTTGAAACTTGCATTCTGTGTAAAATATGGACACAATACCTACTTCATTGGGCATCCATGAGAAATAATTGAGATAATTTATGAGTTGCACAATTCTTTGCAAATTTGCTCCCAAAAAAGATCTTAGTCCAAAAATATGTAGTGAAATAACTATAATATAATTAATGATTACACAAGATAAAATATGTAAATTGTGATATCAATAACAAAATGTGGTGGAGGGTAAAATGTAGAGCAGTGGTTCTCAACCTTGGCTGCACATTAGAATCACCTGAGAATCTTTTTAAAATCCTGATTTCTGGACCTCCTGAAAAACCTTTTAAAAAGATTCCCATTTTTTTTTTCAGGTTTTAAAACTTTTTATTTGCATATTAAAAAAATTGTGCATTCCAATAATTAAAATCATTTGAACAAAAAAAAAAATGGCACTCTGATTAAACTGCATTTTACAGCCCGCAGGACCCCTTGGACCAGCTTGGTTTTAACTCTAGATTTCACCCTCGTCCCACCCAGCTCCTTCCTTCACCAACATGCAAGTTGTCCCCCTTCCCCGCCAGCCAGCCAGGCAGATGGGAGCGGCAGGTGCGGCCTTCGTTGTCAGTAGTTCTGATGTGAAAAGGGGCAGCACAGTCACTTAAACTGATCCAACCTCTTTGCATCTTACAAAGTTAAACAGCTAAAAGAAGTAAAATAAGAAGGCAATGCTTGTGGAATTCTAATGTGCAGCCAAGGTTGAGAACCACTGATGTAGAGCTTTAGAATGCATTCAAACTTAAAAATGTTACCACCTTAAAAATACAGTGTTAAAAGATGTTTTATGTAAGCCTTTGGTAACCACAAATCAAAAACATACTGCGTACCCAAAGATAAAGGGAAAGGGATTTAAACAGACCACTACAAAAACACATCAAATTGGAAAGGAAGAGAGTAAGAGAAGTAAAGGTAACAAAGGAATTTGAAAACAGCCAGAAAATGATTAACAAAATACCTATCAATAATTACTGTAAATGCAAATAAACTGAATTCTCCAATTTAAAGACATAAAGTGGCTGAATGGATTTTTTTAAAAAAGACACAATTTGCCAAACTGGTTTGGCTCAGTGGATAGAGCGTCGGCCTGTGGACTGAAGGGTCCCAGGTTCGATTCCAGTCAGGGGCATGTGCCTTGGTTGCAGGCACATCCCCAGTGGGGAGTGTGCGGGAGGCAGCTGGTCGATGTTTCTCTCTCATCGATGTTTCTAACTCTCTATCCCTCTCCCTTCCTCTCTGTAAAAAATCAATAAAATATATTTAAAAAAATAAAAATAAAAAAAATAAAAAGACACAATTATAAGCTGTGCACAAGAGACATACTTCAGTTTTAAAGACACACACAGATTTATTGTGAAGGAATGGAAACAGATATTCCATGCAAATGGAAACCAAAAGCAAGCTTGGGTAGCTTTTCTTAAACAAAATAGACTCAGACAAAAATTGTAATAAAAACCCTGGCCAGGTGTCCTGGTTTGAGCCTTGTCCCATGTACCAAAAGGTTGGGGATTTGATTCCCAGTTGGGGTGCATATAGTAGGCAAATGATTGATATTTCTCTCTTACATCAATGTTCCCCACCCTACTATTCCCCACCCTGGCTCTTTAAACATATCCTTGGGTGAAGATTAAAAAAAAATCTGTAATAAGAAACAAAGTCAATGATAAAGGAGTCATTTAAAAAGAGGATATAACCTTTATAAATATTTATGCATCAACATAAAGCACCTAAATATATCAATTAAATATTAACAGACAAAAAGGGAGAAATAGACAGCAATCTACATATATAAAAGCCTAAGCAATGTCCAACCATTAAACCAATCGCCTGTTAGCTATGATGTGCAATGACCACCAGGGGGCAGACACTCCAACCAGTAGAGGAGAGAGCACAATTCCTCGAGGAATCTGCCATGGGTTAGGTTGCTGCTGGGGCACTGTCAGCCCCAAATCTGCTTCACCTACACCCTGGACCCAGAGAGGTCCCTTGGCCTGGCCTGTAGGGATTGGGCCAAATCCAGCTCTCTGACATTCCCTGAGGGGTCCCAGATTGCAAGAGGGCACAGGCCAGGCTGAGGGACCCCACTGGTGCACAGATCCATGCACCGGGCCTCTAGTACAATAATATTAGGGGACATTAATTCCCTCCTTTCATCAGTGGATATAACATCTAGAGAGAAAATCAATGAGGAAACTTTGGAGCTAAGTGACAAGTTAGAGCAGAAGAATATAAGAGACACTAACAACATTCCATCCCAAAGCAGCAGAATAGACATTCTTCTAAACTGCATGGGGATCATTCTCTACAATAGTATATATTTTATGCCATAAGAGATGAGTTAATAAATATGATTATTATTATCAAGAAGAAATTATATCAAGCATCCTTTTGACCACAAGTGTATGACAATAGAAATCAATTACATGGAGAAAACTGGAAAATTTATAAATGTGTAGAGATTAAGCAACATGCTCTTAAACAATCATCATTCAAAGAAGAAATCAAAAGAGAAATGGAAGTAAAACATACCAAAACTATGGGAAGTAGTAAAGTACTTCTAAAGGGAAAGTTTATGGTGATAAAAACCTATAGTAACAATTTTAAAAATCTCAAATAACCTAAATCTATACGTCTAGGATGTAAAAAAACAAAAACAAACAAACAACAACAACAAACTAATCAAAACAAGAAACAAACTAATGGTATTAGAAGTTAGGGAATAACAAAGGTCATAGCAGAAATAAATAGAGACTAAAAGGACAATAGAAAACATAAATGAAACAAAAGATAATTAAAATAGACAAATCTTTAGCTGGCCTTCTCAAGACAAAAAGAGGACTCATAAAATTAGAAATGAAAAAGATGTTAAAATTGATATCAAAGAAGTACAAAGGATCAAAAAAATTACTATGAATAATTATAAGCTAACAAATCTGGACGACAGAAGAAATGGATAAATTTCTAGAAACAAACATCCTCTCAAGGCTGAATCATGAATAAATATAAAATTCAAGCAAACCAATGACTAATAAGTCAATTGAATCACTTATCAAAAACCTCCCAACAAACAGAAGTCCAGGACGAGATGGTTTCACTGGTGAATCCTACCAAACACTTAAAAAAGAATAAATAGCAATTCTTCTCAAATCTTTTAAAATGTTAAAGAGGAGGGAACACTTCTAAACTCATTTTACAAGGCCAGGCTTGACATGATACCAAACCAGACAAGGAGACTACCAAAAAGAAAAATAAGGCCAATATTTTTGATGAACATAGATGTAAACACCCTCAACAAATTAAATGAAACAATACATTAAAAGGATCATATACCATGATTAAATGAGATTTATTCCAGCGATGTGTCTGCAAATAAATCAATATACTACATTGACAAACTGAATGATAAAAAATCATGTGATAATTTCAACAAATGCACAAAAAGCAATTACCAAATTTAACATGCATTTTTTTTTGCTGCAGATTTAAAAGCATTGAAATAATTTTTCATATTGGGAATATTGACAGGGTCAAGTGACATGATGGCTTTGGGTTATAAAAAACAGTAACACATGAACAAGGGAGGAGAACACCTATGTCAGGTAGGTGGCATGTTATGGCAGTGAAAACTTCGTGAGGTAACACAGTGTTGTGGAGAAAATCAGAGGCAACCAGAATGTGTTCAGTTGAAGATGTCAACTTGGCATTCTGGCGAAGCCAGTGCAGGCCCTGCCGGGTGTAACGAACTGGATCTGTCATGATGTTTGCATTAGAGATGAGAGGACCCTTTACTTTACCCAGTTCAGCAAAGAATTCTATTTGTTCTTTGGAAAGCTGCTCAGCTTGGTTCCACATTTCTGTTTGGTAAAACTCTAAACAAAGATAGCATTGAAGGTACATTCCTCAACATAGTAATAGTCATACATGACAAATCCACAGCTAATAATATCATATTTAATGGTAAAAAGCTGAAAGCTTTTCCTCTAAGATCAGGAATAAGACAGGGATGCCTATTCTCACCACTATTATTCAAGATAGTACTGGAAGTTCTAGACAGAGCAGTTCAGCGATAAAAAGAAATAAAAGGCATCCACCTTGGAAAGAAAGAAGTAAAACTGCCTTTATTTGCATAAGACATGGTCTTATATTTAGAAAGCCCTAAAACTCACTACAAAACTGATAGAACTTATAAATTTAATAAAAGTGCAAGATACAAAGTCAATATACAAAAATCAGTTGCATTTCTAAACACTAATATTGAACTATCAGAGAAATTAAGAAACTAATTCCATTTACAATTGCACCAAAATGAATAAAATACCCAGGAATAAATTTAACCATGAAGGTGAAAGACCTGTATATTGAAAAAAACAATACTACAATATGTACAACATAAACCACAAAAATCTTAAATAGCCAAAGCAATCTTAAGACAGAATAAAAGTGAAGGCATCACACTTCATGATTTCAAACTGTATTACACAACTATAGTAATCAAAACTGGACCACTATCGTATACTATGCACAAATCAACTCAAATAAGCAAATGGGACTTAAAAGATACTGTACTGCAAAGGAAACAAATATATATATATCCTCAATCTACTGGATGGGAGGGAATATTTACAAGTCATATATCTGATAAGGGGCAAGTACCCAAAATATAGAAAGAACTCATAAAACTCAGTATCAAAAAATAAATAATACAATTTAAAAACGGGCAGAGGATCTGAATGCCATGGGTCTTGATCCAGCATCAAGAAGGGTTCAGAAATCTGGAGAAGGGGCTGTGCATAAATTAAATAAAAGTCCAGAGACGAAACATAATTTTGAAAGGTATTTGGGGGTCAGAGGAGCCTGGCTAAAGAAACTAAGATCTCCTTGTCTCAGGAGGACCCCTTGCTATCTATTAACACAAATTGTCCTAAGGGAAGGTGGAGATATACACTTCAAAGGGTAGGGTTGGGTACAGAATCCATTGTCAGATTGGAAGAATTTGCCTCTGGCTGTTCAGGTGTTTGGCCAGTAGGAGGCAGTAACATGTAGATTAAGATACCCTGAGCTGTCTGGCAGCAAGCAATCATCCCATTTTAGGTTTGGGGAAAGGCCCTTGCCACTCGAGATGATTCAGCCCTTGCTGACATGCTGGAATTGGCTTCCGGCATCTGAATAAACATATTTTCAAAGAAGACATACAGGTAGCCACCAGACATATGAAAAGAGGCTCAACATCACTAATTAGGAGTGACATGTAAATCAAAACCACAGTGAAAATCAACTCATACCTATTAGAATGGCTATTGTAAAAAAGACAAGAGAAAATAAATGATGGCAAGGATGTGGAGAAGATTTACATTTTGGGGAATGTAAATTGGTGCAGCCACTGTGGAAAACAGTATGGGGGTTCCTTAAAGTTTTTAAAAATAGAGCTACAGTATTATCCAGAAATTCTACTTCTGGGTATTTATCCAAAGAAAATGAAAACACTAACTGGAAAAGATATATACACTCCTGTATTCAGTGCATCATTATTTATAGTAGCCAAGATATGGAAACAACCTAAAAGTTTATATAAATACTAGAATTTCATTCAGCCATTAAAAAAATCAAATCTTGTCGTTTGCAAAAACAAAAACAAAAACATGGATGGACCTTGAGGCATTATGCTAAGTGAAATAGACCAAGCAGAGAACGACAAATACTGCATGGTATCACTTACTATATATATGGAATCTTAAAAAAAATAAAATAAATTTCAAACTCATAAACAAAATTGCTGCCCAGTGCTGAGTGAATGGGGAGAGGTTGATAAAAGTGTAAGGCCTGAGGAGCCAATAAAACATGGTGACTATAATTGATGACAATGTTAGTAACACTGTAAAACTGAAATTTGCTAAGGGAGTAGATATTAAATATTCTCACCAAAGGAAAATAAATTAGTATGTGAGGTGATGGATGTGTTAATTATCTTGGTAGGGGCAATCCTTTCATAATCAAGTCACCACAATGTGCACTTTAAATATCTTGCCATTTTATTTGTCAATTATAATTCAATAAAGCTGATTTTTTTTTGAAAAACAACAATGTTGTTTTCATATTAAAAACAATAAAAATATGAGTAATTAACAAATTTAAAGCTACAGGGCTGGATTAGAACACTTAGGAAGAAAGTATAAATAAAGAAGAAAATACGAGTGAGAAATAACCCCTGGAATAATCTAACATGGAGAGATCCTGAAGAAAACAAGCTGAAAAGAGTAAGAAGAACCACAAACAAGTGTGGAGGAAAGATGCATGAGAAAATATTTCAAGGAGAGAATATTTATTGTATTTTGTCAAATGCTCCTGAAAAGTCAAATAGGATGAGGACTGAGAACTGATCATTTTTTAACTGTCTCTTTAGATTTAGGACCTATCTTTTAAAAATGAAATTTCCCTTAATAGATTCTTTTTCCTCAAAAATTCTGTTAGACAAACAAAGGAGTTCTGCCTCACAATACAATTCAAGAAAGAAATTTTACTTATTTATTGGGTAGCAATCATTGTATTAAACCCTAGTGAGCAAAGGGTCAATGTTCTATTCTCTAAGAGCTCAGAGTCTTTGTATAAATATTCTGAATAGAATATTTCCTTAGTTAATTACTTTTGTACTCACATACTTACATAACATTTTTGTTAGTGGAAGATGAACCTTGGATTAGTAAATTCTTAAATGATGTTTAGAAAAATAATTAGATATGAGAGTTTTCTATTAAATTCAACATATTAAAAGGAATGAAAGGATATAGAAAATGTTACAGAATACAGAACTTTGGAATAAAAGATAAATAATAATTTTGCATTTGTAGGGAACATAATGAACCACAACTAGACATTGGGTAATCCAAATGAGTATATGCATTACCTACATTCATGGTTTTCTAAACAAAACTTGATAGCTTAGCCCCTTGTTTAAGATATATGTTTCATAGTGTCCTTTCATTTATGGTTCAAATACGTTCTTCTTAGTATTTTAATTCTTGATGGAGGTCCAGATGCTACACGTGCCATATGGTATGTTCACCTTTGAAACTGGATGTAAGGGAAGATAGAAGTTCACTTCTCACATTTATTTATTTTACCAGTCCCAAAATTTGCCTAATTGTGCATAATCACTAAAAACATAATTCGTGGCAATTGTAAAACATGCTGTTAAATTTTATTTTTATTTCTTGTATTTATAAATATATGGGAACACTTAATCCTATGAAAGTTTGTTGTTTTTTAATTTAGAAATTGGTACATAACTCAAAATAGCATTGACTATTAAAATATTTTCTTTCATTATCATCAGAATCTACAATAAAATTATAACGCATTCTAAATGGTACTAGGGAAATGTCTTTATCCTAAATCACCGAACAATAAAATCTAGGAGAATGTAATTTATTTGGACTAAGAGAAATTTTATAAGGTGAGTTCAGAAGTGGACTAAACCCGGGTGCTCTGAAAGATGTCTTACTAAATATTTTTCAGGATTTTTCTTTTTCCTGTTCTTTCCAACAGGAGGATTATACAGACTGTGGTGGTGCCTCTGGATTAAATGCCTCCCTGTGGTCCATCATTGGAATCCAGTTTGTACTTCTTTGGCTTTTATCTGGCATCAGACACTGCCAGTTATGACCTTCCAAAACCAAATCTGCATAATTAAACTCCAGACCCTGCCTAAACATGAGCCCTCAACTGCATTAACCTAGGGTCAACCTCGGATCAGCAGAACATTAGCTGGGCCCATAACATGGCCTAAGTCTAAGGCGCAGACTCATAACGCACCCACTGGCTGCATGTCAGGGTGCCAGATCCTGAAACTTGTCTGAATGTTGCATCATCCATGTATAACATCAAAGCAAAATTCTGTGCGTGCTTTCCTGGGAAATTTGAAAGTTTGTTGTTGCATTGTTGGTGATTACTTGTAAAAGGGCTCCCCACACAACTGTTTATGACTCATACAAATTGTCTTGATTTTGACCTGGAATTTGACTTGCTGCAACCCTTGTTCTTTTACCAAGAACACCTCTAGGGGGAAAAAAAAGTCTTGTTTTTTTTTTTTTTTTGCCTTTACTTATTCTTCTGTTGACCATTATTTCCTGCTTTGAGTAGTTATTATTGAAATATGTATATATAGAGAGAATTAACATTGATGTAATCTGTTGAAATAGAAATAATGGCTAATTTTCTATAAAAAAAAAATTGCCATGAATAAAATGCCTTATGAAGAATGGCTTCTCTGCCAAAAATATAACACAGATGATGACTAAGTTTTGGTGGGGTAATAAATTGGTTGTTTGAAAATAATAACTAAGAAATTATTATACTAAAGGTGCTTGAGGGTAAAATTTGAATATGCGACGTATTTCCTCATAAATGTAAGCCCTTACTAATTGCTTCCGTGTACTGGTCCTTTGTTCACAGTAGAGTTATGTAGTGCTAGCCAGATATTTCAAAATGCTCTAAGAGAAGCTTGTTGCGGGGAGGGGAAGATGTTTTTCCTTGTGATAAATGAACTTTGGTTACCAAGGGTATTTTGCATGATGCTGCTGCTATTTTAACTTTCAGTTTGTTTTTCTCTTAACTGTATAGTCCATTGAACAGTTAACCGAGTGACATTATTGTTATGTAAGAATCTGAACCTTGCAGTGTAATGCACCTACGTCATCTTTAAAAACGTTGTTAAACTACTCTGAATATACTGTGCAATGTAAATGCTGAATGACTGGGTTAGATAAATGGTGAAAGGGGAATTAACGGATTTTATACAGATTCATGCTTTTGCCTGAAAGCCTATGTACAGATATTTTAAGTACATAAATCAGATTTGACACATTTATTTTTTGAAAGTACATATATGTTCTCAATGAAGATTCATCCTAGGTTTCCTCTTTGTTCGTTTGAATAGTGGCACCTACGATCCAAAAATTTCTGCTGCTCTTGCTGCTGCTTTGTCCCTCCATTTTCAATGGTCTGATCACTTGACCAAAATTTCCATGCAGATTAATAAGGGTTTTACAAAAATATGAACAAATAGGAAACCTTGAATCTATATGTTATGCATATGAATACTTGATGATGAATAATCAAAATTGTTTTATACAGCCTCATTGGTGAAAATCGTTAGCATAGTAAATCAAATATTTCATTATAGATGAATATGGAAGCCGAATATTACTTATACTTTAAAATTTATTTTCAAGAGCAAACAGTATTTGAAAAAAGGGTGAAAACTGAATGTGTAACTCTAGTTGTAGTGAGTAATTCTGCTGAAGGTTGGGAGTATACAGATATTTTTTATGGTAAAATGCATTTGTTCTTTTTTGAACATGCCAAATATTGGTGTGTGTAATGCTGGGAATTTTCTTATATATCCTTTTAAAGTCAGAATCTTATTAAGATTATCCAGCATGCTTTAATATGCTCCACATAGCAAAGATATAACAAATTCTTTAGCATAGCTTAAAGGGTATATTTGTTTTGTCTTTAGCTTTGCATACATTTGTAATCCCCTCCTACCGCCAATATACCCTAGGTACTATTTGTGTACATTTCCTTATTTAAAATATTTTTTTATTTAAAAATGGGGGGATTGGGAAATGGATTCACTTTGCCAACTATTGTTCTAAGAGTTAACATCAGTTACCATTTCTAATGCATTGTGATTTTGTAGTCTCATTTGTAACTGGTATTGACATTTTAGAAAACACCAAAGTGATATAAAAACAAAAAGTGGAATTTCTCACTCTAGAAATGTTTAAATCATGTTGTTTGTTAATTAAATATTTAAAACTTATTGTTAACTTTTGCTAGACTATTTTAAATCAAGAAAGTGTTGGGAAGGGATATCAAAATATAAATTGTTAGTTTGTGTATATAAGCAACACATTAAACAATGGAATTACTTCCAGCATACAACAGACTACCTTAAAATTATCTTTAAAATCTATTAAATATATTTTCATGACTAATGTCACTGAAATAGTATGTATTCATTGACTACATTATTGTATTAATGACAGTTAAATGTGGCATCTCTTGGCAGGATCCTATTTGGTTTCATTTGCCATCAAAATATATTTAATGCATGAGTCTTGCTATGATCCTTTATTTTCTGCTATACAATATACTAATATATTATGACAGCCACATACATGATTATGAATTGGGTAAGAATGTGCTCTGACTAAAAATTGTTCTGAGTCCTAATACTTGTCTTCATGCCTTTTGCATACTTACTTTTCTGTAAGACAGTAACACTCATCCCATCACATTTTTATCTTTAATTTCAGATTTTTCTCTGAGTTCTAATTGTTGTCAAAAACTTAAATTTTAACCTATTATATATATTGAGTTTCAAAGACTGAACAGTACACGAAATCAAGAAAAATGCTTTTAAACTCTTCATTTGTGCAATACTCATACAGCTTTAATGTAATTTATCATTAAAACGAATTCAAATAACTCTTGCATTGGTGTTGAGTAACAGGAATAAATTTTGCATTAATGGTTTTCTTCATTTGAACAACCAGCATTACTGCCAAACACCAATCGTGGTCCATATTTGTAACAGGTTTTTAATATGACATAGTTAGCAAGTTTGATTGAAGAGATTTTGAGGTCCTGGACCTGTAAGATTTTAGTATGATCTTTTTTCATGTTTCTAATGCGTGAAGCATTATTGCTTAACTTGGAAAACAAAAACATAAAAACGGAACAGTGTTGCTGCCATTTGTAAGTTTTCTTGTAATATTCTTTTTATTAACTTTAAAACGGGCCTTACTGGATTCAAATAGGCAGTATCCCTTTTAAGTGACCTTTCTGACCCAAGTGTTACTTGCTTATTTGATGCTTTCTTGTATTTTCAATCTCATTTAAATCTTTCTCTCCACCAAAGCTGAAATGCTATGTCTTAATTTAAAACTCTAAACTATTCCATTGATCATGTTAGTTCACATTAAAATGTCCAGAGATACAGAGTTTGATTCAGTGAAACAAATGTAGTGACTTTGTTTTTTAAAAAAGGTGTAGAATAGAATGATAATTTCACTTTCCCCAATTTCAAATACTTTATTGTTATCGGAATGTTGTTTTCCTCAAAATAGAATGTTAATATTGCTAATAATCCATGTGCATTGATGTAAAGAGCAAATCAATATAACTCATGTATCAAGTGTTGGAAAAACTCCAGAATTTCAAAAACTTAGACAACCCTTACCAATAGTTTCTTGTACTTTGTTTATATAGCTCATATAATTCACTCAGAGAAATTCTTCTGAGACTAATGGGATACTGTCTTGTATAGATGCCAATTGAGTTTACAGTGTGACCTGACAAAGCTATCGTTTTTGTTGTGCTGTATGATTGTTGGATCATGCTTTTTAGGATGTTTTTATTAAAACGCTCAGTGTGCATCCATGCAAAAGGCCAAGTGGCTTTGTGAACAAAAGATCTTTTCTCCCATTTATTATGTTCTCTTGACACTTTTGTGGAAATTAAGTAGCCTGATAAAAACATTTTGTAAAAATTTGTATAATACTGTTATAAAAATATTTATAATCCCAGAAAATGTTGTGTTAAATCTTGTGCAAAAACAGTATATTCAGAATAAAAGTTTATCATTTAAAGTCACGACAGTTTGAATTATTTAATTACTTAAAATCCTGTTGAAAAAGACTGGTTTCTATCATAAATATGTTTTAAGAAAGCCACCTTCCCGTGGAGATAATTCTAGATTTTGGAAGCAAAAGCTGAGATTGCAAAGTACTTCTACAATTACAAACCTCAACTCACGAATAAACAAATGTACTTGCAACTCCTTCCCTTAACTCTGACCCTTCTCAAGTGCACTTTTGCCATCAAGGCATTTAGAAACTTATTAAATCAGACTCCCGATTTCTATAGTAAAAAAGCCCACAAAAATTCTAGGCAAAAATGTTTCCATGTTTCTTTAAATACCTTCAGAAAACAGTTTGAAGGAAAATTGTTAAAATATCTGAACAATGCATACCTTTTATTACATCTGATTAATCTATACATATAAAAGCCTAAGCATCTACACGATGGAATACTATGCTGCTGTTAAAAAGAAGGAACTCTTACCATTTGCAACAGCATGGATGGAACTGGAGAGCATTATGCTAAGTGAAACAAGCCAGTCAATGAAGGAAAAATACCACATGATCTCACTCTTTCATGGATAATTAAGACCATTACAAACTTTTGAACAATAATAAATACAGTGGCAGAGCTGCCTCAAACCGATTGTCGGACTTCAGTGGTAAGGCCAGGGAGGGTTGGGGGACAGGAGGGAGGGGAGTAAGAGATCAACCGAAGGACTTGTATGCATCCACATAACCATAACTAATGGACATAAGACACTGGGGGGGTAAGGGAGGGCAGGGGCTTGTCAAGGGTGGGGGGGAAAAAGGGACACTTATGTAATACCCTTTGTAATACTTTTAGCGAAAAAAAAATAAAAATAAAAATAAAAGCCTAAGCGACCAAATGACCAGATGACTGGTCGCTATGACACACACTGACCACCAGGGAGCATCTGCTCAATGCAGGAGCTGCCCCCTGGTGGTCAGTGCCCTCCCACAGCGGGAGCACCGCTCAGCTGACCAACAGGGGCCAGACAGGGCTCATGACTGGTGAGTGCCACTGCTGAGGCATCAGCCTCTCCCGATCGGGACTGTCTGGGCACGAGCCCACTAGCAGGTGCAGCGGTGCCGGGATGAGTGGGAGCAGCAGGTGGCATTGGACTGCCAGTTTTGGCCCAATCCCCACAGGCCACGCTGAGGGACCTCACGGGTGCAGGAATCCGAGCACTAGGCCTCTAGTATTTAAAAATTTCTGTTAGCTATTTTATGCCAGCTAAGGCAATGAAGTTTATAAAGAGATTAAACACACACACACACACACACACACACACACACACACACACACTAGATTCCTTTTACATTGATACCAGCTTACCACCTGCCACCCTGTGCTCATTTAATAATAAAGTAAGAAGCCTGATATTGCGTGGAACCCAATATAATGTCAGCCACTTTTCTTTCTGGGGACTTCCATGAGAGAGCACAAAAGACCTACATGTGAGAGGAATGTGGTATGTAAGTACCAAAGTTGGTGGTTACTAGAAAATTTGACTCTTAGTTTCTGATCAAGGCATTTTAACAGGAAAATCCCTACCTCAAAGTGTAAGGTAGATAACATTTGTTTTTTGAACATCTGGCTCCATTCTGTACCAATGTATCTCCTTAATCAATCCTCTCCCCTCATTTCCTCTATCAATCATCTTGGTGCCACCCCCCCCACCCCCGCCTCTTCCCTGGGGACCTCATTTCATCAGTTCTTCCTTAAGCATATCCAGTCTTCCCTTTCTGCAGGCTCACTTCCCTCTGCCTGCAAACACATTCAGGACACCTCTTTTTAAAACAGCAAAATCAAACATCAACCGCTGCCCGTTAGCCCTATTAATTACTGTTATACAACTAGAATTAAAATATTCCTTTCTATATCTACAGACACATTTTGGTAGTCTCTTTGCAACATACTCAACTAGGCCTTAGAATTTTAGGTTGGAAAGTCATATTGTTATCGCTGACCTTTAGTTTGGACTACCACTGAAAAAGTTTAGTGGCTGGTATAAGGTACTAAGAAAGTCAACATCTTGGGCATCTCTTGATTCTCAAATTATTTGTTTCTTAAAGTGGAGCTATTCATAGAGCACCTCTACAATTTTCACAAATTGGTATACAATCAACAATACCATTTATTTAATATTTTCTATTTAAATTGACTTTTTTAAAAAATATATTTAAGAGAGAAATTCAACATAACTCAACCAAAGAACTTATATGCATATTTGCATAACCCAAGGACACAGATAACAGTGGGGTAAAGGCCTAGAGAAGGGATGGGAGTGGGGAGGTGGTGAGGTCAATGGGGAAAAAAAGGAACATCTATAAAACTTT
Source organism: Myotis yumanensis (assembly GCF_028538775.1). Taxonomy (NCBI): domain Eukaryota; kingdom Metazoa; phylum Chordata; class Mammalia; order Chiroptera; family Vespertilionidae; genus Myotis; species Myotis yumanensis. Next base: position 39,583,393 of record NW_027223760.1, on the reverse strand, counting down.
AAACAATAGGGATAAATTTTTAAAACTAAAAAAAAAAATGACATTATTGCCATAATTGAAAAACCAATATAATGTGCCACAATTAGTAGGAATGTCACATTAAAATAGTTTTTTGTATCCTAATGAAAGCAATAAAACCACTCAGCATATGCCAGTGTCAAATGTGCTAGATTTAACATAACTTCTTCAACATATTTACTGTAATGATAGATTAGGCAGTTTTTGTATTTCTGCCACTAATGTTTTAAATGTAAACCTGGACTCAAACATCTTACTAAATTGTAATTATTAATATCTTAAAATTGATTTATCAAAATGCATACTCAATTTTTTTTTTCAAAATGTTGTTTTCTTAGGTGCACAAATTTTTTTAAAAAAAAGCTTTACTGTAATCACAATAGTCTTGAGTACCTCAGGACTCTAATATGCCTTTAAAGGTTACTTATAACACTTCCACTGATATAAGAACCATGTGTAATGAAGCTAGGTTGGAGTAAGATTGCCAATTTCCTGTACTGGAAAGGACTGCTCTTTTCCAGATATTCTTTTTCTTTAATTGTTTAGTTTAAGAAAAACTGATCTTTCCTTTGTGAAATTATGGGATAGCTGATAATAGCTATTTTTAAACATATTTTTTATTGTTTTCAGAGAGGAAGAGAAAGAGAGAGAGATAGAAAGATCAACGATGAGAGAGAATCGTTGATCAGCTGCCTCCTGCACACCCCTACTAGGGATCGAGCCCACAACCTGGGCATGTGCCCTGACCAGGAATTGAACCATCACCTCCTTGTTCATGGGTCGAGGCTCAACCACTGAGCCACACTACCCGGGTTAATAACTATTTTAAACTGCAAAATTGTTAACAAACATGTCAGTTATCATCACTGGTGCTTCAACCCTCCTTTTATCAATTTCAAAATCACACAGGTATGTAAAGTTCCTAAATGTTGTAACACTGCTCTAGTCCTCATTATGAAGGCAGTATAGCCAATTAGTAACTGCAATCTATTGCTTAGATTCGGACCTGACTTTACCACTTAATAGTTTGGGAACCATGTGCAATTTACCTCTGTCTAAAAGCCTTAGTTTCCTCATCCATAAAACAGAATAAAAGTAACTCCATTATAGGGTTGACATGATGACTTCATGATATAACTAATGTAAAGCACTGAGCATACTAACTAGTAGGACCCAGCACTGAGGAAGCACTCAACACTACCATCCGTCAGTATTATGAATTATCACAATCATTTCCCTGGTCATCACAGTCATTTTTGGCTGGAACGTTTAAATCCCTAATGTTGCACCATTTGTCACTTAATGCAGAGAATATCTCTTTTTAAAATCTATGAAAATGTGGTGTATTTTTTCAAAAAGACTGTGTGGACTTTGGAATTAAAACAAACAAACCTGGTTTCATCTGTAGCTTTGATTTTTACTTAACAGATTTACTTAATATTGCAGCGTAGCGGTACCTTTAACTGTAAGTTGTCACAGCAACATTTCCCTGGCAATATTTGGAACAAATCCTAATAATATGGCACTGGCAGAAAATAGGGACTTAATAAATATAGGCAACATTTAGGAAAATAAGTACCCAATCTCCTAATAGCCATAGTCCTGGTATTGCCAGAATATCAAAAATGCTTCTAGTAGACAAATGTTTGGTAGATTTTTTTATTAATATTTCCATCTCAGTTGAATAAATGGTTAAGTTGTCACATGTCCTAGAGGGTTTTTATTCTCTAATTTAGCATTCATTCCACCTAGTACTACCTCATGTCAAATTGAGAAAACCTAATGGAACATACCAATCTGCATATCCCAGATTACTTCATCTGTAACTCAAGAATCTAGTTCTAAATTTTAAAAATTACTTTAGAATTCTGGAATTCAGATAACATTATAAAAGGGATCTAGTCATAAGGGTTGGATCGGAATTAAGAATCGGAGTTCTGAGATTAGCAAAAGTGAACCAAGCAAAAGTTATAGAAAAAATAGCAAATCAAACGGATCATTTTTAAAGTATAAATATTTTTTAAAACTGCAAAAATAGGATTCAGGATCAAGTTTTATTTAATGTTTAATACTGAGCCATTAAGCTACCGATAGGGGACTTTTATATTTCCCTAAATTCTGGGGACAGCAGAGCCTCACTGAAGACATCAGGGTGTTGTCAATTGATAGGAAGGAAGCAAGACAATCTAGCCACTAGCTATAATGGGAGATGAAATGAGTGGAAAAGAACAACAACGTTCAATTTTTAGAAGTCAGAAATCCAAAATCCAAGTGTCAACAGGGCCACACTTCCTCCAAAAGCTCTAAGAGAAAATCCTTCCTCGCCTCTTTTAGCTTCTGCTGGCTCCAGGCATTCCTTAGTTTGAAACAGCATCGCTCATCTCTGCCTCTGTCTTTTCCTTCTCTGTCTCTCTTAAAAGGATTTAGGGCTGGGAAGACCCTTTATCCAAGTAAGTTTACATTCACAGGTTTCAAGGTTCGGACTCAGCCCTATCATTTTGGGAGACATAATTCAACCAGCTACACATAATGTATTTGGCACTGTGGCACGTGTGTGAAGACTGCCTATTAGGCTCATGAAGAGTTCACCAATTTCAATCTCCAGCCTTGATTTTTCCACTTTTTCTAGATTTGTATATCCAATTTGATATGTTAGAAGGCCAGTGTGTTCCACCGGAGTGTTTAATAGGTATAGGAGAGGTTATGGTGCAACATCAGACACCTATGTTCCAGACTGAGGCACTTATTCTCCCATTTTCCAGGAGGGTTGACTGGGGCTCACAGCTAAGTCCCTTCCAGAAATCACCTTGGAGTGAAGGAAGCTGCTTTGTGCCTCCAAGGTGATAGATGGGGAGGTTACAAAAACTCAGAGCACTTGCCTTAACTCAGTCCATCACTGAGGGGTCATCCAGAGCTTCCCACAAAATGGCTAAGAACTCTGTTACAACTGTCTGACACAACGCTCTTCCCCTGCACAATCCTGCTCCCTTCCTGTTCTCATAGGTATTACTCCTAAGAACACTTTGTGATAAACCAGTTATATACATGTCTCCATTTTGGAGTCTACTTCCCATAGAACCCAACTCTGTAGTTTTGTAGGAAAACAACTCTTATTGCAATGTACCCTCTACCACCTCAAGTTCCCTCCCTTCCACCAAAATGGTTCCATCCCCCATCCCAGCACAGTCAATGGCAGTATCATCCACAGAGCTCTCAAGCCAAAAACGGAGGAATCACTATAATTTATGATCTTTTCTCTTACCAAGATCCTATTTGAGCAAGGCCAAGCAATTTTACTTCTAAATTATATTGAATATCTATATACTTTTTTTACATTTTCATCACCTGACCTCCTAATGTGACCCTCATCTCTCTCCTGAACTATTTCCGAGTTAGTAGTATTTTTATTCTGAGTGATGTACATAACCTTTATTAGCCTCCAGAAAATGAAGAGAACAACAGTATTGACGCCAAATTTAGTTTTGGCTGCCTGCTGCTTCGAAAGCCAATACTCGAGAGACAAGTACTTAGTGTCAGGAAAAATGGTTTATTCGAGAGCTGGCAGCCTGAGAAGATGGGGGACTCTTGTCTTAACCTCTCGCTGCAGGCAGACGTTTTTATAAGTAGGGGAATTTAGTTGAAAAAACTATATTGATGTTGAAGCTGCCCTTTGCCTGAACAAAGAGACCATGGGAAGAGGGTTTGAAAAGTCCTCTGTGTAACAGACCAGTACAGTCCATTCTGATAAGGACCTTGAAACTGGTCAAGCAATGATCTGATGTGCGCCACCCTGTTTTTCATCATCCTGGTTTTACATCATCCTGGTTTTATGGTTGAAGCTATGAAATACCTGGAGCTAGAATGCCTGAAGGCCAGAATTTGTGTCTTTTGAAGTTAGTTCCTAGAATTCTTATACAAACATGCTGTTTATCTACAAGCTACATATTAGAATCAGCATTTACAGAAACCATGTCCAAAGAATGGTGGGGTTGCTTACAATACCAACATAGTACTAGTACCAATATTATAGAATTGTTGTGATCAAATAGGTTAATAAATGTAGAAGAGTTAATAATACTTGGTTTATAGTAAGTGCTATAGTGCCAGTCATTATAAAGATCCTGCAATTTAATTAGGTTACCTTTTATGGTGGGAAATGGAAAGTGCATACAACTGAACGAGGATAATTATCGGTGGACTTCCCCATTGGTTCTCTTTGTCCTCATAATCAAACAATAATCTTTTTTGCACATAATTGCACCATATCATTCCCTATGGTGGGATTCCAGGACTTATGTTATTTTAAGATATTCAATACACACATATAATAATGAAGTAAATGTTATATAAAATAATATTTTTTCTAAATATCGCAGCTTTTGTTACTTATCTGAATGGCTCTAATTCAAAAATAAGCAGTCCAGATTCTGCCAAAAGTGCATTCCAGGAGCATATTGTGGGGTGATTATTTCCAGTACATGACCTTACCCCTGTCTTGAATCTGCTTACTGGTTAATTTCTTTTACAATTCCCACATATGTAGAAAAATACATATTTGACTCAATCTCTTCCTGTTCATCCCTTTCCATTCTTAGTGATGACTAAATGGGAAATGATTTCTCAAGTGTCTCTAGCATTGTGGTTAAAATGTGGTGTTCAAAACTATGAGACATGGGCCTCTATGTGTGATCTAATACCAAACATTTCCCTAGATAAAATGGATATTCATAGAATGAATTAGGTTACTATACATCCTTTAACATGACAATGGCAGTTTAATAAGTTTAACAAGGGTCATGAGATATAAACTCAATTTTAAATTTAAAATCATGATTAAGTATATCATTTTTAAGTCATTCTACTATTAACAGCAGTGGGGTAATAAGATATGTGAACAAATAAGGTTGCTTCGTTTGTTTTAATATAGCCATGAGAAAGCATGTGTTAAAGTTTACTAGGACTTAGCCATGTTCATTTCAAAAGCACATTCTTTAAAAGTTAATAAAATGTTATATTCTCTCAATCTAGTTGAAAAAAAAAAACTATATTAATGGTGAAGCTTCCCTTTGCCTGAACAAGAAAAGAGCTGCCAATTCCTGTCATATCCTACTCTGCATTTGGGGTGCAGAAAATTTGAGCACCTTGGAAATAAGCATGACAACGGTTACAAAATATTTCTTGAAATGGCATAGATCTTCCATGTCAAGAAGATCCTACTAGTATTTAGTTCTGATATAGGCCAATGGACAGGAGGCAATTAAAACAATAACCAAGTAGAGGGGTTTCAGCCATTCTGTTACTTAGACCCAAAGAATCTGAAATGAAACAACTGAACAAAAGTTAGCCAGGATTCCAGACAAGTGAGGAAACCATTTACTAAGTAACTGATGTCAGAAGAAGGGCTGGATTGGGAAGAGAAATAATGAGTTCATTAGAAAAGGTTGAGTTTTATGTGCCTATGAGAAAACAATGTATAGAGTAGCTATAGAATATGAGTGTGTATCTCAGCAGGAAAATCCAGAAGGAAAACTCTAGATTTGGAGTTAATATATAAATAGCACTTGAAATCATAAGTTTAGATGTGGTGGGCCAAAAAATAAAAAGTTAGAAATAAACATGTACTTAGCCTAATGAATCTTGTGACCCCTCATCTCTCTTTTATGCCAATTTTATTTATTCAAATTTCTTATAATTATAGATAAGAAATTTTTAAAGGATATAACAGATGATTTTAAGAAAGGTATTAATTTGCATGTATGTGCCCAAATAATGTCTTGCTTCTGGGTAAGTTTTTTAATAAAACTATGTCTAAGGTTTTAGATCATGTTTAAAATTAAGTCTAATTAAGTAGAAATTTTCTCACTTTCCTATGAAGGAATTGAATGTTTCACACTTAGATGGCAGAGCATGAAAACTAGAATCCAAAAAGGGAAGTAGAAGAGGTGGGGAGGGTGGGTAAAAGAAAGGGGAAAAGGTTCATTTCAATCATCCTCCTATATAGATTTTCTTGCATCTAACAGCTAAATATAATTTTTCCATCTCCTATACTCCCATAGTTGTTAATTTTTTAAATTAACATTGTATATTCATGTATCTGTATCTTCCTACCCTGATAAATCATACACTTTTTCAAGACAAAGACCAGTCACCTTTGTAATCCCACTGTAATATCAAAGTTTAAAATTCTGATATATTTGTCCCATAGGTCTAGTAAAAACAAACCTAAAATATATTTCTGATTTGTATAAAAGGGTGATCTCAAAGCACTTGAAGTATTTTTTTTCTCATATATTTAGGTGTATCTCAATGTAAGAATAAAATCTGAGACTGGAAAAAAGTATTCTGCCTTAAGGTTATAGAACTCAGATAATACTATAGTCTGCCTCACTCTTTTTGAGATTCCACTGAAATAAATGGAATGAATTACAAAGAAGGATAAATGTATAACATTGAGTATAACAGGAATAAGGGAATGAGCATGACTGACCAATGAGAAAGATCCACACTTTTGCTGAAGAGAGAAGCTGCAACCTAAATACGCTGTAACAAAAAAGATAGTACATTTTCAGAGAGAAGCTCTAAGAAGCACTCATCTCAGAATCAGGAGGTATGATTAAGTGTGGAAATGGAAAGTGGAGCTAAAATTCAGTGAAAGTGTATGAAATAATCGTTGTTATACACCCATTTACCTTTACTAATCCTGAACAAACAAATCACAAACATCCACATTTGTCCCCAAGCAAATTAACTGATAGTTTTACAGGACCATGTGACTAGTTATGACCAAGGAATGATCAGACAAAGTGATATGTGTCCCTTTTTTGAGCAGATCATTTAATGGTTACAACCACTCCAGATCTCTTTCCATAAATCTCAGACCAGCAGCATTGCCATACTGGCTACCCCCAGTGTCAGCCTAAGTCCAGAGTGGAGGCATGGAACAAAGACTCCAGGCTCTACTGTTGTTAAAGTCATACATTTTTTGGTTTGTTTGTTAACAAAACCTAATCTACTCTTATTTTGCCGGTCCTCTTAGCAAAAAATATTTTGCATAAAATGGGAAAACCAAACCTTTTAGTGTGGTCATATGTACCCCAGAATTAAGTTCCCATAACTCCAGTATTTGGGGGTTTCTATAAAACAAAGACAAAAGATGAAGGAAAGGAGGAAACAGATTTGATGTGAGACACTTTTTAGAATGAAAGAGCTCACCAAATGCCCATCACTTTAAATTTTAAAAGACTCACACTTACACATATTTTAAACTTCAGAACAATAAAAAGAGGAAAAGATATTAAAAACGTCTAAAGACATTTTTATTTTAAAGTCACTCAAAAGGCAATGAGTGTCATGAGAAGCTGCATAATGTAGTTATGTAAGCACATGAGGCCTAGAGTCAGGTACTACAATATACTAACCATGTGCTTTGGACAATTTATTTAACTTGTGCCTCAGTTACTTCAGCTATAAAATGAAGATTATAATAGTTTCCTTTGTGGTTAAGACCTTAAAGTATTTAGAACAGTACCTAGACCTAAATAGTTGTTAAGGAACTATGGCTATAATAATTTTTAGAGCTGCCAAGAACAATCCTGAATGTGAGAAGTCTATAGGGCAAAGAACTCAATTTATAATGTGCTTTAAGTGATTGCAGTTACAAAATGAACACAATTAAAAGTGTCCATTTTCCTTCCTAATTGAAATTTGTTTTTAGTTCCTGAATCCCAATTTGTAGTTTGTAGTAGAAATCTGGCCAAATAAACAACCTAACATTACATCTTTAAGAACTAGAAAAAGAAAAACAAATGTAGCCCAAAGTCAGCAGATACTTAAGGTTTTAAAAAGGGGCTCTTGGGACTCTTGTCTTCTCTTGCTTCTCTTGTTGACAGAAGGAAGGAGTGGGAATAGGAAGTACCTAGGAGTGCAATTCTGCTCCAAGTGCTGCTCTCTCTCCTTGATAGCTTCCCATCTGGCCTAAGATATTGGCCACTGTCTCCAATAAACAATTGTGTCACCAGAGGGAATAATTTATTTCTCTGCTTTCATAAAAATGTAGTCTTTGCTCTGAAGTGGTTTAGCAGTTCTCCTCCTGTCGATTTGGATTCCACCTTAGTCCTTGTTGCATGTACCTGATTCTCTGAACTCAGCTGTCTCCCAGTACAGCCTGGACTATCCTTCCAGAGCCTCAGGTCCCTTTCCCCCAACTCCACGGTGAACTTGAGCAGGCTCACACTGGCTTCAGAATCTCAACCACATTTTGCATCCAACTCAGAAATGTCCTGATCTTCTCCACGTTGGTGACAGCCAAGGAGCTCTATTTACACTAAGTTGCAACTTTGCTTTTGCATACGGGACACATCCTAAAGGACATATAAATAAAGAGTGTGGCTACAGTGTGAAGATTCTAACTAGATTTAGAGATGAAAGAAATTAGAGTGCTCTATCACAGAATTACTGGAGTATATGGGAGAAAAAGATGAGTTTTTATAAAAATTAGACTAACCTACACTTTAAGCATTTCTGTTGAGGAAAAAAAACATTTACTTTAGACTCACCTTTTTCAAAGATCTCTACTCCATTGATCAATTACATAGGAAGGTAAAATTGTACTGTCCACTATTTAAACAACTGACATACCCAGTAGTTGAATGAGAGCAAGAGCTCAGTCCTTAGATGTGCTCTGATACATGGAGAATATAATCTCAGGCTCTGCTTTCAGCTTTAAAGTCTGTGTGTGTCTGGGATTCACATATACTGTCAATTGAGTATAGTTTCCATTGGTTAAAAAATAAATAGTTTAATATTTTATAATTTTTAAATTTTAGATATTTGATAATAAAACATTGAAAATACAACATTTGCTATTAGTTGTTGCAGGCCAAATATAGGATATCTCTTTAAGTCTTTAGTGACCGAAGTATTAACTATATAATGTGATGTGCATGTCTAGTATAGTACCTTAATTTATAGAAATGTGATTTTTTTTTTTAGGAATGGCTTTTTTTTAAAGCCCCTGTATGTGGATTGATTAGCTTTATTTCCTAGATTATTCCTAAAATATAAAATTCCAATTATCAATGACAATTTAAAAAAAAAAAAAGACCTATTGCTTGTTCCTGGATGATTTAAAGAGAAAAAAAATATAATGTTATGACATATGAAACATTAGTAAGTGGTGCTTTAAGTCACATTTTTGCTATTTTATTTGAAGATCTTTCCAATCTGAGAGTGTGGAAAAGAATTTGTATTTTTGTTTTGAAGCATAGTTGTGGAGACATCGATGAAAGAAAAATTATTTCTTTGAAAAAATTAAGACATCATAATTTCTCATTATCTGATCATGCTTTCTTATAATACCTAAATTCAAGGACATGTGGAATGAAATGCGATCAAGAGTCTATATACGTTACATATTATATTACCAATGTCTAGCTTCAATAAAAACTTCATCCAGCTTCTGTGCCATGTGGTATATGAGTTAGACTCACTTTAATTGACTCCAGCTGTTACTTACTACGTGGAATAATAAATCATGATCTTTTCAGCATTGTCTAAAAGGAGATATGTGTACAAAGAGAGAAAAATGTGTAAAAATATAAATAATCACCAATCTATATTTATTGAGTGTGCCAAGCCAAAATGTAGGGAAAGAGGAAGATTCTAGAATATGGCAAAGTAAATAATAAACTAAGTTAAAGACATTCAGTCATGATGCAAAGAACAGATGTCTAGAAGTCAGTACACCTGGTTTCAGGCCCTGGCTTTGCCACCACTACCCATGTGAGTGATTAAAGTGTGAATTATGCTTGCTCCTTCCAGCCCAGGTAACAGAGAGAGAGAGGGAATAATTTACCAAATTTGAGTAGGCTGATAGGTGAGGCAGGGCGATAATAGAACATCTACCAGGGAGATCCTACAGAGAACTGTGGCCAAAGAAAATTGATATACCCAGGCTAATTTAGGCCTCAATCACCCATGGGTGTCCGTGTAGTGATAGAATGTCAGCCAAAAAGAGAAGAGAAGCAGATTGTATTTTATAGCCAAATAAGATCAGTGGTTCTCAAACTGACTGCACAGTTGTGGGGCCCACCTCAGACTCATGAGATTAGGTATCTAGGGTTGAAATGCAGACATGTATGGTTGAAATACAGACATGTAAAAAAATTTTATAGCTCCCTGGATAATTTTAATGTGTTGTCAAGGTTGATAACTAGTGGGTTACATGAAGGTTTTGCCCTTGAAGTGGCAGGTCACAAGCCATTGGACTGGGGCTCAGCCCCCTCAGAGAAGCAGAGCCCAGCACTGGGAACAAGGTCTGAGGGGTGGGGAGAGCTATTACTCCAAAATTAAGATGAGCGGCCGGTGGAACCAAGTGGACAGTAGCTCACAAATATAGCTGGTCACACATTTAGGAAGATGACTACACTTAGCCCTTAGTACTAAAGAAAGACCAGAGAGTAGTGCGAGCAGATGACAAGAGAAGTTTCAGAACCTCAATCAGCATCTGAAATTGGTTAGGAGAAAGACAGCCAATCAAATGTTGTTTGATAAAACTAGGGAATAAGCAAAAGGCAGATGCTACTCTGCCTTGGTTAGTTCATCAGCAAAATGAGTTTGAAAAATCATCTCTTGGAATACTGTGTGCCCACATCAGTCATCTGCTCCCCTCAGAGCCTTCTCCCAGGGCATTCCTCTCAGAGTTACACTGCACCGTCTCCAGTACTTCAAAATTCTGCAGTATACCTCCTTCACAAAGAATTGCAAAGCTACCTAATAAAGTTATTATGACACTTCAGCACAAGAGTGATACAATGAGAAAGAAAAAGAAATGTGCTTTAAAATTGGAAAGAGTAAAATTATAATTTTTTTGATGAACCCTAGAGAATATTATAAACACCAAGTTACATAGTAAAGTGGTAGATGTAAGATTCACATACAATATTATGAGTCTGACTATATACAAACAATAAATTTAAAAAATAGGAATAAAGAGATTAATATTTAGCCCTGGCTGGTTTTGCTCAATGGTTAGAGCATCGGCCTGCAGATGGCAGGGTTACAGGTTCAATTCCAGGTTAAGGGCACATACATAGGTTGCAGATTAACCAGTCCTAGTGGGGGCATGTGCAGGAGGCAACCAATCGATGTTTCTCTCTCTCTCCCCATTCTCCCTCTTTTTCACTCTCTCTAAAAATCAATGGAAAAAATATCCTCAGATGAGGATGAAAGAAAAAAGATTAATAGAAAATATGGAAAAATAAATAAATGCTACTAAGAAACTTTTAAATTAATAAATGGAAAAAATGTTATTTGAGCTTTGGTAGAAATTATATAATAAAGATGTCAGTTACAACTAAATTAATGTTTAATTGAAAAAAGAAATACAATAGGAATTTATTTTCAAAATTAAACACCTTAACTTTAAAGTTTATAAGGAAAATAATACGTGTAACAATACTACTTTTTTCATAAGGCAAGAAATAAAAACTTTAACAATAAACATGCTCAAAGTCATTAATCATTTGAGAGATGCAAATCAAAATGACAATGAGGTATCATCTCACACCTGTCAGAATGGCTATCATCAAGAAATCACCAAAGGACAAGTGCTGGTGAGGATGCAGAGAAAAAGGAACCCTCGTGCACTGCTGGTGGGAATGCAGACTGGTGCAGTCACTGTGGAGAATAGTATGGAGTTTCCTCAAAAACTAAAAATGGAATTCCCATTTGACCCAGTAATCTCACTTCTAGGAATATATCCCAAGAAAACAGAAACACCAATCAGAAAGGATATATGCACCCCTATGTTCATAGCAGCACAATTTACAGTAGCTAAGATTTGGAAACAGCCTAGGTGCCCATAGCAGATGAGTGGATTAGAAAACTGTGGTATATCTACACAATGGAATACTACACTCCTGTAAAAAACAAGGAATTCTTACCATGTGTGAGAGCATGGATGGAACTGGAGAGCATTATGCTGAGCGAAATAAGTCAGTGAGAGAAAGATAAATTCCACATGATCTCACTCATTAGTGGAATATAATGAACAACATAAACTGATGAGCAAAAATAGAACCAGTGTCATTGAAGCATCTAACAGACTGTCCAACCTATGAGGGAAGACGGGGGCTGAGCAGGTAAGAGATCAATAGGAGGACTTGTATGCATGCATATGAGCATAACCAATGGACACAGACTGGGTGGCGGGGGAGGGCATGTGCTGGGGGTGGGAAGGGCTGGGGAGAGGTCAACATGAGAAAAGGAGACAGATGTAATACTTTAAACAATAAAGAATTTAAATAATAATATTTTGGTTGTGTAGAAAAGAACACCAAGGAAAAGAACAGACTATGAAAAAATATCGGATTTTTGTCTAGGTAGAAATTATTTTCTAGATAAAGATATTGACTAGTAGTGATTCAATCATAAGTAAATCACAAATAGAAGTCTGAGCTATGTAGTGTGATTCTGGACTTCTCCATTTCTTTTTTTTAGAAATTCACATATTAAAACTAGGCATACGACCAATTAAAAATAGGGGGCATTTATATCATTCATCTGCTTGACTTCCCTTCCTAACCCTGACATAACATTACACTTTCTTAAAATACACCATAACGCTTGCACTGTTCTGATCTGACCCACATTTGCCCTTTTTGACTTTTTATTGAGGCCTCCCTTCCATTGCCCAAAGTTGACCCCTACCTTGGCCTTGCTTCTTCCATCCATCAGTTTTTCAAATACTAATACATTTCCTTCCTGTATATTCTAAGACAAACAATAATGCTTCAATCCATTCTATTTAACTGCAACTAAAACTACTAAGCATTTTCATATTTGCTGCTATAAAGAATAATCACTGTCCAGTGTCCTTACATGCCAATTCAACAAACCTCGATGACATTACTTTTTATTAGATCTTAATTTCCTTATCACATTATGAAATAATTATGACATGTTTTATTAGAAAATAATCTGATTTCAGAGTTTTAAAAATTATAAGCCTGTGAAGAGTTAACTGTGTGCTATGTGCTATGTGGATTTATTTCATACTTTCAGACCTATTATGAATTTATTAAACACTGAATAGTTTAGAGTTTCATAATTCACTGGTATTATCTTAGATGTATGGTATATTCATGAGCTTTGGGGGAAAGACATTAGAATAGCAGTATTTTAAGCCAGAAAATGAAAACACATATATTTTTCTTTTGCTAAAAACATATATCTAGTTGACATTGTTTTTTTTTCTGATGTTCATCCATATGGTTGAGACATAAGTAGCCTTTTAATTCTGATGTGACATGGTACTACATTTTAGTTCAAATTTTTGTTTTCCTGTGAGTACAAATTGCATTTATCTTAACACAGGAGTGAAGCAAAGCTTAAGCTTTACAAAAAGGTTCTTTTTATATTTTACAGTTTATCTACATCATTATTGATAGTTATAGCAGAGAAAATACATTAAACATTCCTGTCCTCTAAGGAAACTGGCAGTCCATACTGTTCATTTAGAAAGGATAGATTTTTGTTCACCTGGAGCATAGAATTTGGCTATAGGCCACTGAAACAGTTTGAAAAATGATCTCTAAAATGTTTAAATTAATAAAGCAACTGCAGTGTATGTATTCATTTTTGTTTCAGAAATGGTTCATTTTACACCCTTTGACCAATGTGGTTAATTTATCACTAGAGTTCATTTTTAATATATTTTAGGAAAGGCATATTGTTTCAACTAAATTATAGAAATAGTATTCAAGTCATCTGAAAAGTTTGTTTTATTTTTTTTACACATTCTGGAATAATATTCTTGCCCCAGTTTATCTGGAGATGGAATAATTTTAACTTTTTCACTACAGATTTATTTCATGACCAGTATGAGAAATGCACAAGAAAAGGAGGAGCTCTTAGGCCAAGAGGAGGAGCAGGTGAAGGAGTGGGAGGTGAAGGAGGAGTGACCTAGTCAGATAATGGTGTTGATGAGATTAAACAAAGGATATATAAGACAGCAAACCATTTACCTTAATGAGTGTGATTGCAATTAAGTGTTAAGGACAGAAACCATCCTTGATGAATTAAGCAGGAATTGAGATTAAATTAGAGCATGCTATGTGGCTAGAGAGCCAAAGTGTTTTCAGTGAATAATTATAGAAAGATAAAGTTATCAGAGAAGTAGCTTTTATGTTTTAATTCTTGGAATAATATGTATTTTGTCACTCTTGACAGATTTACATTTGAATTGAACAACAAATTCATGGGAGTAAAATAGCCTCTAAAGATGTATGAGGAAAATTAAATGCAGCAGTTGTCACTAATTTGTATATGAAATTGACATAATCTTTTAATTTTCTAATTTGCAATAGAAAAATTTTCTTATACAATCTTAATAGTCTCATAATGACAACAGTAAGTATCTGAATTATTTGTCATAACCACACATTATTCAATTATCCCTGCTTCAAACAGATTTTCTTAGAACGATTTATTGTTGATAAATTTTGAAACATTTCAAAATAAGCCACTAACTCAATGAAAGAAATTGTATTTAATTAGAAGGGAAATTAACTAGAAGTGCATCAAACATGAAATTAACCTACCATCAACCACTCTGTTCGGAAATAACATTCTGGGAGCTTGAGAGATTGACTTCCCCTTTGGGAGCATCTGCCATGTGATACAAAGCCTTGAGCTGTGGAAATGACTTTTTGATTGCAGTTATTATGGAAAAATTTGACAGTATTTAAAACTCCACGTTTTTCAATGCTGAAGATTAAATGCACTTATTTCTTAGAAAAGAAACTTGATCTCAAATTTGGACACGGATCTCTATAGTCTATAAATAAGTTATTAAGGAGTTAATATTCTGTAAAGTGCAAATTTTCCCATTCTAATATTTTTAAAATATATTTTATTGATTTTTTACAGAGAGGAAGGGAGAGGGATAGAGAGTCAGAAACATAGATGAGAGAGAAACATCGACCAGCTGCCTCCTGCACACCCCCCACTGGGGATGTGCCTGCAACCAAGGTACATGCCCTTGACCGGATTCGAACCTGGGACCTTTCAGTCCGCAGACTGACGCTCTATCCACTGAGCCAAACCGGTTAAGGCTCCCATTCTAATATTAATAAGAACATAGAAACAGTTGCTATGGCATATAGAACATATAATTATTTTCTAATGTTTTCAAATCACCTCAGAGCATCATAAAAATTATATAACAAACCAGAAGCATTCTCAGAAGTATGTGTATATTGACAGAAAATTCTATAAGAAGTTTAAAGGAAGCATTATATATTCATTCCACAAACCAAGGACACTACTCAAATAACTTTCTATTTAAACAAAAAAATACATAATTAGAAATTAAAATGATGAATTATGCTAGTCACCACTAACACATAGCAATTCTTATATGGTTAGGTCCATGCTCTAGCATCATTTTGGTTGAGTTGATAATTTTTCAAGAGGGGATTATATGTCTAATTTGATTTCATCTCATGTTGCCTTTTATACAAGGCAAAAGTTCCATCTTCTATAAATTTCTTAACACTGGATAAGACTAGGAGTACTAGGGTTTACTACCATAGTTGTTTATGGTATTTGTCATTAATGCTTAGTTTTGTAATAAAATCAGAGAATGTTTTATATAGTAGTATTATATTTTTATTTTGCATTTTTAGAAAGTGTTCTTTGTGAAGAAATATATGGTCAATTTTTGTGATTATTACATGAGCCCTGGAAAATAAGGTAATTTCTTTGTTTTTAGAGTATAGAGTTTGATGTATATCAATTAGATCTATCTTCTTAAATATGTTACTTTGGTCTTCTATATCTTTCTTTACCCTCTTGCTTTATTAGAGAGAATACAAACTAAAACTTCCTATTCCTAACATGCTCTATTTCTCCTTGTATCTATCAATTGCATTGTATTATTAGCTGAAGTCTACATTCTACCCAGGCTAATCACAAAAAAAGAAAGGAGACCCAATTTACCAATATCAGAAATTAAATGGAAATATAATTACTGAATAAAATAATAAGAAGAAAATACAACCAAAACAATTATGCTCACAAATTCAAAAGCTTACATAAAATGGAGCAATTCCATAAAAGATATGCACTGCCAAAATTCATCAAGACAAAGCCCATAAACTAAAAATGCCTCTTTCCACTAAAGAAATTAAGTTATAGTTAAAACCTATTAAATAAATTAAATTGTAATTAAATACTATAGGTTTAAACTCACATACTTCAAGAACAAATGATTTCAATAGTGAATTCTACCAAACATTTACAAATAAAGAATGCCAGTTATTTATAATGGTGGAACTACATAAAATTTGTATTGGTAGAACTATATTATCACTTCCAGAAAATAAAATGAGAGGGAACATTTCCCTACTTTTTTAAAAAAATTCTTTGTTGTTAAAGTATTACATATAGTATTACATATATCTCCTTTTTCCCCCATTGACTTCTCCCCGGCACATGCCCTCAACCCCCTACTGTCTGTGTCCATTGGTTATGCTTACATGCATACATACAGGTCCTTTGGTTGATCTCTTACCCATCCCCCTTCCCCTGCTTTCCCTCTGAAGTTTGACAGGCTGTTCGATGCTTCTCTGTCTCTGGATCTATTTATGGCCTACTTTTTTTATGATCCCAGCATATTACCAAAACCAGACAAAGACATTATAAGAAAAGTATAGATAAGAAAAGTACAGACAGATATCTTTCATGAACATAGACACAAAAGTTCCTAACAAAATAGTAGCAAAAAAAAAAAAAAAATATATATATATATATATATATATATATAGAGAGAGAGAGAGAGAGAGAGAGAGAGAGAGAGAAATAATCTATGGGGTTCCAACCCTTATTTTATAAGCATTCATAAAATAATGGTAAATTCTTTTTACATATGAAAGTCAGAAGACTTGTCATTGATTATCAAAATAAAATTAAAGAGAAAATTTAAAACACATGCGGGTAGGATGCATGTATTGCCAATCATTGAAAATTATAATAATAAAAAAAATAAACCAGATAAAAGTGACTCAAACTTTTAGAGCCATGGACCTTTTAAGATTAAAGAAATCTACAAACCTCTTCCACCTCTGCTTATTCCAATATATATCAACACTTGCATTCAGAAGTTTACCTAAGATTCATTATATTACCTTAGAAGTTTGCTTCCTTCACATAATAAAAACTTTTAAATTATATTTCAAAAATTGTCTTTTGTTAATAACTGCTGTAAAACTGTGGCTATTGCACTGAAAAATTGGAAGCTCAACTGTACAAATTAGTTTAATTCTGCTCCAAGTAATTTTCCATATGAAGATTGCATTAGTGGATATGAATAAGTTAAATTGATGAGTGGTCTCTTGCATGCTATTTTTGAAAAGCAATTGCTTTTGATCATCTTGTATTTAACAGCAAGCTGCAGAAAATCCAAACTCATAAAAGTATGCATTAGCAAGCAGAAACAGTACATTCTCATAGCTACTCTTCCAGATAAGGGTGGCTTATGTCAAGGAAACCCAGAATTCTCTAAGACATTTCTTTGAAATCATGTCAAATTTTTTCTTTTGTCTTCAAGGCTGACATCATCTTTGGCAAGGTATACCTTACTGATGTTGTCTTTGACAGATCAGAAATTAATAAGAAATCCACATTTCAATTCCTTCTGTTGAAGCAGAAGGAATCTTCAAAAGAAGGCTGTGGGGTTCCCAAGTGTTTTCAGATTCTTGTCTGTGGTGAAACCGATGTATAAAACTCTTGGTTCATTCTGCAGAGATATTCCCATCATTGGAAAGTTCACATTTGTTGATCTTCCATTTCTTTCTCATAAACTTCTCAAAGTTTCAAGAGACTTCATACTATTGTCTACAAGGCCAAAGCAAAAATATCCTTCCAAAAACCCATTTTTGAGTTTGTATTGAGTGAATTCTGATGTATGTATATTTCTTTAGAAAATGGGCTTTTCTTTGAATTTTGTGAAAATTAGAATTTTTAATGAAAAAAAAAACCACACAAACTGACTTCAAATAATTTAATGGGGGAAAAGCATCACCCCATTTTTCTGGGAAAATAGTAAATGGAATAGATGAAAAATTAAAAGCAGGGATTCCGAGTCTATGGCTCCTAGGATATTCTATAAGAAATCACCAGTCTTGGTGTATTCGGGCAATCACTCTTAGTAATTTAACAAACTGATAGTTAACTCCTATAATAAGAGACCTTGCTCCCACATGAAAGCTACAGTCTCTGCTTTTACCCTTCCTGCTCAAATGTAAGGCAGATCTACTATGCCCACTTCCCCCATACTGCTCCAGGAATTCCCATTTTATGTTAGACGGGAAGGAGAGCTCAATTAGTCCAAGCTATTCCTGGAGACAAATCAAAGTCAACATGTTCTTTTCACCTCATCAAAATTGTCCTATGAAATGTGTTGCCTTCTTTCCTCCCACTTACTTTTCTTTCCTTCTTTTCTTCATTTCTTCCTAAAATTGGGATTTTATGTGCAAAGAGTGTCAATAGAAAATTCAGAAAGCTTTACCTGATATGGATATTTTTATTGGGCAAGAAACAAACTTTTCTTGAACAGGGAGACTTCAAAAGAGGTGAGAAGGTTGCTTTAGGAAGGTTACAGTAAGACTTATGAAGCTAGAGGAAGTTCATAGAGCTTAATTCTCATTGGTTAGCACAAGCAGAATACCTAAATCATCACTGATTGGCTACAATGTGCTGAGTCATGCTGATAAGGAAATAAAGCTTAAACTTCCTTTACAGTTTAAGTGGGTATTTCAGGAAATGGATCTTTATGAGTTTTACTAACCTGCGTATGAGCCATCGGTTCAAAAGCAAAGGTAGGTTCTGGCTTCCATTTTGCTTTTTATTTCACAAGGGATTATATTATTTTTTTTCCAATTTCTTCTTATCCCCAAATTGAAATAGTAAAGCATGGAGTAGTTTAAAAATTAATTTCCATTTTGAGATATTTCCATGTAGAGATTATTAATTTTTTAGAGGAAAGGATGTACTGTTAGTATTGGAAGATACATCAATTATATATGCCTATGAGTAACATAATCCTGAATACAGTGGATAAATCACATAAGTATTTCTTTTTTCATGCAACAGTAGTTCAGAGATAAGCAATCCAAAGTTGTTTTCTGGCTCTCCAAAAGCATTGGGAACTCAAGATTCTTCTAGTTTTTTTACTTTGCAACACATGGCTTCCATCCTCAAGGACAACTAATTTTCCCAGGAGGCAGTGGGAGTTCTAACCCTTATATTTGACTTCTAGAAACAGGAAGGAAGATGGCAGCTCCTCTCTGCTAAGACTGACCTTGTCTGAAGAACTACACATTTTTTTTTCAGGGGATTTTTAAAATTTATTTTTACAAACCTGCATATCAATATCAGAGCTCCCAAACCCCATCCAGTGATCAGGGTCTGCATTGTTCATAGCCTGAATGTTAGACATAAAAGTTCTAAACAATACTTTCTAAGATGACCCCTATAGTCAGCCCCTTGTGGAAATGTGGCATTAAACCCACCTCGGGGGGAGGGGGAGGGGGTGGTAAATTCTTGATATAAGAAAAAAATCTTGCTCTTGTTCTCCTGAGCTACTTTTGCTCTAAATGATAGTTTCCTTGGTAAAGACATGACTCCCAAAGTAGTGTATTTCTTAAAACTATGCAATAAATTGACAGCTGGCAGAGAATTTTCTGTATCTAGAGAGGCATCTATTGGGAGATGTGAGATTCCTTGGGGGAAAAAAAAAGTTGACACATGGCTTCCTCTTTTTACATGTATAGGAACAACTTATGCTAAATTGCTTTTGACACAATGCAGCTGGTACTCCCACACTCCCTTTTTCCATGGACCAATCTCTTATTGGGACAATTGACTGTCCAAAAACTTCTTTAAGTTCTGTAGGTGGAGAGTGTTGGCATGGGGCTGGACATTGTAGCAAAGGAGGGCGGGTGGGTAGGGGGAGTCAGCTAGCATTTCTAATTCACCTGCCTAATCAAGCAATGGCCTTGTTTTTGCCTTATTGCCCAACTGCTCAAGCTACATTTAACCAGTTAGGTCTTTACCAGTATACAAAGGCAAGTTGGCGGATCACAAGCCATGCATAGGTAGGCTACCAAATTTTAATCTATACAGAACATTTGTTTTTGTTTCCATTGAAGATACTATTATGCTATTATGTTGATGTCTGTCAAATTGACTTTTTAACTGAACAGATTTAAAATATGATATAGAGGAGAACCAAGATGGCGGCATAGGTTAACTCCAGAGCTTGCTGCCTCAAACAACCACTTCAAAAATACAACTAAAAGACGGAACGGACATCATGCAGAACCACAGGAAGGCTGGCTGAGTGGAAGTTCTACAACTAGGAGGAAAGAGGAAACCATACGAGACTCAGAGGAGGCGCAGTGCTGAAGTGAAATACTAAGGTTCGGAGTGCATGTGGAGCGGGTCGGCGGTGGAGGGCGCGGTTGTTGTCTTTAATCGGGAGGGAGTTTCAGACTCTGAGCTCCAGATCCGGGCAAGTCTCTAGGGACCCAGACTCAAACGGGAGAAGCTGGAAGGCAGCTTTCTCTCCAAGGTCTGCAGCAGTTGCAGAGCCGCTGGAGACGGAACTGAGAGCAGCCATAACTGCTCACTCCACCAGCCCTGTAGATCCCCTGGGGACCCGACCCGCCCAAGCCCTGCACAGAGGCATTTGCCGGAGAGCCTCTGGCAAAGGCTAGATTAGCACCGCCCTAGAGATTCAGCACAGTAGCGCTCCCACTGCAGACACAGCTGACTCTCATAGCCAGTTAGCCTGGAGGTCAATTCACCCCCGTATTGCCGAAAACAATCAAGGCTTAACTACAACAAGACTGCGTACAAAGACCACAAGGGGGTGCACCAAGAAAGCATAAAAAATGTGGAGACAAAAAAACATGACAGAAATGGATGATATAGAGCTAAAAAATGCACTTTTAAGGGCTTTCAATAATTTGCTAGAAACTGACGATAAACTTGATGAGAGCCTCAAGAAAACTAATGAGACCCTCGATGTTGTGATAAAGAACCAACTAGAAATTAAGCATACACTGACTGAAATAAAGAATATTATACAGATACCCAACAGCAGACCAGAGGAGTGCAAGAATCAAGTCAAAGATTTGAAATGCGAAGAAGCAAAAAACACCCAACCGGAAAAGCAAAATGAAAAAAGAATCCGAAAATACGAAGATAGTGTAAGGAGCCTCTGGGACAGCTTCAAGCGCACCAATATCAGAATTATAGGGGTGCCAGAAGATGAGAGACAGCAAGATATTGAAAACCTATTTGAAGAAATAATGACAGAAAACTTCTCCTACCTGGTGAAAGAAATAGACTTACAAGTCCAGGAAGCGCAGAGAACCCCAAACAAAAGGAATCCAAAGAGGACCACACCAAGACACATCATCATTAAAATGCCAAGAGCAAAAGACAAAGAGAGAATCTTAAAAGCAGCAAGAGAAAGAGACTCAATTACCTACAAGGAAATACCCATATGACTGTCAGCTGATTTCTCAACAGAAACTTTGCAGGCCAGAAGGGAATGGCAAAAAATATTCAAAGTGCTGAATACCAAGAACCTACAACCAAGATTACTTTATCCAGCAAAGCTATCATTCAGAATTGAAGGTCAGATAAAGAGCTTCACAGATAAGGAAAAGCTAAAGGAGTTCATCACAACCAAACCAGTATTATACGAAATGCTGAAAGGTATCCTTTAAGAAGAGGAAGAAGAAGAAAAAGGTAAAGATACAAATTATGAACAACAAACATGCATCTATCAACAAGTGAATCTAAGAATCAAGTGAATAAATAATATGATGTACAGAATGAACTGGTGATTATAGTAGAACCAGGGACATAGAAAGGGATTGGACTGACTATTCTTGGGGGGGACAGGGGAGTGGGAGATGCGGGAAGAGACTGGACAAAAATTGTGCACCTATGGATGAGGACAGTGGGTGGGGAGTGAGGGCGGAGGGTGGGGCGGGAACTGAGAGGAGGGGAGTTATGGGGGGTGGGGGAAAGAGGAACAAATGTAATAAACTGAACAATAAAGATTTAATTAAAAAAAATAAAATAAAATATGATATAGAGCAGATTATAATTTAAGGGATAAGGTACATGGTGTCATAGAAACTGAGAGCCAGAGCTACAAAGCATTTCCTTGGGATATCAAATAATGCTTTGCTGGTGCACAGGTAGAAAAGAATAGTTACATCAGAAGTGAAAAGAGCTCTTTCAAGCAACCACATAGTTTTATGGGATGACGAACAAATGTAATAATTGTGGATTGGTTTTTGTGCAGTCATTGTGGACTATTTTTTATATAACATATATTCTTCAGTTTGCCATTTTTAAGTCAGAGTTTGCCTCAACCCTTCCAATTTGGGGCAAAAACAAGTCTAGTCTATTTCAATCTCCTTCTTTTAGAAATGTCTATACTCACAATCACAGGGAATGATAAAGCAATTTCCCAAACTCATTGTTTTGTTGGTCAATTTAGGCAGATTGCCAATTATGAAATCATGCAATGTTAACAAAGCCTACACATTGATTCCCGAAGCTGAAATCGTTAGCATATCTGAAGCATCTGTATTGGTGGTAACTGTCAAACTCTGCATCGCAAAATTCAAAGCCAGAACTTGAGTGGGATATTAAATATGAGGATTCAGTTTTCAAGAACTGTAAAAAGTAAAAAAAAAAAAAAAAAAGAGAGAGAAACTAAAAGCTCTAAGGCAAATATATTACACTGACATTTGAAACTCTTACAATAGATTTTATTTATTATGCTTTCTAAAAACAAAGAGCTAGAAATACACATTCCATTTTGCTAGGTGAGATATATTCTCTCTATGACAATAAAAATGTAAAAATAAGGCATTTTATGTATTGAAATTCCAATGAATTTGAAATTTGCAAATGATCTCTTTCCAAGGACCTCAAGACAATAGTTAAAAACCTCTGGTGACTATATAATGATTCATACCTAGAAAGTGCTTGAAAATTGTTAAACACAGATTCCTATCCAGAAAGTGCTTTAAAACTGTTAAACACTGTAATACAAGTTGAAATAGTCCATACTGAAATGACCTCTGGTGAATTGGACTGGGGCTGAAAAAACTGTTTTGCCAGGGATCATGTTAAGTGAGTGCTAGCAAGCAGGGAGACAGGTGTTTCCTGTTCCCAACCACATGGCATAACCATATAGATTAGCTGCAAGGAACCTGGCCAGAAGATTTTTAAAAAAACCTAATTCAATTTACCACCACTCATATGGAAATTGGTTTAGGTTTAAATTATATTCTAAATAATTTAAACTCAAAGTTAAGATTTATACTCTTCTTTATTATTACAATATCCCCAAATCACAAATGCTAATAACAGGGTGGGTACTTGAGCTATCTCATTCACACTCTACTAATATAGGTATTCTCCCTGGCACCGCCCTGGAAGATGGGCCACTATCCTGTTTTAACACTTCCAGCGTCAGAAAGGGAAGAGGAGGAACTCACAGAGGATTGAGGTGACAAATCCATTTGTAGACACCTCTGAAGGTACTGTTTACTGATGATCATTCAGACATTTAAACTAGAGGTAAGATAGTGTTACACTTGCAAAATGGGAAAACATCATTCTGCATATCCTGCCTCTTTAAGTTGATCATATATTAATGCCAACTGGAATTATCACACAATATGGCTTTCACATTTCTCAAAAAATGTTTATGTCTAACAGAATGCTAAGTTGGAGGGGATGTTCTCTGGGTTAACACTAATTAATGACACACAGTGATTACGTGGCATCGGTATGTCTGTAGCTCTCATTCTCCTGGAACATAGTCATCTAATACCCGATGGGAAGTCAGGCACTGCAGGGCCCTTAAAGAGGAGACTTTCTAGCTTCTGCCTCACTGCCTCGCCACACACTACAGCACATCATCTGATGAGCTTTAAGAGTGTGGAAGAATGAAATAGGCTTAGTTATGTGGCACCCCGTTGGGTTAGAGAAGGGGGGGTAGTCTTGGGGTGTAAAGGAGAGAATGATATAGGAAATTCCTAAAATAGCATTTGTTACGGGCTACAGGCTCTGTGGAAGTAAGAAGCCCTCAAAATAGGTTTTCTCCATACTCTTCCTATTAAGAGCTAAAAAAAATTATTACAACACTGTATTCTCCGCAGAGCTGGTAGGCTCTAGGGAAGGTGCATAGGTCTTAGACATGAATCTGTTCTTGCAATGGGACAGTCCAGTCCAGGAGCCAATTTTGTGGGTCAGAGTAACTGGTCCAAGTCAAATCCCAGCACCACTGCTTAAGCCCTGTGACTGTGTACAATATATTCAACTTCTCTGCCTCAATTTCTTTCATCTGTCAAGTGGGGATACTAATCTGTAGTAAACAGAGTTGAGGGGAGAGGGAAATGAGTAAACTCTGCACAGTTTTCAACTGGAGAATATATTATTTTCATTGTAAAGATATTCTGAAGTGTCGTTAAGGTTTTTTTTTATTTGCTTTGTTTTGCTTCTATTATTAAGGGAGCACACATTCCTGACTCTCCCAGTGGTCGGCAAACTGCGGCTCGCGAGCCACATGCGGCTCTTTGGCCCCTTGCATGTGGCTCTTCCACAAAATACCACGTGCGGGCGCACACGTACAGTGCGATTGAAACTTCGTGGCCCATGCGCAGAAGTCGGTATTTTGTGGAAGAGCCTACTCTTTTTGTAACCCTGGTTGTGAAACCCTAAAGATGGTGAGTATTTTGGTGAAAGAGATTTCTTTCTTTCTCTCTCCTCTTCCTTCCTCCTCCTCTGCTCCCCGTCTGTTTTGCTGAATCTTCAGTTTTGTGGGCCCTAAGAGTAATGCACTGAGGATCTGCCCACACGGGTAGTAATTTCCTGGACTGCAGGCTGAAAGCACAAACACTCCACGTGGTGGCTGGGACTTCCCCTGGTCGGGACAGATGTGAGCATAGTTTTGGCCAAAAGACAGGAGGGTGGGAAAGGGAGAGATTTCTCAGAGCAATGTTTTACTGGTGTCTTTCAAAAGAGAAAAAAAAAATTATACCTCTAGGTTAAAAAGCAAGACTAAACCACAGTTATGTAATTTTGAAAGATTCCTAAATCTGTACTGGCATTATATTTAAAACATTAAACTTCAAAGAAATAACCAAAGAATTCCCCCTGACCTCATACTACATATATCCCATTAAAAATTCAATTTGTAAAACATATTTCAAATGGTCATTCTCAGGAGAATATGCTTCGGTAAAGACCAGACACATGGAATATTTCAACTGTGTGTGGCTCTTCTTCAATTTCTTTTTCTTCACATACAGGACAGGACTTCTAGATGAATAAAGATATGGTGTTTGTGTATTTTCCAGAACCAAGTTATCTTTGGGCTGTGATCAAGCATGAGGAATTTCCACCCTGAGGAAAACTATTTGAAGGTTGCAAAATGAATGTAAGTTCATGGGTAATGCTACTTTTATATTGTAAACATACTGTAATTCAAATATATGTTCTATTGAAAATACCTAGGAATTCCTAAACTATATATTTTCTGGGAATATATAGATTGGTGATCTTCATAAAATTTTAGTGGCAAAGATTTTAGAGATTCTTCTAGTCCAATGCTCCCATTCTGCAGATAAGTAAACAAAGACCTCAATCATTTCAGGGAGAAAGTGCATTCAAACTTTGTGATAGGAAATAACTTTCTGTTTGAGTGCCAACTCTGGCTAATTGATAGTGTCTATGTACAAATATCTTTTGAGAAAGATTGAGGAGTTAAATTCAGAGTCAGCTGGAAAGGATGCTATGATCAATGAGCACCTGCTCCAGATTTGGGGTCAGGTATAAGAAAGCAAGAATGGCCCTAGCTGGGTTTGCTCAGTGGATAGAGCATTGGCCTGGGGACCAAAGGGTCCCAGGTTCAATTCCTGTCAAGGGCCTATACCTCGGTTGCAGGCTTCTCCCCTGTCAGGGCCCTGGTCAGGGTGCATGCAGGAGGCAACCAATTGATGTGTTTCTCTCACATCAACATTTCTCTCTTCCACTCTCTCTAAAAATCAATGGAAAAATAACCTCAAGTAAGAAATTAAGAAAGAGAGAAAGAGAAAGAGTGAGAGAAAGAGAGGAAGAAAGAGACAAAGAAAGAGAGAAAGAAAGAAAGAAAGAAAGAAAGAAAGAAAGAAAGAAAGAAAGAAAGAAAGAAAGAAAGAAAGAAAGAAAAGAAAATGAAAGAAAGAAAGGAAGAGAGAGAAAGAAATTCCCGTAGTTGCTGATGTTAGTAGCTGACTGGGAAAAAGTCTTTACAGTCAAAATAAATCTGGCAATGGATTGATTTCTTCATCGATTAAGTGGTACTAAATTATTTATTGGGAAAATATCTATCGAGCCAATCAACTCTTTTCCTACAGTCCTAGATTTACTTTACAAAAACAATGCTGCTTTGTTTTATAGTGGCTGACCTCTCCTCCAGACTGGCTTTAATAGCTCCTCACTATGATAATGAAAAAGACACTCAAGGAAAGCAGTGAAAAACATGATCTGATCAAGCATACCAAGAGAAGACTGTAGAATTAACAGTCACATGGAAGGAAAACCTGAGGAACATCAATATACAAGATTATAATTGCTGCATATATGTAAGCTGGAAAACCAAATCATAAAAGCCAACTCTGTGTAGATTCCCCTAAGAGCAGGCTGGAGAAAGCATGGCTATATGAACCTGATCAGAAAAGAGGGTGATTGTATTTTGTGCTGAAAAAAAAACAGTACTTCGTAGGACCAGCATACCAGTGTTCCTGAATGAGCAACTAAAAACAAACTACAACGTAGTTTGCTTTCAGAATGAATAGTGTGCCTCTGAAGCACAGAGTCCAGTCTGGTACAGCGGCCCCATGGCCATCCCCTGCCTCTGTCCTAGGACCCTCTTTTCCACTCTGATGCTTCATTTTTACTTGATGGAAAGGATCCCAGCAATGTGAAATCAGAAGCTGGTTCAGTAATGCCTATGTGACTTCAGTGTTTGATATGAGGAGAAGTATCATATATTTCCTATGTGAAGTTAATTCATGGCAACAGCTGCAAAGTCACATCATATTTCTGTGAGACTCTAAACCCAAAGTGCCAACCAATTCTTGCACTTATGTCTGTTGTAAAGAAACCATGAGAAGGTGAGCCAGAGGGCTTACAGCCTTACTCTCTGCCTATAATAATACAGTTGAAAGGATATTGGTCCCAAATTTGTCTCTATACAAAATGATCTATGTGTAACTGTAGCTGTGTTTCCTCTCTCAACTGTTTATAGGAAGATATTTTTTTTCTTATTCCTCTGGCTATATACCTCTTGTTTCATATTGTTAAATTCCTACAGTATAGTAATACATAAGACAACTTGAATAAAGATAGTGACTTTATCTTAGAAGCATATCTTATTCAGGGGTCCTCAAACTATGGCCCACGGGCCACATGCGAATACAAATATTGTATTTGTTCCTGTTTTGTTTTTTTACTTCAAAATAAGATATGTGCAGTGTGCATAGGAATTTGTTCATAGTTTTTTTTAAACTATAGTCCAGCCCTCCAACGGTCTGAGGGACAGTGAACTGGCCCCCTGTTTAAAAAGTTTGAGGACCCCTGAGAGTAGCCTTATTATGGGTGGAGGCTTATAGCAGTTGAGAAACGCTCAGAATGAGATTGCCATTATACTGCCAGTTTAAAGGCAAAATTTTAGCCAACAAATATACATACATCGTTTAGTAGTATAGATAAAGCCTTAGTATTTGCAGTCTAGCCTAAATTGCCTTAAATTAGTAAACAGATTCTTCATTGTCTACTTCCTTTAGTTATTATATTTAATGCAGGCCTGTGCATGAAATTTCATGTACAGGTAGGGTCCCTAGAGGCTGCTGGCTGGCTGGGGCCTCCCTTCCCCCGGCTGCCTGCCACCAGCTGGTGTGAGGACGGACGGGGGGAGGGTCTGAGAGCCGTTGGCCAGCTGGCCCCACCCCCTGGTTGAACTCCCGGTCAGGTCAAGGGGACAATTTGCATATTAGGCTTTTATTATATAGGATAGCTTTACATTTTTATCTCATTAAAAATAAATATAAACATATTGAATATTTATTGTAAACAAACAAAAAAGTACAATATGTATAAAGTTTCCCCTTTTTTCTATAAGCTCAACCCTAGCCCAAATAGTATCTTAAAGTATATGCTATTTTTAATCTCTTCATATAATATACTGAGACAAATTCAAAGTACTAATTTACCTTCATTTTCTTCGATAGCATAATAAAATTTCATAGCGTTCAAATACACTAATTTTTTTAATATATGTATTAGGTTATGAATAATCTTTATGTTAGGCAAAACTCTCTTGTTACAAAGACAGAAATCAATTTATAATAGCTTAATCAATAACAAGTCCATGTATCAGACATATATAGTGGTGGGACAGAGAACTGAAGGAAAAGCTAAACTCCCAAACCTCATAAAAACAGCTCCAAAGTCAGACCAGTTCAAACCACAAAAACAACTGCATCTAAGACTTTTTCTATCACTGGTTTCTTTTTTTCTCTGTGAGTCATCTTCATTGCCTTTAACCATCGATGGGCTTCTCTATAAGGTGGGGAAATAAGCCATCTGCAGCTCTGTACTCAACACCCCCCCCCCAAAAAAAAAAATGAGAAAAGGGATTACCTCTATTGCTTAGAAAATCCTTTGAAAAGATTCTGCCTTCAAAAGGGTCAGATTGGGGCACTTGCCAGCACTTGAACCACTATAGCTGAGGAGTAAAATATCATTATTGATCTAGCAGAGGTCCCTGCTATGTCCCCAATGCCATGCAATGGTCAAGTCTCAACAAATATTTATGGAAATAATATCCCAAAGATAACAGTGTTAAAATATAAACATTTAAAAAATCTAAGCACCTAAAAAACATCCTGTGTCTATAATCTATAATTATTATTGTAATTTTACTATATATATAAATCCTCACTGTATTCACAATCTTTTAAAATGTAATTCTGACAAGATTATTTAGACATAATCATAAAATCCACTATTTAACTCATCTGCTATTTGAGATTAATTAAAAGACCAATGACTACAAGCCCAATTTTTGGAGTGCATGGCAAATTCAGATATTCAGTTGGTTTAAAGCATTGAATAAACTGTTTGGGTTTTTAAAATTACAGTTTAAAATCTTTAATTCATCTTTCCATCCTTCCAGAAATACTCACTGAGTTTATATTCTAATTAGGGGAGACAATAAATATGCAAATCATTAGGGGATACTTGAATATGCAAATTGATATCAGGTACTGAAAATTATCTAT
Organism: Myotis yumanensis; assembly: GCF_028538775.1. Lineage (NCBI taxonomy): Eukaryota > Metazoa > Chordata > Mammalia > Chiroptera > Vespertilionidae > Myotis > Myotis yumanensis. The sequence continues at coordinate 39,553,952 of NW_027223760.1, read as the reverse complement.
TAAGAAAACACAGGTATTAGAGTAAGGTAAGAGAGTAATGGCATACAAGGAGTTGATATTTAGATAGGGTGCCAGGCCAGCTAGTTCTCTGAGTGTTGTTTGAACGATAACTAAGTAAGGGAGGGAGTCATGCAACTAACTCAGGGCATAATTACCTGTGTGCGGACTCTGAGAGAAAGAATACAGCACTCAGAAAATTGCAAGAAACCATAAAGTATCTACTGAAAACCACAAGAGAACTGTAAGTTATCTATGAAGCCTTGGGGAGGTCTGTGAGTGGTAGGAGATAAGGTTGGATAAAGTAAGGCTTTATTTTTTATTTTTTAATGTACTATTGTTGAAAGTATTATAGATGTCCCCCTTTCTCTTCCCCATTGACCCCCCCTTCACTTTGCTCCTACTCCACCCCCCAGACTTTCACCCCACTATTGTCTGTGTCCATGGGTTATGCATAGATGCATTGGGAGATGTAAGAAGTGAAACAATCTGATTTTTGTTTTAAATCATCTATGTGGCTAATGTCACCTATTGTGTACTGTTTTGTTGGGAGAGCAGTTCTGCAGAGTGAAGTAAAGGAACTTCAACAACTGTACTTAATATATATATATTAATATATTGTGAATACAGTGATATAATAATATATATTAATATGCTATATTAATAGATTAAATTTTGCCAGTCCTCCATTGTGCTACAACTTTTATTTGGTGACTTAAATTAAAATAAATTCTCTGTAAGAAATTTAAATTTAATTGCATCAAATCAATTTATTTTTTAGATGGGTGATCTGACCATGAATTTCTAACTGGGCAGGTCATTTGGATAAAAGGTTTAACTTTGCCTTAAGCAAGCCCTGCCAGTGTTTTTTTGAATCTAGGTTAACACATCTTTGAAATAATCACCCTCAGGAGAGCATATAATCTTGTTAACTATTTGATAATTCGGTCCCCACCTTGCTTTCTCTGACCTTCATGTAAACTTCCTTGCATTCCCTCCTAATCGCAAATGCATAAAAGAAACTGCTACTCTTATTCTGAGAAGCATTTAGGATCTTTTTTTTTTTAAAATCTTTATTGTTCAGATTACATTTGTTCCTCTTTTTTCCCCCCCATAACTCCCCTCCTCCCAGTTCCTGCCCCACCCTCCGCCCTCACTCCCCACCCACTGTCCTCATCCACAGGTGCACGATTTTTGTCCAGTCTCTTCCCGCATCTCCCATTCCCCTTTCCCCCCCAAGAATAGTCTGTCCATTCCCTTTCTATGTCCCTGATTCATTATAATCACCAGTTCATTCTGTACATCAGATTATTTATTCACTTGATTCTTAGATTCACTTGTTGATAGATGCATGTTTGTTGTTCACTATTTGTATCTTTACCTTTTTCTTCTTCCTCTTCTTAAAGGATATCTTTCAGCATTTCGTATAATACTGGTTTAGTGGTGATGAACTCCTTTAGCTTTTCCTTATCTGTGAAGCTCTTTCTCTGACCTTCAATTCTGAATGATAGCTTTGCTGGATAAAGTAATCTTGGTTGTAGGTTCTTGGTATTCATCACTTTGAATATTTCTTGCCACTCCCTTCTGGCCTGCAAAGTTTCTGTTGAGAAATCAGCTGACAGTCATATGGGTATTCCCTTGTAGGTAACTGAGTTTCTTTCTCTTGCTGCTTTTAAGATTCTCTCTTTGTCTTTTGCTCTTGGCATTTTAATGATGATGTGTCTTGGTGTGGTCCTCTTTGGATTCCTTTTGTTTGGGGTTCTCTGCGCTTCCTGGACCTGTAAGTCTTTTTCTTTCACCAGGTGGGGGAAGTTTTCTGTCATTATTTCTTCAAATAGGTTTTCAATATCTTGCTCTCTCTCATCTTCTGGTACCCCTATAATTCTGATGTTGGTACGTTTGAAGCTGTCCCAGAGGCTCCTTACACTATCTTCGTATTTTGGGGTTCTTTTTTCATTTTGCTTTTCTGGTTGGTTGTTTCTCGCTTCTTCGCATTTCAAATCTTTGACTTGATTCTTGCCCTCCTCTGGTCTGCTGTTGGGAGTCTGTATAATATTCTTTATTTCAGTCAGTGTATGCTTACTTTCTAGATGGTCCTTTATCACACCATCGAGGGTCTCATTAGATTTCCTGTACATCTCATCAAGTTTATCGACAGACTCTAGAAGCCTCTTGAGAGACCTCAAAAGTGTGGTTCTGAACTCAATATCCTCCCTTGATAGTTTTGTCCTGTTTCTTTGTCTCCGCATTTTTCACGCTTTCTTGGTACACCCCCTAGTAGTCTTTGTGCGCAGTCTTGTTGTAGTTAAGCCCTGATTGTTGTAGTTAATACTAGAGGGATTTGACCACCAGGCCGACTGGCTGTGAGAATCAGTTGTGTGGAAAACTTCTGTCCTCTGGGGAGGTGCTAATCTAGCCTTTGCCTGAGGCGATCCAGCAAATGGCTCTGTGCAGGGCTTGGGCAGGGTGGGATCAACAGGGCAGGTGGAGGGAGCAGTTATGGCTGCTCTCAGTCCCGGTCCTAGAGGCTCTGCTTCTCAGAACCCCGGCCGCCACTGCAAACCTCGGAGAGAAGGCTGCCCTCAGATTCCAACTAATGCCGGACAATCCCGCTTCTCCCGTCTGAGTCTGAGTCCCTAGAGACTCGCCCGGATCTGGAGCCCAGAGTCTGAGACTCCCTCCTGATTGAAAACGACAACCACGCCCTCAGCCACCAGCCCGCTTTGCATGCGCACCTCGGTACCTTTATATTTTCCACACTGCGCCTCTTCTGAGCTTCGGTATGCTGTTCTCTTTCCTTCTAGTTGAAGAGTCTCTCCTCAGCCAGCTTTCCTGTGGTTCTGGGTGATATCCGTTCCATCTTTTAGTTGTATTTTTGAAGTGGTTGTTTGCGGCAGCAGTCTCCGGTGTTTACCTATGCCGCCATCTTGGTTCTCCACCGCATTTAGGATCTTGTTTCCTGGCAACTGTCGTCAGTTTTAGCTCAAATAAACTCTTACAAGTATTCTCTACCTGTTTGGATGTTCTTATGTTGACAGAAGACACTTAGGAAACTTCCGATTAGCTGGGGGAGATTAGCAAATAAATAAAGTGATTGATATGTTGGGATAGGATGGTATGGCAGAAGGAACACCTAAACTAGTCCTTAAAAAGGTGGGAGGGTCCAACAAGGCTTTTTGAAAGGTACAACTTTTAAAGTTGAAAACTGGTGGAGCGCAGAGGATGTGCAAAGACTGTAGGCAAGGGATTGTGGTAAATCCAGGAAATGTTCAAGGATGTCAGTGAGGCTGAGGAGGTTTGCTTGTTTGTTTATTGGGGTTTAGTGTCTAAGAGGCAGTTACTGGATGTGGGGGAAGGTAATTAGCAAAGGAAAGTGTAGGTCGGAGACATAAACAAAGAATAACAGCTGGTACTTCACCAACTTTGACATCAGGATGATGCCATCAAACAGGTTACTATGAAAAAAACTATTAACAGTGAATGATGAAAAAGTACTAAATCCTCAAAAACCAGCATTACTCTCAGTGCTTACCAGTGAAAGTACATTCAGTCCATCCTGCAGAAGTAGGGTGAACCCAAAGGAGAAATGATGAGGAATATCAAATATCTGAAATCATGTAAATTTCTGACACCAGCAGGAACAAATTCACAACTGAAGTTAACACAGTGAAGGCTCAAAGTCATATTGCAAAACAAACAGGCAGCATTATCTAATTTATAAAGAAGTATTTTGGATGAATTTTGGTGTGCTTATTCATCATTTATTATACTTTATTTGCTTTAAAATTACTGAATAGATACATTTGTCATAAAAATGTACCTTATAGTTTTGGATATGGTTTTTGGAGCAATGGAAAGCCCTAAATGGTTTTAAACAAATAAGTAGTTCAAATTTGTATTTCAGAGACATCTTTGCTATTTTTGTCACTGAATACTGAGAACCACTCAGAGCAATTCAAGATTAGATGTAAAAAGACTAGGGCAAAGTCTAGATATAGGCTCCTTAGGGAATCTTATACATGCTATAACACAAAGGATAATAAATATAGAAATAAATGTATACACTGAAGAGATATTTAAAAGCAATTATTCAGTGGAACTGAGTAGTTTGGAGTGGAGTTAAGAGAAACTGAAGACAACACTCAGCTTTTGACATTCATTTAGATTCCACCAATTTACTTTGAAAATGTAAGCCAGACTTACATTGACTTGATGGGCTTCAAAAAATATTTTTCAATGTAAATGATGCCAACAAGATGGGACAAAGTGTGTTTTATTCTTCAAAATATTTTATTGATTTTTTTACAGAGAGGAAGGGAGAAGGATAGAGAGAGAAACATCGATCAGCTGCCTCCTGCACACCCCCCACTGGGGATGTGCCCACCACCAAGGTACATGCCCTTGACTGGAATCAAACCTGGGACCTTTCAGTCCACAGGCCGATGCTCTCTGCACTGAGCCAAACCAGTCAGGGTGAGATAGGACAAAGTTTTAAAAACAGAAGTGCTACTTATATGCAAAAAACTGTAAGTATATTTTAATAATAAACCTAATCAAAGAATGCATAAATGTAGCTTTTAAATGCTGCTTATTGAGATTTACAATTACATTAAAATGGCAATTTAAATAGCTTATACATTCATATATGATTTCTATATTTTTCTGGGCTAGTGATATTACATTGTTTTATTTTATTATCATTCATAAAAGTGTATGTGTAGATACTATTATAAGACACTAGAGGCCCGGTGCACAAAATTTGTGCATGGGGGGGGGGGGTGTCCCTCAGCCCGGCCTGCACCCTCTCCAATCCAAGAACCCTCTGGGGATGTCCAACTGCCGGTTTAGGCCCAATCCCTGCCCGGCAGTCAGACATCCCTCTCACAATCTGGGACCCCTGGTTCCTAACTGCTCAACTGCCTTCCTGCCTGATCGCCCCTAACCCCTCTGCCTGCCTGCCTGATCACCCCTAACTCCTCTGCCGGCCTACCTGATGCCCCTAACTGCTCCTCTGCTGGCCTGATCACCCCTAACCGCTCTCTCCTGCCTGCCTGATCTCCCCTAACTGCCTCTGCCTCCGCCACTGTGGCTTTGTCCGGAAGGACGTCTGGAAGGATGTCCAGAAGACATCTGGTCTATCTGGTCTAATTAGCATATTACCCTTTTATTAGTATAGATATTTCATTTTTAAATAGGTATTGGTTAATGAGCAACAAACAATTACCATTAGATATTCAGTTTTTAGGTGAGAGAGCATTATTTAAGAGAAGCCATCCATAACTGGTCTATTGTATTTATATCTAGAGAGACACAGATGTATGGTAAAATGACTGATTTTTTAAATAGATAAATTTTCATAATCTGAATCATTTAGTGTCATTGTACAAATTAATGGAGCTATTGTAAGAATTACATTAATTAATACATTTTCAAGGAAAAGTCATTCAATGAGATATCACTTCACACCTGTCAGAATGGCTATCATCAATAAATGAACAAACTTAAGTATTGGCCAGGATGTGGAAAAAAGGGAACCCTTGTGCACTGTTGGTGGGAATGTAGACTGGCACAGCCACTGTGGAAAGCATTATGGAGTCACCTCATGAAATTAAAAATGGAACCTGCCTTAAGACCCAGGGATTCCACTTCTGGGAATTTATCTGAAGAAACCTGAAACCCTGATTTAAAAGAATATATGCACCCCTATGTTCATTGCAGCAGTATTTACAATAGCCAAGATTTGGAAGCAGCCCAAGTGTCCATCAGTAGATGAGTAGAAAATAAAGCTACGGTACATTTGTAAGAGGTTTTAACTTGGAACACAGGCAGATAGGGCAGGGGTCCAGTGGAAAACAAAGGCAGGTGGAACATAGGCAGGGGCAGACACAGCAGTTTGAGCAACCTAACCACAGAAACCAAGCAAGCAGAAATTAATAAAATGTTTCTGGACTCAAAGCGGTAGGCATGGGAAGACAAGGGAGGGCCTGCAGCAACAAGGTGTACGAACACATAAAACAGAGAAAGTCCATCATAGGAACAGAGAAAGAACACATAGAAACAGGGTAAGTTTAAGTCCTTTGCTTGGCAAAAACAATTGCGGGAATCAATCAGGTGATGACACAGATAGATATAGAAGCAGGCTTGTAGCAAATATATACCCCTGGACTACAAGGCTTTCACAGGCAGCCCATTCTTTTGGCCCCCTCCCTGTTGGGGGGGTCTGAATCTGTTTGTAATAAGTTTTCCACCCTTTTGCTTAAATCTTCTGGTCCGCGGAGCTCATTCTTCGGTGTTCTGAGACACAACCCCAGGAAAACACCTTGGCTCACCGTTCCAGTTGTCATTTACACAATGGAATACTACTTGACCATGACAAAATAAATAAATAAAAGGAAATCTTACCCTTTGAAATAGTATGAATGGACCTGGACAGAATTATGTTAAGTGAAATAAGCCAGTCAGAAAAAGACAATGATTTCACTTATATGTTGAATCTAATGAACAAAATAAACTAACAAAGTGGAGACAGACTCATGGACACAGAGACTAGACTGACTTGTCAGAAGGGGAGAGGGCTGGGTGCGAATGGTGAAGGCATTAAGGGAAAAAAAAAAAGACATGGTTACATACAACGCTATGGTGATTGCCAGAGGAAAGAGAGGGTGGGGAAGGGTAGAAGAGAGTAAAGGGGGGATAAATGGTAATGGAAGGAGACTTGACTTGGGGTAGTAAACAGACAATACTACATACAGAAGATATATTGTAGAATTGTATATCTGAATCTTATATAATTTTATTAACCAATGGCACCACAATACATTTTTTTTAAAATTCTAAAGCCCTAATAAAATACTACATTTTAAAAAATTATTGGAATGGCAATTTTTACTCTTATTGTTATTTCAGACTCTTGGATATGCTAGTTTCTTTCTAAGTCATTTGTCCTTGACAAGTATACATGTGAAATGTTAAAGATTTATAAGACAAAGTTAGTCTTTCAGAAGCCTATCATTAAATAGTTCTCTAAACAAATAACATCCAGAGGAAAATGAATGCAACAAAGCTTGCATTAAAAGGAATTAAAGGCAATATTCTCTTCATGATTTTGCCTTGATGAATCCATGTATGGAGAATGTGTTTACTTAATCACATTTAACTTACTTAAATTAGATGCAAAATATTTAATAAAGTTATTTTTAGGTTTTAATAAACCTTTTTAAAGAAAATATAGCCTTGGCCGGTGTGGCTCAGTGGATAGAGCGTCGGACTGTGGACTGAGAGGTCCCAGGTTCAATTATGGTCAAGGGCATGTACCTTGGTTACGGGCACATCCCTAGTGGGGGGTTTGCAGGAGGCAGCTGATCGATGTTTCTCTCTCATTGATGTTTCTGACTCTATCTCTCTCCCTTCCTCTCTGTGAAAAGTCAATAAAATATATTTAAGAAAAAGAAAATATAAAGCCTTAATATCTTAATTCATTGATATTGTTCATTTTTACCTTATGAAAATTTGGGGACAATTTACAGCAGTAATTTTAGATTCTTTCAAATAGACATAAGATTCTAATTACTGTCAGCTGAAACACTTGTAAGAAAACAATGTGATGAAGGGGGCACACTTCCAGAAACATCCTCTAGATGTTGGATGCCCATGTATTTGAATGCCAGTGTTTATTGGGTGATACACATTCTTTATATGCATTTATCCACTTAATCCTCAACAACACCACTGTTTGATTGAAGAGGAGGAGACACAGAAATGGTACCTTACCCAAGGTCACACAGCTGGTCAATACTGGCCCTGGAATTCTGTTCTGTATTAAGTTGTATTCCTTCAAAATTCATATGTTGAAGTCCTAACCACACTATCTTAGAGTATGACCTTATTTGGAAATAGGGGCATCACAGGGGCAGTTAAAATAAAGTTGCACTGGAGTAGGGTCCTTACAAAGAGAACACCATCTGAGGGGAGACATGTTATGTGAAGATAAATAAAACACTGGGTTTCTTCAAAGAAGTAAGGTGGTATTGATTATAGAAAGTGTATTTGTTTTCCTTTGAAACAATTCACAGGTTATCTCAATTCATGGTCAATCTATTTTTCCCACTACTCAGGCCAAAATGTCTGTCGTCATTATTTTCTCTTACATTCTTTATCTAATCCACAAGCAAATATTGCTAGTTTTATTTTTAAAGTATATCGAGACTAGAACTATTTCTCATTACCTCCACAGCTGTCACTTTGATCTAAGCCACCATCATCTCTAGCCACAATTACTGCAAGATTATTGCAACTACCACCACCTCTCTTGCTGGTAGTCTCTTCACAGCAGAAGGGCCAGAGTGATTCTGTTACTCTTTTATATGTATGTCCTTTTTGCATTTAATCTTCCCAATGGCTTTCCATTTTCCAAGTAAAACCCAAAGTCCCTACAGGGATTTTTTCATTGCTACATGATCTCATCCAACCTATACTCTTTTCTACCTCATTCCCTACAACTCTTCCCTTTGCTTATTCTGAGACAGGCTAGTAAGCCAGGACAAGTGGAATAGGGAAATGAGACAGATAGTTACATAGCAGTTTGTAGCCATCTAGAAAACCTAGATGCAAAGCAGTTTGCAGCCATCTGGTAAGTGAAAGGGCGAGGGCTACGCCCTCCATCTTGCCTCAGGGTAAGGGCTACGTCCTTTCTCCTCCCCTTACTCCAACCCCCCCCCCCCCCATAAAGCCCGTCTCTACGCGGGGGTTCCCTCTCTCAGCCACTTGGCCTGCCATTGTGTCGGCGAGTCTGGTGGATGGGGAGCTCAAGCTAGCTTGAAATACAGATTCTTGTGCTTTTGCATCGTATTGGCTGGCTCCCTGATGTGGTTTCTTGGGAATCTTGAAATCTGGGCATAACAGTAAGTCCTATCTTCCCTAAACAGAGGACACTTAAGAGTAAATGGTCTGTACTTCAATCCAACCACAGAGTAAATAGCATAAACCACCCTACTCCGTGAGTCAGCAGCCATTTGTGCCAACCACACCCAAGGACAGATGAAATTGAGAATAAATCTCATTTTGGTACATAAAGCTGATGAATATTCTATAGAGATACTCCCATAAGACCGTGGGTAAATGCCCAGCCTTTAAAAGTCCTCAAAAGGAAGGTCCAGCATGCTCCCCCTCCCCGCATCTTTCCCCACAGGCACGCATCTCCTAAACTTCAAGTGACCCAAAGGGCTTGCTTGCAACCAGGGGAGCAATGGGCAGTGGCAGTTCATCCTGGGCAAACCCCTGGAACCTGTTTTCAAGGCCCCCTATTCACTGACTTCTTAGTGAGCCAAAGCGGAACAGCCTAGCCAGGGGTGGGCAAACTTTTTGATTCGAGGGCCACAATGGGTTCTTAAACTGGACCGGAGGGCCGGAACAAAAGCATGGATGGAGTGTTTGTGTGAACTAATATAAATTCAAAGTAAACATCATTACATAAAAGGGTATGGTCTTTTTTTTTTTTTTAGTTTTATTCATTTCAAATGGGCCGGATCTGGCCCGCGGGCCGTAGTTTGCCCACAGCTGGCCCTCGGCTCATTTCCCTAGCCCTTTCTTGTTTCATTGTCCCAGTGGTTGTGTGTGTGTGTGTGTGTGTGTGTGTGTGTGTGTGTTAAAAATATATTTTTATTGATTTCAGAGAGGAAGGGAGAGGGAGAAGAGATAGAAACATCAATGATGAGAAAGAATTTTGCATTTCCCTCACTGGGGACCAAGCCGGCAACCCAGGCATGTGCCCAGACCAGGAATCAAGCCATGACCTCCTGGTTCATAGGTCAACACTCAACCACTGAGCCACACCCTGCTGGGTTCATTGTCCCCCATTTTAATAAACATCCTCTAAAATTCACCTAGACTTGTGTTGTAAAATTTTTCCTGCACAAAGTCAAGAACCCAAACAGTACCGGCTGGCCCTAGGCCTGTGATGGCGAACCTTTTGAGCTCGGCGTGTCAGCATTTTGAAAAACCCTAACTTAACTCTGGTGCCATGTCACATATAGAAATTTTTTGATATTTGCAACCATCGTAAAACAAAGACTTATATTTTCGATATTTATTTTATATATTTAAATGCCATTTAACAAAGAAAAATCAACCAAAAAAATGAGTTCTGTGTCACCTCTGACACGTGTGTCATAGGTTCGCCATCACTGCCCTAGGCAGACCCGCCAAGGGCCAGCTCCCCTTTTTGGTAACAACTCCACTTCAACAACCTTTGCCTCTTTCCGGGCGTCTTAAGCCAAGCAGTTGGTTACATTCTTTCCTCGAGGCTTTATTTAGAGTTTGTTCTTACCTCAGTATAAAGCACTCTTTCCCAAAATATCCATATTATTTACTCCCTCTTAAAATATTTTTGCAAATCTTACCTTCTCACATCTCAGTCCCAAGTCAGCTGGGGTCCTGGCGGAAGAGTTGCTAGCGTGCAAATGCGTAATTTAAGAGATAATTGGGGACTATTTACAAAGACTGGGAAGGCTGAAGGAAATTACAAAGAGGTGGTGAAGAGCCCAAAAATTAGCAACAGCTGGAAGCCATTACCATCCCTAGAGTGAAAGCACGGGAGAGAAGCTGTTGTTATCTGAAAGTAACGTTGAGGAAAGTTACAGGAGCTTGAGGCCCTGGATAAAGAAACAAAGGCACCAGCAAACTATAATTCATCAGGGAAAGAGTAAAGGGAATAAATTCCCTGATATCTTCCTCTCTCTTTTCATCCTGTGATTGACTGCTGAGGCCTCACATTGGCTGTATGTAAACAGAGGCCAGGTGAGAGGGAGTCTGGGAGTTACACACAGTAGAAGCAAGGCTTGTGAGAGTGCAGGGCGGGGCAGAGAAACTCAGGGAATGGATCTGGCAGGTGAAATGGAAATTAGCTGCAACCATCGATCCTTCCCTGCTCCCAGAATCCACTCTTTTAAATAATAGCTGTAACTAGATAATATATGCTACAAATTTAACCATTTTAAAGGCAAGTTACCATCAACAAAGTACAATTAATTGAGTGGCCCCTGGAAAAGTCAGCAGTATATACAAATTCACTGCTTTACCTTGAGGCTATGCCAACTCTTCTTTCTGGTACAGCCCAGAGAAACCAGGACCATCTTGCTGGTCCATTACAAGGGCATCATGCCAGGCTATTGCAATGTAGCTAACCTGCATGACTATTTCTATATGTCACAGCCAGCAAACAAAACTGTTCCCCCTTTCCAGTTGCATGCCAACTATATCCGCTTATCTTTGTTGATGGAAATTGAAAAGAAAGTGATGTCTTATCCCACAGCTGTATATCAGGTAACAAGGACTGATTTACTGCAATGATATCATGAAGAACAGCTGGGATTAGCTCCAAGCACTGATCCTCTTTAAGAAAATCCAGTCATTATTCAAGACTCATTTGGTTTGTAATGGCTAAAGAGACAAGTTAAAGAGATGTCAGAGGAATTACAGACCCGGCATTTGTCAAGACATTAATGATAGTGCTAATCTCTATAATTCTCTGATAGATGCAGTGTTGCCTTATGTACTATTTTTGATGGAGAGCAGCATTTATAAGGGCTTTCACTAGAATTTTTCTATCAGAATAGCCTTACTCCATGATCAGTTAACTAACATGGGGAGTTTTGCCAGTTACTAAATATACGCATTCTCACTGTGCATGCTTGGGCTACGTAAATAACCACACGATGGGTCCCTGGTTCCACTGTGAGACAAACGCAGACCAAGACTCTGTCTGTCATTGCACTTCAATAAGCTTCCATTCTAATCTGTGCATTTCGTATATCCAGGGATTGACCTGAGTAAAGAGCCTCTGTGTAGAGCTAATAATCTTCCAAAAAGTCTGTATTTTCATATCTGGTGTAGAGTTCTACCACCATCTCCCTCCATTAGGAGAAGACTTAGGAAAAGACTCATGGTATAACTTGTAGCCACACTGCAGTCCTTTTCACGTCCTCATGACCAATTTGTCTTTGATGGGTTAGGCTCGATTCTGGCAGCTATGACCAAGAGTTTATTATTAAAATTAATCTCAGAAATATGAGTTCCAGTCCATAATCTCCCATTATTATCTCTGGCCTATATAAGACAGTCATTACAGAGTTTTAAATAATGTTTTAGGGAAGAATAAAGAGGGTTACCTCAGAGATATTGAGGGTTTGGTTCCAGATCATCACAATAAAGTGAATATCTTAATAAAGCAAGTTGTAAATTTTATTTTATTTTTTTTTTGCTGATGGAGGGTCTTGCCTGCAATTTGTAAAACTACAACATCTTTGAAGTGCAATAAAGCAAAGCACAATGAAATGAGCTATCAAAGTCACTAATCATCCGAGAGATGCAAATCAAAACAACAATGAGGTACCATCTCACACCTGTCAGAATGGCTATCATCAACAAATCAACAAACAACAAGTGCTGGAGAGGATGTGGAGAAAAAGGAACACTTGTGCACTGCTGGTGGGAATGCAGACTGGTGCAGCCACTATGGAAGACAGTATGGAGTTTCCTCAAAAAACTGGAAATGGAACTCCCATTTGACCCTGTGATCCCACTTCTAGGAATATATCCCAAGAAACCAGAAACACCAATCAGAAAGGATATGTGCACCCATATGTTCATAGCAGCACAATTCACCATAGCTAAGATCTGGAAACAGCCTAAGTGCCCATCAGTAGATGAATGGATTAGAAAACTGTGGTACATCTACATGATGGAATATTATGCTGCTGTAAAAAAGAAGGAACTCTTACCATTTGCAACAGCATGGATGGAACTGGAGAGCATTATGCTAAGTGAAACAAGCCAGTCAATGAAGGAAAAACACCACATGAGCTCACTCATTCATGGATAATAAAGACCATTACAAACTTTTGAACAATAATAGATACAGAGGCAGAGCTGCCTCAAACTGATTGTCAAACTGCAGTGGGAAGGCCAGGGAGGGTTGGGGGCAGGAGGGAGGGGAGTAAGAGATCAACCGAAGGACTTGTATGCATGCATATAAGCATAACTAATGGACATAAGACACTGGGGGGTAAGGGAGGGCAGGGGATTGTCAAGGGCGGGGGGGAAAAAAGGACACTTATGTAATACCCTTTGTAATACTTTTAGCAAAAAATAAAAAATAAATTTAAAAAATGAGCTATGCCTGTATCCTCTGGTCTTTCTAGAAAGATAGTAGAACTAGGCTGAGAAACTTGTGTAAAATTGATCCACTCTAACATTCCTTAGGTCTCCACACTTTTTTAAAAATTATCTTTATTGTTGAAAGTATTAAAGATGTCCCCATTTTTCCCCTTTAACCCCCTCCCTCCACACACACCCCTCCCCTGGCCTTCACCACACTATTGTCTATGTCCATGGATTATGCATATATTCATATAAGTTCTTTGGTTAATCTCTTCCCACCCTCTACCTCACCTTCTCTCTGAGATTCATCAGTCTGTTCCATGCTTCTATGTCTCTATATCTATTTTGTTCATTAGATTTCACATATGAGTGAGATCATGTGATACTTGTCTTCCTCCAACTGGCTCATTTCACTTAGCATAATACTTTCCAGGCTTCTCCATGCTGTCTCAAAGGATAAGAGATCCTTCTTTTTTATAGCTGCATAGTATTCCATTGTGTCAACGAACCACATCTTTTTATCCACTTATCTACTGACAAGTGTTGGTGAAGATGTGGAGGAAAGGGAACTCTAGTACATTGCTGGTGGGAATGCAGACTGGTGCAGCCACTATGGAAAACAGTATGGAGTTTCCTCAAAAAAATTAAAAATTGAAATTAAAAATTGACCCAGTGATCCTACTTCTAGTAATATATCCTAAGAAGCCAGAAACACCAATCAGAAAGAATATATGCACCTGTATGTTCATAGTAACATTATTTAAAACAGCTAAAATCTGGAAACAGCCCAAGTGCCCATCAGTAGAAAAGGTCAAACTATTTTCTTTAGCATGCCGGGAAGTGTTGTTGGCTCATTGATAGTATTTCACCACCGAGTTCAGTTTTCATTTGGTTAATGTACCAAGCCATTATTAACTCTACTCCCAAATGCTTGAGCTCCCATATTAAATTCATCCCAGGTGAGATTCCCTAAATTCAACTAAAATCAATCTTGTATTTGACCCTCTTTTTAAAATATACTCTTGTAAATAATCTCTACCTATGTTGCAAAACTCCTGACTATGCAAATAGGCTCAATCTTTTGCTAAAGAGCCTCATCCCTGGAGCAGATTTTTCACCTTTATATCTGGGCTATGCTAAGCTATAAACCACCCTCTGGGCCTAGAGGTGAGGGAAATTGGTGTGAATGACAACTAAGAGGATATGTAATTCTTGTTATTTGTCCAGCTATTTAAAGGTATTTTATGGTTGGGAGGCTTGTTCTCTGGGGGGGTATGGTGGAGAAAGAGGCAGCTTTCTTTCCCAGGGAGTGTTGAGAAGGATTTGAGTGCTCGGTGCTTTCTATACTGTCTCTGTCTTGTTTATGTCCAGATGTCTCCATACCACATTTCAGGGTGCTATTCCTATTCACCCTATATCTTTCTCTCAGGAGAAGAGACTGGAGGTTTTGTATATTTAGAGTTGAAATTCCATAACCCTAGCAATCAGGCCTTGGGCTGGATCCTTAGTCTTTCCTGGTACTAAATAAGAGCATTCTTTTGTAACTGCCTGAAAGCCAGTTGATTTTTCACCCATGCTTTGAGTTTTGAATTCAGGGCTTTGGGTGTATCTCTCTTTTTTCAAGCGTATAGGTTATTCAGAAACAGATAGCTCATCCCTCAGTTTTTATATTCATCATCATCACCATGGTGACTAAAAGCTTCACTACTTCAAGATTTGCAAATGCCTCACCCACCACTAGCATTCCATCCCATGCCACCAGCAGTGATAATTTGAGTAATCCTAATACCAATGCAAGCTACAAATTAACAGCATCTCATTTATTCCAACAAGGAGATTCTTTGTTTGTCTCTTTCAATATATGAGCAACAGTTCCTATAAGGTGATCTATGTTAGGTATTTAGTTTTTAATTTTTATTATTTCATATATATTTAAATTTTCACATTTAATAAGCATTTATTTTTTAATATTAGAGCTTTTAAAAAGAAAATTTACAAACAAGACGAGTTCCATATTTATTTGTATATTATTTTACAATATCTTTATATTCCTTGGAATGAATTCCCAGAAGCAAAATTCCTTAATCAATGTGGTCACACTTACAGATATAGCAATTTCCTTCCAGAAACTGTGTATCAATTTCCATGACCTATAAAAACACAGGAGAATGCGTATTTCTCTATATTCTGGCCAACATTCAGCAGTCAAGTCATTTTTGATAAAATTTTGCAATCTGACATTAAAAAATGGCATGACATTGTTTTTAAAAAATTTCTTAGTGATAAATGCTTGCCATTTAAAAAAAGTCTAATGTTAGAATAAGTATGTAACTGATTTAGAAGTAGTGGCACTTCAATGTAATCATGTATCTCTGTTACATCACACACAACTTCAATTCACTAAAACGTTATAAAATACTCATCTCAAGCCTTTCATTTATCTATGAGGTTTTAATTTTTATTTGTTATTATTTTTTAAATATTTTTTATTGATTTTAGAGAGAGAAAGTGAGAGGGAGACATAGAAACATCAATGTTTAAAGCAAATCATTAATCAGCTGCCTCCGGCACGCCCCCTACTGGGGATAGAGCCTACAACCCAGGCCTGTTCCCTAACCAGGAATTGAACCATGACCTCCTGGTTCTTAGGTCAATGCTCAACCACTGAGCAACACTGACAGGCCATGAGATTTTTGAGGAACACTGAAAGTCAAAAGGAATCCAAGACATTTCATTATACTAATACTAACGTGTCACATTAATCAAAAACCGAGCCTCACCCTGGCTAAGTAGCTCAGTTGGTTATAGCATCATCTCCATACACCAAGGTTATTGGTTCCATCCTGGGTCAGGGCACACACGAGTCAACTAATGAATGCATAGATTGGTGGAGCAGCAAATCAATGTCTCTCTCTCTCTCTCTTCTCCCATTCCTCTCTGAAAGTCAATCAATAATAATAATAAAATAACCATGTCTCATCTTTGTGGAAGTCAAGACACACATTCACTGCAGAGACATTATTGCAGCTGGTGACTGGGCCATAGCACCTTCTTCCTTTCAAGCTTTCCCCACTTCCTCAGTGTTTCTTGGTGTTCTCTTTGACCCCAAAATTCAATTTAAATGTATGCTCTTAGGTGTTATTTTAACACTCTGGTAACTTATTTACAAAGTTAATCTAAATTTTCTTTCCTCACAGTGTTCTAAATGCCAAGCTGTTGTTCCTGATGAGATTATAAATTCCTACATTATAAATCAATTGGTGGATTTCCTGGACAGGTCTTCCTGGGACTCAGTGTCCATTGGGCATTTAAATATTACCAGCATGTGCTACTTTCTGAGTTCTAGACAGAGTCTGCTTGATAGGCAAAATCTTTTTGAAACAAGAATAACACAACAAGCTAGTGTGCCTCAGTGGTTGAGTGTTGACCTATAAACCAGAAGGTCACAGTTTGATTCCTGGTCAGGGTACATGCCTGGGGCACAGGCTCAATCTCCAGTAGGGGGCTGTAGGAGGCAACCTTTCAATGATTCTCTTTCATTATTGATATTTCTATCTCTCTCTCCCTCTCCCTTCCTCTCTGAAATAAAAAAAAAAAAGTATATTTTTTAAAAAAGGATAACACAACAAGATTTGAAATCCTCTGTCATACTGAAATAATCTAAAAATTCTGGGTCTTTCTTAGCTACTCAGTTCCTTAGTTTGCCATTTGTGAATGTTATAATCTTCCTTGGTCCTTTTTCTTCTTGCTATGGCTACTTTGGTACCCTTTCATACACATTCTCTGCCACATTTGTGATATTGTTTAGCTAGTTTAGAGTGTATGTGACTCACTAAATGTGTAGCTGAGAGGTTTTTGCAGCATTCTGATTTTTTTAGTAGCTGTTTTTTCAGAATCATTTCTATTTATCTCAGCAGGTCTGTAATCCACACAGGACATTATTATTTCAGTAGGACATGAAAAACAATAACAGTGGTGATCAAAAGAGCCTGAGGAAAGACATGATTTCAATTCAGAAAAAAAAAAGCAGATGAACAGATATAATCTGTTATAACTGGAGATTGAGAGGTCATTGCAGCTGGAATGACATTGTTTTATTTTTTCCTGATTTATAAAAGTAACACATGTGTATCACATTAGAGAAAAAATTTTAAAATATATAAATATATAAAAATAAAAAACTAGGGGACTTAGAAAAATATGACACCTAAAAAAAAACACATGGCACAAACTACTTCTTACTTTAAATTATTTTATTAGCACTTTGCTATATATTAAAAATACTTAATATATAATTTAAAAGCTTTATACTATTTAAATAATATGGTTTTTTTAATGTTCTCTTTTATCAATGAGACTTCTATAGCTTTGCAACTGATTCTTTACATATTTCCAATTATTTCTAGAGGGTACATTTCTTTTTTTTAAGACTTTATTTTATTATTATTTTTTAAAATATTTTATTGGTTTTTTTTACAGAGAGGAAGGGAGAAGGATAGAGAGAGAAACATTGATCAGCTGCCTCCTACACACTCCCTACTGGGGATGTGCCCACAACCAAGGTACATGCCCTTGACCGGAATCGAACCTGGGACCCTTGAATCCACAGGCCAACGCTCTATCCATTGAGCCAAACCGGTTAGGGAACATTTCTTGAAGTGAAAAATATGAACATTAAAAAACACATGCCCTGGCTGTCTTATTCAGTGGTTAGAGCATCAGCCATCAGACCTAAGGGTTGCAGGTTTGATTCCCCAGCAAAGGCATGTAGCTCGGTTGAGCATGTGGGAGGAAACCAATTGATGTGTCTCTCTCACCTCTCTCTCTCTCTCTCTCTCTCACCCCTCTCCATCCCTTCCACACTCTCTAAAAATCAATGAGAAAAATATCCTCCAGTGAGGATTAAAAAAACAACACACACACACCAAAAAAACATTAACATTTTATCTCTTGATAATTATTGCTAAATTACCTCTAGAAAAGCTACCAAATCTTTGACAGCAAATTATGAGAATGTCTATTTCTCTAAATCATCACAGGCATTGATATATCTGTTGTGGATTGAATTGTGTTTCCCAAAAACATATGTTGAAATCCTAATCCCAGGTAGCTACGAATGCCACCATATTTGAAAATAGGGTCTTTGCAGTTGTAATCAATTTAAAAGAGGACTTACTGGATTAAGGTGGACTCTAAATCCAATGACTGGTATCTTAATAGAGAGGAGGGGTGGGGCTTGGAGACAAAGAGAGACAGAGAAGACACAGGGAATAAGGCCCTGTGAAGACAGAGGCAGAGATTGAAGTCATGGTGCCACAAGTCAGAGAATGCTAGAGGCTGTTGGGAGTCACTGGAAGCTAAAGGAGGCAAGGAAGTATTGTCCCCTAGAGCCATTCACGGGGTCATGGCCCTGCCGACAACTTGATTTTGAACCTCCGACTTAAACTGTGGAGGAATGAGCTGCTATTGTTTTCAGTCACGCAGTTGTGATCGTTTGTTACAGTTGCTTTAGGAAACGCAATATCCTCAAAACACTAAGGTCCGTTGTTATATAGGCATTTTAAGATGTTTGCTATTTAGGCTAGTGAGGAGGAACCATTTCTATTATGCTTGTGGCAAAATAAATGCTGTCTTGGTCAGTGGGTCCAACTACGCCATTTGGGCAGATCCCATTGTTTACTGGGTCTTCCTATGGCAGAAGTTGTCAAACTGTGGTTCTCTAATTTTTATCTGTGAGATTCTCCCCCATCCCCACCACCTTGGAATTTTATTTCTCATGGAAGACATTTTCTGCCACCAAAGCCCTGACATAGGCAAAATATCACTGTTGTTACACTGACACACAGCTATTTACTTAGACCCTCTTCTTTGTCTTGAGTGGACAAATCTTGTGAGTCCCAGCCTTATTCAGAAGGCTTACTTCCATAACTCTACACTGAATTCAGATCTGATACCATATTTTCTCTTGCTGTTGGCTATGAAAACTCCATCTCCCTGCATGCCAGGTTCCATATTAGGGCCTAATTCCCTCTCCTGATGAGTGAGCTGGAAATTTCTATATGTCCCTACATTCCCCTTTCATTTATGACATGAAGCTTCCTTTTCTTTGAAATTTAGGTATGATAATAACAAATATACATAGTGTTTAGTGTTTACTATTTCTTAATGCTTTTAGCCAGTTTAGCTAGTGGCTATATCGCGCGCGAGAGAGAGAGAGACAGACAGAGAGAGAGAGAGAGAGAGAGAGAGAGAGAGAGAAACTAAAACAAAGTTATTGAGATAAGATAAAAGTATGGGACATTTGCAGTATTACTATAGTGGAATGGAAGGCATTTACTAAGTCTAGAATAACTAGTCAAATTACCTAATGCTAATGTTTGTAATGTAACCACCCAAATTCAGTGGCTTTACACAATAAGTGTATTTCTTGCTTATATCATTAAAAAAAGATAATGGTTTGGGCAAGTGCTAACTCAGGGTCCCAGACACCAAGATTTCACCATGTTGTTACCCTGCCATCTTGAACATATGGCCTCCAAGATCACTTTTGTAATAGAAAAGAGAGAATGAACACACAGGCCTGGAAGATGACACAATTTAACAGTGAGAAGCCAGTCATTTACTCTGAACTTAATCTGAAGGAAACTGGGAAATGCAGTCTTTCCTGGATTCCTGAGAAGTGGATATCAGGCTGCGCCACATGAGATGAGATTGGGGAAGACCCCAGGAGGTACTAATAAAATGTCCAAGCCATTGCATTTACAGTTTCCCTCTGATAGGGACAGTCCAATGTAGTAAAGTTTCTTAAATCCATGCACTAAGAGGAATATAAGAAGTTGAGGTCACATGTTTAGGAGAAAAAACAACCACCACCTAATATACCTCATTTTTAATCCAGCTTTGTGGTAAGGAAAACTAAGATCACAGAGAAAAAAAGAATTCATAATTCTCTTAAAGTAATATAGGTTTATAAAACAATGGATGATAAGTATTTCATATCACCATTCCTAAAGGGAACTAAATGTTACAACATTGCACATTATTGACATTGTTTGTTCTTCTAAAGCTTTTATCATTGTCTTCAGTTCTCATCTTTTAAAATATCTTTCAAATTTATACACACCTGCTTTTAACCTGAAAGCAAAGCCTCCTGGCCAAGGTTGGCTTCATATTAAGATGCTTATTATATTTGATGTTGATACTCTTATGTATGTAAGTTTCTATAATTGAACTCTGGATATTAGAAAACCCACTAACTCAGAGTTTTCTCTTGTCCTCTTAGTGTTTCTCTACAAGTAAGCTTATTACAACTAAGCTTATTTAATTCCAAATTAGCACTGCCATTACTTTGTTAGACTTAGAGCTGCTGCACTCAGGGCTCACACCTGCATGGACAATCTTGCATGGAGTTCTTGTCTCATAGGATGAACCTTATACTCTCTACTCTCTGCACTTTTATTTGCTGACTGAAGTACTACTTTAAAATGAACCAATATCCTAATCAGTAACATTGCCCCCACCCAATGTAATGTGATTTCCTGATGGTTCTAGTTGCTGGGTTTGCCACTACCAAATTGGGCTACCTTCAATACAGAAGCCAGTCAAAATTAAGCCTGTGTTAATCACTTCCCTCTGGATGACAGAATTGGGTCTTCTGGTCATCTAACTTGGTCAATGAGATTCTCCAGGTCAAAACTCCAAACTAGTTTGATACAAAGTTTTATAAAAACTGGCAGCTTCTTTTCTTAATCACTCTAGCTAAGATTTTTTCTCCCTTCTCTAAGTTCACTTACAAAGTTGAGTAGCTGATAACACATCTTCATTTCTGAAACTCTTTAAATAGCAATAACACTGAATACTGTAAAGAGAAACATGAGTAAGAGTGATGTCCTATTTTGAGATGCTCGTAGTCTAGAGCAGGGGTGGGCAAACTTTTTGACTCGAGGGCCACAATGGGTTCTTAAACTGGACCGGAGGGCCGGAACAAAAGCATGGATGGAGTGTTTGTGTGAACTAATATAAATTCAAAGTAAACATCATTACATAAAAGGGTACGGTCTTTTTTTTTTTTAGTTTTATTCATTTCAAACGGGCCAGATCCTGTCCGAGGGCTATAGTTTGCCCACAGCTGGTCTAGAATAATAGATATATAACTATACTAGAGGCCTGGTGCACAAAAATTTGTGCACTGGTTGGGGGGGGGTTCCCCTCAGCCCAGCCTATGCCTTCTTGCAGTCTGGGACCCCTCAGAGGATGTCCACCTGCTGGCTTAGGCCTGCTCCCTGGGGGATTGGGCCCAACCTGGCAGTCAGACATCCCTAACGCAGCCCGGCAGCCCTCGGGGGATGTCCACTTGCCAGTGGGGAGCAGGCCTAAGCTGCAGTCGGACATCCTTTGAGCTTCTGAGGTGGGAGAGGCTCCCACCACCACCACAGCACTGGCAGCCGTCAGCCTGGCTTGTGGCTGAGCAGAGCTCCCCCTGTGGGAGCACACTGACCACCAGGGGTCAGCTCCTGCATTGAGCGTCTGCCCCCTGGTGGTCAGTGTGTGTCATAGTGACCAGTCATTCCCAGTCCTTCTGCTGTTAGGGTCAGTTTGCATATTACCCTTTTATTATATAGGATAGAGGCCTGGTGCATGGGTGGGGACTGGCTGGTTTGCCCTGAATGGTGTCCTGGATCAGGGTGGGGGTTCCGCTGGGGTGCCTGGCCAGCCTGGGTGAGGGGCTGATGGCTGTTTTCAGGCTGGCCACACCCCCTTTAGGGTGGGGGGTCCCCACTGGGGTGCCTGGCCAGTCTGGGTGAGGGGCTGAGGGCTGTTTTCAGGCTGGCCAAGCCCCCCCAGCAACGAAAGCTCCCAGCCTCTTTTTTTTTCTTTTTTTTTATTCTGGGATTTATTTACCTTCTATAATTGAAACTTTGTAGCCTTGAGCGGAGCTCAGAGCCGGTCAGGGTGGGAGGGAGGGAAGCTTGGCTTCCTCCATCGCCAGGGGCAACCCACTCCTGCTCACTCTAGCTCCGTGGCCACGGCCGGCTGAAAGCAGGTATCTGGGGTTTATTTATCTTCTATAATTGAAACTTTGTTGTTTTGAGTGGAGCTCAGAGCCAGCCACGGCAGCTGGGAAGCTTGGCTTCCTCCATCATTGGGGCAACCAAGCCTCCTGCTTGCTCCAGCTCCGTGGCTTCTGGCCGCCATCTTGGTTGGGTTAATTTGCATATAGTCGCTCTGATTGGCTGGTGGGCGTGGCTTAATGCATAGTGAAGGTACGGTCAATTTGCATGTTTGTCTTTTATTAGTCTAGATGTATTATACAACATTATAATTGCTCCAATAACTATTAAACAAAAGCTTACTAATCTATTTTAGAAGGGCTAATAAAAGCAAATGAATATTAAGGAATATGTCAAGTTAATAATTCTCCAACATATTCTTCCCTTATTATAAGGACTTTTAAAGTGCTTATTCATTTGAGGCCATTGTATTCCCCCCATATTTCAGTGTGACTTCCACCCTCCAACCATATTCTAAGGGCCTAAATGTTCCAGCAAAGTTTCCTATGAGCACCTGTGGGACAGGACCTGTTGAGTGGATGCACAGACATTGCAATCAACTTGATTGGAGAAGAGGGAGGCTGAGGCAGGGCAGCAGCTCACAGACACCAGTGTATGATTAGGCAATACAAGGGAGCCAGGGACTCTCAAGAACCTATCCCCTATTTAGGAGAGTTAGTAAGTTAAAATACTCTGTCCCTATATGAATCAACAAGTTGCTTTTCACATAGTGTTTGCATTTTTCTCTGCTCTCTCTTTTCCATAATAGGCTCTGCTATTTATCATTGGTCCCTTCTGGCTGGGTGGGTAAATTCAGTTGTAGAGGATGGAATAGTCTGACATCTGAGTATGTTCTGGTTATCAAACTTCATTTTCCTATCAGGCTGTACTAGAAATAAAGAGTAGATTTGGAGTTCCATCTGATCATTGTATCTACTTAAAATTGGTCCAGAATACACTGGGCATGCTGGGACAGAAACCTTGCAAAAAAGACTTAGGAACCAGCTTTTTGGACCCAATTATGTAGGGAGGCAAAAGCTTTTCACTCATACAATGGTATGTTTAATAGGAACAGCTCCATGGGTCTAATTTTTTCACTAGCATAAAGTCAAACTCTGAGATTTTAAGTAGAGGCTGTTTTAAGCTATTAAGTTTGTTAATTTTTTTTTTTTTTTTTTTGGCAGCCAAAGAAAACTAATGCAGGTGGGGTGGGTGGCAGAGGAAGGGCCATAAAACAAGTAAGAAACACAAAGGTAAAAATGATCTTATTCCTAATGTTCTAATTCCGAAGTGAATGGGGGAGAGGGGTTCATGGTTGCTCTTTTACTGTGATTCATAACATATATAAATACTTTATACTTTTTTCTCTTGTACGGATCTCATATTACTTGAAAACAGTTTAAAACTCTTGTGTTGCTTCGTCTGTGGTTTTGTGGCAAAAGCAGATTAAATTGCCAATATTTTCAATTGAAACTTTCCTTTCACGAAAAAGACACATATTACACAGTGTATTTTCACAAAGGACAGGTGTGAGGTTCTCTTTGAGGTTTTTTGTTTCCTGTGGATTCCACACTAACATTAGAAATGCTGAAAAATTGTTTCCCCTGGATATTTAATAAAATTTTTAAAATCCACAGGATATGAAATCTGTCCTCTACATTTTTCACCTTATACAAATTGTGGTATTACAATTCAAGAGGGCCCTAGCTGGTTTGGCTCAGAGGATAAAGCATCGGCCTGAGGACTGAAGAAGGGTCCTGGGTTCTATTCCTGTCAAGAGCACACCTAGGCTGCAGGCTCCATTCCCCTGGCCTTAGGGCCACATGCGGGATTGAGTGCGGGAGGCAGCCAATCGATGTGTCTCTCTCACATGGATGTTTCTCTCTCTGTCTCTACCCATCCCTTCCACTCTCTCTAAAAATCAAATCACACTTATTGAGCACCTACAGTTTGCCTGGCTTTCTCCATTTGGTGGTTACCCAAAGAAGTAAAGCTCCGGACTGTGCATATTTAATGGTCTATAATTATAACTGAAGTGTGTATTTAATTTACCCAGTTGGACACTGTATTCGTTTCCTAAGGCTGCCATAAAAATTAATATAAACTGGGTGACTTACAACAACAGAATTGCTTTCCTCACCATGTTGGAGGCCAGAAGTCTGAAATTATGGTGTCAGAAGAGCCAACAGGCTCTAGTGCAGCGGTTCTCAACCTGTGGGTCGCGACCCCTTTGGCGGTCGAATGACCCTTTCACAGCGGTCGCCTAAGACCATCCTGCATATCAGATATTTACATTACGATTCATAACAGTAGCAACATTACAGTTATGAAGTAGCAACGAAAATAATTGTATGGTTGGGTCACAACATGAGGAACTGTATTTAAAGGGCCAGAAGGTTGAGAACCATGGCAGTGCAAACAATCTTCCCATGCCTTCCCCACCCCTGGATGATGCTGGCATTCCTTGGCTTGTGGCTGCTCAACTCCAATTTCTGACTCTTTTCTTCATTTGGCTTTTCTACTTCTCCTCGTGTGTCTTTCCTTTGTGTGTTTCCTACAAGGGCACTTGTCACTGGACTTGTTACCCTCTTGATGATCCAAAGCATCTCATTTTTAGATCTTTAATTTACTGACATCTGCAAAGACTCTTTTAAAAAACTTTTTAAGATAAGATCACTGTGGAAACCGGTTTGGCTCAGTGGATAGAGCATCGGCCTGCGGACTGAAGGGTCCCAGGTTCGATTCCGGCCAAGGGCATGTACCTGGGTTGCAGGCACATCCCCAGTGGGAGATGTGCAGGAGGCAGCTGATCGATGTTTCTCTCTCATCGATGTTTCTGACTCTCTATCTCTCTCCTTTCCTCTCTGTAAAAAATCAATAAAATATATTTTTTAAAAAATAAAATAAAATAAGATCACATTCACTGATCCTGGAGTTAGAATGCAGACATATCTTTTTGAGTGTCACTATTTATCCCACTACAAATATGAATCTAAAATTCATAACATAGAAATAATAATGGTAATATATTTTCATTTGAATTACATGACCCTTACAGTATAATACTTTGTTCTAAAAACAGTAACAAAAGGAATTTCCCTCAGTATGATTATAAATGTTTAAAGCTAGAAAATAATTTTTGGCTTTATTTTCAATTTGGTTCATAGTTATTCATGATCTTCTGACCCCTTATAAAAAATCATAATTTTGGAGAGTCATTCTCTACCAGGAGCTGGACTAAAAATATGTGCCTTCTGGGGAAGAGGCTTACCAAATATCTATCTTGCAAATGGGAGAGAGATTCTGGAGTTTATGGAAAAGACCTTATGATAAACCTATTGCCTTTATAATCCACATGATATCAAAACTGAAAAATTATTCATACTTTGGAGTGATGGTGAGAAAGAATTATAAAAGTTGAAAATGTAAAAAATAAGCAAACAATCTTTGATCAGTAATCATACCATTATTTGCCTCATATTGTTAATATTTACTACATATATTCCTCTGTCACACTGATTTGAAAGCCAAAACTAAATATTTATGCTAATTGTTTTTGCAAAACTTTGCAATAATCCTTTGGGCTGCAGTGGATGATGGTTAACTCTATGCACACCTTAAAACTTTTGTCTGCTCCTGTAATCTAGTAGTCATGGCCTTACGCAGAACTTAGGCTACTTCTGTTCAATTTCTTTGCAAAATTTCCTTAAAATAACATTCCTAACATGAATTTTAAAAAATCAAGAATATATTAAGTATTTTCTTCCTGTATAAAATTTAGAAACCATACTTCACCTATTCTAAAAGAAAAAAAACAAAAAAATAATTTTTTGTCTCACATTAATGATAACAATGTTTTCTTCAATACCCAAATGAACCTAAAAATTTTTTTGTGGCATAAAAAATATAGAAGGCCAACAAACAGAAAATCTGCAACTGTGCGTGTGTGTGACAGAGAGAGAGAGAGGGAGAGGAAGAGAGAGGGAGGGAGAGAGTTATTTGAGGGACACAAAAAATATGGGTGAGAAAATGTGTTCTGTTTGCTAAGTCTTTCTTCTTAGAGCTCATAAATAGAATGACTTTTAGATTGGTGTACATGTGCTAACATTGTCTTTTGCCAAGTGGGAAAGAAACATTTCTTGAGCTGGTTCCCCCAAATGTTGATGGTTTATATCTAATAAACACGTTTAGATTCCATTTCCTTTAAAATACGCATGTGACAACTATAGGATACATTTGTTTTTCCTTTGCCAATTCTCCTTCTATTATAAGAGCACACTCTGATTAAAGGGGTTACTCCAAATGGCAATGCATATCAGGAGATTGTGCACACAAAAAGTTAAAAATAGCATGCAGCTTAATGAAATAAAGTTTCATGTAAAATAAAGTACAAAACAATATACAATACAAAAGTAAAGACAAAAATTTTGGAGTGCAGAGACATCTGATGGATTTATAGTATGCTCAGGTTTGATTAGCCTGCCAGGCACACTTTAAGAGCCATTCCATTGTTCAAAGGACCGATCAAGAAGCATCATGTGAAGGGGAATGACTCTGAGTTCAGCAGTTTGGGTCAGGTGTCTGTTTCTATGCTGCATCATTCCTATGCATGTCATCATGATGAATGCAGAGTAACTGGACACTAATTCTGTCTAAATCCAGCTGAAAAGAGTATGTGATCGTATCACAATCTAAGGCTCCTTATTTTTCAGCCTACCACTTGACAGCATGACAAAAGTCAAGGGTTATCACTAATGATGAGTAACATCCTATAATAATTTCATGTGGGCTATGCTTGAAAAAAAGACAATCTATTCCAAAATGGTAAAACTCCACGCATATTTTCCTGCAGACCTAATCTATATCTTATTTCCTTTCATAAATCATTAGCAATAACTTAAAATTAGAGGAAATTATCTATGGATGTGAAACTCTTTGCTAAAAACTAACAATGTAAGGTCAAAGGGAAAAAAAGGGATAACTCTCTGTGGTTCCTCTTTGCATATAAATCAAACTGTATGCAAATAGTCATTTAGGCAGAAAAATGCCATGAATTCTGTACATGAGTATCAATAAATTCAGCTTAAAGCACATGATCTTTAATATAACTTATAAAAATAATATTGTCCAATTTAAGTGTTCCCTTTTTCACAAAAGGTGACTGCTTTTCAATAGTCTGGATTATCAGAATTAGATGATAGCTCAGAATAAGACATTTGTCTCTGTTGCTTGTCTTAATCACTAAACGCCACCACCAATAATAATAACGAAAATTCATAATAATAATAGTAATAATTATAAATGTCAAATGCAGCAGAGGAGGTTTGGATTGCTTTGTTTTGTTTTGAGCAAGCTTAGCAGGCTCCAGGTTTTCTAAAATACATATGCAATGCACTAAGTTAGTTTTAAAAAGATACTATGATTTATGGCTTCTTGTGTTTACACGGGAACTATCTTTAATTACCAATATCTGGTTGTCAGAAATTCATATACTTGTAAAAGATAAAACCAAAAAATTTAGGCTTTTTTGAACATTTGTAAGTGTCTAATTAAAACACATCAGTTACCAAAGTCACTTTAAAAAGTGACTTTGAAGTATAATACCTCCTTATCATAAAAATTCTTTGGGAGTCAAACCTTCTCTTTCAACACAACAATGACTTAACAGTGAGTGAATCATATGAAAAGTTTACTGAGATCAAGAACAATCTTAGTCTGATAAATATAATGGAAATCTAGCCAATAAATGAGATAGCTAAAATAGGTCTAAATGGAACAAATATGTGTGTGTGTTTTTAATCTCGAGATACATTTCTTTATTTTGAAATGATTTAAGAACTGCCTTCTAACAATTATGTGGGATTTGGTTAGGTTAAATGAAGTTCAATGTTATCCATGCATTTTCTCTTTGATTTTCATAGAACACAGTTGTTACTTAGCTTTTCCACAAGAGTAGATTTGCATAAGTTTGGAAAAGTATTCACATTTTTATAGTAATGGAAATATTTTCATTACTCTGATGTAACATAATACTAAAACTAGAGGCCCGGTGCACTACATTTGTGCACTCGGAGGGTAGGGGGAGGGGACCCTCAGTCTGGCCTGCGCCCTTTCACTGTCCAGGAGCCCTCAGGGGATGTCCAACTTAGAGGAGTGGGTCTAAGCCGGCAGTCGGACACCCTTAGCGCTGCTGTGGAGTAGGGCCACTGCACTCGGCAGCCATCAGCCCGGCTTATGGGTAAGCAGCGCTCCCCCTATGGGAGCGCACTGACCACCAGGGGGCAGCTCCTGCATTGAACATCTGCCCCTTGGTGGTCAGTGCGCATCATAGCAACCAGTCGTTCTGCTGTTTGATCTATTTGCATATTAGCCTTTTATTATATAGGATTGTCTTATTGCTTGAAGTCTTATCAATGTATACATACTAGAGGCCCGATGCATGAAATTTGTGTTAGGGTAGGCCCTCGCAGCCCCGCCTGCCTTGGCCCTCGCAGCCTCAGCTGCTGCCTTGGCCCTCACAGCCGCCCCAGTGGCTGCCTCGGCCCTCATAGCCCTGGCTTCTTCCAGAAGGTCATCTGGACGATTGTTCTGCTGTTTGGTCTAATTAGCATATTAGCTCTTTATCACCCAACTAGGTTACTAAAACTTTGAGCAACAAAAATGTATTGTTCTTACTAATATTTACTGAACAATTATTTTATCCATGTATAGTATACCCTTATTTCCATAAAAATCCTCTATATTTGTAAATAAATGTGAATGAGCCAATTAGCTATTAGGAAGAAGGTACAGAAGCAAACATTGAACTCCCTATTCAATGAACTTAGTACATTTTGGCAGTCAACGAAGCCACTGGCAAATAGGCTACTTGAGAATCAACCTTTTCAGAGACTAGCAAAAATAATTAAAGCACGGGAAAGTAGTTCATTCATTATTCATATTAGTAATTTTTATTATAGATTTTTCATATGCAAAAGTGATTGAAATAGTAAAATAAAGCCCATGAATATATAATCTAATTTCAATAATATCTCTAATTTTGTTTCATCTATTTCCTGCAGATTATTTTTATACAAAACCAAAGCATTACATTACTTCACTGTACTTACTTCAATAAATCTCTGAAAGATAAATATTCTTTAAATAAAAACATAACCACAATATGATTAGGACAACTAGAAATTAATAATAATGTATTTATCTGATTAACTTTCAAATAAATTCTAATTCTGTAGAATATTCTTTTATAGGTTTTAGATGCTTTGGCTGGCATTAATTCAGCTTCTATGTGAATTTCTTTATTTGGAAAAAGAATTAGTCATCTAAACAGCACCACTAGTATGTGGTAGGTATATGATTATCTTTCTCTCTCTCTTTTATTTCAGATTGAGACCTACATGAAATAAATTTCCTAAGGTCATAATGCCAGAACCAGTTCAATTTCTGGCATCTTATTCCAGTACCCACACTCTTTCTTACGCAGATCCATATAACTTTAGGGTAGAAAAATATAAGGAATATACTAGTAAGTACACTCAAATCAATATACCATTTTTTTTCTCTTTTGAAGTAAGGTTTTATTAGATTTCTTTAACATCTGAAGCTAAATACACATAGTTATTCAGCAAATGAGGGCAGATCCACAATTGTTAACAAATTCTTGCTCATGACAGGATAGGTTTTTCCAGTATGCCATGGACCTATTTCTCCTTCATGTTTAACTAGCAATTTTATTATCTTTAGAATTTTGTTTATAATTTTTAATCTCCTAAATACATTTTTCTCATCCAAATCATTCTTTGCATTTCCCCAGACCAATCATCAGTAAATAAGGATGGCATAGTCAATGAGAATCTGCCTTAGTGAGAAGAGTCTCCCCTCTAACCTCTACCCCAACTGCATTAAATATACCACTTTTTTTAAAAAAATTCATATGCATTTGAGTATGTAAATTTTTTCCTTCCTTCCTTCCTTCCTTCCTTCCTTCCTTCCTTCCTTCTACCTTTCTTTCTTTTCTTTTTTATTTGATACTAAACATAAATTTTATCCATCAACTCAGAAATACTTATTCACTTAATAAATTTACTAGGAGATTCTATTTAACTTTTTGTAAAATAGTTTACACATATCTTGACACATAGATGTGGAGATATTTTTTTTCATCTAGCTAAAATGTTTCTGAGAGCAAGAATGTTAGAATATTAATATTTAAAATAAGTTTTGATATATAAATCTACAATTTAAAAATTGGTTCCATAATTGAGGTTGACTTCTACATGAATATGAAATGGAAGGCTTAATAGTTTTGGGACTCCAAAATGATCAGAACTATAAACACATCAGGAAAAGCACTAAAATCAAGGACTTTCACCGCTCTTACTCAACATAGTACTGGAAGTGCTAGCCACAGCAATCAAACAAGAAGAAAACATAAAAGGCATCCAAATTGGAAAGGAGGAAGTAAAACTGCCTTCTTCATTAAACTTTCTAGCCTTTGATTTGAAGTGAAGGATGTGTCACTTGAACACTTAGAGGCTATTGTAGGATCAATAATTGGCCTAATTTCAATATTGTTGTGTCTCAGAGAATAGGGAGATCTGAGAGGGAGAGAGATGAGGAATGACCATCCTGTTAAGCAGTTAGAACATACACAACATTTATCCATTAAGTTTGCCATTTATATGAGTGTTTGTGGTTTCCCAAAATATTACAACAGTAACATCAAAGATCACTGAGCACCGATTACCATGACAAATATAACAGTAATGACAAATTTTGAAATATGTGAGAATTACCAAAATGTGACACAGAGACATGCTGTTGGAAAAATAACACCAATAGATTTGATCAATGCAGGGTTATCACAACCTTGCAATTTGTAAAAAAAAAAAAGTGCAATATCTGCAAAGGTTGCCTATAGTTTGTTAGTTGGTCTTCCTTATCCACTTTTATCTCCTCTAAATATGTTCTCCTCATTAGATGGTCATTACAAATCCAAGTCTCATAAAACTTTAATTTCTCTGCTTTTAGAGTAATCATTAAGCCTTAAAGTGTCCCACAAACCAACACTATATGGCCAACAAGCATGAACTTACTCTTGCCCATTCCTTCAGGCAGGTACCAACCTAGTCTTCCCCTGGATCTCTATATGACAACCTTACTGACTTCCATTCAATAAATAGTCCCTGGATGCTCAGGGCCTTTGCAAATGCAGTTCCCTTTATCTTATGTCAATTCACTCCCTCATCTGTGCTTATACAGGATCTCAGTTCAAATTCTCTTCATTGGGAAACCCATCCCTCCCAAGGAATACAGAAAAACCTCTTTTCTATAGCACTATTTGCTTTTTGTTTCATGGTTTTTGTCAATTATAATTTCATAGGCATTTATGTTTTATTTGATTAATGTCTGTTTCCTCTCAAGAAACTATAAACTCTACTATAGTTTGTTTATATTCATTACTAAAGGCCTAGTGCACAGATTTGTGCACTGGTGGGGGGGTCCCTCAGCCTGGCCTGTGGGGGTCGGGCTGAAACCGGCTCTCCAACATTCCCCCGAGAGGTCCTGGATTGCAAGAGGGCAGTTCTCGGGTGATGCACCCTAGAATTGGGCTCCCTCCTCTCTGGTTCCGGGTGTGTCAGCTCGGAGAACTACAGCTCCTGTGTTGAGGGTCTGCCCCCTGGTGGTCAGTGCATGTCATAGCTACTGGTCGGATGGTCCAATAGTCAAATGGTCATTTAGGCTTTTATATATATAGATTAAATAGCATAAATACTCAACACAGCATGTGACATTAACAACTCAATATATATTTACCAGTT
Source organism: Myotis yumanensis (assembly GCF_028538775.1). Classification (NCBI taxonomy): domain Eukaryota; kingdom Metazoa; phylum Chordata; class Mammalia; order Chiroptera; family Vespertilionidae; genus Myotis; species Myotis yumanensis. The sequence continues at coordinate 39,521,929 of NW_027223760.1, read as the reverse complement.
GTTGAATAACAAGAATTTAATTTTTCTTTCCTTCCTTCTTTCTCCTTCTCTCCTTCTTCACTCTCTTCCTCATCTTCTCCCTCTTCTCTTTCTCTCTTTCTCCCTTCCTCTCCACATTTTCTCCTCCTCCTCCTCCTCCTCCTCCTCTTCTTCCTTCTCCTTTTCCTTCTTCTCTCTCTCTCGCTTTTATAGTTCCCTCCTTTTAAAAAATCATCAGGAGATGTTCATTCCTATAATCTGTAAGTCATTCTAAGAACCTACAAGGCTATAATGTAGTGATTCTTAAACATGGCTGCCTGTTAGAATCACCTGGGGAGCTTTTAATAAGTACCCATGCCTAGGCCCACCACAGACCAATTAAACCAGCATTTCTGGAGGTGAGGATCAAGCAACATTTTTATAAAGCTCCCTAGGTGATTCTAAGGTTTAGCCAGGGTTGTGAAACATGCTCTAATGGATGAAATCTGAATACCCATCTGGTCACAAAACATTCAAGCCATGACTCTTGGTGTAGGAAATCCCTAATTCTGATTAAGTGACCTTTATATTCATTCATTCATTCATATATTTATTCAAAACATGATTTTAAATCATGTTATTAAATCTTTTATTTGTTACACTAATATTAAATAGTATATTTATTACTAAAAGCAAAAGTTTCTATTAGGAGTTGCAAAAGACTATACAATACAGCTAGATACTTTCTAGATTCTGATTTGACTGAATCCTTTTCTCCCTTTGCTGATATCATGGGTTTAAATTACAAATTTAACCCTAGATTTTTCTCCTTGCTTATCTCTTCACTGTGCATGTTACTTGAACACGTGGTAGCCTTTCACACCGATTGCACAAATGTAGCAACCCAGACATTGTTTGTGGGGGAAAAAAAAAACAAAAAAAAAACAGGCACCTCTTCTGTAAAATAGGCACATCCACACAAAAATATTTCTCCCTTATTCTGAAAGCTGTGAAGGGGAGTCTTTCTGATTGCTATAACATCTAAGGGACTAAGTAATTAGAGATGTGGCTCCAAAAAGAGAAGCTGAAGAGCTGTTGGGGCTGGGCAGGAAGAGTAGAAATATTTAAAAAGAGACATGGTGCAATCAGGAAGCGTTTTCCTCAAAGGGCAGTTGCTGCTGGAGCAACTGAGTCATCCTCACATTATTGTCTGCCCTAGATACAGAGAACGAACAGGAAGTGAAAGTTCAGTGTTGCTTACTGTCAATTACCATCCACATAAACAGACACAGGAAGATCAAGTCATGTAGTTAGCTTTATTGCCCTGGGATGTTTTGATAAATATGTTAGCAATATAAATAATAAACTTGCATACCCCCAAGGCCAAATTTTCGAGTTTCCTTTCTGAATTCGTCTCTTTTGAAAGCACTGTCTTTTCCCACACATTTTCTTTTTGAATTCACCAACCTCTGAGCCCCTTGTGTCTCTTCACCTTCTGTGTATAGGAGGGGACACCTCATCCTCCAGGCCCCTCATAAAGGTAAACGTGGTGCCAGCGAGTAATCCCCTTGGGTCACTAATGGATATTCACACATCTGAGAACCCTGTTAAGACGCTTCTGAAGTGGAATGTGACTCCAGCTGTAGCACTTACATACTGCTCATATTTCCTCCTTTAGGCTCCAGGGAGTTCAACAACTGCCTATTAGCAAGCTGACGATGGAAGGAAGCGCCGTAAATCTCCCAAGCAATGATAAAGCCGATGCTCCAGAAAGAAGTAGGAAAGAGCGAATTGCAATTAAAAAACAGAACCGTGAACTTTGGCCTTTTCAAAGAACAACACCCACAGTAAGTTAATGAAGAACATGAGAGGATAAACGAAACTGTAAACATTTCTTATATCTCATTTCAGCTATCATCTGGGTTGCAAGCAGAATGAAAGAGGACACTAAACATCAACAACCCAAATTAGTCTCTAAGATACAAATGCCGTATCATTTTGAACTTTTTAGAACATTTGGTTTACATATAATTTGGTCACTCCTGTTACTTCAGAGAGGCAAAGAGTTGGTAACTCCTATCGTATAGGTACCGTTAAAGAAGAACTCTTAAAAATAAGAGAAAATAACCTTAGGTGTTATAGAAATCACATATGATTTAACTAAATAGGTTGGATACTTTTAAACAACATGGTGAGTTGATGGCACATATCTTCCCATTGTTTAAGCATAAGCTAATTAAAATTTCAAAATGTAAGGTAACTTTCCTGACCATATGCCAAGTAGAGCTAGAGGGGAATCTACCCTTTATGTGAAGAAGAGAGCTTAATGTTCAGACTAAGTAAGGGAAAGGGGGAGGGAGATGTAATACAGTTTTAAAAACCATAAGAATTAAGATATAAGAATGATGAAGAAGAACACCTGGCTTAATTTATACTTACATATATTATCTTGTTTTATACTCACAGCCTTTTGATAATAAGATCCACTCTCTATAGAAAGCATGGGCCACTTCAAAAAAAACACACAAACAAACAAACAAAAAAAAAAATGGAAAAAAAAACACACACAAAACAAAGCATTGCCAGGTATCACTTTTGCCCTTTTGATTCATGTAAAAAGGGTATAATAATACGAGTATTTTGCTTTTGTACATTGCTAATGTCTCATAGTACCACCATTGCATCTGTTGAAAAGATAATTATGTTCTTTATTATCAAGTGTACCTAAATAATAAAATAAAATCAGACTAGATAGGACCATCCCAGATATAGCCATACAATAGTCTCAGACCACTTCGAAATAGAAAAAAGAAATGCTCATAAATTTCTAATTATGTATGTAAAGCATTATCTCTAAGATATATAATTTAGTTATTCTTACATTTTAAATAGCTTAATGGCTGCCTTTGTACTGCATTGGCCATAGGTGTCAAGCTTGACATGTAGGTTCACAACTTACCAAGAGTATAGGAAGTACAGGTGAAGAGCATGTTTGTCCCATGTTAAAGAATCTACCTGCTAAAAATAATCACTTTGCCTTCTTGAAAATCCCTCCCTGCTGCATGACAAATGACTTTACAAAATTTTTTGACCAAAATCTCTCGGTTGATTTGCATTAAGTAGAATTAGTGGCTGCTTCTCTCTATATAATAGAAATTCCAATTCCACTGCCAGCAATTCATTAAGGTGACTCAAGAAAAGTGCTGCCAACTATATTTTAAAATTGCTGGTCTTATTTACTTTGCTCTGTCTCAAAAACCAGTAAAAACAGATGACCTGCCCAAATAATCTAGATTCTATGTAAGTTATACAATTTCATTTCTTAATTTTAAATGATGCTTTGTAATTAGAGAAAATGCTTGTGTATGGGTTTTTAGAGAGAAGTCTTTATTAATTAGACCGAAACTACAAAAAATTATGAATAGTAGAATTTCAATACTATGTACAATATATATGCAGATATTCAAGTTTTCTTTAAATGAATTATTCAATGTGTACATCACATAATATTAATTGATATATTTGTTTAATAACAATACCCATGAGCTATGGTAGATAACAACAGCATTAAAGAATGGCAGACTCTGGCCCTGCTGGCGTGGCTCAGTGGTTGAGCATTGACCTATGGACCAGAAGGTCATGGTTCGATTCCCAGTCAAGGCCTATGCCTGGGTTATGGGCTTGATCCTTGGTGTGGGGTGTGCAGGAGGCAGCCATTCTCACCGTTGATGTTTCTATCTCTATCTCCCTCTCCCTTCCACTCTGAAATTAATAAATATAAAAAATAAAGTTAAAAAAGAATGGGAGACTCTACAGCCAGAATGTCTCAGATTACTTGGGTTCATATCCAGGATTTACTTAGTTCTTTATTTTTTATAATTTAGCTTTTTTCTTGTTCTGTAAAATAGTTTATCAATAGAGCCTACTTCATAGGATCATTCTGAGGTTTAAAGGAGTTAATACATGTAAGCGCTTGTAACAGTGCCTATTACATGCATAGTATCTGTGTGTTGTTCCCCATGCCCTCCTTACAGTGCCCCTCTCTCCTTTTTATAAATATATTTCCTTTGTCTAGGTGATATCTTTTCTGAGGGATTAATATCTCTTAAGTGTAAATCTGGAAATATTGTACTAACTTTACTATAAAATAGTGTAAATAAACAGATATGGTGATTGCCCTCATGTTGTTTATAATTTAGTGAATAAAATTTGAAAAAAAATAGAACCTATGAATGCTTGATTAAGTTTGTAAGGATAGTAAAACAATAAATATACAAATAAACAAATAATCACAAGCTGTGATAAGTGATATGAAATGACAGTGAAAAACCAATGGTAAAACTAATTGACTGCCTTCCAGGAGCTCACTGGCCAGCAAAGAAGACTTAACAACAAGAAACAAAGCAGCCTCATGTTAAAAGTATTTTTATAAAGTAAAATTAAGTAATATTAACAAGAGTTGGGAAGTATACATACACACTAGCAAGAATTCTACCAACCTTAGCAATGCCTTGTTTAAATATATCACCACATGCAAACAATTGTATGTTTAGAAACAATTTATATCCTGCTTTTCCACTTATCTTTTGTCATATGTGTGTGTGTATCAAGTTCTACAAAGCTTCACAATTACATTTGAGTGGCTTCCCAATATTTCATCAAATGGCATATGTATTCTCTTAAGTTGGACACATATGCTAGTCTTAATATCTTACGATATAAGTAATGATCCAATAAAATAATTATATTGATTTTTCAATCTTTTTTATTTCTACAGAATTCTTCTATAAAATATTTTTTTTATTTTGAATAGTCTTCTTTGGATCTACTTTAATAAGTGAGATTATTGAGTCCAAATGCATGATTTATTTTTTCTGACCCAACTTTTCTTTCAAAATTAAATTAATATTAATGTGTTCCAATTTTAAAAATATTTGATTTGTGTACAAAAATTCAAGCAATCGCCCTAGCTGATTTGGCTCAGAGGATAGAGCGTTGGCCTGTAGACTGAAAGGTCCCGGGTTTGATTTCGGTCAAGGGCACAGGCCCTGGTTGTGGGCTTGATCCCCAGTAGGGGGCATGCAGGAGGCAACCAATCAATGATTCTCTCATCATTGATGTTTCTATTTCTCTCTCTCTACCTTCCTCTCTGAAATTATATATATATATAATTCAAGCAATCAAAAAATGTATAAAGTAAAAAATAATCCTAGGTGAAGGTAGCAGACACCCGACCGGCAACGTCAAGGCAGCAGGGCTCTGCTCTGCTCTGATGTGGTCTGGACTCACACACACTTCTGGGTGCAGCAGATAGATCCCAGCCTGAGATGGAGCAAGAGGACAAGGTGCTGAGCCAGTGGCCGGCAGCTCAGCACCAGTTTGCAGAGAACACTGAGAAGTCAATGTGCATCTTGGAAATGTCTCCATCTCCCGGAAGCAGTAGAGTGCACACTTCTCGGAACCATGGCCCTTCAGGCATTCAACACATTCTTCAGTGTCCACAGGTAGAGAGGATCCTCTTGGTTTCTGCTGAGGTGCCCGGGCAGAATGTGAATAAAATGGGCCCACAGTTCAGTGTGTTGCTGCCTGAGCATGGTGTGAACTACTGCCCCTAAGTGACACTCCCTCCTTCCCAAATGATTTACTGTCATGAAATGTCTCCTTCTCAACCACGAATGATGATTTTTAAAGGGCCCCAGATGATGTTCTTAGGAGGGTCCAATATTCCAGGGTGGTCATGACCTTCAGTGAGAATCTAAGCATTCCCTCCAATGGGCCACCAGTCACAGCTCCCAGTAAAATCCCGCATTAGGACACCAACAATGCCTTATTCTGGCCACCCTATAGTACCTTTTAATAGAGACTCCTTTACACCTAAAATGTTATTGCCTTCAGCCATGTCTTCTGCTGAGGGCCAGGCAAGGCTGTCCTCTGGCTCAGATGTTGTCCCCTAGGGATCCCCACAACTGTGGAATACCCCCAGCTGGGTCTCCATCATTGCTGACTTTAGAATCCCAGGACTCTTCTGTTAGCCAACCAGCCTCCCAGGAAGACCCCTTCCTCCCTGAGCAACCCATACCTGCTCCACAAAGTGCAGAGCAGAAGTTCAAGGCCCTGGAAAGAGCACCCAGGAGGAGAGCCCTGGTTGCAAGGCCTGACTGCTGCCAATAGGAGAACTGTGGAAAAGCTTACAGTAAGCGCTCCCACCTTCTGAGTCACCAACACAAACACACAGGTGAGAGGGTCTATAAATGTGAGTGGGAAGGTGGGAAGTGGTATTTCTTTCATTCTAATGAGCTTGGACGACATATGCGGATACACACCAGATACTGACCACAGTACCATGAGCCTACCTTGATACATCATAATTACCAAAGTAATCTCTCTTTTGAAGAATAATTTTGTTGGTTACCTTAAATATTCCACTCCATTCTCTTCTTGCATGAATAGTTTTTACAGTTTCTGAAGAGAAAGTCAATGTAATTTTTCCCCCGTTCCTCTGTAGGTAATATAGTTTTTTTCTCTGGCTTCCTTAAAATTGTTGTCTTTGATTTTTTAAAGTTTAAATATGATGTGAATAGGTATAGAATTTTTGGTATTCATCCTTCTTAGTGTTGCCTTTCTTTCTCTCTTTCTTTCTTTTTGCACTTCAGTTTTGGAGGTTTCTATTGGCATATCTTTAAGCTCACTGATTCTTTCCTCAGCTGTGACCAGTCTACTGATGTGCCCATCAAAGGCATTCTTCATTTCTGTTAGTCTTTTGATGTCTAGCATTTCTTTTTGATTCTTTCTTAGAATTTCCATCTCTCCGCTTATATTACCTATCTGTTCCTTCATGTTGTCCACTTTTTCGAGTAGAGCTCTTAGCATAGTCATCGTAGTTTCTAACATTTCCAGTGTAATAATTTCAAAATCTCAGCTGTATCTGGTTTTGGTTCTGATGCTTGCTTTGCCTCTACAGAGTCTTTTGTTTTTAAAAAAATGTTTTGCTTTTTTTACCAAATCTTGTAATTTTTGTGGAATGCCAGATAGGTTATCAGGTAAAAGGAACTGAGGTAGATAGACCTTTAGTATGAACTTTTATGTCTTTCTATCTAAGACTTGGGTTGTATTCATGTTTGCTATAGCTGTAGTTTCAGAGGCTAAAATGTCCTTTAGTTTCCATGTTTTTGACTACCCTGTGGTTTTGGGTTTTCCCAGTGACTCTTTAAATAAGGACTGAAGTTTGAACTTCTTTAGGTGTATTCCTGTTATTACAGAAGAGCCCTGTTGATATGGTGCGTACGATGAGAGAGAGGGAAAGTGATCTATAGTCCCTGATTAGGTCTCATTCTTTTAGTTAACTTGGGTTGGGTATTTCTCTTCTCGCATATCAAAGGCTAGAGTAGGCTTGTGTTTGGTTATTTCCCTTCTCCCACCTTGGATAGGCTCTAGTAAACCTCCATGCAGCTCGGTTCTCATGAGATAGATTCCATAGGGTCAGACCTTGTTGAGACAGCTCTGGAAATATTTCAAAATGGTAGTTTTTCCCGCTCCCCCTGCTGGAAGCATGAGGTATTTTTTCTCAAATTTTCACAGTTTGTACCTGATAGAGCAACTGAAAGTAAAAACCTTGAAAGTGTGGGCTCATACCGCACTGAGAATAAGCCACCACCTAGTTTTGAACTCTTCCTGTCCATCCAGCAATTAATCAAATAATTTAGTCTTCCCACTGAGATGGGCTCAAGTTGTGGAGATCTGCTTCGTGGCTTCTCCAGATTTCAGGGTAGCACGGAGACCTGAGACCTCAATTCCCTGATGTATTTAAGAAGAGTTGTTAATTTTCCATTTGTTCAGCATTTCTCATATCTGGATGGGAGTGATGATTTCTAAGCTCTTTGCATGTTGGACCAGAAATCAGAAGTCAAGTGGCCCATATTAAATACTCAACAAATATTGTGCTGCTTCTCCTTTATTTTGTTATTATTTTTATACATAGTTTTCTTATTGTTGATAGGCTAGCCTTTTGTTGTTTTAAAGAAAATTTTCCTATTTGATACAGCCTGGTAAAAAAAGAAAAGTTAGCCCAGCCGGCGTGGCTCAGTGGTTGAGAGTCGACCTATAAACCAGGAGGTCACGGTTCGATTCCCAGTCAGGACACATGCCCGGGTTGTGGACTCAATCCCCAGTGTGGGGCATGGAGGAGGCAGCTGATCAATGATTCTCTCTCATCATTGATGTTTCTATCTCTCTCTCCCTCTCCTTTTCTCTCTGGAACCAATAAAATTTTTTTTTTTTTTAAAAAAAAAGAAAATTTAGATATCCTTAACAAGTTATAATTGAATGAATTTTTGCCTCACATGCCTTAAAACGTGTACCTTGTTACTAAAGTGATGAAGTGCAGGTTGTTTGTGTGGGAATTCTTGACCTTCATTCTGTGGGAAAGGCTCTCATGGTTTGAGTAACACCATTAGCACCATTAGTGCCTGAGTAAACAAAGTCAGAAGTCCCCTATTGCACAAATAGGGGAGTGCAATCAAACTCTTTATATTCGGCTTATATTTCCTATTTATTTTTAATGAGTTAGATCTCTATCATTTGTGACATACTTTTAAGACCTTTCATCTTAGATCTATGTCTCTTAATTCTGAGTTACCGTCCAAAGACCACATTCTCATCTCAGAGTTAAAAGAAAAGAATAAATCCCTAAACCTCACTTGGTGAAAAGCAGCAGGGGCTGTGTTCTTTGCTAAACCCATTCTTCTCTTGAGGGGTGAGAGTCTCAGATCTCAGAATGCCTCATTTCTGCCTAATCAATAAACATGGCTTCTCCCGACATGTGTGTTCCAATAAAACCAGACTACAGTGTGTACACTCAAGATTGCTATCACATGTCAAGTGTCTGTAGCATAGAATTATGCCTGGATTGATGGCTCTACTGAGCTGACACACTAATTTTCTTCCCCATTAAACATCTCCCCATTTTGCAAGCATCCATTTCACTGATAGAAGCCTGCCACATTTAAGTATTTCATTTAACCCCCTATTGTGCATTGAAAGGTATGAAATTGTTTCCTAAAAAACCTATTTTTGTTTTCTTCATACTGATAGGGTAAACATGTATTGTCTTTTTAAATGCCATACATATCCTAACAAATAAAATAGGCTCATTATTTTGGGGCTGTCAGCTCTGTTTGTTTAAAAATGCAGTAAGAAAACAGGCTGTGTTGATTCAATGTACCTTTCTGGTGAAAAGTCTACTGAGGCATCTGTTCTAAGACCAAGAAAACATTTGAAGCTTTCAATCTGGTTTTTCAGACAGCTGAACTAGTTTAATTTAAAGGTTTACAGAAAGAGATGGAGAAAAGAAATCTATAAAGACTTTGGTCAACATTTCAAAAATACATCAGATATTTTCTCCTTGGCTTCCTAACAATGTATGACATCAATTGTGACAATATTTCCGGATTCAGTAGGGATAGAAGTAAGCACTGGAAAGCTTGTTTTTTGATTTATAAGAGCAAATGAATACAAATGGATATTAACATATATGTGTGTGAACAATATAATAATATAATATTGGTGTGAACAATATATACCTATCCATGTATATACCTGTTTAGTATGTTACACGGACATACTAAGTGTAACCATCTATACTAATAATAGAGGAATATGCAAATTGTCTGGGACACTGTCACAGTAACAGTAATGACTGAACAGCAGGCTGCATGGGGCGAAAAGGCCGACAGGGGGTTTAAGGAGGGATGACCAAACAACTGAACAGCAGGCTGCATGGGGTGACCAGGCCAGCAGGAGTGGGGGGCAGTTGGAGGCAACTAGGCTGGCAGAGGAGGCAGTTGGGGGAGACCAGCCTGGCTTGGGGGGCAGTTGGGGGTGGCCAGGGGGGCAGTTGGGGCAACCAGGCCAGCAGGGGGTTGCCTGCTATTAAGCAACTTATTAATAGTGCAGAATGATGACAATTTTGATAGGAAAACAAGTTCCACAAATATGAAATCAAGATGATATTTAATCTAATAATAAAATATAAGAATTTCCATAAAAGGTCTAATAACATAATAGACATTATAGGCATTACATCATGCAAAAATACTAGAAAAATAGCAGCAAAAGGATCCAAACCAGTTACTTTGCCCTTGTAGCCAATAAAATAATCCACTATTTTAAGTACATATTTGATTTGCAAACATATGTGTCAGAATATTGTACAATGTCTGCACAATTAAGAAAAATAAAATCAGCATTGATTGAATGTCCACATAATCTAATTAAGCTAAATAACAACTCTACCTGACTAGTAGTATTATTATGCCCAAGTTTTTGAAGAGGAACCTACAGAAATGGCTTCTAGAGTAGCTGGATTGCAAGGCCTGCACCATGTGGCTGTAGATTTTTGTTTCCATTGCACCAGGTGAGAAACAGTACATTACAAATTTTTTAAAAAAAGTATTTACTTTTCATTTTATATAAATACCAAAGAAATGTAATCAGAGAAAGTTTTGAAAGAACCTTAATTGTTTGGGGGAGCACAGATCAGCTCGATATGTCCAATAAATTCTTTTAAATAAGCAGACCCTATAGGTCACTTTATCAGACAATTACCTGACTGTCCAACAAAACCTCCTTCTTAAACATTCCAATATGTTGTTAAGAAAAAGATATGAAGTGTGATGTTAAGTATTAAAACACTTAAAAGCATGCCTGCACTTCTTTGGCGAATGGACGTGCCATTAATGAAGGTATATAAACTTCAGAAAATAAGAGCAGAGTGTGTGAGGAGAGATTTACTTCAAGTGAAATCCTCTGCCCTCAAAGGGTTAAATGTTAACAAAGTTAAAAAGCAGAAATCAGGCTCCTATTAGTCTTGAACACTAATCTTGTTGACGGCCGAAGTGTTTCCTTATTTTATCCATATTTATTATATTGAAGGTGGGTTATATGGTGGTGACTAATGACCAAACATCTGGACCTAGTGACCCTTAAAACCCTCTAGCCATTGCTGTTCACAATTAAATACCACATGACTAAAATGATATTTTGGCTTGATCAGGACAAATTAGTGTGGCAAATCTAAATAAGTAGACTTGCCTTTAGCTTTGCAGATATCATAGCCTATTGAAATTTTAAAATTAAAAAAAAATGAAATTTTGTATGACTCACATATCTCATTGTCATTATAGAACTAACAAAAGTAAAATGTATTTTTTTCAGAAAAAAAAAGAATAAGTATTCTGGTGGATTGATCATTGTGGGTATGAAGAACATTTGTTTCAGAAGTTTTACCTCCCAGAATTTTGACTGAGCTGTGGGAAATGGGATTACTTCAGGTTAAATAATTGGCAAACCTCATTTCCAGAGTAATTAATTTTATCTGCAGACAGATAGCTAAAGGGAAGAGAAAGCAAATGTCACCATCATCATAAGAATTATTCAGTAAGAATGAGTAGGTTTGACTTCTTACAGGTTGAAAGGCAAACGAGGCAATATAGAATAATACTGGTCAACAAGAACAAGTTGGAATGGTCAGGAACACAAAAGAAAAATGGGTTACATAGAAGGCCTGAGGCTGTGTAAGTACCCAATGGGAGGGCTTCCATGAAATTCTGTTTGAACTCTACACAGTTTGCCGGTTTTTCTCTCCTCTGGCTAAGAGAGGAGGTGGAGTAGTGCTGGGGAGAGGTGGGCAAAGGTGCTGAATGCCACTCCTGTGATTGAGTCCATGAGAGATGAAGCCTTCATATTTGACTTACATATTAAATTCAAGTCTATCTCTTATTATGACTAGGTGGTATAAAACCTTTAATTTAAAAAGTATCAGAGATGAAAATCCACAAATCGTGTTGACACACAGTCTCTACTGATGAACCCATGCCACCTATCTAAAATAAGAGCACAAAAATACAGACAGACCACAAACCAGCAATAATCAGCCCTCAAACTTCGTGATGGTCTGAAGTGGACACCAAGAGGATTTAGAGAAGAAAGGAAAAGTATCATGGGGAATTCATATAAACTCTATCTGGGGGAAATGTTCAGGTATAACTATCCATTTGGAATATGGGAAAGGAGAAAAGAAATCCCTGACCCCTGTGGGGAAAAAAAAAAATGCCAGCTCAATTTTAAGAACATAAAATGCAACACAAGCTTAAAAACCCTTCTTATAGAACTTATATCAGATACTTGAAAAAGATTTTCTAAAAAGTACTTTCAACTCCAGAAAAATGCTAAGCAACTTGAAATCAATAAAACAAGGATGAGATAGTGAAACAAGAGAGGGATGTAAATTAGAGACTATGAAATCAAGGGGAAAACTGAGAATCAAAGCCATGTCATTAAAGAATTAACAATTAAGGGACCAATAAGAAAGCATAAATATGCACATCTAAAAACTAAAATAATGACATAGAACAGACAATTCTTTAAAGTAGCTAAAGATGGTTTATATTGAGTGCAGAGTTAAATTTTTAAAAAACTAATGTTCCTAAACTAGAGAATGAACCATTATGCAGCAAGTAGTAATTCAGATATATAAAATAAGAATGTAAGATTCTCAAAGATAAATCTGTAGAAACTGAATAGAAATAAGTAACACAAGAAATTTTATATCCCAAGAACAATCAAGTAGACAAATGAAAAGATAGAGATGTATATAGTAATTAATAAGGTTGATCCAACTATATACATGAGTGAATAACCATGGCACTAGAGTAAAACTTTTTAAAGTTATTTTACATTTTCAAAAAATAGTATATTCTTGACAGAGTATTCCAAAATGTGTTATAGAACAAATAGGATTCAATGCATGTGCGCGCGCGCGCGCGCGCACACACACACACACACACATACATATATTTAGTATGCAGAATAGATACAAATGAAAGTACTACATATAAAAAACATATGAGATAGACTAAATTGGGCTCAGATGAAAAATTCAGAGCCTTACACATTAATGCTACTTACTTTGATACACAATAAATCTAAAAAATTAAATATTTAATAGAACAAGATAGAAATAGACTGCAAAATAACCCTAAGGAAAGATAAAAGAAGGGTATAAATATTTAAAAAAGCAGTAACAAACAAATCAAAAAATAGAAAAAAAGTTAAAAAAAAAAGTGAAGAGAAATTTTTTGGATAAAATTTAAAAAATAATAGGAGCCCTGACCAGTTTGGCTCAGTGGATAGAGCACCAGCCTGTGGACTGAAGGGTCCCAGGTTCAATTCTGGTCAGGGGCATGTACCTTGGTTGCGGGCACATCCCCAGTAGGGGGTGTGCAGGAGGCAGCTGATTGATGTTTCTCATTGATGTTTCTAGCTCTCTATCCCTCTCCCTTCCTCTCTGTAAAAAATCAATAAAAATATTTTAAAAAATAATAGGAGAACACAGATTTAAATTTTTTTTTAAAGTGTAAAAAGGTACAGGCAGAAGTAGTTTAAACACTTTTTAGTATGCATTTTGCCAACATCTAGATTACAAAAGTACAAAAAAACTAAAAGAAATGATTCTATAATAAAACCCAAACAACATAAAATATTAGAAAACCAAAATAACAAAAATGACCTTAGAAAAAATAGAAACATTGGATAAATTGAACAAACCATTAACTGTGAAAACAAATGCTCACAAAGTCATAAGCTAATCATCTTCCAAAGTGATAGGCTTAGACAATTTCCCAGGTAACTTCTTTTTAATCCCTGAAGGAACAGACAATGCTGATCTTGTTTTCCATAACATGAAGACAGTGGGTAAGTCAGCATAACTCTGACTATAAATACATATACAGATAGATTTTTTAAAAATTTAAAGAACATTTATATATGACAGTATTACATAATTTCTCCTGTTGTCTGATATCAATTTTCAAATAACAGAATCAATTCTAAAGTATCCCTAAAAAGCATCTGTGCTAACTCTTGACTTTAAGGTTCAGCAGTAATTCAGGGGTTCTAATTATTTTTCATGGCTCATGCCATTTTTTTTCTAACGCAAGCTAGATCAAATCTGTATAACAACAATAGGAAAATGAATACTTCTTTTTTCTACTAGTTTTGCATTTGGAGGTTATAAGCACACACACATTGCTATTGCTGTGTATAAATGTGTTGAAACTGATGATTATTGCATCAAATTCAAAACTTAGTAAGTTAAATTAGCAAATGCTTGTTCCGTAATCATCCCTCCCTGTTTGAATATTTTATATTCTGTAGGGAACTAACTAGTGAATATTTAAAAACAATGCATCCTCAAAAGGTATTTTTTAAAAATAGAGATTATAAATAACATTTGAATTAAGAGAAATATAAAATTATCAAAAGAGGTCAAATATCTTTATGACGAGGAATTAATGATTTTTGAATTTTCAAAATTTTAAATAACTGTCCCAAAGTAGCTTTATTTGATCAGATAGCAAATCACATCTGGTAAATAAATAAATAAATAAATAAATAAAAGCAAAAAAATTTCACGAGAAATAATTTCCAATTTTTGAAATGTGGTTATATTTTCTCAATAAGCGAGTTAAGCAGTCACCATTTGTTGATAAGCATCATATGGGAGAATGGAGAGGTTTGCTATAGTCGGAAAGTAAATCAATCATAGGTTTGCAAATAGAATCCACATGTGCAGACCTGCAGAGCTGGTTGAGCCACCGGCCAACACTCTCTCATCACACTATATTAGCTCCGTTCCTGTCCGGGGAAGATTGTTAATGGTGAGTCTGATTACACCATGAAACCCTATCCCAAGGGAACTGACAGAAACGCCATCTCACGTGCCATTTAAAATAACTTTAGGACCTGGAGGATATCATCTGGTGTTAAGATGTAAATAAAGGGCTTGATTATCCTGAGATATTAACAAAATCCATCCAACCTAAGTAAGCCACCTTAAGGTTTTTTGGTTTTTTTTTTAATTTTTTAATTTTTTTTAGGAATGGCCTCAAAAATGACCCAGCACCATGAAGTACAATAATTTGAAGATAATTAATTTTTACTTGGGAGATATTTGTTTGTTTGTTTTGGTAGAAGGGTGCCAAATTGTTGCTATACTTTGGCTACAGCAAAAATATATTTTATCTTGTATTCCTAGATGATACTTCATTCATTCATTCTTTAATTAGTAAATAAACTGAGGACCCAGCTTCTTCAAAGTCCTTCTATAGTATAGGAGAGGCTTTTCCTACATCACAGCACAGAGACAGTCATGCTATATCAATGCAGACTTTTCTAGTTGCAAATGATGAAAACAAGCTACACTAGCTTAATGTCCATTAGCAAGAATAGCTGAAATACCTAGGGATGCAAATGGCTTCAGGCAAAGTTAAAGTCAGATGCTCAAATACTATTTTAGCATTCATTCTCTCCCTCTTGACTTCTTTTTTTTTTTTTTTTTTAAATATATTTTATTGATTTTTTACAGAGAGGAGGGAAGAGGGACAGAGAGTCAGAAACATCGATGAGAGAGAAACATCGATCAGCTGCCTCCTGCACACCCCCCACTGGGGATGTGCCCGCAACCCAGGTACATGCCCCTGACCGGAATCGAACCTGGGACCTTTCAGTCCACAGGCCGACGCTCTATCCACCGAGCCAAACCGGTTTCGGCCCTCTTGACTTCTTGACCACTTTTTAATGGCTTCACTCTCTGACATGCTTCCAATAAATGGTGGCAAATATTACCTGCAAATTTACATGATACTTAGCAAGCGTGCTCTCAGATACTAGACCCTTTCTTTTCAAGTGTCTTATGTCAATTTCAAAGTGGAATCTGGTTTTTACCACGTGGGTTATTTGTTCTTCCTGAGTCATTCATTGATTTAACGGAGTAGGTAACTTTTTAGCCTGAGTTTTAAAATGCATTGAAGATGTTTAATTTTTGGACAAAAGTAATAAGAGGTGACAGCAAGAAGAGAAACTTTGAGTAAAAGTACAGAGAAATTAAACAGTCTGGGAAGTTATTTGTTATGAACTGATCAAGCGATAAACCTTAAATCCAGATCATAGTAGTACTTACTATGTAACTATCCAGATCATAGTAGTACTCAATAAAAGTTTGTTGAGTGAATACAAGTTGAACAATTTTCAAACCAAATTGGAAGAATCCAGTGTGAAAGTAGGGAGGAGGAAGAATAGACTTTTCCACCCCTTTGGGTGTTTGGCAAATATGTTGATGCTTTTTGCAAAATTAAAAGGTGAGTTTTCAATTGGAGCATCACAAAAGCTAAATAAACTTTGCCTTTGCTAGTAGTGTCCTTCTCTTACTAAAGATATCCTTCCCTAACCATAACTTACCACCATGGGTGACAAAGAGAAGAAACAAAGATGAGAAGAGGAGCATTTCAAGATTAAAAAATTTATGTGTTTTCTCAGAACCCTATGGTGAATTAAGAACACATTTTCTTCAATATTCATTAGTCATCTTCTGTTCCATCATATGTGTGTGCATAGTTCTCTAATAAAAATTATCATGTTATTATTTAATCTCCATTTAAAAACAAATTATTTTAAAAGCTCTCTTTTCATATTATATTTTCACAATATTCTATTAAAATTAATGTGCACTTGTTAATATAACTAAAATATTTTCTCATTGAGCCCATGAGTATAGTGAGGAAATGGACTAATAAATAAATAAGTACATTTTCTGACTTCTTTGTTTGGGTCAGTAAATGCACAAGTATCTCAAGTTTGTAGGCAGGCTATACATGGAGAGAAAGAGAAACAGTGAGGGGCTTGCATATGTATTTGGAATTAACAGTGTACTTTGTGAGGTGAAGTATAAAACCATGTATAGGTCACTCTGCATCATGGTCATGGCACTAGAATATAAAGTAATCCAAAATATATCTGATTTTCAGTTTTGTCATTTTGAAGACTAAATGAGAAAAATGTATGTAAACTACACTGCATTAGATCTTGTACACAATAAATAGGTGCCGCATAAATATCACTATTATCTGAGAAATCTGTCTTTGGTGAAACGAAATAGATCTCAGGTTACAACAAAATCAGTGAAGGTAACTGTATGTAAATACAGAAGGTGTTGGTTGGAAAAGCAGTTATTCAGTCACAGATGTTTTGAGAAGGAACTTCACTGGCAGTTCTCACCTATGTCCAGTGGAGCGGAGATAAGGATGTGAACTGTTTAGTCAGGAGGCCGTTACATGTTTATGTGGAGGTGAACACATTTGCTTGTCCTAGAGCAGTTCCAGTACACACCGGATCATCTCTCTGTCATTCCTAAATGCAAACTGGTGTCAGCAGACTTGACTGAAGCGCTTTTAAAAGACAACTTCCAATGTCCCACTTGATATCTCCAGAGTACAGCTAGATAACCCACATTGTTAGCAAGCTCCCTAACTGATCTAACTATGCATCCTAGTGTACGTAGATGGCATGGGTGCTGCTCTCTGCTCTGATTTTGTGCTTATCACTTCGAGTTATGGTTTGGTTCCCCATGCCCATCTCCTACAGAAAGAAAATGAACTGGTTATCTGGTCAATGTTTTCAGTGTCAACTGTATTTCTTGCTGTAAATTTACCATTGCCATGCTGGCTTATCCAGAGTTTACTGTGAGCTAGAAAAATATATTTGCTATAGACTACGTGTGGTGTGTTGAGGAAATAAAGTTCCTACACTCCCCAATTGTGAACATCAGACAACTCCTTTAGAGAAGTATCAGAATGTGAAGACCCAGTGTCACCATAGCTGCCGTCTTCTCAAAGATCAACAGTGCTGGTCCTAGTGACTTCATGTCCTGTGTTTATATACACACCGTGTGCTTTTAGTTAGTGATAGGAGTCACTGAATGTTAGTCTACAGGTCTGACCCAGTCATTCAGTGACTGATTACCTTGACAAAATGCAAGGGAATTTCAAAAATGAAGGCTCTTGGATGGATATTACAGGATATTGCTGTCATCCCTCTGTCCCTAAAATTGTCTTTGTGTGGTGACAGGGCAGTCAGCTGAGCAGTGGCACTTTATCCTTCAGGGTTAGCTTTGCTGCATCAGGTCTCAGTGATCTGGTTAGAGCCTCCAGATATAAATCTCCTTACTTTAGGAGAAAAAGAGGAATTCTTTCTCTCACTTGCTTATTTTTGTTGTTCAACAAGAGACTCAAGACCATTAAATAATACTTAAAAATAACCCTGCTGAATCAGCAAAAAATCCTTGTATTGTCAGCACAAGGCTTTGGATGGGCCACATGATTGTATAGACTGGTGAGGTAAGTCCAGTGTGTTGCACTGGCCACTGGAGGCATGTCTCATGGTATATCTTCTCTCTTGAATCCCTGAGAGACTAGGTTTACTCTGAGGACAGTATTATTTGCTTCTCTTTCTGGCTGGAAAAGACCATTGTTCTGGTGTTTAATTAAAACCAGAATCTTTTCAGCATGGCAAAACCAGCCCCAGAAAGTATCAATATTAGAGATTTTACCATTGTAAATGTATTTTTGTCATAAACCCTTGCTAAGTTCCCTAAACTAACTTCATTATTTCTGGTGTGACAACATGTGAAACTAAACTTACCCTGCCCAGTACTTATTTTCTGGAGGTCAAGCCTCAGTCCTCTATTGTCTCATTCCAGTTATAGAAGAAACCATTTTTAAAAGTCTAAGAAGGACTCTTTTATGAGCATGTAAGGTGCCTACCGGCAGGCTGCCAATAATCCCAAAGCAGCATACAAGCTGGGCTTCTAAAATTTCTTTTCCCTTTAAAACTTGCTCTAATGTTCAGTTTCATATATTTTGGGAAGTGTCCCAAACAGAATGATTTTCCCCTGGATCTGTGCTCCTCTAAGTGAAACCTGAGTGGAGGTTGTTATAAACCAGCTGATAGGAAAGTGAGACGATGCCTCTTCCTCACTGTGCAGTGAAGTGTAGAGAGCAAACCTGGTCCCTGCTTCACTGTCATGAGGGTTGGCAGTTTGAGGCCTGACTGGCAGAGTTAGGTACAGCAGGTCCGCAGTGAAACCTGACCAAACTCTATGCTGTTCATGTGAATGTGCACCCCGTTTGTATCTGCATACTGTGGTTTCATTTGAAGAAAACAGGGGCTTTTCTGAACAGCGCCGTGGCATCTTTCAGCACTGAGAAGGAAAGAGTGTATGTGTGCATTTGTGCGTATGTATGTGTGTGTATGTGTGTTTATGGCGTGCTCATGCCTTTAACCTCCTTCTTGTTCCCAGTACAATGCCAAGATTTGGAAGGCTCACAGTTTTACCAGGCCTTGTGTTCAGTCTCTACGTGGGCTGTCTCAGTTATTGCTTCTAACAACCACTGAGAGAGGCATTATGAGCCCTGTGTCACAGGTAAGGTGACGGGAAATGAAATGAGTTGCCTTGGAAGCTGAGCTGCCCAACTCCAGTGTTTAGATATCTATCTCCAAACGTGGTAAAGACCAAGCCTTTTAAATTAATGAATACTTTCTAAAAGGAATTCTATGAGTCAAACACTAGAATAGAGGAAATCTATTTTTTTTTCCCCTTCAAGGTTGCTGGTGCCAGGGAATATGGCAGGACATTTGTAAACAATTTGTACAATATCTTAATGATAGAAATCACAACACAAGCATGATTGTTTTTCTTAGAATGTGAATGAATTGAGAAAATGATATTACTAAGTTTCAGATAAATAAACATCCAGTTATACATCTTATTGATTAAATATGAAAATGTTCTTAGGAAGGTCATAGGTTTAGCAAAATTGAGGCAAAATTTTATATATTATATTGCTCCATTATTAAAATATTTATTTAAATTTCAATTGAGAACTGATCCAGTTTATAATTCCTCTATGCATAAAATGGACTTAGTGCCCAAATGCATTACTATATAGTCAAAGAAAAGAGATATGTTTATAATATGCAAGTTATAAATCTTTAACACCATTTCTATATTGAATTATTTTTGTTATAATTATTAACCTTCATAATTCTAAAAATCAGCAAAAATTAAAGCTATGTTAAAAATCATATTTACAAGTTCATTTGCAACAGCATTATGACCATCAGGTTGTTTTCTGTTATACCACAAAAGCAGGTACCTAGGTATTCCCTTGATGCTGAGACTAAAATGCTACTTAAATATGGATAGGGTGGCAACTGGGAAAGGAAAATTTTTGCCAGTGGCAAGCTGACTGGGATCAGGCCCGCCAGTGGTTTTACTGCCTTACCTTCCAAGAACATGGAGCTGTCTATGAATTTGTTTGAGGTTCTAGACATCTGTTAACTCAATTTTAATCCAACTTTTTTTTTGTCATAAAAAACAACCCTTCTTTCTTTTTTGAAAAAAAAATTAAAATCTTTACGAAATCAAAGGATTCTGAACCCATAATGTTTAATTCATAGAGTCGCTTGATTTCTTAATTTCATTTTAGATTCTACTATTGAAGTCATCCCATATTGCAAAACATTTGTGATTCTCTTATTAAAAAATAATAGAAAATAGAATTATAAAACCATAGTCTATAATAGCTGTTACCAATACTCTAAGCACATTGCCTAATTTAAAGGTCACAAGAACCCAGTAAGGTAAATATTATTATTCCAAGTTTATATTGAGAGAACTGAATTTTAGAGATGACACGCTCTTAAAAAGACTGACATCAATGTTATTTTCCTCAAGCTACCAAAGCAGAATTGGGGAAAAATAATTTTAAAAATTGTTGTTCAATACTTTCTTTCATACAGAATTGTAGAGAAGATTTAAAATATTTAATTTTAAAAATTGGGAAATCAGAAAATGCTAGTGACTGAAGCAGGCCTAGAGATTAAAATATATAATAAACATATTATAAATAGAACAGTGTAAAATAGAATTCCCAAGGCTTAAGGGCTAAAAAAATCTTTGAACATGCACCATATATATTGAAAGGAGAGAAAAAGAACAATAAAATCTTCACATTTTTAGTGACATCGATTTCTTTTCAATAGTGACCTTTGAGGTTGAGAAGGTCACTCTTGAGGTAGCATCATAGTGCAAAGGGCAGAAAATTCTCTCATTTCTCACTTTTCCAGCTTTTGGTCCATCTAGGTGTTGACAGATGATGGCAAACAAGACTGTCCCCAATTATACACTAGTGATACTGCCTTCAAAACTCTGGACCTGAAGATGACAGAGAGCAAGGACTCCAGAGAGAAGGCAGAGGAGGCACAGAAGAATTCAAGTACCTCAGATTAGGGGCTGAGAAATAGGAGTGGAGTGTTAAGTGATAAAATAAAGAGGGCCTCTACAACTTGTTGAAGACTGAAAAGGACTTAACCTTGTCCTCTCCTTTCCCCGTTATTTCCCTTCTCGTTTTACCTGTTGCCTCTTCCTTCTCTTTCCATTCCACTTCCTCTCCTCTGCAGCAGGAGAATTGTGGAATATTGTGGTTGCTAACAGCCTGATGGTATTTGGGGAACAGGGCACGCTCTTTCCAGTTCTTTCTCCTCCTCCCACAGTTGTCCCTGCAGCCATGTTCCACTGCTCTCCACAGGCCTCTAGAATGGGAGAAGCTGTGCTGAGCAGATGGTGGTAGGTTGACGTAGATTAGTTAGACATCTGTTGGGTAATGTTACCCATCAGTTGGGTAAGATAAGTGATATACTCTACACTAACACAGGATAAGCTCCATAGCTGGATAGTGCAGGTAAGCTATCAATAAGTAACAGAGGTAGATGTGTACATTAGTCAGAAATTGCCATATATAGTTTATATGTTGCATGTATATCTTATATCACTAAGAGATAATACAAAATTCAAACACACAAAAATATTTTTCACTTACTAATTGACTGACCAGGCATTTTTAAATAAGTATGAGTATAATTAGGATGAAAAGATTTAGATACTTTCTTTTGAGTTGGGAAAGGCAAAGGTTATTATCTCCAGCTTACAGATAAGGAGATTTATGCACAGAGTGGCTGAGGCAGTTAAATGGAATCACTGGATAGTAAGTTTGAATAAATAATTCTTAATATGACATTTTATTTTTACTTACATTAAAATTGAAATCAGTTGAACTTTCTCAGATTCCTGTTTGTTAATTTCTATGGCACTCACCCAAGTGTCAAAATGTCATAGAAACACTTCCATCTCAAGAGATATATACATGTATATCTTGGATCTCACAGCAGCTCTCCTGAGTCATATTTCTAACTGCTTGTAAGGTATCACCACTAAACTGTCTTGCCACTATATTCAATTTATCAAGTCCTAACTGTATCATATCTCTCACAGACACTATTATTCTTCTAGTCATCTGAAAGGACTAGAACTTTGGAGCCATCTTTTACTCATTCTGTTCCTTCATCGTCTAATTATGGTCTGTCCCCAGGAGTTCTCATTCCTTCATCTTGGCCTCCCCTGTGTGATTCCCATAGCTATCTCACTACTCTGGGCTTTCATCACCTCAGACTTAAATGGTCAAAAGAGCCTTCAGATGGCTCCCTTGCCTACACTCCATCATCTACTGCTCTGGCCCCAGATCAGTGGCCTGTCAATATTCACAGCCACTCGCTAGTCAAAACACTTCTTCTGGGTTTCTGAGTCTTTCTAATCTAAGTCTTTTTTCTAGAATAGTCTAACATTCACTCTCCGCTTGAGGGAGGCCACAAGTCACCTTATTTCTGTTCCACCTTTTTTTAAAAATAATTTTCTCTTCCATCCTTCTTACACCTCTTCTTTGTATTCAAACTTTAGCCATGTTGAAAGACTCAGCTCAAAATCAATGTTCCATCTTCTGTGATTGAGGAAGTTTATAATGATTTCTCTATTTCCTGAATTCACATGATTTTCATCACTATCACATGCTCTGGTATGTTACTGTGTTCTAATGAATGTGGTATATTTATCTTACCAAAGAGACTGTAAATGCTTATTGTGTAGAACTACTGTCACTTGTACCTTTCATAGCATCAAAACAGTTGAAGGCACATAAAAGCGATATTTTACTAATTGACTGACTGATTCATTAAAAATGCATTATTATATTTTATAAGCAGAGAGGAAAAGCTGACAAGGTATCCTTTAGTATCAAAAATCTCAAATAGGTATATGACATTTTTAAAAAAATTTTACAAGTCTAATAATTTTGGCTTTATTTATATACTTATTCTGAGCCAAATATTCTGCTAATAAGGAAAATATCAGATTTGGAAACATCCTTTATTTTGAGGACCAGAGATTTACATGCAGAATTATATATTGAAATCCTATGCTATTTCAAAATGTAACTCTGATGCCTGAGCTGCATCCTTTTTCTGATTATCTGACCCAATCAAAATATCAAAATGGTTGGGCATCTGAACACATACATATGCCTGACTTTCTCTCTGTGTTTTTTTTTCTTTCTAATGTCAGCTGTATAATTTCACAAACAAAAAACCTGGGAAATACTGAACTCCCAGTTAGGTATTCTTGGACTTAAATAGAAATGCATCTAACTCAAGGTTTTGCCATTCCCGCCGCTTATTCAAAATCTTTGCAAGCAAAGGCAGAAAAGAAACAAGTTGTTCCAGTAAAATGAAGCTGTGCATAAAATCCCCAACAGTTCAAAACGCGGCTTTCTGGACTTTTTCACAAATTACAACTGCAAATTTAACAGCCAGCTTTGGGGACTTCAGTGCACCAGGTAGGGGATATTGTTCCATAGAATAATTGCTCTCCAGGGGAAAGGCATTTCGGTGACTTTCATGTTGTAAGGCAGCACGAGCCAGTGGGTCATTAATCATTAGTGAGTGTCACTGAAGAGTTTAAATATAAAGAAAAGGGCCCAATGACATTAAATATCAGAAGGAAAAAAGAATTGGGCAAATGTTCATGATAATCTGACTTACTGACACTAAAGTTTCATACCTGTGCACATATGCAAATATCAGGTTTAAAAGAAACTTAAAGACTAATTTACTACATTGAAGTAAAAATGGCATCTTCACAGTTGATTTGTCTGGGTACATGTAGGAGAATAGCAGGGTAGATGAAAATGAGGTATGCTTTGATAGTCTGAAATAAAAATGTGCCATCTCTATCTTTGATTTGGTTATAATTTTTAGAGTTTTGTTATTTATTATGCATCCATTTAAGCATAAGAAAAGCAACTTTTGATAAAGGCAATTCTGTAGCTAAAAATTAAAATGAGGTAAAAATTAAAATACGGTAAAGATGCACTGGTAAGAAAAAAAGAACATGATTTTCCCCCCAAAAAAAAGTTTAACTTAAAGATAGTTACTTGTAGTTATGAGCTATTCTACTCCTAAACTTCCTGGCAGCTAAGCAAAAAAGAAAAATAGGATAAATTATCTCCTGGAAAGCACAATACAATATCAGGAAAACAAATTTTCTCTTAGCACTAATTTTCAGGAGTTTATTTCATAAGTGATATTACACAGCATCGATTCAGTTAGTGTTCAGTTCCAAGTAGCAGAAACCACTTTTGGGCAACTTCAGGGCATTTATTGAAAAGATACTGAGGGAGCTCCCAGAAGCAAAGGGAAGGTTGTAAAACCAAGTGTGGGCCCAAGAGCCACCAGGCTTTTAGAGTCTCCGTAGCTGAAACGGTCTGACAGCCTCTCCTTGGCAATAGCACTTCAGTAAGTCCCACTCTCCTGCTGTCCTTGTGCCTATCACTATAACAAGGTGACCCGGGTCTCAAGAGCAGGAAGAATTTGACAGTTTCTGCCAGGCACTATCTCTCTAATGAATTAGTCTCACTTCCCATGGCCCTCCTGTCTATAGCTTGTGACAGTCAGTTGATATCTGGAAGTGCTTTCCTTCTCAAGCAATCATCATCTCCCCCTCCCCTCCCACTGTGTCCGGGGCTGGTAGACCTTGTCAGTCCAAATAAATACGGTTAAGCACATTATTCTGAGAGGAGAGGCACTATTAAACTGAGACAAAACGGAAACTAAATTATCTGCTGAGACCATCTATCATTGCACCCAGAGACAGAATTTTTCAGGAGAAAAAAGAAGCACTTTAAGTGGGGGTCTCGGTCTTCTCTCCTCCACACCTCTACTCCTCCACCCCTCCTTCTTGGCCAGAGGGAATAAACCTATCACCTTCAGGGAAGGAGAGAGCTAAAGAGCCATTCCTAAAAAAGAAAGAGTATATCAGATATTTTTAAAATGGCTCCACATCTATTAGATGTTCGGTATTTACAGTCTTGTGAGAGAGTGGCTGAGCTCAGGAGGCACACAAGCCCATACAACTGCTGTGTAGGGCAATAAGAGTCAGGCTCTGATGTAGGAAATCTCCAGGGACCTCATTGGCTTCCCTAGTGCGAAAGGGGGGCATCTGAATTTACAGTCCCACCAAGGCCACACATAGTGGGAGTGACCATTTCCCCCAAAGGAAATCAGTGTTCTCTCAAAAGAGGGCGAATGGATTGCTGGGCCATCAATCCAAATGGATTGATGTCCAATACAGGCAGCAGCGGCAACAACAGTAGCAGTATCTTATCAGGCATTTAGTGAGTGCTTATCTGCCAGGCATGGTTTCAGGTGCTTTATAACCTCTTTACAATCCTCCCAATCTCTCTGTGAAGATGGTACACTTTTATAATCATCCTCAGTAAGTTGCCAAAGATGCTCAAAAGGTCAGTGTTGAAACGAGGATTCAAACCTGACTTCAGGACACATGTTCTTAATGCCTATGGACACCTTCAATCGCTTTTTTAAAAGAGATGCAGAACTCTCTTCATCCAGCTGCTTCTCATAAAAATAAATGAAAACCAGAGCTCCTTCTGAATACATCGAGTGTACAATAAAATATATTTAAAAATAAGTTATCCAATATGATAAAAGGGTAATAATATGCAAATTGGCCCTAACAGTGGAACAACCAGAAAGACCACTCGACCAGTCACTATGAGGTGCACTGACCACCTTTCATCTGATGGAGAGCGGGGAACTGGGGGTAGGTGGCGGGGGATGCAGATGGAACCGGGCCAAGTCCCTGCCCCATCAGTCACCCCACACACAGAGAACAACCTGCAGCGGGGGGTGGAGGGGCCAGTGAGCAGGCGGGAACGCCCACCTCATGGTCCCTTCCCCTGGCCATCATGCTCTGATCACCCGATGGCGAACAGGGAACCGGGGTGGGTGGCGGTGGGGGGCAGGGCTGGCTGCAGGCAACTGGGGAAGAAGGCCCTGATCGCAGGCCAGGCCTAGGGACTGTACCTACACATGAATTTCATGCACTGAGCCTCTAGTACAGGGGTCCTCAAACTTTTTAAACAGGGGGCCAGTTCACTGTCCCTCAGACCGTTGGAGGGCCGGACTATAGTTTAAAAAAAAACTATGAACAAATTCCTATGCACACTGCACATATCTTATTTTGAAGTAAAAAAACAAAACGGGAACAAATACAGTATTTGTATTTGCATGTGGCCCACGGGCCATAGTTTGAGGACCCCTGCTCTAGTATATATTATAAACATCTCTAGTATCAAGTACATACAAAAATAAGGATAAATAAATGATGCTACAAATGAAGATCAGTATTGTTTTAGAAAAAATAAGTGAGGTTTTTTTATGGTAGAAAGTTTGAAATTGCTTTCTTTGTATGTTTTGATAAATGTTATCTTTCTAATCCAAATAATATAATTTAATTATTATTATTTTATTTCTGTTTTTATATTTTAAAATCCTGGTTGGGTAGCTCAGTTGTTTGGAGTATTGTCTGGATATGCCAAGATTGCAGGTTCCATCCCTGTTCAGGACACATACAGGTATAAACTAATGAAGGCATAAATAAGTGGGATAACAAATCAATATCTCTCGCGCATGTGCTCTTTCTCTCTCTCCTTTTCCTCTCCCCCCCTCTCTAAAATCAATCAATAATAAAAAATAGGGGAGTTATTTTAAAATAATATGTAATCTATTGCCAATAATTTTATCACAATTCACATATTCCCCAATTTAAGAGAGAGAGCTATTTGTCACTGATGCCCAGATCCTCTGCCAGTCCTGTTCCCTAGATGAAAGTCATTTGAAGTGTGATTTTTCTAGAACACCCTCATTCTCAAGGAGCAGGCAGATACTGTGACAGCCATGACATATTTCTGGCCCAGATTTACAGCCAAATAATAAAGAATGCTATCAATTCATTGAACTTTTATATCACCAAATCTTAAGTGTCTCTTATATTATTCTCAAAGACAATGATAATCAAATTATTTAAGAGTGGCAATGACAAGAAATTGAAGAAACCTATCCTTCTACTTGTCCCAATTTGTCACTGCTCTGTGTCCTTAGTTTTATATAAAGGAGTGATTTTGTTTTTGCCATACAGATGTTAAGATCTACAGGAGAATTTGATAATCATTCTAAATCTTCTTTCTCTCCTCCTCTCAGGAAAAAGAATCATATGCAAATACACTTGCACATATATATGTATCTCCCACAATTCTATAAATGATTTGGGGGTTTCATTGTATAATAAAGCCATTTAGTGACAACAGTTCTATGGTAAGACCTTTCATTTTAATTTAGTGTTTTTTATTTGAAAATTTACTTATGGAAATGTATACTGGAGAATAAACCAGGAAACAAAACAGGAAGGTCTTCATATGTAATGATGTCCATAATATTTAGTATAATAATATAAATATAATACAATAAATATATAATTAATATAATATGAATTAACATATATACACTATCTATTATATATGACATACAATATATAAAATCATATCTTATTTTTTTACCAATTTAAATTGTGTCTTTCACACAGATTGAGGTGTAGAAATGAATTTTTATCATTTGAGCACCTTTTAAGAAAGCAATTTCTGATTACTGGGAAGACTACATCTTAAAGGTATTTTCAAATTTTAAGGTACTAACACTTTGAATAAGAAATGGGTGAGAATAAGACAGATTAAAGTGAGACTTAATTTTACTAATTTTTCTCAGCACCCTCATCCTTCTTCACACATCCCAAACTCTCCTTAATGTATCGGTTCTCTCTATGGTTAAACATATGCATGATGAAGTGCCCACATATGCTTGCTTGGGGACACACAGGGGTTAACATTTTCTTATGTCCACAATAAATACAAAGTCCCTTATCTTGAAATTTCCTCGATATTTTCTATGCCTGAACCACCTTACTTATAAAGTGACTTTCCTTTAGCTACTCCAAACAGCATTTCTCCCATTTAACCAACCTTAACTTTTTCTATAGCTTAACTCTTGAAAAAGTCATTTGTTAGATATTTGATGATAAAATAGCAAGATCAGGACTGAAAATAGGTTTTTCTGAGGAAATGTTTTATATAGGCATATTCTGCTATCCATGGGAGGATAAAGGCAGGCCTGTTTTCCTTTGTACCTTGGAGTGACCCTAACTTGTAAGGTGATGGTATCACTATTACATTTAATTAGAAAATTGTTCTGTGGAGAAAATGAGTGTCCCAAGAACAAGCTTTAAGTTCCTGCAGAGAGAGGAAGGCTTCTTGCCTGAGCAAAGCCCTGTCTGCACACACAGGTTTACCAGGAGCATTTTCAATTGCTTAGTTTTAAAAAAATGAATAGATAACCAAAGATGACTAGAGAGTTTCAGAGAAGAAGCAACTTCAAAATAAGGAAACAAGGTAAACATTAACCTTGAGTAAAATTGACCTAAGAAGAAAGAGTAGACTTAGAACCAGGAACAACTACATAATTTGTGGGGCCCAGTAAAAATAAAATGGGTCCCCTTGTTCAACAAGTATTACAAATTTCAGATGTCGACGCTGAGCACTAAACTGAGAGTCCTTCTGAGCACAGGGCCTTTTGAGACTGCAGATCACACCTGGGGGAAGCAGGCCTTCCCTACTTACCACACAAACTCAAACGTGAATAAATCTTTATGAATGACCCTTGGAGGGATTTGAAATGATATTTCCACAAAATAGGAATACGACAAAAATTAAGAAAATAACAGAGAAAACAAGAAAGGACTCATGAAGTTTAAACACATTTAAAGATGCATCTTCCTTCTTTAAATTTGGCCCAGATTTGCTAATTGGCTTTGGCTTCTGCCTTGGCCTTTGAAAAGCCAAAAAGGTGAATGTTAGCTTTCATGTCCTTTTTGGAATCCTGAACTTGTATATGAAAAGTGATTGGGCCCTGGCTGATGTGGCTCAGTTGGTTGGGTGTCATTCCATGCACCAAAAGGTTGCTGGTTTGATTCTCAGTCAGGGCACATGCCCGGGTTTCGCACTCAATCACTGGTGGGGAATATGCAGGAGGCAATCTCACAATGATGTTTCTCTTTCTCTCTCCCTCTCTCTCTCTCCCTCTCTCTCTCTCTCAAATTCAATAAAATATTTTTAAAAAGAATAGAAATGTGATTGGGTTCCCATGAACTTTAATTGCCATATCAATGACAGTAAAAGAAACAGACCATGCCATTCAGATTTATTTATCACTTCTAAATATTTACTTCCCTTGGAGTAAATAATTAGTAATTAAAGTATAAATATATACTTATTATTGGAAGTTTAATTTCTGAAGTATTTGTGACTATAAATTGATATTTTATGAAAAAAGTAATTATTATCAAGCTTTAAAGTAAGTGAATCCACAATCAATTTAAATGTTGAACAAAAATTGATCACCTGGTTCTGTGGAAATTAGGGTTGTAGTACAGAATGTGAATGCTACCAGCATAAATATTAAAAAACACTTTTATATATTTACCATTTAAAAATATGTTTTTATTGATTTGAGTGATAAAGGAAGGGAGAGGGAGAGAGAGAAACACTGATGTGGGAGAGAAACATCAAATGTTTGCCTCCTGTATGGGCCTCAACTGGGGATAGAACCTGCAACCTGGGTGTGTGCCCTAACTGGGAATTGAACCTGTGACCTCTTGGTGCATGGAATGATGCTCTACCAATTGAGCCACACCAGTCAGGGCCCTTATTGGAATCTCATAACTATCCTTTGAGGTAAGTAGAGGTAGTTGTTTACATTAGATATTTGAGGACATTGAGTTTCAGAGAAGTTAGACTTGACCAAGGTCACCTAGGTTATAAATAGAGGCAAATGGAGCCCAACCAAATTTTGTTGCTCAAAACCCACTGTTATTTACTTTACACCGTACTGTCTTTTCTGGAAAACTAGATAATTCATGTCAAAATATTATTTTTATGAATAAGTGGGAGAAGATTATTATTCTTTAAATAATCAGAGCTCCCTTAAAGCAAGCATAGCATTGGTTCTAAATGAATCATTAGATCAAACATTTTTATTATCAAGAGACTACCAAAGAGATTGTTTCAAATTGGGTTCCATGGTGTTGTAAGATGTTTGGAACAAAGAAATGTAGGGCAGTCTTGGAGGTAAAAGTATGCTAGGGTACCATTCTTTGAGAGAAGATGGAAGTTCACCTATTATAGGCATATAAGTAAACCATCTTTTGAAGGAAGGATTTCATCCTATATAATAAAGAGCTAATATTCTAATTAGACCAGATGGCAGAATGACCTTCTGGAACAAGCAATGGGCAGGGGACAGGGCCACAAGGCAGCGGGGCTGCGAGGCAGCCGGGGCGGCTGGGCTGCGAGGCAACAGTCGAGGCGGTCAGGGCTGTGAGGCAGCCAAGGCTGCGAGGGCCCTGGCAGCCGGGACTTTGAGGGCCTACCTTTTCACAAATTTCATGCTTCAAGCCTCTAGTGTCTTAATAAAAGAAATTAAATGTGGCCAAAACCGGTTTGGCTCAGTGGATAGAGCGTCAGCCTGCGGACTGAAAGGTCCCGGGTTCGATTCCGGTCAAGGGCATGTACCTGGGTTGCGGGCACATCCCTGGTGGGACGTGTGCAGGAGGCAGCTGATCGATGTTTCTCTCTCATTGCTGTTTCTAACTCTCTATCTCTCTCCCTTCCTTTCTGTAAAAAATCAATAAAATATATTTAAAAAAAAAAAGAAATTAAATGTGAATCAAATCATGGAAAATCAGTGACACACTGACTTATCTATACTAATAAAAGGGTAATATGCTAATTAGACCGGGAGACCTTCCAGACATCTTTCCAGACAAAGCCATGGTGGCGAGGCTGAGTCAGAGATGGTTAGGGGAGAGCAGGCCAGCAGGGGGGTGCAGTTGGGGGCAAGCAGGCCAGCAAGGGGGGGGAGTTGACGGTAATCAGGCTGGCAGAGGGGGCATTTGGGGGCGATCAGGCCAGCAGAGGGGGGGAAGTGGGGGTGATCAGGCTGGCAGAGGGGGGCAGTGGGGGCGATCAGGCTGGCGGGGGGCAGTTGGGGCGATCAGGCTGGCGGGGGGCAGTTGGGGAGCAAGCAGGCCGGCAGGGGCAGGGGCAGTTGGGGGCGAGCAGGCCAGTGGGGGGGAAGTTGGGGGCAATCAGGCCAGCAGGAGGGGCAGTAGAGGGCGAGCAGGCTGGTGGGGGGGAGGTTGGGGCGAGCAGGCCGGCGGTGGGGCAGTGGGGGTGAGTAGGCTGGCAGGGGGGGCAGTTGGGGGCAAGCAGGCAGTCAGGGGGGCAGTTGGGGGTGAGCAGAGTGGTGGGGAGGCAGTTGGGGGCGATCAGGCCAGCAGGGGGGGTGCAGTTAGGGGTGATCAGATTGGAAGGGGAGCCAGTTGGGGGCAACCAGGCTGGTAGGCAGAGTGGTTAGGGGCAATCAGGCAGGCAGGCAGGTGAGCAGTTAGGAGCCAGCAGTCCTGGAGGGATTTCCTAGATTGGAGAGGGTGCAGGCCGGGCTGAGGGACACCCTCTCCTGTGCACAAATTTTGTGCACCAGGCCTCTAGTCTATATACATAAAAGGCTAATGTGCTAAGTGTCCAACTGTCCGGGTAATGATGTCACATAGCAATGCCCAGCTTCCTACCCCTGGCGACTAGCCTCCTTGCAGTTTCTTCAGTTAAATATTTTACCCTTTGTTCTCCCTGCATGATCTACAATAATAATCTGCTTCATGTTGCTATTTACTGTGTGTTGCTGACAATTCCCTGAAAGAGAAGTCAGGGTGCTTCACTGGGCTGGAAAAAGTTTAGCTAAATCAGAAAGCAGGTCTAATTAAGCAAGTTTATTATATATATATTATATATATATTACATAATATATATATAATATATATAATATATATATATATATATATATATATATATATATATATATATATATATATAAGTTGACTTGTGCATGAGCAATACATATAAAGCTTTCTCTGGCGCCAATCGCACATGTGTGTTTCAACCAGTCATTGTCAATTGCGAATTTGGTTGACACTTCTATTATAGAGAAAGAGCGAGTAGCGATATTAAAATATTTCTTCTAATTAATTTCCTTTCGATGTGCATGAATTTGTGCACCAGGCCACTAGTTGTTAATAAAACTAAAGCCCGGTGTTTTATCTATGGTCCCACACACAGCAAGTGAATAACTTTACCACATGTTTAATGATCCCCTCCATATAGATCTTTATGTGAAAGCACACTGCCTATGGTTTTACTTTTAAACTGCTTTCCACTAATGTAATTACTTGCAGAATATTATTTCTTGCACATTATTGTCAGTTATAGTGTATTAGATACCTATTACTTCTTTAAAAGTAAACCATGACCATGGCTTTGGATATAATGATATTTTAAAAAATTTATTTTCAAATATTTCAAACTTTACTTGACATCATAATTTCCACAATTCCTATTGCTATGAGTTCTTAACAATTCCACTTTCTTTTATACACAGATACCATGATCACAAATCTCCTGGAAAAAAAAAAGCCCATTTTACATAGTCAACCATGTGTAAAGCCAGATTTAGTTATAAGTGCATAAATCATGCATTTGCACCTGCATAAAAAATGCTGCATTATATAAATAATTTGTTCTTGCCAAGATAATGTTTAATAGAGCCAAACCTAGCAAAATTGTAATTTTTTTATTCGTTTCCTTTGTCTGAAGTTTCTCCCATGCTTTGCTGAGCCTATGTCCTCCAATAACATTAATAATACTAGCTATCATTTATTAAACTCCTCTTCTGCAACAGGCATTTTATTTATGAAACTCAACACAACTCTGCAAGACATTTATTAGCTTCCATATTTTTCAGATGAGGAAAGTGTGGTGCAAGAAATTGCAGAAACGAGTCACACCAATAATCTCTATGGTTTCATAGCTACTTTATCACCTCACCTTACAGAAGACCTCTGCAGACCTTAACAAGAAACTCAAAATAAAATGTAATATATTTCCTTTAATTTTGTCTCAAAAATAAAAGTAGCCTAGGCCTATTTTGGAAACTAATTTATCATATCTGGAGGAGATGCTGACTATTGTTTTTACTCATACTTTATATATTTTCTGATTTTTTTTATACTTTTCAAGATCAAATCTCCAGGAGTAAAATTTTTTCAACAGTATGTCAAAATTTCATGACCAGAAAGTATAGATACTGCTGAGTTTATTTATGGGGATTATTAACTTTATTATTAGTGATATTATTTTAAGTCCTTCAAATGCTCATTTCCCTCCCCATGTTAAAGCTGCACTCCAGCCAAATTGTTCACATTTTTAGTGTTAAATTTGTTGTTCAATTATTTTGAATCTATAATAATAAAAACATAATATGCAAATTAGACCGGACAGCCAAACAACCTTCTGGATATCATTCCGGACGACCTTCCAGATGAAGCCGCAGTGGAGGGACTGAGGCAGAGGTGGTTAGGGGCAATCAGACATGCAGGAGAGCAGTTAGGGGCTATCAGGCAGGCAGGCAGAGTGGTTAGGGGCTATCAGGCAGGCAGGTAGAGTGGTTAGGGGCAGTCAGGCAGGCAGGCGAACAATTAGGGGTGATCAGGCAGGCAGGTGAGCAGTGAGGGGCAATCAGGCGAGTGGTTAGGGGTGATGAGGCAGGCAGGCAGGGTGGTTAGGCGCAATCAGGCAGGCAAGTGGTTAGGAGCCAGCAGTCCTGGATTGTGAGAGGGATTTCCGACTGCCGGTTTAGGCCTGATCCCAGCCTAAACCGGCAGTTGGACATCCCCCGAGGGGTCCTGGAATTCGAGAGGGTGCAGGCCGGGCTGAGGGGATCCCCTCACCCCGCATGCATGAATTTCATGCACTGGGCCTCTAGTAAATTATAAAAAGACAAGAATACTTTTCATGAAGCAGTATTTACAGTTTTAGGATTTAATGGTTCAATATCAATATTTATATGAAGGAAATAAATGAGTGATACACTTTTTCATAGATGATAAGCTGAGGGAAAAAGAGAAGGAGAAGGCATAAGAGAGAGGGTGATCACTGGGGGAAGGGTGCCACAGGGCTAGAGGGCAGATGCAAATGACCAAATTATCAACAAATTACTTATTCTAGGGCTAATTATATAATTATGTCAAATAATCTCTATTATTTGACAGACAAATCTATTTTTATCATCATATAAATTAATATTTTGTCAATTTCAAATTTTACTTGATTATGCCTTTTAGCTCAGTGTGTAGTTTAGTAGCTTGTTCTCTTAAGTAACAGAGATAAAAAAGATAACATCACAGTGATTGTTACTGACCCTATTTTGCATGGATTGGTATTGGTGGCACCATAGCTCATAGGATACTGGGTGACATGGTCCTGTCTATTCTGTTATGTACTTTGTCCCAAATAGTCACCATGAAACTAAAGTAATTCTTTAAACTATAGGTAAATCTTAAATGTTCCATGATCAGATTCTTTTACTAGTATTTTTAGAAAATTCTAATAAATAGATTACTTCCTTTTTTTTTTAGAAAGTCATTCTTTTTGTTCTCTCCATTAGAAGAAGAATTCTAAAATGGAACCACTGTTATACAAGAATATATTTAAATTTTCCACCAAGTGTGACATGCTTCCATTTACCCTTCTAGTTAAGTATGTCCACATTTTATCAATTACAGAGATACATGCAGAATATTTTATGAGAGACACTCTGGTATTGTAAAAAAGTGTTCTGGATTTGAGTCAGGAAAACAGATTTCTAGTTCTTATTTCCCAGTTACTGACTGCACACTGCTGCAAGTCACTTCAGGTATCTGAGTTTTAGTTTCCTAATCTATGAAGTGCAATGGTTAAATTCTATAATTTCTAACCCTTCATGCTCTAATATTGCAATGAGTCTGTTCTTCCTCCCCATCCCCCCATTGCATTAGGAAATCACAATGGTGGAGAATGATGAAGAACTTAAAATACAAAGTTTTATTTATTTTTAAGCATATTTCAAGATAAAACAGATATCATGGTCTTCAGAAGAATCTCTGTTTGTGTCATCTAGCAATGAGCTTAAGGCATTAAATAAGTTCATGTTGTGTGTGTTCTTTGGTAGACTGGTAACTATTAACTTTATGTGACTCTTCTTTCTTATTTTTCTTTTAGTGAAAGAAATCAAATTTAAAATTAAACATTAATATCCTATTATTTCATTCTCTGTAACTGCATAAAATGGTTTACAAATGAGATTAGCAAGTATTTGAGAGAGAAATTTGCAGGTTAACCTTCTTGATATTAGGTAATTACAACCTTCTGTGGTTCTATAGTAACCTTATTTCCAGGGTTAGAGCCAGTTTTTTGCATTAGTTCTTCCAAAGGGACCACATGTCAAATATCCTTGGACAGGGTACAATTTAAATTACTGGTGGTCTACTAGTTATTTTCAGTCTAGGAGAACAAACACCAGATGTATTATGGACAGACTTGAAGAGGCATTATAAAGAGAAGAGGGGATTGGTCTATTTCTCAAATTGTGAGATCCACCCATTGTTGTGTGTAATAATCTCATTCTGGAAAAATTAAATTCATATTTATCACTGTGTCCTTTGAAATGATTCACTGAATCAACACTCTATGCATAAAGCAACTTCATAGAAGCAAGACATAATTCACTCTTGATCCCTAGCAAGTGACTTGAAATTTGCATGTCAGATTTAAAGAGAAATTGATGGTGTGCATTTTATCAAGTCTTATTTACAGTTACTTGATAGTGTCCTGTGGTTTTGTTTGGAAATTAAAGTGTTTACTGATTCAAGGAACAGTTTGTAATAATTGTCTGCAAAAATGAACCTGCTTTATTAAGGGTGAAATAAATTTTAAAACACACCTCATTTTTCTTCTCTAGAGGGCAAGGTTTTCCTAGGGATTTTGCTGATATTTTGCGCTACCGTCTTCATAATCCCTTCTCCATTTTCATTCCCTGATCTCCAACCATACTCTGTTTCCAGGGTGACATTGACACTCAGCATAGCTATTAACATGATTTTGCTGACTGCTCAATGAGCCTGCGTGAACTGAGTAGCCGCCGTCGCCAGCTGTGCAAAGCCTTTGATCTTTATTTACATTTTCATTTCATGTTTTGGTGCTGGTGGAGATTTTGTAGTCAACACTGTGTCAGTGAATTTAAAGTTCTGTACAAAGGTTCTTTTTTTTGTTACTGTCTAATTAGGGCTATAACACATTGAGGTAAATAACTAGCACTTATTTTTCCAAACCATAAAGATATATACACACTATGTTTTAAGGTAAGCCTGACTCCTATTGAGCCTTGATTCTTTTGTAACCTACATCTACATTTCTATTGGAGTTCATGTAAATAAACATTCTTATCATTTGTACCATCTCATGAATTTTACTGAACAATGTGCATCATATAATTCACCTGAAAATTTTTGCATTTTAATGTAACAAATAAATTTGCTTAAGGCATTACTTAGGGAAATCAGATCAATAAGGGAATTTTATTAAAGGTTTGTTTCTTGGTATCTTTCTGTCAATATGTATATCTTTTAACGCAGAAGTAGGGGTTACAGAAAGAATATAACAGGCAGGGCTAAATATATTAACACATAAATAGGGAAATTTTAAATGTTCTCATGCATTTTGATTTAGCAAAGCATATATATACTTGTAAATCAATATATAGTAATTTGTACATCTATGTCTATCTTATATGGAATCAAAGGATTATATGAAGCAAAAGAATATTTAAAAGCAAATAATATCATTCTCTTAGACATAAATACACTTTATAACACAGAATCTAAATGTTTCTTAATGAAAGGTATCATTTTAGAAGATGAGATGAGAACTGTTTACTGAAATGAGGGCTGAGAGCTTTCCCCGCCAAAAGTGAGTTTGTTAAATATAAAGGACAAATCTTTCCTCCTGGAAATGACCCTCCAATGGCCATTTCTCTTTCTGTCACTCCTTAGTGTCAACAGTAACATCTGCATTTGTGAACCCTGAGATGGTTTCTTGTTTGTTTCACATATTATGTGTGAGAGAGATATAATTTTCCCAATTTGCAGACAAGGAAATAAAACTCAATATTGTGTGCAAGCAGTTTGCAGGTGACCCATACCTATTAGGGATATTATTAATGGGCTTCCTGGAATTGGGATAGGGGTGGACAACTTCTGAATTCAAGAAAGTAACGTAGCAGAGTTCTATAAGTGTAGGCCTCAGAATTAGTAGAAAACCTTTCAAAAATATACTTTTTAAATTTAATTTTATTTATTTTTGCTATTGTAAATGGCATTTTTCAATTACAGTTTACATTCAATATTATTTTGTATTATTAGTTTTAGGTGTATGGCATAATGGTTAGACAATCATATAATTTACATAGTGGTCCCTCCAATATTTCAAGTACCCACCTGGCATCATACATAGTTATTACAATATTATTGACGATATTCCCTATGCTGTACTTTATATCCTGTGACTACCAATTTGTAGGTATTAATCCCTTCACCTTTTTTACCCAACACCCCAAATCAGTCCCCTCTGGCAACCATCAGTCTGATCTCTGTATCTATGAGTTTATTTCTATTTTGTTTGTTAAATTTGTTCTTTATAATACAATATAAGTGAAATGACATGGTATTTGTCTTTCTCTTTCTGACTTATTTTACTTAGCATAATACCTGCTAGGTCCATCCATTCTGTTGCAAATGGTAAGATAGTATTCTTTTTATGGGCAAGTGATATTCCATTGTATATATGTAGCACCATTTTTTTATCCACACATCTATTGATGGGCACTTGGGTTGCCTCCATATCTTCAATATATACTAGTAAAGGGTTTCCCCAAAAATGTATACACACTTTGAATAATTATGAATTCCAATGGATTAAATCTGAAAAGAAAGAAACATAAATTGAGCTATCAGCTGTTAAAGTGTGGATACATTTTTTGAGATATCCTATATATGTTAAATGAGTGGCTGAATCCTATCCTTTAACTCTTTGGCTTCTAAAACTAGGGAAAATAACTGAAGAATTAAAAATAGTCTCCCATCTATTCTGTCCCCAGTAATGTCCACTATCTAATGATCTGGAGAAATTTACTTACTTTTGTGATCACAAATGTCTCCAGTGAATTATTTTAGAAGGGTTTAGTATTTTGCTTTTTTCCTATATGTCACAAATGGGATGAAATAATTAAATTCTCGGTGATTTATAGAGTAGTTTTTTTGTTAGATGTACAATATTGTTGAACCAATGGTGAACATATTTTAGTTAAGATTGCTGAGGGGATGTTAACCAAATTAGAAAAAAATTATAAGATTAAAAAATATACTTAAACATCATTAAAAGCAGAAATCCTTTTAAGGTGCTTCTATATACTATCTATGAATATGTCATTTTGTAAATGTCACAATGTTTGCTGTGTTATAGAATCTAAAATTTTGCTCAGAATTTCATGGTTCATCGCTCTGTTGCAGTGAAAAAACACAGCAGAACTGGTGGGTGGTCTAGTCCCTACACTGAAGCAATTGGCAATCTGTATCTTTAAAAATATCTAAATTCTGCATTTGTTTCTAGAGCAATTAAATTCTGCCACCTATAATTAATTTACACAATCTGCTAAAGGCCTGAGAGAATGATCTAATCATAAAATGGAACAGAATACCTACAGGCAGGATTCAATCCTAAGAAAATGTTTGCAACATTGAAGAAACAGTGTCGAGGAAGGCAGCTGGGCCACATCGCTTTCTGCTCATCCAACTTGACCAGGGTAACCAAGGATTTCAAAGCCCATGCTTTCTTATTAATGCCCTATTCCCCTACCTCACCAGCTCATTGTTTAGTCTAATAGACTTTCTGCTTAACCAGTTCTATTCAGGATTTTCTAGTTCCCTCCCATTTGGCTTTAGTCATGCATTCTTGTGAATGGGTGACATTCTGAAAAGTTTCTATTTTTCTCCTTGATGAAAAATGTTGAATATGGATCTATTCTCATTTTTATTCAACAAGATTCCATTTAGTAAGACTTCTCTGAGAAAGTAAAGATAATGCTGATAATAATAATGGTAGCTGAATTTTATTGAGTACTTAATATGTGCCAGTATATATTTATTATTTTTTAACACTTAAAACAACCATAGCCTGGCTGGTGTGGCTCAGTGGTTGAGGGTCAACCTATGAACCAGGAAGTCACGGTTTGATTCCCGGTCAGGGCACATGTCTGGGTTGTGGGATCAATCCCCAGTAGGGGGCATGCAGGAGGCAGCTGATCAATAATTCTCTCTCATCATTGATGTTTCTATTTCTCCCTCTCCCTTTCTCTCTGAAATAAATTAAAGTATATATATGAAAAAAACCATAAATGTTAAATATGAGTATTATCATTTTATAGAGTAAAAACAATGAAGTGTAAAGATGGTAATTTACTTACAGGTCATGCCAATTAAGTAGTAGTGCCAGGATTAAAGCTTCTAAAGTGGACTCTTAAGACTGGGTACTTGTGATAAGCATTCCCAAGGATATAGATCAAGGGTCCTCAAACTTTCTAAACAGGGGGCCAGTTCACTGTCCCTCAGACCGTTGGAGGGCCAGACTATAGTTTAAAAAAAAAACTATGAACAAATTCCTATGCACACTGCACATATTTTTTTTTGAAGTAAAAAAACAAAACGGGAACAAATACAATATTTGTATTTGCATGTGGCCCGCGGGCCGTAGTTTGAGGACCCCTGATATAGATAGTTATTTCATGAGCTTCTTGGGATTTATAAGAAACTCACACAATGACTAAGTAATACAAAAAAGTATAAAATTAAGTACTGTATTTTTAGTAGTTGCTATAGGGCAGTGATGGCGAACCTTTTGAACTCGGCGTGTCAGCATTTTGAAAAACCGTATCTTAACTCTGGTGCCGTGTCACATGTAGAAATTTTTTGATATTCGCAACCATAGTAAAACAAAGACTTATATTTTTGATATTTATTTTATATATTTAAATGCCATTTAACAAAGAAAAATCAACGAAAAAAAATGAGTTTGCGTGTCATAGGTTCGCCATCACTGCTATAGGGAGTAGTCAAAAGATAAACGTGAATCTGGGAATCTTCAGGCAAGGTGGTCAATTTTTTGCTTTTTTAGAAAAAAAAAAAAAGGTCAAGAATTGAAGGTGGGAGCATTGCAGTGGAATATCAAGTTAAGGGGGAAAAGGCATCAAGAAAACAGCCTGGCTCCTTCCGAAGGGCCAAAGCACCAACAGCAGACAGAGATGCATGAGCACTTTCAGATGCTTTCCTGGAGCTCTAAAATTCTCAGAGTCGAGTGACCCCATGCCTGCTTCAACTGAATTGCTCTGCATCTGTGTCCACATATGTATATATTGATATTCCTGCTGGTAGACAGACCCGCAAGCTTAACCTGGTACCACATCTTGCCACTTGCCCTAATGACTTTTCTTAAATAATTAATATGCAGGGTGACATTTTCTATCTTTCTATAGGGTTGCAGTGCACATGAAGGACTTACAAGGCATTCTATGCTTTGATCTTTCTCACAACCTGGAGCATAGTAGGTGTTCAGTAAATGAATGTAAGAAGAAAAAAAAAAAGAGGAAAATCTGGTGTAGGTCCAGCAGAGACTCAGTTTTCTTGTTTCCCAAGAACAAGATTTCTAAATTTCCAAAACTTTATTTTCCACTACTGTCTTTCTTCCCCCAGAATAGATCTGACAATAAAGAAATGTAGAGAGTACTGGGTCTCTTTTTCCCTGCCTGCAATTATTTCCTCCAATCAGGATGTAGTTTCAAGAGTAGCCAGCACTGTCAATCACCCTCTACCCTCCTTTGGAACTCCTTGATTATGGGAAAGTGCTCTGCATGTAATCACTTCAATTACTCAGTAAAACTTCCTGTGTTCCTTCTGCTGTTTTGAATTTGGGATTTTAAAGAGGCTTTGCTACTTTCTCCTTACATATAAAAATATGTGTATTTGGAAAGAGTAGAACAAAATTGCTCTTACGGATGACCACACATCCAGTTGTCCAAATTAGCTTGCCCAGCATGGAGGGTCTGTAGGAATGGAGCAGACAACAGGGACAGCACAGGCATCAGAATGAGGGGCTTTTTAGCTGAGGGTTAATCTGAGACTGCAGATTCCAGGGAGATTGCAAGCTGGGAACTTGGTAGCAGGCTGTTCCATTTGAAACCATTCATTTGGTCAGAAATTCCTCTGGCATGAAGTTCTGGGTTACTTTATGGGTGATACATTTCTCTGGCCTTGAACTTGGTTTTTTTTAAAAAAAGCAAAAACAAAACAAACCAAAAACAAACAAAGCAACCACAGCAAAAGACCCTCTTTGCTGGACCTCCCAGTGAAGGGAATAATAGCTTCAAAAAGAGAGTCCCTCTTGATCTTTGAGGCCTATGACCTGCTCTGTGATATTATAGTCACTCTGTTGGCAAAGTCTGCAGAGGAGCTGCCAGGCTCCTGATCATGGGTGGTGTGGGGTTTACAGGACTAAGTGAGGACTCCTTTCTCAATTGGCTCAGTGATGGCAATGTGGTGCCAGGGGTCAGATTTCTCCATGTAATCCTCTGCACCCTTAGACACTCAATTATGGGCAGTGTGATGAAATCTTGGTGGTTTAATATTCAGTGATATACCCCACTGTTCTTATTTTAAAATTTACTCAAGATTCTATCAGCATCATGTGAAAATAAATACAAACATTTATTAAACGCCTACTATGTTCTAGAAACTATGCTAGACACTGGTGCTACTGAGGTAGTGATACCTGGCTTTGTCCTCCAGGAGAGCACAGGTTAATTAAGCCCTAACGGGGGAGCGGAATCTTCCTTCTGCCTTACACGGGGCTTACGCATCAATTCCCAAGGAACTATTTGTGGTGGAGCCAGAATCAGATGGTACCCGAATTAGCAAAACTCTCAATGACAGTTTCTTCTATAACCTATTCTAGGCAAAATTTTTAGACTTTATGTTCTAATGTCCCAATTTCAATTTGTTTAATGTGAAAGAGCTAAAGACAGCAGAATTCTGAATTTTTTCATTTATCATCCAAAAATTAGAGAAAAATTCAAGTGGAAAGATATGAGGACTTGGATCAGAGGGAGACACTGGGAATATAAGGGGGGAATTGGCAAAATATTTTACACCATCAATCAAGTACTTTCCTATATTATTTATTTTTTGTTCTGTAATCAAAAGGGACAAGGAAGATTACTTGACACTCATTAATACCAATTGGTTCTCTTTATGTTGTGTCTTCCCTTTATTCTTTACCAAAGTTTTATAAACCAAGCACATAATTTTTTAAAATAAGGTAAAGGACCTGAGATTAAAAGAGGTTGTCACATTCCTGAGGCCATAGCTAATAAGTGGTGGGCCACATTTTCAATGTATTTGCCTCTTTCCAAAACCCATGTTATTTCCACTAGAAGTGTCTATAATTATTACCTCTGCTTTACAAATGATAAAGCCATCTAAGTGGTCTAGGTTGATAATCCAAGGAGGTAGGAAGGAGAAGATAGGAAAGCATCTCAAAAGAACAATGGCTAATGCTTCCTCAAAAAAAAGGATGTGGGCGTCAGCTAATTCAAAATTCTGAACCTGGTAGTTTGAGAAGTGGTAATGTCACCAAAAACATTTTAAAGTTATAAAGGTTAGCATGTGTAAAAGAGGAAGTTAATATGGTGGTCTGTTAAACTGACTCTGAGTTGATATCCAAATATTTATTGAGATGACTAGAAGGTAACTGAAGATAATTGAAAGGGCAGGTCACATGACAGGCCCATTCTGGAAATATCTATATAAATAAAAGGCTAATATGCTAAGTGTTCGACCATCCAACAGGTCACTATGATGCTCCCTGACCACAGGGGCAGACGCTCAATGCAGGAGTTGTTATGACATGCACTGGCCATTTACAGAGAAACAGCACTGCAGATCTGGCACCCACAAAGCAACACTCGGCTTCCCCCAAGTGCAGCATAGGCCCCGCCACCACCCCGGAGTGACAGCCCACCAAATCACAGCTGATGCTGATACTCATGTTGCAAAATGTGGCCCACAGCCCAGCCCAGCCCAGCCCAGCCCTAAAACAGTCACTATGGGTGCTGGGTAATGACATCACATAGCAACGCCGGCTTCCTCTCCCTAGCAACTAGCCTCCTTGCAGTGTCTTTAGCCCAGGAACACGACTTGCTTTATAGCCAGGTGGAAACATTTTATACTTTAACCAAATGTCTGTGAAGCATTTTTCCATGCCTCATCTCATTTGATCCTCACAGAAGTCCTGGAATAGGTAAATAGGAGACTCGGTGGAATCCTATTTCCTTTTCATTAGCTGGAAAATGGAGATTTAGAAAGCTTAGAAACTTGACCCAACTGAAAAGAAGAAATGGTGACCTTGAAAATGACTACAGGTTTTCTCACTGCACAAAATATAGTCAAACACTGCTGCAGTTAAATATTTTACCCTTGGTTCTCCCTGCGTGATCTACAATAATAATCTGCTTCATGTTGATATTGACTGGCTATGTTGCTGACAATTATCTGAAAAAGAAGTCAGGGTGCTTCACTGGGCTGGAAAAAGTTTAGCTACATCAGAAAGTAGGTCTAATTAAGCAATTTTATTTTATATAAATAAAAGGCTAAGTTGATTCACACATGTGTGATACATATAAAGCTCTTTCTTGGCGCCAATCGCACCTGTGTATTTCAATCTGTCATTGTCGATTGCAAATTTGGTTGACACTTCTATTATAGAGAAAGGGCAAATAGTGATATTAAAATATTTCTTCTAATTAATTTCCTTTCAGAGTGCATAAATCTGTGTACCAGGCCACTAGTAGCTTTATAAATACAGTTGCTGCTACCTATGTGTAGAATTTCCTGTCCCAGATTTTCCGAAGCTATTTTCTTTTGATAGTCTTACATTACCTCTCTTGTTACTTTTCCCACTTGGTCTTCCCTAGTCCAATCTAAATTTTTCTTCCCTAGCTACCCCATTGCTCTAGCATAATGTGTTTTATGTCCTTCATATCACTTACTATTATCTGAAATAATCTTACTCATTATTTAGTTGCTTGTTTTCTGTCTCTTCGCACTAAAATATCATCTCCAGGTGACCAGGGACTTTGCCTATCTTGTTTACCAGTGTCTCTCCCAAGCTTAGAAGTATTATTGGTGGAAAGTAGACATACTATAACATTTTAAAGAAAAACGAAAACAGTGAAAAAAGTAATGGACATAGAAAATTCAACTAAAATATATGTTAAGTACTAAAGGCATACTTTTAAAAAAAACTTTTACAATTTATTTTTATTATTTATTTAGTTTTGATATTCTTATTGGTAGTTTTGAGACAGAGAGGAAAAGAGAGAGAAACATCAATGAGAGTGAAACACCCATCGGCTGCCTCCAGCACGCACCCTATAGGGGATTGAGCCTGATACTTGGGCACATGCCCTGACCTGGAATTGAACCTGCAACCCCTTCCTGCATGGGACAATGCTCAACCAACTGAGCCACACTGACCAGGGCTGAAGACTCATAATTTAATGAAATATATCAATTGTCATTACAGAGCTAAGCCATGGCAATAAAACAGTTTTCTGAGGGAAGGTATTTAAACATAAGAACAAAATGAAGGACTAAACTCTGGAAAACAACCAAAGATGATGTGTGGGGACAGAACTGATGCAATGAAAAATAAAAATAAAAGTACATAGTAAAAGTATAATATAATATCATAAACACTAAATGAGAAAATGCTTTGTGATGAACATTTGT
The DNA here is from genome assembly GCF_028538775.1 of Myotis yumanensis. Taxonomy (NCBI): domain Eukaryota; kingdom Metazoa; phylum Chordata; class Mammalia; order Chiroptera; family Vespertilionidae; genus Myotis; species Myotis yumanensis. The sequence continues at coordinate 39,476,967 of NW_027223760.1, read as the reverse complement.
GGTATAGAATTAAAATAATTAAATTGTAATTTATTAATAATTTCAGAGATAAAAAATATCTAGAGCCAGCTTAGAAGCTAACTTATTAACTCCTATTTTAGTCTTTTTGTCCTAATCAAAGATAAATAATAAGCTAAAAATGTACAGGTTTTTTATTTTTTTTATTTTGGCCTTAAACATCCCTGAAATGTTTTAACAATGGTTTTAAGTACAAATTTGAGTGCTCTTTTTATACCCTATTAATATAGTATAATTAATATATAATAACAATAAAAACATATAATAATATGTGCTACATCTGAACAGTTAAGTGAAATTATCTCTTTTCAACATTAGAACATAATATTTGGCCTGTTATATGCTGTCTTTTTTTTTTTTTTCTTTCTGAAATCGTGGCCCTGTTTGGAGATAAGTGTAACATTAGTGGTAGTTCAATAGCTGGAAAAGATTAGCAAGAATGAAAACAATATTTATCCTGGCAGAAAATTTAAATTACATTTTAATTATTACCATTTAAATTTTATTTTAGTGAAACTTACACTCAATCTGTAACTCATGGGGTAATTATGTACTTAATAGTTAGTTTAGTCTTCAAATTTGTTTGAGTTTTGACTATTTTATCTTAAATGTCTTTGATGTTATGATCTTTTCAATGGGAGGTAAAAAAGTTGGGTTCTCTTTGTTTTTATTTCAAGAATTAAAGTAAAATAAAGACTTTAACAAACAATTCTATTTTTCCTGAAGTCATTTTTCTTTCTGTCATCAGTTTAAATTATAGATCCATCAGCAAAATTCACATCCTTTACTTACAGAACTTATGCATATTTTTAACCACAGTAGCAGAAAATTAGGTTAATCATGAATGCAGTTAATGTAGCACATTAGTAAGCCCTTAGTTATTTTGTATGCAATTGGGAAAAAAATTTATTTTTATTCTTAAATCCAGAATATTGAGACATTAAGTTTAAAAATAAATTTGTTGCCCTGGCCAGTTTTGTTCAGTGGTTGGAGCATTAGCCCATGGGCTGAAGGGTCTCAGGTTTGATTCCTGGTCAAGGACACATAACTCAGTTGCAGTTTCCCAGCCCTGTGGGGGCTTGCAAGAGGCAACCAATTTATGTTTCTCTCTCTCTTTTCTCTCTCCCCCTCCTCTGTCCATTCCATTCTTTCTCCTCTCTCCCTCCAACTCTAGAAATCAATGAAAAAAATATCCTCGGGTAAGGATTTTAAAAAATGGATCTGTCTTTGAAAAATGTTATACTGCCAGAAATCCTTAATGAATAGTTATCAAAAGCTTTATGAATAAAAGCGAATAGTTTTGGGGAGATGGCCCTTTTAAGAATAATGACATTCATCTATGAATATGCATTATTTTAATGAATATTTGTGAATTTCTACTTGTACTTTTTCTGCATACATTTTGTGGTTTTTTTTTAGAGAGAGAGAGGAAGGGAGAGAGAGATTGATTTCTTATTTCATTTATTTATGCACTACAGGCCTGGTGCACGAAAATTCGTGAACTGGAAGGGGGTCCTTCAGCCTGGCCTGCCCCCTCTCACAGTCCGGGAGCTTTCAGGGGATGTCCTACTGATGGCTTAGGCCCGCTCCCCATGAGAAGTGGGTCTAAGCCACAGTCTGGCCTCCCTCTGTGGAAGGCAATTGGCAGATCATGGGAAGGCACCACCCCCATCACCCCCTTATGGCTGCTGCCTCTGGCCTCCCTCTGCAGGAGGCGACTGGGCCGATCAGGGGAAGCTGACACCTCCATCACGCCTCTGCTACTGCCACTGCTGGCCGCTGCAGCTGCCTGAGCCTCAGCCTGGCCCTCACAGCAGCAGCTTCCATCTGTGGCTTGCCTGAGCCTCAGCCTGGCCCTCACAGCAGCAGCTGCTGTGGCTTTGTCCAGAAGGACGTCTGGAAGATGTCCAGTCTAATTAGCATATTACCCTTTTATTAGTATAAATTCATTGGCTGATTCTTGTATGTTCCCTAACCAAGGGTTAAACTGTCAACCTTGGTGTATCAGGAGGACGATCTAACCAACTGAGCTACCTGGTCAGGGCAAGTATTCTAAATATGTGAATGTATATATATATATTCATTTTTCATTAAGATTCCCTTAATAAGAAATTTAAAGAATGGTGATTTAGCCCAGCTGGTGCGGCCCAATGTTTGAGCATCGACTCATGAACCAGGAGGTCATGGTTCAGTTCCCGGTCAGGGCTCATGCCTGGGTTGCAGGCTCAATTCCCAGTGTAGGACCTGCAGGAGGCAGCCGATCAATCTCTCCCCTTATTGATATTTCTATCCCTTCCTCTCCCTGAAATCAACAACAATATATTTTTTTAAAAGAATTGTGACTTAAATGCATTTTATTTCTATAAATATTATAAAATACTTCTTATCCATTGTTTCATTGTTTACTTGGAAATAAATACAGCCTAATGTTCTAAGCCTAAAGTCAGATAAACCAACATAATACAGGGGCAATGTACCAAGAACTACATCAAGTCAAGATACAGGTGAAAACAATTTTAAGGCATTAGTTTGACAATATCAACTAGTTACTATGCATATGTTCATCTTTCTCCCTCATTTTCATGACACAGTTTTACCTCAGTACAATTTTGACTACATATTCCAAAATAAACAGAACTCAGGCTTCAGTAAATCTATTTTAGAACTTTGTTTCCAAAAATAAAAAATAAATGGTAACTATATGATAGACAAATACTAAAAGAACTCATTATTTCACCAGTAAGTGGCAACCTGCTTTGCTCTGTTGCTTGACTTTCAAGAGGTTATTTTTCTTACTCATTTTAAACTGTATTCTGAAATATGATTTTTTTTCCTGCAGGCATTCTGCCAAAACTTAATAAATTTAGAAAGGTCTGACAAGTCTGTTTATATTTTTGTGAACTATGAAGATCAGGGGTTCCTGGGGTAGATGTGAAAAAAGTGTTAGGTGTCATTTTGTTAATTTAAAACATATTACTGGACAGTTATTCTTTACTTTACTGGTTTAATAATTAAATTTTATTCCAGTTGAAAAAAAATGGAATGTGGGTAAATATTCCAAAAGTTTTTTTTTTCATAATTTATGGATACTTTTTGTATAGTTGTTTTATTTTAATGTTCCAAACAGCTTTTTAAAAATAATATACATTATTCCTATTATGGGGGATTTCAATTTAAAAAAAATTGTGATCAAATGTTTGTCTGTAAATCCTATATAATAAAACCCTAATATCCAAATAGACCGAACAGCAGAATGACTGGTCACTATGATGCACACTGACCACCAGGGGGCAGACGCTCAATGCAGGAGTTGCCCCCTGGTGGTCAGTGTGCTCCCACAGGGGCAGCGCCGCTCAGCCAGAAGCTGGGCTCATGGCTGGCGAGTGCAGCGGCGGTGGCGGGGAGCGGCAGTTAGACATCCCCCGAGGGGTCCCGGACTGCGAGAGGGCCCAGCCCAGGCGATGCTGAGGCTCCCTCCCTCCCAACCCCCGCCTCAAGTAGAGGAATGTCATGCACTGGGCCTCTAGTATTTCATAATCAAATCATATGTAAATTATGAGCTGACTTAACCTTATATGCATGAGTTAAAGAATGAATTACATGCGAAAATAACACTTCAAAATTAGAGTATTTATGGGGATTTATTATGTGGGAATAGTTTTACTACATCATTTTGATACTGCTATAAAATACATGTATGTACATTTTATATTTTATTGTTCCTAAATATCTACAAAGTATGTAAGAGAAGTTTCACAAGGCTGCTTGAAGAAGTGATACTGAGTGGGCACTCAGAGACCATAGTGAACAAAATGTGGAGAAAGAAAGCTTGCATCTGGATAGAAATAGTAGGCGTTGCTCCTCACACTACCCACTGCAGGAGGTTATTATGAGGATTAAATGGCATGGTGTTATTCAAAATTATCCCATATAATAATCTGTAAATAGATGGATGAGCCTGTATAAGAATTGAGTTCAATTGATGTCTCTTTAAATTTTTTTAAAGAGGCAGTGCCTTTATTTATTTATTTTTTAACATGATTTAAAATATATTTATATTTTATTGATTTTTTTACAGAGAGGAAGGGAGAGGGATAGAGAGTTAGAAACATCAATGAGAGAGAAACATTGATCAGCTGCCTCCTGCACACCTCCTATCAGGGATGTGCCCGCAACCAACGTACATGCCCTTGGCCTGAATCGAACCTGGGACCATTCAGTTCGCAGGCCAATGCTCTATCCACTGAGCCAAACGGTTAGGGCAATTTTATTTATTTTAGACAGAGAGGAAGGGAGAGGGATAGAGAGATAGAAACATCGATGAGAGAGAAATGTCAACATCAATGGGCTGCCTCCTAGGGATTAAGTCCAAAACCCAGGCATATGCCCTGACTGGGAATCAAACTGGTGACATCTTTGTTTATGGGTTGACATTCAACCACTGAGCAACACCAGCCAGGCACAACTCTTTAATTTTTAATTCAGGAATAGATATTATCTGAGTTCCACTCTGCATAGACTAGACCATGTTAAATGGTGTTTCATTCCCTTCTGGAGAATTTAGGAGGGCATTTGAGCATAAAAGCTGGTAATGATAATGGTTAAAAGGACTGGAATGAGATGCATCACTTGAAGAAGCAATACACATCTTTATGTATTTGAAAGGGAGTAGTCTTACTTTCTTTGGCTGTGGGAGGCAGAATCAGGAAAACATGGAAGCTGTCAGGTAGCAGATTTCTGGTCAATATGAAGGAGAATTTTCTAACAATATAAATGTTCCACATCAGAAAAAAACTACCCAAAATGTTTATTAGAAGAAATAAAAGGATGAATGGCTACTAGTGTCATTTGTAGCAATGAGTAACTAGGATTTTAGAATTCATGTTTTATTTTAATATTTAATAGGGTTCAGTAAAAAATGGAAGATTATATAGATGTATACAGGGGCTGGCATGGTCTCGAGTAATGATTAAAAGAAGTGCCTAATCCACACTGCCACCTACCAGATGAAGAAATCAATTATATAATTAATGGAGATATTTTTCCTCATTTTCCATGTTTAATTCAAGTTTCAATTAGTCAAACCTTTATCCTATGCTCTTAGATTGCTGTGAAGAATTTCAATCTTTTTATTTTTATTTTCCCCTTCCTTCCTTCCTTCCTTCCTTCCTTCCTTCCTTCCTTCCTTCCTTCCTCTCTCTCTCTCTCTCTCTCTCTCTCTCTCTCCCCTTTTGTTGTTGTTGTTAGAGGTTTTAATATAGGCTCCAGAAGCAAAATGCGTGGGTTTTAATCTTAGATTTGTCATATACTAGCTGTCTGCAGTGTCTGTAGTAAAACTGAGTATCTGGGAAATGAATATAATAATAGCACCTATTCTTATGTTTGCCGTGAGGACTTAAGGAAGAATTTTAAAAATATAAAGTATGAAATGTGCTTAGAATAGTGTGCTAATAAATGCCTATTTTTATTTATGATTTGGAATTAATTCATTTACATTATTTACAGCAAAATCAATAGGGGAGATTACCTGTCGATTCCCCATACAGATTTCTTAAATTAATGAAAATGGTATTTCCAGCTATTTTAACATTAGAAAATATAGTGAAAGCAATGTTTGCAGCAAGTGCAAATTGATACATATTACTGACTAGCCATTGTTAACGGAAAAAAACCATTGAAACCTGTAAAGAATTTTTGTGAGTTTATTTGAGCCAAACTGTCGACATATGCCGGGAAGCAGAACCTCAACGAATTGAGATAGTGCTCAGGAGAATGGCAGGGTTACATCCGTATTTATACATGAAATTCATCGGTGACAGATTTAAGGAGGTGGGATTAAGCGAAGCGGAGAAACCTCTGTGATAGGATAAAAAGTAAAATGATGGACACATACTTAGGTGGGTGCAGGAACAATTAACATGATAAATGAAAGAATCTGCTGCATCTGTCCTGCGCCCAGCACACCTGGTTGTGCCCCAGGGGCTCCAGATACAGGGAAATCACAAGTTGCCCAGACATTTCAAGGGTATGTTATCATAGATGCAAAAAGACAGATAGGCTCAGTTACGGTAAAGGTTGACCTTATCAGTGAAGATATCTGCTTAGGACGTAACTGCCCACCATAACTGCTTTTAGTTAAGGTTTAATTTCAGACCATCCTTTGTGGTGACTTTAGGTCTCCGAGTCTGCAAAACTGCCATGCAGGCCTCTCCTGAGCTTGTCAGGTCAGCATGTGGCCCCTTTCGTCCACACCATTATAATGACCAAAAACTAGGGTAACTCAGAACAAAAGGAAGAGTATAAACCCAGTTCTACTTAACAGTTTAAAAATCATGAGAAAGTAATACAAAGAATGGAGACACAAAATTAAATGTTAAAATACATGAAACAACTTTATGCATGTCTGAGAGCTCTCTCAGGTTTTCATTGTTAGGCATATTGGTAGTAGATCATTCATTCCTTTGGTTGGGGTTCATGTCTTCTATATCTTTGTATGATCTCATATTTATTAATACCTTGGACACTCAAAGATTATTAATGTCATTTTCCGGCAGGTGCAAGAATTGGAGTAGGTTTCAGCATATGATTTATGTTTGCAATAAGATGTGTAAATACAACAGTCATCCAAGAAGTAGTAAATGGGCCAGTAAGGCGGGGCGGGGGATAAAAATACTTTCCTTACCCACATTACACCCACATGTCCTAGAGGATGTGGCCAGGATTTTTAGCAAAACCCATCTGTGTTTGACACTTTGTGTAATTTCTGTAACGATTTTTTTTCTGCTCCTTTCTAATAAATTATTTGGCAACTTTTTTTTGCACTGTAATATCAATTTTTCAGTTACATTTTGCACAAGAACTTGGGTTTACATCCCAGAGGAGGCTCTGGGAAGCCTAGGGTATCGGATAGACTTGGCCTGGAAGAGGGCCAGACAGAAAAGATTCTCCAACAAGGATAATACCGGCTGTAAAAGCCTCCTTCCTTAGGAATCTGAACAGATAAAGGAAAAGACAGTTTTGCAACTTCCCCTTTCAAAGATACAGATCTCCGTCTTTCAAAACAGCACTATTGTTTGCTAATCTTCCTGAAATGTCAAGTGTGATTTCTGTGCTTTCTCCTGATTACTTGAATAAACAACACATTGCAAAATGTGTCTCTCAGAGCAGTGAATGCATCGTTGCACAGAGCGAGGCAGAAACCACTCTGAGGTGAAGACTGCCATCACAACCTCAACAGTACAAACAGTTAAAAACACACACAGCTTCCTTGTTACATCAAGATGCCTTGAACATTTACTAAGAGAAAAGCATAAAAATAGGCGATTTGGAAAGATATAAAGAAATGGAAGGCTTCACTCCTACCTCTAAATAGTTTACAAACTGCTCAGGGAGGTAATACGTACACATATGCATTGGCTTTTCATGATGTTGTAACCAATTACTACAAACTCGGTGGCTTAAAACCATATATGTTATCTTTGTGAGTGTAGGTCAGATGTCGGACATTGGTCTGACTAGGATAAAATCAAAAGGCTGGCATGGCTGGGTTTCTTTGCAGCGGTTCTCAACCTGCGGGTCGTGACCATCGGAAAACACATATAGCATATCAGGTATTTACATTACGATTCGTAACAGTAGCAAAATTACAGTTATGAAGTAGCAACGAAAATAATTTTATGGTTGGGGGTCACCACAACATGAGGAACTGTATTAAAGGGCCGCGGCATTAGGAAGGTTGAGAACCACTGCAAGGGAGAATCTGTTTCCCTGTCCTTCTCAGCTTCAAGAGATGCCCTCATTCTTTATTTTGTGGTCCCCTTCATTCATCAGCAATTTGCATCTCTTTAGTCATCCTGGGTCTCTCTCTGAACACAGCTGGGAAAGGTTCTCTGATTTAAAGGATTCATGTGATGAGATAGGGTCCACCTTGATAGCCCAGGCTAATCTCCCATCTCAAGCCCTTAATCTTAATCACACATGCAGATCTCCCTTTGCTATGTAAAACGATGTATTCCCTGGGTAGAGGGACTGGGGCTTGGACATTTTTGAAACCACTCTCCTTCCTACCACAATTTATAAAGTCACTGTGGTATCTTTAGCACCTAGCAGAGTGTTCCATAGATGTTTAGAATCAAGATGTATAAAACAATATATTAAATATATAAGGAACGTCTTTTGGAAATAAACATCGCTTGTGCAATTATCTGGAAGCTGGAAAAAAAGTTAACATTTAGTATCAACAAGTCCTGTATTGGACTGGCTATAGCTACAGAAATATCTAATTGCTTGAGGTGAAAGATTTCAAATAAAAATATTTAAAGATGTCAATTTATTATAAGTATGTGCTTATAAATATTTTATTCAATGTTTTCATAATCATTGAAAATAAATTCTAATGTTAATGCATATTAATAGTGCCTGTTGTGCTTTTGCAAATCATATGTTATTAAGAAGGTGCTTATTAGAGCTGAAATAAATCTCAATAGAGCATCAATGAATGTGGATTTTGGATTTTGTCTTAAATCAATGTCTAAAAATGTTTATCAGAAAATAGGGAATCCTTAAAAGTTCTAGAAAAGTAGAACTTTGCCTTTAGTTTCAATTTTTTCTCTTGTAAATTGACAGACTTTGGGTCAAATAAAAAATCTAATAGTCTACGAAATGAAAAACTGGCTTTTCTTAGAGTAGTTTGTGATGGAGGGATCACCAGACTTGATGCATTCGTGCGTGTGTGTGTGTATGTGTGTATGTGTATATATGTGTCTGTGCATGAAATTAAATAGTGAGTTTATTACTATCTTGTCATGCTGTTTGAAGACAATCACCAACCATTTTGATATATTAGGTGAAAATTAATAAGGCCTATTCAGAATCTATATAGTTTTTGATAGTCACTAAGATATTCCAGACACTACTATAGGCTCTAGTGGACAATATATATTCAATCATATACTCTATACACTTGAATGTAAAATGAATGGATGGCCTGAATTATTTGGGAATAGGGGTAAAAAAAAACAGTTAAAATTTAAGCATTGAGAAATCCAGACAATAGAAATCTTTTGGATAAATCATGTTGGTATTTAATCCCTTTTTTGCTGATTTAATGGAATAAAATAGAAATACTCTTAGTTTCTGGATGCAATGATTCCCTTAAGTAACATCAAGAATATTATTTTAGTGACATTTATTCAGGCAAGATGCCAATGCAAAGTTGAGCATGCCTCAAACTTTTTACATATTAAAATATCAAATTATTTTACTGAAATATAATTTTTCACTAGCAATATTTTATAACATGGAATTCTATACCTTTTTCTGCTTCCCTAGATTAGTTAACACATGGATGCATAAGAAAAACTTATATTCGTATCTAGTGTCACTTAAAATTTATTTTAAAATATTAACAGGCACTTCGGATCAAATAACTGGTAAACACTAGGGGTTTTCCTTATATCATTATGCCAAAAGCATGTCTTCACTCTGCATTTTAATTGAGGTATTTTCTGTTTGAGACATTAAATAACTAAAAGAGTATCTTATATGTTTCAGTATCAACAAAAACAATTACTAAAATTGTATAGCATTCCTAAATATTCCCTATGTGCTTTGTATGACTATTCTCCAATTGTTACTATAATAATTATCAAACACAACTGTTGCAACCCTTTTTATACATTCTTCATTATCATTTTGCAGATGAGTAAAATGAGTTAATTTGTCTAGGTTTTCTCAATAGGTGGATAATTAGGACTTGAGCCAGCTGGTTTTGACTTTGCACTAGCTCTGTGTACATTAAGAAATATAAATATTTTAGGTATATATATATATATATATATATATATATATACCTAATATGCAAATAGACTGACTGGCAGAACAACCAAACAACCGGTTGCTATGATGTGCGCTGACCACCAGGGGGTGTGCGTGGAACATGGAGGGGGTTGGCAGCATGCGGCAGAGTGCAGAACATGGCGAGCATTGGATGCAGCGGGATGGTGGAGCAGGTGAGCAGGGGCGCAAGACCAAGGCAGGGCGCCGGTCGCTGTCATCCGGGTGAGTCTCTGGTGGTTACTGAAATTTCTTTGCTACCGCATGCTGCCGTCCTGCCTGGCGCTCACACCTGCTCCCAGTGCCGGCCCTGCTCTCAACCGCTGTTGATGCCGGAGCTGCCACTCGCACCCGCTGCCGGCACCCTGATTGTTTGGCGTCGTCAGCAGATGTGAGTGGCAGCTGCAGGCCCCAATCACCCCTGAGGGCTTCTCCACCTTTCCCTGCTCCTGAGGGGTGATCAGGGCCAGCGCCCGCCTCTTGCATATGCTGCTGGTGATGGCCTTGCTCATACCTGCAGCCGGAGCCGCTGCTCGCACCCACTGCCAGCGCCGGCTCACTTGCACCCACAGTCAGCGCTGGAGTCACTGGTCACACCCACTACTGGCTCTAGCCCCAATTGCTCCACACCATCAGTGGGTGCGAGTGGGGCCCGTGCTGTAAGTGTGTGGGAGCAGCACCAGTGGGAATGCACCCGCAGGATCGGGGCTGCCGGCAGACAGGGGACCGGGGGCGTGACGGGAGGGGCCAGGTGGGGGCATGGAGGATGGGCTGAGACCTGTCCCTGTGCCCACCGCAGCCTCGCAGCCCACAGTACCTTTCAAGGTTCATGAATTCGTGCACTGGGTCCCTAGTAAATCTATAATGAGAAATGTTAAACCATAGGGCATTAAAGCTATATATTGTACAGAAATCCTGAATTAAGTCTTTAAGTAAGACACAATGATTTCTTCTAAGTTACTCTTAGAATGATGCTAAATAACCATAACATGTAATAGCACTTTGGAGAATTAGGAAGTTGTTTCTGAGGAAAAAGGAGGAGAAAAAAAAAAAAACCTGAAAAAAATATTAGTTACCTTTAAACATAAAAAAATGCTATAATAAATCTATTATTTGGAAATAGACAGAGATAATTAAAAAAATATTTAATTTATTTTGAAAAGAAAAGGTTGTAACCTCTTTTATTTATAAAAGTAAAAATAAAAAAAATAAATCATGGAAAAGAGACTCAGAAAATTCTATGAACATTTTTCTTTTATCAGGGCAAAAAAAGAAAAAGAGTTTAAGATAGCTACAATCCAGTGTTTTCCATGTGGGTGTTCTGCTAAATGTCATCACCTATTCAATATATGAGGTATAATTCTGTTTTAGAGTTGCAGGGTGAGAACATTTGGTTCATTCTAGAGTTATTTTTCTCCATTCAGGATTAGATTAAAACATTGAGCAACATACTTCATCTGACCTTTGCTATTTTTGCAACATTATTGTGAATTATAAAAGCATAATATAGCACGATTAAATGATTAAGCAACATAGACAGTTTCGGAGATTTTCTCCTCATATTCAGTGTTGCGTGGCTAGAGAAAAGCGATGTTTCTGATGGATTTGATAGTCTCTTCGCTCTAAAGAGCCTCCAGGAGTCCAGTGAGTGCAAAGAGTCCCAAATATGAGCGAAGTAAGAAGTCTGCCAAAGACCCTACCATTTTGAATGAGAAATCCCAGTCTCCTAGATTAGGAATTTAAGTATAAGCTTCTTTAAAAATCTAAACCATACTGCCTTATTATGAACAAACTAGATATAAATTCAGTCATTAAAAAAATTACCAAGGTTATTATGTTATACGAGACCATGGTGTCATAGCATTAGTTCAATAGCTCTTTAAGTAATTCGTAAGTAAGGCCAATAAACCAGATGAGCTGTGTGCAGTATAGTATATTATGAAGAAACACTTCCTCTCACTCCCCCTTCACTCCCCAACCCCCCCCCCCCCCCCCCCCCACACACACACACACACACACATACAAATTCACAGAAAAGCTGTGCTCCACCGGCTTAAGCCTTTCTCTCAAGTTTGAAATGTAATTCCTGGTATTGAGTGCCATCTGGTAAATGGAGTTGCCCTCAGATATCCCCAAGACCACAATAAACATGCAACATGGACATATAATAAAAGGGAAACCTCAATTTTATTATGTGGCTTTTAAGATGCAAAATGAATGGATTAAACAGTTGCTTTGAAAAGTACCTTATTGTGATATTTCTGTTTTCTTACACTAATATATATATATATTTATCATCATTGGGTTCTAAACTCAGAAAACAAAGTTGATTCCCCAAATTTATACATTTTCACTAATATCCCCATGTCCAACATACCAGGTGTGGAATGCTTAGGCTTTATAAGTTGGGGGCACTCCAGATTTAACGAAGCAGCCAGCACCTGGAAAGACATAAAAGCTAGCCTCTAAACGAAAGGTGATGAGTGCTAGTTAACTAGCCCCCCTGGATTCAGAGAATGGCCCCTCGTGGCTCAGAAAAGAAAACTGAAAATGCAGCATCACAGAGTTTAGTTTTAGCTCAGATTTCCTGGTGTTCTCAACGCCTGTCTTCTCTTTACTCCCCAAAGGCAAGAACGGCTCCAGTCATGACTGTCCTTTTGTTTTGTTTTGTTTTTAGAGGAATTTCTTCTAATATGCACCGTGCTATTGCTTTATCAACATTAGTGAACTGCACAACGATTTCTGCTTCAGTATGCACAACATAATTCTAGAGAAAAAATAATTCTGCTTTTTTACACACTTGACAATTCCGACTGTGTGATGACGGCCTTCAACTGTTCCTGTCATTGTCCTGGATGCTGCCTTGTGGTCTCACCACAAGTTCTGCAACAGATTTCCTGGGAGTGTGGCAAAAGTCACCCTGGGTAAGGGGTTGAGTCTACGATTTGGTTGAGTAAACATTAGACACTTTTTAGTGGTTAATCAATGTGAAATTACTTAAATGTTTTTAATATTACATCTAAAATGTGTCCTAAAGTCAGCGGTTGTTTTCAATTAGGTCATTTTTTTTAATGTACTAGACAGATTTGTCACATTCCCAGAGACCCTATACATGCTTGAATCTATGGATTGTATCACATTCCTTAGTAGACAGGTGTTTGCTAAAAATACCTATTTTAAAAAGTTTTTCTCGTGACCAGTTTCTCTGTGCTTGTTTCTGTAGTGTGTGCCTGACATGTCCTCCAAGCAATGAGTTGTCTCCTGTCAGTTACTTTATATCCCAAAGAAAAGTAATGGAAGTCCTGTTATTCTTGTTCAAACTATGTAAAATATTAATAGAAAGAAAGTGGGGGGGGGGATTTTAAATTAAATGTCCCTACAACACCAATTTTTTGTGTGGCCATTGTACCCACTCTTCAAAATATATTCATTTAAATATGCCATTATGCCTGCTTGTCTCATTGTTTTCTGATTCTGCTTCGCATATTTTATTTTTTTATTTTTAAAAATATATTTTATTGATTTTTTACAGAGAGGAAGAGAGAGGGATAGAGAGCTGGAAACATCGATGAGAGAGAAACATCGATCAGCTGCCTCCTGCACATCTCCCACTGGGGATGTGCCTGCAACCAAGGCACATGCCCTTGGCCGGAATAGAACCTGGGACCTTTCAGTCTGCAGGCTGATGCTCTATCCACTGAGCCAAACCTGTTAGGGCTGCTTTGCATATTTTAAAAATATTCTCTATCTGATCCAAACTTATAGGTCAACCACTATGTATGTGGAACATCAGACACACTTTTACTTTTGGTTTTCTGGAAAGCAATTGCCCATTAACCATTTCCCATCTCTGAAACATATATTCCTACTTCATTAGGAGTTCCTGTCAAAGATACTAGTGCCTTTAGTCTGTTTGGCCTGCTACAACAAAATCCCACAGAGTGGGTGGCTTATAAACAACAGACATTTATTCCTCACAGTTCCGGAGACTGGAAGTTCAAAATCAGGTGCCAGCAGACTCACTGTCTAGTGAGGGCCCGCTTTCTAGTTCACAGGTGTTGCCTTCTTCATGTTGTGTCTTCACATCGTGGAAGGGCCTATGGAGCTCTCTGGAGTCTCTTTTATAAAGGCACTGATTCCATCCATGAGGACTGCACACTCATGACCTAAACATCTCCCAACACCCCCACCTTCTAACACTACAATCTTTGGGGACTAAGATTCCAATATTTGAATTTTGGGAAGACACAAACATTCAGATGATACCACCTTCCGTACAAGCATTGGTTCTCAACCTTCCTAATGCCATGACCCTTTAATACAGTTCCTCATGTTGTGGTGACCCCCAACCATAAAATTATTTTCATTGCTACTTCATAACTGTAATTTTGCTACTGTTAGTTATGAATCATAATGTAAATATCTGATATGCAGGATGTATTTTCATTGTTACAAATTGACCATAATTAAAGCATAGTGATTAATCACAAAAACAATATGTAATTATATATGTGTTTTCCGATGGTCTTAGGCGACCCCTGTGAAAGGGTCGTTCGACCCCCAAAGGGGCCGTGACCCACAGGTTGAGAACCACTGCATACAAGTTAAGGCAAATTAATGTGTTGACCAACATTTTATGTACATGCTCTACATTTCATGTACATGCTCTACATGCTCTAAAGGAAATTAATATAAATTGTAATGAATTTTGCAATACTTCCTACATTAAAAGTAGTCAACACAAATTATTCAGTGGTGAGCCTCTATAGATGAAAAATTACCATAGAGGATGGGACCAATATGAAAGGAAAGAATGAGAAGATACGGTTGTATGGGAAAGATAAGCAATATCAAAGATTACACAAGTGCTTCTGAGATGTGGAAGGTCAGAATTACATAAAAGGTGACCACTACAGAATTCAGATAAATAGAATAATCAAATTTACATCTGGGAGAAATGGTGAAAATCTCAATATGGGTCTCTGTCAATGTGGCATTACCTAAGGCAAGTGACTTGTCTCTAAATCTCAGTTTCTGCACATAGTATCCTCGCAGGCCTCAGATATGTCTCTTGCTTCAACAGTGTTTGGATGGAATGGACCAAAGGACACCCTTTCTTCCAGCCTCAGGCCACTCTCCAGCATCTTATCCAGTCACCACCTTCAGAACCACCTCAGCCATCCTCAGCCTCCAAGATCACTCAACACCGTTTTGTTTTTAATCTTAATTCCTATTGTCCAACAACCATGAGCTCCCAAATTCATCAGAATTATTCCACCAGGTAGAGGCTGCAGTCAACCCCCTGGCCAGCCTGCATCTGCGGGCCCCATACACCTACCTCTCTCTGGGCTTCTATTTCGACCTCGAGGATGTGGCTCTGGAGGGCATGGGCCATTTCCTCCGTGAGTTGGCAGAGAAGCGGAGAAGAAGTAGAGAAGAAGCGGGAGGGCGCTGAGCATCTCTTAAAGATTCAAAACCAGTGCAGTGGCCACATTCTCTTCCAGGACGTGCTGAAGCCTCCCCAAGGTGAGTGGCAAAACTCAGGACGCCATGGAAGCCGCCCTGGCCTTGGAGAGGCACCTGAACCAGGCCCTTGTGGAGCTGCAGGCCCTGGGTTCTACCCGCGCAGACCCTCAGCTCTGGAACTTCCTGGAGAACCGCTTCCGGGATGAGGAGGTGAAACTCATCAGGAAGATGGGCGACACCTGACTCATCTCCCCAGGCTGCCAGCTTCCAGGTGGGGCTGGGCGAGTACCTGTCCAAAAGCCTGGCCCTCAAGCTCGACCAGGAGCCTCTGGAGCCCAGAGGCCTTTGAGGGGTCCCTCTGCCTTCCCCTGGGGTCTGCATTTTACCTGAGCCTCTCCCCGAAGCTACTAGTCACTCTTTTAACCACCCTGAAGCCCTCTCCCATGCCTTGGACCAAATGGAAGCAATAAAGCTTTTTCAGCAATAAATAAATAAATAAATAAATCTCTAATTATATATATAGATAGATAGATATATATTGTTGGTGGGGGGAGGGTGAATTGGGTAAGTGAGATGGTACATTGGAAATGGTTAGCACAGTTCCTGGCACAGAGTGTCCTACTTTAGTGGTAAGATAACTGAGGTATAGGGATTAATTAACTGTCTTAATAAGAATTGAGACCAGGAGTAGTAGCAGCAAACAGAATGGCATCACAAAAGTGCCAGTCACTTAATAAACGAAATGACTAGCTCAAGAGCACTTTATCCATTAGTGGTCTGCAGAGCACAGGCACATCAGCTTCCTCTTGTTGTAAATACCTGCAAATATCACTTGAGCTTGAGAAACATGGGGCTTACGAAGACAAAAAAAATTTTTGAGCCAAGTGCAACCTTTTAAAAAAGTACAATTATGTACATTTTCCATTTAATCAATCTTGTTTCCTTGAGATATAGAGACCTCAATCTTATGAGAGATTTTAAAAATTATATAGATAATTTGTATTTATCCTATATTTAACTAATTACACAAATCCTAATATTTAAAGTATGCTTTTGTCCTGGCCGGGTTGGTTGGAGCATTGTCCTATATACCAAAAGGTTGCTGGATTGATCCCCAGTAAGGGCACACACCTAGGTTGTGGGTTCAATCCCCAGTTGGGGTGCGTGTGGGAGGTAACTGATTGATATTTCTCTCTTACATTGATGTTTTTACTCTTCCTTCCTCTCTCTGAAATCAGTAAACATCCGTGGGTGAGGATTTTTTTAAAAAAGTATTCTTCTTGAAAAATTTTCTGTTCTACCAAAAAAATTTTAGAAACATTTTTGGGGATTTAAATGAACAGTTTAACTAACACCTAAGGAGTATAAAAGTAATAGCACAGGATGGGAAAAACATCATTATTATAACTTAGGAAAAACAAAGAGGATGTGTTACCAACACAAAGTAAACTGATAGTGTAATTAATAGTTTTTTTTCCATTTATATATCATTATAGTTTTGAAAGATTTAAAATTACTTATATATTGATTGATTTTATAAATTATTACTGAGCATCTCCTATATGTTCTGTCTTAGGCTAATTTTGGTGACCGTAATCATCTATAATAATAAAAGCATAATATGCAAACCGACCGAACGGCCAAACAGCAGAACTACCATCTAGATCAGGGGTCCTCAAACTTTTTAAACAGGGGGCCAGTTCACTGTCCCTCAGACCATTAGAGGGCCAGGCTATAGTTTAAAAAAAAACTATGAACAAATTCCTATGCACACTGCACATATCTTATTTTGAAGTAAAAAAACAAAACGGGAACAAATACAATATTTGTATTTGAATGTGGCCCGCGGGCTGTAGTTTGAGGACCCCTGATCTAGATGACCACGTTATGACATGCACTGGCAACAGGCCAGCCAAAGTGGGTGCAATGCCATTGGTTGGGGGGCCCCACTGCCACCCCACAATTGCCCTGCAGAAGGTGGCCCAGGCCACCTTCTGCAGGGCGATCGATTGCAGAGCCCAGCTGGGTGGGCGGGGCCTCCCTCTGTGGGTTGATGGGTTTGGAGCCCTGGCCATGTGGGTGGGGCCTTCCTCTGAGGGGCTATTAATCGAGGAGCCCCGTGATCAATCACCCCAAAGAGAGAGGCCCAGGCTACCCGGCCCATGGTGCTGCAGCAGGTGGGCCGGGCCTCACTCTTTGGGGTGATCTATAGTGGGGCTCCCGAACTGCGAGAGGGCGCAGGCTGGGCTAAAAGAACTCCCCCACCCCTGAGTGCATGAATTTTGTGCACCAGTCCTCTAGTATTGAATAAAAGACATGTGGTTCTTCTCATGGGGTTTATAGAAATTTATGGGGCGTGACCAACTTCATTTACTAGTAAATCTCACATCTGAATCTTTATTCCTTTGTGACCTTGGGCAGAGCAAAAAAGAAAAAGAGAAAAAATTTGGTGATTGCTGGAGTAGGGGGTGGGAAGAGGTGAATAAAGTTATAGAGGGGATAAATGGTGATGGATGGCCACCCGACTTGGGATGGAGAACATACAATACAGTGTACAGATGATGTGCTATAGTACTGTGCACCTGAAACCTGTATAATTAAACAGTGTTACCCTAATAAATTAAATAAAAAGAGGAAAATAAATAAAACTTAACAGAATAAAAATAATTTAACTTTAAATTATAAATGGAAATTATAGACAAATTATAATAAAGGGAAATTATAATCATTCTTTCTTAATATAAGTTTTTTGTAAGGATTAAACAAGACAATCTTTTAAAGAGTACTTGGCACAATGTTTAGCATAAACTAAAACCTCAATGCATATTAGCTAGCATTTCAAAATAGAGAAAACAAATAATCTGTCAAAAGAGAAACAAAAACATAAAATGCTAAATAGGTTTAAGAATTTATTGTATTTAATGTTGTGATAAGCAGTTAGACAGATATAAGCAGAGCAAGGACAACAGACTAGCTTCATAAGGTCACCAGGGTTGAAAGTCCCAGGTGTAACATAGCCTGACCCCACTATAAAGTGGGCAATGGAGGGATTTGGCCAGTAATGGCACCATTAATTTTAATACTATCTTATAGCTACACCTGTAACTGGACCCCAAGTTCAGCTGCCTGTTGCCACAAAAACCAAACTCATGAAACAGATGCTGGTGGAAAATGACAGAGATTTATTCAAGTGCCAGTAACAAGGAGATGAGGGACTCTCGTCACAAAGCCCATTTCAACATCTCAGTGCAGACACCGTTTTTTATAAGGAGGGAGAGGAAAGCAGAACAAGTAACTCAATGGGAAAAGGTCGAAAAGTTCTCTCTGTGCAGGCAGCCAGCATAGTCCATTCTGATAAGGATCTCAAAACTGGTCAAGCGATGGTTTGGTGTACGTCATCCTGGTCTTCATCATCTTGTCTCTACGTCATCCTAGCTCTGTTTGAATGTCAGCAAATCTCCCAGAACTGGGATGACTGAAGGTTGGAGTCTGTATCTCCTGAAGTCAGTTCCTAGGATTCTATACAAACGTGCTGTTTATCTAAGAGCTTTATATTAGTCTGAGTCAGCATTTACAGAGACAATGTCAATATAATCCCCACTGTTACAATGACCTATTTTGCCAGTCCCAAGGGAAGTACACAGAGGATGAGGCCTTTTTAGATCAATATGACTTTTCCATACATGCAAACTTTTATGGCTCTCTGAAATCACCCTCAGCTATGTACCACTGGTAAACTAGATCTCTCTCTAATTGCTACAGAGCCTGAAAGAAAATATACCTAATGGAAAAACAACAACAAAAAAAAACATTCCAAAAATGGGTGAATAAACTTGCCAGTTTTCACCAACATTTGAGTAGCAACCCAATTCTTGAGGTGTTAAAAATGACTTCCTTGTTTTACAAATAAAGTCTTTACAGGGCTAGAGGTATGGCTCCAGAACATCAAAGCCCACTAAATTTTTTTACCTTCCCCAAATCTCCACTATTCTGCTAAAAAAGCTTATAGATAATTGGCTTTATGAAACCAAAGTTCTTCTAGGAGGAGCCTACATTTATTTCTCTGTACCTTTGAAAGGGAAATATCTGGTTTTCTTCAAGAACTCTTATCTGAGCCATCTCTTAAAATGCAAGTTTCTGGGAGATAATCCTTATTGAAAGAAAAAAAAAAACTTTAGCCATTTAAGCAGATCAAATTAATTTATTTTAGCTGTTAAATATTGATTGCTAGACAGGTATTAAGCTCATCTACTTTTATTATAAAAAGCTAGAAAATAGATTTGGAGCTGTTAATAAAAGTCTTAAACTTCGTTAGAAATATATCATTTAAAAATATCAGTGTGTTTGCCAATGGAGGAGCCTATGATTTTAGAAGTTGTGAAATATATTTGCCAATCTAAAAAAAAGGCTAATTGCTTACTTTTTACTTGTAATTTGAAAGAATTTGTATGGTTTTTTGATAGAAGGTATAAGGTCTAAGAATTTTTTTTAAGGAAAATGAAGTAAATTGTTCCAAAGCTGGTTCTTTCTGAATGGGTAAGAAGGGTTGTGAAGGTTGCAGAAAGGTTGTGAAAGTTATAGAAGGTTTGTGAAAAAAAAAAATCTTAAAATGAAATTATATAAGTAAGCTAAATAATAAATGTATTAAGTGAATCAATTTAGAGAGCGAAAGTAAACATTTGATTTTGGTTCTTTTTTACTTTGTTAAATGGACAAGCATTTTCCTCTTACTTTCCAGATATAAGGAGACATTTTTTAAAAGCAATTTGGTAAATTATTTATTTTTCTCTCTACCTGATCCCTCCAGAACCTGGCAATTCTTAATGAGTGAGTCATGGCAATACGCTTCTTTGCATGTTCAATAAGCCCAGTTTCCAATTGTGGTTTTATTAACCAAGGCTTTGGCTGGAATGTCATGTCTGACAGAGACATGCCTGGACTCTGAATGTCACCAGAAATCCTTAAGAAATGAAGATTGACTTTGAAGCCAATATGAGCCCCTTAGAGACATGGCCTGGTACATTGCTTGAGCCTATGATTCATAGTAGTCTTTCCAGGTAAGGAATGAAGGTTGTTTCCTGAGAGATGACAAGAAAGTGTTGTAATGTACCCCGAGACTCACAGAAGGACGCCTCAAGAAGTCGAATTAAAGAGTCACATTTATTGCAATCCGGGACTATGAGGGGTCATTCCCAAATTTCATAGTACCTATTAGGTCACAGTTCCAGGGTTATATAGGCAAAAAATCACAAAGGTATTGATTACATCTCAGGGTTTGGAATGAGGAACCTGGTTCGCAAAAAAAGCAGTTTACAGAAGCGGAAATTAAGCATGTTAATTACAGTTTCGGGTCTCCGGATCACTGAGTTGACAGAAACACACCATCTGGGACCGCTGGGTTGACAGGAACACATTATCGAGAGCCCTCGGGTCTCGAGACCACTGAGTAGGCAGGATTTCATTATTTAGAGCCCTCGGGTCTCGAGACCACTGAGTAGGCAGGATTTCATTATTTAGAGCCCTCGGGTCTCGAGACCACTGAGTAGGCAGGATTTCATTATTTAGAGCCCTCGGGTCTCGAACCACTGAGTTGGCAGGAAGTCATTATCTGGAGCCATCGAGGCAATTTAGAGCAATTGCACTATCCTGGTCTTGGGACCACTGAGTCAACTGGAACGCATTATCTGGAACCCTCCGATCTTGGGATAATTGTGCTGTCCTGGTTCCCAGGTACAGAGGAATGTGCTTTCTAAAACCAGTAAGATAACAATCAATGAGATAGTCATTCAATAGAATGGGATGACTTATACAATTCAGAAAATCAAAGTAACTTTTCTATTGTTAAGTCAAACAACAGGGTTAGAATTAAACTATAGTTTCAATCTGAAATGATTGCTACCATACTTCAAAAGGAACCTCAAGACATCTTTGGGGACCTCAAGAACTTGAGAAATTCTCCCAAGTCTATAGGTATTGCAGGAAAAGCTGATGGCAGCTAGGAGGTTTGCCTTCTTCGGCCTGAAAGGCTTATTGAAGCTCAATAATGAGAGTTCAGAGAAGCAGATTTAAGAGACCCTATGTGACCAATTGCTATTCTTGTTGTGTTTATACAAACAATCAGGACAAATTGAAACTGGACTTAATATAGTAAATAAATTAGTCTTAATTTGGCTCTTTGATAGAAAAAAATAAGGGTGATTGCAGGGGGGAAGTTATGTTTCAATAGACTATATAATGCACAGTTGTGAATATTAGACTCTAATTCAATTAACTATCTTCAAAATTTATTTTTCATCTATGAATTGAATTGGATCCTGAATATTTCTAATTTTCTTAGGTATTTGACTACAATCCTCCAAACTAATGTTTTGTTTTTCTCCCATCCTTTTACTTAGAACTAAATCTTTCTCCTTCAATCAAACCATTTGTCATAATTCTTGTCATTCTAACTTTTGCCCCAATAATACCAAGATAGTTTATCTCCACCAGGTGACAAGCCCTACTCAAACTCAGGCAATACCACCTCTAGGCACCATTGACACCTCCTTCTATGCCCAGGCCTCATCATCCCTCTGGCAGAGAGCAAGGATCTCTTGGCTCTGAAGAAAAATGCCATCTCTCTTCAGCAGGAAGCAGCTATAGAAGAGACCCTGCACCTCTAAAATTTCCACCCTTAAAGCCCTTAGGAAGGAGGACCCAGCATGTTCTCCCTCCCTGGAGCATGTCCATGCCTGTGCCTTCTCCTTCTCCCACCCCCCTCCCCACAGGTACATAGATCACCTTTACCTTCCTCACTTCTAAGCTCTAAGGGCCCTTCCTTTGCCTGTATCACCTTCTTCTACGAATTACTTCTACTACCTCTGTGATTTTCTAAATAAATGTTCTCTTATAGTTTGAGTCTTGGCTCTGAATTCTTTACTAGTCAGAACTCAAGTACATAGGTTGCTGGACCCAGGTGGTCCAGTCTAACCCCACCAGTCTAACACCTGGTGCCATTCCCATCAGAGACAACAATGTGACAACAACAAATTGTGAGAATGTGTGACCTATTAAATAATCTCTTATCCCGGGTATATTTTTTCCCCAAGCCTGTAGTACTAATTGAAATTATGCTTACAGCCCCATACTGCTTTGTTTGTGTGAGAGAGCAGAAACTTGTCTCCTTCATTGTTTACCTACAAGAATTTACTTAAAGAAAAATCTAGCTTCTTTAAAAGGAGATTGAATCCCTAATACAGTCCAAGAGATGCCATGGTACAATTCAGGATCGTGGTCAGATAATACACTGAAAGTGACATTTTTCCAAAAACTATAATAGAAAGTCAAATGGATACTTGGGACACCAGGGCGAGGGGACAAATGACTTTTAAATTTGATTGGTTTTGTTTTTATAAGGAGAAAATGATCATAGAGAAAAGTTAACAATAAAAAGGTGATATAAAGTGGATTCCTAAAATTGGTTGTCTTAAGCCCCCACTTCTCTAGCTATCCTGCAATCTTCTGGTGTGTGTGTGTGTGTGTGTGTGTGTTTTCTGGAGGTGAGGATGGGTAGAACAAGAGGAGGAGAAAGCAGAGCTGTAGGTGCAGATACGGCTGCTCTGTGGATGGCTTTAATTTTGCTCGACACCCTGCTCCAGAGTCATTCTCACATTATGTTCACTTTCCCTTCCTCTGTCCACAGAGACACTGCTTCCCACTGGTGCTCATCTCAGAGACACATGTGGCAACTATCCCCACCCCCCCCCACCCCCCAGTCCATTAAAAATAAAGCAAGTGTTTGCCCAAAGTAATCAGAGTAGTGCCGAGACAAATCCTCTCAATAAATGCAAAGTCTGGGCAATGATTTCACAAAGAATCTACAGAAATGAGTCCTGTCCCTCTCCCCTTCACCTACCCGCCCCCCACCCCCACCCCCTAGCTCTTCATCCCTCCATTTAGATTTTGGGAGGCTGGTGGGTGAATACAGGGGGATGGAGCTTAAGAAGAGAGGTCTATTCATCACTGCTGTATTGAAACAGCTTGAGAGATTCCCAGAGAAATTCTTTGAAGGTGCACACATCATATAGACATGTGTGTGTGTGAGTGTGTATATGTGAACATGTGTACAAGGACACATAGTCCATTCTACATTTATCCGTCTGAGAAAGGCAGTGGATAATCACAGAACCTTAGACATTTTGAGAGCATGACCAGATTTTATCAGACCCCAGATCAGACAAGTTTCCCTGAGGCACTTTGGGTATATTTGTGGTGACTCTGGGGGGCTTAGCACAGCTTCTGAAAAAACTGCCTGCTCTGAGTCCTTTGGACAGGGGCAATTTTCTCACCTGGCAGTGTGGCTGCTTTTGTTTGCTTGTTTATTTATTTTGACCATATATTACCACACCCTTTTCTCACCTAACACCTTTCTACTTGGGCTGGACCTGCCTGCGCTCTGCCTCCTGCCTGCCTCCTCCTCCCACCGTGCCTCTCACCCCCTGGGCACCTGTGCCAGGGTTTTGAATACCTAGATTGCTCTAGCAGTGAAACTAGACGGCTCAGGAGCGAAGGCACATTTGACTAAAAAGCAGCTCTTTGCTTTCTTCTGCTGCTGCTTCCCCTTCCTCTTTTCCCAAATAGATATGTAAACACATGTATTTTCTGCTTAAATTGAGCGAATTGGGTCTCTGTCTGTGCCTTGATTTAGCTATTGGGTTGAGCCTTGCTCCTCCCTTCCCTACTCGGATAGGAGCGCTCGGATCTGGAGCTGGAGCTTCCAAATTGAAGCTGGCCCCAGGCCAGGTGACCTTTTCTTTGTAAGTTTCTTTCCTACGCAGAGTTGGAGAGTGGAGGGGGAGGGGGGCGCGGGGAACTGGGATCTGTTTGGTGTTGTTGGGTGGGGGGGCAGTGAGGGAAGGAGGGGGTGGAAGAGAGTAAAGGGCTGTTGTTAAACAGTTTCTTACCGTAAGAGGGAGTTCAGACCTAGATCTTTCCAGTTAATCACACAACAAATTTAGCGCATTGCAATAAAAAGCCGCTCAGAGCCGACTGGCTCTTTCAGGCACTGAGTCCGAACAGGATTCTTCCACCCAGGCATCTCCTCCAGTGGGACCCGCCAGCGCCCGGCACCATGTGGGTGACCAAACTCCTGCCAGCCCTGCTGCTGCAGCATGTCCTCCTCCACCTCCTGCTGCTTCCCATCGCCATCCCCTATGCAGGTTAGTTTTCTCTTCTTCCTTGTTATTATTTCCACTATCTCTTGCTAACCTATTCTTTCCCTAGCGCTCTCTCCCCTATCCCCAGCATCCTTTCTTAGCTCAGTATGTGGTATGGGTTTTTTTAAACTTCTCAAGGTCCTTTCTTTTGATCTATTTGCAAAGCATTTAAAATGATAATTAACATCCCCTCAGCGTGTCCCCCCCCACCCCACCCTTACTCCCTAATGACCCAGCCCCTTCTCACTTAGCTTAATAGGTGTGGACTTCTGGGTAGGGATGAAGTGCTAACACTGGCTGGAACTTGGATGGTTTGGACAAGTTTAAAGTTGAACAGAAGGTCTGGGCTGACGAGGGGAGAGTGATGGTCAGTGCCGCAGGGATTCATTTTTTTTCCCCAGAGGATACTTTTCCATGACCATCCACGACCCCACATCACTCTGTAAACACTCAGAGCCAAATTATGGCTTTATGCAGGTCAACCTTTGGAGACGGCAGATGAAACTCTGAGTCTATGCATGTTATGAAAATGAAAGAGAAAGCCTCCCTTCTAAGATCTCAGTTTTTCTGGGTATGGATGCCTGTCTTTTTGAAACTGCAGAGCAAGGAAGGCAGAAAAAAAAAACCACAAAATTGTGTAACTTTGATTAAAGCTGCAGAGCTGCTTTCGGCATCTCATTTTTCTGCCCTGAATTTACAGGTTGGGAAGGAGTTGCTTGGGAGTTCCTATTGCCTGGAAGTGGAGAAACTTCATTTACTGCTTTGGGACGTTTTCTGTTGTTATCAGGGCAAGAGGAAACATCTGCGTTTGGTTGTATTATCATTGTAGTGGCCGGGATGCCAGCGGGAGAAAGTAGCATCATGGGTGGGCACAGGGGAATAAAAGAATGGAACACATGCCCAGATGGTAGACATGGCCTTTCTATAATCTAAAACAGGGAACTGGCTGTATTTTTTAAGAGAAGTTAAATATGAAGTTCGTCAGACCTCTGATCTAGCTCTTGATGTAATAGAAGAGTTGAAAACATCAGGGATGTGCTAAGTGATAAGGAATCGTTCAATCCACCTGGCTTTCTTCTCTTTTGTGAACTGGTCCTTTTGGAAAACAACACTGTGTTAGAAAGGTCAGCTTGAAAACAGGTAGGTTAGACTTCCGCAGAGGTGAAAAAGAAGTTAGTGCAATCACCAGGTTATCATGCTTGAGATGTATCCTGTTAAAATAGATTCTTACAAGACATCGCTGGTTTAGGGGAATTTCAGTATACATTGAAATCATGGCTGATATTTCGAGGGCTTTCATTTTTAAAGATTAAAGTGTTGCTGAAGTCTGAAATAGACTCTGGTTACCTGAAATCATCTGTGCTATTGCAAGGGGAACACAGTGTGGAAAACCCAAACAGTAGATCAACCATAGACAATGTCTACTTGCTTTTGGCATGCATCATGAAGTTTTGGCAGGAGATATACATTCGTAATTATATTTCACTTTGGCTAATGTTGAAATGACTGCGTTTCCTGAGTGTAGAGAGAACGCAGCCCAAGACTGTGCTGGCAGGCAGGGAGAGGCCAATTGGGAATTACAGATATGCTGTGAATAATTCCTGAAGTGTATAATGGTCAAATTGTCATCAAAAGAGGGTCTGCCTTTGTTTGGGTGGCAAGTTTATGTCGATAGTTGTTCTTTTTTTAAATAACATTCTTCAAAATGGAAAACATGGATAGCCCTCTTAGGACACAGAAAGAGAGTTTGTTCTTTTCAGTTTCATCTAATGCTGAACATTTAAAATTTTTGTTGTTGTTACTTGCTTCAGTGATACTTTTTGATTTATCTTATTGTACATATTGTAAAATTATGCAATGTTAGGAAGGAATTGGATACTAGAGTAAAGTGACAACCAGTTCTGAGCAGAATGCATTATGGAGATATTTTACTGAAAAGTTTTTAAAGAAATATTCAATGTAGTGGACCGAAGCCATGTTTATAGAAGTTGTTGCACAGAGAAGTGCCCTCTATCTGTTCCTAACTACACTGGAAACAAATATCCAATCCCTTGTAACAGCTGAAGCATTAAATGAGCATCTACTGTGGGGGATGTAAAGATGAACAAATGAGGAAGAAACCTACATTACTGAGCAACTGTTATGGACCAAGCTCTAAAAGTGAAACTTATTTAATTCTAATAAGATTGGCATTGTTGGACTCATCTAACATGAGAAAATTGAGGTTAAAGACCTTAAATTATCTTAGTGAAGGGATAGACCTGAGTGTCTTACCCAAATCTATGTGAATGAAATATATGGGATTAAAAAATATTTATACTGAAGCCAATAATTGTGAAATCAATTGAAACAGCCTTTAAAGAATCCATTTTGCTAAGAAATTTAAGAAAAACTGTGGGCAGCTGCTGCAAGTTTTCGAGTTGACAAGGTACCTGACAGTGTAGTTGTTTTGGTTGCTGCGTGGATGGAGAGTGGTAGGCAGAAACAGCAGAGGAAGAGAACAGGAGCTTCTATGGGATGAAATGAAATGGAATGAAAGAGAATGGAATGAAAGAGAAGGGAAATATCTAGGGAGGCCCCTAACCTCCTATTGAACATTGCTTCATTTTGCAAATCTCTTTGCTGCTTCTCAAATAGCAACATTTGATTGAAGTCTGACAGGATGCCTTTCTTCTTGACATCTTTATTTGTGACGCTACCTTCTCTGCAGAAGGGGAGATGATTGTGATTTCCAAGTTCCTAGATAATAGCAATGAAATTCTGGACCAGTATTTATGATTCTTGCCTTTGAGAAGTTCAAAATCTCCTGTCACAACCATTCCTTCCCATTAATTATTTGTATACTTTCATCTTAACATCTTGCCACTTCAAGCTGTTAATCACTAATTATGTGGGTAGGTTTCTCAGAATATGTAGAGCCAGATTCCTGCATCTTTCCACACCCTGCAAATCCTTTCCTTGCACGATTTTCCTTTGAAGTCAATGGTTAGTCCACACAGAGAAGAAAATATATGAGGTACTGAGAGAAATGAGTGTGAGGCCCAGGGACCAGAGGGAGAAATGTGTCTTTCTTCAAGCACCTTGATACATTTGACCCTACTCTCTGTTTGTAGGTTTTCACTACAACCCTAATGATTTCAGTTCTAAAATAGGGACTTTAGGTTCTTCAGGAAACACAGCTCCCAGAATGTTTCCCAGACTGGGAGAAGAGGAAAAAGTAGTTACAATTTGAAGTACAGGAAACATGACAAAGTTGGAGTGATCTCTCACCCTTTGATTTCATTTCACTATTTTGTTTATAAACTTCAACTAACAGCCATGCACAAAATTAGTAGGGCAAAATCTGATCCAAAGATATTTTTGAATTTCTTCCCAAATTAAACTTGTCTTTTAACTGTTTTCAGTAAAATAAGCATCAGTTGTTACTACATATGGAAGATAATTTTTTTGGGATGCTGCTTTTTAATGACTTCTGTTTTGAATTTTTCTTTTATTGAAGAAGAAATTAAGTTTATAGGTGTATGGGTTACATGATGTACAATTAGCTTGAACTTCACATTTTTGAGTATATGTTACTGATCCAGTAGAAATGACTGAATTATAAGGGAAAGCTTCTGAGTCATGACAAATGAATAGTGGAAAGGGAATCCTGGTATCTGGTTCTGATCACCTCTGATTAGCTTTGTGGCCCAGATAAGCCTTTCACTCCTATTTATTATCTAGTAAAGGGAAATCATGGATTTATTTGCCTTTTATAATGCTTTTTGATCTTTAGATGAAATGTAGTGAGGAAAAATTTATCAGCAAGCAAGAGTAGACTATTTTTATGAGGCACAGCCACACATTAACACATTTCAATAGGACAGCTGAGGAGCTGTAGAATTAAACACAACCAGCAAACCCACAGAAACTTTTTTTCTCACAGTAGTCTTCAATGCTTGCTTTCATATTACATGGTATCAAGAACAGAAGCAGAGCATTGACCAGGGATTCTATTTTTTAAATAATTAGTAAAATACATATCTGAATTTAATGTTAGTCTTGGACTTTTTAAATTTCTCTCTCACTTAGATGTGTATAATAAATACATAATACATGAGGTCATTTTTAATTCAATATTTTTAGTTAACAGAATTCATTTGATATATATAATGCTTCCATTTTGGTGGACAATTTTTTAAATAAATGATCTGCATCTATTAACTATATTTGTTTCTAAGAAATATTTCTATTTGTGTAGGAAATCAGGTGATTATTATGCTGTGAAACATTTCATAGCACATGTGAAATAGCGTACTAAGGTCAAATGAAGGAGAACCTCTTAATGAAGAAACTTATCTTCCATTAACATGGTCCTGTATTATAAACCAACATTTGTAAAGAATTGTACTATTTTTTTTTTGCTTGGGAGAGTAAGTTTCACTCTTATGCCAGAAATTAAAGAATAAAATTTCAAAAACAAAAGTAAAACTTTGCATATTAATAACATTATTCATCCAAGTTGGTTTCCAAATATTTACTTAATGATTATAGTTTAAATAGCTCCTTTTAGTTCAACTATAATACAACTTCTATTTTTCTTAGATTGAGTAATTGGGATATTAGCATTTCAGGTAATTAAACAAAGTCATCTGGCGAGTCAGTGAGAATGCCAGAATTATCATCCGTCTGCCAGCGTTATGCAAGGCATTTGGTCCGCACTCAATAAAAAAACATGTTGATAGATTATTTGGTTGATTGAATTTCTATGTTAAAATGTCTTTTAAATTATATCTGTTGTGCCATAGCCATTTAATCTTGTAGGGCAAAGAAAAGTTAAAAAAATGAAAGCATTACTATAGAAATTAATACCAGTCTTTTGGACCCTGTGTTCTGGAGTTTTATAGAGAACTAGACATTTAGAAGACTTCATGTTTTCTCTTATTTATTGTGAACTTCAGGTTAGGAAAGACATTAATGAGTAGCATCTGTCCTCTTAATAAACCAACTGGAGCCAGTGGTTGCTGGCAAACTTTAGAGTACAATGCCATTCTTGGTACCTCACTCTACTAGCCATTGTTTCAATTTTTTTAGACAAAAATTTTCACTCTCTTTTCTTGACACATTTCACCACATATAATAGCCAGGAATGCATTGTCTGTTCTACTGTCCAAGTTACTTCTGTACTGATGGCTCTAATCTAAATCTTCATGAAATATTTACAAGCCATAGTCTCACATTCTTTCTTAGCAATGCTAAGAGAAAAGAAGGCATCATAAGTGTTTAAGAGTGGGGGTTCTGAAGCTAAGGCAGCTGGGTTTCGAGTCAGATCTTGTAAGTGGTCAATTTTCCCCTGTGTCTTGGTATCTATATCTTTAAAATGAATATATTATTGCTGCCTTTCTTATAGGGTGTTCAAAAGGATTGACAGGCAGAGAGGAGGGCACAGTCATGTCTATCCTTATTATACAATAGCTGCAGTCTCTTAGACATTTTCATCCTCATGGTAAAGATGGTGATCATCATTACAAACCAGACAACTTTAGGCAAATTGAGAATAAAGAAGCAAGTTCATGATACTCTAATGTTATTCAATGGATTACATCTTTTAGGATGTTTTAGTTCTGTTCTCAGGTTTTTAATAGGAGGATTCATGCTATCTAGGCGCGTTGTCGAGTACTTTCATGAAGAAAAATGATGTTGTTACATTAAAGGATGAAGCTTTACATACATTTGATTTGCTGCATTTGGATTGATTTCAAGACAAACAGTTCAATGATACTAAGAACTAGTGCCCCCAAGCACAGAAGACACTAATGTGGGAAATGAGAAGAGCTAAAATAGGAATAGTATGAAATATTTTAAAGAGCAAGTCAGAAAAATGTGTCCACTGTCCCAATTTTAGTGAGAAGTTTCTTATCTGCTATTGAATGGGCTTGTTTAATTACTACTATAACTTACATACAGACCACTTATGGGAGGAAATGACAAATTTAATTATAGAGCATGATATGATATGCCCTGGCCCTTGCTTTCATACTGTTTGGAGAATATCATGTTATTTATTTCTTTAGAGTGAACTCTGCCCTAATTTTTAAAAACATCCTTAATTTGAAAGAATGTAGATGAGTGAAGTGACTCTACATGACAAGTTATTTATTCTTCACTGATTATAATATTCTTTTTTTCTCTTAACTATCAGAGAGTATCATTGCTCACTTCACTCTGTCCCCAACTCCTGGAGGTCTAGTGTGTTGTCAGATAAAATCATTATCTTGTGGATGATCTTTAATGATTTTTTTGTATGTTAGCCTCAAAAGCATATTCCTCATGTGTGTTTTTTAAATTATTATTAATAGAAGGACAGAAGAAAAGAAGAAACACACTTCATGAATTCAAAAAGTCAGCAAAGACTACTCTATTTAAAGAAGACCCATTACTGAAGATAAAAACAAAAAAAATGAATGCTGCAGACCAATGTGCTAATAGATGTATTAGGAATAAAGGACTTCCATTTACTTGCAAGTAAGTTTCTTCATTTTGTTCTTAGGATAACTTTCCAAATACAGTATGTACTTATTATCATCATGGTTTTGGTTTTTGTTTTTGTATTTAATGTGATTTGCCCTTAAAATTATAAGCTTGGCTTTAGTGTTAAACACATTGCAACAGAAGACTTAGCTTTCAGTTGATGGAAATATGAGTAAGGAAGTACATATAAACTGACATCTTTTAGACCTCATGGTGGCTTTGGTTATGGAATTTATATTTCTCATCTTATAAGCAATTGAACTTTAGGAACTGAAAGGTAATTAGATTTACTTTTATCTCACTTTTAAATGTTTTAGAAAACATTTAAAATATTCTATTCAGAGTAAACATTTTGTTTTTCTTTCAAGAGGAGTGAAGAAATTTTCAGAATATAAGTTGGACAGTAGCCAAAATTTACTGTAACTTATGTCAATGTCTTTAGGGATTTAAATAAAAGGTGTTGAGAGAATTAGATTAAAAACTAGAGGGGTTGGTGTCAGCAGCAGAGACTGTTTAGGCCAGGGTAGTGGTGATGACGTTATAGATGAAAAGTGATGGGGTAATTCAGAGAGGCATGAGGGGACTCAGAGTGAGTTCTCTTACTTGTGAAAGTCCCTGCATGATCTCACAGAGAATTCCTTACTACTTTGCCAGTAATCCCAGAGGATGCAATTTGGAATTTTGGGCCATGAAGGTGACACTTTCATCCTAACTGCCCAAGGAAAATGTGTTTCCTAGTTCTTCTCCATAAACATTTCTCCCCTCACTTACTTTCCTCCCTTTCATTCCCTATTTCATCCCACATGTTAGAGGATTTAGCATGACACCCTGTAAATTTTAAATTCTGCTCTAGAACATTTGGGTCATGACACATAATGTGAACACAGATTTAGTAATGTCATGGCAAGTGGTCTGAATTTCATCTCGCCTTTCTCAGAGAAATGAATGTTATGGGCCTGAGGGGAAAGGACATGGTCAGAGAATAACTTCAATAGATTTAGAGGGAGGAGAGACTATCTCCTTTCTATCCATTTACAGCTCCTCTGGAAGTATTTTATAGCCAAACTGCCACTTTCAGGGAGATATTTCTTGGCAAGAATAGTGGGGGATTGACTTTGCAAGTATTTTCCTATGATGATTCTGCTTCTCTCCCCTGACTTTCTGATAAAAGCGTTGTTAGTTAAAAATAAATTAGAGAAATCCACTCTCAATCAGCATCTCAGCTGTGTAGATTTATGGAGATGTTCTTCTGGGGGAGGAGGTTGGATTTACTGTATCCCCCCCCCCCCCCCCTTGGGGTTGGAAGGGCAGGGCATAGAGAATTAGAGAACCACAATCATTGTTGGTTTTTAACTCTGAATCTGACAATACACTCTCCTGAATCCACAAGTAAGGAAAGTATTGCTACCTTTCGATTTTCACATTAATCAGCCTTATGCCTATTAAAACCAAACCAAAACAAAAGGACACATATGTAATACCCTTTGTAATGCTTTAAGCAATAAAAAAAAAATTTAGTCTGCAAATTTATGGCAACCTGTACAGAAAATCACATGTAATAAAACCCATGCACAGCCCAAGTTTTCCTGCCTAGAAATCGTATCATCCTTCTCACTTATCTATCCCAATATGTGTGTCTTATACATATGTGTTTGGAACCACTAAATACATTAGTTATTCAGAATTAAATATATATACTGTGATACTCTGAAATTAGGTTCTTAATGAATTAAATGATATTTTTGCCGTCTTGTCATATGGACTAGAATCATTGGCAAACAAGGGCAAATATAGGAAAATGTTGGAAAATACCAACAAAGCCGTGTGAATGCATTTGCGATTGAGTAGGCATGGAGTGGAACATTGTCAAACACTCTTTTCTCTTGAGAAGGGATCAACAAAATTGATTGCATAGAGATTGAAATGTTCCTTTGCTGGGTAGGAAAGATAACCAGAGTGCCTGGTTCTAAGCTCTTCAGAAAATTGCCATTCATCCCTTGGCTCAAGAGAAGAAAACAGGAGGCATTCCTCTTCTAGCCGTGACTGAGTTACTCTTACTGGAATTGCCCTCCTGCCATGACCAACTAATTCTTGAAATGAAGATGATAATTAAAATCAGGCTAAGATAAAGTCAAACTCTTAAAGTCAAACTTAAATTTGACAGCCAGGATCCAGTCCATATGGAGTGTACAATGGTCGAAGGAAACAGTTTTCTGAGAGAATATGGCAGAGTAATGGAAGAAGAGAAAAAAGTGAATGAAATCAGTGAGCTGGAGACCCTGTCCCACACTTTCCAGATGTAACCACATTTGTATTCACAGAGGCTAATCTTGCACGTTCCCCATGGGGCTCCTGCAAAGTTATCTCATGTCAAAACCATGTAGAAAAGTAGTTTATATATGTTTGCTACATTTTTATTTTAATGTAAAGTTAAGTGGGAAGCTATTGATTTATTTTTAAATGTTTGTTTATTTTTCTATATGTTATTTATATAATTACTATGGTTTCAAGGTCATTTAACACTCTCCCCCTAACACTACAATAAGGAAATAGGGAATTTAACATGTATGGCATAAGCTTATAGTCTACCAGATCACAATACAAATCTATTATTAGCCAATTCTTTTTTTTAAATTTGTTTTATTGCTTAAAGTATTATATTTGTCTCCTTTTTTTTTTCCTCCCCTGGTCTCCCCTACCCCCCAGTGTCTTGTCTTATCAAGTTATTCTGCCACAGCTACAAAAATAATACTTTTATGTTTTGCTTTTAATTACTATGTCAGCTGTAAAATGTTTTTAACAGGTAGATATTTTAAAATACTTGTATGTAAATCAAAGCACAAAGTTTATGAATAGGTTTTGAAGTTATGGATATAGAATGAAATGTAGTAAATAAAATATAAAATAATAAGTAAAATATTTTCTAAAATTTTATGTCTCTTTTGTATTTGTTTTATAAAATTATTTCCCCTTATTGATATTATTTAAAAGTTGTCAAAATACTAAGAAATGAAGGCTTGTCCATGATGGCATCATAAGTAGCATAGTAAGGAATTTTAATATCATTTCTTAATGGGAAGAAAACACTTCAGAATTCCAACATCGGTTCTTATGTATAAAATGTTATCAAATACTTTACTATTTATGGTTAAGAGATTTTTGCATTTATAATTTTAGTTTAGAAAGACTTTTTATTGCCCTCCTTGGTTAAACCATGTGCCCAATCTTTAAAAACTGTATAAATAGTAGTATTCCTTCTTTTCATTCAGATATTTTTTTCAGGGCCTTTGTTTTTGATAAAGCAAGAAAACGATGCCTCTGGTTCCCTTTCAATAGCATGTCAACTGGAGTGAAAAAACAGTTTGGCCATGAATTCGACCTCTACGAAAACAAAGGTAACTGGCCACTTTCTAAATATCCATAATGAAATCAAGTATAAAAGTATGTAAACTTCTGCCACAGTTCTCTTTCTCATGGATTTTTCTGTTATATACTGGATCTATTATGCAGTCAATTCATCTATTAAGACAGATGACACTAGAGACTTGACAATAGAATGACACTTGTGATTACAGAGGTCATTTCCCAAACTTCCCATAATTAGATTACCTCTTCTCAGTTTATTTCTAGGAGCCTCTCCTAGAAATGGTATTCTCCATGTCATTTTGGAAAGTGCCACCTTAAGCTATTAGTTTAAGACATCTTACATTACAGCAAATTTGGTGATTACTATAGTATTTTAAATTTTAATAACTTTAAATATCTAAGTTATAGTGATAATTGCTGATAATAAAAAATGTGGAGATATTGAAAAAATAGTTGGATCTATTTCTAATTATTATGTTCTTTAAAACATTATATTTATATATAATCTTTATTGATTTTCAGAAAGGAAAGGAGAGGGAGGAAAAGATAGAAACAGCCATAATGAGAGAGAATCATTGATTGGCTGCCTCCTGCATGCCCCCCACTGGGGATGGAACCCACATCCCAGGCATGTGCCCTGACTGAGAATTGAAGCTCAATCTCCTGGTTCATAGTTTGACACTTAACTACTAAGCACACTGGCCAGGCTAATAAAATTTTTTTAAAAGAAGAATTGAGACCAAATTTTTTGTTAATTTGTCTATTTTAGTATTCTGATATTATAGTCACAAGGTATTTACTTTGTAAAAAGCAGAATTATATCAAATTATTGAAGAATGTTAAATAAACATGAATTTGAGAAGATAAATCTCTCATCACAAGAAATAGTTATGGATTGTATTTATGATAATAGCATTAATTTTAATTTTAATGTTTCCTTCAATCATATTATCTTTTTAATTTAGGTATTTGGTAATATACACAGATATTTTCTTATAATATGGTATATGTCTAAATTAAATTAAGATGGGTTCATGGTAGAAAATAAGATGATATCTATACACCCCAATAATTCTACAAATCCTAAATATAATTCGTACTCTAGTATAAGACCATCTTCAACTAACAACTGTATTGTAGTTGATATTGTTTGACAGAAATATTCAGCATGTTTCAATTTGATTGCCCTGCAATTTAACAGTGGAAATATTAGCAAAAATATGGAAAAAATCAAAATAATATAATTATATCACACACACACACACACACACACACACACACACACACGTATATACAAAACCCACACCATTTTACTAAAAGACAAATTAGTTATTTTTATTATCTTAAAGTAACTTTCTGAATTCATTATAGGTTTTATAAATCCATTAATTTTCATTTTTAATATTTTCTTAACATGGTCTGCATAATTGAGCAAATCATTCTGCCAAATTAAGTTTGGCCAGTTGAGTGTAGAGACTATGTTAAATACATAGACTAATATCTTCAGTTATCCAAGTATATGCTCACAAAATTAAAACTTCTCAATAGTCTTTTTGTTGTTGTTCTTGTTTTGGATTATTCTGAAAGGTATTATTTTGAAAATATTAGTAGAAGCTTTAGGCAATACATTTCAATACGATTTGAAAACCAGTAGTTTACAAGTGTTAATTACTTAAAGGTTTGAATGGAAGTTTCTTTTACTTTTAAATATATACTGCATGTTACCCATAGTTATAGCCTTTGTCTCTGCTTTCTTCTGATAGACTATATTAGAAACTGCATTATTGGTAAAGGAGGTAGCTACAAAGGAACGGTATCTATCACTAAGAGTGGCATCAAATGCCAGCCCTGGAATTCCATGATACCCCACGAGCACAGGTAAGAACAGCATGAAGAAGAGAGGATAAACCTCTTTTTTTGATTATATGTGTTATAAATCTCACATTGGTCCTTCAGGATAATTCTACAGTTCTATAATAGTATAGACAACCTTGCTGAATTATAGTAGGCCAAGGATGATGTGAATGCATGACTGGTATTTAGCCAAAGATGAACAAGTTTATCATTAAGATGTGGTCTAACGTCATCCTACCTCAATACTTCTATTTATAGATCCTAGTGTTTGTGAAAAAGTAATGGAAACATAATTTTAAGATTTTCCCCTCTCCCTTTGCCTTCAAAAAGGTTCTGCATTGTGCAGCTGGAGGTGGAGAGGTTGACTCTATAAATTAGAGATGGATCACATTCTGACCTTACCTAGTGGCCCAATGTTCTTTAACCATGGTGGTTCTCAACCTCGGCTGCACATTAACATCATGTGCTAGAAGCCCATAACACATCCTGCCACTCAGGTATCAGCATAGACCAATTACATCAACATTTCTTGGGGAAATAACCCATGTGCCATCTGATTTTTAAAAAATGCTCACCAGATGATTCCAAAGTGCAGTCAAAACTAAGAACGTCTGCTAAAAACTCATGCCTCTGACCAGCTTTCCCGTTTTACCTACTGTCGGATGACTAAAAACAAAACAAAACACAATCTTCTCATTCCTTGGGATTTAAATGTCTACACTTAAAATTGTGTTCATTATGAGATGAATGCTATTTAAAGATGAGTAAACATAGTAGCCATAGGCTCATTAGTCTGAAAGTTTTAATCATAATGGAGGAGAAACATAGATACAGTGGGGCCTTGACTTACGAGTTTAATTCGTTCTGTGACGGAGCTCGTTAACTCAAATTACTCTGTCAACTCAAAGCAAAAAATCGGCCGTATCTCGGAAAAACTCGTTAGTCGGGACACTCTTAAGTCAAGGCCCCGCTGTATCTACTCCCAACTAGAGAAATAAATTTAGCCAGTTTTCAAGGTTTATTTTACAAATAATTTTAACTGCAACTAAAGTAGTTGAAAAACAGCTCACCCTGGTTATGAAATGTATTAGAAGATTTAGATTACCACGTGCCAGTTACCTTGCTGAGCAGTATACCGCGTCTATGTCCTTTAATCTTTCCAAGAAACACATAGTGGATGGTTTTATTAATTCCGCTTTTATATAGGGAGATGCTGAAGCACAAAGAGCCTTAGTAACCTTTCAAGGTCATTCACATCTAGTAAGTGGGATGGCCAGAATCTGAGTCCTGCTTTTAACAAGCCCAGGGCATCACACACTTAGCAGGTTAGTAGGACACAGGCTGTCACTTGTTTTTCCAATAGTGAGGATAACTTTGCCTTAATGAATCCACTTTTTATCCCACTCCATTAATTTTTGGAGGGTATAATTATGAAAGATGATTTTAATTCAGTAAACAAAGATGAGTGAATTGGCCCACATACAAAGAAAAAGAGTTTGTTGCTTCACTTTGGGATCAAACTTGTGATCTCAGCCTAATTAACACCAGCGAGTAAGTGTCCAAACTGATCAGCTTTCCCGTGTTTCAGTAACAGAAAACAACTAATTTTTTCCAAATTATTGATTTTTTAATTTTAAATTTATTTTCTAACTTTATTGTTACTATTGACTCTATGACAGATGTCCCCAACAGATATCTGTGAAATAGAGAATTGTCCTTATATTAAAAAAACAAGCAATATAATTGGTTTTGTCCTCTCATAAGTATGTGGATGGTGTCATTCCCAGGATATTATGGAAAACATCTTATTTAAATACATAGATCTATGCTTTTCATGAACAAAGGAATAGCATTTGAAATCAATCCAGGCTTAGTTAAGGAGAGTGCACTGGACTGACCCAGTAAAGGTCTTATTTCAATCCAATTTCTCTATGATTGTGATTCTCCGCTAGAGGAGTAAATGTGAAATAGATCTCCCTGGGAACAGGCTTTCCAGTCCAATCAGCTATTTTTCCAACAAACATTTCCTTGAGTTTAGGGCTGAGAAGATCTTGTACATTAATCAACATTTTAAAAAATTCAGTGGGAGCAACACTTAAGTATCATCAATTATCAGCTTATTGGAATATCAACATAATTGCTTAACACTTTTAAGTGTTAACTAAAGATTAACTTCATGGGAAATGGAAAAAGAAATATATAAATGTCTTTGTCTGGAGGAATGATTTGTTGTTGACTCCCTAAATTGAAATATTTTACAAGTGGCTTAATGGGAAGATGATGATAGATGATGAAATGAGCATAGAAACTTAACCAGAGAATCAGGTGACCTGATATCTACACCTCTATCTTTCATTGGCCACCCAGCATTCATTAATGAAGCAGATGATGGAATAGATCAAGTTTCCTATGAACACTGTTTATATTAAAAGAAAAGAAAAGGTGACTAGCACCAGAAGATCTAATTTATATTTCAAAGTACCTTTAAATATAACTCAATTTTAAACATTTCTTCACTTATCTCTCTTAAAGCCTTGCCAACAAGGACAAAGAACCAACAATAGTATATATATAAATAAAAGTTTATTACAAATCCTGTTGACTGGCATATGGCTTTGGTGTAACAGGTTTTCATAAACATTTGTTGAATGAACACAAATAAGTGAAAAGAGCAGGACTAGACTTCACCCCTCGGTCAGGTACGAGTTGCTACAGAAAAGCATGCTAACACCTCAAAGCACAAAGGAAAACCAGTTAATTTGGGTAAAAAGTCATATATGCCAAAGAATGAAGAGATGAGCCAGTATTCTTGTTACCCTGCATGCCTTCAAGAGGAATTCGATATGAATTGATAAAGAATTGTGAAAAGAAGCACATTTTTTCTCTTCATTTCTCATTTTGTTAACTCTAGTGGGACAAGTTTATTCATTTTTCAGCCACTTTTAGGTTTGATTTACACTTTATCTACCTTTCTACTTGTATTTTTCCTACTAAATTGTTTTTTGATTCATTGACTGCTTCTTCACAGCTTCTTTTTTACTTTAAAAATCCACTGGAAAGGTATATTTGTGTATATATTTGTGTGTGTGTGTGTGTGTGTGTGTGTGTGTGTGTGTGTGTAGAACAAAAATCTCTAAAACTAGATATTTAATGTGTTCATTTAACATGTGCTAAATCCATTATTTAGTTTCTTAAGTAAACTGAGTCTGTAAAATGATACAAAATGAAGGACCTTATAATAATCCCATTCACTCCATTCATCTTATACATCTGAAAGTTGAAATCCCCAGATGTATCTAAGAACTGGTGTCATATATGGCAGCAATGGAGATTTTGTGATTATTCTTACTCTTCTATTATACTAAGCTTTCCCATAAAATAGAGTTATAAGAGAATGTTCTAAGGTAAATTTGATTAATACCCTACTTTATGAAAAAGAGTAAAATCAGTTTTGATTCTATCAGAATCGTATGTCATTAAAAGT
Source organism: Myotis yumanensis (assembly GCF_028538775.1). Classification (NCBI taxonomy): domain Eukaryota; kingdom Metazoa; phylum Chordata; class Mammalia; order Chiroptera; family Vespertilionidae; genus Myotis; species Myotis yumanensis. The sequence goes on along the minus strand of NW_027223760.1, from coordinate 39,437,241 downwards.
TATTATAAAAAATTGGAGAACTGACAAAAATGAAAGAAAATTTCAAGCAATGGCACATACAAAAGGTATCCTAAATTATTCTGGAATAACAGGACTAAAACTAAGACAAAAGATGACTCCTTTTTCCTTTGAAAATTAAAACTGTTAGGAAACTGTGAAATCATATGAGCTTTAATTGTTCAGCCAATTGTTTAATTTTTACTCCACAGAGTAAAGACTACTAAGTGGAGTGTACTTAATAATAGGTAGCATTTATTGTCAATTACTCTGTCATCTCTTAGAACTTCTCAAAACAACCATATACTGTGTAAGATATGGTTACAGTCTACTGTGTTATGAGTTATGGTTTTATTCATTGTACAGGTAAGCGAATAGGCTGAGAGGTCAAGTTACCTGCTGGATCTCTAGTTAGTAAGTGAGAGAGTTGAAATTTGAGTCCAGGTTTAATTTGATTCTAGACCCTTGGTTCCTGTTACTTCATCAAGCTGTTTCTTAGTTGTTATAGGAGGGACATTCTTCATAATAAAAGCAACAAATAAACAAGCAATTATGTGGGATAAGCACTGTAACTGTGAGACTTCAAGGTCAATTGCAGTGTTTCTTCGGTTTTCTCCTTAGTGGCCTTGCTCAATCGCTTGCTGCCTTTGAATGAAACTTTGAAATTGTGGTACAAACAATATTCACTAGGTTCTTAAATGTTTGGCTCTTGGAAAATCCAGAGATGAATCATTCTTAATGATGTTGAACATGTGACTTGTTAGCTAAGTGTTTATAAAATTTAAGGATGTTAAGAATGGATGGAAATAGCACTTAAAGTTAATATACAGGATGGGGCAGAGGTAGGTTTACAGTTGTCCATATGGAAAACAATACATAATTAATAAATAATTATACAAGAAAAAAACTCGGTGTTTTGCATAGTCACAAACTGTAAACCTACTTTTGCCCCACCCACCTTGTACATGGAGATCTGAGTTAGAATAAATGTTTCTCTACTTTCAGGGAAAACATACCCAGTAATTAGTAAATTTAATAGGCCCAAAGTAAAGTTGCATGCGCTTATACTGTAATGATTATCATTTTAAAACTAGCTTTTTGCCTTCGAGCTATCGGGGTAAAGACCTACAGGAAAACTACTGTCGAAATCCTCGAGGGGAAGAAGGGGGACCGTGGTGTTTCACAAGCAATCCAGAGGTACGCTACGAAGTCTGTGACATTCCTCAGTGTTCAGAAGGTAAATGAACCTGAATGCCGCGCGGGGCACTCTGCCCCTCCTTTGTGTAGATCTGCAGCTCGCATGAAAGGTTAACAAAAACAAACCAAATCGCAATGAATATGCTGTCTATTCCAACACAACCATAGAGAATTAACTGAGCATTTTATACACAGTTTTAAAACCTGATCATCACCAGAGTCTAAGGGAGCAAGTTATCAGTTTATGAGTTTAATAGAGTCTGGGGCATCATTCTGGGGAGAGTATAAATTTGGACTTTTTCATAAACCGTGTGGAGCTCACGTGCCTCAAACTCTGTTTCCATACATCATCTGAAAGGAAGCAAATGCAACTTAGCTCTTTATGTATGAATAGAGCTAATTCTCTATTCATCAAACTCCTGCTTCCACAGCAGTGGTGCAGCAAGGGTATATGAACCCAGAAGAGGGTATATTGGAGGGGGTCACGGGAATTGGACACACCTGTGTGCGTTTTGGTGCAAATGTGACTTGAACCAAATCTAATACATAGACTGGAACACTGTTCAGAATAGCACCTGAAGAGATCAAGGCTGTCTTGAAGGCAGGCACCCTAAATCCATATCTATGTTTTTACCTCCTCTCACAGCATAAGAGGGCACTGTCCTTACTTTTGCAGTGGAAAACTGAATGACTGACGAGAAGGAAGAGTAACCATTTCAGCATTGTATGCGGTTTATTTTTCTTAGTTATCTGGCTACCGAATAGCTGTTCTGTCAGAACCTAAAATTCTGAAAATCCAAATGAAACATGGATTACATTCTGATAGGAATTTAGTAGGATTTCAGAGTTCTTGTGGGTGGGGGGGTCTGCTGAAATACTGTCCAATTTTTATAGTAAGTTATCTTACCTATTTGTTAATGAACCAATTTTTTAAAAGACATTTCTTCCCTAAATATCAATTTAGTATTAGGTTGATATTTTCACATAAAAAAATCATTGTTAGTTCATTGTCACAGAGAAGGTGGATTTGTTTTCTGTTGTTGGTTAATTTAAAATTGACTTCATGTGCCAGAGCCAGTTCTATCCCTGTTTGTAAATTCTTACTTTTCATTCGTTCCATATCGTATTCTGTTCACTATAACTTCTTCATCATTGTTTTCTTTTCTTTTAAAAATAATAAACTGATCTGTGATAACGTGAGAACAAGTCTGTTTTGTATGAATAAGTCTGTCATTAATGTTTGTCTTAAATTTACACCTGGAAGAAAATAACCTGCTTTTGGGAAACTCTCCATTATCACAATTTTCTGAGGTTGAAAGACATTGCAAGGAGTTTTGAAATTGATTTTGTTTGACCTTGGAAAGGGTTTTCAAGGGAAGGTAACGTGGTCAAACTGTAAACAGTTTAGCATTTATGTTACCTGCCTAGTCTGTATGAGAATGTAATTTTTCAACCACTGATTTGTAAGAGAAACCTTATCCAAATACACTGGCATAGATCTGAACTGATAGTTAATGTAGAACAAACATGCTAGAAAATAAGTAATTGTAAAAGTCCTCTTTCCAGTTATTCTTATGTCATTAGATTATATATCTTTAACATCCTTTAATCATCATTTTAAGTCATTACAGCTCTCTTGGAAAGGGCATTACTCTTTAGTATAATGGTGCATGATGCTGATGGTTACAATGGCACTGAAGGTTGCAGATATGCTTTTTCTGGAAACAAGTAGAACTCTGACAACAGTAGAAAAACCCTCCTGTGAGAGAAGTAAACCAACACCTATCTGCCCTACAGGCTAAACATATCTCAGGGAGTGTGAACTGAGTTGTGATGTTTAAATTCATTCTATAATGAACAATGTTTTAGCAGGATTTTAATAAAGAGGATCTAAAATGAGAAGCACTATCAATACATTAATAAAGAAAAACAGCACTTTATAAAATAATAAAATACTCAAAATAATGTACAAATGATGTTGACTTATATTAAGATACATATATAAGGGGGAAACCTCAAAATCCAGAATACTTAATATCATCAGTGAGCCATTTTTATCTATGTATATTAATTTATTAAATGGCAATTTCCAAAGGTTACATCATTATGGATGAGGTAATAATAATCAAATCAAATAGTTTTGGATATTTAAAATTAAGCAAGAAAAATTCCTCAAGTCAAACTTCAAACTGTTCCTTTTGAAAATACATGTAGAGCAGTATATATTTTTTGAAAAATTTGTAACAAACTTTTGACTAAATACTCATCTGAAATTTATCAGAAAGTTTGATTCATAGACAATATTTTTCTGATGTCTGATGATTAATACTATTTTCTTATAATTTAAAACTTTGAAATATATTAAGCATTCCAGTAGAAATGTCAATCTTTGATTCAAAGATTGTGGAAAACTGAGCTTTGTAAAATCTAATTTCTTGTTTTAACATTTGCTTGGGATTTAAAATAAAGCCAACACTAGTCATTGGAACAGATGTCTTTTTAATGATTGTCAGATATCCGAGTAAATACATTTTAAGCCATAATCATTATTTTTTAATGTCTCACACATAATATCCCAAATAATACTGTGTGTTAAATCCATACTCTGCATGGAGAATGACTTTAAAAAAACAAGACTTAAATAAAACTATTACTAGTATTTATAAATGTGGATTTGTGAGACTATCAATATTTTAAACATTCAGTTTTTCTGAAATAATCACCAGCATGGAATTTGCTGAGAAATACTTTTGAAATGTCTCTTTTAGTCTTAAACTTAGATCACTGTGGTTTTATGATTGAGAAAAACGGAACACAATATTTTTTGAGTTACTTAGTTAATATGGTGAGAAAGATGTTATGTTAATCCTACTTATGTTACAATTATGTGTCATTTTATAATTTCCTACTACTATTTAGGTCAAACCTATATTCAGAAAAAAAAACATTCTACTTATGAATAGAAATAATTAGTTTGCATTTATGTGGTCTGGATTAGTATTTTACTTTTTTGTACTTTTTGTTTGTTCTTTTTTTTTTAAAAAAAAAGAAAAGAACTTGCTAGAAGGGTTAAATAATACACTTACCACAGTAGAGAGAGAAAAAGAAAATAGAGCAGGAGGGCAATCCTCACCTTCTTGTACTGTTAAATAGATTATGCTTTCACCCGGTTCCTTGAGTAGGTGGACTTAGTTTCTACCTGTCCTACCTGTACTGCTTAACTTTGAGCTACAAAAACTTAGAAGAGTCTTAGAATTCTGGAAGTTTGAAAAGTGACTGTGAGCTTAAAGTTTGGCTTTCTTGAGGTAATTTTTTAAGACTAACCTGATGGCTTGATGCAGTGGTAAAACAACAAACCTTGGAAAAGATGGCCAATCTACCTGCTTTCCCAGGGCCTCCTTTTCCACATGCCCCAATAGGTGAAAATCCAACAGGAGGACAAACCTACTGTTATACACAGGAGAGCAAAAGGTAATTGGGACACTGTTGAAAAAGTCAGGGAGGTTGACTTTCTAAAATTATTCTTATCAGTCTACCTGAAAGTGTGACTAGTTAGGATGTATAGGGGACACATTAAAATGTGTAGGGCACAAAAGCAGTGAGGGAGAATGGAAAGAACACTATGGGTCAGAAGACCTGTGTTCCAAGCACAGGTTTGACATATTTCTGTTTTAGGTAAGTCCTTTAAGATTTTGTGAGTTCTTTCCTCACTACATAGATCAAATGATTTCTTATACATTAAAAGTACTGAATAATCAAAGAACATGTAATGATAATATATTTAGCATCTCATTTCTATCACCATAACACATTCATTGACTACCAAAATCCAACATTATTCTTGTTAACTTTTATTATTAAAAAAAAATCTCACTAGGTCTGAAACTGCATCCATAATTATCTCTTCACTTTACTATAAACATAGCATGCTAATTCACATTTCTATACCATTTTATGGTATTTTGCCCCTTTTTAGCTTATCCAACTCTCATCCATCCTTCAAGGACCAGGTAAAATCCACTCTCTTCTAAAAAGCTATTACTGACAAACACTTAGAACTTTTAGAATGGAACAAATTATCTACAAACTTGCTACTCACCATGAGATCCAAGTACCAGAAGCATCAGCATCCACTGGGAGCATCCCCACCCCCAAAACCCTTTATAAGAACTTGCCCTTTAACAAGATCTCAAAGTGACTTTTTATGCACATTCAAGTTTGGAGAAGCACTGGTCTACCACACTCATTCTAGAAAGTAGTCATAAGAAAATAAAAAATCCTGAAGTCCCCAGGAAAAATGTTTTCTAATAATCCCCATAGTATAGCTTCCTAGAAAATAACTTTATGTACTTTCATGTAAGGGGATATACTCTTATAAACTGCATTTGCTGAAGGAGACAAAATAGGTATATTTTAATTTCTTGAGTACTATATAAGGTTAGAAATTGTATATGTGGACCCTTATCTCTTATGTCTGACCATAGTATTTTATTCTATTTTCTCATTTAATTGCATTGATTTTTTCATTCAATTTTATTCATTACAAAGGAGCAAACAACAGTAATAAATGTCACATCATTTTCTGTGAAGATATCAAATCTTGCATTCTTTTAAAAAAGGGAACTAAATCAATCTGTACTGCATTCAAATGGAAAGCTCTTATGTGATAAGGCGTAACATATGTTGAGCATTCAATGTTGAAGAGGCCTTGCCCAAACAGAGAACTGTTATCAATATGCTCTTGGACCCCTGAAATGTATAGTGCACATGCTTACGGACTGTAGTCTGGGAATCTCAGGACCAAATGAGAGGAAGCTGAATTGTTCCCCTGTCTTAGTTCACAGATTAAACTACATGAAAAGGAGTAGATGGATCAAGCCAAACTGTCTCATATTTTGGAGAGTTAATAGTTAATGTCCTATTAGATGATATAAATCAAAGGTTCAAAAGGGATTTTTCTGATATTATACCCCAAGTTATTACAAATGCTAATTAGGCTAGATCTTGGTAGATACAACGAAACATTGACATCTTTGCTCCCTTTCAGTAAAGGTAGATGATCAGTAATCACAAGATACAAATGATGTGTTTGGGGAAGTTTGCCTGATCCGTAGGAAAGCCAAGCAATGATTTATTCCACAGGGTGCCTGTAGGACTACAAATCAACCTGTCCATTTGCGAAGTATCTTTTTCAGATAGTTGATGTGATTCAGGGTTTTCAGTGTGACATAAGAGGCCAGCCAGAAGAGAACTATTAGCCACTCAGAATCATCAGTAAGATTCTGCATAACTAGGTCAACTTAAAACATTTTAAAAACAGTGAGTACAAGGAGTTCAATAGTAGGTCAACTTCTATCCTCAGCTAGATAAGAGTAAAGCCTGCCCAGTTATTCAACATGGATATTTGCTAGCAGAAAGGAGCTATGCTTTCTTCTTTTAAAATATTCTTTGAATAGTAGCAGAATTGTATGCAAAGTTGGTCTCTACAATCTGTCTCATCCCGATTTGGGCATTGACCATATGAGTAAGATGTGCACTCATTTCCCGTGCATGTCATTGGAGGTTCGGCTGAGCGGGGGGCTTTATTGTACTGACAGAATAACTACTGAGATCCCTCGCAGCTTAGACAAACCAAGAGGAAAACCCCAAGACTCTATCTGATATTTCCAGTTTCTAAGTACCTTTGGACAGTTATTGAAAAATTAGAAAGGTAATTTCCTGGTCCTGTGGTAAATCTGTATGACACTGAGGACAAAAATCTCATTTAAGCTATATGAAAAGTTCGGTAAGGAGGATTTTATGTCACTCTTTATGGACATTAGGCCATAATTTAAAGTTAAAATGACATGTAAGTTTTTTCTAGAAATCTCTTTGTGAAACAGATGATTTACTGTTCTTTAAATGGGACAGTGGTGTTTTTGATTTCTCTGTCAGAAGCAATTAACATGCCATGCTTTGATTTTATTAGTAGAATGCATGACCTGCAATGGGGAAAGTTATCGAGGCCCCATGGATCATACAGAATCAGGCAAGACTTGTCAGCGCTGGGATCATCAGACGCCACATCGGCACAAATTCGTGCCAGAAAGGTAAAATACCACCAACCATGCTACCAGCGATTCTTTTCTCAAGCAGTTAGTTGCTCCCTGACAAACTGAAATGGAAATTCTCTTTATACAATGTTTTCTGGAAAGTCTTGGGCAAAGGGATTTATGATGAGGTACCTGAGTGCTGTGTACACTCCAATTAGTCCTGGCTGACTAGATTCCAGTTCCCAGAAATCAGGACGGTCCTGAGGAGTGTGAAGGGGAAGCACTAACAGAAGCTTCCTCTTCCTCTTCCACAGCAGAAAAAAGACAGAGGCCCATTCAATAATGATCTCCTTGACCAACCTCTGGGAGGGGCATTCTTGCTAAATACAAGCCAGACTCTTTCTAGAGCCACATATTCCGTGAGTTAGGTAAAATGGGCTCCCATGGGTGACACCATGACAGAGGTCCTGCCCAGGGAAAGGGAACAGAAGGTAGAGCAAATGATTCTTTGGCTGATTTACCCTGCTGTAGTTTTTAAAAGTATATTTGTATTGATTTCAGAGAGGAAGGAAGAGGGAGAGAGAGAAACATCAATGATGAGAGAGAACCATTGATTGGCTACCTCCTGCAAGGTCGTCCCCCCCCCGCCACTGGGGATTGACCTTGCAACCTGGGCATGTGCCTCTTGACTGGAACCAAACCTGGGACCCTTCAGTCTGCAGGCGGCCACTTTATCGACAGGGCCAACCTGGCTAGGGCTCTCCTGCTGTATTTTGAAATTGTCAATCTGGAGAAGTCAGGTAACCAAGTCCTCAGAAGTAGGTTTTGGAACTTATATGGTTAAAAGAAATATCTACTTTGGCCCATTCATTTCACATGAAACACTTTAGTTGAAAAAAAAATCTTGTTTTTATTATAAAGAATAAAAATACAGATAATAATTCCAGAGGAAGCTTTTTCTCTATCTTTGTTTAGAAATGTGGTTTTAGAAACGTGTTTTTTCTTCTTTATATTTTTATTTATTGTTCTTCTAAATGAGGTTAAAACTCGGCTTTATTTTTCGGTGCATCTCTAGTCCTTCAAGTGAGAGCAGAAGGGACATGGTAGCAATTAAAATCAAGTCACCGATGCAGGCCCCAGCTAATTGAAAGGGAGGGGGGTATGGAGAAAGGGGTGTGATGGAGTTTGTCTCTTGCTGCAGGGGAGGTGAGGGCATGACCTAGAAAGGCTCTGGTTCCAGAATTGAGCTATATCATTAGTAACAGCTCTTGAAACCTACCTTTTGGTTTAAACTTAAAGCCTGCCATGGAAGAAGACCTGTTTTTTTAATGAGTATTTTACACGAGGTCATGTTTGTGGAATCTGTTCTTAACTGGGCTTTATGAAAAGAGGTTTAGGTTTTAGACCTCAAATGGTAGACAGGTACTCAATGGACTTAACTTATTAGTAAAGGTGATGGTACTCTATACTTGGTGGAATATGTAAGTTCATAGATTCAACAATGATTAGCAGTCCTTGTAAGGCGAAACACAGAGAACTTTTTTTTTTTCTCTTCCCCTCAGCTAGCAGTATCTGAGCTGGATCAGAGGTTATTTTGTGAGCTGGGGGCTGGGAGGTGTTTCCAGGCAGATTTACGTGACACTTTTGTTGGTGTGGTTTGCAGATATCCCGACAAGGGCTTTGATGATAATTATTGCCGCAATCCTGATGGCAAGCCGAGGCCATGGTGCTATACGCTTGACCCTGACACCCCTTGGGAGTACTGTGCAATTAAAATGTGTGGTAAGTTAGGGTCAAATTTATTGCTTCCTTTTCCTCCCACAGATTGAATCGAAGCAGGTGATTATTAGTGAGACTGGTTAACAACTATTTTACTTGATGCTTTAATGTGTGCAGGTTTTTAATATTTTAAAAATGTGTTACATAATCCTACCCAATCCATTAGTTTGAAAGAGAGAAATACACAAGTGCACACACACTCACAAAACATTTATACTTATTAAAAGTCCTAAGCATTCTCATGTCATCAAGGAAAAAAAAATCCACAGAAGGAGAAAAAGATCAGAGATGATATGAAGTGTCATAATGTCATGACGCTGTAAAAGCTAGGACCTTAGACTCTTACCTTCCAATCCTGTATCCTTTCCTCCCCAGACGTTACACTGGCTGTCAGCTCACTGTGAACCTCCTCTGGTGAATGACAAGCTGCAGTGATGAATAACAAATCTTTAATCTCTAGGAGCTGGTCCCCAAGGCTGTCCTTGTACACAACCTGCATTCTCTTTCAACCTCTCTTAGCAGTTCTACAATTCTTTTCTATGTACTGTCCTTTACCTACTCCCACTCTCTGAATTTATGGTAAAAACTTTCTTTTCTCACTTGCTTTGTGGTATCCCTTTAAATCTGTATGTTTGGTCCTCTCCTCCATGGTTCACTCACATATTTTTACTCTTTTCTGAAATAATATTGATGGATAATAATTAGACATAGACATGCTTTTATTTATATGAGTACAGATGGCTCTTATTTTTTCAGCTGAATTCTAAGAGGCTTTAAGACCAGTAGAACTGCATACATTTAGTAAGGTGTAATAATGATATAATTGACTTGATATTATAAAGAGGATGGGGATAGTCCTTTGAACAAACCTAATTTGGTGTTATCCACAGTATGATACTGCCAAGGTAAATCTCTCTTCACTTAGACCTGCTAATAAAAGGAAGTGTTTGGGACAAATCAAAGCCCATAGAAAGGGCCATGTCTGGCATATGTGAAGTAACTGCAGAATCTGGAAGGCTCTCAATGTGAACACAATGTTCCAAGGAAATTTAATCATCTGCTCGGACCTTTAAAATAAAAGACAACTCCTGTGACAGTGTGTCCCTGTATAGATTAAATTAGTTCCACTTGTTGACTTTTAAAATCTTGTTACTCTTTCCATCATTCTAGACCATTTTAGGTACAACAAAACAACTGTTTTCCGTGTGTGTGTGTGTGTGTGTGTGTGTGTGTGTGTGTGTGTTTTAGGTACTCTTATAAATTGTCTCTTGTATTTTTGGTGTGTTTTAGGCATACACACAAGCATACTCACCTGCACATTTACCCTTTAACTGATACCACTCCCCCCCCCCCAAAAAAAACCAAAAAAACTATCCACGTGTTGCTCTCCTCTTCATTTTTCTAACCAATCTTTGGTTATTTTTAAAGGACATTGGGAGAGGAGAGAAATGGAATGAATATAACACTTCCTAACTATTACATAGATTATCTTTCTTTTCTGTCTGAGGAAAAGTCAACTAATTATTGCAAGTAGCATGCAATAATTCTGATGGCTTTGTTAAACAGAGGGTGGTGTTTATAGGATGTTAATTCTAAGAAAATGGTAGAACTTGTGAGTCAAAACCTAAAGTTAAGATTAAAATACTCTTCTGAGCTTTGGAAATATTTTAGAAATAATTTATTACAGGGAAGCTTTTAGTTTATAAAATGAATAAAAGTTGACATTTGGAATTCTGCAAAGTATGAGATAATGTTTTATGAATATCCTTTCATAATATTTTGGCTTCAACATATAATAAAGCTTTTAATGCAAAAATCAAGAAATTTGGAATTAGTTTGGAAAAGCCTATAATGTAAAATCAAATTTCAATTATGTATTTGTTTTCTACTGCTGCATAACAAATTACAAAAATAATTTGATGGCTTAAAACAATGCATATTTATTATCTCATAGATTCGGTTGGTCATTAGTGCAGGCATGACTTAGGTGGGTTCTTAGTATTGGATCTCACAAAGCTGTGATCCAGATGCCTGCCAGAACTACAGTCTCCTCTAAGACTCAGGGTTGCATTCCAAGTTCACTGGTTATTGGCAGAATTCAGTTCCTTGTGGTTGTAGTGCCGAAGCCCTCAGCTCATAGAAAATGCCTGTTGTGTCTTACTATCTGACCCTCTCCACAATAAGTTAGTTTACCTCTTAAAAGCCAACAGGATGGCTATCTGTTCCTTTGAGCTTTTTACCCCTATACCCTCTTTTAAAGAGCTTGATTAATTAGGAAATGCTCATCTAAGGTAGTCTTTCTTTAATTAACATAAAGTAGATTTTGATGAGGGACTTTAATTGCATCTGCAAATTCACTTCATTTTTATGAAGCTAATATAAGTTAATAAGTTAATCGCAGGAGTGGTTCCATAATGTTCACACCCACACTCAAGGGGTGAGAGTTATACAGTGTGTACACCAGTGGGTGGGAATCTTGGGGGCCATAATTGAATTTTATATACCACACACAGGTTCACATGCACTGGTTGTAAGAGAATATTGATTATCACTTTTTATTTGTATTATTTGATTCTTGGGTGAGCTTTCTGATTATCTCTCAGTCCCAATTGCTTGAATTCATTCTGAGTTTTCAATATGTTTGAAGAAAAAAAATAGAGTTGATTATGCACTTATCCTCTCTAAAGTTTAAGGGAAACTTTTAAACTCTTGTTACATTATATAATATTAGAGGCCCAGTGCACAAAATTTGTGCACTCATGGGGGCCCCTCAGACTGGCCTGCACCCTCTCGCAGTCCGGGAGCCCTCGGGGGATGTCTGACTGCCGGCTTAGGCCCACTCCCCACCACCGCCACTGCACAACCACCAGGGTGCAGCTCCTGCAGTGAGCGTCTGCCTCCTGGTGGTCAGTGCACGTCATAGTGACTAGTTGGTCTGTTGTTTAGTCGATTTGCATATTAGCATTTTATTATATAGGGTATGTTCTCTATCCAGAATATATACCTATATATACATTTACACATTGTGTGTGTGTGTGTGTGTGTGTGTGTGTGTGTTTAGTGAATTGTGTATTTATATCTTAGAATCTTGTGGTCACAAGAAATTTAAAAAAACTCAATTTTAATATATTAAAATCTTTTAGAAAAGTATAATGGGGCAAGGAATAAAGGACTCTCCAACATAAAAGAACATGAATTACATTAAAATAATATTTTAGGGTAAAGTGGAATGGAAAAATGATTGAAGGAGAAAAAGAACTTGATGTACTTTTTAATCAGAAACAGGTAGGTATCAAATCACTGTGGTATTTACAGCCTATGAAATCCATTTAAAAATTATATGAATTTTTTTTGTCTAAAAATGTCAATAGATATGCTAGAAATCACATATTTTGTAACTATTTAAACTTACCATAAAAAGTATAGAGGTCAACCTAAAAACATAAGAGGAAATATGAATAATTTTTCAAAATTATTTTAGTAAAGGAGAAAAAACAAAAATGAACATTTGAAGACCACTGATCTTGAAGAATTACTATACATTCCAAGTACAGTGGGGCCTTGACTTACAAGTTTAATTTGTTCTGTGACGGAGCTAGTAACTCAAATTACTCTTATGTCAAATCAACAGTGAACGAGTGAGACACATGATGCTGGGCTGATGTGGCGTTCACTGTGACGTTCGCTGCGCCAACTAGCGGTGGGGTATCTGAAGCTGGCTCATAACCCGAATTTTAGCTCGCAACTCAAAGCAAAAAATCGGCCCGTACCTCGGAAAAACTCGTTAGTTGGGACACTCGTAAGTCAAGGCCCCACTGTATTTGGGATGGAGAGGGCTGAGGAAGGAGGCAGGTGGGTCTGATGAGCTCTGATTTTAACAGCCCAATTAGAAATAAAGAGAATGTGAACTAAGGCAGTAAGTTGTGAGAATAATTGGGTGGGGAAGGATGTGAACAATACTAAATAGGTTAATGTCCAGGATAAAAACAAATTGGATGTAGAGGGAAATAAAATAGGGATAGAGAAAAATCTAAAATATATCCTACATTAATGGGTAGATGGTGAATATTTGAGAGAGTTAAAATTTTGAGGAGAAAGATAAGTTTAATTTTGCTTATAATTAAATACAGGTGATTGATGTGTGTGCTCATAGCACATCTAAGTTCAGTTTTCTCTGAAGCTCATGCAAAGTCATAAGTAATTACCAGTGGTAGTAAAAGCCTTGGAAATAACAGCAATTCCAGGAAGTACATGGAGAATACAAAGAGGTTGTTCATCTCTTTTTATAGGGTTTATTTAATAAGTATTTACTGAGTAGATCATATATCTCAAATGCTTTTCTGATTCTCAGGATGTAGAAGTGAACAGACCAAGACCTATGATGAAACTGCAATTTCAGAGCGTTGGTATGCCAACGTTTTGAATACTGCTCGTTACTATTTATATATTATTGATTTTTTACAGAGAGGAAAAGAGAGGGATAGAGAGTTAGAAACATCGATGAGAGAGAAACATCGATCAGCTGCCTCCTGACCACCCCCTACTGGGGATGGGCCCGAAACCAAGGTACATGCCCTTGACCAGAATGGAACCTGGGACCCTTCGGTCCGCAGGCCGATGCTCTATCCACTGAGCCAAACTGGTTAGGGCTGCTCAGTTACTTTTATTTGTTAAAAAGCTGAATGAACCACACATTTGTTGTCACTTTGCTCCCAACCTTCTAATCTTAAAATCAGCGTATCACTGAAAGTGAAGAATGAGCCTTGGTGGTCACCTGGCCAGTGAGTGCCAGGGTGGTCCAGGACAGGCCTTCTCAGTCTTCCTTCGCACCACTTTCCTCAGGACAGGTTGTCTACCCAATGGCAGCAGGCCCATATATTCTAGCAGTATTATGTTTAACAGATTGCCAGGAATATGAAATTTTAAAACATTGCAAACATATAAGATTGGAAGGCCTATATAGTGCCTAAATGAAGTACTGATTTTCTTATGTTTTTCCCTATAATAACTTTATATTCTGATAAACAGTTTGTTCACTGTTATTCAGGAAGAAATAATATTTGTTGGCACTAATTGTATTTTTCTGAACTGAATTTGAACAGTTCTCTGGCAATTGTAAAACTGTTGGGGTTGATGTCCCTCAGGAACTCTCATTGATGATTTAAATCAATTGTTAACAAACTTCTTGTTGTCTCTAACCTCATGTACTACCACATTTCTCTCCATGATCTTTGTTCTATCAGAATAGTTTCCTTCTTATACCTCATTATTTCCCATATTGTCATAATAGTTCCTTCACCTCTGCCATTTCCTCTGCCGTGAACAATTTTCTCTTCCTTCACGAGTTCAAAGTTCAACTCAGTTATCATTTCTTCATTCAATGTCCCTGAGTTGGTCAAATCCCTTATTATATATTTATAGCACCATCAGCCTCTCTTTCCATGTACTTCTTAGAGTCCAGTTTTTACACTTATTTTACACTTATCTTTGTAATCTTTAACATTACTGATATCCTCAAATTGTCAATGTGGGTTATATGAATCAATATTCACTGTATTGGAAATTAAAATATAAATTTTAAAATTTTATTAATTTGCTAAATATAAGCTTATTGGATGTTAATAAATATAACCAACTTTAAATAAAATAACTTTTTTTTCAGAAAAATTAAGAAAACAATGACATGTTTTTAGATTTTTTGAAAATTCAGATGTTTTGCAAATTTATTTAATGTTACTTTAATTAGAAGAGGATAACTGAGTATCTCACATTTGCCTCTGCATTCAATAGCTTGGGATATCATACATCAAGTGCATCTGAAAATTCCTCTTTACAAAGGACAAATGATGACTTAGCATTGTTATGAAGCATCTCCAGAGCCCCAGGTGTTCCCCTGAGAACAGCTGAGTTACTGTATGTGAGACATGTAAGGCTGATGTAATCCCGTTAGAGTATACTCACTAGGATACTCCTGTTAGCTGGTCCAATTGTTCCTCACCTCTCACCACCAGCAGCTCACCTAGTTGGGGATTTCATCTATCATTTATTATCTTTATCTCTGACTTCCTTTATCTATGCTGTAGGGTGGTCTACTATGTTTTAAACTCCCTTTTGTATGATTGGTACTACCATTTACCTAGTTTAACTGCGAAAAACCTGGCATAATACTAGACATGCTGTTTCTTTCAATATTCATTTGATCCTTCCATGCCTCTCAATTTTATCTTCTATGTACCCTCAAATCTGGCCATTACACTTTATCACTGTCTCCATTGTCCAAGAGAGCATTGTTCTTTATCTTGAATATTTGTATGACCTTCTGAGTAGAGTTGTTTCCATATTCACTAGTTTTCCCCTCCAATTCCTTTTCTACACTGCCAATAGTATATTTTTTCAATCTGAGTATACCCCATCCCTGGCATACAACATATGTACTCAGTTACACACACCAGTTAAAAGCTCTTCAATGATATTCTTTGATCTCAGGACAAAGACAAAAGAAAACCATCTTTTACTCCTACATCCATATCTCTAACCTCATATATTACCACATTTCTCTCCATGCTCTCTGTTCTATCAGAATAGTTGCCTTCTTATACCTCATTATTGTCCATACTAGTATTGTCATAATAGTTCCTTCACCCATGCCATTTCCTCTGCCTCGGACAATTTTCTCTCCCTTCATGAGTTCGAAGTTTAACTCAGTTATCATTTCTTCATTCAATGTCCCTGAGTTGGTCAAATCCCATTATATATTTATAGCACCATAAGCTTCTTTCCATGTACTTCTTAGAGTCCAGTTTTTATACTTATTTTTGAAATTTTTTAGTTAACAGCACTGTCAAGATTTGTAAGCTCCAATAGTGCTTAGTACTTTGTCTTGTACATGGTAGTAATTCCACAAATATTTGTTGAATTAATTAATGTTACTTTCCTACAAAGTGGTAGTTTTAATTTTTTTGTGTGTGTTTCCTGGAATTTCTTTTATGCTTCTTGATTTTCATATGAAATCTTGGCTTCTGTCAGACATTGTTTACCAGGAAAATTTGCTTTGTACCTTCTTCCCATCACCTCATCAACTCATCCTCAGGTTTCTGGTTTCCCTGGCCTAATTTTTGTCCCTTTGTTGCTGGTTATCTTGATGGTCTTTACCTTACAGACAAAATAGACAAGACTTTTCATGAGTTGCCTTATTTTTTCCCTTCTATTTCTTTTTCTTATTTTTTAAAGTTCTAGATATGTATGTGTCCAGCCCATTTTATTTTTTAACAACTTTATTCAGTTGTAATTGATATAAAAAGCTTCACATATTTAATGTTACAATTTAATGGGTTTAAACACATCCATACACCCACGAATCAAGGTAATAAACAAATCCACCACCTTCAAAAGTTTCCTCCTGTCATCCCCTGCCATTTATTTATTTATTGTGGTAAAAACACTTAGAAATCTCTCTCAACATTTTTTAGCATGCAGTATAGTATTGTTAACTATAAGTACTATGTTGTACAGCAGATTTCTAGAACTTACCTTGCATAACTGAAACTTTATATCCCACTTCAGAATTCTGAACTAGGCAGATCTTTGGTAGCTAGGATTTCTATTAAAAATATTGTTATAGATTGAATTCTGTTCCTCCCCCATGAAAATTCACATACTGAAATCTTAACCCCTACTGTACCTGTATTTGGAGATAGGGCTTTTAGATGTAATTAAGGTTAAATAAAGTAAAATGAGGATTAGTGGCTTTTTAAGTAGAAGAAGAGAGATCTCTTTCACTCTCTCACTTCACCATATGAGGTGAAGGTAGCCATATGCAACCCAGGAACCAAATTGACTGGCACCTTGGTCTTGGACTTACCAGCCTCTAGAATTGTGAGAAAATACACACCTATTGTATAAACCACCCAGTCTGTGGTATTTTGTTATGGCAGCCTGAGCAGGCTCATATAGTTATGTTGCCATTGGTCAGTAATAAAAGGAACCCTTCCTCCTAGTAACTAATATACATTGGTATCATTTTAAGATAACATCTACCTTTAAAAATTCAGTATGTTTGTATGTTGGGAAAATAACTTCCTAAAATTACATGCAAACACACTGAAATTATTTTCTTTCTTAAAGAAAGCTGGTTATTTCTCTAATGCCAGGCAGAGATTCATAGGAATAAAATCTTCTTACTTTAGTCTGAGTCAGGAAAAAATGATACTATCAATACCATTCTCAAGAGAAAGATCTTAAGCTTCACGGTTTTTTTCCAAGGCATCTACTAAGGAATAAGAGTATAGAATTGAAGACCTTTCATGAAAGTCTTGTCTCTTGAGCATTTTATACCAGAAAAGGCTTGGAGAAAGTCCAGGGAAAAGTTTCAGTTAGGAATTGTAGGTTCACATGGAAAGCAAACGTGCAAGCAATTTGAGGTTTGCACTTTGGAGGTCTTCATACTACTTTCCCACGTCAATTTTAAAACGAGAAACTCTTTAAATTTACATTGAGCCCGGTCCTGTCTTTTGTGGCCCCAAAGAATACAAGTCTGTTGACAGGCGAGTAGCCTAACACACTGTTCTGAATCTCCAGGGACCATCATAGAGTAAAGCCTGCATTTCAGTTGCTCTTCAATAGCTGGAGTAAGAAGTGGGTGGATTGAACTAGTCGGAAGAATAAGCAAGTATTTGTCTAAGGGCCTGTGAAGCAACTAGTTATTCACTATAGTCAAAAGAACAGTTATAGCTTATCACCACTGGGAAAACCAAGTTTTGGGGTGCGCAGGGGATATGTAAATGTAGGGCTTTACTTATTGTCCATGTAAGTCTTACAGAGCCATGGGGGTGGCTCTGTAATATGCGTGTGCATTAGAATTCTTCAGTTGCCTTGGATCTCCGTTAAGGCCATGTGGTCTTTCTGCATAGATTTGGCTAGCCTTTCACAGAGAAAACGGATCAGACTTATTAGTCATCTTGTTCTACTGTTTTTTTTGGGGGGTGAGGGGTGGGCGGGGGGTGGGGGTGGAGAGGAAGCAGATGTTTGTTCCACATATTGCATCACAATTAATGTCCATTCTCTTAAACCTTAAAGTTCCCCACTAGCAATTACACCAGCAAAGTGAAATTAACATTCCAAGAGGCACCCATTGTATTTGATTGTATTCTAACAGGACAGTAAAACATTTAATTAGCAAATGTTGTTTTCCTTAAAGCACCTCCAAACAGAAAATTTCATGTCAATCATCAAAGAAAAACATTCTTTCTCTCCTAGGCCACCAAGGATCATATAAATATCTTTGCATCTGCTCCAAAGGGTGATCACTACTGACACCTCTGGCAAATGTTTTATTTGTGCGGAACTCTCAGAAGATTCTGGGTAGTTTCAGTATGAGTTTGGTAGACATTACTTGCAAAAATATTTGTGTATGTGGGAATGCAGTATTTAAAAAACATGTTGCTTTGGCTAGACTTCATCCATTTCCGCCAATACTTGAGGATATTTCTGTGCTTAACGCTTCACTTGGCTTCCAGAGACTCTTCAAACCCATCCCTTAATTTAGGTGCCATGTTAAAGTATTGAGTCTAAAGGAACACCTTTCCTACCATGTAATAGCCCTTCCCAAAGTAATTGGCATAAAACATTTGTTTTGTTTTTGAACCAGGTTTTGATATTTATACAGTAGGACAGCTGAAGAAGTATACTTTTTTGCAGTTCAGGAATAAGTCATCTTGTTTGAATAGTAAGTATGTATGTAGGCAGCAAAGATCAAACATTTATATCACATTAAAGGGTCTATGGACAAATCATCATGGTCCTCATTGGGTAATAGTTATTAGACAGCTGCATGCGTTATTGATTGATGAAAACTAGTTATCTTATACTAATTTATCTTTTTGGTCTTTGTTATTTATTCTTATACATTGCCACCAGAATTATGAAGTTTTGTCTATGGCAACGGTTCTCAACCTGTGGGTCGCTACCCCTTTGGCGGTCGAACGACCCTTTCATAGGGGTTGCCTAAGACCATCCTGCATGTCAGATATTTACATTACGATTCATAACAGTAGCAACATTACAGTTATGAAGTAGCAACAAAAATAATTTTATGGTTGGGTCACAACATGAGGAACTGTATTTAAAGGGCCAGAAGGTTGAGAACCACTGGTCTATGGGGTTACTGCTAGCAGCTGAATGTCAAATGGGATAAATACGGATGCACTAACTTCAGAAGGTACTTTTTAGTTAAAGTAAAATGATATCTAAATACTGCTAGTTTGTAGTTAAAATCATAGGTAATATTTCCACTGAATTAAAAACACAAGAATAAGTAAAACCATTAGGTGTTTGAGGTTATATATTTACCTTCAAATTAGGAAAATAGTTATTTTCTACTAGCTTTTATATATTAATTCCTCTTAATATTTTCTGATGATCATATGGTTGCTTACTCTTTTACTTTTCCCGGCATTAATTTCTTAATGAACTATGATAATATTTATGTTAATTATCTCCCTTTTACAGAGAGCAGTGTAATTCAAATTGGTTAAAGCTCTATGTATTGTTTCACATTTTAATGATTCTAGGTCATTTCTACTATAGTGTCATTTTGTAAAAGGTGCTTATGAAAAATTACTTGGAAAATGCAATACTCTCTAAAAGTGACACTTTATATTTAATCTTACATTAACACAGTAGGCATAAAATTTTGCTCTCACATCTCCACACAGGCATAGTTATACAATGAGAGGCTACTGGTGCATTCACATAGTAGAGGAAACAGCCCTCTGAATCTGCTGCCATTTTTAGAAATTCCATCAAATCATGGCCAAATCCCTTACCATCTCTAAATAGCATATTCCCTTTTTTTCATTATTTAGGTTTATATCTGGCAAATCATACTGTTGTCCAAGGAGAATAAGAGCCTGTTAATCTCTGATTGGCTCAGCCTCAATCTAGGTACCTAGTAAGATGTGTTGGGCTCACATCTAGCTGAAGGTGATTGATGGGGACTCATTAAGACTAAGTTTTGCTGTTACGTGTTCACAGTGTCAGAGTAATACTTGAGCCTGGGAAATAAGCCCCCCAAAGTAGCTTTAAAACTTCTTGCCCCCCAAACTTCTGTAAAAACTGCTCTCTAAAGAATTCTGTACTGTATTTCTCTTCTAAAAATATGAATCTTTCAACCAGGCTCCTGGTGACAGATGGGTTTCCTTTAAGCCAAGTTTTATTTTTGTTTTGTTATGTGTGTGTGTGTGTGTTTTGTGTGTGTGTGTGTGTGTGTGTGTTGTGTGTGTGTGTGTGTCAGGGGTGGGGGGGCAGGGTGGGGGGGCAGTTCTTTTTTTTTTTACATTAAACAAAAGCTAGTGATGACTTCCATGTGAAAACAAAGAGCCATAGTTTCAGCCTTGAAAAAAAATGAGTCAGTAATTAAAAAAAAAACAACAATATATACAAATAAATAAGAAAGTAAAAGAGGTTTGTGAAAAGATTAATAGAAGTGTTTCTGCTTTGACTGCTCTAACTCTATTTCTCCCATTGTCAGGACTCTGAGTCCCGACCAAGGTCACAAGTTTGCTGCCCAGGAGTTTGTGTCCAAGAAGTGAAGGAATCAAATCTTTTCTTCTAAGATGCTAAGCTAACAAATTTATGGATTCCTGAGGACATTTGTTTTGTCTTCTTTCACATCACATATAGTTTTGTAGCTCTATATGAAATATGTCAATATGAGCTTGATCTTTTATCTGTTTTAGAGTTATCATCCTTTAATGTCTTCCCCACAGTCTCCTCACATAATTTAACAGTAAATTATCAGAAATGTAGCAGCTTAGTGGCCTTTGTTTTAATGAAATACATATAGTTCCTCAGGACCTATGAAATCCATCTTATTTACTATTTCTTGAAAGAACTCTTGGTAATATTAAAATCATAAAGAACTTGGTTAATTAGAACCAACTTTTTCTATACAAGTCATTTCTCCTGCTCAATAATTTTTGTTCTTGTAATACATTTGTAAACATTCTCTAGGCTATCAACCATGAGCACTTTATGGGTCAATCTTCAGCCACTTTCTCATCTCAATTTGAATTTCCTTTTAACTTAGGATAATTCTGAGGCACTTTTTTTTTCTTAAAGTAGGTACATAAAAAATTAAAACATTTAAAAATGAGCTGATGTTATTAAAAGGAAAATTTGTAGAAATCTGTATATACAACATATTCCAGCTGTTGGGATGGTTATTAATGAATCTTCCTCCTTTTTTCACAAAGCTTCATAGAATAACTTCAAGCTATGTAATTTCCATGGAATTTAATGAAATAAAGCATTTCGCCACATGAGGTAGTAATTATTTGTAAGAAAAATATAAAGTTAAATGAAAGTGAAAAGCAATTAAATTTTTTACTCTATTAAATAAGGAGCACTTTTATAGACATCGTCGGCCTCTGAAGTCATGTCTAATTTTGACCTCTCCTTTGGAGAACTGATATATCTAATTCCAGATTGGATAAATCAAAGGCATTTATTCAAATCGTAAACTGTCCTGGAGGGTGTCAAATTGAGTTTTATCCAGTAGTATCTTGAATGCCATTGGAATGACAAAGGTTACTGAGGAGTTTACACTGAATTTAACTCTTTTGAACCATAAACATTTTCATGTATCTTTTGAAAAGGCCTATGAATTTTGGTTGCTCCAGAATGTTTTGAGTTATATTTTGTTTGAATAATATTAAAGACAAAAAGAAAGTCCAAGTTGTAGTAAAAATTTAATTTTGTATTTTTTTTTTTTACTTCTTTGTTACTAAAATTTTCATGATCTTCATAAAATATGGTAAGAATTACAGTTGGACTAAGAAAAGAGGTAGAACAACTAATTTGTGTATTTTTAAATGCCAACAAGTTTATTAAAAATAAAACAAATTAGCAAATCAGCTTCAAATCCTATATAATAAAATGCTAATATGCAAATTGTCCCCTCAACCAGGAGTTCCACAGGGAGTTTAAACAGGAGTTTGACCAGGGGGAAGGGCTGGCTGGCCAACCTCCCACGTCCCCTCCCCCCAGCAGGCCTGGCCCGATCAGTCCCAATGGGGGCAGGCCGGCTGGACCCCGCCTGGGCACAAATTCATGCAACAGGCCTCTAGTATATTTATAATATTAGAGAAAAACCAAGGCTAATACCATTACCAACTTTGTATGTATTTAAGCAAATTAATTTTAGGAATAATTGTATAGTTATTTCAGAAATATATACTCAGCATATATGTTATTGTGACATATGGAAATAAATGCCTTTGAAGAACTTTTCAAGAACAACCTAATTTGATGTTTGAAAGGAAAATTGGAAAGGATATAGCCATAATGATAAATTGACTTTTTTTATAACTCTAATCTCTAGACCAACATTAATTTCCCTTTTTGTAAAATTTTTTTAATGGTCAAACTTAGAGCAAAGTATTTTTTTTCATTTCCCTACTTGATCATTATATTACTCATAGGTGTTTTTCAATTTCCAAAGAAAAGTGATTAAAAAAATATATGGGATAGTGAAACATTAATAAATAGAGAAATTTTATGTCTAATGTTAAAACATGAGTAGACAGGAAACTTAAAAATTACCAGTTGATGCTTTTTTAAACTGTTCTAGATGAAGCCAAGCTAAAATATTCTGTTTTATATGGAGAAAAATTTCACAGTCGGGTCCACCATGTCAACTTGCTCCTGTACGTTAAGTGTGATAGTAATAATGATACATTTAATATTTATTCCACTCAATTATTATAAAAATGTACGTGACAAAATATCTGGGTAATATGAATGCAAATGAACATTCAGAAGGATGATAGTTTGAGAGATTTTATTAATTTGTATTTATTTTTATCAATAGCTCACAGTACTATGAATGACACCAATGTCCCTATGGAAACAACTGAATGCATTCAAGGTCAAGGAGAAGGTTATCGGGGAACCGTCAATACCATTTGGAATGGAATTCCATGTCAGCGATGGGATTCCCAGTATCCTCACCAGCATGACATAACTCCTGAAAATTTCAAGTGCAAGTGAGTAAATTAGGCAAATATTATAAATGTAGAGTAAGCTCTGGGAAAATGAGGTAGGGTGGTTACTTTTCACTAATTTCTGTCTTAGTGATCCTTAAACTTTAGTGTGCTAGGGATAATCAAAAGGCAGATTAATCTACTCAGAGATTTTGATTCCTTAGGTCAAATATGCATTTTTTTAACAAGAATTCTAGGTACTTTTGAATCAGATGGTTTATGTACCATGCTTTGGGAAGCACATATACAGGTTTCTAATCACAGCTTTGTTCTTTGCTTTTCTTTTTCTGGTTAATCTTCACCCAAGGATATTTTTCTATTAATTTTTAGGGAGAATGGAAGAGAGAGGGAAAGACAGAGAACCATCAATGTCAGAAAAACACAATGATTGGTTGCCTCTTGCACAAGCTCTGACCAGGGCCCTGGGCCCGGGAGGAGCCTGCAACCGAGGTGCATGCCCTTGACCATAATCAAACCTGGGCCCCTGTGGTCTGCAAGCCGACGCTCTATCCACTGAGCCAAACTGGCTAGGGCCATAGCTTTGTTCCTACAGGTCTAACAAACCAATAAATGGTAATAGTAACCAGTCAAATTTTTAAACCAGTGCCTCTCATATTAACTTTAGGTGAGATTACATACTTTTTCTCCTGCAAAAAGAGGAATATCTTATTTTCAGCTAATATTGTAAACTGATGAATATTAGGCCTTGAAACAAACTTTTTTTAAATGTTAAATGAATATTCTCTATTGTTTCTAGGTTTGCTTTTTAAAAATGGGGATTTAAAACATTTGCTTAGGTGAATTAAGCCAAAGAAACTTCCCTTAAATGTCAGTTACTTGGTTGTATGTGCCTCCTCTGTGGCTGCTTTTTTTCACCACTTGACTTGTTGGACAGACACAGCCACAATGCCATGTGTTTTTAAATTGTCCACCTTGTTATGGGGAACATAAAATGATTGCTTTTGAAATTTATAACACACGTGTCATTCATAGTGCCTTGCTGAAATAGCACCTATAAATAACATATATTGGCTTTATGTAATTGGATTTTAATAAGAGAGCTTAACATTTCAAGATGGAGTATTTTGAGCACTAGTCAGCCAATCCACTGGAGAAGGGAGATATTTTATGTTTTTCTTTTTAAGTTAATTTAATGTATTTACTTAGATAATAAATATTCATCGCTTATGAGTTTTTTCATTATTTTATAATAACACATTTATAGTTGTTAGTCTGGGTTTATTTGTCATCATTTTTTTTTCACAGCAGTATACTTTTTATTCCTGACCTATGTGTTTCACACCTCGGAAATAAATATCAAAGTAAAGAAAGCAAAGAAAATGAGAAAAGATTAGTTAAGAGAGATAGAGAAGACACTGTCAGTGCCATTCACACTTTCTGTTAACTTCTAAGACTGGTAATATTCAAGTAAGAAATCATGTATGTGTGAATGAATACCCAATTAAATTTATTTGTAAGAAAAAAATAATAATGTAATTCACATATTTCACAATTAAAAATTATCAAAAGTTTAGTTGTTATTTGTTATCAGAATTTAAGGTATCCTTTCTTTATTTATTTGGTCAAGATTACCAAACTCACATACAAAAAAAAATAGTGAGTTTTGTTATAAAACAGATAAAATCTGACTCAACATTTTTCTCAGAATGTTGATGCATTTATTTGTGGCCTAGCAGAGAACAGTGTGCTAGTCAGGTGTCTCTAGTTGCATAAACACCATTTGCTGCAATATGAGACTCCTTACAAATGACAATTTTAAAACTATAACTCAACCATAGTGCCTGTGATGAATCTACATGAATCAGATAATAATTAATATGTTTTAGAAATTGTAAACAATTCTTTCTTCAAGTGAAGGGAAAGATCATAGAAAAAACATTTGGGCCTGCCTTGACTCTCATGCTTGCTTAATCTAGATTAATGAGGTGCTTATAGATATCGATTTGTGTGTGTTAAATAATTTTTTTATTTTTTTAATTAAATTAATTGAGGTGACATCAGTTAATAGGATAATATAGGTTTCCAGTGAACAAACACTTCTCCCAAGAAGACATACAAATGGCCAACAGATATACGAAAAGATGTTCAACTTCACTGGCAAATATAGGTTTTTAAAGTGGGCCTAAACTAAGACTTTTGTTAGCCTTAGAACTCTAATGATCTCACCCTAAATTAATTTAACTAAGCAATTATTCATCTAATATTACAAAATGGTATAAATTTTATGTAAACTTTAATGCACATATTTTGTACTGACATACATTTTTGAAACATTAGTATAAATTGTTTGAAAGAAATAACAGATTTTCTTTACCTTTCCAGTTAATAATTTTATCATTTTATAAGAAGGCTAAAGGCTTTAATGGGGATTATAACTATGAAAACTTGTTGTTCTGTGGCCTTAACTATTGGCAATCACTGTTATTATAACCTTAAATAACAAAGTTTGTGTCAGGACCTATTTTTACTATATAAATTATTATTGATTTTATAATCAAACCCAAGCCTCTTCCTTAAGAACTTCTCAGTTTCTAATGGTTAATTTTGGTATCAATAAAATTATAGTTCTTTTTAAAAATATGTGTTTTTATTGATTTTAGAGAGAGAGGAAGGGAGAGGAAGAGAGAAAAACATGAATGTGAGAGAGCAAACTTGATTGGTTGCCTCCTGCATGTTCCCCAAATGGGGAAAGAACCCTCAACTTGGTACATACCCTGACTGGGAATGGAACTTGTGACCCTTCAGTGCACAGGACAACGCTCAACCAACTGAGCCACACCAGCCAGGGCAGTGCTTCTAATTGGACCTAAGTGATGTAAATAATGTGGTTTTAATAGATTGAATATTAATTTTGATAAATTATTATTCACAGATCTAAAAAAAGACAGTGCAAGCTTGCTTTAAATTAGAGAGCAAGTTTAGGAAAGCAAGTCTTAAATTCAGTATTTCATTTGAAGTGAACTTTATATTAAGTTTTACATTAAAATACTTTTATACACAGAGAATATTTGTATAGAACTTTTCCTTACTGAGAACTCTAAATAGTTAATAAATTACTGGTAAAATAAAGGATGTATATATACTACATTGATGACTTCTATATTAGGTTTCTATGTTATAATTATGTCTTTATTTTACAAAAATATTTATAAAGATTTAGGTAACATCTCTAAGTCAAGAAATAAGTAATGTGAAATTAAAATTAATATATGTAGCAAGTTAAATGAATCAAGAAAAGACAGAATTCAAAAAAGAAATAGTTATGATGTTTTTGTGTGGCAAATGTTTGATTAGGCAAAATTTTCATTTTAAGTGAGAGTAATTAATGACTATTAATAATAGCCTTTATTCTACAGAGAGATGCATGTTGTTTCTACATTATATATGAGCCATAAAGACAATAAATAAGAGTTTAGTTTTAAAATGTGTAGCAGTTGAGAGTCCTAGACTGACAATAAGTGAGAAGAATGTAGTGAGTGGTACCAGTTCTCTCTTTTGTGAAGCAGGAGTGTTTGTCTGAAACTCCAGGCTGGTGGGAGGAAAAGAATACTGACATCTGTCAGCACGTTTTTCAGTAATGGGGCAGTGTCCGTTGCATATATTGAATTCTAAATTGTTCAAACTATCCTAAAACTTAGAACTCTAATTATTGACATGCACACATTCTGGGGTGTCTAGAGGTATAGTAGTGCTGATTCCATCAATGTAAGAACTCGGGCAATTTACATTAACATGCTTATTCTCAATAGGGACCTAAGAGAAAATTATTGCCGAAATCCAGATGGGGCTGAGTCACCCTGGTGTTTTACCACTGATCCAAACATCCGAGTTGGCTACTGCTCCCAAATTCCAAAATGTGACGTGTCGAGAGGACAAGGTAATAGTTGACATTTTGCAATATGGGCATGATTAAATTCAGGGGAACTGCCTAAAGGGAGCTCACAATTTACAGCAGAAAGCCTACTTCTCATTGCACTGCTTTTGTTGAAAAGCAAAGTCCCCAAGTCTAATTTCTTTTTCACATTCATTTGTTCAACGTTTATTTACTTATTGCCTGTATACCAGTGCCAGACACAGTTCTAGGCACTGGAGATATACCAGGAAACAAAACAAAATTCTTTGACCCCCTTGAAACTAAATTCTGGTAAATAGAAAACAAGCGAAGTAAAAACGAGGTTGAGATAGTAAGTTAGTTTGTGGTAAGTGCTAGAGAGAAAAGTGTTGCAGTTAGAAGAGAGGGGTTTTGCTACTTTATATTTTAACTTGAGGCCCAGTGCACAAATCTGTGCATGGGTGGAGTCCCTCGGCCTGGCTGGCGATCGGGGCCCATCGGGGCAGGCCAGGGATAGGGACTGTGGGAGGTTGACCGGCTATGGGAGTGCACTGACCACCAGAGGGCAGCTCCTGCATTGAGCGTCTGCTCCCTGGTGGTCAGTGCGCATCATAGTGACCATTTGACCGGTCATGTGGTCGATAGGTCCTAACAGTCGCTTAGGCTTTTATATATATAGAATTGTTTGGGAAGATCGTACATATTAAGAAGACCAGAAAGAAGTCAGAGAGCACATGTGCCATATGCATCTGTTTATAAAGGGCATTCTAGATAGAAAAAAATCTACAATTGAAAAGAGATGGAAGAGTGCTTGAAAAGTTTAAAGAAACAGCACATCATTATGGCTGGTAGAGACTGAGCAAGATAGAGAGTCTCAGGAGATGAGGTTATAGAGCAGCGGTTCTCAACCTGTGGGTCGCGACCCCTTTGGCGGTCAAACGACCCTTTCACAGGGGTCGCCTAAGACCATCCTGCATATCAGATATTTACATTACGATTCATAACAGTAGCAACATTACAGTTATGAAGTAGCAACGAAAATAATTTTATGGTTGGATCACAACATGAGGAACTGTATTTTAAAGGGCCAGAAGGTTGAGAACCACTGTTACCGAGCAATTGGCTAAAATCACATAGGCCTTGTAGGAGTTGGAAGGATTACACTTTTATTCTGAAAAGGAAGGAACTCTGTTGTAGGGTTCTGAGAAGAGAAATTAAATGACCTGTCTGACTTAAATTTTAACTGGACGATCCTGGCTGCATTATGGAAAACAGCCAGAACTTCTGACAAGGGCCCAAACAGGGTAATCAGTTGAGTGATTGTTTCAGTAATTTAGGAGATGAGAGTTATGGGGACCTGGGTGTTAGCAGGGGAGATGGTATGTAACAACGGGGTTTGAAATAAATCACCATTGTACTTGAAAACATAGGTGCCATTGAAGGTAATTGTTTCAGGAACAGTAGTAGAGAAAAGTCAGATTGAAATAGATTTTAAAAAGATATTATCTGTCAAAGATTAATAATGTTAGGTTATGGACATGTATTAGTATATAGTAAATTGAGAGCTCTAATTTTTGAATAATTATTTTTTTCACATAAATTTAATTATGATGGCTATGGTCAGTCCTAAATCATCCTAAAAAGTCCAAGCCAGATTTAAAGCTTCATTTCATAGATTTATTGTCCTATACATACTCATCTATCCTTTAACCTCTTTCTCAGTGACATTTTTCACGAACAACTCTGAACACAGTTGCAGAGAGAAGAGGGGATGAGTCCCTTCTCAGTCAATTTCACTGTTCTTTGGCAGATTTTAAAGGTCATTTGGAAATAAAGTTAAAACCAATGATTAAGGGAGTCTTGGTATCAGCTGGATGCTTTCTTCCTATCTTGTTCATTTAAGCTATTACTGATCATTTGTGATCATAGAGGCAAAAAAGAGCAATTGCTTGATAAGCTTCTGGTATATAGGAAGACACTTTTGTGTACAGTACATATATCTTACTTACTAAAAGATCAGGTAATATAAAATGAGAGTTTTGTATTTTAGAAGTTAAGTAGATGTTATTGCTTATCTAGTAAGTGCACAAATTAATAGACAAAGAAATTAGTTTTATAGAATTTAAATAACTTACCTAAATACTCAGATTATCACAGCTGTGACTGACTATAACCCTCCTTAAAAAATGATCTTTCCATTATTCCATGCTTAATCTTTTTTATTAATACTTTAACATTTATTGTATTATTTTTCTTTAATAATGTATTATACTGATACATTACAACAAAGTGCAGGCACTGTGGGGCAATTTAAAAATGAAGTCCTACTTAATAGACAATTCAACGTACAGCTGTGAAATTTTAACACTGTTATGCTATCGTTTGATATTGCCAAGCTAATGGCATGCGCCAAGCACACACACACACACACACACACACACACACACAAGAATGTTGCTGTTATCCTCTCCATATACCAGAAAATATAAATTTCACATATAGATTGATAAGTTAGACATTTCTTCTCAAATCTTGCAACACCTGAGTTAGCTTATGTATAAATGCTCTTCTAATTGGATATTAAATAACTTTGTTTAAAAAATAAAATCTTAAATTACAGACTTTCTTTATAAATGTTGATAAAACACAATTTATTAGATTATGTGAGATACACTTAAGAGAATTCATAAGTCCACATTTATATCACTCCTTCTACCACTAACAGTAGTATTGCTACCACTACCATTGCTATTACTGGCAGTAATAATACCTAAATGGAAGCAGCAGGGGAGAAGGAAATATTCATTTACAAGAAAATGACGACTAAAAAAGAAGTGTGGGAAATAAAAAATAACCATTTTAAAACCAGCATAGTACTAATTCATGCAAAATTAACCAAAGTATGCCTAAGCCATTAAGTGACTATTACTTGGCAGTATGTTTACTCAGTCTCAAAGGCCTCAACATTTTTTGTTTTTGTTGTTATATAAAAATAAGTTTTTCTTTTACACCACTTAATGAAGATATCAAACTCACCAGTAATAATGATAAAAGCTCTGAAAAGAACAAAATATCATCTATTCAATATTCCTGTGTTTAACTTGATTTTATTCATGAGCAAATAAAAATATAAAATTAAAGAGCATTTGCAAAACACTTGGCTTGGCCTGGTTGATGTGGCTAAATGGTTGAGCATAGACCCCAGAACCAAGGGGTCATTGGTTCTATTCCTGGTTTGATTCCCAATCAGGGCACATACCTGGATTGTGGGTTTTAGGCTCAATCCCTAGTAGGGGGTGTGCAGGCGGCAGTGCTCGCTAACATATGGGGATGTTTCTCTCATCCATCTCTCTATACCTCATCCTTCCTCTCTCTAAAAATCATTTTTTTAAAAATAAAAAACCCCAACATATTAAAAACAAACAAAACACAGCTGGCTTGGGTGACTCAAAATCCCAATCACATGAAAGATAAAATTAAAACACAACAAATGTGATTAGTATATGAGTGTTCATTATGTCATTCTTTTCTGAAGAAAATGTTGGGAAATACATATGTCATTCTAAAAAGTCCCACTTTAAGTGTCCTTAAAAGCCACCTGTTTAATTTTTTTAAAATGTGCAATTTATTGCATAAAATCTCATTTTAATGAAAAAGAAATTTGGCTGAAAATAAATAATTTGTACAGATTTTAGAGTGATTAAATTTTTATGTTGACTTTTGTGAATTTATATGTTATGTTTTTGTTCTATCTGTATTCCCTAGTATTCACTAGTTTTTTTTTCCATATATTTATTTATGTTTAGATTGTTATCGTGGAAATGGCAAAAATTATATGGGCAATTTATCCAAAACACGATCTGGACTAACATGCTCAATGTGGGACAAGAACATGGAAGATTTACACCGGTGTGTAAATTTCTTTCTTACAATATATAGTATCTTATATAATAAAGAGGTAATATGCAAATTGACCATCACACCCTCACACAAAGATGGCCACCTCATGTGGTCAAAGATGGCCACCACAAGATGGCTGGCAGGGGAGGTCAGTGGGTGGCAAACAGGCCAGCAGAGGAGGGCAGTTGGGAGTGAATGGGCCTGCAGTAGAGGGCAGTTGGGGGTGATCAGGACAGCAGGGGAGCAGTTAGGCGTCGATCAGGCTGGCAAGGAAGTGGTTAGGGCATGATCATGCTGGCAGGCAGAAGCAGTTAGGGACAATCAGGCAGGCAGGCAGGCGAGCGGTTGGGAGCTAGCAGTCCTAGATTATGAGAGAGATGTCCAACTGCCAGTTTAGGCCCAATCCCTGACTGCGGTTGTGTGGTGTCAGGCCTAAACCTGCAGTTGGACATCCCCTGAGGGGTCCCAGATTGGAGAGGGTGAAGGCTGGACTGAGGGACACCCCCTCACCTCCCCTGCGCACGAATTTTGTGCACCAAGCCTCTAGTATAGTGATAACAGTAATAGGTATATGCAGGTATGCACATTGATATTTCTTTCCATTATTTATATATCATCATAAGCTAACAAAAACATTAGATTGATTATTCATGCAATTCAATTTAATATTTTATCTCTAAGTGGCAAACTTTTAAATAAGAAATTCAAACCAGTATATATTTATTGAGCACTTACTGTACGTTCTGCTTTGTGATAGGTGCCATGGGGAACATTAACAAAAATTGGGTATACATTTTGACTCCATCTTTATGGAGGATATGGTCATATTGAGAAAATAATTTACATTACTTAATAAGACAAGGCATAATTAAGTGATAAATTTTGTGTTTCATGTAGTACATTATATTATTATGTTTTCATAATTAATTGTTAATATTCATAAAAATTGAGTAAGTTACCATTTTCATGTACATACCTTAATATCCAATTAACTCCTAAAAACTTAGAAAGACATGTTCCTTATATAACCTTATTTTGACATATAAAATGTTTCTAAAATAAAAGGAATGTAATTGGAAAAAAACCTATATAGTTCAAAGAAGTAGAGATTTTTGACATTGGACATATTCACAGAAAAATAAGTTATCTTCCACTCAAACCTAGCAATAGTGTTAGTGTGTTTGAAATTACAAAAGAAAGGCCATAGTTGTGACATAAAATATCCCAGAATATATGCATAGTTACATTATATGAGTTATCACACTTGACCATTCTATATGCGTGAATAAGAATTTTAGGACTCAGAGAAATTGAGTCATTTTGTCTCCAGCCGCACTTTAACTTTAAAGCCTTTATTCTCTTCCCAAATGTACTCACTAGTGGATGATAATGTTTCAATAAATAGTGATAATTCTAAGGTAGTGCTCTCTAACATAAATATGCATTTCACTTATGTAAGCTGCATATGTACTTTTAAGTTTTCTAATAGACACATTAAAAGAAGTAAAATTAAACAGGCAGGATTGTTTTTGTAAATATAGTTTTATTATAAATCAAATATATCTAAAGCTTTTTCATTTTAATATGTATTCAATATAAAATTATTAATGAGATCTTTTACATTTTTATACTAAAATGTAAAACCTTCAAGATCTGGCATATATTTACAATTATAGCACCATTCAATTTGGATTAGCCACATATCAATTTCTCAGTAGCCATATGTAGCTAATAGCCACTGTAGTGGGCACAGTAGCTCTAGGACTTCAAGCATAAGCAGAATTCTGTCCTCATAGATCTTACATTCTAGTATGTAATGCCAGAAAACAGAAAATGCCAATATCATATTGTAAAAATTATGAAAATAGCATATTTTATGCTGTAGGAATGCAAAGAAGTGCCACTCAAACCTTTGATCATCAAGAAGACTTCTAGAGGAAGGGACATTAGCTGTGACATGAGATAAGTAGGAATTGGTGAAAGGAAATGTGGGAGAAAGAGTGCATTAGGCAGAAGGTATAGTTTGTTCAAAAGCCTAAAGATTGAATTGTTCGAAAATCAAATAATTTTGGAAGTTTGAAACAACGTAATTTGGCCACTGTCCACAGCCAAGGAATTCCCCAGTGGCAAGACTATATAGAGCCCTGGAAGCTGTTTAAAGAAGTTTGGATTTTATCCTGAGTATTAAAGGGATTCATTAACGAATTTTAGGCAGGAATCAGCATGATTAAAATTAAATGCTAATTTGAACACTGCTATTTTAAAACTCATTTTTAGAAATACAAAGGGGTGGATCTAGCTCTTATGGACAGACCTGTGAGAGACAATTGTACTAACTCTGCCTTTACTGATTTCTCATTAGAAGGTCAATGTTTTTATGATGGAAGTATTTACATCACAAAAATCAGCAGGGACAACCTATAAAGACTCCCTTCCTACACACTTCAGAGTTCCAGTTGTTAAATATTTAGCAGCATATTACTGGAAAGATGTGACATTTACTTAGGTATTGCAATGGTTATAACTATTAATTTACTAAGCTTAAGATTACTTTTGGAAATAGTTAAAAGTCACTTGGAAATAATTTGTAGGAAATTGATGAATGATTAAGTTACATGGTGACACTTAGGTTATATATGTAAATCACATGGATCTGGAACATAGTATTATGTGTGTGCTGTTGTTATTGCTCCAGAAAATAAACTCGAGTTTGAAAAGATGATCTAAGTTTCCATGTCCAAAGCTCTTCCCAATTTTTAAAATTACATATTAATTACAGTTAAGTTGGTGGTAATAAATAATCCAAAATAAATCCAGTTAGATGTATAG
The DNA here is from genome assembly GCF_028538775.1 of Myotis yumanensis. Taxonomy (NCBI): domain Eukaryota; kingdom Metazoa; phylum Chordata; class Mammalia; order Chiroptera; family Vespertilionidae; genus Myotis; species Myotis yumanensis. The sequence goes on along the minus strand of NW_027223760.1, from coordinate 39,403,615 downwards.
TTTTCATGATTTGGTTAGGATGGCCATGTGGAATTTGACTTCACTAATATTATTGAGGTAAATATAAATATCAATCTATAATAATAAAAGCATAATATGCAAATTGACTGAACAGCAGAACAACCACTGTTATTATTAAGGTCCACAATTTACTATGTGTATACATTTTTAAAATTTAAATATTTAGTAAGGTACAATAATGATATTGTATCTTATGTACAGTATATATATATATATATATATGTATATATATATATATATACTGTATATAAGCAGGTATGGTCTTATATACAATATTTCTGCTTTTCTTTTATAACAAATTTAGTGAAGATGTAAAATATGAAAGGCCAAAGTGTTACTCCGTTATCTGTCAAGAAATCACATTTTGTAACTCTATGACCAATGATATTTTATAACTTAACTATTTTATTAGTACATTATTATTAATTTCTCAATGTTTCTTCTTGTATTTTGGCAAAGCTATTTTGCAAGAGATGCTTCATATGTCACTGAAACAAAAAAGTACTTTTCAATGGATTATGTTTTCTAGTTATTTTATCATATTGATGTTCTTTGTCATCTGCTTTTTTCTTTTCTTTTTTTTTTTTGCTTGTGTTTCTCCATTTCCATGCACAGGTATATTGTTGCCTTACCACTGCAATTATTAAATAGAAATAAAGTCATAAAATCTTTCATCATTTAACTATGCTAATTATTCAGCCTTATTCCATATTCCTGAGCTAGAGAACCTGCTTCCAAACTGTAGAAACAAAATTAATATCAAACAAAATAATCAAAATTCATATCAGTTGAAGCTTGTGCCATATCTCTAATGAAAGTTATGTGCTCGGGTTTTATCTTCTTGGTGACATTTTGTTTTTTTTGGACAAAATGAGCATCTTGTGATGTTCAGAGTATTTTGTTTATGCAGGCATATCTTCTGGGAACCAGATGCTAGCAAGCTAAATAAGAATTACTGTCGGAATCCTGATGATGATGCCCATGGTCCCTGGTGTTACACGGGAAATCCTCTCATTCCTTGGGATTACTGCCCTATTTCTCGTTGTAAGTATATTTAATTATCTTTTTCAGGTGAAATATTTTAAATATACTGCATCTTCTCTAAATTGATATCTTAATCAGAGGTGAAAATAATAATATAGGAGGAATGCATTTGATCCCTTGAGAATGTACTACACACACACACAAACACACACACACTTTCTTCATCTTTCATCTAGACAAGGAGACATTCTGCTGACCTTTAAAAAAAAAAAAATATATATATATATATAAATTGATTTTAGAGAGGAAAGGAGAGGGAGAGAGATAGAAAAGTCAAATGATGAGAGAGAATCATTGATTGGCTGCCTCCTACTGAGGATTGGGCATGCACCTCAACCAGGAATCGAACCGTGACCTCCTAGTTCCTAGGTCGATGTTCAACCACTGAGCCATGCCAACCAGGTCATTCTGCTGACCTTTTAAAAGAAGACCTTCCTTCCTCAGAAGATTCTCCAATTGAATCCAGAAACAATCATTGGTCATGGCTCTAACATGACTGCTCTAGGAAGAACTCCCCATTCTCATCACCAGTACTACCTGCTCAGCCTTTGAATGTAGCCGAGCTTTCAGCAAAGGCCCCCAACCCACTAACCATCCCAAGAAGAGAGCTGAGGTAGTGGTGCTTCTATCTTCTCAGTTATTTAGCCCAAGACTAAGAAGTATGGAGCATTCCATCCACTCTTTGAGCCCAAGTTAATTTTGTTAAAAGAGTATTAGTGCATAAAGTAAAAATATATGTAAAATATATGTGTGATATACTTCACATAAAAGAGCACTGATATATCAGTAAGAAAAAGATAACTTAGGAGAAAAATAAAGAAAACAAATCCTCAAAAATAAATATAATTGATAAACAAATATTAAAACTTAATTGTAAGAAAAATGAAATTATAAAAGCATAATAAATAATTTCCACCTATCAGGTTGGCAAATAATCAAATGATTGTTAATGCTCAATAATATTGAGAGCCTGGGTGATCAACTCTCTCAATTCTGCATTACTTTGTGAATGGGAAAGCTTATCTGGAAGTAGTATGGAGAAATTTTGTAACCTCAATACTAGCAACACTGTGTGCTAGATATTTCTTGTTGTGGGAGGCTGTCTTGTGCATAAGATGCCTAATAGCCTCTACCCACTACATGCCAATAGTACTACCAATACATCCAGTCATGACAATCAAAAATATTTCCAGACATTGCCAAATGGCCCCTTGGTGGTGATGGCCGGGGAGCTTTGGAAAATACCCCCATTGAGAACAACTTATATGGAAATATATCCTCAATAAATTATTGAATGAAAAAGTCTTATTATAAAACTGTACAGTAGCAAGAGACCATTGTACTATACTACGTATCTCACAGCTCCATGTTTATAGCAAACATCTTTAAACACTGTTAAACTACCTTCTTACTCAAAAAAGGATATACTTTGATAAGTTCAGTACTAGTCTGTTTTAAGAATGTTTTACATGTGAGACAAACCAGCAGCAAGTACCTTGAGAATAACAGTAAAAGCACCCTTTTTAAAAGAGGCAATTGTTTGAAGAAATGTTAGCTTTTAAAACATGAAATATAAACAACTCTATATTTTTCCTTAATATATGACAAATTAAAGAGATAATTTCTCACCTTAAGTGGAAACATTGTGAAATTTTAGCATAAAATGGTAAACCTTAAACACAATGCTAATCAAGTATATCTATCACTATTTTTAATAAAGAAATTCTCTATAATAATATATAAACATGTTTGCAAAGGAATACTATTAATATTATTATATTTCATCTCATCAGCTCTAATCATAGCCTTACAAATTCATTAGTGTTTCTCTGGTGTTCTGTTTTTCCCACATTAGGGTTTGCGTAGGTCCTGAAAATGTTCTTTTATAGAAGATGCCCTTCAAGTTTTAATGCTAAAACAAACAAGCAAACAAACCTACTTCTTTGGCACAAAAAAACTTAAAAAATAGTTAAAGGAAGTAATTTTTCTAAATATTGCTTTTACCTCATGGAAAATTTTTGTGAAGTTTCTGTGATTAAGAATAAGAATGTCCAGATGGCATGGCTCAGTGGTTGAGCATTGGCCTATGAACCAGGAGGTCACGGGTTCAACTCCGGGCCAGGGCATATGCCTGGGTTGTGGGCTCAATCCCTAGTAGGGGGCATGGGGGAGGCATTCAATCAATGATTCTCTCTCATTAATATTTCTATCTCTCTCCTCCTCTTCCTTTCTCTCTGAAATCAATACAAATATATTTTTTAAAAAGGACTAATAAAGGCTAGCACATTATCCAATGAGAAGGAAAAAAGTCAATGATCTGGCTTTTAAAAAAGGTTCTAATGCTTTTTCTACAGAGTTCCAGATATGTAAAAATCCCGGGAGCTTAGTTTTAGCACATAGAGTGAAATGCGCCCATAGAATCTCCGGGAACTAAGCTTTGGATTACAAGCCTAATGGACACAGGGATCTAATAATTTAAAAGTTTTAAAAACATATTTCCAACTAACATTATAAAACTAAAAGTTGTCTTGTGCTATTGAAAGACTTCAAGGTGTTGCTAGTATTTGATTAAATGCTATAGCAGATAACTCATTTTTACTTCAATTTATTTCGAACATTAATTTTAATAAATATTTTTACACTGTCATCTTTCTAACTAATATGTATAGCCAGGATTTATTTACATTTTACCACTGTTGAAAGGCTAATAAAATTTATCTTTAGAAAATTTGAGGTTGTATTTATTTAACTGCAGAGACTATATAAATCATTTTTGCATGGTACAATTGTGGTACAAATCATGTAAAGGTTTTATTACTTTAAAAAATGCTTACAAAATTATACTTAACATATATTTTTAAGATCAAATATGCAGAAATAAGACTGGAGAAATGTTTAGACATTTATCTGTACACAAACACAATATAGCTTAGAAAAAAAATCTTAGTTTTTAACAACTAAGAGTGTAGTGATTAAGAGCTTTATCTCTGACCTCCGGGTAAGAATTCCAACCCTATTACTATAAGTGCCTTGGGCAAGTTATTACATTTAAGTTTGTATTTATTTATTCATTTTTAACAACTTAAAATTGAGTTACTACTATGTGCAAAGCCCTATATAACACACTAGGTATCCTATATAATAAAAGGGTAATACCAAATTGACCCTAACAGCAGAACAACTGGGAATGACTGGTCACTATGACACACACTGACCACCTGGGGGCAGACGCTCAATGCAGGAGCTGCCCCTTGGTGGTCAGTGCGCTCCCACAGGGGGTGCTCTGCTCAGCTACAAGCCAACCTGACGGCTGCCAGCACAGTGGTGTTGGCGGGAGCCTCACCTGCCCCTCAGCAGCACTAAGGATGTTTACTGCAGTTTAGGCCTGCTCCCCGCTGGCAAGTGGACATCCCCCGAGGGCTCCCCGGCTGCCAGAGGGATGTCTGACTGCCACCTGAGGCCTGATCTCCCGGGGAGCAGGCCTAAGCCAGCAGGTGGTCATCCCCCAAGGGGTCCCAGACTGTGAGAGGGCACAGGCCAAGCTGAGGGACCCCCCAAGTGCACAAATTTTTGTGCACCAGGCCTCTAGTACAACAATATAAACAATGTTTCTTACCTTTACATAATTTTCAGTGTAGAAAGGAGACATTTATGTAAATAATTGCTAATATAATTATTTAATAAACATATATTAATATTAAAATAAATAATGAAAATGGGAACAATTAATATCTGCCTGGAGAAATATGTGATGTTCATAAAGTTTGAACCTGACTCAAAAATTTAAGAATATATTAAAAGGTTTCTTTTGTTTTCAATAACAGTTTATGGTTTGAATCACAACACATAAATACAACTTTTATAATTGACATGTTTTCCTTCTTCAAAATATAAGTTGAATCAATACATATATATTTTTTTTCATATTTGAGTACTATGGTGGAGATAGTGGGAAAGAAGTAAAAGAGGAAAATTGAGAATAGTATTTGATGGTAAAATGGAAAAGGCCTAGAGAGCAGTTTTTCAAAGTTTTGCTCAAAATGTACAACAGGAAAAACTAGAATGCTTTTTAAAAATTCATAATCTAGCCTTCAACCCAGAATCTCCAGAAATCTGACTGTTAGTGGCATTTCAGCTAATTCTAAAGTGGGGGAAATATTTGCTTAACAGGAAACTGTATATATTTTCAATAATTAATATTAATATCAATAATATTAATTAATTATTATTTAGGTCCACAATTTACTATGTGTATACATTTTTAAATTTTAAATATTTTAGTAAGGTACAAATGAACTAAATACTGCGTTGTTCTATTAGCTTGATTCTTAGAAATAGAAAACTTGATATGCAATTAAGGATAGAATAGTCTTTTTCATCAGGACAACATAAGAAATAAATATATATTTTTATTTTAGAAATTTTAAGTACTTAACTTGAGTGGGAAAACCACTGTCCTTGATGTTTTAATGAGCCACAATCAGCCTCAATCTTTATTTGTACTATAAACTAAAACCTTGACCTCAGCTGACTCTAAGACAAAACCCTCCCTCAGGATAAGCTAAAGGGAAAGTAAATAATGAAATTTATATGTTTTCCTTTACCCTTATTCATTTAAAATACCTAGACTTGGTAAATGAGCTTAAGTAAAAACTCTTGAGATTCTCTATAAATAACAATCAAATTTGCATCTATTACAAAGGAATCCATATGTCATTATTCTTTTGTTGTCGGTTTATTTGAGCTCAGAGTATTTCCAGGGATTAACAACCAGCTGGGTCTAAAACAGTGCTTGACTAAACTCTATGCCATCACTTCTGAACAGTCGGACATTAAACTCCAGGAAATGTATTGTGCCTCATTTGTTACTGCATAAGTACTCTCAAATCCTAGCATCTTCTAAGCCTTCTTTTTGTAGCAATTAAGCCTCAGTAAAGAAGTTATGAAAAAGGAGTAAGTTATGAAGTTTTAGTTAGAATTAATTTCCAGTTTCCAGTGTTCTCTTTTTTCCATATTTTTTACTATGATCTGGAAAAAACAATTTTGAAATATTCTAAGGAAAAACGTTATATTGTTATTCTTTTTTTCCATGGATGATTTTGATTTCTACCTTCTGGAATTCTTAAAGTTTTCTGAAGCATGTGAAGTTTCAATTATCCTCCACTGTATTTTTAAAAAAAATAATTTTCAGAAAAAAATATAAAAGGGCCACATTACAGTAAAAACTTAATTTATCTATATGAATGGCACAAACAAGCAATAATAAGTATTATTGCTATTAAATGAAATGGTCCTTGTGTATGATGTTGGGGGGTCTTGGTAGGATGAGGCAGCTCCTTGATGCTAGTAGACACCCTGCACAGTCATAAAACAGGGTTTTCCCCACATCACCCCCTACCAGTAGGCACACACCTTCAATATTGTCCAGTAAAAGTGACACATAATTACTCAAAAGAGTACTATTACATTTTATCTTTGAATAAAATGTCAATAATTTTAGTAAATTATCCAATTCATGAATATTTTAATTGCAGTATATAGCTTTGGTTTTATATTACAGAAATAAGTATGGATGAATTATGTTTATATGTACATACTTATTTTTACAGGTGAAGGTGATACCACACCTACAATAGTCAACTTAGACCGTAAGTAATATTTTGTATATTTGTGTCTCTATGTGTCAGAAATGAGTCATTACTTTCTTCATAGGAAAATACTTTGTCACTATATTAACTTCCATTATAAAAATAAGTTAGTCTATTTTTACTTAATTTTTTTATGTGCATATGTATGGGGTTACAAAGGTAACTGCATACTAAATATCAAAATTCAATTCTGTAGCAGACATTATAAGAAGTTATATTTAACATAGAAAAAGCCATTATATTTCTTTTAATTCTGGCCAAAATGAATGTATGGACCTTTACCCTCTTTTTAAGTTAATAAAGATGCAAAAATCAGAAGGAATGAAACCAAAAGGTTGGGAAATTATGCAGCATCTCTATCTTGCTCTATTTTTAAAGCTCTTTGCATGCTCTACTAAGCCAAAGATGACACAGCCTGAGAGGTTAGGTCAATCCTCCATTTAAGAAAATCTGTTGAGAGCCACTAGTTTTTAATTTTTGCATATCTTTGGGGCTAAAGGAAATCATTCAAGTGTTTTGATTTAAGAGGCCACTTGCTTTGTTCCAGGCTGAAGAAGTTAGTAGAGGTCATTTTTAGGCTAGTTGATAGGATAAGGCAAGGGACAAAGAAGAGGGTCAGGAAAAAGTTTAATTCAGAGAATTCTGTATTGTCATTTGGATATAATGATTTGAACATAGTAATTATGTCATTTGGATATAATATCAATACTTAGAATATTGATAACCTAATTTAAAATTGCTCTGCATTCTCACTTTACTATTTCAGAAATAATAAACCCAATATAGTTTTGGTTTGTTTGTTTCATTCAGGCTATTGATTTGCATTGGCATTTAGAAATTACCACCATAAATGACATAGTTAAATTTTATGTTGAGGTTGGTGGGGAAAAAATACAATCACTAAGAGATATGGAGAACTGTTCTTACTTAGTGCTGGGTGAGGAAAGCCACTGTCATGCTCATGGCCATGTTGTTGACCTTGAGTTGATTAGTTTTTCTGTGTTATTCATCTAAGATGAGGATTGCAAACATGTGGGGCCTGATTTGGCACTGTAGCCACAATACATGTTCACCCTTAAATGTTCTTCTGACAGAATTATAGTAGTTACATTTGCCTAGGTACTTTTGCTGAGAGGCACAGTATTAAAAAATGTTTTGTTAAAATGTTAAGGGGAGTGGGGTGAGGGTGACTGGATAAAGAAAGTGAAGGAAACAGCTAAAGAATATATGTGCATACCCCATGGACATGGACAATCATTTGCAAGGGCCAAGGAAGGTGGAGGCAGGGGAGAGTTGAGGTGGGCACATGGGGGGAGGAGGACTCCTGTAATAATGTCAACATTAATTTTTAATTAAATATTTATGTATATAAATTATGTATATAAGTTATGTTTGGTTCTCTTTTTAGATCCTGTAATATCTTGCGCCAAAACAAAACAATTACGAGTTGTAAATGGAATTCCAACACGAACAAATGTAGGATGGATGGTTAGTTTGAAATACAGGTAATTATTAATGACACAAATTATATGTATTTGGCTTATTTGCAGAAGGTGTATTCCCAGCAGTATGGCCATATGTGGTCATGCAGATTGTGCCCTCCCCATGGACACTCCTATGAGGGGGGCTCAAGAGAGGATTGATGACATTCTGCTTACCAAACAGCCCTATATTTTGCAATTTGTTCCTCTTCAGATAGTACATTTTTATTTATTTATTTTTTATTAAATTGATTGGGGTGACATTGGTCAACATGAACATATAGATTTCAAGTGTGGGTTTCTATGTGCCCACCACCCAAAGTCAAATCTTCTCCTGTCACCATATATTAGGAACCCCTTCTGCCCCCACCCTCTTTCTGCCCCGACCCACTACTTTTTCAGTTCACCAGTTTCAGTTTTATATCCCACACATGAGTGAAAATATATGGTCCCTAGGTTTTTCTGACTGACTTATTTCACTTAGCATAATGTTCTCAGCGCTATTACATCCTTTCTTATAGCTGAGTAGCATTCCATCATTTATATGTACAGTACCCTTTTTAAATGTTCACAAAAGTCCCATATGTGTTGGCATTGTCCCTAATTACAAGTGGCACTTTTAAGCAAAACATACAGAACGTACTTATACCTTGATATCACCAGACTAGTTATAATGCATATGCTATTAATTTCCCAGTCTAGGATATTGTGACTTTATTTTCTAACATGCCTATTCATAATTATATCAGAAATTTTATATTTCTTTTAAAATTTTGAATTTTCTTTGTCATACTAATGAGAATGGCACTAATTTTAAATTCTAGAATATTTTGCCATTGAGAAAAATATTAATAAACAATAGTGATGGCCCTAGCCGGTTTAGCTCAGTGGATAGAGTGTCGGCCTACAGACTGAAGGGTCCCAGGTTTGATTCTGGTCAAGGGCACATGCCCAGGTTGTGGGCTCAATCCCCAGTGGGGGGCATGCAGAGGCAGCCAATTAATGATTCTTTCTCATCATTGATGTTTCTATCTCTCTATTTCCCTTCCTCTTTGAAATCAATAAAAATAAAGGGGTGAGAACAAAGCATACATATTAAAAACAAAACAATAGTGAGGTTGAGTATTCCTGCTATTGTAATATTTAGTGTAGATAAAAAATTCTTGGCATGTCTATTTCCCAATGCTTTAAAGAATGAATGGTATGTTCTCTGTGAAATAAACTATGCAAAATATACTGTTATACAAAAATTAAGGTTAGTTAATTCTGTTGTAAGAGTTTTATATTAAAAATGAGAGTTAACTTAAAATATGATCTTAAAACTTTCTATATACTACATGCATTATACCATATGGTAATCAAAATGTTAAAATATTTTTGTCAATACCCATCTTTGCTAGAACCTCATCACAACGAACCTGAATTCTGACCACATTTTCTATTGTTTTTAAGACACCTTACATTTCCCCTCTAAGCCTTTGTGCTGTTCTTCCCACTACAGTTGTAGCTTTCTTCCTCCATATTTTTTGCTTGGAAAATCCTTCTCATTCTTGAAATACCAACTCAAATATAACTTGTTTTGGGAAACCCTCTCTGTTCCTTGAACTATAGCCTCCTAGAGTAGAGAAAGGAAGTACATATTTTACTACAATGAAGTCACAGTGATATTAAAGTAGAAAAGAGCCAACTTGAAACCGAAGTTCTTTTATGAATAAGCCAATTCTTAGCAAACAGAATCCTTTGATATATACCAGGTAGAAGATGGTCTAAAGTTCTCTTCTAGTATGTCTTTCTTTTGAGGAATAAATGACCAACTTTTATAAATATGTGTGATGATAATTGTAGGGTAGCTGTCCTAGGTGTGTAGTACTGAAATAGAGTTGTGAAACTCACCAGAATTTTAAAGCTAATTGTACAAGATGAAGATTTAATGAAGGCTGCAAAATTTAGGGGGAAGTGTTTCATTCTATTTATTATAGAAAATGTTTCAAAAATCCACATCTCTAAATTAATTAGTTATTCTTTGCAAATCTCATAACTCCATAAAAAAGAGGTATGTACATATGAATTTATTATTACCAATACAATATATAAGGATACCCTTTGGGAGTTTCTGTGGAGAAGTAGATAAAATTGTTTTTCATTAGATCAGAGTACAATAAACTTTTAGGGGAAAAATATTTTTCTTTTAAATCCAAGTTCTCTAGTAACAACAGCTGTTTAGTTATTCTTCCAAAACACATACTGAGAGGAACAGAAATTAAAACTCGATATATACTCTTATCCTCCTGTGTGGTACAGGCCATAAATAACCATGGTCTTAATCTGGGAATCTTTTGCTATTATTCTCTCAAGCACTGAACATCTGTACACTTTGGAAATGTAAATTGTGAAAAGTTCTACTTTATTTTATTTCTCTGCCAAAAAACAATGGATTTACAGATTTTGGATATCACCAAATAAATGTACTAGTGTTTATTATTCTCCACGAATATCTTAAAATTTTTCCAGATGATATGTCTTGCAAACTTGCTTTCATGATATGTTACTGGTCTTAAGCTGAACAAACAAATGTATTCAAACTCGGTTGTATTTTAAGTTAACATCTCAGAGCTAAATAATGGTAATGAATGAAGGAAATAGTGTCCAAATTTTATATATTGCTGCCACCACATGTCTTTTAGAGTTTAAATAAAAACTTAAATTTGCATTTTTCATAATTAAACACTGAATAGGCCTATGTTGTTTTATGGTTCATATTTTTGTTCATTCTAATTATCCTATATGTGTAGCACATACTTTCACAAGGAATAAATCTTGGTATGTAGTGACAGGGTTCCACATACAAAAATAAAGTTGATTTCATAAAATTGTAATAACATTATAAAAAAATGCTAATGCTACAGTCACCAAACATCATCTTTCTGATAAAAGGATTACTCATTTTATTCTAGTTGGGTTAATTTCTACATTTTTCTCTCAAATGCATTTATTTTTAACAAACATAGCCATAAATTTCGCATTAATTGGCAGCCAACCTTCCTGCACAGATGTTACTTGTTTCTCTTTCCTCTTTCTTGTAGAAATAAACATATCTGCGGAGGATCATTGATAAAGGAAAGTTGGATTCTTACCGCAAGGCAGTGTTTCCCTTCTCGGTAAAGTGTTTCTGAAACCAATTATTTGTTTTGAGCATTTAAAAACATGCATGGCTGCCACTTAGCTTTTAGACTTAGTATGTGTATTTATTTAACAGAGATTAACCAGAATGGGGTGAAGACACTATTTTTTTTTTTTTTAAGATTTAGCTAACAAAACTTTCTTTGAATTAATTATACTTACTTACTGGGTACTGCTTCTATAAACTTTTTCTCACAATTGGCATTACTCTAATTTGAGGGGAAAGTTGCTAGAATTATGCAAATAATTTAATCACAACCTCTTGCACTCTATATTTCTAGATACAAATTCTTTTTCTGTTTTTGTTTCTTTTTATTATTGAACTTATTGGGGTGGCATTAGTGAATTATCAAAAACTTTCAATCCTCATTTCTGCTTTCTTATGTAGAGACAGCCTCCAGATCATCCTGGGAATAATTTCCAGAAACTTAGTCTAGCAGTGGTTCTCAACCTTCTGACCCTTAAATACAGTTCCTCATGTTGTGACCCAACCATAAAATTATTTTCATTGCTACTTCATAACTGTAATGTTGCTACTGTTATGAATCGTAATGTAAATATCTGATATGCAGGATGGTCTTAGGCGACCTCTGTGAAAAGGTCGTTCGACCGCCAAAGGGGTCGCGACCCACAGGTTGAGAACCGCTGTAAGAAAAAGATGGGAGGCAGCATTTGTAAGCTAACTTCCTGATTCTCATCAAGGTCACTCCGATTTTGTTAGTATAAATCTTCAAACCCCGTTAAGAAACCAAACATTCACACAGCTGAAGTAAAAAGAATCTTTGTAGTAAAATTGCCTGAAATTTTTTTCTCTCTGGCAAAACATAATCAAAATTTTTTGAAATAGCCATTTAGGTTTTCATCAGTTTATAAGCTATCCCTTATATGTACTTTTAGCCATCAGAACTTTGCATAATAAATATGTTGCTTTTTATTATACTTTAAATGAGATTTTAAATTTAGGTGATTTTTCTGTACTTATAAGCTAAAATAATATATATGAATAATCATTACACAATTTAAAATTATATTTTACATTTTTTGTTTTTTACTTAGAAACAAAGACTTGAAAGACTATGAAGTTTGGCTTGGGATTCATGATGTCCATGGAAGAGGAGATGAGAAACGCAAACAGGTTCTCAATGTTTCCCAGGTGGTATATGGGCCTGAAGGATCAGATCTGGTATTACTGAAGCTTGCTAGGTTAGTTCCTATAGGAGGTTTTGTATTTTTAACCTTGATTGAGATTGTTAAAGCTCTTTTCACTATGTGGCTATTCTGCTCTCACGTAGATTTGTTATAAAACATAAGTCATGTGTAATATATGAATGTATATGTGTGCATAACTAATTTACCTACCATCTACTACAGATTTCTAAATTATATATTAAACATTCCCTTTTTCTGTTTTCTTTTTTAAGAAACATGACTTTTTATTCTCTCTAAACATCATATTAATATTAACACTACATTTTGTACTGAATCCAATCAAGAATACTACCATTATATTTTGTCTTTTCAGACCTGCTGTGTTGGATAATTTTGTTAGTACAATCGATTTACCCAATTATGGATGCATGATTCCTGAAAAAACCACTTGCAGTGTTTACGGCTGGGGCTACACTGGATGTAAGTTATTTTTCATAAGATAAGGCAATACCATATTTATTTTATTGAAAATTGTATTTGTTTCTTATTTTTCTCACCTGACCCTGTGCTCATTAACTGTAAATTATTTTGCACTACTCTAGTGATCAACTCTGATGGTCTATTACGAGTAGCACATCTCTTTATTATGGGGAATGAGAAATGCAGCCAATATCATCAAGGGAAGGTGACTCTGAATGAATCTGAAATATGTGCTGGAGCTGAAAATATTGCAGCGGGACCATGCGAGGTAAAAAGGGAGCTTTTTAAATAAGGCATAAGTGATTAGTAGCATAGTTTCTCATGTTTACTTTGTCTATATTTTTCAAACGAAAATCATTATACACCAACATGTTCCCAGAGAGAGGAATTGGGAAAGATAACCCTGTATTATCTTTGTACTTTTTAAAAACTAAACAGTGATACAATCCATGTTTCATTACCAGTAAACTATGATGGCATTTGTCTCTAAAAACAACACAAAAAAACCCAAAATACAAACATAATGCCCCAATAAACTAATAGAGCCAGAACTCTAAAAGAAGCTGTATAAATGAGAAGTATCCAATAGGAGTTTGATATAATAGCTTTAATTGTTCTAATGTTTTTCTAAATTTATCTAATCTTCCCAAATTCTCCCTAAATGGACTATATTAATAATTTTATTAAGAAATAGCTATCTAACCCAACCAGTGTGGCTCAGTGGTTGAGAGTCCACCCATGAACCAGGAGGTCAGGGCACATGCCCGGGTTGTGGACTCGATCCCTAGTAGCTAGGGTCTTGCAGGAGGCAGCTGATCAATGATTCTCATCATTGATGTTTCTGTCTTTCTCTCCATGTCCCTCTCTAAAATCAATAAAAAATATATATTTTTTAAAAGAAATACCTGTCTAGTTTTTAACTTTTAAATGTGTTTTTCATTAAGTCAGTGTGTGTGTGTGTGTGTGTGTGTGTGTGTGTGTGTGTGTTAACAAATTCTATTTTAAAAACCAAAAGGTCAAAGTCTATGACTGTAAGAGCTTGGACATTATAATTTGTTAGGCAACTGTTCTTTCAACTTGGCAGTGTTCCTATCCCTGTTTTACATAGACAAGCTGTTAAACTGTTACTTTAGATGTATTTTTGAATGTAACAACACACTCCTTAAGCCTGAGAGCTGTGGAATTGTAGAACATTATGTGTAGCAAAGCATAGAATGAGTTCAGTATTAGTGAAATGTCTTTTGACTTGTAGGAAATGGCCTAAGTATGGAGCGTTAATATTTATAGAAATGCATGTGTTAAATATATTGCTCTGAGATTTATTCCTGAAAAGAAAGCATTTACTTAGTTAAGAATATTTTAGAACTGCTTAAGATGATATGGCTAGAAACAGATTATATATTTATAACCACTTTTAAATTCCCTGTTTTTCCAGTAAGTCAGTATTACTGTGTTCATTATAACTAATGAAAATAACAAGGAGAAAGGAATCCTCCCTCCCTACCTCTTTTCCTTCTTTCCTCCCTCCCTCCCTCTCTCCCTGCCTTCCTTCCTTTCTTTCTTCCCTCCTTCCTTCCCCCGCTAAGAGCCCTGTGAGCATGAAGTTTGAGCTAGACCCAATCTTTGCTATCATTTAAGATGCTATTGCACTTATCCCAGCCCTACTGCCATTACTAAAAATGCTTTGGCAACTGCTCTTCAGGAATAGCCTGTAATCAGGTTTATCATCTATACATTCTTAGATTCCTAACTTTAGCATTGGAGTTTTCATCACATTATCACAAACTTGTTATTTTTATTATATGGACAAGATTTGACTTCAAGTTGATTCTACCACTTCTCAAGAATGGATTTATCCTCTAGAATATTTTTTTTAAAAAAATACAGGGCAATAAATCACTGAAACTACTTAAAAATAAATCTCCCAAATGTTTGTAGCATCACATTTAGTAAAAGGTACCCAATGCAAATTGCTTTGAAGATAAAGCAGTTTACTGGTGATTTTATTTTAAAATCAAATTTATTAACTCATGTGGCATGATTTATATGAAGTCTCATAGAATGAACTATTTTTTTTTACTGTTTTATATTCTACTTCACCCTTACTTTGATTTTTCCCATCATAGAATGTTGATAGCTCTCTTCTTTCCACCTGTATCACAGAACTAAATTTCGCAGTAGTTTATTTCTATCTCATCACTTCGCTGTTGTGGGAGAATTAAGATAGTGTCAAACACTCTTCTTCATACCAGGTTGCTGAAAGTCATTTATCACAATTGTAGGTGGCTACATAGTTCATGAAAGTGATGGAGCACATTTGTAATGATTATATACAGCAATAGTGTAAATATAGAGTGGGGGGCAAAAGTAGGTTTACAGTTATGAGTATGTGAAATACAGTGTTTATTCTTATATTCTTATATATTCATTATTGTATTATTTTCCATACAAACAGCTATAAGCCTACTTTTGCCCCACCCCATATATGTGAATATAAAAATATACGCAAAAAAAACCAATCAATTCATCTATCTATCACATATCTATATCTGATGATATGACAGGGTTACCATACAAAAAATGCCATAAAATCACAGGCTGCCTTCCTCAAGGAGGGGTATAAAATGTAAGCATAACTATGTATAACTACTAATGCCAATAGTAAGTGCAAAAACATTCCTTCTTTAAGCCTGGAAAAGCAATCTCTAAATAGTAAATAGAATTATTTTTATCAATTATATGTTTTTGTTTCACTTGTTAAGATCATTTTAGAGACAGGATTGGAGGAAGGAAAAAAAGCTTTACAAATAAGAGGAAATTTAATGCAGTTTAATCATTAAACATGTATAATTACAGGTGGTTTTTTGGAACTTGCATTTATCTACATTTTCCAAATTTTCTGTATGGAACATATTTTAAACATCAGAAGACAGTAAAAATAAATATAAAAATATACCTTTTTAAATAGCTATCAGTGGCTATGAGTTAGTATGCATTCAAAAGAGGCAAAATCCACTTTCAAAGATGGAAAATATGTCATTCTCAAATGAATACTACACATTATAGAACACTTTGAACTTTTGTACTTATCTCAGTCTTAGTTAATTCAATAGAAAGATAATTAATGGTTTAGTACATAAATTTTATATATATACATATATATATATTTAAAAAATATATATATTTGTATTGGTTTTTCATAGAGAGGAAGGGAAAGGAATAGAGAGTTAGAAACATCAATGAGAGAGAAACATCGACCAGCTGCCTCCTGCACACTCCCTACTGGGGATGTGCCCGCAACCAAGGTACATGCCCTTGACTGGAATCGAACCTGGGACCTTTCAGTCCACAGGCTGACCACTGAGCCAAACCAGTTAGGGATAGTACATAAATTTTATTTAAATTAAAGTTATTCTCTTTTTTGTATATATGTACCTTTGAGATACAAATCTATATAGAAAATGTTAATGAATCATTCAATTTTATTTCTAAAATAATTATTTGTTGTTGTTATGTCACATGTCTTCTTCCTAGGGGGATTATGGTGGCCCGCTTGTTTGTGAACAACACAAAATGAGAATGGTTCTTGGAGTTATTGTTCCTGGTCGTGGATGTGCCATTGCAAATCGTCCTGGCATTTTTGTCCGAGTAGCATATTATGCAAAATGGATACATAAAGTTATATTAACGTATAAGGTACCGCAGTCATAGCTGATGTAACTGTGCCTGAAATTTCCATCAATACAACTCTCTTTTACATGAGGATTCAGAGAACATGGAATTAAAATGTCACTTAAAACAA
Source organism: Myotis yumanensis (assembly GCF_028538775.1). Lineage (NCBI taxonomy): Eukaryota > Metazoa > Chordata > Mammalia > Chiroptera > Vespertilionidae > Myotis > Myotis yumanensis. The sequence continues at coordinate 39,386,810 of NW_027223760.1, read as the reverse complement.
TCCTAAGACACTTGAGTGTCATGTTTGTTAGATACTCATTAATATTTATGGGTGTTTCCTGTTGTTTTGTTTGTGAATGTTATTTTGTAAATGTTGAAGTGAATTAAGGTACATGCGAGTGCAGTAACATATCTCCTGAAGATACTTGAATGGATTAAAAAATGCAAAGGTATAATTGCTGGATGATAAAAGACTTAATGGGAAAATCAATTAATCTCTCTACACTGCTTTCCAAGGTTAGTTTCTTAAGAATGAATGCACCATAAGTTAAACATTATTTTAACCTCACAAAAATAATTTATACCTTGTTTTTTAAAATTGTAACTCAATATTAAATTATATTACCTTTCATATGTCATACGTTATATTTCATTTGTTTCTCCTTACTATGTATCCTGTAATATTAGTATACATACTTTTTATAAGAACTTGTACCCATATACACAACCCTGGGTACACAGGTGCATGCACTAGAGTTCAAATTGTGGTGTATCTAATGTAACCCTTAAATATTCTGAAATAGTACTTACAGTTTTTCCTCAAGAAAAAAACAAACAAATGTAAAGACAAGTAGAAATATTAAGGAAAGGTGCAAAATAGAAATGACAATCTCATCCTGATATATAATCTGCAGATGACCTCTAGGTTTGGCATTGAAGTGTGTTCATGACCCACAATGTTAAATAACACCTAATCTAGGTAGCTACATATATTTATCATCCTAGTTATTTTATGTAGTTTCTAATTCTTAAAGGGAAGAGGGTGATATGCATATTAGTGTCATTTCTTCCAAATTTAGGGCTACAATTTTATGTAAGATATTTTTAGATTTATTTTCCTATAGTATTTTTTAAAATTGTAGATGAATATGCAATCGAAGTTTAAAAGTATTTTGGTATTTAAAATGTATTTCAGTAAGGTAACTCTAAGATTTGCTGTGATTGGCTTCTAACTCATCCTCTTTAATTTTTAAAAAGTATTTCAGGGGAAAATTTTTATGTCTTCAAAGATTTGCAAATAGCCCCTTTTCAAATTATTCATTAAAGTATATATTGAAGAAAAAAATCAAAGTACTTTTTTTTTACCTGGAGGTCTTTTAGCCTAATAAAACTTTACTCAAGTAAAGTAAAAATGTAAAATAAAAGGAAAGAAAATGACTTGTCCAAACTCTCTGTATTCAATTTTTTAAAAAATTGAATCTGTTCAATGAGCTATTTTATCAAGATATTTTTATTTGATCTTAACTTCATTTTACATAGATCTTTCCTAACACCACGGGAAATAGTCATTCAAATTTTGTATTGTGTATGATAATAAGTAAATTATCATATTACTGTATTTGTTGTAATTAGCTGAATATCATATATTGTCAAGAAGTGAGATAAAGAGTAATGGGATAGGTTCTGAATTTTTACAAAATCTTCCTTTAAAGAAGATCTTTAAAACTAATGATTTGAATGATTCAAATCCAGCATTCCCACTTCTCCAACTAGCTTCTCTTGAATGATCTTTATTAAGGCCAAGGATTTTATTGAAGGGTAGAAACAGCATCACCAATAAGCCATCAGGAAATGTTGTACAAAACAGTTCTCCCTTTGGGAAGTTTCCTTTGTAATAGAGGGAAAAGGGAGGAATTGACAATAAAAGCAAGATGAGCAAAATCTGTGTTATTTTAGGTGGCAGGGCAGGGTATAATCATATATTTTTATCTGGTGAAGGATACTATTACCTGGGCATTCTTTTCTTAACAAACTACAAATCACGAAAAATCCAATTTATCCCAAAATCCATTTCATTTTGAGTCATGGACCAAACTATCTTTCAAATTAGAAGTTTTCATTGCTATTTTTTTTTTTTGGCTGTTTGAATAATGGTCATATGTTGTTATAATTATGGACATTTTCTGATGTCTACCAGGAATAGTAATGTAAAATTAAAATATGTGTCATAATGCCTCTGCTGTGCAGAAGGGTAGATAATCCTTTTGTATACTTCTTTAATTTTATTGTAAAATATGTATGACTTTTACCTATGTGCTGTGGGCAGGTCCTCAGTAAAATGGTTTCTATTGAACCAACCTCTAGTATCAACAGGCTCTTGCTTACTATCTAAGTGTTTCAAACTGTGGGATATATGAGACACTGGAAAGCAAGAAAAATAACAATAATGGTATGTGATAGCAAAATTATACTTCACTTATTCCTGTGAATATTTCTTGTTGGTACCAATGGTACTGTACAAAGTGAATGTTATAGCCACAACATTCTCTTGAAGAAAAAAAAAAACACTGTCAAGAAGTTAAAAATTGCTGTCAGGCATTTTCTTGTTGTTTCAAAACATATGTTTTTAAAGAAATGATTTTGCAATGTAGGGATCATGGTGTAAATAATTTTAATAAACTCTACTACTAAAAAACATTAAAGTGATGATTTACTAAGGTTCAAAAATTGACTACTTTCAAATAATTATAGCTCATGTTTATAGACAAACATTTGAAAAACAAAAATAATTTGAATAAAAAGAAATAGTGTGAACAAATTACTTTTCAAAATAAAGTCCAAAAATAGGTTATCTTTTAAAGTTCCATTAAGTTCTGAACTAAGAATTTACTAATACAAAAAAAGAAAACATTAAAACTTCCTGGACCTTATAAATCTTGACAGTGTAATTTTAAGTAGATAACTTCCATTTGCACAAAAAGTTTCTGTCTTTAGGAAACTGAAAATGGAATACTGTGGATGTTATGACTGTGTTGTGTGTGTAAATAGGAAACTGATAAGCTGCCTATTCAGTGGTATAGCAGGATGCTTACCCAAAAAGGGAACACTGTGGTTATGACTTGTATATGAAGTGTCTGTAGTTAATAAAGTTGTTATTTTTATAACCATGATTATATTAATATTATTCTTAATGATAATAAAATATTTTACCAAAATGCTTCAATTCTCTTATTATAATGATATATATGAACATATTTGAATCTGCTCTAGTGCTTAATGCAATAAATGACAATCATTTTGTTGACAGAAATAACATGCAAATAAAAGGGCACACCTGTAATAATTTCAATAATAAAGATAAATTTTTAAAAAAAGAAATGTCATCTAACCTGTTTATAGAACTAAGACAAAAGTTATTATTTTATTTCAACATATATCCATGGCAATAACAGCAGTCTTTAGTAAACCATTAATTTCTGTGCACTTCAATTTCTTCCACTGTGCAATAGTCATCCTTCATATTTCCTAGAATGGCGCTATGATATAATTTGCTAATAGATATAAAATATTGTCATGAATGATCACCTAATGTCTTTACTATATCACTCTCTATTACATGGATAATTATAGATGATTCAATTAATTAATTTGGAGTACATTTTCAAAATATGTATTAAAGTCAGAATAAATATGAACCAAATGGGTTAATTTGATTCAAATCGCAAGCAAGATTGAAAGGACTAATTATCAATTGATCAAACCAAAAAGAGCCGTAACACCATTGTTTATTTCAAGTTATGCTATTCTGCCTCTTCCCAAAAGGGTTGCTCTATTTTTTCTGGTATAGATACCTATCTCACGATTAATGCATCTGATTCTAGAGGCCACAATAAAATATCTGATCTTCTTTATGATTTTAATGCAAGCAGAATATATGCACTTATTAATTTCTGGTGTTAGTTTCTTTAAGAGATAGCATTGAACAGATTCTCAAGCAGTGTAAATATCCAGAATCTGATCAAATAAAAGTTGGACAATATTTCTGTTAGCTTTTTAATACAAGTTATTTATTCACTCTTACAAACTGTAATGCTTTAATTAGTCACCATTTGTTAGTGTCCCAAACAGAATCACCTTGGTTTGCATTTTCTCAGTGTTTTAGTCCAGAATTTTTACCATTATTCTATCCATTATTTTCCTACACAGATCCATCCTTAATCAATACAGTCAATAGAATTTTACCAAATTACAACCCTTTCATGTAAAATTCAGAATAAAAGTCTTATTCTAGACAGTCTATTTTTCTTTTGCACCTTACATTTACAAATATCTTCATTGCATGAATTGTTTAGGAAAGCTGAAATTCAAAAGTAACTTCAAGATAAAAATAATATTGTAGTAAATTGAACAAACTTTACAAGCAAGAACATCTTGCCTAAAACACATCTAAGCAAAACAGAAAATATTGAGCAAATGAAAAACACTTAGACTTTTATATATTTAAAAAGAAGTGTTAGATGATACATTATAAGTATATGTATGCTTTAACAAGGTAAACAACAACATCAAACAAGACAAAAACTATCAATCTAACTTTAACTCCAAACTAGCTTTGGACTCTCATCTCTCCCAAATACTCCTGAACACCCATCACTTTATTTCATCATTGGGAACATTACTTCGCATTTAGGTGTCATGGCTGCATTCAACAGTCCCTATGAACATTAGGCTTTTATTTAATTCTTCAAAACCTTCAACTGTCATGTAACTTCTTCTGTGAATCCATCCTCAGCATCCTCATGTAGAAATCACCCCTCCCCCAGATTACAGCTGGGTTTGCTAAAGCTTCTTGGTCACTTGTTATAATAGTCTGCCTATAACTACATGAGGTTCTTTTTTTTTTTTTTACTTTGTATTTAATGTGTAATCTACCTCCACCCCATTTAAACTCTTTGGAGACAACAGCAATGTCTTGCTATTAATATTTATATATTCTTTATTTTGCAGAATGCTTCACACATAATGATAACCTATATATTTTATAATTATTCAATAATCTATCATCTTTTTGAAGGCTTATCAGTATAACCCAGAGATTTATAATATTTGTAGAAATTACACAACTCTCATTGAGGACTTAGAATTTTAGGATTTTGTATTTAATTGTATTATTTAGATTTGAAATAATAAATGAAACTATTTTAAGTGGTTTATTATATTTCAAATACTAGAAGATACAGCTAGAAAAGAAAGCATTAACTCTAAAGATATAACACATATATATTTGTAAATGTTGTTATCTACACTAATAAAAAGACAAAGATGCTAATTGACTGTACCTTTGCTAACCCAAGCCACGCCCATCAGCCAATTAGAGTGACTGTATGCAAATTAACCCAACCAAGATGGTGGCAGGCAGGCACGGAGCTGGAGCAAGCAGGAGGTTTGGTTGTGCGGGTGATGGAGGAGGCCAAGCTTCCCGCCTGCTCTGGCTGGCTGTGGCCTCCGCAAAAGGCAAAAAAGTTTCAATTATAGAAGCTAAATAAATCCCAGATACCTGCTTCCAGCCAGCCTCCACTGGGAGCTTGGGTGGCTGGGGGCCGTGGCCAGCCTGCAAACAGCCATCAGCCCCTCACCCAGGCTGGCCAGGCACCCCAGCAGGGACCCCCACCCTGAAGGGGCTGTAGCCAGCCTGCAAACAGTCATCAGCCCCTCACCCAGGCTGGCCAAGCACCCCAGTGGGGACCCCTACCCTGAAGGGGGTGTGGCCAGTCTGAAAACGGCCCTCAACACCTCACCCAGGCTGGCCAGGCACCCCAGCGGGACCCCCACCCTGATCCGGGACACCCTTCGGGGCAAACCAGCCTGCCCCCACCCATGCACCAGGCCTCTATCCTATATAATAAAAGGTTAATGTGCAAATTGACCCTAACAGCAGAAAGACTGGGAATGACTGGTCACTATGACACACACTGACCACCAGGGGGCAGATGCTCAATGCAGGAGCTGGCCCTGGTGGTCAGTGTGCTCCCACAGGGGGAGTTCTGCTCAGCCACAAGCCAGGCTGATGGCTGCCAGTACAGCGGTGGTGGTGGGAGCCTCTCCCGCCTCCTCAGCAGCGCTAAGGATATCCAACTGCAGCTAGACCTGCTCCCCGCTGGCAAGTGGACATCCCCCGAGGGCTCCTGGGCTACCAGAGAGATGTCTGACTGCCAGCCCTGGCCCAATACCCCAGGGAGTGGGCCTAAGCCAGCAGGTGGTCATTCCCCGAGGGGTCCCAGACTGTAAGAGGGCACAGGCCAGGCTGAGGGACCCTCCTGAGTGTGCAAATTTTTGTGAACCGGGCCTCTAGTTAAAAATAAAAATGAAAAACTAGATTCTACTTGTTAATAGATACAGGTGTTTACTTCACACAACCTAACATAGTTTTGTTTACATTGCTGAACATTTCCCATCTGAGTTTCTTGCATGAAGTGTTGATGTCAGAACACTGAGGGGAAAAGTCATATCAATTATTGCAAAAAATTCTGATTCAACAATAGTCCACTCACTACTTATGTGCAAATAAGCCATCTGCTGTGCATTGAGAAGTTACACAATATTGTTACTCAATTAGCAAAAGGTTTTCATTTGATGACGTTTCTAAACTGAGAGAAGACAACTTGGGTAACATACTGCAATAAAATGAAGTAGAGAAAAGGCAGATGGATTTTTATATTATTTTTTCCATGTGTTTTTAAAGATTTACAAATATCCAGTTTTCAGACCACTGAGTTTTAGGTGGCTAAAATCCAAAAGAAAAACAAAACAGTGATAATTTAGAATATATGACTATACTCTGAAACAAAGACTTTTTATATCTTATAAAAAATAAATAATATAAGTGGAAATTTGACATTATGGAATTATAAAAGTGATTATGGACCTTTAATGTACTGAAGACAAGGTGTACTTATGATTTAATATTTTTCATTGGTTGTTCCAAGAGCCATTATGAGAGAAAATTCTCAAGTCCTTCTGGTTAAGAGTAAGAATTTGAGGGGAAAAAAAATTGATATTTGAGTTAGACAGTTTAGGTATCAGGCAGAACTTCATAATTCTGAAGGCTACGGAATATTTAAATGAATAAGAAAACACATCGAATCCCTTCCTATGGACATTTCTCAAGATAGGAAGTATTTCTTCAGTGACTTAGAGAAGCTTTACCCAAACAGTTTCTTGCAGAGCAGTATGCAGGACACTCAAAAGTTGTGCTGAGGAGAACAAAATGCCCAGGGCTTGCATAAGTTTTAGAAATGCTGAGATGCTTTACAAGGGTCTCTTTGTTGCAGAATTGTCAAGGGCCTTGGATATTCACGAGTATTTTGATGCTCCATGAAGGAGCATGGTGTGGCATATTCTTCAAATTCACTGTGCTACAGAATCCCCTTAAAATTATGGAGACAATATTTGCCCCTTTAGCATTAGGGTTCTGCTAAGTGAGTTCCAGGAAAACTTGATTTACATATTTATTTTCTGAATGGGAGGCGGTAGTAACTACATAGTTTTAGATTTGTACTGTCTTTTGTAACCTACAATATTTTTTTCTTCTCTACAAAAAACTCCCAGCCATCTTTTTATTTGGCGAATTTTCCCAGATCAATTTTCTTTTCTACATGATTTATTCCTTTATGCTCAATTTGAGTAAAATTTGGACATTTAGGAGTTGAGGCATATTTTTCTTGACATATGTGTACCATCTGCTTGACATCTCATATCATGGGGAAAAAAGACAAGTAACGACTGTTAAGAAAAAAAATAGAAAAGAGGGAGGAAAAAACAAACGAAAAATAACACTGGAGGAAATTTGGGAAAGTTTTCTGGAGTTGTTTACATGTCACCAGAAGTAAAATCAACAAAAAAGATCTAAAACATTATTTATTAACCTCGTTCCTTTTTAGTCACAACCATTTGTGCAGGGTGGGGCAAAGTAGTTTTATAGTTGTGAATACATAAAACAGAGTTTATTCTTGTATTTTTATTTATTTATTATTGTATTACTATTCAGACAAACAACTATAAACCTACTTTTGTACCACTCTATATTAAAAATTAAAATTTCAGGATTATAATAAAAGGAAAATGGTAGAAAATAAATATAGGATAATTTGGAGGATATTAGTAAATATTCACATTCTTACTCTAGATCAGTGACGGAGAACCTATGACACACGTGTCAGAGGTGACATGCGAACTCATTTTTTTTTTGGTTGATTTTTTTGTTAAATGGCATTTAAATATATAAAATAAATATCAAAAATATAAGTCTTTGTTTTACTATGGTTGCAAATATCAAAAAATTTCTATATGTGACACGGCACCAGAGTTAAGTTAGGGTTTTTCAAAATGTTGACACGCCAAGCTCAAAAGGTTTGCCATCACTGCTCTAGATACTGGAAATACTAATTTGAACCCCTTACAAATACCAAATTGCCCCTTTATGTAGCCTGGCCCTGTCATTTAAATGAAGTCCTGTTATCACTGGGTGTTTTAGGAAATTATATCAATACTTCCTCTAAGTCAGTATTAAACTAATATTATCTTGTTACTTCCCATCCTTTTTATCTAAGCCTACTATAGATGGAAGAGAGAGCTGTATGCTCAGTATTCCCTTCAAAATTAGGAACAATTCTGAATGTAGGAGTTTCCCTTAGCCACGGTTCATTTTCCATTGTTTCAGTTACCCGTAGTCAAATGTGTCCTGAAAATATTAAAGAAAAAATTCCAGAAATAAACAACTTATTAGTTTTAAATTGCGTGCCATTCTGAGTAACATGGTGAAATCTTGCTCAATCCTGCTCCGCCCCACCAGGATGTGAATCATCCCTTTGAGCAGCATATCCACTCTGTATATGCTTATCTACTCCTTAGTCACCAAGAGGCCATCCCAATGGTCAGATTGACTGCTATGGCATTGCAGTGCCTGTGCTCAAGTAACACTTATCTTATTTAACAACGACCCCAAACACAAAAGCAGCGATGCTGATCATTAAGATATGCCAAAGAGAAGCTGAAAAATGCTTCCTCTAAGTAAAAAAGTAAAATTTCTTGATTTAATAAGGAAAGAAAAAAATGTGTGCTGCGGTTGCTAAGAACTATAGTAAGAATGAATTTTCTATCAGTAAAATTGTGAAGAATGAAAAAGAAATGTGTGCTAGTTTTGTCGTCACACCTCAAACTGCATGTATGTATAGCCAAAAACATAATAGGGTTCTGTACTATTTGAGGTTTCAGACTCAGGGGTCTTTGAACAAATCTCTGGTTGGGGTGAGGGTGGGGGTGGTACTGTAGCTGGGAAGAAAGACAAAAGGAAGGTTTAAAGGTTTTCTTTATAAAAGTAAATATCCTCTATTATACAGTTTGCTAGTATTCCCCTAAATCCATTCTCCACTTCTTCATTTGTAACAGAATCCCCAATATTTAGCTGAACACATGGAGCCTAAGATTGCATATATCCTTGTTACTTACCCTTTCAGCTACATTAGGCTGAGTTATGGCCAAGGACTCCTGGGAAGTGTTCTTAAAGGGAGAGTCCCTTTTCTTTCTCCCTTCCCCTTTCCTGAAACTCAGACTTGATAGAACCTTGAGAGTCATTTTGGACATAAAATTGAGCTGAGTGCTGAGACTAACATGGCAATAACACCGACAGAGTCTGAGTCCCTGATGATTTCCTGAATTTACCATGCCAACTCTGGACTTCTACTTCCAGATTGCTTTTATATGAAACAGATATAACGTTATTATTTTCAGTTTTTGTCAATTGTAGCTATATCTAATTATAACTGATAAACCCACACCTATGGGACTTTCTTTTATATTAATAAACAAAATATTTACTATCCTAATACTTAACCTTGTAAACTACAACAAAACCACAAAAATATAGATAGATTCCCTTAACATCTTATGATGATACTAGAGGCCCGGTGCACGAAATTCATGCACTGAGGGGGATGGTGTCCCTCAGCCCAGCCTGCACCCTCTCCAATCTAAGACCCCTTGGGGGATGTTCGACTGCCCTGTGGGATCGGGCCTAAACCGGCAGTTGGACATTCCTCTCACAATCTGGGACTGCTGGTTCCCAACCATTTGCCTGCCTGCCTGCCTGATCACCCCCTAACCACTCCCCTGACAGCCTGATCGATGCCTAACTGCTCCCCTAACAGCCTGATAGCTCCCAACTGCCCTCACCTGCTGGCCAGATCGCCCCCAACTGCCCTCCCTGCAGGCCTGGTCCCTCCCAACTGCCCTCCTTCCCTTCAGGCCTGGTCCCCCCTAACTGCCCTCCCCTGCCAGCCATCTTGTAGCGGCCATCTTGTGCCCACATGGGGGTGGCCATCTTGTGCGAGGGTGTGATGGTCAATTTGCATATTACCACTTTATTATATAGGATTCTTAACTGGATTAGAAATTAGAGTGATCCAAACCACTGCTGGTTAACTAAAAAATCTAAATGAAAGCCAAGACACTTATGTGTACAGTCTTCTGAATTCCATTTCATGAAAGGAAAAGCAAAAACCTCAGAATCTAAGGTTCAGCGATAAACACCTGTTCCCCCTGTAGTTCTGAGTCTATTTGATATGGAAGCCGAAGCTCCAAGGAAGAGGGATTGAATGTATGAACCATGTCGCGAGGGTCTTACATGTGACAGTTGTTTGGGCCCAGTTAAGAGCTGCAGTGCTGAGATCCTTTTGCTGCAGGGAAAGTAGGTTCTTTAAGGATATCCATCTGAAAACAGATGGGACAGATCTAGAGCAGTGGTTTCCGCCCAGACAATGAGGCTGGCAGGACTAAACAGGAAAGGGGGAACCAGCCAGCCAGCTTGGGACAAAGACAAAGAGGAGGCTACACCTAGGGTCAAACTCAAAACTTCAGTAGAATTCAACAACAAATGGAGATGGTAGGCAGAACTATTTCAGGAAGATAGAACTCCATGTCGAAGTTATTGAGGCAAGAAACAAAGGAAACATAAAAATTAACAATAAAACAAAAGAAGTCACTGGTCTTTTCAAGCAGCTACCATGGTACCTCTTTGCCAGAAGCTGAGTTAATAAGGAGGGAAGAGGGATGGAGGGAGCTCTGGGGTCACTAAGAAGCTTGGGGTCTGTATCCTGGCAGATGGAGAGCCAGAGAGGGACTGCAGGCACGGGCTGCCCTTTTCATATGTGCCTTTTCCATAGGTCACTCTAAAGCACAGAAGAGGACGGCTTAAGGGGGAACCACTTTAGATTTAGCCTTTTAGAACACTGACCCCATGGATGGAAAGAATGAAGGCTTCAACGAGGAAAAGGAGATAAAAAGGATGAGGAATGGCCGAAACCGATTTGGCTCAGTGGATAGAGCATCGGCCTGCGGACTCAAGGTTCCCGGGTTCCATTCTGGTCAAGGGCATGTACCTTGGTTGCGGGCACATCCCCAGTGGGAGATGTGCAGGAGGCAGCTGATCGATGTTTCTCTCTCATCGATGTTTCTAACTCTCTATCTCTCTCCCTTCCTCTCTGTAAAAAATCAATAAAATATATTTTAAAAAAAATTAAAACAAACAAACAAAAAAAGGACGAGGAACGGTCATTTTCAGGCATAATTAGGTGGCAAAATCATCAGACCCTGCGATGGGAGCTATAGAAAGTGGGAGAAGAATAGATGAGCCAGGGCTCTAGCTTTAGTGGTTTTGCAGATATTACTGCCTCGACTGGAATATAAAATAGAGGAAAATCTGTGTGAGGGGGAAACAACATGTTCTGGGTTGGGAAGATACTATTTGAAGTACCTATTGGACATGTAGGTGGAGACAGGCTTAGGGGTTTGTCTTTCTGAGTAAACCTCAGGAGATCATTTTGGACTCCAGATAAAATCAACTGGAAGCATAACTGTATGAAAGGTAACAAAAATTTAATTGACTAAAATGCATGCCACAGTATTGTGAGGTTAATAAAGTCAACATTTTCAGGTTGGCATTACTATTACAAAAAAAAAAGGTCCAACTTATGCCACTGTACATCATTGACCATGTGCTGAAGTGATAAAACTTCAAATGATCAGAAGACCACATTTGCCAACCCTACCTCTTTCCCTATCAGGACTGTTGCACGAAGGAAAGAAATTGCACAGTTTCTAGATAGGGCCAGTGGGCTAAGGTGGGCTTCGTTATGTTTTTAGATATGTGGACGTCCTGAGAATTCTCATAATATTCTAAGGTGGATAGAGACAGAATATAGATAGATTCCCTTAACATCTTATGATGATACTAGAGGCCCGGTGCACGAAATTCATGCACTGCGGGGGATGGTGTCCCTCAGCCCAGCCTGCACCCTCTCCAATCTGAGACCCCTTGGGGGATGTTCGACTGCCCTGTGGGATCGGGCCTAAACCGGCAGTTGGACATTCCTCTCACAATCTGGGACTGCTGGTTCCCAACCATTTGCCTGCCTGCCTGCCTGATCACCCCCTAACCACTCCCCTGACAGCCTGATCGATGCCTAACTGCTCCCCTAACAGCCTGATAGCTCCCAACTGCCCTCGCCTGCTGGCCAGATCGCCCCCAACTACCTGGTAGTGTGTGCGCCTGCTTCTTCTGCATTTCAATTCCACTTCGACTTCTTCCCAGTCTAAGACGGAGTCAGGTCATAAACTGGACTTGGGAAGACAGCTGAATCACATCCACCGTGGCTCAGCCCTCATGGAGGAGTTTGCTAGGTCCTTACTTACAGTGGCCGTCCCTGCCAGGCCTTTGTCCTGGTCCCTTTACACTGACAAGTAGACGGGGCCTCACTTCTGCTTGGGTGGCATTTTAAGTTTCTGTTTTAAATTGTTTTAAAACGCTGCAGTTCTTTTTTAGGCTTAGACTAAATTTCAATATTATGTACTTTATGTTTATGATCTCGGTTTAAAGATAAGTAAATAATAAAACCAAGATTTTTAATTTTAAAAGGAGTAGGTTTTGTTTCTGGGACTGGCTCTGTCTCTAGCTGTGTAACCTTGGGCCAGTCATTACACTTCTCTCTTTTTCTCTCTGTAAATTGATGAGGTGACTTTTAGCATGTCTTTGCAGCTATCAAAATCTATGATTCCATGTGATATAATGCAAAAAAATAAAAAATTAAAAATAAATCAAGTTGTTTTTTACCAGGACTGCAGTGGCCTTATATAAAAGATTATCATTTCCTCTGTAGGTGTTTACCTTTTTCATAAACCATCCTCTGGTATCTACAATAAAGAGAAAGCAACATTACTGCTTTTTTTGTTTGTTTGTTTGTTTTAGAATAAATTCTGAGCTGCTTCTTTTTTTTTTCATTCCGGTCCCTTTAAATTTTTACCACTATATGTTTCTCTTCAGTTCTTAGCATTTCTATCTCCTAAGCCTGTTGTTTTTCTTCTCCAAAAGCTATATCACTGTCCCTACAAAGATAATGAAACCTCTCCTGCTAAACTAGTCCCTTACCCCACTAACCTTCAATCTGCAGTCTTTAGCATTACAAGCAGCTCCTATAAGCCATTTCTATTTGAAGGTGAGGAGGCCATGCTCCTTCAGGGGATGCTCTTTGGGCAAGGCCTGTTTGAAAAGCAATCTGACTTCTGAATAGCTTCTTGCTCATATCCTGCCCAGATGATGGCAGTGTTTTTTTGTTGTTGTCTACATGAGTTCCTCTCTTTTTTTCTATTTTTCTGGAAAGAATTAAATTCCGTATTCATTAGACAGGATAGAACTAAAGGGTCGAACACAATTAATATTGAAAATCTTCCCCTCAGTGTGTTCTTATTACAAGTTCTTTGAATGCTTCCTTTTCTCTAAAATAGATGTAACCTGCCTGTGTAACATTATAATGACGATTAAATGAGATAAAACAGAGCCTGGCAAGTAGAAAGCACTGAATAAGCATTATCTATCATTATTAGATCATCTTCAAATATAATTAAAAACTTATGATGATAAAAAATTTATTAATCTTGCGCTAGCAAAAGAAACCTTTATGTGATTTTATCTCTAAAAATTGCTGGTGTTCTTTTCATTTGAAAAGTTACATTATTCCCTTGATAATAAATGTGTCACTGAATCTACTAAAAGTGTCATCAGATTCTTAGGAATGTAAGGAAGAGGGGGCAGGATTTAAAAGATTAGGAACTTGGAAAAAATGAACAAAGAACAGGGAAAATAAAAGAAAAGTGAATCTACACTTGGTCAAATTACTAGTAGTACAATGGTAAAAAGTGTTCATAAAATAGAAAAACTAATATTCAAATTGACAAGATTTAAGACTAAAAAATATTAGAAAATTAAGGGAAGATGAACCAAAAAGCTGAGTAAAATCTTGCGATACCCTCCAGAAGCCATTTCTGTGAACACTTTGAGGTTCTTGTTTCATGCTTGCCTCCCAGATGTGTCTGTATTTATAATGAAGGCAGGCGACAAGTTTTACATATTCACCATTGTGTTCCCAGGACCTAGCACTATCATGGTAAGTGATCAATAACTATGGGCTTATGTATGACAGAAGCCAGTAGAAATGACGCTACCAACATTACCACAAAAAGAATTTAGAGATATTACTATTTTAACAGTAAACAAAATAATGTAACTGCATTTTGGAATTGAATGAAAAAAAAAATTCTGCAAGCAGGTAATTACTGATGCACTCATTAAACAAATATTTATCATGTAGTGCTTACCAGTAATGAAGATCAATGTGTGAAGAAGTTAGACTTAGCCCAAGTTCTCAAGGAGCCAGTAGGAGAAACTATACATAAATGCATACAGACACATATGTGTGTGTGCGTGTGTGTGTGTGTGTGTGTGTGTGTGTGTGTGTAAATAATTTAACTGGTGCATCATACTTTGAGTTGTGTAACTGGGTCAGGAGAGTGGGTGGGGGACATTTGGTGACATTTAAACTGAAAGATGAAGTAGGCATTAGTCAGGCAAAAAGTGGTGGATGGAGGAATAATTTCAGGCAGAAAAAAATAGCAGATGCAAAGAATTTAAAAAGGAAAAGAGCTTAGCTATTCCCCGAATGGAAAGAGTCTGATGTAGCTGGGATATAGTGGGAAAAACAAAAAGAAGTGATGGATGAGTGGAACAGTCAAGGACAGTTAACATAGATATAGGTAGGCAATGGAAAATAATTAAAGGATTTTAAGCTTCCTGCTTAAAAAATGACAGTTATATTTTAAAATGTGTTTCTGGAAATTGAACATAAAATAGTTTGGAGTATATGTGTATATTATGTGTAGTTTTATTATAACCAATTTTGTATATTTTGTAGGAAGAAAATGTACAATCAGATAGGTTTGTTTTTTTTAAAGACAAGAAAAATCTCTAAAAATCCCTTGTTAAGTTCAGAAGACCAAACTGTTCTTAACATCTTGCCATGAGTATTTCAGGTAACACTCGTGTAATTTGTTGATATACTAGATAATTATGAAAGAGTTATATTTCATACAGGAAAGAATTTGGAGTGGTTTATTTTATGCATGCTCTAGTGATATTTCAATTTAAATTTAACATATTTATATTCTTACTAGAGGCCCAGGGCACAAAAATTCATGCACTCGGTGGGGGCGGGGGGTCCTTCAGCCCAGCCTGCGCCCTCTTGCAGTTAGGGAACCCTTGGGGGATGTCCGACTGATGGCTTAGGCCCACTCCCCTCTGTGGGAGACAACCAATGGGCTGATGGCACCAGCCAGCGAGCAGCTGGCCCCACTCCCCGTCACCTCGCCGCCACTGGTCACCACCGCCCCCTAATCGTCATCCACTCCCTCTGCACACTGGTACCCACCTTAGCTGGCCTGGCCCCGCCCGTCCACTGGCCCACCCCCCACTGACCGGTAGTTCTGTCGTTTGGTTGATTGCATATTAGGCTTTTATTATATGGGATGATAAAAATGTAGTACATCAAAAAATACCACTAATGCCTGATAGTCTATAGGAATTTCTTATCTGGAGTATATGTACTTATAAGGAAGAAAGTTTTATTTTGCAATGACCAAATTCTTGGTTAAAGTATATATCTAATGCAATGCTTACTTTTTCTTAATTAAATATACATTTCACTTGGAAAATATTTATGATTAGGCAATCTACTTCCAAAGAATGATGTTATATATCTAAAATCCAAACCATACTTATTAAAGATAATATAAAATAGCTAACATTGAGTGCCTCCTTTATGAGAGATACTAGACTGAGAAATGAATACAGACTTCTGATTTAATCTTCACAATAATCTGCATATTTTCACTTTACTGCAAGTTAACAGAACATTAGGAATTAGGCATCATGATAGGTCTTAAGTGATAGCATCCAATTTGTGCTCTTTCTCGTAGATTTTTCATATTGCTCTATCATAACATGCACTTTATTCTCATTCTTTTACACTATCAAGATGAAATAATTAAAATATATATTTCAACATATATGTTAGTGTTATTGTTGTATTTTCACATTCTGCCTTCCTGGTGTTTAAGTCAATGTACACTGAGTGGCCAGATTATTATGACCACCTGACATTTGTAGGCAAATTAGCTCTATATAATCTCACGCTGAGGTTGCTAGAGGGCCAGACCAAAGCACTCATTCAAGAATGTAAAACTCAGCCCTGTTTGGTTACATTTGTTAATTAGTTTAACCTGCACATATTCACTGAACAGATGCTATGTGTCAGGTACTTTTCTAAGCACTGGGAATGCATCAGTGAATGATATAGGCAGTAATCAAGTAAACACATTTTATATTTTGAAAACACTAAAACAATGGTTGTAGAAGATTTAAAAAAAAAAGTAAGGAGATAAAACATAATGAATTGGATTTCTGGTCAGGAAAGACCGCTTTCTTCAGAAAGATCATATTTGGGTAGAGACAGGATATATACAGAGAAAAAAAGCCATGCTCTGTGGGGAATAAAGGACATGCAATGGCCTGAAGAATGAGTGTATGGAGGAGAGATTGGAGAGTAGTGGAAGATGAAGTTTAGAGGTAGACAGGAGCCAGCTCAGATGTGCAGAGTTCTCTAGGCCATGATTAGGAGTTTGCATTTATTCTGAATGTGGGGTTCTCTGCTTACTCAGCCTGATGGAAAAGCCTCAGTCTGGACCACAGCTAGACATGATTGCAGAAGGGACTTAAGGCCCATAGGTAACTCTGTTTTGGACCAGGGTGACTGGTGTCAGGGACCTATTTATTATACATACTAGAGGCCCAGTGCACAAAATTTGTGCATGGGAGGGAGAGGGGTCCCTCAGTTCAGCCTGCACCCACTCCATTTGGGGACATCTCAGGGATCGGGCCTAAACTGGCAGTTGGACACCCCTTTCACAATCTGGGATCGCTGGCTCCTAACCATTCACCTGCCTGCCTGTCGAATTGCCCCTAACCCCTCTGCCTGCCTGATCACCCATAACCTCTCTGCCTGCCTGATCACCCCCAACTGCCTCTGCCTACCTGATCGTCCCTAAACTGCCCTCCCTTGCCAGACTGATCTTTCCCCCAACTGCCCTCCCCTGAGTCCTGATCTCGCCCCCAACTGCCCTCCCCTGACAGCCTGGTTGCCCCCAAGTGCCCTCCCCTACCAGCCTGATCTTGCTCCCAACAGCCCTCCCCTGCCGGCCTTATCGCGCCCCTAACTGCTCTCCCCTGCCGGCCTAATGGTCCCGAACTGCCTCTGCCTGCCTCATCACCCCTAACTGCCCTCTCCTGCTGGTTCAGTCTTGCTCCCTACTGCCCTTCCTTGCCAGCCTGATCACCCCTAACTGCCTCTGCCTGCCTGATCACTCCTAACTGCCCTCCCCTGTTGGCCTGATCTCGCTCCCAACTGCCCTCCTCTGCTGGCCAATTTGGTTTTGATTGGTCAGTTTCTATTCCAGTCAGCATCAAAAGCTCTGCCTCTGAGGCAGCCATCGGCTCCTCACAGTTGACCCAGATTTGGTTCTGATTGGTCAGTTTCTATGCTAGTCAGCGTCTCTGGGCCTATCAATGGGGCCTGATCAGAAAAGCATGGCTGATCAGCAGCCCCAGTGGAGACCTGGAGAGAAATGGAGGCAGACTATTGGCCAGGCTGGGAGAGAAAGAGAGGCAAGTTCTGATCAACAGCTGCCACAGAGGCTATGGATCAGACCCTGCCTCTCTCTCTGCAGGCCTCTCTCTGGGCCTGATCTGCAGCCCCCTAGGCAGTCAGTGCTGGGTCGGGGCACCTGCAGTGGCCCCAGTCTGGTTGAGCCTTCTGTGGCTCTTTAATATATAGATTACTATCTATTCTTTTTTTTTCTCCCAAACCATGTTTTCCTTTTAATTAACCACTTATTTTATATTTCTTTCTTGGCTTCTGCTTTGGTAAAAAGCAGGTCCCATCTCTTAAGAATATTGTATCTGAACACACTGAGACAGAGTCAGTGTGAACACAGCCCCAAACCAGGGCTTTGGAATAACAAGAACAGCAAAACCCAGCTTTTTCTTCATTTACAAAGGAATTGTGAATCGGAAGGTGCAAAGTTCTACTTTCGTAAAAGAAAACCTGGAACTCAGTGTAAAAATGGAAACCAAAATACATCATAAATGAAGCATAGTACCTCCTCATATACTCAAGGTCAAGATGGTTTTTGAGAAATAAGTATCTAATTATTTGGCCTCTTGTATTAGGAATGACCCCCATTCCAGGATTTTTAAAGGAAGATGATTTTATTTCTATTTCATTTCCCAAACAGGTATTAAATCTACTAAAAGGGAAATAATGAATCAGAAGAAATCAGCTCACTCATAAGAGGCACTTCTAGATAATGATTTTTGGTTGCTGAGAATATGCAGCACATGATTTCAAAGTGGCAAAATTCAGGTCATCTGAGAAGGGAATTCAAAAGTAGCAGCTGCAGTCACTGATAGAATTATGTGACACACACTCATAACCCCATTTATTTTTCAGTGTATATGTCAAGAGACCAAGACCCCTGATCATTAAAATATGTTATTTTGTACATTACAGTGCACAGAACAATAGAGGAAGGACATTTTCTTGGAGAGTGACCCAGAGGCATTTTGCAAAAGGTTCCTATCACTCTGAGGGGGAAGGCCTGGAGCCCAGTGCAGCAGCATGGCCTTCATTCACTTGACGTTCCTCTTCTTTGGTTGGTGGCCTCAGCAAGAGCTCTGTCTCTTCTAAACGTTCTGCTGGCTTCTCCCCCTCCTCTTCCTCATTGTCTCGGGAATAAAGGTCCTGGTACTTCTGCATGCATTGCTCCATGGCCCAGAACTGTCACAGTCTGATCCCTAGACATCCTCCGTGCTATAGTTGAAGCCTGAAAAGGGGACTTGAATGGTTCCCCATAGACTACTGGCCATTCCCCTAAGGCGTGAACAGTTCCGGTTTATGTCTCCATTTGGCAGGATCAATCTATGCTTCTTGAATGGGTCATTGGGATCTTCAGCCACCAGCTCTGCATTGCCTGGAGTTTCATGGTCTTCTTTGGTCACAAATATGATTGGATCCTTCCCTTCTTGCCGGCAGTTGGCCATGGCTAAAGCCCAGCGCCCGGACTTTGCAGTGGTAGTGTGGGCATTACTATTGATTCCTGAGAGCAAGGCCAAGAAAGCTAACTCATCTAGCCTAAGGAAACTATTACATATACAAGGGGACAAAAAAAGCATGCAAATGTGTAAATCATTAGAATTTTATCATACTAACTGGAGGCCTGATGCACAAAAATGGTGCAAGGGTAGGCCCTCACAGCCCCACTCCCTCACAGTCTGTCCCCCGCCCCTGCCTCCCCCCCCCTCCGCTGCTGCCTCGGCTTCATCCAGAAGGTTGTCAGGATGGTCATTATGCTGTTCAGTCTAATTAGCATATTAGCTCTTTATTATATAGGATATACTGAAAAAAACACCTAAATATTCAGCTTTAGAATATAATATATAGTACACACACACACACACACACACACACACACACATATATATATATATATATTGCTGCTATTAAAATGTTATGTTGCTGATGTTACATGTAAAATGCTTGAGTTTGTGAGATTCTCTCTCTCTCTCTCTCTCTCTCTCTCTCTCTCGGCACTAAACTAGTGACTAAGGAGTGATTTAAATTACTCTTGCTACTTTTTACTAACTTTTATTACTCCATAGTATAAACACACACCCACATTTAATACAGGAAAAAATAGGGGCTATAGGGTTTGGCAGGTAGAATGTGCTATGGTTGATCTTAGACAGACAAGATTCAATTGAGGTAAAAGATAAATTAAACATGAGATCTTAGATTTGCAGGTAATTTTAGTTTGTGATTTTCCAAATGTTCCCTGGGATTATCTGATCAGAAAACATAATATATACAAATGCAAAATGTTCAGTGTTTAAAAGAGAAAATATGAGTTCTCATCTACATGAAAAATAGCATTTTTCCCCTTAACATTGCCAGCATTTCTTTTGGTGCAACTCAGAATGAGAGTCTTTTTGACGCCACATTAATCCATTTCATAATATTATACCTTCAATTTATCTTTTGAAAGTGACACAAACTTTCTTAACTCTAGCTGAATTCTCTGAAAGCACATCCTGTGTGGCTGCAGGTACCATATGCTAAAGTTTGATTTTATGCTATTTATCACTTCGGTCCCTGACCCCCTTTGCTTCTAATTCTGTGTAGCATAAAAAGGGGAAGATTTATCTTTATTTACTTAATTGTAAGCTCACAGCTTGCCTCTGCCATCCATGCACGGCAGCAGCGTTGGTAGTCAGTAACCATAAATGAATGGAGGCTACCTCTGCATGTCTCTTCAATTACCCTCCCCTGGACTTTCTCAATGTCAGCTTTATCTTCATTAAGGTAAAGCTGCCACTTCCCCTTTGCATTTCTGTGAGCTGGGCCCCTGTGTAAAAGGAATTGGTGTTTTGTTCTTTATGCTATCTTTGGTGTATTATCTTAGTGTAAAATAAATAAGTAGCTTGCTGAGTGTGTGTGTGTGTGTGTGTGTGTATGTGTGTGTGTTTGAATTACCAAGTTTTGTATTTATAATATAAATGCAACACATGTCTATGAAAAAATGCAAAGAATACAGAACACTATAACAATATAAAGTAATATGGAAAGTAACACATCATCACAGAAATGACATTAAGAGTTTGGCATATACCTTTCAAATAGTATTCTATTTACATAGTAACAGAAGTTTTTTTTTCTAAAATGTGATCAGCCTACAGATATTTTCTTTTTTTTTTTTGTACACGTTGTGTGCATCCTTCCATGATCACATTTATAGAGCATTTCTCTCTCCCATATCTGAAATAACTATATATTGTAGTAATATATATACTAGTAGGTCAATATTTCATTTGAAAATTATTATTTTTTGGATGAATGTATATCACTTTGTTATTATCACTTTTTAAAAAATTACACCACTTAATTCCCAAGATTTTCTAATGGCATTTTCAAAGTAAGTTCTTATTTGTTGCCTTTTCTTGCGAAAATAACCATAAGAAATACTTATTTCAGTTTAAAAATAAAGAGAAAAGGAAATGAAACATTGTGCTTCATCTGTGCCAAGGCTTACACTAGGAAACTCAATAATAAATAAATTATTTTTTATTGTCACAACAACCCTATGAATAAAAGCCATTGGTGGTAAAATATTTATTAAACACCTACCATGTACTTGATGCTGTGTGAATTTTGTTCAGCAATCATGGAAGTTAGATACATTATTGCCATTTAACTGAAGAAAAATAAAATGGTTCCAAAGGTTAAAAAGTAAAGGTAATAAATGGTCATGATAGTATTGGAACATGTCTGTAAAAATACATAGCCTTTATTCTTTCCATTAAATCATTCAATGTCACTTATTTAAGTGTTTGTAATTAACAGTATTTTACATTTCTCCACAATTTATCTCTCTAAAAATAAAATGTGATAATCCTACTTTAAAGCTTCCAATGGCTTCCAATTCTCTAAAGGATCTAGTTTTAAATTATACATAATGTTTAAAAGCCATTCAAACTCGTTTGTCACCTGCTTCTCAATACAAACCATCATCAGAATTAGTTTCCACTCACCAAATATGACATATTGTCTCAGCTTTGCATATGCTTTCTCACATGCTACCCCGTGCCTCACTTCTACAAATGAACTTATATTCATATTTCACATTCCATTCAATTTTCACCACCTCTGGGAAGCCCTCCTGGACTTCCTCAGAGAGAATAATCACTTTCTACTATAAGCTACTAAGGCAATTTAGACATGCCTCCACCAAAATACATATCATAATATCATAACCTATCATAGTGCAGGTATGTTTCCATTTCCCCTAGAACAAACTTCTGTTTGTCTTCACCACAGTCTAACCCATTGACTAGCAAATAGCCAGTGCTCAAGAAATGAGAGGTAAATAAATACCATGGAAGACATACTTAAAGTTATATATCAATTTTGACCACAAATATGAAATTACTAAATCTACAAAGATTATATCCATCAGCTTAAATCTCCATTTTTATGGGAGTATATTTTTGTACCTTGTGGATGATACTAATTATGGCATAAACCTTATCACTTCTGTGGCTTATTCTACTTCAGAGTTGATATGAAAAAAGTGAGAATGCAGGATAGATATCTCTTTTCCTTATAGGACAATAAAAAAGACAAGAGATGCTGCCAGACTTTACTATGACCTTTGGTCCAAATCTCATACAGTATATTATTTTGTTGGGCAAAAGCAGACCCAAACTTCCCTGGCTTTTTTTTAAAGGCACCAGAACCTTCTGTAGCTTCATTATAGCTAAACCTTCTCCACTTATAATTTTCTCGTTCTGGTAAAGCCAACATTGGAAAGCCACGCTAGTGTCTTTTTTTACAGGATTTTGCTGATATCTGAGTGCCTCTGATTCATTTTTAAAAGCACCCTCTTGTTATAATTTTAGAAACAGAGTCTTCCAGTGAGATATATAGGAAATTAATTGCAATAATAGCCTATATTTGGAAGTTGTTTTCCTCTTATGAGCAACTTTACTGGTGCAATGCATATTTATACTATCACAAAATTCTTTTCCAATGAAGTATTGATTTCTATAAACTGGAACTCAATATTTTACTAAAAATAAGATTACATGTCAGTGAGAGAACCCTAACAAAATAGTGGTTAATTACATTATGATGTTAAAACTTCCCACCCTTTATTATTAAATGATTACTATAAAACAACTGCTGTATTTAAGCATAATATTTATTAAGCATAGCCTTTATTTTAGTGATGAATTAAGTGAAGTAGATGCATACATAGCGATAACACAGGGGAGTCAGTTTGGAAAACTAATCCCTTGAACACAGTCTAGCATGGATTGGAGTTACTTGTTCAAAGATCCTCTATTCACCTATCAAAAATCTAAGACATAACATTTTAACATAAGAGCTCCAGTCCTGGGAGTGCCTTGCTGTTCTTTGATAGTCTGAAAAAACACACAGGGGGACCAGAGGGGAAGAACATAGCCTTTAGTACTTACACATGGGGATGACTGATGGAGGGCCAGGGTCTATCTAGCAGAGGGGAGGGGGAGAGGGACTTGCTTGGAACAGCTTGTGTGCAGGCCAAGGACAAACAAAGAGTCTGGTGAGACTTGCTGGCTGTCAAGGACGTGTGAAGACACAAGGACATGTGAAGGTATGTGCTGCTCTGCTCCTTGTGGCTGGTGGCCAGGCGACACAGTTCAACTGACTGGGAGGGGGAATTGGGCTATATCCTCTCGTGACCCCACACCATTGTTTGGTTCTTTTCTTCCATTTCTGCTCTGTAGGCAGCTGAGTGGATGAAAGCCTAACTGAGCCATCCAGCTCTCGCTTTCTACCTCTGCATAGAAATCAGTTATTTCATGACTTACTTCCTTTAAATCTTTGTCAAAGTGCAAAGCTCTCAATGAGACCTTCTCTGAACCATCCTGTTACAAACTGCATTCCTAGCCTTCTGCTCTCTCTTTTATTTTTCCCGGCTTTAGTCCCCTGTGCCTCTTATGATCATCCAACATGCTTACAATCTAACTTGTTGATTGCCTCTCTTCTCTCAACAGAATATAAAGTCCAAGAGGGCAGGGAGGTCCCTCGTCAATCCTGTAATCCTATTACTTGACCAATCACCCAATTTTTCTAGATTGAAAGCTTAGCATCACTTTAAATAATGCCTCTTTGTCACAAACCATATCCAATTGTATAACAAGTTTTGTGCATTATCCACTGGAATGGTTTTGAAGGTCCATATTATGCATCCCACAGCATTTCAGGCTTGAACTCTAGATATTGCAATGTCTTATGAACCAGTTATATTAAGATTAATTTAGTTGTGTTAGAATCTCAAACCCAACTAACTTACACAAGAAAAGAGAAAATGGATTGGTTTAGTTTATCAGTTATGTACTGTCACAATGATGCTGCATCAGAAGCAACCATCAAATCTTGGTGGAATACAATGCTAACATTTGCTTTGTTCTATACGTCTGTGAGTTCGGGGAGCAGTTCTGCGGCTATGGACTGGGTTTGGGTAATCTTGGCTGCGCTAGTTTGTGTGTCTAAGGGAGGCTGGCAGGCTGGCCACCAATTGGTAACGCTCTTCTTTACTCACTCGGTTTCTCAACCTTCGGCAGGCTGCCCTGGGTTTCTTCTTATGGCAAAGGCAGGGCTTTAAGAGAACAAGTTGCCCTAGGCCAGTGGTCAGCAAACCGCAGCTCGCGAGCCACATGCAGCTGTTTGGCCCCTTGAGTGTGGCTCTTCCACAAAATACCACGTGCGGGCGTGCACGTATAGTGCAATTGAAACTTCGTGGCCCATGCGCAGAAGTCGGTTTTCGGCCTGGGTGAGTCTATTTTGAAGAAGTGGCGTTAGAAGAAGTGGGGGGTGTCGGTCGGTCTGTCAGTCCGGCGACGGGAAACGCAGCGCAGGCGGGCTGCGGGATACGCAGTGAGGGGTAGGCATGCGTGATTCATGCACGAGTTGAGTGAGCCAGTCAGTCAGCAGTCTCATGGTGCAGTGGTTAGTGCTAGTAGCATCCGCAAATCACGCGCGGGTGACAAAAGTAAAGTTTATTAAGTTAATTTTAGGGAACGTTGTGGAGTGAAAGAAGATGTAGTATCGAGAATTGAGAAAGGTATATTGAGATGGTTTGGACATATAGAGAGGATGAACGAAAGGAGATAGACGAAACCAGTATACAAGTGTGGATGGGAGAGTTGGAAGGGGTCGACGAACCTCAATCAGATTGAGGACGTTTTTAGCAAAGGCCAGCTTCGGAGTACCCCAATTAAGTTAATAACAATGTACCTACCTAATAGTTTAAGTTTAAAAAATTTGGCTCTCAAAAGAAATTTCAATCGTTGTACTGTTGATATTTGGCTCTGATGACTAATGAGTTTGCTGACCACTGCCCTGGGCCTCTTGAGGTCCTGGCTCAGAATTAGTACAGTTAGTTCTGCCTCATTCTATTGGTCAAAGTAAATCACAAGTCTACCTGAGATTCAAAAGGTGGGGAAATAGATTTCACTTTAATGGAAGGAACTTATAATTCAAAATTACAAAGGGCACAGGTAAAGGGAGAGGAAGAGTTGGTGCCATTTTTACACTCAATATACTATACTCACATAAACAAAATTAGGAATGGGATAGTGCTGTTTCCGAGAGGATTAGATATGGGCACAGAAGTCTATCAGGAATCAATTTCTCTCTTCCTCTCTTCAACTCTAATCTGCAATTGTCAGGCAGCTATTCCCACAAGGCTGGTTCTAAGGTTGCAAGTCATTTTGTGTTTCCAATGAAAGTAAATTCTTCTTCCTCAGCAACAGCTGGAAAAATCAAACCAGGGAAAACCTCTAATTTCTTCTGCTAGGCATAAAAACCCATGTCTGGTCTTTTCACTGCAGCCAAGGATAAAGGATACTTTAATTAGCCCAACCAAGGTAGGCTAGGGTGCTCTTTGCTCCCAGAATCAGAAAAAAAGGGAAAAAGTGCTTTGACTAAAAGGAAGAAGAATGATGGGAAGGCAAAATTCACATGACTGTGGACTGTGTAATTCAGTTCCTTCACGTTCTTACTGGTATACTATACAGCATCACTGCAGTTTCCCAAATGACAGATCTCAAGTTATTTCCCCCCTTACAACCAGTGGTCCTTCACTGACTGAAATTAAATACAAAATTTTCAGCCTGTTGTCATGTGTAAAACCTTCTTAATTTGTTATACATGTATCTCTTCAGTCATTTTTCTCTGCCTCTTTTTTTCCCTTGGTTGCCCAAAGATATTTTAGCCACAGTGACTTATTTGCCAGGACGGGAATGCCCTATGAATTTTGCCAAAGCTTCAATTGCATTTTCTTCATTACCTGGCCCAAACATGTATCTCCAACATTGTTTCTCACCAGACCATTTCAGCACCTGGTAATTTATAATCAAGTCATACTATATTTCTGTCCCCAAACTTCTAATATCCTTTTATGATTCAGTCCATTTGCGTATGCCCCTGAAATAGAATGTCCTTCCCTTTCTCTTTTTCCATTTGGTATAATCCTAGTTATTAGTTAAGTTGTAAGTCCATTATCCTCCTTTCCATGAATCTTGCCTTATCCATAAATGTTCACTCATTGTTCTCCCATAATCCCTATCATATGACATTCTGCTTGCTTGCATTTTTAAAAGTATCTTCTCCCTCTGAGATTCTTTACACTTTTTTTTTTTTAAATCCTCTGTGCTTAGCATTATGCCTGGACTATACTAGCTAACCAATAATGATTTTGTTTATAACAATAGTTCTCAATTTATTTGTTTAAGTGAATAGAAATGTTGATGAATGAATAAAAAAGATACTATGTTGGTATAAAAAATATTAGAAAATCTTTTTGGATAGAAAAATCACTATGTTTCAACCCTAAGCATTAGAATAAAGATGAGTTCTTTAAAATGTTCAATCTTCTTCAAAAACTCTTGAAAACATGTGAATCTAGAATTTCAAAACTAATTTATCAACTTTTTCTTTAAAATTTCATTATCGTATTAGTTCTAAATTATTCTCTCCTCTTGTACAAAAATAGTGTGACTATCTTTTGAAATTAAATATCTGATGTTTCCTCCTTGGACTAATTCAAATGTATCCTCTTTCTAAGCCGAGATAGATGCATTTTTACTTTGTTCTGTAAAACCATCCATGCTAGTGATAAATGAGCCATGTCTGTGGTTACATTTGTTCTTATCTCTTTTGAAGCAGAAAATCTGGCAGTCTCTTATCTAAACTTAACAAGTGGAGATAAACCTTGATAAAAAAATGTTTCTGGACTGCCATCGCTTTTAGCAAGAGTAAACTATTTAAACTAAAAGCAGCTGTTTGATTTTTCGGAAAATAAATCTAAAAGTAAAATTTCCTCTAAAAAATGACTTATAATTCAATGTAACTTTCAATCATGTGCAAAAGCAACTGTATTGCACATTTATCATGTATAAATGTAAGGCAATTTTATAAATTAAGCTATTTTGGCTTTAGAACTGAGGCAGTTATTGAAATAATGTCCAGTCCAGGCCATTAATATGATCAAGGAAGCGCTGCTAATCTGTAGTGCAGGTTCTTATGCTTAGAAACATCTATATTTTATTTTTGTAACAATTGGTAAATTCATTTGCTGGGTTTCAACTTTTGTCCCAGCAACTGGGAGTTTCTCCAGAAAGTTCTTAAGAGTGGATCTTGGCTCCTAATGGAGGAAGGCAATTCAAGAGTGGAATTCCTGTTCCCTTTTAGAAATGACTGCAAAAAGATAAAGAAATACATGGGGAAAAAAAGAGATAAAGCCTAACAGTGAAGAAAGAAGCAAATAAACAAATTTTCTGCATTGTAAGAGAATAGAAGTGTATGTTTTATTTTTTTAAATATACTTTTATTGATTTCAGAGAGGAAGGAAGAGGGAGAAAGAGATAGAAACATCAAGGATGAGAAAGAATCATCGATCAGCTGCCTCCTGCACACCTGCTCTGGGGATGGAGCCCACAACCCCGGCACGTGCCCTGACTGGGAATCGAACTGTGACCTCCAGGTTCATAGGTTTACGCTCAACCACTGAGACATGCCGGCTGAGCAGAAGTGTATATTTTAAATTTGAAAATTGTCACCCCAATTTGTCACTCATTTTGCTCCAATTAGCTCACTGATCTGACTTCCCTGAAAGTATTACAGACACAAATTGGCTCTGTATTTTTTTCTTTAATGCTTATCCCTTGGGATGTTTTTGTACATTTTGTTTCCTATGCACATAATAGGCTGATCTATATTAATAAAAGCCTAGGTGATCCTCACATGATGCTCTCATGTCATCACAAGATGGCCACCACAAGATGGCCACCACAAGATGGCCAGTAGGGGAGGGCAGTTGTGAGCGATCAGGCCGGCAGTGGAGGACAGTTGGGGGCAACTGGGTCAGCAGTGGAGGGCAGTTGGGGGCAATCAGGCCAGCAGGGAAGTGGTTAGGGGGCAATCAGGCAGGCAGGCAGGTGAGCAGTTAGGAGCCAGCAGTCCTGATTGTGAGAGGGATGTCCGACTGCTGGCACAGAACAAACCGTCAGTCGGACATCCCCCAAGGGGTCCCAGATTGGAGAGGGTGCAGACCAGGCTGAGGGACACCCTCCATGCACGAATTTCATGCACCGGGCCTCTAGTCCTATATAATAAAAGCCTAATATGCAAATTGTCCCCTTGATCAGGAGTGTGACCAGGAGTTCAACCAGGGGGTGAGGCCTGCTGGCCAACCATGGGAAGGGAGGCCCCGGCTGGTGGCAGGCAGGTGCGGGGGAAGGGAGGCTCTGGGGATGGCCTCCCTTCCCCCAGCAGCCACTAGGGACCCTATCCATGCATGAATTTCATGCACTGGGCATCTAGTATATAATAAAATATAATGTGTGTTCAAGTTGTTTTACTGACAGAATTGTCCATTTTTTCCTTCCTTCCTTCCGTCCTTCCTTCTTTCCTTCCTTCCTTCCTTCCTTCCTTCCTTCCTTCCTCCTCCCTTTCCTTCCTTCCTTCCTTCCTTCCTTCCTTCCTTCCTTCCTTCCTTCCTTCCTCCACCCTTCCCTCTCATCCTTCCTTCCTTCTTTTTCTCCCTTTATCAAAGCAAAAAGAAACATTACCACAGTTGAGCAAAACTTATTTTCCTTTGTAGATAAATTAATATAAATATATGTATATACTTTGACTAAATCATATTAAGATCAATTTATAAATTAAGTCTACTTGCCTGAAAATGTGCTTCTGTGAATCTCAGTACCAAGGAATCGTTCCTCTGTCCTTTCGGAGAATGTTAAGTCACCATGTTTGACTTCCAAGTTCCTATAGTACTTTCTAACTCTTTCACCTTTGGTTTAAAGATATACATTTTATCTTTAACTTCAAAGTTTACTTTAGAATTAGATTTAAATTTGAAATGTAAGGATTCTGCCCTGTGCATGACAACAACTAAGTTCTATTTCTGTGGTTTCTTGGGTAAATTCAGCTGTCTTACTAACCAATCTTCTTCATAGTTGCTATAATGATTCAAGATAACAATTTGCCTTGTCTTTGTTCTGTGAGAACTACAATCTCTGAATAAGAGTTTATGTCCACTTTAAAATTATGAAATATTTCCCTTGGCACAACCATTCATAGTAATGATTTTTTGAACCCCAAATATTAGTGGCAACAGAGAGCTGTGTGGGGATAGGACACTTTGATTCAGTAGGACTAGTGGAGGCAATTGAAATCTGACTGGGGGCAATTAAATTATGCAAGGGAGATAAAAGCCAAAATCATTCCTTAAAGAGGGGTTTTCAACATTTAATGTCACCAAGACTAAGCTTGATAAGTAAATCTCCTTGTTAAATTGTGACATGCAAAAAAATAATAATAATGAATTTGATTTTTAATATTCTACCTCCATATTTTGAATAATCACACTCTCAGAAGGTATTAAATACATGCCAATTCCTTCACAAAAATAGAGACCTTGGTAGAGGAAACTTGCAAGTGAATTATAAGTAAATTATAAGTAAATATAGTTTCAGAAAAAGTTTTATCTAACCTAAAGGATTGCTCTACTTTCCCTTAGTCCTTCAAACCAGATACATAGAATAAGTGTACTTTGTGAATGATATATTTGTTTGCCTTGTTTTGCCTTAATTTTAAGGAACTGTATAACCATTACTTATCGCTTAATTTTGGTAATTAGTTTAAGACCACAATTCCTATATCTGTGGTCTTAAATTTATTTTTAAATTTCATAATTTTCTTATCTTTTCCTGTATATGTAACTTTATTCTTCCCAAAATATTATTGGAAGACAGTGGAGTACATGCATCATAAGTAAATTAAGATGAAAGAAATAAATTAGTGCATTGTGAAAAATAAATGGTACAATTTAATACATACCAATATTATTAACAGTATCATAATTACCAATCTGTGAAACTTTAGCCTTGATTTTAAGGGAGGAGAGAGCCTGTCTCAAACGTTTAAAATTATAATTAGTATTAATTGTTGATTTTTATGTTAATAATTAATATTTGGCAAAAAGGGGAGTAGCTGCCTTTGTCAATATATTTATGAGATAAACATTTGTGTGGAGAAGAAATCAGTACTGCCTGTTGAGAGTTTAGTTGGTGGTGTAAATGTCACATAAATATTTAACAAAGGAAACCCGAGGTCTCCTGTGGACTTACATTTGCTACTGAAGAGCCACAACTCACATGCATCACGTGTCTTTTCTTCACATATGGCATATCAGAAAAGAATGTTTAAAAAAAAAAGTGAAAAATGTAAGTTCCTAACCAACATTAAAATTGCGTGTATATAATAATACAAGTATGTCTCATTAAAGGACTCTGGAAAAATATCTGGAACACATATGGAATAAGACAGCTGTTCTGTTGCTGTAAGGTTAAACAGATTTATAATATCTCCACTATACTCCCCACATGTTAATATCAAGAACTTCTAGGAGTGATTAATATTAAGGACATTAAAAAGAAAACAAGTGTGTCTTTCCTTGAAAAATCAGATTTTGCACATAATTTTTGAATTGACTAAAAGTGTAAGAGCATGTAAGTAAGAAATATTATTTTAGGCAATCCTAAAGAATGCTTTAAACAAATCCAAATGAGAAATGGAAAGTGTTAAAAGATTTCAACTACTTTCAGAGTCATGCAAAAAAACAGTTGTTTCTCTTTATAAGTTAGATTCCTTAACATTCTCTCCCAACAGTCCTATAAAGAATATGAAGAAAGCAAAACTGAATTTAGAAACATGAATGAATTGCAGTCTGTGAAATGCAACTTTGAAAGCAACTATACCTTAGAAATCTATGTCATTATAAAGTTAGACTATTTATATATAGTCTCTCTCTTTCTCTCTCTGTCCAACTCTGTCTCTGTCTCCTTTTGTCTCTTTGTCTTCCTCCCCCTCTCTCTATATATCCAGTCTCTGGGTTTGTTATTCCAAAAGGATTCAAGACAACTTTTGTGTAAATACATAAAACTCAGCAAAATAACTGTCAGGATCTAACCAGGAAAACAGAAAATGGTCTAATCATGTTTTAATAAAGTGAACTTAATAGAAGACATTGTTTATACAGGTGATAAGTTAGGAGAGAGACCAAATAAGGGACAGTGAGGCAACACAGAAATTAACAACAGCAGGAAGCAGCTGCCATCCGCAGCTGAAGGGACCTGGTGATGAGGCTGTGTTGGTGGGACATAAGGATTGAAGTTTCCTCATAGGAGCTCGACCTACTGCAGGCCTCTCTGGCAGGAACCAGGGCCACAGGGAAGATGCACTTACTGACTGCATCTGGGGAGAACAGAGAGAAGGGAAGAAGTCCTCTGGCTTATCCCATCCTCTGGACCCCATCCAGTCTTCCAAAAGTGCCACTCACACATTGAACACAATGGGACACCAGCTGAGGTCATATTAAAGTTGATTCATTATAAGTAAGCAGATAATTTTACTATTCATTTTTAAAAACAGATATATTGAAGGCTGCATTTATTAATTTAACCCAGCTGTTTTGTGAAACAGTGTATGTTAAACAACATTTTAAGTAATGTACAAATATTAATTAATTTAATATACCATACTAACCTAACAAGTAAGTTCTAATACAGCCCCTATTTTATAGATAAGGGCACAGAAATAAAGTAAACTTCCCAAGATTGCACAGCTAATGAATAATGGTATTAAACCCAATATGGACTGCAATGACTGGAGGAAACAAATGCACGAGAAGGAGTTTGCAGTGGAGAAAGAAGTAATTTACCAAATAGGCGAAAACCCTGAAAAAGAAGAAAAAATGCCATAGAAAAGAAAGTGCATATTTCAGCTATTAGTGAAGAAAGTCTACTTTCTTCTATCCTCAAGGTTTTTAGGTTGGCCCAATAATTAAATCTGCATGAGACGGGGTAACAATAGAAAAAAAATCAAATTTAATCACATACATATGTATGGGAATCCCACATAGGACAGGCTCGGGAACAGGAAGTTGAAAGGAGATATACATGGCATTCTGAACTAAGGTTGAGGTAAGGGGCCTTGGAATTCCAAAGAGTCAGTGTAGGACGATAGGAAGAGCAGATGTTCAGTAATTAGAAGTTTGTCCTGCTCTGCAAACAAGTCATAAAAAGTTATTTCTGGTTATAATGCTTATTATAGGCAAGGCCCCTAATTTAAATTCTTCGAGGGAGAGGTGAAAGTTTCTTGTGAACCTATAGGGTCTTGATTATCTTCAACTCAAAATAATATATTTACTAATGTGACACATTTTGGGGAGGTCTGTTCTGAATCCCTACAAAAGGAAACATTAAGGTTTACTGAATAAATTTACATTTCACACTAAATCTGGATAACTGCCATTTTATAGGAATGAAATTGCTACTACCTCTGAATACATTGGCATTCTTAGCATTGTAATGTAGATAAACCATTAATTATGTGCTACTATTTTACCACTTTGGCCCATCATGCACTGCTATATCATAATTACATAATATATGATTTGCCCTTAATCCAGATCAACTGCTTGCCAAAGCAAAAAAGGATCCAGACTTGACCAACAAAATTGAATAGCTCTACAAAGGTACTTGGAATATAATCTTGAGTTCTTTAATGTTTATCAAAAGGAACTGAACGGTGGCTGATATCTGCAGTCCATAAGTGTTAGGGTTGCCAAAGGAGGAATGCATGAGGCCAAAAGGGATAAAGAATTATACTAGTAAATTCATTATTACATCTGCTGGCAGGAGGGCTGAGACCAAAATGGAAAACGCGGGACAGAGTAGGGGGAGTGGGATATTTATGTCTCTTGTAAAGGTCAGTCAGAGTAACCAGTTGGACCAGGTGCAGGTGGGGGCCAGGAGGGCAGTTCACTAGATACTGGGTGGGATGGTTCACTGGAAACCGAAGGCTGTTGATCATGAAACCTACACTGAAAATAACTGGAAAATCGCTGGGAAGGGCAAGAATATACCGAACATTCCAGGGAGGGGCGAGAGCCCCAAGCAAGGCATAATGGAGCACAAGAATGTGCCTAACAATATGCTTTTCTAAATCTGCACGAACAAGATTTTGCAGCAAAAAAAAGTAAAGGTTTATTAATTAAGGAAATGGAGACAAACCCAGAGTCACAGGTGAACTCTTCCTCTAGGACCTGGCTCCCTGATGGTTTCTAAGGGATGGATTATACAGAGAGAAAAAAAATTAATCATGGCAATTTAGGGAGTTAGGGTTATGCTCTCTACTGATTGGTTGGTTCTAGGGTGTAGTTGATCATTGCATCTGGTAGTGATGTCAACCTTGGTATCATCCTGCCTGTTGGTGGTCCATTCTGCTTTTCTGGGTGTAGAGCTATAACACATCCAAGGCTAAAAGTGGATTTCTGTGGTCAACATACCCAAAGCTTTGTTTCCAAGAATATTATATACTGACCGGAAACAAATTGTCCTGAGGGCTTAATGACTGGGGAGTGGATGTGCAAAGATGGAGGGAGGCAAGTGAGTCACAGTGCAGGATGAGTGAGGCCAGTTTGAATAAAAAGAAAAGAAAAGAGAAAATCTCATATTAAAGAAATGAAGTTTCTGGGTGGTTACAAGTCTTTCCCTGGATTAATTTAGACTCTAGGTGATCAGAGGACAGTGATTAGATCTTATCAGGGTGCATTTTCTCCTTGGAAAAGCTTTCCCCAAAATGCTTCTTATGTAATAGTATTTGTTTAGATTGAAAAATATTGTAAGGAATGAATCTCAACACTACAATGATTTTCACAACAGTGTTGTTAAAGAGAAAATTATAGGCCCAAAATCACATTGCTTATGCTAAAAGCCCAGGATAGCAAACTTAGATTTAATACCTAATCTAATTGCAGTTTCAACCTCTCCCAGAAATGTAGTCTTAATCAACCCGTCTGGAATTCTCTGGTTAAGCACCAGCAGGTAATCTGTCACTTGGGCCTCTCCATCTTCCCCTACCCTTCCCCCCATAAAAAAAAGGAGTAATATACATGGTAAAAACCCATTTCCTTTCCTCCAAAAGAATATATAATGTTTTTTTTTTCTTTTGTGAACTGCTCACTCTCCCCATACTTCTCCTTTAAAAAAAAAAGAAAAAGAAAGACAAACAAACAACAACAAAAACTTCCATTCTATACACTCCCTGGAGCACCCTTCTAGTTGCTAGATGGGAGGCTGTCCATGAATCCTTTAATAAAGTCAGTTCTATCTTCAAATGTACACAGTTGGCTTTTCTTTTTCAACTGTCTGCATTACTTTAAACTATATCTTCTTTATTAGAACACTTAGAGCAAATTCAATTCTGGTTTTGTCATCAGAAAAGCTCTGCCTCATCTGAGTAATTTCTTATGTTATAAACGACGTGGCTGCTTTTATGTCTCTCTCTGATTTGTTAGGTAGCTTAAAAAATGGCTGCCTCCATTTATCAAGCTAATATGCTTTTGAAGCGGAGTTTTGTTTATGTTTTATGTTTTATGTTGGTCTCAGCTATGGGCGAGGAATGCCTGGGGTGCTCTTGAAGGCCATACTGCTGTGGCCAACTCCCACGGACGTTTCCCTAGTGGGAGACAATGTTGTGGCTGGACCAGCCCTGGTGGTTCTCATTATGGTTGCAAGAAGCACCTCAGCAACAACTATCAGGGAGCTTTAAGAAAACAAGTTTTATTACTCATAAGTCCTGCAGCATTCCCAGGACCACACAGTGAAGTCACAGGGAGAAAGAGAAAATGAGAGATGGACAGAGGAGAGAGAGAAAGAGAGAGAGAGAGAGAGAGAGAGAGAGAGAGAGAGAGAGAATACCTGAGGTTCTGCTATATACTGGCCAGACACAAATTGTCCTAAGGTCTTAATGATTTTGAGGGTTCACTCTTTATTTGTAAATTTAAAACAGAACAAGAATTAAAGCATGGGAAGGGAAAAGCGGGTTCATTCAAGTAGTTATCTACGTATTTAGGTCACTCAGGGCTTCCTAAAAGGAAAACTTCATTGGGTGGAGCAGCCTGGCTCTTTTTCTAGTTTTATAGCTGGAAGTATGTTTACTTGAGGTATAGATCTTTGAAATGTATGCCTCAGCGATCAAAAACTTAATGTCAGGCACTTATGTTACAATAGAAAAAGCTAACCTTCAGGCACTTAGGCTACATTATACTAACCTCATCTTTGCTCACTATTACTAGCATGTTGCGATCATTGTCTTCCTTAGGAATTCTCCCTCATACCCTCTATGGAGGAGATGGTTCATAAGTCTCAGCTGAAGGCCAGGGTTGTGTTTCAGGCATCTTCCCTCTTATTAAGCCCTGAGCGCCAGTGTTGTCTCTCTGGCACTATGTTACTGCTAATTTTTTGCTTAAGCTTTTTAGCCTCTGATGCTTGAGGCTTGGCTTCCTGGCCATTTACCATTTACAAATAGGGATTAGGAAATGCCTCCAGAAAAAGCAGTTCAGAATTCTATGCTTCTTCCCCTATTGTTTTGTTTTGTTTTGTTTCAGATGTAACTTGTAGTTTTTATAATTTATGCAACTAGTTTATACTTATCAACTCCATTTTTGCCTATCTCCTCTCCTCAGGCTTCCTAAAGTGCTAAACTCCTGATCAGCCTGCATAAATTACCTGTATGCAAATGCCTTGGGTTGAAAATCAGTGAAGAATTTGGGGCTTACTTTAATGTTTTCCTGTCTCAATAACCTAACCCCTTAAGTCCCACCTGCCTTTGCTGTTCTTTTAAATCCTTCTAACAGCTATTTCTTAATACTATATACATTTTATGATTACTATTCTCAGAAACAGAATTTGTTTCTTGCAAGCTATTCTTAACTACTGGATGGATAAGACAAAAAAGCATTCATTCATGTCTCGTTCTCTGAAAACTACCAAATGTATAGTTAAAATGTGACTGAGCAGGGTGCTATTTTATTAGCTTATATTCAACACAAAAAGAGCATAACATTTGTAAATATTTAACAAGTATTATTGAGGGACTACAATGGTACTCAGAGGTTGAAAACTCTTCTAAATTTTGGAGATACAGAACTGAACAAAACAGGCAACTGTCAGCCAATTGGAATTTACAGTCTGGTGAAACAGAACAGTCACAATAGAAATAGAAGAAAGATTTTTACTAATTTTTTAGAGAAATTTTGTAAAGTGCTAATAAATTCATACTACAAGGTTAAATATGATTCCTATAAGAAAAATCCATGATAATCTAGCTGTGGGCTTTCATAGGTATCTGCCACCACAATTACACAACTTCTAGAATGGCAATATTTGACTTCTAATTTTTTCTAAATGTCACTGAAATTTAGTAAGTTTATTTTATGTTATAAGTCACACTTGTATTCTTTGGTAATGAAGAAAAAATATGTTGGGGATGGGTGAAAAAGGTGAAGAGATTAAGAAGTATAAATGGGTGGTTACAGAATAGTCATGGAGATGTAAAGTACAGCATAAGGAATATAGTCAATGATACTACAGTAATAATGTATGGTATCAGATGGGTAGTAAGGTTTATGGGGTGATCACTTATTAAGTTATATGATGTCTGATTACTGAGTTCTACATCTAAAACTAATATAATAGTGTATGTCAACGGTAATTGAAAAAAAATAATGATTTAAAGTAAAAAAAATGAAACATCAGGATTTTGAGAAACATATGAAGTTGTAATAGTCACTTTTCTCATTTAAATCCATTCGTAATAATATTTTCTGGGTATTTTAAAAGAGTTTTTGTTTTATTTTGTAGCTATTTTACCACTATAGATAAAGTTTCTTTTTTTTATTGTTGACACTATTACGGATGTCCCCCATTTTCTCCCTTTGCCCACCTCCACCCAACTCCTGCCACCCTTCCCCTGGCCTTCACCACTCTGTTGTCTGTGTTCATGGACTGTGCATGCTTGTTCTTTGACTACTCTCTTCAGCTTCTTTCATCCAGTCCTCCCACCCACCTCCCCTTTGACCTCTGTCAGACTGCATCTAAGCCTCTGGTTCTATTTTGTTTGTCAGTTTATTTTGTTCATTAGATTCCACATATATGTATGATCATATGGTATTTTTCTTTCTCTGATTGGTTTAGTTTGCTTAGCATGATACCAATTTCCAGGTCCAAGTGCCCAACAGTAGATGAGTGGATAAAAAAGCTATGACTTCTAAGTTTTGCTTGCTGGCTCAAATATGGAATTTGCTCTTTGGATTTTTGTTTTAGGGTTCACTCTGCTCACATTAGTTGCTTTCGACTATTATGGATCCAGGTTTCAACTCACATTCAATACTATACTAGCATGGTCAAATTTCTGGTGAACTAACTGAGCATTGAATTTTGGCTCCACTAGCAAGAGAGCTAATCTCTAATATGATACAAAGGGTAAATAAGGCAGAATTTATTTTTTTTAAAATGATATTTAGAGAGTGGAGGAGAGACAGAGAGAGAAAGACATTGAATGGCTATCTCCTGCACTCACCCCGACTGGGGATTAACTCCAAACCTTCTGGTTATAAGGGATGATGCTCCAACCAACTAAGCCACCCCAGGCCAGGGCAGGGCCGAATTTCTTAACTTGAGATCCCTGAATCCTTGAGGGTCCATTGCATTTGCTTTATGTGATTGTTAGTTCTACAAAGTATATAAGCAATATCCACATTTATATGCATATATTAGATATTTACTTTTTGGGGTATATGGCCTGTATTTTCCATACTCTAGCAGTAAAAATTGTCTATGATAGTAACCTAGCTGTCTTTCACATATGTCCCTCATCCAAACCTAATCAACAGTCAACCATTTTGAATTCTAAATCATGAATAACTCTGAATTCTGTCCACTCTCCAATATCTTCGGTGCCGTCATCCAAGTCTAAGCCAGGATTATTACACCAATAGAAAACGTTAATAAATGCAATAAATTCCTTGACTTCAATCCCCAATGAACCCAGGGTATTTCTAATAAAAAACGATCATGTTGCTCTTTTCTTTCCTTAAAAGTTTAGCGTTGTTTATGTCATTTTAAAATGCATTTAGAATAACGTAGATTTAAAATAACATTAAATCCTTAGTATCACCCAGCAGTCAATCTAGAGAGACTGTAAAACTCCTTGGCTAATAAAACAGCTGCTGGAGTCACTTCAAGTCATAGCTCTTCTGCTTACTATGAAATTTTGGGCAAGTTATTTAATCCTCTGTGCCAAGTTTCTTTTTCTATATAATGGGGATAAAGATGTATCTACATGGAATTGCTGTGAAAATTAAGTAGGTTTAAATAACAGTAGACTTAGAATAGTACCTAGGAAGCTCCCAATAAATAACTTAATATATATTAAGTTTTGCATGATATAACTCCTGCCATCATCTTCATATTTATCTCACATAACATCCCAAAACCCTGCCTACCAATCAGCTTTAACTCCAGTCTTAAGGGCCTTTTTACAGCTCTGTAAATACCTTGAGATAATTATTCCTTATTCTTATGCATACCTGCTTTTCACAAGATCTTCACACTTACTGTTCTTTCACTTCAGAAATTTAGCTTCACTGACTGATTTTAGACAACTTTAGGTTTTATGAATTGTTCTCATCATATCTCATTAAAAAGATGTGATTATAATTATTTTCAATAATTATGTTGACTTGATTGCTCACTAAGTTGAATGTCCCATACTGGAATCTTTTGAACAGATTTTCTTCATCTTTCTTTCACCAGCACATATAATATATAGCACATATTAACTACCCAATAGTTTTTGTTGAATTATTATACCGAAAGAACAAAAGAGATCCTGAAATCCCCTAAATCATAAAAAACACAGATATGAGAGAGCTGATGATAATGTATTTGGGGAAATTGTGCTCAAAGATCGGGTGGGACCACTGAGGATTGCTCAGAAGAGATGATACATTTCTAAGGTAAAGACAACTCACCAAGTTCCAAAAATAGAAAACCAAATAGCTGGGATTAATACCAAGGAAAATTTAGCTAAAATAAATACCAAACACAATTTTCTCAAGTAAGAACTGTACTAAATTTGGGTACTATGTTTAACATAATTAATACAATGACCCCCCCACCCTCCCCCAGCACATGTATTGAGAATCCTTCATATACTTAGTCTTCCTTGTCTGGTTCCCTTTCTACCTGCCAGCACCCCCACAGAGATATTTTTAACCATACTAAGTTAATTCCTTTTCTCCCAATGAGTCTCAAAACCATAAGAAACCACAAATAGGCATGTATGTTTTTGAGACTGAAGGTTTGCCAAAGAAAAGTATTCAAGCCAAATCAAACTTGAAACTCTAATGCTTTCACACTTAAAACATTGCAGTTTCATGGTAATGCAATGTCCAAGAAAACCACAACATTAAAAAAATTTTCAACACTTCGTGATGTTAAAGGATAAATAAATGAAACATAACATTTTGATTAAACTGGAAAGCAAATAAAATCAAAGTACAATTTTTCATCTTAATTACTTTTTCTAATTTACAAAAATGTTAATATTTTAAGCTTAAGTAAAACTAAGATGTAAAACATAATGTATGGTACAGAATTTTAAACTGCTAAATGCTAAAGTAAAGTATGCATAAGAAATATTATAAAGGCTATTTGAAGGGAAGATTATTTCAAAGGTAAAAATAAACATTTTTGTGTGAAATCAAAGTACATAATATAATTAATTTTTTTGCAGTCTGTTTTTACTTTATGGTAAACAAAGACTTCCCCAATTTTTTAAAGATATTGTAGAGTTTTTATGTCTGCCTTCTTCTCCAATAAGTAGTTTTGAAATTATATAGATGTTCTTTTTTATTGTTGTGTTTCTTTTAGTGAGCTTAATATAAAATTTTCTGATCAGAGTGTATTTTATTTTTAAGTTTATTAAGTGCTAACTCTGTGCACCTCATAGTCATTAACTCATTCCTAAGCAACTCCTACACATGAATTCATTTCTTCTTCGGAACGATACTGTATGATTTATGTACTATTATCAAATCGATTATACAGATGGGGGAAAAAGGCACAAAGATGCTGAATAAATTTTTGACATTTACACAATTTTCAAGAGGCAGGATTGAGATTTAAACCTTGGCAGGTGTGAGGTGATACATCATTGTTGTTTTAATTTGCATCTTTCTGATGATTAGTGATGTTGAACACTTTTTCATATGTCTCTTGGCCATTTGTATGTCCTCTTTGGAGAAGTGTCTATTCAGGTACTCTGCCCATTCACACTCATGTTTATGAATTTTAAACACATATGATCAAACTTGAATATGTGAACTTGATCAGAAATAGGCTCCCTAGAATTTCTAGCCATCTGTTTCCCTCTCCATCTAAACCAGTCAGATTCTCATTACAGAGAAATTCTCTTAGCTGGGGTCTCAAGTCCTTCCTAACTGCCAGATCTCCTGGATGTCTTTCTGATTTTAACTTGTTTTACATAATTGCCATAATTAAGGTTATTAATCACTTCTTTGCTGAATTTCTCTCTCTCTCTCTCTCTCTCTCTCTCTCTCTCTCTCTCTCTCTCTCCCTCCCTCCCTCCCTCCCTCCCTCCCTTCTCTCTCCCTCTCTCACCAATGGCTTCTATGACATCAAATTTAATGGTTCAACTCTATATCCTCAACTCTATATATATTGATTTCAGAGAGGAAGGGGGAGAGGGAGAGAGAGATAGAAACATCAATGATGAGAGAGAATTATTGATTGGCTACCTCTTGCATGCCCAATACTGGGGATCGAATCCACAACCTGGGCATATGCCCTGACCAGCAATCAAACCTTGACCTCCTGGTTATAGGTCGACATTGAACCACTGAGCCATGCCGGCCAGCTTCTTCAGCTTTTTGACAACATTTATCCATATTTCTTTTTTTATTTTAAAAACTGTAAGTATTTTCTATTTTGGTGTGGACTTAGAACTACTTAAAGCAGTGATGGCGAACCTTTTGAGCTCGGCATGTCAGCATTTTGAAAAACCCTAACTTAACTCTGGTGCCGTGTCACATATAGAAATTTTTTTATATTTGCAACCATAGTAAAACAAAGACTTATATTTTTGATATTTATTTTATATATTTAAATGCCATTTAACAAAGAAAAACAAACCAAAAAAATGAGTTCGCGTGTCACCTCTGACACGCGTGTCATAGGTTCGTCATCACTGATTTAAAGAGTGGCTTTTTTGTTTTTTTTCTTCGGTCCATCTTCCTTATACTCAAGATTTTAACTAACAACCCTATGCTGATTTTTATGTCAGCTATTTATTTCTGGACATGATCTCTATTCTAATTTATAGAAAAATATTTATGTATGTTACCTAGTGAATAACTACTTGCATGTCTCACATGTAACTCAAATCATCATTCACTGCTCTTTCATTTTTCTCAATCATATATCCAGTATTCTTTTAAAAAATATATTTTTATTGATTTCAGAGAGGAAAGGAGAGAGATAGAAACATCAATGATGAGAGAGTATCACTGATCAGCTGCCTCCTTCATGCCTTCTACTGGGGACCAAACCTGCAACCTGGGCATATGCCCATGACTGGAATCAAATCCAGGACCCTCCAGTCTGCAGGCTAACACTCTATCCACTGAGTAAAACTGGCTAGGGCTCAATTATATATCCAGTATTCTTTCTGCATTTCCCATCTAATGAAGTAGCAAGTCTCACCCTTTTCATCTCACATAAGATTAAAAAGCTACCTCATTTTGTTCCATTTGTCTTGGTATTGATTTATCTTAGATCCTCATTACCTATCACTTGAGAACTTGTATCAGCGTCCCATGTAATTTGTGCATTGGATTGTACCCCTCCCTCAACACTGCAGCACACTGAAGTCACTGAGTTTAAAACTCTGATTCTTAGGATATATTCCTAGAAGAGGGATCACTGGATCAAATGGCAGCTCCATTTTTAATTGTTTGAGGACACTCTTCACTGTTTTCCATAGTGGTTGCACCAGTCTGCATTCTCTCCAGCACTGTACTAGGGATTTTTTTCTCCACATCCTCACCAGCACTTGTTGTTTGTTGATTTATTGATGGTAGCCGTTCTGGCCAGTGTTAGTGTCGTTTTAATTTGCTTTTCTCTGATGATTAGTGATGTTGAACATTTTTTCATATGACTCTTGGCCATTTGTATGTCCTCTTTGGAGAAGTGGCTATTCAGGCACTCTGCCCATTTTTAATTGGATTGTTTGTTTTCCTTTTATTGAGTTGTATGAGTACTTTATATATTTTGGAAATTAACCTCTTATCCAATGTATCATTGGTAAATTTGTTCTAAGAATCTGAAACACCAACCAGAAAGAATATATGCACCCTATGCTCATAGCAGCATTATTTACAATAGCTAAGATCTGGAAACAGCCCAAGTGCCCATCAGTAGATGAGTGAATAAAAAAGTTGTGGTCCATTTATTTACACAATGAAATACTGCATGGTCATATAAAAGAAGGAACTCACCTTTTGCCACAGCATGAATGGACCTGGAGATTATTATGCTAAGTGAAATAAGCCAGTCAAAGAATGACAAATATCACATGATCTCACTTATATATGAAATCTAATGAACAAAATAAACTGATGAAGAAAATAGAACCAGAGGCATGGAAATATGGAACAGACTGAGGAATCTCAGAGGGAAGAAGGAGGGGGAATAGGAAGAGATTAACCAAAGAATTTATATGCATATATATATTGCCCAGGGACACAGACAATAGGGTGGTGAAGGCCTGGGGCATGGTTGGAACTCAGTGGAGAGGGGTAATGGGGGGGGAGGGGGGACATCTGTAATACTCTCAACAACAAAGATAAAAAAATAAAACCCTACATCTGACAATATCAACGCTTTAAAAAAATTACCACTTAACAAGCTGCTCAAGGTACATCTTCTGTCATGCCCTTCCTCACACTTCACTCATTATTTGAACTCTTTATTTTTCACGCAGGCACGCACACTCATACACACACACACACACAAACACACAGAGGAGTGCATGTACTATGTCATATCCTACTTCTGTGCCTTTTTTCATACTGTTTCCTCTCCTTGGAAGGGATTTCCTTTCATTTCTAGTTTGCTTAGAACACACAATTCATTTAAACGCAGCTCTTGTATTATTTCCTCAAGGAAGAGTTTTCTGATTTTTTAAAAGATTTAATTAAATAATTTCCTCAATACAAGTCTTTCTTGCCTAAATTACCATAGTAGATTTTAAATTAATTTTGCCTCTTCATTTCCCCATGTAACTGTAATTTCCCTCATGTAAAATTGGCATCTTATTCATTTTTCTTTCCTTAAACTGCCATTTAGTAGGTAGGTAATGGTCCCTTAATAAGGATTTACATCTTTAATTGAACAAACATATGTTTTATATATCTGTCAGGAAAAATACATAATTGAAGTGTTTTAAGACTTAGATTTTTTAATGTGGTATGATAATTAGAATAATCTTTATTATTATTAATTGTTCTTTGTTGATTATAGATATTTTAATCATAGTATATTATTTGCCTTGTGGGAGGTGATAGTGTAAAATTCAAAGTAAAGTGAAACTCCCCTAACAGGTTTGGCTCAGTGGATAGAGCATCGGCCTGCGGACTCAAGGGTCCAGGGTTCGATTCCGGTCAAGGGCATGTGCCTTGGTTGCGGGCACATCCCCAGTGGGGAGTGTGCCAGAGGCAGCTGATCAATGTTTCTCTCTCACTGATGTTTCTAACTCTCTATCTCTCTCCCTTCCTCTCTGTAAAAAATCAATAAAATATATTTTTTAAAAAAGTAAAGTGAAACTGATGCCTTCTAATATTTACTTTCCAAAGATTAAGATATATTTTCACATTTACAAATTTGAAGTAGAGCACAAATTTAACATAATATGACTATTAATAATGATTTTGATAGAAGTCATTTGGTTTGAGGGTTTACCTATCACATAGATATTAACAAGATGACCTTGTTAATTTCCTATTACTTGAAGTTCTGTGAAATGGAGTACAGTAACTGGCATTTTTTTCATATATATATATATTTGAAAAAATATAAATATATATATTCATATAAATATATATATTCATATAAATATATATTTCATATATATATTTTGTGTATATATATATATATATATATATATACAAAATCAAGGAGTTAAGTGTTTCATAAATGACTACTTCAGCTGAGATATTTTTATATCTGGACTCTGACATTCCACTGGGCTAAAAACTATTAATTGTCTAATTGAAACATTATCTTCTAAAATCCATAGACATAAATCCCTCTATTTATTTGTTGTCATCTATTTGGAGATCTCTACATCATCTGCACTATATTTTCCCAGGATGACCCATGGCCTGAGAGATACCAGAGAGCTTTAGACCATCTCCTTGCTAG
The DNA here is from genome assembly GCF_028538775.1 of Myotis yumanensis. Classification (NCBI taxonomy): domain Eukaryota; kingdom Metazoa; phylum Chordata; class Mammalia; order Chiroptera; family Vespertilionidae; genus Myotis; species Myotis yumanensis. The sequence continues at coordinate 39,342,140 of NW_027223760.1, read as the reverse complement.
ATTGACATGTATATTAGAGAAGATACACTCTTTAATCTATAACTCTACAGTATATCACATTTCCACTTATGTTGCACGTCACTATATTTTAGTGATGCTTCCTGATATGTTCAAATAAGTTATGTTCTCATGCCAAAAATGATTGTACTGTCTCTGTTTTTATTGGTTTACCATTTTCTCTAGGGAACTGACCAAGAGTCAGACTTTTGAAATTGCTGTTAAGTGAAAGATAATACTGAGATCTGAGAGAAAATGTTGAAAGTATAAAAGAAAAGCTTTCCTATTTTTTATTTTCTACCTCTAGTTCTTAAATCTACTGTTCAACTTTCTACAAATTAATAATGAAATGTTTTATGATCCTTAATAAGTATTGTCCAAACCAGGAGACTCAAGTGAAGAGTCACTTACATCCAGAGAGAATTAGTTCATACAAAAGATAAATTCACTGAAATGTGATTATGTATAAAAGTAGACAGAATTTTGGCAAAGATAATACCTTCTAGAATTCTAGTTTTCATATATTTTAGTCTATGAATCATTTGGGGCCACCAAAGATCCCCGATGTTGGCTGATATTGAATATTTTTCTTTAAGCAAAATTGACCTGGTTCTACCTCTCTAAGCCTATAATTCTACAAATAATAACTATGCCATAATTAGAGAGTTACCATCTTTAAATCATTTCTGGTGACTCTGATGCATTTTTGATGAGTTGGAAGATCACCAACTTTAGAAGCAGACACACTTATATTTTCCTCTTGCCATATCATTGATAGTTATACAATGTTAAATTCCAATGGAAAAAAATCACCTATTTCACGGCTTTATTGGGATCATTAATATAAATATAGACAGTTTCTGTACATAGAAGATAAATATTTGTTCTCTATTCCCAGTAACAATTCATTTTTCCTTTTTCTCAAAGACCTCAGCTCATTGTCCTTGACATCTTTCTTTTATTATTTACATTTTTAAAAAATCTTTATTGTTGAAAGTATTACATATATTCTCCTTTCCACCCTCCCCATTGACTTCTCCCACCACACCCATGTCTAGAGTTGAGGAAAATCAAAAGATATTTTTGTAATTTCCATTGGTAATCTTTTCTTTTAATATATTTTATTGATTTTTTTTACAGAGAGGAAGGGAGAGAGATAGAGAGTTAGAAATATCGATCAGCTGCCTCCTGCACACCTCCTACTGGGGATGTGCCCACAATCAAGGTACATGCCCTTGACCAGAATCGAACCTGGGACCTTTCAGTCCACAGGCCGACACTCTATCCATTGAGTCAAACCGGTTAGGACTCCATTGGTAATCTTTTGTTGTATTGAAATGATATCTCGGCTGCTAGTAATCGTGAGGGAGATCACTTTGTACCACAAGCCTAAAATTTAGTCTGGAAAAACACACACACACACACCTATCTGATTGTTTTATTTTATAAATTCAGATAACAGAATGGTTAAATTACAGCCATATAATTACCTCATGAAAAATCATGAGAGTTTTAGTAATATTTTTTAATCTTCACTTCTGATTAAATGCTAAAAAGAGGAAATGAAGTTGATATTTCTAATTTTAGAAGTAAAGGCTCTATTCATTTCTTGAGAATGAAAACCAAACACTTTTTTAAAATTATAATTTTAAAATTATAATCTAAAAATGGGTGATATTTTAATGGGAAAAGAGCTACAAAATCCTCCCCTAAAACATACAATCATTACCCCAATTAAATAATGTTTATATCCTAATAAACTTTTTATTAAAATATAGCATAGGCACATAAAAGTATACATGTCACCAGTATATAGAACAGTTCATCACAAATAAACACATATGTCCATTACTGTGTTAACAATTAAAATTTAAGTATTTAAAATATTTATCAATTTAATATAGCCAATCATCAACACATTATGCTAACTAATGCATTTTTATAAGAACAAATTACATTTTCCAAACAAAAATGTAAGGAAATTAACAGTACATATATTTTTCAAACTCTATAAGATCGATATTAATAGAACAGAGTTGGATTTTTTATATTAGTTTCTGTATTTAATCTTTTGCTATATGTTGCTTGGTTAATTGCTTTGAAGGAAATGCAGTTGCACAAAAATACATACTAGTAGTTGGAAAGCCAAGTTTGTTTTTCTATCTTTTTTAAGGTAATTGTGGATATTTTTGACACTACAGAAAATTTCTACAAGTGGTAATTTCTTAAAGGTACATTAGAAAGTGGAACTGAAACTGTACTAATGTTAACCCTTATACCTCTCCCACTTCTACCCCTGGATACAAGTTTCTTATTTCTGTCTTCTTAGATTAATTTTGCCTGTAGCTGAACTTAATATGAGTGGATTTAAACTCTAAACACTTATCTATATCTACACTAATAAAAGAGAAACATGGTAATTAGCGTACGACCGCTACCCTTCCCATTGGCTAATCAGCATATCCTTATGCAAATTAACTGTCAGCCAAGATGGCGGCCGGAAGCCACGCACTGAAGTGAACAGGGAGGCTCGCTTGCTCCAGTGACTGCAGACTCCAACGTTCCCCGCCTCACTTGCCGGCCTCTCAGCTGCAACTCTAAGCAACTATGTACTATGTTGCAAATAAGAAGCTAAACAAAACACCAGAAACCAGCCAGACCAAAAGCCAGCCTGACCGCAACATTGTATCAATGTTTTCAGCAGCGAGGCCTCAGAGCTAAAGCTGGCCCAGAATAAAAAAAAAAAGAAAACAAGGAGCGATTGGAAACTTCAGTCACTTGCCAGCGGGAAAACAGCCCTCAGCCCCTCAGCCAGCCTGGCCAGGCACCCCAGTGGGGACCCCCACCCTGATCCAGGACACCCTTCAGGGCAAACCAGCCAGCCCCTACCCATGCACCAGGCCTCTATTCTATATAGTAAAAGGGTAATATGCCTCCCGGCACTGGGATCAGCAGAGCAGCGAGGCTCCCAGCACCGGGATCAGCATGACAGGGGGCAGCGCCCAAACCCCCTGATCGCCCTGCGGCTCTGTGAGTGACAGGGGGCGGAGCCCCAACCTCCCTATCTGCCCTGTTCTGTTCGTGACAGAGGAAGGCGCCCCAACCCCCTGATCAGCCCTGCTCTGTGCCTGATAGGGGGAGCTCCCCAATCCCCTGATTGCCCTGCAGCTCTGTGTTTGACAGGGTGCAGCGCACCAACCCCCCCCACTCCCCGACGGGCCCTGCTCTGTGTGTGACAGGGTAGAGCCATAACCTCTCCATCGGCCCTGCCCTGAGTGTGACAGTGGTGGCGCCCCAACCCCCTGATCAGCCCTGCTCTGTGGGTGATAGAGGGTGGCGCCCCAACCCCCCTCTACGGGCCTTGCTCTGTGTGTGACAGGGTAGAGCCATAACCTCCCCATTGGCCCTGCCCTGAGTGTGACAGGGTGCAACACCCCAACCCCCTGATCCGCCCTACTCTGTGAGTGACAGGGGGGAGCTCCTCAACCCCCTGATTGGCCCTGCTCTGTGCGTGACAGGGGGTACTCCCCAATCCCCTGATAGACCCTGCTCTGTGTGTGACAGGGTATGGAGCCCCAACCCCCCTGATGGGCCCTGCTCTGTGAGTGACAGGGGGCAGCGCCCCAACCCTCTGATCGGCCCTGCTCTGTGGGTGACAGGGGGTGGCGCCGCAACCTCCCCATCGACCCTGCCTTGAGTGTGACAGGGGGCGGTGCCCCAACCCCCCAATCGGCCCTACCCTGAGCGTGACTGAGGGTGGCATCGCAACCTCCCGATCTACCCTGCTCTGTGCATGACGAGGCAGTGCCCCAACTCCCCAATCGGCCCTGCTCTGAGCCTGACCAGGGGCTGCACTTAGGGATTGGGCCTGCCCTCTACCACCCGGGAGCAGGCCTAAGCCAGCAGGTCGTTATCTCCCGAGGGGTCCCAGACTGCGAGAGGGCACAGGCCGGGCTGGGGGACCCCCCCCCCCCCCCTGCCGAGTGCACAAATTTTTGTGCACCGGGCCTCTAGTATATATATAAAAGCCTAAGCAACTAAACAACTGGTTGACTGGTCACTATGATGCGCACTGACGACCAGGGGGAAGATGCTCAATGCAGGAGCTGCCCCCTGGTGGTCAGTGCGCTCCCACAGACAACCTCCCATGGCTGGCCAACCTCCCGTGGTCCCTCCCCCTGGCCAGCCAACCTTCTGTGGTCCCTCCCCGTGGCCAGCCAGGGAGGGGGGCAGGCTAATGGACCCCACCCTTGCACAAATTCATGCCCTGGGCCTTTAGCAAGGAAATAAGAATGAAGCCAAGACATATCATAAGGTGATGTACTCTTAAACCAAGTTAGGAGGTGTTACTTTTATTTTTGTGTGAGTATGTGTAAATTGGAATTTTCTTTTTTGGTGGAAATTCAGGTGAGGATTAACAACAATTCATCGTTTTTGTTTATTCATTAAGATATATATATATATATATATATATATATATATATATATGATGCCTATGTCTTTAGTGTTGAGTTCCTTGATTTATTTATTTTTCTTTAGTTTTATTATTTTACAACTAGAGGCCCGGTGCACAGATTCATGCACCAGTAGGGTGCCTCGGCCTGGCCTGTGGGAATCGGGCTGAAACCAGCTCGCCAACATCCCCCAAGTGGTCCTGAATTGCTAGAGGGCGGTTCTCGGGTGATGTACCCGGAAATCGGGCTCCCTCCTCTCTGGTTCTGTGTGCATCATCCAAGAACTGCAGCTGCCAAGTCACTGCAGCTCAGCAGCCATCAATTACACACACTATCTGGCCTGGTCTCTATATAAATTTAATTAGTCTTAAAGCCTGTCTAAACAGAGAGCAAGAAGACCACATTATCTTAGTTCTAGCTTAAACTTTAAACTTCAAATTCATCCCCATTCTGACACCTAGATCCTCTCCCACACAAACACAAATAATTTATTAGAAATGGCCATTAAGTCAGTTGCATTAGAACTGGCTTAATTCTGTAGTCAGCACTCCAAATTAGCTATTGGCCTCATGACAGGTGAAGAATGGGTAGAGAATGTCTAAGAACAGGGCCAATTCCTATTCTTTAATAGAATTAAATGATAATTCTATTTTCCATTATACGTATTGAGAAGTTAGTGATTAGATTTTTTTGTTACCCTTTGATCCTAATATGTATTTTTTCTGATTGCCTTAAAATTGTCTTGACCCAGAGAACTGATGCTGTTGTAATAGCCTGGCTAATATTTAATAAGAAAAGAGAAGTCAAACATTGTAAGCATGATCACCTGGGAAACTTCACCAGAAAACTACAGCTTCACATAGCATTGTTCCTCCAAGGGATTAACAACACTTTCTTCCCCCATCTGGTACTATTTTATTGGGGGGTAAAGGCAGAGACAGGCACATGCACAGTAGAAGTCAGGGTGGTGCAGGGGAAGTGGTTGCCTGTCAGTCTAACCCGGGGAACAGTGGATTAGCTAGTGGGTGGAACTCATCCAAGAAGCCCATGAAATATTGGAAAGTCAATTGGTTCGTTTGAAGAAGCTCCTGGTTAAAACTTCAGACAAAGGAGCTTTCTCTTTCTTGTTCTCTCTCTTGTTCCATGATCCACACTGGCCCATCCATTCATGTGTTCTCTCTCAATAGCCATGTGGCCTTAGCAGCTGCATGGCCCATGTCCACGCATACTCCACATACAGGATGCTGAACTGGACTGTACTTTAATACGTAGCAGAAACTATTGGCAGTGGCCTTTATTTTGGTCCTGCTGAATACACGTTTAGACTTTTTCCATGATAGGTTGGGCAGAGAGGGGACCTTGGAAGGGAACCCCCTTAATTTTACATCATCAATAAAGCTTTCCACGAAACCCCATCCTCTTGTGGGGGCCTCAGGAAATTCTTTTCCTGGAGGCACTCCAATAACTCTACTTCCACCAATAATACTACTATTTAAAAAATAGAAAACCAGAAGATAATTTGGGAGTAGAATCCAAATCTGGGAAGTTACATTAAAACCAACAAACAAACAAACAAACAAAAAACCCCACTATGACATATTGGTTTGGGGATCAAATATATGGAAACCTGCCAATCCTTGAAGAACCTATCTATGAAAGGTTGAAAGGAATTGAGGAAAATGTATTGGAAGCTTAAGGGAAGGGGACTTTTATCTTTGACTCTCTTTCTAGTCTGCAAAGGAGTCTCAATGTAAAAAAGACAGCAAGAAAAAATCAAATCCAGAACCCTGCTAAGAAAGCATGGCCTCCTGGGAAAAACAAAGCCAAGGTTTGAGAGAAAAATTCTTTGCTGAGGTCCCAAAATACTTAAAGTACTTTCCCATAGATTTTTCAGAGACAAAAGGCCTTCAAAGGATCTTAGGGGTAGGTCTTGCATATACTGTTAAATCATAGAATTTCTAAGAGTCTTTGGGTTTTGTCATACAACCAGAACAAAGTTATGGAACTTAAGGTAGTGAAAGGCTCAAGTAGAAAATATTTGTAGTCATTGCTGTTGTTTAATGAACTAAATTGCAAATTATGCATTTAAAAAGACAATGTTTTTAAAGGAATTATGCCAGCCTGCACTGAAAGAGATAGATACAGTGTAAAAAAAAAAAAAGTAGTCTTTTCTCTACTTTTTAAAAATTGAGATATAATTGACATATAACATATCAGTTTCAAGTGTGCAACATAATGATTCAGTATGTAAACACTTCAAAATAATCACCACAATAAGTTTAGTTAACATCCATCACGACACATAATTACTTTTTTTTCTTGTGATGAGAATTTTTGAGATCTATTTTAAAATCTACTTTTGAAAATGTGTCTGTTCAGATAATCGTATTGTGATAGTTAATTTTATGTGTCAGGTTAAGAGATGCTCAGATAGCTAGTAAAACATTATTTGTGAGCCGGTCTGTGAGAGTGTCTTTGGAAGAAATTAACATTTGAAAATTCTCTTTTAAAAAATGTTTTTATTAGTTTTTATTTATTTATTTATTTTTTTGAGAGAGAGAGTGAGGGAGAGAGAGAGAGAGAGAGAAGAAACATCAATCGGTCACCTCCCACTGGGGATATAGCCTGACCAGGATTGGAACTGGTGACCTTTTGGTACATGGAACAATGATGCTCTACCAACTGAACAGCACAGGCCAGGGCAAGAGATCAGCATTTGAATTAGTAGAGTGAGTAAAGAGAGTACTATTACCAATCCCTTGGGCATCAGCTAATCTGTTTAGGATCTAAAGAGAACAAAAACCTGGCTAGCCTGAGTGGCTCAGATTGCTGTGTGAAGTCCTGTGCACCAAAAGGGTGCTGATTTGGTTCCATGTCTGACCTGACTGGGTAGGAATGGAAGGTCACTGATCCATGCCTCTCTCTCTCTCTCCTGGGGTGAGGATTTAAATAAATAGAACAAAATGTTGGAGAAAGGGTGAATTCATTCTCTCTACTTTAGCTGAAAACATCCACCTTTTCCTGCCTTTGAACACCGGTGCTCCTACTTCTGGGTGGTTGTTTTCTTTACCTCACACCAGGACATTACACTTTTGCACCCCCCCTCCCACCCCCCCATTCTCTGGCCTTCAGACTTTAGATTAAATTATACCACTATTTTCCTAGTTTTTCAGTTTGCAGATGGCAGATTATGAGACTTGTCTGCCTTCTTGATTGCTATCTATCTATCTATCTATCTATCTAATCTATCTCTATCTCTATCTCTATCTCTATCTCTATCTCTATCTCTATCTCTATCCCTATCTCTATCATCTCTACCATCTCTATCTCCTTTCAATGCTGTTTCTCTGGAGATTTCTGACTACTATACCTATGCTGTCTCACCACTGAATGTTGAACATGGTGGTGGTGACATCACCACTGAATGTTGAACATGGTGGTGGTGACAGGAGGCAGGGGCAGATCAAGAGGAACTGTAACTAAAGACTTGAACCTGAGTAGCTTCATCTGTATCTCTACCTGATTTAAATGATGGCATTCTTGACCACGAACTATGTGGTCACTAGATAAGACTTTTGGACGGTCTTGAAAGGGAATGAGTGTATTTGCTTTTGGGAGGTATTTAATAACTATAGTCAGAAGACATACTGGCATCATTTGAAAAGTAGGCAGCAAATTCTTTGACATTTCTCCCATAAAGAAGTTGAGTCTATGTTCCTTCCTTTTGAAACAGAGTGGGCTATGACTGCTGTGACCAATAGAGTATGGCAGAAATGCTATGTGACTTTTGAGGCTGTTATAAAGATCAAGCACCTTTGTAACATCTTGCTTTTGGAATTCTGAGTCATTTGGACTATTTTTATATAGGGAGAATACTACCTACATTAACTTTTGAATAATGTTACTATTTTATATTATTAACTAGCTTTCTATTTTTCTTGAAGTTCTGATAATATTCATATTCATTATCAATTGATACACATTTACAGTTGATTAATTCTTCCCAATGTAGAGTGTCACATACATAAACGTGAGAATATATTTTTAAAATAATTGTTATTTTTGCTGTTTCTGGAAGTAGGTAATAGGGTAAAGTGTTGTAGAGGAGAAAGAAGTATAAATGAGGTTAAAAAGAACCGAGGCCAAATCTAGATTTGAAGGAAATAAGCTCCCATGATTTCCCTTTAAAGGTAGAGAATATAAGATAAGATAATATGATGAATATGCCAAAATCACTACTAAATGAATGATAGTTTTACTAATTTATCCTTATTTTCTCCAAATTTGCCAAAGTACAGGTATAAATCAATGACTACGGAGATTAGTCATACAGTGAGAGCCTATTGTTTATCAAGTTCTCAATTATGCTTTTGAGTTTTTGTTTGGGCCTCATTTAGTTTAGGGACCACTATATTTTCTAATTGATGGCTTCTGATACATTGACTTATAAATAATTCTTTGTGGTGAAAGTAATAGGGACTTTAATTTTTCACATATTTCAATTAATTTAGGTAGAGGTTTATTAAATGAATTTCAAAGACAAGTGTTTTGATTTTATGGGACCTAGTTTTTTATCGACTAACACTGAGTTGCTGTAGGAGGTTTTAATTTCTTTAAAGTTACGCAATGTTACTGACTCAAGATCTTCTGATCCGATTGCTCAGCATTAGTCACCATCAGATGTAGAGCCCAGTAATTTCCGATAGGTCCATGAAGTCGTTTATGAAAGGAAACTATTGTTTACAAATTCATCATAATCTTTTTTGTACTGTATATTTAAGCAACAGCTTTCTAAATTTAGTATAAAGGAAAATGATGTCACAAATTTACTCTTATTGGAATTCCTAAAATTAAGTTATTTTCATTTTCATAGAGCATGGAACATTGATTTTCAACATCTGTGTACTTTGGAGATTATTTAATAATTCAAATAATCATGAAATGTAACTACATTTGCAACTATAAAGTATCAATTGGATCCCCTTGAATTTCTGATTTAAAAAGGGCAGAAATGGGAATAAGTGAAAATTATATTAATAGATTAAAAAATCCTAAAATGTATCTCAACTTATTCTTAGGTGCATATGAAATAGGGAAAGCAAAGATTCTAAGAAAAATATTGATTCACAGGAGAGCAACTTTACATTCACAAGTCCCAAGAATATTAAAAATAACAATAGCTACAATAATTTGTTAATAAAAAGACAATATAAAAACAGCTATATTGTGACATCAAAAACACAAAACGGTTGAAAACTAAAAGGGTAAAGTTTTTTATGTGATGAAGATAAGTTAGTGTAAAATACACTGATATATTTATAAGTTGTTTTATTTAAGCCTCATGATTACCACACAGCTAAAACCTATAGTATATTTAAAAGAGATAAACAGAAGGAAAAAAAATCAATTCACAAAGAACGGCACAAGAGTGGGAGATAGGAAAAGAAAACTACAACTCCCCCCTACAAAACCAAAACCAACCAAACAAACAAAAAACAGAAAACAATAGGATAATATTAGTAAGTCCATATATATACATATATAAATATTTACTCTAAATGTAAACGGGTTAAATTCTGCAATTAAAAAACAACAACATAAAGACCTTGGATCAGTGGTTCTCAACCTTCTGGCCCTTTAAATACAGTTCCTCATGTTGTGACCCAACCATAAAATTATTTTCGTTGCTACTTCATAACTGTAATGTTGCTACTGTTATGAATTGTAATGTAAATATCTGATATGCAGGATGGTCTTAGGCGACCCTTGTGAAAGGGTCGTTCAACCGCCAAAGGGGTCGCGACCCACAGGTTGAGAACCGCTGCCTTGGATGGATAAAAAATAAATAAATAAATAAAACCAACTATATGCTGCCACAGGAGATTTATTTAGTTTTAGGGACACAAAATCATTAATGAGAGACAAAGAAGGTCATTATACAATGATATAAGGGTCAATTTGTCAAGAAAAAATAACAATTATAAGTGTACTGCACCCAACATTAGGGCACCTAAATATTAAGCAAATACTAGGTATCTAAAGAGAGATAAAAACAACAATAACTACTTTCAACAATGGGTAGATAGATCATCCAGACAGAAGGTCAACAAGAAACCCTTGAGTTTGATCTGTACATTAGACCAAATAAATCTAACATACATAAAACATTCTATCACCAGCAGCAGAATAAAAATTCTCCTCTGGTTCACATGGAACATTCTCCAGGATAGATAATATGATAGCCCACAAAATTTTTCTTAGCAAATTTAAGAAGACTGATATCATATCCAACCACAATGGTCTGCAACTAGAAGTCAATAACAGAAGGAAAGCTTAAAAATTCACAAATATGTAGAAATTAAACAGCACACTCCTGAACAACCAATGGGTGAAAGAAATAATCAAAAGGGAAATTATCTATTTAGTTCTAATGAAACAAGGAGATATTCTTCTCTGTTATTCTCCCATCAAAATTCCCATCATATATATCAAATTGAAGCCAATAGCCAATTCCAATGGGTCATTCAAATAATCTATGATTATTCCACATTTGAATGTCAGGGCCCCATTCAGCTCTGTGATCTGAAGAAATAAGTTTTTCCCCAGTCATATCAAATTGGAGCCACTGGACGGGTTTTGGAATAGGGCCAAGATCTCAGTGTTCTTTTTCTTAACTGGAATCTAGGAGAACTCAGTTTATCCCCCAAAAGTAGGCACTATGAGACCAATATCCTAAAAATAACGCCAAAATGATCATATATTGGTTGGCAAAAACCTAAGTAGTTAACATAGAATGAGTAGGTCTTAGGAACATGACCTTTGACGATGCTGAAATTATATTAGGGATTCAATAGCAGAAGAGAATAAGAAAAATATATATAGCACGTAAATATCAATGTTATCTGGAAATAAAATATGAATAGAATATTTTAGACAAAAAATGACATATTAAATAAAGACACTTGAAAGTGGAAAGACTAGGGGGGAAAACAAACAATGGTTCTTGCATGAATCTAATGACTAACATAAACATTAATATTTATTTTAGCATTTTTACTTCCTTTTTAAAATTTTTATATTTTTAAAATAACACTTGTATGTCATAGTGCTCAGTCTATGGAAGGATTATATTCTGGCTGCTAGAGATTACACTCTTTCAGAGGAAAAATAATAATTACAATTTTGCTGCTCGAAACAGTATTTAGATTTCTTTTTAACTCATTTAAATACCTAAGATAGGGGGAAAAAATAAAGCTTCTTTTGGTCTTTCAAGAAGCTCTTACAAACCATAGAGTTAAACTATAATAGCAAATGTAAGATTAATGTGGTTAAGGACAATAACATATTTTATGAATTAAAACTCCTAGTTTTTTTAAAACAAATTTATACTCTTGCCAAGATCTTTTATACTGTCACACACGCATTAGTTTGCTTTTGAAGAAATAAGAAAATCTTTTTTTTCTGTTATTTTTATATGATATTTAAAATTCCTGTTATTTTTCTCAATCTACCAGTTGCCAGTAAATTTGATAAAGAGCTTCTATATAACACACATTTTGATAAGAAGTTCTTACATATCTACATGTAGTAGCTATTGATGCAACATACAGAAGCTATGCTGTCATTCTGAATACATCCACCTGACTTATTGCTTAAAAGTAAGGTAGTTCCCTTGGATCAAATACATACAGATGTTTAAAACCTATGGTACAAATTAGAGGGGAAAATTTTTGTCTTAAAGAGCCAACCTGTTTAAAATGCAAAATTGTCTTTTAAAAATTCTCCTTATGGAAACACAGCTTTCACTGAAGTTTTGTCTACACTGGTAATCATTTTCTATGAGATTTGCCAACGTTCACTGTCTATCCCCACTGGAAAGGAAAAAAATGGATGTTTTCCATCTGCAGCAAAGTAGAGTCAAAACAAACGTATTTAAATTGGAAACACTTGTGGCTAAAAGAGCTGTTCTCCATGAAAACATCTGGTTGTACTTTTAAGCCATTGCCAAATAAACGCAGGCTGGAAAATCTATTTTATGCCACACATGGTCACCCATATATATGTAGCTGGCCTAAAACTGTTTTCATTTGAGGTCAGCACCCTTTTTTAGGAAGGAAAGTACAGATTTGTGAGTGTTCAGTGATTTCTAACAATGCTGCTGGAGTGACCATGGAGGTTTGAACATGTCTACTTTCTTCCGGACAAGGAACAGAATATGACAGATAGTGATTTTGATAGTTTTCAGGTAGACAATGCAAAGACTGAAATAATGATGGTTGTGGAACAGATCAAATAGCTACTTGTGAACAAAGACTGCTTGTGGTTTCTGGTTTCTGCTAGTTTTGGTTTTGTTTTGTTTTTTCTCATTTACATTGACTCAAAAGGATAATCAACTGAAAAGATGTGAAGAGTTAGAATTTCAGACTACAGCATTTGGTTAAATAAGTTTATTTCCTAGTGCAAGTAACCCCAAAATATCAGTGCCTTCACACAATAGAAGTTTCTCTTTCATTGAAGCCCAATGCTGATGTTTTTGGTTGGTGGGCAGCTTCCATATTGTCTTTCAGGGATCCAGTTTTTTTCAATCATGTGGCTCTCTCAAACAGCAGGGCTCCAAGACTACTGAAGGTTATTCTGTATCTGCTCATCAGACAGAGTTTACAGGATCATACTGGAGATTTTTGGTGCCAGGCCTGGAATTGTGTACTGTACTTCCTTCCAGGTCTCAATGGCCACAGCTAGTAAAAGGAAGACTCTGGTACTCTAGCTGTGTACCAGGAGAAATAGGATACGGGTTTTGGTAATGCAAAGTTATCTCTTCTACACTCAGGAGTGGAGTTAAATAGAATGTTTTTCAACTATTAAAACACAATATTTTACATTTCATTATACATATAATGTAAATGTCAGAACAAGGTCATATTAACTACCCTATATAATAAAAGCCTAATATGCTAAGTATCCAGTCATCCAGTTGGCCATTCAACCAATCAAAGTGTAATATGCTAATGATATGCTAAGGCTGTTCAGCTGCTCACTATGACATGCATTGACCACTAGGGGGCAGAGGGCCAAACAGTCCCTATGACATGCACTGACTATCAGGGGGCAGGTGCTCCAACAGGTAGGTTGGCTTGCTGCTGGGGTCTGGCTGATCGGGACTGAGCAAGACAAACCTGACATGCCCTGGAACCCTCCCATGGCACCCATGGGGTCCCTTGGCCTGGCCTGCACCCTCTCACAATCCAGGACCCCTCAGGGGATGTTGGAGAGCTGTTCATGGCCCGATCCTGCAGGCCAGGCCAAGGGACCCAACCGGTACAAACATTTGTGCATCAGGTCTCTAGTCTACACTAATAAAAGACAAAGATGCTAATTGACCATACCTTCGCCATGCCCAAGCCACTCCCACCAGCCAATCAGAGCGACTATATGCAAATTAACCCAACCAAGATGGCGCCCGGCAGCCTCGGAGCTGGAGCAAGCAGGAGGCTTGGTTGCCCAGGCGATGGAGGAAGCCAAGCTTCTCGCCAGCCCTGAGCCAGCTGTAGCCTCAGCAAAAGGCAACAAAGTTTCAATTATAGAAGCTAAATAAATCCCAGATACCTGCTTCCAGCCAGCCTCCACTGGGAGCTTGGGTGGCTGGGAGTTGTGGCCAGCCTGCAAACAGCCATCAGCCCAACAACCAGGCTGGCCAGGCACCCCAGTGGGATCCCCACCCTGGCCCAGAATAAAAAAAAAAAAAAGAAAACAAGGAGCGGTTGGAAACTTCAGTCACTTGCCAGCGGGAAAACAGCCCTCAGCCCCTCAGCCAGGCTGGCCAGGCACCCCAGTGGGGACCCCCTCCCTGATCCAGGACACCCGCGGGCCGGATCCAGCCCGTTTGAAATGAATAAAACTAAAAAAAAAAAGACCGTACTCTTTTATGTAATGATGTTTACTTTGAATTTATATTAGTTCACACAAACACTCCATCCATGCTTTTGTTCCGGCCCTCCGGTCCAGTTTAAGAACCCATTGTGGCCCTTGAGTCAAGAAGTTTGCCCACCCCTGCACTAGACTGTGCCTCTCCTTCTCACATAGGGTACTGACTACCTATAAATTAACCCTAAAGTATGCTTCTAAAACTGTCTCACAGGTACTCCTGAAACACCTACAACTGCCACACTGCCTTTTATCTGCTAGGCAGGCTGCTGAGTACCACTAGGTCCATTCATTATGTACCACTGCCTACTACATCTACCTGCATCTTTTGATGGATCAACCACTGGATTGTGCTGTATCTAAACACACTGTGCACATGTGAAAACAAGATACCATAGACCTATGGGATGTCATATTTCACAGTATTCTGTTGCAAAATGGGTAAAAGGTTGTTAGAAGTGTATCTATGTGGAAGGGAGGCAAAACTTTACCTCTACCCTCCTAGAGTCTTTGCCTAGGCCTGAGAATTAAGTAGACGTGAGACAGATTAACACTGGAAAAGCATACCCATTTTTACATGTATGTGGGAGCTTCAATAGGAAAATGAAGACCCAAAAAGCTAATAGACCTGCATGCTTATTTATTATATACTAAGTTGAAAAAAATTGCAATTATGGAAAGATAACTAAAATATATGGGAAGACTAAAAGGAATATAAATGTAATTTTAACATGGTCTATTTGTATAGCTTTCTCTTGGCCTCAATTCCCCATCTCTGGTGATAAGAATGTTTCTTTTCTCCTGGTAGAGGGAGGGAATCTTTTACATAAGAGATTTATCTCCTGTTTTCAGAAACAAAAGGGGAGATGAGAGTGCTCTTCTTGCATCTGCTGTTTTTCAAGTGTCTGTAGCTCAAAATATGCTAAAGTGGCATATTTAGGATGGCATATTCCACCACTCTTCTCAAGCATTTCCGTTTGTTTCCTCTTATCTCTCAGAGACCCTCATTAGACATCCCCTCTTTCCGTAGGGCTCGGGTGCTTATCTAGGCCTTATAAATGTCTGCACATGTCTATGCACGACTAAATCATTTATGCTCAAGTGAGCCTGCACATAAATTGTCATATTTAATCCTTACAACAAGTCTAAGAGGCATATCTGAAATAATATTATTATTATCACTCCTGTTTTTTGATGAAGAAACTTAACCTCTGAAAAGTGAAGTAGTTTGCCCCATGGAGCAGGATTCCAGGCCAGATCTGTGAATCCAAAGTTCAGGCTCTGCAGCACTGCATTATGTTACTTCTTTTAGCATGCTCTATATTCTTTTCATTTTTATTACATGTGCTTTATCTTCACATATTTCTCTCCTCTTTTCTCCCCTCCCTAAAATGTCTATTACTCCCTTTTACTAAGAATAGTGGTGTTCAACTTAAAACAATCCCAGGTTAGTGCTCTAATAAAACTCACTGAGAATCCCACAGTCAAATTCAT
Organism: Myotis yumanensis; assembly: GCF_028538775.1. Classification (NCBI taxonomy): domain Eukaryota; kingdom Metazoa; phylum Chordata; class Mammalia; order Chiroptera; family Vespertilionidae; genus Myotis; species Myotis yumanensis. The sequence continues at coordinate 39,326,271 of NW_027223760.1, read as the reverse complement.
GTACTAGCAGAGAATGAGAGAATTCTGTAGAAAAGACTATAAGGACAAGGACTGTATGTGCCAAACTAAAGGGGGCAGCTACCATCTAACATGAGTCAATGGTCGTCATGTAGGAGCACATACTACGTGTTGCCGATTCTTATGATTTTCCAAGGGAAGTTAGGAATGTTTTTTTTTTTAATGTGTAATATTCAGATTTTTAATTAATGGCATTTTACTCACCTTTTTCTAAACAATAGGAATTTCTAATGGGCAATGCCCGAATGAGGTCCATTTGGCCCCTCATTTATTTTTTATGACTGGAAATAGAGACATTCTTCATAGTTATTTGTGTTACTCATTTATTAACCATTACACATTTAGTGTTTCATTCACTAACACTGATTGTACTGGGTCCATCCCTGTAATATTAGTTACTCATTTATTCATGTATTCCATACATTCATTCATTTTTCCATCATTCAATGAATGCCATATTATGTTCAATGCACACAGTACAAACAAAAATAAAAATAAATTATCCCTGCTTTCAATTTGATATTGAAAAGAGACATACTAACAAGCAATTAAAATGTTTTTGATAAGTGCATTAATAATGAAAGGCATAATTAACTCTATATAAGGATAGTATTTAATTATAACTGCAAACTTGCCAGGGAGAAAATACATGAAAAGCATGATATATAGAAAGGCTAGAAGGTTTAAAACAGCAGAGTACAGTTGGGAAACCTGAAAAATTCCACATGGCTTGAACAGAAGATGCTATTGGGAGTGGTAGAAACCAAAAGATATAGACCAGTGAGAATAAACAATATCTGATGGAACATTTATTCCTAAATAGGAACATGGGTCATATTATCATATCTATATTTATTAGCATATTGTTTATATGTATGTATTTGATTATTCTCCTCAATTACACTTTAGAATTATAGAATCCATAATAATCATCCTTGTACAGTGTGTCAACTGTCACAGCACTACTAGTATATGCACATGTTACTCATTAACTGTTTGTTGAGTGAACATATTATTGAATGAATCTGATGGCAGCTTCCCTTCCAGGGGTGGGCAAACTTTTTGACTCGAGGGCCACAATGGGTTCTTAAACTGGACCGGAGGGCCGGAACAAAAGCATGGATGGAATTATCTTCGTTGCTATTTCATAACTGTAATGTTGCTACTGTTATGAATCATAATGTAAATATCTGATATGCAGGACGGTCTTAGGTGACCCCTGTGAAAGGGTCGTTTGACCGCCAAAGGGGTCGTGACCCACAGGTTGAGAACCACTGCCTTAGAATGTTTGCACTAAAATCAATATTGTATTTTACTCTTTAAAAAAAAATCAGGATACATGGGAATAAGTGAATGTTTCAAAAACGATTAGCTGTGAAATCATATGTATGGTTATTTGGAGTATAACCTAACTAAAATTATCTTGTTTGTGCTGAGTTTTTAGTAGTATATCAATATGCTATAAATTTTTAAGTGGACTGATATTCTCAATAAGAGAAATTGTATAATTTATCTTCTAAAATGGCCATGATTTGAGAGTGAAAGAATAGTTGGTAGTTATGATAGGATAGTAAATACAAACCTGGACTATCCCAGGCCAACCAGAGGGTAGTCATTTTATCACCAATCACTGAAGTATTTAATAGTATGCATGTTCCAGACACACATGTGTTTTTATGTATAGTATCTGAAAAATGATAAATCAGAAAAATCACTAATACTGATTGTGCTGGGCCCATGCCTATACTATTTCAAAGAAAAGGTATATTTTTCTCCAAAGAGGCATATATGAGTATATTTTATATCAAGAAAATGTCCAAGTATATAAAAAGGTACAGGGTGGTGGAGAAAACTTTTGATAAAAATCTTAGGAGAAGGAAAAATAAATATACCATACGCTGCTTGGTATTAAAATAAAAGTCAGTCATTTCAAACACAAAGTAATGGCATTTGATGGGTGAGCTACATGATATGACAAAGATTTGATCACAAAACTGAGTCACAGTCAAGAACTACTTGTGATATGATAATTTGATAATCCAGATAGCAAATATAAATTTTATTTATTATATTTTTATTCTGTTTTAGAGACTTTTTTCTCAAGAGGGTAAAGAAAGTAACTGGTAGAGGTATTATTTTGGATTTAAGTCTGAAAGAATGAGGATTAAATAATATTATTGCTATTTGGAGAAAAGGTGACAGGCCATTTTAATATGTGTGATGGCCAAAGTAGAAAACATTGAGTGTGATTAAATATATCTCCTATACATTAGAAGTATGGATTTCCCCAACTTCCAGGAAAAGACTTCACAGTTTAAAATTATCGTGACTTAAAAAAGAAAAGGAATATTTCAAACTACAATTTCAAGATTAGTTCCTTTAAAAAATATAGGTAAATTAGTTAAAAGCATGTAGCTTCTTAGAACACACCATAACGTTGATGATGAAAATAAAATTATGACGATAATTTTCAGCTAATATTACTATTAAAGTTTATTCCATGTACTAAACACCCATACTTAATACAACCTTATTTTACAGAAAAGACGAATGAGGCTTAAACAAAGTCAGCATTTCCCAGAATAATATAATAGAAACTATGGGATATATTATAGACTTTGTGATTTTAATAATATAATAGAAAATATGGGATGCATTGTAGGCTTTGAATATGCAGTTTATATTCAAATCTAAGTTTCCCTGAATATAATAATAGTTATTATTACATTTTTATCCTCACCTGAGGATATGTTTATTGATTTGAGAGAGAAAGAAAGGAGAGAGAGAGAAATAACAATCAGTAGCCTCCTGTATGCACCCCAACCAGGGATGAAACCTGCAACCTAGGTATGTGCCCTGACCCAGAATGGAACCAGCATTGTTTTGACATACAAGATGATGCTCCAACCAACTGAGCCACCAGGCCAAGGCTGAATATAATGATTGGCAGCCATTTTGTTCTCTATTACAGAAGAATATAAACAAAAGTTAGTAAAGAGTAAAATATCATTGCCATCCTACCATTATTATGTAAGTATAATAAACATCTCAAGATAATTGTACTCTACTTGGAACCAATCAATCTTTCCTTGCAGGTATTGAGTAGAGTTCAAGACACTGCATTTCAGAAATTTATAGATGTCCTTTGAAATGATAACTACATTTTGTAGAACACCTGAGATTACATCACCTTAAAAAAGTTACAGTTCAGTAATGTCTAACCTAGACAATAGAATAATTGAATAATTTTTTAAAAAATGGTTCCCTTTCAAATTCATAAAACAATAAATTGAAATGAGGCTTGTTTAATGTATCTCCAGAAAAAAATTGGGGATGATGAAGTTGAACATACATAATAACTCTATGAGCCAAAAAATGTCATATATGTCATATGTATGCCATGTATAATAATTATATTAAAAGGTTCCATTTTCTCCACATCTTTGCCAACACATGTTATTTGTTGACTTTTTGAGAATAGCCATTCTGACTGGTATGAGGTGGTATCTCACTGTGGTTTTGATTTGCATTTCCCTGATGATTAGGGATGTTGAGCATCTTTTCATATGTCTGTTGGCCATCTGTATGTCTCTTCTTTTGGAGAAATGGCTTTTTGTGTCCTCTGCCCAGTTTTAAATGAGATTGCTTATTTTTTTGTTATTGCATTGTATGAGTTTCTCATATATTTTGGACATCAACCCCTTATTAGATATATCACTTTAGAATATTCTTCCATTCAGTAGGTTGATTTTTTATTTTGTTGGTTTCCTTTACTGTGCAGAAGCTTTTTAGTTTGATGAAGCCTCATTTGTTTATTTTTGCTTTTGTTTTTATTGCTGTAGGGGACATATCAAAAAATATTACTCAGACTGATGTAAAATAATTTACTTCCTATGTTTTCTTATAGGAATTAATCTTTCAGGCCTTAAATTTAAGTGTTTAACCCATTTTGAGTTTATTTTTGTATATATGGTGTAGAAGAGAGTAGTCCAGTTTCTTTCTTTTTCTTTTTCTTTTTTTTTCTTTTTGTATGTAGAGAATAGTCCAGTTTCTTTTTTTTATGGTTGAAGAGACTGTCATTACTCCATTGTATATTTTTACCCCCTTTCTCATAGATCAGTTCATTATACAAGCAAGGATTTATTTCTGGACTCGCTAGTCTGTTCCATTGATCAATGTGTCTGTTTTTTGTGCCAGTATCATGCTGTTTTAATTATTATAGCTTTGTAGTATAGTTTGATATCAGGGAGCTTGACATCTACAACTTTGCTTTTCTTTCTCAAGATTACTTTGGCAACTCGGGGTCTTTTATGGATATATATAAATTGTAACATTATTTGTTTTAGTTATGAAAAGAATTACATTGGCATTTTGATTGGCATTCAATTGCATTGAATCTGTAGATTGCTTTGGGTAGTGTGGTCATTTTATTTTTTAAATGTGTTTTTATTGATTTTTAGAGACAGAGGATGGGAGAGGGAGATACAAACATCAATGAGAGAGAAACAACAACATTCATTGGCCACCTCCTGCATACTCCTTCTGGGGATTGACCCCTCAAACAGGGCCTGTGCCCTGACCAGGAATTGAACCAGTGAGCGCTTGGTGCATGGGTCAATGCTCAACCACTGCGCTCAACACCAGCCAGGCTTAACAATATTAATCCTTCCAATTCATGAGCACAGTATATCCTTCCATTTATGTATGTACTCTTCAATTTTCCTTGAGCCCTGTAAGTGGGACTGCAAGCTATTGCAACCCCTATGGGAAACAACATGAAGATTTTGCCCCCCTAAAAAAAAACAACAACTAAAAGTAGATATACTATATGAAGTAGCAATTCAACTTCTGGGTATTTATAAAATAAAAAATGACAACACTTATTTGAAAGATACATGCACCCCTATGTACATTGCAGGATTAGCCAAGATATGAAAGCAACCTAGGTGTCATCAATACATGAACTGATAAATAAGATGTGGTTTATATATAAAATAAAATATTATGCAACAACAAAAAGTGAAATCTTGCCATTTGCAACAATCATAGATGGATCTAGATTCTAGAAGGTAGTATGCTAAGAGAAATAAGTCAGGCAGAGAAAGACAAATACCACATAGCTTCACTTATATGTGAAATCTAAAATAGCAAAACAAATGAACAAACAAAACAGAAACATAGACCAAAGGGATGGTTATCAGAAAGGAGGAGGTAGGGGATGGTGAAAAGGGAAAGAGAAAATATAGTCAATTATTGTGATAAGTTTGCAGAGTGACAAAGGATTACTGGATTTAGTGGGGCGATTACAGTACAAGGTATAAAAATGTCAAATCACTGTATTGTTCATCTGAAACTAATGTCACCAATATATTATTTATGCCAGTATACTTAAATAAAAATAATTAAAAAACAATTATATTAAAAATCTTTGAGGAAAATGTTATCTTTATATTAAAGAGAATAATAGTGAGAGATTTCCAGAAGATAAAAATAACAGACCTATTAAGTGGAAAGCAGCCTTCCAGTTATCTCCTGTATCAAACAATGTATATAAATGGAGTACTTAAAAAATAAATAAAATGTCAAACACATCCACTCATGATCTTGGTTTTCTTATGTGCAAAGAAAACATTAGAAATGATACTTATGTTTTCTCCAACTCCAAAGAATACTCCTTTGCCTCACATTCTCCTATTAAATTCATCACCTATTTGCATAACATCAAAATAACCATGATTATATTCATATGTTTAGTTGACATAATTGAGTGTATTAATGAATTATTTTATCACAATGTAGAAAGTTGAGGAACTAGTGTAATTAACTTTGACTTTTTAACAGTGTATTTAAAACTCAGCAAAATCCTTTCCAGTGTTCATGTTGTGACAGATTGATTGGGTGTGACCCATATACTAGTCAATAATTTTAATTTAAGGTCTGCCTATTTCTCCAAACTGCATAAACAATGAAACTTTCAAAAGAACATTTTTAAAAAAGCAAGAAGAAGAAAAGTATTTGCCCTTGATTTTCTTCCCTTTATTCTCCATTTGTCAACATAAACACTTTATTCAGGAAAACAAAACAAAACAAAACAAATGGAGTGCCTTTTAGCCCTATACCTTCCCTATATAAGGTAAATCAGAATATAAAAAAATAGGGTCTTTGAAGTGTTTTGGGAGATTTTGAAGTAAAAATAAAATAATTAAAAACCCACCATTCAACCAAATAATAAGCAATTACCTGCATGATCTTTTAGTCCTAATAAAATAAACATATCAACTGAGGAAAAGAAATTGCTACATTGTTAACATATACCCATATCTGTTAGTTTGATATCTGAAATGATGAAATTCGTGTATTTATAGTTTTGTGCCAGTTATAAGACCAATTATAAACGCCCATTCCCTCCAAGGGTTTCTTAAGCCTTTGGTTCAAAAGAGCTTGAGTTACTCACGAAAGATCTGTATTTTTCAGACATGCAACCAGTGACTCACAGGATTAATAACAGCCAGCAGTTTTCTTTCCATCCCCCAGTCCCCTCTGTTCTCCCCTTCATAGCCAGAACATACAAATTAATTGCTTGTTTTTAGCATCCCCTTCCAATGCTTATCTCAATTCTTGGCTATCAATGATGCTTTAAATACTATACCTAGCTTATATATTAAACTATATTCTAGAAGGAGCTAACAGATAATCAATGAGAGAAAAAAATTATATAAATCTATCTATCTATCTATCTATCTATCTATCTATCTATCTATCCAACTATCTATCCATCCAGGTTTTGGAAGGAACTGTGAAATCTATATTGGAAGCATTCCAAAATTCATTTTAATATCATAAATCAAATCCTTACACTTTTCTCTGAATTAGTTTTTGTAGGATGCTGAATTGAGAAAGAATGCAATGGAAAATCTTTGTCACAGTTTGTCCCTTATAGCTATTATTCTCAAAAATCATTCAGCATGATATTCTTTCAGTTACTGGAGATGCCTCCTTCAAGAAAAGAAAACAAAATATATCTCTGTCCTCATATAGTTTACATAGCAGTGAGTGAAAATCAAAACTAGATATTATACTATAAACAATTGCATGATATGTTACAGGATGATCACTACCATGGAAAAAATTAGACAGGGAAAGGGGAGAATGAGGAGTTCCTATTTAAATTAGATGTTGCACTTTCAATAAGAAAGTGAAAACTGAGCAAAAACTTGAAGAAGATAATGGATCAAATATATGAACTTGCAGTCAGAGAATGTTGCAGGCAGGGAGAATGGTTAGGTCAAGAGTGTTTAACACAATGTGCCTGCCAGAAAATTTGGGGTTTTAATATAAGATTCTATGAGAATACACATCCTTAAGACTCCAAGGAAGTAAATTTTCAGATAGAATTTAATCCAGATTATCGTAGCAAACACAGAGTCTTTTGTTCATTCATTTATTCATTCAGAGACCAAACAAATGAATACTAAGCCTTTCATTATCCTGAGCACTGGAAACACAAACAAGAGTTGGACAATCGGGAAACACTTATGTAAGCAAATCTTTACATTTCACATCATAAGTTCCATAATCTGTGTGTTTACAGAACTCTTTTGGATGATAGTAGAGTGGTGACCAACTATCCTGGGGAAGTCATGAATAGCTTCACTGAGGAAGTGATATTTGATCTGGTTCCTGAAGAATGAGTAAGATTTCACAAGGAAGAAATAAGAGAGAGGTATTTCTGGGCGCAGAATCATATCTGTAAAAATGGAGGTATAGAAAAGATTATGAAGAAGTCTTGATTTCACAGGTATATGAGAAGGAAAAGTAGAAATGAGTAAGGTGTGAAATACTAAGTTGTTTTGGATCTCATTTGTCAGGATATTTTAGTAGAAAACTGACATAATCAGGTTTGTAAATTAGAATTATTTGATGGTGGACATAGAGGATGGATTGTCCCATTCAGACAACTTTCTACAGTTACCAGCTAGTCATGAGATCTCTGTAAATACATGTATAAAGATGATTTAATTCATCAGGGAAAGCTTTATAACATTACATAGAAACCTTACTGCTAGAATTGATGTAGAACAGAACTCAGAACAGGATAGGTTACTTCCAAAAATATTTAAATCACAATCCTATGGGGTGTACAATATGTGGGTATACGAGATTCCATTCTAGACTTTAGGTTATTTAATGAAGTATCCTAAGTAACTCTAAAGCAATATAAAATATTTGTTGAGTGCTTCTCGTATATCCTGTAGTATGCTCGTTCCTTTTATGCATTACCTCATATATTCTTCAAAACAACTCTGAGGTAGTCATTATAACTTCCTACATATTATAAATGAGGAAAATGATATGTATGAAGTTTAAGTAACATAATAGCTAAAGCAGTTCTTATTGGAATCAGGTAGTTTTGATTGCAAGTGCTTTGTTATACTACTTCTCTGAAAATCTGGCACTTATTTGTGTCTGCAGTATTTTCCCATTAAAGCACAACATGCATCTGATGTTTTCTCTTCTACAAATTTTGAAGTTGCTTTCATTTATGCACTGAGACCTGTGTTAGTGACTGGAAGGATATACTGGGGTTTCTCAGGACAAGAACTTGTGAGGGGTATGAGTTTTTCTCTTGCTTGCAGAGGAACAGAGGTTTACTTCCCACACTTCATGGTTGCTGATACAAAAGCATGATAGACTGAGGCCATAAACAAAGGACATTGTTACTCAAGGGAATTGCAGAAGCTGGAGTGTCAGCATTCATACTGGTTCCTTAAGTCCCAAGTCCCAAAGAATAATGCTGAGGACCATGTCATCCATGCTTGCATATGCATTGGGGTGAGTTAAGAAAACTTGAATCTTTTATAGCGGCATTCATTAAGTCTACCTGATTTTTGCCTTCCATGACAACTATATTTATATTATATTGGACAGGAAACAAACCATCCCTTGTTTTAGAGAGAGATACTGCTTCTATCTTTCAGATGATTTCCTATGCAAGAATCCTTGCAAACATAGTCTAGAACAAAGGTAGTCAGGTCAGATCATTAGTTTGGGAGACCTAGAGAAATGCAAGAAGCCCATGGAGGATTGTCTCCCAGCATCTGACCCACAGGAAACCTGTGCTAGAGGATATGTGAGGAAGCCTTACAAACCACCACTTCCATTTTATATTTCTGGAATCCCATTGCAGACTGGAAATGCAAACATTTCCTAGAACTTCACTTGGATAATTTAAGCCAAGTTCTATTCCACTGCCAGAGTCATATAAAAGTTTGCAGATTTCATTATGTGATGAACAAGTCTCTGTGGAATTGATGTTTAATCAAAGTACAGAAAACTCTTACTCCTTGGTAGATTTTGATACCACAGCTAAAGGTCTCAGTCAAAGTATTTTTTTTAGCACTGTTACTATTTGAATTGTACATACCCTTGTTCTCAGTGATAGAGAGATACTGTAGGCAAAATAATTTACTATTTTGAAGTACTTTGACTGCTGGATAATGCTTCACATCATTCTGATTTTCTTAGAGATGTGAATAAAAATGTGAAAATGTTCTTTTTACCACCAAATAAAACTTTATTATTCCAGTCAATAGATCAAGGAAACATTTCAACTTGTAAAGCCTATACCTTAAGATGGATTTTCAGTCAGGTTATTCACACAACTAACATCATGCACTTTTCTTAGCTGAACTTTGGATGAAATGTGACATAAAGCATGCATTTGAAATAGTAAGAGCATCTAGACAAAAGGAATTGTGTACAATACGATGCTGTATGGCAGAAGCATTTACTGTACTGTGCAAATTATATTGCAGAGCCATATAAAAGTTTGCAGATTTCATTATGTGATGAACAAGTCTCTGTGGAGTTGATTTTTAATCAAATTACATTAAACTCTTACTCCTTGGTAGATTCGAGCATAAATGGAGTTAATAGAATAGCTGATTGTGGGAATGTTGACTGCCAAAATTTATAGAATTCTAGATATATAGTCAGAGAAACTTAGTAAAGGTGACTTAACAACATAAAGGAAGAAAGTCCTGTGACCAAAAAGAATAAAAATGCCCCAGAGGAAGTGGGACATTTTCTAAAAAAGTTCACATCAAAGGAAATCTCAAAGACATTTAAGAACACCAAAAGTGCAAACGATAACATATGGGAAGCTGATATACACCTAGAAAGAAATAGGACAATTTACTAAGATCTTTGCTCCTTATCTAAGTTATTTGATGAGAAGAAGGCAAGCACTGTTCAGACTACTCTTGCTAAGTCTTTTTACAAATAAATAAAAACCACTTTGGCCAGTTAACTGCCACAATATTTTGAATTTAATAAAAAAGGTCCGCCGCTTGCGTCTATAGGTGCTTATGGGAACAAATGGTTAATTTTCACTTAAACTACCATATATCAAATAAATATTTATTTGCTCTTTTTAAAATTCCCTACCTGTGGTAGGAGAGTTTATCATATTTGGCAAAATATTTAAAAGTACTGGGACAATTGTATTATTGTTACTGATTATCAACATTGATTTGCATGATTTCATCTTGCCCAGCATCCTTCCAGTCCTGCCGTGCCATGTAAAGCAAAGACTACCTGTCATTACATACAGATATACGATTGTTTATAATATACATATGTCACAGCCTTATTCAGAAGCAAATAATGAGACTTCTATGTATTTCATTAAAATTTTTCCTACTATCCTACTTTTGCTTATAATGACCTTTTCACCAAAGTCTCATTCTCCCCTTTTCCTCTTCCATTTATTGCATAAATATATAAATTAATGGATAAATGGGTAAATATTTATAGGTAGAATATATTATACAAATCAAGTAAATTAAAGTAATTTTTTCCAAAGTGTGATTCTCAGACATGAAGGAATTTGGAAAGCAATCTAGTGTAGTGCTGGAAGAAAATACTGTAAGGACTTCTGTTTACCCTTATTTTTAAAATCTCATATTCAAAAGAGAAACTAAGCTTTAATATTCATGCAGTGGCATTCTTACTGGGTTCTCATATCAAAGAGTTATGTGCTACATGGAGAGCAGGGGGGAATTCCATTGTACAGACTAAGGCCTTCTCCCATGCTTGTTTATGTCCAGCATATTGATCTCATTTGCACTTCATGTAAATGTAGATGAAATGAATTTATGTATTATATCATATTGTTTAAACTATATATCTCTACAAAACAAATTTAAATTAAATACGAAAACAATAGAGGAAAAATGGGGGAAAGGCAAGAAAAGACATTAGATTTGCACGCCTGCTGCTAGTAGTAGGAGCTAAACATTGATCTTATATACCAAGAAGTTGCCAAAAAATTCAATACTATTCAGAAAAAAATATCTGTAGTATTCACTTACATGTACTATATAAATGATGAATTTCAACCTAAGTACATATATTCTTGAAAATATGAGCTCATGGTAGCTTAAAGATATCACAGTTAGCAAATGGTTAAAATTTTGTATCCAGAACATGAGGTCAAAATTATGCAATGTTGCAAATTAGAGGTACAAATGGAACCTGACAAAACTTTACCAATGAGCAATAATTGTATAGTACAAATTCATAACCACATATGATTGAGTTAATAATAATTATTCATGCAGTAAAAAATAACTAAAAGGGCTTATGTGAAATAATAGACAAATAATAGACAAAGTGAACAAAATTGCTTTGTTATCAAAATGTTTGGAAGATGTTAAAAATTTAAAAAAATAATTATTAGAACTAATCACTTTGTGGGAGAGGTATACACAATAGTTGAAGGAAAGCACAGGTTTCCAACATGCCTTAGTTTACGGTACTTGTGAGATTCTGTTGTAACCACAACAAAAAATTAAAAATCACTTTTTTTGGAACCACTAAAGAGAGTTTACTAAATAATATAGTCAATAATATTATGCCAGGTGTGTACCAGACCTATCAGTGGAATCACTTTCTAAGTTACATAAATGTCTAACAGCTATGCTGTACACCTGAAACTAATATAATGTTGAATGTCAACTGTAATTGAAAAATAAAAAGAAAAGAGAAAAGAAGAAAAATGCTCTCAAGAAATTTAACTATTCAAAGTAAAATATTGGGGGAAAAATATTAGCATAATCTTTGATAAAATGGCTGTTTGACCAGAATTAAAAATAAACTAATAATTCAAAAATTAGCTTAAAAAAATAGCATCATTTGTGAAATACATTCACTTGCATTATTCATAGGCAAGTTATTGCAGCAATAATGACATTTAAGGCAGAAATGGAAACAGGTTATCAATATGACTACTTTGTAGGTTGGAATGAGGAAATGGATCTTTAAGAATCATAATTTTGTAAAGAGATAGGGAATAAAAATGAAAATTCTTTTTTACATAGATGTGATATATTTTCCAACCTTATATCATTATTTTAAATTGATTTTAATTTATATTTTGTGAGCATATATAATATGCTGTGTTACATATGAATAATTTATCCTATATAATAAAAGGCTAATATGCAAATCGACCAAACTGCAGAACAACTGGTCGCTATGATGTGCACTGACCACCAGGGGGAAGACGCTCAATGCAGGCACTGTCCCCTGGTGGTCAGTGCACTCTGACAGGAGTTCCGCTCAGCCAGATGCTGGGTTCATGGCTGGCAAGCACAGCTATGGTGGGGGGAGCCTCTCCTGCCTTTGTGGCAGCATTAAGGACTTTTGACTGCCAGCTTAGGCTCACTGCCTGAGGGGAGGGGGCCTAAGCCTTTGTTGGACATCCCCCGAGGGCTCCTGAGAGGGGGCAGGCCTGACTGAGGGACCCCCGCCCCCGAGTGCATACATTCTGTGCACTGGGCCTCTAGCAAATATATAAATGGACATATATTGGGAGATAACACTAAAACCATTTTACTAATACATTGCTATTATCAGAAGACTTTGTAGTTTCAAGCTTCATTTTATAAAAGCCACTTCTTCCTTGAACTTTTCTCTCCCCTTTTTTGGAAGTGTTTTTTTTTTTTTTTTCCTTCTCTTTAACTTTCATATGATTTTACTGAAACCTATCACCTGCCATGCTTGTTAAATTTTTTTCTAATATTTACTATTGATAGTCTTATACATGTTCCCCATTTATTCCCTTTTTCCCCCTTCCACCAAGCCCCTGCCCCACCCCAGGGCTTCATCCCACTATTGTCTGTGTCCATGGGCTATGCAAATAAGTATCTAAGTTCTTTGGTTCTAGGAATATGTCATAAGAATCCTGAAACACCAATCAGAAAGAATATGCACCTCTATGTTCATATCAGCATTATTTATAAAAGTTAAGATCTGGAAATAGCCCAAGTGCCCATCAATGGATGAAGGGATTAAAAAGCCATGGTACATTTAGACAATTGGTATAGTTTTTTAAAATCTATTCATTATCTTTGCTAGGTTACGAGCTACCTAAGAATGGCTTGTGCTCACCTCTGAAGCTCCTTAGTCTTCACCAAGTAGTGAATGCATAGTTTGTGACACTCAGAAATAAGTATTCACTGGCAGTGCCCTCAGCGGTTCCAGATCTGTCTCTTGCGTCAACAGTGTTAGGACAGAACAGACTCAGGGATGCCCCTTCTTCCAGCCTCAGGCCACAATCCTGTGTCTTATCCAGTCACCACCTTCAGAACCACCTCTGAGACCAGCCAACACACCGTTTTCTTTCTTCTACCCTAACTCCTTATTGCCGAACAACCATGAGCTCCCAAATTCGTCAGGATTATTCCACCCAGGTGGAGGCTGCGGTCAACCCCCTGGCCAGCCTGCATCTGCGGGCCTCCCACACCTACCTCTCTCTGGGCTTCTATTTCAACCTCCATCGAGGATGTGGCTCTGGAGGGTGCGGGCAGCTTCTATCATGAGTTGGCAGAGAAGCGCAAGGGCACAGAGCATCTCTTAAAGATGCAAAACCAGCGCAGTGGCCGCATTCTCTTCCAGGATGTGCTGAAGCCTCCCCAAGGTGAGTGGCAAAACTCAGGACGCCATGCAAACTGCCCTGGCCTTGGAGAGGACCCTGAACCAGGCCCTTGTGGAACTGCAGGCCCCGGGTTCTGCCAGTGCAGACCCTCAGCTCTGTGACTTCCTGGAGAACCACTTCCAGGGTGAGGAGGTGAAACTCATCAAGAAGATGGGCAACACCTGACTAACATCCGCAGGCTGGCGGCCCCAGGCTGAGCTGGGCAAGTATCTCTTTGAAAGGCTCACCCTCAAGCTCGACCAGGAGCCTTTGGAGCCCAGAGGCCTTTGAAGGATCTCTCTGCCTTCCCCTGGGGTCTGGCTTTTACCTGAGCCTCTCCCCGAAGCTACTAGCCATTCTTTTAACCACCCTGAAGCCCTCTCCCATACATTAAACCAAATGAAACAATAAAGTTTTTGCAGCAAAAAAAAAAAAAAGAAAGAAAAGAAAGAAAAATGTGGATTTGCAAACACATATGGAGTCTCATGTTAAAAATAACTCTTTATCCTATTACAGAACCTTTTGTTAGGTAAACAAGGATTAAAGAGCAAATCACCTGGATTATTTGCCAAAAGTTCTCCATAGGACACCCTACTCAACTCTAAATACTTATAATGGTCTTGGCTTTGCTGATAATCCTCTCACTTGATAAATATGGGAAAGAGACACAGAAACTGAAATATGACCTATGTGCACAATCACTCACTAAACAGAATAAAATGATTGGGTTCAATGTTGAGTAACAATTTGTTGACCTGTGGGCTTAATTATAATAAAGATTACATTTGTATATATAGCCAAAGCCATGCATCTGTTAGTAGACATTGCCATGGACATTAGGAAAGCTGATGTAGATATGAACATCTTCAAGATTTTACTAATATGCACAGGTTTGTTTAACTTCAGATGTTTCCATTGCGTGGGGGTGAGGGGGAAAGATCAACCAAAGGACTTGTATGCATGCATATAAGCATAAGTGATGGATGTGGACAACAGGGGGTGAGGGTGAGGGCAGGATTGGGGAGATGAGGGGACATTGGAGGGATAAGGACACATTTGTAATATCTTATTCAATAAAGGGGGGAAAAAAGAAACTTAAGTTTACTTGTTAATTAAGGAATTTGAATTCCTGTTGAGATACTTTTTTACTCATGGAATACTATTCTCTCATTCTCAGTTTCTTTATGGGTGCACATTTGTGTGTTTAAATATAGAACAAAAGCTCATTACTTAATCTTTATTATTTCAAACAGAATTTTACTTTTGGTGTTTTTTTTTCTTTAGGGTCTTCTTAAAGTAATTTGCTATATAAAATCTTCATTTATAACAAAATGTCATATCAAATATTATTTATTAATATAAGGCTATTTTTAAATATTGGGCTTTTTAATATAATTTATATTTCCTTTCAGTCAAACTACGTACTCTGGGAGTGAGTTATAGTATATGCCTATTTCTGCTTTTTGCTTTAGAGGTACAGCATAACACAATTTACAATGAGTCACAACTTAACCAAAAACAGAGCCTCTTTTCTTTCTAATAAAAAGAAAAGCAATGAAAATAAGTAAATAAATGCAGAAAGTAGGTTGCACTGATTTCTTTCAGCTAGCATTTTAAATTATAATACAACAAACTTTTACATGAAAAATATAACTTATGTGAGCATGCAAAACAATTTGACTGAAATGATCAGTAAAGTAAAGGAAGAAATTAATGAAACTGGCTTTTAACTGAAATAACCATTCTACATAGAAGTTGTTCATGAAAGAATGAAATAAAGGTGTAGGAAATCTGAGATCTCAATTTGTTCTTTCAAATGTGTTCTGTACAACACACAAAAATATTGAAATATGAGTTAAAGAAAAAATATTGACTTGGTTTTAGATGAAAGTTTTTTTCAAAATCACAAATACCTGTAAATGTAACTACAAATATATGGAATAATTATTAATAAAGCTGTTCATTTTTAATTTTAACGTGGTTTTACTTAAAAGTCTCTCTGTTATTTCCTCAGTACTTTCATACACTGCAGCAGAAATTCAGTTATTAATTAACCCAATAAATTTGCCTGAAAACATGCGTCCTGGTACTCAACTAAGTCGAGCTTATGATAAGGACGTTGTTGGAAAAGCAGATGCCTACCGGTTTCTGAATAAAACAAAGGACTTCATCATCGATGCAAGTAAATACATTTTGACATTTTAATTTTTATACTTATTACTTTTAAGATTCAGACTTTAAATAATATTTAAATTAAAAGGAAGCAATTTTTTTTTGTATTTCTGGGTTAAAACCTATTGCAGGTAGTTATATAATCAATTTGTAAAGGAGCTTCCCGTTACTACCCTACTCCACATTCCTGATATCCCAACGTTGCTACAAATATTTCTTGATAAAAGAAAAATGATTGTGCATGAATTTGGCATGAGAGTCACCCTATTCTTTTCAGCAAAATAAATATTTTTCAATAATAGGAAAGATGATCCAGGATATATATTTTTGTACTAACGTCAAAAAAATAATAAGCATAATGCAACAAATTTACATGAAAAATATAGCTTTTGTGAAGATGCAAAACAATTTGACTCAAGTGATCAATAAATTAAAATAGAAAATTCATGAAACTGGTCAAGGGAATTAAAATTTTTGTGCAAAGGAAGATTACATTAGTCAGTTCGAACAGGGAATCTGTTGTGCTTTGTGTTCCCCACAGCACCCTGTGTCTAACCAGGTGTTTTGCACAGCAGGGCCTCGGTGAGTTTAAAGGAAAAAAAGCAATTGCATATTTCAGTTAAAACCAAAATCCAAAAAGCTTTGTTTTAACAATCAACAACCCAACCAAATCCAGTTACAAGCACAAATGTGTCCCTGAAGTCCACTGAAATAGAGCCCACCTATTTTCTTAGGTGGGTGATTATGATTTCTATTGATGTATATAATTAGACGTTCACCCTAAACAAACACCTAAGATAGCATAACTTTTGTCCATGTTTCAGATAGCCATCATAATGTGTATTTTTTTTGTGTGTGTTATGCTTAGGGAATGTTAAAATATTGTCCAACTTATTTTTTTGCAAATTAAACAAAATGATTTTGCAAACAAGAATAGACAGCATTTTGTCTCATTGTCTGCCCAGTGTTGTTTCACTTGAACACTTGGCTTGTGGTTCAGCACAGTCCCACACTCAGAACAAACCCAACCACTTTCCTCAGAAGTCAATTCTAAGCTCAGTGAACTCACTTGCTGCCTTTCCTCTCAATGCCTAGGACTATACCCTAAATTTCCACATTCCAAATATCTGAGCAACCCTAGGCCCTCTGTTACCTCACAAGAAGGGTCAGGATACTGGAAACCTTCCTTTGATGGGAGAGTTTCTGATTCCTTGTGGTCAGAAAGCAATAATGTCCACCTCCTCAGGCTCTCTCATTGCTGCCTTTTGGACCTAAGACTTTTTTTTTTTTTTCTATTTGAGGTCTGCTGGGAGTGATACCACAGACCTTGGCCCAAATCCCAGAAGAATCCCCCATTCTCTTTGCACACCGCTTCCTTAATAATGTGAAAATGTCTGAATCTAATTATATGAAGAATTTGTACCCACTTAAATTCCCTGTTTCTCATATGTTTGTTATCCTTGATCATTGCCTAAGATGAAAGCTCCTGCAAATATATATTTATCCTCTTGTCTCTTCTCATCTTTATACTATTCCAAGCTTCCTCTCCCATAACCTAATCTCACATTCCTGTTGCATTCTTATATCTTTCAATTATAGTCTATGAAATCCCCATTATGTGGCAAACACATACGTAGACAAGCAAACCTCTCTTGTGGCATTTCTCTACCTCTTACTTTAATTAAAATTTGTTGTAGTGTGGAACAACCACACCATGCCTCCAGCTGATGTTACTCATTCACCCACACGTCTCATATCTCTGAATCAGTTAGTTTGTGGGAAGTCGGCATTCTTCTGACTTCCCATGCTGATTCCTGACCATTACTCTGATTCCCTTGCTCATTTTTGAGGATATTTGGTTCCTTACAAAACATGCCAATCACTCCCTCTCTAGCCCTGGGGACTTGAATATATTATTTATAGTGTTTCTCCCTATCTCAGTTCTGCCACCCTTTCTTAGGTTACTTCAGTATTCACATAATGGCCCATCCAGCATCTTCAATCCCTCTACTTTACCTAGTGTCAGTTCCTGTCCCTAAATCCCTGTGACTTTAAAAACTACTTTTATCCACACATCCTCAATGCTGCAATCAGAACCTCATCAGTACCTAGAACAATTCTTCTTCTCTACTATTAATCTCAGACCTCTCCTATACTTTCTTCAGCTTTTTAGTCCATTTTTCCCTACTATGCTGTTTTGTCGATATCATGAAGGCCACAAATTCATTGATTTTTTTTTATTCTATCATTGACCTCTTCTCTTTTCTTCTCTATCCAGTATTATGACCTATTTTTCAACCCTTCTTTGACAATATCCTCAGATAATTTGCTTGTTGTTCTATAAATTTTACCTAGCAAAACTCCAACATGAAATAGAACAAATAATTGATGTTGCCTATTATACCTGGGCTGATGAGTTTTGTTAGAGAAATCACATAAATCAGTATATTAACACTAAATTTCACTTGGCCCAATATACTTTCTGGTAATCCTCCAAAATTTCTCTAGTTATATCTCTTTTTAATTTGTCAACTTGGCTATTTTAAATTTTCTCCAGTCTCATTTCAAATCTCCTACTCACCTAAAATCTCTTCTTTCTGTGGGACTCTGCAAAGATCATGTCTTTATTTCTCCTTTATTCCTCTCCACCTGACCAACTCCTACACATTATCAGGCATTAGTCGGAAATAATTTCCTCTGGGAAGTAATTTTAGCATCCATCCTGCTTCCAACATTAGGTAAAATGCCTTCTTCGTATTTTTAAATCACTCTTTAGCAATTTTTCCCCTCTAGTTGAATCTCTTAAGCAAAATGACTATGCTTACTTCAATTGCTTGACGTGTTGATTATGTATCTGTGTACATGTTCTTACATTAAAAGATTCTTGATTGTGTTTCTAATTCTTCTCCCAACTCCTCAAATCTACATGCCCCCTATATCAGTTTTTTGAAGCTTCATAACAACCATTCCAAAATATAACTGCTTAAAATGATGAGTTTTATTTTTTCATAATTCTGTGAATTGGATTAATTATTTTTCTGCTTGGCTTTTCTAGTTTTGCTTGAGTTCACTGATAAGGCTGAATTCCAAATGTTTTCACATCTGTTTCAAAGGAAAGTGCATGACAACTTCTGAAACCTAGTCTATCAAATTCTAGCCCCTCATAAGTCTAACTAATTCTATCAAACCACAAGTTTTTTAATACATTGTCAAGACTTACACTGGGACTCTTCTTCCCTTGTATCCTTTACACCAAAGATGAGGGCTAAAAATATCTTGCTTGGATAGAGGGGTCAAGGGAGACTCACAGGATTACTCAACAAAGTTTTAGTCCCATTAATCTGACTGGAGGAGACCTATTAGGAAACATTAGAACAGTGGTCGGCAAACTGTGGCTCACGAGCCACATGCGGCTCTTTGGCCCCTTGAGTGTGGCTCTTCCTAAGCCTTAGGAGCACCCTAATTAAGTTAATAACAATGTACTACCTATATGGTTTAAGTTTAAAAAATTTGGCTCTCAAAAGAAATTTCAATCGTTGTACTGTTGATATTTGGCTCTGTTGACTAATGAGTTTGCCGATCACTGCATTAGAATAACCACCCAGTGGTTGAACCTATTAATATTCCCTCTAGATTTGATCCACTACTACACTTTGAGATTGTTTATTGTCCTATTTGGGAAGGGATATACAAGCTCTACTTCAATTAGAAAGAAGTTCAATATTGGGTTGTTCTTGTTTCTTGTTATGATTTTGCTTGACTAATCATTCAATATAATTTTTAAACCTTTTATTTATTCTTAAATGTTTTTAAATTGATTTCAGAGAGGAAGGGAGAGGGAGAGAGAGATAAAAACATCAGTGAGAGAGACTCATCAATCAGTTGTCTCCTGCACATCTGCCACTGGGGATTGAGCTAGCAACCTGGGCATGTGCCCTGACAGGAATTAAACTGTTCAGGGGTTGATACTCAACCACTGAGCCACACCAGCTGGGCATTTATTCAATATAATTTTTTTAAATGTTGCAAAAATTTAAATTAAATCTTATTTGTTACAGAGAAGCTTTTTTGTCTATATTGAATCCATTCGCTAAAATTGGTTAGTATATATTTTTAAAAGAGTTGCCTATAGATAAGAGTGATTTTCCCAGAATTAGAGATAATATTTGCCCCCTCTAATACAATAGCCTTTGTGACTCAGAGCTTTCTAAGAATATCACAAATATTTCATTAATTCTAAGAGATATTTTTGTTAGATATTAATGACTATCTTTAAAAATACCCACAATTTTTTTTTTAATAATTTTTATTTCTTAAAGTATTACAAAGAGTATTACATATGTCTCCTTTTTTCCCCCCCTTGACATTCCCCCGGCCCCTCCCCCCCCGCCCCCCCCGGCCCCGTGTCTTGTGTCCATTGGTTAATCTTATATGCATGCATATAAGTCCTTCAGTTGGTCTCTTAATCCCCCCCCCAACCCTCCCCAGGCTTCCCACTGTAGTTTAACATTCTGTTCAATGTTGCTCTGCTTCTGTATCTACCCCTGTTCATCAGTCCATACTGGTCCCCTTTATTTGTCCCAACCTCACTGGAGTAGTCTCAACCTCACTGGGGTCGTCCCTACCTCACGGGGGCTGTTTCAACCTCACCGGGGTCGTCCCTACCTCACGGGGGCCGTTTCAACCTGACCGGGGTTGTCCCTACCACACCGGGGCCGTTTCGACCTGACCAGGGTCGTCCCTACCTCACGGGGGCTATTTCAACCTCACTGGGGTCGTCCCTACCACACCGGGGCCGTTTCAACCTGACTGGGGTTGTCCCTACCACACCGGGGCCGTTTCGACCTGACCAGGGTCGTCCCTACCTCATGGGGGCCGTTTCAACCTCACCGGGGTCGTCCCTACCTCACGGGGGCAGTTTCAACCTCACCGGGGTTGTCCCTACCACACCGGGGCTGTTTCAACCTGACCGGGGTTGTCCCTACCACACGGAGGCCGTTTCAACCTCACCGGGGTCGTCCCTACCTCACGGGGGCCCTTTCGACCTGACCGGGGTTGTCCCTACCACACCGGGGCCGTTTCGACCTGACTGGGGTCGTCCCTACCTCACGGGGGCCGTTTCAACCTCACCGGGGTCGTCCCTACCACACCGGGGCCGTTTCGACCTGACGGGGGTCGTCCCTACCTCACGGGGGCCGTTTCAACCTCACCGGGGTCGTCCCTACCTCACAGGGGCCGTTTCAACCTGACCGGGGTTGTCCCTACCACACCGGGGCCGTTTCGACCTGACCAGGGTCGTCCCTACCTCACAGGGGCCGTTTCAACCTCACCGGGGTTGTCCCTACCACACCGTAAAAATGCCCACAATTTTAACTGTACAACAAAATACTATTTTTATTAGTATCTGTGTTATTCTCCCCTTTACCTATACTTTCTTTTCTTGTCTTTACTTAAAAGAGTTAATTATTTTACACCCAGGTCTTAGGCTAACCCAGCAGGGAATTGGCTGCTTTTACAGTAAATAGCATATAAAAGTACCTTTTTGGAGGCACCATGCCTCCTTTGATAATAAAGACATCTTTGTGGTAAGATGTCTGCTCAAAATTATACCAAACCTATTATATGATTTCAGGTAAACTCACAATAATTAATGAATTTGGATATAAACAAACACTTTTTTTTTTTACTGTTAATAAAAAGTAGACATATATTGTGATCACAATATGATGTTTGTCACTTATAGTCTCTAATCTTTGCAAAAGTTTTTCAATGAAAATGTTTGAAAACAAAATACAGCTTACTAAAAATAGGTCTAAACTAACATTAAAAATAAGTCAACTATTAGTGTTTTTTATGTATTTTCATATTTTAAATCTTCTCTTGGGAGGTAGCAAAAATAAAAATGAGTAATTCTAAAATCTTTCAAGACTCAAAAAATATGTTTCTGTATATTTATGTGAATTATAATTCATGAATTATCTGTTTACTAGGTTCTGGGATAATCACTTCTACCAAAATTTTTAATTATGAAACGGATCCTAGAAGGTTTCTATTGATAGTTGATACTGGAGGGCTTGTGAGACATGTTTTGACCATTAATATCATTAATGTTCCGGAACCTCCAGACTGTACTGCTGACCCCCAGTTTTCTTTAGGCACAGGTATGATACATAATTTTCTTATAATTTACTTTTAACAGCTATCTATAATGAATGAGACCAGGCACATGTCTCTAGTTGGAAACACTAGTGATTTTTAGTATGTACATAATGTGTGTTTATATAAATATACCAAAATATGTGCAGCTATTCATGCATATAAGAAAACATATAATATCTCTATCAAACTGTTTGGAAAAAATATATTTGCCAGATAGAAATTCTCACTCTGTAATTAAGAGATTAGAGAGCAAATAAATTAAAAACAGCAATAGAGATTCTTCTGAAGACGTGTAAAATATGTGAGGCAGTAGAGAAAACAGTAAAAGGCTTTGACAACTTTGTACATAAATTTAAATGTTTACTTATGAAAATGTCACAAAGAATATTTGACTTTAATACCCTTAAGGTTCAAAGGGTATTTTCATACTATAACAGTAAATAATGTGTGTGTGTGTTTGTGTATGGGGGTTGACCAAGTCAGCGACTTAAGGGAAGCTTCCTCTAAAGAATTGACAATATATTGTAGGTCCAAACTCTTATCTTAGTAAATAAGCAAGAAGAGAGAGAACAGTGTTTCATGTAGAAGGAACTGTATGTACAAATGCATAGAGGCATATAAAATGTAAAATTGGAACGTCTACCATGATGCAAAGGAGGGAGCACTATGTAAGTAAGATAATTCAAAATAATTGTTGAAAGGTAATATGGGTATTTTAAGAATGTTGGTCTTTGCTCTAAGGGTGTGGTAATCCTTTTAAATATTTTAAGTAGTTAAGTATTTTCAATAGATTCATCTGGTGAGAGTAGAGCATGATTGGAAGGAAACAAACTTAGAGGAGGTGTCAAAAGATTTTGTAAAGAGCCAGATAGCAAATATTTGGGGTTTTGAAAGCTAAAAGGTAAAATCAAAGACATTATTTATGCAGTACTTATATAGCAATGTAAGAAAAAAGTTTATATAAATTTTTATTGACAAAATTTTAAAAATATAATAATGGTAACAATTGGTTATAATTTTGTAATAGAGGTATCAGTAAATAGTTTTTCTTGTCAGCTAAGAAATGAGCCACTTAGAATCTTATTTTTGTTGTAGCCTAATTTAAATTTATTTTTGTGAATAAAATCATTTATCATTAAATTTTTTCTCCTTGACCATTGTTCTCCTGCCAAAAGGGAATATTGTGATGAGTTCTCAGTCTTATAATTCTTATGTACATCATGTTCTTCTATGACACCTACAGTGACTTTTTATCAAAAACACAATGCTTTGCCACATAATTCAATACCAATTAATCCACACTCAATCATGCTTTAAAAGTGCAGCATTCAAAATTCACATTTCTCTTTCTGTTTAGCCCTGATAGGTAGGCATGGTAATACATAAAAACATGAATGATAGGTCGGCCTGGCAATAAGTAATAAGTACTCTCAATGCTGTGATGACTGGATTAATGCAATTTACAGTACAATATGTGAAATAATGAGAGCACCACATAAGGTCTCTATCTCTATTACAAAACTGCCACCATACTAAGAATGCAGCAATAGAAAATATGCAAACAAGTGGGTTTACATATGTATGTTTTCTACTACACTTAACACTGAAATTTGAATTCCATGTAAATTTATTCTTTCTTTTGATTTTTTTTTTACCATTTATAAATGTAAAAACCATCTACACTAATAAAAGAGAAACATGGTAATTAGCGTACAACCGCTACCCTTCCCATTGGCTAATCAGCATATCCTTATGCAAATTAACTGTCAGCCAAGATGGTGGCCGGCAGCCATGCACTGAAGCGAACAGGGAGGCTTGCTTGCTCCAGAGATGGCGAACTCCAACGTTCCCCGCCTCACTTGCCGGCCTCTCAGCTGCAACTCTAAGCAACTATGTTGCAAATATAGAAGCTAAACAAAACCCTAGAAACCGGCTTTCAGTCAGCCGGGCTTCAGCCAGCCGGACCGCAACATTGTATCAAATACAGAAAGTAAAGACCAGAAACCTGCTTTCAGCAGCGAGGCCTCAGAGCTAAAACTGGCCCAGAATAAAAAAAGAAAAAAGAAAAAAAGGAGCAGTTGGGAGCTTCAGTCACCCGCTAGCCTGAAAACGGCCCTCGGCCCCTCAGCCAGCCTGGCCAGGCACCCCAGTCTGGACCCCCACCCTGATCCAGGACACCCTTCAGGGCAAACCAGCCGGCCCCCACCCATGCACCAGGCCTCTATCCTATATAGTAAAAGGGTAATATGCCTCCCGGCACCGGGATCAGCAGAGCAGCGAGGCCTCCTGGCACTGGGATCAGCGTGACAGGGGGGAGCTCCCCAACCCCCTGATCAGCCTGCGGCTCTGTGTGTGACAGGGTGCGGCGCCCCAACCCCCACCTTCCCCCCCCCACCCCCCCGCCATGGGCCCTGCTCTGTGTGT
The DNA here is from genome assembly GCF_028538775.1 of Myotis yumanensis. Taxonomy (NCBI): domain Eukaryota; kingdom Metazoa; phylum Chordata; class Mammalia; order Chiroptera; family Vespertilionidae; genus Myotis; species Myotis yumanensis. The sequence goes on along the minus strand of NW_027223760.1, from coordinate 39,301,520 downwards.
GACAGGGTAGAGCCATAACCTCTCCATCGGCCCTGCCCTGGGTGTGACAGTGGCGGCGTCCCAACCCCCTGATCGGCCCTGCTCTGTGGGTGATAGAGGGTGGTGCCACAACCCCCCCCCCCCCCACGGGCCCTGCTCTGTGTGTGACAGGGTAGAGCCATAACCTCCCCATTGGCCCTGCCCTGAGTGTGACAGGGGGCGGTGCCCCAACTCCCCTATCGGCCCTACTCTATGAGTGACAGGGGGGAGCTCCTCAACCCCCTGATTGACCCTGCTCTGTGTGTGACAGAGTATGGAGCCCCAACCCCCCTGATTGGCCCTGCTCTGTGCGTGACAGGGGGTGGCGCTGCAACCTCCCCATCAACCCTGCCTTGAGTGTGACAGTGGGCGGTGCCCCAACCCCCCAATCGGCCCTACCCTGAGCGTGACTGAGGGTGGCATCGCAACCTCCCGATCCGCCCTGCTCTGTGCATGACAGGGGGCGGCGACCCAACTCCCTAATCGGCCCTGCTCTGAGCCTGACCAGGAGCTGCACCTAGGGATTGGGCCTGCCCTTTGCCACCCAGGAGCAGGCCTAAGCCAGCAGGTCGTTATCTCCTGAGGGGTCCCAGACTGCGAGAGGGCACAGGCCCGGCTGGGGGACCCCCCCCCACCCCCGTGCACAAATTTTTGTGCACCGGGCCTCTAGTTTTTAGCATAAAGACCATATAGAAACAGGCAGCAATCCAAATTTGGCTCATGGGTGGTAGTTTGAAGACCCATGGAATAGGGAGAGGAAGAGTAATTATCAGGTTATTTCAGTAATCCAGGCAAGGAATAGTATAGTTTGACCTAGGAAGGTTATGGAGATAAAGATAAAAGAATAGTATGGAGATACTTAAATAGTAACTGAACCTACTATTAAATTAATATAAGGAAAAACAGAAGATGGAGATTTCTGATTTATATAAGTGGTTTGGAGATCCTCAGTTAAGCTATCTAGAAATAGACCAAATTTGAAGAAAAAAATTATGAGTTCATTCTTGAACATCTTGTGTTTGATATGTCTTTGTTATTCAAAGGAGAGATTTAAGTAAGCAGTTGAGCTCAGACGTCTTGCCTAAGGTTATAAATGTTTTTTAATTGAAACCATGGATTTGGATGAGATTATTCTGCTAGTGAGTAGAGAATTAGAAGAAAGGAGGGCATAGGGCCAAACCTTGAGGAACTCCTACACTCAATGATGTGAGGAAGAAACTCAGCCAGCCAAGGAGATTAAGGAACAGCTAAACTGGTGGTGGAAAAAAAAGAGTTATATCCTGAATGGCAGAGGAAGAGTGTTGAAAGAGAGTGCCAGTGGTTAGTAGACTTGAATTCTAGAATCAAGTAAGATGAGGTATTAAAATATTCATTGCATTTGGTTAGTGATATGGGGATAGTGATAGTTATGAGCCTACTGAGAACTACTTTATTGGTTTTACAGGAGTAGACCAGAAAGAAGCAGACTTAGGAGTGAGATTGTGAAAATAAAAGCCATTTTTTAGGAAATTAGCATGTAAAATGGAGAGAAAGCAGTGGCAAAACTATATTGGATTAAAAGAGTTTTGGGGTAATGTTATAAACAAATGGGGAGAATACAGTTGACTGGGTGGTTGAAGATACATGAGGAAGAAAGTAAAAGAGAGATGGTATCAAAGTTTAGGGGGATTCAATTAATCAAGCATTTATCAATCTCAGCTATCATATAAACATTTACATACCGATCTTTACACTTTTATTTTTATATTTAGAAAATTCAAAATTCCATGAAGCTTTCAGTTTTCTCCTTTCCAATGGTACTTTCTAATTTCTGAAAAAGTGCTAGTGAAGTGAGGGTCCCAGGTTATTTAAGTGTGTGCCTGAAAGAAATTTTCTTTATCATTGGTATTCACATATATTATTTTGAAAGAATTCATCATTATCTCTTGATTTGAAAAAGTCATCGATAATATTTTTTTAAAAAAACTATATAAAATAACTTTAAAATTATTACTTTGAAATTTGGACCATATAAACCAAAACAAATCAGTTAATTTAATTGCCATAATAAGTATCTTTTAAATTGATTGTAAAAGTAAACTAGGATTTTTCTACATGCATCTCTATTATACTGTGCTAAAATATCACATCCATTTTCTTAAAAAGGGACATTGACTACAAACAGAAATGTAATGTTTATTATGTTAATGCAAAGTATTTTTTCTAATATTCACTGTTAAAGGCAATAATCTTTGATAACCATGTACAGTTATTTTTAAAGCAAACGTACACACATACATATGTACACTTGTTCAATAATGATATTGGCTATGAATCTGCATAAGTAACTAGAATACCTGCATAATTTTTGTTGTTGTTTGTCCTTTTCTCTTTATCAAGGATCAATACTTTGAGCAACCTCTCCTGACTCTCCTGGGCTCGAAGCCCCCTTCTGTGTCATACTGAGGACCCTTGAGTCCTTGTTTTCCGTTCCCAGTGTTGTCATGTCCAGGATATGAGGTGGTAAAAGTGTGCACTAAGGGATGGCAGAATAGGTTGGTGGACAACAGAGACAGAAGATTGTTAAATTGTTAAGATTTGAAAAGCAGCCCTAGCTGGTTTGGCTCAGTAGATAGAGCATCAGCCATTCCAGTCAAGGGCACCTGCCCGGGTTGCAGGCTCGATCCCTAGTGGGGGCTCTGCAGGAGGCAGCTGATCAATGATTCTCATCATTGCTGTTTCTAGCTCTCTCTCCCTCTCCCTTCCTCTCTGAACTCAATAAAAATATATTTAAAAAAACAACAACGATTTGAAAAGCAATCATGAGGATTTTGTCTGATTTGAAGACTTAATGGATGTCTAGGAACCTTGCCAAGTTTTATTTTCCCAGGCAATATTTTTAGAGGTACTCAGAAGTTTTAGAGCAAATCCTCTAGATTTGCAGTGATCTTTTTGTGCCAAGAGAAAAAGCAAGAGTCAACTGTGTAAACACCAAAGAAAAGTTAAGATGGACACTAAGTATCGATTGGGTCTAGCAGCTGGAGAAGGCCTTTGATGACTTTGCGAAGTTTCAGTGTTTGTAGTGGGGGCAGAACTTGTAGCAGAGCAAACTAAAGACTTACTGGGAGGTGAAGAAATATACAAAACTCCCGCCTTGAAGGGCAGGATATAGACAGGGCCATAGTTAAAATTTGCTTGAGGCCAGGTACTTCTTTTTCTTTTTTTCTTAATGGACATGCTAATGGAAATTAGACAGTAATGAGGGAGTATTTTGAAAATGAAAAATAAAGTTAGAGTCAAGTTCCTGAGAAAGTGGAAAAGGAGACACCTGCTAATGGACAGGTATTATCATTAATGAATATCCTCCTTTCATTGTAAGAGGAGGGGAAAAGGTTCAGATGTTGGTGCTATCGGAGGAGTACACCATTGTTGGTGGGAGAGGGGCTCTTGGGGAGCTGCTGAAACGAGCACTTTCAGAAGCTCCCACTGGAGAATGAGGTATGGGTGGAAGACTTTATTTGCATGGAGTCACAGTCCTCAGGTTGTGAAGTCCCGTGCCCTTTACACCAGTCCTGAAAAAGGAACAGCTGTGGATTCGGCAAAGCCAAAAGGAAAGCCAGCCTCCAGAGCTTCTGTTCCATATTGCAGCCTGGTCCAGTTCAGCAGTCAGGCTAATGAAAGCCCATCAGTCCGTTATGTGGGCCCCACACAGCCGAGAGCTTCATGGGCACAGGCAGCAACAGGAGTCACAGGAGTGCAGCAGGCAGGAGAGGCAAGAGCCGAGAAAGAGAACTTCCTTTGCTTAGAAGTTTAAATATTTAGTTTTCAAGACCTTGCAGTGGCCACACCTGTTTTGGCCACTGACTCGCTCCCAGCTGTGATTGACAGCCAGGAAAGCACTTCCCATGTCACACAGACCTTAATGGGCATTCATCTAAACTGCCTTTGTCCAGTCCTTCCCCGCTTTGATCAGCTGGGAACAGATTTGGAGAGTATTAGATTAGCAAAGCTGTATAAAGGGCATGGCTATATTACTTAGTCTTCCCTTTACTCCTTTCCTGTTAAAAAATAACCAGGTAATTACCACAGTATCATTCGTGGGCTTGTAGATCTTATGGGAAAAGAAGAGCTATCACTAGTCTAAGTTTCTATTTATTCTGTACAGTATAAAGAGAGATCCCCTATGGGAAGTAAGATAGAAGGGACAGGGGAAGAGATTTGGGGCAAAAGAGCAAGGTTTGAAATAATTGTTGTAGAAAGTTAAATAAACAGAACAGAGACTTGCTTAAGAGCACTGAGGGTCCTATACACTTATTCCTCTATTAATTTTCTTTGCATTAAATAGTTCAGGCTTATACAAAAGTATCACAAAATCTGACTTTTTTAAATGTTAAATAATGAAAAACAATTTAAACTCAATTTTCAGATTATTTGAGTCAAAGAAAAGTTATAGATGCCAGTGTATTTCTAACACATGTACTTCATTTATTGTTTTGTTTAAAAATATGTATCTTAAAATCACTTTTATTTTAATTATGTCTTTGACTTTAACAAAACAAAATTGGAAGATATGAAACTTGATTTTTTTTTAACTTATGTATCTTGCAAGCATGGTACTTTCAACATAATAGAAGTTTTGATTCTTGGTTTGTTTTTTTTCACATTGACTTATTCTTTCTGGCAGCAATTTTTTATCACTCTGAGGCTTGTAGTTTGCTTTCCCTTATTCTTTTCCCAACAGCTTTTATGTGTTACCCTTTGCATAACACAAGGTCTCATGGTAGGATGGAAACTTGAGACATTATTTGCCAGGATTTGTTAAAATTTTTTCCTTTCTTTAAAAAAAACTTAACTTTATTATAAAGTTTGGTCACATTCTATCTTCAGGTTACACTGAGGGCAGGCTTTTGTGGAATTCTATTTCTTCTTTTTTTCAGTATGCTCTTTGAGAAAATATTGGGAGACATGCTTCTAGGCAGCTATCATTATCTTTATTATTTTATTTTCTTCATCTTCAAAACTCCTGGTAACTCATTTTAAATGCAATTACATTAGAAAACATATCAATTAAATATAGTTGGGCAACTTGTTAAAATTTAAATTTGTTATAATATACTAGAGGCCCTGTGCACAAAATTCATGCACTCAGGGGTGGGCAGAGGGTCCCTCAGCCTGGCCTGTGCCCTCTCGGAGTCTGGGAGCCCTCAGGGGATGTCTGACTGCCGGCTTAGGCCCGCTCTCCTAAGCTGGCAGTTGAACATCCTTAGTGCTGCTGCGGAGGCAGGAAAGGCTCCTGTCACTGCTGCTGCACTCGCTGGCTTCTGGCTGAGCGGTGCTCCCCCTGTAGGAGTGCATTGACCACCAGGGGGCAGCTCTTGCGTTGAGCAGGATTGGGCCAAAACTGGCTCTCTGACATCCCCTGAGGGGTCCCAGATTGCAAGAGGGCACAGGCCAGGCCAAGGGACCCCACCGGTGCACAATCGGTGTTGGAGAGGGATGTGGGAGGTTGGCCAGCCTGGGAGGAACCATGGCAGGGCTTCAGGGCGTGTCTGGCCCATCTTGCTCAGTCCCGATCAGCTGGACCCAGCAGCAAACTAACCTACCAGTTGGAGTGTCTGCCCTCTAGTGGTCAGTGCACGTCATAGCGAGAGATTGAGCGGCCTTAGCATATCATTAGCATATTATGCTTTGATTGCTTGAAGGGACAACTGGACGACCAGACACTTAGCATATTAGTCTTTTATTATATAGGATAAATTTGGTCTTCAAGTATAGGCAAGGAATAGAAAATCTTAAAATGTCTTATTAATCAACTTGACTGAAACTCTCAAACACATACTGTATGAACTGTAATAACACACACGCACCACAAGAAAAGAAAACAAATTAAACAATTAACCTGAATCTTTCCTAGTCTATCCACCCATATTATATGTAGTTTAGGTTTTTCACATGTGGTCAAGACTGTGGAAAGAAGATATGTGAGAGTTCTCTGCAAATGTATTTCTAAGAAAAAGTTCCTCCATGCATGGCAGATAAGGTCTAGAAACTGGAGCACCAGAATCTTTTGTGAGGCTACCCCTTTAGCTCCCCACAGGACAGTCTGTCAGCATATATGTCATGCTCCTCTTCTTTAAGCTATAGTTGCCACAGATAGATCCAGGAAGTAAGAAAAAGCACTCTGTAGGTGCAGAAAAGATGATAGAAAGCCAAAGGAAAAACTATAAATATAATAAAAATATTTAACTATCTTAAAGTATTATCTGAAACCCACCATACAATCTAAAATTAGTATTGCATCATATACTTTAATTTTTTATGTAACATGTTAATTTTGGCTTCACAGCTACCTTAGAAATTGATGAGGACTACCCATTATTTCAGCCCATTTACAGAGTGACAGCCACAGATGAGGACTCTTCACATGGTGATAGATTGATGGTAAATGTGGATATTGTGAGAGATGTATATATCACTTTGGCATACAGCTCTATGCTTTGGATATATTTTTCAAGAGAAGTTAATACATTTAATTTGATCATTAGAGAGAGTATAATGAAGTTGATAACCACTATAATGAAATATTTGTGTTAGAAATAGCATTTATGGAAGATCTTTTCTTGATGTGTACAAGAAATTTATATGACTTTTAAGGGAGGTGGGCAGCTGGTTGAAAGACATCAATGCTGAGCTGAAACTCTGCTTTGACTTTTGGATGCTCTTGAGAACTGTTTCACTTCTCTAGCTATTTCAATGACACATGTGAATGTGATTATATTTTTTTTTGATGTTTCAGTATCCTAATTACTAACTGTACTAGATTTGCTTTTCTTATAATTGATTCCTGGTTGTAAAGTCTTTGAGATTTGGCAAAATAAAATAAACCTATAAAGCTCTATCTGGAGAATTTAGTGGTACATTGGACAACAAAAGTCAGCATGCTTGGCTCTGCAGCTGTTCTTTTTAGACATGTATTGAGTTTACTACTTTTAATTTAGTAACTCACAGTATGAAGTAATGGAGCACTGAATCAGGGTGAAATAATGGAGCTGTCAGGTGACTTGGGTCAAATAATGACTTTTCCAGTAACTAGCGATGTGATCCTTGGGAAGTCACTTAATCCCTCTCACCCTTGACTTCCACAGTTAACCTTCAGTGAGATGTGGCTATTGTCAGTCAAAGTATTCAAAATCCCTGCTCAAAAATATTTAGTTGTAGACCCGCCAATATCAAATTCATATTAAATTGTTAAGAAATATGAGACCCTTTCTATTAAGTAAGTCTTTCCAATAGATTAAAACAATAAGCTATAGTTCAGTTGAAAATTGTTACTACCAGTTGTATCATTTGCAGCAATAGGATAGGTACCCAGCAGGTATTATTTTAAAAATTAGGGTTTTGAGAACTAGTAACATTGTTAAAGGTTAGAGCTTTATCCGATTTTTAAAATATGCAGATATAATTAAATTTTTCATTAATAAAATTTTACCGCATTGCAAACTACATTTTTTCAGATACTTGGGTGAATATATATCTACTCTCACTTCTTCGCAGAGTTTATGGCAAATAACAGCTCAGGCATTGTTCTATACACCAAAGAGGTTGCAGGTTCCATTCCCAGTCAGGGCACATACCTACGTTGCAGGATTGATCCCCAGTCAGGGTCCATGCAGGAGGCAACCGATCAATGTTTCTCTCTCACATCAATGTTTCCCTTTCTTCCTCTTTCTCTCAAGTCAATAAACATACATTCGGGTGAGGATTTAACAAATAATACTGAAAAAGATGTGATAAATTTAAAACTTCATATTCAACTATATTAATATTCAAAATTGGTTTATATCATAATTTCTATTTTGTTTTCTAAATTAATGCATTTAAAAAAATCTCAGAAAAATCTGTATAGTGTTGTGCAGCTCTATAAAAATATATTTAAAAGTTTGTGTTAATACACTGCACAACTCTTGTTTCCTGTATTCTGCATCAGTATATGCTGGTGGTTTTAATACAAAATAGATCATAGAGAAAGAATAATTAGTGTGAAAATAGAAAACTATCTACATATTTGCTTTATTATTACAGTGGGGTCTTGACTTATGAGTTTCATTCGTTCCGAGACCAAGCTCGTTAAGGAGCTCGTTAACTCAAATTACTCTATCAACTCAGTGCAAAAAATCGGCCGAGAGACAGCTGGTATCTCAAAAAACTAATTAGTCGGGACACTCGTAAGTCAAGGCCCCACTGTATATCCTAATGATCTTCCAAATACCTTCCCATTTATTTTGATGTGACTAATGCATATTTTAATTTTTTAGTACACCATTGAGACACAGTTATCTGGACCAAAAAAAGGAGCAAATTGTTTTGGAGTGGATCCTGTAAGTGGTATTGTTAGCTTGAGAGGCAATGATACCTTGGATTTTGATGCTGGATATCAAGTAATTAATATATTTCTTTATTATTTTACACAGAGTGACAGATTTTTTTTTACAATGTTCACCTCTGCCTGAAAAATTAAACACATTATTATTTTAATGGGGAAGTAATATTTTGTGTGATTCTTTTATGAGAATTAGTGCAGTTCATCAAAGGTCTAGATCAGTGGTTCTCAACCTTCCTAATGCCGCGAACCTTTAATACAGTTCCTCATGTTGTGATGACCCCCAACCATACTATTATTTTCATTGCTACTTCATAACTGTAATTTTGCTACTGTTATGAATTGTAGTGTAAATATCTGATATGCAGGATGTATTTTCATTGTTACAAATTGAACATAATTAAAGCATAGTGATTAATCACAAAAACAATATGTAATTATATATGTGTTTTCCGATAGTCTTAGGCGACCCCTGTGAAAGGGTTGTTCGACCCCCAAAGGGGTCGCGACCCACAGGTTGAGAACCGCTGGTCTAGATTAAAGCCTGTGGTTATTAAAAACAGAGATTGCATCTTAACTTTTTAGATCTATCTAAAGAAGTTTAAAGAAAAAAAAATTAAGTAGCTTTCTAATCAGAAAAACTAATCAGTAAATCAATAAAACTTAAATCTTTCTAAACATCAAATAAATGAGATAAACTTAAAATCTTAAAATTTTAATATTGAAACTATTTGAGCATTCATATCCTGCCCCACTTAAGTTGGCAAAGCATATAGGTAGCCAAGGTTAGAGTGGGTATAAACCTTATAAATGAATATGAAACTAATGTGGTAGAAAAGAACAATTTCTGGTATTTCCACCAGAAAGGCCATTTAAGGAAAGCATAGTTGGGAAGATTTTTCTGAGTGGGATAATGAAGAATATGTAAGTAGTACAGACTAACTAAAAAGATAGTAGCTAGAGATAATCTATCCACTTAGAAATGAGGTATTAGATCTGAGAAGTAAAGGGATATGTTATTATTAGTAGTAGCAGTAAAACATTGTCATTTCCAGAAATTCTCCACATGTATTATTTCAACAAGGTAACTGAGAAAATAGCCATAAGGGGGGAAATATAAGTATTGACAGAAAAAATAGAGAATATGCTGCTGAACAGATATTTAGGAGAAAGAAGCATTAATAATTGAAGATGACCTCAACTTTCTAAACTAAAAAAAAAACATAAATGGTGGAAGAAAAGCCAATGGTTTCAATTTCAGTTTCAGTTTGGATGTATTGAATGTTACAGGAAGGTGGAGATGCTAATGACACATATCTTTAAGCAATTTGTGTGATAGATTGCAATATGAGGTTAAAATTAGGTGAAAAAAATGGAGGTTATGCATATGAGCCAAATATTAAGCTGTTCAGTTCCATATTTCTGGCCATTTCCTGTCTCATGTCCCCTACTTGCCACGATACACAGACAACCAAGGACTTGCTAAGTCCTTTAAGACCTACTTCATTGTGCCACTACATAGCTAACCAATTCATTTTATGACATTTAATATGCTAGAACCATCCAAGAGACTTTGGTACAATCATTATCAGCCCCTTACTGGACTCAGGCTCTTTTTGTACAATGTAAATCCTTATTAAACATTTGCTTAAGAAGGTTTTAGTGAATATCTTACAGCCTCAGCAGTGTTGTTTTTTTTCTAAAGGACACTTGGAGATATATATGAATAAATGATATTTAAAGGGTAAGATGTGTGACAGGGTGATGAGGGAAATATTTGAGATTTGATGACATTCTCAACTCTTCAGAAATTACCTCCTGTTCTTGATCTGGAAAAGTAACTCACTTTCTAGGGATTAACATCAAACAGCCTTCTTTAAATAGTTTCAAGGCATTGCACTTTGGGTTTATGATTGAATTTGAAATTCATTCATTATCTTTTTAGTTCCATTTAATCTATATTTAGCCAAGTTAGATAGACCTTTGAGTGAAATTTAATCGCATATAAAATGAAGCCACTTGAAACCAAGATGGTGGCATAGGTAAACACCTGAAATTGCTGCCTCATACAACCACTTCAAAAATATAACTAAAAGACAAAATGGACATCATCCAGAACCACAGGAAGGCTGCCTGAGTAGAAATTCTACAACTAGAAGGAAAGAGAAAAGCACACTGAGACTCAGAGGAGGTGAGGAAGTAAAGTGCAGAGGTATGGAGGCGCACACGGAAAGGGCTGGCAACTGAGTATGCGGTTGTCTTTTTCAATAGGAAGGGAGTCTCAAGCTCCCGAAGGCTCTGAACTCCAGTTCTGGGCGAGTCTCTGGGGACCCAGACTCACACAGGGAGAAACTGGACTGTCTGGCATCGGGTGGAACTTGAGGGTGGCTTTCTCTCAGAGGTGCTGGCAGCGATTACCTCGGGACACTGAGTGCTGGGGTCCAATCCCAGCAGGTCCAGGGGTCCCCAAAGGTGTGGACGGAGTCGGCGAAGAAGGAATGACATGAAGACAGCCTTCAGTTGATCAGCAGCCTAGTCAGGACCTATAGCCAGGATCTCCAGCCAAAGTTCTAGTTGGAGTTCTGGTTAGGAACTGATGAGGATCTGATGTTTATTGTCTTGTTACATCCATATTTATACCAGCCGATTTTAATCCTGTCAATTTCTATTACAAAGGTTAGGGCGTTTCTTATCTCCATTCCAGGGAGTAAAGATTATGTAGCTTAACTACCCGCCTGGCACTTATTAAGGGGTTGTATCCCCTCCCTAACCTCAGGGAATGATCTCCACCTGGGGAAACAACCTTTCTCGGAGAGGTGACCTTGGTTAAGACACATGGCGCTAAAGGGAGCAAACATATCAAGAACAGTATGCTATATATGCCAGGTCCATTGAAACATATGCTGTGCAGATGTTTCTTTCCTGCAGCGATTGTGTCAAGCAGCAAGGATGGACCGGCTCCCGGCAACTGAGACCCAGGGCCTCTTAGGGCAGGGCTAAGGATCAGCCACAGCTGTTTGCTCCACCCTGTTGATTCCCTGAGACCCCGCCCCACCCAAGCTGTGCACAGAGGCTTTTGCATATGAATGACCTGGCCCTTTGCAATCTGAAAATTACCTAACAAACTGCAGCTGGGTCAGAGAGACCCAGAACTTCCAAAAGAAGGCCCAAGGCCCCACAGCAGCTTGCATTGCTTCACAGCGGGGCCTCATCTGGGCACCTCCAAATCCCAAACAAAGAAGAGGAATCTGCAGATCTCTCTGTAGCTCCTGTTGGGTAGCCTCAGACAGAGGCTAAATTAGCACCTCCTTAGAGATCCAAGAGCCAGTGTACCCAGTGGTCAGAGTGGGACCATCCAGATTACAACCCCTCAGATCCATAAGGGACACACTCAGGGGGCAGACTCAGTGAGCACCAAAGCCCCACTGAAGCAAGTCTTGCCCCAGAAGGGTGTCTCTAGCACAGAAGTTCTCCCACTACAGACACAGCTGATTCTCACAGCCAATTGGCCTGGAGGTCAATTCCTCCCAGTGATACCTACAACAATCAAGGCTTAACTACAACAAGACTGTGCACAAAGCCTATAAAGGGGTGCATCAAGAGTGTCCACCTCAGGTAATTGGGGAGGCTGAGCCACTGGGCCCTATAGGACACTTAGCACAGAAAGCCACTCTATCAACACAGGGAAGCAGCCAAAATGCGGAGACAAAAAAACAGGTCACAAATGACAGAAATGGAGGAAAGCAAACTACTGGATATAGAGGTCAAAACCACGGTTATAACGTTTTTCAAGAATTTTCTAGAAACCGCCGATAAATTTAGTGAGACCCTCAAGAAATCTAGTGAGACCCTCGAGATTATGAAAAAGGACCAACTAGAAATTAAGAATACACTGACTGAAATAAAGAATATTGTACAGAGATCCAACAGCAGACTAGAGGATCCCAAGAATCAAGTCAAAGATTTGAAATACGAAGAAGCAAAAAACACCCAACTGGAAAAACAAAAAGAAAAAAGAATCCAAAAAAATGAAGATAGTGTTAGGAGCCTCTGGGACAACTTCAAGCATACCAACATCCGAATTATGGGGGTGCCAGAAGAAGAGAGAGCAATATTGAAAACCTATTTGAAGAAATAATGACAGAAAACTTCCCCTACCTGGTGAAAAAATAGACTTACAAGTCCAGGAAGTGCAGAGAACCCCAAACAAAAGGAATCCAGAGAGGACCACACCAAGACACATCATAATTAAAATGCCAAGAGCAAAAGACAAAGAGAGAATCTTAAAAGCAGCAAGAGAAAAACAGTTAGTTACCTACAAGGGGGTACCCTTATGACTATCAGCTGATTTCTCAATAGAAACTATGCAGGCCAGAAGGGAGTGGCAAGAAATATTCAAAGTGATGAATACCAAGAACCTACAACCAAGATTACTTTACCCAGCAAAGCTATCACTCATAATTAAAGGTCAGATAAAGAGCTTCACAGATAAGAAAAAGCTGAAAGAGTTCATCACCATCAAACCAGTATTATATGAAATGCTGAAAGGTATCCTTTAAGAAGAGGAAGAAGAAGAAAAAGGTAAAGATAAAAATTATGAACAACAAATACATATCTATCAACAAGTGCATCTAAAAATCAAGTGAATAAATAATCTGATGAACAGAATAAACTGGTGAATATAATAGAATCAGGGGCATAGAAAGGGAATGGACTGACAATTCTCGGGGGGAAAGGGGCGTGGGGGGTGCAGGAAGAGACTGGACAAAAATCGTACACCTAAGGATGAGAACAGTGGGGGGGAGGTAAGGACAAAGGGTGGGGTGGGAATTGGGTGGAGGGGAGCTATAGGGGGAAAAAAGAGGAACAACTGTAATAATGTGAACAATAAAGATTTAATAAAAAAAAATAAAAAATAATAATATAAATAAATAAATAATAAAATAAAATGAAGCCACTTTGAAATATACAAGTAATGTATATTTAACTAAGAAAGCAGTTGTATTTCTTTTAATGGCCTAGAAGAAAAACAATATATATATAATAGAAGAATGTTAAAACAAAATAAAACATAACAAAACAATAAACTAGCAGGAGACATAGAGATACATATTACAAAATAGCATATTATAACATTTTTGAAAATTCTTTTCCAGGTTTTCCAGCTTGCATTGAGAGCAACAGATACAACAGGTCTGTTTTGCCAAGGGACACTAATTATAAAAATCAGAAACATAAATGATGAGAAGCCTCAATTTGAGTAAGCATATTTATTTTAAAGTAGAATCATAAGAAAATGACTAAACTTTTTACTTATAACGTAAGAATAATAAAGATTATGTAGTTACATAGAAATATTTTATATTGTTATACTAAAAATCAATGATTATATATACATGATTGAAACATATACTGATATATAGTAAAATATATACTAGAAAATACTGTAAAATGTTGGGGTCCAGCCCCAGCAGGTCTAGGGGTTCCCAAAGGTGTGGACAGAGTCAGCGAAGAAGGAATGACACAGAGATAGCATTCAGTTGATCAGCATAGTGAGGTTCTCTTTTTATTCTCCTGTTACATCTGTATTTATACCAATTGATCCTATAAGCATGCCTCTGTAGTTACATCATGGTATGTTTTGGGTCCTCCCTTAACCTTCTACAGTTCCTTGTTCATGTCCATAGTTTATCTGACCTTTGCCAAAAAATCCCCTCTCCATTTACTTCTGTTGATTTTAATCCTATCCATTCTATTCCAAAGGTGTTATCTCCATTCCAAGGTCACTACTCTACTGTTCTGTTAAACTACAAAGAAGTAACTGAAGGAGATTATCCTAAGTAAAGATTATGTAGCTTAAGTGTGATTGTTCGTAGTTAAGGTGATTAATTACCCGCCTGGCACTTAGTTAAGGGGTTTTATTCCCTTCCTTAGTCCTATTAATCCCTAACTCCAGGGAAAAAATCCCCACCTGGGGAAACAACCTTTCCCGGAGAGGTGACCTTGGTTAAAACACATAGCGCTAAGAGGGGAGCAAACATATTAAGAACAGTATGCCATATACTCCAGTTCCCTTGAAACATATGCTGTGCAGATGTTTCTTCCCTGCCGCGACTGTGTCAAGCAGCAAGGATGGACCGGCTTCCGGCAAATTCCCTGTTTTTTATTTTTTTAAATGATAGCGTGTGTAAATCTACGGCCACCTCTCAGATTGGGTTGTTTAAGACTCGGAAGACCTGTTTGTGACTTTGCCAACAGGTCAGTCCGAGGCTTAACCCTATATTGGCTCCCCTCAGTAAAATACTGTAAAAATATAAAAATTGACCAACATTGTAATATGGAGAAAGGATTTGTGTGTGTCTTTTTTCCCTTTTATATTTCCCCCCAAAGGTGTTGTAACCTTCTTACATTGCTTTTTAATAAATACATTAATTTTAAATAATGAAATATTTAATTTAAATTATTTTACTCCCATACTCTGAGATATAATTGTGACATTGGAAAACATTTGCAGATTATAAATGGCTGGTGGATGTTATACTTCAAAATGTAGCAAATATAGGACTATAATCTAAGAATAATCAAATATTTCTTAAACTGCTAAAGAGAAAAGGAAAAATAGTAGTATTTAAATTTCTTTTCTTCCATCACTAAGTTATATCTTTATAGGTGAAGGAGAGCAATTCATTATTTGAGCCCTCAAAGTCCCTTAACTTAAATTAGAAGCAAATATGGAGCTAGTTTCTCCTTTATTTCTGGGGATAGTTACCCTAACTCTCAACCTACATTTGCAGTTAAGGTACCACCAACTTCTTTGAACATTTTTCTGTTGCCTTCACTCCTTTAATAAGAATTATTTTTTTGCTTTTACTTAGTAGAATTTAATGCTAGGTATTAAAAGCAATACCCAAATCACTAAAATATTGCCCCCAAATATTGTTTTCATCTCTTAAGAGACATAGCATGTTAAAGGACAATGAAACGGAGAAGGAAATTATTTAAGTGATCTAAAATATAAGTATTGTGAGTTATATTATATTATGGTTTAAAGAAGTAACCACACTGTGGAGGAGAAGCCACACTGGATTGTGGTGGTCAACAAGGTTGCTCAGAGGAACAGTGCCAGCCATTCACCTCCTTTTTCCTTTGATTACATTCCTTTGAGAACTTCCTTGAATATCTCTTTCAACCCCAGGTTTAGTTTTTCCTTCTGTTTAAATTTGTTCAAAGTTATGGTATTTATCACATAGCATTATAGTTCTTTGAATCTGTGTTCTTCACAAGCAGTCAAGTCCTGAAGAGCAGGCGCAGATTTAGAACTCTGTGTAAAAGTGGAACGACACACTATAGGCTATCAGTAAATGTCTGATGCTGGTAGGTAGGTTAAATTAAAAAATGGTAGATTAAATTAAAAAAAAAAAGTTTCAGGAATGTTCTGGACATTGATGAGGAGCTTTAGGATCTAAAAAGAGGAGCAATAAATTTATAAGAAATATTTTGATCGTTTGCTTTTATAAGTTACCAGTTTGGACAGCATTTCATCACACTGGATAACAAGATGAGAATGACTATGTTTAGTCCCTTATGTTCAGTTGCCAACGATTCCATACATTTGATACTTGAAATAATAGAGGTGCAGTATTTCAATCTGTTTCATCTTTTTGCCACAATATCCTTGATTTCTGGCATGATACCAGAGACTAGATGATGAAAAAGTAATGCCTATGCAAAAATTAAGTAACTTTGTGCCAAAAATGGGTTTTCTTAACATATAAATACTTTTGGAATTCTTAACTTCCTGACAAGATGAAGGTGGTGGCATCACAAATCTAAAAGATGATTTAGATTATCTTAACTCAGTGTATATATGCATACAAGTTTGCATTTTCAACATTCTTCATCATCATATTTTATCTTTAGGCCATTTCCTTTAAATACAATTAATGTGACTGAAGATAAACCTGTTGGAGAAATTATAGCAAGAGTAAAAGCAACAGATCTAGATGAAGATAGCAGCATTACTTATTCCTTTAAAACTCAGCAGGACATGTTCAGCTTGGACCCTTGTAAGTTTTAAATGCCCACTTTGACCCCACTTATCTTCAACATTCACTATCGAATTTCTGCATTTATTTTAGATGTTGGCCTGATAAAACTACCCCCAAATTAAATTAAGTATGGGGATGGAAACATACCAAAAATATGCGGCATATGATAGTTGCTATTCTGTGAAGTTCTGGTAGACTATATGACAACTAAGTCACATCTGTCTCCTTAATTTCATTTGCGCACATTGGGATATTCTATTCAACCACAGGGAAACAAAAAAAACCACCAGGAACAGAAATGTGAAAGCTGGTTAAACAGTCTCTGAAAGGCTGTTGTCTCTGTGTGTGATACCGGAGCCTGAAGTCCACAATGCAGGAAGTCAGGAAGGACAGGGGATATAAAGTGGGGACATTAAGGGTGGATCGGAGCACATCAGCATGTGCCGGACTCCAGGAGAAGAGACTAAAATCTCTGTCAGTTCTTGTTGCCTCTCACCTTGGTGGTGTGAGTATCCTGCAGAAGCTAGGGCCTTTTATCACAAGGTTGAGCACACACACCTGCTCTAAGAGTCAGATAAGCTGAAAGAGGATCCAGAGGCTGGTAGACAGTTATGGATACTCCATGCCAATGGTCAGGGGATGGGCCAGCAAAAACACATGTAAGAATTCAAAAGGCTGCTGCTAGCTTTTCACTCTCCCAGTCAACCAAGAATCTTCCTTGGTGCTGTCAGGAATAAATTGTCAACTCTGTTTTCACAAAAGTTCCTAAGTTTGACCTCTGAGTTCATTTTTCATTTTGTATACAATAAGATTAAATCAGATGGTGGAAGTAATACATGATTGAAATTTTAATATGGTTTGGCTAGTTTTTTTCATCCTCAAAAACACTAATAAATTTATTATTGCAATTAATATACAGTGGTTTGTGCCTAGAATTTTTAAAGTAGAGATCCTACCTATGCTTGGTAGATTCATAAATGACAATTTAGAGCTTGGAGGAAAATGTGATGAAACCACTTATGACATTTAATTATGATTTAAAGATAAGCAAATATAAAGCAAGTGGGCATTTTTAAATAAATATTTTTAGTGGTAAACACCACTTTTCTTATTCACTAAAATGTGTATCATTAGAATTGCTAACCATCACTTTTCTTATTCACTAAAAATGTGTATCATTAAATGAATTAAAACACCATCAATATGAATAAATTAACATATGCTTAATTATTTGAATTTGGTAATTTTTTTCATTTTATTTCTTTTCATTAGTTACAGGCATAATCACTCTTCTTCAGCCTTTGAATCTTAACAACCCAAATAACACTAAAACCTACTCTTTGGACGTTGAGGCCAGAGATAATGGAAATAATACCAGTACCTATATGTTTACAGTTTTTGTGGAGAATGTAGATGATCCAATTATCTGTGACTCAAGTTTTTCAACAGCAGCAGGTATATAACAAATCAATTTTTTATAACATTCATAAAACAATGATAGTGTGAGAAAAATTTTAAATAAAACTTGGAATTATAGTTTGTTTCTTATAGTTTAAGCATTTCTTTTTCTTTAGTTTCATAAAAGACAAGTACATAAAGTGACAATATACTTCTAAAAGAAAAAATAATAATTAGATTTAGTGTAATTTAAATTAACATTCAAATACTTCTTTGTGCAGCAGATTAAGTATAGGAGTACTTACAAAATTATTTTAAGTTTATATGTAACATATGAATTAAGAGGTAGTTCACAAGTTGTCAAATACATGAAAATCTAAACAACAAAATATAATTTTCATCTACTAAATTGACCATGGTTTAACAATAATAGGGGAAAAATACCAGTGTTGGCTAAGATATAATAAAAAAAATAACACTTTGATAAAGTGGGATTTTAAATAATCTCCCCAAATTCTATTTTAGTAAACATTTAGAAAGAATATTAGAATAATTATAATTTTATTTTAGTAGAGTTCTTTTTTAAAAAATATGGAATGTTTCACGACTTTTCTAATCTTCTCTGTTTCATTCCAATTTTAGTATATGTGGTGCCGAAGTGAGCACTCTCAGAGTTCTTATTTACAGAATTTTGGGGCATACAGTCAACATTTATGTTTAATATTTGTAGTAGCGTAATGTTTGAAATATCCAGAATGTCTAACAAGAAGAAATTGGTTGAAAGATGGCCTATCCATTTGATAAAATGCTGTCTTGCCATTGAAAAGTATCTTTCAAAAATAAGCATGAGATTATATACAAACTGTGAAAAGTTTCCTTCATTTTATTGTACATAATGATATGTGATATTAACAATTATAAACACATATAATTATATATAAATATATATTAAACCATTGTTATCTCCTTTTCTTATGATTACAAAAAATTACTATTTATTTTCAAACATTGTAATAAACATTTTTTACTGTTAATTTTTTTGTTCCTCAAATTAAAACTCTAGCTTTAGTTACAAAATTTCAACTTCTTGAATAAGAATCATCATTACTCCTAATAGTATATAGTCATTTCATCTGATAGTCTTGCTCTCAAAAGAGTTTTTGCTTTCAACAGGATTTTAATTATATAAATTAGAATATATAATTAGAATAATATATGGAGGTATCCTTCAGTATAAGTAAAATAGATGTTCCTGAGAAGTTTGGTATAAATTAAAATTTTGTCAATTGTATTTCATTTTTTAAATTTTACCCATAAAAATATTCCCAACATATTAATTGGAATCAGTATACCCATGTGAGTAAAATAATAAAGTATGCTCTTCTTCTCACCAGAGCCATACAAATCGTAATCTCGTATACTGCTTGCTGACTTCACCCTTATGTGTGTTTGTGATTTCATGAAGACCTTCTAAAACTAAAAAGTTTCAAACATTTGAATGTATTTGAGACTTTGCACATAGTAGAATCTCAGAAAATACAAGTTGGTTTGATTTGAATTTGGTTGGGTCAACTTGATCTCATCAATTGTATCTGGTTTGCTAATTAGTTTTTCCATTTCCTCCCCTTCATTTATTTCTAACTTTACTTGCTTACTTATCTGTCATATTAAACCCTCTCTATTCTTTCTACCGTCTCTATTTTGGTCCCTTTTAACACTCTTGCTCTCTCTATTATGAGCAACTACCCAGCTAACTGGGAGAAAATCAGGAAAATGAAATTAAGGGCAAAGGACAAGGCAAACTTCATTAAAATAGTTTTTCTCTTCCAGATTCCTGTCCATTGCTGCTCTCTATCCATTTCTCACCACCAGCATTATGTCTTCTCCATTTTCAAGAAATATCACTATCTTAGGAAATTTTAAGTTTCAAAACACACATGTATACGTGTGCTCAAACACACACACACACACACACACACACCTCTTACTTTGAACCAAAACATACCTTTGCTATGTGTAGTAAAAATATATCTGAAATAAAAATTTGTGTGAAAGGAACCTGTTCACAGAGGCTACACTTAAGAGAGAAGAGTCTCCTAGGTAGGCCTTGTCAATATAAAAGAGACAATTTAACTGATGTTCTTTGCAATTTCCTTTTGGTCTCCTCCTTTTAAAAAAACTTAAAAAAGATACACATGGATCCCAAGGAGGTCATCCTGACCTGATTTCTACCATAGACTTGGTTGAACCAGCATGAGTTTCTTAGGCAGCATCAAGAACAAGATGCCCTTCTCTTCCATCCTGGGGGTTTGTGGTCCTTGGGACAGAGGAGTAGCAGAAAAGATATCACTTTCTTTAAAAAATTGGGTAAATCTGTGGGTGTCTGTGAGGTTACCCAAAACAGGGAATTGATACAATTTCCAGGTGGCTGATGTAACACATACATATTCATTTCATTTATTGTATGAAATTATCCAAGTGCCTTCATTAACTAGAACAAAGCACTAAATTAGCGAATCTACTTACACATGTTCAGCTTGAAACAAAGGTTCAAATTAAACAAACCCATTCACATAAGTGTCCCATTACATTCTTAGAAATAGACAAACCATATGAGGCTTTTGTACGATTTCCTAATCTGGATTACAATGCCATGTTTCCTGGACATGAGATCCAAGGTTCTACAGCACAGAAAGCAGGAATACTCTTTTTTAAAAAAGAATATCATTTGCTAAATTATATAACAGGTAAAGAAACTATGTCTGTTTTAACTGTGTGTGCATTTGTGTTATTTGATTTTGAGGTAAAATAGAATAACAATTGGTTATGTTTAAAGGAAGACAAGGAATAGTGGTTTGAGAAAGGAAAAGTAATTAACATTTACTGAGCACTTGTGAGATGTGTTATGTATAACTTTTTGTTTAATCCTCAGAACTACTCTCAGATAGAAGATGTATTTTATCCATTTTGCTCTATTTTTTGTGCATTATTGTAAAAAGAGATAAAAAGCTTCAATTATTTAAGAAATCAAAGTTGAAATCACATCTTAATGACCATTGACATTGTGTCAGACACTGAGCAATTATATCCCATTCTATTCAATAGCTCCAAATTTAAATGTAACAATATGAAAATGATATTGTTATTTCTTAAAATGGGTGTTAATGGCAATAATTATTTTTGGTCTTTTTTTCTGAAATGAATATAATTTTTAAAAAACTACTGCAAGGAGAAATACAGCATGACAACAAGAGGTGGTGGAAGAATGTTCGAATTTAAATTATTATTCATGGGCCACAGTAACATCTTTGTGATACAAATACTAAGTGAGCATTAGAAAAAGTATTGATTTTGCAAAGGTTAAAGATCAGTAATATCATAGGGGAACTTAAGGGAGAATTAGAGAGTAACACATCGATTTCTTAGGAAAAGAGGACTGGCTAAATGAAACATTGTTTCTAAGCATTTTACATTATTCAATAACCCAGTAATTTGACAACTGAAGCCACAAAAGTTTAAATGATATACTTGGTCTCAAATTTTGAAACATTGCCCTTAGTATTTTTCTTATAAACTATTTTAGGAAACATGCGATACTTATCAGTAACATTATTTATATTCATATTTAATTACTATACTATATTTTTATTTAGGTAGCTGTACAAGTATAATTCAAGATGTAAGTTTTAGTTATTTATGATATCCTTTTCTGTAATAATGTTATGATTAAAGTCAAATATGTCTGGCGATTATTTTGTTCAGAATAAGTAGATGAGCACAGGTATGAGAAACTGAGATTTTAATCATTAGGAAAAAAGGACTGTAATTATTTTAAATCAAAATATTTATAAAATTAACTTTCATAAAATTATATAAAAGCAAAAAATTCATTTTCATAAAATTATATAAAAGCAAAAAATTCATTTATCTCTCCCAAAGTGTTGGAAGATAGTTAGATCAGAAGCTAGAGTGATGGACTGAATATTTAGAAGCTCTTCAATTCCCTATAATATTAGGAAAATAATACATAAGCACATCAAATTGCAATAGTATGATTTTAATATACTAGACTTACGATGAAAAGGAAACAATGCCTATTGACTGTTACCTGTTCTAATAGAAGATTTTAGACCTTACAAAATAGCTCTTGAGATACTATTCACTCATTGCATCCTATCTCATCACTAAAGGATTCCTTAGTTGGCCATGCCAGTACATCCCAAAGCTACTATGTTGGGGGCCCCTATTTTACAGTATAATTCATTTGCTATATTCTCAATTGATTCATAATCTAAAATACATGTGTGTGTGTGCATACACATGCACACACATATGCCTTAACTATAGTAGGCACCCAGTAAAAGTAATTTATAGCAAATACAAATTACTCTGTTTAAGAATTTAGCAAATATATGGAAGTAGATGTACCCAGGCAAATTTTAAACTGGCCATAAGAAGTGAAAGTGTTCTAGGCATAGTATGCCATAGACTGATGTTTTCCTAGGAAAACTGAATAGCTTCAGTTAAAAAAATATCTCCTGAAGGTTTGCTACATTTTAATTGTAATTCAGTACATATATATATATATTCTAATGTTATTGATTCTTTAGATATCTGGAAAAGTAAAGTACAAACTGAATTATTATGGATTATTTAAAGTTTGTCTTATAAAGGGTTAATATAAGGCAATATAATGTTGAAATTTCTTGTAGTTAGGGCTTTTGGAAATTAAGTCAATTAAAAATAAAATTAAAATGTTATAAAAACTATTTTTAAGAAGAGTAAGTGGTAAAATAAGTGGAATAAACAAAATAATATTTTTAAAAAATTTTAGCTATGCTAGGAAAATAACTTGTAGTTAGTTAAAAATATTATTTTGCAATATCAGGTATATTTACTTTTCCATTCTTTGGTAAAAGTAAAGAGACCTGATTCCAGGTGAAGGAGAGTATGTAACTAGCTCGGTTTCCTGGGAGGTGGGCTTAGTCTGACCCACCTCCCCTCAAACGAGCTGAAAGTAGAGAGGCCGGGCTTCCTCCCCATGGGAGAGGTGGTTATGAGAGGAGCCTCACCTAGACTGTCCTTGCCTCACATTTAAAAAAAAAAAAAAAAAAAGAAAGAAAGAGAGTATGTAAGAAAATATTGTTCCTGCTCTAATTTGAACTCCAAGTAGATTTTTAGGTTGAGGTTTTGGAGACCAAGTTCAAGTCCTTACTTAGTTACTGGGCGGCGTAGAATAAAAAACTTAACCTTTCTGTTCTAAGGTCAGCAAAAGAGAGGCATCTTATTAGATTATCACCAAAGTTACTTTCAACATTACACTTCTTTGACTCTAGGGCTTACAAAAGTCTGGAAAAAAAATAGAAAACTTCAACTGAAAACATGTCAAGAACTAAGAGATCTCCTCAGCTTGGTGAACCAATATTTTCTGAGTGACATGTGCATGGTGATCATTATGCATTTGTAAAAGATTCACTCAAATTGAAACATAGACCAATGGGATTTAAATGTAACAGTATTAGAAGATAAATAATGTTTTCAGGTTCCACATTTAAAGAATATATAAGTAAAATAAAATAAATTATTGTTCATGGTTTATATAATTGTGTAGGTGTTGCAGTGTCTGTTCCTGAAAATGTCCTTGCGTCTGCTTTTATATACAAGATTCTTGCAAGAGATCCAGATCCAAGACAAGAGGTTGAAGTATGTGTTTTTTTGTCATCTATTTATTTTTTTTCCAACTTTGGTTAAAAAAGGAGTGCTCAAATTTTCAATGAGCAAAAAATTATATCATCGGGCTTTGAATTATCATTGATATCTTGTGGTAGTCATTGATATGAAAGAAGAAACTTAAACCTTTGAATATATTAACATAGACTAAAAATGTATGATTTTTAAAATAAAAAGAATAGACTTTCTAAAATAATCCAAAAGCACTTGAAAAACCAGAACTTATATTCATTTGCATTTATCTGATTACATTTACATAGGAATATTTTCTTTATTATACACATCATTTGAACAAAGTAGGTTATATCTTCATATTATTTCTGGTTTCAGCAATAATTAACAATAGCAAATTAATCAGTAATGGATGACAAAATAGTTTCAGGTTAAGAGGGGGTAAACAAGGAGAAATACAAGATAATTCATCACACTAGATTTTCTTAGAAAATTTCATGGTATATGTATGGCTTGTATTGTTATTATATTACAAGAAAAAAAATGATTTCTTGATTATACAATATATTAGAAATCATACTATTACACTGGAATATTCTGCCCAAAATTGTGTAATCCTCAGTCTAAATCATATTAAAGCAACCTAAAGTTTTTGTTTATTTCCCTTTGTCCATACTTTTAAGAAACAGCTCATAAGCATCGCTTGGAGAATAGGGTTGAAATGAACTTCTAGGGCAGTTGGAGAATTTAGTCTGTATAAAATTTTTCTAGTGACTTGATTATAATTAGGCATTGATCAGCACTCCCAGTTTCTTTCCTTACTTGTTTTTGCTTGTGTGAAATTTATACTCAGGACAGAAGACAACACAGGAGAGTATAATTTCTGTTTTACCAGGTTCAGAAGCTCCATGTATATGGATGTATGAATGCGTGGGAAAGGATGGGGTTCAGGATTTGGGATATGTGTGTTTAGGTGTGTGGGAGTTTAGGTCATGATACATGCATATGTGTCAAGGATGGATGTGTATGTAGTTATAAATTATTATGTGTGTACATGTATATTTTCTGTAACTAAAATTACAATATCTGGGTTTTATTTTAGAAATCATTGGGAAATAAAAACTAAACAAAGACTTGGAAAACGATAATTTTTAAACAAATCCAAAGCTATAATAATAAGGAAGAAACAAAGAAAAGGAGATTTTTCCATGAGAACATTTTATGGATCTTAGTCTAACATGAGCCAACTTTGCTTGTTTACTTAGAGCCACAGGAAAATCAGTTAATATGCCCATCAAAATGGTTGTGATTTTTTTGGGGGGAAATGGCATTGGATATCATGTCCCCTAGGTTTCATCATTTTCTCTGGATGTAAATTTAAAAATATATAATGTATTTACTAAATCCTTTTCACAATCTTTAATATTCATCTTGAATCTGAGCCCAGTTATAATCATGGGTGATAACAATAAAGAGGAACATGCTGATGCTCATGAAAAATAAACTTTGTCTAAAACAATATTCAATTGTATCATGGAGAAACTCAATGCAGAGATTAAATCAAATGGTTTCTTCTAAGTAACTCAGTACATATGCCTCCTTTAGGTACACTTCCTGAGTGTACAAGGGGAAATGACTTTTCTTGTATATTAGAAAACTATAAATGCAACACTGGAAAGTACTAGTTATAAACCAAATAACAGCTATTTACCAAAAATGTTCTAATACTTAAGTATAAAAATCTTTGGAAAAATATAACCAAAAATTGTGAAAGAATTTTCAGATTGCTTTTGAAGTCTGGGATTGAAAGAAAGTTTAGCATTTATTTAATTGTCTTGACACAATTAATATTGGTATAGTTAGGTTTTGCCATATAATGACATCAAAACTGTCAGTTTAAAATTCATGTTTCTTTATTAATGGATTAACCATTTTGTGTGTGTGTGTTTTAAAGTTTTTAGTATTAAATTCTTCAGTTAATGCCACTGCCTACTTTGCTTTGGATTCATATAATGGTGTCATTTCTAAAACGACAAAACCCCTTTTGGACTATGAAACAAATCCTAAGGTGAGAATAAATATAAATTGTAACATTAAAATGATAAATATCTTTAAATATGAATAATTTTCAATATTTCAACAATATTTTTTAAACTTATTTAAATTGAAATAAACATGCCAAATTTATGTAATGGCATTTTTTATACTCTCACAGATTGAGCAGAAATTCATGTTAAGAAAATAAATTTAGAAGTTTATTTGATTCATTTTACTTTTATTCATTAGAATTTATTTAAATATTATTTCAATTTTTGTGTTTGCTTCTTCAGGTTTGTATAAAAGTTGGAGAAGGGATTGTCTCCATATTCAAAAGCATAGAACTGAGGCAATGTTCTGGGTAATTAAGTAAAATTACACTTTTACTACACAAGTTCATCCTTTAAAAAAGCTTTACATGTTTACATATTGGACAGTGTTGAGCAATTGTACCTCCAAAGAGGTTTACCTTTTGACTCTACCAGGGCTCCCTGGGGCATCACTGGCCTCAGGAATGTTTATATGTTAATTTCATGGATGGGCTAATCTTTAACCAAATGAGTCTCTCTCTCCTCTCCCAGCCAATAATTTTATTCCAGTCATATTCTAAAAGGATTCTGGCAAATTATCTGACTCCATCCACCAAACTGACCTAAAAGCAAACATTTGTTGGATAGAATTTCACCTTCCTTTGTTTACATGCCAGTCTTTTTCTATTAGAATGTGATTTTCTCCATGTTAAAGTTATTTCTAATTTAGTTTTTGCCTCTTGGGGACTGCACAGGGCATCAAATAGTGTTCATAAAATATTTCTTAATTGAAAGCATCTACTTTATTAATTTCAGAGATTCCTGTGCTTTGTTAAGACTTAAAATATTGAGAATCAATATATGTTCCTTGGTTCAAAGACATTCAATATTTGCTGTATGCCAACTACTGTGTTGGCACCCTTGACCTGATTTCTAAGATATTTCACATTTATTTTCATCTTATTTTTTTTCTAAAGAAACAAAACCCTTACATTATGTTGAGTATGAGCTAGGCGGTACAAATAATAACTTGCTTAATTTTTACGAAAACCTTGTGAAGTAGATACAATTATTATGTCCATTCTACAGATGAAGACACTAATCTGAATAAATAACTTACCCAAGATTATCCCTCTGGCAAATACATGAATCATGATTCCAACAAAAGCAGCCTAACTTTAATACAAGTTATTCACCACTAGGCTACCTTGCCACTGTTTGCTTGTCATCTCTTCTGAGAAGCTGCTAGTATTCTCCCTTTTGTGCTCTGCTGTCGTGTCTGAATAGGCCATGTAGAAAATGTGTGCTGCTCATTTTAAAGATCAGTGTTTGGTTCGTGATGGATACACTGAGAATGAATGAACACATGGCTAAATGGCTAATTCAGATTAGCTGCACTGTCATAGGGAACCCCAATTTTTTAAGACTGTGTCAAGGAAGGGAAACATTGACACATTTGAGAATAAACTTTTCATTTTAATATGTTTTTATTGATTTTTAGAGAGAGAAAAAGTGAGAGGGATAGAGATATAGAAACATCAATGAAAGAGAAATATCATTAATTGGCTGTCTCTTGCATAGCCCTCGGGATGGAGCCCGCAACCTAGGCGTGTGCCCTGACCAGGAATCAAACTAGTGACCTCTTAGTACATGGGTCCATGCTCAACCACCAAGCAACACCAGATGGTCTAAGCTTTTCATTTTAAATCATTCTTTTTTTCTTGCCTTTAAAGCAATTTATACCCCCCCCCCCCCCCCAAAATTAATAGCAATGTGTTTTTGGTTAAGCCACATTTTAGTTAAATATTCCTTGTAATTTCAGTTTCTTATCATTTATTTAAAATATTTCTGAAATAGAAGTCTCAAAAAGGTGCAATCTCATATAATTAAAGGCACTTTGAAGCTTATACACATAGTATAATTATTACTTATAGAATTAAATTTAATAAAAGAAAAATTAAAATCATTCTTTAAACTGCTTAGCTATTATATTAGACAATATTTCTTATTTTTTACATATTAGAATATAAACTTTTAAAACGTTTTACTACCTTTTTGAAGTCTCTAAAGTATCCATGGTTTTTCAAATATTTTCAAAAATAAGATAGTTGTTTAGCTTTACCTAATATTTTTTCTTAACCAGTAAAACATAAGTTCCTCTTTTTGTTAGGTATTTCAAAAAATTTAAATCGACTATATTGCCTTAAATTTAAATTGACTACATTGCCAAAACCAATGTTTAAAAATATGGTCAAAGCTCCATAACAATTGGTAGGTAGCATTAGTAACAGAAATATGTATGAGCGTATAGGACATATCCCTCTCAACAAATGACCTTAAGATGTTTTGGGACTAGATCTACACATTCTTATGTTTGCAACTTTTTAAAGGGTTTTTTTTTTCAATTTTATTTTTAAAGCATTTTTTTAATGTAAAGGGGAATTGCATATTTTGAGCATCAAAAA
Organism: Myotis yumanensis; assembly: GCF_028538775.1. NCBI lineage: Eukaryota > Metazoa > Chordata > Mammalia > Chiroptera > Vespertilionidae > Myotis > Myotis yumanensis. The sequence goes on along the minus strand of NW_027223760.1, from coordinate 39,273,484 downwards.
TATTCTGTCTTCTCTATTTACTTTAGCATTTCCAGTTTGTGGTGGCCGTGAGAAATACAGGGAACCTGTCTCTGGAGTCGTGCACTGGCACCATCACTATAAATATCAGAAATGTTAATGATGAGAGCCCTATTTTGGGGTAAGCTATGGGCAATGCAACATCTAAATGCTAAGATTTAACCCTTAAAACTTTTTTATAATGGGGTATATATCGGTGTTATTTGGGTATTATTTCCATTGCCAAGATTCTTACAAACATTCCAACTGACCTAGAAGCAAACCTCTAGGAGACTTATATTATTAATTATTTTAATAGCCCAATTATATTTTGTTCTTGAAACCACAGAAGAGTGTCCTTTTTTGATGGAATAAGAATTCAAAACTTTGTATTTCCTGATGTTTATCTGTAATAAGTAAAATGTTGCAGAAAATGCACATTGATACAGTTCTATTGTAAAATCAATGTGGCCATTAAAAAGAATTTGGGCAATAAGTACTTGTTGATATAGAAATATATTCAAATATATCTGAAATAAAAAAGTGATTGTGAAAATGTTTGTACTATTTTGTTATCTGAATTAAAATATAATTTAACAGTCAGGAGAAGGCCTAGAGATAGAAGGAAACTTTTAACTTCACTTTATAAATACATAAACTTACTCTAGTATATATAGTAATTTTTAAAAATGTATAGTGTATTTTTAAAACCAGGGTCTTGAAACTGTTAAAAATGTGTATCGCAAAATGTAAAATATATGTTGTGTGACATAGATGAAAAGAGACATTTGTTTACACTGAGTGATAAAAAAAAATCCTTTGTCCCACAGATACATACCAGATGCACCTATAAATATTTATGAAAATCTGCCTGTTGGAACAAAGCTAGTCAAGTTGACAGCAACTGATAGAGACATAGGAGACTCGGTACATTATGAATTTATAGGTACACAAAAAGACTTTTCAATAAGTGAAGGTATAATTTTTTATTGCTAGTCATTTCATAAAGTATAATATAAAGTGTGTTTTTTACTAGTTAAAAATAAGCCTGGTGATCATTCTACTAGGAAAAAGAATCTTTAAAATACTTAGGAACATATTTAGCATATTTTAAATGAGGTAAACAGTGATCATTCCTTCCTTCTCAGAAGTATGGAAATAGTCTGCACAGTCTGTCAGATCCAGGGGACTCCCAAACAACTCAGATACACAGCAGGGTTCCCTGGGATGGTATTGTATAGTTTTTTTGTGTCGTTTTTTTGTGTGTGTGTGTGTGAGAAGTGGATTTTCTAATGGAAACTATAGTACTATTCAAATGAAATGAATATTTATTCTGTATCATGCATTCTCCTAAGTGCTCTGTAAATAAAATAACTTTGTTGGGTTTTTATTATACTAATCCTCATCTAACATGTGATGCTTGGAGAGGAATCTTCATTTACCCAAAACCCTGCAGCTAATTTGCATAGCAGAACCTGTACTTGATTATGGTATTTGCAACTCTAATTACATTCTATATGACCAATAATTAGGAGTCCATGCCTCTAACAACCTAGGAAAAAAGCACGGGAAGGGGAGAAAGGTTTCTTCTTTTTAAAAGGTGAGGTACATCTTCATACATGAAAAGAGCAGGATTAAACACATACTGTCTATCATACCAGTAGGAAGAGCTCCCATTTAGGGAGTAGAATCAGAGAGGTGAGGAAGATGACCTCTGGAGGGCAGGACCTATGGCAAGTCAGAGCTTAAACAAAGAGAAAAGGGTGTCCAAGCCCATCATGAGGAGAAGAGAGTGGCAGCAGATAGAAGATTAGTTGCATACCAGAGGCCCAGTGCACAAAATTCGTGCACTTGTGTGGGGGCATGTCCCTTAGCCCAGCCTGCACCCTCTCGCATTCCAGGAGCCCTTGGGGGATGTCCGACTGCCATGGAGGTGGGAGAGGGTCCCACCATCATGACTGCACTCACCAGCTGTGAACTGGGCTTCTGGCAGAGTGGTGCTCCCCATGTGGGAGTGCACCAACCACCAGGGGGCAGCTCCTGCACTGAGCGACTGTCCCCTGGCAGTCAGTGTGCATCATAGCAAGTGGTCATTCTGCTGTTTGGAAAATTTGCATATTAGCCCTTTATTATATAGGATTAGGGGAATTCATAAAAAAACATTTTAAAGGTAAATAAATACTATGTTTGTCTATCAGATATGTGAGTTACAATTACAGAAAATGAAAAAACTGGAATGAACAATATGAGGATGAGTTAAAATCAAAGGTGTTAAAGTGAACTTAAGTTTTTCTTTATATGTATGCATAGAGAAAGGTGTGCGTATGTGTGTGTGCACGCACAACCACGTGTGCACACAATATAGATATAATTGCATAGACACAGACACACGAATGAATTTCTGTAGCTACGTCTGGAGGATGACACCAGAACAGCAATGAGCACATCTAATGTGCAGATACTGACTTCTAAATACCATTTCACAACATAAGAACTCCTTAGAAAAGGTGTTGTTGTTTTTTTGTTGTTGTTTTGAGGTGACAAGAGTTAAAATATGAGATAATCTTGAAATATCTGGTTGTGACAGAAAGCAAGAACATGCTCAAAGGTTGACAAGGGTATGCGGAAAAGACATAGAAATCAGCTTGTATTGGCTTTCTCTAGCCAATGCAGGGCAATTTGAACATCAAAATGAATATCAATAGTTGCAGATTATAGCCCACTATATAAAATGGGATACCATGAATCCATAGAGATATAAATACACAATAAATTGTCAGTTTGATGGGGAACATGATGTTTACATATTTTCAAAATACCTCACCACAAAATACTTATTAATTGCAAAAAGTAAAATAGCAACTTTGAAGTGGAGAAAATTGGCAAGCACTTAGTCAAGAAATTAAAGTGGACATCCTCATTGCAAGACAAACTGATAGCATGCAATAAGAACACAGTATAAGTTCTGTGACAGTTAATCAAAACTACATAACCCAAATTTACTGTGAGAAGACATCAGGCACATCTGATTTGGGAAACTTCTCCAAAATTACCAGCCTTTAATCTTCAACATGGTCATGAAACTTAGGGGAAGATTGAAGAACTTTCATAATTGAAGGAGGCATGACAATGAATGATTCTGAACTGGATCTTTTGATGTAAAAATATCACTGAGATAACTGGTGACACTTGAAAGGGGGTTTCAGCATTAAGTGTTTGATGGGAACTTCTAGATTTTGTTGTTTTTATTGTGATAATGTTGGAGAATGCTCTTAGGAAATAGATCTTAAAGTACTTGGAGATGATGACATCAGGTCTTTCAAATGATTCAGGAAAAAAACTTTACCACGTATGTTACATTATTTACAACATGTAATACTTATAAAGACCAAAAATAGAAGTGAATAGAAAAAAAAGATGATAGATATAGAAGGTAGGCAGAGAAGAGGCAATACCTTAAATCATATTCTAAAAATTCCTGAATAAGCAAACAAAAGTAGTGGAACATAAAAAATACTAAAAAGTGTCACAGAAGAAAATGTTCCTAATATAAAAAAAAAGATTTGAGGCTATGTATCAAAAAAAGGTAAACTAGAATTCTGGAAAATCAATACAGAATGGCTGAATCTGAATCATATTCTAGTAAACTATTAGATATTAACCAAAAAATATTTGAGCCCCTAGGCAAAAGGTTAACTCATTTATAAAAGATTGATAATCAAATTGTAAACATTGCTTTCCACAACACTTTTTCCTCAAGTTACTGAAGTAACATATTCAGGAAACTCAAGGACATAAAAAGTGACTTGAGAAATTTATACACAGAAAATGACCTTATAGGTAAAGAAAGCAGATAAAAATGTTAGAAACATGAAAACACTCAGGATATATTGTTCCTCTCCCTGAGAACTCACTAGAGAATGCACTCCAGACAACCTAAATAACTGGCGTGATATCAGCATAAGAAATAATGCAGAGAGTTAAATATATATTCACTTATAGAACTGAAAATAAATAACGTTCACAAAGAGAGTGTATTGCATGTAAAGGCTAAATGTTCTGCAAATATAGATCTAATAAAATTATTTAAAAAGCAACTTAATAGAAATTTCAGATTTTTATTGATTTTTTTGCATATAGTTCCTTACCCGAACCCTAATCTCCCTGGAGCTAAAGAAACAAAAAGCATTTATAGTAAGAAAACAAATTGGAACAGAAGAGCTATGAGGACAAGCTGACTCTAATAGATATTCAAACATTGCAATGCCTCTGAATTGCAAACAATGTGATGCTGACACACGATAAGAACAGTTAGACAGAGTGAACAGAATATGAAATCTTGATAGAAGTCCTGTGATCATGAAAATGTATTATTCAGTAAAAGTCCAGAAAAAATGACATTTCAATAAATTTTGTAGTTACTGGATAGCATTAGGAAAAATAAAATATTTTTATACTGTATATCAAAAAAGTTGAATAGATAAGATAATTTTTACAAATGGAACCACACAGATAATAGAAGAAAACACAGGGTGGGCAAAAGTAGGTTTATAGCTGTTAGTATAAAAAACACAGTTTATTCTTATATTATTATTATTTAATTATTGTATTATTTTCTACACGAACAACTGTAAACCTACTTTTGCCCCACTCTGTATTAATGAATTTCTTTACAAACCTGCAAATGGGAAAGACTTTTATAACTACAGCTTACAATCCAGAAACCACATGATTACAAATGAATGAATGTCATGTAATCATTATATCATCATCATCACCATTATCATCATCATCATCATCATCATCATCATGACAACTTTATGGCAGACAAAGTCACCATAAATAAAGTAAAAATATAAATAAGAAATTGGGAAATATCTGCACATTAGAAGAAATAAAAGTAACAATTGTGTATGAAAATGGCTTAAAGATGGAAATCAACAGTTTAGAGGAGCTGAAATTGACTCTCAATCATATAAAAAAATTCTCAATCTTGCTCAAAATTGAAAATGAAATATTACTGTTTTAAATAATCACAAACATGTGGGAAAATTTTTCTGAAACACTTGAGAATAAATATCTGATCTGATGTCCATAATCTCCAAATGGTTTAGATGCACATTGAATTGCATAGATTAGAAAATATTTTATAGGAGGGTCGTGGTGGGTGGGGGTGAAGGGTGCACAGTGAAGCCTAGGCTGAGTGTTGAAAAATGAGCAAAGGAAACTGAGGCAGAAAAGTTTGGGATGGCGATAGAGCAAGGAGGGAAATGAGTGTCTTTTGACAAATGAAATGTAAGTGGAAAGACTGTTTTAACCTATTATATTAGCAAAAATTTATGTTAGACAATATCTTCTGTTGTTGAGGCAGTGAGAAAACAGACCTCATATACTGCTGATGAAGTGAAAAATACTAAACCTTTATGAAGAAATATTTAGCAGAATATAGGAAAACTGCATATGAATTTATATTTTGACTCTTATCCGACCTTAGAAAACATCTCAAATACATTGGCAAAAATATAAAAAGACATATGCACATGACATTTATTGCAACATTATTTAATAACTATTGAAAATACCCATAGGGTATTTGTTGTATAGACCATGATACACCTAGGCAATGAAACAATATGTACCTACCAAATAATGAGGCACCTCTACATATTATTATGCAATAATTTTCAAGATAGATCGAGGGGGCAAGTGTGCGTGTGTGTTACCACTTAATTGATCAAGTAAAGACCACCAAAATATGAAACAAAATTTTTAAAATTTTGGAGAACCTTATGGAGTAATGAGATTTAAGAGGTAACAAACAATTACAAAGTATGGATTTTCCTTATATGATAATTAGAAAAGCAACAAAACCTAATAAAACAATCCAGGAAATTTTATCATTACTGGATGTATGATGATGCTAAGGAATCAATGTGATGTTTGGGGTATGTAAATATATCATTGTTATATTTTAAAAGAAGAGTCCATTGCCTATAAGAACAGATAATACTGCCCGACTGGCCTGACTCAGTGGTTGAGCATCGACCTATGAACCAGAAGGTCACAGTTCAATTCCCAGTCAAAGCATATGCGTGGGTTGTGGGCTAGATCCCCAAGAGTGGGGCTTGCAGGAGGCAGCTGATAAATGATTCTCTCTCATCATTGATGTTTCTATCTCTCCCTCTCCCTTCCTCTCTGCAATCAATAAAAAATATTTTAAAAAAGAATAGATAATACAGCCCTAGCAAGTTTGGTTCAGTGGATAGAGCCTAGGCCTGTGGACTGAAGGATCCCAGGTTTGATTCTGGTCAAGGGCACATACCTTGGTTGCAGGCTCCTCCCCAGACCAGGCCCTGGTCAGCACATGCAGGAGGCAACCAATGGATGTGTTTCTCTCACATCGATGTCTCTCTCTGTCTTGCCCTCCCTCTTCCACTCTCTCTGAAAATCAATGGAAAAATATCTTTGGATGAGGATTAAATAAATAAATATATTAATAAGAATAGATAATACTTACAAATAAAGAAATATGTTATTTGCGATATTCTTCAAAATAATTCAGGTAGGGGATAAAGTATGTAATGCTATAAATGAAACAAAATTTGCCATCAATTGTAATCACTGAACTTAGTGATGTGTATGTACATGGGGTTTTATTGTGTTATTTTCTTGTATTTGTAAATTTTTTAAATAAATATTGTTTTAGCCAGGGAAGTATATGCCCCATCATAATAGGAGTATATAATTGATTTTTCAATTGCAATAAACTATATCTTTAAAATAATAATTTTAGAAGTGGGTGGAATACTATACTAAAGATATAAAGAATTTCATTGCCTTCACTCCACTTTTGTTACCCCACCCCAATTACACATGTCTAATCAGCCAGAACACATTTATCAAATCTACCTGCTACATATGAATTAAAATCCTTTCTTTTCATCACTATTGCAATCAACATATCTCACCCAGTCTTCAGTTAGGCAATTTACTATTTTCAAAATGATCATCTGTTCTTGTATGTATTTTTTTCCTTTCCATGTGGCTGTTGCACCTGTCTGGATCCTATTTATTTCTCTCTTTTGGCTTCCCTTTGCCATAAATAACTGCCTCTTGCAACCTCTCTCCACCCCAATCTTCTCTGATTTTCTGTGCTCATTTTTCAACACTCAGCTTAGGCTTCACCTCACCTACCATGACCCTCTCACAAAATAGTTTCTGGTCTATAAGTGTAGGAGGCTTCACTATTCCACATCGCTAACCATTCCCTACGGATCCTCAATTATGAGCCTCATCAGGCCAGAAACTGTGAGTTGTCCTTTATAATTTACCTCTAGAACCATTTTATCCATGTCATTATTTAATTTTGTAATATATTCATCTAGCAAAAGTTGAACAGAGTTGCATTTGTCTATCTTTTAGATTCAGGAGAAGTCACAATCTCCTATCCTTTGGATTATGAAGACACAGCCACCCCACATTCCTGGGTGTTATATTTTAGAGCTTATGACAATGAACGAGTGCATTCCACAACTGGGACACTCACAGTGATTCTGCAAGATGTTAATGACAATCCACCACAATGCATTCAGGATATTTACATGTAAGTTATTATTAAAAATTTGGCCTTCAGATTTTGGCATAGAGAGAAAAAGAGAAAAATAAATGGGTAACCGACATACCATTTCTGGAATGAAGAGTAAGATTTTATTTCTTCATTACTATATTTTAAACAATTTGCAGCCTCTCTATTTGTCCTCCCTGCTACAATTGGATCTTCCATTTTTTGTCTCAAAAATTTATAAAAATGAATATTACATATACTTCAAATTATCACTTTGGTACCCCTTGTTTTCAGGGTGATTAAACAATGATCACATTTAAATGTATGTATATATGTACAAAATATAACAAAGTTAAAATTCATTTTTAATTTTTTTATTGATATTACTGTAAAGATTACTTCAAAGCCACATGCCTTGGTGTTTCTTTTTTAATTACATAGAGATTTGAAAATGCAGTCATGATATGTTATTAGCATTATATAAATGGAGTATCAAATCTATAAGATTTCATTTACATATAAAGTTTACAGTTAATTAGTAGTAAACTAAATCCTGAAACACTAATCTTCTGATCTTTGGTGCTCTTTTTTGGTATTCTGATTATATATTTCATTCCAACAGTGTGTGTAATAGTCCACACCTGAAGAAAACCATAGACATGTGTGCTTTATATCATCAAGCCAATGTAAGTTAAAATCAACTGTATGGAGAGAACTTTGATAGTCCTGCAATTGAGCAATGGCAGCTCCAGCTTAATCAGAATTTTCACTTACGTGGCAGAAACAGTGTTTTAAACAACGCTATAAAAGTGTTTTGGTGGTCTGCTCTTGAACAACTTAATTCTTACTTAAAATAATATTTTACTAGTATTATTGCAGGCACACATTTGATCACTTTGTAGTTACAATACATAATCCAAAATCCACACATAGAAACACTGCCGTAGCTCTGTTGTACTTCAAAAATCGACTTTCAGTTTGTAGGCTTTTTGTCAGAGATATCTTTTACTAAAAAATACAAAGATAGAAATAATAAACAGTAATTCTGTAGCCACCCTAACTGTAAAGTGCTCTTACTTTCTTTTCTAGCTAGTAGTCTACAGATTCTTACTGGAGGTATGTTAGAAGTCCATTAACAAATAAGACAATTTACGTTTTATTCCACTATTTTTCAAACCTAAGGTATTGTAAGTAATTAAAATTAGAAATATTACTTTAAAACAATACAAAATTTGGTCAAAAAACATAACACTAGTTCTATAACAACAACAAAATCAGTGGCTAAACCCAATAAGCATTTCTCTGTCCTTTATGCAAAGAGCAAGGAAGTTGGGTTGGCTCTCCTGAGTGGCACTCCTCTTTGCTATGACTGAGGAGTCCTCGTTTATTGGATCCTCTGGCTTTGCCATGTTGTTGCCATTTGCTTTCAACCACATGAAGAGATCAGAGAGAGTGAGAGCATGTGGAAGGTACCATAAATATTTATTCACCTTGTCTATCCTGATGCACACAGCCTTTCCAATCACGCTTCATTTGCCAGGACATTTCTCCTCTCCCCTCACCCCCATAGCCACCTGCGAAAGTTGTAGGGAGACTGGGATATAGACAGGGATGAACGAATATTGGTAAAAATTGACAGTCCCTGCTAACTGGCAAATAGATATAACAGACACTCCGCAGTAGGATAACTATACCTTAAGCTATGTGTGGAGATCAATTCATTAATTCGAGTGTAATATTAATTTAAGGAACTCCCTATCAAACAGAGATTTTTTTAAAGTTTCATTTTTGTTCAGTGCTCTTTACTTCCCATTGTAAAAAGTTATTTTTGAGGAACTGAAATCCCAGAAGGTAACCAAAACAAACACATGTTAAATGTTTAGGTTTTTAAAAATGATTATTCAAAGGAAGACTTGTAGAGAAGTCATAGTGAGGAGAGAGAAGGCAAAGGTAACCTCTGAAGGGAACACTCTGATTATTACCCAAGTGATGTTATACAACTACATTCAAGGACACAAGACAAAACACTGCTTTAAAACTAGGCTAACTGAATAGATAGGTGAAAAGCACAGGTAAGGAAAATGGACTTGTGAATAATCAAATTGTGACAATGAATCATCAGTCTGTGCTTCTGTTACCCGAATATCTCCAATCTCAGTTTCCCTTTTTTACCTCCCACAAATTTCAAAGTAGTATTCTCACAGAACTAAATCATAGTTATCGTTTTGTTAGTATTCAGAATTTCAATCCAGTAACCACCTGCCTAAAAGCAAAAGTATGGAGTAATTTTAGGTCACTTTCATGTCTAAGATTTAGAGATAGAAAATTATGAATTTGAGGTACAAACTGCCAATTTTTATATGTGTGTTTCTTACTAAATGTGCTGCTTATCAATCCAATATAATAGCAGGTCATTTCCCTTAGGCCTTAGCAAGAATGTCAAATATTCCCTTATCGTTCACAACTTCTAACCAACATGATAATTTTATTATTGGCAAAAGTGGTTATTTAAAATATGAGCACATTTTAAAGCCTTTTAAAATGAAATATTATCATCTGTATACATCTAGATTAACATGCTTCACCACATTTTTTCTCATATTTGACTCATTACAGAACTGAACTTCCTGAAAACATTCCAGTTGAAACTCTTTTAGTCTCTCTAACTTGTACAGATGAAGATGGAACTGTTCCCAATAACAATATTACTTATCATTTGATTTTAGATAATTTTGCAAATGAAACTTTTACTCTCATGAACAATGAGCTGAAAGTAAGTATTTTCAAGTTGCTCTCTGACTGTGGCCCTGTGATTAACCTTAGATAAAAAATATTATAATAGAATTCTTAATGAAGTACAGTAGTTCAAATAGCTGATGGCAGAATTTGTTGATGTATTTTTAAATGAACCTTAAATTTGCCAACAAAACAGCTTATTTTGGGATAAATGCTGGAATGCAATTTTGATCTTGGGAACTGAACTAGGAAGGTTGTAAATTTCTTAGAACAAATATTTCTGTGAGAAAGGTCTTGTTATTTCTTTGTATGTGTTATAATTACTGTGCTTGCCATTAATAAGCATGTTATATAACACATAAAACAGAATAAATATGCATATTTTATTACTGTATCTTGGAACACGTAATAGCTTAACTCTCTTTTACCAATTCAGTAAATCTAAATTTTATTTTTAGTAATTTTTGAGACCAAAGTTGCTTGGTCATGTTTTTAAATAGAGTAGGAAGAATTGGATTAGGCACTGTGTCCAAACAGGATTCATGGCTATTATTTATGGCTAATATATCTGGGAATTTTTACGATAAAAATTGCTCACCAACTGGCTAAGACAACAGACATGGTCTGGATAAGTAAAGACATAGATATGTAACAATCTGTTTTATGAGGCCTTGATTTGACACAATCCCTTGCAATTGGACTACTACCCAAGCCCCAAGTTGCATTTCATGCAAACCCTTAACACCCTTACTATTCACAGCCTCACACTCTGTGATCGAGGTGCACAGATCACTTTCACAGCCTTAAAACACGGTGCTGTCTTTCAGCTCTGGCTTTTAGTCCTACTGTTCACACTGTACTTGCTGCTAGAAAATGCACCCCAGCTCTTTTTGCCCTCATTATCCATACACTTTTGCACAGACTTCATTTTGGACTTCATTTCTTTTTTTTTCAGTTCTTTTTTAAAAAAATATATATATTTTATTGATTTTTAACAGAGAGGAGGGGAGAGGGATAGAGAGATAGAAACATAGATGAGAGAGAAACATTGATCAGCTGCCTCCTGCACACTCCCCACTTGGGATGTACCCGCAACCAAGGTACATGCCCTTGACAGGAATCGAACCTGGGACCCTTGAGTCTGCAGGCCGATGATGCTCTATCCACTGAGCCAAACCGGTTAGGGCTGGACTTCATTTCTTATAGCGAGTCATTCTGGATATTTCTTCTCCCTCTTATCTGGGACAGGTGCTTCTCTTTGGGTTCTCACAGAGTTTTTTTTTTATCTCTTTCCCATAATACTTACAACTTCTCTGTCTTCCAATTAGACAGGAAAAGAAAAAATCTGTTATTAAACTCATGATCGGCACCCATTCAGAACTTGTTAGATTTATATTAATCAGTGACTAAATTAATGAGTAATAAATCAACAACATTAGATTGTGAAATAGTTTTATGACTTGACAGGATTTAGTAACAAATTACTCCCAAATGCATACCACATTTTCACAATTCTTTGCCACTGAAATTTATTATTAATCTGACCAGAATGCTACAATATTTCCTCATAAACTATATATTAATTTATGCCCTGATAATGATAGAAATAATAAAATATCAAAAATATTTTAAATTAAGAACATAAAGATTGTCACAGCGTATAACTTTTCTTTGATTCCTCCTTATTCAAGCAACTTTCAATAAGAATAAAATAAAACAAGCACACAAAATATATGAACAAACAGCAACAAGAACAAATTATGTTGGACCTGTTCTAATTTTGACAAAAACTGTTAAATCTGCCACACAATTGGGCAGAATTGAATTGGGTCATGATGACTTTTTCTAACTTTTTCTATAAATTATGGAATTCTGACCTCCTTCAAAATTGCTGATATATGATACAGCCCCCTTTTCTTTATTTTTAATACATTTTTATTGATTTCAGAAAGGAAGGAGAGGGAGAGAAAGAAACATCAATGATGAGAGAGAATTATCGATCAACTGCCTTCTACACAGCCCCCCTGCAGAACTGGGCATGTGCTCTGACCAGGAACCAAACCGTGACCCCCTGGTTCATAGGTCTATGCTCAACCACTGAGCCATGCCAGCTGGTCACATTAAAAAAATTTATACATACATATATATATATGAATGAGAATAATTGTATTTTTCTTAAAAGCTGAAAGTATTGGTTCTGCACTCCTCGGGGGCCCGGGCTCTGCCCCCACATCGCCCCGGAGCCCAGGGATCAAGTGACCACTGGTGGCACGGTCACATGCTGGGGCACGCCTGCCACACACAAAAAAATTTTTTTTTAAAAAAGCTGAAAGTATTCCCTAGCCAATTTGGGTCAGTGGATAGAAAGTCGGCCCATGGACTGAAAGGTCATGGGTTCGATTCCAGTCAAGGGCATGTACCTTGGTTGCAGGTTCAATCCATTACCCTTGTTGGGGTGCACGTGGGAGGCAACAAATCAATGTGTGTCTCTCTCATATCATTCTCTTTTCCCTCCCTCTCCCTTACATTCCCTTTAAAAAATCAATGGAAAAAAATGTCCTTGGATGAGGATTAACAAAAAAAAAAATGCTGAAAGGGTTATTAATATGGAAATATTCTTATTTTGCTACAGCAGTCAAGCAAGAGAAGCTAGTGACACAATTTTAATGCTTAGTTAATAAAGCCTTTGTTAAAAGAACATAGGACATATATTTACATGGCTTTCCAACAATGTTTGAGTTTTAAAGGGTATAATTAAGACACTAGTTTTTAAAATATAAAATTTATTTGTTCTTAGATGACCATACATTTGCATGTATATTCTAAAGGGAGAGAAAAAGAGAAAGAGACTTAGCAGTCATTCAAAACTGGGATTTATAATAAGCACCAAGAGTTTATGTTAAAATAATGAATGAAGCTCTAATAGACTAGCAGATATCAGCTCTGAATATATCTTAAAATATTGAGGAGTGACCTTCACCAGACTACCCTGATAGACCTGTAATTTTAGTGTTGCACAACTAATTGCTATATAAGGTATCCAAACCATTTCATATATGTTTAATTTATTAATAAAATAATAAAGTGAATGGTTCTTTAGATTAGCATTGCTAATCATATATTTTATTAGATCATTTCTCTTTAATGAGCCTTGACCTGAAACATCACCACAATATATTTTTATTAGTCAATTAATTTTAATTGCTATTTTATGATGTAATATTTGATATTTACAAGATAATATATTTGCAAGTTATGACACATAGCAATAAAATAAATCCCTAAGCACATCACCTCTCTTCAGAACTAGAACATTCCTAACAGCTGTGTTACTATATTTTCTCATCCCTACCTACTGTTTGACCTTCAAAAACAACCAATATCCTGAATTTGTATTTATCATTGTTTGGGGAATTTTATGGGTTTATCACCTATGTATATATTCCTGAATAACATTGTTGTTTGCTTAGCTCTTGAGCTTTAAAAAAGTGGTATCATATTCTATTCAGTCTCCTGTGACTTAATGTTTTTCATTTATGTTATATCTCTAAGAGTTACCTATGTATGATGAGTATCTATCTATCTATCTATCTATCTATCTATCTATCTATCTACCTACCTACCTACTTAGTAGCTGTACAGTTTCATTATATGTCTTAATATTCCCTGTGTGATTATAACCATTCTCACTCATATAGTTAGAGATTTGGATTTCCTTCTGAATATTGCTTAAGGATATGACGAACATTCTTCAGCATTTCTCTTGCTGCCTACATGCAACACCTTCTCTAGGGTTTATACTTAAGAACAGAACTGCCTGTCATAGTGTAGGTAAATGGTCATCTACATAGGATTCAATCATGTACCTCCTAACAGCATTTCAGTTTATGCAGACCACATATATGACAGTGCACCCATAGTATTTTAACAGAGCTGAAAGATCCCCATCACCTGGTGACAGCATAGACATCTTAACATCATAACACAATGCAGTGTAAACAACCTACTGCAGTGTCAGTCCTATCAAAGTATAGCTTACAGTACATAATACTTGATGATAATAATAAATGAAAATAATACTAGTTTATGCATTTATTATACTATACTTTTTATCATTATTTTTCAGAGTATATTTTTCTACTTAGAAGACAAACATTTGCAGTAAAACAGTATGACAGCGGCCTCATACTTGTTCTGTTTAGGGCATCTCCTGAGTGCTTCATTTTCTCTTGAGTCTGATTTAATCTCGTGTTGTTGTGTTCATCATGACTCCTACCTGTAGCGTAGTGACTGTAGTGCTAAATTGTTACCTCACTTTCCACTCGCACCAGCCATGTGTAAGCTTTGTTCTTGATCAGTATCCTTATCATGGTATCTGGTGCTCTTATACATTTAACATGATTTTGCCTGATTAGTAATGAGGTTGCACATCTTTTCATACATTCATCAATTGTGTGAAAAAAACACACACACCATGAAATAATTGTGTTTCCTTTGTGTAAAAAGCATGGACATGTATTAAAAAATTCTTGTTTTATATATTTTCCTTATTGATTTGTATGATATATTTATATATTCTGAAAAATATCTTAGATATTCCTGAAATATTTTAGCAAGTGGCCTTTCTTTCATATTTAAGGTTTCTAAACACCAGGGAACTAGTGATGTGGAACTTTGTGATGTGGAGTGAAGTAGGAATTCAATTAATATTTTTCATCATTTGTAATACCAACTCTCACAGTTTTATTTCTACAGTGGCCTGCACTGACTTCTCTGACATATATAGAATTTTTGTGTATGTTTGTGTATGCCTTTGGTTATTTTCTTGTTGTAGTTATTTCCAATGCTCAATTCCTTTCTATTTTTTCATATTATTTTAATGTAATAGGTTGAGAGGAGGCATATAGTAAATTAATAGTAACACTGCTTTTAGCTTCTCTACTGATACCTGGTTCAGTGCCATCTGTGTTCTTCATGCCACCTCTATTTATATATACTTAGAATATAGATTACAGAATTATAGGGTTGAAAAGTACATTCTAATTCTCTACTAACATTCTACTTCATTCATGCAGAAATTATTTATTCCCATTTGACAACTCATTTACAGACCCCAATTTTTATAATTCTTGAAACATTGTGGGATCTTAAGACAACAATGCTATTCACCTATGCTTTTCTGCACCAACTCATCGCTCAGTTGCTACACATAACTTCCCTCCCTAATAGGTGTTGGCTGTTTGTTAAGGAAAATAATTAATGTGAGTGTAGCTAAAGCACACAAAGGACCTCAGAGGAACTGGAGACACAGCATGCAATTGCATTCCTTCCACCCCTCTTGGATGGCCTCAGACCTACTTCAGCTATGGCCACCCTGAGGATTGTGTGATTATGCATGAGCAGTGAAGGGGGAGATTCTTAACATCCCCCTTTTCCTTTAACATTATAAAGATCCTGAATGCATCATGCCTGCCCTGCAATCCCTCCCAGGAGAGGAAAGTGAAAGAGCAAAAATATGAGATACTTTGACCTCTCTCACAGGGTGGATCTCAAATTCTGTATTTGAATGGTTTCTAAGCCTGCAAGTTAAAGCTTGCTTCTGAGAGATTATTCTTGCTAATACTAACTCATTTTTTAAAAATGCAAATAAATTCTTGAAAACTAGTTTTTAAAATCTTAAATACACACCAGAGCATGTATTTATAAAGAAAATGTATGTATTAGGAGAAGGCAATCTATGGCAAATGAAGCAGTGTAGACAAATGCAGATCAACTATGTAACCCTAATTTTGCCAACAGTATATTTCTACACTATGAGGTGATAATTACAAAGTCCCAGGATATGTAGAAATATTATCATAGTTTTGGAAAAATATATATTTTTGTAAATGTTCTCTATGAAGATGAGGACATTCACTTAGAATTTTTATCATAAATGGGTGTTGGATTTTGTCAAATGCTTTTTGGCATCTATTGATATAATGTATTATTTTGAGAATTTTTTTCTTTTAGGATGTTGATGTGCAATGTCACTGCTAGAAAAGTTAAAATTATATATGAGGCTTACATTTGGGGCTCACATTACTATTTAATATATCCCTATTGAAGAGCACTGCTAGATAGAATACCATTTTCACTATTTTTTTTTACCACAGCTTAAATATCTCGGTTTTAAATTCACATACATGGTAAGCAATATTTTTAATTAAAAACAATATTCATCAATGTAATATTTTATTTGCAGGTTGGGCCTACACATCTAGATTATGATAATGCTATTTTTGCAGGAATGCACTTCAAATATACATTGTTTGTGAGAGTGTCTGATAAAGGAAATCCTGTATTATCAAGTAAGAAGTTATTAATTTACAATATCGATATTTAAGTTATATATAATGAGTAATTTTAAAAATTAGTTCTTAGAAGTTTATTATACTTGTAAATATTTTGATGATGTTATAATAAAGTTTTAAATTATTTCTCTGATATTGGCTTATTTAGTGCATATGCACTATTATTTTAAAAAAGAAAGTCCAAATAAAAACTGAGACATGAGTGAGAGAATGATGTCCAAATCTTATTATAGCACATTGCAGCTCTTTTAAGGCAATGTCAAAGTTTAATTTTTCTGAAATATTTGTTTAAAAAATTTCTGAGGACTGAATTTGTTTTACATTAGAAAAAATATAAATATTCCTATTATCATAATACATTGCAGTTCCTTTATATTTCTTTATTATATTGTCATGTGGAGATATTTTAATCATATTTCAATTAGCAAACAATGTGTGCTATTGGAAACTATGACCTATAATTAAAAACAGTATTTAAATATAAACACATTATAAAAGGCAGTTGATTTGATGGGTATTCAAAATCAGTTAATAGAGTGTTTTAATCCAAAACTTGTTTCCAAATGCTCAATAATTGAAAATATAATTTAATAACAGAACTTAACATATAGGTATGTGTGTATAATTTATACACTTAGAATTTAATGTGTAATGTTGATGTTAATTGAAAAGGAAAAGAAAAAGGAAGAATTATAGAAGATACATAATTACCTCAGCTACGTTTATATGTACTTTTCCTCCCTAGCAATTATTACAATCATCATAAGAGTGATTCGAATAAATGAATTGAATCCAATTGGAACTATATCAACATTTATCTTCAATATATTTGAAAATAGTCCAGTTGATACCCTAGTTGGAAAAATTGCATTTACAGATGCAGACTGGCCATTTAATAATGTAAAATATACCATTGTTGGAGGCAATCTGGGATCACCTCCCAAATTTTACATTGAACCAGACACAGGTACTGTAAATTGATGATATCAATTGATAATAAAATAATAAGCTTGCATACTTATTTGGAATTTATTTTATTGAGAAACTATAATTATCAGAGCCTCTTAGAAAACAACTTTCTCTTAAACTATGTAAGGCTCACGTTGGTTTGTCAGCTGTATCCATCATTGCTTATTTACTGTAGAAAAAGCACTGCAGCTTTGTGCTTTGCCAAATGGAGCTTCAGAAAGTCCATGCACACGTACTTCTGCCATATACTAGTATGTAAGATTGTATAACAGATGACTAAGTTGGTGTGCAAATTAAGATCTGCCATCATTTGCCGATGAATTACACACTGGGAGTATAAATATATAACCAAAGTTGGTTTGCATTAGTTCATTTCCATTTGTTATTTTAGTGATTGTTTCATTTACATAGTTTATAATTTAGCATAAATTGAAGATATTTCACAATCCTGGGATAACAGTTTTCTTTTCCTTTTTGTTTCAGGAATGATAAAGCTACTGGGCTCACTAGACAGGGAAACTGAATCACAGTACAAGATAGTTGTGAGAGTTACAGATTTGGACAATGACGCTGTTCCCGACCCCCTCAGACAGAGGAGTGGAACTGCTCAGGTGACAGTCAATGTTCTGGTAAGAATGAGTCACTGCCTATAATGCTCTCATCCCTTAGGAAGCATATTCTTGGGAAATAAACACAGGGATAATTGTGAATGATTAAAGTTAAGTGCCGTCTGCATGGACCTAATTCATAGAGCAACATATTGGGTTCAAAAACATTGTAACTGTAACATATCAGTGTGAGTTCTGATTTTGGTTGTCTCACAAATCTGAACGTAGGTTAAGAGTGCCTGAAAACTGAAGTTGTATTTAAGAAGTTCTTGTAAGGCTCATTTTGTTGTTACATGTACTTCCATAACCAAACTTCTATTCCAGAGTTTAGGAAATTACACTGAAACTAAAGCTGTTTCTCTGCTCATTTGGTTGTTCTCTGCCTCTCTGGTTTTCACTTAAGAAATATTTTAATATTTTAATTAATCAAGACTCTGAGAGATCAGCCACAGACATTCACAAACATGAAGTAATGAGGCAAGAACTGGTAAAATAAATACTTTAAAAAATATACATATATTTTTTATTTATAGATAGAGCCCACAACTCGGGCCTGTGCCCTGACCAGGATCGAACTGTGACCTCCTGGTTCATAGGTTGACGCTCAACCACTGAGTCACATCAGCTGGTCAACATAAATACTTTTTAAATATTCAAAGCAAAAATATATTTGACTTGGTGTGTTTAAGACTTACATCAATATAATTCTGTACATTGCTTTTATTGAAAGAGATATAAAAATATCCCCCTTTATAAGAATAGTGTTAACTTTTCTTTATCTTATAACTCTGTGCTCCTTCTTGCTACTTGAGAGCAGTAAGAATTAAAACAGTGGATCTAATGAAGCAGGCAATGACTTCTAATAAAAACGATGTAAAACCAAAAGCAGTGTTTAGAGTCTGTGCATACTCCTACATGATGAACACTTTCATATGTGTTTTTGGTGAACTAAAATACTTAACAGGGCCCATGACTCAGTGTTACAATCCCCAATATAGACTCATTATGTCTGGAAAACACAATGAACCAGGCCAAAAATCTTTGTGGAGAGAAATTTAATGAAGTGACTTGAGTGGTTTCAACAATGACTCAGAGGATGTCATAAGCTAATGAACCTGCTGTCTTTAAGCAAGCTTCCAATAATACACCCCAAGTGCACCCTAAGTTATATTATAAGTTTTAGTAGATATCTTTTGTGTTTGAATTTCTATAACTGATCGTTTCCACTTCCATTTTGTTTGGACTTTTATAACTGATCGTTTCCACTTCCATATAAAATAGATATAAAACAAAAGATATTTGTTCTTCAGCCTTAAAAGCATTCACATTTCTATCTCCTTCGGGGCTAGAAGGATTTATTCAGGAATGAATATTTTATTTCTTGGGACTAAGGTAAAAGACTATACATTTCCTACCATAAAACTGTTGACTAAAATATTGTTGCTGAATTCAAATACCTTTCCCCTATAGAGACTTCCAACCAAAATTTAGGTGAAAGGCATAAAAAATACTTTATTCAGAAAAATAAAATAAGACCAAATTTCAAAGTATGATAAAACTATTTATATACTAGACTTTGTTCCAATAAAGATTGAAGCTCATATAAAAAAATAAACACAATAGAACAATACTACTTAAGTTGGAAGTAAATGAGTGAATCTAAATTTTATCTGGAAGGGTGAACAAACAAGAAAAGTTGATATATTATACAAAATAAAGGATGACTACTGCCATGGACTGAATGTCTGTGTCCTACCAAGATCCCTATGTTAAAGACCTGATTCCCAGTGTGGTGGTATTGGGAGATAGACCCTTTTAAAGGAAATTAAGATAAGATGAGGTCATGGGGATGAGGCTCTGATTGATGGGATTCGTTTTCTTATAGAAAGCGAAAGCAGAGAATTTTCTCTTTCTCCACCATGTGAGAAAACAGCAAGAAGGCAGACATCTGCAAACCAGGAATAGAGCTGTCACCAGAAATAAAAACATTCTGAACTTTCTGATCTTAGACTCTCTAGCCTCTAGAACTTCGAAAAAATAATTTATATTGTTTAAGCAACCCAGCCTATAGTATTTTGCTGTGGAAGCCCAACCTAAGACAAAAACCACTTTGTTTTAACAAACATGAAAATGTTATAAACTATAATATTAAAATACATATTCCCAGTAAATAATAGATGTGCATCTAGATCAGTGAAACATATTAGGAAGTCTAGGATCTAAGATATAAAATTGAAGATTTATGGTAAATTCTCACATAAATGAAGTTAGAAGAACTAACAAACCTCTAATAAACTCAAAAGCATGTATACCGATCTCCTGCTATATCCTTCAAGATAAACTAGTTTCAAAATGTATTTCAAAATATTTTAGGGAGATGAATTTATAGGCATCATTAGCTATTGCTAAATTCAAATCTGTCATTGTCCATTGACTAGTTGATCTGTAGTTCTTCTTTCTGGAATAATTTTCTTCTTGGATCATATCTTGGGTTTCTAAGATAACTCTTAGGTTATGATAATAAACTGCATCATGAAAACAAACTTGTTTGTTGGAAAATGAATATTGCAGGCAAGAGTTGGGGGGATATGCTTTCACTTTGAAGAAGGCCACAACATGCAGAGCACACAATTCACCAATGCACATTATTTCATGCCCGGTTCACTGGCTGTCGGCTGAAACGACTGGAGTGAGATGGTTTGGGCCCTGAGTGTGATGCATAGCCTAGCAGACCTTGGTGACGTGATTCCACAGCCAGGATTGGTTTACTTACCTGTGTTGTGGAGTCTGTTTCTGACTCATGTACAAAGGATGATGTGATTTGTAAGCTGCTAGTTGTTGTCATTTAGGTGTTAATTATTAACATATTGTGTAATGTTTACTTTTGCTAAATCTGCATAATAACTCTAGTATTGGAATTTTGTAGAAGGAACATCTGTGGAAAAAAACTACATTGTTAATAGATCACTTGTCTAATGGAAATGGTTATGATTTAGTGACTACAATGCCTGCGTGGCATTTGGTCTCAAATCATCTAGGCATTCTGATCATTTTAACAAAGTGCACAGTAGTCAGCATTAGATGTGGTCCTGATGTTGAGAAAGGCGCTGTTTTATTGTAGTGAAAGAAGCTGGAGCTCATTTAGTAATGTGTTGGCTGAGAAGTTTTTATTACAAGAATCCAATCAAATTGCATTGCTATGTGACAAGGAGCCTCATGTGGTGCTTAAATAGCTAGGGAAACATATTCATTAAAAATTGACAAATGGTGTTGAGACTTGCTGCATCAAAGAAGTTTCAACAGATTTTCTTATCAAATGGTAATTTATGATTTGGATCATGATATCGGAAATGAGTTTTTAAAAGGATAGAAAAACTTGTCCTTTTAACTGGATATGACCTGAGTGGTTTCAGTTAACTGTTAGTGATGTGTCTTGTGTGAGCTTAGAAAGAGGCCTGTCCTGTAACAAGACAAATAACTAAAATAAATGTTTTTATCTAGTCAGAGACAAACTTTTTGCAGCTGTAATACTCAAGGTAAGTAAGTCAATATTCACCAATAATGTCACTACCTGGATCTCGAAATAACAAACAAAACAAAACAGGAATTTCTTTACTGATGTAAAAAAAATATAATAAACAAATTTCTGAGTTTAATCATACATCATCTATTACACCGTCCTGTACTTGCTGACAAGAATTTGCATACAAAATTGAAAGCTGTTTGGTCTCCTACAAAGAACATGATACATTTCCTCAGAGGATAGTTCCTAAATCATCACTGTCTTTTCAGTGATTCTTTTGGAGTAATTATTAGCAAACACAGTCCTTTTATTTTTCAAACTAGAGAACAGGGACTCTCCCACGGCCAGATGCTTACATTATTTCTGTAACATAAAATATACAAGCTGTTTTTTAGCATTAAAATACTAATAGAGCCAACAACTTATAAAGTAATGTTTTCTTTTCCTTGAATATGATTATAAGAGTACTCAAACGCTTAGAACTCATTTCTGTTCTATATATGCATAATCCATGGATGCAGACAATAGGGTGAAGGCCTGGGATAGGGGGGTGGGGTGGGGCTAGAAGGGGTCAATGGGGGAAACAAGGGGACATATGTAATACTTTCAACAATAATGATTTTTTTTAAAAAGAAAAAACATGTCTACCACACTTAAAAAAAAAGGAACATGTAAGAAAATAATAATGGTCACCCTAAGTGTATCTGATTTTATAAATAAACAATATGGTGGGCAAATTTTACGAACTTGGCTTTCTAGTGGAGAGGTATTAAAAAGTACAGAAACAACCATCTGAAATGCCAAGAGTTGGAGAGCTTCCAGTGACAACGAAATAGATATTGGATCTATTCATGTATTTAACCTGGATGCCTATTAACCATAAGAGCTGGTAACTATATCCACATATATTTAGAGATAATGGCATTGCCAGATACCTTTTAAAACACTGTATGGTGTTTAAGAACACAGCTTCTTTAGCCAGATGGCCTGGACTTGAATCTGCGCTTCACTGCTTACCATGTTTATGACCTGGATCAAGTTATTGAACCTCTCGTTTATTGTTTCTTCATTATAAAATGACTAGAGGTCCTCGGCCTGGCCTGTGCCCTCTCGCAATCCGGGACCCCTTGGGGGATGTCAGAGAGCCGGTTTTGGCCCAATCCCCACAGGCCAGGCCAAGGGACCCCACTGGTACACATGCACCCGGTCTGTAGTATACATATAAGATCTTTGGTTAATCTCTTCTGGCCCTCCCCACTCCCCCTTCCCTCTGAGATTCATCAGTCTGTTCCATGTTTCCATGTCTGTGGTTACCACTCCTGCATTGAGCACCTGCCCCCTGGTGGTCAGTGCATGTCATAGCTACCAAATGGTCTGCTGGTTGGCCAGTTGCTTAGGCTTTTATATATATAGATAATAGTGCCTACCCTAGAAGGTAGAGATGAGATTTTTAAAAGTATTTCTAATGCACTGATGGACTCAGAGTAAGCACCATATGAGTGTTTGGTAAATAAATAAACTAGAACTATTTCCACAACTGGAAAAAAAATGATGGAAATTTGTTTTACTGAGTTTAAATACTTGACTAAAATTAGATTTTTCACATTTAATCATCAAAGCAAAGTCCAGAAACCATTTAAATATAACTGATAAGAACTTCAAATGTTATTTTTAGCAGATTATGGAATAAAGTATGAATCACTAAACTTTTATATTTTTAAAAAACAATGCTTCTTGAATTATTTATATTATTATAAATTTGAAACTGTAAGTCAATTTTAATGTACTAAATATGGCATAACTTAAAGTATCTTAAAATACAGCATAAAGAACTAACCCACACCAGATTTTTATTTATAAAATGTGTGAGATCACATTTTGAGAAAAAAAAATTAAATAATGTAAGCTAAAGGAAGCAAAAGAAAAAAAAATCTGTATTAGTTACAGGTCTCCAGAGAAATATTTATCTATATATCTATCTACTTATATTTCTATGTTTCTATATAAAGATATTTATATTGGGCTTTTATATATAATATGCTTTTATGCTAATTGTTCGACCGGGAGTTCAACCACTCACTATGACATGCACTGACTACCAGGGGGTGGCGCAGAACATGGTAGGCATTGGTGATGTGGCACTGGCAGCAGGTGACAGTGGAGGTGCTTCTCACTCCGATGGGCCCTGACAAGAGCAGGACCACAGTGGGATGGTGGAGCAGGTGAGTGGGCAGCGCCAGGCCAAGGCGGGTGCGAGCGGGGGCCCGATCGCCCCACCGATTGCCCCTCAGACCCAACAGTGGTGGTGGAGGGCTGGGCTGCCACCCAACTCCCAGGTGCTGAGGGAGCTGGGTGGGGGGCCCAGCCCCGATCAATTGCCACCGCAGGCAGGGTGGTGGAACAGGTGAGGGGGCAGCACCAGGCCACAGTGGGATGCCAGGCAGGGCTGTGAGGCTGTGGGCATGAGTTGGGCTGTGAGCCTGGGGGTGCGAGCTGGGGCCCAATCCCCGCAGGCCACCCCGAGGGATCCCACCCATGGACAAATTCATGCACTGGGCCTCTAGTTTATCATAAGAAATTGGCTTATGAGGTTATAGAGGCTGCAAAGTCTCATGATCTGTCACTGGTAAGCTGGAAATATAGTTACTGCCTGATTCTGAAGGACTGAGAACCATGAGCACCAATGGTGTAAATCCCAGTCTGAGGGCAAGAGAAGACCAATGTTCTAGCTCATGAGTCAGGCAAAAGATCAACTTCTTCCTTCTTTCACTTTTTTGTTCTACTCAGGACTTAGGCCATTTTCAAAGGTGAAGACACTATAAGATGAAAGTCACATTAAGCACATTAGATGATGTTCATCCATCTCGGAGAGGACAATCTGCTTTATTCGGTCTACACAATCAAATACTAATCTCATCCATAAAATGCCCTCTCAGATACACTCAGAAACAATGTTTAAGGAGATATCTGGGCATCCCATGATCCAGTAAAGCTAACTACCTCATCCAGCACAGTTTTAGTGAACACTGAATTGAAAATTAATTGTTCTTTTTGTAGTGTTCCAATGTTTTTTATACCTTTATTTTGTCAGTTAAATTTTTCTGGCTTCCATTATAAAAAAACATTTTTTAAAAATCTAATCAAGTCATTAGATTCTTGAAGGCAGGATTCTTTATCGTGTATCTTTTTAAATTTATTACGCATAGGATTTCCTTAATTATTTTACTGAATATATATGTGACTATAAATTCAATAACAACTCTGAGTAGGAAAAAAAATACATTAGGGCCTAAGGACTTATTGTAATTGAACATGAGAATTCTGGAGTTGGAAAAACTTAAGAAAAACCTGTTTCTCTCCTCTCATTTTATACCAAAGAGACTCGGCCTTATTAAAGTTGAGAAGCATTGTGATTATAAATGGTTCCCCAAATGTGTAGCTTTGAAGTTGAGGTAATGGCAGATACATTGCTTTGTGCTGACCAGATCCTGATTTATTTTCTGGGTACACAGGAAGATTACATTATCTGACTACTTTTCGGTGAGATTGGGGCCATGTAACTGGGAAGGGGGCTGAAGGGCTTTTCTAAGCCTGGCCATGAAATCCCCACAACAACTGTCCTCTTTCCCTTGCAATGTGATTTTCAAAGGCCGTTTTTCAAAGGTGAAGACACTTTAAGATGAAAGTCACTTCTTGAAAAAGAGCTTCCAAGAAGACCCACTGAACATGTCTGATTATGATACAGGCAAAAATTAACCTTGTTCCATGTTAAATCAATCATGTTTTACATTGTAATTGTTACTGCAAACCGTCTAGCCAATTGTGCCTGATGAAGAATTTTTTTCTGGATAACAGTTGTACTCTCCCAAATAGTTGGAATTCTCTCAAATTTCTTTCCATCTTTATATCCCTATGGCTTTGAGAATAAGCAACAATCTTTTTATAACATCAAGATGTACTACTTGCATGCTCTCATGGTTGTATTTAAGTTATGAGTATGTAAACATTTATATGAAAAACTTTTTATTTGAAAAATCATCAATATAAATTTTACCAGCTAGTTTTCTTTAAAATTATATGCATTTCTAACTGCTTGATAATTTTCCCAATATTAGTGAAGGATACAATTTTTAAAAAGCTTAGAGGTTATTTGATAAAATTTCATAATTACTTATTTTAGTAAACAATATCTCCATTTTTAACAAGAATAAACCATGATAATGTGTTTTGAAAATCACAAAAATTTAGATTAAATATATGCTATTATTTAAATTATTATCTATATTGACATTTTTATTCCAATATTAAGTGATTTGTGTGATCCACTTCTTAAGATTAACATTTCTCTAATTTGTTCTCATCTTTTATTTGTACTGGACTACAATTGTCCTGAGGGTAATGACTCAATGTAATACAAGATTATTATATATGATTACAAAAAAACAGTATATTTCTGGGAAAACACAATTGTGAGAGCTGAGAGAGAGAGAGAATGAATTTGATGATCATTTTAAGCAAAAACCATAAAAGACATAAAAATGAACTATATAAAATGACGTTTTCTGTCTTAACAATTAAAAATTCTTCTCTGAGTAATTACATTGGCAAGTAAAAAAGAAGTAAATCACAGGAATTATTCCCTGCAATATATGTGAACCAGAAATGCAAAATATTTTATGTAATTTGAATATGAGCAAAATTCATAACAAGCATATATATTTTAAAATAAAAACATGTATATATATATTTAAATGAAAAATATACATATATTTTCTGAATGAGAATTAATATGTTATATTATTTTAATTAAAACTTGAAAATATTTTTAATTATGTTAAATTATATTACAGTCTCAGGGATGTGATGTGTTCTGTATCAATGTAAGCTTGTCTGCAAATATGAAAATTTGTATATCCTGTTAGCTTTAAGTACTGAATTTAATATTCTCTGTTAGTGCTTGGTTTGGCAGTATATATATATATATATATATATATATTCTCTGTTAGCTTTCAAAGACTGTCATAACAAAGTACCATAGACTGGGTGGCTTAAAGCAACAAAAATATATTTTCTCAGTCAAGATCAGTCTAGAAGATATAAGTTCAAGGTGTCACCAGAGCCATGTTCTCTCTGAATGTCTGGGGGATAATCTGTTACACACCTTTCTCTTAGCTTCTGCTGGCTCCAGCAAATCTTGGCATTCCTTAGCTTGCAGATGCATTATTATAATTCCTGCCTTTGTCATCATATGGTATTATTTCTACTTATCTCTTCTATGTATCTATTCTCCTCTTCTTATAAGGATACTAGAGGCCCGGTGCATGGATTCATGAACCGGTGGGATCCCTTGGCCTGGCCTGCGGGGATCCGACTGAAACTGGCTCTCCAACATCCCCCAAGGGGTCCCAGATTGCGAGAGGATGCAGGTCGAGCACCGGGCCTCTAGTATGCATATAAGATCTTTGGTTAATCTCTTCCTGCCCTCCCCCTGCCCTTCCCTCTGAGATTCATCAGTCTGTTCCATGTTTCCATGCCTGTGGTTTCTGCTCCTGCATTGAGCATCTGCCCCTTGGTGGTCAGTGTGCATCATAGCTACTGGTCGGATGGTTGAACAGTCACTTAGGCATGTATATATATTATATTATATTGGATTAAGGGCCCACTTTACTCCAATATGACTTGGTCTTAACTCCATCTGAAAGACTCTATTTAAAAAAAAAAGATTTACAGATATCAAGGGATAGAACTTGAACATGTCTTTTTAAAATATATTTTTATTGATTTCAGAGAGATAGGAACATCAGTGATGAGAGAGAATCATTGATAGGTTACCTCCTGTATGCCCCACACTGGGATTGAACCCACAACCCAGGCATGTGCACTGTCCAGGAATTGAACCATGACCTCCTGATTCATAGGTTGACACTCCACCACTGAGCTACACTGGCCTGGCTGAACATATATTTTTGAGGGATGGACAATTCAACCCATAATAATTACACATGTCATCTTAGTTAATTCAATTTCTATTTTGGAAAGAAAGTTTAAAATAGTAGTTATAAACATGGTTTCTAGCAGATTAACCTATTAGAAATTACCATTTTGCCTGCATGGACTGTATACCTTATGAAAAGTACTTAATTCTGGGGGCCTCAGTTTCCTCACAAGTAATACATGGTAATGATAGTAGTCACTTCAGAAGTTTGGGAGATGATTCAAACTCCCAGTACTAGGGATATAAATACAAAGTACAGCTTAGTGTTTCTCATTGTTTTTGCTGTTACTAAGACTTCTGAGTTCCAACTAACTTTCATTGAATGGTTCCATTCACAAGGACTGAAATTCTATCTCATATAATATCATATGGATTTACCTAGTTAACATAATAAATATACTTGGTAAAAGTTATTTTAAAAATTTGATCAGAATTCAGTAATATAATTCATTTAGAACTAACCCAAAATGTAAATAAACAGATGATAGATAGATAAGTAGATAGACAGGAGAATAAAGAATACTATAATCAACTTTTTTAATCCTCTACTCAGGTTCTCAGGGTATTTAGTAGACTAACATGCACATGAATTTCTAAGGGCAATGGGAATAATGGTTTATAGTAGTTCCAAAACTCTGTCCATATGGCATATTGTGAAAAGTTATGCTCCTTAGATCATGCATTGAGAAATAATGTACAACAAGTAATATGTGATTGAGGTTAAAATAAATTTAAGTATAATAGTGTGGCTTAAATTATCCAAATACTAGTGAACAATCTAATATCTTAGACATATACTTTTACTACTAATACATTTTTAAAAATATATCTATTATAGTATCCTGGAGATTAACTTTAGAGATTTTGCTCTTGTAATTATTTGAACTAAAACTTATAAATAAAAATGCTTTGGTCAGAAGACTCAATATTGTTAAGAGTTAGTTGTATCCAACTTGATTTATAGATTCAGTGTAATACCAATCAAAATCCCACAAAGTTATTTTATGGATATCAATAAAGTGATTTTTAAAGTTTATATTGAGGGTTAACAGACTTAGATTAGCCAGCACAATAATCTTCCATGCTAAGCACTTTCAAGGACTGACAGTAACTGGCATGAAGAGTTATTATAAAGCCATCTATACTAGTAAAAGGGTAATATGCTAATTAGACCCGATGTCTTCCAGACAAAGCCACAGCAGCTGCCTGAGCCTTGGCCCTCGCAGCTGAGGCTCAGGCAAGCAGTGGATGGTGGCTGCTGCTGCAAGGGCCAGGCCAAGGCTCAGGCAAGGGGCGGATGGCAGCTGCTGCTGCAAGGGATGAACAGAGACTCAGGCAGCAGCTGTGGTTGGCAGTGGCAGCAGCAGCGGCATGATGGGGGCATCGCCTTCCCTTGATTGGCCCGGTCACCTCCCACAGAGGGAAGCCAGAGGCAGCAGCAGTGAGGGGGTGATGGGGGCAGTGCCTTCCCCTGATTGGCTAGTCGCCTCCCACAGAGGGAAGCCAGACTGCGGCTTAGTCCTGCTCCATGGGACTAAGCCATCAGTAGGAAATCCCCTGAGGGCTCCCCGACTGTGAGAGGGGGTAGGCTGGGCTGAGAGACCCCTCCAGTGCATGAATTTTCATGCACTGGGCCTCTAGTAGTAAATAAGAGAGCATGGCAGTAGTGAAATAAGAGCTATATTGATCAATGTAACAGAATAGTGACCTCAGGAATAGATCTACATAAATATGTGAATTAATCTTTGACAATGGAGCAAAGATATTCCTTTCAACAAATGGTGCTGCAATAACTGGACATATACATGCAAAGAAGTGAAGCTAGACAGAGACATTACTCAAAATAGATAAAAAATTAACTCAAAATAGATCACAGATCTAAATGTAAAATGCTAAAAATAAGTGAGCTATGGAGCCATGAAAAGACATGGAGAAACCTTGAATACATATTACTGAGTGATAGAAGCAAACCTGAAAAGGCTACATACTATGTAATTCCAACTATATGACATCCTGGAAAGGGAATTTGGGAACTACTATAAACTCTATTCCCATTATAGGTGCAGGAAATTTACCAGTTGCTTTCCAAGATTATGGAGGAAGAAGGAATGAATAGGTAGAGTACAGAGGATTTTTAGGGTTGGAAAAGTATTCTGTATTATACTACTATGATGGATGCTTATAATCACACCTTTGTCCAAACCCATAGAATATGCAACACCAAGAATGAACTGTAACATAAACTATGGACTTAGGGTAATACTGATGTGTCAGTGTAGGTGCATCAATTGTTACAACATACCACATGATGTTAATAGTGAGGGGATTTTGTGTGTGCTGATGCAGGAATTATAAGGGAACTCTCTGTACCTTGTATTCAATTTTGGTATAAACCTAAACTGCTCTAAAACACATGGCTTTTCAGTTATTTCTAAAAATTCTTCACAGATCAAAGGGTGACTTACTTCCAAATAATAGTTGTAGTAACAATTTTATTTTTTAAAACTTAGCTGTTTGATGTTTTTTCCTAAAAGAATGAGAAAAATACAAATATTTTTCTCATAAGTGTTGTGAGGATTTATGATCTATAATGGAAAAGTTAACCATAGCTCTTTGTAAATACTTGTGAAAGAAGTCACATTTGGACACAGCTCTTATGTAGTTTGTAAGTATTTATTATTTGGGTTTTTACGTTTGATGTCCATAGCTTTACTGCTATGCTGGAGACAGCTCTACATTGCAACAGCTCACTGTTAGTGTCCCTCCCCAACTTTCCATTGAATAACCATCTTCACAGGAGTTTGAAGTCAGCTATGTCCAGAGTATTTGCAAAATATTTACACCATACAATTGGCAATCTCTATAAATCAGATGGGAGTATTTTTGGAGGGGGGTTGTTTTGTGTTGTTATTGTTTCTGCCCTCTCCCCCCTCCCCCGCCCTTTGGGCAGGAGTGTAGAGTTCAGTTGTTAAATAGCAGTTCCCCAGTGTGTCGGTTCTCTGAGGCTTAGGAATGACCAGATCTTCTCTCTTTGCATTCCATACCAAGTGTGTGGCACAGGACCTGTCTCATTGTTTGGTTCAAAAATGTAGGTTAAATTGAGGAAGTCATTTTGAAAATGATTTGCAGTGATATTATGATTGAAGCCCATTGAGAGAATTCAGCCACCAAAAGTAGAAGTTTAGTGGGAAAATAAGGCTGAAATGAATTGGGTAGAGCATCTCTCTTAAATAGCAAGAACAATTTTTTTTTTAAAAAAGGAATGCATTTTAAAAGGAGAATTAAAATATAAAACTCAGTATTGAGTATTGTATTGGAAGGTAGAGAAATAAAATGAAATCGTTTTACATGCTGAAGAAAGCGAGCCAAAGTCTTCATTTTTAGGAGAGTTGTTGGAGCAAAAATCCAAAAGGCAGGACATTGATGAGTTAGTTGAATTGTAGAAATGGGGGCAGGAAGAGTTGGGGAGTGAGAACGAGCACCTTTTTCTTGGGGTCCTGACAGGTCGGGGCTTTGGTCTCCTTCAAGTTGGTGCCTTCTTTCCTTGCTCAGAGTGCTGGCTTCTCTGAGCTCCATGTGCCTAATGTGTTAAACAAGAGTGAGAAACTAGAGGATCATTTCCAGTTTAAAAATTAAAAGATTTTTGGTTCTTCAAAAAAAAAATAGGGGAATGGAGAGAGAAAAAGATGATACTTAAGAGACTAACAAGGATTGCTTTCTTTTTTAAAAATTTCTTCATTGACTAAGGTATTACTTTCTTGAGTATAAGAAAAATATATTGACTGTGTTGGCAGACAGAAAGAAAGAGATCCAAGGTAGAGAAAGGGTAGAGTGACTATTTAAATGGGGGAAGATAGTTATAGACTAGAATGGGAAAGAGAATACAAGTAGGTATGTTAGGGCTCAAAAGAATGAAAGAAAACAATTTCTCAGGAAATAATAACAATACCTAACATTTATTAAGGATGATACAGGTATTACCTTAAATGCTTTGCCTTTAATGTATCTTTTAATTCTCACAAAAGTCTAAAATACAGGATTTTTAAATTCTTATTCAATAAGTAAGAAAACTGAAAGATTTCTTGCCCAGGAACCTGTGATGGAGATAGGATTTTAACCCAAAATTCTGACTCCGTGTTGTGTGTGCTGCTGGCAGAAAGAAGCCTGTGACGGGGGGCCTTTCTGGTCACTTACCAGATCGCACCTGTTTCCTTATTCATCAAATAATCACAAGGTTTTCTTTCTCATCTAACTTCTAGGGCTATTGTGAAGTTTACTTACGAAATTATACATCATAAAAGGTAAATTAAGATAGATATGTAACATATTTTATACAAAATGGACAAAGGAGTAGACATTTTTAGTGTAGAGGATAAAAATTAAGTGACTTAATCTTGAATACCTTTGATTACTTCATCAATGTAGATGCAGTCATATCTAAGAAGAGATGAATATTGGAAACTTAAGGGGCAAGGAAAAGATTTGGACAAGTTAACACTGGATAATCCCCAGTAGTACTACTATATTTACACTATTTGATAATGGGACACTTGCCAGACCATAACAAAGGAAATTCCAGATCATGATTTAGCAGATCCTCTTATGTTGGCTTCAGTGCCATTTTGCTTTCTTTTTAGTCTGTCAACATTCATAACATCTTGTATGAGTGCCGTGTGTCAGACATGCTATTGCACTCACTATGGAAACCACAATTTCTCATGAGATTCTGAACATTAGTTAGGATGACAACAATGTTGGATGCACATAGCCTTACGTGAGCTTTTCTTCCTGCGTTTTCACTTTTTATTCTTTGGCTAAAAGAAGCAAATGCAGAAATAAAGCCTGAGGGGTTTGGGTTTTTACTTTTGTTATTTGTTTGAACCTAAATATGAGTTTTCTTCTATTTTTCAATATTGTTGTTTAATCCAAACTACTTTATTTTTCTTTTTACAATAAAGCAAATCTTAACAGCATGATGAAAATATGAGTGGGAACCATTATTATTACTTTTTTGTGTTATTTTGGCTCAAAGAAACTGTGTGGAAAAAAAAGACAAAGGGAAAATTATATCTATGCCCACCCACAACTGGATAGCCCTCCTAAGCTAAAGTAATTAAAGTCCAGTCTCTGGCTTGAGGCTGTGTGTGGAAACCCCAGAGATAACATAAAAATGGCCTTCCGGGCATCCTCTGAGACAGAGGATGTTCAATCCTATTCCAAGAACTCAATAACATGTTTTTTTCCAAGAGAGAAAGCCAAAATACAACTCTCTTGTAAGAACTACAAATACCATATGGAAAATTGATCCCATAAACTAAAAGAAAAACATAATAAAAGAATAACATTTCAATTCCACTATTCCAGTTAAAGGGTACAGTCCTGTCTTTTGTCCAAAAAAAAAAAAAAAAAAGATTGTATTAAGAGGGAAGATTTGACTAATAACTCAAGTATCATTTCTTGTTCTCTTAGAAAACCTTATACAGAGTGCTATCTTGTTTTGTTATTTGCAAAAAAGAAACCAGTTTTGAGAAAGAGAAGAGTATACAATTACTTTCATGGGTTTCCTGTATTATATTGCATTTTGGGTTAGTTTTTGTGTTTCCTTTCAAAAAAAAGCTGTAAGATGGTAGCAAATTTACTTTAAGTCATAAGGAGTTACCCAATATATAGGAGAAATAGTTATCTGTACTTGGAAATTTATTTTTTTATTTTATTTGTTTGTAATTAGTAAGGCAGAGTATAGTTCCATGGTGAGGTTATAAACTACAGTTGACAAACTTAATCCTTTATATTAATGTTTTTATATGGCCTTTACTATTATTTCCAAATGAAACAGAAAATGAAATAGGCCTTACACTTTCCTTGTGGTTTATAATATTTAAGATGTTTACTTTAGTAAATCTAAGCATACTAACTTTTATTGTCTCTTATAGATAATATTATCACTTCCTGGAATATTACTTCTATTTATGTTTTGCAAATTTTTATTGTGCTCTTATCTTTTTGCAGGAATTTTTATTTTTAATGAAGTCCATTGGCTTGTAAAACATTCCCCTAGAACTGATTTGCCTTTATTTCTGCTCAGCATTCAAAAATATCATGTATTCTGGATCAAACTTTATATAAATCTTTTCTGTAGGATTCCATTAGTATAAAATAGGATGAATTCAAATGCCACACTAGAACAAACACCAGGACATAGTGTTTATTTAGTACATATAACTTAAAAATTATTTTTTTTCCTTTCTAAAGCCCTGGGGTAAGAAATTTTTTCTTGCTGTGGACAGAGCGCATGCATCTTACTTCCAGTGAAATGACCAGTTTTTATGAATTCTGATTCTATACAGACTTGTCGGTTTTAACTCCTTCCCTCAGACAATCTCAAGGCCTGTTCTCCCATCTCCCTCTGCAGACATTTATGCAAGCTTCTTACTGTTTTGTCCATGTGCAAATCGGATGATCCTTCTTATTGCTCTGCCTTTCAGTTTCCTCTCCATTGGTGGCAACTATAGTTTTCCTTTTTTCCCCTATAAATTCAACTCCGTAATCAAATTCAGCATTTTAGGCAATTTGTAGCAGAAGATGTTACTATCATTTTTTCTGGAAATTTGGAAGGACCTTTTCACTTATTTTATAAAATTTATATCAAGTTAACAAACTGGGACACTTTTGTAATCCTTCATCCATAACTTTATCATTGTTCTTCCATGGCCTGCTTTTATTAGTCATTTTTAATAATATAATTAGTACCTTCAAGCTAATCATACAAAATGATACTCAGGATCTTGAAGATAAGTAGAACAGTGGGCAAATGACAATATGGCAGTCAAACAGAATGATTCACAGTAATGCCCAGCCATATGCATGGAACTCAGCAATAGGCTACTATTTCAATGCATGTGCCAGATAATTTTTTAATCGCTACCTAAATATTTTGCCATGTAGGTAAAAAATTAGTTTGTATTAAATTTAGTAAGAATTGGAAGCCGAATTCAAGTTATACATTTATGGGGATAACAAATCATTCACTTCAGGACTCTATTGAAACTTTACTTATCCTAAATGAAAAGTGGCAGGTAAATAGTAGTTCTGCTAATATAGCTTTTCTTAATGTAGATTATTAATGTCCAACATTCATACTTGACATGTACCCATATAATGAGATATTTCAATACCGTTCCAGAAACTTCTTTTTAGTACTTAGAAATAAAATTTTTTTTACAGTAAGTAGTAAATGTATGTCATCCATTAAAATAACACTACAAAAAATAAAGTCACAAAGTACTCACCAATTATAGTTTATATTAAAAATTCTGTCACTTGATAATAGACAAATACAGAGTGCACATAAACAATAAATGGGGGAAAATCTTAAATATAAAATCTAATTTAGGAAACAAGAAATCTTAGGAATTTGTAGCTATGTTTTTAAACTAGAACCCTACTGTGATGACTGAGAATATTCCATCAAATCTTCAATTATGTGTTCTAGGATTTATTTAACAATTTTATGAATTATAGTCTCTTACAATTGTGCATACCACAATCCCATGAATAGCCTGCTCAAAGTAGACATTCTTGGAACTCATTACAGACATATGAAATCAAGATCTCTGGAGATGGAAACTGAGTATCTTTAATTTTTAAGGTTTTCAGGTAATTCCAAAATAAACAATCTGAGAACTCCCAACTAGATGACTTCTAATTTAATTCTCACATTTAAATTTTATGATATAATTTGGATTCTGCATTAACCAACATTGAACTTATATTTATTTTTAATAAAATCAAAATCAAATCATAACTATGGAAAGGGTTATTAATCTGTTCATTCATAAAAGCAAAAAAAACAACAACATTATTTTTCTCTGGCCTGTGATTAATTCTGTAGTACATTCCTTCACTACTTTCTATAAAAATTCTTTTCTAAATATTATCACCCTGTCTTCTAAAAGGCTATAGCAGACCCTCATAATTTAGCATACTTATTTTCTGTAGGTTTAATACATCAACATTGTATCTCATAGGTAGAATGTTAGCTTCTTGGGATTAGGTCCTAATGACATATATCATTGTTTTTACACAATTTCTAGAACAATATTGACTAAGTCTATAAGGGCGATTTTTACTAGACAATCTTTTGATTGTTTATCTATATAATTACATACAAACTACAGCAATTACATTTAAATTTGATTTTTTAATTTATAGAATAACACACTACTTTAAACAACAACAAAATTACACAATTATTGTTCAGTTTATGAGCTTGAGAAATAGTTGGTTTGAGCTATGTAGTATACTCCTCTAACTCAGATGGTTTCTGGCATAGCCTTTCTCTCTCCAAGTCCTAGTTCCTGTTCCTTTCCAGAGATATAGAGCTATCCTCACATACAGTTATAATGAGTTTAATGTTCTCTGCTTGTTTTGAGAAATAAGAGAAGGGCCTTATCCTGCTTTTGCACAAAAGCATCTCCTCTACTTAATTGTCCCATGTCTTTAAAATACAAACTAGAATTTTAGAATATAATATATATATATATATATAATATATAATATATACATTTGCATATATACATCTATCTATATATATAATACCTCCTTTTGGATGTTTAACATGTTGAAGTGTTTTTTGAAATAAGGCTTTAGTATCACACATAAAATTTTAGTGGATGAGAAGATATGAGTAGTTAGAAGGGCTTTGAGAAACTGTGTTCTAATAGCTCACCACTGATTTTTCAGAGGAAATTCTTAATTTCATTATTTTATATGTACTACTCTTTTGTGCATAATCAAAATCAGTGTATAGAATCCATGCTAGGATAGCATGGCAACTAGAAAATTTACTTAATTTAATTAAATTTTATTTATTTTTAAAAATTTGTTTTTTCTCCGAGCATTTATTCCATCAAATAACCTTTATACTACTATATTACATTTCAAAAGTATCAGTATTATGAAGCAAAATTTTAGTAATGCAAATTAAAAATATTAACATTAATAATGTAGTATCAGTGTCATCTCAATTTTTTTTTAATTTTTAAAATTTCTCTTTATTTTTTTCATCACCATTTATTCCCCCTATACTCTCCTCCATCTTCCACCACTAGTCTCCCCTCTAAAATCATCACTCTGTTGTCCATATCAGAGTTATTTCTCTCTTTTTATTTTGCTCAAACTCTCCACTGCACCTCCAATCGGCACCCCATCTCCTGACAGCTGTCAGCCTACTCTCTATGAGTCTGTCTTCATTTTGCTTTCTAGTTCATTTTTGTTCATTATATTCCACATATTACTGAAATCATATGGTGCCTGTCTTTCTCTGACTGGCTTATTTCACCTAACATAATGTTCTTCAGGTCCATACATGCTGTCACATAGGGAAAAATTTCCTTCTTTTTTATGACAGAGTAGTATTCCACTGTGTAAATCTATCATAGCAATTTTTATCAACATATCTACTGATGGACATGGGCTGCTTCCAAATCTTGGCTATTGTAAACAACGCTGCAATGAACATAAGGGTGCATATGTTCTTTCAAATTAGTGTTGTGAGTTTCTCGGGTAAATTCCCACAAGAGAAATCACTGGGTCATAAGGCAGTTCCATTTTTAATTTGTTGAGGTAACTCCACACTGCTTTCCACAGTGACTGCACCAATCTGCATTCCCACCAATAGTGCATACCGGTTCCCTTTTCTCCACACTCTTGCTAACACCTGTTGTTTATCAATTTATTGATGACAGCCAGTGTGATAGGTGTGAGGGGATCCAACACTGTGATTACAATTTGTATATCTCTGATGATTAGTGATGTTGAACATGTTGTCACATGTCTATTGGCCATCTTTGGAAACATGTCTATTCAGGTTCTTTACCTATTTTTTAAAATGTGTTTTTATTGATTTTAAAGAGAAAGGAAGGAATGGGGAGAGATAGAAAGATTGATCAGAAACATTGATAGCTTGCCTCCTGCACGCCCCCTACTGGGGATTGAGCCTGCAACCCAGACATGTACCCTGACAGGGAATTGAACCAGTAACCTCTTAGTTCATGGGTTGATGTTCAACCACTGAGAAATACTGGCTGGGCTCCTTTGCCTGTTTTTTAATTGGATTGTTGTTTTTTTGTTTTGTTTTGTTTTGGTGTGTGTGTGTGTGTGTGTGTGTGTGTGTGTGTGTGTGTGTGTTGAGCTATATAAGTTGTTTATAAGTTACACTTTCAACAGATATTATCATTGGGGAATAAGTTCTCCCATTCAATAGGTTATCTTTTCATTTTGTTGATGGTCTGCTTTGCTAAGAAAAAACGTTTCAGCTTGATATAGTCCCATTTGTTTATTTTTTCTTTGCTTCCCTTTCCTGAGGAGACATCTTAGAAAAAATATTGCTACAACAAATGTACATTTTATTGCCTATGTTTTCTTCTAGGATTTGGGGAAGTCTAACCTTTAAGTTTCTGACACATGTTGAGTTTATTCTTGGGTATGGTGTAAGAAAGTGGTCTAGTGCTCTGGTGCACTGGGCTGGGGAGACCAGCTTGGAGTTTAGGCCCCATGCTTCTCAGTGGGAATTCCCCACAACTGAGACAGGCCTCCAGAACTTCAGCTTCACTCTGTGGACTTGGGGCCAGCTATCTCACGCCTCTGCCCTTTCTACCAGTCTCGATGTGGCTTCTTCCATTTTAAATTCTTATTTAACTATAATATATATTAAAGAAATGGTTTATAGCAACCCAAATCATCCAAGTGTTTATATTTCTTTGTATTTTAATAATTGATCCATGTTCTATACTTAAATAAAATCTATCCTATCTCTAGAATATAAAATAAAAATAATATATATTAAAATTATAATACCTATATTGAGAATAATAGTTTACTAATTAAGGAATAAAAAAGTTGAAAATAAATTTTCCTTATTACTTAAAGATAATCTTATTTTACTTGTCTTTTGTTGGGAACTGGTTTGAAAAAACTTTCTAGATAAATTGGTTGTTTATTTTTATTTACTGAAATTTAGTTAGTAAGCATATGTAATAAATTCTAGAGTATGAGCAATAGTGTTATGAATTATGTTAGTTTGTCTTATTATTTAGGTTTTTGTGTTGCAAGTTGAAAAAGGTGAAACATACCCACCCTATTTTCCTTAGTGAAAAGAGCTTTTTATATTATCTACTAGCAGTTTAGAAGTTTAATAATTCTACACTTTTAAAATGTATAAACAGCTAAAACTTATTTTTTCCTCTTCTATAGACATTGTATATATTGAGCAAATTTCCATAATCCAAGAGTTAAACTTTAATATTTTAATTGGGAACATTTAGAGAAGTGAATGTGCTATGTTATCCTGTAATTGGAGATTCGTGAATCAGAATAATGATGTTCTCTAGCCAAAAGTAATTCTGACATGCAAGATTGTCATAATATACTAAATGCCAACCCATAGGAACAGCACCCCAGAAATAGGAGCTGATGATTCAAGCTTGGCAGGTTCTCCTTGTGCTCAATGTTAAGACTAGCTTAAAAGCTGGTCATAACAATGTTGGAGAAAGAAGAATTCTTCCTTCCAACATGTTCTTTGACTTTAAAAACATAAGGAAGATGTTAAAAAGCTTTTTGAAAATTGCAGCTCTGGAAAATAAGGTCAAGATTTGAACTTGGAAGCTACCTTGTTCACACAGAGTTTTTAGACAATTACTATCTGAAAACTGTCCTTATTCCTACCATTTTTAGTGATGCTTTATTCTTTTTAGGTTTGTTAATTCTTCATTAAAGTTTTGACATGGATTCCTTTTTTTTTTCAAAGAGGAAGGGAGTAGGATAGAGAGATAGAAATATCAACGATGAGAGAGAATCATTGATCAGCTGCCTCCTGCATGCCCCTGACTGGGGAATTGAGCCTGAAACCCAGGCATGTGTCCAGACCGAGAATCAAACCATGACCTCCTAGTTCATAGGTCAATGCTCAACCACTGAGCAACACCATCCTGGCTGAAATGGATTAGTTTTTAAAGGAAAATACAAGAAAATTCATGAGTAGTTTCAACTCAGTTAATTAATTCATGCCCTTAACATTTGATTCTTATCCTTAAGCGCTTTTTCTTTTCTTAATTATTAAACAATTTTAATTGTGTTTTCGTAAATTCAAACTATACCTGCAGTGATGGTACTATGTATAGTTTGCATGAAAGTATCTACAGCATAACTGAGCAGTCTCACTGCATAAACCACTTGGTCCAGATAATATGTTTCCCTGAAGGACTCTCTCTGTTTACTCCATATTAGGTTAATAAGGGATATAATGAAAGGAATATAATCTTCCTAATATGGATCTTAAGGATAATATAAAACTTGATTAACACATTTTATTACACATGACAATACCAGGTATTACTGAGTGGAGTTCTGTGTACTCTGATGAAAACAACATATATATATATGTAATAGAGTACGATCATTGCAGGTATAGTTTGATTTATGAAGACACAATTAAAATTGTTTAATAATTAAGAAAAGAAAAAGCACTCTGTGGATACAAGGAAAATAATCAAACGTTAAGGGCCTGAGTTAATTAAATAAGCGTTAATATAATATTCTCTATAACTATAATGAAAGCAGTTATTTATTTATTTTTCTTTAAAAAGAGAATGTATTGTTAGAGATTTTAGTCTTTTAAAATTGACCATGCTCTTATTCTTTCAAAGCCTCATGAAAGCATACTAAAGTTTAATAAGCACTAAATGTAACCACTTATATAAATTTCAGTATTAGGTTAACTTCTTTTTTATTGTAGTAAGTATTACAGATGTCCCCCGTTTTCCCTCATGGACCCCCATTCACCCCATACCCACCCATCCCAGGCCTTCACCACACTATTATCTGTGTCCATGGGCTATGCATATCTATATATATGTAAAACACTAATATGTAAATAGACCGAACGGCAGAACAACTGAAAAACTGAACAACTGGTCACTATGATGTGTGCTGACCATCAGGGGGTGCAAGTGGAACATGGCGACATCGGCTATGGTGGGATAGTGGAGCAGGTGAGTGGGGGTGCCAGACCAAGGCAGGGCGCCAGTCGCTGTCACCAGGGCAAGCCTCTGGTGGTTACTAAAAATTCTTTGTTCCCACGCACAGCAGTCCCGCCTGCTGCTGGTGCCAGCCCTGCTCACACCCATAGCCAGAGCCAGAGCCACTGGTCACACCTGCTGCCAGCGCCCAGCGCCAGTCTCGATCTCTTGGCACTGTTAGCAGGTGCGAGTATCAGCTGCCTGCCCCAATTGCCCCTGAGAGCTTCTCCACCTCCCCCTGCTCCTGGGGGGCAATCTGGGCAGCAGCTGCCACCACTCACACCCACAGACGGTGCTGGCCCCGCTTGCACCCTATGTTGGTGCCAGCCCCAATAGCTCCACACAGTTAGCGGGTGCTAGCGGGGCCAGTGCCATCACCAGGTGGGAGCAACAGTGGTGGAAGCGGGGCTGCCAGCAGACAGGGGACCTGGGCTGCGACAGAAGGGGCCAGGCAGGGGCGTGGAGGATGGGCCTAGACCTGCCCCTGTGCCCACCGCAGCCTTCTGGCCCACAGTTCCTTTCAAGGTGCACAAATTCGTGCACTGGGCCCCTAGTATGCTTATAAGTTCTCTTATTAATCATTTCTCCCACAACCCCACCTTCCCTCTGAAATTTGTCAGTCTATTCCATGCTTCTATGTCTCTGGATCTATTTTGCTCATCAGTTTATTTTGTTCAGTAGATTCCACATATGAGTGAGATCATGTGATAATTATATTTCTCTGACTGGCTTATTTTGCTTAGCATAATACTCTCCAGGTACATCCATGCTATTGCAAATGGTAAGAGTCCCTTCATTTTTACAGTATGTAGTATTCCTTTGTGTAAAAATGAACCACAGCTTTTTTATCCACTCATCTGCTGATGGGCACTTTACAGCATACACAAGAACAAACTTAAAAGGGATAAAAGTCTCAAATAAGTTGTGAAACCATAAAAATCTTAGAAGAAACCATAGGCAGCAAAATCTCAGATATCTCTCATAGCAATATGTTTACTGATACATCTCCTAAGGTAAAGGACATTAAAGAGAAAATAAACAAATGGGACTACATCAAAATGAAAAGTTTCTGCACAGCAAAATAAATCAACAAAATGAAAAGAGAGCCCACTGCATAGGAGAACATATTTGCCAATGATACATCCAACAAGGGGTTAATTTCTAAAATATATAAGGAACTCATACAACTTAACAAAAATCTAATTTAAAAATGGGCAAAGGATCTAAATAGATACTTCTCCAAAGTGGACATATAGAAGGCAAGAGACATAGGAAAAAATGCTCAAAGTCAATAATCATCAGAAAAATGCAAATTAAAACGACAATGAAATATAACCTGATACCTTTCAGAATGGCTTTTATCAACAAATGGCAAGTATTGGTGAGGATGTGGAAAAAACGGAACTCTAGTACACTATTGGTGGTAATGCAGACTGGTGCAGCCACTGCAGAAAAAAAAGTATGTATTTGCCTCAAAAAATTAAAAATGGAACTGCCTTTGACCCAGTGATCCCACTTTTGGGAATACATTCTAAGAAACCCAAAACACCAATCAGAAAGAACATATACACCCCTATATTCATAGCAGCACTATTTACAATAGCTAAGGAAAGCAGTTTTTTAAAAAGTCATCAACTATAGAAAAGTCAGGAAAAAGTCAGAATATAAGAATATTCAATGATATAGATTATTATAAGAAAAATATTTTTGTGATAACAATAACTTTAACCTAGATATTACTACATTTAGTAATTGTCCATATCTGTGACAGGTGAAAAGGAGAAAGGGGATAGTGGCAAGTAGTTTATCAGACACTTTTTATACTAGATTATAGATTCTAAGAATCTTAGAATTTGAATACTCCAGAGATAATATAGTTACCCTTTCAATTTAACTGCTGGAAACCCCCACATGTTTAAAATATAAGTCACAGGTCCTACTAGATTTTGAGTTTCTTTAGAACAAAAAACTAGGAAGAATAGGTTGGAAATTTTTCAGGCAAAAATTGAAATAAATAAAAATGAATCTTACAAGTAAAACTATCCAAAAGTAAAATTGGTAGAGAGTACTTTTTGTGAGGAATTTTTAAGAGGAGACTTGATGACATATATAGTCTAGATTTAAGGGAAGTGTTTAGTGTATATAACATTTAGTTTTCAATCTAATTTTATAATAAAATAATTTCATGATTGTCTGAATACCTGTCTCAGAAATATTATGTAGGAAATAAACATTTGTTAAAAATTAATTCCACATTCATAAAATTAACAATGAAACATGAACTATACTCCTGGATAACCCCAAACAACAAAGATTATCTGATGAAACACTAAAATATAACCTTTAAATGTAAAATAATTAAGATGCATTGTAAAAGTATGTTTGAACAATATTGTGAAGGTGAAAACAATGAGTAATAAAATTTAAACAATTAACTAAATAGATAGGGTACTATTTAAAAGACAGACTCTAAACTAGCTACTATTCTTGTGTTATAGAATATGAATGATGAGCCTCCTGTATGCAATCCACCACATTTGGAAACTCAGATTTATTCCAGCATCAGGATTCCTTTTATTCAGCTCAAATGTTCAGATAAAGATTCTCCACAGGGACAGCTGAGCTATTCAATTGTAAGAGGTAAGACATGATTTCAAATAAGTCACGTCTATGCTATTTAAAAGATAACCATGTGAGATATTTTATAATGGTCCAAAACATATTATAAAATGTACTAGTAAATAATAATTTAAGACAATAGAAATAATAATAGATAATGTTGTTTTACTTCTATTTTATTACCTCATCATCCTCAGGAAACACAAACAATCAATTCACACTTTGGAGACAAGGCGTTGATCCTCCTTCTCTGACCATCACTCAAAATTCCCAGTATGATGCATTTCAAGGGATTCAGGACCCTCTGACTTTCCAGCTACTTATTGAAGTTACTGATGAATTAGGTGGGAATAAAGCTAGTCAGCTGTCAGCCACTACAACAGTCATAGTTCATGTGTTTCCCTGGACCACAACACAGCCAACTTCTTCCACTGAAACAACTACAACTACAGTAAGTACTTAGTGATGAAATAGAATTCTAAAGTAGTTTGAATTAGTCATAAACATAGAAGGTATTTGGGAACTCTCATAGGAGTTATCCTTATATTTTGGCAATGAAAGAGATGAGTGAAACAGTTGGTTTAATACATTAGAATTTCTATCATCAGAATAAGGAGAATATATTGTAGCTGTTAGTCATTAATTTTAAGTCAAGGTAAATATATCAATGTTAATCATTTTTATAGACTTTTGTTAGTATTTAACTTAGATTTCTAGTAATTAGGTTAATTTTCATCAGAGTGTGCTTCTTCATTTAAATGAATACTCATGTAGGTTTTGTTATGCACATAGCACCATCTAAGGCTTACAAAAATAATGGGCAAGTTTGTTTCCTTAGAAAACTTAACAATCTCACTGGAAGACAGGATATATACTTAAAACAATTTTTTAAAAAAATAGATAGTGCAAAATGGTAGTGCATCTGTTATTTCACCTTGAGGTTTCAAATAAGGTAAATCTGTGTTGAGACAGGCAGTAAGTTCTCTGTAAATAAAGGAGAAAAATAATAATGTAGTTCTTTAAAGACAGATATTTTTATGTAAAGAGAAGTCAAGCTTTGCAGAAAGAGGGCATAGAATTACCCCTGGGAAGAGTATAATATATTCTGTGAAATGTTGAGAAAACAGTGAAGCTGGAGGATAGATTTGTATCAGGAAAAATGAAGTTCATGGTAGATATGTAAAATATGTGTGCATGGAACATCTTGAATGTAAAGACGAGATTTTGGATGATTACTGAATATAAGAAATTACAACAATTTTGCAGCATAAAAGAACACCTCACAATGCCTTATAAACTTTAAATATGGGAATAAAGGGAAAATCAATGATGTGATAGGACTGTTTTATGTGGAATATGCTGTTTGATTTCAAATAGGTGGTGTTTAAACAGTCAAGTAGGTATTCATATCCAGGCCCTCACTAACATTCTTA
Source organism: Myotis yumanensis (assembly GCF_028538775.1). Taxonomy (NCBI): domain Eukaryota; kingdom Metazoa; phylum Chordata; class Mammalia; order Chiroptera; family Vespertilionidae; genus Myotis; species Myotis yumanensis. Next base: position 39,228,611 of record NW_027223760.1, on the reverse strand, counting down.
TGATGTTCTCCAAATAACCAAGCTAACACAATGAAATATATTTCAATTAAAATAGCTATTTGTTAAATAAGTTATAGAAAATTCTTCCCATTGCTTGGCTTCATGGTCAAGAAGTTTTACATTAGCTATACAAAATCATCATAGTACAATTTGAATATTCTTGGTGCAAAGATAACAATAAGGTGGACTAAAATGATATAGGACTGGTAATGTTCCCAAGTGCCTAGAAGAAGAAAATTCATATTATCTCTGGGGCTTTGAATTATTTCTAACAATCATTTAATTCAAAAAGAGAATTAGGTACCCTAAAATAAGGCAGTGGTAGATTATGTGGAGATGAAGTGCTAGATTTGAAATTTATGCAAACAATAAAATTCACTATTTATTATGTTTAAAATTTGTGTATTACAATATATTGTGAGAAAGTTAATTTATTTTAGGATTAGCCATTATTATTAGACTATAGGTTTTATTATTATTATTAATATTATTATTACTAGACAGATCTTTTCATTTAGAATATTAAATGAAATATAAAAACTTAAAAATATTTTTAAGTGGTTAGAATCTACTGCCAGAATTTTTCTGCTTCTAAATATAACTTAAAACCCCATTACAACACGGAACATTTTTAAAGCCAGATTACTCACAATGTGTGCCTATAAATTATAAAAAAAATATGGCCTGTGGATAAAATACTCAGTTATTACAAATAAACTCAATCATATAATAAATATTACAGGAGACATCATCAGCATGAAATTTACTATAAATGTAGATTTTTTTTCACATTGAAAAAAATATAGGCCATCCCATAAATTGTAATCTAGTGAAGGCATTCAATAAAGACCGATGCATACTTTACAATGCCAAATATGGTACTTGATAAGTAAAAGGACCAATGCCACATGTTTTATAAAAGGTATGTGATAGTTCTTAATTGGGGGAAGAGGGATTTATGAACTGTTGCAGAATCTGATGAAAGTTATGGTCTCTCTCTCTCTCCAGAACAATGTACACATGTATATGTGCATACACTTTTATATTCAACATTAGAGGCTTGTAAAACCCATCCCTGGATCCCAGGTTAAGAAATCCTGACTAAAAGCAAAGGTTTATTACTGCTTCTGATTTAGTAAAAAAATATTTCATGAACAAAGTATATTTTTATTATGAATTTAACAAAGTAATAGAAGCCACAAAAATAACTATAGAGAAAATTTTACATAATATATTTCTTAAATACGTTAACACTTGGCATGTTTTTATATATATTACCATAAGGAAACTAATACCTTGAGGCTTAGAAAGGAAAAAATAGAAAAAAATTCTTTATCTTTAATGTAGAATGACTTAGTCAACAAAGCTAATAATAAATAAGCCCAACCCTAGACTAAAATAAACACAATGGTTGTAAATTGTCTCCAAATTAACCTTTGTCTTTGAATCCCTACCTGCCTATTCAGAGGTTCCTCTCAGGGCAGGTAGAGAATTAACGGTCATGTTTCATGAACTGAATGGAACTCCTCCAGTTTCAGTGCAGATTGGCTAAAGAGACAATGAGGTAACTGGCTAGACACCATTTCCTGCAAATGTAATCCCTAAAGAATTATGAATGAAAATTCCTGAAACTATCTGCATTCAGCAAATTGAGTCCATAATAAAAAGCTCAGAATTAATATCAATTTTCAAAATATAGAAGATAATAGAAACCTTAAATCATACTAATTTAAAACTATGTTTTTACTCTGATTTCAACTTAAACAGTGCATAGATAAAAGAGTACAAAGGAGAGAGTCTCTATAAAATAACTGTCTAATCTTTCCATTGATTCATCCTGGTAACCCACCCATGTTTGATATTGTGTATTAGTACAATTAAAAGGTTTTTAATCCATCAATGAAAAACGGAAATGAGGCATTAGATCTATAGAATGACAAAATTTGAATTTTTTAGTGTCTTTCACTTAATCGCAACTTCAGAGACTAATCTTAAGGATCCTATGGCTGCTTAGAAACATATGCTGAGAGACAAGGGGTTATATCTTTTTAACCATATTTTCTACACTGTTATGCTCATTGCAGAGGCATAATACTTTCCCAAGGCTGACTTCGACTCATCAAAGAGCAATAATTTACTAGCATATATGTCACAAGATAATTTGCAATCATATGTGCCTGGAACTTTGTGTTCAGCTGAAAATTTAGAACAGTGGTTTGCTGGTGCTCTATAATTTAAGCTAAGGAAAGTTTTTGTTAAATATTCATAAGTTTTGTAGGCTGATTGTTAAGACTGTAGTAGTTTGAATTCAATCATGGTAGAAATGTTAATACTATGAAAATTGGTAAATGCTACAGGATTTTTTTTTCTTTTTAGAGTTAGTTCACTAGCACACTACTGAACCTGCCCACCTTATTCTTTAACAGTCTTGGAAAGATATAACAAATTTCAAGTGAATAAAAAAGAGATTTAAGCCCTGACCAGTTTAGCTCAGTGGATAGAGCATTGGACTGCAGACTGCAAGGTCCAAGGTTTGATTCTGGTCAAGGGCATGTACCTTGGTTGCGGGCACATCCCCAGTAGGAGGTGTGCAGGACGCAGCTGATTGATGTTTCTCTCTCATCGATGTTTCGAACTCTCTATCCCTCTCCCTTCCTCTCTATAAAAAATCAATAAAATATATTTTAAAAAAGATATTTAAGAGAGATTAGCAATAACTTATATATGAGAAGCAAAAGTTTAACCACCAAAAAAATGAAAGAGCAATTACTTTACTTTCTCACCCCTCATTTCAAAGAATAATATAGCACTGTAGCTACACACTTTAATAGGTCAGAGTATCCATGAAAGCCACTTGTACTTTCTCTTGATTTATCCATATATATAAATCTACATATATATCCAAATTACTGAATAAATTAGGGAAATATGTGAGTTGTGCTTTAACACTCTCTCTGCCTTGTATGACTAGGACGTGATAGCGAACCTATGACACACGTGTCAGAGGTGACACGCGAACTCATTTTTTTGGTTGATTTTTCTTTGTTAAATGGCATTAAAATATATAAAATAAATATCAAAAATATAAGTCTTTGTTTTACTATGGTTGCAAATATCAAAAAAATTCTATATGTGACACGGCACCAGAGTTAAGTTAGGGTTTTTCAAAATGCTGACAAGCCAAGCTCAAAAGGTTCGCCATCACTGGACTAGGAAGTAAAGTTCATTGTGTTATTTCACCCAACTATATAACACTTCTGAACTAAATTTCTCTTCTTGTTCTTTGTCTTTTTCCTCCACTACCACTGTGTTCTTTTTTTTAAAATATATATTTATTGAGGAAAGGAGAGGGAGAGAGAGATTGAAAAATCAATGATGAGAGAAAAATCATTGATTGGCTGCATCTTGCACATCCCCTACTGGGGACTGAGCCCACAACCCAGGCATAGCATGTGCCGTTGACTGGAATTGAACTGGGACCCTTTAGTCCCCAGGCTTTATCCACTGAGCCAAACTGGCTAAGGCTACAACTGTATTCTTTAAGCTTGATTAATCCATGTACCACTTTTACAGAAAAAAACTCCCATACACCCAGCCTGACGTGTGTTATGTGCTATTGAGTTGACTCTGACTTCCTGTGTCCTATGAGTGAGTGATGTTCTCAATGTCCTGTCCTCAACAGTTCATATTTCAAATGACTCTCCTTCAACACCGTATTTCAAATGAATGATTCCTTCATACTAGTTTTTACCTTATTTTTGTAAGAAGTATAGAGGAAAAATATATTAAATTATAACTTTTTAAATGTAGTAGGAGAATTATAACATATTCCCCTCTCTTAGATTATTTCTAAGAGTAAATCAGTAAAGAGACCTATATATAATAGGTTGACAATGATGAATATAATATCCTTGTAGTAGGCAGAAGCGGGGAGAATATAAAGAAACATTTAAAAGGGAAATACACTTATTTTTATCTGTTCTCTCATAGTATAGAAGTGTATTATAAGATATGATGTATGTATTTACCTTTGTGTGACACAGCATAAAAGTCCTCTTGTACCTATGAGGGTACACAGAAATATTTGCTTCATATTTTTAGCCATTCTGCTGTTCAATCTATATCTATAAGCCATGTAATTTTTCTTCATTGTTTTTATTGTAGTGGATTTCTAATTTTATGCCATTGTGATCTGAGAAGATGCTTGATATGATTTCTATCCTCTTGAATTTGAAGAGACTTTTCCTGTGTCCCAATATGTGGTCTACCTTTGAAAATGACCCATGTGCACTTGAGAAGAATGTATATTCTGTGGCTTTGGGATGAAATGTTCTGAAGATGTCAATTAATTCCATCTGATCTAGTGAGTCATTTAGGATTGATGTTTCTTTGCTGATTTTTTTGTTTAGAGGATTTGTCCAGTGGTGTTAGTGGGTTATTAAAGTCCCCTACTATGACTGTATTTCTGTTAATCTCTTCCTTGATATCCTCCAGAAGTTTCAAAGAACCAGCTCTTGGTTTCATTGATTTTTTGTATTGTTTTTTTGGTCTCTATGTTGTTTATTTCTGCTCTGATCTTTATTATTTCCTTCCTTCAGGATACTGTGGGCTTTTCTTATTGCTCTCTTCCTAACTCTTTGAGTTGTATGGTTAGATCATTTATTACCAGTTTTTCTTGATTTTTTGAGGTAGGTTTTTAGAGCTATGAACTTCCCTCTCAGGACTGCTTTCATTGTGTCCCATAGATTTTGGATTGTTGTGTTTTCATTGTCATTTGTTTCCAGGATGCTTTTTATTTCTTCTTTGATCTCTCTGGTAACCCAGTCATTGTTTAATAGCATGCTATTTAGCCTCCAAGTATGTATCTTGTATTGGGTGCATATATGTTTACCAGAGTTATATCTTCTTGTTGAATTGCTCCCTTTAGTTTTATGAAGTGGCCTTCCTGATCTCTTGTTATGGCCTTCATTTTGAGGTCTAATTTGTCAGATATAAGTATTGCTACCCCAGCTTTTTTTTCATTTCCATTTGCCTGAAACACCTTTTTCCATCCCTTCACCATCAGTCTGTGTGAGTCCTTTGATCTGAGGTGGGTCTCCTGTAGACAGCAGATATATGGATCATGTTTTTTTATCCATTCAGCTCCCCTATGTCTTTTGATTGGGGCATTTAATCCATTTTCATTTAAAGTTATTATTGATAGATACTTGTTTGTCGCCATTTTTATTCTTTATACCTGTGTTCCTTCTTCCCTTCCTATTTCTTCTTTTAAAAAGCAGTCCCTTTAGCATTTCTTGCATTGCTGGTTCAGTGGTAATAAACTCCCTTAGTCCTTTTTTGTCTGTGAAGCTCCTGATTTCACTCTCAACTTTTATTGATAGCCTTGCTGGGTACAGTATTCTTGGATTCAGACTGCTGCTTTGCATGATTTTGTATATTTCATTCCATTCCCTTCTGGCCTGATGTGTTTCTGTTGAGAAATCAGTCAATAGTCTGATAGAAGATCCCTTGTAGGTAACTTTCTGTCTCTCCCTGGCAGCCTTTAAGATTCTTACTTTGTCGTTGGTGTTTGTCAATTTAATTATAATGTGTCTTGGTGTTAGTCTTTTGGGGTTCATCTTGTTTGGGACTCTGTGAGCTTTTTGGACTTGTGTGAGTTTTTTCTTCTTCCCAATATCAGGGACGTTTTCTGTCATTATTTCTTCAAACAGGTTTTCTATTCCTTGCTCAGTTTCCTCTCCTTCTGGGACCCCAATCATGTGGATGTTGTTTCATTTCATGTTGTCCCAAAGTTCCCTTAGGCTCTCCTCCTGTTTTTTAAGTATTTTTTCCAGTCACTGCTCTGCTTAGTTACTTTTTCCTACCTTGTCTTCTAGCTCACTGATGTGGTCCTCCACTTCTTCTAGTCTACTGTTGATGCTTTATATTGTGTTCTTTATTGCAGCGATGTCATTTTTCATTTCTTCTTGGTTTTTCTTCATTTCCTCTTGGTTCTTACATATATTGTTGAATTTGTCTTCCATCTTTTTCAGTGCCCTTATAACCATTGCTCTGAATTCTTTCTCTGACATATTGCTTGCCTCTATTTCATTTACTTCCTTTTCCGGTGATTCCTCCTTTTGTATGGGGGCTATTTCTTTGTCTCCCCATGTTCACTCCTCTCAGGATGTCTGGTTATGTAGCTCTTTCTCTATCCTGCATTGACTTAAAGGCACAAAATACAACATGACAAGACACAATGCACAGGGCACCAAACACAAATGTATTCATGATATCAATAACCCCAAATAAAGGTGACAGCCAGAGAAAGGAGAATTAGGGGAGAGAAAAGAGTGCAAAAATGATATTGAGAAAAGGAAAACATGTAAGAGAGAAAAGAAAGAAAAGAAAAAAGAAGGGGGAAAAATATATGTATATGGGGAGAAAATGCCAAAAATCCAACAGCTAATCCAAAAAATGCAAACAACAAACACTCTGAGATGAATGCAAACAACAAACAATAACTAATTCAAAATATGCAAACAAAAAACACCCAAACAACAAACACCCAGCTGAATCTGAGGAGGCAGAGCTCTCTCTAGGCCAGCAGTTCTCAACCTGTGGGTGTGACGCCTTTAGGGGTCAAACAACCCTTTCACAGGGGTCACCTAAGACCATCGGAAAACACATATATAATTACATATTGTTTTTGTGATTAATCACTATGCTTTAATTTTGTTCAATTTGTAACAATGAAAATACATCCTGCATATCAGATATTTACATTACAATTCATAATAGTAGCAAAATTACAGTTATGAAGTAGCAACAAAAATGGTTCTATGGTTGGGGGTCACCACAACATGAGGAACTGTATTAAAGGGTCGTGGCATTAGGAAGGTTGAGAACCATTGCTCTAGGCAATCTCTGACCTTTCCATCCATGGTTTGCCTCACCAGCTGATTTTAATTCACCAGTTCCAGGTGGATGTTGTTCAATTCAGCTGTTCCTTCTTTCTGCTCTGTGAGAAGGTGCAGGGCCCGTCCGCGTATTCGGCACCACTTGGTCTCCCCCTGGACAGACTTTTTAGGTGCCCGTGGCCAGGGAGGATGGAGTCTTGGTGTTCACCGGTTTACAGCTGAGGCAGCTGGTCCCTGGGTGATATGGTTATAGTGTCTCGGGAGGTATCCAAAGTCTCCCTGGTTGAAGGTAAGGCTGGGCCTCTGATCACAGCTGGTCTCCCTTTCAAGAAGGCGTGGTCTCTGTGGCAGAGCCTGCTGCTCTGGGAGAGATTTCAGCAGTAGTAGAGGCTTTTCGGTCAGGGGAGCCTGGTCCGCCAGTCCCCAACTGTCCTGTGGAATATAGCTGTCCCACACTCACAGATACAGACACTCCCCACATGTCCACGTACTCTCCTTTCGTTCTCTCACTCACACACTATCTTGCAGCCTGCTGTCCCATCAGTTGCCATCCCGGATCTCAGATTTAATGCTACCTCATTTTAAGATAGAATATAACTTTCTTAGTATAGTTGATTTATTTCAAGAAGTTATTTATAAACTAGAAACTAGTAATCTATTTACTTTATAAAATATAAAGTAGGTCACAATGCCTTCACAAGTAATAAATGGGTAATAAAAGTGAGACAAATTGATTAAAGAAACTTAGGAAATGTATTTATTTATTTGTTTGTTTACTTACTTATTTAGCATTTCTAATAATGTCTTTTTGCTAATTGGTTCTGTCTTTCAATCAAAGAAAATCATGGTTAGGCATTTAATAACTTTAAATTTCTGTCTTTATACTTTAAATGTTATACTTTTGAATCAATTTTCCACGTGTTTTTTTTCTTTTCTTTTTTGGCATTTATTTTCATTTGTATAATATGTACTAGTTTAATTAACCTCTCAGATATGAGGATTAATAAGAAACTCTAGGAGTAATATCATAACAGTAGGTTAAACAAGTTAGTTTTTAAATAATAACTTAATGCCCAGAAAACATTTTGACAGCATTCCTTTTTAAATTCTCCCCATACTCATTCATTCACATAGTATGACCAGGCCTTTTAATGCAAAGGGAGTAAAGTTTTCAAATGCAATTTTGAAATGAAAGAAATGCTATTGATATAATTTCACATAGATTCTGTCAAAACTGTTCTTAAATAGACAGTAGGCAATCTTCACGCACAACAGACAGAGAGTGGCATGTGGAATAAAACGGATCTTGGTTTGAATCCTGGGTCTTCTGCTCAGTAACCTTCAGCCTGGGCTGAGTTATTTACCACGCCCATGCCTCAGTTTCTAATGTGTCAATAGGGATTATTAAAAGGTATTTCATAAGCCTCTCCTAGTGCAGTGCCCAGAACATAGGAGGTGATTAATATGTAGTAGCATTATATTAGTTAATTGATAAATGTTTATCAATTAACTAAAAACACAGAAACAGTTTGTATGAAAACATTAGGCAAACGTCATGACTGACATGGTTTACAAACTCCTTGAAGGGGAGCAGAATTTGCCCCTACAAGATATGCCTATTTGACCTAAGGATTATTTTCGGCTGATTTTTAAGAAACGGCAGACAGGTAAAGTTCTGAAATTGAAGTAAAAATGACCCTTTTGTAAGAGACATTTATGTTTATAAGGGAAATCTTCACTTGGCAGGGTGTCTCCCTTTCTGTACCAGAAAGAGGAGGATGACCCAATCTCTAGAAATTAATGGAAAAGGCAAAGACCTAAATCTGCATAACAACCTTACTCTTGTTTATTGTGTTTTTCCTGATTGTCTATCATAACTGGCTCTCCCACCCTCAACATATTCTTTTGTCTTACCTGGAGAAGGTATTTAAAGTGGTAGCTTAGACCATTTCAAAGAGTTATATATGTTATTAAGCTTCTGTTTGTTTTCCTGTTAATCTTTTACTAGGAGGCAGTGGGTGTGTGATGGGGAGTGAAGGGTTCTCAGTCAAGAACCTAGAAGAATAGAGAGGAAATTATTTTTCCTCCTCTATGCTCTACTTCTTATTTGCAGTTCCCTCTAAGGAAAACAAAAGTTTTCATGTTTTCTTTATAATATTAACATTTTGAAATGCAGTTGCTAATATTAATTTTTTAGTATATCTTTGTGAAAAGAGGAACATCAGCATTTTCACTTAAATTTTCAATTTTTTACTACTAAAAATTACTTATCTTCTATAAAAATTTGGTGTATACTTGATGAAGTATTTGAGACAGCATGAAAAGCAACTATCACATAAACTTGAATCAGAATTTCTTAGTGGCAAACTTTTAAAAATTCTTCCTCAATAAGAGTTAATTGAAATATTCTGAAAGTCAGCAGAAATATATAAATTGTACTCTGCTGGGTTATAACCTTGCACAACTGCTGTGACCCTAATAACCAATGATGAAAGATTTTATGACAGGGAAGAACGTTATTATTGTCTTTTCTGTAAAATATAACAAGTTAAGTAATTAAGGCTAGAAATCAAACCAAATTAACTGCAAACAGCTGTAAGAAGCTTAGTACATGACCAAATAACAGATGGGAAATTCTTTTGTTTTCACTGGTGATTTACCTAATGGTGAGATAAATATCTGATGACATACATAGTCCAGTGTCCTGTCAATCTTTAGCCATTCATTATATCACTCCTCATGTTCATTCCAGAGAGAAGTAACTGCTCAACTGTTCAACTATAAAAGTATCTTCATGGGTTCTGCTTAAGCAAGCAGTAAGCAATAAAAAAGGTTTCAACCCATAATTAACATTTAAATATAAAAAAAGAATATTTTAACCCATGGACACAGACAACAGTGTGGTGAAGGCCTGCGGAGGGGGCCGGGACAGGATGGAGGGGGTCAATGGAGTGGAGAGGAAAAAGGGGACACTGTAATACTTTCAACAATGAAGATAAATTTTTTAAAAGAGAATATGTTACATAATAATATATACATGAGCTAAAATGATTTCTAGGAATTTTAGGATATAATAATTACATCAAATTTTCATAATTTTCCTATGAGAAGATAATTATATCCATATGTTAAAAAAATTCCTTGCTAATCATGAAATTTATATTTACAAATCTATCAAATTAAATTGTCACACCAATTAAATAAAAATGATTTATTCAAAATCAAAGTTTTAACTACTTTTTTTTGGTACAAAGAAGAAAATTGATATTCCAGGAGTTTAAATAACTTTCCCAAAGTCACAGACTTAGTAAGTAGTAGAACCAAGAAGACTGGCAAAAAGGTAGAGAAATGGTTGAGGACGAATGTGGTGAGTTAGAGAAAAGAGTGAAATAAAGTGAAGAGACTGGTAGGGTTTATATCATGCAATTACTTATAAGCAACAATAAGCATACAGATTTATTTTAAATCAGTTGAATTATAGGTCAATATGACAAGTGCTATAAAGGAAGAGTAAATGTATTATAGTACAGACAATGTTAAATATTCTGGCTTGGAGAATATGAGAAGTTCCAAGAAGAGATATTTGAATTTTATGTAGGCCTTTGATGGCTAGAACAAGAAGCAAAGACCTTTAGAAATAGTGGAAATTAAGGAATATAGATATGAGAATACATGGTCTTGAAAGAATTAAAGCCAAGAGTGTCCTTTGAGGATGGTCAGCCAGGGACCAGCCCAGAAAGGTAGATGTTTTATAGATTGACACAGGTCTAGCATCAATAATATGGATTTTGAACTTTGTTTTAGACAATACAAAAGCAATTTAGATTCCTGGGGAGCAGAAATTAATAGTTTTAGGACAAAAGTATACCAGCAGAGGGGAGGATAGAATGGGGAAGAGAAGACCAGTTAGGTCAGTATTGCAAGAAGTAAGGCAAGAATGAATGTCCTTGCCTTCATGGTTTTTATCTATTGGGGATTCCAAAAATTTTATAAACAACTAAAATATCAAATGATAATGTAGTAAGCTATAGAGTATCAAATGCTAATACCCAAATTTGTTTTTTTAATTGTTTAGAATCAGCAATTGAAAGAATATATACTTGACAGAGCCAAAGCTTGCAAAAAATACATATTTAAATATTTACTCTGTGTACTGTACATGGATTACTGAAAAGATTAAAATAACTGTGTGTATAGTACAAAAGATGTTGCCAGGATCAAATGAAATGAGACATGAAAGCTCTTGTAATAAACATGCTACTTAAATACAAGTCAGTAATATTATATTTAATTCCTGTATAAAAATTTGCTTTTTAAACATCAATTCCTGAAGAAAAGTAATAGTCTGACTTGTCTTAGATTTTGAAATATATATAAAAAAACAGATGCACTATCCTATATAATAAAGAGCTAATATGCTAATTAGACCAGACGGCGGAACAACCTTCTGGAACGACCTTCCTAACGACCTTTCAGAATGACCAGTGGGCCGGGGGGGGGGGGGGGGGGGGGGGAGGGCTTCAAGGCAGCTGGGGCTGTGAGGGCCTATGCTTGCACCAATTTCGTGCATTGGGCCTCTAGTTTTTTTAAATAAAAGCTTTAGATATTTTTGGTGTGGGTGCATGAGAAAGGAAGGAAAAAGAGAATGAAGGAACTGAGACATTCACCTTGTTTGTCAGGCAAACCAAGTACAAGAAGTAAGAATGATTCTTTCCTCTTACCTCTAAACAATTTTTAAAGACCTTGAACTGGATCTATACAGTTGAATTCTCATGAAAAAAAATTACAGTGACTTTAATGTTTTATAGGAATTAATTTTTCCCCCTCAAATTCCACATTGTCCTCATTTTCTCGGCAGGTAGCACTGTCTATTAGAAAGAACATGGCCTTTAGAAACAAACAAATCTGTATGTGAACACCAGTTCTGCCGCTTAGTAACTGTGGAACTTTAGGTGACACAGGAAAGAACCTCCTGGGCCTCAGTCCTCCTTTGTAAATTGGAAGCAGTGAACACCTTTCTTTTTGGATTGGCATCAGGGGAAACTGAGATAATATAGCTAAAAAGCACATAGTGGCTATTGAATAAATGTTACTCGTACCCTTTTCAGTTTTAAATTTCCTTTATAAAGTTATTTTGATGTACATGTCTTGGGATAAAGCAGGTGTTTAATAAATATCTGTTGAGAGAAAGGAAGAAAAAGGAAAAGAAGAAAGAAAAAGGAAGTTTGCTAGTTAACTTAATAGGGTTAGGCCTGGAGACTTTTTTTTTTTATTTTTAATGAGTAGTGGCATTCTTGCCAAATGTATTTGGTGGAGATATATTATTTTAATGAACTGAATGACATTAGATGCAAGATGATTAAATGACATGACCAAATTGTTATCTTTTTGGTCTGTTTATTGTTTGGAAATAAAGTATATTATTTATTTAAGAAAAAAAGGCTGCAGTATTTCAAGGAAAACTGCTGGAACATGGATGTCCTGATCTTTCTTTGCCCAGACATGCCCAGGTTGCTGTACCATAAAACAGAATGCTTAGTCATATAATACTTAATCTCAACAACTACCAATATTCAACAAAGTAATCAGGATTCCCGTCACTGAATTATATAAGGAGTCCTATTTCTGCTACCACCTCTATTGATTGATCTATTTGCAAAGGTTTATTTCCTCCCTTTTTCATTTCTGTGAAACTAGCTCCATGTCTTGTGTTGCCTTAAGAAATGGAATACCTAATGAGTTCATGTTCACAAAATGTATTCTATCCTATGCTGCCATCTGCTGGAATACAATGTTACTTAGCCAAAGAAAGTGAACTACATTAAATTATATTACTTGCTTTTTAAATGGTAACAATTTAGATGAGAATTTATCTGAGGGGAAAAAAACGTTTTGTGCTTTCATAATAGGGAACTGAAAAGGGCAACAACTCATTTTCAAAATAACACTTTGTCCTGTAAACAACTTGCCGATTCATTTAGTCTGTCATTTAGCCAACACTCATTGACATCGTCTCTGTGGCAAGAACTACAAAGAATCCATATCTCTATACATGAGCAACTAATGGTCTTTGTTTACAGAAGTTTTTCCCTAACAGAAGAATCAGAATTAAAGGAAATAATTGCAGTAGATTGCGCTAGATATTACAGTAAAAATATGAATGAGACATGGTAATTTCTACCAAGAAGTCAAGACTCTTGCAAAAGCACCAATGGAGCTTAACACTGATAAGTGGAGTTCTTCATGACAGGAAAGGTGATTCTGACCAGAAGCAATATTATGAACAAAGACATTTGCTTTTAAAGAAAGACATTTATTTTTGGTGGCAGAAAGAGGTGTTCGTTTATTATGTCTTGTAATTTGCCTTATCTGTGTTTTTTTAATGTTTCATATAAGAATCAGATAATAATCTTATTTAAATAATATAAAAAGAAAGAAAGTCAAATGTGCAAAACACTCTATTCAGCCAAAACTCTTCATAATTTTGTCAACAGCACTGCTATTAATATTTAACAAATATTCTTTCTATTTATCAGATTACAACTTCTGTCTTAATAAAGATTTCATATTATTGGAGCCCCGATAACTGGATCCCTGCAGTGTTAACTCTAACGGGAGTTCTTTTTGTGATGTGTCTCTATGCTATTGCATGGTGCCTCTTCAAAGAGTAAGATTTGAATTACTGCTTCTATTTGAATTCATTCATTGTTCATAAAGTTCATCAAGAATGCCTTGAAAAGGCCACGATGGAGGGGGAGAAAGAGATTAGGAAAAATGCATTGATCATTTATTACTTTTATGCTTTACTGGTGTTATCCTTGCTGATAATCACAACAAAGCTGAGCAATAGATAACAGCATCGCTTTTTAGGTTTGGATAACAGAATGTTAACCACAATCTTCTGGTTATAAAGCTAATGCTCTATCCCTAAGCAATCAATCAAATGGTTCAAGCTAAAAAACAAAACAAAACAAAAAACATTTATCTGAAAAATATAGTAAACTAAAAAAGTGTAATAAGTGGGTTTAAAAGTCTGTGCTGAACCCATATCCCGTTGTTCTCTATAATCAATTTCTGATCTGAAATTATATGCCATGGAAAGGGATGTCTGATGTGTTATTGCTCAGAGGAGCGTGTAGCAATCATATAAAATGCCACCACACAGTATTTGTTCAACTAGAAACTCCTTCCCAGGTAACCCAAAGTCATCTACATCACTCATAGTTTCTTTTTCTGAATATAAATAGCAGAGTAATATGAAATACCTTGAGTACCCAAAGATCTAATCTTTTCTTATGGAAACTTTATTGAAATGGTTTAAAGATATCTTCAGTTCCATATACAAAAGGAATATCAATTAGCATTTTATTTAGATTAAGTTTTATTATTTATGTGTGTCTGCAGTGTTTGTTAACAAGGTCACTTAATGCTATTTGATTAATGTCAAAGCAGGAAATTAATTTTGATAATTTTGATGAAAAAATAAGCACTGTTTCTTTTTTAAAAACTTTATATCTCTTTTTTTTCTTGTTCCTTTATCTGTAGTGCTCCTTCCTGTTCAAGATTTTTTCCCCACTGTCACAAACATCAGCAGAGCCTACCAAAGCTTACTACCAAGGAGCCTGGGCAGGTACCAAGGTAGGAATCGCCTTGATGCTTGACAGAACAAAATTTTAGGCTTTAAGATTAGGGTCCTTAGCTCTTCACTAAATTTCAAGTTTAGAACCATAAAATGTTGATTGGCATTTAAAAGGCTTAATGTCATCCTTAAGTTATTTATCAAAATAATTTTTAAGTAGTCCTATATTCATTCAGCAATACTTATTAACCATGTAATACTATTCCAGCATAGAGCGGAATCATATTTACCTGGTACAAATGAGCATTAAGATCTACTACTGATATTCTATTGCCAACTGTATAATGGTATCCCTATTTTCAAGTGAATTTGTTTTTTCACAATGAGGAGGCATAAATGCCATAAGAATGAGGACAAATACAATAGTTTTCAAGAATCTAAGATGAAATTTATAAATTTTTGTCTTAGAACAGCATCAAGATCCATGATCTCTATCTAGAAAAACTATTATGTAAAATGAATATAATACAAATAATTTCCTTTGTGCTTAATAACATGATTATGATTTATTATAAGACAGAGGCTCTCAGGGGCCGATTTAAGGTCTGTTTAAATATAGCATTATTCAGGGCTTGTTTACCTACTTACAAAATTAAATTATTGAACTATTTATATGCAGTAAAATATATTTTTGTATTAGAGATTAAAACAAATATTTTCATTATTTCTTTAATATTTTCATAGCTATGGCAATTTTTTGAATAGTGACCCAAAACCAAGCACAAAGTCAAACTTGCTGCCTGGAAATCATCAGGTAAGGACAAAGGGGAAAATCATTTCATAGGTATTACAATACTTATTCTTTTATTTTTTTATAACACAGACAAAAAAGAACTTGCAGATAAATTTCTATAATGAATTATAACTCAAAGACAAATGGGAGGACTTATGCATTATCAGTTGAAAGTGAAAATGGAAAATGAGGGGTAAAAGAGCTAACTTTCAATTTTAAGTGGTTGGCATTGATGATATCAGCGATATCATTGGAGTTAAAATATTAAAATCAAAGCTCAACATTTTACTGAATTTCAGAACTAATTTTTACATAAAACTATATTTGACTCAATGTTTTTGAATGGGTAAGATATATTCCAGTCATGCCAAAAAAAAATAAAAGAATGTAAAGAAGTAAAAAACATGGTCTGCACTTGTCAAGACCCATATTCCAGTTGGGAAAAGATACAAGTAAAATATGGTAGAGAGTAATGTATGGTAGTATATTAATTTATGTCAATATGTATATCCCCATAGGGATTCCAAGAACATCAAGGTCCTTATGAGGTAGACCAGTCAGAGGAAACTTTGAAAAAGAATTACCACTGGGGTTCACATGAAGAAAGTTTGTATTTTTATAGATGGAGAACAATGAAAAGAGGTTGCACAGTCTTGAGATAAAGCATGGTGTACAAACTCCAAGCCTTTTCACAAGTTTTCTGTCCACAAGGACCAGCTTTCCCTTCGTCTCTGTCTTTCTAATACTTAGGAACTGAGCTCATATCCTCACTGCCACCCTCTCCAATTCCACTATATAGTTCAAAGTTAGATGCATCTATAGAAACCTACACATACTCCATCATAGCATATATGGCACTGTACTATAATACATATGTATCACGCTCTCCCTCCATGCTCTTCCTTTCACCTCCTTGCACTAATAATTTTTTGTTAAAAACACTACTATGGAAGTTATTTTTCCAAACACACCCCAATATCTGCGAGCCTAGAGATGCAATAAGTGACTTGTTCCCCATGTCTTCCTCTTCTATCATGTTTCCCTCCTTCTTCACAAATTGCTGCCCTTTGGGGTATCACTAGTTTTAATAGGAATTATTGTCATTATTATCTTCGAATTCATCAATGACATTTATTTCTGGATCACAGGGATTATTCCTACCACTTTCCTTGCCATTTTTCATGTCATATTGAACTTTCACAAAATGATCCACCGATATCATTTCTGATCACTTCTAACTTATCTTGCCCTACTCTTGTCCTTCACTCTAAATCCAAATATGGCCTGCCCTATGATTGCACTTAAGCACCAGTATGATTCTGTTGAAAATGACACAACTATGCATTCTGATCTTACTTCAGATTTATGACTATGCTTCAAATGTAGCTCGATACATCCACACCTGTCAACACGTCCCTAATAAATTCACTTTACCATTTTCAGTGATGACAATTTCAAAGTTTCCTGCTTTCTCAAATCTCCACATGATCAATTTCTGAGCTGTGATATCTCATCACAATTCATACAACAAAATAATTAGATTTTTAAATTCTCTCAGACTTCTAGAACCAACTCCACAAACCTGCCTGCATCAGTACTATACAGCCTGACCTTCCCAAGTCCTGCTCCTATCAAAAGTATCCTTTCAGTTATGCTTCGGGTACCTATCTCTCTGGTATTCTCATGGGGAAAATTCTCTCCCTCTCTCTCCTAGATCATTCACATTGCCTGACATGACTTATAATATTCTACTTTTCAAAGTGCCTCCTTTGACCCCATTTTTCTCCTTAGTAACCACTCCATTTCTGTTCTTTATAACACCTTTAAAAAATTAGCTAGCCTGGCTATATGTAATTCCTTGCCTCCAAATATTTACTCATTCATTCCAAGCAGGAATTATTTTCCATCATTCAATTGAAATGGTCCTTTATCCATGTCTCAAATGACCCACTATTGAGGGGAGGTATGGCCTAATTCTGATTTCTCTAAACACATTGTTCAGGAGCTGATAGAAAGATACCATTTCATATTCTGTGTTGCTGCCATGGCACAAAGTTTAATATTGAGCAGTATCTTGGATATGCCCAAGTAAAGCTTTAGTATCAACAAGTAAATCGCTATGAAACTATAAGGAAGCTTTCAGTATGCTATAAGAATATTTACTTAATACATGAATAATAGGATTAACAAGACAATAATTTTAATCAGTTATCAAATTTCTTATATAAAAGTACTCTGGTAGAGTGAGTGTAAATTGAAAAATAGTAATCCCATTAGGAATACAAGGTCATTTGTAATGTCAGCATCTACATACAGAAATATAAATTTAGAACAGAATAATAATTGTAAATTATCTTTTTTTAGCCATCAAGAGTTTATGATGGACGTGCAATTGATCCTGGTAAGAACAAAAGACAATACCAATGTTCCTATGTTTAAAAGTGTTCTAAAAGCATGGAAAAGGTTTCACAATACTAATGAGAAGAATTATGGAGTGATTAATTAATGCGGTGTCAGGTTTTAATTATGCAAACTATGCATAAATTAAGGAAATTACAAATGCTTATTTTTGTTTAAAGATCAAGTGCATTGTAATAATAAATTGTTCTGCTATTCAAAAATTCATTATTTAATTTATTCTTAATCACAATGATTCCTAAGTGTTTGAGATACTTTTTTTGAAACCTATATTCTGAAAATTCACAAACCCCATCCCAAGTAGATTCAAATGCCACTGTTATCTCCCATTAATCTCCATTCCTACTTAAATAGCCTTAATTAATCACTTTTTGCCTGTCAAGGCTATGCTTAATGCTCCTAATTAGCCTCACTGTTTCTATCCTGCATTTTCTTCAACATATCAAATATTGCCTCTACTGCTACTATGTAAACAACATAAAATATGGGCAACATTATGTGAATATGTATTACCTACTAGGCCTGCAGTGCAAGAAAAAATCTTAATATGCAATTGTCATGAAACCATCAAGAAGGAGGTAATATTATTATTCTAATTTTAACCTATAAGGAAACAGATATGGAGGGCCAACTTCATACTGCCAAAATTCCAAAATCCTTAGCTAATAAAACAATCATGATCTTCACTATCCTCAGACATATACAACCACAAATATATGCCATTAATTCTAGCATAATACCACTTGTATAGCTTACTAATCTGTCATGATATGTCATCCCTTTATTCTTTTGCATAGGACTTCATTGAGTGGATTCTGTTTGCACTACCTTTCTGTTTTATTTCTACCAGTAATCTTCTTTTTCCCCACCAGAATCAGAAAACCATAATCAATCAAGATTTTTTGAAATGTATATATACCTGCTGAACCAATGATTAATGATAAAAGTTATCTCTCCCAAGTATTACCATTATAAAATATCTCTCATTCTATTAACTTTTATTGATCAAATTATAACTTCAATAGTTAACAGTCATTCAAGTTTGAATAAATATTTTAACAAGTATTTGTTTCTTTTTCTTCAGTGACAGGAATGCAATATTTATTCAACAGTCAGACAGGTGAAGTCAAGATGTTGAGCAATGATGAAAAAAAAAAAGTGATTCTGGGGGAAGACATTTGACTTTAACCAGAATAAAGGTCACCACATCTTCACATCACTTGCTATATTTGAAAAGGTCTTTTACAAATACAGCTTCTAACAATAAAACTGTACCTATTATTTTGAAATAAGGGGATACTTTTGTGTAACCTGTCACATATCTTCATAGGTCTGACTTCTGTTGCAATGATGCTAAGGTTTACTTGATGTAGAGATGTTTGTTTTTAGTTTAAAATTTTACAATGATAGACTGATCACCAACAGAAAAATAAATTGAGGATTCTAATTGTGTTCAGATTGTATTTGTATTTCAATAATTAACATCAAATTAAGACATTTAAAAATAAAGATCATTAATGTGAAATCATATGTAAATTAAAAGAATTAATTTCATTAAATAAGACTGAATTCTTTATCAAACTACTCAGAAACTGGATTTGATTCTCTTTTTCAAAAGACAATATCAAATATCTAAGTGGTAAACAACTACATACCTTTTCAACAATGAACCATGTCATATTCTTACCAAATTCAAATATCCTAACATGCCTCAATAGCTTAAGCATTCTGCAAAAATAGATAGTAATATCGAAGTAAAAACAAATTTGAACTTGCTGAAATTTCTCCCCAAGTGTAACCCCAAGTCAGATAGTGTCTTAGGTCAGATTCCCTGAAAAAAATAATTCTCAGGAAGCAATTTGCCTGCAGGAAGGCCTTGGGAACCAGCACCTAAGGTCCTGAGAGCAGAATCAGGCAGATCTGTGATGCGGGGCAACAGAGGACCCATCTGAGGTTCTAGCCTGGAGTGAAAGGAATCTAAAATATGCGGTAGGGAAAGGAGATTTGAAATAGCAGTGTTGTTTTCAGACCAGCTGCAACAGAAGCCCCTTTTCTGTGTGCGTCCAAATCTAAAGCCAGCTCACCAGTGAAACAAACTCAGCCTCTTTCCTCCTCCAACACGTGGATACGCTGTTCCATAGATGTGAGCTGAGGGAGAAATGTCAGTGCAGCAGTAATGAAAGACACAGAGGTCTGGGCCACCCGTCATGAAGCTAACTTGTGTTCTCTGGCACCGAACATGCACCATGCCGGGTGTAGATACTTTGGTTTTACCCTGAATTATTGTTGCCTCCTCCTGATCAAGGTTTTCATTTAATTGGTCTGACAGAACCTGGCTCTTGAGGGGCAGCTGTAGCCACATGGTCACTTAGTATTCCATGGTCAGATAGTTTATTGCTAGCACACCAGAAGCTGGGTTTTTTGTTTTTTTGTTTTTGTTTCTTAGAATCGTGTAGGGCTCTCTCCTGTAGATGGCATTGCCTTGCCACTAAAACCTGTGGGTTTACATTATCATTCTTTTATTGTGTTTTGTTTTGTTTTTCCTGAAAATCTATATGATGCCTTTCTCGCCAGAGTCCTTACTATTATAGATGCCTGCTAGTTCACATGGCCCAGGAGGCAGGGCTGCTTACTCTATAAGCTAGACTTGCTACAGAGCTCTTTCCTGCTCTGAGCTCCACTCAAATTTGTTAGATTTTAATGTCACCTAATAGATAGATCAGTGTACTATTATTACCAGGTGTTGTGCTTCCATTTTAACAAGTGGAAAGTACAAAGTGAAACAATTTCCCTTTATTTTAAAGGGAATGCCCAAGTTACCCCAAACCATGGGAAATCTAAAAAAAAAAAATTACTAAGGTGTAGGCCTCTGAATCTTTGTAGGTTCACCTTCCATCCTCTGATGTGCATGTGTCCAGCCAAGACCTTCATATTTCTTACCACTTTGCTCATCTATACAATTAATATAATGGCATAGATATAATGAAACAATGTGATGTTATGTCCAGTCAATCCTGGATCCTTTGGATGATATTATGACAAAAAGTGAGAGAATCAACTTAAATCTGAGCAAGACCTTAAATATATATTATTGTCCATTCCAGGAATATAAACCCATTTCTCATGTAGATAAACATGATGTATTCAACAAACAATGTCTTTATACTATTTACCTGAGTCTGTGTTGATTTGCTCTATTAGAGTTGCCATATCTAACCCAAGAGCTGAAATTGGGTTGAGTTTGATAATTTCCTCTCATCCACAAGAATCCATCTAATTTTTGTGGAGGAAAGACTTGTGAATTAAATGGGGCTTATATGGAAACTATAACCATTCTTTATATCTTCAAGGGTACCACTAATTCCTGTCACATCTCATTACTCCTAGATTATACTATTTTTGTTGTTGTTGTTTGCCAGGGAGGGGCAGTTTCAGAGACTAACTTTTGGCTTTTGCAACAGGCCAAGGAATTAATGATGGAATTCTTCCAACAACCAAGTATGTTCATGCCAATTATACACTAGGCACTGTGGAAATGCTTACCAGATGGAGTGTGAGCTGAGTAAGCTGACAGTGAAGGGAACCTGGGAGGGGACTTCATCTGTTTTTACCTGGCCTCCAGGAGCCCTAAGTCTCAGGCCATGGCAATGCTTCAGACCGAATGAATCAATTTCAACTTGAGCCCTGTATCCAACAGTTGTCAAATGTCTGATATTTCCCTTTTTACACTGCTCACTTACAGAAGAAAGTGATCTAAGCTTCCCTTGGGGAAAGGCTACTAGAGAAAGTATTGCCACATACACATTCTGTAGTATTAATGGATATTTTTCTTTTTCATAAGGACCCAGATGCCCCTTCTGAGTCTTCAAAATATATCAGCTCTGGGTACTAGCATGGGATCAAACTTTTTATTGAGATGAATGCCCTAAGTCTTGGATTATGCATCTTTATATTCTCTTAATTATATAAATTGTGAAATACCCTAATTGGTTATCCATCTGACTTGTACATGGCATCATGTATCCTAGTAACCATCTCCATAAGTCTCGATGTGCCGGGCATTTTTAGCTGCTACTCTGACTATGTTGCTGACTACAATTCTTTTTGCTTCAGACTCTTAAGTGCATGATTTTTCTCATTTTGGTATCCTATTATCTCCATGGCGATCAGTGTGCTAAATTCTGTAACAGAAACACTACCATCAGCTCTGGCCTACAGAAAACAGCTACCATTGAGGTTCTCAATGGGATGCCAATCTCACCAGTGGATTCCTTACTGATGTAGAAAATTCAGTGTTCTCTGAGTCCTCTTGTGGAGAACAGTTGGGAGGTGGGTTTTTTTACCCTTATGCATATATAATATTTTCTCTGGAAGACCATTTCTGTGAGCCATTTGACTCCTTCCTAAACCATCTGCTATGAATATTCTGCAATTTTTACTTCCTTTAGTATAGCTCTTTATTTTTCTAAGCTTCTGAATTCGGAATATGTTAACACTGTTTCCCATGGTCCTTGACAGACTATTATTCATCATCATCATATTGATAAACTAGAGGCCCGGTGCACAAATTTGTGCACTTCCAGAAGCCAATTCTAGCATGTCATAATTTCAAGAGTTTCATCAAAAGGTTGATGGAACTTGGGGACTCACACATGTAGTCACCTGTTGGAAATGGCTGATGGCATTCCCCAAACCTGAATAGGATACATTAAATTGATTGTTGGCTGCCAGACAGCTCAGGGCATCTTAAGCTACATGTTATTGCCTCCTACTGGCCAAACACCTGAACAGCCATAGGCTAATTCCCCCATTCTGACAATGCCTCTGTATACAAAAACCCTGACCCTTTGAAGTGTATAGCTCCACCTCGCCTACGGACAAATTGTGTTAATAAAAAGCATGGGGTCCTGAGATGAGGAGAACTTAGAATTTAGATCTTAGTTTCCTTTAAATTAGGCTCCTCTGACCCCCAAATGCCTTTCAAAATTATGCTTCGTCTCTGGACTCCCATTTAATCTATGCACAGCTTTCTCCAGATTTCCTAAGCCCTTCTTGATGCCGGAACAAAAACCCCGGCAGTGCACCAGTGGGGTCCCTCAGCCTGGCCTGTGGGATCAGGCTGAAACCGGCTCACCAACATCCTCCAAAGAGTCCCAGATTGTGAGAGGGCACAGGCCAGGCCAACGGACCCCACTGGTGCACTATCATGGCCGGAAGGGATGCAGGAGGTTGGCCAGCCAGGGAGAGACTGTGGGAGGGTTCCAGGGCATGTGCAGCCCATCTCGCTCAGTCCTGATCGGCCAGACCCCAGCAGTAAGCTAACCTACTGGTTGGAGCGTCTGCCCCCTGGTGGTCAGTGTATGTCATAGCGACTAGTCGATGGGTCAACTGTCTGCCCCCTGGTGGTCATTGTACATCATAGCAAGCAGTTGAGCAGCCTTAGTATATCATTAGCATATTATGCTTTGATTGGTTGAATGGACAACTGGGCAACTGGACGCTTTGCATGTTAGGCTTTTATTATATAGGATTGAGCCTTATCAATTTTATGTATTGAATGGCATATACACTTTGGCAGCTTGTGCTGGTACATGTTAGCTGGATGCTGTGATCTAAAAATTCATATATGTTGAAACATAATGCTCATAATGATATTGTTAGGAGGTGGGTTGTTAGGAAGTGATTAGGTCATAAGGGTGGAGACCTCATGAATGGGATTAGTGCTCTTATATTAGAGACCCCCACAGAACCCCCTAAACCCTTTCTTCCACAATGTGAGGTTATAGTAGAAGGCATCTGTGAACCAGAAAATGAGGTCTCACCAGACACTGAATCTGTCTGTGCCTTGATCTTGGACTTCCTGGCCTCCGGAACTATGAGAAATAAATTTTGGTTGTTTGTAAACTACCCAATTTGTGGTATTTTGTTATAGCATCCTAAGCATACCAACACACGAGGTTCTGCAGCTTCTCTGGTGCATAGGCATTTTCCTTCCCTGGCAGAATCAGCTGAGTTATGTTTTGGCTTGACCCTCATTATTGGTCTGGAAGCAAGGAGAGAAGGTGGAGATTGATTCTAAATGACCTACAAGTTAAATTGCTAGGTGTTTTCTTAAAGCCAATGGGGAGCACTCATCTCAACAGGTCCAGATTTCAGAGGAGAACTAGTTTAAAGTTTATTAAGTGTAATATCCCAGATGCCTTGACTCCAAATTTTACTTTTTTACAAAGTCCTGACATTGGTGGAGCAGACTTACCATGGTTCTGAATTCACTTTTCACTAAAGCTCCATTACCTTGAGTAAATATATCCTAGGTCTGATTCTGGCTTCTTTTTTTTTTTTTTTTTTTTTACCTCTAGCTGTCAAAGATGACAGAAGAATTCAGATCACTGAATTCTTAAGCTGTCAATTTGTGCCAATCTATCTTTCCTTGTAGTCCCTAGCTCTGGTTGTAATATTTCCTTCCCTGTCTTCTCTCAGTATAGGCAAGAATGATCTCAACTGATGCTTATATATGTACTATACCAATTATTAAGGGAAACTCCTTTCAGGGTATGTGTTTTTATGGCTGGGATCTCCTAAAAGCAATTACTTCATTCAAAGTAGATAATCAAGAAGACTCCTTGCTAATAATTATCAAATGGCAATATTTTTATATAATTACTAGTAGCCCGGTGCACAAAAATTTGTGCACTCGGGGGTGGGAGGGTGAGGGGTGGGTCCAGACCCCTCAGCCCAACCTGCACCCTCTGTCATGTTCTGGGACCCTGGCTGCTCCTGGCCTAGGCACAGGCCTATAGGCTTGGGGTGGCCTGGCTCCCGAGGCCCCATTTATCAAGAGAACAAAGTTGGCGTTAGTTACAGCCCTCACTGAACCCAGTACAGTGCATCTGTGTGTACAACTGCCTCGTTCATGTGCCTGCTTCGCCCTACTGAATTACTAACATCTTGAGGACATAGCTCTGTTTTACCCTGCTTCAACTTCAGTGCCTGGCCTGGTGCCCGGGACCTGAGAGGGTTTGCTGAGTGAGTGAGTGAATAATGAGTGAGTGAATGAGTGAATGAACGAGCAAGTAAGTGAATGAGCAAGCAGCTATGGGGCGGGAACTTCCGCTGCATTGCCATGCGGCCCGACGCCCCTCTCCCAGCTGCATAGTTCACGCCAGGCAAAGGCAGCCCAGGTTCTCCGTCTTTGCCCTGCCACCCGGCTCTTGCCTGCTGCCTGGGTTTAAGATCACCATCAGCGGCAGGCGGCTTCTTCCGTCCTTCCCCTTTCACCTCCCAGCATTGCGCCTATGTATGCAAGTTAACCACCATCTTTGTTGGCAGTTAATTTGCATATCACCCTGATTAGCCAATGGGAAGAGTAGTGAAGGTACGGTCAATTACCATGTTTGTCTGTTATTAGATTAGATCATAAAAAGTAAAGCCTTCCCTTCATTTCTAGTATGTATCTGATCAGATTTGTGTTTTATTTTTCAAGACTTTATCCAAGTTAGCTTATATAGCTAATGCTTCATATTGAAAATTCTTGGTGACTTTATTCTAAGAAATAACCAAGAGAAAATGTCCTTTGTCCATAAATAATTTATACACTTAAAATATCTATCTAAAATCCCTCTTCACTTTTTTATTAAATTTATTGGGGTGACACTGATTAATAATATTAAATAAGTTTCAGGTGTACAGTTATATAATACATCATCTGTATATTGTGCTGTGTATTCACCACCCCAAGTCAAGTCTTCCATCGCCATTTGATATATGATGTTATGTTAACATCACATGATGTTATTCAATTATTAAAATACTAGAGGCCCGATGTACAAAATTCGTGCATGAGGGGTGTCCCTCAGCCCGGCCTGCGCCCTCTCGCAATCCGGAACTCCTCACTCCTAACCACCCACCTGCTAGCTCCTTACAGTTGCTTGCTCCTTACCACTTGGCTTACTACTCCTTAGCACTGCTGCGGAGGCGTGAGAAGCTCCCGCCACCACCACTGCGCTCGCCAGCTCTGAACCCAGCTTCTGGCTGAGTGGTGCTCCTGCTGTGGGAGCGCACTGACCACCAGGGAGCAACTCCTATGTTGAGTGTCTGCCCCCTAGTGGTCAGTGCACGTCATAGCGACCAGTTGTTCTGGTCATTCTGCCATAATGGTCACTTAGGCTTTTATATAGTAGTATATAGATTTTAACTGATTCTAACATATTTGAAAAATATGTAAAAGTTTGTTAGTTTTAAACAGCAACACAAAACTGTGAAGGATGAAAGAAGAGATAATTGGGAAATGTATTATTGGATATTCTGGGGAAGCAAGTCATTAAATCTCAAACTTTCTTCAAGAGAGATTTACAGCTAACATGTGCCAGCTAGTAGCAAAAGAAACTTCACTTACAAATTTTTGATAACATTTCTTAGTGCTTTACACTTCTTAGTTTATTTTTGTGAATCTTTAGAAAAAGTCATCCTGTGAGAAAAATTCTATTGAATTGAATTTATACAATTTTCTTTTTTTTTTTAACATTTTTTAAAAATATTTTTTATTGATTTTTTACAGAGAGGAAGGGAGAGAGATAGAGAGTTAGAAACATCGATGAGAGAGAAACATCGATCAGCCGCCTCCTGCACACCTCCTATTGGGGATGTGCCCACAACCCAGGTACATGCCCTTGACCGGAATTGAACCTGGGACCTTTCAGTCCGCAGGCCGATGCTCTATCCACTGAGCCAAACCGGTTTCAGTGTATACAATTTTCTTATTCTTAAACTTTTATAAAACACCCTCTTATGCATAAGACATTATAAGAAAGTTTAAATTATAAACTTCAAAGGGAGGCCAAGAGGACCTCTCACGCTACCATTCCTCTGATATCACAAGGTTTAGATGTAATTTTGTTTTCTTTTTTTCTACATATTTTTTATTGATTTTTTTTTTTTCTTACACAGAGAAGGAAGAGGGACACAGAGCTAGAAACATTGATGAGAGAGAAACATCAACCAGCTGCCTCCTGCACACCCCTCACTGGGGATGTGCCCGCAACCAAGGTACATGCCCTTGACCAGAATCGAACCTGGGACCCTTCAGTCCGCAGGCCGACGCTCTATCCACTGAGCTAAACCGGCCAGGGCTATTTATTTTCTTTATTTTGTTTTTTTGTTTGTTTTAACATTTATCTGGATTCTTGGATCTATGGTTAGGTGTCTGAAGTTAATGCAGGGATATTTTCAGTCCTTATTGTTTCAAATATTTCTTCTGTTCCTTTCTCTTTTTCTTCTCTGTTTTGTATTCCCATTATATATATATATGCTACATCATCTGTAGCTGTCCCACAGACATTGGTTACTATGTTTTCTTTTTAATATTTTAATCTTTTTTTCTCTTTGTTTTTCCACTTTGAAGATTTCTATTAATATATCCTCCAGCTCAGCATTTCCTTCTTGTGCCCTGCCCAGTACACTAATAAGCCCATCAAAGGCCTATTTCACTTCTGTTACAGTCTGTCTGATCTCTAGCATTTTCCTTTTTAGGATTTCTATTTCTCTGCTTGCATTGTCCACTGGTTCTTGCTTGCTATCTACTTTATCCATTAGAACCCCTAGTATATTAATCATAGTTGTTGTAAATTCCCAGATGGATAATTCCAACATTCCTGCAATGTCTGGTTTGATGCTTGCTCTGTCTTCCAATTGTGTTTTTACCTTTCAGTATGCTTTGCAACTTTTTTCTTGATAACATGACACAATGTACTGAGTCAAAAAAAACCTCTCTAACTAGGTCTTTAATAATGTGGTAGTAATGTGAGGGGGAGGGCAAGCATTCTATAGTCCATTGTGTAAATGTACCACGTTTTTTGTTGTTGTTATTGTTGTTTCTTTATCTATTCATCTACTAACGGGCCCTTGGGCTGTTTCCAGATCTTGGCTATTATAAATATCCTGCTATGAAATAGGGGTGCATATATTATTTCTTATTGGTGTTTCAGGATTCTTAGGATATATCCCAGAAGAGGGATCACCAGGTCAAAAGGCAGTTCAATTTTTAATCTTTTGAGAAAACTCCATACTCTTCTCCACAGTGGGTGCACAAGTCTGCATTCCCACCAACAATACATGAGGGTTCCCTTTTCTCCACATCCTCACCAGCACTTGTTGTCTGTTGATTTATTGATGGTAGTTATTCTGACAGGTGTGAGGTGGTATCTCATAGTGGTTTTGATTTTCATCTCTCTGATGATTAGTGACTGAGTATTTTTTCATGTCTCTTGGTCATGTGTATGTCCTCCTTGGAGAAGTGTCTATTCAGGTCCTTTATCCATTTTTTAATTAGATTATCTGTCTTCCTGGTGTTGAGCTTTATAAATTCTTTGGAAATATCTTAAAATAATTATTTTGACTAAAGCATCTGATATATAAATCAAGGAATTATATTACACATCATTCCCAGAATCAATAAGTAGTGTGTTCCTAGGCCAGTCTGTTAGAATTACTGTTATAGAAACATTGATCTATCCACAATATTTGAAATATAACTTGCATTATTTCCTTGCATTACAAGATAAAAATAGTTGAATTTCCCATTGTATGTTATAGTATATTTTTCTGGTCCCAAAGAAAATTATGCATATGATTTTCTATAAATTTTAATAGCATTATTTGTTTTATTCAGTTTCTAATGATTTCTAATGATTGTATTTACTAATTTTTTAAAAACTTGTCTTCCCTCTTATAATATTAGTGGAGAATCAAGGATTATGACAAAAAGCTGGAATAAACATTAATTTTGGCCACCCACACTCCCATAAAATCAAAGCCTGTTTTTATGCATGTCTGCCTAGTCTGGCTATTTATTTGCAATAATTTAATAGACCAATGACAAATAAAAGTAACTTTATTGATTTACATAGATGATAAGCATAAAATAAGTATGAAACAGGACACAAAGCACTTTTGAGTTTTGAAGCAGGATCATCACATTCTCATGTAATCATTTATAGTATCAGGAGGTCATTTGAGCCAGTTGCATGGTCTTGAATGGTATTTGGTATTTTGTTTTTGCTATTGTTTTTATTTAAATCTCTAACACAATGCTCCTTTATGGTGACCATGAGAATGGGCCTCAAAGACTTCCAACTGTGGAGGAATAATTGACCATAGGCCTGGTGTCTGTATTCTGAAATGTGTAATGAGTGTGTATGTGCCCAGGACACACTTCCCATGAGCTACTCCCAGCCAATGACTGAGGCAACAGAATCCTAAGAGAGATCCACTCCCAGAAGACAAGGAACTCCTTGGACCAGTGATTTGGTTCACAGGTTCTCCCAAGGCCTTGTTGAAATCTCTGATTGCATAGCATTTCCCTTTATTATCTAATAAGAAACTATTTTTCTTCAATTTAAGGTTTTGGCCATTCAATATTTACTAATATGGTAAACATATGTGTGTTTTGTTCTGACACCATATTTTATGTAGTGCCTTCTCTTTTTACTATATTTTTCCTGCAATCTCTTATTGCATAATCCTTTTGTATGTACATATTTTGATCATTGAATGGTTTATATATTTATTTAGTAGTTACATTTCAGATATGAGATATAAAGCATTTATATAAATAAGTGCCAATTTATTTATATACTATTGATTGAATCTCTATTATGAACAATAAGAACATTATTAATACACTTTACTTTTCCTCCTCTTCCTCCTCTATACCTTTCAATTTTAGTTAATTGTATTACCTTCTTGGTGGTTACCTTTATAACCTCTTTTTACGTGATGTATTATTAATTAACTAATGTTTTAATTCTTGCAATAAATCATAAGGAAACAGCCTTCTTATACCACTTCTATCTTCCCTTCTTCCTTTGATTATTAGTATTATTTCTATATAATTAGGGCTTGTAATATAAATAGTCTGTTTTACCTTGTAATCCTCATTTATGTTGGTCTACTTACTAGAGTAAAAATATGTCAATTCTTGGCTCACTTCTGTTCATGATGGATTAACCAGGATTGGTTTTGTACATCTGCCTTAAACAAACAAACAAACAAAAAACTTAGAACAAAAGAAATTAAAAAAAAACAAAAACAAACACTTAAAAAAACATGCGCATGAAACCAAAACAAAATATATGCTCTACCATCACTGCCTTGACACATTGGACAACAGGCAGCACACTGCAGTGATGCCTGAGGGAAAAAAACAAACAAGGTCAGTCCTCAAATTGCCACAGCTCACTGTCTGGAATTCCAGTCTGCAGCTCAGCGAGGCAGAACCCAAACAATGCCTGGTGAGCTGCCTGAGCTAAAGGGATGAGACAGACTTGATAATTCTGGGAGATCACTGTGGCTAGAACTCATGGCCTAAGGACCAGAGAGAAGAGAGCAGCAAGGAAAAGGCAGAGCTGAACTCCCTTTTCTGAGATTAATTTAATATAGAACATCATGCTCCACTGAAGAGTCCTTCAAGCTCATTAATCTGTTGCATAATTTTATTAGAATGTAATATAATAATGATTAAAAATGCCAGAGCATTTTAATCAGACTTAAAATTTAATTCCCTTCCTCTTCTTTATATAATTTGTTTAAAGGGCTGTGATAGAACAGCTGTAACCATGGAAAGAGATTGTCTTTTCTAGAAAACAGACACAAACAAGCCAGCAGTTCGGTCCTGACAGGGAAGGGTAGAGAAAAGAAGTGTTGTGTTATAAGTGATTCCATCAGGATTAACAGCCTTCTACTCTAGAGCAAGAGATTGTTTGAAGTTAGATCACATAAGGAAGTTTGATCAAAACTATGAAGCTAATGAAAAATTGTTTACACATTACAACTTCATTAGCTGTACACAGTTAGGCATCCTCATTTGGACAGAAGAAAGGACTTTAGCATAAAGGAGGGTTCAGGTAGAGGCACAGCACACAGACTTCTCTTAACAAAGCTTGTGTAAAACAACTTTATGAAAAAGTGAATGCTTGAGTTCTTGGTCATATCTAGTTTCTTTTGCACATCATTGCAATTCCAAGATGCTTAAAATGTTATAATTGATTAAACAGAGATGTTCGCAAAACAGTTCCAAGCTATTCAGGTAATAATAATAACTGAATACATCTTCTTAGATAAAACATTGTGTATTCCTTATCCCAGATTGATATTTGCAAGATATTCATTCACATTATGTTTAATTCGTGGTCCAACTCAAATTTAGTTTAGAATACTTTGCTTAATTATACCCTAAAGCTGATGTTAGCAGAAGAAAATGAAAGAATTAAGAGTTTCCTTTAATTGAGCATGCCACTAGATACTTCACATACATTGCTTTTTCATGTACTCAAAAACTATGAGAAGTAGGTATCATATCCCTTTTTATATATAAAAACTGGAATCTGAATAGATCAAGCTCAAAGCAACCTATAAACCTGAATTTGAAATGTAGGATGAGAAACAGAAATGGGAAAGGCCTAGTAAGTTAAAGATTTAAGAGCTTTTGCCGAAACCGGTTTGGCTCAGTGGTTAGAGCGTCGGCCTGCGGACTGAAAGGTCCCAGGTTCGATTCCGGTCAAGGGCATGTACCTGGGTTGCGGGCACATCCCCAGTAGGAGATGTGCAGGAGGCAGCTGATCAATGTATCTCTCTCATCGATGTTTCTAACTCTCTATCTCTCTCCCTTCCTCTCTGTAAAAAATCAATAAAATATATTTTTTAAAAAAAAGATTTAAGAGCTTTAAAGAGTGAGGGATCAGCTATCCCAAAAGAAGCAAAGAGATCCAGAAGGTAAAGAATGAACAATGTCCACTGCATTAGGGTGCAGAAGTCATTGGTGATAGGCCAGAGTTCTTGTACAGTCTGAGGGCAGATGCATAAGTGCAAGAGGAAGTGGAAATGAGGACTTTGAGAGTTGATAGCTGCTTTAAATAGCGCAATTGAAAACGGGAGGAAAGATATGACTAGCATTAGCAGCCTGAGTAAATTAAAAGGAGAGTTATTCTATGTTTGGTTTTCAATCATTTATTAGTTATTATTTTAAAACTAAGAGAGGAGAAACAAACATTTCTATACCCCACTCTGGAAAAGATCTTAACAATATGTGGAATTTAAAGGAAAGCTCAGGGTCCAATTTGTACAATATGAAAAGTTTACTTTCACAGTAAAGTGTTTGTAGGGGAGACCAGCTTTCAGATCAATTGGTCCACTGTAAAAGAGAAAAGGAAATATTGAGAGCTCAAATTTTTATATGGCAGTTGAAATTCTCATTAGATAACAATTGGGTCAGCTATGATGAAAATCAGATATATCTGTTTTTGGGAATATGTTGTGCTGGCCTTACCATAAACTTGGAAATATCTAGGTACAAAATATGGAAGAGAGAATATAAAAGAGAGGAGCACAGAGAGAAGAAATTATTGGCTGAGGTGATGTGAGAGAATGCAAAGCAGCGCCTATTCTGAGGGATGAGTCAGCCTTCATTGGGAAGTACACAGCCTCTCTTGGTGACCAAGCCTTGGGCGGTGACAAGTGGGAAGGTCTAGAAGCCCTAAACTGGAGAAGGAAGGTGAAGGAAAATAGTGGGGAGTTAAATCTTCCCTGGACAAGCGAGATTTCCCCTACAACCACATGGAGAATCAAAGTCTGATAAATTTGGGGGGAGAAGGAAGGGTAAGGGACAAGTTGAGCTTGGGAAAATTAAGTTTCTTTCTAAAGTGTCACAGAAAAAACAAAAGGCAGAAACAGACCTTAAATTCACAACTTTGACTCCTCCAACTATCTTCCCAAAGTATCACGCTCTTCTTTTAAATACCAAACTGTATTTATATTTGATAGTTTTAAAAACAACAACAAAGAATTTGTATGCATATATGGATAACCCATGGACACAGACAATAATATGGTGAAGGTCAGGGGTGGGAGGTGGGGAGACGGGGGCAGGCTGGAAGGGGTCAATGGGGGGAAAAAGGGGACAATATGTAATACTTTCAACAATAAAGATTTAACAAACAAACAAAACAACAAAAGAGCACTTACTATGCTGCATATTTAACACTTTCATATAATAATTCAAATATCCCCTTCCTTTCTACTTTCCTTTTTTTCTTGCTGCCTTCTTTCTGTCCTGGGCTTTAAGTGAAAAAGTAGAATATATTTTCTGAGTCCTTCCCCTAATTTTGCTTCTGGTCTTTCCATGCCATAATCACAATGTTTATTTCTGATAATAAAAATGTTAGTTTCATGGATTGTGCCAGTTCTACACACTTTCTGGCAAAATTAAAAAATATCTTTATGATTTCATGTATGTTTCCTACTCTTTCCTTCAGTGTTAATGATGTAAATAGCCTTCCTTTTCACAAACACAATTTTCTTAAGAGTCACTTATTTCCTTAGGCAATTCTGAATAAACTTATTTCAACTCAATTATACTATCATTTCTGATGGTCTCTGGTATTAGATTTTTCCCCACTATTACCTCTCACATTCAGCACATTCTTTTTCATTTTTTCTGACTATTGATACCCCCTCCCCTGATTCAGATCTTATAACTTACTTTTTATATCCCTCTCTGCATCCAGGAATACTACCACCATAATCATACAAATACATGTAATCAGTTGTCCCACCTGAAAACTTTGATGAGCACCTATATTCACATAAAAGTGAACTAACTCTTTGGTTTGATATTTAGGACTCTGCATATGGACCCTGTCACTTTTTTTTCTATATCACTCCCCCCTCTGCAACACACA
The DNA here is from genome assembly GCF_028538775.1 of Myotis yumanensis. Taxonomy (NCBI): domain Eukaryota; kingdom Metazoa; phylum Chordata; class Mammalia; order Chiroptera; family Vespertilionidae; genus Myotis; species Myotis yumanensis. Next base: position 39,195,191 of record NW_027223760.1, on the reverse strand, counting down.
CACCCCCACCCCCACCCCGACACACACACACATTCTGGCATGAAGACCATGCTTCTGTTTCCCTGAATTACTTTCTAAAATCATACTATATGTACACATCTCTCCATATCTGCTGAATCAATTCTCTTTACTTGGCATGTTTTCTCCTATTCTTTGCCTCTGAGACTACTGTTGGTTATCTAAAAATATATAAAGCATTTAATATTAGATTCCTTTTCCATTTTTTGGGCTTTTTTTTTAAACTGGAGAGCATGAATTAAAGTGCAATAAAAAGAGCAAAGTATATATTGGCTTAGGAAAGAAAAGTGTTTATGTATCTGTATAATCTTCTATCAGAATATATAATCTTGATTTATTTATTAAAATTGTATTTTATATTTGAGGATGCTCTGATAGAGTGCCAACTTCTTGGTTTACTCTGTTTATTTACATTAAAATATTTTAAAATATCTAAATTAAGCTTATATACTAAATTGCTAGTAAACTTACCATGACACATTCAATAAGACTGACTTACTACCTCCAAAGATTGGAATTTCACATTTATAGTATTTATAAAAAGCAACATGCAATAATAAGCTGCAGCAGCAGATGGAGCTCTAGAATAAATTAGGACTTACTACTCCTCTACAGTTATTTTTTTATTGATGAATGTGAAATAATTGAGAATTTCAGATATACCTATAGACACTTATTTTTATTATTACCTGACACTTCTCTTTTCATAAGTATATTATCCATTCATTACAGGATTCTGGCATTCTCAAAATGATTGGATGAGTTATATTTATCCAATATTTAAGAAAATAATGACATTGTATTGATATTATTATATTTTAATAATATTTATGCTTTAATAATGTTAATACTTTATACTGTGTATTTTTAAAATGGTAAGTATTTAAATACATCCAATAATTGTTATACCTTTAAAATTTCCTTTTTAAAGCTACCCCTAATAGGTACCTGAATAGGGATCCCTCAAGAAAAAGTCAATCTATATATTATGAAAATCATATCCTCAGTTCACATCTCATCTCTAACAATGTCTTAAGTAATTTCATCTTATCTTCATTAAGCCTTCTTTGACTTACCCCTGTGCAGGCAAAAACAGTTTTTCTAAGTGCTCTATTATCATCAATTCTAGTAATTTAATTGCAAATAATAATTTCTCTATCCCCCCACTGGGTTATGAACTCTATATCCACACCACCCAGTAGAGAGCCTGGCATGTGATTAGTACTCTGTAAGCATTCACTTTACTGAATGCCAGGAGATGTACATTTGGAGCACAAGAAAGAACAATGAGAGAAACGGGGACTCTGGATAAAGCAAGGCACATACAAGGAAAATAAGTGATGACGAAGGAACGGGGGCCGATTTGCAAGTGCTTCACTGAAACCAAGAAGTGGCACAATTATCTTTGCTAAATAGAACAGGATTGGCATCTTGGAGTAACTCCAGACCAGTTTTGAGGCCATAATAATACTTTGAAGAGACGCATTTATGACAACCAATAACAAAGGCCAGGCAGTTTACTTAAGTGGGTGAAACAGGGCCAGTTAGAACTACGGAAAACTGAGAGCTGTATCTAAAGTAGGTATCATTTACTCAGTTTCGGAAGCTAACTGTTATGTGGAAATGTGGACTAAATATTCTAGACTTTAAATCCTATACAAGAAGCCAAAACTAAATCTCATAATTTTAGGAATTGTTAATTAAATTTAAAACGTTAAATCAATATCTGGTTTTAAAAAATTATACCTGTGCATGTGATCTCTCCCAAAGACAATCCATTTGCCTTTCTTGACTCAGTAGGGCAGGGGTCCTCAAACTACGGCCCACGGGCCACATGCAAATACAAATATTGTATTTGTTCACGTTTTGTTTTTTTACTTCAAAATAAGATATGTGCAGTATGCATAGGAATTTGTTCATAGTTTTTTTTTAAACTATAGTCCGGCCCTCCAACGGTCTGAGGGACAGTGAACTGGCCCCCTGTTTAAAAAGTTTGAGGACCCCTGCAATAGAGCAATAGTAGCAATGATGAAGGGGGAGTGGCAGATTCCAGGAACAACTGGAAGCACACTGGATAGGAATTAATAACTGTGGCATACACACACACACACACACACACACACACACACACAGAAATATACATTTATAGGAACAGATATACAATATTTAGATGCAATTATTTATCCGAGCTATGGCAATTTTTCATGTTCTGTTGTCCTGTCTTTACCTACTATCTAATTTGGTTTAAGTCGTATGTTAACAGAAAATGCTACAAAAGTTTCCTTTTTAAAATTGTCAGTTTCTATTTAATTTAATTTATTCATTCTCTATATATGCTATTTTATCACAAAATTTACATATGCTCCTTTAACATCTAATGATATATAAGGAAAATCCCTCCCCCTACCTGATTTTATTCCACAGAAACAACCATAATTAACAACTTGATTTATAGTCTTTCAAACCCTTTTATAAATGTACAACTCTTTAGATATAAAAATGTATATACATTACAATGTTTTATGCATAGCTTGCTTCATTTTTATAAAAATACATTGTGTGTGCATATATGTAGTTTATAGCAGCATATTATAATATGGTTGTGATTTATTTTTTATCATATATTTTAACTTATCAAAAGTGAAATATACATAATTTGGAATGAAAAAAATAGGAGTAATTGTAAAATCTGTATAGACATTTCTGTTCAATAAGCAGAATGTCTCTGAATCAGTATAGACAAAATTTTCCTTCCATCTCCTTTGTACCCTCTGCTGGTCTCAGTTCCTAAGACTACTCAGAGCCTTTTCGAATGTGAGCTCTTGTAGCATTAAGTTTGATAGAGTAGTTGAAAAATGTATGTTTTGTAAAGCATCGTCTTTACATAATAATTAACTGGTTTACCCAGGGCCATTGTCTCCAATGTGACACCTTATTGAGATATTTTTAAGAATAATTTTGATTACAAGTAAATTTAAATCTTTAGAACCAAATTCCCTGATAAGGCATGACTCTACTATATGTTTCTATCTGATTTTTAAAATTAGTTTTATTGGGGTGACATCTATAATACAAGTATAACATGCTAATTGGACCGGATGACCTTCTGGACGAAGCCGGGGCTGCGAGGGAAGCCTGGGTCCAGGGTGCCAGAGGGAAGCCGGGGCCAGCAGCCGAGGATGGCAGCCGAGGGAAGGAAGGCCTACTCTTGCACAAACTTCGTGCATTGAGCCTCTAGTTAGTTAATAAGATTATATAAATTTCAAGTGTACATTTCTATGATACATGATCTGTATATTGCATTGTGTTCCCACCACCCAAAGTCAAATCATCTTCTGTCACCATATATTTGACCCCCTTTACTCATTACTACCCTCTCACCCTCCTTCTCTCTGGTAACCACCATACTGTTATCTGCATCTATGAGTTTTTGTTTGCTTTTTTGTATTTGTTTATTTGTTGCTTTCAGTTTTATATCCCACATATGAGTGAAATTAACTTTTTCTTCCTGACTTATTTAGCTTAGCATAATATTCTCAAGGTCCATCCATGTTGTCACTCATCTTTTCTTTTCTTATAGCTGAGTAGTATTCCATTGTATATACGTATCACATCTTCTTTAAGCAATCATCTTTTGAAGGGCACTTTGACCTGATTATTTTTATCTGTAAAGTAGTAGTCTATTTCATTAGTATGCAATGATGCATTTGCTGATTCTATATAGTTACACATTTATTTGGAGGGGGGGGGCTAGTGCCTTCCATTTTTGTTATATTTCAGCACTATGTTAACTATTTTTAGTGCTTCTTCAAAGTAAATTTTACTATGAATTTGCAAAACACAAATTAGTTTTGTTAGAATTTTGAATGAAAGTGAATTAAAACTAATAATACAATTGTATTACTGTTTATTGAGTTTCTCCTTTATGCCAAGCATTCCTGTCCATAACTCTCTAAGGTAGACACTATATGATTACTATCTATATTATACAAACAAGAACATGGTGACACAGGACAGTTAACTAATATTACCTAAGTTATATAGGCAGCGGGCATTAGGGATAAAATCAAAAGTAGACTTTGAAGCCCCTAACCTAAACTGTACCACTTTCTGAATTTTTATTTTATAAACATTGTATCTTGATTTCAATTTTGGGAAAATTTATGTCTTTACAATATTAAAAATTCCCAATCAGGAATGCATTAGCTATTGTCTCTTCTCGTTTTCAAATAACATTAATAATAATAATAATAATAATAATAAATGTAATATCTCACATTAAGGTATTGTAATTTTATATAAATATACAGATGCATTTATTCACCATTTAGATATATCTTTATTTATCATCATTTTCCATATTATTTCATGAGTCTACTCATCAGTACACTTAACAACTTTTTGCATCAAATACAGACCAGTTTAAGAAATAAAGCACTTTAACTGCAGGGCAGTGAGTTTAGCCTGTATAAAAATAAATCTAAGCTTCACTCTAGAAAATCCTAAACGTAAAGGTGGGTTTAAAATTCAAATGGGCAAAACAAATAAAGAAATGGCTGCAATTTTAAATATTGCTGACTATTCATATTTAAATAGATTGACCTAATTTAAACATTTTTCTCAAAGTGGGGTAACGTGTTCTAAACAACTCAGATCCTAATTAGATACCAATGACTTTCATCTTAGGATTCTGATGGCCATTTTCCTCCCATTACTGTCAAATACATGAAAGTTAAGGAAAATCCTCTCACCACAAAAAGAAACAAAGACCTTAATAACTTCGAGGACCACTAGGGGGCATGTTCTGCTTTTTTATCAGAGAGATTTTAAGTTTTTTCCTTTTCATTTTGAAATAGCCCTGGTTAACAGATAAAGAATTGTAAAATCAATAATGATTATGAAAATAGCTAAAATGTTTAGTTTTAGAAGAGCAATGCATGTTTTTACAGACAATTTAATAGACTGAAAAAACATAAAGTGACAAAAATCCAAAGGCAATTTTTATTAATACTTGGCAAATTTGTCAAAGTCACATACAAAATTATTTTCATATTACACATATATTTTTGCAATATGAATGATTTTGAGTTCACTTTCATACACTTAAGTATATATCCTAAGCATTCCCATGACATTACATTATTTGGTTAAATGCAATTTTTTTCTTTCTGTTTTTTGTTTGTTTAAAGTTTTACATATGTCTCCTTTTTCTCTGCTTGACACCCCCCAGCCACTCCCGCTCCCCAGAACAAGCCCCCACTGCCCCAGTGTCCATGTCCATTGGTTATGCTAATATGCATGCATACAAGTCCTTTGGTTGATCTCTTACGCCCCCTCCCCTACCCCTGCCTTCTCTCTGAGGTTGGACGGTTTGTATCCTATATCTATAGTTATGTGGTGCTTAAACATCCCTTTATTATTAGATATTTATGCTGCCTCTGATTTTCCATTAATATAAAACATATCCTGAAAAGTACATCAGTAAAAGTATAACTGCAGACTGACCTGGATTCATGTCTCAACTATGACATTTACTACTACAAATATGGGGTTATTAAAACCTTTAACTCAAGTGCTTTTTCCCCCACTTATTTAAAATGGATGACAGTAAATAGTACATACATGGCAATTGTTAAGACTAATTGACTTAAAACACATAGAAAAGAAAAACCTCAGCATATAGGAAGTACTAAATACATACTAAGATATTATAATGTATTTATTGTCAACATTTTTTAACATGAATCTGCATTTCAGATTTTTTCTCTAAAACAAATTTCTGGAAATAGATTTGCTCATTCAAAAGTGGTTCTCCCAAATTGCTTTCCAAAATAGCTGAGCTACTTTATAATCTAAAGATATTCTTAAATCTTAAGTCCATTCATTAATACAAAAATAGTAATTAACTCATTCAGAGAATAGCATGGTTGTGAGAGACACAGGAATTCACATTTGTCTTTAGATGTAAAAACAAAAAATGTACATCAGAAAGCATTATGTGTATCTGATTTTGATTTAGTCTTTTTTCTAAATCAGACAACCTGAGTTTCACAAGGCCTAACAAGCATTTTATAAATATACTAGAGGCCCAGTGCACGAATTAATGCACATTGAAAGGAAATTAATTAAAAGAACTGTGGTACATCTACACGATGGGATACTATGCTGCTGTAAAAAAGAAGGAACTCTTACCATTTGCAACAGCATGGATGGAACTGGAGAGCATTATGCTAAGTGAAATAAGCCAGTCAATGAAGGAAAAATACCACAAGATCTCACCCATTTATGGATAATAAAGACCATAATAAACTTTTGAACAAAAATATATACAGAGGCAGAGCTGCCTCGAACAGACTGTCAAACTACAGCGGGAAAGCTGGGGAGGGTTGGGGGGCGGGGGGGGGGGGGGCGGGGGTTAAGAGATCAACCGAAGGACTTGTATGCATGCATATAAGCATAACCAATGGACATAAGACACTGGGGGGTAGGGGAGGCTGGGGGATTGTCAAGGGCGGGGGAAAAAAAAAGGAGACATATGTAATACTCTTTGTAATACTTTAAGCAATAAAAAAAATAAATAAAATACGCTTGGAAACAAAAAAAATAAAATAAAAAGTACATACACACACACACACAAAAAAAGAAGTAAAATATTCTTTTAAATTCTAAAAAAATAAAAAAAGAAAGAAATATTTTAATATTGCCATTCGCCCTTTCTCTATAATAGAAGTGTCAACCAAATTGACAATCAACAATGACAGATCAAAACACACGCGTGCAATTGGCGCCAGCGAGAGCTTTATATGTATCGCGCATGCGTGAGTCAACCTAGCCTCATTATATTAGATATATATATCTAATAAACTTGCTTAATTAGACATGCTTTCTTATTTGGCTAAACTTTTCGAGCCCAGTGAAGCACCCCATCTTCTCTTTCAGGTAATTGTTAGCAACACAGCAGTAAACATCAACACAAAGCAGATTATTATTGTAGATCACGCAGGGAGAACAAAGGGTAAAATATTTTACTGCAGCAGTGTCTGACTATATTCTTTGCAGTGAGAAAACCAGAAGTCATTTTCAAGGTCCATCATTTCTTATTTCCTTTCATTCAGGTTAAGTTTCTAAGCTTTCTAAATCTCCGCTTTCTGGCTAAAGAAAAGAAAATAGGATTTCATCGTGTCTCCTATCTACCTACTCCAGGACTTCTGTGAGGATCAAACGAGATGAGGCGTGGAAAACGCTTCACAGACATTTGGTTAAAGTGTAAAATGTTTCCACCTGGCTCTAAAGCAAGTTGTGTTCCTGGGCTGAAGAAACTCCAAGGAGGCTAGTCGCTAGGGAAAGGAAGCCTGGCGTTGCTATATGACATCATTACCCGGCACCCACAGCAACCGTTTTCGGGCTGGGCTGGGCTATGGGCTGCATTTTGCGCCATGGGGTCTCAGCAGCATCAGTTGCAATTTGGTGGGCTGTTGCTCCGGGGTGGTGGCAGGGCCTCTGTCCCACTTGGGGGAAGCCGAGTGTTGCTTTGTGGGCACCAGGTCCACAGTGCTGTTTCTCTGTAAATGGCCAGTCCACGTCATGGCAGCTCCTGCATTGAGTGTCTGCCCCCTGGTGGTCAGTGTGTGTCATAGCAACCGGTTGGACAAACACTTAGCATATTAGCCTTTTATATACACTGAATGGCCAGATTATTATGACCACCTGATGTTTGTAGGCAAATTAGCTATAGTTTCGCGCTGAAGTTGCTAGAGGGCCAGACCATTATAAATAGAGAAGCAGGTTGTTTACGGTGACAGAAGTGATTTTTTTCTGAAGATATGGGTAAACAAGGCGATTTAACAGCTTTTGAACGTAGGATGATTGTTGGCACTCGGAGTCATGGAACAGTATCAGCAAAACAGCCGAAGGCCTATTTGAACACCTTTGCTGTCTGCAGTTACCAAGATAAAATGTCTCCAATTCGTACAGGAAAACGAGTATTGGGTGGTCGAACATTGGAAAAAAGTCATGTGGTCCGATGAATCACATTTCCAGTTGCATCATGCAGATGGCAGAGTGAGAATTTGGCGGAAACAGCATGAAAGTATGCACCCCACATGCATGAGTACAACCCTTCAAGCTTGTGGGGGCAGTGTTATGGTTTGGGGCATGTTTTCCTGGCATGATTTGGGCCCTTTAATTCGTGTGGAACAACGTCTGAATGGCACAACATACCTAAGTATCGTTGCTGATCAAGTTCATCCTATCATGTTGATGGCATATCCCAATGGAGATGGCTTCTTCCAAAAAGACAATGTGCCATGCCACGATGCTCGTATTGTGCAGGAGTGGTTTCAAGAACATGAGGGAGACTTTACCTTGCTTAGGTGGCCCCCACAATTACCAGATCTCAAACCAATTGAGAATTTGTGGGATGAAGTTAAAAGAGCCATCAGGCAGCTGGTTCCACAACCATCAAATCTCACAGAACTGGACAGTGCTATTCATCAGGCATGGTGTCAGATTCCTCACATCACCTTTCATCATCTCGTGGAGTCAATGCCAAGAAGAAGCGCCATAGTATTGACGGCAAAAGGTGGCCCAACGAAGTACTGATGGGGTGGTCATAATAATCTGGCCACTAAGTGGATATAGATACATATGTCCTATTTTCTTGAGTAGGGGGCCAATAGTCTTTGTAAATCTCATAAAACTGTGTCTCAAGAAAAGTAAAGAACCACTGGTCTAAACATAACCCTCTTAAAATATGTGACCTGCTGATCTGCTTGAAGAACTTTAAATGTGTCTTTGTTTTTCAGGGCCAGGTATGTTAATCAGTGTAAACATATGGTATTAACTTTTATCTTATTTCTTTTGGTTTATAATGTCTACAACCTTTCTAAAAACTCAAAGTAAAGAGTTAAAGCATCTACTAAGTATTATATTATATAATGTCTGTTATTATTTTGAAGCTTATGTTAAATATAATTAATCGGATCCTTTAAAGTAAGTTCCAACTACCTACATTTGTTTTAATGCATTCAATTAATACATGTACTAAAATGTTTTATTTATTGGATTTGGAAGCATGTACAAATTTGGAGGGCCTTTTGACTAATTACATCTAATTAGAAGACATTGAAATATAGAGCACAATACAATTTACCTTTATCTTTCCCTTTTTGGGAGGCATGACAAGTACATATTTGCAAAGAGCTAATCAGGAACCAATTTCTTTTAGGTGCAAATGTATTTATTATTCTATTTCTCTATGCATCCATATATTCAGAAATCAGAAAGTTTTGAAAGTTAAATGTATTTTTAGTACTTAGAAAACTAAAGGTAAACTACTAAATAAAATTATATAAACCAAATGAAGTTAATCTCACCTTTGGGTCAGAATACTAGTAAGAACAATGATGCCCTGGCCAAGTGGCTCAGTTGGTTGGAGGATCATCCCTTACATCAAAAGGATGCGGGTTCCATTCTAGGGCACATACCTTGGTTGTAGGTTTGATCCCCGGTTGAGGTTCATACAGGTGGCAACCGACATTTCTCTCCCTTCTTCTCACTTTAAAATCAATAAAAAATATCCTTGGGTGAGGATAAAAAAAAATCATCAAATAGGTGAGCTTTTAACTGAGATATTTATACAAAACTCTTAAGAGGTTTAATCATTTTCAAGAGAAGATATAGTTTCCTTAAAATGGTTTTCCTTAACCTTCATTCTCCCAGGGGCTTTCTGGATTTTAGATAAGAATGTCAGCTATGCTAATGTGAAAGCTGCTTATGAAAGGATCAGATTAAAGGTCTGACATACAAATAACTATTGAAAAGTAAATTGCCAAACACTTACCCTGCTTATCTCTTTCAACTTTGAGTTGGGCACAGACATCATTGGTAAGAGAGAGTGGATTCTTATGTATTCAATTTAGAATTCTTGTTGAATTTGGTAACTTGTTTCCAATCTTGTTTAGTTGATATTATAAAGATAAGCTCCAAGGGAAAAGATTGTAAGTGGAAAGTAAGCATGCCAATAGGGAGAGTCTTATGTAAAGTTAGACTGAGAGACCATCCACAGGTCCCAAGTCTGTCTGTTATCAATTTGAAAGAAAAAATCATAAAATAATAAAATCAAAGGCATTTTCATGAAATTAATAACAAGTTGCTTATTTTTAAATCTCCTCCACTAAGCCAAGTATTTGGAGCCAATACTGTGACTCACTAGTAGTGACTCAGCAGTGAACTTTAGATTAGAAATGTAAATAATTTGGAATGTTAAAGAATGAAAAAATGTTCTGCTTTAACTTATCTGATCGGATATATTTAGTTTAAATAAAAATGGGCTATCATAATACTAGTGACTGTTTCCAGTATTCTGTCTCAGATCCCTTGTAGCTCCTTCCATTTATAACTGAAGAAAGTATCTTGTGAAAGGTGTTTCACACTGCCCTTTCAACAATATCTAGGGTACCTGCTTGGAGATGAACCCATGTAAAGGCAAAAGACTTCTACTCGGGATTTCCCCATTACTTCTCCTGCCTTAAAAGAAAGACTTTTTTTCCCCCTCTCTCTCTCTCCCTCTAAGAGATATTCTTTTACTAATGAACTGAGGTTACCACAGGGTTTTGAAAATGAATCAACTACATGTAAACCCTTACTTGCTTAAATGATATTATTAACCTAGCCTTATGGTAGTCCTAGACCAGTGATGGCGAACCTTTTGAGCTCGGCGTGTCAGCATTTTGAAAAACCCTAACTTAACTCTGGTGCCGTGTCACATATAGAAGTTTTTTGATATTTGCAACCATAGTAAAACAAAGACATATTTTTGATATTTATTTAATATATTTAAATGCCATTTAACAAAGAAAAATCAACCAAAAAAATGAGTTCGCGTGTCAGAGGTGACATAGGTGTCAGGTTCGCCATCACTGTCCTAGACTCTAAGCCCTTTATGCATAAGAACCACAATTGTCTTGTTTATTTACTTGTTTACTGCTAGGCGTTCTCAACAAATATTTGTTCAATGAATCAATAAAGGTTCACAAAAATACATAGACCCTGCCCAAATTGAGTAATAACATTTTTCTCTTAATTTTAATTGATTAAAAACTAGTAACTACATTCCCTTATTAAATTATTTCTATCAAACATACATCCTGGTGTAGTTTCATAACTTCATATTATGATAGCTGTGTAAATTTTTTTCCTTTCCACTTGGTCCTGGAAAATATTCTTTTAAGTTGGTTGGAGCATCCTCCTGTATACCAAAATGTCTTGGGTTCTATCCCTGGTCAGGGCACATACCCAGGTTGTGGGTTCAATCCTGGACTTGGGAGGCAACTGGGGAGGCAACCAATCTATGTTTATCTCTCACATTAAAGTTTCTCCACTCTCTGTTTTTCTCTTTCTAAAAATCAGTAAACATCCTTGAGTAAGGATAAAAAAAGAATATAAAATTTCAACTTAATTTTCTCTTTAATCTCTTGATTAAAACCCCTATATACACATAACACACACACACACACACACACACACACACACTTTTAATCATGGCTGTGAACATTTGCATACACTTTAACATAATGCTTTCCTATCAATATGAACACCTTTAGAATATCTCCAGAGATCCAGAGAGGGTTGAGGAGATCTAATGCTTGCTAAAGGGATAGCCAGGGTTGGGGTGAGCAAAAATTGTTTCCTGAAGAGGAAATAGACAGAAGAATTGTAAATCACACATTTTGGGTCTCTGAGGAAGGGTGATATTCAAACTGAAACAATTCTTACCTTTGGAGTTTTATGGGATGGTGAAGCATTAGTGGATAAGGTTAGAATACACTACAGCATATAATAAAGCTCATAAATACAGGGATGAACCTGGGCAAGGCTTGGAACATGAATACTAAGCCACATTTGCTTATTACGTGCAACCATAACGATAATTATAATTTAAATAATTTTCAGTCTTTTATTTTGTAGTAGAGCAAAACTGAATATGAAGTGTTCAGCTGCTAAGAGAATTCTAAGGCCCTTCAGAATGATTACTCAGGATTAGAATTATAGCAGAGTAAATAAAACAGAGTATTCAAAATATTAGCCTCTCCTTTTAATTCAATTCAACATGTAAATATATAGGAGGCATTCCAAGTCAGATGTGAATTTCAAAGATACAAAAATATTTTTCATATCTGCAAAAAGCTGCTGTGTCTACAGTTTACCTTATTAGTCATGGTTGTATGTCAGGGTCCAATTCTATGTTTAAAATGTGCTTTCTAGTTGTAGATGTCAGAGACATTTATTTTCTGTACAGAGGCCAGATCTACTGTTTTATTGGAACAATCTTGAGTTTCATTTGATTCCCCCATCATTATTGTCACAAAATCACCATGAAATCACAATGTACTCCCACACATTCCAGCAAGAATTAGCCCAAGTAAAGAAGTTTTGTTTTGTTTTTTCCCCCCTACTTTGTGGACTAATCATTGTGTAGTTGAGAAAAATGCATGTCACAATGTGTGCCACTCATTATAGATGTAATTCTAAGAGACTTTAAGATACGATTTCCCTCCAGTTATTTTATTTTTAGTCTTTAAATTAACATCTTAAGAAATTATTTTATATTTATATGTGGATTAAATTTTCATATCATATAAATCTCTTCCTTTGACGCTATTTTTGTTCTTTTTCTTTAACAGCAATTTAGGTTCACAGCAAAATTGAGAGGAAGGTACAGGGATTTTCCTATACTTTTCGCCCCCATGCATGCATAACCTCCCCATTATCACATCCTCCACCAGAGTGGTACACTTGTTTCCATTAATAAACCTACAGGAACACATCATAAACACCCAAAGTCCGTAGTTTACCCATGTATAATGAGGTATCCACCATTATAGTATCATACAAAATAGTTTCACTGACTGAAAATCCTCTGCACTCCACCTATTCATCTCCCCACTCTCAACCCCAACTATTGGTAAGTACTGATCTTTTTACTGTCTCCATAGTTTTGCCTTTGCCAGAATGTCATATTATTGAACTCATATAAAATGTAGCCTTTCTAGATTGGCTTCTTTCACTTAGCAATGTGTATTTAAATTTTTTTCATGTCTTGATTGCTCGTTTATATTTAGCACTTAATAATATTCCATTGCTTAGATGTTCTATAGTTTATTTACGCATTCACCTACTTTTAGGACATGTTGGTTGCTTCCAAGATTGGGCACTTAATAAAGTTGCTATAAACATCTGTGTATAGATTCTGCTTCTTTGTACTTGTCTTTAAGAATATAACAAATTAATACATGTTAAAGTAAATGCAATCAATCCTAAAGTATAAAGGGTAAAATATGGGAGTCTCCTCACCCTCAACTGTCCCCCATCCTTATTTCCTCAAAAATAATATTAAGTACTCTTAACATTTGCATTATATGTGGACAAAACATAACTAAAGTATTTTTAGTGTGGCAGGGCAATTCAAAAATGAATGACAGATATTGAGATTTTTCTTTCAATGTGAAAAAAATATACTTTAGCTGTATTTATTAATATAATATTAATATATATACACATAAATATTAATATTTACTTCAGACAGCTAAAGTGTATTTATATATGGTATCCAGGTATATTGTGTAGGTATATTTAGTTTGTCTAGCTATATTCTAATTTATACAGATACTAGAGACCCGGTGCACAAATTTGTGCACGGGTGGGGTCCCTCGGCCTGGCCAGCAATCGGAGCCAATAGCGGCTGTCTCACCCAGTCCAGGGGGAGGGAACATGGGAGGTTGGCCAGCTGCAGGAGGTTGGCTGTGGGAGCACACTGACCACTAGGGGACAGCTCCTCCACTGAGCATCTTCCCCCTGTGGTCAGTGCGCATTTATAGCGACCGGTTGGCTGGTCGTTCAGTTGACTGGTCCTAACGGTCACTTAGGCTTTTATATATATAGACATCTTTGACAAATGAGATTTTAAAAATATATTGTCTGGAAAATGTAGGCTTTCTATTCTAGTTTCTCTAGATATATTTCAGAAAAATACGAAAGTTAACAAGAAAATAGACTAGAAAATTTCCATAAATAAATTTTTCTTAGCAATAACTAAATAATGTCAGATTTATTTTTTAAATAAATGAAAAATTTAAAATAAATCACATTAACATATTATGTAAATGGAATTGTCTCATTCCTCTTATCCTCTTATCCTTTTTTACAACAAAAATTATTTTATAAAAAGATAATGTTTCTAAAGGGCCATAAATGAAATATTTTAAATTATTGTGATCATCTTCTATAATTTACTAATATTGAGGGCTAATGATGATTTTCAAAGTTAAGTTTTAGAACATTTAATTTTGAGTTATAATTTAAAAAAAACAAGAGGCAAAAATGGTCTGATTATTTTTTATATTAAATGATTGAAGAGATTCACAATTTTCCTTTCTTTTGGAATCAACTTATTTTACTGAAAACTGAAACTGTTACTTCATGACTTATCACTTTATTGGTTCTTAACTCAAACAGGAGAGAGAATTCTAATTTCTTTTTCTACAGTTGACTTCATCATTTGCTAACCATATTTCAACAAACTACTGTGTTTACTTTTCATCTCCTGCTTCAAAATTGTCTGTGGTTTCCTTCTTTCCTTCTAGAAGTTTTACAAATAAATCTTCAGGGTATTAAAGCATAATGTCTTCTTTTGAGAGCTCTGAAAAATAGTTATATACAGTAAAGAATTGGCTTTCTTACTACAGTTAGTGAGAAAATATCCAGTAAAGGAGAACATTTTCGCCACAGGAAAGTAAATTTAACTTAAGAAAAAATATTTGAAGTGAAGTCTATTTAATTTCAGAAGTTCAGAAAAACATGTCAAAAATAAAAGCTTAATAAGAAAACACTAATTATACCTGTTTCAAAATGACTGCATGTGTGTTCTTAAACACATATAGTTGTTCAAATAGTGTTTTAAGCTATTTTTTATAAGTGAAAAATATGATTATCCCAAAGTAATAAGATATCCATAGTGATTTCTACCTCTTGACCTCACACCAGGCTTGTCACTCTTGCTC
This sequence comes from Myotis yumanensis, assembly GCF_028538775.1. Lineage (NCBI taxonomy): Eukaryota > Metazoa > Chordata > Mammalia > Chiroptera > Vespertilionidae > Myotis > Myotis yumanensis. Next base: position 39,180,114 of record NW_027223760.1, on the reverse strand, counting down.
ACAGGCATTCTCTTTGTACCTCAAATAGACCAGCTCCCCCAGGACCTTTGGGCACTGATGTTCCTTTCTCCTGTGACTTCTTTTCACAGGTATTTGCACTGGTGATGTCTTCTCATCACTCAAGATTTAGCTCAAATTTCATTTCCTGTCTGTATTCTCTAATTAGCTTCATTACTATGTTTTCTTTTTATCATGTTACTACTGTTTCATTGTTTTAATAGTGACTATATCTCTCTGAAACTGTCAACCTTATTTAGTTGTCTGTAGCCTGTCTTCTTTGCAGATTTAATTTTTATGTGAGTGGGATCTTTTTGTCTTGTTTTCTTTCTATAGCCCAATCCAAAAGACTAAATGTCTCATAGGAATTGAATAGATATTTTTATATTTATTTAGTGTATGAACACTTTTTATGACATTCAATATTATTTTACAGTAGTTTCAGGTGTACAACATAGAGGCCAGGCAATTATATAGTCTATGAAGTGATCCCCCAATAATTCAAGTACCTACCTGGCACCATACATAGTTATTACAATATTATTTACCGTATTTCCTATGCTATACTCTATATCCCCATGACTATTTTGTAATTATAAACCTCAACTTTATAATCCCTTCTTCACATTTTCCCCAGTAGCTTATCAATTCTCCTATCTGACAACCAATAGTTTGTTCTCTCTGATTCTATTTCTGTTCTATTTATTCATTTATTTTCATCTTTAAATTTCACATGTAAGTGAAATTATATGTTATTTGTATTTCTCGGTCTGGCTTATTTCCTTAGCATAATAACTTCTAGATCCATCCATGCTGTCACAAATGGTAAAAGTTCATTCTTTTTTATGGCCAAGTAATATTCCATTATGTATATGTATCACATCTTCTTCATCCACTCATCTGTTGATGAGCACTTGGGCTGCTTTGACATCCTGGCTATTCTAAATAACACTGCAATGACATAGGGGTGCCTATATCTGGTGTGAGAGATAGGCTAAGTAGGGAGCCTAGTGACCCAGTCCTTATAAAAAGTGACAAGAGACTAAACTAAGGTCATGGTAGTAGAAACAGAGAAGAAGGCACATCTAAGCTTTATTTTGTGGCTAGAATAATAAAAAAAAGACTAATAATTCTAACAAGACATATAAACCTTTACTGAGCAATTACTATGTGCCAGACCTCGTTAGATCATTTATATATTAATATATTTAATTCTAACATAATGAATATAAGCAAGTACTACCTGAGGCAGTTTGTTCATAAGAGGAAATGCCAAGCATTGGTAATTAGTTGAGTGTGTATGTGTATGCACATAGAAGAAAGTGGAAAGTTAAACAATAACATAATAATAATAATAAGCAACTATAACACTTATTGAGTACCCATACTTGGTAAGCACTTATATAAATTCTTACCCATTGATTTTTCACAGAAGTTTTTTATTTTTTTTAATATATTTTATTGATTTTTTTACAGAGAGGAAGGGTGAGAGATAGAATGTCAGAAACATCGATGAGAGAGAAACATCGATCAGCTGCCTCCTGCACATCCCCCACTGGGGAGGTGCCCGCAACCCAGGTACATGCCCTTGACTGGAATCGAACCTGGGACCTTTCAGTCCGCAGGCCGACGCTCTATCCACTGAGCCAAACCGGTTTCAGCAGTTTTTTATATTGTTGAAGAAATTGAGGCACAAAGAAGTTTCAAAAGTTTACCAAAGTCACCAATTAGAAACAGGATTGAGTCAACTTTTAAATATAGGAAATTGACTTCTGAGCCGTAGCTCTTAAACTGTAACATATAATACTCTATATATTTTAGTTATATAGAAAAGTTGCAGTATTTGGCAAATCAATGGTAAATAACAAATGCTATTTAAATTAGGGAAAGGAGACAGATGAATACAAGGCACTTGGCAGGTCATCTCCGTATAAGGGCACTGATCCCATCAAGGGGCTCCACCCCGATGACCTAATCAAGCTCTAATCACCTCCCAAAGGCCTGACCTCCAAGTACCATCATGTTGGGAATTAAGGTTTAGACATACGAATTTGGGGGAGACAAGCATTTAATCCATAGCACATAGCATTTTTCATGGCTACGCCAAAAGCAGGGGGAAAAACCCCACAAAAAAACAAACAAAAAACCTGTGCTAATTAGAATATCCTTTTAATTATTAGTATTTTTAGTGAACTTATACTTAAATTTTCACTCAACTGTTAGGAAATTCAATTAATGCGCTTTACAGTTAAACAGAAAATCTCAGTCCCAATACAGGTCTGTCACTAAACAGACACTAGCCATTTAGATTTTTAATGCTCTAATTTAACTCCTCTTAAACAAAATATTTCTAAGAGATTCTTTATTTATAAAGTTCTAATTACTTGATTAGAAAATGTATCATATACCATCCAATGGTTAGTACAATATTTTGTTATCAACACAGTTATATCACTTTAAAGCTCTAAAAAAGGGGGGCAGTTTTAGCAGTAAGTATTTTTTTTAAAAAACCCACAATTTCTTAGACAATAACCTTAGAGGAGTTCTTTTTTAAAGATCTTAAAGGGGTAGAGATGACAATTATTCACTTGTAGTAATTGCTCTTCAGAATATTGGAAACTCTCCTCATGCCAAGGAGCCAGGAGTCCCGCAGGCTGCAGTATTAGTCCAGTCTGCACTGTGAAACAATCTCATAAGGACAGTGCTTGCAGGGGTCTGTGTGCCTCTTTGTGATGTGGCTCTGGAAATCTTATAGTTCTCTGAGATTGAGAAATAATTGCCTTTTAATGCCAGTGCAGGCCTTGGTGGGACTGCCAAGTAGAGAAAGCAACACGTGGCAATTTGATAAGGATGAATATCCGCTCAAACAGGGGCATATGATCACTCGAGCTTTCCTCTTCCCCAGCCAAAGCATAGAACCTCCTCTAAATATTACTGAATGCTGGTAAGTCAACAATTCAGATTTATACCAGAAATACATGGAATCTAAGTGAATAAATGTTTTTCTGTTATGCATCTCAAATTGTGCATCAAAAAAAGAAATAGTTTCCTAATTAGAAAGCTGAATGTGATAGGCAGACAGTCTATAAGCTTAACAAGTAAATCCAGACATTTTCTGTTCATAAGCCACTCCCCCCTCACCCGCAATACACCTCAGTCATGCTTTCGAAAGCTCACTTTATAAACCTTTTATAATCAAAACTGACAAAGATATTAAGAAGCCTAGTGGCTTTTCTAAAAGCTTTCACATGAATGAGTAGACTACACAAAACTCAAGTGAAAGCTGAGATGCTAGCGTTAATCTAAACTGTCCGCTTTGTCTGTAAATGTCTAATTTGCTCTGTGGCTTGATGGGATACAGCAGTTCATAAAAGACAAGGAACATTTAAAACATATATAAATTTCATGTTTATACATGCAAAATGGCGACCTACACACTTACGTTTTTTAAAAAAATGATGTAAACCAGAGGAAAAAATAAAATTAATACAAGTACTCAGAGCGGGGAGTAGGGTGAGCATAGTGAGGCACTCACCTTGGGTGCAAAATTTAAGAGGGTGCAAAAAAAAAAAAAACCCCTCAATGAAAAAGTAACATTTAATGCTATATATAAAATATAAAAGTTAATGCCAAAGTTCCGTAAGATCTAAGAAGTTAAACAAAGACGGGATCAGTATTACTGATATTTTCTTTTGCCTCAGTTTTTATTATGGCTTGGCTTGGAGCTACAAATACTAAGTGTCTTTTTTACACATCATACTTCAGATGAGAAAACAGTGCAGAAATTAAACGAGTGAAATGTAATATTCTAATCTTTTTTTATTTTTTGCATTAAACAAATTTTGTAGATAATGATTATAGCCTTTATAATCTAAGCATGCTAATTGTGTCTAAGTATATGCTGAGATCTTTAAGGCAGGGATCATGTCTTATACTTCTCTTATTTCACATGCTGTCTCACAGTGTTATACACATAATGATCTCCTGTTTAATCTTTATTAATAAACTGGCTGAATTAAATACATGCTGATAATAAGCATGGCTTTACCATTAACCCTCAATCTCTCTATTTGTAATAAAGTGACATGCCTAAAGAATTACAAAACAAGAGAGACTTTTATACTGAGACAAAGACAATATATTTTTACTAGAGGCCAGGTGCACAAAAATTTGTGCACTCGGGGGGGAGGGGGAGTCCCTCAGCCCAGCCTGTGCCCTCTCGCAGTCTGGGACCCCTCGGGAGATAACGACCTGCTGGCTTAGGCCTGCTCCCGGGTGGCAGAGGGCACGCCCAATCCCTAGGTGCAGCCCCTGGTCAGGCTCAGAGCAGGGCTGATTGGGGAGTTGGGGCACCGCCCCTGGTCATGCACAGAGCAGGGCGGATCGGGAGGTTGCAATGCCACCCTCAGTCACACTCAGGGTAGGGCCAATTGGGGGGGTTGGGGCACTGCCCCGTCACACTCAAGGCAGGGTCGATGGGGAGGTTGAGGCACCACCCCCTGTCACCCACAGAGCAGGACCAATCAGGGGGTTGGGGCGCTGCCCCCTGTCACTCACAGAGCAGGGCCCATCAGGGGGGTTGGGGCTCCGTACCCTGTCACGAACAGAGCAGGGCCGATCAGGGGGTTGAGGAGCTCCCCCCTGTCACGCACAGAGCAGGGCCAATCAGGGGGTTGAGGAGCTCCCCCCGTCACTCACAGAGTAGGGCCAATAGGGGAGTTGGGGCACCGCACCCTGTCACACTCAGGGCAGGGCCAATGGGGAGGTTATGGGTCTACCCCGTCACACACAGAGCAGGGCCCATGGGGGGGGGGGTGGTTGGGGCGCTGCACACTGTCACACACAGAGCCGCAGGGTGATCAGGGGGCTGGGGAGCTCCCCCCTATCAGGCACAGAGCAGGGTTGATCAGGGGGTTGGGGCGCCTTCCCCTGTCACAAACAGAGCAGGGTGGGTAGGGAGGTTGTGGCCCTGCCCCCTGTCACACACAGAGCCGCAGGGCGATCAGGGGTTTGGGTGCTGCCCCCGTCATGCTGATCCCGGTGCTGGGAGGCCTCGTGGCTCCACTGATCGCGGTGCTGGGAGGCATATTACCCTTTTACTATATAGGATACAGGCCTGGTGCACGGGTGGGGGCCGGCTGGTTTGCCCTGAAGGGTGTCCTAGATCAGGGTGGGGGTCCCCACTGGGGTGCCTGGCCAGCCTGGATGAGAGGATGATGGCTGTTTGCAGCTGGTCACACCCCCTTGAGGGTGGGTGTCCCCACTGGGGTGCCTGGCCAGTTTGGGTGAGGGGCTGAGGGCTGTTTTCAGGATGGCGGGTGACTGAAGCTCCCAACCTGTCCTTTTTTTCTTTTTTTTTATTCTGGGCCAGCTTTAGCTCTGAGGCTTGGCTCCAGCTCTGAGGCCTAGGCTGCTGAAAGCAGGTATCTGTTTTTTTGGGTTCTATAATAGAAACACTGTTTCAACTCCAGCTCTGAGATCCCGGCTGGCTGAAAGCAGGTATCTGGGGTTTTGTTTCGCTTCTATATTTGTAACAATGTTTCAAAATGCAAGCTCAGAGGCCGGCAGCAGCAGGTGGGGAACATTGGCTTCCTCCATCACTGAAGCAAGCAAGCCTCCTGTTCACTTCAAGCTGCCTGGCTGCTGCCCACCATCTTGGCTGGAAGTTAATTTGCATATCACCCTGATTAGCCAATGGGAAGTGTAGTGGAGGTACAGCTAATTACCATGTTTCTCTTTTATTAGATAGGATTGATTTCAGAAAGGAAGTAAGAGGGAGAGATAGAAACATAGATGATGAGAAAGAATCATTGATCTGCTGCCTCCTGTGTGGCCCCCACTGGGAATCAAGCCCACAACCCTGTAATGTACCCTGACAGGGAATCAAACCAGTGACCTCTTGCTTCCTGGGTCGATGCTCAACTATTGAGCCACACTGGTCAGGCAAGAACTTTTTTGATATATGTTTTGAATGTTTTGAAATATATACCTTTCATCTTTTTCAAACTAATTTTATTTGCTCTAAATTACATGGAAGCACTGTACTTCTTCGGAAATAACAGTAAAAACAATTGTGTATTTCCATTTATCAATGTATCCAAGGTATGTGGGCACATTATTTTTGGAGAAGAGTAGCTTAATATGAGATATAGGATAAGGATAATAAAAGAAAAATAAGATTATGGAGTGAGTCACTTAATCAAACACTTCAAATGATAATTTCCTTTTAATAAAAATAGAAATATGGTTAGTAAAAATATAGGTTAAACATACTTCAATTTTTATCAATTGTAAATCAATGTAAGAATACAATGAAACCTCTAGAAACCACATATATGGACCATGTCAGTCAGTCAGTCAGTCAGTCTATCTATCATCTATCAACTTTTTCATTTTATTTTGCCCATTAATTTTTCTCATGTTTTACTTATATGCAGCTATAATTATTACTGAATCAGCAAGACTTTAATTAGTTCACAAAATTTCTAATGTTTTTTGCAACATCCAGAAGGAAATTAATACTTGAAATTTTATACCATTTGGGCACATTGCACTCAAGTCATTTATACACTACATATCTTGCCTCTGTAAAACAGGTATGGCATTTCTTTGACAATCATAAATTGCCCTTTAAGTGCAAATGTTTTTCAACACATAGGTTTTTAGGTCACATATCTTTTATTTTTACTACTAGAGGCCCAGAGCGGGAAATCGCGTGGCCCCACCCACCCGCGAGTGCCTCGCCACACTTGCAGTCCCGCCCACCCATGCATGCCTCCCCATGCCCGCCTCGCTGCGCCCCGCCCTCCTGCCACCCCACCCACCCGCTGGCTGCCAGCCTTGCTGTGATTGGAGCCTTGCTGTGGGCCACAGGGGAGTGACGGAGAGGTGCTCCATGCATTTCCCGATGACTGGTCGTTTGGTCGTTCTAGCATTCCGGTGTTCCGGCCACTGGCCTTTTATAATATAGATATGGTGATTGCTATGGGTTAAATTGTGTCTTCCCAAAATTCATATGTTGAAGTCCCAATCCATATTATATCAGAATATGCCCTTATTTGGAGATAAGGTCTTTATAGAGGTGATTCAGCTAAAAATACCTCACTAGAATGGGCTCTAATCCAACATGTCTTCATAAAAAAGAGAAATTTGGAAACAGACACACACAGGGTGAACATCGTCTGAAGGTAAAGGTAGAGATGTGGAGGATATTTATCCAAACTGAGGAACAACAATGATGGCTAGCCAACCACCAGAAGCTGAAAGAGAGGCACGGAACCGATTATTTCTCAGAGCCTGCACAAGGAATCAACTCTGCTGTCTCCTCGATCTTGAACTTCTAGTCTCCAGAACTGTGAGACAAAAAATATTTGTTGTTGAAGCCACCAGTGTGTGGTATTTTGTTACTGCAGCATAGCAAACTAAAACAATGACCAAATAAACTTTTAATTTAGACTTAAGACTATTGAGATTTTTAAGAACTGCTAAACCAATGGGCTTGGTGAACTTAAGAACTTTAAAAATTATTTTCTTTGTTGGTGTTCTCTCATTTTTTGACACAAACAGATACGCATCTATATGTCATTGATTTAATAGGTAGGTAGGGGGAAATAATTTTAGAAGCAATAAATTAATTCAAGCTTCCGATATGCAATATAGCTTCATTTGCATTCAAATAAAGTTCCCTTAATCTTGCAACAGATAGCATGAGAAAACATAAAACTTAGCAATATAGTTTTACAAAGAAAAATTTTCTTCAAGAAAAACATTCTATATTAATATTTCATTATTAATATGATTTATTTTAAGAAAAATTAGTGGTATGTGCTATAGGTGAACTGTGATGGCGAATTCATCCAAAGATGAAATGTATGTACTCTGCCTTTAAGAAACTCACTATCAGGTCCATTCCATATTTCATCGATCACCTACTATTGGCAAAAATTTAATGCTAACTTTCTTTTGTCTTTAGCATTTTATTCAATCCATATATTCTCTGCTTTTTAATTAAAAAAATAAAAAGTATAGTTAAATATATAGCGACACTATAGTTATAAATAAATGCCAATGCAATACCCAAGAGTTTCCTAAAAAGAAGTTTATATGTACTAAGTCAGTGAAACTGGGATGTCTGGCCACATATTACAAAGGCATTGTTAACATATATTTAGATTAAAACTGAGCTTACTGTATATGAAGTATTTAAATAACTTTGCAGAGGGAAAAAAGCAAGAGAGAACATCATGCAGGTAAACAGAAGTAAGTTTAACACAATATTAGATTGTAAAGAGATTAAAGAACATGAAACTGTTCCTATGACAAATGCATTGACAACTGATTCTTCTCTCATTCATGAGAATCTACTTAGGAAGGGTGGTTTTTGAAAACTTGGTGGGCCGGTGGGATGGAGTGCTACAGTTGGAACAGTTTTCTGACCACAGTGCCAGATGAAAAAATGGCCTGGGGTTTCAGGAATCTATCCAGTTCGGTGGTAATATTTTCCAAACTTAACATGAAATATTTAACTCAGTCTTGTTTTTACTGAATCAGATCTGAGTGAGTTTACTTTTTTGTACCATTCAGTTGGTTTGAGACCTGTTGATATAGGACATAAACAAAATATTTCTTTTCCTTGTACCGGAAAGGAGATTAAAGGCAAAGAACTTTAATGTGAGAAACAGTCCCACCACTGTTACTCCTTTCCTTTGCCTCCATGACAGGTTTCATTGTAGCACACATACCTTATGCCAGCCTTGGAATGTAGCCCAAGATTATCATTATTTACATGGAAATAACATCCATAAATGTCACCTGGACTCTCTATTAGAGCATATTTTTAGTTTATAGTATCAAAGAAAACTCATTTATATGCATATTAGGTTTTTGCATTTAAATTGCAGTTGATACCAAACACCATAAACATCAATACCAAGTTCTTTAATGTAAAAATTTAACTTGAATACAATCCAACATTTCTTTCTAAATCTCTTAAAAGTTTATCACTTTTGATATTCTTGTCATATGGAATGTTTTCATAGCTGCTTGACCAACATAGAATGGAAAATTCAAAATAGTGACAAAACTGTTTTTTAAAGGCCTAGATTCATAAAAAGCAGTACTATACTATCTGAAGTTTAATACCTTTAGTATTGCTTCTTCTTAGTGTGAGAAATGCTTACCTGTCCAAATTTAAATAATGGACTCAGAGACAGAAGTATGGTGAAAACAAGACTTTTAATATGTTCTGCAGAGCTGGTGTCTGGTTGTACAGGCACTCATGGAGTAGAGATCACAGCCTATTTATTTTCTTAGGTTGTGAAAGACCCTCCTCCTCCGGTTCCTCATTGGTTGAGGCCTTTTCTAGTTGTCTCTACCTCGCCCTGTTGAGTCAGGAGGGCGCCTCTGGAGTTTCCACCATGATGCTGGCTCACATCCACAGTTCTTTGTTCTTATATCCTCTTCAGTAATCTTTTCCATTAAAAGTTGACTCTGCTGAAGATGGGTCACAGAGGCCTATTTCCTATATTAGTAGCTTCTTCCTTTCTTTCTCTCTTCCTATCTTTTTCTTTTTTTCCTCCCTCCCTCCCTCCCTCCCTCCCTCCCTCCCTCCCTCCCTTCCTTCCTTCCTTCCTTCCTTCCTTCCTTCCTTCCTTCCTTCCTTCCTTCCAGCTTATGGAAGCTTGAAACATTTGAATTATCTGGGCACTATCTGTATTGCCCTTCTCACCATCAGGAATCAGCAGAGATTAACTGCACATTCTTTTCACATGTGTAACAACTCATGACAAAACAAATGAAAGAAGAATCACCTCATGTCCACCTTTAATGTCTTACCACACTTTGCTAACTTAAAAAAAAAAAAAGATTTTAATAATTTAAAACTTATATAATCAAAAAATTTAATCAGTAATATTGCTTTCATTGATAAATATGAAGTTTACTTTATTTTGGGTCAGGCCACGAAATCAGATCTTACTGCCAAATGTGAAGTTTTATAGATATCATACCAGCTCTACTGCTCTGTGGCCTAAAGACATATTGCAACTCCAAGAGCATGTGGTTGACAATGTTGTGCATCAGCTGGTACAGAAGAAAGCAGGCAGAGCACATCTCAGAGAATAAAACAACTTTGTTAGTTGCCACTATAAGCTTGCTTGTCTTGAATATAATTTGTTAATAGAGCTATCTTGTTAGCAACTTTATTATAAAGTTATGTCTACATTTTGAAATAAAAAAGCAAAATTTCTGTAAACATTTACATATATCATTATATCTGAATAAGTGGTCCTTCTGTTTAACACTGTTTCCCATCTAACCATATACACTTTATAGAAAGTGCTACCAAACCATTTTAGGCATTGCGTTGAAACTTAAGGGAAAAAAACATCAATGAAAATCACGAAATTTATTTAATAGCAAAAACATCCAGAGCCCAATTTAATGCTAACAAATTTTAATCTTTAAATAAATGCATATTTAAATTGACATAATTTTAGTTATTCAGAGATATATGTAAAAATATATTTATTGTGTTGTAAAGTAAGTTACCTCAGAGTAATACCTGAAAAACTGGATTTTAATTTTTGCCAATATGGTCTCCCTATTCATTTCACAGAATATATTGTTGCATTATGAATAGCAAATAAGTAAGATATTCATATTGTTATATGTTTAAATAACTTTATGAGGTGTTGAACAGTTTCTAATTTTAAATTTTAAGGTGATTTTCTATTAATCCTATTAAATTATTTGGCCTTGGTTAACATGCATTGATTAATCTGTTTTAGTAAGACTTTGGATATCAGGTTTTGGAGGTTATCCATCCTTTGCCCAACCTTTGCTAAATTGGTAATCTTCTCTTACTTCTATTATAGGCTGTTTTACTACATTTTCATTATCTGTGTATTTACTGTTATCACCCATTAAACACGTTATTTTTTTTTTTAAAGGCCATGTCTTTTACTTATTTATTTATTTATTTATTGACTAGAGGCCCAGTGCATGAAAATTCATGCACTGGAGGGGGAATCCTTCAGCCCGGCCTGCCCCCTCTCACAGTCTGGGAGCCCTCAGGGGCGGGAGGCGACCCGGCAATCAGGGGAAAGCAACACCCCCATCACACCTCTGCTGCTGCCACTGCCAGCAGCGCAAGCCTCGGCCGGCCCTGGTTACCTGAGCTTTGGGCGACCCTGAGTGGCTGGGCAGCCGCCATCTGAGGCTTGCCTGCACCTTGGGCCAGCCCTGGGCGCCTGGGGAGCCGAGAGCAGTCTCGTCGCACCACGCACCTGCCAACCCCCCAGAGGAGCTGAAAGGACTGGAGGACTCCGGCAGGGCTGAGGGGACTGGGCACCGCCATCTTGTGGCTATGGGCACCACCATCTTTGTGACAGCATGATGGTCAATTTGCACATTCCCTCTTTATTAGATAGGATTTATTTATTTTCTAGTGTTGGCATAGGTAGTTACCTAGTTATTAATAAAGTGGAAGAGCAAAGGGAATCACACATTGACCTTAATAAATTAGGGAACTGAATCAAATACTACACTTAATAAATTGGGAAGCTGAATCACATGTTAGGAAGCATTCCATTACACTCACTAGGAAGCTATAGCATTTACACACTCATTCACACACTCCATGGGACCACCACCAAGGAGACTTAATCCTCCAAGCAGGCAGGAAAGCCTCCCAGGGAGTGCTGCCAGCCTGGTACTGGATTATCAGAGGAAGGAGGAGGGGAAATTCCTCTGCTGGGCACATGAACAGTAGAGACCAGATGACATACAGAACTTCTGGACATGTGCAATGGAAGCTAAGATGGTGCCTGGGTAGGTGCTTCTACTTTCAGGCATGAATCTAGTCTGGGAAAGTCTAGGAAAAGGATCATATTGGATAGGGAATGTGGACCCGGTAGGTCTAGGGAAGGAATTGATTAAGAGGAGGGCCCAACTGAAGCCGGGAAGAATGAGGAATTGGGTGGGATGGTTTGAATGGTACCTTACTCCTTATGAGAACCAAGAAAAAATATGGAGGGCTATCAGGAGTCTTGGGGCAGCTCTGCTAGAGCCTGCCCACCCTCTACATCCCTGAGGGTATATGATTTCACCCAATAAAACTTTATCACTTCGTTTGAACTCTCCACACCTGTGCCTTTTGAAATTCCTTTCTGGTAACACTGCAAAGAAGCCTACTTTTACCTGCAACACTATTGCCTAGCATCACAGGCATAAATATCGGTTGCTGAGTGGCCATTTACTAAAATCATGCTTGCCTCCTAAAAGCTTATTGTCTTCCTTTTATAGTTTTTTCTAATGGCCATATAGCACCAACAGGAATTGTTCCACAGATGAGATCACAAATTCATACACTTCTCAGATTTACTTTTTATTCTGAACCTATCAGTCACTTTTAAGTCTTGCTGTCTGATTTTAACCAGACACCTATTAACCCTAAAACTGCTTATTTCATAAATGACTCCTGCTTTTATATTTCTCCATACCCAGTTTGGAGGTTTACTATTATTATTTTCATTCCTATTTTCCCAATATGATTCACAGCTTGGTCATTAACACTGATCACACATTGACCACAATTACTGTTGCAACTATTGCCCATTTTCCTTAAATCTTACACCAACCAATTATGTGGCCTTTTCTCTTCACAGAGAAAAGTAAAGTTAACACAATGAGATTCTATAAGTTTCCATTTCTAAACTTCAAATCTTATCCATGTTCTCCCCTACCTATTATATGCAAAACTATTCTTTTAGCTAATGAAAAAATACATATTAATGTAGGTACATATATATTTGGGTTCTATTTAATTATTTCCTACATCAATCTCTTAATCAGCAAGAATTGATAGTTTTCTTGAACTTGAAATGCTTATCTTATATGCTAAATAATAGATATTGAATGTATAATTTCAATATAACTAACTGCTACTCATTATGTTAGTCATATTTATTGAGTTCATATTAGTTGTCAAATATTTTTTCTTACAGAAAATATAGCAGTAAAGCAGATACAAAGCAGACACAAACCCTTACTAATGGGAGGACAGAAACAACAACAAAGGTAGACTGTATACTATGTTAAAAGATCGTAAGTACTACTAATGAAGAAAACAGCAAGGTAGAAAGCTGAATAAGCAGTCCAGAAGTAAGGTTTATTGCAACTTTAAAAATGAAATTGGAAAAAAAAATCCAAGTTATCATTTCATCAAGGAGAATACAATACTTGGAAATAAGGTTAACCAAGATATGAAATGTTTGTGCCCTGAAAGCTATAAAAAATGATGAAAGAAATCAAAGAAGACACAGATAAATGGAAAGACATCCTATATACATGAATTGGAAGAATTAATTTTGTTAAAATGTCCATACTAACCAAAGCAATTTACAGATTAAATGCTATCCCTATCAAAATCTTAATGGCATTTTTTGTGGAAATAGATTTAAAACCCTAAAATACATATAACAACACAAATGAGTGAGAATAGTCAAAGCAATCTTGAGAAAGAACAAAGGTGGAAGCATCACACTTTCTGATTTCAAAATACATAAAAAGCCACAGTAATTAAAACAGTAAGGTACTGGCATAAACCAATGGAACAAAATGAAGAGCCTAGAAATAAACCTTCAGTGTATGGTCAACTGATCTTTGACAAAGGTGCCAAGAACACACATTGGGGAAAGGACATTTTCTTCAATAAATGGTGTTGGGAAAACAAAAAAAGAAAAGTGAAACTCTACCCCTCACACAAAAGTCAACTCAAGATGGATTAAAGACTTAAAACTTAAGATTTGAAACTATAAATCTTCTAAAAAGAAAACATAGGAGAAAAGTATAAAGACTTACATTATTTTAATCACCAGAGATCCTCTAATCTTACCTAATAATAGACAAACATGTAAATTGACCGTACCTTCGCTACACTAACGAGCCAATCCGGAGAGTATGCAAATTAATCCAACAAAGTTGGCGGTTAATTTGCATACGTAGGCTCCAAGTGGCAGAGTGAAGCCTAACGGCCCCGGGGCCGGAGCAGCGAAGCCTGATGGCCCCTGGGCCGGCTCCAGCCGGAGCCCGGCCAGAGCAAAGGCCTGGGTCCCGGGTGCCAGAGGCAAACTGGTGCCAGCAGCCAAGGGAAGGGAAGGCCTATTGCAGGAATCTCTTCGTGCAACAGGCCTCTAGTCCTATATAATAAAAGGCTAATAATATGCACATCAACCAAACACCAGAAAGACAGGTCACTATGATGTTCACTGACCACCAGGGGGCAGAGTCTCAATGCAGGAACTGCCCCCTGGTGGTCAGTGCACTCCCACAGGGAAAGCGCTGCTCAGCCAGAAGCCCTGAGCTGGGCTCATGGCTGGCAAGCGAGCGCAGGGCCAGTGGCAGAAGCCTCTCCCACCCTGCAGGGGGGTGGGCCTAAGCCAGCAGTCAGACATCCCCAGAGGGCTCCCGGACTGCAAGAGGGCGCAGGCTGGGCTGAATGACACCCCCCCCACCCCCCGAGTGCACAAATTTTGTGCACTGGGCCTGTAGTCAAATTCATAAAAATGGAGATATAGGATTTTCATCTTCTTTGTATTAATCTCATGATAATATATCCCCCTAGTTGAATAAAAAATATTCCCCAGGTATTAACAGTTACACATTAATATTGCATTGAAGGTTATCCTATTAACACATCATAAATAGCCTATGCACCTGAAAACATATATAACTTGGCAATGAATCAATTTACACATTGTGCCCTTTAAAACTCAGCTAATAATGAAAAAATCTTATAACAAATTGGGAGTTATTTGGCTTTAGAATTAAAAGTATAAGAAATATGAATTTTTTAAAATCATTCAGAGTGATGTCAACTAGCCTAACATAGTCTACTATTTGATTTTGTTCCATGGAGTCTATTGAGATTAACATGTCTAATTTAATTATATATTATCATAGGTTTCATATGAATTAAATATAATTCTTCATTAATATCTTTTTAGTTAAAATTGTAAAAATAATGAGAAAAATGTGCATAATTGCTAAACTAGAGTGTTTTCTGAAAACTACTTAAATTGTTTTATTCTAATGACAGCAAACTAACTTTCAATATCAAAATAATTATAATAAAATTATATAATAATAGAATTTTGATCACTCACTATGCTAAGTAAGCCTTTCCAATATTCAATTATATGTGTTACTGTTCCCTGGAAGTTACACATCTGCTTTAGTTACTTAGTTTTTATTTTGTGGCCTTAAAATTAATAAGTGCAATATTAAAAAATCAGATAAAAACACTTAAACTTGAAGCTGCCCTCCATTTGATGTTGCCTGAATGGATAAAATTTATACTCTTAAAGAATCATGCACATTGAACATCAAACATAATATTGAAATATGTAAGGCAAAAGGAAGGGTAGCATCTTTCTCAGTCTCATGGGGAGGGGAGGAGTGGGGAGAGAGAGAGAGAGAGAGAGAGAGAGAGAGAGAGAGAGAGAGAAATTGAGGACAATAGCTTGGATGCTTATTTTCATATATGAGTGTTTTACAATAATTGTAAGTAATATGAAACTCCCTCATTAGCAGACCAGTATTTTGTGTTTCCTGAAACAATTGGAACCACGGTCATAAATAGTATTTCATCTCTTGCCTGGCTTGTCTCCAAGTGGAGACACAGGACAGGTACTCATAAAACTCTAAGGTCTAGGAAAGCTGAGCAGCAAACCTGCTTGGCAGAACCTCAATTTCTTTTTATTGTTGCTTGAAGAACTGAACCTTGATTTTAAAGCCATATTTGTGGCAAAGAGAGTTTAATCTATACCATTTAGAACTGTTTATTCTAATCTCATCCAAATATCATTTTATACTAAATTTTTATGTCCAAAATGTCAAACATTTCATTTTCATATGCTGTTTTGTTTTTGTGAATGGTAAAATAATTTCTTTAATGATTTTCTTTTTTTGCAAGAACTCCTGACATTTTGGTTTTCAGAAACCAAAGAAACATTTTGAAATGTAAAGTTAAAATGTTTATCCTAGCCATATTATGCAATATAATCTGATTAAAGTAGTGGTATATGTAAAGCAGAACACGTAAATATCATCCAGCAACTATTAATGTGTTAAAAATTATACTATTCAGCAATGTCACACCATACTGAAGTTACTTGTTTCTTTGCAGGACAAAACAAACCTTGTAATTAAATTTGAGATGAATGAGAACAGAGATTTTTCAAGAATCTTTTTCTCCAATTTTTCCCCGCTACATTTATAAAGAAATATTATATTGTTTTGAAAAAAAGGTCTGAAAATTCCATTCAGAATGTGTAAGTGAAGTTGAGGCATCTTTAAACTTTCTTGTAGTTCTCTTTATTATTTTTTGGAAGAGGGCATGTAATCAATATTCCGTACTCCAACAGTTAAGATACAAATTTAATTATACTGATTTAAAGTATAAGTTCTGAATCCTTTTCTCAGCTCAGGATTTTGAAACTACTAAAACAATTAGCTCTTGTTTCAATAGTTTCACATTCTCCTACACAACTTTCTTTGAAAAAGCTTTTGAGGCTCACTCAAACTTTCTTGGCAGTCGACTGCCATTTTCCTCTAACTCTTATTTTATAAGTGTCAGCTGGCTTTTCCACCTGGTAAGGAACCAGTAAAATTCAGGAAGCATTTTTAGCCAAGTTCATCTAAGTCATTCATTAGCACTTGGAAATGTTTAGAAACCAAGATAAAATTAGTAAGGAAATGTTGCTAATGTTACAGGTTTTAAATACATAAACAAATAGTTGATAATAGTTGAATGAGAGAATGTGAAAGAAATTGTGATGAATGCATGGACAATCACGTTTTTTTTCTTATTTCTTTTACAGCATAGCTATTCAATTTAGCTTTAAGTGCTAATTTTGGAACTCCCTGGAAATAACTTTCTTTTTTTTAAATTGGAATACATATGTAGACTGGTACAAGTTTGATTAGGAAAAGGTGTTTGCATGTCATTTGCCCTTTAGCAAAGGCATTAGAATATACTTTCCATAGCAAAACTTAAATAATGGCTATTTAGTGAATATTGCTAAGTTCTTATTATGATTTGTATTTATTCTCTTCATTTTCTTTCTGCGTATTTATTCCTTCACTTTTTGATTGATCTTCCTGGTTCTCTCTTGTTGTTTTTTTGTCTTTTTTTGTTTTGTTTTGTTTTGTGGTTTGTTTGTTGTTGTTTTTTTTCTTTTGGCCTGTAACAAAAGTTGGTCTTATCTTGCTTAGCCCTGTTTTCCCCTCTACACACCTTTCCTAGACCACATTGTTCACACACTTACTTCTCTCTATGAGGAGTGGGGAACAGATGGCCCACCGGTGCTATAAGGCCCTCGAAATCATTTGGTCTGGCCCTGCAAAGGCATTATGGGTGATTCAATTAAATGTTTGACCAAATACAGCAGGCTAATTTTTAAATTGATAATTTTGTATGTTGTTATAAATATCCAAATGGCCCTTGGCAGAAAAAAGGTTCCCCGCCCCTTCTATAGGTTCTAAAGTTCCCATCCCAATTTCCAGCATAAACTTGAGCTCTCATGAGCTCCAAGGTCCTTCCATATTTTCTTCATGCACCATAATTATTTCTAAATGAACTTCTTTCTCATTTTCCCCTTCTAATTAACTTCCCTTACATTCTCCTGGTCAAGAAAATTTTCTCTCCTCTTCTGGATTATCAAAAAAATCAATGTGTGTTTGTTCACCTCTGGGCAGTATCTCTCCCTCAAAATACACACTTGTAACAATATTTACATCATAACTTTACACAAACCAGAGCAGAAAGCGAGTTTAATTTTTCTTCAGTACGATTCAGCTTGGGGAGAGGAGCTATTTGTTCAGTTTTGCATTTGGAACTCCTAACTCATAGCAGATAGTAAATGAAAAAGAAGTATTTGGGGAATAAATGGATAAATATATATATTTATCATCATCTGTACTGTTCTCACTCAGACTTACTTCATGCATGCTCAGTTAATAAAATGTCACATTTCCCCCCCAAGTATTTGGGAAGCTAGCAAAATTTTACAACACTGGAGATAAATGTTTCAGTTCATTTATTCTCTCAATGATTAGAATAACAAAAGAGCAGCAAATCATTGTTACTAAGAAAAATGTTATAACGATTATATTGAAGTATAATTGGTATATAACAAACTGCACACAATAAAAATGTTCATTTGATGAGTTTGACATAGTATACATCTGTGGAACTATCACCACATCAAATATTGAAAAAAATCCATTACCTTCAAGTTTCCTCAAGCCTTTTTGGAATCTATCCCTCTGGCAGCTTTCTGTGTCCACTCTCCCAGGCAACCACTGATATACTTTCTTTCACCATGTGTTAGTTCACATTTTCTAGAATTTAATATAAATGAAATGATATAGTATATAGCCTCTTTTTAATCTGACTTATTCATTCAGTATAACTATGTTGATAGTCTATGTTATTTCATATAGCACTAGTTCATTTCTTTTGAATTTTGAATGAAATTTTGAATTCCATTGTAGGGCTATACCTCGATTTGTTTACTCACATGTGATGGGACCTTTGGTTTTTGTGTGTGTGTGTGTGTTTTCAGTTTGGGACTCTTATGAATAAATATTCTATGACTTATTCAGGTAGATACCCAGAAGAGGGGTTGCTGGGTCATATGGTAATTCTATTCTTTTTTTTTTTTTTTTTTAATATATTTTATTGATTTTTTACAGAGAGGAAGGGAGAGAGGTAGATAGTTAGAAACATCGATGGGAGAGAAACATCGACCAGCTGCCTCCTGCACATCTCCCACGGGGGATGTGCCCGCAACCCAGGTACATGCCCTTGACCAGAATCGAACCCGGGACCTTTCAGTCCGCAGGCCGACGCTCTATCCACTGAGCCAAACCGGTTTTGGCGGTAATTCTATTCTTAATTTTTTGAGAAGCCTCCATAATGTTTTCCATAGTGGCCGTACTATTTTTAATTCCTACCACATGATTGGAGCCGATGGGGGGGCCAGCTGGCTGGGGGGAGGGGCCGTGGGAGGTTGGCTATGGGAGCACAATGACCACCGGGGCAGCTCCTGCATTGAGCATCTGCCCCCTGGTGGTCAGTGCACATCATAGCAACTGGTCAACCAGTTGTTCCGGTTGTTCAGTTGTAATGGTCGCTTAGGCTTTTATATATACAGATTGTCAGATTAAAACTGAATATTGGAAATAGATACCTTTCAAATTCATCTAATTTTCAACATTAAAATAATTTAATATAAAATAAACTTAGCTATGATTTATTAGTAAAAAACATAAAACTATTTTCAGGTGATATAAGATTTGGGAATAGGAATCAAAATCTATACATATAACATTTTTTTAGTATATTTCCTTGAATAATGCACATCAGTTCATTAGATTACTAAAAGTATGTATTGGCCATCATATAGTTGGGACCATTTTTGTGTAAATCTATTGATGCAAACATGTATGCAATTCTGTTGAGTGGGTACACAGCAGAAAATTTCTGAGTCAGAGGAAATGTATATTCAGCTTTAGTAGATTCTGCCAAACAATTTTACCAATTGACTGTTCTGGAAATAAAAGCTGAGTAAATACAGCCCCGGCATATCCTTAAGGAGTTCAGGGGGAAAGCAGAAAAGTGAACAGCAAATTCAAAGTCTATTGATAAGTACTACAATAGAGGTTTATAACAGAGTGCCAAGTACACAATGTGTGGCTATATACACATATACACAAAAATATTTACTGAAACTTGTGAAATAATAATATATTATTCTTATCATCTTAGACTATTACTGCTCTGTGTTTTAAAAAAACTGAAATCTGAAACTTAAACTCTTGACTCCCATGGGAAAAAGTAAGAATTTAGTTTTATATAGGAATTTGCCAAACAATGCCCTACATGCCATTTGCTTGAAATCTACAACAGTAACCTTAGTTCAAGTTGATTTCAGATGTTCAGCCTTATTGGATTATTTTCAGTTTTTTAAAGTGCTAAGGTCTTTCTTGACTCTCTGTCTGATTGAGATACCAATTCTGTGAGCATCCCTGATTATAGAAATTATCACTCTCTTCTTGTCAGAACAACACTCTGTGTCAGGAGTCAGCATGTGCTAATTGCAGAAAACATCTCCTGACCCAGTCATCTATCTGTCTCTGACACACCTTGAGAAAATAGCTGTGGGCATGAATATTAAAAAGACAAATTACTGACACTATAAATCTTGTGACATAGGCATTTTTTCCTATGTAATAACTCTTAATGAAAGTTATACTTGAAAAATCACCTCAGTCATATTGTAAAAAACCACCAAGACTTAGAAAATCAGCAATACCTGAAGGTGATGAGTAGGACACTGCAGGCAGCAGGGAATAGCCACAGTGGTTACAAATCATATTTCTTCGAGCTGCTTCGACTGACTGGAACTCAGCCAAGGATGTCAGGCCTCTGTTTTAGTACCGGTAACAAGGAGAGACTAGATGCATCCCAGTCTAAGAACAAGGGTTGTTCAGAGGTCAGTAGTTCCAGAGATTTGCAGTGAGGAACACATCTGAATATCACCATCAAAAACCCCAAGCAAACATGAGGAGTACTAATTCAAGAAACAAAGTACAGGGCCTTAGCCATGAAGGCTAAGTATTCCCAACACCTTTCAATGCAGTAACATTGTATTTACTTGACACATATTTGATGAATAACAGAATGAATAAAATTCCTAGTGAAAGAACAATAAAAAAATCTGTGACAGAGTAATTGCCAACTTGAATAAATTAAAGTGGGGGTGGGAGAAATATATTGGAATTGTATGTATATCAGGTGTGTGTGTGTGCGTGCGTGTGTGTGTGTGTGTGTGTGTGTGTAGAAAATCACTTTGCAAATAAACTCATTGTATTAGTGCTGGAAGGCCCTTTGAAGCCATCTAGTGTAGCTCCTGTCATGGATCTGATTCCCAAAGAGGAAGGTGCCTTGTCCCAAGTCACAGAACTATCAAGTGCTAAAATGATGAGTTGAGTTAAAAATTTGGGGCTTTTAGTTCAGTTCTTTTTTTCCAGCTAGACAATGATGGTTCCCTAGGGAATATAATAGCAAATACTAGGGAATTTAATACCTTAGTATTTTAATATATATTTACATCTGGATATATTATATTAGAAATTTAGGGGAAAATAAAATATACTGAGAGAAGAAAGTAAAGGTTCATTATAATAGTGAATAAAAGTCTTTAAAAATCTATTATGACAACAATTAAAAGGTGTTTGAGTTATTGGACCTAAAAGTTAATAGATTTGTTATTCATATATTATCTTTATAAAAACTAAGATAATTTGTTAAAAATATGTATTTCCAATGTAATCTTATAGCAAAATGAAATATATTTAGTATCCACACCATATGCTCACCATTTATATATTATATTAAAATATAATTTGCATTCTTTCATAATGCATTTTTTAAAGTACAGGATTTCTACATTAAAAACATTTTTTAAGTACCATTTTCACATTAGCTCAGTTTGGACATGACTTAGCCTGGGTCCCCGAAAAAATGGTCTGATGCAAATCTTATGTGCTAAGGCCATAATGGAAGGTGCAATTCCACAGCAGTAAGAGTGAAGTTAAAATGAAAGTAAGACAAGAAAGGAGGGAGAATAAATATAAGTTGGTGGTTGTTATTGCTGAGCTGGTTAAGGCTTCACAAGAAAACCAGATGACTGCTCACACATGGGGGAAACCATCCAGATAGGTCATGCCAGCCTCGATGAAGGGCTTCTAAATAGTTCTGGGTGGAGGAAGGGAAAGACATTTATCTGTCAGCTCCTTCTGCCTTTCATCTGTCACTGATCATATTTCCCTCCTTAGGGCATGAAAGCCCCAGCACTTCAAGTTCAAGCTCATACCTAAGGCAGCTCTTTATTTGACCCTGAAAGTGATGGAAGGAGTTCAAAACTCTTCTATAGCTCTTTCACGAACAACTTTAGTTAGGGTTTCAAACACAACTGGAATAATGGATGCTTTTCTACAGCTCCCATGGCTATCCCAGGGAAAGAAGAGACAGAAGTGTTAAGAAATAAGGTAATGCTCAGAGAGTAAACGGCCAAAAAAATGTGGAGAAGGGAAAAACTGGTCTAGTCAGAGTAGACACCATTTTATGCAGATGAGAAAATTGTGACACTCGATTAGTCCAAGATAAAAAAAATAGCTAGAAAATCATTAGCACCAGGGCCTGAACCCAAACGCTTCTAACACCAAAGCCAGTACTCTTAACTGTACAAAAAAACTGGCTCTAGTTTAGCTTAAATGGCATGCAGTGTAAAACAGTAAATGTTTATGGAGCACTTTCCATATGCCCAACAAATTATGAGAAGTCATAAAAAAGTTACAAGGGGGAATAAATATGAAAATAATTCTAAAATAATTATCTGGAATATAATTCATAGGAGATCAAAGAAACATTAAAAACACTTCACATTGTTTGGTGTGGGAAATATAGTCATGGATAAAATGAATTAACTTTAAAGAATTTGAGTTATTAAGAAATGGGTAAAAGCATATGTATGCATGTGAAAAGTAGTATGCTTTCAAAATGTGAAGTGCAAGTTGTAGAACAACCTCTCTCTTTTTAAAACTGATTTCAGAGAGGAAGGAAAGGTAGAAATGGATAGAAACTTCAATGATGAAGAAGAATCACTGATCAGCTGCCCCCTGCATGCCCCCACTGGGTATTGAGCCCTCAACCCAGGCATGTGCCCTGACTGGGAATCCACCTCCTGGTCCATAGGACTATGCTCAACCACTGAGCCATGCTGGCCAGGCTAGACCAATCTTTCAACAATGTCTATTTAAGAAGAAAATATGAAGCATAGAAACAGGTCAGACTGAATCACACAAAAGAGCAAGAAGTGGTTATTTCTGGCTTAGGAAGGGTGAAGGCAAAACTGCAGTTTTTATATTATAGACTTTTGTACTATTTATTTTTAAAATAAACATTTCAAGTAGTTGCAAAAACATTATATATTTGTGTTTTCATTTAAAAGTTGAATATGCATTAAAATTACAAAGCTATTTTCAATTTGAAAAAAGCAAATCTTTGTATATTAATGGGTCTGTTTACTGGGTGATTTACATTTTAAAAAGTATGGAATCTCATTTCTCTCTTCTTGTTCTGAAATAGGTTTTTTGAAAAGGTAAGTAATGACCTACATGTCTTATCTTTCTTCTATTTAACCCTTCTCAATTTTATTCAGTAAGCCTATCATTACATATTTATACTTTCTAAATTTAGAAAGTTTAAATGTGTTAGAGAAATCTCCACAAACCTAAGATGCAACACAGCAAAATAAACAGGTTCTACTCAGAGGAAAGTCTGCTTTTTGCAATATCTGAATTTGTATTTCCTAGGCTAAATCAAATTAGGTAGCACAACAAGAGCATACAATTCCTAGGACAAAATCTCTCAGTCTGGTGCCTGCTTTTGTCCACCAAGGAAGGAAGCAGTGGGGTAATGGAGGTACCCCAAGAGCAACAACACAGAGAGCACAGCAGTTCAAGGTAGACTCTCCTCACCTGGAACACACGTCAGTAGCTGAGCTCTCCTTACAGAAACCCTGAGGGAATGTGGTCCAGTTCACTTCCAGTGACTCCTGCAGGCTTCTTTGTTCTTAGAAGGTTGGCATCGATCATTTCCTCTCCACAGCTAGCCCAGTCCAGAGGAGTTCATTTGCACTTGGAAAGGCAGAAGAAGAGCAGGCACAGTTTTTGCTAGTGTTACAATCAGCTATTGTTGTTCTCAGGCCCAAGTGCACCTGGGTTCCTAATTTCTGATTACACAAAGAGCCTTTTCTTCACAGCACCATCACATGATTAGGGCCAGGTAGCATGACAGGAAGATAGTCCCACATAAGCTCCTTAAAGTGATCAGAGCTAGCTCTGCCTTACACCAGTCTATGCTCAGATCCTAAAGACCCTGACAAGCCGTTCAGTGTCCTTCCCTCAAGGAGAGATTCCCTGTGGGGTCTTCCTTTTCTTCCCGTGTGATTAGGCAGCACCAATTCAGCACAGTAGAAATAAAATAATAAAGTGAAAATTCAAAGAGAAAGGGTGGAGCTACATGCACATCTCCTTTCTACTGAAGTCTTTCTGGCCCCTGTGCAAAATTTCTCACTACTTTTCCAGCTTTCTTAAAATTCTACCAGACCAGTGGATGTGAAAAATGCATATCAAGACTATTTTTGTCTGTCTAGCGTACAGCCCAAATTTTGGCCTTACACTAAACAAAATACTGAAATAATAACATGATTCTTCAATGACAATGGAGCATGTCCTTTAAAATTGCATAATTAAGGGATCACCAAAGTTTTTCCTCTCAGAAAATAGGTTCTGTACCAAGTTATCTTGTAGTAATTCCTCTGGAAATAGAATCAGCCAGGGACTACTACATGTACATTTTTTTTCTTTCTTTTCTTTATAAACATACTACCACTTTATTTTCCTATGATTTACTGAAAAATTCTGAGAGGAATGAAGAATGAATGCATCTGAAAGATATGAGCAGGAAGCAAAGTGTAATAAGCAACACAAGCTTTGGAATCACACAGCCTTAACCTCTGCTTTCCAGGCCTGCCACACACTAGGTATCTGCTTAACTTGCACAAGCTTCCGCCTATTAAGCTGCTAAAAACAAAAACAAACAAACAAAAAACCTTACAGTTTTATCTAAGGATTAGAAAAACATATGCAAAGCACATGATCAGAATTCAAATTGTAACTATTATCATTATAGGTAATATGCAAACAGGTAGTCCAACTGATGCTTGCTGTAATAACTTAGTTATTATTTAATACAGATACGCCATTGATGCAGCTTTGCAAAAAGGCTTCATTTAACACTCTCAAGTCTGTTCCCCGTAGATTCAAGGGACTGGACAGAGGCAGTATAGATGCATGCCCTACTGGTCTGAGTGACTTGAGAAAATGCTTGGCCGTCAACCACACCTGGAAACAGGTAATTGGCCAGGATGGGCATGGCCACTGCAAGCCTGCAAAATTTCAATAATAAACTTCTAGCTACACAAAGGAGCCACTTTCTTTGGGCTCCAGGGCACCTGACTCCTGTGACTCCTATTGCAGGAGCATGCTTCCCTCTGCTCACATGGCACATGCCCATGTTGGGCTCCACATATGGACTAATGGACTTTAATCTGTCCTGCATGCTGAAACACACCCAGCTGCTACATGGAATGGAAACTCTGATACTGGCCTTGTTTATAGCTTTGCTGAACTCTCAGCTAGCCCCTCTTTCAGGACTGGCTTGGGGGAAATTCAACTGGCTTGGGGGGGGGGGCGAAATCTACAACCTAAGTAATGTAACTTCATGCAAATAAAATCTTCCACTTTCCATCCTCTTGTGGGGGCTTCTGAAAATGCTTCTTTCAGCAGTGCCCCTAAGAACCTCCACCTCACTCCCAGGAGTGACCAGGGAACTTAATTATCCGGTAACAAAACCCACAGGTAAACATTTGCAATGGCTCTTTTATTCCTTATAACAATACACCTGGAATTGCACATATAAATCTAGATTTTACCTTTATATTTAGTTTTCTTAGTACATATAGTTTCTTTCTTATTACTCCTTATGAGTATGTAGTATATAGTCCTGAGAACATCAAGAGTAATTTTTGCATAGCAAAATTTAGAGCATAATTTATTAAATAAATCAATTTAGGAAAACAGGTAATAATCATTAATTCATTCATGTAACAAATATTTATGAAGTACCTGTATCTGACAGATATTACACAAAGTATTAAAGCAGAACACACTATTAAATAATAAAGTGTATTAAAGAACACACTGCTAAAGGAAAATACAACACAATTTAAAAGTAACATGAAAATGATTTTTCCCCCATACCAATTTTATGCTTGAACACATATAATTTAAACAGGCAGGAGCATTCACCTTGAACTCTGACTTTACCAAGAACAAAGAACAAATTAGATTAGAGAAATTAAAAAATAAGCTGTCTGGGTTGATCAGAATTTGTGTCTACTACAAGGGTTTCATGACATCTGAAGGAAGAAAGAAGTGTCAATTCACAACTCACCTATTTTCTCTTTCTCAATCACGCAGGGCTTATATATCTGATTAAAGTGCTTTTGAAAATATAAATGTATTCTTAAAGAACTAAAGAATATATATTTTAAAATATCTAACCACATACACATATTTTTAATAATGCTTTAAGCAATCTCTCTTGGAAAATTTACCACCCATTAAAGAGAGCATTCAAATCAAGAATTCAAAGTATTTTGACATTGAAATAAATGATTCCACAATGGTGATATAAAGAAGTTGCCTAATTTAATAACTTAATCTAAAAGTATTTGTGTAAATTTGAAAATTCTCAGAAATATACTGCAGTCACTCTTGGTATATAGACCAGTTGCTTTCAATTCCACATTCCACATACTCTGACATAACCTTACAAATAATTGAGAGTTGTAATTCTGAAAAAAAATTAAAAAGGCTCCAGAGATGGCAATAGTGCAATTAGAACATGACCTACTATATAATTCAAATGAATCTTAATCATTTTTCACTGGTGGAGTATAAAACCTTTGAGATGAGAATTAGTAAATCTTTCTCTAGGTCCCTTTCTGACACGAAGCGATGACCTTGGGCAAATTGTGCAAACCCTCTTCGTGTATATTCCCATCAGTGAGATACACATGTTAAGCAAAATGCTCCACGATCACCTTTATCCATCTTGGATTCTTTCATTTTTGCATGGAAGTTCTAACATTTTTTTGTCATGGAGTTGGTTGTTGTTAGGTGGTTTCATAAGATATTTATTAAACTTTGCAAAAGTTAAGTCCTTTGCTGTCATTTGTTTTTGCAAAATTTATGACAATATATGAAATTCAATGAAGGGAATTCCTCTCTATCTCTAAATCTTTATCTGCACATACACCTAAATATTGTGCTTTTGCATGTCTCCATGTGTGTATATACATATGTATGGTATATATGTAAAACAATACATATATACCTGTACACATGCATACCATTATTGGATTTAACTACAAATTAATAAACGCTCATTATAAAAAGTCAGTGAATAGAGCTGTGCAAATGTTTATATTGAGACCTCAGACATCTTTTTAATTTCTACCCTGATCAAGTAATCAAGGTTAATAAGTTGATGTATATTCCTCCATATTTTTTCTGTCTTCATTAGCATATAGAGCATATATTTGTATTCATAGAGATGTTTTTCTTTCTCCCTTCTTTTCTTCTTCTTTCTTTCCTTTTTTCCCCTCCCTTTTCTTCTCTTTAATTCATTATTTATTCCTTTATTTTCCCATAAATAATTTAATATACACTTTATTTTACTAATTGTGGGTTATAACCAATTAGCAATTTGTGAAATTAATTTAATCATCATTATCAACATTGGAAAACTAAACATTCAAAACAAACAATTAAGCTGAATGAAATAAATTAAAGACAAGTGCCATATATACCATATAATCTTTCTTATATGTGGAATTTAAAAAGAGAAATAAAGACTCATAGATACATATAGGGAGCATACTGGTGGTTGCCAGAGATGGGAGGGTTAGGAGATCTGATGAACTGCTTTAGTTTTTGTTTTGTTTAAATAATTGAATTTTAAAATAAACACATATTAGAGTATATGGCAAATAAACTGCCATAAGAGAATTTCATTTCATCAAACTTTTACTTCTATGTATTTATTTTAAAATATGTGTGTGTGAATTTATATACATATGCAGAAGTGTGTGTGCTTGAAACATGTTTGCATGTGAGTATAGAGTTTAAATCATTATAAAATAAATTTATCATGCTGTGTAATAACAGAAAAAGTGATGAAAGCTTTCCTTGGTAAAATGTTATTTTGCTTCTGGTTTGCACACCATTGAAATAAAGTTGATTAGCACATTATTTATTATTTAAAATGTATAGAGTGCAGATAAATTAGCTAAATCAGGCTGAGCGGCAGACTTGTCCTTGCATAGTAGTGTATCATATCAATTAAATTATTTGTAAAGTAGCTTATAATGTCTGTAATAGAAATGCTTCGAGCATATGTCAAGTACTTGTCTTGAGAGTATTATTAACCTAGAACCCTGTGAATGTTATTTTAAGCATATCACAGAAAAGAGGATGGGGAAAAGAAATAACAGAATAACAGAATGAAAATAATATAATTCACATAATATGAATGATTTTTAATTTTGCTTTGCCAACATCAAATGGCAAATATCTAATGTGATTAATGAGTCCAGTCACATTAGATAGTTTTATAACTTAAATTTTAGTAGGAATTCAGAACCAATAAAAAAACCTTCTAACTTTAAGTAGCTCACTTATAAACTTCAACAAATATGAAAGAATGAACTTTTCATAAATGCACTTGATAAACCTAAAAAAGATCTATATCTAATGAACAAAATAGACTGCTGAACATAATGGAATCAGAGCATGGACACATGGGACAGATGGCCAGAGCCTGAGGGTGGGGTGTGGGTAACAGAAAACAAACAAACAAACAAACAAACAAACATTCCTATCTATCTATCTATCTACCTAATTGTATCTTCATATATACAATATATAAATAATATAATATCTATGTTTACTATACATACTTACCCCATCAATAACGACATACATAATGTACACACAAACGTAGATTTGGCTGTAATCACTTTTTATTCTACTTAAATCATCAAGTAGGAGCAAAAATATTTCCTTACTCATAGCCAAAGCCATTTAAAAAGTTCAGAGATTTTATTAGATATTTTTGAAAATTTGAACGACTTCTATAGGAAGAAACTGGTATGTGCTGTGGTCTTAATGTAAGACTAAAATTAAACTTGTACCTGTATGGTGGTGATTTGAAGAGATGAGAAATGAATAATACCCTGATTCCTTATTTCAAGGATTCACATTCTTGGAATACAATTAATAATTTTCTTTCTCTATGGACCATGATTCAGATAAAATGTGCCTAGAACAGCATGCAAAGTTTGGAAAAGAAAGTTACCAGAAATATTGTAACAGAAAACATAGGACTACCTGCCAGCTGCACTGGTCTCAAAACTTGGCTTAGTGAGTGATGAAAAGTACTCCCCAATTGCATTGTGGAAAAAAAAAGAAAAGAAGAAAAGTAATATTAAGACAGACACACAAATTGGAATCAGCCCCAAAACCCAGGATATGAATACAATTAGGCCAAAGGTAATAGAGATACCATTCATTCATATCCGCACTCTCTCAAGTCTTGGCTCAGACGTCATGTTTTCAGTGAGCCATCCTCTTTCTCTTCTGAAAACAACTCTTTCCTACATTCCTTTATTTTACTTCTGCTCTTTTGCCAAATTTTAGTTTTTAAAGCCTATTTATTTGCTTATATGATTATTATTGGTCTACATCAGTAGAATAAAATGTTTATGTAGATAGGGACTTGGCCTGTCTAGTTTACTGTACTGGGACACAGTAGATGCTTAATAAATGTTTTTATAATAAAAAGTACTAAACTATTTAATTACAAAATCAGAAACTTAGAAGTTATTTGGACTTTTCAATTTTACCCTTCTCATTTCTACATCAAATTTATCACTTTATTGTCTCAACTAAACAATGCCTCCCTTATCTTTGCCTTCTTTTCTAGCCCTAAACTCACTACCTTGATTCTAAGTCTTCTTATGAATCAATACAATTTGGCTGCTAATTTGCTGTGGCCATTTAGTAAAGAGCTTTGACTATGATTTTATGCTCCCAATCATCCGCTTGAGTCAATTTTTCAGAATTTATTTAAAACCTAAAACATTCAAGTTATGTAGTAGTAAAAAAACAAGTTTTTATTTCTTATATATTGATATAAAACATAAATATTAAATGAATATGGTGAGTTTGAGGGCTTTTAGATATGGTCATAAAAAGCATTCTTGATCAATGAGATGAAACAAGATGGGAAAGGGGGTGTAAGTCAGAGTCAGTCTCTCTCTCTCTCTCTCTCTCTCTCTCTCTCTCTCATAAATTATATGCGAACCTAGTTCAAATGACCCCATCATCAAATGCACTGTGTTAAGAATGCCTCATCAAAATGTAATATATCTCTTCTCAAGAAGTCACTCTTAGAGTAAGTTCTAACTTCTAGTATTTCTGCAAATGTGACCAGTCTTTTATTACTTCCCTACTAGAATGACATAGCTAAATGGAAAGTCTGAATATGTTGTTCTTATGTTGAAAACCTTTCTGTAGTTCTGTAGATAAAGCTAAAATGTTTAGCAGATATTTCAGAGTTGACCATCATGAAGCCTGTACATACCTATCTAATATTGTCTCTTACTGTTTCCCTACACAGATGGTCTAGTCATAAATAAGTTCCCTCTATTTCCTGAATGAACCACGCTGCTTTATGTTTTCATTGGTGGTGGAGTCAGTCACTTTACTCATAGTGGATGCAGAAGGTTGGACAATCAAATTTCAAACTTCTGCAGAAAGAGGGACTATTAATGGGCAATGCAATGATATCCATACATCCTTGCAGTTGGATATCTGTTTTCAGGTCAACAATCTGAAAATTACTGTTTTATCTCACAAAACAGCCCTCCCTCAGCTTTAGCAAAGCATAAAGCAGACAAAAAAAGAAATCAGGTAACAGACAATGTTCAAAGGAGACATAAAACTATGGGTCCATATAAAATGACAGAAACAATTTCTAGTGGAATAAAAAATGGGGGGCAACATTTAACAGAATGTATTAAAAAATCAGCATGTTTTAATTGTATTAGATGATGTTTCTGTATATAAAATCAAATATTTAATAACGTCCCACAAACATAACACAAGTTTTCTAAAATTAGGAATCAGCGATCTGACAGGATAAACTGATTATCCCAGCACAGAACTGAATAGAAAGAGAAAGAAGTGAGAATGAGGAAAGTGGAGCGCAACATAGAAATAAGGCAGTATGAGAAATTAGTAGATGAGAAAAGGGATATTAGTATATTTGGACTTGGCAACCTGTTTTCATTATTCCTAGTAGAGAAAAAATTAGAAGACCATTGTACATGTTTTATAGTTGTTGAATATAACTATGTTAGTAAACTTTCGTATAACCATACTTAATTATAATTCTTTGGAACAGAGACATTAATTTTTAGTAATTTTTGTTTATTGTTAGTCTTTAAAAATTCTTAACTAAAGAATTTATTAACTCCAAGTTTACTCCAGATATATTTTTCATTAATTATTCTAGTACTCTGAGTCACAAACAAGGAAGTGACAATCCCTCTTAAAAAATGTTGTCTTAGCAAAGTTCATTATCTATTTATTCTACTTAGCACTTCTACATGTTTCATTTACTGGAAATGGTCTCTTGTTCTTTGCTTGGTGAACTGTCATTCCTTCTTTTGAACCATATCAAGAAGCCTTTGGTCCTCTGTGAAGGCTCTGTTCACTACCCTCAAAGCTCTTCTCCAGAATGTGCCATTAGTTTTCGTTGTGCATACTCAGATTATAGCACTTAATTCATAGTAATGTTATCTTATGCTCACTTGTAATTTCTCTCATTAGATAAAGCACTTTGAAGTCAGGCAAAAAGAAAACAGTGATTTACTTATTATAAGCACATGACACACAAATATATGAAAAATGAGTGGAAAGAACAAATATAGAAAGAAGAATAAATAAAGAAGAGAGAAAAAGTGTTAAAAATAAAAGAGAGGTAAGAGAGTATAAATGTTTTATATCTTAACCCACCTCAAAAGTCTTCCTTTTAATTAGTATAGATAAAATTACATAGTGCAAATAAAGGTGAAAAATGGAAATTCAATAATTGACCTTTCAAGTCAACTTTTCCCCCTAAATGAAACAAAATATAAAAGCAACTTCTGTTTTCTTTTCTTTTTTAAAAATATATTTTTAATGATTTCAGAGAGGAAGGGAGAAGGAGAGATAGAAAGAGGTATTAAATAGAAAGCTACCCACACATGATTCTTATTATTGTTCATATTTTCTTTGTGAAAAAAACTATTAATCTTTTTGAATGTCAATACAGTAAAACTTGAAAAGAAATAATATAGAGCATTTATGGATATATTATCTACTTTTTATGTAAATATCAATGACGAAAGAGAATCATTCATCAAATGCCTCCTGCATGCCTCACACTGGGGATCGAGCCCACAGCCTGAGCATGTGCCCTGACTGGGAATCGAACCGTCACATCCTGGTTCATAGGAAGACATTCAACCACTGAGCCATGCCAGCCAGGCTCAGTATCTAGACATGTCAGTTTCCTCCTGACTTGGGATCAGAGCTACACCTGGGTATGTGCCCTGATCAGGAACTGAACTTTCCACCTTTTGGTGTATGGATGACTCTCCATCCAACTGAGCCACACCAGCCAGGGCTCATCTTTTTATTTTATTGGTTTGTAAATTCTATGATCTAAATACATTAAGTACTAAAAAACAATAAATGACTTAGTTTCTCATGCTTTAATGTATATTGCACCATGTCCAATGTCTTTTTACATACTTGATAATTAATAATATGGCACATTTATATAAAAGTAGATAATATATCCATAAATGCTCTATATTATTTCTTTTCAAGTTTTACTGTATTGACATAAAAAAAGTTTTTTTTCACAAAGAAAATATGAACAATAATAAGAATCATGTGTGGGTTGCTTTCTATTTAATACCTCTAAAATATAATTACCTCTACCTATTACCATAAGATGGACTATCAGTAGTATAAATACTTTACTACTTTAAATTTAAATAAAAATATTTTTGATTTTTTATTTAAATTTAAAATATACAAAATAATTTGCCATTTAAATTATTATTAGGAAGCTCACTTCTCAAGAAAATAAAATATGAAGCTCAGATGATTTATTAAAGCCCTGGTACAATTCATTATTAGTCTTTTTAGTCCCAAGCTAACATTATAACATTTGGGAGGGGCATGATACACTAATAATAACATGTATTTTACCAAAATTGTTTCATATCACCACTAATTTCTGAATCATGAACTGTATCTGGAAGCACTGATCCAGAACTCTGCATGGAACTCTGAGAGTGTGCCAATGACCATATTAATTATCAGTCTGTGTTTGCTAAAAATTATCTATTGGTCTGGCCATAGTAAATGTGCTTCCCAGTTTTTATACTTAACCTCTGAAAATTTATAATGTAAGCTCCTTTTTAAGTATATTTTGTTAATGTGGCTTAGTGAATTACAAAGTGAATTGTATTATCTTCTGTCTATAGTACAAATACTATTGCAAAACTTAAAGTATTTTAGTGTAGAATTAAATGTTCATTAATTTTGAAATGATGACTCAGGAATTGATTTAGAGTATGCTTGTGCTGAGGAATACAGACGTCATGATGAGAAAGTTTGAAATGGGAAATGATATGTTTGGCTCTGGACAGTTTAAACTTGTCATGTAAGAGAAACGCATGGGTAAGATATTCCATATTAATAGTTGTGAATATGAACCTTGTGAAAGATTGTAACTAGAAATAATTTTTTAAATATTAATGGAATTTTCATAGAAAGTGTGACAAGCATAAGATTGACAAAAGTGAGAACATAAGAGTGAAAGAGAACATAGAGGAGAAAGAAAAGATGAAAGAAACACTTGGAAATATTTACTTTTAGGAAACAGAAATTCAAGATAAAGACATGAGGAGGTTAGGATCAGGGATATAAAGTGTCTACCTAGACAGCAAACATTATAAGAACGAAGGAGGGTATGGTATCCTGGATGTGTCCCTCCCGATGCATATATTGAAATTATACGCATATAACCGTACTTGGAGACAAATAACAGATCAGTTGCTATAATGTGCTAGTGAACAAGCAAAAAAGAGAGGGCTTTATTGTTTTAACTAGATGACAGTTCCTGTAACCATTCACTAAAATTCAGTTTATAACATGGTAGAAAAAGCACAAAATAGTTTCAAATAATGTACAAGTGCAGTTATATTATATTACTAAGTTCCCACCAGGATATTCTCAATAAACAATGAAATAAACATTATTGGGTTTTACTATAAAATGATCTTTTCTAAAGAGGAATTTGAATCTGCATTAAAGTTTCAAATTATCAAGATAGATGGCCTGGAAAGTTCATACTATATCTTGAAAAAAGCCTCAAACCTCAAAAAGCAAACAAGAAAGTAAGAAGAGAAATGAAGAGCAAAACAAGTCAAAATCAGTGTGGTGTGAAAGGCAAAATCTAAAAACATACTTAAAGTTGGCCTGAGCCAAACTTCATTATGGTGCTTTTTCTGGGTGGTCTAAGACCCATAGCCAGTTTATAATAAAGCCTGGTAGTTTATACAGGAAAAGATTAGCATACACATTCAGGTACCCTTCTTTTTTGCTTTAATTAAAAAATCATACCTCATAAATATACCAGTCATATTCCTGAAACCTCATAAATGTATTGGTAAGATTCTCATTAAGTGCATAGAAGTATAGTCACCTCGGCACATATCTATCTGCAGAGCATTTCATCACAGAATTAGATCAGAAGCTGACTATTAGGGAAGTGAGCTGAGGTATGAAATACTAGTAGCCCAATTGAGCTCAGCAGGAAGTCAAGTACCTGAAAGACAAGAAGTCTTCATTTATATTTGACAAAGCTGAAAAGTGTATATGGGACAGGAAAATATACAAATATACAATAATCTGCTTAAGACTCAATGTAAATATGAAACTGAGAAACTTTATAACATGGATTTCCATTTTGAGAAAAAGTAAGCTCTCATGTAGTGTCCTTGCAAGCAACTGTCTTTGACTATTATTTATCCACCAGTTACCTTTACCAAATCAACTCATACTTTTCCCTCAAATGTACTCCATTCTTTCCATTCTTTTTGTTTTGTTATTAATCCTCACATATTTTTAAAATCCTCAGGATATTTTTCCATTGATTTTTTTTTGAGAGAGAGAGAAAGAGAGAGAGAGAGAGACTCCAATGTGAGAGAACCACATCCATTGGTTGCCTCGTTCATGTCCCAACCAGGACCAAGGATCAAGCCTGCAACCAAGGTATGTGCCCTTGACCGGAATCAAACCCCAGACCCTTCAATCTATAAGCCTATGATCTATCCACGGGCTGGGTAAGATGAAGCATATTTTAATTTTGGAATTCTTATTTTAGTAAATATATAGTTTCCATTTTTCTACTGATTTTTTCTATTTTTTTTTGCTTGTTATATTCTCACTTTGTTTCAAATAATTGAACATATTTATAATAGCTTATATGTTTGTATTTATCTATACACATATTTGTTTATAACTATAAAATCTCTACCTCCTATTCCATCATGCCTATTATTTTTGGTTTTATTTTAATTTACTGTTTTTTATTTCCTGATTATATATAACATTTTACTACTTCTTTGCATGTCTAGCAATTTTTGATTATATGTAGTTGGACAGAGTTATGCATGCTTCATTGTGAAATATTTGGGTTTTGTTGTCTTCCTCAATTGAATGCTGAGTTTTTTCTCTGGAAAGCAGTTAATTCACTTGTGAATCAGCTTAATCCCTTTGAGGTTTATTTTTCACTTTGGTTATTATGGTCTTAATAGCTTGTACTTTAGGACAGATTAGCCCTAGTTCTTAGGCGCAAACTTTAGAGATCACTGCTTAATGATCTGAATTTTTAATAAGGTCTCTCTACTCTAGAAAGTTAGTATTCAACATATCCAAACTTATGTGACCTCAGGTATTTGTTCAGCTTACAGTTACATATAGTTGTTTTTTTGATAACTTTTTCCCAGTACTTGTTTTGTCTGGCCTTGTGAAGTCTCTCCCCATACATATACAATCTGCTATTCAGCAGAATATTCAAGGGGACTTTTATGCAGAATTCTGGAGCTCCATCCATGCTCAGCTTCCTTCTCTTTGTTACCTTGCCAAGCAAATTTTAGCCAGCTCAGTAGCAGTGATTTCTTGGTCTCTCTGGCTCCCCAGCTCAGCAAGACCACCATGTACTGTTTGGCTCCCCTCTCCCCTCTCTTCCTATGCAAAGGCCAGGGGAATGATGTGGCTTAGCTCATGTGCTTACCTTTAGGCACGACTCGAATTTCTGGAGGTTTCCCCCTAGACCCGCCCCCCCCCCCCCCCCCGAGGTTTTGTTGTTGTTCCTCTCAGCCTCATTTCACATGGCAACGAACTCAATTTCATACACCAATTATGTGGAAATATTAAGATGCCTCTCTAAATAAAACTTTTGCAATCTTTTGAAACAATTTCAATTTTAGATGAACCAATTTCAACATTTTAAAATAATTCCTAAATGATGTCCAGAAAGTACAGAAAAAAGTAGAGCAAAAATCCCCATGTAATGCTTTGATTTGAAGGGTTTTCTTAAAATGGATGGAGAGCACATAAATTTTCATTGTGTAATAATGAGATACTTTTCACATATTTGATAAAGATTCCTTTGATTCTACTCAATAATTTGTAAAACAAATAAAAAATGAGAAGATAGAAAATTTACCAATGAATTTACATTAGTGAACCGACAGTCAATTGTTTCAGTTAGGAACATCAGCATATGCTGGAAATGGGATGGAGACAGAGGACATTTCTTTCTCCCAAATATGTTTTCTAAGCTCGGCAGTCCTGCTCTCAATTACGATGTTATAGAAAGAGCTAAAGGAGTAAGACCGGTATCTACCCCTAACACATAATCCTAACTGTATATATTTAGGTGAGTCCTATAATATTTCTAAGTGTTCCTAATCTGTAAATGAGGTTAGATTACCCAAGACAATTATTTGTCAAAATAAATGCCTTGTGAACTGAGGCAGTTGAGGATCTCAATTCTTTTCTCCATTCTAGTTGAAGAGGATCTTTCATGAGTTGGTAAGAGTGATGCCACATAAATAGAATACAATTCCATCAGGGCATATATTTTATAACTCATGTCATAAATGTTGCTCACAGGAATTATTAAGCAGCTTCCTGCCTAAATATAAAAAGTCCTATGTCCTCAGTCAGGTTCTTTGATAAACTGTACATTGGCATTTCACACCACTAATTATATCTCCCTTTAGTTTCTTAGAAAAGAATCTGTTCACTGGAGTTTCCTCTAACCCAGAGTGTTCCTGAGCTCTCAGCAGGCATTTTATCCTAAGGGTAATCATTATATCTGTTCTCTCAAGCCTTCCTCATTTTGACTTTACCTCAAAAGTGTCTTAGAAATGAAAAAATAAGTCGTTTTTCTATTTGAATAATATCAAATCACAATATTGAGATGAATAGTATATATCTTGTGATTAAATATTAGCAATTCAATGAAGATTGATGTGTGATTCAATATCTTAATGACATGTATGTATGATAAAATATTGGTAAAAGAAAAAATTATCTTACTTGGCTCACTGTATGATAGAAGTAGAATACTAGAATATTATTTTATTTAGCACTTTATACTAATATGTGGTTTTATATACTACTATTATCTCACATTTATACCCAAACATTCAAAATAGGCACATTCAAAATAGCTTACAAATACAGTCTTAACACTTTGCATGTCCTACTAACATATAGATGTACCTTTATTTAGTCATCCCTAAATTATGTGCTTCAATTGCTGATGTAGGTCTTTTCTTTAAATTAAAAATATTTAAGATTTTTGTCTTCAAAATCAGTTTACAATCTGTTCTATATCCCAGGGAACTCTGTGGTTCAATGTTAGTGTTTCTATTTGTCCCAAATCTTGTTAGAATTTTATTGCTTATGGATTTTTGTAGTACTTTATTGCTTTCTGTTTTCTTTCATGGTGAGAACATCCCTGAGTGTATTTACAGCAATAAAACACAATCTTGTTGATGGACTACTTATGACTTACCAGTTTATCATGCCTAGTCAATAAGAACTTTGGTACTGAGAGTTTATTCCTGTTAAATAATATGAATGAATTCTGTATAACACTATAAATTACTTCTAGTGAGCTACTGAAAGATATTTACTCTGAAACATAAACAAGCTCTCTGATTAATATAAATGCTTGGGAGCATATCGAAGAGTTTGAGGTCTGATTACATCTTAACATTCATATGCTAAGAGGTTTTTGTTCTATTGTTAAATAAATTAAATTGAGAGTCTTGAATTATAGGCT
This sequence comes from Myotis yumanensis, assembly GCF_028538775.1. Taxonomy (NCBI): domain Eukaryota; kingdom Metazoa; phylum Chordata; class Mammalia; order Chiroptera; family Vespertilionidae; genus Myotis; species Myotis yumanensis. The sequence continues at coordinate 39,141,878 of NW_027223760.1, read as the reverse complement.
CCTGATTATAGTCTCAACAGAGTATGCACTCTTAGGCTTTTCCTATGTCGTTACTTCAAACAACCTATTGGTATAAAAACAAGAAAAAGGTTAAATTAGAACATTAAAAAGATTAGCCAAAGAACATATATGCACAGCCCATGTACACAGACAACAATGTGGTGAAGTTCTGGGTGAGGGAGGGTGGGATGGAGAGGGCTTAAAAGTGTGGAAATGGGGGACATCCATAATAGTGTCAACAATAAAAAAATACATTTTCAGACCTCTACCTTAATACTATTGCTATTCACCTAGTATCACAAGCATACTTAATTCTAATGCAACATTTCAGGACTCTCATATTTTTCTTCTATAAAAAAAATGTACTATATCATCATTGCTTAGGAGAAAGGGAGTTCCTTTGTGTGAACTTGGCACTAGGAAGGTGTTTCTAGCATGCAAACTATTTAGTTTCCGGCTTCTAAGTTTCACTGATAACCTCAATGACCATTATATCTAGTAGTACACATGTAATTTAGGAGGTAGCCTGGGCCAAAAGATATAAAATAATACTTCGGTGAAAATTGTGCATTGATTCGATCAATCTCCATGTTACTCTCTTTTAGTGTTGCCGGCATCTCTAAGATGCTGCCCAACTGAAAACGTCATCTCCCATTATCTCTTATAACTAGGATTTCAGGGACGTGGATTACTCCAATTAGATGTGTTTTCATAAGATTTGGAAGTGAGGAAAAAATATATGCTGGCCTCTTTTGATACATTCTGTTCTCCAGCACTTATGAGATTAGATAATGCCATGTGGAAATTACCTTTTATGCAGCCATCATAATAGTAACAGCCTTGTAATTCAATTGGGAATACATTCTTCCAAAATAATAAGTCTTAATATTTTCTTAATTTCACATAAAATAATGTTAATGATTTTCTCATGAATATACAGGAAATACTATTGTATGGGTCATATTCTTTCTGAGTATTAAGACACAAATTCATTAAGCCGTGGTTTTAAATTTTAACTGAAGTGGAGTCTGTCATAAAAGACCCTCAGTGAAACTGGGCCAGAGTGTCACAATCATGCTGATTATTTTTAACCTTATTCATCCAGGGAGGATTTTCCAACCCAACATCATTAGTAGACACATCTCTCCAGGGTTATAAGGCATCAAGTTTGGGACAGTACCTTCTAATGAGTTACAGATTCACCAAGTAATATTCAGTATTCTGTCCTCTTCAATGTGTTTGATACAGATAGAAGAATAAAGCTCAAACTTTCAAAAGAGGACTTGCCTTACGAACATATATTAGCTAAAGGTGTGGAGAAGATGATATGTACTGGGATAGTGGATATGGTAAAGCTGGGATAGGGAAACTGTGACATCCCACTAGTCTCTATATCCTTTAAATTCTCTATAGATGTATGTTGTGTTATTTTTAGGATAGTTTTAGTCCTCCCTTTAATTTTATAGTGATAAATTATCTTGTCCAAGGCCAATTCTTTTATTTACTACTATTAGCAAATATAAACTTATAGTTATAATAAGATCAGGTTGATTTGATAGATTATGTCTACTAATAACCAGAATTGTTTGCTATTTGGAAATCTGGTTTAGGGAGAGAAGAGAGCATTGCTGAATATATAGGATGAAGTGGATATGTTATGCCTCTTATCAAGAGTAGCCAAGCATTCATAAAAGTCATGCTTATCCTAATAAAAGGGTAATATGCAAACTGACCCTAACAGCAGAATGACCAGAAAGACCACTCGACCAGTTACTATAAGGAGCACTGACCACCTCTCAGTCCCTTTCCCTGTCTGGCAGGCTCCCATTGCCCGATGGCAAACGGAAAACCAGGGGTGGGTGGCGGGGGATACAGGCAGCGCCAGGCCAAGGCCCCTGCCCCGCCAGTCGCCCCACACACAGAGGGTGACCACAATGGGGACAAAGCCGGCGAGCTGGTGGGAACGGCCAACCTCTGAGTCCCTCCCCCTGGCTAGCAGGCTCCAAATGCCTGATGGAAAATGGGGAGCCAGGGGTGGGTGGCGGCGGAGGCGGGGCCAGCTGCCTGTAGCTGGGGAAGACGGCCCTGATCACAGGCCAGGACTAAGGACCATACCCATGCACAAATTTTGTGCACCGGGCCTCTAGTATTATAAATAATTTGCCAATCATTTTAGAATACATTGATGGTTAAAAGCTAAACACAGTGTAGGAAGCAAGATGGCGGCGATATAGGCAGACGCGTCCCAGGTCTTGTCCCGGAGCAAACGGAGTAAGCAGCTGAAACTAATAACACCCACCCCGAATTGGCAAATTTACTCAGCTGGTGAGACGGTTTGCAGCCGGGAAGGGCAGACCTCCCCTGGAAAGGTTAAAAACCAGGGATCTGGGCAGGAAAGTTTGCCAGACCTGAGCCCAGAGGGTCGGAGGGAGACCGCATGGCAGACAGCTGCGTCTCTTGGGACAGACACAGACCCTGACCGGGGTAAGGAGTTCCGCAGGTTTGCTGGCACCAGGAGATTTGAGATTTGGATTTTGTGATTGCGGAGAACTGAGACTAAAGGGGGCAACCTGAGGAACTGACCAGACCATGCGGTGCCCATAAGAGAGGAGCGTTTCCCAGATCATGCAGTGCTGGTAAGAGAGGAGCGTTTCCCAGACCGCAGATCCAAGCAACAGCAGCCCCCTGATCACCGCAGCCTCCTGATCACCACAGCCTCCTGATCACCACACCCTCTGTCTGTGGAACAGCAGCTGTACGTGAAGCCTCCCCCCACCAGCCAGAAGAGCCAACACAGCTGTGAACAACACCCACCAGAGGAGCTGCTGCCAACTGGAAAGCAGCTGCTACCGCAACCGTCTGAGCAGCAACCACAACCCAAGGAGCCCCTGCCACCCAGGGAGCAGCCACTGAACATCTCAACATCTACATATGTCAGCGAGATCAAACATGGGTAGGCAAAGAAACCCCCAAAGGAAAGAAAAGGAGGACTCGCCAGAAAAGCAGCTAAGTGAGACAGAGATATGCAACATGATGGAAAAAGAATTCAGAATAAGGTTCCTAGAGTACATGCACCAGATGTTCAAGAAGCAAGAAGAAACAGATGAAAAACTCAACTACTTATGCAAGAAGCTAGAAGAAACAGATGAAAAAATCAACAACTTAAGTAAGTCCCAAGAAGAAATGAAGAGCGACATAGCTTCAATAAAAAACTCCATTGAAAGTATCAACAGTAGACTGGGAGAAGCGGAGGACCGAATTAGTGAATTAGAAGACAAGGAAGCAAAACACACTCAAACTGTACGGCAAATGGAGAAAAAAATTAAAAGACAGGAGGAGAGCCTAAGGGAGCTTTGGGACAACATGAAACGAAACAACATACGAATAATAGGGGTCCCAGAACAACAGAAAGATGAACATGGATTAGAAAACCTATTTGAAGAAATAATATCAGAAAACTTCCCTGAGGTGGGGAAGAAAAAAGTCACACAAGCCCAGAGAGTCCCAAACAAGGTGAACCCGAAAAGACCCACACCAAGACACATCATAATTACCATGGCAAATGTTCAGGATAAAGAGAGAATCTTACAGGCTGCAAGAGAGAGACGGAAAGTAACATACAAGGGATCTCCCATTAGATTATCAAATGATTTCTCAACAGAAACACATCAGGCCAGAAAAGAATGGACGGAAATCTACAAAGTGATGCAAAGCAAAGGACTGAATCCAAGAATACTCTATCCAGCAAGGCTATCATTCAAAATTGAAGGGGAAATAAGAAGCTTCACAGACAAAAAAGGGCTAAGGGAGTTTATCACCACCAAGCCAGCCATGCAAGAAATGCTAAAGGGACTGGTGTAAAAAGAAGAAATATCAAGCTCAGAAAGAAAACAGCCACACACACACACACACAAAAAGAAATGGCTACAAACAAGTACCTTTCAATAATAACTTTAAATGTAAATGGACTAAATGCTCCAACCAAAAGACATCGAGTGGCTGAATGGATAAAAAAACATGACCCATACATCTGCTGTCTACAAGAGACCCACCTCATTAGAAGGGACTCACACAGACTGAAAGTGAAGGGATGGAAAAATATCTTTCACGCAAATGGAAAGGAAAAGAAAGCTGGGGTAGCAATACTTATATCTGACAAAATACATCTCAAAGTGAAGGCCATAACCAGAGATAAGGAAGGCCACTTCATAATACTAAAGGGATCAATACAACAAGAAGATATAACCCTGGTAAACATATATGCACCCAATGCAGGAGCACCCACATACATAAGAAAACTTCTGGAAGATATCAGGGGAGAGATCGACAACAATACAATCATAGTAGGGGACTTTAATACACCACTGACATCACTGGATAAATCCTCTAGACAAAAACTCAGCAAAGAAACAGCAATCCTAAATGACTCACTAGATCAGATGGACTTAATTGACATCTTCAGAACACTTCACCCCACAGCTGCGGAATATACATTCCTCTCAGGTGCTCATGGGACATATTCAAAAATAGACCACATATTGGGTCACAAGCAAAGTCTCCACAAATTCAAGAAGATTGAAATCATAAAAAGCTTCTTCGCAGACCACGATGGCATAATGTTAGAAATAAACTACAATAAAAACAACCCAAAATACTCAAACACTTGGAAGCTGAATAGCATGTTATTAAATATTGATTGGGTTACCGATGACATCAAAGAAGAAATTAAAAACATCCTGGACACTAATGACAATGAAAACACAACAATCCAAAACCTCTGGGACACAATGAAAGCAGTCCTGAGAGGTAAGTTTATAGCTCTACAGGCCTATCTCAAAAAACAAGAAAAAATGGTAGTCAATCATCTAACTCTACAACTCAAATAATTAGAAAGAGAGCAACAAGAAAACCCCAGAGTGAGCAGAAGGAAGGAGATAATAAAGATTAGAGCAGAAATCAATGACATAGAGACCAAAAAAACAATACAGAAAATCAATGAAACCAAGAGCTGGTTCTTTGAAAGGATAAACAAGATTGACAAACCCCTAGCCAGGGTCACCAAGAAGCAAAAAGAGAGGTCCCAAATAAACCAAATCAGAAATGATAGAGGCGAAATAACAACAGACCCCACAGAAATACAAATAATTGTTAAACAATACTACGGGCAACTCTACTCCAACAAACTAGACAACCTGGAGTAAATGGACAAATTCCTAGAAAAATACAACATTCCAAAACTCAATCAGGAAGAATCTAAAAACCTCAATAGGCCAATAACTATGGAAGAAATTGAAGCAGTCATCAGAAAGCTTCCAGCAAACAAAAGCCCAGGGCCAGACGGCTTCACAGGGGAGTTCTACCAAACATTCAAGGAAGAACTAAAACCTACCCTCCTCAGACTACTACAAAAAATTCAAGAGGAAGGAACGCTTCCAAGCTCATTCTATGAAGCCAGCATCACCCTAATACCAAAACCAGGTAAAGACATCACAATGAAAGAGAATTACAGGCCAATATCCCTCATGAACATAGATGCCAAAATCCTCAACAAAATCTTAGCAAATCGGATCCAGCAGTACATCAGAAGGATCATACACCATGACCAAGTAGGATTTATCCCAGAGATGCAAGGATGGTACAACATCCGTAAATCAATAAATGTGATACATCACATAAACAAATTGAAAGAAAAAAACCACATGGTCATATCAATTGATGCAGAAAAAGCATTCGACAAAATCCAACACCCATTTTTGATAAAAACTCTCAGAAAGGTGGGAATAGAAGGATCATACCTCAACATAATAAAAGCCATATATGACAGGCCCACAGCCAACATCATACTCAATGGACAAAAACTAACACCATTTCCCCTAAGAACAGGAACAAGACAGGGATGCCCACTCTCACCACTCCTGTTCAACATAGTACTGGAAATATTAGCCATTGCAATTAGGCAAGAAGAAGAAATAAAAGGCATCCAAATTGGAAAAGAGGAAGTAAAACTGTCCTTATTTGCAGATGACATGATATTATACATACAAAACCCTAGAGACTCCATCAAAAAGCTACTAGACTTAATACATGAATTTGGCAATGTAGCAGGATACAAAATTAACCCCAAGAAATCTGAGGCATTTCTATACACCAATAGTGAACTTTCAGAAAGGGAGATCAGAAAAACAATCCCATTTACCATCGCACCAAAAAAATTAAGATACCTAGGAATAAACTTAACTAAAGAAGTTAAAGACCTCTACTCAGAAAACTACAGGACGTTGAAAAAAGAGGTAGAGGAAGACATAAACAGATGGAAGAACATACCATGTTCTTGGATTGGTAGAATCAACATCATTAAAATGTCCATACTACCCAAAGCAATCTATACATTCAACGCACTTCCCATTAAAATACCAATGGCCTTCTTCAAAGATCTAGAACGAACTCTCCAAAAATTTATCTGGAATAAAAAAAGACCCCGAATAGCTGCAACGATCCTGAGAAAGAACAAAGTAGGTGGGATCTCAATGCCAGATATCAAGCTGTATTACAAAGCCACTGTTCTCAAAACTGCCTGGTACTGGCACAAGAACAGACATATAGATCAGTGGAATAGAATAGAGAGTCCAGAAATTAGCCCGAACCAATATGCTCAATTAATTTTTGACAAAGGAGGCATGAACATACAATGGAGCCAAGATAGTCTCTTCAATAAATGGTGTTGGGAAAACTGGACAGACATATGCAAGAAAATGAAACTAGACCACCAACTTACACCATACACAAGAATAAACTCAAAATGGATAAAGGACTTAAATGTACGACAGGAAACCATAAAAATTCTAGAAGAATACAAAGGCAACAAAATCTCAGACATATGCCAAAACAATTTCTTCACTGATACAGCTCCTAGGGCAGTTGAAACTAAAGAGAAAATGAACAAATGGGACTACATCAAAATAAAAAGCTTCTGCACAGCAAAAGAAACCATCAACAAAACAACAAGAAAACCCACCTCGTGGGAAAACATATTTGCCAACGTCATATCTGATAAGGGCTTAATCTCCAAAATTTATAGGGAACTCATACAACTTAACAAAAAGAAGATAAACAATCCAATCAAAAAATGGGCAAAGGATCTAAATAGACACCTTTCAAAAGAGGACATTCAGAAAGCCAAGAGACATATGAAAACATGCTCAAAGTCACTAATCATCCGAGAGATGCAAATCAAAACAACAATGAGGTACCATCTCACACCTGTCAGAATGGCCATCATCAACAAATCAACAAACGACAAGTGCTGGAGAGGATGTGGAGAAAAAGGAACACTTGTGCACTGCTGGTGGGAATGCAGACTGGTGCAGCCACTATGGAAGGCAGTATGGAGGTTCCTCAAAAAATTGGAAATGGAACTCCCATTTGACCCTGTGATCCCACTTCTAGGAATATATCCCAAGAAACCAGAAACACCAATCAGAAAGGATATATGCACCCAGATGTTCATAGCAGCATAATTCACCATAGCTAAGATCTGGAAACAGCCTAAGTGCCCATCAGTAGATGAATGGATTAGAAAACTTTGGTACATCTACACGATGGAATACTATGCTGCTGTTAAAAAGAAGGAACTCCTACCATTTGCAACATCATGGATGGAACTGGAGAGCATTATGCTAAGTGAAACAAGCCAGTCAATGAAGGAAAAATACCACATGATCTCACTCATTCATGGATAATAAAGACCATTACAAACTTTTGAACAATAATAGATACAGAGGCAGAGCTGCCTCAAACTGATTGTCCAACTGCAGTGGGAAGGCCAGAGAGAGTTGGGGGACAGGAGGGAGGGGAGTAAGAGATCAACCGAAGGACTTGTATGCATGCATATAAGCATAACTAATGGACATAAGACACTGGGGGGTAAGGGAGGGTAGGGGTTTGTCAAGGGCGGGGGGGGGAAAAAGGACACTTATGTAATACCCTTTGTAATACTTTAAGCGAAAAATAAAAATTAAAAAAAAAAAAAAGCTAAACACAGTGTTAACTGAAGTAATAATTATGTCTAGTTTCAAAAATTTTTTCTATAAAGATATTATATCATCTTTTTTATACAATATGCATGATTCAGCTTTTGTAGAAAAGTGCCTGGGTAACCAAAAAGAGAAAATAATATCACTATGAGAAGGCACTTGCTTACAGAAAACAAGTCCCAAAGAAAGGAGATTTCTCTAGGCACCTAAGCCCACATATGGAACTAATACAGATTGGAATCAGAAGCTTGGTCCCTGGCCAGGCAGCTCAGTTGATTGGAGCATTGTCCCGATATGCCAAGATTGCAGGTTTGAGACCTGGTCAGAGCACATACAAGAATCAGCCAATGAATGCATAAATAAGTGGGACAAAAAATTAGTCTTTTTCTCTCTCTCTCCCTTCCTCTGTCTCTAAAATCAATAAATAAAAAAATTAAAGAGAAGCTTGGTTTGTGATTGGCACTAAATTTAATAAATAATTCTGTGGGTGAGTCTACCCTTTGTCTGAATAGACTTTAGAGCAGGTGACTTCAACTGCCATTTATTCTCAGTTAAAAGACTGTTGACAAAAATCTACATGCCTATATTTAGCTAAGGCTGGTCACAAAGCCAAAGAAGCTTTTTTAGTGGGTGAGATCACTAAAAGAGAGATAATCCTGTAAGACTCTGGAGTCAGTGGGAGAGGACTCTGCTGGACACATCTCCAGGGATGATGCAACTCATTCTAGACAATGTTTCAGAGCAATATTCCTGGCATCTTTCCAGTTTCCTAAAGTAATTAAGTAGGACTGGTTACCCAAACATCTTTAGCAGACTCTTTGATTTAGGGTCTTAAGGTGAGGATGACAAAACCAAGTCTGACAATTTTAAGCAGAGATATATGAGGATATTTTGTTGCTTATAGAATCCTTAGAGCAGTTAGAGATGGGAAGGTGGCTAGATACAACCCAGAACAAAGGCCGTCAAGGGAAACAGCCGCAAGACTGCTCTTATGGCAATAGTATGGACACTGGCAATGATATTTTGCGCCTATGACAACAGGAAGCAGATATCAGAATCTGTGTTTGAGCTACCACAGAACAAAACGCCCCGTTTCATGCTTATACAAAACACCAGTCTCTTCCTGTAGCTCAAGTTCATCCATCTCTTCTAACTTTCTACTAAACTTTCTTCCTGGAAGATCCTTTAAAAAAAGCAGCTGTAGAGGAATCTCTAAGATTTAATTAAATTTATTTTGTTTTTAAGCATTTCCCATATTTAGAAACATGCTAGAATGCAGTTGAATTGAGAAATCCAATCCACAATATCTTCTGGAGAAATTTAGTCCCATTTCAGATACTCTGCTTACATAGAGCAGTCTGAGCAAGGGAAAGTGTAATCAAATGGTCTAAATACCTCCATATTGTAAACATTTTTCAGTGGAAATAAGAACACAGCAACATAAACTGATAAACCATCAAAGTTCAAATAGACTTATTTGTGAATATGAAAGCTTAATCTGTTTTTAGAGTGGGGATTTCTGTTTAATAGATCAAGCTACAGAGAAGTGTAGGTACTTTTTAAAGTGGGCTGTTGAAGATTTCAGGTTAATACATATAAAAATGGCTGAAAACATGAATAAGTCACTCAAAGAAAAGCATGAGAAGTATGAATACTTTTATAAACCATTGAAGAGATTACTGAGATCCATTACATTAACATTTCTTTCTTTCATCTATTGGCATTGTACCATTCTCTTAATTTTATAGTTTTTAATCTTCTCTCTTTTGTCATTTTCACTCATAAATTTTGAAAGCCTTATTAAATAAGATAACTGAAAGATCAATATCTGCAAAATCCAAGTGGGGCATTTGATAAATGATAAAGGATTGCAACTCCATCCTGAAAAACTACTATGCACAAATACCTTTTGGTTTATGTAAAGGTAATTTTATGAAGATGAGTAATGTGCTTTTCCTCTCCTGGTAGTGATTATCTTTTTTCTTGCTGGATAATTCCAATATGAATGCACTTAAAAAACTATTATGTGTTTATAGTGTGCAATGCACTGTTGAATGTTAGAAGAATTCATATTAACTTTCACAAAATGTTAACAATTTCCTTAGGTATTATGTCATAACCTATTCTAGAATATATATTTATATTTGATATAGTATAATCAAAAGATAACAGAGAGAATATATATCTTACATAAATACATATATATATATCCTGTTTTTAACAGATAATATTTTAATAATAATATAAAAAAAACTTTCTTACTTAGATCACAGAAATTATTTTGAGGAAAGGTTTTTCCAAAATATATTGCCTTTTGCCAAAAGAAATGCATAAATTAGTCCATGCGAAATAAGAATTTCCATCTCTGCATTTAACCCCAAACTAATCCAGCTGTGATCATAAAATTCTACATAATCTCCCATTCATTATCTAATTTGTCCTTTTCTTACCTTTAAGAAATGTATTACTGGTAGATAATCAGATTATCTTTTCACCTTTCTAAATGAATAAAGTTGTCCAAGACAAATTTTAAATGTGATCAATATCACAAGTAAAGTATTTTCTATTGAAAATGTACCTAAAACAATCATTATCTATATCTATATCTATATATCTATCTATATGTGCGTGTATATATATATTTAATAACTGTAATAAATACTATTCTGGATAAGTCCCATGAGTTCAACAATCTTCAAGTTTTTATTTAGTAGAGATGTGTTTTTAGGACTGATTTTGCATGCTAAATCAGCAATGCTCAAACTGAATGCATATTAGATTCAACCATGGATCTTTGGGAACCCAGAAATTCTGATTGAATTAGTCAAGGAAGTAGTGTGGACATTGGTATATTCCTTAAATTTTTTTAAGTGATTATACTGGCAACCAGAATTGAGAGAGGCTATGCTGGACATTAATCCCAAAAGATTATGAACTCAGGTATCATGTCATTACCTATTCTAGAATATATAACCAAAAACATCCTCTGTTTCTATTTATAAGCCTACCAGAGGCCTAGTGCACAACATTCATGCACTGCGGTTGGGGGGGGGTCCCTCAGCCCGGCCTGCACCCTCTCACAGTCTGGGACCCCTTGGGGGATGTCCGCCTAGAGGGGTCCTTAGTGCTGCTGCGGAGGTGGGAAAGGCTCCCGCCACCTCCAATGTGCTTGCCAGCCGTGAGCCAGCTTCTGGATGAGTGGCACTCCCCCTTTGGGAGCACACTGACCACCAGGGGGCAGCTCCTGCATTGAGCATCTGCCCCCCTGGTGGTCAGTGTGCATCATAGTGACTGGTCATTCCGCCATTCGGTCAATTTGCATAGTATGGTTTTATTATATAGGATAATTTATCTATGAATAAACCTAAGCAGTTCTTGAAGCTTTAGATTTCCAATTTGTGTTTATTTTCAGCCTATTAACAAATTTAATATTACAATTTAAATTATTTAAGATGGCTTTATTTAAAGTCATTGTTTTGTACTCTGGTGGCTGCAGTTATTTGATATAAACATATGCTTTTAGGTTTGTATAAAGTATGATGGAATCCTGTATGGATATGGTAGATTGGTACTCCATAAGTATTCTACTCTCCTTCTAGTACTTCTTGCATTTAGATTTTAGAAAACAATAGACTGCACCTCCCAGATCTCTTTGGAACTGTGGTTCCAAATGGGACTTAAATTCAAGCAGTATGATTGTCCATGGGTGATATTGGAAAGTGGATGTGGGCAGAGAACAAACTTCTGATGCAATTACCATTTCTGATGCAACTACGTAAGGAGGTTTGTAGATTTCTGAATCAAATGAATAGTGGTTTCAGTATCCAATCTTAAATTTTGGGAGTGTCAATAGGCAAGGCCTGGACAGCCATTTACCAGTGTGGTTTATAACAAGTGAGGTGTAACTATGTAAATGGTAACAGTAGCAGCTAATTTCTGACTATGGAAACTGAGTGTATCAATCTCCTGATTCTGGTAGGGAGGGTATATTTGTTCAAACCTCCCAATGATTTTATAATTTATTATTTAATTATCTCTAATAAACTTTCTGCTTAAACTATCCAGCATGGATTTTGTATGCTGGAATTAAACTCTGAGTGCTATCTGTCTACCCACATATGACCTATTTTTCTTACACACACATACACACACGGGCACATATAAGTATTTAAATCTGTTGTCAGATATTCTAAACAGGGAAATACCATTTTGATTTCCTTAATCTCAAACTTTTTTTCAGTTCTCATATATTTAACGAAGAAATTGCATTTTGGTTTCAATTATGCTACATAAGTTAATTAAATTACTAGAGGCTCGGTGCACGAAATTTGTGCACAGGAGGGGGGGGGTCCCCTCAGCCCAGCCTGCACCCTCTCCAATCCTGGACCCCTCGGAGGATGTCTGACTGCCGGTTTAGGCCCAATACCCATGATCTGGCCTAAACCGGCAGTCGGACATCCCTCTCACAATCCTGGACTGCTGGCTCCTAATTGCTCACCTGCCTGCCTGACTGGTTGCCCCTAACTCCCCCCCCCCCCCCCGCCGGACTGATTGCCCCTCACTGCCCCCCCTGCTGACCTGGTCGCCCCTAACTGTCCCCCACTGATGGACAGGTTGCCCCCAACTACCCCCCTCTGCTGGCCTGGTCCCTCCTAACTGCCTCCCCCGCCAGCCTGGTCACCCCTTATTGCCCCCCCCTGCCAGCCTGGTCTCCCCCAACTGCCCCCTCTGCCAGACTGGTCACCCCCAACTGCCCCCCTGCCGGCCTAGTCACCCCTCACTGCCCCGCCTGCCAGCCTAATTGCTCCCAACTGCCCACTCTGCCAGCAGAGGGGGGGAGTGAGGGGTGACCAGGTCGGCAGAGGGGGGAAGTTGGGGGCAACCAGGTTGGCAGGGGGGACAGTAAGAGGTGACCAGGCTGGTAGGGAGGTTAGTGAGGGATGGACCAAACAACTGAACAGCAGGCTGCATGGGGTGACCAGGCCAGTGTGGGGGAAGGCGGCCATAAAAGGTGACCAGGCCGGCAGGGGGGTTAGTGAGGAGTAGCCTTCCTCTCTCTTTTCTCTACCTATTTACTGAAGAGTGGATCAGTGCTAACTGCTTGACACACAACTATAAATAAGACAGTCATATTTAATGTTCTTGTGGGCCTAGTAATTAATTAAGTAATCTCAGTAGAGTGTAAGTATTATATCCGAATATATTCATAACATTTCAGGAACATATAAGAGATACACACCTGGATATATGAGTTTCAGGAATTTAATTGCTTTGCATAATAGAGGGGGGAAAATTTGGAGCTTCTAGGAACTATCAGAGGAAAAACAGGAAGAAAGGGGGCAATGATTATAATAGTATTACATATATAGCATCTACCTATGAAACAGGCACTGTTCACAGCAACCCTATGAAGTAGATGCTATTAATATCCTTATTTTAGAGACTTCATGGCATGAAAAAAACAGGCAAGACACAATGCATATAATACTTCACATGCAAATCTGCTTTGGCAATAGTTCTGTCTTCTTGAATGTGTTCTTTTGTAAAATTAAATGGTCCTCTCCTACATTAAATTTGATGCACATAAACTGGATTAGGGGCAGAGTTTCTGATATACTAACAAAAAATTGACTATAATTTTTGTGAAGTTGATGTTATCTGTTTACAAAATCATTTAATGAATTGCCAGAGACCCAGTACCCAGTAATAACTATATAGAGTTATTGTAGCTGTTTTAATGGTATGAAAATTGTAATAATTATACCATCAATATGAAGGCAAAATTATTTTTTGTTTGTTTTCTGGGATGGTGACTAGTCAAATGCAGCAATTATTATATCTCTTAATATTTGATTCTAGCCTGGCTAGTGTAGCTCAGCAGTTGAGCATTGACCCAGGAAACAAGAGGCTGCCAGTTTGATTCCCAGTCAGGACAGTCTTGGTTGCGGGCTCATTCCCCTGTGGGGACGAGCAGGAGGTAGGGGATCGCTGATATTTCTCTCTCATCGATGTTTTTATCTCTCTATCCTTCCCATTTCCTCTCTCTCTAAAAAAAAAATCAATAGAGAAAACCAAGATGGCGGCATAGGTAAACACCGGAGATTGCTGCTTAGCACAACCACTTGAAGAATACAACTAAAAGACAGAATGGACATCATCCAGAACCACAGGAAGGCTGGCTGAGTGGAAATTCTACAACTAGAAGGAAAGAGAAAAGCATACCGAGACTCAGAGGAGGTGCAGCGTGGACGTACAGAGGTACGGAGGCGCATGTGGAGCAGGCTGGCGGCTGAGGACACGGTTGTCTTTTTCAATCGGGAGGGAGTCTCAAGCTCTGAGCTCCAGTTCCGGGAGAGTCTCTGGGGACCCAGACTCATACGGGAGAAACTGGACTATCTGGCATCAGTTGGAACTCGAGGGCAGCTTTCTCTCGGAGGTGCTTGCAGCGACTGCCGGGACACTGAGAAGCGGGGCCTCTGAGGGCAGCCATAGCTGCTTGCTCCGCCCTGTTGATCCCCTGGGACCCCACCCTGCCCAAGCTGTGCACAGAGGCTTTTGCATATGAAAGGCCTGGCCCTTTCCAATCTGAAAATTACCTAACAAACTGCAGCTGGCCCACGGCCCCAAGGCAACTCACATTGCTTCACAGCTGGCTCCTGCTGGGTAGCCTCAGGCAGAGGCTAGATTAGCACCTCCTTAGAGATCCAGGAGCCAGTGTGCCCAGAGTTCAGAGTGGGACCATCCAGTTTGCAGCTCCTCGGATCCATAAAGGACATACTCAGGGGGCAGACTCAGTGAGCTCCAAAGCCCCACTGAAGCAAGTCTTGCCCCAGAGGGGTGTCTCCAGCGCAGAAGTTCTCCCACTGCAGATACAGCTGATTCTCACAGCCAACTGGCCTGGAGGTCAATTCCTCCCAGTGATACCTACAACAATCAAGGCTTAACTACAACAAGACTGTGCACAAAGCCCACAAGGGGGTGCACCAAGAGTGTCCACCTCAGGTAATTGGGGAGGTTGGGCCACTGGGCCCTATACGACACCTAGCATAGAAAGCCACTCTATCAACACAAGGAAGCATAAAAAATGCGGAGACAAAGAAACAGGACACAAATGACAGAAATGGAGGAAAGCAAACTACTGGATATAGAGTTCAAAACCACACTTTTAAGGTCTTTAAAGAACTTTCTAGAAACTGCCAATAAATTTAGTAAGACCCTCAAAAAGTCTGGTGAGACCGCCAATAAATGTAGTGAGACCCTCAAGAAATCTAGTGAGACCCTCGAGGTTATGAAAAAGGACCAACTAGAAATTAAGCACAGACTGACTGAAATAAAGGATATT
Source organism: Myotis yumanensis (assembly GCF_028538775.1). Lineage (NCBI taxonomy): Eukaryota > Metazoa > Chordata > Mammalia > Chiroptera > Vespertilionidae > Myotis > Myotis yumanensis. The sequence continues at coordinate 39,126,503 of NW_027223760.1, read as the reverse complement.
ATGTAGAGTTCCAACAGCAGACTAGAGGATTGCAAGAATCAAGTCAAAGATTTGAAATATGACTAAGCAAAAAACACCCAACCGGAAAAGCAAAATGAAAAAAGAATCCAAAAATACGAAGATAGTGTAAGGAGCCTCTGGGACAGCTTCAAGCGTACCAACATCCAAATTATAGGGGTGCCAGAAGAAGAAAGAGAGCAAGATATTGAAAACCTATTTGAAGAAATAATGACAGTAAAATTCCCCTACCTGGTGAAAGAAACAGACTTACAAGTCCAGGAAGCGAAGAGAACCCCAAACAAAAGGAATCCAAAGAGGACCACACCAAGACATATCATAATTAAAATGCCAAGAGCAAAAGACAAAGAGAGAATCTTAAAAGCAGCAAGAGAAAGAAAGTCAGTTACCTACAAGGGAGTACCCATACGACTGTCAGCTGATTTCTCAACAGAAACTTTGCAGGCCAGAAGGGAGTGGCAACAAATATGAATGCCAAAGTGATGAATGCCAAGAACCTACAACCAAGATTACTTTACCCAGCAAAGCTATCATTCAGAATTGAAGGTCAGATAAAGAGCTTCACAGATAAGGAAAAGCTAAAGGAGTTCATCACCACCAAACCAGTATTATATGAAATGCTGAAAAGTATCCTTTAAGAAAAGGAAGAAGAAGAAAAAGGTAAAAATACAAATTATGAACAACAAATACACATCTATCAACAAGTGAATCTAAAAATCAAGTGAATAAATAACCTGATGAACAGAATAAACAGGTGATTATAATAGAATCAGGGGCATAGAAAGGGAGTGGACTGACTATTCCTGGGGGAGGAAAGGGGTGTTGGGGATGGGGGAAGAGACTGGACAAAAATCGTGCACCTATGGATGAGGACAATGCGGGGGGTGGGGGGGTGAGGGCGGAGCGGGGAGTGGGAACTGGGTGGAGGGGAGCTATGGGGGGAAAAAAGAGGAACAACTGTAATAATCTGAACAATAAAGATTTAATTTAAAAAATCAATAAAAAACATACTTGAAAAAAATTTTTTAATGATTCTAGTGTGTAACATTACATTTATTTATGTAATAGATGTAGAATAAATGCTTGACATTCTTTCAGGGTTTTAAGAGAATATAGAAGGACTTTGTAAAAAACATTAAAATAGAAGTTTTATTAAACATTATTCTCAGTACAAATATAAAATCAAATACCTTAAATAACATTTAAACTTACAACTAATAATTTTAATAATTGAGTATTTTCCTTAAAAGAACTATATGTAGAATCATATTTGAACTATGACACTTCTAATGTGACTTATGATAGCTCTGTGTTTTGGTGTCACCCTATATATAATTAATGATATAAAAATGATACTTCTTATAGCTATAATAGATGGTTGTAGAGAGAATTAAATTAAAGGCACAGTGTATCCAATATTAGTATTTGATAGTTTTCTAGTAGAACCAAGACAAAAATTAGCTTCCTGGATTTTATAGAACCAAAAACAATATTAATAATATGTTTTTTATATATATATATATATATATATATATATATATATATATATGTGTGTGTGTGTGTGTATGTGTGTGTGTGTGTGTGTGTGTGTGTGTATTGATTTCAGAGAAGAAGGGAGAGGGTGAGAGAGATAGAAACATCAATGATGAGAATCATTGATTGGCTGCCTCCTGCATCGCCCCTACTGGGGATTGAGCTCGCAACCCAGGCATGTGTCCTGACTGAGAATTGAACCATGATCTCCTGGTTCATAGGCTGATGCTCTATCACTGAGCCACCCCAGCTGGACATGTTAATATTTTTATGTATGTTTCCACAAAAACTATTTTATAATTAATTTTCAAATACTAAAAAGTATGCCACATCCTGTTATTTTAGATTTCAAAAGGAAAGAATGCTTATATGTAAAACTGAATCATTCTTTGAAATAATTTATTTTTTATTTTTTTAGTATTTATATAAAAAATAAATACTTGGCTGCTTTCTCCTTAAATCTTATTGTATTATATCACAGTTAGGTGTGGTTCTGAAAAATCATTTACTCTGTAGCCAATTCTTTTTATTTTTATAATGAAATCCCACATGAACCATTATTCTTGAGATGAGAGAGAAAAGCCATATGGCTGTCATGTGTGTTAGTATTCCGTTTAGTGAAGCAAGAGAATGCTGATAAAATTTAACCTGACATTCTAAAACAATCTAAGATATGTATTTCAATGAATGTATTTTTCATGTTCTATAACAAAATTATAAGGATCAATATTATATGTTGATAACCATTAAGCTTTACTTTTCCTAGTGGTTTGCCAATGATTTTAATACAAATTTATGGAACATTTCTACAAAATACGTTTTTTCTCTAGCTGTGTTTTTTAAATGTTTAAATATGATTATTAGAAATGCATAAAATAATGAGGATCATAGTGTGTCAATACCATTTTTAACTGAACTCTATCCACAGATAGAGTTGATCAATTATTCTTTGTGCTTTACTTGGATACTTTCACACTTATTTTTTACATTGATAAATCTAAATTTCAATTCTGGAGCCTACTTATAAATCTCTATTAAAATGTGTACATTTTGAGGACCAGCAATATACATTATCTTTATCTCCAACACTGTACCTAATGTATGAAAATATCCCATAAATGTTTATTGACCCAAATTTAAATCTTTAATCATGAAAAATTGGTTGTACTGATAGCAAAATATTTACCTTTTATTTCTCGCAGTAGGGTGTTTCTTTTTTCCCAAAAAGAAATTTATAACAGTAGTCTAGAATTAGTGTTTATAACTAGTTATAATATTGAAGTCTTGAAAAATCAAAAGATCGAGATTAGAATCAAGTCAATAAAACAAAACAAATTTTAACTGAAAAAATCATCACAGTAGAGAGAGTCCTGGCTGCTGATGGATAATATTGAAAAAGATCTGTGAGGTAAATTTATATATAGCATAATTTTTTTAAATTCTTTATTAGTTAAGGTATTACAAATGTGTCCTTATCCTCCCCCATTAACCCCCATCCTCCCCCACCACACACACACACACTCATGCTCTCATCCCCCTGTTGTCCATGTCCATTGGTTTGGCTTATATGCATGCATACAAGTCCTTTGGTTTATCTCTTCCCCTTACCCCCTCCCTCCCTTACTTTCCCCCTGGAGATTGATAGTCTGATCGCTGTTTCTCTGTCTTTGGATCTGTCCCTGTTCATCAGTCTATGTTGTTCTCTATAATCTACAAATGAGTGAGATTATGTGGTATTTATCTTTCTCTGACTGGCTTATTTCACTTAGCATAATGCTCTCCAGTTCCATCAATAGCATAGTTTTTTAATTAATAGTTTATCCTAATAAGTTTCCTGAGTTCTAGATTTCCAATTTTCTACTGGATATCTCCACCTAAATATTTTATACATTCTTCCAATTCAACCTTAAGAATTTTAAAACTGAATTCACCATCTGCCTCTCAACTTGATCCTCTTTCCATATTTCTCCTTTGAAAAATGCAACCACAGCCTAAGATCTCCATGTTCACTACCTCTCTGGGAAGTCATTTTACCAATTCAGCTCACTTAACAATCTTAGCATCTCTTAATCTCTCGCTCCTTTCCTGCATATTTCTTGATTTTGGCTTAATTCAAGTCCTTATCATTTTTTTGCTTGGTTTTTTGAAAAATTAATCTAACTGTCCTCCTACTCTAGGTATAATTCCTCCCCAATCCATTCACATGATCAGGGCAAGAGCAATTTTTCTGAAGTTCAAATATAACTCTGCTAAAAAACAAACAAACAAACAAACAAAAAACCTACAACACTCAGTAACATCTCTGACTCTATAAAAATATACCATATCCTAGTCAGTAAAGTATCAAATTTAGTAAAATATCAAATTCTGGGTATACAACCTTTTATCATAAGACCTTTGTAGCTATATCCACCCTTATGCTATCTTCAAACATGTACTCTATACTGCAGTCATAACTAAAGGCCTTTTTTTCTTGCCTTGGAATAGTCTGTTCATTTTCTGGGATGAAGCAACCACACATTCTTCCCTCCCCCATTCTTTATCTAGCCTCAGCTTTGAATACAAATAGCTGTGAAACATCTCCCCGGCTTCCAAAGACACATTTCCCCCTTCACGTGTGTTCTTTTCGAGCTTTTTAAATGTGTATTATTGAACTTATCATTTATTTAAACATTTTCTTGGTTTTATTTATATTTTTACTAGAGTGAGCCTTTCAAGAACAATGAATGAAATGCAATCTTTGCATCCACAGTATATAGCAAAGTGTCTGCCACTGCACATACTGATTGATGTCAGTGACTTAAAAATTAATGTTGATAACACATTTTCTTTTTTTAACCTATAAAACCTCACTTTTCTTTTCATTACTTATATATATTCACCATCTACTGAAACAACCAACATTTTTAACATTTTATTTTTTGACATTAAAAATCTGAAAACACAAATGCTCGTATTTATTTCCTGTGAGAACACGTATAGAATGCAACATTCATTTAGCCCTCAAACACACCTCTATACGATATCTTCTACTTTTTGTGATTATTTAATTTTCCAATTTAATATTTCAAATATGCTTTATTCTTTTGAACTTTACTGGATCTACATAATTAGAGTGAATATTCATGGCAGTTTACCTGGGGGAAAAAATCCCATTTTACTCCTGATGTTCGAAAGTATTCCTTATTCTGCCTCCCTTGCAATCTAAAAATTTTCAAGTTTAGATAATAGTTTGGCAGCACAACAATTAATACCTACTTTACTGTTGGTTACTTAGGTTTATTAGTTTTGAATATATTTGTAAACTAAATGAAGAAATTACTAAGTCTGTTGGCTCCAAATACAAATTGCAATTAGCAAGAGAAGAAATGGGTATCAAGTGGACTGAACTAGGAATAAGAACTGTGAACAAGTTATTATTCTCTAAGTCGAAGTAAGCAACTTCAGTGAAACAATTCAGAAGGGTAGAGGTGATATGATGAAAGTCTACAATGTTGAAGAATCTCAAATTTTGACAATTTCTCTGATTTAATTGACTAAATAGATGTCTATATTAATATGCAAAGCTTATTTTTATTTACTAAAATTACGTCTGCTTAAATGAGAGCTTATAGAACACTAACAGTATAAAAATAATGGTCTTTCATAAAGAAAATTAAATTCAGACTCAGAAAGTGATCTTTATAATATATCTGGGCTGAGAGGACATTCATTTACCACTTATGGGTTTTTTCCACATTTTATAAGTTTTGATATAAAAACTTTGAATAAAGAATATAAGTTATATAAATTTAACATTGAGCAAAAGCAAATGATCAAATTTTGTAATAATTTTTTAATGGAAGGTGTAAAGGATATAGTATACTATTATTGCCTTCACTCAAATTTTGATATTGTTAAGAAAATATTTTGAGAACTAACTGATTCATCAGAAAAATCTGTTAACTATGGGATGGATATTTAATTTTAAATAAACTATTTTCTATGGATTTAAGACATAAACTGATGAATTATGGCTCAGAAGTTAACTCCCTTTGAGTATAGCCTGCTATCCTGAATTCAGTGGAAATATTTTCTCTTCTTAGTGGTCTTCTAAAAATTTTCAGAAAATATTTGAAGATGAATAATAAATACATTTCAATCATTGTAAACTATGCCCAATGTAATGATTAGTTATTTGTAAACAAACTCAAGATTCTATTTAATAATTTTGACACCAGCTGTGTGTGTGTTAGTTCCAATAATTAACCAACCACTGGAAGTTGGAGGGAGAGTACAGAAGCATGCCCTTTCTTCACAGTCGACTCTCACTTCATATACTCTGAAGGCTCTAGGGCAAGCATGTCAAACTCGCAGCCCATGGGCCGCATGCCTCATTATTTGACCCGTTAGTCTTTGAGTTTGACATGCTTGTTCTAGGGTGTTATTCAAGATTCCAGGAGACATACACTTCTGCTTGTTTTGGGTATCATCATTGACTTCCTGGGAGGTAGGGGATTATTCTTTAAGACCATATATTGCTCCCTGACCAGTTTGGCTCAGTGGATAGAACGCCGGCCTGTGGACTGAAGGGTCCTAGGTTCAATGCCAGTCAAGGGCATGTACCTTGGTTGCGGGCACATTCCCAGTAGGGGGTGTGCAGGAGGCAGCTGGTCGATGTTTTTCTCTCATCAATGTTTCTAACTCTCTATCCCTCTTCCTTCCTCTCTGTAAAAAATCAATAAAATATATATATTTTAAAAAGACCATATATTGCTAGTAGATATAAAGTTTCCAAAAATCTAGACAGAGATTTAAACTGAGAAATATTCAAGTCTTCTCAGTGTAGAAATATTACACCTTAATATTACAGAATGATATAATTAGTTCTCGATGTAATTCCTCAATGTAAATTAATAATTGGAAATTTGAGAAGTGTTTTTCCACATATCACTTATAAATCTCAAGAGCACAAGCCAATCTCAATGGTTCAAGCCAACTCTATGGATAGAATACAGATGTTACACCTATAAGGCTGGTCCAAACTAGTGACTTGGATGAAGTAAGTGGGGTTATGTCACTTTTCAAGATTTCATTGAGTGTAGCTGGTTTTCTTACCAGATATTTTTTTCACATTCCCATAATCAGTGCTACATTCTATTCTTGAGGCAAGACAAATTTGACTTTCAGGCTTAAAATATCACTGTAGAGAATTATGTTTCATACATTGTCTTTAAAATGTAACAAATATTTTTAGGCTTCCTATGCTACATGAAAATAGAAAGTATCCTTGGTTTTTTGTGTGTGTTTTGTTTTTTTCAGTAAAGCTAATTTATATTCCTGAGTTTATAAAAATACTAGTGACCTGGTGCACGGATTTGTGCACATTGAAAGGAAATTAATTAGGTGGTGGCTGGCAGGGCAGGACTGGGCAAGAAGGACCAGACAAGCCCTGGAGCCAACCTCCCATGGTCCCACCCCAGCTGGCCGCACCTAGAGCAGCACTGTGGCTAGAAGAGCATCTGCAGAGTGATTGGGGGTCCCTCCAGCAGGTGGGGTCCCTCAGCCTGGCCTGTGGGGATGGGGCTGAAACCAGCTCTCTGACATCCCCCGAGGGGTCCCAGAGTGCGAGAGGGCACTCTGCAAAGTTGCTGTCGTACAGGGTGTGGAAGGCAAATGCAAGCGTGCAGTAAACCAGATTCAGAGCCGACAGTGCCCCAGCCACAACATAACCCAGGGCCGAAGGTAGAATCGCGCGGCCCAGTGAGGAATTGGTCTCCCTCCTCTCTGGTTCTGGGGTGCGTCACCCGAGAACCGGCGCTGCCAAGTTACCACAGCTTGGCAGCTCCTATATTGAGCATCTGCCCCCTGGTGCACATCATACCTACCAGCCAGTCAGACAGGTGGACAGTGGGACAGTCACTTAGCCTTTTATATATATAGATAATATAAAATTTACCACAACAAAAATTTAATCTGTATCAATATCAGAGAACATTTTTATTATACTTCAATTATTTAATCAGCTTCCTGTAGACAGGCTATGCATACTGGCATTGAATGACCATTAATATGAACCAGATATTCCTGTAAATTTTGAAGCATCTTCTAGTGTCAATCATATGATTGTTTTGTGTCATCCATCCAATCTGACAAAGACCCAAATATACAGGGATCACTTAAATTAGACCAAGTTGTCCTGTCTAGTTTTAATCACAGTAGGAATATTCTGTATGTCTATAAAATCTACAGACCATTTTCAAGTCAGACTAGGATATGTAAACAATCTGAGACTTTGGGATATCATTCTGTAAACAGCTTCTATCCTTCAACATACTCATAATTTGTTTATTCCCCATTTTTCACTGTGGAATGTCAGTCACAAAGGTAGCTTAATTAGCTTACCTTTTTACAGTAAATCCAATTAATAATTATCATATCAAGTAGGAATTTTACTTGTCCTATAAAAGAAATTCACTATCCTTCAAATAGGAGAATCTTATAAATACTAATAAATATTATGTAAATATTTATTTAAATATTTCAACTTGCAATGTTATGGTCCTGTTCTCAAATTGCTTATAGTATCTACATGTCATTCTAATAATAAGTATCCCAACCAAAAATGTCATTATGATAGCAAAATTATTTCTCAAGAAAAGAGCTGTTGTTTATTCATTGGCATTTCATTATATGCCATTGCTATATCAGCTTCCCATGTACATTGTTTTATTTAACAATCACAACAATCCTTCAGGCCTATAAAAAAAATAGAAATAAAAAAATTTAGTCTCTAAAAAGTTTGTAGCTGAGTTAAGATTAAGTTATAGGCCTGTCTAGCTTGCATGGGTAAAATATTTGTACAGTGATAGATATCCCTTTCTCTGGAAAATAAAATTAAAGATTGGTTATTGAATAAGAAAAACTTGATTTATTTGGTAAACTTAATACTCAACCCCAAATCAAGTATAATAAGATTTCTAATGTAGGTTGTTTCTACATGATATACAAATCACAATCCATTAGAAGTGTGCATGTGTGTTAGGCATAAAGAAATGAAGCAGTGTGAGTGGCTTTTTTCTTTAATTATACCCTACAAATTTATGAGTTTCTTAGGTATCAGTAAACAAAGCCATACCTGTTCCTCTCCATAATTATTAGAATGGCCATAATAACTAAGGTGCAAATAAAGGTTAATATTTGTGCCAATTTTTAAACTATCTTCAGAAGCCTCAGGAATGTGACTTAATTGCATGAGATTAGGGAGAGGAGCACACAGCTCAGAAAAAGCAAAATGTAACATGCCAGTAATACATTTCACCACATTTGCAATAATTTAGCCAAATATTGTTTAAAATGTACCCATTTTGGTGGGGTTTTGCTAAAAATGTATCTCTAAGGCACTATTAGGCAGAAGGTGATGTCAAAAGTCTCTTCTTAATTATCCCACTCTTTATGGTTTCAATTTGTTATAAAATATTATTCTGAAGAAAACAAATATGAGTTTGTGGTGCTAGAATATGACTGGGATCAGCTTAGAATGTATTAGTCAGACTTTATAGCTGACTAAGATTAATTGTACTCTTCATGCTTTATAGCCAAATGAATACTCCCTCTACACAAGCTTTTGGCCTACCTCCACAAACTATAACTGTAAGAATTAAGGAAAATTTGAGAACGTTCAGATATATTTCTCAACATTTTATAAATTATCTACCCTTTAACTAAATAGACCAAATATCTTTATTGAGGGTTTTCTTTTATTGTTTGTTGTTAGAGAGCACATGCATACAAACACACACACTTTCCAACACACACACATACACACCACACAGGCACATAAAAGGAAAAAAAGATAGCTCATTAGGTATATCTTTCTAGAATTATTTTATCACCAAATAAGGTTGGACGGCATTAAAGATTGGAATATAATCATTGTAATTAAATTCAGTGGTTTTTTTGCAAATTGCTAACATTAAATTTACTTAAGTAGAAAATGTACATACTCTAAAAAACTGTGACTTAATCCCCCATTAAATGACTAAGACAATTTTAAAAGTAACACTGACAAGTTATCAAAGAACTTGATATTTTGCAAAGTAAGTATGTCAATTACAGGTCCTTTAATGTAATATAGAATAACATATTCCAAATCACACAGAACATATGCAAATTTGGAAGGCATCTAAAGAATGCATTCATATTTCTATTCTAGGAATTAAAGTACATGAGTATAAATATAAAATTGGCATCTGTGTCAATTATTTCTAAACATCAGTCTGGAAGAAAATATCACAGCTGTTGCTGTGTGATATCTGTGTTATGTGTTTGTTTGAATGTGTGTGGGAGTGGGAGATATAATAGAGAATTTTAATACTCTACAGAAATTACCTAAAAATAATGCAAACGTTCAGAATAAATATTATCTCATTTATGATACAATTATATTAATCCACACTGTATTTTTAAATGACAGCCTTGTCACAGCAACTTAAAATGAAACATAATTTAACTGCCTTTTCTACTTCAAATAAAAACGTAATTACTTTTGTTATTGCCTTTGAATTGTTGTGTAACATTGCTTTTGAGAATCTTATTCTATTATTTGCTCTGTTCCACTCCTGGTTACCTTTCTACAAATTTACATCATTAATAGATGGGGGAAAAAAACTCACTCTAAAGAAGATTCTCTAAAAGAACCCCATCTGGAAAACTCTCCATATTCTTAGAGATCAATGAACAGTGCTTGATAAATATATTTGTTGATGCTTTTATTCAAAGTAAGAGCACAAAAGAGAACAAGAAGTTATGTCACATTACACTAATGTCATTTATCTGACCGTAGAATATTATTTATTAGGAACAGGAGAAGCACCACCAAACAGTTAATTTTCATTTTCTTAAACCAATTGGGAGTTATGACAAATTTTGAACAACATTAGAAATTGCCAAGATTTTTATAAATAAGATATAAAACTAGTGTAATTATAATCTTTACAGAAAGTAAAAATGGCGGAGCTTTATGGAACTTTAAATGAAATACCACAAAGAAGAAAGCAAATTGAGATAACTTCAAGGTAGTGTGAAACAAATTATATATATCCTGGACTTGAAAGCCATAGCAAACTAAAAATCAGTAATAACTGATAATAAATGATAAAATATGACATTATATGAGAGTATTCCTTCCAACTCTTCATCTGCAAGAACATAATGAAACCAGGATTCATATGATCCTTAAAATACTAAAATTTTATGTTACTAAGACTACAGCACCAAGACAGCTTCATAGTAACAGAACACTGGATATTGTGAGGCTCATTTGTACACATACTGGTACTGACTGTCTGAAGTTTGGTGTCATTTGTGCAATCAATAGAAAATGAAAAGTGATTTTTGATTTTAGGTTGTTTGAAAATGTTTAAAACTTTTTATCTGTTTAATTAGAAATAAGCAAAAATTTATAAAGCAAATTTGATGAGAAATCTTTATTGATAACTTTTTGGGAAATAAAATTAAAGAGCAAAAAATGGAATATAGATCAATCAATAATCTAATATTTATAACCATATTATTAATTCATTGTAATATGAGTTGTTCTATCTAGATGCTGAGTGTCACCCACCTTTCACAAACCTCACTTGGTGCCATCAGATAATGACTGAGCAGGGACTCTCAGAGTCCTTTGTTCTTTTGGAAAGCCCCTACCAACATTCACATCTTTATAACAATAACTAGAGGCCCAGTGTATGAATTCATGCTCGGGTGGGGTCCAGCCGGCCGGGCCCCAATTGGCAGATTGGGGCCAGGCCTGTCGGGAGGAGGAGATGGTGGGAGGTTGGCTGGTGGGCACTGCCCCCTATTGGGGTGGGGGGGGCAGATTAGGGGTGGGGCTGGCCTTGAGGAGGGGCTATGGGAGGTTGGCCAGCCAGCCCCACCCCTAATTGATGTGTGGGGGAGCAACTGGGGGTGGCCAATCCCTGCCCCCACAGCCCTTCCCCCTGGCTGGGGGGAGGGGCCGTGGCTGATCAGGTTGGTGGGGATTGATAATGGGTGGGGCCAGCCGTGGGGAGGGGCTGTGGGCGGTGGGCTGGCTGGCCCCACCCTCAAATGGGGTGAGGAGGGCTGATCAGGGGCCAGTGGCCTGGGGGAGAGGCCATGGGTGGTTGGCTGGGTGGCCCTGACCCTGATCAGAGTGGGGGGGCCAATAGGGGGTGGGGCTGGCTCAGGGGAGGAGCCGTGGGTCAATTGGGTTGGTGGGGGCCCATCAAGGGTGGGGAAGGCTGGGGGAAGGGGCTGCAGGAGGTTGGCTGGCCAGCCCCACCCCCTATTGTGGGGGGCAATCAGGGATAGGGCCGACTGGGGGGAGGGGCTGTGGGCCGATCGGAGTGTTGGGGGCCCACTGGGGGCAGGGCCAGCCTGGGGGAGGTGCTGCAGGAAGTTGGCTGGCTAACCCTGCCCCCTATTGGGGTAAGGGGGTCAATCAGGGGCCAGGCCAGCCGGGGGGAGGGGCTGAGGGGGCAGGGATAGGCCGGCCACCCCACCCTCAATCCAGGTGGGAGAGGCCAATCAGGGACAGGGACAGCCAGGGGGATGGGCCAAAGGAAGTTGCCTAGTTGGCTCCACCCTTCAATTGGGCTGGTTTGTTGGCCACAGTGGGCGTCATAGCGACCGGTCATTCTGGTTGTTATGGCGTTCTGGTTGATAGCTTTTTATATATATAGTTTTTTTCTTTCATCTTTCTTAATCAGTCCTGTATATGTTCTTGATGATTTCAATATATGTGGAAATGATACTTCCAATCTTGTCCTATCACCATTTCTTGAGTGCGTCCTTGCTAACGACATCATCCCCAACCCTCTTCAGGTATTTGCTTTCATAATTATAGATTGATTTTGCTAAAAATTGTCCTGACTCTTCCAGGATCTATAGATTTTTCACTGGTTCTCACTCGTGTCTTGTTCCTTAAGACCACCAGACATGGGTTAGGTTCCACAGCCCATTTTCCTAATAACTTTCTCATGTGCCTCCTCAACTCCGTTGCAAAAATCTTTCTTCATAGCATCATACTGATGTTAAAGTCATGACTACCTAACATCAACTTTGCTTTTACTGCTCCAAGCAACCCAACTAAATTTCCTTAATCAATTCGCTCTCTGACTCTGTGATTTATTTTACAACTTCTCCTTCCCTCTCAAACATCTGTTCATTTTTCCCCTCTCCTTGCTCTCAGCCAATAAAATAGCCTCAGAACTAATCAGAGAGAATTGCTAAATATTTCTCCCCACCTTCACATTACTTTGATGATTGTTAAAAACCATTTAATGGCAACTACTCCTTTCCTGACTACCTAAAGATATTAGTCTTGTAGGTGTCTTCTTTCTCCTGAAATGTTAATTTTTCTTCACACAGTAGTAGATCCCATCAGCCTACAAAGGTGTTGAAATATTTATCTTACTTTTTTTTTTAAAAAGTAGCCCACAAAGTTGCATGTGAAATGGCCTGAAGACAATTTAGTATTGTAATTCCAAACAGTAAGTTAAACTGAATTCTTTAAATAATAAAAAAAATCCAGAAAAATAAAGACTAGCAGGCTATGAAAATTATTCATAACCCATCCCATGAACACATGTTTTACATTTAATTCACATACCAGTAAATTTTTTGTAAAAAATAACAAAGAATGGTTTCAAATTAGCATTTTGTGAAAATATAATAATAGCATGAAAGTTAGGTACAGATATGATATGAACAATTTACAGGTCATAAAAGTATCATATTCTAATCCAATGCTTCTCTTTTTACATTGCGCTGAAATAAGATTTTTTTTAAATTTAGAACTTTTTATATGTACTTAGAGTATTATGCTTAGCATAATTCTCCGCATATAGCTTGGTCTTTTCACTTCTAAGTCCATTCTATCCAATTCTTTACATAGTCCGAATCCTTAAGGGAACCCAATCTATTACAGTTTGTTTTGATTGCATTATTTGCCTAATCAGCTACTGACTCTCTAAAGTCTATAAACTTAAGTTTAATGTTAGTCTGCCATTCCAGGCTCCAAAACCTCTAACTAAATGAGACTTCAGAAGGAAACCAGATTTGCTGTCACTTGCAAACATAATGGTTTCACATCTTTTACTGCTACTCTTATCATTTCCCTGTTTTAAATGTTTATTATCTCATCCACATTCAACCATATGAAGCATCTTTTCTCTACCACAATATGTGGTGTTTTCTATTCCTCTGGATTCTCAAGAACTATATGAAGATCCTGAAATATGCATTTTTTAAATTGTTTTAAGATTTCCCCAATCTAATTTCTAAAGTGTGCTGTGCCAGCACAGCCAAGGGTGAACCTGAGTGGGGACGGATGAAAGGCTTAGAAAAGACAGACAAGAGAATGAAAGCCGGGTTTGGGTGGGACACTGCTTCTCTGAGAGAGAGCGAGCACGCCCACAGCCATGCCTTTATTTTATAGCAGATGCTATGAGGCAAAGTAAGGGCGTGACCAAGATGTTTACAACATTCTCCTGGGTTTCAATCCACCTGGGGCCACATGTTCGGACCACAGGTTCAAGCTTACAACTACAGCTGTTGGCTATAATTGTGCTGGGAGGACCCTGACCTCCAAGCTGGGACTTGCACGTGGCAATGAGAGGACTGTGCCCTCTTATCAGTCCAAGGCTTGAACCTGTCCAAAACACTGTAGCACAGTGATGGCGAACCTTTTGAGCTCAGCATGTCAGCATTTTGAAAAACCCTAACTTAACTCTGGTACCATGTCACATATAGAAATTTTTTGATATTTGCAACCATAGTAAAACAAAGATTTATATTTTTGATATTTATTTTATATATTTAAATGCCATTTAACAAAGAAAAATCAACCAAAAAAATGAGTTCACATGTCACCTCTGACACGCATGTCATAGGTTCACCATCACTGCTGTAGCAGCTCCCCACAATAAAGTTTTAATTCTGTTTCTTTGTTACTAATGTTGTGGCTCCACCCCACAACAAAGAAACAATTTCCAGAGGATGAGGCCCAGGAATCAGGATTTTTAAAAGATTTCCAGGTGATTCTAATGTGCAGCCAAGGTTGAGAACCACTGCTATAGATAATATTAAAAATATATCTAAATGTGCAATTCTTTTTTTAAAAATATATTTTATTGATTTTCTACAGAGAAGAAGGGAGAGGGATAGAGAGTTAGAAACATCGATGAGAGAGAAACATCGATCAGCTGCCTCCTGCACACCCCCCACTGGGGATGTGCCCGCAACCAAGGCACATGCCCCTGACCGGAATCAAACCCGGGACTCCTCAGTCCGCAGGCCGACGCTCCATCCACCAAGCCAAACCGATCAGGGCGAAATGTGCAATTCTTTGTCCAAAAAATGAGCATGTTCAAAAATTAAATGAAGAAAATTTCTATATACTCGATGGAGATTTTCACACATATCTGAGTGATGATTCCATTGATTCCACAGATGATGCTGAAAAGGAAAACTTTCCCATCGAATTTCTTAATAGTATTACTCCTTCGGGAATGCCGTGTCATAAATTAAAATTGAAAGTGGGTGAAATCATCATGCTATTGAGAAATCTCAATAGTAAATGGGGTCTCTGTAATGGTACCAGATTTATTATCAAAAGATTATGACCTAACATTATCGAAGCTGAAGTATTAACAGGATCTGCAGAGGGAGAGGCTGTTCTGATTCCAAGAATTAATTTGTCCCCATCTGACACTGGCCTCCCATTTAAATTGATTTGACAATGGTTTCCCCTGATGCCAGCATTTGTGATGACTATTAATAAATCACAAGGACAAACTCTAGACAAAGTAGGCATATTCCTACCTGAACCCATTTTTCCACATGGTCAGTTATATGTTGCTTTCTCTTGAGTTTGAAGAGCATGTGATGTTACAGTTAAAGTTCTAAGTACTTCATCACAAGGGAAATTAGTCAAGCACTCTGAAAGTGTTTTCACTCTTAATGTGGTATACAGGGAGATATTAGAATAAGTTTAATCACATTATCAGTCATTGTTTGCATCACTGTTGTTTTTATATCATGTTTTTGTTGTTTTTATATCATGCCTCTGTTGTTGTTATATCCTTTTGTTACTGTTTATTTATTAACAAACTTATATATTATTTTCATATACATTTTACTAATTTCCTTTCATCTCTCACACTTCTATTATAGAGAAAGGGTAAATAGCAATATTAAAATATCTCTGCTAATTAATTCCCTTTTTTAAAAAAAATATATTTTATTGATTTTTTACAGAGAGGGAAGGGAGAGGGATAGAGAGTTAGAAACATCGATGAGAGAGAAACATCGATCAGCTGCCTCCTGCACACTCCCCACTGGGGATGTGCCCGCAACCAAGGTACATGCCCTTGACCGGAATCAAACCTGGAACCCTTGAGTCCGCAGGCCGATGCTCTATCCACTGAGCCAAACCGGTTAGGGCAATTAATTCCCTTTTAATGTGCACAAATTTTGTGCACCAGGCTACTAGTAGATTATTAAAAAAAAGAGCTGAGTAGGTATTTAGTATATCTGTATACATCTGTATTATTTGAATCATTTTATAATGTTCATAAATTAGAAATTTTCTGAAGTTAAATTTTAATAAAATATATTTAAAACTATATGTGCTTATGGGTGACATTAAATTCTGCTAGAGAAATATATTACAGGCAAATAAGTGTAGGAATTCAGTATTTTCAGTTAAAAATTCAGTTGGCAATCATCACCCTATTTATCTAAATTGAGAACAAATGGCTGGTTCAGGTTCTTTTCAAAACTAAGTCGATTTCCTAGTATGTTACATCATGTAGCCATGTTGACGAACTGACTTTTCAAATAGATGCTTTGTTACAGTGCCAAGGAAACTTTTTTTACATTCCCAATTAATGATCCATGTAATTCAAATCCAGTAAAGACTGGATTGTTGAATGTGCAATGAGCTCAACTGTTTCATTTTCACAGGTTACAAAAATGAACTTTCTAAAGCCACTGTAGAAAATAAGATCCAGTGGAGCATCAAAGAGGGAGTCAAATTCCCACCCATCTCCCTGTGCGGACAAAGGGTTTACCTCTGTCAGTGCCAGTCACCAGGAGCATCCTCTGGTGCTCACCTCTCACCTGAAATGGTGGTGATACAGTAGGAAGGGGTAGAACATATATGAAAATAAGGAAAAGGAAGAAATCATAACTCAGGAAAGGTAACAATCAGGATCCAGAACAAAACAAGGACACAAGAAATCTATCCCAATTGTAGGCACATGTGATGTACAAGAGAGAAAGTGTAAAAGTCAGACAGATGGTGTGGTAATTTCAAGCAAAGCACGGGTACAACAAAAGCACTTTCCCCAAAAAGGTGGGAAAGGAGGCCTGTAATTCAGTTTCCCTAAATGAAGGTTTTTTGCAGAAACCAGCTGAGCAATCTGGTTAGATGGCAGGATACTCCTGGGATTCAAAGGCTGAAGTAGAGACTGGGGTAGGATGGTCATTAATATCTCACTGTGGCCAATTTCAAGCTACCAATTATTTAACTACCATTTGGTAAATTTCATGAAAATTTAACAATAAGCTCCTATAAGTCAGTATGTGTTTGATCCAGCATACCACCTGCAGTTTGGTGTTAGAAAAATCATACACACCAGAATGTGACTCAGGCCAAAGGTAATATTGAAGTTGGAATGCAATGAAGAATATACAAGAGGCTGCTGCTTGTCAGCACAGCTGTGTAGATAAAAGGCAATCCATATACTATTAGAAGGGGAGTGTGATATGTGAATATTTTCTGTTAATAAATTGAACATTCCATGGGAGAATGCAGAGAACCTTGTAGACACCCATTGCTCACTGCAAGTAGCTGTGAAGAGGCTCTGATTGTCACCGGAATGACAACCACAGCCTTTGACATGGATCAAAAAAACATTCAGGAAAGACTCCAGATGCTACCAAAATAATATACATATTTTTATGATTTTAATGTATCATATAAACTAGTCCTTCATGCTCTCAGTATAGTACACATTTTACCTTCTATACTTACATATATAATATAAATACTTAAATGATCCCTAACTCAGCACTTGGCTCACACTGCACTAAATTGTTCAAGCACCTGATCAAGACAATGAACATGTTCCTATTTTGTTGCTTTGAATAGGCCTTTTTGAAGATTCAGTAACCAGCCCTGGGGTACTCCCAATCCAACTCCCAACCTGAGTAAATTAGTATGAAAAGCCTTCCTTTCAATTTAACTAAAGACTCAGCTTTCCCTTGATTCAAGACCATTTCTCAGTGCTGTAATACTCCTGAAATATAACTTTATTCTCCCTTTTTTACTGCTGGTTTTCCTGATATTTTATGTCATTAGATTTCCTACTTTTATGTCCTGGCCAATATCTGAGTATTTGAGACATCCTACTTTCAAAGCTTCCTATGGTAATTGCTAATATGTCCCTTGCCAATATTCTCTCTGGATTTTTTTTTTTTTACTAAACAGCTACTATGGAAGAAAAATAGACATGGGGAGGGCTGTACAGTTAAAACAATAGTAACATCAAGATGCCCTTTTGTAAGTTGGAAAAAAAAGTAGAATTACAGGAAGTCCATTAAACTTTTTTTTTTTACAATAGGTTAAATTCTGCAAAGATGGAGAAAACATTTAGAGACACTAGGATGTAGGGAGAAGTGGAGACCTCCACCCAACAGCCAGGAGAACCTGAGACTGGCCAGCAACCACATGAATGAGCTTGAAAGCAGTTTCTCAAGCCCTAATTGAGTTTTGAGATAAAGACAGCTTCAGCTAATAGCTGATGCAACCTCAGTGAGAAACCCTGAACTAGAACCACCCAAGTAAGCCACTCCCAGGTTCCTGACCCACAGAAACTGAGATAAGTGTACATTTTATTAAGTTATAAAATTTTGGAGAATAAAGAACTATACTTTTCAGGTCAGTAGTGATGAAACTGTTACTTATGAATGTTGATGGATCATGTTTGGTGGGTAAAATAGGAAACCACACCTTTTTATTAATAATTTGAATTAATTACTTGGTTATTTACCAGAGACTTTAGCAACAAATGGAAAAAAAGAACAAATGTGTTACATATGTATGCAATGGTAAATTATTTTGTTTACATGTGACTTAATAAAAGATATTTATGAGGCTTAAAATTAGAAATTTAATATAAAGAACAGAAATGAGTCCTATTACCAAATTCTTGTATTAAACCAGATCCATGATGACAAATTACAGAACAGATAATTGAAGGCCAAGGATAACAGATTAAATTAGACTACAGAAGGTTTAAGATGTAGATAAAGCTCTTGGAATGTATTATAATGTATAAGATATTATGAATAGTCATCATTTTGCTTAATGACTATTCATAATACCCTGTACATTATTTTTTTCTAAGTTTAAAATAGATTTCAAAAACGTCCATCTCAGCAATACAAATCTTGCTCCCTCTTTTAAATAGCAGCAAATATTTAATCGTGAGAATGCAATATATTTACTTAACCAACATCATATTGTTGAACATTTTGGTTGACTTTTGTAGCATTTTGCTATAACAAACAATATTGCATATATGTTGGGAATATGCTCAGTGGGAAAATTCCCAGATGTAATATTGCTGTAACCAAACATACATGTTCAATAAAATTCAATACATATTTTCAAAATTCATGCAGAAATATTACATCCAACTCACATTCCCACAGTAGTACAAGACTGACCATTTTTTCCCTGGTTTTGCTATCACTTATTATAAAAACTTTCAGCATATTTGCTAAGCTGGTAAAGAAAGCCTACTTTAATTTGCGTTTTTTTAAAATTAAATGCAAATTTTATTAAGGATTTCCAATTACATATTTCAAATTTCTTGAATGGAACAGAACCATTTTGGAACTGGAAAGATGGCATAGATGAATACTTATATACTTGAAACCACAAGCTTATTAAGAAAACAATTTCTCTGCAAACCACATCACCTTTTTACAACAAGATGAAAGAGTATTCACTTCCTCACTTTGGCAATAGCTATCTCCTAATGGAATAGGAAAAAAAAAAGTGGTTTTACTAATTTAATTAAAAATGAGATCCTATCTTTAGATTATCATTTTTTTAAGTTAAGCTGTGTTCAAATGAGCTAGGAGTACAAAAAATTAGCACAGAATTTTTTGCTAATCAAAGCAACCAAAATAATTTTGAAAATGAAGAAGAAAAACAAGGTGTTTTCATGGCATTTTTCTCCTATAAACTATTGCAATTGGTATTAAGTTATCCGTAGACTTTATTATTTTTCTTTATATATGTATTAGCCTCTGGGATTTCTTTTTCTATAAAGTGCCTGATCATTGCATTATCCATTTATGCTACTGGATTATTTGCTTTTGTCATATCAACTTATATAAAATATTTGGTGTATGAAATATTAACTGAGTTTCTTGTCATTCTTTAGCTTTATGTAGTTTCGGTTTTGCTTTGTTTCACTGTTTGTTTGTTTGGTTTGGTTTTTGCTATTCAGAGGCCTTTCAGTTTATTTGCATTTCAGGTGAATTAATCAATATTTTCCAAAATGTTTTCTGAGATTTTGTATCTTGCTTAGAAGAAACTTCCAGACTCTAAAATTATAAATAAATAATGAGAGGGAAGGGGTAGGGTTATATAGTACTAGGAATCCAGACCTGAATATATCTTATGTTTAGAACTAAAGTCAATATTGAGAGACTCTCTAATCTTGATCCAAGCAAATTTTATTGTCCCCAAACAAGAAGCCTTGAGAAATCTTCCTAGAACCTGTACACTACGCATTCATCAGCCAGTGAGCACCATTCATCTCCGAGTGCGTACTTGTTCTATAGCCACTGAAGAAGGACTTCTTCTCATTGGAAATTGCCCAATGACTATCCAATAGATTAGCATTGCCCCAAGACTTGGCTCAATTTAAAAAAATTATTCTTTCTAGAAAACTACATTTTTTCTATCGCTCAGAAGACACACATTTTCCGAAAATTAATTAATTTAGCTCTTTTTATTTCTGGAAATTTCTTCTGCTCTTTCATTTGGGGCATGTTTCTTTATTTCCCCATTTTGCCTCTTTTTGTTTCTTTCTGCGTATTAGATCAGCCAAGTCTCTCAGTCTTGGTAGGGTGGCCTTATGTAATAGGTTTCCTGTTGGAACCAGTGGCACAGTCTCCTTGATCACCTTAGATGGGTGTTCCAGGAATGTTCCTTGTTTGGGTTATGTGAGCTCTCTTGTTATGTAAGTCTTCACTGCTAATAGCCTATTCATGCACTGGGTTGACCCTCAGGCTGGCTGACTGTGAGTGCTGACCCCAACTACAGTGTACAAGCTGCTGTGCAGGTGTTGACCACACAAAGTGGAATCTGCCTCAGCAGGGAATAAAGCTCGACATGATCTTCCTTTGGATGTGCCACTTGTGTAAGTAATTAGATCCTGCATTTCAAAGTTATCTGAAAGAAATGTACTTTCTTGAATGTATATGTTAGTCTCACTTTATCTTTTTAATTTTTATAAATCAAATATGTAAAATAAACAGGGTTCAAAAGTAAAAATTGTATTAAAATTTTCTCAAAGTCTTGCTTTCATTTCTATATCATATATAATTGTTTTATCCTTCTTGAGTGCATGTGCACATTTGTACTCGCATGTGTGTGCACATGCATCTGTACAAAATAAATACATACCTGAGTAATCTTATTTTCCCTTTTTTATTACAGAAAGATAGCATTCTACTCTTTTCTGTTCTCATTCACTTTACTTTTGTTCCCAAGTGAATGCCTTTTCAATGGATAAATATTTAAAAAAATTATTCTGAAACAAAAATAATACAGCATTTGGGCAATTTCTGTAATTCAGCAATCTCTTACTTGATAATACAGTTTTGATAACAATGACTACATCCACTTTATCCTAAAATATTTTATTCTAAAGACACAGCAAATAATTCTTGTGAGTACACAAGCAATGTAAATGTAAAATAATAATAATATGTAACATTTTTGAATGTTTAATTGCCATCTACCATTCTGAACAGTTTATGTGTTTTATCTCTTTAAATCCTTACAATCATCCTGTGAGGTAAATATTACACTTAAACCCATTTTTAGCTAAATTAACTGGGTCAAAGACAGGTTTAGTTACTTGCATAGGGTCACAGAGTAGAGCAGAAACTGAAGTCTTGAGCTATAATTACACTGCTTCCCTATCAATACTAAGTTACAGAAAAGATATATACATATTTCAATTATATATAATAGTAGCTTAAATATATATGATAGTAAATTAGTAGCAATAACCAAAGTGAGATTTGGAATTAAAGTAATATCTTACAAGTTTAACTAGTTTACATTTAACCATTTTAAAATCATACTGATAGATGTGTATTAAGACAATAGAAATAGCAATTAAATTGTACATAAATATATATATATGTATATTTTGTAGACAATCCACACTCTTTTTTATTATAGACTAGAGGCCCGGTGCACAAAAATTTGTGCACTCGGGGGGGGGGGGGGGTGTCCCCCAGCTCGGCCTGTGCCCTCTCGCAGTCTGGGACCCCTCGGGAGATAACAACCTGCTGGCTTAGGCCTGCTCCCGGGTGGCAGAGGGCAGACCCAATCCCTAGGTGCAGCCCCTGGTCAGGCTCAGAGCAGGGCCGATTGGGGAGTTGGGGCACCGCCCTGTCATGCACAGAGCAGGGCGGATCAGGAGGTTGCGATGCCACCCTCAGTCACACTCAGGGTAGGGCCAATTGGGGGCTTGGGGCACCGCCCCCTGTCACACTCAAGGCAGGGTTGATGGGGAGGTTGCGGCGCCACCCCCTGTCACGCACAGTGCAGGGCCGATCAGGGGGTTGGGGCACTGCCCCCTGTCACTCACAGAGCAGGGCCAATCAGGGGGTTGGGGAGCTCCCCCCTGTCACTCACAGAGCAGGGCCGATCAGGGGGTTGAGGAGCTCCCCCCTGTCACTCACAGAGTAGGGCCAATAGGAGAGTTGGGGCACCGCCCCCTGTCACACACAGAGCAGGGCGGATCAGGGGGTTGGGGCGCTGCACCCTGTCACACTCAGGGCAGGGCCAATGGGGAGGTTATGGCTCTACCCTGTCACACATAGAGCAAGGCCCGTGGAGGGGGATTGGGGCGCCACACTCTATCACCCACAGAGCAGGGCCGATCAGGGGGTTGGGGCGCCGCCACTGTCACACTCAGGGCAGGGCCGATGGAGAGGTTATGGCTCTACCCTGTCAAACACAGAGCCACAGGGTGATCAGGGTATTGGGGAGCTCCCCCCTATCAGGCACAGAGCAGGGCTGATCAGGGTGTTGGGGTGCCTTCCCCTGTCACGAACAGAGCAGGGCAGATGGGGAGGTTGTGGCCCCGTCCCCTGTCACTCACAGAGCTGCAGGGCGATCAGGGGTTTGGGCGCTGCCCCCTTCACGCTGATCCCGGTGCCGGGAGGCATATTACCCTTTTACTATATAGGACAGAGGCCTGGTGCACGGGTGGGGGCTGGCTGGTTTGCCCTGAAGGGTGTCCTGGATCAGGGTGGGGGTCCCCACTGGGGTGCCTGGTGAGGCTGGCTGAGGGGCTGAGGGCCGTTTTCACATTGGTGGGTGACTGAAGCTCCCAACCGCTCCTTTTTTTCTTTTTCTTTTTCCTATTCTGGGCCAGCTTTAGCTCTGAGGTCTCGCTGCTGAAAACATTGATACAATGTTGCAGTAAGGCTGACTGAAAGCTGGTTTCTGGGGTTTTGTTTAGCTTCTATATTTGCAACATTGTACATAGTTGCTTAGAGTTGCAGCTGAGAGGCCGGCAAGTCAGGCGGGGAACGTTGGAGTCCGCAGTCACTGGAGCAAGCAAGCCTCCCTGTTCACTTCAGTGCTGGCTGCTGGCTGCCATCTTGGCTGATAGTTCATTTGCATAAGGATATGCTGATTAGCAAATGGGAAGGGTAGGGGTCATACACTAATTACCATGTTTCTCTTTTATTAGTGTAGATAGATATACATGTCCACCTAACATTTTATACATTTTCTGTAGCACGTGCTAAATATAACCAGATGTAAGAAAACTACACGATCAAAGCTTGAAGAAATACAATTCTTAAATAATATACACAATAAAAGATAGAATCCAGCTATATGCTGTTGCAAAAGAAGTGAGTACACAAGAATAGTTTCTTTCACTCTACTTCATTATTATTATGAGCCCTGTAAAATGAGATTAAGCACTCCACCTTAGTATTTATTTTCTTGCTAGAATTGTACCAGATGGAAGAATTTCATATAATTAAAAACATTGATTGGTATGCTCTTCTGTTAAGATGTATTTTCCCCAATATAATTCTACTTTCTTTTATATCTCAACAAATTTTCTTTTTCTTTTTATGTCATGCCAGGTAACCCTTTTTCTACTGCTATTATGTCATACTACATAACCCTTTCAAAACAGCCTTTTTATATATTCAGCATGTCTTTTCAAAGCCAAGACACCTATGATAGTATCTATGTAACACAGGAAGGAATCCCAATTTATAATGTACTTGTTTTAAAATAGTAATTTCTGTTACTTTGCTTCTTACGTGATAAAGAGGTATTAGAGATAAATTTTAAGTATAAGAAATTTTCTTAAAATTTTGTATGCAATCCTAAAGGATTGATATTTTTTTCTAATTATTTTACTGATGAATAAACTAAAGTTTTAAGTCAAACAGCCATTTAGTGGCAAAAATTTAAGCTCAAATCCATATTTGTTTAATTTTTAAAATGCTCTTCTACTTTGCCATAAGAGCATTTACAGACAACTCCATAAAAAGTAGAGCTATGGAATTTACAGAAAGAGATTTAAAAAACAATCCCATTTATCATTGCACCAAAAAAATTAAGATAACTAGGAATAAACTTAACTAAAGAGGTAAAAGACCTGTACTCAGAAAACTACAGGACGTTGAAAAAAGAGGTAGAGGAAGACATAAACAGATGGAAGAACATACTGTGTTTATGGATTGGTAGAATCAACATCATTAAAATGTCCATACTACCCAAAGCAATCTATAGATTCAATGCACTTCCCATTAAAATACCAACAGCATATTTCACAGACCTAGAAATAACTCTCCAAAAATTCATCTGGAATAAAAAAAGTCCCCGAATAGCTGCAGCAATCCTGAGAAAGAAGAACAAAGTAGGAGGGATCTCAATACCAGATATCAAGCTGTACTACAAAGCCACTATTCTAAAAACTGCCTGTACTGGCACACAAACACTACGGTGTCGGGTGAATTTCCCGCCAAAATATAAGATGGCGCGGGCAATTATTTAGGTTTCCCGCGCAAAATCAGGGATTTTTATGATACCTATTACCCCAATGGGTATGAAACGGTTCGCATACGCAGGTAGGTATCTTTGTGAACGGCAAACAAACAAATATTTGGTAATACGCAGTTACAATCGGCCCGAGTTTACACGTTTCCCGCACTCCACCGCAAATCTATATGAACCGAGTTAAGACGGCTCCCGCGGAGTACGCGCAATTCACGCGAGCCGACTTAACTCGTTTCCCCCACTCCAAGTGCAAACATACATATAGACCAATGGAACAGAATAGAGAACCCAGAAATCAACCCAAACCACTATGCTCAATTAATATTTCACAAAGGAGGCAAGAGCATACAATGGAGTCAAGACAGTCTCTTCAATAAAAGGTGTTGGGAAAATTGGACAGATTCATGCAAAAAAATAAAATTAGATCACTAACTTACAACATACACAAAAACAAACTCAAAATGGCTAAAGGACTAAAATGTAAGACAGGAAACCATAAAAATATTAGAGGAATCCACAGGCAGCAAAATCTCAGACATATGCCAAAGCAATTATCTTCACCGATACAGCGCCTAGGCTGCCATGGTCGGCAAACTGCGGCTCGCGAGCCACATTCGGCTCTTTGGCCCCTTGAGTGTGGCTCTTCCTAAGCCTTAGGAGTACCCTAATTAAGTTAATAATAATGTACCTACCTATATAGTTTAAGTTTAAAAAATTTGGCTCTCAAAAGAAATTTCAATCATTGTATTGTTGATATTTGGCTCTATTGACTAATGAGTTTGCCGACCACTGGAGCCTAGGCAATGGAAACTAAAGAGAAAATAAACAAATGGGACTACATCAAAATAAAAAGCTTCTGCACAGCAAAAGAAACCATCCACAAAACAACAAGAAAGCCCACTGCACGGGAGAACATATTTGCCAATATTATCACCAGTAAGGGTTTAATCTCCAACATTTACAGGGAACTCATACTACTTAAAAAAAAAGGAAGATAAACAACCAATCAAAAAATGGGCAACGGACCTAAATAGATACTTTTCAAAAGAGGACATAAGGAAGGCCAAGAGACATATGAAAACATGCTCAAAGTCACAAATCATCCGAGAGATGCAAATCACAACAAAAATGTGGTATCATCTCACACCTGTCAGAATGGCTATCATCAACAAATCAACAAATGACAAAGTGCTGGCGAGGATGTGGAGAAAAAGGAACCCTCATGCACTGCTGGTGGGAATGCAGACTGGTGCAGCCACTGTGGAGAACAGTATGGAGTTTCCTCAAAAACCTAAAAGGGGAACTCCCATTTGACCCAGTGATCCCACTTCTAGGAATATATCCCAAGAAACCAGAAACACCAATCAGAAAAGATATGTGCACCCCTATGTTCATTCATAGCAGCACAATTTACAAAAGCAAAGATTTGGAAACAGCCTAAGTGCCCATCAGCAGATGAGTGGATTAGAAAACTGTAGTACATCTACACAATGGAATACTATGCTGCTATAAAAAAGAAAGAACTTTTACCATTTGCAACAGTATGGATGGACCTGGAGAGCATTATGCTAAGCGAAATAAGTCAGTCAGAGAAAGATAAATATCACATGATCTCACTCATTTGTGGATTATAATGAACAACATAAACTGATGAACAAAAACAGATCCAGAGACAGAGAAGCATCGATCAGATGCTCAAACCTCAGAGGGAAGGTAGGGGAGGGTGGGGCTTACCTCAAAGGGAAGGTAGGGGAGAGATCAACCAAAGGACTTGTATGTATGCATATTAGCATAACTAATGGACACAAACACCAGGGGGATGAGGGCATGAACGGGAGTGGGGTGGGGGAGGTGGGCAATGAGGGGATAAGGACACTTATGTAATACTTTAATCAATAAAGAAAAAAAAGAAAAAAGTAGAGCTATGAATATTTGCTAGCTATATACAAACTTACTTTAATACATTACAAGAAAAGTACGTAAAAGGTGATAGATTAGTGTCTTAAAATGTTAAAATAAATATGAACAAATACTATTTTTTAAAATGCGCCAAATAATGATGGTAACCTCCAAATTCACAGTCTTTAAATATTCCATGCAGTTATTATTTACTACTACCTACTAAATACAGTAGCAGTTATCCCTAGAGCACTTTATTCTCTAGTTGCAAAAATCAAACATAAAAACAATGCTTTTCTAACCTAAAAAAAAAAAAATAGGTAAATACAAAACATACTAGGAGCTAGGACTGGACCTTCAACATTTAACTAGAATTTTGTAAGATTGTAAAAATAAGCATATAAATAATAGGAAATATCTAGAGCTAAAGTATCATCTTTCAGGTTTTAGCTGTTGACTTTATGTTATTCTAGATCCTATTGTCAGATTCTCGTCCAATCCAGGTCAAAATTAGAAAGAAATATATACATATATGTGAGGAAGTATATACTTCTGCATAAATCTCATAGAAACATAACATATAGGATGTATATTATAATCAAAATGTCTTCCATTTTGCTTTCAAAATTTATTTAATTGATAAATCTTTTCCTGATAGCATTGGGTGAATTATGTGCAGGTCGTGTGACCTTTCCATTAATTTCTTTTTGGAATCAAGGGTCCTATATTCACTTTTAGTGATGCAGAGAAGGTCAAATCAAAAATTGAAAACATCTAATCTGAGATGTCACTTAATCCATAACTCTTCATTATGAGCAGAATTCTTTTCCACCTTGCCAGCAGTTGGGTATTTTCTGACAGTGGGAAGGAGTAGTGCTAGGCTTTAAGTCTTCCTGCTCTGCCTCCCTCCAAGTACAGGAGAGAGGAGGATAATGGGAATAAGACAGTTTCACTTCAACTGAACACTCTTTGTTCTATTATAAACTAGTGTCAGCCCTAACCAGTTTGGCTCAGTGGATAGAGCTCAGCCTGTGGACTCAAGGGTCCCAGGTTCGATTCCGGTCAAGGGCATGTACCTTGGTTGCGGGCACATCCCCAGTAGGGAGTGTACAGGAGGCAGCTGATCGATGTTTCTCTCTCATCGATGTTTCTAACTCTCTATCCCTCTCCCTTCCTCACTGTAAAAATAATCAATAAAATATATTTAAAAAAAAAACTAGTGTCAGGCCTGGCAAATGTTTAAAATCATTTTTTTCTAGTTGGGCACTTTAAAAGTTCTTCTGAAATTCTCCTCTTCTTTCACCTGTATGCAATTCCCTAAATTCCAACAGATGAATCTCTATTTCAGAAAGATGTTTATAAATCCTTCAGAAGCCCCTAGGAAGCCCTTGTATCCTCTGCTGCTTGTTGCTTAGATCTCTACCCTTGTATGTGAGCTATTCTGTTGGCCAGGACCCAAGAAGATTCCACACTGGCACTGGCCTAAGTGCATGGCTCACTTCTCATTTACAGGAATCACACATCCTTTGCTCCAACAAACTCAGAGTACTATCTAATTCCAACCCTGCAGCAACTATCCCGGCCAAAAACCATAGAAGTGATTCACTCTCTTTATCCTCAAGAATTCTTGAGTCA
Organism: Myotis yumanensis; assembly: GCF_028538775.1. Classification (NCBI taxonomy): domain Eukaryota; kingdom Metazoa; phylum Chordata; class Mammalia; order Chiroptera; family Vespertilionidae; genus Myotis; species Myotis yumanensis. The sequence goes on along the minus strand of NW_027223760.1, from coordinate 39,098,044 downwards.
GATATTCCCCAGATTATAATGATTATATACCATGTTCTTAAGTGAACTAGTTAAAGCACCACCACCTCCCACTAGGCTTCATGTGACAAAGCTGGTAATTACTCCCTTTGGGTGGGGAGGATATGCAGCTCATAGAAATACATTTTCAGGAAATTCACTATCTTCTACATGTCCTCATCCAGCTTTCACATACTTGATTTTACTAAGTTGTCTAGGATTTAGGGTCCCAGATATAGAATATGCACTTTTAAGTCCTGCATTTTGATCTGTGTTTATCTTGGTATTCAGCATCTACTTATCCTGCTACAAGGTAGAAATTTCATTTATAACACTGGGTTGCACAAAAGGCTCACAGCTTATAAAATACATACTGTCTTGATGAATGAGGAAAATACAAACAAAAATAGTTTTTATAAAATGAGCTTAAAGCAAGTCAAATATTTAGACCTTCTGATGATTTGGCTATGGATCTTCTCAGAGAAAGTACATTCATAAAATTCATATATAGTTTATATATAAGATATTTGCAGAGAAAATTATGATGTTAAGAATCAGATTGTGTAGCCCAGCCAGCGTGGCCCAGTGGCTGAGTGAACCTATGAACCAGGAGTTCACGGTTCGATTCCCAATCAGGGCACATGCCCTGGATGCAGACATGTCTGTAAAACGGGAATTAGGAGGTTAGAGAAAGTTGTAGAATATGCAACACAGTCCAGTTTTTGTTTTTTGCATTAAAAATGTTTGAGGCAATTCCTGCTATTTCCTTATTAATGGGCATTTCTTGAGCAGATAGATAGATAGATAGATAGATAGATAGATATATTTAGAGATAATTTGTATGTGTAGATAGATAAACTTCACAGTTGAGATTTCTCTTAATTTCTTCCCCATGTACAATCCTATATTTTTTGAGTAATTTAAAAAATGATTTTCAAATGGAACACATAGTTTATGAACTTTAAAAAAATTTTTCCTTAAGTATGTCATGTTTACAGAAAAAAAATTACTTGTCTGATATGATTCCTTTACCAGATATATGATTCTTAGTTTGCAAGAGTATGAAGATGCTATTCATTGTCTCCAAATGCAAAGTCTGATGCCAGAAAGAGAAAGTAAAGAATAATATCAATGTTTTTGGTTTACGCAATCATGAAAAGAATAGAGTTATCATTTATTGAGATGAAGAAGAAATTTAGGAGGAGCAAGTTTGGGAGGAATGACTAGATATTTGTTTTTGGATGTGATAAGTTTGGGCTATCTATCAGACATTTATATGAAGATATAAAGTTGGCAGTTGGATATCTGAGCCCAGATGCATAAGAGAGATTAAGCAGGAAATATTTGAGATTTATAAGCCTGTATATAAGACTTAAAGCCATGAGACTAGGTGTGATGAGTTAATATGTGATTAATGATGGAAAAGAGTTGTTTCAAGGACTGAATTCTGTGATATAAATGTTTGGTGACTGGAAAGAAGAGGCGAAAAGGAAAAGTCTGAAGAAAGGAAAATGGAAGAAAATCAAGTTAGTGCTGTGTACCAAAGCCAAGTAAATAAAAATTTTCAAGCATTTTATAAAATTCTGTTTATAGATCAAATATTATGAGAACAGATAAGTGACCACTGGATTTATCAATATAGAAATCATTAGTTTTGCCAAAACCAGTTTGGCTCAGTGGATAGAGCATCGGCCTGCGGACTGAGGGGTCCCAGGTTCGATTCCGGTCAAGGGCATGTACTGGGGTTGCGGGCACATCCCCAGTGGGAGATGTGCAGGAGGCAGCTGATTGATGTTTCTCTCTCATCAATGTTTCTAACTCTCTGTCTCTCTCCCTTCCTCTCTGTAAAAAATCAATAAAATATATTTTTTAAAAAAAAGAAATCATTAGTTTGTTCATCACGGTCACTTTGGGTAAAAGGTTGGAGGAGAGTGAAAGCCTAATTACAATAGATTTAGGAGGCACAGTAGGAGGGAAACTAAAGACAAGGGTTGTTGATGTCTTTTATACAACAGAAGAGCATGTGCCCTGTAGATTCCTGTTTGCAGCTCTTCCCATTCATGCTCTCATGTCTGATAATAACTGGTGTTTGCCCAGCCTGCATAGAACAAGTTGGTACTATTTCTCTCTTCTCCTAATCCACACTTTATCACAACCAACATTCAAATCTCACTTATACCTTACTGCCCTGGGATGCATCAGAAATAAACATTTAAAAAATTTAATTGATGCTGAAACACTATTTTTCACATTGCTTTGTTTTTCACTTAAAAATCTCCAAAATAGCCCTGGCCGGTTTTGCTCAGTGGATAGAGCATCAGCCTGTGGACTGAAAGGTCCCAGGTTTGATTCTGGTCAAGGGCATGTACCTGGGTTGCGGGCACATCCCCAGTAGGAGATGTACAGGAGGCAGCTGATCGATATTTCTCTCTCATCGATGTTTCTAACTCTCTATCTCTCTCCCTTCCTCTCTGTAAAAAATCAATAAAATATATTTTTGAAAAAATTAAATTATAAATCATAAAAATTTTAGAAGTAGAATTTAGAAATTACTTGTTTTAAACCAGTGATTTTCAATATTTTCCAATCACAATGCATATAATGTATATGAAATAATTTGTATATCACATTTGTGAACCACTTTCACTCAGGGGAAGAAATAAGAAATTTGTAACTTATTTGAAAAAACAGAAGTAATTTCCCAAATTAGTAGATTCTGGTTAGTAATAAATTATTTGCTCCTACTTCACAGCTAATCATGATACCCAAATATATGTTGACACAATGTGAAAATTGCTTTTATTCGTGATTACTTTTAAAAGCTAGGAATATGTTGTCTGAAGGGCTAAAGCAACACACTAAAGCCACCTAACTCTGAAAGCAAATAGCTTGGACTGGGACTCAGTTCTTTTAGAGGACAGAGATAACAGAATCAGCGGTAGGTGAATCCTGAAGGAAATGAAATGAGTTTGGGAGTCGTTTCCTAATGGAAAATTCTTTTTTCTGAGACAGAATTGGGAGCCAAACCTCATTAAATCAAAAAGGTTATTCTGAGATCTTTAACCTTTGTAAAGGAAGTAACAAAGAACTGCTAATCTTGGAGAAGGAAATCAGGCCAGAGCTGCATGCTGCACATGTACTAGAAGATGGAAATATCAGAAGCTAATATAGACCCACAGATTTCTCAAAAGTTCCAATAAAAGATCCAATGTAAAATTATAATATTTTATAGGTTAATAATAGAGCTATCTAACTTTCTAGGGACTTTCACATAGTTTTTGATTCCCATAATAAACTTTGAAACAGGCAAATTTTAATTTCTCCATTTCACTAATAAGGAAATGAGACAGAGATAATATAAAACATTTGTCCAAGATCACAAAACCAGCAAATTGTAGAACTGGGACTGAGCCCAGGTTCCCTGATTATAAGTCTAGAACTGTTTTCACTAAATAAAGTTGTAAGTCATAACAGAAATGGAAGACTCCGAGATTACATGATTTATATAGCAATTGGTAAAAGTAATATAGGGACAATGTCTAAAATTTAATTATGTTAAACTGTAGCTATTCATCTTCCAACGAACTAAAATAATGTATCAATTGAAGTTACTGTGCTTTCGTTTTCCACTCTGGAAGACAGGCTCTATGCCTGCTTAAGTCAGCAATTTTCAACCGAAGTGCCACAAGAATTTTTAAAACATGCAATACCTGACTACTTAGGGGTACTGACCTCTTTTCCCTTAAATTGTCAAATAAAAAGATGACAACAGCCAACACGACTATAGCTGTCAGTGTGAATGAATCAAAATTATGCCTATTTGTTGTGATATTGGCAGAAAATGTAGATTTTGGGTTGCCACAGAATATTAGTAATTAGTTTATGTGTACCATGAGATGAAAGAGATTCAAAATTGCTGACCTAAGTAGTTAAGAGGATACTTTGGGTTTTGTGTATTAACGTAGACTTGAAAGATTTCTCTGACACCCACTTCCCCACTATTTCACAGTTTAATACTTCTATAGCCTTGGGTGCATTAGCTGATCTTGATTCAATTTTCCATCTTTATTAGAGATCATTTTATCTACCACTAACCATGGATGTGAATAATAAAGATTAAATGTTATAAAGTGACTACAATAAAGGAATCAATTGTAACTGATCCAATTGCAGTGGATGGTTACTAGACTTACAGTGGTGATCACTATGTAGTGCATACAAATGTTGAATTATAATCTTATATACCGGAAAAAATATATATGTAAATATAAATAATATCTTGGATAAACTGCTGTCTGACTCTGTTCCAATTAGTAGCAAGGCATAAGGAAGGGAAGACTAATACAAATAGCATGCTTACAGAGGTAATTTCTGAAGGTGGATGGTATGCAATTCTCCCAGAGAAGGGTTTTAGCAAAAGAGATCCCAAGAACTCTAAAGTTGGAAAAAGTGCTTCTATATATTATCTATAAATGCTGAAGAGGATAGATGAGAAAGTGCAAAAATCTAAGCCACTTGCTTTCTTTATCTCATTTAATGGGCACAATAAATTTTATTCATTGCATATTCAATCAGTACCCTAGTCCAATTCTGCTGCCCATTTGCACAATCAGCAAACTCCTAAGGAAACTTTCAGTCCTAGAGAATGGAAAGAAGATCTTGTGGTTGAATCATGGAGAATGTTTAAAGATAAAAAACAAATGACAAATTTTAAGAGATTTATTTGAAACTTGACAATAACCTTGTTTCTGTCATTGGGTTAATAATTCCATGAGAGAAGCTAAATAGGAAAGATTCATGGCGTTAAAGGGAACCTCATTGTTATTTATGTAAGTAGATTTCACCTGAAATATAGTTATTTGCCCCTAGAACCGTGATTGGCAAACTGCGGCTTGCGAGCCACATGCGGCTCTTTGGCCGCGCCCGCACGTGGTATTTGCGCGCCCGCACGTGGTATTTTGTGGAAGAGCCACACTCAAGGGGCCGCAGTTTGCTAACCACTGCCCTAGAAGATCAAACAAATTCAAGGCACATTGATGATATCTAGTGGAACTAACAGAAAATGCAACAACTAGAAAATGTTAGACGTGCTTCTGACATAAAGACGTACAATATATGATTTTTAAGTATAGTGGTCATGTCCTAGCCCAATGGTCAGCAAACTCATTAGTCAACAGAGCCAAATATCAACAGTACAACGATTGAAATTTCTTTTGAGAGCCAAATTTTTTAAACTTAAACTATAACTATATAGGGAGGTACATTGTTATTAACTTAATTAGGGTACTCCTAAGGCTTAGGAAGAGCCACACTCAAGGGGCCAAAGAGCCGCATGTGGCTCACGAGCCACAGTCTGCCGACCACTGCTAGCCGGTTTGGCTCAGTGGATAGAGCATCGGCCTACAGACTGAAGGGTCCCGGGTTTGATTCTGGTCAAGGACATATGCCCAGATTGCAGGCTTCATACCCAGTAGGGTGCACGCAGGAGGCAGCCAATCAATGACTCTCTCTCATCATTGATGTTTCTATGTCTCTTTCTCCCTCTTTCCTCTCTGAAATCAATACAAATACATATATATATTAAAAGTATAGTAGTCATAAAACAGATATGAGATAGAACAAATACCAGGTTCAAGTATCTATCTCAAATTCACTTGTTAGCTTCAGGTAAGTCACTTAGAAATCTCAGTTGAGAGAGTTTGTCATTCTGCTCCATCATGAGGAAATGACTAAATAATATCTCAAAGTCCCTACCAGAACTGCCATTTCTGTGAAGAAAAATTAAATGTATCAAATCTACTGTTAGGATAACAACTTACTCTTTACTATTATTTTAGTTTTGACTCTGTAATAGAAAGATTCCTTTTATGGTTCCAAAAAAATCTTACAACTGCATTTTCCATAAGTCATTCGAAAACATTTATGTTTGGATAGTTAACAAGTCACCAGGGAGTTTGTGGATGAGAAAAAGCACAACCCTAACAGTAAGCCCATGTTTTTATAAAGAATGCCTGCTGTTGTAAGGTCATAAGCTGTGAGGCTGTGGTTAGTGAAGAAATTAGTCATGAAAACACAGCATAGCACAGCAGGGATTTATTATGCATAAACCACTTCCATTTTTTGTTTATTTGAAATAAGCTAGATTGTGAAAGTGTTGAAATTTCCTCCTGGTACATAACTTTAGGGGAGTGCCCCTCTCTACTCCCCAACACATCATGCTAATGAGATTATTCAGAAGATACGATCTTCATCCAAAACTAAAAGTAAGCAAGGCTTTCAGCACATGAGAAATTCCAAATGTGCAAACATGGAAGTTATCACACCCACAACTGAATATTCAGATTGTTTTTCTGAAAATAAGCACACATGTACATATGAGTTTTAAGATTAAAGTGGATATAGCTCCCCAAACATGAATAAGAAATGCTGAATTTGGTGCAAATAGGCCTACTCAGAATTACAAATTCTAAATGGAAGAACTTAGAACATTAAGTATTCCCAGTGGAATAATTTCCAAGTTCCTGTAATACTTTTAACTACTAATAGGCTTTGGAGGAATTTAGTAAAGGGTTTAATTTTTTTAGAACAAGTTCCAAATAAATACCTTGAATTTGTAGTTTGTTTTTTTTCCCTCTACACTATTGGTTCAAGCACAATATCTCCTTTCCAAGGCTGCACATGTGCATTTCTGCTTTTTGATCTTAATATCATCTCAATACACGCAGAAAACAGACACCTTACTTTAGAGTATATGGTAAAATAGTGGATATCACATTACCACCTCAAATTGTAGTTATATTGGTATTCTGTGAAAGAAATTATTTTTCAACTGTAACTAAATATATGGTAAGAATCATGAAGGTCAACCTACCATTATATTAGAGATGAAGTGTGTTCTGTCAGGTGTGTTTTATTAAATACTAGAGGCCCGATGCATGAAATGCATGCAAGAGTAGGCTTCCTTCCTCCAGCTGCTGGTACCCGGCTTCCCTCTGGCACCCAGGACCTGAGCTTCCTTGCAGAGGGAGGCACCGCCCACGCTGCAGCCTGCCCGGTCTGTTGTAGCTGTGGCAGCTTGCCTTGGCCCTCGCAGCCCCAGCTTTGTCTGGAAGGTCATCCATAAGGACGTCTGGCCTAATTAGCATATTATGCTTTTACTAGAGGCCCGGTGCACAAAAATTGGTGCACTGGGGGCGGGGGTCCCCTAGCCCGGCCTGTGCCCTCTCGCAGTCTGGGACCCCTCGGGAGATAACGACCTGCTGGGTTAGGCCTGCTCCCGGGTGGCAGAGGGCACGCCCAATCCCTAGGTGCAGCCCCTGGTCAGGCTCAGAGCAGGGCCGATTGGGGAGTTGGGGCGCCGCCCTGTCATGCACAGAGCAGGACGGATTGGGAGGTTGCGATGCCACCCTCAGTCATGCTCAGGGTAGGGCCGATTGGGGGGTTGGGGCACTGCCCCCTGTCACACTCAGGGCAGGGCCAATCAGGGGGTTGGTGCGCTGCCCCCTGTCACTCACAGAGCAGGGCCCATCAGGGGGGTTGGGGCTCCGTACCCTGTCACACACAGAGCAGGGTCGATCAGGGGGTTGGGGAGCTCCCCCCGTCACTCACAGAGCAGGGCCGATAGGGGAGTTGGGGCACCACCCCCTTTCACACACAGAGCAGGGCGGATCAGGGGGTTGGGGCGCTACACCCTGTCACACTCAAGGCAGGGCCAATGGGGAGGTTATGGCTCTACCCTGTCACACACAGAGCAAGGCCCGTGGAGGGGGGTTGGGGCACCACCCTCTATCACCCACAGAGCAGGGCCAATCAGGGGGTTGGGGCGCCGCCACTGTCACACTCAGGGCAGGGCAGATGGGGAGGTTATGGCTCTACCCTGTCACACACAGAGCAGGGCCCGTGGGGGAGGGGGGGCAGGTTGGGGCGTCACACCCTGTCACACATAGAGCAGGTCCGATCAGGGGATTGGGGAGCTCCCCCCTATCAGGCACAGAGCAGGGCTGATCAGGGGGTTGGGGTGCCTTCCCCTGTCACAAACAGAGCAGGGCAGATAGGGAGGTTGTGGCCCCACCCCCTGTCACACACAGAGCCACAGGGCGATCAGGGGGTTTGGGCGCTGCCCCGTCACGCTGATCCCGGTGCCGGGAGGCCTCGAGGCTCCGCTGATCCCGGTGCTGGGAGGCATATTACCCTTTTACTATATATGATAGAGGCCTGGTGCACGGGTGGGGGCTGGCTGGTTTGCCCTGAAGGGTGTCCTGGATCAGGGTGGGAGTCCTCACTGGGGTGCCTGGCCAGTCTGGCTGAGGGGTTGAGGGCCGTTTTCAGGCTGGCAGGTGACCGAAGCTCCCAACCGCTCCTTTTTTTCTTTTTCTTTTTTCTATTCTGGGCCAGCTTTAGCTCTGAAGCCTCGGCTGCTGAAAGCTGGTTTCTGGCCTTTACCTTCTGTATTTGATACAATGTTGCGGTCCGGCTGGCTGAAGCCTGGCTGACTGAAAGCTGGTTTCTAGGGTTTTGTTTAGCTTCTATATTTGCAAGATAGTTGCTTAGAGTTGCAGCTGAGAGGCTGGCAGCGGCAGGCGGGGAACATTGGAGTTCGCCATCACTGGAGCAAGCAAGCCTCCCTGCTCGCTTCAGTGCATGGCTGCCGGCCGCCATCTTGGCTGACAGTTAATTTGCATAAGGATATGCTGATTAGCCAATGGGAAGAGTAGCGGTCGTATGCTAATTACCATGTTTCTCTTTTATTAGTGTAGATTATTATAGACTAGAAGCCCGGTGCACAAAATTTGTGCTTGGGGCGGGGGGGTGTCCCTCTCCAATCTGGGACTCCTGGCTCCTAACTGCCTGCATCCTCTCCAATCTGGCCTGTACCCTATGCAATCTGAGACTCCTGGCTCCTAACCACTCATTTGCCTGTCTGCCAGATTGGCCCTAATCAACTCTGCCTGCTTGCCAAATTGGCCCTAACCACCTCTGCCTGCTGGCCAGATCGCCCCCAACTGCCCTCCCCTGCCAGCCTGATCACCCCCAGCTGCCCTCCCCTGCCAGCCTGAATGCCCCCTAACTGCCCTCTCCTGCCAGCCTGATCGCCCCCCTTACTGCTCTCCCCTGCTGGCCTCATCTCCACCTAACTGCTTGCTCCCCTGCCAGCCTGATTGCCCCTAACTGCCTCTGCCTTAGCCCCTGCCACCATGGCTTTGTCCGGAAGGAAGTTGACGTCCAGAAGATGCCCAGTCGACCCAGTCTAATTAGCATATTACCCTTTTATTAGTATAGATTGCCCTTCACCCAAATTACACTTTCACCTCAGAGGTATCTTCTTTTAAAATGCAGAGATTATTTTTAAAGTTTCTTTTTCATTTTAGAGAGTGCAAATCCAACAACAGAAACACCTTGTGGGCATAATTTTTTATGAATCTCTTCCTTTGAGTCAATTCTAGAGTACCATGAGGACATGGAAGACTGGAAGAAAAGAAAGATTGAAGTGGGAAAAATTTGTAGAAAAGGAAATCGATATATAAAAGGTTATTATGCACAATGATTCATTATAACATTCATTCTTCAACTGAGGCAAAGTAAAGTACAATAATAAATTATGATACATTCATATAGTAAGTACACTATAATGGGAAAAAAAGCTGATGATATATATTCAATGTATATGAATTTCAAAAATAAAATATTGAATAAAAGAAGCCAGAAATAAAACAGTACTTATTGTATGGTTCCATTCATATGAAGGCCAAAAAGATGAGAAAGTAATCTATAGTAGAACTTAGAAAAATTATTAACTTTGGGAGAGAGGATGATGACTAGAAGGAAGTAATGCTAGCATTCTGTATTAATATAGAATGTTATCCCGTATAATAACATATAGTTACATATAATTAATTTATCTTATATACTTTGAGAGTCAAGTATGGCAGACTGACTATAAGATTGCCTCCTTGGTCCCTACCTGCTGGTATTTATATCTTTTTGTAATTCCCTTCTATTGAGTGTGGATTGAACCTAGTTACTTGTTTTTAATAAATAAAATACAGTAAATTACTCCTGTGCTTAGGATACATACAATATTGACTTCAGGCTTGCTAGCAGACTCACTCTTTGGTTGACTGTTTTAAAACAAATTGCCATCTTGGAGAGGCTCACTGACAAAGAACTAAGGTTGGCTACCAAACAACTGTAAGAAAGGAACAAAGGCCTTCAGTCCAAAAGCCCTAAGTTATGCCCAGGTGTATAACCCAAATAATAAGAGATAATGAATGTGTGTTGTTCTAAGATGGTAAGTGTTGGGACAATTTGTTACATAACAATAAATAGTACACCAAGCCAAACATGCCTATAACCTAAATTAACCAATGAGCTGCCAATTCTGGACAAATGAAAAGTATAGAATAGTATAAAGCATATTATTTGAAGTCACTTTTTCTCCACACTTATTCTCTCTTAGAGTTAGATGTACACATAATCACACTTCCCATTTGCCTTGGACTAAGGAATTTCTCAAGATACATATCTTTCAGTTTTAAAAGCAAGTTAGTTTTGGGCCATCCTGGACAGTTGGTCCCCATACCTACTGAACATAAAACCATAAAATCATTTTTGCTGTGTTTTTATTCTTAAAACATAATAGAGGCTTAATATTTATTATATGAATTAATTTTCCAACTATTTCAAAAACAAATATTTCTGATCTACGTTAAGAGAGTCATAAAGATTTTTTTCTTTTTTTTTCTTTTTCTCTCTCTTGGCAAGAAATCAAGATTGAGAAATTAGTTATTATAATATTTCAATAAAATAAAGCTCTGGGGCCCTACTTTAGAGAATCTGACTGAATACATTGCTGTTAATGATGACAAAGCCTTGCTGAGATGTCATGAATCAAGTAAGTAAAGGTCAGTTTTGACCAGGGTTGTCATCACTAGTCAGTCTCACTGCAACAATTTCCATTCCGATGACATTTAAGGGAGGAAAAAAGAAAATAATGAGCTCTCCAAACACAGTTGTTTTTATAAAGGGAATGGCATCTTCTACTATAAAATGTATAGGAAAGACTAAATTATTTCTTTATGATCATCCTTTTAAACACTTAACCCACCTTTGTTTCTCTCTCTGTCTCTGCCCCTCTCTCTCTCTCTCTTTCCCTCTCTCATACACATTCACATACACATACACACACTCAAAAAACCTGTTTTTTAACTCCATATACCTATTTACTGCATCTTTTAAATATTGCACATGTACTCTTAAGAAGGGTAAAAAGCAAATGTTAATTGTTCAATGATTTCGGTTTATCCTTACTTATGGTTAAAGAAAATACAAAGTAAATCACAAATTAATGACTTTAAATTTATTTCAACCTTTCATAATAAATGGTCTCATTTGTTTAAAAAATAGTGTGTATTATTAAATATATTGAAGCTGATGACTTTCTAGGAGAGCTACTAATTAAAACGAATAATGACAATAAATGTGGAATAGAAGTCTCCCTGCATCAGATGTTTTGGATAGCCCTCAGTCTAATTTTCTTAAGTTATTTGTGCTATTAGCCTGTAGATTGTCTGAAATTACTACTATTATCTCAATATCGTGAGTTGTGACATTAGAAACCATAGAAAATTAACAAACCCTATTAAAATGCAATTAGATCACTTGGAAGAGAACACATATTTAGCCATTATTATTCATTCACCCACTAGTATAGACTAATCATAAATGTCCTATTTATACCCTAGAAGAGAACAAAGCTGGAAAAAAAGAAAATAAGATCAGTGCATTTTTTCGAGAAGAAAAATGTGAGGTATATGCAGCTTCTTTGCTGGAAGGTTACATAAGAAGCATCAGGAATAGTATGAAAAGTGGTATGGATGATTCATCCCCAGAGAGGACAGTATTTAATGTTAGAAATGAAACACTTGCTTTATATTATACCTGGATTTTAAGTTTTGTTAACAGGTTCTTCAAATGAATTCTTTTGTGATACTGGATTCAGTTATACACAGGTGGAAAACAGAAACATAGTCTTGACTCCTTACATAGAAAGGTTCACTTGTAAGGGCGCTGGAATCTCCTTAAGAATAGTTAATATTTCAACACATCTTCATAACACCTTGTAAATACCCATACAACCTCTGCTTTTCCTTAACCAAGCACATATTCTCTGATCTTCCTGGCAATCTGGTGAAAGGAAATCATTTTCCTGTCTGGGGTAAATTTTTAGAACCATGGAGTACATGGGGTTAACATTTTTAAAACAGGTTTAGGTCCCTTGGAGCTCAAAAAAACTTAAAAAGACACATTACATTCCAGGAGCAGCATTATTAAATTATCTAAAACAATTCACAATTTAACAATCTCAAGTAAACGGTTTGAATAACTTCCTTGACGGACTGTGATACTTAGCTATACCCAGTGTAAATACATCCACTTTGCTCCTATCTGTCCTGCTTTATGAAAAGTAAATGATCACCATCATCAAGAAAGCGGTAGAGCAGGTTTCCCCCGCACCACCTGCAGCCACTGCCAGGGTTCAATGTCCAAATCTATCAATTAACAACTGTGTGCTCTTGGGAAAATTACTCTACCTCTCAATTTCCTCAACTGTCAAGAGAACCACACTAATTAAAGATCTGAATGGATTAAGTTGGCACTTAGTAGGAGCTTCTAATTGGACAAAAAGTCTGAGGGGACAGGGCAGTTTGTCAAACTTAAAAGTGTGCTTATCTCAAAGCCTGATAGGCACAATCTTTAATGGGAAAGTAGAGAATCTGAAGGAGTGGACAAAGAAATAGAACAGATTAGAGAATTATTATGAAAAGTGTAATTGCTACAGTTACTGCATATAGAATTTAAAATTAAATAGATAAATTTACTAAATTTCTAGAGAACTATAATGACAACAAAGACACCAGCTGAGATCTTAAGAAATTATATCCTAAAATAACCACCGGGCAAGCCTTCTAACAATAGAAAGAAGATTAAGTAAGATGATCAGCCTCCAAGGAGCATATGCCACTTCATAGTCACTTCATGTGTGGCTTAAAGACGAAAATCTCTGAAAGAGAATGATGAACAAAAAAGCTACTCTCAGTGTACATAATCAGAAACTTAACAAGGGACATTTCACAGCAAGCCCTTAAAATACCTGACCAAATAGATTTCAGAATTTTCAGTAACCAGTTTTGGCTTTTTCTGTGATTCTCCCCATTCTCGGTAGGAGCACCTGATGAAATTTTCCTGTCCCTGTACCACCATTATATATCTCTTGTGTTGAAGGCAGAACGACTTGTGGTTACAGTTCAAAGTTGTCTGGTTCAAGAAGAGCCATCTGTGAGCCTCATTTTGAGACTACCGGACATTATCCCCTCAGGTGGAGTCTGCTGTAAATTACCCAACAATCCTGGACTTTGATCTAAATTCTATGATTGAATGGGGTTTTTGCCTTTTCTTCTTTGAGGAGAGAATGAGTGTATATAAAAAAAGGGGGGAGGGAACATGATGTATTGGCCAGTTGGAAAATATTAGTTCACTGAGTTATGCAGTTCTTGCAAAGAAGAATGTTGACAAATTTCCTTATATATCACCACCAATCTCATCGGATAAGCCATTAAGTATTGAGAAACTATTAAGTGCACACTGGCAAAACAAGTTTCTCCAAATTTTAATTTTTACTTGGAAGCTTAAATTTATCATGGGCAACAATCACTTTTAAGTTCTTTAGAAATATTTTCCCAATCACAAAGCACACAGATATTTGAAATCCAGAATATGGAAGATATGTAGGCAATATGTTAATATATTGTTTTAAGTCATTAATTCAGTTAACATAGCTTAACATTTCTGGAATATTGCTAAAGTAATTAATATATTACCTGTAAGATAATTGTACTGAAATATTATAATAACTAATTTCTCATATTTGGATTTTTTGCCAAGAGAAAGAGGAAGAGAATGAGAATGAAAAGAAAAAAAGATGAAAAAAGAAGAAAAAATCTTTACGACTTTATTTTCTTAAATCTCTTAATTTAGGGGATAAACTTTAATTTGTATATAAATAAAGAGACATGTATATGGCCCTTGAATGGGTTTGAATTGCATAGGTGCACTTACATGTGCCCCCCCCAATAAATATGTACAGTACTGTAAATATATTTTTTCTTATTATTTTCTTAAAAACATTTTCTTTTCTCTATTTTACTTTATTGTAGGAATACAGTATATAATACATATAATACAAAAATTATGTGTTAATCAACTGTTTATGTATTGGTCAGGTTTTGGTCAACAGTAGACTATTAGTAGTTATATGTGGAGTTTTGACTGTGAGCCCCTAACCTCCATGTTTTTCAAGGGCCAGCTGTACAAAGCTAGTCAAAATATGATGAGCCACATTTTTACATAATTTGGAAAAATAATACTTGTATGTTCTTCATAAATTGATAATTTAATTATTTTTATTACTTCTAGATGCCAGCTTTGCTGATGGGATGTGGCAATTTGCAGGAAAATTGGGACAATGGATAATTAGCATCTTTAACAAGTAATTAAGGCATGAAACCATAGTTAAAATACAACAAGCCCTATACTTAGTTAATTTTTTTGAAAAGTATTTTTGACATATTCTGTACAGCACTATTGTCTTTAGTGAGTGACTATACATTTTTAAATTAATGAATCTTATCAAGTCAATTTTCATTACCCTAGAAATGAAAAAAAAAGGAATTTTGTTGGAAGTCATATTACAACATTGAAAAAAGGAAAAGAATAAATTAGCTTCATATTTTACCAGACCAGTCAAAAGATCAGTCTTTGCATATTTGCAAAAGCATGGCAGTTAAGTGAGAGAAATTCTGTTATAAGAATATATTCATGATCTTGAGACAATACCCTTCTTCTTCAGTGGGAAATAACAACCAGAAGATAATCAGTCCACAAACTAAGAACTGAATTATATGTTGGGTGTGCTGCAGAATGGTCCAAAGAGGATAGCTAGGATGATCAACAATAGGGTTAAGACTATTGCTTAGAATTTTGAAATGAAGAATGATGAAAAGAAAGAGCCCATAATATCTGTAAGATGTGAAGCTACCGAGAAAGCCCTGCATGTAATAGCTCAGCCTCTGTAGATAAAATACTAAGATTGGAAAAAGAAGAGTTGTAAGATAGCCCTCGTGACTACTCTACCAAAGTGAAATCAGAAAAATGAAAGGGATGCAAGAGAAGAGAAGAGAAATATCATTCTTGAGATAGGTATTTACTCCTTATAATTATAGAACTACCCTTGTAATTATTTGAATTCTTGTTAATTTTATATTTTATTTTAATTTATTTTGTGTGCATGGCCTAGGCCCTAGGTAGATAGGAAGGCAGGTAAATAAGCACACATACGTGCACACACACATATACATTCATATTCATACACACAGATAGAGAAAGTGAGTAGAAAAACTGAAAAGCTAAAGAGAGATATGAGTACGATAACATGGAGCTTTAAAATCTAAAAAGAAAAGGAAATTTAAAAAACTAGATTTTCAAAGTTATAGAACAAATGTTATTCCTAACATAAAATGCCATCTCTTTTTCTTCCCACTCTCTTTCTGGGACAGTCTGAGAATCTATTACATATTCAAAAGGAAGATTTAGACAGGGTATCTGAATTTTATTTCCTCATAATCTAGTGGTTTGGATTTACTCTGATACCTGACATTTCACCCTAATAACAGAAAATATATTTATTTCCTGAATTATTTACCCACAGTTCTTTAACGCCATATAATTTGTAGATATTGAAGAGATTTAATTCACAAAGATAATATACAATTTAAAGTAAAGGAAGGATCTCCTCTTATCACATATAACACAAGCTAACTGAGGTCTTAGAAAATAATTATATTGGATGATAGATATCAAAACATGTTCATATTTTGGAAATATCAGTGCAGTATGCACATCAGAATTCTAAAGTTGCATATCAAAGGAAAGACATCAACTGCTAAAGGGCATTCAAATACCTAACCACATAGCTAAAGTTATAATATTTTATCCACATGTTGCATTCCTTTGACTTTTGGCTTTGCCTATTGCTAAAAATGTATTCCAGATGCCACCATTATTGTTATAGACCCATTTCAAATTTTAGACTACCTAAGCTAAAGGAGAAAAATGTTTTAAAATAAAAAGTTTAAGGTATCAGCAAATAATGGGAGGAGACCATATCCAGAGTACATAAGGTATTCCTACAAATCAGTAATAAAAGACAAACAATTCATTTTTTTTCAAATGTGCACGATACAAAAGCAACTTCTAAAAAGGGGATATCCAAATGGATAATCAATATGTAAGTATATACTAGCCATTTAGTACCATCGAGAAAATAAAAATAAAAATTGTTATGATATCATTCCATGTACAAAAGGTGGCACAAAACCTAACAGAAAGATAATAGCAAGTTTTGATAAAAATGTGGAACAAGAAGGAAGTTCAAACACTGCTGCTGATAATATAACATAGTACAGACACTTTGGGAAATTGATTGTGCCTACTAAACCTGAACATTTGTATCCTATGACCTGGTAGGGCACTCAGGGGTTTATATAAGACACAAATGAGTACATATACTTACCAATTTACAAATACCAGAATGCTCATATCAACTTAATTCACAATAGGTCTGAACGAGAATTAATCCAAATGTTTTGTAAATATTTGTGAGTTTATTTCTATAGAGTTCAAGAAGAGAAATCCTTGTAATACCTTCAACAATAAAGATTTATTTATAATAAAGAAACTAGATTTAATAAAGTAAATAAATTAGACTTAAAAAAAGAACAGGCAATCCTAATGTATTGGTGTTACATGGAATTAAGACTTAAGACAAGAGTTTATCTCTTTAGAGGATATATTGATTCATAAGCTGAAAATATCCTATGTGACTCAAGCTGCTGATTATACAGATGTATACATGTTTAAAAATGTACATGTTATTATATGTACATTATGCCTCAATTTAAACATTTTACAGAAAAGACATCACATATGAAGTACATTATAACCTTCCACTGTTATTAGCAGCCTTTTCAAGAGCAAAATCCATATTTTACAACAAAAATTTCCTAGTCTATTATGAGATTCTTAGATCATATATTTAAACATGAAATTTAAGAAAAATGTTACCTTTATTCTCTATATATAAAAGGCTAATATGCAAAGTATCCCCTCAGGAGTTTGACTGAGAGACCCAAAGTTCGATCACTCACTATGACGTGTGCTGACCACCAGGGGGCGGCACAGAATATGGTGAGCGACCAGCAGCAGTGGGGTGCTGAGAGAGCGAGGGAAGGAGGAGGCAGGGAGGCAGGGGAGAACTATGTGGGTGGCAAGGGAAGGAGGAGGCAGGGAGGCGGAGAACCTGATCGGCCATGATCGCTGGCCAGGCCTAGGGACCCTACCCGTGCACGAATTTCATTCACCAGGCCTCTAGTTTAATATAAAAAAGAAAAGAAAATTAAAGTGTAAAAGTAAAGTAACATTCAAAATACTAGTGTTTGGGAATGATTAACCAGAAGACATGTTGAAATAGTCACATGCTTAAACTCTTATGTATAAAATGCCAATACTGTCAATCCCTACAGATTTAGCTGTGTAGATAGGCAAATAAGAGGCATAGCTTTGTCTTCAGTAATATGATTTTTGAAATGGTAAATCCAGGTCAAGTTCCAAAAACAGGATAATCTTCCTTTAATAAAAGAAAGATTACATGATATACTTCTGAAAATTTTACTGTCCATAAAAACATTTAAAATTTATTTTGTATTAATGGAAAAGAAAAAGGGTCCAGACTCACATAAGCCTATATAATAAAAGCCTAGGTTGCATCACACCCTCATGCAATGCCCTCATGCGACGTCATCACAAGATGGACACCCTCATGTGTCACAAGATGGCCACCACAAGATGGCTGCCACAAGATGGCCGGCAGGGGAGGGCAGTTGTGGGTGATCAGGCCAGCAGGGGAGGGCAGTTGAGGGCGATCAAGCCAGCAGGGGAGGGCAGTTGGGGGCAACCAGGCCTGCAGGTGAGGGCAGTTGGGGGTGATCGGGCCAGCAGGGGAGGGCAGTTGGGGGCTATCAGGCCTGCAGGGGAGGGCAGTTGGGGGTGATTGGGCCAGCAGGGGAGCAGTTAGTTGTCAATCAGGCCAGCAGGGGAGCGGTTAGGAGCCAACAGTCCCAGATTGTGAGAGGGATGTCCGACTGCTGGTTTAAACCAGCAGTTGAACATCTGCCAAGGAGTCCCAGATTGGAGAGGATGCAGGCCGGGCTAAGGGACACCTCTCCCCCGCCCCCCCCCCCCCCACAGCCCAGTGCACAAATTTTGTGCACTGGACCTCTAGTTATAAATAAATGATTTACCTATGTAAATACTACAATGGCAAATTGAAAGTAATGGGTATTGTGTCAATCATTTTGGGAAGAATAACAAATCTAGCCCACCCAATCTTTAATGCCACAATGAACCTGTTCATTGTAACCACCCCAAACTCTCCCTATGTATTTAAAGGCCTCCCTAGAAGGTGATGCACCCTACTGAGAATGACTGCTTTATAAAGTATCACACAATAGACTTATTAACACTCTTAATAAAAATTAAAAGTCCATAGTTATCCTATACTTAATTCTTCCAAGGCTGAATTCACTTCTAAAATATATGGCATACAAAAGAGAAATTACTTGAGAGTAAAATGACTTTACATCTGAAAATTTACAATTTTAAATAATCTTTAGGCCAGGAGTCCTCAAACTGCGGCCCGCGGACCACATGCAAATACAAATATTGTATTTGTTCCCGTTTTGTTTTTTTACTTCGAAATAAGATATGTGCAGTGTTCATAGTTTTTATTTTTAAACTATAGTCCGGCCCTTCAATGGTCTGAGGGACAGTGAACTGGCCCCCTGTTTAAAAATTTTGAGGACCCCTGCTTTAGGCTTATGATAAGTAAATAAAAATATAAATACATTGGGAAAGAAAAAGTTAAATTATTGTGATAAGTAAAAATGTATTTCAAGTTTTCTTCCCTGAAGTTGTTATTTAATAAGTCTGTTTAGTTAAAAATTGTATACCACAAGTTTATCAATAAGAAAAATGAAATTAGATGATGCTGCTCTTTACATTTTATAATTAAAATATATATATTATGTTCTTGATATATTTGAATGCTTAAGAATATTCTGCACAGTTTTTATTTATATTTTCTGATAAAAATTTTATGACATACTTTTAAAACAATTTAACTCAACAATGAATTATTCAAATATATTTTACAAACATTTGTGTATGTAGCTACATATCACAGTAAATATAACTGCAAAAGGTATTATGTGGAAGGCAGTGAAAGAGCTACTGTATGTCAAACTGAAGCATTGTAAAGAAATCAGTTACATAGTATGTTTAATATTGATTCAGACATAAATACCTTTTTTAATAAGATCTAAAGGCATAACTTTCACTTCACATGTGCAAACCACATGAGCAGGTGCATGAGTGAATGGGGAAGTGTGATGACAGGTCTATGCCCCAAATCAAATCACTGTAATATGTATTTCTGCAACTGTTATAAATCTTTTTATTTTAACTAGTACTTTCAAGATATTTAAGCACATCAGTTTATGTAGCTAAAAGAAATGTGATCTACTTGGATTCTCCACATCTTTTTGCTATAGTACACAAAACTGCATAAAAATACAGTTTTATGCAATATTTAATCTATACAACCCAAAAAATTTACTTACAGACTATAGATAATAAGGAGCTGTGAAAACAATGTATAGTAGCATTCCAATTCTGTATCACTGTCCCTAATATTGTAACTATCTTAACTTATTTGTAGGTATGTTATGGATTTCACTGGCTCCTTAAACATACTAATGGTACTAAGATAAAAAACTATTATCAACAATAATCTGTATAAAAGTTGAATTTTAAAACTAAAATAAAACAAATGTATAATATGCTCTGTATGTTAGGTATGAAAAAATATGTTGGACATTATATAACCAATATAATTGTTTACCCTGAATTTGTAGTTGTGATATCTGATAATATATGGCTAATAAATAAATCTTCAAAATAGTAAATCTCTCTCTTTACATATATATACATATATACATATATACCCACATACAAATAAATACACATATATCTTATGGTATATATATATGGCAAACATATACATGAATATAACATATATAACTTAAAATATGTATATTTTATAGATTCTGGGATAAAATAAAGCTCTTTTAGTTTGATCATGTGATTTCCCATAAACTAGTAGTAATTACTTATACCAGTATTATTAAAGACTATGATAAATCATTTTCAATGCTATGGCTCAGAACCAATTTACACCAAATTTATAGTAGATAGGTGTTAAAAGAGGAGTGCTTTTGAGAATATAAATATTTTCAAAAAGAAGTAACCAAAGTGGCACTATAAAAATAAAAATTAAGAAATTTCAAATGGACTACATCTATCACCAATTTAACATGAATCTGTCATGCAATATGCTTTCATATTTTTGTTAAAGTTTTCAAAAAAATCCTATAGCTTCAAAGTGGCAGCTATATATCCTGAAAAAATGTATGTGAATAGACCAGCCTGAATGAAAAAGAGATTCTCTATTCTGGCATCACATTTATCATTATCTGGTGAAAGCTATTAAAAAAAAATGGACTACAAAATAAATGCAAATAAATGTACTGGTTGCCAGTAAGTTGGATGCACTGCCAATGAAGTGGATAAATAAATTGGAACTTAACCTTATCAAGCTCAAATCAATACACAATACATTTACACATTTGCTTTAATGACTTACTTCACAAAAGAAAATAAGGAAGGGACCAGAATTAACTTGTTTCTATTGCTCTGTTGTATCTCTTGGCTAACTCACAAAAAAGAGTAATGACTTACTTTAAGCTGTTTATACCTGGCAAATACAGACTGGAAAATGAACTAGGCCAGCAAAGTACACCAATTTCTGCCCTTGGAACCAATGAAATTCAAGCCAACATGGAGCCAGAAATAATTCTATTTGAGAATGTACAGGAAATCAAAGGCAGAGCTTCTGGTCCCTTTTGAGTAGGAAATGGATTTCATGAGGTACTGGTGAAAAAAAAATCTATTTAATGATAGCATTTATGTAATATGTACTTATTTTAAAATTTAAAACTGCATTAAAGAAGAAACTGGGCTATTTTCACAACCTCCTTCCCAATGAGAATATAGCCTACTAAATATTTGTTGAATAAGTGAATAAATAATACATGAACAAAGGAGCCAAAAAGAACCACTTCTCTCTCATTGACCCTTCGTTCCTTCAGTCTCTCCTGCAAATGTCTCCAGATTTCTATCATCAGGTCTTTTCTAGCTCTCTCCATGAGATTTAATTTATTTCCATTACTTCAATTTCCTCTTATATGGAAATTTCTCTTAAATTTATATATCAATCTTGACATTTCTCTTATGTGTCAAAATCATTCGAGTGTTTTTGCTATAACACAATATATGTGTGACTGAACACACTTCATATTCTGCAAAACCATGCAATAAAAATGACACTTAAGGGAAAATTATGGTTAGAGTGTACTACTAAAAAACAATGTTGTTTAAAAGAGATGTAAATTCCCAATAAATTGAGAAATATCCAGATAATGTGGGATGTGGTCTTTAAAGACGGTAAAGGTAATTTTATGGTAGTTTAAGCAGGGTTGAGTCTGCTGAATTATAGGGACTTGAAAATATGAAGGGAGGAGAGAAACACTTCTAAGGAAGAGCACTTGGCCCAAAGAAGCATGGAATGAATAACCATCATGAAGAGTAATGCATTTAGCTGAGTTGGTGTATATTATATTCAGGAGCATTTTCTGTGTGTTGAAAACCATTCATGTGTTAGAAAAATTTGCTTATGAACCAAAGCAAATTCTGCATTATAATCATATACATCCTACTTCAGCAATAGAGTAAAAGCTAAATTGTGTTACAGAAACAGTAATTGTAACAGAGCACATAGGAGTTCTGTTTATGAAGAAGAAGAAAAAAAGCCAAATAGGTATTCTATAAGCTCCTCAAACTCAAATAAGCCCAGGTGAAACTCATCCCCTACAGACATATTATTCCTTATTTACTACTTGGTTGGGATAATGGCATTACTATCATTTAGTCTGGAAAAAAACGCTCCAGCAAGAAGGGCAAACTGGAAAATGAATTAGGCCAGCAAAGTACACCAATTTAAGACTTCTTGGAATTTGACCAGGTTGACTCCCCACAATACCACTGTTCAATTGTGAGCAAATTATACTATGTTCATTATCAAAATCCACATGTACTAAAAAGGAATAACTTTAATATCATTTTTGTTGTTAGCATTAAGTAAAATTATGTTTTACACATGTCTATCATTTAAATGCCCAATAAAAGGTAGCCATTATTAAGATTATCTTTAATTTCACTTTATTACTTACTAGAGGCCCGTTGCACAAAGTTTCGTGCAATAGGCATTCCTTCCCCTGGCTGCCTGCACTGGTTTTCCTCCGGCACCTGGGACCCAGGCTTTCGCTCTGGCCGCTACCTTCCATCTTCACTCCGGCCAAAGTCTTCAGTCTTTGCTGTGACCGGAGACTTCAGTCTTTGCTTCAGCCCAAGCACCGCTCCTGTAGCTCCCTCCACCCCCTTCCCTCCCCCTCACAGCTGGCATCCCAACCCGCCCAGCCACTCAGCGCCTGCATGTGTGCTGCCCAGAGGCCCGGAGTGGCTAGAGGACGGGGCCGTTGCCATCTTTTTTGGGTTAGTTTGCATACTCACTCCTGACTGGCTGGTGGGTGTTGTGGGGGTATGGTCAATTTGCATCCCTCTCTTTTATTAGTGTAGATGTGACTTAAAGGGCACTATGTTTTTCACTCTACTTCCATTATCACAACTGTAATATGATCCTAAACAATATCTCCTAAACAATTATTAAAGTAGGTATCTAAGTTTTCTTGCCATAATGATTTCTACCCTTCCAATAGATATTTTCAATATTTTTACATTATTCTTTTTATTAAAAAATGTCTAACCATGTCATTCTCTTGCTCGTGTCATTTTACACAATAGTAATATCATATTGTTGACAGTAAATTGAACTAAATTGCAATTGGTCTATCTAGTGATATGCATGTGCATCAGTTTTTAAAATTATAAGCCACTGAATTTAAGAACAAATGGGTTTTTTGTTGTTGTTGTTGTTGTTTTTTAAATATATTTTATTGATTTTTTTACAGAGAGGAAGGGAGAGAGATAGAGAGTTAGAAACATCGATGAGAGAGAAACATCGATCAGCTGCCTCCTGCACATCTCTCCCACTGGGGATGTGCCCGCAACCCAGGTACATGCCCTTGACCGGAATCGAACCTGGGACCCTTCAGTCCGCAGGCTGACGCTCTATCCACTGAGCCAAACCGGTTTCGGCACAATTGGGTTTTTAAAAATATTATTTCATGCGTTTAAAATCAGAGAAAAACAATTTCTTCTAAGAATAATTTACTGAAACAAAATTAAGATTTTCAGAAGTCTACTAAGATTTAAACCAGATGATTTTTAAATATATGCAACTATTCTTATTTATAAGTTTATCTTATGTGATTTCATGAGTAGTACCAATGACAAAACTCAATGTTTGAAAATATAGAATCAATAGGGTATTGAAAGTAACTCAGAGAAATATCTTCCACTTTCTCCTCTTCATCTTCCAATTTTGATTCCTTCTTACATATTCATATGGAAGCTTATATGCACATATTAGTTATACAAACATTGTATCCATATGGAAAATAATAACTCTGATTACAAGACCTGGGAGTATTGGCTAGTTCTAGAAATAGAATTAACTAGGTTAAGTCTAATAAATTATGATGTGGGGTACCATCCATGAGCACAATTAGATAAATTTGTCTATCTTCTATTTGTCCCCTAAGAGGCAACGTGACTTTCACAAATAATGTCAACATGTGCTAAAGTTATGTTTTAGTAAATAATTAAATAAAATTTGAGAGAATCAAGTTAAAAGAATCATTTTTCAAGTTGAGAAATGTACTTATGAGTGAAATTTTATAATAAAACAAATTTAAAATATGTTTTAAATTAAATTTAGGGATGTATTTTCATATGTAGTTTTTGCAAATGTTTGCTCTGTTGGTAGGCAGATCTAACATAGAATTTACTACTATGCATTACATTAATTAATTAGTATGTGCACCTCCATTAATAGACTGATTTTTTTCAACAGTAATAGATATGTTTCAGTTATCTGTTATTACTGAAAGAACGTGGAGTAAAACTGCTATTTAGAATTGCTTGCTGAATAAATGAGTAAATGGTTCAATAGAAAAACACAAACACAAAATAATCTGTTGTTCTACATGATTGGTATCACAAGATTTCAGTGTATGTTAAACTTTGGCTGAGTTTTTATTTCTTATCTCTTACTATGATTCATTTTCTAATGCAAGTAGGTCTATCTCTCTTTCTGGAATGACTCATAGTTAAAAGTAGAATAAGAAATGAAAAAGGAAGAAGCAGTGTGCTAACCAAAGAAAGTGTAGGCTTAAAATTCAAATACTTCTGGTACAAAATAAAGACATGCCGTAGTCTCTCGGTTATCTCCTGCCTCCAACTCTAAGACTGTTATGTTTTGAAAACAGACGCTAAATTATGTACAATCAAGGGTGTATGCTATTATAATTTTTTAGAGTCTTGTCAGGCAAATAGGACCAAGGAGTAAAAAGTATAAGGAGCAGTACCTAATTTTAATCCAGTTTTGTTAAAGGCTGCACAGCCAATACCTAGAATAATATCTGGCATACAGTATACATTTAATATGTGTTTTTAAAAATATTTCCAGAGCCCTCTATGTTGAAGAGAAATAAAAAGCTTCCTTAGGGACTTCTAGTTTCAGTGCAGACATATACAGAGCTTAGAATTCTTCACTCTCATGCTTACATGTAAAAACTAAACAAAGTCAATGACTTTTCTTGAAACTATAGACATTTGAGTTTATAAGGAAAATCTATACCCTACAATCTTAAGAGATAGGCAAATCCACACATTCACAGTGAGGATCTATTATCTGAGGTAGAGGCACTGGAGCTGCACAATGGCAGGAACACTTAATGGTAATTTTCATGAACTGCTAAAGGCTGATTTTGGACTACCATGAGAATGAGAAACTCCTTGCGAACGTGGTTGTAAGGGTGTTCCCACACTGTCATATTTTCCCTTTAGGAACTTGATCAGGGGCTCACAATAATAGCTAAAAAAAAAGATCCTCTGGTACAGTGGTTCGCAACCTTGGCTGCACATTAGAATCACCTGGGAATCTTTTTAAAATCCTGATTTCTGGGCCTCATCCTCCAGAAATTCTGTTTCTTTGTTACTAATGTTGTGGCCCCACCCCATAACAAAGAAACAGAACTTCCAGAGAATGAGGCCCAGAAATCAGGATTTTAAAAAGATTCTCAGGTGATTCTAATGTGCAGCCAAGGTTGAGAACCACTGCTCTGGTAGTTTAGCAGGTGAGAGGAGAAAAATAATCATTGTGATTATAGCAGAGCATTCTCTCCAGGTGAAAAAAATGTTACCAGGTTTTCAGTCCAGCAGGGGGAGTGGCATGTCTCACACTTCAGGTCCCTTTCTAGCCTTCCTGCTTCACTTACAACAATTAGTGAAGATCACAACCCAAGGTGCAGGTCCACTCCAAGATATAAATTTAATTATAATTATGGAACACTTCCCTTCCCCACACCTCACCACCACACCCAGAGGAGTATTGTTATTATAGAAAAAAAAAAAAAAGAGAACCAAGACACAAGCTTTCTTTCAAGAGGAGTATCTCTGGAAACCCAAAATCACCAAGGGAGAGAAAAACAAGGGCAGAGAGGTACACTGAAACCTCTGAAACATGTAATTACAGCAAACATTAAACACAGCACAACTGCTAGCACGATTACCATAAAAACTCACACGAAGACCTATATACTCAGTGCCTTTCGCTCAGTGCAACATGTCCTACTTTGAACAAAACATTACAAGACATGCTAAAAGGCAAGAAAAATCAGTCTCAAAAGACAATGCAAATATATGAACAAGATTTAGATATTAAAGAAGTTTGGAATTATCTGACAGGAAAATTAAAATAACTATGGTGACACAAAATCATTATTATTAGAAATGAAATCTAGAAATTATTAGATTTCATGGACATTAAGATAATAATATTATGAATAACTATATATCCCCAAGTTTATAACCAAAATAAGATGGACTAATCCCTTGGAAAACATGGTCTGCCAAAACTCATATAGGAAAAGACAGATGTCTGAAGAGGCTTATATTTATTAGGGAAGTTGAATCAAGACAGAGAGCAGCAGACCCAGATGAGTTCACTAAATGAACTCTACTAAACAGTTAATGAATAATTTATTCCAATTCACTATAATATCTTCCAGAAGACAGAAACAAGAGGGGATACTTTCTAGCTCACTCAACGAGAACAGCATTACCCTAAAAAGCAAAACCAGACAAAGACTTTACAGGGGGTTACAAGAAAACGATAGTCCATTTTGAACATAAATGCAAAATTCTTCAACAAAATCTTAGCATATTGAATCTAACAATTTATAAAAAGAATTGTATAACATGACCTAGGTATGCAAGGTTGGTTCAACAATCAGAAAACAATTAATGGACTTACTTCCGCTTCCTTCCAGTAGGGAGTAGGCGCTCCCCCGGGTTTCTCTGCCAGGTAACGGCTCGCCGGCTTGAGATGTTTGGCCCCAAAAGAAATGCATTCATCGGACTCAACCTCCACTGCGGGGGGGCAATTGGCGGCCTGGCCTCGCCTTCAGGAAAAGGGCTTCCGACTCCCCTGCCGGAAGGAGGTCCCTGCCCCTAAGAGTCAGGGGGAAGGGAAACGGGCACGGTGATTGGCTGGCTGGAGCTCTGGCGCGAGCCCCCAAGCCACTCTTGCGAGGGATCCAGGGAGGGTCGCGTGAGGGATGCTGGGAGGATCGCGCAGCCCTCGGCCCTCGCCCATGGGCACGGAGGGTCCCGATGGCATCGCGGCCCCGGCCAGATGGCTGTTCTCGCCCATCAGCCGGGCCGTGCTGCCTGATGAGCTGGGAGCTCTGGCAGCCGACGCCATCATGTCGCCCGGAGAGGAGCTGGGCAGGTATGAGCCGGAGCCGCTCCGCTCCGGAAGCAGCCAGCTGTCCTGCCTTTGCTCCAGCTGGTCGGGGAGGCCAGCGAAGGCCCCAGTGCAGGTGGCTCACTGCCCTCGGCCCCGCCCCCTGCTGAGGAGGAGGAGTTGTCACTGCGGCCGCTGGAGATGATCCCTCAGCACCTTAGGGAACGGGCTAGGGCGCCAGGGACCAAAGCCAGGGCCCGCGGGTCGGCGGGGTGCAGCGGCGTGCAGCGGGGTGCGGCAGGAGACTGCCTTCCTAGGTATGCTTCGGAACTGGACACCGAAAACGAAGACAACGTCAAATCTTCGTCTAAAGTGATGGTTCATGCTTTTAGGGACGGAGTAACAAACGGACAGGATTGTGACTCTCATTTCTTTTGGTGCCTTTGTAGCCACTTGAAGAGTATAAACCAAGAAAGCTGCATTGAACCGTTAGCAGAAGACATCACAGATATTCTCGTAGGGACGGAACAAGGCTGGCTAGTCAAACAGAGAGGCTGGGATGGGTTTGTGGAATTCTTCCAGGTGGAGGACCTAGAAGGCGGCGTCAGAAATGTGCTGCTGGCTTTTGCAGGTGTTGCTGGAGTAGGAGCTGGTTGGCCATATCTAATAAGGTAGGCTTTTAAATGAAATAATTCACTCTTAACCAACTCCAGCCACCAAAATCCACAACCATCTGCTGTGAAACCAGTGTATGGATGAAGTTGGACTTCAGGCTGTCCAGGCTGTAACCTCCAAGCAAGGTAGAAAAGCAAGTGGCAAGAGGATGGTGACGAACAGGAATAAATAACATGGAAAAAGTGGTCCCCCTTGAGGAGTTACTGTCTGAAAGAAGCAAAGTTACGTTTCAGCAACAGGCACACTTTGGGAGGCCCTGGAGGAGGACTTTCGGATTTAGTGAAGATGGAAGGGCGGAGAGACTTGACATCCTTGTCTAGAACAGGGGGGTGGCCGGTAGCCAGGCTAGTCATATAGAGTTCATTAAATAGGCCCTTCTTACTTCTATAGTGTTAAAAGAGAAGCACTAACCATGCCAGTGAACTGTAAAGTGGATTTAAGCTCCAATAGAACGATGACTAGAAGCCTCAGTAATATACATCAGAGTGTGAAGGCGAGTTTTTTCCTCTGTATAATTAGTTTTCCCAGGTATGCTTCTTGAAGCAAAGTCCAAGTGCTCAGGACTTAAACCTATTCTACTTTGGCTTGGTTTGAGTGGTTTAGTTTGTTAGCTTGCAATGGCCAAGAATACTTGACTTAGGCTCAATCATTGTAGTTACAAATGTGGATTGTCCTCAATGTTTAAAATAAAAACAACTTGTAAATGTATTTGTAAGAATTGTATATATTTTTTCAGAAAGTCTATTTCTTTAAAATGTAAAGGGACAAGAGTCGAATTTCATTAGTTTTTTCAAACCCTTTTAAAGTTTACAACTTCTATAGTTAGGAACCTATTTCTTACAGCTTTTCTATTCTAAACCTTGTCCTGGTCAATTCTAGATTATATACGGAACAAGTTGATGTAATTGTATGCAATCTGGTTGTGGTGGAACAATTATGATTCATAACAATGCAGGCTTTGATTTTCCTATCTGAGTTTGGTAATATTCCTTATAGGGCTTCTTAAAAAACACAAATAAACAAAAAACCTGAGAAATGGGAATTAATCCTTTCACTTTATACACATGTAAATTTTCAATAATTGAGGCAAGGTGTGGTTCTAAGGGGGTTAGGGGGGGCAGGCCGATAATATATAAATAATGAGCTCTGATTGGGCAACAACTTGTTTTGAGTTTCTTCTGTTCGTCCTAACTTAACTGGTGAAATTTATGTTCATGAGCTCATCTGCAAAGCTTTTAAAAAGATTTTCAGCTGTTTCAAATGGGACTTATTATCAGTATGTGTATAAAAAGATCACATCAGGTAGATGAGAGACGTTTGATCCTGTGTTTGCTTAATAAGTTGTAAAGTGATGGCTTTTAAAAACAGGCTATAGCCCTAACCGGTTTGGCTCAGTGGATAGAGCATCGGCCTGTGGCCTGAAGGGTCCCAGGTTTAATTCCGGTCAAGGGCATGTACCTTGGTTGCGGGCACATCCCCAGTGGGGAGCATGCAGGAGGCAGCTGGTCGATGTTTCTCTCTCATCGATGTTTCTAACTCTCTGTCCCTCTCCCTTTCTCTCTGTAAAAAATCAATAAAATATATTTTTTAAAAAAGTAAAAACAGGCTATAGTGGTGCTATTTTAGGTTGGCTTATTAAACACAGGTCTAAGCCTAGTATGTCAATAAAGCAAATACTTAATTGTTTTATTTCTATTTTTAAAAGAACAATCAATAGCCCTAGCCAGTTTGACTCAGTGGATAGAGCATCAGCCCATGGACTGAAGAGTCCTGGGTTTGATTCCAGTTGGGTGCTTTGGCTGCAGGCTGGATTCTTAGCTCTGGTCTGGGAGCATGTGGGAGGGCAACTAATGGATGTGTCTCTCTCACATCGATGTTTCTCTCTCTGTGTCTCTCCTTCTTCCACTCTCTCCAAAAAAAAATCAATGGAAAAAATATCCTCGTATGAGGATTAACAAAAACAAAATAAAACAAATAATCACAATTAATGTAATACATCAACATTAATAGGCTAAAGAAGAAAACTCACATGATCATATTAATAGATGCAGGAAAGCAACGATGATACCCAATGCCTACTCATGGTAAAAACTCTCAGTAAAGTAGGAATAGAGAACTTTCTTAACTTGATTAAGAACATAAAAATACACACCTTAGAGTTAACATCAATACTTAATGTTGAGAAACTACAAGTTTTCATGATAAGTTTAGAAACAAGGAGATGATGTCCTCTCACACTACTCCTTTTCAACATTGCACTAAGATTTCTAGCTAATAAAACAGCTTAAAAAGGAAATAAAATGTATACATATTGGGAAGATTTAAAAATGCCTTTGTTCACAGATGACATGTTCACCAACATAAAAAAAGTATGAAATAACTAGGAAAAAAAACCCTCCTAAAACAAGTTATCATCACAAGTTTTAAGGACACTAGACTAATATACAAGGAAAATCCTTTTCTATATACCAATAATGAAAATGAAAATTTGAAATAAAAAAATACACATAGAGAATCTACATTACCATTTCCCAAAATGAAACAATTTGGTACAAATCTTACAAAATATATACAAATCTATATGAGGAAAACTATAAATCTCTGATGGACAAAATAAAAACTAACTGAATGGAGAAATACTCCATGTTTGAGGATAAGGAGACTCAAGATTACCAATATATCAGTTCTTCCCCACTTGATCTATAGTTTCAAAATAATCCCAATCCAAATCACAGCAAGATATTTTGTGGATATCAACAAACTGATTCCAAAGTTTATATAAAGAGGTAAAAAAAAAAAAAAAAAAAAAAAAAAAAGAACAGAATAGTCAACACAATATCAATCAAGGACAAAATTTGATCTCTGATTCTATCAGCTTTAAGACTTACTATAATTTGTATAGTCACTCAGATTGGTGGTGGGTGTGGCTGGTGGGCGTGGCTGGTGGGCGTGGCTTGAGCATAGCAGAGGGATGGTTAATTTGCATGTTTCTCTCTTATTATATAGGATGTCAAAGATTCTTCTCTAATAATCCTAATTCCTAATTCCAGAGAGATGGCATTTATTTTCCTGATTTATGCTTAGATTAGGGTTGCATTCCCCCCATTTCCCCCCCCTACAAAAATTTACAACTTTAGAGAACTATCTTTCAGGGGGCTAAATATGTAGTGACAAGATGATTTGACTTTGGGTAGTGGGTACATAATGCAATATAGAGATCATGTATCATAGAAATGTACACTTGAAATCTATTTAATATTAACTAATGCCATCCCTATAAATTTAATTTAAAAAATAAAAAATAAAGAAATGTCATCATTGCTGTCTCTTCCTCATTTTGTCTTTCCACATCTTTTGACCTGTCTTTCAATTCACTAATTCTCTTTTCAGCTGGGCTCATATGCTTTTAAACTATCTTTTTCAACATAATTTTACTTGCTATTTGATCAAATATGCAGTGTTTCTTCTGATAATTTTCACTCAAAAATTTAAATTTTGTTTTTATCTCTAAAAGGCATGGTTGCTTTAAAATCTGTGTCTAATAAAATAATATCAATATAGAACTTCTTAAAAGTGTACATGTGTTACCTCTTGGTTCTGTTGAGTCTGGTTTATGTCTTTTTTTCACATGTATCAACATATTTGGTTTTACACTGTGTACAGTGTTTCTAAAAATACTTTGAGACATAATTTAAAGATGAAGATACTTTTTTACTTAGAGAGGATTTTTGGTTTATGTTGTGAGGCACCAGAGGGCACTAGCAGTCCCGGACCCAGACTGAACTTTGGTTCTGTACCCTGACTTCCAGTGGTCATAGTTTCAGAGTATATGAGACTGTTTCACCAGGAGCCTTCTCGTTGGTAGCAGCTGACTTTAATTCATGTTCTTTCAGCCTGATAACCTGCAAAAAGAGTAGCTGCATCTCTATCTTGGCAAAGGCTCTTTAGGTAAAGGCAGCTATTGAGGGGTATCAGACTATCATGAGAAGAAAAGGGGTTGATCTTAATCTGTCATGGCATTGAACTCCATATTATCTCAGTACAGTGGTTCCTTGCTCTCTGATTAACTCTCCTCAAGAAACATTTTAGGAGAGAAGGGTTCATGCAATTACGTAGTCTGCAGCAGGTTATCTAATCAGAGTTGTTCTTCAAATGATTAATCTCTCATTTCAGATGGACACACCACTGGCTGCCATTTGGAGTCGGTGCTTGGCCCTACTTCACATAGAACTTCCTGTGGACGAACAGACCCCCTTCTGATCAGTCCCAGCATTGCAGGATGATGACTGATCACTAAGGTTGCCAAAAAATTTTGGATGTCTAACTAAATGTGAGTTTCATATAAACTGAATATGTTTAAAAATATAAGCAAGATCCAAACATTGCATATGACTTAAATATTTTTAAAATTTCCCATTGTTGATCTAATATTCAAATCTGTTCCCTTTATTTTAATTTGCTAAGCCTGGCAAACTTAGCGATGGCTGGCAGGATAAAATTTGGCTCCAGTGAGCAGTGTGTTTCTGGGAATTCCAAGAGTTAAACACTTCTTTAAATTTATTGCAACAATTAGAGTAAGATCTAGTTATAACATATGTTTAATGATGCCATAATGCAATGTTTATTTCAAGTAGAATTAAAGAATCTCAGCATATAAGCTTAAATATTATAAAATGTGTGTTAAATGCCATCTAAAGAGAATTATTGTTATGAAAAGATTCAATACTATCTGTAGAGGAAAGCTTAAATGGTCTTAGTACAAATTTTATAAAAATTCTCAAAATGAACTATCAAAATTTGTGCAAACATTTAAAATTGATTTTCAAAGCCTCAAATTATTTGTGTAAAATATTTAATGACCATATTTCAAAGGTTTATTATTTTTAGACTTATGTTTTTATCAAAGGTATGAAGAAATATATGACATCTCAGGAAGATATGTGTATTTAGAATAATGAATACATTAAATTTATAATCTTGGCAATGCATGTTCCCAAATCTGGTTGCATATAAAACACGAACAGAACACATTAATGAAAGAATGCATAGCACTGAGGTTCTTGCAGCCTAGATTATTGACTCTTCGATTTTAATTTTATTTTAGCCCTGTCTCCATTCCACATAGCTAACCCCTCTTTTCTCCCTAAGGACTCAACATTGAACATACAGTTTTAATAAATGGCATCTGTTTTCACTTTTTCACCTCTGTTTCACAAAGACTTCTAAGCTTATGAAATATGAACATATCTAGGAACTGGACATCAAAAACATAAGATAGGATACCTCTAATATTTATTAGTTTTAATAGATTAAACACCATTTGGGCCAATGCACAGCACATTACTTTGCTAATGATTGACTATATCTCTAGGCTAAAAATAAAACAAAAATTTTATTTCAATTGTTCAATTTTAAAATTGCACAATAACAATTTTTTTAAATTTTAAACAAAATATCCTGTAAAGCTATCTCTGACATTCCTGTGACACACATCACACTATTTTTAAAATTTAGTACATGGAAAACAATATTTAAAAAATTAATCTTTAATCTAATTAAGCTTCAATCAATATTTTTCTTAATAATAAAATACATATACTGATATGTATAAAATATATACTGATACATATGAAATATATATTAAATTGATGTAGAGAACAGTGGATATGTTAAACTAGTTGATGAGTACTTCATTTTTTTAACTAAAATTTGTTTCTATATTAGAGTTGGCATACAACCCAGTGATTAGGCATTTATATAACTTAAGAGGTGATCACCCTGATAAATCTAGTACCCATCAGACACCATACATAGTTATGAAATATTATTGACTATATTCCCCATTCTGCATTTTACATACCCATGACTATACTTAATTGCCAATTTACACTTATTAATAATCCCTTCACCTTTTTCACCCATTCCTTTGCAACCTTCCTCCCATCTGGCAAACATCAAAATGTTCTCTATATATATTAGTTCGTTTTTGTTCTGTGTGTTTATTTTGTTTTTTTAAATTTCACATATAAGTGAAATTGAAATCGTATGGCATTTGTCTTTGTCTGACTTATTTCACTAATCACAATATCCTCTGGGTCTATCCATGTTTTCACATATGGCAAGATTTCATTCTTTTTTATGGCTGTGTCATATTCACATTATATATATGCACCATTTCTTCTTTATCCATTCATCTATTGATGGACCCTTAAGGTGCTTTTCTATCTTGACTATTGTAAATAATGCTGCAATGACTATACGGATGCATATGTTGTTTTAATTTAGTGTTTTGGGTTTCTTCAGATAAATACTCAGAAGTTGAATTGCTGAGTCCTTCATTGTCTCTTTTTTTAAAGGCTTCGTTGACTTTATTTTAAAATACATTTTGTCTGATATAAAGTATTGCTATCCCAGCTCCCCCCCCCCCATTTCTAAGAATATATTTTTCCATCCCTTATTTTCAAGTCTGTGTGTGTCTCTTGATCTGAAGTCTCTTGTAGATAGCATATATAAAGATTTTGTTTTGTTATCCATTCAGCCTTTTGATGGGAGCATTTAATCTTTTTTTGATGGGAGCTTTTGATGGGAGCATTTAATCCATTTACATTTAAAGTAATTCCTGATAGATATGTATTTATTACCATTTTTATTATTGACTTTTTTATCTTCTTTTTCTTAAAGAAGACCCTTTAACATTTCTTGTGATGGTTTGGTGGTGATGAACTCCTTTAGCTTTTTCTTGTCTGGGAAGCTCTTTATCTGTCCTTCAGTTCTAAATGATAGCTTTGCTGGATAGAGTAATCTTGGCTGTAGGTGCTCGATGACTCCACCCCTTAAGTGTGTCACTCATGGAGGTGGTTGGGTGGTGCACTAGCAAGGTCCTAAGCTGTGCCCTGGATATGCTGGCTCTGGGGCCTCCAAGGAGGTGCAGGCCAAGATCAACTGCTGCCTGTGCCCTGTCTGGGACTACTGAGAATGTGTCGCAAAGCTATCTACAGGTGGCTGCTTCCTGTGCTAGGCTTGGAGGTTCCTGCGAGAGGCCAAGTTGTGAACCGAAGCCAGCTGCCACTATTATCAGGCCTGGGGCCACTTAGCAAGGGTATGCTGAGGCCAGATGCTTCTTGTTTGAGGTTTGTGAACCTTTCAGAGATTTTAGGAAAGTCTGAAGTGTGAGTCAAGATAGACTGTTTGTATGGAAAAGCCACAGAAAATGGCTTTGGTGGGCCTGCAAATTGGGTGAGATGGGCTCTCAGGGAATCAGCAGGCCTGGGCAAGCAGAGTTGCAAGTTTGCTGAAGATTCAAATATGGCACCTGTCTGCCTGCTCTGTGGTGGGGAGGACTCAGCAAAAGAACAACTGCTTCTGCCAGCTCTTCTGTCCCTCTAGCTCTCTCCCTAGAACCAAACAATGCAATTTCTCCCCATGTGTCCCTGGTACCTTTTGAGCTGCCATCAAAATGCTAGAGCTCAGAGCAAGGGAGTCCAAGTAAGCCTGTGCACAGCCCTTTAAGAGGAGTGCCTGGAACTGCAGTAGCACTCCTCTCAAAGAATGTTTTCAATGATTACTTAACATAGCCTAAACACCAGTTTCATCTAATCTAAGAAGCCTGTTTTTTCACCTTTTAACATTTCTGAAATCAGGATGTATCTTAAAAAAAATCACACCAGACAGAAAGCAGTTGTGATATAGTTGTTATTGCCTTCCCATGTGAATCAAGGCTATAAGGGCTTGAAAGTCCCAGAGATAATGAAAAAATGTTGCATTATCAACACTCAATGTCACACAGCACAATTTACGTAGTAAAGCAAAAACATGGACAACTCTGGGTCAAAATACCATTCAGAATTGTCCAACTTTGAATATGAAGTTTTACAAATACATTTTCTAATTTATTTTATACACACACGTATGTGTAGAGGGGGGAGGAAATTTAAGAATCTGTGTGTAAAAGCAATCTAAAAAATCACTGTTAAATAAGTATAAATGACAATGTCTAAGTGATTTTAAAAAGCATTGTGCCACAGTAAAATTGACAGCATTGTTTGTCTGCCTTCGAGAGAAATAAAATAGTGGTATATCTTTGGTATAGTAAGCACTTTGGGTACCCATCCCCACAAACCCTTGACCTGCCTCTGATTTCAGCTGCAGCTACAGTATTGGTACCGTGCTCATTGACAATGCTCAACCTAAAGCTCCCAGGCTCCATTTTTGGATTAACCCAAACTAAGACAGACAGTATCTTAGTTTGATTAATTACGATAAATGAAATGAACAAGTCCTTTTTATTTCTTTTCAAGATAAAGGTAGGTACAAGAGTTTATATAGTAAAATAAATATCTCTTAAAATTATCAATTCAAATTACTCTTTACTTATAAAATTCCTATTAACATAAAAATATTAAAGCCAGCTGCAGTAAGTTATTATTACCACCCCTGTAAATGCCAAAAAGTGTACTTAATCTCTGACATCTATTACAACCAATATTTCCAATTAATGGGATACAAGACTGATACATAATTTAAAACACTTGGATATTATACAGTAATAGAATACAGATTTTAAAAGCACTTTTATATGTGCTATAATCACACACACATTTCATCATGATAAGAAAATGCCTAAAATTGTGAGTCATTTGTAAAAAGCATAAATTCCTAAGCATTGCACATTTTCTTATCTAGCTCTACCCTTTCATTCTGATTGAATATGGAAATCAAAGACTTCTTCAGACATGCTTATAGTACACATATTTACCCATAGTAACCTGACAAAAAAATGTGCTATTTCATTTTCATAATTTTTTCTTAAATAGTACTTATATCAATAAATTCTTTTTCACATGTATCATGTTCAATGTAGTATGTGTTATAGAAATGTCAAAAAAAATGAATGAGAAGCAGTCCTTATAAGCACTCATGTTGCCCACTGTAAATCAATGGCATAAAATCAATAGAATACAACTTTTAAAATATAAATAAAATGTTATTAAAAATCTAAAATTAATGTCCAACGAAGGCAGAATTCACATCTGTTTTGCAAAGATGTTAGTTTTGGCTGGAATGCACAGTTGATTAGAGAGTCTTTCCATACACCCAAAAAGTTGTCGGTTCCAGTCCCAGTCAAGGCACATACCTAGGTTGCAGGTTTGATCCCAGTCAAGGCACATAGGAGAGGCAACACATGGATGTTTCTCTCTCACATCCTTGTTTCTCTTTCTTTCTCCCCCCTTTCTCTCTCTGAAATCAATAATATCCTTGGGTGAAGATTAAAAGGAAAATGAGTAGGCACTAGCTATAGGACGAAGGGAGAAAAATCTGTGCTAGAAAGATGTGAGCAGGTACACAAAGATGATGTCAGCATGCTGGTTCAGCAAACCCAGAACTGCTCAGTGTTGCTAAGACATGAAATGAAAGGGAACATGAAATGGTGACAAGGACCTGTCAGAGAGGCCCTGCATGTGTGGCTAAGAGACTGGTGTGACAGGGCTGGGGAACACTGTAGGTGAGCAGAAGTAGTACCAGGATAATGCAAGATCAATGAGGTCAAAAGAGAAAATTATTTGAAGAAGAAGGAGATGGTAATGACAAATGCTACAGAAAAAAAATTGAGGCAAATTTGGAATCCCTAGATGATCCTCATAGGTCCAGTCCCCAGCTTCTATTTTCAGAACAGCTGCTATCATTAATTATCCAAACCATTTCTTTACTTTATATAAGTCTCTCTGTAAATAATATTTGTCATTGTGTTTTGTTGCTATCATATACTATAAAACATCCTATAATTCGCCTTTTTTTCCTTTTTCATTTAACATTATTTGAACTCTAGCCATGTTGCTAAATATAAATTTTATGTATTCATTTTAATTGCTTTAAAGTGTTCCAACATACAAATACACTGTTATACATTCATTTTCTTATTGATGGCATTTTGAATGTCTTCAATTTTTCACTATTATGTGTAACAAGCTTGCAATAAAAAGTCTTCATATGCATATAAGCCAGAATTTCTCTTGGATATAAACCAAGGAGTTAGCTTGCTGGATCATGGAATGTGTACATTTTCAGCATCTATAAGTAATGCCAAACTGATGACCACAATTAAATGAGTGTGAAATTTTTGTTGAGAAATATTTATGCTAATTATCTTTCAGATTTTTCTCTTCTCTGAACTATATATTCATCATCTATAATGAGTTTGGGATTTCTACATTATCTAGTAATATACATTAAGATTCGCTGGACTATATGAAATCTACAGTAAAATGAATCTTGAATCTATATATGCTGTCTTAGTCCACTTAAGATGCTGTAACAAAATACCATAGAATGGGTAGCTTATAAGCAGCAGAAATTAATTTCTCACAGTTCTGGAGGCTGGGAAGTTCAAGATCAAGTTGACAGTATAGTTACATACTGGTGAGGGCCCTCTTCTAGTTTAATAGAGGGCAACTAATCACTGTGTTTTATTTTGCATGGTGATGGGGCCAATGAGATCTATGGGGGAGTCTCCTTTATAGGAAAATTAATCTCACTCATGAGGGCTCTACCCTTATGACCTAAGTACCTTCCAAAGTCCCCACCCCCTAAAACCATCTTATTAGGATTTCAACATATGATTTTGAGGAGCACACTGTCAGATCATAGTACATGCTTTTATAGTATCATATATTGAACAATTAGAAAATATTGATCATTCAGTTTCAAAGTACTTTATTATACAATATAAAACAATATTCACACTATTAAATTGCTACCAATCACATCAGAAAATATGTTTATTGTTGAAAAGTTCTAGAGCACAAAATGATAGTAACATATTTTCTAAAATTCTAATTTTCCCTCGAAAGTTTAAATGTTATCATTGGCAAAAATGTTAGTTGTTTTCCTTCAAGGAGAGGTGTAAATTTACAGGAATTCTGTCAAATACCCAGTTATGCCTATCAATCATTTTTCAAGTAAAAAAAAATGTGTCCAATAAAAAATGGCTACTTTAGATGGCAACTCAATTACAAAAGTGTTTTTCCTCAATGCAGACATTGCATTTCACTATACAGAAAAAAGGCTTTATGTATACTTCTTATTCTATCACACAGAATATTTAAAAGACTTGTGTCCTCCAGGATTGAAATTTAATATTTTTACTGCTTCATTAAGGATCTTCTTAAATTAAAATATTCCTTTACTGTGACTGCATGGTACTCATGAATACAATAACAAATTCTTTTGGTGCCACTGTAGTTTATACCCACCATAGCTTGAATAGAACCAGTGTAGGTATCAACACAGAAACAAGGCAAGTAACATGTTAGCATTATTATGAAATAGTTTTAACCTAATAGATCTCCTGGTTGTATATACGGAATTCCATGGGGTCCAGAGAACGTTCTGTGAGAATTACTCTAGTAGACGGAACAACTCTTTTATTAAGACTCCTATTAATATACCAAAGCATTGGTTTTCCAGGAAATACATTTTGAGAAAATTGTGACATCCCAGAGAAAAATCTCCAATTGTAAATTCAATTTCCTTTCCTTCTTTAAAAAAATAGAGTATTAATCATTTGAATCCCTGGTTCCTAAGGGCTATTTAAAACTAGAGGCCCAGTGCATGAAATTTGTGAACTGGGGGCGGGGGTCCTTCAACCCGGCCTGCGCCCTCTCACAGTCCAGGATCCCTCTCACAGTCCAGGGCTTTCACAGTCTGGGACCCCTAGCTCCTTAATGCCCACCTGCAGCAGAGGCAGGAGAGGCTCCCGCCACTGCTGCTGCACTCGCCAGCCTTGAGCCTGGCTTCTGGCTGAGCAGTGCTCCCCCTGTGAGAGGGCACTGGCCACCAGGGGGCAGCTCCTGCATTGAGCATCTGCCCCTGGTGGTCGGTGCAAGTCATAATGACCACTGTTGTTCTGCTGGTCAGTTGATTTGCATATTAGGGCTTTATTATGTAGGATTTTTAATTACTTCTCTTTAAGTACTGAGGGAGATTAAGCAACATAAACAAATTTTTACTCAAAGATCTTTAACTTAGGATTTTACCAACTTACCCATTTGTATGTATGTCTACATTATTTATTTAGAGAAACTTATATTCCTTTGTTTTCCAAAATTTACAAAAGAAATATATTTATAAACTAAACAAGCAACAATTTTTATAGGACATATTTTAGCTAAAGTCATTTCTTATAACTAATCTTAACAGTTTCAATGTTTATAGACACAGACTCTAGAAACATTAAAATAACCCTTTTAATATTACTTGAAAGCTCTTTGCCTTCCTTAACAAATATACTTAGAAACTCAATTCAATGAAGGTATAGAAAATACAAATTTAACTTAAAATTTATAGAGAAAAAGGTATGCGATGGTTTGCTAATTTTTTATTGTCTATTTAAACCAAATATATAGACAAAGTAATGGTTTTGTCTTCTACAAGCATCTGTGTCATTATCTTTCAAATTCTATTCGAGGTTCCTCAATAAAATGTTAATTGAAGTCTGTGGTTTCAATTGCAATTTCTAGTCAAGGATAAGTTAATATAACAGAAGTTATATAAATCCTTTTCCACAATGGGGAATTTGCCAAGAGAAGTTTTAGTAGAGCAACACAAGAAAAAAACCTATTGGAAAGAGATCTAAAGAAATTGGAGAAGAGGCAGAGTCAATGATTATATACATCTAAGAGTTTAGCTCTCAGGAGGAACAAAGAGAATGTGGAATAAAAGGAGATTTTTCTTGATTATGTTGTTTGTTTTTGACGATTAAAATATGGCAACATGTTAATGGATATAATCATGTAGTGGGGGATACAGGACAAGGACTGAGTGACTATGTGGAACAAGACAGAATGGGTTCTAGTGGGCAAGGTGTGGGTTTAATATTCATATAGAAGTTTATCTTTGATGAAACAAAATTTTGTAGAACCTGATAAGGAGTTTGAATTTAATGAACCAAAAATTAGGACAAATTTTAAAAACAAATCAGAAAGTTTGATGTCACTTTTGAAAGGTCAAATTATGATGTAGTTTTTTGGTAATCACAAATCCCAGAAGGTAACAACCATGGGAGTGGTGGAGAGAGCAGAAGAAAATGCCAATGAAATGGGGAAATTAATAAAAGGAAAGACCTGGTGTTGGATGAGCCAACTACATGGATATTAATATTGGCAAGAATGATGTTACCTAGATGGGGCAAGCATGTTTATAAGACAAAAGCTTATTAATGAGTGAAATAACAATGAATATTGGTAGGTGACATAAATTGCAAGGCTGAGAGATTAAGAGTGTGAGTTAACATATAAACCTCAATCTGATGAGTATGTTTAAAGATGGAGAGAATAGAATATTATGGACAACTCCTTCCAGCTCTGAGGTCAAGGGTTGATCTTTGAAAAACACAACCCAGAGTAGTGTGGTGTTAAAAACAGTTGTAATCATGTGAGCAGAGTGTAGCACCTCTGCACTATAATCAGAGACCTGGAACAGCAGGAACATGTGCTCATAAATGCAGCAGAGTCCACATGCTTGATTTTAATAATCAATAGGCATGGCTGTGAAAGTCAAGTCTTGTGATAAACTAATCAGACACCTATGGATGGGCAAACTTGTAGAATTTGTGGGGGCAGGGGAGGTTGTGAATGGAAATCTTAAATGGAAACACTTCCTCTTCCCAGATCAAAAAGGATCTTTAGCTATTAATCTAAATGAATGAGTGTATTTCTACTTTGATTTTTGTACAGCTTATTAAAACTTATGTATAGATATGTACATATATATGGCCCAAAGCAGCCTCAAGGATCAATAATCCTTGGCGACTATGTCTTTGTCAGACAGAAGCATATCAATGCTGTGCCAAGCAATAATGAATGTACCATTCTTTGTTATTTTCATTTTTATCAGTTTATCTTAAAGAAATTTCCAAATTGATGCTTTTGATTTTATTTCCTCAAGGCTTGTTTCAATTTAAGTTTATTGTTACTAAGAATATTTGTTACTTATACTTTATTATTCATGTTCTCTTGGTGTATCTTGGGGAAAATACATTATACATCTGCTATGAACTGCTATTCTAATTTCCAGAGAATTTTTTTGCTATATTTTGACACACATATCCCACACGCTTTATTTTTTAATGTTTTCCTATTTCATAATCAGTAATACAGTAGTTCCAAGTTGGACATAACCGCAGTATTTACCAAGAATGATATAATTAAATTTAAAATATGACTCCCTCCCCCGGTTAGAGGAACAACACTATTAATCTTGCTGATTTCTAATGTGAGACTTTAAAATTGATATCACAATCAGGTGTGGACAACTGTAAAGTAGATGTAACTTTGCAGCTTCCAAAGAGAACTTTATTCAATAAACAAAACTTTGCTCAGCATCATCTCATTGGTGACAAGATAACAATATAATCAACCCAGAGGACAGTGTTGGTGATTCTTTTGTTTTCTTTAGGAAGCAGATTTTTGCCTCTGAAAACATATAAAGGTTGGTTTTTCTTATTTTCTTCCATTTGAGTACTTGCTAAATGTATTATTATTTAAACTCACCTGATTTTTCTACATGTCAGGAACAATTTGTATTTTTCAATAAGTCTCCTGTCACTCACTTGTAGAAGATGCAATAAATCCCACACACCCTCCCCCCCACCCCCGCTATACTCCATGTTTATAATAAATTCCTTGTCTTGAGTATCTAAAGATTAAGAACTCTAGAGAGGGTAGATCAGAATACAGGGACTCAGGAAAGCTAGTGCTTGGCTATTCATTTTTCGGAGCTTATTTTCTGACATGTTGCCTTTAACATTTTAGAAGGGCAGAGCCAAGTCTCTGGCCCGTGACTCGGAACCCAGATGGGACTTCTGCTCCTCTCTTGTCAGACATGATTTGTCTTCTATTTTCCTGCTGTTCTGTTTCTTAGAATCGTGTGTGACATTATCCAGTCTTCTTCCCTGGCTCACCCATTTGGATATAATCTGTTGCCCTGACGGTTTAGATCCTCAAATTCTCCCAGTTCCCCTATAGTTTGCCTTCCTTGGCAATAATTCAATTGGAACAATAACGGCTTCATTCTTGGCCTCTGTGCTTGGCAAACTTGAGTTTCCTGCTTTCTATAGATGGCTTGAGTTGAAATAGAATCCTGGCTTGAGTTGCAGACTTTATGTTTATAATTATCTGAAGAGTTTGTTCTCAGTAAGGTATGCTACTGGCAAATCATGTAGCAGTCAGCCTAGTGCCCCTCTGCAGTTGACACAGTCCTTTCTTCTGGGCCAAACTAAGCAGGATGTGAGCTGATGCCTGCCATCTAGAGGGTGTAAAGGACAACCTTACAACGTGTGTGTGTGTGTGTGTGTGTGTGTGTGTGTGTGTGTGTGAACTTAATTCAGAACGTATATGCTGACTGATGGACAAAACAGAAACCCTTTTTAAACCTTTAATATACGTGCACCACACCAGTTTGTAACAGTGTCCATAGCTCTCTGCTGCTTTTCTCCACATTCACCCTTTCAACTCTGCAGACCATGTCATTTCAATGGAAACTGTTTTCCACAGATTGTTAATAATGGCTTCCCAAAAAATAAAATTGGCCCAGCTGGCATGGCTCAGTGGTTGAGCATTGATTCACTTCCCAGTCAGGGCAAATGCCCGGGTTGTGGGCTCGATCTCCAGTGTGGGGCGTGCAGGAAGCAACCGATCAACGATTCTCTCTCGACATTGATGTTTCTATGTCTCTCCCTTCCTCTATGAAATCAATAGATATATTTGAAAAATAAAATAAATGGCTTTTAGTTTGTACTTGACTTCTCGGAGGCATTTACTAACACTGGCCATTCTCTCTGCTGTGGTTTGAAAATTTGTGTTTCCCCAAAATTCATGTTAAAATCTCAGTGCCCAATATGATGGTATTAGGAGGGGAGGTCTTTGAGAAGTGATAAGTTCATAAGGGATTAGTGCTCTTATAAAAGAAACCTCACAGAGCCCCCTAGGCCCTTCTGCCATTTGAGCTATCACAATGTTTGTCACCAAAAAGAGCACTCTCATCCAACCATGCTGGCACCTCCATCTCAGATTTCCAGTCTCCAGACAGTGAGAATAAATGTGTGCTGTTTATAAGCCACTCGGTTTGTGGTATGTTGTTATAACAGACCAAACAGAATAGGACACCCTATTTTTTCAAAAACATTTTTTTCTTCCTATTTAAAAATTATCAAATTCTTCTAACTTTCTTCAGATTTCTCTGACATCTTTTCATAGGAATATTTTCCTCTTTCTACTCTTCAATTATTGGATTCTTAAGAGTTCCACTTGAGCTCATCTTGTGTTCAGATTTTATGCACACTCCGAGCAATCTCCTACATTCCTCTGTCTTAAGTTACCATAGTTTTGCTGAATGTGTTCTTTCAGACATTCTCCATAGGAAATCCATATATCCAACTGCATTCTGTGCATCACCAATTGAATATATGCGACAATCTTGGACTGAACTTCTCTTCACAAAAATGCTTCCCCCAGCATAGAGAATATAGTCAATAACTTGTGCAGTGATAGATGGTTACCGAATTTATCAGGGTAATCACTTCTAAAGTATATGCTGAATAACTATGTTGTAGACCTGTAACTCATATAATTTTGTATGTCCATTATACTTTAATAAATCAATTTATATTCTCAGTGTCTTAAATATGCTTGCCCTTATTTAATAAATAAATATGTTGGGAAAGTAAGTAACCAGTTGGTAAAACTTTTGAATAAATAATTGCAGGATAGTTTTAGTCTGTATATAAATATGTGCTTTAATAATTTTAATAATTTTAATACTGTTTTAAATACAATTTATACTATTTGGCTCTTTCAGGAGGCATAATCACAGGCTATGTGCTAGTTTCTACAATTCATTGTCTTACTTCCATGGGACATTTTTATGTCTATTTTATATTATCTATACATCACACTGAGATGCAAGAAATAATTTTATTCATTCTTTACTTAACACCATATTAAAATGCATTCCTAGTGAGTATCATTATCTCAGATTGATTCATGGGATTGTTGCTCTTACTTTTGAAAATCTGGCTGCTTGACACATACTTTCCTCTAATTAA
The DNA here is from genome assembly GCF_028538775.1 of Myotis yumanensis. Classification (NCBI taxonomy): domain Eukaryota; kingdom Metazoa; phylum Chordata; class Mammalia; order Chiroptera; family Vespertilionidae; genus Myotis; species Myotis yumanensis. The sequence continues at coordinate 39,053,060 of NW_027223760.1, read as the reverse complement.
AAGACATTTTATCAAAATGTCTTTCTTAGAAACAAAAGAAAAATTCATGAAGATACTGTATCATAATTTTCCACTTATCTGAATGTCATCAAATTACTTCCAGTGAAAATATCCATTTATGAACTTGGCTATTTTTAATATAATTTGACATGTTTAGAATATGTCTGTTAACATTTTAACAGAATAAATACTGTTCAGCTTTCTTTTCTTCCTTATAATGAACGTAAGGAGTTCATCTTTTGCCTGAGACCTGCTATATATACCCAGACCACCATGGTGGGGTCAAAGGAGCTAGTATATTTCACGAGTAGAAATCTTGCTCTTTGCTCTGTTCCACAAGAGGCAAGTAAACAGAGCAATATGGTTTCTATGTCATATTTGAAACATGATTTAATTAAGTAATATCTTGTTTGAATTCAGTTTATAGCAAATGACACACAGAATTAATAGCAAAGGACATCCATATCCCAGCTATCATGTACTGTCTTTGGGGAATAAGAATAATGTAGTGTTTCAAAGACTGTAAAAGCTCCAAAGCATCAGATTTGGTCTAATCTGTTTTTTAATATGCACTTGCAGTTTGCAACTCTGGATTCCTTTGACCGCTGCAGCCAGTTCTATTCTCCTGCCATATCTACATAGCTGATGTTCCCATCGACATTCCATTGAGTCAGTGCAACCTCAGGATGGGATTTTCCAGCAACAGCATAGCAGGTATGTTACACCTGATGGCTACCATACATTCATTACAGATGAATGATTAATGACCAAAGGGCTTTAAATATGTGTTTTAAAGAAATCTGACTCACCATTAATCCTGACACCCCACAGGCTTAAAGCTGTTTAATTGGCATGCATCAAAAGAGTTTGTATGAAATATACTATTTAGTCTGATATAGCCTACTTCCTGCTTAATATTGAAACATATAACATATGCAAATCCCCTCACTAGCCAAAATCATGTAGTTACAGACATGTGAACATTTGTAATGTACAGTAAGTAGTAACTTTTTAGGATTTCTGTCTGCTTGGCATACTCTATACAAGAATTCATATTTTTCTGATATATTTAGTTCCTTATATTGGAGAAAAATTATGAGATTCAAATTACAGCACTGTACTGTTTTTCTTTAAGTGTGATCCATGAGCCCACTTCATTAAAATAACCCAGGGAACATCATAAAATTTTAGTTTTCTGGAACCCACTCAGTATTTACTGAATCGCTAAGCTTAGATTCCAAGAATCAACATTTCTACCTGTGCCAGGTTATTTAAAGTATACAGCAGTTTGAGAGCCTTGGTTTAGAAATGCTTGCTGGATACTCTAAATCAGTTTTTCCACCAGGTATTTAAGTTTACAATTGCAATCACTTCAGGGTATAGCAAAAGACCCTCCAAACAAATTGCTATTTATTTCAACAAACTATGCAAATATCATTTTGAAGGTTTAAAAGAATATTTTACTAAGGAAGGAAGTTTATCTAATGGTCCATACAATGTGACAAATAACATTCTTGATTTTTTTACTTTAAATTATTTTATTTATTGATGAGAGAGAGAGAGAGAGAAACATCCATTTGTTATTCGACTTATTTATTCATTCAGCAGTTGATATTTGTATGTGCCCTGATCAGGGATCAAACCCACAACCTCAGCATTTTAGGATGATGGTCTAACCAACTTAGCTACCCAACCAGGCCTTGATACTTTTTAATAGTTTTCCTTAAGTGTTTTCAATGACTACAATGGGTCATTCTTGTTGGCTACTATTATTAAAATCCAAGTTTCTCTGGCTCAAGTTCATGTATGCAGACCCTTTGAAAACATAGAGATGCATGCACATTTATACCCATGTATACCTAGGCATGTACATACGTAAAAAACACACATGTACATATAGGTGTGCTGATTCCTTTTACACAGACATGCATATCCATGTATAAAAACACACATGTTTGTACACTTATAAATTCATGTATATATACATACATTAAAACATGCATGAAGTGCACACACATGTACATGCTCTTGAATACAAACACATGCATATACATAACATTTGTTACACCCATACTTTATGCTGGAAATGCTGGAGAACATTCTTAAAACCAATGCTTACCTATCATTCATAGTTTTCTTTCTATAGTAATCTTGTATTCTTCCCTTAATAATTGATAGTTTTAGAAATATCTGTTCATACCTTCCTCATTTAGGTAAAACCTCTAATGACTGTATAGACTACATATTCTACTTTGAACAGGGTGATAGCTAATACCCTAGCACATGTATGGATAGTAGGAAAAAGAAAATAAAGGTCAGAACAGAACAAATGAGTCAGTTAATTGGAGAAATAAACACAAAGGGATATCAGGATAAGGGACAACAAAATGTGAAGGCTTAAAGCCAAAAGCAACATATTTACAGTGGAGAATTTCTTTAAGAAGAAATTTGAAAGGATGGATCTGAACAGTTGCACATACCCTGATTTTTCTTGAAATTAGTGTTCCATATAACTTGTCCAGTTTTCTCGGTTTTTATGGAAGGGTGACAAAGCCTTATTATAGGCCCTATTACACTCTTGTGTCCTAATCACTGGAAAGTTTTGAGCAGAATAGTGACACCTGATGTCTGTTCCACAAAAGCGTCTTCTCTCCATCAAGTCAGTGAAATCAGCACGGCCCGCTCTGCCTACGCCCAGGTGCTCTCCTGTGACCTTTCTCCCCTCTTCTTCTGATTACAATGACCAACCAATATCTTACTTTTTGTGTTAAAGAAAGCTCTCAGCTATTCTGCTCTATGTTTTTTCATCCTCTATGGCAAATATATTTAATATAAAATATAAAATATGTGTGAATTACTGAGTTTTTAGAGCATTCCATAAAACCGATAATCTTGCTAGATATATGTGTATCAAGGCTGAGCCTGAAAGAATTTAGCTGAAAAGGATTAGCACCATCATGTAATGCAAGTGCTTCAGGCACTCAGTGACTCAGTATTTATCTGTAGAATGTATAAGTGAATGAATGGCTATAGTCATGAAACAATAGGTGTTGAACTACTGCCTCTTAGTTACACACCATAATTTTCTCTGATTTAAAAGTCACCTAGTGTGTTGTTGTTGTTTTAATATCACATACCATTTCTCAAGTCAAGCTGTAGGATGACCTGGAGCTATAAAATCCTTGGTATATAACCTAGAAGTTATTTGCCCATTAGAGCATCCCATCTTAGTGTAGTATAGTGTACTTGTTCACCCAGATGGACTCTAAAACCAGATTGGACGCTAAAAAAAGATTGGACTCTAAAACCAGATTGCTGACAAAGGAAAGAAAAAGGAAGGAAGTAAAGAAGGGGAGTGAGGAGGTAAAACATTCTTTGGTAGACAAAGTTACAAATTTAGATAAAATACATAAAACTTAAATTGTACTGCCTCATTCACCCCTCTTTAAATTTTCATTTTTCTGAGTCCCTATGAACACTTTTTTCCACTTTGAAAACCTCAGAAAGCCGTAATCCCTGTAGTCTCAAAGTCAAGCTTTTAAGTGCCAACATCTGTCCTTTTGAGTTGAGGTGTTCACAAAATTGCAGTTAGACACATAAATGAGTAGAGGCCCTCACACTTTCCATCCATAAAGATTAAAGGCAACTTGGTGTTCATTATACTCCTTTCTTTATCCTGAAAGGCCCAGAAATTTTCCAGTTACAAGTTTTAGATCTTAAAATGGTAAGCATGCTCAGCAGCACATGATTAACTTATGGTATTTTTGATTTTAGTCTTCCTTGATTATTTAACACATGCCAATTTTTGGTCAAAAATATTATTTCACCTCTCTTTAATCAGAAATAAAAAATAATGATTTTTTTTTTTACAGAGTACGTTTAATGGGCTTATTCTCTGTTGAGTTTCCAATGGACAAATATTATTAATTACTAGAGGCCCAGTGCATGGATTCGTGCACCAGTGGGGTCCCTCGGCCTGGCCTGCAGGGATTGGGCCGAAACTGGCTCTCTGACATCACCTGAGATATCCCAGATTGCGATAGGGCAGTTCTCGGGTGACACCCCCCAGAATCAAGCTCCCTCCTCTCTGGTTCTGGGTGCATCACTGGAGAACCACCGCTGCCAAGTGACCACAGCTTGGCAAGTCCTGTGTTGAGCATCTGCCCCCTGGTGGTCAGTGTGCATCATAACTACTGGCCAATTAGCTAGTCACTTAGGCTTTTATATATATAGATTAGCTACTAATCAATAAAAACAGTTATGAAACAGATTATTCTAAAAACATTATTGAGAGAATCTTGGCCCCAAATCTATGCTACTGTACTACTTAATCACTAGCAGGATCTTTAATTACTTTATTCTACCATTGACTCTCAAACATGAGACAGTAAAACAAATACCTTACTGTCACACTAAGAAGAAATTTTCAGTCAAAAAACCTTTACTTTTTGGTGGTATGGATTTCAAATACCACATACTTAGATGTCAAATAATACATACACTCATATATATGCATATCAAATTATATTTATACAGACATTGCATATACCTTGATTTCTAATTCTACCTGATTGCAGAACCTGAACCTTATCAAAAAGTCCCTTTAAAATTTTACCAGTAAATTTAGGGTTCTTTCCTGCCCCTATCCCAAGCCCCAGCTGGGTATATGTTCTGAATTACAGGGAGTATAAGTAGTTAATGGAATGTTGTGAAAGTGAGATGTAAGAATGTGGCCCTTACAGTGCATCTATCCATAGCTGGCATCTGCTGAGAATGACACTAAAAAATAAAAGTAGCTAACATTTATGAAATATTACAGCCTTATAAAAGCCCTATTCTTGTTATATAAATAGGAAAACTGATGCACAAACCCCATCTCTGTCTCTTAATTGCTACATAAACTTGGCCTATCTTTCAGAAAACTTCAAAATATTTTTCCATCTTGACTTCAAAGCTCTAATATTAAAGAATTTGAGAATTATCTCTATAATTATCTTCAAACATCAAATATAAAAGCTACTTAGTGTTCTGTTCCTTTTAAAAGAGCTTGGGGGTCCTGGTGCAATTTCTAAGAAATTTAAAAGATTTCCTCTGCCTTTTACAGTAGGACTGTAACTGTGCAAAACTTCATTTTTTTTAATGTGACCTTTTCTCTTTTCTTTCCTTTTGATTCAAATTGGTCTCATCCAGAACCCTGACTCTCACCTGCCTCCTCTCCCTTGCACTCCACTCCCTTAATCATTAAACCCTCAGGACAATGAGGTTCTGATCAGTATCAAATAATCTCAGGAACAAAGCCTCAGGTCCATTGACCACAATCAAACAAGATAGCATCTAGGCCTCAGCAGTGTTTCAGCTCCGGCCCAGAAAAGTGCCAAAAACAGTTGAAGTGAAGGCCATGGATGACATCAGGACCAGATGCACTGATCAGCTACCCCCTACCCATCACTGCCCAATTAGTAGAGAACACAACCCTACCTCCCTTAGTCACCAGAATTAAAGATTTTCCTCCTCTATTACCCATCCCCCCAAAGCCATCAGGAAGCCAGGTCTTTAGCATTAGCTGTCTTCTGGTGTGGACTGCTTCCTGAAAATGAACCCTTACTTTCTTTGCTGCAAACTCCTGTTCCTGTCTTATTAGGCTCTGATGTATACCGGCAAATGGACCTGGTTAGTCTGCTAACAGGAGGAAAAATAAAACTACTAGTATTTGAAAGGAGCCAGAAGCCTGTGGTTCTGGTCTCAACTGTGCCAATGACTAGCTGAGCTGCCAAGGACTAATAATTCAAATATTGTTCTGTGAATTACCCAACTAACATTTCTGGAACATCATCTGTGAGTTGGTAACTAAATATATGCTATTTGTTAATCATCACAATTTTAGCATAGTCAGGACATTTAAGTAACTCGTCTAAGATCCTAGAGGAATTAACTGACAAAATTGTGATTGAAAGAAGCTATGTATTATTCAATTATGATAATCTTTGATATCTAAAATCCCACCTAGGTTAAAAATGCGTTATAATTCTGAGAGAGAGATGGCGAAAAAGACTCATCAAAAATTTTGTTGGGAGCTTTAATGTCATATATATTTTTTCTTTTCTTTCTTTTTTTTTTTTTGTTAATCCTCATCCAAAAACATTTTTTCCATTATTATTATTTTGGGTTTTTTTAGAGAGAGAGAGTGGAAGAGATGGGGGAGGGAGAGAGGGAAAGAGAGGAAAACATCTATATGGGAGAGACACATTGATTGGTTACCTCCTACACAGGACCAGGGATCAAACCTGCAACCCAGATACATGCCCTTGACTGGGAATCAAACCCATGACCCTTAAGTGCAGGGCCAATGCTCTAACCAGTGAGCACACCAACCAGGGCACTTTTCTTTTTTTCTTTTACTGTGATCTGTTGGAAAGTATAATCTTTGAATAACAAATCAGGATGCTTGCTAGTTAATACAATGCTAGAGATCTTCTCCTTTGCACCTCTCATTTTGTATTCAGTACCTGTATTTTATCATGTCTTCTAAAAATTCTTACACATACAAGGCTTACTGACCTCTCCAAAATTTGTTAATCATATCCATTTTCCTAGCAGAGGTTGTCATGGACCCAAAAGAATGGAATTTATCTTTAACTATCTCCTCAAGGGCTAACATTCACGTTAGGGAATGTGTAATGTTTTCTCACCAGGCATGTTGTCAGGCTGACATCAATAATGAAAAATGTGGATTCATACTTACACAAGCTAACATGATTTTCGCATTATAAAAATGTCATTTTAAAAAGGACAGTCTACAATGATAAACAATGTGTGGGCCTGTTTTGGCAAGAAAATAATATAAAGGCTTTTCTAGTTCCCTTGGAGTATATATTGATTAAGTGAACTATATTACATTTCCTTTTGCACTGAAATACTGGGTTGATTTGCAAATGTTAGTGGATTCTTTTCCAGAACTCATGAATGATCACTCCTTGGCTAATTGTTAGCGGAAAAGGTACTGCACATAATTGAATCTTCTTAGACTCAGAGTTTAGAGATTTGGTAGTTTGCATCTGGAATCTGGGATTGTTTCTTATTTAAGTGAATAGAGGTAAAAAGTTTAGCTGTGAATTTGGTCAAAAATAACTCTTTTAAGACCCATGGATCCTCTACCTTGTGATTTAATTTTTCAGGTCCATTTTCATTTTATTTAACCAAGTTTTTTTTATTTCTCTATCCTCACTAGTTGTAATCTAGAAAATAATATGGGAAAGTATCATGGGTCTAGAGCAATAGAACCCTAGCAAAAGCCCATTCCTCCCACTACTCATAAGCTTTAGAGAAATAATATGTAAAATAACAGTTTGAAATCTGCAAGGAAATTGTGTCCACATTGAAAAGAAATTATGACAGCTTAATAGCCCCTATTTTCACAAAAGATGATTTCCAGTCTCTTTTTTGTTTTCTTCTTGTGGTGCAGTGGTTCTCAAACTTGGCTGCACATTGGAATCACCTCGGGAATTTTAAAAATATGAATCCCATAGCCAGAGGTTCTGATACAATAAGGTATTGCCTGGGCATCTGGATCATTAAAAACTCCCTCGAATGATTCTAATGTGGAGCCAAGTGCTAAGAATCCCAGACTACTAACTCTTGCTAAATTCTCAAGTGCCGCTCACTCATGGTTTTGAGCTGCTGACCCTACCATCCCTCCAAGCTGGCTGCCTCACTGTCCTTTTGCTGTAGTCAATAAAACAGATGTTATTCTCAAGGCAATGGTGCTCTGTTCTGAGTCTGTTGCACCTGATTTTCTGTTTAATATATAGTTTATGCATCATTGGTCTACTGTGCTGCTTCTCCCTGGACATTCCAATAACAGGCTCGTAACATGTCTGTTGCTGTGTACACTTTACTCATGTTCCTGGTTTCAGTGAAACCTCTATCTTATAGGCATTAGATCTTTTGGCAAGTCACTAGAAAAGATTTGCTAACTTCTTTTTTAATTTATTTATTATATCAAGCACAAGCCTGAAAAACCCATCTCCTAGAGTTTATTCAGAGGGTAAAGAGGATATCTAGGATCATTTAAAGTTTACATAGAATCAGGAAGGATTTAACGTAGTAAGAGGTATCGTATCCCTTTCCTAGCAGTGGGGGGTGATGAAATAGAAAAAGAAAGTGAGAGGAAAATGAATCTGCTATCTTTTTCTGGGTCTTCGAAGCTTTATTGGGGAAAGTTATTAAATGAGTGATGATATTATTTATTGCAAAGCAAAAGGACTTCAATCATTTCTAGATTCCAGGGGGGGAAAAAATACCTCTTTACCACCCTGACACATAGCAACTTGACAAACTTGTCCAGATCAAAAAAAGCAAAACAAACCAGAAAGGATGTGAAGCAGGTAACCTTGCCTAAACCACTTTCAGTTCCTGGGTGACATGAACTCTGGAGCCTAAAGAACTGCTCTCAGGCCTTCAAGCAACAGGATGATGACCTTCCAGCAGAGGAGAGAGATAGGGAGACAGGTGGTGAGCCCAGGTCCACAGATGCCAAGAACTGAGCGGAAACCAAATCAACCCAGAGAAGTACCCTGTACTTGTTAGTACCATTGCCTGAGCCAATGAGTAAACTAAGAGTTCATCTACCATAGACTTCTGCATCAGAGGCCAACAGTGCTTTCAGGAATAGCCTATGAACAACAAACAGCTCAGACCCAAGGATCAGCGTGACAGTCACCTTCCTTACCTCTGCAAGGAGAGGAAGTCCCTGTAGTCCCTCAGGAACACATTCAGATGTCATCTATGATCAGAAGCATGGAAAGGGCTGAATAATTTTATAAAAGATAAACTGAAAAATTGTTTAAATTTTGTGATTCTGACTAAGCTTTCATAGGATTAGGTATTAAGTTTATTTTCCTGATAACAGCTGTGCATGAACCTGATACCTTTGTAATGAACCTAGTCATGAATAACAGAAAGGAGCAAAGTGAAGGCCAAACATTACAGGAATGCTACTAGTGCGGCTTTGCCAGGAAGCTGTAGTTTAACTTCAAATAAACTACAAAATATGTATCAAAATATGGTATCAAATATGTATCCCAGGGGGCCACCGGTCTGTTCCCTGCAGATCCTGGGGGAAGGGACTGGACAAGGAGAGAATGCATGTCCAGTACAGTCAGGGTGAAATAGGGAAAGTACTTCCTTTTCAGTCATACCTGGGAACAGGTCATTGGCCAGAGTAGGAGTGGCCACAGCAAATCAGGGAGATTTGAGATATTTCATCCCCTACATAAAGGAGTTTGCTCTCTTGCATTCTTGGCTCCTGGCTCCCTCTTGGTTGACTCCTGGCTTGCGAGGCTCTCATGCTCCTGCATTTGCTCACATGGCCCACAGCCATGTGGAACCCACACAATGGACTAATGGACTGTAAGTAACCTGATGCTGAACCAGACCCAGTTCCAACATAGAATGGAAACTCTGGACACTGGCTTTGTTTCTAGCTCTGATGAATTTGGTTTTTAGGTAAATTATAACTTTATATGCATTTAATTAATTTGCAAACGCTATTTCTAGTTGTGTGGTTTGCTCAAGAAATTGTTGAAGAATAATTCTATAGTTTAAACTTTTACAAAAAACATTCAAAATTGTGTAGTGTTTAAAAATGATATAGGATGTATATAATTATGATACTTTGAAATAAAGTTTTGCATAAATAGATATTTTCAATTTATATTTAAAAGAAAAATATTATTATTTTAATAAATAACTAAAATGTGATATAAGTTTATGTGAGGAGAAATCCAAGAAATATATTTATGGGATCCACTTCACATGGGTTCAGACAGTCTCTGGTTTCTTAGCTATGATTTACTGACTGCAAAATCCATTAAAAAATAGATTTATTCCAAATTTGTATTAGAAATATATGCTACTCAATGAGATTATGTTAAAACTATAGAATTATATAGAAAATTAGTATTTATTGTTTTTTAAGCAAAAGTTTTTTAAATACACCTATTTCATTCAAAATTGAGACTCTTAAATGAGTATTTAGTACCATTTTAGAAGATTACTTTTTCTCTTATTTATAATCTTTTGCTAAAATGTTCACAATGCTCATTTTGCATACATTTTTAGGCAGTACTTTTTTGTCAATGGCTAGAGTTAGATACATGAAAATATACCTTCAAGAAAATAAATGCCAACAATTTTTAACCTGGGAAAAAGAGAGTGTCCCAGAGGATTTGTGCTATTTGAGAGACTTAAAAAATTGAATCTGAGTTATTTTGAGAAACAGAGAGCATTCCCCCTTAATAGCCCTCTGTGCCCTTAACATCTTCAACATTGATTTCTTAAAGAAGACGGAAAGATTAAACTGGAAAATGTGAGCACCATCATTCAGTCATGAATCTTAATGGACTTCATATTCTTTAATTCAAATACTCTTTGGTATAAGAAATGTTGCTATGAGTTCAACTATTTTCAAGAGCAAGATCAGTACTTCCCTAGGGGCACTTGTTTGATTACTTGTACCCTAAAGTTTCCAAGTTTTCCTTTCTTCTTTAAATTTCACATATTCATTCATTCAGTCAGTCAGTCATTCAATAAGTACTTCTTGAGCACTAACATATGTGGGGAAATGTTCTGGAGTCTGAGGATGCAAACATAAATAAGACATAAAACTTACTCTAACATTGCCCTAAGGATTTAAAAAATATTTATAATTGTGTTATAATATTATGATATGAAAGAATTATATTACAAAATAGTATATGCAGTACCATACCTAAAGGAGGTAGTGACTGAGGTGAGGCTTAAAGGCAGGACGATCTTTTAATTCACCACCCAACTGGAGCAGCTATTCCAGAACAACTGGCTTGTTCCAAGACTGTTGGAGTTAACAAGATTTATGATCATCCTATTTAAAAGAGAATAGGGAACAGAAGAGGGGTAGCTAAGGAAGACTGTAGAGCAAACTTCAAAAAGACCAAGACTGTTTCCTACTAGAACAATACTAGTGGCTACCAAAGAACAGAAACTGATATTTAGATATTTATGGCATTGTTTAAAAATATGACAGAAGAGTCCCTAGATTCGAATTGCTTCACTTTTGAATAGACCCATGAGGAAAAATTCACCTAATTATTAACCTAATAGTGCCATGTGTGCTGTTTGTAGCCATACTGCCTGATGCTCGGCTTCCAAATTGTGATGCTGAACCCACTGTTACTTTGCATCTGAACAACACAGCACAAAATGACTTTACCTTAGGATTGCTATCATGTATGGGAAATCACATTCTGAAAACATTGTGTCTTTCATTTGTCCCCCTTCCCCAGAAAACGCCTAGAATATACTTAACTCTACTGTGGAAAAATAAAGAAGAAAAATGCATCCTGAATCAAAGAATTGAAACTACTTGGAATCTAGTAAACAAAATCATTGGTCTTGTTATTTATTCTGTTAACATCAGCTTTTTGCATTTATACTAATTTTTAATGACATAATAGCATTTGCTGTATGTATATATAATTTATTTTTAAAAATGTTATGGGGAAAAAGCTTAAGTTGATAAAATATACATTTGATGAGATAATCAAAATGAATTACCATTGACTCCATAATGGAGTTTTAAAATTTAACTAGAGGCCCAGTGCACAGATTCGTGCACCAGTGGGGTCCCTCAGCCTGGCCTGCATCCTCTTGCAATCTGGGACCCTGAGGGATGTAGTAGTGCGTGAAGCGGCAGGCGGCCAGTGAAGAGCCCCAGTCCCAGCCAGGCACCATGCTGCTCCCCCTCATCCTGGCCTCACTGCACCTGCTGCCACCACTGCTCAGTAGCACTGTCATGGAGGCGGGGGAGGCTCGCACCACCGCAGCTGCGCTCACCAGCCATGAGCCCAGCATTGTTGGGAGCCATTATAAATCACATATACATCTCCAGCTCACAACAATAGGTTTCTGGCTCCTCCAAGCCAACTCCCGGTTTGGCCTGGAGTTAAAAGTTAACCTTGCGATTTAGCCTGGAGTTAAAAAATAACATACCCTCACCCTAAGCACAAAGCAAGCTACATCTCCGCTGATAAGCTGCGACATTCCAAAGCCTGTTACATCCTTAACGACTTCCTTTGCCCAACCCCTGAAACAACATAAATACTACCCGCTGTAAAAATAAAACTGAGGCTTGATCAGAACTTTGTCTTGCCTCCATTTCTTCGCGTCTCCTATCCTCTCATTCCTTTGCAGGATTTGGTGCGGTATACCCACGAAGCGTGCCCTGCAGGTCGGGGCACAGCATCTGGCGGCAGTCTGTCAGGTGAGCAGTGCTCTTGCTGTGGGAGCACACTGACCACCAGGGGGAAGCTCCTGCATTGAGTGTCTGCCCCCTGGTGGTCAGCGTGCATCATAGCTACCAGCCAGTCGTCCAGTCGCTTAGGCTTTTATTTATATAGAAGTTGCATTTGTCAAACATTTCTTTGCCATCTCAGATCATCCACATACTATAACAAAGCACAACAAGTATGTCAACTGTAAGTGCTGCATGTTACTTCCATTTATATCACAACTAGAGTCCCAGTGCATGAAATTCGTGCACTTGTGGGAGACCCTCAGCCCGGCCTGTGCCCTCTCACAGTCCAGGAGCCCTTGGGAGATGTCTGACTGATGGCTTAGTCCCGCTCCTCGCGGAGAGCAGGCCTCAGCTGGCAGTTAGACATCCTTAGTGCTGCTGCAGAGGTGGGAGAGGCTCCCGCCACCACCACTACGCTAGCCAGCTGTCAGCCCAGTTTGTGGTTAAGTGGCGCTCCCCCTGTGGGAGTGCACTGACCACCAGGGGGCAGCTCCTGCATTGAGTGTCTGCCCCCTGGTGGTCAATGCATGTCATAGCGACCGTTCGTTCCGCCCTTCGGTCAATTTGCATATTACCCTTTTATTATATAGGATATTATATAGGATGGCTTCTAGCACACCTAGCCATGAAGGAGCTGGGGAAAGAATTTATGGCTGTATGCCCGGGAAGAAGAGGAAAGAGAGCTACAGGAGGCTATTTTAGCAATCCAAAAGAAACAAACTTGAACCAATGGGTAAAATAAATGGAAAATATTAGACAAGATTAATTGGTAGAGTTTAGTAATAGATTCAATATGAGGGTCAAAATGGAAGGGAAGACATTAAGATTCAGAGGTTGTAAATATGGCTAGATGTTAAATTAAGAATGACATTAATCAATAACATGAACTCCTAAGCAAAGCTCTAAGAGCACTTTGGGAGAGATACAATACACACACATATACATATGCACATACTGGTACATATATGTTTACATAATGTGCATATGTGTTCTATTCTTTAAAGAAAATTGCTATGGAAAATGGTTTTATTTCAAGGATACTAAAGAAGAGTAGTTGTATTAATAACACATTTTTAATAAAGCTAACAATGTTGCTAAAGTTATTTCATTTTTATCCCTGTGACCCAATGAGAAGGTTAAACTTATCCCTTGCAATACAGGTTAGTATGCAAGAACTAAATCAAAACAGAACCTTGAATCTAGACTTGTGAAGTTTATATACCTTGTTATATCTTCAATGAAAACACACCTTAACTCAAAAAATATTTTGACAAAGCTCCTTTCAGCAATATTACCTCTGGCAAACGACACTTCATTTCAAACTCAGAAATGATTTATTTTTGGCAACATACAATTCAGCTAACCACCTAACCTTGAGAAACTTAACCTCTGGTAGTGTTCATTCAATATAAATTTTGTAACTTCATCTTTAGCGAATTGAGTTTAAAACACCATGAAAATTTACTAAACCAATAAATACTGACAGAAGTGGAAAGAATCCTGCACATTTATTCAGCTTTAACTTCCTCTCTTTTACTGAGCATTGTCTCAATGTTTAAAGAAAGCAACAACAACAACAACAACTAGAGAGAAACCAAATCCAGTTTCCAGTAGACTGAACAACTAGTTATGAGTTTGTTATTTTGTTAGATGGCTAAGTAGTTTCAGTAATTCATTAATATTATGAAGCAGAGATAAAATAACATATCATAATGTTAAGAATATATTTCTATTAATTGAAAATGAACAGAAATATTGTTCTAAAATTCATTTATCAACTCTGTTCAGCCTTTCTTGATAGTATCTTCACATGGCTATTTATCCTGAATTTCTTGAATGAGGGATGTCTTAAGTAAGATCCAAAGTCATTTTCAAATTGTGGACTCTGTTCCAAAGTGTAATAAACACAGTCGCCAATAATACAAGGAACTTAAACACAAATTTCTTGAGAAGCCATATCTTGGATTTAATCATTTCCTATCTCTGGTCTCTCCATCATCATCATTATTATTAATTATTATCATTTTTTTACTGAGGATATGTCTTTTTGTTGTTATTGTTAAGCCTCACAGGAGGATATTTTTTCCATAGATTTTTTAAGGGAGAGTAGAAGGGAGGGAGGGAGGGAAAGACAGAGAGAGAGGGAGAGAGACAGAGATCAATGTGAAAGAGACATATCGGTTGGTTGCCTCCTGCATGCACCACACCTCCCTACTGGGGCTGGGGATTGAACCTACAACCCAGGTACATGCCCTTGGTCAGGAATCGAACCTGCAGCCTCTTGATGTGCAGGCCAACACTCTAACCATTGAGCAACACTGGGCAGGGAGGATCTGTCTTTTTTTTTTAAGTTTCCCTGCAGATTATTATAGACATGCAAAATTAATTGACAGCAAGTTATAAATTTGCTTGAACTGTGAAAAATCATTCCAAATGCCTACCACCATTGAAGGTAATATTAAGTAACTTGCTGATACATACATTGCTGCTGAGAATTTATACTACAGCAAACTATTTGGGAAATATCCTATCTCCCATCTCCCAGCTGAACAAGTAACATTTATTCTTATTTCCCTGAGGAACTGTGGATGTTCAAACAAGAAATAACCCATATCAAAATCTATAAACTTGTCTGTATATATTGCTGTATTTTGCCTTTTATTCTGGTCAAAACAAATAAGCTGAGTTTCTATCTAAAACCAACCTCTCCACTGAGCTCACTCACATCTTTTTCTAATTTAATTCTTCTTTTGCTTGTATTATAAAACCCTAATTAAAATTGCATTAAGGCAGAACTCTTAAAGGAGTTGTCTATAGTTATTATTTATGATTTCTCACCTCCAAATTTCTCCTCTGCCTGATCCTAAAGTTTTATTTTACTAAAACTGGTTTTGACAATGTTATTAATTACCTTTTTCTGGTCATGTCAGATTATCAGTTCTCAATTCTTATTTCTCACCACAGTTGATACTGTTTATAACTCTTACCTTTTTGGAGTGATTTTATACATGATTTATATGATTTTACACTCTACTAGGTTTCCTCCCACATCAGTTTTTACTTTTTCTGTCTCTTTTCTTGATTTAACTCTTTTCTATTCTAAAATGCTGGATTTCCCTCTGTCGTAATCTGTTCTCTACCCACTCATTTTTATGCCGGTACAATGACTTAAAACACTCCTAAACTTAGAAATCCCAAATCAAGCCACCCCTTATGTCTAGATATGAATGTGACTTTCTACTTGGTTAGCTTGAAAGCGTTGGAGAATAGGAAGAGGAGATGTGTGAGAGTAAAAAGGGAGACGGAAACTGATGAGATGGCACTAGGCAGTCAAAAAGAATGGTGAGGGGGAAAAGTTCCTATTGCTGTGGCACAGGATGCTCAATTCTCATTGCCAAGTTGTTTGCATTTCTGGGATGTAACACCTCCCCATCCCTCCACTAAACCAGGTAAACACTAGGCACAAGCATCATTCAGAGTGAAAGAGGTTATCTTTGTGGACATTAAGAAAATGGACCACATTCCACATCTGTGTCCATCTGAGGCCGAAGACGAGCTGCATGTGGAGAAAAGCAAGATAATCTATAATCTAAGTTAATTATGTGAAAGTAGAAAAATAGAGCCAGAAGGGACCATGATGATATAAGGTCCTCTTGGGACTTTTCAGAGATGTGGGGAAAGAAATGCCTGCAATGTGATTTAAACTGTCAGGGGTAGTGATGATAACTAATTTCCAGATTACACACGTCCATTCCCATCTGGAGGCTATTGTTAACAAGAGAATGCATGATATGAAAATCAGATGTGAAATAAAATATTTAAATACTTTCTTTCATTAGATTCTTTTCAATACCTGTGCAAACAAAAGGGACCTGAGTATAAAAGTCAATGGGGACAAATGGACATAATTGTGTTGTATTTTTCATTGTGTATCCTTTATCTGGTACATACTGTAATAAGCTATCTTACAAAAGATAAAGGCCAAAAATAGGCATTTGAACAAAAACACATGGCTTTAATCATACTTCACACACACTTTATTTGCATAAATTAAAGTACTTTAGCTTAATGTTGAGGAGAATATAAAGGTATGAGAACTTTTTATGTGGAGAGATTTTAGAATTGAGTATATCCAGAAATTAATCAACTTAAATTAACTATCTCAGAGTTTGCTTGTGTATAATAACTTCATGAATTTTTCATAAGGTAAAGGAATGCCAAGTTAATAAAGTGGACTGTATCTTTTTCTTTCCTAAAGTTCTTTATCAAAATTGCATTTATATACAATGTATTAAAGTAATGTGGTTATAAAATAAGAAAACTAGAGTCCCCGTATTCCTATATACCTGTCACCGAGAGAACAGTGACCACATCTTACATTCCTTAGTTAATGAACTACTTAGACTGATTCACACATTAAATAAAACCTGAGATGTTTCCTTCTCTGACATTCTGTTACATGGACTCATTCATCAGGATTATTGCTATTATCTGAATAAAAAGCAAAGATGAAACAAAGGAAGGTGCATTTAGACTTTGGTCCACCTATTCATGTAATTTACTTATGCCCTCTACCGAACAGCTTGGCCATGATCTTAGATGAATTATTTCCATCATTAAATGGATTCCTGGCTGATGTGATAATATCTAGTCTATAATACACTGCTCTATTTTCATAGTCATGTGATGTCAGATGGTCAGGCACTCAGTGTTTAGTAGAACTCAATAGTATAAAAGTAACTAATTTAAAATGATTAGTTCTCTATAACAAAAAGAACACTAGGGGTCCATACCACCATTTCCTAGATTGTTGTGTCACAGAGCCCTGTAGGAATCTTACCTGCTTATCCTTACCTACCAAGCAGTCCTCTAATTCTGTTAGATCTGTCAAGGGAACTTTACACTGCAGCCTGGACCTGTTGCAGAGCCTGATCTTGTTTGCCTTCACTCAAAATCAGTAGTCTTTGAATCCTACAATGAATTGGTCATAGTAGCATTCTCAATTACAGAATATGGTTCTCTGAAATCCAAAGAGGCTCAAAAAGAACTGGCTCTTTCTTAGTGGTTGGAGATTCAAGATATAATAACTTGTCTTTTTTTTAATCTTTATTGTTGAAAGTATTACAGATCTCCCTTTTAAGGTTTTCTTCCTATTGACCCCCTGCACCCGCACCTGCCCCTCCCAGGCCTTCACTACACTATTGTTTGTGTCAATGGGCTATACATATCCTGTATAATAAAAGGCTAATATGGAAATTGTCCCCTCGACCAGAAGTTCGACCAGGAATTCGACCAGGCGGCGGGCCAGCCGGCCAGCCAGTCCCCAATCGCCCCCACCCCTAATCGGGGGGGTGCAGCCCACCAACCGTCTGTGGCCCTTCCCCCTGGCCAGTCCCACCCCTGATATTTCCCCCTCCACCCCCTGATCTGGGTGGGCTGGCTGGACCCCACCTGTGCATGAATTTGTGCACCGGGCCTCTAGTATATATATAAGTTCCCAGGCTAATATCTCCCCACTCGCCCTCCCACCCCACCTTCCCTCTGAAATTCGTTAGTCTGTTCCATGCTTCTATGTCTCTGGATCTATTTTGTTCATCAGTTTATTTTGTTCATTAGATTCCACATATGAGTGAGATCATGTGATACTTATCTTTGTTCACAATAGCAGCACAATTTACAATAGCTGAGATTTGGAATCCGCCCAAGTGTCCATCAGCAGATGAGTGGATAAAAAAACTGTGGTACATTTACACAATGGATTACCATGTAGCTGTAAAACAGAAGGAACTCTTAGAAATTGCAACTGTATGGGTGGACCTGGAGAGTATTATGCTAAGCAGAGTAGGCATTCAGAGAAAAATAACTTGTCTTTTACCTTGGTGTGCTTCTGATCATTTAGTCCCTAAAAAAGCCATTGATGTAACAGGCCTTTGGATCCTTGAAGGGTTTATCTCCTATACTCTGACATTTATATTATTAGCATACTCTTAGTACTTGGCATTTCTTGTCTACCAAATTTAAGTTAGCCTACTGTAATCAACATAGTTGATCACCATAATATTCTTCAAAAATAAAAATAATTAATTTTCTAGACTATATAGTGACAAACACTTGGGCAAAGACAAAAATGTATACCACTACCCTTCTCAAATAAACACAAACTGATTCTGATTATTTTTGTTCTGATTGGATCAAATAAACCAAGTGAAAGATGCTGTGTTAATATAACCTAGAAAATGTATTTACATATTGTACAGCAACTTTAATTGGAGCTACCACTTTATTAATTTGAGGATAATCTATTATCATTATCCATATCCATCTGACTTCTTCTAGGGTGATATAGGCCAAATGACCATTAATATTTTAAGGACAACCACTCTTGTAGTTCTTTAAAATTACTAGTCCATCATCATGTCCAGATTTCAAAGAACCATTCTCTAAAATTTCTCCTGATTTTTGCTTCTGATTTACTATTTTGACTGGGAAGGAGGAAAATTTTAAGGGCTTTCAGAAGAATTGTTTTGCTATCCTAATGGCTTTTATTCCAGAGGCTGGACTATGCAATGTGAATGCTTTGTCGGCTGCTTAGTATAACCTTCCCATTTACACACTTGTGGTCTGGGAAAAAGACCACAGGACATGACTACCATTACACTGAAACCACGATGAAGTGCACGTGGGACAGAACTCCATTTATCACCTGGTCTTTATAATACCTGATTTGAACTGTGGAGCATCGTAGTATGTAGATCCACAGGTAGCATTATCTCAAAGTTTGTACACTGCACCCCTCAAAAGATCTGAATTTCTAGATTCCCAGGATACCTTTACTCTAATACCTTTGGGCAGGTTTGGGGGGAGTATTGTGTATGTTTACAGCTTTGAATTTAGATTGTGAAGTCCTTCTTCCTAAGAACTCATATTCCTTTGAGAATAATCTTTTGAGTTTGTTACTTGGCTCAAATGTAGGGCAAGCAATTATTTTTCCATTGTGTAGGTGGATGTAGCCTTTTATTTATTTATTTTGATATTTTTCTGGTTATACAAGTTTGCTTTTCTGGTTGCACAAGTCAAACAATACTCTAGTTGGTAGCCCATCTGCCTCAGGACTAGAAATAATATGATCTATTAGTCATCTCTATAGATTCTGGTAGATAAAAGCCCCAGAACTGCCACTCCTTTCTTGCCATTTTGGCCTCATATCCACTTTGTCAATGATGGTTATGCATCATTCCTTGTTGTTGTTTTTTTCCTTATCATAGGAAGCTATCAGTTATATTATTAATAAGAATAATATCTCTTACTATCAACTCTATACTGTAGATGACAACTAACATTGCGCTTTTCAAAGATATTGGTGTCCCCTCACTAGTGCATTTCAAATTGCCTTAGAGGAGAAGATGACCTCTGGGTAACCTGAATAACATTTCTGGTCCAATGGACTACTTCCCTCTAATATTCCCACTTTTCAGAGCCTTCCGATATCTACCTTAATACTTTAACAAGTCAGTCTCAGCATCTCCACCGCAGTTTTACTAGTCCATCATCATGTCCAGATTTCAATGAACCATTTCAGTTGAATTGTGATTCTCACACCTTAGCATGCATCAGCATCACATAGAAGGCATCTTAAATCACTGATTTCTGGACTGACTCCATCCACCAAATTTGTTTCAAAAGTTTGGGACAGGACATAATAACATGTGTTTCTAAGAAGTTTCCAGGGGATGCAAATGCTACTGGCCCAGGAACCACACCTTTAGAACCATTGGTGTAATCAGTACTGCTTCTTCTACCTGTATCTCAATCCAACCCCAAGCAAGTGAGAGTCAGAGGAAATGTGAAACTGAAGCGTGCCAGGGATTGTGACCGCCCCACTTACCAAATATGTTATCCTTAGTGCCATATGACTGGTGGGTGATCCAATCCCAAAATCCCAACTTAAAAGGTAGTTTCTAAAGAACCAGCTGTCCTTTGGAGGTATGGGTTTCTTCTGAAAGCCAAACTTGGGACAGGGACTTGGAAAGATACATAGTTTATTGAAAAGGTAATCTCAAAAATAGGAGGATATGAGAAAAGTAAGCTGAAAGTGTTAATTGACAGTAAAGACTATGTTACCAAGTTGGTTACTACTGTGAGCAACTGAGAGACTATCCCTTTGGTGACTACCTGAGGTATAATGTAGAACTCGCTGAAGAATTAAGCCACTGGAGGATGGGGAAGCTGGGGCACCTAAGTCCCCACTCTCTTCCCTAATTATATTGGAAGGTTGTCCCAGGGACATTTCTGCTTTTTATGATGGAGCAAGCCCATGAGTGAATGAGATTTTTGTGTGAAAACAGAGTAGTTCGATCTGGAACACTGGCAATCATGCATAGAAATGCCCATCTGGTGGGCTAAGGGCTGCGAAATGGTGCTTCACAAATGCTGCTACATTATTTAGATATATGGACGTAAAAACCAGAGAAAACAGCTACGCGAGTTTAAAATATTCCATCTGGGAAATTGTACTCACAAGAAATGTACACTGGGAAGAAAGTGGGGCCATTAAGGTACTTCAGTTTTTTACATTATAATCTAGAGAGCAATTTGACTTTTAAAATTATGCATATGCATTATTTCAATTAAAAATTAAACTGTGTAGTTGACAAATGCATGAACTATGAACTAAAACATGGAGTGTGGTATTCCTTAAAAGTTGAGCTAGTGCAACATCTACTTCTTAATTTTTTCTTTAATATACTTTGTTTTAGTTCTGTTTTCTCCCATTGCTTCAGCTAAGACATAATCATCTAGAAAGAACAGGTT
The DNA here is from genome assembly GCF_028538775.1 of Myotis yumanensis. NCBI lineage: Eukaryota > Metazoa > Chordata > Mammalia > Chiroptera > Vespertilionidae > Myotis > Myotis yumanensis. The sequence continues at coordinate 39,031,918 of NW_027223760.1, read as the reverse complement.
CTTTTAAATTTCTTTTAAACAGATGGCTCTGAATTGATTTGCCAAAGACCCACCCAGAAATCCTGACTCAGTTAAGTAGGGTGGAGATTTTCTGAGCTAAGGGAGTTTGTTTTCTCTTCCACCTCTTTTGAGAGAACTCTTGCAGCCAAATCTCAAGGCCAGAATCAGATAATAAGAATTCAAAATCTGAGTTCACTCTGAGTTACAAGGTCCAAGACCTCCAACATCTGCCAGTTTCACCAAGTTACTCATAGTCTAGGAGGTAAACAACGTTTTTCTATTTTGCTTTAATGAAGATTAAATGAGAATTGTTATCACATTATAAAGTTTATTTTCAAAATTAAAGTACATAGCTAGTCCTGAAGAATTTTAGTTGGTGGCAAAAATCCAAGTGCTGAATCCAGAAGCAATTTACCATATTATTATATTTTTCTATAATATCCTACATATGCTTCTCTCTGTGTAGCTGATACTCTACATTTCCTGGGAACAGGCACTTCACCTCTTTCATCTCTGTAAACCATTTTCTAGCCCCAGATGTTGGGCATTATAATTATTTATAATTAATGTCTAATAATATTGATACCTAATTTTTTGCTGGAATAGTAATGTTAATCAATGGCCATGTTTTAAAGATGGGAACTCCAAATTCTAGTCCTCATTCTTATACAGGATTTCAAATTGCATTTTAACAAAGCCCATTCTTGGTAAAAAGTGTCTTTTAAAATGTGTTTATTTTTATTACTTTTCTTATAAGCCAACAGTACAGTTGGACAGATGGGAGAAGGTACTTATTAGGGTCAAGTGAAACTATTCCACTCAATACAAATCACACCACATGGGTATTCCCTAGTTTGTCCACACTGATGATCACTGCTTTCTAATAAGACCGCTTTTTTGTAATTATATTCTTATATATAGGTTGTCCCCCAAAAATATATACACACACTTTGCATAATTATAAAGCATTATTTATTAAAAAACATTTCATTTTCAAAATTGAGCTATAAGCTGTTAAAGTGTGTACATATATATATATATATATATATATGATAAAAGTGTAATATGTTAATTAGACCAGACATCTTTCCAGATGTTCTTCTGGGATGAAGCTGGGGCTACAGACATGGGATTGAGACAGCCCCCATAGCTGCGAGGAAGGGTCCAATCTTTGTTTGAATAAGATTTGTTTTTCTATTCGTCCATATTAAATTACTAGAGGCGCGGTGCACAAAAATTTGTGCACTCGCGGGGGGAGGGGAGGGAGGAGGGGTCCCCCAGCCCGGCCTGTGCCCCCTCGCAGTCTGGGACCCTTCGGGAGATAACGACCTGCTGGCTTAGGCCTGCTCCCGGGTGGCAGAGGGCACGCCCAATCCCTAGGTGCAGCCCCTGGTCAGGCTCAGAGCAGGGCCGATTGGGGGGTTGGGGCACCGCCCCCTGTCACACTCAAGGCAGGGTCGATGGGGAGGTTGCTGCGCCACCCCTGTCACGCACAGAGCAGGGCCAATCAGGGGGTTGGGGTGCTGCCCCCTGTCACTCACAGAGCAGGGCCGATCAGGGGGTTAGGGTGCTGCCCCCTGTCACGCACAGAGCAGGGACCATCAGGGGGGTTGGGGCTCCGTACCCTGTCACACACAGAGCAGGGTCGATCAGGGGGTTGGGGAGCTCCCCCCTGTCACGCACAGAGCAGGGCCCATCAGGGGGTTGAGGAGCTCCCCCCTGTCACTCACAGAGTAGGGCCGATCAGGGGGTTGAGGAGCTCCCCCCTGTCACTCACAGAGCAGGACCGATAGGGGAGTTGGGGCACCGCCCCCTGTCACACACAGCAGGGCGGATCAGGAGGTTGGGGCGCTGCACCCTGTCACACTCAGGGCAGGGCCAATGGGGAGGTTATGGCTCTCCCCCGTCACACACAGAGCAAGGCCCGTGGAGGGGGGTTGGGGCGACGCCCTCTATCACCCACAGAGCAGGGCCGATCAGGGGGTTGGGGCGCCACCACTGTCACACTCAGGGCAGGGCCAATGGAGAGGTTATGGCTCTACCCCATCACACACAGAGCAGGCCTTGTGGGGGGGGGGGGGGGGCTTGGGGCGCCGCACCCTGTCACACACAGAGCAGGGTGGATAGGGAGGTTGTGGCCCCGCCCCCTGTCACTCACAGAGCCGCAGGGCGATCAGGGGGTTTAGGCGCTGCCCCCTGTCACGCTGATCCTGGTGCGGGGAGGCCTCACTGCTCCGCTGATCCCGGTGCCAGGAGGCATATTACCCTTTTACTATATAGGATAGAGGCCTGGGCACGGATGGGGGCCGGCTGGTTTGCCCTGAAGGGTGTCCTGGATCAGGATGGGGGTCCCCACTGGGGTGCCTGGCCAGGCTGGCTGAGGGGCTGAGGGCCGTTTTCCCACTGGCGGGTGACTGAAGCTCCCAACTGCTCCTTTTTTTCTTTTTTTTCTTTTTTATTCTGGGCCAGCTTTAGCTCTGAGGCCTCGCTGCTGAAAACATCGATACAATGTTGCGGTCAGGCTGGCTGAAGCCTGGCTGAATGAAAGCCGGTTTCTGGGGGTTTGTTTAGCTTCTTATTTGCAACATAGTACATAGTTGCTTAGAGTTGCAGCTGAGAGGCCGGCAGCGGCAGGCGGGGAACTGGAGTTCGTTGTCACTGGAGCAAGCAAGCCTCCCTGCTTGCTTCAGTGCATGGCTGCCGGCCGCCATCTTGGCTGACAGTTAATTTGCATAAGGATATGCTGATTAGCCAATGGGAAGGGTAGCGGTCGTACTCTAATTACCATGTTTCTCTTTTATTAGTGTAGATTATTTCAGAAGATTTATAAGTTCTTCTCTTGGTCTATGCCTCTGATCAATAATCTTTATTTCTAAAAACACCAGTTAAGAAAATATAAAAATGTTCAAAAATCAATTTTTAATTAAAAATGATATTAGTTTTACTAATAAGTCTTATAGAGAAAATATAAGTATACATACATATGTTTATGGTATGGGAATATATGAAGAAGGGTACTTATAGTATTTGAAATCATTAAATACCATGTCTGTATAATTGAAAGACAGCAATATAGTCATATATATGTATGTAGCACTTCCTACATATTCATAATATATATATACATATATAGCACACTTTTTAATTTCAAGGTGAGTTTATATATAGTTTCATCATTGAAACAAATCAGAGAGGAAATTGGTGCTCAAGGACATGATACAGTGTTAATATAAAAGCTTAGGCAAGACATATTTCATTGCATCGTTTAGCACACTTTGCTGAACACTCTGGAAGCAGAGATCCATCAGATGTAGATCTACCTGACCCAGGTTATGCCAACATCTTCTAAGGCTGTAGGTATTCTCTTTCTGAACATTTTAGAGAAGTCCAAATGGGTAACCAACCAGGAGCAACACCAACATGGCACAATTACAGCTTTGGGAGGAATTTAGAGGCATTTTGCTCCAGGTCCAGAAGAAGTAAGGTTCTGTCCTTCCCATGAAATGATATCTTCAATCCATCCTCAGTCTCAGCCCCTTTAGCTGTCGCTATTCAGCGGGAAGTACGTGGACTTATTTAAGAAATCACACAAAACTATGTGGTAGTTATGGAAGTTCTTTTCTTTCTTAGTTTTTCTAATCCCTTTCATTTGATTGACCAAAATTTTTTCAGTCATATCATGAAGTAAGCCTTGAAAGCTCCTTGATAGTCATCTCTAGTCTAGATTCCCCTCCTCACTATCCCACTTAAATTCAGAATCTGGTCTGTGACAACACTGCAGCTTGGCTGAACCTAATATTCCAATCCAGCTCCACACTTGTTTCTCAAACTCTTTGGCAACCAGGAATAGCTATATGATATGCTCGCCAATCAGACGTCAAGTGGAGTATGGCAAGGAAGCTGTGAAACTAGTAATTTTTCTAAGGGCAAGGAATATATGGCATATACTATATATGGAGAATATATGGAGAAAATTTAGATCTTCCTCTAAAATTTGAAACAAACTCTTTCTCAAGCTAATTCTTATTTGGCTGAAATGGATAACATAATCCTTGATGTAAGCAAACAATCTCCGGGGATCAGGAGTGACTCATACAATTTGAATGGAGACAGTCTACAAGCCAATATCATTTAAATCACATAAACACCTCATGCTGATACTCAGCAATGCTACCCAACATTATTGCTATTCAATTCAGTCAGGAATCTGACTGCTACAAGGATCAAATCTGTGAATTTATCTGGAAGTTCTTGGAGAACTATAAACCTCCAAATAAAGGGCATAACTCTGTTACTATCTTTTCTTCTAATGACCCTTAACCTTTCACACTTCAACACTTGACTCTACTTTCACCACCAGGGTTTCTCTGAGTAAACATTGACAGTTGTTAAATTTCCATTTGCTCTAAGAGTACACTGCATTATCAGTGGCTCTCTCTATCTCCCTGTATCTAGACCTCATCTTGGCAAAATTGTCACTTGGGCAGTTTGCTATGGAGCTCCCAGTTACCTGCAATCCTATAGAGCAGTGGTTCTCAACCTTCCTAATGCCGAGACCCTTTAATACAGTTCCTCATGTTGTGGTGACCCCCAACCATAACATTATTTTCGTTGCTACTTCATAACTGTATTTTTGCTACTGTTATGAATCGTAATGTAAATATCTGATATGCAGGATGTATTTTCATTGTTACAAATTGGACATAATTAAAATATAGTGATTAATCACAAAGACAATATGTAATTATATATGTGTTTTTCAATGGTCTTAGGCGACTCCTGTGAAAGGGTCGTTCGACCCCCAAAGGGTCGCGACCCACAGGTTGGCGACCCACAGGTTGAGAACCGCTGCTATCTAGTATTTAATTCCTTGCTAGGCCCTTAACTGGCAAATTAAAAGGTTGTTTAATAAGGGCTTAAACTGTAAATTTTTCAGAAACAATATTCAGGACAATAAAATAATGATGGTGGTTGACTGATAGACAATCAGTAGCTTCAAAAGCTCACCATATAAGCAACCAGCCACTCCAGGTCTATTCTCACAGCCAGCTATGCCTACTGGGCAACATTGCGGAGACTTGCCTTTGATTCTCATTGAAAATTCCTATTCGACAGCTCCCTATTTACATTTTCCCCAAGGAGGACACAGCCTGTGGACTCCTGAGATTTAAATACACCATTAAAATGAGTTTTTTCTTTTTCCCACCCTTGCTTCTAATTATTTCATGGTGGCAGGTTTGGCAAATTTGCCAGCTCCACAAGGCGTACAAATGGGTTCTCCATTGAGCTGAAATTCTTCATTGTTGCCTTTCCATAAATGTATGCTCTGAAAAGGATGTGCTATGGTCTGCAAATACCTCTCCTACCAATACAAGTTTATATCTTAGCTACTGGAGTTTGAACATTTTTTTTTGTTGGTAATGGAGACACATATACTAAAGTGACCTCTCACAGTGTAAGTGTCTACATCTGACACGCCTGCTTGCAGACACAGCTGAACTGACCTTCATTTTTTCCTCCTTTAATGACACATCAACAGCTGGTCTCCTAAAGGGATGGGTGAACCCAGTCATATTTTAAGCCAGATAACTTTTCAAAAAATTTGTCAAGTATTTTGCCAAATGCTTAAACTTCTATTTCTCTAATCCCTCGTGTATTTGAAGAAAAAAAATTTAATCCACATGTTTCTGAAAAACTTTAACTCATCAAAATATTTTATTAGAAAAAACAAACTGTCATCCAAAAGAGCATGCATTCAATTAACTTGTTTGTCAAATAAATGTATATATTATCTTACAAAATTTGGTTTGAGGCTCAAACTGCACTTGATTCAGGAAGTTCTAGACTGAAAATAACATATTGATCTGAATAAAACAAGGTTTTAATTCTGAGGGGAGGGAAGCAATACTATGATGCCTGTGTACACAATTCATAGCTTTCTCAGTCCTCTCTCCCTTCTTCCTCCCCCCTTTTCCTTCCTTCCTTCCTTCCTTCCTTCCTTCCTTCCTTCCTTCCTTCTTTCCTTCCTTCCTTCTTTTGTTTTTTTCTTTTATCTTTTTCATTCCATGAAAGTGGCATCATATTATGTTACTTAATTTGCTACAGTCTACATTAGTGACCTGTTTCTGGGTGGGCATTTGTGTTCCATGTAGCCCACATATATTGCACTCCCTGGAGTTGTGTACAACATAACCTGCAAAGTCCTGAAATCCACAGCCAAGAGAGGTTACTCATATTCAAAGTATAAAAGAGTAATGCATCAGTTCAGATTGAAGTTACCTTTCTAATCCTATATAATAAAAGGGTAATATGCAAATTGACCCTTACAGCAGAATGACTGGGAATGACTGGTCACTATGACACACACTGACCACCAGGGGGCAGACGCTCAATGCAGGAGCTTCCCCCTCATGGTCAGTGTGCTACCACAGGGGGCGTTCTGCTCAGCCACAAGCCAGGCTGACGGCTGCCAGCACAGAGGTGATGGCGGGAGCCTCTCCCGCCTCCTCAGCAGCGCTAAGGATGTCCGACTGCAGCTTAGGCCTGCTCCCCGCTGGCAAGTGGACATCCCCCGAGGGCTCCCGGGCTGCCAGAGGGATGTCTGACTGCCAGCTTTGGCCTGATCCCTCAGGGAGTGGGCCTAAGTCAGCAGGTGGACATCCCCCGAGGGTTCCCAGACTGCGAGAGGGCACAGGCCGGGCTGAGGGACCCCCCTGAGTGCACAAATTTTTGTGTACCGGGCCTCTAGTAAATAATAAGACAGCTAAACTGATGATAAATGAATAACAAATTATAGCAGATACTATTATAGATCTGACACTATTTCAAAGGAAGATGAAAAATCTCAGTACAAAAGAAAATGTAGCTTTTCTATTTCCCTCTTGGGAAGAATGTGGAGGAAAGGAATAACAGATGAATTATTGACCTTGTGTAGGATCTCTTTTTGTTTTAGGCAAATGGGGAGTTCTGCCTTATTGTCTAAACATGTGGTGAAGGAGAAGCCAAGGAATTGCACAGAAAATCCTTTTAGGCTAGGTTGATCTTTGACCACTGAAATACCTTCCATTGTTCTCTGGGAGCTGGAGAAACAGAATTTTGAGAGTCAGTTCTAGTTGCTTCATAAGAGCTTTCTTGTTCTTGGTGTTTGTTTTCTTTGGCTAGTAGTGCACAGCTTCTTATGGAAAATAAAACCCTTGGTAATGTTTGTCTTTCTTGTATGTGTGTGGGACTATTTGGCTCAGGGCAAGTTCAAGCCAAATCCAAAGTTCTAGTGTGCGATGAACCTAGGCAGCCTTTACCTTAAACATTAAAAAATAAAAGTTAAAAAAAAAGCCCATTATTCAACTGGCCCTTCCAGCATTTCAGCAGTGATACGTACAGAAATCCATCACAGAGGAATGTGTCACTTCATTTGACATGGATCCTTGCCCAGAAACTTAGTCAAACCCCAGTCCAAAAACTCATTCAGGGCTAAGTTTGATAAAACACGGATATTAGTGAATATGAAAGAAAAATAGAGAAGGTAAGCTTACCCAGAATTGCCTTTATCAATTTTTATCTCAGTTTACACCTTCCCTACAAATCACATTACTGGTACATTGCTTAAAGCATTAAATGTAAAATTAGCAACCACTAGAACTAGTCATGAACCCAAACAATGATATACAGGCTAACAATGAAAGTAGGAGACATGAAAGTAAGTAAAACCTTGGAGTGTTTCATTGCTTAGTATTTTTCTTCTTTTAAGATTCACAAACTGTAACCTCATGTGGAAATGTAAGTCCCGACATGACAATGAAATAATGGAAATATCTCAAATGCATTATAAATTAGGAATATGAAGACAAGAAGATTTTGAGTACCACAAATCTACATGTGGATTTTTGTGTGTGGTTGTACATAGGTATGAATATGGGAAAAGAGAAAAAGCCAAACTATTTTAAGATGACTTTCCCATGAGCATAAAAAATAAGACTGTATTACAAGCTTAATAATGTAATAATTAAAGTTTTATGTAATATTTTCCTTTCATTCAGTAAATACTACTTTTATATGGAAAGGGTGGGATGGGAGGCACATTTATGGTCTTCATTATTATACCATATGATGGATTCGTTTAGAACTCAAAACAACCTGGGCATCGTATAAATTGGTTACAAATGGATCATAGGTATTTATTTCTCTTCTTAAAATGTATATGTTAGAAGGAGTAAATAGGTTTTACCCCCTACCTTTGGATTCAAATATTAACTATTCATGGTAAATTTGCTTCCTCATTTGTATAAAATAATGTTCTGATAACATGGATTTTTTAGTAATATGTTGTTTACTCACTACATATTTGTGGGTTTCCTTACTTCCTTTTTGCAGTTGATTTCTAATTTCAAGCCATTGTGGTCAGAGAATATGGTTGGAATAATTTAAATCTTGAAACTGTTGATGCTAGTTTTGTGACCCAACATATGGTCTATCCTTGAGAATGTTTTATATGTACTGGAGAAGAATGTATAATCTGATTGCTCTGGGGTGAAAGGCTCTGTGGATGTCAAATATGTCCATTTGGTCTAATGTGCCATTTAAGACCTATATTTCTTTATTGATTTTCTGTTTGGATGATCTATCTACAACAGTCAATGGAGTAGTTAGGTCCCCCAGTATGATTATGTTTTGGTCTATTTCTCCCTTTAGTTTTGAGAGTAGTTGCTTTATATATTTTGGTGTTCCCTGATTTGGTGTTTCCTGATTGCAGGTTTTCACTGCATCAAGAAGACAGTGTTATGTCTTTTTGATGCAGTGCCCCCTTTATCATAAAATGTCCAAGTTTGTCTCTTGTTATCTTTAAATCTATTTTGTCAGGTATAGATATGGCTATGCATGCTTTTCTGTGGATGTTATTAGCTTGGAGAATCATTTTCCACATTTTTACTTTGAACCTACCTTTGTCTTTGCAGCTTAGATGTGTCTCTTGAAGGCAGGATATGGCTAGGGGGTTTTTTTGTGTGTGTGTGTTTTTTTTATCTAATCTGATGTTCTGTGCCTCTTTATTGGTGAATTCAGTCCATTTATATTTAAGGTCATTAATTGATATGTGAGGATTTCCTACAGCTATTTTATCTTATACCAGAGGCCTGGTGCATGAAATTCATGCACTCGGAGAGGGGGGTCCCTCAGCCCAGCCTGCACCCTCTCACAGTCTGGGAGCCCTTGGGGGATGTCCGACTGCCGGCTTAGGCCCACTCTCCCTGGGGAGTGGGCCTAAGCCGGCAGTCGGACATCCTTAGCGCTGCTGTGGAGGTGGAAGAGGCTTCTCTGCACTCACCAGATGTGAGCCGAGCTTCTGGCTGAGTGGCACTCCCCCTGTGGGAATGCACTGACCACTAGGGGGCAGTTCCTGCATTGAGCTCTGCTCCCTGGTGGTCAGTGCACATCATAGTGACTGGTCGATCCACCATTCGGTCGATTTGCATATTAGCCTTTTATTATATAGGATTCTCTGTTAGCTCTCTGCCTCCATTGGTTCTTCTCCTTTGTGTTTCTGTCTTTTGTTTTTATTTAGTGGTATTCCATACTTCTTTCCTCTGATTCCCCCTTTTTAAGCTATGTGTCTCAGTTTGGGTGTGTGTGTGTGTGTGTGTGTGTGTGTGTGTGTGTATTTACCATTAGGTTTATAAAAAACTAGAGGCTCGGTGCACAAAAATTTGTGCACTAGGTGCGGGGGGGGGGGGGGGGTGGTCCCTCAGCCCAGCCTGTGCCCTTTCGCAGTCTGGGAACCCTCGGGGGATGACCACCTGCTGGCTTAGGCCTGCTCCTCGGGGGGATTGGGCCTAAGCTGGCAATCAGACATCCCTCTGGCAGCCCGGGAGCCCTCGGGGGATGTCCACTTGCCATCGGGAGCAGACCTAAGCTGCAGTCGGACATCCTTAGCACTGCTGAAGTGGCAGGAGAGGCTCCCACCACCGCCGCTGTACTGCCAGCCATCAGCCTGGCTTGTGGCTGTGCAGAGCTCCTCCATGTGGGAGCTCACAGACCACCAGAGTGCAGCTCCTGCATTGAGCGTCTGCCCCCTGGTGGTCAGTGTGTGTCATAGTGACCAGTCATTCCTAGTCTTTCTGCTGTTAGGGTCAGTTTGCATATTACCCTTTTACTATATAGGATAGAGGCCTGGTGCACGGGTGGGGGCCGACTGGTTTGCCCTGAAAGGTGTCCTGGATTAGGATGGGGGTCCTGCTTGGGTGCCTGGCCAGCCTGGGTGAGGGGTTGATGGCTGTTTGCAGCTGGTTACACCCCCTTCAGGGTGGGGGTCCCTACTGGGGTGCCTGGCCAGCCTGGATGAGGGGCTGATGGCTATTTTCAGGCTGCCCGCACCCCCTTTATGGTGGGGGGTCCCCACTGGGGTGCCTGGCCAGTCTGGATGAGGGGATGAGGGCTGTTTTCAGGCTGGCCAAACTGGTGACGGAAGCTCCCAGCCTCTCCTTTTTTTTCTTTTTTTTTTATTCTGGGATTTATTTACCTTCTACAATTGAAACTTTGTTGCTGCTCCAGCTCCGAGGCCAGGGCCTGCTGAAAGAAGGTATCTGGGGTTTGTTTAGCTTCTATAATTGCAACTTTGTTGCTTAGAGTGGAGCTCAGAGCCCGGCCGCAGCAGGGAGGAAGCTTGGCTTCCTCCATCACTGGAGCAAGCAAGCCTCCTGCTCGCTTCAGCTTCGTGGCTGCCGGCTGCCATCTTGGTTGGGTTAATTTGCATATCCTGCTGATTAGCCAATGGGAAGCATAGCGGAGGTATGGTCAATTACCATGTTTGTCTATTATTAGATTAGATTGCATATATACAGTAGTTGTTTTTTTCTCTTTTGAGTGCATCTGATCTATATCCTCTTTTGCCAGTTCAGACCTTTACCCACTCTCCTTTTACGTTTTTGTTGTTAAAAATTATCCCTGTTTATGCTGTACGTTTTTGGTGATCTTGCTAGTAGTTTTGTGACCTTTAGCTCTTTGTTCCAGGTATAATAATCCCATTGAGTATTTCCTGCAATGGAGGTTTTCTGGTGATAAATTCCCTCAGCTTCTGGATGTCTGAAAAATTCTTATTTCTCCTTTATATGTAAAGGATAACTTTGCTGGAAATGTTATTCTTGACTGGTCATTTCTCTTTTTCGGTCATTTGAATATTTGGTTCCACTCTATTCTGGCTTGTAGAGTTTCTTCTGAGAAATCTTATGATAACTAATGGGTTTTCCTTTGCAGGTAATTTTCTTCTCTGCATCATTTCTAGATTCCTATATTCGCTATCACTAATTCTTTTCTCCATCTGGTTGGCTCTGTTATCGATGCTCAGCAGTTGATTCCTTATCTCCTTAATTGAATGCTTCATCTCCAGAATTTCTGTTTGACTCTTTTTTAAAGTTTCAATCTCTTTCATAAAGTATTCATTTTGTTAATTACTTTGTTTTTTGACTGCATTAAATTCCCTGCTGTATTTTCTCACATCTTGTTGAGTATTTTCAGAAATGCAATCTTGAGTTCTCTGTCATTTATATCACATACTTCCATGTGTTCCAGTTTTGCTTTCTGGAGATTTTTCATTTTCTTTCTGTGCTGCCTCTCTACCCTGGTTATTCAAGGTATTTGTAGGGCTTCTTCTCTGTCTAGGCATCTCTTGGGTTACATCGGAGATCCATTCCTACGGCGCAACATAACGCAATTTTCACCGTAAGTCAGAACCCACCTACATAAGCACCTACATCACTCACATGGAGCACATACACAGCAGTAATAAAGTGAAACAGTAACAAAAATTTAAAAGAAAGATAACAATTCCTGACCTTTACTTGTGGTAAATAAATAACAAAAAACATAAAGCACATATGTACACACGTCGAAATGATGGAACTTTTTTTTTAATAGATAAATGGGAGATGGCAACGTAACCACGAAACGACATACATCGAGTCCCAGGTAACCCGATTGCCTGTATTGGCACATCTCAAGCAGCTTTCTATGAAGGGTATTTCTACTATTTTCCAGTAGGTGGCGCTGAATCACAAGGGTTTTAGCTCTGAAATTCCTCTGTGTCTGCAATCAGTGTAGCCACAATGCTTGGGGGTGGGGTTTGTTTGAACTTCTTGATAATGCCTCCAGACCTCTGTGGGGGTTCCCCCTCCCATATGACTCAACCAGGGATCAGTCACAGAGGGAAATAGCGATTCTCAGGTTTGTAGATAATGTGCTCCACAACCCCGTACCATCCACGATGGGAGGTGAGCTTTGGGGAGTCCAAGGGGCAACAGGGCTCTGTGGCCCCATTTCTTTGTTTGGAACAATGAATGCTCAACAGCTGACAACCATGGCAGAGCCCCTGAGCTGTGTCCTTGCCCAGGTCTCTCAGCTGGCTCAACCACACTGCTCACTCCTGTAGGCATGCCCACCGAGACTCTCTGCTCCACCTGGCTGAAGGAAACACCAGTTATAACCTGCTTCCTCCCCTCTTCTGGCGGAGCCTGCCTCAAGCTCTGGATTGCAGGGCTGTGTCTGTAGCCCTCTCTCTCCTCCCTTTTCTCCTCTGTTTGTTCTGATCTGCCCACCTTTAGATGCTTCAATGTGTGAATCTCTTAGGCATGCTTTTATGCTGAGCAGAGAAGCTGATCAACTTGTGGAAATTTCAGGGGAAGACACCAGGGGATCTCTCACACTGCCATTCCTCTGATGTTACTCTATACTGGACTTCTTAATAACCATTAACATGATTGTCCCTCTCCTTTCTTAAAACTCACTTTTCTCTTAATTTCTTTAACACTATACCCTATTGGTCTTCCTCCTTTTCTACTTGAGTTCTTAATTTTTATGCTCTTCAGTATTCAGCCCTGGGGGGTGGGGGGGAGGAAGGAAGGAAGGAAGGAAGGAAGGAAGGAAGGAAGGAAGGAAGGAAGGAAGGTGTCTACACCTAATAACAGAGCTTCAAAATACATGAAGCGATAACTGATTGGTTTAAAAGAACAATTAGACAAATCCACAACCTCAGTTAGAGATTTCAACACTCATTTCTCAGTACTTGATAGAACTGGTAGACAGAAAATCGGTAAAAATGTAGGAGACCTGAAGAACAATATCAACCAAGTTGTCAGTGGTTCTCAACCTTCTGGCCCTTTAAATACAGTTCCTCATGTTGTGACCCAACCGTAAAATTATTTTCGTTGCTCCTTCATAATTGTAATGTTGCTACTGTTATGAATCGTAATGTAAATATCTGATATGCAGGATGCTCTTAGGCGACCCCTGTGAAAGGGTCGTTCGACCACCAAAGGGGTCGCGACCCACAGGTTGAGAACCACTGTTTTAGAAAATCAGTAGAATACACATTTTTTTTTGGTAGACATTAAATATTCACCAAAATAGACCATATTCTGGGTCAGAAAACAAACTTTATTAAATTTAAAAGGTTGAAAAATTATATTTCTTGACCATAATGGAAATAAAAATAAAACTTAAAAAACAGAAAGGTTAAAACTCAAATATCTTTATAATAAACAATATATTTCTAAATAATTCCAAAGTCAAAGAATAAGTCACACAGAAAATAAAATAAAAATATTTGAACTGAATAAAAACAAAAATGCACCATATCAAAAATTGACAGATGCAGAGAAAGTGGTACATAAAGAGAAGGTTATGCCAAAATGTCTATATTAGAAAGAAAGAAAAAAAAGAAATCAAGTTAATAATCTAAGCTGCCAATTTAAGAAATTAGTAATAAAGAATAAACAAAATCCAATTCATGCAAAAGAAAGGAAAAATAAAAAAGAGCAGAAATAGATAAAATCTATTTAATCAGGAGTTGCTTGACTAAAAAGATCAATAAAAGCGATAGATCTCTAGTCAAAATGAGGAATAAAAAAAACAAAAAAACAAAACTGGATAACTTAATTAGCATCATCAGAAATAAAGGGGAGACTATCAGAGATGTTATATTTACACCATGGAATACAATGCAGCTGTAAAAAAGGGATTTCTTACCCTTTGAGATAGCTTCAAGGCACCTGGAGAGTATTAATGCTAAGTGAAATAAGCCAGTCAGAGAAAGATAAGTATCACATGATCTTGCTCATATGTGGAATCTAATGAACAAAATAAATTGATGAACAAAATAGAACCAGAGACATAGAAGCATGGAGCAGACTGACAAATCTCAGAGGGAAGGTGGGAGTGGGTAGGGAGAGATTAGCCTGGGAATTTATAAGGTTTGATTCCAGCCAAGGGCATGTACCTGTTACAGGCTCTATCCCCAGACCTGGTCGGATACGTGTGGGAAGCAACAAATCAATGTGCTCTCTCACATTGATGTATCTCTCTCTCTCTCTCTCTCTCTCTCTCTCTCTCTGTCTCTCTCTCTCCTCCCTTTCACTCTCTCTTAAAAAAAAACTCAGTAAATGGAAAAATATCCTCAGGTGAGGATTAACAACAACAACAAAAAAGGATATATAAATGGCAAGTACTTACACACATAAAAGAGATGTTGAACAACAATGGTACTAGGGAATTGCAAATTTAAAAACGTAATGAGGTACCACTACACACCAATTGGAAAGGCTCATTTTTTAAGTGAAACAAGCAAACAAATTTAATAATGACATGCTGCTGAGGATGTATTTTGCTGGTGGGAATGCGAATTGATACAATCACACTGTAATGTAGATGTACCACTTTTTTTAAGTTAAATATGTACTCATATGACCCAGCAATTGCGTTTAGGTATTTATCCTAAAATAATGGTCCTTATTTGTGGCTGATTTTGCATCCAGGGAACATCCAGGGCTTGAGACATTTTTGCTTTTCACATCTGTGGGTGCTGCTGGCATCTAGTTGGTAAAGGCCAGAGATTCTGCAAAACATCTTACAATGTGGACAGTCCCTTAAAATAAGCTAGAGGCCCAGTACACAAATTCGGGTACTGGTGGGGTCCCTTGGAGTGGCCTGCAGGGAATGGGCCAAAACCAGCAGTCCAACACCACCTGTTGCTTCTGCCTGCTGCTCCCACTCATCCTGGCCCTGCTGCACCTCCAGCGGGCTCCCTCTCAGTCAGTCCTGATCGAGAGAGGTTGCACCCCCACAGCAGCACTCGCATCTGGTGCCTTTCCCAAGGGAGGTTGGGGGGAGGGGGGCGTGGGGACACAATCGGCCCTCTGGGTGGATGGTGGGATGCCCTTGCCGGCCTGGGATCCAGATCTGTCCCTCTGACATTCGCGCCGGTTGTTGGGAGCCACCTGGCAGCCACTTTTATATCATTTCTTCCTTGTGGAGCGTGTAGGGAGGGGAAGTGGCTGTAGTACCCGAGGCAGACTTCCAGGAGGCTGGCAGCACTGTTGGGATCATGCCAGTGGTGCCAGTCCATTGGTGCCTGGCCCATTCTCCGGAGATTGGACCTGCAGGACTACTGAGGGACTGAGTGGCTGCCACCAAGCTGGTGGGCCACCAGATGGGTTGGTCAGCTGAGTGGCACTCCTGCTGTGGGAGCGCACTGACCCCTAAGGCCTGCTTTGAGCGCCTGCCCCCTGGTGGTCAGTGTGCATCATAACAACAAGTCGTTCAGTCATTTGGTTGCTTAGGCATATATATAGACTAGGGGCTCAGTGCATGAATTAGTGCACCTTGAAAGGAACCATGGGCCATGAGGCTGCAGTGGGCACA
This sequence comes from Myotis yumanensis, assembly GCF_028538775.1. Classification (NCBI taxonomy): domain Eukaryota; kingdom Metazoa; phylum Chordata; class Mammalia; order Chiroptera; family Vespertilionidae; genus Myotis; species Myotis yumanensis. Next base: position 39,016,237 of record NW_027223760.1, on the reverse strand, counting down.
GAGGTGGGTTTTGGCCTATCCTCCACGCCCCTGCCCAGCCCTTCCTGCTGCAGCCCCTGGTCCCCTCTCTGCCAGCAGCCCTGCTCCTGCCACGCAGTTCCCACATGCTGATGGTGCTGGCCCCGCTTGCATGTGCTGATGGCACAAAGTGATTGGGGCTGGCGCCAGCAGCAGGTGTGAAAGGGGCCAGCGCCATCAGCGGGTGCGAGCAGTGGCTGCTGCCCCAATTGCCCCTCAGAAGCAGGGGGAGGTGGAGAAACCCTGAGGGTCAATTGGGACTGGCAGCTGCCGCTCACACCCACTGATGGCGTGGAGCTATCGGGGCTGGCACCGGATGCTGGCACTGGGTGCGAGCAGCAGCTCCAGCACCAGCAGTGGGTGCAAGCGGGCCCGGTGCCAGCATCAGGTATGAGCGCCGGGCAGGACTGCGGCGCATGGGAGCAAAGAATTTTCAGTAGCCACCAGAGGCTCGCCCCATGATAGCGACCAGCACCCTGCCTTGGTCTGGAGCCCCCACTCACCTGCTCCACCATCCCGCCGTGGCCGATGCCCGCCATGTTCCGTGTGGTCAGCGCACATCTTAGCGACCAGTTGTTCAGTTGTTTGGTTGTTCTGCCATTCAGTTTATTTGCATATTAGGGTTTTATATATAGAGACTAGAGGCCTGATGCACGAAATTCTTACAAGAGTAGGCCTTCATAGCCGCAGCAGCTGCCTCGATCCCGAGGCTGCAGCCCCAGCTTCATCCAGAAGGTTGTCCGGAAGGATGTCCAGAAGGTTGTTTGGCTGTCCAGTCTAATTAGCATATTATGCTTTTATTATTATAGATAATTATCCAGTACAAAATATCAATAGTGATTTGGTTGAGAAATCCTGTCCTAAAAAAATGAAAAGTTTGTTACACAAAAACCTGCATAGAAATGACAGCAATAATCATAATTGCCCTCAATAGAGATAGAGAAAAATCAGTGGCTGACAGAGTTTTGGAATGGGGGGAGTGTTTGACTATAAAAGACATCAAGAGGGAACTGGGGGGTAATAGAATTGTCCTGTATCTTGTCTTTCATGGTTGTTATACCAAGCTATGCATATGCTAAAGCTCAGAAAATTGTACAAGAACAACAAGAAAGAAATTTATGGTATGTATATTTTTCAAATGATTAAAAAATAAATCTTTAAAAACTGACAAAAATTATTATATAAGATATTGTGTTAAAATAACAGACTCTGGAATAATGATAACTAGATTTATATTCTAGCTCTACAACTTACTAGTCCTGTGATCTTAGACAACTCACTAACCGCTCTGAATGTCAGTATCCTCATCTGTAGAGCAGAAATAATAATAGTTTCTATATCACAGATGTGTTGTAAGTTAATATTCAATAACCTACTTAGAATATTGCTTGATGAATTATAAATACACCGAAAATTAGCTCTTTTTGTTTTAAATGACACAATATTTACATAGTACATGCTTTTATATTAATTCTTTAAACTGAAAGTATTTAAAAGACCTAATAAATTAATAATGTTAATAATTTATATCAAATTTTAATAAATACCATGTTATGTTAGATATTAAATATATCATTTATATTTTGTTATAATTATTTCATGTTGGTAGATATTCATGAAATCAATCAGTCTGCATTTTCCACTTATTATATTTTTCCATTTCAGTAAATTTGTATTTAAAAATCCAGGTGTTACATCTCAAATCATACTAATGATATCACACTACTGAACATTTAGGTCATTTAGAGGTTTTCAAAAAACATATATTTTCTCTATAGGATTAGTTTTATACTAAGTTGGAGCTTATTCCTTCTCTAAGACATTTTATCAACATCCTTTTCAAAAATCAAAGCCCTCTCATTTTGCAATCTCTAGTTATATATCTAACAGGAATTCCCATTCTGCCTTTAAAAACAGTATGAGGAGATAGTGTAATAATTAATTTTGAGAAAAAATTGTATTTCCAAGATATATATATATGTATATATATATAATAAAAGTGTAATATACTAATTAGACTGGTCGTCCTTCCAGACGTCCTTCCAGGTGACCTTCCATATGAAGCCAGGGCTGCAAGGGAAGCCCGGGTCCCGGGTGCCAGAGGGAAGCCGGTGCCAGCAGCCGGGGGAAGGAAGTACTACTCTTGCACGAATTTCGTGCATCGGGCCTCTAGTATGTATACGTGGATATATATATATATATATATATATATATATATATATATATATATATACTAGAGGCCCGGTGCACAAAAATTTGTGCACTAGAGGGGGTGCAGAGGGGGGTCCCCCAGCCCGGCCTGTGCCCTCTCGCAGTCTGGGACCCCTCGGGAGATAACGACCTGCTGGCTTAGGCCTGCTCCCAGGTGGCAGAGGGCAGGCCCAATCCCTAGGTGCAGCCCCTGGTCAGGCTCAGAGCAGGGCCGATTAGGGGGTTGGGGCACCGCCCCCTGTCACACTCAAGGCAGGGTCAATGGGGAGGTTGCAGCGCCACCGCCTGTCACGCACAGAGCAGGGCCGATCAGGGGGTTGGGGCACTGCCCCCTGTCACTCACAGAGCAGGGCCAATCAGGGGGTTGGGGTGCTGCCCCCTGTCACACACAGAGCAGGACCCATCAGGTGGTTGAGGAGCTCCCCCTGTCACTCACAGAGTAGGGCCGATAGGGGAGTTGGGGCACCGCCCCCTGTCACACACAGAGCAGGGCGGATCAGGGGGTTGGGACGCTGCACCCTGTCACACTCAGGGCAGGGCCAATGGGGAGGTTATGGCTCTACCCTGTCACACACAGAGCAAGGCCCTTGGAGGGGGGTTGGGGCGCCATCCTCTATCACCCACAGAGCAGGGCCGATCAGGGGGTTGGGGCGCCGCCACTGTCACAGTCGGGGCAGGGCCAATGGAGAGATTATGGCTCTACCCTGTCACACACAGAGCAGGGTCCGTGGGAGGGCGGGGGTTGGTGCGCTGCACCCAGTCAAACACAGAGCCGCAGGGCAATTAGGGGATTGGGGAGCTCCCCCCCTATCAGGCACAGAGCAGGGCTGATCAGGGGGTTGGGGCGCCTTCCCCTGTCACGAACAGAGCAGGGCGGATAGGGAGGTTGTGGCCCTGCCCCCTGTCACACACAGAGCCGCAGGGTGATCAGGGGGTTTGGGCGCTGCCCCCTGTCACGCTGATCCCGGTGCCAGGAGGCCTCTCGGCTCCGCTAATCCCGGTGCCGGGAGGCATATTACCCTTTTACTATATAGGATAGAGGCCTGGTGCACGGGTGGGGGCCGGCTGGTTTGCCCTGAAGAGTGTCCTGGATCAGGGTGGGGGTCCCCACTGGGGTGCCTGGCCAGTCTGGGTGAGGGGCTGAAGGCTGTTTTCCGGGTGGTGAGTGACTGAAGCTCCCAACCGCTCCTTGTTTTCTTTTTTTTTTTTTTTTAGTCTGGGCCTGCTTTAGCTCTGAGGCCTCGCTGCTGAAAACATTGATACAATGTTGCGGTCTGGCTGGCTTTCAGTCCAGCTGGTTTCTGGGGTTTTGTTTAGCTTCTTATTTGCAACATAGTACATAGTTGCTTAGAGTTGCAGCTGAGAGGCTGGCAAGTTAGGCAGGGAACATTGGAGTCCACAGTCACTGAAGCAAGCAAGCCTCCCTGCTCGCTTCAGTGCATGGCTGCCGGCCGCCATCTTGGTTGTCAGTTAATTTGCATATACTCACTGATTAGCCAATGAAAAGGGTAGCGGTCGTACGCTAATTACCATGTTTCTCTTTTATTAGTGTAGATATATATATATATATATATATGTATATATATATATATATATATATATATATATTAGAGGCCCGGTGCACAAAAGTTTGTGCACTCGGGGGGGGGGGGGGGGGAGGGGGAGGTCCCTCAGCCCGGCCTGTGCCCTCTTGCAGTCTGGGACCCCTCGGGAGATAACAACCTGCTGGCTTAGGCCTGCTCCTGGGTGGCAGAGGGCAGGCCCAATCCCTAGGTGCAGGCCCAGGTGGGGCTCAGAGCAGGGCTGATTGGGGAGTTGGGGCGCCGCCCCCTGTCATGCACAGAGCAGGGCGGATTGGGAGGTTGCGATGCCACCCTCAGTCACGCTCAGGGTAGGGCTGATTGGGGGGTTGGGGCACCGCCCCCTATCACACTCAAGGCAGGGTCGATGGAGAGGTTGCGGCGCCACCCCCTGTGACGCACAGAGCAGGGCCAATCAGGGGGTTGGGGCGCTGCCCCCTGTCACGCACAGAGCAGGGCCCATCAGGGGGGTTGGGGCTCCGTACCCTGCAGGGCCAACCAGGGGGTTGGGGCGCTGCCCCCTGTCACACACAGAGCAGGGCCCATCAGGGGGGTTGGGGCTCCATACCCTGTCACGCACAGAGCAGGGCCAATGAGGGGGTTGGGGAGCTCCCTTCTGTCATGCACAGAGCAGGGCCAACCAGGGGGTTGAGGAACTCCCCCCTGTCACACACAGAGCAGGGCCCATCAGGGGGTTGAGGAACTCCCCCCTGTCACACACAGAGCAGGGCCCATCAGGGGGTTGAGGAGCTCCCCCCTGTTACTCACAGAGTAGGGCCGATAGGGGAGTTAGGGCACCGCCCCCTGTCACACACACAGCAGGGCGGATCAGGGGGTTGGGGTGCCGCCCTCTATCACCCACAGAGCAGGGCCAATCAGGGGGTTGGGACGCCGCCACTCTCACACTCAGGGCAGGGCCGATGGGGAGGTTATGGCTCTACCCTTTCACACACAGAGCAGGGCCTGTGGGGGTGGGGGTTGGGGCGCCACACCCTGTCACACAGAGAGCCGCAGGGCGATCAGGGGGTTTGGGCACTGCCCCCTGTCACGCTGATCCGGTGCCAGGAGGCCTCACGGCTCTGCTGATCCCAGTGCTGGGAGGCATATTACCCTTTTACTATATAGGATAGAGGCCTGGGGGCTGGCTGGTTTGCCTTAAAGGGTGTCCTGGATCAGGGTGGTGGTCTCCACTGGGGTGCCTGGCCAGCCTGGATGAGGTGATGATGGCTGTTTGCAGCTGGTCACATACCCTTCAGGGTGGGGGTCCCCACTGGGGTGCCTGGCCAGTCTGGGTGAGGAGCTGAGGGCTGCTTTCAGTCTGGCAGTTGACTGAAGCTCCCAACTGCTCCTTTTTTCTTTTTTTTTTATTCTGGGCCAGCTTTAGCTCTGGCTCTAGCTCTGAGGCTTCCACTGCTGAAAGCAGGTATCTGGTTTGTTTGCGTTCTATAATCGAAACAATGTATAACTCCAGCTCTGAGATCCCGGCCGGCTGAAAGCTGGTTTCTGGGGTTTTGTTTAGCTTCTATATTTGTTACAATGTTTCTTAGAGTTGCAGCTCAGAGGCCGGCAAGTCAGGCGGGGAACGTTGGAGTCTGCAGTCACTGGAGCAAGCAAGCCTCATGTTCGCTTCCAGCTGCCTGGCTGCCAGCCGCCATCTTGGCTGACAGTTAATTTGCATAAGGATATGCTGATTAGCCAATGGGAAGGGTAGCGGTCGTACGCTAATTACCATGTTTCTCTTTTATTAGTGTAGATATATATATATATATATATATATATATATATAGAGAGAGAGAGAGAGAGAGAGAGAGAGAGGGAGAGAAAATAGTTTTCCAAATAAACACAGCAATAAATCTTAGATCCATACTCTCTAGTTAATCTGTAACTTTATCTTTTAAAAAGCAATCTCAGACTCTGTGTTTGCACATTCACTTTTTATTTCTAGGTCCCAGCCTAGACAGCCATGGGAGATGAGTCACCTGCTCTGAAAGGGGACCCTCTGTGCAGAGATAGCATTACTTCTATGATTTGCAGTAGCATAGGTCAGGTCTCCCCTATGAATCTTCAGAAGGACATATGTCAAAACAATTGGAGCTATGCCTCATTGATTAAGAGCATGAGTTTTTAAGGCACACTGCTTAATTGTTACCTAAGAACAGAAATAAAATACCCAGTCCAACTATATATATATATATATGTATGTATGTATTTGGTTGCCAGGTTTCTCCTAGTTTATAAGCTCTTTAAGCCAGGAAACTTATTTCAAATCTCCAAAATATGCATAATGTTCAAATATTTATTAAATAATAAATGCATAGTGGAGATATTTTTAAAGTACATATATGTACATATGGTAAGTGATTAGATTTCTTTTATAAAGAAATATGGAATAAAAATCTTCTAAACCTAAGACCACACTGTTGTAAAGAATTGTTCAAATAAGCCAATTTTCTAAAATATGTCATTGTTGCTCTTTGTTACTTAAAATGTGTGTGTGTGTGTGTGTGTGAAAGAGAGAGAGAGAGAGAGAGAGAGAGAGAGAGAGAGAGAACTTCCCCAAACAAGTACTAAACAACAAGAAAAATATACTAACTTGAGGGAGTTAGTATATGCATATGTAGGTTTTTCTCACCCACATTAAGTGAAATGTCTGCTTTCTCAATTATAGAATTTCTAACTCTCATATTTGCTCTTGTGCAATTCATTTTTTTTAAATTTAGGGATTATGTAACTTCTACTATCTGACATTAATTATTTCTCTTTAAGGAGATTGTCCCACTGCTAATTTAGTTATATAGTTACAAAATATTTCAAAGAAAACTAGATAAATAATTATAATATAACTCTTCTGTTGGTAAAAATAAAACTATTTTTGTTAGTTTATATAGCTTCCACAAATTCTTAATAGGGAATAAAAAGCATTTTAGATTAATCTCACATTCGAAAATAAATATCTTAATTTTTTAAATTTCTAAGTTGTTGTATCTTAGAGACAATTAATGAAAACTGAGCAGGAACATATTGGGAAGTATAATACCATAACTGTTCAGCTGGGTTTAAGTTGCCTGAGAGATTGATGACCCACTTGTTAATGTAGGAGAAATATACACAGGGTATATTGAGTTACTTTAATGTGGACAGTTTGGTGTGCAGTATTATGTTAGAACTACTCGATTTGACCTCTGTTCAGTGATGCATTGAAAATGTGAAGTATTGTACTTCCTTAGAAAGCAGACTCAATACATTTCAACCCCATGCTGGTTGTTACCCAAAGCAAGCATGGTTAAATTGTACACATCTACACATCTCTTGGTTTTAAAGGAAAGAAGAAATAGAGGAGGAGACACATCTCTCATGGATTAGCATCCTTTGATCCAATTTTTCAACTAACCTAATACAAATTTGGTATACCATTTTCTCAGAATTGAAGAGAAAAATGTTTTATGTCTGTGTTTTTAATGTTGAAAAGATCTGAAAAAAAAGTCATAGCACACCAAGTGGTCTCTTTAAATATAAATGTTTCATTCCACATGAGCATACAAATCAATTTTATTGAAAAAGTAACTTTGAGATTCTTCCTGAGTATTTTTAAACTACCTCATATATTTGTAACCTTCAACAAATACACATATATCCTGACTTGGTGACATGTGTTTGTTCCTATACTAAGTTTCTATTGGTTCAGAATCATTTAAGTTATAGGTATAGATCTTGCTTCTATCCCCCTAGCTTTACATAGCCTTATATTTAAACAGTAGATTCTAAATAAATGGTGAGAGCACAGTGACTGTAAAAATAAAGAAACAACTTGAGTAACTTTAATTCTACCATTCTATGAAACCACTTAGAGTTTTTGCTTATACTTAATATTTTAAAAGTAAAATAGATTGTGAATATTAAGGGGTAATATGTTTTGGGAGTGGCATTAAAGTATGTATTTTAAATAATACAATACATATTTTATTGAATTTTAATAATATATTTTACGTTTAAATTTGTTTTTTAATTTATTGTTTGATTTAAAATTAAAGAATGACTTACAATAATATTTATTAGTAATTGTTACAAAATCATTACTGAGTTATACTTTTGTTGTAGAAATATAGAGGATATTAAAGTGTGGGTATCAGATATGCAGGCTATATTTTGTTCAAACAAAAATGGGAGAAGAAGTTGGGGTGAAAATATAGGAATGATATATTACCTAACAGTTTTTATTTATTACATAAGAACATTTCCATTTCTTTAGTATTTTTAAAAAATATTGATACTTTTTGCTCTCTTTTTTTCATGAATAAAGCATATTATTTAGACTGAAATTATTATTCATGAGATCTGATTAAAAATATTTTATTTTCTCAAAATGCATTTGTTTCAAGACCTGGAAAATCATAAATTCCTCCTGGCTGAGATATTAACATTGAACCATACCTTCAAATTGACACTTAAACTAGACCATAAAGGACACATTCAGAGTCTATGTGAGCTATGCCTTTTAGAAGTCAAGAGAATGTAAATCCTTGCATAGATAACATCCAATGTACTCAGCAGTTTAAATATAAGTTGTGTTGTGTAGTTCCATACAAGAACCCCTGAGGCTGACAGTGTCTATTGGACTTTTGACTTTTGTTTGAAATTTGAGAGGAGCCATTAGAAAACTGAAGTTGACCCATTCATTGTGAGAAAACCTAATAAAAAAAGATTTGAAATGTTAACTTTTAATGAATGTCACTGTTAATTGTACTTTATTTATCTAGCACAATATTAACTAAAATGACATATCTTGTGGAATCCTGTGATTTATTTCTGGGTGACCTCTCAAGAGAGAGTGCTGTGGTTGTGGTTAGAAGATATTGTAGGAAGCATAAACACACACACACACACACACACACACACACACACACACAACCACACATGAGCCTGAAGTATAATTAAATCAAACTTATGATAGATGCTCTACTGAAAAAGAAAGAATTAGAATTATTTTCTAAATAAAAAATCAGAAATACTGTAGTCCTATAAATACAGTACTAAGTTGTAAACATGAAACTGAAAATCTTAAATGTTTAAGATTCCCATCATATTATTGATGTCAAAGAATAATAATACTTATACAAAGGTCTAGTCTTTTATGGTAACAAGGATTTAAAATTACAACAAATATTGCTATATGGAAATAATACTTCTGAGACTATAATGACCCATCTTTCCATGACCTTGACTCACATGTTAGCTCTCAAGTTTTATTCTGGGTTTAGTAAAATGAACCACACATTTTCCCATATCAAATGTGGGTTTGCCTTTCCTCCATTCTTTCCTTTTTCTTGGCTTTAGACTCCTTCATTTGTGGTCAACTTTTCTTTCTTCATTATTCCTGTTTTCTACCTCTTCTTTTGGTCTAAGCTGGTTACCTAATCATTCCTCTCCATCCTATACCTCTGGGTGATGTGGGATATTTTAGTTTTTAGGAACAAGTGAGTAACCTTTGCATGAAAATGTAACTAATAGCAGAATAGCTCTCTGTTTGCTTTCATGGCAGCTATTCAATAGTGGTTATTCATTAACAAGTTCTCTTCCAGAGTAAAGTGCTTGAAAATAACTGGTTCAGAATGTGGTCTTTGTTTCCAAGTTTTCCTTTTATCTCGGGTTGTTCCCTGTGTCCTTATGCCTGAAGCAGTCACTCTGTTCTTGCATGTCAAACCGTTACAATTACCTTCACATTCTACCCCAAGAGTCATCACTCACAGCTCCCACTCAGTGTCTCTGTATCACTGGAACTGAAGCATAGTTGATATGATTTCCCACCAATTTAGCACTGAAGTCAGAAATATAATACATGGTTTAAATGTCCCAAACTTGAAGCCACTCTTATTGAAGGATACAGTACAAGGACTAAATCTATGTATTTGCAAGGGTTTTGTGAATATATGGAGCCCCAGTGATTTAAACAAACAGGCAAAACAAAACAAAACACATTATAAAAATATGCTGGAGGAGAGATGTAGCAATGGGCATTGGCACATCTGAAGGCAGTCATCTATTGATTCAGATACTAAGCAAAATTGTCACTGAAGATTTAAAAAATATGGGGGTGACATTAAACCACAGTTTGAGATTATTAACAAGATTGTATAAATATAATAAATATACAAAACACTTTGAACTTTTGTTTTAAAACATTACATTTTTTAAATTACCAAAAAAATTAAATAGCAATATAATAATACTTGAAAAGTAAAATAAAGCAGAAAATCTTCCTGTTGGGATTGAGTTGGGCCCCCTCAAATTCATATGTTGAAGTCCATCAGAATGTGACTTTATTTGAAAATAGCTTTGATGCAGATGTATTTACTTAAGGTAAGATGAGGACATTAGAATGTCCTCATCCATTATTACCGGTGCCCTTATAACAAAGGAATTTTGGACACAGGGAGAAAGAACATCATATCAACAGGCACAGGAGGAAGATGGCCTAGGAGAGAGGGCTGAAACCTTTCCTTCCCTCACAGGTCCAAATGGAACCAACCTAATGGACACTTTGCATCTCAGACTTCTAGCCTCCAGAACTGAGACAATGGCTGTCAAGTCACCTAGGTTGTGGTACTTTGCTACGGCAGCACCTTCATTACTCAGAGATCATCTCTATAAACAGTTATTATGAATTCTTTAATATGTGACTTATTTCTTTTTGTTTATGAGTATGTTTTTTTACACAAGGATAAATTGTAAACAGTGTTTTAGGCTATGGCAGTGAGTTTTTGTTGTTGTTTGTTTTTATATTTTTATTGATTGCAGAGAGGAGGAAGAGGGAGAGAAAGATAGAAAGATCAATGAGGATAGAGAATCCAGGATCTGCTGCCTCCTGCACGGCCACTACAGGGGACTGAGCCCAAAACCCAGTGCAAGTGCCCTGACCAGGAATCGAACTGTGACCTTCTGCCTCATAGGTTGACACTTAACCACTGAGCTACCCCAGCTGGGCTATGACAGTGAGTTTTTGTGTCCTACCATGAAATCTATTATTCCCTGTTCCTGGTAGCAATATACCAATTTTAGTGCTAAGATAAATGATAACATTTCCTAGGCTTAGTCTGGAGCTAACTATGCTATTTGCCTAAGTTCTGGACAAAGGGATATTGTCAGAAATATTGTGTGAGACTATAAAGACTGCAATGTTTCTGAGATTTTACACTGCCTGCAATCAAACAAGTTAGCTTACCACTGTCTTCTAGAAGTGGGCAGAAGATATGGGATTGATGGGTCAGAGATAAATTTCTCACAATAAAAGCAGTAGTCAGAATAGCAGCATTTTCTTTTCCTAGTTTTCTGAGAGCCAATTGCAAGCCTTTCAGCAGGGCTATGAGAAGAGTGCCAGGCAACAAAACACCTGCACTTAAAAACCTGAAATTTTTATAACAAGCCTGCAGTATAAGCCTGCACACTGTTTGCTTAAGAGGGAAACACTACCTGTATCTTTTAAGCCTGCTTTCTAGAAAAAGATTCTTAAAAAGACGAGCCAGTGGCCATGTTCTGATCCTGGCAGCCATGTCCTACAGTGTCAATACTGGCCTGTCTGGCCCCAGACTTCTTTTAAGCATGAGAAAATTAAAATTTTATAGCTAAATCACTATTTTAGAATTTTTGGCTTCACGATCCAAACTTAGTCATAATTGATATGCGGTCTATAAAACATAATTTTTCATAATGGTAAAGGAATTCACCATATAGTTATATCATCATTTACTTATCTAATCCGTTTTTATTATGCCCTGCTTATTCTGTTTTCATTTTTATTGTACTCTAATATAAACAAATCTGATGAACTTTTATATCATTGCATATTATTGCTCATTAAAGTGATTTCCCCCAAATTGGTTAATGTTTTCCTTTTTATGTTGTGGATTTTTAAAATATATTTACATTTTATGTGAATATGTAAATATGTAGACAAAACAATACAATCTTAAATTTACAGAATAAAATTGTCATTTCCATCTCTGCCTTCTCTCTCTCTTTATATATATAACACCAACCCAAAATTTAGCCTTAAGAGGTAACAATATTTGAACTTTTCTATTCACAGTTATGGAGATAAACTGTATAGCTCTAACTGACAAGATTTTATCATGATATCATAGTTTACTAAATTTAACCCATATCTGATTAGACTCCCCAATTAATTGAAAGTCACTTTGTTTACATTTCTATTCTCCTGTCCCCCTTTCTTTACAGATTTGTTACTTGCATTTATATTTGTCTTACTTTAGTTTCCTTTCCTTTGATTACCAGTTGCTAATTATCATAAATTCTATCTTTCTTATTTATTCAATAGGTTACTTTTCTACTAATAGTAGACATGCTTGATCAACAAAAATTGGCAAAACAGACTATTTGTGCAGAATCAATGTTGATAGCTTCTGTTATTGAGGTTGCATAACAGCACCACATTTGTTAATTTAAAACTATGTTGGTGTGTTTGATAATAATCATATCTCTGAGTAGCTTCTATCTCAGTAATTCACAATGTTTTTAACTCTTAAGTCAGGATGTCAGCATATTATCTTGATATATATGCTACATGGAAGGAATAGAAAATTTATTTAAGGGTTACTATTCAGAGGCATAATTTATATCCATAAAATTTGTCTTTGTCTTTTGTGAAATAGTGAGTTCAGGTTTATTACTACCTACAGTTTACCTGTACATATCTCTGCTTATAACTAGCAGATGAATAGTGTGGTTGAACTAGCAGCTGTGTGTGTGTGTGTGTGTCTTGAATGCCTGTACTAACAGCTGCACACATGCATTTAGTCACTTAGAGACAGTTATCTAGGAAACTGATCAAGGAACATAATTATGTGTAACATTCACTGACATGCTAGTATTAATACTGTATAGAGAAGCAAATTAGGTCTGAGAACAAATGGTAGTTTTTCTGTCTGCGCACCAATAACACATTCTTAGTCAGTGTTCACTCATAAGATCTAAATACCATACGTAATACCTAATAATAGAGAACCTACCTATAACTGGGTACTAGATTACATGTTCATCACAATTTTAACTAAATCCAATGGCGTTAAAATCATCCTAGGAAGAAGACACTATGTTGGTGCAATTCAACTCTTTATTATTGATAATGAGCCAAAGCTGAATAAGACTCTATTATGAAACCTTGAAATGTTTAGGAAGAATAATTTTGCAAAACAAAATTATTGGTAATAAAGACCATCAACAATGTTTACAAAATTAAGGCTGAGTTATAAACAGTTCAGAAAAGTTTGATAATTTACTTTGGGGAAAATATAACTAAAGCTTCTGAGTGGCCAGAGATAATAGTCACAATAGAGGCTAGAATAAAATCAACAACAGACAAACAGTGAGATAGAGGTTGCTTGCTTTTGGGTGAATTAGCTATGAAATGGTTTTCCTGTGGTTAGGCAGCCTGTCATTTTGTGAGATCTGGTGAAGTCTTTCTTCTGAAACTGAAAGGGCCAGATCCCTGTTCTCATAAGCCCTTGGCAGCTCAGATACAGGCATGTGACTCAGCCTGAATGGGATCTCTGCTCTGCCAGTCAGATCTGCCTGCCCTAGACGGCACTTCTGCACTAACTGATAGTTTACAAATCCTCTGGGACACTGTGGTGGCATAAAAATAGCCAGAGTCCAGTGACCACAGAGGCAGCTGCACTGAATTCCAACAATTCAGCAGGACATGCCCCGTGGTCCTGGCATTGGAGGTAGTTGTCTAATCAGACTGAGTGCATGATGTGCTTGTGGCTGTGTTCTTGGCTACGTGGTCTCCCTTTTATCCTGCTATTTTTCTCAGACCAATTCAGCAGCCTACCTGCTCGTTCTGGAGGGTACCAGGTACCATTCAATAATTAATTTTTCTGTTAAATTAACCAAAGGTCATTTCACTGGTTGAAATTAATAACTCCTGGGTACTCTTATCCTCCCATAATCAGATAAAGAATAAGACTAAACTACAGAATCACCATCATTCAGAAATGCCTGAAATGTAGCAGAAAGGAAGTTCTACAAATAAGGATATAAAGAAGAAGTGACATTGAGGCCCTGGCCAGGTATCTCAATTGGTTAGAGTGCCATCCTGATTCGTCATTTGCCAAGGTTGCAGGTTCAATCCCCAGTCAGGGCACATGCAAGAAGCAACCAATGAATGTATAAATAAGTGGAACAACAAATCGATGTTTCTGCCTCTCCTGTTTTCATAATAATGCCTTAAGAAATTGCTGATAATAAAAGTTCTTTAGTTTGGGAAAGAAAAAAAATCCTTACTTTTTTCTCATTTTTATTCTCTGAATATGTAAGTGTACCAAGAAAATAGTAAGCCCCGGCTGGTGTGGCTCAATTGATTAAGCATCGAAGGGTAGGATTTCCAGATCGATTCCCTTGTTAGGGTTCATGCCTGAGTTTCGAGTTGGATCCCCAGTTGAGGTGCATGTGGGAGGTAGCTGGTAGATGTTTCTTTCTCTCTTCCTCTCTCTCTAGAATCAATAAAAATATACTTTATAAAAATAATATATTAAGTATATAACCTTGATTTAAGTAAATGTTAGTGCATGTCATTGAGAATACATTAAGCAAACTCCAAGAGAGGCTATGTATTCTCAATCTTTTATCTAACCCAATGCAAATGAGCAACCTCACTGTTCTTATTAATAGTGCTGATTAAAAGTAAGATTTTTTTTGTTGCAGTCTCTTTGTTGTAGTTGTTCTAGTATGATTAATATGAATCTGTTACAATGTAGAATCATTGATTTTTTTCAAGTACCCATTCACACATGAAAAGACAATCCTGGAATTAGTTCATTCTATTACTTTGACCTTAATTCTGCCCCTTCCTCTCCCCATTGTCCCTGGCTTCTAACCCACATAAAACTGAGCCTTGACATATTTGTGATTCCAAGAAATGGCGATCACTCCTAGGGTCAGAGAGAGTGTACGAGTAAGGAAAATACAGAGAAAATCTATTTCACACATAACTTAGTAATTTTAAAAGCTTCAAATTTATACCTTTTTAAAAGTTTAGTGAAAATGGCCATGTCAGTTTTGCAAGGTAACATATATCTTGGCTAATAATTGTGGTAATTGGAGATTGGGAGACAATAAAACCTTCTGGAGCGTGTCAGCATTTTAGGAGTAGAAGGTGTGTTGTTTTTAAAGTGATTTCACCATTCCAATCACTGTGACTAAAGCATTCTGAGAAAGAATAACAACATGAACAATGGAAATGGAGCCAACTCTGAATGTTGTGTACATGTACCCATGTGTTTGCTGTATGTTAATGTCTGAAATGTCTACATGTAAGGAGATTAATTTGAATGGAAGTGCTTATATAACTTACATTAGGAAGCTTGCCTCTATTCTATTGACTGAATTGTGCCCCCCCCCCCCAAATTCATCTGTTGGAACCCTAACTCCCAATGTGGTAGGATTGGGATATGGAGCTTTTGGGTCACAGTTAGGTTTATATGAGGTCTTAAAGATTGGGCCCTTACGATGGGATTAGTGCTTTTTTAAGAAGAGACACCAAAGAGCTTGCTGGCTATCACCACCATCAGAGCGCACAGCAAAAAGTTAGGTATCTTCAAACCAAGAATACAGCCCTCAAAGAACTCAACCATGCTGGCCCCTGATCTTGGACTTCTCAGCCTCCAGAACTGTGAAAAATTAATTTCTGTTGTTTCAGCCACCCTATCTAAGACATTTTGTTATGGCATCCCGATAAGACTAAAACATCCTACATGCTGGAATTTTAACTCTACTGTGGAATTTATCACAATTCTTTCACTGATTAAACATTCATCAATTTTGTTTATATTAATGTGTTTGGAAGGAACTAAAAGAAGAAGACTCTAAGGTCCTTATTTTCAAAAAGCTTAGAACTTAGAGAAACATGTGTACACTAAGCTTAGAACTTAGTGTACATGTGAGCAGCTAGAGAACAACTGTAAAGTTACATAAATAATTATACAAATGATATATATATATATGCATAAATGCTAAAAGAAAAGTGATGGAAGAAACAACAGACTGGGGTCAGTCCAGCTTCCTGGAATAAATTTGTCCAAATAGTTGTACAACTCTGGACGGATAGTTTGACCTTTTTGGACCCAACTAAACACATCTGTGATTGAGGAGACTAATTTACATACATTTTAGCCTCCTCCCAGTTCTCATGGTCTATGAAATCATGATTCTCAGCTTAACTCCAGTGGAGTGAAAGCCATATATTGGCGAAAACAAAGAGTATGCTTTTCTTGAAAGGCAAGCACAAAGTTCACTAGTTAGACGTTTATTCAACAGATTTTACAAGACAGGTTTCAGAGATTGAGGAAATGGGCCTATAAATGTATATTTATTGGCTGGCTAAATGAGTCAGCTAATTATTACACCATAATGTTAGTATAAACTGTCACTTATTAAGTATGTCAAGTATCCTACATTTTTGTCTCTGACCTTTACCATAGTTACTAAAACTAGGTTCAACCAAATTCATTTTATAGATGAAGAAACTTGGGCTCAGGAAATTTTGCATGACTAGTGGTGCAGAATGGGGATTTGGGGACAAACCTGACTGGTTCTGATACATGATATCTTTGTACTTGTCCACTTGTAATAAGACAGAGCTCTCTAACATTTAATGGGAGTTTATTAGGGCCCTGTTTAAGAGTTTTGCAGGTATTAATTCATTTTATTCTCTAACAATCCCATGAGATAAGTACACTTTTATCTCTGTGCTAGAGGCACAGTGCACAAATTCGTGCATGGATGGGGTCCCTGGGCCTGGCCGGCGATCAGGTGATGGGGGGGGGGGGGTGAGGAGGGACCTTGGGAGGGCTCCAGGGCATGTCTGGCCCTCTCGCCCAGTCCCAATCAGCCGGACCCCAGCAGCAAGCTAACCTACGGGTCTGAGCGTCTGCCCCCTGGTGGTCAATGCATGTCATAGCAACTGGTTGAATGGTCGACCAAACGGTCAACTGATAGGTAAAACACTTAGCATATTGCACTTTTATTGTATAGGATAATAGATGAGGAATCTGAGGAACACAGGTTAAGTAACTTGTGGGTGGTTACACAGCTAGCAAGGGGCAGAAATGGGATATACATGTGCTGAATTTGCCCCTATGTAATGCTATGTAATGCCACGTAGATGTGTATGATCATCACTAGTAGCATTAGATAGGGAAAATAACCTATTTTATCAATCTCTGTTATTTTTTAACTATTGGGTAAAATGAATAAAATAGAGTACAGTAAAGCATTCAGACCAAATATTTGCTAAATTGTTTGACCTACCAAGAGTCAAAGCAATTACTTGTAGAGACAGTGTAATTGATTTTCTTATCAGGCTGATACTACTGCTCATAAACATAGGCAACATTTTATTTTTAGTTACTACATAGCTCAAGATAGCAGGTGAATTCAAATTTCAACTGCAATTACCCGATGGTAGCAAGGGATATTTTTAAAATAAATTATATTTTTTGTAGATATTATTATCCCCTATGAAATCAGTCAAAGGAAATTCTCATTTTATTAGATGAAAGAAGTGGGGAGAGCCTTGGACTGTTTTTAGATAAGAGTGAAATAAGAAGTAGACAATGTTTTTATCCTGTCTTTAGAGATTTTTAAAGAAATAAATCAATCTGAAATGAACAAAAGTAGTATGCATCAATATTGGAAATGTGAACTTTCTCTTGCAAGAAATAAGCAAAAGAAGATACGTATGAGACTCCATCTCCAGGGAACTTTCCACTTTACTCAGGCCCATATAACCGAAAGATTACTTCCTTTCCACATCCCAGATCCAAATGTCAGGATAATGATATTCCCTGTGATTTTTATTAAAAACACTACTGTGATTTTACTGTAGTGTCATCATCACTAAAATATTCAGGAATCTAGGTCTATGTAATTCTTTTATTTGTCAAGTTACTAGGAAATTCCCAAAGAGAATTTTATTCGTTTCACAATTCAAGTAAAGGAATATATATAATTGAAATAATATAAAAGAGAGAAGAGAGGACAGAGAAGGAAGAGGAGAGGTAAGAGGGCAAACAATTAAAATATCATGTAAAAATGGTATTTGCGCTAGACGGTTTGGCTCAATGGATAGAGTGTCGGCCTGTGGACCAAAAGGCCCCGGGTTCAATTCTGGTCAGGGATATGTACCTAGGTTGCAGGCTTCTCCTTGGCCAGTGCCCTAGGCAGGGCACATGCAGGAGGCAACCAGTTGATGTGTTTCTCTCACATCAATGTTTCTCTCTGTCTTTCTCTCTCTCTCTTCCACTCTCTCCAAAAGATCAATGGAATAATATCCTCAGGTGAGGATTAAAAATAATAATAATAATAATAATAGTATTTTAGGCAGAAATCATGAAATTATTAGCTGCTTAGAAAAGAGGCTCTAACTCAGAGTTTGGTATATCTTTTTTTGTAAAGAGTAAAATACTAAATATTTGAGGCCTTATGAGCCATGTAGCGAGAAAAGAATCATAAGCAACATGTAAACAAATGGAAATGGCTATGTTCTAATAAAACTTTATTTCTAAAAAGAAGTGGAGGGCCAATTAGGTCCTCAGGCTTTACTTTAAATCATAATGCTAAGATTACATCACAGTGTTTTGTGATAGAACGTTCCACTTTGAAGAAGAAAGTGTTCTTTATCTGTGCTGTCCAATATGGTGGCTACTAGGCACAGTGGCTATTGAGCACTTGAGGTTTGGCTAGTGAGAATAATGAATTCTTATATAATTTAAATTATTTTACATTTAATAAGCATATAATTATTGGCTACATTTTGGACTTTTAGCACATTTTTTCTTTTCTTATTTTAACCTGAGAATAAAATTTCAGAATTTTTTATTATTAACAAAGAGAAACCTTTAATATTTTGAAGATTTTCAAAGTACAAAATTTGAAAAGGTGAAAAAACTTTTCACTATAAGAAAAATTAAATTGAAAGGCTATTTAACTTCACTTTATAGTGTATAATATGCCTGTATATAAATATAAATATACAATATGTAACTGTAATTAAACATACTAAAAGCCCCCCACCTCAAGAGAAATTATGAGGAGAGATGCCGATGTGAGAAAAATATAGATAAAATATATTTGATTTTGCTCCTTCTGTGTATTTTTTTCTGATTAACAAATAAACATGAATTTAATGTCATTCTGCATAGGAATTTTGAAAATGTATGTGGTATCATATTGGGAAGCATTTTTCTTAAAAAGATGACATTGTTGTTGGAATGAAAAGTCTTGAGTTCAAGACCCAGCTTCATCATATACTAATTAAATAACATTTTCAAAATATTACTTAATTTCTTGAAGTCACAATTTCACAGTTTCCTTGGTAGTAAAATTGGTATAAAATACCACCTACTACAATAAGTTTTGGTGAGATTTAAGGTATGTATATAATACTCGATACATATACCATAAACTAGTACATAGGTATCTACTTTTATTATTCTCAGTAAGATAAAGTATAAATAGGTAGTGCACATGCATTCTGCCTAAAAATATCTTAAATTAGTCATGCTCACCACTCCTGTGACATTATTCCGCAATTAGCAATCTCATCATTTGTTTCTAAAGAGAGAGTTATTATATCAAATAAAGTCAGGATAAAATGTTTCTTTGGTCCTAAAAATTTTGAAATATCGTATAAAGTTCCTTCAACAGGGGATGGATGGAAAGAAGGAGAGGGACTTCTTAAGAGAGAAACAAAATAAATTGCAGCCCAAGTAGGTTGGTTAAGGAATGGACAAAAAATAATTATGTTTTACATTTATAGAGCAGGCCCATTTCATCTAGGAGAGAGTTGATGTTGCTGTGAGTGGGAAATGTTTTCCCATCCATGAACACTGTGCCCATGTGATCTAATCACCTCCCAAAGTCCCCCACCTCCTAATAACATCAGCTTGGGCATTAGGTTTTCAACATATGGACTGGGGAGGGAAAGGGAACACACATTCACATCATAGCATTGTTTAAGTAAGGACTTTTATTGCTGGCTACTTTTTTCTGAGGGATCTGTACATCAGGTCATTTCTCCTGTATATGTGAATACTGGGACATAATTTCTTGCTAATTGGAAGTTATCAAATCCCATTACAATAAAGGAATGCAGCTATCCTGTAAAAATCTTTACAATGGTATTATTTCTCTATAACCACAAAAGGTTAAAACCAGTGGGTACACTATCTGAAATATATATATATATATATATATATATATATATATATATATCCTTTGTCCTTTACTGCATGCAGGGAAAGGATTGTGTAGTGAGACAGTTTACCATTGGTATTGAGTGTCAGAGTTGTTGTTTTTTTTTACAAACAACTAAACCCCATACAGAAAGGTATTAAATTATATCAACTTGAAGTCAAACTGAAGGAAATACAACCATGTCTTCTACAGAAAGTATGAGAAATAATACCATCTTTTTCTCTTTTGGGCAGATTTTTTTGTTTCTGATGCTCTTAGTCTGTTATCAACAGTATAGTTTTCCTTTTGATTCATAGCTTCTGATTCCCATAATTCAGCTTGCCTTTGGTTTTCCTTTGCTGGAGAACCAAACTAACAATGTTCATGATCACTCAATTTCATATTCCACCACCAACTTATTTAAATTCTCATTTGAGAAACACATTGTTCATTTCACCTGGTGTTAGATGAGTTTCTTTGAGGCAGGTGCTCATCCCAATCCAAACAGTGAGGGCCAGGTAAGAGTGTATGTGGTACAAATCTAACGACACAATCTCACTCTTTTAGTAAAGGGTGATCTGGGTAGGCATGAAAAAATGTACATGCTACAATGGGCATGGACTCCTTGTTCACCAGCAACTGAACAGTTTCTGGAAGACAAATAAGCACACATATCAGGCTTTTATAAATGAATCTGGAGTTTGAGGAATTTATGTCCGATTAAAATACAATTCTAGAGATATAATATCTGTAATATATCCTGAATAAAAGAAAAATGGTGAAAACTCAATCTAAAAATCATGAGTCCTGTAAATATTTCTTGCTCATCTAAAAGATGATATAAAATGGTTGAGCAAAGTCACATTAATGCCATATGATTCTAAGACATATGTACATTTTTATTTGGGTCATAATCTTTTGTGATATCAAATATTTTATTGGAAGATAAATATTCTAATATAAAGCCAGCTAGAATAATTATAATTGTGCATAAGCCTGTGCATAACAAATACAGGATATCCCCCAAAAATGTATATATACTTTAACAACTGATATATCAATTTTGAAAATGAAATGTATTTTAATTAAAAATGTCTTTATAATTATTCAAAGTGTGTATACATTTTGGGGGAACACCCTATAATTATTTCTTAAAGTAATTTTCCAAGCCTACAAATTAAATATGGAAACAACTAATTTTGATAATTTTTCATTAATCACTACATACAAAGACATACATTTCTTCAATTCCATAGATAAGTCACAGACTTATAATTAAGGACTAGGGGCATTTGCTTTCTATATATTTTTTAACAGAAAAAATTAGAATGCAATTCAGCTGTTGGCTCTGAAGGGTTGCATGTAAATTATGGAAGCAGCAATTTTGGGAGAACAACTTACGAGATAATTTTAACTGTATCATAATGTAGGAATTCTGACAGCTGGCACATATATGTCATTCCCAAATATTGTTTCATAAAGAAAGATGCATATAAATTCAAATATTATAGTTATATACTCAAAGGTTAATACTAACACATTGTGAAATATTTCACATTTTGTATACATGTTCAATACATTTGGCTTTACTTCACTCATGATAATGAACTTGTTTCAGAAAACACCCCATGGAATTGTTTAAACAGATGAAATGTTCACTGACTGACAAATAAAAAGTACATATAGTTTAAGAGGAAGAAGAAATAGTAATCTACTTTCTATTGTTTATTGTACCTAAAGAATTTTAAAGAGTTTATATGTTAATAAAGAATATTAATAATACAATAAAGAACTGTTTAATTTCTATAGTAAATTTCATTCACTCATCTATTTATTCCACAAATATATTACTGACACTATACTAAGCTCAAAATATTATGCTAATGCTATGGCAAAACTCTTGAGCATGTGTTGAAAAGATGTTAGAAATACAAAATCCATATTTGGCATACATAGTAGGCCACTTCTGTTTGCTCCATTATTTTAGGAATTTGTAACACCTGCTATTTCAGATTCTATTGTCATTAAGAGAAAGTCACCTGAATATCAGCTTCCATTCTTTTTTAAGTATTTGTCTATGAACTTTCAAGTTTTAAGATTTTAAAGGGAACTGGTTTTTAAAAACAAGATAGGCAAGTTAAATTTTTCAGGTAGAGAAAAGGGAGGAGGGAAGGAAGGAAGGAAGGAAGGAAGGAAGGAAGGAAGGAAGGAAGGAAGGAAGGGAGGGAGGGAGGGAGGGAGGGAGGGAGGGAGGGAGGGAGGGAAGGGGGGAAGAGAAGAGTAAAGAGAGAGGGAAGTGAAGAGGGAGGGAAGAGGAGAGAGTTTCAAAACTAAGTGAAGTGTATACTCACATTCTTCCAATGAATCCCTCAACAATAGAGACATTTCCTCCCCCTTAACTCTTTTTGCTCAATTAAAATTCCACACTTTCTTTAAAATATAGATCATCTAACATCTACCTCAAAATCCTGACTATTCAAGTCCATATTGATGTTTCTGTTTTCAGGCTTCCTGGGTCCTTTGTGTTGAAGTGTATGTATATCTATCAACATACAGATATTTTTCTTTCATTGTCCTTTAATTTTTAATGAAGTCTTGTCTCCCCACTAAAATTAAGTTGTTGTTTGGCTTATATATATTTCTTGCATTGATAATTGTTTCCTGCTTTCCTGAGCTCAAGAGACTTAATGGCTTAATGTCCCCAAGTGAGGTTGTATTGTGATGAAATTAAAAAGCAAACTGTTCAGGTTAAGTGGTTCTAAAATTTTTGTTTTTGTTTTTTAATGCCAAGTCTCAGAAAGAAAGAAATGTTTATGGTAATCCAGTATACACAGACATTTGTACATAAATATATAACTGAAACAAATAATTTACATAAGTTACTCTAAAAGTATGCAGTACAATCTAATACTTTTTGTTCTCTAATGTTTATTTTTTAAAAACTTAGTAACAAAACATTACAGTGATTTCTTAAGTCACTAATGTATTTGTCAAAATTTAAAAACATAGCATGAAATAATTTTCAGTGACTAAGATCTTAATGACGGTGGCCTCACTGCAAATATTTTTTTGGGTTTTGTGCCAATTTTTCCATCAGGGTTATTCCAAAGGATTATTGTCGTTTGTTGTATGAAAGTCTCCTCTGCATTGTGCGATATTTACTGTGCATGACCCTCGCCCACTAGATGCTAGAAGTAACCCTCAAATATTGACAACCAAAACCACCCACACATTTCTAAAGTTTGGAGAGGAACAGTGCTGTGTTATTGCCCTGGTTGAGAACTCATAAAACAAGTGCTGAGTATAAAATTTGGTTAAATTATTTATATATGATATTTGTAAAACTTAAGCCAATAGTATTAAGAAATCTGTTATGAAAGGTTAATTATAGCAATAAAACAAAGAGTAAACCAATCAATCCATTGATTATTACTTATTACCAAATAATTATTTTCAAGTGCTGGTAAAACCCTGTTTGTTCCTCACTTTCAAGAAGGGAGAAAAGTTTGGATCTCATCAGTCACTCACTGACTCCTTAATTCCTCATCTGTAGTTTGAGAACAGTTCCAAATTAACAGTGTTTTTGTGAGAATTACAGGAGAAAGTGTGTTTAAAATATCTGGCACATAGTTAGGTGCTCAATGTATTTACTTTTAAAGAGGAGACAAGGAAGAAAGAAATGCACACATGAAGAAATATGTAACTAAGCAAGGAGATGCTTGCTGCTAGGCTGAGCAGTCCAAATAACACAGGGGTGTTGGTGCCCAAAAGCAACTTCCCTTATTCACTAGCAGTCATGTGAGAGGAAGAAAATAAAATAATTTTTGGAAAGTCATTTGCCTAAAATATGTGGAAAGAACTACTTATATTTTCTATTTTTAAAATATATATTTTGTTGGTTTTATAGAGAGGAAGGGAAAAGGATAGAGAGCCAGAAATATGTCATCTGCCTCCTGGACGCCCCCTACTGGGGATTGAGCCCACAACCAAGGTACATGCCTTTGATCAGAATGGAACCAGGACCCTTCAGTTCACTGGCTGAGGCTCTATCTGCAAGCCAAACCAGGTAGGGCTTATTTTTTTTTTTTACTGTTAAATTAGAAGTACAGTGGGGCCTTGACTTACGAGTGTCCCGACTAACGAGTTTTTCGAGATACGAGCCGTCTCTCGGCCAATTTTTTGCTTTGAGTTGCGAGCTAAAATTCGGGTTATGAGCCAGCTTCAGATACCCCACCGCTAGTTGGCGCAGCGAACCTCATAGTGAACGCCACAACATCAGCCCAGCATCATGTGTCTCACTCCTTATGGAAAAATAAAAACAATAATTATTTTTAAGGAAATTATTTGAATCTATTTCTCTTTAAAAATATCTTATAAACTCATATTCATACACATGTGATATTAATATGTTAGTTAAATGCCAAACGTTAAATATTAATTGTGTAAAGTGAATTATGTGTGCTTGCAAGCAAAAAAAAAAAGAATAAAATGTGGTTCATAGAAGAAATTAGTTTTCATAATTTCAAATGATCAGATAAAGAGATCGACGCATTTTTGTTTTCTTTAATTCTTCTAAAATATGCAGACTGCTAAATTTTCTCATATATTATTAGGAATGCACCATTTTGTTTCCTTATTTAGGATGTCTCTAGGAAATATAACTATGTAGCAGCAGAACATGACAAAAAAAGTACATGATCCAATATTATCTCCTAAAATTATTACCTAAACAGCCTGTGTTCTCCTTTAAAAAATAACAATTAATAAGTATTACTAATTTATCCCTATAGTATATCAACATTATTAGTATATTTATTATTATTGCTGAAATAGAAAATTTGGGATCTGCTAGGCAGAACAAAGAAATATATGTGGAAGTTCCTAACAATGATCATAACTTTTGCATCAATGAACTCTGTCTCTATTGATTATTTTCACTGTTTTACTTTGTTTAATAAAATGTTTCTAAACACCTCTATTGTTCCAGTTTTAAAATGTTTTCTACTTTATTCAGATATAAAAGGCATATATGTATTACACTAACAAATAATACTTTGTTTTACTCAAAATGCAGCATTTTATTTCCAGGAGATTAATGAGGCTTGTCTCCAAGGAGAGTATCTCTAATACTGGTAAATTGAGATTATCTGAGATAAAATCATTCCCAATAAGACATACTATTACTCCGCCACAAGAATTTTCCACTGACATCATTTTAATCACATCAGTATTCTTATTACAGATCATTCAATGCAGCTTCAAGCTATTTCTCTTACTGTGTTATAAAAAAAACAGGATATTTCCTCCCTCCATGTGGGGAATGTCAGAGCCAGAAATAGTGAGGGGTCTCACAAATCTCAACTACCAGATCAGGTTACAGGGCCTCTCAGAGAAAGGACACATAGGTTTCAAGAAGTAAATAAACACTTGCCTCTCCTTTGTGAAACGATGGCATTCTACTGTCACAAACATAAAAAAGAACATAAAAGACTAAATGACACTTGTTTCATGCAAAGAAAAAACTATAAATGTGATTTATATTAAACAAAATATGAATATATTTTCCATTTTTATTTAACACATATAAATCTTTGTACAGAATAAATAAGAAGCTCATAATTGCCTAATGTATAAAAGAAATGGACATAAAAATTTAAAAATGTGAAGACAAGATAGAGTAGTTTTTAAAAAATTACCTAATTTTTCAGCAAATAAAAATTAGTAAAAACAGGTATTTTTGTTGAGTTTTAAACTTTTTTTTCCAGAATGACAATCATGCAGGTGTCTTATAGAATTAGGGGTTGCCTTAAGGCCCAGCCTGGAAAGGTAGAGTGGTGGCAGAAAGGATGACAAGCAGTGGGGTGATGAAAAGGTCAGGTAACTCTGACCTGGCAAAATGATCCGACTTGGGAGAGATAAGCTGATGGAATGCTCCCAGGAGACAACACTGATATGCTGATATGTCCCCAGAGCACCCTGCTGTAATTGTCAGAGTTCTTTGAGAGAGCCTCCAGGGGCACTTTTAGTTTACGGCATGAACACACTATTAAATCCCCTATTCTTCATTAAATGGAGAAATCCTAGTGAAAGTCTTAGGTCAGAGCAAAATAGAATGAATCTATACTTCCAGTAGATCATCACAAAGTATAATAAAAATTCTTGATTTCTTTTTATTAAAAAAATGAGCAAAGGCACTGGTAGCAGATACTTACATCCTCTGGTGAAGCCACACATTTTATCTCTCCTTTTGTCTAACCAGAGACCTATGGGGTTGAGAGACATACATCAATTCCAAGGCTAGGGAAAATTTGTCTTGAACACACTCCTAGTTTTAATTTATCTGTATTAACACTAACTGCTGGAAAGAGATAATGCTATCAAAGTTTCAGACAAAGTAGAAGGAGACAGAATCCTACAACCTCTTGTCAATAAAATTTTGAGTTCTAGTTCTTCGAATATAAATAATTGAACTAGAGGCCCAATGCACAAAATTTGTGCAAGGGGCTTGGCCCTCGCAGCTGTGGTGGCTTGCCTGGCCCTCGCAGCCCTGGCTTCGTCTGGAAGGTTGTCCGGAAGGATGTCCAGAAGGTCATTTGGCTGTCCAGTCTAATTAGCATATTATGCTTTTATTATTATAGATAAATTAAGGTTCAAAAGTAATTTACTAAGTAGAAGTATTTTTTCTTATAAATACATCATGGAATTTTTCAAGGAATTCTTATTAAAAAAAGAGAAAAAAAAAATTATAATCACTTTCCAGTGCACGGACTATGGTCCCTATTTAGCATAAGGGCCTGAGGAGAATGTAGTGCACTAATCAAACCTTAGATGAACAACACGGGAACAGAACTCCACTCACTTATTTTACCTTCTCATTTTAATGACCCTCAACTCACAGATAACTCCAAATCGATAAGAAAAACTCTTTTCTATCTGGAACTTGATGAGAAACATTCCTATGTACTCCATCCTATGCAAAAATTGGAAAGTCATCCTATTCCTTTATTTTCTTGACATCTCCTACCTGGAAAGCTTCTGGTTTTTGTGGATTCTACCTCCAAAATAATTCTGGAATTTATATTTGTGTATTTGTTTCTAGTTTAGTTCAGTCTCTCAGCGCCTCTACCTTTTTACCTCTGAAAAATTCAAAAAGATTCCCACCTCAAATGCTCACCTTCAGTGTGATCCAATATTTCCCCAAATTTTCAGAGAATTGAAATAATTTAACAAGTTTGTTAAAATGCATATTCCCAGAACCTTCCTCCTACCCCATTTCTTAAGACTGTAATTGAGCAGAGCAAGGGAATCTGCATTTCTAAGAAGCAGCTAGAGGAAGGGAGAGGGAGATAGAAACATCAATGATGAAAGAGAATAATTGATCAGCTGCCTCCTGCACGCCCCACATTGAGGGTGGAGCCCGCAACCTGGGCATGTGCCCTGACCGAGAATTGAACTATGACCTCCTGGTTCATAGGTTGACACTCAACCACTGAGCCACCTAGGCCAGGCAGAAAAGCCTTTTTCAAAGAGGATAATGGAAAATAAAGGAAATGAACAAAAAAGCTCTCCCAGGAGAATTATATCCTATTTAAGGAATCTCCTGATATGCTGGGCAAGAGGCATTCACAGTAATCTCAGAATAGCTATAGACTATTGACTGTTTTTTAACTCACATTCTTCCCTTTCCAGTGGAACAATTTTTGTGTGAATGTGGCTTTTCTGTCTCTGTTCTACCATCATTTATTGGGTGTGTATGGGACAGATAACTTGTCACCTTAGTTAAGGTCTCAAGGCCAAAAGGAGGCACACAAAATCCCAATGGAGTTATTGCTACTTATTAACTGGAGATTCTGTACTTTGAGTTGTATTTGTTCACCGAAAGTTACATTTAGTTGTGTCCAAAACAAATCATTTTTTCTATCCAAACATTCCTTAAGGTATTTTGAACCACTGGCCTAGATAAAAAAAAAAAAAAGATTAGAGAGCTTCCAAGCTTTATCGTCTTTACTGGTACAGATATATCCTGTGCTATACCTGAGTGAGCTAGGATGCTCACTGGGCCCTTGGGATTTATCATTTGCATTTGTGGTAACAAAGAGAATTTTTAAAAATGTATAACTAGCTTTAACAAAGAGCAGAATTATCCAATCGGTATTTGGGTTCATATACCTAATGGAAGGCTGGTCAAAGAGGCTTAGAATAGAGGAATCAACAAGGGAACTGTAAATGGCTTGCCCACAAGAACTACTGTGAATCCAACCAGGTGAAATAATTACATTGGTACCAGAGAATCTAGGACGATCATAAGGAAAAAAGTTTTCTGAGCAAAGCTGCACACAGACACAAATATAACTGAGAAAGGGGAGAGTTAATTAAAGAAAGAGAGAAGCTGAGAAACTGGCATTCTCAGTCAAGAAAGAAATGATTTAGTGGGTGTGGGGAAATGGGAAAGAAAGCAAGACAGGAAGTTTTGATTATACATGCCAAGTACAAAGTTTGAGTTGTTGGATGTGGTTGTAGTGATGAGGTCCAGAGTGAGGCCGTAATACTGGGTGGTCAATCTAGAGTGAAAATCACTTGGTTGAGTGTTATTGAGGCGGGTAAGATGATGTGAACTTGAAGAGTTACATTGATAGCCAACATTAATTTGGAAATCATGAGAATGGGGTCAGCTGAAATTGATTGGAAAATATATATGTGACAATCTACTGAAGTTATCCACAGAGATGGAAGGAAATTGTGTGGGGTTGAATGATAACAGTGATAAGTTGAACAAGGTTGTAGACATTAAAATGTATAGCATTTAAATGAAAACTTTTTTCAAAGAAGGGAAACTTGGGACACTGGCTCAAAAGTTATGCTGGGAAGGAACTAGCACAATATTTTCATTTATGCTTTCATATGAGTTGAAGAAAACCAGTTAATTCAGAATGACCAGATTATCACACAATAGAAGTGCCTTTTCTGGAGACATGATATAATGGGCAGGGCGATAGGTATCTGGAGCAAAGTGTATCATCATTATTCTGTGAATTATTGATCAAAGACATCCTAAGTACTAGACTTTGTATTTTATTTCTTATTGTAAATGTGATTTTTTAAATGTGAAAATCAAATGCGGATGTTATCCAATCCTTTTCTTGCTACCACAATCACTCATGAAATACACACATGCAATGCCCCAGGCATCGTCACAGTTAATGATTTTGTGCATTGGGATTTTATAAAGCAACAGCGTTGTGCTTATTTTATTTTACAAGTAGAATTACTGTCCTTTTATGTTTTACACATATCGTACAAGATGTGCACACATTTATAATTCAATCATGGAGAGAAAAATAATGGTGCCTTAAATACTTTAATTAATGCTTTAAAAATAAGCATTCCAAAAGGAGATATTTTTTAAAATACACCAAATATTGATAAGGCTACATTGGAGAGTAAGGGTGAAAAAAATCAAAATTGTTTTTTCAATTTTTTAACTAATGCAACTTGAACTCATTATATGGTTTCTTAAAAAGATTTCATTAGTTATATTAATAAAAGTTGAAATTGTGCGTGAGAATATTGGCGGTTGATCAATTAATTGCATATTTTCAAAAAAATTTGGCATTTGCTCTGGCCAGTGTGGCTCAGTTGGTTGGGCATCCTCTGGTGCATCCAGTGGTCACAGGTTCAATTCCCATTTAGGACACATGCCTGGGTTTCAGGCTAGATCCCCAGTAGGGGGCATTGGGAGGCAGCTGATCAATGGTTCTCTCTCATTGATGTTTCTCTCTCCTGCTTCCTTCCTCTCTCTCTCTCTCTCAAATCAATAAAAACATACTTAAAATAAAATTGGCATTTAATGTATTTTCTTGATTTTTAATATACCCTTTGAATTATTAAAGAAATAATTATTCTGACACTTGTTAAACAGTAAGAAAAGCTTTATTCAAGACAATTGCTATAGATGTCAAGATTATCACATAGGGGAAAGAGCTCAAGCTCAACTCTAAATACAGCAAGGACAAGGGGGATTTATAGCCAATGAACAGGTGTGTGTTGGGGGGTGGAAAACAACTAACAAGAGACATCAAAGGTAGGGGAGATTTTGCTAAGCCTACTTAACAGGTTTCATGGTGATAGCAGACCAGGGTTCAGGGTAGACAGATATTGAGGATAGGGGATTCTCTCTAAACTGATGTAGTAGTATTGTTGATACAACGAGGCTAGGCAGGCTTGAGGGCAAGGTCCAAGGACAAGGCTGGTCCAAAAAAAAGGCTAAGAGGAATCTGACTACAGTTTGGTAAATAGAGTTTTTGTGAGAACCACCACATTATAATGTAGCTATAATTTTACTAGTAATTGGTACCTAGTTTAAAAGCAAAGGATTTAAACTACAAACTCCTCCACACCGTAGACCTTATTATAACTGCAATGATGATTAATAAGCTTGCATGTTTCCATGAGTCTAATTTGATATTTAGGAGCAATTTTATTACTTGTCCCATTTTATTACTTCTTTATCCCTCAATGCAGGACAAAGTATAAAAAGACTCAGTATTGTATTTTGTTGTTAACAAGCTACTAAAATTGTGTTCCCATATAGTGTTGCTATGCTCGGTGTTTGCTGGGGAAATCATAGTAATTTGTTCTTAACAAGTCATAAAATTTATGTTCTCCATGGCTAATTTGAAGCAAGAATGTTAAATAATGTAAGCCTTATCCAGAAACCTAATTAAAATTAACACTTCAAATTATATATTTTTTTTTGTTTTTGTTAAATGTACTAAATCATTTTCTGGAAATTTGTTCCTGTTCACCCTTAGTGATTTATTTGGTCAAAACCCTGAACTAAAGTTTAATATCTACATGCAGTAAATCACCTAAGAAATGACACAAAGCTATTTTGATGTGACTAATCCTTTCCTAGATACCACCAAAATACAAAAGAAAAATTACACAAGTAATTCTCAGACTAAACTTCCTACATTTACATCACTTTAATAGGGATATACATCATGCTTGAGCTGAAAGTGTTATTAACATGGATGAAGCAAACCAGAAACAGCTTGGTAGCCCATTCTCATGATTTCCTGTGGTACATGTTTAGAAAAGACAGTGTTGAGTCTTTAATCAAACACTGTCAAAATATTGTGTCTCTTGCTTTTCCTAGGTATAGGTGTAATCTACTTTAATTAAAATGTTGTATTATTTTAAATTGCAAGTCCCTAGCATCAAAATTGAAAATCAGTAAATATAGCATAGCACAACAAATACATTTATAGTATTAAACTTTTGAATTCACCAAACACTTTTAACTAGTTTCCTAATTTCAAATTGATAATTAATTCCGCTATGCTAAATGTCTTCCTTCCCAGGAAAAAAGAAAAGTAATTGCATAGTTTTAACATAGTGCCCATCCAACTGCTAAGATAACTTTCATTTTTATTTAGCATTTGAAGCTCAATACCCATTCATTGGGCAAATTAATGTGGTTTTTCTAATTCTTTGAAACTGAGAACCTGGGAGTAAGAACTTCACTTTAAACATATTAACTCTAAATCCCTGTAATTAATGTTCCCTATTCTGACCTTATCAGGATTGTGTTTTTCTCACTTCTATCCCCATTCCAATGGGATAAGAACAATAGATCATGTACATGACATTTCAGTTATCAGTTGGGAAGATGAAGAGTGTGTTGATGTGATAAGAATGGGAAGTGGGAGATTTACCAATGTGGGTTTTCAATGTACTAATGAAAGCATTCATTTAGATGGAAAGTTAGATACCTGGCAGAATCTAAGAGTCATGATTGCAGACAACCATTGTAAAATTGAAAAAGCACGTTGAATAAAAAACATTTTGGCTTTGCTCTCATTTTTGTATCAATTTATAAATATATGGCATCTTTAAAACCTGGTTTCTAAATTCTAATTTTAAAACTAATATGAATCTGGTACATACAGCCAGAAAAAAATTGTAAAGGACTCTGAAATGAACAACAATTATTAGTGAACATTCTGATTAACTTATCATCCAGGTTATCTCCACTAATTCATAGCATTATTATCATTACACATATTAATTTTTTTTCTATATGCAAACAAATTCTTCCTAAGAAGGGGCAATTACTTTACTACTATCATGTGGGAAAAAGCCAATTACATCTATTTGTAAATTCATTTTGGCATTTCTGATTTACCTATATACGTGTAGTACTGAGAAATTTCATTTGAATCAGGTGTATCCTTTATTAATTAATGAGTTAAAAAATGTTTGCACATGTTCATTTCATATTTGTATGAGAGCAATGAGTTTATCTTTTAAAAAATACAACACCCAAATATAATATTTATAGATGTAGCCAATGTAAAGTCAAATTAATTTTGCAATTTCCAAGAATTTTCCTGGAAATTACAAAAGGGAATCATACTCAGCATACCAAAATTTCTTAAAAGTCTACTTTCTCTTTCTTACACACACACACACACACACACACACACACAGTAGGTGAGAGAGAGAGAAAAAAACTACCATCACCTCATAATTCTCCATCCATTCTCTAAATTCTCCTATCCCCATCCATTATTCTTTAACTCTCCTTTTAGGTTATTTCTCTCTTATCTACACTTTACTATGCAGTTTAAACATGGGGTCTCTGTTTCTCACGCTACTACACCTCACTTTTTATCATAGTTTTCCACAAACAAAAGCCCACCGGTTAACCTAGTAAACAATTCTCCTTTGTTTAAATCAGGGAGGTGAAGCTATTCCTATCTATGCATTAATTATTATACACTATTCCGTCATATAGATGGCAAAACAGTTTTGGAAAATGCATAGAATATGAAAGTAGTTACAGTTTATGTTATGGTGTCAAGGGGTGAGAGCACTCTAAGAGTGAAGGGCAGAGGGTCTTGTCATGGGAATTTAAAATCCAATGAGGTACATACAAGTCCTGTTGTATTCCCCAAATATTTTTATTACATTATATTTTGGGGGAACAACACTGATAGGAAAATGGACTTAGTTTTGGTTAACCTAACCTCTGTTTCCCCTACAAATTCTATTCAATTCTACTTGGGGAGCACCTACAACAGTAGAGTAGTGCTTCCTTTATTCTGTTCTGTAAATTCATCATCTTATGTGCCTACTGCTTATTTAATTATACATAAATTACTCAAGTCTCTCCAAAATAAGAAATGCATTTTTATAAAGTTTTTAAAGAGCCATGTGCTCTATGTTGAATATAATCTAGTTAATTAATCCTCCTCCACATAAAGTACAGAGTCCAATCAATATTTTTATTCTAAAAACATCTCATCGTGCACACACTAAAGTGATTGTCCAGATATTTCTTCTGCTGCAAATCATCTCCATCCCCCCCCCCCCCGCCTCCCCCCATGGTCTATTAGGCAACGTCTAGACAAGTGGGTTATTTTGTTCAGTTAACACTGGATATTTGGAATGCAAAATAATAATCTTCACAGGATAAAAGAAAGTTTAGTATCTAAGGGAAAATCTCCAGTGAAGCTGAGCTAATCCTATTTGATAGCTAGTTTGTAGCATTAACTTCCTGAACTTGATGCTGCTCTCTTTATATAAATGTGTTCTACCTGCGTATGTTTTAGTTATCTTCACATAGCCAAAGGCTGTGTTTAATAGCTCGTCATCAAGCAGAATCATAAATCTTTCTTTAGTGTGTGTGTGTGTGCCTATGTGCATCTGAATGTCAGCGTTGGGGTTAGAGGAAAGAGAACAGAGCAGGCTTGTGTGGCAGGAAACAGACTAGTATAAATATGCATTGCTGGGTGGTTAACATAGTTTACAAAAACGAGAACAAAATAACTGTGACATGTGCCTCTAAGGTCTGCGAAATCAAAGAGTTCTGGGGTGATCACACTCCAAAGTTAGATTTCCTTTTCTTCATAAGACTTAAAAAGACTGTTTTAATAACTGAAAAATACATCATTAGACTCATTATTTTCAAGTGCAGTATCTTTTAAATGGGCCTTTCTGACTACAGGCTATCACACTTTAAGTCCATTCTTACCATTGTTCTCTGAGTTTTATGTTATATTTCTTATGGCTACACACACAGACACACACACACACACATGCACACACACGCGTGATGAAAATCATCTACTCTAAGACAAATGTGTCATCCTCCAGGAATCTTTCTCCTGCACCCCACTAGAATTAATGGTTTGACCACTACAATTGAACACATCATACCTGCATTATATTTAGTAATGTAGGTGACTTTTTAAAGAGACTGTTAGCTACTTAAGAGCAAAGAGTATGTGTTATTTATGGTGATTTATCAACCCTTTCATTCTTTATCCTCCATTTGTGTAAATAAAGTTCACTGAAATGGTTAAAGAACATTTAAAGTAATTTATCTCATTTACAACAATTTCAACTTTTTATATGTCCATTGCAACACATATATTCGGTGATCTCCAAAATAGTACTTTGTCATCAAGTACATCTCTATGAATTTAACCTAACCAGCTTTTTACAGAAATACCTTTTAACTGTTTATATTGTTGAAAGAAAATACAGAATGAGCCCTGGCTGATGTGTCTCAATGGTTGGAGCATTGTCCCACACACTAAAAGGTTGTGGGTTCTATTCCTGGTGAGGCCACATACTTAGGTTTCAGGTTCCATCCCTGGTTGGGGCTCGTACAGGAGGCAACCAATTGATGTTTCTGACATTGATGTTTCTCTCTCTCTCTCTCTCTCTCTCTCTCTCTCTCTCTCTCTCTCTCTCTCCTCCTCTCCCTCCCTCCCTCCCCCCATTCCCTAAATATCAGTAAAACATGTCCTTGCCTGAGGGTTAAAATAATGATAATAACAATGAAATGAGAATGCTTGGCAATATTCACATTTAGGGACATAATTTTTAAACCCTAGATTCTATGGAAGAGCAGTCCTTTCTTTATGGAAAAGAGAGGTTGAGGATGAATAGTTAGTATGACCTTTGACTCTTCCTTCACTATCACATTGGCAAAGTCATTTGTTGCCATTATAGAAGTTGCACCTGAAAAGCATTGAGCACTTGAGAAAAGTGTGAATCATGTTGTTGCGGTTTTTTGTTCACTTTTACTGCTGCTCCTCATTCTCATGCAACTCTAGATTACCTTCTAGATGGGAAAAACAATATTTTATTCTTTTTTGTCCCCTCATTCACAACACTTAGGAAGTCCGTTACACAGAGTAAATGCTCAATCCATGCTGTCACATGGTATTGTTCTAAATCCCTCCTAATCTTCTTCTTTATCGTTTCTTTTTGGTTTGACTCTTTTATCTTCCAAAAGAAATGACCTTTCCAGATCTAAACTGTAGGGACCTGTGGCCACACTTGCATATTTGGCATATGCACTCCCAAATTCTTTGCAGCATTATTTACAATGACCAAGACATGAAAACAACCTAAAACTCAGAGGTCAATGTTTCATGTTATTCTTTTTTTCCTATTAGAATGTCAACTATCCACCATATAGTTATTGGGTATAGACCATTAAGCCATTAATTGTTTTACTAAAGATTTCATAAATGATATTCTGGAAATTTTTTTATAAATGTCAACTTTTATAAATTTATCTAATTTTTTTCACCAATCATCTGGTATTGCAAAATGTTTTCTTTGCAATGGCCAATTATATTTAAACACAACTAGGATAGCCACCCATATTTTTTTTCAGCAGTTAAATACATCATGGTGGAAATTTTTAATAATTACTTGTTTTTCTTCTAATTCTAATGTCTTTGCAAAATAATTCCTATAAAAAGGAACCAGCAGGTCATTTCTAGAGTATTCCAAGGGAAAAATATGTCCCATTCAGCAGTTCCCTATTATGTGACATTTAAATGAAAAACATTGACATTGTAACAATATTATGTTAATATTGTAATACCCTCAAATGAGATAATTATATTTTAAAAAACTAAAATTGCTAGTTATTATACAAATGACCTAAATACAGTTAGTATTTTAAAAATCTATACATATTTTGAAATATGATTTGGGATAAAATATGTATACTCTAAGGAGAAACTTACCTTCTCTTTTACCTAAAATGCAATGGCCCAATGCTTTCCTGTGGGATTTAAAATGAAGAAAGCACATAGATATAGCCCTGACAATCTCATTTTCTTATATAGTAACAAAAAAAACTGTACTCTCCAAATTGATAATAGTGCCTAGGAAAGAAGGTTAATTATGTCACCAGTTAGTGGTGATGGTTATCTGAGTATAGAGATTTTTCCACCTTATATGCGGTTTGAGCCAAGTGCATGACCATCTCCTTCAATGGGGTCACTTCCCCGAATAAATTTGATTCCCATTTAAATAAATTGAAGTGAGTAGAACCACAGTAGCTGTCCTCTATATCAAACCAGCCCTTCAAAATATTCCCAAGTGATGCAAATGTAATTTTGTTAAACACTGCTTAAGTAATAACTCAACCTACATATTGATTTGCCTAGACTCTTGGGTATTCACACAATGCAAATTTTTGGTCATGTTTATAAACCTTGTATCATGTCAAATAAATCCCTGGAGAAGAGTCAAGAGCCATGTATTATATGGTAAGCAAAATGAGGTAACTGCTTGTTATCTCTAAGACTGGGAGATAGATGCAAAATCAGGAGCTGTTGTTATGAACATCCTACATAGAATTCGGAAGGTTGAGCATCTGGTGTTTAGGTCTCTTAGTAAACATAGTCCAGGCTTTTATGAGCTTGAATCACTTCCCCAGCTTTATTACGTTGTTTTTTCTGCACTTGCTCTTCTGTAAAACAAAACAGGAAACTATGAAATAACCTTCAAAAAATGACTCAGTGAAACGTAAGTTGTGTTAGTATACTCTACATATACATGTATATACAATCTGAAGCTTGATAATATTTACACAGTGGCTCCAGAATGTCTTTGACAGGCAAGTTCAGGGTTGGAAAGTGCGGGGCTCTCACTAGTCTAGGAAATGCACCACATTTTATGATGTTTTAGGGGTGCTTTAGGGGAGGAGGCTGCAGCAAATTCTGGGAGAGCTAAAGCATGTTCCCATTCAGAAGTAAATAAAGTGGCTAAGGAACAAACTTAAAAAACAAAAACAAAAGGCACTCAGCCCAGGCCAGGGGCGGGGCTGCGGGGCTCAGGCAGGAACGAGGCCTCTGCTCAGGGCCGGGAGCAGGTCCTACTCCGTTCACGGGCATCCACAGGCCTCAGGTGGACCAACAGCGCTGTAGAGGGAGCCCCAAGGAGCCTGCAAGTGTAACTGCCAACCCCTCCCTTTGAAGGGGGTCCATACAGCACCCGGCCCAGAACCCAGTCAGACTCTGATACTTAGGACCGAAGTAAGGAAGCTGGAGATTCAGTCCAATGATAAACTGAACAGGAGGCTCCCTGACGATGATGAAGAGGAGAGGAAGCACAAAGAGAGGGGGGCCCACAGGCACCATAAGCATCACCACCACCACCACCACCACCACCACCACCACCTCGGGTTTCTCCAACACCGAGGAGGGGCGGCCCCTCAACCAGCTCATGTTGCAAATGGCTGGAATGGGCACTGCCCACCACGTCAGCGCCCTGGCGTCCCAATTCTGGAGACATTGGGCAGCGCTTTGCTGAGGCCAGACTCGCGGTCTTCATGGAGCTGCCCACGCTGCAGGGCAAGCAGGAGATTTGGGAGCAGCAGCTGATGAGGCTGAGACTGACTTGGGCCAGCAGCGTGAACTGGCAGCATCTGTCAGGGGACGCCCAGGTTCCGGGTCGCCGACACCTCCGTTAGCGAGAAGGAGGCCACGCTGTGTGGCAGGGACGCGTCCACCCGCACGTTTATCTTCTCTCCAAGGACGAACACTCAGTAGCTGTATCTCTTGCACCACGTCTGGCTGTGATTGGCTGGTGCTGGGCACGGAGGCGTTGGTGCGGTCCTCCATCGCGCCACGGATGCTCGTATGCTCCGGAGACACCAGCGCCTCCTCACCGAGGAGCAGCGGTTTGAGCCAAGTGCATGACCATCTCCTTCAACAGGGTCACTTCCCAGAGGAAGGACGGCCTGGGGAAAGCCACGCGCAGCGCCGTCTCCGTGGTGAAGCGGTGGGCATGGCATGGAGCGCCAAGGGCCTCAGGGGTGTCGGTGCCCCTGCAGCCAGCACCTATCTGATGGTGGACCACGGAGCAAAACTGCTGGTGACCAAGGCCCACGGGCACCCGGAGAAGGTTTTCCAGGACCACCTGGACAGGCTGCAGGTGCCGGTGACCCCCGGAGGGAAGAAGACGTGGTAAACTCGGAGGACACTGGGGGCCTTGATGGGGAGCCACCTCACAAGCCTCAAAATTGGAGCCGCACAGATAGAGAGAAGCAAGATGCCGGGGAGGAGCCTCCGCAGGAGCAGGAGCCTGAGAAGGAAGAGCATCTTGGCGGAGTTGGACCTACTTGATTGTGCCCTGGGGGTACGGTGTTGCCTCTGGATCCGGTACCAGTAAGTGAACTTACTTAACTGACACCAAGTTTCATTTCACTTCAGATGTGTACCTTCTTTTTTAGCCCTCACTCATCTCTGCTGAAGGACTTCTGAGGTCTATTTATTGACGTTCCTGTCCATGATTAATAAATAGTCTTTGCAGAGATAGAAGAAAGAAGAAAGAAGAAAGAAAGAAAGAGAAACGAAGGGCTTTAAAATTGCTGTTGGCTTCGTTCTTGTTACACCTTTCGATTTCTCACAGGTCTCTCCACAAAACGTTCTGAGGTGCCCTCTTCCTCCAGAGAGCAATGTTGATATTGGACTGAGTTCTTCAAAGCATCATGTTTTCCCTTACATGGCAATCTTCCTGAACAGAAAACCCCCTCTGCCTAGAACACTAATTATAACCCATCACTCCATCTCCACCACGTTTTACAAAGCAAATAGATTCATACTTAAGGTTTCAACTTAAACACCGGTATTTCTTATAAGCTTGCTAGGTTAGGTACCCCTCCTGTTGATATATACATGTGCTTCTTTTTACTTCTCACATTACACTGAAACAATTTATACAGCTATCTAATGCCCCATTGGACTATGAGCTTCTGAAGAAGAGGCACTATGTATTTTAAACACTTTAATAATAGATTGAATCCAATGAGAGTAGAGATAAGAAATGGCTCTTTCTTTTTTTTCCTTCTTCAAACTAGTACCTTAAAACATTTCTGATACTCCCCAGCTTTGGATGGAATCTTTCGCAATAATTTTCAGTTGAACAAGCCTCATTTTAGTAATGGACTCATTTTGATATTATAAAGTCCAGTCCAATTTAAGTTTAAACTTAAATCTCACATATAATGGAAACCTCTCCAATTGCCAGTGCACAATGCAGCTATGACCTTGCTTGGCCAGGAGACTGGTAGTGGGAAGGCAAACACGGTCTCTTTTTCTTTCTTTTCTTTTCTCTTCTTTTCTTTTCTTTTTTTTCTTTTCTTTCTTTCTTTCTTCTCTTTCACACCCTCTGCTCCTGAGTCTCATTTCATCCTCCAGTGTTTTGTTGTTGTTTGTTTATTTTGTTTTGTTTTTTTAATCTTCACCTCAGGATATGTTTTATGCCGGTTTGTGTTTCTCAACATCTAGAAGGGGTTTCAGGAATCTGGAGAAGGGCTACGTGTAAATGAATAAAGAGTCCAGAGCGCCCATTAATGCTGGGGGTCTTAATCCAGCATCAAGAAGGGTTTTCAGAAATCTGGAGAAGGGGCTGCTGTAAATTATTAAAGAGTCCAGAGAGGAAACATAATTTTGGAAGGCATTTTGGGAAGCCAGAGAAGACTTAGCTAAAGAAATCAAGTTCTCCTTGTCTCTCTGGACCCTTTGCTTTTTATTAACACAAATTGTCCTAAAGCAAGGTAGATATACATATCAAAGGCAAGGTTTAGTATACAGAATCCATTGTCAGATTGGGGGAACTGCCTATAGCTGTTCAGGTGTTTGGCCAGCAGGAGGAAATAACATATAGATTAAAATGCCCTCAGCTGTGGACAGCAAGCAATCATCTATGCAAATCTTTAGGTGTGGGGAAATGCCCTTAGCCATTTCCAGCAGGCATTCCTCAAGGTTCCATCAAACTTTTGATGAAACTTCTTGCATTTATGACATGCTGGAATTAGCTTCCCGCAATTGGTAAGAGAGAGAAACATCAATCAGTTGTCTCCCATATGTGCCCTTTCCGGGGATTGGGGATTGAACCTGTAACCTTTTGGTGTGCAGGATAGTGTTCCAACTGACTGACTCATCTGGCCAGGGCCTTTTTCAGTGTTTTATGAGAAAGGATAGGGAAACTTTTTTGTGTGATTGGTTTGTTATCATCTAAGCACACTGTGTCAGACCCCAAATGCTAATTCTTCCATCAGTCTTATTAAAGGGTTCTTCTATTTCTCTTGTGGGTCCATGCATATTTTATGGTTCCATTCAGTTTCCCACCCCCTGGAAACACTTTATAGAGCTCCATTTTTGGAGTTCTTTTCCAAGCAGATGTCTTGTAGAGGAAGCTGTCAAGATGTTTTGGGCCTGGCCATTAATGCAGCATTTTCACTAGGTTAATGTGTAACTCCTACATCCTGCCGCATGTCACTGGTAGGGGTACAGGGTACTTGCACTGCATGTTTTTGTGTTTTTTTATTCCTTTTCCTCCCTATGTATAAAGATGGTAAGTGACACAGATCAATTACTTCATAAATATTCCCCAAATCATAGAGATGCCTGTTAGGCTCACATAAGACTTATCTCAATATGCTCTCACCTAATAGCCTCAGAGATGGCCTAATGTCTTTCTACTATTTAGAAAGCATCCAGTGGTGGCATGGGTAGCATAATACCCTTCTGGAGCTTTCCTCGTTTGTATTTAGGCGGCAATTGGGAGAAGAAAAGTTAATAACACAGCACTCTGACTGACTACTCACTGAGTCAACCATTAAAGTTTCTAGTTTTCTCTTATATTGTGGACATGGGTGAATTGTGTTTGCTATTTTAGTAATCCAACTTGGATATAACTTGAAACTCCATTTATAATGTGGAGGTCTTATTTCCTATTGTTTTTAGTTGTGAGACATCAATCAAATTACTAGGCATTTAAAGGCAGAGAGTCAACATCGAAAAATAGTTAAGATTATAGACACTCATGCCACACCGAGTAGGGTCAAAGTCCAGCTTCACTATTTATTAGCCATGTGACCTTGGGCAAGTCACTCAAGTTTTCTGTACATTAGTTTGCTCATTAGAAACATAGAGATGACAGTAACAGTACTTTTCTTGAAAAGGTAAAAACACTCTAAGAATTTCAAGGTTGTACATTAAGAAGTTTGAGCCAAATGTAATAAGGTTTTTTGCAAGATAGGTAAATCCAAGAGGAAGTGTAAAAATATGAACAGGCAAACACATGCAGTTGGTTCATGAGTATTACAATAAACAGAAATTAACAAAGAAACTGATTTTCCATTAGCTTTCTCCAGAATTAGGCTATGACATGCTAAAGTTATATTTTCCATGAAGACAGGGTTGTATTCAATCCCAAAAAGTTGTTCAGTCTTAAAAAGTTGCTCATTCCTGAAATTTGTTCAGAGAGCCTATTGTTTATTCTGATTAGTAAAAGTTTATACCATTCTGATTGTTGAATATTTTTCATATTATCCCATTAGTATAGGTATGTCTATCAGATAGTAAAATTTATTTTAATAAAGATCGGAAATGTTAATGCAACCATCTGAAAAATAAGAAATATGTTTCTTTATTTTAAAATTCTATCTTAAAAAATTGCCAAAATTTGAGTTTATGTCATGGAAATTCAACTATAATTTTTAAAAAGTCCTAGATAGTTGGGCTTAACAGTTATCTTATAATCATATACAAATATATACATTTCTTATTTCATTAGAGCCTTATGAGATAATTTTTAGAAAGTAGTAAATTTTATATAAAAATTCTATTTTAATTGCAATTCAAAATCAATTTAGCTATTAGAAAGTAATAATATATATATTTTTCTTTTTTATAGGGATATTAATCTGAATTACATGCAGATTAATTTATGAAATACAAACACAAATTGAGAATAATGATGTGTAGACTACATTTAATTGGTTTCCTCTTTAAAACACAATTAGCATTCCATAGATAACATGAGTAACACCACCCAAAGAAGTTGCTCTAACAAGCATTACTACATAGAACTGTGCAGCAGTCAGTTCACTGTGGAGTTGTCATTCAAAAAACATTCACATTTCTCTTTTAATTGTATTTCATCTACTTTCAGGCCTGCTAAAATGGAATATTATTTTATCATAAGATAAAATTTATGTTAAAGCAACTGACATTTTATATAAAGGTTTCTTAAAATCCTACATGCTTTTTTTCTTTGATATTCTTTTATAATAGCATACAACTTTGAGAAAAAAACTGGGACACTCATGACAATTCTTATATGAAAAAGTAGATGCTTTAATTATAGGCCTAAAATTAAGTTTAACTATAAGGAAAGGATGTTTATTTATCAATCTATATCAGAAGTAAGTGTGTTTCCTTTAGTGATGAGTAACTAAGGTAAACTGAATGAAACTAAGCAGCAGATAGCTCTGTGAGGGGCATGACAAATATACACCATCTAAAGAAGATGTCCATGTATTTTAAACCAGCCATGTAATTAAACAGCATCACCCCTTTCTAATATATATAAATTTATACAGTTATAAAAGGAAGTATTATGTAAGTATGTGACCAACTTCTATCTGGAGTTATGCTCTGGCACCATTCAAATCTAGGAAACTGTTCTTTACTGTCCACTGAGTCTAACAATGGTATCAGGCTATTCCTGCCTTTTTGGTACAGTGAAGTACTTTTTTTAGGTTATGTCATCAACATTTTTAAAAAGTTATTTTTTATAAGTGTATTATTACCCTTAAAAATCTTTTAGAAAAGAAGCATAAATATTTATATATTTATATTTAATATAATGTATTAATAGCATTAGAGGATATGACCATTTTTATATTACAGGAGAAAAGATAATATGCACCCCTCCAAATATTCTGGTTTAAGTAACTAACATTAGTCTGACTGGTCTTAAATACAAATATCATCAAAAACTTAGTGTAAATTGTAAAAAGAATGTGAAATGGATAATGGATAATGGATAATGTACCCTGGTGGGGAAGAATAAAGGATTTAGGCATAAGGGTTAAGAAAAAGAATGAACAAGACTTCTATAGGGATACTTATAATTAATTTAGAAATGTTTTACTCCATAAACTTCATGGTGCTAAAAAGCAATGCATCATTTTGTAAAGTTTGAAAACAAAATTGAGGACCAGCAAAATTATCAAGAGAAAAAATACCATTCTGTAATTGTCTAGACGGGAAATAGCAAACTCAAGAAGTGAAAGATCGGCCCTTCATCAAATGATAAATCTAGTGGGAGTTTACAAATTGTATCTTTAGGAGTTTGCAATTGTATAAGTGTTTAGGCAAAGAATTGCTGTCAAATGCTTTATTGATTGATCAAAATGTCTGCGTTAGAGTAAAAGGATAAAAAGTGAATATATTATCACTACTGAAAATGTTTAATTTATGTGCTTATAGCAGATAACTACACAAAATGTAGTGAAGTTTCTTAGAAATAGTGGAATTCAATAAACATTGTCACAGGTCATCCTTTGTAAAAAGTAAAAATAAAACTGTTATTTCATACTACCCCCTTCCAAAAAATAATAGTCATTTTCTGCTTTAAAATGAGCTTAATTATTTTATAACTGCTGAATGGGAAACATTCACACCTAGGAGACCTGGATTTCAGATATAGCACTTTAATTATTACATGTTGCTCCTGACAAGTCACTTAAACTCTCTGAGTCACTCTTTTGCTGTCTTTAAAAACGATTAAGTGATATATTTATGTAACCTCTTTTTGAATACTATGCTTGATCTAAGTGCAGTGGTCGGCAAACTGCGGCTCGCGAGCCACATGCAGCTCTTTGGCCCCTTGAGTGTGGTTCTTCCTAAGCCTTAGGAGTACCCTAACTAAGTTAATAACAATGTACCTAGCTATATAGTTTAAGTTTAAAAAATTTGGCTCTCAAAAGAAATGTCAATCGTACTGTTGATATTTGGCTCTGTTGACTAATGAGTTTGCCGACCACTGGTGCAGGGGATTGGTTTTATTCTTATATTTACTTTATTAGAATGGGGTTTGTAGTGGATCCACATGAAAAGTCTTTTTGATCCTT
This sequence comes from Myotis yumanensis, assembly GCF_028538775.1. Taxonomy (NCBI): domain Eukaryota; kingdom Metazoa; phylum Chordata; class Mammalia; order Chiroptera; family Vespertilionidae; genus Myotis; species Myotis yumanensis. The sequence goes on along the minus strand of NW_027223760.1, from coordinate 38,971,936 downwards.
GTTACTCATACGTGGTCCAGGAACCAGTAGCATCAGCATCACCTGAAAGCTTGTTGGAAATGCAGAATCTCAGGCCCCATCCAATAGATTTTTGTGTACATTAATGTTTTAGAAATACTGTTTTATCATATTCATGAGATGTTGTCAAGGCCACTTCTTTTATATCAATCATTTATCCTTCAAGGCAATATTTTAATTTGCCATCATCCATCCATTGAAATGCATTTAAAGTAAATCACTTTAATAGAGGCATGTTTTTATATGTAATTAGTTCCACTGATATATTAGTTATGTTAATTAACTACAACCATGCAAATGACTTTTTCTGAACACTGAGTTACACCAATTCAGGGCATAGTAAGAGTTACATCTGTAATGAGAAAAGTACAGAAAAAATAAGCATAGTACAGACTGTAATGAGGCAATATACATGTTGTAATGATTAGTTCACATTTTTTCAAATAAGATGTATAGGTTAAGATATAATTATAAAGATGGGGGGGGGACCACAATCTAGAAGCCAAAAGCCAAAAAATTAGAAAATTATTTAAAATGTCTAGCTTTAGAAATTATCATAGTAATGATTAAACTTTCAAATTAGTATAATTTTTAAAGCCCACTTTAAGATGAAGGAGATTATTATTTTATATTTGGGTGAAACTATATGTTTCAGTTTCTGAAAATAATAATAAAATTTGCACATCTTTCATTGATTTTGGCCAAATCAATTTTCTAATTTCTATGTTGATTTGTTTGGAGAATAATGAGAATAATAAGTTATTACTTCGTTAATAAGCATTTCTTGAGCTTATAAATATTGTTCTTCCTATTTCCTATTGTGGAATGTTTATTGTTCAAACTATCTAGCTAGCTATCCACCATCTATCTACTTATTTTTGCTACTAGATTGACATCTTATACTACCAGATAAAGTCTTTTTGGAGTAACAAATAAGTCACTGTAGTAAACTAAATAAAATACTATAAGCTCTGGACTTATTTCGTCCTCATTTTACTCTCCCTTTTTGCCTTTTCTAACTTTTTATTTTTATTTTTGAAGGCTACTTTTAAAAAAAAAAAAAAGATGTAACTTGGAAAACAGTGTGGAGTTTCCACAAAAAATTAAAAATGGGACTGCCATTTGACCCAGTGATCCCACTTTTAGAAATACATCCTAAGAATCCCAAAACACCAATCAGAAGGAACATATTCACCCCTATATTCACAGTAGTTTTATTTACATTAGCTAGGACCTGGAAACAGTCCAAATGCCCATCAGTAGATGAATGGATAAAAAAAAAAAATATCTGTGGTACATTTACATAATTAAATACTATGCAGCTATTAAAAAAAAAAAAAAAAAGAGGGATCTCTTACCCTTTGAGACAGCATGGAGGTACCTGGAAGGTAGTATGCTAAGTAAAATAAGCCAGTCAGAAAAAGACAAGTATCACATGATCTCACTCATATGTGGGATCTAATGAGCAAAATAAGCTGATGAACAAATAGATCCAGAGACATTGAAGCAGGCAACAGACTGCCTTATTTCAGAGGCAAAGGCAAAGTGGTCCAGAAGACATTAACCAAATAATTTATATGCATATGCACATATGCATAACCTATGGACAGACAATAGTGCAGTGAAGGCCTGGGGAAGGGAGGGAAATGGGTGGAGGGGTCAATGGGGGCAGAAGGGAAGCAGATATCCATAATACTTTCAACAATAAAGATAAATTTTTTAAAAAGATATCTTATTCTTTTATTACTAACTAGAGGCCTGGTGCACGAATTCGTGCACAGGTGGGGGGGTCTCTAGGCCTGGCTGGTGATCAGGGCCAATCAGGGCCAGGCCAATGGGGGCCTGCCGGCGGGGGTGAAAGACAGGGTGCAGGAGGTTGGCCGCCAGCCCTGAGGAGGGAGCCGGCCCTTGGCCCCCTGGGAAAGGTGCTGCATCTGCCACCACCCACCCCTGGTTCGCTGTCCCAGCCCAGGGCTGAAGGCCCCAGCAAGGTCAGGAGAGGAGGCGACAGTCGCCAGCCAGGTGCGGAAGGAACGGACTTTGGTTGCCAATGCCTCTGGCTGGCCATGGGATATTTGCTGTGGGAGCACACTGACTACCAGGGGGCAAATCCTGCATTGAGCATCTGCCCCCTAGTGGTTATTGTGTGTCATAGCAACTGGTCAACCGGTTGTTCAGTCTTAATGGTTGCTTAGGCTTTTATATATAGATAGATTGCATGGCAAGACCGGAATTTTGTCAAGACCTCATTAATGCATTTAATAAAACTGGGGGCCCAGTGCACAGATTTGTGCACATTGAAAGGAATTAATTAGAATTCCTGAGGTGACACTGTAGCTCGAAGGGTGTCTGCAGGGGGGCGGGGGGTCAGAGAAAAAGAAAGAAAACTCATATTTGGGTCTTCCGGTTCGCAGTGCTGGCTCTGGTGCAGGGACTAATGCAGGCAGTCCCAGGTGGCTTGTGGGGCGGGACTGGGCGAGACAGGCCGGACATGCCCTGGAGCCAACCTCCCATGGTCCCTCCCTGGCCCACCACACCTGGGGCAGCTCCGGGGCTCTAAGGGCATCTGTGGAGTGAGCGGGGTCCCTCTGGCAGGTGGGGTCCCTTGGCCTGGCCTCCGGGGATCCAGCCAAAACAGGCTCTCTAACATCCCCCGAGGGGTCCTGGAGTGTGAGAGGGCACTCAGCAAAGTTTCTATCATACAGGATGTGGAAGGCAAACACAAGTGTGCAGTAAACCAGATTTGGGGCCGACAGTGCCCCAGGCCAATGGTGGACTCGCATGGCCCCACGAGGAATTGGGCTCCCTCCTCTCCGGTTCCCGGGTGCATCACCTGAGAACCACTGCTGCCAAGTGACCGCAGCTTGACAGCTCCTGCGTTAAGCATCTGCCCCCTGGTTGTCAGTGCGTGCCATAGGTACTGGCCGGTTGGACAGTCGGACAGTCACTCAGCCTTTTATATATATAGGTATATCAAACTTCTTACAGTTCCAATCTTTCCAGTATTACATGTTCTTTTTGATAACTTCCCTACTAATTCTTCATTTTGAATAATAATAATTGCCAATCTTTATTGTTCTTTACTTCAGACTTAAACAGCCTCAGTCATGTTCAATTGTGCACAAGCCATGCAATCATGTAATAGCAAAAAAAAAAAAATTATTTCAACATATTAATGCATCTATTTGGAAATGTGGGAAAGTGTTAACTCTTCAACCTGTCAAAACTTCAGTTTGTATTTCTATACTATTACATTCACATAACTTTATTGCTTGAATAAAAGTCAATATTTAAGTTAAAAAAAAAAAAAGACGTGACTTGACCTGAAGGAATCAGAGAGAGTGAGCGAATTATCAAAGTGATTTTTACCAAGGGCCTTTGAGAAATCTACTCCTTTGATAAAATGGGAGAATATTCTGTAATAGAGTGAATATTTGAGACAAGAAAATAAATTATACGCCAAAAAAAAGTGCATAAAAATGTATTAGGATAAGGTTAAAAGTATACTAATAACTCCAAGAGGCAGTAAGGTACCAAATTATTTTTCATATAATAACTGATACGTCTTGGGCAATGATCAAAGAAAAGATAAGGGGACAATTAAAGAATGCTCTTGGCTCTACTTCCACAATGATTTCATCCTCAACCAAATCTGCTCCTAAATGTGCTAATAAGAGGAATTCATTGCACCTAACTTGTTTCCTCATGTGACACAATATGACATTTTGTAATTTTTAATATTCCCTTCCTTACCATCTCATACTCAGAAATTATGAGAAAATTAGACTCCCAAGTAAAAACAATTTTAAAAAATTTCCTGACACTACAAATTAAAGGCACACATAATATGAGCAACTTCATATGAGACTGTTCAAGATAATAAAATTTGCACATATTAATAATGAAATGTAATCTCTTAGTGCATGAGCTTGATTTTATTCTCTCTACTCTGAAATTTACATTCAAGGAGCTTCAAATAAATTTCTGTTTAGGGCAGAATTGTAAAATCCGATTTCAATATGTTTTTATAAGTACATCCTGGCTCCTAAAAAAAATAGTATGAATTTAATATAATGTCTAAGAAAAGAAAGATAAAATAAGCCAACAATGTTTAAATAAACAGTGGATTAGCACTCTTCTTAGTTTTCAAAGTCACTAAAATAGCAATAGCTTTTAAAAAGAAGAATATCAAATCATATTCCTAAATATAAGTATGGCAATCACTTCTCAAAAAGCTCCATGATTCATCATGTTCAAGTACATAAATTAACTTGAGAATTTACATAGTCAAAAATTAGTGACTTAACAAATTAAAGTAAAAAGTCAATTTAAGAAAATAAAAAGCAAGTTCTAATTGAAATTCTTTTTGGAGATTGACTTCTACATAGTTTGTTCAATAAATATTTGCTATAGGTTTGATGAATGAATTAAAGGATGAATGAATAAAGCAGGTCAAACAAAAACATTTGAGAATTTTCTGCTTATCTTAGAGAAACTTATACTGACCAACCTCATCTGTATAAGATGCATGTCATTTTTTTTTGTTACATTATATATGATAATTTTTTAAAAATCACAATTAAACATGGTGACGTAGCCAGGAATTAAAAATATGCACAGTGCCTTCTAAAAATTTAGTGACTTAAAAATCACAGGTATGAGCTGTATATAAAAATTAAGTGGAAAACACTGATCTGTACTTTGAAAATGCCACCTTTATAGCTTTTTATGTAAAATTTTATCTGGAAAATGTTAGTATGGACTTTTCACTAGCCAATATGTCAAAAGGATAGATATTAATAATTTTTAAAATGAAAAAAATCACTAGAAATAGAGATTTATATTTGATTTCCTTATGCTGTACTGGGGTTTTAAAAATAGATTAAAAAGCCATGACACACACTTTTTAAAAAAATCCTCACCCAAGGACATGCTTAGAGGGAGCGCAGAGAGAGACAAAGAGAAAGAGAAACGTGGATGTGAGATAGACTGTTGTCTTTCTTTCATGCCCTGACTAGGCAACCTTTCATTGCACAGGGTGATGCTCATTATTTACAGGACAAATAGTCTATTCTGATTATATATATCTTGATTATATTTTTTATGCAGTATTGCCCCTTAAGATCAAAGTATGTCTTTAACAAATTTCTAAATACTCATTTATCAGAACTATCTAATGCTTTCAGACCAACCCTGAGCAAAGGCTCTGTGTATCCCTCAAGATTAAAAAACAAAACAAACAAACAAACAAAAAAAACAGAGAGAGAGCAAATTGTTTACTAGCAAAGACTGACGCAGGTGACAATTTGATCCAGAGTTACATGAATGTTTGAGAACAAAGCCTTCATAATTCTTTCAGATGGAAATACCTGGAGGCCATCTTATTTGACTGATATCAACTTTGATGTACTATGCCCACTAAAAAAACATTTATTCTCCTTTACTTTTACTAAAATAATCAATACCATAAACCACTGGTTCATATATTTCAAGAGGTAGAGAATTCCCTGTGGCTTTAAAAATAAGTTTGAATACATTTTTCTTAATAATGTCTAACTTGAAGGTATATTTATCCTTCAAATTAGGTACAATAAGCAAGCAGAGGTATACTTTGAAATAAGAGTGATCTTAGAGATATAGTATTTGATATGCTTGGAGAGGGCTATGATAGAAGAAAAGTAACTAAAATGTTATATTAATATAATGAAAGAAGACAGTTGAGAAATATATTCTAATAAAATAGTTTATTGGCTTTCCTCAAAGGTGTACAGCTTATATGTGGTTATAGATTTTATCCTTAACTAGCTTTATTTCCCATGCAGAAAAAGTATTTTTTAAATTACTTTTCATATTTTATAGTTTTAAGAAAATTTATACTATGTTTCAAGTTACCCAGTGTAATTGCAACACAGATATTATTTCGGGATAAGAAAACTAAAACTCAGAGAGTGTAACTTTGAAAGGAGGGTACTTAATTAGTGAGACAGCAAGATGTCTAATCTTACTCTCTTTAATTCAAAGCCTTTTATGTCATGCTGCCTTTTAAGAAGATATTTCAGTGAATATGTTTATGAAATTAATAGCATTCATCAATAAAGATGGAATTGAGCAAACTAAATAGAGAAGGAAAGAAGGAGGGGAGGGGAGGAAAGAAGGAAGGAAGGGAATGAGAAAGGGAGAGAAGGGGGAGGGAGGGAGGGAGGGAGGGAGGAAGGAAGGAAGGAAGGAAGGAAGGAAGGAAGGAAGGAAGGAAGGAAGGAAGGAAGGAAGGAAGAAAACCTTAATAAAGAGAGAAATGCTGGTAACTACATATCTTGTCTAATCATTAAAAAATATTTCAGGAACTTCCTAGGAACTGAAAACAAAACATAGCTAGGGATCTGTGATGGTGAGACACAAAAATAAAACATAGACTTGGTTGCCTAATCTTCTATAATAATAAAAGCATAATATGCTAATTAGACTGGACATTCAAAAGATCTTCCCGACATCATGCTGGATGTCCTTCCAGACGAAGCCTCTGTGGCGGGGGCCGAGGCAGAGGCGGTTAGGGGCGATCAGGAAGGCAGGCAAGTGGTTAGGGGAGATCAGGCAGGCAGGCAGATGGGTTAGGGGTGATCGGGCAGGCAGGCAGGCTAGCGGTTAGTAGCCTGCACTTAGGAGAAAGGGAGAAGGAGAGAAAGATAGAAACATCAATGATGAGAGAGAATCACTGATTGGATGCCTCCTGCATACCACACACTGGGGATGGAGACCACAACCCGGGCATATGGTCTGACCAGTAATTGAATCGTGACCTCCTGGAACCACTGAGCAACACTGGCCAGGCCAGAATTTTTTTTTAATCATCAAAGTGTTCTTGTGTCTTCAAAGTAAACAACCAACACTCTCTATTATTAATGGCAAAATTCAAGCTTGCTAAACAAAATTAGAATTTTGAAAAACCTGTACCTTCCAGCATGGCTATACAATACTTAGATTTTTCTGATGAAATTGATGCCAGTATTAACAAATGTGATTTTTTATATTGGATAATTTTAAGGGCCTAATTGTGTCCCCTGCAAATTGATATTTTGAACTCCTAGACCCCATTAACTCAGAATATGACTATATGTGGAGATAGGATCTTTAAAGAGGTAGTTAAATCAGGTCAGTAGGCTGGACCCCACCCCCGCATCTGATGTCATTATGAAATGAGAGTAGGTTACAAACACACACAGAAAGGAAAGGAAATGTGCAGAAATAGGAAGACGGCCATCTCAAAGCCGAGAGAGGCCTCAGAAGAAACCTTTCCTGCCCTTATTTTGATCTTGGATTCCTAGCCTCCAGGATTGTGAGAAAATAAATTTCTGTTATTTAAGCTGCACAGTTAAGCTTTACTTTGTTATGGCAGCCCTAGCAAACTAATACAATAATTTAATGTGTCAACATTTGGGAGATCTGAAAATCTCAGTGAATCAATATTTTCCAATAAAACCCACTTACATTGCAAGATAGGTCAGTAGATTTTAATATAACAGAGTATGAAATATTTATGATATTGCTTCAATTTAGTTTCCCTCCTGCATGCAATTAACTTTAGCTAGATTGTGGCTGTTTAGGAACTGTTCAGTTTTTATGTGGCATCAAGAAAAGAATATCTACCCATTACAAAACGGTTAATACATTGTATCCTTTTCCAACTATGCCTCTATGTGAGGGCAGGTTTTCCTCGTAGACCTCCAAGAAATAAGACATATCACATATCACAGCAGATTGTCTTTTTTTAAATTGTTTTAGAAATATAGTTACTGAATAGCAAATACTATTTGTTAATATCTATTTAATCAGTTTATTATTTCAAATGAACTAAATAAATATAATACTTTCTCAACTTTATGATATATCAACAGCTAAAATCCACATAAACACAATTCTTCAGTGCTCAGTAATTTTTAATACTACAAAACAGTTCTTGAGAGCAAAAAGTTCCAGAACTGCTGATTTGAGAAAAAAATAATAATATTTAGCATTAACTATCCCATGTGGAATTTGTATTAATATGCCAGCCACTTGTTAAAAATTTTGCATTTGCTTTCTCAGTATATAAATACAAATATTTACAAAGTTCACATACTTATCTCTCTTGAGAGATGAGGATTTTGAAGTTCTATATGATTTCATAATTAAAAACAAAATTTAAAACCCATATGTGTCCCATTTGAAAAACCCAGATTGTAGGATTCCAAAGCCGAGACTGCATAGCATGTTAGAGCAAACAATCATTTAATAAACAAAGGATACTTTAAAGGAGTTATTTTGGCAATAACTAATCAGGTGGGGATTTCTGCAAAAGATTTAGAAACCAGTAGCCACTGAGTCTCTAATCTCTAAAGTGATTATCCATCTTTGGGTCAAGTAGTTTTGGTGAAGTATATAGTGTATGATGCTTTTCAGTATGCTTCACCAAATATTTCACTTTACTCTAGGAAAGTATATCTATCATCTGTAATTCTCAACGGCATACTATAACAAACGAGTGTTAAGTAGATTCAAGTAGACAGTAGGAATAAACATTTCTCCTTCTTAGCAGTGGAATTGCCTAGATCCTCTTTTGTTGCCTAATTCCACTCTTACACTAAATAGTAGCAAATATACCCATATTTGACAGATTTTTTTCAGGATTATTCAAGTTTATATGAAGCTTATAAAAAGTTTATATGAAGGGGATTCTGAATAAAAGGATAATATAACTGTTAGAAGTGATGAGTGATTATTCATATGTCTCAAAAATTTTTAACTATTATTAACTAGAGGCCCGGTGCACAAAATTTGTGCACTGGGGGTGGGGGGGTGTCCCTCAGCCCAGCCTGCACCCTCTTCAATCTGGGACCCCTCGAGGGATGTCCGACTGCCCGTTTAGGCCTGATCCCACCAGCAGTCAGACATCCCTCTCACAATCCGGAACTGCTGGCTCCCAACCACTCACCTGCCTGCCTGCCTGATCACCCCCTAACCACTCCCCTGCCAGCCTGATCAACGCCTAACTGCTCCCCTGCCAGCCCGATCGCCCCTAACTGCCCTCCCCTGACGGCCTGGTCGTCCCCAACTGCCCTCCCATGCTGGCCCAGTCACCCCTAACTGCCCTTCCTTGCCAGCCTGGTCACCCCAACTGCCCTCCACTGCCGGCCATCTTGTGTCCACATGGGGGCAGCCATCTTGTGTGTTGGAGTGATGGTCAATTTGCATAATACCACTTTATTAGATAGGATGGTATTTAACTTCTTATCTACTGTTTTCTACTTATTTTCCAACAGAAGATAGCTATGTTGTAAAATGTTCATCGTATCAATTTGACCAAGGAAAAGTGAAAGCAAAGTGGCTAAATAATAATTCATAAATTCTGAAAAGTTGAGGATTATTAAAAAGTGTGTCAGTGTATTTCTGACATTTCTTGTATTCAATCAGCTTGTTTCTTCAGTTTCATGAATCCGTGCAAACAATATTTTTCACTAGGAACTTATGACTTTACTTATTGTCCTCTATGCTAAGTACCTCCAAATTGAAATAAAGTGTTGAGTAGAAATTTGTTTAAATTTGATTTATATTGTTTATTTACATTTTCAATATCTTCCTTGATCTGGAAGGCTTTTAAAAGAAGTTTTAGTTTAAGTGTTATCAGGAAAAATATATAAAACTTCTTAATTTCTAAAATTATTTTTAAAAACAATTGTGCTCTATGTCACAAAGAACTGCAAAATAATCTACCAGATCTTGCAACATAAAATTGTTACATAATTTTGCTAGAAAACAATATCATAAGATTTTTAGGCACAAAGCAATGATGATCATCCAATATTGAAATTAAAACCACTGCTTTTTTGAGGAGAAAGGAGAATGTGAGAGTGGAAAATAGTAAAGAATGAAAATTGTTCATACTAAAATTCTATTTGTATTGGAGACCCTTCGAAAGGATATTGTATGAGGGAATGTTTCTGTATTCTTAAAACTAAAATGTCAGTTAAAATTAATACATAAATCAATCCAAATTACAATACTCTATTCTAGAAGTCTGCAAATGTAACTGTACTGTCACACTAACTTTAACCTCTATTGATTTGACAAAATCTATACAAATACTTTACCATGAAATTGATTAAAAATTCAATCATAATGTATATTTTATTGTTATTGGATTTAAAATCTAACACATACTATTTGGGTATGAAAGCTAATTTTTTCTATTCAGATAACTATAACCATGTGCATTTAAAAAAATCTTACTTTTTAAATAGGTAACAAACAATCCATCTGCCATAGTTGTATTAAATTCTTAAGCTACTAGAAGTACTGCATACCCATAATTCATCGACCTGTATGTTGGATGACAAGGTTTTGAATTGATTGAAGGTTATATCTGTAGCATGGGACGATGCTCCAACCAAATGAGCCATCTGGCCAGAGCTACTTTCTATTTCTTATCATATAAAATTGGAAACAATCTGTTAGACATCATTAATAAACTCTACAATGGGCATTTCCATTTTTTTCAAAAATTAAACATAGTGTATGTGTCATTATAAAAATCATGGCACCTCAACTAAACAAGTTGTTGTACAACTGTAGTTTTCTTTACCCTGGAGAGTATGACCACAGAGCCATGGAAATTAATAGGGAATTTTGTTCTTTTCAGATATTTCTTTCATTTCTCAAACCTATAATGTAGAAGATGGCAGAGTTTATAATATATTAGCAGTTAGGAATCTCTCATCCTTTAATTAAAAGAAGAAATTGTGTTTTCATGTTCTGTGCCACCAGATAAGATTAATAGACTATGCTTTGACAGAATTCTGCAATTTCATTGCATTGGTAATATTAAAGCATTTTTCTTTGGGAGTTCATCTATACTTTGTTTTACAGGTAAACCTCTAAAATTTCATTCTGTAAAGTTAAGTATGACATTTTTACATTGAAATTTTTTATAAATTATTTTAAAGAGTGAATAAATTTTCTTACAGATGTATTGTTCATTACTATTCAATATAATATATTCACCATCTGCTTAGATGACTTAATACCAGTTACAAAGTCTGTAATGAGCTTGACCTCTCACATTTTGTGACCCTAACGAAGTTTGAATTGGAATTTTAGCAGCACAATGGTTCTTTGATTGATTTGAATTCTAACTTTTCTATGGTTATTCATACTATTAATTTAATAAACTCTAGAAATTTGCTTTCATGGGTGTATATATTTTAAGGACAAAATACTTCTATATTTTCAACTTTTATCCTGTACAGCATCTCTTTTGAAATGAAAAATACATTACTTAGAATTTATAATACAAGTTACAAATCAGATTACCAAAATCTTAATGGCCTGAAAATATAATTGTATATTCCTAATAGCCTAATATAATTTGAAAACCCTCTTAACTTTGAAGAGTTTTGAACCCAATTTTTAGATGCTCTTTTATAGTTTGTTAATATTTATGGTGCTCCTGTGAGGTCCGTAAAATAGAAGTAAGTTATTACAAAATGAAGAAAACATACAACCCTTGCTCTCAATGTGCTTACAATTTTGCAAAAGCCAGATGATACAAGAAATCATGAAAATGAATAACTTCATGGAGAGCTAGGTCCCAGTGGGATTTACAGTTTATAAAAATTCTGATATATAATAAAGAGTATCAGAAAAGGAATTAGAAAAAAAACTTTTCACGGCTCTACGACGTATCTGAATTGTAGTTATTTTTTCTTAATGTGTCAGATATTTAGTGAATGTTACTGCTTTTACATCTATATATTGTAGGTAAGAATACATCTATCTATTTTCTTTAAAATATCAAGGCAAAGGTAATTTCTGCAGTCTGTATCAATTTAGGCTTTGTTAAATTGGCCATAGATAATTGCCTGTAAAACCTGGTTATCTCAATAGATACTGTTAGAGACCCTTCTCCACTCTCAAGCTACCCTCCCAATGTGATTTAAAACGAAGGACTAGTGGATCTTGGGAACATTTATAGAATGAGGTAATAAGAAGAATGATTTTCCAAATAGAAGCAAAAGATTTCAGATATGGGGGTATGTTAAACCTGGGGGGAGGGATGAGGATAATATTTGTGATAACAGATACCAGGTTAGCTCAGGTAAGAGGTAACATTTTACTAAAGGTCTGTTTCATGACCCAAAGAAGGTAAAATAAAACCAAAAACCTGGAAATAGCTTTGGCTAGTTATACCAGAAATTTTCAGTGGAAGAGAGAAAAGATATAGGAAAGACAGTCTTACTCTGGTTGAAAAGAAATGAATAAATTTGAGATAACACAAATAATTGGTAAATAAATAAGTATATGCATATATAATTTTTTTTTTTTTTTCAGAGAGAGAGTTAGTATTCACAGTTGGGAAATTTTACCCAGAGATGGCTTCTTTGTTTGTTCTGATCTTACTTATCAATATTTAAAATGTCTATTTGTGTTAATGTATTTAATTTTGTTTCTCTTAGTGGACTATAAAATTATTGAGCCTGGGGATTAAGTCATATTTATCTTTATATCTTTCTCCTAAATCAAATTTAAAAATGTCTTTCCCTGTTCTCATTTCTCAAACTGAAGAAGAATAAACAAGGCCAACTGCCAAGTACATCTTACCAAAGGCTTTCTTAAAAATAAGTTTAAAATGGAAACAGACCTTTAAAAGGTGAAATGTCTTTATCCCATTTATTGCATTATAATGTCTACAGCCTGTCAAGCAGAGGTTGGATATAAAAACTCATGTTACTAAGCAAAGATTATGTAAACAAGTCTTTATTTAGTTAAACTTTATTTCATCTAAAGAATTTTATATGTCTTCAGAGGATCAAAAATATAGAACATAAGACTATAGAATGTTTTGTTGATGTGTTGTTGAAAATTTCTTAATTGTGAATCTCAAAGCAAAAAGGAAAATTATTTTACCAGTTTCTCCCAATATTTTTTCTAAGTATGGAACTATACCATAAATAATTATATGAATCAAAATATCAATCATTAATATTTCACCAATAAGTGTTTTATTTATGTATCTAACTCCATATAAAATGGTAATCGTGAAGTTAGGGTTAAATTAGGATGCTATTTTGATTCATATTAAAATCCTCAGTACACAAGTGGACTTAATACATACCTTTATTTAGTTGGTACTACATTGAAGATATTGTGTTAGTCTTCTGGTGTGTAGAAAAATGACATGCAAATTCTTGTCTTCAAAGGGTTTCCAATGCTACTAGACCCAACATCTCTTCCAAGTGACAAATAGCATTAAATCCTCTTGTTACTAATAAATGAAATTAGATAAAAAGTATTATACACTAATGTGAATAATTTAAAAATAATTACCATGATGTCTCAACTACAATATAAAGACAACTGCCGAAACCGGTTTGGCTCAGTGGATGGAGCGTCGGCCTGCGGACTGGAAGGTCCCGGGTTCGATTCCGGTCAGGGGCATGTACCTGGGTTGCGGGCACACCCCCAGTGGGAGATGTGCAGGAGGCAGCTGATCGATGTTTCTCTCTCATCGATGTTTCTATCTCTCTTCCTCCCTCTCTGTAAAATCAATAAAATATATTTTTTTTAAAAGAATAGTTTATAATTAAAATGATGCATCTAAGTATATAAATGTTTTAATTACTAATAAATTAGATGACATAATGAAGTAACCAATGGAAAACTGTGAAGTTTCCTCAAAAAATTAAAAATAGAATTGCCTTATGACTCTTGATTCCGTTGGTGGGAATATAAACAATAAAACCCTGAAACACTAACTCAAAAGTATATATGCACCCTATGTTCATTGCAGTGTTGTTTACAATGGCCAAGATTTGGAATCAGCCCAAGTGCCCATCAGTAGATGAGTGGATAAAAAAGCTGTGGTACATTTACACAATACAATACTACTTGACCATAAAAAATAAGGAAATCTTTCCTTTTGTGACAAAATGTATAAAACTCATAAAAGGGTACTATGATAAGTGAAATAAGCTAGTCAGGGAAAGACAAATACTATATTATATCACTTGTGAACAAAATAGAAACAGACTTACAGATACAGAGAACAGACAGACAGCTGTCAGAGGGAAGGGGAGGCAGCGGGCTGGGTGAAAAAGGTGAAGGGAATAAGCAGCACAAATTGGTAGTTGCGTAATAGCCACAGAGATCTGGATTGCAGGATGGAGAATATAGTCAATAATGTAGAGATAATAAGGTATGGGGCCAGGTGGGTACTTGAGGCAGTGGGGGTCCACTCTGTAGAGTGCATGGTTTTCCAGCCACTTTTCTGCATGCCTGAAACTGGTGTGGAATAGTATTAAATGTAAACTGTGGTTGAAAAATAAATTTTAAAAAATTCTTAATGAAAAGAAAAAATATCCTAAAAAAGTGATAAGTTAAAAACAGACTTGCTTGTACATGGAAGATAAAGAAAACTCATCTTAGTTTAAAAAGGAATATCACATCAATACAAATTGCCAACTGTCATAGAGACAATAAAATAACCAGTATTCTCAGAAACAAGATCCAATTTAGAAATATAGTGTCAAAATAATCATCTACCTTATGACATTTGATAAGATGGACTATCCAATATTAAGTATATTACTATGTATGCCTCCTGTCAAAGCATTAATTTTATCTCTAGTGCCTAAAAATACCTTTAACATGTTATATTTCATCGACAATTTGAACTAGGAAATGGATGAGAAAAAGAAAGAGTAATATTGGATATGTATTGTATAACAATAGGGGTAGTATCAGAATACTGCTGAAAATTTTCAGGTAATCCAAATAGTCATCTTTTCAATTTATAATCATGGTGTTACAAAAATATTTTTATGCAATATTATGAAATACTTCTAAAATTATCTTTACAAAATTAGATTAGATCTGATTTAGTGTATTATTAGTTTAACCATATTTCCTCTAAGTCTGATGACAGTTGCTTCAAGTCTCCTCCGTTACACATTTGTGGTAGATTATCCTGATTTGGCAGTGACTGTCCTACTGTATTCAATCTCCCTTTCTACTCACGGAAGGATATTAAGCATCCCTGGCCCTGGCTCTAACGGATATTGATTGCACTTCCTCAAATACTTTGCTTCTAAGAATTTCCAGAATGCCCTTTAAAGGGCCCACTCTAAAAGGAAATATGTGCATGGTTCATAATCCCTGATATGAGTTTTCTCTATCCCTCAGGTGTTTAGCATGAAAAAAAGTTTAAAATTAGTGGTGTGGGTGTCAAAGGGACCAAACAGAGTTCTATGAACCATGAATATTAAAGGAGCAAATAGATTAAGTGAGTCCTTTGAATTACGTTAAGCAGGAATAGTCAAAGAGTTAGGAAGTGTATAATGGAATAGAGTTTTACCATTTCACTGATTTTTGAATTTTATTGGGAAACTGAAAAATCTAAATAGCAGAAAATAAATTAATAAATATGCCATTGTGGTAGACTGGAAGAGAAGGGAAAAACATTGTTTTGAGACCCAGAGTTTCTTGTCACTGTATGGATACTTTGAAATAGGCTTTGTCAAAATCTCCTGGGTATGGATACAGCAACATAAATTTTGAATTTTTTATTTAAAATTTTATTAAGAGAACACTACAAATCTACAATGATTGGCATCAAATAGATATACTATTAAAATATAGGTTACACACCACAAACTGTCATCTAATGTACTCTGTCATTATAAAAACATGTATGTCACAATGCAATATTTGAAATTTGTCTGTCTAGGATATTTTAACTTAATAAATAATGAATCAATATCAATCATAATTATATTAAACTAGAGGCCCGGTGCATGAATTTGTGCATGGGTTGGGGCCAGCCAGCCCGCCTGATTGGGGCCAATGGGGCTAGTCGGTCAGCCGGGGAGGGGCCGTGGGAGGTTGGCCGGCTGGCCCCACCCCCAATTGGGGTGAGGGGGCTAATAAGGGGTGGGATCAGCTGGGGAGAGGGGCCACGGGAGGTCGGCCAGACAGCCCTGCCCCCATTGGACCAGTTGGCCGGCTGCAGTGTGCATCATAGGGACTGGTCATTTTGGTCATTCTGGTTGTTCCAGTCAGTCTGGTCGCTTGGCTTTTATATATATAGATACTTACCTGAAATAGTTAGTGTATGTTTTTCAATCCTCTAAAATACTATGGAGACCAATACATTTATTTCATCCATCAAGATTTATTTTTGGTTTCTGTCTCTTCAATTAAGGTAAATAAATCTTCAAAGTTAAAGAATAGAACAAATGTACTTACTGAGCTAAGGTCAAAGTTAGAATCCTAATAACTATTTTAAGGACAGTAAGTTTTCATTGACTAAATTCTTACTCAAGAAAGTGAGAGAAAATGCTAATTCCTAATGCCAACATTTTCCACTTTATAAAAATTAGCATGCCTGCCTGTACCTGCACCCCTGTGATCTCATGTATGGAAGGAAGCAATTTTGAAGGAAAAGAAAAAGTTTACGAGGAGGTAGTAGTTGAAAAGAGGGCCAACAACAAAGGAGTCCACAATGAGGCCTACTGGTATAAAAACAGAAAGAAATAAAAGGTACATAATTATCTTCCAAATATATGTCTTTAAAACAATACAATACAAATCAATATCAGATTAGGACAACCTAGAAAAAGACAAAAAAAGGATTCATCACATTTTTCAAAGAATGAGTTAGAAACAATAGCTTATAGGTTAGTTGTCAAAATTGGGAATAAGCATATCTTAAATAACATAGCAGTAAAAATAACATGATTAAAGGTAATGCATGTAAACATTCATCCTGCTGTCAAGATTAGAGGTGAAGACAAATGAATATAGTATTACTAGTCAATACCGTAAGTCTGGAGGAAAATTCAGAACTGGCATTTGAACCTTGCAAGAAAAAGGGCTGTAATTGTCAATGCCTGGTACAGGGGCTGGTAGAGGGCAATGACAGTAGCATGCTATGTTTTTTCATTCCTGATTTCAAATTATAGGATATGTAAAGTTTAGCTTAACAGTCAATAATGAAAAACCCTGAAAACCAAATATACAAGCAAAAATAAGAACTACAACAGCTGAAATAATTTTAACCACAAACAGTGAAAGTTAACAGCTTGATGGGACACACAAATAAAATCTTGGCTTTCATTAATGGAAATATATCTCTAGAGTGTATTTCAATTGTCTTATCTGTATTTCAGCTGTTTCACTGTGTACTCTATATTTTGAAGGAAATAGAGATGTGACTGTAATAAATATTCTTTTGTGAAATAGTTTCTGTCCTGGGAAAAGTTATTGTCGGTGTGTTTATATTGGGAAAGTGAAGACTTAGCAGCTCAAAATAGCAACCTTCAAGTATTAAGGACCAAAGGATGAGGCTGACTTTGTATGCTTACAAGAGCAGAACTAGCGTTAATGGATGAAGGATAAGAATTAGAGTTTGAATTTTTTATCATTATACTTTTATTGAGAAACCACAATATGTGAGGATAAAATATTTGATGAATATGAGGTCAACTGTTCAACAATAACTTGAGATTCCTTGGAAGAAGTGAAGTCCCTGCTCCATTCAACAGACATCATATGACCTTTTTCAGAGAATTTCTCTATTAAATGGAAGCTGGTTTTTAAGATAGATAACATATCTAAAATTAAATTATTTTAAAGATCTATTTATTAAATATAATGTATATTATGTAATATATAACATAAATATAATATTTAAATATTATATAAATATATGAATTTATAAATTTATAAATATATATAAATTTATATAAATATAAACATATATATACATATATATATACATATATATATAAATACATATATATACATATATATATGTATATATATCTCCTAGAGGCCCGGTGCACCCTCTCCCATCTGGGACCCCTCGGGGAATGTCCTACTGCCGGTTTAGGCCTGATCCCGAGGATGGAACCTAACCGGCAGTCAGACATCCCTCTCACAATCCTGGACTGCTGGCTCCTAATTGCTCACCTGCCTGCCTGCCTGGTCGCCCCTAACTGCCACCCCCTGCTGGCCTGATAACCCCTAGCTTCCCCCCCTGCCAGCCTGGTAGCCCTTAACTGCCCCCTGCTGCCAACCAGGTTGCCCCCAACTGCCCCCTCCCTGCCGGCCTAGTTGTCCCTAACTGTCCCCCGCTGGCCTGGTCGCCCCATGCAGCCTGCTTGTTCAGTCATTTGTTTGTCCCTCACTAACCCTCCTGCTGGCCTGGTCATAGGCAGCCATCTTGTGAGGGTGTGAGGGTTAATTTGCATATTATATAGGATGATACATGTATATGAAATACTGTAGCATTTTAGGTGCTTTAAAACAAAAAATATGTAGGAAATGGCTTTTAATTTCACCAATATTTTTAAAAATAAGTTTATATGCAATATTATAATAGGTTCAGGTGTGCAACATAGTGATTCAACATTTGTACACCTTAATACCTTACTAAGTAATCACCACAGTAAGTTTAGTATCATCTCTCACTAGACATAGTTATTATGATAGTATTGACTGTATTCCCTGAGCTGTAAATTATATCACTATGACTTATTTTATTATTGGAAGTTTGTACTTCTTAATCCCCTTCTTCTCTTCTGCCCATCTCTCCACTGCCTTTCACTTTGGTAACAGTTTGTTCTCTGTGTCTCAGAGTTTGCTTGTTTGTTGTTGTTGTTTTCTAGTTTCCACATATAAGTGGAACCATACAGTATTTGGCTTTCTAACTAATTTTAATTAGCATAATACCCTCTAGGTCCATCCATGCTGTCACAAATGCAAGATTTCATTCTTTTAAGGCTGAGTAATATTACAGTTATATATGTAAAATTTATTTACCTGTTTATCAATGGACACTTAGTTTACATCCATATCTTGGCTATTGTAAATAATGCTGCAGTGAAAATATATATATATATATATTCAATTTAGTGTTTTTGTTGGATAAGTAACCAGAGGTGGAATTCTAGGTCATATGTTTGTTCTATTTTTAATTATTTAGTAACCTCCATACTGGTTTCCACACTGGCTGCTGTAGTTTACAATTCTGGCAACAGTGTACATGAGTACCATATTCTCCACATTGCATATATATAGATATATATATATATATATATATATATATATATATATATATATATTAGCCAATCAGTGAGGTGGTATCTCATTATGGTTTGGATTTGTATTTTCCTGATGATTACTTATGTTGAGCTTCTTCTCACATGTCTCTTGTTGAGCTTCTTCTCACATGTCTCTTGGCCATCTTGTGTCTTCTTTGGAGACATGTTTATTCATGGCCTCTGATTCTTTTGAATTGGATTATGTAGGGTTTTTTTTTTATATTGAATGCTTTGAGTTCTTCATATATTTTAGATATTAACCCCTTATTGGAGTATCACTTGCAAATATCTTCTCCCATTCGGTAGATTGCTTTTTCATTTTGTTGTTGGTTTCCTTCTGCTGTGTAAAAGCTTTTTAGTTTGATGTAGTCCCATCTGTTTCCTTTTGTTTGATGTAGTCCCATTTGTTTACTTTATTGCCTTTGCCAAAGAAGATATATATAAAAAACTGTCTAAGATTGACTACTGCCTATGTTTTCTTCTAGGAATTTTATGGTTTAAGGTCTTCTGTTTAAGTCTTTAATCCATTTGTACTTTATTTTCATATATAGTGTATGAAAGTGATCTAATTTTAATTTTTTCGCATGTATCTGTCCAGTTTTCCCAACATCAATTATTGAAGAAACTGTCTTTTCCCCACTGTGTACTCTTGCCTCCTTTATTGTAGATTATGGTGTTGCAGCTCTGACATCCCTAAATTCTTATGTTTATATAAAATATTTCACCTGACTTTCAGTGGATTCTATATATCATATTCATAGTAGACATATTTTCTTGGCTTCATTTCCAAAAACATCGTGAAGAATGAGATGGATCTAACATTACCAAAAGTAAAAATAAAAAAAATAGCTACTTAATAGTATTTGAAAAAAAATTAAGCTTCTAGGGTTTTACTGCCCAAGAACAGATGTGGAAAACAAAATTTAAGACAGCTCCACAAAATAAATATCTGGATAGTTCAGGCAAAAGTGACTGTGGATTTATTTGGGAGTTTTTGGCCTGAAACACCATCTCAATCCTCTTCCTTACTTAGACTGTCAAAATAGAGTCTGTGGTTTATCTGCACAATGCCAAGCCACTTTTTAGATAGCAACTATGAGCTCCAATAAAATGTCAGCTAAACTGGTTGTTTGACTGATTTTAACCTATGTTGGAATAAAACAATCAGTTCAATTCTACTTGAATTATAATAAAAGACCAACTTTTGCTAAAAGAAAAATCATTAAAGTGGGATAAAATCATCATTAAAATTGCATATTTGAACTCATTTTTACTACTTTGCTAACTTTGTAATTCAGTTACATATTTTAAACCAAAACAATTTGCAAGATTAATCTTTCCAGTCCAATTATAAATTGAATGTATAATATGTAATTGCCATATTTGAAATTGAAATTTATAGTTATCCAATTTTACAACTAATATTTTTATTTACATTTTATTTAATTCATTGATCCCACTATGTTAGGCAATAGAAATAAATATAAGAATGTCATATTTCTATCTTTGAGGAATTAATAGTTTTGCATAACTGTTAATTTTGGAAAAAATATTTTTATATAAATGTGACCCATCTTTAAAATCTTCCATTTTTAAATTTAATCAGGCTATCACCACCACTACCTGCAAAGTGTCCAGAAGTGCCATGGTTTGTTTCTTTCTCCCTTGAGTTAACAGCTCTCAGCTTTACTACATCCTTGGCCTCTCCACACGTGTGATATATAACACTTGTTATTTTCTATAGTTCAAGAGTCGAGGGTGAAATGGAATAAGTTGTATGTACATATTTTTCTATTGAGTTCACATAAAGACAGAGCCGGGATATGCAGATTTACAAATTGTGTGGAGCATGATTGCCAAGCAACAACATCCTCCAAGCCTTTGGGGAATTAAACACTATAGAAACATAGATTCCAGATACATTGTAATCCATCTCTACTGCAACAGCCAATTCAGAAAATGTTGGTATGTATTGTGTTAACAACATTAATCTTCACAGTTTTTTTCTGTAAGAAAATTGCAGAGCTGGAGGGAAACTAAAGGGCATTAGTTAACAGTTTAAACCAGCCATGACAATGTCTTTTCATATAGTTTTCTAACACTTTGGGGTGTTTTCAAGTTCACAGGATTGACTTTTCATTGACTAGAAATTTAGTTAACTTAATCATTAATTAAAATTTATTTTCTATTTTAAGTGTAGTTCTTGCCTTTCATTTGCTAACATCTATATTTCTAAAAATAAATCTATGTAAGGATTCTTAGACATTTATTTCTTTTCTGACTTTTATTTGTATTGAGCATGAAGACTCCTTAATACTTGGCTGGTAATAATAATAACTAAGACTGACTCTACTACACATTTTCCATTACAATGTTAAGAAAATGATTTAATATTGCTAGATTTCAGTTTCCTCATTTATAAAAGGAAGCTAATACAACTGACCTGACTTTCATAATCTAAGAGCATTTGAGGCCCAGTGCACAACATTCGTGCATGGGGTTGGGGTGTGTGTGTCCCTCAGCCCAGCCTGCACCCTCTCCAACCTGGGATCCCTCTCACAATCCAGGACTGCTGGCTCCCAACCACTCGCCTGCCTGCATGCCTGATTGCCCCTAAGCTCTCTGCCTGCCAGCCAGATCACCCCCTAACCACTCCCCTGCCAGCCTGATCAACCCCTAACTGCTCCCCTGCTGGCCCGATTGACCCCATCTGCCCTCCCCTGCAGGCGTGGTCCCTCACAACTGCCCTCCCCTGCCGGCCATCTTGTGTCCACATGGGGGTGGCCATCTTGTGTGTTGGAGTGATGGTCAATTTGCATATTACCTCTTTATTAGATAGGATTTATTCTATTTGCTTTTAACTACAGAAAATTTCTTCTAATTACATAATGTTTTTCTGTTAAAATTCTCTAGAAAGATGACTATTCAACATCCTGAGGATAAGCCCTTAGGCGCCTGAAGAGGATTTATAATCATTTCTTAGTCTTTCCTTCTTTATCATAATTGATATAAACTCTTTCAATATCTTCTAGTTTAAACAGTGTTCTATTATTCTGGTATTCTGGAAAGGTAATAGCCTTTTGGAAATGTGAAAACTCTTCTATCAAATTTATGATCTAATCAGACAGCTTAGTTTTTGTTCAAGGATATCTTTTTTTAAAATGTATTTTTATTGATTTCAGAGGGGAAGGGAGAGGGAAAGAGATATAGAAACATCAATGATGAAAGAGAATCATTGATTGGCTGCCTCCTGCACGCCCCCCATGGGCAATTGAGCCTGCAACCCGGGCATGTGCCCTTGATTGAATCGAACTCGCCACTCTTCAGTCTGCAGGCCAACAATCTATCCACTGAGCCACACAAGCTAGGGCAAGGATATCTTAAAGACATTAGCTGAAGCATTTCTTCACTCCATGTCATGTAATCTTCTCCCTTCGTTTTTTTGTCCAATCTCTATTCCCCTCCTTCAGATCCCCACCATAAGTTAGAATGTACAAAACCAGCCCTGTTGAATTGGTTGGCTGGCTCCGAATAGCTCAGTGGTTCTCAACCTTGGCTGCACATTAGAATCACCTGGGAATCTTTTTAAAATCCTGATTTCTGAGCCTCCCCAGGTGATTCTAATGTGCAGCCAAGGTTGAGAACCACTGGACTAGCTGATACTGGACTAGTTTATTACATTCCCTGCGGGATGCAGATGTTCCACACTCACAGTTACTCATTACAGAGTGATTCAGTCAGAGCCTATTGTTGAGTCTTGCTTCAGACTGAAGCAGAAATAGTAATTCTAGGGTAACCTCTCAAGTATCATAGATGTACATGTCGGGGCATAAATGGGCCAGGGACACAGACCCACGAAGCACATGAGATCATATAACAAGTCACACCACGAGTATGTTCTATAGGCAGGGAAAACTTATGACCTTACCTCCCAAGGTCTCTATCAGCTCATATTCACAGCCTCCTTACTCCCTCTTGGTATTTTATAAGTAACTAACAGTTTTGCTCAGACAAAACAATGGAGAAAATCTCTGGTTCTCAGCCCCTGATGCTCACCATCACCACCTCATGGTTTTCTATTAATCAAGCATTATTGTTCTGGTCAGAGATTTCCTTATTGTGCTCCTCTTTACAGAACTCAAGCTTAGCCTCCAGGACCATTGCTGAGACTCCAAAAGCTAGAGCCCTTAGACCAGTGGTTCTCTACTTTGGCTGCACATTAGAATCACCTGGAAATCTTTTTAAAATCCTGATTTCTGGGACTCATCCTCCGGAAATTCTGTTTTTTTGTTATGGGGTGAGGCCACAACATTAGTAACAAAGAAACAGAATTTCCGGAGGATGAGGCCCAGAAATCAGGATTTTAAAAAAGATTCCCAGGTGATTCTAATGTGCAGCCACGGTAGAGAACCACTGCATTAGAGACTCCCCTGCTCAGGTCCCTCTCCAGCACCTTCAGGGCCCCTCCTCTTTCTTTAGGGGTGGTTTCGTCAATGCATGACCATCTCAGCAATCACAAGGGATCTGGTAGGTCTCTTTCCTTCCTGAAAGTCTAATGGCCTCCAACCACTGCAAGAGTTATTCAACAACCCAGTATCTAAAGCTTAGACCTTCAACATTAGAGACAGGGGAAGCATTATTTTAAGGGGCTATTCCCTCATTTAGCCACAAACAGACAGTTTCCACCTAAGACAGAAAAGCCCAGAACTCGAGTACTTGGAACTGGGTGTAACAGTTACATTTTCATTTCCTTGCTAATACGAAAAAAGTCAAGCATCAAATATAATAGCTTATGTGCCATTAATGAACAGAATTGCTAAAGAATAGAAGAATAAAAATCGTTTTTGAATTAGGTTTTGGTAATGACTGTGCATGTTTGGGTTTGGAAAACACTGTTCGTGTAATTGGGATTTTGAATTTTTTGAGTGTCTGCCAAACAAATAAATCCAGTTCTATGACACGACTCAGCATAAGCTCTAAATTAAATTTAAAAGCAAGAACATGATAACATACAAGTCATGTTCATAAAAGTGGTTAGCTTCTTTTGAACTATGTTGCAATGCTAAGCTTCAGCACTTTAACAATGTTTAGTTTTGCATTGTGGAAGCTTAAAGTGTGTTCATAAGTCTTCTAGGGTTAGGAGGGTGGCTGAATTGAAATTTTTTCATAGAGCACCCACCGTATTGAGTTTCACTAGACTATGTGTTGGATTTATCACTGGTTTTTGCTAAACTCAATAATGTGTTCACTGAGTAATACCAGTGACTGAACCTTGAGTCAGTGGAGTAGCCAGACTGGGAGTGGCCAGGTGCTGGGTATTAATAGATTCTCTGGGATCTGATGGCGGGTGCAGGTGGTCAGGACAGGCTTTAACAGCAGCAAGTACAAGGAAACTCAACACGAAAATCATGCTCTGTCAGAGAGACCCACACCTCCGTGGCAGGCAGGGTCGAGGTGGGTAGGACAGTTTCAGATGGTAGAAGGCTTTAGCAAGCAGTTGCAGAAGCCCCGACTAAATGTTCCTATTAACGACAGGAAATAATAATTGCAATAATTATCTTAATATGGTCAAGGCATTCTGAAATTATTAAAAACAATGAAGTTGGTGTGATCATTATCATTTTATAGATGAGGAAATTGAGGTTCAGACAATTAAAGCAAGTTGCTTAGTACACACAAGCAGTCAACGAGTGGGTTTATGTGTCTAACTTAGTCTGATCCTTTGAAAGACAGTGGGTTGAAGACCCATAGGGACTAGGATAGTAGGCGTGAAATCAATTAAGGAATTCAAGTATAAAGGTGGGGTGCGGTTACCACATATGAAACACAACGTGGAGGGAACAAACCTTATAAATCCCAAGGCTTTTCCTGCTAAACATCTTAGGTTATTTTTCTAGCCAAGCAGCCTCATTGGTCCCTTTTCTCTCTAAGAGCAGGTTTTAGAAAATGTATAAAGTTGACATCTTCCCTCATTGTTCTGTTCATTCAGGTTACAGATATGGATGGATATGACTGGCTCAACTTCTGCCTTTCAGGAGGCCCTATTCTGGCAGGGCCCCACACTGAGTGCAGAGAGAGATTCTCCTCAGCCTTTCTCTCCTCTCCCCCTCTCCTCCTAAGGGCTATGTCACTTCTGTGCAAGCATCCAGGCCCCTTCCATTTTAGTCTTACTGTTAGAGAAACAGAAACAAGAGCAATTACGGCTAAGCTAAACACCCCGTGGAGGTCTGAAAGCCTGTGTATGTCCCAAGTGTGTTTTAATAAGGGATGTGTGAACATCCCACACTCTGTTCTTGCTCCTGAGTGGAATGTGTTGTGCATTTTGTGTCCTGAGCCAGCTTTTAGCAAGGGCTGTGCCAGCCTCTGCTCACTTACGGGACTGAGAGGACAAATCAAGGTGTAAGGGAAGGAAGAGTTGGGCTCACAGTAGCTCATGGATTGAAAACTTCAACTATGGCCTCTGCACTCCCCCTCGAGGCCATGACATGACCCAAGGCACATGTCCTCACTCAGTGGAAGGGACCTTGATGCAGAGACAGGAATCTATCCTCATTTGTTTTTCCAGGGTTCATGGCCCGAGGTAGGACTGAACCTTCAGGTGGAATTCAAGTGCCCCAGATGTGAAGGCCGGAGGCTGGAGGGGCAGGGAGCCAGGCTGGTCCTTATATTTATAATCCTACCAGGAGTGTTCTGGTATAATCTTAATTGCTACAGATTTCATTCAAAATTAATGTATGGAGAAGTTTTAAAAATATGAATTTTTTATAAGAATGTACGTATTTAAATGAAATGTTTAATAGAAAGAACATTTTAGAGAAGTTTTAAAGTGATACCTGTTTCACATGAGTGAGATGACAGTATAATTTTATCCTCTTTTTCTCAAGCTTTTCAAGGAGACTAATCATTGGATAACTAATTTATTCAAGTAACTTATCTCTTCAGGTGTCGTCTCCCATTTGAACACCTACTTTTATTTACAACTAGAGGCCCGGTGCACAAAAATTTGTGCACTCGGGGGGGGGGGGGGTGGTTCCTCAGCCCGGCCTGTGCCCTCTCGCAGTCTGGGACCCCTCAGGAGATAACGACCTGCTGGCTTAGGCCTGCTCCTGGGTGGCAGAGGGCAGGCCCAATCCCTAGGTGCAGCCCCTGGTCGGGCTCAGAGCAGGGCCGATTGGGGAGGTGGGGCGCCGCCCCCTGTCATGCACAGAGCAGGGCGGATTGGGAGGTTGCGATGCCACACTCAGTCACGCTCAGGGTGGGGCCAATTGGGAGGTTGGGGCACCACCCCCTGTCACACTCAAGGCAGGGTCGATGGGGAGGTTGCGGCACCACCCCCTGTCACACACAGAGCAGGGCCCACCAGGGGGTTGGGGAGCTCCCCCCTGTCACGCACAGAGTAGGGCCGATAGGGGAGTTAGGGCGCTGCCCTCTATCACCCACAGAGCAGGGCCGATCAGGGGTTGGGGCGCAGCCACTGTCACACTCAGGGCAGGGCCAATGGGGAGGTTATGGCTCTACCCTGTCACACACAGAGCAGAGCCTGTGGGGGGGGGAGGGGTTGGGGCGCCGCACCCTGTCACACACAGAGCAGGGCCGATCAGGGGGTTGGGACGCCGCACCCTGTCATACACAGAGCCGCAGGGCGATCAGGGGGTTTGGGCGCTGCCCCCTATCATGCTGATCCGGTGCCAGGAGGCCTCGCGGCTCCACTGATCCCGGTGCTGGGAGGCATATTACCCTTTTACTATATAGGATAGAGGCCTGGGGGCAGACTGGTTTGCCCTGAAAGGCGTCCTGGATCAGAGTGGGGGTCCCCACTGGGGTGCCTGGCCAGCCTGGATGAGGGGATGTGGCTGTTTGCAGCTGGTCACACACCCTTCAGGGTGGGGGTCCCCACTGGGGTGCCTGGCCAGCCTGGATGAGGGGATGTGGCTGTTTGCAGCTGGTCACACACCCTTCAGGGTGGGGGTCCCCACTGGGGTGCCTGGCCAGTCTGGGTGAGGGGCTGAGGGCTGCTTTCAGGCTGGTGGTTGTTGACTGAAGCTCCCAACCGCTCCTTTTTTTCTCTTTTTTTTATTTTATTCTGGGCCAGCTTTAGCTCTGGCTCTAGCTCTGAGGCTTCCACTGCTGAAAGCAGGTATCTGGTTTGTTTCGGTTCTATAATCGAAAAAATGTATAACTCCAGCTCTGAGATCCCAGCCGGCTGAACGCTGGTTTTGGGGGTTTTGTTTAGCTTCTATATTTGTTAGAATGTTTCAAACTGCCAGCTCAGAGGCCGGCAAGTCAGGCAGGGAACGTTGGAGTCCTCCTTCACTGAAGCAAGCAAGCCTCATGTTCGCTTCCAGCTGCCTGGCTGCCGGCCACCATCTTGGCTGACAGTTAATTTGCATAAGGATATGCTGATTAGCCAATGGGAAGGGTAGCGGTCGTACACTAATTACCATATTTCTCTTTTATTAGTGTAGATGTTCTCATAGATCAGATTATCTTTTTTTTTTTACATTTTTTATTTTTATTTATTTTTTTTTTTTTTTATATTTTTTTTTATTTTCCTCTTAAAGTATTACAAAGGGTATTACATAAGTATCCTTTTTCCCCCCCCCGCCCTTGACAAACCACTACCCTCCCTTACCCCCCAGTGTCTTATGTCCATTAGTTATGCTTATATGCATGCATACAAGTCCTTCGGTTGATCTCTTGCTCCCCTCCCTCCTGCCCCCCAACTCTCTCTGGCCTTCCCACTGCAGTTTGACAATCAGTTTGAGGCAGCTCTGCCTCTGTATCTATTATTGTTCAAAAGTTTGTAATGGTCTTTATTATCCATGAATGAGTGAGATCATGTGGTATTTTTCCTTCATTGACTGGCTTGTTTCACTTAGCATAATGCTCTCCAGTTCCATCCATGATGTTGCAAATGGTAGGAGTTCCTTCTTTTTAACAGCAGCATAGTATTCCATCGTGTAGATGTACCACAGCTTTCTAATCCATTCATCTACTGATGGGCACTTAGGCTGTTTCCAGATCTTAGCTATGGTGAATTGTGCTGCTATGAACATCTGGGTGCATATATCCTTTCTGATAGGTGTTTCTGGTTTCTTGGGATATATTCCTAGTAGTGGGATCACAGGGTCAAATGGGAGTTCCATTTCCAATTTTTTGAGGAACCTCCATACTGCCTTCCATAGTGGCTGCACCAGTCTGCATTCCCACCAGCAGTGCACAAGTGTTCCTTTTTCTCCACATCCTCTCCAGCACTTGTCGTTTGTTGATTTGTTGATGATGGCCATTCTGACAGGTGTGAGATGGTACCTCATTGTTGTTTTGATTTGCATCTCTCGGATGATTAGTGACTTTGAGCATGTTTTCATATGTCTCTTGGCTTTCTGAATGTCCTCTTTTGAAAGGTGTCTATTTAGATCCTTTGCCCATTTTTTGATTGGATTGTTTATCTTCTTTTTGTTAAGTTGTATGAGTTCCCTATAAATTTTGGAGATTAAGCCCTTATCCGATATGACGTTGGCAAATATGTTTTCCCACGAGGTGGGTTTTCTTGTTGTTTTGTTGATGGTTTCTTTTGCTGTGCAGAAGCTTTTTATTTTGATGTAGTCCCATTTGTTCAGTTTCTCTTTAGTTTCAACTGCCCTAGGAGCTGTATCAGTGAAGAAATTGTTTTGGCATATGTCTGAGATTTTGTTGCCTTTGTATTCTTCTAGAATTTTTATGGTTTCCTGTCGTACATTTAAGTCCTTTATCCATTTTGAGTTTATTCTTGTGTATGGTGTAAGTTGGTGGTCTAGTTTCATTTTCTTGCATATGTCTGTCCAATTTTCCCAACACCATTTATTGAAGAGACTATCTTGGCTCCATTGTATGTTCATGCCTCCTTTGTCAAAAATTAATTGAGCATATTGGTTCGGGCTAATTTCTGGACTCTCTATTCTATTCCACTGATCTATATGTCTGTTCTTGTGCCAGTACCAGGCAGTTTTGAGAACAGTGGCTTTGTAATACAGCTTGATATCTGGCATTGAGATCCCACCTACTTTGTTCTTTCTCAGGATCGTTGCAGCTATTCGGGGTCTTTTTTTATTCCAGATGAATTTTTGGAGAGTTCGTTCTAGATCTTTGAAGAAGGCCATTGGTATTTTAATGGGAAGTGCGTTGAATGTATAGATTGCTTTGGGTAGTATGGACATTTTAATGATGTTGATTCTACCAATCCAAGAACATGGTATGTTCTTCCATCTGTTTATGTCTTCCTCTATCTCTTTTTTCAACGTCCTGTAGTTTTCTGAGTAGAGGTCTTTAACCTCTTTAGTTAAGTTTATTCCTAGGTATCTTAATTTTTTTGGTGCGATGGTAAATGGGATTGTTTTTCTGATCTCCCTTTCTGAAAGTTCACTGTTGGTGTATAGAAATGCCTCAGATTTCTTGGGGTTAATTTTGTATCCTGCTACATTGCCAAATTCATGTATTAAGTCTAGTAGCTTTTTGATGGAGTCTCTAGGGTTTTGTATGTATAATATCATGTCATCTGCAAATAAGGACAGTTTTACTTCCTCTTTTCCAATTTGGATGCCTTTTATTCCTTCTTCTTGCCTAATTGCAATGGCTAATACTTCCAGTACTATGTTGAACAGGAGTGGTGAGAGTGGGCATCCCTGTCTTGTTCCTGTTCTTAGGGGAAATGGTGTTAGTTTTTGTCCATTGAGTATGATGTTGGCAGTGGGCCTGTCATATATGGCTTTTATTATGTTGAGGTATGATCCTTCTATTCTCACCTTTCTGAGAGTTTTTATCAAAAATGGGTGTTGGATTTTGTCGAATGCTTTTTCTGCATCAATTGATATGACCATGTGGTTTTTTTCTTTCAATTTGTTTATGTGATGTATCACATTTATTGATTTACGGATGTTGTACCATCCTTGCATCTCTGGGATGAATCCTACTTGGTCATGGTGTATGATCCTTCTGATGTACTGCTGGATCCGATTTGCTAAGATTTTGTTGAGGATTTTGGCATCTATGTTCATGAGGGATATTGGCCTGTAATTCTCTTTCATTGTGATGTCTTTACCTGGTTTTGGTATTAGGGTGATGCTGGCTTCATAGAATGAGCTTGGAAGCGTTCCTTCCTCTTGAATTTTTTGTAGTAGTCTGAGGAGGGTAGGTTTTAGTTCTTCCTTGAATGTTTGGTAGAACTCCCCTGTGAAGCCGTCTGGCCCTGGGCTTTTGTTTGCTGGAAGCTTTCTGATGACTGCTTCAATTTCTTCCATAGTTATTGGCCTATTGAGGTTTTTAGATTCTTCCTGATTGAGTTTTGGAATGTTGTATTTTTCTAGGAATTTGTCCATTTCCTCCAGGTTGTCCAGTTTGTTGGAGTAGAGTTGCTCGTAGTATTGTTTAACAATCATTTGTATTTCTGTGGGGTCTGTTGTTATTTCGCCTCTATCATTTCTGATTTGGTTTATTTGGGACCTCTCTCTTTGCTTCTTGGTGAGCCTTTTTTTTACATTTTTTAAAGTACTTAGTTATTTAGTCCTCCTCTTTGAGTATTCCACTATGTGCCAAGGGACAAGAAATGCCATAAGAAAAAAACTACTAAAGGACAAAGAAATAGGCAATTTATCAAAAAAATAAATAGAATGGCTTTTGACTGTTATCAAGTAATATACAAATTATAGCAATAATGATATGTCATTGTTTACCTATAAGTTTGGGAAAGCTAAATATTATAACAAAACTTTGGTAATAATACAAGAAAACTGTGAGTATAACTTGACACAACATCCTTGAGAAAAATTGGCAATATTAATCAGAACATTAAGAACATTGCTATTTGAATTTTATGTCTGGGACTTTATCCATAATATATGAACATATGTAAAATGACATAAATGGGGGAAATGTTTACAACAACAAAAGAGTAAATATATTTGTGTCAACACAGGACTAAAATAATTCGTGGTACATCTGCACAATGGAAGAATATTACAAGTGTATATATAGCCTAAACCGGTTTGGCTCAGTGGATAGAGCATCAGCCTGCGAACTGAAGGGTCCCGGGTTCGATTCCAGTCAAGGGCATGTACCTGGGTTGCACGCACATCCCCAGTAGGAGATGTGCAGGAGGCAGCTGATCGATGTTTCTCTCTCATCGATGTTTCTAACTCTCTATCTCTCTCCCTTCCACTCTGTAAAAAATCAATAAAATATATATAAAAAAACAAGTGTATATATAAATATATGCATACATGTGTGGGAGATATATATGTGCTGCTAGTGATATATTATGGATATTTTTTGTTGTTGTTAATTCTCACCAGAGGATATTTTTTCTATTGATATTTTTTAAGAGAGAGAGTGGAAGGGATGGGGAGAGGGAGAGAGAGAGAAACATTGCTGTGTAAGAAAGACATAGATTGGTTGCCTCCTGCACTCACCCCAACCAGGGCCAGGATCGAACCTGTAACCCAAGCACATGCCCTTGACTGGGAATTGAGCCTGTGAACCTTCAGTGAGCCGAGTGATGCTCTGACCACTAAACAACACAGGCCAGGGCTATTTTGGAGATTTTTTAAAAAATATATTTTATTGATTTTTTACAGAGAGGAGGGGAGAGGGATAGATAGTCAGAAACATCGAAGAGAGAGAAACATCGATCAGCTGCCTCCTGCACACCCCCTACTGGGGATGTGTCCGCAACTAAGGTACATGCCCTTGACTGGAATCGAACCTGGGACCTTTGAGTCCACAGGCCGACGCTCTATCCACTGAGCCAAACTGGCCAGGGCTATTTTGGAGATTTTTAAGTGAAAAACAAAGCAATGTGAAAAATAGTGTTTCAGCACATAGATGCATAGAAAATCCTAAAAGCATATATAAGAATCTTTTTAAATATTGTTGGCAACAATCTGGGAAGGATACTGAAAGTCAGTAGTAATAGAGATATTTTTATGACATACTCTTTGTCTTCCTTCTTTTTCTTTCACATTTACATGTATTTTGATAAAAAAAAACAATAGCCAATGACAAAAATATTCAAAATTAGCAAATATCTATTGTGGTAGATAGGATTCTGAGATGGTCTTCAAGATCCCTGCTTCCTGGTACACACGCCCTGGGTAGTCACCAACCCTGAGTGCAGGTGATGCTATCATATAATGGATTTCATTCTTATAATTAGGTTATAGTATACAGCAAAGGTGAAGGGATTTTGCAGGTGTAATCAAAGTCCCTAATCAATTGACTAAGTTAATCAAACATGAAATTTCCTGGGTAGGCCTGGGAGTGTGCCCTTGGAGGTCATAAAGGTATTCTTGCTGGCCTTAGAGAAGTAAGCTGCCATGATGTGAGGGGCTTATGTGACCAGAACTTGAGAGCAGCCTTTATTGATTATGCCCTTGTGAGACTCTGGGCAGAGGACCCAGTTTAGCTAGGCTGGACTCCTGGCCCATGGAAAGTATGACAAAATATATTGGTGTGGTTTTGATTCCCTAAGTTTCTGGTAATTGTTAATGCAATTATAAAAAATGAATACAATTGAATACTTACTATGCACCAAGCAAATAAGTTTTAGCACAACATGGTAAAGAATGTTTTCTTATTGCCAAGTAAGGAGAATTGAAGTCTATAAACTAAATTCTCACAATATAGCACCCATACATGGGGATATAGAGACCATCAGAGCACGTGCCAGTGAGAGATTAACTGTGCCCTGTATATTTCAATACAGATTGGTTGACTTTAACCTCTCAGAGAACATTTGTATTTATATTGTCAGCTTAGCTGTTACTGTAAACACCTCCCATTGAGGAGACTGTTTTGCTGAACAGGCATCAAAAGGGACGAGAGGCAGTCTTAGTCTAAGAGCAGTCATGGCGTGGAAAATAAATAAGGATCAGAATAAGTGATAGCAATTGTGGAAAAGTGTAAAAATAAAGCCATATTCTAAATCACAGCAATCAGTGTGATTAAGAAGATCTAGAATGAGTAGCATTTTAAAAAAAAAAAAAAAGAAAGAAAGAGGAGTGGAGAGGGATAGAGAGAAATATTGATGTCAGAGAGAAACATTGATCAGTTGCCTCTTGCACATCCCCTACTGGGGATTGAGCCTGTAACTCGGACCTGTGCCCTGATCAGGAATCAAACCAGTGACCTTTTGGTGCATGGGACAACACTCAACCAACTGAGCCACACTGGCCAGGGCCAGGAAGTAGCACTTGTAATAACAATGTCAGGTGATTTTGATGCAGGAGGGTCTAGGGATCACAATATGACAGCACTCTATTAGAGCTGTGGGTTTCATCTATTGGTGACAATTTATCAATGAAACATATACCCAGATATAGTGAAATGGAAAGAGAACTAACCTGAGAAAAGAATATAAGTCTAAAGTGTTTGGAAAAGGAAGATCTAGGGAGTTCAATCTTTTGGGCAAGGGAATTATCCTCTAAACTAAAGGAATTTTATTGGAAGATGTATGTAAAATACTGTTCTCTCCTACATTTAATATAGGTGTTGTGAATAACAAAATGCAATTACATATATGGAAAATTTTGAAGGGAAAAGGTTTTTTTTAATTAATGATGTTATAATATTTCAAAGTCATGCAGTATTATCAAAACTATCTTAAAATGTGATTTTCCTCCTGCGACTTTGACATTTTATGGTTAAATAACACTTGTATGAACATAGAACCATCATTTATCTTCATCAACAAGAATAATTCGCTTATTATTTATATGAAGGTTAGTTCTGGAACTTTATGAGCCTAAACACGTTGATTAATTGAAACAGATATTTATTTTGTCATGCTTTGTTCAAAAAAAGGTGGTAAGAATGTGATACGTGCCAAGCACACCAAGAGATGTCTTAGATTTGTCATCAAAGTATTGCAGAACTATCTAAGTATGAGTAGGAAATATATGTATAAACCTTAAAGGCACAAAAGAAAAGTGAATTCTAAAGGAGTGGGAATTGAAGTCTTCACAGAGGAGGTAAATATTAGCAAGGCCATGCCTCTTAAGAGCTATGGGGATTTGTATCAGTTAGAATGCTTTTGATGGCAAAGAGCAAAATACCCATTCTAAAATTGGCTTAAATAATGTGAAAATTGTCATCTCTTATGACAAGATTAGAGCTAGAATCAGTCCAGATTTAATTCAATGGTTTGAGGACATCACCAAAGAACCAAGTTTCTCTTCTCTTTCCACTCTGCTATTGTCAGAGTTAGCTTCTGACCTTGAGTTCTTCCCCTAAATGTATTTAGAATATCACGCCTCCCAAAGCATCAACCAATAATAGTATAGGATCAGAGGGAAATCCCTGTCTTGTTTGTTTTTTCTTCCTCACCTCAGGATATTTTTTCTGTTGATTTTTTTTTTTTTAGAGAGAGTGGAGGGGAGGGAGGAAGGGGGGAGAGAGAGGGAGAGAGAGTAAGAGAGAGGGGGAGAGAGAGAGAGAGAGAGAGAGAGAGAGAGACATCGATGTGAGAGAGACACATCGATTGGTTGCCTCTTTCATGTGCTCTGACCAGGGCCAGAGATCAAAGCAGCAACTAGGGTATGTGCCCTGAACTGGTAATGGAACCCACAACCATTCAGTTCTCAGGTAAATGCTCCAACTACTGAGCCAAAGTGGCTAAGGCCCTGTCTTTTCCTTTTGCAAGACTCTCCCTTCTAGCTCAGAGGGTCACATGCTTATGCTAAAAGTGATCTCTGGCAAGAGGAGAGGCAGGGGTGGGCAAACTTTTTGACTCGAGGGCCACAATGGGTTCTTAAACTGGACCGGAGGGCCGGAACAAAAGCATGGATGGAGTGTTTGTGTGAACTAATATAAATTCAAAGTAAACATCATTACATAAAAGGGTACGGTCTTTTTTTTTAGTTTTATTCATTTCAAATGGCCAGATCCGGCGTGCGGGCCGTAGTTTGCCCACGGCTGGTAGGAGAAGAGAGAAACAATGTGTTGGGCTTAGACTTGCCATGTTCATCCCTGGGAGCTCTGGTGGGGCCCAGTGCTTCATGCTTAATTCCAAGTATTCAAATGCTATAAGGAGGAAGCAAAAAAAATCAGTTATTTGTTTTGCAAGGGAAAAGAGGATGAGGATGACTATTAGAGTCAAACAGAAATTTCAGACAGTGTGTAAATGAATGGGACCATTAGCAAGTATGTATAGTTGAGAAGCTGCAACTAATTCAATAGAGTCCAAGCCCAGCCTGATAGGGCATGGACCATGGAGAGTTTCACATTATCCTAAAGGGAACAGGGGCCCAGGAAACGACGTGGTGAAACTTGTGTTCTAGAGAGATCACTCTGGAAAGATGACTGTGATTGTTGAAGTAAGCAGACCAAGAGGAGAACCTTGTGAAATAAAGTTCAGGTAAAGGATTGAGTCCTATAGTATTGGTAGTATATGTAGAGACAAAAATGTCTGGTTTCAGAAATACTTGAGTGATAAAATTAAAATAATTTAGTTACCAATTATATGCTGGAGGAAAGGTACTATTGAGTCCCTTTATTTTTATCTACTTGTATGTATATATTGAAAATGTACACTAAAAGGTTAAAACAAAAACAAAATTCTCCCATATAGAACTGACAAAATGCTGATTTAATTAAGTGAAATAATTTCAAAGATGGTAATGGATAAATGCATGTAAAGTTTGTGGCATAAATAAGTCACACATTTCTAAAATTTACCACATATGGGTGTAATTTTATAATATTCTTCTGAAACTATTGATTTATTCTTTGTTGAGCATCCTAACTTTAATGTCTTTGACCAGAAATATTTTACTTATTCTCAGCCTTAAAAAACCTAGTCCACTTTGTAGAAAAACACTTTAAAAATAGCCATTTTAATTAAATTTGTTGATATTTTTTCAAGGTTGATTTGCATTAACAGCAATTATTTTTCTAGAAAATGCTAAACACCACCGCATCCCACTTTCTTTGTGACTGGTTGTCTTTACATTTTGGCAGAAATGATTTGATGCTGGAAAGAATTTGTGTTGTTTATTGGGGGCCCATCAAGCCTTGAGAGAGCCTGATCCTTCTTATGAGAACAGTCTCACACTTGGAACTCAGCTAGCACTGGTGAGAACAGGGCTGTCATCTATGTTTTTCTTACAGAGCTTTCTCTGTGTGAAGCAAAGTAATCTGTTCAAGTATCAAACCCATGACCTTCAACTTACGGGGCAAGCTCCAACCCACTAGCCCAGCAGCTGAAAGCAGAATGAAGAATTCTTCCTTTACAGCTTTACTCTGGCCCCCTGAGCTGGAGCACACTCCCTGTGAGAGAACAGTTAAGTCACAAGAACTATCTTTTGTGAAAACCCGCCTTTCTAAATTCTCAGAAATAAAAATCCTTTGCACAATCAAACAAAGCAGCCAAGCAAGCCCTGCAAGTGGAAATCCAGCCATTTAGCAGGGCCGTTATCTACAGCTGATTCCTACAAAGGTTCTTCAACTTGTAACAAGAGGTTTTTCTCCTCTTGAAATATTTTAAAAGGAGAACCCCCTTTTCATTGATTATTTGCTGATTTTAAAAGAAATTTTCATCGGAGGATACCTTTTTTGTTATTTGTTTTTTATTTTTACTGATGAGAAAAAGAGAGAGAAAGACTTTGATCAGCTGCCTCCAATATGTACCTCAACTGGGAATTGAGATTGAGAGTCCATCCCAGGTATATGCCTTGACCAGGAATCAAACCTGCAACCTTCTGGTGTATGGGACAACACTCTAAAAAACTGAGCCACCCAGCCAGGGCAAATTTTTTAAAAAGTTCAGTTACTATGTAAACATCATGGCAACTATTTAGATTACTGAAAACATATTTCCAGATCAGATTCACTGATTCAGAATTTGCTGAGATTATTGGCCGTGAATATTTTGCAAGGAAGATGCTCTACATTAACAGCTTTACAGCTTCTACAGACTTCACTCCCCACAACCAACAGCACATTTATGAAACATGTTTACCTAACAGTTTCCTAAAACCTCCTAAATCTAAAAGAAACCAAAGGACCAAAACCATTGACAACAGCTAAAAGTTTAGAAAGAAGAAAAGATATATTTGTAGTAAATACTGAAATTTAACTGTTTTGGTATTTTGATCTAGAAGTTTGCCATAAAGTGAATCCTAGATACCAAGACAATAGCTGAGTTGTTATCTCATAAGTTTATAGTTACCAAGTACAATATTATGTATCAAACATTTCTTAAATTTGCTTAGAAGTTGACATGACAAAAAGAGAACCCATTATGCCTTTATCTTGTAAAACATTTTAAAGGGATTTTTTTTCTGAAATAGAGGCCTAAATTGTGTCAATTTATTGGCAACATCTGACTTTGCATACTCTACATTAATTATTTTTACTTTTTCAACACAATTTAACCTATTTCTCCACCTTTGGATTAGACTATTATGCTGATAGTAATTATACCTACCTATATTAATCTTAAATTTTACTCTCCACTATGCAACAGGACATTTAGTGAATAAAATGAAAGTGCTTATTTCCATGGCTTTGATATTTCTTTTTACCATAATAAGGGAAACTTTTTTCTAGTTTAATGAAAAAGAAACTTGGAAGTCTACATTAGTACATAGCTTTGCAAAATACGACATCACATTTTATAACAATATAGTTTACAAATCATAAAAGTGTATAAACATTACTTTAGATCTACAAAATTTTAAATATTCTATTTTCTTAAATCCTCACCGGAGGATATGTTTTTATTGATTTTAGAGGGAGAGAAAGAGAAAGAAACATCATCGATATCAGAGAGAAATATCAATCGGTTGCCTCACATACACTCTGGGACCAGAGATCTTACCAAAACGTTGGTATGTGCCCTGAGAATCAAACCTGAAACCTTTTGGTGTATGGGACAACACTCAACCAACTATGCCACACTGGCCAAGGCTAAACATTCTTTTCTTGGTCTGTTTTGATTATACTGTTTCTAGGATCATTTCCATTGTAACAGCACTAGCATTTTACTTTTATAATTAGATAAATTATCTCTTCTCTAAAAGCTTTGAATTTAGCTTCAGAGGAACAGGTGTTATATAAGAACCCAGGTATGCAAATGCACGGACTATATAACATTGCCTTAAAATTTACACAATGTCCATGCTTTCTTAGGAAAACACAAAGAAGAAAGGTGATGTTTGCAATTATGATAGTGTCATGTGGAGTTTGAAGCCAGGCTTTATCGTTGACTTCATTGGGGGAGATTAAGTTCCCCAAGCTTTGTTTCTACATCTGCTAATGGGGAAAACAATCCTTACCTCAAAATCTCATAGGTGTGCAAAAGGGGTGGGAAGAATCTTACAAAATAATAATTATTTAAAGGGTATCAGAGTAATTGGTGCATATCAAGAAGTGCTAACTATCCATGTATATGTTCTACACAGGAAAATTATTAAAGTTCAAACCTACCCAAATCCAATATTTTGTTAGTTGGATATTCACAAGCACAATTACGTGACTGTTGAATCTTTAAACAGCACTGCTCATCTAGGGAGTATATAAGCAATATTATTAACACTTGTTTTATATGATAGACAAGAGAGTCTAATACACCTAGGTTTGTAAAAGACCTCCCTTGTCTTTTGCCTTAATTGCCATGTCCAAGTGCTGTTTATATAGAGAGAAACTCACAGCTTCAGTGAACTGGAAATTCACAGAAGGCTTGAAGTTACAGGGCATCACATATTTAGAAAAGCAGGTGGCCACCTTGGAGAATGAGCTTTAAGTAAAGTTCTTAAAGGGTATGAACAATGATGTTTGGAAACTTTCTAGACTTTAAGGGGGAAAGAATGAAATGAAAATAAATCGGTTCTTTTAAGCAAGTTCATAGTAATATAACAATATATATGGTTGATATGTATTAGAACGGTAGAAAGACATTTTGCAAAGCATTACAAACAAACAAACAAAAGACAATGCCTTCCTTTCTGAGTGGTGATCCCATTTCACCTTCACCTGAACAGGAGAATTTAGTTATTGTCACTTGCAAGAATGTGGCTTCATGTCACAGACATAGTATTGACTGAAAGGAGCCAGACAAAAAGGAGTTATAGACTATCGAGTGTCACTTGTGTGGAGTCAAGAACCAACAAAACTAATCTTAGTGACTGAAGTCAGAGGGTGGCTATTTTTGTGGAGAGGAGTGGAGGACCACAAAAGAGCCTTCTAGGGGCTGGAAGTGTGGTGATTACACAGGTGTGGACATAAGTAAAATTCACCAACCTATAGACTTAAGATCTATGCACTTTAGTGTTGTGTATGTTATGCATTAAAAAGTTTTAAAATATATTTACAGTGTTGGGCATCCTTTAAAATGTGATATGACTTCTGTGACAACAGAATGATTTGTATTCCTGATTGCATTTTCTGAGTTTATATATAAACTAGAGGCCTGGTGCACGAAATCTGTGCATGGGTAGGGTCCCTAGGCCTGGCTAGTGATCAGGGCTGATCTGGTTCCCTGCCTCCTCCTTCCCTCACTCCCTCAGCACCCGCTGCTCCACTGGTCGCCTTCCATGTTCTGTGTCGCCCCCTGGAGCAATTGAACTCCTGGTCTCCTGGTCGAACTCCCAAGGGAACAACTTGCATATTAGCCTTTTATTATATAGGATCTGGTTATTTTCTCCATAGACTTAAAAATAATTGAAGTGCTTGAGATAATTAACATATAGAATGTATGGGTAGCAAAATAATATATTTTCTTATGAAAATAGATTTTGCACTACTTTTTAAAATATTTCCTAGCCTAGGTTTTGTCTATCTAAAATGATTCATTTATTAACTAGAATATCTTATTCTGTGACCATGAAGACAAGTAGAAAAAATGATTGATACTTGTGTTGCATTCTAGAGTAATGTTGTTCAATAAAACTTTCTGTAATGATAGAAATATTCTATGTCCATGCTGTCCAATATAGTAACCATTAGCCACATGTGGCTATTAGTACTTGAAATGTGGTTAGTATGACAAGGTAACTTAATTTTATTTAAGTTCAATTAATATTTAAATTTAAATAGCCAAATATAGCTAATGGCTACCATGTTGGAAAGCTTGATTCTAGAGCTTTAAAAAATTATTACATGCATGTTCTAATGTCCCAGAAAATACCTACACATATTATTTCAAGTTTACAATTTTTTTCTTTTTTGTTTTTATTTATTTTTTCTTTATTGATTAATATATTACATATGTGTCCTTATCCTCCCATTGTCCCCCCATCTCCCCCACTCATGCCCTCACCCCCCTGGTGTCTATGTCCATTGGTTAGGCTTATATGCATACATACAAGTCCTTTGGTTGATCTCTCCCCCTTACCCCCACCCTCCCCTACCTTCCCTCTGAGGTTTGATGGTCTGATCAATGCTTCTCTGTCTCTGGATCTGTTTTTTGGTCATCAGTTTATGTTGTTCGTTATATTCCACAAATGAGTGAGATCATGTGTTATTTATCTTTCTCTGACTGGCTTATTTCGCTTAGCATAATGCTCTCCAGTTCCATCCATGCTATTACAAATGATAAGAATTCCTTCTTTTTTTACAGCAGTGTAGTATTCCATTGTGTAGATATACCACAGTTTTTTAAATCCACTTATCTGCTGATGGGCACTTAGGCTGTTTTCAAATCTTAGCTATTGTAAATTGTGCTGCTATGAACATAGGGGTAAATATATCCTTTCTGATCAGTGTTTCTAGTTTCTTAGGATATATTCCTAGAAGTGGGTTCACTGAATCAAATGGGAGTTCCATTTTTAACTATTTGAGGAAACTCCATACTGTCTTCCACAGTGGCTGCACCAGTCTGCATTTCCACCAGCAGTGCGGGAGGGTTCCTTTTTCTCTGCATCCTCGCATCTGCAATCTTGTCATTTGATTTGTTGATGACAGCCATTCTGACAGGTGTGAGATGGTACCTCATTGTCGTTTTGATTTGCATCTCTCAGATGATTAGTGACTGTGCATGTTTTCACATGTCTCTTGGCCTTCCTTATGTCCTCTTTCGAAAAGTGTCTATTTAGGTCCATTACCCATTTTTTTATTGGGTTATCTTCCTTTTGTTAAGTTGTATGAGAGTTCCCTATAAATGTTGGAGATTAAACTCTTATCAGTGATAACATTGGCAAATATGTTCTCCCATGCAGTGGGCTTTCTAGTTGTTCTGTTGATGGTTTCTTTTGCTGTGTGGAAGCTTTTCATTTTGATGTAGTCCCATTTGTTTTTCTCTTTAGTTTCCATTGCCCTAGGACCTGTATCATGGGGATATATGGACAATTATATCTCCCTGTGGTGAGTCTAAAATGAGTCATTTCTTGAGAGTAGCAGTTCATGAATCAGATTTGAATAATCTTAAAGTCATGACACTACACCCACTAAAAAAATCCATTGCCTAATTCAAAATTACTCTGAACCCTTCCACCTCATCTGTAAGTACTGGCTTATGTATAAAGACATTCTTAAAATGCCTGTCCCTAATGCCTTTTCTGATTCTCTAGCAAAAAATGATCTCTAATTTCTTTTTATAGCTCTTTCAGCATTGTGTCTCCTTCTACTCTATATGATTTTTAAATTTTTATATATACTTCTCTCTGAGATGTATGACATTTTAAAATAGGAAGAGAATCTTATTTTATTTTTTTACTTCTCATTAAAGCCCCTAGCATAGTGCATTGCACACAAAAGAATTCAGTAAATATCTGTAGAAATCAACCAATAGCTAATATGGTTCTATAGTGAGTATTTTAGTGAAGATGTGCATGATTAAAGAAATA
This sequence comes from Myotis yumanensis, assembly GCF_028538775.1. NCBI lineage: Eukaryota > Metazoa > Chordata > Mammalia > Chiroptera > Vespertilionidae > Myotis > Myotis yumanensis. The sequence goes on along the minus strand of NW_027223760.1, from coordinate 38,929,977 downwards.
TATTAATGATACACAACTTCTTAAGAGTATCAATATGAAAGTTTATCAAAACATCTCACATTTTTCCATTAAATATAATCAAATTTAAAATTCTTACCTCTTCAAGAAATGCCTCCTAAATTATCTTAATTACCTCTATTCTTAGTACAATGCTGTTATCACAAGGAATTATTTTAGGGGGGGGGACCTTTTTTGGGCAGTTATATCCCACAATTTAATTTTTAATTCTACAGTAATAAAAAGACAGATTTTGCAGACTTCATTTATTTCGCATTAACATCATATTGTCTTGGATCTTTTACTTTTTGTTAATGGATTTTACTAACAAAGTGTCATTGTGTTTTGTAAAAAATTCCTGTCACCAATTCCTTTGAAATAAGTTCATATGCCATAAGAATGATGTTAATTTCATCAACACTGTAAAATGAAATGTGGCTGCTGTAAACTACATAACACATTTTAACAGTAGTAGAGAACATCATGTTTAATATCACACAGAAGAAAAAAGACAGTAATTTGTCATCCCCATACTCCAAGCTCTTTAATGGCTCTTAGATTGAATCCTAAACTTCTCCATATGTCTCACAAGCCTCATGTATTAGAACATCATTCATTTCTAATGCCACACCCCCCTTTTTTTGGTTGAACCTTTTATGTGTTGAATTGTTCTTTCAGCTTCTTAAACGGGTCTTCTCTCAGGATTTAGTGTGGCTAACTTCTTGTCTTACCTTAAATATCACCTCTACAGAAAGGTAGTTCTTGGCCAGCCAGTCTAAAGCAGAACCTACTTTATCCCATGTTCTCCCTCATCCACCCCTTTGTAATGCATCAAACATTTATCTGGTTTCATTTTACAGTGTTTCCAGATGAATAATAGAAATTCAGAATCATATTGATTTATACAACTGTGATCACTGGCTTATGTAATTGAATATCCAGCGGAAGGTGGAAATCGGCATTAGTTAACAAGAACCTTGTTGTTCTGTTTTGCTGAGATTCTCTCAGCCACATAGGGATATAGCAGCAGCTCTAGGCATCACCGCCAAGGAAGAAAGAGGCAGGTTTTCCCCTTCTCTTAAGAGTGTGCCAACTTTTCCCTACAGGTTTAGAACAAGGTTTCCCTCGTGTTTCTTTGGTTGGAATTGTGTTACAGTATCATCCCTGAACAAACATCTATGGTCAGGTGAATGCAGAAACTGCTTCACCTAGGTTTGAGTTGCTCCACCATTGGCTTCCAAGAAATGAAACTACTTTTAGAACAATGTGTTCATACCTAGAACTTGAGGAAACATCAACTTTCCCAGAGGTATATGAGCTACAAGGGGAAAGTACACCACCGAAAAATCAGAGCAAATAGATACTGGGCAGACAAACAGTGTGTGCACTATAACCCAGTTTTAGTTCATTATAGCCATTTTGCCATCCAAAGTCCTTTATTTACAGGTGTTTCAATTAATTTTGTTTGTCTCCCTAAACAGAATGCAAATTCACGAGAGGACTTGGTATGTTTGGTCTACTGATGTGTACTCAGAAGCTAAGTTTGACACATGGCATGTTAATAAACATCTGTGTTGAATTAAATGAAGGCCACTTTACTATTCCATTTGTGTTTTTCTCTAGAAAAATTATATTCATCATTTTAGTCTTAACTTTGGCACATCATTTTATCTACACATCCCTTTTTCTACTAACATTTTACTGACTCACCAAACTTGGTATCACACAGCATCAAAATAATCGTGTATTTAATGATCTGTCTATCAGGAGTCCATAAACTCCAAGATCTCCCTTTCTAACCCAGTCATTGTTTTACTGCCAATGTTTAACATTATTCCTACAACACAACGGGAATAATAAAATGAATGAGGGAAACTATACAAATAGGTTCCATTTGCAAGTGTCCTTTCTTTCAATATTACTCTTGGGGGAAAAAAAAGTATTGCAATGGGTTTATTATTTCAATAGGGCAAACCTGTTGTGACAGTTTAAGGTGGTAAAAACGTATAGTCGCCATAAATAACACATACAAATTAAGAAGTGTGTAGGAAACAAGCCAGATGGATGACAGTACTGGTATCCACAGAGAAGCCTGCTGAAGTTTGGCTGGACCTCACAAAGTAAAACATAAATTTTGGGATCTGGCAATATGCCTCTTAAAAAAACAGCTTTCAGTGATTAAGAATAAAGAGGTCTTCAGAGAACTTATATGAGTGTGAAAGTTTATTAATTTATGATGACAAATAACTGTGACATAAATTAGAGTAGTTGAAGCCAAAATTATCAGAGCATTCTTCCCCTGGGCCATGCTACATGGGAAGTCAAACATCAGAAGCATGCTTGAGGAGGTGTAAATTTAAGGGGAAAAAACTATCAATCTATGTATCTGTCTTCTGTATCTATATCTATCATCTATCTGCCATAGTTAAGAAATATTAAAGTTCTTTTCTATTATTAAATTACTTTTCCAATTGTATAAATATAAAAGTGGGTTGACCAAGACAAATTTTAGCCAAAAGAATTTGAGAAAACATCTACTCACTATAGAAAAAGTTTTTCCAATTCAACCAGAATAAATATTTGAATATGTTGCAAGAATATCACAAAATTATTCTTTAATATCCTCTTGCTTTCCGTTTTATTCTTGTCCTAATGATCCTAAGCTTAAGTTCCACTTTGTACTGATATATATATATATATATATATGCCATTTTTTAATGGCATAGCTTTAATTACCAATGAAACCTGTTCTACAATAGGTTCATTGAATAATGAGAACATTTTAATTGCATTCAAGCTTCTTTGTTTAGGGAAAACCGACTCTTCATTGTATGAGTGTGTGGTTAAAACTTCTATGTAAACTAAAATATACATTAGATGAACCCAAAAGAAGTAACACTGTAACGTCACATTTCATTTTATTTTCTACACTTTCCTTTGTGGAGATATCTACTCAAGTTTGGAATTCCATAAAACTTTTGATGCCAACTCATATTACCAGCCATTTTTTTCTTTTGCTTTATTCAGCTGGACTCCTTGTCAACTAGGGCTTCTGACAACTGTGAAAACACTTCTTTTTTGCTCTCTTTGAGTAAATTCAAAAGGAGTTGATTACTTTTGCTTTGTAGTTTCTGGTATTACTATAAATCACCCTCAATGTGGCATTGCTCTTAAAATGAATATATTCCTTATTATTTCAAGAGTGGCACATATTGTTTTCCTTTTTACATTTTCTTTCCTATGATCATCTTGATGTAATGAGAGAGATGAACTTGATTTCTACCAGTGTGTCATAATCAAAATAACATTGACTACACAAAGGAATCATTGAACATTTTTCATGGAAACTTAAGATGATTATATTTTACATGGGGACAGAAGGGCATTTCTATTTTAAATAAGATAATGTCATCTCAAATTTAACTAAAAATGAATTTATTTTTTGAAAACATTGACAGGGGATGGCATTACAGCTACTAAATTGTATGAAACTTGGTACCAGAATGTAGAAAACAGGGAATTTCCTTTCTTCCTTTCTTAAGCTTAATAGAAACTAATTAGGACAGTCTTTTAAACTATGGCTGGGTTAATGAGAACAATTTTCTTATGCATGCTAGCTAGTGGTAATAACCTGAGTCAGGAAGAGTGGAAGAATAATATCAGAACCCAATCTGCGTGCGCGCGCGCACACACACATACACCAAGACTGAGTACTCAGGTCCTATCTGGTAATTTCTATATATATACAATGCCCCGTTGAAGAGAAACTGAGTCATTAGCACCCCTTAGGGCACTGATTGTTAAGAACACTTATTTTTATCTGCATGTCCGGCATTAGCACACCACTGAGGAGTGAAGGAGCCCTTGGTGCCACTTGGATGCAGCTGCTGCTAAGACTGCTACTCCTCCCCTGTGTCCCACCAGCTTTAGACTTCCTGGCACCATTATCTTTGTCTCGACCAAAAGCTGAATGAAATATAATCTTAAAATATGACACAACTCTATAGCCATCAAAAAGAGGGGAGACTAGCAGGAAAAGGATGAAAATGAACGAAGAAAGTTAAATGTAACCTGACTGTGGGTCCAAATTGAGGTCACAGTGACATTATCACCCAAACTTTGTTAGTTTGTCTTCCATAGCGAGATAACCTCAGCATCCCACTTCCAAGTCTTCTCACTGTATGTCCTGTTCTTTCATCTACAGCCCTGAGGAACACCCTTCTCCTCCTAGAAGGGTGACGGCCATGCAGACTTTATTCCGCTGGTGCCCCCCAAACTGCAAATCACTCAACGTGACAGTGACGCACATCATATTTGTTTAGTTTTCTATACTGGCAACACAGCCTAGACTCCTCATATCAGCTGCCAAAGACAGCTGTAAGCATGACAGTGAGGAAAGTATGTTAAACCCCTGCTCCTTTTCCTTGGAATTGGACACGTACCTATCATCTCCAGGTAGGCTTAGAGCAGCAGTTCGATTAGCATCTATCTGTCTCTGGGGCATTTAGATATGTATCTCAGTTGGATCCGTCCCCCTAATGATGAGGAATGCAGCCTTGGTATCTTTGAAAATCATACCCTTCTCTCATGCAGAGGCTTAGTGACATGAAGGGCCAATAGATTCATGTTGGCTGATTATTGTCTCATCACATCTGGATTGCGGTATCCATTTTTGTTCCAGGGCCTCCATTACTAAGTAGATGCCAGCTATTAATACCCCCTCCCTCCAAGACTATTTGCATTTTGGCAGAAAGCATGTTCTCTCTTCAGACAGATATCCACTTCCCTATTCTCTGTTTCCCTATGAACCACCACGCACTTAGTACCTGAGACTTCTTGATGACTGTCTCTCTCTACTAATAGCAATTAAAGATGGGGAAATGCAAGATTTCCTCTGCCCATATCCAGTCCCATACTTTGTTCCCTGGCTTGTTTGTAGTTCAGTTCCGTGCAGGAGGGAGAAAGTAGAAAGCCCTATTTGCGTGCACATTCAAGTCACATTCTCCAGTTCAGCTTTACCCCTGCTGATTTTGATTCTTATCTCACTCCTGTGTCAATTTCTTGATTGTTTCAAAATCTAAATGGTAGAAATTGTGAGAAATATGTTTCTTCAAACTGCAATACATTCTTTTGTGAGATTGTTGTTCTCTCCTCCCTCCCGTTCTCTCCCTCCTGTGTGGTGCCTCCATTCCGTTGGTACTCATTTTATAAGCAGAGAAGTGTAAAGCCCTGCATTTTTGGTTCTATCCCAAACAATGCTATTAGAATACCATTTTCATGCTAAATACTTATCATTGTGTTTTTCTAAGCAAAGAGAAGCTCCTCTCTTAAAGGAAATTTTAATTCAACTGTGATTATTTTCACTGTTAATGGATCTTAGGCTTATCTTAATCATTTGCTCAATGGGTAACCTTTAAGAATTGATGCTTCATTCCTTGATATTTATGAAAGAACTAGAGGCTTGTTGCATGAAAAGATTCGTGCAATAGGCCTTCCCTTCCCCTGGCTGCCGGCACCGGTTTTCCTCAGGCACCCGGGACTCAGGCCTTCGCTTCGGCCGGATCCGCCTTCAGTCTTCGCTCCACAGCTTCGTGCCTACATTTGCATATTAACCACCATCTTTGTTGGCGGTTAATTTGCATATCTCGCTGATTAGCCAATGGGAGGCGTAGCGAAGGTATGGTCAATTACCATGTTTGTCTATTATTAGATAGGATAAGTAATTATTGTAGATAATTAGCAAAATGTTATCTGAGCTATGTAGTGCTTCGGCTCTTTGTTTTCCGAGAGTTTTGTGTGTATACATTGTAGAGCAGGGGTGGGGGACATCCGGCCCTCGGGCCATATAAGGCCTGAAAAATCATTTGGTCTGGCCCTGCCAAGGCATTAGGGGTGAGTTAATTAAATGTTTGACCAAATATAGCAGGCTAATTTTTAAGTTGATAATTTTGTATGGCCTTGAATGATGTTATAAATATCCAAATGGCCTTTGGCAGGAAAAAAAAAAAAAAAAGGTTCACCATCCCTTATTCTAGGGGGAAACCAAACCAGCAATGAAAACAAAACGGAGCAAGACAAACACTCTCCCTCTTTTTCACATTTCTGCCTCAGCACATTCATTGGGGAAGTTTTAGTAGTGGGTAAGTTTCTGCCCTTATCTCTTTGTCTCATTAGTTCTTTCCATGGGAGAAGAAATGACTTCTTTAATCTGGAAAATTAGGACAAGTTTCTGGGTAGACATATGAGACCCAGCTTGTGATTTTCTCTTAGAACCAGCTTGCCCACAGTCCACATTTGTTCTTCTCTAGGCTGAATTAGTGAGGTAATGGAACCAAGACAGTCCTGCTCTTATTGTGGTGTGTCACTACTGTACAGACCCTCAACCTATGAATTTATGGTTTAATTTAATTCAGGAGGAAAAACAACAACAAAACAACAGAAAGTCCAATCTGACACCAAATTCAATCCTGCTACCCATTTTACCACCAGTTAAGTTTATATTTTCCTCCTTATCTAATAGTATTCATCTATTAGTATTTTTTAAATTAATACAGAATCCAAGTGGAAGAACTGATAAGAAATAAGTCTATCCAAAACTATAACACACTATTTTTTGTGGGTTGATCTTCTCTCCATGTGCAGTCATGGAGGAGATATTTAAACTCATTTGTGTTGATTGTGTTTTTTGGCTGATTAGATAAATAGCTAAAAATTGATACCTAAGTATTTTTAGTTATAGATACAGTGCAGTTACCAGAAGACACCAAGACTGGCTTAGAATTGTTAAGCTTTGGTCAATGCACTGAGTTGTGTCCTACAAATTAATATGTAGAGCCCTAACCCCAATATGATGGTATTTGGAGAAGGAGCCTGATGAAGTCAGGAGGGTGGGGCCCTCATTATGGCATTGGTGCCATTTTAACAAGAGATGCCAGAGTCCTTGCTCTTGCTCTCTACCTGCCATGTGAGGCGGATGTAACAAGAAGGTGGTCCACATGCCAGGAAGGGAGCCCTCACCAGAACATGACCATGATGACATCCTGGTCTTGGACTTCCAGCCTCCAGAACTGTGAGAAAATAAATGTTAGTTATTTAACCAACCCAGCGTATGCTATTTGGTTATGGCAGCCCCAAATGACTAAGACATTTAATTATTTAAATTACATCAACAGAACTTTCCAGCTGCGTGGTGGACAGCAAGGAACGTTAAGCTTTTGAGCTTTTAAGACTTTATGGAAGAAGTGGTTTATTTTATGCAGAAATGTGGGTTTTTACCTGTGTAACACAAAAAGCTTATAGATGATTTCTAGAAGTGAAGGATGTGATTTGGATATGGTTTAAAGGTGAACTGGGGGTGAAATACATTAAGAAAAATGGAGGTAGAGAAACAAGACAGATCCTGATGTAGTATCAGTTCAGTGTCTTTAACAATTAAATGCATACCATTCTCCTCAATTTAACATTATTTTAATTTATTTAATTAAATAAAGTCACTGATTTCTATGTTCCTACAATAATGAATGCAACCAATTCAAATCATATTAGGACCAATAAAGTTTTCATGAAAAACTGGCAAACAAGAGCATGGATGGCTGCCCACCTTATTTGAGTACCCTCAGGCCATAGAGCACTAGAGATTTCTGGAGTAGGATTCTCCTTTCTATAATTGATAATTTCCATAGTACATATCTGTTCTTACTTAATGTAATATATTTTCTATATTGTGTATTGTAGAGTTAAGAAAAGCTCTTCTTCTCATTTATTTTCTCTCTCTACACTTTAACATAGTAATATTCATATCTAACAATAAGAATTTGTTTGTCATAATGTAGCTTGAAGAAGAGATGTAAGTGGAGTTAAAACAAAACAATCACACACATTAAACAGGAGTCGGGACACCTCAGTTAAATTTCTGTTTCAACCAGTTGCTGTGTAATTCTTAGACTGAAAGTGAAATCCTTAAGGAATCCTCATCTGTCACTCAATTTTCAGGTCTTTTTTTCACCCTCTCCAATTTAGGAAAATTAGGAGCTACAGTATTAAATGTGATGTGTTCAAGAATTATTTTATGAATGAATATAGCATGTCAGGCACTGTGTTTCATTCATTACAACCAATATCACTTTTAATCCTTAATATGATTATTTCTAATTTGCCTATTTATCCCTAGGACTTAGCCTGGGGCTAAGCATATGACAGATGTTCAACAAATGTTGCTTTAACTGAAAACTCAAACCTTCCTGGTTTCAGATTCCTCATGTGTGAAATGAGTGGACCTTGATTTCCAAGGTCCTTCCGAGCTCTAGAAGTTCTATAACTAAGCACAAGGTGAAGCTCATTAGTCCTGAACTCATCTCAAAAGATAAAGTTACACCTATAACACATGTAAAAGAAAGATCATGGGAAAAATATTTAATATGAGTGCAAGTTGAACATATAATTGTCTCATGAACTTTATCTATTTCATGAAGAAGCAATTATAGAGGACATAGCAAAAGAGAACTTTTTAACAAAATAGCAAGATAACGTTTATGAGTACATATGTGCATAAATCATAAATATCAGATAAACAAAATGTGTTTATATTAATTATCAATCAAAATGTTTCAGTAAGCACCAATTCTGTACAACCATGAGAAGACTAAGTCCCTGCTATTAAGACATACACTCTAGTTAGGGAGACGAAGCACAAATACATGAAAATCTCTAGTACACTTAGAAAATTATAACATTTAATTGGATTCTGGGATAAAGTGACAAAGCTGCTTTAGGACTAGGAGACCAGCCTAAGGGCTATGGCAAGAACAATGGTTGAGGGGCCACCCCTGAGAATACCTGCAACCCATTTGCAACAAGCCAAGCCCCAGGGCACAGACTGGGAGGTTCTCTTGAATAAAAGCCTTCTCTGTGTTTCCAAATTGTGAAATGAATTCAATTAAAATATGAAAGTTGGTACTGTAGGCTGGAATAGGTCCAAGAGCTAAATCTCCATTTGCTTCTTCAAATGGTATTACATTTTCTATTTAGATATTCATGAGTTCCTTGCATATCCTCACTGTCATCCAATAGCATACGATGTTTAAAGTAAAACTTAAAAATTTTGTATTTAAAATCAAGAACACGATGACATTTTTTTATTTATATCAAACACCATAAAACGAAAGTAATCTGTGATTGAATTAGCAGATATGTACAAAATTTTAGAAAATCTTTGCTAGTATTATTACTTTTTTGACCTAGTTGGGGAAAAAATTAATATAAACATAATACACCTGTTATGTAAAAAATGCCTAAGCAACTGTTTTCAAAGTCAATATATTTTTTGATATTTTTGTTCAATCCAAGAAAATGGAGGAAGATGCTTTATATAATATTTTATGAATGTGTACTTTTTACAAAGAACTATGTTCAATTTGATTATGTGTGATGTTAACATAAGAAACTTGCAAACCTGTAGAGAATTTTGGTGCGTTGATGTGAGCCAAACTGTCTATAATTGCCAGGAAGCAGAATTTGTAACTTTACACTCCCCAGGGAACCACCAGTCCATTCCCTGCAACAGGAAGGGACTGGACAAAGGGGAGGATGGATGTACTGGCAGGGAAGTTGGGGTGATGTAGGGAAGGAAGGTGCTAGCCTGCCCATCTAGCCTGGGGAACCATGGATTGGCTACATGGGTTGGTGCCACTGAAAGCCCTCAGAAATGTGGGAATACATAATTTCCCAGGCAGAGGAGTTTTCTCTCTGGGTGCTCTTGGCTTCTTGACTCTTGTGGCTCACTTGTATTTGCCTGTGTTCCTAGAAGTCACGGGGCCCATGGCCACGCAGAATCCACACACAATGGACTATGGACTTAGTGTGGACTGGACTATGCTCCAACATGGAACAGAACCTGTGGTCAACGGCTTTAATCCTGCTCTGCTAAAGGCATAGCTGGACTTCTTCCTTGGTGGGACGAAGGGAGATTGGGCCTTAGAAACTCGGGGGCTTAATTCCACAGAAGTAAAGCTTTCTACAATATCTCATCCTCTCGAGCAAGTCTCAGAAAATTCTTTTTCTCATGACATTGCCAGAAAACCACATCTCCTGGCAGCAGGTGGGGACATAGCTCCCCACCAATAATAGGTCTACTTTCTCTCTCAAATCCCCAATACTCACTTTTTAAACTTTTTCACAAGCTTTTTCTTGCCACCGCCTCACCACTTTATTTTTATTTTTTGGTTCTGTAACCAAAAGCCAGGTTTAGCTGCCTGCCACTTCAAAAAACAAATGTGTGATACAGGTGCTAGTGAAAAAGGAAAGAGGTTTATTCTGGAGTTGACACCCTGAAAAGATGGGACTCTTTTCCAAAGCCCATCTCTCTATCTCAGTGCAGGCAGAGGTTTTTATAAGGTGGGAGAGGGAAACAAAACGAAGAGATCAAGGGGAAGGGGTTGAAAAGTTCTCTACGTGCACAACAGCACCGTCCATTCTGATGAGGATCTCAGAACTGATCAAGTGATAGTCTGGTGTGCGTCATCCTGGTCTTCATCATCCTGGTTCTTCTGAAGTTAGTTCCTAGGATTCTTATACAAACCTGCTGTTTACCTACAAGCTGCATAGTATCAGGCAGCATTTACAGAACAATGTCAAAAGGATGGAGGACAGGTTACAATTCCCCACTGTTAAGGATCTATCCTCCTTTGCTTTCTTTTGTCTTGTTCTCCATGCATTTCAATGTAGAACTCCTCCCACTCTTTCAATGACTGCCACCTCCACTTCCTGACCTACAGGTGAAAAGCCCAGGATTTCAGGGGAAAAGGAGAAAGCCTACTTTGTGGGACAAATTTCCATTGTTTGATGAGTGTGGGGTGAGAGTCTATAAAGAGTTGACTATTTTTGTTCTAGTCAAAGTGAATCTCATTTCTGGAATGTCTCCGATCTGAAACGATTCGCTTCTCAACCTGACAATCCTTTTATGCTGATACCTGTATGATGAGTCATGCATGTCCAGGTGATAAAGGAGAGAATACACAAATATCAGTCAGTTTACCACTGTTAAAACCTCAGGATATTGTGCTGTGAATATTTTCATATATTTCTGCTTTTGTTGCTGCTTATAATTATTGTAAAATTTTCATTTTTTAATGTACATTCCATTTCCTATGTATTAAATTTTCATTTAAATTTCCTGTCCTTTTTGTTTTTAAAGTGTTTATTTATAGAGTTAAACAGTTCAATAGACATGTACTGTATCAAAGGAAGGTTAAAACGGAATCATTTGGAGGTCTGGAATGGATTAATTCAATTTACATTATTTCTAATGGGAAAAAATGATTCGGTTTTCGAAAAGCCTTCTGAAATGAATTAAGTTTGAGAAACGAGGTTCCACTGTATACAGAATCATTTATATGCTTTTAGAATTGGCTTTTTATTTAATAAATGCATTGTGAGCTTTCAAATGTAAAATTGCACATCTATATTATTAGTTAGAATGACTGAACATTATTTAATTCGTGACTGTCCCAAAATTTGTTTATTTTGTTCTATGAGTCTAAGTTTTCTTTTCCATTTTTTAACTGACCAGTATTCATTTCATCATCAACATCTTTATCTCATGTTCCTATAATTGGGAATTTGGATTAAAACATAGTTATTTTTTATTTTTACACATACAGTTTTTCTTATAAAATGTAACCAATTTTCAATCCCTGTAACAGTGCAGGAGAGAATCGTTTGTGTGTTTTTTTCTATAATAATAGGTATCAATGATAAGTCTATTTTTATTTTTAATTGTTTTTATTTCGTTATTTGCCAAACTGGTAGGATGAAACATGACTGTTAGCTATGATATACCTTCACTGTTGAGTCCCACAAAAGCTTCAGTTAGTTGCTCTGAATCCTGGCTCCCATCTTTCTGAAATATTCCCTAGAAATTATATTACTATAACAGATTATATCCCACATCTCTATGTATATATGTTAATAGGTTGGTTGATTTTAATAAACACACACACACACACAACAGAAATGATTAAATCTAGTCAAATGTGATGCTGCTCTGAGAGGTCACAAACTTAATTGAGCACAAGCTTAAACCCTGAGAAAGATTTTCTGCCAAAACAGGATTTGGAGGAGTAATCTACATTCTTCAGCTTGTTATAGTGCAAGCACTAGCACAGAAGTTCCAACACAAGCAGAAATCTTGTGTGGATAAAGCTGTTTATGGAAAATACTAAGCAGCTAGCAGATGAAAGTATTTCCATGTTGGCTTATTCCTAAGAACAGCTCTCATGACGAACCATGACATTTATACAATAAGTATTGCATTGAATTATACAGAAGGGCACTTACACAAAAGAGTTCAAAGTCCAGAACTCTTGTGGCAGATTATAGAATCCCTCAGAAAAACACCCACTTTAAAATGTGAAAATCCTCATGGAATTGTTTTTGTTTGTTTGTTTTACTTGGTTGTGGATAATTCTCAAGTCTCTATCTCTTATCCCCATCTCCCTCCTCAATTTCCATATGTGCTCTGAACATTCTCATCTGGTTATCCTTTTGCCTAATTCATCAAGCCTGAAAACAAACCCACAATTTCTGCCCACCACCTCTGATCTACACCTTCCTCAGACTTGCCGATTTCTATCCAGCACTGTTGTCTCTTCCATTTTGATTCTAAACCTCTGTATTTCTCCCATATTCAATATGTCTTTTATGTTCTTGCAATTTTGTTGTTGTTTGCCAGTGTCTTTCCCTCTAGCTTTATTTATCCATCACAGTGATAATTCCATAATATTGATTGTCATTACCCTACTCCTTTAACAAAAGAAAGAAAGAAGGGAGGGAGGAAAGAAAGGAGAGCAGGAGGGAGGTAGAGGAAGAGAGGGAAGGAAAGAGGGAAGGAAAGAGGGAGGGAAGGAGGGAGGGAGGGAAGAAGGAAAGGGAAAGAGAAAGAAAAGTTCTTAAAACTGGGCTCCCTGTGTCTAGTACAAAACCTGTCCATTCTTTTTGAGTACCAGCTTGATTTATCTTAAAAACAAAGCTATTTTTATATCACCCTCTTGAAAAGTTTTGGGGGAGATTACCAGTCCCTCTTCTCCCAAAGGATTGTGTTTTCCAAATAAAGTACAAATCTATGTGGCATGACATTCAGGTCCTTCACCATCTATTGTCACATTAGTTTTCCATATGACTTTCCACTGTATTTCCACATCTACATTAAGCTAATCTGAAATATTATCCAAATTATGGATGTTTATGAGTTATCATTTTTTACCTTTTAAACATACTATTTTTCTGCCTCTAGTAGCCTTTCTATATTTATCCATGCCATTGTATTTCATACGTTAAAGCTAAATTCAAAATCAATTACATCAAAAATGATAGGTACTATCATTGGACAACATGACGTCATTATTATAGTGACTTCTCTGGTAACCATATTTCTTTAGCTACATACTGAGCCAAACCAGTGAGGGCAAGGTTATTTTTTATTTTGTTTTGCTTTGTTTTATTTTCTCTCACTGTGCTTGTTTATAGTCAGAGAAAAACAAGTCAGTGGATAGTGTAAGTGTGGTGATGCAAGTGTGATAGAATGTAATTCTAGTGGAGGGGAGGGCAGCAAGTGCCTTCCCTGGGACATAACACAGCTTTGAATTCCTAGTTCCTGGTACAATTTATGTCTCAGAACAAAAGTGGATAAAATGGTTTTTGAGTGAATGAGCACAATAGTAGAGATTGGACCAAAAAGTAGGAAACCCCTCTGAAACCATGGAAAATAATAAAAGTATAGGTAAACTTATAAAAATAATCTGGAGGTAATAAGGAATAACGAATGTCCAGAAATTTCAAAGTATGGACATTTTCAGCAAACAACATAGGAGGCAAGCTATTTTGTGAGAATGAGTCATGGGGATAAGGGCGGGAGAGTGATTAGAGCAGAAATTTTTGACATGAAGCCTGTGGAGAAATAAACAGAGAAGACAATTCTAAGATTCATTGACTGATCCCAATGAAGAGCAAAAGTTCACTTAATAAAACTCAGAGGAAACTAATGATGTTTTTGACAGATCATGATTACATCATTTTCTTCTGAAAATCACTTTTGGTTTAATCTTTTATATTTCATATTATTTATGTTCTTTTGAAGAAGTATTTCTGTCACTTAAGACTCATTATAGCTACTAAATGACCTCAGATATTTGGAAAGATAATGTCCAATTCTGTTATTATTTTATAAACATACTTTTGTGCTCCTGGAAAGCTAAGATAATTAATAAATAATATCCCATTTATGGACAATCTTATTCACTTAGTCCTTTTCTATTACATTGTAATTTAAACACAATGGAGCAATATAATTCTATTTCCACATCTGATTTTAAATCAGCTTTTAGATTTATGATAATAATACTAGTTTTTCTGTTACCAGCACTAGACTGTACCTAACAATGACAGATCAAAGCTATTAGCCTGTCCACATGATCAGTTCAAGTAGGAAATCTCTCATCATAATCCTTGCAACAGCTGTCATTAAATTCCTGCTGTCGAGTGAAAGACTGAAGCAGCTGGAAATGAAGAAAAGCAGTTAAATAAACAACTGGGTTTTGACCAAAAATATTTCCTTACTTTTATCTCCTATCTTTTGACAAGGAGTACTGCTGTGCACACATTGTGTCTAGACCATGAGTTGTTGACACTTTCTTCTCAATTTTACACTTTGATATTGAATGAATATGCAATGAGAAAAGAGCCAGCTCTGATCTGCATTTGAGTACAGTAGCATTCAGCTATGTACATAAAAAGTTCTCATCATTATTCACCTAAACTCTGAACAAAAGTACCCTTAGCAATACTTTGAGGTCGCATCATGGAGGTCGTAGAGAATGGACTGTGGATGAAAGTGGGATTGTGTTTTATTCCAGGCTCAACTGCTACCTTGAAGTGTGTGACTTGAAGAAAGGTATTTAATGTGATGTCTTGGTTCATCATCTTTCAAATTCGGGCAATACTAGACATATCATATGGATGTTGGGAGAAGGAGAAAACACATAAAGATCACATAATTCAGTATCTGACATAGGCACTTAATATATCTGTTTCTTAAGAACTGCCTCCTTTAATTTATGTTTAGAGCAAGAAATCAGATTAATTTTGTTAAATATAGGTTCTGGTTTCATCGGTGTATTTATTTTGCAGCACAAAAAAGAAATCATCTTAACAATATGCTTCAGAAAGTTGAATTTTGTTGTACTGACACAATGCAATATACGCATTTACAGACTTTTAACTTAATGCTTCTTACATATTTTAAGTTTTAGCCCAGTACCTCTTGGAATAGACTTTTTTTTAACCTATGAGAAAATCTTAAGGATCTTGGTACTCTACTCTTCAAAACAGACCTGATCATACATAATTTTAATAACTTGCTTAAACTTGAACTGCTGGTGAATACTGGAATTGAATGTGTTGCTTACATTTAGAGAATATGCCCAACAAGATGAAATAGTAACAACTAAATTTCTTGTTTTAAAACTTAACGCTACCTTATGAAGCAAGTTGGCTAAGCTTTTCCATCTGCTTGTATTATAAACTGAATGTTTTATTTATTTATTATGATACACCTCAGGTGCCCTAATTATAGCTCATTATATCAGAAATAAGGAGTCAAACAGTGAGTCTTTAGTTAAATTTTGGCTCTGGCAAACCTTGGTGGAGAGAACAAGTTTGCTTAATAAAGTACATATAAACCTAACTTTGTCCATGAGAAAATATACATTCAGAGGATCACAGCTGTTGTAAAAAATATGTTACGAGACAAATTGTGTTTGGACTCCTGGATAGTTGCAATGGACCCTTACCTTTCAACTAGGGGCAAAGGGAAGTTCATCATTAAACAGTCTGTTGGGCAATGCCATGTTTAACTGTTCTCATTGTTTGATTGTAATTACATGTTTGTGTCAGGAAGCTGATTCACATCCTCTGAATGCCATCTAACATTGCAGCCGAAAATCTATGAGTATTTGTTGTCAAACATTAAGTACCAGTAGGAGTAGAAGGAAAGGAGCCTACCCACCAGTATCTTTGCCATTACTTTAAATAGCCTTTCCCTTTTTCAAATGAAATGTTTCAAATGTAAAGTCACCAGATCTAGTAGCACTCACAAAGGTTTACTGTTTCATGACCATTACCAAAATATGCGCTTGCAAAGCTAAAGTTAACCTGTAGGGGAAAAAATCAGATTTGAGAAGAACAAATATCTGAAAAAATTCTCATTTTGCTTTTGGGGCTACACCTTATGTTTTTAGCTTATTAACTAGTGTTATCATAGATTCAAACTTTAATAAATGTGCTTTTAATTTATTGGGTGAATAATGTATTCACATTGTTCAAAAATCTAAAGTCACTTGATCATTGCCGTTTCAGCCCATGAAGAGAGGGAAAGAACAGAGGTCCAGAGCCAGAGGTTCCCACTTAAGTAATCAAGGCAGAAGGTACACATCAATTCTGCTCATACTTCAGGAAAAAGAGCTTGGTCATATATCTGCAACTACTACAGTGGCTTAGGGACATGTTCTTCTTGGGTGGGCAGCCATGACCCAGCTTAAATTCTGTTACTGTGGAAGTAGAGAAGAATGATATTGATGGACATCTGTGGCCTTTATCCACCAAAGAATCCTGTTTCCCAGAATCTCTGGAGTCTGTATGACTTCAAAGGCCATGCTCCTTACATTACATTGTAGAGCCTGGTTATATATCTAAATGTATGGGAAGGAATTTATTTTGTTAAATTATACTTTCTTCCTAATAGCCCTTTTCTAATCTAGAATTTAAAGAAAAATATTACCTGTTTTTAGTACAACATTCAATTACTTTTGAAATGCTGGATTTCAGTCCAAAAATAGGGATACTAAATAAGTTATACTAGATATAAATTTTAGGTAACAAAGATAATTTGGAAATTACATTAACTTAATGGTTCAACTAGCCCATTCAGGCAAAAATCTTTGCTATAGTAATTCTGAATACATAGGCAGCCCTTTCCTTTGTTGGATGCCTCTAATTGAAATGTTCTTCCCTAATCAAACAAAAAAATCTTTTCCCATTAACATTTGCTCAGTAGCTTTAATTTATGCCTTCTAGAGCTGTGCTGTCCTATAGTTGCCACTATATTCATGTGGCTATATAAATTTCATTAAGTTTTTTTAGTTGAAAATTCAGTTCTTCAGTCACACTATGAGCTTATTTCAAGTGCTCAATAGCCATATGTGGCTAGTGGCTACAATACTGGACACTGTAGAGAACATGTTCATTATTGAAAACAGTTATGAGGCAGGATAGTAAGAAGTTAGGAAAATACCTTGGCAAGTGGAATGAGGAAACAGAGACAGACTGATGATTCAAACTGGCCCGTCCACCACCTGCTTCCTTCGCCTTTGCAAGACCACTTTTTAAGCAATAATCCCACAGAACAAGGAGATTCTGATCAGCATCAGATAACCTTAGGAACAAAGCCTCAGGTCTGTTGACCAAGGGCAGAGTTTGAGTCAAACTAGAGATAACATGTAGGCCTCAGTTGTGTTTCAGTTGCTGGTCCAGAAGAGCAGTAAAACCAGACGAAGTAACACCATGGCTGACATCAGAACCAGATGCAATGACTAATGACCCCCTCTACCAATCAGTAGAATTCATGATCCTGAAAGGACACACCTGGAAAGCTGATAAATATTCTATTGAGAGTCTCCCCTAATATCTCCCTTAAAATCCCTGACTTTAGAAACAGATAAAAACTCTTACGGCAAGGAACCTAGTGTGTGTTCTGTCTCTCAAGAGCAGTGGTTCTCAACCTTCCTAATGCCACGACCCTTTAATACAGTTCCTCATGTTGTGGTGACCCCCAATTTCATTGTTACAAATTGAACATAATTAAAGCATAGTGATTAATCACAAAAACAATATGTAATTATATATGTGTTTTCCAATGGTCTTAGGCGACCCCTGTGAAAGGGTCATTCGATCCCCAAAGGGGTCAGGACCCACAGGTTGAGAACCGCTGCTCTAGAGCATGCTGCCTCATTTCCCGCCTTTTTTCCCTAGGCATGTATCTTTTGCTTTCTTTCTCCTAAGCCCTGAGGGCCATTCTTTTGCCGCTGTAACATGGCTCACTGCAGGGGTTGGGGTCAAGTGTAAGGGTAAAAGCAGGGAGTTATATTTGTTACTTTGTATGGTTTATAAAATTATTTCCTGACTCATTGTCATCCTGAATTTCCATTGTATTCTATACTTGGCATGATCCAGTTTATTAGTGTCCCTCTTAAAATGTGACTCCAAGAATAGAATAGAATGCCACAGATGATGTGACAAGAGAAGTACATAAGAAAATTACTACTCAGGATATGAGCGCTGTGTTTCTAATACTACATTTTAAACATTTATTAGCTGTTTTTACTTAGTAGCATCTTTTGGAAGTTTTAATCAAATTAAACTTTAATTTTAATCAAATTAAAATTTTATTGGATTTGTTAACAAAATTTTTCTCAATTATACAATTTTTTTATTTTGAAATTAAATGTCAATTTTATTACATTTATCTTTCCAAATTTTATTGCAGTGTTTTTGACTGTATTTCATATTAGCAATTTTCCTGTTTTATTTAAAGTTTCATTATAATACTAGTAAATATTATATGCTTTTACTCAAATTATCAATACATTTTTTTGAAAAGATAGGAACAAGAACAGAGCACTGTAGCATTTCACTGCTTAGAATTTTCATTAAGCTGGAAAAGATGATCCCTGGGGTGAAAGAATAGAAATAATACTCATTTACCAAATTAATACTTAAGCATTAATTAATTCTCATTGGATACAATTCAGTTTTAAAATCACTCTGTTTACTATGAATAAAATTTATAGAGAACTTGAAATAGCCATAAATCACTACGCAATCTTCCCCAAGTGCTAATGTCTATGGCTGTTACCTCTTGTGACTCAGGCCTTTCTCTGCTCTTGCCATTCAGACGTCTTCACATACATGATCTCTTCTCAGGACCCCTGCATATCCTGTCCCCTTCCTTCCTTAATACTGTCCCATGACCAGCTACCTGTACTGATCATCCCAACACTTAACTTTGTTTCTTGAAGTATCATCTCTTATAGAGGCCTCCACTTTCTACTCTGTATGATATTTCAATATGCCTCAATATTTCTGATTTCCTTGTCCACTTTATTTTTCTTTTACTAACTTAGATTTAAAACACATTATATTATTACTAGTAGCGTGGTGCACAGATTCATGCACATTGAAAGGAAATGAATTAGAAGATGGTGGGCAGGGTGGGACTGGGTGAGAGGGGCTGGACATGCCCTGGAGCCATGTCCCACGGTCCCACCCCAGCCAGCCACACCTGGGGCAGCACCGCAGCTCAAAGGGCGTCTGCAGAGTGAGTAGGATCCCTCCAGCAGATGGGGGTCCCTTGGCCTGGCCTGTGGGGATCAGGCTGAAACCGGCTCTCCGACATCCCCTGAGGGGTCCCGGAGTATGAGAGGGCACTCTGGAAAGTTGCTCTCACTTGGCAGCTCCTGCATTGAGCATCTACCCCCTGGTGGTCAGTGCACATCATACCTACCAGCTGGTCAGATGGTTGGTCGGTCGGACTGTCGCTTAGCCTTCTATATATATATATATACTTGAAGCCCATTGCACGAAGATTCGCACAATAGGCCTTCCTTCCTCTGGCTGCCGGCACCAGTTTTCCTCCAGCACCTGGGACCCAGGCCTTTGGTCCGGCCGCAGCGGAGAAGACAGGCCTCAAGGCTAGGCTTCTCCCCTCCGGCTGCAGCAAGGCTTGGCTTCTCCGCTACGGCCACAGCAAGGCTTGGTTTCTCTGCTGTGGCCACAGCGGAGAAGCCAAGCCTCTTTACTCTTCAGTCTTCAGTCTTCAGTCTTCAGTCTTTGCTCCTTGCCTGCATATGCAAATTAACTGCCATCTTTGTTGGGTTAATTTGCATACACATCCTGATTGGCTGGTAGGCATTGCAGAATGACACCAATTTGCATGTTTCTTTTATTAGTGTAGATGGATTTGTCTATTGTTTGTCCATTGTTGTTAGTTGATATGATTGATGAGAAAGCAGCTTCTGTCTGCTTTATGTTACTGCTGTATTTACAGTATTTAAATTGTGTTTTCCACATAATAGGCAATTAGTAAATATTTGTCCAGTAAATAAGTAAATAAATCATTATATCTTCTGGGATTATTTATTTAAACATCTTGATCTGGTTTATTATCTGTGGAAATCCAAGAAGAAAAATCAGTAAGTAAATCACTAAAACCTCATACAATTTCTGAATCAAGCTAAAAAATGTAATTGGTTCAAGAATTATAATTGACTTGTCACCACCAAAATCCAACCTTGTTCATGTAATAAATATAAATCATGAATACAGGGAAAGATGGTCTTCAAATCTTACTATGACTGTAAATTTTAATAGTTTTTATGCATAACCATTTTATTAGATATTAATCTGAATTGGAATTTATTCATTTGATTTTTTTCTTATATCTCTGGATTACTTTGTTTGGAATACTTAAGAGTATGAAACTAGAACCTAAAAAATACAAAAACTGAGTAATCATTTGGTATGTGATTTAAGTTAAATCATATTGAGAAAAAAAATTTCAGAAGAAAACAATTTGATATTTATTATTAATCTATCTAGAGCTTAGTGGTAAAAGGTGTGGTAATGGGAAGAAACTACATTTGAGAATAACAGGTCAATTGCTAGATCAAAATATTTTAATAAATGAAAAACCAGACAAGCTTTTTAGATAAGTAACAACAACCCTGGTCTTTGGAGAATTAATGGGTTACCCCCAAGAAAAATACACCAGTCTCACTCATGAATTCCAAATACAGGGTGGGGCAAAAATAGGTTTACAGTTGTGAGTACACAAAATACAGAGTTTATTCTTGTATTTTATTAATTGTATTATTTTCTATCTTAACAACTGTAAACCTACTTTTGCCATACCCTGTATAGTATAAAGGTTATTTGAACGAAAACAGATGAATTGATACAGGTTAATCCTTTCTCTTTTGAATTTCAGACACAAGAAACTGAAAGCCATTGTTTAATAAATTCTGCAATCTTATAACCAATGCAAAAGTTTCTGCTTTCAATCTATTTTTACTGATATTGGGTGGACAGCTCCAGTCCATTTATCAGGAATGCTAGCATTTCATATTTTGTTAATATGAAGTATGAATAGTTAAGGACTATCCAGATCTTAGCAATATCTAGTTAAAGTTAAAATATTGGCATGCAGATTATTTTATTTCCTTGTTAGATCTTTGTTTTTATTTTAATAACTTAAATATTTACTTCATTTTCAATATAAAGAGTAGCAAAGAGAATGGGAATGAAGTAAATGAGCACAAAGAGTTTGAATTTGATGGCACATGCTTTTCCTTATTTCTTATTCATGTGGGCATGAACAAAATATTTTATAAATAAAATAAAATAATATTTTAATTTATTAAAGAATAACCTTTTTGATCTGTATTTAATAACATTAATAAGGGTATACCTGTGTTTAACATGTCGATGAATTGAAAATTAAACTCTAATAATCCATAGCTATTATTTTGTAGCTTCAAATATATATTAATAGGATCCAGATCAAAGTATTTAGTTGATTTAAATCACGTGCTTGAAAAGGAAAAAAAAGAGAGAAAGAACTCATGAATCTGGATATCAGTGTGGTGGTTGTGGGGGGAAGAAGCTGGGTGGAGGTGGAATAGGATATGGGGGGATAATGGTGATGGGAAAAATGAAATGAAAAAATAATAAAGAAAAGAAAGAAAGGAAGAAAGAAAGATGTAAAAAGAGAAAAAAAGAAATGCTAATTTTAGCAATTAGTTCTACATCTGATTTACTGCAAAGTTTAACATGTATTCTTCTATTCTAATAGTACTATTTTCACATTTTAACTATGGATTTTGAAGCACATATATCTAATTAGTTGAGTTTAGATATATCTATCTAGTATGAAATAAAAAAATAAATTTTATTACACATCTGGACATTTGATGTGAATGACAGCTGAATATTTTAAAATAAATGGATGACTTAGTTTTCTCTTTTATCCAAATGTTTGGCATCATGTAAAACCACATTCTGAATTTTACACAGATTGACTTATGTGTAGCAGAACTTGCTGACTCAGGGTATAAATTATCATGCACGTGGGAATTTCTTTAAATATGTAATAAATTAGGTATGAGTTTTAGTACCTATGACTGGAAGCTACAGTTACTGAATAGAAGATTGCACTTACTTTGTCTGGCTTTCCAACTCCTCACAACATATGAAAGCGAAATAAAGAGCTTATGTGCTTTTGGTTCGGAGACATACATTAAAGAAACCAAAAATTGCACTTGAAAAGCCATGCACATCTTGATGCTCACTAATGTTGTGGAGGAAAAAAAAGTTAACTTCAATTTCCAAACATAAATTTTAAAAAATGATTTTTGGTTAGAAAACATACTTTTCTCTTCTGACTTAAAGCAGCTATGATAAATTTGCAACTAAAGACTTTATTGGGTCCTAGCTGGTTTGGCTCAGTGGATAGAGTGTCAGCCTGCAGACTGAAGGGTCCCTGGTTCAATTCTGATCAAGAGTACATATCCAGGTTGTGGGCTCAATCCCCAGGAGGAGGCAGAGTGTGTAGAAGGCAGCTGATCATTGATTCTCTCTCATCATTGATGTTTCTATCTATCTCTCCCTCTCCCTTCCTCTCTGAAAGCAATAAAAAATATATTTTTAAAAAGACTTTGGAATATTAAAAGGAAGAAAGCAATCTCACTGATAATGATAAACCAACAAAAATCTGGTCAATAAAATTTCTCAGAAATTATAAAAGGATATTTTGCAATAGCACACATATCCATTTAAAAGAGCATCCGCAGATGTAGAGAATCTGCTATATTTCAGGAGTTCAACTAATATTTGGAGAATAAAAGAATGAGTGAATGAATGAAGCTTAAAAGAACTTGATCTGTTTTACAAATTCACATCTTTTGTTCTCTCATAAATTAGCATAAGGAAGATAAAATTGAGATGCTATACACACCTTAGAAATCTGGTTAATTAATGTAAACCACAAAGACAAATAGATCAGAAGAAGGTATGCAGCATTATTTGACAGGTTCACAATCATTCAGAAGTCCAAAAATCTAACTAACATGATGGAATATACAACTATACATAATTTATTTATTAAATGAACATTTTTTGGTGTGTGTCCAAATAAAGCTTTATTTAAAAACATGGTCAGCAGGCGAGGGCTGAGGTTTGCCAAACTCTGCACATCAGGGGGACCATTTTGTAAAGTACATGACTTTCTATCATTTGCTGTACATCTAAAACTAATACAGAATAATGTTAATATAAACTAATTGAAAAATTTAAAAAAATTAAAATTAGGTGAGAAAAGATGAAACATCCTATATAATAAGAAGATAATATGCAAATCAACCAAATGGCTAAATGACCGGTCTCTATGATGTGCACTGACCACCAGGGGGCAGACACTCAATGCAGGAGCTGCCTCCAGCCTGCAGGTGATGGCGAATGGGGAACCAGGGGTGGGTGGCAGTGGGGGTGGGGCTGGCTGCCAGCAGCCAGGGAAGATGGCCCTGATTGCAGGCCAGGCCGAGGGACCATACTCATGCACGAATTTTGTGCACCGGGTCTCTAGTATTACTATAAGTTCTCTTAGCAACTTGCTACTTTTTTCTTTTTAGTTCTTATCAGTTTGTAATTACCCATTTTGAAGGCATGGATTCTATTTTGCTTATCACTATACACATGCCTAGCATTGTACCCAGCACATAGTAGGTGCTCAATAAGTATCTGAATGAATCTTAAGTGCCCTAAATTAATCCTATCTAATAAAAGAGAAACATGGTAATTAGCGTACAACCAATACCCTTCCCATTGGCTAATCAGGGCGATATGCAAATTAACTGCCAGCCAAGATGGCGGTTAACCGCCAACAAAGATGGCAGTTAATTTGCATATGTAGGCACAATGCAGGGAGGCAAAAGGGAAAGCACGGAAGAAGCCCCCTGCCACTGACAGTGATCGGAAACCCAGGGGGGAGCTAAGAGCCGTGGCAGGGCAGAGCGGGAGATCGCGGGGAACTGGGGGTCCTCTGCCCAGGCCGAATGCCTCCACCAGAGGCCTTAGGTCTGGGCAGGGGCGGTGCCAGAGATCATGGGTAGCAGAGGCGGAGCTGGGTATGGTGGGAGAATCAGGCGCCTTTGCCACCCAGCCAGTGATAGCAGGAAGCAGGGGTGGAGCCAGCGATGGGAGCTGGGCAGGGGCGAAGCTGGCAGTCCGGGGAGCTAGGGGTCCCTTGCCCGGGCATTAGGCCTGGGCAGGGGCGGAGCCTGCGATCGCAGGCGGCTGGGGCGGAACCTGCGATCGTGGGCAGCTGCAGCTGGGGTTCCCCCTTGCCCAGGCCTAATGCCTCGGCCAGAAGCGTTAGGCCTGGGCAGGGGTGGAGCCTGAAATCGTGGGCAGCTGGGGGGGGCGAGGGTATGGGCGGTGCCAGCGATCACGGGGAGCTGGGTGGGGGGGTCCCCTGCCCAGGCCTAATGCCTGGCCAGAGGCATTAGGCCTGGGCAGGGGCGGTGCCAGTGATCACAGGGAGCTGGGGGGGTCCCCTGCCCAGGCCTAACTCCTTGGCCAGAGGCATTAGGCCTGGGCAGGGGCGGTGCCAGCGATCACGGGGAGCTGGGGGGGTCCCCTGCCCAGGCCTAACTCCTTGGCCAGAGGCATTAGGCCTGGGCAGGGGCGGTGCCAGCGATCACGGGGAGCAGGGGCAGAGCCACCGATGGTGAGAGCTTGGGGTCCCCTGCCCAGGCCTAATGCCTTGGCCACAGGCGTTAGGCCTGGGCATGGGCACAGCCTGCGATCGTGGGGTGGCTGGGAAGGGGTGGAGCTGGGCAGGGGCGAAGCTGGCAGTCCGGGGAGCTAGGCTTGGGAAGGGGTGGAGCAGGAGATATCTTGGAGAGCTCTGGGTCCCCTGCCCAGGCCTAATGCCTGGGTGAGAGGCATTAGGGCGGAGCCGGCAATCGCAGGGAGCAGGGGCCGAGTTGGCGATGGTGGGGAGCTGGGGGTTCCTTGCCCAGGCCTAATGCCTTGGCCAGAGACATTAGGTCTAGGCAGGGGCAGAGTGGGAGATCGCTGGGAGCTGGGGGTCCCCTGCCCAAGACTAATGTCTTGGTCAGAGGCATAAGGCCTGGGCAGGGGTAGAGCATGAAATCACGGGGAGCTGGGGGTCCCCTGCCCAGGCCTAACGCCTTGGTCAGAGGCATTAGGTCTAGGCAGAGCGGGAGATCGCGGGGAACTGGGGGTCCCCTGCCCAGGCCGAATGCCTCCACCAGAGGCCTTAGGTCTGGGCAGGGGCGGTGCCAGAGATCATGGGTAGCAGGGGCGGAGCCGGGGATGGTGGGAGCTGGAGGTCCCCTGCGCAGGCCTAATGCCTCAGCCAGAGGCGTTAGTTTGGGCAGGGGCAGAGCCAGCAATCATGGGCAGCAGTGGCTGAGCTGACGATTGAGGGAGCTGGAGATCCCCTGCCCAGGGCTAATGACTCAGCCAGAGGCATTAGGCCTGGGCAGGGGCCAAGCTGGGGATTGGTTTGAACTACAGACGAAACACCTTTTCTGACGGCTCATTGGCTTAGCTCCCTGTATGCCACTGGTAATATTCTTAGTAACTTGGGTAATAAGAATCCAAATAGGTGATCTAGGATTTTTCACCATACTCCTGGAGAAAAAAAAGGAAGGTCCGCTGCTGTAGGGCTAAGAAATGTCATATCCTGCCCTAGCTGGTTTTGCTCAGTGGATAATGCCTCGGCCTGCCCACTGATGGGTCTGGGTTCAATTCTGACCAAGGGCATGTACCTAGGTTGCAGGCTTCTCCCTGGCCTGGGCCCAGGTCAGGGCTCATGCAGGAGGCAACCAATCAAAGTGTTCCTCTCACTTTGATGTTTCTCTCTGTCTTTCCCTTTCTCTTCCACATTCTCTAAAAATCAATGGAAACATATCCTCAGGTGAGGAGAAAGGAAAGAAAGAAAAGAAAGGAAAAGAAAAGAAAAGAAAAGAAAAGAAAAGAAAAGAAAAGAGAGAAAGAGAGAGAGAGAGAGAGGAGGGAGGGAGGGAAGGAAGGAAGGAAGGAAGGAAGGAAGGAAGGAAGGAGAAAAAGAAAGGAAAGAAAGAAAGAAAGAAAGAAAGAAAGAAAGAAAGAGAGACTCTAACTTCCAATCCAATGCCTTTTTCATTAGCCCAGGTTCTAACTCCAAATCTCTTGCTCTTTTTACTAACACATACTACTTTGATTTTAGATCCTTACTAAGATGATATTTTTTCTTATGGGAAAGTGGAAATAGTTGTTTATTTGTGAATAATTAAATTACTAATGATAATTTTTCAGGGTTTTGAATACATATCATGTATAAGGACTCTCCAGGAGATCAAGCTGGCAGAGGGACTTTCCACCTTTTTGTGCTTTTTCTTAAGCCTCTCATCCCCCACTGTATTCACCACATGCAAAGTGCAGTTGGAGACAGTTATAATAGAGGAAGTAGAGATAGAGCCAACTCTGAGTGGGTGGCAAGGTTCCCAGTCTGCAGCACTGTTTCTCCCCACAATACCCAAATGTACTCTTACTTCTTCATTTCATCCCACTAAAATGTAATTTGTTTTCTAAACATCTGAAAAACACCTTACTTTTTAAATTCTCTCCATCGCATTACTATAACTGCCTCTATGACTCAGTTCTAACTTCTAAGTTTCTTAATAATATCTTTCTGAATGTGTATCCATTTATCTACACTGCTAACTATTCACTATAATCTAATTATAATAAATAAATACTACCTTTCCAAGTAAAAAAAAAAAAAAAAAAAAAAAAGAAAAAAAAGAAAGAAAGAAAGAAAGAAAGAAAGAAAGAAAGGAAGAAAGAAAGAAAGAAAGGGAAAGGAAAGGAAAGGAAAGGAAAGGAAAGGAAAGGAAAGGAAAGGAAAGGAAAGAAAAGAAAAAAGAGAAGAGAAGAGAAGAGAAGAGAAGAGAAGAGAAAAGAAAAGAAAAGAAAAGAAAAGAAAAGAAAAGAAAAGAAAAGAAAAGAAAAGAAAAGAAAAGAAAAGAGAAAAGAAAGGTCATATCTTATGAAAGACACATCTTGAAAATGCCTAAAGAAAGTTGTCATTTTTTCATGGTAAAGGGACTGGAGTCTGTGTTGATGAAAACACCTTGGTGGCTGCGGTGACTGGCAGTGGCTGCAGCAGTGCGGTGATGGGGCTGGTGCCTTCCCCTGATCAGCCTGGTCGCCTCCCACAAAGGGAGGCCAGACACTGTGGCTTAGGCCCGCTCCCCAAGGGGAGCAGGGAGCAGGGAGTAGGACATCCCCTGAGGGCTCCCAATATGTGATAGGGGGCAAGCTGGGCTGAGGGACACCCCCCCCTCCAGTGCACAAATTTTTGTGCACCGGGCCTCTAGTTTTATATATTTAATAAGTAGGTATTTAAGTAAATGCAACCTATACATGTATGTGTGTATAAAAGTGAGAGAGACAAAAGAGAAGACAATGTACACGTGTGTGTATGTGTACAAAGATATAACACATTATGAGCATGAACCAGTAAAAAAAAACATGTACAGTTGATACCAATGTGTGTATATAATTTACAATATGATAAATAAATATAAAGAACCTAGAATTAATCCTAACAAAATATGTGCACAATATTATGGGAACATTGTACAAAGCTTTAGTAAAACATTTGAAAGACCTGAATAAATGAAGAGACATGTCATATTCACGGATTGGAAGACTAAATATTATGAAGATATCATTTTCCTTAGTTTGATCTATAAATTCAATACAACCCCAATCAAGATCACAAAAATCTTTTTGGTGGAACTTAGATGCAAAATCTAAAATATATATGGCAATTCAAAGGGTCAAGAAAAGTCAAGACACAATTGTAACAGAAGAAAAATGTGGCTGGGCTTCCCTACAGTGGTTTTCAACCTCCTGGCCCTTTTAATACAGTTCCTCATGTTGTGACCCAACCATAAAATTATTTTCGTTGCTATTTCATAGCTGTTATGTTGCTACTGTTATGAATCGTAATGTAAATATCTGATATGCAGGATGGTCTTAGGCGACCCCTGTGAAAGGGTCGTTCGACTGCCAAAGGGGTCGCGACCCACAGGTTGAGAACCGCTGCACCAAATACCAAGACTTAATTTTAAATTAAGTATAAACAACAGAACAAAACATTGTGCCCTAAAACAGATGGACACAAACATAAAAACTTGATTTTTGACAGAACGAAAGTTGTAAATCATTGCAGACATACTTTTCAGTAAATGGTACTGGGGAAATTATTGGTCCTCCATATGTTAGTAAAATCTTTGACAGTAAGATTTTAGTAAGAAAGATGTTTTTGTTTATTTGTTTTAATTGTATAGATAGTTCACCTGAAATACACATGGGAGATGAAGGCAACAACAATGTCAAAAGCTACAAAATAGGTAATCAGATTTTTCAGAGGGTAGAATAGTTTTAGATATAAAGAAAACTTAAGTGAAATGTTAAACTCTATTCAATTGAGAATAATAGAAGTCATAACTTAAATTTACACTAAATTAATGGGAACGGTGGGATCAAATAAAATAATTTAAATTAAAAATCAGAGGCCACATATAACAATCCCTTCATTCTAAGAACAAATAAATCAAAGACTAGAAAGTGTTTTGCCCAACCCAAACCAGGCAATAATGGGACAGCAAAGATAGATTTTGAATTTTTTCATTCTAATGTAGATTCTTCTTACAAAACAACATCCACCGGAGGTTAGATCATGGAATAACACAGATAAATAACAGTTTGCATATTAGGATGTTACAAATGCATGGTACAGGGAGCAAACATATGACAGTTGATAAAAATAATAGATTACTTTCATGGAAGACTTGAAGAAGAGTGTTTATAAACTATGTAAAGTAATGATTTGATGAAGTAATACAAAACTATAAACAAGGGTGAATAAGAAATGGAATGATTGAATCATGAGTATGTAAGTGACTAGTGATTCAGCAGCCCCCATATACACAGACCATAATTATAAACAAGCTATTATGTCTGCAATGTAATCCCTTCTCTCCCTCTGACTCTCTAGTTGTTGCTATTTATAGATGTAGTGCTTTTAGTTGAGACACATGTATGAATTTCTACAGTGCTAATAAAGCTTTCGATGTCTCTGAAATATATAGGAATTTGTGGCTAACATTTAATTATTTTTTTTTAATATATTTTATTGATTTTTTACAGAGAGGAGGGGAGAGGGATAGAGAGTTAGAAACATCGATGAGAGAGAAACATCGATCAGCTGCCTCCTGCACACCTCCTACTGGGGATGTGCCCACAACCCAGGTACATGCCCTTGACCGGAATCGAACCTGGGACCTTTCAGTCCGCAGGCCGACGCTCTATCCACCGAGCCAAACCGGTTTCGGCAACATTTAATTATTAAAGTATGAGTAGATGATGCATTCTTCATAATAAAATATTATAGAAATATAAAATTTTATATACTAGGCATTTTTAGTATTTAAATGCTTACTCCACAGTTTCAAATTAATGTTTCACATTAAAAATACTTAATGTTTATGAAACCAATTTTTATAAAAGTTGGACACTATTTTATAGGACAATGAAGCTGTGGTACATAAAATAGAAGCATAAATTATCTGTTACTCTCTAAAGCATCTGAATACTGTCCTGCCCAACTCTCAACCTGAGTCAGTGGTTTTATTTACATTTAATTTAGACCTACCCTTAAAATATTAATATATAGAATGAAGAGAGAATATAGGTTTGATTTTTTTGAATTTACATTCAAAATACAATTTCAGCTAAAAGGGACTTATAGGATTTTAAAATCACTAAGTTTCTTTTCACTGTCCTAATCTTTTTGGCCACAGACAGATGTTTATTAATGTCCTCTGGCAGAATAAAATTAAACAGTCTGTCTAATGGTAACAGTTCCTGAGCCCCATGATCTGTGACGTCTGAACTCCTGGAAATCTCTTATTGCCATGGAAGCTTTCACTACTCATCTGACTACAGCATAACCCTATTTCTTGCCCCTGCCCTGGCTGGAAAACTAGTGCGTAATAATATTTCAGATTTCCCATGGATTGCAAAGGAAATTTCAGTGTACTGCAATCAGTATATTATTTCCACTCTAAATACTAAGCAGCTATATATTGATTTTTTTAACATTTTATATTCTAATATGTACAATCTGTTCGCAGATTATGAAAAACTAGTATTTTTCCATTTCAATTCTTCTTTCATAAATAAGGAGAGCCATAGTGCCTTTGGATTGCCTATTTCACACATATTATGGCAAAGATATTCTCATGTTTTTATGGACTTTATTAAAGATTATGAAATGCTTGTTAAATGACTGGATTCTGACACTCAAAACACTATGTAATCCTTGAATTATCAAAACCAACTTCTTGGGTATATATATACTATTAGAATAGCTTTGGTTGATGAACACTCCTACTGAAAATAATAGAAAAGACAAACTACAAAGCGGGGAGGAGATTTGTTTGAGGTCATTAGAGAGGTGCTGAGGCTATCAGAACTTGAGGGGTCAAAATCCCAAAGATAAGGGAAACACAAGGAAGTGAGCTGACATTCTAAGAGCAGGTTTCATTCTCAGAGCCCTTGCTGATTCCTGGAATGGCGAGAGAGACAGAGAAAGGCAGAAGACAAGAGCTCAGAGGTGAAAAGTTTTATTAAAACATGGGGTATGCAGAGAAAATATGGTTGGAATGAGAGATAAAAATAGAAGTGAGGCCCCCCCAGAATTTAAGAATCTAGAGTGAAGGAGGCAAAGAGAATTGGCCTTACTTACATCACTTATACTTAACAGTATGTTTCATTGAAGCATTTATTTCCATCCTATGCAATGAGGAAAAGTCTAAAAACACTAACGAAAAGTAGAAACCACTTAAAAACTGACAGTGTCATGGAGATAATGGAAAATAAGGACCTGTTGAGGAGGAAGGAAGGACCGTACTATAAATTCTAGGCCCTGAATCAGTACCCCAAAGAATAACACCCTAGGAGAAATGAATAACACAGAAATAAACTGAGCCATTCAGAAATTGCAAGTCAGCTACAAAAACTAAGGTTTACTATGATCTTCCCAGCTCAGGGTCTCCACTAGAGGATAGGAGAGCGTTTCTGGAGATAATAACACTACCCAGGGCTTTTAGGATATTTTCATTAAGAGGCTCCAACTTTTAATCAGAAACAGACCCACAGATCATCCAGTTAGTCAAATTGGCAACGACAGATTTCATTAATATGTTGGAAACTTAGTTTTGTCAGTGGAATATCTGAGAACAGAATCAAATGGAAAGTCTAGACTTAAAAGCTACAATAATTAAAATGGAGAACTTAATTGTTGACTTTAACATGATAGTAGGATTAGTAAACTGATTTATAGATCTGTAGAAAATATTCAAACCAAAGAACAGAGATGAGAAGGAAAAGGAGGAGAAGGAGAAAGAAGATGAGGGGGAAGAAGAAGAAGTAGACAATAAAATAAAAGAACATTGGAGAACTATGGGACATTGTAAAGAAAAAAAAATCCATTGTATGTTTAGTGCACAAAGAACAGAGGAGAGAACAGTCAAGTCTGACAGTTGTAGATACTTGCAATCTATCAGTCTAACAAAGGACATGTATCAGTGCATTTTGAAAAAGAAGAGAAAACACTGAATCAATAAGGAAAAAGCAAAATCCAAGGTTTTTTTTAAACAAAGATAAAAAAAAGGTACATCAGAAGAGATGATATCCAAGTGCTCATTAAAATCAGCAAGTTGTTTACTGATCATCTGCTATGTAAAAGACTTTCTAAGCAAAGAAAGAAAACACAATTACTTCTTTCTGCTGTTTGACACAGTCTTCTCTAAAATAGAGTTCCCATATTTGTTCAACAGACAGTTGATTTTATGCCATTGGGAAGTACTTTTATCTATGTACAACTAATTAAAAAACAGAGGGATAGAATTTTTTAAAAACTTCAATTTTAAAAATAATTTTTGATGCCCAGGCCAGTTTTGTTCAGTGTTTACAGTAGACCATTGGCCCATGGTTTGATTCCTCGTCCAGGGGCGCATACCTGGGTGGCTGCCTCAATCCTAGGGCACGTGTAGGAGACAACCAATCAATGTGCCACTCTCATATGATCGTTCCCTCCCTCTTCCGCCTCCTCCTTCCCCTCCACTATCTCTAAAAAAATCAATGGAAAAAAATATCCTTGGGTGAGGATTAAAAAAACAAAAAATAAATTAAATTTTATTAAATAAGTCAAAACTACTAATACAATCTGAATTTGGAGAATATATTCTCAAGTACTATTAACTTATTTTAAGAATCAGAGAGTGAGACTTGTAATAACTTATCTATACTTAAATGTGCTATGCTGATGCTTTCAAACTCAATCCCAAGTCCTTAAATTTTATTAGAAACATCAGGCTACTGTTATGTTAGTTAGAAGAGTGAATACTTTCTCTGCTGGAAGATGAAGGGAGTGGCTCCAGTCCCGGGTGAGGTCAGCCAAGAGGGAAAGGAGAGAGAAAGAATGGAGCAAGAATCAAATGTTATTAAATCATATTGAATGCATTTAAAAAGCATATTTTATGTTAATTCTTCCAGGTAGAAAGAAGAAAAATCTGGTAACAATTTACACTAATGTTTAGACCCATCCCTAAGAATGTTAGCTACTTTGGAGTGATAACAAATTGTGAAAAGTTTTTGGTTATTTTATAAAACTTTATGAATATAATTTTTAATTTGAACTGTGACATAGGCTCCACTCTCTTAATCCCTGTAGAACACCAGCTCGAGTCTCCCTGTCCAACCACTGCAGATGTAGGGTATCAACATTAATACCCAAATGTCCATGCTCCAAGAACCATCCTGCTTTCTTGAAAGAATATTGGTGTCCATGAATCACTTTGAATTTAACTTTCCCCTGGGGATAGAAGACCTGGCATGCAGTGGCCCAATTTCCCCCAAAGATCCATGAATATAGTGCTTCTCTAAAGTCATCCCCAGTAGGACATTGGATCTTGGTAAATCTTGGACACTCTCTTCTGTCTTCTTTCTGTTCTTACAAAATATAAAGGAGCATATTTTTTCATGTTATGCCAATTTAGGACATCCAACAAAAACTGACTTAAGAGCAAATATATTGCAAGAATTATTAAAAACTAGAAGCCTGGTGCACGAAATTTGTGCACAAAGGGGGGGGTGTCCCTCAGCCTGGCCTGCACCCTCTCCAATCTGGGACCCCTCAGACATCCCTCTCACAATCCGGGACCACTGACTCCTCACCGCTCATTTGCCTGCCGGCCTGATTGTCCCCTAACTGCTGCCCTGCTGGCCTGATCACCCCCAGCTGCCCTCCCCTGTCATAACGCACCTCCTCCACCGGGACCCACCTCCTCCGCACCGTGCAGAGCTGCAGGACCACCAGGCCTCACCACCTAGAGCGGCCACCAGGCCCCACCTCCACTGTGCATGTGGCCATCTTGTGACAGCCATCTTGTGACAATGTGAGGGCATGACGCCACCTAGGCTATTAGTATAGACGATTTTTATGTAATGGTTACACAATTGGCTGAGCCAAAACTGTGCAGCCAGTCCAGTTCTCAAAATTGCAATGCTCATGGTTTCAGTGCACCAAGATCATTGCTATCACCTAGGATCTGCTGAAGTTGGAAATATGCCACTCTGGAGAGGAATTGGAAACTACCTTTGAACCATAAAGTAGATGAGCAATATCTCTGCTCTAATGAAGTGAAAAAACAATACTTCTATGTAACACTCAACTTGGTAAATAGGTACTATGCTAAACCCAGCCTGCTTCTATTAGCAGATCTTTCAAATTATGGAGAGAACCTCTATCTGTTAGTATTGAAATATGGTACCAAAGCACATGGGTTAGAATTTGAGTGTTTAATGAGCCTACACTTGGACTTCCGTTGCTCTGCCAACTGTCCCTGAGTTTGCATCCTGATCACTATCCTGATTCCTTTGTTTTGTTGAGTTTTCTCTAGGAAGCTCTTTTCTTGCTCCAGGCAATCTGGACCCCACAGATATAAAAATCAGTCCTTGAAAACATTTTAGTATATTTGTTCCATAGTAGTTACATTAGCTCAAATAATTGATCCAGGAGGATTTTCAGTCCCAGAATAAATTAATGGATATAAATAGCTAAAAGCAGAGTTGGTATCTCACCAGTTCCATTCATTAGGGGACATTGTTTTGTGAATGTGGCACCAGGAGGTGTAGTTGCAATTTCAGGGATAGATAATGAGGAATCACAGAAGGTGAAAAATAAGGTAGATGGCATATTCAGATGAGTGGCAGCAAAGAAAAGATGTTTTGATAAGGTGTTCACGTAGAGCAACATAGGATGAAATTGTATGTCATGTGCAAAATGTAGAATTTTCCTATTGTAGAATGTATAAACATAGGAGCTGTTTTAATGTATCTTATCAAGAAGTCTAATTTAACAGAAACTTTTGGCTTCTTTGACTTGTTTTTTTATCGACATTAATTTTCAGAGGAATCCTCTGCGCTTACTTTTTGTTACATTTAGGTTCCTCCTCTTTTCAGCAAAGGGTTAATATATTGTTTGATAGTATATAATCTGAACGATTACTTAATAGTATTATTACTCAAAAGTAAAACAAGATTAGCTCAAGCATTAAGCTAATATCCTACTATGAACTATTGAAGAGGAAAACATATATATTTCAGAGTATTTGAATCCATCTGAATTTCTCACTGGTAAATTTCCTCTCCTTTAAGAAATGTTTTCATGTCATGCATAATTCAAATTTTACTACTTACATTTCACTTAGACTTTATAATTACATTATCTAAAATGCACTGGAAGGCAGATTATTTAACCAACATATGACATGGAATAGTAAGTAATGCACTAGGTCTGAACAGAGGCAGCCTGACTTCAAGTCTATATTCATAAATAATACACTGGGCTGTCTCACTGAATGTTTTTGTTTTTGTTTTTTCAGTCGAATGAAATGATGTAGCTAAAATGCTGATATTTGCATGCAGACAAAGCTCAATAAATTTAAATCAACGTTAAATTTGTAGGTTAAAGAATTTATCCAAGGTTCTGACCTGTTGGAAACTGAGTACTGTGGCAGCTTTTGGCCTTGTTTTCTAGCAAACAGAGCGGAAGCTATAAACCCCGTCAGTGTTCAGTTCTGCATGTTCAACAGACCATGTTTAACAAGTAGAGTAGATTGCAAACATAGCCACAAATTATTGACCTCCCTGTATCCACGTGGCCTTTCTTGGTCATTAATTCTCAGTGCCCAACCACTCTGAGGCTGGATTTGGCCATGTGACTTGTTTTGGTCAATGGGGTAAGAGCAAACATGAGACAAGCAGAAAACTAGAAATGCTTGTATTTGTTCTTTTCTTGCAGCTCATGAAACTC
Organism: Myotis yumanensis; assembly: GCF_028538775.1. NCBI lineage: Eukaryota > Metazoa > Chordata > Mammalia > Chiroptera > Vespertilionidae > Myotis > Myotis yumanensis. Next base: position 38,894,360 of record NW_027223760.1, on the reverse strand, counting down.
TGCAACTACCATGTAAATGAGCCTGGGCAGACGTGCTAGGTGAAGAGAGACCTGTCATTCACTCACTCCTATTGCCCTAGCCATCTGCCAGCCATCCACTAGGGCCATAAGAGAAATCATTTCAGACCAGCCAGTACCCAATCAGTCCCCACATGAGTCCTGATGCATGAGTGAGAAGAGCTGAGACTGTGGAAAAGCCACTCACTAAGTTCAAACCATGTTGCAGAAATTTGGCAATTATTGGGTTAATATAATGACAGGGATAGAAAAATTGAGGAGCTCAGATCTGTATCCTGATCTGCATTGTATACTTTGGCATCACATATGAGCCTGTCATATGCAAATTATGAATGCACAGGTGCCTGCTCATTTCTGGAGTTATTTAAGGTCATCTGGCTTTCTACTCATTCTCCTGTTTGGCGCTGGCACAGCTAGACCTTAATGTAAATTAGCAACTGAAAACTGTACCTTGCAAGTTCCAGCAAGATTTTATCTGGCAAAACGCTCAGTCTTATTCTCAAAGTGAATGAGAGGAAAAAAAGGTATAGGAAATTCTGCCAATCTAGGAGAGTGGATGTTTTCAATGACAGTCTCAACCTTAAGTATAGGGTATGTCACCTTCCTCTGTTAGAATGATTATTACAGACTCTGAAATGTGGCTTCCATGTTATAGCAAAATTGAAATCTAGAAAGATCTTTGTGTGGACCTACCCAATGCTGTCAGCATTTTTAATTGGTTACTTATTTGAAGACCAATAAATGACCATGTTTTTCTAGGTTAACAGCAGATCCCTTTACTAACGTTAGAAGAAAGAATTCTATTTAACATAACAATATTGGAATAAAACCCAGTAGCTTCCATTTTAACTAATCTAATTCATGCCAATCTGGAGAAACTCTAGACCAAATAATTATTTTTTGAAACATCAATTGCACACAGCAAAAGCCTGATATAAAAATAACCTTTTATACAATTTTAGTCATTTTCCTAATCCCAGTACCAATAGAAATGTGTAACTTGGCAAAATTTTTAAATTATTTTCTATTTTAGTTTCCATTGTGGAAACATTTTTTCAAAAGACTAAAGGTGTTAACTGAGTACTCTTTAATATTTAAAAGCATTCCAGAATAATAGAGCACAATATACACAATCATTTAGATTTTTCAGTGTTCTAAATTTATAAAAAAAAAATTATATCTGTATCATTCATATCAAGTACCTCTTGTAGCTCAAATGATGTGTTTGTTACTGATAATTACATGTATTTAGCTAATTACATAGCTATAGAATGAAGTCCATTTGACCTTGGGAACTGCATGACCTAGGAACTGTCTGGCCATGGGAATTGCAGTTGTCAGTTGGGGAGAATATACTTACCATCTGCCATCTACCGACCCTGTTTCTGTTTGGCACTGCCCCCTGGAACATTTGGAGTGACTTCTAGCATTAAAACTCCCTCCCAGTTGTGATCTCAAGTCAGTGTTTTTCCAGCTATTACAAAGCATATCCGTTAAATCCATTATTCCTACTACCATAGCTTTGTCTGATAGGAGGCAAAGTACTTGGACACAGTGAATTGTACATAGCAAAGAATGTGCCAGCAGCAGATGAATATGTGGGACCATTCTTGCTGGCATATTTACATAAACAAAATTAGTAGAATTTTTTTAAAAGATGTTTGGGGAAAAAATAGTTTGGGGCCAGCTTTCCACTCACTGAACTATAAAGTAATCAGTAATTATTAATAATGGCAAACACATTTTTAATAAATAAAAATAATACAAATGTTCCATGAATTAAGTTGACTCTGTTTATGTACTTGTTCATCACCATGGATACTTGCATAAATAACAATGTTGATATTTCAGTGTTAACATTGCCTGAGGGAAGAATTCCAAGGTATCCAGAACCACTGGCAGAAATTATTTGTAATTCAATATGAACCATCTTATATGGCTGTACCATATGCTGATTCTCCTTTTAGAATTATATTTTAGGATTGTTTTTCTAATTCAACTTTTATTAATCCTTTAGAAATATTATTTTAAATTATACTTAGGACCCAATATAACAAAATGGACATACAAAACCTTAAATTAATATTTTTATAGTTTCTTCTCTCACCCGGAAAGAAGAGTTAACAAACACTAAAGTTATAGCAGATATAAACTCCTAGAGTATTATTTATTTACCCAATGTGCAGGTAACCCACTTATTTAAGTGCCTCGGTGGTTGGCATTCCTAACTTTATTATTTCATGATGCCAATAATAGTGAGGACAATAGAAATGATTGCATTAATTATGCTATTTTATAGCTATTTCTGACACAAATATTTCAACTGCATAGCATACAATAAGGTAAAGAATAGAAAGTAATTGTATTTATGTTTTCCAAGGAGGAAAATCAAATTATTGACAGTAATTAAGAAAAGAGTGATTACTTGAATAATTTAAATATTAAAGTAGATATCCTGATATATCTAGATTATCACAAATGACATTAAAAGTAGAAATGATCCTGACCGGTTTGGCTCGGTGGATAGAGCATTGGCCTGTGAACTAAAGGGACCCAGGTTCGATTCTAGTCAAGGGCATGTACCTTGGTTGTGGGCACATCCCCAGTAGGGGGTGTGCAAGAGGCAGCTGATCGATGTTTCTCTCTCATTGATATTTCTAAACTTTCTACCTTCTCCCTTCCTCTCTGTAAAAAAATCAATAAAATATATTTTTTTTAAAAAGTGGACATGAATTAGAAACCATATATATGCATCTGATTATTTCATATATTATGTAGCTAGGCTTTCTGGATTCAAGTCTCAGCACTAACATTTGTTGATTTTGTTCCAAATTTTTTGACTTTATCTCCTCACATCTAAAATAGGGTAACACTACTACTTACTTACATGACAGGATTTGGGGGATGGTTAAATGTAAAGTGCTTAGCAGAGTGCATGGAGCATCTGACTTGTACTGTCTGCAAAGTACAAATATTCATAAAATAAATTAGTACCAATGAATTAGGTATTGCTATAAATCTCATTTTTACACTTTTCTCATGTATTTTTTCTGATTCACCAAATAACCTCAGGGGTACTCTATCCACTGGTATTGTCTGATTTGTTTCAGCATGATTTGCTTTCCTGTAATGCTGTTTTTAATATCTTTATGCTAGAGGCCTGGTGCACAACATTCGTGCACTAGGGGAGGGGGGTCTCTCAGTCTGGCCTGCACCCTCTCACAGTCTGGGACCCCTTGGGGGATGTCTGACTGCTGGTTTATGCCTGCTCCTCATTCCCCTGAGGGGTCCTTAGCGCTGCTGTGGAGGCAGAAGAGGCTCTCGCCACCACTGCTGAGCTCGCCAGCCATGAGCCTGTCTTCTGGCTAAGCCTGTCTCCTGCATTAAGCATCTGCCCCCCTGGTGGTCAGTGTGTGTCATAACGACTGGTTATTCCACTGTTCAGTGGCTTTGCATATTAGAGTTTTATTATATAAAGGATGCTCACTTCTCTTTATTCAGAAAGTTCAGCCCCTGACCAAATGATATTAAATAACCACATGCTGTGACTTTTACTGAATTTTCGTCATAAAATGTACATCTACATGTCAATGTTATTTGTCATTTATTTATGACCTCATTTATTGTGTTTCCCCCCATTTTATTTATCACTGTGTTCCCCAGGTCTAGAATAGTGCCTGCTATAGAATTGGTAATCAATGAATATTTGTAGAATAACTGAATGAATACATCCATGTCTATGTCCTCTTGTTGCTCCTTCAGCCCCAAGATTCACTGTTGCTTACATCTTTAACACATTCCCTTCCTGTATGGACATTTGAACTGGTGATGGCACTTGCCTCCTCATCAGTTTTCCCAACATGAAAGATACTATATTTTACTGTATTATATTATATTACATGATCTTATATTACTTATATTTTATATATTTTTATATATGTAGGACTTTATCTTGATTTCTGTATAAACAAATTTCAGGTGTTTTAATTAAGTGTTAATTTGGGATTTATAATTTAATTGTCTACTTGTGGGCTACACCACCCAAGAGTATTTGCATTATTTGGTATTCTTGGAAATATACATGGATTTTAAACGAGGTTTTATGATAGACATATCAATACATAAAAGGATTTACTCATTTAAAATTACTGGGAAAAGGTATTTTCAAACAATACCTCTGATAAGGGGCTAATATATTAATATATATTAAGAACTCACATAACGCAATATCAAATAAAATCAAACAATCCTATTTAAAATGGGCAGAGGCCCAGCTGGTGTCGCTCAGAGGTTGAGCATCAGCCTATGAACCAGAGGTCACAGTTCCATTCCTGGTCAGGGCTCATGCCCGGGTTGAGGGCTCAATCCCCAGTGTGGGGCATTCAGGAGGCAGTAGATTGATGATTCTCTCTCACCATTGATGTTTCTTTCTCTCAATCTCCTTTCCTCTCTGAAATCAATAAAAATATATTAAAAATTTAAAAATAAAGTGGGCAGAGGACCTGAACAGACAATGAAGACACACAAATATGAAAATATGTTCAATTTCACTAGTTATAAGAGAGGAGATAATCAAAATCACAATGAAATACCACACCACACTTGTCAGAATGGTTATTATAAAAAAGACAAGAAATAACAACTGTTGGAGAGGATGTAGAGGCAAAAACAAAAACAAACAAAAAACCCTCATATACTTCTGGTGGGAATGTAAATTGGTATAGTCATGGTGGGAAGCAGTATGGAGGTTCCTCAAAAACTTAAGAATAGACTTACCATATGACCCAGCAATACCTCTTCTGGGTATTTACCTGAAAATTTTGAAGACATTTATTCATAAGGCTACGTGTGCCCCTATGTTCATTGCAGCATTATACATGGTAGCCAAGTCATGGAAACAACTTAAGTGTCCTTCAATAGACTATTAGATAAAGAAGATGTGGTGCATATATACAATGGAATACTACTCAGCCATAAGGAACTAGGAAATACTGTCATTTGTGACAACATGGATGGATCTTAAGAGTATCATGCTAGGAGAAACCAAGATGGCGGCATAGGTAAACACGGGAGTTTGCTGCCTCGAACAACCACTTCAAAAATACAACTAAAAGACGGAACGGACATCATCCAGAACCACAGGAAAGCTGGCTGAGTGGATGTTCTACAACTAGGAGGAAAGAGAAAAGCATACCAAGGCTCAGAGGAGGCGCAGTGCTGAAGTAAAATACTAAGGTTCGAAGTGCATGTGGAGCGGGCTGGAGGCTGAGGGCGCAGTTGTTTTCAATCGGGAGGGAGTCTCAGGCTCTGAGCTCCAGTTCCGGGCGAGTCTCTAAGGACCCAGACTCATACAGGAGAAGCGGGACTGTCTGGCATCGCTCAGAACCCTAGGGCAGCTTTCTCTCCGTGAGGCTTGCAGCGACTACTGGGACACTGAGAAGCAGAGCCTCTGAGGGCAAGACTGAGAGCAGCCATAATTGCTAATCCCGCCCTGTTGATCCCGTGGGACCCGCCCCGCCCAAGCCCTGCAGGGAGGCTTTTGCTGGATAGCCTCAGGCAAAGGCTAGATTAGCACCTCCCTAGAGATCCAGGAGCCAGGAAGCCCAGAGGTCAGAGTGGGACCATCCAGCTTTAAGCTCCATGGAACCATAAAAGACACACTCAGGAGGCAGACTCAGTGAGCACCAAAGCCCCATCGAAGCAAGCCTAGCCCCAGAGGGGTGTCTCCAGCACAGAAGTTCTCCCACCGCAGACACAGCTGATTCTCACAGCCAATTGACCTGGAGGTCAATTCCTCACAGTGATAACTACAACAATCAAGGCTTAACCACAACAAGACTGTGCACAAAGCCCACAAGGGGGTGCACCAAGAGTGTCTACCTTAGGTAATTGGGACACTTAGCACAGAAAGGCACTCTATCGACACAGCGAAGCATAAAAAATGCCGAGACAAAGAAACAGGACACAAACGACAGAATTGGAGGAAAGCAAACTGTTGGATATAGAGTTCAAAACCACACTTTTAAGGTCTTTAAAGAACTGTTTAGAAGCCCTCGAAAAGACTGGTAAGACCGCCGATAAATGTAGTGAGATCCTCAAGAAATCTAATGAGACCCTCGATGTTGTGATAAAGGACCAACTAGAAATTAAGCATACACTGACTGAAATAAAGAATATTATACAGACTCCCAACAGCAGACCAGAGGGTTGCAAGGATCAAGTCAAAGATTTGAAATACGAAGAAGCAAAAAATACCCAACCGGAAAAGCAAAATGAAAAAAGAATCCGAAAATATGAAGATAGTGTAAGGAGCCTCTGGGACAGCTTCAAGCGTACCAACATCCGAATTATAGGGGTGCCAGAAGATGAGAGAGAGCAAGATATTGAAAACCTATTTGAAGAAATAATGACAGAAAACTTCCCCTACCTGGTGAAAGGAATAGACTTCCAAGTCCAGGAAGCGCAGAGAACCCCAAACAAAAGGAATCCAAAGAGGACCACACCAAGACACATCATAATTAAAATGCCAAGAGCAAAAGACAAAGAGAGAATCCTAAAAGCAGCAAGAGAAAGAAAATCAGTTACCTACAAGGGAGTACCCATACGACTGTCAGCTGATTTCTCAACAGAAACTTTGCAGGCCAGAAGGGAATGGCAAGAAATATTCAAAGTGATGAATACCAAGAACCTACAACCAAGACTACTTTATCCAGCAAAGCTATCATTCAGAAGTGAAGGCCAGATAAAGAGCTTCACAGATAAGAAAAAGCTAAAGGAGTTCATCACCACCAAACCAGTATTATATGAAATGCTGAAAGGTATCCTGTAAGAAGAGGAAGAAGAAGAAAAAGGTAAAGATACAAATTATGAACAACAAATACACATCTATCAACAAGTGAATCTAAAAATCAAGTGAATAAATAATCTGATGAACTGGTGATTGTAATAGAATCAGGGACATAGAAAGGGAATGGACTGACTATTCTTGGGGGGGCGGGGGGAGAAAGGGGTGTGGGGGTGAGTGAAGAGATTAGACAACAATCGTGCACCTATGGATGAGGACAGTGGGTGGGGAGTGAGGGCAGAGGGTGGGGTTGGAACTGGGTGGAGGGGAGTTATGGTGGGAAAAAAGAGTAACTAATGTAATAATCTGAACAATAAAGATTTAATTAAAAAATAAAAAAATAAATAAAAAGAAATCTAATCACACACACACACACACAAAAAAAAGAAGTCTCAATGATTAAAACATGTATCAGTTGATACTGGAATTACCAACAGTATTGTACTTGTTCTACGCAGTGTTGAGATAAAGCCTGTGATTTTGCTAAGTTCTATTAAAATCCAGATATAATAGTTATAAAAAAAAAAAAAAAAGAGTATCATGCTAAGCAAAACAAGTCAGACAGAAAAGAAGAGCCATGTGATTTCACTTGTATGAGGGTTTTAAAACAGAAAGCAACAAATGAACAAACAAAACAAATTCATAGACACAGGCAGCAGAGGGTGGCTACCCTAGAGGAAGGGGGTTGGGAGGAGGATGAAGAAGGTGTAGGGGGCCAAATATATGGTAACCAAAGGAAACTAGATTTTTGGTGGTGAGCACACAATGCAATTTATAGATGATGTTTTATAGAAATGTACACTTGAAATGTATATAATCTTATTATCAAATGTCACCCCCAATAAACTTAATAAATAAATAAAATACCTACTAAGTACCTGCCATGTTTTATTAACTCTGAGGATTGAGATTTCTCCCCAACTTCAGGGAATCCTATGTCCATAGTCCTGTTAGCCTGGTGCAGTAGTACCCCTACTAAGGAACAATGTTCTATTTTAAACGCACAATGTTTTTGCATTCATAAGTAAAGAGTTGAGAAGGGAACGACAAAGCAAGCAGTGAAAATGATAGAAGTATATGAGAACATAAAGATAGGAGTCCTACCACATTCTAGAAGTCAGAACGTGCTTCCCTGGGGAAGCAATGTTCATCCTCACTCCTGAAGGATACGTGGGGAAAGCCTGAATGTTTCCTACCTGTGCGCAGGGCTAGGTCTGCCAAACCCAAACTAGAGGGAGCTGTATTCAGGAGGGGCTCCAGGCACTAATTGTGCTACTCGGAGCACAACTGACAGAGCACAAAGGTGGTAGGCAGACATCAATCCCATATGGTTAGCAGCTCCTGAGCCTAATAACATTCTTTCATAAATCTTGGGAAATTGCCAGTGACCAGTTGCACCAATTTTCAAGCAGTGTGCCGTAGCACATTGGTGTGGCACAGGTATTTTAAAAATATGCAATAGCTGCTTATTTTGTCAGGGGCACGCATCGCTTTTCCCTTTGATTGTCAAATAAAAATATAACAACAGCCAACACAACAATAGCTGTCCAGTGTGAATGAATCAAAATTATACCTATTTTTTTTGTCAGATTGGCAAAAAGTATATTTTTTGGTGTACTGCAGAATTTTAGTAATTAGTTTGTGTGCACTGAGGTGAAAATTGCTGCCTTTGGACATTGCCTGGCATGATCCATTAGCAAGAAAGCTGGAGTAAAAAGAAACGGAGAGCTTCTGAAACAGCACAGGAGGACTCCCAGAAGTAAGTGGCCAGCATTTTCAGACATTTCACACTGGGAGGGAGAGTGATAGCTTGCCATGAATTGAGAGCCTGTGAGATCAGGGCATTAATATTAATGAATCCTTATCTGAACCCACAGACTGGCAAGGCAGGCAGACATTCTGGGTGGCTTGCTATAACAAAGATGTATTCCTATGACACTTTAAATTTGGAAATCCCTTTATAGGAAGTAGAATTAACACAGCTTAATGTAGGGATGCTTTTGAACATCTAAATTTCCTTATGGATCCTCAGGGGAATCGCTAATCTCCAGAGCACCTTCATTTTATCTGCTGCAGCTTTTAAAACCTCCTCTCTCTAAAGGGAGGCACACAGATCCTTCTGAATGGTTTTCAGTTCAGGAGACCCCTTAACACTTTCACAAGCCCGAAATCACATGGATTGTGCACCCCAGGAATATAAGCACCCTTCGTGAATGGATTCTGCATGGCTTATTTTTCCTCCTCGTTCCCTGCTGCTTTCCCAGTCTCTATCGCACACAGATTGATATTGCTAAACTATAATGTTATTTCCAGATGATTTGCCAATCAAGATATCACTAGAATATGATTTTAATAATATGTGTATAAAGTAGGATCTAAACACAGTGTGCCTTTGAGTTTCACCTCAATTGGGTTATCTGTGTAGCCCATTGGGTCTTTACAAAGACATACCCAAGTTTTCCTGGCGTGCTAACATGAGAATAATAATACATGAAACAAAGACTGGTTGTCATAATTGGCAGCATGGAAATCACTCTTCAATGGACTCAATTCATTTAATTAATATTTATCAGGAGCCCAGACGGAGCCTGGCAGACTATGAAGTGCCAGCCACTCCCACCCTCACTGTCTTTTGCCATCTGCTGCGCCTGCAAATGGTAGGCAACCGGCCACCTCCGGGTGAGGAAATGTGTTCCTAGGTCATCTCTTTTCTGCTTCCAAGTACTTGGCTATTTCTACTTTCTCACATGGCTGAGGTTTACATATGAGTTATGCTCAAAAGTACATTATTCAAAGTTCTAAATATGTCAGTACAAGATAGTTTCGTGCAGCGGTTCTCAACCTGTGGGTCGTGGCCCTTTGAGGGTCGAACGACCCTTTCACAGGGGTCGCCTAAGACCATCGGAAAACACATATATAATTACATATTGTTTTTGTGATTAATCACTATGCTTTAATTATGTTCAATTTGTAACAATGAAAATACATCCTGCATATCAGATATTTACATTACGATTCATAACAGTAGCAAAATTACAGTTATGAAGTAGCAACGAAAATAATGTTATGGTTGGGGATCACCACAACATGAGGAACTGTATTAAAGGGTCGGGGCATTAGGAAGGTTGAGAACCACTGGTTTAGTGTTAGGTTTTTCTTTCCTTTGGAGCTTACTGAACCCTAGATTTACTATAAATGAGTTTCATGTTTCTAACCATTAATAAAATAAAACATGAGATGGTTTTTTCATGGAATCATGGTATTCAGGAAATTTATTATAAAGAACTTAAGGATTACAAAGAGTAAAGTTCTGGTACCTCGTTGAGACATCAAATCAAAACCTGTATGTCTTTCCAAGTTGTATTATCAGTGACAAAGTTTACTTTAAATGAATGTTCAGGTTTGGTCCCCCTTCCGTCCTTCTCTTACTGCTCCATAGACTCCCTCAGTACAGAAACAGGATACGTGCAGCCTGTAGTATCCCAAATATCGAAAACCCAGTCCCTCAAATGAGCATCTTAGGGCTGAATACAGCCAGGCATTGTCCTTGCCCAAATAATGGCCCTCCAGCTGCTTGGTTTTCTCCCACTTGTCAGGCTAGAGCTGCTGAAGGCTTCTTTCAGCCCTTGTGGGTTGCAACTCTGAGACCAAATTGGAAGCAGTCTCAGTAGTCTCTGCTACAGTGATGGCCTTTCCTGACACTCGCAGTGATGTTTGCTCACAGTTCTCCCTAACCCTGGGGACTGTCTCCTGCTCAAGGACTGAGGTTCCCCTCCTGCCAGTGCTACTACCCTCCCCACAGACAGATACACTTTGTTCCATTGCTTTGTGGGGGTGCCCTTCAAGATTGTCCCACATTGACCATTCTGTGCTTTGTGGCCATTACTCTGCTTTTTGTTGCCACTGCTTTTCCAAGGCTTGTTCTTTTTTCCTGCTGATGAATCATGCTCAGTGGGAAAACCGCTTGCAGGATTTATTGTTCTTTTTCTCAGTTTTCTCAGAGAAGAGGGTCCAAGTAAATGGAATACTCATCAGCGTAATTACCATGGGATATATCAGACTCTGCTGGAAAGAGGGCGGGGGTTCTAAGGTCAAGTGGATGAAGGACTGAGTGTAAGATACTTTCTCTTTCCCATTCTTAACAGTTTCACCCTGAACCTCTCTCAGGAGTGTACTTGACTTAATCATGGCACGGAGGCTGTAAGGAACAGTGCCTGGAATTTTTTCATGAGAAAAAGAAGCACAACACATTCTATTCTCATTTATTCTACCACTATTGGCAGATTCTATTTTAGCCTGTCATTGGAATCACTCAATATTCTGTGGAAAGTTCTGTTCACCAAAATCAGTCTTCCTCAGGCATCTACCCCATTTCCTTCCCTGGCGTCTTTCTCAGAAGTTAGACTTTCTAGGCCCGGGAAAGAGAAATTTGCATTCAACTTGATTTTAATGTTTTCATTCATTGGTGAATGTTGAGTAACATTTATTTCACTAGTGTGGCCAAAGAAATGTTAAAAATATGACAAGCATGCAAACTATTAAAAGATGTACTGAAGATGGTAAATTCAATAATATTTTTTTCTCTTCATCATTTTTTTTTCAATCTAACTTGTCTCATAAATTATTTTTATATACAGAAAAAAAATATTATGTATAATCAGTATGAATAAAGAGAAGTTTTAAGCATCATATGGCTAATGGGAACAGATCAATGTTCCTAAACCAGGGCGATTTTGCCCACCAGGGAACATTTAGTAATTTTTGGACAAATATTTGTTTGTCACACTACAGAGAAACTCTTGGCTTCTAATGTCTAGAGGTCAGGAATACTGCTACGCATACTAAAATGCTTATGACCAAGGTTGAAAAACCCAGTAATAGATAAAACTTTAAGATCATATGTAAGACTGTAATATAAACAAATTTTTGCATAGTTGACCAGTTTAGGTATTACATAAAAGTTTAAGTTAATCAATCACTAAATATGTATCATCTGTGCTGTACCAGTTTATTAGAATCAATAATACTACTCATGGTCTTAAACTACATATTTATTTCCCTAAGGCTGAACTGATATCCACATAGTGAAGGGCATATCAGGTGACTGTTTAGATGTCATTTATAAAAGTACATAAATAACATTTGCTTTTAAAAACTGAAATATATTGATATTTTCATGCAGGTAAGTTTTTCAACATCATATTGCATTTAAATGAAAAAACATAATTACATATAGATGATATAAAAATTGTTTAAAGTTCACATGTGAAGTACTTTTAAAAATTAGTTTTGAATTGTTATTGAGCTAATGTGCTATAGTTACTTAGACTTTGAGCAGGGTTTTTTATTTCACACATTATTTAAGAGAATTATGAACCCCCAGTCATTTTACTAACTATGGATTTGAATATAGATTGAATATGATCTTATAAATGCAACATCCTACATAGCACTGAATATTTTCCTTCACAAATGCAAACATTAAAGAAATCAGCAACTCTCTTTTTTAAATGTAATCTACAAAACTTTCAAATTGTATTGAGTACATTGAAAGAAAGACAAATGATGAAATGCATATCAGCTAGATAGAGAAAAGAAGAAAGAAATGAACTTTGGGATGTGTGGCCTTTGAAAAAAATTGATATAGAAGATAATATTTGGAAGTAAATTTATTTTGTAAAAAAAACTTTAAACTAGGAAAATGTGTTTTCAAATGAAACTATTATTGCTTTTATAACATATAAAATATAATAATTTTAAGAGGAAATTTTTACTGATACTTTAAAACAGTCAAAAGAGTAATATTGTTATCTTGAGAACAGTATTAAGAATATGATATCATAAAATTTTCTCTTGGTGCCAAAAAAGTCATATTATCAAGATAGACTGAGTTTTTTCATACTTCTTTTGAACTATTTTACTTTCTTCCTTGTTGGAAAAAAGAAGTTAAATAATAAAATAATTATAAAGAATTTGAAAAAACTTCGTCCTGAAGAAAGAGACAATACATAATGTCATACATAAAAAAATAAGAAGAACAAAATTTTACCAATAATCATTCTTCCAACATTTCCAAGGAATTTTGAAGGATGGGCACACACACAGACACACACACACACACACACACACACACACACACACACACCCCACAAGCATATTTGACTAACACACCCACAAATATTTTTCTGAGTTTTTTCTTCTTTCAAACTGAATTTAGTATAGCTTTCAAACATTAAATCACAAAATTAAAAATAATTATTAACAGAATAGTTATGTTTTCTTTGCTTAGTGCAAATTTAATTATCATTATTAAAAGTATAAACAAACAAAACCAAAGAAATAATGTTAGGTGTACAAAAGAAACTGGGAGCAGGAGATGCGGAAACTGCACAAAGTTCTCTCACTTTTTTAGTTTGGCATTGAGTTAAACCCATAAATTTAAAATACATGTTTCTTATTAGTACTTTTATGAATAATCCCAAATGTTGGGTTGACCTTAAATTCCCATTCTCCGATAAATGCCTTCCCTGTGGACTACTTAAAGAAGAGGTGAATCGAGAGACAAGGCCTCATAATCTGAAAGTGTGAAAGCATGTAAGTTGCTTTAAATATGCTAAAAGATATGCTTAACAGAAATTATTTAGATATCTTAAGTATCTGAGACTTATAGAATAATGAGCTTACCTGTCACAATAAGAATTTGTAACTACTTAATTATAATATATTATATATTGCAATATAAAAAATAGCATCAGTTTTAGCTCTATAAATCTTACTCTGAAATGCAGTTTGTACAAATGTGCAAATTGTATGTAATCATAATATAGATTAAGGTTTAAGTTAATTTTTTAGGAAGAAGAAGGTGATATTTACTGGGAACAAGATAATAATTGATAAGACCAGATAATAACTGATGAGACCATTTTTTAGTAGCTAACTTATCCCTGTGGAGCTATACATTCTCATAATTCATGTAATTTTAAAATCTCGTACACCTTAAATTAACGAATTTTTTAAGGGTCATCGGCCATAACAACATAGATTGGTACAGAATATTCAAATGCATTTATCTAATAATGTTTCTACTCACTTTCCAGTACAGTTAAGAACCTAAAAATTTGGTTCTTGTGATATTAAAATAAACATAGGATGTTTCTTTTGCTATTTTTATTTACTGGTGCTTATGCAACCATTAATAGTAGTTCAAATTAGATGTTTTTCTACATTTTATTGAGTATTTGGCAATTTTTACTTTCCCTCTTACTGCACAATTCCATTTCTTGGGTTTTACATTTGTATTGCCTCAGAAACCCCTGAAGACTCAGTCTATAAAGCAAGGCATAGCCATGGCCTATTCCCACCCAACAAAGGAATTTTTAATATCATGGCTCGTACACCTTAAAGTGCTTAGTGCTTGACTTTGTCATCACTTCATATTGCTATGCAATTTGATATATTATTCTTTTGAAGAGCTATAAGGGGCTATCCTTGAGATATTAATGGGTAAACATTAATATCTCAATATCCTCTAGAAAATGTGGCTGTTGTCTCAATTACTCTTTTCCCCCCACATTCTCAAAAGCATGCTAGGGCAAATCTTAGCAGTTCTTAGAATACCCAATGTGGTAACTTGACATGAGCTATCAATGGTGGTGATTCAAATATGGAGGAAAGATAATAGTAGTCAAATAACTATGTGTGTGTGTGATAAAACCCCTAACTGTTGTGGCCTCTTTATTTATAGACCATTAGAAAAATTGAACCCATACAGCGGCAGCAGAAGAGAAATACCTCAGGAAATATGGCAAAGATTCCATCTCCAAATTATGGCAGCCATAAAACAAATGCATTCATTGTTCTCTACTGCTTGCCCGGGATAAAAGCAAAGCGTGTAATGGATAATGGCCACTCCAAAAGTGAACTGGTGAAAGAAAGCCATGCATTTGTTTGTCTGTTTGCTTCAGGTAATTTTTTCCCCAACCGGCCTGGCTGCTTAAATTAAACTCTAAAATGCAATGTTCCTTAAAAAGAGAGAGAGGGAGCCAATGCAGAATGTGTACTTGATTCCTGAGAACTGCATTCTGATTGTCTTTATAGGTACTTACGGCAGGATCCAAAACAATTATTTGGAAGAGAAATTCTGGATTAATATAGTCAACATGAATCCAAGAAAAGCTTTTCAATCCCACCATGAGGGGTTTTAGTGGGGAGATGGCAAGAATATGAGATCCACTGCTGCATGCCTGGATAGCAAACAAAGTTTACTCAGAAACAAAGAAACCCTCAGTAGTAAGTGGAAAAGACACCACAGCTTCTCTGTCTTAAATTAGAATTCATTAATGTGTAGTAGATCAAATCCACATGGAGTAGTATGACTTATAAGCCATACTCCTTTTTGTTAACACTGAGACCTTTCATTGCACTTCAGCTAAAAGAATCTAATGGCTTTAATGCAAATGTTGTAGGCATATACCTACATGATTTGAAAGTTCCTTCGAAAAAAACCCTCATAGAATATTTAATAATAAATGGCAGTGGAGTTGTAACAGTGTTTTTCATGTGTCTTTGTGCATTTTCTTTCAGCCATTTTTCTATATACTTATGCATGTTTAATGATATTATATGCCTACTTCTTATTTCTTAAGAATTCTAACAAAATATCTTGATACACTTATATAGCCATAAGGAAATAACTTTTGATAGCTGCATAATATTTCATTTTGCATGTCTTTATTATTAAAATACATTATTAGATGTGCACGATCACTTATATTTTGCGATTGCAAACACTATTGTAATAAATATTTTATACTATACACATTTCCACACTCCATGTTAAAGTCTGTTGGCAGAATTAGTTTCTGAGAAGAAGCATATTGGATTCAATATGTACATATTTGATGCTATTGAAACCATAATTACTGAATTTCTTTTCCAAAGAAAACTGGTTCTACCAGTTTCATCTCCCTCCAGTAACGTATGCAAGTGCTCATTTCACTGCATCCTCATAAGGTAAAGTGTTATGGACAGGAGATAAATTGGCTTGAATTCATTGAAAACAAAATTCAGAATGTAATATTCACATTACATTCTTATGAAAGAATACATAGTTTCCTAAGCAATTAATTTTTTAAATGAGAGCAACAGTTGGATGTTTTTAAATGTAAGATTCCTTAGTTTTTCTTTATTGGCAAAGAATATTAAGATATACTTAAAAATGAAATATTGTCTTAGACAAAAAATTACCTTAGAATGTCTCCAAAGAGTTCTCATTTTAGTGCCTTTCGTTTTCTTCTCAACCCACTCTAGTCACACTTTTGTTCTAATATCTCTCCATAATGACTCAGATAAAGGCCATCAAAACTGTCTACAATGAGAGAAATTATAAGTCCTCTTTTCTCAATTTTTTCAAATTTTCAGTGGAATTGACAAGTTTTTAAAAAAGCACATAATTGCTTGGCCTGTGGCTCAGTTGTTAGGAGCGTCATCCCACACACGGAAAGGTGGCAGGCACATACCCAGGTTGCTGGTTTAATCCCCGATGTGGGTGTGTAAACATGGATATCTCTTTCTCCTTCCCTCTCTCTCTTTCCATCCCTCTCTCTAAAACCAATTAAAAGAACAGAAACAACTTCATGCTGAGAATTCTGAAATCTCTCCCTCACACTGTGATGCTCTTTTCCCCCCACACAGCAGACAGTGATATTTTTAAATCCATGAATAAGACAATAGTGCTTCCTTGCTTAAAACAATGGTTTGACTTTGAAATTAGAATAAAATTCTAAATCCTTGAAAAACCCCAGGCACTGACCCGCAGCATCGTCTCCTGATTCCTGTGGCTCACTCAGTTGCCCTTCTGGTTAGAGTCTGGATTCTGCATGAAGTCCGCTGCAACCACCTGCCTAGTGTTCACCCAGCCATGTACCAGTGCAAACGGTCTCTGGTACCTCTCGCAGGTGCCTACATAGGGCAGCGAAGATAAGGAGGAGAAAACCCCAAGTGGCAAACTTTCACCACTGGGATGCAGAACGCGGAAGGAGCTGAGAGATAAATGTTGCTTTCTTCCATCTACCTTTAATTGATTGTTATGAGGTTCCGTAACAGTCGGCCCCACAGAGATGGACTTCCTGAGCACAATTTGTGCTTAGCTTAGGAACGCCCTGCATGTATTTGCTTTTACTCCTTGGCTAACTCGTTTTCCTGCCCCGTCACATTTGCTACTCTAAGATTATCCTCTTCCTAATCCAGCATTGGCATGGAAGCTGGCCTCAGGCTCTGTTTTCTATGGAAACAAGACTATGACAGCACGGAAGGCCAACATGATCAAGCACAGTCTGCCTATCCTTTCTTTCCTTACCAATCGGCCTGATCCATTCATTGGACTCTAGCTATACTGGCTTATTTCTGTTTTGGAATTCTTTCCTCTTCCTCTGCCACTCTTCCTCTATATTTATCTGGTTGCCTCCTACTCATCATTTATATTTCAGCTCAAATTGGAGCTCCTCCAAGAGGCTTTGCCATCCCACCTTCCTAAAGAAGTTCCCTACTCCCATTCTGGCACTTTTTATATCCCATTTTTATTTTCTATCGCCCTTGATTAATTTTAAGAGGGGAGTATCAAAATTTCCTTCTAACAACAGTAAAGAATACTAAACCTCAATTCCACTAAATGGTTCTTTTTTAAAAATACATATATATATATTTTATTGATTTTTTACAAAGAGGAAAGGGGAGGGATAGAAAGTTAGAAAGAAACATCGATCAGCTGCCTCCTGCACACCCCCTACTGGCGATATGCCCGCAACCAAGGTACATGCCCTTGACTGGAATCGAACCTGGGACCCTTCAGTCCGCAGGCCAACGCTCTATCCATTGAGCCAAACCAGTTAGGGCCTAAATGGTACTTATGTTTCTTCTAGACATGTCTTACTCTCACTCCTTGCTTTGCCTAAAATAGTCTTAATAGCCTTTCCTTTTGTCTATGCTGTGTTGACCCAATCACGGAATGTTCTCTTTTCTTATATTTCTCAAATCACATTTATATAAGGATATTTTGTATAAAAGTATTTTACTAAAAAATCAAGAGTAGAGGTCAAAGTGTACATTGGAGTGGTAGAATGGAAATTTACTTTATAGTGTAAAGAACAGAGCCCAGCACAGCTACCTACATACTTACATTAAGTTTTTATATCTGTGTTCAAAGTATTTGGGCCATAGCCATAGCTGAGAATATCTTATAGATGACTCTTGGGCCCAACATCCCTACCATCTTGCTGGAAAAAAATTTTTTTTAACCTGCACTCCTTACCAACTCCAACTGCTTCAGGTCCTGAGGCAATGCCATTCTCTTTGTAGCAACCTTGTGTTTTTTAAGGTTTATTATGGAGAGAAATTTAATATTTTTTATATCAATCCTCACACATCTCAGCCTTGTAAGAAGCCCATGATCTATCTTGGCCTATCTGCACATAGCTCATAGAAGTAGTATTCAGGAAAGGAGAGAGCCTTCCCTGAATAATTCTCTCACTAGTCCTTAAACTGACAATTTACTTTTCCTGGCTACACCTACAAGCATTTTTTTTGTCATTGATGACTATGAGATAAAAATTAGTTTAATTAAAAGATGAAGTGAGACTGCTCCTATAGAAGAAGCACTGTGTTCCAAAAGGAAGGGACTATTGGGTTACAGCATTTACAGCCAATATGTTTTCCCAGGTCACATCACCACGAAAGCATGTTATTAAAAAAATAATAATGTTTGCAACTGATCCAAAGATGCATTTATTCCACCCTATACCTCTGCCTCCCTTCCCCAGATGGTGGTTAGGCATAGAAGAGCCTTTCAGTGCTTTGGGGGTTGAAATTATGCTGGCAGTTGTGTTCCTTGCCTTGGTTAAAGATTCAGCTCACTTGTTTATTTTTTTCCTATTTATCATGCTTGTATGTGTAACAAGTTCCAGACGTGGGAGCTGGCAGAAGTTTCTAAAACAACATTCAGGAGTGATATTACTGTGAGACACTCAGATTTACAGTCTCTGGAATGTGTGGTTTGCCTTTTCATCTAGGTGTGGACTCTGAGTAATTCTGCACCATTATGAATCCCTTAGGGAAAACAGTTATAGAATTTAAAATTGGAAAAATGTATGTGTGTAGGTATGTACTTATATGAGTTTAAATAAATGTGTATCCACCGGTCTTGATGATATATTACTATACAAACATAATTCTGGTTTTAATGCTGAGTAAGTACTATAGAAACAAAACGAAAGGGAATAAGACACCGTTCCATTGAGGACAAGATGATTCCAAGGGAAATGGGGAAATGTTCATACAAATCCTCAACATTTTCTGTATCTATTTTATATTTTCTGTTAGTATGTTAAGTTCCAACTATTTAATATTCTTGATAATTAAATTCACCATCAGCCAACTATACTGAATTTTTTTGTTCAGCCTCATTTTGACCATTGCAATGAGTTCTTCATAACAACAAATTTGCAATTGATATTGGTGTAAATTGAATTTTTCTAAAAGTGTATTTAAAGAAAATCAAGTTGACATTACTTTTTAATACAGTGAAGTGAACTAAAATGAGAACAAGTGGATCTGGTTCCTGGTCCTGTTTCTCACTCGAGTCAACTATTTCAACTTAAGAGAAACTAAATTATCTATAATTTAGTTAGATGAAATTATCTCTCTGTATGTTTAGATGAGCTTATATTTAAGGTCAAAATTAGACTATCTTCTTTTTTATTGAGGTATACCTGACACATAACATTATATTAGTTCCAGGTATATAGTATAATAATTTAATATTTGTATACATTGTGAAATGATCACCACAATGTCTAGTTAATATCCATCAGATACATAGTTACAATTTGTGTGTGTGTGTGTGTATGTGTGTGTGTGTGTGTGTGTGTGTTGAAAACTTTTAAGATTTACCCACTTACCAACTTTCAAATATAGAATTGGGCTGCCTTCTGACTTTTTTCCAATCCATCCCCCACTTTTTCAGTATCCCTTTTATTCTGTTTTTCTACTTGTTTAGCACTTTACTTTCCTCTCAGTCTAGGCATACAGTACTTTTATTTCAACCTTTTACCCGACTAAAACCTTTATAAGATTTATTTTTGAGATCGATCTCTAGCCTGTTTTTCTATCTCATCTTTTATTCTCATTATCTAAAAGCTGTGATAATCTGCCCTGGCCAGTGTGGCTCAGTTGGTTGGAGCATCATCCCATGTACCAAAGGGTTGTCGATTCGATTCCTGGTCAGGGCACATACCTGGGTTGCAGTTTCAATCCATGTTGGAGCAAGTATGGGAGGAAATCTCTCATTCTCTCTTTCTAGCAAATTAATAAAAACATATCCTTGGGTGAGGATAAAAATAAATAAGAATTGGGATAATCTGACTCAAAGCTATAAATGATTATATAGTATCATTTTCTAACTGTTTTCAAAGTAAAACAACCAAAAAACTACCCCCCAAAAGAAACTCTGCTAATAGAGCTTTTTATACAACTTGGTGAAACAGAGTTGAGAGGGATGCTTCCCAGCATTCCATAAAAGATCAGACTAAATCTTGTCTAATGATGTTCCTTCCCCTCCATATTTTTTCACTTCAGGGGAAGTGCAAAACTCAACAAGAAAATACAAGTTCTCCTACCCAAACTAGTATTATAAAATCAACATTTAAATAGAAACTCCAGCATGCTACTTTTTATAACTGAAAATTTCAAATCATATTTATTTGGAAATAAATTTTATCTTTTTCACTGATAGAAATGTTTTCCTGATGAAAGGTATTGGAATACTCTGTCTCATAAGCAATTAAGATCATCATGCTGCATGGTCAAATTTTTGGAAAGAAGCAGTAATTGAGTATTTAGATACACTTATATGTGCCACTCTTTAAATTTAACAGTACATTTTTTCTATATAGTATTTACTGCTATCTTGTAAAACTATGTTTAAGTTGATTATGTAATAAAATATTTATTGACTTTATTACATAGTAAATAATTGTTTTTGTTTTTAAAAAAATCTTTATTGTTGAGAGTATTACAGATGCTTCCCTTTTTTCCCCATTTCTCCCCCTACCCGGTTCCTGCCCTGCCCCAGGCCTTCACCCTATTGTCTGTGTTCATAGGTAATGCATATCCCATATAATAAAAGTCTAATATGCAAATCGACCAAACTGTGGAACAACTGGCAGAACGACTGACGACCAGGGCACAGACGCTCAATGCAGGAGCTGTCCCCTGTTGGTCAGTGTGCTCCCAAAAGAGGAGCGCTGCTCGGCCAGAAGCCAGGCTCACGGCTGGCGAGTGCAGCGGCGGTGGCAGGAGCCTCTCCCACCTTTACAGCAGTGCTAAGAGCAGTGAGCCTAGAGGTAAGGAGCAGCGAGGAGGTGGGCGGTAAGGAGCAAGGAGTCCTAGACTGCGAGAAGGATGTCTGACTGCCAGCTTATGGTTCTGGACCACGAGAGGGCGCAGGCCAAGCTGAGGGACTCCCCCCTCCCAGTGCTCAAATTTCATACACCAGGCCTCTAGTATGCATATAAATTCTTTGGTTAATCTCGTCCCCCTGTCCCATCCTTCCCTCTGAGATTCTTCAGTCTAATTGTTTTTTGTTTTTGTTTTTTTTATTTTTTTATTTTTTTAATATATTTTATTGATTTTTTACAGAGAGGAAGGGAGAGAGATAGAGAGTTAGAAACATCGATGAGAGGGACATCGATCAGCTGCCTCCTGCACACCTCCTACTGGGGATGTGCCCGCAACCCAGGTACATGCCCTTGAACGGAATCGAACCTGGGACCTTTCAGTCCACAGGCCGACGCTCTATCCACTGAGCCAAACCGGTTTCGGCTGTTTTTGTTTTTTTGTGTTTTTGTTTTAATATATTGTATTGATTTTTTACAGAGAGGAAGGGAGAGAAATACAGAGTTAGAAACATCAATGAGAGAGAAACATTGATCAGCTGCCTCCTGCATACCCCCTCCTGGGGATGTGCCTGCAACCAAGGTATATGCCCTTGACCAGAATCAAATCTGGGACCCTTCAGTCCACAAGCTGACACTCTATCCACTGAGCCAAACCAATTAGGGCTCTAATTGTTTTTTGGTGGTGTTTTCTCAACTTTAGGAAGTTCAAAGTCCTTCAATTATTCCCATTACTAGGAATCTGGAATTAGAGGACTCTATTTAACAACTGTAGTCAAAAGTTTTGGTGGCCAAAATATTACATATAAATTACACAACTTAGGAAAATGTTGAATAGAAAGTTGTTTTTTTTCTATCTGGCAGTGCTATTCATTTCAATATCATAGACATATGAATAAAGAAGCCAGGACAAATGAAAAATACAACAGACTACGTTATTAAAAATTACCATAAACCTTTTCAGTGGTCATTGACTAAAATTAAAATTCAAAGTCTGGCACAGCACATGTCATGATATTATTCAAAATCTGTTGAATAAATTCAGTAGTTTTTTCCTTCATTAAGCACTTTCCTGGTTGTTGTAATTTTTTTGTTAAATTCTGGAATAAAAAAAAAGTTGATTTTTACATTTCTTGCTAGTTGTTCATTAATGTTGTATAGGAACAAAGTTTTACATTTTTTTCTCAGCCATATCCATTGATGTCTTTCATGCCTTCATTTCTGAAAGACATTTTCATTAATTATAGAACTCAGAGTTGTTGTTATTTCTCTCTCTCTCTCATCTCAATAATGTGCCTCCATTGTCTTCTGGCCTCCATTATTTCTAATAAATTAACCATCATTCTTATCTTTGCTTCCCTGCTTGGTCCTAACTGCTCGCCTGCCTGCTGGCCCCTAACTGCTCACCTGTCTGCCTGCTGGTCCTAACCACTCGCCTGCCTGCCTGCTCAGTGCATGTCATAGTGACTGGTCGTTCCAGTCATTCCACCTTACTGGTCACTTAGGCTTTTATATGTATAGATATCATACGATGGCTTTTTAAATTTCAGATACTGTTATTTTTAGTTTTGATTCTTTTAAAAACAATTTGCATTTCTTTTCTGAAATTCTCTGATTCACTAATTATGGTAATGATTTCCTTTAGTTCAGTCATTACATATATCTATTACCTGTTTTAAAGTCCAAGTCTGCTAATTCCAATATCTAACTGATATGATATTGAATGCCTTTTATCTCAGTTATGAATCAATTTCGCCTGCTTCTTTGTATATTTAAAAATTTTTAACTGCATACTGAACATTGTGGATGATACATGTATACACGTTGGATTTTGTTAAATTTTTCTAAAAAGAAGTAATTTATCTTCAGGCATGTGGTTAAATTATTGATTGACTCCTTGAACTCGTAGAAGCTTGATTTTACACATTGTTAGACAGAGTTTTGCCCTTAGTCTTAAGGAAAATTCTTAGTTAAATAAAACTGTGTGAGGATGTGAATCCTCCTAATTTCAATGGAAACCCCTCTAACCTAGTACATTTCAAATTTTAAATTTCAACTCCCCTCAGTGACCAGCCATTGAAGTCCCATTTACATTTTCTGCTTTTCACCTTTTGCTTTCTGCTGGATTTCTTGTAGTCTTTTCTGCTTATTCACAGTTAAAAGTCAGCTAAGGATATGAGGAAACATATATGCAAATTTACAAATTTACATGTTTGTGGCTCCCTTCTTTCCTGACTTGATCATCTCAATTTTCAGCTGTCTGACTCCATCCCGTGACTCTACATCTTAATCCAATAACACTGCAGCTTTCTGCTGGATAGCTCGTTTTCCCTGAACACTGTGCACTGGATTTTGCTCAGAAAAAAAGCCATACAAACACAGACCTCCCCCAGTAAAGTTCCTTTTTTCACTGGTTAGTTTTGTTCAAATTTCTGCCTGGCTTGGGTCAGTCTTCACTGTTTTCAATTGCTTTATTATTATTTTTTTAATATTATTTGTCCATATTTCTTCATTGTTATTTGCAGTAGAGTTAATTTTATATAAGCCACTATGACATTGCTGAGATTGACCAATAAGTTTTGGAACTGTGTATCTTCGAGTCCTATTGGGTGCCACATGTGGTTTATAACATCTGCAAAGGGTGGTGAAAAAGTTAGGTTGCTTTGAGAGTTTCGTTTTCTTCTTACTTCTGCTTGAGAAAGAGTTGATCTCTTTTTTTAATGTTTTATTTTATTCATAATTGTTGTCCATTGTAAGACTTTATTTAGAAAATAAGATCTGCCAAGAGTAATTTTTAAAATCACTAAAGTAGATCAATCTATTTTAGGGTTTAAATTTATAGTATGAAATCTGATTTTACACAGTATCTATGAAACTATATTTTTAGCATTCAGATCTTGTTTTTCTTTGTATCACAAGGCTCAGGGAATAATTCTCTGTCTTTTCTAAATTAGATGA
The DNA here is from genome assembly GCF_028538775.1 of Myotis yumanensis. Classification (NCBI taxonomy): domain Eukaryota; kingdom Metazoa; phylum Chordata; class Mammalia; order Chiroptera; family Vespertilionidae; genus Myotis; species Myotis yumanensis. The sequence continues at coordinate 38,870,093 of NW_027223760.1, read as the reverse complement.
GAATCAAAAACTGTAGGAAAAATGGCTACACACACACACACACACACATGGCTACTAAGTAAAGTAATTTGTAAATAGGAAAATATTATAAATAGGAAAAATAATTATATCATAAACCTTTAGGACAGAGAAATTCTTTAATGCACTCTATTATTCTCTACCTTCCCTTTACATTGTCTTCTTCACCAAGTATCTCACTCAAATATAATCAGCTAATATTTACTGTTACTCTTAATTTATACGCCACGAAAATTCTACATTATCTCTTACCACTTTATCTTCTCAATAACAACAACTCCCCTGTGCTTTTATCCATCTGCACCTCGCTGTGAGGAGGTAGATAGAGAACAAAGGCAGAGTTATTAGTGTGGAAACAGAAGCACAAAGAACAAAGAGATTTATCAAGACCTTGTAAAGCCTAGATATGCTCTTTCTCAGTTTCTGGGTTCCCATGGTCTTGTGCTGAAAGTTGGAAATTAATTAGAAGCAAAAGGAGCCTTTTAAGAATGTCAAATAAATTGTTTAACTTAATAAAGCATATGTTTAATATGCATGTCTTAATTTTCGGCTAGTAATGTCCAAGTAAATAAAGCTTACTTAAAATAAAATTATTATGTCATCTGGTTTTGAATTCAGAAGCATTCTTTCCACTGCCCTGTTATTATACTGTATAATCCAAGAAGCCATCAATCATAAAATGTATCATTATTTTATGTGCCACTAAGAAAAAAATGCTGCCAATTAAAATAAGACCTAATAATTTCTGACATTTAAAATTTTGTATTGTATACCTATTAAAAAGATGTTGTATATTTATCCAGATAGATTTTTTATAATGTAACCAATTTTTGCAAGCATAAAAAATAAATATATATGTAAAATAAATTGGCTACATTTCTCCTAAAAATTATATAGCATCATTTTTCAATAACTCAAATTATTCTGACCATCCATGGTATTATTATTTTCTTATTTAGTGGAAATAACATTAAAGAGGAATAAAGAAATCCTATATAATAAAAGGCTAATATGCAAATTGTCCAAACAGTGGAACGACCAGTCACTGTGATGAGCACTGACCACCAGGGGGCAGACGCTCAACACAAGAGCTGCCCCCTGGGTGGTCAGTGTGCTCCCACAGGGGGAATACCACTCAGCCACAAGCCGGGCTCACAGCTGGCAAGCGTCCTCTGTGGCAGCACTAAGGATGTCCAACTGACGGCTTAGGCCCGCTCCTCTTAGAGAGCTGTCAGTCGGACATCCAACAAGAGCTCCCAGACTGCAAGAGGGCACAGGCTGGGCTGAGGGACCCCCCCCACACACACACACACAAGTGAACGATTTCATGCACCAGGGCCTCTAATCTAGGTTATAAACAACTAAAACTGTCTGACTTTAGGGAAGTAATTTCAGTTTTCTGAGACTTAATATTTCTATTTGTAAAATAAAACTCTAAGACCACTTTTAGATATAAAATTCTGAAGTCTTAACTCTCTAGTGTCAGCTAGATGTTTGGGGATATATATTTGTGTGGAGCATAGCAAGCATGGAAATTAGAACACATATCCCCAACCACCTCCTTTATCAGGCCCTCACACTCTGGGCCACTATCCACCTGCCCTACTATCCCAGGGACAGGGAACAGACAATTAGGGACAGAGCCCTTAAAATTATTCAAACTAGCCAATCATAAGCCTGCTTACCCTGCCTTGTGTTTTCCTTCCTGTGGAAACCACAATACAGGTTCTTGCCCATGTTTTCCCCTCACTGTTTTTGCCTCTCAACTGACAATGGTGCCTCCTCATGTCCACCCCCCACCCCATGGTATGTCCCTCCTCATGAGATGCATGAGTATAACAAACTACCTTTTCGATGACAATCATGTCCTGATCTGTTGGCCTCACCATACCTAAATAATAAAACCTACATTTTTAAAATATATTTTTATTGGTTTCAGAGAGGAAAGGAGAGGGAGAGAGAGTTCGAAACATCAATGATGAGAGCGTATCACTGATTAGCTGCCTGCTGCATGCCCCCTACTGGGGATCGTGCCCATAACCCAGGCATGTGCCCTGACTGGGAATGGAACCATGATCTCCTGTTCATAGGTCAACGCTCAATCACTGAGCCACACTAACCAGGCAATAACACCTACATTTTATATTTTTTAATTTCTTTAATTCTTTCAATCCTCACCTGAAGATATTTTTTCCATTGATGGTTAGAGAGTGGAAGAGAGAGAGAAAGACAGAGAGAAATACTGATGTGAGAGAAACACATTGATTGGTTGCCTCCTGCACGAGCCCCAACCAGGGCCCGGGCCTGGGGGAGCCTGCAATCGAGGTACTGGCCCTTGATAAGAATCTAACAAAGGACCCTTGAGTCTGAAGGCTGATGTTCTATCCACTGAGGCAAACAAGCTAGGGCTACAACAAGCTAGGGCTATATTTTAAAACAGGTGACTTCTCCAGCACCAGGCTTTCACAGTACAGTAATCGTCAGCACTCAGGAGCCAGCAGCGTCCCCAGCACATATGGGTGGTTTCACAGTAGTCTATGTCTGGACAGACATCTCCCCACGGGTAGCTTTCTCCAGATACCAAGAGAGTGATTTCTGGCAAGTTCTGAAGGACATATTTCCTGCAAGTTCCAAGACAGCTTCTCTTTCAGTGAGCCAAGATTATTTTTTCTCCAACAAAGTCTGGATCTCAGGCCTGAGGGAAGGGAGACTCTTCTGTGGACATCTTATCTCAGCCCTAGAGTACTGACTATTCCTTAAAAGTTCAGTTTCCAAATTTGTTAGAGTTCTCGTTAATAGGCACTAACCAACCTCTCTTGTTTCTTCGATCCACTGCTATAGTTAATAATTCTTTACATTAAACCTTTCTCGCTCAAATTATTGCACAGTTTCATCTCCTGATTGGATTCAGATTTATACAATGTTCAAGTTTATGCAATTAGGAAGAGATGAATGAGTTTTCCCTGTTGGTACACTCAATAGGAATTAGACATTTTATGAGCATTTTTATTGGTATTGAATGTTCAACAAATGCTTAGGGAATACGCTCCTTTCCCTTATAATTATCATACTGATTTGTCTTTCAGTAGTTATTTAACCAATTGTCACAAGAGGAGTACTAATACTCTTTGTGAATAAAAAAAAACACACAAATCTTCACTCATTTTTACTTATATATAACTATTGCTATTTAATTTTTCTGGAACAAGGAAAATTTCAATATCTATGTGTACATATAGAAAATCAAACTTGAGGTAAAAGTACCATGAAATTTGACTGAGGGTATTAGATAACTAATGAAAGTCACGATGCTCCCAGTAACACAAGTAAAGATAGTTATCACAAAGAAAGAGCTAATCCTTCACATTACCATTAATAAACTTTCCAGTTACTCTTAGATTTAGATGACATAATGTTTCCATCATTTAACTTAACGTTTAGCCTCCAAATAGGTAATTCCACAAATAGAGGTCATGCCATGTGCCAGGCATTCTATGAGGGAGAAATTTTGGTAGATCCACTCTGATAAAGCCTAAATTAAAATAGGAATAATATAGACTTTCTGTATTATGATATGTTTATAAAGTTGACTGACTTCTTTTAATGTTCAAGTAAATACTGGAGAAGCCTCAATGTCTGTGAGCAATTTCTGCTGGAAATATATTTATTCTTAAATGTCCTCTCTTTGCTTTTTCTGGAAGATTCACAATAAATATCTGTTTAAAATTAGTATTGAAATCTATAAATAAGTTAGAAGGTAAAGATCTGGGATCAAACTTGATGAGTTTTATCAATTTCCCACATTTCTGCTATTGACATTTTTCCCCATTGCTAACTAGCAGTAAAATCATTTACATAAGAAAGGAAAATAAGGTGTTTATGTAAGCTAGATATATCAAAATCTAAAAAGTAACAGGTGTTAGATTACCTCAGGATTGTTTCTCCATGAGTGATAATCAAACTTGGGGGGAAAGTACCATGAAATTTGACCAAACTGCTAAATGCTTTGTTCAACAACATGAATATTTTTCTTCTCTTTACCACTATCCCCATAGCTATAAGATTTTTTTTGTCATAGCTCAGGAACATTCCATTTTGGACCTCATGTATGATAAAAACCTACTATAAAAGGAAAAACTTAACAGATGGTAATGGGGAAAGAAGACGGCTTTAAAAATAAGATTCCTGAATTCTAATTCTAGATTTGCTTTTCATTTACTAAACTACTGAGTTTCAATTCCCTACATTGTGAAACAAGACATCTTCTAAGGTCATATTATAAGAATATGAAAAGAACACCTCTAAAGGGTATTTTCTCATAATAAAAAAAAGAGCCTATACTAACTAATAGAAATTCTTTCTCTGATCGTTCCAAACATGCCTTAGTCTATCTCGCTGCTATAACAGAATACCATAGACTGGGTGAGTTAAAAACAAGACAAATTTATTTCTAACAGTCCTGTAATCTGGGAAGCCTAACATCAAGGCACTGGCACATCCAGTGTCTGTTAAAAGCCTGCTTCCTAGTTTATAGATTGCTCCCTTGTCTCTGAGTCTTCACGTGGTAGAATGGGGAGGGAAGAGGGAGCTCTCTGGGGTCTCTTATCTGAGGAATCAGACAGGAATCCCATTCATATGCTCTCATAGGCCAATGACCATCCAAAGGCCCCACCTCCAAATACCATCTCATTGGGAGTTAGGATTTAACATATGAATTTAGTGGGAGGGAACACAAACATTCAGTGTACATAGCACATGTGATAACTCCTTGCAACACTAGCTACTCACTATCACACTCTCAAGTGTGGTTGTTGAAAATGAACATTTGTTATATTCTACTCAGTCTTAAAAATGAAACAAATAGAATATTCTAAATCACAGATTCCCATTTTTCACTCGAGCTTTTAAAATATTTTATTTTTATTTTTTTAGCATTTACAGTGACTTTCTTTCTTGGTCTATGTTTGATTATAATATTAAATAAACATTAGGTTTATTTATTGAATTGTGGGTCGCTCATAGTTACTACAGTCCCTCCCTTCAGATGAATTTTATTCCCAAATTCAAGGACCACCCAATGAGGTAATTAGGCAATTCAGTTTTCCAGCTCATTCCTTCTTCATGACTTAAGTGAGTATCTCCGTTTACAATTTGAATTCTGGGAATACAGAGAAAGGCAGGGATTCTTTAAGATGTTTACTAAGTAAGCAGAGGGGAGAATAACTAGGGAATGGGAAGCAAAGTGGTTAGATGTTTTATAAGGGAAGCAGAGAATTCATTGATTTGGTACATTTCAATTGGACTGGGCAAAACAGGAAGAGAAATGATAGGAAGCAGATTTGCTATGGTCTCAAGGGAAGAGGAAGAGTAACCTTAGTGGTCTTTTTCATTTCTTACTGATGTGATTAAACAACTTGCTCCTGGCCTTTTTACTAACTTTGCTGAAGAAGAAAGCAATTGGTGGCAATTAGAACTGTTGTCTTTATCAGGTGGACACCTGCTGGGAGCTAAACCAAGAATCCATTAATTTCAAAAAGTCAGCAGCTGTCGAATGGTAACAATTTCATGTCATTTTTAACCTAAGCTGGAGGCAAGCTCAGGGGCATAGGGGTGAAATTGCTTAAGAATTTACAGATACGTCATTGTCTATTACATAAACATTTTGGTCACTTCTTCAGTTCCAGTGTTTCGGTTTAAAAAACACTGTGTTATCCTAGACTGTAATTAATAGGTTATTTATAAAAGGGCGCTGGGTTGCCATTGTCCCTGGCACATCATACAGACTCTAAATGTGAGCACAGACAATATGCTTTTGAACTGTAACTTAAAGTGCTTCCTATAAATAAAATAGCATAGCATTTAATGTGCCTTTTAACAATTCCTAAGTGTTTTTACTCTTACTGTGAATGCTTAACCCCTACAAATCCTATCCTTCTTAGTTGCCAATTAGAATTGTATATAATAATGTATACAATAATTACGTATATAATAATTCTCCCTATTGAAAGCCCCTCTTAGGCTTTGTATACTCTTAAAGTGAAGATAACAACAACAACGAAAAACACACACAAAAATCTCATTAAGAGGGATTAGCACCAGGCGAGCTATGGCCTCCATCTCTTTCTCAAGCCTCATCTTCCAGCACATTCCCCACACTTTCTCTTTTCAACAACTTTGTTGTTCTTTCAGGTCCTGAGCCAGTCATGTTCCCTTCTACGGAAAGATCTTCGACCACGCCGTTGCCTCTGCTAGAGCACTCCTCTCTTCCTTCCTTAACAAATTAATGTCTGCTCAGGCTGGAGTTCAGTGCCAGAGCACTCCCTCGGGGAAAGTTCCCTGAGATCCTTCCCGAGGTCAATGCCCTATTGCAAGCTCTGACAGACCCTCTTTATCTACTGCTGCATCACTTGGGCTATTGTGGAGTATTGCCTTTCTGCCCCACTGAAATGTAAACTCTGGGAGAGTCGGGGGCTCTTCTCCGTTCACCATGATATGGTTGGCACCCAGAACAGGGCACAATACGTTTGTTGGAGGAATAAGTGCCAGGGAAGTAAGTAATTGAATGTCATTACAGAAGTGATATGGTATGTGTGAGCAAATTGCATTTGGGCTTGATGTTTACAAAGCCATCATTTACAATAACTTCAAACTGACACAAGTAACTTCAGTTTCTCTCACATCATTTGGTTTGTGTTCTCTCACTGCTTGTATATGGACAACTGCATTTCCTGTATTGTGAAATGAAAGTGCAGTAAGTTTCTTGGGGAAATGCACAGGGAAGCAAAATCAACAAAGTAAAGTTACCTTTCAGGTCTAATGATCACACCCTCAAAGGAAAAATAAAATTAGAGTGAAATAATAGAAAACAAAATGATAATGTCACAATGAACTGAGAATCCCTCAGATCTAAGAAGAATAGTAAAATTCTATTGAAATGGTGACAATAGATCTTTGTAAATCTTAAGCAAAACTCAAGAATTTTTAAATAAAAAGAGAGGATAGATGCAATATCGAGTGAGGAGACTAGCATATATGCAGCAGTAGGTGTACACTAACAATGTCAATGAATTAGATAGGAAAGCCCTGTGTGTGTTTGTGTGTGTGCATGTTGTAAATTTCATGTCAAGATGCTTTTCATTTATCATGGAAGGAAAGTGGAATCTATTATTTTTGGATTGATGATATAAAATCATTTTCATAATGACTGATCTACAGAAAAGAGGCAGAGGCAGAATTACTGGAAGCACAAATACCATATTTTGCAATAATGAAACCAGATAACCAGAACTACATAGCTTACAATGTTAATGAAAATAGGGAGTATATATATATATAAGACATTTTGAAGAGATAATTGTTAGAAGTTGATAATACACATAGGTAAAAGAGAGAAAAAGGATCAAAATGAAACATGTTCAAAGGCCTATTAAAAGGTTAACTTCTTTTTTTAATGTATTTTTATTTATTTCAGAGAGGAAGGGAGAGGGAGAGAGAGAAATATCAATGGTGAGTGAGAATCAATGATTGGCTGTCTCCTGCATGTCCCACACTGGGGATCGAGCCCGCAACCCAGGCATGTGCCCTGACCCGGAATTGAACCATGACCTCCTGGTTCATAGGTTGACGATTAACCACTGAGAAACACTGGCTGGACTATTTTGTAATTCTTAATGATTGATTTTGCCAAACCACTAAAAAGTTAGGCACTCCTAAACATAAAACCTATGCATGGGGCGATGCTTAACTAACTGAGCCACACCAGCCAGGGTGAGATTTGAATTATTTTAAAAAGAGGTGTTTTTTTGCTAATAAAAACTTTTTAAAAAGATAACCTAAAAACTAATACATGTACAAGTGTTTGAGCAATACACTTGCCCTTAGAGTTTTATATTAGAAGATAGATGTGCACAAGACTTGGTTTTTTTAATAAACGATACAGAATTTTACAGAAAGTTGAGGAAGATGCACAGTGAAAGCGGAAGCTGCATTATTTCATGGTGAACTTGAGAAGTTAACCAGTCAGAATAAGTTAGTATCATAATCACTTGTAGTGCATATCAATTTATTTCATAATATACTAGAGCCCAGATTATGGCCCAGCTAAGTGGTTGAGCATCAACCTATGGGCTAGAGGTCACGGTTGGATTCCTGGTCGAGGCACATGCTCAGGTTGCTGGCTCAATCCCCAGTGTGGAGCATGTGGGAGGCAGCCAATTGATGATTCTCTCATCATTGATGTTTCTGTCTCTCTCCCCGTCTCCCTTCCTCTCTGAAATCAATGAAAATATATTTAAAAAGAAAAGCACAGATTATGAAGTCAAAGTTCCTGGGTTCAAATTCCAGTTCCAGTTCCAACTAATCCCTATGTTGCTATAGGCAAGTAACCTATCCGCTCTGGTGCCTAGGTTTTCTCCATATTTAGGTTGATAGGTCAAAATGAATCATTGACTGTAGAATGCTTAGAAAAGCATTAAACACGTAGTAATTTGTAAATAAGACATCTTTTATTTCTTATGACAAATTTACAAATATGTCATGTACAAATATGTCAAATTCTAATGTTGTCTGTAGAACTACTAAAATGCCTCAGTAGACGCCATGTTTCCTGTTTCACAACCATTGGCTGAACTTTGCTTTTCTCAAAATTATTTTTAGATAACTTCAGAGATAATATATATGCTAATTAACTGGGACGCCGTAATGGGTTGACTGGACAGTAGGTTGCACGCGCAGCATTGGGGGCAGGGCGGCAGGGGCCTCTGCTCGCCTGTGCTGGGGGAGGGCCTGATCAGCAGTGGCTGCAGCTGCTTCAAGGGCCGGAGAGGGAGGCAGGGCTGGACCTGAGGATGCGCGGCGCCGCGCGATTTCAAATCGCTCACTGGGCTCCTAGCTAAACTTATTTTCTCTCTCTCTTCTCCCATTTACATGAGCTCCAAATACCACTCCCTGTTTTATGACAGGCATACAAATGGACAAACATACTCACATGTCTAAAATTCTAATGTTCCACATCTGACTTCATATAACACGAGCCTTTCACCACATATAAACACCACCCCCGCAAAAATGGAAAACCACTAAACTAGCGTAATTGCCAGTTTGCAGAAGTACAAGAGGTTTAGAAAAATATAATGGCTAACCTGAGGTCACCAAGATTTTGAGGGAAAATCCACACCAATCTGATCCCCAGATCTTTGCTTTTTCCAGTATATGAGTCATCTCTTAATGTTGTTATAATGTGGTCAAATGCTAGAGGGCTATTTGTGAAAGTGACATGATTTTGGGTCTTAACAAATCGTGTTTTCCATTGGTGGAGACCATTGTATGTGGCAAATATCTTTGTCATATCCTAATATTTAGTCTTTGACTTATATGGGAAACCATATTCTGGGGGTAAAATCACAATTGATTGTGTGTGTGTTTCAGTGGAACAGGATATCTGTGCTACAATGGATTTGGCAACTACCATCTATGGTCCCAAGGAATACTTCTTCAGAGCAATTGCTTCACAAATGCTCCAATAGTTTCATCCAAAGAATGATCCCAAAGCTTTATGTGAATTTCTTTATGTTACCAGACAGGGTTGGGCCCAGAGGTAGTCTACCTCAGGCAACCAGTAGTGTATGGGTTCTTGACTTTGTGCAGGAAAGATTTCACAACAGGAATCCAGGTGATTTTGAGCATACATATATTAATGCTGGGGACAGGGAAACAAAGGAAGGGCTTAAGGTAGAAGAAGCAACAGGAGAGAGCTAGGTGGGGCTGCTTTGGCTCCCTAGAAACGAAAGTCACAGTGACAGAATGAGCTCACTGGAAAGTCGGAGGAAAGGGGGACCTTGGAGACAGGTTTTAATGGGTTAGTCCGTGATGAGCTGCCACTGCCCATTGCTTCCTGGTTGCAAGTCTCATGTGGAACCTTAGAGTTTAGGAGACAAGAGAGCAGAGATACAAGGTCTGCGTGTGATCTAGGTAGAGCCTTCCATGGGTAGAGTATGTTTATTAAAGCTGGGACAGTGAAATAAAGGAAGGACTTAAGATAGAAAGAGCAACGTGAGAGCCTGGGTGGGCTGCTGCTAGCTCCCTGGAAAGTGGGAGAAAAGGGGGCCTTGGAGACACATTCAGGGATAAGCCCGGGAAGAGCTGCTGCTGCCAATGGCTCACCTAGATGCAAGTCTCCCGAGGAACGTTGGAGGAGAACAGGTACAAGGCATGGGCATGCTCCAGTGAGCAGGCGGTGAGTCCTGTGTCTTAAGGCTTCATTAGCCAGCCCGGATCCCAGGGGAGGTGTCAGGGAAGGGTTTTAACAGAATATTCATCAGCTTTTCAGGTACATCCTTCAATATGTTGATTCATCCAAATGTGTGTATAGAAGGGTCGAGGTCATTTGCTGGTTACTTTTATATTCAAAGAGCGTCATCAAGAACATCATTGAAGAGGGACCAGGACTGAGGCCATTCTGTTCTGTCCCAGGACAGAACAGTGTGTAAACTATTTGTTCCTAAGTGTCCTTGGTTAGGGGAGATAAAATCTTGTGAATCATTAGCTGGCTGTAAATGGCTCAAATCTTTTTGCCTTGCTTATTTTTTTTTTTTTGTCTCAGTTTCCCTTAGTCCACCTGTCAAGGAATTTCCCTAGCTTCTTACCATACTGCCACACTATGGGCCTATAAAATTTCTCTTATTATCTGAAGTATCGTGTCAACAGACAGCAGCCACTTTACTATCAAGATACTAGTTCAAAGTGGTCCATTAACTTTCTAATCTATCCATTTCACTTACCCATTATGTTTCATTCACGGAGTCAGTTGACACTCCAAGATGTCTTTAAATGGTTCAGACACCTACTAGCTTATTACATTTTAAAGACAATATGATACTTATTTTTTGGTTTCATTTTGGAAACCACTGAGTAGTTTCCAAAAACTGTCAGCAATGGGATTTCAAGCCATATGTTGCAGTTTGCTACCAATTCCATTGAAAAGGAAACATCTCAATATTTTACATTTGTATATTCTACTTCAGATTTGTAGCAAACAGCTTTTTGTTTTTCCACTTAGACTTGTTTTTATTATTGCCTTCTTTGAAATTTTAAGTTATGACTCAACTCACATTCTGACAAATTGATTCCTGGAAGAAGTCACTTGCACATGGTTTGAAGTAAATTAATATGTTTTACAAAAATCCCTGTTATACCCAACTTGTTTTCCCATCTGTAACCATTTCTGAAAATCTCCGATACTTTTATTAATAAGACAGCTTGAGGTACATAAATGAATATTTAACTAAACTGTCTTCTTATCATAGACTTGAGTTTTAATGCATTTTCAAAATGCCAGTTATTTTCCAACTTAGCACTCATCTTATACTTTATATGCATATTTACTCATACACATCTAATTTAAGTCATTAAATTTTCTATTGTTCTTTTCCATAAGATACTCAATAATTACAGAAATATAAAATATAAAAACAGAAAACAATAATTAAATTTTTCAAAAGTAAAAAGTACTTGGGTTATTAGCAATAAATTACACAATAGAAAAACAGTATTTTAAGAAATAATGATTTACTGTGCATATACTATATCTAGACTTATAGAACATACTAGAGGCCCAATGCATGAAAATTCATGCAAGAGTAGGCCTTTCTTCCCCCGGCTGCTGACATCGGCTTCCCTCCAACCACCAGCAGGCACCCGGGAGCCGGGCTACTTCCCTCCTCCCACTGCCCACAGGCACCCGGGACCCAGGATGGCTTCCCTCCGGCCCTGGTTTTGTCAGGAAGACGTCTGGAAGTACGTCCAGAAGGTCGTTTGGCTGTTTGGTCTAATTAGCATATTAGCTCTTCATTATATAGTTTAACTGGGGGGGGAAATGACCCTACATTTGAAGTGTGCACCATTTAATAGAACAGAGCTTTCATCTAATATTTAATGTAAGCAGACTACAAAAATTAAATGTTATAGTAAACATTTAAGTTAACACTGTATGCAGCCCTTAGTGGTTGAGGGTCCACCTATGAACATGGAGATCATGGTTCGACTCCCATTCAGAGCACATGCACAGGTTTTAGGCTTGATTCCTAGTAGGGAGTGTGCAGGAGACATCCAATGAATTATACTGTTTCATCGTTGATGTTTCTATCTCTCTCTCTCTCTCCCTCTCCCTTCCTCTTTGAAGTCATTAAAATATTTTAAAAACCAACTGTATGCAAATAAATGATAAGCAGAATTTAAGTAAGTGATCAGAATGAAATTCATTTGGGTAGTCAAAGAAAATATCACATAAATGGTTTGTCAGAGTGGGGGTGGGAATGAAGAAATTAAGAAAGTCAGGTTTTTAGAATAAAAGATGGAGATTATGAATTATTACTTATACACATTTATTCCTCAAATAAGATCATCTAGGGGATGGATGGTACAAGACAGCCAGGAGCACAGAATTCTGGCAGCTGCCCCAGCGCACATGCCCTTTCTCTTCTCCTGTGTATTTGCACATTCATATTTATGCCTCTTCCCTGAAGCAGGATAGTAAGATACTAAGAAAATTCTTTGGCAAAAATGGAGAAACTGAGAGAGAGGCAAAACTGGTGCCGGACTTCACTCCCTTTCATACTTTAATATCACTGGTCATGTGGTTTGGAACCCTGCCCCCCATCACCCCACCCCCGTTTCCGCCTAGATGTAATATATAGGCTTCAATTGTATTTCAGCTCCAGGCCCAGAAAAGCAGACCAACTGTAATGACTAATGATCCCTTGCCTCGGTTCTGACTGATTAGTGGAGACCACAGCCCTGAAATTGCACACCTGGTAAACTTGATGAATATTCTATTGATATTCTCCACTGAGTCCTCCCCTAGTAATCCCCACCTTTGGAAAGCAGACAAAAACCCCTCAAGATCCAGAATGGGGCTCTCTCTGGAGCATGCCCATGCCTTTTCTCAGGTGTAAACTTTGTATTTTTGTTCTCCTAAACTCTTACTGTCCACAGCTCTAACAAATACATTCTTCAAATCACATGGACTTGTGAGATATTTCCTGCATGAAGTCAAGAACCATAGATGACCAGGCACACTAAGACAGACTCAGGCCCAGTCCCCATCTGGTGATATCCTTACTCATTCTTTTCTTCATGATTCCCTGTAAACTTTTTCTCATTTTAATTTCAAGTCAAGAATGACCTTTTCTGTGAAGCCTTCTCTGACCCATTTGAAAGATCTGAGAATGTATTCCTCTAAGTTCTGATCAATTCCAATTAGAACCACTGTTATAAACAACCGGTTCTCAATCTTGGTTACAAACTGGAATCACCTATTGAATTTTAAATGTATTTATGCCATGGCTTCACCCTCAGAGACTCATATTTAAGTGGTAGAGGAGTGCCCTGGGCATTGGGATTGAAAGCAAAAGGTTAATAAAAACATACTCCAAGTGTGGTGTGCCAGCACAGCCAAGGGTTCTGTGAGCCTAAAGAGGGACGGAGAAGGATGTAGAAAAGATAAAGAGAATAAGCTGGGTCTAGATGGATCTTCCTGTGCCTTGCTGAGGCCACAGAGAGAGATCCCGACAGAAAGCTGAGCCTTTATTTTATAGCCAGAGGTAAACAAGGTAGTGGTCACCATAGTTACAATGTTCTTGTGAGTTTCACTTGTTTTGGCAGCACTTGCTGCATCTCCCACAGTCCATTAGCTTCCCAGATAAAATCTAGGGAGAGTCATAAGGTCAAGCGTAATTATGCTAAGAGGGCTGTGCCCTCTAAACTGGGACTTGTTTGTGGCTTTCCCGACAGGTCAGTCCAAGGCTTAACCCTATAGCCCCTCCCTACACTCCAGCCCAAATTGCATAGCTCAGTGGTTGAGCATTGACCTATAAACCAGGAGGTTATGACTCAATTCCCAATCAGGGTACGTGCCCAAGTTGTGGGCTTTATCCCCAGTGTGGGGCATGTGAGAGGCAGCTGATTAATGATTCGCATCATGTATGTTTCTATCTCTCTCCCCCCCTCCCCTTTTTCTCTTGAATCAATACAAATATATTCTCACACACACACACACACACACACACACACACACACACACTCTCTCTCTCTCTCTCTCTCCAATCCCAAGTGATTCTGTAACAGTGGGGAATTGTAAATCACCCCAGCATCCTTTTGACATTGTTTCTGTAAATTTGGACTCTGACTAATAGCTTGTACATAACAGTATGTTTCTATGAGAATCCTAGGAACTAACTTCAGAAGATCCATACTCCAACCTTAAGTCATCCCAGCTCTAGGAGAATTGCTGACCTTTAGCAGTAAAACCAGGATGATGTAGAACCAGGAGAAGGAAGGCCAGGATGACGCACATCAGACCATCGCTTGGTCAGCATCCAGGTCCTTCTCGGAATGGACTGTGCTGATCTATCCATAGGGAACTTTTCAACCTTTTTCACCTTGATTTCTTTGTTCTGCTTTACCTCTCCCTCCTTATAAAAACCTCTGCCTATGTTGAGGGGGCTTTTTTATAAGAGTCCCCCATTTTCTCAGGTGACGAGCACTTGAATAAATGTCTTTCCTTTTCCACCAGCATTTGTCCTCCCCAAATTTATACAATGAAATTCTGTTCCCTGGTGTGATAGTATTAAGAGGTGGGGCCTTTGGGAGGTGATTATGTCATGAGGATGAGGTCTTCTTAGATGTGATTGGAGCCCTTATAAAAGAGACCCCAGAGAGCTCCCTTTGCCTTCTGCCATGTGAGGACACAAGAAGAAGACTGGCTGTCTATTGACCAGGAAGCAGGACCTCACCAGATACCAAATCTTCCTGTGCCTTGATCTGGGGCTTAGTCTCTAGAACTGGGAGAAATAAATGTTTGTTTATAAACCACTTCATCTATGGTATTTTGTTACAGCAGCTTGAATAGATTAAGACAAGTGCTAAGAGGACAACTGCATAGAATACAGATGAGAAAGAGAGACGCCTGTAAGTAATACTGCCCCACTTCCTTAGTTAATTAATTCATTTTATGCCTTTCAACTTGAGTAGAAACATCCTTTGACTTCCGAAAACTATGTCAAATCCTGTGTTCCTGATCCCTACGCTACCCTTGTGCTTCTTGTAGCACTTAGGATGAATTTATAATTTTCTTTAATGCCTATTTTACCCCAATGCTCCATAGTTCCCTGAAAACAAGAAATATGTCTCTTTTAAAAAAAAGTAAATAACTCTTCCCTACAGTCTATTTTATACCCAGCACATTCTAGGTAAATGAATATATTGAACATATAGGATAGTATGGGAAACATATTAGGATTTTTATTATTTTGCATAGGTTTGCTTTATCACTTAAAATTAGCTCAACTACTCAGTGAGATACTGACTCTTGGCCCTTAAAATAGAATTTGATCTCAAAAATGAAGTTCTAAAATCATATGTAATGTCTACAATATAGAGATCTCATCCATTTTGTCATTGAGATAAGTTCAGTTAATTCTCATGGATAATGATATGTAGCTTTGCTCTCTTGTATGATTCTTCATGCCATGTCATATAAACTAAGTGCCAGACTATGGGGCCTCCTGATTCTATCCTGGGAACATCATCCGGGCTGGCACTGGATTAGTAGATCTACAAAATCAAAGAGAGTTTCATTATGTGACAGACGCTCTGGAATTTGAGGGTAAAGTTTCCAAAGCCTCAGGCATGCTCAGGCAATTTCTGGCAATGATGCACCACACTCAAAATAGGAATGGCAGAAGCAGTTATGCTGGATTCTTTAAGAGATAACAACACTGGAGTTCAGATGATCTTCTGTATTTATCAAACTGTATCTCGCTTCTCTTAGCTACCTAAGAGAGACTATCTCCGTAAAAATATTTTTGGTAAATGAAATTTTTAATTAACTAGTTTGTATCAGATAAATTAAAACTAAATGGATTTAACAATGTTTCTATGATAACTTATTTTAGCATTTTCAGTGTTATAAAAGAAGTAATACTTGAAGAGGATACTACTTTTCACCTCTAGGCTGGCCATGAGTGAATGTTTAAATTTCCAAAAATTAATAAATCATTAGTTAATCACCCAAATCAAACACTTATAATCAAGCAAAAACTTTTGTCAGTTGATATATGAACATTTGCTTTTATAATTATTTGCTAGAATTTGACGCTTGTTATATATATTGGATTGTAAATAGTTCTATTTGAAACTCCATAAAATATAGGTTTAGTAGTATTGTCTTAGAAAATTGAGCAAAAAGTTTTTTATTGTATCTTTTTCTTCCAACTAAAGAAAGTTACTTGCCCAGCCGGCCGGTATGGCTAAGAGGTTGAGCATTGACCCAGGCACCAGGAGGTCACGGGTTGGATTCCTAGTCAGGGCACATGCCTGGGATGCAGGCTTGATCCCCAGCAGGGGGTGTGCAGGAGGCAGTCGATCAATATTGGTGTTTCTCTCTCATTGATGTTTCTATATCTCTCTCCCTCTCCATTCCTCTTTCTCTAAAAACAATAAAAACATATTTTTTAAAAGAAAATTATCAACCAGGAAAAAGTGATTCTAGTATACTTTTATTTGCATAATAGAGAACATAATTCAAATAAAATAAATGTTCAGAGAAGAACGTTTTTAAAGAGAAAAAATATAAAATGGTACTGTATACAACACATGTATTATGGCAATACATAATTTTACTGGGTTTTGTTGATTCAGTTCTAATGTATTTTCTGGATGTTTGATAGAGCTTATCCTTGTATCATTCATAGATTGTGACTGCATATTGTGCAAGGTCTGAAGAAGAAAAAGCATGAAATGAGCACAATAATAAACCAGATAGCATTTTGTTGAAAAATAAGGATTTTTGGTGTGGTACTGGTAAGCCAGCTCTTAAAAACAACTTAACCATCCCGAGTTGTAGTGCAAATATTCTCACATCACAGACAATTTCAAGCTTCCAATCATTTACCAACCATCAAAATTTCTGAATACTTCACAATTATATCTTGCTGGGCATAAGCTGTGTCCACCTGAACTCATTTACTTTTTTTAAAGAACACACACACACACACACAGTTTTAAAACTACCATTATTTTGACATAAAGTGAATTCATGTAAATCTAGTGATGAGCCCTTGTGCCTGATTGCTTAACAACATGTCCACTATGTTCTAATATGCCCAACTCTATGACAACTCAAGTGGAGTCAGAGTAAATGTTTAAGAACTGTCCTGGGGAGGTGGGCCCTATTCTGTAATGTGGACTCCCATCATGGCTGACTTAAATCAACCAGTGTTCTGTCAATGAGTAGAGTTGAAAAGTGATGCACAATATAGCACATCATTAGATAGCATTTCACTGCATGAAGACAATAGATTTAAATAGCCTTAAAAGCATAAATAATAGTGATATGTAGTGAAATAATTAGGAAGTGATGAGCTTTGGATATTCACTAGCTTTGCTTTTAACATAATTTAATCATAAATTTACATAATTTAATTTTAATGATGACTATTTGACTAACCTGCAATATTAGTCAAAGTTTGCAAAGCTCCTACAAATTTAACAATTGGCTCTATAAGGCCCATTCAAGCCTACTCGCATTCCACTAACTTTTACCACTTCTGACCTTCTGGCCCATTATATGAGAGCAATAGAAACACTTGCAATCACACACCAAAATGAGAGGCTTACACACAGAGAGAACCAAAGGGTCATTGCATGAATCTGCCAAAATATGTACCTAAGGTCACCATCAGCAGATACCATGATATTTATGATGTTTTCTATCCCTTTTGATAAACAACAGCAACAAAGCTGTTATCATCTGGCATTTTAGGCCCAACGATATCATCAAGTTTAAATCCAAAAGTAATGATACAGAAATTGGAAAAGGAATGCAAGCCAAAAGCTATCAGATCAGATACATCTGCTCTGTCTTGTCTCTCCATTTCCTAAGACACCTGCTGACAAAGGGTAGTTCTGTGAACAGAGCCCAAGTTCCAGAATGCTAAATGCTCTAATGATTGGCTAAAGCTAATTGGGAGCAGGTTGATATTTCCTCAGCTATAATTTTGTTCTGTTTCAGGCCTTATGACAGGCTCGTAAAATAGATGTCCTCATTTAATCTTGCTACTTTATTTTTTTAAGATTCTTTATTGATTTTTAGAGATAGAGGAAGGGAGAGGGAGTATGCTAGAGAAACATAGATGTGAGAGCAAGATATCAATTGGCTGCCCCCTGTATACTCCCTGCCGGGAACCCAGTTAGCAACTTGGGCATGTGTCCTGTCTGGAATTGAATCAACAGCCTTCTGGTGCATGGGACAAAGCCCAAACATTCGAACCACACCAGCCAGGACTAATTTTGTTACTTTTTAAAGAAAATCTTCTATTTCCATTTTTAATAGGAGAAAAACCAACACTTAGAGAAATTATATCACTTACCAGGATCCACAGATAATAAATAGCAGAGTAAGATTTGAACTCAAGCTTCAGAAACTATACTAATGATTTCACTATCCTGCCTAAAGTTATCATAAGGATGATTATGATAATAACTAGAGGCCCAGCACATGAAATTCATGTGCAGGTACAGTCCCCAGGCCTGGCCTACAATCAGGGCCATCTTCCCCAGATGCCCACAGCCGGCCCCGTCCCCCACTGCCACCCATCCCCAGTTCCCCATTCACCATCAGGTAATCAGTGCTTGATGGCTGGGGGAAGGGACTGAGAGGTGGTCAGTGCGCCTCACAGTGACTGGTCCAGCCGTCATTCTTGTCGTCCTGCTGTTAGGGTCAATTTGCATATTACCCTTTTATTATATAGGATAGAGGCCTGGTGCACTGGTGGGGGCTGGCTGGCCTGCCCTAAAGATGGTCCTCAATCAGGGTGGGGGGAGCTTGCAGGGGGCAGGGCCACCAGGAGAGGGGCTGCAGGGTTTGCAGGCTGCTCCACCCCCAATCAGGGTGGGGGTCCCCACTGGGGGAGGGGCCTGCCTGAGCAAGGGGGCCACCTGGGGTTTGCTGGAAGGCCATGCCCCCGATCAAGGTGGGGGTCCCTGCTGGGGCAGGGCCAGCCTGGGTAAGGAGCCGTGGGTAGTTTGCAGGCTGGCCACACCCCCAATTGAGGTGGGGGTCCCCACTTGGGGGTGGGGCTGGCCTGGCCTGGGTGGGGGTCCGGGGGCAGTTTGCAGGCTGGCCAAGCCCCTGGCTTTGTCAGGACGGAAGTCCAGAAGATGTCTGGTCTAATTAGCATATTACCCTTTTATTAGTTTAGATGGCTGGTATTTTCTGAGTGATAGTTATATACTAAGTACTCTTTGAATGCTTTATACATATTCAATTAATCTTCATGGCAATTAGACATTAACTCATTTCATAAATTTTAAGAAATTATCAATCTTAGACATACTATTGATTTGAGAATAACATTCAAGGAAAAATAGGAGTGTTATTTGTACTATGTTAATGTTAATATTGATTATACTATGCATCCCAAATTAATATTTTATTTTTAGAATATTTTTTTATTTATTTCAGAGAGGAAGGGAGAGGGAGAGAGACAGAAACATCAATGATGAGAAAGAATCATTGATTAGTTGCCTCCTTCACACCTATTGGGGATCAAACCCACAACATGGGCATGTGCCTTGACCAGGAATCAAACCATGACCTCCTGGTTCATAGGTCGATGCTCAACCACTGAGCCATTCCGGCCTAGCCCAAATTGATAAATATTTTAGAATAAAAAGTTTATGTCACAGGACCAAAGAAACATGGTACATTAACCTCTGTATTAACAAGGACACCAAAGGAATAAAATCTGAACCAGGAAATAAAATGTAAAGGAGAATGGGAAACTGAAATTCTAAAATATTTGAAGACCATACAGTTTCTCCAAGTTCCTGAATACACTGGTATTTATTTATTCCACCTCCTCTTCTGCCTTCCTCTTCCACATTTAAGACCCATCATTACATTGGGCTCAACTGGATACTCCAGGATAGTCTTCTTATTTTAAAGTCGGCATATTAGTAACCTTAACTACATCTGCAACCTTAATTCACCTTTGCCATGTAACCTAATGCATTTTCAGGCTCATGAATAGGACATAGACATCTTTTGGGGGGGGGGGCGGGGGAGGTTGGCATCATTCAGCCTACCTCAATGACTAAACTGCAGAAAAGACAAAGATGTAGTAGCCTTCTTTTCTACTTAAAATAAAATCCTAGAGATGGGATTGGAAACTAGGCACTATACTAGTATCATAATTGGCAGATCCAAATAGATTTACATATACTGAGTAAGATGAAGAAGAAGAAGAAGAAGAAGAAGAAGGAGGAGGAGGAGGAGGAGGAGGAGGAGGAGGAAGGGGAGGGGAAGGGGGAGGGGGAAAGGGGAGGGGGTCGGGGAAAGGGGGAGGGGGTTGGGGAGAGAGGGAGGGGGAGGGGGAGGGGGAAGGGAAGGGGAAGGGGAAGGAGGGGAAGGTGCTAGGCAGACCAAACAATGGCTGCCTAGTTTGCTGTCATGTCACCCTAAATTCTTGCTACTTCCTTTTAGACATCTGGCACTATAGACACACCATAATACTAGCTGGATCCTCCAGCCCCCCCTTTTTTTCATACAGCCCTTAATATCTTCCTTCAAAAACCACAAATTTCCAGTCATTCTCTGCCTGTAGAAATCCTCAGTTTTCTAAGTATACCTCAAATGCTAATTCTTTGAGAAGAAAAGTGGATTTCTTGAACTGCCTGGTTCTCAAATATTCAAACCACTGACTACTATATGAGAGGTTTAGCAATAATATAATATTGTCATGATTCTGAGAGAAAATATTATCCTTTCTCATTGCTTGAATATTTCAGAAGACCTCTTAACTTTTGACTTGGAGCAATTCATTTGTACTTGTCTGCCCTGTTCTTGCATTATCTTCTGCTTCAAGAAGTATTGCCAATTCTTTCCAAAAGTCCAGGATATTTGGTTTTGCTTTACAGAGATTTATGAATGTCAAGTTTATGTACTAGTCCAAATCTCTTTTCCAATGATGCTAATAGATAATAATGACAATGCCACACCTTCAGGCTATTTGACTTGTCTTTGCAGAGGAAAAAATTAATCCTCTGAGGTATTTTTTGTATGAGAAAGAAATTCATGGACTCAAAAATTAGATTTTTACAAAGAATTACTTTCTAAACTAAATGATTAAACAAAAATCTAAGAGAAAATATCTTGGCATAGGCATCATCATATATTATTTTTGTATAAAATGAAATTTGTTTTAAATGTACTTATCAATGTAAGTTCACTGCTCTGACAGGGAGTTCCAAGACCAATACTTTACTATGTTCTGAGAAAAGAAGTGTTACATGCATTATGGGAAGACAAATTAAAAATCCAACTGTTACTTTTCAGCAAAGTAGATGATTTATGACGTTGATATTCAATAAAACAAAATCAATTGAATTATCTAAAAACAATGGAGAATGTCAAAATGATGACATATATCATAGAGGTTTGCTTTTTAACCTAGAGATTCTATCCATGAGATAAAATGCTTCACTTTCTTCCAAGGTTGACTTTTTATACTTTTTCATTCTTCTAATAATCTTAGCACTTATGATTATATTACTTTTTTTGACACAATGCTAATTTTACATGAATAATTCATTAGGAAAAGGGTTTTGCTTCTTTAAAAAATCATAATAAGACACAATCCATCCACATTAGATTTTATACTATTTGGACCCTATTGTTTTTACAGCTATTAAATAGCTAGTAATACTTTTCTTCTGATCTTAAAGTACTTGAATGTGAAGTAAGACTTTTTTGGACTTAGGGAAAATTTGTTTTGCCAAGAAATTACCCAAGCCTTTTGCAAACCTCTTTGTAAAACTGCTTTGTCCTCTAAAATCATTAGTTTGCTAATAATTGGTAAGCTACTTCACATATGCCTTCATTCTGGTTAGCTCACACCTTCTTGTTTATTAAACTTTTAAAAGCTGAAGTTCCTCAAGGCTCTCTCCTAGGCCTTTTCCCATGACTACACTTTTAACCTACGCTTTATTATCTTCTCAATTACTTCATTCACCCTCTTTGTGAAGAAGATTCTAAAATAGAAATCTGGTACCTGTCATCTGAGCTCCACCATTTGCCTACTGGACAGCTTCACCCAGATGTATGCAGCTGCCTCACATTCACTGTACCCACACCTGAATGCACGTTTCCCTCAGGGAAGCAGGTATCCTCCTGTGTTGCACTGGCAGAGAGCGGCTTGCGCATCCACCTGGTTGCTTAAGCCAGAAAGCAGATAGTCACCTTTGATACTTTACCCACCCTTAAACTTTATGTCCAATCTAACATCAAGTTCTGTCAATTTTATATGAAATATTTGCAAATATTCTGACAAGGTAATTGGACTCCCCACATCAACTTTATCCATTTCTAAGTTAACATTCTTTAGCCAGGAAATCTGATTAAGTCAATGTTCTTCTGCTCAAATCCCGTCCTCTTAGACAGAAAGAGAGAGAGAGAGAGAAAGCCTATCCATTGCTTTTATGTCAGAATTAAAAATTCTGGACATGGACCTATGAAAATCTGATTACTCCTTGTATCTCTCCACTCAGCTTAATACATGTTGGCCTTGGGTTTCTGCTTTCTTCTTATCCTTGAATGAATTTTTTTTTAATATATTTTATTGATTTTTTTACAGAGAGGAAGGGAGAGAGATAGATAGTTAGAAACATCGATGAGAGAGACATCGATCAGCTGCCTCCTGCACATCTCCCACCGGGGACGTGCCTGCAACCCAGGTACATGCCCTTGACCGGAATCAAACCCGGGACCTTTCAGTCCGAAGGCCGACGCTCTATCCACTGAGCCAAACCGGTTTCGGCTTGAATGAATTTTATACCATTGGGAATTTAACAGAAATGCTTTGCCATTCCATTTTCACCTAACTCCTGCTGTTCTTTACAGCATAGCTGAAGCATTAGTTCCTCGTAGAAAACTTGTCTAACCCAAAGGTAGATTGTACTATTCCATTCTATGCTTTCTTCATCAGTCTCAAATTTATAGTGAAATAATCAGCTGATTATTTGTAATTCATGTCACTGCACGTTATTTATTGTCTTTCTTCACCATCTGTACATGAGATTATATCCATCTCTTGTGTCACCTCTATCTAGCAAATCTTTTACAGAGAGAAGACCATCAATAAACATTTGTTAAAGAAATAGCAAATACACACACACTAAGGTGCTGTTTAATGTGTTACCCCTTCCAAAGGGATTTGCTTTATAAAGGGAATAACTCTAATTGCTTGGCATTTTTCTAAAATTATATCCATGATCCACTTCCCTTACAGCTCATCCCCAGGCAGATCTGCAGCTGTCACTACATCTCAGCCAATTTAAAAACTAATGCCTGTTTGGAAAGCTGGTGCAACCGGAAATGTTTATCTTGAATGAGCTGACCAATACTCAATTAGTAATGGGAAGGTCCAGTAATGCTCTTCTGTTCATTCTGCCTCCCTCTTGACACCAGTTTTCTTATGACTTCCAGTTGATGTTGACAAAGAGTTCTTCAAAGAGCTCAGATTTCAGTGAAGAATATAAACATAAATGAAACAAAAAGCATGGAACAGATAGTCAAATCTCAGGGAGAAATCGGGGGTGGGTGGGTGGGAGGGAAGGGTTGATCTCTATCAACCAAAGAACTTGTATGCATATATGCATAACCCATGGACACAGACAACAGGGTGGTGAAGGCCTGGAGTGGGGGGCTGGGCCAGGCTAGAAGGGGTCAATGGGG
The DNA here is from genome assembly GCF_028538775.1 of Myotis yumanensis. Classification (NCBI taxonomy): domain Eukaryota; kingdom Metazoa; phylum Chordata; class Mammalia; order Chiroptera; family Vespertilionidae; genus Myotis; species Myotis yumanensis. The sequence continues at coordinate 38,846,287 of NW_027223760.1, read as the reverse complement.
GAAGGGGGAAGGGGACAAATGTAATACTTTCAACAATAAAGATTTTTTTAAAGTAAACACAAATGTCATAATTGAACTATTTTCATAGGCCCTATAGTCCAAGATCTTTAATAGGACAGCAATCATGTCTCATCCTCAGCACAGCAACCTAACACAATCTAGAAAATCAAGCTTTGATTGGCTTCTGAAGGGTCAAGGGAGTAAATAATGATCTCTGCCTGGGAGACTGGATACAGACTTTACAGATGTGATGGCGTTCAAATCAAATCTTAAAATGGAAGAAGTGGTAGTGTGAGAGAGGAAGTCTTCTTGCTAAAGGGAAGAGCAAATGCAAAGACATAGAAACTTGGAAGGGATCCAAGTGTTAATAACAGTGAGTGATGTAGAACACATAGAGCTTAGAACCGATAATGTGACAGGGAGTGGGAGAGGCTGCTTAAGGTCACATCAGAAAGCCCTTTACCATACCAAGAGTTTACCTTTTATCTCTTTGGAAATAGTGTGCCATCCAAGATTCATCCAGAGAAATGGTATGCTCAGATTTATTTATTTTTAACATTTTTAATTATCTAAATCCTTGGTTTTTATTTTTTATATCTTTATTAATTTCAGAGAGGAAGGAAGAGGGAGAGGAGAGAGAACATTGCTTGGCTGCCTCTGGCAGACCCCACACTGGGGATCAAGCTCGCAACCCAGGCGTGTGCCCTGCCAGGAATCCTGGTCCCTAGGTCAACATTCAACCACTGAGCCATGCGGCTCAGGTGTCAGATTTATTTTTCTTAAAAAGAAACCTTGGTGGTGTTTTGGAGCATGAACTAAAAGGACCAATGACAGCAGTTACTAGAACACACAGATTTTATCTTTTTTTGCCCATTCCTGTACATCACAGTCATCTTGGTACATGTTTCAAAATGAAATTTCTGCAGAGAATGTTGTTGATTCAATAGTGATGTCTGTCACATGTGGGAAGGGTGTGGACACTGTGGTAAAGGGTGAGGCTGGGGGAGGGAGCAGATTCGGGAGCACTGAGACCTTTGCAGTGGGGGCTGAAAGGAATGCTTACCCTGAAGAGATATTGTCGTCCTTAACAGCAGGATGGCATCTTGGAAAAGATAATTAGGAAAACAGTGATAAGAAGCAGTTTTCTTGGGTCTGAAAGAAATGTTTTTCATTCCTATACTGTGGTGTCAGTATAGATGGGACTGTTAAGAAAATTGGGATGAAAAGAAGAGTTGCTCTGCCTTCTCTCTCTGGTTCACTGTCTCCAACATCTTTTATGGCATTTTATTAACTGATTACTTTTTATTTTTAGAAAGCTGTCAGCATCAATGTTCTTTTGGAGGCTCCCCTAAGACACAAATAGAATACAGTTTGAAAGGAAAGACTATAAAATTTCTAGAACCTACCTAATATGTTGTATATATGAATCACAATATTCATTAAATCAGCGAACGTTGGTTCAGTAACTCCTTTGAATCATTTTGTTTAACTATGAAAATCAGCAAACATTTGTTCACTGACTCTTTATTACCTGGGTACATATTCATTACTCCAAGAGTAAAAGAAGTAGCATATTCCCTCCCCTTGAAAAGGGTGTTTTTTTGTATTTTCAGAGTAAACTTAACTACTTAGGCACTATCCCTTTCCCACAGCCTTCAAGCCAATCTATTAACCACTATTTGCTCATAGGAAGGAAGTGGTTCCATCTAGGGCTAACAGCCAAGAACTTTGCATTCCATTCCATTCATTGCTTCTGTTACTGATTTATTGAGTAATATTAAGTAGCAATGCCGGAGACAGTCCCTTTATCCTATTGAGCAGGCAATGCACTGGAAGTTCCATTAATGTGGGCATGGTGTGGGGCACGGCAAAGAAATCGGTAAAGATCAAAAACATATCTCCCACACATCTCAGGAATGTCCCTAGAGCTGGCTCATTACTGAGTAGCTGAGCAGAGACATGACTCAGCCAGAGTTTCTACAACTGGCTGTCTGGGGCAGCTATGAGAGTGCTGGCAAGAGCCATAGACCAGCCAGTGTTTCCTGGATGTAGAAGAGAAAACTGAGCCTTTTACTCACAATTGGCCTTTGAAATAGCAATCTAATGATACAAACTTACTTGAGGTTTTTTTTAATCAGCATTACAATATTAAGAAGAGAAGTCTTCCATTTGCTTATAATACCTTTCTCAAATATTATCAGTGTATTTGAAACTCATTGAAAGTAATTACATTTAATCATTGGACATTGCAGCTCTTTGGAATTCATTTAAAAAAATACCTTGAAGTTTGCAATTGAAAAGTGAGAATGTGCCTTGGCAAGAGATAAATAAGGGGTATGTAAACGAGTTTCTTAAGAAATAAACACAGCCCGATCTGGTTTGGCTCAGTGGGTAGAGCGTTGGCTTGTGGACTGAAAGGTCCTGGGTTCGATTCCAGTCAAGAGAACATGCTCGGGTTGCGGGCTCGGTCCCCAGTAGCAGGCATGCAGGAGGCAATGATCAATGATTCTTATCATTGATGCTTCTATCTCTCCCTCTCCCTTCTTCTCTGAAATCAATGAAAATAGGTTAAAAGAAGAAAGAAACACTAAATTGTAGATGAAGGAAAGGGGAGAAGAGAGAGAAGGGAGATGACCAAATAATAGTGGAGAGGACAAAAGGTTCTGTTGAATAGCAGTGTCTAATAAATGGCACTTGCATGATAGCAATAGGGTAAATCTTTGCAAGTGCTAGTGCATTGGGATTTTGATAGTTTGATACTTATTTCAGAATTATGTTCGCAGTCTCTGATCTGAAGAAATTAAAAAATTTCTCTCTTTATTGTGCATAATTATGTTATTCAGTGTCTTATTTTTATGACAAAGATTGGGCAATTAAGGCCAACTGCAATCATTCTGTTTATTGGGCAATAGTTGCATAATCCTTAGTTTGTAAAAATTTGTGTGTCAAGACTCATATGACAATTTCTTTCTGACACTGAAATAAAACTGTAATTTTCTTTGCTGGGTCCCTTCTGCCTGCCCTTGGTATACTTCTTATAACAGTGAGTTCATATTTATGAGTCGAAAGATGACTAGTTTATAGCTACAAAGTTAAATGTAAGCCCTCATTAAAGTAGCAGCTGTCCGTAAGAAAGATAATTGCCATTTTCCTCGGGCCAAAAATTCCAGTTCTGCCTAAGACAGAGCCTTGGAATGGGAGTCCCCAAGGAGGTTAACTTAACCTAGAGATCTCTTATCAGTGTGTCAGTGAATTTCCACACACATGAACACACTCAAATGTTTTTCTTTTGTGTTAAAACCAACGTTTCTTAGAGTAGGTTATTCCAGAACTCCCAGTCCCAGAACCATTGCTCACAACTAGCATATGTGTTTATGGTTTATTAGCCGAACCAAGTAGAGTGGTTATAGCAACAGAAAACAGTGAGCAGATGGTAAATTTTATGGTAGAGTTGACTCAATACTTGAGAAGAATGTAGTGGACAGTATGGGGGCTTGTCACAGATCCATTTGGATTCTTTTTACCATTATGTGAAGGGAGGGCTGGGTGTTAATGGTTTGGTGTGTATTCAACAACCTGTCTCCTTCCCTTTAACAGTGACAGAAGACTGTCAGATGCTATGAAAACCAGCTCTCTTGCCTTCAGTTGAGGTACCTCTAAAGCATAACATACTTCAGGGCTCGTTGCAGAACCAGACCAAAGTTACCTTCTGCAGGACTTATGCCTGAGAGAGCATCTGCACTGTTGCTTGGCTTCCTTCCTTTTCTCTCTTGTTTCCTTCAACACCCTAACCAGTATCCCCTGTAAGCACTTCCTTAATAAATCACTTACACATATGTCCTTGGCTCTGGGTCTGCTTCTTTGGAATCTGACCAAGACCAAGACAAAGGGAGAGGTGAGTAAAAGAAGAGAAATAGCAAGGCTAGAAACCTCCATGTGTGAGACAGGAAAATAGATCACCAGAAGCCACGGTGGGAGAGAACAAGTTGAACTGGGGAAAATGAGTAGAAGTAGAGTGAAGGAGATGATCAAAAAGCAAGATATTGTCATCTTACAGAGGTCTCCCCTTTAGGGGACCTGAACCATGGTGGTTAAACACAAAGCCCTGGACTCATATTATTGGGGATAAAATTCCAACTTCACCATTTATGACTGTGTAATCTTTGGCAATGTAATTTACTCTCTAGCCCTCTACTTTTCCATCTATAAAACAAATCTGAGATGTTAACCCTTAGAAGTACTTTCATGTATGAAAGGAAGCTTTATGCCTAAAAGTATTTATTGCAGCATTTTTATTGCAGCATAATTTAACTGGGGCGATCGTGTGCCCCAGGGCACATTTGGCCATATCTGGAAACATTTTGTTCTCACAATTTGGGAATGGTGAAACTACTAATTACTAATAAACAAAGGCCCAGGGTGCTCCTGTGCATCCCATCATGCAAGAGGCAGCATCCCTCCTCCAAACCTGACAAAGAAATATTTGGACCAAAATGTCAAAGTTGAGAGACTTTAAATTAGAGCAAAAATAGTTGAAAATAAACTAAACATTTTTAAAAATTTAAAGTAGAGAACTGATTAAGTAAATTATAATGTATTTTCTAAATTGTGTGATGTAACTGAAAGTAAATTATTTTATTTAAAATATTCATTGATTCATATGAAAATATTATAATAACAAAAATAGTTGAGAGTCTGTAAATCATGTAAGTTAATATAATCATTTACACGATAATTTTTGAGAGCTATTCTATGCCAGACATTGGCTTATGGAGATAATAGTCATGAAAGGGATAATGTATTGTTTTCATCAATTTATACTCTAGTGGGATAAAGGACATTGTAAATAGATAAATAAAAAGTTATGAAAATTTAATCATAAAAATAAGAATCTAAAGTAAATAAATGTCAGAATAAAAATAATGAATAGCTAAAATACAATCAATAAACATAAATAAATAAACAAGAAACAATTTTCTGAAGAGCTGACATCCTAACTGAGATCTCAATGACTGGAAATTGTTACCCATGCAAAGATAGAAAGGAAAGCATTTTCAGCCAAAGGTACCCATTAGGTTGAAATGAGCCAAAGAAAGTATGGTTAACAATACAAAACATGTAAAAGATAGACTTGCATTTTAATTCCTGCTCTTTGAGATATGAAGTGAGATAGTCACTCTCTTTTAAGACTGTTTCTCTAATATTGCTTCTTCATCTTTAATTGAGGATAAGAAAACATCTCAGGATTATTGTAAAGATTATATTAGACTAGAAGCCTGGTGCATGAAATTCATGCACAGGGGGGGGGGGGTCTCCTCAGCCCAGCCTGCACCCTCTCCAATCCGGGACCCCTTGAGGGACATCCCTCTCACAATCTGGGACCACTGGCTCCTAACTGCTCAACTGCCTGCCTATTTGATCGCCCCTAACTGCCCCCCCCCCCCCCCCCCGCCGACCTGGTTGCCCCATGCTGCCTGCTGTTTAGTCGTTTGGTCATTCCTCACTAACCCCCCTGCTGGCCTTGTTGCCCCATGCAGCCTGCTAGCCTGCTGCTAGGTCATTACTGTTACTGTGACTGTGTCCTGGACAATTTGTATAGTTCTCTATTATTAGTATAGACTAGAGGCCCAGTGCACGAATTTGTGCACGGGTGGGATCCAGCCAGCCCACCCTGATGGGCGCCTATCAGGCCAGGCCAGCAGGTGGGAGGGGCCACAGGTGGTTGGCCGGCAAGCCATACCCCCAATTGTGGTGTTGGGGGCTGATCGGGGGGCCCGGATCAGGCTAGTTGGCTGCTGCAGTACATGTCATAGCCACTGGTCATTCCGGTTGTTCTGGTCATTTCAGTCGCTGGGCATATATATATATATATATATATGGATACTATAGGTAAAGTGCTGAGCACTATGCCTTTTAATATATTGGATGACCTCTAAGATCTTCCATATCCTATGGTACAAGAACTCTATAAATTCCTGTACAATGGTAAATGACACATAGCTTTTGACATATTTATTCTTTCATGTCAGTTTTGTATGGTGGACATACATTGGCAATGGAAAGAGCCCTACATTAGTTATCAACAGATATTGGTTCTACCTGAGGCCTTGCTGCATATTAGTTTCATTATTATAACAATTCACCAACTACCCAAGCTTCCGTTTCCATAGGTATAAAGAGTGAATTAAACAGCATGATCTCAAAGATCCCTTATATTTCTAGGATTCTAAATATTACAAATAATTAAGGAGTAAAATATGGTTTGACCAGATTTTAGTTTAATCAAGTATAAAGCTGGTTTTTTAGATGATAATTTTGTTTTATCCCCAGAAAAAAACCTAAAGAAATATTCAGAAGAAAGTATCTATTGATAATTTATGTAAAGGTATATTAAATATTGTAACCAAAATACAATTATTATAAACTCTCTGTTTTAATGAATTTGCTTTTAAAAATTTAACTTTACATACAGAAATAAAGATGGCCAGGTTTTTACAATAAATACTTCAAAGAGAGCAGACGGTCACATAAGGAAATTCTATAAATACATACTGCCAGTGGAGAAAGGCAAGGTGGTCTAGACCTCATTGAAATGTCCAAACATTAGTCAGGGACCATTGCTGACATTAGGAATGACATCATATGGAATGTTTAGTTCAAGTGCACCTACCCAAAACTGGCCCACCTCATTTTTTTACGCCATAATTAAAATTAACTATATAATTTTATTATGAATTAATCATATGAGTAAAAGTGATTTACAAATATCGTTGTATCACATAACAAAAAGAATGGCAAGTAAGGAATGTACCAATGTTGTTTCATACAGTTTAACTGAATAAAAGACAGAGGCCTAAATGGTTTACAGAAAGTTACATACAAATAAGATAAGGTCATGGTCAAGATCCACTTAAAATCCATTAAAATGTCATTGAAGTCACTGTTCCACTCCACATGAGAGGGTAATTGTACTGTCTGGTGATAAAGAAAAATATCCTTACAAGGAAGTATGGAGACTTGTATAGTCTTCAAGACTAGAGAATGCATGAAGCATTTTACATGAATATGTTTAATATATATATTCTTACATATTTATTAATTTATTAAATTAGACAGCATAGTGTACAATGAAGGACTATTTAAGTTTATATGCAAACTTATATAGAAAGACTTATGTGAAAAAATTCCAAGATACGCTTTTCTTTCATAGACCAAAACTATTTCTGTGAGTATTTTATAGAGTACTTTGAAAGTGCTAAAAATAGTATTAGTTGGTTATACTACTGAGATGTTATTTAAATTATGAAAAAGAATATGTCAGTCTTTATATAAAAAAATGTTTAAAAATCAACTCAGAAGAGAGTATATATATTTAATTCAGTACATGAGGAGCTGAGGCCAGGAATTAAATTAGAGAATACAGTCTTCTCTATACCACACATAATGTATTTCCATTTTAGAATTGTCTAGAATGAAGTACATTTTTAGAACAGCCAGTGTATAATCAACAAGGCATATTGAAAGCACTTGTGTGGGCATCCTGTTTTTCTTAGTGAGTAAATCTTCCCAGTGCAAAACAAAATGTTTACCAATATTCAGGTGAGATGGAGAAATGGTAATACTAAACCAAAGGCAGGGCAGGAGAGGGGAAGTTTTGTTCAAAATGGTAGAGGGAGCATTTGTATTTATATTCTTTCCCACTTAAATCTCCATTAAAGGAATACTGAACCAGGTAAGCGGAATGGGACTATTCATGATCTTCTGACACATTTCTAGAAGACAGAAAGCAGATGGTAAAGTGGTACTATTTCAAGTGTAGAATAGAAAGATCTGTGACCTGGAAAATTGGAGAAGGTAGCAGCTAGTTAGGAGAAAGTCAATATATGCTACAAACTTATAGGGAGTTTCAGAACTGGAAGTACCAGTTATAATAAAAGGTGAAAGATTAATTTAAAATGGGTAGATGAAATAATTGATCTACTGTATTTCTCACAACTGAATATAGAACACTTGAAAACCAGTTTTTTAATTTAAAGATTAATCTTTTAAGGGCCTTTGCATGTCTGGAAATAGCCACCCTATAATAAGGCCATCTATAGTCTGATATTTAGGAATCCAAATATGTAGCAATCCAATTGTCTGACCTTATCCTAAGCAGCCTGGCAATCAGCAAATACCTCACACATTAGAAAACATCATAGTTTTGTGTCCATATAAATGGATAAGTAACATTTGCAGGCAAGTTTGAAAAGTATGAAATATGAAAAAGCCAAAGTAAACAAATCAAACAAATAAATGCCCTAAAAGAAATAGATAATTCACTTAGAGAATAAAACATGAAAAAGTAGAATCATTAAGCTTTTTCAAAGAATATACTTTATCCTATTCTATGACAAAGGAGTAATAGAGAACAAAAAAGATCTCTTATTAATTTATAATTTATTGCCCCAAAATAATTTATTAAGAAGTTTAGAAGATACAGTTAAAGAAATTTCTCAAGATACAAAATATGAAAGACATAAAAAATCAATCCTGGAGATTGGACATCAAACTAATAAACATTGTTTAGAAAGCATGAAGAGAGACCATTTACAAGAAATAAGATTAAAAGGACATTAATAAACAATCACTCTGAGAGATCTGAGCATAAGTCTACAAATTAAAAGGGCTAACTGAGTACTTATCAGAGTATGGAAAAGATAAGCATTCAGAAAAATATTACAGAATTTCAGTATAGCAAGGACAAAGAGTAGTTCCTAAAAGGCTAAGCTGTTTAACTACAAAGAAGTAATAATGAAACTGGCATCAGCCTTCTTAATAACAAAACTGGGTCCTGGAAGAATGTGATAGAATGTCTGCTTAGTTGACTAATCTTCATCCTGGGTCATACAGAGAGAACGGTGGACAGAATAAAGTCATTGCCACATAATTAATGTCAGACTGCTACTTTCCACACAGTCTTTTAAAAAATGTCTTAAGTGTTAGTTTCAGAAAAAGAAAGAATAAACAAACACAAAAAAGAGGAAGATAGGTATATGGAATATATAAAATAGATAATTTAAGTTTCAAAAGTCATATAGATATGTACCAGAATATTTTATAATTTAATCAGCCAGATTGGAGCAGAAGGTTAGAGAAGGGAATTATTTCATGAGGAATAAAAAGGAGAAGGTATCTTATAGGTTTTGTTATTTAAGAAATTTGAGGAGCATAAAACATAAAAAAGGGTACCCCCACAAAAGTCACCTTAAACTCCAGAAAATATATAAATTATGAGATGAATGAATAAATGAATGAGCTAGATAGAAAAGAAAATGTTATCACAGCATAACATGGTTCCATGGTAAATACTATTTAGGTGTACATGAATAAAAAAAAAAAAAACCACCTCATATTGCCTTTCAATTTTAAAAACTATAAAGACCAGAAGAGTTAATTATTGTTATAGAAGAGAAGCAAATGTAACCAACCTTAACAACATAAAAGACAATGCTCAACTGACTAAAGGCAGGGTATTAGAGAAGAGCTGGAAGAAAGCCTGTGGGGGTTAATAACACATAGCTTACAAAATGGGGATTCAAGGGATATTGGCTATTGTTTATGAAACAAAGAATCTATAATAATAATAAAAGTGTAATATGCTAATTAAACCAGATGTTCTTCTGGACGACTTTCCAGGTGAAGCTGGGGTTGCGAGGGAAGCCCGGGTCCCAGGTGCCAGAGGGAAGCCGGTGTCGGCAGTTGGGGGAGGGAAGGCCTACTCTTGCACGAATTTCATGCATCGGGCCTCTAGTAAAAGTATAAGAATACATAATAGAAACAAAGCTAAAAGAGTAACTAAAAATAATAACAATCTCAATTTTATAGGGAGAGAAGATTGAGAGTAGATTAGTTATAGGGGTGGGGAGGGATGGAGGTTTCTACTTCTACCTATCATTCCATGAATCAAAAGATCATCTCAAAAGTTAAGTAAAATATATTAGCATAGGCCTTTATACTGTTTAAAAGTGAAGAATGGGACAGACTAGAAGACGAGAGGAATTGGCCAAAGAATTGTTATTTTTCATTGAAAATCCATCTCTATTATTTACTTTTTAAAATTGGTGTTACGTTAAAAAATACATTTTCTGTCATGTAATAATTTTTGATTTACATAAAAGTGGCAAATGTAGAGTGTTCTCATATAACCTCCACTCAGTTTCTCTGATTGTTAATATTTTACATTAACATTGTATATTTATCAGAACTCAGGAACTGATATTAGTACATTACTAATAACTGAACTTCAGACTTCCTTTGGATTTCACTAATATCAACTTTTTGTTCTAGATATAATTCAGAGTAGGAGATTGCAATTTAGTTGTCGGGTCTCCCCCATCCAGTCTTCTCTCGTTTGTGGCAGCTTGGCTGTCCTTCCTTGTTTTTCATGACCTCTACAATCTTAAGGAGTATTGGACAGGTATTCTGCATAATGTCTTCTAATCTTGGTTTGTTTGTCTATTGTTTTCTCACTGTTCGACTGTGATTATGGGTTTTGGACAAAGTACAACACAGGTCTAGTGCCCTTCTCTTCACATCATATCAGAAGTGCATGCTATCTAGCTCTAGCCAGTTTGGCTCAGTGGATAGAGAGCTGGCCTTTGAACTGAAGGGTACCTACCAGGTTCCATTCTGTTCAAAGGCACGTACCTCTGTAGGCTCCTACCCGGCCCTACATGTGTTTCTCTTAGATCAATATTTCTCTCTGTCTTTCCCTCTCTCTTCCACTCTCTTTAAAATATCCTCCAATGAGGATTAAAAAAAAAGAAGAAGTACATGCTATCTAGATTGCATCATATTAATCTTAATTACTTGGTTAAGGTAGTGTCTTCCCTGTTTCTGCACTGTGTAGTTAGCATTTCCCTTTTTGTTGCTCTGTTCTTTGGAAGTGAATCATCAAGTCTAGGTCACCCTCCAGCTGGGTGGAGACAGAAATTAATCTCCACTTCCTCTAGTGGGGAGTATCTGCACTTCTTGTTTGGAATTGCTCTGGGAAGAAAAATTTGTCTTTCTCCTCAATTACTTATTCATATGGACTCATGTGTACTTATTTTATACTTTAGCTAACAACCTGGTACAATGCTATTTATTTTGTTGCTCAAATTGTTCTAGCTTTTAAGTGAGTTGTATCCCTTTGAAGTGTTTCTATCCTTTCATTTTTAGCATTTCCCTATTTTTTTTTTTTTTTGAAATTACAAGGTGATCCAGGCTTATCTTTTACTTTTTCTTTCCTGGTACTTGAATCAGCTATTTTTCTAAAGAGCTTGGGTTGCTTTTTATTGGAGAAAAGTATTTAGAAACCAAAGTCTAGGTGTTTGATGTGTTTGTTGCTATTGTGGTGTCATTGCTTTCAGACTTCTCAATGTATATAATTAAGCAATACATATATGTATACTACCTAGTACTATATCATACAGTATTAGAATTCTCCAGAAAAATAGGATATATGCATTATAGAAAGGAATTTATTTTAAAGAATTGGCTCATGCAGTTATGTAGGCTGGCATGTACAAAACCTGCAGGATGGGCCAACAGGTATGAGACCCAGGGAAAAGCAGTTCATGTAACAGTTCATGCCCAAGGCTATCTGCTAAAGAATGCCTTTTTACTCAAGGGAGTTCAGTCTTTTTGTTCTATCCTGGCTTTCATCTGATTGGATGAGGCCCATTCACACTTGGAGAGCAACATACTTTATTCAAAATCCACTGACTTAAATGTTAATCTAATCCAAAAACATTCTCACATGAACATCCAGAATAATGTTTGACCAAATATCTGAGCACCGTGGTCCAGCCAAGTTGACACATAAAATTAACCATTACACATTCACAGCTATAACCATTTGTTTCCACAGATATTTACATATTAAGCTAAACATGAGTTCACACTAATGTCTCAGACTCTAATCCAGTCTCAATACTATTTTTGTAAATTACTGTCTTCCTTTTTTAAATTAATATCTTAAGACATGAAACTTTCATTAATAAACATGAAATTGAGAATTTTAAGTTATATATAATCAGAAAATGTGTGAAATTAATGAAGCAGGGATATAATCAGTGACTCCTAATACATGTCAGATACCTCATATTTTTTATTTGACCTCCGCTACACAATCGTGGGAGGAAACCTCATAACATTGGGTGAGTCAGGAATCTGGAGCTCAGAGAGATTAGAGAACTTGTCCGAGTTTTCATAGAATTTTAATTTATAACTAGTACTCTGATCAGGGAGAAAAAAAGAAAGAGCAGTGCAGGGAGCAGGAACAGAAAATTAATTAACATTAGTTAAGTTCCTGGACTGCTGTGACAAAGTGCCACACACTGGGTGGCTTAAAACAATGCAAATTTTGCCTCACAGTTTTGAGGTTAGAAGTCTACAATCAACGTGTCAGCAAGGCCATGCTCCCTTTGAACCCTCTGTGGGTTGAATGAAACAAAAATATGGGCCTGGTATCTGCAAACTGAAACCCAAGAAATTGCTTTTAATGAAAAGAGTCAAGTTTGGTTTTATTTTACACAATGAGTGGTTAAATGATGCTCTGCTTAACAGTGTGAAGCTTTTTTGTCTTTCCAGCTTCTGGCAATCCTAGATGTTCCCTGGTTTGTGGGGGCATAATTCCAATCTCTGCCATCTTATGCACGTGTCATTCTCCTTTTAATGCCACCAGTCATATTGGAAGAAGGGCCCACGCTAATGACCTCCTTCTAACTTGATTGTCTCTGTAAGAAACCTATTTCCCAGTAAGGTCATGATCACAGGTAGGGACTTCACCCTATCTTTCTGAGGGACACAATGCAACCTATAATTCCTCCTGAGTGATGCTGACATAATTCAGAGAGCCATTGAAACCGTAGTGAAGACAATGCGGCCATGCCCTGCATGGAGAGATCACATCTCCCAGAGGATGTAGTAGAAAAGCTAGATGGTGGTGACTTAGGTGTGGGGAGGGCTGGAGATTGTGAGTACAGCATTCTGTCTTTCCTGTGTTTCATCCAGATTTATTTTCTTACCTAACTCTCCTTGTTTTCAAATCTTGGGTGAGGGGTGGGATATAGAATATGCTGCAAATACAAGCTTTAAACGCTAACAGAGCTATTCCTTGTAAAATTTCTTAGGGCATAAGATGCAAACGGAACTACCAGCTCTCTGTTAGAAAGTATCTGAGATGGGAATAAAGTATTTCCCGTCGCCTTCAACCCTCTTTGGCATTGTACAGAGCAAAACTTTCATTTCGTAAAGACGTCCCTATTTTAACAGTGGGCAACAGGCTTTTGACTCAGAGGTCAGGATGAGGAGCAGAGGAAAGAGGCAGCAGGCACCACGGTAGCTGACTGTATTTATTTATTTGTAAGACCATGTAAGAAACATTTTGAGAAATGCTATTATACTAGGGGATGTTCTTATTTGTGTTAATTAAACTATTGCATAATTGGCACCTTCAGTAAAATATGGATCATCAATGTGACCTGATCAGTTACCAGGTTGTGGTGCCTTCAGGAAAGTATATTTACACTTAAGTTTATGTGAATCCATGCTTTTTTAATCTTAACTTATAAGCGACAAGACTAAGAAGTGAAGAGATTATTTTTTTCCACGTGTAAATATGGAGAACATGTTAAACTTTAAAAGCAAAGAATATTTGTTTGCCTTTAAAAATATCATTAAAACAGGGCTCATGCAAAGCTTCACTCTGTTAACCCATGCATCGTTTAACCACTCATTGTTCAAAATAAAATAAAAATTTACTTTTTTTATTAAAAGCAATTTCTTGTATTGCAGATCTCAGAATCTAGGACCATATTTTAGTTTCATTCAAATAACTACCCTAATATTTTTTAAAAGTCTGGTAAGGGAAAAAGTGTAAAAAAGAGTAAAAACAGATGATAATGGGGTTACAGAGCCTGAAATGAAAATGAAAGATTAAAAGCATCAGATATACATATTTTGTAAAAAATATGTCATATAACCAAATCATACCCTGGTATATGTGTGTATAGAATATAAAGAACCTAAATCCCATGGAGAAACAATGTATTGTGATCAAAGAGCTTATGTGCATGCATGAAACTTTAATGGAAGTCAAATCACGAAATATTTCCTAATATTCATAAAGGCGACTACATTTTATAACAGCATCAATAAATGGATGCGCAAGTCTAATTTGTACCGTCAAAATTGAGGCCATGTCCCCAGTATGCCTGTGCTGTAAAAGAATTATAGTATATTTTAGTGTTTATTCTTAAACTTTGTAGACCCAAGGTCAGAATACACCCTAAAACTTTTAATAGAACACTCTTCAAAAAATGTGCATGTGAATCAAAGAACTTATATGCTTACTAGAGACATGAAAATTCGTACAAGAGTAGGCTTTTCTTCCCCTGGCTGCCGGCACCGGCTTCCCTCTGGCACCGGGACCCCGGCTGGCTTCCCTCAGGCCGCCCACAGGCACCCGGGACCTAGCTGGCTTCCCTCCAGCCCCGGCTTCGTCAGGAAGGATGTCCGGAATGATGTCCAGTCTAATTAGCACGTTTGCCTTTTATTATTATAGATAGGCATAGCCCATGGACATGGGCAATAGGGTAGTGAAGACATGTTGGGGTGGGTAGGGGCTGGGAGGATCCGGGTTAAGGGGAGGGAAGGGAAGATATTTGTAATATTATCAATAATAAAAAGTATATATATATGCATGTGTATGGGGATGGGAAGGGTAGGCTGCTTAAAGCCAGGAAAATAAATAGTTAATTTTGAAAAGAAGTTCTCTAGATAAAATCTTACATGTGTAGTGAATTTTCTTGAGTTATGGGTGCACATTAATCCTTTCTAAGAGGGGAAGTGAGAAAATACTTCACAGTGGTGCTCAATTCTATGGCCAATGGCCAATGCCTCTAAAGAAGGTTTGCTTTTATAAAATTTTCATATTTTCTATGATGATAAAGTACAAATGCCCGTTTTCCTCACTTATATGGGTTTTCTGTATATAAATACAAATAGTATACCATATAGTCTTTAAATAATATGCTGATAACTATTAAAGTTTCCCACTAGTTTATTCATCATAGCACTTTAAAACTAAATAATTGAGATCATTGATGATATTTTTATATCTTTCTTCATTTAACCATAGATATTTTCTGAAATTGAAGGTGTATATATATATATATATATATATATTAAATTGAATGCATTAGGGGAACTTGCTAATTAAAGGAATCTCTTGGATAAATTGAAGAATCTTTTAGTAAAGCAAGTTTTTAAAAGCCATGCTGTTATTAATAACTCCAGATTTTTAATATGTGAGATTATTTAAATGATATGTACATTAAAAATAAAGAAAAGTTGTGATAGAAATCTACATAATTGACAATAAAATATGAAAATGCAATTAGTAGAAAATTTAGTTCTGGAAAGATTATGTTTTTGTTGCTTCAAGTTAAGACCTTGGTAGAAGAAAGCGAGAATGAAGCAATTCTAGAGAGAAACATGAGAAGAAACACAATTATATTTAATTCTAGAAACAGATAATTTTTCCCTTTCCAAGCCAAGAACTGCTGCTACTAGTTTCTTTTTAATATGCTTTTATTTTAATTTTAATTTGATAAGATTTTCAGAGAACCTTGTTTTAAATTTGAAACAGAAAACTCAAAACATATTTCCTGAATTTTAATTTTAAAACTAAAATAAAATAGAATTTAAAATTAAGTCATACCACCTGTTCCTAAAGGAGTTTATTATTAGGAGTCAAGCCAGTTCAAATGTTCCCACAGTTTTTACAAACTCAAATTAAAATTCAAATATGGCCTGAAGGAGAAAATGCAAACATAATTACCTTTGGGAGTAAAGTTATGAACCTTGGAAAAATGGTTACTTAAGAAGCCTCTAAGAAATTGCATGTGTTTGAATGCAACATTATCAGTGACAATAAAATATTTTATTAAGGTCTACAAAACATCATTGAAAAAAAATTTAGTTTAATTAATTGAGCAATCATTTATCAAGCAGTCACTAGGTGCCAAGACTTGGATTTACTGCTGGCTACACACACACACACAAAGTATCTAAGTTTCCTATTCAATGGAGAAAATTTTCACACAATTGTAAGATTAAGTGATATAGCAGAGAGATAAACAAATTTATGGAAATACAGAAGTGAGCGAGAAAGTTAACACACATTATAGTATCTAATTAGCCAATCAACCTGTTGGTTGCTGTAATTCTATAAATTTTATAAATGAAACTAAAACTAGAAATCAAGCAATACTCAAAATGATATAGTTAGGTATCAGATATTTAACCTAAAATATATTCAGTATCAAAATGGACAAAGTTATAACATTCAGTACTTGACATATTTTGCCTTGGATTATAGAAAGATTTCTTTGAGGTGAGTCTCAATAAATGAGACTTTGCTAATTGGATGAGATGGGGCAGGAGGGAAACACAGAAGAAATTGCATGAGTAAAACCATAGAAGTATGAGAATGCATTGTATGGTCAAAGAATTGCACAGTGAAGCATTTGATACATATGAAGTTTAAGATGCCAGAGGAAAGAATTGGTGAGAGGAAATGAGGGATTAACCCTGACAGGACATGAAGGGAAATGTATGAGCCATGCAAATAAACTGGAAATGTATCCTTCAAAGAATGAACAAAAGGTTTTTCAGTAACCCTGGTATCCTGTGAATTGTAATTTTAAAATAAGACTTGACCTGTCTCTGGCTGGCTAGCTCAATTGATTAGAGCAGTGCCCCAATACACTAAGGTTGCAGGTTCAATGTCTAGTCAGGGCACATAGAAGAATCAACCAATGAATGCATAAATAATTGGAACAACAAGTCTCTCTTTCTCTCTCAAAAATCAATCAATAAATAAAATAAAATCAGTCTTGGTCTTTCTTGTTATTGATGAACTTAATGTTACTAGGCTTGAATTCACTATAAAAATTATTTCTGGATTGGTATTTATTGTATTTACTTAAGTAGCAAACTAGACATTTGAAGGGAATAGAACCAATTTATAAAACTACTATAGGCCTGCTGCATGAATTTGTGCACCAGGCTTGCGGGATCGGGCTGAAACCGGCTCTCCGATATCCCCTGAGGGGTTCTGAATTGCAAGGGGGTGCAGGCCAGGCTGAGTGACCCCACTGGTGCACTATCGGGGCCAGGGAGGAACCTGGGAGGTTGGCCAGCTGGGGAGGGGACCACATGAGGGCTTCAGGGTGTGTCTGGCCCATCTCGCTCAGTCCCAATGGGCTGGACCCCAGCAGCAAGCTCACCTCCCTGTTGGAGCGTCTGCCCCTGGTGGTCAGTGCACATCATAGCGAGCAGTTGAGCAGCCTTAGCATATCATTAGCATATCATGCTTTGATTGGTTGAGTGGCTTACCGGACAACCGGACACTTAGCATATCAGGCTTTTATTACATAAGATAAATGCACCTGGGTGGAGGATAAAAGAATTTGCATGAATTTTTGTTTTGTAAATGTGTGGCCTTTTACCTGGCCAATTTATTATTGATTCCCTCTTCTATTCCACTCACATTTTCTGAAACCCTTCACCATCCATATATCCAGGCTGTTCATTAATCATCTTATTTCTAGCTATTCTAAAAGATACAAAGGAGATTACTTGGTGATTCTACTCTCAAGCTGTTCATAATTTGAAGATGAAGATAAGAGGTCTGCATTTATACTTCAAATCTGTGAGATAAAGTTTTAAATAATTCAAAATAACAAAAATTTAAAAAAAAAAAGCCTTCTTCAGGTTAGAAGGAAAGGTAAAGGTCTCCACTCCCCTTTCCTCTTTACTGAGCTGTGAGATTAACACACCAAGGGTAGTGGGAAGCAGAAAGTGAATCACTTCAGAATAGGCAGCTCTGAATTCATGGTGTAGGAGAACGTGCCTCAGCTTTCTGAGTTGACTTTCTAGTTTGCATAATGGAGATACTAAACATCTTTTTAGAACTGTTATGGATATGAAAATATATACTATTTGTAAAATTATTAAATAGCCCATGCTCTTTAAATCAAACTGCCTTCTGGTCCACTTCAGGTCTAAAGTTCAATGAACCCATTGCAATGGACACAATTCATCAAGGAACATATTTCATAGAAATGTACTTAGAGAGTTGCCTATTTTAACTTATATCATATTTGTAAGAAAATGAAAAATTGTGTATTCTTCTTTAAAGTTATTAAATGTCAAATGAAATTTCAAAGCATAACGTATCATGAAATAGGTAGGATAAAAGTAAAGTATAAAAATAAAGAAGACTAAGTAGTTGATGCTTTTCAAATTTACTGCATAGCCCTCTCTATCAGGAAATTACTGGTGTAGAAGAACACTGAGTTCATCATATGATTTTCATTATGAGAATGCTTCTGCTAGGATATGAAAGTTGCTACACAATTCAATAGAGCTCTACTTTCTAGCCAACCACTTAAAGTCCATGGAAAGAAGAAAAACAGTAAAATCTGAAGATTACATGGAAAAGGCCATTGGCCATGTTGAAGGGCTTAGAGGGCAGTCAATTAGCCATAACTAACAGTCGCAAATTCATTGCTCCAGCTGGTTATTATTTTTGAGCTTCATTACACACATCTGACAGAGGCACTTCCACAGGCCTCTCAGCCTCCCCTATGAGAAGAGATACTGGAGAGTATTTTGTACTTCCAGGTGAAAAGGAAGAGACCTTTTGATACAATAGCTTCGTAAAAGTAGCTTGCTTTCTTACAAGTTTTACTGTGGGTGTGTATGTATATATTCTACCTAACCGATATTATTTATTAAATGCTATTGGTTACTTTGAAACTACAGTTGTATATAGTTAATCTCAAAGGTATATACTCCCCTCATTGAGTTTTCACGTGTAATATTCCAATAAGGAAGAAACAAATACGGAGTTTACATTTTACACCTGTGATGAAAGTGTGCATGATCACAACACTCTTTCACAACTTTGTCACATGCACATACTAACAAAGCAAATCACTAACAGACACTTACTGCTGAAATTCCTCACTATCCTACTTTTACATCTGAAATACTGCAACACTTTCTTATTTGGGTTAAGTTTGGAAATACAGACTTTATTGGGTTTGAGATATTTAGAGATATTCAAAGAAATGTTGAAGAATTAAACTTTTAATTGTGTAAAAGCTTATACATTCCCTTGGTTTAAAATTACTGAGGTAAAAAGGGGGAAACAATGAAAATTCTCTTTCTGGCCAGTTTCCCTCACCAGTTTATTGTGTTCAATGCCAGGGGCCCTACAATTCAAGAATCCTAGTTTTGTACATATCAACAGAGAAAGAGATCAAGGGTCAAGGCTATAGATTAGCCATGGTTAACAATGACAGCAGAGATACACTCACCTTGCTGAATAATAAAGAATGATTTTAGTGGAGCAAATACTAGAGCCTATCAACTGTGCAGAGAGCAATTCCACACACAGGTTTCTAGACTTGTGTGTGGAAACCTGTTTGACTGGTTTGGTCTCAGAGGAGCTAAGAGAACCCAAGGAGAAGTAAGACTCATGTAAACAAAGTAAATAACCATTTGAAGTACAGACCTTCTGAAGATACAGTTCAGGAACTTTAATGGGATAGCATATAGAAGCTGAGAAAAGGAGAAAGATAGGAGTGAGGAGAATTAAAAAGAAAAGAGGTGAGGAGGAAGCAAGTTGCTCAGATTAGTATTGAAAAATATAAGATGGTACATTAGTCATGTTTGAGTTTCTTTCTCTATTTCAATATTTACTATCCATGTGACTTTGGGAAATGTTCCCATTTGTAAAATAGTAACTTCATTACAAATGCTGTTCATATAATATATGCAGTGCCTATACATACACACACACACACACACACACACACACACACATATACATATAGTATATGCTCTCCCATGACAAATATTTTTATTTGTTATGAGTAATTCTGATTAACAAGAAGACAATTTTAAATCTCTGCAGGATTGAGATTCTCTAGTTAAAGTTTATTCTTATAGCTCATCTGTATGATAGAGAAAAAATCTGAAAACAATCTATTTTTGTTAAATTTGAAATAAGAGAATCCTTAGCTGCACAACTCATAAGGAAAATATGGGTACATCACTCAAAATCAGTCTGAGTTGAAGTTAAGTTAAATGACTTTTTAAAGGACTACCAAAAATATCAAAATCTATATATATAAAAGCCTAAGCGACTGGCTAACCAACTGAAAACCAGCCAACCAGCCAGTAGCTATAATGCTCAATGATCACTAGGGGGCAGATGCTCAATGCAAGAGCAACTTTGCAGAGTGCCCTCTCACACTCTGGGACCCCTCTGGGGGTGTGGAACTGCTGATTTTGGTCTGATCCGCACAGGCCAGGCCTAGGTACCTCACCTGCCAGAGGGACCCTGCTCACCCTGCAGACACCCTTTGAGCCCTGGTGCTGCCCAGGTGCGGTCAGCTGGGGAGGGACTGTGGAAGGCTGGCTCCAGGCCATGTCTGGCCAGTCTCACCCAGTCCCACCCCGCTGGCCACCTTCTAATTAATTTCCTATCAATGTGCATGAATCCATGCACTGGGCCTCTAGTTAAAAATAAGGCCACTGTACTTCTGAGAAACTTCAGTGTAAAGATGTTGTATTATATCTTTACCACCTTAATGAGAGCAATTTAAGCATTTTAACTTGTTGTTCTTCCCCCAAGACATTTCGATGAGGGCAAATTTTGTAATTAGTGGCCTCTAAATTTTAATTGCATCATTAGTCTTGTAGATCCATTCGGCGTCCCTCTTTCCTGAACTAGCTTATTCAATTAGCTAATAATTGCTTTCCACCTGTCAGGACAGAGTCAAAGTCTGCATCCTAGAAAAGTGGCACTGGCCACCACTGTTTCTTATAAAACTCCTGATTTGTTAAGGTGTTTTAAGCTCCTAAGCAATTTGGATAAACAGGCAGAGATCAATCTTATTAGAGGTAGCTTTTGCCACTGTTAAAATTTCACTATATGGCCCAGGCTCCAGCCAGCCATGAGCAATAATTGTGTCCTTGTGCCTGAATCTGCCTTGGCTAATTCCTAGCAATGTTTTTATGACTCATTTTGAGGCATGGCCTATGGTAAATGTCTCAGTACTATGCAAATACCCACTCAACTCAATACATTGGAAAGAAGTTTATTCAGGCAAGATGGGAACTGCAGCACAAGTTTCATAGACTGTGATTAAATTAAACCATTTGTCATAGTCTCAAAAGCCTCATGAGAGATTTAGCTAACTCTTTGGGTTTTTGTAAACGGAGTAAATTCCCTTGTAAATACACAATTTGACATGCATGCCACCTTGCATTTCCTTATCTTTGTTCCTGAAACTTAAAAATAAAATGTATAATATATTCTACCTTACATGGATTTACAAGTTAATCCATATCTAATGCCTCCAAATTTCTAAGTTAATATATATAAGCGACCGAACAAGCAAATGACCAACCAGTTGCTATAATGCGCACTGACCACCAGGCAGCAGACGCTCAACAAAGGAGCTGCCCCCTGGTGGTCAGTGTGCTCCCACAGGGGGAGCATCGCTCAGCTGACTGATGGGTGCCAGACGCTGGGCCCACAGCTGGGAGTGCAGCTGCGGCAGCGTGAGCCTCTCCCATTTCTGCAGCAGAAGCAGCAGGTGCAGCAGGGCCAGGATGAGCGGGAGTGGTACTGCACCCGGCCCAGGCTTGGGCTCCTTCCTGGCTGCCTGCTGCTTAGCACACCACTACATCCCTTGGTGGATGTAGGACTGCCAGTTTCAGCCCGATCCTCTGGCCTGCGGGGATCCAGCCAAAACCGGCAGTCCGACATCCCCTGAGGAGTCCTGGATTGAGAGAGGGAGCAGGCCAGGCTGAGGGACCCCACCCGGGCATGAATCCGTGCACCAGGCCTCTAGTAATTACATAATTTGTTAATGCTCACAGCAACCTTCTTTCTAATGATTTCTTCTTCTCCTTCCTTAAGCTAATGCTGACTCAGACACCAGTAGGAAGATAATAGTGGTTGGGATATCACTTGGGTCTTAATCAGTTTCAGAAGTACTTCAGAGAAATGTACATGGTGCTTACATGTTTGCATCTGGTTTTTAATACTGTCAGATGGCTGGTGGGTTCAATTCACTATACCAAGTTTGTCAAGGAACTTCTCACATTTTCATTGCACTAGTCATCACAAAATACACTGAGTGGCCAGATTATTATGACCACCTGACGTTTGTAGGCAAATTAGCTATAATTTTGCGCTGAAGTTGCTAGAGGGCCAGACCATTATAATAGGGAAGCAGGTTGTTTACCACGACAGTAGAAGTGATTTTTTTTTCTGAAGATATGGGTAAACAACGCAATTTAACAGCCTTTGAACGTGGGAGATATATATATATATACACATATATATATAGTCTAACCCTATTAAACTTTTAAAAATAATACATCTATTAGATGAGACGTTGCTTTCATAAACTTAGATGTTGAAAGATAATATTGACCCTGGAATATAATTTTTGAACTCTTAAATTGACACTTATTTGATGTGACCCATTCATATCTCAGCTATACAGAGAGAGTTGGAGACAGTTTTATGTAGCTTGTACATAACAGGCAGTGTTTAGGCACATGAAAGATGTGTCTTAATCACTTATTCACTTCCTCCTGCCTGAGGTTTAAGTCAACTGTCCCATTCCAGAGAAGATTTTGCACTCACAGAACTATTTTCCATGACACAGTTTATAAGAATTAAGTTTCTGCTTTACTTCCTAAAGAAAACTATGAGGAAAGAGGTGCAAACATTGCACTCCATAGTCCCTTTGTATAGTGACATCTGCTGGGCTGTAGCCCATAGTGATTTTTAAGCAAGTACCTGCTCATTTTATTGAGGCAAAAGCTCATTTCTCTTGCTGTTCTAGTGTCTAGATTTTTGTGGTCCGGAGAAGTAATTTTCATTTAAACATCAAAATCAGTTCCAGAGTTTAACAAGTTTATCTGATAGAAGAGCTAGAAATATACCCCAATGCCTAGATTCGTAAACATCTATCTGTTGGCATAATTCAGAACAGCCTTGCTCCACAAAATTGTTAAGTAATTTCTTGCAGTTTATGTTTTGGGAATATCCTGGAGGAAAAGATACTGGAAATGAGCCAGTGTGGAGGGGTCAACAGAGTTACTGCTTTACATTAAGTAAACGAAATAGCAAACAACGCCCATTAAAAAGCATAAACGTCTGTGATGAGACGGTTGGACTCATTTTAGAACATTTGCTGCACGAAAAGGACAAGACTGATGCTCTTTTAAAGACGCATCTCTTTGCCTTAAAAGGATGCAGTGATCCTTCTCTGGTGGGGGCGGGGGGGGGAGAGAAACAAAGAAAGAAAAAAAGACTGATTTGCACTTTGATACGTATGACCAAGCCACGCGGGCATGCCTTCCAAGAGTTGCTGGTAACAAACAAACAAAAAAAAACCCTTAGAGCACCCTCAGTAAATGGCTCATTCCACCGCGGACAGCGAAAGAGCCGAGCTGTTCTGCTGGTCCCCCAGCCCGCAGCCGCGCATTCCTGCCTCGGGTGCGCGATCCGGGGCCGCCCCGCCCCGCCCCGCCCTCCGGGCTCCTGGCCGCCCTCCCGCGGCGCGCCCTGGGTGGGGCCTCGCGGCCGTGGGGATGCGGCCGGGGCGCTGGGCTGCCGATGCGAGTGGGCTGGGCGGCGCGCCGGGGCCGCGGGAGCCGGGGCAGCGGGAGCCGCGCGCCGCGTCGCTGTAACCGGACACCCGGGCGCTCGCCCCCCGCGCCGGCCGCTCTCCATTCACTCCCGGGCGCTGGACCGAGCGGCGCGGAGCCGGGCTCCGGGTGCCCCTGCACCGCCGCGCGGAGGATTCCTTTACAAAGAAACTCCGAGGACCGGCCGGGGAGAAAGAATTTCCCCGCGGGGACGCCTCCGACGGCCAGGTCTCCTGGGCGAAGGGCTGGAGGCGCTCGCGGAGCCAGACCGGCAGCACCTGGGTTTCTCCGCGCTGATCGCTTGGCCCCTGGGTAAGCGGGTTCCTGGGGTTCAGCCTTAGTTTGGGGTCTGTGAATAGACTTTTCACACATCACTGTGCTCAAGCCTGTGTATTTTCTTAAGAACATACGCAGTTTGTCCGGGAGCCGTTTCCCGTGCTGAGAGCCCGGCTGGAGTTGTTTCTTCAGGTTGTGACACCTGCGGCGAGTTAAAGTTGCGCATTTCAATGACTCCGGAGGCAGAATTGCTGGGGAGGACCGAAGGGTCTGGTTCTTACCGGCTGTTAGTGTTTCGATCAGAAGTGAAAATAAGCAGCCTAAGTGTCTGAGTTAAAGGGAAGAAGTTGTAAAGTAGGGGGTGCGGGGCGTGTGTAAGACACTTGCTTTGAGTCGCTTTTCCCTAGGTAGGCTTGAAACCACATTGCCCTGTGTTCTTGCTTCCTTGGACCTGTCATTTCATCTCCAACATGTATTTTATTTTACTTTTTGCAATTTGTGGCAAGTGTCTCTTTGCGGGGGGGGGAGACATACCAGATAAAATACTGATACTAGCAATATGTAAAAATATGTAAATCCTGTCAGCCTTCCTTAATAAAGAGACAAAGGTTAGGCATCTTTGTGGCTTTTTTTTTTTCCTCAGGGAACAAATGACTAAGGGAAAGTCACTCCATAAAATCAATTTTCTTCTAAGATAATTTAGGGATGACAGGGTGAAGAGGTTGTGGAAGCAGGAAGAAACTGTTTCTTTTGAAAATTACCAACACAAACGTCTCAAGGCTTCCCTCCATCTGTGTGGTAAAAGAGGTGTGCGATTTTGTTTCTAACTCTCATAACGTATATGTGCCACCTAGGAAATCAACTTAAAATTTTCGTTTAGAATGGCATGTTCAGTATAATTGGTCTTTTTTTCTTCTGCATTAATGAAGCAGTGTTTACAACTTGTAATGGCATTTTATTGAGTAAAATCAGTGATAAGATTTTAATTTTAAAAGCCACATAATATTGAAGGAAGGTCAGAATTGTTGTGACCTATAAAAATTAATTCCTAGATTAAACTGTTATGTTATTTCAGTCTATAATTATGCTAGACTCAAAATAATGGGATATTATTTTTATGGTCCTGAGATTATTTCACATGTTGTGACCACTGGAGAGTTTATAGATCTGTAGTTAACAGGTTACCTGATCTTCCTTGGTATTCAGACGTTAGTTAATAGCATGTATCAATTTTATAGCTACAGTTCCAGATAGGACTTGTCTCTCTGATTTATCTATTGGGATTTTGACAGCCACTTTCTAGCTGATTTATATGAACTATGCATTGAGGGATATATGGTTCACTAGATTGCTCACCACTAGGTCATTGGTTTGAATTTGGCACCAGTCCAAGGTTACCTCATCTGCATCACTTAACAGCTGCATGGTCATCTGTATAAATTGGCCGATAACTGATTCAAATGATTTTAGTGATCAAGGATTGAGCACATGTCCATTTATGCATAGAAACACCATTTCAGGTACAAGAGCTAATGAGTACGGAATGTTCATGTGGGATTTTTTTTTTTTTTTTTTTACTATTACTGTATTTATGGTCGGAAGGGATGTTTTCATCCATTCATACCTATGGATACCATTCTCAAGCCATTTAAACATGCTGTGATTTTTAGAGAAGCGATCACATTTGAATATTGGTTTTCCTTTGGGAATCAATCACTTTTTCCTGGCTGCTTTGTTCTTTAACTTTTGGAAGATGAGAGTTGTTCTTTCGCAAACACTGCCAGACCAAGGAAATTGAATCCAAATTTTCACATCTCAGAAGCAAAGTCACAGCACCTCCTACTGTTTGCGTGACTATGAAAGTTCAGGAATGTCTTTTGTGAATAAGGTGCTCTGTCTGGATTGCTGGTTATGTTTGTGTGGGTGTGGGTGTGCTCCTCAAATGTGAAATGAAATGTAAGAAACTTATCTCTTTTTTAAAGGTATTTCTCTTGGATATTAACTTGAAAATCTGAAGAAATGGCATTCCAGGCAATTTGCATGTTGGTTGGAGTATTTGTTTGTTCTGTCTGTGTCAAAGGATCTTCTCAGCCCCAAGCAAGAGTTTATTTAACATTTGATGGTAAGCAAGTTGATAAATTCTCTGGGAAAATGTTATTTATCATATGTTTTCTTATCCAGATTAAAAAACTAAAGGCCGTAAAGTATTATTGAATATTGATTAAAAAATATTTATGGGACTGGTTTTTGGATGATATGGCTATTTAAAATTATTAGTTAATAGACAAAAGCCCTCTATTGCATCTTGTTTCTGAAAATGCTTGAAGTGTATTCTGCCCCCTTTTAAATTTCTTCTGTGTTTGCATGTGCATGCCTGGGAGCGATGGTGAAGAACTCAAAGCCTACAATCTCTGATTTTAATATTCACCTGGTTTGGTTGAGAAACACCTCCCATGAACTAATCTTCATTAGCAGAGAGAACTATGAAGGTTAAATTACTGAAAGATTTTCCTAATAAGTTTTGAGCACTAGTCTTGACACTGGTCTTTCTGTATAATAATGTTTCTTCTATTTCCACAAGGGCTTCCTGAGGTTGGCAAAGTCTCCTAATTGAAAAGGAACTAAAGGAATAGTTCAAAATATGCTTTTGATTGCTGTTGTGTACAGATGTTATCTTCAGGAGCTTAGGGAAATGAGTGTGACTTCAAATTTTCACACACATAAAAGTTGTAAGCCCTCTGAGGAATGGTTTGCCGAATGTATGCATGAGCTTTTATGTATATTGCTCAGAGGACTTACAGATGGATGATTTCCGTCAGTCACATAACCCATAGTAATTGGACAGATGGGATAAGAAATGGATCAGGAATAGCACCCTGCCACTCAGGGTTATTTATATTTTTATGGCTTCTTTCAACTCTGTTTCTGCATAAACCTCAGTATTATTGGGCATATTTTCATTTTCCTTTGAGAAACAATACTCTAAGACCTTCCTGTAGCAGGATGTCTTTGAAATACTGGTATCTTGAATTTCAAGTAGCAGTATGACTGACACTTATCAGTCAAATGGCTTCCTCCCCTCCCCTCCCCTCCCCTCCCCTCCCCTCCCCTTCCCTCCCTTTCCCTCCCTTCCCTTCTTCTCCTCCCCTCCCTTCTCCTCCCCTTCCCTTCCCCATCAAAAGCTTTCTCCAAGGTTATCATAAGTCCTATAGGAGCCTTATGAACTTAGAGTGCGTAAGCTTCTAATTGCTTCCTTAGCTTCTAAGCCAGGCATTCCCCCTTAAAACCCATGACTATCCAGATAAGCTGTGAAGGAAGGAAAACAGATCTTTAAAGTGTCCTATTTTTTAAAAAAAATTACTAACTAAAGCATCTCATAGTCAGCTT
Organism: Myotis yumanensis; assembly: GCF_028538775.1. Classification (NCBI taxonomy): domain Eukaryota; kingdom Metazoa; phylum Chordata; class Mammalia; order Chiroptera; family Vespertilionidae; genus Myotis; species Myotis yumanensis. Next base: position 38,818,849 of record NW_027223760.1, on the reverse strand, counting down.
ACAACTTTTCTCCTAAGTTGAGAGCTATGAAATATTTTTTAAAAAAAGAAAAAGAAAAGAAAGGCATTAAGGAGCAGTACAATTTCTCCCTATTTTCTATATTTCTCTCAGTATATAGGAAGATGGAGTGGTCCCACAGATTAGGTCTCTAAGCCCTTTCTCTCTATTTCATCAACATTAATCAAACTTTGTTTAACCTGAACTTAATCCAAAATAGGTAAATATTAAAGATAAGTGTGTCACCAGAGATATTTCATCAAGTGTATGTTTGAAGTGACAATTAAAATTTGTCTTTTAATGAAGTTCAGTAACGCAAACTTTTAAAACCAAACTTTAATACTATGTAGGACAGTAAGTGCTCTGTATACAGTGACTAGAAGGTATAATGGGCTTTTAAAAATACTGCATCTCTAATATTTTAAGTGCTCCCAAACTCAAAACAGATTCTTGCAAAATAAGACTTACCTTCGTTTATAACATACTAGAGGCCCAATGCACAAATTCGTGCATGGGTGGGGTCCCTTGGCGTGGTCTGTGGGGATGGGGCTGAAACCAGCAGTCCAGTGCTGCCTGCCACTCCTACCTGCTGCTCCTGCTCATCCCAGCCCCACTGCACCTGCTGCAGACTTGTGCCCAGTCAGTCCTGCTCGCGAGAGACTCGCGCCACTCAGTGGCACTTGCCAGCTGTGAGCCCTGCATCTGGCACCTGCTCTGAGGGAGAAGGGAGGGGAGCTGGGATGCGATTGGCCCTCTGGGCCGGTGGTGGGATGCGCTTGCTGGCCTGGAATCCGGATCCATCCCACTGATGTTCACGCTGGTTGTTGGGAGCCACCTGGCGGCGGCTTTCATATTGTTTCTTCCTTGAGGAGCGCCTAGGGAGGGGAAGTGGCCGCAGTGCCCGAGGCCAACTTCCAGGAGGCCAGTGGTACGGTTGGGATCGTGCTGGCAGCACCAGTCCATTGGTGCCTGGCCTGTTCTCTGGAGATTGGACCTGTAGGACTACAGAGGGAGGGAGTGGCCCACCTGTACAGGTTGGTCAGCTGAGCAACACTCCCACTGTGAGAGCACACTGACCACCAGAGGGCAGCTTCTGTGTTGAGCGGCTGCCCCCTGGTGGTCAGTGCATGTCATAGTGACCAGTGGCGGGTCATTCGGTCGCTTAGGCTTTTATATAGAGAGAGATAGATGTAGAATACAATATGGCAAAATAAGCTATTGATTTGAAAGTTTTATAATTCCTGATATTTTATTCTTCCCAAGAGCCTTTTTTTAAAAAAAAAAAAAAAAAAAAAAAAAAAAGATCTTTATTGCCCTGGCTGGTTTGGCTCAGTGGTCAGAGTGTTGGTCTGCAGACCGAAGAGTCACGGATCCTATTCCCAGTCAAGGGCACATACCTCAGTTGCAGATTCAGTCCATGGCCAGGTCAGGGGAGTGAGCGGTAGGCAACCAGTCGATGTGTCTCTCTCAGGTTGATCTTTCTCTTTCTCTCTCTCCTCTCTCTGTCTCTCTCACTCCCCCCTTCCTTCCACTCTCTCTAAAAATCAGTGGAAAAAATAACCGCACTCCTTGGGTGAGGATTATCTTTATTGTGAAAGTATTACAGATGTCTCTCTTCTTCTCCCCATAGACACCTTCCACCCCTCACCTGTCCCCTCCCCAGGCCTACTGCACTATATTATCTGTCCATGGGCTGTGCATAGATAATTCTTTGGTTAATCTCTTCCCATAACCCCTCCCCCTTCCCTTTTAAATATTTCAGTCTGTTGCATGCTTATGCCTGGATCTTTTTTGTTCATCAGTTTGTTTTGTTCACTTGATTCCACATACAAGTGAGATCATGTGATACTTGTTTGTCTCTGACTGGCTTATTTCACATAGCATAATACTCTCCAATAGCCTTAATAGGAAATAATCATAGACATAAAATATCACAATTTAGAGACTATTTTAAAGTGATATATCAATAAGGAAATTCCATAATTTCTTCATAAAATACAAAAAACTCTTAAGTTAGACTATATATATATTAGAATATATATATTAGTCAAAGTATCATAGGAAAAGTACCTTGGGGAAAAAAAACACGCTAAAGTGTTTAAATTTTAATCATAAATTTATAAGCATTTTCTTAAGAGATTTGATAGTATACCTGCTTGAGATGCTTGTTCCAATTTCTTATTAAAGTTTGTCATTGATTTTATGATGACTTCTCTGAGTAGGTTACTAAATTTCTTCCAAAGTAGTTTAGTCTTGACATCAAAATACAGAAATTTGTGCAGGGTTGACATATATAGGGTGGGGCAAAAAATCTGTTTATAGTTGTGAGTAAACCCAATACAGAGCTTATTATTGCACTATTATTTATCAATTATTGTATTATTCTCCATATGAACAACTATAAATCTACTTTTGCCCCACCTTCTATATGAACATATGTTAATTTAAATGCATAAAGGTATATACTTTATTTCATATTTCAAAATTTTGAAACCAATTTGCAACCAAAAATCAGGACTTGGAAGATGCTTTTGAGGAAATTCAAGTAATTTCAAGTTACACCAGGCAGAGGTCTTTCGCATCTTTATAGTTTCTCGTAATTACATTGCCTCCTGACTCTTTGGTCTTGAAATCTTCACTGTAACTTGATCCTCTGTCTGTCTCTTCCTGGGGAGAACTTTAGGAGAATCCTCTCAGTCTTGTCTTATTTATAGTCAAATGATGAATCATAGTTGATTTAAAGGTATAAGAAACAAGAGATCCTTTCTCACATCCAAGTTCCAGCCCTTCTGCTTGTGGTGGAATGATGGACTGATAACATTTAAGAAACGATTTACAGATTTGCCATCTCTATTGATCTAGCGCAAGGTCAACTAGATGGTCATCAGTCCTATGGGAGAATGTACTTCAGATGTTATTAATTAGTTACATTTGTGCTAGCTAAACCTTGCATGTTAAGAGAACTTACTCCTAGAAGATATTATATTGTGTAATTTTTATAATTCTCATTTTATGCCAAATAGCTTTTCGAATGAATATATAGTTAATACAAATGTTTTTTAAGTTGAATACTTGTGGAAAAGCAATTCAATAGTTTAACAGATTTATATTTTATGACATTATTGTCACTGTATTCCTCCCACTGCCCCGGTTAAATTATAAAGGTCATATGGAAAGGCAAGAATACATATGTACAACAGACAAAAATTGTTTTGCTTGTTAATATAAAAAGAGAAAGCATTGCATTTATCCAGTAGAGATTTTAGCATGTAGTATTTTATAAAATCAGGAGTAAATACAAAATAATTTGATAAAAGGTATCAGTTACATGTAATTTTAAGAGAAGGTTCTGAGCTTCAGAAAAATGGAAATTTTTTTTACATTTTTATATATAAAATATGATAACTGAGTTAATTATATTGTGTTGTTCCTATTTAAAAATGAGATAAATTCTTATAATAAGATTACTTTTTCAGCTAGCAGTTCTGATTGTGAATCTAAGATATTTAATTTATTGACAAAGTTATTCACATTATATTATTATCCTCACTATGTCTGTAGGATCTGTAGTAATGTTTTTTTTATTTCATTTCTGATATTAATGATGTATGTCTGCTTCCTTTATGCTCTGACTGATCTGTATAGAGATCAATTTTTCCATTTTATTGATCTCTTCAAATAATCAACCTTTTTTGTCTATTATTTTTCTGTTTAACATTTTTTATTTATGCTCCATAATTTGATTACCTTATTTCTTCTTGCTTTATGTATAATTTGTTCTTTTATAACTACCTAGCATAAACTGTTAAATTACTGATTTGAGAAGTTTTCCCTGATACAACCAGTTATGGAGGTATGGTACAAATTTCCGAAATATTGCTTTAGTAGTGCCCCACATATTTTGATGAAATGTGTTTTGATTTTCAGTCAGTTCAATATATCTTCTAATTCCTCTGTTATGTTTTCTTTTACCCATGGGTTATTTAGAAATATTTTGTATAATTTATAAATATTTGGATATTTTTATATATCTGTCTGTTATAGATTTCTGCTTTAACTCCTTGTTGTCAAAGAGCATACATCAGGTGTTTTTAATTCTTTAAACTCATTATAGTCTATATAGAAAAGAATATGTATACTGCTTTTGCCACATAGTGTTCTATTAATATCAATTAGATTCAATCAGTTGATGAATTTCTATGTTTTCTATACTTTTTCTGATTTTTGGTCTAGTTGTTAGTTCAATTAGCGACAGAAGAAGTTGAACTCCCCAACTATAGTTACACATTTATCTATTTCTCTTTTTCAGTTCTATCAGTTTTTGATTCATGTTTTTGACTTTTTGTTATTAGGTACTGACATATTTAGAATTGTTATGCCTTCTGATGAATTGAACTCTTTTTTATTATGAAATATCTCTGGTTGTTACTGGTAATAATCCTTATTCTGAAATGTATTTTGTATGTACATAATGCTTTTATATTTTTTGGTTAATGAAAAATAACACCAAAATTTTAGTTATAATAAAGTGCAGAAATGTTTACCATGATTAGATTGGCCTCTACAACATATTTTAATTAAAATATTAGGAAATATATTTAAATAGACATTTTTGATATACATAAATTGTATGAATGTGTGATTGGCATTGTGGGATAGTGAGAATAGCATTTACATAGACACCAAACTATCTTCATTTTTTTGTTTGTTTGTTTGTTTGCTTTTTTAAATATATTTTTATTGATTTTTTACAGAGAGGAAGGGAGATAGAGAGTTAGAAGCATCAATGAGAGAGAAACATCGATCAGCTGCCTCCTGCACACCCCCTACTGGGGATGTGCCCGCAACCCAGGTACATGCCCTGGACCGGAATCGAACCTGGGACCTTTCAGTCCGCAGGCCGACGCTCTATCCACTGAGCCAAACCGGTTTCGGCCTATCTTGGTTTTTAATCTTTGATTATTCACGAATTAATTCTGAAACTTTAGCAAGACCTCAGTTTCCCGACCAGTTAAAAAAACTTGGGAAAAATTATTTCTAATATCCCTTGTTGCCCTATGACAGTGATGGCGAACCTATGACACGCATGTCAGAGGTGACACACGAACTCATTTTTTTGGTTGATTTTTCTTTGTTAAATGGCATTTAAATATATAAAATAAATATCAAAAATATGTCTTTGTTTTACTGTGATTGCACATATCAAGAAATTTCTATATGTGACACGGCACCAGAGCTAAGTTAGGGTTTTTCAAAATGCTGACATGCCGAGTTCAAAAGGTTCGCCATCACTGCCCTATAATTATGTGATATTTAAGTTTAGTTTTATTTTATAAATATCACCTCCTTCAAGAAAGTCTTCAATAGTAACCTCTTTAATGTTTTCAATAATATTTTATGTAAATGACCTGGGCAAGGGGAAGAACAAAACTAAACAAAGAATTTTAAAAAAATCAGGGATATTGAAATCATACAAAACTGGTTTTAAATAATGATTGTCTGCTACTTTCTGGGTATGCTACATTATAGTAATTATTTAATCTCCCTAATCCGGAATTTTATAACCTGTAAAATGGTTAATAACATGTACTTCATATAACTGTTTTGAAAATTAAATGAATTAAGCTTGTAAAGGGTGTTGGGTAGTATATATAGTATATCCCATTACAACAGCGGTTCTCAACCTGTGGGTCACGACCCCTTTCGGGGGTCGAACGACCCTTTCACAGGAGTCACCTAAGACCATTGGAAAACACATATATAATTACATATTGTTTATGTGATTAATCACTATGCTTTAATTATGTTCAATTTGTAGCAATGAAATTGGGGGTCACCACAACATGAGGCACTGGATTAGGAAGGTTGAGAACCACTGCATTACAATACAATACAGGGAGGCTTACATTAAAGTTAGTATTTATAAGTTCCTTTAGGGCAGAAATATGGTCTTCATTACTACCCCTCCACTTAGCATAGAGACTGTGATATATTGCTCAGTAAATGTTGAATTAACATAAATTTCGATACCCCTTACTGCTACACCTCCCAACCAATAGAGCATTGATACACTGCAACCACTCTTAAGTGAATTCTGGATAACTTAAAACAATGACATATAGCAGGGAGAATGCAATAGAAATTGATTTCTTTATCATAGCACTAAAATATAAAAAGCATGAGAGGAATTTTTGAAGATTCTATTTTTTTAAGTCCAATTTTTTTATGATGAGCTTGAACTTAATAAGAACTTAGTCTACTCAATTTACTTCTAATGATCGTCATGGCATAATGAGTGGCTAGAAATTGCATCATTAAAATCAGAAAGGGGGCATGTGGAATAATTTCTAATCGATTTCTGTACCATGAAATGAAATATATCTGTGTAAATATATCCATAGGAAGGTATAAATAAAAATATAATTACATCAATATAAATACCAAATGTAGGTCATATACTACATTTAAAGCAGTGGCTGTTAAATAGTATATCAGATTTTTTTCATACTTTTGATGAGCAAATTGAAATTTATTCAGGAAAGTTTGCTGCTGGAATACTATGTGTGTGAAGAAATTAATAGACCTTACATTCAATACTTAATTGAGATTTAATTACTGGATTTATTAATCTCATGTAAGGTAATGAGGATATGTATTATTAAGTTACTGAAATAGCAACATTTCTTTCCTTATTGTTTTAAGAAAGTCAACTTATCCAAAATTACACAGTAGCTCCACCTCTACTAACAAGCAATAATTCAGTCATGTGGATGTTTGTCTTCCTAGTACAAATCTCTGAGTCATCAGACTTACTATTTAAAGTAATCCTGATGGATACAGGATTATCATTTTTATATGTTTTTAGGTCTAGAAAGATAATATCTGGAGATAAAGAAGTAGGATAAAGGTAATGTACACTCAGTATCCCATAGACTTTAGAAAGCCCAAATGAATATTATTTTACAGAAAGGGAAGTCTGAGTCCACTGCAGTTTTTCTTTTGTTTCAAAACTCTTATGAGTTATTGTCCGACTGGCGTGGCTCGGTGGTTGAGCATTGACCTATGATCCTGAAGGTCACGGTTTGATTCCCAGTCAGGGCACATGCCTGGGTTGCCGGCTCAATCCCCAGTGTGGGGCATGCAGGAGTCAGAAGATCAATTATTCTCTCTCATCATTGATGTTTCCATCTCTCTCTCCCTCTTCTTTCCTCTTTGAAATCAATAAAAATATATTTTAGAAAACACAAATAAAAATTCTGATGAGTTATTAAGGTGCCCCCGGCAATATCTTAAAGCATTTATAAAGCTTTGGGGGCTCAAAAATAAATTCACTGATAGGTTAAATGGATGGCAGAAAGTCAGTCATTTGTCACTATTAATTCTTTGCTTGTGTTCACTACAACAGTAAAGACGTCCTACTACTAACCTGTCCCTCTTCCTTTGAAGCCTGTGAGTCATTGCCTAAAACTCAAAGGGTTAAAACTTCATAAAGGTGCTACTATTTGGATACATTTTTCTTAGCTTATTTTGGCCAATTTTCCAGCTCAAGTTTGAGTTTTACATTTACATTTGCATGTGCATGACAGTGCTTTAAAAACATAAAAATGTCACGGTGGGTTGTATTGGGCAACAAGTACATTAAGTGTAGAGCCTTATCAGTTCTTCCAGTTATTTACTTAGTGATTCTTTTTGCCTTCTTTCAGTGCTGAATTTTTATTAATAAAGTTATAAATGTCTCCAAGTCATTGACAGTATGTAAATGAAAGAGGATGGGATTTTACAAAACATTTTTGATCGCCTATATCTGCCTCATTTGACAAGAAGCTTAGTTAATTAAACGACAAATAAAAGGACCCCTGTGAACTGGTGAGCTAAACCCAAAAGCTGATGAATTGACATTGGACAATAAACTCAAAATAATAAATTGCCTCTCTATGAACTCTGGTAGCATTAACCTTTCAAGGCACATTTGTTGAGAGCAGTTTGTCTTATGGTCGCCCAAGAGATGAAAATAAAGCCAATTGTTCTTGATTTCTCCATTCATCTTGGAGAAAGCTCACTCTGGTTGTATTGAATCTTCTGAAATATTTAGCTCTTGGGAAAACTTGTGTTACTGCAGTTTCTTTTAAATCCCTTTCTGATGGTCTCAGTTAAATGTCAATTAAACATCTTAAATAGCACCTGCATGTTTTGATAAACCAAACTCAATAAGGAGTGCTGTGTAATAAGAGGCTCTGCATTTTTCCTCTGTGACAGTGTCATTGAAATCAGGAAGGAACAGATGAATGCAAGGGTGCATTGGGCAGTACTCAACCATAAAGAGTCTGAAATAGAGTAGCACTAAATTTGTGATGTAAAGAGCAAATTAAAACTGTTGTAAAATAAAATGGGAATAGAAGATGAGAAGAAATTGCCAAGAGATTTCATATGTCTATTGTCTCCTATAATATATATTTATATAGGACTCTGGTACTCAAAATAAAATACAATCTCTTTCATAGCCTTAAATTGAAGGAGGGAAGTTTTAAGTAGTGCACAGAAAGTCTCATGGGAAATAGTAGAGTAGAATATTTCTCTATCTTTGACATTTTTAGAAAAAAGTGAGAAACCCTGTCATAAAAAGGTAATTCTTGTTCTCAGTGAATTTTCTCATATTCTGATAAGCTTAATTGTGTTGCAAAAAGATGATGTTGTGATGGTCAGCCATTTCTAAAAGTACAAGGTTCCTGCAATTGAAAACAGAAAAGGGATGCTTCAGCAATCTGAAATCAGAAGAGTGAGTTTGTGTGCTGTGTTTACTCAGTCATCCAATCAAGGCAATTTCATGAACAATATGTGTCATATTCCATGATTATCCATAGATAAGTGTGAACATTTATGGTCAAACAATTGGCTGTGAGAACCAGCTATGACTACAGTGGGAGAGCTGCTATGCAGGAGACACCCTTATGGAGCAGGACTTGCTTCAGTGGGGCTTTGGTGATCACTGAGTCTGCCTCTTGAGTGTGTTGCTTATGGACCTGTAGAGTTGTAATCTGATATGCTCTAACATTGACCACTAGGTACACTGGCTCTTGGGTCTCCAGGGAGTTGCAAAGTCAACCCCTGCCTGGGGCCACCCAGCAGGAGCTATAGCGAGATCTGCAGATTCCTCCTCTTTGTATCGGGTTTGGAAGTGCCCAGACGAGGCCCAGCTGTGAAGCAAGACAGGCTGGCGCCGGGTCTTGAGCCTTTTATTGATAGGTTTGGGGCTCCCTGACCCAGCTGCAGCTTGTTTAAGAAATTTTAGCCTGAGCAAGGACAGGCCATTCATATGCAAAAGCCTCTGCACACACCTGGGGTGGGGTTATAAATTGGATAGAGCAGGTTCTTAGGGAATCACCAGGAGAGAGCAAACAAAAATGGCTGCCAGTCAGCCCTGCACCTGGGGAGGTTCCAGCACAGGAACAATGATCCCTGCAAGCACCTCCATCTGGGAGAAAGCCACCCCCAAGTTCCTGCCCTGATGCCAGACAATCCAGTTCCTCCTCATATGTGTCTGCATCCCCCAGAGCCTTGTCCTAGTGCTAGAGCTCAGAGGAAGCGGGAACTTGTAAGTTCAGTTTGTGGTGCTGGCCTTTTAAGAGGAATAGCTGGGTCTCCAGCAGCCTCCATGTCACTGAGCCCAATCTGCACTGGTTTTTATAGCCTGTAATTCTTATTGCCCATAGGGACTTCTTTTCCCAGCTCTGGGACCCGGGGCTGGGGGTCTGGTCTGGGGCTGGGACCCCTTGCTCCTCCAGGCAGTCTCTGCTGAGACGATCTCCCTCCCAATTAAAAAGCGGCCCACCTGGGTGCCGGACCTCTGTGCCTCTGCACCTTCTGTCAGTCTCAGTGTGCTTTCTTCTTTACTTCTCTAGTTGTAGGCCTTCCATTCAGCCAGCTGTCCGCGATTCTGGAAGATGGTTGTTCTGTATTTTAGTTGTAATTTTGATGTGGTTGTGGGAGGTGGCGAGTACGGGCTTTTGCCTATGCCACCATCTTGGTTCTCTGGAATATGTTTAGTTAGTTGCTGTAGGTGAGGTCTCCCTTTTGGCTATGGGAATAGGTCTGAGCTCAAACAAAGGATAACTATAGAAAAATGTATTTTTCTCTCTCCTTACCTCTGTGCAAATTGGTCAGGGTGTGTTTCCATAAGTTCAAGATAGCCTACACTTTCTCTTAAAAAAAGTGATTTGAGTATTCTTTTTTTTTTTCATGGACACCATTGCAGCATCAACTAAATATACACTGAGACACACTCACTTTTTCCTTTTCCTAAACACCTTTTATGTAATGAGTATTTAAAAAAACTATCGTTTTTGTTTTAGTTATATGACTGTCAAATAATAAAAGTATTGAGAAAAAGAGCAGCAAGCTTTGGGCAAATTCCAGCACTTCTTTGCCGTCTGCATTTTCTGTTATGTGCTACTAAAGACCTCTGTTGTTAATGAAAACAAATTTAAAAGCAAGGCACAGAAAGGTTAGACGTTTTCTAACACTGAGTATGACTTGGCAAGCAGAACACATGAAAGACAGAGCAAAGTGCTAAGCCATGTGCTATTTTAGGGCAGCACTAGCCATGAAACAATGTGCTGAGCTGTAAAAGATGGCAAGTATCGCCTGCATTTCCAAGATGCGTGATTTCCTTTCAAACCTCCCTCATTCCCTGGAAATTAAGTGCCTTGAGCACTTAATATTGATGTTACTTCTACGGAGTGCTTTTTATGTTTTTGAGAAATTCCACCTGATAACTCATTTATTACAGAATGCCTCTGAAGAAGGTAGGCATGGAGGCCCAGGGGTGCTAAATGTCTTGGCTAAGGACATACAGCTTGATGGTGGCAGAGACAAGACTGGAAGAGGGAAATGGAATAAGAAGAGGAAAATTAATTATGGACTATGTTTGTAAGGAGTCAGAGATCTCCTGAAAATGCATTTTACAATATCTGCAGAAATTTTAGGCCATTAATATGAATATTAACAAGTTTGTTTTCCAAAGTATGCACAACAGCATAGCTTAAACATACCTTAAATTTTTAATTAACTACTTACTTTTTAGCAATAATTTATGGATTTTTATATGTCAAATTTTAAATATATTTAACGCGACATTAGAAATCCCTCTAAATTCTCTTTGAAAAGATTGAGGTAATTCATAAATACCAGAAATTTATACTTTTACTTGTCACTAATTCATGTAAATTAGTGAACATACTTTTCCCAAGATACTGCTCTTATAATTAAGCTTTTCATTTGATGTGGAAAGTATATCAGGATCCCATTTTCCCCTTTGTCAATTCCTAGAATATTCTACTCTGCTCATTTATGTATTGCCTTAGAAGGAAAACACCATTAAAATAATCTTATGTTCTAATTTGAAGTAATCAGTAAAAGTGCCTAATGTTCTTGCCTTTCTCAACTTTACAACTTACCAGCATTTAAGAGTATTGACAATAAAAGTATGAGATATTCTAGCTAATTAATTCTTAAGTTATCACCTTACTAAAACTATTTTTATAAAAAATGAGCAGGTACTAGACTTTGATTATAAGATTGCTCATATTTAATTTTATATATAATGTGATGGCCATTGTCAAGTCTTTAGTCTATATGGAATTGATAGACCAACGGAGTCAAAACAATATAGTTTTACAGATGATAATTGCTATTTCATTAAGAAGAGGATGGGACTACTTATTTCACAAAAATTAATTCTTGAGTCTCTGTAGTAGCAATAGCACTAAAGAAGCAGTTGCTAAATTCTTTCGTGAAAAACATATTTCCTCAGTATAGAATTTCACTTGCTAAAGACAGAATTAGGGGAAGGGGATATATAGCTGATAAAAATAAATGCCCTATCTACACACACGCACACACACACACGCACACACACACATACACACACACATACATACACATACTCTATGAGTAAGACCCATTATCTTTCAATACAAATTCAGCCTTTCCTAGGTGTACACTGTCTTCTAAAATGCATATAACAGAAACTGAGGAGTCAGCAAAAAAAAAAGCTATTGTGTTTTTGGTATTATTTATGCTTTCTCACTTTAAAGTTTCAAATACTACCAATTTATAATTATATAATAATTAGCTTCTCAAACACTTTAGTTACAGTAATACTTAAAATGTTACTGTAACACTCAGGTGTACAGTAACAGCTTGGAGCAGAACAGGAAACTCTGATGATTTATATATTTGAGCCCATTACTGATGGCTAGTAATAGAACAGAATGACATGCTGAAAACTACCTGTCAGAAGGAGGTAATCCATTTTTAGTACAAATAACTGGAATGTGAATGTGGCAAATAATATGTAAAGGGATCATAAATAAATACCTAAATTTATTTCACTACACTCACTTCTTTTAAAGCCAGTGAAGTCTTGAAACCCAAGATGCCACTGTTACTATAGTTAGCAGCAATTGAAAGTCCCAATTATAGCATATGAAACACAATCTTTCATTAGATGCTTCTGTTTTCTAAAATCTTCATTTCACAAAATTTAGATTAGGAAAGTCCTTTCCTCTTTTGTAAATAGACACAAGTGTACAAACTGTGTGAGGTACACCAAGTTGGCACTTTATTCATTACTGAAATTGGATAGCACAACAGGTCTGAAGATTTTAAGACAGCACTAGCAAAATTAGAAACAGAATAAGGGGAGCAAACCCCTCGTATTCCTGACCTTAGTTGGGTCAAATAGAAGTGGTATTTGTGGCCATGACTTCTTTTAGATGATAGAGACTATTATATGTAAAAACACCATTCCAACAGAGCTGTCATTCTTAACCCAAGGACCTATTGTTTAATGAGTAAGTGAAGAGTTGCAAAGTGATTATAAAATCGGCTTACATAAAATAAATAAGGGATTATTGAATTTTTTTGTGGAATTAGAGTTATGTCTGTATGTATACAAATCATGTTTATAGACTAGATTGACCGCTTTTAATGAAGATACTTAAGATGATGGGCAGGCATGTAGTGGTTTTGATAATAAGATGTGGTGATTATTTTAGTGCTCCTTTTATAAACTTTCCAACCTCTTAAATACACACTAGTAGTCATAATTCAAGCATAAACAAAACCTCATGACTTAAATTATGCCTTGATTGGAAAAGACCTATTGAATAATTGATTTTGCCTTGGTTGCCAAAAAGAGCTTTACGCATGCTTTAAACATTATCAACCTAGTTCTGTTATCACACCTAAATGTTATTATTTAACAACCATGCAGAAAATGGGAAGAGATTGGAGTCTCTATTATGTACTAACCTGGATTTAAATAGAAGCAGTCTTTCTGGCATTAAAAGCTTCCAACTTTTGTTAGTCCATTCAGCCGGATTGTCGCTCCTTAAATTCAGACTCAGGCACTTTTTTTTTTTTTCCTTTTCCCTGAATAGTAATACTCAGAACATTCCAAGAGACCAGAACATTAAGCTGAAATAAGACAATGAGTGTATTATTGTCACCTAAAGAGCATTTTGAATTTTATTAGAAGAAACCGATTAAGATGTTCTTTTCAAGCAGAGGGCTTGGCATGGCTTCAGCAAGTTACTTTCCAAGTCGGGCAGGGGTTTAGCTGGCACAAAGAGCAGGTCTTTCGTTTAGCATCTTGACTGCTTTAATGCAAATGCGACTGGGATTTTTTTTTTCTTTAAGCTGATTCTCTTAAAAGCCATGCTTCCTGCCACTGTTCAACATAATTGCATCAATTCCATTTTCCATTAGTACTCAGAACCTGCTGATATGCCTGGAGTTTTAAAACCTTTGTGTGAAAATACAATTATGCATACTTTTTGCAGGGGTTTCTGATAATGCATATGTTCTATGCGGTTGTATTTTTTATTTTGATATCTAAAGTAGGTCAAGCAAAGATGTCTTTATGCTAGTATGCTAAACTTTGGTTATTCAATTATATCAACTACAGTGGTATGAGCAATTTCCCATTACATTCAATGGGCTATATTTTGTTGAAGAAAAAACACATGTTACTTTGCTGCAGAGTAATTACATATTCTGACTTCAGGTGAAAGGAAGTGATGTCTTCTGTCCTTCCTCATTATATCTGTAATAGCTATGTCTCTTCCATAATGTTTTTTTTCAACAGTTTGCCTTTATGGAATCTTATAATGATCTGCATTAGTTTACTTTATCTCATATCTTTCTAATTTTCTGATAGGTATTCGATAGTTTTCTATACATGTAGTTTTATGTATATATTTCAGCTATTACATTAGAAATTTCACATGTAAAATATATTTATCTAGCAGTTTATCAGCTTGCACTTGTTTTGCTTACATCCCCTCTTTGGTTCTTCTTTTTTTAATTGAAGTGAGGAAAAAAGATTATCAAGCTTAGCCTGGAATTATTCATGAAATGGTGAAAGCTTCAGAGCTCAGTGCTGATGGAATGTGTAGCAGGAATTGATTTAAAGGTGGCCTGTAGTTAAGATGCATCTTCTATTTGTGCTTTGGAGATGAAATTCAGAGCCGTCGCTCTTAGGTGAAATTACCTTTAAAACAAATATCCCTTGGTTTCCAAATTGGACCACAAATATTGATAAGGCAGGATTTCAAAACCTTTTCTAAAATCACTTCTGGGTAAAAATATCTTAGATTTTTAGTAACCAAAGATAAACTTTCTGAGGTACATTGCTAGCATAGATCTTTTTCAAGGTATGTAGCATCTGAATTAAGCTCTAACTGTACAGATTATATTCACCTTAAAGTGGAAACTGGAAAATCTGGTTAGAATTGATGGTTGGCAAATTATGGGTCAATATGAGACAAAGCTTTTTGGCTTTTATAAAGAATGTTGTCCATTTAATCTCTTATTCCTTGCTCTCCACTCATCCATCATACTTTAGAGAAATTCCTTTAATACATTACTAAACTAAGAAAAAATCCCCAAGAACTGCATTGAATTCACGAATATTTTAGAGTGCCCACCATGTAAATTGTTGTCTGCTACATCTATAAGTACAAGAAGTATGGTGTGAGTCCTTTCCTTGGTGAGCACTTGTTCCAGTCAGCACGATAAGCTGACCATTTAAATACCTATTACACCAGGCACAACAGGATGTGTACTGTAAAAGAGACGCAATCAAGTCATAGAAGAGGCCAGCTTTGAAATAAAAACATTATTTTAAATTGGTTTAGAATATTGGCTTTAAACCCATTGTGGACATTAATCATTCTGCTGGCAGGAATTACTTTTTTTTTTTAATCCTGCTTATAAACTGAATTGAGAGAGGGAATTCGATTGGAATGCCAAGGAAGAGATTATTGCACATAACCAAGGTTCTCCAAGGCTCAGAGGCAAAGCACTTTTGCTGAGTTTGGCTTTGTTGTCTTACTTAGCTCCAAATTCCCAGCCTCTTAACGATGAAGAATCCTTATGGCTATCTGACTGAGCAATTGACAAACAGCTTGACTCCAGTTTGCCAGATTGTCTTCAAATGCCCATTAAAAAAGCCCATTCTGCCTGTAGTAGTAGTGGGAATCGGGGCCTGTTTTTAGAGTCCTCTCCATTTCTTCCATATCTGAATCTCTGTGTTCTCTCTCTCTCTCTCTCTCTCTCTCTCTCACACACACACACACACACACACAAACACACAATCATAGCCATTTTTGAAGGGTAGAGCAAAGTCATGAAGGAGCCTGCATTAAATATCAGTGGCTCAAAATAATTAGGTCTTCAGAAGCATCTTTCATGCCCCTGAATAAATTCTGTACCAGAGGTCAGAGACACCTTTATCTGGGCTTCCATTCCCATCAGCAGTTTGCAACTGTTAGAAAACAAGAATCTCACGTAACTCCTTTTATCAATGAAAGAGAACTCTGTTCAGTCCATTGCTCTAACATTTCTCAGGATAAAGCCTTTGCTAAACATTAAAATTTAGCTTCTCTCCTCAACAATCGAGATTGTCAATGCCAGAGAAATCACCATTAGTGTAGGCAAAGTTCAGCTTGAACGCTGACAACCCTTTAAGAGTGAACAGATACCCTTCGCTTCTGTGTGAAATGATATGATCCATTTCAAAGTCATGGCCTAGAAAATTATGTTCTATTTTCAATTTCCTTTATATTTTGAAATGTATAATATCTGAGTGAGATTCTTGACAACCTAAGCTAGGTCGTGATTTAGGTTAGGTCATCAGGCCTAGCATAAAGCCGGGCGCTAATAGGATTAAATAAAGTTTTGTGCGATGGATGTTCGCTCATGGTCAATTTCATTTGTGTGTACTTGGTGTCTAGTTGTGGATAACAGACTCTTTAGAAGGTGAAGAGGTTATATACTAGTATAGTGGTGATAGACACAGTAGGGACAGTGGGACTAGATATAAGATAGGGAAGGTTGCTTCTCACTCAGAAAAAATAGGTCACCTATGGCAATGGGAACAGGTTCCGGTCCTTTTTTTGTATAACATAGTTTTTTGTTTTTTTTCCAGCCTGGTTAATGATACACAGAGGATACTTACTAAATACTTGAAAATAAAAAAATGAATGAATTATATCTGCATATTGGAGGGGAGTAGGAATAGGAGAGAAAGCACAAAAATAGTGAATCAATTCCTGCTTAGCTCTATGTTCCAGGATTATAAAGTGCCAATAATTCAGAGACTCCTTTGTTAATATGCCTTTAACCTTCTTGTTAGCAAATGATTTTGGTTTAGGTCCCTGTCCTTCCTACTATCCTCCTATTATTATCATGCAGACAGGAAAGGCACGGGCCTAATGGCTTTCATTAGCTTATGAAACATAGCTGCATACTTATAATAGAAGAATTTCTGGAGAAGAACACTATATATCTGGGTTATGTGGTGGAAATAAACTAAGCAATATTATAGGCAGATAAATAATAAGCAAAAGGCAAATTGAGTATTTTGGGCCTTCGAAAATGTCAGTATCGGCTATAAAGGATAGTCATATTTTGTGAATAATATAATAGCATGAATTAACAACTTTACTTGGCCATTATCAAGAGCTTTATGGTTTATGTTTCACTGTACCAATATGATTTTTTTTAATTAGAGGAATGTATAAGTTTAGTCCTTATAATGTGGAATATACCTAATATGGGCAAATTCAGAAAAAACATATTTTGCTCATTGGATGCAGTTTTGGTAGAAGAAGATAATCAGACAGCTATCTTATTAAGTGAAACAGCAAATAATATTCTAGGGCATTGTGTGTTTTTAGAATTTCAGTCACATAAAGCTAAGATATCATTGTTTCCAAGCTTCCACCTGTAACTTTATTGATCGAGCTTTAATAGAAAGAGTTATGTATTGCCTTTGAAAGAAATTATTAGATTTAGCGTGCTGCTGTTATTTAGGACTTGCCTGCAAGTCTTGCAAAGTATATAGACAAAGTGAAGTAAGTGAGGGACCGACTAGTGAGGATTAAATGCTTAACATATTTTCAGGAGTAAAATACCAATCTATCTGGCTTAGTAGACGTGCATTTGGCATGTGCCTCAGAATGCAAATTTCACAACTGTACTTCCCTGAATGGTGCAAGAAAGGGCTGTGCCGAATGAGATTACTTTTGTAAAATACTAAAATAGCCATATTAGTAAATTGTAGAGTCATGAGTCAAAGGTAGTTTTTACTTTCCATGGATTATTTTGCTTAACATTTATTTGTTTTAGAGCATTGTTAAAACCAAAATCACCATTGAATTCTATCTTGACAATTAGGGAAAAAAGCTTAACTTTCTAATAGGTTCTTGATTCATTTTTGGAGTTTATCCACCAAAATGAAGTGTGGTAATTTCTCATACCACCCTTTTCAGCTGGCAACACTGATTCATTTCCCCCACGCCAGAACTATTTAATGCAATGTACAAATGAGGTGTTGTAGTGCAAATTTCCCAAGATATCGTTAAGCCAATCAGGCAATACATCCAACATCTATTCTAGGGAACACACACAAAAGCACAAATTATACATTTGCCGTACTTCATTCTTGTCACTGTGTTGTCTCAGGAGTAAGGAGGAAACGGGTGATGGAGCATTTATAGAACAGTGCAATAAACTAGTCTTGAAAGAACTATATTTTAGAAATTCATTTGTTTAATTAAATGTAATGGACAATTTACAGGACAATAGTGAGTAGGCTCTCCTAACTATTTCCCTGATTTAAAACCAAATAGAAATAATTTATTTTGTTTTGCACAACCTGTACTCTCTCAGGCAGGCGTCCTCAAACTACGGCCTGCGGGCCACATGCGGCCCGCCGAAAACGTTTATCCGGCCCGCCGGGTGTTTTTGCCACCGCTGCCTGTCCTGCTTAGCAGCCAACTCATCCCAGGCCCACAGTGCGCATGTGTGGAATGTCTGAGGGACAGTGAACTGGCCCCCGGTTTAAAAAGTTAGAGGACCTCTGCTCTAAGGCAAGTGCATCAGCCTAGGTCAGGCCCAGGAGCAGATTGCCTGGGATTAAAATCTTGCTCCACCACCTATGAGCCTTGTAACGCATGGTAATTTCCTTAACTTTCTAAATTTTATTTACGAGGCTATAAAATAAGGTTAAGTCAGTTCCTATCTGATAACATTATCTATACTAATAGAAGGGTAACATGCTAATTAGACCGGACGTCTTCTGGACGTCCTTCCGGACAAAGCCACAGATGGCGGTTGCTGCTGCGAGGGCCGGGCTGAGGCTCAGGCAGCCGAGGTGGCCGGCAGTGGCTTCAGCAGCGGCATGATGGGGGCATCGCCTTCCCCTGATCAGCCCGGTCGCCTCCACAGAGGGAGGCCAGAGGCAGCAGCAGTGAGGGGGTGATGGGGGCGATGCCTTCCCATGATCGGGGAGCCGACCTAAGCCGTCAGTAGGACATCCCTGAGGGCTTCCAGACTGTGAGAAGGGGCAGGCTGGGCTGAGAGACCCCCCCCCTCCCAAGTGCATGAATTTTCATGTACCGGACCTCTAGTTGTGAATATAAAATGAGGTGACATATGTAAAACACTTAGCAAGACATGACACCCATTAACAATATACTAGATGTTAGGCATTACTATTATAGTTGTGTATAAAGTGAGGGAATTAAAAGGATATGTTCCATGCCCTTGATAAATGTATTGTTTAGTTATATTAAGAGACTTTATTATAGATGTGGTGAAACACATGGGTCACAGGTGTAGAAAAAGATATGCTTGGCTACCATAATATGTAAAAACTAATTTCCTGCTAACATTTAAGTGGCAAGATATCTCTGTTGATGATGCATATTTCTCATTTCTTGAAAAGTCAGAGGATCTAGAAGGATATATGGGGGCTATGCAGGGCTATCCCATTCTATCCCGGTTTCCTGTGTTACCTTTCTGAATCTCATCAACATGGAAGTTTCTACTCTTGGTCTAGAGGGGGGGCACATGACAAATAAAATAAAAAATTCTAGGTAAAGAAATAGGTCTTATAAGAATGCCGTCTCCTTACCGATATTGAGGCATAAAAGAGAAATATAGATCTCTTTCTTTCAAGGAAAATATAGTTAGAAAAGAGAAAGTAAAAATCATAAAACAAGGTTTGTATACACAGCATGCTATATATATAGATGTATATATATCATGTTCATCATGCCCAAATTGAACAAAACATTTACTTTCATCAATAACACATTTTTCATAAATATGAAAATACATGTGCATACATTGAGGTTTGCATGAAGGCACAAATCACCTATAAAATAATTTACTCTGTTGAAAGCTTTTGGGATAGAATTTATCAAGCCACTAGTCAGTCTAATAATCAGATCTATTTTTTTCTTTTTGTATATATTTTTATTGATTTCAAAGAGAGGAAGGAAGAGGGAGAGAGAAATAGAAACATCAGTGATGAGAGAGAATAATTGATTGGCTGCCCCCTGCATACCCCACACTGGGAATTGAGCCTGTAACCTGGGTATGTGCCCTGACTGCGAATTGAACCATGGCCTTCTGGTTCATAAGTTAACCACTGAGCAGCGCCAGCTGGGCCACCTTTGAGCATTCTTTACTATCTGTGTGCCCTGTCATTTTCCTCTCATTTTTACTTATTCTTCAGATTTCTTCTCTGGTGTTTTGGAAGGGAGGCCTGCATTGATCTGGGCATGTAGGCAAGTCTGAAGACTGTGGTTTATAGCTAACCTAAGCAGCCTCTTTACTCCTAAACATTTGCTGTAGTTTTCCCTCATCCCCAACCCCTTCAAAAGGCATTATCTGTCTCTATATGTGAGTGATATGCTATCTCGCAAGGAACAAAAGAAAAGAATATTGACTTTTTAATGGCTGTTTTGTTTTTATATTTTAATGGAAATCCCTACATTTAATATTTTATTCACTGTCCCACAACCCCATATACTAATCCCCACAATCCAGGACACAAAAATGAATAATTGTGTCTGGCTCTAGTTCTTTTTCGATCTCTATTTTTCTAGTAATTGCTAAAAGGGAGATTAAAGGAAGAAGTGAATAGAATGACTACCTTTTAGAATGTGGATTAGTCAGGCCTTGTGAGCTGCTGGACAGTTCCACAGCACCACGCCGCCCTGAGGGGTCTGTGCACCCCTAAGCCTGTCTCACCCCGGTCTCCCTCTGAGGGTGTGCTCCTCAAGCCCTGACACCCTGCCGCCCAGTCTCATCAGGTTTCCTTTATTGGGAACTTGGTTCAAGAAGAAACAGGATCCAAAAAATTGGCACAGAAGGAAGAGAAACTAAAATGTAGGCTAGAGGGTCACAGGATGCCAAGACTAAACAAGGGCCCCACAGAAAACCTTGGGACAGCCACTTCTGAAGAACAACCATGAGGATTGATGGAGGGTCATAAGAGATCCTGTCCAACTATTAGAGCTATGAGGGTAGTCTAACAGAGGTTCTAGCTCACTATTAGGCTGGTCTAGGTAGCTAGTAAGATGACCTTTTTGTTTCCCTTTCAGTACTGTCTTTCTTTTTAAAAATATAGGCTCTTTACAAAAGGTAACCTAAGGTCCATCTGTTCTTGATGGTAGGTATATGACCAAAGCCTACATAAATAACTGTGTTTGAGGACAGTGAAATGAGGAAGAACTCCCATAGTTCAGTGACTGGAGGAAAGCCAACTCTAGTATTTACAGTTACCTTGATTTGATGCAAATGATGACACCAGTGGGTACCATAAAATAATCACTTCAGGATTCTGATTTTATTAAGGTTTGAAGCATTTTGGTGTTTTCCCACAACTGCATTTTTATGAATTTTAGAAAATGAATCCAATGTTTATAGATGCAGGACTTTTTAAAATACAACAAGCTACTATTTAAGCAAGTCAAAGATGAAAGCAATTTAAACATACTGTAATGTGAATAATGTTGTGATTATGCTAAAAATACTGTGGGAATACCGACTATAATCTATACAAATTAAACTAAAAGCAAATCTTATACTCATATAACTGTACTCTCTGTATTCTCTTTTTATTTCATATCAATTAAGAAGTTATGAAAAAACATTAATTTACTGTCTACAAGCTTCATTCATATTCTAAAACCACATGCCTAAAGATCAGTCAATATTAAGGGTGGGTTGTAGAAGAAAACCTTTAAAATGAGAACAATTGACATAATTTCTGTAGGTTCAACTTCATCCTAGCCCTAAATTGAATCATTACCTTAATTTTTCTGGATCACAAAGATATTTTAGAAAATGAGACAGCTGTTTGGATGTTTAACAAGATACTGTTTGAAACATCCTCCTCTGTGTGTTTTTTAAAGTCCAGCATTGTTTCTACCTATATAATTAGGTGATTGTATATATGACTGAGACCCTTTTATGTTTAAACTTAATAATCTCTATAATTTTTAATCATTCTGTGCTAATGTCTAGTTTGATGTATATGTTAGGAATTAGAATTCCTACAGATTTTTATTTTAACCCCTTTATGAAAGTTTGCCACTTTGTTAAGCATGGTCAAGAAATATATTTTAAAAATGAAAAGACTGCTGTATCTGAACATTGGGTGCAGGAAACACTGCCTGGCGTTGTCATTTTACCATCGGGGAAACTAACGAGGCTGTAAAGAAATACTGTCTGTTTTATTAGAATTTTTTTTAACCAGTGAAACAGCTGGAAAAACAGTCGGCTGGCTTCCATTTTCCATTGCTTTCAGCCCTTTAAATTCAGATTTCCTCTTGTTCGTGACCACATGCTCACCACACACAGACTCCTTAGTTTGTTACTGTAAGCCACATGGCGATTAAACACCATTACTAAAGACTAGTTTAGGAAAAGTTTTTACTAAAATAAATGGTACTTTCAAAGAGAATGTGTATTTAGGGAGTGTGTGTGTGTGTGTGTGTGTGTGTGTGTGTGTTGAAATAAATCAATAAGGGGGACATCAGGTTATAATGGTTGGGTTGGATGGGTTAGTGACTGAGACGTGTTTTATATTGCAGTCCTATTTCAAACAGTCTAATTATAATAAAATGCTAAGGGGTATTCTGGTGGCCAGAAAGACTATGGATCCCTTTTCTATATTTAGAATCAGAATTTTATTGCTGAAAGAAAAATTTGGCATCATTTAATTTCGCCCTTTTATATTGTAGCTGAGGCCCAAAGACATTACGTGGCTTGGCCACTAGGCATAAAGACTGGAGCTTGGATATACTTATTACTTGTCCACAGCATCTACATATCATCATCTTTTTCCCTAGCTATCCAGTCAATGGATATATGGAGAAATTGGAGATGCCAGTGTGAAGGGTGTAAGAGATAGGATAAAAGTGAATCCAGTTAGCCTTTGAAAGACATTAGCATAAAAAGTAAATTGAGGCCTATGAATTGGGGAGAATTTGGGACCAAAAAACAACAATTAGTAAAATTTAAAAAAAATTTTGAAACTATATTTTATTGATTTCAGAGAGGAAGAAAGTGGGAGAGAGAGATAGAAACATCAATGATGAGAGAGAACCATTGATTGCTGCCTCCTGCAAGCCCCACACTGGAGACCAAACCATGACCTCCTGGTTCATAGGTCAACACCCAACCACTGAGCCACACTGGCCCAGCACAATAGTAGATTTTTAAAAACACCACTACATTTAGCATCTATAAAGAGAATAAAATAAAGCATTTATAGTCATCTGCTTCCAAAAACTCAGTCAGTGGTACAGAGAGGGACAAAATCCCTCTATGTTGGAAGCATGCTCTTTAAGAAAATATATGAATTTTGTTTTAAAGAAAAAAAAATCTGTTGCTAGAAACATGCATCCATGACTTCTACATTTTCAAAAATTTCCCATGATTATTGTGGGGAAAAAGTTATAGATGGTTAAATTCTAATAAGCATTCAACTTAAATGACATTCTTACCTAATAATAGACAAACATGTAAATTGACTGTACCTTTGCTAACCAGCCAATCAGGAGAGTATGCAAATTAACCTAACAAAGATAGCAGTTAATTTGCATACATAGGCTCCAACCGGCGCAGCGAAGCCTCACGGCTCTGGGGCCAGCTCCGGCTGGAGCCCGGCCAGAGCGAAGGCCTGGGTGCCAGGTGCCGGAGGAAAACCGGTGCCAGCAGCCAGGGGAAAGGAAGGCCTATTGCACGAATCTCTTCATGCAAGAGGCCTCTAGTGTGAAATAAGTGTACAACAATGAAGAACAATTTGTATTCTGCTTTACTAGGGAGGCACAAGGAGTGTATTTTTAAATTGTACACATGCAAGTTGAATTCACTGTGTTTTGATATATTCTTTATTAATAGAGGCCACCATATTTAAATAAGAAAATATGCAACTGCCATAATTAAAATTGTAATAGGCAATATTTAGTAACTAGTCTGAAGTGTTTGTGTTGTCTATCAAGAGAAGAATTAGCTTGTCATACTACAAACTATACTTTTATTTCATAACAATGTCAAAAATAGGCTATCTTTGGGAAATATGGTTGGTTTTCTTAGCAATTATGTGTGACAAAGGTTAAAACTCAACCAAATTATAGCAATCGTATTCAAAGTAGATAAATGTCCTCAGTTACTTTTCAGTTATGATACATTGAAATCCCTATAACTTTTTAAGGTTTTATTTACATTTTTGAAATATTTGTCTGTTTCACATTGGATGCAGGGAACAATTTAAGTTAATGGCTGAAAGATAATTTCATTTTTGGATGGGTGGCCTTTCTCCCCCCAGGAATTGATAAGTCTTGGAAATGTCTTTAATGTAGTTCCCTGAATTATTCATGTAATAATTCAATGCAATGTCTATATAAACACTGGGTGAAAATGCACACAAAATACACAGTGATGCATATCAATATACCCCTCCTCTTAGCCTTTCAAGACATTTTCTTATTTAAAAAATTCTGATTGACAACCTACTACATTTAAGGCACTATCTCCTGTATTGAGAAAAACATCAGTAACTGATTGATTTCTTGCTTTCCAATAATTTACAATCACATTAAAGAGATGAAGAGAATAATAACTATATAACAAATGATACTGTTAATGATTACTATTAATTACTGTTAAAGGTTAAAGAGAGAGAGAGAAAAATGAAAGTGGAGGTATAAAATCTGAGTTTAACTTGAAGAAAGAGTATGGGTTAAGACTATACAGCCTACAAAGAAGGTAGAGAGTGTATCTGTAATAAAGCAATGATAGAGACATCTATTTCCCAGATTCTTCTGTTTGAGTCTAAGACATCTAACAGATGAATTTAAGCAATGTTGATTACAGGGATTAGGATGATATGGAATTTGAAAAACTAACCTGCTGCTAACATGTTGTTTAAAAGATGAGGCAAGTTGCCATGGTAAGGCAGTTGGTTGGAGTTCAAGGTACAACATTAAGAGCAAGGGAGCCATCTGTAAATGAGCTAAGCATCATAAAATGCTAAGTGTGTTCAAAATATTTGTGGACCATCAAAGCCCTGTCTCACATGGGACAGAAGCATGCATACTGCTTTGAAACAAGAGGTAAAACAGAGAAAAGCACAAGGGAGTTAAACATGGAATTTCTGGGAAACTTTTCATTATGTCAGGCCCAGGGCCTAAAGCAAGATTCATTAAATTTTGTTAGTGTGGGGGAGGCCTCTGGTAACATACAGGTTATATGTACATATGCTTCTCAAAGACACTCTAAAATGCAATACCACAAACAAAGGTCATAAAATAACAGCATTGTACCTATATAATGAGTCCGTTTGGTGCCTAGGATCTTTGACTGTTGTGCTGAGTTTTGGAGAAAGCGAAAATATGCTAATAATATCATATGGTCTAGGACAGTATTTTAAAAAATAAACAAAACAATCCTTGCCAGAATCAGACGTTCTCGGTAGAGATGTTTCTCTGACACAGAGCTCTTGGTTCTCCTTTAGTGTTTTTGGAACTCCATGGACTGTGTAGCCCATTATGTGCCAAGCTAGTTGGGCAAAGTTCAGTCACCACTGAACATGTGTATTTTAGCCAGATTTAAAAAAACAGAAAGTATATATAATAAAATAACTCAGCCAAGCCTCAAGTGAAAAGCAGCTTTGGTCATTTTTGAGCCTTTAGATTTGCTTGTTAAGACGTGGTTTCCAAAGTTTATTTTACCAAGTACCCTTTTAAGATTTTGTTTTCTGTGCTTACTTTCATTTTTCTTCATATGCTTTTAACCTTTGTCATTAAGCTTTTTATTGAGCTTTATGTTCTATGTTGAAAGAATACTGCAAGTGAAGGGAAAGATACCTTTGGACCCTTGAAAGACCTTCAGCTTCCTTTAGGAAACATTTTCTGTATCAACCACTGAAGAGGTCAGAATAAAAATAAGCTTTCTTTTTTCTTGCCTTTGATTGAGCCATGGTAAAATTTTATACAAAAGTGACAGCAACAAATGATAGAGATTTATGTATTGAAAGTGTGATAGATAAATTCAACAAGTGCCCAGATTGTCAGACAGACTTTTCAGCCACAATGTCAGTACCTTCAGTATGTTGGACTTCTGAAAATAAATGGTTTTTCTTAACACACATCTAATCTGATTCACCTCATCACATTTTAATTAGTTTTTCCAATTATGAGAATAATTGATTACATATATGAAAAAAATAATATGGCCGCTAAATTTTCTTTAAAATGACAGAGGTATAATTTGAAGGTTTTTTTTTTTGCCTACTCCTAACTCCATTTGCTTGACTTGACTAAATTAGTTATTAAAACCTAGAGGACCGATGGGTAGGGTCCCTAGGTTTGGCCGGCAATCAGGGCCGATCTGCGGGGTGACTGGCGGGGTGATGGGGGCGCCCACTGGGACCCGCATTGGCTGGCCTTGAGCCTGCGGGCTGGGGGCAGTTTCTGCGTTGAGCGTCTGCCCCCTGGTGGTCAGTGCACGTCATAGTGACTGGTCGTTCCGTCTTTTGGTCGATTTTCATATTAGACTTTTATTATATACTGGTAGCCCGGTGCACAAAATTTGTGCATTGGGGGCGGGGCGTCCCTCAGTTATTAAACATTTATCGGCACAACACTGACCACATTGGTGGTGGTGGTGGTGGTCTTGTCAGAATGTGTTATATTATGCAGATGAAAATCTATTTAAACAGATTTGATGTAGATATTTTCAAAGATGGAAGAATTGTCAACTATTTTAGTTGATTCATATCTTCAGTAATTGTCATCATTGCAAAGTTTTCAGTCCCCATATGGATTGCTGGATATAATAGGTCATGTGCTGTCCCTGTCCTTTGTAGCCTTTGTTACCTTAAGGACTCTAGTTTTCCACTTATATGTTTAAGTACCAACCTTACCGGCTTAAAAATGTAAGCTTTTAACACTGCTCTCTCTGTTCCGTATCCTTCCGATGAAAAGTGGAGTTGGGTTGCAGCACAGGAGAGAAATTCAGAAGGGGAATATTGAAGTAATGACTGCAGTAGGAGAAGAGGGGACCTATTTCCCTGGCCACAGGCTCTGGCGCCCTGGACCACAGGGCTGGCAGCTTCTCCAGGTGGCTGCAGCCTGGGAACTCGGGCGGGTGGCTTATCTGTCTCCTGGGCTGCAGCCAGCCGCAGGCGCTGGCACCTGGACCAAAGGTGGGCAGCTTCTTCTTCCGGCAGCTTCTTCTTTTTCTGTGCTTCCAGGGAGGGCAGTCAGTTATGTGTATATGTGTGTGCATGCAAACATAGGCATGTACACGTGTGTATGTGGAAATCTGCTGGGCAAGTCAAAACCATAGAAAAGTTGCCCCCTATCTCTTGAATCTTCCAGAGATATCCCCTACTTTTTTATTCTATCACTACTGGAGAGTCAGTATTTGCAGCCAGCCAGCCAGTGACTCTCTGTGTCTAT
This sequence comes from Myotis yumanensis, assembly GCF_028538775.1. Taxonomy (NCBI): domain Eukaryota; kingdom Metazoa; phylum Chordata; class Mammalia; order Chiroptera; family Vespertilionidae; genus Myotis; species Myotis yumanensis. Next base: position 38,791,526 of record NW_027223760.1, on the reverse strand, counting down.
TTCTGACTTCTTCTTTCCCTGTCTGTCTTCCAACCCCTAATCATATTTCCACCTGGATGCATCATTTTTACTCCCAATATGCTGTATAGAGAAGGAGTCAGGATGCTGTCTTCCCATAAATAGTACTCAGTAACAAACCAATTGCATTTTAGTTGGGCAATGCCCCTACCCACCCTTCAAATCCCTTCCACCATGCATTTCTGTTTCCCTTTTTGTTTGTTGGATTGTTCTGCTGTTCCTTCTCCTCACCCCACCACCCTTGGATCGTAATGTAAAATTCTTTTGCCATGTCAAGAAATTATTAAAAATACAGGTACTTTGAAGAAAAAATACAGGTACTTCTCCAAACACTGGCCGGTGGGGGCAGGAAAGAGGCGGCTGCCACAGCCGCCTCTTTCCTGCCCCACCTGGCTTCTCCGATCACCGGTGGGGGGGGCGGGGGGGGGGGAGGAAGAGGAGGCTGCCAGCGGCCGCCTCTTCCCTGCCCCGCCCAGCTTCTCCAATCACCAGCCAGGGGGTGGGCAAAGGTGGCCCCGGTTCTCCAATCACGGGCTGGGGGGCAGGGCAAAGGCGGGGCCACCTTTGCCCTGCCCCCCCGGCTCTTGCCTGCAGCCTGGATTTCCGATCACTGTCAGCGACAGGCGGCTTCTTCCGTCCTTCCCCTTTCCCCTCCCAGCATTGCACCTACATATGCTAATTAACCGCCATCTTTGTTGGCAGTTAATTTGCATATCACCCTGATTAGCCAATTGGGAGCGTAGCAAAGGTACAGTCAATTACCATGTTTGTCTATTAGGAGGATTGTCATCGATGTTTTGAATATTATTTAGGAGGGTGCTACAAATAAACTCCTTTTTCTTTAAAAAAACAGAAAGTATATATAATAAAATATATATATAATGGATTTCAGAGAGGAAGGGGGAGGGAAATTAGAGATATATCAATAATGAGAGAGAATCATTGGTTGGCTGCCTCCTGAATGCCCTCAATCAGGAATTGAACCGTGACCTCCTGGTTCATAGGTTGACGCTCAACCACTGAGCCACACCAGCTGGGCTACACTAAGCTTTGTTAAACATATGAATATTGCTTTAGAGAGATGAATATATTTGAAGTCTTTTTAAGATTTTTCCTATGATAAGCAATTGCTAGTAGATACCTAATCTCATTTACTCTTTATGTTTAGGGTAGTCAATACTTTCAATAACAAATCTATGCTATAATTAACTCTAAGAAATGTAAAACCTATAATGAGCATCTCAATAAATGGTTTGACAGATTGAAGGTAATAGTCATTAATCTTTGCCTTGAGACTACTGTACTGTTTAATACTGTAATTTGTTAGACATTCTACCAATGCTTTGATTGGGGGACCTGATTCATCCGTTTAATCTTGGTTTAGGGCAGGGGTCCTCAAACTTTTTGAACAGGGGGCCAGTTCACTGTCCCTCAGACCGTTGGAGGGCCGGACTATAGTTAAAAAAAAAAAAAACTATGAACAAATTCCTGTGCACACTGCACATATCTTATTTTGAAGTAAAAAAACAAAACGGGAACAAATACAATATTTGTATTTGCATGTGGTCTGCAGGCTGTAGTTTGAGGACCCCTGGTTTAGGGAGTAGAATCATCAGTTTAATCTTTTTGCTTTATTCTAAATTCAATACATTTATGGAATATAGAACAATAGTGAGAAACATTAAAAAACTGTTACGGCCTGGCCAGCATGGCTCAGTTAGTGATTTTACACATACATACACACATATAAAGACCTTAGAGGTTGTTTGTAAAGTGTATGTTTGTCTAGCCACTTTGCTCTATACCTAAAACTGATACAAAATAATATTGAAAGTAAACCATAATTGAAAGGTAGAACTAAAACAAGTCTTAAGACTCAACCATATTGACATATGTTGCTAAATAATATGTATGTAAAAAAATCTTAGTGGTCAGTATTGAAATAAGAGAAAAATTGATCTGTATTTGTTACCTAGGAATATTCTAATTCCTTTTTATTCTTACTATAATAAAATATTGACTTAGTGAGATTTTTAAATATTTGTGTTAATTCAACCATATTATTCAGCATTGAGGGCTAGATTAAATGCTGGTGACGTTTTAGCACATCTGGTTTAATAAATTTTAGAATATTACATTTAACTAATTCCTAGAATGCTGAATCCTTGCTCACTCACCAAAAACTTCTCATATTTATTTGCCATTGGAGAGCTTGAAGATGTAAGTGACCCTTAAGTTTAATTTCTGACTGAATACACACACTCAGCTGAGCCTTTTTTTATCTATGAATGGACATATGACTATATGCTGTTTATACAGTATAAGTTTATTGCACAAGTGCCAACTGAGAAGCACTTTAACGGATGTTATAAATACAATAAACTCACAAAATTAAAAAAAAAATAGATTAGATATGTGTAAAGCTATGATGAATTAATTTGCTGATTGGTGTAAGATAGCATCTTCAACAGGAGATGCATTCACTAGTGATTACTTATCCCTCTATTTGAATTAGTTTGAATAGATGATGTGAGTTTGCTCTAGACTCACTGGAGTCTTACCAAAAATACAGCTGCTCTAACGTCTCAAGGGGACAACTGAAACTAAAAAATCAATATGTCACCAGCAGGCTTGTTGTCATAAATGCTTAGTGCAGCGGGTTTGTATAAACTGACGGCCCTCTAGGCAGTGACAACACAGTTAGATGAAAGGACTCACAGGCAGAATCACTGGGGCAGCAAGGCATGCAAATATATAAATGCAGCATCTTAGAAGAGAGGAGGCCAGAGTTCATAGGCACCTAAGCTGGGACATAGTACTGATAACAGATTTTATTTATTTTTATTTTATTTCATTTTTAACTTTATTTTTATTGCTGACACTATTGTAGACAACCCTATTTCCCCACCTTTGCCCACCTTCACTCAGCCCTCACCCCTCTTCCCTCTGGCCATCACCACACTGTTAACAGATATTAAACATAACAAATACATGTCTGTAACAATCTTTGAGTTGACAAACTTTGAATTGACTCATGTATTTAAAACTCATCAAAGAGCTGCTAAAGTTTTTACTTTAAGCAATTTTACTTTTGATATGAATTCACTAATGTACAGGTTTTTTATTTTTAAAAATATTTTTATTTATTTCAGAGAGGAAGGGAGAGGAAGAGATAGAAACATCAATGATGAGAGAATCAATGATCGGCCGCCTCCTGCATCCCCCACACTGGGGATGGAGACTGCAGCTGAGGCATGTGCCCTGTCGGGGAATTGAACAGTGATCTCTTGATTCATAGGTCAACTTTCAACCATTGAACCACACTGGCCGGGCATGTACAGGTTTTTTAAAAAGGCAGAGATTATCTTTTACACAATTGATCAAAAAGGGGAAAATGAAAAAAAAGTACTTGTTTTCCAAATGTCTGAAAACATAAAAATAAATTATGTTTCAGACATCAGGTGATATTCTGCTTCGGAAATAATAGATAAGAGAAAATCCTGAGTTGCAAAATGTTAAGTGAGTCGACAGATTTAATTATGAGGATCGTTTTCCTTGCCTCATTCTAAAGATAAATATTATCACAAAGCTGTAATCTTGTGAAAGCCTGCAAGTGAAATGCTTTTATAAAAAGAGACTTCAGCTCAACAGTACAATATTTGACTTATACCTTGTGGGAACCAAAGATTTTCTTAGGCTTTTTTTTAAGGGAATCTCAGCTGTGTATTTTTTAATTCACACACAGGCCTTAATGTTTATTATTCTCCAGTTCTTTACACAGTTTTCCGATACGGTCAACATATTATAACAACTTGGTTTGTGATGTGTCATCACAATCTTGTGACCTTTACGCAGAAATTTATGGTGTACATCAAAGCAGTAATAAACACATAAAGAAATCCTTCTACAGGGAAACACAGAACCTTCAATATTCCTGCTGAACATGTGGTTACAGTTTACATCTTGGTTACCTTGCCTCAGCTTCCATGAAAAACAGTGCCACTGTTTGAGAGTGGACTGCTTATGTTCTCGAGTCAGCCTTCCCTCAAGGCTGCAGTTTCTCTCTGCCTGGCCTGACTGTGTAGATGGCTGCAGAATATTTACTGCTCATCTTCACGCAAAGTTCTGTAAAACACAGGTTTCATTCACTTCTTTACGATATAAACCAATCTCAATTTTCTTGCCTATAAAATATAGAAATCCAAATGGATCATATATTTAAAATAGTTCTCATCTTTTAAGAGAAATCAGTGTATTGAGCATATGTATAAATGTAAAAGTAGGGATGAGTTTATTTTACTTATAAATTTTTGTGACTATAGAATAAAAATAAGCTTACTGGTGGATTGGAATTAAAATTCATAACTAATAATAAAATTTAAATGAGTGCTAAGTTAACATAAAAAATATTTTTTACTGAAATGAAATGTCTGCTTGCAAAATGGTCACGACACTGACTTTAACCCTAGACATGATGGTACAACCCATTGCAGTACCTTAGTGCCTCACACTTAGTATTGACTCTAAAACACATTTCTTGTAGGAAATAATACTACCAAGTGAAATGAATGATTATTGCAAATTATGGTTAATTGATGATATGAGTTAATATTATTGACATCCTGGGTCTTTTTCTCATGATTTAAAGATGTGCTTTGATACTATGAAGGACTTCGGAGCAGGGAATTATCTAAAGCTACTTTTAAAGCATGTCTTAGGGCAAATTGTGAGCCTTTTATTTTTAAAATATATTTTTATTGATTTCAGAGAGGAAGGGAGAGAGAGAGAGAGAGAGAGAGAGGGAGAGAGAGAGAAAGAGAGAGAGAAATGTCGATGATGAGAGAGAATCATTGATTGGCTGCCTCCTGCACGCCCCCAACTAGGGATAGAGCCCACAACCCTGGCATGTGCCTTTGACTGGAATCAAACACAGGACCCTTCAGTCTGCAGGCCGGCGATCTGTCCACTGAGCCAAACCGGCTAGAGCTGTGAGCCTTTTTTTATGTGTGTGAAGGGCTGGAAGAATAGCAAGAAGCGTGCATGAGTCATAGGACAAAAACACAAAATGTCATTCCAAAGAGAGGGTGGTGACCTTAGGTCTGAGTATGCAAAATTGAATTGGGGAAGTAAGTGGCCTGCTGTCAAAAGTTCAGACAATGAGGGTAAAAATAATTTTTATGCCATTGTATTATACAATTACCTTTATTTGATATTCCAAGTGTGTTACCTCTGATTCAATGTGAAACTATCCCAGATCAGGCAGAGTCCAGGGGGGCATGCTAAGATGTGTGCTTTGCCCTCTGAGGCTCGGGACAGAATCGAAATGTCATGGATGCTGGGATGTACTTAAGCAGAATCCAATTTTCCGGTCCCTTTTCTTTTAATTTTGGAAAGAAGCTGTCAATTTGTTTGAATTAACATTTATCAATGTATACACTTCTTATTGATTGCCAAATACCAGAAGAAGTACCTATAGGGTGCGTTGTGGCACATTAACAAATACTTGAGAGAAAAAATATAAGTATTTTAAAACATGGAAAAATCAGTGAAACCAATTTTGGGAGAGAACTTCTTGTTTTCTCCAAGAGTCTGTGGCATGGAATCCCCTTTCTTTTATTTCAGTGTGTTTACTGTCATTCCTTCTGTTATATAAATGAGTTTAAGTGAATGTCACTTACTGATAGGAGTCTCCTCTCTGGGACTTTTTCTTTTTTAAATTTTCTTATGTGTATATCCATTTTTATGTGGAAACTGTCCAAATTAAACACTTACGTATAAAAGTTTTCCACATAACTCTCACAGAATTCTATTGGATTTCTATACTGTATTATAAGACTTGGACAAAAAAAAAGAAGAAGAAAGAATATATCCAATTTAAACAAGGAAAGAACTCTTGAACTCAGTCATGCATACAAGAAAAATAAATTGTTTGAAGGGAGACATGAGGTAATTCTGACTTCTCAAGGGGGAAGCCAGTACTAATCTGGCTCCTCGTATGCCTGCTGGAGATGAAATGTTTCGTGGACATTAGTACTGAACAAATCACCAAATGTTCGATGACTCCCTGCTATGAGTCAAAACCTTTATTAAATGGCTTTTATAAGTATGACTGGATTTTAGCAAATATGTAAATTACACGACGCACAGTTGACCATGTAAAATACCAGAAAGAAGTGGACTTCCTAGAATTCCAGAATATATTTTGAGGTTCCACTCAATGTTGTACAGTGATTCCAACTTCTTGCTACAGTCCAGCCTCTGAGAAAATGAAAATGCCAGAAAGTATATTGCATTTCAGGCCATAAAGTGCCTCCCAGAACATCATGACTGTGTTCATAGGCATGATTAGCTCAGCTCATTTTATAAATTGAGATTGTTTGAGATTTTAAGGCAGGCATTTTAGTGGTGCAATCCGTACAGGATTGAATCAGTAGTATTTGGGGATCTAGGGGTAATAATCTACTATCATAGGTTATAATGACGAAAGTCAATTGTGATTGTGGTTCTTTTTCATATGGTCACAGGACATTTGTACTATAAGTATGACCTTCAAAAGAGCACAATCATCTCGTGTGTGCCCAACTGTTTCTATATACTACATTTCCCCCCTTACTGGTACATTTATGTTTTATTTAAATATAACGCATTCCAAAATATTTAGCATTAGAGTAAATCAACAGAGTCACACGGGTAGCTTCATGATTTGTTTCTAATAAGCAGTATTTGTATCCATCGCCTTTTATGATTCTCAGCAAATTGCCTGTGGCTTGACATTTTTCCCTCACACTGTCTTCATGTTAATGCACTGGCTGATTAGTGGTGTTTAGCCCTGCTGATTGGTTATCTCCACAAGGAACAATATGAACCTAATTTTCTAACCTTATTTCAACTCATTGCTGCTGCTGCTCATGTGAAGCCAATTGTGAGCGCAGATAATTGTTCCCATGGTTCAGGGACAAGCACCACATGTTAGGAGGGGTTTGCTTTTTCCATCCTACAAAGATAAGCTCTGGCAGAATGTAGCAATGTTAGCATTCAGTTTCCTAATGAATTACATATGCAGAACTCCTTCAAAGGTGCCAAAACTTGTCCATTATTCTTGTAAGTAGTGAATAAAGCTCAGACTACATTCAGAGGAAATATCAATCTATTTTCTTGGAAGCTGATGCTCCTATGTTGTGGTTAAAAAAAAAAAAAAAAAGACTTCATCATAAAGCACCTTTCAAATTTTCCTTATATCTTACAGGTTTTTAAAAAAAATATCTTTATTGTTTAAAGTATTACATATGTACCGTTTTTTCCTCCATGGACCCCTTCTAGCCCGTCTCTGCCCCCCCATCCCAGCCAGGTCTCCATCACCCTGTTGTCTGTGGCCATGGGTTATGCCTACAAGTTCTTTAGTTGATCTCTTTCCACCCACCCACTCGCCCACTCCCCACCTTCCCGCTGAGATTCGACAGTCTGTCCCATGCTCCTATGTCTCTGGATCTTTTTTGTGTATTAATTTATTTAGTTCATTAGATTTCACGTATGAGTGAGATCATGTGATACTTGTCTTTCTCTGACTGGGTTATTTTGCTTAGCATAATACTCTCCAGGTCCCTCCAAGTTTTTGAATATACTAATCTTGAATATAGTATTCAAGATTAGCTAAGAAAGTGTAGATAGAGTGATATTTGAGTTTCCTTCAGAAGAATAATCATATTCTTATTGACTTCTTGGGTAAAATGATTGATAATTTGAGACTATGTATGATATGTGTTTCCTTCCCAAGGCAACAACAACAACAAATCACTCATGTATGAAGTTTTATAGTGAAAGACCATTCTTTATCAGAAACATCACTATATTCCCTAATGATCAAGTTAACTTTATTTTTTTAATCATTAAAGTTATACTTCTATAGCATAATAATTATTGAATATTTAGTGCAAGGAGCTTCTTAGAGGTCACACTGATTTATTTCTCATGTTACATGTTCTAATTTTGGATAAGGTTACTGGTTACAAGTGGAGGTAAGAATGAACATTTCAATTGCCTTTCCCCCAAAATACACTGAAAGGCATAGATCTTTTGAAAGATTTCTGTAAATACGTAACATGTATTTCTAATATAGGCAGTCACCATGATTTTTAAATATAATAAATCTTCACACCATTCAAACTCATTCATTCACTTAATAAATATTATTTAGCACATATTATGTACCAGATACTCCGATCTGAATACATCATTAAACAGAGCAAATGCTTCTACTTTAGTGGACTTTACATTCTTGTGGAAGGAGACAGATAAAATCATAAAACATGATGAATGAGTAAAATATCAGTATCTTAGTGCTGAGCTCTGTAGAAAAGAAAAAGCAGGATGACGGTGTTCTGCAGGGATGGGAAGGGAAGGCTGCAGTACTGAACTGGTGAGGGTAGGCCTCTGAGACTGTGAGATTTGAGCAGAGAGTTGAAGGAGATGAGGGGAAACCAAGGGCATATCTGTGGGAAGAGCATTCTAGACAGAGGAAAGGTCCAAAGCGGTGTGGGAGCCTTCCTGGAACAGCCTAGGAAGAAGGCCAGTGGAGCTGAAGTGGAGTGGGTGAAAAATGGAGTAATAGGGGATGAAGTAAAAAAAAAAAGGTATTTAGTTGAAGGGAGGATGGGTTGGTGCGGATCTCGTTAGGGAAGTACTAGATTAGCTTCCTACAAAGAGAACTAGAAGTTCTGTAAACTGGATAGAGAAGCCTTATAAGTCTTTTGGCCCAAGGTCACTCTGAATTACATTGGGCTATGTGTCCAAACTGATTTTAAATACCAGCTAACCTCTCTGTGGTTTTCCTCCTGCTATTCTTACTCCATGTTGGTGTTTGATACTATGATTTTAGCTCAATACATATGTACTTTTTGAATAATTTAGTACATGGCCTGAAACGGGGTTTCACAACATGTTATATGTGTTTGGAATGTGTGTCCCTTTGCCTCCCCTTCTTCCTGTAGCATCATCTTAAAGCACAGTCGGGTGCCTGCTATCTTGCTGCAGCCATATCGCTCTGCCTCTTGCCCTTCTGTACGAAAACAACAACAACAACAACAATGAAACACAAGTGTCCCTCTTGCTAAGGCTATTTAATTCCTTGCGCTCTGGAGTCCTACATCCTTTGTCTATGAGGGGACTTTGTTCCATCACTTACCATCCTTCTCCTGTGTCTTTAACAAATCCTGTTTAAGTGACCATTTCTATGACCACATGCTGAGATGTCTGCCATCATTAAAAAATTCCTTCTTAGATCCGTTTTCTAGCAATACCTACCTGACTTCTGTTCAGTACAAAACTCTTTGGATGTGTTTCTGTATTTGCTGTCTCCATGTCCTCTCCTCCCCATTACTCTTCAGTGCTCTGCAATTGCGATTCTTAACTTACGGAAGAGGCACCTGACTCTTCACTGCCATGTTGAAATACTTCGCAGTCTTAATCCAGCTTGATCTCTTTATAACATTTGACACTATGGGCCACTTTTCTCCTTGAAAATATTATTTTCATTCGCTTTAATGGTGATATTCTTTCAAGTCATTTTCTTCCTCTTTGGTAACTTCTTTATAATCTTTTCAAGTTCTTTCTTTTGTACCTACTCCATAAATGTCAGTGCCCATAGGGTTACACTCCACACTCTGGGCAGTCTTACCCCCTGGCATGGCTTCCATGCCCATCTTCATGCCATGATCCTTATCAGAAGTTTCTCCAATTGAGATGTCCCCGTACCCAATGTTCTCATATATAACGATGTGTTAGACACCAATATGAAAATCCATATCCCATAGGCATCTTCAAACTCAAGTTGTCTAACTCTGAACACCACCTACTCCTTCTCTTCTCCCAAACTCCTTTTTCTTCCTTGTTCTGTACCTAGTAAAGGGCAGCCTTATATACCCTAGTGCCCAAGCCTGGAACTTGAGCACTATTTTTTTAATTTGAAGAGTGGTTTTGGATTCACAGCACAATTGAAAGTAAGGTACAGAGATTTACTTTAGACTTCCTGCCGTTACACATGCGTAACCTCCCCCACTTGAGTGGTACATTTATTACAGCTGATGAACCTACACTGATACATCATTAACACCCAGAGTTCATAATTGACATTAGGGTTCACTCTTGATAATGTATATTCAATGGGTTTGGACAAATGTATAATGACATATACTCATCACTAGAATAGCACACAAAATACTTTCCCTGATGGGTACCATTCTTTATTCTTTTCACCCCCTGCCCCATACAATAATTACTTTTGTCTTTTGTAGCTTACAACATAAAATTTTCTAAATTACCTGTGTCCCAATGCCAATTTTTAAAAAATATATTCATTTGCATTCTACAGAACTTGAAACAAATACAATAAATTCCATTGTGAACATAAAATTAACATTAATGGAAGAGGTTCTGATCATAAAGAGTTATTATATTTGAATGAAGAACATAAATTTTAAATTTGTGATTACAAAAACTCTAACCAAAGGTGTGATTTTAGGTTGAAAGAAAAAAATTCTACCCTTAGTGGGACTTCATTAAATTGAATCTATTGAGAGGAATTTTGCCTTCTTTCAGTCATATTGCTTCGAACTATACTATATCCAATCTCACACATCATAAATTATCTCTTACATTTTAAAATTTGCAAAGTTAATTTGGGGAAGTGTTAAAAATACAAAGTACTTTTTTGCAATCAATTTTCATATCAATGTATAACAAAAGACTACATGGGAAAATATACCTAGATTATATAATCACTAAAACTGTGTAAAGATGGAATTTAATTTTAAAAGCAAAGGAAAACAACGGGGTGAATGTATTTTTTTTTTAGTTCTACCTGTCAATTAATAAATGTATTTAAAGAGAAATGTAGTTAAAATACTGTTTGAAACGTCAGTGGCCATTATCACCAAATGGCAAGAAGACATTGAGACAAGATTAGGTAAGGGAGTATATGCTGATTAAAATCACACTTGAATCTATAGAGGGATTTAAAATATAGTAATGTTTCAATATAGAGTGTTTCTGCTGAAGTAAAAGAACTTTATGTTACAAAGAGCTTGATAGTTGGAGGACAACAAGGCAAAATGTTCCAAATTTGAAGAATTAAGTAGGGCGTGATTAACAAATGCCATACTGGAAATACATAATAAATTAGGAAACATGTTATAAATGCACATGTTTTCATTAAAGGGGACTTATGCATGTCTCCTGTGGTATTATGATTTAAAATTTGATCAGGCATATGATCAATATATACCCATAATTTTGCCATGATCTCTTTCCAAATATAACTCTAACTGCTTCAGACTGGAGAAGGTTGGCTCAGAAACAAACTGTGTAGCATGTCAGAAAAGTAATCTCCACCACTTGTAGCTAGCTATGTGGCCATCTAACATGACAGATGGCGCCCTGCCTGTCCTCGGCAGCTTGTGGGACAAAGCTGAATGTCAACACCACAGGGATGTAATCATTGCAGTCTCTTGGGTCCAGTTTGGCGGGATCCTGGAAGCAATTCCCCAGGCACTGCTGGGAGCCATGCAATGATGGAAGGAGCAACGAAAGCTCTTTGAGACCAGCAGCATTTTCATCTTACTGACAAGTATTTTCACTGCTTAAGAATAAGTATTTTGCAGTGACAAGTCCAGTTGACAAAGAATTGAAAAATTTGTGGGACTTTCAGTGTGCCCTGACATATATTATCAAAGCCTTTCATTTATATTGCTTAAGGAGCTATTCAGTGATCATAATTTGGGACATAAAATGTAGGTCACCACCAAAACCCATTTAATCTTTTTTCTAAATATATATTTTTATTGATTTTAGAGAGGAAGGGAGAGGGAGAGAGAGATAGAAACATCAATGATGAGAGAGAGAATCGATTTGCTGTCTCCTGCACACCCACTACTGGGGATCCAGCCTGCAACCCAGGCATGTGCCCTGAGTGGGAATCCAGCCATGACCTGATTCATAGGTTGACTCTCAACCACTGAGCCATGCTGGCTGGGCCAGATCACGGTGAACATTTGAATAGGAGCATCTACTCTTGCCCCTTAAAATCTCTTTTTCACACAACTGGTTGTCTTTTAAAAGCGTATGTGAGAATGTTACCACAATTCAAAGATTTCTGATTTAACTGGGAATCAAAAACAAATGCTACATAGGCCAATGAGTCCCTCTTAGAGGTCTCACACATAGGACATGTCTGTGAGGTGGGGAAGGTGACTTTAATAAGCAAAACAGGCCAGGATGACTGCAAGGGGGAGGGCTTTCCCTTTGAAAAAGCAGTAAGGAGTGGTGGAGACTGTGGCTCCCTCTGGTGCAATGCAGTGCTACTTAGCTCTCGTTGCTCTCCTTAGAAGTAGCTCTACCAGTGTTCTGATCTGTTTAAGAGAATCCAGATTTCTATGTGAAATCCTCATTTCAAAATATTTGGTTCGATAGGAATAGAGGGAAAGAAGCACTGTGCAGACAAAACTACATCTGCAAGACAGATGTCCAGATCAGAACCACAGACCACTAGTGTGTGACCTCTGCCCTGCTCAGTCTGGCTCTGCTTGCTCTGCAACCACAGTTCATGCTACTTTTTCCCTTGCTCACCACACTCTCACCACATTGGCCTCATTTCAGGTTCTCAAATTTTTTAGCTCTTCCATACTCTGGGTCCTTTGTGCTTCTTGTTTTCCATGCTTACAGTTGTTTGGGGTTGTTCTTCAAACCTCAACTCAGCTTTCACTTCCTTAGAGTGGTATTTCCTGACCCTTATCTAAAATCACTACCCCCATCCTTTGCCCTTTGCTTTCTTCCCTTATACCAGTGGTTCTCAAAGTGTGTGTAGAGATCACTGAGGTCCCCAACGTCCTTTCCAGGAGCTCCATGAGGTCAAGACTGGTTTCCATATCGTAGTAAGATGTAGATTTTTTCTCTCATTCTTTTTTCTAAATTTTTTTTTCTTTATTGATTAAGGTATTACATATGTGTAATCCCCCCATTGCCCCTCCCATCCCCCCCACTCATGCCCTCACCCCCCTGGTGTCTGTGTCCATTGGTTAGGCTTATATGCATGCATACAAGTCCTTTGGTTGATCTCTCCCTCTTACCCCCACCCTCCACTCCCTTCCCTCTGAGGTTTCATGGTCTGATTGATGCTTCTCTGTCTCTGGATCTGTTTTTGTTCATCAGTTTATGTTGTTCATTATATTGCACAAATGAGTGAGATCATGTGATATTTATCTTTCTCTGACTTTTATGACTGTATAGTGGAGTTTTCTAGAAGCTATATTACAGGTGATATTGCAATTGACTGAATCCTGAAGTAGATACGGAAATGTAGCTCTCCTCTATGAAGCCAAACATTAGAGAGATCTGAAAAAATGTAAAACACTGCCACTCTGCTCACTAAATTTTTGCTTTGAAAATATAGTTATTTTCATAAAATCATCCTACCTAATAATAGACAAACATGGTAATTAACCGTACCTCCGAGATACTTCCCATTGGCTAATCAGGGCGACATGCAAATTAACTGCCAACCAAGATGGCGGCCAGCAGCCAGGCAGCTGAAACAAACAGGAGGCTTGCTTGCTCCAGTGATCGAGGAACCCAAGGTTCTCCGCCTGCCGCCGCCCAGCTCTGAGCTGCACTCTAAGCAACTATGTTGCAATTATAGAAGCTAAACAATCCCCAGAAACCTGCTTTCAGCAGCTGAGGTCTCAGAGCTGGAGCCAAGCCTCAGAGCTAAAGCCGGCTCTCAGCTCCAGTGACAGCCATAGAAGGTAAATAAATCCCAGAATAAAAAAAAAAGAAAAAAAGGAGAGGTTGGGAGCTTCAGTCGCCTGCCAGCCTGAAAACGGCCCTCAGCCCCTCACCCAGACTGGCCAGGCACCCCAGTGAGGACCCCCACCCTGAAGGGAGTGTGACCAGCTGCAAACAGCCATCATCCCCTCATCCAGGCTTGCCAGGCACCCAAGCGGAACCCCCACCCTGATCCGGGACACCCTTCAGGGCAAACCAGCCAGCCTCCACCCGTGCACCAGGCCTCTGTCCTATATAGTAAAAGGGTAATATGCAAACTGACCCTAACAGCAGAACGACTGGGAATGACTGGTCACTATGACACACACTGACCACCAGGGGGCAGATGCTCAATGCAGGAGCTGCCCTCTGGTGGTCAGGGCGCTCTCACATGGGAGGAGCTCTGCTCAGCCACAAGCCAGGCTGATGGCTGCCAGTACAGCAGTGGTGGTGGGAGCCTCCTGCGTCCTCAGCAGCACTAAGGATGTCCGACTGCAGTTTAGGCCTGCTCCCCACTGGCAAGTGGACATCCCCCGAGGGCTGCCGGGCTGCCAGAGGGATGTCTGATTGCCATCTTAGGCCCAATCCCCCAGGGAGCGGGCCTAAGCCAGCAGGTGGTCATCCCCTGAGGGGTCCCAAACTGCGAGAGGGCACAGGCCGGGCTGAGGGACCCTCCCCTCCCCCCCAAGTGCACAAATTTTTGTGCACCGGGCCTCTAGTATTACTTATATTATATATAGTGTGTGTTGTGGTTATTTGTTAATACATTTACACATATTTGAATTTTTCTCAATTTTAATTTCTATTATTGTAAGTATCTACAAAAAGAGACCTAACACTAATTTTTTGAGCTACATAATTTTTGAGTGCAAAAAAATGTTGAGATCAAAAACTTTGAGAATTCTTTATATATATATATATATATATATATATATGTGTGTGTGTGTGTGTGTGTGTGTATATATATATATATATATATATATCACTAAAATTATCTCTGATTTCTTTCTTTTACTAAAATGTAAGTACTATGTGGACAGGGAGGGACTTCGTTGTATTCATCACCACTTCAGCACTCTTTGGCACCATGAACAGTGCCTGAAACATAATAGTCACTCAGTAAACATCTGTAGAATAAGTGCATTAATAAATGAGCATATAAACCATCTGAATAAGAGGTGTATTTAGAAGAATAAATGTGAGCTAGCTCTGTAGGGACCTTTGCATATAAGGCAGTGACTGTGAAGCTGATCATGCAGTTCATGCAGAAAAAAATTAAATGTCTTCAAATGAGGAAGTAACCGTTAAAGTGGTATATTAGAAAGTGTTTTATAGTCCAAGTTACATAAAATAAAATCTTTATTTTTTTATTTTTTTCCTCACATCTTTTAACTCTTCATCCTCCTCCTCCCTCTGACTTTGAGTGGTGCTTCTGAAACCTTTGTGCATTTCTTACAGCTGTAAGTTCATATGTGCTAATGAATGCGTCACATCAACTTAAATGGAACACTGACAGAAACACAATTTAGTTCATTAGTAAGGCACGACAAATTTACATCCAGAAATCATGTTGACTTTTATAGAGGAGCATAAATTAACAGTGCCCAGTGTTAAAGCCTGAACTCGCTCAGGAAAAATACACATACTCCTTTAAGGCAGGCAGTTCATATAAAGCAAGGAGGCGTGGCATCTGTGGTGTGATCTGAAGGACTGGGGCCCGGGGGGGGGTCTTTCTTCTTCCCACCCAGAGGGCACAAGTACCTAACTCTACCTTCAGAAAGACTTTCTTTAAACTGTCTCTGTTGTACTCTTTTAAAATACAAATCCCATAGAGAACTTAAGAATGTGGGCTCTGATACCAAACTCCCGTGTTCAATTCTGGCTCCGTGTTATCTAAGCTGCATTATCTCAGGAAACCCATTGAAAATCTCTGTGCTTCAGTTTATGCATTTGAAAAAATAGAGATTGCTATAGAGTTGTGAGAATTAACATGCAAAATAAGTGGAAAAGGCCCTGACACATGGTGCATCCTCTGGCAGTATCATGTTTATTATTATGGCATAGTCAGTGGGTAGCATAGGAGGCTGGGTGTCCAGGAAGACAAGAATCCTGACTAGGTAATTTAGCATGTCAACCTCTGATTTTCTAATCTAAAAATAAGAAAAGTCTGGCTTTAGTTCAGTTAAAAGAGAGAAAATCTAACACACCAATGTGCTGAATGAAAGGAATAAAGAATAGCTTTTCAAAATTTAAGTGGTCCTTGGTCTCAAGAAGTTTACAGTCTAACGGGGGAAATAACTGATATAATATAAACTCTGCAGACCACTTTAATGGAGGCAGCGGCAAGGTGCTGTGGAACCATGGAAGAGGAAGATGGTGACTTTGATGAGTGGCATCAGACAAGACATGGAAGAGAAAGGGGCTTGCAAGATGGCCTTCGGTCACTTTAGAAAGGTGTTGTCATGCTACCAGGTGGGACAAGCTCATTCCTGGTGGAGAAAGAAGCACCGGTGGAGCCTGTTTCTATAGTGAGGAGTGCACAGTGCTTAGTGCTCAATAAGAGATGGCATAGTAGAAACTAAATATGGGATAAAGAGATCAGAAACACCATGGAGAACTCTGTTACAAGCTAACGTTTTACTTTGCAAGAAAGAGAGAGACAACCCTGGCCAGCGTGGCTCAGTTGGTTGAGCATGGCCCCAGGCCCCAAGAGGTCGGTCGCTCCTTTGGTTCCCAGTCAGAACACATGGCTAGGTTGTGGGCTCCATGCCCAGTAGGAGGCATGCAAGAGGCAGTCAATTGATGTTTCTCTCCCTCTCCTTCCCTCTCTCCCTAAAAAAAATCAATAAAAACATATTAAAGAGAAATTTTGAAAAATTTTTTAGCATGAGAGTTTTTGATTATTTGTTATCATCTATTCTATAAGAAAATAAACTTTGGTAACAAGGCAAAGGAAGATTGGTAAGAAAGAAGCCGGGAAGGAGAGGTATCTTAAATTAGAGTTAGAGATGAGAATTAGAACACATAGGGCACTAAAGCCTTTTTGGTTTGAGGAATGAGGGACGAAGGACCAAGGATGATAGTGAATTCTGAATTCCAGAAACTGATAAGATGCTATTAAATGAATGGTGCTCTCAGGAAAAGGAGATACTGGTTTGGGGAAGGAGATAATACATTGAGCAATAAATCCTGTGATTCTCCATACCAACAGGAGGAAAACATATTAATCAAAAACGTAGTGGCTCCTCTGATTCACTTTCCTGCTGCCACAGTGCCTGGCACGGAGAACATCAGTCAGTAAAATTCAACCCTGGTGTGGGGTCAGGAAAGGAGTGGGAGAAGATTATGGAAATGGGAGTGAGGCTATGCAGATAAACATCACCCACTGCACATTTTTACTTCTTTGAGAGTTTTTATGAGGCTATAAATATTAAAAGTAACACAGAAAATTTGTGCTTTTAACATTTAAGAATGCACCTATAGAATAGACTACAAAATCTGAATAAATAGGTGTATATATCAAGCAATCTCTGCTGGTCTTGTAATGAGACGCTAATTTTCTTTGCTGCTAAAATACACACTTTTATTATCACTTTGTTAACTAATTATAGTTCACTGTGAACATTAAATTCATATGTGATTACTTACAGCACTACCAAATCTGTGTATGAGGGGGAGAGGGGTCATGCTAGTTCATTCATTCAAGTTACTAAAAATTGCACTCAGTGTAATATCAGGATTTTATATAAAAATGCCCTTTTGAAAAACCTCCACTGTTCTCATTGTAGTTAAAATTGTAGTTACTCAGAATTCATTCCATTAAAATACACAAGGCATTTTATGATCTAAATATACATTCAACTTGAGTTTGAGGAATAGTAAATAATCTTCTCTGATCTAATTTTAAATGTTTCTTTTAATGTTACAATACAGCTTTTGTGTTAATGAAACAAGTTTAAAATGCATGTAATCTGGGCAATTGCTGATTTACAGATAACTTGTTTTTCAAATGTTGTTGGTTGTTTGCCCCAGTTCCTTTTATGACACTTGGTATAGCCACAATGGCAGGCTAGTGAACCACACAAACACTCACTGGAATCCTGCACTCTGCTACTTGTGGAATTTCTCCCAATGTTTTGACATACATCATCATATAAATTTCATGAATAATCTTTGCTTCCAGAGAAAGGAAAGTATATGGTCATTAGCTGGTTACAAATATATTACAGTGAGTATGTATATTAATAGTGAAATTCTTATTTTTAAATACAAGTGTGGGACCTAGAAAAGGAAGGGGTAGTTGCTGTTTCTGGTGCTGCCTCGAATCTGCTATTTTTGTTTTGTCTTCCCTGGAAGAGAGAAGTGCAACACTCTATTCTGCAAGCCACAGATTGCCGCCTACGGGTCACATTGACCTACAGACATGTATAGCTTTAAAAAAATGTAAGATTTAGAAAGTCATGTCTTAAGATTAAGAATCATTTCAATATTCAGGTGATGAAAAGAACTAGTTACTATGTGATGTAGGGTAGTATCAAATCCAGAAGAAAGGACATGGTGAGAGCTGGGGAACAATGAGAAGGAATGAAAGATGTTGGTTCAAGGTGTCCGGGAAATCACAACACCTTTATCAGCAGAAGGCAAACAAGGCAAAGAGCAGGTTTGAAGTTAAGATAATGGGTTCTGATCAACACATACTGAGTTGAAATTACACTTAGAAAGTCAGAAAGAGATATTTAGTAGTCATTTCAGAAAATGACGTTTTTATAGCTCAGGAGAGAAGTGGAATCTAGAGTGATAGATTTAAGAACCATCTCTGTCTATATGAATCTATGGGGATAAAAACTATCTCATCTGGCTAAAGATTTTGGAGGCTGTAATGTATTAGTGGTGGTTTTTGTTTTTCTTTATTATTATTTTTAATCGCTTACATTATATCCAGTCTCTCTTGATATTTTCTCTAATCACTAGATAACTGAAGATTACTTCAGTAACAACATAATAACCTTTGCAGCATTAAAGTAAACATTGAATAACAACTGCATAGAGGCATGGTGTTTAATTCAACATTGTATTCTCAAAGCCTAGCGCTTGGCAAGTAATATGCACTCAAGATTATTCTTTGAAAGAGTGAATATTATTATTTCAATAATAGTTACAGATTTTTGAATTTTGAGATCATCTCACTACGGGCTTTGAGCATTTAAAGTTATAACTATTTTATTTATGTGAACAGAGCTGAATTCTGGCTCAGTACATATTTGACTTGATATAGCGGCACAAATACTACAAATAGTTTTTTTAAATGTGAAGTGGCCATAAAATGCAGTAACTCCTTAAATTTAGGTATTTTATTGGCTATTCAAAGCAAGCCTATAATATTGAAAACCATTGCAAGTAAATATGTGTCATTGTGCTATTCAGTGACAAGTTTAGTTGTAAATTACATTATCACAAGTGACTGCATTTTTCTAATATATTTACACAATGTTTTCAGAACTAACTGATCTGGAAGCAATATCCTTTGGAAATGTATATGTAGCAATATAGATATAGATAATTTTTTAAGGATAGACATTCCTGTTGCTTAGGAACAGTGAATAGATGAATAGATTTAAAAATCAAAGTTTTCCTGAATATAATAAAAAATAACTTTTTTAATGTGCCCCATAGTCATAATATATAGTACTGTTGTCAGAAAATAAAGTGGCAAAGGAATGCTTATATTGGTATGCTCTCATTTTCTTGTGTTTTGTCAACTGGATACAGGTCTTTGTTAATTAAGTGAAAATCCATATTATTCCATTCCAATGCCTTTGATTTAAAGTCACACATAAAACTATGTCAACATTGCTGACACTAAATAAACAAACATCAATTAAAGAAGAAATGCAAAAGTATGCTTCAAAGGTGCCTAGGGAAGGAAAAGCACTAACCAAGCAGTGGGTCTCCCCAAACAGAATGTTTTCAAGCCCAGCAACACGTGCCTTCATGGTATTCTATGCAAAGAACCAAGCAAGCAAGCAAGCAAAGGTTTGTGTGGGTGGCCGCCTACTCAGTGTTTATCCCCTGTGATTGAATGTACTTGCCAGCTCTGTTGCTGCCACTGTTGGAAGAATAATGACCATGGGCCCTTGACCTCTGCAGCTTTGGATCTCAAACCCCCATTCTGGGTTTCTGTCAATTAATCTTACCTCTTGCTCCCTGACTGCGATTATTTTAACACTATCAAGTGGAAACAGAATAATGCCACTGTAGCAACCACGTTGTTGGGCAGAGCTCAGGCTGTCTATAGGTTTTGCTGTGTTCAGTTGGTTTTCTTGGCCATGTGCAGCGGTATTGCATGGAGCACTGTTAGACTTACTGTACGTCTGAGCTCATGTGGGCAGAAACACGATGGTGTTTCACTCTGAAAAGCAGCAATAATACAAATGGAAAAGTATCTTGGGGAAGTAATAAGAGTGTTCATACAGTCCCAAAATCTTAATGAAGAAAGCAGAAAATAGTTGACTGTCAGGAAAGATTCATAATCTTTTTTTAAGATTTTCATTTATTATTTTTATTGATTTTAGAGAGAAAGAGAGAGAGAGAGAGAGATAGAAACATCACACTGGAGATGGAGCCTGCAACCCAGGCATGTACCCTGACTGAGAATTGAACCATGACCTCCTGGTTCTCAGGTGGACACTCAAGCACAGCCATGCTGGCTGGGCTCATAATCTTTTTAAAAACTTATTATTATAAACTTAAGTTGCTGGACCATAGTCCTAAATTTAACTTTATTCAGTAGGAACTACACATTAATTAATTTCTCCTGGGAAATAGTATTATTGCTGAATGGAATGTGGCATAAAAGCACTAGTCTACACGCCTTTACTAGGCATATATTTAACCACCAGATTATTTCATAGGAAGTCAGGCTTATTTGGATAAAAGCTAGTAGGTGTTATATATGCAGACTTTTATATTTTCTACCTCTTCATTAAAATGTTGTTTCTCAGATTTAAATGAGTCTGTAGCTCAAATCGATGAGCCATTCTTGAAAGCAGATTATTTAAAAAATAAATAGTTTGACAGATTACAAAAGAACTCCTAAAGCACAACATATGTGACAGGTGTTGAAGATTTCAAAGTTTTAGTTCAGAATCATTTTCTGTACCAGCCACTGAGCTGGAAGCCAAGCTCTCATCACCAAATAAGGCCTCATGCCTCATCTCAGGAGTTTACCAGCCAGTGGAACCAAGAGACTGTCAACATACTGTGGCAATAGTAGGGTGTTGAGTTTCAAAACGTGTGCCCCTGTATAACATGGAAAACACACACACACACCTAAAATCATATCAACTGTAAATCAGATTTAAATCTCCCTCCCGCTTCTTTGTTTTCAACATATGAGATTCAGTTCTTGCAGTCATTTAGCCATGACTGAGAGGACTAGTTGGTACCCTGACTTAGGCCCTTTAAGCATGTGTGAGCTTACTGAACCCAACTGAGGCTTGATGTAAATCTCTAGGATTAACTTGGAAATCATAGAATAGAAGATCAGGTGTCCTTCCTGGGAGTATGCTGGGTGTTTTTCCAAAACAACTCAAAACTCTAAGCCAGGCATACCATGACTTAGCAATATACTTGTTAGAAGCAGCAAAGGAAATGATTCCTGTGGTTAAAGGGGGGAAAAAGTATCTAAATGAGTATGTGGAAACAGTTATAATGCTTCCTCTATATAGTTAAAATAAATATTCTTCCTTTCACATACAAAAAAAATGGGGAATTTTCTCGAGTTTTCACCACTGTTTTATTTCTCTTGGAGAAATAAACAGTTTCTCATGCCTGTTTCATGAGGGACTTTTAGGCAGAAATTTCAAATGATGAAAAATGAAAAGAGAAAAAAGCCTGAACAGTCAAAATTTCTTTTAAAGTCTGAGTGTTGCAGTGAAGGGGACAAATAATGTAGCTCTAAGTAAGGAATCCAAACTTTATCCTGTGCAGATAACGATTCAGTTCTGCAGGTGTAGGGTTCAGTTATGTTTAAGTCCAAGTTGGAGTGGAAAGATTTGTTTCCTCCCCAAACTAAGGCTCCTAAAATAAATGGAAAAAGGCAATGGAGAGTTACCATACTTGCTCTATTTAAAACTGGGCCCAGTCTGTGCTAGAATGCATTTGATCTAATTAAACAATCCAGAGCTGTGTGAGAGGATGTAAAAAGGATGGTCTCTGATCAACACTTAGCAGCTTCATGAACTTAGACAGCTCAATCTGATATACTTGAGCCTTCTTTTTTTCTATTTATCTCAAGCATTTTTAAAATTTTTCTATTCATTTTATGCACTCTCAGTATGTGTGATTTGTAAATATAAATATTTTTGCCATGATTTATCTTATTTAATGTTTTCCTTGTCTGTGAAAATGGGGACTGGAATTCTTTCCTCAAAATCCCATGGTGTTATGAATTCTCAACATAAAGCTCTAATCTCCAACTATCTTAAGATAGTTGCTCTAGTTTGCTGTACATTGTTCATAGAGGTTTTTTGGCATAGGATATATCTGTACATCTATAACTGAACATTTTCTTCTGAGGTCCAGTGTTGGGTCAATTAAACAAGGTGGAGCCCTACAGGCAAATGCTCTTTGCTCCTCAGGGTATAGATCACTGGGTCTCAAACCTGCTTGAGCTTCAGTATTGTCTGGAAGACTTATTTAAAGTATACATCTTGAGCCCCACCCAAAGAAATTGTGGGGTCCAGGATACATAATCTTGTAAAGTCACCTGAAAGCCTTTCTCATATACAGAGAGACTTGGGAACTTACACCAGCTAGGATAGCAAATGCCTAAAGTATTTTTAATGTGTCAGTGCTTTGTGTTTGAGTCCTTTAGATGTATTGAAAAGTAAGGTGAAATTAAAGCAACATCTTAGGTAACACAACAAAAGTCCACATATCAGAGTTCAATATCTGCATGTTACAAAAGTGTTAGAGGGGAAGGAAAAATTATCCAGCTGCTGGAGTCGTTTTCCTGCTTTGTGAATATAGAATATCTTTGGTCATATTTAGAAACATCAAACTTAATAATAAGCTATTAACAAAGATGAAAAGAGAAAAAAGATGAAAAGAGACATGCAACTAAGACACTGGTAACATTTAGCTGGTAAAAATGTTTGTGCTGGTAAAAATCCTATTTGCTTAGTTAGCAAATAATTTTTAGTTCCTGTACATGTTTTTCATGCTAACTCTAAGCTGTAACTGGTCTGATTAAAATATTTTCCTCTGTGTTACTGTCAAGTGGTCATGGGTCTAGAGAAAGGCAAGAACTGGCCATCTGTCAAATATATTTTTGATATATTTAAATTCTCTTAATACATGATTTTATTTTTTATGACACATTCTTGGATGGAGAGACAACCCTTTGTATCAATCAGGTTTTTTTTATCTTCACATATCTTTTAAACCAAAATTTTATATACCATAAACAAATATTTTATCTAGTGATAAGCAATTCTGATATGTCCTGGCTGATTTAGCTATGAATCTTGACATTTAGCTATTTCTCTCTCTCTCTTCCTCCCTCCCCCGCCTCCCTCCCTCTCTCCCTCCATCTCTCTTGTTTTGATGTTTCATGCCTTTTCCTTCCCTTTCTTTTAACTTCTGAACATTTATGAGATTTTTATTTTATTGAGTAATTTATTGGTTTTAAAAATATGACACAAAAGCATGTCCTGAAAATTCGAATCTCATTCCATAAAGGACCGCCCCTCCCACCCCACCCCCACCCCATTTCACTGACATTAAAGCTTGCACCATTTGAAGCATTTATGTATCCTTGGAAGTCTGAAATTTGACTCTAATTCAAGGAAAACATATACATATGTAAGAAGACAACAAGAAAAAAATTGATTAAATCCAGGAATTAATTTAATGAAAGGCATAGATGGAGGTGAAGAGAGACTTTTTTCTTTCTTTTCTTTTTTAACATATATTGACGATAAAAGTTGTGAGGTTAGGGCCTCAGTGACTACTTCTCCTGACCCATTATCCAGTGGCAGGTGGTTGTTAGAATGAAATAAGAGGGAGGAAGAGGAGAGGAAGGGGAGGATGGGGCTAATGTTGATTTTTGCTTCAAGCTCAATCTCAAGGGCTGTAATTTTCATTCCAAAGTTTAGGGGAGGCAAATGGAGTGACCATTTAGGTTACCAACACCTTGAATTTCTGCTACACTTGATGCCTTGGCAGGGCAGAGTATTCTCTTGTTCTTTCCACTAAGGACCATGAGCCCACATAAGTCATCTGGTCCTTTTTCTTTTCAGTTCTAGCTCCTTCAGCAGTACAGATGAATGAGTCAGTGAATGAGTTCTCCCCAGTAACACAAGTGTCAGTAAGATAATGAGACACTATTTATAACACTTTTCCCCAGAAAATAATTTATATCCGCAGTGCTTCTTTGGTTATTAATCCTTAAACTCTAAGCCTGAAGTACATAGTTTGTATCAGCATGATTTCCTTTCCTGACCTAGTTTTTCGCACCATTGCAGCGTTTTGTGTTCTTGGAAAATCCCTGGTGGGGATGGCACTGTTACTTTGAAAGCAGGGCAGCATGGCGGTGCCACCCTCCCCCTGCTCTTGCTAATCCTGTTCTTTCCAGATGACAGTTTTGTTAGTTTATGGTTAATTCCTATTCGTGCTACCTTTTTGTTTGAGTGTGGGTGCGTTATTACGTATCAGAAGTAGACATACCCAACTGGCATGGCCTCAGTGGTTGAGCATTGACCTATGAACCAGGGGATCGTGGTTCTATTCCTGAGCAGGGCACATGGCCAGGCTGCGAGCTTGGTCCCCAGTGTGGAGTGTGCAAGAGGCAGAAACTCTCACCCTTGAGTTTCTATCTCTCTCTCTCTCTGTCTCTCTTCCTTTTTCTGAAATCAATAAAAATGTATTTTTTAAAAAGTAGACATGCTTCTAAATGGACAGAAAACAGCAAATGTCCAGAGTTGCAGCCTTAAAGGGGGAATCTTTTAAGTGCAGATTACCTGTCAAATCCATTGTTATCCTGACACCTTCATGAAATTGGAAGAACAGTGAGTTTTCAGCTGCATATTCATAGAGAGCCCTTCAAGAAATAATAACACTTTTTAAACTCTAAAAATTGGTAAACAGTACTTAATTAAAATTCCTTTGCTAATTTATGTAAGACTATTATTAACTGTGTTATCTGAATACATTGAATCAAAATATCTCCTCACACACAACCCCTGTTTAAGAAGCAAGAAATAACATCATAAAAGCTTATCTTTTATATAAATACATGATAGCAAGACGGCTAAATATGTGCCAAGTCTAGTTACAACATAACATGTGTGATTGAGAAAAGTTTATTTTTTAAAAGAGCTTCATCGTGAAATGACATGTAAACGTGGGGTGGGAGGAGGAGTTATCTCCCCAACTCAAATGGCGCCACCGCCACTGCATATTTCAAAGAAGGTAAACTGTTAGCATTATAACCTCCTCTTGTAGCTCTCAGGTCCCTTGAGTTTTCATCCTGTTGATCCTACCATAGTCATCCAGGCCTGTGATTAAGATCAAAGACTCTGGAGTCAGACTCTCCAGGGAGCCAGGCCTGATTCTGCCACTTAGTAGATGCTGCGAATGTGGGCATGTTATTTAAACATCTCTGCCACAGTTTTCTCAACTGTACAAAGATAAAAATAATTCTCCTATGTATGGTAGCCGTCCATCTGAGTTGGCCAAGGACAGTCCCCATTTATGCCAGTTGTTCTGAAGTAACTATTACTAGCTCCCTTTTTCACACTCAAATATGGGCCATTTTAGGTAATAAATTATAGAGTCTCCTTTCTAATATGACTATTATGAAGATTAGATAAACTGATCCATAATTATATAAAGAAATGTTACTTACAAATATAAGGTATTTATCTTTCTTATCTATAATCGTTCCAATTAAAGAAACAGAATTGACAGAAAAGTCTAAAAAACATGCCCTGTGCAGTAACCCAGTGGACAGTGGGGTAGCATGGGCATCCTGAATGCGCTCAAATGTGTTTTCAAAAATCTGGTTGTGTCTTGTCCTATATCTAAATGTCAACAATGTTGTTCTATCAGAGGGTCCACATTTCAAAAATTTCAAACCACTAGAATGAGAAAATGCAAAAATAGAAAATAATGTTGGTAGAAAACACATGTGGATGTTAGTCTTGGTCTTCCAAGCAGATATTATTTTTGGCAAATAAAAGGTTATGTATTAGCCATAATGTAACTGGGTTTAATTGTTGGGTAAACATCCTCTCCATAAAACTATAAAAAGCACAGATGACCACCAGTGAATATAATGAATATTCACTGATAAGCATCAGTCCACCTATATTGAAATTAAAATATTAGTTTAAACTCTTTTTCACCTTAGTCACCTCAAACCTACCCAAGGAGCTTGGTATCACCCAAAATCTAACAACTAAGAGGTTCCTTTCAGGCCCAGCAGTGGGACATTAGTACTCACTCCAGTTGAAGGCTGTGACCTTTCTAATGGGAGGAACCTGAGATGTTCATTTAATGGCCCCCCCTAAGTGGGCAGCATGGGAAGATTGTTTGAAAACATGATCAGTTAAAGGAGCAGTGAGCCTAAGCTCACCATGTCAATTCATCAGCTCCTTCTCATGCAAGTTCATGTAGAATCCGCTCTACAGTTCACTTCAAGCAAAGAAGGACAGATGGGAACCCTTGGGAAGGCTTTCTGCCATTTTCTTTGATAACTTTTTTGGGAGACCATATGACTTTTCAGAATTAAAAGAATATATATATTTTTTATCAATAACCTCACTTAAAACATGTAACCCTATATTTCAGGATCATTTTGATGTCTAACTTATAATCATACTCTGTTAGAGCAAAATCATTTTTATTTGACAATCTGAGTTTTTATTATGGAAATTGTGACAATGAAATTATTTTATTTTCTTTGAAAGAATGTCAAAACAGAATCTCCTTTTCTTTTGAAGAGATTGGTGAATAACAAGTGACACTAGCAACTGCTCCAAGGGGATAGACATGCATTTCAAACCGGTGACCTTGGTAAGGTCGGGGATTAAGCTGCAAGTGTTACAATAATGCAGCAATAGTGGGAGGCACAGGCTTACCAGAGTATCTAGACTCTACAGGAATTGTTCCCAGAGACCCAGCTGGGAAATAGAATGAAGGGTTCTTCTGCTTCCAGCAAATTGTGTCTGAGTCTTGCTTTAGTGCTTCATCTCCCGCAACACTCTGCCAGTCTGTTTGCATCAGCAGCCTGACTATTGCTAATTATTGTTAATAATTTTCACCTTTTAATCATGTTTTTATCATATTAAAATTAATATTTTTACTGGTATAATTTAAGCTAGTCAGTAAGTACAGCTAAAATTAATTACTCTCTTTTCATGAACATGTACCATATTTTAGGTACAGTTCAATTTGTGTTTACTAGTAGTGAATTCTGTTAAATTTTTTTCTTCTTTATTGCTTGGCATCCTTTGTGGCCATCTTGGACTATGACTGCCTGTTCTTCTCTACATGTGCTGATGCCATGACCTATAAATGCAGTTTTCCCGAAACTCCTGCTCCATGAGGCTTCTCAGCTGACTCTGGTGCTCAGTGATTGTTCTCCTTTCTGAACTCAGAGTGATTACTGTTAATGACACTGTGTATGGTAGGTTGAATAATGGCTCCTAGACATCCACATCCTAATCCCTAGAACTCATGAATGTTACTTTTTATGCCAAAATTGACTTCACTTCTATGAATAAATTTAAGCTCTTGAGATCAGGAGATTCTCCTGTGTTATCCAGGTGAGCTCTAAATGCAATCACAAATTGCTTATAGGATAGATACAGAAAATTCTGACACAGAAGAGCAAGAGAAGGCAATATGACCACAGAGAGATAGACTGGAGTGAGGTGGTTTTAAGCCAAGGAATGTTAATAGCCCCCGAGGAGGAGGCAAACAACAGATTCTCTCTAGAACATCCAGAGGGAGTGTGGTCCTGTCAACACCTCAGTTTCAGCCCAGTGATACTGATTTTGGACTTCTGGCTTCCAAATCTGTGAGAGAATAAATTTCTGTTGTGTTTAAGCCACAAACCTTGTAGTAATTTGTTATAGCTACAAGGAAGCTAACACACTCCGATTCAGAAACTACACATATGTAGATGTAAATACCCCTTCTTAAAAATACAATTTTCAACACATCAAACATAGATACAAAAAAGTGCAAACATCTTCTGTATGAATGAGTCTCACATGAGTTAGCACAAAGAGGCCATATTTTCATCCAGGTTAAAAATATATGTGTAGCCCTTTGCCCCTCTCAATGACTGTCCTCTCTATTCTCCTTGAATATAACCAGTGTCCTGGCTTCTAACACAATAGATTAATTTTGCCTGATTTTGAACTTTATATAAATGCAATTGTATAGTATATTTTATTTTTTCTGACTTATATTGCTTAGTATTTTGTTTGAGAGATTCATTGGCATTGCTATAAATAGAAGTAGTTTATTCTTTTTAATTGCTGAGTAGTAGGCATTGTAGGAAAATACCATAATGTGTTTACCCATTCTCTTGTTGATAGACATATGTGTGATCCCCAGTTTGGGGCTACAATGAATAAAGCTTCTATGACTATTTTTGTACATATATTTTTGTATGTACCTAGAAATTGAGTTGCTGGGTAATATAACATGCATATGTTCAAAATAAGTAGATAAAAGCCAAATTATTTTCTAAAGTGGTTATACAAATATATTTATAGCAGTATATGAAAATTCCAGTTGCTCTATATCCTTGCCTAATATTGTAAATAACCATCTTTTTAAAATTTTTATTTTATTTATTTTTTTTAAATATATTTTATTGTTTTTTACAGAGAGGAAGGGAGAGAGATAGAGAGTTAGAAACATCGATGAGAGAGAAACATCGATCAGCTGCCTCCTGCACATCTCCCACTGGGGATGTGCCCACAACCCAGGTACATGCCCTTGACCGGAATCGAACCCAGGACCTTCCAGTCCGCAGGCCGATGCTCTATCCACTGAGCCAAACCGGTTTCGGCTAAAATTTTTATTAAAACAAACAAATTTAGGCAGTCTGGTGGCATCTCATTTTAGTTTTAATTTGTAGTCTCCCCATTCCTAATGATTTTTAACATTTTTTCAACTGTTTGTTGGTTATATGGATGTCTTCTAAGACAATTATTTTAAGATACTGCCATTTTTATTTTATTTTACATTTTTCTAACTGATTTCTAGGTTTTTTATACATTCTGTATATCAACCTCATATAGATTATATGAGTTTACAACTCTCCCATTACTTGGCTTGCTTTTTCACACAATTGATGATGTATAAGTAAAAATTCCAAATTTTAATGTATCCCAATTCATTATTCTCTTCTTTATGGTTTATATTTTTCCCCACTTTAAGAAAACTTTACTTGCCCAGAGGCCATAAAAATAATCTCCTATATCATTCTCTATGGGGTTTGTTGTATAGTTTTTCAATCTATAATAGATAAGCCTCCCAGAAACAAAATACAAGTTTATATTGGTACCAACTGAGATTAAGAGTGTCTGTTACTCTGTACCCTCACCAATAGTGTTTGTTTTCTTTTTCTGTATAAAACTGTTATGGAAAAAGTACTATATTCAATAGCACCCCACTTTAATAAAATGTATTTTTATGCATATGAATTTTTATTATACATGAAGTAGAGACCATAACTAACATAGTCTATTTAATAGACTCTATTACTTTGAAAAATGTACATTATGGTCTTAAAATCAGGGAAAAGTACTCTGTCAGCAATGTTAATTTTTTCTTTTTATGTATCTATTCAGCAAAGGCTTCAAAAGTTCTTTAATTGCCACCATTGCTAAAACTTAGTCTTGTTATTTCTCCTCTGGTTTTAAACTCTAGGTGGAAAAGTTGTTTATAAATTATATAAAATGAAGGCTAAATCATCTTATATTATTTTGCATTCAGAGCAGTAAATGCAGAAGATTAAGCAATTATCCACTCATGGTGGAATTAGGTAGAGATACTTAAGGCTAAATTTAGAAACTTAGCTGCAAAATTATATTTTGCATGACATTCAACAGCTGGATTAAAGAGGCAGTAAAATCGCTTATGTTAAGAAACGAGCTGTGAAACATGATAAGGGAAAGGGTGCTGAAGTGGTATTATGAGTGATCTCATCATCCCCCTGTAAAAGAGAGGGATTCCTGCCTGGCTGACGTGGCTCAGTGGTTGAGCGTTGACCTATGAACCAGGAGGCCACAGTTTGATTTCCGGTCAAGGCATATACCCTGGTTGTAGATTTAATCCCCAGTGTGGAGTGTGCAGGAGGCAGATGATCGATGATTCTCTCTCATCATTGATGTTTCTATCTGTCTCTTCCTCTCCTTTTCTCTCTGAAATAAATAAAAAACATGTTTTAAAGAGAGAGAGAGAGAGAGAGAGAGAGAGAGAGTAGATATTCCAGAGTAGAAAAAGACAGAATTCCTTTATCTAGATTCTACAACAAAAGATCATAAGTGGACATATCATGGGTTAAAAAAAAAAACATGGAATGAAAATGACTACTTTCTATAAAATGCATAGGCTGCATAAGTTATACATGAGAAATAAATACTATATTAAGATGAAGTGTAAGAATGAATGTTGGATTTGAAGCAAGTTTTGGACTTGGATTATTTTACCTATGTTTTCTAAATATTCTTAATAGAGGAATGGGAAGGGTAGAAATTCTTTGAGGAATAAAAACATCAAAAACTATGAGACTAAGAAGTTGTTTTAAACTTACCTAAAGGAGACTATCTCCCCCTGCCCCTAAATTTATTAAGAAGAGAAATATTTGGCAGTGCTCTATGACCTGACCTTGAATGCCATTCTTTTCCAGGGTATGGAGACATGAAGGTGGTAAAGTTATCTAATAAATAATAATTTTAATTGCTTGATTTAACACACCAGTGTGTGGTAGAAAGGAAAGGGAGCTATTTACTCTTGCATTTTTTTTATAGGTGGAAGATTTTAATCAAGAGACTGCATGGCTGTCCTAATCTCATAAATTACAGCTCCACATTCAGTTATGACACTAGAATGGGGGCATAGTTCTAGTCTAAACTCAAAAGAAAATGTTGCTTGAAACAGTTTTTTGTTTCCCTCCTCCCCCAAATTTTAGTTATTTGTGTTAATTTTTATTCTGAGTATCAATTCAGAGTAAACTAGGGACATACAAGTGGAAATTTAGTTAGATACATATGCCTAACCATTGTCCAGAAATTAAATAACAACTTCATAGACACCAGGATTAGCTGCATTGTCAATCAATGGAAATAATATCAGGAAAGAAGAAAGAACATAGTATAGATGAAATTTGAAGAATTCGGTTTATTTGAGGTAGGGATAAAGGCTGTTTTATAAAAGTTTAAAGTTGGAAAAAAACAATATTAGAAAGGATCTTATTTAGTTCAAACCTTTTACTTACAGTTGTAAAAATGGAGGCTAAGTGAGACTATATGCCCAAGAGTAAAAAGCTGGTTACAAGAATAAGATTGTTGTTATGTTTCTGCTACTGACTCTCTGTCTAGTTAATGCTTTCCACAATGCCACCTTGCTGTTTGTAAGCACAGTGGCTCTCCTGCCTGCCGCCTCAGTAAGCTATGTATAGATTGCTCAGTATTGAAAGTCTTCCTGACTAATTACACTGTTCATTGTCCTAAATGCTCCACAAGCACAGTGAGAATGCCAAGTGCATTTGCTCTTACTTCTTCTGGAAAAGGAAAAAACAAGTCTCTTCTGTTCCCCCTTTCTCTTCCCCCAGGTGGGTTGAAAATTGTAGACTTTATCCATCAACTTATACAATTTTCATTGAACAGGTACAATCTTCCAGACCCTCTAAAGTATTCTGGACATTTCTAAAATGAAAAATATATTTTTAAAGGAATATAATTAAGAAACATAAATATATGTATATTTATAAATAGAAATATTAACCTCATAGTGCAAAGATTACATATATATATTTAAAACACATCTTAGTGCAAGTAAATTAATAAAGGTAAGTCCTTATTCTCATTTCTCACAGGAGAAACTGAAAATTGGGAAGGTCATTACAGAAAGTTTTAATGCATTGGTTAAGCATTAAAAACATGGAAAAGGCCCTGGCCCGTGTTTCTCAGTGGCTAGTGTTGGCCCATTCACCAAAGGGTTGCAGGTTTGATCCCCAGCCCCAGGTGGGGCATGTGCAGGAGGCAACCAATGTGTCTCTCTCACATCGATGTCCCTCCCTCCCTCCTTTCCTCCTTTTCTCTCCTTTCCTTTCCACTCTCTCGATAAAAATCAATGGAAAAATATCTTCGGATGAGGACTAACAAGAACAACAAAAATTAGAAAACAAACAAACATGTAAAAGTTAGCAAGGCAGGTAAGGCAATGACTAGTATGACTATAGCTGGGAAGTATGAGATACTAAGATTTTTTTAGACATTACAGGTATCTGTACCACAGGAGCATAAAGATAAAGGTGGAAACACCAGGTGTTGGGGCTGAGGAGGCAAGTAAGGGCCACGCCATGAATGGCATGGCTTGGCATACTTGTAGGCATGGAATTTTCCCTTCAGTTGAGACGTTTATAACCTGAATGCATGAACCCTGCTCATCGAATATAGAGGGATACTTGCATGAATCCTAGAGTATCAGTGACACCCTGAAGTTGCATAAGCATTTTAAGATTATGATCGTAAATAAAATTTTTGGGAAAAAAGAAAGGCCATAACATTTGTTCATTTTTAAAGTGCCCCATGGCTTCTTACAAGCACAGAACTATCAGTGTAGCAAATAGGAATTCACCGCATAGATTGAAAGTGTGCCACACGTCCTGTGTGTAAAAGACATGACCATGCTGAGCTTTTGGATGGTGGTTGCCTCAGGTAGAAGCGTGAAGCTGAGAGAATTCCATTTGACTTGCAGGGTAGGATCAGCATCTTTGCATCCCTGGCACCCAGCCCACAGGCCGCCTCCTCAAGCCCACGTTTATTCAACATTCCATAACTGTTTGAACAGAGGATAAGGCTGAAGGCAGAAAGAGCAGTTATCTATCTCATGCAATTATCCAGTCAGAGATGACAAGTGTCAAGAGTAAGAGAGCGATAATTTGGATGCAGAAGAAATGACATATTTGAGAGACATTTTAGAGGTAAAACAACAAGACCCAGCAACTGATTGATTGGCTCTGAGGGCAGAATTGAGAATGCTTTCCTGTTTTATAGGTTAAATGATGGATGCCAATGCTATTCTGTGCTTCTCTTTAAGAGCAGTTATCTTATACTGTCTTGTATTATATTACCATGAACATACCATATCTTCCCTGGAAAATTAGGTTTCTTTTGTTGCTGTTGTTAATCCTTATTTGAGGATATTTTTCCATTGATTTTTGGGGGACGGTGGATGAGAGAGGGGAAGACAGGGAGAAACATTGATGTGAGAGAAACACATCAATTGGTTGTCTCCTGAACAAGTCCTGACCACGGCCCAGGCTGGAAGGAGCCTGCAACCAAGATACATACCCCTTGACCAGAATCGAACCCGGGACCTTTTGGTCCGCAGACTGATGCTCTATCCACTGGGCCAAATCACTTGGGGCAAGACTGTAGATTTCTAAAAGTCATGCTTTTATTTTTTTTAATTTTTATGGTATTCTCGACAGCCGTTGGATTAGTGATGTCCAGCTAAGATGTACTTGGGAAATATATGTTGGAAAAGATCTAAAGATGCCACAGAGGATGCAGTCAAATTTCTAGTATCTTCATAAATGATTAGCTTTTGTCTCCCATTTTCAAAGTTCCTTACAGTTGATGCCTCACAATAGTTTTCTGTTTCTGTGAGGGAACAGGGAGATGCAGGAATCTCTTATAGATGGAACACAAAGCAGAGGGGTACGGCTGCACTTTGTAAACAGTGAAGGGAGAGAAGTTGTTCAGACAGGATTTGGGAGCTCCTATTGGAGACTCCACAAGGGCAGTTCCTCACTGATTTGTCTTACATTTTGAGTTTTTAAATTCATTTGGAAATTTCTTTTAAATTTAAGCAGAGAGGGGATGAAACTCTCCGAAAAAGAGAAACATGTTTTCACAAACCACGTGCAGAGATTTAGAGGGCTAGTTTGATGGAGACTATGTTTTATTTGTTTAGCATCACTTCAGCAGTGTACTACATAAGCACAAGCATGCATTTCTTCAGCAGATGGTCCACTGATGGTTGGGTGAGTCCCTGACAATCTAGAAAGATGGTATGGTTGGAAAGGACAGTGGTTCTAGAGCCAGAAAGACTTAATTTCAGTTTCCTCCCATTGGTAATTTTTAATTGTTTGACCTTGCGAAAGATTTCTGACCTCTTTGAGGAAGACTTCTATTATTTTTTTAAAATCTATTTTTATGGATTTCAGAGAGGAAGGGAGAGGGAGAGAGAGATAGAAACATCAATGATGAGAGAATCATTGATAGGATGCCTCCTGCACGCCCCCTACTGGGGATCAAGCCAGCAACCCAGGCATATGCCCTTGACCAGAATCAAACCCATGACCCTTCAGTCCGCAGGCTGATGCTCTAACCACGGAGCAAGCTGGCTAAGGCTACTATTATTTTTTGAAAACAGGAATAATGTCAAAGCTAATATATTCTAAGCAATATGCAATGCCTATAACTACTCTGCTTTTATTTATTAACTTAGTTTACCTAAGAACAAGCCCATGAGAGACGGTACTATCTCCATTTTATAGATTAGTAAACCAAGGCTCCAAAGGATTAAGTACCACTGCCAGATAACACAAGGAGTAAATGGCATTCTGGCCCCAGCCCCACACTGTGAACCACTACAGACCTAGTAGGACTATAATGAAGATAAATGATAACTTTTGTAAAATTTTAAAATATTGGATAAACATTTGATTTGGTATCATCATTACAGTGGGGCCTTGACTTACGAGTTTAATTCGTTCCATGACAGAGTTCGTAACTCAAATTACTCGTATGTCAAATCAAAAAGTGAACGAGTGAGACACGTTATGCTGGGCTGATGTTGTAACATTCACTGTGACGTTCGCTGCGCCAGCTAGCGGTGGGGTATCTGAAGCTGGCTCGTAACCCGAATTTTAGCTCACAACTCAAAGCTAAAAATCGGCCCTAGAGACGTATCTCGAAAAACTCGTTAGTCGGGACACTCGTAAGTCAAGACCCCACTGTAGTAACATTAACATGATAAACAGTCAGGTAGCCTTTTGCAGGGAGAACTGTTGGGTCTCAGTACAATTTATATTGTTAGGTTTTTGTAAAGGAAAAGTATGTTTTGAACCTCAAATCATTGACTTGCTCATGAATTTTTGGATCATATTCAGATATGAATTAGGGACCACCTGTACCAAAAACTGGGGAAGAAGCATTTCTACGCAGGTGGCACAGCTGTTATAGGGCTTCAGTCCCTCTTCCTTGTTTCCATCTCAAGCGTTTTGAGACTCTCTAAATTCTTTGTAGCAAAAGAAGAATTAGAGAAAAACCTATATAATCTTCACCAAACTTTCTAAATAAAATCAAGTTAATCTTTTGTAGGATCTTGACTTTTTTGTCTGATGTTTTTAAATAAAAATCATTGTCAAAATTAACACATTAATATATATATATACGATAAAACAGCCTACTAATCACACATTTATATTAATTCTATCCCAAACAGCATAATATTTAATATTTAAAATAAATTTGAGCCTTAAAGCCAGAAATAATGTTAATGCCTTTATGATAATAAAATAGGGTGATAACATAGAGAATAATATGGGAGGGGCTTTATAAGAAAAGGTGATAAGGATAGCCTCCTGGACAGATGCGAGTTGAGATCTGAATAGTCAATAGGAGGCAATGTAGGTCAATCTCTTTGGCAACCGCCCTGGTATTGTAACAAGTTTAGTGTGTTCAATAGAAAGATTTGAGAAGACCCTTTGAGTAAGTGTCTCTGGATGGGGCTATTTTTATTCCTAGAAACTTTTATTTTTAATGAGAAATTCACAATTCTTATGTGTGTTAAAATTTAAACCACTGTTATACTCAGGAAAAAGTGAAGGAGACCAAGCCCTGCAGCTGAATGTATTCTCTTGCTCCACAAAGGGGCTTGAGGGCATGGACTTTGGGGTGCCCAGATTTACATTCAAAACCTGGGCAAGTTACCCAAGATCCATCCGCAGTTTTCTCATATTCTTAAAGCAGGAAATAATAGGATTTAGTTAATAGGATTGATGTGGAGATCAATTTACTATTTATCTTAGTAAATTGCTAGGTACCGTATATTCTTAATAACCATTGGGAAGTATAAGTAGTAATTTAAGAGAGGTAGACTGGATAAAGATTAAGGACAGTTGCAGTTTTAAAGCAATATTTACTTTTGTGTTTGAATTAAAAAATAATGTTTGCTAGTATTTTAAAACATTGTAACTTTTTATTGGTACACAGGTTGCATTTCAATGCAAATTAGACATTATTTCAGCCGACTTTATTAGCAGGATTAGCTCAGAAAACAACTGCAGAGTAGCGCCCTAAAGCTATGACAGTGCACAGATATCCTGTTTAAAACAAAACTCCTGTCTTGGCATGAAGACTAACAATTATGAGTGACAGCTACTATTCTCCAGGTGTTACACAAGTATTTTCTCTTTCATTCACATAATTGTGCCATGAGGAAGGTATTATTATTTCCATCATTCAAGAAGGGGCTCTTAGGCGCTCATAATTTAAGTAACTTGCCTAAAGCCACATAGCTAGTGAGAGGTAATGCCCAGATTTGAGCATAAATCTCTGTCTGCAAACAACAGCCTTTCTTCCACAAAAATCCATTAGGTTAAAAAACAACAACAAAGTTTCATTTTAATTATCTGTATGTCTTAGGTTAAAATTATTTGGGGGCTTTAATTGTACTAACTTAAATTTATTTTTATTTGGCTATTAATAGACCATCTTGGCTATTTTATATTTATTATTATGAGTAAGAAAGCTTGCAAAGTTTTAAAATTAAAGAAGCACAATTTCCATGTCTCTTTGATGAAGAGAAGTGAAAAGCTAACGCCTAACTGGAAAGCTGATATCCACTCTTTTGGTTTTAGGGCATAAAGTGGCTTGTTTGGTTAATCTTGTGAAGTCACTTGAATTGTGTAACACGAAATCCTCAAATAACACCGTCCCAACTATGTACATCTGTCATTTTGTCTAATAAAATATGTTCTGCCTTTTGAGATTCGGGGATTAAAAATGGCTATAAATCAGTGGAATGAAACTTCCTTCCACATTAAAAAGGCAACTGGGAGCCATTAATGCTCAGGTCAAACTTTGGTTTCTAGTAGCTTGTCACTTCCCCTTTTAAGTGTGCTGTATTTCCACCAGCAGGTCTTACTGTTACCCTGAAAAATTAGAGACAATCTTGGCACATGCTAACCTCATGGAGGCAATCGCATTTTGTAAAATAAATAAGCTTTGAGTTCATATTCTGCTGTTCTCCTTGAAGTGCACGCAGGAATGATAAATATTATGTTTCCAGACCAAGAGCAGAAAAGTGAAACACTGGTCTTCTCTTTTGAAAGACTGAGCGTGGCTGCAGCCACTCCATCTTAAAACACCATCACATGAAATTTGGAAACAAATGGTTTCCCCAACCAGGATAAAGAGAAGAGAAATGCCTTGCATATACATTCAAAGCCATTGTATATATGACGAGTCCTGGGCTTTTCAAAGCTGCAGAAAACATGGTTGGAGCCTTTGTGCTGCTCTTGAAAGGGATCAAAGGGTGGCTCTAATGCTATGTGGAGGCACACTCCCAGCAACTCTGTGTAAATCTCCTCTCCAGCAGCTGAGCACTGAGTCACTGACCTGGCATTGTCCCCGATGTCAGGGGAGAGAGAGACAAGAGAAAAGGACAAAAGGGGGCGTCTGCATTGAACAACTGGTGAATGTGTTGAAAGTAAAATGGACATGTCTCCACTGTCCTCTACTTTTCCCCAAACTTGTTTCTTTGTTTTGAAGCCAAATGCAATAAGTAGGCTAAACAATGAGTCCTGTTGACTTAAATAATGTTTAGATAAAATAGCTGTCTCTTTTGGGGAACATCTCTGTATTTCTTTGTGCATAAAGTCTGGTTCTTTGGAGATGAGATTTTATGGCATACAGCTTATTATATTTTCCCTGTGTGCAAATGGAAATGGGTTTAAGAATGTATCAAGGGAAAGCAGAGTTTAAGACTTTTGGTTGGTGGGGGGACAGGATTGTTAAATTCCAAATAGTCTATCTTACTAAAAGTTGTGGGTGGTCTTCTGAAAGAATCTAGTATGAGACTATATTTACATCATGCTAACCTGTAAAGAAAGTTTGCACTGCCTAATTCTTGATTAAAGAGTAATTATAAATCCTATAACTGACAGAATATTGAGTTGAGCCATCAGTATTATCAGACTCTTGCTTCTAATTGAACACATTATGAAGGAGAATGTTAATTGAAAATTTTCCAAGATTTCTGTGTATTCATACTTACTTTTATTCAGACATCTTATAGTTTAGCTATACAAATATTTTACTCTACTTCATTCACTTACTATTGTATTAAAGTAGTATCACCCTTGAGAATGCTTCATTAGCATAATTCTTTCTAACTTGTACTTGCATGTACTTTCTCAGAATTTTTTATTGGCACCTCAAGCAACTTTAGAAAAATTCAACCTCTTTGGTTTGTTGTACAAGGAGTTTGCCTCTTTGCATGTTGCTTGTGTGAGATTCAGGAAGTTTGCATTTCTGTCATGTTGATACCTTACTTCTGCTTAAAAAGACCATTCAAATCCTCTTCTTTATCAGCTACGAAACTAATCATCCTTGAATCTTCCACATAAGACCTCTACACAAGCTCTTTCCACTCCCTAGAAATGCTTATCTCTTTAGTAACTCATATTTATCTCTAAGGTCACAGCTTATATGACACTTCCCCACAGAAGCTCTTCCTGACCCCTGATGTAAAGCAGCTGTCCTTGACTTAAACACTTATCCTGTCTTTTACAATATTTTTTTGCACTTATTACTGTGATTTTTAGTTTAAAAGAGTGGCTCAACTACTATTTGTTGAAAAAAGAAATAAGGTCAAACATTTCCTTCTGTTTAAGATCCCCCTCTATTTCCAGGAAAACTTAATCTTCCTTCTTCAAAGCTCCTTTAATTTCTTTTTTTTAAATATATTTTTATTGATTTCAGAGAGGAAGGGAGAGGGAGAGAGATAGAAACATCAATGATGAGAGAGAATCATTGATTGGCTGCCTTTTGCACGCCCCCTACTGGGGATTGAGCCACAACCTGGGCATGTGCCCTTGACCGGGAATTGAACCTGAGACCTTTTTGTTTTTAATATATTTTATTGATTTTTTACAGAGAGGAAGGGAAAGGGATAGAGAGTTAGAAACATTGATGAGAGAGAAACATCAGTTCAGCTGCCTCCTGCACACTCCCTACTGGGGACGTGCCCACAACCAAGATATATGCCCTTGACCAGAATTGAACCTGGGACCTTCAGTCCTCAGGCCGATGCTCCATCCACTGAGCCAACCTGGTTAGGGCGAACCTCAGACCTTTCAATCTACAGGCCAATGTTCTATCCACTGAGACAAACCAGCTAAGGCAAAGCTCCTTTAATTTCACCTTCTTATACTACAGTGGTTTGTGTACCTTCATTCTAGACTGTCCACTCTGAAGAGAAAGACCAAGAATTTTCATTATTTTACTCCGTCCCTAGCTCATATACTATCTATTGAATGGATGAGTAAATATATACCTCAAAGAATATTTTAATTTTGTGTAGAGCCTGCTGTATTATATAAAATATAAGCTTTATGTTTTAATAGAAAACTGTGGAATGAAGGGCCAGAAAACTTTATGAGGGAGAAACAGGACAAGAGATTTCACTCAGCAATGGAATTTTCTACAACTGTTGTTCTAATAAAGTACTAGTATGTTGAGGAGACACTTCCACTGGAAGCCACGGTGTATGCAAAGGAAGTGTTATTGAAACCATGGAAAACTAACAAGTAGTAAAAAGTGTATGATAGACAAGTGTTAAATGCTACTGTAAGAAACTTTCCATGTGATACTTTAGTGTGGTGCCTTTGGGGTTCAGAGTGGGGGGTTGGGGTCTCCCCCCTGGCTCCTCACCTGGCCCACTGCACACGTGTTGGTCTGAAGTATCATCTTCCTGTCTTTACATTTCTCTGTCTCACCGCCCAGGACTTTTAGTATTAATATTTAAAAATATGTCTTCCTAGTTTATTTTCTGTGAATAATTTTTAACTGCTTTCATATTGAATATAGCCTACTTTTAGAACTGAACAGCCTGAGAAAATAGTTTTCATACCTTCAAATCTCTACATAGACAATTGTAGTGACTGCAAATATTATATTTAGTAGAAGTACACTAATTTACACCATTCATTCTCAAGCTCCAATTGCTATTCTATGCCCCTCCCTCTTTTTTCTTTGTTGTTATGTTTCTGCTTTTGTTTTGCTGACAACCTTGAAACTACTGTTCTCAACGTGGACACACTGTTTTTGAGCACTTTGCCCCAAAGCAGCTTCTCCGAAGTGTCAAGGCCTCTAGAAAGGAGGCGTCAGATGAAGTGTTTCCTCCTCTTCACGTTTATCTCCCCTGTTTCCATGTGGAGTGGACACTCTGAACTAGGCCTCCCTGACAGCCCGAATGCTCACCCCTGCTGTCCTCTACAGCTTAGCAACGGGTTCAGATTTAGTTCTACTTTTCAGAAGTTACTTCCTTCCAATGCAGAGACTCTCAAGACAATTTAGTTATTTTCTAATTGTCTATTCTTCCTCTTCTGAGATAGAATCCAAAACCACTGCCCATACAAGGAGCCTGATAGTGGCACCTAACATCTTTGAAGTCTACTCTCATGTTTCCCAAGTAAGTTTAGAGGAAGAGACTTAAGTTAGAACTTAAAATTGTCCAGTTTATTGAACCACACAACACACATAGAATATGTTTTAGGTATGGGGAAGGAAAGTTTGATTTTGGTTTAGCTTCATATTGTGTCCAGAAAAGACACAGTTATATTACTGTGGTCATGTTTCTAAGATAGGCTTTAAACAGACCCTTTCTTCCTGTCAGATTAATCATAATATGAAGGGTCCAGTCAGCTTTACAGATATTCTACAATAGTAGATAACACTTGTAGAGTGTGAAAAAGAGATTATTTTCATGAACACTTTTATTGCTGCAGGGAACATTAGGGATCATTCTGATTAATAAATAATCCCATTCTTCCTTTTGTTTTGTAGATTTAAGGTCCAGAGTGAGGGAGGGGAGGTAGAAAGGAGTGATTACAGGAAGGGGGCAAACCAAGGCCTGTATCAACAAATGGTGAAGCTAGAGCTTTATCCCTAGTTGGCTAATTCCAAAACAGAGCTTCCCCCTCCATTCACTTTACCTTTTAATAGTAATAAAATATTATCACAAACACTCCAATTTTTGAAATTTGATAGCATAGTTTTCTTTTATTGGTTCAGGCTCATAATTTTTAGTTCATAGTTCACCAAGATCAAGAGATTATAAAACTCAATGAAACAGGGGAAAAAAGGGTAGGGTAGAATGTGAATGAACAAATAGCTTTATCTCATATTCAGAGGCAGTTCAACTGCAAAACTTTACAGAAGACAGACCGGATCTTCCACCGCTGAACCCATGGCGTTTTAGATCATTTCAAATGATCTTCCACTTTCAGACAGCCTTTAAGAGAAAACCACAAAGAGAAATTGAGCAAGTATCAGCAGACCTCAGACCTGACCTCATCTAGAGGATCAAGGAAGTCTTTATGAATCCGTCCAATTTCAATTACATGGAAGCTACTGCTTGAGTTCTGAGTAGGAGTGAGAAGAAAGCAGGAAGAATCCTTTCAGCAGCAGAAATAACACCCACAAAGGCCCTGAGGCAGAAGTGAGGGAGGGAAGTAGTTTGAAGATGTGAAAAGAAGACCAGAAGGGCGAGAACACAAAGGAAATAGGCAAATACTATAGTGATGATTGAGATTTTCCACTGAGGTAATGTTGGACCAGATCATGGCAGGTCTTAAAGGCCATGTTAAGAACTCTGGATTTTGTGCTAAAAGCAATTGAAAGCCATCCAGACAAGACGAGGAAGCTTAAAAGTACAGTGATCATATAACTTAACATCCAAACCATGCATCTTTTAAATGCAGAGGGGGCACTATTTGCTGAGAAAACAGCCGGGGGCAAGAGAGTATCTGATTGAGCGCACAGGTTAAGAAACTCACCTTGCTGTGAATCCTGGCTCTATCCTCCTCTACTCATTACTGTGTGATCTTTGTTACATTGCTCAAATGAGCTGAATTTTAGTTTCTTTATATGTAGAACAGGAATAATGTTAAGGCCTAACACAAAAACTTAAAAAAAAAAAAAACTTTATTGTTGAAAGTATTGCGTATGTTCCT
Source organism: Myotis yumanensis (assembly GCF_028538775.1). Lineage (NCBI taxonomy): Eukaryota > Metazoa > Chordata > Mammalia > Chiroptera > Vespertilionidae > Myotis > Myotis yumanensis. The sequence continues at coordinate 38,749,138 of NW_027223760.1, read as the reverse complement.
TTTTTCCTCCCACTGACCCTTTATAGCCCTTCCCCTGCCCCACGCCCCAAGACTCCACCACCCTATTGTCTGTGTCCATGGGTTATGAATTTATACACATGAACATAAAAGCTTTGAATGCAAGTTACATGAAATCATTTTATAAGGCACCTAGAATAGCTACGCTTACTGATAAACCCACAAGTGGTAGCTATTTGGGACTATTATTATCATTATTTAGTTTCTTTTTATTGTTAGTGTATTTCATTTTATTGTTGTATTACAGATGTCCCTCAACCCCCTTTGCCCCCCTCCACCAGGCTCCCACCCCACTCCAGGCCTTCACCTCAGTATTGTCTCTACCCATGGCTTATACATATATGCAAATAAGTGATTTGGTTAATCTCTCCCTTCCTCTGAGATTCTGTTTGGTGCTTATATGTCTCTGGACCTATTTGTTGGTCCGTTTATTTTGTTCACTAGATTCCACATATAAGTGACATCATGTGATGTTTGTCTTTCTCTGACTGGCATATTTTGCTTAGCAGAACAATCCCTACGTCCCTCTATGGCTATGCTGTCTCAAAGGATAATGGAATGATTATTTTTGAGCAAATGTGGTTTTAACAAAATGCCTTCTGGTCTCTCTTTGCCTTAGGAATCAGGAGCTGTGGTTTCAGTCCCCTGAAGTTTCACTGCTCTTGATTTTACCTGCCCGTTTGCCCTAAAGGGACAGGTGACGTTCAGTTTTTAACCCCGTTTGAAAAGAGTGAGCCTCGGGGAGAGGATGGGTCAGGAAAGCCCCGTCTACTTAAAATTCTTCTGGGGTTAGACATTCAGAAGAAGAAATCACTCTGAGGGTAGCAATATCTCTGAAATGAAAGATATCCTAAGGATTTCCTTTGAAATCTGTAGATGCCCGTTCTGCCTGAGAGAGCAGAGGTTTATGTTGACAACTTCATGGTGGGCTGAGCAAACAGAGTGCAGTTACGTGACAGAAGATGATGGAAGCTTCAGTCAAAGACAGACCACATATACCGTGGTGTCTGATAATCTTAAGATTATACTGGACTATAAGCAAATGTTTGTGATATTGAAAGTATTGAATTTACTGCTACCTCTATGTGCTTTAAATAGACCAGGAAGGTCGGCATGCTGCCCACCCAGCTTGCTGGCAGCTGGGCCAAGGGACTATCTAGGAAGGAAGAGGAATAGGCTGGGAAGGAGGGGCACCTAGGAGCCTGCTCCGTGCACGCCTGCCCACAAACGGACACACACACACACACACACACACACACTCACTCCTGTGCACAAACTCATTTCCCGTCTTTCCCCTCCCTCCCTTTCTTCCTCTCTCTCCTTTTTCTATCCTCCCACTCCTCTCTCTCTCCCTTTCATTATTTCTCATCTTAAGCTTTACCTCTCTGGGTCTCTGGATCTCTGCTCTCCTTTTCCCCCTCCCCTTCTCCTCCTTCTTGCTCTCTCCCTCACTCCCTCTGTCCTGATATCTACTCCTCCTCTCAGCGCCTGCCTTCACAGCCCTCCCCTTGCATCCCCAGTGTGTGCAAGTGTGCTCGCACAGCCTTTACTGTACCTTTTCTTTTTAGATACACAAATGATGTTGTGTTACAATTGCCTACAATATTTAGTAAGTAAATGGCTGTACAAACTTGTAGCCTGGGAGCAACTGGCGGACCACTGGTGGTCCGTGAGGTCCGAAAGGTTGGCGACTGCTGGGCTAGACAGTATAGCCCATGTGTGGAGTGGGCTATCCCATCTAGTTTGTGTTAGCACTCCATGATGTAAGCACCATGATCAAATCACCTAAAGACTCATTTCTCATAATGTGCCTCCATTGGCCAGTGAAGCATGACCATAACAGAATGAAAGGTAAAATTTGGAATTGTCGTAAGGCCATGGTATCTTCATATTTGTGTCCTCTTATCTGAGCAAAGTGTCCAGCCTGCTGTGATAAGAGCTCAATAAATATGTATTGAATACATCAATTACATAAATTAATAACATGTCAAGAACTTTAAATCTAATTAATGAGTAACCGTTGCATATGTTTCTAATAGAGAGACCTCTGGGAGTTGATTTTTAATCAAGTAATCTTTGGCTTGTATTTCAAATTTATAAAAGGCCAAAGATAATTTAGTATTCTGAGCAAATGAGTTCCCCTTCTTAGTAGTTTGAGATATATATTATTCATAAAAGAAAACCCTAGACCAGGGGTGGGCAAACTTTTTGACTCGAGGGCCACAATGGGTTCTTAAACTGGACCGGAGGGCCGGAACAAAAGCATGGATGGAGTGTTTGTGTGAACTAATATAAATTCAAAGTAAACATCATTACATAAAAGGGTACGGCCTTTTTTTTTTTTTTTTTAGTTTTATTCATTTCAAACGGGCCGGATCCGGCCCGAGGGCCGTAGTTTGCCCACGGCTGCCCTAGACTCTCCACCCTCCTCCAGAGAGAGAGAGAGAGAGAGCGCTATTTGAGTTATTTTGACTTAAGTCACCTCAAATATTAAGATCACTGACTGGCCCTAACCAGTTTGGCTCAGTGGATAGAGCGTCGGCCTGTGGACTGAAGGGTCCCAGGTTCGATTCCAGTCAAGGGCATGTACCTTGGTTGCATTTCTCTCTCATCGATGTTTCTAGCTCTCTACCCCTCTCCCTTCCTCTCTGTAAAAAATCAATGAAATATATTATAAAAAAAAAGATCTCCAACTGACTTAACAGAGAACAAATGTTAGTATTTACTGTGGTTAGGGGCAAAGTGTGATTTACAGACAGCATATATTATACATATTAAACTATATTGTAATTGCTACAGCAATATGTTGACTATCTTCAGTAGGACCCCAAAGCTTATATTGCTAGGGTTTATATTTGGGGGGAATGTACTGTTCCCCCAGGCTTGGTTAAATTCTCAAGGCTCACAATAATGTCTATCACAAAGAAAAGTCAATGTTAATACATGAATTTCAGGTAAGCATATTGAGCTGCAGATTTTCCCTCAGGGAACATTGGCATGGAACGCATGACAGTAATTTCCCATCATAGAACTCTACAGTAATGTAGATTTCAGGATAGAAGCATGCAGTATTTTTTTAATAATGTTTCCCAGGAGATTTTCCCAGGGACTTAGAGACCTACACTGCCCTTCGGGGGCCACTACGTTGTCTAATACCGCATACTCTCAGCCAAAGTTCCTTTCGATCAGTTGAGCATGTCCTGAGAAACAAAACAACTAGTTGTACTTCCAGTGCTGTAAAAAGGATGACATCATTGCTAAGATTTAAAGAACTGTAGCACAGCGCCATTCTTTTCGTTTGTTTAGAGGAGAAACCAATAATTGTGATTTCCTTTTCTCACTGCACCCACGTCATTAAATTAGTCATTTTCTCTAACTGTATTCATCGACTTAAGTTGGCTCTACATTAAACCAAAATGATGGATTCTTTAGTCATTCTTTTCCTAGATAGATAAAAATCTTCAATGCTTTGAACTCATCTCTTTATTAAGTAAAAAAAATAAATAAGAATTTCGTATTTTGTGTTGTTTTTTTCCCAAGCCCCAAAGTTCAATTAGGGCTAACTAACAGCAACTTAAATAGCATTTTAACTAAATAGCCTTGGCTTGTAGGCTTCCAACAGGGGCCCTTCTAAAGTAAATCTTCCTTGGTTAACAGCTGTCAACTGTCAGTGAGCTAAAGGTAATTAAATTTGAAGATAGCTTTATGGCTCAGAAAAATAGATAAAAATCCTCAGACCAGAAAGGTCTTAAGTTAATGTAGTTATTGCTCCCTGTGGTATTTGAATTAATGCAAGAAATTGATTATTTTCTAACAAAACAGTTAAAGAGGAGAACTACCATTGTTTGTTAATTGCAGGTAAAATTCAGTTGGGGCTGTTTACCCTACTAAGATCACACTCCTGATTTCACTTCATTATAGATTAGGAAGAAAAGGGAAAAAGGGAAAAAAAAGAGTATTAAAAAAGAATACCCAAACTAAAGAAATCATGGTAGCAAGGGTGAGAAGGTGGTAGTTAGGGTCTTTGAACACTCAAAAGATATATCAGCTGATAAGGGTTTCAACAACAGAAATGAAAACTTCAATTCAAGGTGCCTATGAAATACAAGAATTTTTTTTTTAATTTTACATAACAGCAGTAGTTCAGTTATAGCGCAGTTCCAGGGGAGTTCAGAGATTAAGTGCTTTTTTAAAGAACTGAGCTTTTCCCCCCTAAATTCCTGCTTGTCATTCTCAGCTAGTAATCCTGGTAGCTGCAATTGCTACAAGTATAATATGCTCACACACCAATGTCCAGAGGTAGAAAAAGTGGCACCTTTTTGGGGTGCCACTTTTTGAGACCCAAGAAATATTTTCAATACCCCTGCAGAGCTTCTCTTTAAGTCTCATAGACCATAACTAGTCAGAGGCCACATTTAAACCACTCACTGGTTAGGGGAATGGAACCACTATCATTGGCATAGACCAGCTCTGCCAACAGGAAATTTTATTACCGGGAATCGAACCGTGACCTCATGGTTCATAGGTCAGTGCTCAACCACTGAGCCAGGCCAGCAGGGCCAGAAAGCGTATTCTTGTACAGTTTTTCATTCTTTTATGATTATAATCAAAAGAACAAAGAAAACATCAACTCTTTGAATGGAAAAGTCTTAAGTTGTGCAAAAGAGCATTTTGACTGGAAAAAAAATTGATTCTGCTATAATTGTTATTGATTTTTGTGTTGTCATGGTGCATTCCTTATATTCAAAGTTCAGCTGTACTGGCGCATATTTAATGTAAAAGAAGTTAAATGAACATGAGTCACTGATTATTGAGATACTGAAATCTAACCATTCAGAACATCTGAAAATTTATTATTTTTTTCCTATAATATATACATTAAACATTTAAACGACATTACCTTTTTATGGAGTATACTGGGAAAAATAGGTTTCTTTTTAAGTAATTTATTTTAAAAATATATTAAACTGGTTAGAATTATGTTGAGGAAGTAAGGTAAATATTTAGAGTAGGAAATAATTCTAAAATGATGTACTGAGTCCAACAATAAAACATTAAGACAAACTAGGAAGACATTCACACTGCCATTGTTTATTTGTTTGTTTGTTGGGCTTTATTTGTGTTTCAATCTGCTAACTTACTATATATTTTTGGCTAATCTGTTTGAACTAGCTGATGACAGCCAGGAATAAAACTCAGTTGAGATTCTTGCAAAATGTGAATAATTTTGTAATCAAATGTCATCACCATAAACTTTAAAATTGCATTTATTGATTTATGTTTTATTTCAGAGACAATGAATAAAAATATCCACTGAAATAACTAATTTCTAATTAATTTATTATTGTAGGAGGAAAATGTATCATTACATTTTTGGTAATATTTCTGTAAGATCATTTTTATTAAATTAATAGAATCATAGAAACATATCTATTTTCACTGTGTTGTTCACTATTTCAGAGCTTCGAGAAACCAAGACCTCTGAATACTTCAGCCTGTCTCACCATCCTTTAGACTATAGGATATTATTAATGGATGAAGATCAGGACCGGATATATGTGGGCAGCAAAGATCACATTCTTTCCTTGAATATTAACAATATAAGTCAAGAAGCTTTGAGTGTAAGTGTATTACTTTCGTGAGGGCAATGTTGACCTCCCTACTTGCTTTTTTCTTTAAAGACTTAAAATACAATAATAAATTATGTATTTCATTAGAACAATAGAAAATACCAGTTGCATGTTTATACATAATTGGAAGTTCGTACTTATTTAATGGACTGAAAATATAAAATCAATTCAGTTTTCTTTGTCTAGTTTTATAGTTTTAAACAATCTAAAATCTGAAGCTAACTGAGAAAACACTTCCTGTTTATACATATACTAGAGGCCCGGTGCACAAAAATTTGTGCACTTGGGGGGCGGGGAGAGGGGGGTCCCCCAGCCCGGCCTGTGCCCTCTTGCAGTCTGGGACCCCTCGGGAGATAACGACCTGCTGGCTTAGGCCTGCTCCCGGGTGGCAGAGGACAGGCCCAATCCCTAAGTGCAGCCCCTGGTCAGGCTCAGGGCAGGGCCGATTGGGGAGTTGGGGCGCCGCCCCGTCATGCACAGAGCAGGGCGGATCGGGAGGTTGCAATGCCACCCTAAGTCACGCTCAAGGTAGGGCCGATTGGGGGGTTGGGGCACCGCCCCCTGTCACACTCAAAGCAGGGTCGATGGGGAGGTTGTGGCGCCACCCCCTGTCACGCACAGAGCAGGGCCGATCAGGGAGTTGGGGTGCTGCCCCCTGTCACTCACAGAGCAGGGCCAATCAGGGGGTTGGGGCACTGCCCCCGTCACTCACAGAGCAGGGCTAATCGGGGTTGGGGCGCTGCCCCCTGTCACTCACAGAGCAGGGCCCATCAGGGGGGTTGGGGCTCCATACCCTGTCACTCACAGAGCAGGGTCAATCAGGGGGTTGGGGAGCTCCCCCCTGTCACACACAGAGTAGGGCCGATAGGGGAATTGGGGCACCGCCCCCTGTCACCCACAGAGCAGGGCCGATCAGGGGGTTGGGGTGCTGCACCCTGTCACACTCAGGGCAGGGCCAATGGGGAGGTTATGGCTCTACCCTGTCACACACAGAGAAGAGCCCGTGGGGGGGCCGGGGGGGTTGGGGCGCCGCACCCTGTCACACACAGAGCAGGGCTGATAGGGAGGTTGTGGCCCCGCCCCCTGTCACACACAGAGCAGGGCTGATCAGGGGGTTTGGGCGCTGCCCCCTGTCACGCTGATCCCGGTGCCGGGAGGCATATTACCCTTTTACTATATAGATTAGAGGCCTGGTGCACGGGTGGGGGCTGGCTGGTTTGTCCTGAAGGGTGTCCTGGATCAGGGTGGGGGTCCCCACTGGGGTGCCTGGCCAGTCTGGGTGAGGGGCTGAGGGCTGTTTTCCGGGTGGTGAGTGACTGAAGCTCCCAACCGCTCCTTGTTTTCTTTTTTTTTTTTATTCTGGACCAGCTTTAGCTCTGAGGCCTCGCTGCTGAAAACATCGATACAAAGTTTCGGTCCACCTGGCTTTCAGTTGACTGATTTCTGGGGTTTTGTTTAGCTTCTTATTTGCAACATAGTACATAGTTGCTTAGAGTTGCAGCTGAGAGGCCGGCAAGTGAGGCGGGGAACGTTGGAGTCCGCAGCAAGCAAGCCTCATGCTCGCTTCAGTGCCTGGCTGCCGGCTGCCATCTTGGCTGACAGTTAATTTGCATATACTCACTGATTAGCCAATGAAAAGGGTAGCGGTCGTACGCTAATTACCATGTTTCTCTTTTATTAGTGTAGATAGAACAAGAAAAAGAGAAGACTAGAGCATAGCATGAAAAAAATGGTCAGATTAAAGGAAGACCTACCTTGTCATTTATTTGTAATTCAAGAAGTCCTTGGAAGGAATACAATTATTAAATGCACTATTCTTTGAACAAATGTAGCCCATATTTGTCATTCTGTTTCACAACAAGGAAATAAATTGAGACTCACTGGAGTAAAGAAATAAAAGTAGATTCACGATAAATTTATTACAGAAAGGAGATTTCAGGACTTGTTATTTTAAAAATGGACAGCAGACAAAGAAATAATCTTCACTACCAGACCTGAGCCAAGGCAACAATGACTTGGAATGCTAGGACAGTATTTCAGAGCAGGAGCCTTTTGGATTCTATCCAAGCTATTTTAACTGTGGATGTACCTGGGTGCCCCATTTTAATTAAATCCACAGCCTAGCTTGTAGTTTTTTCAAAATAATATTAAACTGAGATTGCAATATAAATGTAAATTCATTGTGATATAAGCAGTTGGGAAAAGTGTATTATAAATAAAAAAGAGGAAATATACCTTATATTGTGCACATTAATAATGACCTCATTTTAATATAATAGCATTAGTAAGGGGGCATATATTGAAGTGCTTTTGTTAAAAGAAAGATTGATGGAAGGAATAAAAAGATAAGTCTTACAATAAAATTATAAAATCTTTATTCATTTAAGTTCATAAAAGGAAAGAAGATAGAATTTTGAAGTAGAAATACAGAAACATCTTAAAGAAATCTGTTAGCATAAAGTAAATGACGAGCATTGAGCTGTCCTATGTACAGTGAGATTTATGCAATCTATATTTTCCTTTCTGAGCAGGTTTTCTGGCCAGCGTCTACAATCAAAGTCGAAGAGTGCAAAATGGCTGGCAAAGATCCCACAGTGAGTGCTTTAAAAAAAAAACCCAGAACTTAAATATTTGGTCTTCGAATCCATGTATCTTGAGTGCAGCCAGGAGTGAGACAACGGGTGTTGGTGTTTTAAATCCTCTGCTGGACACATGGTAAAAAATGTAAATACAGAAAGATTGGAACTCTTAAACATTGTAATTTAGGAATTCCTGACTGGGTAAAACTTTCTTGACTTGCTTTCATTATTGCACCCTGACACTTTCCATGATAAATTTCAGTAATAACCCCTGTTCCAAGTGGACCCAACCTGTGGAATTCTCAGGAGGCTGCGGGAATAATGATAATGCAAGACTCTGGACCAACTCCCAGATACCATGCAGGCTTTTCCTACGAAAGTTTCTCAGCAGAAGGGCTGTGGTCAGCCAGCACATTCTAGAGGCATAAATCACCAGTGATGACTGGTGTCTTTGTTAATTAAAAATAACCATAGAAACAAAATTGGGACAGGTTTAAATATCAATAGATTGTCAATGTGAGGCACTAGAAACACTTGTAAAAATTATGTTACTTTAGGTAGGAGTCCAGAGTCAAGGAATAAACCTATATTGATTGCTGCTAACGACTTGCTGAAATTGACAGATTATGCTTTTTTTTTTAATTAATCCTCACCCCAGGATATATTTTCCACTGATTTTTAGAGACAGTGGAAGGGAGGGAGAGAGGGAGGGAGAGAAAGAGAACATTAGTTAGAGAGAAACACAATTATTGGGTCGAACCCATGACCCTCTAGCCACTGAGACACACTGGCCAGGACTGACAGATTATTCTTGAATATTATAAAATAAATACAGGAAAAAATATCTAATGTGCATAAGTCATTTAATGTTTATAATGAAGCATATATGTCATTTCACCTTATTTCAAATCATGAAAAAAAATAACATAATAGATCCAAGTATCAAAATTGCTTGCTCTTATATTAATAACTTGGTTGCCCGGGTGGTGTGGCTCAGTGGTTGAATGTTGACCTATGAACCAGGAGGTCAGGGTTCAATTCCTGGTCAGGAAACATGCCCAGGTTGAGGATTCTATCCCCAGTAGGGAGCATGCAGGAGGTAGCCAATCCGTGATTCTCTGACATTATTGATGTTTCTCTCTCTTCCTCCTCTTTCCTTTCTCTGATATACATTTTTTAAAAAGATATTAAAAAAAAAGAAGTCTCTTTTTTTTTTAATTATCACCAAAGGACATGTTTATTGATTTTAGAGAGAGAGGGAGAGAGAGACAGAGAGAAAGGGAGAGACATTGGTGTGAGAGGTAAACTTCAATCAGTTTCCTCCTGTTTGCACCCCCACCTGGGTTGGAAAGTGCACCCTAGGTATGTGCCCTGACTTGAAATCAAACCTGCAACCTTTTGATGTATGGGACAATCCTCCAACCAACTGAGCCACCCAGCCAGGGCAGAAGTTTCTTTAGATATTCATTCTTTCAATCACTTTTTCAACAAATACTGATACCTACTATGCATCTGGCATAATGTTAATTGCTAGAGGTACAATTTTAGGCTAAAATAGACATATTTGACTCTCATAAACTTTATTATCTTGTTAAAGAAGTCAACATCCTATATAATAAAAGGCTAATAGGCAAATTGACTGAATGGTGGAATGACCGGTTGCTATGACGTGCACTGACCACCAGGGGGCAGACGCTCAACACAGGAGGGAGCGCCCACAGGGAGAGGCCACTCAGCCAGAAGCCAGGCTCAAGGCTGGTGAATGCAGCAGTGGTGTCGGGAGTGCTAATGACCCCTCGAGGGATGTCTGAGGGGAGCGGGCCTAAGCTGGCAAGCAGACATCCCTCAAGGGGTTCCAGACTGCGAGAGGGCAGAGGCCAGGCTGAGGGACCCCTCCCCCCCTCTAGTTAATCTAATAAGCATGGAAATACGTACATCCTAATTCAGGTGTGAGATTGAAATATGGTGATTGGGTAGCAAAACTAATAAATGTATACACACACACACACACACACACACACACACAATCAGGTCTAAGGTCAAATAACAGCCTTGACTTAGGGTTGACTAAACACTTACCATTGTAAGTGTAGCATTCATTATAAGTATAGAGGTAAGAAATGCTGATTTTAGGAGAGAAGGCTGTGCGCTGAGCCTTGGTAATAAGTACTTCAGAGATTCATCAGATTGGTTCACACAAAGAAAGACTAACCCTTGTGGAAGGAGAAAGTGTGGAAATGAGCTTTTTATTTTCATTGACTCTTAATAGTCCCAGGTTTCAGGTTCTAAAAAGGTCAGGCTCAGTGCAGGTCCACGGAAGAACCTGGAATGTTGAATCTCCAGGTCTCAGTGGAAGGTGTTCTTGGCAAGAGCTCACCAGGAGTGACTCAGCAATGGTCTCACTTTTTCAGTTCCATAACTCACCTTATAAGGGAAATTTAAAAGTGGGCAGAAGGAGCTTGCAGGAGCATTTTTGCTACCCATAAGATTTTGTAGACCACTTTCTGGGGGGAAAAATCCAGGAAAATGTGGAAAAACATTTGTAAGAATATTATAATAGCCTTCTAGGGAGTGAGTAGAATGAAGTATTCTTTTGTGGGATACACTTTTTTGTCCCCTGAAGCTATTGTGTCAATAATGATGCATGAATTAAACTATTTTCTTTCATTCTCGAATGTAGAGATTTTTTTCCACTAATGCGTATCTGATCATGAGTTGCTTTTTGCCGCAGTAATATCCTGTGGCTGTAATTACTGGATTTAATTGTCCTTTGTTCAAAAAGATTTATATTTCCCATTTATCCAGGATATGTAGGATTTGGATACCTTTGCACGTTCTTGTTCCAAAACTTGCTGTTGATTTTCTAAAGAATCTTAGCTAAGTCATTAAATTTCTTTCTCTCTTTGGCAAAATTAAAAGGCTCTGTTATTTGCTCTCTTGTAATTAAAAGTCATTAGATAAAATCTTCAGTACATGCTTATGTTTTCCCATAGTTTTGTCATACTGTAATGTCATTCATAGATATCTTTAAATTCTGCCATAGAGCCCATTAGTATACACAATGTAAGTAACTGGTGGAGGGTTCTGTTCTAGCACAGCCAAAATTGTTGGGTCCTGGGAAGTAGCAATCTGACGCTTTCAAATAAATGCTCTGTCTGTGCTAAATAAGAACGTTTGACAAACCCATCTCATTTCATACATCCAAGATACCTACAGAGAAGCATGCTTTCATCAGACCAAAGGAAAAAGGCTAGTGGTAGAAAAATGATGGTAAATAGGCCTTTAGAAGTTTTATAGAGCAACACATTTTATTATACTTTTCCATGAAACCAAGATTACAGAATTTCTTAACTCTGCTAGAATTTCAGTTTTTTTATGTGGGAATTGAATAGTTTAATTGGCATGAATGAGTTCTTGTGAAGAAACCAGAGGTCAACGAGGTTGGAGTTCCTACTTTCAAGAGTCTTTACAATGTACTAGAGATGATGAGACATATATGCAATAATTATCAAATAATAATAGGCAACATTTCATGAAACGGGCCATCACTTTTCTGTGTGCTTTATTTTAATTCTCATAACAATGCCACAAGATGGACCTTATTGTTATCATCTACATTTTCAAGATAAAGAAACTGAGTCACTAAAAATAGTAAGTAGGAGGTCACTATCTGAGCAGGCACACATGGCTCTAAATCCTGCACCCTTAGCCAACCAAACATGCCACCTCACTAGGAAGAGTATGGTAGATGCTAAGGATACGCATAAAAGAAGAAGAAAAATGACATGGCAGCTGGGATATTTAGGAAAAGCTCAAAAGATATGGTGGCAACTATATTGTTTTATGTTAACCTGCCCCTTATTTTATTTCAATGGTACTGATACCTTTTCTCTCTTTCAGCCTTTGGTACATGATACATGCGATTCTCTTCTTGTTTAGTTACTTTCCCATTATTTTAGCCTGGGAATCATCTGTTCATTCTTTAAAGAAACAGTGCAGATGTCACGTTTCTGGAGTCTTCTCTCCCAACCTGGGCCCGGGCCAGCCACCCTTCCACCCGCCACGGGCAGACCCAAAATACACTAGCACTTTTTTCCACTGTAGTTCTTAACTTTAACTCTCCCTTTATGATTGGAAATACCTGGTAATAAGTGTCATTATCCCCAGGGCCCGGATCTGGATCTAGCTACTTCATAAAATTTAAATAACATCTGAAAAAATAGACATGGAAATAGTCAAGCACGGAAATCTTTTCCAAGTGGCTCGTTAGAGGTTGGGGAATCCACACAGTGAACAATGAGTTTACTAATGCTCTTAGATTAAACATGTTTGTTGTAAATTATTTCATACGCATTTCAGTAGTATATTTTGGTTAAATTTTAAAAATTGCTTTTAACACTCCGGTGTGGGGTGAATTTCCCGCCAAAATATAAGATGGCGCGGGCAATTATTTAGGTTTCCCGCGCAAAATCAGGGATTTTTATGATACCTATTACCCCAATGGGTATGAAACGGTTCGCATACGCAGGTAGGTATCTTTGTGAACGGCAAACAAACAAATATTTGGTAATACGCAGTTACAATCGGCCCGAGTTTACACGTTTCCCGCACTCCACCGCAAATCTATATGAACCGAGTTAAGACGGCTCCCGCGGAGTATGCGCAATTCACGCGAGCCGACTTAACTCGTTTCCCGTACTAAGGAAAACAAAGTAATGACCATTTAAATTCATACTGCTGTGTAACAATTGAAAGGAAAAATAAAACCTAGAATCAAGCATTCTTTATTCCTTGAGATTTTTTACTTATCTGAAATTTTAAAATTAGAAAATAATTAATTACTAGAAATTAATTCAATATAATTTAAAATTTCACCCCAGGTAATAATATTGCTACAATCACCTAATGTTCATAAGGAAAATAAATGAGCATGGTGGAAAAACATGTAATTTTTTCCCCCTCAGCTAAAGAGAGATTAAGCTACCGTCCATTCTCCTTTCTGCCCCTATGTATTCACGTTCTTACATGCTCCATTTATTTCTAAATGTTAATATTTTACTCATATTCTAAATAATTTGAGCTAAACAATAGCACATGCTGTCAAACATACCCAATGAGATAGGGCATAATGATTTGCTAAGTTAATATTCTAAGAGCTCCTTGAAAATTAAGCAGGGTTATATATATTTAGACATATATGCATTACATGCACACAATGTCAAACTTGATTTATTAATTATAGAGTATCCATTTACCTATTTTTGTGATCAGAGGATCCTAAACTACTGGAAAATATCTTTTCTTTAGTAATACACTTAACAAAGTACCTTGATTTATTCCCCAGAACAAAGGATTGTAGGCGGAAAAAAAATAATCCCTCTCCCTTCCCCCTCCCCCCCCCCCCTATTGCATAGTATGGATCATGAAAAGTCAATATTTTTAATACCCTATTCATCTGTGCTCCGGAATATATTTTAAAAACGTCTGTTTTTAAATTATGCAACTAATATATGTTTAATATAGAAATTTTTAAAGACCAAGAAAAGCATATAGCACACAGTAAATACTATATTTCTGTTAAGTAAATAAAATAAATGCACTATCCAAATATAGTAAATTTGAAAAAAAAACAAATATAGTAAATTAAAAATTGGGGTATATTATTTCAGCATTTTATTTTTTAATATATTTTTATTGATTTCAGAGAGAAAGGGAGAGGGAGAAAGAGATAGAAACATCAGTGATGAGAGAAAATCATTAATCAGCTGCCTCCTGCAACGTCCCCCACTGGGGATCGAGCCCGCAACCTGGGCATGTGCCCTTGACAGGAATCGAATCCAGGACCCCTCAGTCTGCAGGCCAATGCTCTATCCACTGAGCCAAACCAGCTAGGGCTATTTCAGCATTTTATTACATGACATATGTAGTATATGAATAAAAGGACATTATATTCTGCATAATGTTAGCAGCCTGATTTTTCATTTTACATTTAACATTTTACCAGAAAATACTTTCAAAATAGAGTTAAACAATTAAAAGAAAGCATGCATGGTGCTGAATTTTCCTGAAGTCTCGTTCCCCAAACCTTTCATGGATGCCTATTACGGTCAGGGCCTATATACTAAGCTCTGTGCAGGACAGATGCCCTATTTACTTCACAGGTTTGTATTGGCAGTTGGAATTGAAAATGTGTGTGAAAGAGTCTAATATCTAACCCAGTGTATATTTATTTGCCAGAAACTATTCCAAGTGCTTTATTATTATACAGGGTGTGGCAAAAGTAGGTTTACAGTTGTGATCAAGAAAAAACAGTTTATTCTTGTATTACTATTTAATTAACTATTGTATGTCTTCCATATAAACAACTGTAAACCTACTTTTGCCTCTATATTGCTCACAACAAATACTATCATCACCATTCGTAGATAAAAAGATTGAAGCACAGAGAAATTACATAAATGCCTCAAGTTCAAACAGCTAGTTAAAGATAAAGACAGATTTTTTAATAGCTCTGAGATTTGTTTACCTAAATCCACTCTCTATGCCCAGCTAAAGATTATGGCATGATGCCTGGCTGGCATGGCTCAGTGGTTGTCAACCTATGAACCAGAAGATCATGGTTTGATTCCCAGTCAGGGCACATGCTCGGGTTGTGGGCTTGGTCTCCAGTGTAGGGCATACAGGTGGCAGCTGATAAATGATTCTCTCTCATCGTTGATGTTTCTCTCGCTCTCCCTCTCCCTCCCTCTCTAAAATCAATTTAAATATATATATATATGTATATATGTGTGTGTGTATATATATATATATATATAGAGAGAGAGAGAGAGAGAGAGAGAGAGAGAGAGAGAGAGGGAGAGAGACACTATGGCATGATGACAGACCAACTCTAATTGTCTCTCTTGTTTCATCGGACAATAATCCTCTGTCTCTTCTAGGCACTATTCACCAAGTAAGTACTGCACTGCCATGCCTGTTTTTAATTCATGCTCTGCTGGTTTTTGTTTTGTTTTGTTTTGTTTTGTTTTGTTTTGTTTTCTCTACAAATTGATTTTATTATAATCCAGGATTATTTTTTTTTTCGCTTAAAGTATTACAAAGGGTATTACATAAGTGTCCTTTTTTTCCCCCCGCCCTTGACAAGCCCCTGCCCTCCCTTACCCCCCAGTGTCTTATGTCCATTAGTTATGGTTATATGGATGCATACAAGTCCTTCGGTTGATCTCTTACTCCCCTCCCTCCTGCCCCCCAACCCTCCCTGGCCTTCCCACTGCAGTCCGACAGTCAGTTTGAGGCAGCTCTGCCACTGTATTTATTAATGTTCAAAAGTTTGTAATGGTCTTAATTATCCATGAAAGAGTGAGATCATGTGGTATTTTTCCTTCATTGACTGGCTTGTTTCACTTAGCATAATGCTCTCCAGTTCCATCCATGCTGTTGCAAATGGTAGGAGTTCCTTCTTTTTAACAGCAGCATAGTATTCCATCGTGTAGATGTTCCACAGTTTTCTAATCCATTCATCTACTGATGGGCACTTAGGCTGTTTCCAGATCTTAGCTATGGTGAATTGTGCTGCTATGACCATCTGGGCATGCTCTGCTGTTTTTGTTGGAACATTCTTTCCTTATGCTTTTGCCTGTCAAAATCTCTAGCTCATTCTGCAATGACACCCCCTTCAAACCTTTACACCAAGTTCCGCATTACTCACTCTCTTCTTTCCTTCTATTGCACCTTTTGAAAAATATAACCCTATTACAGCATCTACTGTAGCCTGAAAGTAGGAATTGAATCTATTATTTCCAGTGTTTTCAGTACTATGTACAGTGCTTGCACTGAGTTTATAAATATTTGCTGAATGAAATGGTCTAGGTCAGAAATAATGTATTCAGAAACTAAGGCAGAACAATGGAAATGGCAATGACCTAGAACATGATTTTCAATAATTAACTCAACTGCTTTGTTTTTCCTTTGGGGTTTTTCTCTGTAAGGGAAGGTTGGAGGGGTACAGTGAGCATCGTCAGAGAGCATGGAAATCTGTCTCATGGTTAGTCAACCCCTTCGTATAGAAAAGCTGGATGGTGGAGGGCGGTGTGTTTCAAGAGCCAGCTCAGTTACTTATTAAACCTAGAGCATTTCATTTAACCTCTTTGAAATTCAATTTCCTTATCACTAGAATGGCACTAATACTTTAATTGGAACACTGTTGTAAAGATTAAAAACAACATCAAAGGAAGAGCTCTTTAAACATTAGTAACAGTTATAAAAACTCCCTCCTAATAACTATAGATTCCAAACACAACTGCAGATTTTGAAGAGGTTAAAAATACAAGATGTGTTAGACACATCTGTGTTTGAAAATCTGCTTTACCCTTTTCTAGCTATATATCCTCAGGCAAGTTAAAAATGTTCTAAGCTTTATTTTTCTAAAAGCGGTTGAGTTGTAAAAAAAAAAAAAAAAAATGAGTGAATATTAAGTGCCTAAGTAGCATATAATATGCTAAGTAAATGTGAGATATGAAAGTAAAAAAAAAATTAAACCTCCTGGGAATTAAAAGAGGCTAAATATATGAAATGATTATTTATTATTCCACATAATAAATTCTCAACAACTATTAGCCATAATAAACATATCAATATATCTAATATATAGATATAAAATACATAAAATAAGTATAAACTGTATTTGAAATATAAAAGAAATATTAGTGACTTTTTTTAACTAATACCAGTAATTCATGATGGTAAATGGCCTACAAAACTCCAGAGGAGACAGACATAACCTATTATTAATAGAGTTGGGTTGAGTTCATGTCTTATGGAAAAATAGTATATACAGAACCCCAGAATGACTAACTTTGAATGTGAAAAAAATAAACACAAGTCTCATTGCTCACCGATACCCTTAACATAGACATATTATATACACACCATACATCATCTATGCTTTTTCTCCAGAGAAACACATTATCATCTGCAGTTATATAGTCAATTTCCAGGAACCTCTATAAACAGGTGTCAAGATACTGTGACATTATATATTTAACAAAAATCCTTAATGTCTTAAAATAAAAATAAATTGTGTAGTCTGGTCTGTAAGGTTTAATTTTTTGACAGCAAAGTTAATGATTGATTATTTGATAATAAAAACCTATAATAGAAACGTGTAGAAAATTACTACATATAAAAATAAGCATATACTTACTATCAAGAAATAATGAATATGGAAGGAGGAAATGATGGAAAATATAAAATAACATTGACTTTAAATGTAACTTCCTTTTTAGTAAAATTTGTGTTTTTACCTTACTAATAATGTAAGTAATGCATGTACATTATAAACAATAAATAAAATACATGATACCTAAAAGAGAGTATAAAAGAACACCTATGGTCTCTGACCACCCCTGGGAAAACCACTGTTATCTTTTCATATATTTTTATTAAAATATTTATCTTTGATTTGTAACATTATTTTTAATAATGTTCTTTGAGAGAAAAAGTAACTGTGAAGGGAACAACATTGAATCTCAGGCTGGATTAATTTGTAGTCAGCAAAGAATAGTGAGCCTAGTAAACACAGAGCATGCAGTGGTCCCTTCAGTGACAGACATGCATTTGGTGATGGCCATATTTATGTACTTCTGCAAGGTCATAGTCAACTTATAATTACTATAATGATTTTGTGTTGTTGAGAGAATAAATGACAATGTCTAATGATTGGACTGGGAACAGGTGAGAAAGGAGATTTTGAAGAAAGTATTTTAGGGGATTACAGGCAGAGAGAGAAAAATGACATCATTTTTCATAGAAAGCAGTGAGTTTGGCATTTCCTTCAAGGTTTGTTTTATTCACCAATTGTAAAGGCCAATAGTGCTTGCCATTGTGTACTAAAGATACTACGGGCCTTGTATAAGCACAATTTCACTTAATTCATGTTTATATAAAGTGCGTATGTGTGTGTATGTTTTGAAGAAAATTTGAGGAAACAATTTGCTGTACTTAATCTTAGGTAAAAATTAAGTTTCAGAAAATAAAAACTTACATAGCATACAGAAGAGAAATATGAGAGAGATACATCATTTTACTCATTAAGTTGGACTACCTTCCACCCGAAATAAAGCAATGGTGTAAACAATGTGGTTCTCTTACTATCTCCGAACATGTTAGAGCAGAAAGAAAAATGCAAAGCAAAGTTTCACAGTAATACTTAGCAATAGCAATAAAATCGTTGCTAAGCACTTCTTTACCTCTCCTTCTAGCACGGTTGTGGGAACTTCGTCCGTGTAATTCAGGTGTTCAACCGCACTCACCTGTATGTTTGTGGGAGTGGTGCTTTCAGCCCAGTCTGTACTTATTTGAACAGAGGGAGGAGATCAGAGGTGAGTGTAACATTTTTTTCATTCTTTGTTCTGCTTAGTGTCAAAGGTTGCTTAAAATTGTATTTTAGAGTTAAATCTTGGAAATATCAATAGTCATAAAAAAGTTTCAAGGTCTGTAAACACAAAATATATTACATTTTGTTTCTGGCCATCAGGTTACTTAAAATACAGCCTTTTGCCTTTAAATATTATATATATATAGTCTGAATGGAAATACTGCAAAAGATAAAGAAAAAAATGGTGTGGCTTCATAATTATTTAGAATGTAAGGTATTGATAATATTAATGCAAATTATAGAAATATTATACTATACATTCACTTTCTCAAATCTGTTTTAAACAATTTCTTATTTATGTTTCAAATTTAATAACCTTTTATGAGATACACACCTGTAAGTGCCAGCTGAAGAGAACTTTATATAATTAATAAATAATACTTTCATTTAGAGTAACATTGGTCTACGAGGGTTTTCTAGCCTTATTCTTACATTGGTTAAAATGATTTGGGGATATTTGAATAAAAGTATCTTCTGAGAGTAAATATACAGCTAATGTACAGTCAAATATGTGGCTGGTTCAGCTTCCCCTGTGATATTTCAGACTGTGTTTATCCCAGTTTACAATTATTGACCAAGGAAACAATTCATTAGCCCCAGAGAGATTTTCTGGATTCTTTTAGTCAAACATGTCGTATTTAATATAAATATTTTAAAAACTGAATTATTTCATAATATCTTGCTTTGATTTTATTATGCATCTTAAGCCTTGAAAGTCCAGTTCTTAATGTCTAAATTCGATTTTACAGATTAGAATTGTAAAAAAAAAGATTAAATGTTGCTACTGATATATCTTAGGTTCATTTTTCTTTAAAAAAGGTTAATCTACTTTAGTATGAATATAATTGAATAATCTCTCTGTATTCCTTTATTATTAATTTTTTCATGTATGTAATTTATATATATATATATACATATATATATATATATATCTTTTGTTGAATAAAAAATCACTTAAAAATAACTGAGTGATTATCATTTGAGCCCATATTGATGCATCTCCAAGTGGTTCAAAACAAGATGAAATATTAAAGTTCTTAAATGTAAAGCTATGCTTCTTGGAAGAGTACAGTTGGCTGCATTGAGCTTGTCATTAGAACCACATGCCTGTGATCAACTGATAAATAAACTACTGCCCTAGACGTCTGCAATCTGTCAGACCCTTTACTGAAGACTGCACAGTCACTGCAGAGGCCACCAATAGCACAGCACTTTTCAGAGCACACATTTCAAATGAAATCATTTTCCCACATACAGATTGCCCACTATGCACTTCAAGGCTTAAATGCAAAAGTCAGTAAAAAAAACAAATCTCATATGGAAAACCAGCATGTAATGAATTTTAATCACTTTATCAAATATGAACTACTATAGTCTCATTTCAAAAAAATCTATTTAAAAGGGGAAGCATGTCCATTAATTAATATGTGAACATTTAAGAGTCAACTTAAGTATGGAAAGGGTTATGAATTTTCATCTTTTTAATACTTTCCTTAGTAGTCAAGTCAAAGGGTTTCATCATAATATTGTATTTATATACATATCTAGAGTACATATGGAATGCAATTTTATCAGGATAATTTTGAAAAACCTCCTTAGCTTGACACCTAAGGACTGCATCATCTAATGCAACCAACAAAAGTGATCATCTTTTTCTTAGAATTTTAGTAGTCACTTTTACTAATTTACCTAGAAAAAGATAAGTATACCAACAAGATGTTCCCTCTCGCTGAAGCTGCACTGATCATTATTGAAATCTCTGCTCATAGTCCCATTCCTTGCTTAATGTTTTTCCTAAGCACTAAGCATCATCTAACAGACTTATATTTTATATATTTATTCTCTTTATATTTTATATATACCTATTTATATTCTCCCTCAGTATATTATAAATTACTTGAAGGCAAAGATGTTTGTCTATTTTGTTTACTGTATCCCTAATGTATTGTCAGTGCCTGGCACAGAGTAGATGGTCAATATATTTTGTTAAATAAATAAATAAAACATTTTAATCTAAATTATGAATTATTGCTTAACTTAGTATAATGATGTACATAACAAAATTAAGTGGTAACAAAATTTTATTTTTAAAACAGTCTTATTGTTTTTGGAAATATTATAATATTATACACATTGTTCCTCTGTGGACAAATTTCTGCTTTTGGTCAATTTCAACTTGTCTTATTCAGGGTAACAATAATTCTTAATTTTAAGTGGGTTTTAATAATGTTGCTTTGAGGAAAACTTGTTGGATCAGCTTTATGGGGAGTGTAATAGGATGAGAATTTGATCTACTACGGTTAGTTTGTAATTCATAGATGCATTTGTCTACAGGCCAAGAAAGTCTTAATACAGTGAATTGGGAAGGCATAAGCAACCGAGTATAAAGCTTATTATTTATGATTATGCTTTGTTTTACTAAAGAACAATTGGTTAACTAAATATAATGTTATTTATTATTACTATCTTTTAAATTTTATCTACAATAAAGGACCAAGTTTTCATGATTGACTCCAAGTGTGAATCTGGAAAAGGACGCTGCTCTTTCAACCCCAATGTGAACACAGTATCTGTTATGATCAGTAAGTGAAAAATAAAGGAGGCAGTTAGAAATAGAAAATAAAAAGGAAATTAAGGAAAAATGATTCATGACATGATATGCCCATTTTTGATAATTGTATGGATGATAGTACATGAGTAAAATAATAGGAAGAAAGGTTTATGCTGAGAAAGAGAAATTTTAGTTTCTCATATTCAGGAATATTCATAATAAGCATGTATTTTTTCATTGAACACAACAATGCTCTCATTCCTAGAGCAAGTCGACAATTTACAAAAAAACATGCATATGTATATATATATATGTATATATATATAAACATATATTATAAAGTAATTTTCAATGTTTTTTGTAGTTATTTTTCTAGTATTAAATATACCCACTTTCCTCATGTTTTAGTAATCTTTTACAAATTATCAAAAATGATGTTACTCTCTGATGAAAGACTAACAAAGTACATGGGTTAGCCAAATATATTCCTATGGATTGTCTAGAAGTTGCTATAGTAAGAGCTGGTGGTAAAATCGCTTTTCTATTTTCTCATTTTCCATAAAATATATCAGTTAAGAAGCAAGCCCAATTGCTTGCTGCTACGTATGTTGACAAATCAATGTCTTTGAGTCTCAATCATCAAATGCCTCTCTCTAACTCACTTAAAGACATTCCCTTCTGGTTAGTGAAGACACTTCTAGAATATGTCTGGTTTAACATGAATTGACTGTAAGGACAAATCTGGGATCCCGGTGCCAACTATACAGTAGATGCTTTCCCCTGTTTTCTTCCTGTACGTATTGCCGATAGTAAAATTATATCATTTGACAAGAGAACAGGTGGAAAAATAATTATTGTGGTCACAATGCTTTACTTTGATTCATTTAAAGAGGCAACACATCGTGCTCATATCTGGAAACTAAATTAAGACAGGTACATCTAGCACTGACTAAAATGTGGCCTTGGAAGTTATCCAGTGAATTATTCCCATATGGTCATTCAAATTGGACAAAGAGGAAATAAAAGTATATAATTACGACAAAAAAATTAGAAACCTATGAAACCACAAGATATCCAAATATGTCTGGTGCAAGGACTTTTCAGATAAGTTTCTAAATATTTAATAGCAGTGTCTTAGAAAGTCTTTTTTAAAAATACTTTAGAAATTCTAATATTACATATATATATATATATATACACACACACACTAGTTAAATATATAGAGTTTTCAGTCATTTCAATCTAAATGCTATGGAAATAAATTTCAAAGATTAGTTAGCACTAATACTGTAGTTTTATCTCATCAAATATTGTTTAGAACAATAAGGGTTAGAACAAGGCATTATGAATCTTAGTGTTAAACTGTGATAAGCCATTTAATAGTTTTGCCTTTAGAGACTTGGATATTTTTACAATATTGAATTTAATTGGCCTTCATTTTTAAGGACCTGAGACTTGTGCTGATGTTCCTATACTGCCTTTTATTACTTTGATCAACATTATAATTTATACTATCACTGAAATTCATTAAACTGAAATCAGCCCAGCTGATGGGGCTTGGTGGTTGAGTGTCAACCTATGAACCAGGAGGTCACGGTTCAATTCCTGGTCAGGGCACATGCCCAGGTTGTGGGCTCAATTCCCAGTGGGATGTGCAGAAGGCAGCCGATCAGTGAAACTCTCTCAGCATTGATGTTTCTATCTCTCTCTTCCTCTCCCTTCCTCTCTGAAATCAACAAAAATATATTTTGGGAAAGAAAAACTGAAACCAAAATGAGCAGGAAGCTTGATAAGCTTATATTTATAATTTTATTTGTTCTATTGATTATTTCTTTAAAATTATCTCCATTGTCATCTCCAATATTGTATAATAGATCTGTATAGTCCTCTCACTTTGCTATACAGTGTTTGATCATTTCTGTTCAACTGCAATCCACTAAATAACAAATATTTGTTAAAATATTCCTATTAAAGTGCCAAGAAACACTGTGAATTTTAATTCCAAATTTCACAATGCGGTTGTGACATCCAACCAGATATGTATGTTTAGTGTTCTTTTGCTATTTTTAGTTATTGTTGTAGCACAACAAAGAAGTCAGATGATATCTTTTAAAGAGCCGATCAAAAACCTCATATGGTTTTTCTGGTAGTGGAAGTGCAATTGGAAAGCAAAATATTTTTGGATTAAAGAGAAAAGGCACAAGTTCATCTTTGCATAAGTCCTACAAAGAAATCCTTCATAAAATACCCTATTCTCAAAATTCATCCCAAAGTGACATTAATTAAATATTTCTTATACAAAACAAAGCAGGCACTTGATTATTCCTAATTATTAAGAGTTTAAGACAGGAAATGAAGTCAGTCAGACGTGCAAGCTTTCGTAACGTTTAAGACATAACTAATAAAGTGGTGTGTAATAGGATTAGAATCATCCCTCTGCACCATACACCATCCTCCAGTATCCTTTATTCTTTCCTTCCTGGATACAGAGATGATAATTGATAGCTGTGCTAGTCAGTATATTACATAACAGAGTTTTATAACCCACTGTTTGGAGGGTAACTGGGTATAGCTACAGTATGAAATGATTAATTGCTAAGTTATTTCAATTTAACAACCGTTGTATCTACAGAATACTTCTGTAGATGCTTCATAAATGCCCAAATAGTTTTAAAGAAACTGAACCACTCAAAATACTTTCCTGCACATTTTTGTTCTGTCTGTATAATCAATTTCCATGGGCTTTAGACCCCTGTGAGGAAGCCACATTGGAGACACAATACCTGCCATAGCCAATTGCTAACTTGTAGGGGTCCGTTTCATGACCTAGTGAGCACATATTAAAAACATTCCATTCCTCATTCTATCCTGGGCCAGTTGGTAGTGCTTGTTACTAAACAGTGAGCTTAGAGTGCTTCAGAATGTTCCAGTTCTGCCAAAATGACCACAATCTGAAAGTAGCCAGGAAGTAATTCTAGAACAGTAGTCGAGGAGCACAGCTGCATGGTGGTTTAGTGGGACAGACCTGATAAATTTTATTCTCTTTTAAATAGATATTTAGCTACTGTTTTATTCTCAAGCGTCACACATACCCATTCAATATCTACTCTCTTTTCCTAGCAAGAAAATT
Organism: Myotis yumanensis; assembly: GCF_028538775.1. Classification (NCBI taxonomy): domain Eukaryota; kingdom Metazoa; phylum Chordata; class Mammalia; order Chiroptera; family Vespertilionidae; genus Myotis; species Myotis yumanensis. The sequence goes on along the minus strand of NW_027223760.1, from coordinate 38,724,795 downwards.
AATATGGATAAACTAAATGTTAAATGTTATGTATATACAGATTAAAATATCTGTTTTTGCTATCAATAATGATAATTTAATTTAAAAATATCTTTACTTTCTTGTCTCTGCATTCTATGTCTCATGGCTTATGTTAAGCCATATGTAGTTTAGTAACATAATATTATATTTTTACCATAATTTTAATATATTGTTTTCCAAATGAAAATAGAGAACTTTGATTATCTTATAGAAACCTTCTAGCACTGAAAATCAAAGTGTATACTTTTAATGATGGCATTATTGTATCATTAATAGTATTTTGACTAATTTTAATGTTGCCTCCATGTCATTAATAATAATAAAAACTATTCATCTCAGTCCTTTTAGTATAATCATAGAATTTTTATTATGTGGTGAGGACTTTTGAGATCCATAATTCAGTTCCCATATTTTACAGATGAGAAGATTGTGATTCAGGGAGCTAAATGACTTAGTCCTAATTCCCAGTTTGCTAATTACTGCCCAAAATATACAAAGCAAGTTTTCTGACTCTTACAGTATTTTTATTAAAACACAGTAATAATTAATTAAGCCATTCTGTTACCTTTTATAATGTTACATATATTATTTCTGCCATTTCTGATACACAGTATAAACATAGGCATTTAGTATTATTAAGTACAAGCAGAGGAATTTTTATTTCTTCATAGAATAAAGTCATTTTGGTAACCATACAGTCAATAATGAGACCAGATTAAATTTACCAACCTTTTATTTGGTGGATTATGTAAACCAATTAACAGTTACAAACACTGTAATATGTGTACTAATCTAATTAATCAAGTTCTCCTTGATATTTAAAATAGCCTTAAAAACATTTACATTGTGTTGACAATTTCTTTTTCATAGATGAAGAACTTTTCTCTGGAATGTATATAGATTTCATGGGGACAGATGCTGCTATTTTTCGAAGTTTAACTAAAAGGAATGCAGTCAGAACTGATCAACACAATTCCAAATGGCTAAGTGGTAAGAAAACATTTTATACATTTTTTTTTAGTATTTTTTGCTTTAGACTAATTTGTTTAGTTCCATAATAAAAATTAGGTAAAAAATGGTAAAAAGAAAAAAATTACAGTGCCATATCGTCAGTAACAGTAATTCTGACTTTATGATTTTAAAAGTTTACGATAAGTAAATAATTGAAATAGTCATATTCTAACTCTTTACTAATCACCACACAATTATTATAGAATATATAAATTTTAAAAATGACAGTGATATTCATCATACATGCTTGTACACAAGAATCCTCTCTAATTGTTTAAGTGTAACATATTATAATTAAATATGTTATTTATTCATTTAGATTGTATGTGTTAATAATGTCAAAGCTAAAAGTTCTCTAAATTTATGACAGATAAAGTGAATAGGGTATATTCAGAAACTATATTTGTTTTATACTTAGATTCTAAATTATACAACTGATATATATTATTTTTTCATAATTTGACTAAGATTTAATAGAAATCATAGGTATGACAATTTTATGATTATCAGTATTCAGCTGCTTCCAGTTCTTAGGATCACATGGAATTCACATCATGAAAGGTGCTCCATTTGACTTTAATGCACAATTTCAATGAGTTCCTATTGTTGAGAGGAGGAAGAAACCACTGAGGTCTTTGTCATTTCACCCTGAGGGAAATTTCTAGCTCACCCTAAATTTGGCAATTTACTTACCATTGCACAGTTAAGCATGAATCACCACAGTAAAGCATCTTGTTTCACTGATAGGCCAGCACAAGAAAGCGTTGATTGTCCATTTTCTTCTTCTGATTATTCTCTGGTACATCTGGAAATAGAATATCCTAAAAGTTGTTTTGTGCTTGAAATAAGGAATCCCTCTGTCTTCACATGACGTCACTTTTTTCCTTGAAAAGTTTCCCTTTTATTTCATACACTGTATTTTAAGAAAAATGTGTTTTTCAGATCTTGGACTCCCAACTCCTCATTCCATTCTGCTTCGGTGAATTTGAGTTTATATGCACTAGATTGAAAACCACACTTTGAAAAACAAACCTTTTTTCCCCCATAAAACGACTGACTGTCAGATTCCAAGGAAATAACTGGTAGAATAGTTTTTCAAATTTTTAAAACTCATCAGTGCACAAAGGTTTTTTTTGCATTTACTGAATTTCCAGAATATATTGTAGACAGAGAAAAATAGTTTGAGCTGTCATGACTATATTTTGTGGCACTTGACATTTGAAATGCGGTATGTTGGCTGAATACAATTACTGCTTTTATACTTTTTTTGCCTATGAACATCAAATTATTGTTTTACACCAAAGATGGAGAAACCATGTGTCTGTGGTCTACTTGGATGAACAGTAGATGGATTTTTCGCATGAATCTATTACGGTCTTTGCATTTCTTTTCAGAACCTATGTTTGTGGACGCACATGTCATCCCAGATGGAACTGATCCAAACGATGCTAAGATTTACTTTTTCTTCAAGGAGAAACTGACTGACAATAGCAGAAGTACAAAGCAGATTCATTCCATGATCGCTAGAATATGTCCTGTAAGTATTAACATTTTAAAATTCAATTTATTTAAACTAAAAAAATAAAGCAACCAAAAAACACCCCCCCAAAACAAAAACAACAACAGAGTTCACCCATTTTAACCACTTCTACCACACCTCACTCTGTCTCTTGCAACCACTGATATGTTCTTGTATCCATGAGCTGTTTTATTGCTTTTGTTTAGGTCCCACATAAAAAGGAGATCATACATATCTGTCATTCTCTGTAGGACTTACTTCATTTAGCATAATGCGAATCCACATTATCATGACAATAAGATTAGGCTGAATAGTGTTATTTCCCTGATAATTGTGTTTATATGCCACATTTCTTTATCCATTCATTTGTTGGTAGACACTGAGGTTGTTTCACTCTCTTGGCTCTTATAAATAATGCAATGGGGTCATATATCTTTTTGAATTAGTATTCCATTTATTCAGATAAACAACCAGAAGTGGAATTGCTAGATTATTTGATAGTTCTATTTTTAATTTTTTGAGGAATCTTCACACTATTTTCTTCATATATATATATATATATTGATTTCAGAGAGGAAGAGAGAAGGAGAGAGAGATAGAAACATCAATGATGAGAGAATCATCAATAGTCTGCCTCCTGCACACTGCCCCCTCCTCCTCCCTGGGGATTGAGCTCACAAACCCGGCATGTGCCCTGACCAGGAATCAAACCACAACCTCCTAGTTCATGGGTTGACACTCAACCACTGAGTCACACCAGTCGGGCCTTCACACTATTTTCCATATTGGTTGCAACAAATCATATTCCCACCAACAGTGCACAAGGGTTCTCTTTTCTCCATATCCTTGCCAACACTTTTTATTTCTTATCTTTTTAATAATAATAAAAGCATAATATGCTAATTAGACTGGACATCCTTCCAGACAAAGCCAGGGCTGTGAGGCAAGCCTGAGTCCTGGGTGCCTGCCACGGCTGGAGGGAAGCCTGGGTCCCGGGTGCCAGAGGGAAGCCGGTGTCAGCAGCCGGGGGAAGGAAGGCCTATTCTTGCATGAATTTTGTGCATTGGACCTCTAGTCTTTCTAATGACAGCCATTCTAACAAGTATGAAGTGATATCTCACTGTGGTTTCAATCTGCATTTCCCTTGTAATTGGCAATGTTGTGCATCTTTTCATGAACTTGTTGGCTATCTGTATGTCTATGTCTTCTTTGTTAAAATATTTATTCAGATCTTCTGCCCATTTTTAATTGATTTTTTTGTTATTAATTAGTATGGATTCTTTATATATTTTGGATATTATCCCTTATCAGATATATGATTTACAAACTAGAGGCCCGGTACACAAAAATTTGTGCACTCGGCGGGGGGGAGGGTCCCTCAGCCCGGCCTGTGCCCTCTCACAGTCTGGAACCCCTCAGGGGATGACCGCCTGCTGGCTTAGGTCTGCTCCCTGGGGGGATAGGGCCTAAGCTGGCAATCAGACATCCCTCTGGCAACACAGGAACTCTCGGGGGATGTCCACTTGCCAGTGGGGAGCAGGCCTAAGCTGCAGTCGAACATCCTTAGCGCTGCTGAGGAGGCGGGAGAGGCTCCCACCACCACCACTGTACTGGCAGCCATCAGCCTGGCTTGTGGCTGAGCAGAGCTCCCCCTATGAAAGCGCACTGACCACCAGGGGACAGCTCCTGCATTGAGCGTCTACCCCCTGGTGGTCAGTGTGTGTCATAGTGACCAGTCATTCCCAGTCGTTCTGCTGTTAGGGTCAATTTGCATATTACCCTTTTATTATATAGGATAGTTTTTTCATTCAGTAGGTTGCCTTTTCATTTTGTTGATAGTGTTCATTTCTGTGCAGAAACTTTTTAGTTTGAGGTTGTTACACTTGTATATTTTTGTTTTTGTTAATTTACTTTTGGGGTCAATTTAAAAAATCATTCCCAAGACCTATGTCAAGGAACTTACCACCTATTTTCTTCTAGGATTTTTGTGGTTTCTGGTATTACTTTCAAGTCTTTAATACATTTTGAGTTAAGTTTTTAAAAATATATTTTTATTGATTTCGGAGAGGAAGGGAGAGGGAGAAGAGATAGAAACATCAATGATGGCCGGAACCGGTTTGGCTCAGTGGATAGAGCATCAGCCTGCGGACTGAAAGGTCCCAGGTTCAATTCCGGTCAAGGGCATGTACCTGGGTTGCGGGCACATCCCCAGTGGGAGATGTGCAGGAGGCAGCTGATCGATGTTTCTCTCTCATCGATGTTTCTAACTCTCTATCTCTCTCCCTTCCTCTCTGTAAAAAATCAATAAAAAAATATTAAAAAAAATAAAAAAGAAACATCAATGATGAGAGAGAATCATTAATCGGCTGCCTTCAGCACGCTCCCCATACTGGGGATTGAGCCTGCAACCCAGGCATGAGCCCTTGACAGGAATTGGACCCGGGACTCTTCAGTCTGCAGGCCAACATACTATCCACTAAGCCAGTGATGGCAAACCTTTTGAGCTCGGTGTGTCAGCATTTTGAAAAACCTTAACTTAACTCTGGTGCTGTGTCACATATAGAAATTTTTTGATATTTGCAACCATAGTAAAGCCAAGACTTATATTTTTGATATTTATTTTATATATTTAAATGCCATTTAACAAAGAAAAATCAACCAAAAAAATGAGTTCGCATGTCACCTCTGACACGCGTGTCATAGGTTCGCCATCACTGCACTAAGCCAAACCAGATAGGGCTTGAGTTAACTTTTTTGTATGGTATAGGAAGTAGTCCAGTTCCTTCCTTCCTTCCTTCCTTCCTCCCTCCCTCCCTCCCAGCCTCCCTTCCTTCCTTCTTCCTTCCTTCTTTCTTTTTTTTTTTACATGTGGCTGTTCAATTTTTCCAATACCATTTATTGAAGAAATGATTTCCCCCATTTTATATTTGTGACTTCTTTGTCATAAATTAATTGACCATATATGCATGGGTTTAATTCTGGGCTCTCTATTCTGTTCCATTGATCTATTTGTCTACTTTATCCCAGTACCTTAGCTTTATATTATAGCTTGAAAACTAGGAGTGTGATACCTCCAGTTTTGTTTTTCTTTCTCAAGATTGCTTTGACTATTATAATTTGAAGAAAAACTAAAAAATTAAGTTATGTAATTTTTTTCTTTTTCTAATAGTTTACTTTTCTACTTTTATTATCTACTATTATAAATTAATCAAATATTAATAGGAGACATTTGAACTTAATGTCTATTCACATCTCTCATAAGAGATAAATACCATATTTCAACATAAAGTTTAATTCATGGAAATATTTTGGTTGTGGGTTTATATAAATAAATAATTTTGATTAATTTTGCTATTTCATTTAATTATTAGTATTAAAAATAGCTAAATTTTATATTATAGAAAGAAACAGAACAATTATTGTGAATAAAATATAGGGAAACTTTATTAAAAGATAATTACTGAGGAGCTATCTACAACAGCAAATGTAAAGGAAGGCTTTAATAAAATATAATTATAAACAGTAATCAAAATATTTTTGTCTTAACAGTAAGTATATATAGTAGCTCAAAAAAATCATGATGTCCACTCATATAGGGGTTTTACAGGCTTTTCGTGACATTTATAATTAGCATCCTTTGTGCAGAATTATTTCTTAAAGCATTTAGTGTTTAAAATACTTTTCAATATTATACTGCTCCACTGATAGTGAAACTCACCTGCCTCTCAATCACTTGCAGTAAGGCGGCAAAGCCAGCAGAAGGAGTGGAAGGCTGCTGGGCATACAGAAAACAAACAAATATGTTATCAATAGAGACTATTGGTGAATGATCCCAATGCCATTTTCCCTATCCTGTTTGGGGAAATATGTATATTAAAGCATCTGGTTAGGTATACTGAGGAGTAAAGGCTAACACGGAAAAATGAAGGAGAAAATTAGAACTATTGGGGCCATTTGGTGTTAAGTATAAATCAACTCTGCTGACCACAGTAGGATCTGCAAACTCACTGTATACAATAATATTCATATTGGAGACAATGACGTGTAAAGAAAAGGCACATTAAATTACCTATGTTCCGTAACATTTTACAAATATTTCCATCATTTATTGTTATGTTTATAAAGCTTTAGGAAATATATTCATTCAATTCTTTTTTAAAACATTTCCAGTTGATCCAACACTGTAGAAGAATAATAGTATATAACCTATGGCTATTTTATAACATACTATATATCTTAAATATTCCTCTCTAACTATTGATATTCAAATATGGTTAACATAGTCATCCTTCAGATTTCAAGTCCCTAACTAATACAAATTCAAGTTGTAATAGACTTCAGTATTTACTTAAGCAAACTGAACTATGTTCACAAAACGGTTTCAGAATGACACGGGTGGACTGCGCAGCCTTGTCAACAAGTGGACTACCTTCCTAAAGGCGAGGCTGGTGTGCTCCGTCACCGATGAAGACGGCCCGGAAACATACTTCGATGAATTAGGTACATAGATCTAAATCTGAAAAATGTTTGAAAGAGACTTTGTAAAGTTTATAAAATTTCATAATAAACTCTCAGGAGGGGATGTATTTTACATGGATGTTTTCAGCATAAACAATATGTCCATTTGAATTAATGATCTGGATAGTCTCAATAAATTTCTTAAGTATTTTTAAAATTTGTTTTGTATCTGAATGCATTGCTGGAACATTTAGTTCATTGAATTCTCCATAATATATTCCTAAATTCACTTTGAATTTAAAATAAATAGCTCTTTCTTTGTATTCCTCAACAAGAATTTTATTTGCAAAAATGTCACTAAAAACAGACATTTCTTGTAATCATAACAATTGTTTATTAATTGCTGTTTTTTGTCAGAAAGTTACTTCCAGGTTTTGTTGTTTATTACTTTATTATCTATGCCATTGTCTTTGCTTTAATATACTTTAAACTTCTTGTTGTCAGAGGAATTGTTAATTAAAAATATCACTAGCAACTTTGACGATAGGCCAAAAAAATTCTTATTTTGTATGAAGAAAAAAGTCCCTGTGTAAAAGTTTTCTTCCATGTCAGAATTTCTAACCCTACCTCAGAAAAATGTATATAATCATTAAAGGATATTTAGAAAATGCAGAGAAAAAAAAGCAGCAGAAATAGTTTAAGGTTACATGGTTCTAGTTCACCTTATATTGCACTGTGCCTTTTCACTTAATATTATTTTATTAGCATGGTTTCCATAATGTTATAGTCTTCATAAATCCTGTTAGTGGTTGTATGACATTTTATTTAATTTATTTTACCATGTGCCTATAATTTAATTCATTTAGTTTTTAAATTGGAATGATGCTGCAGGAATCTCTTTTTGAATTCTTTTCATAGTTTAAGTTATTTTCTTAGGGTAAATTTTTTTAAAAAAATTTAATATTTGGGAACTTGAAAGAATGATATTTCTCTTTTATAGAGGATGTATTTCTGCTTGAAACTGATAACCCAAGGACAACACTAGTGTATGGCATTTTTACAACATCAAGGTAATTATTAAATAATTATATCTTATGATTTAAAGAATAAACTTTATTGAGCAATAGTAATTATTGCTAAAGCATTCTTTTCAATTTTTTAATTCTTTTTTAATCACTCGAGGATATGCTTTTATTGATTTTAGAAAGGAAGGGAGAGGGGGAGAGAGTGAAATATCATTATGCTAGTGAACATTGGTTGGTTACCTCCCACATGCACCCTGACTGGGCATTGAAGCTGAAACCAGGGTATGTGCTCTGGCCGGGAATCGAACCCGAGCCCTTTCGGTGAATGGGACAATGCTCCAACCAACTGAGCCACACAAGCCAAGGCTCTTTTCAGCTTTTCATTTTGCCTAGCGTTAAGGATTTAACCTTCCTGTTTTGTTACTTTTGCTTATAAGCTGAACTAATGTTTTCAAAACAGTTTTGTACAGAGTATAATGATTATATGATGTTTTCTCAAAGAAAGAAAAAATTGCATTGTAATGCAGAATAAAGTATATATGATTTTTGTTTTAAGGAAATAATTTAAAGACTCATGATTCAAATAGAACTTTTTAAATTTCTATTAAACAACTTTTACTTCTAGAGCAATCTAAGGTGATTACTTAGAAACTAGCAAAATGCTGAACTTGTTTTTATGTTCTATGTGGCAGTATTTCATATATTTGAATATATTTGAAAATATATTTAAAAATATATTTGATGTTTTCTAATTCTCTAGAATGCCTAAGCCCAATTATTATATTCACCATATCCTCACCATTTCCTGTACACATTTTTATTTTATTTTACATTAGGAATGTTACTCAGAATTCAATATAATATTCCAGCATGGAATGCAGAATCTACCGGGTCCCTTTCATTAGACAATCAACTACAACGTGAAAATTTAGAGATTTTGGTAGTATTTTCTAGTAAGGGAAACATGATATGATTGCAAACGATAGCCATTCAATGAGAAATAAAACCGCAGGGATACTGGTTTACACCATATTTATATTTGCCCTTAAGATATCTAAAAAGATGTCCTTTGGGATAGTTTTAACTTCTGTTCTAACAAAGAAAGTAGTTTGATTTAATCCGCAAAGAATTCAACAAAGAAAAAAATAATCAAATTCTTAAGAAAATGTTTGTTTCAAAAAAATATTTTCCTAGTTTCTGTTTTTCCCATACCAATAGCTTTAAGATTAAAAAATTTAAATGGTCATTTCTGATTATTAATGCTAATAATTAAAAATATATCTTGTTTTTTCAATGGGCATATAAGTTTTCATTGGCCATCTAAGTTTTCCATTACGCATCTAATGTAAGAGAAATACGTGAATTGGAGAAAAGTTGGTTTCAGTCAATCTGCCTTAGTGACAATGCCAATGGTTTTCATTAAGGATCCAATCTAAGTTTATGGGATTTTACTGACTAACGGTAACTTAATGAATCTTTTTAGATCCCCTTTTTTTCTGTGACTAGCAGGGAAAGTACATAAATAATGATGATTCAGACTTTTCCAATACTATTTCGGATAACCTGTAAGAACACTCTCACATTAAAAGTCAAGACAAAGAGATATGATATTCTCTTATGAATGAAATTTGTTTCTGTCAGTTAAATTATAATAGGCTGTATTGATAGTGATTTAGAATTCAAATTCATATTTTAAATAAATCAATTTTTTGTTTCTAACATAAACTAGTTAGATACTTCTTTAACATATACTATATTACAGAAACATTAAGAACTTTCCTATAACTTATTGTCTATTACATTCATGAATGAATTAAATGTCTTAATGCTTTATGTATCAATGTCTTATTTCAAAATAGTAGAAGCTTTTTAGCTTTACAATGTGTACTATAAACTTGAACTTCTCCATGAAGAATTATATCAACTTTTTATCATGAACTTTGCCATCTATTTTTAAAATTGTGTTTAAATTAAAATAATCAGAAAATGGATCTCTTTCTGTTTTCATTTTTTTTAGCTCAGTTTTTAAAGGATCAGCAGTGTGCGTGTATCATTTATCTGATATACAGACTGTGTTTAATGGTCCTTTTGCCCACAAAGAAGGGCCAAATCATCAGCTGATTTCCTATCAGGGTAGAATACCATATCCTCGCCCTGGAACTGTAAGTATCCAGAAAAGTTTCTTTGTTATTTTGCTTTTTTTAAAAATGGAATTTTAAAATGTAAATCAGTTTGACAGTCATTAAATACAACCATAGACCTACTGGTATATTTGTTACAAATTTTCAGATCACAGCTTCCCAGATTTGGGATTTTCCAAATATGTCATATATGTTATAACACTCTACATTTTTTCCTAAATGCTATTACTAATAAATCTTACTTAGATTTCAAGGCCACTGGTTATGTATCAGGGCACAGATATTTTCCTAATTGTATTGACATAAAAACCATAGCTTGGAAAGTGTTAACCTTTTGGTGGCAACCTAAGAATTTGGATGCTAGTCGCTTTTCACAACTCTTCTTTATATTAAGGAATCTCATCTATTTTAGCGAAGAAATAACCAGGTGAGAATTAATTTAGAGATAAATCATGTAGAGATATTTCAATTTTAAGGGGTATATTTATTTTAAAAGTCATTGTTGTTATTTCTCATAGATAGAACATGGTATGTGTGAGTAAATAATTACAGTGAAAGTGATGTTACAATTCAAACGATTTACAAACTATAAAGTTTCAAGGCATACAAATATATCTGAGTCTTACAATATTAATAATATCAAAGAGTACATTAAAACTAACCTTTTTTCAGGCAAAGTTGTAGAAAGTGCACTGGCAGATTGGAATTGAAATGTTTCTAGGACAACAATGACCACAGTCCTACTGTTAGTTTTTTATTTGACCCATAATAGTGCTGTCTTGCACGCGAGAATCCTGATTAGTTTCTGTCTCTGTAAAAAGTCATACAGTGTCCTGACTGAGAGGAGATGTAGATGTTACACAATTGACATCAAGAGAAATATCATTTTCCTATGTCTGTGCTTCCGTAGAATAGAGTCAAAATTATAAAATAGGGTGTATGTAAGTAAAGAATGATTGAATGATTTTATGGACAAAATTAAAATATAGTCGTTAAAATATTATTTACTTTTAAAGAGTTTTTTTCTTTAACTTGAATATGAAATTCCCTCTGCCAATATGCTTTCAGATATCCATTCTACATCATTTTTACCAATTGTTGATCCACTTTGTTTTTGTGTAACTATTAGAGTTCATTTACAATGTATTATTTACTCCCTTATTTTTTATCATCTTAAATTATACTGTAGTCAATTTTTTTACAATAGGAAAAATTATTTGCAAAGACTTTAAAGAACTTATTTATTCAAAATAAAAGGGCGCAAGTTTGGTTTCCTGTTAGGAACCATAAAGGTTAATCATTTTATTAGCAAATTAACTTTTAATTAACTTTGGAAAGATTTTCAGCATTGCTACTAATCCATGAAAAAAATAAATTTTAAAAACCATACTCAATTATTGCTGGCAACACAGTCCTATCATAGAATTCATAATCTCCTTTTAAATTACCTCTTTATGGTGCTCATAGCTCAACAAAAAAAAAGGGGGGAAATAAAAACATTTAATTATTTTGTATGACATAGAAAAAGAAGTCAAGAGATATATCCATCTTAAGATACCTCAGTTTAGGGAGTGTTGGATAAAAAGCAGACATTACATAAGATAGGGGGAATTGAGCAACTTTCAAATTCCATTATAACTCAAGAGTGCTCATTTTTCACTCACTGTATTTCTTGCATTTCCAGGTGACTCACTGATAATGTATTCACAGATAAATCACATTTTTGAGAATTACTTGATATTTGAAGTTGACCAAGTCATTGCTTCACCATAATACAGAAAATTTAGAGGTGGTTGTTATTGCATATACTTTAAAAAAAAATTTTATTGTTTTTGAGAAAGAAAGAGAGAGAGAAACATTGATCAGCTGCTACCCACATGAGGTTGACCAGGGTATGTGCCCTGACTGGGAATCAAATCTACCACCTTCCAGTACATGGGACAACGTTCCAACTAACTGAGCCACACCGGCCAGGGCTGGTGGTGTATACTTTTATCCATTTGTCTTTGAACAGCACACACATGGGATATAGTACAGGAGCAATTGATTTGTAAACTCAATACCTTAAGAGAAATCCCTTGGATAAATCAATAAAACAAATAAAAGCTAGCCACACTACTTTAATCAGGGTTCATGGCCCCAGAGCTGCAATGAGTATGTATGGGGGGGGGCGGAGGGGAGGCGGGGGGGGGGGGGGGGGCAGCTTATACCAGCTCACCAGAACAGGGCACCTTGTCTCAAGTAAGGACATCATGCTAATAACTTGAAATCAGCATTGTGGGAGTATTTGCACTATAGAAATTGGCAAATATTACAAATCAGGAATTTTTTTCCCCCTGAAGCCTCCCTCGTCCCGGGGCTCATCAGACTCATCACCCAGATCAAAGGGACACGGAGCATCACAGTTCGAGAACCCCTCACGTCAGATAGCAATTATTCTACATAAAAGGTGGGGATGAGAAACCCTTTTTAGTAAAACAGTAAATTACTGTGAAACTACAAGAGCCTGCCAGCAGTCCCACTCTCACTATTCCCAAGCTCCAAAAATGAGCATTTTCTTTTCCCTGTTCTAAAGCAGTGTGGAAGAAGCCTGGGCTATACAACAAGCATCTGGAGCTGACTCCCTGAAAAAAAGGGAGTAATCAGTCCTTGAGCCATATTTCTATAATGGGCTCTCTTACATCTGGTGCTGAGAAAAGAGCAGCTCTTTTAAATTAAAAAAGTCAAATGAGTGAGCCTTCGGGAATCAGGAGGCAGGGTGGAGGAACGACCTCTGGAACTCCTCCTAGGAAAGCATTCCTCCCTGAGGATCCGGTCCCTCCACCCTTTACTGGACAGCACACCCGGAGTCAGCTCTCTGACTCAGAGTGGCCAGTGTCTGTCTCTTCCCTGCGCTTCCAGGATTTCATACCCCATTCATGGGGCCAGAAGACCTACAGCCAAGTGACCCAGAGCATTGCCTCTTCTCTCGGGTTAAGAATGTTGCCTCTGAAATCCTCCCAATGAAGGATCGCCATACGTTATTTCCCTACACAGTAGTCCAGTTGCCAGGTCAACCTCATAAATATATAACCGGATTCTTAAAGAAATGACACTGGCAGAAATCTTATACCCTCGTTGTAATGTTCCCTGTAGGTGCTTCATTTAAAACAGGACTGAGAGCTGTGTTAGCAAACTGCCCCACCAGCAAGTCTAAGTCAGTAGGAAGAAGCCTGACAATTGTGTCATAATGTTGTTCCATAAGTAATTCAAGTTTGTGGAAGAAACAAGACACCTTTGGTATGTTGCAGAGGGCTGCCAAAGACTGCAGATTCTCTCTGTGGCTGAGCTAACATATTACATGATCCCGTTGCAATGTGTACAGAGCTTCTGCAGAGATTGTGTTTGCACATGCTAGCCTGTTCAAGCAGAGCCTAATGAAAGTGTTCAGTTTTAATATCTATTTACTAGAAATGGAGCAGAACCATCGTTTTCAATCATGTTGCTTTGACCAGGTCTGGTATCTGGTAGAGCAAAAGAGTCTCAAGCCACATAGTGCTGGCAAGAAAAAGAGAAGTTGATTGCTAGCACTTTTATTGATAACATGCATCGACCTGTTGTTCTTACGTTAGAAGTATTTCTATGTCTCTGAGATGTTTGAAAATATTAATAAAGTTTATAATAATATTAAACACATAGGGCATGTAGACATGAACATTCAAATTGCATACTTTTTCAATTCATTCACAATGTATGAATAGCCCTGGCTGGTATGGCTCAGTTGGTTGGAGCATTATCCCATGCACCAGAAGGTCATGGGTTTGATTCCCTGGTCAGAGCACATTCACTGGGTTTCAGCTTCCACCCCAGGTAAGGGAACTTAGGGGAAGCAACTGATCAATATTTCTCTCTCACATTGATACATCGAGTTCGTGTTCTCTCTCTCTCTCTCTCTCTCTCTCCCTTTCTCCCTCCCTCCCTCCCTCCATCTAAAATCAATAGAAAGCATATCCTCGGGTGAAGATTGAAAAAAACCTCACACCAAAAAACACATGAATGAAATAGACAGTAAATATTGCAGTCTGGAGGAGCGAGTGTCCATCAGCCTTGTTTGGGAAGGCATGTAAAAATATATGAGTTGAGCTCATTCTGAAGGGCAGTTGGATATGAATTAGTTGGGTAGGTAAGGAAGGATGTCTCAAGCAAAGGTTACACTACACATTACAAGGCAAAGAAAGAAAAGAATAAGTGAGCCCTGGAAGCTCTGCGTGGCCTAGCAGGACTGAGCAGAGGGTTCTTTTGGAAGTGGAGGGAAATGTGAGGAAGAAGAGGGCCAGCTGGTGCATTAAGTGCAAGACTTTATGTAATTGTTTGGGCTTTAAATAAAGGGTCTAGATTACCAAGGGTCTAAACATGAGGTCAGTTTCCTCAGAATACAAGTTTCATAGACCAATGCTAGTAACTAGCCTAGATTCTGGAATGTTTCTATCTATTTATCCATTTACCACTCATCTTTCAAGTGTTAGGTCAAGCTCCCCTTGACCATGCCAATAACTCCTTCTCTGACTAGTTTTGCATTTATTTTCTGCTGTTTTCAGCCTCAGCTGTTACTTCTTTCCTCCACTTTGTGTTCCATGACCCAACAATGCCCCAGACTTTGTTTACTTATCTCTAAACCACATCACTGACTCCAGCGGCCTTAAGTTCTCCACTATTCTAAATGTGTTTAAAAATTTTGACTCTTTTTAAAAAAAAATTATCTTTATTGTTGAAACATTACAGATGTCCCCCTTAATATTACAGATGACTCTTAAACATATATGGCAATTGATTAGGAATCAAGCTCTCTTGTTTATTTTATATTTGTCTTAAATTACTTTTATGTGTCTTGTTATTTTGCTTTGTCTATGTCCATCTTTCTTACCAGAATACTTGTGTCTAGAAGACAATTGCAGCTTTTTATTCTTAATTTTTCTACTGGGCACATCAAAATGATTCTTGGATAAAAAGCTGCCCAGAGAATGGACATATTAATATAGAATATATGAATGATGGAAACTAGTAGAATGGATGTGAGGATTAGGAGAACATTTAGGAACATCAGAGGTCAGCCATGCACAGTAATACCTGGGAATAGGAACAAATTAAGTAAGGGCAACAATTGTTCACACTTCTTAACATGGCATTCTTATTGTCCCCGCATTTCACCTAACACTTTAGTAATCAAAACACTTAAAATGTCTTTACTCAGAAAAGGAGTGCTTATCGCTGCTTGATAGACAGAAAGCTAGAACTGGAGAAAAACAAACACTAAAAGGAGAAGTTTAACCAAAATCACTTAATGACTGTTTGTGGAGTAAAATTATCCTTCTGAGGAATGAGATACTAGCCTAATTAATGGGCAAAGGCTTTATTTTATGGTAGCGCATGGATGTTATATTATCTTTAGATTTCAAGACACAAGCTTTCACAGACACAAGATGAGGGCTAAGTTGATCGCATCTTATTTATACTCGGCAGTGTTATCCTGAGCAAACTCTCAAGTTCAGATAGAGAGTCTGCAAAGGGTAATCGATTTTTGTTCCGGTCACCATCATTGTCATTTATTCTGTCTTATCTGTAGAGTTTATGTCATGAATCAATGGAAAAAATTAATTATTGTCAAAAAGGATTCTTTTATGATTTTGAAGTAAACTTATCCTAGGAGTCACTTGTTCCTAAGAAAGAAGTTCATTGTGAATATTATAAATAGAAGTTCCAAATGGGAGACATTTGAGAAAATATAAAATAACTGATTTGAATTTATTTGTTTGCATTACCTAATTGATAACTATGGTTTTGAGCAACCGCAACATAATTTTTATCTGGGTTTTAATGATCATGAAGTAAAATCTCTAAATAAGACACATAATTTAAATACTTGATCACGCGTGAAAATAATTGCTAACTGGAAATTATGCAAATTGTAATATGTGCTAACTTTGGATCTCTCTGGCACTTACAAATGAGAGCACTTGCAAATGTTTAAGGAGACAACTCAGCTTCCCAGACCATAATTAGTGGTGTTTTATGAAGGTCTGGAACTATTTAAATTGCCCATGCATTTGTTCTTTCCATGTATTCATTCCATGAGCAATGTATTTCCCTTTTTCCACTTTGTATGAAGAATGAGGGTAGAAAACACCCGTAATTCTATACTTTTTGAGAAGCATGGAACACATCCATCAGTTTAGAACACCCTCAAATGAAATTCTTTACCCTCATTTGGTCTCCATTGTGGGTAATTTATAAACATTCATATTTAAATATAATGCCTCTTTTTGCAGAAGAAAAGCATATGAACCCCAGATGAAAGTCTAGTTAATGGGATAACGAATAAGAGGCTTAGTTTTATGACTTGTCTCATTATCTCTCCTTAGTAAAGTCATTTAATTGCTCCTTGTGCCTTTCTACAAAAAAGAGAACTATATTTACTGGCCCTGTAAAAAGTTCTAGTAATGTTAACTGGTCAAAGTTAGTCTAAAAATCGCATTCAGCATCACTCAGTCTAAATGAATATGGCCGAATTAGTTATTTGCTGAGACTTACTTGCAGATGGTGGTCTGTCTGGTGCTACTGGCCCAGAGGCACTAACATTATTGGATAGCTGTTGCAAGGACTAGCTTAGAGGTTGCCATGTTTTATTTAATCCCTAAAATTGTGTGTGTGTTTTTTTTCATTGAGTCAACATTAAAATTTTGGAAGATTTCACATAAAATTCCACATTTCTATCTTCTGTTGAAATCTGGCCGCCCTTGGCTTATATTCCTGCATAGAAGCAATCAGCTGGAAATGAGTGTTCATTGCCACCTTTGGATAAGGTGTAACTTTCCAGTTTGTTACTGTTTACCACAGATGCTGTGCCCACTGTTACTGGTCAGGAAGCTTGCTGCATTGCTTCCCTTTTTTTCTTGTACCTCTTTAAAGAAGATAAATGAAAACCAGAACGGTAGTCTTCTTTTCAAGAAAAATATGACAAAGTATGTTTTTTGTGTGTGTTTTTTTCCAGAAAGTAGAGATATTGACAAGTGTTTAATAGGGTTAGACAAATAATGTCTGTTTGTGTTAAATGGTTGTAACTGCCCTGGCTGGGTGGCTTATTTGGTTGAAGCAGGGTTCTGTGCACCAAAAAGGTTTTGGGTTTGATTCCCAGTAGGAATGCAAACCAGAGGCAACTGATCAATGTTTCTCTCTAATATCTCTCTCTCTCTCTCTCTCTCTCTCTCTCTCTCTCTCCAAAATCAATAAACAGATCCTCAGATGAGGACAAATAAAATTATACCCAACAGCTTTCCTCATATCACTTAACACTCAGATTCTATTAGTGAGTAGGTTACAGCAGCTCCCAGGCTACCCTTGAGTTTGGCCTCGGGTGCCCTATAAATGGAATCTTCTTTCTCCTCAGAAGCCCTTGTCATGCTCCCTGCCCAGAACTGCTGAAGCCGTCCAGCAGTCCTTTTTCAGAACTCATTTTGGCTTTCTGTCTGCCCCTTTGAACCTGATTCTCTGCATCTTCCCCCTCTTAGCCAGAATAGAGGTTCCTGTTTCTTACAGCCCCTGCACCAAAATTAGATGCCAGATGTAATAGAGTAATTCACTACTCTTTGTCAAATATGTACTATTTGTCATAGGTCCAAGGGTGAAACAATGAACAAAATATATCCAGTTAAGGCCAATACACAGCTTGCATTCCAGAGAGAGAAACAGACAATAAAAATCCAAGCAGCTGTCCTGGCCGATGTGGCTCAGTTGGAGCGTCCTCCTGTACACCGAAGGGTCACAGGTTCGATTCCCAGGTTGTGGGTTCCATCCCCAGTCAGGGTGTGTACAAGAGGCAACTGATCGATGTTTCTTTCTCACAATGATGTTTCTCTCTCCCTTCCTCTCTAAAATATATATATGCGCACAGCTAATGTACAGTTAGGCAAATAGGACTCTGAAGCAAAATAAAGCAGGCTAAGGAGATAGTGGAAATGGAGAAGGGGAGCTATTTTTATATGTGTCATCACCTTGAAGGAAGACACTTTTCAACTGAGAACTGAATGAGGTAACAGAGAAAATCATGGACTTGCGTGGAGTGTTCCAGATGGGGAATAACAAGTGCCAAGGTGCTGGAGGGCCGCATGCCTGAGGCTCCAGAAGAGCGAGAACTGGGATGGGAGTGGTAGATGCGGGCCGGGCACACGGGGGCTTGCAGGCCATGCTAGGCTGTTGGGATTTTATTCTAAGATTAATAGAAGTCACTGGGGCTTTTTCAACGGTTTCAGAGGGGAATTGTCAGGTTTAATTTACCACATCCAATCCAAGCTCCAACTTCAGAGGACACTCTTTTGGGAGAAGGGATCAGATGGAATAAAATTCCTGCACATTAGAGTTCTGATTGAATTTGATAATGATAGTCTGATTTATTTTAGCCAGTAACAGCATTTGATTATATCCACATGATTTTTTTTTCTAACAATACTATATCTGGCACAGAATAAGAAATAGAAAAGTAATGGATGAGGAAGGTGAAAAGTTATATATGCAGTGCTGTCAGCTCCTCTCAGAAAAGAAAAAGGATAGAATGAGTGGACTTAGCCTCATTCAAATGATCAAATTATACACCTTGTATATTCATTTTTTACAGATGGTACTATATAGTACTATATATGGTTGTGTTGTTTACTCCTCAGTGGGCAGCAGATACACTTAAAATAACTTAAGCTAAATATTTTGAAAAGTTGAGGACTTTTAAGCATTACTGAAACTAAGTACGTATTTTATTAACTTGGTTTTTAAAAAAAATTTTTAGTGCCCAGGAGGAGCATTTACACCCAATATGCGAACCACCAAGGAGTTCCCAGATGATGTTGTCACTTTCATTCGGAACCACCCTCTCATGTACAATTCCATCTACCCGATCCACAAAAGGCCCTTGATCGTCCGGATAGGCACTGACTATAAGTACACAAAGATAGCTGTGGATCGAGTGAATGCTGCTGATGGCAGATACCATGTCCTGTTTCTTGGAACAGGTAAGTAGTTGAGCTCAAATTATACTTCAGTGTGTAGAAAACGAGTACGTATATAATAAAGCACCTAGAATAGTTCCTGGCACTTATTATAGTGAAATGTAATGATAATGACCCGAATGAAGAGAGGAAGACATTTTAAGCATGGGTAAGTGATTTCCCAACTAAAGCAAATTTTGTGACATTTTTATTAATACATGGATTTATTTTTCAATGATAATGATAGATTTGGTCTGTTCTAGATAACATTTGAAAGTGAACTTAATGAGCCAAATACTGATATTTTTTAAAAAGTATTGATGGTACTGTTTTAATATATTCATGAATTCTAGTTTGTCAATTTACTTCAATAGACAAGTTGATTGAAAATACTCCTGCCTATAGACCTACATGTTGTTGAATGGCTAGCCTTATAGCAGTGGTTCTCAAAATGTGGTCTTCAGACCAGAGGAGCAAAATTAGTATCACCCAAGAATTTGTTAGAAATGCAAATTCTCAGGCTCCAACCCAGGAACTCCAGAGAGGAGACCCAGCCATCTGTGTTTTAATAAGCCCTCCAGGTAAATCTCATGCACTCTAAAGTTTGAGAACCACTACTCAAAAAAAACAATTTTTTTAAAGAAACTAGGTTGCCTGTGAGGCAGTAATTAACAACATCTTAATATTTATCTAACATTCCTGACTACCGTGTAGGCATTGATGAAATCTATTTACTTGTCTTGTTGCAATATTAGAACTAGTCCATGAAATTAGGTTGTTTCTCTACTAGTTTAAGAAATGGATATACAATAAAAGTTGTCTGTAAACATCATTATAAGATAAGTAATGGTGGAATATGTATTCCGAGCTAGGTTAGAAATTGCACTCAAACTTCAGTCAATGTAAGATGTGAATACTATTTTGTGGCTAAATATAATTTTCAAAGTCTGCTTTTCTTATAAAGTTCTTATTGTACCCTTGTTTATTCTTATACTTAAAACCTCAGCTGTGAATCTTTCACTCTCATATAATTACAGCTTATACTGGTCTGAGGTTGAGAAGCTTCTGACATACACTGTTTGGCATCCTCTCCCATACTTGGCCATATCTATGTTTTCACTTGTCCTTTCGTTGCTTACCTGTACCCAAGGAATAATCCTTCCTTCCAGACTAACCAATTCCCACTCTGCTTTTAATTTCATCCCCTCCTGACATTGTCAAGACCATTCTTTATCAATTATATTCTAATTCATTTTTCTTACATTTTATTCTCCACTTAATTCTTGGCTTCGAAACCTTATGCTAGGATATAAAACTAGCCCTAACCTTCACCCACTGCTACCTCTGCTATACCGCTGGTTTTGCCAAGGTCTTCCATGCTCCCAAGGTAAGAAAATCCAATGGCCTTTATCATTAAAATGCCTCCGTCTCCTCTTTGCATCACTTGGCATTGTAGAATCTCTCTTTACTTGGTTCAGTCTCAAGTTACAAAAGTCCTCTTTTCTCTGGAAGCTCCTTCTCAATTGCCTTCATTAGCCTGCATGTCTCCTGCCCATGAGTGTGGGCATTTCCGTGGTCTTCTTTTTACATATTCTTAGGCCATCTTATTCATTCATTTGGTTCTAGTAACCTGTAATCCCAAATGTGTATCTCTAGTCATTGAAATTTTCTGAGCTCATTATTTGCATTTACAACTTACTGTTAGATAAACACAAATTGTATGATCCATTAACATTTCAGGCACCATACTTCATTCACTTCTAAAACCCTCTATCCAGTGCTTAATCTAGTCTTCCATATTTGTGTTCTTATTGCACATTCCTCTCAAGGTTCTATTTATCCTTGACATATATTTTCTATCTGTCATTCCACAGTACCTGGTAAGCTCAATAATTATTTGTCAAGATGAATTGAAAATCATAACTGTCCATCGCTACTGTTCATGTAATCAAATAAATCCGTAACTGACCTCAAAAGCTAATACCATTTTCATATATCCTGTGTTCTTCTAAGATGTAGCCTCTAAATTAATGACGACATAGAGTTGCTTTTAGCCTTGGCTCAGATCATTCAATGTGGAGTTTGCTTTAAAAAATACTTATTTTTTCCTGAAGTGAAGTGGTAATTTTAGAGTCAACCTCTCCCTTAATGTCTCATTGAAACCTGTCTTAATGTGGACTCTGATGTTATAACCAGGCTGTTTTTTCGTGTAACTCTATATGAAATATGTAAATTTCATGAACGGAATTTCCAAGTCCTTATAAACTGTGCAGCAGTGTTTATTCAGATAAAAGGCAGCAAGAAACATGCTTTTACACAAGTTCTTTGGCTTTTCTTACCACATCAGTATCTGGCGTCTTTACATATACTTTTTACATTGGTATTTAAACACTTGCGTCATTTTGAAAAATAGTACTTAGGAATATGTTTTTAATTTTAGTGGGAAACTTCCTAATGATCGCTTACAAAGCCACACGAGTCTCTTGAAGAGTATTCTAATAGGAAATGTTTCTCCCAACAGTATCTATCTGAAGAGATAGTAACTCACTTAATCACTGAACCTTATTCTCATGGTTATATCAGACAACACTACGACTTAAAAATAGTGCTTTCAATTTACTGAAATTCTAACAACCAATATATCAGTATAAACTATATTCTGCCCAAGTAGTTCTTGAATTGCTGGTAAAATTTCTTTAAAGGAGAATTCTCAGTGCTTGTTTGCTAAAAGTAAATAAAGTACTTTTCTAAACTGGAACTTGAGGAAAGCATAAGTCACTATTCCTAGGATTTCTTAGGTTTGTATATCTAAATGTCTTAGGTAGGATATAATATTTCTTGGGTATCTCCAAATCCTCAAGTACAGAAGAGCCCTTCAGCTGTTATATAAATAAACTAGAGCCCCAGTGCATGAAATTCTCGCACTTGTAGGAGCCCACAGAAACTCCGTGGTAGCTCTGTGGGCTCAATGCTTAGTAACTGTTACAATTAGCCCATTACAGTGTACTACTCTGGCAGAGTTTGAGAGGCTGATAATCTGGCCTTCTGTTCTCATGGGACTGCCTCATTATATTTTGTGTGCTGCCAGATACCAAGATAGAGATATAATACATCCTATATAATAAAAGGCTAATATGCAAATTGACTGAACCACCAGGGGGCTGACGCTCAATGTAGGAGCTTCCCCCTGTTGGCCAGTGTACTCCCACAGGGGGAACACCTCTCAGCCAAAAACCGGGCTCACAGCTGGCGAGCACAGCGGCAGTGGCAGGAGCCTCTCCTGCCTCCACTGCAGTGCTAAGGATGTCCAACTTATGGCAGAGAGTGGGCCTAAGCCGGACATCCCCAGAGGGCTCCCGGACTGAGAAACCCATGCCCCAAGTGCACAAATTTCATGCACTGGGCATCTAGTAGATAAATAAAATATCAGGAAGGTAAGAAGAAAGGAAAAAAGTTGGAAGGAAGGGAGGAAGGGAGGAAGGGAGGGAGGGAGGGAGGGAGGGAGGGAGGGAGGGAGGGACTTTGTCTTCTCATATTTAATATTTTTATTTTTTATTGTTAAAACATCATTTTTAATTGTTGACACTATTACAGAGGTTCCTCACCCCCACCCCACCCTCTGGCCTTCACCACACTGTTGTCTGTGTTCATGGGCTATGCATATATGTTATTTGGTTAATCTCTTCACCTTCTTTCATCCAGTTATCACCACCACCCTCTAAAAAAGATCACAGCTTGAAAAAAAGTATTTTAAAATCAGTGATTTATTTTATCCTTTAGTAGTATTTGTGATGTTCTGTGGCTTTTTTTTTTTTGGCCTTTTTGGGGGGTTCTTGGTATTTAGGCAGTGGGTATTTTTGTGCTTCTTGCTCCTTTTTATTTATTTATTTTTTAATCTTTAGGAAGGACTGAAAACAGCAGACAAGGGCTCCCATAGGATTAGCATTTCTATTTTAACTTTGCCACTTTCCCCTCACATCCAGGGCATCTGTTCAAAGCTGACTGTGCAGCATAGTGAAGGCATTTCTTTTTGTTTTTCCTTTGCTTCTGGAGTTATGAAAACATTTAAGTGCCTGGGTCAGGTTCAGACACATTCTGTCAAATTTATATTTTTAGTACTGTACATGAATCAGAATGACATGTGGTTTCTGATGAAAGAATGAGAGTATTCTTATGAATGGATGTTAGAGCTTTAGGATGATTTAATGTCATGATGCTTTTTTCATATAAGGATACATGTGGTGTTCTGCCAAAATTCTTATATAGTATGGTATATGGTTTCATACTTCTTGTTAGCTTCTGTTTATCTGGGTGAGTACCAAGTTGGAATGTTGGCTGTAGTATGTCCTTTGAAAATGTGGAGTGTGTGCCACAAATGTGACTAAAGACCAAATGTGTTTCCTGCAGCATTACAAGATAACCACCTTCATAGTAACTAACTAATTTGGCAGTCACATCTCTTGAAATGGCACACTTATTGAACTGCTAAGCGAGGCGTTTTGATTTTTAAAGAACTCTCAAAAATATCCCATGTAAAGTTTAATAGCTGAAGCAGTGCATTTCCATTTATACTATTATCAGTGGGAAGCTGTGCATGAATGTCACTCTGAGGATAATGTCTAGACTTCCCCTTCTCTTAGGAGTAAAGAACAAATCCCTTTGTAAGTCACTGACTTTTAATACCATTGTGGTTCACTGCTTTCCAAAGCAGAATCTGGAAACATCTGAGCATTTGCCAAGGATTCTACAGGGATATTCACAGTAGGAAATATTAATGGAACAGAGTAGAATGATGGTTGAATTGTCAAAAGAAAGGTCATAAATCATGGTGTGATGACTGCTTGATCATGTAGAAGAGAAGCAAAAAGGGCAATATGAAAAGAAAAAAAAAAAAAGAAGGTAGCCCATACATTGATTGCTAATCCAGAGACAAATGTTCTCATTTAAATTTTACCTTTAAAATATAATTTATTAAAAATAAATATATGACTGCCTGGCTGGTGTGGCTTAGTGTTTAAGCATCAACCTATGAACCAGGAGGTCACAGTTTGATTCCCAGCCAGAGCACATGACCATGTTGTGGGCTAGATCCCCAGTAGGGGGTGTGCAGGAAGCAGCCAATCAATGATTCTCATCATTGATGTTTCTCTCTCCCTTTCTCTCTGAAATCAATAAATATATATTAAATAAATAAATAATGACTTATTTCTGAAAAAAAATTATTTCAAAAAGAATTGTTTTCCTTTAAGCTACTGTTCAGAAATATGTTCTTTTAAACACCACATAATGTCTGATATAATGATCATATAAATTTTAGTGTTGCTAGCTTGCTTGAATTAACCATTTATTTATTTAATATTCTACTTATGCAAATAAGTGCAATTTGTTAGGTTTCTAAATTTATTACTACTAGAGGCCCAATGCAGGAAATTCATGCAAGGGGCTCGGCCCTTGCAGCCCTTGCCAGCCCTTGCAGCCCTGGCTTCATCTGGAAGGTCATCTGGATGGTCGTTCTGCTGCTCGGTCTAATTAGCATATTAGCTCTTTATTATTATATAATGATGCTAATTAAATTTCTTTATAGTGCTTACCTTTTGCCAGGTATGTCATTGAATCACATCTACCCCATTATAACTAACCTATGAGGAATTGCAAAAATGTAGGCTCTATGGAGGGCAATGATATCGCTATAATTTATTCATAGCTGTATGCTCAGTCCCTAGAACAGAGCATCACTCAAAGTTGTCACTCAGTAGATATTACTTGAATAAATGAGTGAATGAGTTGCCCTTATCCTTCACTGTGTTTGCGCAGAAGCACAGGTAAGTTAAGATCACATAGATATTTAGTATGAGATACAATCAGAATATAAATTCTTGCTGTCAGATATCACATCTTGAACATTTATCTTTTCCACATAACTACCTCATTTACCATCATCACTTTACATCATCATTTAACTTTTCTTTTATGAAGTTAAGATAATCTCATTTATATTTTTCTCATTTTACTATGAATTAAAAGTTTCATCCATATATTGTCAAGATGATATTGCTGATATATTGACATTCAACATTAGCATTGGCATTGCTTTCTTTGAGTCATATCACTCCATTTCACCCATCCACAAGTTAACACCAAGTCTTAATATGTGAACAAGATGCATTTTATAAGGTGACAAAAACCCTTGGGACAGACTAGATTTGTGTGTGAATTAGCTATGCAAGAATTTAACCTTTGAATGTGGTATATTTTAATGTTATTTAGCATGTATTTAGTTAGGAATGAGGGAGGTAAAATTTGGGGGGAGAGATGAGGATCCAAAAATGGGGTAGGACTTCACCTTAATTTTCATGTATCACTAAATCTTGGAACATTTCAAATTTGTGGGACTTATATTTGTGTTCAAACTGTCTTCCCCACTCACGAAATACATATGAATCTCTTTGACATGCTCCTGTTTCCTTAATTTAAATGGATTCTGCATAATCAATTGGCATATATGGAGGATTTCAGAATATCAAACAATGAGATAGTGTCTGTCAGCAGGAAGAGAAACAGCCATGATTTGCTCTGTAACATTGGCTCATTTACTATTGATCGCTGATATTTTCTTACATGACTAGAAAACAACTACAGTCAAACATCATCCCTGCATGTTGCCTTCATTTAACCCTTAACCCTTATATGATTGTAAGAAAATTTGTAGCCTAAAGACATTTGTAAAGAAGAAATAACCACAATATGTCCTGTTCTTCATGTGCTGCTGAGCTTCCCTGAGACATACCTGGTGACCTTTAACCCTAGGAGAAGAATTCACAGCCAGGCCTTCTCTATATAACTACCCAAAGAACGTCTATAGCTAGCCGTCAGTTGTTGGGGGAGTTTTTGTGGAAAGCCATTTTTATTTTTATTTTTTTTTAATATATTTTATTGATTTTTTTTACAGAGAGGAAGGGAGAGAGATAGAGAGTTAGAAACATTGATGAGAGAGAAACATCGATCAGCTGCCTCCTGCACATCTCCTACTGGGGATGTGCCCGCAACCCAAGGAAAGCCATTTTTAAAAAATCTTTCTAATGAACTGGGAAAAGTTCAAATCGAAGAACACAAAAATAAATATCTGTTTAAAGGAGAGAAATGTTTTATTGTTGAATATGAAGTGTAAATTGGAACAAAAATATTTGAAACTGAATTTCTGAAGTGAATCTGTGAATCATATATGTTTTACTTTACTTAGTTGTATGCTTATTTTGTCCTTCCACTAATATGGTAGGCAGAATAGTAGCCCTCGAAGTTCTCTCCATCCTGATCCGCAACACTTTACATGGAAAAAGAGACTTTGCAGGTATGATTAATGTAACAGACATTGAGATGAGGAGATTTTCTGAATTGTCTGGGTATGCCCTGCCTAATTGCATGGGCAGAGAGCTATTCCCGGCTATCATCAGAGGGAGATGTACTCAGATATGACTGCTGACCTAGAAGACAGAGGAAGGAGACCATGTGCCAAGGAATTTGGTCTCTAGAAGCTGGAAAATGCAAGAAAGTGGATTCTCCTTAGAATATCCAGAAATGACTGCATTCTTCCCTACACCTTGATTTTAGCTCATTGAGACCCATGTTAGACTTTAAATCTACAGAACTCTAAATAATAAAGTTATGTTGTTTTAAGACACAAAAATGGTGGTAATTTGTTTTAGCTGCAATAGAAAACTAATACAACTAGGCTTTGAATTCTAGCTTAATTGAAAGACTAGAATGAAACAATTTAGATGCTTCTCTTTAAAAATTTCTAAAATAGAGATTAATAAATTCTGGTTTTAAAATTCTGGCAAAGCCCTTACTGATTAATGCGAAAATATAACATGTTATGCTCTGTAGCTGTTTGTCAACCAGTACAGAATAACATTGTAATATATCACAGAGATGCTATTTATTCACTCATTAGAATTTTATTGAGCCTATTACATGCCAAGGCTTATGATATGTAAAGAATAATATCAGCAGCACGTTCTTTTAAGGAGCTCATGTGGAATAAGCAATTCAATTCAGTTCAGTAAATATTATCCAACAATTATTATGTGACAGGCACTCTTACAGGTGCTTAGGATACATCAATGAACCAGAGACTAAGATCTGCATTCTACTGGAAGAGACAGTGACCATAGTAAATAAGCAAATTATATAAACACTTGAACATCATAAATGCTATTTTAAAAAAAAAAATCAGAGCTGGTGAAGGGAAATATGTTCTCAGGGTTTGCCTCATTGACATGTTGTAGTTGAGCAAAGACTTGAAAGAGTAAGATAACTAGCCAAAAGCCAATATGAGGAAAGAGCATTGTTAGGTCCTCATAGAGAGTAGTTTGTTCAGTTCCATAACATAAGGATCTGGAGCACCCAGGAAAGGATACACATGTGCAATAGTTTTCTATTGCTACATAATAAATCACCACAAAATTAGGGCCTTAAAACTAAACACACATATTATCTCAGTTTCTGTACACGAATGCGTAGCTGTCCTCTCTGCTCAGAGTCTCACAAGGCTGCCATGAAACTGTAGGCCAGCCTGCATTCCTTTCTGGAGTTCAAGATCCTCTTCCAAACTCCGATGGTTTGGGGAAAAATTCAGTTGCTCACTGATGCAGAAACGAGGCCCTTAGCTCCTAGAAACCACCAGCAGTTCCTTCCCCGTGGATCTCTTCATTGGTCATTCAAAACATGGTTGTTTGCTTCTTCATTGCTAACAGAGTCTCTCTTTTCAATCTGATAAAACAGCTCTCATATAATGTAGCATAGTTATTGGACTGACATACCATCACCACCTTTGCATTATTCTGTTTATTAGTAGCAAGTCACATACTGTAGCTTGACTCAAGGGGAGAAGTTATACAAGGTATGACTCATTAGGAGTCATCGTGGTATAGTTGGTCAGCACCTGCCCATATGCATTTTATTTTATTTATTTATTTTTTATTTTTTTATTGTCTAAAGTTTTACATATGTCTCCTTTTTCCCCAATTGACTCCCCCCCAGCCATTCCCACCCTGGGCAAGCCCCCACCACCCCAGTGTCCGTGTCCATTGGTTATGCTAATATGCATGCATACAAGTCCTTTGGTTGCTCTCTAACCACCCCCATCCCCTGCCATTTGTCTCTGGATCTATTATTGTTCATCAAATTACGTTGATCATTATAATCCACAAGTGAGTGAGATCATGTGATATTTATCTTTCTCTGACTGGCTTATTTCGCTTAGCATAATGCTCTCCAGTTCCATCCATACTGTTGCAAATGGTAAAAGTTCTTTCTTTTTTATAGCAGCGTAGTATTCCATTGTGTAGATGTGCCACAGTTTTTTAATCCACTCATCTACTGATGGGCACTTAGGCTGTTTCCAAATCTTAGCTACTGTAAATTGTACTGCTATGAACTTAGGGGTGTATATATCCTTTCTGATTGGTGTTTCTGGTTTCTTGGGATATATTCCCAGCAATGGGATCACTGGATCAAATGGGAGTTCCATTTTTAACTTTTGAGGAAACTCCATACTGTTCTCCACAGTAGCTGTACCAGTCTGCATTCCCACCAGCAGTGCAGGAGGGTTCCTTTTTCTCTGCATCCTCGCCAGCACTTGTCCTTTGTTGATTTATGATAGCAATTCTGATAGGTATACATGGAATCTCGTTGTTTTGATTTGCAACTCTTGGATGATTAGTGACTTTGAGCATGTTTTCATATGTCTCTGGGCCTTCTGTATGTCCTCTTTCGAAAAGTGTCTATTTAGATCTTGTGCCCATTTTTTGATTGGATCGTTTATCTTCCTTTTGTTAAGTTGTATGAGTTCTCTGTAAATTTTGGAGATTAAACTCTTATCTGAAATATCATTGGCAAATATGTTCTCCCATGCAGTGGGCTTTCTTGTTATTTTGTTGATGGTTTCTTTTGCTGTGCAGAAGTTTTTTATTTTGATGTAGTCCCATTTGCTTATTTTCTCCTTAATCTCTATTGCCCTAGAAGCTGTATTGGTAAAGATATTGCTACGACATATGTCTGAGATTTTGCTGCCTATGGAGTCTTGTAGGATTTTTATGGTTTCCTGTCTTATATTTAAGTCCTTTAGCCATTTTGAGTTTGTTTTTGTGTAGGGTGTAAGTTGGTGATCTAGTTTCATTTTTTTTGCATATATCTGACCAAATTTCCCAGCACCATTTATTGAAGAGACAGTCTTGACTCCATTTATGCTCTTGCCTCCTTTGTCAAATATTAATTGAGCATAATGGCTTGGGTCAATTTCTGGGTTCTTTGTTCTGTTTCATTGGTCTATATGTCTATTCTTGTGCCAGTACCAGGCAGTTTTGAGAACTGTAGCTTGGTAATATAGCTTGATATCTGGTATTATGATCCCTCCAACTTTGTTCTTCTTTCTCAGCATTGCTGTGGCTATTTGGGGTCTTTTTCTTATTCCAGATGAATTTTTGGAGCGTTTGTTCTAGATCTTTGATATATGCCGTTGGTATTTTAATGGGGATTGCATTGAATCTGTAGATTGCTTTGGATAGTATGGACATTTTAATGATGTTGAGTCTACCAATTCATGGATTGGTATGTTGGTATGTTCTTTTATTTGTTTATGTCTTCCTCTATCTCTTTTTTCAATGTCCTATAGTTTTACCATTACTGGTCTTTTACTTCCTTAGTTAAGTTTATTCCTATGTATCTTAATTTTTTTGGTGCAATGGTAAATGGGATTGTTTTTTTCGTTTCTCTTTCTGTGAGTTCATTATTGGCGTATAAAAAGACCATAGATTTCTGGGTGTTAATTTTGTATCCTGCTACATTGCCGAATTCACTTATTAGATCTAGTAGTTTTTTTATGGAATCTTTGGAGTTTTCTATGTATAGTATCATGTCATCTGTGAATAAGGACAGTTTTACTTCTTCTCCAATTTGGATGTCTTTTATTTTTTTCTTGTCTGTTCACTATGGCTAGCACTTCCAGTACTATATCAAACAGGAGTGGTGAAAGTAGGCATCCCTGTCTTGTTCTGTTCCTAGGGGAAATGAGTTTAGCATTTGCCCATTGAGTCTTATGTTGGCTGTAGGTTTGTCATATAAGGCTTTTATTATGTTAAGGTATGATCCCTCTATTCCCACTTTCCTGAGAGTTTTTATCAAGAAAGGGTGTTGGATTTTGTCAGATGCTTTTTCTGCATCGATTAATATGAGTATGTGATTTTTCTTTCTCTCCTGCGTTGACTTAAGGGCACAAAATACAACACGACATAACACAATGCACAGGGCACCAAACACAAATGTATTCATGATACCAATACCCCAAATAAAGGTGACCACCAGAGAAAAGATAATTAGGGGAGAGAAAAGAGTGCAAAAATTATATAGAGAAAAGGAAAACATGTAAAAGAGAAAAGAAAGAAAAGAATAAAGAAGGGGGAAAAATATATGTATGTGGGGAGAAAACTCCAAAAAACCAAGAACTAATCCAAAAAATGTAAACAACAAACACCCAGAGATGAATGCAAACAACCAACAACTAATCCAAAAAATGCAAAGAACAAATGCCCTACCAACAAACACCCAGAGGAATCTGAGGAGGCAGAGCGCTCTCTAGGCGACCTCTGACCTTTCCATCCAGGGATTGCCTCACCAGCTGTGTTTAATTCGCCGATTTGGGGTGGATGTTACTCGATTCAGCTGTTCCTTCTATCTTCTCTGTGAGAAGGCGCAGGACCTGTCCGCGTATTTGGCACCACTTTGTCTCCCCCTGGACAAACTTCTTAGGTGCCTGCGGCTGGGGAGGCTGGAGTCTTGGTGTTCGAGGTTTCACAGCTGAGGCAGCTGGTCCCGGGGAATTGTGGTTGTAGGGTCCCAGGAGGTATCCAAGGTCTTCCCGGGTGAAGGTAAGGCTGGGGCTCTGATCACAGCCGCTCTCCCCTTCAAGATGGTGTGGTCCCTGTGGCAGAGCCGGCCACTCTGGGAGAGATTTCAGCCGCAGTAGAGGCTGCCCAGCCAGGGGAGCCTGGTCCGCCAGTCCCCAACAGGCCTGTGGAATATAGCTGTCCCTCACTCACAAATACACACACTCCCCGCATGTCCACGCACTCTCCTTTCGCTCTCTCACTCACACACTATCTTGCAGTCTGTTGTCCCCTCGGCAGCCATCGTGGGTCCCTTTTGCCAATATGTATTTTAGATAGGTCACTTTGGTAATGGGAGCCTGAATTTATTACCTTAGAGACATTATCTTTCTAAAACCTCACAGCAAGAATTATTAAGATAGAATTATTGACACCCTTTTGAAGTTGTGTAAATTAAGGTTTTGAGAGGTTGAATGGATTTCTTAGGTTGAGAAGCTATTAGGAACAGTAATTAAATTCAAGACTAGGTCTGTCTCACATGGAGTTAAAAATTTGTTAGACCATCGATATGGATAATTCCAAGAGGGTGTTATTATGGATAACACTTTAGTAGAGAAGGCTGTCCTGGAGGTGTAGATAGGGGAGTCACTGGCAATGGAGGTGTTAGCTGAATCCATGACAATTCTTTGAGGTCACTCTAGGAGACTAGGCAGATAAGAATTTTACTCTGGGGAGCTCACTTAAGGGGTAGGAAAATAAAACATACTTACCAAGAAGATGGAGAAAGAGTGATCATGAAAGTAATAGGAGAACAAGAGGAAATAATATCATGGCGAACTCGAGAAAAGAGAGTGGCCGGCAGGACAGGAGCAGCGGTGAGATTGTCAGATGTGGTAGTTTTGTGTGAATGTCCCTGTACTGTGCGGCTTGCCTCATTATCCTGTATCCTAACCGACCAGCAATGTTTGAGAGGAGAATAGCCACGCCAGGGGAAAGAATGAGAGGTGAACAGGAGGCAGTAGGAAGGGGTTCACATGGGCAAGTCAGTGGTGGGTTGGGAGGTGCCCAATGAAGCAGGTGAGGAGGGGGTGCCCCTCTCTCTCTGCCTGAGCGCCCAGCAACTTAAGTGGATGTTCCAGGCCGGTTTCCGTATGTGGTTTAAATTTTGAAAACAAATGCAAGACAGCCTATCTCATTAAATAATGGTGCAGGAAAACAGTTAGTTTGTGAGCATAAAATTTATTAACTCAGTAATTCTTCCCCAAATGATAAAGGGTTAAATAGAAAGCATTAACTTCAATTTTGCATCTTTGGAAATTTAATTGTTGCATCCTGTATTGCATCAGTAAAACTTTACATAGGACATATACCTTCATTATTTAAAGTAAGTCCATTTTTTTGTTTTCAAAATGTAAGTAAAAGATTCATGGTATAATGCACTAAGGGATACTGTACATTTTAGTAATTTACTAAATTATAAAACAATTAATTTTAGTGATTTCTGAGATCCTATTTGAGTATTCTTTATCTATATCACCAGGAAATAACCATAATAATCTATATATATTAATAGAATATCACTTAGTCTGATATTAAATTATATGTTTTTCTTAAACCTCACAGACAAAATTAGTTTATAGAACCATAATAAACAGACATTATATTGTAAACTTATTAAACACATTTTGCTACATTAGATATAGCAGATGTATTTCATGAGGACAGTTGAATAAATAATTAGGTCAAATTTTTTAATTGGCACATTTTGCTGTTTTCTGATTTTTTTGATAAGCCTCAACTCAATCAAAACTTAAAATTTAGTCACTCCTTGTATAATTGCCATTTTAGTAATTGGCCTTGAGATTTTTGTTTCAACTTTGCCCTACATGTCTACTTTTCAATCTACCTATTAAATGTCTAAATTTAAAACTTCCTACAGCAGTAATAGTTATAAGCATGTGTGTGCTTACCTATAAAGTTAAGCATATGGCAGTGAGACACAGCAAACTACAATTTCCAGAGATCATCCTCATAAAGACCAATTATGATTTTGGTTGGGATTTCTCCCAAACCTTGTTAAATACAGAATAACTTATTAGAATGTTTATAATAAATTATTCTTGGATATATTCTAGGGTAAGAATTAGGGAACATGGTTTGACATTCAAAGGACCTAGGTCTAAATCTTGTCCTCTATACTTAGTAGTTCTATGACCTTGAGCAAATGATGTAAGATCTTTAACACTAGTTCCCTTAATTATACTACTTTATGGCCTTATTTTAAAGATTAAAAGAGATGATCTATGTAAAACCCTGAGTGTACTGCCTAGAAATTAGTAAGCATTTAGCAGGTACATATGCACATGTACCTACACAGTAGATATATATATATATATATATATATATATATATATATATATATATTATGTATATATGCATTCATAAATATTTTTTAATTTTGATTAGGAATCCTCATGCTATTCTTTTCACTAGACATAAGCACTCTTCTTTCATATAGTTCATTTTCTTGTGAAAGAAAACAGGCAAAAAAAAGTGTACATAATTATTCTATACTATTACTTAAATTTGAGTACACTATAGTAAGAAAAACTGAGAGAAAAAAATGTAATGACAGATCATAGATGGGTCTGCTGGTAATGTACTGGAGGCATTTTATTTGTTTGGAAATTACAGATAAAAGTAAAGAACTGGTATATAAGAATAGCCAATTGTCAGAAGTCAAGAGTGGGAATATGGAAGGACAATTTCAGACTGTGGAAGGAAAGTTAATTATACTGTCTGTAAAGTTTACAAGGAAGGTTCACATATGTGCTCTCCTTTGATCTTGAACAGCCTCGTCAGGTATGTAAGGCAAAAACTATATCCACATTTTATAGAGAAATAAAGTGTATTGCAGGAGGCAGGTTTGCTCAAGTGCACACCATTTGCAAGTGTAAACCCAGAATGGATAAAATGAAAATAGATGACACTATTGTAGGTTTGGGAGAGTAGGTATATATTTTTTCAATAGTGATGTATGAACTGCCATTGACTCGGCTGTTAATGAAGAGTGGATATCTACTCCTGAGAGCTGACTGCAGAAAGAAAGCCATCGCAGAGCACAGTTACATGCACACCCAGTGTCCAGCATATGGGGGAATGGTACTGACTGGCTGTCTCCCCTCTAAGATAACTGCTGTTAGGCAGGCTCAGTGGCAGTGTCCTGAATTAGCAAAGTAGCTTTAATAGATCTGCTTTGAGTATTTACTTTCTTTTTTGTCATGTTAGTTTTAACTACAACATGATTTTTAGCTATAGTTTTGCTTCATTATATTTCTTTAATTATTACTTCTGTTGTTTAAATTTAATATGCTTATGTTTTTAATGTGGAAAATAAATTTTAAAAAAAGAAAATGTAAAGAAAAGCAATCCTTGTTTATATTCTCTTATTTGAAACTAAATGTCTTTTGGGATTCAGAAGTATTTGAAAGTGTAAAGATAATATGTGCATATATATTAGGTAAATGGCTTCAGAACCTTGGGCCACACCCCCTGAAATGTACAGTACTATTTCTGCAGACAGAAATCTTCAAACCACTTATAATAAATAAAGACCATAAATAGTGTCAAGTAAATGCAGGTCAGGTTTTGTAGCCAAATAAGTTCAAGTCAGGACAGATTTTACCTCCAAAGAAAATTTAAAAAAAACAAAACACTTTTTGAAATTTAGAATTGCAAGTCAAAGATAATATTCTTGAATTTAAAATAGACTATAATTCCCTTTTCATATAGAAGGATTATACTTAAATACTGACTTTCTTTCACTTCGTCACATATCACAAGTAGCTCTGCTGGGTTATTTTTGGGTGGGGGTGGGTGGTGTTTTATTTTATTAGTACGTTCACTTAAAATTCTCTGAAATGTCATTGTTTGATGACTTTTTCTTAAAGATTTATTAGTTCATTTAACTGAAAATCACAATAATAGGGTGGTTTTAGATGTGGTTTGACCAGGGCGCCAGCTCCTTTCTTTGAGTTTTTGCCTCTGTTCTCCTTAGCAGGGAGTAGGAAAAACCTTTGTCCTTATGTCAATTTTTCTTATGTTTGCAACTGGCTGCAGCAGTGACAAACATCTGCAAACCAATCAACCAGCTCTGATGGAAAGAGGGTCATGTCTGGTTCTCTTTACTCTTACTATAAACTCGAGTTTCCTTTTTGTGTTATTTACTTTCAGATTAAAAACATCCTTTCGCATTTCTTCAAATGCAGATCTGCTGGCAAAAATTTTCCTAAAAATTATTTGTCTAAAAAATATTTTATTTCATCTTCATTTTCTTAAAAAATATTTCCCCTGGATATAGAATTCTGGATTAACTCTTTTCCCCCCAGCATTTAAAAAAAAAGCGTCATTCCATTTTCTTCTAACCTCCATTGTTTCTAATAAAAAGTCAGCAATAATTATATTTCTTGTTCTCATGACATGTCTTTTTTCTCTGGCTGCTTTCGAAGTTGTTGTTTTTTTTTTTCCTACATTTTTTGTTTTCAGAAGTTTTAATAGAATGTGCTTAGGTATGGTTCAGCTTGGGTCTCACTGAATTCCTACATCTTCAACATAGCATTTTTTAATCAAATTGGGGAAGTTTTCAGCCATTATTTTATCATATATTTTTTCTTCCTCAATATATCCTTATTTTCCTTTCATAGCTCTAATTACACATATATTAGACTATTTGAAAATGTCACATGCCCAAAAATCTTTTCACTTTCTTCAATCTTTTTTTCTCTGTGTTCTTGTAACTGGGTAATTTCTATTTCTTTGACTTCAAGTTCATTGACTCTTTCTTCTTTCAATCTCTACTATTAAGTCTATGGAGTTAATATTGCATTTCAGTTTTTGTACTTTAGTTTAAAGACCAAACTTTCTCTCTTGTATGTCTTATTAGATCTTGGAGTTCCAGGTTTTGTTAGGATAGGCTTAACATAAGTCTTACTCTAGAATGTGGCACCTACTCTTCTAGGCTCAGCCTTTCTTGTGTCGACTGAATGCCAAAAGTTTTAACAAGGTATTAATGAGGTCTTTCTGCTGTGGTAGGGTACTCCAACTTCACCAAGAATTGCTCTTCCCCAGAACTGTTGAACCTATAATTTGTCTATTCCCTTCTCCCTATAGCAGCTGCAGTCTGTTAAGCCTTGAGTGGTTTCAATCCTGCAAATATATAGGCCAGGAATCTGCTACAGACTCACAGCAGATTTCTACAGGGACTTTGGAACCCACTTTCTTGGCAGCTCCCTCTCTTTGATATTATGTGCCACAGAACTCATTAGTTTCTGCTGCCCAAAATTTTCCTCATCTCAGTGGGACCACTACGCACTACTTGCACACCAGCTTCCTACACCTCTGTTGGGAAATTATTCCCAAGCAGATAGTTGAGTGATCAGAGAGATTTTCATATGAGTTTCCCTTATTTTAATCTTGTGCTGTTATTCATTTCCTAGAAAGAATTACCTCATACAGTTTGTCCAGTTTTATAGTTGTTAACTGCAGTTAGCCTATTCTGGCATTAGTTAGTCCATCGTGGCCAGCTGCCTTATTGCCCACCAGAAAGGTTTTTCTGATTATATTTCCACCCAAAGTGTTTTAAAACACCTATTTCCTTATATCCATGCCAGTTCTAGGTTTTATTATTATTGTAATGTTTGCAGATTAAGTGGATATTTTTATAATTTTATTAATCACATATAAGCCTTGATTTTCATATTTGAAACTGTTCATTATAATTGTGTCTAGGGAAACCCCCTAAGGACTATAGTTTAAATGAGACTCAGCAGATTAGATATACAAGTGACTATTGGAATGACCCGCTGGGTAATGAGCTACGTTTGATCACTTGTTTGAGACAGCCAGCACTTCCTGTGCTATAAATACAAGCTGTTCTCTTGTCTGGAGACAGTGGAAAGGTTTAAGGATAATATTACTATGCTCCTTACATTAGAAAGAAAAATCTTAGGTTGCATAAAATATATAAAATAGAAAAGAAGCTCATCTGGGAATTTCTTTAAAAATTCAACGAAACAAAAGATAATTAAAATCACTGATGTGGGTTGGTGAGCCTATTGTGTTATCTTTGTGTGTAGGTTTACATTCTTCAAAATACATAAGATTCATCTTGCTTGATTTATGTAACAGTGCTTGAATGTATTCAAGGTATGTCTATTATCTATACCGAATAGATGAGGAAATTGAATTTTAAAAATGGTGACTCCAATAATGTCAAAAGTTTAGTAAGTGGCTGAACTACAAATAAAAAATAACTTGCACTTATGGAGGACATAATATGTTGCAGACATCATGCTAAGCTCTTTCCATGTATTATTCATGTAGCTTTTATTAATTAGAATTATTTCCACTGAAAGTGACCCCATACACCTTACTCAAACTAGTTTTTTTTTTAAAAATGTGTGTGTTTTTTCCTTTTTGTGTGTTCACTGGGAAATGCAGGAGGCAGCCTCAGGCATAGTTGAATCTGTGCTAAAATGATGTCAGGATTTATGTGTGCTCCCATCAAAATGTTAGTCATTGGACGATATGCATGTTAGAATGTCAGTGAAACTCCCAATTACTTATGTCTACATAAAGCCATCTCTGTATCCTTTAATTTGAAGATGAAAATGTAGTTATTAAATGTCTTCCTTCTGAGGGTAGTGAGAATGGCATTCCTTGAATATATTCACAACATAAATCCTCAGCATATGGCAGCAAGGATGGCTCCAACATCTTCAGATTTATGTCTGTGACAGCCCTGAACTCGGAAAGAAAGAGGTTTCCACTTATCTAATTCTCAGGGAGCACTCGCCCTGACTTGTTCTGTGCTCACTCCTGCATGAATCGCAGGCAAAGGAATGCCCTTTAGGACCAGCCCCAGTCCTGTGTGTCTCCCTGAGCTGGAGAGTGTTACACCATTCCTCAACTATGAAGACGTAAATGAAAAGGGGGCGGCTTCCCAAAGGTCTCAGCATGTTATTAAAAGAAGGGGAGGTGATTCTAGGTAGGCCTTAGTAACAGGCATCCATCACAAAAGGTATAATTATCATTTACATGTACACACAAGCAAACAGGTTTAAGGAAAAAAGGATGATAATCTATTTCACTGTAACTCTATTGTAGGTATGATGCTTTTCCCAAGGAAGTAAAAACAATATCCCAATTCTGCAGTGCACTAAAAATGATTCATGTTGTGAGTACATTCAAGGAATGCCATTCTTACTACCCTCAGAAGAAAGACATTTGATGACTACATTATCATCTTCAAACTAAAGGACACAGAGACAGCTTTATATGGACATAATGAATTGAGAGTTTTATAAACATTCTAAAATGCATATTTTTAGTGACTAACATATTAATGGGAACACACATAATACTCAAAAAACCATAAATCCTAAACTGTGAAATCTTGAGGACTGTGCCTATTTATCTCTGCATACATACTTGATCTGATGACTGACGCACTGAAAGTGTTCAATAATACTACATTGAATCAGTGAGTGAAAATGGATAGAAGATTATCCAAATCTATTTATTCACATAGTAGTGGATAATATAGTCCCAAGGATATGTCAGAAGTACTTCCTATATAGGGAAGTGAAGGATTTGAGTCTGTTTTCAAAAAAAAAAACAACTATAGGTGTCTACCAAGACTGCTTTTTGAAAGAAACCATCTTATTAGGGAGGAGTCATGGGTAATTCCATATATGACTCTTTCTCAGCACCACAACAGATTTAAATGTTACTTAAGCATTTGATAACTGAACTGTCTACTAAGTATTGGTTTATGATATGCGTTAGTCATGATTAAGTTGGACCAAATTAAATCTGTCTCTTGAGAATCTGAATTAGAGCTTGTGGGCATCAGGCAGTTTGTAACAGG
The DNA here is from genome assembly GCF_028538775.1 of Myotis yumanensis. Taxonomy (NCBI): domain Eukaryota; kingdom Metazoa; phylum Chordata; class Mammalia; order Chiroptera; family Vespertilionidae; genus Myotis; species Myotis yumanensis. Next base: position 38,685,800 of record NW_027223760.1, on the reverse strand, counting down.
AGCAGAAATATAAAGACATCCAAAGTGGCGGCTTGTAAATGGTGTACACCAGAGTTAGGATATTTGTTTCTGAGGCACCAAGTCCTAGAGAGTCTGTGTAGTCACCTAAGTTGTTGACTGACTTACTAGAACTATTGCTATGTCTTCAGTATTCCAGTCTCGCTGAGATCTGGCATCATCGTAAAAAAAAACCTGTATAATTCTGAGCACCACTTTCAAATGCAATAATGCCAAACTACAGTGTATCCAAAGAAACAGGGAATGTGATTTGGATTTTAATTTGAATAAGGTATGCCTGAAGAGAGTGATCATGCTTAGAACAGAGAAAAAGTATAGAGCGTAGAAAGATAAACTTGGAGGGATGTGAAAAACAAAATGAGTATAATCTTGGTAGGGGTAGAAGAAAGTCCAGTGAATAAACAAAACAAAGAGGTAGGTCTGCTTATACTCAATTGAAAAAATAAATATTCCAACATTTTGCTGGCCCTTGAAAGAGTGATCTTGCCCTAGCCAATGTGGATCAGGTGGTTGAGCATTGTCCCACGCACTGAGAGGTCATAAGTTCAATTCCTGGTCAGGGCACATGCCAGGATAGCAGGCCTGATCCCCAGTGGGGGAGCATGCAGGAGGCAGCCAATGGAGAAGTCTCTCTCTTCTTCTCTCACTAAAATCAATAAAAACATTTTTTTAAAGAGTGATCTTGAATGATAAAATTGTAGTAATAAGATATTGTAGATATTAGATAACCAGAACTTCTTTGATTTAAAGAATGTATCATACAAATATATCACTTAAAGAATATATCACGGAGAAACCAAGATGGCGGCATAGGTAAACACGGGAGTTTGCTGCCTCAAACAACCACTTCAAAAATACAACTAAAAGACGGAACGGACATCATCCAGAACCACGAGAAAGCTGACTGAGTGGAAGTTCTACAACTAGGAGGAAAGAGAAAAGCATACCGAGGCTCAGAGGAGGCGCAGTGCTGAAGTAAAATACTAAGGTTCGGAGTGCATGCGGAGCGGGCTGGAGGCTGAGGGCGCGGTTGTCGTTTTCAATCAGGAGGGAGTCTCAGGCTCTGAGCTCCAGTTCCGGGCGAGTCTCTAAGGACCTACACTCATACGGGAGAAGCGGGACTGTCTGGCATCGCTCAGAACCCTAGGGCAGCTTTCTCTCTGTGGGGCTTGCAGCGACTACTGGGACACTGAGAAGCAGAGCCTCTGAGGGCAAGACTGAGAGCAGCCATAATTGCTAATCCCGCCCTGTTGATCCCATGGGACCCGCCCCACCCAAGCCCTGCAGGGAGGCTTTTGCTGGATAGCCTCAGGCAAAAACTAGATTAGCACCTCCCTAGAGTTCCAGGAGCCAGGAAGCCCAGAGGTCAGAGTGGGACCATCCAGCTTGCAGCTCCGTGGAACCATAAAAGACACACTCAGGGGGCAGACTCAGTGAGCACAAAAGCCCCATCGAAACAAGTCTAGCCCCAGAGGGGTGTCTCCAGCACAGAAGTTCTCCCACCGCAGACACAGCTGATTCCCACAGCCAATTGGCCTTGAGGTCAATTCCTCACAGTGATAACTACAACAATCAAGGCTTAACCACAACAAGACTGTGCACAAAGCCCACAAGGGGGTGCACCAAGAGTGTCTACCTCAGGTAATTGGGACACTTAGCACAGAAAGGCACTCTATCAACACAGTGAAGCATAAAAAATGCCGAGACAAAGAAATAGAACACAAACGACAGAATTGGAGGAAAGCAAACTGCTGGATATAGAGTTCAAAACCACACTTTTAAGATCTTTAAAGAACTGTCTAGAAGCCGCCGATAAATGTAGTGAGATCTTCAAGAAGACTGGTGAAACCCTCGATGTTGTGATAAAGAACCAACTAGAAATTAAGCATACACTGACTGAAATAAAGAATATTATACAGACTCCCAACAGCAGACCAGAGGATCACAAGAATCAAGTCAAAGATTTGAAATACGAAAAAGCAAAAAACACCCAACCGGAAAAGCAAAATGAAAAAAGAATCCAAAAATACGAAGATAGTGTCAGGAGCCTCTGGGACACCTTCAAGCGTAGCAACATCTGAATTATAGGGGTGCCAGAAGAAGAGAGAGAGCAAGATATTGAAAACCTATTTGAAGAAATAATGACAGAAAACTTCCCCCACCTGGTGAAAGAAATAGACTTCCAAGTCCAAGAAGCGCATAGGACCCCAAACAAAAGGAACCCAAAGAGGACCACACCAAGACACATCATAATTAAAATGCCAAGAGCAAAAGACAAAGAGAGAATCTTAAAAGCAGCAAGAGAAAGAAAATCAGTTACCTACAAGGGAGTACCCATACGACTGTCAGCTGATTTCTCAACAGAAACTTTGCAGGCCAGAAGGGAGTGGCAAGAAATATTCAAAGTGATGAATACCAAGAACCTACAACCAAGATTACTTTATCCAGCAAAGCTATCATTCAGAAGTGAAGGCCAGATAAAGAGCTTCACAGATAAGAAAAAGCTAAAGGAGTTCATCACCACCAAACCAGTATTATATGAAATGCTGAAAGGTATCCTTTAAGAAGAGGAAGAAGAAGAAAAAGGTAAAGATACAAATTATGAACAACAAATACACATCTATCAACAAGTGAATCTAAAAATCAAATGAATAAATAATCTGATGAACAGTATGAACTGGTGATTGTAATAGAATCAGGGACATAGAATGGGAATGGACTGACTATTCTGGGGGGGGGGGGGGATGTGGGAGGTGAGGGAAGAGATTGGACAATAATCGTGCACCTATGGATTAGGACACTGGGTGGGGAGTGAGGGCGGTGGGTGGGGTGGGAACTGGGTGGAGGGGAGTTATGGTGGGAAAAAAGAGTAACTAATGTAATAATCTGAACAATAAAGATTTAATTTTAAAAAAAAAAGAATATATCACAAAGAATATGTCCAGTGTTATAGAATCTTTTTTTAGAAAATTAGGCTAATTATCAGCAGTGGATTTATCATAGTTTTAAAGTTTCTCATTTTTACCTATTGGGAAAGACTCAAACAACTCTGTTTTTGTATTTTTGTATTATTTTACTTAAAGAAAGTCCCCCTAAACCAGTGGTCGGCAAACTGTGGCTCACGAGCCACATGCGACTCTTTGGCCCGTTGGTGTGGCTCTTCCACAAAATACCACGTGTGGGCGCGCAGGTACAGTACAATTGAAACTTCGTGGCCCATGCGCAGAAGTCGGTATTTTGTGGAAGAACCACACTCAAGGGTCCAAAGAGCCGCATGTGGCTCGCGAGCAGCAGTTTGCCAAACAATGCCCTAAACTATGTAAGTTGAATGTCCATAAACCTGGGTTAACCATTATTAATAGTGATGATTAACAATAATACAGGGATTTTTAAACCTCTCCCATTCATATTTAAAACCACAAATTAGAATGACTTCAATTTATGCATAAAGAACTTTTGATATGTGTAATTATAATAGGAACAAACGTGTTCATTTGTTATGCACTGATTAAAACTTAATCAGGGTAATAAAGGGCTCTGCAGAAATGCAAGCTCCTAAAGTACCAATACAAGTCTAAACATGGAAATGTAAAAGAATTAAAATGGATATTCTTTTCTTGAAAGGCAGATTTAAATGATACATTTTTATCATTGAGCCACTCACATAATGGGCATCCAATAAATATTTGTTTCTGTATGTAGAGCTTGCATTTCTATGATTTTATTTAAGCTTCACTTTCAGTATTGTTACCAATACTTATATATACTTATATTTTTGCAAGAATTTCACATAACTTCACATTCAGTTTTACTTGATAAAAAATATATGTATTTTCCTTTAATAGTATCAAAATGAAATAGAAATTAACTCATCATTAGCAGCAAAACAAACAAGCAAACAAAACTAAAATAGGAAGACAACCAATAAAAAGGGGTGCTCCGGTTTTGATTACAAATAAGTAAAAAGCAAGTTTTACGTTGCCTTTCTTTAGACCATTTGTACAGAATATTTTTGTAATATTTTACAAATGGCATGAATAAAGTATGTCTGCTATGGCTTCTTTCAGAAGAAATGGTGATCTATATAAAGTTTTCTCTCATAATAAGTTAAGAGCCAGTTGTCCCGTTTGAGAATACTTATTAATCATTTTCATGGTTGATAGTTTTATCTTTGGGAACTCCTGTAATCAAGATCTCCTTTCATGTAGTTTTGTTTGGGGTTATGGTTCAACAGTTTCTGCTCAGTCTCTCCTCGGGGAAGAGGCCACTGCTGTCATGTGGAATGGCAGTGATCCCTGCAAGCTGCAGCGGGGACCCATAAACTCTGTTGTGACTTCTTAAAAAATGAAAAGTATGACCTTTCTGATAGCAGGACCTAAAACAAAGATGTTTTTACACCCTCATCCATCACACACACACACACACACACACCCTGCCCTGTTTTCATTTCCAGGATTTCATTTTAGGTTTTTTGTCATGTTTTATTTCTGCAAAGTTTCCACTGTTCTTGGTGATGAACTCTGGATAGAAATTGGGAAACATCTCAACCACATTCATCAATTTTCAATTGTGACCTTTCTATGTGGCGTCCTCAAGTGTTTTTTTCACTTCCAGCATATAATTTCATTACTTACTTTCCAGGAGAATAGTACAGATTGTTACCAGGGCTCATTCCAAGGAAGCTAATGAATTTAAAACTTTTAAAGTGTTTAAATTACACCTAGAGCCTGCAAAGCTTTGGTATTGTTGCTTGTTTTTGAGTTTGGCTGAAGAAATGAATTTTAAGTTATGGGATGTAGTTTGAAATTTGTGAGATCAGGTGCTTCTAAGATCAGATACTTTGTATCCTCACAAGATTTAAGGATTTTTCTGGAAAAATCTCCAAATCTTGTTCTTGTGTATATAAACGTTTTTAAAATTTTTAGTAGGTTTTAATATTTTAGTTGGTAACCTTTTAAAGTACAGTTTATTTTTCATTAAGAATTAGTTTGAGTCTTTTAATTAAGTTCATAAAATAGAAACTGTAAGCATGAAGAGGGTCTTTCATGTAGAAAAACGGACAATTTGAAATGTGAGATGTGTGATTTGTGGTTTCATCACTAAGTGATTCTTAGTTGCAAAGTCCTGTACAACTCAGTGCAAGTTAACTCTTCTCATGGACATTTGTCAACAGAATTACAAAGTGTTCCAGTATCTGTGGTAATTTACCTTTCCAAATTAAAAGTTCACAAGTTCATGCTTATACATTAAAGAATAAGGCCTTGCCCTGACCGGTTTGGCTCGGTGGATAGAGCGTCGGCCTGCGGACTGAAGGGTCCCAGGTTCGATTCCGGTCAAGGGCATGTACCTCAGTTGCAGGCACATCCCCAGTGTGGGGTGTGCAGGAGGCAGCTGATCGATGTTTCTCTCTCATCGATGTTTCTAGCTCTCTGTCTCTCTCCCTTCCTCTCTGTAAAAAATCAATAAAATATATTTTTAAAAAAAGAATAAGGCCTTGATGATCAAGATGATCTCATTATTTTATTAGAAACATATTTTGGAAGAAATGTATTGTTATTTGATCAAATCATCACTCAAAAATGTGCTTTAGCCCTAACCGGTTTGGCTCAGTGGATGGAGCGTCGGCCTGCGGACTGAAGGGTCCCGGGTTCGATTCTGGTCAAGGGCATGTACCTTGGTTGCGGGCATATCCCCAGTGGGGTGTGCAGGAGGCAGCTGATTGATGTTTCTCTCTCATTGATGTTTCTAGCTCTCTATACCTCTCCCTTCCTCTCTGTAAAAATCAATAAAATGTATTTTTTTTAAATGTGCTTTAATCCCACATTGCTAAATCTCAACTGGTTTCTTTTCAACCTAAAATATATTTGATTCATAGTGTGGCATAATTAATGCTTAAAGTAATGTTTATATGATGTAAGAACAATATTTTAAATTCTAAGCCAGTAATCTTATGTCTAAGTGTCTTTCTCACCCTTTCAAAACAGGACTTGTAACATCTCCTTGTTCTTTCTCTGACTTAGATCGGGGCACTGTGCAGAAGGTGGTGGTTCTTCCGACTAACAGCTCTGCCAGCAGCGAGCTCATTCTGGAGGAGCTGGAAGTGTTTAAGGTTTGAACATCTCTTCTATTAGTCTCTGAACATGCACGATGAACAGAATTCTTTCATCTAACAGACACTTTGGAGGAAAATAATATCTTATAAAAGATCAAATAAAGAATGTAATAAATTGTGAGGGTAGGAACACCAGATAACATGAGAAATATAGAACAAACATTTTTCTGAAGTGTTTTGATGCATTTCAAGCTATCTTAACATAAAAGGATTAGTGTTTCTCAGCGATCATCACAACTTGAAGAATTTTGTTCATCATTATTTTTAAAAAATGAGTTCTGTGGTCAAGGTCTAGAAGATTTGCCTTGAAAGGGCTTTTATCGTTTGCTTCACAAACCACTGAAACCCAAATGCTTTCACATTATTGATTGTTAGATAAACTTTCTCATATTTTTTAGCCAGGAATTTCAAGATAAACTGCCTTGTTGTCTCCTTTTTTATTGTTTTCAATTTAAATGTCACCCTAATTAAGTAAAACAAATGTTGTCTCTTTATCACTCAAAATTTTATGTTCTCTCTGAACTTTAGATCTCACTGTATTATTCTTTCTTGAATTTGGCTTTTAAACAAAGAAAGACAACAACAACAAAGGCACACAGAGAGAAGTTGAGTCCTGCAAGATCTTACCTGGCCAGGGCAGAGTGCCGATTCTTTATGTACCTGTGAGCCTGGAGAGCAGATCTGTGGTGCCCTGCACACCCTTCTCTCCTTAAGGTGTAGGTCATCAAGTTCAGTGTGTCCTTTTTATCTGCTTTGAAAAGATGGGTAAAAGCACAGAGGATCTGTTAGGATCAAAATGAAACTTTGATGTGGAATCAATTCTACTGCATTCTACACTATTGTCAACTAAAACAAGTAAGAAACATTGGCCCACGGACACCAAAAGACTGGAGTCAGTGTATAACTAAGTAAAAGTAGCATGTCAGAACTCAGGGGCAGACTATTGTTAGTCCAGTGAGCTGCTTTGCTTAGTTTAGTGGACTCAGAATGTGTTGACTTATTAATATACATTACCACAGTCACCAAAAATATTGAATTTATAAGCACATACGTGATCGAGACAGCCTGCTGTTAGATGATGCTAACACATTTTCAATGTGAAGGAATATTTTTAATCAAATCAAATATAAAATGTGAGGAACTCCGGGAAATTGTTCAATGTTATTAAGTTGACAGTGTTGAATGCTAGCTCACTTTGTCATAAGCTTTTTGTGATTAGTGCATTAAAATCGTGCTCATTAAATGTTCACCACATGCTTTCAAGTGCCTTTTCTATGCTTGCTTTGGAAAGAAATTGTTTCACTAGATTAACCAGATTCACATTATATATAAAATATAATTTTTTTTCATTCAATTCAGCAGGGACAACTTGGCTAGCCAAAATAATATAAAGTACCTTATTCTGAACTTCTCCTGAAGATAGCAAAAATGCCATATTGTAGCACTTCATTTTGAATTCTGAAATACCTTTTTTTAGGCAGTCAGGAAATGTTAATTAAGTGAGCTTGACACAAACTCAAACATGTATGTGATGGCAAGGTCTTAAAGAAACGTGAGTCCTTCTGATCATGTGCTAACTACTTACGGTCTGTTAGATGAGTTAGGCCAGTGTTATCATCACAAAGAATAAACTCTCGGTGGAAAAATGGAGCCAGTCAAAATGCATGCGTGTGCCAGTGACTGATGTGGCTGAATTGAGAGATACAGTTACCAAATACAGTTACTGCCTTTGACGTGGTGTTTGGGTCACATTTTCTGAGGCGAGGTAAAAATAATTGGGTGTGTATGCTGTACTGGGAGAGGCACATCAGGAAATAATGCATTCAAATGGAGAAATGCCTTAGTTAAGGGTCCCACAGATACACTGCCGGAAACTCAATGGAACTTTTCAAAACCAGGCACTTCGTTTCATGTACTGTGCAGAACCACGATCTCTTATTTTAATCCTCTGTTCAGAATAATTTCTGAAAATATGTCCAGCGTCCCTAAACTTTACTTGAATTGGAGGTGCAACTTTGAGATGTTGCCTACATGGATATAAGTTGCAATACTTTCTTTTGTATGTGTGTGTATTTCTCTCTTTTTTTAATTTAAATTCTTCATTGTTTAAAGTCTTACATAAGTCTCCTTTTTCCCCCATTGACAACTCCCCGACTACCCCCACCCCCCGGCACATGCTCTTACCCTCCCCCCCATCTGTGTCCATTGGTTCTGCTTATATGCATGCATACAAGTCCTTTGGTTGATCTCTTACTCCCTCCCCTTCCCCTGACTTCTCTCTGAGGTTGGATGGTCTGTTCAGTGCTACCTTGTCTCTGGATCTATTTTTGTTCATCAGTTTATGTTGATCATTATATCCCACATATGAGTGAGATCATGTGATATTTATTTTTCTCTGACTGGCTTATTTCACTTAGCATAATGCTCTCCAGGTCCATCTATGCTGTTGCAAATGGTAAAAGCTCCTTCTTTTTTACTGCAGCATAGTATTCCATTGTGTAGATGTACCACAGTTTTTTAATCCACTCATCTGCTAATGGGCTCTTAGGCTGTTTCTAAATCTTAGCTATTATAAATTGTGCTTCTATGAACAAAGGGGTACATATATCCTTTCTGATTGGTGTTTCTGGTTTCTTGGGATATATTCCCAGAAGTGGGATTACTGGGTCAAATAGGAGTTCCATTTTTAAAGTGTTGAGGAAACTCCATACTCTTCTCCACAGTGGCTGCACCAGTCTGCAATCCCACCAGCAGGGCACGAGAGTTCCTTTTTCTCTATAACCTCACCAGCATTTGTCATTTGTTGACTTGTTGATAATAGCCATCCTGACAGGTGTGAGATGGTACCTCATTGTTGTTTTGATTTGCATCTCTTGGATGGTTAGTGACCTTGAGCATGTTTTCATGTCTCTCAGCCTTCTGTATGTCCTCTTTCGAAAAGTGTCTATTTAGATCCTTTGCCCATTTTTTTTATTGAATTGTTTATCTTCCTTTTGTTAAGTTGTATAAGTTCCCTGTAAATTTTAGAGATTAAACCCTATTGAAGATAACATTGGCAAATATGTTCTCCCATGCAATGGGCTTTCTTGTTGTTTTGTTGATGGTTTCTTTTGCTCTGCAGAAGCCTTTTATTTTGATGTAGTCCCATTTGTTTATTTCCTTCTTAGTTTCCATTGCCCTAGAAGCTGTATCGGTAAAGATATTGCTATGACATATGTCTACTATTTTGCTGCCTATGGAGTCTTCTAAGATTTTTATGGTTTCCCTGTATGTGTGTGTATTTCTAAGCAATGAGCCAAACTTGTTACAATAGTGTTTAGAGATATTGCCATTTTATATTTCAAATGTTAGAACATACAGCTTCAGAAAGTGAAATCATTGTGGGCACAGTTGATTTTGAAAAGTTGCTCCCACTTGAGTTAATCAAGTAAAATTTCAGACTTTCATTAGGTTATCACATCTAATTCTTAATCTTTAAAAGTAACTAATAATATTTAAGAAGTAAATTTATAAATAGAGTGGCTTTCAAAAAGGATTACTATTTCATAAAATTCTTAGATTCTTTAACTGGTTCACATTTATTAAAAGAGGATCCTTGCCCTGATGTGGCTCCGTTAGTTGGAGCATCGAACACCGAGAGCCAGGGGTTGAATGCCCACTCAAGGCACATGCCCGTATTTCAGCTTTGATCCCTGGTTGGGGCACATGCAGGAGGCAATGAATTAGTGTATTTTTCTCTCTATCTCTCCTTCTCTCTCTTAAAATAGCAATATTTATTTTATAAAGCAGATCCCTGACAACATTACTTTGCAGCAAAAAGAATTAATAAGTATGGTTCAAGCTAATAAATGCTTCTTTCCAAAACAACTTTTGTCAGGTGAACAATTGTGTCTTATGCAGAGTGCTGTGTGTGGAATAAGATGGGGTACCATTCCACAGTCCCCCACCCAGATACCCAGATTCAATCCTGAGTTACTCATTGGATTCATTATTCCAAGATACGCTTTTTTCAGTTCTCTCAAATTGTCATTTTTTTTTCTAATGACTATATTGATATATGTGTTATAATTGCAACTTTTTTTTTAGTTTAGGCATATATCTGTGTAACAAATCCATCCTTACCCCCAGAGGAAATATATTATAGACAAGTATTGCTGGACTTTGAAAGTATATATATATATATATATATATATATATATATATATATATACACATTTAGAGAGAAATAATGTTTTCTTGAATTTCAACAGAAAAGAGAAATTGTTTTGAATGCAAAATCATTTTGAATGATTATTTGAACAACTAACAATATTTTTCTTTTTTCAGAATCATGTTCCTATAACAACAATGAAAATTTCATCTAAAAAGGTAAAACCAACCCCATTTTTATTTTCTTTGCATGTAAAAAATTTTACTACTATGAAAAAGTGTATTTATAATTTCTGAAAAATCTATTTTAATATTAGCATAATAATTAATACTATTTACAGAATACCATGAAATCACTTTCAATTTTGATGTAGAATTCACTAGCTAGTAGTGGAGACAAAAATAGGTTTATTTTTGTACAAAAGTCCATCAGAGCAAAACACACATATGTACAGCATGATAGCCCAACATTTTGTATATCCTTTATGCTCAAATATTACTGTGTGTTAAGCCAACCAAAATAAAAAATTAAAAAAAAAACACCTTTCTGAAGAAAGGATTTAGCATAATGTTGGGCCACTATAATATCACATTCTCAGGAGCTCAGATTGAGTAATTAATCCTCTTTTGAGTTCCTGATTCTGTCACTTGTTTAAAATACGAAATGCATTTTTAAGCTTGTTTTTAAGAAAATGCTATTTTTTAGGATTATACATGTCATTAAAAAAAATCTGAATGTTTCCAATCTAAGCCATAACCAAATTCAGGATTTGGTGAAGAAGTGTTCGACTATGATTACCAGCAGTGTTTAACCTTCTCCTTTGTGCCTGCACATGCAAATATACAAGGATCACAGAAAAGTGCGTTCTAATCTCTACATGTCCACCCCTAATGGTACCCCAAAGCAAACATTGTAAGGGCCAGAGCAGTATAATAAAAAGTGGAGAAGGCTTAAGAGCAGGAATGGCATACGTTTGAATCTTAACCTGACCGTAAATTACAAATGAATCCTCTAACTTCACTGAGCTAAGTTTCTGCCTCTACAAGGCAATGCGTTTCTCACAAATTAATTTATATAAATGGCCCGAAATAACGTGGTTCTTTGGTAACTGCTGTTTGTAGGAGCCTGAGACTCATTTTTCTTGGAATAGGGAATAAAGAAAGGTTTTATGTGTTAGCACAACTGATGACATAACTTTGGTGTTCTTCACCGTATTTGGTCCGATGCAGATGAACAAGTAATCCACAGTCAGTCTTGTCCTAGTTTTCACTCGACTAAATTTATGAAGAAAAATAAATAGAGTAAAACAAAACTAAAGATCTCATCTGTAATAATGTTTGTATGGTGCATAACAAACATTTTCCCAAGTAACAAGAAGCCATTTATCATTTCTCCCAGTGCCCTGGAGAGCTGAGTCCTAGTCAGAATTGTCTTTGAAGTCAGCAGCAGGAAAACCCTTCGTTTACTGTAGTTTAATGGAAAGCGAAAGTATTAGAGCAAAATTCAAAATGAACATGAAGCCATTTGTATGGCATGGTAGTTGTTCACTATACAGTTACAGGTTTCAACTTTTAATTCAACTTGTGAACTTGTAGTTCACAGTCCATTCCATAAAACTGCAATATACCACACACACATACACACAGAAAAAAACTGAGTATTAAATGCTTTCAACACCTTAAAATGTAGATAATTACAAATGTTTCATTAAATTAATTAGATAGAGGGCAGGGTAATTATTTGATTTTGGGGGGACTTCATTTGCCCAACTGCATACTGCCTTGTTACAGTGTGAAAGAACTACAAATTGCCAATGATAACATTATAGGTATATATACACATGTTTATATATCATGAATTTTTTTAAAAATATGTTTTTATTGATTTGAAAGAGAGAGGAAGGGAGAGAGATAGAAATATATTGCCCTACTGGTTTGGCTCAATGGATAGAGCCTGCGGACTGAAGGATCCCAGGTTCGATTCCGGCCAAGGGCATATGCCTGGGTTGCGGCTCCATCCCCAGTAGGGGGTGTGCAGGAGGCAGCCAATCAATGATTCTCTCTCATCATTGATGTTTCTATCTCTCTCTCCCTCTCCCTTCCTCTCTAAAAATCAATAAAATATATTTTTTTTTAAAAAGAAAAAAAAGAAATATCAATGCATCAGCATCAATTGGCTGCCTCCTGCATGACCCCTGATGGGGACTGAGCCCAAAACCCAGGCATGTGCCCTGACTGGGAATGGAAACATGACTTCCTGGTGCATGGGTAGATGCTCAACCAACTGAACCACACGGGCCAGGCTAAATATCATGAATTAGTACCTTCCTTAGTGCTCAAACTATTTTATTGTCATTTTTATGGACTTTTATTCTCTAAGTTATTCTTGCATTCTATGCAGCAGAAAATAGTTGAATTACTTTAAAAAAAAAGAATTTCTAAAATGAAACTATCTGTATCCTTTTCTCAAATAAACCAGTTCCCTCAAAAAATTTTAATGAAGCTGATGCATTCACTGTGTTATTTATTAATGTACTAAGTAAGCACCACTTTAAATATTGTTAGAGAAATGATTATTATCAAAACATGCAGTTGTTTTCTTATGGTTTGAATGTCTCAACTTGGGATCAATATTTTTCAGCCAAATTTTTGAAAAAAAATAGATCTGAATAAAAAATTATTTTACATTAGATATAGAGTGAGGTGTGATTCAAATGATTTATCAGAATTGAAAAATTATGAATTGCCAAGACCGGTTTGGCTCAGTGGATAGAGCATCGGCCTGTGGACTGAAAGGTCCCAGGTTCGATTCCGGTCAAGGGCATGTACCTGGGTTGCAGGCACATCCCCAGTGGGAGATGTGCAGGAGGCAGCTGATCAATGTTTCTCTCTCATCAATGTTTCTAACTCTCTATCTCTCTCCCTTCCTCTCTGTAAAAAATCAATAAAATATATTTAAAAAAAAAAAAAGAAAGAAAAATTATGAATTGATAATATACTCTACTACTACTGTTATTTAACATTCATTGAGCTCATAGGGTCAGAAAATATGCTAAAAATTTTATGTGGAGTTAGCTGTTACATTCATTTCTTACAAAAACTCTATAGGGTACATGCTCTATTATCCGTTTTAGCAAAAAGGAAGCTGAGGCCATAACCGGTTTGGCTCAGTGGATAGAGCATCAGCCTGTGGACTGAAAGGTCCTGGGTTCGATCCCGGTCAAGGGCATGTACCTTGGTTGCGGGCACATCTCCAGTAGGGAGTGTGCAGGAGGCAGCTGATCGATGTTTCTCTCTCATTGATGTTTCTAACTCTCTATCTCTCTCCCTTCCTCACTGTAAAAAATCAATAAAATATAATTAAAAAAAAAAAAAAGGAAGCTGAGATTCCGAAAAGTTACACAGCAAAATTTTGGTTGAGCCAGGGTTTGAATCCCAGAAGTATGCCCCCAGAGCCTGCTGGACAATGATGCCCCCACCGATTTAATTCTAAGTAGTATATATATGTATGTATGTATATATATATAGTATGTGTAGATGAATGTGTATGTGCACATGTGTGTGAATGTGTATGTACATGTATCCAAGATCCAGCTTAGAGAGGCTATGCTAACTTTGAATCACATATCAGTCCTTCGTAAAATATTTAGCGTCAATTAGAAACTTACTCCATCAATTCCTGAGAACCACTTTATGCTAGGCTAACGGAATTAGAGCAGTATCATAAAAACTCCTGACACCCTACAAAAGAAGGATAAAATCTTTATTTATGACTTAGGGTGCTGAATAGCTCTGGATACACAGAAAGTTTAAGACATGTCTACTTATAAATACTTACTAGAGGCCCAGTGCACAAAAATTTGTGCACTCGGGGGGGGGGGGGCCAGGTCCCCCAGTCCGGCCTGTGCCCTCTCGCAGTCTGGGACCCCCCGGGAGATAACAACCTGCTGGCTTAGGCCTGCTCCCGGGTGGCAGAGGGCATGCCCAATCCCTAGGTGCAGCCCCTGGTCGGGCTCAGAGCAGGGCTGATTGGGGAGTTGGGGCGCCGCCCCCTGTGATGCACATAGCAGGGCCGATCAGGGGGTTGGTGTGCTGCACCCTGTCAAACACAGAGCCGCAGGGCAATCAGGGGATTGGGGAGCTCCCCCCTATCAGGCACAGAGCAGGGCTGATCAGGAGGTTGGGGCGCCTTTCCCTGTCACTAACAGAGCAGGGCGGATAGGGAGGTTGTGGCCCCGCCTCCTGTCACTCACAGAGCCGCAGGGCGATCAGGGGGTTTGGGCGCTGCCCCCTGTCACGCTGATCCCGGTGCCAGGAGCCTCGCTGCTCCACTGATCCCGGTGCCGGGAGGCATATTACCCTTTTACTATATAGGATAGAGGCCTGGTGCACGGGTTGGGGCCGGCTGGTTTGCCCTGAAGGGTGTCCTGGATCAGGGTGGGGGTCCCCACTGGGGTGCCTGGCCAGTCTGGGTGAGGGGCTGAGGGCTGTTTTCCAGGTGGCGAGTGACTAAAGCTCCCAACTGCTCCTTGTTTTCTTCTTTTTTTTTTTTTATTTCTGGGCCAGCTTTAGCTCTGAGGCCTCGCTGCTGAAAACATTGATACAAAGTTTCGGTCCGGCTGGGTTTCAGTCCACTGGTTTCTGGGGTTTTGTTTACCTTCTTATTTGCAACATAGTACATAGTTGCTTAGAGTTGCAGCTGAGAGGCCGGCAAGTGAGGCGGGGAACGTTGGAGTCTGCAGCAAGCAAGCCTCATGCTCGCTTCAGTGCCTGGCTGCCGGCCGCCATCTTGGCTGATAGTTAATTTGCATATACTCACTGATTAGCCAATGAAAAGGCTAGCGGTCGTATGCTTATTACCATGTTTCTCTTTTATTAGTGTAGATATTCTCCTAAATAATTTGAAAATCACCTAATAAGAAATATGTCACTTTCAAAGGCATGTGAAAAATGTTTTTTTTATTTTATATACTACTATCTACTTTTTCTTCTAAACTTAAAAATGTCTTGTGTTTTAGACTTCATTTTTTCAAATTTACAACGTGATGGGTTGCCAGACTTGAAGAATAAGAAAGCTGCCTTGTACTTTGCAAAAAGACAGCATTCAAAGAAAAAAGCAAACACCATAATTTAAATCTGTAATATATTAGCTCAAATCTGAGAGAACAATGAATCCCAATGTCTAAAACACATTACCATTCTACATGGTACTCTGAGCTTTTTCCTTTAAACAGGAAAGTGGTAATGTTATAGGCATATTAACGTAAAAAAATTCTATTTATTTTGGCTTTATATCCTTCTGGACTTTGCTTCTTGTTTTCAGTCTAGTTTCAAAATGAATCCAGGGGTCTGTGGGCATATATTATAATGTGTTCCTGCTGAAAGTCCCCTTTTAACTTCCGTATCTGAAATAAATCATCATCATTCTTCTCATAGCAACAGTTGTATGTGAGTTCCAACGAAGGGGTTTCCCAAGTGTCTCTGCATCGCTGCCACATCTATGGCACAGCCTGCGCCGACTGCTGCCTGGCCAGGGACCCTTACTGCGCCTGGGATGGCCATTCCTGCTCTCGGTTCTACCCAACCGGGAAGCGGTGAGTATGAAGCATTCAGCTGAAAATCAAAATTGATGTCACCAGACAATTGTAGTATACTTTCAAACCGGCACTAAAAGCACCGTGAATAGTCTTTGAATGAAGAAAACGGTAGCGCTGTATAACTTGAGATTCTCAGGAATATGTTAACTAGAATACCATACTTTGGAAATTTTTTCCCCCTCCTTTTAAGGCACCTCTGCCACACAGTTTGCCATCTGTGATATAACAAATATTTCAATCAGGATTTATCTTTATTTTTTTTTTACATTAGCTAATTTTTAATCTTCTTTTCATGTTATATGCTTGCGTGTATTATTAAATCCCACCTTTCTAGGGTTTCCCTGTGCCACTTAATTCTCCTGTAATCGAATGCTTATGCTAGTTCCCTGGCCAGTGTGGCTCAGTGGTCATCCTCACCAAAGGGTTGCCAGTTCAGTTCCAGGGTGAGGGCACATGCCTGGGTTGTGGCTCCAGCCCACACATAGTGGGTGTGCAGGAGGCAGCTGAAGGATGTGTCACTCTTGAATTGACATTTCTCTTTCTCTCCCTCTCCCTTCCTCTCTCTAAAAATCAATATAAATATATTTTTTAAGTACTTGTGCTAATTTAAGCAAAAGGAACATTGCTCCAAGATGGGTAGCCTGAGTTGCTTTTTTGAAAACTTGATGAGCATTCTTTACTCTTTAGAATGATGAGTGCCTGGCTGCTGGTTAGATTAAGAGAACAAGGCAGTCTGAGGCAGTGACTTTTATCTAAGCAAAGATTTAGGCAGGAAACTCTGAACCAACTTGCACCCATTTAGAAGGGACCACCAGAACTGAAATTGACTGTAGAACAAAAAATACGCAGAATTTAGAACCAGCCAATGTCACAGATATTTTCAGTCATACCTTGATATGGGTCATGATGGATGACAGGACTAATACCTATAAAAATTAGTGTCAGCAGGAGAGAGCAAAATAGGACCAGCCATGATCAATGATCTTTTAAGTAAATCATTGGATGTTATCTTATAGATACTTTATTGCACGTCATAGATACAGGCCTTTAAGGACATTGGCAGTTTAAACAATCCTTGCACTTGTGCATATCAAGATGATTCTGATGCTTTTATCTATTAGTTCAACAAGTTTGTATCACCGGACACTTACTTGACATGCAATGTTCTAGAGCTAGGTATATCACTCTAAAAACAACAACTCAAAGGCAAAAATCCCTGCCTTGTGGGATAATAAATTCTAAAGGGTGAAGACAGATAATAAATAAGAAAACCCTCTAGTATGTAAAAAAAATGGGAATGTGTATGAATTATGAAATGGTAAAGAAGAGAGATAAGGGGTGTGGAAGCAGGGGGGTGCAATATTAAATGGGTGGACAGGGAGGCCGTACCAAGGATGAGATATTTGAACAAGGACTTGAATGTGAAGAAGAATGGAACCATGGCATTATTTGGAAGAATAGCATTTCAAAGAGGAGGTTCAGAAATCCTTCAAGCTGAATTGAAATAGAAATCTATAGAGAGATTATTAATATGTGAGTGATAATTTGACTTTTGTTTAATAAGACCTGGTTGGTTTTGTCTGGGATTGCAGACCTGGAGTAGAAGGAGGATGAGGGGAGAGGAGAGAGAAGCTGCAAAAAGGCCACTCTAATGATCCAGGTGAAATATAATGGTGACTTTCACAGGGATGATAGAGGTGGAGGTGGCAAAAGTGGTTTGATTCCGGACAGAGCTCATAGAATCTGCTAATGTAGTACATGTGGATGTTAAAGAAATAGAGGCCTCAAAGATGAACCAAGTTCTCAGAACTGAGCATTGGAAATATGTAGATGGAATTTAATGAGAAAGAGCAGACTGTCGAAGGAGTAAGTTTGTAGGGAGAAAGTTGATAAGTGAATGGTGCCTATAAGATATTCAAGTAGAGATGTTGAGTAGGAAGTTAGAAATATGAATCTGGAGTAGAGAGGGGTGGCCTGGGCTAGATAATTTGGAAGTCTTTTGTATTTAAATTCACGAGCTTTAAAGAGAACTCCCATTCTTTAAACCAGGATTTTCAGTATCTGTGTTCCAAAACCTATGTGCCTCCATGTCATTTTAAGATGTAATCAGGAGCTCTGTGGCTTCCTTAGGTTTCTACATAGAATTTATGGACTCATTACGCTGAGATCTTCCCTCTGCACGGGGCTGCAGGTCTGAATCTGGGCAAAAGTATGAGGCAAGCAAATTCCAAATGAAATCTCAGATTAAAAGTGATTTCTTTGGACACTCTTTGTATTTACAAGCATATCTGTTTTTGACTCCTAATTATGATAGCAGTGATGTTTCGAAATCATTTCCATAACTGTTTGTAAGGCCATTTTTTCCCCGTAGTAAATCATTCCAAAGGTTGGCATCTGTAAAACGTGGAACACAATCTTCAGTCTATTAAACAGATTTGGTGCTGAAGGAACCTGAAGCCCTTCCTCTCTAAGGAAGACAGTGATGTGGGGACCACAAAGGGCGTCTTACCACAGCCGTAGAAGCTTAGCAGCCTCTCCTATGACATGAAAGAATTGGGGATTAGCTCCCTCCCTGTAAAGCTCTCAGGCGTTGGCTTTGACCAACAAGCATACTTATTTAACAAACAAGAAATAGTTCTCAGGTAAAATCCTAGACTACGTGTGGACTGCCATTGCCTATTTGAGGTATCTCACTCAGGTTTGTGCTGAAATATGAGTTCACTCATTTGTTCTCACACTCTCCCACTTATTATAACCCCAGTTACTCTTTCTAAGATGTATATGGAAACATAGATTCCACATCATCGTCCTAATGTCACAAATCATGGCCTGAACCATGTTCTTGCAATAAACAAAGAACTGAAACAAGCTTACAGTTCTTTAAAGTTAATATGGTGCCTGGTATTAAACCATGTGTCACAGGTCTGCTGTCAGAGCTAATACATGCATTTAGTGAAGTGACAATATATGAAATCAATATACAAAAATCTGTTGCATTCCTATACACTAATAACAAACTATCAGAAAGAGAAACTAAGAAAGCAATTCCTTATGATTGCATCAAAGGACTAAAATACTCTATTTCACATTTGAAAGTTGCTAAGAGAGTGTATCTTAAAGCCGTCATCACAAGAAAAAAACACTTTCGTAACTATGTATGGTGACACATGTTAACTAGCCTTATCCTGGCAACCATTTTGTAATATATACATATATCAAAAAGTATGTTATGTATACCTGAAACTTATATATCAATTATACCTCAATAAAACAATACAAACAGGAAAAAATGTATCATGGTTTAAAATTAGTAGCCATTTAAAGAATATCTTGGTGATCTCTAGCAAAGTCCTCATTCTCTCACAAAAAGCCAAAAATGCAATATATATGGTATTTCTTGGCCTACTTATACTCATCTTTGGCTCACATACTGGAAATTTCATTAAAATATCTTTACTATTTAAATTATCCAAAGAATTTCCAAACTTCATGAAAGCAAAGCATGTTTGCTGAATAGATTAACTATTTCCTAAATTCCCATAGGTAGTATTTTATTCTTTAGAGATTAAATAGTAATGACAAAGATGCTCATTTGGAGAATTTTCCACATTCATTGTCTTTCTTTTTTTTTTCATCCTTACCCAAGGATGTGATTTTTATTGATTTTGAGAGAAAGGAAGGGGCAGAGAAAAAAACATCTATGTGAGAGAGAAACATGGGAATGAAATAAAAACATGTCCTTTGTATAGAAAAGAGAAATAGAGTTATATTTGGAAATCAGGGAAGTCTATACTTTGACAGAAAGCTGTTATATATCATTGGTTCAATAGTTTCTCTTTCTTGAAGAAGTTAGCAAATAGTAAACAATGTAAGCATTTTTTTCTCTTCACCCACAAGTATCTTAAATATTTGGGCATTAGTATCAAATATTGCAATTTAGACTCAAATGGTATTTGTTTTGGATTCAGATATGTACTTAGAAATTTTATTTTAAGACAGGATAATCAGTTCACTCTTCAAGTAAATATCTGTTTTCTATACAAGAAGAAAATGATTTCATTGTTTAGCCAAAGAAATAGACTATAATGGAGAAAACATTAGCAACTTGAGACAAATCCCAAATCCTACATGCAATGTAATATTATTCTGCCTATCAACATTATGAATGCCTTACAGGAAATCTACACATACAAAAGGCTCAAATGACAGCCTTGCTGATATCATCATTTAAACCAAGCCATAATAATGGTTTTTTGTAATTTAATGTCCGAAAGCGATGTGTTACTGTAAATTTAGATTGTCCAGCTTGAGGGTTCATGTACATGAGTAAACCATAACATGGTGCTGATCACAGAAAAATAAATTTAACCATTGTGAGTGATACTGCTTTGTCTTCATGGCTAAAAATGACCAGTTCAGCCGTAAGAGCTCTCATGTGGTGCTCATACAATTATACACTCATAAGCTGGCTGATAGTAAATAATACTGTGACTTAAATATATAGCAAATGTAATGCAGTCAAAACCTGTTAGAGGAACTATTCTAGAGAACAGCAATAACTATATTTTCTGAGACAAGAGTGACTTCCACTAGTTTGTGTTTGTACAGAAATATATAACTGAATAAAGATCATGTGACATTTTTGGAAAAAGCATACTTAAATAACACAAAATTTTGTACCTATATTTCTATATATAGATGTGTATAACCCATTGAATACATAAACTATTAACAATTTGCTATACCCTTAAAATGGCATTTCTCATTATCATTAGCTTTGAGATTGGTTTGCTTTGTAAATGTGATCATCCCTGTGTGATTTTTAATATTTCTGTTCTTACTAAATATTTTATCTTTAAGGATAAAAATATTAAGATAGATCTAATAATTAACCCACTTAGGTGATATGCTCATTCATATTTACTTCTCAGCATTGGTAGTAAGTAGCCAATTTATACCTGTGCTCCCAATATTTAAAGAGAATTTCCTTCCCTGTCTCTTATAGCAATGTACAGATCCATGAATCATTTATAAGAAAACTAGAGGCCCGGTGCATGAAATTCATGCACGGCAGGGGGGGCAGAGTCCCCCTCAGCCCTGCCTGCACCCTCTCCAATCCAGGTTGCCCCCAACTGCCCCCCCTGCTGGCCTGGTCGCCCCTGACTGCCCTCCATGCTGGCCTGGTCGCCCCCAACTGCCCCCCTCTGCCGCCCTGGTCGCCCCCAACTGCCCCGTCTGCCAGCCTGGTCGCCCCACGCAGCCTGCTGCTCGGTCATTTGGTCATCCCTCACTAACCCCCCTGCCGGCCTGGACACCCACAGCCTGTTTGGTCGTCCGTTCGGTTGTTTCCGATATGACAGCCCTAGGCTCTTTATATATATATAGATGTCAGTTACTCTGTTTTGATTTGTTGTACTGTGTAATAAAATCAAAACTAATATATGCAGCTGATACTAAGACTCAGAAAATTAAATAATTAGTTTGCAAGTAATTTAAAACTTTTATTTAAATCATGACCAATTTACAAGGGATGTAACTACATTTTTGAAATACTCAAGCTGGTGATACATAACAACTGAATGTAATGAGTGAACCTTAAGTAGATCCTGAATAAACTTAAAACACTCTTGGCTGTTTAACCTCAAAGCAGTCAATAGGATGAAGGAAGTTATATCAAGTTATGTGACTATCTCATCTTTTGTTTGTTCTTCTCTTGTTGACTCTGAGTCTGAATTTCCCAAAGAACAAATTCCTAAGGAGGACTGGATTGCAGAAGAGTGGGGACAACATTCACCCAAAGAGCTTACATATTTGATTGATTCCATACTGAGTAGTGAGGCATTATATCCATTTTTGGAAATCTCTATAATTTTCAACTTGTAAGCTTTTTAAGAACTACCTGCATTTTATATGTGTGTGATTTGAGTGGTGTTATTAATGTTTTTGTAAATATTTACTATGTTTTTCAATTTAGTTTAATTCCAACAACTTTGTACTTTAATAAAACATTCTAAACATTGCAAAAAATCTGTAAGATATATTTTGGGGTCAGCTAGAGAAATTTTGATATAAAATGTGTAGTATATGATATTATTGGATAAGTATTAATATCTTTACTGTGATAATATATTTAGGAAAATTACTTGTTCTTAGAAGATATATGCTAAATAGAGCATTTAAGCGTGAAACCACATCTGCAACTTATTTTCTAAAGATTTTCATATATGTAACATTCACAGTACATACATGACATATACTTTCATATGAGAGAAAAATAAATAAATATGACCAAATACAATTCCTGAATCTAGTTATACCACTATTCATTGTACTCATATACCAAATTTTCTGTGGACTTGAAATTTTCAAAATAAGAAATTAAAGGGAAACGCTTATTCTAGTAAATGAACAAGTTGCTTAACTTTATATTAAATATCCATATTCTATCTCTGTATTATTTATTTTGGAAAAGTTTTAATATACCCAAAAACTGTTAGAAAGTATTGATTTTTTAAAGAAAATTATGCTTAATTAAAAAAATTATAAGAAAGAAGATGATAGTGACTGTGTACTTTGGGAGAGATCATTTTAGGAAACTTTGGATGAATGTGTCTCTCTGCTAAAAATTTCTACTGTTAATTTGGAATCTAACATTTACTGAGGAAATGTACCTAAGAGGAGGTTCACAGCCATTGTATCACAAGTGGGAGATGGGGAGAGACTGAATTAATTTTGATTAAAAGCAATTATAATTGAAGCAGCGAACAAGAAGTATCAGATAATCAGACCTCTTTATGAAAACAGAGGCAATCACAATATTTTGAAATTAAAAATGCTGTCTTTTCATTCTAAGTCCTGTATCTATTTCTGCACTTACAGGAGGAGCCGAAGACAAGATGTGAGGCATGGCAACCCACTGACCCAATGCAGAGGATTCAATCTCAAAGGTAGTAACAGGGGGCAATGATCAAACTTTGATAAAGAGTAGCAAGGCTCCATACCACATTTCACTTAGGGAAACCTAAAATTCTTGGTATTTAGGTATGGTAATTAAAAATTAAATGCTATTTGTATGTATAACAAGAATTGTGAAAAACAAAAGCCTGGGAATTTTCAGTATTTGTCATTCTGTAATTGGCTTATTTCACTTAGCATAATGTCTTCCTCAGGGTTCATTCGGGGTTCTACCACGTGTCAGAAGTCCTTTACTGTTTAAGGCGGGAAAATATTCCATTATGTGTATATATATCAACTTTTCTACCCATTCATTCATCGCTGGACACTTGGGTTGCTTCCACAAATTGGTTCCTGTGAATAATCCTGCTCTGAATATTGGTGTACTGCAGTGGCTTAATTTTACAATTGATAACCATCCCCTATACTTTTGACAGTCCTGTCTTGTCCTTACAGTTAATCTACCCCCTTTCCTCCCATCCTGACGTGAAGCGATCATGTTATTACACTTTTCCCACTAATCCCCTCTCCCCTCATCAACCCAACCAACAGAAGTATCTCCAGGCAGAACTCGCCCTGGCTCACCAAGGAGCTGCAAATGAGCCTCTGTTAACATTTCACACTGAGACTCCCAATGTAATCTTTCTGAATCCGGAGTTACCTCTTCGCTATTTACTGAGTGTTTCATAAACCTTGTGTCCATTCTCCTTAATGGTCATAGTAGTCATAGTGGTGGGAGTATTGGAATAGAGGTAATGAACAAACATCGATGTTGATTTTGTGTCAGGAACTGAGCTTAAATGTTTGGGGTTTTTTTTATGGATTATCTCACTTACTGCTCAAGAAACTCTGCTCAAGTAGGGTCTGTTTCTATTCCCACATTATAAATGAGTATTCTGTCTGTCTAAGCCACCCCATGATTATACTAAAAGCTTTTCCTAATTTAAAAATTTCAGTAAAGAACCTCTATGAAATTATTATACTCTGTGTTTTAGAGCCAAGTAAACTGAGACACAGAGAGATCAAGTAATTTGTCTGAGGTTACAGAGCCGGTAGCAGTGGAGTCAGGAATTTCTCTCAGGTACCTCTGATTCAAAGCCAGTGTTCTCAACCACTCCATCCCACTGTGGCCTCACCTTGCTCTCTACCTTTCCTGCTCTTTCTGAATTTTATTGATACTACATTGAATATGGGATGGATCTGGCTTTAATACTGCCTGGCATTGACTAACTCCTTAGCTAGGATACATTTCCTCATAACTTACAGGCTCAGTTTGCTCAGCTGTGAAAAGCTGAGAGAACCTAAATCACAAGGACGTTGTCATAATTAAATGCTCAAGGTGGTATTAAGTGCATTCCTGTTGTTGTTACACCTCTACTACTTGGTGTAAAGTGATTCTTGAATAAATATTGATTTCCTTATGTCTTTCCTTTCCTTTGGACTAAATAAAACAGGTGAACCATGTACAGTATAATAGTCTGCTTGTTAAGTGATTAAGACTGATTCTGGGGGCTGCCATAATTGATCTGAATTTTATAGAAAACTAGACATTCAAATAGGAGAATAGACTCTAAATTCCATTGTTTCTCTCTCTCTCTCTCTCTCTCTCTCTCCATTTATTTTTGCTTCCCAGCATATAGAAATGCAGCTGAAATTGTTCAGTATGGAGTCAAAAATAACACCACTTTCCTTGAGTGCGCCCCCAAGTCTCCGCAGGCATCTATCAAGTGGTTGTTACAGAAAGACAAAGACAGGAGGAAAGAGGTGAGTGAGAGCACAGCAGCCATCAATCAGGGCTTTGCAAAGAGCATTAAATCACCGTCCCTCACTGAGGTGCAGATCAAAGGAAAGGCGTCTGATCATCCTTTTATGTCTGTGGGATGACAAGTGCCTCCTCCTGTAACCTCCTTTGTCCGTGGGGTTGATGGATTCATTAGAAATCCCCTCTGCCTGCTCACCTCAACAACAGGGTGGCGAAACAAGAGCTCGGGCACTCAGACAGGGGTAGTGATGTGAGGAAGCATCTGTAAAAGGAACAAGATGTGGCAAATCCAGAAGCCAAGCTCTCACACAACAGCACCTTTGTGCGGTTCACAAGATAAAAGGGGCTTTAAAAGAAAAGTTGAGTTCTCCTCAACAAAAAATCACCCCGAAGTATAACCTTTACGGTAAAGAACATTTTTCTGCTGTGTGGTCATCTGTTTCCACTGCTTTATTATTCATAACTCTCGGGGTTTGGTTAGGTAATATATGGAATCATTGTTTAAGAGCTGCTGCCTTTATTTAGTGATTTTGGGGAAAAACTAGATTTTCAAATAAAAGAACACTTACATTAACTTTTTGCTGATTGGAAAGAGCTGTTTAAAAGGAAAACATAAAATGGCTTAGGGTGAAATATGATAAATAATGAATTTCATAATGTTGATGTCATGTTGTCCTGACAAATGACAGAAAAAAAGAGGAAAAAATATATATGTATACCTAAAGCCTCAGAGTAGTCTAAAATGTAATGCTGTTTTCAGTACATCATAAAATCTGATCGAAGGGGGGAAGGGAGCTTACTACATTTATGTGAGTTCTATGTGGGCAGTTTTGGTCCTACATGTAAGTTAATTAGGGCTGTGTAAAATGGATACATCCCAAGCTATAGAATCTAGATACTGCATCAGAGTTACTAAAATAGATGTTGGCTCCATTTGAGAAAATGCTTTCCAACTCTCAGACCTGCCTATCCAGAAATGCTATGAGCTGTTTAGGAAATTGTGTGTACCGTGCCACTAGAATATTAAAACACAGGATGATGACCACTTGCATCAGAAGGGACTTATCTCTCTGGAGAAAGATGTGCTAGGTGGACTTCAGGGCCCCTTCTTGGCCTAGAATTCAAGGATATTAAAAAAATTTAAAGATATTTTATTAATTTTTAAAAATGTTTATTGGATATCTATTTTCTTAGCTATAAAATCTATCATCAAAGAAGTCTTGGATTTCTACAGTCTAATTGACTTTAAGTTCTTTGGAATGGATATAGATTATAATAATAACTGCCTTGCAAAGTAACCTGGGCTAGAAGTCATAATGTGTGATGATGAACATCAGATAGG
Organism: Myotis yumanensis; assembly: GCF_028538775.1. Classification (NCBI taxonomy): domain Eukaryota; kingdom Metazoa; phylum Chordata; class Mammalia; order Chiroptera; family Vespertilionidae; genus Myotis; species Myotis yumanensis. The sequence goes on along the minus strand of NW_027223760.1, from coordinate 38,659,866 downwards.
AATGATGTTCTTGGGCTAGAACATGACACAAAGTCTGTCCGTATGTATGTTAATAGGAAACCTAAAATTCAAACAGGGATTATCTAATAAGAATAAAATGTTTTCCTTTTATTCAGTAAAAAGTTCCACAAAATAATATACAGTATAAGTAAATATAATTTTTGTTGTTTAAAATCAAAGTAAATGAACATACACAGCATTGAATACATTTATTAATACAGAAATTAATAAATGAATTTTAAAATGAAATATGTTATTAAATCTCTCGTAATAATTCTATTCTATTTCAAAATGTTCAAGAATGTGGAGACTCAAAATGTTAATTAATGTCTTAATTTTTTAATAAAAAACATAAGAATGCTATAATTTAAGATTATAAAAGAATTAACTCTAATATAATTATAAAAATCTATTCTGTGCTGAATTTAATCAGAGCTCAAGTCCACTGATTCTTAATTTAGTTGAATGTACTATTAATATTTTATTAAATTTATCCTAATTCTTCCTTACTAGTTTAGGCAAATATACACTATTTCTCATATCAATAATATATAAATATTGAACTTTTAAAAAAAGTAAGCTAAATGGTAAAAACTAGTGGCAAAAAATATAGTTTTAGAGAATAGTATAAAGTGAAAAACACAAGCCTTCCTTCCTTTCACTTTAATACTTCTTCCCACTTCCCAGAGCATAAGGCTACCAAATGATATATTTAATTATTATATATTCCTCCAAATATTATCTATAATTTTTCTAAACCCCCACTATTTAATATCTCTCTATATATAAAAAGCCAGCGACTGGAATGCCATAACAATGAGAATGACAAGTTGCTATGAGGCCCACTGCAGCCAGCAAACTGGCCCAATCAGGGGGTGGGGCCAGCTGGCCAACCTCTTGCAGCCCCTTCCCCCAGCTGGCCCCACCCCCTATTGGCCCCCACCACCCCGTTGGCCCATGGCTCCACCCCCCAACTAGCTCCGCCCCCAATCAACCCCCCCCACTCCAATCAGGGGCAGGGCCAGCTGGCCAACCACCCATGGCCCCTCCCCTAGGCCGCTGGCCCTGATGGGCCCCCCCCACCCCTTTGGGGGTGGGGCCGGCCAGCCCACCACCCACAGCCCCTCCTGATGGCCGACCCCCGCCGCCAATCGGGGGCGGGGCCTGCCGGCCAATCACCTGTGGCTCCTCCCCCCTACCTACCTGGCCCTGATCGGGTCCCAATCAGGGCAGGTCAGCCAGCCAACCTCCTGCCGTCTCCTCCTCCCAACAGGCCCTACCCCAATCCACCCCAATTGGGGCTGGGCTGGCTGGACCCCACCATGCATGAATTCATGCACTGGGCCTCTAGTCAGTATATATGAAGCTACTTCATTTTTCTTGGTTGCATAGTTTTCCATTGTATAAACATACCTTAAGTATTTTAAAGCTATCATTTGGTTAGGTTTTTTCCTTATGTTTCCTCTTAACAAAAACATTATGCAAATAAAAATATGCATACTTATAAGAGTATATCTCCTAACAAATCCTTGAAAATGAAATTTCTGCACCAAGTATACATGTTATATAGGTACATGTTATATAGATATTATCAAATTGACCTCCAAAAATTTCCCCAATTTTGCACAAAAAGGAAAGGCTTTCTTTTCTTTCATTTCTGAGTGTATTTACACATTATCTAAACTATTTCTGATGCACATTTAAACTTCAAAATTGAACATCAAATTTTTGCTTTTATACATTCTAATCTTTACTTCCTCCTGCTCTCTCTTATCTAGTTCTGTTCCATTTGTCTATGTTTCAATACTATACTATTTTGTGTGGGCAACTTCTTATCTAAAAGAACCTGTCTTTGATTTGGATTCTGTTAAAATATGTATTTATATAGAAATGTACCATTTAGAAAAACATTTCACATGCATTCCTTTATGTTATTTTATGTCAAATTTCTTTTTGCCTCAGTGAGAAGGTATTCCAGAGTATATAGGGCAAGGACATTCTTAGCACTTGGGTTTAATCTGCTCATTGGGAATACCATAGCTGGAACTGTAGGGAAGGTGGGCTTCCAGCACTTAGCTGATGTCTAGCAAATGACAGTCTGTTTTTTGTGTTGTTGCTTTTTCAGTATAAGCCTATAAAATAATTATATATTATTAACCTCATTACTTTTTATTTCTTTTCTTTGGAAAGTAAAACCACTTACAAATCTTATGAGACAATGGCATTACAGCTTATTTTTAGTGATTCTTTAGTGTGAGATAATTGGCAAAAGCCTTTGATAATGTTCAAAACTGTCTCTGCTTATATAATTTTTAGTTAGGAGAATATTTATTCACTCATTCAAAAGGGTACAATTCATCCCTTTAATTGTTGCTTCATGTTTTTACTAAGTTTTTTTTTCTACAATAAAAGGTGAGAACTCCAGGATGAAAGAGATATTTTTTTTTTGTATACTTAAAAATGGTTAAAATAGTAAATTTTATTATATATATACATACACACAATAAAAAAGTTTCTAAAAATGCCAAGGAAAACCATTCTGAGAGTATGCAACAGCAGCTAATAAACCAGCAAGGTAGATCCAAATTTGAAGTAAACTATAGTCTGTATACAAACTGAGACATGCAAGGTATTTTCTCCAGCACTGGCCATAGTCTATCCTTTGTTCTGGCAGATAATGATGTGGAGCATAAAATAGGGGAAGAATAGGAACACACGTGGTATAGTGTGTCCCAGGCTTATGAAACATTTCCATCCAAGTATGTTGGGGTCCTGCCCCAGCAGGTCCAGGGATCCCCAAAGGTGTGGACGGAGTCGGCGAAGAAGGAATGACATGGAGACTGGGTTCACTTCATCAGCATAGCGAGGTTCTCCCTCCAGGATCTCCAGCCAAGTTCTGTGTACAGGTTCTCTTGCTAGGTTCTCTAGCCAGTCTCTGTCCAGGTTCTCTTGCTATGTTCTGTCTAGGTTCTCCAGCCAAGTTCTGTAGCCAGGTTCTGTCCAGGATCTTTTGCCATGTTCTCTCCCTAGGTTCTGTCTCTAGGTTCTTCTGTCTCTAGGTTCTGTCTCTAGGTTCTTCTGCCAGGTTCTCTCGCTAGGTTCTGTTTCTAGGTTCTGTCTTTAGGTTCTGTCTAGGATCTCCAGTCAAGTCCTGTCTCTAGGTTCTGTCTGTAGGTTCTGTCTGTAGGTTCTGTCTGTAGGTTCTCTGTCTAGGTTCTGTGTCTAGGTTCTGGCTCTAGGTTCTGTCTAGGATCTCCAGCCAAGTCCTGTCTCTAGGTTCTGTGTAGGATCTTTTGCCATGTTCTCTCCCTAGGTTCTCTCTCTAGGTTCTGGAAAGAGATATTTTAAATTATGTGTGAATTTCATTTGCTGTATATGTTGACTCTGAGTCATATTCCAAAAGCAACCAAAATTCTGGGCTTATCTGTGGAGAAACTACTGTCCAAAAGGAATTTACTTTATGCTGTTTTGGGCAATATGAGTGAGAACTTCACTCTCTCTTTTAAAATCTGTGTCCACTAAGAAGGAAATTAGTTAGTCTTCCATACTTTTGCCAAATTTGTTAAAATCAACAGTATTCTGTATATGTTGCCCATATATTTCTAGAAGGTACAGAGTTGGCTTTTCAGAACTTTGATGTCTCTCTTGTAGGTCAAGCTGAATGAACGCATCATAGTCACTTCACAAGGACTCCTCATCCGCTCCATTCAGGATTCTGACCAAGGACTGTATCACTGCATTGCCACAGAGAACAGCTTCAAGCAGACCATCGCCAAGATCAACTTTAAAGTTCTAAATTCTGATATGGTAGCTGTTGTGACAGACAAATGGTCCCCATGGACCTGGGCTAGCTCCGTGAGGGCTCTGTCTTTCCACCCGAAGGACCTCATGGGGGCATTCAGCCACTCAGAGATGCAGATGATTAACCAGTACTGCAAAGACACTCGGCAGCAACATCAACACGCAGAAGAATCCCAAAAGATGAGAGGGGATTATGGCAAGTTAAAGGCTCTCATCAACAGCCGGAAAAGTAGAAACAGGAGGAATCAGTTGCCAGAGTCATAATGTTTTCTTACGTGGGGCGTATGCTCCCCATAGCCTTCAATGGTCGGTCTGTCTTCAGTAATCAGATGTTGAACAAAGAATCTTGTTCTTACCCACGGGAAATTCCTGAGAAAGGTGATTACACACTCCTAAAGTGAATGTTACATGAACTGAAACACGCATGCATTTTCTTGTATGATAGTGACTAGCGCTAGACATGTCATGATCCTCATGGTGCATATAAATATTTAAATTAACCTAGATTTTATTTATATCTTTATTTACCTTTTCTTCAAATTAAGATGGTGGTTATAAGTCTAGAATTCTTACATCCCTGCATTGAACGAGGGCCATAACCCTGTGGTCTTCCTTCCTTGGTTTAAGGATCTCTAAGGTCACTGATTTTGTGTATGAAAATAAATACCAAAGTCACAACTTTTATATGGTCAGAGTCATATAAATGTATGTGACAGAGTAGTTATCAAAGACTAGAAAAAAGACAAGGAAGAGGGCATCTGAAAGTTATATAAAATAAAAGTACTTCATGAAGAGATAATGAGTTTACATGCTCCCGGTGAACTATGTTGCTGGTTACTTTTAGCTTTGTAAAAATTGTCAGTTGCTAAGATCTGTCACTGACTTGTTGCCTTGTTTCCAGTAGATAAAATGAATGACCCTCATGGCAAACAGCTTTGATTGGAGTTATGTCAGTGAAGCATTTATGTTTATATTCTTATGCTATCATATTCCAAACAAAAGCACTTTTTTTGGAAATCCTTTAAGTTATTCTAGACTCAGAGACTATAACGTAATCCTGTTTAATAGATTGAGTTTGTTCTAATTTTTTAGTCTGTGTGACAAATTAGACAATATAAGAATAAAACTATTTTGAATTATCAAATTTGTATATGAGGGTTAAAACCATCACAATGGAATAATGAGAAAAAACAAAATAGAAAATGCAATTTTATTAGCAAAATTTTATTAAAATATTACGACTTTTTAACTTTAATAATTAATTCCATTATTATCTCATATTTTGTTTGTTTACCAACCTCAGATATAAAATTTATTTTTAAGTCATCAGTAAATTTTTAATGATCTTTTGTGAAGAGGTGTTCATTTTGTGAACAAATGAAAAAAAATCTAGTCTGAACAAAAATAGATATAACTTTCTTTTAAAAGAATGTTCGTTCATTATGTTCACTGGTACATAAATACAAATGTGAGTTTTGTGATGAATAAAATAATTATCTTCTAGTTGTATGCTTGAATCATTTTATTAGATAATTTAATGTGAATTTTTATTCCAAATAACAATGAGATGAAAATTTCTTCATACTTTCATATTTCTTTTCAAGTCACAAATTTGTTCTTTCATTTTATTTGCCTTTAAAGATAATTTCCAGGTACGAACAGAAATTGCATGATATACCTAATCAAAAAAGTTTTACTTGTAGTTAACCATCTATGAAGAATGAATCAAGGTAAATATGTCACCTTTTTAAGCACTACAATATAAAGTTTCAAGAACTGAAAATCATTGTGAAAGTGAATGTAGTCACTGATCTTAATCTAAGAATATGATTAATTATCTAAGTGGTGGTAAATTATAAGAGGCCTCAATAGGGCAAAAATAGCTGTTGAACACAACATAACAATGTTTATTTTTAAATAAAAAGGTATTAATTAAAAACTATTGTTGCAAATATGTATAATTCTAAAGTAGTCCCTAAAGCAAATTATACAAATCATTTGCCTGCTTACAGGAGATAAATAAACCTCTCTATTTCTCCTCAACGTGCACAAATAGAAAAGTGTGTAACGCCAAAACCATCTTCTGTGTTTATGGTCAAGCTATTCTAGGTACAGAGTTGAAAGTACAATCGTTTCAGAGTCAAAAGACAGGGGAAACCACACAGGACCTCTTGCTTCATATAAATGATAAGGGTGTTTAATTTTGTAATGTTATTTGTGCTATTTAATACATTTTACTTTAACATTATTAACTTGTATATACTTTTATTACTTTTAAAATTATAGAAATCCTTGTTGAACAGAACTGCCAAATGTAAAGAAAATTTTCTTTTTAAAAAATATTGTTAATGTATACTGAATGTTGATGGTAGATTGGTTTTATTTTGTGTAGATTGACAATTTGAAGACAATATGTTTTCCATTTGTATTATATATAACATTTCCTAGAAAAGCACTTTTTTCAAAGTGTAGGTTTGTGAATAGATTTTAGCATGATGAAACTGTCATTGCAGTGAATGTTCACTCTGTGTAAGAAAATAAGATCAATGTAGTTAGTAAATTAATATTTAATTGGATGTTGAATAAAGCATTTGCCTGGCAAAATTTAGATTTTGAGATTTCTTCTATTTCTGAGTGTGCAATCTGTAGCAAGGAAAGTGGAGACAAAGGTCATGACAGAAATTAAAAGTGATCCCAACAAATCTTTCAATCTGAGGATTCTGTACTACTCCCCAGTTGCCTCTGTATCTCCCTTGCTTATATTTCAACTTAACCTTAATTTTAAATAATTTTAATATATGCTGTATAATTATAATGCATTTCTAGAGCTTTATATTTCCTACCTATGTGAAGAACAATTTTGAGAAAAAGATGACAGTTTCCTATATCTATTCTTCTAGCTGAAGTCGAGAAACTGCGCATCTTTGTTTAAGTCTAGACAAGGAAGTAAGCAGACTAAGTAAAACTGTTTTCTTAACAAGAGGCATTGAGAACTTTATGGAATTTTATACATGATGACAAAGCTGTGGAAGACGGCTGTGGAAAAAAATTTTTATTCTTTTTCTTAATTTATAACACCAACCTTTTATTCAATAACCTCATTCCACAAGAATACAATCCCTTCTGCAAAATCAAAACCAATTACAACAAATTCCTTATATGTGCTATTTGGTGAACTTAATTGCCAATGAATTGTTTTTCCTAAGGGGCCTTTGGTATAGATTTCAATTTTCATGGTTTCATCACAGAGTTACTTTCATATAGCACAAATATTGAGAATTGGAAGGACTAGCTCCAAGATTTTTTTTTTAAAAAAATGCCATCTTCACTCTACTGACTAATGTATTTGTCTATTCACCTCATAAAACAATGCTTTCCACTCAGTTTGAATTGTGTATTTCTCAGGGCTATTATGTTGCCATGCTTGAGTGTTACTTACATAAAATGCTATTAAAGAATGACATTATAACAAACACATTAAAATTGTTTATTCTATGTTAGGTTACCCCTCAACCCCCAAGAACAAAAGCAGGGTGAATTCTCTTTCCTAAGTGTGTTCCTGTCCTCCGAATTATTTATATAAAAAAAATGCCATCCAAACATTTTATGAGATCAAACACATCATAATTTCTGCATGACAAAATGGATATATGATGGAATCATCAAAATAAATGTCATCCTATTGTTTCTCTGGCTATTTTTTGTATACATTAATGGATGATCCTTGGCCCATGAATGGTACAATGAGATGAAAGGAATTTATCTGTTTAGGTCCTTTTAAAATGTTACATATACAATTCTATATAGGGAAAAAAAAGCTATAACTTTTTATTTTTTATTTTACTGATTTGTGTTTGTGCATGTGGGGGTGGGGGTGGGAGGTTATAATCATCTTCCCTTCTCTGCTCAGAGCAGAGCTACAAACGGAATAGAGCATGGCTCATCAAACAGCGAAGCTGGGCCTTCGAAGGGTCTTCTGAGCTGGTGTGATTTGGCAACTGTAAATTGTGAGTTGAAGTTGAGAGTCATGAAGAGGAAAAGCTGGTATGGGAAGCCCAAAACAGGAAGTGCTCCCTGAGCCACATCAGCCTGGGATTGGGAGAGGGTGCAGCCAGGCCGAGGGACCCCACCAGTGCACGATCGTGTCAGAGAGGGACATGGGAGGTTGGCAAGCCAGGGAAGGGCCACGAGAGGGCTCTAGGGTGTGTCTGGCCTATCTCACTCAGTCCTGATCGGCCAGACCCCAGCAGCAAGCTAACCTACCAGTCAGAGCGTCTGCCCCCTGGTGGTCAGTGCACATCATAGGGAGCGGTTGAGCAGCCTTAGTATATCATTAGCATATTACGCTTTGATTGGTTGAATGGACGACCGGACACGTAGCATATTAGGCTTTTATTATATAGGAGATATATATGATTTCAGCCCTTACAACAACCCTAAGTATGAGATGAATAAGATTAGTATCCTCATTTTTTAGATGAGGCACACAATAGGTACAGAGTGGTTAAGTAACTTTCCCAAGGCCACTCAGTAAGCAGGTAGCTTCTGGGAGTTAGTATTACAACAAATTATCCTGGAAAAACCACGGAGGTGGCTCCATCAAGCCAGAGGACACACCAAAGACATGATTAGAACAATTATTACAAGTATTGAAAAGAATGATGGTTCCCAAATATCTCTTTAAATAAAATTGTAAGAGAGAAAAAACAAATGTCAGCTGATGAATTAAATAAATTTTGACAATAAGGATGTGACATATTCTTCAAAAAGTATTTAAATATTTGAATAGCAGCATTATAGTAATATTTTCATTCTCATCTAATTATGTCAGAACTTTTGCTCATGCTTATTAGAAACAGCATTTTTGTTGAACTCTGTTTCATTCTGTGAACTAAGATTCATCTGCCCAGTGGTGGGGGGGGGGGGGGGGGCGGGGGCATGCAGGAGATGCCAATCAATGATTATCTCTCATCATTGATGTTTCTATCTCTCTCTCTCTCTTCCTCTCCCTTCCTCTTTGAAATCAATAACAATATATTTTAAAAAATAAAATATTCACATATAGCAGCTTTTGTAATATGATTTACAGGACACTAGGTAACATCTGGTTCAGGTCATCGAGTCAAAATGCCTACATTTTACCTTCTTACTTGCTAGTATCTAGCTTATCTGGTCCAAGATAGTTATGAAAATAACAATCTCATGCGACTGTCAAGATTGAGATAATTCATCTAAAGTGCTTAAAACTTACCTGATGTAAAATGAGTATCAGATAATATTGGCTATTTTACTACGATGCCTTTGCTGCTGGAAATGCCATTTATTAATTTTGACACCAAACATTTATTGAACCATATTGAGATTATACCAGGGAACAAAAGCAATGCCCCTGCTCTTATGAAGCCTACATTATAGAGATGAAGACAAGAAACAAATGAGCAAATAATCATATAGTAGGTTAGGTTGAAATACATACTATGAAGAAAATTAAAGGTAAGGAAATCATTGCAAAGATAGGGGAAAGTGCATTCGGGGAAGAGGCAGATATCAGTAAAAGGCCCTAGGCTGAAAACAATTCTGGCTGACTTGAGGGGAAAAAAAGAATGAATTCTGTGTGGCTGGCTCTAAGTGAGAGAGGAAAAAGAAGACAAGTATGAGACAGGATCCAAAAGGCAGAGAATCCAAGGCACTTGGGCCCAATGATGTCATATGAATGAGTTACATTCAATACATAATATTCCTGGCTGTTTTTCAGACAACCCCTGAGAGCAAGAATGCAAACAAAGAAAACAGATCAACTAGGAGTCCAAAACACTTTTAAAAGTGTGCATAACTCCAGTAGATTTAAGTATTGACTTCCAGTCACATGGAGGCATAAACAGCTGATAAGAAAGCCCTCCTGGGGTGTACTTTCGAAGTAAGTGAAGGGGTGATATGAGAAAGCCCTCATCCCCCGAGATCCGGGAAGAATCGTTGGAGCTGTGCGCACCAGAGGGAAAGACGCCGCTTGAAAAGCGCTCTAGGGGTGGCCGTGGAGCTAGCATCTGCAGAAACCATCAGAACCGGGGTTTATTACCCAGTAATATCCAGAGGAGGAAGTGGCTTCAGTTTCAATACTGAGAACCGAAGCAGTCATGGCTAAAGATCCAAGGGCGTGAAAGACAATGTTGTGTGGATGCTGTAAGAGAGGCTGGGTCACATGGACAGTGACTGTAAACAATTGAGGATGCAAACAGCCTTCATGGACGAGAGTCCACAATGAATAACTGAAAATGCAAGGCGACATGGTTAAGAGGCCAACTATTTTCAAAGACCAGCTGCCTTAATGGCCCTGGTAGTTGATCCTGATTTAATTTACTAGGAAAGAGATGCACTTTCATCTTGCACTTAGGAGCAAGCTGTCTAAATGGACAAGAACAGCTTCCAGAATGGAGTGTGTGGTGAAACATCCGTTTTCAGGAAGATGGAATGACAATGCAGTTTGCATAGAAACTCAAATCTTTAATTCCTAGGGCTCTGGGATCAACATGGAAGCAGTGATTCGGGATGATTATTCTCCTCACAACAGACCGTCCCCCAGATTACTGCTTTTCTCTGCCCTGTGAAAAGAGGAAATTAAGTGTTTATAGTAAGATGGTCACTAGACTGACTCTCTTTAGCAGGCAATGTGGCTTTGAATATAGAGGTAAATCCAGGCTCCATCTCAGAAATTAGATAATTCTGGATAATGTGGATGCAAATATTCATGAAAGATGAATTTGAGGACGTAGTAAACAACTGATTCATTTCTTTACCTTTAAAGAGCATTATCCCGCACCATCCCTCCCACTACCACCACCAAAACCACCAGCCTTCCTACAGTAGCTCCCCACTCCAGAAGGCCAGGCGGGCATTCCAAACCAGTGCTGTCTCCCAAGCCATTGACACGGCGGCCAGGGTATTGGTACTGAGGCTGCCACTGTGGGTGTGGCTGGTTCAGGGGCCAGAATTGGAACAGTGTTTGGCAGTTTGATCATTGGCTATGCCAGGAGCCCATCTCTAGAGCAGCAGCTCTTCTCCTATGCCACTCTGGGCTTTGCCCTGTCTGAGGCCATGGGCTCTTCGTTTGATGGTTGCCTTCCTCATGCTCTTCTTCATGCGAGGCTCCATGGGGCTCACCTCCCCGTCCCTCTGTCCCTGCTGCTGTGACTCCAGGCCATGCCCAGTGCTGGAACGTGCTAAGCTGTATCATTAAACATAACATTTCTCTTTTTTAAAAAGGAAAAAGAAAGAGAAGAAAAAGAAAAAGAAAAAAAAAGATATTTCCACCAGAGAACAGCAGGGGGAGTGTTCAACATCTTCCAAGATAGAGCTTGTTTTTCTTTTTTTACTTCCTCGGGAGAAATCATGAAAACCTGTTTGCAGGATTTTTTGAAATACTTTCCTTTAGACAAAAAAGCACAGCTTTGCTAGGGTTTCTTCTACCTCCCAGGTTGGTTTATTCCCCCTTGCTTATCCACACTACATTATAGCACTCACCTCTTTATTGCATTTAATCTGTTGTTTTTGACTATTGCCTGCTATAGTGTGAGCTTCTCATTTCAATCACTTTTTATTCCTAGAATCTAAGATGTTACTGACCATATAATATGTGCCTAATAAACATGTGGGTCCTTCTCTTTTTGATACTAGAGTATATAGCAAATCCTTTTAAACGCTCATATCTAATGACTAAGGGATTATTAATACTATGTACTATAATTCAGATTTCAGAACATAAACAGTTATTGGTTTGATAATTCATAGACTTTTCATTATGGTAAGTAGAACACCCACTAAAACTTAAAACAATTAAAAATTTACCATCTACCTCCATATAAGAAGTGAATAGCACCATTTCAATTCTCCAAGGGAAAGCCAAGACAAATATAAAGCATTTGTTAATAAAAGATGATACAGCATAGTCAAATAGTTTCCCCTATATTACAAGGAAAACAAGAGGTCATGATTAAAATATCTACTTTGTTCTACTAGTGTTCTGTTAGCTATGTAAGTCCTATTCAGTCACTAGTTCATCTAATTCCCGCAGCAATACTTACTTGGTATGCATTGTTACACACATTTTATATATGAAAAAGCAAGCTTGGAGTTTCCACAGCTAGCAAGCAGGAGGATTGAAAACCACATTTACTTTTTGTTCTATACCTCCCAACAAGTAAGAGTGGAGAAAATGGAGACCTCCCTGTAGTAATCAGGGAAGGTTTCATGCTGCAGGGGGATCCTGGAAATGGACTGTGATTTGTGGAATTCATAGAGGTCAATGTGGAGAAAGAAGGAGATTTCCATAGGTTTAGAGCTGGGAGCATAATGAATACACAAAAAAGAATCCACTGGTTGATTCTGACAGTAGAAGTTATGAAAGAGCAAAGATAAAGTTAGATGTATGTCCAAGAGGATGGGGTGAACAATGAAATAAGTGTAGTTGGCTATTTGTTTTTGAGAATGATGTGTTTAATAAGAGAGAGATAAAAGACACTTTGACTGATTGATGAATGTCCTGGCTGCTTCTCAAAGGATTTTGAAGTGAGACAGCACCATTGGAGTTAATAAGTTAAAGTGGTGGAAGAATAATGAATATGTATCTCCTCTCAATAACTCAGTGAGAACACCTAGACTAGGCTTTTATTATACACCTGTGTCAAAACATAGAAGGCCCTTGATATCTGGATTGGGCTAATTGATTGGTTATCAAATGGTTTGAAATATTGCCAACTTGTGTTTTAGGATTTTATAAAACAAGTAATAATAATAATAATAATAATAACTACAATATAGTAAACATTAATGGGCAGCTTACTAATTGCCAGGAATTGTTGCTCATGCACTATCTAGTTTAATTCCCATTTTCAAATCTAGGAGCTATGTACTATTATTTACCTTTTTACAGATAATGAAACCAAGGTATAATAATATTAAGAAATTGAACATTAATAAGAGAGTTAATAGTTGAATTTTCTAAATTATGAGGTCCTATTAAATTATGAGTCTCCATAGGTGCTCTATGAAACTCAAGAAATCTTTAATGTTGGTGATCATTTTGGGTAGGAAATATTAGAGTAATCTCTATGAAAGAGGACTTCCAGCTTTGTCTTTCTATTTATAGACATTTGCCTATGCAGATAATATGATTTCACCATAACAGAATTTCCAATAGCTATCAATTATGCCAACAATTGTAATGTCTCCGGACACAACTTTTATCACAAGAAGAATCAATGCTTAAGACTAAGTACTGCTCATGGGTAGAATTATTTACAACGTCTGTGCCCAATGTAGTTCAGAAAAATCTTTGCGACAAATGTAACAAATGTAGGGCTTACGGGCCTGAAAGACAAAGGGAACACATTGTTAGGGCCCACTGAAACAGCTGGAGCAAGAGGACAGAATGTTTTGTAGATAAATGGCTCTTACAGATCAGATTACTCAGGGGTGAAAAGTGTAAGGACAGGTGGAAAGACCAGGGTGGTCCCAATAGCAGTCAGACAAAACCATTTTACGGATGATAAAAGGGAGACCCATAAAGAGGTCACACTTTTTGTAACGAGGCCAGGTCTTTTAGTTCTCAATGCAGTGCTTTTTACATATATATAAGTGACTTAGAGATATGGTTATACAGTGCAGAAAAGTGCACACAAGACCAAAAAACCTAGCTGTCAGCATCAAATAAGTAAGAGGTTGAGTTTCTGGAATTCCAATTTCTTGCTGGCGGCCGTTCAATTGCACTAACTAGACCAGATTTTTTGAGTCAGTCTCATTTGGCTTTGTTCAGCCACACATGGCCTTGGTGTAAAATGGTGCCAAAATGAAAGGCGAGTATGCTTTTCCTTACTCTGCATTTTCTCCGAGGTGAAAAAATGAAGAGCTTCACCCTCGGGGTCACAATGACAACTTTCTCCAGTTTTCTCAGCAGTAATTGAGAATTATCTTGTCAGCATCACTGTCTTCTCAAACAGGTACTGGGAGTGAGACAATCAATCACAGGTGTAGACCATTTACAAAATCATTAAAAAATTCCAAGTTTTGCCCTAACTCAGTAGTCGGCAAACTGCGGCTCTTGAGCCACATGCAGCTCTTTGGCCCCTTGAATATGGCTCTTCCACAAAATACCACGTGCTGGCATGCACATACAGTGCGATTAAAACTTCGTGGCCCATGTGCAGAAGTCAGTATTTTGTGGAAGAGCCACACTCAAGGGGCCAAAGAGCCGCATGTGGCTCGCAAGCCACAGTTTGCTGACCACTGCCCTAGCTGGTTTGGCTCAGTGGATAGAGTGCCGGCCTGCGGACTGAAGGGTCCCAGGTTCGATTCCGGTCAAGGGCATGTGTACCTTGGTTGTGGGCACATCCCCAGTGGGGAGTGTGCAGGAGGCAGCTGATCAATGTTTCTCTCATCGATGTTTCTAACTCTCTATCCCTCTCCCTTCCTCTCTGTAAAAAATCAATAAAATATATTTTTTTTAAAATACCAAGTGTTCCCTGGCAGGTGTTCTCAGTGATTAGAGCACTGGACCTCATACCAAAGGGTCACGGGTTCGATACCCAGTCAAGGGCATGCACCTGGGTTGCAGATTCCATCTGGCCTGATCAGGGTATGTGTGGGAGGCAACTAATCAATGTGTCTCTCTAATATTGATGTTTCTATCCCTCTCTCTCTCTTCCCCCTACCTCCTGCTCTTTACCTTCCACTCTTTCTAAAAATCAGTAGAAAAAAATATCCTCAGATGAGCATTAAAAAAAATCCCAAGTTTGCTTTCTGTTGTGCCTTTTCATCCAAGGAAATCCAACATATGGCCTGACACCTGAATGGATGTACCTCTGCACTAACCCAACATGGTCTTACCCCACTCCCAAGGTCCTTCCTTTCCCTACCTCGTTCATGCCTCTATCGCCTCAATTCCAGAGCTTCTCAGACTTCAATGTGCACCTTAATCACCTCTGAGCCTTGTGAAAAGGTAGAGTTCCAATGACTAGGTCTAGGATTAATCTGGAGGGTCCACATTTTTAACAAGCACCCAGGAGAAGCCTATTTCACTTTTACAATTGATGGTTGAGAGAAACCAAGATGGCGGCATAGGTAAACACCTGAGTTTGCTACCTCGAACAACCACTTCAAAAATACAACTAAAAGACAGAACGGACATCATCCAGAACCACAGGAAAGCTGGCTGAGTGGATGTTCTACAACTAGGAGGAAAGAGAAAAGCATACTGAGGCTCAGAGGAGGCGGAGTGCTGAAGTAAAATACTAAGGTTCGGAGTGCATGCGGAGCGGGCTGGAGGCTGAGGGCGCGGTTGTCGTTTTCAATCTGGAGGGAGTCTCAGGCTCTGAGCACCAGTTCCGGGCGAGTCTCTAAGGACCCACACTCATACAGGAGAAGCAGGATTGTCTGGCATCGCTCAGAACCCTAGGGCAGCTTTCTCTCTGTGGGGCTTGCAGCGATTACTGGGACACTGAGAAGCAGAGCCTCTGAGGGCAAGACTGAGAGCAGCCATAATTGCTAACCCCACCCTGTTGATCCCGTGGGACCCGCCCCGCCCAAGCCCTGCAGGGAGGCTTTTGCTGGATAGCCTCAGGCAAAAACTAGATTAGCACCTCCCTAGAGTTCCAGGAGCCAGGAAGCCCAGAGGTCAGAGTGGGACCATCCAGCTTGCAGCTCCGTGGAACCATAAAAGACACACTCAGGGGGAAGACTCAGTGAGCACCAAAGCCCTATCGAAGCAAGTCTAGCCCCAGAGGGGTATCTCCAGTACAGAAGTTCTCCCACCGCAGACACAGCTGATTCTCATAGCCAATTGGCCTGGAGGTCAATTCCTCACAGTGATAACTACAACAATCAAGGCTTAACCACAACAAGACTGTGCACAAAGCCTACAAGGGGGTGCACCAAGAGTGTCTACCTCAGGTAATTGGGACACTTAGCACAGAAAGGCACTCTATCGACACAGTGAAGCATAAAAAAATGACGAGACAAAGAAACAGGACACAAACGACAGAATTGGAGGAAAGCAAACTGTAGGATGTAGAGTTCAAAACCACACTTTTAAGGTCTTTAAAGAACTGTTTAGAAGCCGCCGATAAATTGAGTAAGGCCCTCGAAAAGACTGGTGAGACCGCCGATAAATGTAGTGAGATCCTCAAGAAATCTAATGAGACCCTCGATGTTGTGATAAAGGACCAACTAGAAATTAAGCATACACTGACTGAAATAAAGAATATTATACAGACTCCCAACAGCAGACCAGAGGGTCGCAAGGATCAAGTCAAAGATTTGAAATACGAAGAAGCAAGAAACACTCAACCAGAAAAGCAAAATGAAAAAAGAATCCGAAAATATGAAGATAGTGTAAGGAGCCTCTGGGACACCTTCAAGCGTACCAACATCCGAATTATAGGGGTGCCAGAAGATGAGAGAGAGCAAGATATTGAAAACCTATTTGAAGAAATAATGACAGAAAACTTCCCCTACCTGGTGAAAGGAATAGACTTCCAAGTCCAGGAAGCACAGAGAACCCCAAACAAAAGGAATCCAAAGAGGACCACACCAAGACACATCATAATTAAAATGCCAAGAGCAAAAGACAAAGAGAGAATCCTAAAAGCAGCAAGAGAAAGTAACTCAGTTACCTACAAGGGAGTACCCATACAACTGTCAGCTGATTTCTCAACAGAAACTTTGCAGGCCAGAAGGGAGTGGCAAGAAATATTCAAAGTGATGAATACCAAGAACCTACAACCAAGATTACTTTATCCAGCAAAGCTATCATTCAGAAGTGAAGGCCAGATAAAGAGCTTCACAGATAAGAAAAAGCTAAAGGAGTTCATCACCACCAAACCAGTATTATATGAAATGCTGAAAGGTATCCTGTAAGAAGAGGAAGAAGAAGAAAAGGTAAAGATACAAATTATGAACAACAAATACACATCTATCAACAAGCAAATCTAAAAATCAAGTGAATAAATAATCTGATGAACTGGTGATTGTAATAGAATCAGGGACATAGAAAGGGAATGGACTGACTATTCTTGGGGGGGGGGGAGGAAGGGGTGTGGGGGTAAGTGAAGAGATTAGACAACAATCGTGCACCTATGGATGAGGACAGTGGGTGGGGAGTGAGGGCAGAGGGTGGGGTTGGAACTGGGTGGAGGGGAGTTATGGTGGGAAAAAAGAGTAACTAATGTAATAATCTGAACAATAAAGATTTAAAAAAAAAAAAAACAATTGATGGTTGAAAGGATGAAGACAGAATTTGGAAGAAGCCAAAGGGTAATTTATTTATTTTTTTATTTTCTCCCCATTCTTCACAGTAAAATAAGTGTTCCTTTTCTTCACCAACAATTAGAAACCATCTTCAATTAGGACAGTTGAAGCAGACTCGAAAAACATACATTTTTATCTTTGTATACAATTACCTGTTTCTTTTGTAGTAATATATGAAGAACTTTTCTCTAAAGAACTTACGTGTGTATACTTTTTATAGCAATAACTCATTAAATCAATAGGATGTTCTGTGCGCTTATTTTAAAAACAGTGAGAAAAAAAAGTTAAAATTATTTTCACCCAGACTTAACCTGAATTAGGATAAGGTTAAGACCAGTGATGTACTAGTCAAAGTTTAATAACTGGCTATACAGAAGAGAAATGGGGAAAAGCCCTCATGTGAAACATCTGTTCTTTTTTTTTTAATTTATTTTAGAGAGAGAGAGACAGGGAGGGAGGGAGAAAGAGAGAGAGAGAGAGAAAGCGAGAGACAGAGAAAGAGAGAGAGGGAGAGAAAACATCGATTTGTTGTTCCACTTATACTTTCATTCATTGATTCTTGTATGTGCCCTGACCAGAGATTGAGCCCACAACCTTGGCATATCTGGACAATGCTCTAGCCAACTGAGCTAGCCGGCCAGGGACCATCTGTTCATTTTCATGGTATAAATACTACCATCCTGGCTACTGATATGAAGTCACCAAATACTAAACTGGGAAGAGATTCACATGATTGCATTCAGAGCTGGCACTGGGAACTACTGAGAGACTCTACACAAAGAGATAGTTGAAGCTACAAAGGACGATAACATAACTCAAGGAAAATTACAAAGGAGAAGGAATGTTGACTCTGTTATCTTCTATAGAACTTTGTGTCTCTATGAAATTTTCTATTGCATTTATCATTGTTTTGTAGTCGATTTTGGATTTGCTCCCCAGACATTAGGTCAGAAGTCCCTATTCTAAATGTCTTTGATCCTTTATAGTAAATTGTATTTTTAAAATAGGTGTTGATTTGCAAAAGGAAGGGAGCATAAAAATTGACTTTATTTTAAGTATTTTTTTAGAAAAAATACAGTATTTATAATGTTTTAATTAAAAAACAGAGTACTGATAAAGTAGATCTTTATGGTAATCATCTGTAATTTTCAAGACAATATTTTCTAAATTATAAATATTCTCAGGAAGTTTCTGTATTTCTAAAACAAATGTGTGAATAGTTGTAAAGAAGCCTGTCAGAATTAAGTTAGAAGAAACATGAACAATAGAAATCTGAGAGAGGCAACAGGTAACACATCCCTTCCTTTTATCTCTCACATACCATAGAATCAATATGAATTATAACTATGATAATAGAGTATATTATTCTTTCTAACTGCTAGACTAATCCTATATAATAGAAGGGTAATATGCAGGTTCCGATCACCCAATGGCAAGTGGGGAACCAGGGGTGGGTGGCAGCGGATGCAGGTGGCGCCAGGCCAATGCCCCCACCCACCCCACACACAGAGGGAAACCCTCGGTGGGTTCGGAGACTGTGAGTGGGTCTAACAGCCAACCTCTGGGTTCCTCCCCCTGGTTGGCAGGCTCCGATCACCCAGGAACTGGGGGTGGGTGGCGGTGGGGGACGGGGCCGGCTGCGGGCAACTGGGCAGCTGGCCCTGATCACAAGCCAGGCCTAGGGACCATACCCACGCATGAATTTCGTGCGCCAGGCCTCTAGTAAGAGTATAAAAGCAATGGATAGGCTATTGAATGTCATATAGCACAGCATTTTGATTCAGGGATATGAGTTTCTGTCATTCAAAAAACAAGCCATTGTTAGGCTAAGGTCTTAGGGAAATGCACGTATGATCAACTAGCATAAAATTATTCTATTTAATAAAGACAGAATATGCAAATTGACTGTCACTTCTTGACAAAAGATGGAGGCACCCACAGCCAATAAGGAGGGAATATGCAAATTGATGTGACAAAGATGGTGGCGGCCTGGCTGGGATGCTTGCGTCGTTGCCATGGTGATGACACAGGCGTTCTGCACTGCCCTGGCCGCTCTGGGCCTCTGGGCAGCGCTCGAAGGCAGAAGGCAGCTCCAGGCTGGAGCAAAGGTGGTGCCGGCAGCCAGGGGAAGGAAGGCCTATTCTTGCATGAATCTTCGTGCATGGGGCCTCTAGTGAATCAATAAGAAAATACACATAACTTTCAATTAATCGTGGGATGTTTAGCAATCTTGTTTTTTTTCCATGGAGAGCCTCAACTCAGGAGTTTCTCCCAAATCTTCATCCTTGGCTTCTTCCTGGCAATGGTTTTGGACCAAACAACAAATCAGCTCCAACAAAAACCAAAAGTGAAACCAAAAAATATGACAAGTGAAATCATTTCATAGAATAATAAAGAATTAAAACTAGAAAGAAACTAACAGATGACATAATGTGTTTTCATTGGTTTCATGCCTTGAGGATTACACAGTGTCCATATCTAGCATTTAGATGTGCCTCAGAGAAGCTTAGGACAAAATGAGAGTTCTAAATAAGAATCCACTGGATTCCGATTAGTAATTAGACACCATCCTTCTTTCCTATTTATTCTAGTTTAAAAAGGAGCTTGCTGCAGGGCAAAATACTACCCTGCACATCCACACTCTGATATACAGATATTTCTGGTTTAGTTATCAATTTAATTTTTTCCTTTGGTCATTTTATACACAACAGATAACATCACCAAATGGCTTTTAGGATAATGCATCATTTACACTGAAACACGTTGCCTAACTAAATTTGAGATACCTCCCAACTGGATAGAGCAGCTTTTATAAAAATTGCCTTAACCAAGCTCATTCCAGCTAAATTTACATGGCCTGTTTTAATGTGCATATTGCCATGACCCAGAGACTGCATTAAGTAATTAAGAGATGGGCCACATACTGTCATTTGCTGTAACTGAATCTGTAGATTCAATCAATAACCACCTGCAAGTGCTTAGGGCTACAGGATTAGGGCACACCCTACTGAGTCAAGCCCTGGGGGACACACATGGGAGTGTGTTAATTTGTGGCTCCATTATGCAGTTTTCAGTCCCATTTTAATTAGTCATAAAATGCAGCCTAAAGCCACGTAGTTCAGAAAATCATCCAAGACAGCTTCTTCCTTCCTTTAGGAAAGATTCAGAGCTGAGGATGCAAATCAAATAGCCAGTTGAGACCCAGGGAAGACATGACTTCTCTCTGCCTTTCTAAGGCATGGTTTATCTCCTAAAGAAGAGCTGAATCGTGTGACTGCTGCAGACGTTCCTGTTTTCTGCAGACTAAAAGAAATAGTCATTTTTGAAGTGCTAATACCACTGTAAACATAATTCATTACATTGAGTTTTTATAGCTCCACTGGTGAAAGGGCTGTGCAGCTGTTGTTTACTCAATTGTCATTTGTCGGGTTAAAAGTTCACCTACTCACCCAGAGTATGGTCACCGCTCAGGAATCAGATGACCACACCAGAGCTACATAGTCTATGGATCATATAATTTGTTTTGGATCAGCTTCCTTCCAGATGCTACAATCTGGTGTATTTATTAAGTATTGGCTTAAGCCCTAATTCACTCTGGAGTTCAACTGAAACAGACAAATCGATCGGGACCCATCCCAGCACATATGTCTCCTCCAAGCTGCAAATGATTTAGGGTTTTGATGGCAGTTACTAACCATTGGATAGATTTGTACTCATTCTAGGCAGTTCCACAGTGTTTCCACCCTACAGCAACCTGGAGGTGAATATTTCCCAGATGGCTCTTTTAGACAGAGGTCTCTTACAAAAGAAGAAAGGAACACTTTTACAAAGACTGGAGATCAGCTCATATTTAAGAATTTTTGATGGACAAGTTCAGAGGCCTTTTCAAACGCCACAGGGTGCTTCTGAAACATGTTTGGAATGTAAACACAGGCTCGCCGTGCCCAGCTGCCACCTGGCTTAGAATGTGACCTTTCCTAGAATTTTTGTATTTTAAAGCAAAAAAGGAATCTTGGTGATTATTGGGGTCAGACTGTTTCTTTACAAAAGAAGAAAAATAGAACTAAGGTAAGTGAAGTAGTGCACTCACATGAATTTTATTTCCATCCAACCTTCCAAGTTCTCTCCCATTTCAGAGATTGTCCTGGGAAGTGTGTATTGGGTGCAACTCAGCAGCACGTCATTTATTGATGACACTGCCTTTAACCTGCTTTTATATTCCTTTATCTCCCTTTATTCAACGTCTTGCTTTCCCCTACATTAACCCCTGCTCTACAAACCATTTTTTTCTTTTGCTATCTCTCTTTCAGAAACATTCCCACCCTAGTGGGTTTGGCTCAGTGGATAGAGTGTCAGCCTGTGGACTGAAGGATCATGGATTCCATTCTTGTCAAGGACACATGCCTGGGTTGCAGGCTCAATCCCCAGTAGGAAGCATGTCGGAGGCAGCCAATCAATGATTCTCTCTCATCATTGATGTCTCTATCTCTCTCGCCCTTCCTCTCTGAAATCAATACAAATATATTTTTTTAAAAAAGAAACATTCCCAATTCTAGCCCTAAGTTTTCAATATAGCACCAATAAAAATATCCTTAAAAAAGCAAACAAATTACAGGCCAACTGAATACCTGCTCACATGATTTCAGATTTCTCTCAAGTTTCAACTGAGGGTTTTTATTGTCTATAGCATTTGTCTGAAAAGTGCACTTCCTTATAACATTTGGGATTTTGTTCTTGTATATTTAACTTTAGATTTTTTTGTGAATATGCTGACCAAAGACTTCAGACTATTTTGAATATCTCACAGTACCAAGCATAGTGCTAGACTATTTATTTCAAAAGGTTGATTTTCTATCTGAATCTTTTAGATCAGTGGCTTTGATTTAGAAAATGTGTCCAATCAATCAAATGGTTTCTTACAAATACTTTAGGGGGAAAAGAACATTTCTATAATTCAGATTTATCTTTGTATCTTGAGTCTAACAGGAATTTGAACACCCCATTTCATAGTATAGTGAGCTAATCCTGGTATCTCATTTAGGCGTTTTAAGGTTTGGGGGATTTAACTCTCCTACCCATTTGAGAAGGTATCTCAAATCTTTCATTAAATCTGTGCTTCCACTACACACACACACACACAAACACACACACACAAACACACACACACACAAACACACACACACAAACACACACACACATCGCTACAGCTGTGTGCAAATGTACAAAATAAATAGTAAGTTCATTTTAGTCATAAACGTGTATTAAGCTAATCTGCAGTCCTGTGTTCAAAATTTGTGTGATAGCCACACACAAAAATGGAGGTTAGAAATATTATGCTAGAATTACAGAAATATGTTGCCATCCTGATCACTAACCATAATGGAGACTATAAATTAAAGAAGTGAAAGTACCATAGGCCAATGGGAAGACCTTGTGAAAGGGTAACAGGAGTGTTCTTAGTAAGACACAGACGGGGCAGTGTGTCATGGGGAGTGTGAGTGTGACACACAGAAGGCACAATGGCCCGGAAGGGACCGAGGACAAGAGAGCAGTGCAGAGCCACTGGCACAGAGTGCAAGGCTCATGCTGAGGGAAGGACGGAGACACAGCATGGAGCACACTGACCAGTGCTGAGCAGCCATCACTGCTGACGAATGGGGTCGCAGGAATGTGAAAAGTCAACGGGTGGCACTGGGTGACTCTGCACTATACAACTACAGACGTGTCAGGAGTGAAGGGTTAAAAGAGTGTGTCCGTGCGTGTGCTCCAATAGAGCAGGATAAGTTATTGAGATGATTTATTTTGCTCTCACAGTGTTTTCTCTTTCTCCCGCTGGCCTCCTACTTCAAAGCAGGTAACCAGGCCACCGTACTCTGCTGCCTCTGAGGAGGTTTCTGTAGCTTGATTGAAAATCAAAATTACCTTTCAGAAGTTTGCATTTTATGATTCATTACATATTCTATATGTTAATTAACTTTATGTAAACTAGCTTTTTTCTAAATAATTGCATTTAAAAGAACGTTTAAAGTTTATACGTCTCTTAATTTACATTTTCCAGTTTTATTGAGATGCTTGTAATTGACACACAGATTGTATAAGTTTAAGGGGTACAGCATAATGATTTGACTTACATATATTGTGAAATAATCACCACAGTAAATTTAGTTAATCCATTACCTTACATAGATCCAAAATAAAGCAAAAGTTTGGCTTTTTTTCTTGTGATTACAATTCTTAGGATTTACTCTCTTAAAAACTTTCATATATACCATCCGACAATGATAACTGTAGTTATTATATGTTATATGTCACATCCCTAGTACTTATTTACATTAGTTTGTTACTTTGACCACCCTCCTCTAATTTCCCCTCCCCTCTTGCCACCACTGGTGACCCAAATCTGATCTCTTTTTCTATGAGTTTTATTTTTTCTTGTCTTTTTTGGATGGAACATTAGGCAATGAAAGAAGTTATCATCATTGGATGGGATTCTGAATACCGTAAGGAAGGGTTGCTGCAGCACAGTGTGGGAACACGAGTATATCTAGCACCCATGAGCTCACCAGAGTATCTCTTGGTCTTTTCATGCCTACTGTTGAGTCTCATGGGCAATTGCAATAAACCCTAACTGTCAGCATTAAAGCAACTGAGAGCTCCAAACCCTAATGAAACAAGCCAAAGGGATTCAAGTTCTAGCCACTGGTAGGAAAGTGTAAAACTGGTGATACGGGCAGAAGAAAATAAATATGACTTATTCCTTTTGGACTAGTTACAGCAGGGGAGATAGAACATTGTTCCATTAACCTTTGCATATTAAGTTACTAGTGGCCCGGTGCATGAAATTCATGCACGGGGGGGGGGGGGGGGGGGGGCGTGTCCCTTAGCCCGGCACGCACCCTCTCCAATCTGGGACATCCCTCTCCCAATCAGGGACCACTGGCTCCTAACCGCTCACCTGCCTGCTGGCCTGATCAACCCCAACTGCCCCCATTTCTGGCCTGATTGCCCCAACTGTCCCCCACCCCCTGCCGGCCTACTTGCCCCCAACTGCCCTTCCCTGCTGGCCTGACTGCTTCTAACTGCCTCTGCCTCAGCACCACCACCATGGCTTTTGTCTGGAAGGTCTCCCGGAAGGTCTCCAGGTCTAATTAGCATATTACCTTTTTCTTAGTATAGATTTTATGGAACCATAAGAAATTTTTGAAAAATAACCATAACAAGGGGAATCAGCCAATGTAATCATATATGAATATAGTTATAGTGAATGAGAGTGATACGTAGAGAGAGTGAGAGTTATTAAATAATTATAAATTTTTAAAATAAATTAGGTAATGATGAGCAAGGAATATTCACACAGACTAATAAATAGGATAGAGATTCCAGAAATAGATTTAGAATTATACTAATTTACAATATGATGAAGCCATATATGATTTGGTTGAGGAAATAGATTTTTCAATAAATGATGTTAAGAAAACTACAGAAAATCCCTCCCTTCTGCCTTTATTATTTTTTAGAATTCTAAAAGATCAAATATATGATGGAAGATAGGGATTTGGAAATAGAGTTTGACCTCTAGGAGATTTTTTTGAGGTATTGCTTCCTTGGAGTTTGACAAATATTTCACAATTCACCACAAACAAATGTTGAAAATTCATAGAAAAGGAAAGTCCTTACAAAACCTGGAATTTCTCCTAGCAAGGTTGGTGTAGGCTGGTAGCTATTGTGATTTAAGGTACAGTTTTAAGTGTAACCTCAGACTACATATACTGAGAAAGAAGTAAGTAGAGGTCATTCCAGAGAATGGGAAATAGTGACAATGAAACCCTCACATATTCATAAAGCTTTTGCTAGGGGCAAAAATAGAATACTGGGGACTAGCTATAGTTATAAGAAATATTAATCATGCTCTGTTAACAGTGATTGCCTTGTTCTGCTTAGAGAAAGGACATTCTAACCTGGCTGAGAGCTGTAAGCCCCTGAAACCCGGCAGTCAATCTAGGACCTGGGAGTCAATCTTGGAATGCAGTCCCTTCTCAGTCAAGAAAGATTAACAACCTGTTGCCCAAACAGTGGAGTCCCGCCCCAGCCCGCATTGCCTACTTCCCCATGTAATCTTTGTCCTGCCCAATGTAAGCAGCTGGTTTATGGGGGGTTGCAGAGCAGACTTTTGTGGAGGAACTACTGCTCTCCCATACTGACAGCATTATTGGGATAAATGCTCCTATATGAATCAACCCTATCTCTACTTATTTGCCTCAAATAGTGACAAGCCACCCAGACCCCTTGGTAGTCCAGTTATACTTTGAGAACACTAGACTGACAAGACAGGGTGAAATTTTGGAGGAAATTGTGAGAAATAAGGCTGGCTAGTAATAAGAAGGCTGGGTTAGGGTAGAGATTGTCAGAGAAGTTTAAATTAGGTGTAGTATGAAATGGGAGGTATGAAGAGGATTTTTATGTCACCAAATAATATGAATTCAGCATCACTTGTTTACTTGCTTGCAATACAAATACAATCACAATTCTTATTTCCCAATTAGTTGTTTGAGTTTTCAAGGCTTTCAATTTCCCTTTTAAGATATCCTCTAGCCCCAGTGCCACACTAAATTGTCCCAGAACCAAGGGGCTTACTCAGTACAAGGAAATTAGCTCTACCTCCAAACACCAGGCAGAAAGAGAGGATGGTAAAGTCAGATTAACCCACGTCCTCCACTGGTTTGGTCAGGACAATCAGAGAATGTTTGTCCCCTCCTGCAGGGGTGCCCTGGCTAGTCAGATACCTGCACAGGATGGAGTGGTGGCTATCTTTCAGCTTCAAGGCTAGAGATCTTAGGTAAGTGTTTATTTTCTCAGACATTATGTCCTGAAATAGGACACTCTACCATAGTGGCTGGGTCTGAACGCGTGCTGACTCACAAGGAAGCAAGAGCACAGAGAAGTTCTTAGAGGGTAAACTCAAAATTCAACACCCTCTGCCTCCCAGAAGCTGATCATGGAGTAAACTTTGCTGCCCTGCTGCAAATTGCCTACAAGTTTAACAAAACCAAGTGTTCCTGAGGATGTGAATAAACTGCAAGGTTTCTAAAATGCTGTAGGAGTACAGATAGTTGTGTAGTAGGCAATTAGGCATGAGCAGAGTAAGGACCACAGACCAGGTAGAAGGTCACCAGGGTGGAAAGCCTCGCGGCGCCTAGCAAGAGACCATTGTAAAGTGGGACCTTTCCCCTAGAGTGACCTTTCTTCCCCTGGAGGTCACCAGCCATGCGTTAGAGCCCCATAGAAGAGGAACAAAGTGCCAGAGAATAGACTCGTAAAACTCTCATACAAGCCCTTGCATAACCATTCCCTTAAGCATTAAGCCCTAGAGATAACATCTAGGCCTCAGTTGTGTCTCAGCACAGGCAGGGGACTATGTCCAAGCACAGAAATGCAGCAAAGCCAGGAGAGCTGATGCCATGGCTGACATCAGAACCAGCTGTGTTGTCTAATGACCCCCTGCCCTGGCACTGACCAATCAGTGGAGACCATGACCCCAGGGAGACACAAGATTCCAAAAAGGCCCAGCCAGGACCACCTTGCAGATATAAACCAATACTAGCTACCAGCAGGGGCCCATTTTCCCCTGTGGGCTCACTTTTCACTTTGCATCAGGTAAACTTGGGTCAGTTTTTCTTAGAATTCCAACCTCCTTGTTTTAAGGTAAGAGGCCCACTTTGAGCTGTTTTGTTTTTCTTTAAAAAATTCTTAAGGTGGAGCTAATGGTTAAGGGTTGAGAGAACCTAGGCTAAAGATTAGAGTCAAGATAACTAAGCACAGGATTAAAAATTGGCTGCTGCCCGGCTGGCATGGCTCAGTGGTTGAGCATCGACCTATGAACAGGTCACGGTTCCATTCACAGTCAAGGCACATGCCTGGGCTGTGGGCTCGGTCCCCACTAGGGGCATGCAGAAGGCAGCCAATCAATGATTCTCTCTCATCATTGATGTTTCTATCTCTCTCTCCCTCTCTGAAACCAATAAAAATATATATATTTTTTAAATGGGGCCCTAGCCAGTTTGGCTCAGTGGATAGAGTGCCAGCCTGTGGACTGAAGGGTCCCAGGTTTGATTCCGACCAAGAGCACATGCCTGGGTTGTGGGCTCGATCCCCCCAATAGGGGGCATGCAGGCGGCAGCCAATCAGTGATTCTTTTTTGTCTGTGAAGCTTCTTATTTCCCCTTCAATTTTGAATGATAGCCTTGCTGGATAGAGTATTCTTGGATTCAGTCCTTTGCTTTGCATCACTTTGTAGATTTCCGTCCATTCTTTTCTGGCCTGATGTGTTTCTGTTGAGAAATCATTTGATAATCTAATGGGAGATCCCTTGTATGTTACTTTCCGTCTCTCTCTTGCAGCCTGTAAGATTCTCTCTTTATCCTGAACATTTGCCATGGTAATTATGATGTGTCTTGGTGTGGGTCTTTTCGGGTTCACCTTGTTTGGAACTCTCTGGGCTTGTGTGACTTTTTTCTTCCCCACCTCAGGGAAGTTTTCTGATATTATTTCTTCGAATAGGTTTTCTAATCCATGTTCATCTTTCTGTTGTTCTGGCACCCCTATTATTCGTATGTTGTTTCGTTTCATGTTGTCCCAAAGCTCCCTTAGGCTCTCCTCCTGTCTTTTAATTTTTTTCTCCATTTGCCGTACAGTTTGAGTGTGTTTTGCTTCCTTGTCTTCTAATTCACTAATTCGGTCCTCCGCTTCTCCCAGTCTACTGTTGATACTTTCAATGGAGTTTTTTATTGAAGCTATGTCACTCTTCATTTCTTCTTGGGACTTACTTAAGTTGTTGATTTTTTCATCTGTTTCTTCTAGCTTCTTGCATAAGTAGTTGAGTTTTTCATCTGTTTCTTCTTGCTTCTTGAACATGTGGTGCATGTACTCTAGGAACCTTATTCTGAATTCTTTTTCCGTCATGTTGCATATCTCTGTCTCACTTAGCTGCTTTTCTGGCGAGTCCTCCTTTTCTTTCCTTTGGGGGTTTCTTTGCCTACCCATGTTTGATCTCGCTGACATATGTAGATGTTGAGGTGTTCAGTGGCTGCTCCCTGGGTGGCAGGGGCTCCTTGGGTTGTGGTTGCTGCTCAGACGGTTGCGGTAGCAGCTGCTTTCCAGTTGGCAGCAGCTCCTCTGGTGGGTGTTGTTCACAGCTGTGTTGGCTCTTCTGGCTGGTGGGGGGAGGCTTCACGTACAGTTGCTGTTCCACAGACAGAGGGTGTGGTGATCAGGAGGCTGTGGTGATCAGGAGGCTGCGGTGATCAGGGGGTGATTCTTATCATTGATGTTTCTATCTCTCTATTTCTCTCCCTTCCTTTCTGAAATCAATAAAAATTTTTTTAAGAAATAAAATAAGATGGGTGCTGCCCTAGCTGGTTTGGCTCCATGGTTAGAGCATTGGCCCATGGATGATTCAATTCCCGTTAAGGCTCCAATGCCAGTCAGGGTGCATGTGGGAGGCAACCAACTGATGTGTCTCTTTCACATGGATGTTTCTCTCTGTCTCTCCCCTTCCTTTCCACTCTCTGTAAAAATCAATGGAAGAAATTTCCTCAGGTGAGGATTAACAACAACAACATTTTTTTTTAAATGGGTGCTAACTGTTACACATGCCCTGAAAAACAATTTCAGATCTAGCAAGTTAAAGATGTTAATATGCTTGTACTAAATAATTCCACTTCATAACTATATGCTCAAGATGAGCATGTTCCTGACTGTATTGGCAAAAGAAGTGGAAATCATTGAAATGTCCAGCAATAGAAAAGGACTCCATAAATTATGATATGCAATGGATTCAATAGTAAAAATAAGTGAACAAGAACTACATATGTCAACATGGGTAAATCTTACAAACAACAAAAGCAAGTCTAGAAGAACATATAATTTGAGGCCATTTATCATTTCGAAAATATGATAAACTGAACAATGTAGAGCTGAAGGATATGTACATGTGTGATAAATTAACAAACACAAGGGAATGAGGACCACAAACTAAGATCCTGGTCAACTGAAGGGGAGGAGAGCTGTGATGAGAAACATGCTGATGAGGTGTCCCGGAGATATTAACTTGATGCATTACAGAGAACACAAGTGTTTACTATTTTTCTTTAAGCCATCCATACACATTGTATATTTTGGGCACACCCATCTATAAACACATACATAATTTCATAAATAAAATTACTTTTAAAGAATCATTAAATGGGGCCTGTAGTTATATAAGTGCAAGTCCAGTCAGTAGAAGTTCACGGCTCTCTTCACTTCCTGGCTTGCAAAACTCTAGGGAAGTGAAGAGTCATTTGCATAAAAATCTCAGGGGACTTCAGAGAGTGAAAGGATTGAAATACCAGCTCCTCAGGCAAAGCACTTCTTATGGATGAGGATAACCCATCTCTTCTTCCAGCAGTTTGACCTCCAAGTCTCTCCTGGTCAGGTGACCATGGCTCCAAAGCACAGCTCTGATCTACCCATCTACTTTACGTTTGTTGAACATTCCACTCTTCCAACTTTTCTCCTCTCTTCCTTTCTTCAGCTACTTTTCCAATTTTTTTTAACCTTCATTCTTCACTTGCCAAATTCTTCTAGCTCAAAGTAATAGAGAACATATGGAATGGGATGAAGAGAAAAAGACAAGAAAGCACTTCTAAAAACTGTTTTAAATATACTCATTGTATCCCTGTAGGTAGTTGAGGAGGACAGATCCTTCCGTATCAAATGATTATAGCAAATGTTGCAAAAAATGTTTAATTTATTTTATTCTTTATTGATTAAGATATTACATATGTCTCCTTCCCCTCCCTATTCGGCCCCCACCCCCACCCCCAGCACATGCCCTCACACCCCTTGAGTCTGTGTCCATTAGATGCATGCATACAAGATCTTTGGTTGATCTTTACCCCCTCCCCCCACCCTACCCTGCCTTTCCTCTGAGGTTTGATGGTCTGATCAATGCTTCTCTGTCTCTGGATCTGTTTTTGTTCATAAGTTTATGTTGTTCATTATATTCCACAAATGAGTGAGATCGTGTGATATTTAAATTTCTCTGACTGGCTTATTTCACTTAGAATAATGCTCTCCAGGTCCATCCATGCTGTTTTATTTTTATTTTTTGTAGAAAAGCAAGCAAGAATTTATTGACCCCAGAAAAACATACTTAGGGCAGTGAAACACGGAAGGACATAGAAGAAGCAACAGGAGAGCCTTTCACTAGGAAATCAGAGAAAAGGGGGAAAAGGGGGACTTGGAGACAGGTTCAGGGGGTTAGCCCAGGACGAGAAGCTGCTGCTCATTGCTCCCCTGGTTGCAAGTCTCATGGGAGTAAGAAGTTGCAAAATAGTCACAGGGATATAAAATATAGCAGAATGAAATGTAATCAAATATATATAAAGACAAAAAGGGTAATTAACCGTACCTCCACTATGCTTCCCATTGGCTAATCAGTGAGATATGCAAATTAACTGCCAACAAAGATGGCAGCTGGCAGCCACGCAGCTGAAGCGAGCAGGAGGCTTGCTTGCTCCAGTGATGGAGGAAGCCAAGGTTCCCCACCTGCTGCAGCCGGCTCTAAGCTCTGAAAGCAACAAAGTTTCTATTATAGAAGCTAAACAAACCCCAGATACCTGCTTTCAGCCAGCCCCGGCCTCAGAGCTAGAGCGAGCAGGATGGCAACAAAGTTTCAATTATAGAAGGTAAATAAATCCCAGAATAAAAAAAAATAAAAAAGGAGAGGCTGGTAGCTTTAGTCGCCGGTCAGCCTGAAAACGGCCCTCAGCCCCTCACCCAGACTGGCCAGGCACCCCAGTGGGGACCCCCACCCTGAAGGGGGTGTGACCAGCTGCAAACAGCCATCAGCCCTCACCCAGGCTGGCCAGGCACCCCAGCGGGACCCCCACCCTGATCCAGGACACCCTTCAGGGCAAACCAGCCGGTCCCCACCCATGCACCAGGCCTCTATTCTATATAGTAAAATGGTAATATGCAAACTGACCCTAACAGCAGAAAGACTGGGAATGACTGGTCACTATGACACACACTGACCACCAGGGGGCAGATGCTCAATGCAGGAGCTGCCCTCTGGTGGTCAGTGCGCTCCCACATCGGGGAGCTCTGCTCAGCCACAAGCCAGGCTGATGGCTGCCAGCACAGCAGTGGTGGTGGAAGCCTCTCCCACCTCCTCAGCAGCACTAAGGATGTCCGACTGCAGCTTAGGTCTGCTCCCCACTGGCAAGTGGACATCCCCCTAGGGCAAGGGCTGCCAGGCTGCCAGAGGGATGTCTGATTGCTAGCTTAGGCCCAATCCCCCGGAGAGCAGGCCTAAGCCAGCAGGTGGTCATCCCCCGAGGGGTCCCAGACTGCAAGAAGGCACAGGCCGGGCTGAGGGACCCCCCCCCCCCCCCCGCCCTCGCGTGCACAAATTTTTGTGCACCAGGCCTCTAGTATATATATATATATAATCTGAGCAACCATTACGACCAGATGACTGGACAACCGGCTGATAGCTATGATGCGCACTGACCACCAGGGGGCAGACGCATTCTTACAGTGGCCGGCCAACCTCCTGCAGTTCCCCCCCCCCCCCCCCCCCACGGCCAGCAGGGCCTGATTGGGACTGAGTGAGATAGCCCCGATTGGCTCTGATCATTGGCTCTGATCATCATGCACTGGAGGCCTGATGCACAGGCTGAGGGACCCCACCCATGCATGAATTCATGCATTGGGCCTCTAGTAATGTAATAATTATGTATGGTGCCAAGTGGGTACTAGAATGATCAATTTGTATATTATATGCCTAACCACTTCACTATTCACTTAAAACAAACTAAAAAAAAAAAACTTGGAAGAAAGTTAGTCATGTCTAAAGTAAAATAGGCCTTATCAAGTTAGAAAGCTTCTATATTACTTTAAAATTATTTTACCTTCACCCTAGCTGGATAGAGCATTGGCCTGCTGACTGAAGGGTCCCAGGTGCAATTCTGGTCAAGGGCACATGTTCAGGTTGAGGTCTCAATCCCCTGTAGGGGGCGTGCAGGAGGCAGCCAATCGGTGATTCTCATCATTGATGTTTCTATCTCTCTCTCCTTCTCCCTTCCTCTCTGAAATCAATAAAAATATATTAAAAAATGATTTTACCTTGGCTTTTTAATCCTCAGACAAGTTAAAGTTCTTTAAGTTACATTAAGTATTATTAATTTAAGTTAATAATACTTAACTCACGTGCAATACTTAGAATAAGGAGTCCTAGTGCACTATAAAAAGAGGATAAAAATTAGAAATTCTAAATCTTGCCGGTGTCCTGAAGAAGGCTTAGCCTTTGCTTGTGGATTCAAGACCTGGTCAGCTGTCATGCTGGATGCACTTTGGTCCACTGTACTCTGTAGTTCATAGAAGCTGAAAGGATGGTTAGTCTAACCCAAAATGTTAATCCCAATTGGCAGTGAGAGCTATCCAGGAATTTGGGGCCTGATTCCTGATTCTCCAAGTCCCTGGGCCAGATGCAAGACCACAGGGGAGTAGTGACTCAAGAAGATGATGAAGAGTTTGGCAGTATCTCATGTAAGTCAGAAGGCGAACGGGTCCAGGTGGGTGTGCCTGACAGTGAGATGTGCAATGTGTTGAATACACCATGGAAGGGCTGTGTGTGAGTAAAGAGCCAAAGGGCGCCCCAGGGACTCCAAGAAGCCAAGCTAGGTCAATTATGTATACAAGAAGAGGACAGTTAGGTCACTAGGAGAATTCAACTGCAGGCTGGAGCAGCTTGGCAATAATAAATAAAAATTTATAACAGACATGACAGCAGTATTTATCACATTTTCAGCATTTGGAAATGGCTTTTATTAGCATGAATATTATAGCTCTGACCAGAAATTGCTACTATTTGCATATGATGCAGTAATTAAACTTGTGGTCTTCTTATAATACTTCCCATTTTATTGTCCCCATACTTATCACTTATTATGCACTAGAGGCCTGATGCATGAAGTTTGTGCAAGGTAGGCCTTCCTTCCCTCTGGCACCTGGGACCCGGGCTTCCCTCGCTGCCCCAGCTTCATCTGGAAGGTTGTCTGGAAGGATGTCCAGAAGGATGTCTGGTCTAATTAGTTTAGTATGCTTTTATTATTATAGATAGTATTATACTATGCACTATACTAAGTTCTATACTAAGTTCTAAATAACTATACTAAGTTCTTTAAAACATTAACTTATTAAATCTTCCTAACAACCTACTAAGCAAGATTCCAGTAGTATCTTCATTTTACAGATAAGGAAATAGAGGAACAGAAAGAATAACTGATTTGCCCAATGTCACATAGCTAACAAGTCATTCTGATTCAAGACTCCATGCTCTAAATCTCAGTGTTGTAATACTTCTCAAAAGCTATGAAATATATGTTAATTCTAGAGAATTCCTCTTTCCTACTGACCTATGCCAGATCAGAAAAAAAATCTTTTAAAATGTTGTTATTGATTTCAGAGAAAGAAGGGAGAGAGAAAGAGAGAGAGAGAGAGAGAGAGAGAGAGAGAGACATCAAAGATGAGAGAGAATCTCCGATTGGCTGCCTCCTGCACTCCCTCCACTGGGGATCGAGCCCTCAACCCTGGCATGTGCCCTGACTGGGAATCAAACTATGACCTTCTGGTTCATGTTTCAATGCTCAATCACTGAGCCCACCGGCTGGGCCAGAAAAAATGTGGGAAGTGACACTTATACAAGCATAGCTATATACCTGATTATACAAAGGATCCACCAAAAATCTGAAACTTGGCAAGGGAGGGAGGGGGAGACTCAGAAAGAGAGAAACATCAATATGAAAGAGACTCCTCAATTGTGTTGTCTCCCACATGTGCTCCCACCGGCACTGGGGATCAAGCCTGCAACCAAGGTATGTGCCCTTGACTGGAATGGAACCCGGGATACTTCAGTCCACAGGGTGACACTATCCGCTGAACCAAACCGGCTATGGCCATAAGAAAACTTTGGTATTGAAGCCTTTAAATAATATAAAGTTGAAAGAGGGAAATTAATAAGTAAATGTGCTTGTTGATCCCATAGGGATTCACTTCTGTTTTTCTTAAATAGAACATTGACTAGAGAGTTCTTAAATTGGAATATCTGCATTTTTTATAGTTACGATATTAATAAATGTATAAATATAAGCAGTTCCTCTTGTGTTCCAGCTCGGTATAACTCATATTCCTAAATCTCAAATGTCCCAACTTTGAAAAAATATTTTAAACATTGTGCTGGTCACTTATTTACATAGGTTATTTCCTACTGGTTTATATTAAATCTCAATATACTTAAATAAGCCAGGTATCTGCTCTATTATTAAATTTCTTTTATGTTTATATCCTATCTCACTAATTACATAATCACTTCCTTGAAGGTTTCCTATAGTTCTGTCATTTCTCCCATAGCAAATAAGATAGTTCCAGACACATAGCAGGTATTTAATAAATATGCTTTGATTGAGTCCATTGGAGCTTTCTTTTGTTTAATGTTTGCAATGTTAATCATCATCTGTGGGCCCATTTAATTATTATAATTATATCAAAACCAAGTATGGTACCTATGATAATGCTTTCCTCTACGTTTGTACCTTCTTAAAATTCACCCAGACATGTAAGACACTCTTGCAAGCATGCACTCATGCACACACACACACACACACACACACACTTATTAGAGATTGAAAATGGAGAGTAAAACTGATGTTTTCTGTAGGAGAAATACATTGCCCCTTCCACATCTGGTACCTCTCTACCCCAAGGTACTCCTCAGAGATATCATTTGTGCAAATGTTTATCTTTTCAATAAACTTTATTTTATAACTTCTATATTGTCTATCTTCAGACACTCTCATAGGGGAAATAGGCAATTATACTCATTTGTGATAAATGACGAAGTAAAGTGAATAAAGGGTTTTGGGGAGCACATAGAAGGAATAGCTACCTTACACCTGGATGGGAGAAATGGGGAAGGATAGTACAGAAAATTCTTCTGTGGAAATAGTGGGCAGAAGCCTAAAAGATAAACCAGAGCATCCAGTTTCCTAGTTGTCTGTCACTGTATATCAAATTATCCCTAATAGACGACCCCGGTGAGGTTGAAACAGCCCCCGTGAGGTAGGGACGACCCCAGTCAGGTCGAAACGGCCCCGGTGTGGTAGAGACAACCCCGGTCAGGTTGAAACGGCCCCGGTGTGGTAGGGACGACCCCGGTGAGGTTGAAACAGCCCCCGTGAGGTAGGGACGACCCCAGTCAGGTCGAAACGGCCCCGGTGTGGTAGGGACGACCCCGGTGAGGTTGAAACGGCCCCCGTGAGGTAGGGACGACCCTGGTCAGGTCGAAACGGCCCCGGTGTGGTAGGGACGACCCCGGTCAGGTTGAAACGGCCCCCGTGAGGTAGGGACGACCCCAGTGAGGTTGAAACAGCCCCCGTGAGGTAGGGACGACCCTGGTCAGGTCGAAACGGCCCCGGTGTGGTAGGGACGACCCCGGTGAGGTTGAAACAGCCCCCGTGAGGTAGGGACGACCCCGGTGAGGTTGAAACGGCCCCCGTGAGGTAGGGACGACCCCGGTCAGGTCGAAACGGCCCCGGTGTGGTAGGGACAACCCCGGTCAGGTTGAAACGGCCCCGGTGTGGTAGGGACGACCCCGGTCAGGTTGAAACGGCCCTGGTGAGGTTGAGACTACTCCAGTGAGGTTGGGACAAATAAAGGGGACCAGTATGGACTGATGAACAGGGGTAGATACAGAAGCAGAGCAACATTGAACAGAATGTTAAACTACAGTGGGAAGCCTGGGGAGGGTTGGGGGGGGATTAAGAGACCAACTGAAGGACTTATATGCATGCATATAAGATTAACCAATGGACACAAGACACGGGGGCGGGGGGGGGCGGGGGGTAGGCGCTGGGGGAATGTCAAGGGGGGGAAAAAAGGAGACATATGTAATACTCTTTGTAATACTTTAAGAAATAAAAATTATTAAAATAAAAAAAATAATAATAAAAAAAATAAATAAAAATAAAAGACAAAAAAAAAAAATTATCCCTAATAGAGTGGGCATAAAACAACAATTATTTTTTATTATTATCCCTCCTGGTTCTAGTATGGACCAGGTAGGCATTCCAGATCATGATCCCTGTTATGGACTAAATGTTTATGTCCCCTCAAAATTTGTATGATGAAGCCCTAGCTCTCATTGTGATGGTAGGTGGAGACAGGGCCTTAGGCGGTAATTAGGGTTAAATGAGGTTAAGAGGGTGGAACTCTCATATTGAGATTAGTGCCCTTACAGAAAGAGATACCAGAGAGTTGCTCTCTCTCCCCACCATGTGAGAACAGAGCAAGAAGGTAGCCAACCCTCTACAAACAAGGAAGAGAGCTCTCACCAGAACCTGACCACGCTAGCACCCTATTCTCAGACTTCCAGCCTCTAGACTGTGGGAAAAGGCATTTCCGTTGTTTAAACCACTCAGTCTGTGCTATTGTGCTAGGGTAATCTGTGCTGATTAATATTAACATGAGATTATTTTTTTAATGTAGTACATTAATTTCATATTAATATCAATGTTAAAAGGTCTCTATTGTAGTTGTAGTCAGATGGCATTTGACGCTGGAGTCATCTCAAAGGCTCCCCCCCCTCCACCCCGCCCCCATGGAGTGGACTAAGAAAACTCAAACAGCTGGAATCAGAAAGTATTGGGGCTCCACAGGCATTTCTCAAGTTCTATGCATTTTCTCCATCTGGTCTTGCCAGCAGCATGGTTTCAGCATAGTCAGCCTTATTACTTGGTGGCCAAAGGGACATGTCTCAGTAGAGAGTCAAAGCCAGGCAGAAGCTTCATCGCCTCTTATGACTCATCCTCAGCCTCCTGGCAGCATCCCTTAGCAAGTCATGAAAGCCAACACATGATCAAGGGGAGACGAACTTGACACTTCCTCCTGACTGAAGAAGTATCGAAGAATGTGTGCATATGCTTTAAAGCCACCACACCCAGTGAAGAAATAGCCCCGTGCGTGTGTGATGCGTGGATTTTTATGTTTGTGTGCTGGTCAGAAGAGAAGGCAGAAAAGGAGGCTGGCTTGGTGAGAAGCAGCACAGTGGCAGAGTGCTCATGGGCTTCTGCGGAATTATATCCGATGCATTCTCGCAGAGTTCTTCATCCCGCCATATCCAACAGGCGGTTTTTAGTCCTTAACTTCTTTGATAGTCCTCGCTGTTTCCCTACGCCCCAGGAAGAATTCATTCTTTGTCTCTCATTATGTCCTATCTCTCCTGCCTGCTTTGTTTGCTTCTTCTCCAGCTTCCTTCTCCTTTATTATGCCATATCCTGTAACTCGCTTATCCCGATATTCTGTCTTCTGCATGAGACTCCAATCTATCCGTCCCTCTCCACCCTAACTACCAGCACCTTGGTCCCTACCACTGTATTCATTCATCATATATTTCCTGAGCCAGAATGAAGGGATGAGGGGCACAATGCACATTTAAATAAATTGATTAGGGAAGACCTCATGAGAAAATGATTTTTAAGCACAAAATGTTGAATGGGTGAGGGGAAAAGCCTTGGGAACATTTGGGAACATAGATATCCCCCTGCGTTAAGGGAGCAGCCAATACAAAGACCATGTTGTAGAAGTGTGCCTGGCATATACAAAGATGGACAAGCTGATCAGTGAGTCTAGAACTGAGTGATGTAGGGAGAGAGTAATAGCAATTAAGGTCATAGTTAAAAGTGGATGGTGGACAGATTACCTGAGATCTTGAAGAAAATTTCATGAACTTTGCCTTATACTCTGAGTGAGAGTTTTACGCCAATGAGTGACATAAATCAGCCCTTTAATAGGGACACTGAATACTGGGTTGAGACTACAATGGGGGTAGGAGGTGAGGAGAGTGGCAGAAATGGAAGCCTCCTTTCCTGTGATTAAAGTCAACAGTGGCTTTGACCACTTGCTTAGAATATTGCAATAGCAAAGGGATTGTTATTTGTTTTCATTTACAGATTGGAAATGTTTTAGCATATGTATATGCTCAAGTGGAAGAGACTACTTCTGTGCTGGTATGGAAATAAGAGATTTACATGGCAGTCCATGAAAATAATCATGTTGGTGGGTAAAAAGCAATCTGAGAAACTTCTGACACAGTGGCCTGTTTTCTCTGTGCATGAGCGGGTGAAGTCATGGGCTGTCTAAGCAAGACATGATAGGATGAGAGTGGCCCTCACTCTCCATCTGACTCCTTTAAGGGATGCGATCCTAATATATCAGAAGTTATGCCACACTGCTTTAGACTCTGCTATAGGCACTCACTACTATGCCAGAAGTGTTTTTCGGTACTTGAGCCTAAGATTAGCATTATAATACATAAGGTTATTAATATGTATTTACTACCTTTCCTCCTTCATGTTGCTCAGTCTGTATAAATAATTCCACTCCTTCTGGAGTTACTCAAGTGAAAAGCTGTTTAA
This sequence comes from Myotis yumanensis, assembly GCF_028538775.1. Taxonomy (NCBI): domain Eukaryota; kingdom Metazoa; phylum Chordata; class Mammalia; order Chiroptera; family Vespertilionidae; genus Myotis; species Myotis yumanensis. The sequence goes on along the minus strand of NW_027223760.1, from coordinate 38,621,254 downwards.
TAACATATTAATGCCTGTATTTTGGATAATCTGTTCTTGCCACTTACAACTTAGTGGTTTTCAATTTAACAGCACTATGTGTTTTCTTTATATGAAACTAGAGGCCCAGTGCATGAATTCATGCACTGGTGGAGTCTAGCAGGCCCGGCCCCAATCGGGGCGGATCAGGGCTGGGCCTGTCGGGAGGAGGAGACGGCAGGAAATTGGCCAGCCAGCCCTACTCCCTATTGGGGTAGGGGAGGCGATCATGGGTAGGGCTGGCCAGGGGGAGGGGCTGCAGGCTGATCAGGATGGTGGTGGCCCATCAGGGGCAGGGCCAGCCTGGGGGAGGAGCTGCAGGAAGTTGGCAGGTCGGCCCCACCCCCTATTGGGGTAGGGTGGGTAATCATGGGTGGGGGCCAGACAGGGGGAGGGGCTACAGGCCGATTGGGGTGGTAGGGGCTCATTGGGGGTGAGGCTGACTGGGGGGAGAGGCTGCAGGAGGTTGGCCAGCTGGCCCTGCCTCTTATTGGGGTATGGGGGGCGATCAAGGGTGGGGCCAGCCAGGGGGAGGGGCTTTGAGCCGATGGCATGGGAAAGGTCAATCAGGGGCAGGGCAACTGGGGGAAGTGGCTGTGAGAGGTTGGCTGCCGGCCCCACCCCCAGATCTGGCCGGTTTGCTGGCCACAGTGGGCGTCATAGCGACTGGTCGTTCTGGTTGTCACAGCGTTCTGGTTGCTGGCTTTTTATATATATAGATGTCCTCATTTGTGTGGGATTCTGTGTTTGGTTGGAAGTCACATGGGCCTGTATTTGTACCCACTTTCCTCTGCTCTGGAGGCTGCCCACTTACATCTTTGAGATGTGCCTCTGAGGTGGGCTAAAGTCTGTTTTACACGTAGTCCATGTCAAGTCAAATTCCAAACAAAATCTTTCAATTTGTTGCAATTCTATCACTTGTCTCTATCTGGAAACAAAGAACAGAAATTGATGTATTTATATAGACCACTAAAATATGCTAGGAGACCACATGGGGTGCTTTTTTAGGGGCCCTAGAAACTGCTTAAAATCTCAACCAGTCATTCTGCTTTCTTTGAAAGGTGAACAGCTTTGGAAGGAGTATGTAATTCATTCTGAACTTATCAGGTATCTATCATTCAGTGTAAATGCAAGTCTGGGAAGATTTGATGGGTAGGGAAAAGAAGAAAGCTCGAATGTAGGGCACTGCTGGAAACTGAGAGTGGTGTGTTAACAGAGGGAAAACACAGTGGATAAAGTTCACCTCCTTCACCGATGAGGACAAGCATATCTTGATAATAACTTTAACAGCTGAGGAGTTTTAGTGTGAAAAATTATTAACAAAAAGGACAGAGGAAAAGTTTTTATGATAGAAAACACCTGCCTGAAAGGAGCTGATAAATTTTTCGTTATTTTGAATTTAGAGTTTATTACTTAGAATATTCACAGAGTGTTCAAAGACTTCCACTATATCTTCATGGGATAGCTAGACACTCTCTGATAAATGCACTTGGGCCACATTCTCCCCTAGTAAGACTTGGCCACAACCTTTGCTGGGGAATATTTTACAACCTATTGTGCTATCCAGCTCCAGATCTGACAAGTCACATTCCATTCCCTTCTCACAGATGGACCAGCACGAGTGTTTTCACAGGCTGCTGCTATAGAGTTTGAGTCATATTGCATGTAACCTCAGACTGTAGTGATTCATTTGAATCTTTAACTAAGCTTTATTGTTGGGATGTGGTCTGCAAGTGTGACTCTATACTCTTCTTGGGAATATAGAGGGAGTTGGGGCTATTACTGAGTCTGAATTAGTGGGAGTTTAGACCAAAGGGAAAGCAAAACCTCTACAGAAAGGATGCTAGAAGGGTGGAGGGAAGTGTGAGGGGCCAAGTATGACACTATCTGGCTTCTGTCCTCTAGATTAGAAAATGAAGTGACTCCAGCAATGTGACTCTAAGGAAGTTTCCTGTTTTCCTCTCATGAGAGCCAAGTGAGGGCTTTAACTCACAGAGGGAGCAAACGTCCTGTGAGACACAGTATTAGAACCAATAGAATGTTTTACCTGGAGTAGAGAAACTTGCAAGTGTCCAAAGGAGTCTGCGAGCCAAATGCAGACACCAGCCAGAATCAATGAAAACTGATGCTTCCCGGAGCTGGAGGGCGCTGAGGGTGCTTACCAGAGCAGGAGACAGACTACCTGACTCGAGGTCCTCAACCCCACATCTCAGTCAAAAAAAGGGAAGGAAAGACTGAAGTAATATTAGTAAATCAACACTGTGTAGTGAGTGCTTCATAGTTTACTATTTGTTAGCCACAATTTTTGGATAAGAATTTATGGATAAGAATCTTATGAATATGAATCTCTTATTCTTAGATAACTCATTCTACATAATTCCTCTATTTAGTGTCAAAACTATGACTAGGACCCAATTCTCTTTTTATGTTCTTTCCACTATACCAAAATACACAGCCATGCCATTGGGACAATGTGAAACAAGCTAATGTATAGGAAGTGTTTCATATGAAGTATATCTCTGCATATTGGTGATAGGAGTTCCATTAATAAACTGATTAACATGTCAAAGTCAGAGGCCCAGTTTTTCAATAAAGAAATAGTCACTGCCCTGACCAGTTTGGCTCAGTGGCTAGAGCGTCGGCCTGTGGACTGAGGAGTCCCAGGTTCGATTCCGGTAGGGGGAATGTACCTTGGTTGCAGGCACATCCCCGGTGGGGGGTGTGCAGGAGGCAGCTGATGGATGTTTTTCTCTCATGGATGTTTCTAACTCTCTATCCCTCTCCCTTCCTCTCTGTAAAAAATCAATAAAATACATTTTTTTTAAAAAAAAAGAAAGAAATAGTCACTTATGTGGGGGTGGGGGGACAAAGAGACCAAAGAATTTACATACTTACATGCATAGTCCATGGACATGGACAATAGGGTGGTGAAGACCTGTGGTATGGTGGGCAAAGGTGGGGATGGGAAACATCTGTAATACTGTGAACAATATATATATATATATATATATATATATATATATATATATATATATTAAAAAGAAATAGTCACGACCATTTTTCTCCCTTCACAGCCACTGTATTTAACATTGGATTTATTCTGCCATCTGGTGGAATGTTGACAAACTACAAGTAAAACCTAAGGAATTCCCTGGAGTGGGTACTTCAATCTTTTTTTAAAATTAATGTCTTTATGTCTTCATCTTTACCCTACCTCTTTAAAACACTTCTATGTTCAGACCAAGATGTCTTTCCAGGGTACGTAAGGTAGCCATGTGGTCTTTGGGGGTGTTTGAATCAGTTTTAATCTGAACAAAAACTTATATATGGAAAAATATTGTCTCAAGTGAGTAGTGACAACTGCCTTGGAGCCCATATGAGCTGCGAAGTCTAAAATATTTTCTATCTGGTCTTTTACAGAAAAAAAAAATTCTGATTCCTGCTTCAGTAGCTTAAATACATTTTCATAAATGGTAAATATCTTACTCAGTGTATACAGAGGTGGAAAAAAGTAGGTTCACAGTTCTTACATGAAAAAATATATATTTCAAGAATAAATAATAATACAAGAATAAGCTGTGTTTTTCATATTCATTATTGTAAACCTACTTTTGCCCAACCCATATACAAAATTGAGTCAAACATGTTTCTTTAATGTTTAGAAGTGAGTCCTACTGTTAATATACACTGAATGTTGAGAATTTTTGCTTGTAAATATTTCTAAAATATGACAGTAAATTAAACTAGTTGACCATAAATGTTTATTCCACTTAATGGTATCAGTGGTTAAATCCACATACCAACTTGTTCATTTCATAGTAACCTGGTTGAGTTTCTGTGAAAAGTGCTGTTGGAATTTTAATAGGGATTGCATTGAATCTGTAGACAGCTTTGGGTAGTGTGCCTATTTTATCCATATAAATTCTACCATGAGGATGGAATATCTTTCCATTTATTTGTGTCATCTTCACTTTCCTTCATTAATATCTTACACTATTCAGTATATAATTCTTTCACCTCCTTGGTTAAATTTATTCCTAGGCATTTTATTCTTTTTGATGCAATTATAAATGGGATTGTGGTTTTGTTCTCTCTTTCTGATAGTGATTAGCGTATAGAAATGCAAAAGATGTTTTTTTAAATATTTTTATTAATTTTTTTTAGAGAGAAGAAGAGGGAGGGAGAGAGAAAGAAAAACATCCATGCGAGAGCAGAACATAAATTGGCTTTCTTCTGCACACCCCCTGCAACCCGGGCATGTGTACTGAACTATGTGTTCAATTAGATGCCTGTCCCTCAGGCCAACACTTTAAGATTAACAAATGAGCCTCTTTCACACAAAGTCTGGACCCCTCTTGATTGGCTGCCTCTGAACTGGGTCCTCAGTTAGGTGAGTCTGAGTGGGAAGCCCTTTAAAAGCTGTTTCTCAGTGCTATAGTCTTGTAGGTCATATGGATATGAGACCCACTGGCTTTATATATATATAATTTTCTTGTTTAAAGTATTACAAATAGTAGTACATATGTCTCCTTTTTTTTTTCCCCCATTGCCGGGGGGAAGGAGACCCACTGGCTTTTAAAGCTAGATGTTTCGGGAGCGCATCTTTCAGATACAGGTCTTTAAAGTTAAGGTGTCTGATATAGGGTTCAAAGCTTTCATTCCCCAGGGAGAAGAAGCTCCAGGTTTTGAGTCCCCTCTTGAATGTGTGTTGCCATGCTGCAGGTGGGATTTATGGCAAGATTAGGTATCAGCCTCTCCTACCCTCGTCAATGTGCTTTTTGTTTGTTTGCCCAATGTGTAGGAGTTGGAAAGCTAGTTTTTAGTTAGTTTTTGTTTGTTTTGGAGAAAGTTGTTCCATATGTAGTTTTAGATCTAGTGTGTCTGTGGTAGAAGGTGAGTTCAGGGTGCTACCATTTAAAACCAGAACCAGAGCTGAATATCCTATATAATAAAGAGCTAATATGCTAATTAGACCGGACGTTGGAATGACTTTCCAGAATGATCAGTGGGCAGGGGGCAGGACCTCGGGGCCTTGAGGCAGCCGGGGGCTGTGAGGGCCACGCCCCTTGCATGAATTTCATGCATCGGGCCTCCAGTTTCTAAATAACATAGCAAACATAAATAACGCAGCAAGATAACACATTCAGCAAAAAATTATTTGCAGGAAAAAGTTTAGAATCAAGTGATCCAACTGTCCATTTAGTTGGGTACTCTACTCTGATCCCTGTTTCTACTTGCACGTCTATGAAAACTGCTACATGTGAGCTGGTGGCAGGGATGGAGTGGCATGGGAAAGGGGAGCGGGGGAAGGGAAATGACTACAGTAGTAGCCAATAGAGATAGAGTCTTCACAAACTTATAGGACCATTATCTACACTAATAAAAGAGAAACATGGTAATTAGCATACGACCGCTACCCTTCCCATTGGCTAATCAGCATATCCTTATGCAAATTAACTGTCAGCCAAGATGGTGGCCAGCAGCCATGCACTGAAGCGAACAGGGAGGTTTGCTTGCTCCAGTGATGGCGGACTCCAATGTTCCCCGCCTGCCGCTGCCAGCCTCTCAGCTGCAACTCTAAGCAACTATGTTGCCAATATAGAAGCTAAACAAAACCCCAGAAACATTGTATCAAATACAGAAGGAAAAACAAAAGCCAGAAACCAGCTTTCAGCAGCCGAGGCCTCAGAGCTAAAGCTGGCCCAGAATAGAAAAAAAGAAAAGAAAAAAAGGAGCAGTTGGGAGCTTCAGTCACCTGTCAGCCTGAAAAGGGCCCTCAGCCCCTCAGCCAGGCTGGCCAGGCACCCCAGTGGGGACCCCCACCCTGATCCAAGACACCCTTCAGGGCAAACCAGCCAGCCCCCACCCTTGCACCAGGCCTCTATCCTATATAGTAAAAGGGTAATATGCCTCCTGGCACCGGGATCAGCGGAGCAGCAAGGCTCCCGGCACCGGGATCAGGGTGACAGGGGGCAGTGCCCAAACCCCCTGATCGCCCTGCGGCTCTGTGAGTGACAGGGGGCGGGGCCACAACCTCCCTATCCACCCTGCTCTGTTCATGACAGGGGAAGGCGCCCCAACCCCCTGATCAGCCCTGCTCTGTGCTTGATAGGGAGGAGCTCCCCAATCCCCTGATCGCCCTGCGGCTCTGTGTTTGACAGGGTGCGGCGCCCCAACCCCCCTCCCCCACACGGGCCCTGCTCTGTGTGTGACAGGGTAGAGCCATAACCTCCCCATTGGCCCTGCCCTGAGTGTGACAGGGTGCAGCGCCCCAACCCCCTGATCCGCCCTGCTCTGTGTGTGACAGGGGCCGGTGCCCCAACTCCCCTATCGGCCCTACTTTGTGAGTGACAGGGGGGAGCTCCTCAACCCCCTGATGGGCCCTGCTCTGTGAGTGACAGGGGGCAGCGCCCCAATACCCTGATCAGCCCTGCTCTGTGCCTGATAGGGGGGAGCTCCCAAATCCCCTGATCGACCCTGCCTTGAGTGTAACAGGGGGCGGTGCCCCAACCCCCCAATCGGCCCTACCCTGAGCGTGACTGAGTGTGGCATCACAACCTCCCGATCCGCCCTGCTCTGTGCATGATGGGGTGGCGCCCCAACTCCCCAATCAGCCCTGCTCTGAGCCTGACCAGGGCCTGCACCTAGGGATTGGGCATGCCCTCTGCCACCCGGGAGCAGGCCTAAGCCAGCAGGTCGTTATCTCCCAAGGGGTCCCAGACTGCGAGAGGGCACAGGCCGGGCTGGGGGACCCCCCTCCCCCCCCCGAGTGCACAAATTTTTGTGCACCAGGCCTGTCGTTTTTAAATGATTAGTCATAAATCTCCAGGGGATCCTGTTACACTGCAGATTCTGATTCAGTGGGCATGCATGTTTAACAAGGCTACAGGTGACGCTGAGGCTGTTGGCTCAGCTGTAGCACAAGTAAAGAACTATTGTAAAATCTATGTTTTTCCTAGCTTTGTCACAGTTTCCCTTCATAAGTGTGTAGAATAGAGCATTTCTGAAATGTGTAGACATAAGCTTACTAGCACCTGAGAACAGTTGGCAAAGGGAAATAGGAGTAATACGTAAATAGTCCATGAATAGACAATAACAGCTGCTTATAGTAGCAATATTAAACACCATTTCTATAATCAAAAGTTAAAAAGAAAAAGCAAAATTATTTTTCTAATAACAAAAGTATTTACAGGCACGCCTCAGAGATATTGGGAGTTCAGTTCCAGGCCACTGCAATAAAGCGATAAAGCGAGTGCTACAATGAAAGAGAGTTGTAATCTTTTTTCTGGCAGAGGGGTCTTGCCTTCCATTTATTTTTTTTTTAAATGCAACATCTGTGAGGCTCAATAAAACAAGGTATTTCACAAATACTTAAAAATTCAGCTACCTTTGAGCCACAAAAGAAAAAAGCGGTGTTCATGTATGTATTTGATACAAATACAAAACACTCATTTTTAGTTTATTAGCTCAGATCACTCCAAATAACTCAGAAAAACCCATCATCAGTAATTTTGTTGTCATATGCAGAAAAATATAATGAATAATGTTTTTTTAGGTAGAGTTCAAAATCCACTTAACATGGTAGATAAGCCAGAAGAGGTGGGCATAATGAAAGCAGCCACAGTGTTGCAAACATATTAGACTTGAACTACAAAAAACTGAGTTGTCAGCTCAAACACACCAAAAATGAACTCCAGCTAAAAAGATATTGTGGAGCTCTGACCGTTGACAATATGTTAAAAGATTGACAGAATATTGCATCCATATAAATCCAAACACAAATCTCCTGAATGTTCAGAGTAAATTTTCTGAAAAAAAAAACCAACATTTCTTTTCCTGATATGATACTCACTCTACCTCTTTTTTTTTTCCTGAACATTAAAAACTATATAGATTGTTCTCTTTCTTCATGCACTTGTCAGCAACAATAAGCATTAATCCATTTTCACAAGCTATAGATCAGTGGTTCTCAACCTTCTGGCCCTTTAAATACAGTTCCTCATGTTGTGACCCAACCATAAAATTATTTTCGATGCTCCTTCATAACTGTAATGTTGCCTGTTATGAATCGTAATGTAAATATCTGATATGCAGGATGGTCTTAGGCGACCCCTGTGAAAGAGTCGTTCAACTGCCAAAGGGGTCGAGACCCACAGGTTGAGAACCGCTGCTATAGATTTTCAAGCTTAACTTATGAACAGCAATTAAAATTTTTGTGATAGTTAAACATAGTTTGAAATGAAAATGTGCCTCTCTACCAAATGGTAGAGTTTTCTATGGGATAAAACATACAAACTCATCCATGTACAGTTATAAGTATTCAAACATCTACCTTCCCTGAACACCATACTATTTCTTTAGAGCAAAACAAGGGGTGACATATTTAATACATTCCCTAACGTACTCCACTCTGACCTCAGTGCCTGTGCATGCCATTCTTTAAGGAGTTGTTTTTCCTACTGGATATTTTTAATATAATCCACTTATATTAGTGTATGGATTGTCTCTCCTCATATTTTATACAACTTAGAGAAAAGATGGTGAGGAAAGATAAACACTAGAATTTACAGGTATTTAGTTAAGTAATATTAAAGATACATCAGTCAAAATTTTTTCCCTCATACCTATGTACTGAGATGCACTTCTGTATGAACATTATAAAATCTGAGTCACTGACTGGATATACAGACCTTACTTGAAGTGGCTATGTATTTCCTCATCCAATTCTTTTTTTAACATATATTTTTATTGATTTCAGAGAGGAAGGGAGAGGAAGAGAGAGATAGAAACATCAATGATGAGGGAGAATCATCGATCCACTGCCTCCTGCATGCCCCCTACTGGGAATTGAGCCCACAACCCAGGCATGTGACCTGAGTGGGAATGGAACCATGACCTCCTCATAGGTCTATGCTCAACCACTGAGCTACGCCGGCTAGGCTCCTCCTCCAATTCTTTAGCACAGTGCCTACCTTACATAATTTAGATCATCTCTGTTCAAGAATTAAAGAAATTTCCTTTATATTTCTCTTAGGTCAACATGTCCACAAATATCCTAATGCAAAGAGAGTAAAGTTTTCTCTTAATCCTCAGAAGAGGATTTCTAGAATCTCATCTTACACTTCATTATCTCAAGGGGATATATTTTCCCCTTCTGGTTACTGTAAATGGAAAGATACTAAGTCAGTATGTTTTGAGTACCTTCAGATTTTTGAAGGATCCCTCTGAACTGGTGGTGTCTTGGTTGGGGTATTCATTATTTACCCTGGAAGCTCAAATTAAGACCAAGTAATTCTTAATTTTATTATTCAAACAAACCTGTTTCTACGGTCTGGATTGAACAACTGAGAGAGATCATGGGAGATGGCATAGATGTGGTGTGTTTAATTTTATAAACTCATTAAGTCGTGAGTTTATTTTTGAAAACGTTGAGTTTATTTGTCTATGTTTTAAGAGGCAGTTAAGAGTACATATATAATTGGAGATTAGAAGAATGATCTTGCCTAGGGGGAAAAAAAGGAAAGTACTTAAGATTTCTGATAAAGAATAGGTAGAGTAATAAGAGAAGATGATCTATAGAAGTATTTTTAGTATAACTAACATTTATGAAATGATCAGAGGAGTTTGGTGAGAAGAAGCCAGAGAGAAAGAAGAAAAATCAGGGAAATATGGCATTATAGAAGCCAAGAAAAAAGAAACTTTCTAGAAGGAATCGGTAAACAATCATTGGTTCATTTGTTCAGTAATTCACAAATGTTCATTAGTTTCCTACTTGGCATTAAGTGCAACTGTGGAAAGCCCACATATGGGCTCTGCACTAAGGGAGCTTACAATAAAGTAAAAAAATAAATGTAAATCAAACAATAACACATAAACATTTTTTGTAGATTTTAAGTTGGAAAGAGTAGAATTGTTATAGTGAGCTCTAACAGTCGGAAGCAGGTGAACTTCTGTGAATTCTGGGACCTCTGTCTCAAGAACTGACTCAGACTTAAGGTTTGAAGAATAAGGAACTCTTAAGGCATGCATTGCAGAGGGCAGTTCTGGCAATGAAACACCACACCACGGACCTGCTATCGGAGGGACAGGGCCACGTGCCCTGAGCACTAGGAATTATCCTGAAACTTTATTTTAGCAGGAGAATGACCTCAGCTTCCAGAAGTTTTTTAAAAAGTAAAACTAAATAATTACTTTTACTTTTAAGCTGCCAACCATGCCGTGGTCCTAGAGAGAGATGGGTATTTGAATCTGGAATATTTGTTTCAGGCTGAGAATAATTATGAGGACTATGCATTGTTTATTAATTTATGAAATATTTATTAATTCTTTTACATATGTGAGATACAAGGGAGAATGAGTGCCAAATTATTCTTTTTTTAATTGATTTTTATTTTTTTAATATTTTATTGATTTTTTTACAGAGAGGAAGGGAGAGGGATAGAGAGTTAGAAACATCGATGAGAGAGAAACATCGATCAGCTGCCTCCTGCACGCCCCCTACCGGGGATGTGCTTGCAACCCAGGTACATGCCCTTGACTGGAATTGAACCTGGGACCCTTCAGTCCGCAGGCCGACACTCTATCCACTGAGCCAAACCGGTCAGGGGTCAAATTATTCTTTAAAAAATTATCTTTAGCGTTATTATAATGATGATTTAAGAGGTAATTTATACATTCACTTATTTTAAGTATATAATTAAATGTTTGGTAAGTTTACCAAGTTGTCACCAATTTTATTATTCTTTGATAAAATTTTTATACATTAACCAATGAATTATCCCTCCCTTGGATGGCAAGGGATGATCTATGCTCCAGGGTGAACAGTGAATTGTTGTCCTTGCAAAGCCTGTAGGAGGGGCAGTGTTAAATTCTAGATGCTTCTTCCTAGGAACAAATCACACTTGGTAACCCTCAATTTGAAACTGAAAAGAAAAGGAAATCACAATTTTTAAAGTATATATATTTTATTGATTTTTTACAGAGAGGAAGGGAGAAGGATAGAGAGTTAGAAACATCCATGAGAGAGAAATATCCATCAGCTGCCTCTTGCACACCCCCTATTGGGGATGTGCCCACAACCAAGGTACATGCCCTTGACCAGAATCGAACCTGGGACCCTTCAGTCCACAGGCCTACGCTCTAGCCACTGAGCAAAACTGGTCAGGGCAGGAAACCACAATTTTTAAACAATGTCACATATTAATGAAAAATCATTTCCATATATTTTCTCTTCCTGTGTTGTTTTTCTTTTAGTAACTCCTTTAGGGCACACTTAACTCTGGTATCAATTTTCAAAAGAAACTGCTTACTCAGAAACTCAATCTGTATGGGTCTGGGTCTGAGCTTCTGAGTAAGCAGTGATTGTTTAATCCCTATCTAAGAAAAATAGTCACTGGGGGAAAAAATGAATTGTTCAATGTCCCACGGTGGACCTGTTGATGAGACAAACTTATGTTCTCTACAGCAACCAGGTCCCCTGTTCTGGGAACGTAGTTCAGAAAAACATTTTGCCACAGATCCATAGTGAATCACCTGATGAGTAATATGCCGTTGGAATCTGTGAATTTAATGAAGACTTCTCTTCATGGTGGGTTGGAATACAAGTGTCCAGATACTTACACTAATGTCTTATAGCAAAACAGTGTGGCTATTTCTTAGCAGTACTTCTTCTGATATTTACAAAAGAACGGAATTAAAAGAAAGGAATAAGCATGTCTTTGTGGTTTATATGTTTTTATAATAAAATTCTCTACTCTTTGTTTCAAAATCAGAGATGATTATGCTGCCCTGCCACGGGTATTGTTGGGGAGCACACTATATATATGAATAAAAATGTGAAATGATTGTTTCTTGAATATAATAGAAACCGATTAAACATTTGTGGACTCACTATAATGAATAATCTAACTCCAAGGGAAATACAAATGTTTTTTTTTTTGCTGATAAGTTATATATAACTGTGCTATTATAAGTGTACACTTGTATATCAATATTTTGTGTGTTAAAGTAGTCAAATTATCATTGGATAATTGCAACATATATCAGGCTTTTTTCTTTGGCATTTTGCATGGGGTCCTTTTTATTCTAAACTTCCTGATGCTAACTTTAAGCACAGTCATTTTCTCCAGTGTAAGGCTTTTACTATGTTAAAATGGAAACAATATCCATTGGTTTCATATTATAATGGCATTGGACCACTTTTTAATTTGCAGAAAAGAAAACTCGCAGCAATGTACATTGAAAAACAATTTTCAATCACTTTCAGAATGTGCTAAGTTTTGTTTCAATCTGACCAATTTAGAAAATATGAATGTCTTTTAAATAAAATAATCTCTTTGTTCTGCTTCTGTGTCTCATATATTAGTTTTTATCTGAAAGGTGTAGTAATAAGAGGGCCATCACTGTCCCTGTGAAGTAAATTGAGATTTTTTTATTTCCTTTTTTGGTCATGTGACTGTATTTCTTAACTAGTGTGACCAATGTGGTTTAAAATAAAAAAATATGCTATTACTAATGAAAAGTGTGTTGGCAGCTGTGTGCTGGTAATAGCCAAATGTCACAGAGCACTCATTTTCCTCTTGATTTGGTGATTGTGAAAAAGTTTTAATAAAGAAAATAATGGAATGGTTAATGTTACAACAAAGTAAAATTTTACTTTGATTTACTGAAAAGATACACAATAATAAGCAACCAATTCATTATTAGTCACAAAACATAGCAGTTAGGCATCAAATAATTTTTCTTCCACCTTTGGAAGCTAATCGAGATTTCAGGCACAATACAGGTTACTGGAAAAAAACACACCCACATTTTACAAAATTAATGGTAAATTAGATTTAAGCAACAGTTTCAAAATGGAAAAAAGAAAAAGAGTTTGAGAAGAGACTAGATATCATCATAACACTAAACAAACTGGAAGATGTTTCAAGAGCTTTGTTATTCACAAATTTGACTAAAATAGTGCATATTATGATTATCAAGAGATTATCATTTACTACTGAACTAAAAGCACAACATAAACTATGGTTCTTAACAGGATTTTAATTATATGTTTCATTAAAGTTATTGGTAATCCAAGTTTATTACGTCTGCAACATTTGAGTAGAAAAACACATGATGTAAGTGCGCCCCCCTGTGGCTACAGACTAGTTTGTAAGACTGTCAGAAAAGACCTACATGGAAAGAGAGCCTTAACTGGGTCTATTCTCTAGTGAGCACTTACTCCATCCCAGGCAGAGGGCTATCTCTCCTGTTTTTAAAGTTAATCAAAGGTAGAATATTCATAATTTCTCTTACAGTTCCTACAAATATTTTATTTTTAGTAGCCATATATGCTAATCAACATATCCAGCTCTGATCCTGAGGAGGTGTAACATAGTAAAAACACATAAATCAACACAAAGCACTTTTCCTCATATACATATTGTTAGATTAAAAGTCAAGCCTAAGTGATTCTCTGCAAATACCTTAAAATACATTTTGTGATTAAATAGGATAATGGGTCAAGGAAAATATTGTAGTAGGCAGATCCATGACCTGGAAAAGTAGTTTGTCCATTTATGTCATGTATGTAAAAAATTGATATCTACACTAATAAAAGACAAAGAAGCTAATTGACCGTACCTTCGCCATGCCCAAGCCACGCCCACCAGCCAATCAGAGCGACTATATGCAAATTAACCCAACCAAGATGGTGGCCAGCAGCCACGGAGCTGGAGCAAGCAGGAGGCTTGGTTGCCCGGGCGATAGAGGAAGCCAAGCTTCCCACCTGCCCTGAGCTGGCTGTGGCCTCTGCTCATAGCAACAAAGTTTCAATTATAGAAAACAAATAAATCCCAGATACCTGCTTCCAGCCAGCCTCCACTGGGAGCTTGGGTGGCTGGGGGCTGTGGCCAGCCTGCAAACAGCCATCAGCCCCTCACCCAGGATGGCCACACCCTCATGGGGTGAGGGTCCCCTATGGGGGGCTTGGCCAGCCTGCAAACAGCCATGCTTTGAGAATTGACTGTTAGTGCATCACAGCTGCCAGTTCCTTGGAAAACTGCCCTCCAAACAAGATTGAGTGCCATAGGGTACAAACTGCTCCCCCTTTGCTTCAAGTATGGACAAACGGGTTCAATTTATGCTCCCGAGAGTCCCCCTGCAGTTTCAAGGAAGTAACACTCCAGTTGAGATCCCATCCTTGCTCAGCCTTTTCCCTTTGTCCTTTTCTGTTTTTCTCACTCCTGTAGCCCAAAGATCACTTTGCAAATAAATCACATTCACTAAATCCCCATCCCAAGTTCTGTTTCAAAGGAACTTCCACCTAAGATACATAGGTGTCATGAAAACATCAAACTGGCTGTTAAATAAAATTGAAGAGATGGTATGAAGGAAGAGTGGGAAAATAATTGTATTAGTAAGATTTTTAAATGAAGCTACAACATTGGGCATAACCTACAACTTCAATTTGCCATTTATTTTCTATGCATTTGAGAGTCGTTTATTTTTAAAATGGAGACTATAATCTCACAATCCAGTGTACAGTTGCAATGTTTTATTTATATATTGGAAGAGTTGAGGGGAGGGAAGGTTATTTCCTAAACCTGTCTTTAACTCTTGAGTTTTTTTAACATAAATAAATAAGAAAAAGAAAGAAAGAAAAAAAACATGTTCTAAAACAAGTCTACAAACCTGTTGAGTTTTTTCCTTCCTTTTTCTTTTCCTTTTTCCCTCCCAGCACTGAAGTCTAGAACGAATTCATATTTTTAAATGTAAATGAGTCTCAAAAATAATACTCAAAACACTATTTTTGGAGGGCGGGGGCATTCCATGATTGTTTGTATTTAGATTCTCACCAAAGATGTTTATTGATTTTTTAGAGAAAGGAAGGAAGGGAGAGAGAGCGAGAGAAAGAAACATCTGATCTGTTGCCTCCTGCACGAGCTCTGATCGAGTATCAAACCCGCAACCAAGGCGCACGGGACAATGCTCCAACCAATAGAGCCACCTGGCCAGGGCTCTCGGTGCCTTTCTTTTTTTTTTTTTTTTTATTCACTTTATTATTTAAAACTACAGCAGGTCCTCAAATAATGTCATTTTGTTGAACATCATTGATGTTATAACGTTATAATGTCGATGAGATGCTGCAGGAACTTAAGTCTTGCTTATATCAATTAGCCTGTGGTCAAATCCGTTTCATTACAAGCGTTTCACTTAAAGTCACAAGATCTACCAATGACTTAAAGTGAGGAATGACTGTATTGGCACCAACATTTATTGATCACTTTCTATTTTCCATGTGTTTTCACATCTATTATTCTATTTAATCCCACAACCACCCACAGGAGCTACAGTATGTTTCTGTTTTACAGTGCTTATAGTTTCCAAAATTACTGAGGTTCTGCTGGGGTCCAATCCCAGCGGGTCCAGGGATCCCCAAAGGTGTGGACGGAGTTGGCGAAGAATGAATGACATGGAAACTGGTTTCAGTTCATCAGCATAGTGAGGTTCTCCCTCCAGGATCTCCAGCGAAGTTCTGGTTAGGAACTCCAACCAAGTTCTGGTGCCATGTTCTCTTGCTAGGTTCTCCAGCCAGGGTTCTCCAGATTCTCCAGCCAGGTTCAGTCACCAGGTTCTTTAGCCAGGTTCTATCCAGGTTCTTTTGCCATGTTCTGTCTAGGTTCTCCAGCCAAGTTCTGTGGCCAGGTTCTGTCCAGGATCTTTTGCCATGTTCTCTGGCTAGGTTCTGGTTAGGATCTGAGGAGGTTCTGTTGAGGATCTGATGAGGAACTGATGAGGATCTGATGAGGATCTGATGAGGAGCTGATGAGGAGCTGATGAGGTTCTGATGTTTATTGTCTTGTTACATCCGTATTTATACCAGCCGATTTTAATCCTGTCAATTTCTATTACAAAGGTTAAGGCGTTTCTTATCTCCATTCCAGGGAGTAAAGATTATGTAGCTTAACTACCCGCCTGGCACTTAATTAAGGGGTTGTATCTCCTCCCTAACCTCAGGAAAAAATCCCCACCTGGGAAAACAACCTTTCTTGGAGAGGTGACTTTGGTTAAAACACATAGCGCCAAGAAGGGGAGCAAACATATTAAGAACAGTATGCCATATATGCCAGGTCCCTTGAAACAGCGAGGATGGACCGGCTCCCGGCAAATTCCCCCTTTTTTATTTTTTAAATGATAGCGCATGTAAATCAGTGGCCACCTCTCGGATTGGGTTGTTTAAGACTCAGAAGACTGACAAGCAATGATAGCGAGCATAGCTATAAACATAGTGGATGAAGTGCACAAGGAGCCTTGTTCTTGTAGAAGGTTGCTGGCCTCTTCAGTCTAGGGATTTCAGCTGTCCTCAAGTCGGGGGTTTGGTTGTCCTTGTTGATCTGGCTAGCGGGCAGCATCATTGGCGACGGGCTTCCCGAAGCATCAGGGAGTTGAAGGGCTGCATCAAAGGGTCCATCGGGGCGGAGTCAGCTGTGTCCTCTGGGTTGGCCGATATGGATGATACCAGGAGGAGGAGGATGAGGAGGAGACGGAGGGTGGTGTGATATAAGGTCGGATTAGACGGTCTGGAATCCACACAGGTGGGTCTGCATCCTGTGGCAATATACAAGCATATCCTCTCCCCCAGGTTAAAAGTACATCAGGTCCCTTCCAGGCTCCTGTAAGTAAGTCTTTCCATTTGATGAAATAAGTGAGTTTCTGCTAAATGAGTTTCTTTTGCTGATTTACTCAGAGTCCTCGGACTTGGCTGAGAGAGTAGCTTCCACTTCTTGCTTTTCTACCATCTGTTGGGCCTCAGTTGTTAACTTCTTCAGCTGACCCCATGTTGTCGGTGCCTTTCTTTATTGGGATCCTGGCCCGTCTGCCTTGAGGGTCCCAATGAGCAGAGGAGGGTGCTGGGAATTGCATGGGGCCACAGCAGGAGGAGCAGCAGGGGGCTCCCTGGGGGGGGGGGGGAGCGGGGGGAGGTGCCCAGCAGGCTCCGGAGCCCCTCCCTGTCGAGGGTCACCAGGCCAAGCAGCAGGTGTGGGCCAGACTTTGGTGAAGACTCCCCCTGGCTCTGATCAGCTGTCTCCCCATGAGATCGACCATGTCCCTTGTGTCCCCTGGGCTTTGCTGGGTTCTGTGCTTGGGGTGAACATGCTCCATCTCAAGGTACTTGTGAATACTGGTTTAAACGCTTTAAAAGTGATGGTTTCTATGTTGGTCTTCAAACTTTTTCGGTTGACCTGGACATTCTTTGTCTTTCACATAGAAATCGTCACCATAAGCTTCCCAAAGTATACGATAACTTTCAATAGCACTTTTCTTCAAAATAAAGTAATGAATTAAAACTTCCCGCAAATGCTCTTTTTTTGGCATGAAATTTGACATTTTTAAGCGTAAAAATATCTATGATGTTAACACCTTCAGAAAACTTGACATATGAAGTTTTGAAGCTTGTTATCAATACAACAAAATAGCATACATATCAAATCGCATATATATCAACATATGTGTAACTCCATCTATTGAAAAAAATCCTTACTATTAACCGGTACACCCAGTAGGTGTTCGATAAATAACACAAGAGAACAGAGCATTCAATCAGACATGAATCCTAAAGACCTTCTAGGCCTATGACCATTTCACAAATGGAAAAACAGAGGCCCAGGAAGGCATGAACGTGACTGTCCCAAGCCACCTGCCTGTTGCTGGCAGAGCTGGGCCACCACCCCTGAGTTCAGCGCTCTCTCCTCAGTCAGCTGTACTGAAGACCCCTCAGGGTCTCCCTGTCTCTAGCCCCATACCCTTGGCTCTGTCTCTGCCCAGGCCCCGCCTGTCTTCCCAGTCCCCAAGGAGGTCAGGCAGGGAGGACGCTCACCAGCAGGAGCATCCCAGAGAGGCAGGCAGGGGAGGCCAGTAACAGCCAGCCAGGCAGCTCTGGTTAGTCCTTCCAGGGGCATTGAGCTCTGCACAGGAGGCAGGGCCCTGGGCACAGTCCAGCCACTGCTTGTCGCTGGGACACACACCAGGCATTGGGCCTGAGGACACAGAGATTGACAGCCCAGCCCAGACTCACTCATCTCTCCCCTGGGCTCCCAACCTGGGAGAGGTACTAGCTCCCGGTACAGCCGGGAAGGTCACAGGGCTGCACAGGAGCTCAGGGAGAGGGGTCCCTGGGGTGACAGGGAGGGGTTGACAGGGCCCTGGGTCAGGTGGGGATCAGAACTGAGGGCATGGGTGCAATGGAGAGGTGAGTCCCCAGGGCCCTCACCTGCACAGGGCTGCAGGCCACAGGTGGAGAAGTCCACAGGGCTGTTCGGGCCACTGCCTCGGATTCGGTTCCGGAAGCCACCACCACAGGGCACGGAGCACGGAGACCAGGGGCCCCACTCCCCACTGGGACCTGGAGTTGCCCCTGGTCACTGTGGGCCCTGCCCTCTGACACCCAGCCCACCTTCTCCTCCCACCTACACACCTGGGCACTTTCTCCCCTGGATCCCAGACACCCTAGATCCGTGGTCAGCAAACTGCGGCTCTCGAGCCACATGCGGCTCTTTGGCCCCTTGAGTGTGGCTCTTCTTAAGCCTTAGGAGTACCCTAATTAAGTTAATAACAATTTACCTACCTATATAGTTTAAGTTTAAAAAATTTGGCTCTCAAAAGAAATTTCAATCGTTGTACTATTGATATTTGGCTCTGTTGACTAATGAGTTTGCCGACCACTGCTATATCACCCCCTCCCTTCGCTCATCCATCCCTAGGGGACCTCACACCTTCTCTGGAGGCTCTGGGATTTGGCCTGAAGCAAGGCTGGCCTCCAGGGAGGTCCCCTCTCAGGGCTCCCTGGGGACATCTTTGTGGCATCTCTTAGGGAGGGCCCTTGGACCTCTCTTGGGGTGCACAGGGAGTTGGGGGATTTGACTGGAAGTGTTCTCATCTCCTCTCTGGAGGGTTCCTGGACCTCGGTCCCAGCACTTACCTTGACATGGCCACCGGCTACAGAATTCAGCCTCCATATGGGGGCCCTGGCATGCAGCACCCCCAAAGGCTACCAGGGGCACAGTGCCTGCCCGGAAACGCCGCCGGATCCCTACGTTGCAGCTGCAACTGCAGAGACTCCACGGGGTCCAGGGGCTCCAGCCACAGGCCACTGCCAGTGTTGGAGTGGGGGGAGGGGCACAGTAGGTGTGAAAGCAGATCAAGCCATCCCTGGACCCCCAATTCCCTGGGGAATCATTGAGGACCCCCAGAGTTGATCTCTGAATGGGGTCAGCATCCCCTCTGGTCCCTGAGGGCCCTGCAGGTACCTGGGCAGGGCTTGGAGGTGCATGCCATCTCGCCAGAGACACAGGTGCTGCAGAGAGAGGGCCCATCATGGCCACAGTCAGCCCCTGCCCCTGGAGCTCTGGGTACCTGCCCCAGGGGAGGCAGCTGGGCTACCATGTCCACCGCAGAGGACAGAACTGGGGGTCTGGGCAGTAGAGCGAGTTGCCCAAGTCCTACATGAATTTCACATGTGACCCAGGATTGTCACTAGGAGCATCAGCCCACCTTCTGTGAGCTCCCAGACGCCCTGGCACCAGGCAGCCCTTGATCTCGTGTTTTTATCAAGGAGTTACCTTTTCATGCTTTATATTCCATTTGTATTTATTAAACGGTGTTTAGAAATAACTTTGAGTGAATATCCAGGGACAGGTAGGAGCAATTTGGAGAGAGTAGGTCCTAACTTGAATCTCCTGGGGAGGAAAATGGTGTACTTTTCTCCAATAAATGTTTTAAAGCCCACTTGTCAAAGAAAAACAGTCTGAGAGAAAAAATCAAAAGGTAAAGGGGCAGAGGGAGGAATGATGAAGGAGAAAATTGAGAGAGGAGCCGGATGATTAAAAAAATAAATAAAAAGGAAAATGAAGAAAATGAAATGACATTGAAAGAAAGGAAAATGAGAAAAGAGGGAATGGGGTTAGCTTGCCCTCTGGTGGCAGGGCCTGGTATAAGCTTTGAATACTGGGTGTTTCTAGGTTTTGGATTAGAAATCAGTGGAAATTCAGGAAAGAGAAGCAAAAGTAATTCGAGGAATAGAAGCCCCTACCCAGGCTCTAGTCCAGTGAAGGCGAACTTATGACAAGTGTGTCAGAGGTGACACGCGAACTCATTTTTTTGGTTGGTTTTTCTTTGTTAAATGGCATTTAAATATATAAAATAAATATCAAAAATATAAATCTTTGTTTTACTATGGTTGCAAATATCAAAAAATTTCTATATGTGACACGGCACCAGAGTTAAGTTAGGGTTTTTCAAAATGCTCACACGCCGAGCTCAAAAGGTTCGCCATCACTGCTCTAGTCCCATCATAAATCGCTTCACTTATCTGAGCCTCAATCTTCCCATAAGTCAAATGGGCATGACAATTCCTTACAGACTCTCATTCACTCTGGCACCATGGAGGCATGCTGGACACACACTCCCACCCCCATCTCCAGTGCATGTGAACCCACACCTGCTCATCTCTGGAGCCTCCAAGCCCCTGTCCCTCCTCCGCCTCCTTCTGCCCTGACTCTGGTGGCTTACCAGTTGTTACAGGAGTTGATGTGAGCCACTGCTCCCTGTTCGTAGACACGCCCATGCATCTGGCAGTGGCACCGAGTGCAGGGTAGGCAGCTGGCGTTGTGCAGGAAGAGGCCAGGGGGGCAGGTGCAGCCAGGGGCACAGAAGCTGGTACATTCCCCCCCCTGGGCCCTGCGCTGGGCACAGCCGAGAGCACGGGCCCCCTGCTTGGCGACATTGCTCGGCTGAGCGGAACACCATGCCCCCTGGCACTGGGCTGGATGGGAAGACAGAGCTGGTCTCAGCAGGAGTGAAGGCAAGGGCTGGGGAGGGAAGGACGGAGGAGACCCTGCATGCAGGTGACTGGTGACGGCCTGTTGACAGGATGGAGAAGCCGGAGGAGGCCCCTCCCTCGGGCCACAGCTTGTACCTGGTCTCCAGTGGGTAGGAGCTGGAGGAGACACAGGAAATCCAGCAAAGTCTCTCTTAGCTCAAGAGAGGTGTGCGAAGGCGGGGCTAAGGAAAGGTCAAATCCCCAGGGACTCTCGGGAGAACAACTGGGAGGGGACCTGGCACCCGTGCACGGCTGTGTGTTGCAGGCCCTGGTCTGGCTGTGGGGTCCCTGGCACTCGGCGTCCCCGGAAGCCGAGCCAGCTGCCCAGCCAGAGCAGCTGCGCCCACGTGTCTGGATGCCTCCATCGCAGGGGGCTGAGCAGGTGGACCAGGGGGCCACAGACCCCAGGTCTTGGCACTGTCAGGAGGAGGCAAGTCCACATCAGGACAGGACAGAGACATGCAGGGGATGAAGCACAGGAGGGGCTGGAGCTGTGTGGTATGCAGGGTCTTCACCAAAGCTCCAGCCCCACAAACACACACACCTCCAAGGCTGCCCCAAACTCTGTTTCAGGCCAGGCCCATCCTGTTCATCTCACGCGGGGCTTCCTGGGGGGGGGGCTGAGGGGGGGAGGAGCTTTGGGACTGTCCCCTCCCAGGTTTGCTTACACCCTGCCCACAGGGTCATTCTTCTCCTTTGCTCCTCACCCACCCTGACACCCAGGCCACCCCGGGGGCAGGACATACAGGCCTGGGCACACAGGCCTGGGCACACAGGGCCAGAGAGGTGGGGCTGCTGGGGCTCCGGAAGGACCACTGAATGCTGTGGCCCCCGCAGGGCCCCAGGCACTCAGCCCAGGGGGACCAGGGCAACCAGCCACAGTTCACTGAGAAAGGACCAAGAGGCAGGGGCCGGAGCAGGGGTGGGTGCCTGGCTGGTGGGACCCCTCGGTCAGGGCCAAGGGTGAGACCTCACGGGCACAGTCGGGGTTGGGCCGGCAGCTCCGGGGCTGCCCGTCTTGGCAGATGCAGAGCTGGCCGTCAGCCTTGATGTGCTGCCCAGGCCAGTAGCAGGCACCATCCACCAGGCAGGGGCACTGCCAGGGCCACACACACGGCCCCTCACTGCCCAGCACTTGTCCTTTGGGGCACCAGCAGCCTACGAAAGGCCCAGTGTGAGGCACCCCTGCAGAGAGCTCAGCTCTGGGCATGCCCACCACGCCCAGAGCCTGGAGGCCCCTCACCTGGGCTGCTGCAGGGCCGGTCAGCAGGGCACACCGTCTGATCAGAAATGCCATCACAGGTCAGAGGGCAGGGGGCACAGGGCCAGAATACTAGCTCCCCAGAGCAGGTGGCATTGGGGCAGCCATCCTGAGGGCAGGGCCCTGAGAAAAACAAGAACCAGAGGTCAGGGAGGATGAGTGCTGGCAGCCCCTCCACGTTCCCCGCACCATTCCCTCCGCCCTTCCACTCACGGGTCTGGTTCCACTGGCGGGTGCTGTGAGGGCCCCCAGGCAGCATGACGCAGGCCTGGCCCCCATTCTGGGGTGGGTGTCGCTGCCGGGTCATGGTGCCCCTGCATGGCTCAGAGCACAGGGACCAGGGAGACCAAGAGGTCCACTCACCGTCCACTGTGAGGAGGGACCTACAGGCAGGGTACCATGAGGTCTGGGTAGGAGTTTAGTGGCCTTCCTCACCCAGTCCCTCTGGGCCCCACCAACTCCACTGCCCTCCCAGGTGCCCGGCTCTTCACCTGGGCAGGCAGCCGTGAAGCAGGCCTGAGTCTGGTGCTCGGGGCCGGGGCAGAGCTGCAGCACCAGGAGCCTGGGCGGGGAACAGTGGCGGCTTCGGCCCTGCACCCCAGGCCCACACGTGTGGCTGCAGGACCCCCATGGGCTCCAGGGTCCCCAGGCCCCACAACCCTGCTCTTCTGGGGAGAGCTCTGCCTCTCCTGCCATTTCACAATCAGGCTTCCCATCGCACACCTGGGGAAGGAACAGGTCAGGGCCCCTTTCTCGTTGGGTGGCACAATGGCTCTGCCCCCTGCACCACCACTCCCCACCCCTCACCAGCTGGAAACTGATGCAGAGGCCGTCCGGGCAGGAGTATTCCAGGCAGGGAACTCCTGTCCTGTTGGAGCCTCCCGGGACGGGCAGCCCCTCTGAAGGGAAGAGGAGATAAAACACAGTCAGGTAGGGAGAGAGAGCCACCTCCTAGCCCCACCCCCACCAGCCTTGGCCTCCATCAGGGAAACCAAGTTCTATGCCACAGGTCCCATTACAGAGCTGCTCAAGATGCAGGCACAGCTGGGGAGCAGGTCCCTGCATGGGGGCAGCTGGGTGGAGCCTGTGGGCACAGTAAGGGTACTGCTGTGCGCCAACCCCTCCCGTCCTCTCCCTGCAGAGGGGCTGTAGGGGGAGAGGGGTTGGAAAGAGGCAGAGCCAACCTGGGCCCCGCACCTGGCTCAGAGATGCTTCGGGGAGGGGCCCAGGAGGGGCAGCCAGGCCCAGGTGTGAACAGTAGCCTCCCCTACCCAGGGAAGACGCGGGACGTGAAGGGCTGACTTGCAGGGGCACAAAGGGAACCCCTAAGTCTGGTGGGGAGGAGCTGGGGGTAGCCCTCGAACAGGCCCACTCCCCATGCCCAGAAAGCACCCCCCTCCCTTTTATCATTTCTTGCCCAAATGTAGGCAAAGACAAAAGCCCTTTTCTTCTCTCCCGTGGGCCTGGGCGGAAGGGTAAGAATTCTCAAAGAGTTTCATGAAAAAGGCCAAAGGAGACTGATGCCCCAGACCTAAGTCACTCTCTAGCTGGCAGCCACCCCAGCCGCAGGGAGCGAGGGTCCACTGGGCTTGGGGGGGCGGGGGCGGTGGAAGAGATGGCGGGAGGGGCTGCGCAGGAGGACAGGGGCTCACCGCAGGCGTCTGGGCCCTCGTCCGAGCCGTCGGGGGAGAGGGGCACGCCGTCGCACAGCTGCGCGGGGGCCACGCCGCGTGGGCCGCGGGCACAGGCCACGTGGTGGCGCGCACAGGGCCCCCGCAGCCGCTCTCGTCGCTACCGTCCGCTCAGTCCTCCTCGGGGTCGCAGCGCCAGCCCCGCGGGGTGCACTCGCCGCTGCCGCACGGGAATTCCACGGGGCCGCCAGGGGGCGCTGCAGCGGGCACCGCGCTAGGCCCGGCGGATAGACAGCCGGCCTGGCCCTTCCTTCTCCACCACCCGCTCCGCTCCAGCTACAGGCCCGCCGGGTCCCTGACCTGAGCCCGGCCCTCGCCCCACCTCCGAAACCTCCCCGAGTCCATTCGCTTCCCCATTTTGCTGCCCTATTGGTTTTCCAAAAGCTGTCCCCCCTCCTCCAGGAATTTCCATTACCCTCCCCTCGGCCCAGAGGGGCCTTGAACGTCAGGAAATAAGGTTTGGACTCTTTCAGGCCCCTCAAACGCCTTCACTTCTTTCATTCTGGTGTCTTCAGGAGGCTGGGTCGGTGGTCTGTTCCTTCCAGTCCAGCACGTGCCCCAAATCCTCCCTCTGAGATGCCCTCCTGCCCCCCGACCCCCAGGCCTCCACACTCCAGCTTTCTCCCGGAGGAGACTCACCAGGCCTGGTGTTGGCCAGGGGAGCTGGTGCCGTCTCCCAGGAGCCAGCGGAGGGACTGGGCAAGGTGCCAGCAGGGGGCGTGGGCAGAGAGGGGAGGGGGCAGTGCCCAGGCCGCTCATCTGCTCCATCTGGGCAGTCCCAGATTCTGTCACACAGCTGGATGGCCCCCACGCAGGTGTCATCGATGCAGGACACCTCCCCAGGGATGGAGTTCACCTGCCCTGCAGCCAGGGAAAGGAGGAGCTGGCCCCAGGGCACTGCCCCTTGTTGTCACTGTGTGAGCCCACTCCCACACCCACAGGTGCCAACTTCCCAGTGGGACCCTGGATTGGGGAAGGAGGGAAGGCAGGCAGTTTGGGGCCCACAAGATAGGCCTTGTGGGCAGGGTGCCTGGTGGGCTGGAGACTGGGCCAGGACCACTCACCCAGACAGGACTCCTCAGCAGCAGCATCTGGACAGTCAGGGTGTCCATCACAGAGCAGGGCTGGGGGCAGGCAGCGCCCATCAGCACAGGCCAGAGGGTCCTGGGGGCATGGGCAGCCCTGCTCATCTGTCCCGTCTCCACAGTCGTCCTGTCCATCACAGAGCAGGGCCAGGGGCAGGCAGTGGCCGGAGCTGCAAGATATCTGCCCCTCCCTGCAGCCTGCAGTGGCACAGCCTGGTGTGGGGCAGGTAAGCAGGTTCGGGATGCCAACATAGGGTCCCAGAGAAGTCCCTCACCCCAGAAAGACCAGAACACATCTGCCTACAAGTCACCACTGCTGGTAATGGGAGCAGCAGCTTGGGAAGTTGTCCTAGGATACATACGAGGATCAACCTGTCATTCAGCCACTGCCACACACAGGCGAAGACACTTGCCCTCCTCATCTGAGCCATCACCACAGTCGTCCTGGTTGTCACAAAGCCACTCGTGGGATACACAGTGCCCACTCTCCTGGCACAGGGCCTCTCCCTCTGCACAGCCAGGCACAGGCTCCTCTCAGCAGGTACTGCCACCCCCACAAAGCCACCGACTTCCCTGGAACCTACTGAGCACATGATGTCCTGGGATCAGACGCAGCTCTGGGACAGCCCAGGGGTTACGGGGCTCCCCCAAGTCCCCCACTCACCAGTTCCCACAGGCCTTCTGCAACACCGTTCCTGGTGGGAAGAAGCTGCCCCTCCCCTCCCCCACTCACAGGGACAGAAAGCCAGCTCCACGCAGACGCCTCCTCAGGTCACAGAGGGCAGGGCTTGGAGCACAAGGCACAGCAGCCCTCACGCCAGCCCTGTCACCTGTGGCCTTGTGGCCCCTTCCCTGTCCCAGTGCTCCCTCCCCTCTCCCCATTCTGACCCTACCCACCATGCAGCAGAGTCCCCTCAGGGCAGAAGCAGCCCTCCACACAGGTGACAGCCTGGCAATGCCACCAGCTTCAGGACCATGGTCATGGCAGGTGGGGGGACACGTGGGGTCACAGGCCTCATACTCCTGGCCTCTTTCACATTGCAGAGCTGGGTGGAGAGCAGCGAGGCTTGGTCACCAAGGTGCAAGGGCATCAGGATGCAAAAGCAGCAGGCGAGCCGGCCCAAGGTGACGGCCCTGAAGGGCATGGGGCCATGGTGTAGACTCCTGCTGAGACCCTCCCAAGGCTGTTTACAACACACGGGTTTACAGAGCAGCAAACATAGCATGTTCGGCTGGGTCCGGTGGGACTGGGCACCAGGGACTGAGGGCAGGGCACACTCGCGGCAGAGCTCCTGGCTGTGCCAGCGCACGTGGAGCCGGTGTCGGGAGCGTTCGTCTGCGTAGTTGGCAATGGCCGAGCACAGACACTCACAGTCGCCTCCTGAATCACAGCTGTGGGAGGGGTCAGTCAGCCTCAGCAGCCGCTCTCCGCTCTCCACGGCCACACACCCCTCCCACTCGGTCCCCGGACCTGCCGCTCTCACCCGCAGGCATCCAGGCATCATAAACGCACCACCCGTAGTGCTGCTGTGGGGGTACCTCGGGCAAAGAGTGGCTGCAGCAGCACCCCGCAGCGGGAGCCCAGGCGGCCCGGTGCGCATTCACCTGCAGGTACAGCGCTGTGGACCAGATCCCTCCGCAGCGCCCAGCCTCCGTTTCCCCCAGGTTTCTGCAGCTGCACCCACTCCCTTTCCCGTCTCCCGCCCTTGCTCACGGTGCAGGGGTGTGGCAGGTCCCCTGGCTCAGGGCACAGAGGACTGAGGCGCCAGGAGTGGGCGGCCAGCTCAGCAGTGGGCTCCAAGGCTCCCTGGCGGCTCCGCAGGTCGTTGCTAGCATCGCCATCAAAGTCTCCACACAGCCCAGCCACACGGCCGGCCGCGGAACTGCGGGGACAGCAGGACCCGGGTGCCTGAAGAAAGGCAGCAGGGGGCCGACTGTGCAAAGAAATGCCCGCTGGCCTTCGTGGGGGCCCAGCGCAGGGATAAGACCAAGGACGCTATTGTTGGGGCCGCCTGACCACCTGCATGAGTACCGCCACCCAAAAGGAGGCGCTGCTTCACTCTCTTTTTGGTGGGGAGAAGTGGGAGCCTACTCCCCTAACTACACCCAGGTTGGGGGACAGGAAAATTCTCCAAATGGGCAGATCCAGCCAGGCTCCAGGTCAGACTGTGACACCCACCAGCCCCAGGGGACTCCGTGGCTGGAGGCTCAGATGTCAGCCCCGCTGTGCTGACCACCAGACTCCCTCCCACATGCGGGGTTATTTTGGTTTCCAGTTTCTCGGTAACAGTCATTTCTAAAACACCAACCACTTTGTTTGGGTGGTGGGTTGTTAGGAAATTTGGTGTTTTCTAAACGTTCCTTCGGTGAGGAGGTACTGATTTCATAAGTAACAGGAACACAACTCTGACCACTTGTAGGGAGGAGGAGTCTGGGGGGGGTTAGACCCCTGGGTAAGGCAGGGGAGGGTCAGAGGGTGAGGGATGGGGCCTGACCTCCATCCCAGAGCAGGGAGAGGCCCAGGCGGGTGGTGAGCAGCAGGAAGAGGCCAGCCCGGCCAAGGCTCAGCCCGGGGCCTGTGTAGACCTTGGGGGATGTTACACTCACCCCATTCACTGTCACTGCCCGGCCTTTGGATGAAGAGGGAGGCCATCAGCTCGGCCTTGGAGTATGGGGCCTCCCAGATCCCCATGGGGTCCTTTCCAGCCTCCCCTCCAACCTTCCTTTTACTTCTCCAGCTACGTGACCTTGGGCAGGCCATGAGCCCTCTCTGGGCCTTAATTTCTTAGAGCCTTCCAGAATGATGATTCCCAGCCAGCTGCACGGCACAGATACAAGCCGGGGAGACATGGAGAGCCCGGGCCTCAGCCATCCCTGTAGAGCTGTGAGGCCATCCAGCGTGCCCCTCCCTGGCAGTGCCACCCTTCAATGTCACAGTCACCTCTGAGCATGTGGACAACGGTGCTCTGCAGCCGCACGGTCAGTGCCTTGGTGCAGGTGAGGCCGCTGGCCTCGCAGGGCAGGTTCTGGGCCGAGACTGTGAACTGGCCACTGGCCTCTCGCACCAGCAGGTATTCGCAGGCCCCAGGGAAGGTGAGGGCTAGCCCATCGAATGTCATATAATGGGGGGCACCCGATGCCTGGCACCGTCCACCGCACCGCTGGCCCATGCAGTGCCACTGCCTGCCCTGACACACGCTGTGGGCAAGGGGAAGAGGGGAAACAGAGTCACGAGGACAGGGATGGGAACCTGACCAGGGGAGAAAACTGGTCAGGTTCCAAGCAACTCCAGAGAGACCCTCAGCTTGGGGATCCTGGAGGACTCCCATTGCCCAGGCAGTCTGATCCTCCCACCCCACCCATTGCTCCAGCCCCAAGCCAGGGGTCACAAGGTCAAAGGTTACAGGTCACAGGGCTGGGCATACCAATGTTGCAGCCCTCCTGGATGGTGGCATTGGGTGGATACCACCTGCCACCGTGGCGGCAGGGACAGAGCTCAGGAGGCACACAGCGCTTGTCCTGGGCAGAGACCAGGGACAAAGGGGCACCTTAGAGGACAACCCAATGCCCCGCCCACTCTTTCAGACAGCCGGGGGGCAGGGCAGCGCCCTATGCAGCTCCCCCCAAACTTACCAGCAACACGGTGCCTGGGGGACAGGCACAGTGCCCTGTGCTGCCTGGGGGGCAGGAGTGGTTGGCACTGGGGCTGTCACAGGTGAGGAGGCAGGCACCAGGGGCATAGACAAGCTCATGAGGACAGAATGCCCGCTGGGGGGTGCAGCGGCGATCACTGTAGTTCCAGAGGCCCCTGTCCTGGCACACACCTCGGACACAGAGGAAGGTAAGAGGCAGTCCAAGGCTGGCCTCATCTCCAGGGGTCTGGTCTGACCTGGGAGAGGCTCAGGAACCCAGGGGTCCCAAGCCCCTAATGTCTACTCCAGAGATCTGAGTGTCCTCCCCCAATACCCCAGTTGTTACAATCACAGGGATTGGGGCTGTTCCCAGTACCCAGCCATACTTGGGCTAAATATTGTCACCCCAGCTCCAATGGGGGCCATTCTCTGGGCTCTGGGGAGGGGCAGAGATAGTGAACCTCCCACTCCCAGCCCAGGTAGGAGGGGGATTTCACTGAAGCCTCACATTCACCCACCAAGCCCTGGCCCTGGCCCCGCCTCCATAGTTTGTAACTTGCTTTTACTTCTCCCTAACCCTTGGAAGAGCCTCTGGACCACACTCAACTGGAATCCAGAGGTCTGGGTTCTAGACCATCATGAACAAGCTGTGTGACTCTGCAAGCCGTTTAACCTATCTGAGCCTCAGTTTCCTCGCCTGCAAAATGGGAACAATTCTTCTACTTCCTACTTCCCTAGGTTATGTAGGAATTAAGGACAATTGAATAAGACCATGTACATTAAAGTGCTCCACTGGGTAACAGTTATCAGTGCTATGTCATCCCCACGGGCATGCCATGCTGAAACCCACCTGGCTACAAGCCCTTTTCTCTAAGTTCCATCTCCTCACCCCCAAGCCTTCACCCCCGACAAAGGTTGCTGCCCTCACCAGCGGCTGCAGTCCTTCATGTTGGCACTGCCAGGGGCATCACGACGGGCTTCAAGCTGGCAGGGGCACAAGCTGCGGGGCACACACAGGTCCTCAGGGTCCCACAGTAGCCCCAAGGGGCAGGTACAGCCAGCCACACAGCCGCCCAGCTCCCCACAGTCCTCTGGCTCCCCACATTTCTGACCGCACACTGGGGCACAATCCTGGTACTCCTGGCCCCCAGGACACAAGACAGCTGGGCACAGAGACACAAGAAGGTCAGGGGCATAGCCACTGCTGCTCTGCCCAACCCTCTGGACCCCACCACCACCTCCTATGCCTCTGAAAGAAGGTAAGCCAGCAATCTGCAAGGTCAGAGGTCCTCCTGAGACCCCACCCCTAACTCCCCTCAGAGTTCTTGGATCCCTTCTAGCTGGGAGGAGGAGACTGGAAATTGGGTGCTGGCTGAGCTGACTCACGGCAGAGGGTCTGGTTCCTCCAGGGCAGTGGTCGACAAACTGCAGCTCGCGAGCCACATGCGGCTCTTTGGCCCCTTGAGTGTGGCTCTTCCACAAAACACCACGTGCGGGGGCGCGCTTACAGTGCGATTGAAACTTCATGGTCCATGCGCAGAAATCAGTATTTTGTGGAAGAGCCACACTCAAGGGACCAAAGAGCCGCATGTGGCTCGCGAGCCGCAGTTTGCCAACCACTGCTCCAGGGAGATGGGGCATCCTCCTGGGCACAGTGGCGAGCATAGGCAGCAAGCACTGGGCACAGGCAGTCCCTGCCGGGGGCACAGCCACACACGGCTGCCAAGTAGCGCAGGTGAAAAGGCTCCCCATCCACCAGCCTGTGCACTCCTGGGGGGAAGAAGAGGAAATGGATCAGCTTCTCCCCCACAGATTCCCGTTCCCTCTTGTCCCCACTATCACCTCCCTGCGCTCAGAAGCCCTGTCACAGCAGGGCCTTCCCAATAGCCCAGGAGGAGGGCAGGGCGGGTATTGACCCCATCGTACAGGTGTGAACAGGAGGAGAGCCCCAACCAGCTACCTGGAAGACTGGGCCATGCAGGATGGCACAAGCTGCCTCTGCGAAAACGTGGCGCTCAGTGTGGGTGCTGCAGGGGGAAAGAGGGGTGCTGTCCTCTGAGGGACACCTTCCCTTGCCTGCCAGCTGGAACTTTCTAGCAAAGGCAGCAATGCTGGTCTCGTCACCAGCAGGTGTCAGGAAGTCATCCTGCTGGTTCCAGGTGAAGGTGCCGCATAGGCCCTGCACCTAGGTCACCCGAGTAGGCAGAAATGGTCAAACCCGGCCCACTGTGGCCTCGCCCAGCCACTCACCTGCCCCCTGGCACACCTGCTGGGCATGGTGGGGGTCCAGGGTGATGTAGACTGCAGGGTCAGACACTCCCCAGAGGATCTGGACTCCAGCAGCAGGAAGGTGGAGGAGGCTCGGGAGACACTGATGCCCTCAGGGCTGCTCCGGGGCAGGCCCACGTCCTGCCCATTGGCCAGGACAGCTCCTGGAACAAGGGGCCTGTGAGGGGGCTGCCACGCAGGGCTGGGCTGGGCTGATGAGGTTAAGGGGACAACATATGGCAGGATGGGGCTGTAAAAAGGGAAAGGACTGGGCAGGAGGTGGGAGGGCTGCCCACACTGAGTGAGGGGAACCCTGGGCGATCACCCATTCCCCCTGAGCACCCCCACGTGCACTGAGGACCACCCTCAGCACCTACTTTGCCTTTGAAGTCAGTTCATACATAGGAGGAGCAGATGCAGGGAAGGGAGATGGAGGGACTGTGGGCTCAGCATCCGAACTGGGAGGGACCTATCTGGCCTGGTGTCTGACTTCTCAGAACTTGCACTCCCCACCCCCAAGGATGGAGCAGAAGATGCCTTGGAAGTTTCCCAAAGGACTGTGTGTCTGCTTCGGAGATGGGGAGCTTAGGGGAAATGGAAGCAACGAGTTTGGTTTGGGGAATCTGAGGGGAGGTTTGCAATTCAGAAACCACAGGGCAGTGTGGACAGAAAGTGCTGGAATGAGCCAGAGTCTGCAGGGAGAGGAGCAGTAACAGGAGGCTGCTAGGGCCTGAGCCACAGTTCTGAGGGCTGTCAGGAGGGAAGGCCTAGTAGGTAGGTGCCCTGTGAGCCAAGGCTACCTGAGTCCCTGAGTTGGATGTGGGTGTCCCCCAGGGAGACAGAGATGGCGTGGAGGCAGCTCCCAGAGTCGCAGGCACCATGCTCCAGCACGATCAACAGCTACCCCTTGGCCAAGTCCTGGGGCAGACGGTGGGGAATGGGGGGAGGGGCGCACCTGAGAACAGGTGTCCTACAGACCACCTCCAGTTCACACCTGGAGGTAGATCCCACTAATGTGTGCTGACCACTTTCCAGCCAGCCAGACTCACATGTGCACTGGCTCCCTTCTTTACTCCCCCTCGGTATGTATGCTCATGTCTGTGTGTGTCTATGTGTATGCACCTGCTAAATCAATCTATATGCATATGCAGGAGCATATGTCATCTGTGCACACCTGTTTGTGCTTGTGTGTGTAAGAACACGCCTAGGCCTGAACCTGAGATGTCACTCAATTTTACTAGGGGACCAAGAAGGTCCCTTATTGGCCCTGGGACTATTTTGCACGAAGTAGCTTATGACAAACCCACCCTGTCCAATTTGTGAGAAAGGACTGCAAGCATGGATTCTGCTTGGTGCCCGTGGATGTGGTGGTGATGACAGCAGTACTTTCACAGGAACCTAAGGAGAAGTTGAGAACCCAAAGACTTCATAGTGTCTGCTGCAGCCACTCTCCCTCCAGAACCGGTTCTCCCTCAGCTTTTCCCTGGACAACTGTGTGTATTTTGTTCACTTACTTAGTAGTTTCTTGCAAGGGTGGGGAACCTTTTTTCTGCCCAGGGCCATTTGGTATTTACAACATCATTCTGGAGCCATACAAAATTATCAGTTTGAAAATTAGTCTGCTGCCCTAGCCGGTTTGGCTCAGTTGATAGAGCATCGGCCTGCGACTGAAGAGTCCCAGTTCGATTCCGGGCAAGGGCACATGCTCCAATTGCAGACTCCATCCCCAGTAGGAGGCGTACAGGAGGCAGCCGATCAATGATTCTCTCTCATCATTGATGTTTCTATCTCTCTCTCTCCCTCTCCTAGAAATGTTTTTTTTTAATTAACCTGCTATATTTGTTCAAACATTTAATTAACTCACCTCTAATGCCTTGGCAGGGCCAGACCAAATGATTTAGCGGGCCCTACACGGCCACAGCCCCACCCTTGCATGGTCATTTCTCCCTCACAGCAGCCCTGCGAAGGGGCCTGCTCTAGGAAGATTCGCCTCCCCCCGTCCCCCGCCCGCAGATAACACCTGCACCAGGATGGAGGAGAAGCCCTGCCCATCAAAGGTGTGGTAGTGCCCGTCCCTGCCCAGCGTGCACTCTGAAGGGCACAGAGCCCACGCAGAGCCACCGGCTGTCCTGGCACAAGCTGTGAGCACAAGGGGTGAGAGAGCGCCCTCTGGATCAGCCCGGGGGAGGGTTATGCTGAGCTGGAGACGACCTCCGGTCCCCAACACCAGGTGTCTCCCGCCCCTGGCACCCCCTCCTCCCATTAGGCTTAGAGTCAGCTGGTGGAGGTCACCTGCTAGGTCTTTAAGCAGGGCCACCACTTATGCCCTGAGAGGGCGCAGGCCACTTGTGAGAGGTCCCCAGAAGGAAAAGCAGGTTGAGGAGATAGCATATGGGAGGGACCAGAGTGGATGGGGCGGTCTCCAAGCCCAGCGAAAGGGCCAGCAACCCCTCGGACCCAGCACGGGTTGCACAGCTGGTGCACGGTGTCACCAGGGGCCTAGCGCTGGCGTCGGTAACAGCAGGGACACTGGGAGGCAGGCACAGAGGGCGCCGTCCCAGAAAAGGCCGGGCGGGCACTCCAGCCGCTCAAGCATTCTCCGCAAGACCCCTCCCAGCCCTCACCCACCGCGGAGCAGCTGGGTGGGCAGGCCGAGGCACAGTCGGGGTACAGTTGGTCTCGGGGCACAGGCGCTCTGCAGGCACAGGAGTAGGTGTGAGGCCCAGGAGCCCCCCTCCTCCCACCAGACACCGCTGGGCTGAGGAGCCTGGAGGCCATGCTGGGTGCCCAGCGGGTGCCAGAGCACTCAGAAGTAGGGGGCACACGACGGCCCTCCCTCAGTTCCCAATCCTGCAGGGCGGGGAGGCCTGGAGGCACAGGCAGGAACCCTACCACAGAAGCCGGGCTTCCTCCAGAGCACGTGGATGTGACGCTTGGCACAGTCCTGGGCATAGTTGGCCAAGGTGGCACACACAGCCTCCCGGCGGCCCTCTCTCCCACTGCCTGCTAGGGCCCCAGCACAGTAGGCAAAGAGGCAGGCCTCATGGTACTCATCAGAGGGAACTTCCGAGAAAGGACAGTCCCTCAGCCAACCAGCCGCCCCCTCCTCTTGCTGCTATCTCGCCCACCTGGTTTAGAGCCAAACAGATGAGGGCTATAGAGGACCTCACAGCTCATACATATGAGCAATATCATTCCCCAGAGGTAAAACCCAGGACAGAGAGTAGGAGGGCTTGACCAATGGGAGGACCAGATTCCCCATTTGGCACCTCCCTAGCATCCCCTCTTTTCAGACCCTCTGATGCCAGACACTATCTCCACCCCCACCTATACCTGGACATGGCATTCTCTGAATGGACCATCCAGCAGTTGGTGGCATACATCTTGGGTTTCAGCCCGTAACTGGCCAGCCTCCGTGCCCACCTCGGTGCCCCTCAGAGGCTCCTCGCAGCCCTGTGCTGCCTCCACTGCATCCAGACACCCAGCCTGGGGACAATCGGAGTCAGGACAGGGGGCAGGGATGAGGCACATTCAAAGGACACCAGGAAAATAGCCACTGCTTTTACAGCTGCTTCAAAACTCCACCGTCATGACACGCAACCCAGACACCATCCCGGTTATGACGGGGAGGGGCAGCAAAGTGGCAAGCCAGGGGTCGGTGCAGGGGAGCTGGCGTCACTGTCAACCCCAGGCAGGAGGTTTGATGACGAGCTGATTAACCAAAACTGGTTGGTAATCAGGTCAGTGAGTGTGTCCCCTGGGTGTAGGGAGCCAGGGCTGTGGACAGCACCTTACACTGAGCTCCTGTGGGACCCCGAGCCTGCCTTTTCTTCCCTGAGGATCTGGGAGAGGCCCAGGAACTGTCTCTTGCAGGAGACAGAACAGAGGCTTGAAGGTGTCAGAGAAGCTAGGCGTGGGTGGGCAGGTGGGGAGCAAGGGAGCCCAGGCTCCCTGAGGGCTGCATCTCACCTCTGAGTCAGGCAGCTTCCAGGAATTCCCAAAGGTGGCAGCTAATACAGCCAGCCCCCCTCCTGGCTCCAAGAAGTCATCTGGGGGAGGGAGGAAGCAGAGGTGCTGTCTGAGGCCTCAGGTATTCCCTTCCCTCCTACACCAGCCACAACACCACACCCACTTACCTTCACAACAGCCATTGTAGAGCCCACAGAGGCCTTGAGTCTGTCCCCGGAGCACATGGTCCACAGAAACGGAGATCGAACTGGACCTATCCAGCCGCACAACAACCCCCAGACCCCCTGACAGCACCAGCCAGTCCCCTTGCCACTGCAAGCTCAGCCCTGGGCAGGGAAAGTGGGGGTCACACTGCCCACCCCTCCCACCATCGCACTAGGGCTCAGACTGCCCAGGGAAGGGGAAATGAGGGATTCTCACCATTCTGGAGAGTTCTGCACTTAATATTCTTTAAAGAAGCCCCACTGGTTTCCCATCACAGCCCTCCTTGAGAAGTTCATGAATGCTGGCTTTGGTGCTAGTAGATGGGACAGTTTCTTACCAGAATTTTTGTCCTGGTTGTGGTCCATGGAGTGAGATGGGAGTGAGGTTGTGTGTGTGTGTGTGTGTGTGTGTGTGTGTCCCATCTCCTAGCACCAAAGCCTTCCTCACAACACTGGGAGGCAGGTGGGGGAAACTGAGGCTCAGAGAGGTTAAATGGTTAAGTAGAAGGACTCGCCCCAGGTCACCTTGTGAGGGAGCTGGTGGGGGTTGGTGGCAGGTGTGGGGGCGAGGACTAGGTCCATAACACCTGGCTCCTCAGCTGGCTCCCTCATTTCCAAATGCCTCCCAACAGCGGTGGGGGTCAGGGAGGCAGCAGCAAGCTCAGTCCCAGCTGCCCCTTCTGAGCCCCACCCTGGGTGTGGGCAGACTGTCCCTCACCGGAGAGCAGCTGAGACTCCCCATCAGGCACCAGCTGCCCATTCACAGAGACATTTCCACCCTGAATCAGCACTTCCTCTGGTCCCATCATCACCCGGACCTGGGAGGAGACCGGTCATGGGTGAGATGGTCAATGTCTCTCCTCCTCCCACACCCAGCTCCCTCCCTGTCTCCATCCCCATTTCCCTCCCTCGCCTGCTGACAGTGCCCAGGCTGGGGACAATGGCCCCTGGGCCTGATGTGGACAGCCCAAGTGGAGTCAGCAGCACCTGCCAGCAGGTAAGTGCAGTGGCCCAGGAAGTGGTAGTGGCGCTTGTCAAAGGTGCGGTAGTCGAAGCCCGACCAGGTGGCACAGGTGGCAGAGGAATGCTGGCTCCAGCTCCAGAGTTGGGCCACGGCCTCTGCCAGGGGCTGCAGCAGGGCTGGAGACTGGGTGCTGCCTGGGGGAGAGGCACCACCGTGAGCTTCTAAATGTGGGGGCGGAGGATGGAGGAAGCAGGTGGACAGTCACGGTCACTCTGGTGGGCAGGGGATGGAAGGTGACTCATCTGAGAGGACAGGGGAGTGGACTTGGGCCCTGTGGAAAGGCCCAGAGCTCAAGAACTCCACGTGGGAGTGCCTAGGGAGCGGATGACAGCTGGGACTGTGCTGTTGACAGGCTTGGGACCCACCTGGAAGCCGTTGGCTGGAGCAGCTGAGGCAGGCCTGGGAGCGTTCATCCCACCAGCTGGGTCCCCAAGGCTGGGCACAGCATTCCCCCAGGCTTCCTGCAGATGCATGAGCTGAGCCTGCCCAAGGCTGGCACTCCGTGTGGCAAAGCAGTCGCCCTTGGGGCTGGCTTCTGCAAGGGCTGTGGTAGATACAGGGAGAGAACGGGGTGGACCCAGTCAGTCTGGACCCAGCTTCCCTCCCCAAGCAGCCTGCCACCTCCATGACACTACAGATCCGGGCTAATCTCAGGTACTTACCCAGGGTGCGGTGGGTGCCTCCCCAGCCTGGGCAGCAGGCCCTCACTGTCCTGTTCCATGCAACAGGTCGTGTTTCCCAGGGCCTGGCTCCATGGAGCAGGCAGAAGGGAGGAGATGTGAGTGTCCAGCCCATCCCCCTCCCTGGGAATGGCCTGGATGGTCATTTAATCTAGTCACCTACTCTCTGAGTGAACTTATCAAGTGATTTCCCTTCTTGGTCTTCATTTCCCCATGAGATGACCTTGGGGAGGCCGCCTGGAGGGTAGACACAGGCAGGAGGCATCAAGCATCTCCATGGGCTGCTCTTAGTGGTGTCCACTCATCCACTACCCCCATCCCTCCTGCTCTGCCCTTTGAGAGCCCACCCAGACCTACTTCCCAAATGCCTGCTTCTCCAGATCACCACCAGTCCTCCCCCAGTTTCCGGATGTGGCCCCTTTGCTCTCTCCTGCGGGGCAGCCAGCCCAGACTCCGACCCTCACTCACTTGTAGATGGGACAGAGCCCTGCACGTCCACTCCCGGACAGGTCCAGCCGCCAGCCCAGGTGCCGGTGATGATAGAGGCTGGTGCAAGGCACCAGGTCCTCCTGACGTGGGGTCACTTCCTCCTCCACCAGAATGGTCTCCCTGTGCTCACCATCGTCTGCCCAAGGATGGGGAATGAGAGAGCAGCTGCCACTGTCCCTTGTCACCAAGAAGTTCATTACTGAAAGAGCTAACTCCCAGGGAAGTTAGTGAACTGAGGAGGAGGCTGAGGTTGGGAGGAGGTCTGGTTGCTCCAAAGGGTCCCAGTCATGGGGCAGGAGGAAAAGGAACTTAGTGGGAGGGTCCCTGGGGTGGGCGGCTTACCCGTTAGTAAGTGCCCATGCCATCCCAAAGAGGGGGGCAGGGAGCAGCGTGGTGCCTCCACAGGTCAACTTTGGGGGGACTTCAAGGCTTGGGCTTATGGGAGACAGTGTGCAGCAGGTGAGCTGAGGGGCCAGAACTGGCCTCCCCCACCACAGGGCAGTCTACTGCAGCCCAGCCTCAGTGTGTCCAGCCAGCTTCAGCGCACTGTGAGCTGGGAGGCTTTATCTCATCTCCATGCCCCCAGGCACCAGCTGCTTGGAACTGGATTGGACCTGCCTGCACATCTCACAATCCTCTCTCCCTGGAAACCGTCCCCTTCCTGCCCCTGTCTAGTGTGTGTGTGTGTGTGTGTGTGTGTGTGTGTAAGTAATTGGGGGGAGGGGGGATGCCTGTGTCCCAGGCCACAGTAAAACACTCTGAGCCTCTGATATTTCCACACTCTGAGGCCCTACCACAAATTAACATGAACTCTGGGCAAGCCACCCTCCCTCTCTAGGCCTTGATTTCCTTACCAGTAAAAACTCCAGGGGCCTCCCAGGGATGCTCAGGTGGGACTCAGGGGCTGCATGAATGGTATGAAATTGTGTGTAGGCACATTTTTCTGAGGACAGTTCCATACCTTTTATTAGATTCCCGGCGGGGGCGGAGGGGGGGGGGCACCATGGCCCCACAAAATGTTTACAGGACCAAATGATGGGTATGGTTTTCCAGCCCTAACATTCTGACTGCATGATTGTCTCCTGTTCCCTTTCCTGCCTCCTCCAGCCCCTCTCTCACCAGGAACTATGGAAGTGAGGGTCAGTAGGCAGGCAGAACCGGGAGCCGTTTCCAGGGAAGTTGGATGCTGTGGGGGCAGAGGAACGACCTGTGCCCTCCCCTCTGTGGTCCCCCTTCTTACTGGGGGTGATTATGTATGGCTGCTTGGATCCACTCTGGTTTCCTTCTGAGTCTCCTACGGTTCCGGAGGTCCAGAACCAGGAAGCCCTGGCCAGGGAATGAGAGCCTCAGGGAGGAGTGGGAAGTGCGGGGGGGGGGGGGGGGGGGGGGGGGACAGGAGACAGAGGGGCCCTGGGGGCAAGGCAGCTGGATGGAATAATCCCAGCTTCCGTCTGGTTGGGAGGGGCAGCAGCAGGTGTTCCAGGGGAATCCTGGTTGCATCCTGGTTACCAGCTCTGAGGACACCCAGGCTGGAATGTGGCCTCCACTCGCTAAACCTGATGTCCCTCACGCATCCCACATGGTCCCCCCAGCTGGGGAACCAGAGCCTCACTGGGCATTTCTTCTGGGCCCACCGCGGGTCCTGGGACCAACAGAGGGTGCTGTGAGTTCCTCAGGGAGCTCCCCAAAGGGGTCCTCGGAAAGGGCATGGACACTCTCCCAGCCCCAGTCTCACATACACACCCGACACTCTCTCCCGCACACCTCACGCTTCCACTGCAAGTCTCACAAGGAGACACACGGGTGCTGGCGTCCCACCCCAGCGCACGGTGCCACGTTCTGCTCCCAGGGCCTCGAGAAGCCCATCCAGGAGGTAGAAAAGCCTCTCACAGGTGATTCCTAGGAACACCATGCCCCCTCTCCAGGTACCACCTGTTCCATCCAGTGTCTCTCCTCCCGTCCTAAATGTCAGCAGATACGGATGGCACCCCTGCTGTGCGCCCCCTGGGATGAGGTATGCAAGGGCTCCTGGCTCTGCTCTCCAAGGGCCATCCACCTGGCCCCAGCTCTGGATTCAACCACGGCTGATAAGGCAGCACTTGGACTGGGAGAAACTGGAGTCACAGGCGCCCTTTCCCCTAAAGGGGGCAGGAGGGGGGAAGCTGGAACCCAGGGGAGATTGGAGGAAGAAATTAGGGAGAGGGGCCTGGAATAACCAGCCCACATTCCAGCTCAGGACAGGCTGTGGGGAGCTCACAGGTGCCCAGGTGGTAAAGCGGAAGAGAAACATCATAACCCCGGACAGGGACAGGGAGAAGCCGGACTGGAGGGCTGAGAGCCACCAGCCTGGAGAGCTTCCCCGGGCTGTCGGAGGACCCGCCCCTCCCCGGGCCCAGGGAACGCCTCCCCGCAGCCCCTCACCTGGACCCCGCCCTCAGGCTCCGCCCAGCTCCACGCAAGCCCCGCCCCTGGGCACCTCCCCTCCAGCCCTGCCTGCTTTCTAGCGACGGGACTCAAAGCCCCCACCCGATTTCTACTTCGAAGGGCCCATTCTGAGCAGACACAGTGCCAAGGGACCCGCTCCAGAAGCAGGTCTCGGGGCGCCGACCGCGGGCCGCAGGGCGTGGGTCGGGGTCGATCCCGGTGGGATCCAGGTTGAGAGCGGGCGGGGCTGGCGTTTCCAATACCGACCCCACCGACCCGCCGCTAAGGCTGGGTCCCGCCGCGGGAACGTGGGGTAGACACACTCCGGCGGGCACTCGCCATCAGAGACCGCAGCGCCCACCCTGACACTCCTCCCCGTCCCCCCGACTCCTCACCCACCCCGCCCCCGCCCCGAGCTCCACCTTTCCCCGGCTCCTCCCACGGCGCCCGCCCGCACCCTCCCCGGCAGCCCGAGCCCGTCCTCCCGGCCTCCTCTCCCTCCTCCACCTCCCTCCCCCCCTCCCTCCTCTCCCCCCCTCGCCCCTTCCCCGCTCCTCAGCTCCCAGTTCCCAGCACCTACTCCAGCCCTCGTCCCTCCAACCTTCACCTGCCCGCCTGCCCCTGCTGCGCGCCGCCCGCGACCTCCCTCCGGACACCCTGCCCCGGCCTCCCCCCCCCCCCCCCCGGTGGCCCCCCTCCCGTTCCCCTCGGCGGCCTCGCTCCCCTTCCCCTGCCGGGCGCGGTTCCTCCCCCCCCCCCCCCCCGCGTCTTTTCCTCTCCCCTCCCCTCGAAGTTTCAGGGCTGTCAGACTGTCAGTCCGCACCAGAGCTGCGGGCAGCGGACGCCATAGAGAGCAGAGCCGTCCGGGATCCCGGCAGCTGCGGGGAGACCCGGCCGACCGGCCGCCAGGTACGGGCCCTGGAGGCGCCCCACAGCCGGCGGCTCCGCCCGCCCCCCCCCCCCCCCACACACACACGGGCTCGGTCACAGCCCGCTCCCCGCAGGTGACAGCCCCCGGGGTGGGGGGCGCGCGGGGGGAGGGGGAGGGGGAGGGGGAGGGGAAGGAAAGGGCAGGGGAGGGGCGGGGCGGGAGGAGGAGGAGGGCCTGGGGAGGGAGGACCTGTCGGGGGAGTCAGGGTTGTGCAGAGAAGTGACCGGACCCTGGAGGGAAGGGCCGGGGCCGGAGAGGGGCGGGGCGGGGGGGGGGGGGGACTCAGGTGGGAAGGGGTGCAAGGCTCCGAGGGGAGGGAGTGGGGAGGATCCGGAGAGGGAGAGGGAGAGGGAGAGGGAGTGAGGGAGGGGGCGGGGAAGGAAAACCCGGCTCAGGGATCGGGTTGGAGGGGGGCGGGGGGGGGCAGAAGGGTGCTGACAGGTGAGCCGGGAGCGGGGAGAAGCGGGGACCTGGAGGGAGTCAGGGCGCAGAGGCTCGGGGAGCGAAGGGAGCGGGGAGGTGGGACGGGAGGGACCTGGTCGGGAGGCAAACTTGGGAGGGGGTGGAGAAGTCCTGGGGTGCAGAAATGGGGAGGGGAGACGGAGGTGTGTTGGAGGCAGCGGTGGGCAGGGCAGGGCCGAGCAGAAGGTCCGGAGCGAGTGGCCAGGGGGCCGCCGGGGGGGGGGGGGGGGGGGGGGGGGGAGAGACACGGGGTAAGCTTGGGGATTGGACCGGGAGGGGGAGGGGGAGGGGAAGGGGGAGGGGAAGAGCGGGTCTGGGGATGGGGACCGGGAGGGAGGGGAAGCGAGAGCTGCTGGGGAGGCGGAGGGGGAAGGGAGTCGGGGGCCTCGGAAAGGAAGGAGAGCTGCGGGAGGGAGGGAGGGAGGAGGGAGGAGCGGGTGTGGGGAGGGGGAGGGGGCTGGGGCGGCAGGAGGAGGGAGGGAACTGAGGTGAAGAGAGGAAAGGAGAAGGAAGGGAGACCAGAGTGGGGGAGGAGAGGGGGGAGGAGGGGCGAGCGGAGAGGGGGAGAACCGCGGGGAGGAGGGCAGTGCCGGGAGGAAGGAAAGAGGAGGGGTAGAGGAAGGGGGAGGGTGTGCACCGGGGAGGGGGATGGAGTCGGGGAGAGCCGGAGGGAAGGGACAGGCGGCCTGGGGAG
Source organism: Myotis yumanensis (assembly GCF_028538775.1). Lineage (NCBI taxonomy): Eukaryota > Metazoa > Chordata > Mammalia > Chiroptera > Vespertilionidae > Myotis > Myotis yumanensis. The sequence continues at coordinate 38,579,563 of NW_027223760.1, read as the reverse complement.
GGGGAGGGGGAGGGGGAGGGGAGCGCTGCGGAGCGGAGTCGAGGGTCGCGGGGCGGAGGGCCGGGGAGGGGTTGGCCCGCGGGCTGTGTGCAGGGGGAGGAGCCGGAGGGGCGAGGCAGGGGGCGGAGCTGGGGAGCCAGCCAGATTCAGTGGGGAGAGCGGGCGGAAGGCGGAGGGAGCCAGAGAAGGGAGGGGAGAGGGATGGCTGCCAGAAAGATTTCGGGGGAGGGCAGTCTGCTGGGAGGGGGCAGGGCGCCCGCTGGCGGAGGAGCGAGGCTGGGGGCACTAGGGCGGGGTGGCCCTACTGGGGGCGGGGACCCCGAGGGGGAGGAGCGATGGTTTGAGATAGGGTTTGGGGAGAGGAAGCAAGAGCCATGTCCTGCCTTCAGCGAGGACCCTGTCGAGGGCCTCCCCCACCAGTTGTCCAATAGTGACACTCACCTCGGCCCCTCCGCTGGCTCCTGTTCCACCGGCGCCCGCAGTGACAGCTGGAGGGCGAGGGGGTGTGTCCTTGCTCCCCAGTCTGGTGTCCCACCCTCCACCCTCCACTCTCTCCCCAGAGAATCGACTTGCCCCTGCCACCCCTCCTCCCCCGGACAGGATCACTGAGGGGCTGGCTCTGAGAGACCCACCAGGTGAGGGGGTGCTGCTGACTTCTGTCTGGAGCTGACCGGAGCTTGCAGAAATGGCTTCAGATCTTCTCCTTGGGCCACCTGTAAAGATCTCTTTACCCTCTGAAATCCACCTCCCCTCTTTTCCCTCACCTGTACCTGGCTGGGACATCACTTTTGCAGCTCCTGGGGATAGGTGATGGGAGAGGTTGGGCAGGGCCAGCGCCCAGGTAGAAGCTGCCCTGAGAAGAAGTTGAGCAAGGATGTATTTTCTCCTTAGGGTGTGTGGCCGATCCCCAGAAGGAGCTGCCTGGGGTTGCCATGAGAGAGACCTTGGAGGCCCTCAGCTCCCTGGGTGAGCCAGCAGAACCTGGGAGGAACTTGGGGGGGGGGGGGGGCGGATTCAGAAGCCTGTTGGGCTTGTTGCTTCTCTACAATAAAGAAAGGAGAGCCATCCTCAGAGACCGCACCCCCAAGACTCCTGAGACCCCTGGAACCTTTAGGGCAGTATCCTTTTGGGTTTCTTCAGGGTGTTTGTGAATGCCTGCCCACACTGGAGGTTGTGCTAGCCTGTATGTGCACATGTGCACATGCGTACTCACAGAGCATCAGGATATTGAATTCACTTCCTTCACCTGTGCTTGACTCAACACAAAGGGGCTCAGGTTGACACCTGGCCAGACTGCTGGCAGCCTAGCTGTCCCTTGTCCCTGCTGACAGGGACCCTCCCTACCTGAGCAGGTTGGGAAAAGTCCCTTGGGTGGGCTGGGGGGAAGGGGAAGAGCCCCTGCCTTTGGTCACCTCTCTCTACTGGATGCTTACTTGGACCCATCCTTCTACCTGCAACAGGATTCTCTGTGGGACAGCCAGAGATGGCCCCCCAAAGTGAGCCTGGGGAAGGGTCCCATAATGCCCAGGAGCAGATGTGCCCTCCCAGGGAAGAGAGAGCGCTGGGCTCCTCTTCCTGTTCGGGTAAGTAAGTGGGGACCCTGGATGGAGGCTCAGGGGGGAATCGTCCTTCATCGTCCTTTCTTCATCAAATATGTATTGAGCACCTGCTTAATGCCAAGTGCCATTCTGGATATTTGGCATACCTCAGTGACCAAATAGACAAAGACCTCTACCTTCCAGGAGCTTACTCCTAGTGAGGGCAGGGAGTCCACCCAATGTAAAAACAAGTACACTTATAAACCCTGTTAGAAGAGGATGCGTGCTAGGAGGGGATAAAGCAGAGTGAGGAGAACTGAGACTGCTGTAGGTGGGTGGAGCAGAATAAGCCTAAATAGGGTGGTGAGAATAGGCCTCCTTGGGAAGCTAAAATTTGAGCAAGATTTGAAACAGGGAAGTGGCTAAACGGATACCAAGAGAAGATACCTAAGGAAGGGATGTGCCTGGCTTTTTGACATCACTATCTTCTCCCATGATTTGCCATGGAACAGCGTCCATCTGGTGGCAGGGAGGTCCCCAGGCCTCCTCCGAGGAGCCTCATGTAAGCTGAAGGGCAGGCCCTGTACTTGCACACACACATATTCCAGAAACTCCTCACAGTTGTGGTTTTAGCAACCATGAAGTGCCTAAGCAGCTGCCCTGCCTGAAGGAGCCTGAAGCTGCTCCAGGCCACTGAGAACTCAGCCCCTGAAGGTATGAGATGGGCTGGGTGTAGTCCTTGCCTATAGGGCTGGGACTGGGGTTTCAAACTCCCCTGCTTCCTAGCATCAGTGGGGCTCTCTGTCCATCTGTGATGTCTGCAGTGGCCTGAGGTAGCTTGTTCTCTGCCAGGGCACAAGGCCCCCAGACTGGAGGAAGATGCCCACCCTGAACAGGCTGAGGCTCCCTGCAAAGGAAGCCAGGCACACACACCACAGAAGGCTGAGCCTGTGGGCTCCTGCCCAGGTGAGTCTTCCCTCAGCAGTGGACAAGGTGGAGGGAACAGGGGCTCTGTAAGCTCCAGAGCTGCTATCTGATGTGGCAGCCACTCCAGGCCCTTCCAACACAAGACGAATCAGGCCCTGGCACCTTTCTGCTCGTAGAGCTTCAGCACCCAGAGGGAATTCTGCATCCCTAGACAACAGGAATCAGCGAGGCCGATCCAAGAGAAACACACCATCGTGTCAACGTACTCTAGAAGTCCTGACTTCCCCCATCTCTGCCCCAGTCTAAGTACAGACTTGTAGATGGCCTGAATTATAATTTCCATGAAAACATATGGTGCGTTGATTAACTTTTTCATTGTCTCTGCCCAGACATGCTCCCTCCCCCACATCACTGATCTCAGTGGTACCCAAATCTGTTGTTTGACTCATCTCCCCCATACCCAGGGCGATGGAACAGTTGATTCTCTCTCTACAATCCTGCCCATCACTTCCTTCCACTAGCACCAACCTTATCATCATTTGCCTGAGAGATGTCATTTATTCCACAAGGATTTATTTAATGTCTACTAGGTCTAGGCCTGTGGTCGGCAAACCGCGGCTCGAGAGCCACATGTGGCTCTTTGGCCCCTTGAGTGTGGCTCTTCCACAAAATACCACGTGCGGGCATGCACGTACAGTGCAATTGAAACTTTGTGGCCCATATGCAGAAGTCAGTATTTTGTGGAAGAGCCACACTCAAGGGGCCAAAGAGCTGCATGTGGCTCACGAGCCACGGTTTGCCGAGCCGCAGTTTGCCGACCAGACTCTAATCTAGGCTGTTAGGTGGAGTGGAAAGAGACAGGCTCTAAAGCGATGCAGACCTGTTTGAATCCTTGTTCCACATCCCCTAGCTGAGTAATCTTGGATTGGCTATCTCACCTCCAGGAGCCTGTTTGTTCATCTGTAAACAGGGTAATTTCATGTTTGTTGTGAAGGCTTGTGATAATGTATACACAGTACATCTATAATTGGCATTCAATAAATGGTGGCCATTTTCATTTTTATTAGACACATACACATTTTTATTAGATACATAGGAAATAGGACACAAGAAGTCGGCCCTCCAGAAGCTTAAACCTAGTTGACACTAATATGAGCTAGAATAAAGAATTAACATAACAATAAAGCCTTGTCACAATGAGTATTAACAGTAAGTGCTACAGGCACTGGATTTGTTGAAGATTTTGATTTGTGCTGCATTTTGAGAAAGGTGTAACCTTCAGCTCTCATGAGGGTGGGTGGAGGATGGGAAAACATTCTAGACTAAGAAAAGACTACAAGGCAGGAAAGTTGACACGTGACTGGAGTTAGAGCAGACCAGCCTGGCTAAAGTAAATGGCTTATGCCTGGGATAAAAAGAAAGTTGCACCTCAGGTGCAGCTAGAACTTACTTTATCCTGTTAATAGGGAGCTACTGCTGGTTGTTGAGTAGAAGAGTGGCACAATAAAAAAGAAAGCCAATATCACAACAGGATAACTAGTTGTTTGGAATTGATAGGCCAATAAAAGAGACTGGGAATAAATGCAGTTGTGACAGTCCATGTGTAATGTAACCAAGGCTCAGGCTATTACAGACTTTTAGAGCCAGACAGGAACTCAGATAATCTGGTTCAATGGTTCTCAAACAAGAATCACTTTGGGAGCTTTAAAGAGAACAGATTCATATGTTCTGCTCCCATAGATGCATTCTGTAAAAGTTCCCCCAAGAGATTACGATGTGGCACCAGGTTTAGGAACTATGAACTAGTCCAACCCTTATCCCTAAGCAAGCTAACAAACTTAGCTCAAAGAGGTAAGTTAACCAAGGTTGCATTGCTGGTTAATGGCAGAGGAGAACCCAAGTGGACGCTGAACCTTGGGCCTTCAGCTCCTTCCTGTCAGCTGGGCCATTCTATTTCCACCAGCGGCCAAGCTCCAGGAAAACCCACATCAGATCTGCTTCCCAAGAGGCCCTCCCTGCTTCTCCAGAGGTCAGCACCATTCAGTGGTTCCCTGTACACACACTCCTTTTTCCAAAGTGGGACTTCCCTCCTGGCTGTAGAAGCAAGAAGGAAGGGAGTTGGAGAGACAGCAGGACGGAATACAAAGCCCACTGTGGAAAGTCTGAGAGCAGGGGAAGCTCAAAGGTTCTGAGCCCAGCATCTGGGAGAAGGAAGCTGCAGTTCTCATTAAAGTAAGCGGGTAGGTCTGGAAAGAGGAGCTGTTTGGAGCTACAGCCAATTTTTAGGACTCGGAGGGGAGCTGCTCAACTGAAGTTGAGAGACTGTGGTTCCAGAAAGGAGCCTGCTAGACAGGAAGATCTGGGACGGCTGCCATGGGCATATGAACCCAGAGTGACGCCTGAGGTCTGAACCTTGAACAACATTCATGTTCAGAGGCAGGGAAAGTGCTCTGATCGGCGCTCCTATCCTCCTATCGACATGGGCAAGCCTGGGAGAAAGCCCCCTGTAGGAGGGGGCAGGGCGGTCACCAGGCGTCCTGTCTGCAGAGAAGGGGAGATATTCGGATTTGGTCATTCCCCAGTGGACAGAACAGAAGCCAGAATGCGGGACTCCAGGAAGTGGTGGTCTACTGGCAAATGAACGTTGCATAAATAAACGTGGGGCTTAATAGACTTGTCTTGTTTTGGCTTTTCAGGAGAGGAGTGGATGATTCGAAAAGTGAAGGTGGAGGAAGAGGATCAGGAGGCAGAAGACAGAGTCGAATGGCCCCAGCATCTGTCATTACTGCCCGGCCCCTTTCCCACACCTGACCTGGGGCCTCTGGCCGCCGCCTATAAGCTGGAGCCGGGGATCCCCGGGGCCCTGGGCGGGCTCTCGCTGGCCGGGTGGACTCCTGCCTCAGAGAAGCCCTATGGCTGCGCCGAGTGCGAGCGGCGGTTCAGGGACCAGCTGACCTTGCGGCTGCATCAGAGGCTGCACCGCGGCGAGGGCCCGTCCGCTTGTCCCGACTGCGGCCGCAGCTTCACGCAGCGCGCGCACATGCTGCTGCACCAGCGCAGCCACCGGGGCGAGCGGCCGTTCCCGTGCTCCGAGTGTGACAAGCGCTTCAGCAAGAAGGCCCACCTGACCCGCCACCTGCGCACGCACACGGGCGAGCGGCCCTACCCGTGCACCGAGTGCGGCAAGTGCTTCAGCCAGAAGATACACCTGGGCTCGCACCAGAAGACGCACACGGGCGAGCGGCCCTTCCCCTGCACCGAGTGCGAGAAGCGTTTTCGCAAAAAGACGCACTTGATCCGCCACCAGCGCATCCACACGGGCGAGAGGCCCTACCAGTGCGCGCAGTGCTCACGCAGCTTCACGCACAAGCAGCACTTGGCGCGGCACCAAAGGGTGCACGAGGCGGCCTGCCGCGCCCCGCTGTCTTCCGATGTGCCCGCCCCTCCGGGTTCTCCTGCCCAGACCCTGACCCCTTCCCCTCCGGGACCTAAGCCTTTCGTCTGCTCTGATTGCGGACTGAGCTTCGGCTGGAAGAAGAACCTCGCCACGCACCAGCGTCTGCACGGCAGCGAGGGGCGCCCCTTTGGATGTGACGAGTGCGCACTGGGCGGTGCCACCGAACCCTTGGCCTGCGGGGAACGCTGCACACAGGCGCCCCAGGGCGCTCCCGCCAGCGAGCGGTCCTTTTCCTGCCCAGACTGTGGACGCGGCTTTGCCCACGGGCAGCACCTAGCGCGGCATCGGAGGGTGCACACGGGCGAGCGACCCTTCGCCTGCGCGCAGTGTGGCCGTCGCTTCGGCTCGCGGCCAAATCTGGTCGCCCATTCTAGGGCCCATAGCGGCGCCAGGCCTTTCGCCTGTGCGCAGTGCGGCCGCCGCTTCAGCCGCAAGTCCCACTTGGGCCGCCACCAAGCGGTGCACACGGGCAGTCGGCCCCACGCCTGTACCGTCTGCGCCCGTAGCTTCAGCTCCAAAACCAACCTGGTCCGCCATCAAGCCATCCACACGGGCTCTCGCCCCTTCTCCTGTCCGCAGTGCGGCAAGAGCTTCAGCCGCAAGACTCACCTAGTGCGGCACCAGCGCATCCACGGCGAAGCGGCCCACCTGGCCTCCGACGCTGACCTCCCGGCCCCAGCCTGGCCCACTCCCACGGAGGTGGCAACGCCCCCACTCTTCTTCTGAGCCTCCTTCTTGTCCAGGCCCTTCCTTTGCCTTCTGTTGCTTCCTGGTTGGAGAGACCCAAGTCCAAGCGGGTGAGCACTGTGGCAGGATGGCCTAGGCCCTGATGGCTATTTTTCTTTCCTCTCCATCTTGCTGGGGAGACGTCCGGAAAGGATAGCCAGCTTTAACATTCTGCAACAAAGTGCTGAGTGAACCCTTGCTGGGAATAATTCCTGCCTGAGTCCTTGGAAGGCTCCCACCAAGAGAAGCCCTGGAAAGCTGAAGTTCCCTGGACCACCCCTGGCCAAGTCAGGAACCTCTACAGGGGGAGGGAAAGAATGGTTATCTGAGTGCTTATAGTGTCATTAAAATTTAAATCTGAAGTTTCTGGGGCTTTTAAATGAGCTGGGGGAGGGAACCCCTGACTAATCCACACACAGAGGACCTGGCTTTACCTACCCTGGGTGAGTTCCACTTACCCAGCTGCTGGTAATCGCTCTACCAAATCAACATATAATACAGCTAATTTCCAAACCACTCCCCTGCTCCCTGCCTCTAGCTCAGAAATTTGAAGAGGAAGAAACACTAGTATACAGTTCCCATGCCAGGTGTTGAAGGCTGGAACATGGGGAATACACAGAGAGGGGGCAGGTGCCCTTTGGCTGGGCTGTTCCCATGGAGACACAAGGCAACCCTGGCTTCTGGAGCTCTGGAACTTCTGCTGTCTGCAGCTCTCCCAAGGGGTTCTCAGAAAAGCAGCCCCAGCTTCCACCCTGCCTGGCACCATGAGGAAGGACATTAGTGGTGTATGAAATTTCTTTCCCATCACACGGATGCTTGAGCCAGACGTCTCTGTAGCTGTGCTTCCCCAGCCGAGGCAGCTGGGAGAGCTCGCTGCCTGTCAGTAAAGGGACGGGGAACAAGTTGAACCTGGAATGAGGAGTCCTGGGTTTGACCCCTCCTGTGCCTCTTGTAGACTTGGAGCAGCACATTCATTTTCCTGGGCCTCTGCTTTCTCATTACAATAAGATTATTGATGTTGACGAGGGGCAAGGGAGAAGGAAAGGGGGGTTTGAATGCAGTGAGTTCTAAGTTTCCTGGCCATGAGCAGGTGGTCACAGTAAATGTGACAGTGTGGCTATAAATAGGGGCCATTGCGTTGCCCCAGCAGCATTGTAAATACTTGGATAGTTCACATAAAAATCTGGACTTCCAGCTTCTCTCACGAAGTCAGAAGATCTGGCAGCTCATGACTGGGGCTGAGCAGAAATTGGCCTCATTCAACCAAGGGACACTGACCCCCAACTGGAGAGGGCTTGCACCCCCTCACCCGCCACTCCCTCCCCTGAGATCCCCACCTCCCTTTCTTTAGGGGTCTGTGGTCCCTATCCCTGTTCCACTCCTTACAGTGAACTTCTGATATCTGATGAAGGTGCATGGGCCCACCTGGGGCTCCCGGCACAGCAATGACACTCTGTATATCAATTTGGAATTAAATAAATACATGAGATGCTGCCAGTTATGGGTCGATGTAGAAGCTCTTTTTGGTAAGTAGAGAGAAAGGTTGAAGGGAAAAAGTGGGAAAGGCCCAAACATAAACTTTGTTCTACAGTTTTGCCAATAAGAATGGTTCTCAACACATTAGAATCTCCTGGAAACGTGAAAATATACCAATAGACATGTGCACTTTTCTGTATATTTGTTATATTTCAACAAAGACTTTATATATGTCCAGATTGGTAGATATAAAGATGGATGGATGGATGGATGGATATAGAAAGACAGACAGACAGATGACAGACATCAATGCTCTCTCCACTCGAGACCAATTGAATTAGAATCTGCATAAATGGGGCCCGAACCTGATTTTCAAAACTTTCCCCAAGTGATCCCAATGTGCACCCAGGGATGAGGACCATGGCTCTAGGGCAGGGGTGGGCAAACTTTTTGACTCGAGGGCCACAATGGGTTCTTAAACTGGACCGGAGGGCTGGAACAAAAGCATGGATGGAGTGTTTGTGTGAACTAATATAAATTCAAAGTAAACATCATTATATAAAAGGGTACGCTCTTTTTTTTTTTTTAAGTTTTATTCATTTCAAACGGGCCGTATCCGGCCCGCGGGCCGTAGTTTGCCCACGGCTGGGCTAGGGTCTTGTCCTTCATCACCTTAAAGCCCAGGTTCAGGTTACCACCAAGCCAGAAACATTTAAACATTTAAAATGGAGAGGATGGAGTCCGAGGACATGCTGGGCAGACACGGATGCTCCGGAATAAGAAAGAACACTTTTCTAACTTCCTGTAACGATGTCTGAGCAGCCTATTAGCCCCAGAGAAACAGGCACCGCGCTGAGCCCCAGATGTCAATGTGCACAGTTTCGATGAGAATCCAAGGGCTCTATGAACACTTGGGAAATTTCAGTAAATTTATTCAAACAGCCTCACTCACTCTCTGGTGTCTCAAATCCAAATAAATGCACCATTCATTCAGATATTCAGTTCCTGTTTATTGAACACCCCTCTGTCCCTGACCCAGTGTTTGGTGCACAGACACAATACGTATCTGCCCTCACTCAGAGCTTACAAGTGGTTGCAGGTAAGTAAATTTAAAAATAATCTACTTCTTTTCTGCCTCAGACTGCACACACCTACTTTGAGGGTGCAGCTTTCAGTGTCCTCTTGCTCTGCATGTTTAAGGGCCTCACTTTGCTCTGAAGCCAGTTACCCCAGTTCCAAGTGCAGTTCAACCCCCCTACTGGCTGTGTGACCTGGAGCAAGCTTATTCTCCTCTCTGTGCTTCGCTTTCCTCGTTTGTGAAATAAGAATTATAATAGTAGTATTAACATCTGCCTTAACTGTTATGAGAAGTAAGGAGTGAAGGAAACTATTAAACAGTGCTCAATAGTTTTCTCTATAGAAATATTTTCTGGTTTATTCCTAGATTCTTGAATATTTTTTGCTATAAGTGAAAATTTTTAATTAAAAAATTAATTGTAATAGATTATAGATTGCTTTCAGTTGTCTATGTGTATGGTCATATCACTTGTAATGACTCCTTTCCTCCTTCTTTTGGATTTTCATGCCTTCTCTTCCCTTGCCTTACTGTCCTAGCTAGAACATCCACGCTAATGCTGAATAATAGTGAGAGTGTATTTCCTCTCCTTGTTCCTGATCTGAAGAAACATTCATATGTCACCATTAAGTATCACGTTTACGCTATTTTTTTGGTAATCTCTATCAAATTAAGAAATTTCCTTTCATCCTAGCCGATTTGGCTCAGTAGATAGAGTGTTGGCCTGTGGACTGAAGGGTACTGGGTTTGATTCCGGTCAAGGGCATGTACCTCAGTTGCAGGCTCAGCCCCAGCCCTGGTGTGTTGGGACGCATGCAGGAGGCAACCAATCAATGTGTCTCTCTCACATTGATGTTTCTCTCCGTCTTTCCCCCTCCCTTCCAGTCTAAAAAACAATGGAAAGAATATCCTCATGTGAGGATTAACAAAAAAGAAATTCCCGTTCTAACCCTAGTTTAGAGTATTTATGGATGTTGGCTCTTATCAAGCCATCTTTCTGTGGCTATTGAGATGATCAGATGACTTTTCTCCTTTGTTATGGTGGTAGGTGACTACTAATGATTTTCAAATGTTAAAACCAGCCGTGAATCTCTAAGATAAACCCAACTTGGTCATGCTGTTTTATTTCTCTTTATAAATTCCCAGATTGTTTGAAAATACTTACTTAGCATTTTTGCTTCTTTGCACATTTTTGGAGGTTGGCCTCTGGTTGTCTTCTTGTACTGTCCTCCTCAACTTTTGGTTTCACACTTATATTAGTCTCATAAAATGAGTCAGGGTATTCAATATTTTTCTGTCCTCTGGAATAGTTTGTGTATTACTGAAATGATCTCCTCAAATACAAGGTAGAACTTATCAGTGAAGCTCTCTGGATCTGCAGTTTTCTTTATGGGAAGATATTCCATTCTATGCCATTTTTCTACTTCTTCTTGAATCTGTTTTAAGTTCTATTCTTCTGAGAGTTGTATAGTTCAATCAAATTTTTGGCAACGTTGCTTGATATATCTTTTCATTTTTATATGGTCTGTAGCAGTATCTACAATGATGGCACTTTCTTCATTCCTAAGATTGGTTATTTGTGACTTTTTACATTTGATCTTAGCCAAAAGGTGTGCCTACTTTTTTTTATTGATGAATTATACCATAAGCTGGTCAATTTCATTTTTTGTTAAAGAAACACTTTTTGGCTTTCTTGATTATATCTAATATATAATGCCATTTCACTCATTTTTGTTCTTATCTTTACATGCCCTCAACTTTTATCTGGATTTCCTTTGCTGTCGTGTTTTTACCTCCCTGTAAATCCTCAGCCTTTTCTTTTTCACATACTCATTTATATCCACACATTTCTCAGTACTGATTTAGTTTTATCCTCAAAGTTTGATATATGGTACTTTCTTATAGCTCAGTTCAAAATATTTCTTCATTGACACGTGGGTTACTAGGAACATAATTCTTATTTTTCCAACATATAAGAATTTCTCATTTTTTATTGGCTTCTAGCTTAGTATGGTCAAGAGAACATATTTAGTATAATACTGACAATTTGTTTAATCTTGCTCCAGGGCTTACTATATGGTCAATTTTTGTGGCTGTCCTGCATATACTTGAGAATATATATTCTGTAGCTTGTGGTCCAGTGTTCTATATATTCATCAACAGAGACAACTTTAATTGGCTTGTTCAAATTTTCTGTATCCATCCTAATTTGTTCTATCAACTTCTGGAAAAGGCATGCCAAAATCTTCCAAATATGACTGTAAATTTGGATGTTTTCCTTTTAGTTCTTTAAACACTGAGGCCAGCAGAGGGAAAATGGAATGTATAAAAACAAACGAAACCCACAACGTTGTCAATACAACAGAAGGCAGAAAAAAAGGGGGGAATCTCCAGAACAAGTGGGACAAACCTAAGGAGAAAATAATGGTACATTCAAATTCAAATGTTAGAGATTTTATTACATGTAAATGGATTCAGGGCTCCAATGAAGGAACAAAAGATTTTGTCAAGCTGGATTAAAAAATAAAATCCAACTATAGGAAGCCACAGCTAAAACACAAAGTTGAATCAAGTCTGGTCTGCCAATGAACCAAGCTCCTTCTGAAGGCAGCAATGACACAGTGTCACAGGCAGAAGATGGTGGCACCCCCACCCCCAACCCTTTGCAGCTTCTCTCCCACTGGACCCCTCTGGGCTAGCCTGGAGCCCTTGGGGATCCCACTCCACTCTGACAGGTTGAAGGAGGACCTTCCCTGCCTGCCTTACAGTGGCCTCATGCTGGCAAATGGCTGGTGGAGCAAGGATGGAGGGAAGCTCAAGCCCAGGTCAGCCAGGAGCCATCCTCCAGGCTACGTGCCAGGATGGTGACAGGCCAAGCTAGAGCCTTCTGTGCCCCCCACCTCCAGACCTCTGGAATTCCTGAGTTAAAAAAGGCCCCTCAGTTTCTCCCACCAAAGTGAATTTCCCCATAAAGTAGGTGAAAGTATTGAACACACTCCCAAAATCCTGAACTGCACACAGATTTTTCACCAAAGTAGATTCTAGAAGGCTTTCAGTGAACTGAAAGTTTCTGGTGTGGCAGTGGACCTGTGGGACAAATGTAATTGCAGATGATGAAGCATCTTACCATTCATTTTATTACTTATTTTCCACACTAAAAAAAAAAAAAGATTTGACCTTCCTGTAGGTTCTGATTGGACCTGGACCACCTAGACTGGTCTGGGTGCAAGTATTCTTGTCTGCTAAGCTCACTTGTCCCAGTACTGATACAAACCAGTCAGCCACGCCCTGGTGTGGACCCACCTAGCCCCTTTCTGTAGGCACCAAGGGCCTTTCCCTTAGCAATTAACTTTGTAATTTTAGAATCAAACTTAGACCAAGGAGTGACATTCTCCCCAAATGAAATCTCTGCCTATATTTAGCAGGAAAGTGAGAGCCACTGCTTTCCCAGCGCTGAGAGCAGGAAGGACAGGTATTAGGGAGAAGGGCTCTCCTAGCTTCTCTGCAGCCATTTGGAGCACCCCGGGCACACGTGCTGCGCACAGGTATGTACGCCACCATCTGGCTATGAGTTGTGGCAGTTATGATGGCAAAGACAGGTGGGAGCAACATCTGAATGAACCTGAGCCAAGGAGGACAGAGGCGTGGCTGAGGAATGCATCCCAAGCAGTGCCCCCCCAGAGCAAACACATGCTGGAATCTGGGGCAGTCAGGCCAAGAGAGATGTCTACCTCTTCACAGCCCAGAGATGGGGAAAGTTTGGTTTGAAAGATGTGCAGGGGCGGACTGGCCCCTGGGAGAGGCAGCCAGGGGCAGGGCATCCTCAGGGCGGAGCTGATGAAGGTGGTTAGAGGCCTCCCATCTCGGGTCCCTATGTTCTCTACCATCCCAGAGTTCCTCCTCAAAGCCGCTCTGGACTCCCACCAATAGGCTGTTTGGGTCCTTGGGCCAGTTTCGGGGCCCAGTTGGAGCAGCTGCTGCAGCTGGTGGCTCTGCATCTGCACTGGTGGCTGGAGAGGCCATCTGCGGGGGGAAGGCAGCAGGCACTGAAGGGGCAGGGGGAGTCTGGGGGCCCCCAATGTGTCTAAGCAGGGGATGCACAGTGAGCACAGCACGGCTGCATGCTGAGGGTGGTGGGTGCTGGGAAGGGCTGGAGCTGGTTCCAGAAGGTTCTGCCTGGGGGGCGCCTGGAGGCAGCTGAGGCACCAGGTGGCGTGTCCCCAGGGAGAGGCCTGAGGCCTCGCCAGCCCTGCAGCCTTCCGCCTGGCCATGCAGGATCTTTGGTTTTGGCCTGGTAGGGCCCTTCTGTCTCCAGTAGGGCAGGTGTCTTCGAGCAGGGCCATGAACCCAGTGAGGTCCCCGGGGGAGGGCCCACGGCCAGGAAGCCTGGCCCTTTGGCCCAGGGCCCCTAGGGCACCTCCCTAGCCGATGCACTTGGGTCCTCATGGTGGCCACTTCCTGAGACAGGCCTGCCAGGGCCGAGGCGAGCTGATCCAGCTTCTCTGAGAGGGTGGCGCTGAGGCTGTGGAGCTCCTGCTGCAGAGAACTTCCACAGGGACACGGTGGCCGTGGGGAGGCAGGTGGCAAAGCAGGAGGGACGGTAGCCATGGGGGGCGGTTCAGGCAGGCCTCTGGTAAGTGGCCTCCCTTCGGTCTTGGCTAAAATCAGAGCAGGAATGCAGGGTGAGAGTTCTCAGGCTATCAGGACCTCTCTCTCCCACTAGGTGTCCCCTGGATTAGTGTATTCAGCATCCTACCCCACTATGGCCTGGCTTTAGATGGGAAGGAAGTGACTCAGGCTTGAGAACATCAATGACAATGTTCATGACATTAACAGTGGCCACATCTGCAGGCTGATTCCCAAATCATGAACCGGATAAACCACAGATTGGGTCTCCATGGTAACTAAGATTTCTTAGGACACAGGGCTTTCTAGAAAAAGGATCAGTAGGTTCTTGTGCCATCTTTGGGACCAAATGGCCCCTGAGGGCACCTAACCATGCACTAGGGAGTCAGTGGGCAGGGCCTGGAGAAGCCTCAGCAGACAGCATGAGGCCAAGGCCACAGGCAGCATCTGGAAAAGGGCCCAGGTGCTTCTAGAGGGGTGACCAAGTGCTTCTAGAGGGGTGACCAAGGGTCTGCATCAGTACCCAGTGTGAATAGTCATAAGCAAACCACCAGGGATCCCCCAATCCCAACTTCTGTCTTTCATATTCAGAAGTTTTGGGGGTTTTTTTCACCCTAAGTTCTCTTAGAACTGGTCTCCACCTCAGGCAAACCTCACAAGAAGGCCCTGTTACCTGCTGTTCCCCAGACCCCTGGGCCCTAGCCTGGACCCTTCCTCTTATCAGCACCTCCAGGGCTTCAATCAGAGGAAAGAGTGAAGCTAGAGTGTCTGCAGGACCCCATCACCCCAGCAATGGAACCACCGGGTCACACTTCCAGTCTGGTGTGAGGACCCCCGTGCAAATCCTAGAAATCAGGAAACCCAGCCCATGTCTTAACGTGGTTAAGGAGGCACTTCCTCTGGGCCAGATGTGATGTGGAACCACATCTACTATCTTCAGGATGCCCATGGCCAGGTCACACAATGTGACTAGGCCTGTTTCCTCACCTATTCTCTAAAGTCCACTCAAACTCTGAACTTTGATTCTGGGTGTATCCATTCTGGTACATCTTGATTTCTGTTTTGCCTCCGAAAGGTATCTATGCTTTTATGAAAAAGCCAGCTATTTCTATAAGAAAACACTAAAATGAAATAAGCAACTTGAAGTGAGTTCAAGGTGCGACTCTTCCTACTTGTGACCCAAACAATCCTGGAAGAGTGTTAAAAAAAAACTTTCCCGCCCTGACTGGTTTGGCTCAGTGGATAGAGCGTCGGCCTGCAGACTGAAAGGTCCCAGTCAAGGGGATGTACCTTGGTTGTGGGCACATCCCCAGTAGAAGGGTGTGCAGGAGGCAGCTGATCGATGTTTCTCTCTCTATTCTTCTCCCTTCCTCTCTGTAAAAAATCAAGAAAATACATTTTTTTAAAAACCAAAACTTTCCCCCGTGACCCTGCAGGAAGGAGCTGAGCAGCGGGAAGGGGTTGGGTGGCTGTACAGATGCTGACCCATGCCCACCCCTCTGCCCAGGGCTCCTGACAACTTGAGGGGACGGGGAGGCCACCACTTCACCTGCAACACTTGGTCCTCTGTGTCCAGGCACCGGATCCCTGGATTCTTCACTAACCCTGAGCTTCCAGGACAGGGGCCGAGCGGGTGACCCAGGAGGCTGGCAGGGCCCCGGCCTGGGCCTTTTCTCTGGCTGAGGGGCAGGGCAGATACTCCCAGCTGCCCCTGCAGAAAGAGCACAAAACACTTAGGGTGTGCACATGTATCATTTTGACAGGGCCATTCTAACATGGGAATATTTGGACATGACCTAAAAAAAATATCAAGCTTTCAACTCTCAAATACTGATTAAATAAGATGCAAGACGGGCACACTTGGCCCACCAGGGAACCCAACTCTGGTCTAATGGCTTGCTGGGGCCTGTGTGACTGGGGTTGGGAACCAGACTGTCTGTGGTCCTCTGCTGCTTGGGCATGACACCTCTGGCTCCACCATTGGGTGGGGGCCGGGGAGAGCAGGTGAAGACGACCATAATCTGCAGGTCCCACCACCAGTGAGACTCTACCAGGGACATGCTGGGGACACTCTGTGCTCTTTTCCACCAGCCCCACTGGGCAGTGAGGAATGTGGGGACAGCCTGGGCTGCAGAAAGGCCAAAGATTTCCTGGGGCCATCAGCCTGAATTGGAAGGATTCAGCCCCCTCCCCAACCAATCATTCCACCCGTACCTCCTTGGGTGCTGCCCAGGGGGCTAGGCCGGCCTGGGGTCTCCAAGCACACTTCTGTCCGGGGAGCCTGGGACCTGCCTCCCGTCTTCTCCTCTGCTTTTCCTGCTGGTCAAACACGAGGTCAGGCTTGGACTGAGAAGCGTGGTGGTCTGGGGTAGCAGGCAGTGTTTCCAGCTTTCTTGGCAGGACAACCTCAAAGTTCTCCCAGGTGGAGCCTCACTTTTGACACTTTTATGTTTATTGCCAAATTTTAAAAAGGTTTATTATTTACATGTAATGTAAGACCCTGACATTAAGCTCTGGATTGCTGAGGCGTCCATTTCAGAAGATGTCCGTCTCACATAAACATACTGCAAGGGGTATGACAGCTCCTGGCCAACAACCAGGGAAGCAGCCGGGCTGCCCCACCCCCAGGAAGGTCCCTCTTTCAGAAAGCCTGGGTGACCTAGATAACTGGCCATCTGAGAGACCCTGCTTCTCCCTTCTTGCGTCCTGATTCCCACTCTCATGTTTCAAATTAGCCAATAAAGAGTGAACCTGCCAAACCCTAGATGCCCACCACGACGGTGACCAAAACAGAGCACCAGGCCCTCGTGCTCTTTCCTCTCTCTTGTGACCTGAGTGTATAAATCCTGCTCCTTAAAGTTCTCTGATGGTTTTGCTGAAATGCGTCCTATGATCTTAAGAAGCACAGGGTGGCCCAGCCAGAACACTGGCCCAAGTGGAGGAATTGGTGGGGTTTGTACTGAGAAATAAGGCTGGGGTGAGTGCCTCAGGCATTCCTAGAGAGAGTATCACTATCCACAGGCTGGGCCCACACAACAGCGTGTGTGTGTGTGTGTGTGTGTGTGTGTGTGTGTATATGTGTACACATTAAGTGTATATAATGCATATATAATATATATATATAACACTAGAGGCCCGGTGCACAAATTTGTGCACGGGGGTGGGGAGGAGGGACCACAGGAGGTTGGCAGCAGGCTCCAAGGAGGGAGCCAGCCCTCAGCCCCCCTGGGAAAGGGGCCGCCACCCACCCCCCAGTTCCTCATCCCAGCCCAGGGCCCAAAGGCCCTGGCAGGGTCGGGAGAGGAGGCAATAGTTGCTGGATGCCAACGCCTACCCTGCTCCGCCACCAGACGGTTCCTGGCCTCCTGCCTCCCCTCTCCTCCTTCCCTGGCTGCCACCACTGTGGGTGAATGGCCCCCAGGGAAGGGAGAGGATGGATGGGAGTGAGACAAACCCTTGTGTCGAGGGCTGACTTTCAACAGATCACAGCAACGGAGCTGCTCTGCTACGTACAAAACCCCAACCCAGAAGCAGGTGGTCCGGATGGTTTAGAACCAGGGGCCGATGCTGATGGGGGCCAGCCCGAGGTGGGGGCAGGGTGGGGGGGCATGGGCTACTGGCCTGCCACAGGAGGTTGGCTGTGGGAGTGCACTGACCACCAGGGGGCAGCTCCTGCATTGAGCATCTGGTGGTCAGTGTGCATCATAGCAACTGGTGGACCAGTTGTTCTGGTCATAATGGTTGCTTAGGCTTTTATATATAGAGAGAGATTATAACATATATATTAAGTTCATGGCTAGGTTTTCTAATCAAACATACTCGTTTAACCCTCCTGGAACCCTGAGTGCCTCAATAGCCCCACCTTCTCTCTCAGATACAGCTCATCTTACAGGGAAATCAAGCATGACAAAAGCAGAGAATTTTCTGGCAATAGTCAGACAAAGTGACAGGTGGGACTCAGAGAACCCAGCCTCTGGACTGTGGTCCTCATGGGGACGTGCCCCAGTCAGGAGACCCCAGGCTCACCTGTCCTGAGACCGAAGTGGTCCCTGGGCTCTGTTCTCCTTGGACCTTCACCAGGGCTTGGGGTCGGAGGGCCAGGTCTCTTGCTGCTGGGAAGAGGGTCCCTCTCTGCATCACAAAGCTGGTATCAGGGTGGGGGCCTCAGCCTGGGGCATAGCTTCCTGTCTCCCTCTCCCACACAAGCTTACCCTGCAGGAGTGGCTGCCAGAGCTCAGGCTCCAGCCTTGGGTCTTCCCCTTCTGAGCTGCTGAGGCTGGAGCTGGAGCTGGAGCCAGTGACGGTGCCGGGGCCAGGGCTGGGGCTCGGGCTGGGGCCGGGGAGGGCCAAGCATGTGAAGCGCAGGGGCCTCCCAGGCAAGATTCCCTTCAGAGAGTTCTCCAGGCAGTGAAGTGGGGAGGGCGTGGTGGCTGTCCCTGAGCAAATGACAGAAGAACCTCTGTCCATCAGCTTGACAGGTAGGAGGACCCTCGGCCTGAATGAACAGGCACACAGCCCAGTTACTGGCCCCAGACCAGCTCTGGTGGACCTGAACATCCTCTCTGCCATGACGGTGGAGAGAAGTGAAGCCAGAGCCTGGCTAGGCCCCCAACCCCTGTGGAAATCCAGCTGGGGAACTTTCTGGAAGACTCAAGTCACTGAAAGCCACTAGTAGTCGGTTCCAGCCAGGCCCTGGGTCCTCCTACTCCACTCCCTCAGGACCAGTGTCCAACAGCAGAGACTCAGTTAAGCCCATAGGAGGCCCCCAAAATCAGCTCTTGCCTGGTGGGAGTGTTAGAAATACCATATTTATTCAAACAAGTCAGAGCCTACCGGCACTTCGGCAGGTCAAGGACAGAATTCTGCTGCAAGTTAAACTAAGTGGCCACAGGAGCAGAGGGAGCCCCTGCACTCACTCACGTGCTCAGCTGGCACCTGGGGAATGAACGGGTGTATGACAGGGAGGGAACAGAGGAACAGAGAGGGAAGGGAAATCTGTTCCCTCATCAAAGACTCTGTTTGGAGCAAAAACATCCCAGGAAGTGCTGAGGGCAGATGTCAGCTCACCGTCCTGGAGCCACCTCCATGGTCCTGGCCTGGTGGCCACGTGGTCTTTGAGCCCTCGCTGGCAGCAGGCGGGGACACTGCTAGAGGTGAGTGCCTGCGGGCTGGCTGGCCGCAGGCTCCTGGTGGGCACGTCCCCCCTGAGATGGACTGGTTCACACACCTCTCTCCTCAGTCCTGTTTTAATGAGAGGCCCAAAGGCCTGTCAGCCCCAGGGCTCTGTGTTGGCACCAAGGAAAGAAGTTAGTGGACAGAAAACTCTGTCATCGTTGTATTCTTGGGCACACGTGTTCCAGGTATGGAACACACACCAGCCCTGCAGATGTTCCCAGGGGCGCCTAAATCCTCTGGGATCTCTTCAGACCCAGCTACCTGCACTCCTGGGAGCCCCACAGCCCAGTAACTATGCCAGACCCAAGCACATGGGGCCAGGACAGCCACAATCGAAAGATGCTCCTCCAAGGCCAAGGCCGGGCTCAGGCCTGAACTCAGTAGCAGAGAGCCCTGCCCCGACTGCACCCGCCATGCAGAGGCGGGCAGTGCTCTCTGGCTTTCTGGCCTCATACTAGCCTCTGCCCAGGTCGTTTCCAAAGAGTCTTTTCTTTTTTAAAAAATATTTTTATTGACTTCAGAAAGGAAGGGAGAGGGATAGAGAGATGGAAACATCAATGATGAGACTCATTGATCGGCTGCCTCCTGCATGCCCCCTACTGGGGATCAAGCCTGCAACCCAGGTATGTGCCTTTGACCGAGATCAAACCCAGGACCCTTCAGTCCTCAGGCTGTTGCTTAATTCACTGAGCCAGACTGGCTAGGGCCAGAGTGTCTTTTCATCTCAGGGTGAATGTGGCCCTTTTCCTACTCCTAGACCCCCGGTAACCATGCTTTACCTTCCTTGTCTGCCATCCAGTTCTTGGGCTCCACTCTCTGTGGTTCTCTGTCCCCTGCCGAGGACCAGGACCAGGCAGGCTGTGACCTGGGCACAGATATCTCTCTGAGACAATTCTCCAGGCCCTGGAGTGGGGCACTACGGACTGGAATTCCTATGAAAACCCAACATTTGTCGTGTCAGACAGTCAGAGCTCAGTCTCTGTGAACCCCAGGGACCTTGCCTGCACCGTGTCCAGGACAACTGGGCCCAGGGGAGGAGGCACAGAGCACTGGACCTCTCATGGCAGTGCAAGGTACCTGAACTCGAGACCTGGCCCCAAACATGTGTCAGTCCAGGCTCTGAGTGGCCCTGCTCAAGCTGGACCAACATGACTTGGCCGCCTATTTGGAAGTCAGGTCAGTGGGCTGTGATAAGGGCACCCCAGGTCTGCTGCCAGCATGGGCACGGGGACCTGACGAGGATATGTTGGACACCACAGTGGGCTGGGACGCCTCCCACCCTTTCCCAGGTTTGATCCCGAGCCTTAGGCTGGCCAGCTCACCTTTTTCAGGCCTACGTCCCTGGCTGCCCTCAGATATCTGGAAATCCAGGTCCCCATCAGTACTGCTGGATGAGGAGAAGCTGGTGGGGGTGCTGTGGGGACCTGGGACGAGGGCAGGGCCGTCTCTGACAAAGCCCTGCAGGCCCAGAGCCGGAAGAGGCCCCACAGTCAGTCCTGCAGGAAACAACACAGCTGGCATCATGGGAAAACCACTAAAGAAGAGGTCCCTGGGCCCTGAGCTGTGGGAAGACGCCCAGGAGCCCTGCCCCAAGGACCTTCCACTGGGGTCTCTCTTTGGTTAGGGAGCTCACAGCACTGATTCAAATACCACAGCATGTTAACCCACATGACCCCAGCCATTGGTCTCATGGGGCTAGAGCAGGGGTCCTCAAACTTTTTAAACAGGGGGTCAGTTCACTGTCCCTCAGACCGTTGGAGGGCCGGACTATAGTTTAAAAAAAAACTATGAACAAATTCCTATGCACACTGCACATATCTTATTTTGAAGTAAAAAAACGAAACAGGAACAAATACAATATTTGTATTTGCATGTGGCCCGTGGGCCGTAGTTTGAGGACCCCTGGGCTAGAGTAAGAGCTCTTAGAGAAGGCAGTGGGCAGAACAGTTTAACTGACTTTCACCCAATTCAGGAGCTGTGTGGGGGCAGGCATGAAAGAGACTGGGGGTGGGAGGGAGGGGAGAAGGGCTTGCACTTTATGAGACCTAGAGAGGAGGACCTAACAGTGTCCTCAGCAACCCCCCACCCCACCCTTGTGCTATGCAGGGACAAACGCCATCCCCAGGGCATGGCCAAGTCTACCTTGACTGTGTGATCCTCGGAGGTTCAGCTCAGGCCTCTGAGACCCGGGGTCTCCTGGATGGGAGCTCTGGAACCAAGAGGTGGCCGGCGGTGGCTGGGGAGGTAACGACCCACTCAGGGGAATGCCCTTCAGACAGGCCTCCAGGGCTTCCAGAGGTGAGCTCGAGGCACTGCTGGCTGGGACAGGGGAGATGGCCCTATCACCATCTCTGGCAGGTCCCCTGGCCTGGCCCCAGGCTGGCTGCCCCACCCACCTTCTGCTGGGGTGAGAAGTCCTGCACCAGGTATGGGAGCCTGCCAGGCAGGACACCCTCCTGCGGGGGACTTAGCTCTGCTCTGTTCATATGGGGGATGACACAGACTGTCCCCCAGGCTCTGGGGCAGGTGGTAGACCCACATGTATGAGCAGCCAGCTCCCTGACAGTCGGAAAATCTCTGCAAGTGAAGGTCCTTATAAGGGAGGGCTCCTGGGCAAGGCTGGATTAAGGAGGGAGTGGATTAAAAGAGGGCATTAATTGCTTGAGGACAGTGGGCTCGTCCCCTGTGGACGGGCATAACTTTATTGGGGGCTGAGAACCCCAT
Source organism: Myotis yumanensis (assembly GCF_028538775.1). Classification (NCBI taxonomy): domain Eukaryota; kingdom Metazoa; phylum Chordata; class Mammalia; order Chiroptera; family Vespertilionidae; genus Myotis; species Myotis yumanensis. Next base: position 38,557,839 of record NW_027223760.1, on the reverse strand, counting down.
CAGGACTCAAGCAAATGACCCAGGCCTCACCTTGCGCTGTGGGGCCCCATCTGAGTACTTGGTCCCCACTGGTGTCTCCGTCACCCCCGGGACTGCTGGTGGCAGAGGGTCTGTGGGTCCGCTTGCGGAGCTGACAGGATGCAGGCACTGGGGGGCTCTGGGCCCAGCCATCCTCCATCTTCACAGAGAGCACACGGCCAGCGCCAGCACCAGAGCAGGAAGGAAGAGTCTGGAGGGATCTGGGCCCTGCGGGAAGCCCTCCATGAGGCCCTCATGGGTTAGGACAGGGCTTCCAAGTCTCCCCTCTGAGGTAGTCACACTCAGTCACCAGCAGATGGGCCAACACACTTCCTGTCCTGCCACCAGCCTCCCCTCACCCCCCTGCTGTTCAGAGGGGCACCTCCAGAGTTTCCACAGAGGAGCCAGGTCAGTCCTCCCCAGGAAGCACCTATCAGGGTCTTTCCTCCAAGGCCAGCACACCTGTCTCAATTAGACTTTCTCAACGTCCTGAGAAGCTGCTGAGCACAGGAGAGCTGAGAGTGTGGAAATACTATCCCAGCCTACTAGGACATGATGAGAACCCCCACATCCAAATTATGCCCCAAATGTCTACTGGGCTGAGCTCTGTCTTCTGTTCTCAGTCTCCTTCCCCTACACCATCCCGTCCTTCCTTCTGGAATTCCTGGCTCCTACTCTAAGAGCTGATCTGGACTGATGAAGCACCTCCTGAGTGACCAGCTCCATTTACGGTGACTTGACAATCCCCAACATCTGGCCACTCCAACCAACACACAGAAATGTGGCCTGAGTGTCTCACTGTGGGGGGTCACCCACGGCCCTGCCTAGAGCAGAGGAAGGAATGGATGACGTCCAAGGCCCTCCCAGCACAGCCAGTGCCTTTACCTCCAGAATCCCTTTTCCAGGCCCCCGGATCCTCCTGCAGCCGTGGTTTCCCTGCTCCTGAAGGGCTGGGGTGCGAGTCCTGGGCCACTGGGATCTCCCTCAGACAGTTCAGCAGTCCCTGGAGGGGACAATCCCCAGATGCTGCCTCTGTTTTCACTACAGGAAAAAGCAACACATTTCCACCCTGAGCCCAGTGTCCTCAGTCTTTGTGAAAACAACAGGTAGACAATCCAGATAAGCAGGTAAAAGAGTTCAGGGCCAGAAATCTGGAGGTGTGGGTCATCTGTAACTCATTCGGTCTTGCACAGGCCACTGTCATCTTGGTGGCCAGTTTAAAATCTCTGTCTCCATACCTCCCAGAACTGGGCAGAGAAGAGAAGGGATGATAAAGGCAGAGCACACGGTGTGACTCTGAACACAAATGAAAGAGTGGGCTGATGGGTTGCTGCTTATAGACAGTTCTCTGGGCCCTGAACAGAACTTATATTGAGGAGACCAAGCCTTTTACACACACACACACACACACACACACACGCACGCACACACACACACACGCACACACGCACGCATGCACATGCACATTACTGTACTTAAGCCTCACACAGCCCTCTTAGGTGGAAACAATGACCCTCTTTTACAGATGGCGAAACTGAGGCTCAAGGCTTCAGGAGTCTTGAGTCTGCACAGTTAACAGATGTCAGACTCCAGGACAGGCATTCCTGGCCCCACCATACTGCCCTGATCCCCCAATTCCAAGGTAAGTGTCGAACTCACTCAGCACCTCCTCCTCTGACATCCCACAAACGGGCGGGTAAAGAACACAAAAGGATCCAGGGTCTGCTTTGAGTTTCCTTCTACCAGCTGCCTACATGCTATTCTAAGAAAGCCACCTGGCTCCAGAAATATGACCCTGATGATATGCAGCAGCCAAGTCGAGAATGATCCTTCAGGAAAACACTCGACTTAAAGGAAAATAGCTCTAGAAAGCCAATTCGAGTTTTAACCTTGGCCTGAGACAGGTCCATAGGACTCACCTCCCCAGGGTGGGCTCCCAGGTCCCAGCTCCACCCGGGTTAGCCGTGACATGCCCAGGCCTGGGACAGGAGGCGGTAAGCTCGAGGATGCCTCAGGGTGCTGGGGCCCAGGGACAAGAATTTCCTTCAGGCAGTTGATGAGACCTTGCAAGGGGCTGCTCCCAGGAGAGGTTCCTGTGGGACCTGAAAGATCGGCCAAGGTTAGTGCAGCCCTGATGGTGGCAGCTGTGAGATGACAGGGCATCTGAGATCCCCCACCTGTGAGAATGGGAGGGCCCCTGCTCTGTTGGGTTGCCTGGAGGCTGAGATGGGAGAGAACATGCCTCCATTTCCCTGTCCCACTCAGCTCCAGGATAGACCCACTCTCAGGAAAGCCAGCCTCTCACCTGCTCCTGAAGTCCCTCTCTGCTGTTTTCTGTGGCTCTTCCTTCTGCTGGGGCTACAGGTGAGAGGATTGCACTTCCCATCTGGGGCTCCAGGGCCTTCCTTCTCTGTAGGCTCCTGTGTGTCTGCAGTTTCTGTAACAAGAGAGACAGGAAGGCCATTCCAGCCCTGGCTCCTGACCCCAGGGAATTGCCCAGATCTGGTGCCCACAGAGGAAGAGGCCTCTCCAGCCCCAAATTCCCAGGGGGCAACCTGAACTAGTCGTAGAGCCAGCTCCTGTAAGGCTTGTCCCCGAGGTCTTGCCTGGGGAAGACCTCTGCTTCCTCCTGGTATAATTGTAAATACCAAGACTGTTCACTCCAAGTGCCTGGGACCCTCCCCCAACTCCAGCCTCTGACTTCGGCTCAGCAAGTGACACCAGCAATCTCAACATACAGGCCCTCATTCTGCACTCATGTTTGTCAAATGTGGAGTCTTGGAAACCCCAGAGAAAATCTACCAGGCGACACTTGAAGCCACAGGCCCAATGGGGTATGTTTTCCAGGAGTGCCAATTTTATTCCATATTAATTTAAAATATTTTTAATAAAACAGATATTCAGACAAATGCAAAATTTGCAAAAATTTTTAAAAATAAAGTGAGATCCCCCAGAGAAATTCTGATGACTACCCTTGCCCTCTTCTGCTCTTAGGGTTGCCTTAATGAGAAGGTCTGAGAATCAGATCAGGTGTGCACAGGTATGTTACCTGCTGATAGGCTTGTATGTCAGCAGCGGCCCCACTTATGTGCATGAGCAGCGTGAGCACACAGTACTCCATGAGCAGGGCTGGGTGACGGGCCACCGGGCACTGAGCATCACACCTCCTCTTTGGTTCACAGACAGAGGCTGAGCACTTGTCCTGCTCTGCAGGGAGCTTGTCCCCATTTAGCAACAAGGGAAACCAAGACTTAGATGAAGCTGGACCAACATGTTTTGGCCGCCAAGTCTTAGAGAAATGAATAGGGCAGTGATGGCGAACCTTTTGAGCTCGGCGTGTCAGCATTTTGAAAAACCCTAACTTAACTCTGGCGCCGTGTCACATATAGAAATTTTTTGGTATTTGCAACCATAGTAAAACAAAGACTTATATTTTTGATATTCATCTTATATATTTAAATGCCATTTAACAAAGAAAAGTCAACCAAAAAAATGAGTTCTCGTGTCACCTCTGACACGCGTGTCATAGGTTCGCCATCACTAGAATAGGGCATGGGGTCCGGTTCTCCTGAATCCAGAGTTGGAACCTGCCCCCACTGGGTCACACTCACTGATGGGGAGGGGGCTTCCCTGCCTCCTGGCTCCGGGTGAACTGCTGGACGATGAGCTACCGCTGGGCTGGTGGACGGGCGTGTCTGGAAGGCAGTTGAGCAGGCCTTGGAGAGGGCAAGTTGCCACCGTCACAGCTGCTGTCGGGAGGAGGGAGAGGACTCTGGAAGCTGAGATTGATGCCCAGCAGGTAAAGTGCTCCATTCTGGCCCTTCCTTGCCATATTCCACTAACAGGACATCAGTAAGCTCTGCCTTGTCACTCCTGAGCTCTAAAATCTCTAAAACGTCCACTCACAGTCAGTCTTGTTCTGATTAGATCCCTCCCACCCCCACTTTCTATTTCTGTTACTATCAACAGAGTGGACTCAAAGGAACCCTATAGGCTCGGGCTGATGGGTACAGACCCCCTGAGGAGGTGAGGCCTGAGCTGAGAAGGGCCAGTGAGAAGGAGAGACTGATGAGGTGAGAAGAGCACAGGCTGGGAGGGGGACCTTTGTCCCCACTGGCCATTCAAACAAGGCCCAGCTTAGCCTTCCTCACCTTAGAACAGGGACTGGCTTCACCTGTCACGCAGGGCACAATGTGACATGGCCACAGGATGTGGATGAAGCCACGTGGAAACCACTGTGAGAAAACTCAGAGGCTGCTGTTCCATCAGCTATCCATGTCTGAGGCAGGCACGCTGCCAGGGCGTTCATGAAAGGGAAAGACTCCACCTAGGGTCTGGCAGCAGCTAGGCAGGCACACAGCACACACATGGCACTGCTCACAGCTTAAACTTCACCTTGTGGAGTGCAAAGGCTGCCCTGCTGTCCGACTTACCTTCGGGGTTCGCCTGTTCCCCATCCAGGCCGGCTCTCCCGCTCTCAGGGCCGATTTCCCCAAACAGGAACCCCGGAATCTCCTTCACCAGCTGCACCAGGGCGGTGAGGTGCAGGCTGTGCTGGGGTGCTCCTCCTGCTGGAGAGGCCACAGTGAATCCCCACTCCCTACGTCAGCTCAGCACTCACACTTCTGTATGCGTTTCGTGTGGTCCCGCAACCACATAAGGAGCGGCAAAGGAGAGACCGATGGCTGAGATAAAGAGGACCAGGGCTCAGGCCTGGGGACCTGCCCACGGGCACAGCCAGGACTGGGAGCTGGGACCCCGGGTAACTGGTCTCTTCTATATGCTGTCTTCATTACCTGTTACTCTTCTGAGGGGAACACCAAAGCTTGCATCCCCATCCCCTCTCACCATTGGAGCCCTCTGTCTTTCCTGGCACTGCCCCCCCTAAATCTCCCGGCCTTGCCCAGGCTGGGTCTCTGGTTGCCAGCCCTGTGGCAGCACCTTCGGGAACTTTAGGTGGGCTCTGCATGGGTGGTGGCAGGAAGGGGGCCCACAGAGGTCATGCACTCCAAAGGTGACCCCAAGTTTTCTCTGAGCAGGTCACTCACTGGGCAAGTGTATCAAGCTCCCAGCCCAGAGGGATGAGAGGTGAAAGGTCAAGGTGGGGTTAGGGTCAAGAGCTTGGTGGGGTGGAGAGGACTGATGTCACAGTGTCTCATGGGAAGTGGAGCTGGGAGCTAAGGACCACACGGTGGGAGGGAAAAGAGCGAGTCCACTCGGGTCCAGGCTGCCCAGGGGGACCAGGATACCCAAAGGGGCCTGGCCGTCTACCAAGATTACTCACCTACGGCACCTCCCTTAGGAGGCTCCTGTTCCTCGCCAGCTTTGCTCCTGCTCATGGCTCCTCCAGGCTCCCCAGGAGACAGGAAGGCAGAGAGGGGGAGCAGGTCAGCTGTCCCTGAGAAAGAAGAGGGACAGTTCCCCTGGAATGGAAGCTTGCCTCCGCCCCCTAAGCCCAAGCATGCAGGCGGCCCTGCTGCCCGTACATCCATGCATCTGTTGACCCATGTGTTCATGTGACCACCAAACCCCAGGAACCAAAGAGTGTTAGGACCCACGAAACCACCTTGCTCGGTGTTTTGCCAGCTTTTTAGCACCCCCATCAAAGCAGACCCGAACCCTAGTGGAGTCCACAGAAGCAACAATGGCGTAAAACATCAGTGAGGCCCCCCCAGCTCAGCTGAGGCTCTCAGAACACCACCTCCAGCAGTGTTTCTTTTGTAAAGGAAGATTAAGGTCTCGGCCAGGGGTGCTGGATCTAGCCCCGCTTCCACTTTCAGCTCAGGCTCTTGCTACACCTCCCCAGAAAGGCCCCAGGGCACGGCCAGCTCCTTACCCAGGGAGACCAGTGCCTGGTAGTTCTCCTGCATCACATCCCTGTAGAGCTCCCTCTGCCTCTCCCCGAGGAGCTGCCACTCCTCCTCAGAGAACCGCACAGCCAGGTCCTGGAAGGCGATGGGCACCTGCGGGCACAATCTCGGGGGAGTGGGCTGGTTCCATCCCATCAAGGTCAGGTGCACACAAAGGAGTGGGGAGCAGCAAGCGTGTGGTGGGCCTCTGACACACGGGAGCAGGCAAAGGAGCAACAGCAATCAGATGGGAGTCGACTGTGTCCCCAAAAAGCTATGCTGTGAATGTGGCCTTATTTGGGAAAAGGGTCATTACAGATGTAATTAGTTAAAATAAGGTCATACTGGAGTAAGTTAGGACCTTAACCCAGTATGACTGGCATCCTTATAAGAAGAGAGACACAAGAGAAGGCCATGTGACGACAGAGGCAGAGACTGGACTGATGCGACCACAAGCCAAGGAAAGCCCAGGGCCACCAGAAGCTGGGCAACTGAACCCTAAAAAGCAAAACCACGGATAAGGGGAAACTACTATATATTAAAGCGGACCAGTAGTTTTATTGCTAGCTTTACCCAGTGGCCAAATAAGTTTCTATTGAATGAGTACAAAAAAACATATATAAATGTTAAAGGCACGCTTTAAAATTAAATATCCATTGCAGTTTGAAGTTATTTATTACATGTTCTTAAAAGCTAATATCTTTTTAAAGTATGATACTTTGCAAAACGATGTGTAATATGAAGTGAGAATTCTCCTGATCCGTCCGCAATGTGTTAAGGAACTGGCCTAGTCTGATTTATCTATCTGTCCTCTGTGAGTTTGGTTAGTAAAAGTCAATTCCCTGAGAACCATAACCTAGGGGTGTAATGATCAACATCAGGCTCTGCCCCCACAAAACAAGAGTTCCACCCAGACACACCATCCGGAGGCCAGTAAGAAGAATCAAATCAGGACGGCCTTGGATGCTCATTTCTTCTCCAACTTCTGGTAGCTCTACACAGAGCTGACTCGGCAGGTCCGAGTTAGATCCAGGGAAGAACATGTTGATAGTATGGACATACCGAGTTATGGAGGGTCCACCTTTCTAACAAGGCCACTCCCGGGACCAGGGATATTGGCTGACCCCTGCCTGGACTCCTCTCTAGGTAACTCATGCCATGCTGTGAACAGCGACCAGCCTGGACACCTCCTATCTGATGAACAGAGCTGGGGATTGTGGGGATGTATGACTTCCCCGACAAACCCAATTCCATGTACCAGGTGCCCCAGCCACCCAGCCAGCCTCTCTGTTCCATCGGCCTCTCTCCTCTGCCCTCTCTAACTTTAACACCCACACACTAAAGGCACCTGCTGGCTGCTGAGTAACACATGTCACACAGAGGCTCTGTTCTCAAGGGGCTCACAGATCAGCGGAGGCATGATCCTTACTTGTTTTGGAGCATTTCAGATCTCCTGCTTGATACAAAACAGCCTTATGCTGGTGACACACTTATCCTGTGTGAGGGGCAGAGGTTCCAAAGTGAGGAGGAGTGAAGCAGCATGCAGAGTGGATAGACAGCCTCAGGCCTAGGGCTCAGGCCTTTGGACTGAAATTTTGGTGTCCCTTCCCTGTGCTTGACTGTGACTACATCCTATATAGTAAAAGCGTAGCATGCAAATTGTCCCCTCCGACCAGGAGTTCAACCAGGGAGTGGGGCTAGCCGGGGAAAGGGAGGGAGGCCCCAGGTGCAGTGGCAGGAGGCCCCGGCCAGCAGTGGTGGTAGTGGTGGTGGTGGTGGCTGGCAGCCCCTAGGGCAGTGATGGTGAACCTTTTGAGCTCGGCGTGTCAGCATTTTGAAAAACCCTAACTTAACTCTGGTGCCGTGTCACATATAGAAATTTTTTGATATTTGCAACCATAGTAAAACAAAAACATATTTTTAATATTTATTTTATATATTTAAATGCCATTTAACAAAGAAAAATCAACTCAAAAAATGAGTGCGTGTGTCACCTCTGACACTCGTGTCATAGGTTCACCATCACTGCCCTAGGGACCTTACCAGTGCACGAATTTCATGCACTGGGCCTCTAGTCCAATAATAATAAGATCCGTAAACCTTAAGAAACTAAGCATCCAGCATCCAATTTTTTAAATTACTATTACTCAGTAAAGTCTGTAGGGATAGACATGGGGGTATCTGTATCAGACAGTCCCATTCCCAGTAACCTCGTAATAAAAGCTGAACATTGAAACAGATTTGTTCAAGTTGGTGATGGGGAAAGGGTACAAGTCCTGACCACAACAAATGCTCCTGTGCCACGGCTAAATGGCATGGCCCAGCTGGTGCGGGGAACGGGGCATAAGGAGCCAGCAGAGCCAAACAGTAGTTCTGCCAGAGAGCTAGTTCAAGCCAGCAGACAGCATCTGTTTAGTAAACCAGGTGGAAAATACTCTGTATCCTCAGCTTCTCCCATCAGAAGCTCTTACAACATAACAACTGACAAAACAAAAGGGCTTTGAGGTTCAAAGGATGTGCTTCACAGTTTCCTTTTAATCGGGGCTGATTTCCCAACTCATCCTAGATCTACTAAATCATGATTTAGTGCTTTCAGGGTTCAGAAATCAACATTTTCAGATTCCCTAGGGGATTCTGACATGTAGTCCAGTCACTGGATGGAACCTGCCTGGTCCCCTGAATATGAAACTCTCCTGGTAAATAGGCCCCTCGGCCCCACCCTTCTCCCCAGGCACCAGCTGTCCAAGGTAGCACCTTTGTGAACTAGAAATCACAGACAACTGCTGTGGACCTTTAAGGAGCAGTGAACATTTCATGCCAATTTCCACCCAAAACTGGGTGGCTCATCAATTTCTACTTCAGTGCCTTCAGTAAAGGGTGCCTATCACACTCCCAACACCTGGTCCTACTGCTGGCCTGATCTGGCAGTTAAGAAGTTCTGGATATAAGAAGGGAATGGCAAGAAATATTCAAAGTGCTGAATACCAAGAACCTACAACCAAGATTACTTTATCCAGCAAAGCTATCATTCAGAATTGAAGGTCAGATAAAGAGCTTCACAGATAAGGAAAAGCTAAAGGAGTTCATCACCACTAAACCAGTATTACACGAAATACTGAAAGGTATCCTTTAAGAAGAGGAAGAAGAAAAAGGTAAAGATACAAATTGTGAACAACAAACATGCATCTATCAACAAGTGAATCTAAGAATCAAGTGAATAAATAATCTGATGTACAGAATGAACTGGTGATTATAATGAATCAGGGACATAGAAAGGGAATGGACTGACTATTCTTGGGGGGGAAAGGGGAATGGGAGATTCGGGAAGAGACTGGACAAAAATCGTGAACCTATGGATGAGGACAGTGGGTGGGGAGTGAGGGCAGAGGGTGGGGTGGGAACTGGAAGGAGGGAGTTATGGGGGGGGGGGAGAGGAACAAATGTAATCTGAACAATAAAAATTTAATTAAAAAAAAAAAAAAGAAGTTCTGGATATAGACAGGGTAGAGCATGGGGGTTAGGGCTTGACCTCAGGAACCCGGCTGCTGGCATTCCAATCCCTGCTTTGCTTCATATTAGCTATGCCACCTCGCCAAGTTCATCTATAAGACTGGGATCATAACAACCTACGTTGTAGGGATGCTGTGAAGACTAACTGGATTGATACAGGAAAAGTGCCCAGAACAAATGCTGGAACGTTCAAGTGCTATGAGTAGTGTTACTGCAGCCAAATCCACCTGCATAACACCCACCTGCAGGTCACAACCTGCCATCTCCAGCTACACAGAATGAACGGACTCTTCCACATACTCCAATGCCTGTTTATCTCCCGGCTAATATGCCCAGCTCTTCTAGACACCTGGAAGACATGGGTCCCAGGCCTTTCACCACCCAGCCTCAAAACAAACTCTTCTATGACTAAGTTCTTACAAAATAGGAATGAAACTGACTGTGGCCAGGGTAGGCAGTCCCATCAGTGGCTTCCCCCTGCCCAAAAATGCAGAGGAAGAGTGAGGAGTGTGTGTGTGTGTGTGTGTGTGTGTGTGTGTGTAGGGAGTGAGCAAGAATGAGTGTGAAAATGTGCAGGCCACAAATACTCAACTTCAGGAGAGGGAAACCCACCTCTGGCTTACAATCTGGACCCACCACCCTCCTCGGGTCCTACATCATCCCCTTTGTGGCTCTCAGACCTCCACCCTCCCTCAGCCAATGGGAGAAAAGCTTTTCTGGCTGACCCAGGGTTGCTGTAACTAAGCAGCCTATGGCTCACTGCCGCCATGCTGGTCCTCCTGAAACACTCCCTCCATGGTGTTACTAGCCCAGCATGAAAACTGCAGGGTTAATACCCATCGGACTCATCCATCTCTCACTGTCCTTCTCAGCCTGACCCATTCTCCCAGCATGCCTCAGGCTAGGGCTCCCAGATCCCACCCTGCACCCTGCTGCCCCTCCCCTGTAGGCTGGGCTCACAGGTTGGGGATTGGCACTGGACAGGAAGACAGGAGGCCCACCCTGTTCCTCTCCATCTGATTGTGCCCTGTTCCTCCCCAAGGCCACCCCTGGCCGCCATCTCCATGAAGCTACACGGTGTAAGCACACACACATCCCAGAACATCAGATCTGAAAGAGCAGTGGTCCAACCCCTCATTTTATAGAAGAGGGAAACTCTGGAATGAGGAGGCCCCAGAATGGGGCCAGGGGGCATATCTGAGCAAGAGTGCTACTAACCAGACAGCCAGAACTGGCGAGAGAGGCTGCCCCTGCTCCCACACGTCCAACAGGCCTGGCTGATCCTTCCTACCAAGAGCCAGTGGGGCATCGATGACGCTGAGGTCCTGACACAGTGACTGCTCTGCCTGGACACAGCCTGCTCCAGACCCAATCCCACCCCACGCCAACAATGGAGTCTGCAGTTGCTTGAGACTGGCCCAGGCTCATGAGCCATCCCAATTACAGAACTAGCTCCAAGAGGCCCCTAAGAACGTGTGGCGACTCCCCACCGGGATCACGTTTTCCAAGTTCCTGCACACACTCGTCCGAACTGTACCGGGGCTCTCCTGGAGCGGCGCTCCACACCGTACCCAGAGGATAAACCCTGGGAGTGGTGGGCAGGGACCTAGTTTCAGGTCTCCCCCGCCCCACCCCAGGGCAGATGGGGGGCAGGGAGAGGTGTGTGTCCAACATCTTACCAAGAATAAAAGTATCAGATGTATTCATCCCCCTGAGGCCTTCATGCCTACCGCTCCCAAGATAACGTAATTCATTAAAACTAGCCAGGCGAGGGAGAGCGATGGTTAAAGCAAAGGGCCGACTTTGCAAAGGGGGAGAGAAGCCCTGTACACTGAAGGCGGGCGCGGGTTGGGGTGGCCCGAGGAGGGATACGGCGCACACAACCTGCGCACCGGGCCCGCGCGGCCCGATCCCCAAGTTGGAGGGTCCCGGGCTCTCCCCACGCCCCCGGGGGCCGCGCCCTGCCCCGCCATCCGACCCGCTCAGGCGTGCGTCGGTCCGTCCGTCCGTCCTCCCCGCGGGGTCCCCGCGCGCCTTACCTGGTGCGCCATCCCGGCCGCAGCCTCCGCTCCAGCTTCCGGCCGCGGTGCCCGGCGCCCGCTCCCCCGCCCGCAGGTTGCGGCGCGACTCTCTGCGACACGGGCGGCCGCGGTCCAGGGGTCGGCGCGGGAGAAGGCGGGACGCGAGAGGGCGCGCCCGGCCGGTCCCAAGCCTCGCCTCCCGGGAGGGGTGGTCCCGCTTCCGCCCGGAGACCCCGGCCTCGGCGCTTGCGGGGCGCAGGCGCGAACTACACTTCCCAGAGGGCGCCGCGGCCCGGGCGGCCTGGTTGAACCCCTCACCGCCGCACCCCGGACCCCGCGAAGCTGCCAGGACCCGCCTGGTGGCCAGTTTATGGTGGGCTTGCCCGCGTGTACGCATCCGTCCGTCCGTCCGTCCATCCATCCATTCTTGCATCCAACATTTACTGAGCGCATCCTCTGTGCCAGGTGAGGACGCTCGGATGAAACGTGACCCGCCTCTCCCAGTCTCTTACACCGACCTTGGCCGAGGCCCCCCGGGGCGGCGTGGCGGGGGGTGTGGAGGGGAGAGCGGGTCCAAGAATAAAAGCATCAGATGGAGAGGGGCCGGTGGCGCAGGCTGCGGTCGTAGGTGCGCGGGAGTGGCTGCCAGGCCTTGGCGCATCCTCACCCGTCGCCCCGCTCCCTCGCTCACCACAGCATTGGCCGCGCGTCATTGCATCTCGGGTGACTGTTTTCTGCATCGAATTGAGTGAGGGAGATGGATTGGAGACAGTGGTGTGCTTGAGCTGGCTTGCACCAGAGAGTCACTTGGGAGCATATCTTCCCAACTCCATGTTCAGTGACTTTCTGGTTTGTAGCTTAAACTTGGCCGTGGTGGGATTATTTACACCGTGAAATTGGGAAAGATTAAGTATCAGCAATGCCCGTTCCCCAAGAGCTGGTTGTTAAACATTTACCAGCACACCACTGATTTGGGGAAATGAAAACATGTAGAAATGGCGATAAAATAGCAATTTCACAAGCAGTTTTTAAAACAACAACAACTTCATTTTAACCTTGGGGGGAAAAAATATAGAAAAAGTGAACCTGCCCTAGCCAGTTTGGCTTAGTGGATAGAGCGCAGCCTGCAGACAGAAGAGTCCCGGTTCTGTTCCAGTCAAGGGCATGTACCTCGGTTGCAGGCTCCTCCCCAGCCCCGGCCCTGGTCAGGGCTCCTGCAGGACAACCAATCCACATCGATATTTCTCTCTGTCTTTCCCTCTTTCTTCCACGCTTTCTTAAAAAATCAATGGAAAAATATCCTCGGGTGAGGATTAAAAACAGAAGAAAAAGTGAACCTAAACTAAGTCTATGAAGAACAAGAACTGTGATAAGTGAAATAAAAAGTCAGAGTTGGAGCAGCCCATCATTCTTGGACTGTGGTGTTCAGTGACAGGGTTTTAAGTTACCCCTGACTTTTTTCCAGATTTGAGAGGGCTCAGTATCCTAAGGCTGGACTAGGATAGCAGGTTCCATCAGCTCTAATGAGCAAGAGTGAGAGCTAGGAGGGGGTATCTGAATTTGAACCAGGGACCTCTTGGTCTGCAGTCAAATACTCCACACTTGAGCTACAGACATACACCTAAGTAATACCTTTTGCCTATGTAGTCATGCCCAATACTCCTATAAAATGTTGCCACCACTGTTCATTCAGGTTGGGCCTCCTGAAAGCTACCAAGCCTGCCTCACTGCAATTTATCTTCCTGATGCAAAGCAAGCACCAGGTTCCCTTTGCTATAGCCACCTGCCTGCCCTTTCTGGAAAAGCACTGACAATTATAGCTGGAGGGGCCTGTCTCAGATTTCCTGTACTCAGGAATCATCTTGGGAACTTGTCAAACATGATCTGGCGTTAGGAACAAGCTCTGTATGGAGGGTCAGGAAACCCCACTTGGAGAAACACCTGTCATGGGTCTATATCTGCTTCCTTTTTCGCCACCTGCTGGAAGACTCCAGTACTGAAATACCCAAGTAGGGGATAGGCTGAGAATTCTAGCACCAGTCTCAGGACTAGCCAGAGTTGGTGGGGAGAGCCAGGATTGAAACCAAGGACCGCAGTCAACTGCTCATACTCTGAACTCCGCTGTAGACGAGTGGTCCTTAATTTTATCTGCATCAGAACCCTAACATTCATCTGGAGGGCTTCCTAAAACAAAGATGACAGTCCCACCCTAAAAGTTTCTGATGAACAAGTTTTCAGGTAATGCTGATGTTGCTGGTCCAGGGCCATACTTTAAGAGCCACTGCTCTAGACCGTCACCCACCTGGGACCAGACGCTCTCACACTGCAGCCACACTGAGGGTGCCTGTTCACCAGTGTTTCTTCTGCATGCCCCACATTCCCAAAGGTTTCCATGGCTTTACCCATCCACACTCCAGATCTCCTCCCCCTATCATCCTTTCTTTCTTAAAGAAAAGCCCTTCCATTCTCACTCCCGCCCCACTCAGGGTGGTCATCAGGCCTCCTTCAAGCTCTCTCTGTCTGCAGCCTCTCCCTCTCCATAGAGACCTGCTAAGGCAGATCCATCTACTGGATGATGAATTCTGGGTGAATTTACTGACATGCAGAGTGCAGATCAGCCCTTGGCATATGTGTGCACAGATCTTTATTCTGTTCATCACTGCCAAGTTCTGCCAAGGGAGAAGACACATTCCATTTCATTAACTCGTACTTCGTGAGCCATGTAGATGTGAGAAGGGAATGTCGGGGTTGGCTCAGCCTCCCTCAGCTGTATGCAGCAGGGTGGGCAGTGCCACAGCAGAGCCTGCTCCTGCTGAACGCTAATCCACATGCTGCTTCAGTTGGAGGAGAAATATGTTTCTTAATCACTGTGGAAGGAAATAGCAAAAATTGTCATTGATAAATGGCAGCCACTAAATATACATTGCTTTAGTATCCTGGCCAAAGAAATGGGGAGCAAATACATAATTCTGCATTTCCACACTGACGTGTATTGGCTGTTAGGAGTGTTTGTATGAGTTCTGGAAATGAAAGAGAAGATAAAGCATTTCTTCCATGACACTGGGAGGCAGGGCTCAAGTGAAATATCTCAGGTGTACACGTCTCTCACCATTGAGAGACAACTGTTACCACAGTTAAAATAACATATTTTACTTTTTATCCCAATGGAGACAAGACAATCTAAATGTTGTTTGTGCCTCTTGTGTTAAGAAATCCTTCCCTGAGAGTATAAAGATTCACATTTTTAATTCAAATTGTTTTTAAGTTTTCATATTAAGGTCTTTAATTCACCTGGAATCCACCATTCTGTTTGGCGAGGGTTCAAAAATGTTTTTCAATATGGAAACCAGTTATTTCAGTACCATATGTTGAATAATTTGGTACTTTCCCCACTAGTTTGTGACTCCATTTTCAATATATATAGGGGGACCATATATTTACCATCCAGGAAACTTTTGAGGGTGAAAGGAAATGCTATTTCTATTTATGCTGGGACCACAAGCATAAACTGAGCACTTAATGTCCCCCGGCAGGAGAAAATAGATATGTCCCAGCTCAACAGAGAGCAGATTCACCCTTCCTCAGCCTCGGTTCTTCTGGGCCCCTCAACAGACCAGATGACGCCCACCCACATTGGTGAAGTCCATCTTCTTTTTTTAAAAAATTTATTGATTTTTTACAGAGAGGAAGGGAGAGAGATAGAGAGTTAGAAACATCGATGAGAGAGATACATTGATCAGCTGCCTCCTGCACACTCCCCACCGGGGTTGTGTCAGCAACCAAGGTACATACCCTTGACCGGAATCGAACCTGGGACCCTTCAGTCCACCCGAGCTCTATCCACTGAGCCAAACCGGTCAGGGCAAGTCCATCTTCTTTATGCTAATCTCTTCCCGAAACACCCTCACAGACACACTTGGAAGTTATGTTTTACCAGCTCTCTGGGCATCCCTTCTTCCATTCAAGTCGACACATAAAATTAATCATCACAGTTTCCCTTTTCATATACCAAGTTCCCACATATGCATGAGCCACATGTCCTGTTCCATTCATTTGTCTATCTATTCCTACGCTCACTAGTTTGATTACATTTACTTTGTAAGTCTTGCCACGTGGCAGAACATGTCCGACCTTGTTTTCATACCTTAAATTGTCACCGCTGGTCTTAAACCTCTGTTTTTTCAAGTTCTAGTAGAGTCCTTTTCAATCTTTGCTGAAATTACAGTGAACCACATGGTTGAATTGAAGAGGATTGGCATCTTATAATATTGAGTGCCCCACCCATGACTGGAATCATCTCCATTAATTCAGGTTTCCTTTATAGCCTTCAGCAAAATTATTTTATAATTTTGTCAATGAAGAACTTATGTTACTTTATTTCTAGTTACCTTATGATTTTTGTTTTTGTTATTAAGAGGATTTTTACCCTAATTCATCATCTAGCTGGTTACTGCTGGTTTATGAGGAATGATACTCATTTTTGTATTTTGATTTTGCATTGAGCAATATAGCTGAACTATCTTGGTTCTAATGATTTTTCTCTACTTTTAGTGTTGGCAATCATAGTATCTACTAATAAGGACAGTTTGTCTCTTTTCAATCCTTTCTTTTCATTTTCTTGTTTTCTTATAGAGGCTAGGACCCTCCGTACAATATTGAATAGTAAGGGTGATGATAGGCCTCCATGTTTATGAATCTAACAGGACTGCGTCTCGTGTATTGTATTTGCTGGAGGTTAATGGGGGGTTCTATTCATCAAGTTAAGGAAATTTATTTCTATTCGTAACTTGCTATGAGGTTGTTGTTTTTTTAAATCATGATTCGTTATTGAACTTTATCAACTTTCTCCTTACCTATTGAGTTGATGTGCTTAGTCTCCTGTCATATACAGGGTGGGGGGAAAGTAGGTTTACAGTTGTGAATATTTGAAACAGTTTGTTCTTGTATTATTATTTTTTAATTACTGTATTGTTTTCCATACAAACTATTGCATCCCCTAATAACAAGGTGTTATTTTATAGGCTGGACAAGCAGCCAGTAACATGGTAGCAGGTTGATTATCTTGGAAACATGATGGAGGGAGCAACGATTGGTTCTCACTGGAATAAGTACTTATTTAGAATTTAGATTATAGTTTTAGAGTGAAATATGTTCCCTGCATAACAAAGTAATGAGATAAGTAAACTGCACAGGAATGAGAAAAGGCCTCCCCTTTTGCCTTGATCTTCCATTGTGTAGCTCAGTGCCCTCTGTGGTCTCCCTAATGTGAATATCACTGGTCTTGGATGCCATGTAACATACCCCTGAGATTACTGTCCTTCCTCTAAATCCTTGGTGTCCTTAGGGCCTGGTGCCTTTCAGGAAGGACTGGTGTGTGTCCTCACCATGTGAATGAAGGTCTGCGGAGAGAAATGGGCACGTGGACTCCCCTGCTGCGGGGCGGAGGGAAAGAGGGACCTCTGCCCACAGACCATGGGCTGGTGGTCGGGGGCTGTGGGCCTCACCCTAGTTCCTGGGTTGTTTTCCCAGGATTCAGGGGTCTCTGCTACTCTAGTGCTGTCTCCCCTGGGTTCAGCCAAGACCCTAGGAGATGGCCCCAGCAGGGACTAGGCCAGGGAGAGGAGGCAGGAGTGCAGAGTGAAAGATGTGAAGAAGCCAGAAGGGAGGATAAGGAAGGGGTGAAGCAAGGAGGGGGCGGGGTGGCAGTGAGGCTGGAAGGATGGGGCAGAGCTGAGGGAGGAGGGAAGGAAGGCAGGATCTGGGGACTCAGGTTCTCAAACCTGGTGCTGCCCTACAGGAGCTAGAGTGAAAACATGTCTGTGAGAAAAGGGAAGGGTCTCTGGGGAATGGAAAGGTGAGCTCATGGCCAGAGAGGGATCTCCAGTCAGTCTGTGATGGGTCCTCCAGTTTCATCAGCCAACCAGGAATGAATAGAACTTACTGTACACTATGGAATGTTTGGGTTACACAGGTGAAGTAAGGTAAGGAGGAGTTTTTACTATGCAAGGGGGTGTAGCTCAGGGGTAGAGCATTTGACTGCAGATCAACAGGTCCCCGGTTCAAATCTGGGTGCCCCCTGGTGGCAACTTGCTTTATTGCCAAATACAGATAAATGACCTTGATACCACATTCTACTAAATAGCAATGTCTTTAGTGGGTTTTGTATGCTCTGCACCCCTTTGCTCTGGGCTGGGCCATATGTATCAGTCTGGGGCACTCAGGAGACAGAAACCATATTTAAACGGGGAAAGTTTAATATAAATAATTATTGTGCTATAAAAGGAGAGTAATTACAAAGGTTCAAAGAAAACTCTAAAGGTACCTCTGAAGTGAGGGCCCCAAGCAAGAACAAACTTAGAAGGGTGACCCTTCCCCAAAGCTAGGATTCAGACCTCATCAGGGAAGCTGCTGGTTGTCCCGGCCAGATCTGTTTACAGTTGTCAGGCAAGAGGAAGCAGCCTTCAGGGACACAAGTGAGCCACTTGGAAGTGTGAGGACTGGAGTGTGCAGTGTCCACACCTGGAGGGCATGGGAGGCAGATCTTGGCCGAGGCAAGCCCAGGCTGCCACGTGGGTGCATAGAGGGAGTTGGGGTGGGGAGCATGGAGGTGGTCAGCAGTCCAGTGGAGCTGCCAGGCCACAAAGGGGCTTCCTTCTCTGGGTGTGTGCCTGGGGCAGGACACCACCATGTGTCCTCACACGCCTGCACCACTGACCAAGCACACAGCAGGAGCCAGGGAGGATGGCAAGAACGTGCTACTAGAACTGGGAGAGAAGCCCCCTCTTTTGTGCAACATCTCTCCAGCGTCCTCTACTGACAACTGTGCTCTCTTAAAGGAGAAATACTGAAAGAATCAGTCTATTAGAGCCAAAATGGAAGGGTGAGCTTAGAGAGGAGAGTCAATACATTGATAACTGGCACACCGTGTGACTTTTTTTGGCCAATAGGATGTTAGCAGATGTGATGCAACCAGGGGCTTGAGATCTACTTGCAGAGTTGGGTTTGCTCTGCATACTTCCACCATTACTATGAGATGTGCATACCCTGTATGCTGCTCTCCTTCAGCCGGGGCCTCAGCGTGGAACATGGCTCAACCCTGAGCCCAGCTCCCCAAGAGGAACCAAGGCCAGTTAGACCTGCAGCTTGTAGCTGACCCACCCAGGCAAGCCCAACCTAGATCAGCTGATTCCCATTCAACCTGCAAACCCACGGGCATGAGAATAAATGCTTATTGTTGTGTGTCATCACTTTTGGGGGTGGCTTATTATGCAATGTTATTGTGAATAAGACTAACAAATACTGAAATTGATAGGTAGAAGGGGCTCCTGAAGTGACAAAATATTAAAATACATGTAATGGCTTCATGATGAAGCAGTGGATGGCAAGGAAGCTGTTAGTCTTCAGGGAAAATAGCAAGGACAGGAAAAACAGCCTCAAGATAACCTAGAAAGCAGCAAAGATATTATAGAGTTGGGAATAAGCTATTTCAAGGCAAAATGTTGAATGCACGAGCTATTTGTCACAGGCTGTTTTTGACAAGGTGCTACAAAAAAAATCTGAGTTCAGAAGAGAACTTAGTGGTTTGTAATTAGAATTTAGAAGCAATATACATAGCTCAGAAATGGAGTAGTTGGAAAAATGAGACCATTCTCTTCAAAAACAAAGGTGAGGCCATTGTTGTATCACTTTAGGAAAAAGCCAAAATCCAGAGCCTTCCTGTAAGACATAGTCTAAGACCAAATCAAGCTTTAATGCACTCATAGCTTTAATGCATTTTATTAAGAGCACAAAAAGCATTAAGGTGGTGCCAAGTATATCCTCTCAGTTGGACAAAAGTGTTCCTAGAAAGATTAGGGCTGTGGTCTTACAGAACTGTGATGTGTCCAAGTAATTATGCATGAGCTGGAGGGAGAGCATATGTCAAAAAGAATTGTGATCATGGCCTTTGATACATGGAGTAAAATACATAAGAAACCCACACATTTCTTGAGAAAGCTTTATTGACAAAACATCAACAGCTCGGGGCTAAAAGATACTGAGGCTGGGAAGTAAAAAGAACTCTGGCCAGGTGGGAAACAAGTTGAGAAGACTGCTCAGTCAACAAAAAGGACATGTTTTCCAATAATCTCTTCAGAAATTACAAAGGAAGATGATGGAAAAGTAAGACCCCTGAGAGGATGGAGCCAAGAATCACGTGGAACAATGGACTGGGAGCCAAGGCCTTAGCGAGGAACATTCCCTCCTCCTGGAATGCTTGTTGTGTACCACTGACTGTTGGGGTGTTTTTTTATGTAACGTTCTTGTGAAAGGCTGTTGTTCTTGTTGAAAGGCTGGCATCTAGAAGGAGGCTCGGGCTGTAGCCAAAGGTAAAGAAGGCATGGCAGTTTCATTTGCATACCCAATTTCTATAACTGAATGCGCTTCCCCTTTTCTCCAATGTAAATGTTGATTGCAGTAAGTCTGCTCCTGTACCCTCTTTCCTTGTTTTGAGGTTCCCCAATTGTGTAAGCATTGGCGACGGCTCTGCTGGCAGCCGCAGAAGCCAAAATAGAAGGTTATTTTCTTCCTCTATCCCACTGGCACTTCTGGACAAACAGGTGCCCCCAACTCAGACTACACGCAGAGACGGGGTTGGCAGCACTGTGGGGTTGTGGTGTCCCTAGCCAGTGTACGTTGTCCAAGAGCCTGGTGGGCTGGGTTCCTTTGGATCGATCACCCCTGCTTTGTGACCCCCATCTCCAACCTTTCCTTCCGTGCCATGAGCTCCCTGACCCGCAGACGACTGTCTCATCTTTCTCAGTAGACAGAACCACTTCCTGTGTCTGCGACAATGTACCTGGGCTTCTGCAACTGGAGTGGGTTGCAGGCAAAAGACCTGAAAGGAGAGGGAGTGGGTGTGGGGTTGGTTTTCTGTCCTATTTGGAACGGAAGAAAGTGGAAACCCAGCTGATTCTTCAGGGCTGAGAATCTGGGAACTCAAGGCGCTCAGTCATAAAATGGCTGAGTCATCGATCACATAGATGACACTGCCCATGTGGGTTGGAGGCAGTTTATTCATCTGATAGGCCCTTAATGGATGTTTACGGCTAGCCTCCATTCTGACTGGTGAATGTCTGTGCTATAGCAGTCATTAAATATTTTGAGCATCACTCCTTCTTAGCATAAAGTTCCCACTGAAAGATAACTTTCCAGGGCCAGCTACTGTTACAGAACAGGACGAAAGGCTGAGCCCAGTCTGACAGCATTGGGAAGCTCAAAGACATACAATGGAAAGCTCAAGTGTCTGTCTACACGCTCTTCTGACACAAATGGAAATGGGCAGACTTCCCTATGACTACTGAATGGCGGACTGTCGGAAAACAAAGGCAGAATTGTCAAATTGTGATCCTAGTTGGGTTCACAGTCCCCCATCTCTTATATGGATTGCCACTCCAGTGACAGCCACTCCAGTGAGTTTCAGAGGATGTCAGGACACCTCCTCAAACTCCAGAGACAAGTTGCTACATCTTGCCCTCACCTTAACCTTTATTGGAGGTTTTTCCTGTTACCCAGGTAATGGTGTGAGGGATGATAAAATACTTAGATGCAAAGTGTCTCTCTAAACCCTAGCTGGTTTTGCTCAGTGGATAGAGCATGGGCCTGCAGACTGAAGGGTCCCGCCTTCCGGTCAAGGGCACATGCCTGGGTTGTGGCTTGATCCCCAGTAGGGGGCATGCAGGCACCCAAACAATCATCCTCTTTCATCATTGATGTTTCTATCTCTCTCTCCCTCTCCCTTCCTCTCTGAAATAAATAAAAAAAAATATTTTTAAAAAACACAGGGAATGCTAAAACCGGTTTGGCTCGATGGATAGAGCGTCGGCCTGCGGACTGAAGGGTGCCGGGTTCGGTTCCGGTCAAGGGCATGTACCTGGGTTGCAGGAGGCAGCTAATGGATGTTTCTCTCTCATCAATGTTTCTAACTCCCTATCTCTCTCCCTTGCCCTCTGTAAAAAATTAATAAAATATATTAAAAAAAAAAAAAAAACACAGGGAAAAAATAGTCTCCCTGAGTAGTCAGGTAGAAGATGGGGGTGGTTTCTAGTTGCCAACTTCTACCTATATGTTTATATGTTTTTATATTTGTAGTAATCCCCAAAGCTCTTTTGTAATGTTTAGCTCATTAAACATTACACACTTAGACATCTCTCACTTGAATGTCTGTGATGGCCTACCCTTTCTGCTTTTTATCCAATAACTTGAGATTTGTAATAAGAAAAACATCCTTGATACTGAGTTCAAAGGGATATTGGGCAGATGCAAAGGATGAAGATCAGGAAAACACTGAAATCCTGAAGTCCCCATTCTCTCAGACATCCAGTTGTGACAATAGCTATTTCTATATTGTAAACACAGCAACCATTCCTATACATTTCTTGATGCAAGTGTCTCAGTAATAACCGATGTTGTACATATGGGAGGGTTTGGGGTTTTTTTGGTTTGGCTTCTCAATATCCATATCCCCCTCACAATAACATCCCAGTTTTCTCTGGCTACCATCTGTTAGGACCGGAACCTAAGACCTTTCGTAACTATGAGGTGGGCCCGCCCAGACACTCGTGGCTCATGCAGATGTTCTCTTCTTGGAGTTTAAGCCACGAACAAGAGACAGCACCAGAATGGCTAGTGCTGACCGTGCAGATGCAGGTCCTGACCACGCTGGCCTCCTGGTGACATTGCTGTGGCAGTCTCTGAGGCGGACTTCAGAATCTCTGAGGCTTACTTGGTCCCGTCTTTCCCAAGCCGTGTGCTCTGCTGCCTAGCAATTCTGTGATATGTTTTCAATCAATTCTTTTCTTAAATCAAGCAGAGTATTTTTCAGCACTTTGCAAAAATCCCCACCCACTGATACAGCCGTCTTCACCCTCTTTCTAGTAACTGGACGAACAACATGATGACACACTTGGAATGTCCAGTGGAGTAGGGACAGAAGCTTTGTAAGCAAATCTATCTGGTTCTGTGGAAATGCGAAGACTTCCCAAAACAATAAAACCATTGGAGTCACCAAAATGAGGTCAGAGACCCTGAATCAGCATGTCTCTGCCTATGAGACCACCAGCCTGGATTCAGGGTTCTCCCTGCAAAGCACTGGGAAGAAGGCAGGTGCGATGCCAGCAGTCGAGACCTGTCTCCACTGACCCATTTCAATTCTTGTTGGAATTAGTTTATTTTCAGATAAAAGCACCTCTTGTGTAAGTGGCATAGGCAATTTGAATTGTTTATTTTTTTATTTTAGCAAAACTAAATTGGAGAAAAGCAAATAGGTCATTTCAGGGGTAATATATGTTTACAAAATGCAAATAATTTTCTTACAAAAATGAAAGGATTCTTCCTGTTGTATTATGTCTTTAACATTAAAAAGCCTTGATTACTTTTTTATGCAAGTAAAAATAAACTTTTAGGACACCTTTCCTAGTGGCTACATAGTATTCTCCCAAACAGCTGTTACTACAATTTATTTAGCCAACCCTCCTTTTTTGGACATCTATGCAGTTTTTAATTTCCACCCTTGCAGACAACTTGCAAAGGGTCTTGTTAAAGATGCATCTCTATTTTTCATCTGATTTTGCTTTTAGTATAAGTTCCTGGACATGGAATTTTTACACATACATATTTTAAGCCTTTACTTGCCAAATGTCTCTCCGGAAAAGGTACATGGATGTGCATTCCACCAGCAATGTCTGAAATTTATATTCATATATATATATATATATATATATATAATTTATGTTTATATATATGTATGTATATATATATACACATATATATAATTTAGTACTTTTGAATAAATACTTATAGATACCTACAAATGGATCATCAGCTCAAAAATAGAACACCCCTACCCCCAGGATCCCTTTGTGTCCCCCTTAGTTTAAAAAAGTCTTTTTAGCCAGTTTGGCTTGGTGGATAGAGCGTCAGCCTGTGGACCAAAGGGTCCCAGGTTTGATTCTGGTCAAGGGCACATGCCTGGGTTGTGGGCTTGGTCCAATGTGCAGGAGGCAGCCAATCAATGATTCCCTGTCATCATTGATGTTTCTGTCTCTCTCTTCCTCTCCCTTCCTCTCTGAAGTAAATAAAAATATATATTTAAAAAGAATTTTTTAATCCTCAACCAAGTAGTGAGAATATTTTTTTCCATTGATCCTGGTTTTTATGAAAATAACATATACATATATACAAAATCAATTAGGTCATGTTTGCTGGTTCTGTTATTCAAATTCTCCACATTCTTACTGATATTTTATTTGCCTGTTTTATTAGCTATTGAAAAAGTTGTGTTAAAACCTCCCACTATGGTTGAGAATTTGTCTATTTCTTCTTTTAGCTCTGTTCATTTTTGTTTTATGTATTTGACACTATATTATTGGGTGCATTTAGATTTAGAATTGCAATATATTCCTGATGGATTGACTTCTTTATCATTTTAAAATATTCCTTTTATCTGTAGGAATGCTTACTGACTTAAATCTATTTTTCATATTAATATTGTTAAACCAGCCTTTTTGTTTAGTATTTGCATAATATATCTTTATTTATACTTCCACTCTCCACTTTTCTGTGTCCCCATATTTAAGGTGACAATCACATATGTAGCTAATAGTTTTTTCTCATTCAGTCTGAAAATCTTATATTTTAATTGGAGTTTTTTTGTGTGTCCTTTTTTTTAAATATGTCTTTATTGATTTCAGAGAGGAAGGGAGAGGGAGAGAGAGACATAAACATCAATGATGACAGAGAATCACTGATTGGCTGCTCCCCTGCACGTCTCCCACTGGGGATCGAGCCCACAACCCAGGCATGTGCCCCCGACCAGAATCAAACCTGGGACCCTTCAGTCCACATGCCGATGCTCTATCCACTGAGCCAAACCAGCCAAGGCTTAATTGCAATTTTTAATAAATTTGTATTTAAAGTAATTGCTGCTGTAAACAATTCTAGTTGGGCTATTATTTTCTTTTAGCACTATAAAAATACTTTTCCATTGTGACCTGGATACCATCACTTCTATTGATAAATCAGCTGTCAATTGTAGAATTCAATTTTTTTTTCACATGTTGCTTTTTAGACTCTCTTTCTCTCTCTTTAAAGCAAGATCAGTTAGTCAGTCAGTTCCCATTAGTTTACTAGAAATTAAGAGAAATTACAATACACATTGGATACTTGGGTGGGACAACACAGGTGAAATGGATCTAATCAGGAAAGTAAACAGTTAGGAGATATCTGTGGACAGGGGTGGAGTATTTGACTGCATATCCAGTAGTCCCTGATTCAAGTGTCACCTGTTGGCACTCCCTTTTGTTCTAACCACATGTTGACTCTGTCCTGTGTCTATGCTGCAGTGACCATAAATCTCTCTCATTGTCACTTCGTCACTTTTCCATGCATGGCATACTTCCATCTGGTATATGGAAGGACTTCCTAACAGAATAAGGGGGAAGAAGAGGAGAAATCAAGAGGCTCTCAGTGTGTTTAGCACAAAAAGGCTCTTGAGAATAAACATTGTTGTGACTTTGTCATTAATCAGGTACCTTTTTTTGGGGGGTGATTTTAATTTCTGACTTTTTTTTTCAGATCTATACAAGTAAGGGCACAAATTAAATCAATAGCTCCAAAACTGTACCTGAGTCAGAATCATTGGGAGCTTGTTAGAAGCACACATTGTCCCATGTCCCAAGCGCCCTCACCCACCTGGATGTCCATCATGTTGCTCCTGGGCTCGTATTTGGACTGGAATTTCTCAGGCTGCATCATAACCAACTTCTCTGGGGAGACTTTCAAGAACTTTGCAATTTCGGTGCTGAAAGTGTGATGGATTTTGTAATCTTCTCTCGGGTTGTTAGCTGAGAAATGAGCAGAATGATAAATACACAATTTATTAAATTGCTTAAATGATTTAACTCATGACCCACATCAACCAAAGCAAATGCCCAGAAAATAGTGTAATGACCACCGTGAGTTCTGTGTGGATAGCACCTTGAGCTTAAACGTTGGATTTTTAAACTTGGTACAGGCCCAATACCTTAAAACCTGTATCTCAGAATTTGTATGTTCACAGAAAAACTCAGAGCTATTCTGTCAGGCCCTGCAGCAGACTGCCATCTCCAATGCTGGGAAGCACATTG
This sequence comes from Myotis yumanensis, assembly GCF_028538775.1. Lineage (NCBI taxonomy): Eukaryota > Metazoa > Chordata > Mammalia > Chiroptera > Vespertilionidae > Myotis > Myotis yumanensis. The sequence continues at coordinate 38,532,279 of NW_027223760.1, read as the reverse complement.
ATTCCAGACAGACAGCCTGTTATGAGGTGACAGTGAGCATCGCTCACTGCTGTGTGCCCATGGTGAGTTTACACACACAGCACTTTCAGGGGGTTCAACCTTCCCTTGAGATGGTGGGAGGCCTGTTAGTAGACTGGAGCCCTAAATGTGGTTCTTTTATTATATAAATCTTGTCAAACTCCCAAGATAAAACCCCAGTTTGCAGAGTATATGATGACATAGTACTAGCAAGAACACATCTCAAGGTGGTGACAGTCAGGGTGTGGCTTTATGGGTTTAGAGTACTTATTAGGCTTAGGCAAGCAGGTGGGGGTATAGCTCAGTGGTAGAGCATTTGACTGCAGATCAAGAGGTCCCCGGTTCAAGTCCGGGTGCCCCCTGACCAGGTTTATTTTTACCCCCTGAACACAATGTTCTCCTTTCAGCTTTTCCTGCCACACTGATTAGGCCTGCAAGGAGAGAAGAAGGTCAGTACTTTATCAGAAAGCCTCCCCTGACAAACCCAGTTTCTCCCTACATAAATTCAGTTTATCCAAGGTTGAGTCTGTTCTGCTAGTTTTGTGATGAACATATTATTCTTTTTTCTTTGCCCAGCATCTGAACCCTCTGAACTCCAATTCAGGAATTTACAATTGTCTCGATCTTGGTGGAAGACAAGAGTCCTGTCTCTGGCTGAAGAAAACTAACATGCCAGGTAATTCCTCCCTTGAATGTTAGGAAAATCAATCTCTCTCTCTCTCTCTCTCTCTCTCTCTCTCTCTGTAATCTGGCTTTATTGGACCCCCCCAAAAATGAAAATGTACGTAGCTTGAAGGATGCTAATCTAGGAGCCCATATCATACAGTAGAAAAACTTGAGTGAATTTTTGCCGAAAGTTCTCTAGGGATCAATTGAGTTCCCATGAAATCCTAGAAGTGGTTACAGAGCTGGATGGCTGAGCCAAGCAGTTTAAAGAAAGCAACTAATTAATAGCTCAAGTGTCACTCTATATGGGCAGGGAACCCAGGACTTTCTCTGACTGGACCGAGATAATCTCTTATCTCCTGTCACAGAACACCTGAAATAGCTGAAATTAAAAGTAAAGGCTGACCCGTGGGTTGCCAAACTAATGTCTGTGGAGCCTACAGCTTTCACCAGTCTCCTTGCTGAAACAGGTCTGTGATTAAGAAAGAGTGGGACTTCACAAATCGTAATGTGGATTTATGAGGGCATTTGGGAAACTCAAATTATCCCTACACCAAAACTCAAAATAACCTGCACCAGCCTCCTCTTCCTGTCTGAAAGCTGAATGGCTCAGACTGAGGGGTTTCCACTGCAAGAGATCAGTTGCCCCACTCCCCATTGTCTCTCCATCTAGAGCAGTGGTTCTCAACCTTCTGGCCCTTTAAATATAGTTCCTCATGTTGTGACCCAACCATAAAATTATTTTTGTTGCTACTTCATAACTGTAATGTTGCTACTGTTATGAATCGTAATGTAAATATCTGATATGCAGGATGGTCTTAGGCGGCCCCTGTGAAAGGGTCGTTCGACCGCCAAAGGGGTCGCGACCCACAGGTTGAGAACTGCTGATCTAGAGCAACAGAAAGATCTCAGCTGATCCTGGGTACCAGTTGCTGAGAGGTGAAGACTCACACACCCAAATAATTTCAAACTGGCTAATTTATATCAAGGAAATCTTGAACACATGTTGATGTGGATTCTTGAAGTATTTTATGAAGTAGGAAGAGTATAATTTTAAGTCTGAATTTATTTTTATGAGTGTACCCAATTAACATTCTAATTAAAATACCACATCTACAGCAACTGGGATAAACCTGTTTGCTCAGTTGTGGACTTGAACCAGGATTCACAGTTGGCCAATTCTAAATGCATTTTACATAACAATACCAAGGAATTGTTAGCACTACTTGGTAGAGAGAATCCATAGCCCTAGCTGGAGAGGATTTATCAAGTGTGACTTACCCATCCACTCAACAATGACTCCCTTCACTAAGGTTTTGAAAAATGCATGAGTGTGTGGAGCTTCTGCATCTTTGAAAAGCATTTTAGTAGCTGTTCTCCATAGACAGGAATGCTAGCCCGAGCCATTATAGCATAAAGGATTCCCTGATTTCAGTGGGGACAGGAAAATCCTAGGATGTCAGAGTTCAAATTGCAAGTCTGGAGATTACTTTATGTGGTCAGGGCCACATAGATCTTCGCTGTGGTTGATTGTCCATGAGGTCCTTGGGACTGAGAATGGCAAGGCCACCCCTGTCATAACTGATTTGCAGATCTGAGCTAACACAATAGACAGCACAATAGAGATTCCTGACCTCTTATCCAGTTCCCAGATCTGAATCAGTTCAGAGGCCCGCATCCCTTGAAAGGGAAGTCTAAGTAAGCTTCAGAAAAGGACCTACCAAAATGTCAACCATGGCTGTGGATCTTCCCCCTCGGTTTCCCCAAAGGGTCTTTCAGCCATTTACCTAGAAACTCTGGGGAAAGGCAAATGCCCACATATTTTAAGGCACATTGGTGATTGACTGCCTCTTTAAACTTTTAGAGGGCCAGTATTTTGGGGAACAACAGAATATCCCAGAAAAAACTACATCTTGCACTTTGCCCTCTTTAGCCACTACCACCGTCAGAGCTGACAGCCTCCCTACTATCAGCCTAACTCCTGGAGAATCCTATCAAAATCAGGGGCCAGGCCATGAGCAGAGGGAGGACGACCAGACAGATGAGAGGGGAAGCCTAGCTCCATCTAGTGGAGCCCAGGAGGAGGCTGTGGGGAAAGACAGGGTCCTGAAGAGGATTAGAGTAGATGCAACTGGGAAGGAGGGAGCTTTCATGCCAGCTACAAGCCATGGTTTAATGAGCCGGTGCCTTTAGCCAGGAATTTGAAGAAGCTGAAGGATAGTAGGGAGAAAGGCTTTGGGGTGCCCCAAGGAGGAGTCTCTGGACAAAGAGAGGTGAGTTCTTGGTCAAAAGAGGGTCATTTAGCAGTGAGATCAGTCAGCCTGATCTCTGGAGATGAGACCAGGCAGTGTTTCTCAAACCTGATTAGGCATTCAGATTATTTAAGAAGTTGTTAAATGTTCAGATTCCCCAGGGATCTTGATATAATGTTTGATAGGCCCAGCCTTCTTTTAATCCTTCATAACTTCCAAAGGTTGTGACAGCCAAAATTTATGGGCACCACAATTCAGAATGATTCTAAAGACACTTCCAGCTCTGTTAAACCATTGCTAGCTTTGAAATAATCTGTGGTGAGAGTATTTACACCATGGAAATTGGCAAACACTATAAATCAATCTACTGATTGTTTACTCTGTCCCCTAGAGATCCAATTTACCATTGCTTCACTCAGTAAGTCAATAGGCATAGATGACTGCCAGGGTGTAGAGGTGGGACCTAGGGAAAAATGGAGCAGGGTAGTAGGAGAGGTAATTTACAGTGGCACCATCTGTCAAGAAGCATACCAAACAAGAAACACTTCTTAGTATTGAAGTTGTGGATTTTGTTCAGGAGGCAAAAAGTGCTCATTAGACTAGATTCATTTTTCTTACTTGGGGAAGCAGGTCACACCATCCCAGGTTCAGATCCACGCTCTGAGTGTTGGGACTCGAGCTTCCTCTCCCATGCTGAGTTCCTTGATAATGAACCTGTGCACAGTTCAGATCTATAGGAAGGCTTCTTTGCTCCCCTACAGCCCTGTTCAAGTAGACTGTGGGGGACATTTGTGTTTTCTTTTTCTTTTTTTGACTGCCTGAACCTTATTTATATGTTTTGGCAATCTGCAATTACATGAACATAATTTATTAAAAGTCATTCCCTCATCTCTTACTACATAAACCAAAATACCAGATAGTTCATCTCCCATTGTTTGGCAGTGAGGGCTTGGACACATGCCCTAAGCTTAGCCACTCCGAGTTTGTACATCAAGAGAGAGAAATCCAGAAGCAGGAGTTAGACTCCCTTCTGGCACTGGCTCCAGTGGAAGACACTTCCTCACAGACTGGGGCTCTGTGTGACCTTGGCTGAACTCTGGCTGCTCAGTTCCCCTTGGATCTGGCCCCATTTCTAAGCTTCTTTCTCCAGCCTTCTCTTCAGTAATAGGTTTGCCTTACCTGTTTCAGGGAGCCAAAGTTAGTTCCTGTTTTAAACCCAAATTTCCTAACTGGAACATAAATTGGGATTAGAAGTGGGTTTCAGGCAACAGGATACGCATGAAAATGGTATTGATGGTATTGATTATCCAGGCTAGTTAAGGCTAGAGTTAGAGGAAATCTCTAACTGGTTCCTTAGGTCTGGGCATCTGGCACAACAGCTAAGTAAATTATTGCTGATTGTCATCTGCAATGCAGTGCCCACAAGGCAGGGCTTCCAGATACCCATTTGCTTGTTGTCATTGCATTGGAAGTGTCATGGAATTGATGCGCATTTCTATATCCTTTCTCAGAAGCAGACAGTAATGCCGACTGGTGCCTAAGGCAGCAGAGAGCCTAGGGACACCGTGCAAAGCTCAATAAGAAGAACTAAAACCTCCAGCAGCCATATGACTTAGCAGACAACCAAGGGCAGTGTTTGATTCTGCAAGACTGTTGAATTAGAGTCAATTTAATTCACAGCTTCCCTGTGTGAAAATTTAGGGTTCTGATGCAGAAAGAGTGAGTCCCCCAAGACTCGTCATGGGCATTCACAAGATTTGTAGAACCCAAACTATACCTAAGCACAAAATCTTTGGAACCTCCTTTTGTCCACTAATAAAGCCCCTCCTCCACTCACCCCACCCCTCTTTTTATTTTGATCTGTAACTTCAGGAAATCCCACCATGCCCTGGGGAGCCAATTACAAAGTCACACCTTGCAAGGAAGGCTCATACACAAAAATAACCTGTAAGACTGCTGATTTACAACAGCACAAATCGGGGGATTGTGTGTGGAAATGAATTCTTGACCAGGGAAAGGAAGATACAGTGTTAAACTTGGCTGAATTCTGGACCCACTGTCTGTTAGGTCTGATCAAATAATTGAATCTATACCCCTCCCCTGGGAACTGGCTTTTCAGGTCATTTCACTATGGACATTCCCTTTGCTGAGACCACATTTCACTTGCGGTGACCACATTCCATTTGTTGTGCCCAGATTACAAGATTCCCAAGAAACCACATCAGGGAGCCAATTCGATGTAAAAGCATAAGAATCTGTATTTCAAGTTAACTTGAGCTCTCCATCCACCAGACTCACCGACACATCGGCTAGCCAAGTGGCCAAGAGAGAGCAAACCCCTCCCCGAGATCGGTTATATAGGGGGGGGGGGGTTGGAGTAAGGGAGGAGAAAGGACTGTGCTTTGCCGATTGGCCAGGCACAAGTCGATGTCCCGTTCCTGGGTGTGGCTAGCAGAGTCTTAGACTTCCGTGAAGAAGCTCCTTGCCCAACACGTGGCCAAGGTAAGATGGAGGACGTAGCCCTTACCCTGGGGGAAGGTGGAGGGCGTAGCCTTCGCCCTTTCACCATTATCTCCCCTCCGGGAATATACAAAGAAGTCTCCGCTCAGAAAAAAGCCCACCAAAAGTCCTTTAAAAGCCGCTGACTCCCATCACTGGGTGCCGGGGCCATCCAGTCTCAGCCACCTGGTGTGCCGATCATCGAATAAATTTGTATTCCCTCACCATTCTGGCCTCACCATTCTGGCCTCGTGCGTTCCTCCTTCAGCGACCTAACACTGTCCTACCTGGAATATCTGGGGATTACTTTGATTGTTTGCTCAAGTTGTTGATTAAAAGTAGAAATCAAACTTGTTCAAAGGTAGATAAAATTGAGATGCCACAAAGTCTTGGAGACTAAATCTAAAGACTGAGAGATTGGAAGGATGGAATTTATTTATTATGTGTGACATGCGTACTGCCCCCCCCCCCCCCACGTTCCCACTCCATATCTTCAACCAACACAATGATTAGAAGACAACCCAATCAATACAACTGTAACTGGACAACCAAGGGGTCTGTGCTGCCTGTCACTACTTGAGCCAATTAAGCAGAGACAGGGTTGAATCTTACATGAGCGTTTATTCCAATAATGTCAGCAGTGTGAGAGAGCAGCAGGTCATCCACAAAAATCTGCTTTGCACCCCTGCATAAGCCAGCTGCTTATATTGGGTAGAGGACAAAGATTACTTGGGGAAGTAGGCAAAAGGAATATGAATGGGTATGCAAAATGAGCAGTTTACAGGTAAATACAGGCTGGAGGTTTGCAAAAGCCAGGGATATACAAAGGGCCTTTGGTTTCTGCAACAAGGTTGTTAAGCTTTCCATGATAACAGGCAGCTCCCGGATGTAGAGGATGGGCCGCATTTCCAGGTGAGCTCCCAGGTCTCACGTACAACTTCCAACCAGGTTAGAATGTGCCTTCTTTAATCAAAACAAAACAATCACAATTAACAGAGCATGTTAATATTTCTTATAATTATAGCTGATCCCCAATATTCTATTTCTGCCCTAGCACAACCTTTAGAAATACATTATTTACTGAAGCTTGAGCATCTTTGAAAACCATTTCAATCCTATCTATGTCTTTGTAGACTGGAAATGTTGAAAGATGCTGTCATGGATATGTGTTTTCTAATTTGAATTGAAGATGGAAGATTCTTAGTGGCAGAGGCTAAAGGTTTCCCTTGATCACCTCATGCTAGGCGGAAGTGACTGCAGATCCAGAGAGTTGATCCCAGGTTCTGTCCCTATGGAGTTCTTAGTGCCTACATAGAATGCACTGCAGAGTATTGTTCCATTTTACACATCACTTTGCAATGACCAACCATGTGCATACATCTTTGCACATCCATAAAAATAAAGCAAATACAGCCCTAGCTGGTTTGGCTCAGTAGATAGAATGTTGGCTCTCAGACTGAAGAGTCCCAGGTTCCATTCTAGTCAAGGGCACATACCTCAGGCTAGATCCCCAGCCGGGCGTGCGTAGGAGGCAACCAATCGATGTCTCTCTCCACATCAATGTTTCTCCCTTCCACTCTCTCTAAAAAAATCAATGAAAAAATATTCTCCAGTGAGGATTAACAACAAGACAAATACACATTTATGTACAGTGGAACCTCGTTTCTCGAACTTAATTCGTTCCAGAAGGCTGTTTGAAAACGGAATCATTTTTCCCATTAGAAATAATATAAATTGAATTAATCTGTTCCAGACCCCCCAAATGATTCCCTGTTTCAACCTTTCTTATATACAGTACATATCTACTGCACTGTTTAATCTATAAACCATCCCCTTTCACGGCCTCCGAAATGCTCTCACAGGCTAACTGCTTTTCCCACAGCCATTCAACAACAGTTTTTCTACTTGTCCAATTGCCTGTGATTGCTGTTTTGTGAGCATTTGAACACCCTTAGCAACATTAGCATTCTTAATGGCCTCTTTATGTTTTAAAATTGTTCTAATCACCATCAACAAAAGCATTCTCTCTTTCGTTTGTAGCCTGCAAGATGCTTTTTGTCATGCAGAGACTGAAGTATCAGCATGAAAGTGTAGTTAGGTCAAAAACTGAAGTTTTGGTCCACAACCAAGAAATTTTCCTTTGTGAACAACTTGATCGAGAACCGAATTGTTCGAGATGGAAGACGTTCGAGAAACAAGGTTTGACTGTATTTTGATTGCCTGGTAGCTGGACACTCATAGCAGCAAGAAGTTAGATCCCAGCCGAGGGCTGTGTATTTTTAAGTTTGGAAAAATAACAACCAAACTGTTAACAGCAGTGATTTACTCGTGAGATTAATTTTTATTTTCTTCCTGGTGCTTATTTTTAAATTTTCCTATATATTTTCAGTCAACAAGTATTTGTTGAAAATCTATAATGCATTCAACAGCAGGCAAGACACTGATGTGAGTTTTTTTAAAGCAATATTTTCTTTCCTCCTCCTTTTTACCTCACTGAATTTATCTGTGTAATAAGAATAATTGAATCCCAATCCTAGCAGGTCTTTGCCCTGGTCCTCCATGCCCACTGAGTGGCTGTGATTGTGAGGTGCGGTGCAGAGAGAGTACTGGGGAGATTTTAGAACAAATGGGAAAGAAGCATTGGGGCTCTCCCAGTGAGGTGTCTTTCACCCTAGTGCAGGGGTGGGGAACCTTTTTTCTGCCAAGGACCATTTGGATATTTATAACATCATTCTTAGGCCATACAAAATTATCAACTTAAAAATTAGCCTGCTATATTTCGTCAAACATTTAATTAACTCACTCCTAATGCCGTGGCAGGGCCAGACCAAATGATTTCTCGGGCCTTATATGGCCCGGGACTGGACGTTTCCCACCCCTGGTGCATCAGCTAGCGATAGAGGAGGGGAATGTGCTGGGCAGGGCAGAGGAGACTGGGCACTCAGATGAGGGGTCAGTGGAGAAGGGGGAGGAAGCTTATGGCCAGGACATGGGGCTGACCCACTGGGTTACTGGGAAATCCCTCCCAGGGGAGGCCACAGTCGTGAAATGGTGTCAATTAGGAAACAGGTGGAAGTGGACTTGTGGCTCAGGGGAAGAACCTCTGACTGCAGGTGGGGAGGCCTGTGTGTCAGACTCCCACACCCAGTGAACTTATCTCATTTAATAGTGATAAACGATTTTTGGACTGGAACACCCGGTGTTCCCTGGGCAGGATGGCTTTTCCCGGACTTTTTGTCCATCGGAGTTGAAGAATGAAACCAGGAATGAGAGATGGTTTGGTAAAGGTAGAAATTTATTGAAGAACAAGTACAGACTCCCACATTGGGAGAGGGAAAGAATCTCACAGCACAGACTCTCATGTGGGGAGGGAGAGAGAGTCCCCTCAAGTCCCTTTTTCCATGGTTCTCCACAGGCTGCAGATCTGTGTGCCTTGATATCCCCTCTGATTGGTCACTATCCCCTTCTAATTTGGTCACTATAGCAACTCCTGAGCTCAAAGGTTTAACCTCACATGGGACATGTGAGGCTCTCCTCCCCTCCTTCCTTATTGTTTCCCTATTCCCTCTGGGCTTTCATCCTCCTTCCCTTTATTCTGTAAATGTGTACCTTTTGCTACTCCCAGCTCCCTTGTCTTATGGAAATATAACTTCTGCCACTCCCTTGTCTTATGGAAATGTACCCTTTTGCAACTCCATAGCCCTGTGTTTTTTCCATGGACCCCTTAATTTTTAAAATTTCCTAAACTTGCCTATTTCACCCCCACCCCGCAATTCCTATTTTACCCATTTAGTAGCACATGTGGAGTGGAAGCCTTTGGGGTCATTTCCTGGGAAGGTCTATCTCCTCTGGCCAAGTGAGGGTGTAGCTGTGGGAACGGGAGGCAGCCTAAGGCAAAGGGCCAGGTCATGCCTGCTGGAGGGTGCGGCAGGAGGGAGGTTAGTGGAAAGAGCCCAAGAGCAGTCCTATGGGTTCTGGCCCCAACCCTGTCCTTAATCAGGTGTGTGTGCTTAGGCATGTCTCTCATTATGGCCTCTTTTCAAGCCTGTAACGTGGGGCACCACACTAATTGGCAGTTCCCAATTCTGACTGTCCATTGCAATCCTCCAAAGAGCTTGTTAACAATAGAGTCCCGTGGCCCCCCTCCCACCTGTCTGATTCAGGAGGTTGACCAGGGCTGACCAGGGCTGTGATGGGCAACCCAGTTGGGTTCATCCGGAGGCCTTCTGTGGATACAGCGTTTACACTGATGTCCTTGGCCGTGGCTGGCTGGCTGCAGAGGATTGTGCAGAAACGGGGTTGGCACGCACCTTCGTCCTGGGTGGAGCCAGCCTCATGCTCTAACCAGACAGAAGGGAGCAGCTGAGTGTCTGAAGCCGGATATAGTTACAGAGTCAGAGTCTTTATGAGAAAACAATGAGAGGAGCTTTTAAGGACAGATACTCCTTACCTGTCCTTGAGGACCAGGACCTACAAGGGGCAACATAGAGGAAAACGAGCAGGAAGAGGGAGAAGACACTCTCTGGAGGGAGATTGAAGGGATAGGGCATCTTCTGGGGAACGCTGGGCAACGGGCGTAAAAGGGGAGTTAAGAGGAAAGGTGAAGGAGAAAGGGACAGTCCCTCCGTGAAGGGGGTTGCAGGACCTGAAGTAACACAAGAGGTCATTTTGGCTGTAGCCGGTTGCTCAGTGGTTACTGCGTTGGCTCTCAGACTGAAGGGTCTGGGGTTTGATTCCCGTCAAGGGCATGTACCTTGGTTGCTGGCTCAATCCCCAGCCCCAGTTGGGGTGTCTTGTTGGAGGCAACCAATCGATGTGTCTCTCTTACATCGATGTTTCTCTCTCTGTCTCTCTCCCTGTCCCTTCTACTGTCTCTAAAAATCAATGGAAAAAATATCCTCAGGTGAGAATTAACAACAACAAAAAAGGTCATTTTCAATATCAGAAGGTGTCAATTGGGGAAGGGGAGACAGGGATAGGAAAGGGGCAAGCCACCAGGTTCTAATCCAGTGATGGCGAACCTATGACACGCGTGTCAGAGATGACACGGGAACTCATTTTTTTGGTTTATTTTTCTTTGTTAAATGGCATTTAAATATATAAAATAAATATCAAAAATATAAATCTTTGTTTTACTATGGTTGCAAAGATCAAAAAATTTCTATATGTAACACGGCACCAGAGTTAAGTTAGGGTTTTTCAAAATGCTGACATGCCGAGCTCAAAAGGTTTGCCATCACTGTATCTAATCCAAAGTTCCAAGTGTTCATGAAATTGGAATTACAAAAGCAACCTCTTTAGAGGAAAAAAGTACAGCCCAAGTGCCCATCAGTAGATGAGTAGATAGAAAAGCTGGGATACATTTACACAATGGAATGCTATGCAGCTGTAAAAAAGAAGCATCTCTTACCCTTTGAGACAGCATGGAGGGACCTGAGAGTATTATGCTAAGCAAAGTAAGCCAGTCAGAGAAAGACAAGTATCACATGATCTCACATGTATGTGGAATCTAATGAACAAAATAAACTGATGAATAAAATAGATTCACAGACATGGAAACATAGAACAGACTGACGAATCCCAGAGGAAAGAGGGGAGGGGTGGGTGGGAAAAAATTAACCAAAGAACTTATATGCATATATGCATAACCCAGGGACACAGATAATAGTGTGAGGGGAGGTAGGTGAGGAGTAGATGGTGTTAAAGTGTGTGGGGGGGGGGGGGGGGGCGGGGGGGAGACATCTATAATGTTTTTTTCAGGCACTTATGCCATATGCTGATAAAAGAACTTAGAGGATACAGAATATTTACAACCCAGGGGTTATACAAATATTTATTTGCAGATTTGTTGGGCATGTACCTTCAGGAAGGCTACACTTGCCTGTGCTCTGACTTCAACAGCTATTTCTCTGCTGTGCTTTCCTGACATTCAATATAAAAAAATGTAAGACTTTCTTGCTGTCAAATAGTTTTATTGTAAGAACCTGTTTTTAGCCTATATATATATATACACTAGAGGCCCAGTGCACAAAAATTGGTGCACTTGGGGGGGGGGGGTCCCTCAGCCCGGCCTATGCCCTCTCATAGTCTGGGACCCCTCAGAGGATGTCCACCTGCTGGCTTAGGCCCGCTCCCTGGGGGATCAGGCCCAAGCTGGCAGTCAGACATCCCTCTGGCAGCCCAGCAGCCCTTGGGGGATGTCCACTTACCAGCAGGGAGCAGACCTAAGCTGCAGTCAGAGATCCTTAGTGCTGCTGAGGAGGCGGGAGAGGCTCCCGCCACCACTGCTGTGCTGGCAGCCATCAGCCTGGCTTGTGGCTGAGCAGAGCACACTGACCACCAGGGGACAGCTCCTGCATTGAGCATCTGCCCCATGGTGGTCAGTGTGTGTCATAGTGACCAGTCATTCCCAGTCGTTCTGCTGTTAGGGTCAATTTGCATATTACCCTTTTATTATATAGGATAGAGGCCTGTTGCATGGGTGGGGGCCAGCTGGTTTGCCCTGAAGGGTGTCCCGGATCAGGGTGGGGGTCCCGCTGGGGTGCCTGGCCAGCCTGGATGAGGGGATGATGGCTGTTTGCAGGTGGTCACACCCCCTTCAGGGTGGGGGTCCCCACTGGGGTGCCTGGCCAGCCTGGGTGAGGGGCTGAGGGCCGTTTTCAGGCTGGCCAAGCCCCCCGGCGACAGAAGCTCCCAGCCTCTCCTTTTTTTTCTCTTTTTCTTTTATTCTGGGATTTATTTACCTTCTATAATTGAAACTTTGTAGCCTCGAGTAGAGCTCAGAGCTGGCCACGGCAGGCGGGAAGCTTGGCTTCCTCCATCACAGGGGCAACCCAAACCTCCTGCTTGCTCCAGCTCCGTGGCTGCTGGCTGCAATCTTGGTTGGGTTAATTTGCATATAGTTGCTCTGATTGGCTGGTGGGTGTGGCTTAAGGCACAGCAAAGGTACGGTCAATTTGCATACTTGTCTTTTATTAGTGTATATATATATATTCATATATATGAAAGCCTAATATGCAAATTGTCACCTGGGGAGTTTGACCAGGAGTTCAATTGCTTGCTATGATGTGTGCTGACCACCAGGGGCGACACGTAATGAAGGAAGGCCCCAGATGGCAGCTGGAAGGCCCCAATCAGCCCTGATCGCCGGCCAGGCCTAGAGACCCTACCCGTGCACAAATTTCATGCACCAGGCCTCTAGTCTAAAATATAAACCTATGTGTTTTTTTCTATAAACCTGAAGGATCATGCAATGTACTTTAGGTAGTTGTAAGAGAGGTCATAAAAGATTACTATAAGGGATGCTATGAACTGTACTTCTGAATTACATGCTCTCTCTCTGAACCCACAGCTGATTCTGAGGTTATCTACCAGCTGTTTGTTCCCCACACCATAGAAAGCCGACACTTTCTTCAGTTTTGAGATGGTTGATAAAAGTCACTGGTTCCTTCTGCAGAAGTTTGCTTTTAAAGCTCGAATAAGACATAACGTTGTCTTTAATAGTTACATAGCCTAAAGTTACACAGGTTGATATTTCATCTGCAAACTCTCTCAGCCCCACAAGGGCTTTCTCCCTGAGCCACAGATCCTGGCGGTTTGGCAGGGAAATGGACCAATTCCTGCCTATCCCAGGGAGAATGCCTGGACTGAGAAGGGGAAAATTAAGAAAACTTAGACATGTTGAAATGGCAACTGTTTGTGGAAGATGCTGTTAAGGTCAAGTTACAAATGATGTGCACATAGGATGAATGAGAAGAGATCCAGAACACAAGATGCTGGGCAGACAGAGTGCGAAGAGGTAACATGGGTCTGAGAAGGCTTCCAGGAAGCTCTAACACTGGTTCTCAACTTAGCTATAGACCAGGAGCCCTGGGAGCATTTACCATCCCTGGGCTCCACCCCAGACATTCGGAATTAATTGGTCTGGGGTGGGGTCTGGGAAATGGCGCTTTTATGAACTCTCTGGTGATTCTAATTTATATTTGGAGTTCAGAAACACTATCACATTAAATTTCATCATTTGCTGGTTCCAGAAAAAAAAAATCTTTACACTGATGTCTTGTAAGGAAGATGAAATTGAAATACAGCACTATTTCAAAGATCAAAATTAGGAATAAATAGGGGGCACCCAGATTTGAACTGGGGACCTCTTGATCTGCAGTCAAATGCTCTACCCCTGAGCTATACCCCCTTCTGCTATAGTATGTCTTAATTAATACTTTTATTCTCTATAGCCACGCCCAGATTACCTCTAAATTTATGAGTTGCCACTGTAGGATGAACCTCTCTTGGGAGCTTTCAGACCCGCTTCAGTGAAAACTCATCAACCTGCTGTACAAGATTCAGGCTCTCTCCTCAAAGGCCCACAGCCTGTGTCCTGGGCTACAGTCCCTGGGTGTGAGCAGCAACCTGGGGAAGCACTGACATTGGCTGTTAGAATAGCCTTCAAGTCAAACGCCTGTTTGCTTGGTGGGTACCTGAAAAACAGAAACTCCACCTGATTGAGGTGTCTGTCCAAAACCATTTAATGAGGCTGACATTCCATTCCGGTTACTTTCTACTGAACTACACTTCCACTTCTTCAGTTAATATAGAGAATGATCCACTCCAAGAAATACAAAGTATGTAGCTGAATAGATTTAGGAATCCCTAAAAGTGTTAACAGTCCTATATTAAGATAGTTATTTGATTTACTCATACTTTTGTTTATGGTTTAAAAATCTATGTTAAGCTGAGACCGGTTTGGCTCAGTGGATAGAGCGTCGGCCTGCGGACTGGGGGGTCCCAGGTTCGATTCCGGTCAAGGGCATGTACCTGGGTTGCGGGCACATCCCCAGTGGCAGCTGGTCGATGTTTCTCTCTCATCGATGTTTCTAGCTCTCTATCTCTCTCCCTTCCTCTCTGTAAAAAAATCAATAAAATATATTTTTAAAAATAAATAAATAAATAAATAAAAAATAAAAATCTATGTTAAGCCCAGCTGGTGTGGCTCAGTGGTTGAGGGTTGACCTATGAACGAGGAGACCACAATTTGATTCCAGGTCAGGGCACATGCCCAGGTTGCAAGCTCCATCCCCAGTAGGGGGCATGCAGGAAGGAGCTGATAAATGATTCTCTCTCATCATTGATGTTTCTATCTCTCTCTCTCCCTCTCCCTTCCTCTCTGAAATCAATATAAAAAATACTTTTTAAAAAAATTTATGTTAATAAGTGAGATTGGACTATTGTTTTCTCTTCTTTTACTGTCTTTGGTATTTTTCATATCAAATTTAATTAATCTCATGAGTTGGGAAAGGTACCACTTGTTTTTTATTCTCCAGAAGTGTTCACATAAGATATAAAAATAATAATTTACATTATTTCTTAAGTGTTTGGTATAACATATGTTGAAACGATCTGTGCCTGGAATAGTGTTTCTTTTTAATGGTAAAATTTTTCATTATGAATTCATTTTCTTCAGTTGTTAAAGGATAATTCATGATTTTGATTTCTTCTTGTATCAATTTTGGTAAATCTAAGCCAGAGGATGGGGACATCTCTACTAGTGTAAGTGTAAAGTCAGATTTATTAGAGAGAAATTATAAGCAACACATTAGGATGTCTATAATTACCCAAATTTTCTCTATCCCAAGAAAACATGTTCTTGGGCTGGAGACAATTGGATACACCCTCCTGAGTATTCCAGAAGACATTCTTCCTCTAGCACAGCATATATTTATGGGGAAGTTTGGAGGAACTACATAACAGTGGAAGCTTTTTGGTAAAGGAAATGACTTCACTGGAAGACAGGAGAGTGTGGAGCTTTGCCATTAATTGCATAGGAAATTGGCATACTAGGACCAGTATCAACTATAATCTTGTATTTTTCCCTTGAACCAGTTTAGTCCTGCTAAAGCAACTAGAGGAGGAAGAGAGAACCAGGAACCATCTAGCAGACAAAGAATTCCTCTCTATTCAGGTAAGTTACATTTTTCTAGGAAATTTTCAATGCCATCTCAGTATTATATTAAATTGGCACAAAGTCACTCATAACATTATCTTATGATCTTTTTAACAGCTTTGGAAATTGTAATACTATGTCCTTTTCAATTCCTTATATTGGTTATTAGTGTTTTTTCTCTTCACTTTGTCAGTCTTGTCTGGGTTATTTTCATTATTTGTTTCAAAGAACAATTTTTGCTTTATTGACCCTATCTAATATATTTGTTTTTGATTTCATCAATTTATGCTTTCATTAATTAATCTTTATTATTTGCTTCCTTATTTCTTTGGGTTTATTTTACTGTCCAGTTCATGCCTTTTGGGGATAGATGCTTAGTTAGTTAATTTTTGCCTTTTCTCTTCATAATATTGTAGATACAGTAAGGCTATAAATTGCCCTCTGAGTACTGCTGTAGTTGCAACTGAACAGTTTCAATATCTAGTGTTTTCATCATGATTTAAATAAAAAAAATATTTTATAATTCCTATTTTAATTGCAATTACTGCTTTGCTCCATCCATTATTTAGAAGTATAATTTTTAATTTCCACACATATGGGAGCTTTCTAGTTATTTGTTGGATTTTGTAATTTTTTCAATGTTATTGATTCCTAGCTTAATTTTATTTTAGTCAGAAAGCATAGTCTTTGTGATTTAAACACTTTGGAATTTGTTAAGACTTGCTTTATGTTCAGTATGCAGTCAATTCTGTCAGTGTACCATGTGTACTTAGGAAAAAAAGGCAAGTCCTGCAATTGCTGAGTGTAAGGGTCTTTACACATTAATTAGGTCAAATTTGTTAATATATTCTATATCCTTCTGATATTATGTATGCTTGTTCTATCAATTCACAGGAGAGGGATTTTGAAATATCTCACATGATTGTGGGTATACCCCCTTCTCTTTTTTAATCCTGTTCATTTATATTTAATATGTTTTGAGTGTATCAAATTTAGAATTGCTATACCTTCATGTGAATTGAACTTTTTATCACTATAAAATGACTTTCTTAAAATCCCTTTTCACCTCAAAACTATTTTGTCTGGTACTAATATAGCACACTATGTATTATTGTCATTAGTGTATTTTTTCTGTCCTTTTATTTTTAATATCTCTATCCTTATGTTTTATATGTGTCTCCTGTGAACAACATATAGTTGAGTTAATGTTTTTTAATCCATGACATTCTTTGTCTTTTTACTGTGGCATTTTTTATACATTTATACTTAATATTAATACTGATAGTATTTTGGTTTAAACTTCCTACCTTCTTTGTCCTGCAAGTTCTAGTTTCTTTTTCTTTCCTTTATTGTCTCCTTTTGAAGACTCTAGGAAAAGACCCTCAGAACTGAGGCCTGAGCTCCCTGCACCCTGGCTACAACTGGTAAAACCCACAAGTATATATTGAGCTAATGGATTCCTCTGCAGAGGGGATTACCCAAAAGATGGTTAGTGTGTGGCTGACAGAAAGTGGAACCAGGACGTACACAAGGGAACCAGTAACCTTGTCTACTCCTGAGAGTAACCTGGACTCTTTGGGTTGGGCTTTGCATAGAATAAAAAAATAAGGAGCTAAAAACATGAGCACATTTCCTGTGTTGACCTGGGTGGGGACAAGTGCATCTGGGGGAGAGCAATGCTCTCAGTGCCCACCAGAGGTGGACTTCAGAGAGGTGCAGAACCAGACCACAGCTCCAGTCAAACTACACTCCTCTCCATCACAGACCATCCGATCCCTTTGTCTGGATTGCAGCCTCATCAATGACTTCCTCACCCACTTCTGCCCCCTCACAAGACATTACCTCTGCTTAACAGAGAATGGAAGCAGCTAGACCTCAGCTCCTTGACACCTGTCTTCAGCTGTCCTTACTCTTTTTGCTTCCATCTCAGAGAAAAAACATTCCCCTCCCACTTCCAAAGGGAAGCACTCAGTCTATACTCCTGACCCATAACTGAATTCAGTTATTTCTCAATCCTGTTCCTTCCCCAGCCAAAAGCACACTAAAGTCTCATCCTAAATTATAATAGGTTTTCCACTTTCCCCTTAGCCAATGCTGTATTTAACTTTGGACAAAAGTAATCATTATCTAACTCTACTTTCTCACAGTATTCCTCATCTGATCCATCTTTATCAGCTACCAAGTCTTATCATTTTATCCTAAAATTTTCTCTGGAATTCCTTTTCTCCTCTGCATTGGGTTCCTTACTCTGTGTGCATCATTGGGCAAATTCTTTAACTCTATAAGCTCTCGTTTCTTTATTTTAAGTAGGGACAAGTTTCTTTTGACAAATATGACAGCTTAAGATAAATTGCCCAGCACAGTACTAGCACATAGTAAGTGCTCAAAAATATAATGCTAGTTCCTTATCCTTGTCTTTTTGGCAAATTCCATTCCCTGTAATGTCTCCTGAGTGATGTTCCCAAATAAAGGAACTGACCTTGTTGCTTCTTTGCAGTGTGCAGGGCTCCTGTTGACCACAGAACAAAGTCGGAATTCTAGCATATTCCTCACAGACTCTCTCTGATCTAATCATGTGCCTCCAACATTACGTCACAGGCATGCTCCTGCTATGGGTGGGAGACAGGCTCTTCCATGGGAATTCGAGAAAAGCATTTCAAGGATCCACACACGGGAGATGGTGATATGGCAATGTGGTTTATTGGTGATGGCTGCCCCTGAGCTTCCAACGTCCCATTTCCCTCTGTCCCGCCCTGGGAAAAGTCTAACCATGTCTTCAGCATGGCTGAAATAAAAATCAGCGAACAGAATTTCTGCTTTATAGCCCTCAGAAGCCTATGTGGTCTGTGGGCCCTGGTGGTGCGGGTCCTGAGAAAGAGAGAGATTCATCTAAAATTATGTAGTCTCAGGCTTGGGATAAACCAGAAGTGTTTAAAAATAGCCAATCAGCTTCCCAATCTTTTGCAGGCTTCTGATGGTGTTCACACCCTGATGAATGATCCCTTTCCCAGGTTATGCAGAAACTGAGGCACAATGAGATTGAGCAATTTATCCAAGGTGACACACTCTAACACCCCAGTGGGCATCGGGGCACCTCTAACACTTAGAATCAAAACCTGGTGTTCCTGGGAACTCTGCAGTGCTCCAATTGCTGCTAGGGGTATGCAGGGAACAACTTTTCTTAACATCTAGTGAGTCCATCAGTATGACTGGGCTGTAGCTCTCCTGAAGTCCCCGGCCTCCTTCAAGACTTCACCTCCAAGTTGTGCCTGTCTAGGAACGAAGGATGGAAGGTGAGCTGCGAAGGAAGCTGGAAAGACTATTTAAAAATTACACATAAGGGGGCACCTGGATTTGAACCAGGGACCTCTTGATCTGCAGTCAAATGCTCTACCCCTGAGCTATACCCCCTCAGATATTAATGTAGCCTAATTGATGCCTTTCATCTGAGTGGTAACACTGGGCTCTGCAAAATTAAGTACTGCTCCCTTCCAGGACTGACTTTATGAAGCTGCCAGACCAGCTCATAATAAGACACCTTCCCTCAGTTCTGCAGCTTCTAAGCCTCAGTTCCTGGGTGGGGTCATCAGAGAGGAAAAAATGAGAGAAGCTGCCTGTAGAAACCCCAAAGCATTTCCCATTGCTTTTTTTTGTTTTAGCCCAAGAGCAGCCCAACCATCTCCAAAACTACCCACCTATCTGGACTCCCAGTCCTTCACCTGTCTTCCACCAGGGAAGACAGAAATGGACTCTAATTCAGACAGTGTCACGGAGCTCTAATACTTGGCTGTGGAGGAGCAACACTGCAGAATCTAGGTTTCCCTTGTTGGAGTTGCTAAGCCGGCCTTTTGGCCATTGAGGCTGAAGCAAGTGTATGGGTGAGTTCTGGTGTGGAGAAACCAGCTCCCCAGAGGGCAATGTCAACCCTACGAGAAGAACCTGGATGCTATGATTTGTCTCTATAGGTCTGACCACCACTCCACTGTGCCAAGCTGTTTCAGTGGGAAGGTGAGATAACAATTTAGGTTGCCCATTTACTGTTTGTTCCTACAAAAGCTGCTGTATCTGCAGCTCTCTTCTGCTGCCCTGGAAAAGCCCAGCAAAATTCTGCAGGAGAGTCCCTGCCTTCTCTTTGAGGACCCAAAAGAGTTGGACAAATGAGATATATAAAGAGGGGGAAACACCGGATATCAGAAAGCAGTTGTGCAAGGGCTAATTTCAGAAAGGATCATAATTGGCATGGCTGAAAGGAAACGGGAATATGAGCAACAGCTATGAATAGGAAAACCAAAGGAGTAGGGGGCACCCGGATTTGAACCGGGGACCTCTTGATCTGCAGTCAAATGCTCTACCCCTGAGCTATACCCCCTTACCTATTATGCATCTGTAATTAAATACCTTTTCACCTGTGTTGCAACACCCACATCTATGCACTGACATTTCTATTAATTCTTGGAAAGTTCTGGAGATGTGAAAATTTTGCCTTACAGCAAAATTAGCCAGTATCTTTTAGCCCCCAGAAAACTTCTCTGCTTACAATCTTTCAATCTCATCTTTCTTAGTACCACTTTAAAGGCACCTGTTTGGAAATTCGTTGCTAAGAGATGAACCATCCTTCCTTCCGCTCTTGGTAAACTCGGTCTACTTTAAACTTGCCTGCAGCACGCTCTCCCTGCCCCTCTCTCCTCCCCTACACCACAGGTGGGATTGGGAGTTTTGTGGCCCATCTCCTTCTTTGCTCTTTTTTCTTCTCACTACATCTACTTCTTGGCTTTTGACAGTGTCTTCAATGAATCCAGGAAGCCCCAGCAAATTATTATTATTTTTATTATTATTTGATCCTTACCCAAGGATATGTTTTATTAATTTTAGAGGGAGAGAAATATCAATGTGAGAAAGAAACATCAATCAGTTGCCTCCTGCACATGGCCCAACCAGGACTGAACCCGCAACCTAGGTATGTGCCCTGACAGGGAACTGACCCCGCAACCTTTTTGGTGAATGGGGACGACACTCCAACCAACTGAGCCATCCGGTCAGGGCCCAGACAAATTATTTGAGTAATTTGGCCTAAGAGGCCACAACCCCCATCCTGGAGCCCAGGAAGCTACCCAGCTGTCCCAAGAGACCTCATACCAGAAGGTCAGCACTGCTGAAGCAGCAGGGGCTGTGGAGGATCCAAGACCAGAGATGTCTCTGCTAGACGAACGCTGGTCTGAGGCGCAGCAGTGCAGACCTAGAAAGTGAACAAGCCCTTGCCAACTGGCAGGAACATGGGAGGCATCAGTGAAATGAAAAGGCCACATAGACCCCAAAGGGTAGAGAAAAGATACCCGCCCAAAGGGGCACAGGAGGCCTACGTCCTACCAACCCTGTCCCTCAGTGGTTCCAGTGCAGCCACCAGGTACTTGGCTGAGGACCTACGGAAGTGGTAGCTAAGCAGAGTGGTAGTTTTCTATCAGCTTTTCCACCAGCCCCTTCATGGTCCCACACCAGTGCTGAGATGGAGATTCCCAGATTCCCCTGTGTCTCTGACTTCAGCACCTTGCCATGCTTGGGGAAGACTCCTCAGTGACTGTTCTCTGGACTCTTACTTCTCCCAGCTCATCCCACAATTGTGCAAGGTCTTATTTCTGTTGATAATTCCCTTTATTCAATAACACTTGGTGAGAGGCTGCTCTGACTGACACATCTCACTGGGTCCATTTAATTTTTCATTCGTGTATGAAATATACAAAAATTTACAATCTTAAGTGTTCAGCCTTGTGAATACTAGAAAATAAAACACCTGTGTAACCCCACATTCAGATCAAGAAATGGAACATTACTCAGAGGTGGATGGGAAATGAGATAAGCGATGGAGTTGAGAATGTCTCTTCTTTGTGCGTACACATTTCTATAGCCTCAACCTTTGAATCATTGTAATGTTTTACATTTCCAAAAATAAAGCAACAAGTAGGAGGAGGTAAACATAAAAATAAATACAAACAAAAACCCTAACATTGATAATATGACCACAAAGAAGAAAACACAGTGATGTACATTCTAAGGGGAAAAAGAGAGATTGTGTTACAATGAGAGATGGAACTTGAGTTAATAAGTTGTTTTGGTATAACTTACAAAAACTATTTTTGTGCAAATGAGTACATATATTGATATTTTGGGGAACCAGGATTCTGACTGAGTCCGGAAATGTCAATAAGGGATGGAGAAAGGCAAGGGAAAACTGGAGTTAGACTGGAATTGTAAGTAGCTGTATGAATACACACACACACACACACACACACAGTTCCTAATTCTGTCCTCTGAAAGGGGCTAGAAGTAACAACTCAGTTGCAGTGAGCACTCCTAATGTCTGTATTGTGGTTACTAAATGCCATTAAAAGGAACCAAGAACTCTTAGAGAAATGGCTGATTCCAGGGCTGGGCAAGAAACCTAAAAGATTAACAATGAAACATCCTGCGCCAGAAAGTTAAAAAGTGCTCAAGATCTGGTGGGGACATGCCAACTGAACACTGAGCCAGCCTGGAGACGCTCACCACTCGCTAACTTTGGGACAATTTGAGCATCAAAACAAATAAAGGTAAGACTGTGTTATGTAACTCATTAAATTAAAGAATTCATGAATCCATATTAAGTATTATTTTTTAGGTGGAGGAAGGGAAGCTCTTCTTTACAAGTAAACTAACAAATGTAAAAGGAATGATAAAAGTATAAAATCATCATTTTATGACCATTGTAAAAATTTATTTAGGGAAGAATCATTCATGGATGCTAAATTTGTTCAGTGAAAATTGGTGGGGAACAAGATATAGAAAAATCTGTCAAACACTTTATTATTTTTTTAAACACACTTTAATTGAATAATCAAATCCAACTTCAATAGTAGAACAAATTGACATCATTGCCTTTTGATGGAATGCACTGAGAAGGACATAATATCACCTATGTAGTCATTTTGCTAGAATATTGAATTTTAACAAGGAAACAGGCAAACTGTTTTCTCCAAAAGTAACCACTGTCGGAACTTTTAACACATTTGTTGACCTATTTTGGATTCTCCCAATGTTATGTTTGTGAGATCCAGTCATAGCCATGCTGTCCTATGTATGTTGACTGCACGCACATTCTGCAAAACAACTAGCTCTGACCTTTCAAGAATGTCAATTTCATGAAAGAAACCAGAGGACTAGAGAACTATTCTAGACTAAAGTGATCTAAAAACACATGACTACCACATACAATACATGAGCCTTGATTGGGTCTTGTATTGGAAATAAAAGACAATTATCAATGATTTTGGGACAATGAAGACATACAGGATGGGGGAAAAGTAGGTTTACAGTTGTATGTGAAACAATTCATTCTTTTATTATTTGTGAATTGTATTATTTTCCATACAAACAGCTGTAAACTTACTTTTCCCCACTTTATATAGAATATAAGTTGCATAATAGATTGGCGATTTTCAACTAGTCTACCACAAGAATTTTTGAAACATTCACTACCTCGCCCTAACTGGTTTGGCTCAGTGGATAGAGCGTCGGCCTGCGGACTGAAGGGTCCCAAGTTCAATTCCAGTCAAGGGCATGTACCTTGGTTGCGGGCACATCCCCAGTAGGGGGTGTGCAGGAGGCAGCTGATCGATGTTTCTCTCTCATCAATGTTTCTAACTCTCTATCCTTCTCCCTTCCTCTCTGTAAAAGAATCGATAAAATATATTTTTAAAAAAAAACATTCAATACCTGACTGATTTAGAACTAACCTCTTGTTCCTTAGATCAGCAGTTCTCAATCTGTGGGTTGAGACCCCTTTGGGGGTCGAACGACCCTTTCACAGGGGTTGCCTAAGACCATCAGAAAACACATATTTAATTACATATTGTTTTTGTGATTAATCACTATGCTTTATTTTTTTTTAAATATATTTTATTGATTTTTTACAGAGAGGAAGGGAGAGAGATAGATAGTTAGAAACATCGATGAGAGAGAAACATCGATCAGCTGTCTCCTGCACATCTCCTACTGGGGATGTGCCCGCAACCCAGGTACATGCCCTTGATCGGAATCAAACCCGGGACCTTTCAGTCTGCAGGCCGACGCTCTATCCACCGAGCCAAACCGGTTTCGGCACTATGCTTTAATTATGCTCAATTTGTAACAATGAAAATACATCCTGCATGTCAGATATTTACATTACGATTCATAACAGTAGCAAAATTACAATTATGAAGTAGCAACGAAAATAATTTTATGGTTGGGGGTCACCACAATATGAGGAACTGTATTAAAGGGTCATGGCATTAGGAAGGTTGAGAACCACTGCCTTAGATCATCAAATAAAAAAAAATGACAACAGCCAACACAGCAATAACAGTCCCATAAATACATAGGTCATATAATAGAGTTGTATCTTATTGGTGTTGCCACATAATAAAGTTGCATCTGGTTCGTTAATCCTTGATACTGGACATCCTTATATACAAGTATAGGCACCTGATTTTTTTAAAAAAGTCACTTTGGCCCAGCCAGTGTTTCTCAATGGCTGAGCATCGACCCTTGAACCAGGAGCTCACAGTTCGATTCCTAGTCAGGACACCTGCTCAGGGTTTCAGGCTCGATTCCCAGTGTGGGGTATACAGGAGGCAGCCAATCAATGATTCTCTCTCAGCATAGATGTTTCTATCTCTTCCTCTCCCTCTCTCGGAAATCAATAAAAAAAATTGCAAAAATATTTTAATAGGTATCATTTTGATTGATTTACAATAATAATAATAATAAAAATAGTAATTGCCTACCCTTTTTGCTCCAAAGTGAGCCACACTAGCCAGGCAAAACAACTATTAACCTATTTTTTAATCAGATCATTAAAAAATATATTTTGTGTGTGCTGCAGAATTTTAGTAGTTTATGTGTGTCATGAAATGAAAAAACTTGAAAATTGCTGTAATAGATGATCGAATTGCATCCCTGGTAAACTTCCTGAGTGTGTTGTGATTATGCAGGGGAACATATTTGTTATTAGAAAATACTTGTTGAAATATTTAGGGGTTCCAGGATATCTTCAACTAACTTTCTAATGGATAAGAAAGTTCCTGGCCTTTTGAATGCCCATAACAATTTTAGAATCAGTGTGTAATTATCTACATAAAAATTATGTGGTTGAGGTTACTCTGAAATCTATAGATAAAGGTGGAATGGGAACTGCTAATGTTACTATATTTAGTGTCTCATTCTATTAACTTAGTATATCCCACCATTTTTGAAGTCTTTAATTTTTCTCCGTGATTTTTACAGTTTTCTGTGGAGAGATATTGTACATATTTGGTTATTATTTTTATTCTTTAGTAGTTGATGTCTTATTTCTTAATTTTAATTTTTAAAAATTTATTGATTTTAGAGAGAGAAGAAGGTAAAGAGAGTAAAGAAACATCAGTTTGTTGTTCCACCCATTTATGCATTCATTGGTTGATTCTTTTTTTTTTTATTCTTTTTTAAAAAAAATATTATAATAAGTATTACAAAGGGTATTACATATGTTCATTGGTTGATTCTTGCATGTCCCCTAACCTGGGATTGAACTTGCAACCTTGGTGCATCAGACGACACTCCAACCAACTGAATAAATGACTTTACATGCTTGTTTTCCTAGGTCAGTTGTAATTTCAGATATTCTCTTTTATTCAGATGAATCTACAAATTGTCCCAGATTTTTCTCTATTTGAGGTCCAAATTACATCTCTCAGATTATCTCTTAGCATCAACAGGCCACATAAAACCTTTATTATTCAAAAACCCTGGGTTGTTTTTTTTGTATTTAGAAAATATGATCACCTTGATTATACACTCTTCATGACTATCACCAGGCTGAGGATTTGGAAGGTTGGCAGAATGGACTTGTTGACCAATTTCTACTGAGTTTTGTCCGTAGCCAAGCTAGAAGGAACTTGGTGTCCCTATAAAATATGCAATTTCATCTAACTAGCCTTTGATGTGACTGGCTTCCCTCCTTCCCCTCAAAAGCCATAGGCATTATTGTATTCATCACAAGTTCATCAAAAGTTGATGACTCAAGAGTCAGCCTTATAAAACAAAAGCGCTTGTAAATATGAGTCAGAGTCTGAGTAATAACCTTGCTTCTATTATCTATATATATAAAAGCCTAAGCAACCGAATGATCGGTCACTATGACACACACTGCTGGAGTGCCGCTCATCTGACTAACCTGTCCTGGCGGCCTGATGGCAGACACTCACTCCCTCAGTAATCCTGCAGGTCCGATCTCCAGAAAACAGGCCAGACACTGATGGACCAGTGCCACCGACACGATCCTGACAGCGCTGCCAGCCTCCTGGAAGTCGGCCTCAGGCACCAAAACTGCTTCCCTTCCCTAGATGCTCCGCAAGGAATAAACAATATAAAAGCGGCCGCCAGGTGGCTCCCAACAACCAGTGCGAAGGATGGATCCAGATTCCGGGCTGGCAAGGGTGTCCCACCACCCACCTGGAAGGCTGATCACGTCCAGGCACCCCCCCACCCCCTCACCACCCCCCCCCCCCCCCCCCCGCTCAGGACCCCACCTGTGCACGAATTCGTGCACCGGGCCTCTAGTAATTAATAATGTCATTGCTGGGTGAGCCATGTCCTGCACATTAAGTGTTCCTGAATGTACATGATGAGAAACATAATTTTTGTAACTAAGATACTATTTTCAAAAGCTCCTGAAAACTTAGTTATGGGCAAATTCAATAACTTTTGTTATTGAATTTAAAAAAACAAATCTAAACACAAATTCTGATGTTTGTTTCATATGTCTGGATTTTCCCACATTTGGAGTTTGCTGGAAATAAGACCCACCTATGAATCTGTACTCCTCATCTGTACTTAACAAGGTGACCTCACTTAGAGCCCTGGAGAGCCCAGGCCCAGAGTGGAACATGGGGTTCATGCTCACCAGCTTGTTCCCCAGGCTCCTCTGGGTGAGCTGCAGCCCTCCATGACCACACACCTTAGATTTTTCTAGGAGGGTGAAGGAGGTGGTGGTGGCAGTAGTAACAAACCAAAGGGGAGTGATGAATTCTTGGGACCACAGTTGATCATACCACATATCACAATTAATTAAGATTTGTACTAAGTAATTTATGCTCTGTAATCCTACCCTGTATCCGGCACCATAAGGAGAGAAGAGAAATAAGATATAACCTCTGTTCTCAAGAAACTTTTAATCTACTAGAGACCCGGTGCATGAAATTCGTGCATGGGTGGGGTCCCTAAGCCTAGCCGGTGATCAGGGCCGATCAGGTTCCCTGCCTCCCCCTCTCCTCCTTCTCTTGCCACCCATGTCTGTCGCCACCTACCCCTGGTTCCCGGTCCCAGCCCTGGGCCTGGCCCCAATTGGGCAATTGGGACCTGCTGGCCAGGGGAGGGCCAGGGGGAGGAACCCTGGAGGTTGGCTGCCGGCCCTGAGGCGGGAGCCGGCCCTCGGCTCCCCCTGGGAAAGGGGCCTCGTCTGCCACCACCACCCCCGGTTCCCCATTCCAGCCTGGGGGCCCGGCCCCTATCGGGCAATTGAGGCCTGCAGGCCAGAAGGAGG
Organism: Myotis yumanensis; assembly: GCF_028538775.1. NCBI lineage: Eukaryota > Metazoa > Chordata > Mammalia > Chiroptera > Vespertilionidae > Myotis > Myotis yumanensis. Next base: position 38,505,311 of record NW_027223760.1, on the reverse strand, counting down.
GGCCAGGAGGTTGGCCCGCAGGCCCCATCGGTGATCAGGGCATGCAAGCTTGGTGCAGCTCCTGCATTGAGCGTGTGCCCCCTAGTGGTCAGTGCACATCATAGCGACCGGTTGTTCCAGTCGTTCTGGTCATTTTGTTGTTCTGCTGTAATGATCACTTAGGCTTTTATATATATAGATGAGATGAGTTAGGACGCTATTTCATGTGTTAACATTTTTCTCTAAATGCCAACTGAATGGTACCAATATTGAAAGTTATGAGCTTGGCCAAGGCAGAGTTGGCTGCAAGCTTGATTGGAGTGGAAAGGCTCGGTGGGAGTTAGGGGATGAGCTGGTCTGGGAAAGACAGCCAAGTGGGGGGTGGACTCCAGGTTTATAAGAGGAGGGGAAAGGTTATGAGGAAAGGCATGGGAGTGGAAATTCTCATGCCTGCTTATGACACAGACTGGGCAAAAAATTGGAAAGGGTGGGAAGACCATGGAGGTCTTAAATATCAGTCCAAAGGGGTGGGGTTTGTCTTTGTTCTTTTTGTGAACAGAGGCTGGGAGGCCATCTACCAGGGGTGCTTTGCAATGGATCCTTGCCTTAGGGGGAAGGTTGGGGGAGTCATTCTTTCCCAAACCTGGCTGTGTACCAGAGCCTCACCCCCACCCTAATCCCTATTAGAAGCTTGTTAAAAATACCTTTTTTTAAGCAAGTTTTCCCCACAGTACTCAGGACCCCTCCCTATTTTGATTCAATCGAGCTGGGATGGGATCCAGAAATCCATGTCCTTCATGAGCTCACCCCAGAGACTCTGATGGAGCTAACCTGAGAATCTGCTAGGACAAGTCATTTCTACCCCAAAATGGCCCTGGCATAAAGCAAAAGTTGAATTTTAAAAAAATCATATCCCTGAAAACTAGCTCTTCTTTCTGATCACTTCATTTCTATCACAAGTGCACACTCCCAGCCCTTCAGACTCAGTACTTTAGTATTATCCTGGAATATTTTTCACGTAAACAACACAGGCAGCTGATTACCACGTCTCATTTCATATTCTTGACAGCGCCCTCAGATCTGCCCGTTCCTTTCTGTTCCCACTCGGGCTACATTTAGTCTAGACCTTTTCTCACCTCAAGCTTAGACTGCTGGAGTAGTCTCCTGATTAATCTCTTATCCCTCCGGCACGTCGCCTTCCCTGTCTCTGTCAGCACCATGAGTGGCAATCCCTGGGAGCTGAGGGCAAAGGAAAACAGAACAGCCAGGCCAATATCAGTGAGGAACACACACACACACACACACACACACACACACACACACACAACAGACCTCCCAAAATAGTTTGAATTAAGAGTCTCCCCCACCATCACTCCTGAAGAGGCTGCACTTTTATACACAACGAACGCATCCAGGGTGACCCCTTTGCCTTGGTCTGCCCAGGCGGACGAGAGAAAACAAGGGCATGCTGAGACCTCGCTGCTGCCCCCAGCCCCACAGAAGTCTGGAGCACGTGGTGCAGGTTCCTCTGCAGGAAGGAGCCACCCGAAAGGGAAGCGGAAAGGAAATGCATCCTGTGGCCACAGGGGGGCCCCCTTCAAAGGCTCCTTCCGTCCCCCACTCAGGTTCACTTTAGGTTTTTTTCCAATTTATTTTTCTCTCACCTTCTTGTTTAAAAATACTATTATTACCACAAACTTCTATAAAATATTATTATTACAAAATTTTTAAATTTGAAAAAGTTAGAAAATGTGTAAAAATGGCCTGAGGTCTCACTGTTATAAAGAAGACTCCTTAGAGACTACATGCTTCCAAACTGGTCATTTTATACACATACACTCATTTAAAAAAAATAAAAATAGGACCATTCTGGACCGGCATCTCTTATTTTATTTCTTCTTGGACCGGCGTCTCTTAAAATATCAGGAACATCTTCCCATACCAAGTTCTTTACCAACATAATTTTAAATGGTGATACTGTGTCCCACTGGTCATTCCATTAAAAATGTGTTTATGGGTAATAAACACGGTAGGGTGGCTGCCTACCGGGGTTTACCGAACCACGTTCCTATTGTTGGGGGAATTTTTTCCGTAAATAAGCAACGACGCCGTAAGAAGCCCAACGCGCCCGGCAGGACCCCAAGCGGCAGGTGCGACGTCGCGGCTCCCCCGGGGGCGCAGGGGGCCGGGGGCAGCCGCGCGGGTCCCCGGAGGGGGGCGATCCTCTCGGTCACCGGGTCCCTGGGGACTCGGGGTCCGAAGCCCGACGCGCCCCCGAGACGCGGCCGGCGGCAGGTGGGGCGCGGGGTCCCGCGGTGACTCAGCGCGCGCGCGCGCGGCCGTTTCCGGGGGGGCGGGTGTCGGGGGTCCGCGGGGCGGGGCGGGGTGCGGCGCGGCGGGGCGGGGCGGGGCGGGCGCCTGCCGTTCGGCGCTCGGGCTGCAGGTGGGGCTGTGCGGCCGCGCTGCCTCCAGGAAGCCTCACGGGCCTGCGCCGGCTCCCAGGATGCAGTGTGGACCGGCCGGGCGCTGACGGCGGCGGCGCGTCTGCGGACGGAGCGGCGCGGGCCGGCCAGCGAGGAGCGCGCGCCGCGGACGGGGACGGCGGGCCGGGCGGGCGGGCAGGCGGCGCCTGCGGAGAGGCCGGAGCCGGCCTGCGTCGGGCCGCGCGGCGGCGGCGACTTCCTCCGGGCCGGGCCGGACAGCGCAGGGCCATGGCCGAGGCGGCCGCGGCTCCGGTAAGGGCGGCCCGCGCGCGCGGACTCGGGGCCGGGCCCAGCACACGGCGCCGCAGGCCCCGGGGAGGGGCTCCGGGGGCCGGGCCGGGCCGCCGGGCCTGGGGCTGCGGCGAGCGGGGCGCGGGGTCCGCCGGGGCCTACGGCGCCCGCCGGCTGAGCCCCCCATTCCGAGATGAGCCCGAGCGGGGTGGAACCGGCCGTCCCCGCCCCGGAGGCCGTCCCTGCCCCGGAGGCCGCCCCGCGCCGGTTCCGGAGCCCTCCGCGGCTTCCTGCCCCGGCCCCACCCGCGGGCCCCTGTATCTGGGTGCCCCCCCCCCCTCCCCGCATCTCCTTTCTCTGCCCACCGCCCTGCCCGGCGTGCCCTGCCCCCGTAGCTCCCCCCAGCGGCCCGGTGGCACCTGGGAGGTGTCCGAAGCGGCTTGGATTCCGCATTCACCCCGTGCCGAGTGCCCGGCTCGCTGGGGTCCGGGCGGAAGACAGCTGCCCCCGTGCGTAGAAACAGGCGCCGCACCAGCCCGGTTAGGCATGCTTCTGTCCGCACAGCAAGCCTGCAGGGTAGGTGCTCGCTCGCTCTGTCGTACGAAAGGAAAACCTGAGGCCTAGAGAAGTTAACTTGCCCAGGATCGCACCGCTAGGGAGGGCGTGCAAAGACAAGGTCGCTCTGTGTTCAGGAGCACGCTGCATGGGGCGCAGCAGGCAGGGGCACGGGCAGGAATAGTGCAGAACAGGTGAGTGTTCCCTGCACTGAGGTAGACATGCTTGCGAGGCGGGGGAAGCAGAGGGCACGGGCTGCCCTTGCAGTCCGCACCCCTCCCGGCCTGAGCCTCTGTGATTTGAGCTGGGCTCGCAGGGAAGGCTAGGATTTCAGGCGGGGAGGACGGCTCCCGGCGCGGGGAGAGGCGGCAGTGCTAGCCGGTTCAAGGAACGGAGAGGTGTCCTTGCACCTGAAAAAGAGGGCTTTGGTCGGGAGGCTGCAGGAGAGAGGAGGCTGAGGGAGCGTTGGAAGGGGTTCCAACGCCTGGACTTCCACCACATGGGTGAGGAGCTGTTGAAGAATCTGGGGCTCTCTTACCATCAGCTCCTCAAGCACAGAGGTTTCGGCTTCCCTGGCAGGAGTCGGGACAGCCCCGTATTGTCCAGCCACCGTTTAATAAGGAGCTGGGCTTGAGCAGAAAGAGTCGCCACCTCCCACCAGGTAGTGTGAAAGCCTTACACAGGGCCTGGTTAAAGTGGTAAGAAAAACGGGACGGGGGAGGCCTTATTGTTTACAAAGTAGGCGTTTACTCAGGCCCTTTCTGCAATGCAAAGATGGTCATGATGGCCGACAGGTGTGCTTGGAGGCTGGGGTGAGTAGGACCTCAGTGGATGGGGAGCTTCTGGAGCAAACTCTTGGAGGCTGGGATCATGATGGGGACAGGCGGGGGGTGGGGGGGGGGGTGGCGGAGGTGCTAGCCCAGTGCAGGCCCTGCAGCCCCTGGAAGGCAGGAGTGCCACACACATCCAGCTTTCTGCCTGTCCAGTTCCTCCTCTGAGGCCCAGCCAGAGCTCTTTCTTCTTCAGGTCAGAGGTCATCTGGTCCAGCCTCCCTGCAAACAGCCAGATCCTCTGGCCCCTGCTCAAACTCTCCTGTCACTGTTTTCTGAGGAGTCCACCCATGTTCTAGTGCTCAGTGACTTTCCCTACGTGCATCCACACTGGTTCCTAATAGTCACTTCTTTATTTTGCAAATAGTCACTTACCATTTCTTTAGGAGTCATTTCCAGAATGTTGTAAGGTACTGTGGGTCCTCAGGCAACAGGCACGCCAGGAAAAGGCATGAATAGTGAGGACCGCCCCCCTCCACACACACACACTCTGACATGTGGGTGAGTCAGGTGGTCCAGCCCCCACCCAAAGCAAAATCTGCCCTTTCCTCATCGTCCCCAACTGCCAGTCATTCAAGCCACTGTGGGAACTTTCCAGAGACAGGAAAGTCAGCTGCATGGAGAGGCTCCACGTCTGTGGGATGTTGCTGCACATGCCAAAGTGAAACCTAATGGCGTTGTCTTACCTTCCCCTCCAATCTGTAAGGTGTGTCACAGCCTGGAGCAGCTACAAGAATGTCTGAGACACACACAGAAAAGAATGTCTAAGACCATAATTCTCCTCTTGGGAGGAGCAGTAGGAATAGTGACAGAAAAAGTCAGACTCTCGAGGGGCCCCCGGGACTCTTGTTATAGCAAAAAGCCTAACTTGGCTGGTGGAGATTTGCAATAATGGTGATTTTTAATTTGGGGAGGGGGGGAGGTGGTAACTGGGTAGGGAACCAAATCAGATTGTCCTGTGGGGAGAGGAATTAACCACTAGGTTTTTATGTTTATTAAAAAGAGACACAAGCTGCTTTTTAAAAAGCAGTTGAGCAGCACTCTTGTTTGTGCCGTTTCAGTGAAGCAGCTGGGTTGTTTTTTTGCTAGGTCATCATCAGTAGAGGTTCTTGTGTGATTATGATGGGAAGTGCTGGCTGGCCTCTAGTAAACCTGCAGTTTACCATTTCTCCACTAAAACACCCAGTAGTGCTCAGTCATCATTTGTTTAGCAGAATTGCACTGGGCGCCTGCCGCAGGCCATGCGCCATGCTGTTAAAAGGGCCTATGCAGCCTTCAGAGGTCATACAGGAGGGTGCAGGAGATAACGATAGGGCAGTGAATGCCACCATAGGGGTCTGCATGGCGTGCTGCAGAGGCCTGGAGGCACGGCAGCCCCCAGACTTGGGTGATGTGTAAGACACCCAGAGGAGGTGATCGTTAGACTGAAACCTGGCATGTGGCCCAGGGCATCCCCACTTTTCACATGTGGGTTCCCACCCCTATTCCAGCTCCCCCACACCTAAGACAGCTGGGCTCACAGAACATGACTGGTGGAATGGTCAATGCTGGTCTCTCTTTGTTTCTGGAAGATTTCTCCCTGGACAATGGCAGCTACCATTCAGGCAATGGAGAGGAAGATCGAATCGCAGGCTGCCCGCTTGCTCTCCCTAGAAGGTCGAACAGGGATGGCTGAGAAGAAGCTGGCCGACTGTGAGAAGACGACCTTGGAGTTCGGGAACCAACTGGAGGGCAAGTGGGCCGTGCTGGGGACCCTGCTGCAGGAGTACGGGCTGCTGCAGAGGCGGCTGGAGAACATGGAGAACCTGCTGAGGAACAGGAACTTCTGGGTCCTGCGGCTGCCCCCAGGCAGCAAGGGAGAGGCCCCCAAGGTAAGCTGGGCACCTGGGGTGGGACAGCCCAAGGGGCTGTGCCTGTAAACGTGGATGGCATGCGTGACACCTGAGGTTCCACATGCCCATGACTTTTGATGACATGGCTGTCTATTTCTCCGAGCAGGAGTGGGGCAAGCTGGACGAATGGCAAAAGGAGCTGTACAAGCACGTGAGGAGGGGCAACTATGAGACACTGGTCTCCCTGGGTAAGGCCTGATAGTCATTTCTCTGTTCAGTGTTATTAGGGGAGTCCTCAGATCTCTCTTTTCATGCTGGTGGGTTTTATCACAAGGATATATAAATTACTGAAAACTTTGACCATGCAAAGAGTTATCTCTTCATCCTAAAGATGAGTGCTGGGTGACTGAGTTGTAAGGTCCCTTCCACCTGGCGAAATTCACAAGATACCAGACCGAGGTGGGTTGGCCCCTCACCTAACCAGGGGTGGAGCAAGGCTGTTTCCATTCCCCTGCTGAGGCTTAGAGAAGGCGCCTACCACTGACTCCAGGAGCTAATCCACCCACATTTGAGAAAGGCCTTCTCTTTTAGCTTTCTCTTACTGAGAGATGTGGCCTTGACTGTGACGCTCCTCTGGGTCAGTGGAGAATGTGAGCAGACCATGCTTCTTGCAGCCGGTGCTGTCTTCATGCTCGAGACTTTGCTCCCCCAGACCCGAGGCTCTTGCCACTCTCCTCATGTGATACCCCAGAAGGGCTGGGCTCTTTCTTCCTGGGCTTCCTTCCTCTCGGGTGTTTCTGTGACCCCAGACCTGGAGGCAGTGAGCATCCTTAGTGAGGATGGAGCAGGTGAAGGTGTGATGTTCTATTTCAGTTTGCAGAAATGTATCGCTTCTTAATGTGGAGACTATACCAGAGTTTCTTCACCTTGGCACTGTGGCATTTGGGGCCAGATGATTCTGTGTGGTGGGGTAACAGCATCCTGACCTCACAAGGTGTACCTCTCCTCCAGCCCTCAGGCCTGACAACCAAAAATGTCTCCCTGGGGATAGAATTGCTTGTGGTTGAGAACACTGCTCTGTGTCAATCAGGAAATTTAGTGTCTTGGCCATTCTGGGTTTCCCAGGCTGCTATCCCCAGCTCTGAATGGAACCACATGGCAAAAGCTAACCTTTATGTCTTTCCTCAGACTACGCCATCTCCAAGCCCGAGGTCCTCTCCCAGACTGAGCCAGGAAAGGAGCCGTGTGGCTGGCGCCGCACAGCCCCCAAGGTTCCAGATGTTCCTGTGGACCCGAGTCCAGGTGAGGAGCTGGGCGGGGGCCAGGGAGACACTGGGCAATCTGATGGAAACAGGAGTAAAGGGCCAGAGAGGGCATGGCCTTCTAAGTTTTGTTTTGTAGTTGAGCTGTGACCTATACCCTATTCAGCTAACTCGGGAATACGTCCGAGCATGGAAACAGATGGCAAACCCAGACTTTTAGGAAAGAAACAGAACCAGTAGCACTGAATTAGTGAAAGTGAAGGAAGGACATTGATAGGGAAGGTAGGCGTCTATTAAAGACAACATTGAGTTCATGAAGAGTCAGCCTCTCCTCCATCCAAGAACCACATCTCATTGAAATTCATTAGTTGTCTCAGACCATTAACCCATTAGCCACATATTAACCACACTTTTGCTATGATTTAGAACCAGGTTGATTTAAGGAGAATCTGAATACCAGGTATCGCTGTCTCAGATTTTCCTGGAGCCAGTCAGCACCTTTGAAAGTTAAGGAAAGGACGGGTGGATGTGTGAGTCAAGCCACATGACTGAAGAAAGCCTGGCGGGGCTGTGGGGTAAATGACAGTCTGTCCCTTGACCAGGGAGACCCGCCTCCTCCTCGTCTGTCCCCCCATGCCTGGGCTTCCCTTTCTTCCCTTCACCTGTGTTACTAAAGCGTCTTACTGTGTGTAATTTGTGGTGACTGAAATGTGTCTGCTGTGTTTGCCGTTTCATCGCGACTACACTTTCACTTTTCCAAGGGCTGATGGTGTACAGAACCAGCCACACCGTCAGACCCGAGGTCAGACACTGTTTAGGTGCCTAGGACAGCCTGAAAGCTAAAGGACAGCATGACAAAGAGGGTTATGACACAGGATCTTGCAGTTTCTTAGTCTGGGTGGGAGGTTCACAGTGGGATTGTTTTATTACATTTATAACATGAATGGTTTCTATACCATTATTAATAAGAGTGAAAGGGGACCTGGAAATAGGGCGGCTGCTGGTAAGACCCCCACATGCCCTGCCTGCACATCGAGAATTGTGTATGGCCTTAAACCCCACCCGCCCCTGTCCAAGACCGGACCCCACTCACTCATCCCCTCTGGGCTTGGTGCAGCCCCTGTCAGACCTCCTCTCCAACTTTTCTCCAGCTCTAACTGCCGTGCTTTGTGGAACTCAGGTCTCAGCAGGACCTCCAACCCTCAGGCTCTCCTGGGCGTCCCTGCCCCACCATCCTTGCTCAGATGAGACCTGGGTCCCTGGGGGCCCGGTGTCCTCTGCAGCTTCCCCTTTCCCACATCCCCCCCCGGCCTGGCAGGGGCTGCTCTGTGCCAGGCTCCCCCTCCCTCGAATTACATGCTTTCTGTCTCTCCACCGCCTTCTGCAGACCTCCCTCACTTATCTCTGCTCCTGCCATCGCTCTTGGCGATGGCAGTCCCACGAGGGTGGTCCTTTGAGCACCTTGGCCTCTCTGTTCCTTAGCTCCCCACTCCCTCTCTGCCACCCACTCCGTGGTCATTCCCCTGACTGTTGGCGACAGCAGTGTACCTCTCCCATCGCCTCGATCTCAGCACGCCCTCCCTGTCCTCCAGCTCCCGAGAGCCTTTGGGCCTGCTGCCTTTGCCCACCCGGCCACATTTCCCTCCTCACCAGCCTGGGTTCCGGGACCATCATCATTGTTCCCTTGCACACACCCTCAGCTCCCTCGCCCCTTTTATTCCTTGTTGTCCTCTAGCAAAACCATAATCCTGGTTTAACCTGTCTGCCATTCTGCACCAGCTCCCCAGCAGCTGCATGTGGCTGGAGAAAGCCCCACGTGCTCGCCATTTCTCACCTGGGATTCAGAGCGCAGTCAGCGTGTCTCCTCAGTCCATTCATTCAGTAGTCCAGAGGTTGACCAGCTGTGACCCACAAGCCAAATCGCCACCTTCTGTTTAGAATAGTTTTTATATGAAAATACATTATTTAATTGAAAAACAAAGCAAAACACACTTACAGTCCTTACTATCCCATCTGCCAGCATCTGTGCCCAGTTCTCTATGACAGACTGACAACCCTGTGGTCAGAGACCCTCCTCCACTGGGCACTCATTCCCATCCAGGCCACCTTCTCAAGGACTGTGGCTCAGCACTTCTTACCTGTCTCCCTCATCCCCGCCAGCATCTACCCCTGCTCATTCCCCGAAGCCTCTGCCCCACACTCCCTGCTGCCTCCACCCTGTCTTCCCACTATCCAGCCCCTTCGCCTACTCCTGTCAAGGCCACCGGGACCTCCATGGTGCTAACAGTCCATCACCCTACCTGCCCTGTTGGTGACATTTGCCATTATTGATCCCTCACTTCCTAGATGCACTTTGCCTGACAGAACATCCTGCCCCCCCTGGTGATTCCCCCCAACTCACTCACCACTTTTCCTTTGCTGTGTCCTGTTGCTCTTTCTGACCTAACCGTCTTTCTTGCTGTTCCCCCAGCGCTCTAGGTACTGATCTCCGAGACTTTGCACCTGCTGTGTCCTCTGCCGGGACGGCTCTTCATATGTTTTCCTGCTCAATTCATTCCCTCCTCCTGGTCTCTGCTTAAATGTGACTTTCCCTAATCACCCTACTTACAGGTGCAGCCCACTCCCCGCCTGGGAGTTCCAGCCTCCCTTTCCTGCTTTGTTCCATGACAGATACCATCATCTATTGTTACATTTTATATCTATAGATTATTAAGTGTATTTCATATTTATTTATGGATTTATGTAGTGTCTCTCCCCCCCCCCCCCCCCCATTAGAATATAAACTTCAAGAAGATAAGAACTTTGATCTGTTTTGCTCATATAATCATCTGGGCATCTAGAATACTGCCTGGCACAGAGTAGGAATTCAGTAAATACATGTTGACTGTATGCTATGTTTCATAATTTAAAGTGTGTGTGTAAAAAAACATTTCTGATACAATTTAAATTCCTTTTTAGATCTCAGTCTTATTTGTCCCTGGGTAAATATCATATCTTTTCCACCCACATTTTAAAACGTCTATTATGTACATATGTAGGCGTAAATAATCTATAATATATGTTTTTCTGTGTTTTGGAAAATTAAGTAAATATCATATATTTATCACTCAATATTCTGTATTTCAGATTTATCCCTCTTGATGCATATAGATGTTCAGCATTTTTACAGAAGCTTCATATTCCAAAAGCAACTGTATTACAGTTTATCCTCTGTCCCTCCATTGAGCTCTCTCTGATTTCTCTCTTATATGCGGTGTTGCAGTGAACATTCTAGATCTAGAACATGCCTTTTTATGTCCACAAGCTGATGTCTCCATAGGGACTAGACCGAGGGGTGGAACCCTGCATCACAGGGCGTGCTGGTCTGCACCTCTGCTGGGCTCCTGGGCTCCCGCGGGCACACGAGCTTGCACTACTGCCCAGCACTTAGGAAGGACCTGTTTTCTTAAATCTGTGCCCACTTTTCAGAGTTAGATTTTTGTCAGTTGGATGCGGTTGAAATCATACCTTGTTTTAATTTGCATTTGAAATTGAGCATCCTTTTCATAGGTTTATTTGGTTTCTTCTCCAGGGAAATGTCTTTCTGTTTTTCTACTGTTGTTTTCTTTTTCTTACTGATTCAGAACTTCTTTATATATATATATATATATATATATACACATACACACACACCCACACATATATATATATATATATACACATATATATATATATATATATATATTTTTTTTTTTTTTATTGATTTTTTACAGAGAGGAAGGGAGAGAGATAGTTAGAAACATCGATGAGAAAGAAACATCGATCAGCCGCCTCCTGCACATCTCCCGCTGGGGACATGCCCGCAACCCAGGTACATGCCCTTGACCGGAATCGAACCTGGGACCCTTCAGTCCGCAGGCCGACGCTCTATCCACTGAGCCAAACCAGTTTCGGCAGAACTTCTTTCTGTAGGTTCTCCACATGAACCCTTTCTTTGCCTTGCAGATACTTTCTCCCAGTCTGTGGCAGGTCTTTTCACTGTATAGTTCGCACGTAGAAGTTTTCATTTGGGGTAGAGTCAGCATATCAGTCTTTTCCTTTATGATCCCTGCTTTTCTGTTTTAAGAGACCCTTCCCTGCCCTAGCCAGTTTGGCTCAGTGGATAGAGCGTTGGCCTGCGGACTGAAGGGTTCTGGGTTTAATTCCAGTCAAGGGCACACGCCCAGGTTGTGGGCTCGATCCCCAGTGTGGGGTGTGCCGGAGGTAGCCTATCAATGATTCTCTCATCATTGATGTTTCTATCACTCTCCCCCTCTCCCTTCCTCTCTGAAATGAGTAAAAATATATATTTTTTAAAAGATACCCTTCCCTGCCTCTCCCCAGCTCAGAAAGACAGCCTTCATTATTTCTTATTAAACTTTTAAAGTTTTGTTTTTTCACATTTAAGTCTTTAATCCATCTAGAATTAATATTTGTGTAGATTGCAAGGGAACATTTTAAAAATTTCCCCCACAAGGACATCTGATTTTCCCACAAAGTTTGCTGAACATTGTCTTTTCTGTGATGATTTGTGATACCAGTTCCATGGGGAGCCAGGTTTCCATGTGGGCAGATGCAGTTTCTGGGCTCTGTCTGATGTTTCTTGGTCTCTGCCATCTCTGCTCCCACACGGACTGTTGGAGCTTCCTAGGAAGCCAGATTCTAGGAGACCAAGCCTTTCCTACTCCTTTTCATGGCTATTCTTGGACCTTTGTTCTATATGAGTTTCAGAAGCTTTATGGCAAGTTCTCAGAAAATCCTATTGAAATTTTTATAGGAATTGCACTTTATAATTTTGTTTCTGGAGAATTACCCTCATTCCAATGCTGAGTCTCTCTATCCATAGAAAGACTTATCTCCTGAAGGCTTCTATGTGCTTGAACAAGTTTTTACAGTTTTCTTCTGAGAGTTATTATTTGTATTCTGAATGGGATTTTTATTTATTTTTTATTTTTTTAAATTTATTTTATTGATTTTTTGCAGAGAGGAAGGGAGAGGGATAGAGAGTTAGAAACATCGATCAGCTGCCTCCTGCACACCCCCTACTGGGGATGTGCCCGCAACCAAGGTACATGCCCTTGACCGGAATCGAACCTGGGGCCCTTGCGTCCGCAGGCCGATGCTCTAGTCTATCCACTGAGCCAAACCAGTCAGGGCAGGGGATTTTTACTTTTTAACCCTCACCCAAGGATATGTTCTATTGATTTTAGAGAGGGAGGAAGGAAGGGAGAGAGAGAAACATGGATCATTTGCCTCTTGTACGTGCCCCAACCAGGGACTGAACCTGCAACCCAGGCATGTGCCCTGATCAGGAATTGAATTCACAACCTGTCAGTGCACAGGACAATGCTCCAAACAGCTGAGTCACACTGATCAAGCTATGTTCTGAATGGGATTTTTAAGTCAATAATATGTTTTAAGTAGTTATTACAGGTGAACAGCCATGCTCTGTGTTTAATAAAGGAGAGATTTTGCTCAACTCTCTTTTTAGATATAATGATCTGTCTATTTAGAATCTCTTAGGTTATATTGGATCAGCTGTGTTTTTTTTAAATATATTCACTGTGTATTTTATATAACAAACAAAATCACATACTGAACAAATTCAGATAAAGATTAGAGCAAGACAGTAAAACCCCATAATACCCTGCATAAGAAATAGATCACCACCAGACCCTGCCAAGAACCCATTGTCCCTCTCTGGTTCCAGGCCCCTCCCTTCCTCTTACAGACACACACACACACACACACACACACACACACACACAATTCAGAACAAACATGATAGGTCTCTTGCTTTTCTTTACATTTTTATTTCTTATGTGTATATTTCTGAATAACACTTAATTTTGCCTGATTTTGAACTATATAGGAATACGGTCATATATATTCTTTAACTTGCTTTTCTCCTTTGACATGTTTTTGAGAGTCATCCGTGTTTATGTGGTACAGCTGTAGTTCATTCACTGTCACAACTTTTACCACATTATCCCTTTCTATTTTGTGGATGTAACTCAATGCATTTATTCCTTCTGCTGTTGATGGTTGTTTGTATTGTTTCTAACTCTTTTGCTTTTAAGAAAAATGCTGTTGTGAAAATTCTTATGCATATGTAAAAGTTTCTCTAGGTATAGACCTAGGAGTGGAAGTGACCCTTGAGAGGTCCATTTCCTTGCCTGGCTGTGTGTCCACCTCAGGGCCAGGGAGCCCTGAGGCTGTGCTTACACACTCTCCCTTTCTTAGGCTCGGGAGCCCCAGTTCCTGCCCCTGACCTCTTAATGCAGATCAAGCAGGAGGGCGAGCTCCAGCTCCAGGAACAGCAGGCTCTGGGGGTAGAAGCGTGGGCAGCTGGACAGCCAGATATCGGGGAGGAGCCATGGGGCCTCAGCCAGCTGGATTCCGGAGCAGGAGATGTCTCTACAGATGCTGCTTCTGGTGAGTGGCTCAAACTGGGAGCAGATACCAGGAACGAGAGGCAGAGCCCAGGGTAGGCCTTGGGGTAAGGAGTTCCTGGGAGCCACATTATGGGAACTATGGGCTTTCAAACATCTGGCCTGACTAGCTTAGAAGTTTCTTCACTTTAAGACAGGACCTGCACTAAAGGACACCTTGGGCACCTCTGGGTTTGGTGAAGCTCTTGCCCTGGTATTTCTCTGCCTCATTCCATCAGCTGCACTTTTCTTGTCCCCAGCATTGGGCATTTAAGGCACCGTTGCCTGATATTAGGGAGGGGCGATATGAAATAAGTCAGTGACCCCTGAGCCTCCTGGTGCCTCCAAGAGGGGAGCAAAGGAAACCTGGTTCAGGAGCAGTGGGGGGTTCTGCTCATGCAGCATGCCCGGGGTGGGTCTCAGCGTCTCTTCTTTCTATCCTGTGGGGTTTTTTTTCCTGCTGCTTCTGTTCTCTAACCCACAGGCTCTGATCTCTTCATTGCAGGCGTCCACTCCAACTTCTCAACCACTATCCCACCTACTTCCTGGCAGGCAGACCTCCCTCCCCACCACCCCTCCTCCGCATGTTCAGACGGGACCCTGAAGCTCAACACGGCGGCCTCCACAGAAGGTACAGGTGGCAGAGAGAGGGTAGGAAAGACTCACAGCTGCCCTGCAGGCTGCCTAGGCCCCGGCTGCCTCCTCATTGATGAGCTGCCCTGCCCTGTCAGCCAGCAGGTATTAGGTATCTGGGATGTTAGAACTCAAAGGTCTGTCTTTCATCTCTGTCCAGATTCTTAGGCTTGGACAGCCTTCCTTGAGCATGTCCATATTTCCAGCCGTTCTTTCTCATGTTAACCAGTCAGTGCTCATAAGCCAGTCCCTTGAGAGAATGCACCTCCTGCCCAGGCTCAGAACCTGCCTCCTCTTCCTCTCTGGCAAAGAAAAAACCAACCAAGCCAGAAGCGCTTCTTAGGTATCAGCACTACCAAAGACAAGTGTCCAACGGCCAGAATTGGGAAAAAAACTTCCAAATTTATGTATTATTTTTGTATTTATTTCTATTTTGTAGGCCTGTTATCTGTTACTTTATATTTTAGCACTCCAAAAATGTGCTAAAAGCCTAGATCCTTGATACAAAATTTCAGGAAATGAAATTCAAATACATTTACATAATCACATTTTTACTGTTTACTAATATTTTTATTATTAGCTAGCTGGCCATATTTATTGGATGCTTGCTGCATGCCAAATCGCATGCAAGGTGTCTTCAGACATGTTATCTGGTAACCCTCATACAGCCCTATGACCAGGGTTCACAGATGTGCTGTTGGTTAAGAAATTACCCTGCAGCCCTGGCCAGGTGGCACAGTTGGTTGGAGCATCATCTGATACACCACCAATATTTTTAAAAAAGGTTGTGGGTTCGATTTCCAATACGGGTACATACCTAGGTTGTGGGTTCGATCCTTAGTCGGGGCAGGTACGGAGGGCAACGGGTCAATGTTTCTTTCTCACCTTGATGTTTCTCTCTCTCTGTAAATCAATACAAACATATCCTTAGGTGAAGATTTTTAAAAATCATCCTGCAGCCCACAGCTGGTCTGTGGGAAGCCGCAGAGCCACCTCACATGATCCCCAACCCGGTGCCTTTTCCCCTCCGGTATATTGCCACCAGCGGTCAGAGTTCCTTCCTCAAGATAAATTCTTTTTTTTTTTTTTTTTTAAATATATTTTATTGATTTTTTACAGAGAGGAAGGGAGAGGGATAGAGAGTTAGAAACATCGATGAGAGAGAAACATTGATCAGCTGCCTCCTGCACACTCCCCGCTGGGGATGTGCCCGCAACCAAGGTACATGCCCTTGACCGGAATCGAACCTGGGACCCTTGAGTCCGCAGGCCGACCCTCTATCCACTGAGCCAAACCGGTTAGGGCAAGATAAATTCTTGATTTGCCTTAACAGCCAAAGTAGAAATGGAATCCCGTAAGCAGGTGCGATGGTGGTTTTACTTGCAATGAAGGTACTAGTACAGGGATGTCCTCACCTGGGGTTTGAAGCAGCCTCATGACCATCTGGGGGCACTCTGCTGAGCTGGATCCTGTGGCTTGGAAACCAGGGCTCCGTGTGCTGGTAGGGGCAGAGGAGCTACTGAATCTCCAGATGAAAGTATCAGAGGATTGCTCTAAGCCCAGGAGGGGACAGAATGATATCTGGTCTTTCTGTCTTTCTCAGCAGATGTAAAAATTGTGATAAAAACTGAAGTCCAGGAAGAGGAGGTGGTGGCCACACCAGTGCACCCTACTGACCTAGAGGCCCACGGGACCCTATTTGGACCAGGCCAAGCCACAAGGTTTTTCCCTAGTCCTGTCCAGGAAGGCGCCTGGGAGAGCCAGGGCAGCTCCTTCCCCAGCCAGGACCCTGTGCTCGGGCTCAGAGAGCCCGCCCGGCCTGAACGGGACCTGGGAGACCCCAGCCCTGCCGTGGCCCAGGACGAGACCCCACCAGGGGACTGGCTCCTTGGGGGAGTCCGGTGGGGCTGGAATTTCAGGTGTAAACCCCCTGTGGGTCTGAACCCGAGGACTGGGCCTGAGGGGCTGCCCTACTCCTCCCCTGACAACGGAGAGGCTGTGCTGGACCCAGGCCAGGCCCCGAGATCCTTCAGTGACCCCTGTAAATACCCTGGCCGGACCAAAGGCTTTGGCCACAAGCCTGGCCTGAAGAAGCACCCTGCCGCGTCTCCCGGGGGACGGCCCTTCACCTGCGCCACGTGTGGGAAGAGCTTCCAGCTACAGGTGAGCCTGAGCGCCCACCAGCGCAGCTGCGGCCAGCTGCCCGATGGGGCGGCTGGGGCGGCAGGGGCTGCACGCGATGGAAGCGCCCTGCGGTGCGGGGAGTGCGGGCGCTGCTTCACGCGGCCAGCCCACCTGATCCGGCACCGCATGCTGCACACGGGAGAGCGGCCCTTCCCCTGCACGGAGTGCGAGAAGCGCTTCACTGAGCGCTCCAAGCTCATCGACCACTACCGAACCCACACGGGTGTGCGGCCCTTCACCTGCACCGTCTGCGGCAAGAGCTTCATCCGCAAGGACCACCTCCGTAAGCACCAGCGCAACCACACGGCGGGGGCCAAGGGCCCGGCCCGGGGCCAGCCGCTGCCTCCCCTCCCAGCCGCTCCCCCGGACCCCTTCAAGAGCCCTGCCTCCAAAGGACCCTTAGCCTCCACAGACCTTGTGACTGACTGGACTTGTGGCCTGAGTGTCCTGGGACCCACCGAGGGCGGGGACCTGTGAGGCACCCCAGGATGGCCAGAGTTGTCTCAGCCTTCTGACCCTTGAGGGCCATGAGTGTAAAAAGTCCCGTTTCCAGATGTCCTCGGGGTGGCGGCCAGCGCAGAGGCAGGAGTGGAGACTGGGAGACCAAACCCCCAAGTTGCTGAACTGATCACTGGAAGAAGAGAAACTGTCAAACAAATACAGCTTCCACCTCTGAACAAAGTAGAACTCTCTGTGAAACAGCACCATAGAATTTTAAGTAACTTAATTACAAAACTCTTTTGTAATTCTTGAAGAAGCTGAAAAATAGTCGTACCAGTTTAAACTTTCTAGCATATTTTTGGTTTCCGGAGCGTGTTTATGTGGGCTATGTCCTTACCAAGTCTGACGTGAAGGTCAGCGGGGCTGGGGACACAGTGAGGAGGGACACGGACCAGACCTCCCCTGGCCCCAGTTACTCCTAGGGAAGAGATGGTCTTAGCAAAAGGTCCTGGGGAATTGAGACCCTGCTCTGCCCAGGCCTGGGCTGGGCTCCAAGCCTCCTGGGACCTGAGACCAGCTGGGTGCTGTGGAACTGCAGCCTCATCTCAGCAGGGAGAAGGACTCATCCCCAGAGCAGCCAGCTTGCCTCTCCACCTGATAAGGCCCCCAACAGTACTGGTCCGACTGTGTGTTTCCCTGTTAGGGGCCACTGGCCATCCCTATCAGACTCCTGGGCTGACAACCCACCTGGAGCTGCTTTTCCACTCTAGCAAAATGCTTCTGTGTCCTTTGTGTAGTGTTTTTTCATTGTCAAAATTCTTTCACATCATATCTCATTTGTTACTGTGACTTTGTGAAACACGCAAGGCAAGTCTTTTTAGAGATGAGAAATAAATTAACTCAAAGGGGATATATCCCACTAAGCCTTGCACCGTGGGGGGCCAGCGGGGGGGGCGGGCAGCAGTTGGGAAAAGCCTCAGGTTAGACATGGCTTATCCTCCAGAAGTTCAGTTTGGGGAAGGAAAACTGTTTTTGCCCTCTCAGAAGATTTGTCCCACATGTGCATGAGCAAAATCGTCAAGCCTCAGGCTTTAGCTGAGCCTCGGGCCCCCACGGTGTGTGCACACCCAGCGAGGTCTGAGAGGCTGGGTGTGGATGATGCTCTGCTGACACCCTAACGGTGGAATTGGACATCGGCCCAGGTTTCTTAATTCTACCACAGTGCTGTCCCCAAGTAATCATTCCTGTTTTTTTGAAGCCGCCTCTGGATCCCTTATCCCCCACAGAGGAGAGACCAGGGCTGCTATTCACTCAGCTCCCCCATGTGTACTTTTGTTAGGCAATAGACTAGTTAAGAAAATTGTTTCTCTGTACTGTATATTTTGTACCTGTTTACACCTCTAATTGATATAACTGATATTTTGAAAAACACATGAAGAGGAAATGCCCTGTTAAAATAAAACCTAACCAGCACTGAGGTGGTTTGGTGGGTTTCATTCTTAGACCTGCGTCTCTGGTGCTGATGCCTCTAAACATGGCCCCCCAAGGCTGTGTGGTCAGCTCCCCAGGCACTTGGTCACCTTGGACCCAGGGAAGTGACAGTGCCTAAGAGCTATGAATGGAAGATTCTGGAGACGTTTGGAGGGGTTTATGTAATTTAGTCCTAGGTAATTTGATATGACGCATATGAGGACAGGAAGGTCAGGAGAAAAACTGCAGAACATCAAAGCAAAGCTGATGCCGGATGTTTTCTCTTTGCATCTTCTGGCTCAGCCAAGGCGAGGAAAGGATGGGCAATGCCTGTAGTTGTGTCTTGGAGTCAAGTCTGCCCCATGGCATTAGACCCAGGCTGACATCCAGAGGTAACAGTTGTTATCTCATGTTTTCATCTCTACCACCAGCCCCCTTCCAAGTTCTCATGCCTTCTCTCCCTCTCGCCCATGTTCTCTGCATGCAGGAAACTTTTCATGCAGAACCCCCAACCATTTAGTGGTTCACTGGATGGATGACTTGGAAGCATCTGGCTCGGCTGCACTCTTCAAGACAATATGGGAGGAGAGGGTTTAGATGAGGGAGGGTGCGGAGTTGAGTTTCAGACATCCAAAAGGGGGTTCCCAATCGGTAGTTAGGGAGACCACCAGTGGCGGGGACCCAACACTGTTTCCACACTCCTGGAACTCTCACTCTGAACCCATTGCTCTGAAGCATTCTGTTTAGGCCATAGCACAGTGATCCCTTCCTATGTTAATCTTATGTTGCTGCTGTGACAAATTAACACAGACTTTGTGGCTAAAGCCAACACAGATTTACCCGACAGTTCTGGAGGTCAGAGGCCAAAATGAATCTCATGGAGTTAAAATCAAGATGTCAGCTGGGCTGCTTCCTCTGAGAGTCCTGAGGAGAATCTGTCTCCTTACCCCTTTCAATTTGCAAAGGCGCTTGCATTTTAGCACAGGCAGGACAACTCTTTCATCTCACCCTCTAGGTGAACTGAATTGCCTGCCCTTCCCTGAGCGCCATGTTGTTCCATGTGTCTACACTGTTTAGTGTTGTCCCTGCTGCATACAGTGTCGCCCTTCCCCTCACCCCCAGCCATCTGGTATCTTTCTTACCCTCAGGTCTTGGCTTAGTGTACCCCAGCTGTGCCCAGGACACTATGGACCCTTGCTCAGACTCCTGTTAGCTTGTTAGACTTTCCCTGACTTTGTATATAACATCTTCCTGGAAATGTGTATAAAGGTGTATGTATAAAATGAGACAACAGACTCACAGACACAGGAAGGCTTTATTCCCTGGCAGCTATAAAAAGAAGTTCCTGATTTGGTATAATTGTCAAACTCCTTTAAACCCTGAGTATTGTACAATGTATACATGATTCCTTAAAAATATTAAAAGCATAATTTAGACAATAAATATATGCAATTTCTGTCTTTAAAAAAATTTGGTCAAAAGTAAAAAATGGGTGTTCTCCCACCAGGGAGCACACCCATGCCATTCCCTTCCCCCTATCCTCCCTCCCCTTGGCACGTGTCCCCTAACCTCTAAGGCAGCGGTCACCAACCTTTCAGACCTCACAGACCACTGGTTGGCGACCGCTGCTCTAAGGGACCTTATGAGACTTGCAACCAGGGGAGCAATGGGCAGCAGCAGCTCATCCCAAGCTAATCCTCTGAACCTGTCTCCAAGTTCCCCTTTCCCCCCTTTTCTCTGACTTCCCAGTGAGCTAAGGCAGCCCAGCGTAGGCTCTCCTGTTACTTCTTCTATGCCCTTCCATGGTTCACTGCCCTAGTATGTTTTTGCTGTGGTCAATAAATTCTTGCTTTTCTACAAAAAAGTCAAAAAAAGTGCATATCATGGATTGTATATCCTGAACACACTCCTGATATAAACATCTAGAAATTCCAAATGGGATATAACATAATATTAAATATAAATAGAAAATAGAAAGTAATACATGAAAATCCAAGTGTGCCAGAAATGACAAAACTAAACACCCACGGTAAGCATTCGAGGAGATGCTGTACCTACCTGCTGTGGGGTAAGGAGTTGGAACTGACACCTACAAATAAAGTCCCTTGAAGGCTTTGTCTTCAGAAAATACATAGTTTAGTAAAAATGCATCCCAATACCAAAAGATGTATCCTTAGGAAGTAGATGTTGAGACAAAAGTACAAGAGGTTTATTGGGGAGCTAGAAACCCAGTGCACAAAATTGGTGTACAGGTAGGGTCCCTAGGTCGGGCCGGTGATCAGGGCCGATATGTGGGTTGACCGGCGGGTGGGTCATTCAGGGGGCCCCCGCTGACACCCACCTTGGTGGTGGCCTGGCATCGCCCACTCATTGGCCCTGACAGGAGGGCAGCTCCTGCATTGAGCATCTGCCCCCTGGTGGTCAGTGCGCATCATAGTGATCGGTCATTCCACCATTCGGTTGATTTGCATATTAGGGTTTTATAATATACTAGGGGCCCGGTGCACAAAAATTTGTGCACTCGGAGGGGGGGTCCCCCAGCCTGGCCTGTGCCCTCTCACAGTCTGGGACTCCTCGGGAGATAACGACCTGCTGGCTTAGGCCTGCTCCCGGGTGGCAAAGGGCAGGCCCAATCCCTAAGTGCAGCCCCTGGTCAGGCTCAGAGCAGGGCCGATTGGGGAGTTGGGGCGCCGCCCCGTCATGCACAGAGCAGGGCGGATCGGGAGGTTGCAATGCCACCCTCAGTCACGCTCAGGGTAGACTGATTGGGGGGTTGGGGCACCGCCCCCTGTTTTACTCAAGGCAGGGTCAATGGGGAGGTTGCGGCGCCACCCCCTGTCACTCACAGAGCAGGGTCCATCAGGGGGTTGGGGCGCTGCTCCCTGTCACTCACAGAGTACGGCCGATAGGGGAGCTGGGGCACCGCCCCCTGTCACACACAGAGCAGGGCCAATGGGGAGGTTATGGCTCTACCCCGTTACACACAGAGCAAGGCCCGTGGAGGGGGGTTGGGGCGCCACCCTCTATTACCCACAGAGCAGGGCCGATCAGGGGGTTGGGACACTGCCACTGTCACACTCAGGGCAGGGCCGATGGAGAGGTTATGGCTCTACCCTGTCACACACAGAGCAGGGCCGATCAGGGGTTGGTGCGCTGCACCCTGTCACACACAGAGCTGCAGGGCAATCGGGGGATTGGGGAGCTCCCCCCCTATCAGGCACAGAGCAGGGCTGATCAGGGGGTTTGGGCACTGCCCCCTGTCACGCTGATCCCGGTGCCGGGAGGCATATTACCCTGTTACTATATAGGATAGTGGCCTGGTGTACGGGTGGGGGCCGGCTGGTTTGCCCTGAAGGGTGTCCTGGATCAGGGTGGGGGTCCCCACTGGGGTGCCTGGCCAGGCTGGCTGAGGGGCTGAGGGCTGTTTTCCCGCTGGCAGTTGACTAAAAGCTCCCAACCGCTCCTTGTTTTCTTTTTTTTTTTTTATTCTGGGCCAGCTTTAGCTCTGAGGCCTCTCTGCTGAAAACATGGATACAATGTTGCGGTCCGGGGCTGACTGAAAGCCAGTTTTGTTTAACTTCTTATTTGCAACATAGTAATAGTTGCTTAGAGTTGCAGTTGAGAGGCGGGGACGTTGGAGTCTGCAGTCACTGGAGGAAGCAAGCCTCCCTGCTCCCTTCAGTGCATGGCTGCCGGCCGCCATCTTGGCTGACAGTTAATTTGCATAAGGATACGCTGATTAGCCAATGGGAAGGGTAGCGGTCGTACGCCAATTACCATGTTTCTCTTTTATTAGTGTAGATGGAAAATGACTATGAAAGGTAAAAGGAAGAAGCGGGGTTTTGCATGAAAAGTCTCAGAACAGGATATAGATCCAACATCTGTGAAAGGAAAGGAGAGGAAGCAGGTTCAGGCAGCAGGAACAGAACATGAGCAGCTCTGACAAAGTTTTAACCAACTGAACACAGGGTTCTAGAGCAAATATTGCCTGGTAGAGGAGTCTTGTGCTGGACAGAAATGACCAGGCCCTATGAACATACCCACTGAGGGCTGGGGCTGCCCAAGAAAACTGTGGCCTTACCTTAAAAGCCAAGGCATTTCTCTGGTTGGGATGGCTCAGCAGCCAATCAATGTTTCTCACATCGATGATGTTTCTCTCTCACCTTCTCTCTAAAAAATCAATGAAATCCCTAACCGGTTTGGCTCAGTGGATAGAGCTTCGGCCTGCAGACTCAAGGGTCCCAGGTTCGATACTGGTCAAGGGCATGTACCTTGGTTGCGAGCACATCCCCAGTAGGGAGTGTGAAGGAGGCAGCTGATCGATGTTTCTTTCTCATCAATGTTTCTAACCCTCTATCCCTCTCCCTTCCTCTCTGTAAAAAATCAATAAAATATATTTTAAAAATAAATAAATAAATAATCAATGAAAATATTTTTTTAAAAAGCCAAAGCATTTCCTGAAGGAAATAATAACTGGAACAGTCAGCTGAATCACTCCTTGCAGCTGAATGATGGGTTCTTGAATAGAGATCTGAGTGGCATAACTCCATAGCTGGGCTCTGGGTGATGGTAGTAGATGGGGCAGTATCTTTCTTGAAAATCTAAAACCACAGCTATTGCCTCATGGAGTTTGGGATTCAAATTTACATCCCACAGGGCTGATAAATTGACATAAGAACTGGAATTGGGCCAATGCTAGCACTTGAGGTTTCTGGCTGAAGAGAACTCAGGAACAGGAGGAACTACCCCACAATCCAGACCACAAAACTGGCTCAATATAAGCTCACAATTAAAATGTTAAACCCACAAGGAAACAGTCCACCATTAGTGAGAACACAACAAACAGCAGGATCAAAAAACCAGGGAGTTGAGTCTGGCCTGCGTGGCTCAGTGGTTGAGCATCAACCTATGAATCAGGTCACAGTTCAATTCCAAGGTTGCTGGCTCCATCCCCAGTCGGGGGCATGAAAAAGGCAGCTGATCAATGATTCTTTTTCATCATTGATGTTTCTGTCTCTCCCTTCTCTGAAAATCAATAAAAATGTTTAAAAAAAAAAACAAATGGAAAAAGTTGAATTTATATAAATATAATCCAAAATAGAACATAAACGTGATTAGTTTCATAAGGTATAAAACTAACAGGGCAGAAAGTGGAAGAAGCATGGAAAGGCATTGTAAATACAAATCACCAAACCTTAAGAAAAATCAAGTTACTATTATAAAGAAAAATTTGAAAACAGAATTTCTAAAAATAAAACACATAGTCAATGAAATTTTAAAAAACTCAATAGGTTGGATAAACAGCAGACCTAGACACAGCTGAAAAGAATTAGTCAAATGAAAGATAGATGATGAAAGTACACACAGAATGAAAGACACAGAGAGAAAAAATGATGGATGGAAACATACATTAAGAGCACAGCCTATGCCGAAACTGGTTTGGCTCAGTGGATAGAGCGTCGGCCTGCGGACTGAAAGGTCCCAGGTTCGATTCCGGTCAAGGGCATGTACCTGGGTTGCGGGCACATCCCCAGTAGGAGATGTGCAGGAGGCAGCTGATGGATGTTTCTCTCTCATCGATGTTTCTAACTTTCTATCTCTCTCCCTTCCTCTCTGTAAAAAATCAATAAAATATATTTAAAAAAAAAAAAAAAGAGCACAGCCTACAAACATCTACCATATATCTCATCAGATTTTCTCATCTACACTGCTGGTGGAAATGAAAATGGCAGCCACTTTAGAATTCTGGCAGTTCCTCTAATGATTAAACATAGAATGGTCATACAATCCAGCAATCCTATACATCTGCACAATGGAATACTACTCTGCTACAAAAAAGAAGGAACTTTTACTATTTGCAACAGCATGGATGGAACTTGAGAGCATTATGCTAAGTGAAATTAGCCAGTTGGAGAAAGATAAATATCACATGATCTCACTCATATGTGGGATATAATGACCAACATAATTTGATGAACAAAAATAGATCCAGAGACAAATGGCAGGGGAGGTAGGGAGGGTTAGAGAGCAACCAAAGGACTTGTATGCATATATATTAGCATATCCAATGAACACGGACACTGGGGCAGTGGGGGCTTGCCTGGGGGCGGGAATGGCTGTGGGGGGGGGGGGTGTCAATCAGGGAAAAAGGAGATATGTGTAAAACTTTAGACAATAAAAAAAAGAACTGATCACATTTACACGGAAAAAATAAATAAGAGCCTAATATGCTAAGTGTCCAATTGTCGAGTTGGCCATTCAACCAATCAAAGCATAATATGCTAATGATATACTAAGGCCGCTCAACCACTCACTATGATGTGCACTGACCACCAGGGGGCAAACGTTCTGACCGGTAAGTTAGCCTGCTGATGGGGTCTGGCCAATAGGGACTGAGAGAGACAGGCTGCCATTTGTCTCTGGATCTATTTTTGTTCATCAAATTATGTTGGTCATTATATCCCACATATGAGTGAGATCATGTGATATTTATCTCCTGCAGTCCCTCCCCGGATGGTCAACCTCCCATGTCCTTCCCAGGCCTGATTGTGCACTGGTGGGGTCCTTTGGCCTGGCCTGCGCCCTCTTGCAATCTGGGCTGAGGGACCAACCCCCCGAGTGCATGGATTTTGTGCACTGGGCCTCTAGTTTCACTATGAAAGATTTGAAAGCAGGTATGCAAATAAATATAAGTGCATGACTGTTCGTAGCAGTACTAGTCACAATAAACAAAAGGTGGAGACAACCAAATGTCCACCAACTAACAAATGGGTAAATAAAATGTGGTGTAGCCATATGATGGAATGTTATCTGACCATAAAAAATGATGGAACAACTAATACATGCTACAACATGGATGGACCTAGAAACTATTATGCTAAATGAAAGAAGCTAGTCACAAAAGACCACATGATATATGACTCCATTCATACTAATGTCCACACATTTATAGAAAGTATATTAGTGGTTGCATAGGGCTGGTGGTGGAGGAGAATATTAGAAGTAGGGATAACTAAAACATATAGGGGTGGTTTTTTTGAGATAATAAGTGTTCTAAAATGGACTGTGCTAATGGTTGCACATATCAGTGAATAAAAACCATTGAATTGTACATTTTTTTAATATATATATTTTATTGATTTTTCACAGAGAGGAAAGGAGAGGGATAGAGAGTTAGACACATTGATGAGAGAGAAACATCGACCAGCTGCTTCCTGCACACCCCCTACTGGGGATGTGCCCGCAACCAAGGTACATGCCCTTGACCAGAATCAAACCTGTGACCCTTCAGTCCGCAGGCTGACGCTCTATCCACTGAGCCAAACCGGTTAGGGCGAATTGTACATTTTAAATGGATGACTTGTATGTGTGTGAATTATATCTAATTAAAACTTTTATTAAAAAGAAAAGAAAGAATAGCTGACAATATTCAAGAATTGATAAAAGACATAACAATAAAATCCTCAAATTCAAGAGAAAAAGACTGACATCAAAGGAAAAGATATTAACCCTGGACGGGTGGCTCAGTCGGTTGGAATGTTGTCCTGTGGTTTGATTCTGGTCAGGGCACATGCCTGGATTGCAGGTTTGATTCCCCATCAGGGCACATGCAGGAGAGAGCTGGTGGATGTTTTTCTCTCACATCGGTGTTTCTTTCTCTCTCCCTTCCTCTCTCTAAAAGAATTAATAATCAATGAAAACGTGTCCTCAGATGAGGATTAAAAAAAAAAAACTTTTTAAAAAAGTAAAAGCTATTAGATTGACAATAGACTTCTATGATAAAAAATAGAAGTCAGAAGACAGTAGACTAACACCTACAAAGTGGTGAGGGAAAATAATTCAACCTCAATTTTATACCCTGATCAATTATCATATACCTGCAAAACCAAATACAGACATTTTTCAGAAAAGAAAAATTGAGAATGTACCATTCACTGAAAAACTACTGAGGACTAGCCTTTGAGTAGAAGAAAGAACGTAAGGGGCCTCGTTAGCAAAAAAATTTAGTGAACATGGGTAAATCTTTAACATGTGTTGACTTTATAAGACAATAAAAACAAATTTGGGTGGACACAACAAAATGGAACTAAAATACTAAACAACAATAACATGTAAGAAGGATGGAGCATGATGTCAATGAAAGCATCTTATGGACCTTGTGATTTCAAGGGATGGGCAGATATATCAATTCCATTTAAACTTTATAACTCAAATACGTTTAAAATGTTCATCATAGACTGTGGTCAGCTGACCAAGAGACATGAAACTGGCCAAGTTGCCTTGGCTGGTGTGGCTCAGTTGGTTGAGTGTCGCCCCATGCACCAAAAGGTGGCAGGTTCAATTCCAGGTCAGGGTACATGCCAGGGTTTTAGGCTTGATACCCAGTAGGGGGTGTGCAGGAGGCAGCTGATCGATGTTTTGCTCTCACATTGATGTTTCTCTTTCCCTCTCCCTCTTCTTTTCTCTATCTTTAAAATAAAATCAATAATAAAAAAATTGTTTTAAAAAAATAAAATGTTCATCATAGCACTGAGCTTGTGTGGCTCAGTGGTTGAGCATCAACCTATGAAACAGGAGGTCACAATTCAATTCCAGGTTGTGGCACATGCCTGGGCTGCAGGCTCAAATCCCAGTGTGGGGCATGCAGGAGGCAGCCGATCAATGATTCTCCTCTCATCATTGATGTTTCTCTCTCTCTCTCCCTCTCCAAAATCAATAAAAATATATTTTAAAAATAAAAATAAACTATATTAAAAATAAATAAATAAAATGTTCATCATAGCTGCTACAGGAACAGAAGCAGAATAACTCCCATCAGAGGGAGAAAAGGTGAATAAAAAAAAACTCGATTAATCTAATAGAAGCAGGAAAACAGGGAAAGAAGCAAAATAAAATAGAAAAAAATCCAAACATATCTATATTCACCATAAATGGGAAGAAAATAAGCTCTCCAGGAAAAAACAAGTGGTTAGCCCTAGCTGGTTTGGCTCAGTGGATAGAGCATCAGCCTGTGGACTGAAGGGTCCCAGGTTTGATTCTGGCCAAGGGCATATGCTTGGGTTGTGGGCTTGATCCCCAGTGTGGGGCGTGCAGGAGGCAGCTGATCAGTGATTCTCTCTCATCGATGTTTCTATTTCTCTATCCTCCCTTCCTCTCTGAAATCAATAAAAATATATTTTTTAAAAAATGGTCAGATTATAAAACTGACAAATCCAGCTCTATGCTTTGAAGTTTTAGTGAGGAACATTAGGTTATGATGATGGTTGCACAACTCTACTCTGAACACACTAAAACCACTGAATTGTACACTTTAAATGGATGGCTTATGCTACTTGAATTATATCTCAGTAAAGATGTAATTTAATAAAAGCCAAAAAAATGTCTAGATTAAAGACCTGTGAAAAAGGGAAACTGGACAGGTTGTATAATAAAATGTTGAGGACTATCCTTAAGGCACTGGAGGAGGGAAGAAAATAAACAAAAAGAGACAGAAAAAATAAAAATAAAAACCTAAAAAGAAAAGTACTAGATTTGATTGTATTTAAATATAAATTTCGGGGCAACACCTACCATGAAAAATCTTGAGATAGTTGGGAGAAGATTTTTGGTCATGTGTATAATCAACAGCGCATTATGCAGATTGCAACACTAAGAAACATCAAACGTCAGCTAACACCAGCACAAGGGTGGAGAATAACCTGTTGTTGTAAGGTTAATGCACAACAGGTGAGGTGGTAGAATGTGTGTGAAGTATGCTGTTAAAAATTAAAGATGTATACTGTAAAACTTAGGGCAATCATTAAAAATTAGATATAGCCCTGACCAGTTTGGCTCAGTGGATAGAGCCTGCGGACTCAAGGGTCCCAGGTTCGATTCTGGTCAAGGGCATGTACCTTGGTTGCAGGCACATCCCTAGTGGGGAGTGTGCAGGAGGCAGCTGATCAATGTTTCTCTCTCATTGATGTTTCTGGCTCTCTATCCCTCTCCCTTCCTCTCTGTAAAAAATCAATAAAATATATTTTAAAAAAAAATAAATAAAAATTAGATATAATAAGTGAATGGCAAAAAATAGAATTATTTTAAAAATAATTTAAGCCCTGGCCAGTGTGGCTCATTTGGTCAGGTGTCGTATCATGCACAGAAAGAATATTAGTTGTATTCTCAATCAGGGCACATGCCCGTGTTTCCGCCTTAACCCCCGGTCAGGGGCATGCAGGAGGCAGCTGATGGATGTTTCGCTCTCACATCAATGTTTCTCTCTCTCCCTCTCCCTTCCTCCCTCTCTAAAAATCAATTTAAAAAATCTTTTAAAAAACTAAATAAATTAATTAAAAATGGAACTTCCATTTGACCCAGTAATCCCATTCCTAGGAATATATCCCAAGAAAGCAGAAACACCCATCAGAAAGGAGATATGCACCCCTATGTTCATAGCAGCACAATTTACCATAGCTAAGATTTGGAAACAGCCTGAGTGCCCATCAACAGATAAGAGGATTGAAAAACTGTGGTACATCTATACGATGTAAAAAAGAAGGAACTCTTACCATTTGCAACATCATGGATGGGCCTGGAGAACATTATGCTAAGTGAAATAAGCCAGTCAGAGAAAGATAAATATCACATGATCTCACTCATTTGTGGAATATAATGAACAACATAAACTGATGAGCCAAAATAGAGCCAAAAGAAAAAAAATATCTTAGGCTATAATAGAAGTAATCCTGTTATTTGCAAATTTTTAATATTTTCTACAATTTTTGTGATATTATACTATGTTAGTACAATTTTGGTAATATTATATTTACAATCTTTTTTCTTGAAATATTAATTTTTAGTGCATGTAATATATTTTAAATAGTTTTTCTTGAAATATTAATGTTTATTGCATGTAACATTATTATACTTAAAATCATTTTTCGCCGAAACCGGTTTGGCTCAGTGGATAGAGCGTCAGCCTGCGGACTGAGAGGTCCCGGGTTCGATTCCGGTCAAGGGCATGTACCTGGGTTGCGGGCACATCCCCAGTGGGGGATGTGCAAGAGGCAGCTGATCGATGTTTCTCTCTCATCGATGTTTCTAACTCTCTCTATCTCTCTCCCTTCCTCTTTGTGAAAAATCAATAAAATATATTTAAAAAAAAATAAATAAATAAAATCATTTTTCTTGAAATATTGTTTATTGCATGTAAAAACAAAATACATATGGAAAAAAAACTAAATAAATTACAAATAGAACTTCCATTTGACCCAATAATCACACTCCTACAAATCTATCCCAAGAAAGCAGAAACACCAATCAGAAAGGATATATGCACCCCTATGTTCATAGCAGCACAATTTACAATAGTTAAGATTTGGAAACAGCCTAAGTGCCCATCAGCAGATGAGTGGATTAAAAAACTGTAGCACATCTACACAATGGAATACTATGCTGCTATAAAAAAGAAGGAACTCTTACCATTTGCAACAGCATGGATGGACCTGGAGAGCATTATGCTAAGAGAATAAGCCAGTCGGAGAAAGATAAATATCACATGCTCTCACTCATTTTTGAAATATAATGAACAACATAAACTGATGAACCAACATAGATACAGAGACATAGAAGCATCGAACAGAATGTCTAACCTCAGAGGGAGGGGAGGGGTTGGGGGGGGGGGAATGTAAGAGATAAACCAAAGGACTTGTATGCATGCATATAAGCATAACCCATGGACACAGACAGTAGGGGGGTGAGGGCATGTGCTGGAGGGTGGGAACGGCCGGGAAGAGGTCAATGGGGGGAAAAGGAGACATATGTAATACTTTAAACTATAAAGAATTTAAAATTTTAAAAAAGCCAGCTAGGCCCTGACCGGTTTGGCTCAGTGGATAGAGCGTCGGCCTGCGGACTCAAGGGTCCCAGGTTCGATTCCGGTCAAGCGCATGTACCTTGGTTGCGGGCACCTCTCCAGTAGGAGGTGTGCAGGAAGCAGCTGACTGATGTTTCTCTCTCATCAATGTTTCTAACTCTCTATTCCTCTCCCTTCCTCTCTGTAAAAAATCAATAAAATATATTTTTTTTTAAAAAGCCAGCTAGATTTTTTTATTGAAATTGGGCTCAATTTATAATCAATCTGAACATATTGAGTCTTCCAATTTATAGTGATGGTATTTATTTATTATATTTGTATAGTTTTAGTTTCTTGTAATGTTTGTAGTTTTTAATACAAAGGCCTTTGCACATACTTCACTATATTAATATCTAGTTATTTAACATTTTGGTGATGCTATTATAAGTGATGTTTTAAATTTTTATTTTAATTTTTCATTGCAAGTATATAATATATACTGACTTTTGTATCCTGAAGCTATGATAGATCCACTTTTTAGTTCTAATAAAATTTGTGTAGATTTAAAAAAAAACCCTAAATAAAGTAATTTAAGAGCAGACAAAAAAGGGGAATTATTAAATATCTGGAACACATGGAAAACTACTAGTAAGATGGCAGAGTTAAATGCAATCACATCAGTAATCACATTAAGGATTTGATGATAAGATCAATATCCAGAATTTTTTTAAAACACCTGTAGCCCAGATGGTGTGGTTCAGCCGTTGAGCGTCGACCTATGAACCAGGAAGTCATGGTTTGATTCCCGGTCAGGGCCCATGCCCAGATTTCGGGCTTGATCCCCAACCTTGAGTGTGCAGGAGGCAGCCAATCAATAATTCTCTGTCATCACTGATGTTTGTATCTCTCCCTCTCTGAAATCAATAAAAAAAATATTTTTTTAAAAAATAAAAACAGAGGAGGGAGACCAAGATGGCGGCGTAGGTAAACACCGGAGACCACTGCCGCAAACAACCATTTCAAAAATACAACTAAAAGACTGAACGGACATCACCCAGAACCACAGGAAGGATGGCTGAAGAGAGACTCTACAACTAGAAGGAAAGAGAACAGCAAATCGAGGCTCAGAGGCGGCGCAGTGTGGAAAATACAAAGGTACCGAGGTGCGCGCACAAAGCGGGCTGGTGGCTGAGGGCGCGGTTGTCGTTTTCGGTCGGGAGTGAGTCTCAGACTCTGGGCTCCAGATCCGGGCGAGTCTCTAGGGACCCAGACTCAAACGGGAGAAGCGGGATTATCCGGCATCAGTTGGAACCTGAGGGCAGCTTTCTCTCCGAGGTTTGCAGCGGCTGCCGGGGTTCTGAGAAGCAGAGCCTCTGGGAACGGGACTGAGCATGGCCATAACTGCTCCCTCCGCCCGCCCTGTTGATCCCGCCCCGCCCAAACTCTGCGCACAGCCATTTGCCGATCGCCTCAGGCAAAGGCTGGATTAGCGCCTCCCCAGAAGGCAGACGTTTTCCACACAGCTGATTCCTATAGCCAGTCGGCCTGATGGTCAAATCCCTCTAGTGTTAACTACAACAATTAAGGCTTCACTAGAACAAGACTGCGCACAGAGACCACAAGGGGGTGCACCAAGAAAGCATAAAAGATGCGGAGACAAAAAAACATGACAGAAATGGAGGATATGGAGCTAAGAATCGCAATTTTGAGGGCTTGCCATAAATTTGTGCAGAGCCTCACGAAAACTAATGAGACCCTCGATGCTACGATAAAGAAATTAGAAAGTAAGCATACACGGACTGAAATAAAGAATATTATACCCAATAGCAGACCAGAGGAGTACAATAATCAAACCAAAGATTCGACAAAAAACACCCAATTGGAAAAGCAAAATGAAAAAAGAATCCGAAAGTGTGAAGATAGTGTAAGGAGCCTCAGGGACAGTTTTAAGCGGTCTAATATCAGAGTCATTGGAGTCCCAGAAGATGAGAGACAGCAAGATATTGAAAACCTATTTCAAGAAATAATGGCAGAAAACTTCCCCCACCTGGTGAAAGAAATGGACTTACAGGTCCAAGAAGCGCAGAGAACCCCAAACAAAAGGAATCCAAAGAGGACCACACCAAGACACATCATCATTAAAATGCCAAGAGCAAAAGACAAAGAGAAAATCTTAAAAGCAGCAAGAGAAAGAGGCTCAATTACCTACAAGGGAATACCCATACGACTGTCAGCTGATTTCTCAACAGAAACTTTGCAGGCCAGAAGGGAATGGCAAGAAATATTCAAAGTGCTGAATACCAAGAACCTACAACCAAGATTACTTTATCCAGCAAAGCTATCATTCAGAATTGAAGGTCAGATAAAGAGCTTCACAGATAAGGAAAAGCTAAAGGAGTTCATCACCGCCAAACCAGTATTATATGAAATGCTGAAAGGTATCCTTTAAGAAGAGGAAGAAGAAGAAAAAGGTAAAGATACAAATTATGAACAACAAACATGCATCTATCAACAAATGAATCTAAGAATCAAGTGAATAAATAACCTGATGTACAGAATGAACTGGTGATTATAATAGAATCAGGGACATAGAAAGGGAATAGACTGACTATTCTTGGGGGAAAAAGGGGTGTAGGAGATGCGGGAAGTGACTGGACAAAAATCATGCACCTATGGATGAACACAGTGGGTGGGGAGTGAGGGTGGAGGGTGGGGTGGGAGCTGGAAGGAGGGGAGTTATGGGGGGAAAAAAGAGGAACAAATGTAATAATCTGAACAATAAAGATTTAATTTAAAAAAATAAATAAATAAATAAAAACACCTATAAACCACCCTGGCCCATGTTGTTCAGTGGTTAGAGCATCGGCTTGCACACCACCGGGTCTTGGGTTCAATTCCCAGTCAAGGACAGGTTGCAGGTTTGATCCCCGGCTCCAGTTGGGGCACGTGTGGGAGACAACCAATGGATGTCTCTCTCTCACATCAATGTTTCTCTCTTCTCCCCCCTCCCCCCATTTCTTTCACTCTCTCTAAAAATCAATGGAAAAATATCCTCCAATGAGGATTAACAAAAACAAAACAAAAAACACCGATGAGAAAGACTTCACAAAAGAAATATTGGCAAAGGATATGAAGAGGAAATTCAGAGGAAGGAACCGAATGCCTAGTAAATATGAAAAGATGTTCAGCTCTCTTAATGATCAGGGAAATACTAATATAGATACCAAGGAAAGTCATGAGCTACCATTTCACAGTCATAGTGCTGGCAAGGCTTCTGGGTCCATTATCAGGGAGTGTTGGCAAAGATGTGAAAACAGGACCCCGCCCAGGACTGGTGGGAGTGTCCCCAGGCACCAGCTTGCTGGTGAGCTGTGTGGTGAGCCTAGGGAAGGTGGAGGGGCTCCTGCCCCCAGGGTGCTGCGGCCCTGTCTCTCCCAGAGCAACCATGTCAGGGTGCACAGAGTCTCGCAGGCAGATGTTCCCAGCAGCAGGTCTGTTCTCATTCCCCTCAGGGCCATTGAAAGTAAACTGGAGTTTACTTATTCAATGAAATACTATATAGTGGTTAAAATGAACGAACCTGATATGCTTGTTTAAATGTGTCTCAGAAACATGACAAATGAAGGGGGGGGGGGGTGGGAGAGAAAGCAAATTCCAACGGGATATAGACTGAATTTGATCATTCACACAAAACTGTAAAATACCAATACTAATGGAATGCACTGCTTATCGATAGAGGGTAGGGAAAGCAGCAAGACAAGTGGTGAGTCTGATCTCTGGGAAGGGAAGGGCCAGGGCTGGGTGGCACTGGGCTTATCTCTACCCATAAGTTTCCATTTTTAAAGAGAGATCCGAGCCAACAGCACACGGAGTCCTGCTCCCGTTGGCCTTTCATGCAGGCTCCACCCCTGACCTCCCTGGGTTCCCCTCGCAGTGGTTCTCAACCTTCCTAATGCCGCGACCCTTTAATACAATGCCTCATGGTGTGGTGACCCCCAACCATAGAATTATTTTCGTTGCTACTTCGTAACTGTAATTTTGCTACTGTGATGAATCGTAATGTCAATATCTGACATGCAGGATGTATTTTCAGGGGTCGCGACCCTAAGGCTTAGGCAGGGGAACAAATATTACCCGCCCCCCCCCCGCCCCTTTAAGTTAGCTCCAGCTGTATTCTCATCGCTTGTAACCACAAGGCCTGCCTATACTTTTTCTTTCCTTTTTTCTTCTTCATTTCAGCTCCAGTTCTTGCTCCCTTGTAGGTAGATGTCCCATTCGTATGTGAGTGAACCTGTCCAGGTGCAGGCGTCGCCAGCTCCCAGCTCCACCCTGGTGTGGGGGACCTGCTCACGGGCAGAGCGAGCATCCACACCGGCGACCTGGACTGCGGCTCCGGGTAAACGAGTGCCTCCCCGCCCGGCCTCAGTTTCCCCCCAGGACGGGTCTGGCCCCCGCCGGCCCCGTCACTCGGTGATTCTCGGAATCCTGCCCTTTCGGGGCACACACCGCGCGCGGGCATTTCGCTCGGGCACCCGGCCCCCCGGCTCCCCTTGGAAGCGCAGCCCGCGTCCCCGGCGCGGCCCTGGACCCCGGCTGCACCGAGCTGGTCACATGCGCCGGGGCTGCCGCTGGTGTGACGGGCGGCGGAGATCCCTTTGTGAGCGCAGGTTTGAAAGGGTTCTGGGTTTGAGAGGCGCCGGGGAGCCGGCGGGGGAAGGCTGTCGGAGCCAATCAAGCCGCCTCCAGACCCCACCACGTCGCCCCGGCCGCGCGCTCCGCTTCCTCCGCTGCGTTCCCGCCGCCCGGTCTCGCCGTAGGGTGCCGGGCCGGCGAGGACCCCAGGTGAGAGGCCGGGGCCCGAGGGGGAGGAGGCCCGGGCGGCTCGGCCCGGGCGGCACGACGGGCTGGCCCGGGGCTCAGGGCGTGTCCGTCGCCGCCTGGCTGCTCGCTCGACACTGTTCGCTCCTACCGGCTGTAGATGGAGCTGTCTGGGTTCCTGCAGCCTCCGACGAGCCCCGGAGTGTTTCTCTTTAAACGGCCTGAGAGGGACATGCCTCCCAGGATGCAGTTTGTATCAACATGGCAGCTGCGGTGCAGCTCCCCTGCTGAAGCGGCGCCGGGACGGCAGCGCAGCTCGCAGCCGGGGCCGGGGCCGCAGCCGGGGTCGCAGCGGCGGCCGCACAGGGGCCGCGCGCGGGCCTGGGGCCGGTGCTGAGGGCCGGGCCCAGCTCGAGGCCGGACGCCGCCGGCCGGGCCGCCCGCCCCGCCGCGCGCCCCGCTCCGACGCCGCCGCCGCCGCCGCCGCCGCCGGGCTCGGCCGCTCCGTCCCCGCCCGCACCGAGCAGGCCGGGCCCGACGGCCGCGCGAGCCCGGGCGGGGGAGGAAGGCCGGGCGGGCGGGCGGCGCCCGAGGCGAGGCCGGGGCCGGCCTGCGTGGGGCCGCGCGGCGGCGGTGGCGGCGGCGACTCCGGGCCGGGCCGGACCGCGCAGGGCCATGGCCGAAGCGGTGAGGGCGGCCCGCGCGCGCACGGACACGCGGACCCGGGGCCCCGGGGACGGCCTGCGCGTCCCGGGCTCGGCGGCCCGGCCCGGGGTCTCGGTAAGGGACGGGGACGCGGCGGCGTGGCGGGGGTGGGGGGCAGGGCTCGCGCGCCCCTGCACGGGGCGGGGGGGGCTGCGGGACGGAGCGGGATCGCGGCGCCGGCCGCCGTCCGGGCGAGGCTGCGGGGACGCGCCGGGCCGGGCACGCACGCGGGCCGCCGGTGGGCGCCGGGGCGGCGCGCTGCGCTCCCTGCGGAGCCGGCGCTGCGTCCGTCGGGGTTGCCGCCGCGCGCTTTCCGCAGAGCTCGGCCCCGCGGCGCTGACGCGGCTCTCCCCATTTCGCAGAGCGGAGTCACTGAGGCTCGGACACCTGGCGGCGACCTGCCCTGCCTGCCCCAAGGTCACGTAGCGAGTCATCGTGGCTCGGTGCCCGCGTCCCCAGAAATGCTCGCCTCCCGGGCCGCGGGCCTGGACGGGAGGGGGCGGCCCTGGCGGCGGCCTCCCCTGGGCTCCGGGCCTGGGCCAGGCGCTGGGTGGACGCGGCCCGTCGGGGTGGGGGAGG
Source organism: Myotis yumanensis (assembly GCF_028538775.1). NCBI lineage: Eukaryota > Metazoa > Chordata > Mammalia > Chiroptera > Vespertilionidae > Myotis > Myotis yumanensis. Next base: position 38,469,027 of record NW_027223760.1, on the reverse strand, counting down.
GGTGGCGGCCGGGTCGGGGGCCCGGCGGCGCCCAGCGGAGCGTCTCCGTCGCGGGCGGTCGGGGCGGGGGGGGGGGGGCGGGGGCGGTCGGGGGGAGGCGGTGTTGTGCCCCTCGGGCTCGGCGTCTTGGCCTCCAGCCTCTGCGTATGGAGGGCCCGCGACGAACTTCGGGTGTCTAGACGGATGGGGTCTGGGGCGCGAGCTCCTAAGGGTTGGGGGGCTGATGTGACTCTTCCGGCGGCCAGTCACCACGATCTGCCCGGAAACCTCCCCGCAGACCTGCTCTTGGAGGCGCGGCAGCGGCTCTGGGGGGATCGCTGCATGGGCGCCTGTGTGCCTCCGAGCCTCAGTTTCCCGTTGTGCACAGGAAGGGGTCAGGATATATGGCTTTCTAAAGAGCCTCTCGGTTCTTAAATGATGATACCAAACTCTTTGTAAAAAATAACATAAAATGAGGATTTAAAAATGTCTACTTCCAGGCTTAGGTCTGCAGGGCCCCATATAATTCTGGGTGCATCACAACGGTACAGCCTTCTTTAAAAATCAGACATGTAAGGTTATGTATGTTTCTGCTAGCATGGCATGAATCCTAAAGACCCCATTCACTCCGGAGACAGGGGGTAGGGAGGGACAGTTAAATCCCATACAATACAGTTGAGAAGAATTCTGTCTCCCCTACAGTTGGAGAATACAGCCTATTAATCTTAGAGGTAATATTTACATCCCTCTCTTGGGCCACTTGTCTCTGCTTAAGGTAATATAAAGCCATTATGGGAAGATAGCAAGGGGGCTTTATTTGGGGGCATTGGAGGGGACATGCTCCTGTGGCCCCCTCCTCCCTCCATAGTCTTCCAAATCCGGAAATGGAGAGAGACAGTCTAATAATAGAAAGCAAAGAAATGGTGTTTTCCTTTGAGCTCCGATTAGACCGGTTGGTAAAGATGTCTTACTCTGCTGGATGTATTTACTGTGCTGGGCTTGTTTTCATTGTTTTGGTTAAACCCCTGAATTACTCAGGGAGACTAACTTGGCCCCCAGGGGATTTCCCCTTCTTCCTACTACTTGTAGGCAAATGCCCTAATCCCCTCAGAGGATGGGGCCATAACGTGCCTATTGTGTTGCATTACGCTAGTCACTTTCCCTGTGTCTGAGGTTCCAGTCCCAGAGGGCCGTCCAGTCTTGCCCTCACCTGGGAAGAGTGAAGAGTTGAGAGGTGGCTTAGTTGTTGACGAGCCCTCAGCTTTAGGGGTCTGTGAACCCCTTGAAAGTGTTTGCAGAATTTTGTGTATGTGCCCATGTGCATTTCTTGAGGGGGAGAATCCGCAACTTTCATTAGGTTTTCAAAGGGATCCCTGACCCCAGCTTTAAATGGCAATGTCTTTTCCAGAAGGGCCATCCACCTCCCCCACCATAGAACCTCCCAGAGATCTTTGTTTAACCTCCAAGCTTCTGAATCGCAGAGGTGAAAAGGATTCAGAGCACTAACCAGCTGCCTCTGTTGATAGATAAGGCCTGGGGGTGACCTAGTGTGAACTGAGACCCGGCCCCGGAGCCAGATCATTTTTGTGACCTTGGGCAATTACTTAGGCTCTTCTGCCTCAGGGTCTTCATGTGCAAAGAGTGAGTAACAATTCTAGTAGTCCCTGTTTCATAGGGTTTCCTGAAGATTCAATGAGGTAACCTTTTAAAATGTTTAACACAATTCCTGAACATAAATGTGGAGTAATCGTTAGGCATCTCCCGACAAATAGCTGTCATGTCTGTCTGGTTAGCTGTAGAGCTGTTGTATCATACTACCTCCGAATTCTCTTGCCAGAATAAAGTCTTTCATCCTTGGCTTACAAATGTGATAGTGTCTTAGTTAATCGACTCATAAGTGAATGAATGAACAGAGAAAAGAAAGATGGTAATAGAAGTATAAATAGGTCTAGATGACCTTTGATACAAGACTGAAGGAACTTTATTTACCTTAATAATTTTTTTCATAACTCAATAGTTTATACTATTTATTCATTCACCAGCCATTTATTAAGCACGTACTATGTCTCAGACTGGACACAAGGGATATGTTAATTTTCAAACAAAGAAAATGGGGATTTCAATTACTTTAAAGATCCCTAGTATTTGGTGCATAGTAATTGGCATTTGGTAGATTCATTGAAGGAAGCTGATGAGGAAATGGGCAAACGTTATAGGAGAGATTCTGTTCAGTTTCAGTAAAGCTATTGGTTGTCTGGATAGGTAAATGGGGAACTCATCATGCAGATGTTGGCTTCACATCCCTGATGACAAAAGAATTCTCTCAACATGGATGTGTCAAGGTGGGGAACAGGGAGAGTATGACTAATTGAAATCCCAAAAGGAATCAGTCTTTATTTGGGTTCTCATCCCCTCCAGTCTTGACATGCATAACAAAACTGGCAGACTTTAGCTCTGCTTCCAGCCCTGGCAGGCCTCTTCCTCGTTTCCCACCTCACAAACCATAGGGAGGAACCCAGACCACGAAGTAGACCATCTGCCCAAGGGACCTCCCTAGGAGTGTTGAAATGCCATGCCTCTGCCAGTCTCCTTGCTTAGAGCAGAAGTCAGCTTGGAATGTCCAGAAGGCCATTCAGCCTCCAGTAGGGGCTGTGTCCATGTAACATGTCAAAGCCAACCCACACCATAAAACTCTAAAGAATTTTATTGGTAAGTCAACAATTCAGCTTTTATCAAATGGTTAGTAAAACTTAAGGTCATTGTGTGTCTTCACTATTGGACAAAGTGGGAAAAAGAACATGGGCACCATTGACAATTCGAGTAGAAGCAGGGGGCCAGATAACTTACCTGTGAGGTAGGTCAGTTGACAGTACTGGCCCCACCTAAGATCACCTCCCACCTTGCTGGGAGTCTGGGCATAGGAACCATGCCTGGCATTGACAAAATTCTGCTCTGTCGTTTTCCAGGGTTTTATTTTATTAAAGAATGCTCAACTCAGTGAGGTAGCAGGATGTGTCGCATTTGATGGATGAGGACACTGAGAACAGAGGGGTAAAATGACTGGGCCAGAAAGACATTGGCAGAAATAGGTGTGGACAGGCCTGAGAGCCACGTGTTCTAATTCAAGACCAGCACCCTTTCTCCTCTCCAACACTACAACTCCTAAGATGGTACCCATGAAAGGTATATTGTGAAAAAGGAACTGGCTCTATGAAGAGAAGAAGGTGGCATAACCATCTTCTATTTGTTGTTAATGGTTTTGTAATTGATGTCTGAATGAGTGCTAGGTTTTCAGGAAGATTCATATCCACAGAACACATTGCTATCAGTGCCCTATTAATGTGTGTATCTTTGGCATTTATTTTGCTAGCTGTAGACTGGCCTTTACTCCTGCCCTTTCCTTGAACAGGTCCAACAGCTGGACATGGAGACCCAGCGCTCATCGCCTCTGTCATTCCCCAATGTCCTGCCAGAAGAAACGCCACGGCAGGCCCCTGCTGGACTCCCCCGAGAAGCCCTGTTCCAGTCCCGTGTTCTTCCCCCCAAAGAAATGCCTTCTTTGTCTCCCTCTGTTCCCCGGCAAGGCTCCTTACCCCTCACTCCCAAGCAAGAGACCTCCAGCTGCATGCCGCACATCCTCCAGAAGGCACCCTCACTCCTGTACCCTGCAGCCTCTGAGCAAGAGACACAGCTCCAGGGTCCCCTGACTTCCCAGGAAGAGACCCGGTATCCACCCCCATGTGCTGCTGAACAAGAAATCTCACTTCTCTCTCACTCCGCCCACCACCAGGAAGCTTCACTCCACTCCCCTGAAGTTCCTGAGAAAGACCCCCTCCCCCTCTCCCCCTCAGTTCCCGAGGCTGACATGGACCCCTTGCTCCAGAGCCCAGTTTCCCAAAAGGAAGCCCCCTTCCACATCTCTTCTGCAGCCCAGAAGGACACGCCACTCCCAACGGCGGAGATCACCCGCTTGGCCGTGTGGGCTGCTGTCCAAGCGGTGGAGAGGAAACTAGAGGCCCAGGCCATGCGGCTACTGACGCTGGAGGGACGGACGGGGACAAATGAGAAAAAGATAGCTGACTGTGAGAAGACGGCTGTGGAGTTTGCAAACCACTTGGAGAGCAAATGGGTTGTGCTGGGGACCCTGCTGCAGGAGTACGGGCTGCTGCAGAGGCGGCTGGAGAACATGGAGAACCTGCTGAAAAACAGGAATTTTTGGATCCTGCGGCTGCCCCCAGGCAACAATGGAGAAGTTCCCAAGGTAACCCTGTCCCAACTGGGGCTCCCAAGGAGTGATCTGAATTAGAATATGTTTTAGGAATGTAGTTAAATGTAAAAGACGGGGAAAGTGATGGTTGAGAAGAAAAAATATAATGATACCTGGTTGGTTGTCAGCATCGCTTTATTAAGAACAGGACACACCACCCTTAAATTATTTCTCCTGTTGATAAAAGCATAGGTTAATAGATCAGAGGAAGGTCCTAGTGATCAGGAAGTGTTGATTTAGAAGGGCGTTCAGTCCATGATGTCTGAGAGGATGAGAACACAGAGCAAAGGCCCGGTATAGAGATATAGTTAGTCCTCGTGAGTGTGAATTAGCCATTCACCACTGGGAGGGAGAACTCGGGAAGTAGTATGGGGCTTGGTTGGGCTCAGTGTTTTTTGTTTTTTCTCTCAATCCTCGTGTGAGGTTATGTTTTCACTGAATTTTGGAGAGAGGAGCATCGATTGGTTGCCTCCCATACTTGCCCCCACCCGGGAATCAAATCTGCAACCTAGACATGTGTCCAGACCAGGAATCGCACCTCAACCCCCTGGTGCACTAACTAGCTGAGCCACACACAGCTAGGCTGACTGAACTCAACATTTTTATCAGTTGACTTATAAATCATGTTAATGCCAGTAATAATATGATTTCAAGAAGGAGCCTAAAAACACTAGAGAACATTAGGTTTTTTTTTTTTTTAATATATTTTATTGATTTTTTACAGAGAGAAAGGGAGAGGGATAGACAGTTAGAAACATTGATCAGCTGCCTCTTGCACACCCCCTACTGGGGATGTGCCCGCAACCAAGGTACATGCCCTTGACCCGAATCGAACCTGGGACCCTTGAGTCCGCAGGCCGACGCTCTATCCACTGAGCCAAACCAGTTAGGGCAGGTTTTTGGTTTTTAAAAAAAAATTTTTTATTGATTTCAGAGAGGAAGGGGGGGGGAGAGAGAGAGAGAAACATCAATGATGAGAGAATCATCGATCGGCTGCCTCCTGCACGCCCCCTACTGGGGTTTGAGCCCACAACACAGGCATATTGCCCTTGACCAGAATTGAACCTGGGACCCTTTGGTCCGCTTGCCAGCGCTCCATCCACTGAGCCAAACCAGCTAGGGCAAACATTAGGTTTTAATATTATTTTCCAGAAGATTCTGTAAGAATCTGAATGTAGCCGAAACCGGTTTGGCTCAGTGGATAGAGCGTCGGCCTGCGGACTGAAAGGTCCCGGGTTCGATTCCGGTCAAGGGCATGTACCTGGGTTGCGGGCACCTCCCCAGTAGGAGATGTGCAGGAGGCAGCTGATCGATGTTTCTCTCTCATCGATGTTTCTAACTCTCTCTCTCTCCCTTCCTCTCTGTAAAAAAATCAATAAAGTATATATATATATAAAAAAAAAAAAGAAGAAGAAGAATCTGAATGTGGACCAGATTTCTTTCCAGTCTTTTGTGCTGCTGCCACTTTTCCCAGCCTTTAGGAAAGAACTTGGACTATATTCTTGAGGCCAGCACTTGTCCAATTTTATTGTGTATGTGAATCACCTGGGTTGCTTACTAAAAGCAGAATCTGATTAGTGGGCTTACAGTGGGGCCTGAGAGCCTGCATTTCTAGCAAGTTCCCTAGCTCTTGCTGCTGGTCTGCACACCAGGCTTTACAGCAGTGAGAGCTATCCTGTTGAGAGGAAAAGAACCAGACAAGATAAAGTCCTTACTCTGTGGTGTCAGAACAATGGCCCAAGCCTGGCTAGACCCGTTGGTCACATCCCAGGGCCATGCTTTTGGGCCTTTCCCACTCTGGTCCTAAGAAGAGGTGCTTGAACCAGGCCAGGGGGTTGCAGCCATTTGCTTCCTTGGGATTTGGCAGCCGAGGACCTGTGACAACCCTCCAGTGGGTTCCAGCTGAGCTTGTCCTGTGGTTTCAGGTCCCTGTCACGTTTGATGATGTCGCCGTCCATTTCTCGGAGCAGGAGTGGGGGAACCTGTCCGAGTGGCAGAAGGAGCTATACAAGAACGTGATGAGGGGCAACTACGAGTCTCTGGTTTCCATGGGTAAGGAGAGGGCTTCACTCGCCGGGGCTGCCTTGACACAAGCTTGAGGTTCATTTGGAACCGTTGGGAGTTCTGAACTCTAGTACTACCAGTAGTTGAGAACAAGGGAAACTGAATGTTAGAGAACACAAGAGATTAGAAAAACCGGTGCTCATATACTTAAATATATCAGTACATCCCAGATCAGGACAGCTCATGAAGTGGTCCTGGAAAAGCCACTGGGGCAAGGGGAGAAGGCAGGCTCTGATCTCAGGGGTCTCTCACCTTGTATTATTTTCCCCATGGGCCCTATATGTATATTTTAAAATTAGCTTGTCCAGCAAACTGTTATTAAGCAAACGTAAGGTGCTTTACAAGAATCATATTACTTAATCCTCCTCATCCTCAATAAGGGAGTTAGGAACAGAGGTGAGCACTCCTGTTTTACTGTTCAGGTGACCGAACACTGTCATCTGTTGGCTTATGTCCCCTAGGTTCCCATCCCCCTATATAGACAGGGGCTGTGACCCAGGGCGGTCCTAGGTCCCCACCAGGAAGTCAGTTTCACTGAGCTCTCTCTTACCCCAAAGTCTAGGGATTATTGTTGTCTTCATTAAGTAAGAATATCATTAAATAAGAATATTTAAAGATGAAAACCTAAGACAACTATAGTTTTATGTGTATCCTTTTCTCTGGTATGGAGAACTGTTTGGGCACACAAAAAAGTTTAAAAATATTAAACACACTGTTGTATAGAAATGTTGATTCTTGCTAGAGTTGGTAATTTCATACACATCTCTTCATAGGATAACTTTTTTCTTTTTAATTTGTTTTTTCTTTTCTTTTTAAAGTACATACGTAATTGTGAAAAATCAGCAATTTAGATTTATATAATAAAGAGCATCCCCCACCCTCGCACCGGTACCACTCCCCAGAGGTAACCACCTCAAACCCACTGGCCTGCGTGGTTTCCCATATTTTTTAAAAATATATTTTATTGATTTTTTACAGAGAGGAAGGGAGAGGAAGAGGGATAGAGAGCTAGAAACATCGATCAGCTGCCTCCTGCACACTCCCTACTGGGTATGTGCCCGCAACCAAGGTACTTGCCCTTGACCGGAATCGAACCTGGGACCCTTGAGTCCGCAGGCCAACGCTCTATCCACTGAGTCAAACCAGTCAGGGCAGTTTTCCATATTTTTTGTGCACATGCAGACATAACACACGATGCTTGCACTCATGAACATGCAGTTTGTGGTTTGCACCAATGGGATCCTTCACTCATTTCACCTAATGGCAGGTCACAGACAGCTTTTCATGTCAACACACATAGGCTTGCTTGGGGAGATGAACACTGGGCATTTAATGGGCAACCACTGGATTCTGTCTTCTCCCTGTTCGAGTGTTGCCATAAAACATCTCTGTGTGCCTGTGCCCTTAGAAGTATTTCACTGGCACAGATTCCCAGAAGTGGGTTTTGGAGTAAAGAGGGTGCACATTTACAATAATATCATGGTCACTGCTATAGTGCCCTCCAGAGGCCCTGTATGTTTATGCAATGGTGTGTGAGAATGTCTTTTCTCCACACCCTGGCCCTACTGATGTTCTTCTATTTTAAATATTTGTCTTTTCTAAAAAAAATAAAAATAAATAAATATTTGTCTTTTCTGATGGGTGAAAAATGACACCTCATTATCTTAATTTGTATTTCTTTGATGATTGGTGAACTTGTTTATCATTTCATGTGGTTACTGGCCATTTGCATTCTTCTATGAATTACCTATTATCTTTGCTTTTTTATTTTTCACTAATTGTAGAGACTTTTTATATATAATTATGGATATTAGCCATTTGCTTTACATATGGCAAATGTGTGTGTATAATGATATTTCGTCCATGTTTCTTCATCTTTTAACTTTATTTCCAAATAACTTTAAGCCTTTTTAATATAAGGAAATTTATCAGTATTTTATGTTATGGCTTCTAGAGTTTATCAGGATAGTTTTGTACTTTATAAAAACTTAAATATCTTGTGCCTTTGTCATGAAAAACCTGAACAACAGGTGTGACAGTGACAAAAGAGCCAGTTTTCGTTGGTGGCAGGCAGAGCCCTACTGCCGGACCCCGCATGGGAGGACATAGTACATGGCTAACACACACATCCGTGTGCACGTGTACACACACAGTGGGCCCCAAGAAAAGGGCTGGAAACGTGGCTCATTTCTTTTCCAGCATTGTTAGCTGCAAATTAGGGAAGCTGCCATGGTATCACACTCACACAGGTGACACATTGGCAGCATCCAGTGCAACCTCACCCCATATTATACCTTCTTTCCTTCCCTCTTCCCAGACTATGCAATTTCTAAACCAGACCTCATGTCACAGATGGAGCGTGGGGAGAGGCCAACCATGCAGGAGCAAGAAGACTCAGAGGAGGGCGAACCGCCTGCAGACCCCAGTGCTGGTGAGTGGCTGCCAGGCAGCCCAGAGATCTGCCTTCTAGATCTTTCAGAGTTATAATCCAGTGTAAACCCTGGTCAGATATGTTAGCCAGCTGCGTGCAGGAAGGAGGTCCATCTGCAGGTGCTGGGGTCTCCTTGATCACCAGGCTGATAAGTAGGTCTGCTGTTGGGTTCCTTGTCTCAGGGAATTTTGTCATAACTGAGTGTCACCTCAGTCTACAGGAAACAAAACAAGAACTGAAAGAAAGATGGTCACTTGTCAGGGTGCTCATACATGCTAGAGCTCCCTGGAGAAGGGCCACATCCGGATCCCGTAGCTGGTCAGTGGACTAGGGACAGATGTGGCTTTACCTGAAACATCCTCCAATGTGCAGGGCAGTGTCTATACAGGGCGTTAGATGGAGGCAGCAGAGAGGACTGGCCATGTGGCTCAAGTGTCTGGCTGCCTTTGTTTAAATCCCAGTTTGTCTGCTTATCAGCAGTATGAGTTTAGTTACTCGGCCTTTTTGGAGGCCTCATTTCTTCATCTATTAAATAGGATTGGTACTAATATGTAGGGCCTGTGTGGTGACTGGCATGTAGTGGTGGCCCAGTAAACACCAGCTGTTGTCATTCTGTGGGGCTCGTCCTTTCCACACTGGGCATTCGGTAGCTTGCACACTTACTCTGTGGTGCTTTCATGGTGTGTAGTTCACTTTGGGAGCTTCTAGTTTGGAATTACCTTTGGACTTGCATGACTTACCTTGAAGGTCTTCAGTGGAAGCAGATCCTTGTCCTTCTTGGCCAGCCGTCATTGGTGATCTTGGAAGGTAATCTCATTGGGGCCAACAGTCAGGTTTTATTTTGAGGAAATGTCATTGATTCTAGGATCTATAAACTGGCTCCAAAGATGAAACATGAAGGGATGTCATCCTCATGGACTAAGAGCAAAGGTCACTTATGGAAACGACAGACCCTGTGGAAAATAAGTGCTGGCATGTCTCAGAGAAAATAGTGTCATTACTCTCTCAAGATTTGCCTGGAGATTTGAATCAAAGGGAGTGGCTTTTCCTGAATTAATCCGGCAGACAACAAAGATGAATTTAAAAGTAGATGAGAATGGGGGGTTAGGGCAAAGTGTGGCATGTGACAGAGTGATATTTTGCTTGGAGGAAAGTAAGTATATATATGAAATGTTTGGTTACATCCAAAAACAAGGGCTGTGTGGAAATAGAGAGATTCAGAGTAGAAGAAATAAGGAAAAAGACTTGTGAGGCCAAGAATGAGAGATGGGAGAGGTGATTTGGATGTTCCAGTGTGGTCTTGTGGTCAGGGTGCTGCTCTTCTCGCATCTAGTTGCAAGGGCTGGAATGAGAGTATCGCTCCCCTTCCTCTGTCCACTTGTCATACCCTTTTCACAGGTGGGCCTCCTACAGACTGGGGCCAGAACTGAAAAGCAAAGAACCCCACCTACTGTGCTCTGGGCAGTTTGTTCTGGCACATGCACATCCATGGCTGGAGCTTCTGTGGGAAGCTGCAGCCTCACAGAGGCTGCCTTGTATGGCTGGAACGTGCCATTTGTCCCACTAACCAGCTCTAGCCACTTGGAGCCTGACCGGGAGGGGGGAGGGGAGCGCATGGGAACTGTGCTTCAGGCTTGGCCTTGATCTCACACCTCCGTGTGAAACCAGAGGCCCTCCCTCTGGATAGCAGAGTTGTGCTGAGAATCTGCAGTTACCAGAGCCCCAAACACGCCCATAACCTGTCTGTCCATGTGTCTTCTCCCTTACAAGGGGGGCTGCAAAGCCAGCCCTGAGCTAGACCCAGCCGTATACCAAGGAGGAAAAGTCTAGAAAATTGAGAATGTTCATAGTTCCATAGTTGTTTGCTTAAGGTGGGGATTGCTAAAGCCTATTGGAAATTTTGATGGGAAAGTTAATGATGTAGAATTGGAAAATGTCAATACAACATGAAGTCAGTGATGTAAACAAAAGGGAAAAAATAATGGATGCAACCATACCAAAATCACATTTCTCGGTAGTTTGCAGAATTTTCTGAAGTGAACATGTATTCTTATTCATTAAAAAAATTTTTTTAAAAAGTGTGAATAATGACGGGTTTAACGGATTGAACATGTGTTTACCCCATCTCCCCCCAAATCCTACTAAAACCAGAGTGAAGGAACTTTGAAACAAATGGACAAGGAGACAACATCAGTTAGATTTTGGAAGCCTGAAAGCAAGTGGCTAGATGATGACCGATTTAGAAAGCTGCATCCAAAATTGATACTGGGGAAAGCTGAGCAAAAACCTGATTTTCACTCCACCCAACCACATTCAGGACTCAGGAATTAGTACCAGAGATTTCAGGTATCTTTGGAGATGGGGTAAAGGTCAGGCTAAACTAGGATTTGTGAAACAGCTTTTATTTATTTTTTATGTTTTGTATTTTTATTGATTTCAGCGAGGAGGGGAGAGGGAGAGAGAGACATAGAAACATCAATGATGAGAGAGAATCATTGACCAGCTGCCTCCTGCACATGTGCCCTGACTGGGAATCGAACCATGACCTCCTGGTTCATAGGTCACGCTCGCTGGCTGGGCAATGTGGAACAGCTTTTAAAGAGGCCTTTAAGGCACTACCCTCTTCGTTGCTTCCCCCCATTTCTGTTCTCTGCCTCTCCCTGCCCTGGTAGAGGACCAAAACATTTTCTGGAGAGGATGAACAAGAGGGTTTCTGAACATGAGCACCAGGCACAATTTCCCATGCTGAAAATAAGGGAATAAGTAAGAGTTGATATCCAGATGTTGAGATCACCATCCTTCTTCCCTAACTTCTCTCCCAAAATAACGCTGACATCCAGGATTAAACCCTCAGGGTGGGATATTGGAAGAGTTTTATAGGGAGACTTTTGGGACCATCCAAGAAATTTCCCATTGAAATGACCCAAAGAAATCATCCTACTGGGAGGTGCATGGTCAGCAAACGCTACCTGAATGCACCAAACTTTCAGTTCCCTTCTGAGTGTTCCACTTTAATATAAATGGACAGCCAAGAACCACAAGACATTCGAGAAAAGCCTCTAATATACAGAGACCAAAGGGGAAAAAGCCAGAAAAAATAAATTTTGAGACAACAGAGACCATGCAGAGAGGAGGGAAAAGAGTGTTTAAGTACATACAAGACTTATATAATCCTAAGAGAGTTAAAGTGAATGCATCTATGACACAAAAGTACAATGCTTATTTTTTAAAAAAGGATAGGAAGGAGCTATTCAAAATTAAAAATTTAATAGCCCTAGTTGGTTTGGCTCAGTGGATAGAGCATCAGCCTGCAGAGTGAAGGGTCCAGGGTTCGATTCTGGTCAAGGGCATGTACCTCAGTTGCAGGCTCGAGGCCACATGCAGGAGCTAACCAATCAATGTGTCTCTTTCACATGGGTGTTTTTCTCCCCCTCCCTTCCACTCTCTCTAAAAATTAATGGAAAAATATCCTTGGGTAAGGATCAATAACAACAAGTGTGTTTGTGTTTGTGTGTGTGTGTGTGTGTGTGTGTAAATATATATCCTATATAATAAAGAGGTAATATGCAAATTAACTCTCATGCCCTCACAAGATGGCTGCCTACAACCAGGCCAGCAGGGGGATTAGTGAGGAACAACCAAAGGACTGAACAAGCAGGCTGCGTGGGATGACCAGGCCAGTAGGGGGGTTAGTGAGGAACAACCAAAGGACTGAACAAGCAGGCTGCGTGGGGTGACCAGGCCAGCAGGGGGGTTAGTGAGGGATGACCAAATGACTGAACAGCAGGCCGTGAGGGGTGAACAGGCCAGCAGGGGGGCAGGTAGGGGTGACCAGGCCGACAGGAGGGGCAGTTAGGGGCAACCAGCCCGGTGGGGGAGGCAGTTGGGGGTGATTAGGCGGGCAGGGGTGGCAGTGAGGGGCAACTTGGCCAGCGGGGGGCAATTGGGGCGACCTGGCCAGCAGCAGGGGGCAGTTAGGGGCGACCAGACCGGCACAGGGGGGCAGCTAGGGGCGACCAGACAGGCAGGCAGGTGAGCGATTAGGAGCCAGTGGTCCAGGATTGTGAGAGGGATGTCTGGCTGCCAATTTAGGCCCTGGGATTGGGCCTAAACTGGCAGTCGGACATCCCCCAAGAGGTACCGGATTGGAGAGGGTACAGGCTGGGCTGAGGGGACCGCCCCCCCTCCTGAATTTCGTGTACCGGGCGTGTGTGTGTGTGTGTGTGTGTGTGTGTGTGTGTGTAATACAAATTAAAAGATCATAACAGTGTTAGTATATAACATTGACTGCACATCTCAGAAAATAAAGCAAAAAGGCAGAAAAAGAAAATAGGGAACAAATAAGAAAATGGAAGGATGAAAGTCCAATTTCCAGACATTGGGAATACCAGAAAAAAAGAATAGCAGAACCAAAAAGAAGGGAATTAGCAACAAAATAATTCAACAAAAATTTCCAGCTACAACTGAAACTGTCAACTATAATTGAAAAATAAAAATAATAAAAAAATAAATTTTACACAAAAAAAGAAAAATTCCCAGCTTCGAAAGAGATGGTTTTCCAAATTGAAAAAGTCCCCACCAACTGTCCAGAACAATGGATGGAAATGAACCCACACCTTAGATGCTGCAGCAAGAAATTTCAAAGACACTGAGGATAAAGGAGACCCTGCAAGTCTGTGGAGAGAAAAAATGGGTTCACACAAAGGAACAAGATAGAATGGCTCTGGACTTTTAAGCAGTATTGGAAGCTACAAGACAGTAAAGCAATGCCTTCAAATTCCTTCAAATTTTAAAATTGGAAAATATCATCCAACTGTTCTAGAATGTGATATCTAGCTAGACTGTTAATTCATTATGAGAGTGAAATTGAGACATTTTGAGGTGTTCACAGTCTCCTATGCCTCCATTCTCAAAATGGGGAAGTAAACCCAGAAAGGCTTAGGAGCTCCAACATAAGAGAGATGAAGGGAACCCTGGGTGCTGTGGAAACCCTAAAAGACAGCTGTGCACCTGGAAGCAACCAGGCCAGACTGGAGCACATTAGGAGGTTTCACAAGTTTTTTTTCAAGTAGCTGACATTGAGAAATACCCAATTTTTGCATTGTTTGAGAAGAGAGTTACAGAGCAGGTTTGGGGGAGAGTTCATGATAATAGTAAGCCAAGGAAAAAAATTATTAGCTCCAAGGAAAAGCAAAAAGGGCATTGAACAGTGCTTATAGTAGACTGTATTGATCCAATGAGAATTATAAGCTAAACTGGAAGGATCAGGGACTTGGAAGAATATGGCTGGATGAGGAAGAGATGGTCCTGACCTACAGCTCTTGGAAATCAATAGATTACATTTAACCCTTTGCACTCCGCTGTCCCCTCTCAGGGGACATCGGAATTCTAGCATATCACTCGGATGTCCCATCTCAGGGGACATTGCAGTTTATTAGTGATTACGGGGAATTGAGTTATTTCAACGCAACTTTTTGAGACATGCATGTTTCCCTGAAGTTTTATCTTGAAATGGCACAAGAAATTAAATCAAAATATCGTAAAATTACTAATATATATATATACAAGAAATGTCAGCGGGTTTTGTGTCGGATTAAACAATAAACTACATATTCCCGATGTGGGACAAAGAAAACGGGACTGCATTGTGTGTTCTAACAGGAAAACACCTGGTGGCAGGTGTCAAACCACTTATTACTGTCAAACATGCACTAATCAGCCTGCAATGCATATTGGGGAGTGTTACAAAACTTATCATACTGTACAAAATTATAAACAATAAAATATTGTTTTTTTTGCAAATATACATTCCTCGATGTCACCCAATTCATATAAGTCCAATATCATTATAATACGTTACTTGGTTCCAAAATTATACTAAATAATACGAGGGTCTGTAAATGCACGTTTCCGCCGCAAAGTAGCGTCGAGTAGCTGGTAGCCAATGTCCAGAATGGTTCGGAGTGCAAAGGGTTAAAATTGAAAATTCTAAAATCCTCAGTAAAATTCTAGCAAATCAGATCCAGCATTACATTAGAACAGTGGTTCTCAACCTTCCTAATGCCGCGACCCTTTAATACAGTTCCTCATGTTGTGACCCAACCATAAAATTATTTTCGTTGCTACTTCATAACTGTAATTTTGCTACTGTTATGAATCATAATGTAAATATCTGATATGCAGGATGTATTTTCATTGTTACAAATTGAACATAATTAAAGCATAGTGATTAATCACAAAAACAATATGTAAGTATATATGTGTTTTCTGAAGGTCTTAGGCGATCCCTGTGAAAGGGTTGTTCGACCCCCAAAGAGGTCGCGGCCCACAGGTTGAGAACCGCTCCATTAGAAAGATCATACACCATGACCAAGTGGGATTTATTCCAGGGATGCAAGGCTGATACAATATCAGCAAATCAATAAACATGATACACCACATAAATAAATTGAGAGACAAAAATCACATAATCATATCAAATGATGCAGAAAAGGCATTTGACAAAATCCAACACTCTTTCCTGATAAAATTGAAAATTCAAGGAGTAGCAACCTAGGTATGTTACTTAGAGTTATAAAAGTATGTGACAAAACATCAGCTAGAAGAATTGAAAGTGATTGTCTCTGGGGAGCTGGTAATAAGGAGTTGGGGTGGAGGAAAGCCTATTTATTTATTTTTTTAATCCTTATCTGAGGATATGTTTTTTATTTATTTTAGAGAGAAAGTGGGTGGGGAGAGAGAGAAAGAGACATTGATTGGATGCCTCCCATAGGCACCCTGACTTACCCCGAAACCTGGGTATATGCCCTGACTGGGAATCAAACCCATGGCCTTTTTGTGTATGGTACCACACTCCAACCAACTGAACCACACTGGCCAGGGCGCTTTTTAAGAACAAGTTTTGAAGCACTGTTCAATCCTCTGACCTGTATACATGTATAACTTTTTAAAAAGATTTAAACAGCTAATATACCAAAAATCTAACAGGAAGTGCAGCCATGAGAAGGTTGGAGAGCCAGTGTGAACTGCCATTTCTTTGCTTAGAGCTGATAGAGAAGGTGAAACAAAGTTTCATCAAAAAGAAAAAAATAACAGTGCTCACTTGGGCAGCACATATACTAAAATTGGAATGATACAAAGATGATTAGCATTTCCCTTGCTCAAGGATGACATGAAAATTCATGAAGCATTCCATATTTTTTAAAAACCCCACAAGAAAAGAAAATTTAGAGAGTGAAAGTCCCACATAATTCTCCTACAAGTCAACAGTTTATTCCATCCAACTTATGTGCAAATAGTAACACACACAGAGCCTTAATTTTATAAGTGATACATAAATACATACCCATTGTAAAAAATATCCAAACAGCCTAGAAGTATATTATTGTTTGGCAGATAGTTTGTTTCAATACTGTATCTTTGACATCTTTACATGTCAGAACATATAAATCTATCTTGTTATTTTAAAACTAGTGGCCCAGTGCACTCGGGGTGGGAGGGGGGTCCCCCAGCATGGCCTGTGCCCTGTCACAGTGTGGGAGCCCCGTGATCCATCACCCCAAAGAGGTAGGCCCCGCCCACCCATCCGGGGCTCCTTGATGGATTGCCCCAAAGAGGTAGGCCAGAGCTGGGGGAGGCCTGTGGACTCCGGCACAGGCTCATGGAGGCCCCGCCATGGCCCTGCCCCTGGGCCGGGCTGCAGCAGAAGCCTGTGAACCTCTGCACGCCTGTGGACTCTTGGCCGGGCCCATGGTGGAGGGGCCTCTCCATGCCTGCGGACCCCGGGCCGGCGCAGGGGGGCAGGGACATGAGCCTCCCATTCCCTGGGCCCATTGCCGAGGTTGGGGACGCGAGCCTCAAGTCCCTGGGCCGGCGTAGGGGGCGGGGACGCGAGCCTCATGTCCCGGGGCTGGTGCAGGGAGCAGGTACTTGAGCCTCACATCCCAGGGCCCGTTGCCAGGGTTGGGGACACGAGCCTCATGTCTCCGGGCTGGCTCAAGGAGCGGGGACACAGCCTGCTGATGGGTCATTACGTGATGGCGTCCCCACCAATTTGCATATTATTCTATTATTAGGTAGATAGAAGACTATAGCATTCTGTGCATTACTTACATAACTTATTTAAATAAACTTCCATCCTTGTACACTTAGAGTGGTTACAAGTTTCAGTGCTTTATTAAATGTCCTTTATAAATATACTAGAGGCCCGGTCACAAAATTTGTGCAAAGGCCTTGGCCCTGGCTCCCACCCACCATGGCAGCGGCTTTGTCCAGAAGGAAGGACGTCTGGAAGGACATCCGGTCTAATTAGCATATTATGCTTTTATTATTATAGATTTTGTGCACATGTCTGAAACTTATTTAGAAGTATATTTTCTGGGTCAAAGGTTATACCCATTTAAAAATTTAATAGATATTAGCAAATGCCAATATCAATTAAATCAATTGTTCCAATTTATAGACCTTCATCTATGCATGAAACTACCTGTTTCCCCACATCCTTGGCAATAGTAGGTATTATTTATCCTTTTATTATTTGCTAAAGTGATGAGTAGAAAGGACAGTATTTTGATGTTTTCATTCCACTTCTGTAAAAGTGAAGTTGAGTGTATTTTTATACCTTTATTAACCACTAGTATGTCTTACTTTATGAATTGCCTTTTGCTCATTGTTCTTTTGAACTATTGATTTTTTATTATTGATTTGTAAAAGCTTCTTAAATATTAAAGATAGTAGCTCTACTCTTTTTTTAAATATGTTTTTATTGATTTTAAAGAGAGGAAGGGAGGGGGAGAGAGAAACATTGATGAGAGAGAGAAACATCAATCAGTTGCCTCCTACACAGCCCCTATTGGGGACCGAGCCTGCAACCTGGGCATGTGCCATGACCTAGAATGGAACCAGCAACCTCTCAGTGCTTGGGATGACATTCAACCAATGACATGAAAATTCATGAAGCATTCCATATTTTAAAAAAAAACACACACACACAAGAAAAGAAAATTTTGAGCCACACCAGCCAGGGCAGCTCTTCTCTGTTTTATGTATTTGAACATGCTCCCAAGTTTATGCTTTAACTTTCTATAGTATTTGTGTGTAGTATAGCTGTCTTACATTTTTATGTGTTCAAATTTATCAAGTTTAAGTTTCTATGTATTCAAATTTACCAGTAACTTTCTTTATGGTGTCTGTGTTTTGTATCAAATGTAGAAATACTTACTTGGCCCATTTTATTCAGTAAACATTATGATCACAGGCCTTGCACCTATATGCTTTTCAAATTCTATAAAGATATTTGAAACATGGAATAAAATATATTTTGTTCCAGAAAACAAAAATAAAATTGCAAACTAGAAATTACTGTTTAATTAAATGTTTACAACTTAAACCATATACCAGATTTATTAATTACTAAAAATGCATTTGAAAACAATTTATCGGACAGATTTTTCCCATCTCATCAAAGTTCTTATAAAGAAACGTGATTATAGAGATTACAGAGAAATCATAAATTAAATGTTTCCTATACCCAAACAATATCGAGGCAAAACTACAAAAATGGTTTTCAAAAAATTATAGTTAATATGGGTTGGGTACACCAAATATGTTTGGATGACTGACTAGACAGCTTCCAGAAGGGATAACTGAGGTCCCTGGTGTCTAGGAATAGCTGGTTCTTCAGCTCAAAGTCGAAAAAGAAAAAGAAAGGAGGGGAAGAGAGAAAGAAAGGGCTGTGCTTTTTTCTAATACTAGTAGATTTTATTATTTATGTTTAAATTGTGGATTCATTCGTAATTAATTTTGATATGAAATATATGAAGCTTTTTTTCTCCTAGGAAGCCAGTTGTGTCTAATCCATTTGTTTATTTAGTTAGTTAGTTATTAATATATTAATAACTAAGAGAGGAAGGGGGAGAGAGAGAGAGAGAGAGAATGAATGACTCATCAATGGTGAGAGAATCATTGATTGGCTGCCTCCTGCAGCCCCTATAGGGAATCAAGCCCACAACCCAAGCATATGCTCTGACTGGGAATTGAACTGTGACCTCCTGGTTCATAGATCAGTACTCACCCACTGAGCCACACCAGCCGGGCTTTAAACTTTTTGAAAAGCTACCTTTGGTCATAAACTATATTCCCACAATGTATGTGTCTTCAATTCATTTTTTCAATAGGAGAACAAATTACTACTTACAATTACAAGTTGGTTATCAGTATTCTTTCAAAAGTTGTTTGAAAGTGGGAGACCTTTTTGGGGAAAAACAACTGGCTTCTCTACTACCTAACAAATGGGGGGGAGGTTGGAAATGTGTAAATACATGTTTTGAGAGGAAAAGAATTAAATATCACACTGAGGAATAGAAGAGTACTAGGAGTTCGGAGAAGAGCACAGCTGTGCTCCCTGAAAGCACTGTGAGAAGTTTGGTGGAGTAGGGAACATTGGAGTGGGGTCTTGAAGTAGGGGCAGGTGTTGGAAGGCAGTGGTCTTCAGGCTGGGGTAGCCATGCCCTTGATGGTACAAGGTCCAAAAGAGACATGACAGATGGCATTGAAGGTTCAATTTCTGGGTCTTTAGTCCATCTGTTCCCATTCATAAAACCCATCAGCTAGAGTGCACAGCACAGGCAACCCCTGAAATGCTGGTCTTTGTCTAGAACAGGTACCTTCCACCCATCTCTACCTTATTATGGAGCATTTCACTTAAGTATAAAAGCCCTCTGGGTCACGAAACAAAGAAACAATCCTAAATGTTGGGTACATGACCAGAAGTTCATGCTTTGGGGCCTAGGTGGCAAATTCTTTTGCAAGTGTGATCATTTCCAATACTTTGCTTTTAACAAAATTGAGAGAGAAACTAATTAAGTTGTCAGCTAATAGGTCATTAAAAACAATTTTTGATATGTTCACCAGGTGCTTTCGTAGAATTATAATTCAGAAATCAAAGTAGAGTGATGATTCCCTAACGAAGCTCCTGCTAGCTCATCTATGTATCTATCTAAATGAGCTTTCCCAGAGCTTTTATATATAGAAATGAAAAATAGGAATAGATTGGATTCTGAACTCAGTCTAATTCAAACAATGAGAATATTCATTTTCAGATAAATTAACTAATTGGAGAAAAAAACTCCCTATCCTTGTAAGATACTTTTCCAACCAGTTTTTTTTATTGTTTTCTATCTTGAATAATTGTTTATCTTCCTACAGTTGTAATAAGTAAAGGTAACTTAAACCAGGGATGAAAAAAATGAATACTTAGAGCCCTGTGGTTATTAGAAATGAAAGCAAAATTAATCTTTCAATTTACACACACATTTTTGTGGCAGAGTGGTAGATGAGGTGATCAGTAAAAGGCTTCTAAGCATGAAAATGTTTTCTATTGGGATAAAATTCTGTGGGCAAAGTGGGAATGGAAATAGAAGTTCAAGGTGGAAAGGAATGATATAAAAATTTCAACTCTCAAAGAAGAACTTGTTGGTGTGTTTTTTAAGTGAAGAATGGTGGGTTTTAGATTGCTGGGATTCTTAGATTCCATTGGTGACATTAAAGGGTGATGGAAGAGTTTATTTTAAAATATCAATATTTACAATACTCCAGAAATGACATCTTTTGCAGTTACTGAAGCATTTCATATGTTTATTCAAAAAGATGCAGAAGATACATAGTTTTAAAAACATTTTAGGGAGGAGGATAGCAGCAAAATATTTTAAGGAGTTTGCCAGGAAAATCTTTTTCTAATGCTGGAGTCATGCTGATGTTTGTGGATTTACTGCAGAGAGGAGGATTGAAGACAGAGAAGAAAGGGACACAGCTCATGCAGCACACACAGTTCCAGGGGGAAACATGGGCAGAACTAAGGAAGCAAGCAGAGGACTTAGGAGAGAGGAGAGACACTGTTTAACTGAGATTGGGGTCGGGGGGGGGGGGGGGTGCGTTCCAGATGGTGACCTTGAGCTAGAGCAGGGGGAAGTCCAAGAGGTAAGTTTGGATAGAGCATAGGACACTGATGACTTTGGACAGTGAGAAGAGATCTTTGGAAACTCAGTTCTGGAGGAAAGAAGCCACAGTCTGCATTTAACGCTAGGGGAGGGGATGTAACCTGGGAATATTAGAGCTGCTTTATATTCTGTCTACTCCCAAATGGGCTTAGTTGGTCAATCAGAGGGGAATTAAAGGATTTCCAAACATCAGAAGGAACCCAGTTTGAGGTCATCAGGTGTGGTTACTAGCATACTTGATTGGTTCACTTTCTCAGTGATGTGGTCCACTTGACTTGGGAGTGATGAGAGCATTTGGCAGAAGAATAGAGGAGGCTTCAGGGAGGCAGGGACTGTCAGCCTTGTCCATTGGTTTTCTGGTTTCTCCCTTCCTTCCTTCCTTCCTTCCTTCCTTCCTTCCTTCCTTCCTTCCTTCCTTCCTTCCTTCCTTCCTCCCTCCCTCCCTTCTTTTTTTTCCTCACCCAAGGACATTTTTCCATTGATTTTTAGAGAGAGGGAAAAACAGACAAATATTGATGTGAGAGAAGCACATCGATTGGTTACCTCCTGCACAAGTCCCCACCAGGGCCTGGGCCCTGGAGGAGCCTACGACTGAGGTACGTGCCCTTGACCGGAATCAAACCTGGGACCCTTCCGTCCGCAGGCGATGCTCTATCCACTGAGCCAGACGGGCTGTGGCATAATTTCTTCTCTTTTTTCCACAGTACTTACCACCTTCTAACATACCATAGAATTTATTGGTTATTTTTATTGCCTTATGTAGGATATATGATGCAGGGAACTCTGCTTTGTTCACCAGTGGGATCAAGTCACTAGAACACGGCATAGTTTGTGCTTAATAAATACCTATTGAGTAAGCATTCAGTGAAAGAACAGATATGTTTATGCAATATACATTTATTATTTCCTTAATTAACAAAGTGATGTTCAGCCTGCAAGGGGGTTTATGTTGGCACAACTCAGAGGGAAGAAAATAAAGTGGAACCTCTAACTCACACCATACACAAAACAAAAATAAATTTCAGATGCAGTAAAGACTTAAGTGTACATAATTAAACAACAAAAACTTTGGAATAAAATCTAGGAGACCAGCCTGGGCAGCGTGCCTCAGTGGTTGAGCATCGACTTATGAACTAGGAGGTCACGGTTCGAATCCTGATCAGGGCACATGTCCAGATTGCGGGCTGATCCCCAGTGGGGGGTGTTCAGGAGGCAGCCAATCGATTCTCTCTCATCATTGATGTTTCTATCTCTCCCTCTCCCTTCCTCTCTGAAATCAATAAAACTATATTTTAAAAAAAGAAGAAACTAGAAAACTAACAAAAATAATTTAAAACAAAATCTAGGAGACCAGATGAACCATCTAGGATGGGGCAGATCCTCTTAACTAATGAAGAAAACTCAGGAGCCATAAAGAGAAAGAGGGACACATTTGACAATATGAAAACTTTAAGGAATATGTGTGATAGAAGGCAACAGAGTCAGCAGACAAATGATAGATTTCGAGGAAGTATTTGAAATGTTGATAAGAGCAAATGGGTTATCTTTAACACAGAAATCAAAAGACTCTTAAAAATTGAGCAGAACATGATTGGCATATAATCAAATCTAAAAGGCTAATAAAGAAATGATATTTAGATAAACTTAGGGACATGGAATTAAAGTATCAAAAGTTATCACTTTATACCCATCTGAGGAAAGTTAAAAGTACATGGTGTTTGTTGCTGGCAGGAATGTGGGGAAAGTATGTTCTCTTGGTGAGCTGGTAGAAATCTGAATTGTCACAGCCTTGTTGAAAAGCAGTCTGATGACATTCATCAGAATTAAAAATACACTTCTTGGCTTTGCATTAACACTCTGGGACTCTCATAGAAATAAAACCGAAATTTTTTAGAGATATAAATAAATAAATGTTTATTGCAGTATGGTTTATCATGGCAAAAGACTGGGAAGAAAAAGTGAATGTTCTTCAGTAAGGGACTAGTTGAACACATTACAATATCATTCTCACCATAGTGTGTGTGCAATATTCAAAAGGAATGCATTAGCCTACCTGTAGAGAAAGGTACTAGATTAGTTACAGGGTTACCTGGGAAGGTCATAACTATGAAATGGGAAATGAGGGGAGGGGAAGGCAAATTAAAAGGAAAAAAATACTGTACTAAAGGACAAAAAAGTATGCCATAATCCCATTTATGTAAAATGATGCCTGTGTAGGTAATGACATTTGAAATTAGCCTTCAGACTTATAGGCAAGTTTTTTAAAAAGTCAGGTCCAGAAAATTCTATGTCAAATCAATGCCAACTTAGTATTACATTTCTTCAGGAAATATAAGAGTTTTTGAAATGTAAATTCTAGGGCAGGTAGAATGAATGTGTTCTGGGTTCTTCTGTCCTCCTTCCCCCACCCCTCCACCTTCTCTCAGCCCATGACGGCATCGTGATTAAGATTGAGGTGCAGACCAACGACGAGGGCTCAGAGAGCTTGGAGACGCCAGAGCCCCTGATGGGACAGGTGGAAGAACATGGCTTCCAGGACTCGGAGCTGGGTGACCCTTGTGGAGAACAGCCAGATCTGGACATGCAGGAGCAGGAAAACATGTTGGAGGAGTCCACGGAAGGCTCCGGCGAGTTCAGCGAGCTCAAGCAGATGCTGGTGCAGCAGAGAAACTGCACAGGTCAGTCGGGGCAGGGACACTGATGGTTCAACAGGTGTGACAGAAACCAAGCACAACCTCAGGTACAAGCTTCCTGCCTCAGGGTTTATGAGCATCTGTCTCTGGGCTAGGGAAGAGGTGTTAAAGCCAAATAGTAGGTCAGGCAGGATCCCTCCTTCTACAGGCAGGAGAAGCTCAAATGAATTGCCCAAGATGGTGGCAAAGCTAAAACTTCCCTGTGCTGACATGTCCTTGATTGTTCTTATGTCACTCTAGATCTCTCACCTGACTTGAAAATTTCAACCCTTGGAGAGCACGTCTTTTTGTTTTGTTAATCCTCACCTCAAGATCTTTTTTTCATTGATTTTTAGAGAGAGTGTAAGGAAGGGGAAGAAAAAGAAATATCAATGTGAGAGAGACACATCAGTTGGCTGCCTTCTGCACGTGCCCAGGACCCTTCAGTCCAAGGACCGATGCTCTAAACACTGAACCAAACTGCCTAGGGCCAGAGCACATTATATATATATATATATATATATATATTAAAGGCCCGGTGCACAGATTCGTGCACCGGTGGAGTCCCCCAGCCTGGCCTGCGCCCTCTTGCAATCTAGGACCCCTCAGGGGATCTTAGACTGCTGGTTTCGGCCCGATCCCCACAGGAGGCCTGGCCTGCGGGGATCTGGCCAAAACTGGCAGTCCAACATCCCCCGAGGGATGTAGTAGTGCATGAAGCGGCAGGCAGCTGGGGAAGAGCCGCTCCCACTCATCCCAGCCCTGCTGCACCTTCTGCCACCAGTAGCAGCTGCACTCGCCAGGTGTGAGCCTGGCATCTGGCGTCCATTGGTCAGCTGAGTGGCGCTTCCACTGTGGGAGCGCACTGACCACCAAGGGGCAGCTCCTACATTGAGTGCACATCATAGTGACTGGTTGACTGGTGGTTCGGTTGCTTAGGGTTTTATATATATAGACTAGAGGCCTGGTGCACGAAATTTATGCACTGGGGGTGGGGTCCCTCAGCCTGGCCTGCACCCTCTCACAGTCCAGGATCCCTTGGAGGATCCCTTGGAGGATGTCCACCTATGAAATTTGTGCACTTGGCGGGGTGGTCCTTCAACCCAGCCTGCGCCCTCTCGAAGTCCGGGAGCCCTCGGGGGATGTCCATCTGCTGCAGAGGCGGGAAAGGCTTCCACCACCGCCATTGTGTTCACCAGCCGTGAGCCCTGCTTCTGGCTGAGCAGCGCTCCCCCTCTGGGAGCGCACTGACCACCAGGGGGCAGCTCCTGCATTGAGCGTCTGCCCCTGGTGGTCAGTGCGCATCATAGCGGCCAGTCATTCTGCCGTTTGGTCAATTTGCATATTAGCCTTTTATTATATAGGATATTTTATTTCAGAGAGGAAGGGAGAGAGAGAATCATCAATGATGAGAATCATTGATTGGCTGCCTCCTATAGGGGATCAAGCCCACAACCTGGGCATGTACCCTGAATGGGAATTGAACTGTGAACTCCTGGTTCATAGGTAAATGCTCAACCAGTGAGCGACACTGGCCAGGCGAGAGCACATGTTTTAAAACAACTGACTGTGCTTTTTTAGTAGAATCTAGGCATCATTTTCATTTAATTATAAAATTTCAGGGTCACCATTCTGCAAACTTATGAGTCCAAGGAGAACAGTAGAAAGAGGGCTTGCACAGCCTCATCCCAGGATATCTTTTGTGGTCATTTTCTGATGCTGAACCAACCATCCATGCATTCCTAAGAAGAAGCCTTACCTGATTGTGATGGTGTCTTTCTTAAACCTATAGTAGACCTTGTTAGCTACTATTTTATACAGGAGCTTTATAACTGCATTCATAAATAAAATGAACCTGAAGTTCTTTTGAATCATCCTTATCTGTATTGGAAACAATACTGTAGTAGACTTAACCAATGATCTGGAAAGCTTTTGCTCTTTTTTTATATTCTAAAAGTAATGTATAATATAGGAACTAAGTATGTTCCTTGAATTTTTTTTTAACATTTTTTTAAAATATATTTTATTGATTTTTTACAGAGAGGAAGGGAAACGGATAGAGAGCCAGAAACATCGATGAGAGAGAAACATCGATCAGCTGCCTCCTGCACACTCCCCACCGAGGATGTGCCCGCAACCAAGGTACATGCCCTTGGCCGGAATCGAACCTGGGACCCTTGAGTCCGCAGGCTGATGCTCTATCCACTGAGCCAAACCGGTTAGGGCTGTTCCTTGAATTTTTGGTAGAACTCACTTGGGTTTGGATAATTGATTATGTGTGAAAGTCAACCATCATAGCAGTTTACATATTCTTTATATTTAGAAATATGTCCACATCCATTTTCTATTTATTTATTTTCCAATTTTTATTTATTGAATTGAGAGAGAGAGAGAAAGAAACATTGATTTGTTGTTCCCCTTATTCATGCATTCATTGGTTACTTCTCATATGTGCCCTGACGGGAGATCAAACCCACAACTTTGGCATATTGGATGACACTAACCAGCTGAGCTACCTGGCCAGGGCATTTTAGTTAGGTTTTTTAAAGTATTATGTTGATTTTTAAAAGTTTTTTTATTTTATCTGTAGGTGATTCCTCTGCAGTTTGCCTTTTTGCACCTAATAAAATGTGGACATCCTTGGTCAAAAAATGTGGATCTAGATCCTTATTTTTATTTTTTACACATTTTTTATTATCCTCACCCAAGGATATATGTTGTATATATATTTTTAATTGTAGAGAGAGAAAGGGGAAGGAGAGAAAAAGAGAGCAACATCCATGTGAGAGGGAAAAATTGATTGGTTGCCTCCCATACATGCCCCAATTGGAGATCAAACCTGCTACCTAGGTATGTGCCCCGACCAGGAATCGAACCTGCAACCTTTTGGTGTACAAGAGAATGCTCCAACCAACTGAGCCACACCAGCCAGGGCTAGCTCCTTATCCTATACAAGAGGCCCAGTGCACGAAATTCGTCCCTCAGCCTGGCCTGTGACCTCTTGCAGTCCAGAAGCCATTGGGGACGTCTGACTGCCAGCTTAGGCCTTGGGGATTGGGCCAAAGCTGGCAGTCAGACATCCCCCAAGGGACCCTGGACTGCGAGAGGGTGCAGGGCGGGCTGAGGGACACCCCCTGCCCTCCAGTGCACGAATGACATGTACCGGGCCTCTAGTTTTTAAATAACTGCATGCTGTTTCAGAATTCTTTTTAATATACCCTGTTGTCTTTCACAAAAGAATAGTGAATTGATTCCAGTCAAGGGCATGTACCTTGGTTGCGAGCACATCCCTAGTAGGGGGTGTGCAGGATGCAGCTGATCGATGTTTCTCTCTCATCGATGTTTCTAACTCTCTATCCCTCTCCCTTCTTCTCTGTAAAAAATCAGTAAAATATATTTTCAAAAAAAAGAATAGTGAAAGACACAAAGCAAATTGTGAGTAGATGCTAAATTGGACCTTCATAACAGAAATTCCAGATTGTCCTTTGAACAGTCCCCACTAATTCTATTAGAACCTTAGAAAATTACTAAATAGTCCTTTTGGGATTTTGAGCCATGAATTTTAGGGCCAGATGTTCCATTCTTATTTCATTAAGAAAAAACATCTATGATGCTGAGTCATTGAGATTCTTTCTCTTTCTCTCTGAAATAAAATATATAAATATAAAATGTGCTGGAGAGTCTGAATCCTCTAAGGCCTATACTTCCCCCTCTGTCTTTCACAAACAATCCTGGATAAACACCAGGGCAGCTAGTTACCAACCTCGAAAGCTGCTTCCTCCTTCCCTGTCTTTTTAAGCATGTGGTCCTAGGACCTTCTAGATCACTTGCTGTCAAGAATCCTGACAGTACTGAGGCAGCGTTGTCTTATGGAGCTCAGCACATCTATGTTCTGACTATCACACTGCAATTGTTTTGGCTTCAGAGGAGTAGCAGAAAGTGCTATGGCCTAGCAGTCACTAATAAACTTACAAGACCTTGCCAGTCACAGACGCTGCCAGCTTCAGTTTCTCTGTCAGTTGAGGGGATTGAGTAGGTGGTTCCCAAACTGCAAGCTCTGGGAGTTCTGACTTTATTTACTTTATTTGGGAACACAACTTGATATCTACAGTCTTGGATGCCCCATGTCTGTGAAATGGGGATAAGATACAGTGAATATGAAAGGAGAGAATAGGTATGAAGTGCTTTGGAAAAGTTCTCTGTTTGCTTTTAAGAATTCCACAAGTGCAGATTGTTATTGCATCTTCCATCTCACAGGTGGGATTAGAAAAGTGACTTTCTCAGGTCACACAAAGTTGGTCAGTGTGACTAAAAATAGAATCCCTCATTAACAGTGTTTAGGGAGTACCAAATAAGTACAAGGCACTTGAGAAAACCCAAACAGGCGTGGGAGGCCACTCCTTTTCCCTAGGACTTACATTCTCATGGGCCACAGGAACACAGCCTTATTTAGGTCGTAAAGGACCAGATTAGAGGGGGGAGGGGGAGGACATTCGTTAGTGGGAGTGTTTGTGGCATTCACACCAGGGCTTGTGGGAAAGGCAGATGAAACCCCCTACCCCAGCTTCAGGGTTGGTAGAGCCTGACTGTGCAGGTGAGTCATCCACCTGTGCAAGTGAGATGCTGCAGGGGAAGGCTGAATTCTCAGTCCTGAGGAGGTGCACCCCACATGCTGAGGGCTGCAGGTTGGGATGATCAGGGAAGGTTTTAGGGAGATGAGAGGATTGGAGCTGGGTGTTAATTGATGGGCACGATTTGGAGACATGGGAACGGGGGGGGGGGGGGGTGAGTAAAGGTACCTGAGGAGAAATCTCCAGTTGAGTCAGAAAAGATGTAGCCAGTGGGGCTGAGCTGAGTTCAGGTAGAGGAGACCCGGTGACAACTTGATGAGTCAAGACCCTTCGGATACAGCGGGAAGAAACCCAACCCTTAAGTAGCTTAAATGGAAAATTAGTTTATGGGCTTGAATAACTGGTAGGTTCACATGTATGCCAACCTCAGCACCTGGATCTGGGGGGCCCCTCAAGAGGATTCACATACTGGTGTTCTTTCCTTCTGATTATTAGCAATGTGGGAAATGGGCACCAGCAACTCGCCTTACGTAAAGTTCCGAGAGGGTCTGGGCTCATTCCTGAACCAAATGG
The DNA here is from genome assembly GCF_028538775.1 of Myotis yumanensis. NCBI lineage: Eukaryota > Metazoa > Chordata > Mammalia > Chiroptera > Vespertilionidae > Myotis > Myotis yumanensis. The sequence continues at coordinate 38,440,474 of NW_027223760.1, read as the reverse complement.
ATATATTGGTTATTTATCCAACCCTGTGGCTGTGGGGATCACAGTGGCAGGCACTGGAAAGTCTTGTCCCAAAGAAAGGAATTAGGGAGACAATATTTGTGCCATGCTTGTTGGTGAGGATGGAGCGATGCTTTCCTAGATTCGCGTTGCCAGCGCTAGGCAGCAGCTAATGTCTTCTTGCTGTCTCTCCCTTCCTGTGCCTGGAGCAGAGGGGATCGTGATCAAAACCGAGGAACAGGAGGAGGAGGAGGAAGAAGAGGAGGAGGATGAGCTGCCGCAGCACTTGCAGGACCTCGGGGAGCTGTCCGGGAGATACAGCGCCAGCATATACCAGACCCCGCTGCCAGGGGAGCTGTCCCCTGAGGGCGAGGAGAGCCCCCCGCCCCTGCAGCTAGGAAACCCGGTGGTGAAGAGGCTGGCGCCCATGTCCCATGGCGACCGGCACATGGGTGACCGGCACATGAGCGACAACCGAAGCTCCTCGAGTCAGCAGCAGCGGAACCGGCGTGGAGAGCGGCCCTTCACCTGCATGGAGTGCGGCAAGAGCTTCCGGCTGAAGATCAACCTCATCATCCACCAGCGCAACCACATCAAGGAGGGGCCCTACCAGTGCTCTGAGTGCGAGGTCAGCTTTCGGCACAAGCAGCAGCTCACGCTGCACCAGCGCATCCATCGCGTCCGTGGAGGCTACGTGTCGCCAGAGCGTGGGCCAGGCTTCGCTTCCAAGCACACGCTCAAGCCACGCCCCAAGTCGCCCAGCTCAGGCAGTGGCGGCGGCCCCAAGCCCTACAAGTGCGCCGAGTGCGACAGCAGCTTCAGCCACAAGTCGAGCCTGACCAAGCACCAGATCACGCACACGGGTGAGCGGCCCTATACATGCCCGGAGTGCAAGAAGAGCTTCCGCCTGCACATCAGCCTGGTCATCCACCAGCGTGTGCATGCGGGCAAACACGAAGTCTCCTTCATCTGCAGTCTGTGCGGCAAGAGCTTCAGCCGCCCTTCTCACCTGCTGCGCCACCAGCGGACTCACACGGGCGAGCGGCCCTTCAAGTGCCCCGAGTGCGAGAAGAGCTTCAGCGAGAAATCCAAGCTCACCAACCACTGTCGCGTGCACTCCCGGGAGCGCCCTCACTCCTGTCCAGAGTGTGGCAAGAGCTTCATCCGCAAGCACCACCTGCTGGAGCACCGGCGCATCCACACAGGCGAGCGGCCCTACCACTGCGCGGAGTGTGGCAAGCGCTTCACGCAGAAGCATCACCTGTTGGAGCACCAGCGCGCCCACACAGGCGAGCGGCCCTATCCCTGCACGCACTGCGCAAAGTGCTTCCGCTACAAGCAGTCGCTCAAGTACCACCTGCGGACCCACACAGGCGAATGAGCCGCCGCCCAGCCTGCCTGCCCAGAGGCCTGAACCCAGCGGGCAGGGCATCCCTCTAAGCCCCCAGCCCCTTTGCTGTGAGCCCCCCTCTCCTTTCGTCCCTCCTCCCAAGGACACAGGAGTCCTGAGACCAGGTCGCTTGCTGCCGTGTTTACCGGGGCTCCAGGGGTGGGGAGAGCTTGGACCTGGGGGAACCCCTTCGGGCTGTTAATTTCCTTGACAATAAAATGGATGAAACCAATCAGCACGGGGGGAGTGATTTGGCCGCCTGCCACTGGGAGGGGCGGTGCAAGGGCACTTAGTTGGGGATAGAACTTTATAATTACCTTTTGGATACTGTGGTTCTATTTGATAATAATAGAGTAATTTTTTAAAAGATGAGTGTTTCCTGTTTGCCGTTTTTGTTTGGTTTTGAAGGGGAGGGGTTGAGAAGGTGCCTAGTGTCAGTTGACATCATGTGCCTAGTGTCAGTTGACAGGTTTTCTTAAGTCCCTTTTATGTGCTTATTCCCTATGTTGGATGGTGAAGGGGATGCAGATCCCACTGATTATAAAATCGAAGAGAGACAGGGCTAAGGAGCTTGAAACAGTGAATGGGCCTGTGGAAGTGTAGAAGCTCCTGGCGCCCTGATGTGGGCAGACAGGTGGGAGTTCAGGAGGAGGCAGGAAGAGTGACAGGTCTAGCATGGCCTGGAAAGATGGTCCTACAGCAAAAGCTGGGTGCTTCCCTCAGGACCAAGCAGCCTGCTGAGCTTGAAATGTGGCTGGAGGGTGGTGTGGCTGGTGGCAGGGAGGCATAGGGAAGGGGTGCAGAGGCCCCTGGGGCCAGTCTTAGGGGAAACCATAAAAGAAGACACCATTCTGGACTTTTTTTAATTTTGTTTGTATGTTGCCCTAAAACTCTCTAGATTTGTTACATGCATGAATGCACCCTGGTTTCGCTGGGTATTCATTACCAATTGCCATCTAGCGAGGCCTAGAGAAAATGCAGGCATGTTCCATTGCCCACAGAGCAAATGACTCATTCTGCTCCTGGGTTTGGCAGTGACCCAGAGAGAATTCAGGTAATATGGGCCAGTTCATGGAGGCTAATGGAGTACCCCACTCCTCCATGAGAACTGGGGAGGCCAGACTTCGCTGAAGGCAGAGAGACTGACCTGAGAGACAAGAAGTAGGCAGACTAAGTCGTGAGTCTGGGAGTGGGGAGGAGGGGGCAACGCACAGGAGAATTAGAGGGAGGAGATGCTACACTATTGTCTGAAAGGACCATAGCAGTCAACCCACCTCCTTTCCTTGTAAAGATGCATAAAGCACGGAAAGGGGAAGTGACTCCCAAAAGCTGATACTTGAAAAGATATGACTTCTCTGTTTACAGTGCAAATTTGTAAAAGGATGGTAGGACATCAAGGCAGGCAGCCAGAGCAGGGGCAGAGGCTGGGTTGGCACAAAGAGCTGGAGAGGTGGCCAGTCTTAATCCGGATCTCCAGAACCAACTGGAGAGGAGTCACATCCAGAAGCAGGGACTTATATGCAGGAAACAGTGCCAAGCACACAGTGCTCTACTGACCACAGGAGCTGGAGAAGTCAGGACAGCTTCTCCTTGGAGGTGGATCTGTGGACTGGGAGAATTCCATAGATGAGGAAAATGAGGAAGGCCTTTGGGTGGGGGTATTAGGACGTGTGGAAAGTGGGCTCTAATTGATGAGAGAACAGTGATTGATTTGGGAGAGAACTTGTGGAGAGAAAACAGGGTCAACAAGGTTGGCTTGGAGTAGACCTGGGGTGCAGAGGGATCTCAGACTTCAAGACTGGAGTTTGAATTTGACCTTTTATGAGAAATCACCGAAGACTGCTGAGCAGGAGAGAACATTGATGCAAATAGATGGCAAAAGACTGAACCTGGAGAAGGAATCCTACCATAGACATGGGAGAACCAACTGTATTCAATGGATGGGTCATGATGATGTTGAAGGATGACTGAGGAAATGGCTCTTTTGAACACCAGCATATTTGAAGCCTTGAAGAGGTGTTAGCAGAGATTTTTTGGAAATATTTAGTGGAGGGCCATTGCTGCTCCAAATCTTGACTAGTCCTGGAATTTGAAGACCAAAGAGTGCTGGAAACATTCTGACTCAAGTGAAAGATGATGTTTTGGGATGAAATCCAGGGTAGGAACTCAGAGAGTAACTTCATTTGTTATGCATTTACTAGAATGGTGCTAACAAGCTTTCTTTTTCTAGGCATCTGGTGTAAAGGATTCAGTATAGTCAAAGACTGGTACTTCTTATGTGGAGCTGGGCTGTCAGGGGATCTCTGTGTCCCTATCTCCCTTTCCTGGGCTTTAACCCCCTCTTCAGGCCTCTTCCTTCTAAGCATCCAGCACCCTGTACTCCAGTTGTCCCTCTCCTCATCCTGACACCTTGATACCATCATGATTCTCACTTTCCACCTGGCATAAGTTCCATAGTGGTCCGAGGCCGACATCTACAGAGATGGTCACTAAAGTGTGGACAGCCTCTGGGGTCAAGCAGATGTAGATTTCAATTTAGTTGTGTGAACTTGCACAAATTAACAGAATACCAACTTCCGCATCTGTTCAGGGGGATAACAAAGTTCCCATTGTTCTGAGGCTTAAATAACAAAGAATAAATACATAGCAAAGGCATTGGCACCTACTAAAGTTTTGATAGAAGTTGTCTAGAAGCTAAAATTTCATTATGAGCTTCTAGCTAATAATGCCAGCTTAATTTCGTTAAAACAGAAGTTCACAGAGGTGGTGGGCTGGCAGTGTATTTTAAAAGAATGAATCTCTGAAAAGGAAATCTCCCCAGCAAGCAGAAGTGGAAAATTATTTTCATGTGAGGAAGTTCAAATCAAACCACATAGGCAACTACACTGGGTCACGATAGCATAGTTGTTGGGGGCGGGGGGGGGGCCGTTCAACTCACCTCACGCTCGCCAGAGTTTGCAGTGGGTAATACCCTCCTTACTGGGCATCTGGTACTCTTTCATAGTGCTTCCCAAGAGTGCCCTTAATTTAATTAGAAAGCCAGACTTTCAAACTCCTAAATTGTCACTTGCCACTGGCCCCATGGGGTTCTGTACCAGAAAATAATTGCCACTTATTGAGCACATCTTACTTTAGAAGACTTTGCCTTCTAAACAATGCATAATTCTGCTGTGTGCATCGTTTGACTCGTTTTATAGGCGAGGAGCTTGAGGTTCAGAGAGTTTAAATAGGCCCAAAGTCACACAGCAATCAAATGGTAGAGCCAGGATTTGAACCTGTGTCTTATTCTGAAGTCCATGTGCCTGGCCACAAAGTTCTTTCCCTGGGACCTGAAAGATTATTGAAAAAAGGAAAGCCAGCGCCTCTTTCAAATTATTCCATTTTATTCTTAGACAAAATGAAGGAAAACAACATATAAGCAGAACATGCTCTGTGCCATATGTTTGTCAAAATTATCAATGTAGTAAGAAAATAAAACTTTTAGAGGCAAAAATGGCCTTGGTGTCCAGCCTATGGTTTTCCAACTGGAGAAGTTGAGACAAAGAGGAGCAGGTTGCCTGTGCTGGCTTGGTCACTCATGGAGGCCAGCAAATGGAGCAGGGCCTGGCACTTTAGGGATGCTCACTGTCACACAGCCCCCATTTTTATTAATATATGTGTGCAAAGCATTGTGCTGACCTTCATGGAGAAACAAAGGATCAGGAAGCCATCCACTGCCATGACCACGCTTAGAACCTGGTGGAGATTCTGTGGCCGAATTCTCTAGACTCAGCCTTTGGGAGTCTGGAGAGTCAAAGCCATCATGGAGACCTGTAGGCAGAAAGAGCCCACCTCCATCTTTTCTCTGTCCCTCCTGTTAGGGTAGCTTTAACTAGCCAGGTGTCTGCGGGGACCTTTCCTGAGGCAATGTGGTAGTGGCTCTTCAGATTAAGGGATCAGGGCCAGAGGCCTCTGGGCCCTACTGTTGCCAGGGCAACGGTGAATCAGGCCAAGGCCTCTCCTCCAGCTTTCTGGAAAGTGTTTTGGTGCTGAGGCCTCTTGCTGCTTCCCAGGCATAGTGGGAATCTCTAGATTTAAATTTAAAAATCGATTCTGCATTTTCTAGTTCTAGTTAGGTTCCTTGAAATGAGTATTTTTTGTTAAAACATAATAGAATCTAACCTTTTTATTTCTATTTTCTACAAAGGGTAACTCCAACCTAAAAGAATTTTTTAAAAAAGGGAGAGAGGGAAAGGGGTGGGGGGAGAGAAAGGAAGTAAGAAGAAAAAGAGAGAAAGGTAAGGAGGGAGGGAGGGAGGGAGGAAGGAAGGAAAGAAAGAAAGGAAAAGAAAAGAAAAGAAGGAAGAAAGAGGAAAGAAAAATGAAATCAAGTAGTACTGATAGTGGCCTCACATGAAAACTTCCAGGAAGCAGTCAGACCCTACCCTCGAGTTTGTTAGGGATAATAATAATCATCACTGGTTCTTACCATGTTCCAGGCACTGTGCTGAGTAAACGCTGTCATGTTTTATCTTGTGACAACCTGTGAGCTCATATTCATATCCCCTTTTACAGATGAAGTTCAGAGAGATTAAGCAATTAGCCCAAGGCCACATGGCCAGAATTTAAACCTAAGTATGTGCTGTTAATTGCTGTTATATACTGCCTCCCAATTTCTTCAACATGGATCTTTAATAAAAAGGCAAAACAGTACTATTTCTCTCTGATTGGCAGCTCTGCCTGTCCTGTGTAAGTACCAGACCTGGCTGAAAGCAGATAGCTCGCTGGCTGGCCAGTCCAGCAACACTGGGACTGGGGACCCAGCTCACCTAACCAGGAGAGAATGGGTGTGTCTGGACGCCCAGCTGGCCCCCATTTAAAACTGATCCCCTCTCTTCTGGAGGAACTTTGGGAAGAGGCTATCTATCAAGGCAAAGTCTCCCTTTCTGTATTTGTCTCTGATGTTGGGACCTAAAAAGCCATTTGTTTAACCCTCAGAGAAGGAGTTGAGTGAAGTAGAGTATAAGGAAAATGCACCCATACCCTAATAAAATAGCACTCACACCCTGAGTCTAATCTTTTGGGCTTATACTACCTCTTGGGGTTCTCACCATTCCTTCCCCTACTATTACATGAATGTGAAATGCACTGCTTCTCTTTATAAAATAATGGCCAAATTCTCAAACTAACTCAAACTGCAAGATAGAAGTACCACAACTGTCTATTAACTAGGGTAATAGAAAGTTGAATTTTTTTAAAAATATATTTTATTGATTTTTACAGAGAGGAAGGGAGAGACAGAGAGTTAGAAACATCGATGAGAGAGAAACATCGATCAGCTGCCTCCTGCACATCTTCCACTGGGGATATGCCCGCAACCAAGGTACATGCCCTTGACCAGAACCGAACCCGGGACCCTTCAGTCCGCAGGCCGACGCTCTATCCACTGAGCCAAACCGGTTTCGGCAGAAAGTTGAATTTTAATGACAAAATGTACCAGTGAAAATTACCCTCACAAGTAATGTTATTTAAATAATGAATTTCAGGATAACAAACTGTTTCCTTCTAGGATCAGTATAGTCTAATAAGTATACAACCTTTTAAAGGACCATATTCAATCAGTTCTTTATTTTCAGGATACACAAATACTAAAGTTATGCCCTCCAAGGATTGAAATTGATTGGATTTAAGCTAAATTCAATTAAGGAAATTAAACAGGTTATGAAATGTGACATTTACCATTCATTCTGCTGAAGGTTTGATCCAAGAACCACAAGATTCCATTATCAAATTTTCTGCAGGTAAATTATTTATGCAAATTCTAAGTTCTAAGATAAAAAATTTATGTCTCTATTATCTTCATTGCATGGATGGTCATCACTGAATGTCATATTAGTTTTGTCCAAAAGTAAAAGCCGTAAGTTGGTTGGCATAGTTACCCTCTGAGCAGTTTAATAACAAATGTCCCACTAAAAGTATTATTCCTTTCCCATTTTAACCCAGTGGTTTCCTTTGTTTATCTTGAAGTATTGATGCCTTACCAAGCCAAAGGTTATGATACATTTTGAAATAAAGCTAGAAAAAAAATTAAATCTCAAACATTTCAGAGTACCACTAAAAAAAGCAAGTCAATATCCAGACCAAATCACACCAATCGCCAGTATATTTGATGCAAACAGTAGACATAGTGAGAAGAAATAGACAAGTTTTTCTTGCCCAAATCTCTGCCAGCTCTTCAATCTTGGAACAGCATAAACTGCATACAAACTTGCTTGGGTGTTCATTTTACCAAAAAGATTAAGTCAGGTAATAATTGCATAACAGAATTAATTTAACCCCCCTCCCAATAAAAAGGCCATTGTTAGCTTTTTTTTGTCACTTTAAAGGGATTTCTGAGTTCCAATAAAAACTAATAAAAACTAATCTTAGAATTGAATGATCCCTTATTTCTCTAAGAGAAGGTATCAATTCTTATCCATAAATGTAACAGAAGAAATCATTTTATTTCCCACCCAATATGAGGACTTTTAACCACCTCCACACCTGCGAAATTAAGTGGATTACTTAGACTCTAAGTCTTAGAGTTAACCCCTCCCTATAGAAAATAAATCTCTCACATATTTTTCAGATTCAGGACACAAAATTTTTATCAGGTTTATAATGATTGGCCAAATTTTCTGGGCATTATGTGTGTTTTCAAGCTGTTGTTTTTAGCCTCAGAATCCCTTGTTTAAATAGAACCATTTTCAGAAGCTACATATGTAAAATAATTGGAGGCAGAGGAGCTGAAATTGGAGTGGGTGGGAGCCAAACCCACCTACTTGGCCCTCTCCGGGGCCTGGAGGCTGCTCTGAGGGGTCTCAGAGGAGGAAGCTGCTTCAAACCCTGCCCTGGGAAAATCCTGCCCATCCTTCTCCCTTGCTTTAACTTTTTCCAGTCTCAAGCCAAACTCCATATGTTTAATTTATCCAGTGACACATGCTATGCTTACTTAATTCTTTGCTAGGACACAGGATTTCTTTTTTTTAAAAATTGTTTTATTGCTTAAAGTATTACAAAGAGTATTATATATGTCTCCTTTTTTCCCGCCCTTGACAATCCCCTGGCCTCCCCTACCCCCCAGTGTCTTATGTCCATTGATTATGCTTATATGCATGCATACAAGTCCTTCGGTTGATCTCTTACCCCGACACAGGATTTCTTAAGTTTATTTCTTCCTTTAAGGCTATACCTGCATTTCTACTCTATAATCTCCACTGAGCAGATGGTCTCAGCAGACAGTGTGGAGTCCCTATAACCTCATCCAGGAATCTAGCGAGCTGACACCCACCAAGAATCCCTGGAAGGCATGGGAAATAGCAGCACAGATGTCCAGAAAAGCCCTGTCAGAAGCTACAAGGATCCCTAAAGTTATTTTTGCAGCAAACGCCTACACTGAAGGCAAGGGAAGATTCAGATGCAAGTTACAGCCCTACAGGACCCTGGGCCACACAGCCTGGCTGCAGGCAGCTCTGAGGGTCTCCCTCCCTGCTTCCCTGGGCTCAGCGGGCACACTCAGTGGCATGTGTGCCCAATGTTCCCAAAGACAGGCTTCCGTTTCCCTGCTTGCTCCTGGGTCTGGCCCTGCAAGGGACTCCATAAAAGTTAAAAAATGAATGGGCACAAAAGCCACAGATAACAGTGCAGGAAAAAACACAGGTAAAATCCTAAATGTGTCCTGTTGGGATGCAGATAACTTTCTTCATTAAAGGTAATCCCAAACCTTTAAAAGATACAATAAACACGTCTTGCATTATTTCCTCTGATATTAGGTAGAGCCCCCATCGCTACCAAATCCTCTTACCACAGTCGCAGGGTGCCTCCGGCGATGACAGCAGTCCTCTGGGCTGCTGGGGCTTGAAGGAAGGTCACCCAGCCCCCTGAGAAGGAGTCAGGGGCAGGCAGCAGAGCTAGACTGCAGGGAGATGGAGCCGTTGGCATCTCCCTGGCACCCAGCGCCCTCCCACTCTTCCTCTGCTGGCCGTGAGCTGTCACGTAGTCACTGGTCTGTTTGCACAGGCTTTCTCTCGGTTTAAGTCGCCTCGCTCTGCTGTGAGCTCCTGCTCCCTACAGCAGCGGCGCGCGCGCGCGCACACACACACACACACACACACACACGGCACAACATTGAGGCGCCGGGACCCTCAGGAAGCGGCCTCTCCCAATCCCAGGTTCCCAACCCTTGAAGACGTCCCTGGAAGTCCCGCCGAGCCAGGTCCCCGCGGGGACAGCCCTGTCCTGTCCTCAGCCTCCCTCGTCGACCTCCTGGCTCCATCTCTTCCTGCCTGAGACTCCGTGCACCCCCCGTCTGGGCCCGAGTGAGCGCCTGTGCAATGAGGACGTGCAGTGTCTGTACCGCAGGCGCTGGAGGCGATGCAGCGGGACGACGGGGGCTGGGGTTACTAAAAACCGCTACATATTTTAATAGATTGATATTTTAAATAAATGTATGTGTAGTTTGTAAATTTGATTTCTAATGACTTGAATTATTTGAATTCCTCGTCCCGAGCCTCCGCTCGCCAACCGGCGAACCCTGCCGCGCGCACCCCGGCACCGCCGCCTGCTCCGGCCTCGCTGGGGGCGCCCTCGCCACGTGGGGCCGCCGGGCCGTGCTGCCCCCTGGCGGCCGGAGCCGGAGGCCCGAGGCCGGCGCCGCACCTGGCCGCCCGCGGCCGCTCTAGGAACGCCGGCCTCTCGGTGGTGGCGCGGGGTCGCCGTCTGGCGCCTGGGAAGGGCCGTCCCCGGAACCCCGGGGTAGTGCCGGAGCCGGGCCGCTGCACCCGGAGACCAGCCAGTATCCCGCGTTTGCTGGTTTCCCCCCACGCCCGGCCCGCTGGGGCCCGTGAGTGGTGCAGATGCGGGCGGGTGGCGTGCACACAAAGGGCCGGTCCCTGGGCCCAGCAGGGTGCAACGGAGCCGAGCGAGCCCCACCCCCAGGGCGCAAAGCCACTACGGAGGACAGGGGTACAGAGCCAGTGCCGGGGGCGCGGGGACAAAGAAAGGAGGGATGGCCCCAGGAATTTACCCGAGCGAGCGGCAGCGTTTATAAAATCCTTTCCCGGGCGGCAGGTCCTTTTAACGACTGTCAGTTAAGCTAGTGGCAGATGCATTTCCACCACGTGCAGGTAGGTGGGTGCACCTTGAGGAGCGCCCTGGTGATGGGCTGGACCTTTCCTGGTCCTTGAAACATTTTCAAATATTTGTCTAGTTATGTCCAAGAGGTCGACTTGCCCCGTCAAAGGATATGGACACTTTTTTTTAAGGCTTTTTATGCATATTGCCAAACCCGTCTCCAGAAGGGCATCCGTTTACACTTGTTCTCTGGTGGGTACCTGCAGGCAGAGGTGGGAATCGGGAAGGCGGCCCCTTGAGGGAGAGGGAGGACACAGAATCACCTGGTTCCTTGTGAGTGATGACCATGGCCTTGGAACGGTGGCCTGGGCCAATATTGTGAGGCCTGACTCAATGCTTTGAGAATGTTGGGCCAGCGGAATCATTTGAAAATGCACATTTGCTCATGGTGTTCTGTGGTGTTTGTTTTGTGTTTTGTTTTGTTTTTTGGTTAATCCTCACTGGTTGGTTGGTTGCCTCCTCCTTGACTAGGAATTGAACCTGTGACCCTTCTGTGCACAGACAGATGCTCTAACCACTGAAAACACCAGCCAGGGCCCTAAGAGTAGTGGTTCCCGTTGCTCTTGGGGTAAAATCCAGAATCTCCTGAGGGCCCACCAGGCCCCGCCTGCCTCTCCAGCCCTATCTTGGGCTGGGCAGTTGTTTATTAGTTTCCTAGGGCTGCTGTCACCAAGTACCACAACGTGGATGGTCTTATACAACGGACATTTATTGGCCAGATAGAAGTCCAAAATCAAGGTGAGGTCGCAGTTGGTTCTCACTGGAAGCTCGGGGAGAATCCGTTCCACCCTCCCACCCAGCTTCTGGTGGCGGCCGGTAACCTTTGGCGTCCCTTGGCTTGGAGACATATCACTCCAGTATCTGCCTCCAGTGTCACCTGGCTTTCTCCTTGTGTGTCTCTATCTCTGTGTCTCTTCTTATAAGGACAACGGTCATATTGCACTAAGGGCCTACTTACTCCAGTATGACTTCATCTTAATTTAATTACATCTGCAATGGCCCTATTTCCAAGTGAGGTCACATTCTGAGGTTCCTGGGAGGACATGAATGGTAAGACACTATGCAACCTCCAAGACGCCCTGGCCCTGGCTCCACCCAGGCTGCCTGGTCCTCCTGGACTACTCACCTCCTAACTAGCTTCCCTCCCTCCTGCAGGGTGTTGTGGAAATGTCACTTCTTCAGAGAAGCTCTCCCGAACCTATGACACGCGTGTCAGAGGTGACATGCAAACTCATTTTTTTGGTTGATTTTTCTTTGTTAAATGGCATTTAAATATATAAAATAAATATAAAAAATATAAGTCTTTGTTTTACTATGGTTGCAAATATCAAAAAATTTCTATATGTGACATGGCACCAGAGTTAAGTTAGGGTTTTTCAAAATGCTGACACGCCGAGCTCAAAAGGTTCGCCATCACTGGACTAGGGTCACCCTGCCCTGGTCTGTGGGCTCACAGCACTCATCACATGGTATTTGAAGAGGTATCTGAGTGACAGTGTGTCACCCTTGCATGTGCCTCCTCTGGTATAATATGGCCTCCACCAGGACAGGAACAGGCCAACTGGAAGAACAATAACAAACCTAAAATCGTGGCCAAAGAGGCTATCACGATAGGACAGGCCAGAGATGACAGGTCCCAGGAAATCCACTGCAGAAAGCCCATGAGGAAGGCCTCAGAGCAGTGGCCCCTGCACATGGCCGGAGATAGGTCTGCATTCAGACCAGGCTCCACCCTTCCCTAGGTGGCACATGAAATAAAACCCACTGCTGACCATGCCTTACAAGACCCTATATTGTGACCTGCCTCACCTCTCTGACCTCTGCTCCATTCTGTCCTGCCCTGTCCCTTCCCTGCAGCTGCACTATTACTGTTTATGCTCCATAATCCTGCCTCGCTAGTTCCTGCCTTAGGGCCTTGGCAGTCATTCTACCCATAGCCTGGAATGTTCTGTATCCAAATTCCTACATACTGGTTTCTTATCAGTCAGACTTCAGCTCAAACTGTCACTTCCCTGAGCACCCCATCTAACTTCCACCGTCTTCCATCACACCACCCTGCTTTACTAGTATTTCCCTACAGTGTTTTCAGTGTCTGCAGTGATCTGGTTCATGTATTTGCTATCTGCCACCTTACACCTCTCGGAATAGAAGTTCCATGAGGGCAGGGACCGTGTTTGTTTGCCTTGTTCACTGCTGAGCCCTCAGTGCCTAGAGTAGAATTTGGGATGCAATGGGTCCTTACTGTTTGTTGAATGAATGAAACTTTCATTCATTCAACTTGTTGGGGAGCACACAAGACTTGGTTGGAAAGTTTGTAAGGAGGTCATTCTGAGAAAAGCGAAGTGCGCCAAAGGCCACCTGCCCTGTTTATCAGAATTCTGACTTAGGAGAATGCTGAATGACCTATCCAAACAAGTCTGTGCACATGCAGACCCCCAGGTGTTTACTGGAATCCTTATGCTTAAATTTTTGGGTGTCCTTGCTTCAAGAATACTACAAACATGTGTGTTCTCCCAAGATTACTTACCCTACTGATTATATCTTAAAGATAAACTTTATCTCAAACTGCTGTTACAATAAAAGCCTAATGAGGCAGGCAATCGAGGCTGCCTGGTTCCTTTAGCCAGGCAGTCCCTTAGCCCTCTCTTTCACAGCAAACGTGTTGGAGTAATCCATTCATTCTTCACTCAGGGTCTGCTGGTCAGCCCTGGCATCAACTGAATGTTTTTCATCTGTAAAATAGGGGTAATCTTAGCTACTTCATGGGAGACAATAATTTTACCTGCTTCAAAGAGTTCTTGGGAGGAAGCTGTCCATGCAGTGCTCCCAACAGAGTAAACACTCGACATATGTGAACCTTGATTAATATCTTAGATTGACACACATCCTAACTGGAGAGGTAGTAGACAGCAGATGAAGCTATGTCCTCATCTGCAAAAAATGGAAATAAATATCCGTTTAAAAGCTTGAATGAGTCCTCACTGGTTTGGCTCAGTGGATAGAGTGTCGGCTTGTGGACTGAAGGGTCCCAAGTTCGATTCCGGTCAAGGGCATGTACCTTGGTTGCGGGCACATCCCCAGGGGGTGGTGTGCAGGAGGCAGCTGATTGATGTTTCTCTCTCATCGATGTTTCTAACTCTCTATCCCTCTCCCTTCCTCTCTGTAAAAATATCAATAAAAAATATTTTTTAAAAATTTAAAAAAAAATAAAATAAAAAAATAAAAGCTTGAATGAGTGCTATATAAATTATGCATATTTCTCAAATTAGTGTCCCATTGATCCTTTTTATCATAAAGCAATTATTTATGACAATAGGAAATTATGTCAATAGGAAATGGTATTGCTTGCCATTACTAAAAGGGAATATGCTTAAATTTGTAGTATTTATTGGTTGTTTTGATTTTGAAAGTAATACATTTTATGCAGAAAATTTGGAGACTATCTACACTAATAAAAGAGAAACATGGTAATTAGTGTATGACCGCTACCCTTTTCATTGGCTAATCAGTGAGTATATGCAAATTAACTGTCAGCCAAGATGGCGGCCGGCAGCCAGGCAGCTGGAAACGAACATGAGGCTTGCTTGCTTCAGTGACTGCGGACTCCAACGTTCCCCGACTGCCTTGCCGGCCTCTGAGCCGGCAGTTTAAAACATTCTAACAAATATAGAAGCTAAACAAATGACCGGGATCTCAGAGCTGGAGTTATACATTGTTTTCATTATAGAACGCTCAGCAGCAGAAGCCTCAGAGCTAGAGCCAGAGCTAAAGCTGGCCCAGAATAAAATAAAAAAAAAGAAAAAAAGGAGCGGTTGGGAGCTTCAGTCAATCGCCAGCCTGAAAGCAGCCCTCAGCCCCTCACCCAGACTGGCCAGGCACCCCAGTGGGGACCCCCACCCTGAAGGGTGTGTGACCAGCTGCAAACAGCCATCATCCCCTCATCCAGGCTGGCCAGGCACCCCAGTGGGGACCCCCACCCTGATCCAGGACACCCTTCAGGGCAAACCAGCCTGCCCCCAGGCCTCTATCCTATATAGTAAAAGGGTAATATGCCTCCCAGCACCGGGATCAGCAGAGCCGAGAGGTCTCCTGGCACCGGATCAGCATGACAGGGTGCAGCGCCCAAACCCCCTGATCGCCCTGCGGCTCTGTGTGTGACAGGGTGCAGCGCCCCAACCCCCCGCCCCCCCCCACAGGCCCTGCCTCTGTATGTGACAGGGTAGAGCCATAACCTCCCCATCGGCCCTGCCCTGAGTGTGACAGTGGCTGCGCTCCAACCCTCTGATCAGCCCTGCTCTGTGTGTGACGGGGGCAGTGCCCTAACTCCCCTATCGGCCCTACTCTGTGTGTGACAGGGGGCAGGGCCACAACCTCCCTATCTGCCCTGCTCTGTTCGTGACAGGGGAAGGCGCCCCAACCCCCTGATCAGCCCTGCTCTGTGCCTGATAGGGGGGAACTCCCCAATCCCCTGATTGCCCTGCGGCTCTGTGTTTGACAGGGTTCAGCGCACCAACCCCCTGATCGGCCCTGCTCTGTGTGTGACAGGGTGCGGCGCCCCAACCCCACCCCCCCACAGGCCCTGCTCTGTGTGTGACAGGGTAGAGCCATAACCTCTCCATTGGCCCTGCCCTGAGTGTGACAGTGGCAGCGCCCCAACCCCCTGATCGGCCCTGCTCTGTGGGTGATAGAGGGTGGCGCCCCAACCCCCCTCCATGGGCCTTGCTCTGTGTGTGACAGGAAAGAGCCATAACCTCCCCATTGGCCCTGCCCTGAGTGTGACAGGGTGCAGCGCCCCAACCCCCGATCTGCCCTGCTCTGTGTATGACAGGGGGCGGTGCTCCAGCTCCCCTATCGGCCCTACTCTGTGAGTGACAGGGGGGAGCTCCTCAACCCCCTGATCGGCCCTGCTCTGTGCGTGACAGGGGGGAGCTCCCCAACCCCCTTATCGACCCTGCTCTGTGTGTGACAGAGTACAGAGCCCCAACCCCCCTGATGGGCCCTGCTCTGTGAGTGACAGGGGGCAGCGCCCCAACCCCCTGATTGGCCCTGCTCTGTGAGTGACAGGGAGCAGTGCCCCAACCCCCCATTCGTCCCTACCCTGAGTGTGACTGAGGGTGGCATCGCAACCTCCCGATCCGCCCTGCTCTGTGCATGACGAGGTGGCGCCCCAACTCCCCAATCGGCCCTGCTCTGAGCCTGACCAGGGGCTGCACTTAGGGATTGGGCCTGCCCTCTGCCACCCGGGAGCAGGCCTAAGCCAGCAGGTCGTTATCTCCTGAGGGGTCCCAGACTGCGAGAGGCCACAGGCCGGGCTGGGGGACCCGCCCCCGCCCCCCCAGTGCACAAATTTTTGTGCACCGGGCCTCTAGTAGAAGAGTATAAAGAAGAAAGTTTTAAAAAGTCACCCTTATATAGAATAGTGCAGCCACTGTGGAAAACAGTATGGAGTTTCCTCAAAAATTTTAAAATGGAACTGCCTTTTGACCCAGCAATCCCACTTCTGGGAATATATCCTAAGAATCCTGAAACACCAATCAAAAAGAAAATATGCACCCTTATGTCCATAGCACCGTTACTTATAATTGCTAAGATCTGGAAACAGCCCAAGTGCCCATCAGCAGATGAGTGGATAAAAAAGCTGTGGTACATTTACACAATGGAATACTATGCAACTGTAAAAAAGGAAGGACCTCTTACCTTTTGGGACAGTATGGATAGACCTGGAGATAATTATGCTAAATTAAATAAGTCAGTCAGAAAAAGGCAAATACCATATCATCTCACTAATACGTGGAATCTGATTAACAAAATAGAACCAGAGGCATGGTTATATGATACAGATTGATCATAGGGAAGGTAGGTGGGGGGAGACTGGATAAAAGAAGGTGAAGGGATTAGCCAACGAGCATATATGCATAGCCCATGAACACAGACAACAGAGTGATGAAGACCAGGGAAGAGGTAGGGGGCTGGATGGATTGGGGCAAAGGAAAGGAAATGGGAGACACCTTAATAGCATCATCAACAACAACAAAAAACACACAAAAGTCACCTATAATCGCCCTCTATATTTTTTTAGCCCTCACCTTTATGCCATGGAGAAAACAATGCAAATGTAATTGTATCAGAGAGGAAATGTGATGCCAGCAGGCCGGTGGAAGGGACAGCTAAGCATGTAGGCTGTGATTATCTTTTCACTAAATCTGCATATATACCGTGGTGTTCTCCCACTTCCGGATTTCAGGTGTCCTGTCCTTGGGGCTGTTTTCAGTCTTGGGTTTCAGTAGATGTTCTAATATTTACTAGGACAAGTCCTCCAACACTGCTCTGTTATTTTCAGTTTTCTTAGCTTCCGACATCTATTTTGTTTTGGGGAGTAAATGGCCCACGTTTTGCTTACTAGGTCTGTCTTCCATTTATATCTCAGGTAATGAGTAAGTTTTAAAAAGACAACATTTGAAGTAGAAAAAGGACTAAGAAGGTCTGGGTGGTTAGGAGAGGAGGGAGGCTGGGGAGGTGGGCAGTGAGTGACATCAGAGAATAGTGGGAAGAGGAAAGACAGGTGGCGAATAAAAGAAGAGAAAGAGAGGAAAAAGAAAGAAGGAGGGATGAAGACAAGATGACAGATGGAGGGCAACTGACAAGTGAACAAGGTGGGCCAGGCCCTCAGACCCAGAGCTTGGTGTGGGAAAAGGGCTTTTCCCTCTCAGTAATAAGAGGGTACCTAGACCCCTGCTATCTCTCACTGTGAACAAAAGATTGTGACCAAATTATGGATGGATTCACCAAACTTGGGAAAGAAAGTGGATTGGGCTTCAGAGCAGAAAGGCCAGTTTGGAATGACAATGGATATGAAGCTAATGATGCAGAGGCTGTGATGGTTTTTATGGTCTGGGTGTGGCTGTATGAGTATAAAGGTATGAGTGAAGGAAAAGCACATACCTGGGGGTATAGCTCAGGGGTAGAGCATTTGACTGCAGATCAAGAGGTCCCTGGTTCAAATCCGGGTGCCCCCTTTGTGTCCCTTTTTCCAGGATTCCAGGCTCCCAGCAGGCTTCCCTGGTCTCTGTAGATCCAGCATCCCCCCAAGAATGAAATTAGGACCCTCCCTCTCCTCTTGACTCTGTGCCCTCTGTTAAAATATGTCTTCACATTCTTATATCATCCTCAGAGGAAAACTACAAGATAGGTGTTTTCATCATTAGTCCTCAATCACCACCACCATCACCATCCTTATCATGGATGACGGTGACACAGAAATTTGAGGCACCTTGTCCCAAATCACAAAGTGACAGAATCAAGAGTTAAATGACTACCACTAGTCGTTTAGCCAGTAGTTTGTGACTACTTCAAAAAAAGAGGAAACCAAAGCAGTTATAAGATAAACTAGAGGCCCGACGCACGAAATTCGTGCAAGAGTAGGCCTTCCTTCCACCGGCTGCTGGCACCAGCTTCCCTTCGGCTGCGGGTAGACACCTGGGACCCGGGCTTCCCTCGCAGCCCTGGCTTCGTCCGGAAGGTCGTCCAGTCTAATTAGCATATTACACTTTTATTATTATAGATGACTCTTGGGAGGTAATGTATAGCATGGTGACTATATTGTGTATTTGAAAGTTGTTGAGAGAGTACATCACCCAAGTTCTCATCACAAGGGAACAAATCCTAACTATGTATGGTGAAGGATGTTAACTAGACTTACGTGATTTCTTTTTACTTTACTTGTATTAAATATTTTCCAGTTTTATTGTGATATAACTGACATAAAATTGTAGTTTAGGTGTACAACATAATAACTTCATATGTGTACATATTGCAAAAGGATCACCACAATAATAACAGAGTCTTAATTTTTCTCTGTATGCTATTTTGTACATTTTCAATTCTGTGCCATGTGAAAACATTACTCGTACAAAAGCTAATGAATTCACACATTTAGAAAATCTCAGTTCAAGTGCTCTGACTTCCAGAAGCCGCTTGGGTCCTCTCAAAGTTCTGATCCCCTCTGCCTTTTTGGGCAACCCCATTATAAGAGGGGGAGGAGTTTACAGGGAGGTAGGGGAAGGGGACTGCTGATTGTCACAGGGCTGGAGAAGGGTTGACCTTGAGGCAGCAAAGCCCTAAACACCCATCCTCCAAGGGCAGCTGAGTTGTGGCAGGATGAAGTGGTAGTCGTTTAACTCTTGATTCGTCACTTACTCTGTGATTTGGGGCAAGTTGCTTCAATTCCCTGTGTCACCGTCATCCATGATAAGGATGGTGATGGTGGTGATGGTTGGGACAGTACTACCACAAATAATTTTTAAGTCATACATATGAAGGTCTTAGAAGTTTATCTAACACATTGTAAGTGCTCAATAAGCATTATAATAGGTGTCTAGGGTGTGGCTGCTTAGTAGAAAAGTCCTGAGGAGGCCTAACCATTCCAAGAGGGGGTATAGCTCAGGGGTAGAGCATTTGACTGCAGATCAAGAGGTCCCTGGTTCAAATCCAGGTGCCCCCTATGTCATTTGACTTTTACTCCAGTGGAAATATATCTCCTTGTTATCCCAAAGACCAAGCCTCATGGAATCTAAATTTCCAACACTTGTGTTAGAGACTTAAGTGTCTCTTGTGACATTCATCATGCATTTCATTTTTACCTCCTCAGCCATACTCATTTGCTGGAGAGGTAGAGTAAGTCTGTCCTAGGCTTTCTCTGTTTCTCTAGTGCCTAATTATTACCATCCTGATTTTATTTGTTTATACCAAGCTTGCTTCAAAAAATAGGATTTGAGGCAGCTTACAATAAAAGATGCAATAAAAGTCCAACTGATCAAGCAGGTATAAAAAGGCAAGGGCTTACTTATATGAGGCAGTCAAAGTCATAGAGATGGAAAGAATCATGGGAGCCAGGGGCTGGAGGTGGAAGGATGGGGGTGTTATTGATTAATGGAGACAGTTTCGGCTGGGGAAGATGAACATTTTCTGGAGCAGGATGGTGGTAATGGTTGCACAACATTATGAATTACTTAATACCACTGAACTGTACACTTCAAAGTGTTATGTGTATTTTACCACAATTTTAAAAACAGAAGGCAAGCCCTGGCCAGTGTGTGCAATAGTTAGAGTGTAGGCCCAGGCACCAAAGGGTCATGGGTTCCATTCCCGGTCAAGGGCAGGTGCCTGGGTGCAGGTTCCATCCCTGGCCCCAGTCCAGGCACCTGTGGGAAGCCACCAATCTATATTTCTCTCTCTCTCTCTCTCACTCTCCCCCACTCCCCACCGTCCCCACCCCCGCTCCCTCTCTCCCTTCCACTCTCTCTAAAAATTAATGGAAAAAATATTCTCAGGCTGGCCCGGCCGCCTTGGCTCAGTGGTTAAGTGTCAAGCTATGAACCAGGAGTTCACAGTTCCATTCCTGGTCAGGCCGGGTTGCAGACTCAATCCGCAGTGTGGGGCATGCAGAAAGCAACCAATCAATTATTCTCTCTCATCCTTTACCCTTCCTCTCTGAAATCAATAAAAACATGTTTTAAAAAATATTCGCAAGTGAGGATTAACCAAAAAAACAAACAAACACAAAACTGAAGGAAAAAGAAAAGGCAAGGACTGAATGTTTAGAAGAAGTTACTACTGATGACTACAAAGCTTATTATCTCTGAGCTTCCTGGTCATCAAACCAGGAAGTGAGAACATACTCATTCATCAATTGAGTAGTGTTTTATTAATCTTAGCTAGTTTGGCTCAATGGATAGAGCATCGGCCTGTGGACTGAAGGGTCCCAGGTTCGATTCTGGTCAAGAGCACATGCCTGGGTTGTAGGCTCGATCCCCAGTAGGGGGCGTGCCGGAGGCAGCTGATCGGTGACACTTATCATTAATGTTTCTATCTCTCTCTCCCTCTCCCTTCCTCTCTGAAATCAGTAAAAATATATTTAAAAATATGTTATTAGCTCTGAAAACAGCAGGCGTGTATAAGATAGGTGATTGCCAGGGTAGCCATGCACAGTCACACAGGCTGTGTGGCACACAACTCCACCAATTACACAGTCCCCTATGGTTGGACAGCATAATGACACTAGATATTGGCCATATTTTATCCCTTTTACAAAAAAACAGAATAGTAGACTTGGTGTCTTAGAACAATAGAAATTTATTTCTCAGTCTGGAGGTTGGAAAGTCCAAGATCAAGGTACCGGCATCTGGTGAGGACCCGTTCCCTGGTCCATATACAGCTGGTTTCTTGCGGTGTCCTCACGTGGCCAAAGGGACAAGAGAGACCTTTTGAGCCCATTTTATAAGGGCACTAATTCCATTCATGAGACTTCCACCCTCATCACCTCCCAAAGGGCTCACCTCAACATATTAATTTTGGGGGTGACACAAACATCCAGTCAATAGTACATAGGTGTATGACCTGGGGAAGGGTTTTTTAACACAACCCCCAAATCGCAAACTATAAGAGATAAATTTGATTATACCAAAATTTAAATTTTTATGTGACAAAAACTCCTTAAACAAGAGATTGAATTTTGCAACATATATGATGGAGAATGTATTTGTCCCAGAAAATAAGCAAAATGGAAAAGAAAAGTGTTTCTCGACAATAGTCTCATCTCCAGCAACCTGACCCTCTGTCCCCGGTGCTGGGTGAGTAATCTGGTTATCAGACGTGACAGAAATTTCCGCAGGGCACTGTCTCACTCCTGCCCCTGGTGCCTGTACCAATTTTATTTTGGACTCTCAGTTAAACACCTTTACCTGCTTAATTTGATTACATTATAGGAGTGAAAAAGTTTTATTTACCTATTCCACTATTAATGGACATACTAGAAACATTTTCTGTCTTTTTACAAATGATGCTTCAATGAACATCTTTGTACATATCTCCTGATAGACGTATGCTAGAGTTTCTCAAAGGGACCCTGAAATGAAACTCCTGAATTGTATGCACACTTCTAATTTTACTAGAAGTGAAACCCCCGAGGCACGGCCTCAGCTAGTCAGGGGGAGGGGGAGGCAACTAGAAAAGGCCTCAGCACAATTCTTTTAAATGACCCAAGACCTAGGCTTCCTATGAGGAAACAGGTGACCCCATAGTACTCCGCCAATGAGGAAACGGAGGAGGGACTGAATAAATGGGCTGTGTTCGCTGCCCCAGGTGTGCCTGTACAACCAGACAGACACTGCTCTCGAGAGCCTATTAGAAGTCTCGTTTTCACCATATTTCTGTCTCTGAGCACGTTATTTGAATCTGGACAGGTGAGCATTTCTCACACTAGGAATGAATGCTAGGTGGGGAAGGACCATGTCCCAATTCTCCCACTTCTAGGAAAGAACAGAAGTTGAAATCAGAATCCATTTCAGAGTATTGATTATTACATGCGATTGGATATTTTAATTACTGAATTCAGACAGCAACCATGGGGCTTTCTGTTACCTATGATCATTAAAGTCACTTGAACAAGAAAATACTTCACCGAGAAAGTTTAAAAGGTCAGCAATGAGAGACAAAAATGAAGTTGCTTTTCTCTTTTTAAATATGTTTTTATTTATTTTAGAAAGAGGAAAGGAGAGGGATAGAGAGATAGAAATATCGATCCGCTGTATGTGCCCTGAATGGGAATCGAACGTGACCCTTGGTTCATGGGCTGATGCTAAAGCACTGAGCAACACCGGCCAGGCGAGGTTGCTTTTCTTATTACCTCCTGAGTCCCACAAGTCCAGTGTTACCAGATCAGGAGTGACACAGATAGCTCTCTAAGACATGAAGTCTTGTGTGGAAAAAATTAAGATGCAGAACTACACATCCAGCCACTTGGGTTTTAAAAACCTAGAACAGTACTGGCTATTGTTTGTGCATATTCAGTTATGATCATAAAAGTATTAAAAGGGGACTTGTGTTTAAAATACATAAAGAGCTGTCAAAATTCAACAATATGTCCAACTAGAAAATGAGCCAAAGATATGCACAGACACTTCACCGAAGAGGATGCACGAATGGCTAATAAGCACTTGAAGAAGTGTCAACATCATTACCATCAGGGAAGTGCAAACTGAAACCTCAGGGAGATGTCACCATACACCTATCAGCAGAACTGAAATACGAAAGGTGATAATATCAAATGCTGGTGGTGAGGATGCAGAAAAAATGAGACCCTACTGTACAGCAATAAGAATGTAAAAGGATAAAGCCACTCGGGCAAGCAGTTTGTCAAGTTCTTACCAAACCAAATATATGCTTACTACATGTGGCAGTTGCTTTTATGCGTTAACTATCCTGGGCCACATGGAGCTCAGATGTTCAGTCAAACACTACTCTGGGTATGTCTGTGAGGGTGTTTTTAAACGAGATTAACGCTGGGGGAGGCCTGTTGCCAAGTCAAAAGGGTACATCAAGAAGCCCTGTGAAGAGGCCCATGTGGCAAGGAACTGAAGCCTCCCCCCACAGCCAGTGAGAGACCGAGTCCTCTTTCCAGCATCATGTGAGTGTTCGGAGCTTAGGCTGGTTCCTCCAGCCCCAGTCAAACCTTCAGATGAGCATCCCCAGCTGACATCTCATCTGCAATCTCTTGAGGAACCTGAACCAGAACTGCCCAGCAAAGCCTCCCCCAGATTCCTGAACCTGTGAAACTGCAAGTTAAAATAGAGATTTATCATTCAAAGCTGCTAGATTTTGTGGTGTTTTGTTATGCAGCAGTATCTAATTAATACAGAGTCATTTTGCCCTAGAACCAACGAAGCCTCTGGACCTCTTGGAGAGAGCACAAGAAAGACAGCGATTTGGTGACTAGAGAGAAAGTCAAAGATACAAAAAGTTTAGAAGATTTATATCATCATGGATGGTAGGGAATGGCTAAAGAAAAGACAGGACAGGGTGGGGGTGAGCAGTGAGGGCAGGATACAAAAGACAGCTGAAATAAAAAATGAAGTTCAAATGCCTTAAACAGGTGTGGAAACTAGAGGTGATTA
This sequence comes from Myotis yumanensis, assembly GCF_028538775.1. NCBI lineage: Eukaryota > Metazoa > Chordata > Mammalia > Chiroptera > Vespertilionidae > Myotis > Myotis yumanensis. The sequence goes on along the minus strand of NW_027223760.1, from coordinate 38,416,987 downwards.
GAAGAGAAGATCATCTTGGTCTCACACTATGGATTATTTGAAAGGGATTTCAACTGAAAAATAGGTAATGAACAGTCTAGTCCTTGCTCATGAAGCATCAGCTTGCCTCTGGGCTTCATCTGTTTGATATACCAAGCCAGGTACAGGCTGTGCTGTCTCAAAATGAACTGGGCAGTTCTAAATATTATTGGTTGCTAAATGTTAAAATACAGCAACGTAGTATTTTGCAGACGCAGCAATAAACAAGATGAGCTGACAGGAACTCAACCACATAAAAGTAGCCAACTGCAGAAAGAAAGAAAGAAATCAACATGTAATTAACCAAATACCTCCAGGAGGCAGAGCTTTGGACATGAATCCTGGGTCTCCTATACTTGCTCAAAGTTCGTAAAACTACCTTGTGGCAGCCACATCTGGTTCTTAAAAGGAGCACCCCCAGTAGTGAACCCCTTGAGTTCAGTTAACAGCACTTCCAAGCTGGTGCCAACAAGAGATGGTACCTTTTTGGAAAAGAATGATAGTTATGGTGTGAGGAATGCATGCACCAGCATTCCTTAAGGAATGAGCAGGACCAGCAGCTGGCTGCTGAGTCAGAACCAACAACCTGTGTGCAAATGGAAGTGTAAAGAACACTATTAGTTACACAGTATTATTAGTAAGAGGGGGTATAGCTCAGGAGTAGAGCATTTGACTGCAGAGTAAGAGGTCCTGGGTTCACATCTGAATCCTGGGTCCTGGGTGCCCCCTCTAAGAATCTCTGTCCCTGTTTGATCTAAATTGACAAAATCAGTTTTATGCAGGCCATACTGTAGTCTGCTTCCAGGAGGAGACTGGCTAGTGCAGTGGTTCTCAACCTTCCTAATGCCGTGACCTTTAGTACAGTTCCTCATGTTGTGGTGATCCCCAACCATAACATTATTTTCGTTGCTACTTCATAACTGTAATTTTGCTACTGTTATGAATCGTAATGTAAATATCTGATATGCAGGATGTATTTTCATTGTTAACAAATTGAACATAATTAAAGCATAGTGATTAATCACAAAAACAATATGTAATTATATATGTGTTTTCCGATGGTCTTAGGTGACCCCTGTGAAAGGGTCGTTCGACCCCCAAAGGGGTCGTGACCCACAGGTTGAGAACCGCTGGGCTAGAGCCTATGAAACAGCACATTTGTGGCCATCCCTTTTTATTCAGGATCCAGTGAGGTGCTAAGCACAGCCTTGAAGACCAAGGGCAAGACTAAATGTATCCTCAATGCCTTCTTTTAGGGTCTGTTTCCTGGAACCCCAATGGTACTAAATTAAGTCTCATCCAGGGTCCAGTCCAGACACAAAAACTGAGCCAGTTATGGGTGAGAAAGGTGAAGGAATTAAGGAGACACACACATACACAAACAACCCATAGACACAGACAACAGTATAGTGATTCCCGGAGGGACAGGGAGGCAGAAGAGGGTAAAGGGGGGAATAAATGGTGATGGAAGGAGACTTGACTTGAGGTGGTGAACACACAATACAACATACAGATGATGTATTATAAAATTGTACACCTGAAACCTATAGGATTTCATTAACCAATGTCACCCAATAGGTTCAATGTAAAGAAACTGAACCAGTTATTTTAACAGAATTTAATATAAATAATTGTTAACCAGTATATCAATTTCCTGTAGCTTCTGTAATAAAGTACCACAATGTGGGTGATATAAACAACAAATTTATTGTCTCACAGTTCTGGATGCCAGAGTCTGAAATCAAGACTCTGGAGGGTCCCTCCTTGCCTCTTTCCAGCTTTTGGTGTTTGTTGGCAATCCCCACCTTCCTTGGCAGCTACAAGCTGCTGCCTCATTTCAGTCTCTACCTCTGTCTTCACCTGGCTGTCTTCAGCCTGTGCGTCTCTCCTCTTCTTATGACACCAGTCACGTTGGATTAAGGGCCCACCCACTCCATGGTGATCTCATCTTAAATAATTCCATCTTTGAGGACACATTCCTGCACACGGGGGCTGCGGGGATGCTACAAATTCAACATATCTTTTGGGGGATACACTTTAATCCACAATAACCAGGAATTTGAAGTAAAAGGGCAGAAAGGGAAGACTAAGTATCATAGAGATAGTTTCTGTAGAGGCAGCTACCACTCCAGGGCTGCGGACAAACAGAAAGGAGGAAGTTAAGTCTTACAAGCTTGGGGAGTATCTCTGGGATCAGGGACTCCGATCTCTAAGGTGATGCTGCTGTCCCTGAAGAGTCATGACGAAGCCGGGCCTGTGAGCACCACACTGCACGTGGCAATCACTGTTTCTACTGGATGGACAGTGGCTGCCAGGTGACACTGACAGGAACCCAACGCAGGAACCCAAAGCCAGTGCTTCTTCCTGCTCCAACCTTCCATCTCGTTTTGCAGCTCTACTGGCAGGACCAGCCAGGAAGCCACCTGGCGAAGGAGAGGCTGGTTTACAGAGGCCCAAACCCAGCACCACAGGGCAGAGCACAGAAAGGTGGACTTGGAGCCTAGAGACTGTCATGTTCATCTCCCCCAGCAGTTAAAGGGTTGACTGTGGAGATTCGGACACGGGGAGGGGTCAACATTGTGCAGAGAGCTCTGATCTGTAGCCAGGCAAGTGTGTTCTCTCTGTGAGGTGCTCCGTGCTTGGTCAGGCCATGAGGCATCTTGAGTCTGTTTTCAGATGTTCAGCACAAAAACCACGATAGAGATGTGAGTGTGGATCCTTCCAGCTGCCAGGGAGTGCTTCCCACATTACTGCCCTCCTCTAGGGACTGAAGGTGGAGAGGTTGTGGAGCTGTGGGAGGAGGGAACCTGTTGCTTCTTCTAATGTGGGAAGATGAGTTAGCATAAAGCAGGTCTGGCAACTCAGCCAAGCTATGTGGAAGAGGTATCTGGGACAGAAGCTCTGGGTGTGGTCACACAGGGAAAGGGTGTTCATTGGGCCTCACTGGTATGGCAGGGGGTATAGCTCAGGGGTAGAGCATTTGACTGCAGATCAAGAGGTCCCCAGTTCAAATCTGGGTGCCCCCTAGCATTTTAGTCTCAATGGTCATAAAGGTCATAAAGGAGTTCCAGTTTCCTCTCCTCTTTCTGAATCTGATCTCTAGTCTTCCTGCAAAGGGTGAAGAAGCTGAGGAGGCCCTTCCTGCCCAGAGCAGGGCAGCTCTGCTCAGATGATGTGTTTGTCTCACTGCTCTGATCTTCCTACTCTCCCCTCACCTGGACCCCTGCTCTCCAATGTGAACTTGATCTCCTGGCTGAGGTTGAGCACTCTGACCTTTGCAAGTAGCCAGAGGGAAACCTGAGACCACCTACAAAAGAACAATAGTTGGACTGGGGGTTGACTTCTCAATAGTTACAAAGAAAACCAAAAGATAGTGCAATGACACATTCCGTATGTTGAGAGAAACAACAGTTAACTCTGAATTCTATTCCCAGCTAAACTGTTCTACATTTGAAGATCAGAGAGTTTACCACCAACTGACCCCCATTAAAGAAAAAATTAAATATATACTTTGGAGAAAAGAAAACTGATCCCAGATGGGAGGTCTGAGATACAAGAAGTAAGCTGAAGAAGGAAATTGTAAGTTATGTAAGTAAATCTAAAAATCATTGAACATATAACAATATTAATGTCTAATTTTGCAAAGTTTTTTTAAAGTTAAAACTAAAATACTGTTTAACAATATTATATCAGGAATGGGATGATAAGATTGAAAATATTTATGTAATTTGGGAGGAGGGTAAAAATATTTATTAACTTAGACTTTCAAAATTTGCACACAAATTTCTAGGGTATCATTTTAAAGGTTGTGATTTTGCCCTGACTGGTTTGGCTCAGTGGATAAAGCGTGGGCCTGTGGACTGAAGGGTCCCAGGTTCGATTCCAGTCAAGGGCATGTACCTTGGTTGCAGGCACATCCCCAGGAGGGGGTGTGCAGGAGGCAGCTGATCGATGTTTCTAACTCTCTATCCCTCTCCCTTCCTCTCTGTAAAAAATCAATAAAATATATTTTAAAATAAATAAATAAATAAAGGTTGTGGTTTTGCCAAACTAAAGGTGATAAGGGAATGTATGGCTTATGGTAGTAGCCTTGCTAAAACACTCATTAATTCTAATAATTTATTTGTTGATTCTTTTAAATTTCATATGTATATAATCATACCATCTAAAAATTTTAAACATTTTATTTTCTTTATCCAACCCTTATATATTTTATTTCCTTTTCTTACCTTATTATACTTATTAGGACCTCCAGTATAATGTTGAATAAAGGTGTTAATAGTAGGTATTGCCTCCTTTTGATTTCACATGAAAAGTTTTCAACATCTCACCATTAAATACCTACTGTAGACTATACTTCTTGTAAATGGTCTTTACCAAATTAAGGAATTTTCCTTTAGTTTGCAAAGATAAAATTATGATAGCCCTAGCTGGTTTGGCTCAGTGGATAGAGTATCAGCCTGCGGTCTGAACAGTCTCAGGTTTGATTCTAGTCAAGGGCACATGCCTGAGTTGCAGGCTCAATCCCCAGTAGGGGGCATGCAGGAGGCAGCCAATCAATGATTCTCTCTCATCGTTGATGTTTCTCTCTCTCCCTCTCCCTTCCTTTCTGAAATCAATAAAAATATATTCAAAAATAAATAAAAGTATCATGGATGGATGTGAATTTTTATCAAAACCTTATTTTTGGAAACTATTGAGATAATCATATGTTCTTTCTCCTTTAGTCTGTTAATATGGTGAATTATATTTACAGGTATTGCTTTTTGTAAAATTAAATACAACTTGCAGTCTAGATGCAAGTCCAACTTGGTCATGAAGTTCCATTATTTTTATGCAGGTTGGGCCAAAAGAAGTTTACAGTTGTGAGTATGTGAAACACAGAGTATATTTTTATATTATTTATTAATTATTGTATTATTTTCCATATGAACCACTGTATACCTACTTTTGCCCACCCCTTTATATTTGTGGATTTAGTTAGATCATAATTTATTTAATTTTGTACCTATGTTATGAGTGAAATTGGCCCATACATTTTTTTTTTTTGGATTGTCCTTGTTACGTTCTGGAATCAAGGTTATATTTTAGATGTGTCTTTTGTAAAGAGGATATACAAAATCTTTGTCATTTAATCTGGAGCATTTAATGTATTTATTTTTAATGTAATTGCTGATGTATTTATATTCACATCTACCACCTTATTTTGCACTTTCAATGTTTATCCCTTATGTTTTTCTGACCTATTTTTGTTTGTTTTTTTAATAATGTCATTATTTCCCCCTGCTACTTTGAATATTTAATACTCTTTCTTCTATTTTAGTGTTTTTACTAGAAACTCCATGATCCCATGGTTAACCGAAAACTTTACCCTCCTCTCAGATAACACAGGCCACTTTAGAACACTTCAACTCTCTCTACTTCCTTCCCAACTTACAGTAGCTCTTATGATTCTAATATCCCACTGTACCACCTGGGCACCCTTTGTCCCATCACAGGGAAATTCACTCTAAGGCCTTAGCTAGTGGTGCTCCTGAGTCCTCAAAGCCACCGGAGCCCCTTTCTCGTTAGGTGTGGAGGGCTCACGGACTTCCCCGGTGTTTTTGTAGTCTCTCCAGGGCTCTCCCTCTCTCTCCTCTGTCAACTAGCGTGTTGTGTCGTTGTTATTTTCATGCGTCCGCTGTTGTGGCCACCAGCTGTTTCTCCTAAAGCTGCTACTGGATCTTGAAAGTTGGGGGCATGTTTGTTTTTTTTTCATATATAGTTGTCCCCCAAAAATGTATGCACACTTTAACAGTTGGTAGCTGTTAAAGTGTGCATACATTTTTGAAAATGAAATGTTAGGGTTAGGCCAGTGACAGGGGCTGTGAAAGAATTCACAACTAAGAGAAGAGATGCAGAGAGGAAATTTATTTTACTTTCCAAGGGAGGAAAGGGCCAGTTTATTGCTAGTCAGTACAGGGTGGAGAAGAAAGAGTGGCCTGCACTTTTAAAGAGCAAGCAAGAGTCGACCTGTGAACCAGGGGGTCACTGTTCCATGCCCAGGGTTGCAAGCGCATGCCAGGGTTGCAAGCTCGATCCCCAGTCAGGGGCGTGCAGGAGGCAGCCAATAAATGACTCTCTCATCATTGATGTTTCTATCTCTCTCTCCATCTCCCTTCCTCTCTGAAATCAATATATTTAATATTTAAAAAATAAAAATAAAGAGCAAACAGTTGCTGTTGCTAAGTGGCAAGGGGCACGGGGGAGGGCGGAGGGTGGGGGGGAGGTGTTGAAGTTGAACAGATTGGCAGGCGGGGTATCTTGAAAAGTTACAGTTTGTTTGCTTTCCAGGAGACAGGCAGATGTCCTAAGGAGGTGTCTTAGTATTTTCCCCAAGCCCGTAAAACATACTTAGAGCAAAAGTTACAAAGAGGTTTGTCTGAAGGGGAGAGGGAAGGGAACTTTGTACTAATTAGAGATTCCTTGGTGCAAATTTATCCTTGAGCTGTTAAAACGGCAGGGAGAGGGGAATGGAGGATGCAACCTTGAGGGTATAGTCTTATCTCATCCTGCTGTTTAAGTAGAGGAGCCAGCAATCTCGAAGTTTAATTACCAGGTGCTTCTCATAAATTGTGGAAGGCCACAGCAAAGAAAAGGAGAGGACTTTTTCTGTCCTTACAAAATGTATTTTAATAAACAATGCCTTTATAATTATTCAAAGTGTGTGTATACATTTATTGGGACACTCTATATTTTTTCCCAATTACAATTTGTACTCAATATTATTCTGTATTAGTTTCAGGTGTGCAGTATACTAGTCGTGGTTAGAAAACCATGTTCTTTTCAGAGTGGTTCCTTCAATGTTTCAAGCATCCACCTGGCCCAATACATAGTTACTATAATATTATTAACTCTATTCCCTATGCTGTACTTTGCATCCCTGTGACTATTTTGTAACTACCAATTTGTACTTCTTAATCCCTTCACCTTTTCATCCATCCCCCCCCCCTCCAATCCTTCTCTCCTGTCAATGGCAGTTCTCTGTATCTGTAAATCTGTTTCAATTTTATTTATTTGTTTATTTTGTTTTAAAATTTTTTTCCTGATTTGTATTTCTTGTGTACCGAAAAGGTGAATGAAATTACTAAATATGCTGCCACAGTGTATGGTATATGTGACTTTTATTTTTTTTTATTTTTTTATTTTTTTAAATATATTTTATTGATTTTTACAGAGAGGAAGGAAGAGAGATAGAGAGTTAGAAACATCGATGAGAGAGACATCGGTCAGCTGCCTCCTGCACATCTCCCACTGGGGATGTGCCTGCAACCCAGGCACATGCCCTTGACCGGAACCGAACCTGGGACCCTTCAGTCCGCAGGCCGACGCTCTATCCACTGAGCCAAACCGGTTTCGGCATATGTGACTTTTAGACATGAAGAATCAACCTTAATTTTTTAGGTTCAACAACAAAAGGATAATGATTAATTCAACCATGTTTCTGCTTTCTCTACCTGGTGAAAGATTCCTGGGTCCCACCCACATAGTGGTGAAGCTGACTTCAAGTAATATTTATGGAATGTAAAACCAGTGAAGAGAAATGCATGAAATTATCATTGACAGTGAAACAAATATGGTGCAGACTATGAGCAGAAGCAAACTATAATTTGTTTATAGTTTTAGTTTATAATCAGAAATGGTTATAGCTTTAAAAGATGTAATAGAAAATGACTAGCTGCAAGCAGAAAGACTGTCGACCACTTCTGCCAACAACAAATTATATGACACACAACAGATTTTGAAATTGTCTTGTCATGTACATATACAAAATATTTAAACAAGATGGAGCAGCAGCTATTGGGTCCTTCAAAGGCTTATAGAACAAAGAAGACCTTAATTTTGTATTTTCCAGAGTAAGACTTACTAATAACCAATAGTCGCTTGCATAGAGAGCAGTTTGTGGGAACTTGCTGAATAAATTGATGTGCCTACATGATTCCTGCTGAAAAGATTTCCCTTTGATTCTACTCGGGAAGATGCTACAGTTAGTATGCCTACAAGGAAAGTTAGATTCAGATGGAAACTGCAAGTATTTTCTTAACTTGAAAACCAATTAAATTGCTCCATTGTCACATTTCTTAAAAAAAAAAAAAAAAAAAAAAAAAAAATTTATTGCTTCCAGAGAGGAAGGGAGAGGGAGAGAGGGATAGAAACATCAATGATGAGAGAGAATCATTGATTGGCTGCCTCCTGCACGCCCCCTACTGGGGATGGAGCCCGAAACCTTGACAGGAATCAAACCCAGGGACCCTTTAGTCTGCAGGCAGACGCTCTATCCATTGAGCCAAACCGGCTAGGGCATAGGTCCAAACTTTAGGACAAATTTTTCTCTAGTGATTGTGTGTAGCAGCAAGAACAGACAAAAATATTAGAAATTGGAGATAAAAATATGAGTACAACCATCTTAAATCTACTTCTGGAAACATGTATGTTCTTGAAAATGAGTAAAACTTCAGTCTGTGAAATTGCTTCTATGAAATGCCATCACCATTCAAAAAATTTTCAAGACTAAGAATTAAAAAGGAGTAAAGTCTTTTTACCCTAAGTTCCTATTAAAGGAAGGTCCATTTAATAAATTGGTAGCAATGTTACCATATTATACTGGCAGAACTACACTTGCTGGCTAAAGAAGCTCAGTTGAAAATACCTCTTTTAGTAATGTCCCTGTTTAATGGCCATGGAGGTATCCAGCAGTTGACAGGGCTGTGAAATTACTGTTCTTGCATGAAGGTCAACTTTAAAATTTTTAATTACTTTTAATAGTAAAAGTTATAAAAATTAATTTCCTTTCCAAGAAAATTCAGGGTTTTTTTTTTCTTTTTTTCTAGAAGTTCATTCTGTCATGGTGATATTTTGATTCATAGAATTGCAATTTTTAATTGCCAAACATTCCATTTGACCAAAATGTACATGCAGGTATATTCGACTTACATGCTGCAAGTGTAGCTACTGTCTAAAAAGAGCTTAGTATACAGGTGCCCCAACAGGATGGTTCTCATACTTCAGTGATTTATGCACTTTGTTATGGACATTGGCTTGATTTGGTTGTTGAAATACAGGTTTGGGGGGACTCTGAGTGTGAAAGGAGGGCTATCCTGAAACTCCTGATCACGTGGTTGTCAACCGGAAACACACAACCCCCATAGAGAACACGTGCTTCCTTCCAGTCCGTTTGCACAGACCTAGCAAACCATTAACCCCAATGATCCGGATATAAGGACAACTGTACACTAGCTTTTGGTCCTAACACGGGCCACGTGGGATGTGAACCGGTTCATCTTGGCTGCCCCATTTGCAATTTATGCAACTTATGAACGTCCTCTTCCTCGCCGCCGTGTGCCCCTGCGCCACTCATTGCAGGCTCACGGGCACCCGGCTCCCGCACGGCGCCCTTTTCCACCTTTCGGAATTGGGCTGCCTCCCGCCCCAGCGCCTCCCTTCAGGCGGTGCCTGCTCCTTGGACCTCCAGGAAGAACACTCTCCCCTGACGAGCACTGGTTTGCGGCTGGGCCCTAAGCTGCAACCTGTTGAGAGCTCTCGGGTACGAGCAAAGGCTACACTTGATTCCTCGAGCAACCACCGCGCACGAGCCCAGACGACCTCGCCGCGGGGCGAGAGTGTCCGCCGGGCCGGCAGGGGGCGCGCTGCGCGGCGGGTGGCAGGGAGGGCGGGCGGCGCGTCTAGGCCGCGGCCGTGCCCGGCGTGCGCTCGGTGCCCACGAAGCGCCAGCTGAGGGGCCGCTGGGGGCCGAGCGCAGCTGAGCCTCCCCGTCCCCCGCGCTCCTCAGGCCGGTCGGCCCTGCCCCTGCCGCGTCCCCGCGCCCCGAGCAGCCGGGCCCCACGGCCGCGCGCGCGAGCCTGGGCGCGGAAGGCAGGCCGAGCGGTTGCCGTCTCTGTGGGTCTGTGCGGCGGCGACAGCCACGACTGCGGCCCGGGCCGGACAGCGCAGAGCCATGGCCGAGGCGGCCCCCGCTCCGGTAAGGGCGGCCCGCGCACGGAGTGCTGCACGCCCGGCGGGGTCTGGGCGCCCCGGGCTCTGGGGCCGGCCCCGCGGGAGGGGCGCAGGGCGGGAACCCGGGCCTGTCAGGGACGCAGCCCGAGCGGCGGAGCCGGGGTGTCGGGTGGAACCCCGACGCCCAGCGCGGGTCTGGGAGGGCTCGTCCCCTCCGGCCTCTGAGGCCGCCCCGGGTGTGAGGCCCGGGGCTGCCCAGCCCAGCGGAGGTTTCCGGCGAGCGCAGGTGCAGCCCCGGCAGCAGGGCGGCGGGCTCGGTGCGGCGATGCCGGGGGCCGCTCCGCAGCCCCGGGCGCATCCTCATCCTCATCCTCGCAGAGTCACCCCGGGGCGGCCCGCCGGGGCCTCGCACGGCCACACCTGTGGGGAGACGGGGACGCCGGCCGCGGGGGCGCAGGGAGCCCGGGCCCCGCACGCGCCGGCGCGCCTCCCCGTCGGTGCCCGCGGGGCTTGTCAGTGTGTGTTCTGGGCATGTGGACTGCGGGCCCGCGCCCCCAGCTCTGCGCCTGCTGCCGGGGCTGCGGGACCAACTCACACAAGACCCCGGCAGAATGAGCAGGGACTAGACAGGTTACGTGGGGCCGAAAAATGGGCCTTGCATTTGCGAACTCAGGTTTTGGTCCCCCCCGAGGAGAGCAGGCCCGGTGGGTCAGGAGCCAGGCTGGGCTATGGAGGAGTGACTGGGGAATGAGAAAAGCAGAGGAAAAAGAGGGAGCAGTAGCATTGGGCTGGCACAGGGGGATGCCAGCTCTGCGTCTGGGTCTTCTTTTCCTTTCCAGTCGTTTAAAAACATATGGTAGAGGTGAGCACGTGTGTGCCAGCCCCGGCCAATAGAAATACAACGGAAGCCGCACGTGTCACCGGATGCTGTCTAGGAGTCACATTTACAAAGTAAAGACAAATAGATGAAGTGGATCTTAATGATCTACTTTATTTAACCCGGTGCATACAAAATGTTTCAAAGTGTGGTCAAAAGTAAGGAATTAATCGAGCTTTGCTTCCCCCTCCCCCATACCGAGTCTTTGAAATCTGGTGTGTATGTTATACTCACAGCACATAGTAATCAGAATAAGCACATTTCAAGTGCTCGGTAGCTACGGGTGGCTACCATATTGAACAATGCGGGTCTATCTTATGGAGAAGAAATGTTGACCATAAAAATGAAAAAAACAGCCCTAACCGGTTTGGCTCAGTGGATAGAGCGTCGGCCTGGGGACTCAAAGGTCCCAGGTTCGATTCCGGTCAAGGGCATGTACCTTGGTTGCGGGCACGTCCCCAGTACGGGGTGTGCAGGAGGCAGCTGATCGATGTTTCTCTCTCTCTCATCGATGTTTCTAACTCTCTATCCCTCTCCCTTCCTCTCTGTAAAAAATCAATAAAATATATTTTTAAAAAATTAAAAAACAAACAAAAAAACAACGTACCCAAAAATGTGGAAGGAGTTGGCATTTGGAGCATGAAGTGGAGAGATTACTTTTAAATATGATGAACCGTTTCCTGTGGGAAGGAAAAAAGAAAGCATGGGTTAGGTTATTAATGAGTCTGAGGTGGGAAGGGGTGTGAAGAAAAAGGAAAACGTTCAGAGAGTTTTTATCTAATTTTTTTCCATGTCGTCTGAGCATGAGGGGCGGGCCCTGCGGCAGCAGCAGTACCTGGGAGCTGGTTAAAATGCAGAATCTCAAGCTTCCTCCCAGACCTACTAACTCAAAGTCTGCATTTCAATGAAATCTCCAGATGATTCTTACGCACATTAGTTTGAGGAGCGCTGTAGTAAAAAGTGTAAGGAGGGGGGCTGGGGTTTGTAGTGGCCACACATGGGATGGGAAAAGCAGTATGGGGGTTGCCAGGCAGTGTTGAGTCCCTGCTGAGCTTAGAGACGGCCGGTTGGTGTGTGGTGACACCAGTTTACCTGGTTCTGTGACTTACCAGCCTGCTTGCAGAAACAGAACGAGAAGGATCGGACTGATTCCAGTCCGGAGGGTAGCCCAGCAGGTGAGGCAGAAAGACAGGGTTGAAAGTGGCTGAAGTGATCAGCTGAGGAGGAAAGCAAAGCTGGGAGCAGTCTGATAAACCAGCAGCAAATGGAATGGCCAAGGGTTTGGTGGGATGCAGAGCAGGTGAAATGAAAATAAGGTAGGGGTGAGCTGAAGAAGTGGGAGGTTGTGTCCGTAAAGCCGGTTACCATAGCATCAGAAGTCTTTGTAGAGGTCATGCTCATCCAACCTCCTGTTATAGGAATTTCTTTTTTTTAAATACACTGTTTCAATGTACATTCAGTGATGGGATAACCTGTTACTTTATTAGAAGACCTAGTTCAAAAGTTAACTTATATAGACCAAAGTTTGTCTGCCTAAAAATTCCATGTTGGTTCTAGTTCTGCCTTGTGGAGTAATACAGTATATTATGTTCTGTTTTATAACTCTCCAGATTCAACTTTCAAAGCTTGTTCAGCTATTACTGAATAGTATGGTTGTGTTGGTTTAAAAAAAAAACAAAAAACTTACGTTTTAATTAATTTCAGATAGAAAGGGAGAGAGAGAGAGAGAGAGGAATATCAATGATGAGAGAGAACCACGGATCAATGCCTCCCACACCCCCACCCTGCCCTCCCTGCACTGGGGATCCAGCCCGAAACCCAGGCATGTGCCCTGAGTGGAATCGAACCGAAACCTCCTGGTTCAACCACTGAACAACACCGGCCAGATATATGGTTGTGGTTTGTAAGAAGGGTGGTGGACAGGGCCAGAGCCCAAGTCGGTATGCACACTAAGCCGGGTGAAACCTGGAAAGTTTCTGGGGCATGTAGGCCTTTCCTACTGACAGAGAATGCAGCAGCAATCTTGAGCCTGTGAACAGTTGGCTAAAGTTCCTTGCATCTAAGGCAGTGGTTCTCAAACTTGGCTGCACATTAGAATCAGCTGGGAATCTTTTTAAAATCCTGATTTCTGGGCCTCATCCTCCGGAAATTCTGTTTCTTTGTTATGGGGTGAGGCCACAACATTAGTAACAAAGAAACAATTTCTGGAGAATGAGGCCCAGAAATCAGGATTTTAAAAAGATTCCCAGGTGATTCTAATGTGCAGCCAAGGTTGAGAACCACTGAATTCTAGGGAATATGCCAGGCTGGTTCTTGATCCAGTTTTACTCCCTGTCTTGACCTAATCCATCCCTGACCCATCAAAGCAGTTCTCTTGACTTTTGATGCTGATGAGCTCCATGAAGATGAGGCATATGCAAACAGTAATCAAACTATATTTAGATGAATCTCAGATAGCCAGTTAAGCAGTTCTTATCTCATTTAAGTTTGGATTAGGGCTTCTTCTAACACTCAGTGCCTTGTCTCATCTCTCCACTGCACACAGACTTCTGAATGGGACTCCGAATGCCTTACGTCCCTACAGCCCCTTCCCCTCCCCACACCCCCAGGAGCAAACGAGGCACACCTGCAGACTGCAGCCATCTCCCTGTGGACAGTGGTGGCAGCTGTGCAGGCTATAGAGAGAAAGGTGGAGGTGCACAGCCGGCGTCTCCTACATCTAGAAGGACGGACAGGGACAACAGAGAAGAAGCTGGCCAGCTGTGAAAAGACAGTGGCTGATCTCGGGAACCAGCTGGATGGCAAGTGGGCCGTGCTGGGGACCCTGCTGCAGGAGTACGGGCTGCTGCAGAGGCGGCTGGAGAACTTGGAGAACCTGCTGAGGAACAGGAACTTCTGGATCCTGCGGCTGCCCCCGGGTATTAAAGGAGATATCCCAAAGGTAGTGCTTCACTTCTAGTTGGAAAGTGATACCACTAGTCCTTAGTAAGGGATAGTCTTGCGAACCTTGACCTTGTTTTATGTTTATCTATTTGGGAAGCATTTCATGCTCAATTTAGCAGTTCATCTGAAGTGTCAAACTTCAGATTGGAAAACTCTTTCCAATACAAAATTGGCAGTCTGACAGGTGGATTTTTTTTTCTCTTTTGCTTTCTCTTACTCATTACACCCAAGTCACTTTTTTCTTTGTTAACCTGTCTGCCACAATCTTGGTGTGGAAACTAAATTAAATATTAAATCAGTCAGTTTTAATTTGTTGGCAATTCTGGTGAAAAAGTTAGAGGGAGGACAAGGGAAGGGATGTAGAGTAAATGGCTAATGTAAGGGTTTGGGGTGATTTGTAGGTCTAGGGTTGATGTAGACTCTGTCCTTCAGCTCCTTTACAGAATTGTGCTGCAATGCTGGGGCCCAGCCTTTTTGAATGGAATAGCCTTTAAAACAAAAGGAAATAAATATTATTCTTAAGCTATAGAAGACAGCCTTGAGGCAGCTGGTTCCCAACCATGCCTGTTTATTTATTCATTCATTCAACAGATATTTCCTAAACACTTACTCTTTTGCTTGATATTTGCTCTCTGAAGGCATAGCAATGAACAATTCCTGTAAACTACTCTAGAGCTTAAATTTTAGTAGAGAAAGAAAGATAATATAAACAAACAAGAAAATGAATATATTTAAGTGCTTTGACAAAAATGAAGGTGCTGTCCAGTGATTTATTTTAGATTGGCTGTCAGAGACGGTCTCATAAAGGAGCTAATATTTAGGCTGAGACTGATTAACAGGAAGGACTCATCTGTGAGAAGTTCTGAAGAAGAGCTTTCTAGCAGGAAGAATACCTAGTGCAAAGTCCCGAGGGGAAGTAAGGCCAGTTAGCAGGTATGCAGTGAGTAAACAGGAGCGTGACTAGAAGAATGAGGAGGGCAGTGTTTTTCAACATAGCCATCACTTACGTGGTTTTAAATTTTAGATGGACATCTCATCTTGAGATTCTGACTTAATAGGTCCAGGATGGGGCCTAAGCATGAATAATTCTTAGAGCTCCATCATGATTCTAATATGTACTAGGTTTGTGAACCACGGGTGTAGGGCATTGGAGACCAAGGTAAAGAATGTGGATTTTGCCGAAACCGGTTTGGCTCAGTGGATAGAGCGTCGGCCTGCGGACTGAAGGGTCCCAGGTTCGATTCCGGTCAAGGGCATGTACCTGGGTTGCGGGCACGTCCCCAGTGGGAGATGTGCAGGAGGCAGCTGATCGATGTTTCTCTCTCATCGATGTTTCTAACTATCTCTCTCCTTTCCTCTCTGTAAAAAATCAATAAAATATATTTAAAAAAAAAAAAAAGAATGTGGATTTTACCTTAATACTCTAGGGAATAAATTGGAGGGTTTTAAGCAGAGGAGATACATCTGGTATCTATTTTGAAAATATCACTTTGGCTGCTATGTGGAGAGTGGATCATGAAGGTAAGAACAGAAATGGAGAACATTAATAAGGCGACTGTAATGTTTGGGGGGATGAGAGTGGCTTGGATGAGGGTAGCAGTAATGGAGCTGGAGACAAGTGGACAGGTCGAGGATATTTTGATGGTAGAATTGATGATAGGACTTACTGGTGGGAATTAGAGAATGAGGAGTTAAGAATAATTTACTGTTCTAAGTGTTTTCATCATTTTCATAAGAACCCTAACTTGTCCAAGATCATGTAGTTACTAGGTATAAATAATGGAGTTGTATTTAGCCCAGAGCATATTCTCTCTGAGACCTTGGGTTCACTGACACTTAGGCTTTTGGCTTGAAGAACTGGACGGATGATGTTGACATTTCCTGAGATGGGGACTATCTTGCGGGTAGAGAGGAGTTAGGAGTTTTCCTTTGGCAGGTTTGGGATGCCTGTGACACATTCGGGAGAGGTGTTAAGTGGTCTCTGAAGCTCAAAGGTAAGAAATATTTTGGGAATTGTTGATGTACAGATTGCAGTATAAATCATGAGCCTGGAGTGGTTACCGCAGGAGAGAAAGTGGAGAAGCAAGGGAAAGAGTCCCAGGACAAAACTCCAGGAGTGGGAGAAGTGGCCATGAGGTAAGAAAAGAAATAAAATGGAAGTATGTGGAGTCCCAGGGACGAGGAGAAAAAGCGTTTCAAGGAGAGAATTGCCATTTGAGTTGAGTGTGTTACTGAGAGGTCTAGAAAGATGAGGATATGATTTGGCAACATTGGCTGGTGACCTTGATAAGAGTTGTTTCAGGGCAGTGGTAGAGATAGAAGACTGAATGGACCAGGTTGAAGAGTGAACGGCAAAGGGGGAAATGGAGAAAATGACGTTAACTGACTCTTTCAAAGAAGAGGTACCTGGGAGGATCTCAGAGGCAGTGTCTGATGGAGAACCTTCCCCACAGTGTGTTTTATTTTTGTTTTGTTTGTTTTTTGGGTAATCCTCATTCAAGGATATTTTTCCATTGATTTTTAGCGAGAGTGGAAGAGAGAGGGAAAGTCAGAGAGAAATATCGATGTGAGAGAAACACACCGATCAGTTGCCTCCTGCACAAGCCCTGGCCAGGGCTTGGGTTGGGGAGGAGCCTGCAACCAAGGTATGTACCCCTGACTGATGGAACCCAGGACCCTTCATTCCACAGGCCGATGCTCTATCACTGAGCCAAACCGTCTAGGGCCCTACAGTGTGTTTTATTTTTATTCGGAGCCCCTCCAGAAGTTCTTTAGGATAGTTTAAACTTAGCATTTGCCATAATAATAGCAGAAAAGGTAAGCTAAAGTTACTTATTGTCTTCCCTGGGTAAATGGGTAACATTTAAACTTTCCATCTTAAATTCTAAAATCATATATAAAATAATGTTATTTATCTTAAAGGTTTCTTAATGAAATTACATATATTGAAGATTTGCTAGATTGGTATATGGGAAGTAAACTTTTATGTCCTTGCTTTGTTGAAAATGTTCTTATTCTGCCCTTTTGAATTCCAAGTTCAAAATAATTTTCCCTCGGAAAACTCTTTAATTTTTAAAATTGTGGTAAAAGTTATCATTTTAATCACGTTTAAGTGTACAGTTCAGTGGCAGTAAGTACATTTACATTGTTGTGCAACCATCACCGCCATTCATCTCCAGAACTTCCCAAACTAAAAAAAACTCTATTCCCATTAAACACTATCTCCCCTTTCCCCCATTCCCTGCCCCTGGCACCTACCATTCTACTTTATTTCTCTGTGAGTTTGATAACTCTCATACAACTGAAATCATACAATATTTGTCCTTTTGTGATGGGTTTATTTCACTAACATAATATCTCCTGATTCATCCATGTTATAGCATATCAGAATTTCCTTCTTAAGGCTGAATAATACTCAGTTTTTCTCAGAATTTTAAAGGCATTGGTCCTTTGTCTCACAACATCAAATGCAATCGATGAAAAGTTTACTACCCAATTCTCATTTGTTTGTAGGAAATCTGGTTGTTGTTTTTTTCTCTCCAGAAGCTTTTATCTTCTATTCATACTGGTTTTTCTAAAATTTATTGAGGATATGTCTGCATTGTAGGTTTTGTTAAATTTGTTTTGTTTTTGTTTTTTAAATATATTTTATTGATTTTTCACAGAGAGGAAGGGGGAGGGATAGAGAGTTAGAAACATCGATGAGAAAGAAACATCGATCAGCTGCCTCCTGTACACCTCCCACTGGGGAGGTGCCTGCAACCAAGGTACATGCCCTTGGCCGGAATCGAACCTGGGACCTTTCAGTCCGCACACTCTATCCACTGAGCCAAACCGGTTAGGGCGGTTTTGTTAAATTTGTATTGGGCAGTTGTCATGACCTTTCAATCAGAAGTCTGGGAAATTTTCTTCTACGAATCTATATACTATTTCATCCCCTCCCCATTTTTTTCTATTTTCATCCTGGAACTACTTTGACAGGTGATGGATTATTGTATTTGTATTTTAACTTTTCCTTCATGTTTTTCTTTTTCTTTGTTTTTCTTTTTAAACATTTTTATTGACTTTTAGAGAAAGGGGAAGGGAGAGTGATGGAGAGATAGAAACATCAATGAGAGAGAAATATTGATCGGCTGCCTCCTGCACGCCCTCCCACTGGGGATGGAGCCTGCAACCAGGACATGTGCCCTAACTGAGAATCAAACCGGTGACATCTTGATTCTTGGGTTGATGCTCAACCACTGAACCATGGCCGGGCTTCATTCAAGGTGGGGTTTTTTTCCTCTCTGTGTTTTTTGTTTTATATATATACTAGAGGCCCAATGCACGAAATTCGTGCAAGAGTAGGCCTTCCTTCCCCCAGCTGCCAGCACCAGCTTCCCTCTGGCACCTGGGACCCAGGCTTCCCTCACAGCTCCGCTCCGGCTTTGTCCTTCCGGACATCAGATCTAATTAGCATATTACGCTTTTATTATTATAGATATATATTTTTTTCTTCCTTCATGCTTTTCGCCTTTTTAATTAGAGTTCTGTGACCTTCCCTTCTAGCCTTTCTAATTTTTATTTAAACAATTTTATATTTATTTTTCAAGAATATTGCCCTGACTGGTTTGGCTCAGTGGTTAGAGTGTCAGCCTGCGGACTCAAGGGTCCCAGGTTCGATTCCAGTCAGGGGCATGTGCCTTGGTTGCAGGCACATCCCCATTGGGGAGTGTGTGGGAGGCAGCTGATCGATGTTTCTCTCTCATCGATGTTTCTGGCTCTCTATCCCTCTCCCTTCCTCTCTGTAAAAAATCAATAAAATATATTTTATATTTTTTTAAAAAAGAATATTTCTTTTCTGGTTCTTTTTAAAAAACAGCCTGAATTTTTTAAATGGATGCAATATGTGTTTGAATTTCTCTGGGACTGTGTGTTAGAGATTTGTTTGATTTTCAGTTTATTGGGTATTTTTTTTTGTTTGTTTTGTTTTTTTTAAACATGTGTTTATTTATTTTTTTTAATAATAAATTCTCTGGGTCTCAGTGAGAAACTCATTAAGAATTATGGTCTAGTGATGGCCTTTCCTTCTCATTCTTGGTGCTGTTGTAGACACAGTCCCTCTCAATCTTACATACTGTCATTTCAATGGAACTCTGAGAAGGAAGGGAAGTACATGTGTGCTTAGTTCAAAACCTGGAACCAGAAGCCCATCCTGATCCTTTATTTTTGTCATTATTTTATCATCTGTATTTTTGTTGTAAGCTATCACAAATCTTTTGTGTAGTGAGGTTAGATTAAAATAAACTATTGAGTATCTACATTTGCCCTAAGAACAATTTTAGGTGCTGAGCAAGATGTAAACATGAGCCCGGCCAGGGTGGCTTAGTGGTTGAGCATCGACCTATGAACCAGGAGGTTGCGGTTTGACTCCCAGTCAGGGTACATGCCCAGGTTGTGGGCTTGATCCCCAGTGTGGGGTGTGTAGCAGGCAGCTGATCAATGATTCTTTCTCATCATTGATGTTTCTCTCTCTCTCTCTCCCTCTTCCTTCCCCTATGAAATCAATAAAAAAATATTTTTAAAAAAGATGTAAAAATGAGCAATTGGTGGCTCTAGCCTGTTTATAATCTACCTGTCCTTTAGACTAGCTAGAGTCCTATCTCTTCTAGACTCCACCACAGCCCCAGTATAGCTATTTCCAAAATTTTTTGTCCATGTCATTAATTCGAATACAGCCAAGTGCTCCTTTTGAGCAGGAAGCTTATTTTTATAATCCTGGTGCTTTGAATAGGCTTAGTACTTAGTAAGTATTCAGAATATGTTATGTTGTGTGAATTAAATACTGCTTCTCATTTGTACCTATCTCTGAGTGACTGTAGCCCTGAAGCTTATCACCTTTCTCCTTGAAAACATTGTAAACTCCTGGAGGTTGGATCTGTGTCTTAATTTTTTTTCCTGTAACCTTTCAGCAGCTCACATAGTTTTTTATAACTAGAAGGCACTTAGTGTACTAGTAGGTTTACTGAATGATTGAATTGCAGTGGGAGGGACTAACCCCACTGTCATTGTAATTTCAGGTGCCTGTGACGTTTGATGATATCTCCATCTACTTTTCCACTCCAGAGTGGGAAAAGTTAGAAGAATGGCAAAAGGAACTTTACAAGAATATCATGAAGGGCAACTACGAGTCTCTCATCTCTATGGGTGAGGCTGAGTTGGCACCTTGTGAGTAGGTGATAGCAGCCCCAGGAGGGCTCAGAACAGGCCCTTTTCCTCCAGTGGTCCTCATTTTCATGCTGTCCTTACACACTTCAGATTCTGCTTCTAAGCCACAGATATCTAGTTCATACTTGCTAAATAGGAAATATAATTTCTCCTTGTGCCAAACATAGGACAGAGAATGAAGTTCAGAGCTATGCAGTGGTTTCCATGGGTAGCCTTCACTTTGGGAGGGCCTTGATTCCTCCCCTTGAGACACACTGTCACTCTTACTCAATGAAAGTAGCAGGTGGGCTGTGCCAGAGTATCCCGTGTACTTTTCCCACACGTTACCTCTCCTCTTACCTATTTTCCTAACAGATATAGTTGGAGGTGAGTGGATGGGGAGAAGTGATCTATAATTTAAAAGAAATCTGCTTGGACTGTGGACCCCAAAGCCTTCAGCTCTCCCTGGCCAGTTGCTCCATGGTTAGCACGGGTTCAATCCCCCAGCTCCGGTCTGGGTGGCAACCAGTTGATGTGTCTCTCTCACATCGATGTTTCTCTCTCCCTTTCCCTCCACAGACCCTCTCTTCTTTCCACTCTCTCTTAAAAAAAAAAAAAGTCAATGGAAAAAATATCCTGGGGTAAAGATTTATAAAAAAAGCCTCAGTTCAACCTTGATGGCAATTAGTTGTCATTCTGATTTATCTGTTTGTTCCTCCTTTCCCTTCTTACTCCTAGATTATGCCATGAATCAGCCTGATGTCTTATCTCAGATTCAGCCAGAAGGAGAACATAATACGGAGGATCATGCGGGGCCAGAGGAAAGTGAGATTCCCACCGACCCCAGTGAAGGTAAACGAGAGGAAAGATTCGCCACTCCGTGTCTCCTGTATACCTGTCACCTAGATTTTATTGGTCAGAGATGATGGCTCAGGACTGAAGAAGCAGGCCTGGTGGCTTCTAGAGCCTCTCAGTGCCACAGCAACTAGACTGACTGGGTCAGTTAAAGAATGAGCTGAGAGACCACCTTGTCCCATGTCTTCACCCATCAGTACCACACATGTGAGCACTGCTAGTTGCATCCCATGACAAAGGTTGTGAACCCTAGTTATTTAGTAAAATAAACATGTCCTTAGGTGGCAGAACAAGCAGTGGTGCTCATTTGGAAGGAAAGTGGCTTCCGGGGAATGTACACCTGGTCACTGAAAAGTGCTGGGATCTTCAGGGTTCCTCAGAGAGATGCACTCAACCAAATGTTGCCCAGTGTGGGAACCAGCTATCATTAAGTAACCATCCCTAATATATTTTTTGTTAAGCTGCTTGGTTTTGTGTGGGAAAGACTGCTAGCCAATGTCCACCTCTGCTAGCAGAAAAATCCATGCCATTTTTGTTCTTTGCTGGATAGAAAGCTCACAGAAACCTCATCCTCCAGATGTCTCTACTAGATGAATGAACAACCCCCCCTTTCCCCCCCACCCTCCACCCCCCGTCTCATCTACTGTTATTTTATTCTAACATTTTATTACAAAAAATTTAAAGCAATCAGAAAAGTAAAAATAATTTTATATTGAACCTCTAAATACCTGTCACCTAGGTTTTACCACTAACATTTTATACTTTATCACATATATACCCATCTCTACACCCCTCTATCCATCAATTCATCCATTCTATTTTCATTATATTTCAAAATCAGTAGAGACATCAACACATGTCCCCCTATGTAGTTTAGCATGAATATAATTAATCTAGAGTTCAGTTTTGTTTTTTCTTTTGTTTTTTTCTTTTTTTTAATTTATTTTTTTTATTGCTTAAAGTATTACAAAGGGTATTACATATGTCTCCTTTTTTCCCCCGCCCTTGACAATCCCCTGGCCTCCCCTACTCCCCAGTGTCTTATGTCCATTGGTTATGCTTATATGCATGCATATAAGTCTTTTGAGGTAAATTTTACATGTAATGAAGTGCTCAAATCTTACGTGAACATTCGCTCTGTGGTAAGGATATATCTGCCACACATTATTTTTAAGAATGTGTGAGTGATAGTATTTAGGCAATATAATAGGTTGAATTTGATTAATATCTATGTCATGAATATATGTAATGAGTCTTATCACAAATAGAGATGAGTGACTTGATCAGAAACATGCATTATTCTTATTCTACGTTATTAGTTACCTGACATAGCCCTCAGCAAGGATAAAATCAGTGTGTCATTTTATTTTGGGGGATGAATGGAAAAGATATAAGTAATTTGGTTTTGTAATGATGTCTGAAAGTTTTATTTAGCTGCCATCTTGTCAACTTGTGGATAGTCAACCCATATATGTTTATACATTTTTAGTTAAAATTAAATAGTATAAGCTTTGAATTTACTTAATACTGTGGTTTGATTCTTTACAATTTAGTTTTCATTGGTGATTAACAACCTAGACATTTACCAGAACTTGAAGAGAGGAGTCTTAAAACTTGGACCAATCAATATATAGCACTGAAAAGCCCCTCAAGTTTATCTTTCTTTAGAACCCTTTATATTTCCCCCCTTTTATGTTTAACTATATCCGTGGTTCTCAACCTTCTGGCCCTTTAAATATAGTTCCTCATGTTGTGACCCAGCCATAAAATTATTTTCGTTGCTACTTCATAACTGTAATGTTGCTACTGTTATGAATCGTAATGTAAATATCTGATATGCAGGATGGTCTTAGGCGACCCTTGTGAAAGGGTCGTTCGACCGCCAAAGGGGTCGCGACCCACAGGTTGAGAACCGCTGAACTATATATTCAAGAGTTTATTAAGTCAATTATTTTCTTTGTGTTGTTCCAACTGTCAGCTTGGCTAGTGAGAGGACGTTACATTGTCTCCTGTGTCCTTTCAGTACTACCTCAGTATTGTTTTCTTCAAACATGATTTTTTTCTTATGGAAATTTAAGCAATAAGTTATTACTTTTATCTGATTTATTTATTTATTTATTTATTTATTGTTTTTTGGTTAATCCTCACCTGAGGACATTTTTCCCATTGATTTTTTGAAAGAATTGAAGTGAGTGGGGGAGAGAGAGAGAGAAACATTGGTGTGAGAGAAACACATTGATTGATTGCCTCCTGCATGAGCCCCAACCAGGGCCAGAAATCAACCCTGTAACCAAGGTATGTGCCCTTTACTGGAATCAAACCTGAGACCCTTCAGTCTGTGGGCCGACTCTTTAACTACTGAGCCAAACCAGTCAAGACAGTACTTTGTTTGTTTGTTTGTTTGTTTTTAAAAATAGATCCTGGCTGGCATGGCTCAATGGTTGAGCATTGACCTATGCACCAGGAGGTCACGGTTTGATTCTCAGTCAGGGCACATGCCTGGGTTACGGGCTTGATCCCCAGTGTGGGTTGTGCAGGAGGCAGCCTATCAATGATTCTCTCTCATCATTGATGTTACTATCTCTCTCTCCCTCTCTCTTCGTCTCTGAAATCAATAAATATATATATTTTTAAAAAGTTCCAGGCTTTGTTTGGGGTCCCAAGACCACCGTCAGGTACGGTAACTCACTAGGAGGACATACAGGACTCAGCATATAGTCATGCTCAGGGCTAAGATTTATTGCAGCAAAAGGACACAAAGGAAACCAGCAAAGATAAAAGGCGCAAGGCAAAGTCTGGAGGAAACTGGAGCTTCCAGAGGCCTCTGCTCCGTAGAGGACTCACTCAATTTCTCCAGCATGGGGTTGTGACACTTGCAGAGTGTTGTCTCCCAGAGAAACCGATTAGAGACTCAGCACCCAATGTTTTCATGGGAGATGGGCATGTAGCACCCTCTGCCGAACACATACCAAAATTCCAGACTTCCGGGAGGAAAGCAGGTGTTCAGCATAAACCACATATACATTGTAGGCCCCCCGAGGCACTCTTAACATTTAGGGGAAGTTTTACGTCAGTATAGGCAACTGTTTGCCAGCCAGGGGCCAACCTTGCAAGCAGGCCTTTCTAACAGAGGCCTATGTAGATTTCTGTTCTCCTTACACATTAAAAACACCCTGGGTCCTTTCAGTGGAGAATAGAATTAAACCGTCTGGTCCTTAAGGTGCATAACAGATCATTTCACATGAATATTAGGTGGAGGATACTAATTCTAGACCACTTCAGTGACAGAACTAGCAAAATATCTTTTTGATAGATTATTCTCCACTTTACTTAAATCCTTTTTCATCTTATTCTACACCTGATCTTGGCCAAAAGGCCAAGAAGCAATCATCTTATTCCCATAATTCTTATAAAATAAAACCCATAATTTATTATTGTATTCCATGGAGCTTTCAGAAGTACATTGTGATTAAATAAAAACATATGTGTAGAATGGAATTAATTTTATACTCTCCATCACCATTGTCTAAATCCGATGAAGGGAAAGATAAATTATTATATCCTTGCCGAAACCGGTTTGGCTCAGTGGATAGAGCGTCGACCTGCGGACTAAAAGGTCCCAGGTTCGATTCCGGTCAAGGGCATGTACCTGGGTTGTGGGCACATCCCCAGTAGGAGATGTGCAGGAGGCAGCTGATCGATGTTTCTAACTCTCTCTCTCTCTCCCTTCCTCTCTGTAAAAAATCAATAAAATATATATATATATTTTTTTTTAATTAAATCTTTATTGTTCAGATTATTACATTTGTTCCTCTTTTTTCCCCCCATAACTCCCCTCCTTCCAGCTCCCACCCCACCCTCCACCCTCACTCCCCACCCACTGTGTTCATCCATAGGTGCATGATTTTTGTCCAGTCACTTCCCGCATCTCCCACACCCCTTTTTCCCCCAAGAATAGTCAGTCTATTCCCTTTCTATGTCCCTGATTCTATTATAATCACCAGTTCATTCTGTACATCAGGTTATTTATTCACTTGATTCCTGGATTCATTTGTTGACAGATGCATGTTTGTTGTTCATAATTTGTATCTTTACCTTTTTCTTCTTCTTCCTCTTCTTAAAGGATACCTTTCAGCATTTCATATAATACTGGTTTGGCGGTGATGAACTCCTTTAGCTTTTCCTTATCTGTGAAGCTCTTTATCTGACCTTCAATTCTGAATGATAGCTTTGCTGGATAAAGTAATCTTGGTTGTAGGTTCTTGGCATTCAGCACTTTGAATATTTCTTGCCATTCCCTTCTGGCCTGCAAAGTTTCTGTTGAGAAATCAGCTGACAGTCGTATGGGTATTCCCTTGTAGGTAATTGAGCCTCTTTCTCTTGCTGCTTTTAAGATTTTCTCTTTGTCTTTTGCTCTTGGCATTTTAATGATGATGTGTCTTGGTGTGGTCCTCTTTGGATTCCTTTTGTTTGGGGTTCTCTGCGCTTCTTGGACCTGTAAGTCCATTTCTTTCACCAGGTGGGGGAAGTTTTCTGCCATTATTTCTTCAAATAGGTTTTCAGTATCTTGCTGTCTCTCATCTTCTGGTACTCCAATGACTCTGATATTAGACCGCTTAAAGCTGTCCCAGAGGCTCCTTACACTATCTTCACACTTTCGGATTCTTTTTTCATTTTGCTTTTCCAATTGGGTGTTTTTTGTCGAATCTTTGGTTTGATTATTGCACTCCTCTGGTCTGCTATTTGGTATAATATTCTTTATTTCAGTCCGTGTATGCTTACTTTCTAATTTCCTTATCGTAGCATCGAGGGTCTCATTAGTTTTCGTGAGGCTCTGCACAAATTTATGGCAAGCCCTCAAAATTGCGATTCTTAGCTCCATATCCTCCATTTCTGTCATGTTTTTTTGTCTCCGCATCTTTTATGCTTTCTTGGTGCACCCCCTTGTGGTCTTTGTGCACAGTCTTGTTCTAGCCAAGCCTTAATTGTTGTAGTTAACACTAGAGGGATTTGACCCACAGGCCGACTGGCTATAGGAATCAGCTGTATGGAAAACGTCTGCCTTCTGGGGAGGCGCTAATCCAGCCTTTGCCTGAGGCGATCGGCAAATGGCTATGCGCAGGGCTTGAGCGGGGTGGGATCAACAGGGCGGGCGGAGGGAGCAGTTATGGCCACGCTCAGTCCCGTTCCCAGAGGCTCTGCTTCTCAGAACCCCGGCAGCCGCTGCAAACCTCGGAGAGAAAGCTGCCCTCAGGTTCCAACTGATGCCGGATAATCCCGCTTCTCCCGTTTGAGTCTGGGTCCCTAGAGACTCGTCCGGATCTGGAGCCCAGAGTCTGAGACTCACTCCCGACAGAAAACGACAACCGCGCCCTCAGCCACCAGCCCGCTTTGCGCGCGCACCTCGGTACCTTTGTATTTTCCACACTGCACCGCCTCTGAGCCTCGATTTGCTGTTCTCTTTCCTTCTAGTTGTAGAGTCTCTCTTCAGCCAGCCTTCCTGTGGTTCTGGGTGATGTCCATTCAGTCTTTTCCAATAAAATATATAAAAAAAAAAAAAAAAAAAAAATTATTATATCCTTATATGGGATAGTCTTTGATACCTAGTATCTTAGATAAAATTGCATGCAATTAGAGAATGGGAGAATACAAAAAATAAAAAGTTGAAATTTTCTGAAATTCTTCTTTAATTCTATTATTAGGACTAAACTGCACACCAGCTGTGTGTATGTGGCCATTATTTGGTCACTGGTAGGTTTTGTTTTGTTTTAATCCTCATCTGAACATATGTACTTTTTACTTATTTTTTTAGAGAGAGAAACATTGATGTGAGAGAGAAACATCGATCACGTTGCCTCCCGTACACGCCCTGACTGGGGATCAAACCCACAATCTAGGTATGTGCCCTAACTGGGAATTGAACCTGCAACCTTTTGGTGCATGCTCCAATCAACTGAGCCATTCAGCCAGGGTGGTTATTGATAATTTTAAAACTGAACTCCAGGTTTTTAAAATTCTTTTGAGAAAAACAAGAGGGTCAGATGGGATAATTACTAAAAGTCATTATCCAGCCAAGAATGACCCAAAAGTAAAATATATTTATTTCTAAATCTTGTGGTCCTGAGGAGACTTCTTTTTTTTTTTTTTTAAGAAATGGCCTGTTTTGGGTGGGTTTTTTTTACTTTAAATTATTTTTAATTTTCAATTACAGTTGACATACAATATTATTAGTTTCAGGTGTACGAGCCAGTGATTAGACATTATATAACTTACTAAGTGATCACCCTGATAAATCTAGTAAGCATCTGATACATAATTACTATAGTACTAGAGGCCCGATGCACGAAATTTGTGCAAGGGTAGGCCTTCCTTCCCCTGACTGCCGGGACCAACTTCCCTCTGGCACTGGGGACCTGGGCTTGCTTCCCTCCAGCTGCTGGCAGGCACCCGGGACCCAGGCCGGCTTTCCTCTGGCTGCCCGCAGGCACCGGCTTCCCCCAGAAGGACGTCCGGTCTAATTAGCATATCACCCTTTTATTATTATAGATTATTGACTATATACCTTGTGTTGTACTGTACATCCCTGTAACTATTCTGTAACTACCAATTTCTACTTCTTAATCCCTTCACTTTTTCCACCCATCCCTCCAACCCCACTTCCCATCTGGCAACCATCAAAATATTCTCTATCTATGGGTCAGTTTCTGTTGTGCTTGTTTGTTCATATTGTTCTTTATGTTCCACATATAAGTGAAGTCATCTGGCAGTTGTCTTCCTCTGTCTGACTCATTTCACTCAGAATAATACCGTCTGGGTTCATCCAGGGTGTTGCAGGTGGCAGCACTTCATCTTCTTTATGGCTGGGTAGTATCCCATTGTGTACATGCACCACCTCTCCATCCACTCATCTGTCGATGGACACTTAGGTTGCTTCCATATCTTGCCTATTGTAAGTAATATGTGTTTCGATTTAGGGTTTTAGGTTTCTTTGGATAAATACCCCGAAGTGGATCCTTCTTTGTCTCTTGTTATATAGCCTTTGTTTTAAAGTCTATTTTATCTGTTGTAAGTATTGCTACCTCAGCTTTTTTTGTGTATCCATTTTCATGAAATGTCTCTTTCTATCCCTTTACTTTCAGTTTGTATGTGTCTTTCCATCTGACGTGAGCTGGGGAGACTTTGATCATCTTTGTTTTAGGTGTATCACCATTATCCCATGTTTCTTCCTCTTCACTCTGGTCCGGCAAGACCATCTTTTCATAAGCAAAATCAGTGATTAAGGCACATCCCAATATAATCCTTTTATTTTAGTTTATCCTATTTGAGAACAAGAATCATCCTGGAAATGATAAAACTTAAAGGTTTTGAATTATTACACAAATACTTAACACATTCACCTATTACAGCTCCACACCTGTTTCACAGAAAGTTTCAAAATATTAATTTTTATATTTTTACCCATGGTATTTGCATTTATCAAATATTTTTTGTCTGCTTAAGCTTTAAGCCTTAAGGAGTCAGATTTCAGTACCAGTTTTAACTCAGTTTTTATCTTTGTATACATCCCAGAACCTCAAGGTTCCAGCTCCGTTCAGACAGCATGGCCCTTATCTGTTTAAAACATACACACAACACAAAATCAGATTTCCTCATAGTTAAAATAATAGTCAACAAGTGTAGACATTACAGTCTTACATTTTCTTGTGATCAGACTTTCTATTATTGACTACCTCTCAAACCTTAAAACCTCAGCATTTATCACCTTCCTCTTACCTGGTCAGTATTCCGTTTTTCTGGATTCTCTTGCTTTTTCCAGAGCCTGTTGTATGTCTTTAAGTGTCCACTGTTGGGATTCCTGAGGCCTGTGAGGAATTTGCTTTGAGTGCCATTGTGGTGACCTGGCCAGCAGTTGCCATACTGTCACCACACAGGTCTCTGTATCAGGCCTGTATCTTAGTATCCAAGTTCTCCTGATCTTTTATTTATAAAAGGTCCTCAGGTTATATACTCCCACCACTCTCACCACACTGTAGTTGATATAATCGTATTCTATGCACTGTAGGGTTAAGACCTAATTATTTAATCCAGTAAATATTAACTTACTTATACTGATCTAGTTAAGTGACCAGAGAAACTTTTAGCATCATTATTCAAAAAGTATGGTTAGCTTTCTGGGATTTCCCAAGTTTAATGAAGACATACATAGCCAATGAACTGTATTAACAACTTACACTTCTAGAGAACTGGCTTAGTTTTTTTCAGTTCTGCATAGCTTTTATGGTTGACCGCTGACTAATATTGTACCCAAAGGTTGGAGAGAATCCAAATGCCCATCAATAGGAAATTCTTGAATAAACAGCGGTACAGCTACACAGAACAGCTATGAGAAGGAATGAGAAAGATCTCTGTAAGCACATAGAACAGCTAGGAGAAGGAATGAGAAAGATCTCTAAGCTGCTGTGGACATGTCCAGAATATACTGTCAAGTAAAAAAATCAAGGTACAGCACAGTTTGTCTAGTATGCCACATAAAGGGGGGAAAATATCAAGATGTATACATACTTGAGAGGAGACCAAGATGGCGGCGTAGGTAAACACCGGAGACCGCTGCCGCAAACAACCATTTCAAAAATACAACTAAAAGATGGAACGGACATCACCCAGAACCACAGGAAGGCTGACTGAAGAGAGACTCTACAACTAGAAGGAAAGAGAACAGCAAACCGAGGCTCAGAGGAGGCGCAGTGTGGAAAATACAAAGATACCGAGGTGCGCGCGAAAGCGGGCTGGTGGCTGAGAGCGCGGTTGTCGTTTTCGGTCAGGAGTGAGTCTCAGACTCTGGGCTCCAGATCTGGGCGAGTCTCTAGGGACCCAGACTCAAACGGGAGAAGCGGGATCCGGCATCAGTTGGAACCTGAGGGCAGCTTTCTCTCCGAGGTTTGCAGCGGCTGCCGGGGTTCTGAGAAGCAGAGCCTCTGGGAACGGGACTGAGAGCGGCCATAACTGCTCCCTCCGCCCGCCCTGTTGAGCCCGCCCCGCCCAAACCCTGCGCACAGCCATTTGCCGATCGCCTCAGGCAAAGGCTGGATTAGCGCCTCCCCAGAAGGCAGACGTTTTCTACACAGCTGATTCCTACAGCCAGTCGGCCTGGTGTTCAAATCCCTCTAGTGTTAACTACAATAATTAAGGCTTGGCTAGAACAAGACTGAGCACAAAGACCACAAGGGGGTGCACCAAGAAAGCATAAAAGATGCGGAGACAAAAAAACATGACAGAAATGGAGGATATGGAGCTAAGAATCGCAATTTTGAGGGCTTGCTATAAACTTGTGCAGAGCCTCACGAAAACTAATGAGACCCTCGATGCTACAATAAAGAAATTAGAAAGTAAGCATACACGGACTGAAATAAAGAATATTATACCAAATAGCAGACCAGAGGAGCACAAGAATCAAACCAAAGATTTGACAAAAAACACCCAACTGGAAAAGCAAAATGAAAAAAGAATCCGAAAGTGTGAAGATAGTGTAAGGAGCCTCTGGGACAGCTTCAAGCGCACTAATATCAGAATAATAGGGGTGCCAGAAGATGAGAGACAGCAAGATATTGAAAACCTATTTGAAGAAATAATGGCAGAAAACTTCTCCCACCTGGTGAAAGAAATGGACTTACAGGTCCAAGAAGCGAAGAGAACCCCAAACAAAAGGAATCCAAAGAGGACCACACCAAGACACATCATCATTAAAATGCCAAGAGCAAAAGACAAAGAGAGAATCTTAAAAGCAGCAAGAGAAAGAGACTCAATTACCTACAAGGGAATACCCATAGGACTGTCAGCTGATTTCTCAACAGAAACTTTGCAGGCCAGAAGGGAATGGCAAGAAATATTCAAAGTAATGAATACCAAGAACCTACAACCAAGATTACTTTATCCAGCAAAGCTATCATTCAGAATTGAAGGTCAGATAAAGAGCTTCACAGATAAGGAAAAGCTAAAGGACTTCATCACCACTAAACCAGTACTATACGAAATGCTGAAAGGTTTCCTTTAAGAAGAGGAAGAAGAAAAAGGTAAAGATACAAATTGTGAACAACAAACATGCATCTATCAACAAGTGAATCTAAGAATCAAGTGAATAAATAATCTGATGTACAGAATGAACTGGTGATTACAATGAATCAGGGACATAGAAGGGGAATGGACTGACTATTCTGGGGGGGGGGGGGAAGGGGAATGGGAGATGCGGGAAGAGAATGGACAAAAATCGTGCACCTATGGATGAGGACAGTGGGTGGGGAGTGACGGCGGAGGGTGGGGTGGGAACTGGGAGAAGGGGAGTTATGGGAAAAAAAGAGGAACAAATGTAATCAGAACAATAAAGATTTAATTTAAAAAAAAAAAGATGTATACATACTTGCTTATATTTTCACAAACAATGGAAGATTAGAACAAAAACCAGTAAGAACAGCTATCTATCTATTTAGGAAGAAAGAGACTTGAAGTGGAAACTAGACCTCTCTGAATGTACTGTTTTATAGGGTTTTATTGTTGTTGTTATTATTGTTGTTGTTTTTAATCCTCACTCGAGGATATGTTTTGTTGATTTGAGAGAGAAAGAAACATCAATGTGAGAGAGAAACATCGATCAGTTGCCTCCCATAAGCACCCCGACCAGGGACTGAACCTGCAACCTAGGTATATGCCCTGACTGGGAATCGAACCCATAACCTTTTTGGTGTACAAAACAGTGCTCCAAGCAACTGAGACACCTGGCCAGGGCTACAGTTTTGATTTTGTAAATATTTTACTTAAATTTTTATTTATTTATTTTTATATATATTTTATTGATTTTTTACAGAGAGGGAGGGAGAGAGATAGAGAGTTAGAAACATCGATGAGAGAGAAACATCGACCAGCTGCCTCCTGCACATCTCCCACTGGGGATGTGCCCGCAACCCAGGTACATGCCCTTGACCGGAATCGAACCTGGGACCTTTCAGTCCGCAGGCCGACGCTCTATCCACTGAGCCAAACCGGTTTTGGCTTAAATTTTTTAAGATCATGTTAATGTCATTAGGAACCAAAATTTTCAGGGTGAGAGAGAAAAGATACAAGTGTTAAATCAAAGGATTTAATTAAAATCTTATAATCTCAAATGTGAATATAAACTCATGACACTTTCCTTTTTCTAAAAGGTATGTCTTTTATAGCTCCATCCATTGAAAAGAAGCAGTGACAACCTATTAGCAGTTAGCATCCTTATCATCCAGAGTGTGGTCTCTAAATTCCATTGATTGTGTGCTTGGAATGTCCAAGGTGAACCTGAGATAGTTTGTCATATCAGAAATGGGAAAAAACCCACAGGTGTTTGATGATGTGAAATGACAGAAAGCAGATCTGAGGGGGGTGCTGCTGGCCAAAGTAAGGACCATTTGAGTATTAAAAAGAATAATGACTACAGTGGATTGGAGCTCATCAAATATATAACGTTCTATGAGTTTGTAATGATAAAAACAAATATCAGAGCCACTTGAATTACTTTGAGGTTTTTGAGAGCACTAACTTGTTACTCAGAAAATTAATGCAGAGAAGCAATTAAGCATTTTTTTAAAGGCTTTTTATTTATTTTTGGAGAGAGAGAGAAACATCACTGTGAGAGCAAAACATCAACATTGATCGGCTGCCTCCTGTACACCCCCTGCCAGGGATTGAGCCCACAACTCAGGCATGTGCCCTGAGTGAGAATCAAATTGGACACCCAACCAACTGAGCCACACTGATCAGGGCAGCAATTAAACATTCTAAAAGTCTTGTGTCGTTGATGAAGAGAAAGTTCATCCTATGGATGTCTGTTAAAAGATCCTTTTCCTTATACTTAGCCTTTCCCCTCTGCTTCTTTCTTTATATGTGCGTATATAAAACCTGAAAGAAAAAGAAAAGGTCAGAGCATGTTTAATACATTTCAACCTTGTAGCTCAAAGTGGGATGTTGGAAAGGCAAACTGCCACATGTGCTAAAACCTGTGTCCAGTCTCTGTGTAACCTGACTATCTTTGGGCCTTAGTTTTGTTCAAGCTCTTATTTCTGCTTGGGGTATATACCTTTAGATTTCAGTGGTCTCTGACTCAAAGGCATTGGGAAAACCAGTGCGTTCTCAATTTCTAAGGATAAAGCCATAACCTGCCTATAAGGCTTTTCTGAGAAATACCAGTAATATAGAGAGCATGAATTTACTCTCTGGACCTTGTCAGCGTGTCAGCTTGTTCTTTTAATCCAAAAAGGGTTATATAGGCCTCAGCTGGAATAGCAAGCATAGCTGTTTCTTGCTGACCAGATGAGGCATGTTATAAGCTTCTGGAGGCTTTTCTTTCAGAAAGAACCTCTCCAAGGTCTGAAGGACTTATAAACACTGTTTTCCCCCACCCCAGCATTCAGGAAACAAAGACCTGTGTAATTTAATAGGCAAAGGTAATATGATGTCTTAGAGAGAGCCTAGAATTGGGAACCTGAAAAATATGTTTCTGAGGAGTCAGGTCTGTATTTAAACTTAACCTAACTTTGTAATTCTGGAAGTATATTTGTTTTTTAATTAACATTTAAGAAAAAAATTGCTGGATATCCTTGTTTCTTTGTGTTTTTTTCTGCTGTATTTTAAAGTAAATTATTGAACATAAGGTACTTACCATGAATACTTATTATCTATTTAACTTCTGTGGGCCCTCCACTTAAATGGAGAGAATATTCCTTATTTCATAAAAAAGCTATGAAACAAAAAATGGAAATATATTTTTTAAAATATATTTTATTGATTTTTTACAGAGAGGAAGGGAGTGGGATAGAGAGTTAGAAACATCGATGAGAGAGAAACATCGACCAGCTGCCTCCTGCACACCCCTACTGGGGATATGCCCGCAACCAAGGTAACATGCCCTTGACTGGAATCGAACCTGGGACCTTTCAGTCCCCAGGCCAACGCTCTATCCACTGAGCCAAACCGGTTAGGGCAAAAATGGAAATATTTTTAAAGTAATTGTGCTAATGAAATGTAAGGTACTATTGATTTTAGATTATTTCTTTTCTTTTTTTTTTTTTTTTTTTTTGGAAAATGTATTGTTATTGATTTCAGAGAGGAAGGGAGAGAGAGAAACATCAATGATGAGAGAGAATCATTGATCCGCTGCCTCCTGCATGCCCCCTGTTGGGGATTGAGCCCGTAACCCAGGCATATGCTCTTGACCGAAATCGAACCCTTCAGTCTACAGGCCGACGCTCTATCCTTTGAGCCATACTGGCTTGGGCGATTTTAGATTATTTATGGGTGTCATCTCCAAAATAAAAATGTACTTGTTTTGAAATGGGCTCACTGAAAATAGTGAATCAAGCTGAGTACATCATGTAAAAATAAATTTGGCTTCATTTTGAACTAGTTCTCTAAGTGTTATAAGCATTTTTTAAAGGCTGACTCCATTTTGTTGTTATAGTTAAATTTGGGCAAAATGTGTAGTAGTCAGCAAACCAACATGATTATTTTCACTTTCTGATTCAAGTCCCTGAAGGCCATTCTCTTTTCCCCCCACAAATAGAGCCTGTCATTTCAACATCAGATATTCTGTCTTGGATTAAACAAGAGGAAGAGCCCCAGGTTGGGCCCCCACAGGAGTCCAAGCAGAGTGACATATACAAGGGTACCTATGCTGGTGAGTAATTCATCGAAGAGACCTTCATGCCCAAGTCCAGCTTTGCCAGGACTGACTGAAGACACAGCAGTGAAATGGGTTGTGGAGGCAAGGAGGTGAGAGAAGAATGGGAAAAGGAGGGAAAAAGACATACTCAAGTAAGTTAGAAATGAAACAAATCAAATTAAGATACATTTAAAGTGAGAAAACACACTCTTTTTAAAAAAAAAATATTTTTATTGATTTCAGAGAGGAAAGGAGAGGTAGAGAGTGATAGAAACATCAGTGATAAGAGAGAATCATTGATTGGCTGCCTTCTGCACACCCTACACTGGGGATTGAGCCCACTTCCCCGGGCCCCAACCAGGACTCAAACCATGGCCTCCTGTTTCATAGGTCAACGCTCAACCACTGAGCCACGCTGGGCGGGCAAGAAAACACACTCTTAAGTGTAAAGACAAATTAGAATTGTCAGAGGAAGAAAATAAGTGCATACAGATAGACCGAAAATATGAGGATGGGGAAAGACAGAAGAACATTTAAAGATCATGGAGAAAGAATAGAACAAAAAGGGGGGAGGGGAGCAGGACAAGCAGTGGAGACAAAAATATCATTGGGGAAGCACAAATGGGACTATGGATAAAGAGCTGGCCCTTGGGAGAAATGATGAAGGGAAACAAAACAAATTATCTTCCTTTTAAGGTAGGTAGCACCATCTTTATTTTGCTATCTGAATTATAGAAGAGAATCTCAAGATCAGAAGGTACCTGATTGTTTACATAACTTAATGCAACCTGACTTTTAATAGCCTCTATGCCCTATGTTCTTTCAGAATCTAGGAAATAAGACAGTTTCTGTTCTTCAAGATATTTATATTGGGGACACACATCAATACTAGGCCTGCCTGTTGTTAAGTGTCAGGGGTGAGTGGGATGGGTGACTTATATACAAGAAATGAGAAGTTTGGAGAATATGCATTGGTTTTAGTTTACATTTTTAGATAAGGCCTAAAGAAGGAGGTGAAGCCAGAACTGGGCCCTGGATGGTTGGTATGAAGTGCTGGGTATAATTTGGAAGAGCGTGGATGCATTCTACAAAAGGAAGGACAGAGTAAGCAGAGATGTGAAGCAGAAATGTGTACTTCATTTTCAGGGACAGTAAAGAGAGAGCTAGCAATTGTGAAGGATTTATCTAGCAGAATACAGGAATGGGAGTAGATTAATACATGAGTTTAGGCCTGTCACAATAGGCAACAGAGACTCTTGCAAAGTTTGTGAGCAGAGGAGGAACATAATGAAAGTAATGCTGGGAAGATTGATGCCAAGGTTGTTCCTTTCCAAACAGGGAGCATTGAAGATGTTCAGTAGTAAATTCTCTGATGATTTGCCACAGGCACCATGGATGGCTTGATGATTATCTCAGCCCTACACTGAGCTTCTTATCGGAGCCAGCTGAGAGCTCAGAGCAGCCTGTGAGAGCGGGGGAGGAACACTCAGTTGCTGTGAGACTTTTGATGGGTATGACTCTGAGTCCTTTCTTTCAGATGAACAGCTTGTCATCAAAGCCGAAGGCCTTTCCAGAGCCTCCTTGTGCCCCGAGGTTCCAGTCACCTTCTCTTCTCCACCACCGGCAGCAGCAAAGGATACGTTTTCAGATGTGGCTTTCAAAGGCCAGCAACCTGCATCCATGACACCTTTTGTACATCCAGCCACTGACCTGGCAGAAGCCTCTGAGGGACAAGTGACGTTCACTCAGTTGGGTAGCTATCCCCTGCCGCCCCCTGCTGGAGAGCAGATGTTCTCATGCCACCACTGTGGCAAGAGCCTCAGCCAAGACATGTTGCTGACCCACCAGTGTAGCCACACTGGTGAGCACCCCTTATCCTGTGCCCAGTGTCCCAAGCACTTTTCTCAGCAAGCCGAGCTTGGCAGCAACCCCCAGGCCCATGCCAATGAGACGCCCCCCACCTGTCCGCACTGCGCCAGGACTTTCACTCACCCGTCAAGACTCACCTACCACCTCCGGGTCCATAGCAGCACTGAGCGCCCTTTCCCCTGTCCTGATTGCCCCAAGCGCTTTGCAGACCAGGCCCGCCTCACCAACCACCGACGAGCTCACGCCAGCGAGAGGCCCTTCCGCTGCACGCAGTGTGGCCGGAGCTTCAGCCTGAAAATCAGCCTCCTGCTCCACCAGCGCGGGCATGCGCAGGAGCGGCCTTTCTCCTGCCCCCAGTGTGGCATTGACTTCAATGGCCACTCGGCCCTGATCCGCCACCAGATGATCCACACAGGCGAGCGTCCTTACCCGTGCACTGACTGCAGTAAGAGCTTTATGCGCAAGGAGCACCTGCTGAACCACAGGCGGCTGCACACGGGCGAGCGGCCCTTCAGCTGCACGCAATGCGGCAAGAGCTTCATCCGCAAGCACCACCTCATGAAGCACCAGCGCATCCACACGGGCGAGCGGCCCTACCCCTGTGCCTACTGCGGCAGGAGCTTCCGCTACAAACAGACGCTTAAGGACCACTTACGTTCAGGCCACAACGGAGGCTGTGGGGGTGAGAGTGACCCATCTGGACAGCTGCCTGACCCCCCAGGTCCTCTCTTAACGGGGCTCGAAACCTCTGGCCTAGGCGTTAACACTGAAGGTCTAGAGGCCAATCAGTGGTATGGGGAGGGTAGTGGAGGGGGAGTTTTGTGAACCTCCCTCCCGGTTATCCATGCTCACCCAGGACAAGAGAAAGGGGCATGAGCCCCTCCACTCCTGAAGTAATCACTATTGATTGGTATGTTGATGCATTTGGGGTCCTGTACACTTGACTAGAGACATGCCTGAGTTTGGGAACTTCACAGCATTACAAGTATACCACTTTTTTTTAACATATTTTTTTTATTTCAGAGAGGAAGGGAGAGAGAAACTTCAGTGATGCGAGAGAATCATTGATTGGCTGCCTCCTGCATGGCTCTCACTGGGGATGGACCCCACAACCCAGGCATGTGCCCTGACCAGGAATTGAACCATGAGCTCCTGGTTCATAGGTCGACACTCAACCATTGAATCACCCTGGCTTGGCCAAGAATAACACATTTTGAAACACAGAAAGAGCCCAGCATCCCCATCTTTTCAAAAAATGAGACCTAAGCAGAAGTTGCAGAGAGAGAGGAAAACATGATTTGGCCTTTGGTAATTCATCACAGGGTAATAGATTGAGGATGATTGCAGCTCTGGGTAGAGACAGTTACATGGGAAGAACCTCCAAAGCTTGAAGCCCATCTGAGGCAGAGCCTTTCATTAGTCCCCTGATGATAAGACAGTTGTTAGAAGAAAGTACTCCAGCCTCAGTCCATATTCCTGCTCATTCCAAAGCTAGCTAAAGTCCACTCATGTGCTAATGGACTGTCTCTTCCCAAATGATAGCTCAATGCGGCCTTCCTAGACTAATTCTTTTTAAGTACATTTTGTTAAATATTGGGTGAGCAAGAAATCTGACTTTAAAAGCTTCTTGAGAACAGTGCTTAACTTTCACCAGCTTGATTTGCAGCATTAAGCCTCTCACTGGCATTTAAACTGCCAGAAACCTCTGCCGAGTTCCTGGTTTAAAAAGTTTGGAACAGTGTTCTCAGCCCCAGCTGTAAAAGCTAGAAATCCCAGAGAAATGATGACAGCCT
The DNA here is from genome assembly GCF_028538775.1 of Myotis yumanensis. Taxonomy (NCBI): domain Eukaryota; kingdom Metazoa; phylum Chordata; class Mammalia; order Chiroptera; family Vespertilionidae; genus Myotis; species Myotis yumanensis. Next base: position 38,378,772 of record NW_027223760.1, on the reverse strand, counting down.
AACCTTTATGCCTGAACCATGTTTCTTAGGAAACTTACTTCCAGTTCTTGTTATTTATAAGCCAATAAGATGGCTTTTCTATTTCTAGTGTCTGATATTCTTGACAGTCCTCAGCAAGAAAAATCACAGCACTTTCCAGAAGCATTATGGAGTTTCAGAAAAGCTAGGTACACTGGCACACCCAGCTTTTGTCTCAGTAGTGAGGTGCTGGTGTGATAATGCAACTTTCTTGAGCCGTTAGAAAATATTCACCCATCCGGCCATTCCCGAGTTGGCAGTGGACAGATTGAGGGACTTCATAGATCACTGAGAGCTAAGCACCAGATGCAGACAGGGATAGCCTGTTCCTGCTGGTTTTGCTTTTAGGGATCTTGGCTACCATGTGTCCTTTTGTCAGGATCATTCATTCCCCTGGGAGCATCTGAGCCTTGTGCTGCTCCTAAGTGGCTTTGCAATTGGGCGTAAGTCCCTTCTTTTCCTTTACAGATCTCATATTTTCATCTGCAGAGTGAGGCTTGTGAAAGAGAAAAAGTGAGCTTCTAAGAAAAATTTTTTTTTAGATCTTGTGATACATTGCTTCTTCTGCCAAAATCTCTCTCTGTCTCTGGCTTCTATCCAGGCAAAGCCAAATAAGAAGCAAAATCAAAGCAGAGACATTCCTGCTGAAACTTGACTGAAATCAATTCGATTTGTTATTTTACTCCTGCTTGGAGCCTGAGGTGGAAGGCAGAGAATACAGAAACCCTAAGTTTTAGGCAGAAAAGCTGTTTATATCCACACACTTTTGTTTCCCCTGATCTTCCTGAGATGCCTGGAAACAAGGTCTGCGAGTACTTAGGACACTTTGTTTATGAAAGAGTAAGGGAAGGACTCATTTTTTCCTTATCACCTAGCACAGCCTTTACCCTGCCTGGTTGTGCATAACCACACCAGGAAAAAGCGTCTTTACCCCAGCCAGCTTTGCCTCTAGGAAGGCTCTGTCTGAACATGCTGCTCTTCAGATAATCACAGTGATATCATCTACTCTGTGATAGTCACAGTACCAGGAATCATGTGAAGTGAAGAAACCCAGGGGTATAGAACAAACCAGGACATGAACAGAATGCTGGCATAGTGGGAGCTTTCTAACTAGGATCTAGACTCGTACTCTGAGAAAATTGGGGGGTTCTGGGAATTCTAGTTTCACAGGTGACCCACTAGGAACATTAGTGTGAGGTCCAGCTCTGGTTTCCACCCTGATCTTAAAGAAAAGGGAGAATAATTAAAAGTATTACCTTTAGGTGGTATGTTCCCTTTTCTGAACAGATTTAAGCATTTAACCACAGGATGCTGGAGAAGGAATTCTAGGTATGATGTTGGACTAGGTAATATGGAAAATTCTTTTTTACTCAGTGATTTACTGAGGACATGGAGCTTACTAACAAAAGAGACCTGTGGGTTAAAATGCTGCAGAAAGATGGAGGTAGGGGTTTTCCTAATCTTTAGCCCTGGTACACACTAGACGTTCGTCTATGGTGCATTCTGGTCTCCTCTCCCTCCACCAGGTAGAACTCCAGGCCATCTCCAAATTGGAGAGTTTGTTTGCATAAAATTCAAGAATGGGTAAGTAAAATGGATCAGTGGAAAAGATTTCAGTGTATGGAGTAGCTTGGTCCAGCCAGGGCTCCTGAGTGAAACCAGGCATTTAACTGAGCAGTTAAAGAAGTACCCGTGGATTGGGTGTCATGAGCAGATTTGATAGGAAAGAGGAAAAGCCAGAAACATGCTCATTAGGCTGCCCTCTGGACTAAGAAATCTGTACTATCACATAAATGGGCACCATCTCACCAGAGTGGATCCAGGTGTTGACTGTAACCAGATTCACTCTGCTTACTAGGTTTTTTCATTGTCACCATAAGATGAACCTATGTTTCAGCCACAGATGTGGAAATAAATGGAAGTTTATCTAGAAAGTGAAAGCTGATGACTGCTCCTTTCTGCTGGATATTCGATGTTGGTAACACCATAGCTGGGCTCTTGCTAGAGCAGTGCTTTATATAACTTCCCTCATCAGGAACAGTCCACAGAGTTCCCACTGAAGGGCTGCTGGGCTACTCTTTGGAGCATTTTTGAGAGACTGAGTATCCCTGCCTATCTCAACTAGGACCAGACCCTATGCCCTACTGGGGCAAAACAGATGCTCACTGTCTGTCTGCAGAAGCCTTGTTGGTATAAAGGACCCACGTTCCTTTATCTGTTCATTCTAAATGGTATGGAGAACCCAAATTTTTTTTTTCTAATGATGCCCCTGACCAGAATCGAACCCACAACCTTTCAGTTCACGGGCCAACATTCTAACCACTGAGAAAACTGGCTAAGGCAGAACCCAAATTTCTACTCAGATTTCTCTTGAGGAAGGGCAGGAAAGCACCTCATCCCTTCCTCAACAGCTAGCGCCCAAGGGCTGCTCAGTAGCAATGAATAAAAGCAAGTCTTCCCACAAGGCTCTCATAGACCAGGGACTCTGTTATCTTCAGATACATGTTTTATCTGTGTGCTTGATATCTTTGATCCTGTTCCCTTCACTCTACAAAGCAAACAGCATTGTACACGGAGGACATTCTTTGACTAGGGAAGTGTCAAGCTTACAAGCAGAAGGTAGTCAAGTTAGGTCAGGTTGGGGATGGGAGGGAGTGGGAGCGGACAGTGTGCAAGGCCTTAATTTGAGGCCACATCACGTGGGTTAGTACAGCTTCATGGTTTAGAGCATGGACTCAGACCTAGATTCAAGTCCTGGTATCAGCAAAAGTAACATACTGATCATGCATTATTTAACCATCATGGGCCTAGTTTCTTATCTGTAAAATAGGGAGAAGGATACCTCTGTCTCTGAGGTGTTAGGTTAGGGGATACCTGTGAAAGTGCTGAGCACGGAGCCTGACATGTGGAAGGTGTCAGAATGGCAGCCATCAAGAGGTGTGCAGGACCAACCAGAGAGGGCCACGAAGCCAGCTGAGCCTGAAGCGGTGTCAAGAACCACGGCCGCTCTATGGAATCACGGGATTTTTTTTTTTTAAGTACATGGTTCTTAATGTCTCATCTTTTTACTTCCATGCAGCCTGTTCTGTTACTCCATCTTTTCTGTACTTCTGGCTCCCACAAGTTCCTGTGTGCCATAATACCATGTGGCTCCGGTTCCCTTGGTTTTTCTTAGTTCAGATTCTAAGGTGTGGGGTCTGGCCCTGTCCTTTCTATATCAGGCCACAGACGTTTACAGCCAACCCTTGGATTGGCTGCCCGTCGGTTATATGCTCATCTTGGTTCAGTCAGCTGTAGTCAGGAGGGACGATCTTGTGGTCCTTGCACCAGGATCTGACTTGGGAATGGGCAGACAGTGGCACAGTATGGCATGTCCAATACTACCAGGGGAGGAGAGCACCCGCTTCACCTGCATGAGGGTCTCTTAAAAGACTTCTACTTCATGAGCACTATCAGAGACTAGAGCTTGTTATTGTCTCTCATAAAGGACCCGAGATATGCTGTTTAAATAACTTGCAAAGGGAGTAATTTGTCACTTTGTAGGGTTCTGGTCCTGCTCCAATTTTTTTTTAAAGTGTGTGTAACTCTGACCATATATATGTAATTAGCAATGGTTGTTTTAGGTGTGTGTAAAACACACACACATACAATGACTTTTGTCAACTTGGCCAAATTGCCTCTTCAAAACAAAAAATTATTTCAGCCCTGGCCTGTTTGGCTCAGTGGATGGAGCGTCGGCCTGGGGGGGTCCCGGGTTCGATTCCGGTCAAGGGCATGTACCTTGGTTTTGGGCACATTGCCAGTGGGGGGTGTGCAGGAGGCAGCTGATCGGTGTTTCTCTCTCATCGATGTTTCCAACTCTCTATCCCTCTCCCTTCCTCTCTGTAAAAAAAATCAATAAAATATTTTTAAAAATTATTTCAGTCCTAAGACCATCCACTAAATGCAGAAAGGTACAGTCTAATCAAGGAAGCCGAAGAGCAGTGTGCTGCAATGCTCTGAAAATTGCCAGGTTACATTTCAAATAAAAGAGTTGCTAAAACCTCAGTGGACAACGTGGCTTTGTTTCTGTTTATTATCAAAGCCAGTATTTGCTGTGAAATCTTGAAACCGGTTTAAAAATTCAGCCATCCAAGAATGGAGGCCACATGCTGTTAGGGATGTGGCTACTCCATGAATAATTGTACAGTGGGAAGACCACCTGAGCAGGGGTTAAAAACGGGATTCTGGTCTTAGCTTAAGATTCTCTACCTTCCTAGTACGGAGCAAGCCACTTAATTTGTGGAGATCTCATTTTCTTAATTCTAATATGCACATTGAACAAAATGGTAATGTAAGGTCACATCCACTTCTAAAATCATAGACTTCAAGATTTCACTTCCTGGTCCTTTCCTTATCTGGTTTCTCTCCAGCTTCTGCCATACTAAGTGATTGCTTCCACCCAACAGAATAAGCACCTTGATGAGTTAGGCATCATTACTGAACAGCCTCATTCTACTAGTATCTTTATTATAATTATTCCAAAGACACACAAACTGACAAAATGTTAGCAAAACTATAAACTTTTGTTTTAAATACACAGTATGCAGTTGATTGCATTTTTTAAGGCTAGGAAAACACACCAAATTAACAATGGTTTTTCTAGGGTGCTGGGGTTATTCAGTGGTTATTTTCCCCTGTAAATTCTGTGTAATGTAAAATATCTTGTGTATAGCATTCAGAGAGGAAGGAAGAGGGAGAGACAGAAATATCAATGATGAGAGAGAATCATTTATTGGCTGCCTCCTGCACACCCCCTACTGGGGATTGAGCTCGCAACGAGAACATGTGCCCTTGACTGAATCGAATCCGGGACCCTTCAGTGCGCAGGCTGATGCTCTACCCACTGAGTAAAACCAGCTAGGGAGTGTATAACATTCTTAATGCTTTTATAAGAACATGCATTATTTTAGTGGGAATGGTCCTGGAAATGAAGTCAGGAGGCCAGAGTTTTAATCTTGCTTTGATTTCTCATGTGTAGTATGAGAATAATGCACATTTTACTAACTTTACATTGGTGTTGTGAGGCTCAAATGAGGGGTGGTCTTAAAAAGTGCTTTAAAACATATTAAAGGCCCAAGAAGCAAGTGTTGCTACAATAGATGCAGAAGAACTACTTGCTGACAAGGTAAACAGTCTCTAGATGTCAGTGCTCCTCATTCAGGATTGGACAGTGGTTGCTTCTTCACTTCCAGTTTGCCTGTGCTGGCTGGTGGGGAGAAGCTGCCTGGGATTGCCATTTGGGAAGCAGTGGAAAGGGAAGTGCGTGTGGGCAGAGATTGAAAACAAAGTGGGATGCAGAAGATACCAGGTTGACCTATATCCCGTAATGTGTTGACTTTTACCAGCAACTTACGCAAGATTACCAGTTGTACGTATACGAGGAATTGTAACAAATTAGGGAGGCAGGCACGTCACTGGAGAGATTGGGCTAAACAAGCAGAATTCACAATCAGGGATGTACCCAAAGCTGTGCACATCAAGCCAGTTCTTGGCTTTGAATTTATAGTTAGTAAAAATTATACAAGAAAAACAGTATCGACAAGCTAAGCTCATGAGTAAGCAGGATAAAAACAATGCACAAGAATAATGAAATCATAGTTTATTTTTAACCAGTAAGTGATCATTTAGAATGACCCTCAGGGTGATCTTGTGGGGCTGAGTCAAGGACCTGAGGAATAGCAAGAAGACTGTTATGCTGGTTCTTGGCTGAACATTATAATAACCTGGGGAGCTTAAAAAACTATGTATGCCAGAGCCCGCCCAGGCATGATTTCATTTGTCTGAGGTGAGGCCTGGGTGTTTCTTTTATTTTTTTTAAAGTTCCCCCAAGTGATTCTAATGTGCCTGTGAGTTTAGAAGATCGTGGAAACAAAAAGTGAATTATTAGACTGGAAATGATCAGTTAGCCTGCTTTACTTGAGCAGGGAGCTGTGTGCTGGAGATTAATAAAGGGTCTTTGGATCCACAGTGGGGAAGTCATAATTTGATTCTAGAGGCAGGGCTCAGAAGGAAATAAGGCGATGGGAATGGTTGTTTCGAAAGTCCTGACAGATCTCAGTAGTTAGGTCAGCAGCTCTAGAGGCTGTGGGAGAAGCAGCATTCACTTGGGCTATGCCCACTGTAGGCACTGTCCAGAGAGTGGGTACATCGAACACTGGCAGCATACCGGATGAGCACAGATGGTCCCCGGCCTGCACCTTTCTAACCTCTATGGTGGTGAGGCCAGCACCTCCTTGCCAGAGCAGTTTGCTGAAGAACAAAAAGAGACCTTGGTGACATCATTACCAGCTTGGATTTAACAATAATACATGGTTTTAATACCTTATTTGTTGCTTTTAGAAAAACAACAACAGTATTGTTCTGCATGAACATTAGGTTTTATTTGGAAATATATTTGACTATTTTTAGAAAGCAAATCCACACTTAAAAGTTGAAGGGTTGCCCACTGAGAAGGTTCAAGAGAACATACTGCAGTTATTTCCAACATAAACCATGTCTTCTGCAGAAAGGGTTTTTAGCTGTAGGTGCTGGTTGCAGTAGAACTGTTGAGTAGGGAACTCAGTCACCCAAGTGATTACACATTTATTAAAATGAGAAAAGTACCACAGAGCTATTAAGAACTGAGAAGTCAATGAACTTCACTGTCTACTGTCCCAAGACTTGTAAGGAAGATGATGAAATGCCTCTTTGAAGTAGGCTGAGAATAAACTGAAGAGGGAAAAGGTCATATTTTCCCTGAACTTTACATAGGTATAAAGCAGAAATGTTCAGAAGTTAGAAAGAGAGGGAGTGAAAATGTGTGTGTATTTGGCACTTAAGTTTGAATTAAATGGTGGCAAAAGGTGGATCTAAAAAAGGCAAGGATGTTGAAAACTCATTAGCAAGAGCAATTGATCTTAAAATTGTATGATACAAAATATTTGACCGTGATCCCCACATCAACACTTGGTGTCTCTTCTAAGTCTTGGAGCTTTACCACCTGGCCCCCAGTGGCCTTCCCCTCCACAAAGCCCTGCCTCTGATTTGTAGTCACACTTAGGATGTCAGTGACTTTGAAACCTAAGGAGTTACCCTTCCTTGGAGGTTGGCATAAGGGACAGTGTCCTAGAGTGAAGACAGGTGTTGTAATCACGGACATGCCAATGGGCCAAGGAAGCTTGAAGACCTCTGGCTGCCATTTTCTTTTCTCTGCCCCATTGATTACATTGTAGGCCTTAAGCCAACTTGTGAAATTAAGCACGGGAGACACCAAGATAGAAGTGCAAATCTGTCACCCTCTTCACTCAGCTGAGGGTAAATCTAGGGATTTTCTTAAAGTAAAGCTTGTATATAGTTGTTGAAGAACTTGAAGTGCACAGGGATTGATAGAGTTCTCCAGAGAAACAGAACCAAAAGGCTATAAAGAGACCTAAGAGATTTAATATATGAATTAGTTCCTGCAGTTATGGAGGCCAAGAAGTCCCTCGACCAGACATCTACAAGCTGCAGACCCAGGAGAGCGGTGGGATAATTTATTCTGAGTCCAAAGGTTCAAGGACCAGGAGCACTGCTGTCCAAGGCAGGAAGGAACCATGTTCCAGCTCAAGGAAAGCGAGTTAGCCTTCCTCTGCCTTTTTTTCTATCCAGGCCCTCAGTGGACGGACAATGCCCATCCACACTGGTGAGGGTGATTTTTGTTCAGACTACTGATTCAAATGCAATGTTTTCTGGAAACACTCTCACAGACACACCCAGAAATGTTTTATCAGCTATCTGGGCATTCCTTGGCCCACTCAAGTTGATTTGTAAAATGAACCCTCATGACACATACATGTTCTGGTATTTATGAATTCCCTCTCCTTCGGCCTCCCCTACATCCTGTAGTTCAGCATCAAACGCCCTGTCCAGAGCAGTAGCTATAGAATTCCTAGGTAAGGAGATGAAAAGCAGTCAGTTCCCACCTGAGAGAGTGAGAGGCCAGCCTGGGTCCTTCCCTTGCGAGAAATGTTTATTAACAGTGATATTTGAATCTTTAATCCACTTTATCCCGTTGCTCATTCTGCTCCTCCGTAAGTTAGCTAGCTGCCTCCTAACTGACCCAGTAATTTATACAAACAAGCCTAATGAGAGACACCTCTTCCAGCTCAGGACCTCTCCTGCCCTCACCTCTCTCTCTCTGCCCACAGGTCACTGAGCACCCAGGAGAGGGCCCCGACCTGTGCTGCTACAACAGCCCTCTCCTCATGTCTCTCTGGTCTTCTTTCTGGGAAGCACCCCCTAATCCCATCATTCACTACCTCCTGCTAGATCCACTTCCGGTTTTTGTGGTCTGCAGTTGCTAGATGGAGTGGTTGTAAACCAATGCTAGTACAATGAAGCCTGTGCATTTACTGCCGGGGTTCTTGTCCCAGCATCAAGAAGGGTTCAGGAATCTGGAGAAGGCTGTGCATAGATGACATAGGAATCCAGAGACTAATAAACAGTCCAGAGACGAGATATAATTTTGAAACGCATTGGGGGTCAGAGGACCTTCAGCTAAAGGAACTGAAGACTCCCTCCTTGTCTAGGACCCTTGCTTTTATTAACACAATTTGTCCTAAGGCAAGGGTGGAGATAATACACTTCAAAGGGTAAGGTTTCAAAGGGTACAGAAGCATTGTCAGTTTGGGGGAATTAGCCTACAGCTGTTCAGGTGTTTGGCCAGTAGGAGGCAATAACATGTAGATTAAGATGCCCTTTAACTGTCTGGCAGCTACAATCAGTTTATTATTCAGGTTTGGGGAAATGCCTTAGGCCATTCCCAACGGGTGACTACATGTGTGACTCAACCCTGTTGAGTCCCCAAGTTTCATCAACCTTTTGATGAAACTCTTGAAATTATGACATGCTGGAATTGGTCCCAGCATCTCGCCCTTTTTGATTTTTTAAATTTAACAAGAATGTATGTTTTAAGATTTTTAAATTCAATGGAAAGGGCAGAGTTCTATCATGTCCCTTCAAATTGCTGCCAGGTATTAAAGGAATCGTTTGCAGTAAGTTTCTTTTTGAGCCAACAGTTCTGAGAGTCCCAATTTCAATGTCCAACAGTTTCTTATGTGTACATGTCAGCAATGATACTTCAGTTCTGGATGGTGAACAAATGGTGGCAATGCAGGTCCGACCCAACCTGCATTGGTCCTGGGCAACCTGCAGCGATGCACAGCTACTGACTGCTAGCATGGCAAGGCGTCGTCACCATCTTCATTTCTGGACTGTTTCTCTTCTGTTGTTCTCATGGGGCCACTGCTATTCTGGGCTGGAGAAGTCTGGTCACTTCCTCTCTGGAATTCCTTGTTGCAGGAATCCACATGGGCTTGGAGGAGTTTTCTGAAAATATACAAACATATTCTCGACCAAAGGTTAATAAAGGAATCATTTTTATAAATTAGACTTGGGATCTTTTTCATTTTTTGCCCAAACGATTTTCCTTTGGCTTATTTTGACACCATGTGTGTTTTTATGGGTGTCTTGCTATTAGCATTACAAATTAAAATTAATTTTCAAGTAAAAATTTTTTTGATGTAATTAAGGCTTTTACTTACAGGGCATTATTCCACTATCCCCCCTTTTTTGATTTAAATATTAGGAGGCTTTTAGGGATTTTACAATGCAGTCTTGATAACTTTTAATTTCAATTTCTTGTATAGAAATATGACTGCTCTGGATTTATTGCATGTTAAGCAATTTTTATATAAGATGAACCATCAATAAAAAATTATAGTTAATACTTCAGGAACAGTTTCCTATCTAGTACAATTAAATTTCTTGAATATTTATTTCAATTAGCCAATTTAAATTAATCTGAATAACATTTATTTTTATTATTTTTTAACTTTACTTGTTCTATAGGCAATAAATGATATTAAATTTCTGTAATTAGTCTTTTACACTAGCTACATTAAGGGAGGCAAAAACAACTTTCCTACCTTTTCACATTGGACCTAATAAGATTAATTGCATTTCTTAAGATGTTTGAAGGAAGCCTTTTTATTTATCTACAGCGTGTCTTTCAGACCAGCTTAAAAAATGTCAACTGAAAGAGTCTTTGTCTTACTCTTTACACTCAACAACCTACAAGGTGGATTCCTGGATGTTAACTGATAGTGCAGAAAGGCCATGTATTTCAAGTACTTATTCACTCATGGTGACTGTATTTATTTTCAGATTTGGTATTTTAATAATAATCTTTAGATTATCCTAAAATATTAGTGGAAGAGATTTCAAAATTTTAAATTTCTCTTTTTATTAAATTTAGAATAATATTTTTAAACAGCATTCCCTTTCAGCTTATTTGCATATACAGAGGGATCATGGGAAGCCTTCAGTAACTTTTTTAGAAGACTTTACTAGGATTCAATTGTTTACAAAGATATTGGCTTCTCATATAACTTAAATTATATGAAACTTTGGTTATATTTTTAAAAGTTAATTTAATAAGTAATTTAAGTAGGTATTTTTATTGAAAAAGCAAAGTTAGTAAATTTAGTAAACTTTTACGTCTGATTCACAAGGCGCAAATACCGCCCACCTCCAGCCTAATTTAAAATGCAGGTGGCGAGGAGCTTTTGTCTTTTAAATTACACCTTAAAATTCCACTGCTGTATTTTCAGAGATATTAAACAAAACTTGTTAAGCCCTTCTTAGAGGCCAAACCTTTGATAACATTTAAGATTTAAGTAAAATATATATGATTTAAAGATTATATACTTTTTATAGTTATCTTAAAATATCAATTACTAAATTTAGACTGGTTTTAGTATTAAAAATTTCAGTTGGGATCACAGAATGAATCCTCTTTTTTAATTAGACCAATGAGTAACATATTTTGAATTTCTAATTTTTCAGAGAAAACACAAGATTTTCTTAAAAATTAAATTTCTTTACTTTAGGCATTTAGTTACTACCACAACTATAATTTCTCCCAATTTATTCCAAAAGCTTTTAGATCTGGCAAGTCAAATATTTAGCATTTCTTTAGATTAATAACACCTTATATTCTTAAGAATAAACTTCAAAAATACAAGACACAATAAATATATTCAATTCTGTCCTCTAAATTTTTCATGAGGCAAATTTAGATTATTGAACAAGTTTTATCATTTGATTTAGTAAACTTTACTTTTTAGTTTCTAGCAGCTCTGGAAAACCACATTTGAGCCTTGCAAAGCAGGTTTTTGGCCTACCTGGTCTTTTCAGATGTAAATTGACCACATTCTTTTTTTAAGATTTTGCTACAGGCAGGAAGCGACTAGCCCCTTCCTCTATTAGAAAGGCGTAGCTGGCTTTTTTAATTAACAAAGGGCTACTTAGATTTTTAAATTATCTATTTTTCAATAATTTTCAGATTTAAATTCAATAATTATTTTAAGGCATTTTCTTTAGCAAATTTTTGTAACAGACAATATACTAAATTTCTTTTCGGCCTTGAAGTTAACTTTGGAACGCGGTTCATTAGCATTTTAAAAACTACTCTTTATTATGGAAATGCAAATCTTGTTGCTAGAACCAGCCTGCATCTTTTTTCCTTTGGTCAAATTCGCCATTTTTCATAGGAAATAATCAGTCTTGGGGTTTTATTTTGTACATTTGTAGAGAGATTCTAGCTCAAAACTCTATCTAATTTCCGAAATCGGATGATGCACGCATTAGTTTTAAGCCACTTTTCTCTTTACACGTGCACAGAAATCCCAGACACATTTCTAAATTTTGTAAAACTTTTCAATTATGAGAAGGAGACTTTAAATTAGAATACTTGGGGAGGGGGCGCCCATATTGGATCGCCTTGTGCCCCCTCTTCCCTTCCCCCACATCCTGCTTTGGGGGAAGTTTCAGCAAATGACTCAGATGGCATATTTTTTCCCAAAGTCATGCTTAATAGAAAAAGACATATTTTAAATTTTTTCCTATTTCGCTTTCCAAAGTAGTAGCTATCACCTAACGTTATCTTAGCCAAAATTTGGTTATCATAAGATGTTCTCTGGTAGCCCTGACCGGTTTGGCTCAGTGGATAGAGCGTCGGCCTGCGGACTCAAGGGTCCCAGGTTCAATTCCGGTCGGGGGCATGTGCCTTGGTTTCGGGCACATCCCCAGTGGGGAGTGTGCAGGAGGCGGCTGATCGATGTCTCTCTCTCATCGATGTTTCTAACTCTCTGTCCCTCTCCCTTCCTCTCTGTGAAAAATCAATAAAATATATTAAAAAAAAAAAAGATGTTCTCTGGTAATTTTTAAACAAAACATTAAGTAATCTCATTGTGGGAGAGCTTATAGCTCTGCCCTCTCCTGCCACCTTTGAATCTCTCTGCACCAGAGGCGGATTCGGCAGCGGGGTTTCATTTCTTATTACAGATTTTAGATTCCAAATACGAATTAAGATTTTAATTTGAACAAGAAACCACATTAAAGATGACCATGGCACTCTTTTTCAGCCTGATTTAAAAGAGTACCTTTTAATATTCTAATTTCTTTATAATTTTGCCTTCTTATCAAATTTTTCCCCATAATAATCTGACTTAAACACAAAGTATCACCCATGCACTTGCGGATCTGCTGGCTTCCGAAGCTACTGTGTGCTACGCCCTGTTCTCGTCTCATTTGATTCTACAGTTGGTGAGTTGGCATTAGTTTTTCATGTATTTATATACAGTGGGGCCTTGACTTACGAGTTTAATTAGTTCCGTGACGGAGCTCGTAACTCAAATTACTCGTATGTCAAATCAAAAAGTGAACGAGTGAGACACATGATGCTGGGCAGATGTTGTGGCGTTCACTGTGACATTCGCTGTGCCAACTAGCGGTGGGGTATCTGAAGCTGGCTCGTTAGTCGGGACACTCGTAAGTCAAGGCCCCACTGTATGAAGAGACAAAGTGAAGCTCAGAAGTTAAATAACTTGTTAACAGTCAAAGCTAGTGATTGGTGATTTTGGAATTTAAACTCAGGTGTATCCAAACTCAAAGTCCAACCTCTGTCTAAGCAGTACCTGGCACATAGTAAGTGCTCAGTAAATATTTGTGGAAGGAATTAATGAATTTTCCCCCTTCCCCCTATCTTCTCCATTCGCCTACCCTGGCCTTGCCTTGGTTCCTCTTCTTCCTTGGCCTGAAGTTTCAAAGTAACTTTGGCCTGCATTTTTTTTAAATATATTTTTTATTGATTAAGATATTACATATGTGTCCTTATCCCCACGTTATCCCCTACCACCCCGCTCATGCCCTCACCCCCCTGTTGTCTGTGTCCATTGGTTAGGCCTATATGCTTGCATATAAGTCCTCTGGTTGATCAAAGTAACTTTGACCTGCATTTAAAGATTTTGGAAGAGGCTGCTATTAAAATGCAGTGCACCTTTCCTGGGAGGAAGAGTTCAGCCCTCCTCTGACACATTAGCCCGATCACTTCTCCATCATCCATACCAATGCAAAGGCCTGGAATTGGTCCAGGTAAATGTGGACTGGGAAGAGGGAGAGTGGGGAGATGAAGCCTGCAAAGGAGAGAGGGAAGGGAGAAAGGCCAAAGGAAGAGTCTGGAGACACAATTATTCTTGCAAAATTCCCAAAAGGGTCATTCACCATTTTCCTTGGGATGCCCAGTCCCTCTGCAGAATTAGCAGAAATCAGTCCCCTGCACTGTTCGGGACGTTAGGGCAGGCCACCCCAGACTGAAGGGCACTAAGGCGCCTACCCGCCCAGGGGCCACTTTGGGGTGGCCCTGGCCCCGCCCGGGAGTGGCCCCGTCAGTCCCTCCGGCCCGCAGGAGCTCGGAAGCCATTGGCCGGCGCGCTGGCGGGGCGGGGCGGGGAGCGCCGCCGAAGGGGACTGTTTGCTCCTACGGGCTGTAGATGGAGCTGTCCGGCCCCGGCGAGGGGGAAGGCGCCTGCAGAACGTTCTTCTTCTCCCTGGCCGGCCCGAGCGGGGAACAGCACTCCCAGGATGCAGTTTGTGTCAACACGGCCGCAGCCTCAGCAGCTGGGCATCCAGGGCCTGGGGCTGGACAGCGGGAGCTGGAGCTGGGCCCAGGCTCTGCCCCCGGAGGAGGTCTGCCACCAGGATCCGGCGCTGCGCGGGGAAATGGCCGAGGGAATGCCGCCCATGCAGGTGGGTGCAGCCCCAGCCCAACGCCATGGCCGCGCCGCCTGGCCGTGGGGGCGGGGCTGCGAGCACCGGGGGGCCCCGGGCGCGGAAGCGGGGCCCCGGGTGGGTCGGGCACGGGCGGGCTCCGGTGGCGGGCGGGCCCCGAGGCAGGCCCGGCCCCGATCCCCGTACCCTGCCGGCCCGGGCCGCGCCGCAGAGCCGCAGGCCCCCGAGGCCGCGTGCCGCCGGGCCCAGTGCCGGCGCCGGGAGGAGGCTCCGCGGGGCCCGAGGGCCCGGAGCGCGTGGTCGCGGGGACCTGCCCCCGGCCCGGCTCACCTCTGCGGGGCCGGAGGGTTTGCTGGCAGCGCCTGGGCCGCTCCGCAGGGTTACACTGTAGCCACTTGGGCGAAAAGCTGCTTTAAACCTATGACCGTCTCCCCCCAAGTGTAACGAGTCATTCACTTTTCCCTGCGCCGGGCGTGCCGGGGCCATGGAGAGGTGACTTTGCCTTCCCTCCTGCGGTTGGCAAACTTGGCTGCATATTCTAACCACCTGAGCAACTCTCAGACTCCTGCCGCCCAGGCCTCCTCCCAGGCCAGTGAAATCGCGCCCGTGGGGTGGCGAGCAGGCGCCGTTCATTTCCGAAAGCCCCGCGGGGCCCTCAGCGTGCGGGCGAGTCTGGGAGCCAGTGCGCCGGGCTTGTGTGCACAGGCCGTGGTCCCCGGAGAGGCCTGCGGGGGAGCCTGGGGGCGGGCCTGGGGGGCCCGGAGCCCCCCAGCTGATGGCCTGGTTCTCTCGGCGGGCGCTGAGCGGTCAGCCGGGTGCTGTGTTTGATCATTCTTCAGTTTTAGGTCTCCAAACCGCAGAAAAGTTAGCTGGGCCTGGTGCCTTCCCCGACTTCCACGGTGAGCCCTTGTTGCCTTCTGTGGGCCAGGCAGGAAGGAAGCCTAAATGAGCCCGTGCGCAGAGCTTTGGTGGAAATACCACTGTCTCTTAGCAGGGTCTGGGGCCCAGAGGCCGGGTCCTCTTTCTCCTGTGTCAGGGATTCCCTGGGAGCTGTGGGATGTTCCTCTGTGGCCCTCACAGCTGCTCCAAGTTAGAGAGGGCAGTTGGCATGCCTGTCCCAGGCCTGCCCAGGTCACCTCTAAGCAACAGGTCTCCACTTTGTCCAGCCTGAGGCCACTTCAGCAGCAGCCGCAGCAGCAGCAGCAGCAGGGAGAACAGAAAATGACGCCTCTTCCTGTCCCTGGTGGCAAGGAGAGGCCGTTATTAGACCCGCTGTTGTCCAGTAACTGCTGGGTGCTGGTCCGGTGTGGGGCCAGTTCCCCGGTCACCTGTGAATAGTCACCAGCCTCACTTGGTCATGGGATTCATTCAGCTCCCAACCTGCACCCATGGGGTACCCCTCCCCAGGAGGCAGGGAGGGGGCTGAGAGGTCTTCTCTTCCTCTTAGGGATGTCTCCTGCCCTCCTCAGTGAGTGACATTTTTTTGGCAAACCTATTCTCATTTTGGAAGGAATCTGAATCAATAGTTATATATGGAAAAAAGGCTGCTCGTCTGCTCTCTCGCTTGGGCTGGTTGGTGTCCCCCCTGGTGCGACTCTGCTGGGAAGGTGTCAGCACCCCTGACCTGAACTGTTTCGTTACCTGCAGCCGCACCTAGAGTCGCTCGCTCCACGTGGCGATGAGACCAGGTGCTGTAGAAGGACCGGCTGTCTGTCTTCAAAGCAGAGATCACCATTGGTGGCCCTAACCTGCTTAGAGTTTGCTGGGAAGGTTAGAGTCAGATGACTTACATCAGTGGTTCTCAACCTTGGCTGCACATTAGAATCACCTGGGAATCTTTTTAAAATCCTGATTTCTGGGCCTCATCCTCCAGAAATTCTGTTTCTTTGTTATGGGTTGGGGCCACAACATTAGTAACAAAGAAACAGAATTTCCGGAGGATGAAGCCCAGAAACCAGGATTTTAAAAAGATTCCCAGGTGATTCTAATGTGCAGCCAAGGTTGAGAACCACTGACTTACATGAAAATTCTCACCTTGAAACAGAAAACATGAGGCCACCCTAAACAGTGCCTCATGCCTGGCTGGTGTGGCTCAGTGATTGAGTGACAACCTATGAACCAGAAGATAACGGTTCGATTCCTGGTCAGGGCACATGCCCAGGTTGCCAGCTCCATCCCCAGTGGGGAGCGTGCAGGAGGCAGCCGACAAATAATTCTCTCTCATCATTGAGGTTTCCGTCTCTCTCTCCCTCTCCCTTCCTCTCTGAAATTAATAAAAAAAGAAGAAAAGAGTTCTTCATTAAGTCTAGCCCTTGAGGAAAGTAGCTGTTCTGTTCAAAGAAAGTCATATGTGACATTTTAGGCCAAAGCTCAAAATGGGTGAACTAGTGACCGGACTGACTGGTTGGAAATGGGAAGGTTGGGTGGGTGGCTGCTCGAGCTGTTGCTGGAGACATTCATGAACACCATAGCCTGAGAGGCAGGGGCTTGGCAGAAGAATGGGAATCTGTGGCATTTGATTCGTTGGGCTCTTAGGCCACTCTCCCCCCGCCACACAGGGTCTCATCCCAGGTTGTCACTTTCTCCCTCTGCACCCAGGCTCAAGAATGGGACATGGATGCCCGGCGACCTATGCCTTTTCAGTTCCCGCCCTTCCCAGACAGGGCACCCGTCTTCCCTGACCGTGTGATGAGAGAGCCCCAGTTGCCTACGGCCGAGATCTCCCTCTGGACCGTGGTGGCCGCCATTCAAGCTGTGGAGAGGAAGGTGGATGCCCAGGCCAGCCAGCTGCTAAATCTGGAGGGACGGACGGGGACAGCCGAGAAGAAGCTGGCCGACTGCGAGAAGACGGCCGTGGAGTTCGGAAACCACATGGAGAGCAAGTGGGCCGTGCTGGGGACCCTGCTGCAGGAGTACGGGCTGCTGCAGAGGCGGCTGGAGAACATGGAGAACCTGCTGAGGAACAGGAACTTCTGGGTCCTGCGGCTGCCCCCCGGCAGCAAGGGGGAGGTCCCCAAGGTATGTGGTGGAACGTTCTCCCTCCAGGAGTTAGCCTCCTCCCAGTCCCCACAGAGTCTGCATGCTTCTGTCCTTGACCTTTCCCCTCCCTGAGATGTCTGGGTGTCTGCAAATTCCTGAAGCTTTCATGCTTGGGTTTTTCACTTGGCACCGAGTGACCATTTGTCGTTGGTTATCTTTGTGTATGCTTTTTGTCTGAACATGGCTGGAGACAGACCCAAACCACGCTGATTGGAATCCCTTGAAAGTCATAACCACTACCCTCCGGTGTCCCCTCTCACAGTTCCTATTCCATTCGCAGAGAATTCATGCTCCAGTTCCTATTCCAGTCGTGTTCCCCTGGCTCATCAACACCTCACTCTCGGTCCACGGCCCTGGTTTCTAGTCCACTGAAAAACGAGTCACTCACAGGTGGTGTCCACGTGCAGCCCACGGCATTCATCCATCCGTCCGCCTTGTGCGCTCTGCCTGTTCTGTTCCCATGGGCTCCCTGTCCCCTGTCCCTTACTCCAGGAAGTCACTCCAGCATGTCCCTCTTTTCTTCTGCATCATCAGCTCTTCCCTGTCTATGGGACTGGCCAGCTGCGCAATCAAAACCACCCCCTGGCCCCTGCATGTCCCTCTAGTTAGTGCCGTGGTTCTCTGCTCTGCTGTAGAGCAGAATTCCTTCGACTGGTCTGTATGTCTCCAGTTCTTGCTTCCCCACTTTCTTTCCCTCCCTTTTTAACCTTTGTAGTGTAGAAAATTAAGGCATATACCAAAGTAGTTCGAAGAGTATAATGAAACCTCGCAAACCCATCATCCAGTTTCAATAATGATCAACTCTTGGCCAATCCTGTTTCATCTAAATCCCTATCCATTGCCTTCTCCCATTTTATTTTGAAGAACATCTCAGACATTAATTATTGTGTTTATAAATATTTCTATATGTAGCTCTAAAAGGTAAAGACTCCTTTTAAAAATGAATAATCTCAATATTATTACCACCACAGCAAATGCTTCAATCTCCTCAAATATCCAATTGGTGTTCACATTTCCAGTTCTTTAAAAAAATGTTGTAATCCCCCCCACCCCCCATTTGTTTGTTGGTCTGTCCATTGTGATTGCTTTGTCTCCTAAGTCTTTTTTGAATCTGTAGGTTCCTCTTCCATCTCCTTCACTTTTTCTTGCAATTTCTCTGTGGAAGAAACTGGGCCATCCATCCTGTCGAGTTTCTCACTGGATTCTGCTGCTGCATCCTCCGTGGTCTCATTTAATGTGTTCATTGGATCATGCTCCCTGGCACCCACCCCATCAGGCGCTGCTACCACCTCTCCATCCTCCTGGTCTTGCCAGAGCCCTCATGCCCTTCATGGTGTTAAAGCCAGTGGCCGGTTCCCAGCCTTCCTCCTCCTGGCCCGTCGCAGCATCTCCTGGAGGTGACCTCTCCCTCCCCGAAACACCGTTCATGTGGCTTCCAGGCCACCTCTCGGGGTTCTTTTCCCACCTCACCAGCTGCTCCTCTCTTCCTCACCGGTTTCACCTCCTTTCCCGACTTCTTATGTTTGGAGTGGGCAGGGCTCTGTCTGACCTTCAGCTCTTTCTCTACACTCCCTCCCTCACGATTTCATCCAGTTTCAGGGTTTTAAACCCAATCTGTGTGCTGTCAGCTCCCAGACATTGTCATTTCTTCCTGCTCTTTACCTTGCCCACACTTCCTTGAATGCGATTCACATTCAGCATCTCCCTGGGGGTGTCGGTACATATCTTAGGTTTAACATGACCTACCTGAGCTGACGCTCTGCCTGACACCTGTTCTGCCCAAAGTTGTCCTCATCTCTGGGGAAGACAACTACATCCTTCCACTTGCTCAAGACAGAAGCGTTGGGGTCACACTCCTTCCTCTTTCTCACACCAACTTCCAGTATTTAGTAAATACCATCTGATTTTTCTTCAAAATAACATCCATAGTCTGACCATTCCTGCAACCTCCACCACTCCCACCACCCTCATCTCTCATCTGGTTTTTGTCATGGCCGCCTGCCTGCGCTCCTTGTCTCTGTCCTTGTCCCCCAGCCCATATGACCTGTCCTCAGCAGAGCAGCCAGAGTGGTCCTTTTCAAATATCAGGCAGTCATATTACCCCTCTGCTTAAGACCCTCACCTGGCTTCCCATCTGACTCAGCGTTAGGCCCCCAGTTTGCCAATGGCTGTCTCTCTCTGACCACCTTTCTGACCTTATCTCCACTCCTTTGCCCACTCCTTCCTGGCACAGTGGCCATTTACCATTCTGCCATCACACTGTCCAGTCCCCTGAGGGACTTCCCTCCACTGAAAAGTTCCTTCCCTCCCTGTCACTTCTGCCAAGGTCTTCTCAGTCGTCACTGGATCAGTGTGCCCTTCTGTGGCACCAGGGAGCCACGTCTCCCCAACCCCAGCACCCTCTTTTCTCTGTGCCTGCTCTCATGTTCTCCAAGCACTAATGCCACCAGGCATCTTAAATATTGACTTCTGTTTTTATCTTCTTGGTTGGTTCTCTCTGACCACTGTGTCAAGACTGCTTGTTTCACTGTTGTGTCTCTGTGCCTATAATAGTGCCTGGATTCTAGTCAGTTGGTATGCAAAAAATTCTTACCGAGTGACTCCAGCCGGAGAGCTCACACTCGCATGTACGGGACCGGGTCTTCTATGTCTGTATCTGCAGAGGCAACACCCAGTGATTTTGCCAGAGGAGTTGTTAGACACAGGTTAACTGAGCCCTCATAGAACCTAGTTGGAATAGTGGCCTGGTTCCTCCATAAAGCTGTCCCTGCCACCTCAGTCCACGAAACGGGTTTTCAGTATGGCTTTTACAGTGCCTGTCCAGCACAATCAGCACCTCTCACGGTGCTTTATGGTTGACCTCGGTGCTCTGTCCTTACGTGGCCTTGTTGTGTGTTCTGTGCGTTGGATCAGTATTAGGACCCCGGAGTTGACGTGTGCCATCACAGAATGATGGAATGGTTATGGGGTCTGCAATCAGAGGACTAGGGTTTGGATCTCAGCTTCATATGTACTGTTTTCCTTACCATTGGTCAGGTAGGTGTTTTGCTATCACTGAGCATCCTCGATCCTTCCTTTGAAAGAAGTGAAGTTTAAATAAATACCAGTCTAGGAAGTTTCCAGCTGGTCTCTCTGAGCTGTGCTCTCTTCTGGGAAACGAAGGTGATAATATGCTTAGTGCATGGAGTTGTGAGGATTTGTTGGTTTTGCTGATGGGACAACACTATGTATTAGTTATCTATTGCTGTGTAAAAAGTTACCCCCAAATGTAGCAGCCTAAAAAAATCTTGCCCCTTTTGTGGGTTAGGAATCCAGGAGCAGCTTAGCTGAGTGGTTCTGGCTCAGAGGCTCATGAAGCTGTTGACTGAAGGCGTGACTGAGGTGGGAGCGTCTGCCTCCAATATCACTCACTCATTTGGCTGTTGGCAGGAAGCCTGAGTTCCTCCCCTTCTGGGCTTCCCCACAGAGCTGCTTGGGCATCCTCCTGACATGGCAGCTGACTTCACTCAGCGTGAGTGAGTCAAGAGAGAGACTAGGATGGAAGCTACAGTGTCTCTTGTGACCTAGTCTCAGAAATCATACGCCATCACTTTTTCATTTATTTCTTAGAAGTTAGTCACTAAATCCTGCCCACACTCAAGGGGGAGAGAAGTAGGCTCTGCTTTTTTTAAGGGATTGTCAAAGAATATATGGACATATTTGAAACCCCCACAACCATAAAGCACTGTGAGGCTCTAAGTTCATATTGCTAGCAATTATTATAATTCATTGTGGACTCTTGGCCGTGCTGGATGCATCCTCTTTGTCAGATTCAAGGAATGCTCACAGATCCTTTATGCCTCTTAGATTCTGTTGTGTCTGTTCATTGGTTTGCAGATAATTTGTGGGTGCTTTTTATCTATCCAGCTAGACTGTAGGCTCAGGCCATGTCTCAGACTTCTGCTGTATCCTGACATAGTGAAGTTTTCAAAAGTGACTGTGAGAATTTCCAGCTGTGAGAATATGGTTCTAGGATGTTGACCATCCACAGAAATGGTGAAGTGGACAGAAGAGTTGGGATGTCAAAAAAACACTGAACTTGATTTTGGATACGTTTAGTTTGAGGTATTTAAAGATGATTAAATGGAGCCACTCAGAAGACTGTCGAAATGTGAACTATGAAGGGAGCAACGAAAATTGAAGGGTGTCGTCTACAAAGAGGTAACCGTTGAAGTTGTGAAAAGAATGAAATTGCCAAGGGACGAGTGAAGAAACAGGGAAGGGCAAGGGCAGGACCTTGGGTCTTGGGGGAGGGAAAGGAAGCTGTAAAGAAGACATGAGCCACGAGGGCAGGAGGCAGCATCGTGTGGAAACCAAGCAGGAGAAAAATCCCACCAAGATGGTGTGATCTTTCAAAGGGAGCAGGTTAGCAACAGGAGACCACCGATGGCCTTCCAGGGGGGGCTCCAGAGAGTGGGGGTTAGTAGAGTTACATTAAGAGGTTCAGGATGTGTGAGTTGTGAAGAAGAAAGCACAGAGTGTGTCTTGGGTGTTTCAAGTGAAAGGAGAATGTAGAGTTGGTTGCGGTAGCAGAGTTGAGTGGGGTTCTTCTTGGGTTGAATGACCCTGGAGGGAAAGCCAGTGGAGGGGGACTGAATGGCCATTTGGGTTAGGTTTCCCAGGCAGGAGGGAGAGGAGAAATGAAGGGCACATGAGGAGGGGTTTGGCTTGGCAAGAAAGAGAAGGGCAAGGAAGGGAGCTTGCCAACAGCTCCCCGAGATCAAGGAGAGACTGGGGAATGTGGTGTAGAGTTTGAAAGAAGCCTCTCAGGGAGCAGCCTGAGGCAAGGGATATGAATGCACTGGGCGTCACTGCAGGACGTTGTGATTTTTATCAGCAGCAGGGAAGCAAAATGAAGAAAGTGGTCTGCATTGGCCGTTCCAAGTTGGGGACTCACCCAAGTCTCTTGAGGGTCCAGGGAATCTGTTTCTCAAGATGGCTGGTGAGCTGTGATCAGCATGTAGGTGTGTGCATCGTGCCTGTGCAGGAGGCCCTTGGCGCTGTGAGCACTGGTGCACGGGCTGGCATTCCTAATTAATGGGAGGACATTGCCCACCCACCTCACTGTGCACCAGTGAGTGGAAACCTGAGGGCTGTCTCTCATTTGCACACAGGTGGCTCTGTATGTGCAGGT
Source organism: Myotis yumanensis (assembly GCF_028538775.1). Classification (NCBI taxonomy): domain Eukaryota; kingdom Metazoa; phylum Chordata; class Mammalia; order Chiroptera; family Vespertilionidae; genus Myotis; species Myotis yumanensis. Next base: position 38,356,412 of record NW_027223760.1, on the reverse strand, counting down.
AGGAGACTGGTGGACTAGGCTTAGAGCCTGGGGGAGATCTGAGGGGTTGGATTTCAGAGAGAGGGTGAAAGGCTGGTCCATTAGGGATGTGAAAGTGGTGGGAGGTAAGGCTCTGTGGTCAGAGAAGGGAAGTTCTGTTATTAAAATCATGGAAGTGAAACCATTTTGAACGATTCCGTCCCAGGTGAGGCCATGCTGGTGAGTGACAGACAAGTATCCTTGTCAAACTGAAATAACAGCTTAAATAACAGATTAGACTGCCTGGGATAACGAGGGACTGACAGGAGACGGTGGGTGACTCAGGCTACAGTGGAACTTCCTGGTATTGGCAACCGCAATTCAGCACATTCAGCAAATGTCTTGATTCAAACTTTGTGCTTCTAGATGCTTGGGACATACCTGTGAACAAAGCAGGCGGCGATCCTGGGCTTCCTCGCATGCCTTTAGCTATTACATGGGTAGTGACCAAAAATGTCACTGTGTGCCCAGAGGTGACCTGACCAGAAATACAGGTTTTATAACAGGGTTTTACTGTGTTTGGCTCACCGATACCCACTCAGAACTGACCACACCCCGTCTCCCTGAGCGCCAAAAGCAGCACAATGACTCCTCCAGCTCTGCCTTCATGAACCCAGTAACCTAAAAGTGAAATTACAGAGGGTATGGTAAATGCTTAAAAAAAAAAAAAAAAAGAAGGCAGTGTTGGCCATCATTGTTCTGGAAGCACAAGGTAGGAACAGAATGGACTGACCCCATTGAAATGGAGCGGGCTGGGGAGGAGGACGGGGAGCCCTGGAGAGCAAAGGCCGGGCTCCAGGGTCACATGGGCCCCAAGGTCTGAGAAGGGGAGACAAGGGGAGGTGCAGACTAAAACTCTTGTTGGCCCAGGTTCCGGTGACTTTTGTCGACATTGCTGTGTACTTCTCTGAGGACGAGTGGAAGAACTTGGATGGATGGCAGAAGGAGCTTTACAACAACCTTGTGAAGGAGAACTACAAAACCCTCATGTCCCTGGGTGAGCACCCCTCCCGCCTGCGTGGCCGCGGTCCTACAGAGGGGCGTGGCGTGCTTTCAGCCCACGTTCACACTACCTGGCCAGGCTGTTTCCTGCTATTGGAAACTTAAGACACGATTTGCTTATAATGCACAGGAGATAGAATGGTTCCTAATCGGATGAGAATGAAAAATCCAGGAACAGGGCCGATCATAGGATCGAATGCCACCACTCTTTTGGAATACGGTCCGGAGCGCTACATGCCAGCAGCCTTGATAAGCCACAGTTGGCCTGCTGCTGGCTTTCCGAGACCAGCTATTTCAGGGGTGGGCAAACTTTTTGACTCGAGGGCCACAATGGGTTCTTAAACTGGACCGGAGGGCCGGAACAAAAGCATGGATGGAGTGTTTGTGCGAACTAATATAAATTCAAAGTAAACATCATTACATAAAAGGGTACAGTCTTTTTTTTTTTTTTAGTTTTATTTATTTCAAGCGGGCCGTAGTTTGCCCACGACTGAGCTATTTCCACACCAGAAATTGGGGTACCTATGGACTCATTTTCAGGTTCCTCCTAAGAGATTGATTACCTGACGTGCTCACATAACGGCTACCACCAAGAGGGGCACTCAGCAGGGGGGAGGGGGGAGTTCTGCCAACGCCCTGGATCATAACCCCTTGCTCAGCTTCACTCAGTCCTTCCTTCCTTCCAACTCATTCCAGATGCAGAGGGTCCTGGGCCCAAGCCAGAGGCCCCATCCCAGGCTGAGCCCAGGGAAGAGCCTTGCGTGTGGGAGCAGCGTAACCCAGAAGAGAGAGAAATCCTGATGGATCCTGACACAGGTGATGGCAGCTAAAAAAGAAACGCCAGGTCCAGGATAGGGCAGGAGAAAAGCCCTGCCCCGCCCCTGCCCCCTCCCCGCCCCGCCCCTCATCTCAGTTCAACAGGAGCTTCCTTTTTTAAATTGATTTTTAGAGAGAGGGGGAGAAAGAGAGAAACATCAATGAGAGAGAAGCACATCAGTTGGCTGCCTCCTGCACACCCCCTACTGGGGATCGAGCCCACAACCCAGGCACGTGCCCTGACCAGGAATGAACTGGTGGTCTCTGGGTGCATGGGTCCACGCTCAGCCACTGAACCAAACCGGCCGGGCAGCAGGGGCTTCTTTTGAGTTGTTTGAGGGGCCAGTTCTGCCACCGTTGAAATTCGGTGGCCACTTACAGGAAGAGATTTCAGGGCCTGAAAGCCCACCAGGGTGCTGGGGTAGAGCCGTGCAGCTCTGGACGCCCAGGCAAGCTGGGGAGAGAGAAGGGGACCAGGCAGGCTTGCGGCATCCCAGGCCTGACCATGACCTGCCGTGAGAGGCCTGAGACCTGGGGGCAGCCCCATGGGAGGGCGGAAAGGGCGTGTGCATGGACATGCAGTTTTGCTGGGAGCCTGCTGCTTCTTGCCCATGTGTCATCTCCAGTATCGTCATCCATTCTCACACAGACCCCCACATCACTGGCAGACTTCTTACCCCTAAGGCTGTTTCCTCACTCAAGAAGGAAACCCAGCTCCTGCAGCATCACCCCTGGTCAGCTTTCACCTGGGGTGGGAGGTGCTAGGCTTCCCACCCCACTGTGCCCTCCAGGTCCCTTCTCGGGGCTGTAGCTCTCCTAAGCCGTGTTGGACCAGGTGAAATCTGTGCTCTAACTGCGTTCTCTGCCTTAGCATATAACTCACCTGTCCGTGCCTGTGTTTGGCATTTTTGCTATAAGCATCTTTGCTGCAAGCATTTTTGCCACGTATGTTTTGCCACACAATTGGCCACAGGCAATTTCACCACAAAAGATCAAATAACCGGCTGGCATTTTGGTTTATGTTTGACAGACTTCACGTATTTAAGCTGATTGTCAGTTTGGTTTCATCTGCATTGACAAGGTTCTCACAGTGTTCGTGTTATTAAATCTTTTTTTTTGCGGGGGGGCGGGGGGTAGGAAGAGAAAGAAATATTCATTTACATTTCACTTATTTACGCATTCATTGATTGATTCTTGTATGTGCCCTGACTGGGGTTTGAACCCGCAACCTTGGTGGGTCAGGGTGATGCGCTAACCAACTGAACTACCCTAGGCCAGGGCCTCTTCATTTATTTTTTTCTACATTTTTTGCCTTCTTTTGGGTTAACTGATCAATTTTTATGATTCCATTATAGCTCTTGTATTGAATTATTATTTATATATATTTAAAATTTTTCAGTGTTTACCACAGAGTTTTTCCTTCTTCTTAAAGCATTTTTTATTTTCAATTATAGTTAACATACAATATTATATTAGTTTCACGTGTACACCTCCGTAATTAAACATGATGTAACTTGCTAAGTGATCATGCCGATAAACCTCGTACCCACATGACACCATATATAATTATTAGAATTTTATTTTTTTAATCCTCACTCAAGAATATTTTTTCTAGTGCTTTTTAGAGAGAGTGGGTCAGAGGGAAGAAGGCGGGGGGTGTGTGTGTGGAGGGTGGAGAGAGAGAGAGAGAGATATACATCTATCTGTTGCCTCCCACACGAGCCCCAACCAGGGCAGGGACCGAACCTGCAATCTAGGAATGTGCCTTTGACACGGAATCAAACCTGTAATCCTTAGTGGTGCAGGCCGATGCTCTAACTGCTGAGCAACACTGGCCAGGGCTAGAATATTATTGACTATACTAGAGGCCCATTGCAGGAAGATTCCTGCAAGAATAGGGCTTCCTGCGGCTGGAGCGAAACAGAATGGAGCGAAACCCGCTGAGGCGGGCTTCACTCCCGCTCATAGCCGCTGCGGCTGGGTTTCCCCTCCCGCTCCCAGCCGCTGCTGCGGGTTTCCCCTCCCGCCTCCCGTCTCCACAGCGTTGGTCCATTCCTGTCTCCGCCACCTCTATTTTGCTCCCTTCTGTAGCGCTTTGCTTCCACGTTGTCTTCAGTCTTCGCTCCCAGCCGGTATATGCAAATTAACACATTGTATGCGGGAAACGTATTTATACGTTTTACGTATTTATACGTTCTACCAGTGTAGTAGAGCGTGGGATAAAAACTACCCGCAAACAATGTGTTAACCACCATCTTGGTTGGGTTAATTTGCATATAGCCGCTCTGATTGGCTGGTGGGCGTGGCTTAAGGTGTAGCAAAAGTATGGTCAATTTGCATGTTTGTCTTTTATTAGTGTAGACTAGAGGCCTGATGCACGGATTTGTGCACCAGTGGGATCCCTTGGCCTGGCCTGCGGGGATAAAGCAGAAACCGGCTCTCTGACATCCCCCGAGGGGTCCCGGATTGTGAGAGGATGATTCTCAGGTGACGTGCCCCGGAATCGGGCCCCCTCCTCTCTTGTTCCGGATGCATCACCCGAGAACCACAGCTGCCAAGTCACCACAGCTTGGCAACTCCTGCATTGAGTATCTGCCCTCTGGTGGTCAGTGCGTGTCATAGCTACCAGTTGGAGCATCTGCCCCCTGGTGGTCATTGTGCGTCACAGCTACTGGTCGGACAGTCACTTAGGCTTTTGTATTTTAATTTTTTTATTTTATATATTTTATTGATTTTTTGCAGAGAGGAAGGGAGAGGGATAGAGAGTTAGAAACATCGATGAGAGAGAAACATCAATCAGCTGCCTCCTGCACACCCCCTACTGGGGATGTGCCCGCAACCAAGGTACATGCCCTTGACTGGAATCGAACCTGGGACCCTTCAGTCCGCAGGCTGACGCTCTATTCACTGAGCCAAACCGGCTAGAGTTGGGCTTTTATATATATAGATTCTCTATGTTGTATTTTACATCCCACGACTGTTTTGTAAGTACTGCCTTGTACTTCTTAATCCCTTCACCTTTTTCTTTTTCTTTTTTTTTTTAAATATATTTTATTGATTTTTTACAGAGAGGAAGGGAGAGAGAGAGTTAGAAACATCGATGAGAGAGAAACACCGACCAGCTGCCTCCTGCACATCTCCCACTGGGGATGTGCCCGCAACCCAGGTACATGCCCTTGACCGGAATCGAACCTGGGACCCTTCAGTCCACAGGCCGACGCTCTATCCACTGAGCCAAACCGGTTTTGGCTCCCTTCACCTTTTTCAACCATCCTTCCAACCCATTCTCCCTCTGGCAACTATCAAATTGTTCTCTGTATCTGTGATTCTGTTTCTGTTTGTTTGTTTGTTTGTTTGTTTTGGGGATTTTTATTTGCTTAGATTTTCATGTTTTATTACATCCTTTTTGTGTCTCTCTCTTATTTTTTCTTATTTTTATCTATTATGGCTGAAACTGCCGTATGGCCTGTTAGTTGTGCAGTGAAAATGCTTGTGGCAAAGATGCTTAGGCTGGAATACCTAGAACCTGCCACCGTCTGAGGTCGGCGGCCGAGGCAGCCTTTCACAGTCACAGCACTGAGTTATGGCCCATCAGTGTGCCCGTAGGGCCGGGACCACTGTGTCCATTTTATGGGTTGGATGAGCAGGCAGAGCCAGAGAAGTCAAGTGACTCATCTACTGGGCTGGGGCAGAGTTCAGACCAGGACCACATGTTCCGATTGCTCCTCTAATCTCTTTATTGCTGCCTGAGCTGTCTCCTGCCGGGGCTGGCACGTCAAGCCATAGGACAGCGCAGGAGGAAAATGCCTTCTTGTCACATGTCAGGGTCTTGTCCTGTCTGCTATGTGTAAGGATGCCATGCTGTGCAGCCTTATGGGGGGTTGGGTTGCAGGTCTTTGCCTAGTCTAACTTCTTGCTAATTATATGCCTGTGTGAGTGGGTGCACGCGAGTATGAGTGTGTATATCTGGCCACCTCTTTCTGACTCGGGTGACAAACAGGACCAATGAACTCCTTCTACACGAAGGTCAGACTAGTCCTGATTAGCACCCAACCCGGCGTGGGGCTGTTTCTAGAACTCTCTCCTGGCCTTTCACACCACATTTTGCTGCTTGGCCCAGTCGTTTTCAACCTTCTGGCCCTTTAAATACAGTTCCTCATGATGTGACCCAACCATAAAATTATTTTCATTGCTACTTCATAACTGTAATGTTGCTACTGTTATGAATTGTAATGTAAATATCTGATATGCAGGATGGTCTTAGGCGACCCCTGTGAAAGGGTCGTTCAACCGCCAAAGGAGTCGCGACCCACAGGTTGAGAACCGCTGCTTGGCCTAACCCCTGAATGTCTCTGCTCCCAGGGCTTCTGCTCATTGGGGTTCCCCATAGTTGCCTGCAGGATCCCGAGACCCCCTGTGCTCATCCCTGGCAAGATCCCGAGACCCCCTGTGCTTGTCCCTGCTCCTGACCCCAAGAGCACATCCAGATGACAGTCATTCAGAAAAAAGACACTAAATGATATGATCTTATGTCCCAGGAGCGGAGCCCCTGGTGCCTGCACAAGACGCGTCTCAGGTGAAGCGTGAGGAAGCCCTGTGTGTCCGGGGTCAGCGGGGCCTGGAGGAAAGAGCTATCCCCACGGAGTCCATTACCGGTGAGTGAGCCCAGTAGCCGCCCACGCCAGGGAGGGAGAGGAAAGGTTCGGCAGGGTCTGCAGGTCCCAGCGTTGTCTGCCATGTGTGCCAGACGCGGGGCCTGAGCTGGAAATGGAAGAGCTGTGGGTCCAGGGTGGATGGAGAGACAGGGTTTCCCCCTGGGGCACAGACGTGGCACACAGCATGATGATTTGCCAGCACATCTGGGCTTAGTTTGGTTTTCTCTGTTCTTTTAATATGATCAGTTTTTAACTATTCCTTTTGACAAGCGAGGTTAGGGCAGCACTTTATGAGGCTCTGTGGGTGGGGGAATGTGTCGGTCCGTACGACCTGCTCCTGACCAGGAAGAGTGTTCACTGTTTTATACAGATATTCATGGGCTGTGGCCTCCAGGCACCAGCTCGGTTGCAGTCCTGTGGGGTAGTCTGGGGAGTTCCTCTTAGATGGCATTGCAGCTGGACTCTGTGTGAGAGCTCTGTTAGAGCACATGTGTGTTAAAGTTCTCCAGAGAACCAATAGGGGTGTGTGTGGGGGTGTGTGTGTGGGGTGGGGGGGTTTGGGGTGGGTGGGTGTGTGTGGGTGTATGTGTGTGTGTGTATGGGTGGGTGTGTGGGTGTGTGTGTGTGGGGGGGTGTGTGTGGATGTGTGGGTGTAGAGAGAAAGAGAGCAGATTGATTGATTGATTGATTTGAAGGCATGGCTTCTGTGACTGTAGAGTCTAGCGCATCCAGAATCTGCAGGGTAGGCTATCAGGCTGGAGACCTGGTCTGCTGGCCAAAGTTCCTCTTTCCCGGGGGAGGCCAGCATTTTCTTTAGGCCTTCAACTGATTGGATGAGACCCACACACATTATGGAGGGTAATCTATACTCAAAGTCTACTGAGTTCAGTGTTAATCTCATCTTTAAAAAAATACCTTCACAGCAACCTCTAGAATGTTTGGCCAAATATCTGGACATTGTTTATTACTTCCCTGTTCCCAGAAGGTCCTGGGAACAGAGAAGTAAGAAACATTCAGAGGTTAGGCCAAGCAACAGAATGTGGTGTGAAAGGCCAGGAGACATAAAATGAGACATCACCCGATATGTTAGCATACGGCAGCTCTCCTGATCCACAGATTGGAGCTCACAAACCTCATCCCCTTTGTCAGAGTCTCACTTCCATAAGCAAGTGACGACAGAGGCTGAGTGGAGGAAAGCCCTTGTCATGCAGTCCTCCAGGGCACTGCAGCATTGCTATCTTCAGAGAGATCTTTCAGAGATGAGAGAGCAGTGAAGGGTAAATGAGGTGTGATGGCCTCTGAAGAAGAAAGGAGATGTAGAATACATCTTAGAAGTAGCCACTAAAATGGTTGAGATAAAAGGCTTCCGAGAAGGTATGATTTTCCTGGAAAATCCCCACATGAGGAATAGCTGCTTCCATGGTGGTGCTCAGTACTCAGTACATAGTACTCAGTACCTGAGCATGAATCTCCTCTAAGGAGTTAAGTTCCCAAGCACAGAAGGACTTTCTCTCTTTTTTTTTTTTTTTTTACAGACAGGAAGGGAGAGAGATAGAGAGCTAGAAACATCGATGAGAGAGAAATATCGATCAGCTGCCTCCTGCACATCTCCTACTGGGGATGTGCCCGCAACCCAGATACATGCCCTTGACCGGAATCGAACCTGGGACTTTTCAGTCCGCAGGCCGATGCTCTATCCACTGAGCCAAACCGGTTTCGGCGAAGGACTTTCTCTTGAAGTCACTGTTACATCATTCCCCAATAGTATCCACTTATTTGCAGCAAAAGCTCCAGTATTTGAGGCCAAGCTGACTTAAACCTCTAATTACTTAGCATAGGTTAGTTACACCCAATTTGTAGGAAAAAGACACAACTGCATGTAGTAAGAGATTTACTCAAAGCAAAGACTTGTGGGCATTTTTGTGTCCCCTGACACCTTTGCTGGTCTGTTCCCACTTGCAGACTCGCCAGCCTCTGCCCAGGACCTCCTGTCCCGGATCAAACAGGAGGAGAACCCGTGCGTGTGGGATCAGCAGGACTTGGCAGAGAGAGATATTCCAACGGACCCCAATTCAGGTGAGCATGGTGCTCTGGAATATTGGGAGGACGAGGCTGCTGGGTTTTTTTTATTATTGACTAGAGGCCTGGTGCACAAAATTTGTGCACTGGGGAGAGGAGGTCCCTCAACCTGGATTGTGAGAAGGTGCAGGCCAGGCCGAGGGACCCCACTGGTGCACGATTGGGGCCTGGGAGGTATAGGGGCCTGGGAGGAACACAGGAGGTTGGCCAGCTGGGGAGGGACTGCGAGAGGGCTTCAGGGCATGTCCTACCCATCTCGCTCAGTCCCAATCTGCCGTACCCCAGCAGCAAGCTAACCTACCAGTCAGAAGTCTACCCCTGGTGGTCAGTGCACATCATAGCCACTGGTTGACCTGTTGACTGTCTGCCCCCTGGTGGTCAGTGCACGTCATAGCGAGCGGTTGAATAGCCTTAGCATGTCATTAGCATATTATGCTTTGATTAGTTGAACAGACGACCAGATGACTGGCCATTTAGCATATTAGGCTTTTATTATATAGCATTTTACAGAGGGAGAGTGAGATAAAAACATCAATGATAAGACAGAATCATCGGCCCTGACCGGTTTGGCTCAGTGGATAGGGCGTCAGCCTGCGGACTCAAGGGTCCCGGGTTCGATTCCGGTCAGGGGCATCTACCTTGGTTGCGGGCACATCCCCAATGGGGGGTGTGCAGGAGGCAGCTGGTCGATGTTTCTCTCTCATCGATGTTTCTAACTGTCCCTCTCCCTTCCTCTCTGTAAAAAATCAATTAAATATATTAAAAAAAAAAAAAAAAAAAAGACAGAATCATTGATCAGCTGCCTCCTGCATGCTCCCTACTGGGGATCGAGCTGCAACTCAGGCATGTGCTCTGACCCAGGAATCGAGCTGTGACCTCCTGGTTCATAGGTTGCTCAACCACTGAGCCACTCCAGCTGGGCTGCAACTTTGTACAGAGTTTAGAAGGTGGAAAGGGTATTTCTAGAGGAGTCGTTAATTGACAATTTACTGTGTTAATGTAACTAATACTAAAATTACTTCAGCACTGGTTTTTAAACAACAAATATAACCAAAAAGGCTTTTAAAAGTTGTGTATATGTCTGTAAATGTGTATTTACACTTTCTGGAATTTTTCTTGAGTGAATACTAGTTAGATGTCTCCCAGGAAAACTTCTGGGGAGGGTCTAGGCATAAAGGAAAACATAAAATAATCATTGGGATGCCCTACCTGCCTTGGGCCTGTGTGTGTGTGTGTGTGTGTTGACATGTGCTTGCAGACCTGGTGAACTCCAGTGTCATCTCATTTGGTAATTATGACCCCAAAGTTTGACCCTACCCCTGCATACCAGGAAGAGAAGACCAAATCTACAGCTTTACAATGGGGAGGTTGAGAGGCTGCAGGGCAGAAGGGAAAGCCAAGCCTTCCTGATAGAGTGCAGTTCTTATGACGACCTTTGCTCACGGCTTCCACCATTGCTGATCTTTAAGTTCCACCTCTCATCCCTCGGTCCTGTGGGCCTTCAGAGTCCAGGCTGCCCTCTGGCTTGTCCTGGACCTACAGGCTGTTCTGGGGCTCAGTGGACATAGTCAGGAGACCTGGGTTCTAATCCTGGCTCTGCCGCCACACACACTTTGGGACAAGCCTCCTCCTCCCTGACCACCGGGAAATGTAGTGAGCACAGTGATATCCCGTTTACGAAGGCATGAGGGGGGAGGACCACCAGTAAATGAAACTGATACCAAAACCGCCACTTGCCCCGAGAGCTGAAGCTGCAGCCTTTGCATGTGATGGTTTTCGAGCCTTTGATGGGATGCTCAGCAGAAATGAACAGATGCTAAGACTGCCTTCTTTCCACGAACAGAGTCTCTGATCTCAGCACATGACATTTTGTCATGGATCAAGCAGGAGGAGCAGCCGTACCCGTGGGGCCCTCGAGACTCAATGGAAGGAGAGCTGGGATTAGACTCTGGCCCCAGTAAGTGCTGCGTGCGGCGCCCCCGGGGCCCCTGGGTGTTTGTCCAGAGGGGTGACTGCTCCCTCAGCCTACCCGCTGATAAGGCGATACTCTGTTGGGGCAGGCAGCCTTTCATCAGTCTGTACCAGAGGCAGTCTCCTTTCCTTTTGCGGGCTGGCAGGCATGTTCATTTCCTAGGGCTGTCTTCAAGGCCCACACACGGGGTGGCTTTAAAAAACAGAAATGTGTTGTCTCACAGTTCGGGAGGCCAGGAGTCTAAAGTCAAGTGGTGGGCAGGGCCACACCCTCTCTGAAAGCTTAGGGAGTCCTTCCTTGCCTTTCCCAGCCTCTTGTGTTTTGGCAACCTTTGGTGTTGCTGGGCTTGTGAGTGTGTCACCCTAGTCCTCTGTCTTCACGTGGTGTCTGTGTGTTCACCAGGCTCATAAGGACACAGTCATATTGGATCGGGGCACCCTCCTCCAGTGGGACCTCATCTTAACTAATTCCATTTGCAAGGACCCTATGTCCAAATAAGGTTGAATTCTGAGGTCCTGGGCGTTCAGATTTTTATAGTTTTTGGTGTGGGAGAGGGGAGGGAGGTATAATTTAGCCCATAACAGTAGGGAAAGGAGAGTGGGCTGGGACAGAGCTGCCAGGAGTTGATGGCTCACATCTAGACAGCACTGGGCGGAGCCAGCCCTGAGCTGGCACCCCCGTGTCACTGGTGAAGATCCTGAAGCTCGAGTAGAGAGAGGGGATTCCCCCACCACCACCATCACCACCAACAGGTTTCTCACCAAACGTCTCACTCAGTTTGGGTCTCCTGGGCATTTTTTGAAGCTCCACTTATTAACCAGTGACCTTAGGCATATGTTCATGGGGATTTAACACTCTTAGCATCAGGGTAGCGTTCCTTGCCAGACCCAGTACCGTCACCCTCTTCTGGTTGATTGGAATGTTGAATCCATATTCCTGACACCCTCTAAGAGCTTAAAATCCATGTAAGAGCCGAGGACACAAGTCATTCCTGACCTGAAGGGCCATTTCAAACCCAGGTCAGCACATCCCACTCTCTGTGAGACAAACTTAATTCAGAGTGGAGGCCCTTCTGACACAGGAGTGACTTCTCCAGCCTCTTCGGCTGCTTGAGGCCGGACGCAGCAGTGGGTTCCGGTTGCAGGCAGAACAGAGGACAGAGGGTGAGGGGGTTTCACCATGAGTGACCGCAGTGCTGACCACAGAGCTAAGCTGGGTCGTGAAGGGAGAACAAAGGAGACAAAAGCAGCCCGGTGCTCACACCGCGTTTGCGGAATCGTCAGGGTAGCATTAGGGCTGTGTTGGGTTTCTAGGGAAACAGTCCCTGAGATGGAGGGTTAGTGTAAGTGGTTTCCTTGGGGTCCTCTGGGAAACACCCGGGAAAGAATGGGGGGAGCAGGTTGGGGTAGAAGGAGCAGCAAGGCCACAGCCAGGATCGCAGGCATTGTCCTGGCCGTGCTGGCTGAGGCCTGAGCGTTACCTCTGCCCTGGCCACTGTCCTATGGGGAGGGCTCTTTGTTGTTTGCTGGTCAGTTGTGATTGGCACAGAGAGGACAGGCTGGGCCCAGTCTGTGACATAGAAGGAGAACAGGCTTCAGTCAGATGCTGATGAGCATGGGGGTGGGAGTGTGGCAGATGTGGCCTGAAAAGTCGCCTCCGGGGAGCAGATGGGTCCTGGGCAGAGGAGAGAAAGGGATGCCCACAGAGGTGGGGGACAGGGTGCAAGCTTCACCTTTATTCTTCTTCCATGGACTGCCCCTGAGTGGGGGCGGGGGACCTCCACGGGAAAGGATTGCCAGCTGGGGGTTGGGGAGGTGATGGAGGGGAGAGAGATGAAAACACTCCAGTTTGCAGAGGGAGTAGTTCCTTAGGTGGAATCCTGGGCCAAAGGTCACTGCTCTGATGCTCAGCCTGGACTTTGTGCCTCACGGTACAGGAAAACTGGGAACTTGTCCTTGAGACATGGGGGTGCAACGAAAAAGGCATCATTGCAGGAGCTGGATCAGGCTTCCTGGGGAGGCAGGCTGGGCAGCCACTTCCACACTGGGGTACCGGGCCCAGGCACACGTGGTCAGGGTCCAGGTGGGGTCAGGCCTCAGGATGGGACTCACACCAACCCAGCTGACCAGGCTGCTGTACAAGTCGGAAGGCAGCCTGCCTGGTAGAAAGATGACTCACCTGGGAGGGTGGGTATGGTCCCAGGTCCCCGCAGCCCATTCCTGTTGGCCTCTAGACAAGCTTTTCAACTTGAATAAGTCCTGGCAAATTCCCTCCAGTTGAGAGGTTCTCCTCAGGTAAATTAGCCTTGAACATCAGAACACAATTAGGTCTGTCTTATTTCCAGGCAATTCTGCCTTAGAAGGTGACTTCCACATAGCACCCCACCCAGCCCCCAGCATTCTGGATGCATTCCCTGTCCTACCTGCAAGCTACCTGCTCTCCAGCAGGTGGCTTGGGGCAGGTCAGAGGGTCAGGGAGCCCGAGAGCCATATGGAAAGTGACCATTTGCCTTGTTCAATCCCCTCATTTTCCTAGAGAAACCGAGGCCCAGATGGCCTATGACTCCCGTGAAGCCACAGGCAAATTAGTTAAGCACCTGGGCCCCTCGCAGGGACAGTGTGGGGTCCTGGTCAGAGCACTGTCAGGGTGTCATTTCTCTGTCTCTTCCTCCCCAGGTGACAACCTGCTGCTGGTGAAGAACCCGGCCCCGGCCCAGCCGCCCCAGCCTGCTCAACCGAGCCTGCCCCCACCTCCGGTGGCCGAGAATGCCGGCGGCCCCCTGAGCCGGGGCGCGGCTGGGCTGCTGGATGACAGCTTCCCAGCACTGGCTGGGGAGCGGGCCCCGGCTGGCGGGGCGCAGGCTGGCAGCGGCGGGGGCGCAGGCGGGGGACCCGGGGGCGGTGGGGGCTGCGGCAGCTGCTGCCCGGGGGGCGGGCTCCGGCGGGGCCTCCTGCAGGGCGCGCGCAGCAAGCCCTACTCGTGCCCCGAGTGCGGCAAGAGCTTCGGGGTGCGCAAGAGCCTCATCATCCACCACCGCAGCCACACCAAGGAGCGGCCCTACGAGTGCGCCGAGTGCGAGAAGAGCTTCAACTGCCACTCGGGCCTCATCCGGCACCAGATGACGCACCGCGGCGAGCGGCCCTACAAGTGCTCCGAGTGCGAGAAGACCTACAGCCGCAAGGAGCACCTGCAGAACCACCAGCGGCTGCACACGGGCGAGCGGCCCTTCCAGTGCGCGCTGTGCGGCAAGAGCTTCATCCGCAAGCAGAACCTGCTCAAGCACCAGCGCATCCACACGGGCGAGCGGCCCTACACGTGCGGCGAGTGCGGCAAGAGCTTCCGCTACAAGGAGTCGCTCAAGGACCACCTGCGTGTGCACAGCGGGGGCCCCGGCCTGGGCGCCCCGCGGCCCCTGCAGGCGCCGCCAGACCGAGACTAGGGCTGGGCTGGGGGAGGGAGGGCCAGCGGCAGGCGCAGGGGTGCGGAGGGCCTGGGGGCGGCCTGACGACCCTCGATCCTGCTGTGGCTCCCAGTGCGCCTTCCCTCCCTCCACCTGCCACCCGCTGGAAATCGGGAACAGGAATTACACTCTAAACAGGGTCCCCAAGAGTTGGACAGGGGTCCCCTAGACCTGTCCAGCCTGAATGGACGGCCCAGCTCATCTCCTAGGTGGATCAAGGGGCCGGCTGAGCGGCTTCCCGCAGGGAAGGTGCGGGAGGGACAGTGAGGAGGCCAGAGGCTTCCCGCCCGCCCGCAGACACCTGGGGTGCCCATTTGGCCACTGGGGTCACAGGTTGTGATCAAGGGAAGCAGCTAGGGAGTCTCGGAAGCCCGAGATCAGGAAATCAGGTCCCAAGGCTGAGACGCTGCAAGAGGAAGCAAAGGTGTGACTGAGCTGAGGGATGTGCTAAGGGATGCCACCTCCATGACGACAACACTGCCTCGCGTTTGAATAGCGCTTTATACTTTTTTAAACGTGTTTTCTATCCGTTATCTATTTTCACCCTTAGCCTATCCCTCTGAGGTAGGTGGGGGTAGGGTTTGCCTGACTCGGTAACCAAGGAAAGGAGGTGCAGGCCAGATGGTTTAGCCCAGATTACAGAAGAGCGGCAGAGCTGGGACCAGGGCTCCTGACCCAGCGCAGTGTCCCCACCACACACACTGCCTACCTCTGTGTTTGAGAGACAGACCTCTCTGGCCTTGCCTCTCCTGGTCTCTCTCCCTTGCCCCTGACCCACCAAAAGTAATCAGAAGCCACCGGGGACAATACGTGGGGTTACTGGGGATGGGGAACAGATGGGCGACAGAATGCCTCAGGTTGTGCTTCCGAAAGACTTATCCTATGTGGGCACTTTTGGGGCCCAGGGCCCATCCCCCAGCCCGTCCCTCCCACCTCTAGTCCCTGAACCTGGTGCAACCCATCTTGTTACTACACAGTAGTGACCCGGCCCTCCAGAGGCAGCTGGTGCCCTGGGTCAGAGCTCACCCTGATGATTTATTCCAGTTTCCCCAGAGCCAAAGGGTGAGAGCAAGGCTCATGCTGCAGGGGCCGCCATCGAGGAAGTGAATCTCTTCCCAGGAGGGCCAGGCAGTGGGTGCTAGAGGCCGAGAGCCTCAGTCTCTCTCCTGCCCTGAGCCTCCCAACCGGTGCTATCTGTTAACTCACCATGCTCACGGACATGGACGTGGACACAGACCTCCTCTGCTCCAGACCCTGCAGGCGCCTCAGGAGGCGCCCAGAGGACTCTCTTGTGTTGGTGCAATGCTCCGTGGTCCTGAGGGGCCACTGTCTCCATTTCTGCGTCTTGCATGGCCAGGCACTGGGGTGGGGTGGCGTGCCCCAGGACCCTTGTTTGTGTTGAGAATGACTTTTCCTGCTCCGCCCATCCACCCCGCTTCTCTCCCATCCGGCAGCACAGTGGGCAGCCTGCACCTGGCACCACATTTGTGAGCGCTCTGCTTCCTCCCTCACCCGCACCGCTTGGCTTTCCTCAGACCCCTGTTTGCCATGCAAAGGGAATTCTTGAAATTAAATAAAAGGTGTCCAGATTGCAGACTGCATGTTCACAGGGCCGAGGGTTCTGCGTTGTGGCTTCGGACAGGAAGCCTCCGTGCGACTGGAACCCAACTAACGGATTTTTCTCCTTCATTCTTTCTGAAGGAGGCAAATCCTAAAACTAGTTGAGAAATTAAGCAGACAAATTCAGTGGAGTTTTATTAGAGCAGAAGGGACCCTCCAAAACATTGTTTTTTTGTGGGGAGGGAGCAGTGTTCTGCTTTTCAAAGGCATATGCAGAAAATCAAGCTTTTCATAATCTAATTGGAAATAAGACTTTTTTTTTTTGGCTGTTAAGAGTATAAAGATAGGGAGAGATCACTATTGAGTGATCAATATACTCAAGTGTATATTTTGCCCTCAAGGAGCTGATTCCCAAAGAGGTTTCGTGACTAAATTAGAGGGCAGAAAGTTAGTATCTGGTTCCTTCATCCTAGTCTGGTAGATCCCAGGGCACCAAGAGCCTCTCAGCTAGGAGTCACCCCAGCCTCCAACGCTGGCCCCAGGAAGGTCCTATAGTGAGCCCTGCCCCCGCGCTGATCCAAGGTGATGCCACTCAGAATGGACCTCTCCCAGGCAGCAAGGGTCCCGCGTGGGGACCCTGCCGTCCACTTTCTGAAGGGCCTGCTTTGGGTGGATTTTATTCTCCATCTGATAGTGTGTTAATTAAAATTAACTTTTAATTTAAAAATTAATGTGCACAGTAAAAATTCAAGTGGTTAAAAAAAAGACAATCCTCACTCGAGCATATATTTTTATTGCTTTTTAGAGAGTGGAAGGGAGAGAAACATCAATCATTTTCCTGCCTGATCCCCTGTTGAAAAGCACCCACAGCTAACAGCTTTTTTTTTTTTTTTAATATATTTTTATTGATTTCAGAGAAGGGAGAGAGAGCTAGAAACATGAAAGATGAGAGCGAATCATTGATTGGCTGCCCCCTGCATGCCCCTCACTAGGGTTGGGGCTCACAACCTGGACATGTGCCCTGACCAGGAATGGAACTGACCTCCTGGTTCATAGGTCAATGCTCAACCACAACCACACTGGCTGGGCAAGAGCTTTTTAAAAATATCTTCACCCAAAGATGTTTTCATTTCTTTCTTTCTTTCTTTCTTTCTTTTTTTTTTTTGAGAGAGAGGATGAGAAACATCAACTGGTTGCCTCCTGTACCTGCGCTGACCAGGGATCGAACCCACAACCCTCTGATGTACAGGATGACGCTCCAAACAACTGAGCCACCTGGCCAGGCTACTAAGCTTCTTATATGTCCTTCCAGAACTGGAGAAGTCCCCAAAGGGAATGAGGTGACAGGCCCAGAGGAATGGAGAAGTGCTAAGCTGACAAAATTATCAGATGTCCGCTGCACACGTACACAGCAGGGTGGTGCAGCTTGAGCCAAGCATGTTCTGCTAGGATTCTCACTGACCTCCAGCCTAGTGAGCATGCTCCCCAGCACTGTTTTTGTTTGTTTTAGAGAGAAGGTACACAAAGGATATGGTCCCTGCCACCTAGAGACTAGGATAGTAAGGGGAACAGAATAGAAAGGGTCTCTACTAAGTGGGATAAAGCTGTGGCCTGTAAACTTTCTTGGATAAAAAATGTTTGGACATATATATGCTAATACATATACTATAAATCACACTTGCAATAGAAAATTTAAAGGTCAAGGTAAATATTTTAAAGCATTTTAAACTATATTATTTGTGATTCAAAGAATACTTCTGTCACTAAAAATGGGGGTGTGAGTGAGATATTCAAGGTCACATTCAGCTCTGGGTGTGTGTTTCTTATGTATTTATTGATTTCTAGAGAGAAACATCGATTTGTTGTTCCACTTATTTATCCATTCATTGGTTGATTCTTGTATGTGCCCTCATCAGGGATCAAACCCACAACCTTGGGGTATCAGGAGGGCACTCTAACCAGTGAGCTACCTGGCCAGGGCCTATGCATGTTTCAATCATTCTATAGATGACAGGATATGAGTATATTGATTTCTCTGATAACATTACCACCAATGGGAATAATTGTGAACCTAATTTTAAAGTTTATTTGACAGTTGCTCTTTGAGCCTGCCCACTCTCGCTCTCCTCCTGAGAGTGTACTTTCACTTTAATAAATCTTGCCACTGCCGCTTGAACTCCTAAAAAAAAGTTTATTCAAAGGCATGTGTCAAGATCTGTGTGTCATTGGGAAAGGACAAATGGGTGGCTTCTCAGAGTCAGCAAGGAGACATTTATCTTGGTGAATTCTAGCACCTTGACAAAGCAAAGACAAAAACCAAAATGAGAAGTTGCCTGTTATTGAGTGCTTACTCTATACCAGGCCTTCAGCTACATAAGCATTTTACTTACACAATGTCATTTATTTTAATCCCATTAAAAACCCTTGGATATGGTTTTCATATCCTCAGGGGGAAGACACTGAGGCAGAGTGAGCATGAACCACACCACTTGGTGAGTGAAGGAGCCAGGACACATAATAGCAATCGTGAGACATCTTGAGCTCTTACTATGACAGGTTGCACTGTAAGCATCTGACTTGAACTAACTCATTTAGTCTGCACAACAGCTCCCAGATGCATGCTATTATTTCCCACTAATAATGAGGAATTGGAGGTGCCAAGAAGTTAATGACTTGCCCAAAGTCCACATGTAAGTAAGTGGGGGTGCTGGTCTCACTCCTTGGCCCCACTTTCTAACTCCCTGCGCTACCATCTCCAAAAGCCCATGACACTGCAAAATAGTGCCTGGTGCTTCCCCCCTTGCACACTGGAAATTTGATCTAAATATTCTTCCAGAGTTCCAGGCTCAGAGTCAGGGATGCTGAATCATGCTGACTCTCAAGAGACTGACTGATGGATAAGCCAGAGTATCAGTTTAATAATTTCCAAGGGTGGGCTGGATAGTTGCATCAGCCTGACCTGCCTGTTGTCTCCCAATACACAGGGACCTGCATCAGCATAAGGTTGCCTGGTTGACGTAGAAATGGAATGGAGTGTGAGTTCTATACCTGGATCGCTTAATGATCTCAGTATTCTATGTCCTGATATGTCTATCTCCACAATCTTCATACATTATTTTCTGTATCTGCAGTAAGTTTTTGTTGGCCAGAGAGAGTAGGTCAAACCCTGGATATATCTCAATGGCTGACTAGTTTCCTCCACATGGCCCCTTCTTTAAATAGATCAATGATTCAATCAATCTGTCAAAGTGGTTGCCCTGGTCATCATTCCTTCTCTTGGAGGTGACTTTTCCTAGCCTTG
The DNA here is from genome assembly GCF_028538775.1 of Myotis yumanensis. Taxonomy (NCBI): domain Eukaryota; kingdom Metazoa; phylum Chordata; class Mammalia; order Chiroptera; family Vespertilionidae; genus Myotis; species Myotis yumanensis. The sequence goes on along the minus strand of NW_027223760.1, from coordinate 38,337,549 downwards.
CTCTCTGATTTGCTATTAAATCACCCAAAAATATTTATGAGCACTTCTATGAGCAAATAGAAGTACCAAGGAGGGAGAGACATTTTAGTGAATTACCATATAAACAAATGAAAAAAAATGAGGTGATTTTGGATTGTGATAAATGCTATGAACAATGTTTGGAGGAAGATAACTAGACTGAGGATTGGGATAGAGGAAGACATAGGGAATGTCTCTCTGAAGAGGTTAAGTCTGACCCGAGCCCTGCATGCCAAGAAGGACTTGGTCATGTGAAATAGAGTTTAGTTCTCAGGGGAAGCATTTCATGTCTATCATTGGAAGTGGAAGTTCATTGCAAGTCTCTGCAGAGACAATGTGGCACAAATTAGGCAAATATGGTTGCAAAATTCCACACGCATCATTTCACATGCAGCATGTGCACTGGATTACATATTTGATATCAGGGCTATCTTAGGGTTTCCAAGGCATGTGATTACTATAATGAATAGGCTACGGTGGGTTGGCCTTGGCACCTGACCCCACATTGTTGAGATGGGAAGTGTGCTTCTAGCTGCTAAAAAGCAAAATTTTGGAATACAACCGCTTGCCATTTGGGACCATAGCTCTTTTCCCCAACTAGATTACATGTTCTTCTCTCAGAGCAAAGTCTGAGTCTTATACATTTTGGAATATCGCAAAGCACCTAGCAGAGTTCTGGGCACGTAAAATAAGAAAAACAAAGTCCGCTGGGTTTGCCTTAACTTTGGAACCTGCACTTGACTTGGAGGGACCAAGTCCTCCGCGCGGAGCTGCTCTTCACCCTCCGGCCGCGCGGGGGCGCAATGGGAATCCCGCGCGCCGAGCAGGAGCGGCTGGAGCCGGTCTTGGCCTTGTGTCAACACGGCGCTGGTGGCGGCTTCGAGGAGGGGCTGGGGCGCCCCGCAGACCCGCGCGCAGTCCGAGGGAGAGCAGGCGCGGCCCCGCCGCGGACGGGCGACTGGCAGCCATGGCGGAGTCGGCGTCGGCTCGGGTAAGAGTCCCCCCTGGCCCGGGGGCGCGTTCGGGGTGACGGAGCTGCGGGGCGGGGCGGGGGGGTCCCCCGGGCTGCCGCTGCGCCGGCGAGCGCCCACCTGCCCCCCGCGACCCCCGTCTCTGCCCACCCCTGTCCGGTCCCTTCCGCGTCGGGCCGGAGCCCCGAGCGACGCGCCTTCGCCGGGAAACTTCTCCGAGGCGAGTTCCGTGCTCTCGGGCGTGTGACCGTCCCCACCCGCGCTGTCCGCGGCGCCCGGAGCGGTGTCGCGATGGAAACTCTGGGTCCCCACCGCCGCCCGGGAGCCCGCCGGCTGCTCCGGGCGCCCGAGCGCTCCTCGCTCCTCGGCGGCCAGCGCGGCTCGCTCCCGGCCATTGTGCGGCGCCGGTCCCTCCGGCCACATTGTCCCGCTACGGACTTGTGCGGCGGGGCTGCAGCCGCAGGTTGAAGGCGGGCTGGGCTGCCGCTCCCGGGGGACAGGTGTCAGCTCGCCGCTAGTTGCCCGGGTTGGGGGGTGAGGCTGGGGGGTCCCCCCGAGCCCGCCCTCCGCAGGACTCGGGGCTCGGGGAGAGGAGAGTCCTGGGCTTGGAGGCAAGAAACTGCTTCCAGCCGCAACTCGGCTCCCACCCCCCCAGGGCCGGGCCTCCGTTTTCTTCCTAAATTGTGTTGGACTAGTTGCTGGATAGTCTCTAGGGTTCCTGCCAGCTCTGACATTCGCTGGTTATTCGAAAGTAGTGGTTGATGTGATCATGCGAGAGGATGTGCGATGGGAAGGGCAGATGGGATTTAATTGGTTTATTTTATTTTGTTTTTTTGATTTAGAGAGAAAGAGCAAGAGAAACATCGATTTGTTGTTCCGCTTATTTATGCATTCATTGGTTGCTTCTTGTGTGTGTGCCCTGATGGGCGATCGAACCGGCAACCTTGGCATATCCGGACGACAGCCGGCCAGGGCTGGAATTTAATTTTTTTTTATTATTGATTTTTAGATAGAGGAGGGAGAGAGAGAGGGAAAGAGAGAAACATCGATTTGTTGTTCCACTTATTTAAGCGTTCATTGGTTGGTTCTTTTTTTTTTTTATAACCCATTGATTTTTTTTTTTTTTACTCATTGATTTTTTTTTTTTTAATCCTCACCCGAGGATATGTTTTTATTGATTTTAGAGAGGAAGGGAGAGAGAGGGGGCGGGAGAAAGAGAAACATCGATCGCTGCCTCCCATCTGCGCCCCAAGCATTTCGTGGTCTAGAAACACTTTCAGAATCATATGAGATCTCGTGAGAATTGAGGGCTAGCAAGATGCACTGTATTTGATTCTTTTTTTATTTTTTTAATCCTCACCCGAGGATATGTTTTTATTAATTTTACAGAGAGGGGCAGGGAGAGAGGCGAGAGAGAAGCAGCGGTGGTCAGGGCTGTTTGATTCTTGCAGGAAGCGGGTGAGAACTGAGAGGGAAGGATTGGCAGGCTTGCAGAGCAGTGTTTGCTCTCAAGGAAGCTGAAGTTGAACTATGAAGACAAGACACAAATGTTTACAGCGTTTGCCTCATCTGACTCCTTTAACTAAGGTGATACAGTCAGAGACGGCTTTTCCTCAAGACCAAATTAGTAGTAAAGAGGGGAGGAGGACAAGTGTACTAACGGCCAGAGTGCTTCTTCCTGACTGGTCAGTGCACAGCGACTTGCGTGGCATCAGCAGGTCTTGTTAAAAGGAAAGCCTTAAAGATCCTCCAAAATTCAAAACGACTCTCTAAGTCACTTATGGACCTGTCGTTGTAGAATGTATTTAAATTGTCCTTCAGCCCTGACCGGTTTGGCTCAGTGGATAGAGCACCGGCCTGCGGACTCAAGGGTCCCAGGTCTGATTCCGGTCAAGGGCACATCCCCAGTGGGGAGTGTGCAGGAGGCAGCTGATCGGTGTTTCTCTCTCATCGATGTTTCTGACTCTCTATCCCTCTCCCTTCCTCTCTGTAAAAAAGTCAATAAAATATATTTAAAAAATAAAATAAAATAAAAAATAAAAAAATAAATTGTCCTTCAGCATATTCCTATTCTCAGGCATTTTCTCTTCAGATGAGGATTCTGTACCTCTCATTTGACAGTGTGGCCAAGTAGGTACCATGATAAAAACAACTAAAAATGCTGGGCGGGGGGTGCGGCGGGCGCGGGGGACGACACACAAATATATTTGAAGTGTCTGTTAGTAAAGAATACTTGGAGTCCAAAATCCAGGGGAAAGAGAGAGCTCTTAAGCGGTAAGGAGTGTTCTGAAACCAACTTTGAGGGCTTTTGCTGAACATTCATCTGTGGTGTTTATGACCTCAAGGGGCCTGGAAAATAGAAGATGAAACTCAAAGCCTAAGGTGAGAGTCCCCAGGAAGCCTCCTGCCTGAATCCCATAAAGCTGAGACTCCAGAGGGCAAAGGGCAACATTCACAAACTAAAAGCTCTTCCCCCCAGGTGATTGCAGAGAAAGTTACATATGTCAAACCTTGGTGCTGAGAGATGGGTGCAAGATGGCTCTTGAAAATTGATGACTCTCAAATGGTTTCATTGCCTGAATTTACATGACCTGGGTGGTCCAAGAAACTGCAAGCAGAGAATTTAATTTAAAGTAGAACCTCCAGCTGCCTGACAAAAATAAACATGAATCGCCCTAGCTGGTTTGGCTCAGTGGATAGAGAGCATCGACCTGCAGACCGGTTCGATTCCGGTCAAGGGCACATGCCCAGATTGCGGGCTCGGTCCCCAGTAGGGGATGTGCAGGAGGCAACCCATCAATGATTCTCTCTCATCATGTTTTTATCTCTCCTCCCTTCCTCTCTAAAATCAATTACAATATATTTTAAAAGAAAAAAAGGAGGGGGAATAACATCATCTAAAAGAAGGCAAGAAAGAAGATGAAAGATGGGATAAATCACACAGAAAAGGTACAAAATAAATATACATCAATAATTAGAATAAATGTAAATGGACTGAATGATCTAGTTAAAAGAAAATAGATGGGCTGGATGAGGGAAATTCAACTGTATGGTTTATAACATACAATACAGGATAAAGCTGTGGAAATGGCTGAATATGAAGGGATAGGAAATCATATACCAGGTTAATACTAATCAAAAGAAAATTGGCCCTTGTTGGTGTGGATCAGTGGTTAGAGCATCAACCCTCGATCCAAAGGGTTGCAGGTTTATTCTGGTCAAGGGCACATACTGGGTTGCAGGTTCCCTGCCCCAATTGGGGCGAGTGCAGGAGGCAACCAATTGATGTGGCTCTCTCACATTGATGTTTCTCTCCTCTCCTCCTCTCCCTCCTCCCTTCCACTTTCTAAAATCAAATGGAAAAAATATCCTCCGGAGAGAATTAACCAAAAAAAGGAAGAGAGGGAGGAAGGAAATTGGCTTAACTATATTAATATTGCTAGAGATAGAGGACTAGTACTATTTTTATTTTTTAAAAAAATATATTTTATTGGTTTTTCACAGAGAGGAAGGGAGAGGGATAGAGAGTTAGAAACATGGATGAGAGAGAGAGAGAAACATCCATCAGCTGCCTCCTGCACATCTCCTACTGGGGATGTGCCCGCAACCAAGATACGTGCCCGCAACCAAGATACATGCCCTTGACCGGAATCGAACCTGGGACCCTTGAGTCCGCAGGCCGACGCTCTATCCACTCAGCCAAACCGGTTAGGGCACTAGTACTATTTTTATAATGGTAAAAGTCTCAATTTACTAGCTTGATAAGACATTTCTAGTGTTATATGCACCTAATTATGTAGCCTCAAAATATATAAAACAAAAGTTGATAGAACAAGGAAAATGCACTACCATAGTAGAAGATTTTGATATTGTCTTATTATTTTATCAAGCAGGAAACAATTAGTGAGGATGTAGTATCTCCAAAGAACTTTCTGAGATAGTGGAAATATTCTGTCTACACTGCTCAGTGCAGTAGCTACAAGGTACATGTGACTATTGAGCACTTGAAATGTAGCTAGTATGACTGAGGAACTTGCATTTTTAATTTAATTTCAATTAATTTAACTTTAAACAGCCACATGTTTCTAGTGGCTATTATAGTATACTGGACATATAGAGAGGATATGATTAATTTTTCCCATATATCTACCCCATATATATAATTTTGATGTATAGAGAGATTGATGAAGAAAAAAGAGAGAAGGCATAAAGCCCTATTACTGCCCTGGCCGGTGTGGCTCAGTTGGTTGAGCGGTGTCTCATGCACCAGAAAGATACAGGTTCGATTGCCAGTCAAGGGCACATGCTTGGGTTGCGGGCTAGCTCCCCAGTGGAGGCTGTGCAGGAGGCAGCCGATTGATGTTGCGCTCCCATATTGATTTTTTCTCTTCCTCTCCCTTCCTCTCGCTAAAAATCAATAAAGTATTTTTTTTTAAAGAGGTGGTGGTGGAGGGACTGAACAAAAAGAAAAAAAAAAGAGCTTATGGACACGGACAACAGAGTGGTGATTGCAAGGTGGCGGGGGTGGAGGTGGAAGAGGGCATAGAGGAATAAATGGTGAAGGAAAAAATAATAAAAGAAAGAAAAAAAATAAAAACAAAACCCTGTTAGTAATGAAAGTGTGTTCTGGTGCTGACCGTGGGTGGGGCTGGGCCCTTAGGTAGGGCTGTTAAGCAGAATGTCACCATGCGCCCTCTGTGCGTGGCTTGGGGTTCCTCAGATGGTTCCAGTGCCTGCTTGCCTGTTATTTGCTCCAGGTGACACAAACTCCCTGCCAAACCCTCATTTAATTGCAGATTCACGAGCAAGATAGATGTTGTTGTCTTAAGCCTCTAAATTTTGGGATTTGAGGATTGGAACAGGTACCTGGGAAATATGCTCAAATATTTTAAAAAATACTTTTAAAAAGAAGTGTATAGTATGTGCATGGATTGAAACATTTCATCCTAAAGATGTCACTTTTCAAATTTACCTATGGATTTGAGGCAGCTCCAAACAAAATCTCTAAAGATATTTTTTTGTGAAATTTTTCAAATTTGTAGAATATCAACAGGCCTAAAATAGTCAATATACTCCTGTAAAACAAGGAGGTAGGACTTTCCTTACCAGATATCAATAATTATCAAAAAGCTATGGTCATTAAGATGGCAATATTGATAAAGTGATAGAAAAATTGACCCGTAGAACAGAATAGGGAAGCCAGAAACAAACATATGTAAGAAAACTTGACTTATGACAGAGATAGCAGTTCAGATCAGTGGGTAAATGATGGATTTTTCATTATGTAGTATTAGGTCTGTTGATTTCCCATATGAAAATTGAGTCTTGCACCGTATACAAATATCAGTTCTAGTTGAGGTAAAAAATGAGAAAATCAAAACTATAAAATAAAGTATTTAGAAGACTGTATTGTGGGTTCTAGATTTCTGTTTTACAACTTTTGACACAAAAGTTCAAACCATAAAAGTATTAATACTGATAACATTCAGCTCCATTAAAGTTAAAGACTTTTGATCAAATAATACTGAAGAGAGTGAAAAAAAAAAAGTACAAATAAAGAGAAGATATTTGCAACATATATAACTGATAAAGATTAGTGTCCAGAATTTACAGCGAAATCCTAGGGGACGGGAAGGAAAAGTCAGATAACCCAAAATTAAGTGGGCAAGACTTTAGCAGGTAGTTCACTTAAGGGGACATTGAATGGCCTGTAAACATATTTCTTCTCAATGTCTTGGTCTCAATGTCTTCATTGTGGTGAGAGAAGCAGCCTTGAACAAAGTGTGCCACATAAAGGGAGATGAGTCTTGCGGGGTTAGGACTGAAATGTGAACCTGCAGTAGGACAGCGGTGCTAAGAGGACAGCTTCAAGAGGACTCCCCAAGTATTGGTCTTAGTCATGTTGAGCTCAGCCATAGTGATTTTCCTCTTGTCAAGGACAGACCATAAAAATGAGAAGTATGTCAGAGGACTTCGATCATTTCACTGAATGATTATGAAGAATTTGTTCACTTATACTGGCTGCTAGGTGCACAGATGAATGAGTTGAGTCTTGTAGGTCCTGCTAAAGGAACCTTAAGGGGTTGCTGAAAGGTTTCAGCAAAGGGGACCTGATCAACTATGAAGTCTGGCAGGAATGTGGAGACAGGAGTAGATGTAAATAATATCATCACAGCAAAACATCACAAATAGCCCAAAATATCAGACAGAGAGAAATTGGTTTAAAAAATGAATCCTGACACAGAAAAGTGTTAGACAATATGCTATGTATGAAACACAGGTAACAAAACGTATGTACAGTATGATTTCAATTTCATTGACTAAAAAAAGATGAAAAAAAAACTTATAGGAAACACACGAATATTCTAACAACATATTTTACATAATCCTCCTTCCCTCCTTCCTTCCTTCTCTCTATTTTTCCATACTTTTTATTATATGTGTACAATTTGCTGTATCAGAATACAAAAGAGCATACTTTTTAAATTAAAAAGTAGCAGCCAGGTACTCGTTATGAGTCTGCTGGACTCTCCTTGGTGTTGGGAAGGGGCTCTGACTGACCGACCCGGGTCTGGCTCTTCAGCACAGGCGGAAGCGCCGCGCCACACCCTTGGCTTCTCCCTCGCCGCCCCCACAAGAGACAGAGGCCGAAGAGATGTCACTCCAGTCAGTGATGGCCGCCCTCCAGGCCGTGGAGAAGAAGATGGAGGCCCAGGCCGCCCAGCTGCAGAGCCTGGAGAGACGCATGGAGACAGCCGAGAAGAAGCTGGCTGACTTTGAGAAGACAGCCGTGGAGTTCGGGAACCAGCTGGAGGGAAAGTGGGCCGTGCTGGGGACCCTGCTGCAGGAGTACGGGCTGCTGCAGAGGCGGATGGAGAACATGGAGAACCTGCTGAGGAACAGAAACTTCTGGGTCCTGCGGCTGCCCCCGGGCAGCACAGGGGAGGCCCCCAAGGTAGTCCTTTTATTTGAGATTCTCAATTGGTGGCTTTTCCCTAATGGCTGAGACAGGAAGCACTCACTGTATAACATTTGCGATTTCAGATGCCCAGGTCACTCGAGAATGATGGAGTCTGCTTCTCGGAGCAGGAGTGGGAGAATCTGGAGGACTGGCAGAAGGAGCTATACAGAAACGTGATGATGAGCAACTATGAGACACTAGTCTCTCTGAGTAAGCAGCCCTTTCTGCCCAGACATCCCACAATTCCTGGCCTGTGCTGAGTGGAAAAATGGGAGTCTCCAAGTCCTCAATTTACCAAGACATTAGGAAAGGTCAGAGTGTCATGCCTTTCTTCTCTGTGGTCCCATAGTCAAATCTTGATAATATTTACTAATAGGTAAGAGGTCATGATATGCATTATAGTATAACATAGCTAGGGTTCCTCATGCTATTTTTTTTTTCTTAATATACTTTTATTGATTTCAGAGAAGAAAGGAGAGGGAGAGACAGAAACATCAACAATGAAAGATAATCACTGATGGGCCACCTCCTGCACACCCCCACCAGGGATCTAGCCCGCACCCTGGGAATCGAACTGTGACCTCCTGGTTCACAGGTTGACACTCAACCACTGAGCCATGCTGGCCAGGCCCTCATGATATTTCCAGTGCTTAAGACTATTTGATAAGGAATCCTTTGTTACCTGGGATGAGACAGGCAGTACAGGCTAACCAAAAATTGTCCTGGGCACTTGGCTGGAATCACAGCCAGTTGTGGTCTCGGTGTTTATTTTGTGTTGATGAGAAGTACTGCTTAATAGATACAGATCTTGATATGCAAAATGTTAGCTATTACATTATAAATGCATTTTGTTTGGTAGACAAAATGTTTGACAACCTAAAAGGTTCATGGAAGGTTGTCAAGAAGGCCACTGGGACTGGAGCAGAGTGGAGGGGGCAGGAAAGTAGCAAATGGGTCAAAAGGTTACTGTGACCTCACTGGGTCATGTGTTGCTTGTGGCCGATGCCTTATCTGTCACAGGTGGGGATAAGTGCCTGCCATTTCGCAGTGGTATTGGTGGAATGAGTGATGGGCTCCTGTGCCTGCCTGCTGAGCCACAGGGGCCTGATGAAGGGGCACCGAGGGGACAGTTAGCTGAATACATCATTCCAATGGGCCATCATTTCCTAATTGTCCCAAACTACTAGGGGAAAGTGACAGGAACAGTACTTTGAAGTTTTAATATTGACTCCTTGACATTGGTCACCTTGTTCATCAGCAAGTGACTAGTGTGCAATGAGAGTTTACTCTCCTGGGCTCACATTGTGCCATTTCCAACCCAGAGGTCCTTGGCCAGCCAGAAGGAGAAGCGGAGTTGGGTACAGAGATGCTGGGAGACTTGGAGGAGGAAGGCCTTGGTGGTGTCCATCCAGGTGAGTGGCTCCAGAATATTCCATTCCCCTCCCCACTCCCTGTAGTCTATAGTGAGCTTTCCCACTGCTAAACTGCCAAACATTGATCATCAGTAGCCTCATGTGGCATTTGCTTATTCTAGATTCTTTTATGATTATCATTAGCTCACCTATTATGTGTGTCTGAACTCCTTACTGCTATTTGGAATCCTTGAGATTCATGACCATTCGGACTTCTTCGTGTCCTACAGAGGAGAGTACATAATAGACTTTAGTCAAAACCCACAGGGCGTTGAGGATAGGGTTGCTCACAGCATCAGGAGTGAAGTTGACTGGGTGAGAGACAGGAAAAGCATTTATAAGCCAGGTAATTTGGGGAGAATGCAGGAAGAACAGCTGGATACATGAACTTTTAAGCTATAGGTTTAGTTGTGTGTGTTTTTAATCTTATTTTTATTACTTTAACACTCCTAAGTAAGTATAGTTTTTCAGTATATTTAGCCATTTTTCAGAGATTGAATATAATTTGTGGACAAACTAGAAAAACTATCGTTTATAACATTGTTCTATAAGAAGAATATATTCAGATTTCCCACCCACATGTCTCTACCCGAGTATAGGTTTCCCTTTCCAGGTTTTGGAACCCAGTCAGTCTCTAATTCCCTTGATCCTTTGATTTGAGCCCTTCTGGAATTCACAGATGTTTAGCTCCAAAGAAACCCAAGGTGCTAGAATGTGATCTTCTTTTGTTGGTTTTCTTTGTTTTGGCAGCAGAAGGGGTTGTGATTAAGCAGGAGGTAGAGTACCCGCCGGAACGCTCTGAGGATCTTCCGGGAGAGCTCTCAGGCCCCTCGGAAGAGCCGGCTTTCCTAGGCCCGGAACAGACTGAGCTCTGGAATACTCAGGGCGGTTCTGTCCTCTTGGAACCAGGGGCCGGGGACGCTAATCTAGAGGAGCCCACTGAGGGCAGCAGAGACCCTGGCAGTGACAGAAATCTGGACTGCCCCCCGAAGCAGAAATCTAATAGGCCGGTGCAACTGGCTCCGGAATGTAATCCGGCCCTGAAGCTGAATAGGGAAGATTTCGGCCCCTACGATTGTCCTGAGTGCGAGCTCAGCTTCCGCTGTGAGCAGCAGCTGGCCTATCTGCGGGCCCACCCATCGTGGGAGTCTTCCACCACCTCAGAGCCAGAGGAGGGTCTTAGGTCCAGGCCACTGCTGAAGCCCCCGTCCAAGAAGGGGAAGCAGCATCAGTGTGACGTGTGCATGAGGAGCTTCAGCAGCAAGGTGAACCTCGTGAACCACCAGCGCTGCCATTTGCAGGAGGGGCCCAGTGGTGGCCAGCGTGTCCAGGAGAGGTTCTCGCCCAACAGCCTGGTTGCCCTGCCCGGCCACATCCCCTGGAGGAAAAGCCGGAGTTGCCTCATCTGTGGTTACTGTGGCAAGAGCTTCAGCCACCCATCAGATCTGGTGCGGCACCAACGCATCCACACGGGTGAGCGGCCCTACACCTGCCCCGAGTGTGAGCGGAGCTTCGTGCAGAAGCAGCACCTCCTGCAGCACCAGAAGATCCACCAGCGGGAGCGTGGTGCACTGGCCTCGGAGCCAGGCAGGCCCAACGGCCTGCTCTAAGGGTGCCAGCCCCCCGCCTGTCCGGGGGGGCTCAGGGGGCTGGCATTGGTCCCCCGAAGAGACACTGTGCAGAGTCAGGGACTGACTTCTTCCTTGGGGGTGTCATTTTGATTTGCCTAACTTTGGCCGAGCAGCAGGCCGAGCCCAAGTCCTCAGAACTGTGTGGAGGAGGGGCGGGGCCAGGCCTGTCCCTGCTGTCTACCCTGCTGCTGTGTTTGCCGTGTCTTTGGCACCTTCGAGTCTCGGGTTTTCCCATCCATGCTGATACTTGTGCACTGGGGTTGGTTTGAGGGTCTATCCCAGCGTTTCAGGTCTTCCCACGGGTGGAGTCAGGCCAAAGGAGTGAGCAGGTGTGCAGAAGAGCTCTGGGAAGCATAACCCTCTGTTTTCTCTTCTGTTGTAGTCTCCTTGTTAATAACAAGTAGAAGTAATTTAAATGAACTGCTCACCTTGCTCTGAAGAACCTTTTTGGAATTAGATTTTAGCTGATTTAAAGAAAATACGGCCTGACACTTGTTTTTTAAACTTCCCAAGTTGTAGAAGTTGTTCCTAACATGGGGACTGCTGCCATCTGGGAGGGAATTGTTTCTGGGCCTCCTTTAGCCTGCCCACACTTAGGCCAGTGATCAGGGTGCATAGCTGGGGCTCCCTATTGTGAGGGGACTTAGCACTCTCGGATGGGGCTCACTGAATCACAAGGACCAAGGGGGAGAGAGCAGTGGGAGTGGACCCCAAAGCCCCCATTGAGAATGAGTCTGGGAAGGGAGCTGAGAGTACGGAGCTGCTTCCTCCCAGGAGTTCGGCGCTGGGGTTTCTCACCACAGCTCGCTTTCCCTTCCATCTGCGTCCTCGCTGGGTTCTGTAGCCTCACAGGGTAGACGATTCCTTTGTTACTTACGGTTGTTCAGCTTGTATCAGCTTGTATTTGAGTTTGTTCCTGTTAGACCAGTTGTTCCTTGAGGTTGTTCAGATGACACACTTTCCCAATTAGTTCTGGGGTTGACTGTTGCAGAGATGATGGAGAAAAAGCACGTGGGTGCTTGTCTCCCAGGAGAGGTGGATGCCTGCCGCACTGCTGTTGGGAGTGGGCTCCTGGGTCCTGTGTGAGTGTCCCCTTTGATGACTTGGCAGTTGCTTAGAATAAAACTTGCTACTGGCAAAAAAATGTGCTCATGTCGGGTGTTTTTCTCCAGTTGTCAAGAAGACCCTCCTAGGAGCAAGGTGGAGGAGGTGCCTGACCTGGAGCAGCGACAGAGGGCTGACTTAAACCTAGATTTGCAGACGAGAAGAGGGTGTGTATGGGACCCTGTTGGTGGACGCTGAGGGCTGCAGACAGTCTGAATGTCAGTTGTTGGAAGGCAGTAGGTAGAGGAGGCAGGTGCACCAGGGAGTACTGGGTAGCAGTTGGAAATATTGACTTCAGTATACATATAGTCATATGGGTTGATCTTAAAAATACAATGTTGAGTGGAAAAATATAAGAAATTGAGATATATAACAATACCATTTATGTAAATTAAAATGCATGTACACAAAACAAAACAGAACACAGAAATAAGAAATTACACATTAAAGGCATCTCAGTGCTCTGGCCAGTGTGCTCAGTGGTTAGGGCGTCCACCAGCAGAGTGGACAGGAGAGATGGACAAGATTGACAAGGTACCGTCAACAGCACGAGATGCTTTTTGAAGGCAGAGACCATGTCTTAATCGTATCTGGACTCCCCAGCTCTGAGTACAGGGACTTTGCACAAAGGTGCTCAACACACGTTTATTGCATGGGCAGATGCATGAGGGGAGTTCACAGAATAGGGAGCTCAGCATTGTCTGAGCAGGGTCGGCTTCGAGGAGGAAGGGGGTTGGTGACATTTTTGGTCTCCCTCTACTACTAATTTCCCTTGGAAGTTTTACATACGTGGGTGGGGCCACTTTAAAAACTGATACTTTTTCCAAGTAAGGTGCAGCCCTGGAATTTGGGGCCAGGTTCGGAGTGTTGCTTTGAAGCAACAAGGGATCAAGTCAATATATGGCATTGTTCATTGTGAAATTCCTTGTTGAAGTAATGCAGTGTAACAGACAATTTGCAAATGAGTGCTGAAGGCATTAAGAGGATCTTTAGTGTGGACCCTAAGAAGAAAGATTCATTTGATGTGAACCCCGAGAAGGAATTTATCTGCTGAGATGGGCTCCCCAGGGCCCAACCGAGGGCCCAACTTTTTTAAATAGTAAGAGCCTAGCTACCATTTGCTGACGGGCTCCTCACGAATGCTGTGTACCAGGGAGAACCTCAGACTGAACTCTCAGTGCCCGCACTATTCCCTGCTTGTTTGTACCACCTGAGTCAACCTCTGAAGGGAAACCCTGGTTTCATCTTCTACCAATGGACTGAGACCTGCCCTGTCCTATCAGAACTGCACAATTTTGATACCTCACATAAGAAGCACCTAATTGAGAACCTCAGTGGGAACTTTCACTATAAAAACAGCCTTCATGCCCTAGCTGGTTTTGCTCAGTGGATAGAGCATTGGCCTGTGGACTAAAGGGTCCCAGGTTCAATTCCGGTCAAGGGCACATGCCCAGGTTGCCGGCTCGATCCCCAATAGGGGGCATGCAAAAGGCAGCCAATTGATTCATTCTCATCATTGATGTTTCTATTTCTCCCTCTCCCTTCCTCTCTGAAATCAATAAAAATATATTTAAAGAAAAAACACACACACACACAAAACAAAAACAGCCTTCATTACCCTGGTCGGGTACTTCGGTTGGTTGGAGCGTCATCCCATGCACCAAAAAGTTATGGGTTTCATTCCCGGTCAGGGCACATACCTGGGTTGCAGGTTTGATCCCCTGTCAGGTTGTATATGAGGGGCAACCCATCAATGTTTCTCTCAAATCAATAAAAAAACACACATATCCTCGGGTGAGGATTAAAAACAAAACTGGACTTTGTCTTGGTGGAAGAGTTTAGGTTATTACTTTAGTCTGTCTCTAGGCTGAAGCTCCTTTTTGCTCAAATAACTACCTTTTATTCTTTACTAGAGACCCGTTGCACGAAATTTGTGCAAGGGGCTCGGCCCTCACAGCCGAGGCAGCTTGCCTCAGCCCTCGCAGCCCCAGCTTTGTCCCGGAGGACGTCAGAAGGATGTCCGGAAGGTTGATCGGCTGTCCGGTCTAATTAGCATTATTATAGATTACAGGCTACAATTGTTTTTGATTTACACTAGGAGCTCATCAGAGATCCATCAGACCAATATATTAAGAATTATAAAATACTGGTAAGTTGTGATCTTAGAAAATAAGAATTGATGCCCAATGTAAACAGAAGAGTTTGTGGGCTTGTTGGACAAAGATTATAAAATGAATGGGAAATGCAGAAAAGGTAGAAAATAAAAATTTATACTGCATACAGCATGTTTCATTTTACATTCAGTGATTAACTCTGGTTTTCCATAGTAAGGCTCTTTACAAATGAGAAAACGGGTCCCATATTGAGTGGTTTATTCAAAATGCCTCAGGGCCTGAATTAGTGGTGGATTTACTTTTGCTGCAAGCCCAGCCTGGAGCCAGAGCTGTGAAGATTCCAGATGATGGCTGACATGCAAGGGAAGACTGGGCGTTGTCAACCTAAGAAATGTTTAAACCTGTAGAGAATTTTTATGAGTGTATTTGAGCCAAACTGACAATTGCCAGAAAGCAAAATCTTAACATATTGAGAAAATGCTCCAGAGAATGACAGATTTGCACCTTATTTTATACATTACAAATAAAGGAGGAGGCATAAGGGGTTACATGAAATCCATGTGACTGGACATGATTGATTAGGGAGGTGGGAGAAAGCAAAGTGGAGAAATCTCTGGGACCGGATAAAAAGTAAAATAAATAGATACTTCTTTTACATTTGTGGTTATAGGATAGTTAGCAGTTAACACTATAACAAATCATGAGGGGTTTTGTGATCTTTGCTCTGGTGCAGTGAGGGGTCCAGAAAAAAGGAAATTACCCTGACATTTCTCTCTCTCTCTCTTTTTTTTAATCCTCGCCCGAAGATATGTTTCTTATTGATTTTTTAGAGAGGGAGGAAGGGAGAAAGAAATATCGATTGGTTGCTTCCCGTAAGAAGGGTTTTGTGGTCTCTGGTGCAGTGAGGGGTCTAGAAAAAAAGAAATTACACTGGCATTTCTTTTCTTTTTACTCCTCACTCAAGGATATGTTTTTGTTTATTTATTTTTTAATTTTTAGAGAAAGAGGAAAGGGGAGAGAGGGAAAGAGATCAGTTGCCTCCCATACTCGCCCCAACTGGGGATCAATTCCACAACCCAAGTATGTGTCTGACCGGAAATTGAATCCGAAACCTGTTTTGGTGCATGGGATGATGCTCCTACCAAATGAACCACCTAGCCAGGGCACCCTGGCATTTCATAGATGCAAAAAGACAATAGACAGGCTCAGTTAAGGTTAAAGATTAACCTTTGTCAGGGTATCTCCCCTGACAAAGGTCAATCTTGCCATGACTAGCTTTTGTTAGAAAGTTTTAATTTCAGACCATCCAGTGTGGTTACTTTAGGTCTCAGTTTGTAAGGCACACGGAGCTGGCCTTTGCTGAGCTTGTCAGGTTTAGTATGTGGTCCCTTTTTGGTCCACAGTGTGGCACAGAGGACTTCGGGGGTACACTGTGGCACAGAAGACTTCGGGGGCGCACTGTGGCACAGAGGACTTCGGGGGCGCACTGCGGCACAGAGGACTTCGGGGGCGCACTGCGGCACAGAGGACTTCGGGGGCGCACTGCGGCACAGAGGACTTCGGGGGTGCACTGCGGCACAGAGGACTTCGGGGGTACAGCGTGGCACAGAGGACTTCCACAGCTCTGCTCAGGAGCTAGGTCTCAGGAAAGGAAGAGGGGACTGAGGATTCCCAAAGCTGTTTGGGGAAGAGAGGGAAGGCTTTTTTTTTTCTTTTTTTAATGAATTAAATTTTTCCTGAGGTCTCTATTTGGTCTGGAAAACTAAAAGAGGTTTAGCCCGGCTGGCCGTGGTTCAGTGGTTGAGCGAGCCTGGACCTATGAACCAGTAGGTCTGGGTTGCAGGCTCGATCCCCAGTAGGGGGCGGGCAGGAGGCAGCCCGACAGGGATTCTCTCATCATTGATGTTTCTATCTCTGGATTCCTCTCTGAAATCAATCAATCAATAAATAGGTTGATAGATTTTAAGAGTTAAAACCTTTATTTTTCCTGGGCATGAAATACTATATTCAAACTAATAGTCACTTTGGGTCCATTAGAGGTGTTAAAACGGTGACTCTACATACACTGAGATTCCCCATGGGGGCTGGGGCGAGGCGGAACTCCCAAAGTTGTGAAGTCACGCATTTCCCCTGTCCGCTCTCTGGCCGGATTCCTGGGTGGGACACTGGGCTCCCTAAGCCCCGCCATCCTGCAGCGGGTTCGGGGCCGGCCTGGGCCCCGCGAGCTGCGTCTGCGCGTGGCCCGCACCCGCCCGGCGCCCGCCCGGCGGTGTCCACTCCCGCGGCCCAGGCGAGGCTGGGTGGCCCGGCCCCCTGGGTGGCCCCCGCGGCCGCCGGGACGCCAGGCTGCGGGCCACTCCCGTGCGGTCCTTCGGGCTGCAGGGGGCGCTGTGTGTGCCCGCGGGCCGGGCCGCGAGCGCAGCTCTTGTTTAAAGGGCCGGCGGGGCACGTGGCTCGGACGCAGCTCGCGGCCGCCGGGCTGGGGCTCCGAGGCTGGGCGGCTCCGCTCCGCCTCCGCCGCCGCCAGCGCGCCGCGCCGGGCCCGACAGGCCGCCGAGAGGAGCTGCGAGGGAGGGACGGGCAGCCATGGCCGAGGCGGCGCCCGACCGGGTAAGCGCGGGCCCGCGGACGCCCAGACGGACCGGGCCGCCCTCGTCGGCGTCCGCGTCGCTTTCGGGCCGAGCGACCGGGCGGCCCAAAGGCCAGGCCGGGTGGTGGGCGGCCCGGCGGCGGGGGATCGGCCCGCTTTCCAGCGACACCCACGGTGGCAGGCCTTGCATTGGAACCGAGTGGCCGATTCCCCATCCATTGTGTCAGTGGAGGCCAGCGGCCCGGAGGCCGGCGGGAGGGTAGGGTCTCCGGCCGCGTTGGGTTTTGACAGCCGCGTCTGAGGTTCCGGGAAGGGACCGGCCCAGGGTCACACGCAGTGGAGGCCAGGCCAGGGCGGTGGAATTACATCCCCTTGGAGGGACCCAGTATTCTGCTCTTACCTAAGGCAGAGGGACTAAACGCTGTTTACAAGAGAGAGTGGAGGTGGATTTTTTACTTTTAAGATTGCTTTATCACATTTTAGAATGTTGGCTGATAATGTTCCGTATGTACAAGTCAGAGAAAGCAATCCTTTGGTCGTTTGGACACAGTAGAGAAGCAGTGGTGAAGAGCTCTATCAGTGGTACCTCCTCTCATCAATACATGTCAGTGAAGTTTTTGATTTTTCTGGCTGCTTCTCAAGGAGGAACTTTCTCTCCCTCCCCTGCCGTGAGGTCTCCCTGAGTGCGGGGGAGAGACGCGAGGTGGCAGGTCTGCAGGTTTGCTGGGGAGAGCTGCCGATGGCCTTTCTATAACCGCACAGGTGCCATCTTCAGCTCCCACCTAGCCCAGCGCTCTTTCTGACGGATCCTATCCACCCTCTTCTTTCCCCTCTGCCCACTTGCATCACCTGAGATTCCTTAGAAAAGCTCCCAAACAGGACTGATTTGCCCCCAACTTTTGTTAGCCTTTGGGTATCACTCTTGTATTTCTATACAGAATTTTCCTGCTGGAGAAGGAAGGAAGAGCCAGGTGATTTCTCTGCATCCCCATTGATGATGACAGGTGTTCTGTGATTGTTACTGAATGAATGTGTTGTTGAATTGTTTAGTCATTCATTCATTCAGTAGGCATTGATTGGGCACTGCTGTGAGTGAGGCACTCTTAGAAGCTGGGGATACTGTGGGAAGCCACCTATTGTCCTCACTAGCAGAGAGGTGTGGACAAGGAACCCTGAAGGCTGGTGACCCTTGAAGCCCTGGCAAAGGTCAGGGCTGTGCACCCACTGTTAGTCCAGACAATGGTAGCTGAAGCAACTTCCCCACCAGATAGTCATGTAAATCCTTATTGATAAGATAGTCTGCCTGTTACTGGAACTTGCCTGCCTAAGGGCTATGGGTGTATCCCAAACCAATAAAAGGTTGGTGAGGCCTGAGCACCAGTGAAAGTCCTTCCCCTTGAGTTGGACTTGCCTGCCTGGCCCCCCAGTATTTCCAAATTATCTCTTGTCTCTTCTCTTTCATTTGTGTGTGGCTCCTCTTCCAGATCCTGAACCCTGAACCACGCGGGACGTGGGGGAACAGACATTACACAGATACAGCTGTGAATTAGCACCTACACTCATGGAGCGTATGTCCCTGTAGGGAAACCAGAACCCAGGCAGACACACAGGGTTGTCGTAGGGCAGTGATGGCGAACCTTTTGAGCTCGGCGTGTCAGCATTTTGAAAAACCCTAACTTAACTCTGGTGCCATGTCACATATAGAAATTTTTTGATATTTGCAACCATAGTAAAACAAAGACTTATATTTTTGATATTTATTTTATATATTTAAATGCCATTTAACAAAGAAAAATCAACCAAAAAAATGAGTTTGCGTGTCACCTTTGACACGCGTGTCATAGGTTCGCCATCACTGGCTTAGGTTATTAGTGCTTGTGCCTGCCAGCACAGCCAAGGGTTCGGTGAGCCTGAGGAGGGGCCATGAAGGATTAAAAAAGACAGACAAGAGAATACAGCTGGGGCTCAGCAGATCTCCCCTGCCTGCAGGAGGCTTTATTTTATAGTGAGATCAAAACTTGTTTACAACGTTTTTGTGAGTTTCACTTATTTTGGCAGCACTTGCTGCACCTCCCACAGCTCAGTAGCTACTTAGGAACAAGCTAGGGAGGGCTATAAGGTTAAGCTTAACGATGCTAAGAGGGCTCTGCCCTCCAAGCTGGGACTTGTTTGTGGCCCTGCCGCAGGTCAGGTCAGTACGAGGCTTAACCCTAGAGCTGCTCCCTACAAGTGCTATGAAGGAAGGGACTAACAGGGCACTATTTTAGATGTGTGGGTCTGTGAAGGTCCCTGTGAGGCGATGTCTAAGCTGGAGATTTGTATCAGAGGAAGCCAGATGGAGAGCTCATGCAAAGGTGGAGGAGTCCAAGGAGGCCAGGGCGGCTGGAGAGCAGTCACTGCCCAGGAGGAGACAGGTCAGGGAGGTAGGCTGCAGTCTGCTACGAAGTTTAGGTTTTGCCCTAGCTGGTTTTGCTCAGTGGATAGAGCATTGGCCTGTAGACTGAAGGGTCCTAGGTTCCATTCCGATCAAGGGCACATGCCTGGGTTGAGAGCTCAATCCCCAGTAGGGGGCATGTAGGAGGCAGCCAGTCAATGATTACCATCGTTGATGTTTCTATCTGTCTCTCCCTTCTCTGAAATCAATTAAAATATATTTTTAAAAAGTTTATTCTGTGACTGAGCACAAAAAAAAGTTTATATTTTATTTTAGGTATACTGGGGAGCTGAGTAGAGTACTGTGGGGGAGGAGGAAGTGGGGAAATGAATTGGGCGGAATTGCAGTGGCTCAGGCGACAGGTGAGGGGGTTTGGACTAGGTGATGGCAGTGGAGGAGGAGAAAAGGGGATGGATTTGAGATGATTTCAGAAGTCAAAGAGTAGGACTTGTGATTTGACTGAGACGGATGAGTGAGATGGAGGGGCGATGTGTTGTTTTGTCATTCCAACAAGGCTTTTAGCAAGATGACCTGGGACCGAGACCATTGCGCAAGCCTCAGGGAGGCTTGTCATCAGCACCCACATAAGCTGAGGCACTTCAGAAGCTCTTTCCAAGGCACTCCAGGACCCTGGGATAAAAGGTGAACCAGACCTGGGCTGTCGGCACTATTCCTACTGCCCTCCTGAGCCAGAACCGTCATATCCTCAACATTCTCCTACACAATCATCTTAGCTGTATCAGCATAGGGCTCACATTTATTGGGAAGCACAGCTAGGCATTGTGCTGAGTGCTTTTTACCAAATGGTGTCATTAATCCTCATAATCATGTCATGTAGGTCCTATTATTAGCTCCCTTTTCTAGATATGGAAGGGACGTTGAAAGGTGTGTAAGAAACCTTGCTCTCCGTCAGCCAGGTGGAGTTGCCAGTTGCACCCAGGCTGGCTGAGCGCAGAGCTCATGTTCTCTGTACCTCATTCAAGGCCTATCCCTTCATGTTCAGAGGAAGAGACCAAGACCCAGGTAGGGGTCACCTGTCTGAGACCACAGATACTTCTTTCTTTGGCCATGTTTTTCCTTCTGTTTCTCACGTGCTAATACCGTGGTCCAGCCAGTGTCTCCTGTCCTGGACGTGTAACTGATGTCCTCACATCCCCAGCCGACTCAGCTGCCTGGCTGCCTTCAGGATCCAGATGGGGCTTCACTGGGGCAGGTGCCATTCTGAGGTTTCTTTTTGAGGTGGACATTTTGGTTGTATCATTCTGGTAACGTCTCTCCGTTTTCTTGTTGTGTACAGGCTTCAGAGAGGGACAGACAAACAGGGTTTGAAAGGCCTTCAACAACTTCTCCCTCACTCCAGCCGGCTGCTGAGAAGAACTCCTACCTCTACTCCACGGAGATCACGCTGTGGACAGTGGTGGCTGCTATCCAGGCCTTGGAGAAGAAAGTGGACTCCTGTCTGGCCCGCTTGCTGACTCTGGAGGGACGGACCGGGACAGCCGAGAAGAAGCTGGCTGACTTTGAGAAGACGACCTTGGAGTTCGGGAACCAGCTGGAGGGCAAGTGGGCCGTGCTGGGGACCCTGCTGCAGGAGTACGGGCTGCTGCAGAAGCGGCTGGAGAACATGGAGAACCTGTTGAGGAACAGGAACTTCTGGATCCTGCGGCTGCCCCCGGGCAGCAAGGGAGAGGCCCCCAAGGTAAGCTGGGCACCTGGGGTGGGGCAGCCCCTGGGGCTGTGCCTGTAAGTGTGGGTAGGCGTTCATGACACCTGTGGTTCTAGGTGCCCGTGACCTTTGATGATGTGGCCGTGTATTTTTCCGAGCTGGAGTGGAGCAAGCTGGATCCTTGGCAGAAGAATCTGTACAAGCACGTGATGAGGGGCAACTACGAGATGCTGGTCTCCCTGGGTAAGGCCAAGTCATAGCATCTGGGCCTCTGCCTGTGTCTTTGCTTTGGCTCCTGTTCCTCTGGTGTCTCTACATCTGTGTAGTGAACCGGGTGGCAGGTGTCCTGACCCAGCTCTCTCTCTCTCTCTCCATTCTGTACACAGATTATGCCATCTCCAAACCAGACATCCTCACTCGGATAGAGAGGGGAGAGGAGCCTTGTCCTGAAGGCCTGTGGGGCCAGGAGGAGGGGGAAGAGAGAGAGGCAGCTTGCCCAAGCAGGCCGGACGCTGGTGAGTAGGAGCAAGATGGTGAGGGCAAACTGAACCATGTCCCTGCTCTCCTGGGCTTCCCAGCATGCTGTGAGGCCAGGAAGGGAACACAGGCCCATAACCCAAAGTGGGGCACACTCTGTCTCAGGCCGGCCAGTCGGGTGGGTACAAGGGTTTTGCCTTAAGAGCCGTACGGTTTCTGCCTCTGTGCAAGAGGACGGCGGTACTCGCCTTACCTGACAGTTGTGGGGACTAAAAGTGATGGCAGGCTTTGCAAAGCCGAGCATGTTATGGTAAATAGGAACTTGTTACTAGCAGCACTACAAGTAGCAGCAGCATTATTGCCACCACCTCCTGGTTCCCAACTGTATCACCTGCCGCTGTAAGGCCTGAACTGTACCGGCTTCCCTTTGGGGTAATGGACCCTCTCGCAGGAGCCCGGGGCTGATTTCATCCCCACAGCTGGTGTGTACAGGACAGTGGTTCCAAAGTTGACTGCATATCAGAATCCTCTGGGGAGCTTTTTAAAAATAAAATTTAAAAAAATAAGTGAAAGTAGAGAGAATAGTACTTTCCGTCCAGATGATAATCCCCCAGATTCACCAGTGATCAAAAGTTTGCCACATTTGCTGTGTCCATCTCTTTCCCCCCAAAACATAACCAAAATACCTCTGTCTCTGGCTTCTGTTACTTAGCATGTTTTCAAGGTTCATACATGTTGTACTGAGTATCGATACTTTCTTTTCTTCTTATTGTGGTCAAATACACATAACATAAAATTTACCATCTTAACCATTTTTATGTGTGTAGTTCAGAGACATTAAATACATTCATAATGTTTGCAACTATCACCACCATCCATCTCCAGAACTCTTTCATCTTGTAAAACTGAAACTCTATACCAGCGATTGTCATCCTTTTTCATCTCATGGCGCACACAAACTAATTACTAAAATTCTGTGGCATACCAAAAAATATATTTTTTGCTGGCCTGACCAAAAAATAGATATAATTTTGATTCATTCACACCGACAGCTATTGTGTTGGTGGTAGTTGTCATTTTTTTATTTTCTTTTTAAATCCTCACCCGAGGATATTTTTTAGGAAGAACGGGAGGGAGAGGGAGAGACAGAGAGAAATCAATGTGAGAGAGACACATTGATTGGTTGCCTCCCACGTGCCCCTTGCCAAGGCCAGGAGCCTGCAACCGAGGTACATGCCCTTAACCGGAATCAAACACGGGACCCTTCAGTCCACAGGCTCTATCCACTGAGCCAAACTGGCTAGGGCAAATTGTTGTCATTTTTTTATTTGACAATCTAAGGAAAAAGAGTTCAGTGCCCCTGATCAAATTGTCAGGTATTGCATGTTTTAAAAGTTCTTGTGGCATACCAGCTGAAAAATATTCTATACCATTAAATAATAACCCCATTCTGTCCCTTTCCCAGCCCCTGGCACTCAACAGTTCTATGATTTTGATTACTCTTGAGTACCTCATATAAGTAGATTCATACAGTATTTGTCTATTTATGACTGGCTTATTTTTTTAAAAATATTTTTTATTGATTTTTTTACAGAGAGGAAGGGAGAGGGATAGAGAGTTGGAAACATCGATGAGAGAGAAACATCAATCAGCCGCCTCCTGCACACCCCTCACTGGGGATGTGCCTGCAACCAAGGTACATGCCCTTGACTGGAATCGAACCTGGGACCCTTCAGTCTGCAGGCCGACGCTCTAACCACTGAGCAAAACCAGTTAGGGCTATGACTGGCTTATTTTATTTAGTATAATGTACTCCGGGTTCATTCCTGTTGTAGCCTGTGCTGAATGTCTTTCTTTATATTTTTTTTTATATTTTGTTAATCCTCACCTGAGGATATTTTTCTATTGATTTTTAGAGATATGGGAAGGGAGGGGGAGATGGAGAGAGAGAGAAACATTGAGGTGAGAGAGACCAATTGGTTGCCTCTTAACACTAACCCCAACCAGGGCTGGGAGTCAGGTCTGGGGGTTGAGCTTACAACCGAGGTACGTGCCCTTGACCGAAATCGAACCCAGAACCATTCAGTCCTCAGGCCGACATTGAGCCAAATTGGCTAGGACAATTTCTTCCTTTTTAAGGTAGAATAATATTCTACTGCATGGATAGACCACATTTTGTTTATCTCTTAATCTATCAATGTACACTTGGGTTACTTCCATGTTTTAGCTCTTGTGAATAATGCTGCTATGTTCATGGATGTACAAATATGTCTTCAGTACTCTGCCTTCAGTTCTTTTAGGTATAAACTCAGAAGTGGAATTGCTGGATGATGTGGTAGTTCTATTTTTAATTTTTTGAGGAGCCACCATATGGTTTTCCACAATGGCTGTACTGTTATTTCCTGTTGTTTTTTTAAATAGTAAACATCATAATGAGTGTGAAGTAGTATCTCATTGTAGTTTTGATTTGCAGTTCCCTGATAGTGATGTTGAGAAACTTTTCATGTCCTTATTGACCATTCTCATTGACTTATTGAAATATTGGAGAAATGTCTAGTCAAGTCCTTCACCATTTTTGAGTCAGGTTGTTTCTTTGTTGTTGAGTTTTAGGAATTCTCTATATACTCTGTATATCAATCCTTTATATGGTAGATGACTTACAAGTATTTTCTTCCATTCTGTGTATTGCTTAATTATGTTGATAGTGTTTTTTGATGCACAAATTTAAAATTATTCACAAAGTCTAGTTTGTCTGTTATTTTTTTTTAATGGATTCTACATCCTTTTTAATGGTCACTATTTTTTTAAGTTCTCACTGAGATTATCCATTCTTCCTCTAAGGTCCTTGGGCATCCTTATAACCATTGTTTTAAACTCTGTATCTGATATTTTGGTTGCTTCCATTTCATTTAATTATTGTTCTGAGCATTTCTCTTGTTCTTTCATTTGGGGCATTCTTCTTTGTCTCCCCATTTTGTCTCTGTGTATTAGATCTGCTATGACTCCCAAAGTTGCTGTAATGGCTTTATGATCAAAGTGTCTTGTTGCTGTCTAGTGTTTCTTTTGTGGCCTGTGCCTTTAGTGTCATATCCAAGAAATCATTGCCAAATCCAGTGTCCTGAAGCTTTTGTCCTGTGTTTTCTAAGAGTTTTATGTTTTAGATTTTGCATTTAGGCTTTGATTCATTTCAGCTAATTTTTACACATGGTGTTAGATCAGG
This sequence comes from Myotis yumanensis, assembly GCF_028538775.1. Classification (NCBI taxonomy): domain Eukaryota; kingdom Metazoa; phylum Chordata; class Mammalia; order Chiroptera; family Vespertilionidae; genus Myotis; species Myotis yumanensis. The sequence continues at coordinate 38,312,951 of NW_027223760.1, read as the reverse complement.
GTCCAACTTCATTCTTTTGCATGTGGATATTTAGTTTTCCCAGCCACATTTGTTGAAAGATTGTTCTTTCCCCATTAAGTGATCTTGGCACCCTTCTCAAATATCATTTGACCAGATATGTGAGGGTTTATTTCTTGGTTCTCTATTCTATTTATTCTGTTTATGCCAGTACCACAATATTTTGATGACTGCAGCTTTGCAGTAAGTCTTAAAATCAGGAAGTTATCCAATTTTGTTCTTCTTTTTCAAGATTGTTTTGGATATTTGGAGTCCCTTGAGATTCCCTATGAATTTTAGGATGGATTTTTCTATTTCTGAAAAAAAATGCCATTGGGATTTTAATAAGAATTACATTAAATCTGTAGATTATTGAGGGTGGTATTGACATCTTAATAATAAGTCTTCCAATCCATGAATATGGGATGTGTTTCCACTTATTTATGTATTTACAGTAATCCCCCCTTAATCCACTGTTTTGTTTTCCATGGTTTTAGTTACCTGCAGTCAACCGCGATCCGAAAATATTAAATGGAAAATTTCAGAAGTAAACAATTCATAAGTTTTAAATTACGTGCCATTCTGAGTAGCGTGATGAAATCTCGCGCTGTCCTGCTGCATCCTGTCCAGGATGGAAATCATCCCTTTGTCCAGCGTATCCACACTATATATGTTTCCCACCCGTAAGTCACTTAGTAGCCATCTTGGTTATCAGATCGACCGTCAAGGTATCACAGCGTTGTGTTTAAATAACCCTTATTTTGCTTAATCATGGCCCCAAAGCCATTGACATAACTTTTATTATAGTATATTGTTATAATTATTCTATTTTATTATAGTTATTGTTGTTAACCTCTTACTATGCCTAATTTATATAGGTATGCATATGTAGAAAAAAACAGAGAGCGTTGAGTACTACCTGTGGTTTCAGGAATCCACTGGGGGTCTTGGATATATCCCACATCGATAGGGGGGACTAATGTAGTTTCTTTCAGCAATGTTTTGTAGTTTTTATTGTAAAAGTCTTTCACTTCCTTTGTTAAGTTATTCCTAAGATATTTTTATATGATTATAAATGGACTTGTTTTTGTAATTTCCTTTTCAAATTGTTCATTATTAGTATATAGAAATGCAACTGATCTTTTTATGTTTAGTTTTATTATCCTGCTAACTTGCAGCATTCATTGATTAGTTTTAACAGTTTCTATATGGAATTTTTGAAGTTTTCTATGTATATGTTCATATCATCTGTGAACAAATAATTTTTTCCTTTCCAATTTAGATGCCTTTTATTTCTTTTTCTTGCCTAATTGCTCTGGCTAGAACTTTCATCACTTTGTTGAATAGAAGTGGTGAAAGTGGACATCCTTGCCTTATTCCTAATCTTAGAAGAAAAGCTTTCATTTTTCACCATTAAATATGATGTTTGCTGTGGGTTTTTAATATATGGCTTTTGTTATGTTGAGGTAGTTTCCTTCTGTTTTTGTCAGGTAAAGGTATTTAATTTTATCAGATGCTTTTTCTACATCAGTTGAGATCATCTTGGGGCTTTTCCCCCTTCATTCTGTTAATATGGTGTAATCTGTTGATCTAGTTTCATATGTTGAACCATCCTTGCATTCCAGGAACAAACTCCATTTGGTCATGATGTTTAATCCTTTTAATATGCTGCTGATTTTGTTTTGCTATTTTTTTGTTGAGGATTTTTGCATCAATGTTCATAAGAGATATGGGTATGTAGTTTCCTTGAAGTGTCTGTCTGGCTTTGGTAACAGTATGGTTTTAATGGTACCTCTCATTATGAGTGTGGTTGCATATCCTTTTATTTGTTTATAGGTCATTTAACTTCTTATTCTGTGAAATATTTGTTCGTATGTTTTGCCTTAGGAAGCTTTTAAAAAATATAAACTTCCTAGGCCCACCCCGATCTACTGATGAGAATCTTGGGGGTGTTCCCTAGGGGATCCTTATATACCAGCCTGGTAGAGGACTTGGGATTGTGAACCATGGTTGTAGTGTTCTGAGCCAGGAGTCCTGAAAAAGCCAGATCTGTGGCCCTGTTGTGTGACCTGCCTGTTACTGTCAATAAGATACCGTGCTGCCCTGTTTCCTTTTCTCACACATGGAAGCTTTAGCCTAGAACAGCGGTCGCCAACCTTTTGGACCTCACGGACCACCAGTGGTCTGTGGACCACCGGTTGGCGACTGCTGGCCTAGAATGTAGTCACTAGATGATCAGTGAAGTCCACTTAATTATCAAACCCTGTGTTTGACCTGATGTCCCAGGTCCCAGTGGCTGCATCTAGCCAGTTCCCAGAGGCTCTGGCTACCTGGGGAACTCTGTTGTTCTCGGTGTCACTGATTAGCGTATCCCCACTCTCCCTCCAGTTCCAGAGCACATTCCCAGCCCAGTCAGGTCTGACCAGGAGGGTCCAAATGAAAGGCAGGCCCCCGAGCACCAGAGAGACTCAGGAGCAAGAGTAACTCCACCTGGAACAAGCACGGGTGAGTGAGGGCTGTCAGGTGGCAGTGTGACTGGCATCCCAGCAACAGTACCAGCCAGTGGTACTGAGAAGAGGGTGGGGGAATGGCTGGGACCTGCTGGGCTGAGTGGGACAGGCTTCCTAGAAAAGGCGCCACTGAGGCGGGCCATAGAGGAAGTCAGTTTTCCCGGGGACGGCATTTCAGCAGGAGAAAATAGTCTGAGCAAAGGTGTGGGTTCCTCGGGTGTGTTGGGGGCCAGACACACTGGTCTGTCTGGAGTGAGGGGAAAGGCACAGAGGGCAGGTAATAGACTGCTTACAGTGGGTTCATTAAGGGGAGGTATGTGTCATACACCTAGCATGGGGCCAGCCTGTGTGCTCGTCAGTACCTGTCGTCTTTCTGAAGGCATGTGAGGAGCTCTGTGGCTTTAGTCACCTTTCCAATGTTCTCTGTCTGCTTCTTTTAAAGGAGACTCCTGCCATCCTTTTCCAAAAATGAAATATAATTCAGAGGGCATTAGCCTAGCACTTGACAGATAATTCAGAGCCATTTTCTGTCTTCAGACTGCGCTTTGCTGCCTTGGCCTTCTCTGTGTCTCCTTCCTGCTGGCCTGGCTTGTCAGACTCGGGGTTCTCCGGTTACTTCTGTGCATCTTCCCCACTGAATATGGCCTCCCTGAGGTTGAATATGGCCTCCCCTCCCTTCCCTGTTTCCCTCCTTCCTGGCCACTAACTGTATAAGGAGAGATAGGACCCTCTCATGGTCCCTGTCTGTTGCAGACCTGGCACTGTGCCCCAGGGGCCTCCCCAAACCCTCTGTCCTTTAGAGGCCCATCAGAGTGACAGATGCCAAGGGACCAGTTGTTGGCACAGGAGAGCATGGGGCTCCTCTTCCTGGCAGGTGCTGGAGCATAACCAGGGCCTGCTGGGAAACGGTTGTGTCACCCTGCAGGAGCCCGGTGTCAGGAAAGACCCTCACAGGATTCTCTCCACAGGGCCCCCAGCCAGTACCAGCATTTTGTCCGCAATTAAACTGGAAGAAGATTCTTCAGATGGGGAGTCCCCTGTCTCCCCTCCTAGGGACATCCTGCCCAGCATGGGGCTAGGTGAGTGAAGGGAGGAAGCCCTGTGGCCACTGCAGAGCCTCAGAGGAGCTCCGAGTCCCTTTGGGATGGGCTGGGGGTTAGCATGGTGAGACCTGCTAGGTTTCCTCCTGCGGGGTCCCTTCATCCCCCAGGTTTTACTTCCCTGGGGCTCTGGGGACCCAGAGCCTCTGTGGTCTGGTCTTCCCTCACTGTGGTCCAGCCTGACCGGAAAGTGCTGCTGGGAAACGAGCTGCATGTCGCCAGGTTTGTGGTCTGGTGACAGAAAAGCCTCACGGCCACCTAGGAGTGGCCCAGGCTAACAGCCTCCAGTCAGCCGGCCTGACCACTCACCAGCTTGTGTGCGATTTAAATTTAGTTCCCACTCAGAGTCTGTGTATTTTTTGTAAACCGGCTGACACCGTGGCGAACAAGAAAAAGAAAGTGATTATTGCCTACTCTGGCCTTGGGCAGGTTTTCTGTCCCCATAGAAAGGGATCCAGCTCTCCCCTGGTTCCATCCTAGTATCCGCTTCAGCGGAAGACAAAGGTGAGATTTGGATCCACCGCAGGGTTGTGGCCTAGTGGGACCAAGCTACAGATGGGCTCACATGAAGGGACCTGGGGCTTTGGCCTTCACTAATCCCTAAGTTCAGGAATACCATGGTAGCCCATTAAATGCAACACCATTTTCTTTTCTTTTTTTCTTTTTTTGGGCGGGTGTGCGCGGGGGCGGGTGTGTGTGGAGCGGGTGTGCCTGGGGTGGGTGTGCGTGGGGTCAGTGTCTAAATGCAACACTATTTTACCCCTAAGTTTAAATGATTCTTATGGATTCTGTGGTTCTATAGCTGTAGGACTAAATTAATACCAGTGGGTTATTTCTAACAGAAGTAAAGTTCTATCCTGAGATATTTGTGAGGGTTAGGGGGGAGCTTCAGGGAGCCATCGGGTGCTGTCCCTGGAGGTCCACCATGGAAGGGCTCCTGAGTGCACTGGCCTCCTGGCTTGTGGTTTAAGTTCAAGCTTCAGCAAGAATAGAAATTTCTCTGGTCCTGGACCTTGGAAGTTGCCTGTAAAGGGTTGAAGATTTTCATTTTAATGTGCAGAGGTCAGGGTTCACGGTCACCCTTTGAGCAGACCTTGTGGTCTAGCAGCTGAGGCCACCAGGTGCTGGCGGAGATTAGACAAGAGTGGTGGGGGGCTGACTGCAGAGCAGACCAGAGGTGAACAGCAATAGGAGGGTATGAAGGACGCACAGTGTTCCAGGCAGGGCTCCGTAGCCAGGACCCTCCTTAACCAACGTTAGGGACCCGTGGGACCTGCTGCCCCAGACCCACCCTTTCACTGCTGTGTCCTGGGAGCTCTTTTGCCTAAGTCCCGTCTTAGAGTCAAGTGTGTGACCCACACTGAGGCCCTACCGGGAAGCCCCGATCCTCGTGCCTCCTGCCTGTCACCTGTGTGTCACCGAGATCACAGGCGCTCAGTGTGGGTTTGTTACACAGATGAGTAGCTCTCAGTGTGGCTAAGGCATTCAGCACCTCCAGCCCTGAGGCCTCTGACCTCGTAAGGAGGTAGTCAGGGCCCATAAGGCTAATTGTCTTTCAGAGATTGAGACTAAAGTCATCAGAAGTCCAGGGGGTCCTGCATGGCCAGCAAATCTCAGGGTTCAGGGTCTCTGCCTGTCTTTGTCTCCTCTTCATTTTCCCACCTATATGTCTCCCACTGGTCTGACCTCCTGACTCCCTGGTTTTGCAGCTTTGTCTCTTTCCTGACATTCTAGCTTGGCCTGCAGGCATAGGCCAAGTGACCAACAGACTGGGTGGCATTAGGAGGCAGTCCCCGTGGGTGGGGCTGAGCGAGAAGGTCCCCTGCTCCCTGTGGTGAGCCCTGCAGGAGAAAAGAGTTCAGTGAAGGCAGGAGAGGGGTGCCTGTGAGCCTGGAGCTGTGCCAGGAGGGCCGGACTAGGGCAGGGGTGGGGGGTGGTCCACAGGAAATCAACCGAGATTCCTTTCGGCAGGTGGTGCTGGAGGTGTGGTCATCAAGACGGAGGCAGAGTCCGAGGACGAGGACGAGATGATGCCGGAGCAGCTCTTCCTGGGCAAGCCCCCCGGCCAGACCCCGAGTACAGTCCCCAAGGGGCCCAAGAGCAGGACTGGGGGTCCCCGCCAGCTTCATGCCCAGGGAGTGCCCAGGGTGCGGGCAGGGGACCCTCGGCCTCGGCCCGCAGGGGCGGTGGGGGAGGTGCCCCGCATCCTCCCTCGCCGGCGAGAGCGGACCTTCCCCTGCCCCGACTGCGGGCAGAGCTTCCGCCTGAAGATCAACCTGACCATCCACCAGCGGACCCACGTGGAGGAGCAGCAGCGGCAGGCCCAGGCCAGCTCGCCCAGCGGGTGGGGGGAGGCCCACTCCGCGCTGGAGCCTGGGGAGGTGGTGGTGTCCGGGCCCGTCATCCGCTGGCTCCCCGAGGAGCCCGAGGGCCGCCGCGCCCTGGCGGGCCGGTCCTTCGTGGGGCGGAGGCCGGCGGCCAAGGTGTACCACTGCAGCGAGTGCCTGCGCTTCTTCCAGCGGCGCAAGAGCCTGCTGCTGCACCAGCGGCTGCACACGGGCAACAGCCAGGGCTGGCCGGCCTGCCCGTACTGCGGCAAGGCCTTCCGCCGGCCCTCGGACCTCTTCCGGCACCAGCGCATCCACACCGGGGAGCGGCCCTACCAGTGCCCGCAGTGCGGCCGGGCCTTCAACCGGAACCACCACCTGACCATCCACATGCAGACCCACGCGCGGGACCAGGCCTGCCCGGGGAGCCCGCCCCGGCCCCGGCCCGGCCACTCGGAGGAGGGCTGACCCGGCAGGAGCCCGGGCACCGGCAGGACCTTCTCTCCGCCTGTTGGGCCCTGCCCCTCGGGCCTGGCGCTGGTTCTTAGTCCTGGGATGGCTTTGGAGAGAGCTTTTTCTTTTCATTCAAATGGAAGCAGCACCCTTCTTGGTGACAGTGTATGAGTGCCACAGTTGCTTCCATTTCCTGTTTCCTCAGTTTGTTACTCTTCGCTGCCTTTTCTACATTCCTGACTTATAAAGGACCCCCTAAGGCTTAGGGGCGCCTCGTTTTGGGTGGGGGCCTTTGCAGATTCCATGGACGGGCAAGTGGACCACGGATCACGGTGCTTTCAGTACAGGCGATGGAAACATTGAGGTCCTGGGGTGTTGATTGTACATAGAGGACTGGGGCCTGCTGCACCTGAGAAACAGCAGAGCGGACAGGCAGCCTGAAGAGTAGGCCCTGGAAGTTAGGCTTTTCTACTTCGTTACTTTGAAACTTTTTTTTGCCTCCTTAGGAAGCTTTTCTGGTGCTTTTGTAAGAGTTGTGTGTGGTTGCCAAGGGGACCACGAGCCTCTGGGTGGCAGGACAATTTTGCCACCTGCCTCTGCGTGGGGACCATAGAGCCGGGTCCAGACCAGCCTGGGTGTTGATGGGATGCCTTGGCTGCTGCCCTGGAAACCAGGTGTCTTCCCAAGTGTGTGTGCCTTGGCCCAGAGTGATTCCGGTTGTTCCTGGGCCTTCCTGTAGAGGGGGTTGATTGGCTTTGGTTATCAGTAAAGAAGTGGAAACTGAAGCCCAGAGTAGATGACGTCCTCATGGTCTCAGTGTTCAAGGGTGAGCATGCTCCATGCCCATAGGTCGCCACAAGGGGGACGGGGGGTGCCTCAGGAAGCAAGCCCAAGAAGCTCCTTCTGAGCAAAAGGTCCAGGTTTGGGTGAGGTTGGTCAGCCAACTGGGTGGTTTGTCATGTTAAAGGAGGGGGCTGTCTCCAAGAACTAGGGCCTTCTGCAGCGTTCAACCAGGAGACCTGGATTAATTTGTTCACCACCTCCAGCCTGGTGTTCCTCATTTACCCCAGTGCATCCTACCTCACCTTAGGGTTGTCAGGGTCATAATAGATTAAGAGGCAACCAAATAGGAAGCCTGATTTCTTCCTTTCAAGTTCAGGGCCGCTTCTCCCTTCTGTGTTGATCTCCAGCCCATTCTCTCAGGATCCATCAGGAAGAGCCTTTATTTTGTGAAGTGAGTGGAAGGTCAGGTGGGTGCAGAGTGGGGTGAGTCTCTCATTGGGTTTTATCCCCAGCAGCGCTTGGTATTTCAGTGAAACAAATTCTTACCAAAGCAGAGAGTCAAACTGAATGTTCAGGCAATAGCATCAGGCCTCATGGAGAAGTCTTGACAGCAATGAGCTTCTTGTGCCTCTTAAATCATACCACTCTGGATGCTGCCTCTAGACCAGCCCTCCGGTTGGGTGATTTTGAAGCTTGGGTGATGGGTCCTCAGCTGTTTGTCTTATTTGTCTGGCACTATGTGAAGAGGACTGCATCCAGGTGCCTGGGTCCCTGGCTGTGCCCCCTCAGACTCTATATGAACAGAGTTTGGGGCAGATGGTAACATTGCCATCATCTCTGGGGCACGAGTGAGTATACAAGTCAGTGACAGCTCAGCCAAGCTCCCCTGGGCTTGGGAAGAAGAGGTGCCACTGTCTATACTGGTAGCCCTCAGCCCTCTCCAGGGGCCCCACAAGTCTGGGCAAGGCTGTCAGCAAGTGCTCAAACAGGATATGGTGCAAGTGTAGCTGCTCTGATCTTAACCCTCAGCTGCAAGAGCTGGTCTCAGGTGTTTCCCTGGGGATGCCTCAGGGCTAAGAGAGGCCCTGTGTCAATACTGGTATCCTTAGAAGCCAAACGTGAGAAATTACAAGGCACCTACGCCCCCTTCTTCCAAAGCAGTAAATGTGCTGCACCCCAGGCAAGGCCTTGTGAGTTCTGACACCCAGTAGGTGTTCAAAGAAAGTTGTGCCTCTAGAATGAGTCAAGGGAGCCTGTGTGTTGCAGGAGCAGATGGACCTCAGGGACTCCAGAGGCTGGAGCCTGGTATGGCCTTATGCTCACTCCCAGCTCTGGGTCTTGGCTTCCTCATTTGTAAAACAAAGAAAGGTGGTGTTCTGGTGTTAAAGGCCCTGAAGAACTGATGGTGGCAGTTCCTTGCCTCAGTCTTGAGTCAATAAATATATTGGACTAATTGAGTGCGTGCACATGACCTGGTTCCTGCTCTCTGGTACAGACAGCTGCGGTACAGGGCGGTTTCTGGGTGAGCTGCTCCGCACTAGCACAGGGACTCTGCTGCCGCTCACACCTGCCAGGTTTCCCACAGCACACTGTGTGTGTGTGTGTGTCTGTCTGCGGGGGAGGGGAGGAGGGTGCTCTAGAACACTCACAGACTGAACTAGCACTTGGTATGCATCAGTGCCCTGGGAAGTTTTCAGGACTCAGGTTTCTCACTCACTTCCTTTCTCCTGCTGGGCTGTGTCCCTGGGTGAAGTGGTTGGTTAAGTAATTGACTAAGCTCATATCACTGTGTGTGGTATAGCTGGGATTCAAATCCTTTACACTCTTCATTTATTATGGTAATGCTTTGTTAGTTCATCTTATATTGCCCCTGGGTCTTGGTTCAAGATTCTTCCCATGGGGGCCCTGTGGAGTCCAGTGTCTGCTGTCTTTGACAGTCTTCCAGGTGGGCTCTGTTTGGGGGTCTGACCAATGAGGCCTTTGGGTGCCTGGAAGAAGTTTCCCCCTATTCCAGAGCATCCTGACCTACCTGTAGCTGGAAATGGCTCTGGACCCCTCTCCTGGTGGCTGACTGACCTCCTTATATCTAATACAGGAATGGCATATGGGGAGGCTCAATTCCAATCTGCAGAGACCTCCCTTCTGGCCATCTTGGCCGCCATTCAGCCCATGGAATGAAGATGAAGTCCCAGGCACTCTGACTAAAGAGCTTAGAAGGATGGATGGACAAGGACAGCTGAAGAAAAGAGAAGCTGGCCGACTTTAAGAAAACAACCTTGTATAGAATTGTACACCTCAAGCCTATATGATTTTATTAACCAATGTCACCACAATAAATTCAATTTAAATAAATGACCTTTAAGTTCAGGAACCAACTGCATGGCAAATGGGCTGTGCTAGGGAAGCTATTGCAAAGGCGGCTGGAGAACATGGAGAACCTGATGAGGAACAGGAACTTCTGGGTCCTGGGGCTGCCCCCGTCCTTGGCAGCAAGAGGGAGGCCCCCCAGGAACAGGAACCAGGTGGAGGTGAAGGATCCTGCTTGGATTCAACAAGCGCCTTATACTCAGTGGAGGGAGGGCCTGTAGCTGCAAAGCCTGACCTCTTGGCTCCTAATTTCAGTAACCAGTTGACTTTAAAAGGCTTAAAAAATGTCAGAAGAGCCCAGCTTGTGTGGTTCAGTGGTTGAGCATGGACCCATGCACCAAGAGGTTGCTGGTTCAATTCCCGGTCTGGGCACATCCCCATATTGCGAGCTTGATCCCTAGTCGGCGGTGTGCAGGAGGCATTTGGTTGATGTTTCTCTCTCATTAATGATTCTATCTCCCTCTAAAAAAAAAAAAGTCAATAAAAGCATTTTTTTTTTAAATTTCAGAAGTTGCCCAGCCAGTGTGACTCAATGGTTGAACATCGACCTATGAACCAGGTCACAATTCAATTCCTGGTCTGGGCACATGCCCCGGTTGGAGGCTCAAACCCCAGTGTGAAATGTGCAGGAGGTAGCCAATTAATGATTCGCTCATCATTAATGTTTCTATCTCTCCCTCAATCAATAAAATCAATAAAAATATTTTTTTAATGTCAGAAGAAAAGTGGGACACAGCAGAAAGATCTGTGGCAGGTGGAATGGATATGATTGTACCTATTACTCCAGAACGACCTCTGAAGATGAGCACTGGCTTAGGTAAGGAAAATCACAGAAGATGTGTCTGTACCAGGAGAGGGGACCAGAACCCAACAGCCCTGACCTTGCACCTTTTAGCTACTGGTCCCTGCCTTTTATCTGAAGCAAACATAATGGAAATGCTTTGCTTTTGACCAGCAATGCCCTCTTATTTGGGAATGGGGAGTAGAGACTGAAACTGATTTGAGCTATTTCCTGAAATGGCTGTAACTCATGTTGGTGTGGGCACAGTCAGATGCCTGTGACTGCTGAAGATATGGCCATGAGTCTCAGGACCTGGAGACTGGCAGGAAGAACTCTGCCAGCTTATCAATGAAGGGGAACCATGAGCCATCCGTGTCCCTGGGTAACAAAATGGCCCTAAATCCTTGGTTTTCTTTCTTCATTGAATCCAATGAGCCTTGTGGGTCTGAGTGCTGGCAGCAATTTGAGATCATTTATCAACCCTCTGTCTTCAGGAAGGTAGAAGTGCCTTTTATTCGCATTTTCAGATGTTATGGAATGAAAGGCAGGGAGGTTAAATGACTTGCCCAAGGTCTCATGGAAACGAACTATGAATTGGCCTCAACTTCTCCCTGTCTTGCCTTTCACATGGCACCAGAGCCTGCAGGAAGTTCTGTCTCTGTGAGTGCTGTTACTGCTTCCCTGGGGTTAAGGAGCCTTTGGCCACTAGGCTGGGCCTCTAAGCAGGGGTGGCAGGACAGGGAGTGTGTAGCAGGCAGGGCCTGGCCGAGGTACCCCTACGTCAGAGGTCCCTCCAACCCCAGTTCAGCTCGGCCATGGAGCCAGGGGTTACTCTGCATGGGTTTCAAATGAGGACCGGGGGTTTGGGGCATGAGGTCCTCATGGGACTTGTGTCAGACCTGTGGTCTTAGCAGCTTTCAAAGAAGAACCGAGCAGTGACTTTCTTGCGTCCCACCCTCTCTGTAAGCTTTCCAGACGCATCAGGGGAGAGCTCTGCTCCTCCCTCAGCCAGGTCAGGCCTTGTCTGGGGGCTGCCTATGCTCCCTCTGCTGCAAACAGTGGACCAGACAGTTTGGGGGCAAGGCTGCTTCATTGACTGGATGCTTCCCGGTGGCTCCTCCTGCAGGAATTCTAGGAAAGGTGTAGATGGGTCTCCTTCACTAGGACTGGGCTTGCAGTTTTAACACGTTCCTCTGGGGATTCTGATGCCAGTTCATGTTGGAGAATCAAGGCTTAGGGGAGCACAGGAAGTTTGAAATCCTCTCCAGGCTGAGTAAACCAGCCCATGGGGTCCTGGACCCTCCTCAGTATTTCAGGACAAAAGAGCTACGTCCCCAAATCCCTGTGAGCAACAGAGACACACAGCGGACTGTTTCCATGTGGCAGAGAGATGGAGTGGGTGGCACTGGGAAGGCTTGAGAGCACTCAGTACCTTTCTTGGCTTTTCCATCCATGCAGAGGGTGAGAGGGTTGCTCTCTCTCTGGCTGTGTCCCACACTGTTATGAGCCTTTCAGATGAGAGGACAGCCTCGTTGCTGGCTGCCTCCCCATTCTCCCTGCTCTCACACAGCTGCCTGCCTCTGCTGTGCAGTGTCCTCCAGGCCCTAGGGGCTCACAAGCAAGTTACCAGGGTTCCACCCCCTCCTCAAATCAGTTTTCTCCTTAAGAGGGAGTTGGGCTGGTTCACCTTTTCCTCCACCACGTTGATCAACGTGAGTGGATGAAAGGGGTTGAGGGGGAGAAGCACGTGGTGGAAAGGGAGAAAGGGGCCGTCTGTCTCAGAGTGTGGTGTCCTGGCCAGATCTGCTTTTCTACCCATGTAGACTTGACTGCGCCCAGTGCCCTATTCGGAGAGGGCAGAGGGGACCTGGGCTCTCTTAGGCTGGGAAAGCAATGACTGCCCACTGTAGGGCAGACAGAACCAGGTGGCAGAGGGAAGTGGGGCCAGAAAGGGAGAAAACGGAAGCAGGCAGGATGAGCCTGGCACATAGAAGGTGGTCAAAAGGTGTTTATAGGTGCACGAGTGAGCGAGTGATGACAGTGAGAGCCAGGATGTCATAGGGCAGGCTGCCTACTCCCAGAGGTGGGGCTGTAAGATTCCAGAACTAGGAGTCAGGTGCACAGTTGAAGAGGTGTAATTAAGGTTCATAAGCAGGTGTGGGGGTATAGCTCAGGGGTAGAGCATTTGACTGCAGATCAAGAGGTCCCCGGTTCAAATCCGGGTGCCCCCTTCCTCAGCTCACTTTTAGTGTGAAGTGCTAAATAAAGAGCCAAATGATTGTTCTTGTCCCCATAGTTGCCTCTGGTCCCCGATGGCTCCTCACTCCCATATTGACTGTGCTGTGTTCTAGGGCCAGTAGTGTGCTCTGGTGCTCCCTGGGCCTGGGTTCTGTTCTAGCCAAACTGTGCTGCAATTAGACAACACAGGGTGCTTGTGAGGATTCAATGAGGTCATGGCTTGTCATGCTGTGTGTCATAGGTCTGCTTCCAGTCCCACTCCTGCCTTTGCAGGAAGCCAAAATGTTTCCAGGCTCCATGAGCCCACATGTGTGCCATCACCTGAAGCCTCCCTGAGCTCCGGACATGCCTGACCCACTCTTCCCTTTGTTCTTCCTCCTCCCGTGGCCTGAAATCCTCTCCAGCTTCTTCTGGCAAAGTCCTCCTTGTCCATCTCCCCCAGAAAGCCCTTTCTGACTCTCCAGGCAGGGCAGCTCCTCAATCCCTGCTCCCAGGGCTCTCTTCTTGGGCTTCTGCCACTCTTGTGCAGTCTTTGGTTCAAGATTTTGTCTCCTATTGGAACAAGGACAATGTTTAAGTCTCTGTGTCCTCAACATGGATGACAGGAGCTGGTACCTCACATGCTCTGTGTTTGTTGAGTGACTGACTGACTGAATGAGTGGAACAAGGAGCACCCTTCTTGAGACCTTAGAATAGGGACGAGGCTCTCCCGGCACTGAGTGTGAGGTTCACTGAGGACCTGGACTGATTGTTCTGATAAGTATGTGCTGGTTTAGGTAGAATCACCAGTGTAGACTCTAATGGCCTTTCTTTTTAAAAAAAATTTTGTTTTATTGCTTAAAGTATTACAGATAGTATTACATATGTCTCCTGTTTTTTCCCCCCTTGACATTCCCCCAGCCTCGCCTACCCCCCAGTGTCTTGTGTCCATTGGTTATGCTTATATGCATGCATACAAGTCCTTTCGTTGATCTCTTACCCTCCAAAACCGCCCCCCAACTTTCCCCAGCCTTCCTGCTGTAGTTTGACAGTCTGTACGATCCTGCTCTGCCTCTGTATCTATTTTTGTTTATCAGTTTATAATGGTCTTTATTATCCATAAACGAGTGAGATCATGTGGTATTTTTCTTTCACTGACTGACTTATTTCACTTAGCATAGTGCTCTCCAGTTCCATCCATGCTGTTGTGAATGGTAAGAATAACTTCTTTTTCACAGCAGCATAGTATTCCATTGTGTAGATGTACCACAGTTGTCTAATCCATTCATCTGCTGATGGGTACTTAGGCTGTTTCCAAATCTTAGCTATGGTACATTGTGCTGCTATGAACATAGGGGCGCATATATCCTTTCTGATTGGTGTTTCTGATATATTCCTAGAAGTGGGATCACTGGGTCAAATGGGAGTTCCTTTTTTAACTTTTTGAGGAAACTACATACTGTCTTCTGTAGTGGCTGCACCAGTCTGCATTTCCACCAGCAGTGCACGAGTATTCCCTTTCCATGCAGACGTAACTGCCCCCCAGTGCTCTAGTAGGAGAGAGTAGAGGGGACCAGGGCTCTCTTAGGCTGGGAAAGGAATGACTGCCCACTATAGGGCAGACAGAACCGGATGGTACAGGAAAGTGGTGCCAGAAAGGGAGACAATGGAAGCAGGCAGGATGAGTCTGGCACATAGAAGGTGGTCAGCAGGTGTTTACAGGAGGACGAATGAGCAAGTGATGACAGTGAGAACCAGGATGTCATAGGGCAGGCTGCCTGCTCCCAGAGGCGGGGCTGTAGGATTCCAGAACTAGGAGTCAGGTGCACAGTTGAAGAAGTGTAATTAAGGTTCATGAGCAGGCTTGGGGGTATAGCTCAGGGGTAGAGCATTTGACTGCAGATCAAGAGGTCCCCGGTTCAAATCCGGGTGCCCCCTTCCTCAACTCACTTTTAGTGTGAAGTGCTAAATAAAGAGCCAAATGATTGTTCTTGTCCCCATAGTTGCCCCTGGTCCCCGATGGCTCCTCACTCCCATATTGACTGTGCTGTGTTCTAGGGCTGGTAGTGTGCTCTGGTGCTCCCTGGGCCTGGGTTCTGTTCTAGCCAAACTGTGCTGCAATTAGACAACACAGGGTGCTTGTGAGGATACAGTGAGGTCATGCCTTGTCATGCTGTGTGTCATAGGCCTTCCTCCAGTGACAATGGCCGAGTCCCACTCCTGGGAACTCAGGGGCCCTGACCTTGGATCCTTTTTGCCTCTGGTCCCTGCCTTTTCTCTGAAGCAAACATAATGGAGACGCTTTTGCCTTTGCCCAGCATTTGGTCAGCAATGCCCTCTTATTTTGGCCTGGGGAGTAGCGACTGGACCTGATTTGAAGTATTTTACATCCCTGTCCCTGGGTAAGAGGCTGGCCCTAAATCCTTGGTTTTCTTTCTTTATTGAATCCAATGAGCCTTGTGGGTCTGAGTGCTGGCAGCATTTTGAGATCATTTATCAGCCCTCTGTCTTCAGGAAGGAGAAGTGCCCTTAATTCCCATTTTCAGATGTTATGGAATGAAAGGCAGGGGGGTTAAATGACTTGCCCAAGGTCTCATGGAGACGAACTATGAATTGGCCTCTGCTCCTCGCTGTCCTGCCCTTCACGTGGCACCAGAGCCTGCAGGAAGTTCTGTCTCTGTGAGTGCTGTTACTGCTTCCCTGGGGTTAAGGAGCCTTTGGCCACTAGGCTGGGCCTCTAAGCAGGGGTGGCAGGACAGGGAGGTGTGTAGCAGGCAGGGCCTGGCTGAAGTACCCCTAAGTCATAGGTCCCTCCAGGCCCAGTTCAGCTCGGCCATGGAGCCGGGGTTTGCTCCTGCGTGGGGTTGAAATGAGTTCTGGGGTTTGGGGCATGAGGTCCTCATGGGACTTGGTTTGGACCTGTGGTCTTAGCAGCTTTCAAAGAAGAACCGAGCGGGAGAAACCAAGATGGCGGCATAGGTAAACACCTGAAATTGCTGCCTCGCACAACCACTTAAAAAATACAACTAAAAGACAAAACGGACATCATCCAGAACCACAGGAAGGCTGGCTGAGTGGAAATTCTACAACTAGAAGGAAAGAGAAAAGCACACTGAGACTCAGAGGAGGTGCAGAAGTTAAGTGCAGAGGTACCGAGGTGCGCGCAGAAAGGGCTGGCAACTGAGGACTCGGCATATGTGGAAAGGCCTGGCGGCTGAGGACGAGGTTGTCTTTTTCAGTTGGGAGGGACTCTCAAGCTCCCGACTGCTCTGAACTCCAGTTCTGGGCGAGTCTCTGGGGACCCAGACTCATACGGGGAGAAACTAGACTGTCTGGCATCAGGCAGAACTCGAGGGTGGCTTTCTCTTAGAGGTATTTGCAGCGATTACCGGGACACTGAGACCCGGGGCCTCTTAGGGCAGGGCTGAGGATCAGCCATAGCTGTTTGCTCCGCCCTGTTGATCCCCTGAGACCCTGCCCCACCCAAGCTGTGCACAGAGGCTTTTGAATATGAAAGACCTGGCCCTTTGCAACTTGAAAATTACCAAACAAACTGCAGCTGAATGAGAGAGACCCAGAACTTCCAAAAGAAGGTCCAAGGCCCCAAAGCAGCTTGCATTGCTTCACAGCTGGGCCTCATCTGGGCACCTCCAAACCCCAAACAAAGAAGAGGAATCTCTCCATAGCTCCTGCTGGATAGCCTCAGACAGAGGCTAAATTAGCACCTCCTTAGATACCCAAGAGCCAGTGTACCCAGTGGTCAGAGTGGGACCATCCAGATTACAACTCCTCAGATCCATAAGGGACACACTCAGGGGGCAGACTCAGTGAGCACCAAAGCCCCACTGAAGCAAGTCTTGCCCCAGAAGGGTGTCTCCAGCTCAGAAGTTCTCCCACTGCAGACACAGCTGATTCTCACAGCCAATTGGCCTAGAGGCCAATTCCTCCCAGTGTTACCTACAACAATCAAGGCTTAACTACAACAAGACTGTGCACAAAGCCCACAAAGGGGTGCACCAAGAGTGTCCACCTCAGGTAATTGGGGAGGCTGAGCCACTGGGCCCTATAAGACACCTAACACAGAAAGCCACTCTATCAACACAGGGAAACATAAAAAATGCAGAGACAAAGAAACAAGTCACAAATGACAGAAATGGAGGAAATCAAACTACTGGATATAGAGTTCAAAACCACACTTTTAAGGTTTTTCAAGAATTTTCTAGAAACCACCAATAAATGTAGTGAGACCCTCCATAAATCTAGTGAGACCCTCGAGGTTATGAAAAAGGACCAACTAGAAATTAAGCATACACTGACTGAAATAAAGGATATTATGCAGAGTTCCAACAGCAGACTAGAGGATTGCAAGAATCAAGTCAAAGATTTGAAATACGAAGAAGCAAAAATCACCCAACCAGAAAAACAAAAAGAAAAAAGAATCCAAAAATATCAAGAGAGTGTAAGGAGCCTCTGAGACAACTTCAAGCATACCAACATCTGAATTATGGGGGTGCCAGAAGAAGAGAGAGAGCAAGATATTGAAAACCTATTTGTAGAAATAATGACAGAAAACTTCCCCTACCTGGTGAAAGAAATAGACTTCCAAGTCCAGGAAGCGCATAGAACCACAAACAAAAGGAATCCAAAGAGGACCACACCAAGACACATCATAATTAAAATGCCAAGAGCAAAAGACAAAGAGTGAATCTTAAAAGCAGCAAGAGAAAAACAATTAGTTACCTACAAGGGAGTACACATATGACTGTCAGCTGATTTCTCAACAGAAACTTTGCAGGCCAGAAGGGAGTGGCAAGAAATATTCAAAGTGATGAATAGCAAGAACCTACAACCTAGATTACTTTACCCAGCAAAGCTATCATTCAGAATTGAAGGTCAGATAAAGAGCTTCACAGATAAGAAAAACATAAAGGAGTTCATCACCACTAAACCAGTATTATATGAAATGCTGAAAGGTATCCTTTAAGAAGAGGAAGAAGAAGAAAAAGGTAAAGATACAAATTATGAACAACAAGTACACATTTATCAACAAGTGAATGTAAAAATCAAGTGAATAAATAATCTGATGAACAGAATAAACCAGTGAATATAATAGAATCAGGGGCATAGAAAGGGAGTGGACTGATTATTCTGGGGGGTGGGGGGGAAAGGGGTGTGGGGGTGCGGGAAGAGACTGGACAAAAATCATACACCTATTGATGAGGACAGTGGGTGGCGGGGGTAAGGGCAGAGGGTAGGGTGGGAACCAGGTGGAGGAGAGCTATGGGGGGAAAAAAGAGGAACAACTGTAATAATCTGAACAATAAAGATTTAATTAAAAAAAAAAAAAAGAATAACCAAGCAGTGACTTTCTTGCATCCCACCCTCTCTGTAAGCTTTCCAAACGCATCAGGGGAGAGCTCTGCTCCTCCCTCAGCCAGGTCAGGCCTTGCTCTGGAGGCTGCCTATGCTCCCTCTGCTGCTTACTGTGGACCAGACAGTTTGGGGTAAGGCTGCTTCATTGACTGGATGCTTCCCGGTGGCTCCTCCTGCAGGAATTCTAGGAAAGGTGCAGATGGGTCTCCTTCACTAGGACTGGGCTTGCAGTTTTAACACGTTCCTCTGGGGATTCTGATGCCAGTTCATGTTGGAGGACCAAGGCTTAGGGGAGCACAGGAAGTTTGAAATCCTCTCCAGGCTGAGTAAACCAGCCCATGGGGTCCTGGACCCTCCTCAGTATTTCAGGACAAAAGAGCTACGTCCCCAAAGCCCTGTGAGCAACAGAGACACACAGCGGACTGTTTCCTTGTGGAGGGGAGATGGAGTGGGTGGCACTGGGAAGGCTTCAGAGCGCACAGTACCTTTCTTTTGTTTTCTATCCATGCAGAGGGTGAGAGGGTTGCTCTCTCTCTGGCTGTGTCCCACACTGTTATGAGCCTTTCAGATGAGAGGACAGCCTCGTTGCTGGCTGCCTCCCCATTCTCCCTGCTCTCACACAGCTGCCTGCCTCTGCTGTGCAGTGTCCTCCAGGCCCTGGGGGCTACAAGCAAGTTACCAGGGTTCCACCCGCTCCTCATATCAGTTTTCCCCTTGAGAGGGAGTTGGGCTGGTTCACCTTTTTCCTCCACCATGATGATCATTTTGAGTGGATGACAGGGGTTTGAGTGGGTGAAGTAGATGGTGGAAAGGGAGAAAGGGGCCTTCTGTCTCAGGGTGTGGTGTCCTGGCCAGATCTGCTTTTCTACCCATGTAGACTTTACTGCCCCCCAGTGCCCTGTTAGGAGAGGGCAGAGGGGACCAGGGCTCTCTTAGGCTGGGAAAGCAATGACTGCCCACTGTAGGGCAGACAGAACCGGGTGGCAGAGGGAAGTGGGGCCAGAAAGGCAGAAAATGGAAGCAGGCAGGATGAGTCTGGCACATAGAAGGTGGTCAGCAGGTGTTTACAGGCAGATGAGTGAGCAAGTGATGACAGTGGGAGACAGGATGTCATAGGGCAGGCTGCCTGCTCCCAGAGGCGGGGCTGTAGGATTCCAGAACTAGGAGTCAGGTGCACAGTTGAAGAGGTGTAATTAAGGTTCATAAGCAGGTGTGGGGGTATAGCTCAGGGGTAGAGCATTTGACTGCAGATCAAGAGGTCCCCGGTTCAAATCCGGGTGCCCCCTTCCTCAACTCACTTTTAGTGTGAAGTGCTAAATAAAGAGCCACATGATTGCTCTTGTTATCCATAGTGGCCCCTGGAGTGGATGGCTCCTCACTCCCATATTGACTGTGCTGTGTTCTAGGGCCAGTAGTGTGCTCGGGTGCTCCCTGGGCCTGGGTTCTGTTCTGGCCAAAATGTGCTGCAATTAGACAACACAAGGGTGCTTGTGAGGATTCAATGAGGTCATGGCTTGTCACGCTGTGTGTCATAGGTCTGCTTCCAGTCCCACTCCTGCCTTTGGCCTTTGCAGGAAGCCAAAATGTTTCCAGGCTCCATGAGCCCACATGTGTGACATCACCTGAAGCCTCCCTGAGCTCCGGACATGCCTGACCCACTCTTCCCTTTGTTCTTCTTCCTCCCTTGGCCTGAAATTTTCTCCAGCTTCTTCTGGAAAACTCTTCCTTGTCCATCTCCCCAAGGAAGCCCTTTCTGACTCTCCAGGCAGGGCAGCTCCTCACTCCCTGCTCCCAGGACTCTCTTCTTGGGCTTCTGCCACTCTTGTGCAAAGTCTTTGGTTCAAGATTTTGTCTCCTATTGGAACAAGGACAATGTTTAAGTCTCTGTGTCCTCAACATGGATGACAGGAGCTGGTACCTCACATGCTCTGTGTTTGTTGAGTGACTGACTGACTGAATGAGTGGAACAAGGAGCACCCTTCTTGAGACCTTAGAATAGGGACGAGGCTCTCCCGGCACTGAGTGTGAGGTTCACTGAGGACCTGGACCTGACCATGATTGTTCTGATAAGTATGTGCTGGTTTAGGTAGAAACACTAGTGTAGACTCTAATGGCCTTTCCAGGTGTGAAGGCTGGTGCTGTTATCATGACCTGAGGAAGAGGAGGGCTGAAGACAAGACAGTGAACTACAGTGAGAAGAGTTGCCATGTTCTGGGACATGCAGAAACATCCGTGACATGTAGACAGGCAGCTATCCTGCATCCAGCGCCATGGGTGAAACAGTGCTAATGAAAGATTATATGTAAGTGGGGGTATAGCTCAGTGGTAGAGCATTTGACTGCAGATCAAGAGGTCCCTGGTTCAAATCCAGGTGCCCCCTACTTCTTGGACCCCTTTAGTTACTGAGGTTGGTGCTGAAATTTCTGCCTCTTCCTTACTCATTTGAATGTTAAATGTGATTTAAAAAATTTAGAATTTGGATCGGCACCAGCTCCACGCATCCTCCCCTGACCATCATCCAGACAGCGCCCACTGTGGTCACATTAAACTGAGGAGACTGATGAAGTGAGCCCAGACCACCAGGACCGGGACTCTTGCCCTTCATGGCTTGTGGAGGGACTTCCCTTTCTTTCTCTTAACATCTTCATTTTCTCAACCTCACGGTAATTTCCAGAAGATGGCTGACCCCTAGTTCTTGTTGCTACCACTTGTGATGTATGGAAATACAGCTTCCTACTTCCCAGGGGTGACTGTAAGGATTTGAGAACCATGTCACAAGTAAAGGCTCTAGCCCTAACCGGTTTGGCTCATTGGATAGAGTGTCGGCCTGCGAAAAGAAGGGTCCCAATTTCAATTCTGGTCAAGGGCATATACCTTGGTTGTGGGCACATCCCCAGTATGGGGTTTGCAGGAGGCAGCTGATTGATGTTTCTCTCTCATCCATGTTTCTAACTCTCTATCCCTCTCCCTTCCTCTCTGTAAAAAAAAAATTTATGAAATATATATTTAAAAATAAAAAAAGTAAAGGCTGTGGCCTAGCCAGTGTGGCTCAGTGGCTGGAAGTCACAGTTTGATTCCTCGTGAGGGCATATGCTTGAGTTAGAGGATCAATCCCCAGTGTGGGATATGCAGAGGCAGCCAATCAATCATTCTCTTATCATTGATGTTTCTATCTCCCTCTCCTTCTCATTCCTCTGTAAAACCAATAAAATATTTTTTAAATGTCAGAAGAAACATGAGACACAGCAGAAAGGCCTTCTGTGGCAGGCGGAGTGGGGTGATGGGTATGGGCATGTTGTACCCGTTAGTTACTCCAGAAGGACCTCTGAGGATGAGGACTGGCTTAGGGAAGGAAAATCACAGAAGATGTGTCTGTGCCAGGAGAGGGGACCAGAACCCAGGGGCCCTGACCTTGGATCTTTTTTGCCTCTGGTCTCTGCCTTTTCTCTGAAGCAAATATAATGGAGATGCTTTTGCCTTTGCCCAGCAATGCCCTCTTATTCGGGCATGGGGAGTAGCGACTGGAGCTGATTTGAAGTATTTTTTATCCGTGTCCCTGGGTAAGAGGCTGGCCCTAAATCCTTGGTTTTCTTTCTTTATTGAATCCAATGAGCCTTGTGGGTCTGAGTGCTGGCAGCATTTTGAGATCATTTATCAGCCCTCTGTCTTCAGGAAGGAGAAGTGCCCTTAATTCCCATTTTCAGATGTTATGGAATGAAAGGCAGGGGGGTTAAATGACTTGCCCAAGGTCTCGTGGAGACGAACTATGAATTGGCCTCTGCTCCTCGCTGTCTTGCCCTTCACGTGGCACCAGAGCCTGCAGGAAGTTCTGTCTCTGTGAGTGCTGTTACTGCTTCCCTGGGGTTAAGGAGCCTTTGGCCACTAGGCTGGGCCTCTAAGCAGGGGTGGCAGGACAGGGAGGTGTGTAGCAGGCAGGGCCTGGCCGAGGTACCCTAGGTCAGAGTTCCCTCCAGGCCCAGTTCAGCCTGGCCATGGAGCCGGGGTTTGCTCCTGTGTGGGGTTCAAATGAGCCCCAGGGGTTGGGAGCATGAGGTCCTCATGGGACTTGGGTTGGACCTGTGGTCTTAGCAGCTTTCAAAGAAGAACCGAACACTGACTTTCTTGCGTCGCATCCTCTCTGTAAGCTTTCCAGACGCATCAGGGGAGAGCTGTGCTCCTCCCTCAGCCATGTCAGGCTTTGCTCTGGGGGCTGCTTATGCTCCCTCTGCTGCAAACTGTGGACCAGTCAGTTTGGGGCAAGGCTGCTTCATTTACTGGATGCTTCCTGGTGGCTCCTCCTGCAGGAATTCTACGAAAGGTGTAGGTGGGTCTCCTTCACTAGGACTGGGCTTGCAGTTTTAACACGTTACTGGGGGGATTCTGGATTCTGATGCCAGTTCACAGTTGAAAACCAAGGCTTACGCCGAAACCGGTTTGGCTCAGTGGATGGAGCGTCGGCCTGCGGACTGAGGGGTCCCGGGTTCGATTCCGGTCAAGGGCATGTACCTGGGTTGCGGGCGCTTCCCCCGTGGGGGGTGTGCAGGAGGCAGCTGATCGATGTTTCTCTCCCATCGATGTTTCTGGCTCTCTGTCCCTCTCCCTTCCTCTCTGTGAAAAATCAATAAAATATATATTAAAAAAAAAAAAAAGAAGAAAACCAAGGCTTAGGAGAGCACAGGAAGTTTGAAATCATCTCCAGGCTGAGTAAACCAGCCCATGGGGTCCTGGACCCTCCTCAGAATTTCTGGACAAAAGAGCTACGTCCCCAAAGCCCCGTGAGCAGCATAGACATCCCGGGGGGCGGCTTCCGTTTGGAGGGGAGATGGAGTGGGTGGCACGGGGAAGGCTTGAGAACACTCAGTACCTTTCTTGGCTTTTCCATCCATGGGGAGAGTGAGGGCATCACGCTCTCTCTGGGTGTGTCCCACACTCCTATGGGCCTTTCAGATGAGAGGACAGCCTCCTTGCTGGCTGCCTCCCCATTCTCCCTGCTCTCACACAGCTGCCTGCCTCTGCTGTGCAGTCTCCTCCAGGCCCTGGGGGCTACAAGCAAGTTACCAGGGTTCCACCCGCTCCTCAAATCAGTTTTGCCCTTGAGGGAGTTGGGCTGGTTCACCTTTTTCTACACCACGTTGATCAATGTGAGTGGATGAAAGGGATTGAGTGGGTGAAACAGATGGTGGAAAGGGAGAAAGGGGCCTTCTGTCTCAGGGTGTGGTGTCCTGTCCAGACCTGCTCCTCTACCCATGTAGACTTGACTGCTGCCCAGTGCCCTAGTAGGAGAGGGCAGAGGGGACCTGGGCTCTCTTAGGCTGGGAAAGCAATGACTGCCCACTGTAGGGCAGACAGAACCGGGTGGCAGAGGGAAGTGGGGCCAGAAAGGGAGAAAATGGAAGCAGGCAGGATGAGTCTGGCACATAGAAGGTGGTCAGCAGGTGTTTACAGGCAGATGAGTGAGCAAGTGATGACAGTGGGAGACAGGATGTCATAGGGCAGGCTGCCTGCTCCCAGAGGCGGGGCTGTAGGATTCCAGAACTAGGAGTCAGGTGCACAGTTGAAGAGGTGTAATTAAGGTTCATAAGCAGGTGTGGGGGTATAGCTCAGGGGTAGAGCATTTGACTGCAGATCAAGAGGTCCCCGGTTCAAATCCGGGTGCCCCCTTCCTCAACTCACTTTTAGTGTGAAGTGCTAAATAAAGAGCCACATGATTGCTCTTGTTATCCATAGTGGCCCCTGGAGTGGATGGCTCCTCACTCCCATATTGACTGTGCTGTGTTCTAGGGCCAGTAGTGTGCTCGGGTGCTCCCTGGGCCTGGGTTCTGTTCTGGCCAAAATGTGCTGCAATTAGACAACACAAGGGTGCTTGTGAGGATTCAATGAGGTCATGGCTTGTCACGCTGTGTGTCATAGGTCTGCTTCCAGTCCCACTCCTGCCTTTGGCCTTTGCAGGAAGCCAAAATGTTTCCAGGCTCCATGAGCCCACATGTGTGACATCACCTGAAGCCTCCCTGAGCTCCGGACATGCCTGACCCACTCTTCCCTTTGTTCTTCTTCCTCCCTTGGCCTGAAATTTTCTCCAGCTTCTTCTGGAAAACTCTTCCTTGTCCATCTCCCCAAGGAAGCCCTTTCTGACTCTCCAGGCAGGGCAGCTCCTCACTCCCTGCTCCCAGGACTCTCTTCTTGGGCTTCTGCCACTCTTGTGCAAAGTCTTTGGTTCAAGATTTTGTCTCCTATTGGAACAAGGACAATGTTTAAGTCTCTGTGTCCTCAACATGGATGACAGGAGCTGGTACCTCACATGCTCTGTGTTTGTTGAGTGACTGACTGACTGAATGAGTGGAACAAGGAGCACCCTTCTTGAGACCTTAGAATAGGGACGAGGCTCTCCCGGCACTGAGTGTGAGGTTCACTGAGGACCTGGACCTGACCATGATTGTTCTGATAAGTATGTGCTGGTTTAGGTAGAAACACTAGTGTAGACTCTAATGGCCTTTCCAGGTGTGAAGGCTGGTGCCGTTATCACGACCTGAAGAAGAGGAGCCTGAAGACAAGACAGTGAACTACAGTGAGAAGAGTTGCCATGTTCTGGGACATGCAGAAACAACCGGGACATGTAGACAGGCAGCTATCCTGCATCCAGCGCCATGGGTGAAACAGTGCTAATGAAAGATTATATGTAAGTGGGGGTATAGCTCAGTGGTAGAGCATTTGACTGCAGATCAAGAGGTCCCTGGTTCAAATCCAGGTGCCCCCTACTTCTTGGACCCATTTAGTTACTGAGGTTGGTGCTGCAATTTCTGCCTCTTGCTTCCCATTAGACTATTAAATGTTATATATATTTGGGATTTGGATCAGCACCAGCTCCACGCATCCTCCCCTGACCATCATCCAGACAGCGCCCACTGTGGTCACATTAAACTGAAGACACTGGTGGAGTGAGCCCAGACCACCAGGACCGGGACTCTTGCCCTTCATGGCTTGTGGAGGGACTTCCCTTTCTTTCTCTTAACAGCTTCATTTTCTCAACCTCACGGTAATTTCCAGAAGATGGCTGACCCCTTGTTCTTTTTGCTACCACTTCTGAAGTATGGATACAGCTTCCTACTTCCCAGGGGTGACTGTAAGGATTTGAGAACCATGTCACAAGTAAAGGCTGTGGCCTTGCCAGTGTGGCTCAGTGGCTGGAAGTCACGGTTTGATTCCTGGTCAGGGCACATGCCCGGGTTACAGGCTGAATCCCCAGTGTGGGGTGTGCTGAGGCAGCCAATCAATGATTCTCTCATCATTGATGTTTCTATCTCTCTCTCCTTCTCCCTTTGTCTGTGAAATCAATAAAACATTTTTTAAATGTCAGAAGAAACGTGAGACACAGCAGCAAGGCCTTCTGTGGCAGGCGGAGTGGGGTGATGGGTGTGGCCATGTTGTACCGTTAGTTACTCCAGAAGGACCTCTGAGGATGAGGACTGGCTTAGGGAAGGAAAGTCACAGAAGATGTGTCTGTTCCAGGAGAGGGGACCAGAACCCAGGGGCCCTGACCTTGGATCTTTTTTGCCTCTGGTCCCTGCCTTTTCTCTGAAGCAAACATACTGGAGACGCTTTTGCATTTGGCCAGCATTTGCCCTGCAATGCCCTCTTATTCGGGCCTGGGGAGTAGCGACTGGAGCTGATTTGAAGTATTTTACATCCCTGTCCCTGGGTAAGAGGCTGGCCCTAAATCCTTGGTTTTCTTTCTTTATTGAATCCAATGAGCCTTGTGGGTCTGAGTGCTGGCAGCACTTTGAGGTCATTTATCAGCCCTCTGTCTTCAGGAAGGAGAAGTGCCCTTAATTCCCATTTTCAGATGTTATGGAATGAAAGGCAGGGGGGTTAAATGACTTGCCCAAGGTCTCATGGAGACGAACTATGAATTGGCCTCTGCTCCTCCCTGTCTTGCCCTTCACGTGGCACCAGAGCCTGCAGGAAGTTCTGTCTCTGTGAGTACTGTTACTGCTTCCCTGGGGTTAAGGAGCCTTTGGCCACTAGGCTGGGCCTCTAAGCAGAGGTGGCAGGACAGGGAGGTGTGTAGCAGGCAGGGCCTGGCCGAGGTACCCTAGGTCAGAGGTCCCTCCAGGCCCAGTTCAGCCTGGCCATGGAGCCAGGGGTTACTCTGCATGGGTTTCAAATGAGGACCGGGAGTTTGGAGCATGAGGTCCTCATGGGACTTGGGTTGGACCTGTGGTCTTAGCAGCTTTCAAAGAATAACTGAGCAGTGACTTTTTTGCGTCCCACCCTCTCTGTAAGCTTTCCAGACCCATCAGGGGAGAGCTCTGCTCCTCCCTCAGCCAGGTCAGGCCTTGCTCTGGGGGCTGCCTATGCTCCCTCTGCTGCAAACAGTGGACCAGACAGTTTGGGGCAAGGCTGCTTCATTTACTGGATGCTTCCCGGTGGCTCCTCCTGCAGGAATTCTAGGAAAGGTGTAGGTGGGTCTCCTTCACTAGGACTGGGCTTGCAGTTTTAACACGTTACTGGGGGGATTCTGGATTCTGATGCCAGTTCACAGTTGAAAACCAAGGCTTAGGAGAGCACAGGAAGTTTGAAATCCTCTCCAGGCTGAGTAAACCAGCCCATGGGGTCCTGGACCCTCCTCAGTATTTCTGGACAAAAGAGATACGCCCCCAATGCCCCGTGAGCAGCATAGACATCCCAGGGGATGGCTTCCGTTTGGAGGGGAGATGGAGTGGGTGGCACGGGGAAGGCTTGAGAGCACTCAGTACCTTTCTTGGCTTTTCCATCCATGAGGAGAGTGAGGGCATCACGCTCTCTCTGGCTGTGTCCCACACTCCTATGGGCCTTTTAGGTGAGAGGACAGCCTCCTTGCTGGCTGCCTCCCCATTCTCCCTGCTCTCACACAGCAGCCTGCCTCTGCTGTGCAGTGTCCTCCAGGCCCTAGGGGCTACAAGCAAGTTACCAGGGTTCCACCCCCTCCTCAAATCAGTTTTGCCCTTGAGAGGGAGTTGGGCTGGTTCACCTTTTTCTACACCACATTGATCATTGTGAGTGGATGAAAGGGATTGAGTGGGTGAAACAGATGGTGGAAAGGGAGAAAGGGGCTTTCTGTCTCAGGGTTTGGTGTCCTGTCCAGACCTGCTCCTCTACCCATGTAGACTTGACTGCTGCCCAGTGCCCTAGTAGGAGAGGGCAGAGGGGACCTGGGCTCTCTTAGGCTGGGAGAGCAATGACTGCCCACTGTAGGGTAGACAGAACGGGGTGGCAGAGGCAAGTGGGGCCAGAAAGGGAGAAAATGGAAGCAGGCAGGATGAGTCTGGCACATAGAAGGTGGTCAGCAGGTTTTTACAGGCGGATGAGTGAGCGAGTGATGACAGTGAGAACCAGAATGTCATAGGGCAGGCTGCCTGCTCCCAGAGGTGGGGCTGTAGGATTCCAGAACTAGGAGTCAGGTGCACAGTTGAAGAGGTGTAATTAAGGTTCATAAGCAGGTGTGGGGGTATAGCTCAGGGGTAGAGCATTTGACTGCAGATCAAGAGGTCCCCGGTTCAAATCCGGGTGCCCCCTTCCTCAACTCACTTTTAGTGTGAAGTGCTAAATAAAGAGCCAAATGATAGCTCTTGTCACCCATAGTGCCCATTGGCCCCCGATGGCTCCTCACTCCCATATTGACTGTGCTGTGTTCCAGGGCCAGTAGTGTGCTCGGGTGCTCCCTGGGCCTGGGTTCTGTTCTGGCCAAAATGTGCTACAATTAGACAACACAAGGGTGCTTGTGAGGATTCAATGAGGTCATGGCTTGTCATGCTGTGTGTCATAGGCCTGCTTCCAGTGATATGCACCTGTCCCTCTCCTGCCTTAGCAGGAAGCCAAAATGTTTCCAGGCTCCATGAGCCCACATGTGTGCCATCACCTCAAGCCTCCCTGAGCTCCGGACATGCCTGACCCACTCTTCCCTTGTTCTCCTCCTCCCTTGGCCTCAAATTTTCTCCAGCTTCTTCTGGCAAAGTCCTCCTTGTCCATCTCCCCAGGAAGCCCTTTTTGACTCTCCAGGCAGGGCACCTCCTCACTCCCTGCTCCCAGGACTCTCTTGGGCTTCTGCCACTCTTGTGCAAAGTCTTTGGTTCAAGATTTTGTCTCCTATTGGAACAAGGACAATGTTTAAGTCTCTGTGTCCTCAACATGGATGACAGGAGCTGGTACCTCACATGCTCTGTGTTTGTTGAGTGACTGACTGACTGAATGAGTGGAACAAGGAGCACCCTTCTTGAGACCTTAGAATAGGGACGAGGCTCTCCCGGCACTGAGTGTGAGGTTCACTGAGGACCTGGACCTGACCATGATTGTTCTGATAAGTATGTGCTGGTTTAGGTAGAAACACTAGTGTAGACTCTAATGGCCTTTCCAGGTGTAAAGGCTGGTGCCGTTATCACAACCTGAAGAAGAAGAGCCTGAAGACAAGACAGTGAACTACAGTGAGAAGAGTTGCCATGTTCTGGGACATGCAGAAACAACCGGGACATGTAGACAGGCAGCTATCCTGCATCCAGCGCCATGGGTGAAACAGTGCTAATGAAAGATTATATGTAAGTGGGGGTATAGCTCAGTGGTAGAGCATTTGACTGCAGATCAAGAGGTCCCTGGTTCAAATCCAGGTGCCCCCTACTTCTTGGACCCCTTTAGTTACTTAAGCTGGTGCTGACATTTCTGCCTCTTCCTTCCATATTTGACTGTTAAATGTGATTTTAAAAATTTCGGATTTGGATCGGCACCAGCTCCATGCATCCCCCCAGACCATCTTCCAGACAGCGCCCACTCTGGTCACATTAAACTGAAGAGACTGATGAAGTGAGCCCAGATCACCAGGACCGGGACTCTTGCCCTTCATGGCTTGTGGAGGGACTTCCCTTTCTTTCTCTTAACAGCTTCATTTTCTCAACCTCACGGTAATTTCCAGAAGACAGCTGACCCCTAGTTCTTGTTGCTACCACTTGTGAAGTATGGAAATACAGCTTCCTACTTCCCAGGGGTGACTGTAATTATTTAAGAACTATGTCAAAAGTCAAACTGTGGCCCAGCCAGTGTGGCTCAGTGGCTGAGTGTCAACTCATGAACCAGGAAGTCATGATTTGATTCCAGGTCAGGGCATATGCCCAGGTGTGGGTTTATCCTTAGTAGGGGGCATGCAGGAGGTAGGCAATCAATGGTTCACTCATCATTGATGTTTCTATCTCTTTCCCTCTCTCTCTGAAATCTGTAACACATAGTTAATTTTTTTTTCAAAGTAAAGGCTGTGTCCTCTTCTGTTGCGGTCCAACCCCAACAAGTCCAGAGGTCCCCAAAGGTGTGGACGGAGTCGGCGAAGAAGAAATGACAGGGAGACAGCCTTCAGTTGATCAGCAGCCTAGCCAGGATCTCTAGTCAGGATCTCCAGCCAAAGTTCTGGTCGGGATCTCCAGCCAAGTTCTGGTTAGGATCTGATGTTTATTGTCTTGTTACATCTGCATTTATACCAGTCGATTTTAATCCTGTCAATTTCTATTGCAAAGGTTAGGGCGTTTCTTATCTCCATTCTAGGGAGTAAATATTATGTAGCTTAAGCGTGATTGTTTGTAGTTAAAGTGATTAACTACCCGCCTGGCACTTAGTTAAGGGGTTGTATCCCCTCCCTAACCTCAGGGGAAAATCCCCACCTGGGGAAACAACCTTTCTCGGAGAGGTGACCTTGGTTAAAACACATGGCGCTAAGGAGAGCAAACATATTAAGAACAGTATGCTATATATGCCAGGTCCCTTGAAACATATGCTGTGCAGATGTTTCTTTCCTGCAGCGACTGTGTCAAGCAGCAAGGATGGACCGGCTTCCGGCACTCTTCCTGGAAATTTCTTAGGGAGCTGCCTCTACCACAGACTTGACCACCTGACTCTCTCTTCCCCTTCCTTTCTCTGCTACCACTTTTTCTTTTTTACTCTAGGTTAGTATTTTTTTGATGAAAATGTTTAGACGTAGACCCTTTTTATATAATGATTTTTTAAAATTAAAATGTATGCTTTGAAGACATATAAATGGCATAAAGAATCCTGCAAAGGAGTCTCCATGTTCCTTAATGAACAAGGTAATTTGAAACAATATTTCCTACAAGGACAAATCAAAAGCTGGAAAATACTTTAAACATCTCGTTAAAAGCATCAAAGAGCTAGCTAGTGAGACAGGAAATACTAGATGGAAAGGATGGGAGACAGAAAGTTAAAGCTCCACGCCGGAGGCTGCTTTGTCCCCGAATGTGGTGTTCAGTCCAGAAGAGGCAGCTGAGAGGCTCGGTGGACCTTTTGGAAGCCTGTCCGGAATTTGGAGGATGGATGTCAGAATTCAGGGTCACCACGAGTAGGGACACTGGTAAAACTACCTCTGGCTTTGGGCTAGTACCCTGTGGAGTAAGGGTGAACTGAGAGAAATCGGCCACTACAAGAATTTGTAGCTTGTCTTTGTGTCATCTGAATGGCCCAAAAATCTCAATTGAAGTTATATTGAAGTATCTTGACTTCTAGCGTCCACAGATAACTGAAAAAACAACAACAAGAACAAATGAGGGATGACATTATCTTCACCTAGCCTAAAATTCTACAAATCAAGTTTGGAATCAAATGTTCAACGCATAGCCAAAGATCACTATTTACACAGGGAAGAAAAAACCATCCATGAGAATCAATAGAAACAATAGACCACAGATCTAAACACGGAAACTTTTTATTTTTATTATATTTCTATTGATTTCAGAGAAGAAGGGAGAGGGAAAAAGAGATAGGAACATCCATGATGAGAGAGAAGCACTATAGGTCAATGCTCAACCACCGAGCCACGCTGGCCAGGTTTGAACTTTTTATATTAGAACTACCGAAAACACCCTGTAAAGTAACAATTTTGCTGTGTTCAAGGAGCTACTAGCCAGGCTGGGAAATTTCAGTCATAAACTTGAAAGCGTTAAAGGCAACTAATGCCACCGGTGTTGCTCAGAGGTTGAGCATCAACCTATGACCAGGAGGTCTCCGTTTGATTCCCCATCAGGGCATGTGCTTGAGTTGAGGGCTCAATCCCCACTGTGGAGTGTGCAGGAAGCAGTCAATCAATGATTCTCTCTCATCACTGATGTTTCTCTCTCTCTATCTCTCTCTCTCCCCGCCTTCCTCTCTCTGAAATCAATAAAAATATATTTAAAAAAAATAAAATAAAGGTAACTAAGAAGGTTTGAAAGTAGAGCAACAAAGAAAATTTTTATCTAAAAGTCAACAACAAAAATTAAAAAATTGCCCTAACTGGTTTGGCTCAGTG
Organism: Myotis yumanensis; assembly: GCF_028538775.1. Lineage (NCBI taxonomy): Eukaryota > Metazoa > Chordata > Mammalia > Chiroptera > Vespertilionidae > Myotis > Myotis yumanensis. Next base: position 38,281,731 of record NW_027223760.1, on the reverse strand, counting down.
GATAGAGCGTCGGTCTGTGGACTGAAACGTTTGATTCCGGCCAAGGGCATGTACCTTGGTTGTGGGCACATCCCCAGTAGGGAGTGTGCAGGAGGCAGCTGATTGATGTTTCTCTCTCATTGATGTTTCTAACTCTCTATCCCTCTCCTTCCTCTCTGTAAAAAAATCAGTAAAATATATATTTTTTTAAAAATTAAAAACTTAATAAATATATCTGCCAAAACCGGTTTGGCTCAGTGGATAGAGCGTCGGCCTGCGGACTGAAAGGTCCCAGGTTCGATTCCGGTCAAGGGCATGTACCTGGGTTGCGGGCACATCCCCAGTGGGAGATGTGCAGGAGGCAGCTGGTCGATGTTTCTCTCTCATCGATGTTTTTAGCTCTCTATCTCTCTCCCTTCCTCTCTGTAAAAAATCAATAAAATATAAAAAAAAACTTAATAAATATATCTGTTTCTATTCAATTAATAGATTCAGCCAAAGAGAAAATTGTTAAACTAGAACACTGGAAATAAATGTCCATTTCTCCATTATAAAACATGGAGAGATAATTTGTGGCAAACAGAATAGAGAGTGATAAATATACAGGATACAGTGAGAAGATCTAACATACATTTAAATGGAGTCCAGGGAGAAGAAATGAGAGAATGAAGTCAATGCAAAATCTGAGGAGAAATGGCTGAGGCTATTTTACAACTAATGAAAGACATCAATCCTTACATTCAAGGACCCAAGTCAATCTGAAACATAGTAAACAAAATTAAATCCATACCTAGAGGGAGAGTGCCAAAACCACCACCTTTAAAATGATACCATAAAAAGTTTTGCATACAAATTTTAATATCTAAGCCAATCGATATCTTTATCTTCCTCCCAAATTACATAAACACTTTAAATCTTATGAGCCCATTCCTTATATGTTATTATTAATCAGTATTTTAGTTCTATCTTTAAAAAAAACTATAAATTAGACATTAATATTGTGTTATATGGTCAATAATTTTTAAATTGATTTGAGAGAGAGAGAGAGAGAGACAGACAGACAGACAGACAGACATTGATGTATTGCCTCCCATACGAGGGATTAAACCCACAACCTGGGTATGTGACCTGACCATGAATCAAACCCACCACGTTTTGGTGCACGGGATGACACTCCAACTGAGTCACACTAGCCAGGGCTATGGTCAATGATTTTTAGATTTACTGACATACCTTACACTTTCCTTGGTCGAGCTTCCTTCTTGTGTCTCAGACCTCCCATCTGGGATCATTTTTCTTTTCTCTGAAGTATATGTTTAAAAATTTCTTTAGTGAGAATCTGTTGGTGGTAAACTCTCAGCTTTGGTCTGTTCTTGAAGGACAGTTTAGCTGGGAATAGAATTCAGAACTGACTGTAATTTCCTCCCAACATATGGAATGTGTCATTGCACTATCTTCTGGCTTCCTTTGCAACTATTGAGAAGTCGACCAGCAGTCCAACTATTGTTCTTTTGTAAGTGATTGCAGGCTTCTCTCTGGCTATTTTGCAAAGTTCAGAGTCCTCAACTTCAACTAGGAGATCAAGTTTACATTGGAGAGCAGGGGACCAGGTGAGCGGAGAGTAGGAAGATCAGAGCAGTGGGACAAACACATCATCTGAGCAGAGCTGCCCTGCTCTGGGCAGGAAGGGCCTCCTCAGCTTCTTCACCTGTTGCAGGAAGACTAGAGATCAGATTCAGAAAGAGGAGAGGAGACTGGAACTCCTTTATGACCTTTATGACCATTGAGACTAAAATGCTAGGGGGCACCCAGATTTGAACTGGGGACCTCTTGATCTGCAGTCAAATGCTCTACCCCTGAGCTATACCCCCTGCCATACCACTGAGGCCCAATGAACACCCTTTCCTTGTGTGGCCACACCTAGAGCTTCTGCCCTAGATACCCTGTCCACATAGCGTGGCTGAGTTGCCAGACCTGCTTTATGCTAACTCATCTCCCCACATTAGAAGAAGCAACAGGTTCCCTCCTCCCACAGCTCCACAACCTCTCCACCTTCAGTCCCTAGAGGAGGGCAGTAATGTGGGAAGCACTCCCTGACAGCTGGAAGGATCCACACTCACATCTCTATAGTGGTTTTTGTGCTGAACATCTGAAAACAGACTCAAGATGCCTCATGGCCTGACCAAGCACGGAGCACCTCAAAGAGAGAACACACTTGCCTGGCTACAGATCAGAGCTCTCTGCACAATGCTGACCCCTCCCCGTGCCTGAATCTCCACAGTCAACCCTTTAACTGCTGGGGGAGGTGAACATACAGTCTCTAGGCTCCAAGCCCACCTTTCTGTGCTCTGCCCTGTGGTGCTGGGTTTGGGCCTCTGTAAACCAGCCTCTCCTTCGCCAGGTGGCTTCCTGGCTGGTCCTGCCAGTAGAGCTGCAAAATGAGATTGAGATTGGAGCAGGAAGAAGCACTTGCGTTGGGTTCCTGTCAGTGTCACCTGGCAGCCACTGTCCATCCAGTAGAAACAGCGATTGCCACGTGCAGTGTGGTGCTCACAGGCCCGGCTTCGTCATGACTCTTCAGGGACAGCAGCATCACCTTAGAGATCTCAGTCCCTGATCCCAGAGATACTCCCCAAGCTTGTAAGACTTAACTTCCTCCTTTCTGTTTGTCCCAACCCTCGAGTGTAGCTGCTTCTACAGAAACGACCTCTATGATACTTAGTCTTCCCTTTCTATCCCTTCACTTCTAATTTCTGGCTGTTGTGGGTTGAATTTTGTGCCACCAAAAGGTATGTTGAATTCATAGCCCCTTTTAATCCCTCTCCCACGGTGCAGGAATGTGTCCTTATTTGAAGAGGGCCTTCAAAGATGGAATTTGATAAGATGGGATCACCATGAAGTAGGGTGGGCCCTTAATCCAATGTGACTGGTGTCATAGGAAGTGGAAAGATACACAGAAAGAAGATGGCCACGTGAACACAGAGGCAGAGACTGGATTGACGCACCTGCAAGCCAAGGACGGCTGAGGATTGCCAACAAACACCAGAGGCAAGGAAGGACCTGCAGAGCCTTCGGAGAGAGCACGGCCTGTCAGACACCTTGGTTTCAGACTCTGGTGTCCAGAACTGTGAGACAATAATTTGTTTTTTTTATGTCTCCCATGTTGTGGTACTTTGTTACAGAAGCTACAGGAAATTGGTATACTGGTTAACAATTACATTAAATTCTGTTAAAATAACTGGCTTGGTTTCTGTCTCTTGACTGAGCCCTGGATGTCACTGAAATTGGTCCCAGGAAACATACCCTCAAAGAGGGCATTGGCAATGGATTTGTTCTTATCCTTGTCTTGAAGGCCCTGCCCAGTGCCTACCTGCATCCTAAATCAAAGGGACAGCCATATAAAGGTGCCATTTCATAGGCTCTAGCCAGCCTCCTCCTGTAAGGGGACTAGAGTATGGCCTGCATAGAATTTAATTTGTCAGTTTAGCTCAAGGAGGAAAAGAGATTCTCAAAGGGGGCACCTGGATTTGAACCAGGGACCTCTTGATCTGCAGTCAAATGCTCTACCCCTGAGCTATACCCCCTCTTGTTAATAATGGTATATAGTTAATAAGTTCTTTACACTTCCACTCATCTCTGGGCTGTTGATTCTGACTCAGCAGAGAGCTGCTAGCCCTGCTCAACTGTACTGGCAATTCTTACGCCATAACCATTCTCTTTTCCCAAAAAGGCATCATTCCTGGTTGGCACCAGCTTGGAAGGTCAACCAATGAAGGTTACATTTGAGGCAACAAAGTCTGTACCTGGCTTGGTATATTGGGCAGAAGAGGAAGCCCAGAGACAAGCTGACGCTTCATGAGCAAGGAGTAGATTGTCCTTCACCTGTTTTTCAGTCGAGATTACTTTAAAGTTATCCATAGTGTGGGACCAAGACAACCTCCCCCACCTCTCCTCCAATTCTGCATCTCTTTAAGGCATTGAACTTCAGTTTTTATTTCAGTGTTTTGTCTTGTGTATCCTGCTCTCATGACTCACTATTCCTTCTTGTCTTTCCTTTAGCCATTCCCTCCCATCCATGATAACATAAAACTTTTTGTTTCCTTGAATTTCTCTTTCATTACCAAATCGCTAGCTTTCTTGTGCTTCCCCAAGAGGTCCAGGGGCTTGTTTGATTCTAGGGGAGATGTATCGGGGTCAACGGCAGAAGGACTCTGCATTAATTAGAGACTGCTATATAACAAAATACCTCGATTCTAACAGCTTTGAATGAGAAACCTATATTATATCTTACAGTTTCAGAGGTTCAGAAATCTGGGGGCAGCCCTACCTTTCCACATCTGGTGTCACAATTTTCCATCTGATTTCAGATAATATTCCATCCACTACTTCAACATAATTCACCCCTTCTTATATCCACTTTCACTAGAAAATTTCAGGTAGTTTAAAGGCAATTATTTTTAATCATTTAAAATGCATAAAACTGTGCTGTTTTTATTAGGTTCCTATCTTTTTTTTTAATTTTAAAATTGATTTTTTTAAATATATTTTATTGATTTTTTACAGAGAGGAAAGGAGAGAGACAGAGAGCTAGAAACATCAATGAGAGAGAAACATGGATCAGCTGCCTCCTGCACACCCCCCACTGGGGATGTGCCCGCAACCAAGGTACATGCCCTTGACTGGAATCGAACCTGGGACCCTTCAGTCCGCAGGCCGACGCTCTATCCACTGAGCCAAACCGGTCAGGGCTTAAAATTGATTTTTAGAGAGCGAGGAAGGGAAAGGAAGTGAGAGAGAGAGAGAGCAATGGAACGGCAGGGACACAGCCCTCATGGTCACCCGCGTGGTCAACCACAGGCGCTTCTCGGCCACGGTCAGTGTGGCGGACACTGCCCAGCGGAGTGTGAGCAAATACCGCTGCGTGATCCGCTCCGACGGTGGCTCTGGCGTGTCCAACTACGCTGAGCTGATCGTGAAAGAGCCTCCCACACCTATTGCCCCCCCAGAGCTGCTGGCTGTGGGGGCCACGTACCTATGGATCAAGCCGAACGCCAACTCCCTCATTGGGGATGGCCCCATCATCCTGAAGGAGGTGGAGTACCACACCACCACGGGCACCTGGGCCGAGACCCACATCGTGGACTCACCCAACTATAAGCTGTGGCACCTGGACCCGGATGTGGAGTATGAGATCCGGGTTCTACTCACAAGACCAGGAGAGGGGGGCACAGGGCCCCCGGGGCCCCCGCTCACCACCAGGACCAAGTGTGCAGACCCAGTTCACGGCCCGCAGAACGTGGAGATTGTGGACATCCGGGCCCGGCAGCTGACCCTGCAGTGGGAGCCCTTTGGCTACGCGGTGACCCGCTGCCACAGCTACAACCTCACGGTGCAGTATCAGTACGTGTTCAACCAGCAGCAGTATGAGGCTGAGGAGGTCATTCAGACCTCTTCCCACTACACCCTGCGGGGTCTGCGGCCCTTCATGACCATCCGGCTGCGGCTCCTGCTGTCCAACCCCGAGGGCCGGATGGAGAGCGAGGAGCTGGTGGTGCAGACAGAGGAGGACAGTGAGTCAGGGAAGCACCCTTACTTGGGAGTGAGGGATGTTGGACCTGCTATAGGGCCATGCCCGTCAGTTCTGAGGTGTTTATCCTTCCTACTTCTGTAATCTCCCCTCTGCATCTGCTCTTTTCCAAGGTCTTCAGTGCAGACTATGCATTGCACAACTCCGGGGGGCGCTGTTCCCATAGAACTTGACGTTGTACACAGCCCACCTTCATGACAAACCCTTCCTGACTCCCTGGAAATTGTTCCTTGCAGCCATTCTCCTTGCAACCCCCGCAGACTGTACTTCTGGGTAAAAGCAGCAGTGGGGACTCAGCCTCTGTCACCTTGGCCCCGCCTTCCTGCTTGCAATGAACCTCAACCTTTTGTGGGTCCAGCTCTCCCTGGATGGGCTTCTCTGGGTGATCTGAGTGTTCTGCTTCTGTAAACCTGTTCCCTTCAGCCTCCAACACAGGCTTCTGTCTGCAGCCAGGAGCTGTGGCCCTGAGCTTGGCCCCTGATAAAGCCTCCAGACCTTTCCCCATATCTGGCTCCATTGTTTCACAAATGTGCAGCCCCTCCCCCAGCAGGTAGAATAATGCCGCATCTTAGAAGGTGGACTCTTGTTAAGCAACACATAGGACACGTTGCTTAACCTCTCAGGGCCTGGGTTTCTGCATCTATAACATGGAGATAAAAATATCTCCAGTGCCTTCTAGGTTGTGCTCATAAAAAGGGATGGTATATAAAGAATTCAAATAATCCCCCCCCCCAAAAAAAAAGAGAGAGAGAGAAACATTGATGTGAGAGCAACATTGATTGGCTGCCTCCAGCATGCCCCCTATCTGGGATCCAGCCTGAAACCCAGGCATGTGCCTTGACCAGAAACCAAACTGGCAGCCTTTTGGTGCATGGGATGATGCCCAACCATCTGAGCCACATTGGCCAAGGCGGCTTTATGTAATTTTTAAATTTCCCCTACAATATCTTATTGCCAACATTTTCTCTATACTGAGTATACCAATTATACTCCCATTTTGAGCAAATGAAAAGACCATTTCCCCTCACCAAATCTTGATCCAGTTAAATCTCAATTCATCCTGTTTTGTGAAGGGAGTGAAAATGGTGCCTCTCAATTTTTAAAATTAATTTTCATTCCCCTGATTTTTAGAAATGTTGAGCATCTTTTCATATATTTATTGGTTATAAAATAATCTCTTGTTACTTTAATTGTGGTAAAAAAAAAAACCCACAACATAAAATTCATTTTAAGTGGATAGTTCAGCAGAGTTAAGTATATTCACATTGTTGTGCAACACCTCTCTCCATGTTTTCATCTTTCTAATATTCTGATACAAATCCATTCTCTATCTTATGTTTTTCACAACCCATAGTCTCTTGTTTAAGGAAGTTTTTGTCAGATGAAAAATTAAATGTTGATATCAAATGTATCTTGTAAGTTTTTAAAAAATATTTTTTTATTGATTTCAGAGAGGAAGGGAGAGAGAGAAACATCAATGATGAGAGAGAATCATAGATCGGCTGATCGGCTGCCTCCTGCACACCCCTCACTGAAGACTGGCCCCAACTGGGAACTGAATGGTAACCTCCTGGTTCATAGGTTGGTGCTCAACCACTGAGCCACTGTGACCGGACTCTTATATAGGTTTTGATTTGGGGGTTGTGTTTAAGAAATCCTTCCCTGGGTCATGTGAAACTGAATGTTTGTGTCCCCTTAAAATTCATTTGTTGAAACCACATTGTAATATACTAGTATATTGATATAGAAAAAGCATTATGAGCCCAGCTGGCGTGGCTCAGTGGTTGAGCATAGACCTATGAACCAGGAGGTCACTGTTAGATTCCCGGTCAGGGTACCTGCCCGGTTGTGGTCTCAATCCCCAGTGTGGGTTGTGCAGGAGGCAGCCCATCAACGATTCTCTCTCATCATTGATGTCTATGTCTCTCTCTCTCTCTCTCTCTCTCTCCCATCCTCTCTGAAATCAGTAAAAATATATTTTCTTAAAAGAAAGAAAAAGAATATGAGAAAACGAACTATCCACTCACAACAGAGCTCTCATTAAACTAGGAAAGGAAAGGAACTCCCTCAACCTGACCAGAGGCATCCACAAAAGCGGACGGCTAATCAGCGTGGCCTGTGTCCCGATCGGCCAGGGGTGCCCTCACCTACCGGGGGCAGGACTTGGAGGAACACCCGACCTCCGCTCGGGACAGTTCTGAGGGTGGTCTGCACACTCCGAGTCCCCAGCAAGGTGGCCTCCCATTGACTACAGGGGACCTGCTTGTTAATGCCCCTTGATTGTCTGACCTCCTAGCAATCTGATTCCTGGGGTCACCTCACAGACGACTGGGGTCGACTTTGGGGAGGAACCAGACCGCCCCCCCCCCCCATCTCTGTCTCAGTGAGGTGTCCCGTCCCTGTCCCCTTTCCATCCATTTCCAGCTGACTGTGCGTTTCCACCTCCGTCTTCATCCCTCTCCAGCTCATTCAATTCGCCTCGGTCTCTGTCCGTCGCCCTTGACCCCCAACAGAGTGCCAGGATCCGTCCCCGACAGGCGGCGGCTCCCCGGGCAGCCAGGCTGGGCTCCTGCGCAGGCACGTGCAGCTCGGGCGGCTCCTGCAGGCGGCGTTCGCTCCTCCCGGCCGCCGGGGGCGCTGTTGGAGCCGAGCATCCGGGGCCCGGCCGGCCTCAAGTCCCAGCGTGCACCGCGCAGCGCCTGGACCTGCGCGTTAGGGCGAAGCGGGAGGAGGCGCGGCGGGGGGCGTTCTGAGTTCTCGGGTCTGGGGTCGGTGCAGGGCGGAGCTGCAAAGGGCTATGGCACACCCGGGCCCGGTGTGAGCGACTGTGGAGGTGGCGGGTCCTGCCTAGTCTCCGGCCCCTCCCGCGGCCTGGAGTTCGTTCCGCGTCCAGGGCGGGAGGCGCGGTTTCGGTGCGGGAGCTGTGCACCCGACCTGCAGGAGGGGGCCACGTGGGGAAATGCAGGGTCTCGGCCCGTCGTCGGCTCAGGACCACCGCCTTTCCCGCCCTTTAATCCCTCTCTGAACGTCGTGGTTCCTCTGCTTGGCAGGTTGGCCTCCAAGAAGTATGTCTTCATCCGCGAACGAAAAAAGGTGAAAAAGAAGACCTGAGGCCGCCTCTTAGGAAAGGACAGAGGATATGCAGCCAGTTTGAGTGGTTCTCCCAAGTCTCATGTACCGCGAATACTCTGTGTTTCAGTGGAAAAATTGGATTCTGGTTTTAGAGTTTGAAAGACCCATCCCGAACTTCACACCGGAAACTCTACATTCAATGAAGTATAAGCTGCCCAAGTCTGCAAGTGTTCCTTGCACCCCCTGAGGGTTCATGTCCGGAAGTCTCACTAACACAGTGCGTCTTCTTCCACTTCTCCCTCCTCTCCCAGTTCCCCTTGGCAGGTGCAAATCCTGTTCCAGTTTCTTCAAGCTGTCTCTTCCGTTAGACTGACTTCCTTCTATGAATGGTTGGGAACCTCCTGGACTACCCTCTGTTCCCTGAAGTTTGGTGGTTTGTGGTAGTTCTTTTTTTTTTTTTTTTTTTTAATGTATTTTATTGATTTTTTACAGAGAGGGAGGGAGAGGGATAGAGAGAAACATCCATCAGCTGCCTCCTGCACACCCCCTACTGGGTATATGCCCGCAACCAAGGTACATACCCTTGACCGGAATCGAACCTGGGACCCTTGAGTCGGCAGGCCGACGCTCTATCCACTGAGCCAAACCAGTTAGGGCAGTGTGGTAGTTCTTTAGTAAAAGCCCAAATTATGCTGTTTTCTTGGCTAGTGGGTTATTTGTGATAGGCAAGGAGAAAGCATTTTCTGGTTGATTTTACTTTTCTCTGGAGCAGCTCCGTGCCAGCTGAATTTGTTCACAGAAGATACTTGCAGGTGAAAGTGCATGGCTGAGGTTCAAGAAAGCGGTAGAGGAATTTCTTTGAAAGTCCCACCTTATAAAAACAACCCCGGGTTTCAACCTGTTGGTGATACAAGCTGATTCTTAAGCTTCGGGGGCTTGTAATAGTTTTGATGATGGAATTTTATCTCTGCAGCTTGGCTCTCCAAAACCCTGTGTCAAACAGCCTCGTTGCCAGGGCTCCTAGATTCCTTTATTGGGAGAGTTTATGTTGTAGCATTGGTGACCAACCTTTCTTAATAATGCACTTGGGAACAGCCCTCGCAGCCGTGGGAGATGCCCAGCACGTTCCTTGGTCAGCAGTCATCTACATTTGTCGTGCAGAATCTGAAAGGACTAAAAATGGAGTTTTTCAAAGGTTAAATGTTTTCTTTCTTCCCTAAGGTCACAGTGGTCTGTCCTTGGAACATTCAGGAGGAGTATTCCTGTGGTCGCTCTATACCAAAGATTGTAGATTCATGGTCCATGAGTCAATCATGGCTTGCAGATGTATTCTTTTGTTTGTCCATTTGTTTCTTGAACCACCCCTTGTTAAAATTGTGAATTTTATTTGCCAAGATAGGAAAATCAGGAGAGTACACATAAAACGTGAACATCCACTTTTTCTTTAAAAACTGTCACATCCGTGCCTTAGCCGGTTGCTCAGTGGTTAGAGCGTCTGCCCAAGGACTGAAGGGTCTGGGTTCGATTCTGGTCAAGGACGCATGCCTTTGTTGCAGGCTTGATCCCTGCCCTGGTTGGGTGTGTGCGGGAGGCAACCAATCAGTGTGTCTCTCTCATCGATGTTTCTCTCTCTCTGTCTCTACCCCTCCCTTTCACTCTCAGAATCAATGGGAAAAATATCCTTGGATGAGGATTAACAAGAAATTTTAAAATGTCATATACAAATGTAAAATGTTAAGGCATAAAATCTATAGAAGATGACACAGGAAAAAATCTTTGAGACCTAGGTCTTGATGAAAAGTTGTTAGAAGTGGCACCAAAATCACAATCTATGCCTGGCCTCAGAGGTTGAGTGTTGACCTTTGAACCAGGAGGTCATGGTTCGATTCCTGGTCAGCGGGGCACATGCTTGATCCCCAATGGGGGGCGTACAAGAGGCAGCCGATCGATGATTCTCTCTCATCATTAATATTTCTATATCTCTCCTCCAATGAAACCAATAAAAAATATATATATTTAAAAAGCACCATCTATAAAAGAAAACAGTGATACAGGGGGTGTCATCAAAATTTAAAGCTTTTGCTCTGGGAAAGTCCTGTTAACAGGGTGAAAAGACCAGGTACAGAAGGGGAGAAATCAGCACATGTGATGAAATCGCCTAGAATTATACACACACTGCACCAATATCCATTTCATGATTTCTATATACAATAATAATGTCATGTAACCATTGGTGAGTGGTATAGGGAATTCTTCTGGACTATCTTTGTAACTACCTGTGTATCTAAAATTATTTTTAAATAAATATACTTATTTACTTTTTTTATTTTTATGAAATTTATTTTTTAGACATGTTTTTATTTTAGAGGAAGAGGAAGAGAAAGATAGAAACATCAATGATATGAGAGAATCATTGATCAGCTGCCTCCCTCCTGCATGCCCCACACTGGGGATTGAGTCTGCAACCGGCGCATGTGCCCTGACCAGGAATCAAACTGTGACCTCCTGGTTCATAAGTCAATGGTCAATCACTGAGCCACAGTGGCCAGGCTAAGTTTTGGGGTTTTTTTTAATTGATACATCTTAGCAACATCAGCAGGTCTTAGAACAGTTGGTTCCTGCTAAATGAAGGGTCCTCCTATTAGATGACACAAGGGCTCAAAGACCTGCTGCTATTCACTTCATTTGGTTCCAAGAGACATCTGTTCATGGCACATCCAGAGACAACTACTTTATAATACAACTAGGGGCCCAGTGCACGAATTCGTGCACCTTGAAAGGAACTGTGGGCTATAAAGATGCGTTGGGCACAGGGGCGGGTCTTGGCCCAACCTCTGTGCCCCTGCCCAGCCTCTCCCGCTGCAGCCCCTGATCCCCTGTCTGCTGGCACCCCTGTTCCCATCACCACTGCTCACACCTGCTGAGGACACAGAGCGATTGGGGCCAGCGCCGTCAGTGGGTGCGAGCAGCGGCTACTGCCCCAATTTAAATCACCTAAAGACCCACCACTGTGAGTAGCAAGCAGCGGCTACTGCTCCTCAGGAGCACGAGGAGGTAGAGAAGCCCTTGGGGCGGATCAGGGCCAGCAGCCACCACTCGCACCTGCTGATGGTGCAGATGGGCCTTCAAACTTCTGTGGTGTACAAAATGCCTCAGTGTGCTTTCCATTACTGGGCTGCCTTATTTAATTGAGGTTTTCCATTTTCTCACATAGTGAATTTCATTTTTTCTCAAATGGTGAGAGGACATCTGTGTCTTGTGGGAGTTTTTCTATATTGCTCAAAATAAATGTAATTTACTGTCTCATTTGTTAAAATGTTGGCCACATAAGTGTTATTTTCTTCTGAGTTAATTTAGATCACCTAAAGACCCACCACTGTGAGTAGCAAGCAGTATTATAGATCTAACCTCTCTGCATTCCCAACAGTGTGTATCAATTCTTCAAGACATATACTTAACGTTAGGATCTGTGAGTTAAGTACCAAAGGAAAAAATATTGTCGGTCCATAACCACTCCATCTTTTGTTCTGTGGTCTATCACAGGCAGTTTTCCAGTTTGTTCTAGCAAACCTTCATCTGTCTTTTGGACTGTCAATCTTTAACATTATTCTGACAGAAATATGTAGATTTCCTTCCTTGGAGATCTTCAGGGCTTAAATAAGTGTTCTTTGTAGCACAACATGTGGTCCTGGATTACCTGAACCAATCAGCTGGGATTAAGGGCGCTCCACAGAAAGGAAAGGTGCCATCTCTGGTTGGTATGTTCCTGTCAGTATAGCCTCTTGGTGAGTCCATGGTGCCTTTGTGCAAAGTTTCCTCTAGTGCCTGGGTGTGTGAGCTGGCTGTAGGTGCTGACTGGCTTCTTGTCCATGTACTTCAGGACAACTCTGCCTCGCCTGGGATACACGTTAAAAATGCAGACCGTTGGGACCCTCCTCAGAGGTAGTAAATGACAATCTTCCCAGATGATCTTGTACAACTGAAGTTGCAGAACATTTGATATAGTGAGTGGAGAGACTGTAGGAAAACCGTTCTTGTAACAGTGACTGGAAGTTTCATGAAAAAAATAGAGTATTTATATTAGAGTACCAGAATTATGAGCAGCTTTTATTTTTAAAATTTTTTATTGTTAAATTATATATATGTAATTTTTAAAAAGAAAACCTTTAAGGTAGGAATAGCAATTCCATAAACCCAAGTGGTTCAACCACACTGACTGTTTAGAGCAGCGGTTCTCAACCTGTGGGTCGCGACCCCTTTGGGGGTCAAATGACCCTTCACAGAGGTCACCTAAGACCATCAGAAAACACATATATAGGAGTCGACCAAGATGGCGGCGTAGGTAAACACCGGAGACCGCTGCCGCAAACAACCATTTCAAAAATACAACTAAAAGACTGAACGGACATCACCCAGAACCACAGGAAGGCTGGCTGAAGAGAGACTCTACAACTAGAAGGAAAGAGAACAGCAAATCGAGGCTCAGAGGCGGCGCAGTGTGGAAAATACAAAGGTACCGAGGTGCGCGCGAAAGCGGGCTGGTGGCTGAGGGCGCGGTTGTCGTTTTCTGTCGGGAGTGAGTCTCAGACTCTGGGCTCCAGATCCGGGCGAGTCTCTAGGGACCCAGACTCAAACGGGAGAAGCGGGATTACCCAGCATCAGTTGGAACCTGAGGGCAGCTTTCTCTCCGAGGTTTGCAGCGGCTGCCGGGGTTCTGAGAAGCAGAGCCTCTGGGAACGGGACTGAGCGTGGCCATAACTGCTCCCTCCGCCCGCCCTGTTGAGCCCGCCCCGCCCAAAGCCTGCGCACAGCCATTTGCCGATCGCCTCAGGCAAAGGCTGGATTAGCGCCTCCCCAGAAGACAGACGTTTTCCGCACAGCTGATTCCTATAGCCAGTCGGCCTGAGGGTCAAATCCCCCTAGTGTTAACTACAACAATTAAGGCTTGGCTAGAACAAGACTGCGCACAGAGACCACAAGGGGGTGCACCAAGAAAGCATAAAAGATGCGGAGACAAAAAAACATGACAGAAATGGAGGATATGGAGCTAAGAATCGCAATTTTGAGGGCTTGCCATAAATTTGTGCAGAACCTCACGAAAACTAATGAGACCCTCGATGCTACGATAAAGAAATTAGAAAGTAAGCATACACGGACTGAAATAAAGAATATTATACCCAATAGCAGACCAGAGGAGTACAATAATCAAACCAAAGATTCGACAAAAAACACCCAATTGGAAAAGCAAAATGAAAAAAGAATCCGAAAGTGTGAAGATAGTGTAAGGAGCCTCTGGGACAGCTTTAAGCGGTCTAATATCAGAGTCATTGGAGTGCCAGAAGATGAGAGACAGCAAGATATTGAAAACCTATTTCAAGAAATAATGGCAGAAAACTTCCCCCACCTGGTGAAAGAAATGGACTTACAGGTCCAAGAAGCGCAGAGAACCCCAAACAAAAGGAATCCAAAGAGGACCACACCAAGACACATCATCATTAAAATGCCAAGAGCAAAAGACAAAGAGAAAATCTTAAAAGCAGCAAGAGAAAGAGGCTCAATTACCTACAAGGGAATACCCATACGACTGTCAGCTGATTTCTCAACAGAAACTTTGCAGGCCAGAAGGGAATGGCAAGAAATATTCAAAGTGCTGAATACCAAGAACCTACAACCAAGATTACTTTATCCAGCAAAGCTATCATTCAGAATTGAAGGTCAGATAAAGAGCTTCACAGATAAGGAAAAGCTAAAGGAGTTCATCACCGCCAAACCAGTATTATATGAAATGCTGAAAGGTATCCTTTAAGAAGAGGAAGAAGAAGAAAAAGGTAAAGATACAAATTATGAACAACAAACATGCATCTATCAACAAATGAATCTAAGAATCAAGTGAATAAATAACCTGATGTACAGAATGAACTGGTGATTATAATAGAATCAGGGACATAGAAAGGGAATAGACTGACTATTCTTGGGGGAAAAAGGGGTGTGGGAGATGCGGGAAGTGACTGGACAAAAATCTTGCACCTATGGATGAACACAGTGGGTGGGGAGTGAGGGTGGAGGGTGGGGTGGGAGCTGGAAGGAGGGGAGTTATGGGGGGAAAAAAGAGGAACAAATGTAATAATCTGAACAATAAAGATTTAATTAAAAAAAAAAAAAAAAAGTAAAAAAAAAAAAAAAAAAAAAATTTTTAAAATGTAATTGTAGGCTTCATTTACAGCTGTTAGTGTTTAGCTTGCTAGTTTTAGCCCAGAGCACTCATATCTTTTAAAAATACGGATTTGATTACATAGAATTTACTATTAAACTAATTATTCCTACAAAAAAAAAAAAAAAAAAAGAAAACACATATATAATTACATATTGTTTTTGTGATTAATCACTATGCTTTAATTATGTTCAATTTGTAACAATGAAATTGGGAGTCACCACAACATGAGGAACTGTATTAAAGGGTCTCGGCATTAGGAAGGTTGAGAACCACTGGTTCAGAGTAAAAGGCAGAGTAAATTTGAGATCCATTTTATATTTACATTATAAGACTACTAGAGGCCCAGTGCAAAAGTTTGTGCATGGAGGGGGGTGTCCCTCAGCCCGGCCTGCACCCTCTCCAATCTGGGACCCCTTGAGGGATGTCAGACTCCGCAGAGTGTGGTGGCCATCTTGTCATGATGTCTTGCGTGACTGGCAGTCGGACATCCCTCTCATAATCCGGGACTGCTGGCTCCTCACCGCTCACCTGCCTGGCTGCCTGATTGCCCTCTAACCGCCCCCCTGCTGGCCTGATTGATGCCTAACTGCTCCCCCACCAGCCCGATTGCCCCCAACTGCCCTCTCCTGCTGGCCATCTTGTGATGATGTCACGCATGATGCCACCTAGGCTTTTATTATATAGGATTACTTGGGCTGTATAGACAATAACTCATTCCTAATTTAAGACCGTGGGGTCCACAATGCCATGTCTGCATGACTTCTGAGTATAACCACTGAGAATCCTTGCCCTCACCTGTACAACTCTGCTGCGGAGCGGTCTGCATACTGGAGTCTCCCTTAGGTGGAGCAAGGCAAAAAAGGGAGAAAATGAGACGTCTGTAATACTATCAACAATAATTATTTTTTTAAAGAGTCTCCCTTAGGATGGACTCCCAGTTATCAACACAGGGACCTGCTTGTTAATGCCCCTTAATTGTCTGATCTCCCTAGCAATCTGATTCCTGGGGTCACCCCGCAGGTGGCTGGGGTCGGTTTTGGGGAGGAACCAGACGTGACCCCCATCCCTGTCTCCTCTCCATCCATTTCCACCTGACTGCATTTACACCTCTGTCTTCGTCCCTCTCCAGCTCTTTCAATTCGCATTCGTCTTTGTCTGTCACCCTTGAGCCCCCAAGAGAGTGCCAGGATCCGTCCAGACAGGTGGCGGCTACCCTGGGCAGCCAGGCTGTGCCCCTCCGCAAGTCGGCGGCTCCTGCAGGCGGCGTTCGCTCCTCCCGGCAGCAGGGGGCGGTGTGGGGGCGGGGCGTCGGCCGGCCGCAAGTCCCAGCGTGCACGGCGCCGGGGCTGGGCCTGCTGGGCCTGCTGGGCGGGGCGGAGAGCGATGCGCCGGCCGCCGGGGCCCGGCGGAGGAGCAAAAGGCCATGGCCGAGCGGGCTCCGGTAAGAGGGGTGCCTCGTGCGGACGCCCAGGTTCGGGTCGGGTCTGTTGTTTCCAGCCTGGCCCGCGGGCGGACAGGTGGGGCGCAGTGTGGGCCGCGCTAGGCTTGGGGTGTAGGGTCCGGGGGCCGCCGCTCCGGGGGCGCTTCCGTGGACAGACCTGAGCGAAGCCGAGCGTGGCCAGGCAGAGCCCGGAGCGGGCGGCGCCGGGGCCGGGGCACCGGGCGCGCGGGCGGACCAGGAGGAGGACGGAAGGAGGCTGGCGCCGGGCCGTGTCACAGCTCAGCCAGCTTTAGCTGCTGAAGTCAGAACAGGTGTCAACCACACGATTGTGCCTGGCGCCCTGGTGCTTGGCAGGGACTTAAATGTCAGAATCCAGCCGCCAACGTTCAAGTTCGTGTGAGTGTAAGAAGGAAGGGTGGCGATGATGCACTGGAAGGAACAGAAGAGGATATAAAAACCTAGAGCACATATGAATTCATTAGTGTTGTCCTGAAACTGAGGATTAGAGAGAGGGGCCATTTTTATTATGTTTTTCTATATAAACTTCAATATTGAACGTTTTTGCTTGAATCCTAAACGAATTCATGAGATCATTAATTTTAAAATACTGTTAACAATCTCCACAGAAGACATAATTCCGTGGATTAAAAATAGAAAGGGTATGCAGTACATTTATAGAGGAAATGATAGATAAAGGGGAGGTATGCCGTGCCTATAGAAGAAAAGATGATACTTTTCTTCCAACTTAATGTAGAAATTTACTGCACTTTTATCAAAATGGCAGTAAGATTTTTACGAATTTAGATAAACAATTTATAAATTTCTTTTGGAAAAATAAAGATCAATAATGTGATTCTTAAAGAGAAAAAAAAGAGCAAAGAAGGAGGAATTGCCCCAGAAAATAATAAGACTGACTATAAATCTGTAGAATTGATACAGTTCTGTTTTATGTGGAGAGAGACAGAGCAGTGGAAACCAAAAGAGACCCTGAAGCAGACTGTACCAGATTGAATACCTCTCCAAAATGCAAGTCCTTCTGGAACCTCAGATTGTGACCTTACTTAGAAAGTAGGGTTGTTGCCAATGTAATTGGTTAAAATGAGATCATGCTGCAGTAGGGTGGATTCTTAATCCACCCTGACTTTTTTTTTTTTTAATATATTTTATTGATTTTTTACAGAGAGGAAGGGTGAGAGATATAGAGTTAGAAACATCCATGAGAGAGAAACATCGATCAGCTGCCTCCTGCACATCTCCTACTGGGGATGTGCCCGCAACCCAGGCACATGCCCTTGACCGGAATCGAACCTGGGACCCTTCAGTCCGCAGGCCGATGCTCTCTATCCACTGAGCCAAACCAGTTTCAGCCCACTCTGACTTTAACAGTGGTTCTCAACCTTCCTAATGCCGCGACCCTTTAATACAGTTCCTCATGTTGTGGTGACCCCCAATTTCATTGTTACAAATTGAACATAATTAAAGCATAGTGATTAATCACAAAAACAATATGTAATTATATATGTGTTTTCCGACGGTCTTAGGCGACTCCTGTGAAAGGGTCGTTCGACCCCCAAAAGGGTCACGACCCACAGGTTGAGAACCGCTGCTTTAGAGACAGAAGAATAGACACAGAAACCTAGATACTCAAAAGGAAAAGGCCATGTGACAGCAGAGAACGGCAGCTTTAAGCCAAGCTACGCCAAGGATGGACAGCCACCACCAGGCAAAAGGGAAGGGCATGGAATAGAGTCTCCCTTGGAGCGTTCAGAGAGCTGGCCCTGCTAACACTCTGTTTTCAGACTAGCCACCAGAATTGTGAGAGGACACGTTTTCATTGTTTTAAGCCATCCAGTTTGTGGTACTTTATTACAACAGCCCTAGGACACTAATACACAGACCTTCAAAAGCAGTATTTGGGACAATTGACTTTCCATTGGGAAAAAGAAAAGCAAAAAACATTGAGGTAATCACTACTGTATACCACTAAGAAATTACATTCATTCCATGTAAGTTAAAAATCTAAACACAAGCCCTGGCTGGCGGGCTCAGTGGTTAGAGCATGAGCCTGCTTACTGGAGAGTCGCAGGTTCAGTTTCAGTCGAGGGCACATACCTGGGTTGCAGGTTTGATCCTCGATCTTGGGGTGCATGCAGGAGGCAACCAGTCTATGTCTCTCTCACTCAGACTAATGTTTCTCTGTCTCTCCCCCTTCCTCTTCCCTTCTACTTTCCAAAAATCAATGGAAAAAATACCCTCATTTCTTGGATGAGGTTAAAAAATATCTAAACATAAAATGAAACATCAACCTTTTGGAAGAAAATGTAGAATATCTTTGTGACCTTAGTGTAAAAAAAGGTTTCTTAAAACACAGAAAACAGCCCTGGCCGGTTTGGCTCAGTGGATAGAGCATCGGCCTGCGGACTCAAGGGTCCCAGGTTCGATTCCGGTCAAGGGCATGTACCTGGGTTGCGGCACATCCCCAGTAGGAGGTGTGCAGGAGGCAGCTGATCGATGTTTCTAACTCTCCCTCTCCCTTCCTCTCTGTAAAAAATCAATAAAATATATATTAAAAAAAAAAAAGACTGAATGTAAGAACAAGATTGAAGAGTGGACCAAGAAGCTTGAGCTTCATCTATCATATTCTGTTTTATTAAAAGGAAATTTGAAGTTAAAATGTTAAATTTGTTAGGTCAATGGTAAATACAAGGATGCTTGTTACAGTCTGTGATTTTTTGGATCTTGTAAACTGAAAATTAAAGTAATAAACATTAAAGCCTTTTTGAGCATTTTTTAAAAACATCTATTTAAAAGTAAGGAATTTGTGTGGCGATGTTGCTCAGTGGGGATTGAACTGTGAACCAGGAGATCACAGTTCAGTCCCGTCAGAGCACATACCCAGTTGTGGGCTTGATCCCCAGTGTGGGGTATGTGGGAGGCAGCTGATTGATGATTCTCTCTCATCATTTATGTTTCCCTTCCTCTCCCTCTCTGAAATCAGTAAAAATACATTTAAAAATAAGGAAATTACTATAGAAAAGAGAATAAGTATATTTAACACAAGTAAAAACATTCAATTCTGCTATAATACATCATATGCATTTCAAAAAATCACAGTGCCAGGCAAAATCATGCAATAAAAACCACAGCTTAATGGAGAAACGATGTTAGGCACACAACACTCAAATAGTTTATCAGTGGTGGCCCTGGCCAGGTGGCTTAGTTGACTGGAGTGTTAACCAATATGCCAGGGTACTGTCCTTGGTCAGAGCACATGCTCAGGGCACATGGGACAATCAACCAGTGGATGCCTGAATGGGTGGGACAATGAATCGATGTTTCTCTCTCTCCTCTCTCTCAAATCAATAACTTTTAAAAAATGGATTTGAGAAAATGAGAGGGAAAGAGAAATAGAAACCAATAAGAGAGAATCATTGATCGGCTGCCTCCTGCACATCCCACACTGGAAATCCAGCCCGCAACCCAGGCATGTGCCCTGACCAGGAATCGAACCAAAACCTGGCTCATAGGTTGACGCTCAACCACTGCACCATGCCAGCTGGCTCAAATCAGTAACATAGAAAAAAAGTTTGTCAGTGAGATGTTAAAAAAAGATAGGAACTCTGGCCACTAGCTCAGTTGGTTAGAATATCCTCTCTGTATGCCAAGGTTGCTGGTTGGATCTCTGGTCAGGGCACATACATGAAGCACCCAATAAATGTATAAATAAGTGGAACAACAAATCAATTTAGGGTTTTTTCCCTCTTTCCCTCCTATTTTCTCTCTCTAAAACTTAAAGTTTTTTTTTTAAGGAGGGCCTATGTAATACCTTAAAAAACAAAGATTTAAAAAAAAATTTTTTTAAACCTGTCTGGTGTGGCTCAGTTGGGCTTCAGCTTGGGTGCCAACTCTCAAGCAGAGGAAAAGATACATTAATTATACATAAAAGATACAACCCTAACCCCAGGATGTTTCAAGGGTCCACTATATGCAAGGGCTAAAGGTTGTTATTTCTGTCTAAGGAAAAAGATTATTGTATTTAATAGTGTTGTATGATTGGCTCTCCATATGTATGTAAATAAATATATCAATTGCCTCTATAGGATTAAACTGTAAATCTAAATGTTTAAAAAAATTAGTAGAATATCTATATAAACTTATGATGTGGGAAACACTTAAAATTAAACTATGGGAAATACTCAGATTTTTAACTAAGTGAAAGGCTCGGAATGTTTGGCAAATACAAAGTCAAAATACAGTTTATATATTGGGAGAAAACATTTGCTAGTCAATCAAAGAATTAACCCTAATATAAGAAAGTTCATTCAAATTATAAGAGCCCACTAGAACGCTGAACAAAGGATATGAACAGTCATGCACGAAGATATGTGGACCGTCCCCAAAAAGTATGAAAAGGATGTTAAGTCTCACAGATTAATGCATATTAGAACAATACAATTTTTTTACCCATCACATTGGCAAAAACGTATGTTTTAAGGACATCCTGTGCTGGCACAGGTGTAAAGAAATGTTTTATCTTATTAGCTAGGGTCAAGGTGCCATATTCTTTTTGGAATATGGAAGAGTTGTGGTTAACAACAACCACATAACTGGGACAGGGAAGGAGCTGTTCCCAAGAAAGGAGCTGCCAAACATTAAAAACTGTGTCTGCTTCAAAAGTCTTTTAAATGGCTGAGAAGGAGCCAGAGTCATTTTGAAGCAATCACCATTATATGTGTATTATGTATGTACTTGCAGGTTCCTCTGACTTTTGAGGATATTGCCATTTACTTCTCGGAACAAGAATGGCAGGATCTAGAGGCCTGGCAGAAGGAGCTTTACAAACGTGTGATGAGAACCAATTATGAGATTCTGGTTTCTCTAGGTAAGAAGTGTTCAACTTTTTTTGGTGGGTAAATCATGGAACTGGCTACCCTATGATGTTCCTGTTGGTCGGTCAGCTAGCCAGATTTCTCAGAAATTAACTCAGAAAAGCACTTTTACCCCATATTCTTCCACTAATACTCCCGTCAGCATTGCTGATCCTTACTCAAGGGTAGACAACGTTACATGAGAATATTTGATGCAGCATGGAATGTGAGGTGGTCAGAAGTGACTAAATAAGTATATTTCAGGGCATTTAGTCACCACATACTTTCAGATTCCAGGATTTTCCACATAGGCACATGCCTAGCTCGTATTCATAAAGTACCCAGATATTTTAACCTAGGGTATTCTTTTTTTTTTTTTTTAAATATATTTTATTGATTTTTTACAGAGAGGAAGGGAGAGAGATAGAGAGTTAGAAATATCGATGAGAGAGAAACATCGATTAGCTGCCTCCTGCACATCTCCTACTGGGGATGTGCCCACAACCCAGGTACATGTCCTTGACCGGAATCAAACTCGGGACCTTTCAGGCCGCAGGCCGACGCTCTATCAACTGAGCCAAACCGGTTTCGGCAACCTAGGGTATTCTTTTTTTTTTTAAATATATTTTTATTGATTTTTTACAGAGAGGAAGGGAGAGAGATAGTCAGAAACATCGATGAGAGAGAAACATCGACCAGCTGCCTCCTGCACACCTCCCACTGGGGATGTGCCCGCAACCAAGGCACATGCCCTTGACCGGAATCGAACCTGGGACCTTTCAGTCTGCAGGCCGACGCTCTATCCACTGAGCCAAACCGGTCTTGGCAACCTAGGGTATTCTTGTCTGTCACTTTTTCCGGGCATGTCCATATGCCTTGGAAACGCTAATGTTACTTTCCCCTGCAATGAGATTGGCAAGGCTTTCCACTGACATGTTGAACAGTAGCTGTCTCTGCATGGTTGTGGTCATGGGTGTTCTTTTTAGTCTTGCTGCTTACTTGGTCTTTATATTTCTTTTTATTATCAAACTAGAGGCCCGGTGCACAAAAATTTGTGCACTCGGGGCGGGGGGTGGGGGGGGGGTCCCCTAGCCCGGCTTGTGCCCTCTCACAGTCTGGGACCCCTCGGGAGATAACGACCTGCTGGCTTAGGCCTGCTCCCGGGTGGCAGAGGGCAGGCCCAATCCCTAAGTGCAGCCCCTGGTCAGGCTCAGAGCAGGGCCGATTGGGGAGTTGGGGCGCCGCCCCGTCATGCACAGAGCAGGGCGGATCAGGAGGTTGCGATGCCACCCTCAGGGTAGACTGATTGGGGGGTTGGGGCACCGCCCCCTGTTACACTCAAGGCAGGGTCGATGGGGAGGTTTCGGCGTCACCCCTGTCACTCACAGAGCAGGGCCGATCAGGGGGTTGGGGAGCTGCCCCCTGTCACTAACAGAGCAGGGTCCATCAGGGGGGTTGGGGCATTGCCCCCTGTCACTCACAGAGCAGGGCCCATCAGGGGGTTGAGGAGCTCCCCCCTGTCACTCACAGAGTAGGGCCGATAGGGGAGCTGGGGCACCGCCCCCTGTCACACACAGAGCAGGGCCCATCAGGGGTGTTGGGGCTCTGTACCCTGTCACGCACAGAGCAGGGCCCATCAGGGGGTTGAGGAGCTCCCCGCTGTCACTCACAGAGTAGGGCCGATTGGGGGGTTGGGGCACCGCCCCCGTCACACACAGAGCAGGGCGGATCAAGGGGTTGGGGCGCTGCACCCTGTCACACTCAGGGCAGGGCCAATGGGGAGGTTATGGCTCTACCCCGTCACACACAGAGCAAGGCCCATGGAGGGGGGTTGGGGCGCCACCCTCTATCACCCACAGAGCAGGGCCGATCAGGGGGTTGGGGCACCGCCACTGTCACACTCAGGGCAGGGCCGATGGAGAGGTTATGGTTCTACCCTGTCACACACAGAGCAGGGCTGATCAGGGGGTTGGTGCGCTGTACCCTGTCACACACAGAGCCGCAGGGCAATCGGGGGATTGGGGAGCTCCCCCCTATCAGGCACAGAGCAGGGCTGATCAGGGGGTTTGGGCGCTGCCCCCTGTCACGCTGATCCCGGTGCTGGGAGCCCCGCTGCTCCGCTGATCCCGGTGCTGGGAGGCATATTACCCTTTTACTATATAGAATAGAGGCCTGGTGCACAGGTGGGGGCCGGCTGGTTTGCCCTGAAGGGTGTCCTGGATCAGGGTGGGGGTCCCCACTGAGGTGCCTGGCCAGGCTGGCTGAGGGACTGAGGGCTGTTTTCCCGCTGGCAGTTGACTAAAAGCTCCCAACCGCTCCTTGTTTTCTTTTTCTTTTTTTTTTATTCTGGGCCAGCCTTAGCTCTGAGGCTTCGCTGCTGAAAACATGGATACAATGTTGCGGTCCGGGGCTGACTGAAAGCCGGTTTTGTTTAGCTTCTTATTTGCAACATAGTAATAGTTGCTTAGAGTTGCAGTTGAGAGTCCGGCAAGTGAGGCGGGGAACGTTGGAGTCTGCAGTCCCTGGAGGAAGCAAGCCTCCCTGCTCACTTCAGTGCATGGCTGCCGGCCGCCATCTTGGCTGACAGTTAATTTGCATAAGGATATGCTGATTAGCCAATGGGAAGGGTAGCGGTCGTACGCCAATTACCATGTTTCTCTTTTATTAGTGTAGATATGTTTATTAAAAATTCAGCTCTTTCAGAAAAGCATCAAATGATAAAATCTCTTCATTCTCACTCCCTCAGTTAATTCCCTAAAGGCAACCACTTTTAATCATTTTTTTCTTTTTTAAATTTATGAGAGAGAGATTGATTTGTTGTTCCATTTATTTATGCATTCATTGGTTGAGTCTCATATATGCCCTGAGCAGGGATTGAACCCACAACTTTGGTGTGTCAAGACAACACTCTAACCAACTGAGCTACCCGGCCAGGGCTAACCACTTCTATTTTAGTTCTTACTGTGGTTTCCTTCAATCTGTGTAACTGTCATGCTTACACTTCTGTTTCTTGATTTATCATGTTTAGGCAGCATTAATGAACTCATTACTATGAAAAAGGAGGCATTAGCCCACTTATGCTGTCAATTTTCTGTCTCCTTTCTCCCCAGATTTTGATAAATTTTTCATGCCTCTATTGGCTACTTTAATGATTTAAATAATAAACTTCTAGATTGTGTGCCATGAAATTTACATCTCTTGACTCCTTAGTATATGAAGATAAGGTAGTTAGTTCTCCTATATTTCCTTCCATCTCTCCTGCCAGTTCCTGACAGCCAGACCATTTCCTTTAGATTGAAAAGTTTCTAATACTTATATTTTGTTTCATTACCATAATTTTTTCAGGTACTTTCTATAGAGTGTTTCTGAAACATAACTAAGGTGTTACATTATTTTCATCATTATTATTAAAGAACCAATTAAAGTAATTGAGTCTATAGGTAATTATGTCATTACTTCTGTGCCACCCAAAAAGAATATTCCAAGCACCAAAATCAAATAGATTTATTGTTGTGGTTGTGGTCTGCATTTCCTTAATGGCTCACCATGTTGAGCATTTTTTTTTAATCTTCTTTGAAGAAATGTCTATTCAAATACTTTGCCCATTTTTACATTGGGTTATTTCTCTTTTTATTGTTGAAATATAAGTGTTCTCTATTTGTTCTATATCCTGGACCTTTATCAGATACATGATTTGTAACTATTTTTTTCTGTTCTGTGGGTTTTCTATTTACTTTTTTCATGGTGTCCTTTAAAGCACAAAAGCTTTCAATTTTGAAGAAGTACAGTTTATTTTTTCTTTTGTTGCATGAGCTTTTGATGCCATATCTAAGAAACCATTGCCTAATCCAAAGTCATAAAGATTCACTCCTATGTTTTCTTCCGAGAGTCTTATCCTTTTATCGCTTACATTTAGGTCTTTGATGTGTTTTGAGTTAGTTTTTGTATAAGGTGTGAGGTAGAAATCTACTTTTACATATGGGTATCCAATTGTCCCAACACTATTTGTTGAAAATACTATTTTTCCCCTGTCAAATTCTCTATAGTCAATTGATTCTTTTGGAAAATCAATTCACTATAAATGTCCATTTATTTCTGGATTCTCAATTCTATTTCATCCATTTTTATGTCTATCCTTATGTCCCTACAACACTGTTTTGATTATTATTGCTTTTAGGATCAGTTTGTCAATTTCTACTCCCTCTTCTGCCCCCACAAGTAAGCAGATGGGATTTGGGGACTATTGTCATCTTAACATTAAGTCTTCCAATTTATAAACATGGGATATCTTTCCATTTATTTAGGACTTTAAAATATTTTAAAAAAATATTTCACTGTTTTTATTTTACAAGTCTTGCATTAATTTTATTCCTAAGTATTTTACTCTTTTGTTTTTTTAATATATTTTATTGATTTTTTTACAGAGAGGAAGGGAGAGGGATAGAGAGTTAGAAACATCGATGAGAGAGAAACATCAATCAGCCGCCTCCTGCACACCCCCTACTGGGGATGTGCCCGCAACCAAGGTACATGCCCTTGACCGGAATCGAACCTGGGACCTCTCAGTCCGCAGGCTGATGCTCTATCCACTGAGCCAAACCGGTCAGGGCTTTTTTACTCTTTTGGATGTTACGTAGTTGAATATTGTTTTGTTTGTTTTTGGAAAATACTTTTACTTCAAAAGCTGCTGGGAGTTCAACCCAGATGAAGATTGATAATAAATGTATGGATTTTTAAAAAAGATAGTGATTTCTTTTTTCATGAGAGCAGCCTTAGAATTCTTTGGGTGTTGAAGTCAGATTTCAGAGGCTGAGGAGGACTCGGGAGCAGTGTGTGACCAGTCTGCACCTGTCTGGTGCCATCTGACATTTATCCCGGAGGCATTGCCCAGATTGTCTCTCCTCTGATCGGGCCATCCACAACCTCCTCTAGCGACCTTTGAAGCATACTTTTGGTTGTTACTGAAAAAAAGTTTTACTTGAAAATACAGAGAGTAAACCTTTCTTACAGGGGAATGGGGACATATATATTTGAGAATCTTGCAACTTTTAATTCATCCTTTTACTCATTGCAACCCACTCTATTCTAGCAGAACTCAGCCATGGTTTAGGTTGTCGTTAGCACTGTCACTAGAAGTACTTCTGAGAGAATTTTTGCTGGAGCCACCTACTTTGAAATTTCCAGGGACAACCATTTCAGTTCTTATTTTTGTATACCCAGGGATCTCCAGTTGTCCCACCATGTTCAGAGCACACTACTAGTGTATTTTATGAAATCCATGACAATATACAGCATTGCTAGATATATGGGGACAAAGACAAGATTAAAATAGCACGAGATAGCTTATCTCATGTTATGTGTGGGAAGTTTTGCTCTTCTTTGTGTAAATTATTTTTTTTTTGTTAACCCTTACCTAAGGATATTTTTTCCATTGATTTTAAGAGAGAATGGAAGGGAGGAGAGAGAGAAAAACATTGATGATGTGAGAGAGACACATGGATTGGTTGCCCCCTGCATGTGCCCTGTCTGGGCTGGGGATCAAACCAGAAATCCTTTGGTGCGTGGGCTGACGCTCTAACCACTGAGCATCACCAGCCAGACTATAATCTGTTTTTTGATATCTCTTTTCCTACATTGTCCCGAGTAAATTTTAAGAAATTTAAAAAGTCAGTGTGCTTTAAATTTCACACTCAAGGAAACCAAACTCCCATTTGGCTTCTCTGTACAGATGGTGGACTTCCCAAACCGGAGCTGATATCCCAGATTGAACAGGGGAGAGAGCTCTTCAGGAATTTAGGAGAACCACAGAAGTCAGGAAACGTGATTTTCAACCCTGCTGATTTGCATTTCGATCCAGTTATTGAGGGACAGCAGTGTTGGAGTAAGTATAAAGAAATCAGGGCCCTGTCTTTAACGATGTCACATTCAGGTTTCTTACTTCTAATTATCTGATCTTGTCTTGTTTGGCTGGGCTGAGGCTTGGCATCTGGGTTTTGGAGCCTGAGTCTGGATCTTGCCTTTTCTGAGTGACCTTGGGCAGGTTATTCAACCTCTCAGTATTTCATTTCCTAACTATAACATGAAGCTAATAAAAGTACGTACGTTATAGGGTTAAAGTAGTAAGAGCTCAGTAAGTGTGAGCTGTTCTGAGTAGGGGTGGTGGTGGGGGAGGGGGGGGTGGAGTGCTTCCTCCCGTCTGGAGATTGTTGTCTCTGTTGGAATGGCTAAACCTTAGCTCTCCTCTTGTTTCCTGTCCTGATGAAGAGTCTGGGACTTCTGGATTCCTCAGAGTCAGTGTTAGGTATGGGATGAGAAAGTCACATGTGGGCATCATTGCTGGGGTCCAACCCCAACGGGTCCAGGGATCCCCAAAGGTGTGGACGGAGTCGGCGAAGAATGAATGACATGGAAACTGGTTTCAGTTCATCAGCATAGCGAGGTTCTCCCTCCAGGATCTCCAGCGAAGTTCTGGTTAGGAACTCCAACCAAGTTCTGGTCAGGATCTCCAACCAAGTTCTGGTGCCATGTTCTCTCGCTAGGTTCTCCAGCCAGGTTCTCCAGGTTCTCCAGCCAGGTTCAGTCACCAGGTTCTTTAGCCAGATTCTATCCAGGTTCTTTTGCCATTTTCTATCTAGGTTCTCCAGTGAAGTTCTGTAGCCAGCTTCTGTCCAGGTTCTATTGCCATGTTCTCTGGCTAGGTTCTGGTTAGGATCTGATGATTATTGTTTTGTTACATCCGTATTTATACCAGCCGATTTTAATCCTGTCAATTTCTATTACAAAGGTTAGGGCGTTTCTTATCTCCATTCCAGGGAGTAAAGATTATGTAGCTTAACTACCCACCTGGCACTTAATTAAGGGGTTGTATCCCCTCCCTAACCTCAGGGAAAGATCCCCACCTGGGGAAACAACCTTTCTCAGAGAGGTGACCTTGGTTAAAACACATGGCGCTAAAGGAAGCAAACATATTAAGAACAGTATGCTATATACGCCAGGTTCCTTGAAACACATGCTGTGCAGATGTTTTTTCCCTGCAGCGACTGTGTCAAGCAGCAAGGATGGACCGGCTCCCGGCACATCATTCCAAGAAATCTTGTCAGTAGTTTGTTTAGCTTTTAGCTGCTGCTTTCTGGAGAATAAAAGTTTTTCTGCACAAATTATTTCACTTTTTGCCACCTGCTTTTCTTTCAAGAAACCTTTTTAAATAGTTAGAAGGGAAAAGAGAAGAAGAAAGAAAAGAAAGAAGGAAAAAATAGTTAGAAGGAAGTTGGAAGAGGGAGGAACAGACACAAGGCCTTGCTGCCTGGCTTAGGGGCCGCTGTGGAGCACACAGAGCCACATGTCAGGGCTGTCAGTGAACTGCCCTTTTCCCTTCCTGACTCCAGGAACGTGCACATCAGAGTGGGGCAATCGTGGTGAACGTTGACAGGACGTGCAGTCCGCCAGGCTCATGCTGAGCACTCGGCACACATTAGCTCCTTTCATTCTCACAGCAGTCTCATTGTTACCGTTTCTCTAGGAGAAGGATCTGAAGCCAAAGTAGCTTGACAAATGTTGCAGTGGACACATGGGATTCGAACCCAGACATGCTGGATTCGGAGCTTAGGCCCTACATTTGTGTCCTGTATTTTCCTCTTATTCTAAGAAAGTCTGTTCGGTTTACTTTCAGCAGACTCACCAAACTCCTGGTCATGAAACAGAACCAAACTGAAATGTGCCCTGTGTACAGTTCAGTGAAAACTGGGTTCTCAGGCCACCAGAGGTCACTGTTGCAGATCACTTTCTTAGTGACCCAGCCTTTCATCATGCCATAGACACGAATTCTGACTGAATTTTTGGTTTCAGTTTCAGGAAGCCAGCAAGCTGTGAATTCAAGAGAATCCGAATGCCATTTCCGAGTCAATCCTCTTGAGAGCCAGGGTTCCTCCGAACCCTTACTAAGAAAAAGTGAAGATGTTTCCTTCAGGCCGGACCAAGACATCACCTTCATGAAGCCAGACAGACACGATCCACGGGCTCTATTCCCAGCAGCCCACCATTCCTGGAAACCCACCCGCAGAGAAAGACTCTCGAACCCCAGAACTCTGGGTCCCCCAGGCCTCCAGGAGGTGACCTCCTGGGAGGGCACCCCACATCCTTGCCCCGTCTGTGAGGAAAGCTTTTGGGAGAAGAATCATGTAGAGAAGCACCACGGGAGCCACTCGAAGGACCAGCCGCATGGGGCCTGGAAGAAACTCAGCAAACAAGCTGACCTGCAGCATCAGCGGAGCATCCCTCGGGGACAGAGGCACTTCCGATGTCATGAATGTGGGAGGAGCTTCTGCCTAAAGCGGGATTTACTTAAACACCTGGCCGCACACACAGGGAAGAGCCCACTGCAGTGCCCTGAATGCAATATATGCTTCCATCACAAGTGGACCCTCTTCAGCCACCACCTTCTGCACCAGGGGGAGAGCCCTTCCCAGTGCCCCAGATGTGACACGAGCTTTCTCCCGAAGACCAGCACACAGGCTCACCAGGGCCAGCACAGCGGGGCGAGGCCAGTCTTCCCGAGAGAGGGCGACAGGGTCTTCTGTGAGAAGGCCAGGCTCAGCAGTGTGCACTCAGGACAGAGGCCAGGCCCAGGCCCAGGTCTGCCTCTTGAGGAGCACTGCCACTTGATGGGGGGCATGGAGCATGTCCTCCAGCGCTGCCCTGCCAGAGAGAGGCCATTCCTTTGCACAGCATGTGACAAGTGCTTCTCTACCAGGGCCAAGCTCACCAGCCATGTCAGGGTGCACAAGGGGGAAAAGCCCTTCCCGTGCGTGGAGTGTGGCAAGAGCTTCCGCCTGAGTGGCCTGCTGAAGGTCCACCAGCGTGTGCACAGTGGAGAGAGACCCTTCTCCTGCAGGAAGTGTGGCAAGGGGTTCAGCAAACAGTGCAAACTCGCCGAACACACCCGAGTGCACAGCGGGGAGAAGCCTTTCTGGTGTGCCGAGTGTGGCAGGAATTTCCGCCAGAGGGGACAGCTGCTGAGGCACCAGCGACTGCACACGGATGAGAAGCCCTTCCAGTGCCCCGAGTGTGAGCTGAGCTTCCGTCTGAAGAGCATGTTGAGAGCCCACCGGCTCCGACACAGTGGGGAGAGGCCATTCTCCTGCAGTGAGTGTGGCCGCGGCTTCACTCACCAGTGCAAGCTCCGTGAGCACCTGCGTGTGCACAGCGGGGAGAGGCCTTTCCAGTGCCCCGAGTGTGATAAGAGCTTCCGCCTGAAGGGCATCCTGAAGGCCCACCAGCGCACCCACAGCGCCGAGAGGCCGTTCTCCTGTGCGCAGTGCGGCAAGGGCTTCACCCGGCAGTCCAAGCTCACCGAGCACCTGCGCGTGCACAGTGGGGAGAGGCCCTTCCAGTGTGCCGACTGCGACAGGAGTTTCCGCCTCAAGGGGCAGCTGCTGAGTCACCAGCGCCTGCACACAGGAGAGAGGCCCTTCCAGTGCCCGCAGTGTGACAAGAGCTATCGTGTGAAGGCGGACATGAAGGCCCACCAGCTGCTGCACAGCGGGCAGATGCCGTTCTCCTGTGAGTGTGGCAAAGGCTTTGCCAAGCAGTCAAAACTTGTCGAACACATCAGGACACACACGGGGGAGAAGCCTTTTCGGTGTCTAAAATGTGACAAGAGTTTCCGCTTGAAGGCACAGCTGCTCAGCCACCAAGGCCTGCACACAGGAGAGCGACCTTTCCACTGCCCTGAGTGTGACAAAACCTTCCGGGAAAAGGGACACATGCTTAGGCACCAGCGCATACATCGGCCAGAAAGGCCTTTTGCCTGTGGCGACTGTGGGAAGGGCTTCATTTATAAGTCCAAACTTGCTGAACACATCCGAGTGCACACAAAATCCTGTCGTGCTCCGAGTGGGCCTGACATTCAGAAACGGCTCAGCCAGCTGTTTGCAATGATCGAGGCTGACTGGAGCTGAGACAGAGTGGCAGCCATCCAGAGAAGCAGTCACCGGGCTCATGGTGCCTGGGGATCCACAGCAACCATGGCTGAACCCACTGCTGCACACGCTGGTGGACCTTCAGCAGGCCGCTCGGGGGGAGCCCTTGTCACACTCCAGGCACAGGTTTCAGGAACAAGGCCCCTTTTTGAGCAAGCATGTAATACAAGTTAGGAATATAAGAAACCACTAAGAATTTTCTTTCTTAAATCATCACCAGTTGCATTGTCTATCCATTGATAAAAAGAGACATTGGTTTTTCCTACCATCTTAAGTGGCAATTTTACCCAAATGCTTAGCTAGCTTTGAAATCCCAGCTTGAATTTAGACAGGAAATCCCTCTAGTACTGGCTGTTACATGTCATTCCCCTTTTCTTTTTTCATAGTATGATCCTAAGCTGGCGTGGCTTCAATCCAGTGAATTTTGTTGCAGACATTAGATTTGCTTAGATTGACTTGTTTGGAAACTGATAGTAATAAAACAAGTTTTCTGAATAGTTTATGAGAGTGCTTAAGTTTCACAGCAGTTCCACAGTGATTATGCATAGTTCCCCTAGGGAAAAGCTGCTAATTTCAGCAAGAATTGGCTAATCTGAGTTGAAGAAATATAAAACTGAAGGTGCTAAAATGTATGGAACTAGAATTTAGCTAAGAGATTGGGAAAGGTGTCGATTCGGGAGCTCCAGAACAGAGATGCTATTTGAAGCTGAGAGAGTAAATGAGATTCCCATTCACCCCAATTAGATGACTAAATTCCAAGTTGAGATAAAACAACAGGCAGCAACAGCTTAGTGTGGAGAGTTTTCAAGCAAATAAAAGTAGAAGTAAACACAATACAAGTAGAAGTCCAGGGAAATGCCTTTGGTACATTATGTGAGGGTTCTGTGTGCACAGAATGTTTATACTTTAGGGAAAGAGTTTTCTTTCACACAAAGAATTCCTGGCTGTTAGAGGGTTCACATTGCATGTAACAGAATGGCTGATTTGTAATTCTGAAGGCTGATAGAAAATGAGATTGTCAGTAAACAGTAATAGACATGGCTATGAAACAATGTCACAGATTATTTTCTGTGGAACACTAGCTCCAAAGAGACTCTTATAAAAAAAATTACATGACCAATTAGTTTAAATAAAGTTGAACAATTCCCTCACCCTGCTTCCCACAGACACAGTCCATGACTCTCTGAGAGGAAGACATACTGCGAATCATATTCTGAATGTACTTGGCCTTGGGATCCTTTCTTTTCTTTTTTCCTAAAACACTTACTGTGATCTGTGGATCTTCTGCAGGACTCATTTTTTTTAAATTACTTAAGAATAGTCCTGGCTCCAACAAAATAGCCCTTAGTCTGTTCAGAAGAGTGAGAATCCCATGAAATGAGGTCTTGGGTCTTAGAGAACAAAGAAAAAAGACCTGTAAGTCAGATTAAACTTGAATAGTTTAGAGCCCCCGATGTTTCCTTAAGTGATGGGACACTAACAAGGGTGATTGATAATATTAAGAGATGGTGTCATTTAGGCAGGTTTCTAATCACTCAGGCTGCTCTGATGTCTGTTGTGTTCACAGCATTGCGAACCTCACAAAGCATAGCGATAGACCCAGCATAGCTAAGCAGGGGTGGTGGCCTGCTCCAGAGGAGCACTGCAGTGGGGGGACCTGGAGGAAGGGCATGTGACTGCGAAGCAGGTAGTGGTTTTGAAAGAAACTGCAGGCCAGGGACTCTAGGCTGGTGTTCTCGCAGACTCTCATAAGTGAAGAATCTCAGAGATCCTAAAAGATCCAGAGTGTTTGAATTTTGTTAGAAATGGCATGTTTTGGGGGAAGTTGAGAAAAAGGCTAAATCCCAACTAAACCCAGTGCCCCAGGTTGCTCACACTAAAAATGAAAAAGATACCAGAGCGATGTTTAAAGAATAGAGGGACTTCTGGGAAACAAGGTGGCACAAGCACAGGTTCATAAAACTCCCCTTCCTGTTCTGCCCCAATTCCTCAAAGGAAAAATCAGTGCTGAGATATGCTGGTGCAATCCCAGACCTTTAAGAATAAGTAAGGATGCCTACAAGAACCCCATCACCTGCCCAAAGAAGCCTGTCTTCTATAAGCATGTCAAACTCAAAAGGTTAGCATGGGCCAAATAAATGAGGCATGAGGCCCGTGGGCCATGAGTTTGACATGCTTGTCCTACAAAGTAATCTGAAGAGCCCAATAGTGAAGATCACATTAAAGCAGCGGTTTTCAACCTGTGCATCGCGAACCCTTTGGCAGTCGAACAACCCTTCCACAGGGGTCGCCTAAGACCATCCTGCATATCAGATATTTACATTATAATTCATAACAGTAGCAACATTACAGTTATGAAGTAGCAACGAAAATAATTTTATGGTTGGGTCACAACATGAGGAACTGTATTTAAAGGGCCAGAAGGTTGAGAACCACTGCATTAAAGGGACATAATGAAAGAAAAAAGATCCCAATAAAATTATGGAGCCCCACCAGCATGGCTCAGTGGTTGAGTGTCAACCTATGAACCAGGAGGTCATAGTTCAATTCACGATTAGGCCACATGCCCAGGTTTCGGGCTTGATCCAGAGTGTGGGAGATGCAGGAAGCAGCCGATCAATGATTCTCTCATCATTGATGTTTCTATTTCTCTCTCCCTCTCCTTTCCTCTCTGAAATCAATAAAAAAATTTTTAAAAATTATGGAATGTATTATATTATTGATTACCTAGAACACCCAGCAGAATCAGCAAAGTAACTATTACAAATAAGAAAAAAGATCCTGACTGGTGTGGCTTAGTTGGTTTAATAGAACTGAAAGGTCATGGTTCTATTCCTGGTCAGGGCACATACCTAGGTTGTAGGTTTGATCCCCAGTTGGGGCACATAGAAGAGGCAATTGTTTCTCACATTAATGTTTCTCTCTCTCTCTCTCTCTCTCTTAATCATATCCTTGGGTGAGGATTTAAAAGAAGAAAATAGATCAGCCCCAGCCAGGTGGCTCAGCTGGTTGGAGCTCAGTTAGTTGGAGCGTCTTCCCATATACCAAAAAGGTTTGGGGTTCTATCCCGTCAGGGCACATGCAAGAATCAACCAAAGACTGCATAAACAAGTGGAACAACAAATCGATGTTTCTTTCTCTAAAAAATAAATGAGTAAAAAAAAAAAAATGTTTAAAGAAACAAAAAGATGCACAGTGCTACTAGTCACAGGCTGTTGGCTATATAGAAGCACAAAGAGCTGAACGTTCCCAGGATGCCCTGCGTGTCCCCAGGGCAACGGCTGGGGCAGGACGGGGCTGACAGGCGCAGGCTCCGCCCCAGCACCGCCGGGCACCAGGGCCTCCCCTCGCAGAGCCCGGCAGGTGCTGAAAGCTCAGGCTGCAGGACCCTGCGGGACCATCAGGTGGGAGTGGTGACATCTAGGCCCGGCAGAGGGGGTGGCCCGCGCGGGAGCCCCGGTCCAGCCTTCAAACAGGAGCTCCCGCGCTGGGGTCCCGGAGGGCAGTCCAGGGAAATCCATGCTCCCACCCCAGACAGTTCCCTTCTGGGCTGGGAGCATGGAGTTTTACCTTTATCCATTCAGCGTGTGGCCCCCAGAGGGCGCTCTGTGAACACTTGTCGAATCAATCAATGGATCAATGAGAGTCCTACACTTCACGACCGATTTTACAGTCAGCCCAAGGCTTTCTGAGTGTTCCTGTTTCCCTGGACCTCAGCTTGTTGGCGAGGTATAGAATGGAAGAAAAAAGAACACAGGACATTATGGCTGAGAAAAAGAAAGGAGTCCCAGGGAGGGACATACATAGTACAATACTAAATTGCAGTGATCGGGACTGTCACTTTAATAACAGATCTTTAGAAAATGGTAACGATGGGTGCAACTCTTATTTTAGTTTTAAGTCTCTTAAAGGCCCTGGAGTGACAGGAACTGTTTCCTGATACTTAGCCTGAATTGAAGCAATGTTTCTCAAGAAACATGACAATTTCTTATTGTCTTTTTTCACCAATACAAAAATAAATAGATAGTATTCAGGTAAGGTCTTCATTTTATGCAATTTCCTTTATCAGAGGAAAGTGAGTTACAACAGGTTAAAGTGACTTGCTCCAGGTCACTTCAGCTAGTGATTGAAAGTACAGCTTAGGTTCCTGGAGTTCCAGTTCTGTGCTCTTCCTTCTTACCTTCAACAAATATTTATTGGGACTTCTTTCCTTTAATAAATATTAAATATTATTCTTCACAGTATTGCTTCCCTGGGGTGTGGCTGCCTAGCCACGCTTCTATCTCACATTTTTCAGTTTACCAGGAAGCTATGGGGCATTTTCTATACTCCTCTTTGTCACCTTCTAGGAAAATGATATTTTGATTTTGGGTGCAAAAAGTTTTGAAGAAGTTAATTGATGACCCATCATTTCTTTCTGACATTTCTAATGGTTCTTGGGGGCAAATACTTTTCAATTTAAATTTCATTTTAATGGAGTGAAAAACAGTACCAATTGTAGAAGATTCTGAGGATGTAACTTTCTATATTTCTTTCTTAGAAACACAGTGTTTTTAAGGTATCACACAGAAAGCATTGAAGACAGTTCTATGCAGACTTTATCACATAGTACTATAACATGTTTGCATGACTATGTCCTACAAGACTTACACACTTATGTGACTGTCTTGTGGTTTGTGTTCATTTAATGAATCAAACTATTAGTTTTAGGTCCTGATTCTTTAGTTAGAAACTAGAGGCCTGATGCACAAAATTCATGCAAGAGTAGGCCTTCCTTCCCCCTGCTGCTGGCACTGGCTTCTCTCTGGCACCCGGCATCTGGGTTTCCCTCACAACCCCAGCTTTGTCCGGAAGGTCGTCCAGAAGGATGTCCAGTCTAATTAGCATATTACACTTTATTATAGATGTGTTTTCTGAGGTTCCAGTGACTGAGTTCTTTATGTTTTCTCCCCACTATACCTGTAAAACAAAGGCCTATTTATTCAGTGATCCACCTCTTCCTGGGTATGAGTCTGATTTGTTTGCAGCCAATGTTAACTTTTGGAAAGAGGACCAAAAAAATGATTACAACTTCTTCCTGGTATTATGTCACCAAAACCTTGCCTGTTTTATATATTGAAAAGTCTGACTTCTCAAGATCCTTTTGGGAACTCCTTATGTGCTATGAACAAAGGTAGAAGACTTATAACCATTACTGGTG
The DNA here is from genome assembly GCF_028538775.1 of Myotis yumanensis. Lineage (NCBI taxonomy): Eukaryota > Metazoa > Chordata > Mammalia > Chiroptera > Vespertilionidae > Myotis > Myotis yumanensis. Next base: position 38,245,393 of record NW_027223760.1, on the reverse strand, counting down.
AGGGCAGGTATGAAGCCATCCTGAGACAAAAGGAAATGTGTTCAAGGGTCCAGGGGGAGTGCCCTTTGATGATGTGCCTGGCCATCTGTTTCTGAGCACCAGAGTACAAGAATCTGATGAGCATCAGAAAGTACCGTACAATACCCCTGGCTGGTTAGCTCACTGGGTTAGAGCATCATCCTGATACACCAAGGTTTTTGGTTCAATCACCAGCATGGCACATACAAGAATGACCCAGTGAGTGCCTAAATAAGAGATATTTCTCTCTCTAGGAATTATTATTTTTTATATATTTTATTGATTTTTTATAGAGAGGAAGGGAGAGAGATAGAGAGTTAGAAACATCGATGAGAGAGAAACATCGATCAACTGCCTCCTGCACATCTCCTACTGGGGATGTGCCTGCAACCCAGGTACATGCCCTCGATCGGAATGGAACCCGGGACCCTTCAGTCCGCAGGCCGACGCTCTATCCACTGAGCCAAACCGGTTTCGGCAGGAATTATGTTTTTATTGAAAAATTGAGAGTAATTCCAGAAATCACAAATCTCTGCAGGCCATCTGTTCTTTCTGTTTGCTGCTTGGCTGGCCTTTCATGGACAGCAATTTCCTTTATCAGCAGGATCTCCTGCCCTACCCTTCTAGTGACTTTTATTTTTTGTTAATCCTCACCTGAAGATAGTTTTTCCATTGATTTTTAGAGACTAGAAGGGAGGGGAAGAGATAGAAACATCGATGTGAGAAAGATACACATTGATTGGTTGCCTTCCACACGCACTCCAATCTGGACCAGGGATCAAGCCTGCAACCCAGGGCTGAAGCTCTACCCATTTCGCAAAACCAGCTAGGGCATAGCCAATGACTTTTAAAGTCATAGATATGTGTTTTTACATCTCTTTTGCAGTTGAAGATGCAGCAGTGATTCAGTGAGTGATTCACACAGTGGTGAGAGAGTATAAAATTATCTCCTCCCACCATTCTCTTCCAGTTTTCATGCAGGGAGAAGAAAAACTACCTGTAATTTTACTATTTAAAATCATGTCATAACTTCCTTATTCTATTCAACTTACATAGGGAAAAACACCCTCTTTCCTGCTGGATATGAATGAGGAAGAATGTAGCCCTAGGAACTGCCAAACTAACACATGGAAATGGAACTGAGAGCTAGAGAAACCTTGTTCTGTTAACATTATTTGAGCTATACGTGAACTTATACTATCCCTGGACTGTACAGTCATGTGAGTCAGTAACATTTCCTTAATGTTTAAGATATGTTGTAGTTGAGTTTTCTCTGGTCTGAGAAGTTGACAGTCTTATTAGATAGTAACTGTCACCTGTTGTATCTTGGGACTCAGACCCGGATGAAGCACTGGGGACTTGGCAGGTAGTTTCAAAAGTGTAGGTTTTGCAGCATGCTGGCTTCAGCCCTCAGTAAGTTTCTGGAAAAACAGACGGCCTTGGGCTGTCAGGACCTTGATACTTTTCAGGAACACGAGGCAGTTATTTTGTAGCATGTCCCCCAATATGTGCCTTCATTATTTGGCTCAGGTTACTTACTTTTCAGCTGAAAAAGCAATGCTGTGTTCTCATTGTATCTTACTGGGTAGCACATGATTTGTTTTTTTCACAATTGATGATGTTCACGTTGATCACTTAATGAAGGTCATGTCTACCAGACCTCCCCACTATGAAGTTGTTTTTCCTCTTCTTTGTCATTACTATTTTGTGCCCTGGCCAGTGTAGCTCAGTTGGTTGGAGCATTGTCCAGTGCACCCAAGGGTCCTGGGTTTGATTCTTGGTCAAGTCACATACACAGGTTTCGGGTTTGACCCCCTGGTAGTATGGGAAGCAACCCATCAATGTTTCTCTCTCTCTTCCTCCTCCCCTTCTCTCTAAAATCAATAAGCATGTCCTTGGGTGAGGTTAAAAAAAAGATGTTTAACTGTTTTACATTCCACATTCATAGCATTCTAATAAATCACTTAGTGTATACTCTGGTGTTGAGGTCTTTCTGCCCTACAAAAGTAAGGGGGAACCATCAGGTTCACAGGAGCTCAATAACACTATATTAAATTTAGCCCTAACCAGTTTGGCTCAGTGGATAGAGCGTTGGCCTGCAGACTGAAGGGTCCCAGGTTCGATTCTGGTCAAGGGCATGTACCTTGGTTGCGGGCACATCCCCAGTGGGGAGTGTGCAGGAGGCAGCTGAATCGATGTTTCTCTCTCATCAATGTTTCTGACTCTCTATCCCTCTCCCTTCCTCTCTGTAAAAAATCAATAAAATATATTTTTAAAAAGGATATAAATTTAAAAACTCTAATTGTTGCCCTGGCCAGCGTTCTCGCTGGTTAGAACATCAGCCCTGGCACAGGAGGATCTTTGGTTCGATTTCAATAGGTCAATGTTACTCTCTCATTCCCTCCTCCCTCCCTTCCACTTTCTCTAAAAAAAAAAACAAAAACAATGGAAAAAATATTCTTGGGTGAGGATTAACAAACCAAACCAAAAAAACTCTAATTATTTAAGCCTGTGAGAGGCCGGCTTTCTTTCTTCCTCACTTAATAATCTGTATACACAGAAAAATACTCTTGCACTCTTGTGTTTTATTTTTTCTCCTTGTCTTCTATAACTCTGCAGGCATACTAAAACTCGGGCATTAAAGAAACCTGCTCATCCCTTCTCCAAGCCCAGGAAAGAAATGCAAGCTTTTATTTGCTCAAGAAGAAAAAACACGAGAAGACCATGAGCATGAGGTCGACTCGGGTGTCTCGTTTTCTTCTTCCCATCAACAGACTGGTTCGGACCCCTCCGCCGAACAGATCCCGAGTCTCCGGGGACCGCTGCAGGTTGAGCAGACAGCCTTTGCGCTGACCGCTCTTCTAAGGACACGTGTTCTTCCTGCGAAGCACAACAGCCCTCCCGGAGCTCCGCCCCGCCCTGCACATACAGGCCCCGCCCACCCCACAGACGCCCAATCGTGCCACGATGCGTAGTACGGCCACGCCCCTCAGGCTCCTGCCGGCCGCCTTTGTTCTCCCCCGCTCCCTCTCTAAGCCTGTGCGCTCCCGGCAAACCGAGTGGCAGCTGCTGATTGGTGGCTCCGGCGCAGCCAATCAGAAGGGGGCACCTCACGTTAGGGCTCAGAGCTTTAAACGCAGGAGCCTCCCGGCGCGCGGAGGAGGCTGGGGAGGAGCGCGGGCGTGGAGGGCGGTGCCCGGAGCTGGGACGCGCAGCGAGGCGCCCGCGGCCCGCGCCCCCGATCGGGCTGGGATTGGCCGGCTCTCGCCCCTAGCCAATCTCCGGCGAGGACTTCGTGGGAGGGGAGGGGGCAGTTTCTTTTCGACCCTCGCGTTCCGCCCTCCAGGCCAGAGCCCCGGGTCCGGGATCGCTCAGCTGCTGCCGGTGCTGGGAGCCCGCGCTCACGCCGCCGTGATGAGGCTCCGGAAAGCCTGCCTGCTGGTCCTACTCCTGGCGCTGGTGCAACTGCTGGCCGTGGCGAGCGCCGGGGGGCCGGACGCAGGTGAGCCGGGCCTGTGGGCTGAAGAGCGTCTCGCGCGGCGCGGGGGTGGGTGCGACCCGGGACCGGCGGGTTCCGCGCGGAGCCCCTCCAAGACTGACGCCGGCGCCGACATTCTGGAGTTTAAGGGACGGTTGCGGGTGGCCCTCATCGCATAGATCCCGGGATGGCAGCGCGGGGACGGGGTCGGGGCTGCCGCCGAGGCTTGGACCGGAGGGGTGCAAAGTGCCTTCTTTGCAATTGGTTTCTTCGTCCCGATTCCGCTCAGACTTTCCTCAGGCCCATGCTCCCGTGAAGGGGAGTTTGAGAATTGCTTAAAATGTCCAGGCGAACACGCCCAGGGAGTGTAGGACAGGGGGCCAGTGTTTCCAATCGGGATTCAGAGAAGGCCGGGGCGTGAAGGCCCAAGTGGGAGCCCAGAGGAGTCGTGGGCAGCAAGCATCTTACTTTTTTAAAACGTCTTTAAATTTGGAAATAAGTGACCTGAGGGTTCTGGTTGGTGGGAGAAATGTGTAGCTTGGTTTGCATCTTTTTAAAACCGGAAGATGCCAGTCCCTCAGCGAACATTTATTCAGCACCTACTATGTGCCAATCACCGCGCTGGGTCTGGGAGTCAAGGATGAGGCCTGTAGCCGGTGCCCATGAAGCACCTTCTCTCGCAGGAACGATCGATCGACAGTTACTAGTCATCGGTCCTGCATTTTGCTTTGAAATCAGCGAGCTCAGAACACATGGCTAAGAGAACTTTGACAAGTAGAAAGTACACTGCAAGGAAAGGAAGCTACTCGGAGAGAACAGGGCAACCCGTTACGGGTCTCAGCTTTCTTCCTCTCTTGTCTTTCTCCCCACGACTAGTTTTTTTCTTTTCCTAGTGAGTTCGTTCCAATATAAATAAGCCCCTTTTCTAAGATTAGTGTGTAAGGAAGTGTGAACTTTGTACTCTTTCAAACAGATTGAGTAACTTCTCTGGGGTCACTGAATCAAGAATCTTTACCCAAATAGAAAAGGAAGTAAAAGCCAGCACCTAGTGAAAAACACCTGCCGAAAGGATCTATATAGCAGCGTGGCCTTACAAGGGTGACCTGGCACCTTTATCCAAATCACCTGGTACTTATTTAAATACAGAGTCCCAAAATATACCAAAGCAGAAGTTGGGGTGAGGGCTGTGATCTGCATTCTAGACACACTGTTCATGGACTCATAGAATAAACGTTGGGAGGTACGTTCAAGTTTGAGGACCAGTGGGGATGGAGGGTACTTTTTGGAATGTAGCTAAAAAGCAAATGGCGTGGGCACCAAGGGCTACTAATAACCAGTCCGTTTGTCATTTGGGCCACAGGTCACTAACGCAGTGGAGGCCTGGGAAGCGGTTGCTTTTGGGGTGAGCCAGGGAACTCTGGAGTTGTCGTGGCTGAGGCAGGTTTCCCAGGGCATCCTCTGGGGTGGAGTGGAGCTTCGAGCCCTATCTGGACTCTTGCCCATCCCTGTGGGGATCCCTGCCCTTCACTCTCACAGGTAACTTGTCCTGTGGATTTATTTTGGGGCCACACTTTCCCCCTCCCCAGATATTCCAAGGCTGCAGGGTTTTCAGTTTTGTGTGCCTTTCTTACATGTTGGATTCAAACAGCACAGTGGTGTCTGGGTCCTAGATGCCCCCCCAAAATACGGTCACCAATAGAGCTTGAGCTCTGATGACTTAAGCCTCAGTTTGCGGCTCATGTCTCAAATTAGACGTCACTTCTACTCGTCACGTCTTTCCAGCGAACAGAATGAAGATATTTTGATGCCTGCTTTTATTTGGGATGGGTTTAGATTTTAAGTGGAAAATCACTAGCATTAAAGAGCTCTTCAGCCACCTCTCTCTTTTCATTCCTGAGAAGTAATCGTAAAACTTTGGGTGTATTGAGAAGAAAATCTAATATGACAATATAGTGCAGTAGTGGAGTGGTCAGGAGCCGTCACTGAGTAGCTTTGTGATCCTCGGGCAGGTGACCTAGGCTCTCTGTGCCTCCGTTTCTTGTCTGTGAGCGCATGGAATGTGTTTCCCTCAAGGGATGAGAGAATGTTTAAGAGCTCAGCACAGTCCTGTCAACCATATCAGCTAGAATGTTACATCTGATAAGTTTCTCTTGTCCATGTTTAATATAGACCATTCAGTATTGACCTAATGGCAGAGTTTATCCAACTGTTACAGGGACATCTGTAGTGGGGATTGGAAGTGATGAGCTGAGAAAGTTGATGAGGACATTCTGCAAGGAGCTTCTAGCGTCCAGACCGGGCAGGGATCCATTCTTATCACCACATGTACTGGTGGGAGTGGACAGGTACTGCAGTGACCTGGTTAGAGGAGGGCCCCATTTTAGGAGTGGCCTTACCACCTGGGCTCAGCACTATTGAGGCTATGCGAGAGGCTGCATCGGCCCCAGGCTGAGGATGGCACGCTTCCAGAAGGTGCCAGAGGCTTTGGGTATATTTTGATCCATTGGGCTTAAAAGTGAAGCCCTATGAAGAGTGGTCTCCCCACTAAAAAGTAGGTATTTTCTTTGTGGGGAAATGTGGGTTTCTAGTTGGTGGGAACACAGAGCCAGCACCTTCTCAAATTGCAGGGCAATCAGTCCTTTGTCTGTGAGTTGGGGAGGAGTGGAAAACATTTTTAAATTCAAGAAAGGAGTTCACTCTTAGCTCTGGCCCACGCTAACTCACGGATACCCATTTAATCACGAGAGCCCCGTCTCTCGTGCTCACAGACCACGTCGGGCCCAGCATAGGGAAGGAGGCATCTTTGCTTTTCCTTTTTGTAAAATTCACCTTATCCCTGTGTGTTGAGCAGATTGCCAAGTCCCTCTTCCTCCCTTAGCTGTATTTCCTAGCTTGAAGAGCAGACCAGGCTCCCCAGTGCTTTCTTTCAACCCTCCTCCAGTCTTTCCATTTGCCTGCACGTAAATTTGATTCTGCAGGTAGATCTGACCGGGCAGAGCAGCCAGGCAGTGAGTGTATATGCACGGCCCACAAGCCCCACCTCCCTGCCCACAGCAGGCCATCCAGCCCAAGTGAGCGCCTGGACCCTGGCCAGGGTGTGTGGTGCCTCCTAGGCAGGCACCCCAGCTGAAGCAGAGCACCCGCATCAAGTCCCCTCCTGCAGGTCATTTTGGGTAGGACTTGCAAAAGATGTTGTCTTCCCCTGTGTTCTGGCCCCCTTCACATCCAGGAAGCCTTGTTCTTCTTGGTGCTGCCTGATGACAGTGCTGGGGGCCTGGAGCCCCTGCAGGTCTGTCCACCCCACAGAGTTCCTGCCATGGAGGAGGGAGGTGATAAGGTGGCCAGAGGAAGGGTTGTTGCAGAACTGTGGTCCAGAGTGCAAGGTGTGGGCTAGGAGGAAAACTGAGGGCAGGGGAAGGAACTTGTCCCAGGAAACAGGGGAGTCTGCTTGGTTTGTATTTTCAAATTGGGGGGGATTTTTTGGGGGGGATTTTAGAGCTGTTTCTCCCTCTCCTGACAAAGGAATGTGGAAGTCAGGAAAAAGCAGTAAGGTGTTTAAAGGCACATGTTTGAGGAAAGTAGCTGGCGGGGTGGGGGGTGGTTTTGGTTTGCTTTTTATTGAATTAGGGTGACATTGATTAATAAAATGATATAGGTTCAGGTGTACGATTCTATAATGCATCATCTGTATATTGTATTGTGTATTCAACATTCCAACTGGTTTGCTTTTTGTAATTAGTTTGTGGATTGGTAAATTTTAACAGTAATGGACAAAGCTGCCCACCCCACCCAGACCAGTGCCCTGGCTCGCCTGAGCAGCCGCAGGGCCAGCCCTGGAGTAGTTGGGGGATTAGTTAGGGACGGGGATCAGACTCTGTAAGTCCCAGGAGTTCCAGGATCCCAAGGGTAGGTTTTCATGCTTTGATCTCATCCTCTGCCCCAAACTTGGAAACTGCCCATCTTGGTTTATCTCTTGGGAAGTATCTCCAAACACCAATAATTGGCCCCTTGAAATGTTCTGGCTTCGGAGTTAATGAAGTCCTCGTGCTTGCTTCAAGTGCACTTGCTGATGTGACCGAAGCTGGAGGACCTGAATAATAACTGTGGTCCCACAATGCCTTGTATCTGTAGTTTGGCAAAAAAAATTAACAACCTTGATAATGAGGTGTACTTGGATTCTGTGTTCTGGGAAAGGAGGTTTGCTTCTAGGCTGGAAGCACATTGGTGAAAGTTAATACCTGGGAGCACAAACTAGAGGGAACCATAAAACGAGGTGTTCCTAAAACGCAGAGCATGGGCTGTGCAGAGGAGCCATGGGCTAGCAGTGGTCAGCAAACTGCGGCTCGAGAGCCACATGCGGCTCTTTGACCCCTTGAGTGTGGCTCTTCCACAAAATACTGACTTCTGCGCATGGGCCACGAAGTTTCAATCGCACTGTAAGTGCGCGCCCGCACGTGGTATTTTGTGGAAGAGCCACACTCAAGGGGCCAAAGAGCCGCATGTGGCTCGAGAGCCGAAGTTTGCCAACCACTGGGCTAGAGAGACTGCAGGGGGGTTGCTGAGGGATAGTGAATGAGAGCTCAGTACAGAGCAGGAGGAGGCTGATGTTGGGGTCTCTGTATTCAGGCAGGAGGCATGCAGAGCAGGGGTGCTACCTCTGGGGAGGGGGACAATCCTGCTGGGGTATTTAGACTTTAAATTCTAGGTCTGGTTTTCAGACGTCTTATTTAACCATGGCCTCCCTTTAAATTAAATCTTAAGTGGCTACCCAGTATGCAAACTTGGAGCAGAATTTCTGGGGTGGAAAGTCCTGATGTCACCACCCCATCTGCTGGGGGTTCCCAGAGACTACTCCAGACTCACGACACATTTTGAAGGATTTGGGGTTCTAGGAAAATTTTTAAGGAGGGAAAGTCACTGGTTTTCTAACCATTCTGGATATTTCCTGCTCAGATTCTAATAAAGAAGAGGCCATTGAGGAGGAAGATGAGGAGGAGGAGGAGGAGGAGGAAGAGGAGGAAGATGACTTGGAAGTTAAGGAAGAAAACGGTGTCTTAGTCCTAAATGACGTAAACTTTGATAACTTTGTGGCTGACAAAGACACGGTGCTGCTGGAGTTCTACGCTCCATGGTAAGGACCCACATTCTGGTTCCTTCAGGGTGGATGCGAGGTTCCTCTGCTCCCATGCTTGACCCTGGCAGGGCGGGAATGGCTAGGTGCAGGAATGCGAGCCCTTGGTTCAGGATCACCAGGACCTCCGAATTCTGCCAATTTGTACCGCACATCCCATGAGCCAGCCGTTACAGAGTGTGGTCCCCAGCAGTTTCAAATATGAACCTGTCCTCTGATAGTTACAGCCAGGGAAGGCAGGAGGGCTGGGTGTTTCACAAACTCTGATGATATGGAAACCTGTGTTGGTGACAGACATCTGACCCATCTCAAGGCCACCTCCCTCGTCCTGCCCGTGGTCAGGCTGGCTCCCGGGTGTAGTAGGCCTGACACAGCCCCTGGGAAGGCAGAGAAGGCGCCCGCTCCCTTTCCTGTCTTTCACCCTCACAGTGCAGTATGTTACCCATCTTGTATTCCTCCCCCATCTCTCTTCTGTTATCTCCTAATCTCTTCTTTCCTCTTTCACCCACCCTCCTTGGTTCACTTGAAAACATAGTAGTCAAGGTGTACATATGTGTCTGGTGCTTGAAGTTCGAGTATAGTACTAGGTTTTTTTTTTTTTTTAAATATATTTTTATTGAATTTTTACAGAGAGGAAGGGAGAGAGATAGAGAGTTAGAAACATCGATGAGAGAGAAACATCAATCAACTGCCTCCTGCACATCTCCCACTGGGGATGTGCCGGCAACCCGGGTACATGCCCTTGACCGGAATCGAACCTGGGACCCTTGAGCCCGCAGGCCGACGCTCTATCCACTGAGCCAAACCGGTTTCGGCAAGGTATTTTGTATAAAAAATTTCAACAGTCCTATGAACAGGTCTGTGAGGTTTTATTCCTATTTTATAGATCAGCAGTTCTCAAATTAATTTTTAAAATTTTTATTGATTTGAGAGAGAAAAAAGCCACGTTGATTGTTGTTTCACTTATTTATGCATTCATTTGTTGATTCTTGCATGTGCCCTGCCTGGGAATCAAACCCGTAGGCAACCTTGGTGTATCGGGATGATGCTCTAACCAGCTGACCCACCCGGCCAGGGCAGTGCTCAAACTTTAGTCTTGGGAATGAATCCCTTACCACTTAAAATTTGAGGACCCCAAATAGCTTTCATGTGGGTCATGTTTATCATATTTACCATATTAGGAATTAAAACAGAAATTTAAAAGTTACTCATTTTACCCAGCTGGTGTGGCTCAGTGGTTGAGCATAGACCCAAGAACTCAAGAGGGCAGAGTTCGATTCCCGGTCAGGACACATGCCCTGACCGGGAATGTTGTAGGCTCGATCACCAGTGGGTGGCACGCAGGGTATTTCTCTCTCATTGATGTTTCTATCTCTCCACCCCCCTCCCTTCCTCTCTCTCTAAAAGTTAATAAAAACATATTTAAAAATAAATAAAAAAAAATTACTCATTTTTAAGTAACAGTAACCCATTACATGTTAACATCCAAATGCTGACACCATTGTCAGTCAGTGTAGCCTCTGGAAAATTCCATTATATACTTCTGAGAGAATGAGTGAAAAAGACAAAAAATGTTTATGTAAAGAGTTTCACCTCATAAGCCCCTTGCAAGGGGTCTCTGGGCCAAATTTTGAGAAGCTTATAAGTGAAAATATAGGGTTCAGAGACATTGAAAGTCTGTGCCCAAAGCAGAGCTGGAAGCTGAAAATTGATCTGTTTGACTTCCAGCCAGCTTGGCCTCCCCGTGATATCCCATGTGTCTCCTCTTAACTATAGATTTTCCCCGCCCTGATGCCGCATTTTTGTGTGCATTGCTGGAGTTAAGCCTCCAGGGGTACAATCAACTTGCTCATCTTTCCCCAAACCTTCTTAGGTGTGGACATTGCAAGCAGTTTGCTCCAGAGTATGAAAAAATTGCCAGTACCTTGAAGGAGAACGACCCTCCCATTCCTGTCGCTAAGATTGATGCGACCTCAGAGTCAGCGCTGGCCAGCAGGTTTGATGTGAGCGGCTACCCCACCATCAAGATCCTCAAGAAGGGGCAGGCTGTCGACTACGAGGGTTCCAGGACCCAGGACGGTGAGTAGTACCTGAGTGGTACCAAGCCGGGGAGGAGATTTTCAGTAATAGAAAGGAAGACAAGCCCTAGCTGGTTTGACTCAGTGGGTAGAGCGTCAGCCTGTGAACTGAAGGGTCCCAGGTTCGATTCCAGTTAAGGGCACATGCCTGGGTTGTGAGCTCAATCCCCAGTAGTGGGTGTGCAGGAGGCAGTCAGTCAGTGATTCTCATCATTGATGTTTCTATCTCTACCTCTCCCTTCCTCTCTGAAATCAATAAAAATACAATTTTTTTAAAAAGTAAGGAAGGAAGACAAGTTGGGAGGACTGTGAGTGACCCCTCAGAGCACCAGCTTCTGGGAGTGATCCTTTCTGGTATATTTGAGCTAACCAAGATCAAAATAAACTTGTCCTTGGGTGGGAGGGGTATCTTCCAATTTCAGACCATTAAACAAGATCTGGGGTAGATGTGTTAAGAAATGACATAATATTAACTGTAATTGAAAATTTGTTGTTAATCCTCACCCAAGGATATTTTTCCCATTGATTTTTTGAGAGAGTGGAAGGGTGGGATAGAGACAGAGAGAAGCATCTATGTGAGAGAGACACATCGATTGGTTGCCTCCCACATGTGCCCTGACCAGGGCCGGGAAATGAGCCCGCAACCAATGTACATGCCCTTGACCAAAATTGAACTGGGACACTCTATCCACTGAGCCAAACCAGCTAGGGAAGAACATTTTTAAAAAAAGAAATGATACAAAAGACAGAGTATGACAACAGGCAACACAACAATAGCCGTCCTGTGTAAATGAATCAAAATTATAATTTTTTTTTTATCAGAGCAGCAAAAAATATATTTTTTGGTGTGCTGCAGAATTTTAGTAATTAGTCTCTGTGTGCCATGAGATGACAGAGGTTGAAAATCGCTGTCCTAGAGCAGTGGTTCTCACTGTTCATCTTGTATCAGAATCACCGAAACAGGAGGGGCGGTCATTTAAGACAGATGCAGAGCCCCATCTCCAGAGTTCCCTGACTCAGTAAGTTTCAGGTCAGGCTTAATAATTTGCATTTCTTACGAGCACCCAGGGGTTGCTGAGGCCTCAGGCCCAGACTGCACTTTGGGAACCATGGTGTGGGGAGCCAGGCGGGTCTCTTAAACCAGGCCTGTGGGTCCCTGCCTGCTCACATTAGGCACTAAATGAATTTTATTACATGAATGAACAAATAAGATTGTGGTATCCTTTAGGAATCTTTTAACCGCCTTAAAAAAAAACCCATGCTCCATTGTCCATTCCCGGGGCTAATAGCACTGGATAAGGTTTGGGTCTTGGCCATGCAGTAGCCCTGTGTCCTAGACACGTGCCTTCCCTTTGTTGGACCTGGATTCCACATCAAGGATAGGAAGTCACTTGGACTGGGCCTCAAAGTTCCCTTCATAACAGGTGATGCCAATGCAGCCTGAGCATTTGGGAGCCGCTGCTCTCCATTTTCCTCACTGTTGTATGATGCTGTAATGTGTCAGTGCTAGGTGTGTACATGTTAAGGGGATGCCCCCAAAGCTGTTGATCAGTATGTGTGATCAAGCACTGGGAGGTGATGTCTCAGTGTTTACTTGCAGTTAGTACTGTAGTCTAATTTATCAGGATAGAATAGATGATGATAGAGTCTCATTTGTCAGGCTGGCCTTGGGCTGTCGAGAAGTCTGCCTGTGCTCAGTCTTGTTGGGTTTCTTTCAGAAATTATTGCCAAGGTCAAAGAGATCTCCCAGCCCAACTGGACGCCTCCACCAGAAGTCACACTTGTGCTGACCAAAGATAACTTCGATGAAGTGGTGAACGATGCAGACATCATTCTGGTGGAGTTTTATGCCCCCTGGTAAGATAATGTTGCTCTCATGTTACAGTAGGCCCGTCCTGTACTGGGTACCCTGCCAGCACTGGGCGGGGCTGCAGAGATGGCCTGGGTGCAGCATCCCCACCTTGCACAGAGGGCGATGTGGAGCTGCTTAGTGTTCCGGAAAGGGGTAGCCTTTTACAGTCTTCCTGAGGGGTATGATGAGGCTGAACATAAGCCTAGGATATGGGGGAAGCCTACATGACCCACATGAAAGGGCTGCCTGGGTTCCTCAAGGCTGGAGCACACGGCTGAGCACCTGGCCTATGCTTAGGTTCGTCACCGCACACCTATCAGGGAGCATCTCTGAGGAACACGTGTGAAAGCGCTTTGATGGCTTGTGGCTGTCTAGGCACTGAGAGCCGTGACACCCTTCACCTCGGGTAGGGGGCCTGGAATGCTGTTTATGGAAGTTCGCCAGCTGGGAGAGAGGAAAGAACAGAGATGAAGGTGGGGGTGGCATCTGGTGGCCTCGCTCTACCTACCGCAGGTTGTCATCCCTGCCTCACTGTCTCCCTCCTGAGGGTTGAATCTGTCTTTGTCTCTGCTCATGGCTGTTTGTTCCACAGTGAATCTTGGAAGATGACCCTCAGCCTTGCTGCACACTCGACATGTGTCCCCTTCTCATGCTAGAGCCTCAGGGTTCCCACAACTTTCCTGCCTGGTGTCCCCTCCCCTCACCCACCTTTTTCAGCTCCTGTCCACTTCCTGTTCGTCCCTCATGTCCCAGCTCAAATGTCACTTCCTGTAAGAAGCCGTCCCTGACTTGAGTCCCTACTTGACCCACATCTCCCTTCTTAGGACATTGTCTTGGCCTTTCCCACATCTTACTCCATGTCATAGTTGCGCTCTGGTCTGTGCCTATGCGTGTGCGTGTGTGTGTGTATGCCACGGGAGGAAGCCGTGTCGAGCTGGTTCCTGAGGGGCCTGGCTCAGCACCCTCGCCCAGAGACGGAGGTCTGCTGGATCTCACTGAGTTGCTCAGGAACGCAGGCTGGGTTTTGCACCTTGTGTAACTGGAAGGCTGTGTCCACACTGGAACAGGCCCCTGACCAAACTGGCTTGCTCTGGCAGGTGTGGGCACTGCAAGAAGCTGGCCCCCGAGTATGAGAAGGCCGCCAAGGAGCTGAGCAAGCGCTCTCCCCCAATCCCTCTGGCAAAGGTCGACGCCACCACGGAAACAGACCTGGCCAAGAGGTTCGGTGTCTCCGGCTATCCCACCCTGAAGATCTTCCGCAAGGGGAAGCCTTTTGAATACAATGGCCCAAGGGAGAAATACGGTAGGGGCCACTTCCTTCTCCAAGCTCAGTGGGGTGGGGAAGCTCCCTGGTGGATGTGGGCGGTGGGCAGAGCGCCCTGGAACCCCAGCCTCTCCTCAGGCGGGTGCTCTGCTCCCAGGGATCGTCGACTACATGATTGAGCAGTCCGGGCCGCCCTCCAAGGAGATTTTGGCCCTGAAGCAGGTCCAAGAGTTCCTGAAGGATGGAGATGATGTCATCATCATTGGAGTCTTCAAGGCAGAGAGTGACCCGGCCTACCAGCTATACCAGGATGCGGGTGAGTAGTGGCCCTCTGCACTGGACAGACCGCTACCGGGGAGCCTGCTGCCTTTGCGTAACAGCCCTGGGCGTCAATTTAGGGGATGGCTTGATGAATTGCATAGCATCTGTGGGAATAGGCTTAGCTGTCAGCTTTGGAGGTTAGTTCTCTGTTGCCTTAATTGTACATGGGGCGGGGGGGGGGGGGGGGGCGGGCCACAGTGAAGTTCATTGTCTTATCTCCCTTGCGTTCCAGGACCCCCTTCCCAAAGCCAGCCTCTCTGCAAGGGGAGGCTCTTCACCAGAAAGTGAGGGAATCAGACCTGGGTTTGAGTCCTGGCTCTGTCCATTGTTAGCACTTGACTGACCGCAGACAGTGACCTGATCAACCTGGTGTTCTGTCCACCTTGGTGACCTTTTCTACTTCGAAGGTGGTTGGTTACGTTAACTGCGGTAATGTAGACGGAGTGCCTGGTGATACTAATAAGCACCCATAAGTCCTAGTCTTGCTAATGTGAGAAGTGAAATTGTTATGACCAGCTGTCAGTAGTAGTGTTTTGTGGGGGTGGGCACAGTTGTCTGGCCCCTGCCTGGGGCAGGTGTACTTGCCATCCAGGATGGCCCTTAGGTTGTGAATGAAAGTCGGTTTATTCAGGAACACTCAGGTCTCCTCCATCCCCATCACTTCCTTCTGAATACCTTCTACCTTCTCACTGCACTTACACCAAAAATGGCTCGTTTTTCTACTTTAGAGTACTGATTGTCATCTTTTAAATGCACTGCTTGCAATGTGCTGACTCCTGTAACAGTCATGCACATGTCAAATGCAGATTAATGTAGTACACCTTACCGTAGAGCTAAATTCCGCTCTTGCTCCTTGGTCTTCATTGATTAGGTCAGTGGTTGGCAAACTCATTAGTCAACAGAGCCAAATATCAACAGTATAACGATTAAAATTTCTTTTGAGAGGCAAATTTTTTAAACTTAAACTATATAGGTAGGTACATTGTTATTAACTTAATTAGGGTACTCCTAAGGCTTAGGAAGAGCCACACTCAAAGGGCCAAAGAGCCACATGTGGCTCGCGAGCCTCAGTTTGCCGACTACGAGTAGGTAACCCTGTCGTCCACTCGTAAGTAATCAAGAAGGAACTTGTACAGGAACCCTAGACCCAAGTCACATTTGTGTGTGTGCACATGCTGAGGGGGGAGGGGTGTGGTGTGGTGTGGTGTGGTGTCTGTGATCAGGCCTGAGGCAGTAGGCTGGATGGTGGGTGGGCTAGGTGCTGCCCACACTGCCAGTCCAGGCACCACACTTCTAGTCAGACACATGTGCCTCTCAGGCTCCGTCTGGTTAGGCTGCAGGCAGAGGTGAGAGTCACTGGGCCTACTGTGCTGGCCCATTCCTGTTCACTGGGCTGCATGGAAGGAGCGAGACAGCCCTAGGGATGCAGGGCGGTCTGTGGATAGTGGGAGAAGGATCTGAATAAGGGGGGTGGCTAACCAAATTCTTGAGGCAATTTTGTCTCTTTGTCCTCAGCCAGCTGTTAATATCTGGGGCACCTGGAGGCTTAGAACAGGGTGGGTGGGTTGCCTCACTGATCCTCACAGCGATCTACGAGGTAGACTCCTGTTTCTACAGAGGGTGGACTGAGGCGTGGGCAGGTGCATAATGAGCAGCTCTGGCATCACACCATTAGCAGGTTGCAGAATTGTGATTTGAATCTGGCTTTGTCTGATTCTGTGAGCCATGGCATCTCCAGGCTGCCTCCCTGCCTCCCCCAAGTCATGTGATATGCTAGCTGCCTTAGAGGGGGGTCTAGGCGCCTCAGCCAGGACAGAGCAGAGGGACTGAGGTCTGGTCACCCCCGATTGAGGGCAGGGTTGACAGACAGGCCTTGCCTGGTTTGTGGTTTTATTGGAACACAGCTGCACTCACTTGTTCACACACTGTCTAGCTGTTTTCACACTTGAGCCCAGAATCGAGTGGTTGTGGCAGTGTGGCCCACAAAGGCACAGGCGTTCACTGTCTGGTCCTTTCTGGAAAAAGTTGGCCAGCCCCTGTTCTTGAGTATCCAGACAGCAGGGTTTTATCTTGTGAGTTTGATGAGATTTAAATGTAATATATATAGTTAGGGAACCACATTTAGGACCCCAGCCCACCAACAGCTCCCCCCCGCCACACACACACATTGAGGAGAGATTAGGCCCCCGGGAGGTGCTGCGTGTGCCAGCTCACCATGTGCGCACAGCAGTGTGCGACGCTCACTGTCATCTCTCGAGAATGCCTTTCCGTGATCGATGTGCTTCCCAGCATTGGAGACAGCAGTCAACCGGACACCTGACAGATTAGCTCTAAGTTTTTCTGTGAACATTCAGTTTGTTAAATTTTTTTAATAAATTCCAAGATACAGGTTTTAAGGTATTAGGCTTGTACCAAGTTTAAAAATCCAATCTTTAAACTTGAGGTGCTGTCCACACAAGAACTCGGGTGGTCATTACACTATTTCCAGGGCATTTGCTTTGGTTGATGTGGGTTATGAGTTAAAACTTGATTGTTTAAGCAATTTAATGAATTGTGTATTTATCATTTGGTTCATTTTTCAGCTAACAACCTGAGAGAAGATTACAAATTCCACCACACTTTCAGCAACGAAATTGCAAAGTTCTTGAAAGTCTCCCCAGGGAAGTTGGTCATGATGCAGCCTGAGAAATTCCAGTCCAAATACGAGCCCAGGAGCAACATGATGGACATCCAGGTGGGTGAGGGCGCTCAGGCCTCGATGGCCCTCTGAAGTGCCAGCCCCTGGGCATGCGATCGGCATGAGGATCCTGGTGGTGCCATCGCAGGGGGTTTGAAGAATGGAGATTTCCCTCCACCAAAGGCTCTGGTCCTGGAGCACAGCCAGTAGGAAGGTTCCTGGCCAGGAGTTACACGAGGGACCCAGGCAGCACTCACACACCCAGCAGGTGAGGAGCCCTGGCCCCTGGCAGAGCTCCACCTCTGCGAAACTGCAGCAAGGCTCATGGAGTTGGCCTTTCTTTCCACTGCTGCCCCCACCCCCATCTTCCTGAAGGATGTGACATTCACCTCTAGAAGGGGAGGCGGTCCCAGCTCAGCATACTGAGTGCTTCAAGTGAGCAGATCTTCAGGCCTGGAAGAGACCTTAGATCTTGAACCCAAAGCTTTTACTTTCCTAGAGAGAGACTGGATGCAGCCAAGTGAGCTGTCTCACCCAGGGTCCCACGGCCAGTTAGAAGCAGCTGAGGGAGAGTGCAGGTGTTCTTCCTGGGCCAGGCTGGGGCTGAGGGCTCCCCTGGGACCTGGAGGATGTGGTGTGGGACTGAGTCCCCTGGATGTGTCCTGCAGGGGGCAGCCGTGCCCCTTCTGGTCTTTTTTACGAACTGGGATCATGACCGTGGAGACAGCCCTGATTCTGACTCCCATTGCTCCTTCTGGAAGTCTCACGTCCAAAGAGGAGCCCTGATGGCCATAGAGCAGTGACCCCGGGGAGTCGGGCACAGCCTGTGTGGTGTCCGTGTTCCCAGGAAAGGAGTCTGTAGCTTTTGGCAGGTTCCTGAAGGGGCCCTTGACCTCAGAGGGGTGAAGAGCCTCGCAGTCCAGTCTGGTACATGGAGCCCTGCCACTTGACTTTTGTGTTTTGCCTGCGTTTTTACATTTTAAATGGATCGGTATTATGCATATACCACCTTTGTTCCAAAAGTTACATAAGGCTACTTTGTAAAAACTCACACAATATAATGAAAAGGAGTGTTTTTAAAAAGTGGATTTAGAAATCAGGACAAAGGAAAGACAAAGGCAGGACAGATAAGGTGAAGTGAGGCGTAAAGTCGGCACCCGGAGCTGCTGAGAGAGGACAGCTTGTCTGTTTGCTCTGCAAGGAGTTCACATTGAGGCTCAGCTCGGGGTGTGTGCTCAACTCCGCAAGTTCGCCTGCTGTCACTGCCGCTTTACTCTCTCTCTCTCTCTCTCTCTATTATTTTTTTTTTTTTTTATCAAGGTGGTGTGTTTTAATATATTCTTATTGATTTCAGAGAGGAAGGAGAGGGAGAGATAGAAACATCAATGATGAGAGACAATCATTGATTGGCTGCCTCCTGCACACCCCCTACTGGGGATCCAGTCTGCAACCTTGGGCATGTGTCCTTCACCAGAATTGAACCCCGGACCCTTCAGTCCATAAGCCGATGTGCTATCCACTGAGCAAAACCAGCTAGGACTTTCTTTATTTTTAATTTCAATTGATTTTAGAGAAGGGGATGGAGAGAGAAACATTGAACTGAGAGAGAAACATCTATTGGTTGCCTCCCATACATACCCCGACTTGGAACCAAATGCCCAACCTAAGTATGTGCTCTGACTGGGAATCGAACCTGTGAGCTTCTAGTGCATGGGATGATGCTCCAACCAACAGAGCCCCACTGGCCAGTGCACTGCCACTTTACTCTTGAGGTTGCCTTCTGGGTGACACCCCCTGCCACCTACCTCACTGCTTTTCTGGCACTTTCCTCCCACCCTCCTGGTACCCTAGGGCCAGAGCCTCGATGCCTTGTCCCCTGCTCCTTCCTGCTCTTCCTCTCACTTGGAAAGTTCTGCCCATCCTCAGGGCTGCACGGGGCCACCTCCCTGACTGTCCTGTCCAGGTGGGACTCAGGCTGTGGGGGAAGGTGTGGTGTTCGTCCACCACTTCCAGCTCTGTGACCTTCGGCAAGCATCTTAACCTCACTGCCCCTCGGTATCTTCATCTATAACGTGAAGTGGCTGTGCCCACCCTCGGGGTGCCTGTGAGTCTGGTGTCTGAGCGCCTGGCTCTGATCCTCAGTTAGTGTGAGCCCCTGTGTCAGGACCTGCTGCCTGTCCCTCAGGGCAGTCATTTCACCTCTGACAGCCTGGGCTCAGTGTCCCCAGGTGACCACCGCTGTGCCCGCCGATCACAGTTCTGTGTAAATGCCAGTGCCTCCCACTGCTCCTTCTTACCTGAAGTTACCTGGGTGCCACTGTGAGCTGAGTCTCCACACTGCTCCATCTCCGGGCCAGTCACAGCTGTGGCTCCATGCTCTTGCCCGAGACCACGCTATCCTTTGGAGTGGGCAGCACGGGGGTGATTTCTCCAGGCAGAACGCAAAGCCATCATGGCCACTCACCACTTGGGCCTCTCTGCACCTCCATGCTGTGTCCTGTCGTCTGAAATGTCCTGATAGGGCAGTTGTGAGGATCAGACGGGAAAGACGGACCCTCTGCTCAGTTGGCTGTGTTAACAGCTGTCCTCCGGAGGCGGGCCTTCCTCCAGCATTTCCTAATTGACAGCACAGTGAGCCCAGGCCCGGAGGACAGGGCGGGGGCCTCTGCGGTGGCCCCACAAGCTCCCTCAAGGTTCACTAGAGAAAGGGAATTTCTGGGGTGTACCTGAGTGAGCCCAGAGCATCTCACCTTCAGTGATCCCCTCTTCCCGTGCTCCGTCCCATCTGTACTCATTAACAGTGGCAGCAAAGTGGGGGTGTCAGATAAGCCCCACTTTTGTCAGGCCGACCCTCACCTGTCCTCACTTTTTGCAGGGCTCCCCGGAGGGCTCTGCCATCAAGGACTTCGTGCTGAAGCACACCTTGCCCCTGGTGGGTCACCGCAAGCCCTCCAACGATGCCAAGCGGTACACGCGCCGCCCTCTGGTGGTCGTCTACTACAGCGTGGACTTCAGCTTTGACTACAGAGCGGGTGAGGGACCAGGCCCTGGTGGGTGGGTGGTCAGGAGTGTGTTTACTTGATGGCTTCAGGTCATTGTCCTTCTGTGCTCCAGGCAGGGGCTTATGCAGGCCTCCTGGGCTGGTGGAGCTTTCGACCAAGGTCCCTTGTTCACAGAGGTGGCATTTTCAGAAATGCTTTTCTCTCCGATGGAAGCCTAAGCCTTGTTAGAATCCAAGGGGCAGAATCTTCACCTTCATCTCTGAAGCTCACGGTCCTTCGTCCTGTTTCAGCCACTCAGTTTTGGCGGAGCAAGGTGCTGGAGGTGGCCCAGGACTTCCCGGAGTACACCTTTGCCGTGGCCGACGAGGACGACTTTGCCACGGAGGTGAAGGACCTGGGGCTCAGCGAGAGCGGGGAGGACGTCAATGCCGCCATCCTGGACGAGGGTGGGCGGAAGTTTGCCATGGAGCCCGATGAGTTTGACTCCGACACCCTCCGAGAGTTCGTCACAGCTTTCAAAAAAGGTGGGCTGCGTGTGGCCGGGCTTCCCCTGCGTGAGCCTGGGTGGCTGCGGGCGCACCTGGCGTCCAGACCAGGGCACTCTTCAATCCCATCGCTTGTGCTGAGCCCAAACCTGGTTTGTTCCCTGGGTACCTCAGGGAGGATAGAGATGGAGACACACCTTTCTTTTTCTTTTTTTTTATAATAGGAAAAAGGGCAGGCATGTCTTGGAAATGTCAAGTCTTACTTAATTAAAACAGGCTTTTGGTGTTTGTGGAAAGTTGTGTGCATGTGGGAATTTCTTTGAGGCATTACATGCATGTCTTTATCGGTCTGGTTGAGTGCATGGCCCGGTCCCCAGCGCCAGCCTGTCATGGGTAGACCTCCCAGGTCCCTGTCTGCCGCTCCGCTCAGTGCTTTTCCCACATGGCTGTGCAGCCCCGGGCACGGCTCTCCCTTTGTGACAGCCGCCCTGGACAGGACCAGGGGCCCCAGAGGCCTGGGTGGGACCACCTGCCCCCTCTCTGGCCTCTGCAGGGACTGGGGAAGTAGAAGATTGGAGGAGACCAGGAAACTGAAGGATGGGCTGTTGGAGACAAGGCCCTACCCAGTCCAGGCGGAGCCGGGGCCTTTTCATCGCTCACGTCCCTCCCCTGCTTTCTTTCCTCGGCAGGAAAACTGAAGCCGGTTATCAAATCCCAACCTGTGCCCAAGAACAACAAGGGGCCCGTCAAGGTCGTGGTGGGCAAGACCTTCGGCTCCATCGTGATGGACCCCAAGAAGGACGTCCTCATCGAGTTCTACGCGCCCTGGTGCGGGCACTGCAAGCAGCTGGAGCCCGTGTACACCGCCCTGGGCAAGAAGTACAAGAGCCACAAGAACCTGGTCATCGCCAAGATGGACGCCACCGCCAACGACATCACCAACGACCGCTACAAGGTCGAGGGCTTCCCCACCATCTACTTCGCGCCCAGTGGGGACAAAAAGAACCCGATTAAGTTTGAGGATGGAAACAGAGACCTGGAGCACTTGAGCAAGTTCATAGAAGAGCATGCCACAAAGCCCAGCAGGACCAGGGAAGACCTTTAAAGCTCTGAGGGCAGGAAGGCAGCAGGGACCAGACACACTGTGGCTTCCAGCGGCCGGAGCCCGAGCGAGCCGCCTGGCCCCGCACCGCGCAGGGGCAGTGTCTTGAGTTTTTTGCTGTTTTTGTTTTTTATTTTTTATTTTTAACTTTTTATACTCGGATATTTCACCTCACGCTCTGAATACTGAATAGATATGAATGATTCAGTAGATTTGCCCAGATTTTTACAGAGGATACATCTATTTTTATCCTTATTTGGGGTTTGATATTTTTTTAACTTTCCACTTTCTTTAATATATTTCTTCAAAGCAGACAAGTTAAATCTCTTCTGTGTGAATGTTTTTTCTTTTTTTAATTTAAAATTTTAAAAACTTTTGCCAAATCATGTTGATTTTTGCCCTTAATTTTGTTGTCATCTGAAGAATTACTAGTTGGAATGCTTTCATTTTTTGTTTCTTCTTGTTATGGTGCAAAGTGAGAGCCATCGCCAAGCAACCTGCCAAGGACAATGGCGCTTCAGCCTGACCTCTGAGCCGCGCAGTCCAGACAAGCAGCGCCGAGCCTTGTTGCAGTGAAAAGGGGACTGGGTGTCGCCGAGCCTTCTCCCAGGACCACAGGACGAGGCGCTTTTCCCAGGCCCCTTGAGCCAGGAACCAAGGTGCCTCCTAGGGAGAGAGGCCACCCACTCTTCAGAATGGACGTGGCTGGAGGAGCGGTGACCTGGGGCACAGGCGGGTACTTCAGGGGGATAGTAAGGATTGGGTAGGCTGTTATGATGGAATAAAAGAAATATTGAAAATCAACCTGCATGACTATGTCAGGGGCACCAGCTCCACCCAGAGCCTTGGTGGAGGTGAAGGTGGAGAGGCCACCCTGGGTGGGCTGGGGAGCGCTTTCCCACCTAACACCTAACATCCGGCGAGGGGGGGTCATGGAGGCCCAGGGGCGGGGCTTCGGTGGCCTCAGCTCTAGGTTGTGTGGAGGTGAGCAGTGGCACATGCCATCAGGATGGGGGACGAGGATGGAGGACAAGGAACCTGCCGAGCACTGGTGCGGCTGGGAAGAGGTGTAGGACCCGCTGGATGTCGGACCAGCCCTTCCAAAGGTTGTGGGGGGTCTGCGTGTGATGTGAGCCCCATTCAGAAGCTGTGCCCAGGATGTTTCATCTCCCCTGCCCTGTCACCTGCTCCTGGTTTTGACTGCAGCAGAGGTGGTGAGGTGGAAGTTGCTTGAGCTGGTGGCAGCTCTTGGCAGTGACTGGCGTGTTCGTTGCAGGGTTGGGATGGGGGGCAGCCAGCAGGTCTCCTGGCGGGGGCAGCCTAGGTAGGCCTTCCCAAATGATCTGCTCTAAAATTGAGTCTGGCTGAGACTGATGGGACTGTGGGAACTGGTGTCCGGTAAGTTCTCAGAATCTCCAGTGTGACAGGATGTTGCCTGTACCCTCCTCGGCGTCCTCTTTCCTCTTCTATCAGGAGAATGAGCACCCCACCCTGGGAATTTGTGCCAGAAACTCATAGGACAGTGGTTCTCAACCTTCTGGCCCTTTAAATACAGTTCCTCATGTTGTGACCCAACCATAAAATTATTTTCGTTGCTACTTCATAACTGTAATGTTGCTACTGTTATGAATCGTAATGTAAATATCTGGTATGCAGGATGGTCTTAGGCGACCCCTGTGAAAGGGTCGTTCGACCGCCAAAGGGATCGCGACCCATAGGTTGAGAACCGCTGTCATAGGAGGAAATGTGGGTGTGGTGCTCATGGCCTTTTCTTCAACTGAGAGGCTTGTTTATCCAGCACCAGCAGGAGAACAGTAGCCCCTCTCCTTGGGGGCTCCGGTCTAGTTGGGGAAATGTCCGCACCGCGTGCACGAAGCCGTGAGGAGGAGACTGACTCTAGAAGGGAAGCACAGCACAGCCTCGTGGAATTAAGGTGTCGGGAAAGCCCGGCTGAGGTGACGTTTGAGCTGAGAGCCATGGATGAGCAAGGCTTGAGCTCAGGAAAGTATAGGAGTGAGGCTCGCTTCTCAGTGGCCCAGGGACCTGTGACATCACACTCCCTGGATTTCTGTCTGAAATGCAGAATCACAAGGTTGGGCCGCAGACCTGCTGAACCGAATCTGCATTTTAAGAAGATCCCAAGAGATTTATTTCATGGGCACATTGGCAAAGAGCCTGGAGCAGAAATAAAAATATATCCTCTTCTGAAGTACAATCTGGAGACCAGGCTCTCTGGGAAAGTCTTCACTGAGTAAGCGATTCCTAAATTGACTGCAGAATGTAGGCCGCCTGTGAACAAATCTACCTGACTGGTTAGGGCCCAGGGAAGGGGATGGGCAAGTAAATCCGTTAGGTTGGGATTGCACAGTGGAGAAGGTATGTGCAGGGCCCAGGGGAACTGTCACAGCCTAGAGCATCCCTTCAGGGGGGCTGATGCAGGAGCCAGAAGGAGGACGACGTGGACTTTTCCAAGTGGAGGCAAAGCAGAGGCAATAATCTGTAAGGTGTTTAAAAAACCCCAAGTAGAGGGAAGGATGGCAGTGAGGGTGGGAATTGAGGCTGGAAGAGGTAGGGCCAGAGGCCGGGGTCTTTTTGCTCTAAGGCAGCGGTTCTCAACCTGTGGGTCGAGACCCCTTCGGGGGTCAGACGACCCTTTCACAGGGGTCACCTGAGACCATCGGAAAACACATATATAATTACATATTGTTTTTGTGATTAATCACTATGCTTTAATTATGTTCAATTTGTAACAATGAAAATACATCCTGCATATCAGATATTTACATTATGATTCATAACAGTAGCAAAATTACAGTTATGAAGTAGCAACGAAAATAATGTTATGGTTGGGGGTCACCACAACATGAGGAACTGTATGAAAGGGTCGCGGCATTAGGAAGGTTGAGAACCACTGCTCTAAGGAGTCTGGCCTTATCCTGGAACTTGGTGGGGAAGTGATATCAGTGAGATTTTAATCATGAAAGTGACAGTTCACTTATTGGCCACTTAGCAACAGCCAGACCCTGTGTGAGCAGTTTGCTGGTTTATCCCATTTAAGTGATCTGTGAGGTGGTTTCTAAGTGTGTTCCTGTTACAGTTGTGGGGAGCCAGTGCGGGGAGCCCCGGGTGGGTAGCCCCAGGTCTCATGTCTGCCAGGGAGCTCCCAGCAGCTGCAGAGACCACTGCGTTTCTGTTGGAAGGTGGGTGGGCTCTAGCAGGGTGAGCAGGGTCTCCAGGACTCCAGCTGATTGGAAGTTGAGGGTGGGTGAGTCGACCAAAGAAGACTGGTGTATTCAGATTTCCGATTTGTTATTTAATTATGAAACATTTCCATGCACAAAACCAAAGGACCTAACATAACCAACACCCACCTGAGACAGTTGTTAAAATTTTGCTACATTTTCTTTATCTGTTCATCCCCCTTTTTCTTTAATGACACAGCCAAGACATTTCATGTCACCCCTACATTTTCTTTTTCTTTTTCTTTTTAGAGAGAGGAAGGGAGAGGGATAGAGAGAAGCATCAATGAGAGAGAATCATCGATTGGCTGCCTCCTGCACACCCCTTACTGGGGATCTAGCCCACAACCAAGGTACATGCCCCTGACCAGAATCGAACCCAGGGCCACACTCTGTCCACTGAGCCAAACCGGTTAGGGCGCCCATACATTCTTGAACGCATTTTCCTACAGAGCTACAGTGCCTTATCACAGCTAAGACTAAACAAGAATTCATCCAGTACCCAGGCTATAATTGGATTTCCCCAAAAACATCTTTTTACAATTGGTCTGTTTGAATCGTCGGCAAACAGTGTCAGCACTTTGTCTCTTAAGTCTTGTTCTAGGGCAGTTCCTGTGCCCACAACTTGAACTCATTGCAGAAATGACGGCGGTTCAGTTGTGTTTTGTGTAAGTTTGAGAAATGTTCAATTGTCACTGTCTTATTGGTGTGTCTGAAGATACATTGACACCTGGAAAGCTCTAAGGATAGATATGGTACCAGATCTTAAAAACTGATCATAGCTGCCATTGACCAGGTAGCAGGAATCTGGCATATTTTGGTAAAGCCTCAGTCCAAGCTGACTCCACCGTGTGACTTTGAGCAGGTTACTTAACTCCCCTGGGAGCTTGCTTTCCCATGTGTAAGGGAAAGACACAGCCCCGTCACACAGGTATTTGTAAGGGTTCCATGTGATGATGTGGGCATGGGCTTAGCTTTGTTCCTGGCATGTGGTCATCACAGAAGGAGGGTGGGTATTGCTCCAGGTCACACGGAGCAGCTGAGTCCCAAGGTTGGAGTTACGGCTAAAGAAGCACAGCCATCCCCTGAGAGGTAGCTTCTAGGCTAGTAAGTGCTGAGTCAGGGACATGACTCCCAGGGTGTGACAGGAAATTGGTGCGCAGATCCTCAGACACCGACTCCAAGCTCTGCAGAGCCTGAAATGCTAATTTTGAGGCCTTTTCCCTTTACATTGGGCCTCAGCTCTGCCTCTCCTGCCTGTTCTGTGCATTGTGCAGATACAAGGTAGACCCTAATGGAGGGTGTGGGTCTATAGATTCCTGACCCCCAGTTCTGGTCTAAATCAGATGTGGCAGGCGTGGAGCCTAGTGTCTGTTTCAGAAGCTCCCATATCTGACCACATGTCAGCCCTGGAATATAAGCAGGACACATATGATGACCCCCATCCTATCTAATAAAGAGGGAATATGCTAATTGACCCTCATGTCATCACAAAGATGGCGGCACCCACAGCCAATAAGGAGGGAATAAGCTAATTGACTGCCCCGCCCTCAAAGATGGCAGCACCCAGTCCCCTCAGCCCCCCAGCCTCCCAGGGCTGGCCCTAGGCACAGGCAAGCCTTGGATGGCGGCTGCCCAGCCGCCCAAGGCTCAGGTAACCAGGGCCGGCTGAGGCTTGTGCTGTCAGCAGTGGCAGCAGCAGAGATGTGATGGGGCATTGCCTTCCCCTGATCGCCGGGTCGCCTCCCACCCCTGAGGGCTCCCGGACTGTGAGAGGGGGCAGGCAGGGCTGAGGGACCCCCCCCTCCAGTGCATGAATTTTCATGCACCAGGCCTCTAGTCATACAATAAAAGAAATGGAAGTTTGAGAGGCTAACAATTTGCCCAAAGCCACACGGCCAGTAAATCAGGAAAACAGAAGTAGAAAGAACCAGTGTTTTCCATTGCTCCAGCCTTTCTCAAAATGTGTTGGCAGAACACTTCTGAAGGAGGTTAATAAATGCTCCATTAAGGTCGAATTCTCTTTGTAATTTGGCTTGGGAAATACTGAACTTTAAAAAGTGCTTCTTTGGAAGAAGTTCTCAGAGCCTGTAAGGCTTCAGTGGACAGGGGCTATGATGGGGCTTGACCTGGCTTCCTGGCTTCTTTGACCCCAAACCACACAGATCCAGGGGGCTCCTCGGCAACCCGCCCCCCAGTGCCAAGCCTTGCTAGCTCAGGGGTATTTTCTGAGAACACCTCTGCCCTTAGCTCCTTCCCTGGGCCCTGAGGAAGCACTGATGCCTTTCCCACCCGCCTATGATCCCTGACCAGCCCTGGGGTGGGGGATGTGGGCCAGGAAGTGCTCCAGGAGCCCAGGGACAAGCCTGATCCTGCAGCCCATCACAGCGCACGTCAATAGCAAGTTACAGGGGTATCTTACTCCGTCTTCTGATGCTGTCAGGTGGGGCGAAGAGATTAAACCCTGAGAGGGTATGGCTACCTTAATTCCTTGATTGATATTATAATAAACTAGAGGTCCGATGCACGAAATTCGTGCAAAAGTAGGCCTTCCTTCCCCTGGCTGCTGGCACCGGCTTCCCTCTGGCACCCAGGACCCGGGCTTCCCTTGCAGCCCCGGCTTCGTCTGGAAGGACGGAAGGACCTCCAGAAGGATGTCTGGTTTAATTAGCATATTATGCTTTTATTATTATAGGTCAGAGGTATTTAAAATACATTTGTGGGGCCCTAGCCACTCTGGCTCAGTGGATAGAGCGTCGACCTCTGGACTGAAGGGTCCCAGGTTCAATTCTGGTCAAGGGCACATGCCTGGGTTGCAGGCTCAATCCCCAGTCGGAGGCTTTCAGGAGGCAGCCCATCAATGATTCTCTTCATTGATGTTTCTATCTCTCTCTCCCTCTCCCTTTCTGAAATCAATAAAAATATATAAAAAATAAAATACATCTGTGGGACCAGTACTGCCTTGTTACCCACATGACAGTTGGCTGTGCCAAGGGGAGGGCTGGGAAAGCGACAGCCATGGGGAGCCCCAGAGGGCTGTGCACATAGTAACAAAACACCATGTGGATGACCCAGTGGAGAAATGGAGATCTTGGGTCCACCCAGTGTGAGGGTCTCCCCTGATGCAGGTCCCCCTTGACCACAACTCACCCTGCCTGGAGCACAGTTCTCTAATTCAACATCTTCCCATCTTAGACTGTGGAGATACTGTGGCAGAGAGAGGACAAAGGACCACTTGTTACAAAGACTGAGAAGGGGGCCTTTTAGAAAGGCTTGGAGAAGGAATTGTGTGAAAAAGGAGTCCTTCCGTCTTCCTGTATTTTCTCATGAAAAGAAAGTGGGCTCAGCTCTGATTGGATTGAAAACTGATGCCTTAACCATGGGTGAGATGGGAATCAAATCCTCTTTCTCCCCACGTGCTACAAAAGTGTCCTCAGAAATCATAGCTATTTGGGGGACTGGAGCCTTGAGAGACCTTCGGGGTCCAGGTTGAGAATGCCAGTGTTCAAGGACCCCAGCAGGCGAGTTAATGACACCGGGCTGGATGTGGGCAGTGGGGAGTGATGGTGACCAGGGCGTACTTTGAGATTCTGCGTTCCACCTGAGGAGGGTACTTCTTGTCCATGGGAATCTGGTCCTGCTGTTGCTGTTCAGATTTTTCAAGAAAAGCCAGACATTGTGTGAAATCCCCCAATTTAAAAAAATTATCGATTGATTTCAGAGAGGAAGGGAGAGAAAGAGAAACACCAATTTGTTCACATATTTATGCATTCATTGGCCAGTTCTTGTATGTGTCCTGACCAGGGATTGAACCTACAACCTTGGTGTATAACCACCTCAGCTACCTGGCCAGGGCTGAAATCCCCCAATTTTTAAATGCCAGATCTAGTTCAAATCGTTTTACCTATTATGTAGGTCACAGAAAAGACATCTGAGGGCAGATACAGTTAGAAATTATAGACCTAGCCCTGGCCAGTTTGGCTCAGTGGATAGAGTGTCAGTCCTGGGACTAAAGGGTTGTCTGGTCAAGGACATATACCTCATTTGCAGGCTCAGTCTGCACCCTGAGCAACCAGTCTCTCTCTCTCTCTCTCTCTCTCGCTCTCTCTCTCTCATTCCCTTCCACTCTATATTAAAAAAAAAAAAAAAAAAAAAAAAAAAGGAAAAATATCCTCAGGTGAGGATTAACAAAAACAAAAGTGTAGACTTAAGTGAAACCCACTTTTGCATCACAGATTTGACTACATAACCTTCCTGCCCAAAGAAGTCCTGGCTGCAGGAGGCCACTCAGACCCCCAGGGCTATGTCAACTGGTGTTGAAGTCAGACCCTCCATCCTCCCATGAGACTGTGGAAACCCCGGGGTGTCTTTTATTTCGTTTGCGGGTTTTTGTTAGTCTTATTTTCACAATTCAAAAGCAGGAGGCTCCAGCCCTAGCCGGTTTGGTTCAGTGGATAGAGCATCGGCCTGTGGACCGAAGGATCCGGGGTTCCATTCCGGTCAAGGGCATGTACAGTGGTTTCAGGCTCCTCCCCGGCCTGGAGCCCTGGCCAGGGTGTGTGCAGGAGGCAACCAATCGATGTGCTTCTCTCACTTTGATATTTCTCTCTGTCTTTCCCTCTCTCTTCCACTCTCTCTAAAAGATCAATGGAAAATATCCTCGGGTGAGGATTAACAAAAATTTTAAAAAGCAGGAGGCTCCAGAAAAGTGATGATTGAGTTCTGGCCAGTTCTCCAGGTAAATGTTGGTGAGTCATAAGAAAAGGACACAGCTTCTCTGTGCCCCACTTTTTCGTATTCATACAATTTTAAGTATTTCCACAGGGTTTTTTGTTGGTTCATTTTGATTCCCCTATTTCCCTAAAATCCAGGGCAGTACCATGAAGAGACCGAGAGCAGCTGAGATACAGGAGGGTCTGTCCTTGTTCTTTATGACCCAGCGAGGGAGCCAGTGCCCCAAGCACCTCACTCACCCACCCTGGGTCCCGCGCCAGCCCCAGGGACACCTACAGTTAGGACTCTGAGAAACCAGCTAGATTCTGGAGGAACCTGGGGAAGTGTGTGGCAGTAAACTCCTGACTTTGCAGATGAGGACAAATAATCTTGTCAGATTGTAGGGTCCCTATCTTGGAAAAGGGGGGACAGATGTGGCAAAAATGGGGCCCTCCACTGGTGGGTTTTGAATGAAGGGAGGGAAGAAAAGCTTGAAAGAATGCCACTTGGCCTGGGGGAATACATAGATGGGCAGTGGGAGGAAAATCCTCATATAGCACTTTGGGAGTGTTTTGGAGAAAATCAAGGAAAATTCGGTTCTCTTTGCTTTAAATTAATTGATTATAACTTTAAGACACATATAGTAAAAAAAGGTTTTCAATAAAGTACCTATATTGTCTGCTTAAGATAACTTTAGGCAACTCTGCATCCACCACAGGGACCGCCCCCTGCAGGTGTGACACACACATGCACACACTGTGTTCAGTACACACACGTGGCCTGAGAAGGAAGGGCTCACCCTGGCTGCACTGCACACTTCATGTGGTTGACCAGGTCCACAAGGTCAAGGGAGCATAAACCTTGGCAGAGCCCTAGCAGATTTGGCTCAATGGATAGAGTGTGGGCCTTTGGATTGAAGGGATCCGGGGTTCATTCTGGTCAAGGGCACATGCCAGGGTTGAAGGTTCGATCCCCAGTAGGGGGTGAGCAGCCGATTAATGATTCTCTCTCATCATTGATGTCTCTTTCCTTCATCTCATCTCACCTCTAAGGGATCTGAGCCATCAAGGCAAGGTGGGAGGTGGGCACACCTCCATCCTCCTGTGACAGCAGGCAGGGTGGATGGTGGACACTGGGGACTGCACTGGGCCTGCAATCACAGTCTATAACTGGTCAAAATCCAGTGTGCCACCACTTCGCTTACTAGCAGGGCAAACCCTGAACCACTCCCAGCCTATCCCTCCACTCTTACAATGGGGGCAGCGGTTGCTGAGAAGTCTGCTGCCTCTCCACTCCAGAATAGCCCTGCCCTTATTCATTCTCTCTCTCTCTCTCTCTCTCTCTCTCTCTCTCTCTCTCTCTCTCTCTCTCTCTCACACACACACACACACACACACACACACACACACACAGCTCTCCTTGCTGTTCTTTGCATCACGGGCAATCTTCAGGTCTTTCTGAGCTTTGCTTCTCTGACGCTTTTACAAAAATATGTTCCTCATGCTGGTGGTTTCTGGTTTCCATCAGATAGGTTTTATTTATGTTTAAGTTGTATTGCTTTTTAGAGAGAGAGGAAGGGGAGGGAGAGAAACAAGATGCCAGAGCAAAACTTCCATCGGCTACCACTGGGGATCGAATGCACAGCCAGCACATATGCTCTGACAGGGAATCCAACCAGAGACCTTCCGGAGAATCAAGAAGTCCTTCGGAGCACAGGACGACACCCACCCGACACACCAGGCGGGTCAGGGCTCATCAGTGAGGTTTTAACGAGGAGGCGGGTGATCTTGGCCATGGGCGGTGCCTCTGCCCTCCCGCAGGGGACAGACAGCGGAGGTGGGGAGCGGCTGCTTCCAGGCTGGAGCGCTGCGCAGGTTTACAGATGTGGGGAGCAGAAGGCTTCATCTGCTCCAGCTTAGAGTTTTCTCCAGATTTTACCGAGCTGTCCCGAGAGGGACACACGTGGTAAACAGACAAAGGAGGTCAGCGCTGATTGGGCAGCTCTCCGGGGTCCTGAGCCTCTGAGCCGCTCCCGACAAACAGGACGAGAAAAAAAGGAAGCCCTAGTGGCGAGATGCTAATTTGTATGTCTCTTCCCAGGATGCCCAGCAGTGCTTCTGATTCTTGTTAAAGACAAATGTTTTAACACTATCTATTGGTAAGTAGATGCTCTTGGGAGATTCTTAGAGAAAAGATATAATTAATACTGTGAATGTAATTATTTACTAAAACTAAAAATATCACTGTAATGGAAAAGTGAACAAATTCTAGGGCTTTAAATAGCTCAAGCAGCGAAAGGAAGCTCGCACTGGTCCGAGTGTAGTGAGTTATCACAAATGGTTGTATCACAGTCTGTTACAGATTGAAAGCCTCCATATATTTGCCTCCCTTCTCACTACTGCATTTGACTAGTCTCTTTTGCAGAGTCGCCCCTCTCCCCATGTGAAATACAACATTGTTCCCTGTTTCTTTATCTTACTTAAAATGTTTTTATATCAACAAAACAAAAAGGGAGTCCACTGAATGGGAGAACATATTTGGCAATGATACATCTGATAAAGTGTTAATATATCCAAAATATATAAGGAATTCATACAACTTAACAAAAGGAAGACAAACAATCCAATTAAAAAATGGACAAAGGACCTAAATAGACACTTCTCCAAAGTGGACATACAGATAGCCAAGAAACATGAAAACATACTCAAAGTCACTGATCACCAGAGAGATGCAAATTAAAATGACAATGAGGTATCACCTCACACCAGTCAGAATGGCTATCATAAATCAACAAATGACAAGTGCTGGTGAGATTGTGGAGAAAAGAGAACCCTAGTTCACTGCTGGTGGGAATGCAGACTGGTACAACCACTATGGAATTTCCTCAAAAAATTAAATATGGAATTGCCATTTGACCCAGTGATCCCACTTCTAAGAATATATCCTAAGAAACCTGAAACACCAATCAGAAAGAATGTATGCACCCCAATGTTCATAGCAGCACATTTTACAATAGCCAAGATTTTGAAACAGCCCAAGTGGCCATTAGTAGATGAGTGGATTAAAAAAAAACCGTGGTACATTTATACCATGGAATACTATGCAGCAGTAAAAAGGAGAATCTCTTACCCTTTGAGACAGCATGGAGAGACCTGGAGAGTATCAGGCTAAGTGAAATAAGTCAGTTAAAGACAGGCATCACATGATCTCACTCATATGTGGAATCTAATTAACAAAATATCCCCTCCCATCAACCCAGGCATTTGCCCTGACTGGGAATTGAACCCTCAACAACTTTTCCGTGTTACCAACGACGCTCCAACTGAGCCACTGGGCCAGGATGAAAGACTAATATTTGATGATACAACACTTAGACAAAATTAAGAGAAATTTCAAAGCTGGCAATCCTGTTAAAATTTGAAGATAGAGAAGTGGACATTCTCAGAGAGAAAACATTTTGCAGGAGGGAAAACCAAGTCCAAGAGTCTGAAACTAGAGGAGAAGGCAGAGAAGGGCAGAGTATATCTTGGGATGCCCAGATCAGGCCTCCAAGCCACTTTCTCCTCCTGGTTCTGCACTTAGCTTTCTGTGTAACCTTAAGAAAGCCATTCAGCTGCCTCCTCACTTGAAACTGAGGTAAGAACAATGATCCTCTTTCGTCGTTTGTTAGATGGAAGTGCAGTCCCCTAACAGCATCAGAACCGAGGAGTAGTGCTGTCGATGGATGCCACAAATATGTATCTAATAAAGGAAACGATTTGGGTTGTCCTTACAGGTGCAGGCAATGCAAGGCACCCAGGGATCATTGGATTTCCCTAGCACTTTCATGAGTATCATTCTATTTCATCTGGCAGCAACCTGACCCAGAGGTATGGCGGTATTAGGACCACCACCCAAGGCTTAGAGAGACCAAGGGCTCCCTGGGTGTTCTCAATCTAGATCTCGCCCTCTTTCCGGTACACCTCACTGTTTCCTCGGTAAAGGGCATACCCTGAGACGGGGAACCACCTTAGTTACAGTGGGTTGTTTAAGCCAATTAATGATGTTATAATCACACACCAGCAACAGCACTCCCCGAGGAGTGGCCATAAGTGGTACCGTGAGAGAATAACAGTCCAGCTGCACAGCCAGTGTTCTGTATTTGCCAAAGAAAACCCTTATGTTTGTGTTGTATTTCATAAGGTGGAAAGTATTTTTATATTATTCATTTAACTTAATATTTTTTACAACCGAATTAGGTTGGTATGGAAAACTCATTTTACAATGAAAAGACCGAGCTTCTGAGAGATCAAATGGGCAGCTCAAGGCCAGCCAGAGATCATTCCTTGCAAGGCCAGAATAATCTTCCTTCTTTAAGAGTTCTCTCTGCTACTCCATAATGAAAAATCCACAATGAAAGAGTGGCAACAAATAAAACCAATTGCTGTGGTGTCCCAGGCAGTAGAAACATTGCCAAAAAAAAAGGAAGGAAGGAAGGAAGGAAGGAAGGAAGGAAGGAAGGAAGGAAGGAAGGAATGGAGGAAAGGAAAGAAAGAAGGAAAAAAAGGAAGCATAGATAATAAAATGTGTGGGGGGTGGGATGGGTGTTATTTTCTAAGACTTGTGTGACTAAGATAGGGTTGCCAGATAAAATAAAGATGCTTAATCAGATTTGAATTTCAGATAGTCATTTTTAGTATGAATATATCCCAAATATTGCATGGTATGTCCTGCAATCATTGCATACACCATAATTTGAAGCCAAAAGAATCTTGGTTTGCAAAAGCCTGCATTTGAGAAAAGAATGGAATTTTTTTTAACCCCAAATCTTTACGTTTTACTAGAAAAGCAAAGCTTGGTGGACCCATGGCGTAAGCCAATACCATGAGCCTCCAATTCCTGCTATTTCACGCCTGACATTGTGGATAGGAAGGTGCATGAGACATGGTTTATTTCCTAGGTCACTTAAAACCTCTTCTCAAAGAGCACTCCAGAGACAAGGGGACCTCCCTTTTCAGCATGGTTCATGCAGAGTCATGAAAGCTCAATCTGCTGCTGTCCACAGGTCTTCGCTGACAGAAAGTCACGCACAATGCATTACCGTCAGGCAGGACCTAGAAAAAAAAAATTTTCTTTATGCCTTTATGCAGCAAAAGGCTAGTCAAGTGAAGCAGTGGGAGTGCAGAAGGAACAAAGAAATCTGTAACTGGCTGTGATCAATTAATTGTAGGCGCCACTGCACGCGGACCAGCCGAAGGAAGAGCTCACAGTGTTGCTTATATAAAGCTCTAAGGATTCATTAATTTAACACTTATGATGATTACTTATAGCAGGTTGTTTTTCAATGTATGAACCTACATATCATATATAAACCATATATTTTTCAATGAAAGCATTAAATATAGGAACTTTCTCAAGAAAAGAGCCTTTTCCTCTCTAGTGGAGGTAAAGGAGCACCAGGCAGCCCTCCTGGAGCATTGTGGGAGATTGGCATGCAAAAACAATCCCCGGTCACATCCACTAGAATAAAAAAGGTGGGTCCCAGACGTTCTCAGAATGCGATGAAGCCGCACGATTAGCGGTAAATCTCAGAGGGGCAGGGAGTTTTCTTGGGAAGGGTGTAGTAGGCAGAGTCACCCCTGGAGGAAGATGGGGGCCCCCCCATCTAAACAGAAAGGGAAGCAAGTGAATTTTGCCCACGGAGGCTAAAATAAGAACTACATGATTAGCAGTAAGATTTAAAAGTGAGCCCATGGAAAGAAGGCGCCCAGCAACCGCAGGCAGAAGTGCCGCGACCAGGAACTTGCCTGGTTTTTCCCCGAAGAGCGGCCCCAACACCAGAGAGGCGCCTCTCTTTCTTTTTCATTATTCTTCATTTTTAAATTTGTCTTTATTGGTGAAAGTATTACAGGTGCCCCTCCCCCCACCCCTTCGCCTCGCCCCCGCCCGGGGAGAGGCACCTTTCTAAGCGCACGTGCCTTTTCTTTCCCGGCAGGTTAGCCCAGGGCGGGGCGGACGCTTTGGACCCGGAAAAGTGACCAGTGACCGATGGGCACGCAGCGCGGCTTCCGGGCCTTTTTCTTTTCAGGGTCAGTACCAGGTACCAACTACTTGACCCCCGCAGAGCGGGTCATTTTGAACTCTCTTCCGTAGGACAAAATTATTTTCAGTAATATTCATGTAATTATCAGTAATAATTACTGCTTCCTTCACTCGTCCTTTAGTTTTAAAACAATTAACAAGTTAAAAAGGAAAAAATTTCTATTTGAAAATATTTTTATATATTATATATATATTTAAGAGAGAGTGGGAGGGGGGGAGAGAGAGAGACATGGATTGCTTAACTCAAGGACCTGGAGGGGGTCGGGACCGAACCTGCAATCTAGGTGCGTGCCTTTGCCCAGGAATTGAACCCCTACCCTTTGATGCGTGGGCTGATGCTCTAACCACTGAACCATGCAGGTCAGGCCTATGGTTTTTTTTTTAATTTTATTTATTTTTAAAATATACTTTATTGATTGTTTTTAACAGAGAGTAAGTGAGAGGGGTAGAGAGTTAGAAACATCGATGAGAGAGAAACATCGATCAGCTGCCTCCTGCACACACCCCACTGGGGATGTGCCTGCAACCAAGGTACATGCCCTTGACCCGGAATCGAACCTGGGACCCTTCAGTCCGCCCGAGCTCTATCCACTGAGCCAAACCGGTTAGGGTTATGTTGTTTTTTAAATTGATTCTAGAGAGGGGAAGGGGGAGAGAGCGAAACATCGGTTGTCTCCCACACTGCCCAGACAGGAATCCAAACCGCCACTTGGGTGTGTGCCCTGATGGGGAATCAAAGCCACCACCCCTTTGTGTACAGGATGGTGCTCCAACCATTGAACCACACCTCCAGGGACTATGGTGTTGTTTTTGTTTTGTTTTCTTAATAGACTTTATTTTTAGGACAGTTTTAAGTTCAAGGAAAGATTGTAAGAGCAGAATGTGGAGATTTCCAAGGTACCTACCCCCTACAGCCTTGCTCACTATCAGCATCCTGAACTGGAGAGGTACATTTGTTATAATCCACAAATTACACATCACTTATCTCCCAAAGTCCCTAGTTTACGCTGGCGTTTGCTATTGGTGTTGTGCATTCTATGGGTTTGGACCAAAGTATGATGACATATATCCACTATTAGAGTTTCATATACTAGTAGAGTGGTTTCACTGGCCTAAAAATCTTCTTTGCTCTACCTGTTCATCCCTCCCTCCCACCTAACTCATAGCAACCACTAATCCTTTCTATCTCCATAATATTGCCTTTTCCAATATATGACTACTGTCATAGACTGTAGTTGGAATCATACAGAATATAGACTTTCATGTTGGCCTTTTCCACTTAGTAATATGTCTTTAAGTCTCTTCCATGTCTTTTCATGGCTTAATAGCTCATTTCTTTTTAGCACTGAGCGAGTAGTATTCCATTGTCTGAATGGACCACAGTTTATCCATTTACCTACTGAGGAACATTTTCCAAGTTTTGGTAATTATGAATAAAGCTGCTGTAAGTAACCATATGCAGGTTTCTGTGTGGACATAGTTTTTCACTCCTTAAGGTAAATACCAAGGAGCGTGATGATGTTGGATCATAGGGTAAGAATGCTAGTATGTTCAGTTTGGTAAAAAACTGCCAAGCTGTCTTCCAAAGTGGCTGTACCATGTTGCATTCCCACTAGCAATGAATAAGGGTTCCTGTTGCTCACATCCTCCTCAGCATTCGGTGTTGCCAGTGTTTTGGATTTAGATGAAGGTGCTCTGAGCTGCTTCTGATTAGAGTGGGGTTGGGAGAGGAGCCTTATTAACACACATCTGGTCCCTCCAGCCCTGGGCCAGGGGCGACAACGCTGTCTTCAGCACTGTCACTGCATTCTGTCCTTCTTTCCTCCCACCCCTTGAATCCCGTCATTTACCGCCACCTTGTAGCTTGCAGAGGAGCCTTAGCCCATTCATCAGGAATAACCGGACTCTACCAAGGCCTGGAAAACTTTGTATATTAAAGTCAGTGAATTTTTTGAAATGTTTATTCACTCACTTGTTAATTTAGTCTAAAAACACTTCTTGAGTACCTATGAAGTCTGGGTTTGGGTGCTAGGCACGGGGATGCATAGATGAAAGAACTTGGGAAACACTTGCTCTGTAGTTGGGGGGGAGGGATCAGAAAACAGGGTGGATGATGAGAATATGAGGCATTAGGTAGCAGGATAAAGTCAGCCCAGAGACTCTGCCCAGATGGGGTAGGGTGTTTTTGCTAAAGACAGTGACTAGGATCTCAGAGATGGGGATCAGGGAGGTGGGCCCTAGGAGCATGCCTCTCTACAAGGGATCAATTTCCATTCTGGCCCCTGGAGAGCAAGACATTTGATATCCAGATCAATGCAATTATTGGTCCTCAAGGGAGCACACAGAGAAGCAATGCAGGTCCCTGAGGTGTGCACACTGTTCTTGCTGTGCTGGTGTCTGGAACACTCATCCTACACACGCTCACACACACATGCATACACACATGCACACACATATACACATGCACATGCTGGGGGAACAGAGGTCACAATCTAGGCAACTGAGAAAACACTATTCAGATATAAGAGGCAAAGGGGTTTGGGGAGCAATGGGCAGACAGCCTTAGGAACCCAGGTATTTGTTCTAATTCTTCATTTCCTTTAACCAGGTCTATCAGTTGAAATCATGATGAAATTTGGACTAGAGGTCATCTAAAGTGGTATTTATAGGATTCAGACTCTTTCCACTGTAGAAAAATGAAAAAGAAACATATGTGTATTATTTCCTCCATAATTAGGGGCTTTTGAGAGTGATATCACCCTTGTTGTTGTCTTTGCTTTGCTCTGATGGATGGCCAGCCTCATTCTTCAGGGAAGAAAGATGATTCTGGCTTTATTATTATTTTTATTATCATTACTATTTTAAACTGAAGCAAATATAATAGAACAGGGTTGAGGAAAGACTTGTGGATTTTTCCCTTGTGGCCCCACACTTTAGCTCTCAACCCTAAACTCCTCTAAACAAAGTGGTTAGGCCTGAGATGCTGGGAAATGCTTACAGAGATGGACAGCTGACAAGTACTGGCAGCTCGACATTAGATAACCGTGACCACAAGGAGACCCTTGACCCGAAAGAGACAGTCAGCGAGATGATACCTGGTCCTCTGAAAACTGCTCCTCCCTTCTGAGCAGAGAGTCACCCTGGACAGCCTGCCCCTTTCCCAGGTTATCACCTCAAGGCTTCACCAGTGACAGTGACCCTGTCCGGGCCCCAGCTCAGGCTTCAGTACTGAGGGGAGGTATGCTCCAGTCCCCAAAGCCACAGGAAACTGGCATTTAGGCTGAGTGCAGATGAAAGGATAAGCTCTATCTGTAAAAGCTTATTTCTGGTAACACAAATAAACAAAATGGAAAGATCATGTAGTTGCTATTAAACTTAGACAAAGAATGGTTTTGTTCTTAGTTGTTATAAGTGCATTCCTTGAAGAACGTTTTCCCCCAAAGTAAATATTTTGCTTTGTATTTTAATTGAATACAAAATCAAATGGTAAAAGCCAGTCAAGTTTAGCAGTGGGGGGGTTAGTGATGCTAACTTA
Organism: Myotis yumanensis; assembly: GCF_028538775.1. Taxonomy (NCBI): domain Eukaryota; kingdom Metazoa; phylum Chordata; class Mammalia; order Chiroptera; family Vespertilionidae; genus Myotis; species Myotis yumanensis. The sequence continues at coordinate 38,206,417 of NW_027223760.1, read as the reverse complement.
TTAAGCAAGTTAGTGATCCTAACTTTAGGTAAATTCTGATAACCCACTGCCATCGGACCAGCCAAGAAGTGTGCTTTCACTTTCAATATATAAATCTCTTAAGTAGTTACTCTAAATAACTTAGGATGAGTTGTTTTAATAATTTTCAAAAATGATTTAATGTTATATGGACCCTACAATATAATGCTACAGAAAGCAATACATGTCCGATGATTTTCCTTGGATTTTAAACAGGTTAACACAAGCTGATACTCAAAATGAACGTAGTTGCATGATGGGAAAATAGAAGCAGATTACCAAATGGAAGCATCTCGTCACCCACCAATGAGGTGAGTCACTCAGGGAGGATCACAGAAAAAAAAAATGAACATGCTTGGGTCAAAGGTTTAGCAATAAAAATATGAGATATTTCATGTCAACAAAATGAGCTTTGGTTTCTCTTTTTTAATCGTCTCCCTGTGATTTGTAAAATGCCTTCCTGATTCAAAGCAGCAGATGGCAGTAATACACAGAAGATTCACTTTCCATCCACTTTGTATTTAGAGCTATGGCTAGAGAGCTTCTCAGCCAAGTATACATCTAGTGTTCATTCATACTTGTTATTTTCTAGGCTTTTTCCTCCAGTAATTCCTAATAGTTATAATCAGTCAAAGAGTTATGTCAAATTTAATGCAGTCATGTCCTTCACCTTTAAGAAAGACTGTGGCTGCTTTGTAGAGGTTGTCACAAAGTCCTGAAAATAGTCTCTCACCAATGGCTTTGTTACTGGCGGTAAAGCCCACTCCGTGATTAGCTGTAAGCACCCTCACCAAGTTCCAGGTAAGAAACCCCACATTAACCAGAAGGAAAGGAATGAGAAGGATTAGAACATGATCAATAAATAATTATGACCTTTGCCTGTCAAATCGTTATTTTCCCGTTTTAAAACCTTTGTATTTTAAAATAGTAAACGTTAAAGTGAATTGAAGTTTTCAAGGACAGAAGGAAGCGTATATTCGATTCATTTATTTAAAGAAAATATTGTGTAAATAACCACTAAAGTGAGACTTGGATTTCGCAAAACCCACGGGGTGAGTTTCAAATGGCCGAGACTGAGACTCTCTGTGACTTCAAATAGGACGTCACAGGTGCGGAGACCGAGGTCCTGACCCTGCACCAGGAGACCAGCGCTGTGAGCCGGGGAAGGAGGGTGAAGGAGGGTGGAGGAGGTGGAGGGCGGACGTCCTCACTGACCGGCTTTACAGTTGGGTTTGGTCTTCCTGGAAAACAGCCCTTCTTTAGGAAGACGGCCATTGGGTCCGAGGGGTCCCAGGGGTCCGAGGGGTGAAAATGTCTCACGTGCTAACCTGTGCTCTTCTTCAGAACATGCTGGAAACCACCCATCCCCTCATTTCTCTGGGCTCTGTCTCCCACAGTCTCTCTCTGCAGGCTGTCCCCACTCTTGCCCATGACCTGTGCATTCCAGACCCAAGCATGGTTAGGGCTCCCTGGCATTTTCTCCCCCCCCTCCCCCAACACCCCCCCTTCACTCCCCCGCCCTGACGAGGGCATACATCTAAGGGCAGGGCAGGGAAGGAGACAATCATATGGGAATAACAGTAAAGGAAACTGAAATTCATAGGTGTAACATATTGGGCAACTGCCTGTTTTTATCTAGACCAGCGGTTCTCAACCTTGGCTGCACATTAGAATCACCTGGGAATCTTTTTAGAATCCTGATTTCTGGGCCTCATCCTCTGGAAATTCTGTTTCTTTGTTATGGGGTGGGGCCACAACATTAGTAACAAAGAAACAGAATTTCCGGAGGAGGAGGCCCAGAAGTCAGGATTCTAAAAAGATTCCCAGGTGATTCTAATGTGCAGCCACGGTTGAGAACCACTGGTTTAGAGTCTAAACTTTAGACGCTTTTCTCTCAATAGGATCCACCTGGAACATTCCTCGCAGCTGTGGTGCTGGGGCCCAGGCCGGCAGGGACGTGAGGAGCCCAGAGCCACGAGCCGCAGGGAACGAGCGGCCCCTGTGTCCTGGGAAGGTGCTCAGCTCTGCAGAACCTTCGGGCGGCAGGTGAGGCAGCCACACTGCCCCAGCCTGGAGCAGGGTTCTGGTTTGCACGGTTGACCCTGGCGGGAGCTTTTCGGCGTTTTAGAATCGTATTTCCTTCTCCTCTGCACTGGTCGCTTTGTTTCTGCCCAAACCTGTTCCATGAACGCACCCCTCTGTGGCGGTGGGGTGGGGTGGGGAGGGGTGGGGAGGGCGCTGGGCTGGCTTCGGGCCCCTGTGGGTCACCAATCTCCCAGTCCTCGCGGTGTGCCAGCATCTCGTCTCTTTGGGGCTCGCTCTCCTCCTTTGTACAATGGGAATGAGAACAATTTCGGGCCCAAAAGATTGGAAGTGTGACCGCGTGAGGGCCCTGCTGGGGACCTTGTTAGCACCATTGCGGTCCCCGCCCTCCGGACTTGCTGCGGCCTCCATTCTTACTCATCTTTCTCCTTCAAGCTTCAAAGCCAGCTCAGAAATGGCCTTGTCCGGGGCTGTCAGTGAGCCCTGCGTTACTAGGTGTCTCCGTGGGCGTTTTCTTGGCTTTGTTTTCCTTGCACCTGCATAGACTCTGCGCTCCTGCGACAACCGGTACTGCCTCCCTCTGTGTTCCTCCGGGCACGCACGAGGCAGAGGCCTCCCGTCTGGATGGTGGAGCCGTGACATCCCTTAGGCCCGGTCCCAGGCCCAGAGTGGGTGGAGGAAAACCGAGTTGGTGGATGAGACACCGAGACTGGCCAGGGCCGATGAACTGACATGACAATGAGCTTGAGAAACGAGGAGCAGGTCATGCATGGGGAGGCAGCCAGACCTGGTGCCTGGGCTCTCAGAGAGGTACACGTTCCTTTGTGGCCCCTAAAATCAGCACAGAGTCAAATAATATTGCGTCTGCCTTAGCCAGTATTCAGTGGTTAGAGCGTCGCCCCTGCCCCTCTGGGCACCGAAAGGTTATGGGTTCGATTTCTGGTTAAGGGCATGTACCTGGGTTGCTGGTACCATCACTGGCCCTGGTCCCGGCACTGTGGGAGGCAACCAGTCGATTTCTCATTGATGTTTCTATCTCTCTCTTGTGGCTTCTCTCTGAAATCAATAAAAACATCTTTAAAAAAAAAAAGAAAGGATTCGGGTGGAGACCAAGATGGCGGCGTAGGTAAACACCGGAGACTGCTGCCGCAAACAACCATTTCAAAAATACAACTAAAAGACTGAACGGACATCACCCAGAACCACAGGAAGGCTGGCTGAAGAGAGACTCTACAACTAGAAGGAAAGAGAACAGCAAATCGAGGCTCAGAGGCGGCGCAGTGTGGAAAATACAAAGGTACCGAGGTGCGCGCGCAAAGCGGGCTGGTGGCTGAGGGCGCGGTTGTCGTTTTCTGCCGGGAGTGAGTCTCAGACTCTGGGCTCCAGATCCGGGCGAGTCTCTAGGGACCCAGACTCAAACGGGAGAAGCGGGATTATCCGGCATCAGTTGGAACCTGAGGGCAGCTTTCTCTCCGAAGTTTGCAGCGGCTGCCGGGGTTCTGAGAAGCAGAGCCTCTGGGAACGGGACTGAGCGTGGCCATAACTGCTCCCTCCGCCCGCCCTGTTGAGCCCGCCCCGCCCAAACCCTGCGCACAGCCATTTGCCGATCGCCTCAGGCAAAGGCTGGATTAGCGCCTCCCCAGAAGGCAGACGTTTTCCATACAGCTGATTCCTATAGCCAGTCGGCCTGGTGGTCAAACCCCTCTAGTGTTAACTACAACAATTAAGGCTTGGCTAGAACAAGACTGCGCACAGAGACCACAAGGGGGTGCACCAAGAAAGCATAAAAGATGCGGAGACAAAAAAACATGACAGAAATGGAGGATATGGAGCTAAGAATCGCAATTTTGAGGGCTTGCCATAAATTTGTGCAGAACCTCACGAAAACTAATGAGACCCTCGATGCTACGATAAAGAAATTAGAAAGTAAGCATACACGGACTGAAATAAAGAATATTATACCCAATAGCAGACCAGAGGAGCACAATAATCAAACAAAAGATTCGACAAAAAACACCCAATTGGAAAAGCAAAATGAAAAAAGAATCCGAAAGTGTGAAGATAGTGTAAGGAGCCTCTGGGACAGCTTTAAGCGGTCTAATATCAGAATTATTGGAGTGCCAGAAGATGAGAGACAGCAAGATATTGAAAACCTATTTCAAGAAATAATGGCAGAAAACTTCCCCCATCTGGAGAAAGAAATGGACTTACAGGTCCAAGAAGCGCAGAGAACCCCAAACAAAAGGAATCCAAAGAGGACCACACCAAGACACATCATCATTAAAATGCCAAGAGCAAAAGACAAAGAGAAAATCTTAAAAGCAGCAAGAGAAAGAGGCTCAATTACCTACAAGGGAATACCCATACGACTGTCAGCTGATTTCTCAACAGAAACTTTGCAGGCCAGAAGGGAATGGCAAGAAATATTCAAAGTGCTGAATACCAAGAACCTACAACCAAGATTACTTTATCCAGCAAAGCTATCATTCAGAATTGAAGGTCAGATAAAGAGCTTCACAGATAAGGAAAAGCTAAAGGAGTTCATCACCGCCAAACCAGTATTATATGAAATGCTGAAAGGTATCCTTTAAGAAGAGGAAGAAGAAGAAAAAGGTAAAGATACAAATTATGAACAACAAACATGCATCTATCAACAAATGAATCTAAGAATCAAGTGAATAAATAACCTGATGTACAGAATGAACTGGTGATTATAATAGAATCAGGGACATAGAAAGGGAATAGACTGACTATTCTTGGGGGTAAAAGGGGTGTGGGAGATGCGGGAAGTGACTGGACAAAAATCATGCACCTATGGATGAACACAGTGGGTGGGGAGTGAGGGTGGAGGGTGGGGTGGGAGCTGGAAGGAGGGGAGTTATGGGGGGAAAAAAGAGGAACAAATGTAATAATCTGAACAATAAAGATTTAATTAAAAAAAAAAAGAAAAAAAAAGAAAGAAAGAGAACCTTTAAAAAAAATAAAAATCAATGGAAAAAATATCCTCGGGTGAGGCTTAACAACAACAAAAAATAATAAAATAATAATAATAATGATAATAATAATAATGCTTCTACCAAAACAATGTTCATCTATGCAATATAGCAAATATCATGTCTGAAAAAAGAGCATAAGGAGGAGGTGATATATAAAAGCCTAAGCGACCATTCGACCGTTCAACCATTTGACTGGTGGCAGATGCTCAACGCACAGGCATGGAAACATGGAACAGACTGATGAATCTCAGAGGAAAAAGAAGAGGAAGGAGGGCGGGAAGAGATTAACCAAAGATCTTATATGCATACGAGAGGCCCAGTGCACAGGTTTGTGCACTGGTGGGGTCCCTCGGCCTCGCCTATGGGGGTCAGGCCAAAACCAGCAGTCTGACATCCCCCAAGGGGTCCTGGATTGCGAGAGGATGCAGGCCAGGCCGAGGGACCCCACTGATGCATGAATCTGTGCACCAGGCCACTAATATATATATAATTTCTTTATCCATTCATCCATCAATGGACACTTAAGTTGTTTCCATGTCTTGGCTATTGTAAATAGTGCTGCAATAAACATGGGGGTACAGATATCTTTTTCAGTTGATGTTTTCTTCAAATAGAACACCTAGAAATTGCTGGATTATATAGTAGTTCTATTTTTAAGTGTTTTCCATTGTGACTGCACCAATTTACATTCTCACCAAGAGTGCACAAGGGTTACATTTTCTCCACATTCTCGCCAACACTTATTATTTCTTGTGTTTTTGGTAATAGCCATTATAATAGTTGTGGGGTGATATCTCATTGTGGTTTTGATTTGCATTTCCTGATAATAAGTGATGTTGAGCATCTTTTCATGTACCTGTTGACCATCTGACCATTTGGAAAATTTTGTGTTTTTTTTTTTAATTTTTTATACTTGGGTATTTCACCTCACGCTCTGAATACTGAATAGATATGAATGATTCAGTAGATTTGCCCAGATTTTTTACAGAGGATACATCTATTCTTATCCTTATTTGGGGTTTGATTTTTTTTTTTTTAACTTTCCACTTTCTATAATATATTTCTTCAAAGCAGACAAGTTAAATCTCTTCTGTGTGAATGTTTTTCTTTTTTTAATTTAAAATTTTAAAATTTTGTTTAGATCCTTGGCACATTTTTTTCTAAGTTATTTTTTAAAATATATTTTGTTGATTTTTTACAGAGAAGAAGGGAGAGGGATAGAGAGTTAGAAACATCGATGAGAGAGAAACATCGATCAGCTGCCTCCTGCACACTCCCCACTGGGTATGTGCCTGCAACCAAGGTACATGCCCTTGACCAGAATAGAATCCGGGACCCTTGAGTCCGCAGGCTGACGCTCTATTCACTGAGCCAAACCGGTCAGGGCTCGGCACATTTTTTAATAAAAAAAATTTTTTTTGGCTATTGAATTGTATGAGTTCTTTATATATTTTGGGCTGTTGACCCTTTATTGGATGTATGATTTGAAAGTGTTTTCTCCTAATCAGTAGGTTGCCTTTTCATTTTGTAGATTGTTTCCTTTGCTTTTTATTTTATTTATTTATTTTAAATATATATTTTTACTGATTTCAGAGAGGAAGGGAGAGAGAGAGAGAAATATCAGTGATGAGAGAGAATCATTGATTGGCTGCCTCCTGCACACTCCCCACTGGGGATCAAGCCCAAAACCCGGGCATGTGCCCTTGACCGGAATCAAACCTGGGACCCTTCAGTCCGCAGTCGATGCTCTATCCACTGAGCCAAACCGGCTAGGGCTCCTTTGCTTTTTAGTTTGATGTCATCCCACATGTTTATTGTTGCCTTTGCTTTGGTGTCAAATTTTTAAAAATCATTGCAAAGAGCAATTTCAAGGAGCTTACTGCCCATGTTTTATTATACTCATTCTAATAATGAGAAAACTGAGCCTTTTAAAACTAACTTGTGCATGGTCACACTGCTAGCAAGTGGCAGAAATGGAATCGGCGAAAGTGTGTCTCAGCTCAGGCTGCAATAACAAACTACCATAGACTGAGTGGCTTAGACAATAAACATTTATTTCTCACAGTGGCTGAAAGTCCAAGATCAGGGTGTTGGCAAATTTGATTCTGGTGAGGGCTCTCTTCATGGTTTGTAGAAAGTCTCTTTTTGCTGCATCCTCACATGGCAGGGCAGGGGGCGGGAAGAGGAGAGAAAGAGAGAAAGAGAGAGAGAGAGAGAGAGAGAGAGAGAGAGAGAGAGAGAGAGAGAGAGAGGAGAGAGAGAACCTCTGTTGTGTCTCTTCTTATAAGGGTATTAATCCCATTCATGAGGGCTCCACTCTCATGACCTATAAACACCCCCCAAAGTCCCCACCTCCAAAGCCATCATACTGGGGATTTGGGCTTCAATATATGAATTTGGGGGAACATAAACATTCAGTCCACAGCAAGGGGGCAACAGCCTTTTGGTGTTAACATATCAGCCTTCCTAGGCACTCGGGACTTTTCTCTGTATGTGATGTTTAGATTAAGACACCTACAGTTACATCATTGGATACTGACAGCATCTATGGGGTAGAATGCAGTTTTCATTGAGTCTAGAATATCCATTGAGAATCTATGCACAGGAAACTACAGGCATGTGACCGTCTGCTTATTACCTTTCAGAGAAGGCAAATGGAAATGACAAGTTATTTCAAGGAAGTCCACACAGAGATTATGCCAGATCTCCAGCTCTCTCTTCCCTGTGGTGCAGTGACTCTGTGTGCCTCAGGGACCTCTGTCCCCTGCTGTAAGGGTCCCTCTATTAACCTCCTAGCCATGAGCACATCCTGCTGAGCCTGAGGCCAGCACTGGACAGTGGCATGGATTTCCCATCAGCGGTCATCAGTCAAAAATTGCAGATGTTCTGTTTTTAGAAATATATTCCGTCACCATTAACACATGATATATATATTTTATGTAAGTTTTTTTTTTTCTGTAGTCATGCTCACAAACTGAATGATCTACCCTGGAAATTGGATTGTGCTTATAATTTTCTTTAAAATGCAATAGATACTCTTTATTTAAACTGTGACTAGTCTCTCTCTTTCCTTGGAAATTCCACAGACTGAATGTATATTTCTACACTTCCACCAAAATTTTAGGGTGGGTGGGCGGGCAATGGGCTTGGTTTTAGAAAACCGGAGCTGAGTCCTGGCTGGGTCACTTCTCCCCCGCGTGGGTCTTTGGGTGAGCAGCCCCCCCGTCCAGCCTGACGTTCCTCATTTGTAAACTGTGCTACAGGACCTTACATCATCCTTTGGTGTTACTTTGTACTTTAGAGACACAGTGGCAGGTCAATCTCATTATTTACTCAGCGACAGAGGTCATTTCTCTAGTGTATTCCTTGCCACGGTGCTTGTCAATAGCAGGGCCAATAAACATTTGTTGGCAGTCTCCTTGTTCAAATAACAGTGTTTATGCCTCTTTGTAAAGGATGGAAGAATGTGGAATCCTTTCTGAATTCAGGTTCTTAGAGATTTAAAGATGTGCACTTGAATAAAAAAAAGTCTTGCCTGCCATTATGTATGTTTCTAAATAATGCACAACTATATATAAATCAAGTCCCCATTTTTAAATAATAGGGTCCCATAACTAGTCATCTGGGAACTCATCAAAGTTCCCAGTGGTCAAGTTTAAGACCAGTCCTCAGTCCTGCTGAGTTTCATGGATATTCGTAGCAGTTTGGAATTGTTGAAAGGTTGGCTGCAGCAACTTGAAGATCAGAAATTGAGCATCTTCTGGTGCTTGTATGACTTCTGAAGCCAACCTAGAGCCTGTCTATAGCTGATACCATGGATCCTTGGATATGGAAACTGTTCATTCATGAAAAAAAATTTTTTTAAAAATATTTTTATTGGTTTCAGAGAGGATGGGAGAGGGAGAGAGAGAGAAACATCAGTGATGAGAGAGAATCATTGATCAGCTGTTTCCTGCACGTCTCCCACTGGGGATCAAGCCCGCAACCAGGCATGTGCCCTTGACCGGAATTGAACCTGGAACCCTGCAGTCTGCAGACCGACGCTCTATCCACTGAGCCAGACCAGCCAGGGCCATGAAAAATTTTTTAAAAAAAGCAATGCCTTGCTATTATTTGGGTAGAGGTGACATTTCATTACAATGAACAAGAAACTACTGATGGACCAAAGAACTTATGTACTTATATGCATAGCCTGTGGACACGGGCAATAGGGTAGTGAAGACCTGGGGGGGCGGGGGTAGGTAGGGGCTGGGAGGATAGGGAGAAGGGGGAGAAAATGGGAGATATTTGTAATACGATCAACAATAAAAAATATATTTAAAAAAGAAATTACTGATGTGCCCTGGCCCATGGTTAGAACATTCGCCCGTGCCCTGGCCCTTGACCAGGAAGCGAACCTGTGGTGTTCTAACCACAAGTTAGAACACTGGCCAGGGCCTGATAGATATAATCATCTGAAATGGATTATTAAAGTGCCTCGCATGTTTATAATGTTGAACATGATTCCGGTAGTCTAACATTTCTGGAATACCAGGTGCCTAGAATTTGGGGACTTTGTATCTTAAAGCTTTTAAATTCTGGATTTAGTTTAAGTATTAAGTTCATGACTGACACAAAGCACCCATTGTCAACAAGCTCCCATTAGGCTGTGATAGGGGCTCTCCAGCTAGGAATGTTCAGTGCTAACGAATGAGGCCCTTTCAAATATCAAAATTTAGTAAACAGAGCCTTCCCTCCAAGTTTTGTGTTTTGTTTGTTTGTTTTGAGCACATTTACAACAGAGGGCACATATTTCTCAAAAAAGCAGTCAAGTTTATTTGTTAATGAAGAAGCCAGTGTGCTGGAACCTGTTGATTGAATCAAACTGCCCAAAGCAATTGAACTAAAGAGATGACAGCTGCTGGCTGACATCTGGAAACAGAAAAGATGGATGAATGTGGAGTTAGGAAGTGTTGCCACAGAGCACAAAACTGATTTACACTTCCTTTACTACCTGGCTTTAAATTGGATATTGATCTGTGTCTGTGAACCTATGTACTTTATATATGTGAAGCAAAGAAACAAGCTAATGAGGGAAAATAAACATTATCTGCTCATTTGCAGGCAACTAAATATTATTAAATTTATAGCAACGAAGTTTCTATATCTTCTGAAAGTTTCTTCAAATGTCCTTGTCTGAAATTCCACTCCCTAGAGATATGTAACACTTAATAATTTGGTGTATATCTTCCAGATTTTTCTGACCATCTGCAAACACATACATGTATATCCTATATAATAAAGAGCTAATATGCAAATGGTTGTCACAACCTCACGTGGGAACTGCTCAGACACTCAACACTGAGGAGAGAGGAATGGGGACCAGCCAGGCTGCAGCCTGGGAGAGGGACAAGCTGCCCGCCCTGCAGTCCCAGGCACCAGTGGCTGCGGCCTGGGCAAAGCCGCCTGCCCACAGTCCCCTGCAGCTGTGGCCGGCCCAGGCGAAGCTGGCCCAGGTCCTGGGTCCCTGCAGCTGGCCAGAGGGAGGGAAGCCTGGGTCCTGGGTGCCTGTGACTGGCCAGAGGAGGGAATCCTGGGTCCTGGGTGTGGGGCAAGGCAGAGGCAGTTAGGGGCAATCAGGCAGGCAGGCAAGTGAGCGGTTTAGGAGCCAGTGGTCTAGGATTGAGAGAGGCAGTCTGACATCCCCCGAGGGGTCCCAGATGGGAGAGGGTACAGGCTGGGCTGAGGGACCCCCCGCCTGGTGCATGAATTTTGTGCACCGGGCCTCTAGCACACACACACACACACACACACACACACACTCTCTCTCTCTCTCTCTCTCTCTCTCTCTCAGGTATGTGAAATCATAATATGTGTATCTTTGAAAGGGTTTTTCCCTCCTTCCTCCTGGTTTATAATGAAACTAGGGGCTTAGTGTACAAATTTGTGCACCTTGAAAGGAACTGTGGGCCCTGAGGCTGCGGTGGGCACAGGGGTGGGTCTCAGCCCATCCTCCACATCCCCACCCAATTCCTCCCGTCGTGGTCCCGGTCCCCTGTCTGCCAGCAGCCTCGCTCCCGCCACTGCTGCTCCCATGCGCTGACAGCGCTGGCCCTGCTCGCACCCGCTGACCACACAGTGATTGGGGCCGGCACCAGCAGCAGGTGTGAGCAGGGCTGGTGCTGTCAGTGGGTGCAAGTGGTGGCTGCTGCCCCGATTGCCCCTCAGGAGCAGGGGGAGGTGGAGAAGCCCTGATGGGGGATCAGGGCCAGCAGCCGCCGCTCGCACCCACTGACAGTGCTAAGCAATTGGGGCCGGCGCCAGGTTCTAGCAGCGGGTGCAAGTGGGGCCAGTGCCAGCGGCAGGTGTGAGCGCTGGGTGGGACCGTGGCATGCGGGAACAAAGAATTTTCAGTAGCTGAAACCGGTTTGGCTCAGTGGATAGAGCGTCGGCCTGTGGACTCAAGGGTCCCGGGTTCGATTCCGGTCAAGGGCATGTACCTGGGTTGTGGGCACATCCCCAGTGGGGGGTGTGCAGGAGGCAGCTGATCGATGTTTCTCTCTCATCGATGTTTCTAACTCTCTATCTCTCTCCCTTCCTCTCTGTGGAAAATCAATAAAATATATTTAAAAAAAAAAAAAAAAGAATTTTCAGTAACCACCAGCAGCTTGCCTGATGACAGTGACTGGCGCCCCACCTTGGTCTGGAGCCCCCACTCATCTGCTCCACCATCCCACCACGGCTGATGCCCACCATGTTCTGCGCTCTGCCACCTGCTGCTGACGCCCGCCATGTTCCCCATGTGCCCCCTAGTGGTCAGCTCGCATCATAGTGACCTATTGTTCTGCCATTCAGTCTATTTGCATATTAGTGTTTATGTACTAGTATATAGACTAGAGGCCCAATGCACGAAATTCATGCAAGTGTAGGCCTTCCTTCCCCCAGCTGCTGGCACCAGCTTCCTTCTGGCACCCAGGACCTGGGTTTCCCTCTGGCCACAGACCCCCTCTTTTTTATTTATTTATTTGTTTTTTTTTTAAATCTTCATCCATCCATTGATTTTTGGGAAGAGTAGAAGAGACAGGGAAAGAGAGAGAAACATCAATGTCAAAGAAACACATCGATTGGTTGCACAAGCCCTAACCAGGGCCTGGACTAGGGCGGAGCCTGCACCCAAGGTACATACCCTCGACTGGAATCAAACCTGAGACCTTTTGGTCCACAGGCCGACACTTTATCCACTGAGCCAAACCAGCTAGGGCTATTGATTGATTGATTGATTGATTAAGGTATTACATATGTGTCCTTATCCCCCCATTGCCCTCCCCCACCCCGCTCATGCCCTCAGCCCCTGGTGTCTGTGTCCATTGGTTATGCTTATATGCATGCATACAAGTTCTTTGCTTGATATCTCCCCCTACCTCCACCCTCCCCTACCTTCCCTCTGAGGTTTGAGCATCTGATCAATGCTTCTCAGTCTCTGGATCTGTTTTTGTTCATCAGTTTATGTGTTCATTATAATCCACAAATGAGTGAGATCATGTGATATTTATCTTTCTCTGACTGACTTATTTTGCTTAGCATAATGCTCTCCAGCTTCATCCATGCTGTTGCAAATGGTAGGACATCCTTCCTTTTTACCGGGGCTTCCTTCGCAGCCCCGGCTTTGTCTGGAAGGATGTCCAGAAGGATGCCCAGTCTAATTAGCATATTATGCTTTAATTATTGTAGATATTCATTGTTGTTTAACTAATAATTAACAATCTTCATGATAAGATTTCTAAAAACTGAATACATTCTTTAATAAGTTTAAAGCTAACTATTCTTTTTGTGTAAGTTTTTTCCCCCCAGGCACAGGTGAATGTCTAACAGCTGCTGGAAAATTAATTTTACTAGAAAAAATTCTATCTAAGTAGGCTATCTTGAATGTTTTTTTCCTTTCAGATAATAAACTAAAAGATACTTTCAAGTGTATTTTGACTAATGTATGTAAGCAGTGTGAGCAATTGCTCTTGATTAGGGAAAAATACAAAGTCAGTCAAATGTGGTTGTGTGGAGGGAGACAATGTTAATCAGCTTAACAATAACCCACAACCGTCGGACCAACTGTGAGTAGAGGTAGGTCTCTGAGTATTTATAGTCCTAACTCAGATTCTCTTTACAGTTAGGAGAGTTTTCATGTCTTAAATCACAACCATGATAAATATGATGTGTACTTCTTTCCTATTAATAGAATGTAATTATAACAAAATCGCTGTTTTTAAAGCCGTCTTTATAAGAATGATGTGAACCTCTCTCTGGCATATTATTTTAGAAATGCATTGTGGGTAGTGCATAGCTAAATAGGGAAGTAAAAGGGGCGGGTTTCTGGCAGCCGCGACTGGGTGAGGACGGCTGGCGGGTCAACTGGGAGCCACGCCCTGGCGAACCAGGCGGGACCGGCTCCAGGACCCAGCAAACGCAGGGACGCGCTTGACTCCCGCCCCAAAGCCGCCGGTCCCTGCCGTCCAGGTCAGTGTCAGGCGCACGTGGCCGAGTGAGGCCGCCGCCGGGAGAGAAAGGGCCTTCCTTGTCCCTCTCCCGGTCCTGCTGGCAGGTATCATTTTTGGGCTTTATTTCATCACTGCGAGCCCCTGCCTCGGAAATCCCCCTACACCCACTTCTCTCCTGGGTCGGGACCGAGAGGGAGCCCGCGGGAGCCAACAGGTGGCTCCAGCCAGAATTCCTCTTTCCCGCTGCGAGTGTAGACACCACGGGACCCCGCCAGTGCGCTAGAAAGGAAGTATTCAGCAGTTTAAGTCACCCGGGAGTTGCTCTTTTTTTTTTTCAACCCTCGGCAGGGAAAACCCATTTCTCTAAAGACCTGGGAAAATGAAACCATTAGTGACTTTTGAAACTTTAAGTCTAAGGACAAACTGAGAGATTATCCTCACTTCAATATTTTAACACAGAAAACACTGCCAACAAAACGTGAAGTTATTTCCCTTACGGGGTTTCTGGTTGAGGACCTGAGGATGTGAGACCGAACCTTGGTTTTATGTATCAGACAGGAATTATGCCCCCAAAACGAAAATATGAAATATATAGAATAAATAAACCTTTCGGAATATGGTAATGAGCTAAATTTTTTTCCAAGGATAGTTTTGCTTTTTATATTTTCATGTTGTTTTTAAAATTATTTTATTTTTTTTCCATCACCATTTATCCCCTCCATGCCTTCTTTCACCTCCACTCTTCCCCCACCTCCCTGCCTCCCCCCCCTTTTTTTTTTATTAAAAAAAAATTCTTTTTGGGAAAGTTTGATAGATTTCCTGCACTTACTCAAACAGAAGCTCTTATTTAATATTTTTTAGGGTTTTTCAAGTAACTTACTGTTCTTTCTTCCTGTAAAGACAAAACCAGGAAAAAGGCCTGAACTGACTTCCTAATTACCTATTGTGATTAGTGAGAAAAACTTTGGAAATTGGGAATATTGAGGCTGGGTTGAGAATTTCAGAAAAATAGAGAAAACCTCAAATTTAATAAAAGATATTTAATAATTGTCCTAGAGAAAATGGTGGCACAAAAAGCTTAGCGATTTCTAAAGTCTAAGCTAGTTGACTCAGGGATTTAAAGAACATATATTTAAGAAAGGCAATATATTAAGAAAGATGTTAGGAATGATGTCAAATGCTGTATTTTAGAGGTAGATAATTGCTCTAGTGACAACCTTATAAATTTGGGGATTTTGTCTTTTGACTAAGATGGGAATTTATATAGTAGTAATCATTGTAGTTTGTATAATAATTTATGCTTTTCTTTACATTACCTCATTTATATTACATTGCTGGTGTCCCTATCTTTAGTAGTTGGTAGGACACATCAGCTTTTTTTCCCCCTTCGTAGTGCTCATTGGACTTGGAGGGAATCAGAATCTGCCACCCCAAAATATGCCACTTTGGCATAAAATTATTTTGAGCTGAAGCAATTGAGAATCAACAAATGAACAAAAAAAACCCAAAAAAACGTTTTTTGGAGTTTCCCTCCTCTGACCAAAAGCAGCAGCTTCTGGGAAATAAGGCTGCCATAAATTCCCTCTCTGGGTGGGTCTACTCATAAATGCCCTCTCTGGGGAAGTTTTATGGCTCTGAAGAAAGCAGGAAAGTCCACTCAAACCTGTAGAGACAAACATGATCACAAGCTTTCTTATCTCTGTTCTGAACATTCCATCTGTCTTTCCTAAAGAAACCCATTTGTTCCTCCGGCCTTGGCCTTATCTCTCCCTTCCCCTGCCCTCCTAAGTTAGGTCTATCAGCTCCATGTCCCTTTGAATATTCCAGCACGTATAAGCTTCACATACATAATAAGCTTTGCTTTTTTTCCCCTTACCACTCTGTCTTTTGTTATCTTCTTTCACAGGCCCCCAGGCACTGACCTGGAGTGGGTAGAGGAACATATTTTTTTCCTCCCTACTGACCTAAAGAAATTAACATGAAATATCAGAACAAGTACTGATCATAGAGGTTAAGGGGGGCGGCTGTGGGGGGGGGGGGGCGAGTTCAGCTCGAGATCTTTATAGAAATAGTCTTAGTCCTAGGTCTGCAGTACCCAAGTTAAGTCGCTCTCTTCAACGTTTTATTGAGATTTACCACCTGTGCTAAGAGCTTTACTAATATTATCTCATTTCACCCTCAAAACAATAACATCAGGTAGTTATATCAGAGAAAGTAAACCACTTCCCCCAGGACCACATCCTGTGAAAAGTGGAGCAGGTACCTAAATACTAACATCAGAGAGAGCTGACTTAACTGGGTTGCTCTTTTCACCTCTGTGAGCCTCAGAATCTTCTGTGAAATGAGAGTTGGGCTGGATCCTCTTTCTCCCGGAGGATTCGGAGAAGCTAAGTCTGGTGGGCTAAGATAAATGAGAAAAGGATTCTGTGGACAATTTCGTTTGGGAAATTCTGAGTTATATAAAGTGTAAAAGGGTTTTTTTTTTCTTGTTAAATATTTATCCTTGACTTAAAAAAGATCTGTATTTAATTTATTTCAGAGAGGAAGGGAGAGGGAGAGAGATAGAAGCATCAATGATGAGAGAGAATCATTGATCAGCTGCTTTCTGCACGTTCCTACTGGGGATGGAGCCTGCATCCCGGGCATGTGCCCTGACCGGGAATCGAATCGTGACCTCCTGGTTCATAGGTGGACACTCAATCACTGAGCCACACCTGCCAGGAATAAAAGCCTTTTTTCTTCCCCCTTTCCTATTATTATTCATTCAGGTGCATTTATTGAATGCCTTCTAAGCGAGGCCTCCGAAGAGGTAGAGCCTCCAAGCCAAGACACAGTCTCTGCCCAGTGGAGTTCATTCTGTGTAGAAAACAGACGTTGAGCAAAGCATGACCCGCACCTGGGTGTCCGGGTGTCCATGAGGGGAATCAGGAATGCTCAGCAGGGGGTGCGTGCCCTCAAAGAGACTTGGGGGTGGGTAGTTGCTGCTCAGGTTAAGGGATGAGTGGCAAAAGCAAGAACCTGGAACATGAAAGAAACTGGTCAAAGTCCAGGCTGAAGCCAGATCTCGATGGAACTTAGACGCCTTTGGGAGATTTTGGACTGTATCTCAAGGGGAGTGATCTTGACACGTTTGCAGAGATCTTTCTGGTTCCTCTGTAGAGAACAGGTTGATGGAGGCAGAGCTGTTAGGAGGCCTGTAGTGTTTTTGAGGAGAGATGCTGGTGATGCTGAGTGATGGCAGTGAAAAGGGAGAAAGAATTTAATTTTAGGAGATAAGGGAAAGAGAGGAGTCAGAATGAATTCCTGAGTTCCCGGCTTACCCCGTTGGGTGGATGGGTGCTGGTGCCAGTGCCTGGAATATGGAACAGGTGATACTGATATGGAGAATATTTATGAGCCAGTGGCGACCAGTATGTGTGGAGACCAATGAGCTCCATTTGGAGCTGACACTGCAAACCCCTAAAATAAATTGTGTGCAGCGTTCGTCAAGATGACTTGACCTATAATCTATTTCTTCTTGGCAAAACATGTCTCGGGGCCAGGGTTCCATGGAGCACTGATAACCAGAAAGTAAATTGCATTGCCTGATCTTTAAATAAACGTTTCAACTCAAGTAGAAGAAAGAGACAGAAAGTGCACAGTTAGTGCGTTTTTACAGTTAGCACACCCTGCATCCACTGCCTAGAACAACAGAACACATTATCACAGAAGTTTCCCCTATGGTCTGATTTTTAAGTGTGTAAATCAAACACTGAGTGGTCACAGAGAGGATGGAGGGGGCAGGGGGGTAGGGGGTGGGGGGCGGGGGAAGGGCTGGGCTGAGCAGTCACTTCCATCTCATCTCTGGGATGGCTTCCTCCCCAGAGCTGCCTTAGACCTCAGCTCTCCCATCGCTCTGCACTCTGAGGGCACCAGAGATCGCTGGGCCTCTTCTTATAGAGCAGTGGTTCTCAACCTTCCTAATGCCGCGACCCTTTAATACAGTTCCTCATGTTGTGGTGACCCCCAATTTCATTGTTACAAATTGAACATAATTAAAGCATAGTGATTAATCACAAAAACAATATGTAATTATATATGTGTTTTCCGATGGTCTTAGGCGACCCCTGTGAAAGGGCCATTCGACCCCCTTAGGGGTCGCGACCCACAGGTTGAGAACCTCGGTTATAGAGGGTGTTCATGACCCATATCTAGGGAAGGACTTTCATCCAGACTTGGCCTCACCTGCCAAGTGCCTTCGTGTGATCTCAGGAAGAGGAGGGTTCCTACCCATTTGCCAAATGACCCTCAGCATCTCTTGACTTCCTAGGTTAACAGTGGCACAGCATAGGGATCAGTAAATAGTTACAGCAGCGGTTCTCAACCTGTGGGTCGCGATCCCTTT
This sequence comes from Myotis yumanensis, assembly GCF_028538775.1. NCBI lineage: Eukaryota > Metazoa > Chordata > Mammalia > Chiroptera > Vespertilionidae > Myotis > Myotis yumanensis. Next base: position 38,188,505 of record NW_027223760.1, on the reverse strand, counting down.
GGGGATCGAACGACCCTTTCACAGGGGTCACCTAAGACCATTGGAAAACACATATATAATTACATATTGTTTTTGTGATTAGTCACTACGCTTTAATTATCTTCAATTTGTAACAATGAAAATACATCCTGCATATCAGATATTTACATTACGATTCATAACAGTAGCAAAATTACAGTTATGAAGTAGCAACGAAAATAATTTTATGGTTGGGGGTCACCACAACATGAGGAACTGTATTAAAGGGTCGAGGCATTAGGAAGGTTGAGAACCACTGAGTTACAGGGTTAATGAGAATATGAATACCAACCTCTACTTCCTGCCCAGGGAGTGGGCTGTAGGGCTAACACCTCCCAACAAGCAGCCTTCACTGGCAGTTCAGTGTCATACCCTGGATGAATGAATGAATGAATGAATGGATTTATTTCCTGGGCTGAAACGTTATTCTCTGTCTCCTTCCACTGCCGGCTCGCCTGTCTGCTGGCCCTACATTTAATGTCTTGCCCTGGGAGAAGCTATTCTCCACCCCCCAGATGAGACCAGGCCCCCTCTCTTCCTAACACTTAGCACTGCTCCTCACAGCCACCAGAGGGCCCCAGGCCTGTGAGGAGACTGAATGAAGCAGCCTGAGAACGTGGCCAACCGCTGCACTTCCTGGGTGCAAGTCTCTTCCATCTACTCGTGACTAACTCTGTGACTGGAGGCAAGTTACTGAACGTCTCAGTGCCTTCATTCCTTTATCAACTGAATGATAATCATCGCAGTACCCACATCTGAGTCACGCTGTGAAGATGAGAAGAGAGAAGAACATTATGTCAAGTGCTTAGAGCAGTGAGGTCCTCAAAAACCACAGGCTGAATGCGTGAACAATGAATGCGTCTGTCTGGCTGTTCTGACTGAGGGTTCTGTGAGGTCCAAATGTCTGAGGAGATAGGGGGAAAGCAAGCATGGGGGGTGGGGGGGGCGAGTGGTGGCAATGATGGTGGTGCTGTGACTTCTTGTATACATTTCATTTCAGGGTAGGGCCTGATCTGTCTTTACCATGTAAAAAATGCTTCTTAGCATTTGCCCAAGTTAGAATGAGTCTAGCCTTGGTAATACGAAGCCCTTGTTTTAATATAAATGCCACCAATTCTGTCTCTTCTTTCTGCTAGCTTCTGTCATGGAGACATGAGTGTGGTCAACTCAGTTAACTACATTTGGCTTCCCAGTGGCTTCTCTGTCTGGTTACCTAGTGACAAGACGAGTGGAAATGGTAGGGTCGGCCTCAGAGTGTTCACATATGATTCCTACAGATGTGCACAGTAAGGCAAATTATCATGGACCCCAGCCCTGGAAAGTTCTTCCCCAATTCCCTGATGAAAATTAAATGTTTATGGATTTGTTCTCATTCTACTCAAAAACATTTTTATTGCTTGGGGAGGTGGAAGCAGAAAGGAATTTTGGAACAAATGCATTTGGTCATTTATTTTTCTGGCCTCATTCAGATGTGGTTTTCAGGACAGCAGGGATCTGTCAGATCTGGGATCTGTCAGTTCTCAAGATCACTTCCAGCCCTGTAATTCTATGATCTAATAGAATTTATAACATTATGTATTCCAGTAGTGACTTGCAAAGATTGCTTTGACGGGATTACAGACGGTTCTGTAAGTATATACTTTTAGAAGAACATAATGCAATTTGCTTTCTAGCCCAAAGACCTAAAAATAATTAGGTAGGAGTTCAGACGAGTGTTAAAAGGCAGTTGCTTCTGGTGAATCCGAACGGTTCTGAAAAATCAATTTCATTTATCATCAGAGGAGGGCTTGCATTTTAGATTTCTTATGGTTTATTTAATAGTAAAGCACAATGATCGTGCCAGCATTAAAAAAGCAAGCAACAAGAAAAATCAGTACAACAGTCCAAACTCAAATTAAGAGTAATAGAGTGAGGGGAAGGTATTCCAGAGTTTGGGAATGAGTAATGTAACTGAGACCTGGAGTGTTTGCCTTGGGGGATTCTTACTTGGTCAGGTTTTTGACTGTAACATATGTGTTCCATCTGACCACATCTGTAACCCCTCGTGCTTCGGAATTGCTCAGCCCATCTGGTTTCCTTTCGTGGGGTCTGAGGGAGACTTTTTCACTGAAGTGCGGTCGGGGTTCAGCTTGATGTATGCAGAGGGGTAGAGCCTGTTCAGAGGGGAGGAGCGGGGAGCTCAGGACATCAGACAGTGGGGGCCACACTTCGAATGGAGAGCTGTCGTGTAGACAAGAGGGGACCATCTGGGGGTTTTAGCTTCAATAGCTTATTCGAATAGGAAGAGTATATTAAATATCACTCATAATCTCATCTCTCAGGGCCATTGTGGTCCCCCCCCTTTTTTTTTGGTTGGGGAGATATATTATCAAAGTGCTGTTTTCAGGAATATTACCATGACAGTGGCAATTTAGGCTTTAGGATATACGGAGGGAAGAAGACCTAAGGCAATATTTAGACTATTTAGGAAACTAACTTATGGGTCACTGGGCAAAATGGTGGTGATAGCAGTGACCAAAAGGAGGAAGGAATAGATTTGAAGCTATCAGAAATGAAGAATCAGAAAGTCTAGATCAATCTGTGGGTCGCGACCCCTTTGGGGGTTGAACGACCCTTTCACAGGGGTCGCCTAAGACAATCGGAAAACACATATATAATTACATATTGTTTTTGTGGTTAATCACTATGCTTTAATTATGTTCAATTTGTAACAATGAAATTGGGGGTCACCACAACATGAGGAACTGTATTAAAGGGTTTCAGCATTAGGAAGGTTGAAAACCTAGATCCGTGGTCGGCAAATCACGGCTCACGAGCCACATGCGGCTCTTTGGCCCCTTGAGTGTGGGTCTTCCACAAAATACCGCCACACTCAAGGGGCCAAAGAGCCGCATGTGGCTCTCGAGCTGCGGTTTGTTGAGCCGCAGTTTGCCAACCAATGGTCTAGATGAATGTCAATGTGGGGAGTGAGACTTGAGATGGAAGAGTTCAAGGTGACATAGAGCCCAGCCAGCGTGGCTCAGTGGTTGAGTGTCAACCTATGAACCAGGAAGTCATAGTTCAATTTCGGGTCAGGGCTTATGCCCTGGTTGTGGGTTCTATCCCCAGTGTGCGGCATGCAGGAGGCAGCCAATCGATGATTCTCTCTCATCATTGATGTTTCTCTCTCTCTCCCTCTCCCTTCCTCTCTGAAACCAATTTTTAAAAATTTTAAAAAAAGGTGACATAAAGAGTTCCACTGGATGAACATCATCAAGTCATCTGTTCATTCAACAGAAGCGTATCCAGTACTAACCACCCTCACTGTGTTGAGGTTCACAGACAACAAAGTAAACTAAATAACTACAAGACATAGCATGCTAGATGTGGTTTTGGGAGGAAATTAAGCAAGGAGCAGCTAGGGAGTGTGGCAGGTTCAGCTTGAAACAGAGTAGTCAGGGAAGATTTCACAGAGGGGATTCTTAAATAAACCGCTAAAGGGAGTGAGGAAGTGAGCCATCTGGTTACCTCCTCCTCTCCACCCCCCTCAAGGAGGAGGCAGTGACAGGGACTGTACCAGGAGAAGAGGGAGCCATCAGGGGCTTTCAGCAGGAGGAGGACTCTGACTCTGGCTGTTACGTTGAGGCTAGACTGAAGAGGGATAGCACTGGAACAGGGGGAAATGGTGCATCCACAGAAAGAGGAGGGGTGTTTACCTGCTAGGGTGGCCGGAACAAACTACCAACTGTGAGTGGCTTATGAGATCAGAAAAGTATTCTCGAAGTCTGGAGATTAGAAGTCTGGAACCAAGCTGTTGACAGGGTTGGTTCCTTGGAGAATCCATTTCTTGTCTCTCTCCCAGCTTCTGGTGGCTGCCAGCAACTGTTGGTATCCCTTGGCTCGTAGACTCATCTTTGCAATCTCTGCCTCTGTCCTCACATTGCCTCTCTTCTCTTATAAGGATGCTTATCACTGGATGTAGGGCTCATCCTAATCCATGAAGGTCTCATCTTGAGATTCTTTTTTCTTTTTTTTTAATCCTCACCCAAACACATGGAGAGAGAGAGAGAGAGAGAGAGAGAGAGAGACAGAAACATGGGTCAATTGCCTTCCATACATGCCCTGACCAGGTATTTGCCCTGACAGGAAATCGAACTGACAGCATTTTGGTGTACCTGCTGATCTCCAACCAACTGAACCATAATTACATTTCTAAACACCCTTTGTCCAAATAAGTCACATTCACAGGTTCTGAATGGAGATGTCTTTTGAAGGGGCCACCATTCAGTCATTACAGGGGGTCAAGCACGTTGCCAACTGTTCTGACCCAGGAAGACTTGGTGATTCTCCAACAGTTTCACAGGCAAGTGCTGTCTCATTCTCCCAAAAATCTATGTGTCACCTTGGCTTCTGTCAATAGTGCAATCCTGAAACAACCAGACAATAAAAAGCCAAGGTCATAACCTTGAACCATAGTTTAAACCATGGCATTTTCCCAAGAAGACTCAGCTACCCAGGAGGGTGCTCATCTGGTGATCTGCCCTGATGAAGGATTGAACCTGGAGGGTCATGTTCCTGTTTAGTCCCAACCACATTCAGTTCTTGGCTCTGTCAGCTTTATTCTAATGAGGGAATGGATGAAGAACCAATTTCAATACCTCTGGCCAGTGTTGAAATCCAGAAGAGAGTATAATATTTAGTCAGTGGTTCTTATGCTTATTTTGTAGCATCAGAGATGCCCTTGAGATTATGTTAGAATATTATGGATCTCCTTTCCCATGGAACTACAGTACTGATTCTCATTATAAACAGTACTGGGGACTTCTGATGGAGTCAGTCCATGAGGAGGTGACCCATTTTTTAAGGCACGACCACATTGTTTTCATGAGAATTGCATGGTACCTCAACTCTTCACCTCGGAAAACTGCCCAGCCCACTTCATGTCATGTGGAATGACAAACAAGATTTGAGCCTGGAGCTCTTAAAGGGCACCAGGTTGCCAGAGAGCTTACAGCAGGGAAGGCCTGGTCAGGACATGGCAGGTGCAATTTAGAGGAGAGGCCATGAAACCCCCTTGCTGGGTCTGGGGAAGGGAAAGAAGGTCGAAGCCAACACACATCCAGGAAGAGCATTGGTGATGGGCTGCGTGCAGAGAGCAAAGGAAAGAGGATTTCGAAAGAACTCTGGGCGTGCAAGCCTGCAACAGGCCAGAGGGGCGTGACAAGCCAAAGTGAAGAGGGACCTGTTTTGATGACTTGTTCAGTTTGTAGCTTAGAATCTTCTTAAAGTCCATACTCAGTCTGGGAACTTTTAACTCTAATCGCTGAACCTGCAGACGTGATAGTGATATGTAAACAGCATTTCTGAGCATTTGGGACTTTCATAACACCTGTGGACTTCAGTTGCTGCTGCTTTTGTAGGTATGGCTTACCTTTTTCTCTACAATGTCTATTTTCATTTGTCTCAGGACCTGTGTAATTGGATAATGAAAATGTCCTACACTTAAATACAAACTGCTTTGAAATAGCACTTACACATAGTGCCTATTGAACTCCCAACCTAACGCTTAAAAGTACAAAATTCTTAGAGCACTATGTGATGATCTTATCTTGTGAAAAATTTCAGATTGTGTAATGTGGGACATGTCTAAGAGGAAAAGGAAGGCCTACGGGCATATGGAGGTTTGGGGTTAGAAAGGAAGTGACATTTATTTTTTAAAAACTTCCTGTGTGCTTACGCACATGTATACGCGTGTAAATGCCATCACCAGTAGTTACCTCTGAGCAGGAGGGTGTGGACAGGTGAGGGGAGGGGACTTTCAGCTTTTTCCCTAACTATGTAGTATTGTTTGAATCTTTTATTTGTTTGTTTGTTTTCTTTATTGTTTGAATATTTTAAATGGAGAATATATTCACAAATTACTTGTGGATTTAAAAGAATTAAAGGAAGGCAAAATACCAAGTTCAACACAGCTGGTGTAAACAGACACTCAGACCTTCTCGAAAATGAGAAAGGTTAGTTCTGAGGAACACGGTAGATAGACTTAGTGTTTTTTTTTTAAGATTTTTAAAAAATTGATTTTTAGAGAGAGAGAAAGAGAGAGGGAGAAAAAGAAACATCACCCAGGCACAGGATGACCGGGAATGGAACCAGCAACCTTTTGGTGCATGGGACAACACCCAACCAATTGAGCCACACTGACCAGGGCAGTTTCAGGTTATCTTAAATGAAACGTGTCCTCGTTGGCTCTTCCACTTGAGGAGTAAGATGAGTGCTGCTTCCACAGTTGCTTCCTGAGCTTGTAACTCGGGCCGTCAGCATGAGGCCTATTTATTGATGTTCTCCGAGTGCACAGGAACTTGCCCTGAGTAGAAACATGAAATGCCAAATGACACAGCTAATCACCACCTCACTCTTCCTAAGCTTGTTTCATAATGGAATTAACAGACAAAATATAACCAGAGTTTTCTGTACATATATTTTTTTTATTCATTTCAGAGAGGAAGGGAGAGGGAGCGATAGAAACATCAATGATGAAAGAGAATCATCCATCGGCTGCCTCCTGCACACCCCACACTGGATCCAGCCCACAACCTGGGCCCCGACCCGGAGTCAAACCCTGACTTCTGGTTCATAGGTCAGCACTCAACCACTGAGCCCCTGAAGCTGGGCAGAGTTTTCTAGTCAAGGAGTCATCAGGTTCATGTTCTCTCTAAGACTCTGGGTAGATCCTTCCTGGCCGCTTCCAGTTTCTGGAGTTGTTGCTGGAACCCCTGGCTTGTGGCTGCATGACTCCCATCTCTATTTCCTCCTCTGCCTCTGCCTCCGTCATCACATGGAGTCCCCTTGTGTGTCTGTCTTCCCTCTTCCATAAGGACACAGCCATATTGGATTAAGGGCCCACCCTACACCAATATGACCTCATCTTAAGTAATTACCTCTGCCAAGACCTCTTTCCAAATAATGTTGCATTCTGAGGTATTGGGGGTGAGGACTTCAACATAAGATTTTGGGAGACACAATTCAACCCATAACAACATGCCAAAGCTGGACCTTGAGTTATCTATCATCTTCCCTCCCCACCAAATTAAACTTACAATGATTCACTTCCTGTTTCTCTTCCCCCTAAAAACATCTTATGACCTTGGTAAGTACTAGTATTGGGTGCTCCCAAAATTTTTTTGGAAGGAGGACCTGGGCCTAGTCCCTGTTGGGACCAATCTGGACAGTTACAGGAGAGAGAGACATCCCAAGGAAGTGACCAGCGGGGTTGACGACCTCAGCAGGTCACTGTAGTACCAGCCTGCTGGCTACTGTCAAAACATTTAAGGCTCTCCCAAATGCTCGCAATCTCAACTATTTGGAAACCGCCAGGAATGCTTTCTAATTCTCTCTCACAACTAGAACTGTAATCAGAAAGAAATTTTGTATTTTTGTATAACTCGATTGTGTGCCATTTTATATAACAGGTCCTGTTTTACAAATAAATTCTGTTTTACTAAAAAAAAAAAAACAAACAAAAAAAACATTTAAGGCTCTTTGCCTGTGGATTTTGCCAGCCCATGTTATACCAGCCAATGTTATTTGAAATCCTACAGGCTTAAAACCTCATGTTGAGTGATTGTGTATGAGTGTATGAATGTGTGTAAGAGTATAATTGTGCTTGTGTACATATGTATATGGGAGCGTGTGTGTTTGTATGTGTGTGTGTGTGTGTGTGTGTGTGTGCGCGCACTGAGTATGTGTATGTGAGGTCAAGGTTTAGGTGTGATGATACCATCAGTTGACTGTCTTAGAATTTTTACAGACGTCCCTTGCAACAAGGAAGCCCTGTAACTTAGAGCCTATAAATTTGAAGATCACAGTGAATATATGGCCGTGGTTTAAGTCATTTTTCTCTTCTCACGGGTTCTTTTTCCACAGACCTCTGGTGTACCCACTAGACTCAGGCTGTTGGCTGTAAAATGTGAGTGCAGAAAGAAAAACAGAGAAAGCTAGAGAAATGCTGGAAGCAATAAGACTTTTTAAATAGAGGGGAGGGAGAGAGAAGAGATGGGAAAGAGAGACAGACAGACATGTATCAACCTGAGTCAGAAAGCAAACGGGTCAGTGTTCCTCAGGCACCTGACACCAAAAGTTGAGTTGTGGCCTTGTGCTAAGTGGTTAGAGCGTTGGCCCATGCACCATAGGGTTGTGAGTTCAATTCCTGGTCAAGAGCACATATCTGGGTTGCGGGTTTGCTCTCCACCCCTAGTTGGGGGGCATGTGGGAGGCAACCAACAGATGTGTCTCTCTCACATCCATGTTTCTCTCTCTCTCTCTCTCTCTCTCTCTCTCTCTGTCTCCTCCTTTCCACCCTCTCTGAAAAGCAATGGAAAAAAATACCCACAAATGAGGATTAACAAACAAACAAACAAAAAAAGCAAAAAAAAAAATATATTGTTTTTTTAAAAAGTAGAGTGATGTGGGTGAATTATCAAGATTATCTTGTTGCCGAAACTGGTTTGGCTCAGTGGATGGAGCGTCGGCCTGCGGACTGAGGGGTCCCGGGTTCGATTCTGGTCAAGGGCATGTGCCTGGGTTGCGGGCACATCCCCAGTGGGAGATGTGCAGGAGGCAGCTGATCGATGTTTCTCTCTCATCGATGTTTCTAACTCTCTATCTTTCTCCCTTCCTCTCTGTAGAAAATCAATAAAATTTATTTTTTTAAAAAAAGATTATCTTGTTAACAAAGTTCTGGGATAAGAGGAGAGAGAGCATAAAAGCTGTTGTGGGAAAAGTGAAGAACTAGAAAAGGTTCAGTTACGTACTGCAGAGTTAGTATTCATTTCAAAATTTGCTCCAACAATGTGTCATCTTAAGTTTAGCACTCCGATAGTTTTGAACGTATCTGTACACATAAGGATGTATTTTCTATTAGACTGTGTGCACCCATGGTGTCTCTGGTCACCTGGTGATGACAGTGACAATTCCAGAGGTCTCTGAATTGCCTCCTCAGTGAGAGGAAAGGTGGTGTTTGTTGGTCAGATTCACCAGATTAGTGAGGAGATAGGTGTATTTTATTTATTTTTTATTTTTGTTAATCCTCACCAGAAGATATTTTTTGCCATTGATTTTTAGAGAGAGTGGAAGGGAAGAAGGGAGGGGGAGAGAGAGAGAGAAACATCAATTAGTTGCCTCCCACAAGCACCCCAGGTATGTGCCCTTGACTGAGATCTGAACCCACACTGGCCACGGCAAGATAGGCGTGTTTTTAGCAATCAGACTACTCATATTCAGGCTTGGGGATTAGATTCTGTAGTCTTAGGAAATGAATCAACTATCTATGTACTATCTCTTTACCTAATAAATTGGTAAGATGAAAGTAAATTCTAGAAGTGGAGTTAAGCAAAACCTATTTTAAAAAACTGCTTTGGAGATACAGCTAAATATGCACAGAGGTTTGAGGGTAAAGTAGACCCTAACCAAGTCCTAAAGTTCCAGAAATGACAATATCTCCATGGGACAAGGATGTGAAACAGTGAGACGTGGTTACTGTCGGGGCTTTTTCTGGAGAAACTTAGATTGGCTCCCTCTGCAGTGTTGGCATTTTCTGCGTCGATTTAATAAGTGCATAAGCCTTTTGTGGACAAAGGGGGATTTTAAAAGTATGGCTGTTATTATTTTTGTTAATATGTTAATTCAACAACGAAGATTTATTAAGTGCTTGCTAAATGCTGTACACTGTTCAGCACTCATTTTCTGAATATGTGGTTTTTAGATGCTTGTTTTTTAAATTATTTTTTTCTTACATTCAGAGATAGTGCTTTTTTGTTTTTCTGGTGTTTTCTTTTTTTTTTCAGAAAGCTGTTTTTGTTTTTTTAAAATAGAAGAATTCATTTAGTAGAAATTCACTTTTAAAAAAAACTTAAAGAAATTCTATTCTGTGTTAGGCGAGAGATGTCTACACTGAACAGGAGATATTAATGTGTCCCTAAGTAGAAAAACGCTGCTTGAGGTCCAGTACATGCGCTTAACTCTCTAAAGAGTAGCATGTTTTGAAGTATATTCTTTCTTAAAGAGAGAAACCATCTCCTAAGAAATGTGCACCAGGGCAGAGACTGCATATTAACCATCTTTGCATTTCTGATAACACCAAGCTCAGAGCACAGAATATAAAATATGCTCGAAACATATTCTTTCAAGGAATGCTTGATTGGGTATCCTCAGCAGAAAGTGCCATTTCTTTACCGATGACTGTCAATGGTGGTTTTTTGTTAATGCCATTTCCCCTGCTCTCGGTGATAATTAATGCTCAGTTCAGACTGCAGGGTTTGGATGGAGAAGTCTGAACAATAGCTAGACAAGACAAAGCCTGTTATGTCTCATGCAGGCTTCTCTGTCTACTGATGTGGTTTAGAATTATATGTTAGGAGCACTGCATACCCGAAGAATATTGATTGCATTTCACGTAATGCAATTTACAGTTAAGATGGTTAGGCTGGCCCAGGGAAATATTTATTTTGTTCAATAATGTTAGAAAACATACATTTTAATAAATACTGCATGAGAACAATCCTTTTGGGTGAACTTCAAGGAAATAAATACACTACCATATGGCTACACATTGGTGGGTGTTCACATATCTAAAATTTGGAGATATGTGTGGAGGAATTCTTTGCTTTACAAATAGATTCTTCTGAATTATTCTCATTGTAATATCAATTTGTTGGGCATTTTGTATGTAACCTTTACTATCTAATAAAAATAATAGTTACAGGACAAAATATACAACATGATTCCATTTGTTTAAAAAATACATATATATCCATATACATTTATAGATACACACACATAAAACTCTGGACGACTAACTTCACAGTGGTATGATGAGGAGCAGGGCAGAGTGAGGTTATAAGGTATTTTTACATTTTGTTATATATTTCAGTGATATTTGATTTTTATAATAAGCATATGTTGCTTTTGTAATCAGAGAAAGATTAATATACAGAGCTGAAGTTGATAACATAGACAATAAAAATAGGATTGCAAAGAGCCTGAAAGTAATCTAGCTGTCTGTGCAGCATGTTAAAAGAAAATTAAAATATTAAAAGGCTGTATTTAGGTTAACCCAACCACTGATCAAGATAGACCAGGAACTGACAGGACTTGGGGTGTCTGGCAGTATTCTTCCCCCAAACAGGGTTTCTCAAACCATTGATGGTGAAAGGGAAGCTTCATTTTGCTTTTTATTTCCCCAATGCCTTGCAGACCGATACTTTAATAAAATCAATAAAAACGAATTACTGGGAAAATGAAATTAACAAACAACAAAGACTTCAGGGCCCAATATTTTTATTATTAGATCGAACAGACATAAAACTCCTCTGTCAAATTACTTTCAAACGGTGGTTCTCCGCGGAGGAGGGGAGCTGTGACCTGGCCCCCCAGGGCCAATGGCAATGTCTGGAAACATTCTTGGCTACTGCACCGAGGAGGGTGGTGCTGACTGGCATCTCATGGGTAGAGGACAGGGATGCTGACAACGTCGCTACGGTGCCCAGACAGCCTCCCACATGCAGGGATTGTTGGACTCAAGGTATTATTGGTGCTGATGTTGAAAAACCCTACCTTCAATATATTTAAATTTTAAAAAAATATATAGTTTATTGATTTTCTACAGAGAGGAAGGGAGAGAGATAGAGAGCCAGAAACATCGATGAGAGAGAAACATCGATCAGCTGCCTCCTGCACATCTCCCACTGGGGATGTGCCCACAACCCAGGTACATGCCCCTGACCGGAATCGAACCTGGGACCCCTCAGTCCGCACGCAGGCCGATGCTCCATCCACTGAGCCAAACCGGTTTCGGCTAAATTTTTTTATTTTTTATTTTTTTATTTCAGAGAGGAAGAGGGAGAACCATTGATGAGAGAGAACCATTGATCAGCTACCTCCTGCACGCCCCACACTGGGGACCAAGTCCACAACCTGGGCATGTCCCCTGACTGGGAATTGAACTTCGACCTCCTGGTTCATAGGTCGATGCTCAACCACACCGGCCGGGCCCTGTCTTTTAAGTGGTCAATCGCAGTTTTTGTATTTACCTCTAGGCAAACTGGTGACATTTTTAGACCCTGATCCACAGACCTCTGTCTGAGAAAACTGCTCTAACGTACTTTCTTTGAACTCTGACCCAGTAAGGTCTCCGGACAAATCCCAACCAGAATTCCCTAATCCTTGAAATTTGGGCGTCCTCCGAGTAAACAATATACTAGAAGCAGCATAAAAAAGGGGTAGAGACAGAATCAAATGAAACATGAAATTATTCTCTGCAGATGGTGAGACCGGGTCTTGAAGGTCACCTTGTGTGAGCCTGGGAAAGTGAGCTCATGTCTCTGGGCTACCATCTTCCCATCTGTGAAATGGGAAGACTGCCCTGTTCGCAAAGCTACTGTGTGGATTAAATGTAAATAATGGGTTTCAATGGTGCCTAAGCCACAGTCGCACCCAATGCTACACCCGTAGGTTAGTTCTCCCCTGAACTCTGTGGAAGGACTCCGTCCCAGGTCACTGGGGACCCAGAGCATTGTCTCAGTCCTTTAATTTCTGTGGTGGGGTTTAGGGGACACACCTCGAATTTTCTCTTCCTCCTTAGAGAAGGGCGGGGCTCACCAGACACTCTCAGCTGCCAGGCCTGTGAATGAGTAGAGGGCGGGCCGCCTGCCTCTCCTGAGGAGATTAAATGAAACTGCTTTGTAAAATGGAAAGTACCATGCAAATGTGACAGTCACTCACGGGTTCGGCCAGTATCTGTCGGGGCCTTACTAGGTGCCTTTCCTATCAAGCGGTGGGGAAGGAAACTAGATGAAAAAAAGAAAAGAGGCCGCAGAAAACTTGCCTCCTGGTAGCAGCGACCATTTTGTGAGACCCAAAGCTGTTCGCAGAGCAAAACCAGGTTCCCATTCATTCAAGGACAGAAAAATAACAACGGTCAGGGAGGAAGAGAATAGACAATCTTTGGAGAAGTTTCTAGCACAACTTCGGAGGCAGCCACAGTGCAGCCAGCTCAGCTTTGGCAGGCGCTATTGGGATCGCACCCAACCAACTCCAGCTGCACCTTAAAAAGCAACTGTCCAGCTGGCTGTCGTCCTCCCGTCCTCACCTGGAGCGCAGGGCCGCACACCTGGCCCTTGGCACTGCTGACCTGGCTCTGGAAACCGGAACAGACCCTCAGTGTTCCTGTTCTGGGAATGGGGAGGGGTGACCGTGGCTGTGGGCCCGGTGCCCTGGGGCTGGTGGCTCAGGAATTGCAGCTCTTAGAGGAGACGTGGGAGAGGCAGGGGCAGAGCTGGGGGCGGTCCCTCTGGTCAGGGCAGAACCCGAAGTCTGTCCAGACAGAGGCCCAATAGGGTCTCTGCTTCCAAAACTCTCTTTCTGGAGAAATTTCCCCCTCTCTCTCTCAGTTGCTGTGTGTGAGTCATGCTCTGGGTTTCAAGAAAGCTGTGGGGACCTGCCCTGGGCTGCTCTCGCTTTGTGTTCTGAGTAAGGACAGGTGCTTTACAGCGACAGCTGCACTCCTGGCTGGGGAGGGAGGCCGAGGGGAGCAGCCTCACTGAACAGTCCAGAGGCCGGAAGTTCCCACGCCGGAGACAGGGCTGGATGGGGAAAGGTATGAATGAATAACGTATTTGTTAAGTACGAGTAGCTGCCTAGGAGGAAAACTCTGTTCTGTTCCCAATCCACGTGACTTCAGCTGCCTCTTCACGCCCTCATCACCCTCAGCATCTTTGGTGCTGTCACTGAAGGGACAGGAGAAAGATGGCTCCCTGATCACCTTCTGTACCTGAGGCACCCACAGACCCTGGGCACACCAAAAGAGTTAAGACCTCATTTCTCTTCCACAGACACTCACCGCCTGGACGGGGCCATGAACTGGAAACTGATCATGACCTCCCATGAGTCAAGTGCTATAACAACACATTTGATAAGGATTTGGGAGAAGCCGGTGGGTGCTCAGCAACAAGGAAACAGTCCTTTATGCCTCCCTATGAGCTCCTGGTACAGACTTGCAACATTCAAGGCCAACAGTGGTTGATACCCTGACTACTTAGAAACATTTTCTCATTTTATGACGTTTTTCTTTCTTCTTTTTAAAAATTCATCGTTAAGTGGGAAACATCTTTATTTCACTTTTTAAAAAAATTGATTTTTAGAGAGAGAGGAAAGGAGAGGGATAGAGAAATAGAAACACTGATGAGAGAGAAACATTATCCATCAGCAGCCTCCTGCATGTACCCCACTAGGGGTGGAGCCTGAAACCCAGGCATGTGCTCTGACCAGGAATCGAACCTGTGACCTCTTGGTGCATGGGTTGACGCTCAATCACTGAGCCACACCAGTTGGGCAAACATGTATTCTTAAACTGTGCAATTTCACTTACCAAGTCTTATGATACATTATAAAAATATCTTTTCACTCTGCACATGGTTTGGGTTACTATCTAACTTAGATCTTATTAGATGTCCAAAAGCAATTCATTGATACGTTCCTGCAGATTCTTAAGTCTGTGTAGTCTGGTACCAGCCATAATTGGAAGATGATGCCACAGTTCATCCTAACACATATCCACACATTTGAGATTTCTTCCTATTTTCAAAGAAATGATATATGAGTACACTCATATACTCACCTTTCCCCCCCATATTAGTCTCACATAGGTGTGTTTTTTCCTACTAAATCAGGCAAAGAGTGCATTTTCTAAGACTGAGCTCTTGGCACATGAGCTGCATGACTCAACTTTGCCATGACGAGGTATTCTGGGGGCTTTTTAAACGTTTGGAGACATTATCAAGATTAGTAAAAACAGGACTGTCAAATCATGCAGACTGAAAGTTTTTAGAAAAAAAATCATTTTAGCTTCTGATGGTTTGATGAAACTTCCTATTCACTGGCTTCATAATTCATAAGCATTGAAGTCAAGGAAATTGTGACATAATTTTGCAGTCATGATTTCTAAGTCTCAGAAATGCATTCAACTGAGTCAAATGTAGTATTTAAAAAAATATGTTTTTATTGATTTCAGAGAGAAGAAGGGAGAGGGAGAGAGATATAGAAACATCAATGATGAGGGAGAATCACTGATTGGCTGCCTCCTGCACGCCTCCTGCTGGGGATCAAGCCCGAAACCTGAGCATGTGTCTGCGTCCTTGGGTTATGCTCAATCCTTGAGCCACACTGGCCAGGCAGTAACTAACCTTTTTACTGTCTCCATAGTTTTTCCTTTCACTAACCCCTTTCTAATTAGAGTTAATCTGTTTTACATACTGGACTTTTGTTTAAGATTTTATTTGAAAACTAGTTTATGCTGTTTTATTTTTTAAAAAAAAGGTTTTACGTTAATGGGCAGTGTCTTGACCCTGTCCCTTATTAGCTGTTGTGACCCTGGGCAAGTCACTTCTCCCTGAAGCTCGATTTCTCACTCATAAAATGGGGCTCGCCGAAACCGGTTTGGCTCAGTGGATGGAGCGTCGGCCTGTGGACTGAAGGGTCCCGGGCTCGATTCCGGTCAAGGGCATGTACCTGAGTTGCGGGCACATCCCCAGTAGGAGATGTGCAAGAGGCAGCTGATTGATGTTTCTCTCTCATCGATGTTTCTAACTGTCTATCTCTCTCCATTCCTCTCTGTAAAAAATCAATAAAATATATTAAAAAAATAAAATAAAATAAAATGGGGCTCATGAAGGCTCCTCCCATAAGTACTATCATGTACGTACAGCATGCAGCACACAGTAGGTTCTCAGCCAGCTTCCCTCTGCAACTCAAGTTCACTTCCCAAAATCGGCACAAGCTTTGCCGATTTTGTCTCCAGAGTTCTAGAATTTCTTTTCTTTCTGTCCCTACTACAACTCCTTGCTGTTTTAGGCTTGATCTGATTTCAGTGGGTCTGAAAACAGTGATTAGGCCACACACCTGTGCCAAATGCTCACCTTTATGTAACAAAACACCGAGCTGTCACTTAACACTTTGGACTAGAGCACAGGCGGACTCTCCCGGAGTATGCGGCAGGCTCTGCAGGATGTTTCCTGGTGCTGTTCTCTGGGGTTCTTCCCCCCTCCCTCTGACAAACTGCTGGGGGGCCTGGTGGTCTTGGAGTCTGAGGAACTTTCATGGCAGTGGTGATGGGCTATATCCATTTAGAGCCCCACTTCCAAGTTTCTTTGGTACCAAGCTCTCTATAACTTGCTGGCACTAACCTCCCAAGATGCAATATAACAAAAACAACCACATTCCCTGGCTTCACCCCGCAACCTTCTGGACCATGCTTCCTTAAATATTTATTTTTCAGCATCTTCTAAATAAGACCCTCTGAATACCTGGCCTCATCACCTCTCTCACCTGGACTACTTCCTTGCTGTCCTTAGTAGCCCCACCACCTCCCAGAAGAGCAGAATTTGGTGACTGATTAGAAGCTGGGGATGAAAGTAAGTTTCATCGAGGAGGAATCGTAAGTCCCAGAATTGGTGATGGTGTCACCAAGTAGGACAGAGAACACAGGACAATAAGTCGACTTAGCTCAGTTTAGTAGGACTTAGGCCACCTCAGTTTGAGGCACTGTGGGGCTCATGGGTGTGGACATAGAGCAGGCAGCTGTCCACATACATCTAAGCTTCAGTGAGTTCTAAAAGGGAGGGTTGTTTAGACCCACCCCCGCTGATTTTTTCATCTACCTCTTAGGGGGCATCTGTTCTCTCTTATTTTCAATTTCTTGGGCAAGGGTAATTCACTCTCACTTATATCCTGTTGACAAGACAATTCTTGTATGACTTGCCATCTAGTGTGATATTTTACTGTGGAAATGTCACATATTTGCATCTGAACTATTAGCATTTAGCTAAATTGATTAGTTATTAATGTTTTGAAACTGTATGAATACATATTGCAAATGTTATAAAAGATTTTACTCTATGTATAAATGATAGGATCATAGATTCTTTAGAAGAGGAAAATTAAAGATCATATAATTCAATGCCCTCAAAATACCAAGTACTTCAACGTGCATTAATTGAGCATCCTGTATATGTATATGTACGTATACCTAGAGAGAGAGGATATTGTGAAACATTAACATTTGGGAAATCTCGGCAAAGGACATATGGGTATTCTTTGTACTATATTTTCAACTTGTTCTGTCTAAAAATTTTCAAAAGTAAAAAATGGCTCTAGCCAGTTTGGCTCAGTGGATAGAGCGTCAGCCTGAGGACAGAAGGGTCCGGTCAAGGGCACATGCCGGGTTGCAGGCTCGATCCCCAGTGTGGGGTGGCAGGAGGCAGCTGATCAATGATCCTCTCTCATCATTGATGTTTCTATCCCTCTCTCCCTCTCCCTTCTTCTCTGAAATCAATAAAAAAATATTTTTAAAAAAGTAAAAAATATTAGTCTAATATAGACTATATAGTAGCACTTTAAGGACTGAAAAGGCTGATGGTGGTGGGTGTGTTGGAGGTGGGTAGGAAGCAATGAAAATTCAATAGTGTTACTAAGAAATGAAAAAAACCCACCTCAATAGTGTTACCTGATCTGGTATAATAATTGCCTTAACTTCTCCAATGTTTTGAGAAACAATCTTTTTGCCTTTTCTAGATGTAAAAGATATAATTGAGTGTATCATTACAGAAAATGAAAAAATTCTCTGCTTGCTCCTATAATGACTGAATACATGTAACTCTCAGCCCAGAAGGAATTAATTTGACTAATGTAGATGTAAGATCGATTAGAGCAGTGGTTCTCAACCTTGGCTGCACTTTTAGAATCACCTGGGAATCTTTTTAAAATCCTGATTTCTGGGCCTCATCCTCCGGAAATTCTGTTTCTTTGTTATGGGGTGGGGCCACAACATTAGTAACAAAGAAACAGAATTTCCGGAGGATGAGGCCCAGAAATCAGGATTTTAAAAAGATTCCCAGGTGATTCTAATGTGCAGACAAGGTTGAGAACCACTGGGTTAGAGCGTCAGCCTGAGCACCAAAGGTATCGGGTTCGATTCCCTGTCAAGGGCACGTACCTGGGTTGCACGTTTTATCCCAGGCCTGTTTGAGATGAGTCAGGGAGGCAACTAATCGATGCGTCTCTCTCACATGGATGTTTCTTTCTCTCTCTCTCAAAAATAAAATAAAAATTAATAGGACTGCAATCCCTTGGGCCATCTGCACTTGTTCTGAACTGCTCTTATCAGATGCTCCTGGGAACACAGGACACAATATTATTGTTAAGATAACTGGAGGGGGCGGGTATAGTGGATGGAGGAAAGATACTGGAGGTCATATGTTTACCTTGTTTGGAGAAACCTGATAAAGAAAGCTCGAGATACCAACTGTAGGGCTTGGGCTTCAGAACCAGGAACCTGACCCCAGGAGCCTCTGACAGATATGATGAGTACCTGGGCTGAGGCACAGATGGGGCCGGACCAGGTGGTCCTGATTGGTATCAGGGAACTGGAGGCTTATAGCTAATCCCCTGCCTCAAAAGAAACAGAGAGCGCCCTTAATTAGTTAAGGTCTCATTAAAGCTCACCATGAAGACACAGGGAAGGGCTGTTTACTTAAGTGCTAAGTAAGTGCCTCCCATAGATGAGGCACAATGCAAAGGATGGAGAAGTGCAGAATAAGAGAAATAGAAGCTAAACAAGCAGGTGGCTGATGGGCCAAAGATTGCTGACCAAGGAGTTCCATAGAACTCGCTTTCCCCGTCTGTAAAGGAAAACCTCCCTCCTTCACAGGCGAACGGTGAAGATGAAAGGAATTGATGCGCAGAAAGTGAGTAGTAAACGCTTGGGAGGTACCAGGCACTCAGTTGCTGGGTCTCCCCTCCCCACCCCCAGCCTTCTCTGATGCAAGAACCCGAGTTGTCCTGAATCTCGCCCACTCTGGTCTGTCCCAAGGACAGTTCCATGGACCCAACTGGAGACCTTGTGCTGCTGTCTCAACCCAGATGCCTGTGGACACCTCACCTTGTCCTTACGGTGCACCCCACCCCCACACCAAGGCTGCTCACGGCAGGCCAGCATTTATTTGGTTAGGAAAGCCACCGAGTTTTAAAATGTGAATATATTGGGGTGGCAATGGTGATTTCAATTTGTGGCTTTCACCACAGTCACGCTCTCAAGCAGAATTCAAGTTTATTCATTTTATATGCATCGGAGTCTTTGAAATTGTTAGTATGGAAATAAATTTTCATAAAATGAACTACAAGCCCTGTTATATGGGACATCTTGAATACCAGAGTAAAATAGCTTTTAAATGACTAGAATGGCAGGTTTCTGCTATAAATTGGTGCCCCTAACTGCCCCCCCTTCTAGCCTGGTCACCCCCAACTGCTACCCCCCTGCCAGCCTGGTCGCCCCTCACGGCCCCCCTGCTGGCCTGGTTGCCCCATGCAGACTGCTGTTCAGTTGTTTGGTCATCCCTCACTAACCTCCCTGCCGGCCTGGTCGTAGGCAGCCACCTTGTGAAGGTGTGAGGGTTAATATGTATATTACCTCTTTATTATATAGGATTCCAGCCTCCCTTTTACTAACTTCCCTTTTAGGGTCGTGGGCATGTGTTCTATTTCTTGTCAATGAGATGTAAGAGGAAGTCTGTGGGGAAGCTTCTGGAGAGCCTTTGCTTTCTTACTACATCAGAAAGTAGGAGCTGACTGAGCTCCTTCCCTTGCTTTCTGCTTTGAACTTGCATGTGATGGTTGGCATGGCAGCAGTCATCTTGCAACCTTGAGGTGATGTACATGGGGGTGGTAGGCCAATGCAAAATGGAGAGACAGAAGGAGTCTGAGTCCTTAATAACATTGGTAAGCTGGCAGACCAATTCTGATATGGACTGTATTTGAGTTTCTTATTAAGTAAACAAGAAACCTTCTTCTGGCTTAAGCTACGGTTGGAAGAGGGCTTCTGCTATTTGCAGCAAAATGTACTTTATACAGTACATAATCCTTTTCAGCTTAAAATAAAGTTAAGTTGATTCTGTCTGTTCAAAATGCACCACTAATAGCTAGGTGATGTTTTCATTGGATGACACAAACCCTATGACTATGCCAGCCTTCTAAATACGTATGCATACGAAAATGTATGAGAAAAATCAGGAGGAAAAGTGCGGTCTTCTGAACCTAAATAGTTCTCTTCCTGATATAAAGGATAGATTTTTATCTTATTTTTGGTTAATAATACTGAAGTCAATGAACAGAAGTAATTAAAGAGGTAAAGAGATATCTCTACTTCCCACTGAAGTAGAAGTTAATTTTAAGTTTTCACGATTTTCTGTCCCAGACAGTTCTATCTTGATAAATGTTTGTGATATTTTATCGTATGGTCTACATACTAGCATAAAAGACAAACACACTAATTAAGATTTACATTTTTTTGTTTTATTTAAAAAAAAATTTTATTGATTGATTGAGAGAGAGAGAGAGAAACATCTGTTTATTGTTCTACTTATTTATGCATTCATTGGTTGCTTGTATGTGCTCTGACCGGGGATCGAACCCACAATGATTATCTTACCAACTGAGCTACCTGACCAGGGCCTGTTTTATTTTTTTATACTCTAATAAAGCCCCATTTTGACATATATGTCATTGGAAAATTTGAGGAGGGAAAAAGCCACTGAATTGTTAGCTTGTCTCCAGTAAATTTAATCACATGTATATCTACGCTATTTATATAAATTTATATTTTATGTTACATATATCTCTGTATATAATTGTGGATTATCTATATGTACCAAAGGAGAAAGGGTTGGAAGTTTATCAGTTAGCTTTTGCTGTGTAACAAACCCCTCCAAAACACCAAGGTTTAAACAGCAATGATGTCATCACTCATGTATTTTCGGGTTGTTGATCTAGTCTGCACTTGACTAGGTTTGGCTCCAAGCTGAATATTGGATCCAGCTCTGCGTCACAGCAGGCTGGCTGGGACATGTTTTTCTCATGGTGATGACAGAAGTGATAGATGCAAGAGGGCAAGCCCAAGTGCACACATCAGGCCTTTGCTTGTATCATATCCACTAATGTGCCACTGGCCAAAAAAAAGTCATAGGGCCACGCCCAAACCCACGGTGTAGAAATGGACTTCATTGCTGGCTGGGAGGGAATGCAGAGCCACATGGCAAAGTTCACAGGAAAGGGAGGGAAGAAGGATTGAAAACAATGATGCTGTGAAAGGGAAGAGAGTTGGTAACAAAGGAACAGCTTCTGACATTGTTCTGACCAGGTTCTGAGAAGCCGACAGAACTAAGATTTAAAGGAAAGATGCCTGGTACTCCTACTGTGAAAGATAAAATTCCTCCTCCTGAACATGTTTAGGCTGGAAGAATCATCTCAACAACGCTTTTTAAAAGGTCATCACATACCTCTATCCTGTTTATGTACCTTTCTAGAGCTAGCCTGGCATTTCTGTGGAATAAAGACAATGATTTTGTCATTGTCTGTCTGTATGCTGGAATTGTACAGAGACTGTATTTACAAGATGCACAATGTGCTAATGACCAGCATCTTTTAACAACAGCCATGAATATAATAGCCATGCTCTTTGTGTGCATTCTTTCATTTTAATCTTCACAGAAACCCGGTGAAGTAGGAGTTGCTTATTACTCCTGTTCCACAGATGAGGAACTTGAGTCTTGGGGAGGCACAGCTAGCAGGGCCAGGATTTGAACCTAGTTGGTGTCGTTTCGCACTCACCTGCTGGTCCCCCATTACTCCACGGAAAAGACTGCCATTGCTGCAGCCAAATCGATACCGTGACATATATGTGCTGTAAAAAAAGACAAATCATGCATTCACATGACACTCTTGTGTGTTTTGTAATACAGAAAATCGCCCATCTAAATTGCTTTTGAGCACTACATCCTGAGGATTTGTGTTATTAGCAGAAGAATGCAGTTTATAAAACAAATGTGAATTTTCAAAATACTCACTGGTTTCACTGGCCTCTCAAACCAGTGTATCCCAGGCCAGCCACTCCCACAGTGGACTACTGCCTGAAATCTTGCTCTCAGTGACCTTTGACCATTCCTACCTGGCAGATCCCAGCCCCAGGGTCTCTCGTTCCCTGTGCACAGCTGAGGAGTATGCAGCTAGCTCTTTACGACCCTATGACACTTTAAAAACCTTTTTTTCCCCCTCCTTGGTCCTCTCTTGTGCTCTGTGTCCTTTTCTGGAACCGAGTGTCAACTGGCACAGGGAGCCCTATTTGAAGAAACCTTCCTGAATACAAACCCTCAAAGAGCCTCTTTCTGGATCTGAATTTAACCCTTCAGCTTCCAACTTCCTCCTTCACACATCTATCTGAACACAATGAATCTCTGGGCTTGAACATGTTTTCAACAGTCATTTCAGCACTTGTCCTTTTCCTGTTTTAAGCTATACAAATAATTCCTTTAAAAAGGGTATTCTTAAGAAAAATACTCTCGGTATAAACTGGAAACAGTACAACATGCCCCTTAAACCCAAGTGCTTTCATGTGAAGCAGAAGTCAACGATTACTCCTCAACTAATAAGTGTTTTTTGCTTCTTTAACAAGAGTGTCATAATTGGAGGGGGGTGCTTTAGGGATGACTATTGGAAATGGGAGGTGATTAAGCCCCTAGAAGGGGTGAGATTCAAATTAAAAAAATATTTTTATTGATTTCAGGGAGGAAGGGAGAGGTAGACAGAAATATAAACATCAATGATGAAAGCGAATCACTGATCAGCTGCCTCCAGCATGCACCATGCTGGGGACCGAGCTCACAACCAGGGCATGTGCCCTGACTGGGAATTGAACCTGGACCTCCTTGTTCATAGGCCGACACTAAACCACTGAGCCACGCTGGCCAAGCTCAAATCATTTTGATAACTGAGATGGCCCACACACTGACCAATCAGAATGGACAGTGGTCATGAAAGGCCATATGCTGGTATTGGCATCCCCTCAACACCGGTCTGCGGCTCCATCATTCTAGCTCTGGCTCCAGACTCCTTTTCGGTGCTTTTGTAAACACAATCTACTGTCCAAAGGAAGAGATTTGTCAACATTTAGGACATTCACTTTCTGAAGGCAATTTCAAAAGAAGGTTTTCAAGCACTAATTTGAAAGAATATATGCACCCCTATCTTCATTGCAGCCTTATTTCCAATAGCCAAAATTTGGAAGCAGCCCAAGTGCCCATCAGTAGATGAGTGGATAAAAGAGCTGTGGGACACTTACACAATGGAATACTACTCGGCCATAAAAAAGAAGGAAATCTTACCTTTTGTGACAGCGTGGATGCATCTGGAGAGCATTATGCTTAGAGAAATAATCCAGTTAGAGAAAGTACCATATGATACCATTTATATGTGAAATCTAATGAACAAAATAGAAACAGACTCATAGAGAGCAGATTGACAGCTATCAGTGGGGAGGGGAGTTGGGGGAAAAGGTGAAGGGATTAAGCAAAAACAAAACAAAACAATAGAAAACAGCCCTAACCTGTTTGGCTCAGTGGATAGAGCGTTGGCCTGTGGACCAAAGTGTCCTGGGTTTGATTCCGGTCAAGTGCACGTACCTTGGTTGCAGGCTCCTCCCTGGTTAATGCTCCTGTAGGAGGCAACCAATCAATGTGTTTCTCTCACATCAATGTTTCTCTCTCTTTTCCTCTCTCTTCCACTCTCCCTAAAAATCAATAGAAATATATCCTCGGGTGAGGATTCACAACAAAAACAAAACAAAGCCACCCCCTCTCCAGCACACACACACACACACACACATCTCATAGACACAAACAACAGTATGGTGATTATCAGAGGGAAAGGGGATGGAGGGAGGTAAAAGACGGTAAAGGGGGTGTAAATGGTGGTGGAAGGAGATTTGACTTGGGGTGGTGATGTATCATAGAATTGTACACTTGAAACCTATATAATTTTGTTAACCAATGTCACCCCAATGAATTCAGTTAAAAAAGGAAAAGGAAAAGATTTTGAGCAGTGACTAGAGTGTTATTCCTTCTTAAGTGCACTGCTGATTGAGAACAGAAATTCTGGCTTATTTATTCAAAGGCAAGTATTGTTCTTCTGTCAAACTTCCTGGCAATTGATATACTTAGCAGTGGCTTCCAAGAAGTGACTATCATTTTGATGAAATATCAGGTGACAGATGTCTGACTTATTTGGAGAACCTTAAACCTGGAGGGAATGGGAGATTATTATTAGATTAGTGCAGTGGGTATAGATTATCACATTATAAAGGAGAAAGAGTTGGATTTGGAAAGAGAAATCAGCTATCCCAGTTTGACAACCAGGGTGAGGGGACAACCTATGCCCCTTGCTTACAGTGTGCATACTGAAAGATTGATGGGGGATGGGGTCCATAGACAGAGAAACAAGAGCCCCAAACAAGTGGGACGAGCTCAGTTACAACTCAGGCTGCTCTGGCTCTCCATGCTCTCGATGTTCTTTTCCTTCGGGATCTGCTAATAAGGCTTCTCTGAAAACAGAGCCACGTAAAGAAGACCAGGGGACGATGGGGCTGCCTCAGGAGTTTGAGAATGCATTCGAGTAATTCCACCGAAAAGACTACCCCTTTTGTAGCAACTTAAACTAACTTCACATACGAAAGGAAATGTAAAAATGCTACTTGTTATAAAATAGCCAACAACAGAGGACTAGTTGAATAATTACAGCGTATCTATAATTTAGAATATGAATCAGGCATTAAAAGCTATGTTTTTAGGAAAGCAATACCATATATTTCCCCATATATACATAAATTATTTGTGAAAGGTCTAAACCTGTATGGCACCCTAGCTGGTTTTGCTCAGTGGGTAGAGCACTGGCCTGTGGACTGAAGGGTCCTGGGTTCAATTCTTGTCAAGGGTACATGCCCAGGTTGCGGGCTTGATCCTCAGTGTGGGGCGTGCAGGAGGCAGCCGATCAATGATTCTCTGTCATCGTTGATGTTTCTATCTCTCCCTCTCTCTTCCTCTCAAACAAACAAAAACTCTGCATGGCACCATAAATGCCAAATTCAAATTGCTGTGTTACTTCTGAAGAGGGCTGGGGAAACAGGGGTCAAGGAGTGAGTGTGCAAATAGAGTTTATTATACCTGAGATGTTTATTCTTCAGCTGAGTGATGGGTCCATGGGTGTTCATTATATGAGTTTCTATGCTTTTTGAATGCTTGAATTATTTCATAATTTAAAAAATCATGTTCTCAAATTCTAATCACATGACATGCTCATGATAAAATAAAGAAAAAATCAACCAGGCTATAAAATATATACATAATTTGATATCAATTTTGCCTTAAAATTATATATTCATATGAAGAATATATAATTAGAATATATATGAAGAGAGGAAACTAAAAGATGCTAGCCCTGGTGACTTTTATTTTCTTAATTATTCTGTTTTATGTTATCTGAACATTTTACAATAATATTTCACCTATAACCTAAGAATTGTTATTACAAAATAGTACGGTTTTTAACAACTAATGAAAAGTGCATTGCACATGTTCACTTTTTAAAATGTCATGCATGCTCCCACCCCAGAGGTGACAGTCTTGTGCATACCCTCCAGTCACTTTCTTTGTGTTTTGTGTGTATATGTACCTTTGTGTACATAGCTCTCTTGTATTTACATAAGTTGGATTCTACTATCCATACTGCTAAAGATTTACTTTTTTCATTTTATACTACATCTTGGGAGATTTAAAAATATCAGTATATGTACCAGCCAGTGTGGCTCAGTGGTTGAGCATCCCTATGAATCAGGAGGTCAAGGTTGGATTCCTGGTCAGGGCACATGCCTGGGTTGCAGGCTCGATCCCCAGTAGGAGGCGTGCTGGAGGCAGCCGATCAGTGATTCTCATCATTTATGTTTCTTATATCTCTACCTCTTCCTTCCTCTCTGAAATTAATAAAAACATATTTAAAAAAATCAGTATATGTATATTTACCTCATATTTTTATTAAAAAAATTAAAAAATTTAATTTTATTCACTTAATTTCATTTTAATAGCTGTGTAGTGTTTATAACATATAAAAATAAATGTATCTGTTTATAATATAGCCATACCATAATTCACTTCACTATATCCCTAATAATGGATAGGTCATTTCCTAATTCTTTCTCTATTAGTAAATGTTTCAGTGACTGTCCTTAATTTTATGTGCACGAACAAGGATTTTTGTAGGGAAGGTTCCTAGAAACAGAGTCTCTGGGTCATGGAGCCCACACACACTCAGTAATAACAAATACTACCCAACTGCCTGCCTAAAACATTTTGTTACTCAATTACCCCAACGCATAGTCTTGTTTCCTCAGATGCTTACGTTTTACTTGTATTTTGAAAAATACAAGTTTATTAAGAACATGTGACACAATAAATCAACAAACAACAAATGCTGGTGAGGATGTGGAGCAAAGGGAACCCTAGTGCACTATTGCTGGAATGCAGCCTGGTGCAGCCACTGTGGAAAACAGTATGGAGTTACCTCAAAAAATTAAAAATGTAACTAACAGTCTTTTGACTCAGTGATCCCACTTCTGAGAATATATCCAAAGAAATCAGAAACCCTAATTTGAAAAAATATATGCATCCTTATGATCACTGCAGTGTTATTTAAAAGCCAAGATTTGGAAGCAGCCCAAGTGTCCATCAGTGGATGAGTGGATAAAAAAGCTGTGGTATATTTACACAATAGAATACTACTCGGCATAAAAATGAAAGAATGCCTACCCTTTTTGACTGTATGGATGGACCTGGAAATCATTATGCTAAATGAAATAAGCCAGTCAGAGATCTCACTCTTATGTTGAATCTAATGAACAAATTTAACAAACAAACATAGAAACAGACTCATAGATAGAACAGATTGACAGCTGGCAGAAGAGAGGGGTGTTGGGGGGCAGGTGAAAAAGGTGAAGGGATTAAGCCAAAAAATAATTTCATAGACACAGACAATAGTATGGTGATTACCAGGAGGAAAAGAGGGTGGGGGAGGTAGAAGAGGGAAAAGGGGGTATAAATGGTGGTGGAAGGAGACTTGAACGGGGATGGTGAGCATACATTATACAGATGATGTATCATAGAATTGTACACCTGAAACATACAATTTTATTAACCAATGTCACCCCAATAAACTCAATAAAAAAGAAAAAAGAGCATTTGACAAACTTCTTTTTTTGTTTTTGTTAATCCTCACCTGAGAATATTTTTTCTATTAACTTTTAGAGGGAATGGAAGGGAGGGAGGGAGGGAAGGAGGGAGAGAGAGATAGGTTGCCTCCCAAATGCACCCCTGTTGGGCCATGGAACTGCAACCCAGGTATGTGCCCTTGACTGAGAATCAACCCCAAGACCCTTCTGTGCTTGGCCTGATGCTCTAACAACTTAGCTACATCAGTCAGGGCAGACAAATTTCTTGAATGAGCATGTATTCCTTTTATAATGAAAAAAATGTTTTAAAATTAAATTAAAAAGTTGCTTTTCAAGACAAAGCAAATGCACCAAAATAGTTTTCTTTGGAAGATGGGCTGAGGGCGATTTTCATTTCCTTTATAATCTGAAAAAAAAAAAAAGACAGTTAATTAAAATTAAGAATGTTGCCCTAGCCAGTTTGGCTCAGTGGTTAGAATGTACGCCCTCGGACTAAAGGTGGTGGGTTTGATTCTGGTCAAGAGCACATACTTGGGTTGCAGGTTCCATGACCCAGATTGGGGCACATGCGGGAGGCAACCAATTGATGTGTCCCTCTCACATCACTGTTTCTCTGTCTCTTCCCCTCCCATATACTCTCTCTAAAAATCATTGGGGGAGGATTAACAAAAACAAACAAACAAAAACAAGAATGTTAATATTCAAACACAAATGTTATAGAAAAAAAAAAGACTTTGTAAGTCCATTGGATACAATAGAATTGGTTTGTTTCTCCTGCAAAACAATGCTGGTTTGGGCATTTGGTACATAAAAACAGTTATCTTTAATAAACATTAGAGTGTATTCTTTAAAATGTTACTAAAAGCCAGGCCAGGGTGGCTCAGTGGTGGAATGCTGACCCATGTACCAAGAGGCCACTGGTTTGATTCCCAGTCAGGACACATGCTTGGGTTGTGGCCTCAAACCCCAGTAAGGGGTGCGCAGGAGGTAGCCAATTGATATTTCTCTCTCATTGATGTTTCTATCTTTCTATCCCTCTCCTTTCCCCTCTCTCTAAAATCAACAACAACAAAAATTAAAATTCTATTAAAACACATAATTATTATGATCTGAAGTCTGAAGCGACTTAACACTTTAGAAAAAAATTCAATAATCTCATGATTTCCTGCTAAAACCTAGCCT
The DNA here is from genome assembly GCF_028538775.1 of Myotis yumanensis. Lineage (NCBI taxonomy): Eukaryota > Metazoa > Chordata > Mammalia > Chiroptera > Vespertilionidae > Myotis > Myotis yumanensis. The sequence continues at coordinate 38,160,175 of NW_027223760.1, read as the reverse complement.
ACTTTAAAAGGACATTTGCTTGAAAAATAATATAAAGTATGAAAATAATAAAATTATGGGAAAAATGAATATCTTTTTACTGAGAGGGTTGTGTCAGCATGCCCTGACTGTTATACACTATTTTCTTTTGCATTTATAAGATATAAAATTGTTGAGCAATTGATCATTCTTTTAAGATTACTCCAGGATAATGTTTGTATGAAAGTACTGTATTCAAAAAGTAACATATAGAGACACACACACACACACGAAAAAAAAAAAAAAAAAAGGAAAAAAAGGTAATTTACAAGATCAGTATCAAGTACAATGTTCTAAGCTTAGTGATTTTTTTTTGCAAAAGTTTCCCAGGTGAGATGTGTGAGAACATTGCAGGATCAGTCAGCTCAATCATTGATATATTGCTCTCAGTTTAAAATGGCTGCTTTTTTAAACATATGGTCCCCAGCTGAAGTTTTATCACTGCTGCTGCTTTTCTTCCCAAAAGATTATACACCAGTTTGATAAATTTCATCAGTGGGAAAATATTTTCTCCTCAAGTTAGGAATGAATTCCCGCAGTTGGAAATGTTTCTTATATTAAAAATATTGAATCAGAACATGCTCTTCTTTTCATGGTAGGAAATGTCTTTCGTCAACAGTCACTAGAACACTAAGAATTGCAAAGTGACATGTTGACAGTTGCAAAAGGCAGAGGAATTGCCTTACTTGTCCGTCCAGCCTGGTGTCCTGTGCCAGCAAAGGCCAAGATGCAGGCTCTGAGTGTGTGCTCTGCCCCCTGACCCACGTTGCGGGAGGTCACAGGTAGGTAGAGAATTGAGCAGCTCAAACCCACTAAGGACACCATCCTGCACGAGGAACTGCAGGGAAAAAATCAGGCTCAGGATCTTGTTGGCAAGACGATTTCTCCAGAGATTTTTATCTCAAAGCTCACCCACCCCATCCAATAACTTAAGAATTCCTCTGTCAACCTTGGCCCATGTGGCTCAGCTGGTTGGGCTTCTCCTCAAGTGTACCGGAAGGTTGCCGGTTTGATTCCTGGCCAAGGGCATAAGCCTGGTTTGCGGCTCCATCCCCAGTAGGGGGCGTGCAGGAGGCACCCAGTCAATGTGCTCTCACAGCGATGTTTCTCTCTCCCTATCCCTTCCTTTCTTTCTAAAAATCAGTAAACTATTAAAAAAAAAAAAAAGAATTCCTCTGTCAGAAACTTCACTGAGCCTGGTCCTCCTGACTTCAGGTTCCTGGTAACACACACTGATTTTGAGATAGATGCTAGACAATGATGACTCTAAGAGGCCCAGGGAAGTGGCCATCCCTTTTGTCCTTTTTTTTTTTTAAAAAAAAAATATATATTTTTATAGATTTCAGAGAGGAAGGGAGAGGGAGACAGAAACATCAGTGATGACAAAGAATGATGATTGGCTGTCTCCTGTACACCCCTACTGGGGATCAAGCCCACAACCCGGGCATGTGACCTTGACCAGAATTTAACCCAGGACCTTTCAGTCCACAGGCCAATGCTCTATCCACTGAGCCAAACTGGCTAGGGCTTCTTTGCTTTCTTGAGAATCTTTATGTCCCTCCCCACCCTCCCTCACCTATAATCCTGATCTGGTACAAGCAGGGCATAGACCAAAGGAAGTGTTAAATGTCATTTGAGTGAATAAATCAGACTTTTAAATATTTGTGCAAGCATTTTAAACTCTTTTATGTTTGTCTAATTATACTGTATTTTTAGGTAATGAGTTTTTAAGCTTGTCACTTATCAAATGAAGTAATTCTTAATGTTTCCAATATACATTGTAGAGAATGTAAGCAGTACTTTTTAATTGAAACATCTTGGGATTTAATGGGAAAACCTGGATTCACTTTATTCTGATCACATGTGTTTTCAGAGAACTTGAATACTTGATTCACTTCTCAACCCTTGCATGTTCAGCCTAAAGAGTACTGTTTGAGGGGATGGTGGGGGTAAGGGGGAGAGGTCAACCAAAGGACTTGTATGCATGCATATAAGCATAACCAATGGACACAGACACGGGGGGGGGGCAAAGGGGGGATAAGGATACATATGTAATACCTTAATCAATAAAGAAAATAAAAATAAATAAAAAATAAAAAAGCCCCCCCCCCCCAAGAGTACTGTTTGTTGTCTTTATTTAGCAGAATCTCTGTTCTTTTCCTCCCCAGTCCCCATTTCTTAATCCTTGTAGGTGCAGTAATCAAAAAAGCTTGTAGTATTTCCTTTTGTAGTGACCTTAAAATTTTTGTTTTAATAATGTGGATCAACCCTTAACTGGTTAAAAATGCAGATACCGGTTAATAATGCAGATCAATCTTTAACCGGTTAATAGTGCGGATTTTGTAATCAAAGAAAACACGGTAATTTCAAGAGAAACATCGAAAGTGCTTTATTCAAAGCAATGTCCATCTCTAGCTACCCATTCTCCCATCTTTCAGGTAATTTGTGGAACTGTCCCAATAGAACTTCTCTTGTTTTGAGGCAGACCATTCAGAGACCCAATTTTCCACTTCTTCCTACGTTTTGAAGTGCTGCTCAGAAAGTGCGTGTGCCATCGATCAGAACAAGTGGTAATCTGAAGGAGCAAGGTCTGGTGAATACGGCAGGTGAGTTAATACTTCACAATTCGATGCAAAAAAGACTTTCTTTCATGCCATTGAAGCAACATTTTACTGATGACTTTGCAGTTTTCCATTTGTCTTCCGTTCAGTTGATGTGGCACCCATTTTCCTTCCTTTAAAATCTTTCGCTTTGCTTGTAAACAATTGGAAATTGTTTGGTGAGCAACATTTAATCTTTCTGCAAGTTGTTTTTGAGTTTGACATGCATCTTTACCAAATAATGCTTGTAATTGTTGTTCTTCAAACTTTTTCGATTGACCTGGATGTTGTCTTTCACATCAAAATCATCACTTTCAGCCCTGACCGGTTTGGCTCAGTGGATAGAGCGTCAGTCTGCGGACTCAAGAGTCCCAGGTTCGATTCTGGTCAAGGGCATGTACCTTGGTTGCTGGCACATACCCAGGGGGGAGTGTGCAGGAGGCAGCTGATCGATGTTTCTCTCTCTTCGATGTTTCTGACTCTCTGTCCCTCTCCCATCCTCTCTGTGAAAAATCAATAAAATATATTTAAAAAATCATCACTTATAAAGCATTTAAACCAGCGTTCACAAGTATCTTGAGATGGAGCATGTTCACCATAAGTTTCCCAAAGTATACGATAACTTTCAGCAGCACTTTTCTTCAAAACAATGAATTAAAACTTCCTGCAAATGCTTTTTTGGCACGAAATTCAACATTTTTAAGCGTAAAAATATCTATGATGTTAACACCTTCAGAAAATTTGACATATGAAGTTTTGAAGCTTGTTGTCAATACAACAAAAGAGCATACATATTGCCCTAACTGGTTTGGCTCAGTGGATAGAGTGTCAGCCTTCGGACTGAAGAGTCCCAGGTTTAATTCCGGTCAAGGGCATGTACCTTGGTTGCAGGCACATCCCCAATAGGGGGTGTGCAGGAAGCAGCTGATCAATGTTTCTCTCTCATTGATGTTTCTAACTCTCTATCCCTCTCCCTTCCTCTCTGTAAAAAATCAATAAAATATATTAAAAAAAGCGAATTGAATTAAAATAATAAAAAAATAGCATACATATCAAGTCAAATATATATAAACATATGTATAACTCCATCTGTTGAAAAAAATCCGCATTAACAACCGGTACACCTAGTATGTCTACTACAAAGGCACATCTCAGGGTGGTTCTTTCTGAGCCCCTACACTGTTTTGAATGTTCATGTACAAGTTTTTGCCTGGATATATATTTTCATTTCTCTTGGGTATATTCCTAGGAGTGCAATTGATGATTCATAGGTTAACTTTCCTTTTAACCCTTTGCAGAACTGCCAGACTATTGTCCATTTGGCTGCACCATTTTACCCTTCACCCACAATGCCTGAGCGTTTAATTTGTCTGTATCCCTGCAAACACTTGTAACTGTCTTTTTTGTTATAGCCATCCTGGTGGGTGGGAAGTATCTCAATTGTGGTCTTTAAAAAATTAGATTTTAGAGAGAAAGGAAAGGAGAGGGAGAGAGAGATAGAAACACCGATGATAGAGAAATATCAATCGGCTGCCTACTGCATGCTTCCTACCGGAGATGGAGCCTGCAACCCGGGCATATGCCCTGACTGGGACTCGAACTGGTGACCTCCTGGTACATAGGTTGATGCTCAATCACTGAACCACACAGGCTGGGCTCATTGTGGTTTTGATTTGTGTTTTCTTAATGACTGCAAGTGTAAATTCGATGAGCTCAAACTTCTTACCCAAATTTAATATCATAATGGCTCTTCATGTGTCCTCCAAAACTTTGAGTCTTCACTTTTGCTCTTGTACTTCAAATGCCTAAATCCAAAAACCATCAGTTTTCCATCTCTGTTAGGACTGAGAAATTCTTTTAAGACCAAGAAGGGGGAGTTGCCGAAGCCGGTTTGGCTCAGTGGATGGAGCGTCGGCCTTCGGACCGAGGGGTCCCAGGTTCGATCCCGGTCAAGGGCATGTACCTGGGTTGCGGGCACGTCCCCAGTGGGAGATGTGCGGGAGGCAGCTGATCGATGTTTCTCTCTCTCATCGATGTTTCTAACTCTCTCTCTCCCTTCCTCTCTGTAAGGAATCAATAAAATATATTTAAAAAAAAAAAGAAGGGGGAGTTAATAATATAATGGTCTAAATATTTTTTCACCCTAACAAACTACATGCTCATTCAGACACTGCACATCCTCAGTCGGGTAATTACTGATGGGTGTCGGTTGCAATCAGATGTAAACGTCTATCAAATCTGCCCAGGTACCTGCATTTATATCCATACACTCTACCTTCTGTCCTGTCCACCCTCCCAGCAAAGGCTACATCCTCCATCTCCTTTCACCTGCTCAAGGTGTGAAGTCTATCCCTTCCAACACACTCACGGATGTTGCTTCACCAATATTCTTTTTTCCTGAATCATCGATTTCCCCATCTCCACCGGATGTGTCAAATGGTATGTTATTTCTTAAATCTTTCTTTTGATCCCACCTACTTTTCTAGCTATATTTTCTCTCTCTTCCTTTTTAGCAAAACCTTGAGTTGTCTCTAATTGCTATTTCCAATCTACTAATTCACTATGAAATCCACTCTAACCAGCCCACTGAAACTGTTAATAAAGTCACCAGTGACCTTCATATTGCTAAATCCAAGGGTCAAGTCTCAGACATCTTGCTGGACTGTTCACACGTCATGCAACGATCACTCTTGCCTCTCTGAAGCACGTGTTTTCCTTGGCTTCGTTTCCCTACTCTGTTACCAGTTTGGTTCCCCACCACAGTGATTTCTTGCCGGATGATGACGGCAGACTTGTAACTGTAACTGGTTTGGCCCCTGCTCCACTTCAGGCTCCTCTCAACACAGCAGCTAAAATGATCTTGTTTACCAGTAAACTATCAGATCATCTTTCAGCATGAAATCCTCTCACTTAAGAGAAGTCCTAACAATGGCCTACCAGGCCCCCTCACCTCTTTGGCCTCATCTCCTTCCTGTTTCTAGAACACACCAGGCAGCCTCCCATGTCGGGCCCCAGGCACTTGCCATTCTTTGTGTCTAGAACAATTTTGTCACCTCTTTCAAAACCTCTACAAGTTTTCCTTCAAATGTTACTATCGTAGGGAGGCCGTCCCTGATTATAGCATTTGCACTCAGCAGTTCTCCTTCTATGCTATGTCTCTCCCCACCATTTTTAAAATCACTATCTCCTACTCTGTTTCTCTTTGCTAAAAGTCAGCTCCACCAAGGCAGGGATTTTTGTTTTGCTCACATTGTATTCCTAGCTCTGAGAACACTTTTCCACTTTGTAACTATTCCATAAATATTTGTTGAATGTGAGAATAAATGAATACACGAGAAGTAAGTTCCTTTCATTGGGTTGAAAGAGAAGATCTGTAATGCTGACAGCCTGAACTTTGCACTTGACTTTCTCCTGTTCCCCTAGGTCAGGAAAACCCTGGGACATACGGTGTGTGAGCAGTGCCAGACCCTGGGGGTAGGACAGTGAAAAGGTAGAGCTATAATCACTTTCCATTTTTGGTTTTGTCACATAATAGTGAATCTGTCTATAACAGAGGACAGAATGACCTACCAGTATTGTCATAATTGTAATTCGAGCATCTTTACACAGAAATGACTCTCACAGTTCACATCCACCTTTGTGTTCAGCCTGGCTTTCTGCTTCATCTAGGCCCCTTAATAAGTACCATTTGAGCACATATGTGCACACATGCACATATATGTTACCTTGCCGTCCCTGCATGGAAATTTTCAAATGAATTCTCTTAGTATGGAAAATGAAATACAGTTGACTCTCAAACAAGGGTTTGAATTGCCTGGGTACACTTATGTTTTTTTTTTTAATGAATATAGTGAAAATTATTTTGGAAGCATGCAACAATTAGAAAAAAATTCACAGATGAACCTTATGATTCCCTTATAACATTTTCTTTTCTCTAGATTATTTTATTGTAGGAACACAGTATATAATACATATAACATACAAATATGTCAATCAACTATTTAGGTTATCAGTAAGGCTTCCAGTCAACAGTAGGCTATTAGTGATTAAGTTTTTTTTGACTTTTATTTTATCTTAAAATCTCTTTATTAAGTTATTACATATGTGTCCTTATCCCCGCATTACTCCCCCAACCCCTTTAATCATGCCCTCACCCCCCTGGTGTCTGTGTCCATTGGTTAGGCCTATATGTACGTATACAAGTCCTTTGGTTGATCTCTCCTCCTTACCCCCACCCTCCCCTACCTTCCCTCTGAGGTTTGACAGTCTGACCGATATTTCTCTGTCTCTAGATTTGTTTTAGTGATTAAGTTTTTGGGGAGTCAAAAGTTACTAGTATATGCTGTTAATGTAAGAAATGTCCAAACCTGTAGAGAATTTTTTTTAAATCCTCTTCTGAGGATATGTTTTTAATTTTTAGAGAGAAACATTGATTGGTTGCCTCCTGAATGTACCTTGATACCCCAACTGGGGAACAAACCTGCAACCTAAGTATGTGTCCTGACTGGGAATCAAACCTGAAACCTTTTGGTGTATGGGACAACACTCCAACCATCTGAGCCACCCAGCCTGGGCTAAACCTATAAGAATTTTATGAGTTTATTGAGCCAAACTGATGTCAATTGCCAGGAAGCAAAATCTTAACAGACTGAGAAAATGCTCCAGAAAATGGCTGTTTTACCACTTATTTTATACATAAAAATCAAAGAGGAAGACATAAGGGATTCCATGAAATCCACTGGTGATAGATTAGGGAGGTGGGAGAAAGCAAAGTGGGGATATCTCTGAGATTGGATAAAAAGTAAAACCGATATACTTCTTTTACATGGGCAGGTATAAGATAATTACCAATTAATATTTACAGCACATAGCAATGGTATGTAGGAGAACAAGATAATAATGAGAGTTTCTGTGGTCTCTTGTTCTAGTGGGAGGTTGTGCCCTTAGGGGTCTAGAAAAAGGGAATTTCTCTGACATTCCAAAGGTATATTATCATAGATGTAAAAATAGACAAGCTCAGTTAAGGTAAAGATTGACCTTGGTCAGAGAAGATACTGCCTAGGGCATGACTTACCCATCATGACTCACTTTTCGTTAGAAGTTTTAATTTCAGATCATCCTCCATGGTTATTTTAGGTCTCTTGAGTTTGTAAGGCCTGCATGCAGTTTGTTAGGTTTTGTATGTGGCCCCTTTTTTGTCTACAATGTGGATTTCAACTGCAGGGTGTGTGTGGGGGGTGGAGGGAGGGCAGGGGGAGTGTTGGTGCCCCTAACCCCCACATTGTTCAAGGGTCAACTGTACTTCTCCCTTCCCTCTCCTTTGTCAATATACAAAACAGAGCTACAAGATATCATATGCTCTCCATGTATAATGAAGTCCTTTCATAACTGATAAATGTCCAGTTTGCTTAAATGTTACCAACAAATTTAAGACAATTCTGTGATCCAGTGGTATTCCTACTTCCTGCTGCAGCTCAGCCTTCATATTACATTAACTTAAACATGTAGGTTATAAATATTTAATATAGCCCTACTTAGTTCTCTAATCTACTCCTTCACCCTTTCCCAATTGGAACTTTTAGCTTCAGTGATGTTTTGTACAACTGCTCTGCATAGATGTTCATTCCCATCTCAAGTGCCCTCCTTGCTCCCTTAATGTTGATCTTATGCCTTCTTCTGGGTGTAGCTAAAATTTCCTTTTTCGAGAATTCTTTTTTTTTTTTGCACCAGAAGTGTTTATTGCAGAAATCTGGCCAAGCCTTCAACTTGGTGGCGCAGCTGAAGCTGGACTGGGCCTCTGCCCCTGGCTGGGCAGGTGGGAGAGGAAAAGGTCGAGGGAGTAGTCTGGGCCCAGGGCCTCAGAGCTGCGAGAGGATGTTGGGGGCCAGGCTGCAGGTGAGGCCTGTGCCATCTGGCTCCACATGGAGGGACTTCACTACACCATCCTCTATCACCATGGAGAACCTGCCAGAAAGAGGGCAGGGCCCGTTACCACCAGAGCCGGGAGGCTGGGAATAGAGGGAGGGTGGCAGGGGAAGCCCGCAGGGGAACCTCCCACTTTTACCTCTTGAGCCGTCCATTCCCAAAGAGGGACACCAACCAGTCATCCAGTAACAAATCTGTCTCCTCCCGAAGGCCCCCGTGGGGTCCGCCAGAAGCCGAATCTTGCCTTCCGTGTTGTGGGCTCGTCCCCACTCTTCAGTCACAAAGACATCGTTAACACTCAGACATGCCACCACCTGGGCGCCCTTGGCCTTCAGAGCCCCAGCCTGCTCCACAAACCCTGGCAGGTGAGTCTTGGAACAACCAGGGGTAAAGGCTCCAGGGACTCCGAACAGCACCCGCTTCTTGCGCTTGAACAGCTCCGCCAGGTTCACCTTGTTCCCGGGCTGCCCTTCAAATACCTCCACCGATGGGATGGCATCGCCCACCTTGATCGGGGCCACAGCGACAGCGGCGCTTCCGAAACCGCGGGCTCGGCGGAGCGTCCCCTCTAGGCCTCCTTCCCCGCACCCTCCGCCTCCGGCTGCTGCTGCACAACCGACGGCGACCGCAGGAGAGGCGGCCCAGGATGCACCCCGAGAATTCTGTTTGGGAACATCTTCATCAACATCATCCCTTCATTCTAAATGCTTTAGCAGTTCGTGATGTTTTACCCTATGCTGGATTTGTTTCTATGTTGCTTTGAATTGTGTTCTGATAATTTCCAATTTCCTTGATTTTTCTTTTAAAAGATGCCCACATTGTTTTAACATTTAATACAAGGAACAGATAAAATTAGCAATTTGAGAAGCAACTTAAGGATAAGCAGTTAACTTTTTAGGTTTAAATTGCTGGTTAAAAAATGAAGTGTCAATTACTGGTGTTGGTGGGAACTTTTACTATGGAATATGAACGAATCAGTGACTGTTAGTTGCATAGCAGATGGAATTGTTTCATTATTTCATTGCCAAATCTCAGACGCATAACCTACTTTTGCATTCTTATCATTCACTCATGATTGTGCACATGAGTGTTTTTAGTTTATCTTTTGACTTCTCTCCACATATACTTCCAACACTGAATTTGTTTGGAATGTATGTGTAGAATGGAATGGTGATTTAGGAAAGGTGGGGCAATTATGGGCTAAATCGAGTGGGTTATAGTTTATTAAAAAGTCATTTGGAAATGTAATTAAAAATATAAAAAATCCCTGTTTCTGTAGGCTTTTAATGTAACAGTTCATCGTTGACCATTTCCCCCCCCCAGCCTGAACTCTCAATATGGGATCCCAGTTTATATGGGTGATTATTTTGCCCTGTAGCTGCAACCTATTAAAACAATAAATTCGGAATAACTTTAACCTCATGGCCAGATTAAGCAAAAGGGGAGATGGTCTCCTAAGCAGAATAGTAATTCTTCTGGGTTGAGCCAGGTTTACCCAATGTCACTTCTAAACAATTGAAAACTGTTGCAATCATCTTGACACTTTCCAGGGGCGTCGGCGTGAGGCCCGTGTGCCCCACTCACTCTGCATATCTGATTCCCACCGCGGACACGTGCTTGTGAACCAACACTGGACGGATACGAGCAAGGCGTTCCGAGCGAGGAAATTCAACTGTAATGTCGCCCTCGCCCAGGTTTCCGAGGCGATGGGCACGGCGGCTCGACCAGCGGGCCGGGCGGGGGGAGGGGGGTCCCGGACCCGCCGAAGGGGCACAGCCACAAAAGTACCGGGTAGGGCGCCCGGCTCGGGCAGAGGCGCGTGGGCTCCGCCGGAGCGCGGGAGGGCCCCAGCTTCTCGCCCAGGACCAGCGGGAGTCCCAGAGCGTCCCGCCGGCCCCCGTGTCCCTGCGCGTCCGCCAGCCGGCCCAGCCTCGGCTCCGCGCGCGGGGAAAAGAGCGCGGCGGTTGAAACCGTTACTATCCCGAGTTTTGAACTGGTTCAAACTTGGCGTTCGGCCCCGCCCCGCCCCTCCGGCCCGGGAACTCCGACGCGGCGGTTCCCGCCAAGCGCCGCCAGCGCGCCGTCCCGCCCTCCGGCCGGTTCCCGCCACCACATCCTGCCCGCCTCCCGCCCGCGGCCCGCACTTCGGGCTCCGCAGCTTCTAGTTCCCTTCCCGAGAGGCGCCGAACCTTTAGCAAAAGAACAAAGAGTCGAGCGGCGCTTCCACTGGCGGGCCGCGTCCCCCGGCTCCCAAACGCGCGCGCCCGATCGCGCGCGCCCCCGGCCCGGCCCAGCAGAGTCCCGCGGGCGCCTCTGTGAGGGGCTGGCTCGGGTCCTCGGCGCCCGGCGGGCCCTGTGATTGGATGGGAGCCCGCTCGCGTCCCGCCAATCGGGGCGGCGCTTGGTTGGACGGGGGGGGCCAAATAAAAGCGATGGCGATTGGGCTGTCGGGTTTGGCGCTCGGTCCGGGAGCGTCCGACACCCACTGGGACGCAGAAGGCGAAACCGGGCGGCAGTGGCAGTGCGCGGGAGCAGCGCGCGGGAGCGGCGCGGGCTGGGGCGCAGGTAACGCGCCGCAGTCGGGCGGCCACCCGGCCGGCGGGGCTCTGGAGCCGGGCGCGGGGCGGCGGCGGCGGCGCCGGGACCCTTCTTCCTCCGCTTTGCCTGCCCGGGTATCTCCCTCAGCGGGCTCTGCCGGGTCGCTGCTTTTGCAGGCGGGGTGAGGGGACACCCCTCCTGAAGGGGGCCGTGAGTCCGGGCTGGTCCGCGCCACGCCGCGGGCGGACAGTACCAGACCCCGGAGACCCGAGGCTGAGGCAGGGGCGTGCGCCGCACGGAGGGGTCCTGTCGCGTGCCCGTCCCCCCCCTCCTCGGAGGAGCGGGCCCCGGCCGGGGCGCTCGGGTGTCCGGGGCGGGCTGGCCGCCCGATCCCAAGTCTCCTTTGTGTGGAGCGCTGGGTGGGACGGGACAAACACAAGTTGGTGGGACCTCGCCGCCGAGTGAGCACTCAGACAAAGGACGGACTGTGTCTCGGGGGAGCTCGGCGCGAGGATGGGGCAGTGACACTGGCGCCTGACAGCAGGCGGGAGAGGGGCGTGCGGGCGCGGGTGGGCGGGCTCGACCCCGCGCCCCCGCCCCTCGGGCGCGCGGGTTGACCGGGCCCCGGCGACCCGGACGGCTCGTGGGGACCGGACTCGGAGTGGCCGCACCTGTGACATTTCCCCCGGAGCAGCCTGAAAACGCCGTCGCTGTGCCGGGCCGCCTTCCCCTTCCCGTCTGGCTTTTATGTGAAATGTAAGGGGAGGGTCGAGCTGTTCTCCCCTTTGGTTTTGTTCGTTTGGAGGGCTTTCCGTCGAGTTCCCGCGTTATTGTGTGCCCCCTCCAACCACCGACAAAGTCTGTGCCACGGGGTCACTTTTTGAAAACGGGAGGAATCGAGAAGCACGATATTTTGGGAAACTTGGTGAACTCGTGCCTAGTGAGTTTCCACTTTCTAAAGAATCATAATCTTAAAAATTACAAGCGGTTTTGGCCAACTCGATACATCCGAGAATGGCGACAGGTGCTAACGAAATCAACTATTCGTTTAGTCAACGAGTATTCCCCAGATCCTTAAGGTGGAATAAGGGTGAGATGGTAGAAATAGTTGATCAAAATAATATGCTTATGACAAATGTGCGTTTAGGTGGTATGGTTAACAGTTTTTAATTAATTGATTTTGTTTTCCGCGAACAATAGCGTTGGCGAGTCGGAAAACACTGGCTCCAGAAATGTTTGTTGCTTAATAAATTGAATGTGTGCTGTCCACTGTTAAGCTAAACTTCCTTTGTTTATCACACAGGCTCTGTAAAATTTAAATTCGTTTGGACATAAAAATGTGTCTTTGGTATTTAAAAATATTTTACTACAAGGTAACTTTCTAGGTTTCAAAGGTCATGAGTTTAATTTCATAGCGTTTTAATGTTACATAAAACAGAATTTTAAACACTAATGCTGATACAGTTTAATGTAACCTATATATCTAAGGGTTTTGGAGTTTATTTTCTTATTATTTTTCATTCATGAGCATTAACAACTACTTCATGTGTAGGAATAAAAAGTGGAACAAATGTGTAATCCTGACTAATTTGTTGATCATTTTATTTGGAAGAAAATGAAAGTATTTAAGATATATTTTATTTCCTTTTCATAGTCTCTAAAATTAGGAATAGATAGGATTCCAGTCCAGAATATAAGGAACCCTCTGTTCTCTCTTTTTGGAGGTGTATTATGGAACGTAATGTTTAAAGTCCTGGAAACACTTAGGAAAATTGCAACTTAAATTCTTATTTTTGTTGAAAATTAATATATTCAGAGAAAAGGAATTTAGAACCACATGGGCACTCTTCTGATTTGCATTGTTCTGTCTGATGAAGATTTAATGTACCCACTATCTTATGGTTTCATAAAAATGGAGACAAAGAAATGCAGTATGAAAGTCTTTATTACATATATATTACATATATTTTACAGAGTTGGACAAAATTGAACAGACATTTCTGGTGCTGCCCTAAGTGCTGAGATTGTCAAATGTTTACATTTAGATTACTTGCCGATAATCATATATTAAAAAGTCCTGATAATCTTGCCCATTGTTGAGATGAGCTAGTTATGTAGATTTGACAGGAATTTGGATATTTTAGGCTAAGAAATTTTAATTTTTCTCTGTGTATTTTGTATTTGGTAATTACTATCTTTGTGCTTGCCACAAGATATATTTTAAAGTCTTTTTGGGGAATTAGTTTAAAAATGTGTTAAAAATTTTTCTTTCCTGACTGAATTGAGAATGCATTTAGTCAGTTTAATTAGCAGTGATTTAAAAAACACACCCACTTGTTGATTTAATGTAGTTAGGCAAAAAAATAGTTCTAATGCCATTATATCAGCTTTGCCTTGCATGCATACATAAATTATTACCTTCGTGTGGACCACTTAAAAAGTTTAGGCAAATTTCCTCAGGAATGTGCATTGATTTCTGTATTGGACTAAATAAACAGTGATTAAGAAAGTTGATCTTCTTAAAAACCAACAAGGAAAAATCCTCCAAGGAACTAATGCAATCTGGGGTCAAGTAGAAATGATTTATGGATTTGCTTTTTAAGTCTGTGTCAGTACAGATGATGTAGAATTATGAAGAACTCTATATGGACAGGTGAATTCTTTAGTTTGGATGATAGCATGAGTGGAGAGGAACAGCTCATTAAATTCAGAGAAAGGTTCAGGGTCAGATGATACCATTATCTTCTAGAGGCCACCCTGAATTCTCAGGCACTTTTGTATTCCACAGGACTTTGTTTATACTTTTATTATAGCATGTATCAAACTGGATTGTAACCACTTGTTTATGCAGCAGCCTTCTTCACTACACTCTTAAGTGCCTTGAGGCAGAGGCTCTGTCCTATTTTTTTATCTGTATACCTGGTAGTTGCTAGAGAATAGGGCTTTAATAGTTGAATGAATGAAGAAAATATGAAGAAACATGGGGAAATAATTTGACAAATGAACTGGCAAAGCAAACAGGATATATTAATATTTATGTCATGAGGAACTTCAGAAGGTGTGTTTTTTTCCTTCTTGGAGAGGCAGTGATTACAAAGATAAATAAGCGTCAAGCTAAATAAATTTCAAGGTTTCTCATAGTTCTAATGATCTGTGATTGAAAGTTGGATATCTTTTAGGTACAACAATTGGTATTCATGTTTGGTATTTCAGGCAGTTAGAGAAAAGCTTGAGTCATCTGGATACCTGGAGTATAGTTTCTGCTTAATTTAATGTTGATATTGATGATCCTTGTGCAAAAATATGAGGAGGGTAAAGTGGTCGAGAATAGTAAATCTTTTAATTGCAAGGTGTCTAGTTACAATGGATGAGTTCTTTATTGAAGCAATTCAAGGTAGGTTTTGAAGCTAAAGCTGAAGGAAATAGGGCCAGCCAGTGTAAATACGGATTACTTATTGCGATGCTCATTATCATTGAAAACCCTCCTATATAATAAAAGGCTAATAAGCAAATTGTCTCCTTGGGAGTTCAACTGCTCGCTATGACGTGTGCTGACCACCAGGGGGCAGCGCGGAATGAAGAAAGGCCCTGGCTGGCAGCCGCGGCAGTCAGGGAGGAAGGCCCCAATTGATCGCCAGCCAGGCCTAGGGACCCTACCCATGCACGAATTTTATGCACCGGGTCTCTAGTGATGTGATAAATGTAGATTTAGCAAATCCAATAATCTCTCAAAAGGCATAGTTTATAAGTTTCTGAGATGGTTGCACTATTCCATATCTTGCCACTGCTCTATTTGGTGCAAAAATATGACAAAAAAAGACACTAAAATGCCTACTATTTCCCAGATGCCTTGTTCATTTATTTGTTTTTTACTTTTAAATATATTTTTTATTGATTTCAGAGAGGAAGGGAGAGGGAGAGAGATGGGAACATCAATGATGAGAGAAAAGCATTGATTAGCTGCTGCTTGCACGCCCCTACTGGGGTCCAAGCACGCATCCTTCATTCACATCAGATGCTTTATTTTTAATTCTTGCAAAAATCACCCTGCATTCATCAATGGTTGAATGGATAAATAAAACATGGTATACACATACAATGGAACATAATTTAGATATTAAAGAATGAAATTCTGATACATGCTAAAACCTAGATGAACCTTGAAAACATTGCAAGTGAAATAAGCCAGACACAAAAGGAGAAAATTGTGGAATAAGTACTAAATTCATAGAGGCAATGTGGAATAGAGGTTATCAGGGGCTGAGGGAAGGGCAGGGGAATGGGAAGTTAGTGTACAGTCAGGGTACAGAGTTTCTGTTTGGGATGATGAAGTTTTGGACAAGGATGGCGATGGTTGAACGACTTTTTGAATGTGCTTAATGCTACTGAATTGTAGACTTAAAAATGGTTAATGTGGTAAATGTTATGTCATGTATATTTTACAGTAAAAACACTTTAACATCAAGACACTGAAAACTTTTACTGGTAAGGAAATTGCTATCTAGAGGGGTTAAGAACTTGCCCAGGATTATCCATGCTAGAAATTGCTGGATACCTAAATTTAGGAATTTAAATTTAAATTGTTTGAGTCCATATTATCTACTCTAAATTATCTACTGGTCTCCTGGATGATTCAAGTTATGGGTTCTAAGGAGAGTATTTGAATCAATTAGTTATGTGTAAAAATACATAATTGTAGTTTTATAGGAGGTGCAATCTGATGCCCTACCCAGACTAGAAGGTGTCGGCAGATATCTTTCTTAACCAGAGTTGTAGTGGTGTTCACTCTGGGAGGGTGGGGAGGACAGTATTTTAAGAGTGTGGTTTTTGGAGTTGTTTTTCATTGGTTCCAGTTCTGAGCTGGCAAATTGTTCTTGATGTCTGTTTCCCTGTCTGTAATTTAATAATAATGACAGCATTTATTCCATAAGGTTGTTGAAAGGATTAAATGAGCTATTACATGTGAAACCTTTTAGCACTACACCTGGGACAAAGCGATAAATGATTCTTAGTTACTGTATTGTTTTTGAGAGTGGATGTGCTTTTTCACTTCTCAGGTTTTTAAATATGTGCTTAGGGCCTGTAAGTAAAGAAAGAGGTGTTACATGTGCTTTATCTGCTTGTTTATTTAGAAATATCTCTTGGTTAAATACAAGTATTATGTGTTCAGTTTAAAATACTAACAATTTAGGCATTTATAAAGTGAAAGCTTTCTTGATTCTGTACATAATACTATTCCCTACCCTTAACAATTTGGTGTATATTTTTCCTAAACTTTCCAATGTATTCATATGAGTATGTATTTATACATATATTTTACAGAAGTGGGATCAAGTTATTTAGTTCTAAAACAACGTTTTTAGGGCATTACAGAGAGATCTATTTCATTAGAAAATAGCTGATATTTTGTTAGGGCTTGCTATGTGCTTGGCATTGTTCTAAGTGCTTTCATTTATTTTATGTAGATACTGTAATAACGAGATAGAGAGATTGGTTAACAACTGGTTATTGGTAGAATAAGGATTTGAATTTGGGCACTTTGGTTTCAAAATCCTGATCTCTCAGGCTGTCTTTGTGTGTGTGTGTGTGTGTGTGTGTGTGTCCCTTGAAATGCCGGTGATTTTAGCATTTCTTAAAAAGCTGAAAAAGAATAACAAAACTCCTCAAAAAACATGGAAGGAGACTGGATGTGGCCTGCCAGGCCTAAAATACTGGTCATGTGGCCCTTTACAGAAAAAGTTTGCTGCTTCCTGCTCCAAGCTATCAGGTTGTGTTGTAAGCACAATACATAGTATTTCAGTTTTGATGAATATGTCACAGAATGAAGCAACCCTCTGTGATAGACATTGTGTTCTCTCCTTAAAAGAAGTGAACAGCCCTGATCCGTTTGGCTCAGTGGATAGAGTGTCGGCCTGAGGACTGAGGGGTCCCAGGTTCGATTCCGGTCAAGGGCATGTACCTTGGTTGCGGGCACATCCCCAAGTAGGGGGGTGTGCAGGAGGCAGCTGATGGATCTCATCGATGTCTCTAACTTTCTATCCCTCTCCCTTCCTCTCTGTAAAAAATCAATAAAATATATTTAAAAAAAACAAGTGAACACCCTTATATATCTGAACATTTGTGTGACAACTTTCTATTCGAAGAATTGCTTTTTCTATAGTATGCACATTTCAAGCTTTACTAGATGTCAGATTGCTTTCTAAAAGGGTATCCATTTTTTAGTTAAAAAAGCAGCTTTATAGAAAGGTAATTTATATACAATAAAATATATACATTTGAATGGTGCAGTTTGTAGATGTATATACCTGTGTAACCGTCACCTCAATCAAGATAGGCCCTGGCCAGTGTGGCTGTTTGTTGGGCATTGACTGGTACACAGAAAGATTGCCAGTTTGATTACTGGTCAGGGCACATGCCCAGTTGCAGGCTTGATGCCTGGTAGGGGAGATGCAGGAGGCAGCCAATTGATGTTTCTATCTCTATCTCTCTTCCTTCCATTCTCTCTAAAAATCAATGAAAAAATCTTAAAAAAAATAGAATGTTATCATCTCAAAGTTCTTTTAGCTTCTTCACAATCATTCTCAAATATCCATCAGATTTTTCCTTTTCAAGAATTTCATAAATGGAATTATACAGTATATTCTCCTTTGAGATTGGTTTCTTTCATCAAGCATATTTTTGAGATTTATTATGTGTTTGTATTAGTACTTTTTTTTTTTTAATATATTTTATTGATTTTTTACAGAGAGGAAGAGAGAGAGATAGAGAGTTAGAAACATTGATGAGAGAGAAACATCGACCAGCTGCCTCCTGCACATCTCCCACTGGGGATGTGCCCGCAACCCAGGTACATGCCCTTGACCGGAATCGAACCTGGGACCCTTGAGTCCGCAGGCTGATGCTCTATCCACTGAGCCAAACCGGTTTCGGCTTGTATTAGTACTTTTTATTTGTGCATTATTTCTTAGTAGTCTTCCATTGTATCACTATACTGTTTTTATTCGTTTACCTGTTGATGGACACCTGGGCTGTTTTCAGTTTGGGGCTATTACTAAAGCTGCTATGATCATTTGTGTGTCTTTTGTGGATCATCCTTTAATTTCTCTTGGGTAAACACCTTGCAGTTGGACTGCTGGGTCATGTGGTAGATATTGATTTAACTTTACAAGGAACTCCCAAACTTTTCCTAAGTGGTTGTGCCATTTTTCATGAATTCTAATTTCAGTTGTAGGTGTAACAGACAAGGAATTAGTGTCTCCATGCCAGTCTTTTAAAATTTGGCCATCTAATGAGTGTTAAGTATCTCATTGTGATTTTAATTTGTGATCAGTGATGTTGAGTATCTTTTCTTTTTAAATTTTTATTTATTGATTTTAGGAAGAGAGGAATGGAGAGAGGTGAGGAGAGAAAGAGAGAGAAAGAGAAACATTGATTTGTTATTCAAGTTATTTATGCATTCATTGGTTGCTCTTGTATGTGCCTTGTTTGGAGATGGAACCTGCAACCTTGGTGTAGCTGGATGGTGCTCTAACCATTGAGCATCTGACCAGGGAATGTTGAACATCTTTGAAGGTGCTTATTGGCCATTTGCATACATTTTTTTTGTCAAGCATTTTAAAAATTGATGTTTCTATCTCTCTCCCTTCCTCTCTTCCTAAAAGTCAATTTAAAAAATGGGTTTATCTTGTTGAATTGTAAGAGGTCTGTGTACTGGATATACATTCTGTCAGATTTATTGCAAGTGTTTTCTCTTTAATTTTCTACATTGATATTGTATATTTTGACAATGTACAGATCAAGTTAAATAATGTTAATACTGGAAGCATAATTGTTTTAATTCAATTAAATTATGTGAAAGCAAATTTATCCTTTCTTTTAAAACCCTCACTTGAGGATATGGATATTTTCATTGATTTTAGAGATAGAGGAAGGGAGAAAGGGGGAGAGGAGAAACATCAATTGGTTGCCTCCTGTACTGGTACTCATACTCGTACTCATACTCGCCCTGACCAGGGATTGAACCCACAACCTAGGTATGTGCCCTGACCTGAAACCTTCCAGTGTTTGGGATGATGCTCCAACCAACTGAACCATCTGACCAGGGCACAAATTTATTCTTTTTTTTTTTTTTAATCCTCAGCTGAGGATATTTTTCCATTGATTTTCAGAGAGTGGAAGAGAGAGGGAAAGACAGAGAGAAATATCAATGTGAGAGAAACACATTGATTGGTTGCCTCCTGCACGTGCCCTGACCAGGGCTGGGAGGAGGCTGCAACTGTAGTACTTGCCCTTGACTGGAGTTGAACCTGGGACCTTTCGGTCCACAGGCCGACGCTCTGCCTGAGCCAAACTGGCGAGGCCACAAGTGATTTAGTGTTATGTGTTTGCAGACCTATGAAAATGATGTTATTTGTAGATAGCATGAGGTGTTTTGAAAGTGATAATCTTTGGTAATTTTTTTACATTTTCAATTTTAGGTAACTCAGACCTTTTCATTTATTAGTTAAAGTTTTTCTTAGGTTTTTTTTTTTTTTTTTCCATAGGATAAACGAGAATACTTAAAGTAAAATAAAGGTAACCTTGATTAAAGAATTAGATATGATGATAAAATTGTGTAGCTTGGTGTACCAATTGTGGGACTGATCCCGTAACTTGTGGGATCCCACACTCTCCAGGTAGAAGTGTAGGACACTCATGGTGTCCCAGAATTGTTTGGGGTGGGAAAAACTACCATACATTTGGTGACTAGAACTGTCAGAAATGAAATACTCTTCAGATAGTATTGTGTGTAATATAAATGAAAACAGTAGACTTAGTTTTCTTTGTCTTAACATAAACCCAGATTGACAAGTACATACTTTCTTCCTGTAGATTTTACTCTTATAAAGAATTAAAATAGTTTTTGTTTTCTTTGTAACCATTAAAAAAAAAGGTCTGGTGTCACTTGTCCACTAACAATAGCATGTAACTAAACTCCATACATATTTTCTAAAAAAGAAAATTCCTTCAAATTACTTATTGGGTGCCTCAGTCTTCACCTGTTAGGGCTATTCAAAAAAAGGGTGAGATAATCCCTTCTTTACTCTCTAGAAAGAGGCAGTCTGTACTAGCTTTTACATCTAGTCTACCACACAAAATGTCATGTCTTTTCTAGGCCTTGAGTTCAGATCCTAAGTGGTAGGTACTCAATGCTAGCCCTCTCTTTTTCTTTCTTTCCTACAAGGAAGAGCTGAGACAGAAGTCTTTTTTTCCTGCTTGAAGACCTTAGTGTCAGTCTGAAATTTGCAGAGAGGTAACTTCAGGGGTTATATAGCTAGTTTCCTTGTAGTTGGTGAATTCTTGACAGCATTTCCTTTAAAAAAAAAATATATATGTATATATATACTTTTATTGATTTGAGAGAGGAAGGGAGAGGGAGAGAGAGATAGAAACATCAATGATGAGAGAGAATCATTTATCGGCTGCCTCCTGCACTCCCCACACTGGGGATAGAGCCCACAACCTGGGCTTGTGCTCTGACCGGGAATCGGACCATGACCTCCTGGTTCGTGGGTCGATGCTCAACCACTGAGCCACGCCGGCCGGGCCTTGACACCATTTCCATAGGTTTTTGGAGATTAAAAGTGTTTTCTCACGGCTTATTTGTGACAAGTCATTTTATATGAATCAATTCAATAGACAATATATTTGCTAAAACAAATACTGAGAAATATCATTGATTGTAAATATTGAAGAGTTTGAAGTTTTATAATACCTCAGCAGTACATTTGTGATAAATGCTAAGTAAAGGGAAGTAATGAGAGGCCTATGGTTCATACTGCTCCTACTTCCTTTACTTCCATCTTGTCCTAAATGACTACTGTTCTTAGCAAGAAAATGAACTTCAGGGCTGAGGTGAGCCAGAGAAGTTTCCGAGGGGTCTCAATGGGATGTCCACAGATGAAAGAAATGGTACTTTCAAGCACGCTTACCTCCCTGTGACCTCCACTAAAACTCCACTACTAAAACTACCAGATAATGAGGTTCTGGGATTAGTATAGAGAAAGCATTGCATCTTATTTGGGGGGTTTGAATATAAGGTCACCGTACAAGGCAACAATAGTATGTTAGCAGAATTACCCATGAAAAGTTCCTAGGAAGATGCCATATCATAAATAACTTTCTCTTGAGGTCCCAAACCAGCCCAGCTTTCCTCTAGTATTGTTAGTGGCGATATTGGACCTCTGTTCTTGAGGTCTGCTGAGAGAGAATTCAGAGCCTAGAACTCTAGTGCAAGAGGAAGTTTATCCAGCAAGCAAAATGGAAGTACACTCTAAAAGGGGCTAATTCCTTTTTAAGCTGACCTATTAGAGCCTGTCCCCACCGACTCCTGTTGTATGGGAGTCCTTTGAGGCTATTCTCTGGCCTTCTCTAAGAGACTCTAAACCAAGCATGTCAAACTCAAAGGCTTACACAGGCCAAATAACGTTTAAGTTCCTGTGGGCCACAAAAAAACGAAAGCTTTAATTTTCATAGAAACGTAGGTTTATTTTGATAGAGACATGCTGAATACAAAGGGCTGAAATAAATGAGTAATCGTTAACATAAAATAATAGAACATTTTAATAAAAATTAATATTTTTTTGAACATTAATTTACCACACATTGAATAACTGCACAAATTAATAAGCGTAATGCAAATAAATCTATTTTTCTTGTTCTCTGAAAGCAAAATGTTTCCTGTTGTGCACACCAAACAAGTCAGTCCAAGACTTAATGACGTGGCAATTGGCTGCTAAAAGATTCGCTGCTAGTATTAGTGGAGAGAAATGGTGCGCCTGCACATAAGTCGTGTAAGGGAAATGAATGCAACAGGATTATAGTAATCAGTCATTAGCAAACATTGTAGTTTGTTACTAACAATTATGTATAACAGTATATTGTAAAAATTAAGTTACAAAATTTTTATTAAAACGTTTCTTACATACCATTATATTGGCTGGTCCGCAAAAATATTCGTTGTGGGCCGCATGCTTTGACATGCTTGCTCTAATCCAACTGCTTGACTACGTGCTAGGGGAGGAAAGGGCACCCTGGGGGTGAGGTCCTAACCCAGTGATGGCAAACCTTTTGAGCTCGGCGTGTCAGCATTTTGAAAAACCCTAACTTAACTCTGGTGCCGTGTTACATATAGAAATTTTTTGATATATGCAACCATAGTAAAACAAAGATATATATTTTTGATATTTATTTTATATATTTAAATGCCATTTAACAAAGAAAAATCAACCAAAAAAATGAGTTCGCGGGTCATAGGTTCGCCATCACTGTTCTAGCCTATAATTGTTGTTTTCTCTAGTTTTGCCCATTGCTAGGCACCTGGGGACTTTTGGCCCTGATAACATTCTGTATCTGGCCTATCGCTCCTGCTCTTCTCATGTCTGTCTACTCTATCAGTATGAGAACAGATCACTGTTCTGTTGAGCACAGTTGGTTTGAACTCAGAGGCCATTGCTATATGAAAAATGCTTGTCTTTTAGCACTAGAATAGCTTCGAGTTGCTAAGTACAGTGAAAGACATGCAGAGCAGATTGTAGAAACAGCAGATTCCTGTTACCTAGTTCATGCTCACTTGGGCATACACATATACTAATTGGCTGGAATGGTGGGCAGATTCTTTGTGTATACCTAAATTGAGTTTCTCTTAAAATTTTGTTTAATGTAGGTTAAATTTGTGTTAGATGTTGGCTTATTTGAGGTATAAGATTTAAAATAGACTTTCTAAAGGAAGAATATCTGGCATAAGAGTTTCACCTACCTTTTCATTCTGTTGTGTCAAGTGGAGTGTTGAAGAAATCATATGTGTTTCATGGCTTATCCTTGAATTATAATGAGTTGTATATCATAGTTTTCGTTTCTTCTGGTTCGTAATTTTTTGTTCTATTTCTCTTCTAACAGTGTCTCAGTAAACTGAGTACATAACCAACAAAATGTGGGGATTTAGTTTATAAAATAGATTAGCCTAGTTTTCAAAGGAAACTTTAACCTCTAGATGCAAATTTAGTTAATCTGTTTTATATATTGTTCAAGCACATTCTTTAAAGACATTTGTGACCTATCAGTTCTTCAGTTGGTATACATTTATATGGCCATGTCTTTTCTCAGACTTGTCTTTGTAAAACTGATAGAACTTCCAAATAAACATGGGAATGCTGGTTGGTAGAGTCTCATGAACTTGTGAGTTTAGTTTACTCTTCTGTTAGGAGGAGGAAAGGAATCTTATTTTTGTGAAAATACATGACTGCTGTCTACTCACTGTTGCTGTAACAAGTTAATGTTTTCTGTCATTCAGCTAAGATTGCCACATTTCTGTAATTTTCCTGTGCCTTTTAGCACTATTTAAATCAGGGCTACAAATATGATCTCTGTTTTTTCTCCTTATTTTTCCCTTGTTACTAGTCACTGGTACATCTGTTTCCTAAAGACTTCTTGAAAACACATGCTATTCATAATACTTTCTCGTCTGTTGTCATATGTACAAGTGACCCACTGAAGTTTAGGCACTTAAGTCACCTGTTGTATCTTACACAATTGTGTTTCTCAGAGGACTTAGCATTTTCTGAATGCTCCATAAATTCTTATGGACTGGTTGATAATATCTCTATTTCTGGCTTTCCAAGTTCTTTATACTGAAGTTTCAGAATTTTCTTCTGCCAGCATTTGGCAAGCCATTTGGGTGGAATGTTTGGGTCCACCAGTAGTGAGCTTGTGTATTTTTGTCATTTTCCTCCTTTTTAAATAAAAATGGGCATTCTAGGAAGTGAAAGGTCCCTGGAACAAGATCTTAGTTTATCTTTCTTTCTTGGGGATAGTGTATGGGAAGCTGGTTGTTAGGATGGGGTGGTTTTAGGCAGCAGGAGAGTCAGAATATTGGCCATGATTGTTGATCTTTTTATAGTCAGTGGTGAAGGGTAGTATCTGTCACTGTGAGCTTGACAGTTTCCCGATAAATACTTAAAGACGTCTGATGAAATCAGTGGGTTTAACAAGTACACTTTTTTGAAATATGTTTACTTCTGGGAAATCAGCATAATTCAGTGGACCAGTATTTTTTAAGTGAGGAATGATGATGTTATAAAATCATGCATTTAAAGTAAATAGGCCAGTGAACTTGAGTGAGCAGAGTAGGACAAGTTTATTGATACAGTTTCAGATTCTACATCTCAGCTAATCTTTTAAGAAACTACCATTGCTTATAGAAAAGTAGTGGTTGTCTTGGAAAAACACCTATAAGGTTCAGTTGCAAGGTCAACTAGCCACTTTTTCACAGAACAGTTTTGGTGTCCTATCAAAGCATGAGATAGATTCATAATTACCTCAAAAGGCTATTCACATACTCTTCCCATTTCTAGCTAAATATCTATCTGTTTGAGATAGATATTCTTTAACCAAAACAACATATTGGAACAGATGAATGCTGAAGCAGGTAGGAGAATCCAGATGTCTTCTATTAAGACAGATATTGAAGAAATTGTATAAAATGTAGAACAATTCCACTTACTGATTTTTTTTTTTACATAACACTAGAGGCCCGGTGCATGAATTCGTGCACGGGTGGGGTCTCTCAGGGTGGGCTGCGGAGATCGGGCCCCAGCTCATGCCCACAGTCTCACAGCCCCAGCTCTGCAGCCCCGCCTGGTACCCGCCGCCCCCTCACCTGCCTCACTATCCCGCCTGCCTGCAGGGTGATCAGTCAGGGCCGGGGCCCCCTGCCCGGCTCCCTCAGTGCCTGGGAGCTGGGCAGCAGCCCCACACCCCGCCGCTGGTTGCTGTCTGCAGGATGATCGGCGGGGTGATCAGGCCCCTGCTTGTACCCACCTTGGCCTGGCGCCACCTGCTTGCCTGTTCCACCATCCCTCCGCGGTCCCACTCTCATTGGGGCCTATTGGGGCTTGCAGCGCCTGCACTGCTGCTCACTGCCAGCACCGTCTTGCCTACGCCCACCATGCTCCACGCTGCCCCCTGGTGGTCAGCACACGTCATAGCGAGAGGTCGCACCCCCAGTCTCTCGGTTGAACAACTGCCTGAGGGGACAATTTGCATATTAGACTTTTATTATATAGGACTAGAGGCCCGATGCATGAAATTTGTGCAAGAGTAGGCCTTCGCAGCCGCGGCAGCTGCCTAGATCCCGCCGCTGCAGCCCTGGCTTCATCCAGAAGGTTGTCTAGAAGGACGTCCAGTCTGATTAGCATATTATGTTTTTATTATTATAGATAGGATGTAATTGGCTTACATTATTTTTTTTAAATCCTCACTTGAGGATATGCTTATTGATGAGAGAGAGAGAGAGAGAGAGAGAGAGAGAGAGAGAGAGAGAGAGAAACGTCGATATGAGAGAGAACATTGATTGGCTGTTCCATAGGCGTGCCCCAACTGGGGATGAAGCTCGCAACCTTGACATGTGCCCTGGCCAGAAATCAACCCTCAACCTTTCGGTATATGGGATGATGCTTCAACCAACTGAGCCACACCGGCCAGGTCATCAACTTGCATTATTTAAAAATGAAGTTGATGTTTTAAAATTTATCAGTTTTTAATTTCTAATATGCCATATATTGATAAATATAGCCCATATGAACTAAAGGAGTCCTGAAACCAAAATGCTCAAGAATGGTGTATGTTTGAACTTTCTACAAATTCCATTTGTCTGTGGTGATACCTGCATGTGAGTGATTAATGTCTTGGTCTATATCATAAGTTCCAAATTTTTTGTCATCACAGTGGCTCATTTAGGCTTTATATTTTCCTCTTTTGATCTATTTTTTTTATCCCTTCTCATATGAGTACATCTGGCTTTTTAATTTTAGGTTGTCCTTGCCATCATTTTTCTCCATTCACAATGCCATCAACCCAGTCAAAGCCCTTATCACTTTATTCCTGAATTACTTCAGAACTCCAGGTTCTTTCTAATTATTTTTCAAAATTGAGTGTTGAATGGAACTCCAGGATTGACTTGACTTTAATTTTTTAAATATGTTCCCTAAAATGTACAGATATAAACTTCTTATGGTAAAACCAAAGCATTACAAATTAAATACAATCAAGTCAGCAACACATATTTAATGATGTTATTTTGTTAAAACTGAATAAACATTAGAGCTTATAATAGAATGACAGCTTTAGGACCAGTTTTATAATAAACTAGAGGCCCGGTGCATGAAATTTGTGCACGGGGCGGGATGGTGGTCCCCTCAGCCCAGCCTGCACCCTCTCCAACCTGGGACCCCCTAGGGCAGTGATGGTGAACCTTTTGAGCTCGGCGTGTCAGCATTTTGAAAAACCCTAACTTAACTCTGGTACTGTGTCACATATAGAAATTTTTTGATATTTGCAACCAGAGTAAAACAAAGATTTATATTTTTGATATTTATTTTATACATTTAAATGCCATTTAACAAAGAAAAATCAACCAAAAAAATGAGTTCGCGTGTCACCTCTGACACGCTTGTCATAGGTTTGCCATCACTGCCGTAGGGGGATGTCCGACTGCCGGTTTAGGCCCCATCCCTAAACTGGCAGTTGGACATCCCTCTCACAATCCTGGGCCACTGGCTCCTAATCGCTCACCTGCCTGCCTGGTCGCCCCTAACTGTCCTCCCTTGCCAGCCTGATTGCCCTTCACTGCCTCTGTGTCCTGGCCTGATCACCCCTTACTGCCCCCCTCCCCCCCGCCAGCCTGGTTGCCCCCAACTGCCCCCCCCCCCCCCCCCGCCAGTCTGGTTGCTCCTCACTGCCCCCCCTCCGGCCTGGTCACCCCACACATCCTGCTGTTTGGTCATCCCTCACTAACCCCCCTGCCACCCTGGTCACCCACGCAGCCTGCTTATTCAGTCGTTTGGTCGGCCCTAACTAACCCCCCTGCCAGCCTGGTCGCCCCACACAGCCTGCTTGTTCAGTCCATTGGTCGTCCCTTACTTAACGCGCCCCCCCCCCCCCCCCCAGCCTGGTCGTAGGCAGCCATCTTGTGAGGGTGTGAGGGTTAATTTGCATATCACCTTTTTATTATATAGGATATTTCTTTAATTTGGCTTAATATTAATACAGAGAATGGCTAAATTAGTATAAATGTTTTATAAAATAGTGTGAATTTTTAGTCTTTATTTGTGCAGGATAATCAGATCTAGTAGTTAACCTGAATAGTGACACCTGGTTATCCCTGAGAGTGAGTGTGTGTGTGTGTGTGTGTGTTTGATTGCTTTCAGAGAGGAAGGGAGAAGGGAGAGAGAGATAGAAACATCAATGATGAGAGAGAATCATTGATTGGCTGCCTCCTGCATCCCCCCCCCCCCCCATCGAGTCTGTAACCTGGGCATGTGCTCTGACAGTCATCAAACTGGTGACCTTTTGGTGAATGGTGACCTCTTGGTGCATGGGACAAACGCTCAACCAAGTCACACCAGCTACGCCCATAATGGTTCTTGCTACTGAAGAACATAAGTGGGGGTGAAAAACATGAAAATGTGATTTTAATGTTATAAATGCTGTGCTAGTGGGAGGGAGTTTGTTTTATATAAAATAGCCTTCAAAATGGTTCATTAGGTTTTATTCTCCACGGATCTGCCTATTTATCCCTATATTTCCAAAGAACCGTCTGGACATTTAGATTTATTTATTAGATCAGCAGTCACTGGACATTTAGATTTATTTCTTAGATTAGCGGTCACCAACCTTTCGGACCTCACAGACCACCAGTGGTCCATGGACCACTGTTTGGCGACCGCTGTCTTAGATCATAATTCAGAGGTCTTTTTCCTTATATCTCGATAATTTCCCCTAAATGAATTACTCTGATTTTCTTCATTTCCTCTCAGTTTACAAGCTCATCTATAGACTAAACCTCCACTCATGTACTTTGTTTGGAAGAGCTTTGTGACATTTATAAATGTGGAAATTTATCCATATATGCCCTCTTCCGGAGAGGTTGGTTCCAGATTCAGTTTTGAAATGTTCTGTTGTTGATCTCGCCACTTGTTTAGCTCAATTAAACTTGGTCTGAGAGACAGCTTTGTTGTGACATACTTTGTTGTAACTAATAGCAGAAACAAAAGTATTAGAATGTTAGACAAGGAGGGTTCTAGTACAGAAACAGTACATAATGCCAACTAATTATACCTATTCACCAAGACAGAGCTTAGAAAGAATTGCAATAATCCCCACTTTGCACATCAGTGAAAACTAAATGTTATGTTCCTGTTACAGGTTTATCAGGTACAGAGTGCTCCCTCCTAAGACCAAGAATTTGTCAAGGTGGCAGATGGGAATGGTTGTGAAATAGTTTATGAGCAACATATCCCTTTTTATCAGATTCCTATTCTTTCTAGTTCTAGGCCTTTGAAGTGCTAAATGTCTGAAGTAATTTGCATAGAATTACTTGAGCTCCTGTTAACTAGCAGATTTGAAAGCAAACAATTGCCCCACAAAGTTCTTTTTTTTCTTTATTGATTAAGGTATTACATATGTGTCCCATTGCCCCCATCTCCTCCCCACTCATACCCTCACCCCCCTGTTGTCTGTGTCAAATGAGGCTCCAATTTATTCTTAACTTTGGTGTCCTTTTACCCTGCTTCACCGTCTTCCTAGCTTCTTTCCTCTTGACTTCCTGAACTCATCTAGTTGAGTTCAGTCTTCTCCGTTCTAAGGACTGTTATCATTGTTCCATTTCAGCAACCCACTGGGAAGGCTTCATTTTTAACCTTTTCACAAGGAATACTATCTCTGTGACCTCATTCAACTGCTTTTATCTCACATTTTGAAATCTCTTCATTCTTCTCATTTTTTTCAGCCCTTGTAATTTGGAGTCTTTACCAAATTTGGTGTCCACCTTTTTTGGTTTGCCAGCCTGTACAGCCCCATCTCGAGTGTGTCTGCTCATACCTTGGAGTTCCTTTCATTCTTTTTTGGACTGTGAAATCCATCTCAATTTTTAGGGCTGTGTTGTCACCTTTTCTGCCATCCTTCTGCAGTCCAGTCTATCCACCCCATCCCCACCCTCACTTCCATCCCTCTATCCCCACCTTCCCATGTACATATATTGTAGTGCATTTTCTTTTTTGGCCTTTCTAGGTAGGATATCAGCTCCAAAAGGGCAAGTTCTGTATTTCATTCGTTTTTGTATATTCATATTCATCGCCTGGGTCATAATCATCATTTATTACATGCTTTCTTTGCCCCTTTCTCAGCTCTAAATAATTTGCATTCTTTGTTACTGTTTGGTGGTTGAATATTCTTACCGAGAGTTACCTCTTACCTCTGTGCTCTTTCTTTAAATCTTGTCTTCTTAGACAATTTTATTTGTGCCAGAGGGTTTTATGTAAACAAGTAGGTAAATGAAACCCTACTCAGTTATTCAAGCCAGAAAGTTGTCTTCCCCCACATTTAAATCATCACCAGGTTTTCTTGTGAGTAAATTGAATTCCTTTTCTCTCCCATCACCAGTGTGGTATTAGAGCTGCTCTTGTTTGGAACCTGGCCTCACCTTGCACTCTGTTCTCCCCACCTGCCCTTCTGCTTCTGCACTGCAGTCAGCTGGCCTTTCCAGGTTGGAAAACTTCCCTCCTCTTTTACTTAAAACACCAAGTGGCTTTCCACTGCTCTTAGAGAAATTAAAGCAAAACTCTTTAACATGGCACCTTTGCACCCATCTGACAGAGAAATGTTCTAATCTTTGAAGATACAGGTATGTTTTTAATAGTTTGAGAAGAAAATGTTCCAGAAGAGGACACTTATTTAGACTCAAGGTGGGGACTGTAGTATGAATAAGACATCTGGTGAACCATAGGTTGTCCCCACAATTGAACGTGATTGACTCCCAGAGTCTGCAAGTAAAGATAAGGCAGAAGGATTTACTTTGCATTTGCCACATTCCTTTTTTCTTTTGCTGGCAAAGAAACCCCTTATGTGAACAAAGGTGGCACAAGAGGCAACAATCCAGACTTTTAGCACAGTATTTAAGGTGGGCCTGATGTAAAAGTGTGTAGGGGAATACTTTAATTTGTACATTTATTGTGTATTGTACTGTTTTTACTTTTACTGTTGTATGTAAATTTTACTTTTTCAGATTTGTCATTTTCAATTCATTTTTGCTAGTAATGGACTGATGAAAACTCAGGGTACATTCTTCTTCTTTTTTTTTGCTCTACTGCGTGGATCTCATAGATTAAAAGCTAGTTTGGTCTGGCCGGTGTGGTTCAGTGGTTGAGCATCAACCTATGAACCGGGAGATCATGGTTTGATTCCCAGTCAGGGCACATGCCTAGGTTGCTGGCTTGAATCCCAGTGGGGGGTGTGCAGGAGGCAACCTATGATGAATCTTTCTCATTGATGTTTCTATCTCTCTCCCCCTCTTCTTTACTCTCTGAAATAAATAAAAATATTTAAAAACAAACAAACAGAAAACTAGTTCGGTATATAGTAAACTTAGTTCTTGGTAAGGGATCACATTTCTATAAGACGGCAGCTCTCTAGGTGTTTGTAAAAATATCTTTTAAAAGTTTTATTAAGTAAAACTTTATAGTACTTTGAATGAAATGTTTTAATGATTTAACCATACAGATCAAATGAGCACCCTTCTGCAAATGTCAACAGTGTAATTATGTATTATTTCTTTTGCTTATTGTTAGTTTGCTGGGGATTTAAACACAAGTGATCGTATTCAGGCTGGTTAGATTAGTGATTTTAATATGAAACCATTGCTTTTAGAATAATCATGGGCCAGACTGGGAAGAAGTCTGAGAAGGGACCAGTTTGTTGGCGGAAGCGCGTGAAATCAGAGTACATGCGACTGCGACAGCTCAAGAGGTTCAGGCGAGCCGATGAAGTGAAGGTATCCCTTTGTCTTTTTTGAAAATGCATGTATAACTGAAGTTATCTTTAGGGAGAAAAAAAGCTAAGTTTTAATTTGAAAGGGTTCATTTTCAGCCCAGGCTATATTTACATTAGATAAATGAAGACTTGGAAGTTCAGGTCCTCGGTCTGTCTTAACATAAAAATTGTACCACACATAGTAGTGATAACGGAAAGATTTTCAGCCTACTTGGAATTTACTATCTTTTTTTTATACCTTTCCATTGCACCTGTAGACTTGGGACCCAAATATACAGGGTTTCGTGGTTTTATGTTTCTAAAGTCATTGTGTTGTTTTTTTTTAATAGAAAGTTAACAAAGGATGGAAATAATTTCCTGTTCCCCCCCATTCATAATAAAATAATAGCTGTGGTCTTTTTGTAATATTTAAATTTGGGGAACCACAGCTTATTGTAAAATCTATGTGCATTAGAGAGAATGTTTCTGATATTTTTGAGAAATCACTAGATTTTAACCCATAATAGAGATACTACAGATGTCCTAACAATGAACATTTTTTTTCTCCTTTCATTTTTTTAAAGAGTATGTTTAGTTCCAATCGTCAGAAAATTTTGGAAAGAACGGAAATCCTAAACCAAGAATGGAAACAGCGAAGGATACAGCCTGTTCACATCCTGACTTCTGTGAGCTCATTGCGCGGGACCAGGGAGGTTGGTTAACTCACGCGCTGCAGTAATTTCAGTGCATTCTGGTTTTGCTGTTGGAACATTGGTTGGTTATTGAGAGGAAGTCACTGACTTCAGAATGTCTGTCTTTTTATTGCCATTTCTTTTTCATATGTAACTGTTAATGGCTGCCTTAAGTAACACTAATATCTGTAACAGAGCTCTAGTGCTTGACATGCTTTCACTGTTATTACAGAGATATATAGATTTTTATAAAACTATTGATTAAAAAGTCTTTTAAATTAAATACTCTTTAATGTCCTTATCAGATCACTATTTAGAGCTAGGCTTTCTGACTCAGTTGTCTTTTCTCCCCTCATTAATGTGAATTAGCCATGCTGTAAGAAATGTCTCCTTTTCGTTCATATTCATAGACTAAGAAAGTTTTTTTTGCATTTTGTTTAAATTCTAAGGCTCTTTTTAAAAGAATTTTAAATTCAGTGTTGAGAACTTGGAATTTCACTTTCTATAGATAGCATTTCTGAATGATGGAGATGTTAATTACTCCAAGAAATCCTATTTTTAAGGGAAGGTAATAAATCTGTGGTAGATTTTATGATTCAGTAACACAGGAAAACAAGCGGCAATAAGATGAAAGAAAATGGGGAAGCTTAAACAGTATAGGACCAATCAGTTGGGTTTTTGTTAAAGCATTTCTGTTTAAGAACCTGTTTTATATAGGAAGACTCATAGAATATGGGATGCTATCTGAACAGACCTCAAGCAGAAAGAGGGAAGAAAGTGATTTGGAACTTAGATTACCCCACGTAGTAGATGATTGTTTATCTGAGCATCTATCTAACAGTGGTTTTCAATCAGTGTGCCACAAGAATTTTTAAGACATGCAATACCTGAACAGTCATAGGCACTGTCCTCTTTTCCCTTAGATTGTCATATAAAAAAATGACAACAGTTAACACAACAATAGCCGTCTGGTGTGAATGAATCAAAAGTATACTTTCCCCCCCCCAGATTGGCAAAAATGTATTTCTTGGTGTGACATGGATTTTAGTAATTAGTTTATGTGTGCCGTGAGATGAAAAAGGTTGAAAGTCGCTGATCTAAACAATGGAATTTGTTCATATTTCAATGAGTAGCCATTTTTAACATTTTTTAAAATTGATTTTAGAGAGAGGAAGGGAGAAAGAGAGAGAAACATTGATCAGCTGCCTCCTGCATGCCCCCTACTGGGAATCAAGCCTGCAGTCTGGGCATGTTCCCTGACTGGTAATTGAACCAGCGACTGTTAGTGCATGGAATGAGCTTTAACCAACTGAACCATACCAGCCAGGGCAATGAGTAGCCATTTTAAATATAATATTGTGATAATCAAGTACTACTTTGCTATTGTATGAGATCTGTGAATCTGACACACTGGCTTCGAAGACTTGTCAGCACTGTCACAGCAGCCCAGTATGCTATAGACATGACCTCTGATGGTGTGGTAGTCTCAGTGGTGACACCTGACTTGGGATGGTTCTTAGCCATTTATGCATTTTGTCAGGTGGCTACTCTTTAAAGCTCTGACCTGCAGTTGTCTGAATATGTATGATATGTTACTAACCCTCTCACCATCTGGGACAGGTCAGGGCCTGTACATGTTGGAGGTGATGACTTATTAACGTATGAAGGGTAAGAGGGATTTTTTTCTGTGCCAGTCAGACCGTTCTTAAGGGGTTTCTAAGTAATTCTTGTAAAAGTTTGATCTGGTGACCTTTTGGAAATTTGAGGTGAAGTTTTCCTAATTTTTTTTCTTCCCTGAAAGAATAATAAATCTTATAAATTTGGAGAAATAAAGTAGAAACACCTGCAGTACTTATTTTTGCCACCCATTACAAATCTCAAAATGCTGTCAAAAGCCCAATTAACATTAACAATAAAAGTTATCAGCAATAATGATCTCTGGTACTATGCAAGGTACTGTGCACATGTTATTTCATTTAATCTTTATGATGGTTGTATTATGCCTTCTTCCCCAGTTGAGGAAACTGAGCCTTAGAAGAGCTAAGTCAGTTTGCTTGCTCTAATGATCTGATGTGGCCCCAGGAGAGTACATTTTGCTCAGACACATTAAAAAATTGATAAAATCTGGCCGGTGTGATTCAGTGGTTGAGCATCAACCTGTGAACCAGGAGGTCAGGGTTCGATTCCCAGTCAGTGTACATGCCCAGATTCTGGGCTTGATCTCCAGTAGGGGTGTGTGTAGGAGGCAGCCAATC
Organism: Myotis yumanensis; assembly: GCF_028538775.1. Taxonomy (NCBI): domain Eukaryota; kingdom Metazoa; phylum Chordata; class Mammalia; order Chiroptera; family Vespertilionidae; genus Myotis; species Myotis yumanensis. The sequence continues at coordinate 38,126,305 of NW_027223760.1, read as the reverse complement.
AATGATGTTTCTCTCATCTATGCTTCTATCTCTCAATTATTCTCACTTCTCTCTAAAAATCAATAAAAACATTTTTAAAAATTAGTAAAGTTCATTATGTATAATTTCAGTTGCTCATAATATAATTTTTGGTGTTAAGCTTGCAAATACAATATATTTAAGTGAATATTTACTAATTGAAAATTTCTTTTAAGTTTATCAAATGGAGATAAATAACATTGCATGTAAAGATATTGTGAGTTTATGTGAGAAATTGTGAGAAGAAACTAGCATTTAAAAAAAATTGTTTTCTAAACTTAGTACCCCATGCCCGTTGAGAAATACAATTTCCGCAGAATAGGAAGGGAAAAGGAGGGAAGTAATCCCAGCCTCAGGAATTCAGTTTCTGTTGCATGGAACTCTGGCCTGGCCAGGCACTGGTGTTCTAGCTGCTCTTGATAATTGATCTGCTTCAAATGGTGTATCTTTTACTCCTCCCATCCTCACCCACTTTCAAACCATCACCCCTGACTTTTGGAAACTAAAGGTTTATATAGTTTGTGATAAGCTTTTTGGTGTTATCACAATAAATAAGATCTTAAGGGCTGGAAAGAATTTAGTCTCCTTACTTTTAAGTTTGAGCCTTTCCAGCTACATAATGATTTCTTTTATATGCTCTGAAAGTTGAGTCTGAAGTAGGTTAGAACAGGTTAAAAAAGATTTAGCCTGTTTTGCAGACTTTCTTAGTAGTAGGCTTGGCGGGGTTTTGGACTGCAGTGTTGATCCCAACACCTAGGTCTGTGGCTTTTACCGTTTGAAAGTGCTGTTGTAACATTGTTTTAATGAACCGCTCATCTTTATAAAGCTGATCCTTGGTAATCCTGTCTTCAGTTTAAAGTCTTTGCAGCATGATGATGATCCAATGACAATTTTCAGTTTTTTATGTGTCTTCTACTTTCTTCTCTTTGTACTGGTAGTTACTCTCAGTTTTACTAGAAAAGTGACTGATTTTATTGAGGCTGTTGTAGTAAAGAATGTCTGGCAAGTTTACTTTCTGATCTAATGAAGTGACTGCTGTAGATGCTGACTTCAGATCAGGGAACTCTGCAGTTGAACCTAGAGACCCATCCGTAGTATATTGTTTTCTTGATGTGCTTTGAAGATACTTTTTGGTACCTGTTTTTTGGTGTTGAGGTTACGGAACCTTAAGTTGTGTTACCTGTAGAATTTTAATACAGGATATGTGTCTATTTTTGTATTTCTTTAAAAAAATATTTTGACTCCTTGAAGACAGACTATAATAAGTATTTTATACTTATTTCCTTTGTTCTTTGGATGATCTTTTTAAGGGCCTTAAAAATGTCATTATCTACAAGCCAAGGGATGTATGCTTTAGTGCCATAATGTGTGGCTGTGGCTGTTCATCGAATGTCGTTTCCAGGTGACTTTCCTCCTTTGTCTCCTGAAGTCTGTATTATGGTAGTTATATTCTTCAGTGTGTCTGTTTTTCCAGTTTTCATGAAGAAGCTGGCTTAAGAATTACTCTTGTAGTTCTTACTAGGGCATTTCTTTTTGTCCATTTTTTGCTTAAAAAAAACCACAAGGCACTTTCCCCTTCATTGATTCTTTATATCAAGCTTTAATTACCTATAGAGATTATGACTGAAAGATGCTTGCTCAAATGATGTCTATCTTCTGGGCTAGTGGTTTGATTGGTTTTGTAATTTTAAAAATTCTGCCAATATGCATTTTTATATATTCTAGGAGAATTCTGTGTCTTGTTTACTAATGAAAAGAGTGAGAATTTTTTATGGATGTTGAAACATAGGGCTTCTTCAAAATGCTTGATATACAAGAAGCATCAGAAAGGCCTCCTAGTCCTCATATTCGTGAAGAATAAAATGTCTTTACTTTTCAATACATACAGGTTTGCTCTTCCTAGTGATATCTGAAATGATTTACAAAATATATTTTTATTGATTTCAGAGAAGAAGGGAGGGGAGAGAGAGATAGAAACATCAATAATGAGAAAGAATCATTGATTGGCTGCCTCTCCTGCATGCTCCCCACTGGGAATCTAGTCTGAAAACTAGGCATGAGCCCTGACCAGGAAAGGAACTGTGATCTCCTGGTTCATAGGTTGATGCTCAACCACTGAGCAATACTGGTTGGGCTGAAATTATTTTAAGTTCATCACCTATTATTTGATTTTTGTAAAAAAATTTTTTTGAGAGACTTCTATCAAAATAACATAGAAAGTGTAAGATCTTTCATGTTTGCAATTTGGACTTAATTTTGTTGAAGGAGAAGAAAAATGTTTGTGTGTTGTTGTGTTGTTTTTTTTTGTTAATCCTCACGCGAGGATATTTTCCTTTTATTTTTTAAGAGAGGATGGAAGGGAGGGATGGTGGGGAGAGAGAGAAACATCAATGTGAGAGACACAATGATCAGTTGTCTCCTGCATAGCCCCCACCAGGGCCAGGGATCGAACCTGCAACCCAGGTATGTGTCCTTGCCTGGGTATGGAACCTGAAATACTTTATTTTTTATTTATTTATTTTTAAAAATATGTTTTTATTGATTTTTCACAGAGAGGAAAGGAGAGGGATAGAGAGTTAGAAACATCGATGAGAGAGAAACATCGATCAGCTGCCTCCTGCATACCTCCTACTGGGGATGTGCCCACAACCAAGCTATATGCCGTTGGCCAGAATCGAACCTGGGACCCTTCAGTCCGCAGGCCTATGCTCTATCCACTGAGCCAAACCGGTTAGGTTGAACCTGAAACACTTTAGTGCTGGTCAGGGCTGATGACATTATTTATTAACTTGGTAATGCACTATCCTAGGTTAATTGTAAATAAATTTAGTTGCTGTTTACAAAGAAAAAATAATATGTTAGTGTATCCAGTGTATAATACTTAAATATAGTCTTACTTAAATACAGTGTTAACTTTCAACACACTAACATGCTTTCTTTCCTTTGTAAATTGCAGGATTATGGGACCAATAGGTCTAGAGCAGTGGTTATCAACCTTGGCTGCACATTAAAATCACCTGGGAATCTTTTTAAAATCCTGATTTCTGGGCCTCATCCTCCGGAAATTCTGTTTCTTTGTTACTAATGTTGTGGCCCCACCCCATAACAAAGAAACAGAATTTCCAGAGGATGAGGCCCAGAAATCAGGATTTTAAAAAGATTCCCAGGTGATTCTAATGTGCAGCCAAGGTTGAGAACCACTGGTCTAGAGTCTCCTGAGTCCTTTCAGCAGATATGGGAAGGAGCGAGGTCGCTTTTCTTATGTCTTAGAAATAAACGGATGGCTCTCCCAAGTGCCTGCTTTGACTTTCAGTCCGAACATACCTGTCCTTTCCTGGTTTCTGAAGGAACTGGTTTCTAGGTTGCTTTCTGTTACTGTTTGCTTCTCTTAACCACTTGTTGGTATTTACTTGGAGAATTTTCTTGTTAACTCTGCTGATCCTTCCATGTAGCTTTTAGAATCATGCAGCCTTCCCTTACTTTCTGGCTTTCTTGTGGCTGAAATAGATGGAGCATTCTTAAATGACCATAAAGGAGGTGTTCCTTTTCTTTTGAAAGGAAACTAATCTATTAAAAGCATTTTATGCTTTTCCAAAGGGTCTTTTAACAAAAAAGGAAGGTCACTGATAATGTTTGAGTTTATATTTTAAATTTAAGATTAGATATCTTAAGTTTAAAGAGTGGACTCTTAAAAATGTCTAGTTTATTTTGTGCAACTAATACACAAGCACAAATTGCACTTAATTTGTTGCTTTTCGCCTAGAATCTGTATATATAATTTGTGATTAAAAATTACTGGTAAATTGACTGTTACAAAGATTGTCTTTTTCCAAAACGAAATTTTGTTAGGTATTTAAAAAAAATTATATTTTTATTGATTTTAGAGAGGAAGGGAGAGGGAGAGAGAGATGGAAATATCAGTGATGAGAGAATCATTGATCAGCTGCCTCCTGCACTCCCCTCACTGGGGATCGAGCCCACAACCCAGGCATGTGCCCTTGACTGGAATCGAACCAGGGACCCTTCAGTCCGTAGGCTGATGCTCTATCCACTGAGCCAAACTGGTTAGGGCTTGTCAGGTATTTTAAAGGCAAACAGAGCAAGCCAAAACCAAAATAAATGCTTGTTTAGTCTGTAGTGTTAAAAAATGCTTATTGCTCTGAAGAAATAAGAAACTTTTATTAGACCTAGAAATCTGTCACAATTTAGCTTGGTAATGTAGTAAATTCACTGCTTAGAATTGTTTTTTCTTACTAGATTTTATAAAAGAATATCACTTGTACCATTTTGGGAGATTTGGCAGATTTCATGAACTACCTTGGTAACTGATGTGGCAGTTTTATACCAGCTAATGTGACTATCTGTTGGGTCAATTAAATTCTTGTTTTTCATCTTTCCAATTAAAAGGTCATTGCAAAATGATAATTGTAAAAATTCAGATAACACAGAAGTATGTCATATAAGGCAAAGTCCCTGTAGTCCAATCCCTGTGACTTAGGTTCTTTGAGAGTTCTTCTGTATCTGATAACATGTTAGTAATAATGATAATACATATTTTATTTTGAGAAGTTACTCCCAGATAAAATGTGCCTGTCATTTGGGGCCATCACTTTACAGCCCCTGTTCAGTCTCCAGTCTCTTTAAGATGCCTAGTGTTGGATACTATGGATAAACCATAATTAATTGCCCTATTCTTAATTGATGGGCATTTAGTTTTTATATTTTATTTTTGTAGTGTTTCAGTGAATATCTTTCATATGCATTTTTAGATCTTTTGATTAATTTTGTAGGAAAAGTTCCTAGAAATAGAATAAGGAGGTCAAGAGAATATGCATATTTAAAATTTTAATAGAGATTACCAAATTGCCCTTCAAAGGTTTCACCTTTACATTCTTACCAGCCATTTATGGGACTGTTTATGTTCCCAACATCATATGTTATCATCTTTTAAATATTTGTCAGTGTGATAGCTAAAAAGTTATTACAGTTTGTTTCTTTGCCTTAATTTGATTCTTTAGTGTGGTTGAGTATCTGTTGTTTATGTTTCTTTTATGAATTGGCTTATGAATTGGCCTATTATGGTCTTGGATCTTTTGAAATTAGCTTGGATTTTTTTTCTTAAGATTTTAAGGACTTCTTGTATATTATAAATACGTAATAGTGTTTAATCATCTGTTTTGTAGGCCCTCCGCTCCCCATGTTTTGATGTTATCTCTGGTATAATTTGGTTATGCAGAAGTTTTAAATGTTTATGTAGTTAAATTAGAATTTCTTCTTTTGATTTCTTTCTTTCTTAAAGGCTTAGAAAGTCTTTTTCCACTTCAAATTATAAATTATCTGTCTATCTTTATTTTTACTTTTGTTTTCATTTTTATATTTTATTATCATTTAACCCATCAGGAATTTCCTTTGGCATAGTGAGTGGGGATTTGATTTAAAAATTTTTTCTATTTAGCTTTATAGTTGTTTCAATACTATTTAATGAATAACCAGTGAATGATTATAAAGCAGTTATAAATCTGTTTTACAAATTGCATCCTGATTGGTGGTCACCTGAGCAGGTTTACCACTTGAGTAAGGACTGGTGCTTTTTCCCATGGGACTCCGGCTGGCTGACAATCTTGCTTCTCTTTAACTGGGGCCTCTACTGCTCTATAGTGTTCAACCCCATGCTCACTCATGGAAGCAAGACTTCACAGGGATTGTGTTGCCACAGCTTATGAAAACCAAGGACTTGTATAATACTCTTTGTACTGTTTCTTAGTTTTTGTGGGTTTCTTGTTTGTTTGTTTTTCCATGAAGGAAATGGTCTTATTTTCCACTCACAGGACTGTTATTGGGTTAGGTACTTGAGTTTGCATGAAATGGATAAACATGGCTCTGTTACTTGCTTCATGTTTTTTGTTGAGTTTTTTTGTAGTTTTATCAACTTATGTCCTGTGACTATTGTTCTGTTTCTGATCTCTAGTATTTTAACAAAACTGCAGATTATGAAGAGGTGATATACCCCAATAGCCCCCTTCAGACCCAGATTCCATTGGGTTTTAACAGTTAATATATTCACTAGGTGTATATATTTATGATCTCTTTCATTGAGGATCAGGTGTCTGAAGTTAGGATGCAGAAAAGAGCTTTAAGTGTCTAAACTTCCTGAGTTTGTATTCCAAATGTTATGTGTTCTATGTTAAATGCTACATATGGCTTCCCCTCTCACCCCCCAGAAGTGTAAGAACTGACACTTATAGGACATCTATCATGCTTATGTGAACTCGGGGGCAAGAGTCTTAATGCTGCAGGGTAGAGGTTGTCTCCCCAGCCAGATGGCTCTGCAACATAAATATTTAATAACAAAATAGAAATAATTTACACGCTGGAGTGAACCACTCCTTAATTCCTTAGCTCCAACAGCTTTTAATTAGTTGTTTGTATTAAATGCATCCGTGTTGATCATGATTTTTTCTTTGAATTTTTATTTCTGACACTCTCCTGCTGGAGCCAGTCATCTCCATGATTCATCTTCTCCTAATCACCCACCTAACCTGGTTATGAATCACTTACTATCGAGCCTCTCTTAACTTTATCCAAACTTGATTTTACCTCATTATAGTTTTTCCTTCAGCACTTCTTTCACGTAAAGCAGTCTGAAATTAAGTTCCATACACCAGCATTTCATTACAAGGGCTGGCGAATTTAAAATGTGGGTGTGTTATCTTCATTCTGATGGTGAAGAAAATGGAGTTTCAGAAATCATGCTCAGCTTTTCTCTAGAGTTGGATGGCAGCTGATGCTTCCTCCTGACCTGTTCTTTCCTGCACTTTAGATGTGAGGTGATTCCTTATTGTTTTACTTGGAAAAGCTAAAAGATATTAGACAATATAAACAGTTTATTGTATATCTGATGTGAATCAAATGGACCAACCAGTATCCAAGAATATTTTTAACTTGGCTAACTGACTGTATTTCTTCCCCTACTACACGGAAGTCGAACTTAACCCTTCTGATGTTAAAGATTGTTCAGAGACTGGATGGCTATGGCCATTGTGCTTTAGGATGTTTCACTGTAAGATGGGGAGTCATCTACCTCATAGGGTAGTGGTGAGTTTTAAAGAAGTTAACTTTGGTAAAGTCTCTAGCACAGTGCTTGGCACATAGTAGGGTGTGTTAATTTCTTTCCCTTCCCTGCAGGCCATTCACCTGCTCTTCCCTCTACGATTTTCCATAACACAGTTTTTACTTGGAACCAGCCTTCTGCCAAGAGTCTCAGTTTGGTTGTGTACTCCTACAACTCCTATTTTTGGCTTGACTTCCCTCTCCAGCTCCCAGTGGTCCAGCCACACAGTCGCCTATTGTACCAGCTGGTTGATGTAAGTCTATCCATCCTCAGAGGAACCTGGTTACTTACCAGTAAGCTGTGTTTCTTTGAAAATGTAGCATCCTTGATAATTAATGTATTTTCTTCTTTATCATTGATGATGAATCATTTTTGATAACTTCCTTGTGTGATTCTCTAGTTGGAACTAGAATTAGAGAGTTCAATTTATTGACATAGGTGGTCTCCTAGTGAGCTCCTGAGTCTAGGACACATGACTCTTGATCAGGTAAAATGCTGTGGAGATTCATGAGGTCAAAATCCTTTTGACAACTCTGAGTGATAGGAGGCTTAAGTATATAGCTGTCAAGGATGATACATTTTCAAAGAAAAATAGTTACTGATAAGTAAGTGGGATTTTTGAGTAATTTTCCTATAAGTCAATAAGTAAGAATTCCCAAACTTGTTTTTTACTAACAAATGCTTTTGCATTTGAATATTATTTCATAAATGAAAGGAATATGGATATTAGTTAAGATTGATAGTTAAAGAATGGGATAGGTTTCTGGAGATACTATGTAGATAATGAGGTGGTATAGACCTTTAGTTTTCTAAACAGATAGTCTCTTATCTTTAAAGAGAAATTTGAAATTGAAATCTCCATTAGGAAGAATCAGCAAGTGCATTCCAGAAACATTTCTTGAGTGCTTACTCTTTTTTGAGACACTGTGCTGAGTATTGTTGTGAGACAGAGGGGTAAAGCCATACTCTGCCTCCCCTGCTCTGCCCTCAGAGAGCTCGGCGACTCTCTTATGATTTGTATTGTATTGAGATGATGGCTCATGGGAGTATGACAGGTGTGGGTGGAGGTAGTACTGAGTACTTACCCTTTGCTATCTTATTTCTGTGCTTTTGTCAGTTCTTTCTGTTCATGGGAAAACTTAGCTGACCTTGTTTAGTAGACCCAGAGCATTTTCTACATGGCCAGAGCAAATAGATGAAGCAGAGCCAACGAATGTCACTCCCACTTAGTAGTTGAATAGAATATTCGGCTGTCTAACCTTAAGTGTGACCTTGGATTTAGATGTGAAAGCCGGCAAATAAGTCAGAGTTGGAGAGGCAACCACTCCCCCTTAACACGCCCCCCTCCCACTCGCCAGGCTTTACAGGGTGCTAATCTTCAGAATTACCTCTGCCAAGTGTAGAATAAAAATAAAAAACTGTAATTGTTTTGCAAGAAATAAAGATTATTCTGTACTTAAATTCATTGGACAGTGTATAATACTTGCCCCAAAGTTACTGGCTTAGGCTGTCCTACTTAGGAAGGAAGGGAGACTTGGTAGTGACAGGAATAAGAGGAGGGTGCTGGGGGAGGAGAGGCAGTGTAGCACCCACTGCACGCTGTAACAGTGATGAAGCTCTTGGGTGCTGGAATCTTTCATCCTAGTTTGGTAATTTACTGACTTTCTGACTAAGCCAGTTATTTAACGTCTCTGAACCTCAGTGTCCTCATTTGTGAAGTTGTGAAGGTAAAGGCCGAGATGAAAGTGGTTAAGATGTCTATAAAGCACTTAGCACAGTGCCTGCAACGTAGTACGTGCTCAATAAATGTTGACTATTGTTATTATTGGATTATTGGACGGATGGATGAAGAATTGTATCAGAGACTAAAGAGTGGAACGGGAAAGAATTGTGGGTTTTGGAGTACTAGTAAACTATTCACACCTTATTTATTTGAGCTATGAGCTTTTTAGTATTATTATCTTTATCTTTGCCCTTTTGGAAAGCAAATTCATGGATTAATCACTGTCACAGTTCTTCCTGGGGCCTTTCAGTCCAAGGCTGACACTCTGTCCACTAAGGCATGCTCTATTTTCCATTGATTATCGATTATGAATGTGTGTCCAGAGTGTTTTTGAGAAGGCTCTGGAGACCTGATAATTGGGTAAAGGTACTCTAAGAAGAGTTGGATTTCTTAGGATGGAAAGTGCTGTGGTTGGGCACAGATTATTATCACATTTCATAGAATTAAAGATGCAAACTTTTTAACATTTTAACATCTGAAATCATCATGCACTTTAGAAATGCTGTGATAAGAAAGCATTATGTTATAGTTTAACTGGGGCATTATTTTCTTAGTGATACAGAAGATACTAAAATGGATGTCATCATGGATTGGATGAAATACCAATTTCAGGGAATATAGGCACTTAACTATTATAGATATTTGGTATCATGGCAATATGTGCAGGGGCTCCAGAGTCAGACTTTCTGGGTTTAAATTCTAGCCCTATCTGTGTGACTTTGAGCCAGTTATTTATCCTTTCTTTACCTTCCTTTTCTCACCTGTAAAATGAAGATTAAGGACAATCTCCATCTTACAATATTGTAATGAGGACTAAATATGATCAGACGTGTGTAATATAGCGCCTAGCACATACAAAGTTAATAAGATAGCTATTATTATTAATAGTTTAGAGATTATACTTTGCAGAGTTGATATGAATCCATTTAGTTGTGATTGAAATGCAGATCTAGTACCCTTTAATGTTTGTGTATCAACTGATAATTCAGCAAATGACACCTGGGCTTTTAAAAAGGGAAGATAAAGATAAGCGGCTAACAAGTTTCCATATTCTTATTAAGTAAGATTTCAGTGGCATATTTGGTATCTACATTATTATTCCATGTGGTTGAGGTGTGGAAGAAATTTTGAGCAGTTAATAGAAAGCTAATATAAATACAATTTTTGATCGGTAAGTATGGGAAGGGGTGGAGGGCTTTAAAAATTTGTAAAAGGAGAAACTTTTTTCCCTCCACCCTAAGTAAAAGAGGAGATAATCCTTGGTTTTTATGAACTTTACTGTCTTAGGTAAAGACAGTAACTTAAAAATTTTTAAATTTCCTTTTAAAATTATGTAAAATGGTAGCATCCCTTTATAATATGGTTGCTATAGCTGCAGATTGTCTTATTCTCATGAGTCATTTTATTTTTTCTGTTCTAGTGTTCGGTGACCAGTGACTTGGATTTTCCAACGCAAGTCATCCCATTAAAGACTCTGAATGCAGTTGCCTCAGTACCCATAATGTACTCTTGGTCTCCTCTACAGCAGAATTTCATGGTATGTAAATAATGTATCTTCTGCTAATTTATAATCACTATTTTAAATAAATAGTATAGATGATTTTCTCATCAAGGTTAGTCAAGATAATATGAGTAAAAATGCTATGAAAATAGCAGCACTCAGAGTGATGTTTTTTAACTGATACTTTGCAATGTTGCTCTTTCCTGCTCCTTTCTAGTTAAAATATTCTTCAAAGGAAAAGTGTTAAGCAAAAACAGTACCTGGGATTCAAAGATAAAGTCTATAGTTCTTAGCTTGAGGAGGTTAGTCTGACTATGAGGTTTTGTTAATTGAGAACTTATTTAAAACAATTTTAAGCAGCATGTTATTAAATGATAATGTACACTACGGAATATTCTCACAGCTTATAAAAACACAATCACGTTTCCACAGATAACATTGGCCCAATAGCGTTTGTAATGAAATGCTAGCACAGTCAAACTCAGTTCCCGAATGTCTCCCATCTCAAATAATTCAGTTCTCGACCAAGTTGTTCACCGAAAAATGTCTTGGTTTTGTTGGTTCTCTACCTGACAAGCCTTTCATGCTGATACATCAGCCTGACAAAAAGCATCTCTCAGGCCACAAAGCCTCGCATTGTTAACATCTCAGGAAATTGTGCTGTGAATATTTTTTGTTTATGTGTGTTATTTCTTTTGTTGCTGGTGAAATGTACTATTAACACAATTTTAAAACATAAGGAGCCTGGCCCGTGGGGCTTCGTGGTTGAATGTCAACCCATTACCAGGAGGTCACTGGTTCAATTCCTCATCAGGGCACATGCATGGGTGTGGGCTTAATCCCAGGTAGGGAGTGTGCAGGAGGCAAACGGTTGATGTTTGTCTCTCATTGATGCTTCTATCTTTCTCTCTCTCAAAATTAAAACACACACACACACACACACACACACACACCGTATATGTGTTTAGAATGTTTTTTTTTTTTAAATCTTTATTGTTGAGATTATTATAGATGTTCCTCTTTCCCCCCCCCTCCAAAGCCCCCTCCACCCAGTTTCCACCCCACCCCTATGGTCTGTGTCCACAGGTATTGCATATGGGATCCTTGGTTAATCTCTTCCCACCTGTCCCCTCTCATCCCCTCCCCCCCAAATTCGTCAGCCTTTTCCATTTTTCCATGCGTCATTCTATTTTATTCATCAATTTATTCTGTTCATCAGATTTCTTCTTTGTTTATTTTGATTTTTAGATTCAATTATTGGTAGACATGTATTTATTGCCATTTTATTGTTCATATTTTTGTTCTTCCTTTTCTTGAAGAATACCCTTCAACATTTCATGTACTACTGGTTTGGTGCTGATGAACTCCTTTAGCTTTTTCTTATCTGTGAAGCTCTTTATCTGACCTTCAGTTCTAAATGATAGCTTTGCTGGGTAGAGTAATTTTGGTTGTAAGTCCTTGCTATTCATCACTTTGAGTATTTCTTGCCACTCCCTTCTGGCCTGCAAAGTTTCTGTTGAGAAATCAGCTGACAGTCATATGGGCTTTCCCTTGTAGGTAAGTAACTAACTGCTTTTCTCTTGCTGCTTTTAAGATTTTCTCTTTGTCTTTAACCCTTGGCATTTTAATTATGATGTATCTTGGTGTGGTCCTTTTTGGGTTCCTCTTGTTTAGTACTCTGTTTCCTGGACTTGTAAGTCTATTTCTTTCACCAGGTAGGGCAAGTTTTCTGTCATTATTTCTTCAAATAGGTTTTCAATATCTTTTTTTTTTTTTTTTTTTAAATATATTTTATTGATTTTTTACAGAGAGGAAGGGAGAGAGATAGAGAGTGAGAAACATCGATGAGAGAGAAACATCGATCAGCTGCCTCCTGCACATCTCCCACTGGGGATGTGCCCGCAACCCAGGTACATGCCCTTGACCGGAATCGAACCTGGGACCCTTCAGTCCGCAGGCCGACGCTCTATCCACTGAGCCAAACCGGTTTTGGCAGGTTTTCAATATCTTGCTTTTTCTCTTCTCCTTCTGACATCCCTCCCATAATGCAAATGTTAGTATGCTTGAAGTTGTCCCAGAGGTTCCTTACACTACTATCTTCATATTTTTGGGTTCTTTTTGCTTTTTTTTTTTTTAAAAAAATATTTTTATTGATTTCAGAGAGGAAGGGAGGAGAGAGAGATAGAAACATCAATGATGAGAGAGAATCATTGATCAGAGGCCAGGCCCACAACCCAGGCATGTGCCTTTGGCAGGAATCAAACCTGGGACCCTTCAGTCCGCAGGCCGACGCTCTATCTTTCCACTGTGCCAAACCGGCCAGGGCGCTTTTTGTTTTTCTGATTGGTCTTTTTTGCCTCCTCATATTCCAAATCGTTGATTTGTTTCTCAGAATCATCTAATGTTGAATCCTTGTAAATTATTCTTTTAAAAAATATATTTTTATTGATTTCAGAGAGGAAGGGAGAGGGAGAGAGAGAGAAACATTAATGATGAGAGAGAACCATTGATCGGCTGTTTCCTGCACTCTCCCTACAGGGGATGGAGCCCGAAACCTGGGCCTGTGCCCTTGACCAGAATTGAACCCAGGACCCTTCAGTCCGCAGGCCAATGCTCTATCCACTGAACCAAATCAGCTAGGGCTGTAAATTATTCTTTATTTCAGTTAGTGTATGCTTAATTTCTGACTGGTCCTTTTTCATGTCTTTGAAATTCTCCCTAAGATCCTTGAAAGTCTTACTAAGTCCCTTAATGCTCTCATTAATTCCCTTGACGCTCTCCTTAAGATCCTTAAGTAACCTTATAGCCATTGTTTTGAACTCCATATCCAGTAGTTTGCCTGCTTCCATTCCTTTCATTTGTGACATGTTTCTTTGTCTCCTCATTTTGGCTGCTTCCCTGTGTTTGTTTCAGTGTATTAGGTAGAGCTTTTAAATCTCCTGGAATTGGTAGAGTGGCCTTTTGTAGTAGGTGTCTTGCAGGGCCCAATGGCTTAGTCTCCCCAATTACCTGAGCTGGGCCCTCTAGGTGTGCACCCCCCTGTGTGGGCTATGTGCACAGTCTTGTTGTAGTTGAGCCTTGATTGCTGTTGGTATCAATGGGAGGAATTGACCTCCAGGCCAATTGGCTGTGAGGACCTGTGTCTATAGTGGAAGAACAGCAGTGCAGGAAACACCCCTATGGAGCAGGACTTGTTTCAGTGGGGCTTTGGTGCTCACTGAATCTGGCCCTTGAGTGTGTTGTTTGTGGATGTGTAGAGTTGTAATCTGGTATGGTCTCAAGTTGTCCACCAGGTGCACTGACTCTGGGGCCTCCTGGGAGGTGCAAAATCAGCCACTGCCTGGGGCCACCCGGCAGGAGCTACAGAGAGATCTGTAGATGGCTGCTACTTGTAATGGGCTTGAAAGTGTCCAGGTGAGGCCAACTGGTAAAGCAAGGCAGGCTGGTGCTAGTGCCGGGTCTTGGACCTTTTATTGATACATTTGGGGCACACTGGCTCCAGCTATTGCTTGTTTAAGAGATTTTAGCAAAGTCTGAAGCCTGAGCCAGTTCAGGCTATTCATATGGAAGAGCCACTGCAGATAGTAGGGCTGCAAATTGGATGGGTGGAGTCTCAGGGAATCTCCAGGGCAGAGTGAACAGTGTGGGCCATGCTGATGGAAACTCAGATATAGCTGCCAGTCAGCTCTGTGATTGGGGAGGTCCAAGCACAGGAACAGTGACCCCTGTGAGCACCCTTGTTTGGGAGAAAGCCCCCCACCCCCCCGAGTTTCTCCTTGATGCCAGACAGTCTACAGTCCCCAGCTGGTTTTTGCCACCTGAAGTTATGGGGGACTTCTCTTCCCAGCTCTGGAACTCTGGGCTGGGGGTCTGCTATGGGGCTGGGACCCCTTGCTCCTCACAGTGGGCCTCTGCAGCTGAGATATCCCTCCCGATTAAAAAAATGGCATACGTGGGTGTTGGACCTGTTCTGCGCCTCTGCCCCTCCTACCAGTTTTAATGTGCTTTCTTCTTTACTTCTCTAGTTGTAGGACTTCCATTCAGCCAGATTTCAGGTGGTTCTGAATGATGGTTCTGTATTTTAGTTATAATTTTGATGTGGTTGTGGGAGGCAGCGAGTACAGGTGTTTACCTATGCTGCCATCTTGGTTCCAATCAATAAAACCATAATAATAAAAAAAATAAGACATAGCCTGGCTGGCATGGCTCAGAGGTTGAGCATTGACCTATGAACCAGGAGGTGGCAGTTCAATTCCCAGTCAGGGCATATGCCTGGTTTGCAGGCTTGATCCCCAGAATGGGTGTGTAGGAGGCAGGCAGGCAGCCAATCAATGATTCTTTCTCATCATTGATGTTTCTATCCCTTCCTCTCTGAAATCAATAAAAACATATTAAACACATGACGAAGCCATCAAGAGTGCTAAAGTTGCTAAGGGTATGAAAGAAACAATGATCATAGGCAATTGAAGACGTAGAAAAGCTGTAGTTGATTTGGATAAACAAAAACCATTTAGCTGGAGATAGCATTTCAGTGACAGCATTTCGGAGGCAGTGATATGTGAGTAAGCGAAGGTGCTGCTTGCTGACTTCCTGAAAGATATCTCTGGAACGAGTGCTGAAAGTGATTTGTTTAGGGAGTGGGTTGATAAATTTAAGAAAAGAAGTGTTTGCTTATAGAGTAAACAGTACATTAGATATGTTCTGTATATAAGAAATGTTAAAACGGAATCATTTGGGGGTCTGGAACGAATTAATTCAATTTATAGGATTTCTAATGGGGAAAAAAAGATTTAGTTCTTGAACAAATCGCTTCTTGAACAGTCTTCTAGAATGAATTAAGTTCAATAACAGGTTCCACTGTATTTCTTGATAGAAGCAGGATGAAGGAAGATGGCACAAAAGAGAAACTTTGAGTGTGCATTCTTGACTTGTGTCATTCAATAAAAATATATAATTTTATTAACTTGATATATAAAGTAGTATAGTTTTATTATTTGATATATAAAATAGTAAGGGCAATAAAATTTGATGGAAGTCGTTGGTGAGCCTAGTTTAGAGAATTGCTTACGTTTCCAATGTTTTTAATAACTTAAAGATTTCATAGTGGAGGTTAAAGGCAAACTTCATATACTCTTCTACAATTGCATAAATTTGTGTGATTAAGGCTTGATTCAAAAACATTTAGTTTGAGAATCATATCACAAGAGGGAAGTTTCATATTTTCATACACTGAAATTCTTAAAGAATACTGTTTAAAGTTGCCAATATATACTATTTATGGATCATACATGGGTTTTGCTGAATACTGACCAAAGTAGATTAGGCAGGCTATCTTTATTATGCTAGGGTATGTTTTGGGGACAAGACTGTGTAGATATAATTGAGAAGACAAAAGAGCCATTGTCACTTAATTTTTGCTTGCATCCAAAAAATGAATCCACCTCGTTTAAATGGGATTAGTGCAAGTGAGATGCAATGAAAACTGGACTCTGTAGTTGTACACAAACTTGATCTGAATAGATCAGTACATTAAAATTTAAATTTTCATTTTACCTCCCATATGCATAGTTTCTACCAATTTCCCTTTTCTCTAAGGTATGAAGTCTGCAGTTGTCCTAAGTTTGTTATCAAGGGTTTATTGGAAAATTTTCCCTTTCTTTGTATTTCCTGACCATTACTGTGTCTCATGGCCTATTGATCATGATCCCAGCCTAAGGCACCTTACACTTTATATAGCTGCCATGACCTCCTGTCAGCCTGTCCTTTCAGTTTATCAGAATTATTTTTCTAAAATTTTGTTATCAGCACCCTGTTCAAAGGCCTAAGACTTAGACCTATCCTCACTTTAGTGTCCTTAAATATGGACTTCAGAACCCTCTAGTCTTTATCTGTAATTACTGTCTTTTTTATTCTTCATTGAAAATTCTCTTTCTCCCGATTGTCAGCTTTCTGTGCTTTGTATTCTTAAGTATTACATTATCTCTTAACTTTCCTCTGATTGCTAAGCTAGCACCCTCTTCTTCCCTGTTCTCTTTCAAACCTTGGTATAAACCCATCTTGTCATCCTCATTAGCATTATCAATTTTGATATGCATCCTGTTCATCTCAGTATTGAAATATTTTTTATTGTAGAATGTTCTTATTTTATGTAAATGAATAAATCCTTTTGGCATAACTTTAATGGATATATATCAATACTCTATTATACATCCCTAGAATTTTATATTGAATTTTATATAATTACTAGACCAAATGAAATTTAGAAACCCTTATGTTAGTTTTTTTTAAGGTATGGTTATTTATAGTTCATTTTGATAAACCGTATTTCATCAATTCCACTTTATCGTCAGATATAGGAATATATACATAAAATAATGGGAAATTTTAATGTTTGATGACATGTTAGAGTAGGTAAATACAGTATTTTTCCTTAAATTTGTTTCTCTGTTACGCTTATTTGTAAGAGGGATCTTTTACTTATAGTTTTTAGAGTTTGCTATCTATTATTTTAGGTCTGGAGAACTGGGTAAAGACATCTGCTTATGAAAATTGCTGTATTTTAGTTA
Organism: Myotis yumanensis; assembly: GCF_028538775.1. NCBI lineage: Eukaryota > Metazoa > Chordata > Mammalia > Chiroptera > Vespertilionidae > Myotis > Myotis yumanensis. The sequence goes on along the minus strand of NW_027223760.1, from coordinate 38,109,326 downwards.
TTACATTATTTTAAAAATTTTGGTACTTAAGATAAGGCTGCTTTTAAATTTATTATTTTTTAAACTTTTTAGGTAGAAGATGAAACTGTTTTACATAACATTCCTTATATGGGGGATGAAGTTTTAGACCAGGATGGGACTTTCATTGAAGAATTAATAAAAAATTATGATGGAAAAGTACACGGGGATAGAGGTAAGCCATGGGTTTATTCTCTTGGAAAAGGGGGCTAAAGAACTGAGAGATACTTTGATTTATTTTTTTCAGCATAGATATGAAAAAGATTTTTAAATATTAAGTTTTAAGCTGGATTGGCCTGGCTCACAAGCCTAAAATTTTTAGAGTTTTCTTTAATTTTAAATTGAAGGACCATGTTTGCCACATGAAAATTATGCATAGTTGGTTATAGCAAATTATGTTAATAACATGTAAATTAAATAGAATTATTTGAATATATATATATTTTAAGATTCTTTACCAGTAAAATTAATTAGAACAAGGCTCTGCTTATGTGACATGGGCTCCAAAAAGCTCTACACTCTAAAATACCTTCCCACCAGGCTGCTGCAGTACCTGAAATTCTATCATTAGAATCATGGCTTTGGTGTTTTGTGTCCAGCTAACTGCTAATTTGTCTGGTAGGATGGTGATAGGTGTAACATCGTCAGTTGTTCTCATTATTAGTGGAAAGCAAGGTCTCTCGGTACATTGCTTTGGAGGAGGCCAAGGCCACAATTAGTTTCTAGAGAATTAGTTACAGTAGAGACCCTGGAAATTTTGGGGGGATGGATGATTAAAGAGAAAATTACAGGTGTTGAAGGTAAATTCTGTTCCTAACTTTGCCTTAGGTGAGTCCTGAAAAGGATCTCCCCCCTCATTTAATAATGTTATAATGCTGATTGGCGGGCTCTGACTATTCCAAATCAGAAAAGGCATATGTAAACTTTTGTCATTACCACTCTTCTCTGTATATTTCTGATATTTGACTTGATGAATTTCAGAATGTGGGTTTATAAATGATGAAATTTTTGTGGAGTTGGTGAATGCTCTTGGCCAGTACAATGATGATGATGATGACGATGATGGAGATGATCCCGATGAAGGAGAAGAAAAACAGAAAGATCTGGAGGAGAACAGAGATGGTATGTCTGTTAGGATTGTGTGTAGCCATTACAGCATCTTTCAAAAACAATAGAGTACAAGTAGATTGTCATTCCTTTTTTTGTTTGTTGTTAAAAATTACATCGATAACAGTATAATCAAAATTAGAATGTTATTTGTAACATTTCATTCTGTACTTGAGTGTCTTTATTTCCTTTGGCTAACATAAATATTTGGTTTTGGGTTTCACTGGGCAGTCATAATCATCATTAGATAACATGCTGATCTCTTCTTTGTACAAGTAGTGATCACTTTATATTCACTAGCTCATTGGATACTCATAATGCTCCACAGGTGGATCTGTCTCATAGTGAAGGAGTTAGGAGGTTGAATGCTGTGAAGTAACTTATTAAGTTCACACTCTAGGGAAGAACAATTCAGACACCATAAACGGTAACCAGCTGTGAGGACTTCATACCTGAGAAACAGAGGCCCAGTCAGAGCTAGGAGTTGTTGGAGACTTGACAAAGCTCATTATTTAAGATAACAGAAGGATTTGGGGGAAAACTTCAGTTTCAAAGAAGCATAAACTTTTTATAACGGACACTTTAGTGATCATCTAGTTCAGTGCCTTCATTTACAGATGAGGAAACAGACCCAAGTGGGTCTGTGACCAACCAAGGTCACAAAACCAGTTAGTAGTAGAGCTGCTTACCATTTTTCTGCCCACTTTTTTCTGCCTCCCAATCTGCTTAAAACTTTCCATATTGGATTTTGAAGTTGTTTTTTGTCTGACTTAACTGTCATGCCATAGATACATGTAAAATATATTGGAAGTAAGTGAAACACAAAGTTGATAATTTCTTAGAAGATGATCTTTTTTACATATAGTCGTGTGGAAAAAAATGAAAGTTTGAAAACTTGTTTACTTTCATTCTTTTTGCCCTTTCATATTTCCTTGTTCAGATAAAGAAAGCCACCCACCTCGGAAATTTCCTTCTGACAAAATTTTTGAAGCCATTTCCTCAATGTTTCCAGATAAGGGCACAGCAGAAGAACTAAAGGAAAAGTAAGATTTGTTCTTGTGAGGCAGTCTTGTATGGGATATCTCTCACCATTTGGTTTATTGGAAATGGAACTAATGTAATGTAGCTGATGAGCCACTTGCTTCATTTGTCACGTCTGCCAAGACACTTGAAGTGAAGCATAAACCTGTGGAGCTCTGCCTTAAAAACCTTTTAGAACAAACACACATGATACGCAATAGTACATGTAGAGGAAAATTTTTCTGGACACTTGTAGAAATTTTAGTGCAGTTGATGTTTAACTTTAAGAACATTTTTCATGAATTTGATTTTTGATATGTCTTGCATAATGTGTAATTGGCTCATCACAGATGGTTATAAATGTGTCTTTTGTGCTTTAGGCAAGATAAACAGAAATAATACATGGAATCTGTTTAGAAACTTTATTTTTAGAAAAAAACCCCACAAAAAACCCTTTATTTTTAAAATTGTAACTTTTGTTTTCCATTAACTTACATTTCTCTTGGTTCATGTCAGGTATAAAGAACTCACTGAGCAGCAGCTCCCAGGGGCACTGCCTCCAGAATGTACCCCGAACATAGATGGACCAAATGCTAAATCTGTTCAGAGGGAGCAGAGCCTGCATTCATTTCACACACTCTTCTGTAGGCGATGTTTCAAGTATGACTGCTTCCTACACCGTAAGTGCAGTTATTGTATGTTTTCATTTTCGATCTTCGCTGTGGAATTATGTTTTAGAGCAACTTGGAAATTGTTTTCATTGATTACAACTAGAGTTTATCATTTAATCTTGCAGTTCAGATTGAAAAATGCTAGGATCAGTGTCTTACTATTTTTAATTTGTTGCTTGAGGGTTGCTCCAAAGTCTTCATGAGTTTGATTTGTATTGCTATCTCCCACCAACCTGGGATATAGGTCAGTGATTTTTCCATAAATACTAATGGAGCAGTTGTTTCATAATAAACTATTACTTTGAACTAGCTGATAGCCCAGGGCAACACTGCGATATTGATATTAGCCAATTTCTTCAATAAAATTTGTTCAAGGTGCTTATAGATGCTATCATCTATCTAGCTATCTAGTGTTAAATTTTTTCTTTTCTTTTTTTTTTTTTTTTACAAATACCCGCATTTGAATATAGGTAAAACATAAAATAGTCTTAATGAAATTGAAGTATGGCACACACAATATTTTCTTATATTGCTGGGGAGTGAGGTTTCGTGGTAAATTGTCCAGGTAACTGGAATTTATTTCTTTAAGCACGGTTTAAAAACTACCAACTGCCTTTTGAGGAACATATTTCAAAAATGTATTTCATACCTCCCAGTTTCCTATGCAGAGTTTACTTGATATAGAGGTTAGTTTTTCCCATGTCACATTTTAGTGTGATGTTGGTGACATGGTAACACGGTAGGGGCTCTGCACCAGTCTCCCCTGCACTAAATGGCTCCAAGGTGCTTTGTCTTTTTCAGTTTGAACCCACCTTTCACAGAATTTTCCCCTCATTTTCCAGTCATATGTTTCAATGTGAGTTAGCCTGCTCAAGCCATTAGCTCTTACCTCCTGTTGAGTTTTGCTCTGTCTGTGCACTTCTATCTGCATAGCTCGTGATTTGTGGTGTGATGTTCATCTTAGTCTTGGAAACAGTAATTTCTGTGTGTGAAGTGGTTTAGTTATCTTAAGTTAGAAAAACTTAACATTGGTTTTTAGAATTATCATTATGTCTCCCATCTCCTTGCTGTTATCCACACTCCTGTCTAGTTTAAATTGATTTGGCATTTTTAATAATCAATAGCTGTTGGACAGTTATCAAATACATATCTTATTTGGGTTTCACATAGCCCTTGAAAAGTTGTTTTGAAAAGCATTCCCCTTTATACATGGTCATTTTGTAAAATATGTCCAATTCTTATTAAGAATATTGTAGCCCTAGCTGGTTTTGCTCAGTGGATAGAGCATCAGCCCTGGACTGAAGGCTCCTGGGTTCAATTCCAGTCAAGGGCACATGCCTGGGTTGTAGGCTCAATCCCCAGTAGGGGGCATGCAGGAGGCAGGCAACCAATGATTCTCTCTCATCATTGATGTTCCTGTCTCTCCCTTCTTTGAAATCAATAAAAATATGCTAAAAAAAATATTGTAAATTGCTGCCCTGGCCAGTGTGGCTCTGTGGTTAAAGTGTTGACCAGTGCACTGAAGGGTCTTGGGTTTGATTCCTGGTTAAGGGGGCACGTATCTGGATTGCAGGTTCAAACCCCAGCCCCAGTTTGAATAGGGGAGGCAACCATCGATATGTCTCTCTCACATAGATGTTTCGTTCTCTCTTTTCCTCTTCCTCCCTCCTTTCCACTCTCTAAAATCAATGGAGAAATATCCTCAGGTGAGAATTAACAACAACAACAAAAAATTGTAAATTGCATGTCTGCATGTGCTTATGGTGTACCAAAGTAGAACTTTTGGTGGGATATTCTGATGTGCTGTCTATTGTCTGAATGGCCTACAGAGGAATGTTTTAAGCATAAAACAGTTGTATTAGTTTATCCTTTTTGGTATTATGTGAAAGTCCATTTGAATGTTCTTTTTGTAATGTATATTGATGTTTAAAGATTTTAAAAATGGATTTTTAGAGAGAGGAAGGGACAGGAGGAGAGACTAAAACATGCATATGCTCCCTATTGGGGATCGAGCCTCAAACTGGGGCATGTGCCCTGACCTGGAATTGAACCCCAAACCTCTTGGTGCATGGGACAGCATCCAACCAACTGAGCCACACCAGCCCGGGCTGAGATTTTAACATTTTAATTGGTTAGAATATCAAAGAAGGTATTTCAAGTTTATAATTGATGGCTGACTTTTTTTTTTTTTTTTTTTTTTAGTATTTTAGCTGTGTAATAGTTAAAAAACTTCAGAAATACTTGAGTTCATATTTGCTGTGTAATTCTCAGTGACTAAACCTCCCTAAGTCTGTTTTCCTCGTCTGTGAAATGGGGATGAGGATCCTAATACCTGGGTTTTTTGTGAGAATTAAATGAGATAATGCCCAAAGCTTCCTAGTGTGTGCTTTTGAACATAGAATTCTGTTTGCTGCTGTCACTGCTTTCCCATGCTTGAGTGTTGGCATTGTTGTTCTGTGAGGGACTTTTTAGTAAAAGTCTGATATTTGTCATATACACAAAAGAATTTATGTGATTCCATATGTAAGTATTCAGTAAGAATTCATTCGTAGTACCAAGCTCTAATCAGAGCAGACAACAGCAGTATTTTGAGCAGAAGTTAATGTATAAAACTGATAATTTGTACTGATCTGATCATTTGTCACATGACAGCAAGCTGAAGAAGTGAGTATTTCAGGGAAGTGGTGTCTGATGTGAAGCTGTTCTCTTTGTCCATGCAGTGAGGAGTGTGTGTCTGGTCACACCTGCTGCCAAACAACTATTTGCACAAATTATTGCCTTTGGGGATCGAGCCTCAAACTCAGGCATGTGCCCTGACCTGGAATTGAATACTTCGTATTTAAGTATTTTGTTCCTGTTTCCTGATTTGTAAAACTCCCTGGAAACAGGTGATCACTAACGTTTGTTCCAGTGCTGATCCTTGGATTCACCAGTTCTGTATTTGAGGCATCACTTACTTGTTGAAACATTATAAGATTATAAGGGCTACTCAGTATACAATGTGTCCCCAAAAAAGTATACACACTTGGAATGATTATAAAGTTAGTCTTTATTAACGTACAGTTAATTTTTTAAAACTTAAAAGAACCTACAGAAACGAATGGTTTTGTTGTTGTTATGCCTGTTTTCAAACTGATGACCATTCTGGTCCAGGCACTGCTGATAATGCAAAGCAATGGAATCCTAAACCTCAAGAATAATTTCTTCAGTATTTGTGTGCTCTCTATTCGTTGACTGTTGCTGGTCTTGTACCATAAGCCTTTATCTTTTAAAATCTTGTGGCACTTTAAGATACATTTTTTAAAAAAATGATGTTTTTATTGATATTAGAGAGAGAGGAAGGGAGAGGGGTAGAGAGATGGGCTGCCTCCTGCATGCCCTCTACAGGGGATTGAGCCCGGAACCCCAGGCATGTGCTCTGATCAGGAATTGAACTGGTGACTTCTTGGTTCCTGGGTTGATGCTCAACCACTGAGCCACACCAGCCGGGCAGGATAAATTTTCTTTGTTCAAAGCTTGGTCTGGCTTCACCCATTATTTCAAATCAGTTATACCTGAAAAGGAGTTAAAACTAAGTGAGTTATCAACTGTTAAACTCTATATACATTCTTTTTGGGGGGAGGGGGGGAGACACACACCCTATATTTGGGTTATTTTTTAGTGTTGCCAATTTAATCTCAAACAGAGGTATAGAGAATAGCTGGAATTGTATATAACTTTTACCTTTGCTTGAAAACCTTTTGATAGGCTTTAAAAAATATATGCTTATTGATTTCAGAGAGGAAGGAGGAGGGAGAGAGAGATAGAAACATTAATGATGAGAGAGAATTATTGATTGGCTGTCTCCTGCACGCCCCTTACTGGGGATCGAGCCCTCAACCCAGGCATGTGCCCTGACCTGGCATTGAATCATGACCTCCTGGCTCAAAGGTTGATGCTCAACCACTGAGCTTATATAATGGCTGGGCTTTAGATGATTTTTCATCAAGATTTCATAGGTTGCTTTCAACATTAAAACAAACAAAAATCCTTGAAATATCCATGTTCACTCCTTGTAAAATTTAAAGGTACCGTGCCTTAATTTTTCTAGTGATGGACTTTTATATAACAATTTTTCTGTATATTTAGCTTGAAATACATATTTTCAAAAATATATTTTTATTGATTTCAGGGAGGAAGGGAGAGGGAGAGATAGAAACATCAACGATGAGAGAGAATTATTGATTGGCTGCCTCCTGCACACTCCACACTGGGGATCTAGCCTGCAACCCAGGGATGTGCCCTGACTAGGAATCAAACCGTGACCTCCTGGTTCATAGGTTGATGCTCAATCAGTGAGCCACATTGTCCAGGCTAGCTTGAAATAATTTTTAGTAGCTTATTTCAAATATTAGTATTTTAAGATGTCTATTTGAAAAGTATTCTGGACATTTCTGGAAGAGTGAATTCTTTATATATATGGGCTTGTTTGAAATTCTGCTGAGGGAATCTAGTCATAATAATGGTACTTTAAAATTCATTTGTTGTTATAGTCTGAAGTTGTTCCTGTCTTCGAGACTATGATTATGGTTAATAAGTACTGTTACCTAGTTCTAGTTAAGGACCACCAGAGGCTACTGTCCTCACTTGAGCTGTGTGTGTGTGTGTGTGTGTGTTTCTGTCTATAGATACATATGTGCCTTTATTTTCACTGAATTAGGGTGAGAATATCAATCTACAAATATATCAGGTGTTAGAAGAGGCATCACAACTAAAAACAGATTTTACCAAAAATGTGTTACTCATTGTGTGCACTAACTCTGGCTAATGACTGCTTTGTTTTTGAATTGATGTAATTCTGGGCTGCTAATGTGACTGTAGCCTTCTGTGTGCACAGTCTGTGTGTTAGGGGTCCTTGCCTGTCCAAAATCTAATCCAGTGCAAAGTTAGTTGTATGGTTTAGGCTCTTGTTCTGGGGGGAAAAAAACTTAAGCACTTGAAAAGAATTTGAGCCTTGAATTTCTACTTTTAAAAACATAACTTTGTTGTCTTTTTGTTCTCCTTCCTTCATCAGTCTGTCTTTACATTTTAAGTATGACCTTTTACAAATATTTTTTAAATGACTTATTTTATGAGTCTGTCACTTGTTTTTACCCAAATTAATTTTCATTTTGTGTAGTTCTTAACAGATCATTGCCAGTATTCGCCTTGTGCACTGGAAGTTAATGATCACAAATTCTCTGAAGTCCTCACTTCTGTGCACTCATACCTGGTCAGTGTACCAGTGTACTGCAGTGTGAATCTTTTTGTTAACACATGATTTGGAATTTTAAGTTTCAAACACTTTGTTGTATTTTCCTGTGGAAAGGTGCTGGTTGCAGGCTCTCACTAGGTCCTTGAGTTGTGTTTGAGTCAAAGAAAATGCATTTTAGTGTTTTGAGGCTGTCCTCTTTATACTAAATTTAATTTAGTATAAATGAAATTAAATTTAGTATAAATAAATTAAATTTTATTATTTTAAAAATTAATTTTGTTTTGTTTTTTTAAAATATATTTTTTATTGATTTCAGAGAGGAAAGGAGAGGGAGAGATAGAAACACCAATGATGAGAAAGAATCATTGATTGGCTGCCTCCTCTTACACACCCCACACTGGGGATTGAGCCCCCAACCTGGGCATATGCCCTTGACTGGAATTAAACCCGGGACCCTTCAGTCCACAGGCCAATGCTCTATCCACTGAGCCAAACTGGCTAGGGCTTAAAAATTAGTTTTTAACAAGTGGTATTCCATTCTTCTCTTCCATTTGACAGACTGCTGGCTTTTCTTCATAAAGAAAAAAAATTGTAGATGTCAGAATTCTTTTGGTAAAAATAGGAAATCTGATTTCATTGTAGAGGGTGTATCAGTTGTTTCTATGGAGATATCAAATGTTTATGACCAGAGTTCAGAGTTTACATGCATCAGTTACACTTGTGAGGAGAAAAATATGAAACCATTAATCATTCCAGAATGCAGTGTTTGCACCCTGCAGGAGTCGAGGGAAACACATGGTGAGAATTCAGTAAGAACTGGGAGGAAAGTTCTGGGATGTGAATCAAGTATTAGCAAGACTGGAATGTATTCATTGACTTTTCCCATTGAAACAGGGGAAATGAATAAGTAAATATTACATATTTGGATATTTTATCTTTATTTTGCAGCTTTTCATGCAACACCTAACACTTACAAGCGGAAGAACACGGAAACAGCTCTGGACAACAAGCCTTGTGGACCACAGTGTTACCAGCATTTGGTAAGCTTGAGTGCCATTTGTTCCTCAAGGGCATTTGAGAAGCGCTGATTCTGAACTGGGTGAGGTGTGTGCAGTCAGCATTAACACTGGCTCCCCTGTGCTTCTCCTGGCCACACGGTAGGCAGAGGTTCTCACCCATGTCTCTCATAGCTCTCACGTACTGCACACACTAGTCCTTCATTGATCTTTGTATTAGTCTTTCTGTATGTGTTAATCTCTTCAGCTACAATTCAAAGTCTTTAGGATCGAGGACACTAACATTACACCTTCCAGGGTTTGAGGGTGTGCAGCACAGGTAGCCCACCTAACCCCAGGAACTGGATAGTCACACATAGTGGTCCTAAGCCTTTCTCAGAGCCATAGCCTTTCTTTGAGTTTTAGACCCGTTGTTTAAGCTGTATTATAGGGCCCACAGAATTAAAAAAATAACAACAAAGAAACGATGGAGAAAAGGTAAAGGTTTAGGGAAGTATGAGGTAGAAAAGTTGTTTTTTTTACGGGTACTATCTTATTTTTACCATTTCCCCTCTTTGAACCAAGCCACTCCTACCTAGGAACTAAGTGGGTATATATTGCCTGTTGGATTTTGGACAGAAGATTCATTGAATGGCACCTGCAGAAGGTATCCTATTTTTAAGCAATTTGGTTTTTATAGAATGAAGTATAAAACTGTTGGCTGCTCTCAAACTTCTCCCTTCTATTGCCACTAAAAATGGGATTCATGAACACTATTTTACATATTCTTCACAAGGCAGAATTCATTTGGCTCATCTGAAATGTTTCTCTGGTCTCTCTGTAGTTTCTCTGGTCTCTCTGTAGTTAATGCTCTCACCATTGTTTTATACTTTCTGAGACTGGATGTTGCACTTCGTAATACAGAATGTAACCCTCACAGCCTTGATCCTCATGTGTCTTCCTGAGGCTGTGTATCCCTCACAGGAAAAAATGGGATGTTTTAATAGTAAGGCAGGAAATGACAAAGTCCAGCATGTTTATGTGTTTTGTATTCTTGTGTATTTTAACCATGACTATAGAAGCATGTGCTATCTTAGAAACCCCAGTCAGATTAGGAGAGTTTGACTCCACATGCACAGGAAGTATATGATTTTCCTCATAAAATTTCACTTTTAAAGAAATTATATATGTAAAATATATTTTATATTTTAACTTACTAACCAGTTAATGCATTTCACAAATATAGAACTGTCTTGCCTGATTTCATACCACTGAAGCAATATATAGAACTCATTTCTGTCTTTCTGAAATTTCCACACCAGGGGTCCTCAAACTTTTTAAACAGGTGGCCAGTTGACTGTCCCTCAGACCGTTGGAGGGCCGGACTATAGTTTTAAAAAAAACTATGAACAAATTCCTATGCTCACAGCAGCGGCAAAAAGACCCGGATAAATGTTTCGGCGGGCCGCATGTGGCCTGCAGGCCGTAGTTTGAGGACCCCTGTTCCACACTATTAGAAAAAGAAAACAAGCGTATTTAGAGATGCAACTATTTGTGGAAAATGGATATTGTGTTAAATTTCTTGACTACCTCGCTTATCCAATCTTTTGTTTTCTCCTTCAACAAAATGAGTTGTGGAACTTGACCTTGATGTCTCCTCCATGTGTCACTTCACAGGAGGGAGCAAAGGAGTTCGCTGCCGCCCTCACTGCTGAGCGGATCAAGACGCCCCCCAAACGCCCAGGAGGTCGCAGACGAGGGAGGCTTCCCAACAACAGCAGCAGGCCCAGCACCCCCACCATTAATGTGCTGGAGTCAAAGGACACGGACAGTGACAGGGAAGCTGGGACCGAAACAGGTGGAGAGAACAATGATAAAGAAGAAGAGGAGAAAAAAGACGAAACTTCGAGCTCCTCTGGTAGGGGACCTGACAACTGGCTTTACCACTGCTTTGAAAGGTCCACACTGTGGAGAGTAAGGGCATGTGCCGTAGTGAATAATTTTCCTAGTTGGTTAGTTTTCAATAAAATGAGAAATCTAAGATTAGGCATTCTCAAGGAAGGACGCATAGCCGAGTTCTTGTTGCTGTCTTCTGCCCCTGGCCCGCCTACGATGTTTACTGTTTGGTCACTGAGGTTCAAAGTTCATCTATTTCCAGTGTGCCATTTCCTCCAGGGTGGGGCTCATGTCGCTCTGCTTAATATCCTTGATGTTCTGTCGGTCATTTTGGTTATTTTCCTGACTGGGCTTCAGGTGTCCTGCCCTGTGACTTAACCACAAATAACAGAACAGCCCCATTTGCCTTTGTCATGAAAGCAGCCTAGGCTCCTGGTTCTGTGGGAAAAAGTTTAGTGACACTTTCTACCTCAGTTTGTCCTCAAACATGATTCACTTCCTGCTTTTTTCTTAAGCACACCCTGTTTTACTTCTTAGTACTCTGTTCTGCAGTTGTCATTTCCTGAACATTGCTTAACTTTGGTTTGTAGAAGCAAATTCTCGGTGTCAAACGCCAATAAAGATGAAGCCGAACAGTGAGCCCCCTGAGAATGTGGAGTGGAGTGGGGCCGAGGCCTCCATGTTCCGGGTCCTCATCGGTACCTACTACGACAACTTCTGCGCCATTGCCAGGTTAATTGGGACCAAAACATGTAGACAGGTAAGTATATTGATTAATAAAGACTTTCAGAGAGGGGGGAAAATATGTAATCCTTGTCCAAGTGTAAGAATAGTCTCAATTATTAACCTGATGTTCATCTCCTGGAAAGTACATTTTTTTTATTTTCCCACTGAGAGGGAACTGAGAGAAAATTACTCTTCTGACTAGATATTTCAGGTTAGGTGACAGTGGATTTAAAAAGCCAGTGGGAATTTAGATTAAGCCTTATTGATCACATGAGGGATTATTGATCACAATGTAATCACAGCTGCTGTCCCTGCATGAGGGTTGAGACAACATCTTGCTTTGCTCTCTATTGTCCCCAGCACTTGAGCAATGTCACAGAAGAGATATGTTTCTGATATTAATTAGTATAAGAATGTGTAGGTTTGCTTACCACTATGATCCTCACAGCTGTGACTGCCTCTTGTCCAGGTGTATGAGTTTCGGGTCAAAGAGTCCAGCATCATAGCTCCAGTTCCCGCTGAGGATGTCGATACTCCTCCAAGGAAGAAGAAGAGAAAACACCGGTAAGTCTACTTGCAGCCATTCTGAGATGTCACCAGGATGCTGCAGGCCAGGTGTGTCCAAGGGTGTTGGCCAGCCTCTACTTGGCCCATTAAGAAAGGAACTTGAGCTGCCTCAAAAGTAGACTTGTGGAGTCTTGTTTCCACGAGCAGTTGCCGGTGTTCTTCTGTAAGAATACAGCAGTGTCAGTAGATTTGGTGTGTTAAGAGTCATAAAAGTTATGCTTACTCTGCTGCTTTTGGTTGAGACAAACCTAGTAACTTCTGCAGTAAAGGCTAAGCGAACATTTAATTTGTTCTGTTTCCCTGAGCTTGAGTGTGATGTATATGACTTCTGCACTGGTTTATATTTTGAGGAGCCACGTTACTTTTCCCCAAGGCCTATGGCAGTGAGTGATGAGGTGACTTGGTTTGTAAGTGCAGAGCCAGAAGATGGTGGCTGGACTGTCAGCTTTAATGTCTTCTCCCCAGTTTTTTTGCAGTTGGGTGTTGGGTAAGGGAGCATCTAGAAACGTGTGTACATGCTGTTCCATTTCTTTAATTTAGAACGGAAAGAACTTAGGTGTGTTCCAATAGAATTCAGGCTTTAGTAGGTAATTCTGAATTTTTTGGTTGGGAGGGGAACCTGCTACGGGGGCGGGGGTGCTTTCGGCTATCATTTTGTAGACAGGAATATGTATCAGGTAGGGAAAGCCTGCTATGCTCCAAGGTAACGGGAAGAATGTGTTCTTGTTCCTTGTGTATGATCATCTCCCACCTCTGACCATTTTGGTAATTCTGACCATGCAGCTCAATTGAGTGATTAAAGACATGCCAGTATTATCAACATCAGAATGAACCAGTAGGGAAATGGAACCTGCACATGAAGGTGTGGCCGCCCTCAGTCCTGACTAGGTGACCTTGCAAAGTGCGCACATCAGGGCTCTTGGTCACAGTTTCCCCAGTCACCACAAATGCAATGCAAGCTGCAGCTTTCACAGTAACTTGGATTTAAGGCACCCCTATGTTCATGGCACAGATCGACCTGTTCAAGGAGGTTCTGTGGGATTTGTGCTGACCATTCTTCCTAGCTTCCTGGAGAAGACTGTTTTCTTTGTGTTTTGCAGGTTGTGGGCTGCACACTGCAGAAAGATACAGCTGAAAAAAGGTAGGCATCTATCTATTCATTCAACTTAAAAATGTCTGCTTATTGTTTCAGAATAGTAACTGGGTTAGAGTTTATGATACTTATATATAATTGACTTCTGTACATTAAGCTAAATTAAATGGAGGATGTCTGTTGATTATATTGCCAGTCAGTTCTCTTGTGCAGTGAAGGCGAGTCACAGGTGGGTAAAGGAGCCGCACCCTGGGGACCTGCGATGGGGGCGGGGGGTGCTTCCGGCTATCATTTTGTAGACAGGAATATGTATCAGGTAGGGAAAGCCTGCTACGCTCCAAGGTAACGGGAAGAATGTGTTCTTGTTCCTTGTGTATGATCATCTCCCACCTCTGATTGACTTGCATGCCGTTGTCTTGATGCAGACGGCTCCTCTAACCACGTTTACAACTACCAACCCTGTGACCATCCACGGCAGCCTTGTGACAGTTCGTGCCCTTGTGTGATAGCACAGAATTTTTGTGAAAAGTTTTGTCAGTGTAGTTCAGAGTGTAAGTATTTGTTGCTTTGATGCAATTGCATGAGAATTAAGTGGGCCTTTGGTCAGCTATGTGCAGCCCACAACCTGCAAAAAAATAGTAACTGAAGTTGACACAACATGGCGGCTCTTGCGGAGCCAGTGTCCAGCCAGTGCTCAGGCTAATGGGATGAAAGGAGTTGTTTGTCTCTGGTGGTTTAAATTTAATCATAGTGACGTTGGCACAGAATGTAAGGGGAATCTAGAAATAGCTACCCAAATACTTTCTGGGAACCAGTATTGTCAGAGTTGGGGTGGTTCAGTTTTCAGAATAAACGAACTTGTCATAAGGGTGGTGATACTCATTATTACTGAAGCAGCACATGAAGCTCGGATACACAGGAAGTTTTTCTTCATCTGTGCAGCAGGATAGGGAGGCTGCTGTGAGGGTTCCATGAGTCCACGACGGTGACTGTCTCTGCAGGTCAGAACCGCTTTCCTGGCTGCCGCTGCAAAGCACAGTGCAACACCAAGCAGTGCCCCTGCTACCTGGCCGTCCGGGAGTGCGACCCTGACCTGTGTCTGACGTGCGGAGCTGCTGACCACTGGGACAGCAAGAACGTGTCCTGCAAGAACTGCAGCATCCAGCGGGGCTCCAAGAAGGTGGGGAAAGGGATGAGGGACGTGGCAGGGCAAGGCCAGCGGTCTCACTCCATTAGCTGGGGCCAAAAAGTGATCACTGAATGAATGACGCAGCTGACGGGGAGAGCCTGAGTTTCTCCTTGGGTAGCCACTCCCACCTCTGTAGCATAGGAGGAACCAGCTGTGAACGGTTTCAGGTTTGGAATAAGAGGTGTTTTTCTAGTTGTTTAGTAGATGATTTGAATTTTTTAAGTTTAGCAAATAGAATTAGCCATTTATCTATTCTCCTTACTGCAAATATATGGTGTTCCTGTCGGAATATAGAGACCCATTCTTTCAAATAGTAGCCAATTTCCCTTTTGTGCAGAACAAGATAAAATTTCCCACAGTAGATTTTGCAGACTGTGTTCTTTTAATAACCTTGAAAACATCACAGCCAGGAATTACATAACTGTGAAGTGCATGCAGGTGATTTTTTTAATTGTAGCAACCATGACCTTAATGACCAAGCAAAGGAAGCTAACCATGTATACTGGGGAAGGTCAGTCGGTGTCTTTTCTTTGGAGTAGGTGGTGCGTTTATTCAATTAATCATTTTTATTATAATAGCTGGCATTTATTATTTAAGATATAGTAGGCACTTGGCTAAGTGCCCTGTGTATTAACTCATTAGCCCTCATAACTCCATGAGGGAGTACCCTTATGAACCCATTTCTAGGTTGGGAATCCCAGAGTTTGAGGACTTGAAAGGAGCAAGAACCCCAGGCCCCACTGTGGACCTCCGCCTTGGGTCACATGAATTAGATCACACTACTGCACTACTCGTAGCCCCACCCCCTCCTACCAGGAGTTCCTGTTCTGGCAGTGCCTTATTTTTTGGCTCTTATGTTTTCAAGTGTTTAGATGGCTTTTCTCTGGGTAGTTCCTATCCATTGAGGTCATTCTGTCACAGTGATTCTCTACTGTTTCCCATGGCAGACCCTGATGATGAACCCTAAAAAAATTTCATTTCCTACTCCCCACCCCTAACTATAATAGCATAAACTCCTTTGGTTTAAATCTAAAAACTGTAGATACTTCCTTACCAACGGGATTTCATGTACTTAACATGTTATTTAGCTAATTTAGTTTCTGATTTGGGAGGTTTTGGGAAATTTCCCTGGCAGGTGAATCTAGGCTGGATTAGAATAGGAATAGCTTGGGTAATTAGGGGCCTTTTTAAAGGAAATTTGGGATGAAAGCATAATGAACCATGGTGGAAAGTGAGGGATTTGTTCCCAGACATACTCTAACTAGAATTGGCCCCGCTCGTCATTTGGCATCTGCTAAGAACAGAATGCTGAGCTGATGAGATAGTGACACCACCTCCTGGCAGTTCTCCATGCTGTTGTGAGGAGCTGCTGTGGAAGAACAGCTGAGCTTTGTTTTTGGTTGAGGTGAATCATTAAGTCAAGTGCTGAAGAAATGACAGGAAGTGCTAAGGTAGCTGTTGTAGGTACCTTGTTGAAGGATGGTTAGTTGATATTTTCTGGGAGGTAGATCTTATATTCTGTACTTTATTTACAAATAACCAAAAGCATTGCAGTTTGTCAGCCCCTTTGGCAAAAGTGGGTAAGTTTACCTCTCATTACGGGCTCTTAATTCAGGGTACTTGGTGGCTACAAGGGGCCAGAGGATTTATAGGGATTCACCCTGTGATCTCGTCAGCAGTCCACTTTGCTCTCCTGATTAAATGACTGTTGCTTTATTCTCAAATTAGCATTTATTGTTGGCACCATCTGATGTGGCTGGCTGGGGGATTTTCATCAAAGATCCTGTACAGAAAAATGAATTCATCTCGGAATACTGTGGAGAGGTAAGGCCAGAGCTATCCAGCTCCGGGCTTGATATGTAGCGACTTTGTTTTGTATTGATCATCACTGGGTCTGATTAGAAATGAATTAACACAAAATGCCTTTTTTGGCAACTGGACTGTTTCAGTCCTAGTCACATTTAGCCTTTATCTGGAGACAAGGGGGTAAGAACATGAGGTTTGCGATGAGTCTGTCGTACATAATCCACAGCCTCATTATTATAAGGACCTAGAAATGAATGTCATTAATCTTACGTCTTTTCAGTTATAGAGTTAGGGAAAAGTCATAGGGCTAGCTTGAGTTTGGAATCAGCCCACCTTGTTTGAGTTTTTCATTCAGTAGAAAGATTCATTAATTTCTTCAAGAGTAATTCCTTTGATGTGGAAATATTTCTGAGTTGAAGTCCTTCAAGCCCATTGTTCTTTGCCGCATGCAGACCAAAGAAACTGGCCTTAGTGACCCTTTATTGAGTTTCCTCAGGAAGGTCCGGTTCTTTCTCTTTTTTAATCTTCACTCAAGGATAATTCTTTCCATCCTTTTTTAGAGAGAGGGAGGGAAGAGAGACAGACACATTGATTGGTTGCCTTCCGCACTTGCCCCTACCAGGGCTGGGGAATTTACAACTGAGGTACATGCCCTTGACTGGGAATCGAACCCGAAACCCTTCTGTCCAATGCTCTAACCGCTGACCCAAACTGGCCAGGGCTCCAATTCTCTTGATGAACTTGTGTGTGTGGTTTGGTCCCTAATCCAACACTGTCTTTCTTCTTAAGATAATTTCTCAAGATGAAGCCGACAGAAGAGGCAAAGTGTATGATAAATACATGTGCAGCTTTCTCTTCAACTTGAATAACGGTATGTTAGGAGTCAAAGCACTCACAGTTTCTGGGTGGCACTTGGGAGCTGGTGTTTCTCATGCCCTGGCAGAAACTTAAAAATGGGCTGTTGCCATCACTTGTGGGGAGGAGCTGGTCATGTTCAAGGGAAGTGGTCTCGGGAACTCTGAGCTACACAAGACATTGACTATGGGACATCCCAGGATCTTGAGTCAGCTGGGCACACTTCCTCCAGTTAGTGCCTCTGACCTGGGAAGGTACTGAATTTCAAAGCCTCTCCAACACTTCCTGGGTGCTCTCAAGGGACTGAGCAGCTAAACGGTGCTGCTTTCTTGGGAGGTGAGGGAGCGCTGTGATGAAAAGCAGGTGTGTAGTACCTAAGATGTTCTGATAACCCTTGGCTGAAACAGAGAGAGGGAGGTTTTGCTATGAACAGGTCCCCCAGACAGAATGAAAATTAATTTTAGATACAAAAATGCTTATCCTTGAGGTTGAGAAGAATTTAGATTCCTTTTTTTTTTTTTTTTTTTTTTTTGCAGGGTTTTGCTCAGTAATACATATTTACAGTTAGGTAATAACATTTGAGAGACAACTCCTGAATTATCAATTCATTTTACCTCGAACAGTATTTTCTTGCAAATGTCATTTGGACGAAGTTGGCTGAATGATTTACTTGCTTTTGAAGGCAAACTCTGAAGACCTAACCAATTGTATTTCCAGAATCATAGGAACTTTGTGTTTATTGATCTAAAACTAAAATTGTTCACTGCATTGTGCTTATTTTTTCTTTAGATTTTGTGGTGGATGCAACCCGTAAGGGTAACAAAATTCGTTTTGCAAATCATTCAGTCAATCCAAACTGCTATGCAAAAGGTAGGTGTTTCTGGAGTCAGAATTCCTGTTCTGATGCCAGGACCCCCAGTGATAGTGATGCATGGCTTGGAGAGATTTCCTGTGTGACTGTCCCTTCCCTGGCTGACACCAGTGTGTCTCTTTCTAGTCATGATGGTGAATGGCGATCACAGGATAGGGATCTTTGCGAAGAGAGCCATCCAGACTGGTGAAGAGCTGTTTTTTGATTACAGGTTAGTAACAGTGCATTTCTGTTGTGACCTGAGGGCTTTCTCCTGGACTCGGGACAGAGGCTGACTCTCTGCTCTTGCTGGGTCTTATGTTGTTGGAGCGTCTAATCTTAGGTCATTCTTTTCCTTGGGTATTAGTGGGGAGTTAGGATGTAGTTTCCATTATACAAGCACTGGTTATTTTAAAGATAGAATGAAAAGAATGTAGAAAGCCCCATTTTTTTACCTTGCTGGTAGGAGCTGGGTGTGATCATGATGCAGTCAGCGTTGCTGTCCTTGAGGATATGCTCAGGTTGTCTTAAATTGTCCAGTGCTGGAGGACTGTTGGCCAATAACCTACCTGCTCACCCTCAGATGGTGTTCACAGGTCTGGTATCAGGTTGGCCGTTTACACTGTTAGGCTCTGTGGGATAAACTGACAAGCTATTTAAAACTTTCCTGAATGTAGTCAGATGACTGTCTAGTTCAATCCTGTGGCTGAATATACGTCCCAGTCAGAAGCTCCGTCTCTTGAGTCCTGAGTTGTCATAAACTAGGGCCCGTGTGTTGTCACTTTGAAGGTACGACCCAAAGCAGGTGGGACAGCGCCCGAGGACACACTGTGCTGGAGTGGGAGGACGCGGTGAATGAGGCGCAGCTGGGTGTCACTGGATGTGTGTGCCTTTCTCTGCACCCACTGAAGTAAGTGGGTGGTTGTGTTCATTCTCACCTCGGTGGGCCGCGGTCATGCCTGTCTCCTGCCGTTTCAGATACAGCCAGGCCGACGCCCTGAAGTACGTGGGCATCGAACGTGAGATGGAGATCCCTTGACGTCTGCTACCTCCTCCCCGCCTCCTCCAAAACAGCTGCCTTAGCTTCAGGAACCTCGAGTACTGTGGGCAATTTAGAAAAAGAAAATGCAGTTTGAAATTCTGAATTTGCAATGTACTGTAAGAATAATTTAATAGTAATGAGTTTAGACGTCAACTTTTTATGCCTTCTCACCAGCTGCAAAGCGTTTTGTACCAGCAAGTTTTTGCAATAATGCAGTATGGTACATTTTTCAACTTTGAATAAATAATACTTGAACTTCTCCCCACTGTTGGCATTTATCAGGGAGCTTCAGCTGATTTTAGAAAAGGACTGCATCCAAGGGAAAACAAACTCTCACATTTAACACCTTTGGTTTTGTCTAGTAGCATTAATTTGCTTAGTTATAACATATTAAATACAGGGGTGGGCAAAAGTAGGTTTATAGTTGTGAGTACAGAAAACAGTTTATTCTTGTATTATTTGTACTACAACTGTATGAACCTACCTTTGCCCACCCCTGTATAAATGTAATAGAAACATGACTTTTATTATCTACCTATAATATTGTATATACTTTGCCTAGTTATACTAAATATTGCCTATTAATAACTAAATGAATTAACACTACTTGCATCCTGAGATAGGGGCTCATATCCCAGTCAGCCGGGTGGTCTGGAGAGCTACCTCTCAGCCTCGTTCTCTGCATATAAAACAACAGTGTTGGCTTAGGTGAGTTCCAAGAACCTGTTTTGTTCTAAGGTCCTTTAGACAATCCTTTAGAAATGCAGCAGTGTGACAAGATTCCTTACCTACCCACGAAAGAGGATGCTATAATCAAACTAGTTTTCAGGGAAACCTTGCGGGTACAGTGATAGCATTCCAGCCCCTGCCAAGATACACTGACCAATACTGTGGATAACTCTAAAAACGGCTCCAGTCAGTCTGTGTTGTTGGCCTTTTCTATAGTTAAGACAAAATTACTAATTTATAACGTGAAATTAATTTAAAACTTACTAATTATACAAATACTGATAAGACTGGTTTCTGTTGCATTAATCAATGCACAAGCTATAGCAACAAGAGTCCTAAAATAAAGTTAATTTGCCACTTAGCTTTGGCAGTGAAAAGATCTGGCTTTACGTGCTAGTCTCCTATGGGTTACCCTTAGCTCTGCCACGCTTAACTATCCCCAGGAAACAGTGCCGCATGCTCAGTTGGCTGTTGCTGATGGAGTCACTTAGGAAAACTCTCAGGCTTGCCCTGGGTGCCCATGCTCCAACCTGGGCACTCAGCATGAGCGCAGCCCATTTGTGCACTAGCACACGTGAGCCTGCTCAGGAGACATCCTGAGATTGCTCACCCCAGGGGTATGTATCAATAGGGCTCTCATTCTAGCCAACACTTTCCCATTGTTCACACCTCCCAACGCATCCCCAGGTGCAAACAACTGGGTGGTGGAACCTTGAGTCCAGGGAGGTTCTGCTCACTGAATACACCACAGACCCAAATGCAGCATAAAGATAAAGCAGTAATTCTTCATACACAGCAAGTTTTTAGAACCTTCATGAAGACCGATGTTCTCACCTGTTCACTATAGCCCATGTGATGAGCATCTATAGCAGAGTTGGTCAACTTCAGACTTTATACAGGGGTTTGGGGGGAGAGGGGGGCACAGAAAAATAACAGTATGCTTTCCTCCCATTACTGTAGACCAATTCTCAACCTTTTTCACCTCATGGCACACACACACAAATATATATTTTTTGCTGATCTGACAAAATAGGTTATAATTTTGATTCATACCTGACAGCTATTGTATTGGCAGCTGTCATTTTATTTGACAATCTAAGGGAAAAGAGGTCAGTGCCCTTGTGGCACACCAGTTGAAAATCATCGCTCCTGTAGTCTATGTGTGTTTATTTCCCTACCAGAGGAATACAGAAGTAAGAGTATAACAAGTATTGTGTCAGAATACAGGTATTTTAAATAGTTTCCGAACAGTTTAAGAATATTACACATTGTTCTCTACCCTGAGCTTTCACCTAATGGTCATAACCTCATGAAGCCCTGGCTGGGTCAGGTTCAGTTGGTGAGAGCATGGTCCCAAGGTGCCAGGGTTGTGGGGTTTAATCCCTGGTCGGGGCACATAATGAGAAATAACCAATGAATGCATAAGTGGAACAACAAATCGATGTCTCTCTCTACCTTCTCCCTGCTCTAAAAATGGATAAATTTAAAAAAAGGGGAGGGCGTCTGTAATACTTGCAACAATAAAGATTTAAAAAAACACCTTACGAAGATGACCCACAGCTACAGTCCTGACCCCAAGTCTAGGCAGCACCTCACCCACAAACTTCTTCACAATTCTTTTCAATCAGTATTTTGTAATTTATATATCAACCCATTGCGGATCAGTAGTTTTACTGCTAGCTTTACCCAGTGGCCAGGTAAGTTTCTATTGAACGAGTACAAAAAACGTTTTACATAAATGTTAAAGGCATGCTTTAAAATTAAATACCCATTGCATTTTGAAGTTAGTTATTACAAGAAAGTCTTTGTATCTTACTTGGCTTTCTGGATTGAGTGCTTGATAAATCCTGAATGAATTAAATAGTTCACAATCAGGTAAAGCACTACTTTCTTCATCCATTTTATTGTTTTTTCTAAGGATACTACATGTTGAAAGATATTGGTCAGCAAGATCAACACCTTGCATATAATATTACACTGAACAGTGGAAACTGGCTTATTTCCTCTCCAGTATGCCAATTTGTCTTTTCTGTTTCACAAGAGGAAGCATCATGGATAGTTGAAATAATTCGAACTTCTCTTTCATCCTTCCAAATCAATAAAACATCATCTTTTCTTCGGAAGGCTATTTCACCTCTTTTAAGTGTAGATGCTTCATCTTTCAAACATTTTGGCAAGCCTCTATTTGTTCGAATTGTTCCACAAACTCTTGTTTTATGTAGTAATAAAGTTTCTGCAATTGAAATGCTATTGTAATAGTTATCTTGGTATATGTGATGCCCCAATTCCAGATACAGCCGAAGTAGTGACAGAATAGTCATTCAATTTTCTTCCTTCACCTGTGTAAATTTCCATATTGCAAATATACCCAGTCTTGATCTCACAAGTAAACCATACTTAATAATTTTAGCTAGGTTTTAAGTTCAAAATAGAAGACATCCCCTCCAGGGAATCATGCCTTCATCTAATGATAATTCTCACATAGGTTTATATATTGTTTGAAATTTACTAGTAAAGTGGTTGAGTACAGATTGAATTTTAAATAGCCTGGATGAAGGTTTAGTCATGTTTGCATTATCATTGAAATGCCAATAAGTCCAGATTTGTTCAAAACGATTTCGACTTAACTGTCTGAGGAAATACTGGAACGGCTAGAACTGAATTTATAGACCAATATTCTTTCCAAGTATCCTTTTGAGTACGCCCCATTAGCACTATCAGTCCTAAATTTTTTTTCATATCTGTTGGAATAACAGGAGACCACTTTGTTGCTTTCGAAATTTTGTGCTTTCCCA
The DNA here is from genome assembly GCF_028538775.1 of Myotis yumanensis. Lineage (NCBI taxonomy): Eukaryota > Metazoa > Chordata > Mammalia > Chiroptera > Vespertilionidae > Myotis > Myotis yumanensis. Next base: position 38,086,734 of record NW_027223760.1, on the reverse strand, counting down.
AATTTTGGTTATAATATATGTTCGATTGATGACAAAATAGTTCAAACAGATCATCAAAAACCAAGTTGGGGATTTCAATGATGTTCTTAGAATCAGACGGTATAACTGTAACCCTAGAATTACCTTCAAGTTTTTCCAAATTAGGTTGAAAGTCCTCTTTTGACCAATCATCTTGGCAACCAAGACACAAATTACACTCAAAATCGTGTGGAATTGTTCAAATTTTTAGGTTTGGAATCACTTGAAATTACTATTTTTCGCCTTTTTGAAGGAATAACTATATCACTGCCACTGTCAAAGCTTTCATCACTTTCACTTGGAATATCTGATAAATTGTCAGCAAAGATGCATAATTTTATAAAAATATCAAATTAATATAAAAGTTTTTATTACTAAGGACAAGAGACTAATCACTTTTAATTCTTTTGTAATTTTTAACTCCAGTGAATGAGTTTTCCGTTACACTGTTTCTCAATGACAATAGAACAGAAACCACGAGAATTCTCGTGATCCATCTGCAATGTGGATAGTCTACCCAGAAACTGCTGCTTACTTTTCAATATTGTTTGGTTCATTCGGCCTCCAGCCTCCCCTACATCCATTCAGTGACCCAAAAATCTTAATTCCACCTGAGTCCAGGTATGTAATAGCTGCCACCACCCTGTAAAAGTTAAGTTGTATTATGTAGATGGGTCATCAAGAAAGAGTCTGACTTTGTGAACTGTTTTTTTTTTGTTTTTTTAAACTCCTCACAGGAGGATTTTTTTCCATCGATTTTTAGAGAGTGGAAGGGAGGAAGAAGGGGGGGGGGGGGCATTGATGTGAGAGACATATATGGATTGGGTGCCTCCCGTATGAGCCCCAACCAGGTATCAAACCTGGAACCCAGGTATATGGCCCTTGATGGGGAATTGAACCTGTGACCTTTTGGTGCATGCTGATACTCTAACCACTGAACCACACCAGCCAGGGCCAAATCGTGAACTTTTTGAGAACCTAAGTATTCTTCTGAAAGTTGTCTGAGCTTTGGGCTCCTGTTGGAGTAGCTGAAATACATGCTTGCTATTCCCTCAGCCCCTTGTCAGAAACGACCTCAGTGAGGGTCAGCACATCAAGTATGAACCGTGGTTTAAAAGAAACCTCACCTTGACAATCGCCACTTGGTCTGCCACTGGAGAATGGAAAAGATCTCATTTCCGTTCTAGGCGTGTAAACCACCATCAGTGGAGTTACTGTGATTCCTGGAAGAAAAGTCGGCTTCAGAAGCAGGATTCAGTTCAAAACATCTGAGTTTTCACCTGTGTGTGGTAAAATCTTAAGTTTTTCCAAGGAATTAGATACCAACGTTCAGCAAGGAGATTTGGTCATCTTAAAAGTGCTGTCAATAAAAACCCTTTAAATTTAGGTGCTTCATTCTTGAATCAACTGTTCCCCCTGTTACTGGGCCTGTACTCCAGTGACCTGGGTTTGTGTTTTGAGGCTCTTGACCATCCTTGTTAGGCGAGGATATGGTTTGGGGAATAAAGTGAAAAAGTTCAAGTCTCTCCCCTCCCCCCCCAATTTACCTACCGTGAGTGCGCAGGTACAGGTATGAAATTTGAGGATGTGGGGTAACCACCTCCTAGCTCATCCCTGTTCCTTTGCTTCCTGTTCTTAGCTAAGGTACTCACCCCAGGGCACTCCTGATCCTAGAGCATCAGTTCTTAACCTATGGGTCGCGACCCCTTTGGAGGTCGAACGACCCTTTCACAAGCGTCGCCTAAGACCATCGGAAAACACATACATAATTACATATTGTTTTTGTGATTAATCACTGTTTTAATTATGTTCAATTTGTAACAATGAAAATACATCCAACATATCAGATATTTACATTACGATTCATAACAGTAGCAAAATTACAGTTATGAAGTAGCAACAAAAATAATGTTATGGTTGGGGGGGGTCACCACAACATGAGGAACTGTATTAAAGGGTAGCGGCATTAGGAAGGTTGAGAACCACTGTCCTAGAGCAGTGATGGCGAACCTTTTGAGCTCGGCATGTCAGCATTTTGAAAAACCCTAACTTAACTCTGGTGCAGTGTCACATATAGAAATTTTTTGATATTTGCAACCATAGTAAAACAAAGACTTATCTTTCTGATATTTATTTTATATATTTAAATGTCATTTAACAAAGAAAAAATCAACCAAAAAAATGAGTTCGAGTGTCACCTCTGACACGTGTGTCATAGGTTCGCCATCACTGTCCTAGAGGAACTCGACACACACTAGCAATGGGGTTTAAAACGGGTTCTGAGACTCCTGGGTGTGTCTCCCAGAGGCCAATAAAGTAACTGCAGCTTTGGGCTTGGTTCCCAGGTGGACAGTCTTGGGGTCTGGATCTTTATGATGGGTAGGAGGGGCAAGTCCCCTGGGTGGTCCTGGTTTATACTGGGAATCACTTGAAAAATACACTAAATAAATGTGGAAACCATTATATAAATGCTTAGTCTTATTACTATTACTTTTTATAACCTGTAACGTTTTTGACCTTTAACTTTTAAAACTAACCTGAATGTGCCAGATTATTCTAAGAAACTCTTAAGAACCTAACTTTTGCATATTCCTTTGGCTATGCCTTGTACGTTTATAACCAACTCCATTATAGGTCTACTTTGGTAAGTATGTTCAAGTCCTCACATCCTTAAGAAACCTGTGAGGTTTAGGAAGAAAACAAACCTACAAAAGCCGAGCAGCAGAGCCATACCTTCCCAGGAGGTCTTGCTACCACTTCCATTTTTTTCTGTCCTCTGGTTAGGAAGCGAATGGTGGGACAAGTCAACCGTGGGACTGACTGTGGACAAAGAACAAAGGAGTTAAGAGGATGCGCAGGCTGGAACCAAGGCTCCCAATGCTGGGAGCTGATCTCCGGGGGACACAGCTGAGAACATGCCAACTTACCAGCAGGTGCCAGAAAGCTGTAGCTTGCCAGCTGGTCTCTGGTCCTGCTGTCAGGGGCTCCTCAGTCAGGGACAGAGAGGACTCATGCCCCCCTTGCTGGGATCTTGGGAATTTTCCCAGGAGCAGCCCGAGTTCATCTGGAACTGTGGCTTCTTATATTTAAACAACTGGATCGAACCAGAATGAAGGAGCCACCGGGCTGTATTGCACCTCCAAGTCTGACACTTGTTCACTGGTCGTATATCACTCACTCACTCCCAGCTCGTCCACTCACTGTGACAAGTTCCCTCTTCTCAGTTTCCCCACCTGTTTCTCAGGTCAGGTGGTCAAAGGATTAACCCCTTCATCCTTACAAGTGGCAGATGGAATCAATATGTCATTGAATCTCATAGGCCACATTCACGTCACCAGAAGAAGTCACAGAAATGAGCATCCATGTTTGAAAAAAAGTTACAAGAAGTCTTGAGGGCTTAAAATGCTAAGATCTAGAGCGGTGATGGCGAACCTATGACACGCGTGTCAGAGGTGACACGCAAACTCATTTTTTTGGTTGATTTTTCTTTGTTAAATGGCATTTAAATATATAAAATAAATATCAAAAATATAAATCTTTGTTTTACTATGGTTGCAAATATCAAAAAAATTCTATATGTGACACGGCACCAGAGTTAAGTTAGGGTTTTTCAAAATGCTGACACACCGAGCTCAAAAGGTTCGCCATCACTGATCCAGAGAATGCAGCCTGTATCACTGGGGATGTAAATTTTCACAATCATTGTATCTCTCACTTACATGTAGGAAATAGTAAAACTGAAAACAAAACCAAATGCAACTTGTACAGAAATCCTTTAATTTTCTTTATTTCACACATTAAAAAATGAAACACACTATACAAATGGTTTTCAGAGCAGATTACACACGGGTCCATTCAGACTCCTCTCAAAGTGTGGCCGACACTCAGAGCTGCCGAGACGGAGGCAGCTGTTAGCACGTAGCCGATGTATTGATCTAGATGCAGTAGCATGCAGCCCTCAGCATGACGGTTCATTCCCCTCTGTTCTTAAATTAGGTTAAATGGCGTCGGTGTCCATATTTACAGACTTGAAATGTATCGATCCTGAGCAGTTCTGATGTACATCTGAGACCGGCTGCTGGGAGTCTTGGTCTCAGTTTAAAAAGGGAGGCCAGTGGTGCAGGCGGCTGCTAGGAACTGGTCGTCATCCTGCCCACCAGGAACATTGGCCGCGGTGGCACAGTCAGACCCTCTACAAGGGTTAAGCCAAGTAACTGTAGGTGTCCTTTTCACCATCAACTCGCTCCAAATATTCTTTCTCGATCAGAATGTCAATGCATTTCTGGGTGTTATTTGAAAAAGGAAGAGGTAGTGGAGAAAAACACATTTATTAGCAGAATAGTGACAGGCACCCTCACCATGGATCCCCTACCTCTGAGAGCTCAGCAGGGAGCACAGTCACCTCATATATCCCTCCAGTGTAGCCAAGCCCTTGCCTTCCTGAATGGAGTCCCCTCAGCGTCAGCCCAGAAGCCACGCATGCCCATACCTGAACTGGGTCAGGTGCTACAGAAGCCAGTTGGGCCACAATCACCCTTTGCACCAGCAGGGAACAAAGTCATGGGATGCCCTGAACAAACTGGCTCCTGGGCTGGCTCTGAATGCAACCCCAGGACCCATCCTGGGCCCCCTGGCTGTCGGTAGTCGCCTGTTAACTGTGAGCTGAATGGTGCTCACAGAGGAGTCCCCACATAGCAACAGAGATTAACACACACTGATATATGCTACACCAGAGACAGAGTCTCCCTAACGTGATGGGGACACAGGACAGCGGGAACTCCATTCTAGAGAGCTCAGTGCTGGTGTTAGCAGTGAGGATGGTGAGCCTATGGGGCTCTGGCGGGCTGGTCACTGCCTCACTTGAGCTGGTGTTGGTGGTACAACCAGCTAGCCGAGCACTTACGTCTGACTTCTCTCTCTGCATTCCAATGGAAGCTTAAAAATTAAGCCCATTTTCTTTTGTAGAAATTTGCATATGAATAACCAAGTTTCTTCTTTAGGAAACACTCAATGACCTGCTCTTAGTTCCATCTTTTCTAAACCAACTGCCTCTGCTATGCAATTCCTGTACCTTGATGACTGGGACCCGTGGCTTGAACCGTGAGGACAGCTGAGTGAGCACCTCCCCAAGCAGCTGCTGGTGCTTCAGGACCTTTCGCATCTTCATGATCCTCACAATCGCCGCCTGCAGAACAGAGCAGGGGAAATGACAACTTAGCCTCAGTAATTCTGAAGGACAAGCAAGGAAGCCCCCGAAGCTGTGTCTAGGCATGGGATGGACCCGGGCCTAACAGGTAGCAAACACTGCAGGTGAGCTGGCAGGGACTTATGTCTACCTACGTTTGGTCTTATGAGCAATTATAATAACTTAATCCAGCTATAAAAGCATTTAAAAAATGAGAAAATTCAGTCTTCAAGCCACAGGAGCTGCCTAACCCCTCCATTAAACAGTCTCCTTCCCTCCTATTCAAACCACATTTATTTGCTGGTATTTCATCGACCCCACCCAGAAGCATTTATCACCCTGAAGCTACTGACAAGTCACAGCCAAGCAGACTGGACGAAGCCCCTCCCCCGAGAGACACCGCCAAGGTGCGTGCAGCAGTCACCTGGATCAGCAGTTTCCGGTCCTCTTCAATATTTTTGTGTGTAGTTTCTTGTTCCTGCTTCTGTTCGGTTTTCATTGGCACATTGATGTTAACCCTTAATTTCTTACTGTCAAGAAAATCAAGGAAACAATCACTATTATTTGAAAAGGCAGGCAGTCCAGGTTCCTGTCTCTTTCCAACTGCTCCCCAGACAGGGGCTGAGAGGTGACCTGGAAGCTCCCACCCTGAGCTCTGCAAACAAGCCCTCAACCAAATACCAAGTGGTTCTACCACTGGTCACGGGACACCTGTACACCAGGTATTCAGTTCCTTCACTGTTCTCCCAACTGTGTCAGGAGAAATAAAATCAGGACACTTGGACACAAAGGTCCAAACTTCTAAATGAGCTCTTTAAGGAGGCTTATTTGCCAAATGAAAACAAAAACAAAAACCCAAACGAGTTAAATGGAGAAACACCTGGAATTATCAAATGCCATCAAACTCCCACCCCTGCCCATCTAGCCTCACTGAGCTCACCCCCCCATCCCGAACCCCCACTTGTAGTGACAGCAGTTAATGTGCTGGGGTCAGGGGACTAGGCTATGGTCTAGGACCATCTAATCAGATTTCCTTACTTTTTATAACCAAGATATAATTTTATTAAGGTATCTGGCTTCAATTCCACTTCATCAACATTTGCATTTTCATCTTCCAAGACCTACAAGAAAAAAGCTGTTACTACATAATCTCAGAAAAAGGCTTTTTCTAGCTTAACATTAAAAAGTGCACAAACATACCAATAACTTCGACTTCAATAAAATCTGTAGGACTTGTGCCAAAATGTCCTGCAATTAGAGAAAAAGGGGTAATAACTTAAAGAGAAAATACATCTTTCTTTGCAATAAAAGCCATACATACACGAGTCACCTAAACTGACAAATATACTCAGAAGGAAAAGAGAGAGAGATGGTGCTTTTGGAGGTTCCCTAAATCCACTATGTCCCCCAGCACCTGCGTCTAAAAGTGACATTAACACCTTTTTAGCCTTGATGACCCAATGATGAAAACTGATGATTCTGTTACACTTAACTACCAGAGACCACGCCTAATTGATTCCTTAATTAACTCAACAGAAACCTGTCCACTTAAATACACGGCAGCTCCTCTTAGACACCGATGCCTGAAGAAACACCAGAGCATTCCAGCAGGGCAGGAAACATTCTGTCCTCGGACACAGGGTGGCAACCTGCTGTCCACTAGCCTCTAAGCACGTGTAGCCCCTGGGCCATCTCCTCGACCTTGAACAGTGGTTGTTTGGGCACTTCATCCTTAGCTTCACAGCTTCATGCTCCCCTGAAATAAGATGCAGGCCAGCCGACCTGCACTGTGACTCAGATTCCTACACACCTACCCCTTCTCACCAAGCATGAACAGAAAGGGCCTGCCCTCACCTTCCTGGGCACCATCTGGTCAGAGGCACAGGGCTAAGCTATCAAAGTGACAGGCCTCTAGGCCAGTCACCTGCCTGGAATCCCAGAGCAGCACTGGAACACGGCCGCCATGTCGAGCAGGCGTAACAGGTTCACATCATGAGCCAAATCTGACTGAGCAACGAGTGTCCACCGTGGGCGGGAGGAGAGCAGCCACACCCCCGCAGGGAGGCAGCTCCACCACTAAACATTAGCCGAGACCCTGGCATAGAGTCACCCAAAGGATGTGTCAGCCTGAAAGCAGGTACCAGGGCGCAGGCCCTCCCAAGTCAGGGGGCAACCTACCTTCCACTCTGGCTTCAGGCTCCTTCTGACGTAAGGAGAAATGAGAAAAGACTCTTAAGTGCAAAGAAGCAAACTCATTTTGTCCTTAGAATTTCAAGATGTATTTTGGACCATGTTGGAAGCCTAATTCCCATTGTACGAGGCCAGACAAAAATGTAGCAAGAAAACAACAAACCAACATACCTTATGAATATGGATGCCAAAAATCTGCAAGAAAATTCCAGTACACCAAACCCAGCAGAATATAAAAGGTACTATATGCCATCACCATGTGGCATTTATTCCAAGAATGAACAGTGGTTCAACACAAGACAGTTATCTCACCAGAGCAGGAAAAGCATTTTAACAAAATCCGACACTCTTTCATGATAAAAACACTGAACAAACTAAGAACAGAAGGGAACTCCTGCAATCTAATGAAGGGCATATAAGTAAAGCCCACAACTAATACTGTACTTAACAATGAAACTGCTAACACTTTCCCCCAAGATCAGGAATAAGACAAGGATGCCACTTCTATCCAACAATGTACTAGAAATTCTACACAGCAGTCAGGGAAGAGGAAGGGGGAAGAAGGGCGTACAAATAAAAAAAGGGAGAAGCACAACTACTTGCCATTGTGGATGATGACTGTATATATATTGTTCTTATTTATTTATTTTTATATATTTTTTAAAAATATATTTTTTATTGATTTTTTACAGAGAGGAAGGGAGAAGGATAGAGAGTTAGAAACATCGATGAGAGAGAAACATCGATCAGCTGCCTCCTGCACACCTCCTACTGGGGATGTGCCCGCAACCAAGGTACATGCCCTCGACTGGAATCGAACCTGGGACCTTTCAGTCCGCAGGCCGACGTTCTATCCACTGAGCCAAACCAGTCAGGGCTATTTATTTATTATTAAATATATAATTTTTTATTTATGTCATGTATTTATGTGCATGTTTATGTTACACTAAGTTTAAAAGAGGTTCTATGGAAGTAACCTCACAAGGTGGTCTGATCATAAATCCCTAACTGATCAGGTCATGGTGGGTAGTCACACTCCAGGCCTATAACTTTAGTGCAAGGTTTTAAGACAGCCCTGCCCACTGTTCTTGTGCATCTAGGTTAACACACCTTTGAGTTGCCAGAGTGATACCCTTGGAAGGGGGTATTAACCCGCAAGAGAGCACATAATCTTGTTGACTATCCTGTAATCCAATTTCCACCTCTCTTTCTCCAATCTGGTCCCTTCCTTAATTTCGAATGCATAAAAGAAGGTGCAAAACTATTATTCTCGCCCTGACCGGTTTGGCTCAGAGGACAGGGAGTTGGTCTGTGGACTCAAGGGTCCCAGGTTCAATTCCGGTCAAGGGCATGTACCGGAATTGGTTTCGGGCACATACCCAGTAGGGAGTGTGCAGGAGGCAGCTGATCAATGTTTCTCTCTCATCGATGTTTCTAACTCTCTATCCCTCTCCCTTCCTCTCTGTAAAAAAAAAAAAAAAAAAAAAAAAAAAAATCAATAAAATATATATTTAAAACAAACAAACAACAACAACAACAAAAAACAACTATTATTTCCCCAAGCATTTGAGATCTTGCTCCCCAGCTTATTATTTTTGAGTCAATTTGGCTTGAGTCAAAATAAACTTATAAAAATTTTTTAAAATCAAACTTTTTAAAAAAAGTATATTAAAATCCTGGAATAAGAGCATATTTGTAGGCAAATATCTATTTCAAATTGAAGACAGCCATGCATACCTTCCCCACAATGTCTATAAGACTAAGGTGGGGGAGAAAGGGAAGAATACCATTTTGATTTGAGTGCTGTCCGTCAGCTGCTGCACCGCGTAAGCATCTTCCGTGTTGTATTGAAGCAGGATCGCCATCTGGAATGTAGACGCCTTTGAGGTCCCCCACATAAAAGAAAGAGAGGCAAATTTAAATACATGGAAAACACCCCACAAACACATCGCCTAAATTTGAAGCACTTAAGACAGTGTGTGCAATTGCACTATAATGTAACGTGTTCCTGAAAGACATCATTTCACCCCTTTTCAAACATTAAAATGATTTTGAATTTTCTCCTCAAGTGTTTTGTCCATGTAAATACACACAAGTGTCCACACTCATTTATACAAATAAACACATATTCACCCATCTGGTATATACAGAAACATTAAGCATCAATCTTCAAATTTGTTTTTGCACAAACGCCAAGGAAAATTATCTTTTGGTACACTACTGACACAGAGCATATTGAATTACATGTGATTTTTCAATCCTAAGTACTTTGCTGTGTAAAGTCTGACGTGGTTTAAAGCAAATCACGGCACTCTGAGGTAGCTTTCTGGCAACCACGTGATAGGTTCTGCTACCTGAAGCACAGCAGTGAATGACAGCCTGCCGAGGCTCTTCTCCCGCCAGAGCCCCAGCATTTCCCCCCGGTTTCCCACGGGATCCCTTCACCCTTCTCTCCCATGATCCATAGCAACACATGAAAATCCAGGAGCAACAAGCCTTGGTCACTGACAGTGCAGGCCTGGGTCAGAGCCTCGGGAAGACAAAGATGCTTCGGGAGACTGACTGCTGCCAACCAGGGAAGAAGCCACGGGAGGAGTTTGGTGGTGGTTCCACTGGTGCATACATCTGTCATAACTCAAACTGTACACTTACAATGGGTGCCTTTTTAAAAAAATTGATATTAGAGAGAATGGAACATTGATTAGCTGCCTTCTGCACACCCCATACTGGGGATGGAGCCCATAACTCAAGCATGTGCCTTGATTGGGAATTGAACTGGAGATTTTTTGGTGCATGGGATGACGCTCAAACAAGTGAGCCACACTGGCCCAGGCACAATGGATTCCTTACATTGTATGTAAATTATCTCAAGAAAGCCGATATAAAAACTGTTTAAAGAATACAAGAATAAAGAAAAACTGTATCTTAAATAAAAATACAAGGGCAGTGAAGAGCAGGGTTACTGCCAGATCTCAAGCTCCCCTGGGCCACAGTGTCATGGCCAACATCATATCCCTTGCTGAGTGTCCACCTGGTCAAAGAAAGGGCATTGACACTTTAAGGACTAAAGTATGAACTCACGAGTTCTTCTATGTGTATTTGGGGATAAAGAAAACAAAATTTCAGTTGTATAGTACATTACATTCAGGTTGATCGAGACCTCTGGACCTAGTGTAGCAGATGGTATACATTTTAGCTATTTTATCAGAGTGGATTACTGAGAGTTTACTGAGCAGAGTGTGAGCCTACAATATGCATTCTTAAGTTTCTTAACACGTAAAAACTGACCTATGAGAGTGAGACATTCTCAGAGGGTAAGCAAAGCTCTTAGTTGTGAGGCCCACCCTGCAGTAAAGTTCAAGTAGAAAGAACCTGGACTCTTTGAGGGAAAAGACCAAAACTGGAGGTTATTATTACTCAGCGCTCAGTGCTGTCATAAGCACCGACAGTTACTATTGATGTGAAACCCCTTTGTCAAAGGAAATGAACTGACCAGCCAGTGTGGCTCAGTGGTTGAGTGTTGACCCACAAACCAGGAAGCCACAGTTTGATTCTGGTCAGAACACATGCCAGGGTTGTGGGCTTGATCCCCAGTAGGGGATGTGCAGGAGGCAGGGGATCAATAGTTCTCTCTCATCATTGATGTTTCTCTCTCTCTCTCTCTGAAATTAATAAAAACGTATTTTTTAAAAAAGGAAACTATTATCACAATTAAATACAGAAAAACTCCAGCTTATTAAGCTACCACCTGAACACTTGATGTATGGCAGGCAGGAGCTGTACCAAGCAATTATTGATACATTATTTCATTTAATTTAATTTTCTGAAGCAGAAGCACTTACATCCTCATTTTATGGAACAGAAAACTGGTGAGACTCAGCATCATCAGTAAGTAACTTGTCCCTTAGCCAGAAAGAGAATTCAGCTCCTCTGACTTCTAAGATCCATGCTGTTTCCTTAACCTCTATTCTATTTTCCCAGAAGCTTAACTCTAGCATAAATCACTGGATTCTGATTTCTACAATTTGTCTTATCTTCATTTAGACTTAAAAAATATTTCAAAATAAGAAGGTGACCTACCTGCAAAGTGTATCTGTTCTTGAAGCAGTTTGTGACCAGCTCTCCTTTGGAGAGTTGGTACAACCATGTCAGCTTCCTGCCGCTATGACGACTAGCGTAGAAAGCAGTGAATCGCTGGTAGCTACGTTCCAGCTGGAGGAAGGGACAGCATTATGTGAATACACATCTCATCATGTTTTTCAGATAAACACTATTCCGAGTTTACAAAGTCAGTGCTTACATCAAAGTAAAATACAAATGCCATGCGTTGGACTCTTGCAAAGCACAGGAAACTAAACATTTGAAGGTATAATCAAAAGAGGTTTCTACTTTAGACAGGTGGGACCAGTCATGATGTTCGTCACAGCCCTCACTAGGTCCCATGTGCAGGAGGGAAGGCAGGCACTCTGCTGAGTGGAACAGAGGCAGCCACAGGACGGCGTGGCACGTGGCCCAGCAGGAAAGCCTTCACAGACCATCTGCCCTCAGCAGTGAACGGAGGAGAGGGCACACTCACCTCTGACGGCAAGGCGAACGTGCAGGACTGCTGGAAGGGCCACGAGCCGGAGCTCAGCACCTGGATACTGAAGTCCACTGGGGTGGGTGGGAATCAGGGAGACAACACATTAGTCTTAGAAAATGGAAAACACTCTTTATTAAAACACAATCAAAATCCTGCTTCAATATAAAACTCAGAATTTAATTTCAATTAAATTATTTATTCAATTAAAATCAGTAAAAGGTGGGAAAGCCAGAAATTCTTTTCCTCTGAAGAGTTTTTTTGTTTCACGCCTAACTCGGAATCACGACATCAGAGGCCTGCTTCCTTCATCTGCTGTAGTCGAGGCACAGATGGACACCTGAATGCGCACAGCCATGCAGCACACAAACAGCTGCCACCAGGCCACTGCTCAGCTGTCAAGTCAGCAATGGAATAGTTCCTTCACTTTGGGAGAACACCCCCGTCTTCAGAAAGACAAAATGACTGATGACGTCAGTACAAGGTACCACCCTCGGCTGCAGAAGACCTACGACAGGAGCTCAGCCTGTCTCAGCTCCCAATGCCCACCTGAAGCCACATGCTCTCTATTAGTTTGACTTTGTTATCTATATGGCCAAATCAGTTTCTTATACGAAGAAAAAAAATTTTTTAGAATGGATCCAAACTAAGATTAAAAAACTAATTAGCCCTGGCTGGTACAGGTCAGTTGGTTGGAGCATTGTCCCCAAACACTGAAAGGTCACAGGTTTGTTCTCAGTCGGGGCACATGCCCAGACTGCAGGGTCGATCCCTGATTGGGACGTGCACGGGTGGCAACTGAGCGATGTTTCTCTTTCTTTCTCTCAAATCAATAAAAACATGTACTTGGGTGAGGATTAAAAATAATCATAAAAATCATAAAAAATTAAACTTTGCATGAAGCCCTGAGCTGGCAGGTACCCGTGGTAGGGGGGCCATGCCAGCAAGTCAAAGAGTTCTCAGCTCAGGACCTGGATGTAGCCACCAACTCAGCTGCCCAAACTCCCTGCAAGCATGCTCAGAATAGGCCCCTGGGAGAGGCCAGCACCTTCCATGGCTGTCATCGCTAATGTCGCACAGGAATCAGGAATAGAACAGAGCATCTGGGAGGAACTCCTTGTTTGTCTATGCTTGGATTTTTGCTAGGATCCACCACGCTTACTTGACAACTGCCATCTCTCTCATTTGCTATAAAGGGCACGACTTTGCTCAGAACACTGCCTGTAAAAGGAGCTTGTGAACATGCAGATACTCACAGTCCAGTGGCTCTGAATTTGTCAGGTGCTTTTTGAACTGTTCGTTTAAATCTTTGCTCACGCCAATGTCCTGAAACATCCGCTGAAGTTTAGAGGTATACTCAAACCCACATGCTTGCTGAAATAGACCCAGATAATGGTCTTATTAACTTCTATAGAAATATAAACGTACACAAGGGAATCTGAGAGCAATCACAGTACATGACACATGCTTCACTGTTAAATTACTACTAAAGCTTGTGCCAGTTAACTACATTTCACGGTATAAATATGCACTGGTTTGATTAATATACCATTAAATAACAGAGGTATAAACGGAACAGTTAAGTCATTATACACATGATAACTATCACTTGAGCATCTAAGGTCAAGAATTTGTGACTCTTTGGCAGAACACACAGGTGACATAATTTGTCTATGTTGCTTAACCGCTGCTATGGAATGAACTATGTCCCCCAAATTCCTATGTTGAAGCCCCAACCCCCAACGTCATTGTGTCTGGAGGTGGGCCACAGGGAGATCGTGAAGTTTAGATGTGGCCACATGGATGAACTTCCACGAGGGAATAGCCATTCTAGGAAGACACCAGCAAGTTTACTCTCTCTGCCATGTGAGGACATGGTAAGAAGGAGACCATCAGCAAGCCATGAAGAGAGCCCTCACCAGAAACAACCTTAGCCGGCCCCAACTTTCCAGCTTCCATCATTGTGAGAAATAAATTCCTGTTGTTTAAGCTACCCAGTTAAGGTATTTTTTTATGAGGCCCAAGCTAAGTGAGACACCCACATAATTATAATTGCAGGTCAAAGAGAAATAGCTCTAAGACATAACAATACTTGACAGGCCAGAAAGCCTGGAAACAAATGCAGGCTACGTGCAGAGGCTGGGAAGAAAGAAAAAACTTCTCAATAGCAAAGTAAAATGACTTTCTGTCCTGCAGATACAACCAAACCCAGAGCAAAGCCAAACACCCAATCATCCAAAGCCAACAGCAGTGTGTGCGGGCACGCCGTGCTGTGCAATCCTGATGGGCCAGTGCTTGGGCTCAGGTGGTGGGCAGAGCAGTCAGGCCAGGCAGGAACAGAAGGCCCTAAGAGCCCAGCTGGCGTGGCTCAGTGGTTGAGCGTCAACCTATGAACCAGGAGGTCACGGTTCGATTCTCATCAGGACACATGCCCAGGTTGCCGACTCCATTCCGTGTGGGATGTGCAGGAGGCAGCCGATCGATGATTCTCTCTCATTATTGATGTTTCTATCTCTCTCTCCCTCTCACCTTCCTCTCTCTGAAATCAATAAAAATATATTATATATATAAAAAAGAAGGCCCCAAGAGTGGGGAGGTCTGAGGGAGGACCTAGACTTGTTATGTGATTCTGGCAGGTTTTCAGCAGAGCTCACCCTGTACAAACTCCTCGTTATACACTGATGAATTGCTTTGCCCAACTAATAATAATATTTCTGGGGAAACTACAAACTTAGTAATGGCTTAAGAAAGAGATTGTTTCAGGAAAAGATGAACTTTACCTTTAATTTGGAGATCATGCTTGCTTCGGCATCATCACTCGCACTGTTCTGGTGCACGAGTCTTTTGGCCAGCATCTTCGCATAGAACTTCTGGAACACATCCTTGTCCTCTATGTACTTGAAGACAACCATCTGGCAAAGCCACAGAAAGAGCAACTGAGGGCCTCCCAGTCTGATGTGTGTCAGGGCCAACACATATACTTTATCTGGCTTGGTATCACGGCAAAATAATGATGCCCCATAGTCTTTAAATATACTCGTAGACTGAACATACTTAAATAACATCGGTTTGGTCTGGACTTAGTACTATGTGGAATGTACAAATGTTAAAATTAATGCCGCAGCCCTGGCTGGTTTGGATCATGGGTAGAGCATCAGCCTGCAGACTGAAGGGTCCCAGGTTCGATTCCAATCAAGGACACATGCCCAAGTTGTGGGCTAGATCCCCAGTAGGGGGTGTGCGTGCAGGAGGCAGCCTATTGATGATTCTCTCTCATCACTGATGTTTCTATCTCTTTTTCCCTCTCCTTTCCTCTCTGAAATCAATAAAAATATAAAATAAAATTTAAAAAGGATTAATGACTCAAATTTAAGGAGCAAACCACAGATTCAAAATAAAGTAAATGATTCCATTATTTTTCATATTTCAAATGCCCTTATATAAACAACCTTAAAACAGCTGTCAGATGAATGGCCACTAAAACGGGTATGACTATTAAGCACCTTACCACTTGATTGAGTGTATCTTCTAGTTCTGCTTCTTCTGGGTTCTTGGAACTGAAATTTAAGGAAAAGGCAATGTTTTAGAACAAATCAGCAAACATTTCATCAACAAGCGCCACTTAGCCAAACTATTAAACCAGAATGTGGTTTGAACACTGAAATAATCAGCTTCCTTCAGACTGGTCCATTAAGGGGGAAGTCACCATTTCCTACTATGGCCGTTTGGTAACAACCTTACACTGCAACTCTATCATGGAAAGACAGATTGTGAAACAACTATGTAGAATATCCAGGATGAAAATCAACAAAAGAAATTTATTAAAAAGCTAATGAAACATTCTGAATCAAGTTTTCCTGTAATATAATCCATTTAAATATAAGGAAATACTTTTCTAATTGCCTCTACAACATGCTTTAACTTAAAAGAAAAAAAGACGTAGTTTCCTTTTAATGACCTAATAATGAAAGAGTTTAAATTACTATTAAAGTGTTATCTTCTGTTTGTAGTTATGCCTACAAAACAGATGGCTGTCCTTTAATAACTGATTTATTTATTGTATTCTACCAAGAAATATTCATCACAAGGTGATTTCCAAGTTCGTGAAGATGTTAAGGTTTTACTACAAGAGACCTTTCTAAATATGCCGCCACAAATCATAGAAGATGGCCCGGCCACCAACAAGGTGCTGAAGAGCTGTTTCCAGACAGCCGTCGGCTCAGAACCCACCCTGCTCTCCAAACCCATGGGTCAGGGCTGCTTCTCTGTCCTGTAGCCGCTTAACTTAGCACTTACTCGACTCCATGCAGCAGCACATGCTCATTAATGGAACCCTCTGCCATTCTGTCTGCTTTAGTGGCCTCAATGCAGAAATCAAGAGAGTTGGTAAGAGCTATTCATCAAAAGACAACAGATTTAAAAGACAGTATACTCTGCCCAATAAACAAAATGAGGTCCTATCTGGGTACCTCCATATTTAAAATATTGAAAATTTTAATATTATATATCTAAAATATGAAGTCAAGCCGAAGAGGCATTCTAATTTAAAGTCCGTTTTCAGTCCTGAAATGAATACCCCAGAGGATCTGACTAGAGTTTGTAAGTTATACGTGAGCTGTGCAATGATTAGGAGAAAACACCACCTACTCAATCTCACTGGCCATGGCATGTGTCTTTCTGATGAAGTCAGAGATCGTGATTGACCTTATCAAACGCTTCCCATGCCCAATGGAAGACACAGTTGTTCATACAGTGTTACGCCAGATTTGCTACTGCTAAGCCATCCTTACATTCCAAGAAAGCTACACTATGTCCTAGAGAATTGTTTTTCAGTTCACAGATAAATTTAGTTTGCTAACATTTTACTCCAGATTCCACAACTCTAAGTGAGTTTCGTTTGCTGTCTTTTTCTAGATACGTGGAGGTATTCTCGGTCTTTTTCATAACGGGATTATGCAAGCTATGCAATGTTTGTTGCTGTGATGACTGGAACAGTAAAACAAGAAGCCATTCAAGTGGAAGAAGCTCAGGAAAACTACACCAGAAACATGAAGTTAGTGAGAACTTCAAAAAAACACAACCTAGGAGAGAACCACAGTAGATTATGTTGCCTCTGGCTCTTAATACATACTTCAACAGCATAAGTACTGGTTGAGAAATAAGACGGTTAAAATATAAAGAATATGGAACCACTATAGGACAAACTCACTATGTAAAGATAAAAGTTCACAGGAACCAAAGTACCACAGTACATGGAGCACCTTCTGCTTTAAAAGCAGCCGTGGGGGGGGGGGAGAGGCTGCAGCCACAAGTTCTCAACTGGAAATAGCTTGACCAGCAGAAAAGAAACAACCAGCAGATGGAAGAGAAACGGCTACTTTGTACTGTCACTGCCACCCTTGCCACAGCCAGTGTGACTAACCAAATGGGCCATGCAGCCTGCAAGTCTTCAAGACATTAGTTATATAAGAAAAAAAAAATGGCCGAAACTGGTTTGGCTCAGTGGATAGAGCGTCGGCCTGCAGACTGAAAGGTCCCAGGTTCGATTCCGGTCAAGGGCATGTACCTGGGTTGTAGGCACGTCCCCAGTAGGGGATGTGCAGGAGGCAGCTGATCGATGTTTCTCTCTCATCGATGTTTCTAACTCTCTATCTCTCTTCCTTCCTCTCTGTGGAAAATCAATAAAATATATTTAAAAAAAAAAAAAAAAAGAAAAAAAAAATGACCTGGGCATGTAACACACAGTATGGAGTATCCTTTAGGAGACAAAGATTATTAGCTTTAAAGTATTTTCTCGAGATACAAAAATTACAATTTCCTGCATGTCAAATGTGATACAAATTTTAATTCCTCAATGAAAGCGGAGACTTTAAGAGGTTTGCTAAGAAAAACAGGAGTCACTGTACCTCTTCTTCAACAAGGAGTCACAGTATCGAGCCAGCAACTCGGGGGACTTACTGGACGACTGAGCCATCTTGGTGACAGCGTTGTTGTTTATGAAGCGCCCACAAGCCTGCGATCACACAAAACCCAGTTAGAGGGCCGCGTTGTCGCCTCCTCCATGGAAAGCCACGTGCTGACACACCCACCTTGTCTAGGGCGGCCACGAAGCCCGCGTCGTTATTGAATGCTGACATGACCAGGGCGTTGTACTTTTTATGAACATCCAGCACTGTCTGCACGTACATTTTGGGATCCTTGTGTAGGGAAACAAACAAAAGATGGTCACTGGGGATTAAATTGATATACTTCTTCAATGTTAATGAGTAAGATCAAGAAATAGTTTTGGTTCCATTATCAAAACACATAGGGCATTTTCTTTATGGATATAGTAAAATATACTCCCCACATCTGAAATTAAATACTAATTTCAAGCTTGTATGAAAAATAGTGATTTTTAAAATTATTTGAAAAGTCAAAGGGATCACAGAAAACAACATTATCAAAGGGATAGCTTTGCTTGCCACTTTTTGTTGTTAACAATTCACATTCTGGACTCTGGGCTGGGGAGAGCAATCGGCCAGTTACTGAGAAGTCAGCTGGCAGGCGGTGCTGAGGAATGCAGGGTTCAGGGTGGGGGCCGGACCTGGCAGTGAGGGCTGACTTGCTCACTGACCAAACAGAAGACTCCATGGACTAATCAAGGGAACTAGGAAGAGAAAGACCAGAGCCTGGGAGACAGGCAGGCAGTTGGAGTCTATAGACAGAGAAA
Organism: Myotis yumanensis; assembly: GCF_028538775.1. NCBI lineage: Eukaryota > Metazoa > Chordata > Mammalia > Chiroptera > Vespertilionidae > Myotis > Myotis yumanensis. Next base: position 38,068,050 of record NW_027223760.1, on the reverse strand, counting down.
CATTATACTGGGAACAGAATGGAAAGGTCAGACACAGGATTCTGGAGCGATGCAGAAGGAAAGTAGACAGGCCCAAGTGATGATAAGAACAGAGCAGCTGATGCTGAGGGACGGTCACAGTCACCCCATGAGGTTGGTCCCATCTATACCCCCATTTTACAGATGAAGAAACTAAGTCATGGTAAAGCATCTGGTCAAGGCATTAACTGGTGGCAGAATCAGGCTGGAACCCAGGGAGCCCAACTCCCAAATCAGCATCTCCTCCAGGGCTCTGCTGGGAGACACGTGGGGGACAAGTCGGAGGACAGGAGAGGCTGGTGCTGAGGCTGAGCCTGGGCAGGAGAGGCCTGAGGGGCAGGGAGCTTAACTGGTTTTCAATTTCCTGACAGATATTAATCGTGAGAATTCAGGAATGAGAAACCAGAATTCCCCAAATTTTAACTATTCTGCATTTTTGTAATGCTTTATTTACTTGTTTTTCAATAGTAATAAATAAACATTAAGAGCAAATCCCTGTTCTGTGATAAACTTACAGTAAGAGTTTCAGAGGTTTTCTATTAAAATAAAAATGCAAGGTTCACTGTTACTATGAACAAATGTATTGTGACAAGATTAATCTCAATATGTACAGTGGCCTCTACCTGATACAGACGTTGGAGAAGAGAACAAATTAAAAGGAAACATACACAAAATAATTGCATACACAAAAATCATGTGAGATACTGGAAGCTACTACCACATGTATTTACTACTTAAACGTTGTCTATCTTATAAAGCAGCAGCATTAACTACCCCATGTGCTCATCTTACTCTTGTTTGATGACAACTATTCCAGACATGGAAAAACATCCTCCATTCACAGAGCACCTCCCAAAACACCTTCCGGTGGGCACACATTGCACTCCATGTTTCTTTAACCTGAAAATAGTGCCTGTTGGACTCACTTTTGGTTTTGCTTTGAAATTAACTAATGCTTTTGCCAATTCAGATTTTAGATCGCTTTCTGAGTTACTGTCTATTTATTTTACAACATTCACATATTTTATTCTTTGCATTTTTTGTTATTTACAAAGAACTTTATCCTACAGCAAGTATCCAAATACTAGCATTATTGGGGAGTATTAGAATAAGATAACATTCAAGGTCACACAAAACCCAGTTAGAGGGCACGAGCTGTCGCCTCCTCCAAGGTCAAGGTCAACACATTACAAAAACTGCACATCGAAATCACCAATCTAAGGACTTGTTTTGCTTCCAAAACTTGCTACTTCTCCCACTATCTCATAGGATTTATAGAAAGTATATTATGTACATCAACATGTCTGCAGACTCCAATTTCAAGATTCCTTCTAATACAGGAGGAGATGCAGCCAGGAGTCTGGCTGGTGAGAAGTCAGAGTTTGAATGGAAACTACTAGGGGAAGAGTGTGCGGCAGCACTGAGCCTTACGAATCTGAATTCAGCACTTGAGATCCAGACAACAGGCACTTAGGAACCTGACCAGGGCAGATGGAGGTGGGCACACACAGAGGAGAGGATTTTAAGGAAGGGCAGTCAGCAGTGCCCCTTAGAGAAAAGGTAGACAAGGACCTTCAGGTGTTTCAGAGGGCACCGCTGCTTGGTTATATAGGCAACAAAGGTAAGGAGCGGGAGGGAACATCGGTTGGATCAAATGCGTTGTCAAGGAAATGAGGACTTTTAATGTTTAAAAAGTGAAGGGAGCAGTGACCATTTGCTCATGACCACTCTGTACTCAGTATACAGAGCTCTCCATGTAAGAAACCTGACACCACTCAGGGGCGTCCCTGAGGGAGCCTGTTCAACTCCCCACTGAGCTCACACTCCTGTCCTGGGGGCGGGGGAGGGAGCCTCTTGTCTCCCAGCTCCTTAACCTCTCTCCTGGATTGCTCTCTCCATTTTCCTTTCCTTTTTTTTGTTTTTGAAATTTTATAATAGTTTATTTGAGTCAAACTGACAACATACTGGTACACTGGGAAGAAAGATCTCAAATGATCTGCTTCCATTTCTTTTCTTTCAACTGCACAGTGTGGGAAAAAATTCCAGTATGTTCACAACGACAAAGAATAGTAAAATGCACCCCCTGTGCTCCTCACCCAGCTTCAATAATGAACAAACACAAAACCCGTCCATTACAAAGTCTTTCTTGCTAACCCTCTCTTCCCTCCACCCCACCACACTACCCATATCATTCTCCATCTCAACTACCTACCAACCTAACTGGCATACTCACAGCCACTTTCATCCTGTCAGTCCATTTCTACACAATACTGAGTTTTAGAAACAGAAATCGGCCTGGACCCCAAGGTTTCAGGTTCGATTCCTGGTCAAGGTGCATACAAGAATCAGCCAATGAATACATAAATAAGTAGAACAACAAATTAATTAATGTCTTTCTCTCTCCCTTCCCCTCTGTTTCTGGGGGGGGGGGGGGGGTGAGGGAGAAAGAAAAAAGATAAACAGAACCTGATCTTGTCAGTTTCATGCTTATTCCCTCCCCTGGTTTCCTCTGGACTCAAGATCCAGAAGGTATCATCAATATGGCTCTAAGGTACCACTTCCCTTCCTGTCAGCCCAGACCTCTTGGTTCTTAGAATGGGTGGTGTTTACCATGCAGTGTCTTTGCTGTGTAGGCCCCCCTCCCCACCTGCCCTTGTCTTATTATCTCTAACTCTTCAATTGGTTTTGAGTATTTTCTCAGGGAAGCTCTCTGAACTTCCAAGATAAGGCCACCCTGTTACATACCAGACCTCAACCCCACTGAACACCAATCACACCGTGAGTCGTGGCTAAGGGCAGCCTCTCTTGCCAAGACCCTGTCCACTCCACTGACACCTGCTATGGGTAAGCCTACGGCAGTGACACCCACCAACTCTCTTATGACACTAAATCAGAAACCTAAGCATTATGGAATCATTACCTTTTATTCCACACACTCCCACTAAAAGGATGAAGCCTCACAGAACTCACCTATCTGATGCTATTTTAGACAACGAAATGCACATGGCACATGAAGAGGTCTGTGGGCCTGGTCCCCCAAGAGCTGGCAGATCTCAGAGCAGACTCTGCGGATCACTGGGAACCCTAAGTAATATCCTCACTCAGCCAGAAGAGGTATGTCAAGGTGCAACAGGCTTGAGGGGACACCCTCCACATTGCAGGCCTGTAAGGTGGTGCTCTCCAATGACAGATCTGACCATTCCTTGGAAACCTGCTGTCGCCCAGAGCCACCTGAGGTATCACACCTCCTGTCCAGCCAGGAATGAACAAAGCTCCGTTACAAAGGAGCTTAAGACAGTCCTTGAGGACGGCCAGTCACCATCACAGAGCACCGCAGGACACGGGCCTCGCTCGATGCTGATGGCCTTCCCTCGAGGCCACTTTACTTTGAGGAGGAAAAGGGAAGAAATGAAATCTCACCGATTAACAAAAATACACCATGCAATTCTTTGGGGGTGGCACAAGACTTTTCCCCATAAGCACTAGCACTTGGTCTTTGGAGTAACATTATCTCCGTACAAAACAGAGCAGAATTTCAGAGAAAGAACAACCACAAACCATCAACTGCAGAGAAAACGGGTAACAATCCGCAGGCATACACATTACACACTTTGACAATGACCTGTGGAAATTTTAACCTGGGTTGGCTTTCCCCATCACTCAGTGTGTCTTTGAGCCGTTCCCCCATTGCCAGCCTGTATGCAATAGGGAATAAAATTAATTGACTTTGATATTAACTAATAGAAAAACCCCACACCAAACTGGCAGATAAATGAGAGGGCTCAAATACTAATACAGTCAAACCTCGATTCTTGAACGTCTCCCATCTCAAACAATTCGTTTCTCAACCTGACAACCTTTCATGCTGAGAGCTATATGATGCCACAAGCCTCTCAGGCCACAAAGGAGTATGAGTCAGTTTACCGCTGTTAAAACCTCAGGATATTGTGCTGTGAATATTATTAATTTTTCATTTTTACTGTACATTTCCTTTCCTTTTTATTAAATTTTCATTTAAATTTCATGTCCTTTTTGTTTTTAAAGTGCTTATTTATAGGTTAAACAGTACATTAGATGTGTACTGTATATAAGAAAGGTTAAAATGGAATCATTTGGGGGTCTGGAATGGGTTAATTCAATTTACATTATTTGCAACGGGAAAAAATGATTCGGCTTTCGAACAGCCATGTGGAATGAAGTAAGTTCGAGAAACGAGGTTCCACTGTACAATATTCTCCCATTTTCTTATGGGCCTTTCTACTCCATCATCCAACCTCTTTCTATCCGCAGAAATCAGCAATTTTTCTGACTGAGAATGATTTAAAGTTTAAAAAGCCAAGACAAAAACCTAACAATTTTCCCAGCACTTTCTATTCTCATCCTTTTATCCTCTGTCCATGGGCCACTTTTTACTTAGTCTCAGACTATAATTAATAAATCTTTACACTGATTTTACCTATGGATTCTGATAAACCTCTACAAATTCCTGGTCTCAGCCGTGTAACTTTGGGTTTTTATTTCCACCCTTGCCCCCATCCCACCCTGGTTATCCCCTGCGTTCTCGCTCACACAGACATCGCCCTTTAGTTACTCTATACGTGCTGAGCTCTAAGTTGACCACGCACTGAGTGATCAGAGGTGAAAACATTAAACTTTTTAAAAAAAAAAATTGATTTCAGAGAGGAAGGGAGAGGGAAATAAAGATACAAACATCAATAATGAGAGAGAATCATCGATTGGCTGCCTCCTGTACACCCCCTACTTACTGGGGACTGAGCCTGCCAAGCCGTGCATGTGCCCCTGACCAGAATTGAACCCGGGACGCTTCAGTCTGCAGGCTAATGCTCTATCCACTGAGCCAAACAAGCTAGAGCTGAAAGTGGAACTAAGTTAGACTTGCCAGGAAAAATTGTGACTTCTTTAAGAGGAAGAATGATGTTTCTGCCCTAACCAGTTTGGCTCAGTGGATATAGCATCAGCCTACAGACTCAAGGGTCCCAAGTTCGATTCTGGTCAAGGGCATGTACCTTGGTTGTGGGCACATCCCCAGTAAGGAGTGTGCAGGAGGCAGCCGATCGATGTTTCTCCCTCATCGATGTTTCTAACTCTCTATCCTTCTCCCTTCCTCTCTGTAAAAAATCAATAAAATATATATTAAAAAAAAAAATGATGTTTCAGAAGTGAGCTCAGGAAGAGGTGCAATGGACACAGGAGGTAAGAGGGAGGCTGCTTATCTCAACAGGTGCTGCTGGTGAGACACCAGGTCAGGGGCAGTCTCTGGTCTTGAGCCAAGCAGGGGCCAATTCAGAAATTAAAAATATATGGCAAAGATTAACCCAAAATTTAGTCTGATGTGGGTATAAAGTCAGATTTGGACAAGCAGCAGCTCCCATAATGGGCTTACTTGTGAAAGGATTAAAGTCTTCCCTACAGATGAAAGAAAAAAAGAGTTTATCCTGAATGTAAATATGAAACAATGAATCTTTTCATAGCCTGATTATCCTAGACTAAAAATGGATACCTGTGTGCTTTTTCTTCTCGAGAAAATGATCATTCTCTCCACTCCATGGCAAGACAGAAAATAAACTCACCAGTTTAGCTCTATGCCTTCTGAACCATTTACACATCAGCTTCCACTCATTCTTTGTGTAATTAGTCTTGAGTTGCGTACAAAACGGCTTCTTTTACCCTCAAGCAGCTCCTTCCCTTTCTGCCTCTTTCCCTTTTCTACATCCACTGCATCCAAACTGGCAACTTCTTTTTTTAAAAAACTTTCAAACATATTCAAAATAAAAAATAGTACAATCAGCCCCACGGTTTAGGGTTTTCTCACCCAAGCCTCTTCATACAAGTTAAAATTTTATGGATGTGTATTTCATCTCCTGTCATCAAGGCCAAGTTAGATGCCAATGTGAGGTTCCCTTGCTGATTTTAGCACTGCACGAATAATCTCCCTTATTATCATCCACAGAATGGTTAAAATCAGGACTAAGTTATTTATGCAGTTTACTCTGGAAGAGAAAGGGAACCTTGGATGTAAAATCTGCCAGAAGCACCCAGTCCTGCTGTTAGTTACTCTGTTCATGTAAGTTCAAATGCAATAGAGCTACTTTATTTTATTTTATTTTTGAAGCTTTTAAATGTCAGCTTTATTAAGGTATAATTTACATAAAAGTACAACTGGATGAGGTTTAACAAATGCAGTCTTGGAACCATCACCTGTCTAGATAAAATGTTTTCATCACTCCAAAAACTCCATCAGGCCCCTCTGCTGCCAATCTCCTTCCGCCCAGGCAACATAAGGTAATGGTTACCCACTGGATACAGTGAGTTCTGAAGTCCAATCACTAGAACTCAAGTCCAGGTACAACAAAGAAACCAGTTACTTAATCCAAACATAAAATATAAGGGAAAAAGGATTGTAATAAAACAGCTTTCAGTGTATAGGATGCCAATTTGTGCCCTTGTAAGCACAATTACTGGGAATGTTTAAATAGCCTGTTTCACAACTGCTGGGCCTTTTCACTTTCTCGGTTGAACCCAACACCAGTAAGAGATAAACCATTTTCATCCTTTACGGGAGTAAGTCTCAAATAAAGCTATTTATACTCGAGAAAAACTTTTTGCAAACACTCCTTGGGCCCTATCGCAGATCTAGTAACTCTTCTAAGTCTTGTAAAAGGTTTCTAGGCTAAAGAAACACTGTCCTGTAACAATACTAGTCCTGTAACAATACTTATAAACCGACATAACTTTGAGTACATTAAGTTTCTGAAAAAGTGTTAGTTTTTGCTTACAAAAGACAAAATAATGAAATATATAGAATTTGTTTATTCTCCCATTCATTTCTTGAGCTCGTGAGTGAACTCAAGTGAGAATACAAAAATAAATTTGACAACTGAATCTTCACAAATATCTTGTCACCGACTGCATTTGGAGTACTTTTTATGGCTATATGTAATGTATTTATATCTGGCTGCTCTAGATTGAAAAAAATATATATAACATTTACACAAAAAAGGTAGCACTAATTGTGAATTCCCTAGGATACTTGCAACAGTCAAGGTTCAAATGAAGGCACTGTCCTGTGATATCTGAAATTCAAACAACTTTTATTTAAATTGGAAAAAAACACACAATTAAAACTGCATTAATAGTCAAAACCCTTTGTTATAAAAATCCTAAAAACTATTTCTATATAAGGCAGAAGTAGTTCTAGGTTAATAAGACCAGATTTGACTCGAGACTATGCTTTCAATTGTAAAGAATGGAAAATAGGTTATTTACAGAAAACATTATCTACATATGTACTCAGGTACAAATCTGGTGACAAAAGAGACTTTTAAAAGCATGTTGAATTCTCAGAAGCAATTCTCAAAGAGCTTAGTTTTGTTTTCTTGGATTTTAAAACCGCCAAAGACCCTTCTTCATCTTTGATCTTGGGAGCCAGATAGTACTTTAAATGTCCCATATCAGCAATTTTATACTCTACTTTTTAAAAATATATTTTTATTGATTTCAGAGAGGGAGGGAGAGAAAGAGATAGAAACATCAATGATGAGAATCACTGATTGGCTGCCTCCTGCACACCCCCTACTGGGGATCAAGCCTGCAACCCGGGCATATGCCCTTGACCAGAATCGAACCCCAGACTCTTCAGTCCGTAGGCCAATGCTCTGTCCACTGAGCCAAACTGGCCAGGGTGCAATCGAGCTTTTACAATGATTTCTAACTCAACTTCTCAATCCAAACCACACAACTTTCCCCTAATGCTGACAGGGGCCTAGATTCACCGCTTAGTCTTCTACTGGAAACTATGTTGGTCAGAGCTCCCCGATTTTACTTCTGCCTGTGAAACTCTTCATTTCAGGTGCTTCCTCTCATAAGCACCAGCATTCCCAGTCCTGGAAGCAACAGCCCCAGCAGCTCCTGAGATGCCCTTCCCATGTTGGCACCCAATTTCTCTCAAAGCTTCAAATAAACTCCTTTGTTCCCTGTCTCTGCAGCCTAGCACCCCCACTGTTAGACTAACAGCCTCCTGGACATCCAAGCGTTCACAAGCCCACATCTGCTGATGTTGGCTTATATCTCAGTCCCAGTAAACCTGGGGCACTAAATCAAGATGCGGTTTCATGTCCCCCTGAAGACAGGGAGTGATGGAACACTTAAAACCTGATTTATGTTTATTCACACAGCTCTCTGTAGGGAAGTATGACAACCCCCATTGCTGTGGAATTGTGTGTTAATTAAAAATTCAGTATGGAATCAACTGTGTCACCGAGCACTCATTAGCAAATACTTACAAGCCTGCATTATTTGGCTGTTCCTGAGCTTTATTTTGGCATTTTGCTATAAGGGATGTCATGGAAAATATAAAGCCATTCCATGATCTGATGCCATATTTACTTGTAAGTGTGGTGCTGATGACTGTACACATTACTGGGGAAAGTATCCTGTTCTGAATCCAGGAATTCCCAAGTTCCAGGCCCAGTCTTTGTGACCACTTTGAGTCGCGGAGCTGACTGTCCTCCAGTGGCAAACTCTCTTACCGACTGGTTTCTGGAGGAGCATCTGTGACCCACCGCTAATGAGCACCAGACTTCCCCCAAGCATTTCAAGCACTACTTCACACTTAGCTTTGCTTAGTTCCTATCATTTTTGCTACTCTCTAATTTATCTCACCTTTCCCGCTGTCTTTTATATATTGTGTATGCCGCCCTCATTCCTGCTGGGAACAATGAGGAGTATAATTAAAACCTAAGTAAATTGAGACACTATTCTGTACATGGCATTGTGTGGAGTCCTGAGGACACAAAGTTGGATGAAGCCATCCCTATAGAGGACTCTTACACAGACATCAGACATAGAGTAGTGTGAATGTCACATAATAGTCTAACATGCTATTAATATTTCAAAGGGGTGATAGAGAAAGGTTATATGGAAGAAATGGCATTTAAGCTGGATCCTGAAAGATAAATAGGTATGTAACAGGTAGAAAAAAGGTCTGTGTCTAAGCAGAGAGAAGAAATGGCAGGCAGAGAGGTGTATTTTTAAAACAGTGAGGATCCATCCGTTTAGGTGAGGGAGAGGATGTGAATAAAGAGTAATGGAGCTCTGGCTGCATGGCCTGGTTGGTTGGCGTATTGTCTTGTATACCAATTGGATGAAGGTTTGATTCCCAGTGAGGGCACATACCTAGGCTGCAGGTTTGATCCTCGGTCATGGCACTTATGGGATGCAATTTATCGATGTTTCTCTCTCTCTGCCTCCCTCCCTCTCTAAAATCAATACACATATCCTCAGGTGAAGAGTGAGTAAGTAAGTAAGTAAGTAAATAAATAAGGACAAAGCTGGAGAGGAGGTGGTGGCCACATAGTAGTTGTCTCCTCTTTACCACCACTACCACCACCACCACCTTCAATACACACTTGTGTGGGATGCTGCGAGAGGCAGGAGCACCGTGCAGGCCACGTGACGGCAGGAGGGGAAACCAGAGTGGGTGGTGCTGAGGGCACTGGGAGCTAACACTTCTACTGGAAAAAGAAGCTGATCAGAATGAGGCAACTTAGAAGACGGTTTTGTTTAGTAGTATAAATTTAATACGTCATCGTAAGGAAGAGGTTGTATTTTGCCTTGTTTAAAACAAATGAATGTGGAATAAAATTGTTAATGCTTTAATTAGCATTTTTGAAAGATTAAACTGCTCAGTATTATGAGGAATAAATGGGAACTGGAGAGATGAAAGATCATTAGCGAGATGAAGTAATGGGGCCCAGCCTGAGATGGCAGCTTTGGGACTGGAAAGAAAATGCTCAGAGAGCAAGGAAATGCCATGTCTAAGCTCTGACTCCTTAGAAAGGGCAGACTTGAGACAAGTCACTGTTGCCGCAGGTGATGGGCCAGCTGCCTCCTGATTTGAGAGAATTCTGACTGGTATCCAGACTCAGTAGGAAATTATCCCACATTAGAGACCCGGTGCATGAAATTCGTGCACCAGGGGTGGGGGAGGTGGGGGGAGAGGGGCTCAGCCCAGCCTGCACCCTCTCCAATCCGGGATCCCTCTCACAGTCCTGGACCACTGGCTCCTAATCACTCACCTGCCTGCCTGCCTGGTTGCCCCCAACTGCCCCTCCCTGCCGGCCTGGTAGCTCCTAACTCCCCCGCCTCCCCTCCACAGGTCTGGTCACCCCCAACTGCCCCCCCTGCTGGCCTGGTTGCCCTCAACTGCCCCCCCCCCCCCAGCCTAGTCACCCCGCACTACCAGCCTAATTGCCCCCAACTGCCCCGCCCCCCCCCCCCCCCCCCGCCTGGTCACCCTCAACTGCCCCTCCCTGCTGGCCTGGTTGCTCCCCACCGGCTTGGTTGCCCCATGCAGCTTGCTGTTCAGTCATTTGGTCGTCCCTCACTAACCCCCCTGCCGGCCTGGTGGTAGGCAGCCATCTTGTGAGGGTCAATTTGCATATTACCTCCTTATTATATAGGATTAGATTATTAATGTTGCCACAGGCCAAGCAGAAGGCGGGTGAGAGGGGGAAACATACTACCCAGTTGCCACCTTTGTGCTGAGAATTAGAGGAAGGAAGACATGTGTTTAAACTGAACCAGTCAACTAAATACAGCCAACTGGAAATGAGGTCATGGGAATTCAATGAGAGGCATATCAATGGAGAATTCTTCACATTAAGGAATGCCATAAGTGCTTGTTGAATGAACGAAAATAATGATTTCAATTTTATCTGTAACATTTGTTGGCCCTCTGAGTTGCAACACTAGCCAGCACCATGAAACTAGTTGTTTTGGGAGATAAAAAAAATCTGTATCTAATCTATATATCTAATCTCTCTCCCTCTCTCTCTATACATATATATATATATATATATCCCTGCCTAGGGCCAACCATACTGGCGTTTCCATTTTTTAACATAAGCACCTGAAGGTGTGGGCTGTACTTTCAAGATGTCCCTAAGAGTCTGAAGAGGATGGAGCGCACCCTCCTCCTCCATTTTAATGATGATTATTTTCTCACTATTGCCAAGGACTGAACACATCTATAGTGCTCTGGCCCATTGGTGCAAGCTCACACCTTCACAATCTGACTTACAAAAGAGTTTCAATGAAGAGTAAAATGTGCTGATGTACCATGCTGCCCATTCTCTCTGTTCAGTCCAGAAGGCACACACGGGGTAACCTGCCTATGAAACTCACCCACTAAAAAGTTACTTAACTGCTCCTTTGTTCAGCACTCACCCAGTTCTAAATCTCACCTGTGACTCTTTCTCTGTGTACAAGGTTTCCAATGTAATATGCTGGTTTGTCCTGTAGTACCTCAGTGAGGCAGGAATAACCGCTACTAGGAGGGTCTATAAAGCTGAGAGAACTCTTCCAAACACCTGGCACCCTGCACAATGGTGGGTGGGAGGGACCCCCCCTGACCTGTGTCTGCGTCATTCAGCCTAGAAACCTCTGAACTCGAAGAGGAGCCCTGACCACAACCCAAATTCCTGGAGCCCTGAGTGGCCTGGGTGTCAGGACAGGTCCAAGAAAGAGCAGGTGTTCCAGCTCCTTAGTGAAACCTCACTGAGGGCAACTGCCAGTGAAGTGGAGACTCCACAAGGGTCAGGTATTCAGGGACAGCCTTTAAGTTTTAAATCGTTTTAACTATGAAAAAAAATGCCTTAAGAATATTCTTAAGCAGATATTGAAGTTTCTAACATAAAATATTATTTGAATCACATTACCAACTTGAAACTTGTAATAATTTCAGTCTAGGTCAGTATATAACTAGCAGCAAAACTGCTTTCTAACCAAACTGATGGTGTAAATGAAATCACAGGTCTAGATCACAAACTTTTTAGCCCTTAAAAAAATCATTGAAGCAGTGTATTCTATGATATTTAATATGCTAATTAGAAATGATTCTCATATACTATGACCCAATTCAATTATTTTGGCAAAAATTTTCAAACTTTAAAAATTATGTTCTCAAATTAAGTCCTCACTAAAATTATGTATAATAATTGTAATGGTTTTTACTAATTCAAACAATCTACTGTTTTGTTTTGTTTTTTCAGCATCAGTGGGTTATGAGAAACAATCATGGCTGTGTCACAACATATCTGCTACATTTTACCACAGATGTGATGAAAATTAATGCCTATTGAAAATTACAATTTAGCAGCTATATTGATTCTTTCTTACAAGTATTTAAACACCTACTATGTGCCAGGCTAAGCACTGGGTACACATGCTCTTTCTTGAGATTCTTCAAGTTCGGAGCACTTTCCCATCATAGGTGAACGAAGGCAGCAGTGTAACTCAGACCTGGAGATTGTGCCAGCACCCATGCACCAGTCAGATGGCCCTGCAAACTCGTGAGTCCACTGAGACTTTAGAAATAAGAGAATAAAACAAAAATTCAGGGAGAAAAAACTTCCTTTGAAGAAAATAGAGGTACTTGCTTTCATAAAGAAAAATGTTTCTTTATTAGGGAAAACAACAACAACAAAACAGTTTCATGAGTCCAACAGAAAAGGTTCTCATAGCCCTGGCTGGTGTGGCTCAGTGGTAGAGCATCAGTGCTCACACCAAAGGGCCTCGGGTTCAATTCCTGGTCAAGGATGGGGCGTGTGCAGGAGGCAACCAATTGATGTATCTCACATTAATGTTTCTACACTCCCCCACACACTTTCTCTAAAAAAAAAACCAAAACAATGGAAAAATATCCTTGGGTGAGGATTAACAACAAAAAGTTCTCATGGAAATAATAATTATAATCAATAATGTATTAAAAAAGCAATCTGACTTTTTAAAGTTAAAGCAGATGTAATACATGGTCACAATTACTCTTTATACAATTACTCTTCATGGGGAAAACCTTGTTTAGGTTTTTCAATTCATGTTAATTAGTGGATGACATTTAAGTAATAAAAGTACTATTTAAAAGCTTAATTTCTAGTAAAATATAACTGCTGGTTTCTTTGTGCCGTTTCCTGCTGGCAGATGAAGTTTCCACAAATAGAAAAACAATTTTACCCAGAAGCTGGACTTCTGCTTTAACTGGCTATGAAAAACTAAACATCCAATTCAAGACTCACTGACCATGTCAGCTGACTGTATCCAAATGAAAAAGAAAACAATGGTACTTGAGAATTACAGAATGATTACTTCTCCAATCTAGGACCTTACTCTAGTTTGGAAAAGACAGCATCAGAAATAATACTCCATTATTTTATGAAAACAAAAATAATTTATTATATATATTTTTAACCTAACTATATTCACTTAGAACACAAGTGCCCTGAAGCCAGCCTCGTATCTAATATACAACAGTTTACATGGAAAAGCACACTTGCTTCATTTATCTGAACTACTCTAATCCACATCCGAAGAAACAGACTCAGCACTGAACTCATTTCAAGGAAAGTTGGCTTTTAACTCGTCTCTGTGACCATACTGCTAAGTTGAGCTTTGATTTAGTAACTGTGAAAACACCTTACATTATTGAAACAGTATGTTCATCAAGTTAGCCCCTTCTGGATCACATGTACATATGTGCACATGGGTGTGTATATCAAGCCCTTTAAAAAGAACACTTAGTTTGCAATTAGGAATGTCAAGATGTAAGAAAAGTTTATAAAATTAAAATTGTATACAATGGTAAAAACTATAGTCATCACTGCTGAGCACATGGAATTAATAACCACTTTACAACTATTTTATTCATAAAACCCCTTACATAGTCACTATCATTATTCTTTTTAAACTGACAGGAAGATCCCAGTTAGTGCTGGGGATTGGGGGGGAGGGTCCCGCAGGGTGTGTGTGTGTGTGTGTGTGTGTGTGTGCGTTGGGATTTGCACCAGAACAGGCTGTCCTGGTCTGTACTCAATGGCTCTACTGCCACACCACTCATGTCCCAGGGCTAGGACTTCATTCTTAGACTTACACTAAAACCTGTAGAACCTTTTCACAAAACCCACTACTAAGCCAGTTCCTTCCCATCATGTAAGTGTAAAATTATTTCATAAACCTAGAAGAAGGGGTTTACATTCATTCCCCCTAGTAAGTCATAGATCCGGCGAGTGAGGCAGCAACCCCCGTAATTAAAAATGGAGAAGGAAGCCCAGTTGGTGTAGCTTAGTTGGTTGAGCGTCTTCCATGCACTAAGAGGTCACTGGTTTGATTACTAGGCAGGGCACATCCCCAGTAGAGGGTGTGTGTGGGGCAGCCAACAGCTCAGCAATGTTTCTATCTCTCTCTCCCTTCTTCTCTAAAAAAAAAAAAAAATCAATAAAAACATAGTTTAAAAAAAAAAGTGAAAAAGAAGTCTTCCAAAGACAGCAGGGACATAAAAAAATTTAAAAACATATTTAAAAAAGTAGTATGGTAAAAAATAATTAAACACAATAAAATCAGAGAGATGAAAAGTTATCTGATGCAGATATAGCACTATGTTCTAGAAACTTTTCTCCATTAGCTCTCCCAAACACTATTAGAATTGAAGTTCACAATAGGGACAAAACTGAACACAACGTACCTGTCTCAGACACAGATACTTCCTATGTAACATTATTACTTGAATTATAAGGTAATCTAGAAGGAATATTCCATGCAACTCCTGTGGCGGGGTGAGTGGAGGAGAAATGCTATACATTTCTGGGCCTTTCCAGGGCAAACAGCTCTGTGACCCTCAACTGGAGAGCAGTTCTCAGGTCAAAGCTCCTAAAAGGCACAGCCTGTGGCCTGTGAGTGACAAAGCCTGCTTCTTCTATGAAAGAAATCTTCTGTGTACAGAATGTAATAGTGAGAAGACATAAAGGAAAAAAATATATAAAGAAATGACATCCTTAATGCCTAAAAAGTGCCAGAGAAGAGTTTCTGGAGGCATTTACTACATAGGTGTTGTGAACCGTCTTGAAAAAGCCACACGAGGTTCTCTCTGGGAGTCTAGTGAACGAAGACACTGCACACACCTGCAGTTCACACGTAGAGACGCTTAGGCCCAACTGCAGTTCAAGTTAAATAGTACTTACATTTAAAGCAGCTTCTCCACACTTTTCAATTGCTGCTAGACCCTGATTATGAATATGTGTCTCCAAAAGTTTTTTCAGTTCTCCTAGGCCGTCCTGGATTCGAGATACAAGATTATACATGCGACCCAAATCTGAAAGAAAAAGGCACCACCTTTATGCACCGAGGTGAACTCTGCATTATCCACCCCACTAAGTATGTATTTATACTGAGATGTACAATACCCTGAAATAAGTTAAGTTATTAAGTTAACTTAATAAGACTTAATTACAATAAAATATTTTGTATTTAACATTTACATATTTAACTAGCAATAACAATGAAGTCATGCTTTTATAAGTTTTATATTCCCCCCTTACTATAAGAATCCACTAACATAATAGACAAAAATCTTTTTGTCAGGAAACATCTGATGCTTCTTAAAGCATTGAAATAAAATTTATGCCTAGCACATAATAGGCACTCACACATTTGTTGTACAAAATGAATAATTAAAGAAGATACAAATATCCATCTCAACTATATAAACAAATGAGTCACAAAAGGACCCCAAAATTCCTCATTTATTGTATGTATGGCATGTGGTTAGTTTATGACGGCCAAGGAAAAAAAATCCCAAATCCCCAAATCAATCTTTTACTGAGCTCCTAACACATCCCAGTAAAACATGGGAGGGATAAGAGAAAGGCAAAATAATCAATCACCTTTTCATCTTGAAGAATTTTCAAAAGAAAAATATTCAATAAGAAATTAAGGGTGATATTATTTAATGCTAAAGTCGTAGAACAAGCTATATTTCAAATTAAACATGAAAAGATGCTCTTCCCCAAGTCATACCCAAAACACTCTCCAGAGGTCCAAAATAAATACAACAAGGTAGACACTCAGACATTAATCTTTTAAAAACTGACTGATGGCTGTAATGCTGTTAACTCTAAGTCAAGAATTCCACTTTCAAAACCATAGATCGTAATAAGCATCTACAGGTTTGGAGTCGCAGAGGCTCACCTTCATTTTTATCAGCATCCAGCAAGTTCTGAAACTCTGTGTGAAAAATCTCCAGGTGCTTCTCGATGAGCACCTGCTCGCACTTCCTCGCTAGCTCGTCCTGAGTGCTTTCGTGGAGGTAGACCTGCACTCTCCGTTGCTCCTCGAGCAGACGGGCCTCTGCCTGGAGGAGTTAAGTGAGAGGTCTGATTTCTTTTTTATTTTAAACTATTAAATGGAAAATGGCAAATTAAAACTCACAAACATACTCTAATAAAAAACTATTTTAAAAAAAGGGGCGAGGTACTTTGATTTTAGGATGAATCCCAGCCATATTTAAGGGGACCCTGATGTGTTCCATTTTCTCTGCAATATAACATTTCCCCTTCAAACTCCTCTTTTAATGACTTAATGAGGTTATAATGATCCATTTTCTTCCTTTTATGTGTGGCATTTCACCTTTGGGGGTAATACTTCTATCTGACACTGAGAAACCTATAGACACTTCCTATATGTAGAACACCAAGAGCCACTACTTTTGACTGGAAGCTACTTGGAGTAGAAATGACCACATGGAAATAATTATTAGTAATTACATATTTTTTAAAATTTTAATTAAAACATTATGGCCAATCTCTGGCCAATCATTAAATATATGCACCTCTGAAATCTACTGGATTACTTAAGAGTCTCAATTTCTCACATTGCCCTTCAAAAAGAAAAATAACACAAAGATACAATTTAACAGAATAGCAAAATTAATCAAAGTAATAAATTTTACAATACATCACACCAAAAATATGCGTGGTGTAAAGTTTCACTGAGGAACTACTAAATTACCAAAGCAAAAAAGATATTTTAATGATAATCTGAAATTATTCAGGTGATCTGAAATAAGAGAGACAAAAACTATATTTTGTAATATAAGAATGCCAATACTCTCCAAATGATTTTTAAATTTGGCATAATTTTGGAGAACTCTGGAAAAATTCAACTGGAAGAATAAACACCCAAGAGCCAAGAAAACATAAAATAAAAAAACCCCAATTAGAACTTGCAACTGTCAAGACTTAACGAGACAACTGTTTAAATTACAGAAGTTAGATCCTCGTACATTCTAAATAGTTAATTGTGAACAATAAATAAACTTGAAAAGTATTTGTAGTATGTATCAAAAGGTCAATATCCTTAATATATAATCTCTGAAAAAAATCAATGAGTATAGCCAAATAAAAACACGGAAAAGGAAAAAACAATTTACAAATGAAGAAATAAAAAAACTTAAAGTTTTCAATAAGAGCTAATTAGTTAAATTACAGCGTCCCAGGCTTATACGTTTGTTTTACTTATATTTTCCAAAAAGTTTATAGTTAACGTGTATTTTTTTCTGATTACAAAGTTATTTTAAAAAACAGTAAGAGATCTTTATGTGCTTGAACTCGGAAGTTCTACATTAAGAACCTGCTGCTTCCTATCTAATATTTCATTAAGCCGGATACTTTAAGAGTTAAAGCTGATGAAATATAGAGCATGTAAACCCCAAAGTGCCACTTTCTGTCTTAAGTTAAATCATTTCCTGGAAGAACATAATCACTTTGGGCAGCAAAAATTCATCTCTTAAAAACTTTGCCTTCTCCGGCAGCAAGTTTTTATCCCTTCCCAAACAGGGCTGATTTATTCTGGGGGCACAGGCTCTCCACCTCTTGGTCTACAAAGTAGAAGCATTCTATAAACCCTTCCTGCAGCAGCCCAGAGAGAAGGGAACCGTAACTGGTACCTAAGGGGCCTCAGCAATCACTTATTTTACACACAAGTAAAGAAACCAAGGTCCTAGGTGTTACATTGTTGTAGTATTAGGTTTCAGGCATGACATTCTTTGTTGATTTTAAGTCAAGCTCTTGATTGTCACTGTACTTGGAGGATTGGAGGAAAGTATATTAGAATACCAAGATCAAATTCAAAATGACTAAATATAACTGTCCCCTATACCTAATAATTCTATTAGAATCAGTTTGCAGTAAAAACAACAACAAAAAAAGGTAAGGAAACAATTTTCAACCTGTGTGCTGCAAAATTTTAAAAACACAATACTTGCCCGCCGGCATGGCTCATTGGTTGAGCGTCAACCTATGAACCAGGTGGTCACGGTTCAATTACCGGTCAGGGGACATGCCTAGGTTGCAGGCTTGATCCCAGTGAGGGTGTATGCAGGAAGCAGCCTATCAATGATTCTCTCTCATCATTGATGTTTCTATCTCTCTCTCCCTTTTCCTTCCTCTCTGAAATCAATAAAAATATATTTTAAAAACTAACAAACAAAAAACAACATGCAATACTTGACTATTTAGTCAAGGGGACCAACCTCTTTTCCCTTCGATTGTCAAATTTTTAAAAATGACAACCAACACAAAGATAACTGCCTGGTGTGAATGAGTCAAAATTATACCTATTTTATTGTGTCGGATCAGCAAACAAATGTATTTTTTTGGTGTCCTGCAGAATTTTAATAATTAGTATATGTGTGCCATGAGATGAAAAAGGTTGAAAATTGCTGAAGTAAGACATAGTTTATTTTTAAAGTTTAAAATGACATTAGAAACCTAGAGTAGTCAGATATTTTTGTAGCTCAGATTAGTCTCAGTGACAAGACTGCAAGATACATTAAAATACTGATGTGGCACCCTAGCCGGTTTGGCTCAGTGGATAGACCATTGGCCTATGGACTGAGGGGTGGGTCCCAGATTCTATTCTGGTCAAGGGCACATGCCTGGGTTGCGGGCTTGATCCCCAGTAGGGGACGTGCAGGAGACAGCCGATCAATGATTCTCTCTCATCATCATTGATGTTTCTCTCTCTCTCTCCCTTCCCCTTCCTCTCTGAAATCAATAAAAAATATATTTAAAAAAAAAAAATACTGATGTGGCTCAGGGTTGCTCATTCACTGAAGCCTCCTTAGAAAGAGAAGCCAAAGATCCTCCAGACCTTCCATTCATAACACAGAAATAGGGACAGAGACCCCCAGAGTATGTGGATATTCAGTCCAATTTGGCTGCTGAAAGCAGAATACGAATTTCTCGATATTCACGCTTTATCTCAGTATTGTTCATGAGTTTTGTATTCTATTTCCCGATAACATGTTGTAATATAAACATAATTCCACCTTAAGTCACTGAATAAAATGGGCCATCTTTATTCTATGGTGTTGCACACACCCAGACATATGGAGATTCTGATCAATGCACAGGTATAGTAACAAATACATCATGCTTTGCTGTTTGCCAAATATAACATGTATATCTACAATAGCTTATTAGTCCCATTTTACAGATGAAGAATCTGAGAAACAAAAGATTAAGGTCAATCCCCTAGTAAATGGTGGAGTGGGGATTTAAAACTAGACTTATAGCCCGGTTCTGAGATGCAAGGTTATGTGTAGGTAAGAGCAGAACTGTTTGCATGGTTAATTGCAACTTTGTGCTCATAGATTCTATGCATAAGGACTTCCTGAATGTGATGAAAATCATGTATGATAAGATCCAATCAATTTGGACCAAACCTTTAGCCCTCTAGAAAGAAATCCACTCTAAGAAACCAGGATGCAGGAAGCATCCTGCTCCCTGGAAGGCAGGCCCATACTGGGTTGAAAACACCCAGGCCATTACAAATCTTTGCTCTTCACATTGCCATTGGTTCCATGCCTGATTTTAAAAACAGACTACCGCCCAAGCCAGCCTGGCTCAGTGGATAGAATGTTGGCCTTCGAATTGAAGGGTCCCAGGTTCAATTCTGGTCAAGGGCATGTACCTTGGTTGCAGGCCTGCTCCCCGACCCCTGGTCAGGGTGTGTGTGGGAGGCAACCAATCAATGTGCCTCTCTCACACTGATGTTCTTCTCTCTGTATCTATTCCTTTCCCTTCCATTCTCTCAAAAAAAAAAAAAAAAAAAAAGGAAGAATATCCTCAGGTGAGGATTACCAAATGCCCTGCTTGGGGCGTGCTTATGGTCTAAAACAGGGGTCCTCAAACTTTTTAAACAGGGGGCCAGTTCACTGTCCCTCAGACCATTGGAGGGCCGAACTATAGTTAAAAAAAAAAAACAAACTATGAACAAATTCCTATGCACACTGCACATATCTTATTTTGAAGTAAAAAAACAAAATGGGAACAAATACAATATTTGTATTTGCATGTGGCCCGCGGGCCGTAGTTTGAGGACCCCTGGTCTAAAAAGCTGATTTCCTTGCACCAAGTTACTACTAGTACACTTTCCTCAGGGCGGGTGCTGGTAGGACCTCAGTCCACGTCAAAATTCATGGAAAGAACAGGCTCACCCACTGCTGTGGATGTGCACCTTGACTAAAGTAAATGGCCCCCCTTTTAAAACATGCACCATTTTAAAAGACTCACCATAAATAGAATTCCATAAAAGATGTATTTATAAAAACTACACTGCCAAACTAAAATTAAATAACAGGCAATGCTAAGATTCAAAACAGATTATGTTTCAAAAGTCCATTTGTAGGCAGCTGTTTGAAACTCTGGACAAGCTGGTTAGGTTCCAGGTCAGCATACAAAAGCTGACTTAACCCACAAATATATACAAAGAACTATTACAATTCCAAGTATAATACTTTTCAAGAGTTCTGTTTTTGTTAGGTTGTGAGATATCAGAAATTTGTTAAGGACTTTCAAGGTCAAACTTCTAAAGCCCACTTATAATCACAACCCTATGGGAAATACACCAAGAACATCACAAAAATGTGGTTCGAGAGGGAGCTTCTGGTCTTATTAAGCTGCCTTACTAGCTTTCTATTTCAGTTTGCAGAAAAATTGCTTCTATAGCTCACGTGCTCTCCCAGGAAAAGAGCACAAGGAGCAAAGCACACAGCAGACATAGCTGGCCTCAGATTCCCTGGAAATCTCGTTGTACATCTCGTACATATTGGTGGAGCCAAACCCTGCCCTTAAGTGAAGTCTGATTGGAACACAGCCACACCTATCTATGTAGAGGTTGCCATGGCTGCTTTCCCACCACAGCAGCAGAGCTGAACAGCTGCATGGAGACCACAAGTTGCACAAAGTCTAAAACATTTACTATGTGGCCCTTTGCAGAAAGTTCGCTAACTCTGGACCTGGGTCACTCCTCAGAATGTTCATCTAAGATACCTGGATCACCAAGAAAGAGAACAAGGAACCACCACACTAGAACTTCATCATAACCTCACTGGGTACAGAGAAGGCTCATGATCCAGGCCCATTCTGACCTTCTGCACAAGGACGGGGTCCTGTGGTGTTAGGAGAGTCTCTCCTCTAACATAGACTAGAAGCCTGTGTCGCAGATTATTAGGGGATTTAAAAAAATTTCTGTATTGATTTCACAGGGGAAGGGAGAGGGAGATAGAGACAGAAACATCAATGAAAGAATCATGATTGGCTACTTCCTGCACGCCGCCTACTGGGGATCAAGCCTGCAATCCAAGCATGTGCCCTTGACTGGAATCGAACCCGGGACTCTCTAGTCCACAGGCTGATGCTCTAACTACTGAGCCAAACCAGCTAGGGGTAGGGGATATTTTATAAACAAAAAAGCAAAGCTTAAAGTCTGCAAATTTGAGACTATTTGTTTAAAACTTATTTTCTCTCAACCTGGTGAGACTGTGGTTCCCACTAACGTTGAGATACATTCTAGGAGAGGCAGTGCAAAACATACAAGTCATACAGCTATTATGCTTCTCTCTTTAGAACAGTGAAGACAGCACTGAGTTGTGATTATTAAACTAATTTACAATAGCTCCTAGACCAATCAAAACCATTTGCACCTGCTATAGACACACAGTCACACTGCCCACGAAGAAAGTTGCACATAATATACTAAAGAGAAGAATTCATCTGACAGCAGTAATTTTCATTGAAGGCCACTTAAGGTACTTTGTTGAAGCTCACCTTTTTCATGTACTCAGTAACTGGGTTCTGCTGCAAGAATTCAGTACTCTCTCTGGTATAAAATCTCTCTGTATCAGCCAAAAACTGAGACTCAAAGGATTCTTTATACACTGTTAACGTAGGACCCTTCGCAAATGCATCATCTTCATTCAGCCCCAATTCCACTAGAAAGAAATATAAAGTGTATTTCAATTACCCTATTTTTTATATTTTACAGAATATACTTAGGTGTAGCATCCAATTTAAGTTATGCTTAAAAGGTAAATGTGAAATGGCAGGACATAAAGTCTGTTATTCACTAGTATTAAAGTACACTGTTTCCATAAAATAAAAAATGAAAAACCATACAAGACATACAAAAGGAAGTAATTCTGACCAATGGCCAGGCATGCTTCAAAGTTATCATGAAGCTTCTTTAGAAAACTTTTTATATTTCCTGACAGTGTAGAAAGTGTAAGACTTTACTGGTTTTTCCATCTCAATTTTCCAAGCTGATATAAATTTCTGGTTATAATTCACCTCCATTAATGACACTGTCATATTATATATCCAGTAATTCAGCATGAGACCAGAAAAGAAAATAATTCAAATGTCTATTACATCAAATTTTCCTTAAGGTACAAGGACCAAACAATTTTATGATGGGTAATATCAAATAGAATCACACTAACTTTAAGAGAATTATTAAGTACCCTTGTAAATTCTACCTGTAATCTTGATAAAATATTTTAAAATAAATCTGTTGGAGTACTGTTATAACTGATATTTGATATGACAACATTGAATAAATTAAAGGAAAACTGTTTACCATAAGACTGTACAACTCCACTAATCAGTCTTGTATTGATGGTTTCACCATTTCTTTCCTTTTCAATCAGTTTTAAAACAGCATTGGTTACCTTCAGAAAGGACATAGGAAAAAGATGTGTAGATTATAGGCTACGTATGTATTGTATTACTACATATCTTTTAAACATTTAAATCCATTAAACAATGCGAAGATGAGAGATACTATTGAGACGTTCCAAAGGAGATAGGAAGACAATGGCTGAGAGATGAAATCTGTAGGGGTTTCATAAGGAAAGTGGCATACACACTCCAACAGTACCTGTTTGTTCAAGGGCCTGAATAGACAATCTCTCCAAGTCACCAATGCGAGCTGGATGAAAAGAAAAAGGAAAGTGTAAAATGTCTATACTTTCACTGTGTTTTTCTAAGACTGAAGTCACAGCAACTAGCTGGACCCTAGGTCATACTGATCAATAGTTCTAGATTATAACTCAGTAAATCTGTCATCACGATGAAATCAGAGCCACTCTGAGTTAGCACCTCCAAGGGGCATCACAACACAGCTCTTTATCAGCACACACTTCAGAAAAAAATTGAGATTAAGGAGAACATACGTATCAGTTTAAAGGGCACCTGTAGATGCAATCTATAACATTCCCTAGGCCAAATTTAAGTTTTTACTTCACAACACACTTAATGAAGATAATTTTTAAAACTTTTAAAAATGTCCACAGATGTTATATCAGAAAGTTACTAAAAAAAGCCCCCCCCCCCCCCCAAAAAGTTATAATTCATGCATGACTTTTTAACTGTTTGTTGAGAGCGGTATTATTCAGCTAAAATAATATTCACATTTAAGACACTGTAACGCTCATTTACACTGTTGAGAAACTCACTTAAACATAAATGTTATCAGTCTTATTTTCCCCAAATGCAACCAAAGATAAAACTGGGTTTATGTAAGACATCTTTCTGAATTATATGAAAATTTAATTTGTATACCGAACTTTCACTGAGTGGTACTTACACACACACACACACACACACACACCTGAAAGTGATATTTAAAAGTATTTTTAATAAAGCACGAACAACATGTACTCTAGTGTTCCTCTCTGATGCAGAGTGAGGCCACCGGTGGGCAGTGGGGAAAATGCAATGTGGTGGCCGAAAATTTACAGGAAAGACATACTACACCTTTAAAAATAACTTTTTCCAAACATTTTTTCTAAATTAAGACAGCCTTAGAGGGAAGGGAGAAAGGAAGAAGAACCAGGCAGCTAAGAAAGCAGGACCAGCATAAACCAGAGGAGACTCAGAGGAACAGATGGGGGGGCGAATGCTTGCTGGATCACTTCAATATGTCAGTAACAAAATTAATTTATTTCCATGGTTGACTTAAAAGGAAGCCAACAACGTTTTTTTTCATATACAGTTTATGAAACCAACAACTTCTTATAATTAAAAAGGAAAAAAAGAATAATTAGGAAAAAAGTGAAACTTTACATTTGGTAACAAAGCATCCCCATCCCCACCCTCTGGAGATTCTGGAAGACAAAACAAGAGGTTAATGTACAAGAACTGTTCAGTGTTGACTGACACTTGAACTTTAAATGAATTAAACAGGCTCATCAGAAGAGCATATACAGGAAATACTGCTTCTACCCTTTCCTAAAAACTTATGGCTGTACGTTGTATTTCCAAACAGTAATTGTAGCATTTAAGGATGTATTAAGTATGAATGTTGAAAGTAATTTTTTTAAAAAGCAGTTGAATCTTAAGAAACATACTCTATAAAGTATATTTGCACTTCTTTATATTTGCTTTAACTGCTACTAAATATGCTAGAAAAAAGTTAAGAAAATTAATGATTTTTAGGACTGTGTGATGTTAACAGAGGGTGGATGTATTGTAGGTCAAGCAGGCTTCCAAGAGGAAACTGACTCAAATCATGCCGATTCCTACATGGACAAGAGAGCATTTTGTAAGTGGAAAATAAAGGGGGAAGTACAAAAAGCTCAAATGAAAACACTGAACCCAGCAAGTTTTGTTAAAACCACATAACTATATAACAGAGCACAATTATGGAGCAATAATGCTTTGGTATAGAAATTGAGCTGTACATATAAATGATAAAAATGTGCCGAAACCGGTTTGGCTCAGTGGATAGAGCGTCGGCCTGCGGACTGAAAGGTCCCGGGTTCGATTCCGGTCAAGGGCATGTACCTTGGTTGCGGGCACATCCCCAGTAGGAGATGTGCAGGAGGCAGCTGATCGATGTTTCTAACTCTCTATCTCTCCCTTCCTCTCTGTAAAAAATCAATAAAATATATTTAAAAAAAAAAAAGTGCCACGACTCTGTGATACATTGTTTTTCTTTCAACTACATTTGTGAGGGTAAAGCAACCCTGCTATCACACAACATTCTTGGACATAGGGATAATATAATTATGCAGAACTTGACATTTTCACACTACTGGTTCTTAAGGGGTCCTGTCTGGTTACCCAATACCCCATCATCAACAAACAGGCCATGCTGCTCTGAGTCCTCCTGTCAACAAGTCACAACAGAGTCTCCAACTCGACTATGCACCAGAGGGCTTGCTAAAACATACTGCTGGGCCCATTTCCAGAGCTTCTAATTAAGTCTAGGCTGAGGCCCAATAATTAGCACTCCTAACAAGCTCCCAGGTGAAGTGATGCTGCAGGTTTGGGGACTACAATGTGTAAGCCAGTGAGCCTAACAAAAACTTCCTTGACTGAAGAAACTTATTAATGAAGGTGATTTAACAAATTAGCTTCAAAATTTATTTTCACGCAGTCTTAAAAAAAAACAACCAACCACCATCAATTGTAAACTCTACAACGATCATTCTGGATATCATGTTACTGTATAAAGTGAGGGGAGAAGGATTTCACAGTCCTCTCTGCGAAGCAGTTTCCCAGATCCTGGCTGGAGTGTCAGGGAAGGGCCCTGATGGGCCTGACTCAGCCAGGAGTCAGGCTTTCAGTGAAACCTGATGGCTGGTCAAATAAATGAAGAAGGAACTTTTAATGAGAAACCGCAGAAGTGTGCAGGTTGAATTTTAGATCTCTGGTTTACTCACCCTTCTCCCTACTTGCCACAAATTAAGGGTCATTTATTGATAAATTAAAACGAGGGAAATTAGCCTACTATTCTGAAAATAGCTTAACATTTGCCTAGATTCCCCCAACTGAAAAGATGACACATCACTAAGAAAACAGACATTTGAAAGGTGTTCTAAGAAGTCTTACAGAATAGATTTCATATATTCCTTTTCGTCCTTCATCACATTCACGGCGAACCCAATGTCTATTGAGGTAGGCACAAATTCCATTCAGAACTTTACTGGAAAACCGGTAATCTTCCCACTGCTGAGTGTAGAACTTCAGTACACTCTCATCCATCAAGTCTTCTCCATCCTGAAAACAAGGGAACTATAGCTTTAAAGGTGACTACTGTGTCACATAATAAAAGCTAACTAAAACAAACATATTGTTTTTAAAACACATTAATGGATATGGTTCTAGATGGGTTAAATTATTCTGTTTACAAAAACATGCTCATTAATTTGAATTTTCACAAGGATATGGCTCATGAGGACTAAAGAGAGGATTTTATTTAAAATTATTTCATCTCAAACTGGCACTTTTTTCATGGTGTTAAATATATATACACACTCATAAAAAGAACCCTCAATTTTAGAGTATGAGAGTAATTCCTTTTTGTTAACAAACAAGAATTCACCTCAAAATCATCCTTTTGATATCTTTTGTCTGTTAGAAGATTAACATGTCTTGTTCACAATTTAGATCATGGGCCAATACCATTTATTTTTAAATTCATCTTCCTTCTTCATTAGGTTTACTTAAAAATTATAAAAATTTAAAGCTTTTTGCGGTAATCTGTTACATTTTTATAATAAGTATAATTTGTTAACAAGACTTCATGAGGAAACTGTACATTAACGAAAATTATTTTTACTGAGCTGTAACTTAAATCACAAATTTTTATTTGAAGAAAACTAACTTGAAATTTTTTCTTAGGTATTAATAACATCTACAGAGTGTTATCCCTTAACACGGAGCATGAAATGGCAGAATCACAGAGAAGTGCTGTACAGGAGAACACAGGAGGTGGAGCCAGAGGGAGGGCGCACCTCCGTGACTGTGAACAAGAACGAAGGGCCTGGGCGAGCCCAGTAACTGCTCTCAGACTCAGGGTCATGTAAAACAGCACCACACTATATGGTCCACAGCAATCCAACAGTCCTATGAAAACCTGATCATATCGTGATACAACCACACTTTTGTTCATTTAAATTTACATAATAAGAAATCAAATGTAAAGTTAAGCTATTCTGGATTATACTATTCGACCTTTTTAAAAAAACAATCTCACTGATAGCATGGCTATAAATACTTTATACAATACAAAATACGTTCTTTACTTTAATACTAAAGAATAATTCCAGTGTTCATTTTACAGTGTTCTTAATAAAAACAAGGAGGACACAGTAGCTTCAGTAAGACATTAGAAACAGTTTAGGGAACATGAAAAGGATACTATCTAAGTCATAACCTGTGGTCAATCTATTCTGTTAGAATGCTTAAAGTTTCCAATTAGCTTGTAAAATATATTTAAAAAACAATTTTGAAATATGCTGAAATTTTTGCCTATTATCTGTGTAAATAAAAAAATCTTTAAAAATATATACACAGAACGCCAATTCCCAGAGTAAAGAGTAGAGATGTCTTCACTCACTCTATGTAATACGTGTAGCACCAGATGCAGGAGCCACTGGCCCATCCTGTGGCTGGATGGAAGGCATCACACTGCCTTTGCTACAGAGGATGGAGACTGGGGAAGAAAAAGGCAGAAGATGAAGGGGAAAAACTCCATCGCTGCCCAAGCGAGAAGCTCAGAGCAGGAGGAACCCACACTTGAAGGCAATGGTGTTCTAGTGAAACCCATCCTAGCCAAGGGCACAATTTCATTGTAGCTCGGAGATATACCATGTGATTGTGTGTAAAAGGCAAGATTCACATTGGGAAAATGTGGTTACTATAGGTTGGAAAACCTCACAATCACACGTACATTCTGATTCAGAACAGCACATTGGGTTCCAAGTACAAGACAGGTCATTTGAATTCATAATTATATACTTTAAACAGTTCATCAATTTCTAACAACCAAATCACAAAATGGTTAGCAATTTAAGGAAAGAGTATTACTATAATGTAAGGATATCGAAAACTCCTAATTTAACAAATTAACAAAACACCCGCACGCAAACTCAATGATGAAAACAATAAACAAATGACAGTGAAAGATTTAGCACTGAAATTAGATTTATTATTTCACTATCTTTTTAATGTTCTATTAGAAATGCTCAGCATATTTGTCAAACGTCTTACCTTAAGAAGATTTGTCAAGTAATTCTTCAAAAATTCTTTAAGTCGTTTGTATAATTCCAAGCCAACAAATTGCGCTCCCCCAGGCGTTTGCCCCTTTTTCGATTTAGAAGGAGGGACGCCAGCCCCTCGCGTTTGGTTTGACTGGTGAACACTCGTGCAGTAGTTATAAACATGACTTGGAGAAAAGTTAAGGAAATCAACATGCACCCTCGATAATAAACAGTGATCAATAGGAATGTATTTTCTTATAAAATATCTCAACATCAGTACATTTCCAATGTAGCAACAAAGTCTATTTATTGAAAACTAGAGTGGAGAAGAGACCCCATTATTCACATCCCAATAAAGGTAAAAGTGAACCAGCCCCATTCATAAGTTTGTCTGCAAGCCTTGCAAGCAGCCAGCCCAGGAGGAAGAGAGAAAGTCCAGGAGGAAAGGCGCCAAAAAAACACTGGACCTTCTAGATCAGTGGTTCTCAACCTTCCTAATGCCACGACCCTTTAATACAGTTCCTCATGTTGTCGTGACTCCCAATTTCATTGTTACAAACTGAACATAATTAAAGCATACTGATTAATCACAAAAACAGTATGTAATTATATATGTGTTTTCCGATGGTCTTAGGCGACCCCTGTGAAAGGGTCATTCGACCCCCAAAGGGGTCGCGACCCATGGGTTGAGAACCGCTGTTCTAGATCATTTAATTGCAGCGATTCTCAACCTGTGGGTCTCGACCCTTTTACAGGGGTCGCCTAGGACCATCGGAAAACACATATATAATTACATATTGTTTTTGTGATTAATCACTATGTGTTAATTATGTTCAATCTGTAACAATGAAATTGGGGGTCACCACAACATGAGGAACTGTATTAAAGGGTTGTGGCATTAGGAAGGTTGAAAACCACTGAATGAGACTCTCTCTAGGAAAACTGTCCCAAGTGTATGAGAAGGCAACAGGTACAAAGGAAAGGTTGCAATTACCTACCTCAATAAAAACAAAAAGGTAATAACCACAGTCTATTACAACGCTTAGCTATATTTTCAGAAGCATACATTAAAAATATAGAAATAACCAAAACTTTATTTTAAAATGATTAGTAGATTTAAACAAAGATACATTTTGAGGGTGAAGGACAAAAAAGCAGAAGAAATGGCAGGCAAGAGACCAAATCCTGTTATTCCAACAGAAAAGTTGCAGGTGTCAAACAGATTAACCACAAGAGCAGTGGACATGCACTACTGAGAATTATAGAGATGTGTAAAAACAAACAGAAGAAACAGCCAAAGTCTAAAACAGCTGCCTCTGGGGAGAGGTAGTGGAGAGAATGGGAATGGGGGTTGGTGAGGCAGAAAAGGCTATCCTATACAATAAAAGGCTAATATGCAAATAGACCGAATGGCAGAACAACCGGTTGCTATGACGTGCGCTGACCATCGGGGCGCATGCAGTACATGGTGGGCATCAACAGCAGGTGGCAGAGTGCGGAACATGGAGGGCGTCGGTTGCGGCAGGATGGTGGAGCAGGTGAGCTGGGGTGCCAGACCAAGGTGGGGTGTCAGTTGCTATCATCGGGGTGAGCCTCTGGTGGTTACTGAAAATCCTTTGCTCCCGCATGCCGCGGTCCCACTGGGCGCTAGCACCCACTGCTGGCACCGGGCGGCAGCTGCAGAAGTGGGGCTGCAGGCAGACAGGGGACCAGGGGCTGCGGTGGGAGGGGCCAGGCGGGAACTTGGAGGATGGGCTGAGACCTGCCCCCGTGCCCACCACAGCCTCACGGCCCACAGTTCCTTTCAAGGTGCATGAATTCATGCACTGGGCTCCTAGTCTATATATATAAAACCCTAAGTGACTGGTCAACTGGTAGACCGTTTGATAGGTCACTATGATGTGCACTGACCACCAGGGGGCAGACGCTCAATGCAGGAGCTGCCCCCTGGTGGTCAGTGCACTCCCATAGCGGGAGTGTTGCTCAGCTGACCGACAGGCGCCAGACACAGAGCTCAGAGCTCAGGTGAGTGGCGAGAGCCTCTCTTGCCCCCATGGCAACACAGCAGGGCCCGGAGCAGCGCGGCACCAGGCTGAGGTGCACCAGGCCTCTAGTTTTATTATAACCTTTAATACTATTTTAGTGTATCAGCATGTATTTTACTTGGAAAAAATTAAACTGATTCAGGTAGAAAGAAATATCAACAAAACAGAATATTCAGATATATATATATATATATATTTTTTAAATCTTTAGTGGTATATTTTAAGAACTAATAGAGCTATTTCAAGCCAGTGAGTAAAGATAGATTATTCAGTAACTAACATTATGGCAAGAAGAAATTTAAAAAATAAGCCACATTAAAAATATAAGTAGACTAAGAAAATATACAGACAGGAACCATAAAACAAAGAAAATATACAAGTATTATATTTTTTATCTCAGTTTGAAGAAGACCAAAGTCATAAATACTTAATCTGAAAATTTGTAAGTATTTTAATAAAAAATATTTTAAACTAACAGAGTTACTATCTTTAATAAATTAAGGTAATTTAAAGCAATATAGAAAGTTAATCTCTACGGAAACATGGGCAAAATATTTCAACAGAAAATCCAAAAGCTAAAAGAAATATGTATTAATGGCCTCCTCCCCAAATTCCTCAACCTTAGTAATAATAAAAAAAACTATGCCTTAAAACAATGAATCATTAAATGTTTCCAATGCAGAGAGAATCACGGATTATAATATACAATGAAGCTCATGACCCAATTGGAAAAAATCTTACTATTTCCCACTCGTCTCATTCCATCCAAAACCTCCCTAATGTTTTAGGAAATGACGTGGTACAGATTATGACTGATTATTACTATGTACTGCTCCATAATCCACTCCTCCTTCCACTGTTCCTAGGGGCAAAGATACCCATGGTTTGGTGCCTATCATTCCTATGGAAGTTTTTCTATTTTACTGGGTAACTATATATGAAGTTATTTTGTTTTCAAACTTGAGATTACACAAGTTGTAACATGCACATTTGCTCCTGTCATTTGCTTCTGTTAAGATGAGACAGCTCTATTTGTATGCAATATAACACATAGTACAGATTTACAACAATTTATCCACTCTCTTGTTGTTAAGGATCATTTGGTGGGTTCAATTTTTGGCATGATTCTACTTTCTTTTATTTTTTATTTTATTTATTTTTTTTAAAAAATATATTTTATTGATTTTTTACAGAGAGGAAGGGAGAGAGATAGAGAGTTAGAAACATCGATGGGAGAGAAACATCGACCAGCTGCCTCCTGCACATCTCCCACGGGGGATGTGCCCGCAACCCAGGTACATGCCCTTGACCGGAATCGAACCCGGGACCTTTCAGTCCGCAGGCCGACGCTCTATCCACTGAGCCAAACCGGTTTTGGCCTACTTTCTTTTAAATTTGATTTGCACATTGAAGTTTCTAATCTACCTTGAGTACAACTGTATATGATAATGAGCAATGTGTCATACACAGTGTATTATATGGTCTATCCTTTCCCACTATTATGTATTGCTATTTTTAGACTGCCCATTTCATTAAGTTTTCAAGTAGACTGCACAGTTGTTTAGTCTTCTCTTTTTTAAAAAAAGGCCTTATTTATTTTAAATATTTTTTATAATTAATTTTGCCAGAGGCTTGTCTATTAGTCTTTTCAAAGAACCGGTTTGCAACTTATTAATTTTAATCACTGTATCTTTATTTCTGTTCTTTTTATTTCTTTACATTTGCTTTCTTTTTTCTATAAATCCTTGCTTTGGTTGCTTAGCTTTACAATTCCTCCACTTTGCTCTTTCTAATATAAGCTTTGAAAACTACAGATTTTCTCCTCCATACCACTTTGGCTGCATCACCAGGGTCTGATATGTGTTTTCTTTATTAGTTATATTTTATTTTTTTTCCATTATTAGTTCTCTTGATTAAGTGATTTAGAATTTTTTAGATTCAAAGGTGTATTTTCCTTTACCTTAAAAACACGTAATTTCATTTTTAAATTAAACAGAGGATGCTATCTTTTTTATAGTTTTTTTGAAATGTGATGAGACTTACAGCTGAATATGATTTTTTCTTTGTATGTGCTTGAAGGCAATATCCATTCTCTGACTGCTGGGACCCATCAGAGCAAGCTGGTCTGTTTTTCAGATCTTTTATACTGGCCCGGCCGTGTGGCTCAGTGATTGGCCACTGACCTATGGACCAGGAGGTCATGGTTTGATTCCCAGTCAGAGCATATGCCTTGGGTTTCGGACTCGATCCCCAGTAGTGGGCATGCAGGAGGCAGCCGATACATGATGTTTTTCATCAATGTTTTGATGTGTCTATGCTCACCACCATTGAAAAATTCACTTTAAAAAAAATGAGTCTAATAATCTCTGATGGACAAGTTTGGTTTTAAGATTTTATTGTTTTATATTGCTAATTGGATTAACTTCTACCATATTTTGCGTTTCCTATTTTAATTATTTTTCCTTTATGCTGGTTTTCTCCCTTTGCCCTAATGGGTCAATATTCCCTGTTACACTATAGTTTTTATTATGTTGGCATTACACATTATTTATTTGTATTCATGTAATGGCTACCTTAAAATCTGGCATGCCTATTTTGCTTTTCATCAATTCTGATAAATTCTTGGGTTATCTCCTCTGATGCCCCCTTCCACCTTTTCCTATCTTTTCTACTACATGTATGTCGGGCATATTCATGTCACCTTCCTTCCCTATCTCACTTTATTTCTTCAGTCATTCGCCATCACTTTCCCTCTTTGTCCAAACTTCCTAATTTTCCTGGATCTACCGTCTGATTAAGTGATTCTCTCAGCTGTGTCACATTTGCTGGTTACTGTTAATGACTGTATTTTATATTTGTAGAATTTCCTGGTCCTTTTAAAAATCTTATTCTCCAGTGTTTTGTTCCTGTACATTTTTGATTCTGCATATCACTAATTGTCTTAACATACTTAAGAGGCGCTCACTCTCTAAAGATCCTATTGTTGCAGTTCCTGAGGCTCCAGTTCTGTTCATTCTACGTGCTGACTTGTTCCTGTGAACTCTCTCCTCTGCTTCATAACTTTATATACTTTTAAATCTCACTTTCAGTGGTTTCCACATTAATTTCGAGCTTGAGGAAATCCTGTAACAAGTTGGTAGACAAACTCAAAAGTGACAAATTCCCAAGATAGACTTTCCATACTACCCTCACATCCAGAACTCAGCTCAAACTGGTTTCCTAGTTGCCTTCCTGGAACAGTGGATCAGTAATTTTGTTTTCCAGTTCATTTCCTCACTAAAGATTTCTAAGGACATGGGGGCATTATCCCCACCATTTGCCTGAGGCTTTATCTCCTTTTCTGTGTAGCCACCATCTTCCAGCCCACCTCTCATCCAAATCCTTAAAAGCTGCCACAGAGGCTCATAATTCTTACCTAGCACCCAGCTCTAGTTTGCATCCAGGGAATTTTTTTGCTTATTTGGTCCAGCCTGACTTCTGTTTCTTGGCAATATATTAATCTGCAGCTATTAAATTAACAAAGGTTTAAAGAAAAAACCCCAATGACAGCCAAAATGCAGGAAAATGGGAGCTTCTATCCACCGGGGGTCAGAGTGCACACAGTTACAATTTCTCTGGAATAAAATTGGAAAATATTCAAAGCCTTCAATTACATCCTTTCTGATATGGTCATTATACCCATAAGCATTCATCATAGAGGAATCATGACTGAAGCATACACTCACCTAGCACACTCTCAGAGCGCTGCGCAGTTCTGCAGGCCATTAGTCCAAGACCAAGGTGCCATCAGGGCTCGTTTCTGGTGAGGACTCCCTTCCTGACTTGTACACAGCTGCCTTCTCCCTGTGTTCTCGGAGAGAGAGTTCTGGTGTCTCTTCCTCTTTTTATAAAGACACCAATCCTATAGTACTAGGGCCTTATCTTATGACCTCACTTAATCTTACTTCTCTCCCCCGGCCAAAGACCACATCTCCAAGTACTATAAAATTGGGTTTAGAGCTTCAACATATAAATTTTGGGGGCACGGAATTCAGTCCATAACACCATATCATGATTATATTTATACAAAATGTTCTGAATAGACATATCTATAGAGATAGAAAGTAGATTGGTAGGAGGCAGGGAGAGTAAGCATATGACAGTTTAAAGGGTACAAGGTTTTTTTCAGATATGATAAAAAATGTTCTAAAACTGAATGTAGTAATAGCTGAACAGGTCTGTGAATATACTAAAAAACACTGAAATGCACACTTTAAATGGATAATTTTGTGGCATGTGAGTTATATCTCAATAAGACTTACTTTTTTAAAAATTAAATACAATCCCAATTATAACCCCAGTAGTTTTTAGGCTAGAAATTTACAAGCTGAAAATAAAATTTAGAAAAATGCAAAGAACCTAGAATCAAAATAATCTGGGGGGGTGGGGGGGGGCAGAAGAGTAGAGAACAAAGCTGGAAGACTTATTACTACCTGACTTCAAGGTTTTTTATAATGCTACAGTAATTAAGAAATGACAGCAAAAAGATTTCCATGGACATGTGGGCACTGCCTACCACCACTTGCAAAAATACTTTACAAATTAGTAATCATTCCTTTAGGATGGATAAATAGATCAATGAAACAATTCTAGAAACAGAATCACTTACATTACCAGTTATTTTAACAAAGGCACCAAAGCAACCGATTGGGGAAGAGTCTTTTCAACAAATGACACTGGAATAATAGGATAGCCACAGAGAGGAAAAATGAACCTTGAGCCCTACCTCACACCATCCACAAAATTAACTCAAGATGGATCCTAAATCTAAATGTAAAAGTGCAAACCATTAAGCTTTAGGAGGGAAACTGTATTTTTGTGATCTAGGCAAAGGTTTCTTATAGGTCACATAACTACAAAAGAAAAATAAAACAAAGTAAGTTTTCTCAAAATAAAAAATACCCACTCACCCAAGGACTCCAGTAAGAAAAGGAATAACAAGCCTCAGACTGAGAGAAAATATTAGCAAGACATATCTGACAAAACTGGTATCCTAAATAAACTCCTACAACCCAATTAATAAAAAGTATAGCAATCCAAAAATGGGGAAAAAACCCCAGCAAGACTAGAATACTTTATTAAAAAAAGACTTACAAATAATCAACTAGCATGTGAAAAGGGACTCGACACCATTAATCACTAGGAAAACCCAAATTAAAGATACTACCGTGCACCCACAACAGCAGCTAAAACCATAGGAATGACACATCAAGTGCTGGTGAAGCTGTCACACAACTCCAAATGTCATAGTAGCTTTGTTCATTATACCTAAAAATGGAAATAGCAAGTATCTATTATTAAAGAATGAATTAAAAACCTGCCATATTCATACAACAGAATACTACTCAGCAATAAAAAGGAAGACCTAGTGATACTTACAGTAACATGGGTAAATCTCAAGAACATCCTCAATTAAAGCAGCCTTACATGAAGGAGACATATGCTACACTCTCCTTTCCATGAAGCTGCTGTGGGGAAGGCACACTGACTAGGAAGCATGCAGAAACTTCTGATACCCTATACATTCCTACTGGTACCTTAAGGCTGAGTTTCACTTATCACACCCATGGTCTTAATTCTGGCAACAATTTCCAGAGCTCTCCAGTCTTGTGGCTCCAATGTGGACGGGCTGCTCTCCAGACCTACTGGACAATACTAGTCCAAAAACTAATCTGCTCTCTTTACTTCAATAGTAGGTTCTGGCATCTTTCTTAATCCTTTCTGAACAGAAATGTCATTACTTTGTTCCTGGTAATTCGCTTTTCTCTTCATTATCTTGTCACTAGATTTAGCATGTTCAGTTATAGGAAATTATTTTATAATCTCTACTAGAGGCCCAGTGCACAAAATTCATGCACGGGGGAGGGGGGTGTGTGTGTGTCCCTCAGCCCGACATGCACCCTCTCCAATCCGGGAGCGCTCAGGGGATGTCCTACTGACGGCTTGGACCTGCTCCCCATGGGTCTCTGCTCTCTGCAGGACCTTCCATGCTCCACACCACAGTGATGGGCAAGCAGGCCCTGCTGGGTGCTGCCTGCGGGCCTCACTTGCCTGCTGGGCTCACATTGCCGGGGTGACGCCACCAGCATCCTGCCCCCGCTGCTATGGGCGCCGCCATCTTTTGTTGCAGAGTGATGGTTAATTTGCATGTTGCTCTTTTATTAGATA
The DNA here is from genome assembly GCF_028538775.1 of Myotis yumanensis. Taxonomy (NCBI): domain Eukaryota; kingdom Metazoa; phylum Chordata; class Mammalia; order Chiroptera; family Vespertilionidae; genus Myotis; species Myotis yumanensis. Next base: position 38,031,603 of record NW_027223760.1, on the reverse strand, counting down.
GGATAATATTATAAATTTTAAGTCTCTTTCATTTTTCTCTGGAATTCCTTCCTAACAGTCATATATTGGGTCTCTGGGTTACTTCTTGGTCTTCTCGTGCTTTTACTACTTTTCTTTTTAGAGTCTCAGTTACCATTTCAGATGTGAGTTTTCTTATTGTCCTGTTCCTCCTGATTTACTGCTGTATAAGGAGCTTCTCATATCTGACAATAATTTTTAAAACATTTTCTTCTGTGCCCTGTATTATCGTCTTCATTTTCCCTTTTTTTCTGTTTATTCCGTCCTTCCATACATTTATTAATCCTTAGTGATAAGGTGCTAAAAGCCCACTGGAAATGCCACTGGCCTGAGTGGGGATGGTGGGCCACAGTTTTGAGTGACTCTTCCATCTTGGAGCTGGCCATTGACTGTCGTATCTTCCCATGTTAATAAATGGGCTTATTTTTCAGGGTCTTCAGTTTTTCCAGAACTGTTCTGTCTCCAGCATCACCCCCGGTATTTTGATATGGGACTGGAGACTCATCAACTGTGAACTTTCTACCATAAGCACTGTTGATAGTTCCTATTTATGCCAACCTCTGCCAGGCCTCCTTCTCCAAATTTCTAAAATTGGTCCCTAAATACAAGCAATAATTCTGCTTGGGATGTAAGCTCTTGCTGCCATGTGTTCTGTGCTTGGGAGTAGAAGGAGATGATTCTGAATTTATCCCTCACCTCCCAGGCTCTGCTCAGTCTCACACCTTGACCTCCTGTCCAACCAGAGCCTGCAGATCCCGCTTCTCTGGTCTTGCAGGCCCAGCAGCTGTCTTGCTAGCATCCTCCTCTGAGTATCTTCTAAACCGAGGCTTCCTATGCCCCAGTAATCAGTACCCTGCCTCCATCAGCTTTTCAACTTCCAAAAAATTGTTGCATTCTTATCTATTTATAATGTCTGTTCTCTCATTTTTAAGAAATATATTTTTATTGATTTCAGAGGGGAAGGGAGTAGGAGAGAGAAATAGAAACATCAATGATGAGAGAAGCATTGATCGGCTGCCTCCTGCATGCCCCACAACGGGGATCAGGCCCACAACCCAGGCATGTGCCCTGATTGGAATTGAATCGTAACCTCCTGGTTCATGGGTATACACTCAACCACTGAGCCACACTGGCCAGGCTAAAAATTATTTTACTATCATTTTAGTAATATCACAGATGGGAAAGTCAAAACACAAATTTCAGCAGAAGCCCAGTAATTTGCTCCTTTTGTGTTCCATTTCTATGGCCACTATCTTAGCTCACCTTACACGTCACACTTGGATTACTCCTCCAAGAAGTTTAGAAGTTATTTTCTTCCTGCCTTTGATCTCTTTCCTATTTCAATCCCATCTGTTTCCAGATTAATCCTCCTAAAATTTGTTTACATGAAGCCCTTAATTCTCAAGTCATATTCCAACTCTATGGACCTACGACTTAAAAAAAAAGTACAAATTCACCCGATTTTCAAGATTCACAACAACCTGGCAACATTCCTTTATCCAAGCCGGTTAAACTGCCCAAGTCATCTAGTTCTTCTTACAGAGCTACTCGAGCTACCAAAGCATGTCTTCTCAAAGTGCTGCTTCCCACCTTCACCTTCCTTTCTCCAGGAAAACTCTGCAAGACTTTCCTCTTCTCTTCTTACCTAGTCACCCTTTGAGGTCCACAAACTCTACTAGTTCATGAAACTTTCTAACCATCGCAGCATCGAAACCTTTCTCCCTCCTCTTAGCATCTCTGCAATGTCATCTGTCACATTACCCATCAGATACTTCCTAACAATGAAACGAGACCATCAACATTCATCACAGACAGTCCATCTTGCACACGTATACACCCTCAACTTGACTTAGCAGGTGTCTGAGATAGCTTATAAGAATACCTGAAACATAATAAAGAATAGAAAATATAAGCCAGAATAAATATCTACAGAACAGGGAAGTAAAATAGGATGGAAATTCCAATATACAAGTCAGAATCCTAAAATTTACCGACAAAATAAAAACAAAACACACACACACACATACACAAAACAAACAGAAAACTGACCTACCTATGAATTATTAGAAATAAACGTATTACACATTTGGAGTGCTTTCTGCCAAAAGTAATTTTGGTGTCCACATTTCTAAAAGCATGTAGGTAAGAAGACCAGCCATTAAGACAATTCCTATTCTGACTAAAGTTCAAATATTATCAAAGCCATCAAGAAAAAATGAACTTTTCTATTGGCTCTAGCAGAGATGCTTGTTTCTGGACCACACAACCACAGTTACAAGTGATTAGATATAAGCTGAAAATGGCATGAGGTCAGGAGACTGTTGCTGTTCACTCACAGGGATGTTTCAGACCTAGTTCTCTATCAGAATCAATGACCAGGGAACCATTTCTACAAAAAAACAACAACACAAAAACCCTATAGATATATTTTTACTTAGATACTTACAACTGGGAAGTTGTTTGTGTTAAAGATTAATTTAAATTGCATATAGCACTCGTTTTTGCACCCAAGCGAGCAGCCATAGGATGCCTGCTGCTCAGATGTTAAGTAAACCATGGATGGAAAGGACATGGACCTGCACTGTGTGCCTTTTTGGATTCCTAATATTTTAAACAGGACAACTTATAAAAAAAACAAAAATTACATGTTATAAGGCTCCCCAATGGATCTACTCTTCAGTTCATGCAGTTTTTTCCAGTAAACAGTTTCAACCCACAAAAGGAATAGCTGTGTCCAACTGTGGAAGACTTCACAACTGTGGATGGGAGAGTTGGAAGGGATCGACTTCGGCGAATGTACCTCAATCAGACTGAGGACGTTTTTAGCAAAGGCCAGCTTAGGAGTACCCTAATTAAGTTAATAACAAGACTTCAGCCTAAGCCTGCTCCTCATGTGAAATGCTGGCCGGGAGAACCATACTTGCAGTTTTCTTGAATAGGAAGCAGACACAGAGTTTATATACAAACAGGAGGGGAATACTTCTGAGGGAGCAGTGAACCACCTTTTACAAAAGAATGGCACTGAAGGAAGAAGCACAGCCCTCCTACCCCCCGCCCGGACAGACAGACAGACAGGGATGTGCCAACACACCAGCTTCCATTCAGTTTTTCATCAACCACACTATGTGGGGGAACGTTATCAGAAAAGAAAAAAGCACATCTCAGTGAGCTGCCAGAGAAAGCACCATGACTGTTGAGTGCATCGTCTTGCAGGGAGTGATCCATGTCTAAAGGACTCTGAAATGGGCACACTCCTAACTCCTGGTGCCCTTTCTCCAAGTCAGGAAATTCTCGGCCTCTGGCATCCAGCTGCTCTGTCTGTAGGAATCGGGGCTCCTTTTGTCCCTTCACATACCATACCACCCACCATTCCAACACATGCTCAATTATGTGTTAAGTAATCATTTTTTTACTTTCTATGATGAGTATAAAAAGTAAATATGATCAATAATTAGGAGAAAAATGATCAAATCTAAAATTACTTTTAAAGCAAAAACAAAATAGATTCAGAGGAAAGATTAAATATAGAAGTTAGGAGGAAATAAGAAAACGAAAATTCACAAGGAGGTAAAAATAAACTAAAAATCTAAAAGGCAATAAAATAGAGGCTTCATTCAGCAGTCAATGGGTCAGTGTTTTGTACTAGGGCAGCCAGAGTCTGGCAAACCCACATATTTGACTTTTAAAACTTGAGGTTATTTCAGAAGGTTCCTGGAAGACCTCTTTGGAAGCAGACACTTGGCCCTCTTGGGATCTGCCCAGGTCACCTCACAGGCAAGCGGGACGGTTCTGTAGGTGGCAGTTGGTGGTGAAGAGCCAAGCCTGCTTCTGCTTCGGAGATAGGCCGCACACCTCGTCACCCTGGAACTGTTCAATCACTTACCAAGGCACACCTTTTGCATGACTGGTAGGGACAAGTCACTGTGAAAGGGTCACATCAGATGCAAAGAGGTCTCAGGCAAAGCCACACAAGCTCATCTTTCTGCAGACATTTCCCAAACATCTCCCCCTACCTCAGATGCTAGGAAAAGATAGGCCATTCCTGCTGTGGGTGTGGTCACATACCTGACTGTGACACACAGTGGCTACTGTAATGCTGCGAAGGTCTGGATGTCTCTGTGACTCTACAGCACCAGGCCTCATCTAAAGGGGAGAAGGGGAACCAATTTGCGACTTTTGGTTACTACCAAACTCAAACCATTTTCACCTTCTAAACGGCAATTCAATTAAAACAAAACTAAACAGAATAGAACCATTTTCTACTGCCACTTCTTAACCAACAGAACTAAGAGTTGAAATTCCAACAATGAATTTTTAATAAGATCATTTGCAAAGACTTTCACTACAAAGTGGCCAGAGCAGCAGGCCTACCATCAGCCAGTACAGTCTGTCGGCAAAATTATGAAAGAACTAAGTCCTCTCCAGGCTGTGGTTAGACAGAATTCGAAGGGTGATATCACAAAGCAAATCAGTTTGCATCTAAAAGCATATTCCAAAAGCAAAGATTGCTTGTAACTAACTGTAAGATTTATTTACAAATATTTGAAGTGCTCTGAATATATATACACCATGAAGCACACAAAAAAAGCTGAAAGTACCATATTCATACTAATAAAAAACAAAAACTCAATTCTAGAGGCAACAATCCTATACAATAAAAGGCTAATATGCAAATTGACCAAACAGGGAACGACCAGTCACTATGACGCACACTGACCACCAGGGGGCAGACGCTCAACGCAGGAAATGGCCCCTGGTGGTCAGCGCACTCCCATAGGGGAGTGCCACTCAGCCAGAAGCCGGGCTGACGGCTGGCGAGTGCAGCGGTGGTGGCGGAAGCCTCTCCCGCCTCCATGGCAGCACTAAGGATATCCGACTGTTGGCTTAGGCCAGTGGTCGGCAAACTGCAGCTCGCGAGCCACATGCGGCTCTTTGGCCCCTTGAGTGTGGCTCTTCCACAAAATACCACGTGCGGGCGCACACATACAGTGCGACTGAAACTTTGTGGCCCATGTGCAGAAGTCGGTTTTCGGCCTGGGCAAGCCTACTTTGAAGAAGTGGTGTTATAAAAAGTGGGGGATGTCGGTCAGTCGGGCGACAGGAGACGCAGCGCAGGTGGGCTGTGGGAGACGCAGCTCGGGGGAGGTGTGCGCGATTCATACACAAGTTGAGCAAGCTAGTCAGTCAGCAGTCTCATTGTGCAGTGGTTAATGCTAGTCGCATCTGCAAATCGCGCGGGTGACAAAAGTAAAGTTTATTAAGTTAATTTTAGGGAACACTGTGGAGTGAAAGAAGATGTAGTGTCAAGGATTGAGAAAGGTATGTTGAGATGGTTTGAACATATAGAGAGGATGAACGAAAGGAGATAGACGAAACAAGTATACAAGACGAGTGTGGATGGGAGAGTTGGAAGGGACTGACCTCAGCGAACGTACCTCAATCAGACTGAGGACGTTTTTAGCAAAAGCCAGCTTAGGAGTACCCTAATTAAGTTAATAACAATGTACCTACCTATATAGTTTAAGTTTAAAAAATTTGGCTCTCAAAAGAAATTTCAATCGTTGTACTGTTGATGATATTTGGCTCTGTTGACTAATGAGTTTGCCGACCACTGGCTTAGGCCCATGGGAGTGGGCCTAAGTTGTCAGACATCCCCCGAGGGCGCCCAGACTGCGAGAGGGTGCAGGCCAGGCTGAGGGATTCTGAGACCTTTTCCTTCTCCAAATTCCCTTCTCTTTCCTTTGCCATTCTGAGCTGGAAAAAAACAAGAAAAACGTTTATGCTGCCTAACAGCCCAAAGTCCTATTACATAGTCCTATTCAATACTCCACAGGTTCCTAAGGGCTCTAAGAATATTACTTCACATCTAGAAGTAGGTTCCTTTTTCTAGAAAACATGGCAGGCCTGTCTCCAGGACCAAAAGTGCAATGTAATTATGAACTCTGCAGGTTCTTAAGGATAGATACAATTTCTCAATCCTAAAAACTACTTTAATAGTACCAGCTCAATAGTGAAAGGTAGAGACAATTTTCATTTGGTTAAGGAAAACTAACAAAAACTAATCAAGTGTATTTTTAAATGCATGCTATATACTGAAAATCTAGAAAGCACAGATCATTTTTTAAAAAATCATCATAAGCCCAATACTATGAATAGCCATGTTCAATAAGGGCGGTAATTTTTTTTTCTTTTCAAAAATAGGGTGTGCCAGGGGTTCACAGTACACATACCACTTTATATCCTGCTTTCACTCTTACTGCAAGCATTATTACGTGTCAATGAATACTCAATTTATTTTTAATGGCTATTTATGGTCATTAAGTACCAAAGTCTTACTATTAAAGACAGAGGCTGTTTCCAACTGTTCCCTATTATTATTCTGAATAGCTTGCACATACAATTTGAATACAACTATGTTTTTGGGATAAAGTTTAAAAAAAAATCACTGAACCAGGGTACATTTTCAAATTTCAAATTTAGAAATATAAAGACATATTGATATTTCTAAATTTCTCTACAAAAAGATACTAGCAAACTAACATTCGTACCTGACTCCCCAACTCCTGCCAACACTGGCAAAGTCACTTCTTTAAAACTCTTTTCAACCTGACAGGTTAAAACTTTTAATTCTTCATTTCCTTAATAATTACGAGGTTGACCATTTCCCCATATGCCTACTGACAATTTGCACTTCGTTTTGTGAACCAGTTACAACCCTTAGCGCCTCTTTCTGAGTATAAATACATGAGAATGGCAGCTCACATTTGAAAAAAAAACAAAACTGTATCTATATGTCTAGATTTGATGTACGCCATGCTCATTAGGTGAGCAAAGTAAGGTTAATATAAGACCCTGAATAAAAAGTACAAGATAAAATACCCAAGTACATTCTTCAAGCTATATGGTTATTTCCAAATGGACATGGATCATCTCTAATCTACTGTGAGAATAAAATGTTACTCTTTCTATTTGATCTGTTTTTCTGAGATTTTGAGTTTCTATAAAGGGAAGAGAATTCTGTAGCTGGAATCTTCCCTTTGGACCCTCAGCTCCTTCGGAAGAACCGGGGAGGGTAAAACATGTCAACCTGATAGAGTGGCAGTGGTAGCTGCGACATGAGCATACAGCTGGCAGGTGCAGAGAGGCAGTGGGACCAGCATGTCTTGGCACGTCATTCCTGTAGAGCACCTGCTGCGGCTGCCAATGGCTCAGCAGGTCTACTCTGGGTGAAGTGAGCCCCGCTCCAGGGACGAGTTGTGTCATAGAACAGAGGTTAAATGTGAACTGTGAATACGCTGATATTATAACTTACTAGGAACACTGAACGTGATCCTTAGTGTACTGTTGGGAAAAAGATTTTTAAAAGAATCTTTATGGTTGAAAGTATTGCAGCTGTCCCCTTTTTTCTCCCCAATGACCTCTTCCTCCCACCCACTACCCCTCCTTCACCAAACTGGGGGAAAAGATTTTGAAAAAACAGGCCAAGAAAATGGAATGAACTAATTCAGCTCACAGAACTACAGGGAGAAAAACAGAAACTTTAAAATTTATGAGAACTAATGCAGACAGAAAGAAAGAGAAAGACATCAACATAGAAGTTTAAATTGATTCCCAGGGAAGCTAAAATGATAGTTTGAGGAGTATAATGACAGCAGAAAAACAACAACAAAAAAAACAATTTTGACCTGGAAGTGAGGGAAGGTAGACCTGGGCCTCACAAAAACAAAGAGAAACTTCAATCGGACAGCCTAGTGCCTAGACTAGATATGACTGGGTCTGTCAGCTATGCCATATAGGAGATAAATTTGCATAGCATTCCCTTCCTAAGTGCCTGTTCCACTAGCAGGACCCTGGCCTGTCCTCTGAACCAGGCATGACACAAGAAATATAATGGTGCCCACAAATTGATAAGAAACTTCATTTCCTATTTCAAGTTCAAAAGAAAGGAAACTGACTACTATCAAGGAGTACTGGATAGGAGAGCTCCTGTATTTTACTGCAAAAAGAAAAGTTCTTATTTAACTACATATATGCATGTGGGACATCCCAGGAAACTGGAACTGCATGGAAGTGCTCAACAAGACACAGAGTGGGGAACAAGGGCTCAAGGCTAAAACTTCAGTAGAAAATGAAGCCTCTGTGAAGTGGCTGGAAACAAAGGAAACTGAACTAGATCCTTCTGACTCAGATGCTCTGAGACCTTTTCCTTCTCCGAATTCCCTTCTCTTTCCTTTGCCATTCTGAGCTGGAAAAAAACAAGAAAAACGTTTATGCTGCCTAACAGCCCAAAGTCCTATTACATCGTCCTATTCAATACTCCACAGGTTCCTAAGGGCTCTAAGAATATTACTTCACATCTAGAAGTAGGTTCCTTTTTCTAGAAAACATGGCAGGCCTGTCTCCAGGATAAATAAAAGTGAACAAATTAGCTTTATTAGATTGTTCTAATCTAATCTACCAGTTAGACATATGGGAAGAAAAGGGTTCCTCCATTCTTTCTCTCAACCAGTTTTCCAATCCTCTCTTGCTTAATAAGGTTCTCTACCCTTTGAAGAGTAACCCCAGAAGAGTGAGGTGCAGTCTGCTCCTTCTTCCCGGGACCAAAAGTGCCTGCTAACCTGAAACATAACCTCACAATCCCATGTGTCAGATGTCACTGTAAACCAGCCTGTAGGAAAGTATTATAAGGAGCGATACAGTTAAGTGGGTCCATGGGAGACTGAATATACACCTGGAAGAAAATAACTTAAACAGAAACAAAACTGTTATGCAAACTGAACTGGCATAAAACTGTAGTCATAGCAACACATAATTTCAGGAAGTACTATATATCTTAAAATGACTTAAATGGAAGTGAAGATGTGCTCTAGAAAAATGTGTCAGATGACTCAAAGTTCTACTTATGACAATAACACTAATACTAAAAATGCAGGTGAAAGGAGGAGTTCAATTCTAGGATTTCAATAATCAAATTAATAAATACAAGTAGACATTCTACTGTTTTATCTGTATCCTAAAAGTTAATATAATAAGAGTTGATAAGCCTGGCCGACGTGGCTCAGTGGTTGAGTATCAACCTATGAACCAGGAGGTCACAGTTCAATTCCCGGTCAGGGCACATGCCCAGGTTGCAGGCTCTATCCCCAGTGTGGGGCATGCAGGAGGCAGGAGGCAGCCGATCAGTGATTCTGTATCATCACTGATGTTTTTATCTCTCTCTCCCTCTCCCTTTCTCTCTGAAATCAATAAAAAAAAATTTTAAAAATAAAGATTTGATCAAAATACCCTTCTTTGGAACTTCATAAGGAAAATACAGAAAATACTTTGAGAAATGCGATTCATCCAAATATAAATCCTGAGGCATATAGGAGATAAAAGGCAGTTTCTATATTTAGACTACTAAGAATTTTAGTTCTGGCATCATCATTTATCAGTAGTTGTTACAACAATTAGGTGAGTTACTTGAGGTTTTGGAGACCAGGTTTCTGACACCAAGGGTTACTACACCAACCTTCCTGGGTGGTTTAAGCCTTAAATAAGATGTAGGTGGTCCCTAGCACAATGCCTGACACACAGGACTCAAACTGTGGCTATGATTTCATAAATATCTTAAGATTTAAAGTTAGATTCTCCACTCTTAATTTATGTAACTGTTATTGTCTTAGACCAAACTAGAAGGCAAAAAAAATAGCACTCAATTTAAGAGTATTATTCCTAAAATATTTAAAATTGTAATTATTATAACAACTACAAATTATAATTACTTGTAGAATAAAAGAATTCAGTAATTGCTGCAAGCAGACAAAGTCTACTTTCTTAGAGAGAATCCTAAAAGCAAAACATCCTATTGGGTAAAAGACCAATCTGATTTAGTAAAAAATTACACATTAAGAAATTCCCCAGAGATAATAAAAATTCCTTGATCTCCACATTAATGCTCCTGTTTTTTTTAAAAGCCAGAAATCCAACCAAGTGCCTTGTCTAATCTCTGGAATCACATCTTCAGCTCTACTACAAAAAAAACACACACAAAAAAACTGTCATACCCAGAAGGCCACAACCCTCTTGAGTGGAATAATATCCTCTCATTTGCAAAGATTCTATCCTGCTTAAAAGTGTTCCCTGTATTATATGATCTAGCAATCCCACTCCTACGTATGTACCCAAGAGAAATGAAAACACAGGTGCACACAAAAACTCACACAATATTCATAACAGCTGCATTGTTCCTGACAGCCCAGAGTGGACACGACCAGATATCCCTCACTGATGAATGGAAAACATGCGTCATGTTCACACAAGTTAGCCATTAGAACAAATGAAGCACCAACCCTGCTACAAAAAGGATGAGCCTGGAAATGTTATTATCTTAAGTGAACGAAGCCAGTCATGAAAAGCCACATCCTGTGTGATTCCATTTACATGAAGCGTCCAGAACAGGCAAATTCTTAGAGAAAGAAAGTAGATCAGGGGTTGCCAGAGGCTGGGGGAGGAGAGAATGGAGATGACTACTAATGGGTACAGAGTTTCTTTTGGGGGTGATAAAAATGTTCAAAATTAGAAAATGGTTATGGTAGCACAACTGTGACTATACTAAACACCGCTGCATGGTATACTTTTTAAAAAGGATGAATTTTATAGTATGTAAATGATATTCAATAAAGCTGTTATTTTTAAAAAAATATTCTACAGAAGTGTATACATATACACATTATGAGTACGTGTACACACCTATAATAAAATTTAAATTTAGAAAGGAACATACAGTTTTGTATCTACTTAGATTAATGTAAAAGTTTTAAAGATTTTAAAATAGTAGCATAGTTGTGGGTATACTGGAAAATCATCTAACCAAGTTTGACAATCATTGATACATATTAATGACAAACTTAAATATCCATTAAACTAGAAACTTTAAACTCCTAGAACCAGCAAATCGGTAGCAATCTGCTCTCTATTAAGTTAGTTTATATTTCAATTTTATTATACTTAAATGGCATCAAGAAACTACAAGTTAAAGAGTCTATCACTGAATATATAATGGAGATGGGAGCTACATCTTTTGCCCTCCACCCCACATAACCTCCATAGCACACGGCACAGTCCCTTGCACACATCATGCACTACGAAATGAATGAAATACTTTTTAAAAATACCATGTTTGTAAAAACAGAGCATAAAGTAGAACTTTTGCTCTGTGTAGTAACCCTTTAGATGGGTCAGCAAACTTTTCCCATACAGGGCCAGAGAGTAAATGCTATCAGCTTTGTGGACCAGACCATTTCTGATGCAACTATCCAACTCTGCTCCATCTACCCTATGAAGGCAGCCACATGTAACATGGAAATCAACCCCCAACCCCCACAACCAGTGCTGTCCAACAAAACTTTCTGCCATGAGGGAAGTAGTCTACTATCTATCTACAGAGCACTTGAAATACAGCTACTGCACCTGGCCAGTGTGGCTCCATGGTTGAGCATCAACCCATGAACCAAGACGTCACTGGTTTCTTTCCTGGTCAGGGCACATGCCCAGGTTGTAGGCTTGATTCCCCATGGGGGGTTGTGCAGGAGGTAGTAGATCAATGTTTTTCTCTCATGTCTCTCTCACCAATGCTTCTATTTCTCTATCCCTCTCTCTAAAATCAATAAAAACATATTTTAAAAAATGCCCCTACTGCAACATAAAAACTATATTTTAAAAAATATATATTTTATTGATTTTTTACATAGAGGAAGGGAGAGGGATAGAGAGTTAGAAACATGATCAGCTGCCTCCTACACACCTCCTACTGGGGATGTGCCCACAACCAAGGTACATGCCCTTGACCAGAATCAAACCTGGGACCTTTCAGTCCACAGGCCAACGTTCTATCCACTGAGCCAAACCAGTAAGGGCAAAACTGAATTTTTAATTACATAATTTAAATGACTTGAAACACAGCCACGTGTAGCTTATAGCCACTGTACTGAACAGCACAGCTTTAGACTACCAGCCAGCCAATTTCACCTCTGTTCAAAAAACTTAAGAGTGACTTAATTTTTAAAGCTAAAACGAACTCATGGATGAACTGAAAGAGAAAACATGTCAAATTTCTAATAATTCTCAGATCATATTAGTAAACAGGCTTCTAAGCAAATAGCTCTCAATGCAGGCGGCAGGATACGTGTAGAGCTCCATGTATCTGGATTTTGCCATACTCTGTCTGGTGTACACCTGCTGGATTCCGGCTCTGAGGTCATCCCAGATCTGGTCAAGGCCAATCTGCTTCAGTCCATGGGGATTCTGACTCCTGTTCGATGACATTGTGAGTAATATTCTGAAGTTGTCCAGTGCAGCAATCCTTATTCAAAGTACAGCTAATCCTCCATTAGATGAAAATATACAGTATCATTCCAAATTTATTCACAGAGCTCATAAAGGATGTCCTTTAACTGTAGAGAATGAAATCTCATCGCAGGCAAACCTGAAGAAGAAATAAAGGGAATTAATTAATTCTTTTTCAATACCCCGGGGAGGTACTGAAATACTCACACACTGACAGAAATAGTCTGTAGGCATTTGCAGGCACCATGCTAATCCAGAGATTATTTATCTTTGTATGTGGAAACACTCCTATTATATATGTGCATAGAAATATGCTTATTCTTACCAACATTTGCATCATGGGGGTGCCAGAAGAAGAGAAGAAGCAAGAAATTGAAAACCTATTTGAAAAAATAATGACGGAAAACTTTCCCTACTTGGTGAAAGAAACAGACTTTTATAAGTCCAGGAAGCACAGAGTCCCAAACAATATGAACCCAAAGAGGCCCACACCAAGACACCATAATTAAAATAAGGATTAAAGACAAAGAGAGAATCTTAAAAGCAGCAAGAAAAAAGTAAGAGAGTGCCCAAAGGATTGTCAGCTAATTTCTCAAAAGAAACGTTGTAGGCCAGAAGGGAGTGGCAAGAAATATTCAAAGTGATGAAAAGCAAGGACCTACAACCAAGATTACTCTACCCAGCAAAGGTATCATTTAGAATTGAAGGTCAGATAAAGAGCTTCACAGACAAGAAAAAGCTAAAGGAGTTCACCACCACCAAACCAATCCTATATAATATATGCTAAGTGACTGACGGTTTGACCATTTGATCAGTCGCTATTATGCACACTGACCACCAGGGGGCAGACACTTCAACCAGTAGGTTAGCTTGCTGCTGGGGTCCAGCCAATCGGGACTGGGTGAGACGGGCCCAACACACTCTGGAGCCCTCCCATGGTACCCCCCCGGCCCCAATCATGCACTGGTGGGTGCCTCGGCCTGGCCTGTGGCCTCTCGCAATCCGGAACTCCTTGGGGGATGTTGGAGAGCCAGTTTCAGCCCGATTTCCCGCAGGCCACGCCGAGGGACCCCACTGGTGCACGAATCCATGCACTGGGCCTCTAGTAATACATGAAATGTTGAAGGGTATTCTTTAGGAGAGGAAGGAGAAGGTGGAGGGAGAAGAAAAAAGACCAAAAAAAAATATGAACAATAAAAGGGCAATAAATACATATCTATCAACAATTGAATCTAAAAACCAAAATAAATGAACAAGGAATCTAATTAACAAAATAAACTGATTAATAAAATAGAACCAGAGGCATGGAAACATGAAACAGATTGATGAATCTCAGAGGGAAGGGGGAGGGGAGATTAACCATAGAACTTATGTGCATATATGCATTACCAATGGACACAGACAATAAGGTGGTGAAGGCCTAGGGTGGGCCAGGACCTGGGCAGAGTGGGGGGATGGGGGGGAAGGGGGAAGAGGGGACATCTGTATTATTCTCAACAATAAACATTTAAAAAAGAAAAGAAATATGCCCACAGAAAAAGCTGAGTAAAACTTGCATAGAGACAACTAGCATGTTGCCTTTTTTTGTCTTCTAAAAGTACCAAACTTCAACTATATTTCTTGACCTGTATAACAACCAGAAAGAGAAACTCAAAGGAAAACACAACAAAGGAAACTCCCAAAAAAGAGAAACACAAATAGCTTATAAATAGAAAAAAAAAAAAATCCACTCTCACAAATTAGAAGGCAATTTGGCAAGGCTGAGCAAAATTTAAAATGTACTCTGAATTCAGAGACCTGGGTTTGAAGCTCAGCCCCACACCTGTTAGGTATGTGGTCTTGGGTAACTTAACTTCTCACTTCTCCAAGGCCCCATTCCCTAGTTTGCAAAGTGGGGCAAATCATTTTCCTAAATAGTTGTGAAGTTTAAGTTAATGTATATAAAATATTTAACAAACGGTAATTGCTATTATCTCTAAGTGTCCAAAGCTACTGCAAAATACACTTTATAATGCTCCAGGATGTTGGATCCATAGGTAAAGGGACTTTGCTATGCAATATTGTATTAAGACGGTACTTCTCAATATGGCACATTATAGACATACTTTAAGGATCATCTATGTATATCACATCACAATATGAAGGTTTTTAAACCACTACTCCTCATGTTAATTAACACTGAATTATTGTAATGGCACCAGAAAATGATGTCGTTGGGAGATAAATGGTATCTGGTACAATAAGAACAGGTTGTCAAACTGCCAGGGCAAGTTTGAGTTAGCCCAGCACGTAACTCGGTGCATCCCGCATCCTCAGTGGCATTATAGCTCTTCATAAACTTGGGCATAGTAGGTCATGTTTATGGAATAAGTCCGAACTACTGAAACCTAAATCATCTCTACTATTTGTCATCTAAGCTAATGAACTTAACATTTTATGAAGGCACAATACTATTCCTGATCCTGAATGTATTTTATGTCATATCCTATATAATAAAACCCTATTATGCAAATAGACCGAACAGGGGAACGACTGGACGCTATGACGCACACTGACCACCAGGGGGCAGATGCTGAACACAGGAGCTGCCCCTGAAGCAGTGCTAAGAAGCAACGAGCGGGGAGCAGGCCTAAGCCGGCAGTCGGACATCCCCTGAGGGGTCCGGGACTGCAAGAGAGCGCAGGCCGGGCTGAGGGGATCCCCACCCCCACCCCCAAAGTGCACGAATGTTGTGCACCGGGCCTCTAGTATTCAAATAGATATGTTTGAATGTGGGACAGAAAAATGCCCAACAAGAATTCCCTCAAGTTTTAAGAAAACTAACAACTCAGCAAATGTTTCCGAAATATAATTTCAATCTGAGTTTCCTTTCATCTATCTTGAGAAGATCATACCAACACCCCACCTGATAGTCATTGGGGTGTTTTGGATGGGTGCTACTACCACCTGATAGCATCACCTATTTAAACCTACACTCTCTTCTCTGGCACTTACTTAATTGTCCCCTAAGTGGAAATTACCACTTAAATTCTCCAGTCCAGATTTCTCTGAACTCCAGGCCTGTCTATATCCAACTGCCTCAGTAACATTTGCTGATGTCTCAAGCCCAACAGGTGTATAGTTGAACTCAGGCTCTAGCCCCAGACTCCATTCTCCACAATGTTGCATCTCATTAAGTGGCAACTCCATGTATCCACAAATCAGAAACCTATCACTTCCCCATGTATTCCTCACACAGCAGCTGAGTCTAAGACTGCAGATCTGATGAGATTGCTATCCTGAGAGCAATGAGGGCAGGAGGGGGCAAAGTGGTTGGAAGCAGAGAAATCCTTACTGCAGCACCATCAGATCTTTTCTATCTCTTCACTTACCTCTTACCAACTCCCCTTCATCCCCTCGGTACAGCACAGACTCCTCCCTTTCTTGGGCACTCTGGTCTCCTCCCCACTCCGAGGATCTTTGCATTTGCTGCTGTTTCTGCCTGGAAAGTTCTCCCTCTTCATCAAGTTGTTTTCCAGCTACACTTCCAGCCAGGTCAGATTCACTAGGGAGCTCCCAGACAGGTCAGGTTTGCCCATTTCACAGGACTTTCCCTTCTTAACTATTATTCAAGGTCATGATTCCATGCATCAGTCTCACTTCACTGGTGAGAAGGATCCCAGGCACAGATGCCATCTCTCCCATTCACCACAGTAACTTGAGAACCTAGTTCAGAGCCCAGTTCTAAGCTCAATCAATGGTTTGCATAAATAAATGAAAGAATGTTTTGTTTTTACAGTTGTAAAACCATTTATTTCAAAAGAATTTACAGGTCAATTATTAAATTATCAAGAAGAATTAATAAGGTCCCTGATACAATATAAATACACAAAAATCAACTGTATTTTCTATATAACTCACAACAGTTAGAATATATACTTAACAATAAATGTCATCTACTGTAATAACAATATAAAGTGCTCGGAGACAACTATCAAAGTATTATATAGGAGAGACATACCATGCTCATGAACAGGGACTAATTAATGTAAAGAGGTCAATTCTCCAAAATTTGATTTAACGCATTTACAATTAACATGTATTGTTCTTCGTTTGTTAGCTTTGAGAAACTGTGCAAACTAAGTCTAAAATGCATATGTAAGAACAAAGGCTTAAGAAAATCTAAGACATAATAAGGAAAAAGAAAATAAAAAGACTTGCCTTGCCAGATTTCAAGGCTATCAAAGTGACTATAGTAATTAAGACAGTGTAGTGTTGTCAGTGGCACTGTTAAATTTGCCAGCGGAATAGAGAGCAGAAATAGACTCATACAAAATAGAAGGCCTGACATGTTGTAGCAATAGCATGGAAAGGTAGTGGGGAAGAAAGCAGTTTCAATCTTTTCAGTCTAGTGATGGTGAACCTTTTGAGCTCAGCGTGTCAGCATTTTGAAAAACCCTAACTTAACTCTGGTGCCGTGTCACATATAGAAATTTTTTGATATTTGCAACCATAGTAAAACAAAGATGTATATTTTTGATTGCTAGGATAACAGGTTTACTCATACAGAAAAAAAAAGTCAGAATCAACACAATATAAAGCAGATTAAATCCTGAAATATTAAAAGACCAAAATCTATGGCAAATAGACTCTAAAATGACCCCCACTGTTACACCTGGTATTCGTGATCTCAAGTAAGGACCTGTGACTTGCTTCTAACCAAAGCTGACTAAGTGTCACTTCTAACTGAGCTACATTGTTAGTAGTTTCTCTACTGATTTGCTCCCATCCTGGCTTTCATGAAGTAAACTGCCATATGGAGAAGTCCATGTGGTCATGACTGAGGGTGTTCTTCAGCCAAAAGAACAAAAGCTTTTAGTCCAAGAAACCACAAGGAACTGAATCTTGCCAATAACCACAGAGCTGGGAAGCAGATGCTTCTCTAGGTGAGTGTCAGATGAGATCCTAGTGCTAGCCAGCAACCTGATGGCAGCCTTGTGAAAGACTGTGCACAGGACCCATGGATTCATACCCACAGGAACTCTGAGATAATCAATGTGTGTTGTTTTAAGCCACTAAGTTTGTGGTAATTTTGTTATACAGCAATAGACATCCAATACAAGTATTAAAAGACTTATAGGAAAATAGAGGAGGATAGTTTTAGTGCCAAGACTGGAAAAGATTCTTTAATAAGACAGAAAACTATTTATACATATAAATATATAACCCTAATATGCAAATAGAACGGCAGAACAACTGAATAACCAAACAACCAGTTGCTATGACGTGCACTGACCACCAAAGGGCATGCGCGGAACATGGCGGGCATCGGCAGCAAGCAGCAGAGCATGGAACATGGTGGGCGTAGGCCGTGGCGGGATGGTGGAGCAGGTGAGTGGGGGCACCAGACCAAGGTGGGACAGCAGTCGCTGTCATAGGGCAAGCCCCTGGTGGTTACTGAAAATTCTTTGCTCCTGTGCGCCGAGGTCCTGTCCAGCACTTGCACCTGCTGCTGGCGCTCGGCGCCATCAGTGTGTGCAAGCGGCAGGGCCAGCGGGAGGTGGAGAAGCCACCACTCGAACTGCTGCTGGCACCAGCCCCAATTGCTCTGCGCTGTCAGTGAGTGGGAGTGGTGGTGGTGGGAGCAAGGCTACTGGCAGGAGGGACCAGGCGGGGGCACAGAGGATGGGCCGAGACCTGCCCCTGTGCCCACCACAGCCTTGCGACCCACAGTTCCTTTCAAGGTGCATGAATTCATGCACTGGGCCCCTAGTAAATAATAAAAGAAAACACTGACATATTTGCTTACATTCAAATTAAGAATACCTGAGTAGCAAAACAGATTACACAAATGGTAGGACAAAGATCATGAAAATAGAAATAATACGTTTTTAAAGGATTTGGAAATAATGAAATACCAGTGCCACCGAGTATGTGAACTTGCCCCAAATCCCCCTTTAGAATCTCTACAGAATTCTATCTTGTTTCTTCTAAACTTTTTCCTTCACATACTAAATTTTAGACTATAAATTTATTTCTTGGTTTCAATTATTAATGTTTTATGTAATCCTAGTCATCACAAATGTATACATATTTTAACACAGTGTTTAAGCAGACTTATGAGAGTTACAGAAATTTAGTGACCAATATTATTTATTTGGCAAATATTTAGTAGGGAACTGTAAGTACCAGGCACTGTGGTGGGCTCTGGTCATGTACAATCCTATATAATAAAAGCCTAATATGCTAAGTGTTCAGTCATCCGTTCAACCAATCAAAGGGTAATATGCTAATGATATGCTAAGGCAGCGGTTCTCAACCTGTGGGTCGCAACCCCTTTGGGGGTCAAATGACCCTTTCACAGGGGTCGCCTAAGACCATCGGAAAACACACATATAATTACATATTGTTTTTGTGATTAATCACTATGCTTTAATTATGTTCAATTTGTAACAATGAAAATACATCCTGCATATCAAATATTTACATTATGATTCATAACAGTAGCAAAATTACAGTTATGAAGTAGCAACGAAAATAATTTTATGGTTGGGGGTCACCACAACATGAGGAACTGTATTAAAGGGTCACAGCATTAGGAAGGTTGAGAACCACTGTGCTAAGGCCTCCCAACTGCTTGCTATGATGTGCACTGACTACCAGGGGGCAGTGTACCAGTCGACCAGTTGGTATGACGTGCACTGACCACCAGGGGGCAGATGCTCCGACTGGTAGGTTAGCTTGCTACTGGGGTCCGACTAATCAAGACTGAGCGAGACAAGCTGGACGTGCCCTGGAGCCCTCCCATGGTCTCTCCCCGGCCCGATTGTGTACCGGTGGGGTCCCTCTTGCAATCTGGGACCCCCCGGGGGATGTCAAAGAGCTGGTTTTGGCCCGATCCCGAAGGCCAGGCCAAGGTACCCCACTGGTGCATGAATTTGTGCACCGAGCCTCTAGTAGTTTAATATTTAAGAAAGCTAATTTTTTAAAAGCCTGATATATTTAAAAAACTAAGAATGCTGCAAATATCTGATTATAAACTGATTGGAGTAATAAAATATAATATAGGTATGCCCCCAAAAGACTAGCTTATCAGTTAATGTTGAATTTTCAGAAATACACCACTTTACAAGCTATAAATCCTTCATCTCATAACTGGGACACCACAGAACTGTCAAGAATCTTATGCAGACTTCATGAACAGTCAAAGAAGTTCGTTTGAATGTTTTTTTAGGTAAGGGGTAAAAATATTTTCCTAAGAAATCACATCTCATAGCCAAAAGACTTAGGAGGGCCAAAAAGCCAATAGATGTTAAAAACAAAAACTAAACAAAATATATACCTAGGAAATTAGGCAGTTTTCAAAAGTATATAGACCCTGGCATTCCATGGTGCACGTATTGTGGTCACAGGCACCCAATAAGGAATACTGAAGTTTTCTGACACAATATCTGCATTATTTGATACTTGGATGCACAGGAAACTGAGGCACAAAATGCAACTAACCAAGTACAGGAACCAGGGGCAGAGCCAGCGGTACCTTCATACACCAGCCACTGGCCATGAAGCCTGAATAAATTACCTCACATGCATGCCCGCACACGCACACACAATTATACTTCACCTTCACCTCTCCCTAAGAAAGTAAGATAATGGACCGGCATACAAAAGTCAAAGTAAGCAGGTCTAATGGAGAAGAGAAGTTGTATGTTTAAGAACTTGTCTCCAAGAAAAGTCTTGTTTCAAAGGGTCATGAAAGCCAACATAATCATATTAAACAGCCTTCAAACAATTCAAACCATGCGCTAATCAAACAGCCTGTTTCTCAAGATTTTAACAGTATAAACTTCCTTCATTGAATAGAAGCATGAACTACTGAGAATTCTGAAAAACATATCCTCTCTGATATCAGTAATTCAGTTTCATTAGCAATGAAAGGACTGTTTTAAAAGAGCATTGTTAATCTTGTACTAAACACTAATTAGACATAATCTAAACAGAACATAAAGGGAGTTTGGAAAATGCTAGCTTTAGTGAAAAATATTTTATTTTGTTTGCTACAAGACTTCAGAGGACTTAATCAGTGAACATATTTTATAAATTTCTGTCAGAAAACCAGTATTAAGCATCTTCCTCTTAAATTGACTTGGCTGTAGAGTATTTTTTCCTAAACATATCTCAGGACTGGTGTTTTAAGAAAATCCTGTTTCCAAGAAAAAACATATTAAGAGAAAAAGGAAAGATACATCTGTACTGATCCCTACTGATTCCTAACTCTTGGGATCAACCACACACTGTTCTGCAACTTTTGTCACTTTATAATGAAATACTCATAACTTCACTTAATGAAATACACCTTACTGTTTTAGTGAGCTATGTAATATCCTATTGTTCATCAAAGAGCTAAAGAGCTTCTGGGTGTTTACTTTTTAACAGCTGGAAGTCACACTGCAACAAGCAGCCACAGAAGCATTTCTTTCTTGCTGACTTGAGTGGAATAAGGAACACTTACATAAAGCTAAGATAGAAAGGGCTATGGGACCATCTCCTAGGACAGAACACACTAGAGGAAGGACAGATTGGTAGCAGGTGGTCTACCTCTGCACATGTGATTCTGTGGTGTGTGTAACCATACTAGGCAGCTGGGCTGTGCGAGTTCATCTCTGACAGGCACTATTTGAATCTGGAACCAGAGTGAATCAGAGAAATTAGAGAAAGATGAGCCCAAAAGGAGTCCCAAGGAACACTTAGAAACTGACTTAAGGGGAACCATAAAGTTTATATTTGCAAAGTTAAAGCCCAAAACAATGAGAGCCTTCCCCGCACCTATCCTGGAGACTTGGGGAAGAAAAGGCCATGGTTGGTTGGACCTAACAATGGTCACTGCCATTATTTCTTGTATGATCTTAGGTAAATTGCTTAATTCCTCTGGGAGTCAGGATTACATAAGGCAGCATAGAGTTTCATAAATGCTAGTTATTATTTTCATTATCATGATGATTTCTGACATGTGTAGCTTTTGGCTTTCGTTTCATGTAAGTCACTGGCGACCTCAGCAAGGACAGTTTCACTGTGGTTTTAAGGGCAGAAATGAAACTGGAACTGGCTAGAAGGGATCAAAATGCTTAAAGACTATCTTTAGGAACCTTGGCCATGAAGGAGTTAAGAAAGTTAGAGGGGGATCTCTGTCTCGAGAAAGAGTGAGGGATAAAGGAGAAGTGGCTGTGGTTAGTAGTGTGATTGGTGACTCGAAGTGGTACAGGCTGCTGGGTCAGGTCTAGGGACAGAATGGAGTTCAAGGAGCAAGAGGTCAAGGCCCTGGGAGGACTGTCCACGCTGAAGCCAAGTCCACTCAGATAATGGGTGTTGGAAGTGGAGATGAAGGCTCTGAACTGGGTGTCAGAGTGTCCACTTAATTTCTGAAATATGGTGGCGAGCAGATGACAGGGAGGGAATGAGCAGAGCCTCCAATGAGCCTGTCCATGGCTGCAAACATCGCACAGGCCCACCTTCAACATGGAGGCTAGTGGGATGTGGGAGAATATAAAGAGCCATACCTTGGCTTTAAGGAGTCTTTGAGGAAGAGCCTATAGGTTGAAAGAATAGGACTAGAGAAAGCTCCCTAAAGAACTAAGATGGGGAAAGGAGGGGTGGGGTAGGGGTTTTGATCAGAGGATGACAAGCAACTATAGGGTGCTGGTTCAGAAAATAGAGATGACCATGGGACAAAACAAGGGGATTTAAGCCTCTAGTGCCAGGAGGAGGATGGCCTTGGCTTTACAAGACTGGGCCGGGATCCTTGGATAGGACTATGGGGCCAAGCATTTCTCACCACATGCCTAATCTAGTAAACTTTGTGCATCCTCCTCATGTATTATTCCCCCGACACAAAACAGACAGAAATATAAATTCCTAAGACTTTAATGAACATAACTACATTTCTACTGCAGGGGAGGAACACATAAATGTTAAAGTAATAAGAGAATTGTACCCCCTCAATTTCACTTTAAATACTCAAAAAATCCACATACCACTTTTGCCTATTAATGCAGTCCTGATATTTATTTCCATTTCTATAAATTAAGAACAAACACACCGAGCAAATGCTGTTGCAGAAGCCAATGCTGAGGAGTGTTAAGACCATTCAAATCAGAATTGAAACAGGATTGTAAGAAACGAGGTTTCTCAAAAAACACTATAGCTGCTTGAGTTAGGTTGATTGCTTAAAAAAAAAATGTTAAAAAGCTGAAAGAAAAAAGATAAAAATTTTACAATATCTTCTAGAAAGAAAGTCTATATTCAAGTTAATGAAAATACAGTTAAACTTCACTGTTAAAAAAATAAAACACCCTGGCCAGTGTGGCACAGTTGGTTGGAGCGCTGTCCTGTGCACCAGAAGGTGGTGGGTTCAATTCTCAATCAGGGCACATACCTAGGTTTCGAGTTAGATCCTGGTCAGGGAGCATGAGGGAGGCAGCCGATAGATGTTTCTTGCCCTCCCTCCCCCCATAACCAATTTTTAAAAATTATGAAATAAACACATAAAACAAAACTAGGTTTAGCCTTTCTAGTTTAGTGACATTTTAAATCTGGTTAAAATAGAAATGATCCTGGGTATCACTCAATAAAGCCATTAACTGTTTTCTGAGACTAGGTTAGAAGTATGAACACCACCAGCAAAACAAACGATTTAGACCCACACACTTTGCATATGTATATCAGGAAATATGCAGATACATGAATTTGTGGCACTGTTTTATGAGAACGACAACAAAAATCCCAAACCTGGAAACAACCCCATGTTCCACTGACAGAATTGACCAATAAAAATTGTGGGAGAGTCACAATGGACCACACACACAGTGCTTCAACTTCAGATCTATATTTCAACAGGAATTGTAGAAAGAGTTCTTAGTGAAAAATGTGACAGAGGAATCAGAGTATGATACCACTCCTATACATAAGATTTAAAAGAAAAAAACAGTTCTTCTATGAGGGGAAAGAAGGCTAGCAATCCCCTAGATAAAGATGGGAAGACACTGTAAATGACCATATAATACAGATTTGGTTAAGGCACTGGCCACCATGGTTTTCCTGTGCTTATGCTTAGAAAATTCAAAACCCAAAATACCATACTTATTAGATATATACACTCTTGCGGGTGAAATGATGTGATGGCTGGGATCTCTCACCTGGGTCACTAGCAAGTCTCTTCATTGGTCTGTCACCAGTCTCACCTCCTCTAACCCATCCCCCACATTCTGCCCAGGTTAATTTCTAAAACACAAACAGTTATTCATTCTATTAAATGAATAGACTCCATGACCACCTTATATACTCTCCCACACCCATGCCCACCCCTACGTAGTGTCCATCAAATAAAACTGCTTGCTCCATGTCAGTTTACTAACTCTGTAAGGAAAGCGTGTAATATTTACTAGAGGTTAGAATGCTAAACTCTGTGCCAATAGGGGCTTTAATACTTTGTCTCACTGAACACTTACTGGTACAATAACCTTATTATCTGTATGGTACTATATACTTCTTACAAATGAGGAAACTCTGGCTCAGAGATATTAAATAATTTGCCCAAAGACACTCTACTAATACGTGGTAGGGATTCAGACCCAGACCCAGTATTTGGGTTCTAAAGCTGTGTTCTTTCCATCAACCACTCCCCACCGCAAGCTGTTTCCACAGAAGGTGATGGGGTGTGCTACCTTTCTGTAAAAGGCGCCAGCTACCAAGACTTCCTCTTCAATTTGCAATTACAACAAAGACATTCGAAAGATTCAGGACATGACTATTTAATGACAAGTCCAAATGACTGCAAATCAACAGGACAACGAAGACCAGCAAAATCATGAACTGGAAGTTTATTTATACTTACATTCCCAAACTATGTACAGCTTTTTACTTCATTTGAATATTCATTAATTAGTATTTGAATGATACTTATTTTTAAATTTCATTTAAAATATTTTTATTGATTTCAAAGAAGGGAGAGGGAGAGAGACCCAGAAACATCAATGATGAGAAAGGATTGGCTGCCTCCTGTACACCCCCCCAGTGGGGATTGGGCCCACAACCTGGGCATGTGCCCTGACTAGGAATCAAACTGTGACCTCCTGGTTCATAGGTCAACACTCAACCACTGAGCCACACCAGTTGGGCAAATTTCATTCTTTTAATCAAGAAGGAATCTAAACTTAAAAACCCTGTATATGGAGCCCACTTGGTTGTACTTCAATAATGAGGGTTCGTTCTATTGCACATCTACCAGGCTACCTTTGATAAGCCTATGGGACTTCATAATGAAAATTCAAGGCTTGCAGAACTTATACTTACTTGTAACATTTAAATATATCATTCCATCTCTATACAAAAGAGATTCATTATAATTAAGTTCAAGTAATTACAGATGGCAAGTATAAAAAATTCCAATTAATATTTTAACAGATGGCTTTCCAGAGATAAGAGCTGAGTTTGTCTCTACTTAAAATCATTCAAAATCTTTAAATCCATGTCTATAAAGTAAGAGGAGCAACAGAAACACATGCTCAAATTGGAAATGGGTTCTGCTATTTCTCAAACAACCAAGCCAGATTCCAAAGACCTGAATGTATCAGAATTATTCAATTTGCTTTGTTTATATCTTTTCTCAAAGTTAATAATTAAACATTTGGGGTATTAAAAGACCACCTTCAGTTAACATGAATTTATCACATGACCCATCAATTCCATTACGCCATGTCTACCTTTCCAAACAAAACATATGTCCACCCAAATATGTGCATAGCACCATATTTATAATAGCCCAAAGTGGAACCCAAATGTCCACTAGTGGGTGAATAGATTAGCAAAATGTCACAGTCCTACAAAAGAATACTATTTGGCCCTGGCTGGTTTGGCTCAGTGGATAGAGCGCCAGCCTGCGGACTGAAGGGTCCCGGGTTCGATTCCGGTCAGGGGCACATGCCCGAGTTGTGGGCTTGAGGGTGGGGGGTGTGCAGGAGGCAGCCAATCAATGATTCTCTCTCATCATTGATGTTTCTTTCTCTCCCCCTCTCTTTCTCTCTGAAATCAATAAAAATATATATATTTTAAAAAGAATACTATTTGACAATGAAAAATGAAGTAATGCCCTGGCTGGTGTGGCCCGGTTGGTTGCAGGTTCAATTCTCAGTCTAGGCACATACCCAGGTTGTGGGTTCGATCCCTGGTCGGGGCTCGTAGAAGGCAACCAATCAATGTTCTCTCTAACATGGATATCTATCTCTCTCCCCGGCCTCTTCCCCTCTCTCTAAGAATCAATAAGCATGGCCTTGGGTGAGAATTTAAAAAAAAAAAAAAAGAAAAATTAAGTAATGACACATGCTACAGCATAGATGACCCTCCAAAACATTACACTAGTGATAGCCAGATGCAAAGACCACATATTACATGATTCCATTTATCATATGAAGTCCACAGAGCAGGCAAACTACAGAGACAGGAAGTAGATTAGTGCTTGGCTGGAATGGAAATGGAGAGTGACTACAAACAGACACAAGGATCTTCTGTGGTTGATGGAAATGTTCTGAAACTGAACTTTGATGGCTGCAGAACTCTAACTTTACTAAAAATCACTAAATTATACATTTAATAAAACTAGTTAATTTTATTGTATGTGAATTATACACCAATAAAGCTGTTAAGAAAAAAAACACCCAGCTTTAAAGCATGCTAGCTATAAACATTTATGAGTCAAATTCAAGTCATTCACACAAAGACATGTATCTCTACAAAATAACTAGGTTCGGCATACTGAGGGGGCCTCAGCAAGAAAGGCTGTTGTATCAAGTATTCTGCTGGACAGAAACTTTAAGAGCTGCTATTTAAGATGTTACTGATAAAGGGGGGCTCATACTCTACTGCAACATATATAAACAAGTGACAATGTAATTTAGAAGATTTAGCTGAAGCTACTAGAGCTGTCAGGTGGCATATAGGATTTACTGCCATATTAAAGGTACAGACAAAAACTGCAATACAAGCTCAGAGGGTCTGAGAGAAATCATTCCAGGCCACAAAGATCAAGAAAGCTTTAGAAACATTTGTCTGAGAGCTCTGTGGAATTGGGATGACTGGGACCTGGGAGCAATGAAATTAACCGGGAGGTTATTAGGGTTGAGATACAGGCTCAACTTAAATGCCCAACAATGGGAAAGGAAGGCCAGATGCTTAAAACCAAACCCAGTAGGAATTATGGTGAGTGGATGGGATATGAGTGGCATGGGTAAGAACAGATTAAGGATGACAAGGGCTCTCTCTCAAACTTATATTTTCAAACCTCCAGAAATTTATCTCTGGGTTCCAGAATCTCAGACAGTACATTAAAAATTCAAAACAACTTAATGATTGCTGGTGGGAATGCTCAATGACACAGCAGAAACTGGGTTGTATCTAAGGACATTACAGATGCATTTACCCTTTCACCAAGTAATCTCACTTCCAGGAGTCTCTCCCCCAAAAATAAACTGGCCCAAAACCACAAGTAATAAACTCAAGTCGAATCACTGCAAAGACTGGAAGTCAACCCAAAACCCATCAAGAGGGATAGAAGGACTAAATTATTCGTATCCACAAAATGAAGCATCGTGCAGTTAAAAAAAGATGACCTCTTCTCCTCTTACTGATAATAATACAGTGATTTCTTAGTGGAAACATTAACTGAAAAAAGCAAGGTTCTGTGTGTGTGTGTGTGTGTATGCGCGTGCACTGCTGGTGTTGAAGTGGGTACACCCTAACACATAGGTATAGCTACATGTTTTGCTTTTTAAAAAGAACAAAATGGGAGGATAAACTATAAATTAAAAATAGTTACATACCTAGGGGGAGGAAGAAACAGGGTTAGATAAGCTGGGTTCAAGTGAGACTCCAGTGGGGGACCAGGGACAGAATTCAGGGAATTGTGAATGTAGATGGGGAAAAATTCCATCTTGTTTTTCACTAACCTCTCACTGAAAGAACAATCCCTCCAATCATGAATGAAGGTAACAGAGCACAGGAGTCTTAGCAGCACCTGACTTTGCCACCACAAAATCACAGATATCTGCACTACTCCATGACAGCTATTACCAGTATCATTTATGCTCAGCAATATGTAGAAAGTACAGACAGTATAAAACCCACTCTAGATCTGAAGTAGGTAATACGTTAAATGAGTTAACTTGTAATTCTCAGAGGTGGACATGTTTGCTCTACTTTATTTGACATCTTTTATGGTTATAAAAAAAACAAATATTACACTGTAAAAGCTATAAAAGTATTTGTGAGCCCTGGTTGGTTTAGCTCAATGGACAGAGCATCTGCCTGGGGACTGAGGGGTTTCTGGGTTCGATTCCAGTCAAGGGCACATGCCCAGGCTGCAGGCGTGATCCCAGTAGGGGGCATACCGGAGGCAGCTGATCATTGATGTTTCCTTCCCTCTCTCTCCCTCTCTGAAATCAATAAAAATCTATTTTAAAAAAAAGTATTTGTGAGCCATATTTAGCCAATAGTATCTCAAACAATTAACTGTACCCTCTGCTTTAGGTAACACCTGGCAATACTGTAATAGTAAATAATACCAACTCACAAGTAAAATTTCATGGGCAGTTCTAGGTTAAATAATGATCATCCAGACATTCCTAAATCTGTCCATATAAAACCTTTATATCACTAAATTGAACAATCTTTAAAAATTCTCAGGCTAGCAAACCCCAGGGGTAAAGGGCGTTAAAAGAGAACCCCAAAGAGAAAGGTGATATTTTAAAGAGAATTTCTCTTAAACAAGTTATGTGAAGAAGCCTAAATCTAGAGGGAAGATGAAGAGCTTAACTTAATTAATTAATTGCTATTAATGTAACTAAAGACTTTATGTAAATTTCACCAATGCTTTTCTAGGATCTCACATAGTTATTTCTCCTTAGTCTCTCGAAATCTTTTTATTTTTTCCCATCACCTTTTATCCCCCTACCAGAGGCCCAGTGCATGAAATTCATGCATGGTGTGGTCCCTAGGCCTGGCCAGTGATCGAAGTGCAAGTGTCTGGCGTGGAAGGGCAGGTCCCAGCTGACCTCTGGGCAGCGTGTGCCCCCCTCCACCTGAGTCATCAGGCCCCTGCCCGGCTCCCTTGGTGCCTGGGAGCCGGGTGGCGGCCCTGCTCCCCGCTGGCCTGCGGGGTGATCGGGTGCTGCCCACTCACCTGCTCCACCATCCCGCTCTCGTTGGGGCCCATTGGGGCTTAATATCCAAAATATATAAAGAATTTATACAACTCAACACCAAAATAAAAGACAAACAATCCAATTAAAACCGGGCAAATGACCTAAATAGCAGTTCTCCAAAGAGGATGTACAGATGGCCAATAGACATATAAAGAGCTTAATTTTAGATAGGGTAAATGTGAAGTGATTAAAACAAAACAAAACACCAAAATGAAAATGTCCAAGCAGGCAATTTAGAACTCTAGCCCAAAGAAAAATCACACCTTAAGTAATGCATAAAAAGGTAAAAAATTGTTGGCATCAATGCAAATAAAATTCTCAAAGTATAAAGAAAGAATTTAATAGAGATGAGGACTGAAGTTTATATTTAAGGGACACAAGAAAATGAGTTCCCACCTCCCATCAAAGAGAGAGAAACCGAGAGAGAGAGAGAGAGACAGACACTAGAGACAGAGAGTACAAAGGTAGGAGCACCAGGAGGCCAGAAAACAGAAGCCGAAGGAGGGTAGTTTTATGAACGTTCCAGTCCCTGACAGTGTCCAAGTTCTGCAATAAATCATAAATGAAAGAGAAGGTTTATTATGAAAAAGTCACTGCCAGGAGATAGTGGCCTTGGAGAATGTGTCTCCAACAGAGTGGATGCCAGGTTATACCCCTGTAGAAACGGCCCACTCAAACAGTGTGAGAAGATGCTCGATTGGTCACTGATGGAAACCAACAGGAAACTGGCGTCTGTGTCACAGGAGGATTCCAGACTGGCTAGGATAATATGGTGACTTATCATTCCCATTCGCCATTTTACAATGAA
The DNA here is from genome assembly GCF_028538775.1 of Myotis yumanensis. Lineage (NCBI taxonomy): Eukaryota > Metazoa > Chordata > Mammalia > Chiroptera > Vespertilionidae > Myotis > Myotis yumanensis. The sequence continues at coordinate 38,002,221 of NW_027223760.1, read as the reverse complement.
AGTATGAGTGAGACTTAAGTTTCCTTTTAAATTCTAAAACTAGTAGATTACAATCATAATTATTATAAGCTTATAATGGAAGCATGACAACTATCATGCTTCAACTTCCAAAATAAACCTTATTCAAGAATAATGTGCCACCGATAATTATTTACAGTAACAATCTCATATGAAACTTCTGTGCATCCAGAAGAGCTTTGAAATTAGTACTTACACTAAATAAATTAATATAGCTGCCTTCCACTGGAGATCAATCTTTGTCCTTCTAATTATATAATACAGAAACATGCTATTCTAACTCATTCCCCTAAAGACATGCATATTTATAGTTATGAGAAACTTCAGATGTCATTAAGCATATAATTTTGTTCTATGAACATCTTAGTATTAGGAAACTGTTTTCATTATCTTAGATTTGGTACTTGAACAATTAATAAAAAAGGGTCATTTTAAAATCCTAAAATCCACATACAAGCACTCAAAGCCTTAAATATTGTTTAATTCGTAACTGATTCTTTAAAATAAATACCGTGTGTGTGTGTGTGTGTGTGTGTGTGTGTGTGTGTGTGTATACTAGTATATATTATTTCAAAGAGGAAGGGAAGGGAGAGAGAGACAGAAACATCAATGATGAGAGAGAATCACTGATCTGCTGCCTCCTGCACGCTCTACACAGGGGACTGAGCCAGCAACCCGGGCATGTGCCCTGATTGGGAATGGAACCGTGACCTCCTGGTTCATAGGTTGACTCTCAATCACTGAGCCATGCCAGCTGGGACATAACTGCTTTTTAATTTAGTCAGCATATAAATTCTTTGTTTTAATTACCATGTGACTTTCAAGTAGGGTATCAAGCATCACTAATATACATTGCTTTAAAAACACAAAAACTTGAAGATGACCATGGGCACTTAGTATTGCACTTAGTATTTAACAGGTGCTATAGATAGTTTATCCACATAAACTACTTTTAACTGCTAAGGACCAAATTTCAAGTCTTAGTTTCAGCACAATTTTATGAACACGTTTTTCAATGATCTAGCTTGCACATATTTTATTACAAAGCATTTTCATTCATGTTAAAACAAGGAAAAGTGATACTAGATTTGATCCTGATTATCTACACTATGAATGTTTTTCAAATTGAGAACTGCAATCCATGTGGGCCATAACAGTAACTCAGTAAATGGCAATGGAACATTTCAAACAGTGAAACAGAAAGAATAGAGCTCACAGAACATAAGGTCAATGTTCTTCAGTGCATCTTTGATTTCGGTTATGTTTGTGTGTGTTTGGGATCATTCTAAGGGCCCAAAGAAACACATTCACAAATATAAAAAACAAGTGGGTTTTTTTCCCCCTCCAGAGATGCTAGTGATGCAGGAACATCCTAAGGTCACTGAGGGTGGAAATCTAGGCCTTCAGCTGGGGAGGCACAATCACATGTTACATGCAGGCGGCAAGTCCCGCTTCTGCTGGCGAGGTACAGCCAGGAGGGCTGCTTACAAAGGCAGCATTATCCTGCTACAAATGCTGGAACTCTTAAATGAAATGAGCTTCAACTCACAGTTTCCAAAATTCATTTCCAACTTGCCCGCGTGCGTGGTGAAGTCTGTACATACCAGTAGATGGTGAGTGCTGAGCCTCGAAATAATATCTGCTAAGATTTGGAAAGCTACCACAACTCTAGGGAACAACGTTATTCACCCAATCCAGGTTTTCAAGCCTTTTCACTCGACTAACACAAATAAATTAACCCTAAGTTCAAAAACTCCAATCAGCAATTTTCCCTACCTAATTGACCTTTCAAAGACACTTCCCATTTCACTACCAATTGGTTTAAAAAGGATATTGTCCTCCTCCCACCATGCTCCTTTTCTGATTTGGAGCATTTATGTTTTGATTTGATTTGAATACAATTTACCGGTATTCTCCCTATTGAAGGTACCTAGGGTAATCAAGTGGTGCCCTCTTTTAGGTGGATGGACGACAGTCCTGACTACTTAGGGTCACAACGAGCTTGCTGCCTGCTACCTACTAGTGCCCTTGTGGGTCCACCTGCCAGAGATCTGCACCCATTCTGTGCTCATGTTCAGTGCTGCACTTGATAAAAAGCATCTTGTTGCAAATATCCTTAGCAACTACTATAATAACACAAAGTACTTGCAAATTTAGTATTTTCAGACACTGTACACATTGGGGAAAAGGTATTGGAGGTATAGAATAAACAAGTGTGTGTTTAAACCTGGGCTCAGATCAATAAGAATCATTAGATTCAGTCTCTCAATCATGTAAGTAAACCTTCTGCACTCATGAAAGTATGCCATTTGATAACCTTCAAGAGGTTTTCTGGAAGCAGGGAGGGGGGGCTTTTAAAAAAATATCTACACAAAGGCGAAAACATGATAAAACCTGCAGCATCAGTTTCACCTTAGAAGATGATTCTACCACAGATTCCAACTTCTAGCATTTTCTCGAGGTTTTCCACTGAACAGCTTCTAGTCAAGACGCATTAGCTGTGTATCTTCTCAGGCAAGGCTTTCACGCTTATGCTTCAAATCGCTTATTTTGAAAAAACTATCAAACCATGTTCCCAGTTAAAAATGTAGCTAATATTTATTAAAATACGTTTTTATTGAGTTTTAGAGAGAGGAAGGGAGAGGGATAGAGAGATAGAAACATCGATGAGAAAGAATGATGAATGAGAAACATCATCTATAGGCTGCCTCCTGCATATCCCCCATTGGGGACCGAGCCCGAAACCCAGGAATGTGTCCTGACCGAGAACTGAAACGGTGACCTCTTGGTTCATGGGTCTACACTCAACCACTGAGTCAAACCGGCAGGCATGTAGTTATTATTTTTTTAAGAGAACATCAGAATCACAAAATCCAGATTTTCCATATAGTTTTTATCAATAACTCATATATTAAAAAGGGACACTACAGAGGACTTGGGCTTCCAAACACAATTCAAATTTCTAAAATAAAACACATATCAAAACTTTGCATATAAAGCAACTTCTGCGAAGCATAAATGCAATGAACTATACAAAGCAGCATATTATAGGACTCACTATTTTCAGATTACACACTGAGTAGGCACTCAGACTCAGTCTACACCAGACTGTGGACAAAACAAACTAATGCTCTGAATTTTGAAAAAAAGTTATTTTTAATGTAAACACTGAAGTTCTTGATTCACTGCTGTCAAAAGGAATCATCAGAATGTGTTTTAAAAATCACGTTTCAGCCCAGCCCTCGTGGCTCAGTGGTTGAGCATCCATCTATGAACCAGGATGGTTCAATTCCTGGTCAGGGCATATGCCAGGGTTTCAGGCTTGAACCCCAGTGTGGAGCGTGCAGGAAGCAGCCAATCAGTGATTCTCTCTCATAACTGATGTTTCCGTATCTCTCTCTCTCCCCTCCCCCCTTCCTCTCTGAAATCAATTTTTTAAAAAAAATCACATCTCACTACAACTACTAAGGGAGCCTACTGTCCTAGTTACACACAGATACACACATTTTCACCTATCCACTACCATATAAAGCAATGTGGACGTTCATCTTAATGCCACATCCACAGTTTCTAAAGAAACGTTAGTGTAACATATGGTTTGTTGGTTATAATCTGCAACTTCTTTAATCAGACATTTAATCAGCCTATCAAACAAAAATTTCTACAAGCCCAGCCAATGTGGCTCAATGGGTGAGCATCAACCTGTGAAACCAGGAGGTCATGGTTCAAATCCCAGCCAGGGTATATGCCTGGGTTGTGGGCTCCATCCACAGTGTGGTGCCTGCAGGAGGCAGGTAACCAATGATTTTTTTCTCATCATTGATGTTTCCCTCTCCCTACTTCTCTGATAGCAATAAAAATATATATATTTTTAAATCTACATTTATCACTTACTATAGGTAAGTAAAATCTCAAAGTTAACAAAATTTCCCCAAATTCATTTGCTTTACTGAAATTTCCTTCAAATACTGCCAGATTGAAGATCCGGGACAGGCCAAACAGCCAGGACCAACACACAGCTGTAAGTGAGCCATGCAGCAGGCCAGGACTGTGCACACAACTGGACTTGAGTACTTTCTGAGCCTAAGGGGATGAGGTAGGTTATATGGTAAAGGACCAACAAGGACTGGGAGCAGAGCTCTCTCTACCAAATCATGGTGACTCAAACACCCACTGGGGGCAGACTTCATAGTCACAGAAGCCACGACAAATCATGAATACAGGTGAAATGAGGATGTGAGGGCCACATGAAGCTGGGGGCTCAGCTGGAAGTCAAGGAGCCAACATAAATGGAAAAACCTCACAACAAAATAAGCTAGAGCAGAATCAAGTCAAAGAGATATCTCCTGAATGTCCATCAGCAGAAGAAAAGACAGAATTGAAGAGCACAGTACTCACCGTAGAAGCTAATGAAAGAGATCATTCAACAAAAATAAGGGTAAGTGGGCCCAGAAGTCTGGAAAATGCTGCAGGTTATATCCCTTCCTTAAGAAGCCAAAATGCTTTAGAAAATAGAGCTGGTTCCGTTTCCCAAACAAATGTGCCCTCACATGTCATGTGAAGTGTCCACATTCTGGAAACCACTGAGCTAGAATGTAGAAGAAAGAAGGTATGGGACAGAATCTAGAAAACCTTTAAGAGGAGAAGGAAAGTCTGAATTTCAACAGACTGAAAGGCTTTTCAAATGCAGTACACTTACATATGACACCACCAAGAAAGTGAGAATAACTCTAGCTTTGATTCTGTTGTTGCTGCTCATGAGTCCTGGATTAATGACGATCCATGTGCTTTAAATTTGTTTTAGATCCTTCCTGTAATAGCATTTACGATTCAGATTTATACAAGGAATAAAGTGAAACAGTTATTTTCTAGACAACTAGACCTATAACTGTACTCATTAGGATCCCATACTCCCAAAGAACACTAGTGTTTCAAAATGCTAATCAGAATCCCACCAAAGACCAGGAAAATGAACACAGCAATTTACTACATACATCTCTACTGCAAGTCACATAATTGTTAACATTCTGATTCCAAAATCAGAGCTCAACAAAATAAAACCCATTCTTTAATACAGGAGTAGGGTTTTCTTCCCTCAAAAGCTATTTATTAAATTGGGGATTACCTTATATCCATATATGTACACACCCTATACATACATAGTGTAAAATATAGGGATATATATATACACACACACACACACACACTAGAGGCCCGGTGCACAAAAATCTGTGCACTCGGGGGTCCCTCAGCCTAGCCTGTGCCCTCTCGCAGTCTGGGACCCCTCGGGAGATAACGACCTGCTGGCTTAGGCCTGCTCCCGGGTGGCAGAGGGCAGGCCCAATCCCTAGGTGCAGCCCCTGGTTGGGCTCAGAGCAGGGCTGATTGGGGAATTGGGGCGCCGCCCCCTGTCATGCACAGAGCAGGGTGGATCGGGAGGTTGCGATGCCACCCCCAGTCACACTCAGGGTAGGGCCGATTGGGGGGTTGGGGCACTGCCCCCTGTCACACTCAAGGCAGGGTCGATGGGGAGGTTGCGGCGCCACCCCCGTCACGCACAGAGCAGGGCCAATCAGGGGGTTGGGGAGCTCCCCCCTGTCACTCACAGAGCAGGGCCGATAGGGGAGTTGGGGCACCGCCCCCTGTCACACACAGAGCAGGGCGGATCAGGGGGTTGGGGCACTGCACCCTGTCACACTCAGGGCAGGGCCGATGGGGAGGTTATGGCTCTACCCCGTCACACACAGAGCAGGGCCCGTGGGGGGGGGGGGGGGGGCGCCACCCTCTATCACCCACAGCGCAGGGCCGATCAGGGGTTTCGGGCGCTGCCACTGTCACATTCAGGGCAGGGCCAATGGGGAGGTTATGGCTCTGCCCCGTCACACACAGAGCAGGGCCCGTGGGGGGGGAGGGGCGCCGCACCCTGTCACACACAGAGCCGCAGGGCGTTCAGGGGGTTGGGGAGCTCCCCCCTATCAGGCACAGAGCAGGGCTGATCAGGGGGTTGGGGCGCCTTCCCCTGTCACGCTGATCCCGGTGCCTGGAGGCCTCGTGGCTCCGCTGATCCCGGTGCTGAGAGGCATATTACCTTTACTATATAGGATAGAGGCCTGGTGCACAGGTGGGAGCTGGCTGGTTTGCCCTGAAGGGTGTCCTGGATCAGGGTGGGAGTCCCGCTTGGGTGCCTGGCCAGCCTGGGTGAGGGGCTGAGGGCTGTTTTCAGGCTGGCGGGTGACTGAAGCTCCCAACCGCTCCTTTCTTTTTTTTTTTTTTTTTATTCTGGGCCAGCTTTAGCTCTGAGGCTTGGCTCCAGCTCTGAGGCCTCGGCTGCTAAAAGCAGGTATCTGGTTTGTTTGGGTTCTATAATCGAAACACTGTTTCAACTCCAGCTCTGAGATCCTGGCTGGCTGAAAGCAGGTTTCTGGGGTTTTGTTTAGCTTCTATATTTGTAACAATGTTTCAAACTGCAAGCTCAGAGGCCAGCAGCGGCAGGCGGGGAACGTTGGCTTCCTCCGTCACTGAAGCAAGCAAGCCTCATGTTTGCTTCAAGCTGCCTGGCTCCCGGCCGCCATCTTGGCTGGCAGTTAATTTGCATATCGCCCTGATTAGCCAATGGGAAGGGTAGGGGAGGTACGGCTAATTACCATGCTTCTCTTTTATTAGATAGGATATATATAGAGAGAGAGAGAGAGAGAGAGAGACATATTAAAGACTCCTCAACCTGGCATTTCCTAAACTTACTTATTCAGCTCTCCTGTCCCACTCCTATGCCTTCCACGTCAAGGAACATAGGGCAAATAACACTCTACACAGGTAAGTGAAAATACTGAAAATGCAGTGGCACATGGAGTGCTACAGCTGAGCTCCTTGAGCAGTGAAGAGACTCAGAAGAGGCCTCCCCGGGATGTGCCACTTTGGCATGTGGACTACTTTGAGTTGGAGGCAATGGAAACTCTGCCAGCTCATGAGAAACTTCTATCTCTCCCTTAAACAATTTAAGTTTGGGGCCTTGCCCATAATAAGAGCTATCACCAGAAATAACTTTTTATGACCTATCTATACGGCGGGGCAAACCTCCATGTAATTACTGAACATCTATCTGCTCTTATCATCCTGTGAATGACTCTCCTCCCCTCTGAAGCTCTAGGTGCCTCCCTCATCCTTTGCTCAGAATGCCATACACAACTCATGCTAACTTTCTGCCTCTGAACCTCTTCATGCACTGGGGTCTCTAACTCTCTCATGCATGTGGGGTTCTCATATATAGGTATGTAATTAAATTTGGTTATTTTCTCTTTTTAATCTGTCTCATGTCAGTTTAATTAGGGTGGAGGTAGAATTTCTTTCTTCCCCACATTATAAAAATAACAGTAACCAAAACAAACAATTCATAACGTCCAATGCTTCACAGGCAGTTATGCCCCCACTAAACCAAACCCAACCCAACCCAACCCCACCAGGGCAGTTACCACACATTTACAAAGGTCCCAGCTAACTCCTGGAAAAACTGCTCAGCAGGCTTGGTGTCTTCTGTATCCCTAAGCCTTCCCTTTTATCAAACAGAAGGCCCCCTGATTTGCGGAGTCTCCATCTAATGAATAACTAGGAAAACATCTCTGTGCCAGTGTCCACAGTGAGACATTCGCAAGAACCAAGCTGAGTAGAGCAACTCCAGAGTCACTGTCTTGCGTCAGCCTGGCATGTGGTACATACCTAAGCACTGAATACATGGTGGTATCACATGTAGGATGAACCTGTAAGTCGTGTACAGATTTTAAATATGTAAGCCTGAAGTCAGAAGAAACCACTCAGACTTTTTCTTCTCCACCCTTCCTCAAACCAAGCATTTCCTAGTTCCCCAACATGAGCTTAGGGCTCAAGGAAGGAAAGAGCCTGAACTGGAACTCTACTCCTGGAGTTCCACTTAGAACCGACACATATGTGGGCTGTGGCTGGTTTGTCACCCCCATCCATAGGAGGCCTCCATCCTACAGGGAGGGGAGCTGAGGTCTCTGGCTTTGCTACCAGGCACACTTAACTATTTTTGCTAGCATATACTTAACCAATTCCTATATAGTAAAGGCATACCCCCCCCCCCCCCCAGCATTTGGTGACACATTTCTGTGCACCCATTTTCTCATAATTCCAATAGTATCCCTAATATGTGTCATTTAGAAGACATTGCTTAAATCAACGGTAAATCAATTTTCCAAGCTATAGCACAAACTGCACCAAAAGTATTTAATTTTTAAAGTAAATGTATTTCTTAAGCATAATGACAATAGGTTTAAACATTCAATTTTAAAGTACATCACTAAAAGGTGTGAAGTGGCAAAAAGGGATAGAAGTTCACAATACCACTAAGGAGAGGAAACTGAAGATGATTCATCAGCACATAATCCAGTAGTACAATTTAATAAAATACAAACATAAGTGCCTTTCAGAAGATTAAGACAGCTTTATGGAGGGCATGAAACTTTAGGGCACGGGAAGTAGTTGAGGGATTAAGATATGAGGGAAAGAATGGGAAGATTAGACCAGCAAAAGAGAAACAGACCCAGGAAATACAGCCCGCAGGAAGTCAAATATTTACCTCTAGGGGGGTGGGGGGATAGACCTGGAAAGGGGTCTGCTAGTAAAGCGAACACCGAATGATCTCAGCATGAAACTAAGCGGAAACATCTTGCTCCCAAGTAGGCCCACAGCTTCTACTGCTTTTTGTTTTTTTAATAAATTAATTCACTGCATTATAAATACACGTGCACTGTACAAAACTGGAGGAAAAAAAGAATGAACTAAAAATGACCCATAATTCTGCTGCTCAGAGACAATCACTATTAACATTTTGGCTTATTATCTTTTTTAATGCATTTATTCACACCAAAAGAATTTTTTATAGATTATATGTGTTGTTGTATAGCATGTTTTGTCATTTTATAATTGCTGAATATTCATTAAATACAGTATTAGAGAAATGGAAAGACTTATCTAAACAATGCTGAAACAATCATCCTTACTAGCAAAAAACTGAAAACAAATGCTCAGTAAGAGGGCATTAGTTAAACAGTGTACCTATGACAGAATATTAATCTACTTGTCATTTTTTTATATTTTCTTAGACTAAACCCTTAGATTAGCTATTTCAAAGTACATGCATATTTTATAAGCTTTTGTTACATATTTCTCAGAAAAATCATACTGAATTATACTTTCTAGCAACATATAAGTAGGCTCATTTCTCTGCACCCTCACTAGAAGCTGAATTTTTTTAATGTATGCCGAATTATTAAAACACAGTATCTCACTGATTTCTGGGAAGCTGAAATTTTTTTCATGTTTCCTGCTCCTTTTTTTTATAAGCCATCTCGAGCAAGGTAAGTAAATTTGCTCGTAAGTTACAAAATTTTTCTGAGTTTGCCTTTTGCCTTTGAATTCTATTTATGGTATTTTAACATATAGAAGTTTAGTTATTTTAAAGTAAACAAATGAATAATTTCTTTAACAGTTCCTACTTTTGGTGTGGTGCTTTGAGAGGCTTTCTCCATTCTGGGATCATCTGTGTTATCTTTGTGCTTTAAAAATTTTTTTAAATATATATTTTAAAAGCACAAAGCTTACCACCCTGAAATTACAACCATTCTTACAACTTTAAATATGTTCACCAATGTATACACACACATTTTAAATGGCTGCATACATTTCATACAATCTATTTTCCAAAGCATATTCTGAGACAAGCCTTTTCAAAAACTGCAGCTTGTTAGATCTGAACGAACAATCGTAAATGGTTTTACAAACTTCACACTCAACTTAATAACAGTCCCAAAGTTCCAGAATTGTTCATTTCTATCCCAGTTACTCTTCTCCTTCAATGTCCACCCGTTACTAAAAGACCAAGAAGAATAAGCTCATTCTTGGTAGTCGACCAAGTTCTGCATAATGAACTGTCATAATTATCAATGATCAGATGTCAATCCTTAGAGCATTTTCATTTTGATCTTTTCTTTTCTTCCACCTTCATATAAATCCCATTCTTAGGGAGAGTCTGGTTAAAAGCTGGGGCTCTGGAGGCCCTGTGCTTTATTGTATCTCAGGCCTGACCACCGACCACGCCTGACCCTAACCACTCAAAGCCTGTTTGTTAACCTATATGCTGTAAGGTGGACCAAACAATAGTACCTACACTTCATGGGCTTAGTAAAGGTTTAAACTGGGAGGATGTTCACGAAGGAAGTAGGAGTTACATGAATGCACATTATGTGGGCAATGTGTTACGGCACCATACGGTCCCTGATCTAAAGGAGGTGAGTCTAGTGCAGCCGTGGGCAAACTACGGCCTGCGGGCCGGATTCAGCCCGTTTGAAATGAATAAAACAACAACAAAAAGACTGTACCCTTTTATGTGATGATGTTTACTTTGAATTTATATTTGTTCACACAAACACTCCATCCATGCTTTTGTTCCGGCCCTCCGGTCCAGTTTAAGAACCCATTGTGGCCCTCGAGTCAAAAAGTTTGCCCACCCCTGGTAGTGGGAGAAATCACCAAGTCCAGTCAAAGGATTAAGTACTGGGACGGTGACTCAGGCAGGGACTCGGGATCCCAGGGAAGTCTCCTAGCCTGGGATGGGATGGAATGAGGGTAGGGGCTGAGCTGAGTCTTTTTAAAGGAGCAAGAGCCAGTCTGGTGACATGCAGGGGAAATGGCACTTCAGACAGAGGGGAGAGCATGAGTAAAAAGAGTAAAAACAGAGGAGAGGACAGCACAGTGATGGCGAACCTTTTGAGCTCAGCGTGTCAGCATTTTGAAAAACCCTAACTTAACTCTGGTGCCGTGTCACATATAGAAAATTTTTTATATTTGCAACAATAGTAAAACAAAGATTTATATTTTTGATATTTATTTTACATATTTAAATGCCATTTAACAAAGAAAAATCAACCAAAAAAATGAGTTCGCGTGTCAGAGGTTCGCCATCACTGGCCTAGGAGCTTCTGGGAACTGGGGAAGCACAGGAGGGGACTGCTTCCTAGATCCAAGGGGAAAAGTTTAAATGCCTGTCAAACTTGGGCTTCACAACTCTACTTTCCAAACATGAATAAGATTATGCTGTATAGGACAGTTTTCCAAATGCTATTAATGTTAAAAGCTATGACATACCCATGCTTTGAGGTCCTATAAAGAAATCTTAAACAGTGTCAATTAAAAAAATCATCTCATTTTACAAATGCTGAAATGAACACCCGGCAAAATTAAGCTCAAACTAGATCCCACGTCTTCTCAAAGCAAAATGTTCTATGCCTAAGCAAAAATAACACACAGCTTTTTTAGGAGCCAGAAAATATGTGAATGAAAACTTTAAAAAACACAACATTACATATTATAATCATCTTGTTTATAGTGTGCATTAAATGTATATATTAAACAGGGAGCTTAAAGTCCTTAGTAACATAAGTTTTATTTAAATTTGATTTATTCTTCATTTAATGTTTTGAAAGCGAACAAAAAAATACATCTTGCTGAGAAAATACCAGATATCAAGAAAAGCAAAATAAATTTCAAATTGGTCCTTAAAAATGATACACTCTTTTCTCTAGACATCTAAAAGACAAGTTCAAAATTCGTTCCCCAAAGACATTTTATTCCAGACTGATGCAGTTACTGAGGATTTGGGACCTATGGAGGACTGAAACAGCAGAGTAAAAACACAAACACATTCCTAAGAGTTTTGGACCCTAATTCACATTTGAAGAATGGCAAACAACAACTCCTCAATTTCAAGCACATCCATTTAAATTTTCCATCCTGAAAGAAAGGCACACTATGCCTGCTGGTTTTGCCAGGAGTGAATTTCTGATACAAGGCCCTCAAGGACCCAAGAATGGTCGCTCCTGTAAGAAATGTCACATAGGACTCTGGTACTACAGGGTTTGCATCACCTCTCCGATAGGAAAGGGCTTCTACCACCGACTTCATTTTAAAGGCAAGGCTGCAATATTTAACTGCTGGAAAGACCCAAACTTTGTTGCGAAAAAAATAAAATCCACACCTTAAGAGTTAGTTTTAAGGGCGGGGGACACACACACACACACACACAAATTGAAGTTTCACAGCTTGTTTCCTTGGCATTTTCCTGGATTGCCATAGCTAAAGATAACCTGGGCATCTGTCTCTTGGGGCTCTGCATTAGATTGGGGAGGTTATAATAATAATCACAATAAAGCTTGCATTCTTACCCAGACTGTTTCTGCAGCCAAAATGAGAAGTGGTCAAACACTACGTCAGATTATTCCGGGAGATTTGTTCATTCAAAAAGACAAGCAAGGTACCCATGACCAAGGTGGGGGTGCAAAAATAAATAAAGACTATTCCCTCCCTTCAAAGAATTCAGTCTGAAATTCATGGGAAAGGAGGCTGTACTGAAGATCAAGATGAAGTTAATTATCTCTGGAAGATAACAATCAGTAAGAGGCAATGGAGCTTAAGGAGCTGTAATAGCTAAGCAAACTGCAGAACCAGCTCAGGCATTCATTTGCCCTTTGGCTCTCTTGATGACATATTTGGAATGGGGGCCATGCCTTGCAAGGACCTGAGCTTTCATAAAATGGTGAAAAAAACAAACACCTAGTATATAGAAAGTCCCTCCACCTTTGGCAAAATAGTTCTTAAAAGATGACACCCATGAGAAGAAGAAATAGTTTAACATTCTAAGAGAATCATTCAGCCACCCCTCTAAGGTAATGAGCACTCTCCTGCAACTTCCAAAGATGGGCATAATAGAGTTAAAGCGAGCCAGCCTTCTGTTTGCACGCCTCGAAATTTGAAATGCGAAGCAACTATGTCCAACTACCACGAGACGCCACAAACAGTAAAATATTTTTCAAGTAAAATATTTTCCTAATAACTCATAACTTGTTAAACACACAAATAGAATTCTCATATCCAACTGTTTTTTTAAAAAAGAAAATAATAATCTTACCCCTAACCTTACACAACCCACAAACTCTCCAGGATTTCAGATCATCGGCTAGACAGGGTGGTTACCAAATAGTGTTAAACTTAAAACGGCACGCATCTGCGGAGTGTTAAGGTATGTTTCGATTCTAGAAGCTCGAAGCTTAAAGTACAAGTGACTTCAGCTCCCCTTCTGTCACCCTGATACATGTCTTCTAAAAACTGGGTGACCATTGACTCCGCTCCCAACTCGGGCGGTTTTAATGCCCACACAGGAAGGGCCATTACACAGAGCAAATAAAACGCGAGTAAGTTGATGCGATTCCGTATTTGCACACTAACCCTGACTACGAACTAAAAGCGACAGCAGCCCTCCAATCGGAGGAGAGAATCCTATTTTTGGCAGAGGGCTCGCTCCCGAGGAAAACCCCTGACTTTGGAGACTGGCCTCCAGGAATGCCCAGCAAGCTCTGCCCTCTCCGGACCCTCACCCCGTCCGCCGCACGCCACGTCCCCAGGTGGCCGAGGCGCCCCGGGGCCGCGCGCGCGGTTACCTGCGGGGTCAGCGCGCGCTCCCGCGGGGCGCAGGGTCGGGGGCGCGCCGAGGCCGCGGCGCAGGCCCGGCCCGACTGGCGGGCGCCGGGGGATCTGGCCGGTCCCGCCGCCGCACTCGCATCCCCACCGCTTCCCCGACCCGCTCCCCCGAGGGAACCGAGCCAAAGAGCGACTGTTACCCAATAATAGCGACCGGCACCGTCGCCACAATGCCGGCGGGTAACCCGGAAAGCAGGGCGGCCGGCGCCCCGCACTCGCTGGAGAGCACGAGTCCGGGAGGAGCGGTCCCGAGGGGCGCGGGGGGAAGGGCAGGAGGCCGGACGCCCCGCGGGGGTCGCCGCACGAGGGGCGGGAGGCGAGGCGACACGGCCGAACGGCACCAGCTCCGCCGCCCCAGCCCGGTCGCCACCAGGCCTCCGCCTCGGCGCGATGAATCGGGCTTTTTCCCGGTGCGTGGTCCAGGCCCGGCCGCCCTGAGCCCGAGCCCGCGGGGACTCAGGGCGGCCCCGCTCGCGCCCCGGCGCCCCCGCCCACGAGCCCCCGGCCCCGCCGCCATTCCGCCCGGCCGCGGCTCGGAGCTCAGGCCTCGCCCGGCGCCTGGGCTGGGCCGCCGCGGGCCCCGTCACTGCGACACCGCGGCTCCGGGCCTGGCCTGCGCCGCCTCCCCTCGGCCCCGGCGCCGCCACACTCACCCGCATTTCCCTGCTGCCGAAATGGCTCCGGCGACGTCTCCGCCTGGTCGCTGGGCCTGGGCCCCGGTTAAATCCCCGTCCCGCCAAGGTCTGGCTGCGTCCCTCAGCCGCCGGGGCCGCCCCGCCTGGAGCTGCGTGCGACACGGCCCCCGCCTCCTCCTCCTCCTCCCCTGCCCGCCCGCCGGCCCTCCTCCCGCCGCTGCCGCCGCCTGCACCACGCAACCTCCGCCCTCTCGCCTTCGCTCCGCCGCTCCCCGCCCTCCCGGCTCACCGGCTCCCCGACTCCTCGGCTCCCCGGCTCCGGCCACCTTCGGGAGAGGCGCGTGGGGGAGGGTCGGGACGCACCGCCGGCGGCGTCTGGGGCGGGGGGGCCGGGAAACCGCCGCCGCCATCGCCCCACCGGCCCGAGCGCGGGGGTGGGGGGTCCGGAAACCGCCCGCCGCCGCCGCGGCCCCCGCCCGGGTCCCCTGCCGCCCGCCCGGTTCCTACCTGAAGACCCGGCCCTCAGCCCCGCGCCGTCACGGGCGGGCGCTCCGGATCCTCCTCCGGGTTTTACAGCCTCCCTCGCCTCCGGGCCGCCTCCAAAGACCCAGCTTCCCGCCACTTCGGACCCAACGAGGAGGGGTCGCCTTCTCCGGCGGGGGGCACCCACCGCGGTAGAAAGTGCCCCGGAACAGTTGAGGAGAGGGCCTCGCAGCTCCTGCCCCGCCCGGCGCACACCCCTCCGTGCAGCCGGAACCGACCTGGAACTCGGCTGCACCCGCTCCGCGTGCCTCCGGGGTCGGGACCCTTCCCCAGCCGAGTGCTGGCGGCGGATGCGCAGAGCTGGGCAGGAGCTCGGGAGAGCCGCCGCCGGCCGCGGGGAGCGAGCCGTCCCCGCCCGAGGCCCCGCACACCTGCAGGCCCTGGCCATCAGCACCTGGCAGCCCGAGCCTGCCCGAACCGCGCTCTCTCCGGAAAATCGGTTCGAAAACAAAACTATACCAGGCTTCCCGCTTCCAACTTTAACCAACTTTTTTTTTTTTTTTTTTTTAGCAAATGTTAACACGGAATCACTTTATCTTTGTAAAGGGAAATCCAGAATAGGATTTAAGGACTTACATGGATGGCATGAGGTGTGCCTAGAACAGTGGTGTTTTCAGGTGTAGGCTGAAGTAGTTAATTGCATCCCTTTGAAATTAACTGTGAAGTTGGGGGACTGGAAACACTCTCAATACAAATTTTGGCAGCACAAACAGCAGACTGGCTTGCTAATGGTGACAGAGTCTGGTGAAAGCATGGGTTCAGAGGGCACAACATACCAGAGAGCCAGCTAATTTTATGAACAAGCAAGGAGGGATTTCAAATGATCCTATCTGGGCAAAAGACATGGTGAATTTAACTTCCTGTTTTGCTCCAAACTAAAACAGTACAGAGATTCTAGTACCACCTTGGGTTAGAAATCCACCTAGGCCCTAGGCCCTAGGCCAGGGGTGGGCAAACTTTTTGACTCGAGGGCCACAATGGGTTCTTAAACTGGACCGGAGGGCTGGAACAAAAGCATGGATGGAGTGTTTGTGTGAACTAATATAAATTCAAAGTAAACATCATTACAGAAAAGGGTACAGTCTTTTTTTTTTTTTTTTAGTTTTATTCATATCAAACGGGCTGGATCCGGCCCGCAGGCCGTAGTTTGCCCACGGCTGCCCTAGGCCCTGAGCAGGGAGGGCTGCCCCCAGAGCCCATACTGTTTCCTGAGCCACGTGGGTTTCTCTTAGGAGGCTTATCCCACAGTCTATGTGGTCCTCTTGTTGACATGTGGTCTTTTGTCAACATCTGCTAAGTATTTTTAGAAGTATTGCATTTGTGTATACTTGTCACCAAAGTATGTAATCTCAGTCTGTGCATTTAACATTCTTGGTTTATACCCTATACATCTAAATAACCTAGTCAAAAGAAAATTTAGATGTATTTTACAACTTTTCTGTGGGCACATGGTAAGATTAAAGGTAAAAATGGAAGGCCTGCCCTGGGGCCAGTTTTGCTCAGTGGTTAGAATGTCGGCCCTTGGACCAAAGGGTCTCAGGGTTTTGTTTTGTTTTGTTTTTGTTTTTTGTTTTTTGTTTTAAATCATGGTATCAGCAAGTCTGAATTGCTAGTGGAATACATTTCCTTGCCTTTCCCAGCTTCTAGAGGCCACCCACATTCCTTGGTACTTGGCCCCTTTCTGACCCTTTTTAAAAAATATATTTTTTTATTGATTTCACAGAGGAAGGGAGAGGGAGAGAGATAGAAACATCAATGATGAGAGAATTCATTGACTAGCTGCCTGCCTCACTCCTCCTACTGGGGATCAAGCCCACAACCTGGGCATGTGCTCTTGACCAGAATCGAACCCAGGACCTTTCAGTCCACAGGCTGACGCTCTATCCACTGAGCCAAACTGGCTAGGGCAGGTCTTGGGTTTGATTCCTGGTCAAGGGCATGTATGTGGGTTGCAGGGATTAAAAAAAATAAATAAACTAATTGATTTCAGAGAGGAAGGGAGAGGGAGATCGAAACATCAATAATGAGAAAGAATCATCAATCAGCTGCCACCTACATGCCCCACACTAGGGATCAAGCCTACAACCCGGGCATGTGCCCTGATCAGGAATTGAACCCTGACGACCTGGTTCATAGGTCGACACTCAAGTCCAGGGGTCCTCAAACTTTTTAAACAGGGGGCCAGTTCACTGTCCCTCAGACCGTTGGAGGGCCGGACTATAGTTTAAAAAAATACTATGAACAAATTCCTATGCACACTGCACATATCTTATTTTGAAGTAAAAAAACAAAACGGGAACAAATACAATATTTGTATTTGCATGTGGCCTGTGGGCCGTGGTTTGAGGACCCCTGGTCTTAGACTATTCCATTGCCTTTTACATCCACTTCACAACCAGGTTGCTTCCACTCTGGGTAGGTAACCTTGCCTTCTACTTAACAGATCAAGGCCATCTACTCCAAAATAATCTTCATCTCTCTCCACCGTCTCAGCAAAACTGATGTCCCTCTTTCAGTTGACCAAAAGTTTGGAGGGATAATTAACTTGATAGATAACAGAAGCAAAGTACGAAATAGTCTCCAACTAGAATATGAGGCCAAACCCAATGGAATAAAATATAACTCTAAAAGTCCAAAACAATATGGTGAAGTTCAACAAGCCTAGCTTTAGAGTTACGTAGGTCGTAGTTTATATTCTGACTCAAACTATTCTATTGCTCTAGTTAAATGTTAAACGGGGATAAAAAGATCTACTTTAGCCCTGGTTGGTGTGGCTTGGTTGGAAGGTTGCTGGTTCAATTCCCAGTCAGGGCACAAGCCTGGGTTGTGGGCTTGATCCCCGGTAGGGGGAGTGTAAGAGGCATGATCTCACATTGATGTTTCTCTCTCTCTCTTCCTCCCCCTTCCTCCCTCTCCAGAAATAAACTATATAAAAAAATCTACCTCATAAGGGAAGGGCATTTCCTTTATAGTTCCAGCCTAATTTCTCACTGTTAATTCCCTTTCCTGTCTCCATAAAGTGGAGGTCCCTGGCCTTCCCTACTGCTGTTGATAACACTAACATTTTCTAAGTCATATGGGCCTGAAAACTCAAAATCCTGATAGAGATAGTCCCCATCCTAGAGAAATCCTTTGTTGATTTTGGTCAGTCTGTGAGGGCAGGCATGATCACCTCACGTCCACTGCCCAGTGAGAAAACCTGAGACTCAGAGATGTTAGACAATTGGCTCCAGATCACTCAGCTTGGTCAGTGGTACAACCTGACTCCCCAGTCGGCATATATTCACTACTTTACTATAATGTTTTCCCACACCTATATTGTTTCTTTAACCTTCTTAAGGGTTTTCCTGGTTCTGATTTCTGTCCTTCTAGTCTGTGCAATGACCAAATACAGATGGTTCTTTCCAAACTGAGACGGTTGTATCTTTGTCCTTTCAAACTTTTCAGTGGCTCCCCATTGTTTACAGGGTTCAGTCTAAACTCTAACCTGACACCTAAGGTTTGCCATAATCTTGAGCTAACTTACTTTTACAAATTTATTTCCAGGCACTTCCCCAAAACAACTCTCAGCTTCATCCAGCCCTGTTGGGCCTATGATTGGCCCACAGATACTGGCCTGGGATCACCATTTATGAACGTTTGCTGCCATTGGTTCCCTTAACAGAAATAATTCTGGTTCCCTTAACAGAAATAGTTCCCTCCTCCTTTCCTGCATCTGCAAATGAAACTCATTTTTCTAAGATCCAGCTCATGACACTGCCCCCTCCTCAACCTGCTCCCCAGGAACCCTACTTTGCACCTTCAACCCAGGCTTTTGTGATCTCTCGCTGACTGCTAACTTCTCACCAGTGCCTTTAAACCTGGTGATCTGGGCAGTGGGTTAGACACTA
Organism: Myotis yumanensis; assembly: GCF_028538775.1. Taxonomy (NCBI): domain Eukaryota; kingdom Metazoa; phylum Chordata; class Mammalia; order Chiroptera; family Vespertilionidae; genus Myotis; species Myotis yumanensis. The sequence continues at coordinate 37,983,587 of NW_027223760.1, read as the reverse complement.
TTTCCTAAAGTTCACTGGCCCCTCAGCATTGTGCCTGAAGAATGCTGAAGAGTGTTCAAACATATTTGTTTACTAATCAAATGAAAGGGTACTGTGACACATGACTAGCCATATGAGCTATTATTACTAAGACATGAGTTAGGAACTAGTCATCCAATGCAAAGTAAATTAATTTCATGGGATAGTTCCCAAACCTGTCTTTGCTTAAAATCACCGGGGGACTTGACTACTAATTCTAGGTCCCGTTCCAGATCAACTGAGTCAAAATTGGGTGGGAAAGGGCAGGGAAGGAATTTGCAACTGCCAGAGTTTATATTCTGGTTTCACTAATTATTTGGGTAACTTTGAGTTACTTAATCTCTCTGTGCCTCAGTTTCTTCATCTATAAAATGGGGGTCATAATAGTATCTCATACTATTATGTAATTTAAATACTTAATTAACATTACCTATGAAAATGATGATGATGGTAATGATTATATAATTACCCAGGCCAGTCTGAGTTTGGCAACCGCTGATTTAATGAACTACTCCTTCCTCTGTTAAAGTTCCAAATGTTATGACCTTAAAAGTTCTGGTATTAACATTATGACATACTAGAGGCCCAGTGCATGAAATTCATGCATGGGGTGGGGAGGCGGGTCCTCTCAGCCCAACCTACACCCTCTCTCAGTCCAAGAGCCCTTGGGGGATGTCCAACTGCTGCGGAGGTGGGAGAGGCTCCTAGGCTCCTGCCACTGCCGCTGCTCCAGCGCTTCCCCTGTGGGAGCACACTGACCACCAGGGGGCATCTCCTGAGTTGAGCATCTGCTCCCTGGTGGTCACTGTGCATCATAGTGACTAGTCATTCTGCCGTCAGGCCAAAACTGGCTCTCCGACATCCCCCAAGGGATCCCAGATTGCGAGAGGTTGTAGGCCAGTCTGAGGGACCCCACCGGTGCACGATCGGGGCCAGGGAGGGACCGCAGGAGGGCTCCAGGGCGTGTCTGGCCCATCTCGCTCAGTCCCAATCAACTGGACCCCAGCAGCAAGCTAACCTATCAGTCGGAGCATCTGCCCCCTAGTGAGCAGTCATAGCGAGTGGTTGAGCAGCCTTAGCATATCATTAGTATATTACACTTTGATTGGTTGAACGGCCAAGCGACCACACACTTAGCATATTAGACTTTTATTATATAGGACTACAATGTCTTATTTGTTTTTGAAATAATGAATATTAAAGAAGAGTAAAAAGATTTTCAATTAAATCTGTTTATCTAATCCAAATCATGAAATATACATTACATGTGGTTTTTGAAAAACCAGTTCCTCTTAGAAAAATAACTACACATGTGCTATAATTTAACCAGCTTAGAATTCAAAGACTTCAGGAAAGAGATGAAACAATATTATGATTTCTTCCACTTAGGCAATGAATCATCAATCTTTTTGAAGAAGCAGGTTTTTAGTTCTCTATTTTAGTTCATTAGAAAAACAATTTCATAGCTCATTTTGGTCCATCAAATGTCAAACAACATTTTAATGATGTTAAATGTAACTAGATATAAAATAGGAAGCAAAAATTTACTTACCAAAATCACAAACTAAATATGTCTGAATGGGAAAGACAGAATGGGTAGCCCCACCTCCTGAACTCTTGACTTACAAATGGCCTATACCAGTGGTCGGCAAACTGTGGCTCGCGAACCACATGTGGCTCTTTGGCCCCTTGAGTGTGGCTCTTCCACAAAATACCACGTGCGGGTGCGCATGTACAATGCGATTGAAACTTCGTGGCCCATGCGCAGAAGTCGGTATTCACCCACTCCTCCCCACTCCTGCCCCCTCCCCAGGCCTTCACCACACTTTTGCCTGTGTCTATGGGTTATACATACATGCATGTAAGTTCTTTGGTTAATCTCTTCCTGCCTCCTTGCTCCCCTTCCCTTTGAAAATTGTCAGTCTGTTGCATGCTTCTATAGCTCTGAATCTGTTTGTCAGTTTATTTTGTTCACTAGATTCCACATATAAATGAGATCATGTGATATTTGTCTTTCTCTGACTGGCTTATTTTGCTTAGCATAATAGTCTCCAGGTCCCTCCACGTTGTATCAAAGGGTAAGAGATTCTACTTTTTTACAGCTGCATAGTATTCCATTGTGTAAATGTACATCCCTTTTTAATTTTTATTTATTTTTGTTAATCCTTACCCTAAATATTTTTTTCACCATTGATTTTAGAGAGAGTGGAAGGGAGGGAGAGAGAAAGAGAGAGAGAAACATTGATGTGATAGAGACACATCTATTGGTTGCCTCCTGTATGCGCCCAGACGGGGGCTGGGATTGAGCCTTTAACAGAGGTACATGCCCTTGACTAGAATCAAACCCAGGACCTTTCAGTCTGTGGGCCAACACTCTGACCACTGATCCAAAACAGCTAGGGCCCACACCTTTTTTATCCACTCACCTGCTGATGGGTACTTGGGCTGTTTCCAGATCTTAGCTAATGTAAATGATGTTGCTATGTACATAGGGGTGCATACATTCTTTCTGATTGGTGTTTCAGGCTTCTTAGGATATATTCCTAGAAGTGGGATCACTGGGTCAAATGGGAGTTCCTTTCTTTTTTGTTGTTGTTGTTAATCTTCACCCGAGGATATTTTTTCTATTGATTTTTAGAGAGAGTGGAAGAGAAAGACAGAGAGAAATATCGATGTGAGAGAAACACATTGATTGGTTGCCTCCTGCAGGAGCCCTGACCAGGGCCCCGGCAGCGGAGGAGCCTGCAACCAAGTTACATGCCATTGACTGGAATCGAACACAAGACCCTTTGGTCCACAGGCCAACGCTCTATACACTGAGCCAAACCGGCTAGGGTGGCAGTTCCATTTTTAATTTTTTGTTGTCCATAGTGGTTGTACCAGTCTGCATTCCCACCAGCAGTGTACTAAGTTTCCTTTTTCTCCATATTCTGCCAGTACTTGTCATTTGTTGATTTATTGATAGCCATTCTGGCATGTGTGAGGTGGTACCTCACTGTCATTTTAATTTGCATCTCTCTGATGATTAGTGACATTGAGCATCTTTTCATATCTCTCTTGGCCATTTGTATGTCTCTCTGCAGAAGTATCTATTTAGGTCTACCCATTTAAAAATATATATATATATATATAGATAGATAGATTTCAGAGAGGAAGGGAGAGGGAGAGAGAGATAGAAACATCAATGATGAGAGAGAATCATTGATTGGCCTCCTCCTGCACACCCCACACTGGGGATTGAGCCCACAACCCGGGCATGTGCCCTGACCAGGAATTGAACTGTGACTTCCTGGTTCATAGGTCAATACTCAACCACTGACCCATGCCATCCTGGCCTCTGCCCATTTTTTAATTGGATGTTTGTCTTCCTTTTGTTGATTTGTATCATTACTTTATATGTTTTGGAAATTAACCCCTTATCAGATGTATCATTGGCAAATATGTTCTCTCATATTGTGGGTTCCCTTTTCATTTTGATGCTGGTTTCTTTTGCTGTGCAGAAACTTTTATGTTAATGCTGCCACGTTTGTTTATTTTTTTCCTTTGTTTCTCTTGCCTGAGGCGATGTACCAGTGAAAATTCTGCTACGTGAGATATCTGATATTTTGCTGCCTATGTTTTCTGAGGATGAAAATGAAGGAATGGAAAAAAATTTCTATACAAATGGAAATAAAAAAAAGCTGGGGTAGTAATACTCATATTTGACAAAATAGACTTCAAATGAAGGGCATAACAAGAGACAATGAAGGTCACTACATAATATTAAAGAGGTCAATACAACAAGAGGATATAACCCTGGTAAACATATGTACCCAATATACAAGCACCCAAATATATAAAAGTACTTCTAGAGGACTTTAAGAGAGAGAGACAGCAATACAATCATTGTTAGGGGACTTTAACACCCCACTGACATCACTGTGTAGATCCTCTAAACAAAAAAATCAACAAGGAAACTGTAATACTAAACAACACACTAGATCAGATGGAATTGACATTTATAGAATACTCCACCCAAAAGTTACATTCTTCTCAAGTACACATGGGTTATTCTCAAAGATAGGCCGCATGTTATGACACAAACTAAGTCTCTAACAGTGGTTCTCAACCTTCCTAATACCGTGACCCTTTAATACAGTTCCTCATGTTGTGGTGACCCCCAACCATAAAATTATTTTCATTGCTACTTCATAACTGTAATTTTGCTACTGTTATGAATCGTAATGTAAATATCTGATATGCAGGATGTGAAAGGGTCGTACGACCCCCAAAGGGGTTGCAACCCACAGGTTGAGAACCGCTGCTCTACAAGTTCAAGGAGATTGAAATCATATTAAGCATCTTCTCGGATAACAATGGCATGAAACTATAAATAAAATCACTCAAATACATGGAGACTAAATAGATGCCATTAAACAATGAATGGGTTACCATTGAGATCAAGGAAGAAATAAAAAATTTCCTGGAAATAAATGAAAATGAACATACAACAACCCCTAATCTATGTGACACAGCAAAAGCAGTTCTGAGGGGGAAGTTCATAGCACTACAGGCCTACCTCAAAACACAAAAAAAATTCCAATAAATTATTTAACCCTACAACTTAAAGAATTAGAAAGAGAACAATAAACAAAGCCCAGAGTAAGTAGAAGGAAGGAAATAATAAAGATGGGAGTGGAAATAAATGACATAGAAACTAAAAAAATAATACAAAAGATCAATGTAACCAAGAGCTAGTTCTTTGAAAAGATAAACAAGATTGATGAACCTTTGACCAAACTCATCAAGAAACAAAGAGAGAGGACCCAAATATATAAAATCAGAAAGAGATGAAGTAACAACTAACACCACAGAAATACAAGGATTGTAAGCAAATACTATGAACAACTATATGCCAACAAGCTGGACAACCTGGACAAAACAGATAAATTCCTAGGAAAATACAATCTTCCAAAACTGAATCAGGAAGAATCAGAAAACCTGAATAGGCCAATAACAATGGGTGAAATTGAAGCAGTAATAAAATTAAACACACATACACACACACACACACACACACACACACACACACACACACACACAACTCCCAGCAAACAAAAGCCTTGGTCCGGATGGCTTCACAGGGGAGTTTTACCAAACAAAGAAGAAATAACACCTATCCTCCTCAAACTATTCCAAAAAACCCAAGAGGAAGAAACACTTCCCACCTCTTTTTATGAAGCCAGCATTACCCTAATTCCAAAACCAGATAAAGACCCTACAAAGAAAGAGAATTACAGCCAATATCCCTGATGAACATAGATGATAAAATCCTCAACAAAATATTAGCAAATTGGATCCAGCAATATATAAAAAGATCATATACCATGACCAAGTGGAATTTATTCCAGGGATGCAAGGCTGGTACAATATTAGCAAATCAATAAACATGATACATCATATGAACAATTTAAAAGACAAAAATCACATGATTATATTAATAAACAGAGAAAATGCATTTGACAAAATACAACACCCAGTTTTGGTAAAAACTCTTAGCAAAGTAATAGAGGGATCATACCTCAAAGGCCATATATGGCACACCTAGAGCCAACATCATACTCAGTGGCTAAAACTAAAACCATTTCCCCTAAGAGCAAGTACAAGACAGGGCCCTAACCGGTTTGGTTCAGTGGATAGAGCGTCGGCCTGTGGACTGAAGGGTCCCAGTTTCGATTCCGGTCAAGGGCATGTACCTTGGTTGCGGGCATATCCCCAGTGGGGGGCGTGCAGGAGGCAGCTGATCAATGTTTCTCTCTCATCGATGTTTCTAACTCTCTATCCCTTTCCCTTCCTCTCTGTGAAAAATCAATAATAAAAAAAAAGAACAAGACAGGGATGCCCACTTTCACCACTTTTATTCAACAAGTACTGGAAGTCCTAGCCACAGTCATCAGACAAGAAGAAAAATTAAAAGGCATCCAAATTGGAAAGGAAGAAGTAAAACTGTTATTATTCACAGATAATATGATATTGTACATAGAAAACCCTAAAGACTTCATCAAAAAACCACTAGATTTAATAAATGAATTCAGCAATGTAGCAGGATACAAAATTAACACCCAGAAATCGATGCCATTTTTATACACAATAATGAACTCTCAGAAAGAGAAATTTTAAAAAAGCAATCCCATTTACCATTGCAATAAAAAAATTAAGATACTTAGGAATAAACTTAACTAAGGAGGTACAAGACCTGTACTCAGAAAACTACAGAATGTTGAAAAAAGAGATAAAGGAAGATATAAACAAGTGGAGGAATATACCGTGTTCATGATTGATGGAATTAACATAATTAAAATGTCCATATTACACAAAGCAATCCATAGATTCCATGCAATCCCTATTAAAATACCAATAGAATATTTCACAGATCTAAAACAAATACTCCAAAAGTTCATATAGAACCAAAACAGACCCTGAATAGTTGCAGCAATCTTGAGAAAGAAGAACAAAGTTGGAGGGATCACAATACCAGATATTAAGCTGTACTGCAAAGTCACTGTAATCAAAACTGCTGGCACAAGAACTGGCATATAAATCAATGGAATAGAACAGAGAACCCATAAATGGACCCAGGCGTATATTCCAAATATTTGACAAAGGAGGAGGCAAGAGCATACAATGGAGTTTTTTCAATAAATGGTGTTGGGAAAATTGGACAGGTATGCTGGGGCTGACCAGCAACCCTTGAACGACCAATAAACAGATTGCTCCCACACAGTTTGACACAGTTTTACTGTGGGGGAGAGGGCTAAGGGACCGCCTGACTGACAGCAGCCAAGCAGCCTCTACTGCCTGCCTTTATTGGAATTTTTATCTCTAGATACAATCAGTAGGGTGAGTAATCTTAGGAGGACACATGTTTACATTGTCCTCTAGGCAAAGGCATCCAGGGATTAAGCATAAGGATTTCAGTAAACACCGAGGGTCTGCATATGCACAGGTTTGTTTGGAAAGATCAAGGAATAATTAGGGGCACCGCCTTCGGCACTCCCCTAAATCTCCCCTAAATTGGAATTCCAATAAACAGGGTAGGCGGCATTCCACACACTTCCCTTTTCTCAGAATGTCCTCCTTACAAACTTTCCAACCAAGTCTCTTGTGCTCCCCAACACAGGTACATGCAAAAAAATGAAACTAGACTATCGACTTACACAAGAACAAACTCAAAATGTATAAAAGACTTAAACGTGGGTCGTGAAACCTAGTATTTCCTGTTAAAAACCCAAATAGCTCTGGGAGGAAAACAGGGCTTGAGAGTTATTCACACATCAGCTTTAGCTCATCAGGATGCCTGCTTTCTTTTTTCTTTTAAATATATTTTATTGATTTTTTACAGAGAAGAAGGGAGAGGGATAGAGAGTTAGAAACATCCATCAGCTGCCTCCTATACACCCCCTATTGGGGATGTGTCCACAACCAAGGTACATGCCCTTGACCAGAGTTGAACCTGGGACCCTTCAGTCCACAGGTCGACACTCCAGCCACTGAGCCAAACCGGTTAGGGCAGAATGCCTGCTTTCTAAGAAAGCTTGAAAGAAACACTGAGCACCTCAGGGCAGGCTGGAGGCCTTGGGTCGGAGGTTCTTGGGAGTAGAGCAGTCAGCAAAAGAAGGGAAGGAGGAAAGGAAATGGAAGTATTTAAAAATGGAATCTGTCCAATTTCAGATTTTGCATATTGAGAAGTAGGTGGCCTCCTGATTTGGGGACCCATATGACAGAAAATACTGTTGTAAGATTTTCCTGAATTAAGGTTTTGAGGTCTGACCTGGAGGACCTGAACACCATGGTAACATTCTGTTATGCTGGACCACATGAAATTACAACCCATTTTCAAATGATTCAACCTGGCCTGTATGAGAAAATTATTCAGAGTTCCAGAACACTGTCCTAAAATCCCTCTTTCCGGGAAGCTTCTATGACCTCCCCCACCTGTCACAGCCCACGCCACATGTGGATTAGGTGCCCTTCTTTTACACCTTGTACTCTGTGCCGAGCCAGCTCAGCCAAGGGTTCAAAAGCCTGAGTGAGGGCGGTGAAGGGATGAAGAAATGACAAAGAGAATAAGCTGGGTCTAGGTCAGTGATGGCGAACCTATGACACATGTGTCAAAGGTGACATGCGAACTCATTTTTTTCGTTGATTTTTCTTTGTTAAATGGCGTTTAAATATGTAAAATAAATATCAAAAGTATAAGTCTTTGTTTTACTATGGTTGCAAATATCAAAAAATGTCTATATGTGACACGGCACCAGAGTTAAGTTGGGGTTTTTCAAAATGCTGACACGCCAAGCTCAAAAGGTTCACCATCACTGGTCTAGGTGGAGCTTCCTGTGCCTGGATGAGGCCACAGAGAGAGATCCAGAGGCAAGCTGAGCCTTTATTTTATAGCCAGAGGTAAACAAGGTAGTGGTCACCATAGTTACACTGTTCTTGTGAGTTTCACTTGTTTTGGCAGCACTTGCTGCATCTCTTTCAGCCCATTAGCTACCCAGGTAAGATCTAGGGAGCGTCATAAGGTCAAGCCTAATTATGCTAAGAGGACTGTGCCCTCTAATCTGGGACTTGTTTGTGGCTTTGCCAACAGGTCAGTCCGAGGCTTAACCCTATAGCAGCGCCCTACAGTACTCAATTCTTAGTAAAGAGTTTATCAGTACTGCATTCTAATTTTCCCTTCTGTGTCTCCCACTCCCTCACAGACTGTGAGCTCTCCAATGCAGAGGCTGTGTCTTTTATTACTATTTCTACAGTATTTATCACAACACCTGGCACATGGTACACTGAAGGAACAGTTGGAACCAAATTCACACATTAGTTGGGATTGTTTATACCATGAAACCCCTTCATGCTACTTCCCTGCTCAAAGATCTTTAATAATTCCCTGATACTTCACTGCTAATACTGAAAAACCCTCTACACTTAGGCTTCCATGGGTCCATTCATACTTGTCTCCCTCTCACTTCTTATACAGTACATTCTCGCTTAACATTGTCCGTAAGTTCTTGGAAATTGCAACTTTGAGCGAAGCCACATACAACAAAACCAATTTTACGGTAGGCTAACAAGAGTTAAGTTTCTGCGGCATATTTCTGGTCACAAAAACATCACCAACTTCTACATAAAGACCCCGAACACTTCTAATATTAAACATTGAAATTAATGTGAGTTATACACACATTTAAGAAAGAGTAATGAAAACAAGATAATTATTTTTCAACCCACTTATTCCAGTTCAGGGTCAAGGGTGGCTGGAGCCTGTCTTGGCAGCTTAGGGCACTGGCAGGACCCAACCCTGGACAAGATGACCTTGCGTCACAGAGTCACTCACACACACCCACACTCCTCAGATGGGGAAAATGTGGACACGCCAATCACCTCATCAGAACATCCCTGGGATGTGGGAGAAACCTGGATCTCTCAGAGAAAACCCACAGACGCGGGGAGATGTACAAACTCCACACACAGTGGCCCCAACTGGGAATTCATTTCTTCCTCTCATCAACTTTATAATAAAATGATCTCGAATGAAATGATGTTATTCAAAGACCTGTTGTACACACCCAGCTAGATCCCAACTGGACTCCTGTGAATGCCTTAAAGGGCTCCACATTTCCTCATCCAGCCACACCTTCCGTATCAATTGCTCTTCCCCAACCACTGCTTACCCAATGCAATCCATCCCTCATGGCCCAACTTGTCAGACATTTGACACATAGAAAGCATTTAGTATATTACCGTCATTGCATAGCTCTCCTATGGAAGACTTTCAAGGTTTCACATTTCATAAGAAGACATTTAATAATCTTCACAGCATGACCTCCATCTCCCTTCCCAGTTTCCATTCTCGGACTCTATGCTGCAACCACATTTGACAACTAGGTGGATCTCCCTGGATTGGGGGCTCCTGGTCATGTGCTTGGTGGGGAATGTCCTCTTTCATTTTTCTTTCCCTGAAGAAATCTGAATCATTTACCAGCTCCCTGATCCCATTCATCTTCTCTATGAAATTGCTTCAGCCTCTTCTCTACCCTCTCTGTGTCCTGATGTTTTTGCGTGAACTTGGCCAAATTCTCTGAGAAATTCCCTGAAGTTCCTTTCTTGATTGCCAAAAATGGGGTTTAACTTTTTGAGCCATTCTTCTTGTTTTCTTGTATGTAATGTAATATGTATAAAGTATATCTTGGATTATTCCAAGTTTTTATTGGCATACGTTGGAGAGGACATTCTAGTCATGAATAATGAAGTGTGTTTTCCAGGTCATACTACATTTGTGCCAGGAAAGACTTTATAGCCCATCAACACCTTTTGTTTATATGATATATTTGAAAGAACAGCTATAGTATTCAGATAATGTGAACAGAGAATTAAAGACATTTCAATGACCTTTGAGCTTGTTTTTTTGGTCTGTAAGGTCAGTTGCTTTTTGACTCAATATTCACTTTGGGGATGAGAAAGAAAAAGAAAAGATGCAAAAGGAGCCTGCAAGCTGGAGTTCTCGATGCAGAGATAATAACCTCAAAAAGATATACTGCTGTTTTAAGGAGGAAATAACATTACTCTCCTCCCATTAAGTTTTTCTGTGGAATGGCAAGTGAAGAGACCTCTTTTGAATTTGCATAATGTTCCAGACTGTTTTTCAAGAACATGTATTTAATTTAGACTTGGAACCTGGGTAGGGAGCACCTGGCTAGCTGTCCTGGCAAGAGTTCAGAAACCAAACTGTCATTGGACAGTGAGAGCTACATTTTATTTTTGCTGATAATGTCCCAGAAACTTAGGTCAATGTCAACAACCCCTGCTTCATCTCAGCGGTGACAAGGCCATTGGTAGGATTTTGACTTTCCTATGGATGCCATCAGCGTTCAAGTGTGCTTCTGTGAGCTTCAGCCGTTAACAGGGAAATACCATGATTGGGAACAAGAATTACAAACACCCCCTGAATAACCTTGTAGGGGAGCAAGAGATACAAGACAGGTAGGAAATCAGCAGCTAAATGTCCAAAATAAACACTCAGTCTTTGCTCCCATTTGGAAGCCAGTCCACGTTTTCCACTCTTCTGTCCATGATACTTTTCTTTCTCCCTCCTTCCTTCCTTCCAAAACCTTCTACTACAGGATTAGAACTAGGTTAATATCCAGCTATCTAGTTCCCTAGTTGTTGGAAGATTGCTGACTTAATTGCCTTTAAATTAGAAAATGCTACATGGATAGTGCAAAAGGACTTATATTCTGAACATATCAACAAGGCCACTTGGAATAAAATTTTCTTTGCACCCCACTTACATTTTTCTGTAGGTGAATATATTTCAAGAATGGAGGTAAAACTCTGATGGTCAAAACAAAGTGATTTTTTGTTGTTGTTGTTAATCCTCACCCGAGGATACCTTTCCATTGATTTTTAGGGAAAGTGGAAGAGAGAGGGAAAGACAGAAACATCGATGCAAGAGAGACACATCGATTGGTTGCCACCTGCATGTGCCCTGACCAGGGCCCAGCCAGGGAGGAGCCTGCAACCGAGGTACATGCCCTTGACCCTGCCCTAGATGGAAATCGAACCCGGGACCCTTCAGTCCGCAGTCTGACCCTCCATCCGCTGAGCCAAACTGGCCAGGGCAAAATAAAATGATTTTTTTAAAAAATCCTAGCAGCCCAACCAGTTTGGCTCAGTGGATAGAGCGTCGGCCTGCGGACTCAAGGGTCCCAGGTTCGATTCCAGTCAAGGCATGTACGTTGGTTGCGGGCACATCCCCAGTAGGGAGTGTGCAGGAGGCAGCTGATCGATGTTTCTCTCTCATCGATGTTTCTAACTCTCTATACCTCTCCCTTCCTCTCTGTAAAAAATCAATAAAATATATTAAAATAAAAATAAAAATCATCATTCTCCACTTAAAAAAAAAAATCCTAGCATATCCACAATTTTGGAAAATAGAGTAAAGCATTTACTATTTGCGCCCTAGCCAGTTTGGCTCAGTGGATAGAGCGTTGGCCCTAGGAGTGAAGGGTCCTAGTTTCGATTCCAGTCAAGGGCACGTACATCTGTTGCAGGCTAGATCTGGGCCCTGGTGGGGGCACGTGTGGGAGGCAACCAGTCATGTATCTTATATCTCTCTTTCTGTCTCTCCCTCTCTCTCTAAAAATCAATGGGAAAATATCCTAGGGTGAAGACTTTAAAAAAGAAAAAAGAATTTACCACTTGCTAACTGACCTACTCCCCCCCCTGAGGCTGAAATGCTACACTTGCTTAGACACAGGAAGTAGGCGTGGCTCTTACCTTGCACAGAGCAGGACCAATCCCACAGGAAGTACTCCAGGTGAGCTTTTTTCAGTGCTGCCCTCAGTCTGAGAAAGTGTGGGAAGAAGCCAGAAAGACACTCCCATGGGAAAAGGCAGACAGGTATTGCAGCCTGTTCCTAAGACAGCCAGCAGAAGAGAGGCAGCACCGCCCCTCCCCCTCTCCCAGGCAGATGGGCATCTGGCATGATGGCCCCTGGTCAAATGATCCCATTCTTCTGGATGCCCAGAGTTCACACCTGCCAGGGTTCTGGTACCTCTTATCATCGTACTTAACATTTTCTAGCTGTAAGCTATTTGGGAGCAGTCCACACTGCCCTCAGTTGCACAGTTTGTCCTCAGTCCACCTTTCCAGGCGCATTTCCTCCCCTTTCCTCCCATCCACTGAAATCTGCAATGGGCTACTCATTGTATAAACATTCTTGCACTTTCCTGTCTTGGAGCTTTTGCTAACTCTGCCTTGGATGTTCTTCCTCTTGGGACCAAATGTTGCAATCCTACTTGCCTTTCAAATCCCAGTTCAGTTATCACCTCTCCGACTTCCCAGATTCCCTTGGCTGATATTAATCACTTTCTTCTTTGTGTTCTCATAGTATTTTGCTTGGGCCTCCACAACAGACACGATTCCTGTTGCCTGTATTTCTGCTGCACTAGATTCTAGGCTACTTGCCTTTTTATCCTCTTAATCTGGTCTTCCACAGGACGAAGGTTTTCATTACCATGATGTACAATTTATCCTCTTTTCCTCTTATGCATCATGCACTTGGTGTTAAGTCTAAGAATCCTCACCTAGCCCTAGGTCCTGCAAATTTTCTCCTATGATTTTTCTATACTTAAAAAAAATCCTCACCTAAGGATATGTTTATTGATTTTTTAGAAAGAGAGGAAGGAGGAGAAAAACATAGGTGTGAGAGAAACATTGACCAGTTGCCTCTGCACGCTTCCTGACCTGGGATCAAACCTGCAACCTAGGTATGTACCCTGACCAGGAATCGAACTCACGACCATTCAGTATGGGACAATCAATTGAGTCACCCAGCCAGGGCGATACAGATTCTTAATGATGTCATTTAACATCAAAATCTAGCCTTGTCTGAAGCTATGCTATCAGAGACTTTTCAGTTACTTTTCAATTATAATTTACTAGAGGTCCAGTGCATGAAATTTGTGCACAGGTAGGGTCCCTAGCGGCTGCCAGCTGCCACCGCTGGCCTGGGTGGAGCCAGCTGGGGGGAGGGGCCACAGACAGTTGGCCAGCCGGCCCCACCCCCAGTTGAAGGGGGAACAATTTGCATATTAGACTTTTATGATATGGGATAATTTCCCCCCTTTATTTGGCCTGGGTCAGTTTGAACTTTCTTCTTCTTTTTTTAATCCTTGCCCGAGAATATTTTTTCATTTATTTTTAGAGAGAGTGGAAGAGAGAGGAAAAAACAGAGAGAAATATCCATGAGAGAAACACATCGATTGGTTGCTCCTGCAGGAGCCCCGACCAGGACCCTGGGTAGGGAGGAGCCTGTAACCGAGGTACGTACCCTTGACCAGAATCGGACCTGGGACCCTTCGGTCTGCAGGCTGACACTTTACTCTCTGAGCCAAACCGCCGATAAATATAATAAAAGTATATTATCCTATATAATAATTTGGGGCCGGCTAGGGCATTTCTTTTCTTTTTTTTTTAAATTAAATCTTTATTGTTCAGATTATTACAGTTGTTTCTCTTTTTCCCCCCCATAGCTCCCCTCCACTCGGTTCCCACCCCACCCTCTGCCTTTTCCCCCCACACCCCCACTGTCCTCATCCATAGGTGTACGATTTTTGTCCAGTCTCTTCCTACACCCCTACACCCCTTTCCTCCCGAGAATTGTCAGTCCGCTCCCTTTCTATGCCCCTGATTCTATTATATTCACCAGTTTATTCTGTTCATCAGATTATTTATTCACTTGATTTTTAGATTCACTTGATAGATGTGTACTTGTTCATAATTTGTATCTTTACCTTTTTCTTCTTCTTCCTCTTCTTAAAGGATACCTTTCAGCATTTCATATAATACTGGTTTGGTGTTGATGAACTCCTTTAACTTTTTCTTATCTGTGAAGCTCTTTATCTGACCTTCAATTCTGAATGATAGCTTTGCTGGGTAAAGTAATCTTGGTTGTAGGTTCTTGCTGTTCATCACTTTGAATATTTCTTGCCACTCCCTTCTGGCCTGCAAAGTTTCTGTTGAGAAATCAGCTGACAGTCGTATGTGTACTCCCTTGTAGGTAACTGATTGTTTTTCTCTTGCTGCTTTTAAGATTCTCTCTTTGTCTTTTGCTCTTGGCATTTTAATTATGATGTGTCTTGGTGTGGTCCTCTTTGGATTCCTTTTGTTTGGGGTTCTCTGTGCTTCCTGGACTTGTAAGTCTATTTCTTTCACCAGGTAGGGGAAGTTTTCTGTCATTATTTCTTCAAATAGGTTTTCAATATCTTGCTCTCTTCCTTCTTCTGGCACCCCTATAATTTGGATGTTGGTTTGCTTGAAGTTGTCCCAGAGGCTCCTTACACTATCTTCATATTTTTGGATTCTTTTTTCTTTTTGCTTTTCTGGTTGGCTGTTTTTTACTTCTTTGTATTTCAAATTGGGGAGGCTGAGCTACTGGGCCCTATAGGACACCTAGCACAGAAAGCCACCTTATCAACACAGGGAAGCATAAAAAATGCGGAGACAAAGAAACAGGTCACAAATGACAGAAATGGAGGAAAGCAAACTACAGGATATAGAGTTCAAAACCACATCTTTGACTTGATTCTTGCAATCCTCTCGTCTGCTGTTGGAACTCTATATAATATTCTTTATTTCAGTCAGTGTATGCTTAATTTCTATTTGGTCCTTTTTCATATCCTCAAGGGTCTCACTAGATTTATTGAGGGTCTCACTAAATTTATCGGCGGTTTCTAGAAAATTCTTGAAAAACCTTGTAAGTGTGGTTTTGAACTCTATATCCTGTAGTTTGCTTTCCTCCATTTCTGTCATTTGTGACCTGTTTCTTTGTCTCCGCATTTTTTATGCTTCCCTGTGTTGATAGGGTGGCTTTCTGTGCTAGGTGTCCTATAGGGCCCAGTAGCTCAGCCTCCCCAATTACCTGAGGTGGACACCCTTGGTACACCCCTTTGTGGGCTGTGTGCACAGTCTTGTTGTAGTTAAGCCTTGATTGTTGTAGTTATCACTGGGAGGAATTCACCTCCAGGCCAATTGGCAGTGAGAATCATCTATGTCTGCAGTGGGAGAACTTCTGTGCTGGAGACACCCTTATGGGGCAAGACTTGCTTCAGTGGGGCTTTGGTGCTCACTGAGTCTGCCCCCTGAGTGTGTCACTTATGGATCTGAGGAGTTGTAATCTGGATGGTCCCACTCTGACCACTGGGTACACTGGCTCTTGGATCTCTAAGGAGGTGCTAATTTAGCCTCTGCCTGAGGCTATCCAGCAGGAGCTATGGAGAGATATGCAGATTCCTCTTCTTTGTTTGGGGTTTGGAGGTGCCCAGATGAGGCCCAGCTGTGAAGCAATGCAAGCTGCTGTGGGGCCTTGGGCCTTCTTTTGGATGTTTTGGGTCTCTCTGACCCAGCTGCAGTTTTTAGGTAATTTTAGAATGCAAAGGGCCAGACCATTCATATGCAAAAGCCTCTGGGCACAGCTTGGGTGGGGCGGGGTCTCAGGGAATCAACAGGGCAGAGCAAACAGCTATGGCTGATCCTCAGTCCTGCCCTAAGAGGCCCCGGGTCTCAGTGTCCCTTGGTAATCGCTGCAAGCACCTCTGAGAGAAAGCTGCCCTTGAGTTCTGACGGATGCCAGACAGTCCAGTTTCTCCCCGTATGAGTCTGGGTCCCCAGGGACTAACCTGGAACTGGAGTTCAGAGCAGTCGGGAGCTTGTGTGTCCCTCCTAAGTGTCCTCAGTTGCCAGCCCTTTCCACGCACGCCTCTGTACCTCTGCACTTTACTTCCCCACCTCCTCTGAGTCTCAGTGTGCTTTTCTCTTTCCTTTTAGTTGTAGAATTTCCACTCAGCCAGCCTTCGTGTCATTCTGGATGATGTCTGTTTTGTCTTTTAGTTGTATTTTTGAAGTGGTTGTGCAAGGCAGCAATTTCAGGTGTTTACCTATGCCGCCATCTTGGTTTCTCCTGGCTAGGGCATTTCTGTTACTTGAAATGAAGGAGCAATTTTTCACAATAAAAATAATTTTTAAAATCATGTTATAGTTGTTACTGAGGACTCATTTGCACGATGAGAATAACAAAGCAACATGTGATGGTGGGCTGGTGCTTGGAGTGAATGTCTCCCCTCTAAGATATTTTCCTGGCAGAGCGCATGATTCACATTCCTGTGTTTGCAAAATTGCTAAATTGATAGACCTTTCTGATTGCCCTTGGATGGATCAGCTCCGTGTCCTATTTCTTGTGTTAGAAGTCAAGGATTTGTTTTCTAGTCCATATTTTTCTACAATTTTGGATAAAACACCTCACTTTTCTGGGCCTCAGTTTCCTTTTCCACAGACTGAGGAGCTGAGGCTAAGTGATTTTAATAGTATCTTTCATTATCCTAGATTCTATCATTCTGCATTAAACAATTATATTACTGAGTATTCATTCTCTAATTCTCAAACATTTTCTCATTCAATAAAAACAAGATATTTGGATAAATTACCACATTTCTAGAAAGGCTTGTATTTTCACTTTTTTTTTTTTAACCAAAGAGAGAGACTGGACAGCAGGAATGAAGACGCTGGAAGAGAATGAGATGAGGGAGAGGTTTACTGTGGGGAAGGCAGATTTTGTAGCGTTCAGGCTTCAGCTTCTAGGTCTGGCAACACAGCCTGGGATCCCAGGTGCTAATTAAATTAATAAAAAGGCATTTTGTGCAAACATGTGCTCCACACCTGCTGTGTTACCAGGCACAGGTTTCTTTCCTGTTGCGATGGCTCGGTTTTACCACTTAACGATGAAGGCAAAAAAAAATTTAAAAATAACAGCAAGCAGGAAATGTCCAATTGTAGCCAATATGTTCCTAACCATCCCCCCTCCCCCGCCCAAATGCCTATTAATTTGTGATGACATGTTAGGAAAGCGCTCATTTTGCTTTTGACGTTCGCAATTACTTAGGGCTTCACAACTTTGTTTAATAATTATTATAATTATGAGAAATAACATCCTGTCTTCATCCAATTAAGGATGAGGATGATAAAGTAAGAAATTACAGCTTAAAGTTTTAGATACAAACAAGGAGCACATCCACTCTCCAGACAATGTCCTTGCTGACCAGTCTGGAGGTCACTTTTTTCTTTGACTTGATGCAAAAACATGTGTCTTTGTTCAAAGAAGATACATTTTTAAAAATCTTTTTAGCTTAGCAACATTTTATGTTAAAAACGGACATGCCTTGCCCTGGCTGGTCTGGCTCAGTGGATAGAGCGTCGGTTAGAATTTGCTCAGGGGCAAATGTCCGGGTTGTGGGCTTGATCCTCAGTAGGGGGCGTGCAGGAGGCAGCTGATGGATAATTGATGATTCTCTCTCATCATTGATGTTTCTATCTCTCTCTTCCTCTCCCTTCCTCTCTGAAAAAAAAATATATATCCTATCTAATAATAGACAAACATGGTAATTAACTGTACCTTTGCTACCATTGCCATTGGCTGATTAGTGTGATATGCAAATTAACCGCCAACAAAGATGGTGGCTAATTTGCATACTGCAGGCAGGGCAGGACACCAGGAGCCGCCATCCAGGCCCCCATGTGTGACTCCAGGAGCCGCCGGAAAGCCAGGCCGCAGGCAAGGCGGCCCCCTGGGACCCAGGAGCCCGTTGGCAAGGTCTGCAGGCAAAGCAGCGATCAAGCTATGAGGGGGAGTGGGGGGGGCGGAAGGAGCTACAGGAGCAGCTCTGGCCGGAGACTGAAGACTCTGGCCGGAGTGAGGAGCAAAGACTGAAGGCTCCAGCCGCAGTGAAGTCTGTGTCCAGAGCGAAGATGGAAGGCCATGACCAGAGTGAAGGTCTGGGTCCCGGGTGCCAGAGGAAAACTGGTGCTGGCAGCCAGGGGAAAGAAGGCCTATTGCACGAATCTTTGTGCAACGGGCCTCTAATATATATCTATATAGATATATATAGATATCTCTTAATAAAAAACAGACATGCCTAATATATTAGGATTAAATTTAGTGGTGAGAGACAAAAAACACAAACTAAGAATTTATTTCTCTCTTGTCGGGAAATCTGGGCCGAGTGTTCAAGTGCAGCACATGCTCCATGGCGTCAGGACCAGGCCCTCCCTACTCCACTGCACTACCGTGCGTGGCCTCTGTGCTCAGCTTACTAGTATCTCATGGCCCAAGGTGAAGTGGTGCCCAACTTCCACTTATGTCTTACCAGCCACAGGGAGGTGGAGAAATGAAGTCTGTTTTCCAGGCAGCCGCATACCTAGCTTAACACTGCGTGTTCTATTATTATAGAACAGGGTGGCAAACTTTCTGTAAAGAGCCAGATTTAGGAGAAACCAAGATGGCGGCATAGGTAAACATGGGAGTTTGCTGCCTCGAACAACCACTTCAAAAATACAACTAAAAGACGGAACGGACATCATCCAGAACCACAGGAAGGCTGGCTGAGTGGAAATTCTACAACTAGAAGGAAAGAGAAAAGCATACCGAGACTCAGAGGAGGCGCAGTGCGGAAGTAAAATACTGAGGTGCGGAGGTGCATGTGGAGCAGGCTGGCGGCTGAGGGCGCGGTTGTCGTTTTCAATCGGGAGGGAGTCTCAGGCTCTGAGCTCCAGTTCCGGGTGAGTCTCTAAGGACCCAGACTCATACGGGAGAAGCGGGACTGTCTGGCATCGGTCAGAACCTGAGGGCAGCTTTCTCTCCGAGGGGCTTGCAGCGATTACCCGGACACTGAGAAGCAGAGCCTCTGAGGGCAAGTCTGAGAGCAGCCATAACTGCTAGCCCCGCTCTGTTGATCCCGTGGGACCCGCCCCGTCCAAGCCCTGCAGGGAGACTTTTGCTGGATAGCCTCAGGCAAAGGCTAGATTAGCACCTCCCTAGAGATCCAGGAGCCAGGAAGCCCAGAGGTCAGAGTGGGACCATCCAGTTTGCAGCTCTGTGGAACCATAAAAGACACATTCAGGGGGCAGACTCAGTGAGCACCAAAGCCCCATTGAAGCAAGTCTTGCCCCAGAGGGGTGTCTCCAGCACAGAAGTTCTCCCACTGCAGACACAGCTAATTCTCACAGCCAATTGGCCTGGAGGTGAATTCCTCCCAGTGATAACTACAACAATCAAGGCTTAACTACAACAAGACTGTGCACAAAGCCCACAAGGGGGTGCACCAAGAGTGTCCACCTCAGGTAACTGGGGAGGCTGAGCCACTGGGCCCTGTAGGACACCTAGCACACAAAACCACTCTACCAACACAGGGAAGCAGACAAAATGCGAAGACAAAGAAACAGGTCACAAATGACAGAAATGGAGGACAGCAAGCGACTGGATATAGAGTTCAAAACCACGTTTCTAAGATTTTTCAAGAATTTTATGGAAACCGCTGATAAATGTGGTGAGATCCTCAAGAAATCTAGTGAGACCCTCGATGTTGTGATAAAGAACCAACTAGAAATTAAGCATACACTGACTGAAATAAAGAATATTATACAGACTCCCAACAGCAGACCAGAGGAGCGCAAGAATCAAGTCAAAGATTTGAAATACGAAGAAGCAAAAAACACCCAACCAGTAAAGCAAAATGAAAAAAGAATCCAAAAATATGAAGATAGTGTAAGGAGCCTCTGGGACAGCTTCAAGCAAACCAACATCCGAATTATAGGGGTGCCAGAAGATGAGAGAGAGCAAGATATTGAAAACCTATTTGAAGAAATAATGACAGAAAACTTCCCCTACCTGGTGAAAGAAATAGACTTACAAGTCCAGGAAGCACAGAGAACCCCAAACAAAAGGAATCCAAAGAGGACCACACCAAGACACATCATAATTAAAATGCCAAGAGCAAAAGACAAAGAGAGTATCCTAAAAGCAGGAAGAGAAAGAAAGTCAGTTACCTACAAGAGAGTAACCATACAACTGTCAGCTGATTTCTCAACAGAAACTTTGCAGGCCAGAAGGGAGTGGCAAGAAATATTCAAAGTGATGAACAGCAAGAACCTACAACCAAGATTACTTTACCCAGCAAAGCTATCATTCAGAATTGAAGGTCAGATAAAGAGCTTCACAGATAAGAAAAAGCTAAAGGAGTTCATCACCACCAAACCAGTATTATATGAAATGCTGAAAGGTATCCTTTAAGAAGAGGAAGAAGAAGAAAAAGGTAAAGATACAAATTATGAACAACAAGTACACATCTATCAACAAGTGAATCTAAAAATCAAGTGAATAAATAATCTGATGAACAATATGAACTGGTGATTATAATAGAATCAGGGACATAGAAAGGGAATGGACTGACTATTCTTGGGGGGGAAAGGGGTGTGGGGGATGCGGGAAGAGATTGGACAAAAATCGTGCACCTATGGATGAGGACAGTGGGTGGGGAGTGAGGGCGGAGGGAGGGGTGGGAACTGGGTGGAGGGGAGTTATGGTGGGAAAAAAGAGGTACCAATGTAATAATCTGAACAATAAAGATTTAATTAAAAACAAATAATAAAGGAATACTATGAACAACTCTCAACCCACAAAAAAAAAAAAAGAGCCAGATTTATATTTTTTATATTTTAAGCTTTCTGAGCCACATGGCCTCTGTCTCAACTACTTCACTCCGCTGTTGCAGTGTGAAAGCAGCCACAGACAATAGATATATGCATGTTTGTGGCTGTGTTCCAATAAAACTTTATTTATAAGAACCAGTGACAGTCTGGTTTAGTTCCACAAGCTGAGCCCTGGTACAGGAAGTGGGTAAAACAGATACTGGGGATAGCGAGTTTTTCTCCTAGACCTGGTAATAGACATATTAGCAATGTTAACTTTGGTTAAGTTTCTTCTGCACCTCCCCTCCCTTTTCAGTATAGTTAGTGGCAAACCAAATTGCCAATAATTAATTAAAATCAGCAAAATGATGTAGCGGAGGGCAAATGTGTTTAAGGCTGTCTTTGAAAGACTAGTTAGTGGGTGTTGATTATGCTTTGTCTTCTTGCTGACTGGTCTTTTCCTAGGCAAGAACTCCTGTCTTGTTTCCCACTTTGGTAAGAGAATGGTTGTTTCCTCAACTCACTGCTTGGAGATGCAAGAGTCCACGAAAATAAATGTGGAGGAGACACTGGGAAAATAATTATGGCTTTCCCCTCTTCCTGGCAGAGTGAGACAAGCCTGAGCGCCTTTGTTTAATTAGATCTCACTTTAAGACCTTTTCTTTCTCCGGTGGACAGTGGAGAAGGGGCACAGGACGGCAGGAGGCAGCTCTCACTCGAGCTACATAAACCCTGTAGCAACTTGATCAAAAGTCATTCTGGTAATTCATTTCATTTACCACTAATTTTTACTTATTATTTCATTCGTTTTATTTATCTTTTCCCCTGAATTCAAAGATAGCACACGGCTTTGTGGGAGGCAGTCAGACAGGTATGAGCAGAGCTGGGATGATGGCTCAGGAACAGAAAGGTCACCAGGGCAGAGAGCCCCGGGTGCCTAACAAGGAAGAAAACAAGGACCTCACCCCCAGGGTAACCATTCCTCCCCTAGCACATCGCTGGTCGTGCGGTTTAGATCCCCTGACCTTTCATATCGCTGGTCATGGGGTTTGGACCCTCCCCTAACCTTTCCTCCCCTGGCAGGTAACTAGTCCTGGGGGTCAGACCCCCTTAGAGGGGAAACGAACAAGGGGCCCTTAAGCATTAAGCCCCTTCGGCAATGAGGTTCTGACCTGCACGGAATACATCTAGGCCTCAGTTGTGTTTCAGCTCCAAGCCCAGAGGAGCAGCAAAACCAGACAAGTGACACCATGGCCATGGCTGACCCCCTGCCCTGGCTCCAGCCAATCAGGGGAGACCATGACCCTGAAAGGACATACCTGGAAAGCTGATGAGTATTTTATTGAGATCCTCCCTTAAAAGCCCACACCTTTCTCCTCCCCTATCCCTTCCCCCCAGGCACATTACCTTTACCGTCCTCTCTCCTAAGCTCCAAAGACCTTTCTTTGGCCTCTGTAACTTGTTTCCTGAGCTCATTCCTTCTACAGCTTACTTCTTCTACCTCTGTGACTTTCGAAATAAACTTTCTCTTATAGTTTGAGTCTTGGCTCGACATTCTTTCTCCGCCAGAACTCAAGTACTGAGGTTGAACCGAGGTCCCGCTTGACTCCACCAGTCTAACACCTGGTGCCATTTTCAGGGCCGCCCACAGTTTAGCAAGTCAAATATAAATATAAAAATGCAGAACTGAGTCTTCCATAATCCACTCCACCCAGTCCTCCCAGATGTTTTTGTATGCATGCCCTAACAATAGGACAGTGTGCCAGGAATGCCAGGTTACAGTAATTTCTGTTGCTTCCAGAACTCTTAAAGTGAGGTAAACTATTCTGTAATATTTTCCATGTAAGATTTCATTAGTAGAGGGAGAGTAAGCCTCAAGATCTTTTTTCATAGTACTGACTACTGTTAAGTCTACTGTTAGCATCTCCCAAAGTCCTAATTCTATATTCAGCACAAAAGATACTTAACTTTAATTAAACTGGTCAAACATTTTTACTACATAGATTGGAGACTAGAAAGACAGTTGGGGCCCTAACCGGTTTGGCTCAGTGGATAGAGCGTCGGCCTGTGGACTGAAGGGTCCCAGGTTCGTGGACTGAAGGGTCCCAGGTTAGATTCCGGTCAAGGGCATGTACCTTGGTTGCCGGCACATCCCCAGTGGGGGGCGTGCAGGAGGCAGCTGATCGATGTTTCTCTCTCATCGATGTTTCTAACTCTCTATCCCTCTCCCTTCCTCTCCGTAAAAAATCAATAAAATATATTAAAAAAAAAAAGACAGTTGGGTTTCCATATTTACTAATGGAACTTAGGAAGTTAGAATAGAACGGGTAGACCTAAAGAGAACTTTAGAGATCATTGAGTCCAAACTCCTTAGTTGACAGAGAGGAACTGAGGCTCAGAGAAGGCAAGTGTTGTGCCCAGAATTGTGTAGCTAATTAATAATAAAACTCGGTGGAAACTCAGGGCTGGTTCACAGAAACACTGGGTGGTCCACCTCCATGCTGCTGAGTGGGATTGTCAGCGGGAGGTACCCTTTTTCTGTTTTAATCCTCACAGGGGATATTTTTCCCCTTTATTTTCAGACAGAAAAAGGTAGGGACAGAGGGAGGCGGGGAAGAGAGAAACATCACAAGAGAGACACATCCATGAGTTGCCTCCTGCAAGGACCCCCACAGAGGCCAGGGATTGAACCAGCCAAGGGCTGAACCTTTTAAAGCAGCAGGCACAGGGGGAAAGCTGTCCTCAGGCATCAGGAAGTGGGAGGATAAGATGTCTGGCTTCTAGCAATAGGAATAAGTCAGAGGCCTGAACTGCTTCTGGAAGTATGGCTTGTTCTCTGGGACAAGGACAGCATGGTGGCTGTAAGGCGACCTATCCTGGACAAGTGGGCTGTTTACAACATAAAAAGCACGAGATGGCTTTCATGAGGACATCTGGGCCTTTGTAACATTCTCAGGTGTCTGCAGGTTTTCCAGGTAATCTCAGAAGTTTTCCCCCAATCTAGAGTGCATTTATTTACTTTGGCTTCAGATGACAGCTTTTGAAAGAAAGGAAATGTGTCAGATTTAGACCAAACAAGTTACCAACATTTCCCAAAAAGTTGGGGATTACTAAGCATTAAAAATTCAAACAAACAAAGTATTTAAAGTAATATGTATGGTGGTGTAGTTTTGTAAGGAACTTAGTACATCCCAAGATGTTTATTATTATTGTTACTTAGTACATCCTAACATGATTATTAATATAATAAATGGGTAAAATTTCCATAGATTCATATGAACATATATTCACATTAGGTATATGTAATATACATCTACATTATGTATATACACATACATTTATATACACACACATATATTTATATGCATATCTGTGTATTTACAGGGTGGGACAAAAGTAGGTTTACACTTGTGAGTACGCAAAACACAGAGTTTATTCTTGTATTTTTATTAATTATTGTATTATTTTTCTGTAAACTGTAAACCTACTTTTGCCCAACCCTATATATATATATGCATTTACTACAGGACATATATATCAATATATGTGTTACTTATATATGTATTTATTGCATGTATATGTTAGGTAACATACATATGTATCATATTATGAATATGTATTTGTGTACATATACACAGTCATATAATCATATGTACCTATGGAAATTTTATCCGTTTATGAAGATGACATTGGAAATGAATTAATAAACATATTGGGACATCCTAAATATTTATGTATATATACACATATATGTACAAATACACATATGCATATATACTTATAGAATATGTATGCATATATGCAGACCCTTCTTTCTCCACATATTGTGAGCTCCCTCTCCCCCATGGATGTGTATATGTATATATTATATCCTTTTTTATTATCTGTGCCTTTTCTTTTCCCTCAAGAAAAGGGAGTGTAAAGAGAGGGGGAGAATAAGAGAACAGGGTTGGGTGACCAAAAAATGCCCAAACATTAATATGAAAAAAATAAATGCTTACTCACAATAATTAGTGACACATGCCCCTTTTGAATCTCCTTTGTTTATTCTAAGGAAAGATATTTAAAAAGAACACTCTAAATGAAAGAAACTCTCTTTCTACTTCCTAAAACCAACAAAGGCTACTACATATTGCAAGTCATTGGAGCAAACGCGTTAGAAGGGAAGGACCATTTAAAGTGAAATCTGTCATTAATTTACTACGTGCTTGAATCTCATAAATAATTTTAAGTAGAAAGGGTTGTAAAATGTGATTAAGGTCATTATTTCATGTTAAGTAGCCCATAGGCTTTTCTAATGTAAAAATCTTTCCATAAAAAGAAGAACTAAGGTTTCTTCAAGGTTAAGGGTCTCTGGAGCCAATTCCACAAAGATGTATTACGGTAGAGATGATGGAGTGTGTAGAAGTCATCTGAGAAGATCTTACAAGATTTCTCAAGGTGAGGTTTTTGAACAAGGACAGATTATATATTATTTTAAGAAGATTTGCTGGGTGTTCAATTTCCAAAATGAATTGCAATGTAGTCTGCTTCCTAAAAACCTGACAACTGTGTTGAGAAAATGATAGCCTAGGCGTCATCTAACTTATTCAGCAAATATTTACTGAGCACAGTCTATATACCAGGTACTCTTCTAGTTCTTGGGATCTAGCAGTGAACCAAATGAAGTCCCTTCTCCCAAGAGCCCGAGTTACTTGCATCACCAAATGGTAGATCTGGGATTTGAACCCACTTCATCTGGCAGGGAGTTTAACTGCTTCCCTCCATTTTTCTCTCAAGAGGTAGGCTGATTTCAGGAATGTTGAAAGACGGGACTTGAAAGCATTCAGTAATTGAATTTGGGAGTTGTGAGGGAGGAGGAATTGAAGATGATGACTGGTGGATGGCATTGCATTACACTGGGATGGCATTTCCTTTCACTGGGAGGAAAAGGGAGGTTTTTTTGGGGGGGGAAGGGCAAAGATAAGAAGTCTAGTTTTTCTTTTAAAAAAATATTTTTATTGATTTCAGAGAGGAAGGGAGAGGAAGGGAGAGATAGAAACATCAATGATGAGAGAGAATCATTGATCAGCTGCCTCCTGCATGCCCCCTACTGTGGATCAAGCCTGCAACCCAGGCATGTGCCCTGACCAGGCACCAGACCATGACCTCCTGGTTCATAGGTCGACACTCAACCACTGAGCCACACTGGCTGGGCAGGCAGTCTAGTTTCAAACATGCTGAGTTGGAGATGTCCGATTGTATTATGGATCTAGAGCTCAGGTCCAGGTCTGCAACGGCAAATACAGATTTGGGAATCCTCAACCGAGATTGCAATGGGAGTCAAGGAAGTAGATAAAATTGCCCAGTGATAGTACAGAGGGTGACCAGAGAAGATAGCCTCGCAACCCCAAAGGGTGCTAGGAATGGACACAGGAGCAGTAGCTTGACAAAGAGACTGTCAGGATGTGGCTAGATAAGTCTGAGAAAAACCAGAGGAATGTGTCATCACAGAAATCTGGAGGATGCTTCCAGAAGAGGAAGACAGCTGAACAGGATCAATGCTGTCTAGTAGGGATAAGACGGACATACTCCATTGAACTTAACAGTAATGAAGTCCCTGGTGAGGTCAATTGTCATTGATCAGAGGCAACAGCCGGACTGTAGTGGGAATTGAAGATAGTGAGTATAGAGAACTGGAAAAGGGAGAAGGGGCTTGTGGGAAGAGGACATGGGAAGAGTAAGGGGCTGAGGAAGTGTTTGATTTTAAATACAGGAACAACCTGTGTGCATCTACTCACAGGCTGATGACAAGAAATTAGTTCAGAAGAAGTGAAAGCGGGAACTGAGAAGGGACAAAGCAAAGAATGAGTTAAGAGGATGCAAAATTCAGCACACAGGTATAGGGATTGACTTGAGATGTAAGTGTACACATAGGTTTAGTGGTGGGGGATTAAGGACTTTGAGAAATTCATTTCAGTAAGATTGAGTGTACAGGGGAGATGTAGTGAGGTCAGAAGTTGGAGGGAAGTAGAAAGATTGTCAAATAACTAGAGTGGAGACTGAGAAAGTGGGGCAGAGAAGAATTCATAAGTGGCTGACAGCATTGAGGGCCCAGTTGTCTGGCCACCATGAATTTGTGGTGGCACCAATCTGTGAAGTCATCTGAGATTCTCAAGCAGAGCTCAGCAGCCCAGGTGTGCAAATAACTCAGAAATCTTGGCTTGAGCCAAGTTGAGGTTTTTCCAGGTTGTTGGGAGAGTGGACAATGGAGACCATGGAACAAGAGAGTTGAGGACCTCCAAGAGATTGGTTGAAGGGGCAGGTCATGGAATGTCAGTTGGATGGGGATAACAGGGAGAGAGGGGGGCAGATTCTTGCTCTGACTCTCTCATTGACTGTTACTTTGGGTAAATTGCCACATATATCCAGGCTTTAGTTTTTCCCCACTTATAAGTGAGGGTGTTGGCTCATTTGGTTAACATCTCTTCCAGTTCTACAATTCTGTGGTTCAGTTTTGCAAAACCGCAAGCGCTCTCTGACCATGAGAGACACTGCCAATTCCTTCTGGTCACTGGGGGCAAACAACCTTCACTATGCCAGAGAAGCAAATTCCATTCATGTTGCCAGACCGCTGATGCAACGCTTTCATTTTCTCATGAAAACATGAAAAATGTTCAGGGCCCTTCCCATAAATCAAGAGTAATTGTCTCATACTTACCTGGCAGGGGGGATACCATGATCACGAAGGTGGTTTTCCCAGGGCGAGGCTTATCCATTGCACTCCGAATGTGCTGACCCCTGTGATTTCCCCAAATGTGGGAAACTCGACTGCATAATTTGTGGTAGTGGGGGGGAAAAAAAAGAAAAGAATAATTGTTTCATTGTCATTGGTCATCCAACCCTGCTGGCTGTACATGTCTCAATCCGTACTTGATTCAATTCAGTTCAACTTAAAAACATACTTTCTGAGTGTTGACTTTGCATAAATCACTGAGACAGTTGCTGGGGATACAAAGGTAAGAAAGCTACATGCTTGCCCTGTGGTAGTCTAGCAGGAAGGATAAAACCAGTACAGAAATAAGTGAGTCGGGGGTATAAATCTTAGTATTCAACTCAGGAAAGAAAGAACAATTGTTTTTTCTATATTTCTCTTTAACAACTCAATTTCTGTTTTTAGTTTATTTTTACCAGGTTGGAATAAGCTCAGTGGGGGTCCCCACCATTTTTTTGGGTCATGACTAATTCTCAGAGCTTACATAATTCTAAGGCATCCGGAGGGAGTGCCTTTAAGGTCCTCGGTATCATCTGTCAGCTCTATTTGCCCACACATCCACGGCCCCTGTGGTTCTGCATTACCAGTTCATGCAGGCAGCCAAGGGATATGCTCATTTGCTCTGCATGGTCCCTTAGGACTTTATAATTGTCTTGCTACTTCTAGACCTTTCTGGATTGCATGGTTATCAGTGTGGCTCTTCCCAAGCATGCTTAAAAATACTGCTATGGTCTGAATACTTAGTTCCCCCCAAATTCATCACCTACCCTCAAAGGTGATGATGACATTAGGAGGTAGGACCTCTGGGAGGTGATCAGGTCATGAGGATGGAGGCCTAATGAATAAGATTAGTGCCCTTGTAAAGAAGACCCCATAGAGCTCCCTTACCCCTTCGGCGATGTAATGACATAGTGTAAAGACCCTATCTGTGAACCAGGAAGTTGGGCCTTCACCACACATCAACTGTGCTGATGCTTTGATCTTGGACTTTCAGCCTCCAGAACTGTGAGCGATAAACTTCTGTTATTTAGAAGCCATCCAGTCTGGTTTTTTTTTGTTGTTGTTGTTGTAGCAACACTCTGTAACATAATCTTCTTTATGGGGTCTTACTAATTCTACAGGGTTCTAGATAGGGCACAGAATAAAATGCCTCATTCCTTGAGGACCAATGGACATGTGACTCCCCACACTTGACCTCCATCTTTCCTTCTTTCTGCTGGCCCTAAGAATTCTCTGGTCTAGGAAGACTGGGCAGGTGGGGGTGGGTGGGGAGTTCTACTACCATAAATAATGTTTACTTCCAAATCTTTTATTTATGCTGGGACCCATTTTTGTTACATTAGGAAACTTCTTTTCCTCTCTCTTTCTGCTCCATCACATCCCACTAAGGCCATGAAAACAGAATTGATTAGCTGCTTGAATGCAGAGACGAGCAAGGGGACAAGGAAATGTGGGGAAACCAAGGACACTTTCATACAAGGCAGAAATGAGTGTGTTACAAGAACAAGCATAGTGCAGAGATACTCACTTGCACATGAAAGGAATACTAACTTCAGAAAGAAAAACAATGGATTTACTAGAAGGATTCTGGTGAACTCACTGAATAGGAAAAAAAAGGAGCTTAACCTATGTTTTGAGAATGACAGGGACCAGAGCAGTGGTGGCAGTTGCAAGAGGAGGAATTCAAGTACCATTAAGCTTGCTGGGGTCAAAGGATGCAGCTCCAACCATCTCTGTCTGATGTGTTTCCACCCAGGAGTAAGTCCCCTGGAGACAGATCTGATTGGCTGAGCTTTGGTCACATAATCACATCTGTGGCCAGGAGTTCTCTGTCTGGAAGTTCTGCCGGGCCTAGTGGAATGGCAGAGAAGCCACTGTCCTTAGACAACAGGGAGCTAAAGAATGTAGGGACGGGGTGGCTAAAGCATCTGATGCCCGCTCAAGGAGTGGGAGAGCACGTCTTTTTAAGAAAGCAGAAAAGCCTAGAGCATTTGTGAAGGACTTGGAAGGATGAGAACAGTTCTTAGATAAGAAATGGCCATAGGGATGAGCAATGGTCCTGAGACAGAAAATGTGAGACTCTTTCAAAATTATCTGAGAATAGTTTTGCTGGAGCTTACTTAGTCTATGAGTCGGGGTGAGAGACAAGGTTGATAGGGCT
The DNA here is from genome assembly GCF_028538775.1 of Myotis yumanensis. Taxonomy (NCBI): domain Eukaryota; kingdom Metazoa; phylum Chordata; class Mammalia; order Chiroptera; family Vespertilionidae; genus Myotis; species Myotis yumanensis. The sequence continues at coordinate 37,953,600 of NW_027223760.1, read as the reverse complement.
GAAAATGTTGATTTGTAATGAATCCGAATGAGGAATTGTTATGGGCTGAATTGTTTTCCCCCCCAAATTCATATATTGAAGATGTACCTCCTAATAGCTCAGAATGAGATTATATTTGGAGATTAGTGGCCTGGTGCATGAAATTCGTGCACGGGGGGTGGGGGAGGGGATCCCTCAGCCCAGCCTGCACCCTCTCCAATTGGGGACCCCTTGGGGAATGTCCGACTGCCAGTTTAGGCCCGATCCCACACCGGCAGTAGGACATCCCTCTCGAAATCTGGGACCACTGGCTCCTAACCGCTCACCTGCCTGCCTGCCTGCCTGATCACCCCTAACTGCCTCTGCCTGCCTGCCTGATTGCCCCTAACCCCTCTGCCTGCCTGCCTTATTGCCCCTAACCCCTCTTCCTGCCTGCCTTATTGCCCCTAACCTCTCTGCCTGACTGCCTTATTGCCCCTAACCTCTCTGCCTGCCTGCCTGATCGCCCCTAACTGCCCTCCCCTGCCAGCCTGATCTTGCCCCCAACTCTCCTCCCCTGCCTGCCTGCCTGATCGCCCCTAACTGCCCTTCCCTGCCGGCCTGATTTTGCCCCAACTGCCCTCCCCTGCCAGCCTGATTTTGCCCCAACTGCCCTCCCCTGCCGGCCTAATCATCCCTAACTGCCTCTGCCTTGGCCCCCACCACCATGGCTTTGTCCGGAAGGAAGTCGGCCGTCCGGAAGATGGCCGGTTGACCCGGTCTCATGAGCATATTCCCCTTTTATTAGTATAGATAGGGCCTTTAAAGAGGTAATTAAGTTAAAAAGAGGTCATTGATGGTGGGCCCTAGTCTAACAGGGCTGGTGTCCTTATAAGAAGATATTAGGACACAGACGTGCACAGAGGGAGGATTATGTGAGGACACAGCGGGAAGATGGCTGTCTACACACCAAAAAGAGAGGCCTCAGAAGAAGCCAACTCTGCCAGCACTTTGATCTTAGATTTAAGTTATGGCAGCCCTAGCAAAATAATACAGAATTTACCCCTTATTTTGGAAGCCAGGGGTACCTATGGAAACTTCTTAAAGAGTAGAATTACAGTCCGGCCAGCTTGACTCATTGGTTGAACGTCGACCTATGAACCAGGAGGTCACGGTTCGATTCCTGGTCAGGGTACATGCCTGGGTTGCAGGAGGCAGCTGATCAATGATTTTCTCTCATCATTGATGTTTCTATCTCTCTCTCCCTCTCCCTTCTTCTCTGAAATCAGCAAAATATATTTTTTTAAAAGAGCAGAATGACATTATTAGACTTCAGTCTCAGGAAATTGACTCTAGCAGAGGTATGTAAATGGGGAAGTAGGTAGAGTCTGGAGGCTGGGAGCTGAGGAACAGAGGAGAATGCCTCTAATTTTGCTTGCATGAGCCAGGGAACATTTCATTGAGGAGGCAACAATGACAACTGAAGGTTTGCAAAGCAGATTGGGGTAGACAGGCTTTCTAGGCAAAGGGCACAGCCTGTGCGAAACTCAGAGGCATGTTTAGGGTGTGATGGATGAAAAATCAAATGTGGCAAGTTCCTTAGGAGAGCTACAAGCAAAGTGCTCTGTGATTCTCATTTACATCAGCTTTCTGTTGTAAAACGAGTCATGGCAGGGGAATGCCGTGGGCACACCAGACATTCAGGTAGCTGGGACTTGCCTTCCATTCTCTATACACATTATTGGATTTCTAGAAAGAAACTATTTGTCACCCAGGCTTTGGGAGTCCAGTAGCCTTCATGCATTATCTGAAAGTATTTATTTCACTTCTGGCATTTAGAGTCAGGAGACCAGATACTTTAAAATAAGCATTATTTGTTTCCACAATCCATAGAAAAATTACCTTATATTATTGTGAATTAGTGAATCTTTATCATTCGGTGGTAGGGTTATGTTTTGAATGGGAATTAAATGGTGAGATTCATTATCTACTGACATTGAATTTTGTCGTCCAGGTAACTATTTATTGAATATTTACAATACACATAAGACACAATGTGGGTTTGTAAAAAAAAGAGAATGCTTTTTACATTTGGTTCATAGAAATCAGTATTGCTACATTAATTCACAGCGAAAAAGAAAAATACCAATCAAAGGAAAGGTCTAGTTCCTTTCTTAGCAGGGACATGAAGAAGGGCAGTATAATGGTCCAAGGGAAGAGTCTTGGCTCATACCCTGAGGCATCCCAGGTGAGGGCCTGGGGCTTCCCACAAGTGAAGGGCTCAGGCTAGAGGCCAGCCCACATGTTTTTTGCTTCATTTATACATGTATGATACATGAAGGAACTATATGATAAACATATGTGGATTTTTAGTCAATTAAAAAAAAGTTTTTTTTAAGTCCTCACCTGAGAATATTTTTTCCATTGATTTTTAGAGAAAGGAGGGAGAAAGAGAGAAAGAGAGAGAGAGAGAGAGAGAAACAACAATGTGAGAGAGACACATTGGTTGGTTGCCTCCTACATGTGCCTGCCTGCCTGCCTGCCTGCCTCCCGGGACTGGGTATCAAACCTGCAACAGAGGTACATGCCATTGACCAGGAATTGATCCCATGACCCTTCCGTCCTAGGGTTGACACTGTAACCACTGAGCCAAACCGGCCAGGACTCAGCCAATTTTTGGTAAGAGACTGGGTTTCAGAGCATTTCATCTATGGAATTTGTTTTAAATATTATCAGGCATTTACAAATAAAAATAATTATGTACTAAGTTGAGTGTAAAATCTATTTAATTAATTCACTATCATAGTTTAAAAATGAACTTGAACTCTTGTGAATGTCAGCGGCCAATGCCAGGGTGACCATCACAGCCCAGTTTTGCACTGAAAGTCCCACTTTCCAGGGCTCCAAACGACGAGATAATTCTGCCCATCAGAACTCGGATGCCCAGCTCAGGTTCAGTTCCACACAATGAGTCCTATTCCTACACCAGCTCTCAGGACACAGAATCTCCTGGAGCAGAGAGCTTCATGCGGCATGTCGATTGCTCAAACAAACAAGTGAATGACCAGGATGTGGCAAGGGACCAAATATGAAGGTGGTATCAACCACAAATCTGATAGCAAGTGGTAGAAAATATGAGAAAGGCAACAATGGATTTCAGAAAATGTGTACAGGAGGAGGGAGTTGTAAAAAGATTAGAGGAGGAACTTTGGAAAGTTGGGCTGAGTCAACATCCTCCTTGAGAAATAATTATCAAGGACTGTTGCCCTAGCAGGGTTTGCTCAGTGGTTAGAGCTTGGTCCGTGGACTGAAGGGTCTTGGGTTTGATTCTAGTCAAAGGAACATACTTTGGTTGCAGGCTTGATCCTGGGGCCCAGTCCAGGTACTGTGCAGGAGGAATCAATCAATGTTTCTCTCTCACATTGATGTTTCTCTCTGTTTCTTCCCCTTCTTTCCACTCTAGCGGTTCTCAACCTGTGGGTCGCGACCCCTTTGGCGGTTGAACAACCCTTTCACAGGGGTCGCCTAAGACCATTCTGCAAATCAGATACTTACATTATGATTCATAACAGTAGCAACATTACAGTTATGAAGTAGCAACGAAAATAATTTTATGGTTGGGTCACAACATGAGGAACTGTATTTAAAAGGCCAAAAGGTTGAGAACCACTGTTCCACTCTCTCTAAAAATCAATGGAGGCCAGCTGGCGTGGCTCAGTGGTTGAGCATGAACCTATGAACCTATGAACCAGAGGTCATGGTTCGATTCCCAGTCAGGGCACATGCCCGGGTTGCAGGCTCAATCTCCAGTGTGGGGAGTGCAGGAGGAAGCCAATCAATGATTCTGTCTCATCACTGATGTTTTTATCTCTCTCTCTCCCTCTCCCTTCCTCTCTGAAATCAATAAAAATATATTTTTGAAAAATATCCTTGGGTGAGGATAAACAAACAAACAAACAAACAAAAGGACTGTGTTTCTCTCTACCTAAGTTAAGGGAAAATCCCAGTTAAAAATCCTCATGCACAGCATTTTAATCTTTTCTAAAAAGTATGTACTATATTCTTTTTTTTAAAATATATTTTATTGATTTTTTACAGAGAGGAAGGGAGAGAGATAGAGAATTAGAAATATCGATGAGAGAGAAACATCGACCAGCTGCCTCCTGCATATCTCCCACTGGAGATGTGCCCGCAACCCAGGTACATGCCCTTGACCGGAATCGAACCTGGGACCTTTCAGTCCGCAGGCCGACGTCTATCCACTGAGCCAAACCGGTTTCGGCATATATTCTTTAATGACTTTTATTCACCACTTTTTAGTGAAAAGTTTCAAATATGCAGAAAAGTTCTAAGAATTTCACTGTGAACACCCAGATACCCACTGCCTAGACTATAATTAACATTTCTGTTTTTAAAAAAATCACAGATCTTTTGCCTCCCCACCCATCTATCCATCTTATTTTTTTTCTCATGCATTTATAAGAAATTGCTGAATTTCTTACCCCTAAGACTTAAGCACACATTATCATTAACTAGAGTGTAGCATTTATTTTTCTGTAGAGATAAAATTTGCACCCAGTGAAATGCATAGATCTATTTTTCCATGAGTTTTGACAAATGTACACACTTGTGTTAACTCAAACTCGATAAAGACATAGAGTATTATCATCACGAACTCACAGCATTGTTTTCAGTGGTTTAGTTTAGCACTGGATGGTGATATCAGTATAGCTCAGAATACCCAATGCCCCTACTCCTTCATGAATCTCTAAAAAAAATTCTCACGTTTTTATTGATTTTTAAAGAGAGAGAGGAAGGGGGACAGGAAGAAAGAAAGAGAGAGAGAGAGAGAGAGAGAGAGAGAGAGACATTAACCGGTTGCCTCCCACACATGCCCTGACTGGGGATCGAACCTGCAACCTAGGTATGTGCCCTGACAGAGAATTGAACCTGGGACCTTTTGGTGTATGGAATGATGCTCCAACTAGCCGAGCCACTAGGCTAGGGCTTTCTCTATTTTCTTCCTCCTAATATCCTGATTATCTTCCTCTACCTATTTTTTTTTAATTTTTATTTTTTTAGTAAGTCACTCATTCACTCTTCTCTTGTCTCTCCTGATAGGATATAATGTTTTATTACGACTTTCTCAATGTCCTAAAAATTCTCCCAGAGCATAGTGTTGATGAGAAAGCCCCAATTCTCCATTCAAGACGTGCTCCTTCTCAGCAGGGAAGTCACTATACCTCTCTGGGCTCCTGGCTCAGCTATTGATTGTTCAGGTGCCTGGAAGAGGTGACTGCAGCCCCCTTTCCAGACTGACCATTCTGTGAATCTCTGTCTTCTTTTTGAAGACACAAATCTGGCAGAGAGCCAAAAGCAAAGGACAGACGATGAGGGTGTTAGGGTAGGGATGGAGAGGGAAATAGAGAAAAACAAAGTAAATGCCTTTCCCGCTTATTGGCCAGAAAAATAGTGATATGCTTTCTGGGACCAGGTCAGTTCTGTTCCATGGCTCATTTCTTTGCTTACTCTTGGTTTTGGGGTAGGCATCCCACCTGGTTTAGTCTTTTTCTCTGCTGCCATATACCCCCTATTTTCTCTCTTCCCTATTCATATATATTAGTTCTGTGCTCTAGAGATGCTCATTGTACTCATTTTTATTATATAATTAGAGTTAGGGTACTAATGTTAAGAAATTTAGGTCCAAGACCTGAAGAGACACCATGTCAGCCCTAATGGGGAGTTCCTTTTGAGCACACAGGGCTGGGCCTTTAAGATCCTCTTCATGCTATACAGACCCCGTGACCTGAATTTTATTCTACAGACTCAATTCTGAAAATTTTATCTGGCTGTTCTTACGTGTACTCCCATGTTTATCAGGACATATATCCCAATTTTTGGCCCAGAAAATTGGTTTCTGGGAATTTTGATTGATACCATTTTCATTAAAATTTTTTTCATTTTTATTAATTTCAGAGAGGAAAGGAGAGGGAGAGAGATAGAAACATCAATGATGAGAAAGAATCATTGATTGAACAGTGATCTCCTTGTTTAAAGGTCGACGCTCAACCACCGAGCCATGCAGGTGGGTACTAGTGTGTGCTCTTTTGGGTATTGGCTATGCTACAACAATTAGCATACAATTAGCATGTATGTCATTTCAAAAAGGAAGTTTCTACCTCCAGTACTGGATTTACAGAGAGGTTACATGAAGGGAGAAACTACTAAAATAAGGGAGAGATAAATATTAGATAAAAGATAGTTTAGAATGAAAGAGTGGGGAAGGGGCAATCATGAATAGAATATAAAGAGGAAAAATACTTTCTGTACAAAGAAAAGAGAAAGCCTTTAAAAGACAACCTTTTATGTTTTTTTCCCTTTTATGTTTTTTTTTTGAATGGCTATATTTCTTTCTTTCTTTTTAAAATGCTCACCCGAGGATATGTTTTCATTGATTTTAGAGAGAGAGAAAGGGAGAAGGAGAGAGAGAGAGAGAGAGAGAGAGAGAGAGATACATTGATCTGTTGCCTCTTGTATGCACCAGGGATTGAACCTAAAACCTGGGTGTGTGCTCTTACTGGGAATTGAACCTGTGACCTTTCAGTGTACGGGATGCTGCTCCAACCAATTGAGCCACATCAGCTAGGGCTATGTTTTTCATTTTCTTTCTTTCTTTTTAAAAAAAATATTCTGGGTGAATCCCATTCAAAATTGCTTTGCCCTAAACCAGAAAATTTCAGAGTAAAATGTAAATCTTGGGCCATAGCGCCCTCTGGCACACCTAACTGCAACCACAGCATGGTCTTCAGATCGTTAATGCATTTTGATGTATTCAAAAACGTACTCATATTTCACAATAAAGACAAATTAATTATAGTTTAAAAGGAGCAGAGTTAGCCTTTCAGTTCAAGTTCTGAGCAATTATAGCAGTGATTACTTTGTTTCTAATATACCAATTAAACTCATTGAATTCCAGCTAATTAAATTAGTTAACTCAAAGATAAGGGAATTATAATACACACCGAAGATGGCATAGGCTCTAGCTTTTAGATAATTATCTATGCGAGGTTGGCGCTCTTCAGTTTCCAGTGTTATGCAAGTAGGCTGAATCTTTGGAGTCACAGGAAAAGAAAAAGACATTTAGATAGTTTAGGGCTGTTAGTCCTCCTCAGAGCCTAGGTTCTGAGCACCTGTGGGAACTGGATGACATACACACTTTGAACAGAGGCCAAGCCCCAGCAGAGAGCTATGCTCTATCCCTATTATCGTCATCTGAAATCATCTTGTGTGAGAGAAGAAAGACTCCACGCTCCAGGGAGAAGGGGGAGCCAACTTGATGTCTAACTCCTAAGAAGAAAGGCTTCGGAAGGCGGAGCAAGAAAACAGACATTCTCATCCTGTAAACTGAGGCAATTATAAAGTTTGAGATGAGGAGGAAGATCAAATAAGTGGCCTCTTCAAAGGACAGTGTTACACTCAGGCTGGCAGTTTGGACATCCAGTGGTGGCAGGAATGAAGTGAGCCTTGGTGAGTGGGGCGCAAGCATATGCGGGACAGGTTCCTTTACCTGTCAGACAGGGTTTGTCATAGTGAGGAGACCAAATGGAGGCATACTTTTTGGGAGACTCATCCACGTTGTTGGGTGTATCAGCATTTTGTTTCTTTTTGTTGTAGTAGTCAGTCTATAAATATATCATAGTTTATCTGTCATCTGTTGATTCCATGTTTTTAGTTATAAACAATTGTATACAAGTATTTTTGTGGGGATGAGCCCCGAGAATCTGTATTTTCAATGAGTAACCCTAGGTGAGTCTCAGGCATACCCAAGTTTGATAGTTTATCTGTTAAGATGAATCCTGACTTTTTTGATGAGGCAACTGATGAAGATGTAGCCCAAGATGCTGGTTCTGACTCAGTAGCCCAGACTGCAATTTAACTAACTTGCAGGTTGTTGCTGAGACTGAGTGTTTACCTTGAAACCAGAAGATGGGAGCTAGGTGCTAGATCTGACTCTGAGTTCCTGGTGATCAGGACAAAAGCAGTTATATTCTGGTATAGAATTCTTACTGTTCTAGAAGAATAAAACAACTATACCAGTGTCTCCGGAGAAGCAAACCAGGTACCAGCCCTTAACTCTAAAGAAATTTCCCCCCTGACCGATGTGGTGGACAAGTCCTCTGCAGCATCCTACAGATTTTGAGCCTACAGCTTTTAAGTCAGTAAGACCTGAGTTTGAGTTGCAACTTAAATTCCTTTTACCAGTTGGGTTGTCTCCAGCAAGTTATTTTTCCTGAAGCCTAACCACTTGGGCCTCAATTTCCATTGTAAGTCATCAATTTCCATTGTAAATCATCACAACTCTCCTTGTAGGATGTCTTCCTAGTTGATAAATTTCAGAGGTTACTATAAAAAATAGTTATTCGAAACATGGTGGTGTGGTTTTTATTGTTATGCTAGGGCATCATTTAACAAGCCTAAGCATTACCTGACTCTCGCAAATGTAACTTTAACTTACTATTTACTAATAAATAGGGCCCAGGCATTTTAAACAAAAGTTAGAAGTAAATATGTAAGAAACTAATAAAATAAAAATCATTACTGTCCAAGCACAATGCAAATGATTTTTTCTCACCAGAGAAAATAACCCTCAAAATGTTTTATATCTAACTTAATTTTATTCTAGTCTCCTTTTTATTAATAGACTATATGGACATCTATTTTTTGTATTTGCCTTGGAACCATCATGTCATCCTCATGAATGAGCTAAATTAAACTTTGACGTATGCTCTCTATGTATACTTTTGTTTTTTAGCATTTTGAGAATTGTTAGGACTATAGGGCAATATGATCCTTTTAATGGCCATTGTAAGCTTCCTGACCCAGGAGAACAACGACCAGAAAAAAAAACCTTGCTGGACACCAGGAATCAGACCATATAAGGAATTGAAACTGTCCTGAAGACACTACCCTACATTCCATCCCCACCGACTCAACCCCCAGACCCACTGATGACAAGAGCTTCCCACCAGTGACTGCATATACGGATGACACTCCAGCTCCTGGGTGCTGCCATCATCGACCCAGTGTCCCCCTGGCTCGCGGCTGTGCAGCCCTTCTCTTTGGATATCCCATCCCCTTTGCCTAAGTAAATCCAACTTTTCTTTATCTACGGAGATGGCCATTTAGCCTGCCCTCGCACCACCCATGCTAGCCTTTCAAGAATACTTTTTTTTATTATATATTTTTATTTATTTCAGAGAGGAATGGAGAGGGAGAGATAGAAACATCCATAATGAGAATCATTGATAGGCTGCCTCCCACACGCCCCCCACTGGGGATCGAGCCCACAGCCTGGTCATGTGCCCTTGATTGGAATCGAACCCGGGACCTTTTAGTCCACAGGCCGACACTCTGTCCATTGAGCCACATTGGCTAGGGCAAGAATGATACTTTTGACAGTATTCAAAACCAAACCATGCTATCATCTTCGTTCCTCATGGCTAGGTCATGTGTTTTGGGCCTCCATTTGTTTGTCTTCTGTTGAGTTTTCTTCAAACTCTCAATCAAGGAGAGAAGTTCTCCTGCAGATTTCTTCATCACTCCATCAGTCCTCAACTTAGACTTCATCTCCTGTGGAAACCTTGCACCATCCTTCTATCTCGTCTTATAGCTCCGTAATTCCCTTTGCAATGTACTCATCACACTGTATTGAAGTTGCTTATTAATGTGTCTTAGCTCTTTTTCTGTGAATTCCTTGGTAGCACAGACTATATTTTGTTTAACTGACCCCCTTCCCCTCAACACACACACATTTTTAGCCCAGTGCCTGGCTGTAGGTGCTCAAAAATATTTTAAATGGATGAATTATGGGATGAGTAATATATTGATCTTTGTATTTCAAGGGGGCTACAGTTTAGTCATATATAATTTATTATTCTAGCAACAGTGATGCCAATCTTTCACTTGTGTATTTCTTGTATATCTTCCTTTTGAGGGTTGTGGTGATGGTGGCACATGCTTGTGCATAACCAAGTCTCCATCTTATATTCATTGCTTTTGGTTCCTTCTCTAATATTTTCAGAGTATGGCTCCTTTAAGACCATTAGGAGCCTGCTTGTAGAGGAAGAGGTCCAGACACTACACAGAATGTCTGTGCAGATCTAGCCATAGCTACTTCACATGTTTTTTTTTGTCTCCTTTGACTTGTCTATTCATCTATCCCTGTCTGATTTGTTCTTAGATTTGCCCCCAAAACTTGGGTTTTGGTTTGTCCCTGTTTGAACTTGGTGTCTCTGGCTATTGACTCAAACTCTGACCTCCACCCATCCTCAATTCTGCTTTTCTACTCTGTACCAGGCGTTGGCATATTCAAGGACCTGACCTCAGCTCAACCTGCTTTTGGCCTTGTTTCTCCCGCCTGACGCCGACAACTGGAAGAAATCCTGCCCTTCTGCAAGGAGAGAGATGGAGCCGAGGGTGGTTTACCTGAAATAAAGCTTGCATTATGGGAGGAAATGGACAGGTACAGAGTGGTTTAGGAGGAAGAATTTGAACTTAGCGTAGGCACTGTTTTCACAATAACTTTCTTCTGTTTTTGCTTTTGTTATGAAATATGTGTTTTGCCAATATGGAATGGAATATTCCAGAAGTAAGAAAAAAAATAAAACCCCGATCGCCTGTCAGTAATTAAAGTCAAACTCGGCTGTATTTTTAGTTTTGTTTTTTTTTTCCAACTTCCTGCACAAAGTGGGGAAAACTTTACAGTTTGGAAAAAATTTAGACCTAGCCTGCTGAATGGTACTGCTGATCAACATTCTGTTAACTCTATACGTTCTTTCCATATATTATTCTGTAATATTGTGACAAATACTTTATAAACATATTTTCAGAAATTACAGCAGCTCTGGACGATTGGAAAATGGCCATTTTTAAACTGTTAAAGTTAATTATTAGCTTTGATTATAATTGGATCATAATCATAGTATTTGATTAACATTATATTTAGCCCAGACATCTCTTAAAAAGCAAGCCCCCGGAAAACGCATTTCGCAAAAATGAAATCAGCTAACTGCACAGGAAAACCTCGTCAGGCTGGTTTGTAACTTCTTACAGTGGCTCTTTCCAAGAATGAATATATATATA